>NC_067128.1:2323009-12323009 GCF_021347895.1 Acanthochromis polyacanthus
CATTAAAGGGGATCAGGATGGGAAGAGCTCACATGGATGCCACGTAACCAGGGAACATGCAGACTGAATTAGAATCTGTGTGATGTCTTTTAACGCAGAGACAAGACAGAACCGGATTTAAATTAGATTTAAATTAATCATTTATAGAAACATGACAAGCTGGGTTTTTTACATAATCAGTTGAGAAACACTCATCAGCATTGTATCTGTAATTGTTGTATTATTGTATTAGACTATACTCCAAATTTAGCAGGATATCATATTTCAAAATAAAAGTCTGTCTATGTGTTCGTACAGTCGGTACATTTAAACTCATTTAACTTTCTCTGCATTTAATCACCAGACACACTGTGTGCTTTGTTATGCTGCACTGAGTAAAATATCTTACTTGTATCTATATTCTTTGTACTGTTTTCCTCCTGTATTGTATTCCTTAATGAAGTATTGATTTCACAGAGTTGGAGGTGAATATCCGTCAGTCACCGAGGGAGTTTCGCTCCGAGGTAAACTTGTCGATTCTCCTCGTGTGACCCCCTTTTTCTCTTTACCAAAACAGTGACTAATGGGAGAACCGGCAGCCAATTATCATTTATCACATTTTGAATTTCAGCTTTCTTTGATTTGCATGAATTCGCTCCAGGCTTTTCCTGCATGGAGTCGCTCATGGCTTTGGAGCGCTGCTAGCCCAGCAGCAGCTGGGTGTGGAACTTCTTTTAGTTATTCCTGCTGGAGCTGGGAAACTCCAACTAAAGGAGTAAGAAATGCGTCTGTTTCGAGCACTAATGAGCAAAAGAAAAGAAAAGAAGACATACAAAAAGGACCTGTTATGTACTGCAAAGAAGTACGCATACCCACAACTTTAGATTAGGCTTCTTTTGCTTGAAAATGACATAAACAAGTGACAAAAGATGGTAAGACATTGTGTAATAAAACCCAAACCCCGAACAATATAGTATTTTACTTTATTATCAAAATGGCAAAAGTCAGACAAAAAAGAAAAATAAACAACAAAGACAAGATAAAATATATGCAAAAACCACACAAAGCGACAAAAAATGGACTAACGACACAAGTGAGACAAAAAAAGACACAAAACAACAAAAGTGAGACAAAAACAATGAATAAAGCAAAACATAAAATGTTAAAAACAAGACAAAAAGGAAACACAAAATGACAAAAGGAGAAACAAAACAACAAAAAACATGAGACAAACGACAAAAGTCAGACAAAAAACAACAAAAACAAGAGAAAATATCAAAAAACAACAAAAATAAGAGAAAATATTTTTAAAAAACGAGGCACAAAACGACAAAAGAACAATCTAGTATTTAACTTTATGATCTTGAACTTGTCATGGTCCTAAAATTACTTTAAATTCACAGTTTTACAAAGTTTCAGTCTGCAGTTAATGTCTTCTCTGGAATTTTTACACTTTGAGGGCCGGATTGGACCCTCTGGAGGACCGCTTTTGGACCACGGGCCTCATATTTGACAGCCCTGTTCTAGAGCGTTCTAACTCACTGTGAACCCGCTGCAAGCCGATGCAGTAGTTCTCTAGTCAGTCAGTTGTAAGCCGAGGCTATAAACCAGAACTCAGTGAGCTGCTGTGAGGGTTCATCACTGAAAATGAGGTTCAGATTGTGCCTGCTCTCAAGACGGGGAAAGGCTATGAAGTGTTTTCAAGTGGCGGACACCTTAGTGCAAAGTGTCATCAAAAAGTACAAGGACTGCCGCACTGTGAAAAACCTCACAGGTCATGGAGGAAACCAGAAGTGAGTATTGTGCTGGGGTAGGGGTAGAGCAGAGCTAGCATGGAGGTGTTGAGTTGTTTATCAGCCGATGGACCAGGCAGCCTCGTCAAAGAGGAAAAAAACAGCAGGCAGTCTGCAGAAAAACACGTCCTTGGGCAGCATCAGGCCTTCCAACAAGACATCTATCTGGAACAAACAGCTGCAGTGGTTGAGAAATAGAAGAGGAACAACAGCAAGAGTTCATATTGAATCCCAGTGAGAAACCGTGAAGGGAACTGATGATCCAGAGTGACGACGAGGAAACCATTCCACCTCAAAGACCCGGAGTCTGGTGCAAAAACAGAAAAATCTCAGTAGAGGCCTGGAAAATTGTAACAAGTGTTTGATGCTGTGCTGGAAAATAAAGGCTTTTACAGATTACAGACAAAGGAGATGAATCATTTATGGCATTTCTAGTTAAAAACAAAAAAAAGTCAAATTTATGTTTTTCCATCTTCTGCCATTTATTAATGTCATTTTAAGCAAAAAAAAACAAACTATTGTCAGATAAAATGTCACAATAAATTAATATTTATCATGAATATGTGCATGGAATCTAATCTAAATGCTAGTAACTGTATATCCAACAACTCCATGGAAACCAGCTCTTGCCATAAATAATAATGTTTATCTAATTAGCAGCACATTTCCCATAAACCCCGTTGCTTCCTGCTGCTAATTGCCCCCCCCCCCCCCTCACTTTAGACTCCTACCTGGCAGCGCTCCACTGTTTGCTTTGCACTTTGCTCAGGAACATGAGCAGGTTAGAGGTGGTTTTGTTTTTTGTTTGCTTGTTTTTTTTCTTCACAAAATGAAATGCGGTGAAGCGGCCTGCCTGCCAGTCCTTCATCAGTGGCCACATCTGATTATGCTAATTATACTAATGTCTCAGAATTAATGCAGTAATGATTTATTGCTGTAGAAATGGTAAATGCGGGTCAGCGTACGGCAGCACATTTAAGCCACATCGGTCAATTAGCCAGTCAATTAAACATGGCCTGTGTGGCATTTACGTTCAGAAAATCTCATAATAAAAACGGGCAAATGTGTGTGACTGTGTGTGCTTGTATTACTTGTGTTGTAGGGCCTTATACCAAAGGTCCAGAACATCATGAATTAGTGTGATATATGTTGATGTAACATAGTAGCTTTATTAGTGTCTGCGTGTAATCAATAACTGACCGTCAAATCAAATAAATTCAGTGCGGTTCAAAAACATTTTGACAACATTTACAAATAAATAACTTTTGATAGAAGTCTACAATAAAGTGCAGAACCTGAAAAAATAATGACAGAACAACCTGAGCCAACTGAAACACATCTTTAACAATATCTAAATCTGAAAAAATGCAAACAGTTGAACACTTCTGCATGTTTTTCCTGTCTTACATCACTCCCCTTATGTCCCTGCTGCTTAATGGGAGCTGCCAGTATTCTGAATCACAGCCTAAATGGTGTCAGGGTCGTTCTCAAACACTTTTGGAGCTCATTGGTGAGTCTAGAATGATATTTAGTTTTGACTATATTCATAAAACTGCCTCGCAGCTTTATGTTGAGTCAAACACGGTCAGCATGTTCAGGCCTGCTTTCCTCTCGGTGTCGCTTTGTTTATCTTTCTTTTTTGTCTGTCCCTCACTTCTCACCTGTTTTCTAAACGCAGAGCTGCAGTATTTAGCGCCTACAATGCGGAGACTTCATTGGCTGAACTCGTACCTGATTGGTCTGCGTGTTCCTGAGCTGATAACCAACGCTATAAACACTGGAAAAATAGAAGCGACTCATCAAATTTAAAATCCCGTTACAATTTACTGCTTACAGGTCTGGACCCGGACTGCAGTCAGCCAGTTAGTGACCCCCGAGTTACGCTTATGGTAAGTCCACAGGTGTAGATTTCAGGGGAGATGCAAGAGAAACATCCCCCTCAGTATTTGAAATTTCTTCCGGCTAATTGAAACATGAAAAAGACATCTTAAAAAATCTTTAATGTTCACTTATATATTTATTGTCTAAATTTTGTGCATCCCTTTCCGACAAAAAAAGACATTTCCAAGATAAACTGATGCAGAAAAGGAACAAATTAGTCCATAAAAGTTGACCAGAATGCAGGAATTTCAGTGTTTGATGCTTAAAGTTTCACTGAGGAGGCCCAGACCCGCCCCGACCTCAATGTTCAACCAAAATCTGCACTTTCTGATGAGTCACCAGGAGACGAATGCAAGCCGGTGCACTGAGGAGATGGGAAACGTGTGGGCGCTGGAGAGTATACGGTTACAGATGAAGACAAAACATTTGTGTTATGGGTGTAAACAAATGGGAACGCATTATATACCGCATTTCTACATGTAAACAGATACCGCGGGTGATGCAGAAGAATGTTTGTAATGTTCTTTGTTTTGTTTTTTTTCTCCTTTTTTACTGGAATGCCACAAATGTCAAAGCACTTACTTTCATAACTCATGCAGCTGAAAACACATAGCAATCAGAAGGACAATGGAGCTGTTTGGAGTCCTCAGAAAAGAAAGTGCTTCTACCATCTGCTGACCTTGATTATTGTCTGCACAGTGGAAACAGGAATACACTTTCTTTCACGAATCTGTTCTTAAATAGCGGATCTAATAGGAAATAAAGAATGGAAAGAAAGATTAGATGTTCTTTTGAACTTATACCACTGACATATTTCACTTTCTGCCTGGATGCATACTGTTTATCTGTGCAAACTCTGACAGAAAATTCGAGAAGAAAATGTTACAGCTGAGCTCATTACAGCAACATTAAACCAAACGTTCTCGGTAAAGTGATTTATTACCGAGGAGCCATGACAAAAACAAGAGACAAGCTACATAAAAAGGTTCTGCTGGTGTTGCTTAGAAATAAATAACTACAACCAAAAGAAAGCAAAACCTCACTACATGATCCCACCTAAAGAAACCACACCGCTGCTGCTACTGTCACTAAAAACAAGGAGATTCAGAGTGTTTGTGTGCAGATCAGCGGGAGAGTCCCAGCCTGGTCCCGTCCTCACATCGTAAAGCGACTACCTCAGGACTAGTTACTCCAAAAGCTCGAGAAGCTCTCTGGGGAGCTCCTAATGCTGAATCAAAGGTCACGCTGTTTGTCAAGCTGAGCAGGTTTTTGTAACCTTTCAGTCCCCAAAGTGCATCCGCTGGAGTGGAGAGTTGGATTCTTGGCAGAAAGTGGGAAGGTGGGGTGAACCACATCTCAGCAGCTGGAACCAAACGTGCAGCGGACGACGCATTCTATTTAGCCTGTACGATTTGATGAAAGGAAAAGGTCAGACACATGGCCTGATTGAAATTTGGCCAACATGTAGTGTAATAATGCAGCACTCCTGATGCTCCTGCAATGCTTGTCCTGCTCTCTGGAAGTACCGCCACCCAAATATGTCAAGCATCATCTGTAAGGGTTGCTATTTCTCATAAACTGTGTCAAAACTGTGATTCTTGTACCTCAAATTCATCTGGGAGTCAAATCTGGTGAGTAAGGCAAGTAGGGAGTGATGATAGTGTTGCTGAGGCCAGAGAACCTGTGTGGAATCACTGCACTGTTCAGACAGAACAATTCAAGCTGGATCCAAGGTATCTGGCTGCTCATATTGGTAATACAATGCTAAATTCAGGCATCTCAGGAACCGAGGAATAACTTTAATACTAGATAATATAAAGTTTATTTTAGCAGTGAGCTATTCCAGCTTGTCCATCCATTTTCTCCCACTTATCTAGAGCTGGGCTGCACAGCGGTCTAGTGGTTAGTACTTTCGCCTTGCAGCAAGAAGATCCCCGGTTCAAATCCCGGCCTGGGCCTGGGATCTTTCTGCATGGAGTTTGCATGTTCTCCCTGTGCATGCGTGGGTTGTCTCCGGGTACTCCGGCTTCCTCCCACAGTCCAAAAACATGCTGAGGTTAATTGGTTACTCTAAATTGTCCGTAGGTGTGATTGTGTGTCTGTATATGTAGCCCTGTGACAGACTGGTGACCTGTCCAGGGTGTCCCCTGCCTTCACCCGAGTCAGCTGGGATAGGCTCCAGCACCCCCCATGACCCTAGTGAGGAATGGATGGATGGATGGTTATCTAGAGCTGGGTTGCATTGGCTCTCATTTTGTAGGTTCTCTTAGGGGATCCCAGGCATTCCCAAGACTAGATTAGATGTGCAGTCTCTCCAGCGAGTCCTTAGCCCGTCTCCTCTTCTCCTCCCAGTTGGACAAACTTGGGAAAGTTCCAAAGGAAGAGGCATCCTAATCAGATGTCAGAACAACTCAGCGGGTTCCTTTTGACGAGGAAGCAGTGACTCCACTCAGAGCTCAGAGTCCAATCGCCTGACAGATGAAGCTCCTTCCAGCTGCTTGTGTCCACAGTTTCAATCTTTTGGTCACTGACTAGAGCTCATCAACTTAGGTGAGGGTTGGAACAGAGATTCACTGATAAATCGAGAGCATGCGAACAGAAATTCGAAGCCCTTCAAAAGTGCAAAAACGAAACATCTTCAGTGAGAAATTCAATATCTTTGACGGCAGTTCTGTTTGTGAATTATAGTTATACATGAGTAAACCCCTTCTTGCAAAGTTTTCAGTAAAACTCAGGATGAACAATTAATCAGCACTATTATCCAAACCGTAACAAGTCAAGTGTAATGTCCAAATCACAGGAGATGATTTGTTTGTTTGTTTGTTTTTTGGTAAAATCCACCACAGCATATCTTTATAAAAAGTACTGTGATGTCTGAAAATTATTTTCTCCAGACTGGAAACTCATTCCAACTGCTTGTGTCCACAGTTCCATTCTTTTGGTCACTAACTGGAGCTCATGAAGGTGAGGGTTGGAACAGAGATTCACTGATAAGTTGAGAGCTTTGCCTTCCAGCTCGTCTCCTTTGTCACGGCGATGATTGCAGATGCGACTTCACCTCATGATCCCTTTTTTCCATCACTCGAGAACAAGATCTGAGATAGTTTAACTCCACTGATTGGGCAGAAAGTCCACCAGTTTCATGGCTTCAGGCTTGGAGGTGCAGACTATCATCCTGCACATCAAATCGCCAAAAGTCAGTATTTGAGGTGAAAAAAACACTTTTGTGCCCTGAAATCATGTCTGTCTATATAAAACAGGACTAGAGATCAAGGGCAACTTGGGCAGCATTTAACACCGACTGGAAATGTGTTTGACTTTGAACCACAGATACAACGGCCTGATCAATAACTCTAACTGGACATCCTTGCATTATACAGCCAACCTCGTACAAGAACAATCATGCAAAACTGTTCAGTATCCAAAGTTTGTTTTGCATTTGCCCCCTGCAGAAACATCCTGTTTTATTTACACTTTACAAACCATTAACAGTTACTCAACTTTTCCTTCGACTCAGCTCACAAATGCTTACAGCAAAGAAATCTACCACAGAAAAAAAAAAAGCAGCTCAGGTCACAGGTTTTCAAGCTGTGCTGTGTGTGCAGAGGGTCAGAACTGCCCGAGGTGAGATGGACAGGTGCATGAGTTCTAAAATATAGCAGGAAGTTCATTACTGTAGCTTGTCCTGTTGATTTAACCCCCTTTATCAACACGGGCGGCGGCTGTGGATGTATACGGCTGCTGTGACAGACGAATAAATAAAGGGCAAATAAAGTACTTCAAAACCTTTAGTGCCCGAGTGCTGCAATTTTGGTGAAAACGGTGCTGTTTCTTAGAGTCTTAACTCATTCGAATCTGAGCCAGCAGACACGGTGCATGTATTTTTAGACTCAGTGTGACTTCTGCTTTCTGAAATGCCACGCTATGACATGCCCAGTGCAAATGAATGTGCATAAATCTGCCTGAAAAACAAAGAACTATTTATATTCTGACAATCGTCATGTTTTGAGGTTTTCCGTCTCCATCAGGGTAAATCCAGTGATGCACTACACCGAGAGCTGCTAATGGCTAATTCAGCCCGTTTTTAGCTCCATAATTTACTGAAATGTAAACGCAAACTGCATAAAAGAGGGGATGTGCATGTGTCAGTGGTCATTTCCAGCATAAATCCCAAATACAGGTGGTTGGAAAGACGTCAAGGTGACGGCATTTCTGGGCCTCATCTCTTTCACACACGCACCTCAAAGCGCCGGACCATAATTCATAACGAGAGAAAGATTAAATTGGACTTATGAGGAAGGCAGCGCAGTGTTTCTGGCCAAGTGTGTCTCTTAAAAGTTCATCAACACTTATTACACCGTGCTTAATGGGCTTCGAAGAAATTTGTCCCCTTGCTATTTCGGTCACGGCTCTGGAAAAGTGCTCGTAATAGATACAAATTAAGCCACGAGCAAAGCCGGGGCACAGCGACTAACGCACAAACACCGCCTGGCTCTCGGACTCCCCGAAGATTCCTCATCCACAGTGTGAGCGAAATTGGCCAAATGTACGATTTGCAGGAAATAGCAATAAGTTATGATTAAAAAATGATGGAGAACCTCATCCCCCCCAATTAGGACGGAGAATGTTTCCAACATCTGAAAAACACTGGCTGGACTTCCCCATGCGCTGATGTTCCAGACATATGCGGTCCTTCGCTGCGAGCCAAGGCCTGACACACTGAGGCTGTGCGAGGCTGCTCTGCATTACTGTCGGCTCCAAACTTTTCACCAGAGTTGTCAACTTTTAGCGATTTGAAAAAACAAGCAAAAAAATAAATAAAAGAACAAAAATACCTTTATTTTACACAACACATTCCAGTTTATTGTTGTCCCCTCCGTGTTTAGCGTATAAAAATGGCCGTTCAATTCAATTCAGAACAAGTACAATGAAGCCAAAAGCGACTTGAAGTGTTCAGTCGTCCCATTGAACAGAACTATAATTATCTACTTCTCCATCTGGTCGTGTGGCCTCCTGTGCCAGGAGTGAACCTCCTGCTGTCTGCTGTCTGAGCGAAGCCAAACACTGCTAAGCTTCTCAAATGAGGTCAAAGGAGCGAGCTTGGCACAGTTTAAGATACAGCTTGGACATTGTAGTTTTCAGCGCTATCCATGTTGGCCAAATAACTCCGCTCCCATGGCACTCGCTGTAATTTATCATTATTTGTTTCGTTTTTGTTATTTTTTTTTGGTCGTAATCTTCCAGCTGAGTGTTGAAATGTTGTGATTGTAACCATAAGGAGGCCTTGGAGAACATGACTGCACGCACGCAATCAGAAAGTCGAAGCTCTTCGAAAGTGCAAAAACGGAACATGTTTGGGGAGAAATCTGACATCCTGGCCGGCAGTTGTGTTTGTGAATTATGGAGTCAACCCTTTCTCGCAATGTCTTCAAAACCGAAACTCGTGAAGAACAATTAATCAGAAACATTATCCAAGAGCAATATCCAAATCACAGGAGATTCTTTTGTGTAGAATCCATCACAACGTACCTTTGTAAATGAAGCACTGTGATGTCTGAAAATTACATTTTCCAGACTGGAGCAAAAATAACATCATTATTTTTAGATTTGCTTCAGTGGAGAAGAAACGTAAAAATTCCCACAGATCGCAGTATCTGTCAAAATAATCGCAATATGGCTTTTACAAATATTTTGTTCAGAAAATTAATGCCTGTATCATAGAAAAAAGCTTACAGATTTGTTGATAAATTATGAGCTACAAATATGTTAATTAGAAGCTTGGCAGCGTTTACTGTTGCTTTTTAACTAATGCGAGTCTCTTCCAGTTCCATCTCTGTTTTTATTAAAGCCGTTTAACACATCCAAGTAGTCTCTGAGAATTTAAAGTAATTGACTATTATATAAATAATTTTTTTAAGAAACAGTGTGTTCAGTTTAAGCCATAAACTACAGATCTATGATGTTTACATGAGGAGTTATTAAACGTTTAACAGAGAAACGGAAAATCAAATGGAAACGGCTTTTGCAAAAAGGAATTAAAAGAGTTTTTGCACTTTGTTGCTTTGGAGATTAAATAAAATTGATGCACCAGAACCAAACTTGTCATATTTTTCACTCCATGCATTGTTTTTCCTGGTTAAACACTTGGAAACGTTCAGAGACTCCTAAACCTCGATCTGCTGGCCTTGGAGAAAGGCTTCCGCTGTGGAGAACATGACTGCAGACATGCAAACAGAAAGCTGAAGCCCCTTTGAAAGTGCAAAAACAAAGTGTATTCAGGGGAAATTTGACAGTTTTACCAACAGTTGTTTCCATAAATGTTGGATTTCTTTCTGCAGTACAACATGTTGCTCATTAACCAGAGCCGATGTCTGTGACGTTTAAATGTCGGTATCAGATTTACCAGAAACTTACTGGGAACACATATATAACAGAGAGGTTTGCAGTGTTACTTTGATAAAACTCTCTTCCAACTTCCACTGTTTTTTTTTTTAATTTAAATACTCTTTTGTATCTTTTTTCAATATTAAGAAATAAAAAAATGGATACACATTTGTCTTTATGCTTCTATTTTTACCGTATATGTTGACATATTTTAAAATTTGTTTTAAAAAATGTGTATTAAAGGCAAATCCAGAGAGTTTGCATGGGAAATTACTACAGTTTAATAGAAAAAAAGTAGAATCAGATTGGAGCACCTACTGCAGAAATGTGTTAAACGGGTTTTTTTTACTGTGTTGTTTAGAAGAAGTCACAAAAGTTAAAGGTTCATGTTGTGCTTTTAGCAGCTTGGCCTCGTTATGCTAGCTTTTAGCTGACATGTAGGATCTAGTGAACTCTCATCTTTCTAACTTATCTCACCCTCTTTAGTCCCTACAGATGCCGACCGAAGTGACATCGATTAACATCATTTACCAGATTTCTCACAGCTCCCTCTGGAGACACAAAAAAGCTTCGAACAACTTTTTTATACACACGGAGAGAGAAGTAAGAACCTTGAGAACATTTGGAAATGATTGCACAAAGTGTTCATTGTAGGTGATGAATAAGCTGAACCAATATATTTAGAATTTAAAATGACAGAGTTTGAGCTGGAGCTGCATTTGATTCAATCTTGTTTAGCGTTTACTGTTCCCTCTCTGTGCTGTTCTGAAGCCCACTCTAATCTACTATAATACTAGAGTACATCATCATAGTTCACTATTGCATTTACTGAAGGATTTTATGATGTGCTTCACCTTCCTGCAGCTGTTTCTTTTGTGTCCACTTTAGTCTGTTTCCTTTCAATTCTTAACACATTCAGTAGCAATGAACTTGGGAAATAACAACAACAATATATTTTCATAAAAGTAGAATATATAAAAAGATGCCGGCACCTGAGCAGGAAAGACACGCGGCTGCTGGAAGTTTAATTTGAGAAAACACATCAGGTAGTATCATGGTGAAGATGTAATTCATCACATCCCCACATAATGAAAAAAATCATCCTTTTACATGCTTAAATCAAACGCCAGCAAACTTCACTGACCAGTAATCTTTAGTACAGTCAGCCCCAAAACATGTTCATAGAGTCAGTGTGCTCATGTCTGCTTCTGCCTGTGATGCCGCTGTGTTAGATGTGGAAAAGACCTAATTAAAAATAAACTAAAGCATTAAAACTACACTCAACAAGCAACATTATTGGGGTCAATATATAATTGAGGGATTTTTGAAATCCATGGGATATATCTGCACACATTTTTACTAAAAGTAAAAAAAAAAAAAGTTTTATGTTCATTATGATCATTTCTTTACAAATTCCTTAATTATTTATTATGGAAACAATCACTTATTAATAAAAAAATGACTGTATGTCACTAAAATATCAACTAAATAACCGTCTGAATTTAACACCAACCACCTTCTAATGAGCTAAACAATAATAAAATGAGCTGATTCAGAAATAGTTTGGATTGTGTTCTTTTATTAAGGTGAGATAATCATGACAGATTTTTTTTTGGTAATATATCACATTTTATGTGGAAATCTGTGTCCTAGAAATCACTTTCCACTAAGTTCTCCATTACAAAAACACCTCTCCAGGAAGTGTGTTAATTCCAGATCACATGACCTGCTCCACATGATGTCATTTCCTCCTGAAGACAAGACTGGAAGACTCCAAGGCTTTCTGACTTATTTAATATAAAGCAGTCAACAGGTTTACTACAATATCTGTGGAAATAACTTTATATTTCAATTTTACTCAGTTGTATATATATTATTTAGAAGAATCTTTCTCTAAAATGCCATGTGGTGTTTGGTTACAGGCGGCCATGTCGATTTAAGGCCAAAAATATCAAATATTTTACAAAATGTCCCACAATTATATACTGACCCATCTACTTTTCTATATGCATTTAGTGTGTTATTAAGAAATGAAAGACAAACACTAAAGGAACAGCTACGTTGCTGCTCATCTGTTCGTCTGGAACTTTTTCTTTTGCTACATTAGAATCAAAATACAACAGCAGAGACGCACACTGATGCGTTTAGATTTTAAAACTGTGTTTGAAAACGAAAGTGTTTTAGGACCATTTTAGAAAAGCATGTCTAAAACCACCACATGTTCACGTATACGTGCATTTGCCTACTTTTAGAAAAGAAACAGAGAAAGGTGAACAGTCAGAGCAGACATGTTTTTCTTGGACCGACAGCCGAGTGTAACTGTTCCTGAAAGCAAAGCGATCGTGGCAGCAGAAAACCCAGCTCGGGTCATGGCTTTCTGTTTCTGTCAGAGGTTTTCAGACTCTGATACTGTGGGATTTCCCTCAGTAAAAGCTTAGAAAAAAAGCACCACCTCACCACATTCAGTTGACTCAGTTTTGTTCAATTCCTGAATGCCTTTGGGATCCTGATTATGTTATTCAATCCCACAGAAACTCAACAAACTGAGCCAAGATAATCGAATATTGTTTGTTTTAGACTGAACACACAACTGAAAAAGCCTCCAGAACGGGGTATTTACTAGTTTGCAACTCAGCGAAAGAAGGAAAAGGAGTGAAATTCCTCAATACTGCTGTATTTCTTTTACCCAGGGACATATTTAGACTATTCTATGTGAGCTTCTTTTGATAACTAATGTAATATTTTTTTCACTTCCATTCACCGAATCCACAGAATGTAGCATGGATCTCAGAGTATTTCACTTGATTTCTTTACAATTTTTAAACCTTCCCTACCCTACAGACCTCTTAGCTTTTATTCTTTAACGGCATTCTCCAAGATTTCACTTTAGAAATGAAAGATCTGCTTCCACGCTTCAAACCCACTTATACATACCTACAGATGCATCTTTTAGCAGAGCTGATGTTAGCATTCACAACTCCTTTTTACTGTTTTGTTTGTGTCTGTTATCGTTGCTTCTCTTTGCCTTTGAGTGTCAAAGATGATTTTCTGTTGCCGCGTGAAAGACAACGGAGCTTCTTGAATCCAGATTTTCTTGTCTTTGCAAAGATGAGAGCTCACCTCATCACATTCAGGCCGAAGCCGTCTTCCAGCCGCTACGTGCTCCGACTCTCTTTCAAAGTGTTTACATGTAATGCGCTAATATATTGATTCCATAAGCAAGATCCATCTGTACTATGAACGCTGCTGGCAGCCAAATATACAGCAGCCACAGCTTGCGAGCTAAACCTCTGTAATATTCCCACTGTTTAAATGATTCCCCCGTGGGGCCATGTTTCATTCATGCTCTGCTGCCAGAGCTCCAAGCTGTTTCTAGCTACATGATGCAACTGGACATGCACACAGAGACAGTATCAGATAAGTGAGTGCTTCTCAATCCAGTGTAGAAATCGAGTATTTTTACACGCAAGTTTTGGATGCAACCACACACACACACACACACACACTTCCACAGCTCAGGGCATCTCTCTCACTCTGCGTTAGAGTCAGTGTTGTTCTTCAGTCAGTCATTCACTGGGTGACACTGTTCAAACAATCAGCCTCCCTGTCCAAACATGTTAATCCACCTACTTCATCCTGATTCCCGTGGACCGAGGCTGCTGTCTTTCCACAGCACTCCTGCTTTCTCCCCAGGCACACACACACACACGCACGTCAGTTAAAGCAAGCTAACAAATATCCCTTTTAGCATTTTCAAATGGGAATCTGATAACACTGCCGGGACTTTGCATGAAGTGCTGGGTTTTCTCTTTGGAAATAAAATCAACAAGGCTGCTGGGAGACAATCAAGCGCTGCTGCTTTTTGTCTCCGTCGTGTTGCCTGGAATTGGTGAAAAGACATATTGTGAACATGAACACGCGCTGTCGTTTGCATAAATTGATCCTTCGGCGTCTAACAGGATTTGTATTTATTTTCGCAGCACCTCCAACGCTCGTGTCACGCTGGTACAAAAGTCACTGTTGCCGTATTTATAGCCCATTCAGAGCGGGGCTGCTAACATCTGCTGTGCTAATGCTGATGTTTGAATATGCAGCCGGAGAGAGCATCAGTCATCTGAAGTGTCTGGCAGGAGAGGCCATTAGAAGCCACCGCTTGTAAAAGAGACACTTTCCGTCTGACACTTTGTTCCGTTTGAGGGATCAATAAATTTTTATGTGCATTTCATATTGATTGTTGGGGCATGTTATATGTACTGTAGTTTAAGAGGATCGCATTCAGGAGATGGATGGGGTCAGCTTTCACATCTGCAGCTCATTTTCTGTCGGGACGCGAAACTGCACAGCTGTCAAATACCAACACTTCAAATACACATACAAGTAGTGATTCATATTGGGCTATTTTCTATGTGTGTGTGTGTGTGTGTGTGTGTGTGTGTGTGTGTGTGTGTGTGTGTGTGTGCCCAAAGAGTGCTACATATTAAATAAATAGGAAAGAAAACCTCGTTTGATGATAATGGTGAGGTAGCCAAAACCTAGAATAGAATAGAATAGAATAGGTTTTGTCACTGTTACAGAAAACAATGAAAATCAGTTTAGCACGCTGCGTCTAGCAGCATTAGGAGAGCACTGGTCTGCTGCATCCTTCATCTTCTAATAAATCTCCACTCAGGTATAAACAAGTACTCAAGTCAAGGTAAAAGTAGCACCACTAAGATCTCCTCTAATTACCTTTTTTTGCCTCGTTAAAATGTCCAATTGCTAAAAGACACACCATGAGCAGAACATGTAGTCGATTTCCAACTTGAAGCTGCGGTGGACTGATGATGGATTCAGATTTCCAGGGTTTCATACGTAAAAAAACGCAAATAGCTAGTCCTGTCAGCTTGCAGGGTGACACTTTCTGTTTCATTGTTCTTTTGCAGAGGCTGGTTCCAGTATTACAGCTTGACACTGTGTAGTTTAGAGCGGTTTTACAGTGTTCCATCATAGTCGAATAGTGAGCTGGTGTGCTGAGCTGCAGCGAATGGAGAAGAGATGAGTGGGTAAGTGATTGTTCACCAAATTGGCAAAAAAAATAGATTTAAATGAGTTCAGTGTTGGGGAATGGATGGCAGGAGCTTCAGTCACAAAGCTTCAATAGAAACTGATACTTTAGTGACGTGCTTTCAGATCTATGGGAAAGATATCAGTAAATAAAGTCACAGTACACATTAGATGGCTGCGATGCTCAATTATTAGTGTGATATGTATGTAAGGTAGAATAGAGGAGTGGCTCTTCTTCAAAATGACTGAGAATGTCAGCGCAAGATCAGAGAGAGAGTTATTCTGAGATTCTTTCAAAAAGTTCTGGGACTGTTCGTAGTGTGCAAGTAGACATGGAGGCGGCAACCGTCGACAGTGAGTCTTCAGCGCTGGTAGGTGCTGATTCACATCTTCTTCCAGCACCTCAAACTGAAGCAGAGAAGAGGACATCGGCATGAGTCAATAGTCAAGGGTCCTCACTGGTGATCTGCAGTTATGACCCCCAGACCACATGATGGAGGAGCACACATTTTACAAGACACTAGAAGGTGTATCAAGTCAAAATCAAACCAGGAGCATGCATGTTTTCTTTAACACTGATGGTGCACCAGGAATTAGTCCTTCCAGTCACATAAAGTTCAAAACTGTCTCACTTGCCAACAAAACTACATTAGAAACAGTTCCCTCCTACCTGAACTGGATCATTTGGATCTACATTCCCTCCCGCTCACTACGCTCGACCAGCAAAAGGCTCCTAATACAAGCGTAGCTAGATGAACGAGTTACCAAACTCTGCTCGATCTGCAGAATCCCTCTCAGTCTTAAAGAAAAGACTAAAACCCAGCTATTCACTGAACACTCTTGCACTTGACAGACTGCGGTCCTATTAAGACACTTGAACTTGTTTTATGGCTCTTATACAGGTTTTTTTTTTTCTCCTGACTAGATCCTTGCTTGTGTTGTATCTGTGTCACTTTGGATAAAAGTGTCTGCTAGAGGAAATTGTAGAACTATAGTCCTCCAGAGTCAAACTGTCAAGTCAGACGTCTACTACAACGGAAGGACATTTTGCACAAACATGAATTACAGTGTGATGGCATTGAAGGCAGTTTAGGAGATTCAGCACCCAGCTAGTGCACCCAGCCAGTGCTTGACATGTTTACATAGCTGGAGCATTACTAGTGTGTTGCAGAAGCACAGGGAGACTCCTCACATCGTCTGGTTACAGTGCATAAACGCCTCATTACAAAGATCAATGCACATTTGATAGTTCAGAGGAGGAAAAACCCCAGACACCAGTGCTCTACATAGATAGGAAAGAAAGTGATAGCATCTTCTTGTCTCAGAGATGAAGCCCGGCATGTCTAGGTGCACACAGAGAAACAGCAAATAGCTCTTTAAATCAGAGATAGGTCCTGCTGGCAGGATGAACCAGGTGGTTAGATGAATCATTCTTCACGATATCCTCGACAGGTGGGCGAGTGCAAGTGTGGTGCACATGCCTGAATGCTTTAACCCTACAATCAGGGAATCCCGTGGCTCTGTTATGGTGTAGGTTTGGATCTTTAAGTCACTGCAAATCAATACAGATTTGTTCCAGTTTGTATTGATTTGCAGTTTACATCAACTCTAATGGGATTCGCTTATTCCAGGATGACAATGTCTCCATCCACAGGGCACAAGAGGTCACTGATGAGTGTGACAGTGCCATGAATTACATGCTATGGCCTTCACAGTTACCAGAGCTGAACCTAACTGAACACCTTTGAGTCATTCTGGACTGATATGTTCAAAAGTCATCATCAGAACACCAAATGAGAGAATATCTTTTGCTCATCCTTCAGTAAAGTTCCAGAGATTTGGAGAATTAACACCAAGGTGCACTGAAGCTGTTCTGGTGGTCCAACAGCTGAAAAAGACACTTTATTTGGGGGGTTTCTTTTAATTTGATACCCGTCTCTATGCTGCTTTATAAAGGACTAGAGAAATCCACACAGAGAAGGCGCTGAAGGGACGCCCGCTTTACGTCGCACACATCTGTCGGTGCTGGAAAGAAAACGGCTCTCACAGACCTCCATAAATTTCTCAACGCCATTCATAAATCATACATCACATGTGACTGTAATCCCAAATTCTTCCAAGCAACACAACGCATTCTTTCAGAGTGTCTTTGTTTGGACTGATGACTCTTTGTTTGAAAACCCACTGTGGCGCTTCAGCAACGCCGCGCAAGACGAGATGTAAGGAAGCGCCGTGGATCTGCATGTGTACACGTCTACAGCGACATGTGTTAGCACGTGTGAGCGCATTTGCTCGATATGACGGCGTTTCATGAAATATTTCCATACCACAAGGCTTGGGAGCAGTGGGATTTGCAGCTACAGCGACTTGAAAACCCCACCGCTGTGCACGTACTCGCCGAGGTGCATGTGCATCGGCGTGGAAGCGAGCGAGCTGGAATGGTTGCGATGGAGGAGTGCTTTCACGGCAGACTGTGATCGCTGAGATTCTGTTGTGGGTGGTGACGCTTTGAGGCTACATTTCCTACCAGTGTGTGGGAGGGGCACAGGGCAAAGGATGGATTGAGGAGAGGATGGGGAAAAAAAGAGCAGTGAGTGATGGAAATTACACAGACTTCTGCTTCACAATGTAGCTGTGTGGGCTTGCGTCTTTGTCTCCCTTGGCTTGCAAAAGAAAAAAATGAAGAAAAAAAAGCCACCTTTGGTCAGACATCGACTGCCCCCGCGCACCTCTAAAGCCAAGGCTTTCACGCTGTCTGAAAGAAGCAGGAACAAAAGAAATAGGTGGAGGGAAAGAAAAATAGAATCATAAGTGAGTGAGGAAAAAGGAGCCGAGGAATGAAGGCAATATTATCAATAAAAACCAGTGAGGTTCCTCGCTGCGTGACCTTGTGGGTAAAAACTGATTTTGCTGTGGTTTGGTTTTCTGCCACCTCTGAGAATCATTACAGTGACTTTGCAGGAGGCTGGCAGCTCTACCCCGACACATATATCAAGAACAGTGCTTTTATTAATGTTAAAGGAGGAGGAAGTGTACCGCTGTCGATCGATCCTCTCAGGTGTAATTAAATACTAATTGGTGGGGCTGTTTTCATGGCAGATTCCAGCTGAAATGTGTGAAGTAGAAAATTATGAGATGCTAAAAAAAAGTAGCGTTGCTCTTTAATGAGGGATCAGTGGTGGCTGAGTGATTTACTGTCTGAAAAGGACGCAGGACATTTTGATGCTTACGATATAAATATCAACCTTGTTGTAAACCTCAGATGATGCTTCAGTGCTCAGCGCTGCTGATGGTGATGCTGAGCTGATACGATTAAACTCACTGTTGTGGAACCTGAAACATCAGATTTGTTGCCTCTTTTTTTTTTTTACTTATTCCTCCAGATTTTGTGTCACTTTGCTTTCACCGGGTTCCTTCCAATAGTGCACGTCCATTTAGAGTGTTGTATGCTCGTTATTATCACAAAGACCAAAAAAACAGGGGGCTTGATTTTAGTTTAGTGAAGCTAAATCATTACAGAATGTTAAATTGACCCAATAAACATACTGAGATTTTCCATGTATTGACCGTACAGGAGGTCCTCGACTTACATCGGTGTTCCGTTTCTACGGTGTGACGTAAGTTGACTGTCGCCATAAGTCGAAACTCCAGACAAAATGTAAACAAAGCTGTTACGTGCATCATGATATCGGTCAGTTTACATATTTGTACAACTACAGTAACGAAAACAGTCATTAGCTCACACTGAAACACAAATAGCTAGGAAAATACCGACAAAAATGTAACATTAACTCTTTAAGCTGCAGTCAATTCCAGCCATTTTCAGTACAAAAAAATCGCTAATATTCTATTTGTATTTGGATTATATACTGACTTCAATACATGTTTTGGAAAAAATATTTTACTGGCTTGTTTCGTCTGGATGTCCAAGGTTGGATTACGGCCGTTTTTTGTGGAATATTTTCATCTGTGTGTAATAATGAACCCGGAAATGTGCGTCGTGC
Source organism: Acanthochromis polyacanthus (assembly GCF_021347895.1). NCBI lineage: Eukaryota > Metazoa > Chordata > Actinopteri > Pomacentridae > Acanthochromis > Acanthochromis polyacanthus. The sequence continues at coordinate 2,342,094 of NC_067128.1, forward strand.
TGTGTACGTTGAAGCCGTGTATAGAGAACGGATGGATGGATATTCGTTGTTTGTTGGACAAATGTGTTTATATCACATCTGAAAGTGGTTTATACCGGCGGATTCATGAGAATCTAAGCTTTCCATCGGCGTATAGTGTTTGTATAATCGCATTTGCAGTTTCAGACATTTAGCAAATTGCTTTTGCAGATCTCAAAGTGTACCACGAGCGGAACACTGAAGCGCAACTGAAGCGCAACGGGTTAAGTCTGACTTACGCTTGGGAGCCATAGTGAAGTTAGCATCATCCAATGTGGTGGCAAATGCAAACAAAGCCGTCTTATAGCGCCACATGACGACTGTACATGCAGTATTCATCCGCTCTGCTCGCCAACTACTTTCACTGAACCAGTTGAGATGTAACGACTAAACGGCGTATGTTAAACCAAAGAGAGGCCTGTAATCAATTCTGAGGTAATGGCGAAAGGACGTAAGTCGAGGACGCCGTAAACCGAGGACCTCCTGTACAGTGATACATAGTGAGAATTAAACAGCTTGCATAGACTTGTCTAAGTTACATGTGTTCACCATTCCTCGACAGCTGCAGGTTCACGCTGAAAAAGTGGTTAATGTTCCTTTCCTTTGCTTCTCGACATCCTACCTCATTATATAAGGTGTCAATAACTCCTATACATAGTTTTAGAACTGTGCTGTGTTTGCACTAAACTTCATTTTCACTTAAACTCTGCTCCACTTTAAACATGCTCTTTTACACGCGATCTGTATTTGTGCGCAGTAGTTTAACACTCATTTTCCTTCCATTTCCCTTGTTAAAATGCACGTGTGTTTTATTTTGGGCAAGCACTTTGAAGACTAAGTAAACACATGAATCAAATTCCTTTTGTGGGTTCATATATTTGGCCAGAAAAGCTGATTCTGATTCTGCTTCTTCCCTTCTGCTTTACAGCCAAGATGGTGACCTTTCAGAGTGTCACGAATGCAGAATGTATGAACAATTAATCATTTTTAAATGGAACTCAGGATTTGAAACATTGCAAATGTCAAATCTGTCATCAATAAACTGCTGTGCCAATGGGAGGGCTCCGTGCTGTGACCAAAATGCTCACATATGCAAGCGTTTTTTGATAGTGTGCGAGGTAAAAATTTGATGTAGTTGCATTTTTGTGAGTTAATGATGATCATTAAGTTGTTTTAGTGATGCTCCAGCCACATGTAGCTACTGCCCTAGATGGAGGGAGTACTTTTCCTTCTTCACAGAGTCAGTTAGTGTCTCTCTGCCTGAAACGTGAGACAATCCTTTTAACTGTTCTAAAGATGCAGCGATTGATCACTGATTATTGTAAAAAAGTAAATGCAGAGACAGAGGAGAAGGCCAGCAGAGAGGTAGAGGTCCTGACACAGATGACTGAATCAGTGAAGGAGAAACATCCAATCACAATGACCATAAAGACTATCTCCAATCAGCTTCATGTTCCTGTTTCTACAGTTGCACACATTATTCAGAAGTTTAAGGTAAATGGTCTGTATTTATATAACGCTTTACTATACCTGCAAGGTACCCAAAGCGCTTTACATGATACATCACATTCACCCATTCACACACACATTCACACACTGATGGCGGAAGCTGCCATGCAAGACGCTAACCACGACCCCATCAGGAGCAATTCGGGGTTAGGTGTCTTGCTCAGGGACACCTCGAACACGACAGGGCGAGGATCGAACCGGCAACCCTTCGGTTGCAAGACGGCCACTCTACCCACTGAGCCATGCCGCCCCACGTGACAGCATCCAACCTCCCTGTGCAAGGCCAGAAGAGGAAAACTGATGACGGTCTAAAGAGACTGATAATAAATGGATGGTAACCAAAGAGCCCAGAACAACTTCCACAGAGATTAGAGGTGGATTCCAAGGTCAAATACATCAGTGTCAGATCGCATCATCCATCGCTGTTTGAGCTAAAGGGAACTTAATGGAAGACGACCGAGGAGGACACCATTGTTGGTGACAAATCAGGAAAAAAAGCGAGACTGGAATTTGCCAGAATGCATTTTGATGAGCTTCTGAGAGAATGCCTTTTGGACAGATAAGACAAAACTGGAGCTTCTTGGCAAGTCCCATCAGCTCTATGTTCACATATGCAAAAACGAAGCACAGAAAGAAAAGAACACTGTACCTACTGTGGAACATGGAGGAGGCTCGGTTATGTTCTGAGCTGCTTTGTTGCATCTGGCACAGGGTGTCTAGAATCTGTGCAGGGTATGACGAAATCTCAACACTGTCAAGGTATTCGTGAGCGAAATGTGCCGCCCAGTGCCAGAAAGCTTGGTCCCAGTCACAGGTCATCAGTCCTCCAGCAGGTTAATGACCCAAAACAGCTAAAATCACCTGACTGACTAAGGGGGAAAAAAACTATTCTGAAGTGTTCTTCTGAGTCCTGATCTAAATCCTATTGAACATCTGTGGAAGGAGCTGAAAAATGCAGTCTGGAGAAGGAACCCTGGGTCACCAAGACAGTTTCATGTTTTCCAATGAAAGCTCCTACTTTTGTGCTAACATAACTGCACAAGGGTTTTCTAATCATCAATGAGCCTTTCAGCACCATTAGCTAACACAATGTAGCATTAGAACACAGGAGTGATGGTTGCTGGAAATGCTCCTCTGTACCCCTATGGAGATATTCCATTAAAAACCAGTCATTTCCAGCTAGAATAGTCATTTACCACATTTACAAAGTCTACACTGGATTTATCATTCATTTAATGTTAACTTCAGTGAGAAAACTGCTCCTCTTTCAAGAATAAGGACATTTCTAAGTGACCTCGAGCTTTTGAACTGCAGTTTATATATATCCTCCTTTATATACTTACATAAAGGAGTTTACACTTTAAGGGCTCAGCTATTCAGGAATTGTATTTCAGCCTACTTTTATCAATATGCTCAGATATAAGCTTCAGACCCATTTGAAGGATCGAATGTATGTTTGACCTTTTCTCTCTTTCATAAAGGCTTTGAATGAACACATCCTCACACACACACACACACACACTACAGCATGCACACCCTCAGTACGGTAATCATTTGTTAAGTGCTTGTTTGCTTTGTGTTTTACCCTATGGTTCCTTGTTTGCTTATTTTTGTGGATTCATGAGTTTTGCGTTTGCCTGTGATGCATATTAAGGTAAGATCTCTTCTGGAGGCCTCTGGGGGTTTCTTAATCCCACCTGCGCTGTTTGCTGTTGTTGTTGTGTTCCTGCCGCTTCCTTTTATTGCGGCGCATTCATAAAATAAACACAGTAAAAATAAAACATAATAACAGTGGAATTACAATTACACTGATAAAAACTGCACCTATAGGAGAGCAGTGAGTACACATTTAATGCGCTTCTCTTCGGTGTGTTGTTTAATGTTTGCAGGAGGAAGTGTTTCATCCTTGAGGGAGGCTGAGGAGAACAGAGCAGCTGTGCCAATTCTTTTCTATCTTATTTAGTAAAAACTGGAAAAAATGTCCAAATATCAGACTTGTAGGGGTTTATTAAATTGTAAAAATCTGTTTTAAACCACTCTTAAATTTCAGTTGTTGACTGCATATGCTAGCCTAGCCGCGCTAGACAACCCATGGCAACGAATTTAATTCTCTGCCAGGGTGGGTCTAGTTACCCTCCATAAGGCTCGAGGTTGGATTCTCCTAAAACTGGCCGACAAATCACCATGAAGTGTAGAGTCAGAAGGCAGGCGTAACTAAGTGACGACAGAGGCGCGACGATTCTGACAGAAACAACCGGAAACAACTTGCCTAGCCGCGCTAGACAACACACGGCAACGAATTTAATTCTCTGGCAGGGTCGACAACAAAAACGACAACAGTCGTTGAGCTCCATTAGCACCGACTCTGAATAATCTTTCTGTTAACATGTCTGTAATATACTTGAGCTTCACCCATTGACTGTATAAATAAGGCTTCACCGAACTACCGCATCCTCTGATTTCCGGTGCTCTAGGAACTATGTCAGCCTATTCGTTGCGTTGATTGGTTGTATACCTACCCAATTGCTGCAGAGTGATTTGATAGACAACCTTTTTGGCCGCCTCCCTCCTTGTCGAGCGTGCCTAGACCCTTGTGCCTTTAGAAACATGGGTCTAGCATGGCTAGGCTATGCATATGCGGTAAATCCCAGACTTCACACTTCTACAGTCCACTCCCACAAACAGCAAATTTCAAACTGCCAACTCTTGAGTACTTCTGTATTGCATGTTGCAATAATGGACCCTCTGTACCTCTTAGTTACACACTACATTTGTCAAAGTTTATATTACAAAGAGGCAGCTCCATAACTCAAGAGGAGTTTTTTTTTTTGTTTTTTTTTTGGAGAAACTCTGACATTTTAATGCCACAGGCTGAGTCATTTGTAACGGAGAATCTAGTACTGAGGGTTTTCAGTTTGCAGTTGATGGTTTTACCAGTTAATAAAAGAAAAAGAATGAGGCTGAAGATAAAACATGAATAGCCATATACTGCTAGCTCACTGTAATTAAACCTGTTGAAAATACTTTATTTAGAAAGCAGATTCAATGTTGATTTTTGCCAATTTAACAATATTTTCTGGCTCATTTTCAGTGATAGCTGATACCAGTATATACTCATTTTTTCCATCTAACTGCAGAGAACATCTGGTCTCTCTCTCTGTATTTGAATTAGCATACTATTATGCCTGCTCTTAGTGTGATGGCTGCAGGCAGGTGCAGACGTATAATACATGCATCCATCCATTAGCTTTACCCGCTCAGGCTTATGAGCCTGGCAGGGGGTCGGAACCTATGGAGACGTGGTGCACAGCCTGGACAGTCCATCATAGGACGAACACAAGCAGACAAACAGCCGCACAGTCACACCTCCGTCCAGTAGAATCGCCTGTAAACCTGTTAAACGTGTCTTTGGACTGCACAGAACATATGATGCTTTAAAAATGTACACATTCACTGTGAAACATAAGAAAGCTACTTCAACCTCAATAAATTCCTCCACAGCAACATCAGTGCATTATGAATATGCTGCACCTTTAAATTACTCTGTTCAATATATTTCTTCTACATATAGAGGGATATGTGCAATATCAGTGTTTCTGAAGACATTATTATCTTATCTCATCTTATTCTGCGTCAAACTTGCCATGATTATGTTTATGTAACACTGTCAAACTAAATTGGAAATGTTTACTCTGACGGTCATCATTTTCCATCGACATCCCTTTTTTAAGAGTAAAAAAAAAGAAGCAGTAACCTCCCAATCCTCACTAACAGCCTCTCTGCAGAGCATTCTATCAGATGTTTCATTGGAGTGATATCCTGCAAAAAGGCCAAAGAGAAGCTGCTCATTTTTTATAAGGGGAGACAAGTACTTTCCATCAGTAGCACAGTCCGGCACTTGTCTCATTTCAAAGAAATGTGTGAGATAAATGTACACATGAAAGGTCAGCCTTGGTCATTTAGCGCCAGGAACTGTGGCGCTCTGTCTTTACTCAGCACACTTTAAAATACTGTGGATACACAGACTCACTGACCTTAAACCTGAATGGGACACATGTCACTAATGGGCTAAATGGAAGCAGAATGGATACACACTGAGTACAATCATTTACATTGACGACAAAAACAGAAACTAATCCTCTGTCTTTGCCTTTTCCTTCAACACTGAGGATATAGAGGATGTGTTGAGACTACCTAAGGACTTCAAAGTCTTTTAACCCATAAGAACCCACGGTGACACCAGTGTCACAAACACTTTGAGTGCCACAGTGTCTTCCTGTAAAGTTTCATGTCTGACCTTAACTCATTAAGTCCTTAAGGAAAAATGGGTCTGGGTTCTTATGGGTTAAGTCGCTGTCATTCGAAATAAAATTCACATTCTCTCTCTAATATTGATCTAATGCATCCAGCAGATTCTCTCTTAGAATTAGGAGAACCTGAAGGAACTCTGGAGATGTTCCTTTAACAGCTTCATTCAGAGAAGAGGTATCTGGAGGAACCTCTAAAAAGTCAGAAGAGGTTCCTGAAGGATTTTATTTATTTAGTTTTGTAGAGTTTGGCATATATTCTTGAAAGTAAAGCCTTGAGGAACCTTTTGGGGTTCCATGCCATTGAAGGAACTGTTTGAGTTTAAAACAGTTCCTTGAGGAATCCCAAGGTTTGTCAAAGTTTAGGGTTCCATTTCATTTTTTGTTTTTGTTGTATGATAATATTGTAGATGCAAATAGGGACTTTGGCATTAGCATCAGGAGTTAGAAAATAACACGAGGTTAGCCAAATTTTCACAAACCAATCTCTAAAACTTACATTAGCATCTCCATTATTGGTCAAAAGAGCTTCACAGTTTAATGCCAAAAAGACGCAAGCTAAAACAATTCCACTGTATGCCTTTTTAAGTGTTTTAAGTGGTGAAAGAACCACAGCAGCAGTTCCACAGCACAGTAGAAACCTTCAATGTTCACAGATACATATAATAAAGTTTATCCAGAAATTCCTTTTGAGTAACTGGACGTTCTTCCAGCTTCCTCCAGGAACCCCCGAGAAAGGAAATTTCTCTGAGGTCCTTGAAGCCGACCTGACATTTCATTTTAAAACTTCTTTTTGGCATTAGATTGTGCATTTCTTTTAAACAATATAGAAGATATGAATGCAAGTAGTAGAGACTGGTTTTGAACATTAGAGCAAATTGTTATCTTATTGTAATACGCATTTTATTTTGAAACATCTAAAAATTGATGTTTCTTGGGATGAAAAAAGTATTTTGTGATAATGGTAATAAATTAAAGAGGTCAAAGCGGAACTCCAAACCCAACAAAGCTGTTCTTTGAAGAACTTTTCTACTGAGTTCCTCAGAAAACCCTTGTTGTAGGGGTTCCACAAAGAAACAGAACTCAAACAACTCCTCCATAGTTGCTACTCTGAGGAACCACAAAACGTTCCTCGAGGTTCGTCTCCCTCGAAGACTGGAGGTGCAGAACTGTTTTAGAGTCCGTTTGGCTTTCCTTCGTTTGTACAATTTGATTTAGAAGAACTTTTGGTCAGATCGCTTTTTCATTGGTTGATTTTGGTGGAGTTGCTCTTTCACAATAAAAGCCTCTCAGTGGAGTCTTATTTCCTGTCATTACATTTCACAGGGTTTCTTTCTGCACTCGAGTCTCTGTCACAGACACAATCAGTGACTTTAACTGCTGGATAGACTGTGCCTCCAGAATATATCAGTTGTTTGTTGTTTGATGTTCCAAGAAGAAGTTTGACCTTTTAAATATACTCAGAAGCATAAAAAAAAAGATTTTTTGTTGTTGTCTTTGTTTCATTTTCAGAATGAAAATACACTTATGCTGTCCAGGCTTTTATGTTTTTCCTCTTTTGATTATAGATCTTTGCCCCCAGGTCTCTTGTGTGCATTTCAACTCCAATGATTTTGTCTTTTTTTTAAAAATAGTTTACAGACTAAAAACTTTAGTTCCTTATAACAAAGATGAAAAGAGTGAAATATATATATGATAGTATTGCATAGTAGCAGTTGTGACTTTATTTTTCATCCTCTCAAATGTGTTTTATCCTCCTGTCTCCAGGGCTGGTAATGGAATGATGATGTAATTCTTCAGACAATATTTCTTGATTATATGTTGGTTAGGGGTGTGTATAGTGTGTACCAGTGTGGTAACAGTGTGGGCTAGCATCTCGCACGACTCTGTCAGCTCCTCACATATGGATGTGAATATTAATGTAAATGTGATCTGAATATAATTTGGATCTTTGCAGATAGTTCTGCTGGTGAATGAACTAATGCTGCATTCTTCATATAAACTGTATGAAGATTAAATGTTTCATAGTCAATAATTTCATTGGCCTACTTTTTGATAAAGACAAGGAGGGAAAAAAGGGTTTTATTTTGAAGTTAAGATAAGATAATCCTTTATTACTCCCCGTGTCCGGGGAAATTTCCCATGTTACAGCAGCACACATCTTACAGTAAAGCAACAATAGCAACAATAAACAACAGTATAATGATAATCATAATAACAATCACAATATGTCCAGGAGTGTAGGATGGGAAAGGTGGCTTATGGAATGACATGAAGTATGAGACAACTGTGCAGATTATGTGGTATGGGATTGTGTGACAGAGTCCAGTTTTGTGTTAACATCAGCCAGTGATGCTGGTGTTACAAAGTCTTATAGCAGCTGGAATGAATGACTTGCGATAGCGCTCCTTCTTGTAGGTTAGGTGTCTCAGTCTGCTGCTGAAATTGCTACTTTGAGACTCCACAGTGTCATCCAGTGGGTGGGAGGGGTTGTCCCTGATGGATGTGAGCTTTGCCAACATCCTCCTCTCACCCACCTCCTCTATGGAGTCCAGGGAACAGTCCAGCACAGAACCAGCCCTCCTGACCAGTCTGTTCAGTCTCTTTCTGTCTCTCCCAGTGCACCACCGCATAGAAAACAGCAGACGCTACCACAGAGTCATAGAATGTCCAGAGCAGAGTCCTGCACACTCCAAAGGACCTCAGTCTGCTCAGCAGGTGGAGACGACTTTGGCCCTTCTTGTACAGGACCTCTGTGTTGTGTGACCAGTCCAGTTTGTTGTTGAGGTGAACACACAGGTATTTGTATGAGTCCACTATCTCAATGTCCAAACCCTGGATGTTCACCGGTGCAGTCTGAGGTGTCCTCCTCCTGCAGAAGTCGATGGTCATCTCTTTCGTCTTACTGGCGTTGAGCTGCAGATGGTTTCTCTCACACCAGTCGACAAAGTCAGAGATGACTGTCCTGTACTCCAGCTCGTCCCCATTCAACACACACACACACTTTAAATAAAGAAAGTGAGTAAAACATTGTAGATGATTCTAATCAAGCTGCCCATGAAAGGAACATAATCGTTCCTATTTCATTAGCATAGCATTATGCTAATTTCTTGTTAATTACCTTGGATTGGTGGGACAAAAATCAAGGCTTCAGTGCAAAAACACAGGATCTGGCTTCAGTGTGTTTAAATCAGTTCGTTTTCTATCACCAAGCCAGAGTAATTATATTTATTTATACAGGTAACTTCTGAAAATACCATAAAGCCAGTGTTAGCAACGTTTCTGTTAGCTGATATTACATGAATTATATGATCCATTACTTAGTTTATTTTAGGTCTTAAACTAAAATATAGCTTGAAGCATTTGTTTTTCTTCAAAGTCTTATTAAAAAAAATCTAAATTAAAGTACCACAGCATTTCAGAATTGAACTTCAAAATAATTTAAGATTAAAAAAACAAACAAACAAACTAGTTTATTTCAGACAAAAACGTTTTTTCTGCACAGCATCTAGTAATAAACTTTTAATTCAAATCTAGAATACCTCCACGAAAAACTGTTACGTTTTATTGCATAAAATTACATTTTCTTTGACATTCATATATACATATGATCAAAATCTGACTTTATTGTCCATTTTAACAAAAGTCAGCTTGTTAAACTCTACAACAGGACAAATTAAAGTTATTATACCTTCTGAAAACTGCACCAACTGTCTCTGTTTAAAATACAATCCCTTTATTTAATTTCTTACCAATTCAATAAAAATATTATATTGTGAACTCAACAGATGGCCCAACATATTGCTGGAAATATCGTGAGCTATCAAATAATTTTTGATTTTTTTTTTAGCACGTACCAAGTTATGAAGCAGTTTAAACAAGAAGCCTTATTTAAATCTGTCACTGCAAGGTCTTTTCTATTATTTCTTAAATCAAGAATGTAACAGATGGCTTCAAAACCATCTGCTACATTATTTTTTTATGTTAATTCAAAGACATTTTTGTGCAGATTTAATAGCTTCCCTTACACAGCAGGTCTGAGTTAATTTAACGGCACCACTAAAGGTTTGCAGAGTAGCTGGCGTTGGACCTGATAATTCATCATTAATGCAGGTAAAGGTTTATAGAGCTTAATTAGGGTGAAGTGAGACTCTCTCCACTTAGCCGGGCTGGTTTTTGCATAAATAAAACTCGTCCAGGCCTGTGTGCAGAGAGAGGCTTGTGAGATGTTTGGACCGGAGACAGAAAGCAGCATCACAGACGGAGAGATTTCAGTGGAAAAAGAAGTGCTGACTAATGCCAGGCGTCCCTGGTCGAGGTTACGCCAATCATTTTCAGAGGCACAAGTCCAGCCGAGGACAAAGGACCTCTGTGGGCCTTACAGCGAAATATCTGCACTGATTACAGATGGTTACTCTTCCACTCAGACTCTATCTCTCCCTTTTTAATACTCTTCATTTCGCCCTTGCTCATTTTAATTTTTCTCATTTTTTCTGTGCTTTGCTTTTCTCCCACAGTGTCTCTTTTTTCCTCTCTCTCTCCTCTCTCTGTCTCTTTCTCCTTTTCTGGCCCCCAGACAGCGAACATCATCAACATCCAATAAAAGATCATTTTCCATCTTAGAAAAGGTCGAGATGAGAACCTGAGGTTGCAGCGTGTTCCTTTTAGGGGCTGATTAAATGGAATCTCTAACTGCTACAAACCCCCCGTTTCTCTCAAATGTTTCCTTAAATAAAAAGAATATTTCAGCTGTGTGCATTTAAAACCTGAACTCCATCTGAATTTCACATCCTCTGTGATTCAGTATTAAACTTGGTTATCAACACGGCATTAAAAAACACTTTTTTCTCGGCTAAAAGAGAAAAGTAATGTCAAGCTGCCCCTCAAAGACTGTGTGCTGTCTCACGGATGCAGATTCATTATGTCAAACGTCTCATCGTCCACACAGGGAGGGCGTCGTGACAAAAACAAGCCGGTCAGCATGTCGGGTTGTGATTTTATTGGATTATCTTCTTATATAATAAACACAAGCTTTACTTCATGGAAGGACCAAAGAAACCAAATTAAAAAAATAAATAAAAAAGGAAGAGAGAAGAAATCTCTCATGACTTCTGCTTTTTGTGTAACTGTGTGGGAACACAATGAAACAGATTGCACACAATGATGAACAATTGATTTTCCTGGAGGCAAAAGTGATAACATTTTCACATTAAATCGAGCTGCGCGATCGTCAGAAAGGCTGCGGTTTGATAGAATTAACTATAAAAGTTCAGCGCTCTCCCAGGGGGAACTTAATAACCCGAATGGAGGCGGCTGCTGGGAGCGTGTCGCCACACATCTGGAATGTCTCATGAATGAAAAGAAATCCAGAAATCACCTGGAAATGGCTTTGATCGTTTATCAGTCAATATATTAACAGATATACAAATTATAATGATATACGCCCCCTGTCAAAAGTTTTAGGACACCGTCTCATTCAAATAAAGTAGAACCTGTCCTACAACTTCTGACAGGGGGTGTATTTCATCATATGGATGTGATCAGGACAGGACTCTGATCATACATGTAAAGTTTCAGGCAGATTGGAGCATGTTCAGGGCATTTACACAGCATTTGAAATTTCATGGTGAAGGATCAAAATTCCAGAGGCCGCCACGGACACGCCCTTTGACTTTGGGAAAAGATTTTAATAACTTTGGATCATTAAGGCCTCCTGTATGTACTGGCCCAATTTGAGGTGAATTGGAGTTTCCCCCTCGGAGGAGTTCACTCTAGAAAACAGTGAAAAATGGGCAAAATCTGACATTCAATGCAGAATAGCTCACTTCCTGTTGGGTTTGGTTTGGTTTGTTCAGCCTGATGTGCTGCATATGTGTACCAAATTTGGTAGATACACCCCCTGTCAAAAGTTATAGGACAGGTTCTACTTTATTTGAATGAGAAAGTGTCCTAAAACTTTTGACAGGGTGTATGTGTACATTTCCATGTGTAAACTGATCATGTACATTGTCTTTATCATAACTTTATTACATCTTTATTTTTAGCCTAATTGCGCTTCTGTATTTCTTGTCCTCTCTTCTGTGTCTAGCTGCTGTAACATGTAAACTTCTCTCATCTCATCTCATGTTTGTGAGTTTTGAAACACAATAATTTAAAAGCTCCTGGCATTGATAAATTCTGCTAAAAATGTACCGTTAATTTTACAGATTTGCCAACAACATAACTGATGCTAACCAAATGTTAGCATCAAAATTTTGCATCAGAAAAGATATGTTTATAGGACATCCCAGAGTTTCCTGATCAGCTGATCTTCTTTGCTTTATGCCTCCCTGTTCAGAAACCTAACTACTTCTCTGTGCAATAGCATAAATATAACACTATTACACTGTCTACTTCTATTCTGACTCTTGCTTTCCAAGTCAGTTTGATATAACTAGACAGCAACATTCACTCAGAAGACTTAGAGTAAAGTGGCTATTTTAGATAAATAAATAAACCACAACAGAGGCATTAGAATATATGAAACTATACAATTCTACAGTCCACATAAAAAGAATATATATGTAGTTGAAATATCAGGTAAATAGCTTGAGTGTAATATTAAAAGGTTATGTGTTAAAATGAAAGTATTGAAATTAAATATACTAGCAATATGGAGCAGCAATAGACACTTTATCTACATCATATGCTTTATTATTATTATTATTAGTAGTAGCAGTAGTAGAAATATTGAGTGTCTTTACTTTTGACACTTTTGAATATTGTTTACTGATAATATTCAATACTTGCTCTAGGATTTTAACTCATAATTAAATATCTATGCAATGTCATTTTGACTTTTTTTGTATCAAAAGGAAGAATTTGTCCTCATTCCTTCTAATTGACGGGAAATAACTGACAAACATCCTTAGAGACAGAACTAATTATCTGCTCCCCAGGTTCTGTTCAGGTAAATATTAATAATTCGCCCTTCACATTATTCACCGTCCTACCATTCATCTATGTCTGTGAAAAATGAGAACACAAAATAAAAAGAACACCGTTAATGAGCCTGTGAGTTACGGACAGTGCAGCAGATGAAGTGCTGAATAGTTGGCAAGAAAGTTTACGTACCAACTAATTATTATACGTGACATAACGATATTTAAACATGGCTTCACGCCGCTGTATTGCTGTATATAATCTCCAATACGGGTTGTAGTGTTTCTAATTTCTTTTGCAGCTCGAGACTCCATAAATCTGAATGCTGGAAGTAAAATACATCCCAGAAGCCAACCAGCGCAACAGGAGACCATTAGTCCTTTTGTATGCTTTCTTTAGTGTAGTATCCCTGGCAACTGCAGTACCTGTGAGACACTGATTAAAGTTCTTTTCCTCACTGCCAAGCCTATGAGAGCCCACCATTAACAGGCCATAGGGCTGCATTGTCAGCACGCTAATGAAGCCAGTGTGTTCTTTTTAAAGTGTCATTCTGGATTATGGCCATAATATGAGGGCGAGAGTGGATCTGTATAAGTGTCTCGGCGAGACCTAACAGCAGGCGCCCACCAGCTCGGGCCCTCTCCCCTGACGTTTCCTGCAACACACCGCGGATGCACGTGGAGCCTCGGCGCCTGCACTGCCCGGGATCCCCGCCGCCACCTCACCGGGCAACTGGCACCGGAGTAATTTCATCTGACAGGTGACTTAAAGCTTTGGTCCATGGCAGGCAGCAGACCAAAGGCTGGAGGATGTATGTTGGTCCTGTCAGCCTTGTTTTCAGCTGGGAGCTACGTGCCCCATCAATATTTAGATCCTGATAGCCGGTGTTAGCGAGGGGAGCTAGATGTCGTGGAAAACTTTTTCTTCTTCTAATCTCTAACTATTTAAACACCACCTGACGCCAAAACACAGAGGAGCACAGCAGACACAAAGACACGGTGTCCTACTTGAAACAGAAGTAATGCCACAGTGCATCATCAGGGTTCTGAGGCGAGACGGGACAAATGAGATGCTGTGGGCGCTCTTCATAACAGCAGACAGGGGTCACAGACAGCCAGCCACACAGCCACTAAATGTCTGACACATTTATTGGACATGAAAAATGAAAATATCGACGGATTTAACTCCAGGGTCAGAGTTAGCCGAAGAGACAGGTTAACTAAACGACTGGGACGAGGCGGAGTGGAGAACAATGCGCCACCGCGGACGGAGGATCATAATCACGGCTGTCACCGTACGACTGTCTCATTAGCAGAGCAACAGGTGGAAGTAATCAAATGGCAGGTGTTGGTAATTATGTGACAAGCGACACGGCCACTAAAGGCTGCTTTTTTTTTTGGGGGGGGGGGGTAGCCTATTGGTAGGGAATGCATGAAATGTCAGGAAAACGTAATGAATGGAAATGGATTTTTCCCACAAGTGCTATTTCCACAATGTTGGCGGCCATCAGCTGACAAATTCAGGTCAGTCAAGGATGAAATGCTTCACTCTTTCAGAAAGCAGCTGTGCACCAATGCACCAAGGACGTCCTGTTTTCAGTCTCATCCTTTATTTGTCTGTTAGTTAATTGGCCGGTAGAATATCTCAACAACACGACAATAATTTCTATGAAATCCAATAGGAACTAATTGATTGTTGTTTGGTTATTGCATTGATGTATTTGTTTGGTTGCAGAAATAGTTGGGGGATGGATGGATGGATGGATGGATGGATGGATGGATGGATGGATGGATGGATGGATGGATGGATGGATGGATGGATGGATGGATGGATGGATGGATGGATGGATAGATAGATAGATAGATAGATAGATAGATAGATAGATAGATGAAGGATAGATGGATAGATTGATGGATGGATTATGGATGGATGATGGATGGATGATGGCTAGATGGATCATTTGAATTGCCATTGGGATTCTTAAATTTCCATTGGGATATCTTTAATTGTTCAAAAATGAAGTACCAATACTTTAACACTTCTGAAAATGCTAAAACTTTTCGTAACATTTTTATGCCAATAGAATAAATATGAACCAGTTGACCATCTACTGCCTGCACATGGAGGCAGGCAGTTTTGCATTTGTTTCGTATTTATGCTTCACATATTTGAATCAGACAACTAGAATTCTGCTCAAACTCTCAGTCCTTAAAAACCAACACTTATTTCTTCTATTTACTCCCATCTGCCATGAAATTAAAAATGAGATTTCATGCCATCTGTTAATATGTTGCAGGTTACATTGGCCTGCCGTTCAGTATTTCAGCTTTTTTAATTCTGTTTTTTCTCATTTTAAATCATATTCATTCTGTATTTTTATGTACAGTCATGTGTCTTGTATGTATAAAGCTCTTAAATGGCTCCACATGTCTTTATAAACCTCCTGAATTGTTGTATTCATGCCAGACATTTATGTATTTTCTACCAAATTAATAGTACCAACAGAACATGGAGGACCTGCGTAGCCTTGGCAGAAGTGAAGACTGTCTGAAGCAGTTTGAAAATAAGTTTCTGTCTGACCTCCTCCGAAGGTTTCTGTTTCTAATTTATGCGTTCGGGTTTTTCAGCCATTCTTGTATTCTCAGAGAAGATCCTTGGCTGAGTGGTGAACTGCAGGTGGCCAATGAGACGCTACACGTGACACAGAAAGTACTGCAGCCACAGTTATTCTGAGTGCCGCTATGAAGCTTTGTGAAAATCCTACAATCCTCTTTGTGTCCTGAAAAAAAAGCAGCTATAGGTACCAAACTATAGTAACCAGGGCACCGTGAGATAGGAGACACTCTGTATTTGTTATTACAGAGCAATCAATGTTTTACACCAGGGGAGGGTTACTGTATATCAGGCAGAGGGATTAGAAGCTCCTATGGCGCTGGTACCACTCAGAGGAATCAAGCTCTCAGAGGCCAGAGGCACAGGGACGGGGGTGGGGATGACAAGCGCTGCGGTATAAATCAATAGCCAGCATGCAGCGATAAATCCTCCCAGCTCCAATGACCGACTGGCCCTCACACCCTTGCACACAAAACAATCTTGGTCCCTCATGTCACAACAGCCAAAAGTTATCACTGCCATGGATCACCAGCACGCTGATGTGTCAGCTGAAAGTCAGCTCAAAGCCCGGCTGGAAGAGACAGCAAGTCCTGCTGGATTCAACTATATGGTGTAGGTGTTTAAGGAAAGCCGAGAGATGTCCGAGTTTGAATGTTTGATGCGTTAAGGGCCTCTCTCAAGAGATCTTTTAAGGGCCAAAAAAGTAGGAATTCAGAATAGAGAACTCCAATCATTTCAAATGGCCAAAGGCTCGACTGCAAAATCACACTTTTAAAAACATTTGATTCCATTTTTATTGTCAGACTTTTATTTATATGTAAAGGGTACAAGATGTAAAGTAGAAATTTGAACAGCCAATCAGAGCGTTCGACACAAGAAGAGTTGAGTGATAGTTTTCTAGTTTTTTAAGAAAAGATAATGAAAGAGCAGTTTTGTTAATATGGGTTAATATGGGCTTTTGATAATGTGGGTGTCATTTACTTAAGTTTAACACAAAGCAGTTCGTTTTTTTTCTTTTTTTTAAAAATATTTTAACTCACTTTGAGCTCATCAAGAACTTCTATGGAAACACCACAGCCATGTCTAGAAGTAGGGAATTTTTGTGACTTATTGTAAAATCTGTATGCCAAAAAACACGTAAAAGAAAAAAAATGTTGAATTCTTTGATTACTCGTTATTTGTTAATTATTATTACTTTATTATCGATTATTATTGTCAAAAAATGTTTTAAAAAACTGTGCTGGTGGAAAACTCTACATACTATAGATCATTTATTTATTCATTTTAATTTCCTTTAGTTGTTTCCATACTTTCTGTCTGCTCTGTGTGTACACAGCCTGCAGTTCAGCCCAGTTCAACAGAAAAGTCCATTAAAGTTATGACCATTGATCGCAGTCACTAATGGCTTCTTAACTGCACCCAAAGAGCACAGAATTTTCTATTTCTGACAGTGCAAGTGGTTAACATTTGAGCAATCTTTTAGATGAGATATGTGGAATAAAGTGCTTTTGTTAAAATAGCACATTGAGCGGACAGTTCAGGGACCTTGAGAAAGTTGAAAATTAGACTATTCTTTCGTTTTATGGTTTCTGGCCCTGCAGATTGTGTAACTTTGGAGATATTTTAAGGATAACTTAAACATGCTTTTGCGGTCCAGAGGCTTAAGGCTGTTTTTACTCATCAAATCATCAGAGATAACAGAAAAACTCACTGATTTCTGTCAAATGAATGAACACAGACCTTTACACAGACTGATCACCCCCGAAAGGCCCATTCAGTCAATGAAAAAAACCCTGCTAACTTTGGTTTTATTGCCAATCTTGGGCGGTTTGAGTGCAGGCGCTCCACTCCAGAAAGCAGCAAATAAAGATTTCCGAGTGTATCTTCACATATTATCCATAAATCCCGGCTTCTTTTGCGGCTCTCACGGCAAACGGTTAACCTTCTATTTCAAAGCATCATAAATTGTGAACCCAGAGCTTCCGGCCACATCATAACTATTTGTAATGTGCAGAGACCGGACTGTAACGCTGACTGGTGGTGACACAATGAAGAAGCTGTGCAATGGGAGCACAGTCTGGGCCGGGCGACACTGATGGGTGGACCTGTCCAAACGCATTGACTCGTCCCGACTGCGGCCGAGCCGTTTATGAAACGGACGCGGGGAAGTTTGTGATTCAACGCAGCGCTGTCTGACATCATCCCTCCTCCACACATAATCGCTCTGCCGTGTTTAGCCTCCGACACAAAAGACGGCATTACACGGCTGAGCAGGTGCAGCGGTGTCGGCGTCAGGTCGGCCGACCCCGGCATGTTGATGTATTAAGAGCATCATCATTCAAACAATGTGTGGGCTTTGTTGCAAGGCCACGGCGCAGGTAGCTATTTGAGAAATCAATAGGAGCCAAAGCAGTTTGTATGTGTGAAAAGGATGAGATATGCTGCAGAGGGATTCAGCGCAAAGCAACAACATGTCATCTCTTCCTGAAAGCTGGGAGCCAATTTATGTACCGTTCACATGGGATTAGTATTATCTGGAGATTTGTGGTAACTTGTGAATTACCTCTATGACTGTGCATTCATGCGAGATAAACAAAGTCTGTATTTTACTCAAATTTACAGACATTACAGCCGGATATGATGTCAGATCTGTGCAACATACGCTGTTGTTACGTCCATGTAGGTCACAGAATAAGATAAGTTAAGATAAGATCTACTTTATTCATTCTGGAGGAAATTATTTTGCCAGAGTACAACAAACAAAGGTTAGTGGAATACACACAAAAACAAAGATTAGTAGTAAAATGGAAATAACAAAGAATAGAATGTAAGTTTCTAAAAGTGTCAACAAAAAAAAAGAATTTAATAAGAATTAAAATAAAATAAGATACCACAAGTACAAGATGTAAAATGTATACAAAGATGAACAGAAAATGACCTGGAGCAGAGCAAACAGATGTCTTGACACTGAACATTGAATACGGTGTGATACCTGCTCTGTCCAACATGCTGAACCGACAGTGTCACCAGAACAACATAACTTGTGCTTTCCAGAACCCTTAGTCCGATAGACGGGGCAGCTTTATTTATGCAGCACATTTCACACGAGGGCAACTCAGTGTGCTACACATTAAAACACTAAAAGCCCCGGAACCATTCAGACAAGAATAAAAGAGCACAATTAAAATGAGGAACGTAATAAAACATAGAAAAGGAAAGGAAAATTAGAAATATATTAAAAAATAAAATTACAATTTGCATTTTAAACAAGCTCTAATAGGAACACAGTGGCAGACAGAAAAGTCTTGAGCTGTGATTTTAAAGCAGACCTCCAGCTTTCAGGGAGTTTGTTCCAGATGTGTGAAGCATCAAGAGTCAACGCTGCTTCACCATGTTTAGATCTAACTCTAGGAGCTGAAAGCAGAACAGGACCTGAAGACCTCAGAGTTCCAGATGGTTCATAAAGTGACAGCAGATAAGATAGGTATTCTGAGCCTAAACCATTCAGTGCTTTATAAACCATCAGCAGGATTTTAAAATCTGTTCTCCAGCAGACAGGAAGCCAGTGTAGTGATCTAAGAAGAGGAGTGATGGGATCTAGTTTTTTGGTCCTTGTTTGGTCTATAGGTCACTGATAAAAGCCTAAATGCTATCGTTAGGCACTCATTAGGTTTAGGCACAAAACCCACTTGGTCAGGTTCATGGAAAGCTTGTGGTTAAAATGATCACTTTGTGGTATGTCGTCGTCATGGCGACAGTAAATATGTCAAAGCAACAACTTGACTTGAGAACAGCAGACAGCGTTGTCGGGATAACGGGCTGTCAGGGCGTTTGTATTAAACCGTGACTGAATGTGAGGAACTGGAAATGTTCTCACAAAGACTCAAGGTGAGTTTGAAGAAAGGTTTTAGCCTTCCTTTACCTATCAAGGTTTTTGTCCTTTGATTCACTTCTCTGAACATATATACATACAAAAATGCAAATATTTGGTTCAATAACCCTTCTAGTTTCCATCTACAAGCTTCTGGTTTATCTTCAACTCCTCTGGACATTATGCCCACCGTCAAGCATGGAGGTGGCAGTATCATTGTACGATCAGTTTAACTGACTTGTTTCTTCATCAGTCCACAGGTTCTTGATGGGTTTAAGTGAGGACTTTGGGGAGACCAGTCTAGAACCATCATTCTAGCCTGATTGAACCATTTATTTAACACTAACTGAGTCATTTCTGACCAATTTTGAGTCATCTTTAACATAACTTTGGGCAGGTTTCAATTCTGGTTTCTGTGACTTCTTGAAGATCCCTGCAAATCCTCCTGTTTTCTCCTTAGATCCGGTTGCTTCTAAAAGGTTTTCACAACTACAGGATAGTTTATTGCGCTCGCTGGAGTTTGATTCTGGTTTCTGATTTTTCTTAAACATCCCACTGAAGATGTTTTTTTCTTGGTGTTGTTGTTTTCAACCAAACTGTCATAGCTTGCAGACATTTCCTTGTCTTCTGCAGCTTCGTCTAGGCCTAGTCCTGCATTTGCCCCTAAAATGTTGTCAATAATTTCCATCGCAGCCTCCATAATTCAGCCGGGAAAGAGGCAGAAAAAGGCACACGACAAAAACAGCAACTAAAACATTCCCCAATCACTGAGATGCAGATTCGCTCCGGTTTGGCCAGATATGGTAGCTAACTTGCAGTGGAATTTTTACTTTACAAATTACAGACATGGCACATTCACACGGGATTAAGATGACAGACATCCTCCGCAGTTATTCCAAATCACCATTGGTCCTGAGGTAACACTAATCCCGTACAAATAGGGCAGAACTCTATAAACTACCAGCAACTATTATTCTCTTTTTATATATGCAAAAAACAAGCTCCCAATCGTAAATTCTGACCCTCTATCAAAACAGATTGAACTTGGTTTACTGCATCCAGAGAGCCGAAATGGAGGCTGCAGTGTTTTCCAGGGATGATGTACGGTTCTACATCCACACGGCTGATGCATTTTTTATGTTCAAAACCAGAGGGGCTTTCTCACCTTCAATTTTAAAAGTGTTTACTCAGCAGCAGTCCTGAGAGCTGATAAAATAAGTTAGGGCACCTGAATTAAAAATGATTCTTCAGCGGAGAATCTGTCCCCAAAATAGTCCCCCGCGGCGCCTCTTTCCTGGTGGTAATGTGATTTGGAGGGGGGAAAAAAAGTCCTGTGTCACATTTGTCTCAATAATATGTGTGAATAGAATGATGCTCCAAGTGTAGACATGTCATCTGTACATATAAAAAACGTCTCTACATATAAAAAACGTCTCTAAAAAAAACACAAAAAAAGAAAATAAAATGCACTTGCAAAAAATGAAGAGTTCACTTGCAAAAACAGATAACTCCGTTTTATAAATTTTCAGAAAACTCATTTTTTATTGGTTTTATTGTACTTTAGATAATAATAATAATAACACTAATAATTTATTTATTCTATATTTTTTCATGCATTTTTCTACTGAGTCAAATCTTCAGTTTGATTGATATTATCTCAAGTAAACAATAAAATATAAGGTTTTCTGACAATTTATCAAAACGGAGTTATCTGTTTTTGCAAATGAACTCTTCAAATATTGTAAAGAAAATAGATCCACAATTGAAAAGTATAAAATATCCGTGAATATACTCCAATATTTATAGACTGGTAGGTTCTTTTTCTTCTTTGTTTTAGTGAATCGAGAAAGCATTCATTGATGTCAGTTTTACATTCATGGGACTGTTTCACACACATTTTGGGACAGCATATGATCACTTCCTGACCGCTTTACTTCTGCATTTCAAAATAAGAGCATGCATTCTTTCTATGAGCTATTTTTGTCTATACACTACACACACCAACTGTGAGGACATAGATAGCTTCTTTTACTGTTAGTATCCACTGTCTAAATGTGATGTAAAGACACTAATTTTGTTGTTGCACTAAAAATTAAAGACAGACTTTTTTTTTTAATGTCACCTTTCAGTAGGAAAACCTAGCAAATTATACACAGTTTGAACTGATTGATGACTAATTTGTGACCTTGTCTAATTTAATTTTGATGCGTCTTTTCAAATCCTGATTTGTTTTCACTAATTAGATTATTGGAGTCTTTTGTATGCTGGAAGTTGTCTTTCAATGACAGCTTCACCTTTTTCTCACAGTTTTTGCAGAAGTATTGAACAGATGAACTATAAACTTATCACCATATAATTTGGCTACTTGAGAGAGAAAGAAAGCATTTATCAGGTGCAGGAAAAAAAAACTTAACGTTTCTGTCATAATAACAATGCACAGTGGGATTCAGAAATTGATATTTATCCGTCAGCCAGACGTAGCTCCAAAAAAACAACATTTGTTTATGAATTTCTAGGTGATTTAGGATAATTTCACATCACTCATCTGTTTTGTTCAGACACGCAGACCAAAGTCAGTTCACTGTATATCCGGTCCTCGTGAATAATGTCATTTAAAATGGAAATGAGAAAACTTTTTACTAGTAGTGCAATTAAAAACAGCGTTCAGAATAAGTCATCTTTGAACTGCAATCTTGACTGTGTTTGTTGCAGCTGTGTTGTTTTCTTGTTAATTAAGGCCTCTGAAATATGAGCAAAATGATAGAATCAAAGCCATTTCTTACTTCTTAATCTTCTCGTGCTCCTTCCTGATGTCACTGTCGGCTGGAATCGCCATCTTTACCACATCTGGTTAGTCAGCAGCTGCTTGTCAGTCCCTCAATATTTTCATTTTTTGATCTGAGTGTCTTTTTCCAGCAGCATCAGAGCGTCACCCATCATGTCCAGTCAAGTCCTGATTATTTGTGCTGCACATTTAAAACAACAGCTGTTTAGCCCAAGTCCTTTCCAATTGGGAAATAAGATTAAGATGGGTTAATACAAGATAAGATAAAACTTAAACAATCCTGAAGGCAATCACAAGTTTACCTCATAAATTTAAAACTGTGTGAATTTGCACAAGTGATGTAAATAGTACAGTTGCAACCCAACAATGTTTCAATAAATAAATCTCATCTGACTAAATATATTATTATAGTTTTGATCCTACAGTATTGTTAATTATGCAAATTTACCTGACTTCATAGGCTATTAAGGTTAGGACTCAATAATATTATACACTGAAACACCAAAAGAATCCAGAGATTCCCTGTGAGGGAGCATAGTGCTGACCGTGGAGATAAAAAAAAAACTCAGCAGAACCAGGTTCAGTGAGGGCAGATATCGGCCTCGACCAGTTAGGGTGAGGTTAAAGGGGAGGGAGACAAACAGACTGAAGAACACAGGCATTGGACATGGATTGGATGGACACATTTTCACGCCTTTCTATGATCTTTTTATCTCTGTGAGGAATATCAGGTCAGATAATATACCAGCTCCAGGGTCATGAAATGCTGAAAGAATACATAAAGTTACTAACATTCAAATACATCTAAATGCATGGAGGAGGCACCATAGAAGGAAAAATGAAAGAAAACCCGAGTATATACTCATGCGATGACGAACATATGAACAAGATAGCCAAGATAAAACACAGCAGTGAGATTAAATTGAGACAGAACTTTAAAAGCAACAGCGTAAAAGAGAAAGTCAAGTAACTGATTAATACAAAGCAGCAGAGTGGACACAACAAGGGCAACTTCAGGAAGAGCTAAAAGCAAGAGGAGAAAGAGGTAAGACTTTTCATTTTAGGTTTAAATCACCAGCAGTGCGACAAGATTTAATGTGGAACTTTTGCACATTTCAGGTTGTTTACGTAGCATACTATGTAACCTTGCACATTTCTTCAAGTATTTCTGTTACTTTCTGTGACTCATCATTCATCTTGTAACTCTTGCTGCCTGCCGACTTGGAACACGTATTTATTCTGAATGTTCTCATTATTGTCAGGGACGAAAACACCAAGTCACATTCCTTCACAATAAAACCTTTCTGATTCTGAATCTGGTGCACACCTGGACGTTATTAGAGCCACTGTAGCTAGATATGGTTATGTTTCTATCATTCATGTTCAGAGGTAGGTTGGAACCCAAAGTTTCCAGCAGAACATTGTATTGTAACATTACAATCAGCGGTTTCCCAGTATGCTGTTACAGCTACAATTCTTATGCCACCTGCACTTATTTACATTTTTCTTTCTTCTCCACTGCGAGACTCTGAGAAGCAGCAGTACAATTTCTCAGTATGTAGCTTGATTATGTTCATTTTGTCTTTTTCTTCTATTTGACTAGCAATTCTTTTTATCTGACGAAGTTCGTGAGGGTGATTGTTTTACCTTGCTGACATGTTTCGACTAGATCTACAGTCTTCCTAAGAGCTTTATCCGGCATGTGATGACGTGTCCTTTTTATCAGGTGACCGGCCACTCCGGAACCACACAGAAGACAAGAAAACATCCACTGGAGAAACAGGAAGCGCTTTTAGTAGAAGAAAAAAGGAACACCAGGCAGAATATGAAAAAGAGACCACAGGACGACTCACAAGAATACAAAAAGACAAAGCCGATCAAGAAAACAAAAAACTGTGCGGACCACTGAGAGATATAAAGCACATTATGGACTGGAGGATTTTAACATCAGAGGCCAACAAGCACAAGAGATGGATAAAAGAGGCCATATAAATCAGAAAGCGGGCCAAGGATTCCATGAACCAGGACGAGGGGCCTACACCTTCTAACACCTGGAACTCCATCCTCCAGAGACGGTCGGAAGATGAGGAAGCGTGGCGAGATCTGTCAGACCGGTCACCTAATAAAAAGGACACGTCATTGGACTATTGCAATGTCCTTTTATCAGGTCTGCCAATGAAGAGCCTTCATAGTCTGCAGACGTTCCAGAACCAGCAGCTCGCGTTCTGACCAGAACAAGTAAATATGAGCATGTTACTCCAGTGCTGGTCTCTCTGCATTGGCTACCAGTTCATGTTAGAGCAGACTTTAAGGTGCTGCTACTAACCTATAAAATTGTTAATGGAATTGCCCCGTCTTATTTATCCAGCCTGCTGAATCTATATGTCCCCGCTCGGGCTCTCCGTTCCAGGGGACTGGACTTCTGAATGTCCCAAAGGTCTGTAAAAAGACGGTGGGGGAACGGGCTTTTTCTTTCCGGGCACCTACACTGTGGAACAGTCTGCCTGCTGAAATCAGGCAGGCATCGTCCATTAATGTATATAAAACTAAGCTAAAGACCCACCTCTTTTCTTTTATATATGAATCTTAAATTGTTTGTTTAAATGATGTCTTTTTTTATTGTTCTGTTTTTATTGTTTTTATTTATCCGTTTTTATTTCTGTGTACAGCACTTTGACGGAAAGCGTTTTATAAATAAAGTTATTATTATTACATGTCAGGTGACACACTGAGGAAGACTGCAGACATAGTCGAAACATGTCAGCAAAGTAAAACAATCACTCTTACTTTGTCGGACAATACAGAATTACTAATCAATTTCTCAGCTTGTACCTCACACTTACCTGACAACAAAGTTCACTCTGACTTTGGCTTTGTTGTTATGGATGATCAGACTCGATTCTACTCACAGCCTCATGCTAGGGAGTAAAATCTGTGGCTCCACAGATGTCAAATGGAAATGATCGTCTGTATCCAGTGCAGCATTTGTTCCACTTCTTCAGTTTCCAGTTTTTTCGGCCTACACCTCCATCCAAACCGATGTAGTCGCTGTACGAGCTGAAGATTTACCTCGACTTGGACACTAAAAGAAGCCAAACTTCTCATTGAGGCGACACCTTGAAATTTACACCGGATAAAGTACAAGTAAAGTACGAAATCCAATTTGGCTGTCACTTTTGGCACCTAATAAAAACTACATTTGTGAGACGAGGAGTAATGTTCTCCTGTTGGAACATGTCCCCAAGATGGCTGCCCCGGGTCAACGCTGCGCCTTCGGGGAATTTCACAGTGAGCAAGATGAAGCACATGTTGGCCTGGGCGTGTGCTGGCCCCAGGAAGCTAGCTTTACTTCTGTGAATTATTTACAATGATGTATAGGCCCCGCTGCTGGGAAGCCATTCTGTTTTTGGCTACAACCTCATATCTGTTTTCCAAGACATATCTGTCACCGGGAGAAATTGAGAAAAATAAATGGTGGACTTGATGTATGTTTTTGGCTGCCTCTTTTTTTTTAAGTTTGAGCAGAACTCTCCGACACCTGAAGTGAAGGAGCTCAAGCAGGATTTTATGACACACTTATGAGGATTATGAGAAACAATGCTTTAACTCCCGATGACAGCCGGACAGGAAACCGAATAGGGAAGAGGAAAAATGAATGCAGGCCGCTCATTTGCTACCAGAAACTCTGAGCTTCATTTCTTGACGAGAAAATTCAATAAATTATATTTGTCATCAAAAATGCATGATGTGAGCATCTGGATTGATTTCCGCTATCCAGCAGGTAGCAAATTTCTTCTATTTCTATTTCAGCGTCATGGGATCTTTATTTGATGGGCTGATTTCAATGCTTTTAGCTCATTTTTGATTTGTTAATAAAATTTTAAAAAAGAATGCAGCTGATTTAAATAAATACTGCCTTATTTTTCTCTTTTAAAGCAGCACAGCAGGGGAAGACTGGCAACAAAAAGCATATGGGAATTGTGGCAATCAACAAATGAATAACTAAAAAAAAAAACAGACAAGCTGTTTAATTCTACTGTTGGTTTGACCAAAATGAGAAACAATTCAACTAAATTTGACCAAAAAAAACCCCTCAAAATGACAGCCTGGTTCCTCAGTTCACATAATAGGTGATTTTAATATCAAAATTCTTTAATATTTTGAAACATATTTGCCTTTTATTGTATTTATTGTAATGCAACAATAAATATCTTGAAGAAAAGTATCAAATTAATGATGTATTGTGCTTTAATTTACTTCACAGTCACACAGTAACATTCATTAGTGAACCTTTAACTCTCCTCCATCCTGTCCCTTTCAAATTAAGAGGCCTGTTCACCTATTCGTTTAGACAGTACAGGTTTTAACAAGTTACTTTTTATTGTTGGGGACGCTTTAAAAAATTGGATTTCTTCTCAGCTGTAGTGCAAAAAAAGAACTGATGTGCAATTACCGATTTACAAAATAAAACTGACAACCATTTTTTTCACCACTTTGCAGACATTTTGTGCAAATTTCCGTAAGCATTTGTGCAATGAGTATGACAATTAAACCTTGGAAGCTATCAGAACTGCAGCTGAACAGCCACTGCAACTCCAAAGTTGTCAAAAAACACTTAGTTTTGCTTGTTGACGGAACATAGCATCCGGCAGCTGCTCTCTGGTGTTTCTTCCTCTTCGCTGCTGTCCTCGTCTTTACCTGCTGACTGCTTAGATAAGTCTCTCATATCTTTGCACAGTTTCAGTTTCCGCTTTTCCTCTGTTTGCTACCCTCTCTGCACGGTGGGTTTTCGCTTTGTTTCCATGTCTCGGCGACACATGCCGGATAGCGACTGCCTGAGTGCTCCATGCTCTCAGTTGTGGTGGAAACTGCTACCCGCTACTATGGTTTTCTCAGCTGTGCCACTACAGCTAAGAAGACCTTGCAAATACCTGTATGCTGGTATAAGTGGTGTTATAACCGGGGTTAAGAAAAATACACCAGTGTTTACAAGACTGGAGCTCACTTGAAAGACTGCTGAACTTCTTGATAGCCAGTCTCTGCTGCACTAAAGGGTACCACAATCACCATTTGGAAACCATTCCCTTAAGCATCGTTTATGTGCCAAAACCATGATTAATCCTGTTACCAAGGACTTTCCTAACCTAAAAGCATCTGTTGTTGTACATTTTACCCAGCTGCCCAAACACGAGCCACTTTGGAAAACCTATTAAGACTTTTGGAACAATCATGAGGACTTGTTGATTTTAGCAGCTTCCCTAATTAGCCAGAAGGAAAGTCTTGGTTTCTAAGGTTTCTTACAATAGCTTGATTATAAAAGTTTCTAGTTGTCTTTGGCACTAATGCGTGAATGTTTTGACCCTGAAACGACAAGTGAATCCGCTACCGAAGCTACATACAAACTTCACTGAGCTTTACTTCCTTCTCCTTCAGTGCCTGCATGTGTTTGTTCCAGTGTGCAGCAAACTAGTGGAGAATTTTCCCCTCATAGTCATTAAAGAGTTCTGTTCATTTTGATGCAGTAGCACAATCTAGTTATTGACAGTGTGAAAAGGGAAATTAGGCCACAGAAATGTGGAGCACGAGCTGTTCTCAGGACACACAAAGACGGTCTTTAGCTTTATAGGTTTATCTTCCAGCCCGTTTGAAGTCGGCGATTTCAGGTCATTGGCATTCAAGCGCTGATGAGCAACAGAGATGGTTACTTAGTGTCTGAGGGGTGACTGACGGCTTCGATTAAAGTGAATTTTGTGAGTTAACTTTAAGAGGTGGATATTGATTGATCTTGTTTTTTAAAAGTCTTCATGCGTGTGATTGAAACTGCTCAATCGCTCCTCGTTTCCTGGCCCGAATGTGAGTCATTGTGAGCTCCCCGAGGAGAAATGCGGCGGTTTGAAGCCGAGATCAAGAAGACTCGGCTGAATAAAAATAACACAAAAATACATTTCACATTGAACAGTTTCCAGGCTTTTCAGTAGCAATTGATTGCGGTTTAAAAGAATGGACAGACCATTTGAGTTCTTGGTGAGACTGCAGTACAAAGACGTGTCTGGGAAGATGACTTTCTTTATCTGGACGATTTTCATTTGAGGCACATATTGAATATGTCAAAACTGCCAACCGCATATGCAAACTGCAACAAAATTACAAAAGCATACATACTTTGCCGTAGGCGTACACTGCATGAAGGGTACTTTTCACTTCATTTATAACCCATATAACTCTATATCCAAAACAGTTATAAACACACGGTGCCAACTGGCATCCTGGCTGCTTTTTTTCCAACACCAACCTTGCTTCGCCAAAATCCAATCAAGCTCAACCGTCCATTAATGAGCCTTCATGAAACTGGCACTAATTGATTTTTTGGAAGCACAATAACTCATAAACAAAACATTCATTAGTCCTGCACAATGTATCATTTCAGTATTAACATTTCATTGTGTGCGTGCACGACAGTCGTGTCGCAGTAAATGCAACGTGAAGTAAAGAAAATAGCTCAAACGCACCAAACTACAACTTTCTTTGCTGGCTGATGAAAAAGAAAAAGTCCCACAGTTCTGATATTCCGCCACAATTCAATGAGAAAAGTTTGTTTTGTTTGTCTTACAACAGCATCTATTCCGAGTAAAGGGCTGCTGGACACACTTTGGCTTTTTTCCCCCTGAGCTTGTTTACATGCAGGATCCCCATCTGACTGATAAAATGAATGAGCAGCAGACGACCAACGCTGAAGTGTAAGGTTTGGTCGCAAAAAAGAAATGCAAAATTAATAGAATATTTATCATGATCACTGCTTTTGGTTTTCACAATGAAATGAACATGATTGACTGTGATATTAATGTTTAAACTCAATGAAAACCTGCACATGCAAAAATACACCCACAACACCCCGCATCACTTGGGTTTAATTTGGTTAAATGTGATATTAGAACACCTTGTTTCACTTCTTGACAGTAATTTTTTTAATCACACACGTGTCTGAGCTGCTGCACTGCAGTAACTGGGTGGAGACTAGAAGCCTCTCTGTGCACAGCCGCTCATCTAACGTCTACAGGAGCCTTCATGTGAGGCGTTTGGGTAACACTGGGAAATCTATTGATGAGAATGGTTTCAGTTCTATTTTTTCCACATTATTTACAAGACACAGAATTTGTTGACATGCAAGCTGCCCGTTTAAATCTGCTCCACAAAGCTGTATGATGAGTGCAAAGCCAGATCTGACTGCCATCCAAAGCAAAAAAGCTATGCATGGCAGCGTTACAACACAAGACAGAGGTTCCAAACGGCTTTTTTCAGCTTTATGAACTATTATGTTCTTCAATGTAGATGCAGTCCCATAAAAAATATCCCAATCATTCTTGAGTGATTCATTAATCTGCTAAAAAATTCATTTATCACATTGCAATATAAATGATAGAAAAACAGCATCTTTTCCAATGTCGTGCAGCCCTAACATTCACGTCATTGCTTTTTGTAGTTATTTCTGCAAAAATATTAGCAAACAGCTGTTTATTTATGTCTTACACTAAGCAGCAATAGGAATGCACTGTCTTTGCTGGAATTCCTTTCGCTTCGCTGCAGCAATCGATTGGAATTCCCTCCAAAAATCTCTCCTTCACTTTACATGTTTAAGCAGAAGCTGCAGCAGACCCTAGCACATGCTGACTGTTTTCACTGAATTGCTAGCATTAATTAAGAGTGTTTTTAATCACTCGTGTATCTTTTCTTGTATATGCATTGTTTGTTTGTTATCTTTCTTCTTGCCAGGTAAATGGTAGTATTTATATAGCGCTTTTATCCAAAGCACTTCACATGATATGTCACATTCACCCATTCACACACTGATGGCGGAAGCTGCCATGCAAGGCGCTAACCACGATCCACCAGGAGCAATTTGGGGTTAGGTGTCTTGCTCAGGGACACCTTGACATGAGCTCGATGGGCTGAGGATCGAACCGGCAACCTTCCAGTTAGAAGACGGCCACTCTACCCACTGAGCTATGCCGCCCCCAGGTCATCACTATAAATGAGAAAATTGTTCTCAACTGATCTTTCGTGGTAAAATGAAGAATTGATAATAATCTGGACTCATGTTCTTGCTACCTGATGAGTTCAACATAGTGCTGTCCTTTTAGTTCTGTTTTGGTCTCCACCAACACCTGAAGGAAACATCTGGCTCCTTAATGCTGGAAATGCTTTGCTAAGTTCACTCACTGTGCTGGTAGTATGCTGGTCATGCAGTGCCAGTATCACATATCACAACCTTTTTGCCAGAAACAGCTGCCTTCTGTGGCTGGAAACAACATCTGTGAAAGTGATGAGGCCAAACCACAACATTAAAGCTGCATCTTGTGAAACCAAAACAACAACATGAAAACATTTCATCGACCCGAGGGCACCTGCAGGGTATGTTAATAATCAATAATTACCATGAATAACTATAAATAACTGCCTTCACAGTTCACGTAAAAGCTTTTTCTCATTTGTAATCCAAATGTATGAACTAGTGCAGCTTCAAACTCTCAGAATGATGATGCAGAAAGCTGGTTTCAACGGTTTTCATTCAGAGCTGCTCAAATTCATCTCTAAGGATTTCCAGTGTTACACCTATTCATCAAATATTTACTCTAAATATTAGAAAGTTTGGTCCACTTGCACTCAAAGTTCCTTGTCACAAACACAAACATATAAATTTTATGAAAGATGAGACTTGACAAGACAATTCTTCCCAGAGCCTTTTTCCAGAGTTCCCTCCCTCGTGTGCTGCAAACTAGTGTCTGGGCGGAGAGGTAGAGCTGTGTTATGAGAAGATAATGTGAGGAGATTGAGCAATCCAGCGAGCATGACACCGCCTCTGGCTGTACTTCTTGATTACCAGCCGTTCTCTGCTTCGGTAACCTCAGCGGGGCCCTTCACCATGGAAACTCCTCATCACTCGCTTCCCACCGCGGCTCATTATAGAGCCACTGCCGCAAGCGCTGGTCCAGGATCAGCTCACCTGAGCCTCGGCACTTCAAAACTCACACATTGCCTGTTATTAAAGCTGATCTGGGGTCAGACTACAGAGACAGTGGCAATTGAATATGTGGCTTTGGTGTCGGAAGGTCTGACTCTGGTTTCACTACAATCAAATATGCTTCCTGGTGTGATGATGTTATTGGCTCACCTTTGCAGATGGATCATCTCAGATCATGTAACCATGAGCTAGCATATGCTAATAAGGATGGTGTGAGTTCTCTGTGCAGATACCACCATGCCAGCAGTCGGCTGCATGTTGGACTCATTCCACAGCTAAAGGTAACTAAAGCTGTGACTGGAAAGTCCATATGGAATATGTGCGGATTGTTAATGAAATGACTCAATTATGGTGGAAAATCTTGCGCGGTGAAACTCATCAGAAGTTTTTTTTTTTCGTGGTGCTTAATCAGTATCTAATATCTGAAATCAAATCAGCTCTGTGCCTCGGCTCTACCTTCAACATTCAGCCTGCAAAATAATTATACAGCAGCTAATGTCGAGGTTTTAGAGGCACATTTTATGAGGTCGCAATCCTGTGCAGAGTCGTAACTTCTGGAAACTAAGTTCAGCCTCATAATTAGTGCAGTCCACTCCAAACAACATCTCGGGGATCTCAGATAGATTGTCTGCTTCTGTTTTTGTGGCCTTTTACTGTATGTTAATCTCAACAATCCCCAGAACAAACTTCGCACAGTAGGTATGTTTTATTTAAATTAGCCTCCAGCCTCGCGCTTCTAAAATGGGTTCCGCAAATCCTCTTTTGTTGCTGACAGATTAAGAAGAAAGCTGCATATAAAACCCTCCTTCTTAAAATACTGGTTAGTGGTTGAGCACGGAGGAAGCCGTGCAAAGAAGAGACCAGGACTGTAACACAAACAGCATGTATGAACGGGCGTCAGCAGAGCCTGGATTCACCTGAGAAGCGGTAATTGCATGCGGCTCTTTGAGGAGGTGTGCTGGGCCGGCGGTGCTAAGGGGTTTGTCAGGCAGGATTCTGAAACTGACGGGAAGAAAGGAAAAAGTTGGCTCCTGTGCCGCTCTGCTGTTAAGATGAGCCAGGATCGCCTGCAGGCAGCAGCAGAGAGGAGGGCGAGGACTAAACATATCTGCATCCCAGACAACACCTCTTATCTCCTGGGTCGACCGGAGCTGCCGAGGAGCGCCTTCCTGCCTCAAACGCAACCTCCAAGATGCGACGCAAATCGCTTTAGGTGCTGTTCTGTGCCGGCAGCCATCATGCTCCACGCTGTTTGCTTCCTGACCAAAGAGCTGCAGCTTTAACCGACCACGAGGCAGCAGAAGAAGAGGAAGCGTGCACCGTCTATGAGAAAAAGCCCACATTGATTTCTACATATGGTCTAGAGCGCGGCGTCAAACTCGTCTTAGTCCAGGTTCCACATTCAGCCCAATTTGATCTCCAGTGGACTGAACAGCATAATAACCTATAAATAAACACAACTACACATTTTTCCGTTTAGTGAAAACAAAGTACATTCTGACAATGTTCACATTTAAGGAACGATCTTTTTACAAAACATCATGAACTATCACTGGATCTTCACCTGCTGCACCTTGAAAAGAGAGCCTCTTTACCCTCCATCGGGCTGCTAGTTGCTACTGTTAGATGGAATTCACCGTCTGAAAACACCCACAACACTGTACCCCTGACCACTTCCACCTAAATGATGATCTGCAGACTGACGGTCTTGATATCTTGGAGGGTGGAGGCTGGTTCTGGGTGTCCGTCTTGTTAGACCCTCCAGAAAAACGCGATTATGCGATCGCATGAATTCCTGCATTAATCACCAAAATGCCACTGATTATGCGGGGGTCAATTATTTCCCAAAAGGCCGCATAATCCCCACAAAACAGCGCATAATCCCCGCAAGAATCTCACATTTCCACAAAAAATAAGAGAAATATGAGCTTGATTTGCGCTTGATTTCACAATTTCCGCATAAAATGAGAAAACTATAACCAACATAAATGGAGTTGTGAGTTTTTATGTGACGCCCGGCCTGACGTCATCAGTTCATGCATTCACACACACACTAGAAGCACGAGCTGATGTGGAGCGCGGCACCAGTGTTGCCAACTTAGCGACTTTCCAAAGCTCCTAGCGACTTTTTTTGTCAAAGGCGACTAGCTACAAATCGAGCGACTTTTTCTGCCGTTTTGGAGACTGACAGGAAAACTGGGATCATTCTGCAGTTACTGTCATCAACAAGCAGCAGGTGCTGCTGTGAGCTTCTCCCCCTCCCAGAGCACAGGCTGTCAGTCCAGTAACCCTGCAGCAGTCCCAGCGTCTGATTAGAGGACACATCACTCCGCGGCCAGATGGCAGGTGAATCGCACATATTTTTGCATATTTCACAACTATTCGCATACTTTTCAACTTTCCGCAATTTCCCCGCATAAAATGGCATAAAAACCTTGCATATTTAGTCACACAATCAAGGATTTTAGCCCGTATAATCAAGGATTTTAGCCCGTATAATCAAGGATTTTAGCCCGTATAATCAAGGATTTTATCACGCATAATCAAGGATTTTAGCCCGTATAATCAAGGATTTTAGCCCGTATAATCAAGGATTTTATCACGCATAATCAAGGATTTTAGCCCGCATAATCAAGGATTTTATCACGCATAATCAAGGATTTTTGCCCGCATAATCAAGGATTTTAGCACGCATAATCAAGGATTTTAGCCCGTATAATCAAGGATTTTAGCCCGTATAATCAAGGATTTTATCACGCATAATCAAGGATTTTAGCCCGTATAATCAAGGATTTTATCACGCATAATCAAGGATTTTAGCACGCATAATCAAGGATTTTATCACGCATAATCAAGGATTTTAGCCCGTATAATCAAGGATTTTATCACGCATAATCAAGGATTTTAGCCCGTATAATCAAGGATTTTAGCCCGTATAATCAAAGATTTTATCACGCATAATCAAGGATTTTATCACGCATAATCAAGGATTTTAGCCCGTATAATCAAGGATTTTAGCCCGCATAATCAAGGATTTTAGCCCGCATAATCAAGGATTTTAGCCCGTATAATCAAGGATTTTATCACGCATAATCAAGGATTTTATCACGCATAATCAAGGATTTTTGCCCGCATAATCAAGGATTTTATCACGCATAATCAAGGATTTTATCACGCATAATCAAGGATTTTTGCCCGCATAATCAAGGATTTTTGCCCGCATAATCAAGGATTTTATCACGCATAATCAAGGATTTTAGCCCGTATAATCAAGGATTTTATCACGCATAATCAAGGATTTTAGCCCGTATAATCAAGGATTTTATCACGCATAATCAAGGATTTTAGCCCGTATAATCAAGGATTTTATCACGCATAATCAAGGATTTTAGCACGCATAATCAAGGATTTTATCACGCATAATCAAGGATTTTAGCCCGTATAATCAAGGATTTTATCACGCATAATCAAGGATTTTAGCCCGTATAATCAAGGATTTTAGCCCGTATAATCAAAGATTTTATCACGCATAATCAAGGATTTTATCACGCATAATCAAGGATTTTAGCCCGTATAATCAAGGATTTTAGCCCGCATAATCAAGGATTTTAGCCCGCATAATCAAGGATTTTAGCCCGTATAATCAAGGATTTTATCACGCATAATCAAGGATTTTATCACGCATAATCAAGGATTTTAGCCCGCATAATCAAGGATTTTAGCCCGTATAATCAAGGATTTTAGCCCGTATAATCAAGGATTTTATCACGCATAATCAAGGATTTTAGCCCGTATAATCAAGGATTTTAGCCCGTATAATCAAGGATTTTAGCCCGCATAATCAAGGATTTTAGCCCGCATAATCAAGGATTTTAGCCCGCATAATCAAGGATTTTATCACGCATAATCAAGGATTTTTGCCCGCATAATCAAGGATTTTAGCCCGTATAATCAAGGATTTTATCACGCATAATCAAGGATTTTAGCCCGTATAATCAAGGATTTTAGCCCGTATAATCAAGGATTTTAGCACGCATAATCAAGGATTTTATCACGCATAATCAAGGATTTTAGCCCGTATAATCAAGGATTTTAGCCCGTATAATCAAGGATTTTAGCACGCATAATCAAGGATTTTATCACGCATAATCAAGGATTTTAGCCCGTATAATCAAGGATTTTAGCACGCATAATCAAGGATTTTATCACGCATAATCAAGGATTTTAGCCCGTATAATCAAGGATTTTAGCACGCATAATCAAGGATTTTATCACGCATAATCAAGGATTTTAGCCCGTATAATCAAGGATTTTAGCCCGTATAATCAAGGATTTTAGCACGCATAATCAAGGATTTTAGCCCGTATAATCAAGGATTTTAGCACGCATAATCAAGGATTTTATCACGCATAATCAAGGATTTTAGCCCGTATAATCAAGGATTTTAGCCCGTATAATCAAGGATTTTAGCACGCATAATCAAGGATTTTATCACGCATAATCAAGGATTTTAGCCCGTATAATCAAGGATTTTATCACGCATAATCAAGGATTTTATCACGCATAATCAAGGATTTTAGCCCGTATAATCAAGGATTTTATCACGTATAATCAAGGATTTTATCACGCATAATCAAGGATTTTAGCCCGCGTTTTTCTGGAGGGTCTATCTTGTGATTCCTGGTCCTGCATCTTCGCCTTCGCTCTAGTTATGCTCAGTGTGCTGCTTTTGTTTGTTAGATAGTTGTTAATGCGAATCAAAGTGAGATCATTCATATAGGTTTAACTTTATTTCTGTGCGCAAACAGAGTTTGTTTGCTGTATCTTAATACCTGTTTCAGCTGAGCTATACAGCTGTATATAGGTTATTTATGTAATATCCACACAGCTCCTCATAATCACTGATGATCCACAGCCGTGCTTCTTTTCCAGGCCTCTGATAGAAGAACAGGATGAAGGCGTGTGGCGTCGCTTCTTCAGGTCCTGGGCAGTTTAATGGAGGCTAATTAGATTCCTCCTTCTCTTTAGGAAATATAAGAAAAGAGAACTTGTCCTGCGATGCAACAACGGCTGCATGGCATGGACTGAAAATTCATTACGGCCCCATTAATGCCTGTGATTAATTTTCCCCCTTGGTGAATCGAGCCAGTTAAAAGCAGCTCCAAATAGTTGGGAATCCAGATTTCAATAAGGTGCTCGAATGCATTTATGCCGGTGATGAATTCCAATTAGTTACAATTAGACCCTTCGGTGCAGTATGGCACACTTTCTATCCGGCTGAATGTTTTGCTGAGGTCGCCCCGTCTGTCTCTCAGGGAGCCTGCAGTTCCTGCTCAAGTAAACCGGTATGCCCCCACAAGCATATTCCCATTTTCTGCTTCACTGAACTGGTGGTCCCCAATAATCCTAACACCATCATTTAGTCAGGCAGACTGTGGAGTGTTTTCATTTTTTTTCTTCTTCTCCATCCCACACAGTCGCTGGATTCCCTGAGCCTAGCAGAGTAGAATTAATGTGTATAGTTTGCTGGCCTCATTTTTTATGCACCTTGAAAGAGAGTAGAGTAGAATCGCCTCAAGAAAAGGTGTTTTAAATTCAAACACTGGTTTTTCGGAAGCTGAATGCCTTCCTCTGTTCTGATTTCTTCTGATTCTGCTGCCAGTTTTCTCTCTGCACCTTAGAAGGAGTCTCTCTTTTTTTTTTTTTTTTTTTTGGGGAGGGAGGGGGCCGACCGTTCCTTCTACTCAAAGAGGCTTTCAAATACAGGAGCCTGGGCGAAGTGGTTTTCCATCATCTCTCCCATGCTCCGTCATGCGGACAGCAGGTTGGAACAGAATGGCTGCTGCGCTTTTATACCGAGAGAAAAGGGAGTGCAAGAGAGAGAAAGAATGAGGCCTGGTGATGGAGAAAAAGAGCGAGGAACGAGGGAGGGGAAGGCGAAGTAAAGCCTCGCTGTGATGCTGGCACTCAGTCAGGTGCTTCTTCCATCCGAGGCACAGGGATGAAAAAAACGGACAGAACTTATCTATAATAACCAAAACTGGAGCGGACTAAAACAAAACAAAACGAGAAAAAAAAGACACGTCGGATGCTGTAGAGGCAGGGGAAATAAAAGTTAAGCTTCCTTGCTTGTCCTTTGCACCATGTCCTTTAAGACGGCTGCGTTTTTCCTCCTCAGAGATAAGGATTTGATTATCCAGGACAAGCTCTTCTTAAGCTTAGCCCTCTTAGTTCCACAGAAAGACATCATAGATGAAACAATACGTTGTGGATATGAATCAAATGGGAACGCTGGAAGAGCGAAATAGCTGCGTTTACAGAGGTCTATGAAGAACAAAGGCAGCCGAGGCTTACATTGATGGACGCAAATCCTGAGTCTTGGTAACTACCCGCTGCGGCTTCCATTCTGAGCACGCCTGACAAGAACTTTGATCTCTCACATCCAGTCACCTGGCTCGTTTCCACCAGCCCGGATAAGTCTAGACAGATAACTCACACACAACTTTGTTCCCCTGAATTTCAGCTGTTTACACTGTCGAACAGATCCTTTCTCTCTCCCGGAGCTCTGCCTCCTACACAAAAATTTACAGGATCAGAGATGAAAATGTCCTGCAACGTTATTCTCTCTCGCAACAATCCACTTTAAAATGACAGCTGCTTCTTTTCTTCTCTCTTTCCTCTCTTATCAAGGAACATGAAAGGTAGCATTTGCATTTTTACAGGAGGAGATTTTTTTTTTCTTCTTCTTACATTTGATGTAAAATTTCAAAGATGCTGACAGTAAATTTACAGACTCATGCTGAGACTGAAGCCCTCCCAGAACGGCTGGTTCGACTGAGGATTCGCAGCCTACAAACACATCTGCAGCGTGAATCAAAGCCAAGTGTGAAGCGTGTGTGTGTGTGTGTGTGTGTGTGTGTGTGTGTGTGTGTGTGGTAGCAGGTTGGCTAGATGATATCGATTTAGTGTTTCACATCCACCTCTCCTCACCTCCTGTGCTTTAGCTCCTTTAATATTGTGTCATGTATGTTGTCAGCAGAGCAGGATAGAAAAAGGTCACGGCTTCACAGTGCTCTGACACAAAACTCCAAGAAATACTGGCTCTAAACTAGCATGCACTGGTATTTTTTAATTAAATGCACACATATTAAACCTACAGGAATATTATTTATCTTTTAGAACAGCAGTGAAATGGATTGTGGTTTGAAACTTCAGTGATTAATTGGATGTCCTAGCAAGGCTCTTATTTTGACAGCTGACAGGTTAATGCAATATGTTGGCTGCAGAATTAAGGACAAACAGGCTTTGAAAGGCTTGAAAGAAGTTTTTTAAAAAATGTGTTCTCAATTGGCTGCTCAAATCACGGAACTGTAGCGTTTTATCCGGTTTGGATGTTAAACTAATGGGGCTACAGCTCGTAAAACTAATTGTTTATGGTCAGTAAATGTCTCAGTGGATGTCGGTTTCTTTAAACTTTAAGGACAGTGAGGGTCACATGAGGTTCTCCAGGAAATATTGAGCATTAAACACTTCATTTCCTGCATTCTGGTGAATTTTTCTGCACCAATTTGTTTCTTTTATGCACCAGTTTCTGTCGGAAATGTCTCTTTTTTACGTGAAGGAAACCATTCTAATCACAGTAGAATATAATGCAATAAGACAATCAAGCATTCTGTATTTCTTTCAAATATTTATACTCCTGCAGGTCAACTTTTCTCATTTCACATCATCCCCGTTGAGGGAACACACAGAGGTGTGATGTATTCTTCCGCCGTCTTCTGTGTCTTTTGTTTGTGGAAGTAACCTCTTTAAAATATGCAGGCGGCACCTTTTCTTGTCAATGATGAACCCGTCTTAATTAATTTATAATTATAAATATTTAGAAGCACAGATCCCCTGTGTCCCCCCTCTGAAACCTACGCCTGTGAATGCCCTCGAACCAAACTGTAGGACTGCTGCTTGTTAAACTCTAATCAGCGGTTGAACTGCGGGGGAGCCAGAGGGAGCCTGACTGCTCTTAATAACACATGAGCAACCCTGAAAACACCACGGGGGAAATTTGGGGGGAATCTTTCTCCTTTTTCTCCATATGTAATATCAGACTATTGTGCTTTTTCTTCTCTCCAAACATACATAAATGCAAGGCTATTACTGTTGTGATTGATTTATGATTCATGCATGAGGGCGATGCATCACTAAATCATTTTTTGTAATTAAGATAAGGGCTGCCATTAACATCAAAGTGTGGTGGCACGGTATCATAAACTCTCACATGACAACAACTGAATGCCGGCCTGCATCACACAGTGATAGAATCAACAGAAAATCCTTTAAATAGCAGCAAAATCTATGAGATATCAATGCTTTATTACATAATTGACAAAAAGTTATGCTCAAAAACAAAACAATACTCATCCTGAGTGAGATCTGTGTGGCTGCAGAAGAGAACCTGACTGAACTTTTACTGAACAGACGTTGACTTTTTTGTAATTTAAATGTGAGAAAATCCATTTAATTTACAAGAAGACAGACATAAACTGATGTGTTTGTAAAGTTCACCCACTTTAGCTGAATTTTCTTGATGACAGTTGCTGTAAAACACAACAGAAGAGCAAAACCAAACACTAAAAGCAGCCAGCAGTGGCTTCTCTTCACGTAGTTTCTGACACTTTTTAGTCATATTGTCAATAGAAGGGTCAATATAAAATTACTGGACTTTTAGCATCATATTTGACATTTTTGCTGTTTTCAGGCCTAAAGCCAACATGGCCGCCTGTAACCAAACACCACATGGTATTTTTACAGGAAGATTCTTATAAATATTATATATTCAATTGAGTAAAGTTGAAATAGAAAGCTATTTATAAAGATATTGTAGTAAACCTGTTGACACCTGACTCACACTACTTTATACCGTAAAAAAAACTGCAAAATGACCACAAAGACACCTAAAATGATCACAAACAGACTGAAAACTGCCACAAAAACGCGCAAAATGATCACAAAATGCACAAAATGGCCACAACAAGACCCAAAAAGCCCACAAAGCTGACTGAAAATGACCAAAAACGAAACAAAAATGACCACGGAGAAACAAAATGAGCAGGTCATGTGATCTGGAATTAACACACTTCCTTGAGAGGTGCTTTTGTAACGGGTAACTTACCTGAAAGTGATTTCTTGGGCACAAACTTGTGATTAATTGCCAAAAAAGAAATATCTGTTGTGATTATATCAACTTAATAAAAAGAACACAATCCAAACTATTTCTGAATCAACTCATTTATTATTGTTTAGCTAATTAGAAGGTGGTTATTAAATTCAGACGGTTATTTAGTTGACATTTTAGTGATATCCAGTCATTTTTATTAATAAATGATTGTTTCCATAATAAATAATTATGGAATTTATGAAGACATGATCATAATGAACATAAAAACAGTATTTTTATAACTTTTAATAAAAACGTATGCAAGATACATCCCACTGACTTCAAAAACAGTGATGAAATCTGGACTTGTTTTTTAAGGGAATCTTTTATACAGATCAGCTGAGTAACAAGGGGTTAAACTGGGACCAGAGGGAGCCCTGATCCAGTCAGGTCAGACTGCCTGGTACTGTTTCTTCAGTAAAAAGTAGTTCTTGTGAAAGTTTCGTGGACGTGGATTGTCCGGAGAAATAGCTGGAAAATTGCTGTTCAAATTCCTAAATGTAATTCTGAAAATCTTCCACCCACCTCTATTGTTACGGGAAATTTTTGAATCAGATGTGTCAGATGAGATCCAAACTGTCCAAACAGCCAGATACCAGCAGGAGCATATTGGTTTGACTGGATTCATGCATTTTCGGTATTTTTGGGTAATTTGGGTGAAGCAACCTTTTAAATGAATCTGAAAATCCCTACAGGCGAGAAAACAACACCCCGAATAGAAGCCACTGCAGCGGAGCACAGTTTATTTTAAATCATTATTTATTTATCATGGATCTCATTTATAGTTCTGGAAACTACAGAAAAACAAACACGCAGCTGAAGTATCTCCAGGACTTCTAGGCTGGGTCATAATAAACGATATTAGGTCTGCTGCCGTGTTTTTCATTTACTTCAGTGATGGGGTGAGTTTGTGTTGCTGAACTCCTGCAGATGTTATTTCATTTAAGCAGCAAAAGTGAAATAATCCACATGACACACGAGAAAACCAAAACCTCCGGAGGAAACGATGCCGAGAGCGGAGCTGCTGAGAGTAAAACTGCTCGGACGGCCCTGATGATGCTGGATTCATCCTGAGCACGACCGCTTTGTTCTCTCTGATCTGACTGTGTGCAGCAGCAGAAGCTCAGCTGTTTGCAGTGCAGAGAAGAATTTAGGTTAATAAGACCACGGAAGATCTGGAGTACACGTCAGAAGATTTAAATAATTGATGAAGCAATCAGCAGCTGTGCCTCATGCAGAATCTACAGACAGAGTGGAGACTGCATTGATCCTGCTGCTGCGTGACGCTACAGCTGGTTAATAAAGCCGGAGAAGAGGAGCCGACATTCTGCATTTGTTTTTACAGCAGGGGTCTGAAGGCAGATTTCTAGTGTGTGTT
Organism: Acanthochromis polyacanthus; assembly: GCF_021347895.1. Lineage (NCBI taxonomy): Eukaryota > Metazoa > Chordata > Actinopteri > Pomacentridae > Acanthochromis > Acanthochromis polyacanthus. Next base: position 2,383,726 of record NC_067128.1, read on the forward strand.
TGTCTTGGCAACGTAGTGATGCTGAAGGAGAAGGAGCTTATACGGAAGATGGGAAGCAGAATATAGCTCTGAAGTAAGCCCTGGTATCAATAAAAGCAATGTAACTATTGCATTTATATATATACAAGTAATATCAGTAATTATGTAGAAGTGAAATGTTAATGTTTCTTAAGAACATTCAGAAAAAAAATCAACCAAAATCCAGCGAAATTCACTTAATTTTGTTTGATTTTTTTTCTGAATGTTCTCAAGAAATATATACTAGAAGTTTTACTGGTATCGATGGAATCACTTTTATTTTTAGGATTTTTTGGAAGATTTTTTGCTAATTTTTGGAAAATATTTACAAGAATTTTCTCGCCAAATTTGGGGGATTTTTTTTTAAAATAAAACTTTCAAGGGAAACTTTTAAGGAATTATTGGAATTTTCTCCCTGAAGTTTTTGCAGTTTTTCAGAAATCTGGGGCATTTTTTTGCAGATTTTTTTTCAGACAAGAAAACAATATTTTTTGTGCCTGTAAATGAGGACAACAGGAGGATTAATGCATCTCAAAATAGGAGGTTACATGAAAGAAATAATCTATTTTTGAGTGAAAAACTGCTTTTTTTTTTTTTTTTTAGCATATCTGGCTTATTTTAAGACACCTCAGCTTGACAGTTCTGGTAAAATACAGCTTAAAATAAGTTTTCCCAGCTAATTTTGAGATCTCAAGATTCTAAACATCATATTTTATTTCAAGAAATCTTACCAAGCTATTTTTCACTTGTTCTATTGGCAGATTTTGTTCACTTGTTTCAAGGTAAAAGTTCCTTGAAATAAGTTTTTTTCTTGTTTCGAGAGGGGCATTTTTTCCAGTGCATGCTAACACCATCATGCTAACATGCTCATGACCATGCAGTTGCCCTGCAGGTATGATGCTGACCATGTTCTCCGTCTTAATTCTAGATGTCAGCATGCTACTTGTTTCTTACAGTGAAGGCTGATGGGAATTTGTTTCACAGGTTTTTGGTCATAAGCCACAGAGTGAAACAAAAAGTACCTTCAACAAAAACAAAGATGTGTTTTTGACAATTTCCAGCTTTCAAAGAAGCAGCAACATCCACTCAAATCTACACTGCTGCTTGATAGATATGTAACATGCTCGTATTAAAGGCAAGAAATGAGTGACTCACTGTGTTTCTCATTTGGTGCCATGTCCAAACCAATTTTTGTAGCCAGTGGTGACAAAATGATGGAGAAGCAAGATCCTGAACAAACATGGATGGACACCCACATCACTATACTATATGACATGCTAGAATACGACTTAATATGTCTCAATATGTTGTACGTCAGAAGTTAAATGCCACAAATACCAGGACATCCTACTACATCACAGTGTCTCGTTAGACTACAAACAAATCTGAGCCACTAAGAACACAAATGATTTCATACAACAAACTGCCATGGAAATGCACCGCCCAGCTAAAAAAAACAAAAACATTGCACACTCTAATATTTTGTTGGACTGTCTTTAGCATGGTTTCAAAAAGCTTCTGCAACGTCACAGCATTTATTTCTGTCCAGAGATGCATTAATTTTCTACCAAGATCTTATACTGATGATGGGAGAGTCGGACCGCTGCACAAAGTCTTCTCCAGAACATCTCAAAGACTCTCAGTTTGGCTGAGGTCTGGACTCTGTGGAGGACAATCCATCTGATGCTCCCTGATCCACTCATTCACAATGTGAGCCCATGAATCCTGACATCATCATTTAGGAACATGCCCGTGTCATCAGAGAAGAAAAACTACATTGAGGTAGTCAGCTGACCTCATTCTTTGGGAACAGAACATTGCTGAACCTGACCATCATAACCCCAACCCCCACAGGCTGGTAGACACTAGACATGACATCCCTTTATCTGCCGCTTTTCTTACCCATCACTCTGGAACAGGGTAAATCTGGACTCATCAGACCACATTTGTTCCTGAAGATGATGGTTCTCCACTATCCTTCAGGTTTTAATAATGCATTGGACAGTTCTTAACCTGATTTTACTAGTTTCATCTCCTTAGTGGTTTTCTATAATTTGACCCTTCTGAGACAGATTAACATCCTTTCTATGACCAGCATGGTTGTTTAACAAATGAGAAGCTCCTCACTGCATCAGCTAGGGTTAAAGAAGTTGTTGCAGCTCTTTGTAATTATCCAATGGAAGGCTCTTACCTATTTGTTTAGCTAAATCCGGCGATGACTTTTTTTTTGGCCAGGCAGTGTATAAGAAACACAGCTTAAACTTAGTAGTACGTCTCAGTTGCACACTGCATGTACGTGTACGTACTTTAAAGTGTGTGACCATTTATTATATTCTGAAGTGTTTCACTGACTAAACAACGCTGCTATAAACCCAGTCAGTGTGGGGAAATTTTGAGTAAAAAAATTCTCCACAAAATCCCATTTTAATTTAGAACACAGCCTTGCTCTTACAACAAATAAATGCTCATTTAGAATGTAACTCAGCCGCTGAGGTAACATCGCCTACAGCTGCTTTTTTCTTCCTATTTACCACTTGAACCACTTTGTTGGCCTGGCTAATACTGTTATAATTCCTTTTTCAAAGCTGCCTCGTCTGCTTTTTCTTTGTTTCTCTGGCGAGTCAGATGGGAACGACGGCTTGAAAAGGAGGAAAAGAGTAAAATGAGGAGTGACTGGAAACACAAACTGCTTCAGAAACTGTGGCCATCTCCACATGTATCCTGATATTTTTAAAACCGAATATCCGCCCCCTCCGTTTAGGAAAAAATCTGCAGCCACACGTCTCCGTTTTCTACAAAAATCTCCGTCTACACGTATCCGGCGGCGGCGTCTCTCGCGTCGAACATGCCGAGGACGTGGAATGGTTGTCAGGTGCAAAATAGCGGAAGTCACAGCAGTCCTCCTTCTCCGATGCTCTTCGAGGTGAAGCAGTAAATGAGCTTGTAAGATCAAACAAGCAAAAAGCGCCTGTAGTATTGTTGAAACCAGCACACTTTTCAGCGCGTCCATTCTGCTCCGATTGCCTACAAAGTCTGACGTCTCAGCAGTTTTGTCGCAGGCAGTGTCGTCTGCGCTCCTAAAACTCCGGTTATGTCTGTCCACACGTAAACGCATACCCGGGGTTTTTCCCAAATCTCCACTTTGGCCGGAGTTTTCAAAACCAGACTTATCCGGATACGTGTGGACAGGGTCTGTATCTGCATCTCTCTCGCTCTCAAAAAACACTCGTGTGCGGCGTCTAACTGTAAAATGTCAGGCCTAATTGAGAGACACAGATCTGAGGCTGAGCTGCCGTCAGGTCTGTGTATTAGCTCATACCTGTCACTCTGCTGGCCTTTCAAACAGGAATCCTCCTGGGCACACGCGCCCCCAGAGTTTAAAGTGCTTGATTTTCTCTCTATCTGCGGCGTTTCAATCCGAGAGGCTCAGATGAAGCCTTTGATCTGAGGCTTGATGTGGTGTCCCCGGCTGTATAAGCTAGCCTGAAATATTGCAGGTTGATCCTTGTCCTTCGGAGAACATTAAGCCCGACTGATCGCACAATACAGCCGCGGCCGGTCACCGCTTCTAATTCTGGGGGTTTGTTTTAAAAGAAAAGCTGCTATTACTCAAACAGGAACCCAAGTGAGAAATTTACTCTGTTCAGACTCTTTTTTCTTCCCTCCTCCCCCTCAACACCTGCTGTCAAGGTGCCCTTGTCTCCTTATTCTTTGGTAGAATCAGTGGATGGAGGAAGTAATGAAAGGATGGCACTTTATACAAAAAAAGGGCTCTAAAAAACAACCTCACAGTTCTTTTTCCTCGTGTGATTTAAGCCGACTAGCAAAGCAACCGCGACCTGACCCCATGTTTAAGAAATCCTTATTAAATCATCACATAATGTTTTACTCATGTTCCGATCAAAAGCCCACTAAAAGGCCGCTTTCATCAAATGAATCCAAATGAGCGAGATGTATGAGTCGTGATAAAATGAAAAGAAAATTAGAAGCAATTCTGCACCTTTTTAATCACTCCTTCTGTTGCGGCATCAGACATCTTTTTAGGTTTGTAAGATCCAAGGATTTTTTATCTCCCTTTGACTGTCACTGATGCCAGCTAAAGGGAATGAGGGATTCACCCAATTAATTTACTGAAGCCTGCAATAAAAAGGCTGAAAAGCAACGCGTCCAAGTAGAAGGCCGTGCAATTCAATTAATTAAGTAGAGTGCGTATTCTGCCGCACATGAAACACAGAGGAGGTAGAAGATGATGTCAGGGTGCTAATAGAGAGTTGGTGCTGCAGATGCATGTCTGACTTATGGGATATGTTTAGATTTTATATGCAAACTTCAGGCTGATGCAGCTGCAATAAGGAGTGTGTGTGTGTGCGGTGTCGTGTGTGTTTGATTCAATTTGCCTCCCTCTGTAAATGGTAGTCAACAAAACCGATGCCCCACCGAGATATTAAAGTTTAATACCGCTGCATAACAGACTTAGTCGAGCCTCGTAGGCCTGTGGGAGGATGTATTAGTGTAGGAATGTTGATACTGGTCCCCTTTTGCAACTCCAGGAGAAATAGTGGCAGCTCACTACAACAGCTACAGGGATTTTTGTGTTTACTGTCGGATGCACTTAAAGTCAAGTGTTAGAGATCATTTCTGTGCAACTGAAGTTATTTTTGTTCGAGCTGTAGGCTTTTGCTCCTCGCCTCGAGTGATGTTGTTCTTGGTGGAGTCTGCTTTTTTCAAATCTTCTTCCCAAATTGGGTTGAAATATTTAACAAGAAAAAAAAGAAGGGAGAGAGCGAGAAATGACTGAAACAATTTGGCTGAGAAATACCTGCTCATTTAGGAAACATCTGAAGTTACCGCGCAAAACAAAATAAAAACTTTTGTCAGATTCACAGAATTACTGGGTTTTTTTTTCCCCCAGCGTTTGTTGTTTATGCCGTCGTTATCAGGCTGTGCAGAGATGATGGGGAAGAAGGAGAGAAAACGCTTCCTTACTCATTTGATTTTATGCCTGAGTGGAAGTGCTGCAAATGCAAAATGTGACAAATTACCGCAGAAGAAGGTAAAATTCAATCAAACAGCTAAGTTGTACAATCAAATATCTGTAGAGGAAACAAAATAAAACAAAAGGTAGACTGCATTTGGTGCAATGAAGAAGTCAGGAGGCTGTGTTTAGCTGCAGTGTCTGCTGTGAGCACTGGGATGTGGCTGTTTGTTATTTCACCATGGATCACAGACTAGAGCAAAGAAGAAAGCATTACATTTCGTGTCAGTTAGCAGCTGGATGATCCAACCCAACAGAGGTGGGTCTGCAGCTACCATCAGGAGAAGAAACAACAGTTTTAACGGTGGAAAAGCTGTGACCTCCAGAACTGAACGAGGTGCTTCAGGTCAAGAAGAGCTGGTTTCTCTTCAACATTCACATGATTTTGCAGCATGAATTCATCCACATGCTTCAAACTATCGAGGCAGAGGTCTACTGTAACTTTTTGAGGAGTCTGGAGGAAGATTTTCAGCACAAACAACCTCAGCTGTGGCTTGATGTCCTGTGGGTGCTCCTATGATTACATGTAGGTTTATTTTGACCACAACAACACAACCCCCACCTGCCCTGTTTGCTAGATTGGGCTCCCTATGGCTTCTTCCTCACCCTCTGGTTGCAGTATCATGTTTTGACACAGTACAATAGATTTAGCTTCTGCAGCAGACGGTGCTCAACATGTTTACAAAATGGGATTTCCATGGCTCTTTACAAACGTTGCAGGAGCACTGGGAGCTGTGTATCGCTGCACAATCCCATTACCTGGGATGGCTTGCAGGCAAATTTCAAAGCAAGTTTTCCATTTTAAAGGCACAGTGTTGGAACTGTGAAGGATAGACAACATGACAGCTCAACAAAAGCGAAGCCAGAATATCTCCATCACCCGCCGGCGACCCTGTGGCTGCAGCAGACGTCATAAACCCTGCCCCCTTCATCTAAATGCTCATCTAAAACAGCAAGTGAAATAATTACACTTTCACTTTTAGGTAGTTCTTTAAGTGTTGTGTTGTGTGTCTCTCTGAGATGCCATGACTTTGACATAGAGGCAGTATTTGATGCTTGGGATTGAGAAGAAGAAGCATTTATAGACTCAGACTAGGATTAGACTAGGAAATTCTGTCGTTATATAGTATTTTATAAAAATAAGAACAAAGGAAATTATTGAACAGTTCTACCTGTAATCGTTTGAGCAATTTTCAGTTGTTTTTTACTTTAAAAATAAACTTGCCAATACTGTAAATAAAGTCCACAGCAAAAATCTATACTTTTTGTAATTGACAAATGATTCTACTAAGTTGGATATTTTGTTGCACTTAGAGGTAGTTGTTGTTATTTGAAGGTAGAATAAAAAAAGTCATTCATTTTAAATATTTTTTTAAATTACCGATCATGTCGAGCAAAATCAGAGAAAAACAGCAATTTGTTGTTATAGCAAAGGAAAAGTACAGTAGATATTTTGTTGTTTTTCTCACGTTTTTTGACACTACTTCACTTTTCAGGCACGCTGGCTGCTAGATTTTCACTGACATTTTTGCAGGATTTTTGCTGCAGTGGATAATTTATACATTTCCTGAGTGCATCGAATTTAAGAACATTGGACCTACTTACCATGCTAAATTATATATTTTTTGCAACCAAATTTAACTCTGAAACAAGTAAACATTTGGAACTGAGGGTGAATGTCACTCCTGCAAAGAAGTTCTAAAATTAGTGGTCTGTTTGTTCCTCATCAGGAAGCAGAAGCTTTGCCCTCGCAGCAAACACAAAGCTCTCACATGTAATATTACCTGTTCTTAGACGTGACCCCAAATTAGAGCGTACTGTTTAATAACCCCTTAACCGCGATGCTAGAACAACTGTCAGCCTCCAGCAAATGAGCGCTGTGTCTTTTGGAAGTACTATGTCATGTTCTGTGCTGAAGGAAATGCCCGAGAGCCAAAAGTTCCTCATTCACAGCTATCAAAGGAAACACCTTGTCTGACTGCAAGCTGCAGCGCTCACGTACAGATTACCTTCACAGCCAGCATCTTTCAAAGCAGATCAACTCAATAGTGAAATAAGGAGCGATACAGAGGCAAAGTCACATTTTCGCTCTCAGTTAGAACCAAGGCGCTGCTAAAACCCAGGGAATAATCAATTACTTTTCACCGCCACGTTTGTCCAATTCAAGTTGGCATCAAAGCAAAGATGCTACTGAAACACAACAGAATTCGTCTTCCTCAGCTGAGAGATCACATCTAAGAACAGGTAACGCAACATGTGAGAGCTTTCAGCGTTTCCCTCATGATGCTGTTTGCTGATGAGGAACAAACGGACCACTAATTCTAGAACTTCTTTGCAGGAGTGACATTCATCCTCATTTCCAGATGTTTGCTTGTTTCAGAGTAAAATCTGATTGCAAAAAACCCCAGAAATTTAGCATGATAAGTAGGTCCAATGTTCTTAAATTCGATGTACTCAGGAAATGTACAGTCAAGCCCTAAATTATTCAAACCCCTATCAAAGTTACTTTTCAATGTAAATAAAAGCTGAGACAGTATTTTTCCACAGTGATGCCTCTTGTGCATCATCTTATTATCTTTTGGGAAACACCCATGTCATTGTTGTGTTTTCCTTGCTTTCCCACCCCTCCCTCTTCTCCCATCCCTCCCCCTTGCCCTCCTCTGTCCCTCCCAACCTGCCCGGCCAGCAGGCAGATGGGTCCCCCCTATATAGAGCCGGGTTCTGCTCGAGGTTTCTTCCCTGTTAAAAGGGTGTTTTCCTTGCCACTGTCGCCTTTGGGCTTGCTCTGGGGGTCAGGCATATGGGTTCTGTAAAGCGTCTTGAGACGATTTGACTGTAATTGACGCTATATAAATAAAATTGAATTGAATTGAATTACCAATCAAAAACAAGCAACAAAAAAAAACATTGCTGGTTGAATAAAAGTAACTTTAAGTCAAAATTTGCTAGGGGTGTGAATAATTTCAGGTTTGACTGTATGTATTTAAGGTTATGTGACACCCGGCGTTTGTGTGTCCATCTGTCTGTCTGTTAGCAAGATAACTCAAAAACGCCTGGGCAGATTCAGATGAAATTTTGAGGGGATGTAGACTATGATAAGAGGAAGAGTGGATTTAATTTTGGTGGCAATCCAGAAAGGATCTGGATTCTGGATCACTTTGAATTTTTTAGTATGTTTTAGTATGTGGTCCAAAATATGTAACCTTGCCAGCAAGTTGATTTCTCACGATATTTGTGAGTTCACAAATCTCTCAAGAAACCATCTTGCTCCGCTCCCGCCTTCACTTTTCGTACAGCACCAAGTTGGTTCGGGCCAATCACGCAGCAGTATTCGTGTGTGGGGCGGGATATCCGGGTGTGAAGACGACACCAAGCGCCAGTAGATCAAAGCAAACATGGCAACGGAGGACAACGATCGTGTAGATGCTGCTATTAAGTCAGTTTTAGCTGAATCTCGTATCGCTTCTTTGAAGGAAGAACAACGAGAGGCGCTTTGCGCATTTCTGGATGGTAAAGATGTTTGTGCTTTTTTACCTACGGGTTTTGGTAAGAGTTTAATCTACCAATTGGCTCCGCTCGTTGTGAAGATCCCGCGATCGGCTAAAAACGAATCTGTCAGAGGCGGGACATACTGTTGCATTGTCCAATCCGTGCCTCTTTCCTCCGAACGGATTTACATGGAGCGGTCCCAGATTGATATTGTGGAGTACTATCAAGTACTACACAATTATTAATCTGGCTATTGCCAGGTTACAAAATATGACAAAAACATCATAGGTTAGTATGTCGTCCAACAAATTGGAGCAAGGTGTCCAGGTAGCTCAACTGGTTAAGAAGGTGATTCCTAAACAGAACTGTGTCAGAGACGCAGGTTAGATTCCAGCTCATGATCCTTTACTGCATGGGTTTCCTGTTTTCCTCTCTATCCTTGGAGGAGGTCTGCACTCTCTGAGTGCTTTTCTAGTATCCACTTCACCAAAAAATCCTGCAGAAACGTCAACGAAAATCTAGCAGCAAGGGTGCATGAAAAAGTGCCCTTGTTTTAAAAAAAATAAAGTGATAAAAACAACAAATATCAAAGACGCTACATCTTTGATTTTTTCACAAATTCTGCCGGTTGGGATGCAGCGGCTGCAGGCGTTATCCGAGGACACACGTCGGTATGAAAATTCAAGAAGCTTCTTAAAGAGAAACTTTGTTTGCAATCATTGCCAGCCTCAACTTTGCTGAATTTATTTTTTTCTTCTTCGCCCCCTTCAGCCGTTTGGTGTGCTCATTCTATCAAACGCTCTCCAAAGTGTCAAGTGAAATTTCATACCGTCAAACTCCGACAGCTTTAAACTTTCTACCTTGCAAGTCAACAATGCATTCGGGTCCAAATCTCAATTACTGAGGATATTATTTAGACTCTTCAGGTTGAGGCGATCACCTGAAATGAACTATAAAGACGCTTCAAACCGTCTTAATTTATCATCCGCTGCCAGACGCTCGGCACAAACTGTTTGCATGCCCCACTTTTCAAACCAAACACACTGAATAAAAAGCAGAATGTGGTCAGCACTCAGGAGCCGTTTTTTAAGATGGATTCTCTGAAATGTGGCAAAGTGAAGCACATTAAGATTTGAGATTCTGCTTTTATTATCTTCTCCTGCTCTTTCCCATTATCTGAAACTGCAGAATAATGCCCTGTTTACAGCTCTGTGTGCTGTCATACTGGTAGAAACTGGTGGATGCGTCTGAAAGAAGCAGCCATCTCTCTCAGAATATGGCAAATAACTAACCGCTCTGCTGCCTCCCACGGCCTGTCACTTACAAAACTGCCGTATTGATTTTTGCATACTGCAAAACTGCAGTAAGTCTCTCAATCTACCAGAACAACATCATATCTTTGCCCCGGGTGTTTGTGTTTAAAGGTGCAGGCAGGTTATGTTTCCAATGTTTATAGCAAAAGACATAACAAAAGAGCTACTGTCAGCTTTTAGATAAAGCTGAGGGGAATGAGAAGCACCGAAAACACTCAGTTTGGCGACTTCAATTAGCTCCACTCTTTCTCATTTGTTTATCAGATGCATCACATTTAATCAAATAATTAAAAAAAGTGTATGTTGCATTCAAACTACACTGGAAAAATGCTCCTCTCAAAACAACGGAAAAGAACTTTCAAGGAACTTTTGCCTTGAAATAAGTGAAAAAATCTGTCAATAGAACAGGTGAAAAATGACTTGGTAAGATTTCTTAAAATAAGATATAATATTTAGAATATTGAGATCTTAAAATTAGCTGGGAAAACTTATTTTATGCTATATTTTACCAGGGTTGTCAAGTTTAAGTGTCTTAACCCTCCTGTTGTCCTCATTTACAGCACCAAAAAATATTGTTTCCTTCTCTGAAAAAAATCCAAAAATTCAGCAAAAAATTTCCCAAATTTAAAAAGAAAAAATTGCAAAATTTTCAGGAAGAAAATTCCTTAAAAGTTTCCCTTAAAAGTTTTACTTTTTAAAAAAAGAAATCCCAAAATTTGGCAAGAAATACAAATATCAAAATTGTAAATATTTTCAAAAAATGAATATAAATCTTTAAAAAAAAAATTCTACAAGCATCTAAAGTGATTCCATATATATCAGTAAAATATCTAATGTTTTCTTTAAGAACATTCAGAAAAAAAACGACCAAAATCCAGCAAAATTCACTGGATTTTGGTTGATTTTTTTTCTGAATGTTCTTAAAGAAACATTTAAAAAATATTTCTTTCTTTCCACCAAAGAATATTCAAAAAATTCCCAACAATGTTGAAACTGTGGACATCAGAAGTTTCACTGTGAAAATATCTTTTTTTTTCACATTTTCAGGATAACATGAGGGTTAAACCAAGATAATTTCAAGATTGTTTGACTCAACAAGATATTTAAGATGCGTTGTCTTAAAACAAGTCCCTCCATCTGCTGAAATGTCATTTGCTAAGTGAATTTATCTTAAATCAAGTGGGATGAGACATTTTGATGAAAAATAAGACAAACAGGCTTGTTAAGATTTTGAGTTTTTGCCGTGTACATCACCGTTTCCGGGGAAGCTCAGTTTTTCCCAGTTCATCGATGACACACACGCAGCATTTAAAAAGCACTAGATGTAGCTTTCATTAATTATTATTCCTATTAATAAGATTATGAATAGTAGGAATAAGAAAACAGAGGAAAAGCAGCTGCTGCAGCCTGCTTTCTGCACCGCAGGGGTTACGTCTCTTCTCCTGTTTTGTTTTACAGAAGCTGGCGTCTAGAAAGTTTCTTTTTCTCTCATCTTGGAGTTGAAATACGTTTTCTGATGCCGTGCTGCTTCACTCAACGTTGCAGGCAAGAACAACACGCATTCCAGTGTTTTTATTAAAGGGAATCTTTGATTAATCACCTTCATGCACGAATCACACATGATTATCAACCTAATTTGACACATAAGCTATAATAATAGTAATGATACAGAAAAATAGAGATGTACAGTAAGAACACTGTCAGGATTCTAAAGACGCCTCAGAATTTCACAAATCATGTTTTCAGGGGAGCTCAGGGGAGCTCATGTCTCACTGAAAGGATCCCCTTTAGTTTCTACCTGCTGACAGTGCGGTTTAGCTGAAATGGAAGCAGCGTAGCTCAGAGCAGTGAGTTCAAACGTTTCACACCGAATGAAGAAATATTCCAGTCTGACAGATGTGAAATAACCTCAATAGTCCCATTGATTGCCTCTGTATTTGTTGCACTGTGGTCATTTTTCTGTCACTATTTATGCTTTAAGGCAACTGAATTGGATTGATTAAGTTAAAAAAAAAATCAGTATTCCTTGTATTTACTGTTATAGGGGATGATTCCACGATATTTAGTCTGCTGCAAGAACACAGGGTTCTTTAGTTCAGGCTGGTGGATTGGTACACATCGTGTTTGACTTCCATGATAAACGCCTAACCACACCTTAACCAAAGTTAGTTTACTTACCAAAACCATGATCTTCCCTTTCCCTTAACCACACCATGCTGCAGTTGCCACATGCAGGGATTCGGTGCAGGAAGTGTTGTTGCAAACCAAAACCTCAACGCAAGAAATGAAGTAGTGAAATTCATTGTTTGCCACCGAACAGCACAAATCTTACAGTCTCCCTGTCAGCAGGTAAACATTTGCACTGTTTTGCTAAAATTATAATCTTTTTCGAGGCTGACACAGCTGGTTTGGGTTTAGGCAAAATCTGATTTGGTAAGAGTTCGTGAAGAGCATAATTTGGGCCGAAATACATTGTTGTTGAGAAGAAGGGAGCTCTGTTATCAAGCCTAATATAAGAGCAACGGTTAGGAGATTGTAGCCGTGTTTAAATGAAACCATTGTCGACGGTGTGTGAGGAAAAATAACTAAAAAGTGGCCAGAAGTCAGCCAAATTAGCCACTGCGTTTCTTTGTTGACCCGTCCATCCACTACAACCTCCTTCTTCTCCAAGTTTTGCCACTTAAACATTAAGAAATGTCACTTTCAGTCTCTACCTAGTATTTGTAGAATCAATCACCCAATATTAAGACTGTTTTAGAATGATCGAGACAATGTTTTGATCCTTAACTGATCAGAAGCGTCTCATCCCTAATCAGACATGAGATTCAGGGTGTTTTTGTTGGTCTCCAATGTCCAAGTTCTGCACTGCGTGGTACAAGATAATAACACATGCTGACTATGTATTACACTGAAGATAACAATGTGAGTAATCCAGAGCCAGTATCTGGTTGACACTCTGACAAAAGAACAACAACTATTGATGATTACAGACTCCATCTCCACCTCCCTGCACTCATATGCATATATATGGTATTTTCAGTGTAATTCAGCAGAAGCAATGAGAGAGGAATTTAAATCGACAGCATTATTTTTCTTTCAGATGTTCTATAGATATTACAGAGACATTGTTAGCGTGAATTGTTTTGGCTGCAAGAACTGTGCGATGAAAATCTAACACTGTGACAGTCACCACATAATTCACCAGTTTACTCTTCTGATTTGATGGCGCCAGACGTATTATTACAGGCTTCAGAATACAGTTGTTTTGTCAAAATCACGGGTGTTTCAGAGACACAGACAACACGTCTTTTGGCATCTGTGCCACCAGCATAGATGTACAGGAGTTTTCCTGTTGTAAAGGTGTATAAGCCGCAGAAACTTCACTTGTTTCATTTCAATTTTCAAGTTTCATTTTTCACTCGCTGCCTATGGAGTCACAGGAGTGCCACATCAAAATATAAACAAATTAATAAAAAAACAAATAAATAAATAAATGTGGAAAAATAAAGAGAAATAAAAAAATGTGGAAATATAAAGAGAAATAAATAAATAAATAAAAAAGGAAAATTTTGTCTTTGTTTTTACCTTTTCAGTATTTTCCTTTTATTTATTTATTTATTTATGTTTAGATTTGAACATTTATTTATTCATTTATTTATTTATTTTCTTTATATTTCCACATTTATTTATTTATTTATTTATATTTTGATATGGCACTCCTGTGACTCCGTAGATGTCTGGTTAAATTTCAGCAAAAAAAAATAAAATCCGCGTTTGGCTTAAATTATACAGCTTCACAACATTAACTACACATTTCAGGACAAACATATTCTTTCCTGAAGAGCAACAACAATAGGGACCAGATCTGGTTACAGTTTAATGGCATCTATTTGCAGATTTTTGCGAGTCTCTCGAATTACGATGCATGTTCAAAAATGGCACAAGTGAGGCCGGGCTCATTATTTAGCTTCTTGTCTGCACTGCTGTGTTGCTACCCTTGCTAGAAAAGCATGAAAGTATTAATAGTTCCTGCACCAGCCTTGGGCTTTGTTTTATAGAGAACAGGCTGAATTGAGGAGTGAATATAAACAGCCACTGCTTTCCCTATCGGACGTTCATCACATACGAAGCACAGCCTGGTTCCACATCTAAAATCACTTTACGCATCTCAATAGCTGCTGAGTGATTCTGTTGCATAGTAAAAGTAAATTGATCATTCAGGCTTAGTATTAGGCCAAGATCACAATGCACGTTCAGTATGTGAGAAATGAAACTAGATGGCTTACAGTATTGATTTGAAGGCAGTTTTTTTTCCCTACGACTGTGAAGCACCAGCGTGGGTGTTTTCCTATCACACGAAAGATCGAAGACGAGCTGAGAGACGCAAAATCTGAGGCAGAGAGAGAAGCGAGGGAGAGGAAAAGGACGTGGAGCCGCATTGGAAAGTACTGCTACCCTAAGCGCTGCTGGTGGTTCACACGAGAGCAAGGCAAAGGAAAAAAATATTAAAAACAAAACTCATCACACTCACAGATGGCTGCCAAATCCAAGGCAAATGTCAAAAGGACTCGCACGGCAGTCAGAACACCTGCGAAAAAGAACACGGCACAAAAACACGATGGATTTACAGATGGTTGTATGTGCAGGGAGATGACGGAAAGCCCATCACAAATATCTCTGTATCATCTTATTTTCAGGGACATTAAATCAAACAGTTTGTGTGTGTGCATTAAAGCGGTCTCAGATGATTATGTTTGTTGTAAGAAAGTATAGAAGAAGCCAAAATAAGCTCTTGTCTCTGTGGGATTAATTCAAACTGTGCCAGAAACCTTTCCTCACAGGCAGACAAATAATGAGATTTGGTCATATAAAAGAGGTTTAAAGTACACCGCAATGGGAGGAAAAAAACGCCCAAAAAAAAGGTGGTTATTGGAAATATAAACTGCAACACTCACACTCCTACTACTTCTCTAAAGGTCACTTCTAACTAAATAGAAATTAGCAACCATTTCCTGTTCCATTTTCTGATTATTTCACATTTCTCTCCCGTGGGATGATTTGAATGACAAAGCTGTGCGGAGCTTTGAGGCTAAAGGCATAAGAGTTCGCACAAAGCCGCATTCTCTCCCGTCCTATTCCCATCCAATACATATGCTAATACTTCAAGTCACAGTTGGTCGAATAACTTACAGTATAAAACATTTTACTGTTGAATTTATTCAAACTGGCAATTCAAAAAATGTATCCGGATGGTATTGTTGAACGAAATAGAGCAAATATCCACCGAAGTCGCCTTGTTTGTGAGGCTTTAGCTCCGCAAGACGGCCAGGGAGAGATCAAAGACGCTCTTTTCAAAAAGTAAGAAAAAGAAACAAAGACCAAGTGAGATCATAGTGGATTCTTTCACAGTTAGACATTTGAGACTCGCCGCTATGGAAGATTTAAAATGCCTCAGTAAAGACGGTGTCCAGGAGGCCCAGACTGGCAAAGCAGCTCCAGCTACAGTCGGCGTCTCCAGGAGACACACAGACTAACAAGGTGAAAACAACAACAGCCACACTGTCGCCGCCGGAAACAATGAATGCTCCCTGATATCTTCACTACAATACAACAGGGAATAAGTGTTATTTTATACTCGGTAAGATGAAGATGGGCCGGTGTCATGAGAATGAATTTGACAATTGGAAGAAGCTGTTAAAGGATGATGGAAAAAATGCCAAACTCTCTGGACATGTGGACAGCGGCCCAGTTTTTTTTAAAGGGGGAGTACACCTTATTTCACAGGTTCGCAAATCCATTATATTGTATAGGCTCTTACCAATGTCTGATATGACCCAATTTAACATGCTATACATCATTTTATAGCTTATGAGTTGCAAATTATCATTTTAACAGTTAAAAGTTACTTGCAGTGATCCCCGGGGACAAAATCTTGTCATAAACATGCCAATACACATTTCCCGGTGACCCCTCTTTAGATGCTATCTACTCAGAGTCCATAAATTTTGGGTTAATGACTATTATACCTTTTGATAGAGTAACCTACGGTAAAACAAATAATGGGTGCTTTGGGGATAACTGTTTTTCTTATTGCCACAGCAACCATTTCAATATAAATAACTCTTTACCCCAGAATGAAAATGGTCTTAAGTGGTCAGATTATAAAGTATTTAAAAAAGCATCCATTATTTTAAGAAGTGCTGTCTTAAGAACAATCTGTGAAAAAATCCGCATGATTGCTCAAATGGTTTAAAAGTTATTAGGTTTTATGTAACACCTGCCCCAAAAAAATACAGATTTTGAGAAAATGGCAGATAAAGATTGTGAACCATGCACAAGTACTCGCCAAGCTGTTGTACGTCACTAACTAAACATTTCTTTGATACATAATGAGTAGTTTAAGCACTTAACTTTTTTTTTTTTTTAGATTTTTTTAACCCTTTAAGCTTCAGTGTACCGCCGGCGGTACACCTACTAATTTGCATAGGAATTTCAAGAATGTCCGACGGTCGCAAACGCGCTTATATAAACACTATACACCGATGGAAAGCTTAGATTCTCATGAATCTGCCGGTATAAACCACTTTCAGATGTGATTACCACAGCGGGTGAGAAAAACACATTTGTCCGACAAAAACAAATATTCATCCATCCGTTCTCTATACACGGCTTCAACGCACACAGCGCGACTCACATTTCCGGGTTTATTATTACACACAAAAAAAAAGATTCCACAAAAAACGGTCATAATCCAACCTTTTACATCAGATGACACAAGCCAGTAAACTATTTTGTCCAAAACATGTCCTGAAGTCGGTATAAAATCCCCGAATCGGTCCTTTTCAAGAAAATGCACCTCGCGATGCCCGTCCAATATTCCCCGTATTTTTCGTAATTTTTTTTATTTAAAAATAGAATATTAGCGATTTTTTGTACTGAAAACGGCTGGAATTGACTGAAGCTTGGCATATAAGGTGTACTCCCCTCTTAAGCTTACAGAGAAACAGAGATTAGAGGGTATGTATTGAGCATATTTGAATATTTGTCCTCCCCACTGACTGTACAAAGATGGTCGAATCCTCCGTGACATCCACAGGTTTTCTGAAAAGCGTTTCAATGCGGTGGCTCCATTCGTGGTGACCTTAGCAGCGTCTGACTCCTCCTAACTCCTGACTAATCCATGAATGAGCAAAGACTTGGTATTTATTAGTCTCCAATAAATGCTATGATTACATTCCTGCACAAAGAAAGAGTTCTGTGGCACCTCCACATGAAAACAGAAGACAAATCTTGTTGCCAGGTCTATGCTACTCACCACATTCCATTTTATTATCATATGCTATTGAAAATTAATAATAAAAAAACTCTGTTTTATTATGACACACTCAAAGGTAAATAATTGTATTTTAGTATGTGTTTAACTGTGTTCTGTCTGTCAGTTTCAGAACCCCTGGATGTCACTAAAGCTCCAGCGATCTTAGGACAAAAACAGGAGGAGCGTGTTGGCCACACCTCCACCCTATCTTCACGTTCATTTACAGTCAGAAAGGTTGTGTACAGGAGCATCAGCAAAAGCCTATCAGCCATTAGCCAATGCTGACAGCACAGAATACACTGAATGGCTGTTGTCAATGTTGTCGTCACTTGACGTCTTTCTCTGGTCCGCTCCAGACTTTGTGTGTCTGTTCCCACACAGGTTTACTCCACTCTTTGTGTCTAAGTTTTACATTTAGACATAGCGGAACAAGAAAAGCACCCAGAGAGCGCAGTACTCCACCAAGACTGTTCATTCCCTGACCTTGAGCTGAGCACAGGCGTGTGTTCTTCATGTGTATGTTATGTACCGAATCACCTGACCTAAATATGTAGCGGGCAGCGGGAATTGATGGGACTCAGAAACACCCCCACAGTTTAATTAACTGTTCCTTGCATCACTTCTGATTAGTCGGCGGCGGTGGATTTGTAGTACGACCGCAATCATGTGATCGTCAGCAGGCAGCTGACGTAGCATTCACTTGTTGTCATGGTTACAGTGACACCGTGTCGCTATCTCAATGGGAAATCTTTAACAAATCTATGGATCCAGATTATAAGCTGCATCACTGCCAAAATCTACTGAGGTGGTCTTTGTCTATTTTTGACCTTCCCTGAAAATTCATCCAAATCTGTTAGTCTGTTTTTGAGTAATGCTGTGCACAGACAGACGGAAGGAAGGAAGGAAGGAAGGAAGGAAGGAAGGAAGGAAGGAAGGAAGGAAGGAAGGAAGGAAGGAAGGATTCGCATATGCCGATCTTCACATAACTGCTGCATTCCTTGGCGGAGTATGAAAGGAGAAGCAGAGGAGAGCAGCAAAAGAGCAGCAGAACACTCTCATATTGAGCTGAAGTGCACATAAATTAGGTAATTAACATAAATAACATACTTTTAAAAATCATTGTCTTTGTGGGGGAGTTTCAAAGGGAGGGACTTACATGCATTAGCGTGCACATGTGGCTGAACCAGTAAAAAAAAAAACACAACAACAACAAAAAATCCAAGCTCAGAAGTTGCGATCTCACACACACAGAGTGACTCGGACCTCTCTCACTGCTAAACAGGCTTCACTATATCTTTACATAGCATATAGATGTTTGCTGCTATATTAATGCTCTATTAGCGTTCAAAAATCTGACAATTGCACAGTTAACTGCAAGCCTGGAAAAGGGAATGCACATGGAATGTGTTTGTTTTTATTTAGTCATGTCTAAATCTTCAATATGCTGCTGGCTGCACATCAAGGCATGTTTCCCAGCCTGATGTCTTTGTGGCTCAAGCACATCTGACTGCCTCAAACTGGAAATTGTCACTTGAAATAATCTAAAGCAAAGTGCGTGTGTGCACGCCAAATAAAAAGAGGTGTGCGTTTGCTTTGCAGATAGACAAACAATAAAAATTAAAGACGCTCGGAGGACATCAGAACTGATTTATAAATGAAAACATTTACACATCAAAGAGTTTAAATTTCATCATTCAAAGCATTTCAACAAACCCTGACAATAATTATGCTGATATGTGCTATTACAGGTTAACAGGATGATAAAATACAATTTGGATGTGGCTGACTGTGGTGTTCTGAGCTTTACTGCATGGTGAAAAAAGGCTTTGATGATAAAAATAAATATTCCAGTTTCCTCTATGTTTGTCTGCTTTTGTCTTAAACATCTGTTTCCCCAACTGCTAAATAAAAGCTGTTTTTGGAGGCTACTCCCGCCTCCTTGCTTGTATCATATTTACTGTATGAGGTCTCTATTACATTCACTCTTTCAACAGTAATCCAATTATGACTTTATATCTCTGTGGGTGTGTTCATGCAACTTTGTGTACCCCGCGCTAGTTCAAAGCAGCAGCCCAGCCTGAGGGTGGAACAATATATGGATCAAATTGGGGAGCCCAAACCGGCGGTACGAGATGAGGCTGCATCGGTTCAAACATATGTGACTGGTGAAAGCTGACAAACCGGAGTCTTAATTACAGAGACCGAGCTACACACTGGAAGGAGAAACAACCCCATCGGTGCAATTATAACTCACCATACAGAGCAAAGGAGCCTTTTATTTATTTATGCATTTACTCATTAATGTGAGAAGGCATCAAGAAAAAACAAAACTAGAATTTAATACAAACATTAATGAGGGGTCTGCATTGCTCCAACAGCAGTCAGTGTTTGCTTTAAGGTCTATTATATTGGTTTCAAAATCCGAAGTAAATTCTTTGATCACAAAGGCCATTCAGAGGCTGCTTTCATGTGATTTACTGTGATATCTCTATTAAACTGGGGGTATTTGTGAGAGACAAAAGAACCATCGAAATCAAAGCAGCTGTGGTCGAGGTATCCCTACTGTGGGCCAAGCCTACTTTTCCCATAAAGCAACTTCATGGAAGTCTCTCTTTGACTTTTGATGAAACCCCTAAAAACTCATCTCTGTATATTAGTTGCATATATGGAAGTTGTTTCCATTAAAATGATCCCTTCCTGCTTTAAATGGCTTCAATGGAACTACACCTGTGCCTCATCTAGAATGAGTAGATGTATGAAGTTCCTGCCTTTCCTTCCACTCCCTCAGCATTTCAAGCACACCAGCTCACCTACGACTCGGCTCAAACACTGTGAAACTACTAAAACAACTGCTAGGATCCTTAGGATCCTTATGTTTGTTAACCAAGAAACCTCAAAAGTCTGCTTCTGTGCTTTTGAGCCTCTCATCGATACACTTAAGTTTTAGGCTGGAAATGCTCAGCCATGGGATCCATCCTTCCTACCCATATTTAGGAGGATTTTTGCCAGACTTTAAAGAGTCTGCACGGCCACAGAGGACCTCATGTAGCTGTTTCCAAAGGGTGAGTTCAAATAAAAGTGACCTTAATGTCCAAAACCAGAAGACTGTCTCTTTAATTTAATTATTAATCAACAACTGCTGCAGAATGCGAAAACTCAAACACTTTGGCACGTTCTTGTAGCTGTTCCTGAGCAATTTTTTTGCAGAGTTGCATGGCACATTGCGTCATTAGGGAAGACCGTTGTCATCTGGGGAGGTATGCTTCGTCTACAGCAACATCCACATGAATGCCAGGGCTTAATTTTACCAGCTGAACATTACATTTTATACATGTTAATCAGGCGTATTCACCTCATCTGTCAGTGGTTTTACTGTTGTTTTCAATGACTTTGGGTTTTAGCTCTAGTTTTGTTGCATTTCATCCACTTCCTGTGTCCTTTTCAGGCGTAAACTAACCGTGACGTCACCCGTTGGTTTCAATGCCGAGAAAACGAAGCCCGGATTTTGCTACTTCCTGGTCGCCGTTTTGGATTTTTTTGGAGCCAGTGATGTAAAAAGCGTCATCAAACAGGCTGGACCGGAGAGCAACTCGGGGCAGGATTGGCTGAGGACTCTCTTATCCCGCCCACATTTTACCGCAGAGGCTTCTGTTGCTGTCTATCAAGTATAGCCACGCCCCCTGGCTCCACCAACTTTAATGATTTATTTAAAATTCAGTATTGATTTATTTTAAGATCAGCCACCTGATCTCTCATTTTGACCATGAAAACTAACAGGAAAAAACTCCTGAGCTGTAGAGCATCAGTCTATCAAATTTTATTTTCTCCAAAAATGAATTGGGGTCTATGGAGCAAAAGCTTTTTGGAGCCAACCCTAGCGGACGGCGTGATATTGCAAGTTTTTGACACTTCCGGGTTGGCTTCAATTCTGGAGCCAGATGCTATGTCCACTATATATACAGTCTATGGTCCTTTTCTGTTTGTCTTTATGCACATTCCATTTATTTGTATTCATACAGCACCTAAAAGAGTTAAAGTTTACACAGATCTTTACAGACAGGTCAAAAAAGACCGTACTCAGAAAGAACACTTGCCTTTTACATTCTCCATTTGTATGTTTTCCCTCCTTTTTTGATCGTCTGCCTCCTTAGTTCCACCTGAGTCTTGTTCGTCCGTTGGTTCTTTGGTATCTATAAACCTGGATTAGTTTCTTCTTTTGTCCATTTCTCCCTTGGATTCCCACCCCTCTTTTGTGCTGTGCTGACCTGCAATAAGTTTTATAAAGTAAAAGTTAGTTTTTCACCTTAATTTGCCTCTCTGATGCGTCTGCACCGGGGTCCTACCCGGATCACTCCTGACAGTTGTGGCTCATCGCCGTATGTGAAAGTTTTCAAATGATAATTGGTGCAACTGCTTTGAATTTGCGCTTTCCTGGTGTTGTAATATCGCTGCTGCCATTTGGTCTTTGATGTAATGTTTGATCTCCCAGGTTAGTTCACACACACCCTTACACAATTGAACAGACGCTTAACAAAGTCAGTTTAGCCTTAAGCCATTTCAGGTGAAATCTCCCTCTTACTTCCAAAAGTTCTTGCATCTGTTAGGAATATTAAGACCATTTTCTCTCTGTGCACAGCCTTTGCACTAAACACCGTGGAAAGGAGAGCTCTTTGCAGCAGTAGGTTTGAACAAAACATGGAAACCGCAGGGAGGAGCTGAGTGCAGATGGTATTGCACGAGATCAAATTGAAAATGACGGCAATTTTATTATACTCTGATTGCCTAATTGCTTTCTTTCCTGTGGCAAGTTTCTATATACAGAAAATCCCCAGCCTTATCCTTCAACTTTTAACTCCCACAAACAGGTTTGGACACAGAGATTTGGACTTAAAGGCGGAATAGCTGAAGGCAGAAGACATTTTACTCGAGCATCAGTAACTATCAGGAGTATTTCAGCTGACCCTCATCACTGATGTTTTTCTTCCTAACAGATCAATTTGTTTTTGAACTGTTTGTTTCATTCTATTTGGCAGTAAAATCTTTACAGTGGGGACCTGACATGAATGTATACTCTTTTTTTGGATTCAGAGAGGCGATGCAGCATCTGAGCTGAAATTAGAGCGGTTACCATAGAGAGTCCTTATGGGTCGTGGTTATTTCCACCTTCGCTCGCTCTCAGAGGAGGCAAAGGAAAAGGGTTATCTCGCTCCTTTTCTACTTTATCTCTTCAACCACACTGTGCCTCCAATCCAATACCTGCCTTTTCAAGTCTGTGGCCTCACTTTTTCTTCCTTCTTTTGACAGATAGAAAGAAATATTTCCCTCTGTTCTCCATTTGGGGGTATTCTGAGGAGAAGTCATACCCATTCTAAGCAGGTGATTCTGTCTCTGCATTGCTTAGAAAATGGCATGAGGAATACCAAAAATCTGACAGTAGGCAATAAATGAAAGAAGAAGTAAATGTAAACATAATTAAACATGTCCTATGGGCCCCAGTGCCTGGTGCACTCCAGCTTTCATGGACATTAATGCAGCCCGCATTCTTGATTTGGACTCAAATTGATCATTTTATGCGCAAAATGTGTGCCATTACTGCACACCTGAGGGAGGGAGCTGTCGCTGAATGGCCGCCCTGCATTCACATCCAGCTGGAGGCACAATCTTGGAAACCTTGACTGCTTTAGGAAGTGGGAGAAAATGAAAGTGGAAGACAGCAAGCCTGTTAATAATTAATTCGGCAGAGTTTGGGTCCTAGGAGGCCAGAGGAAAATATATTGATGTTAGAAAAATGCTAATTAAAGAAAGGCGCACACTTTGGTTTGGAAGGCATCCGTCTGCCCAGGCAGTTTGAAATCTCACTGCTGCCTGGGCTAATGGTGCTAGTAATGCCTTTGGGGAAACACGGCATGAAACACAGAGGCGGGCGTTAATGAGTCTCGCGGACCTCTCCGGTACACAGGATGAATGAGAACGAAGGAGAGAGTTTGCTGAAAGGGAAAGAAGGAGCTGCACTTGGTGGAAGACGTTTCGAAGTCTTTTTAAATTTCATGGCAAATGAGGAAAGAGGTATCCTTCTGTGGGTAAAACTGGATTCACATGCACCCCGCAGACTCTCTGCTGGCAGCCAATATTGAGTCACACTGCAAATGGGATCAACAGAGAGCACACAATGAGCAACACATTTACACTACGGGTTTCACACAGCACAAGAATGATAGAAGAAGCAATCTAATTACTTGCATATAGACTTTAGTTTCTGCCTGTTTCTTGAGAGTCTGCGGTCAAATTCTAAACACTTTTACAATATTTGTGTATTCAGTCAAAGAGACAAAAAAGAAGCAGCAGATTGTAGTCAGGCCAGTGGCTTTTTTGAGCACACTGACAGGTGTTTAGCATGCACAAGGTTTGATCCAAAAGTTTGGAGATGCATGAATGGAACGTGTTGCAACATGGGCAAGTATTAACTGTCATGAGTCAGAATGCTGTGCCAAAATGGTGACCCTTCAACTTCAGTTCAATTTTTTATTTTGGGTAAAAATAAGAATCCGCATAGAGGCAAGTCTGGCGAGTAGGGTGGATAGAGAGCAATTATTTTGTTGTAGCCAAAAAAAACAATAAACGGCAGAAAGAAGTACATTAAGTACTCATTTGCCATTGCACCACAGTTCATGGCATTCATCCTTCAGACATGTCAGGATGCTACAGTCGAACTCAGCACTGACAATCTGATTCCTGGTGACTAGTTCTTGGTGCACAACCAAATGATTGTTGAAAACAATCTGCCAGCTGTAGATTCACCTCTCATGCTGACTGGCTATCGTCAACATGGAGGATGTTTTGAGGACCATTTGAATAAGACTTGCCAACATGCATCTGTTAGTGCTCACAAGACATACATAACAATGTCCTGCCATTGAATGTGTGGTGTCCCTTGACATAATGACCCAGGTGACTATTGTTGAGGTGTGGCAAGTACAATGGGTGAACATAGTAAAAGACTTTAGGAGATTTTAGAACTTCCAAATGCGTTTGGGTACTTCTGATGGAGAGCTTCTCCAAAGTCCAGCAGAGACTACTTTAATTACAGCTGTTTTAAATGATGAAATATAAAAATGTGGCTTAAACATGATCTGTTTTCCTGGCACACATGCAGTCCGTGTAGTTCAGACAGTCCATGTAGTTCACAGAAGTTCGCACGTATCCTTGTAAATTGGGCAGATGATTAATTTTCTGTCTCACGGACCCTTGCAGACGCACAAATGTGGAAAGCATGATTTGGGCTTTAGTTTATGGTGTTAGGTTTGTTGAATTTCTGTAATCCTTCACTGTGGACACCAGGGATAAAGTTCATCACTAACTTGCACTGAAAATGACTCGCAGCCATTTTTTCACCAACAATCTCAACACAAAGTGACAGGTAGGACAGAGACTGATGGGAATGTAGGAATTGGGTTTCAGGTGCTTTGTTTTTCTGGAGCTGTATAAAAGTTAAAAGATCTTCAGAGTTATCACGATTCATCCTGTGGGGAACATGAAGTGCATTTCATCCAACAACTGTGGAGACATTTCACTAAAAAACTGAAACGTAAACTTCATAATGGCTCCAGATGAAGCATTACAGCATAACCAGATGTTTATCATCTGGGGACCACAAATGTTGCAGCATATTTTATGTCTCTCCATCACAAGCAGAGATTTCTCAGTGAAGACTTTCACTTACTCCTAACATTAGATCAAAACCAGTGGGTAGTTGCAGTTATTATGAAAAATCCACTGGGGACCATGAATGTGTGCACAGAATTTCATTTTAAACCCTGTAATAGCTGTCGAGATGTGTCAGCTGGGACCAAATCAACATCAACAATCAGAGAGCACACACAATTTCATTTCCTGTCCTGTTTCTCATAAGTGCGTGATCAAATTACTCTCCATGATTCGCTCATTCTGCCAACCACCCCTACACTTGTGCAATTCTCGTGACAATAACCAATGAATGACAATCATTAAAGAATAATTGTCAGCCTTGCATGCTTTCTTGACATTTGCCTGGAGCAAATAAGGTGCAGTGAACAAACAGAAACCAATTAACCATCTCTATATGGATTTACAGTACGCTCCTTGTGCAGCATGTACACAAGATGTAAACAGAATCAGATGTGCTTTCTTCTTCAACATGAAAAGGATCTGTTCCTGTAGGTAGTGTTTACTCGCTGTTCTCAAAGGACTTCTTTCAAATCATTTTCACATGTTGGTTTCTTTGAGCTTTTGAAGTGCAGTGATTTTCATTGAGTTTCCAGATCATATACATTAGATTACACGTCAGCTACATGAGATGGTGAACAGGATGGTAACTGCTGAAGTAGCCTTCCACGTGTTCACTACTTGTTTCCTGCTCTGTGATTGAAAATTTGTGTTTGATGTGTTTCAAGTGCTTGTTTTCTGCTGGAACAATCTTACATTAGACGTCCTTCATCAATTGATAAAACATAAGTGTCTCGTACAATATTCTATTTCTGTTCCATCGGTGATAGCGATCTGAGGACGGAGGAGAGATACCGCCTTTGTAGTGGCACATCGTCAGAAAGACCAGATCCAATCTTTTCCTCTCTCGCGCTCCCAGCTGAGGACAGATAGGCCTGATATATTGCACATGCAAGGTCTGACCAAGTTCCTTTGCAAAATATGCGATGCACGTAGATGATAAAGTTGAAAGCAGGCGCATCAGTGTCGAGGTCTCATAACCAGGAGATAACTCGCATAACTTTTGACAAAGATTAGGCTTTGATTAGACTCAGAGATTGTTTTATTGATTTCTGTGCTTCCATCACATCTGATAAGATCATTAATTCAAAGCGTCCCATTAAACAACGTAACCTTGTTGCTTACTGTGAAAATCCACACTTCGATGCAGTCCACTAAGCTTCGAGGTGTTTCCAGCACTGAAACATACCGAATGCATTTCCTCCTCTACCGCACTGACGACAATCCCTGAATTATGTTTTCAGTTTGTCCGACATATCCCAGCAAAGACTCGACAGTGGTTCTTTAAATTTGGCTCAAATGTTGACTGGGAATAAACTGATTAGATTTTCTGGTCAAAGATTACTGCAGTCTCACCAAACTAATTCTACGCAAATTCTAAAAACATTTCACACAGAAAAATATCCAAAAGGTCAAAGAGAACATCATGATGTTTTGCACTTTTCATCGTGGTCTGTAGTTTTGGTTTGTTTTCTTTTCTGTTATTTTTTTATTCTCTTTCATTGTGTGTCTCTTGTTATTTTACTTCCTCCCTTTGTCTGTTTACCCCTCCTTCTTGATTGCCCTGATTAGTCTCACTTGTGTCTCGTCTTCCCGTTAGTTCCTTGTGAATTTACAGCCCTGCATGCTCCTTTGTTCCTCCCGTTTACTCTCCTGTTTGCTACCTGAAGTGCACCTGCCTGATTCTCCTCATGTTCCTCGTCCTCTTTGGGTTTATGTGTTTAGGTGTTTGCATTCTGTTTGCTACCCTCCTCTTTTAGCCACCTGTTTCTCTTTGTTTTCACTGCCTGCATCTGCCCGACTACTTCTGTATGCTTCTAGCGTTCTTCAAGTTTGTTTTTGGTTTAATGGGCTTCGTTTACTTGAGATGAGTTATTGGGATATTGCAAGGATTTTAGCTTGAATTTTCCTGGACCACCAGCCCGTGCCTGTTTGCACCTGTCAAACTTTGTTAAATTTATTATTATTTTTTTATTCTGACACTTTTCTGAAAATGACTTAACATAATAACTCAAACAGAAGGACAGATGCATGCAGGCTGACTGGAGAGGCATACAACCACTAGGTGCTTATTTTTGTTAGTTTTATGACACTGCATAATAAAATATTCACTACACTAAGTCAATAGTAGTGCCATTTTTATTGCAACACAGAATCAGAAAAATTCCCCAAATGCTGCATGAGATTACATGTCCCTGAAAATAAAGAAAACTTGTGGTTTTAGTCTGTGTTTTTTCTATCATTCACTGCTAGTGTTGACTTCTTTCCATAACTTTATGATGAACAGCCTCACAAATGAGTGCCAGCATTTGAAGAGCCATCAGCACATCTTATATTTCTAATATTGCTTCACATTATGAAGATTTTAGTGAACGATGCACACAGTGGTCCCCTATTAGGATGATCTGAGGAAGTACATTACGGAGGGATCATTTAGAAGTGTATGACAGTGTTGATTTAGCTAATTAGGAGAAAGTTTCTGTTAAAGTGACTTTGAAGATGTAAAGCATCTTTATGCAGTGTTTTTCCAAATGAAGTTTGGCGATGGATGCTGATGGTGGTGGAGCCGAGCCAGAGGATGGATGATGGAAAAGAAATGAGTTGGATAGCATCTGAAGCTTGAATCGATTTTTTTTTTTTGATGTGCACCAGTTAAGGCCTATTCACTGTTTGCACATGGACTTTAAATGCAGATAACGTATGTGCACATTGCAAAGCACAAACGAGGCACACTTCTATCTGCTTTTTCGACATATAAATTAGGCATGGGGCTCCTATGGATGTTTCTGAAAGACTGACTGGTGATTTTTATAGAATATAGCGACAGATTGGACTGTAGCACCTCGTCAGAAGCTGCAGAACAGCCTACAGTGGCAGCTTGTTGCCTCCACTTCCCCAGCACAGTGCATGAGACTTCTGGAGAATTTATTCCAGATATTTTTTATTGCTCTTTTACATTATAAACACATAGAACACAAACTCAATAACAGTAAAAAAAAAAACCTAGAAAATCCAGGGTTGGGCAGCAATACTTGACATTTCCACAGATGTGTACTTATATGTAGATCAAATAGGGTAGGCAAACCTCTGTGACAACAGCGGCCACACCTGATGTTGATCAGGAGCCCTTCCCATCCTCCCATCCCTTCCCACCCTCTTATCTCCAATAATAAAGAAAAAAAAAGGAATAATAAGATGAAAATGCTGACGAGTCAGTAGATAAGTCGCAATTTTTAAAAAATGTATCGCAGTGCACGACACAGAGTCATATCTTGTTCCGTGCCAAGGGCAGATTAGTTAAATCATAACTTAAATTGGGTGTTATGAAAGTAAGTTAAGAAAGGTTCCCATGTCTCATAGAATTTCTTTGTTGAGCCACGAAGAGAAAAACGCAACCTCTCAAGTTTAAGATAGGACATAATATCCTGACGCCACTGGCTGAGCGTGGGCAGGGCAGCACCTTTCCACTTCAGCACGATTACCCATCTGTCCAAAAGCAAGGCAAAGGTAAGAATACGGTGTTCTGCAGGAGCTAGGTGATGGTTATCTCCATCAGCAACACCAAACAAGGCAAGAGTCGGGCTAAGGCCTAGATTCTTCTTTAGTATTGTAGATAGAGTATGGAATACATCATGCCAAAATTTCTGCAGTTTAGGACATAGCCAGTACATATTTAATAAGGTGGCATCACTATAATTCAATTTGTCACAGGTGGGAGATATATCAGGATAAATGTTAGCCTTCTGGAGAATTTAGAACGTCCCTGTGTTTGGGCAGCTTCAATGGAAAGAATGTAGAAATCAAAGCAAAGTCCAGCAGCAGCTACTTCAGTTATGAGTCTGTTAATGATGAAACACAAAGGTGTGTCTAGCAGCGAATCTCCTCACACAGCTTCAGTTCAAAGCATTCATCTTGTTCTCCATGCAAAGAGCGATGTTGTCACAAATTTTGGACTGCATGTGGATTCTTGCAGACTTAGGAAGATGAAGAAATCGATGTAAAAAGCAACCCTGCAGACAAGCAAACATTGAATTCATGTATTAGCTTTAAATCTCTCCTAATAATATTTCAGTCATTTGGTTTTATCTCATTTATTTTAGCCTTTAGTCAACCAGGAAGTCTCTTGAGGTTTAAATCTATTTGTAGAGGGAAACCTGGCCAAGATTTATATTATGAAGTCTCAAAAATTTATAAAACCGACCATGACAACAGCAGACATGGAACTAAAGTGAAGCACATTAAAAACAGCCAAGGGACTGAAGACACATAAAACAAAATCCAGCTTAGGAATTAGCAGTTGCACTCTTCTGTAAAACATCTTTTGATCAGAGCTTTTGAACTCTCCCAGGGAGACAAAATCATTAAGCTGTAAAGTGTTTTGAAGGTATTTCCAGGACCGAAGCGCTAAATAGGAGGAGGCCGTTCTACCAAGTTCAGAGCAAATTCTGGACACCCCGCAGAGCAGCCATTTAGAGAATCTGAACAGCTGTTGTTATGAGATAGAAGATTACAGGAAGGGAGTTTAGTCAGTGCTGCTTTGTAAATGAAAATATACCACTGCTGCTAACCGTCTACTTAGGCCAAGAAACCAGATCAGAAAGTGCACGGTGATGGACGATGAGTTGGGTATGTAGTCTAGACAGTAAGTGCAGAAGTGTAAATAATGTCTCCATGCTGTAAAACTCTTAAGAACGTAGCGGCTAAATAAAGACAGTCTTGATAATAAAAACCCAGCCTTGTAACTCTGTTATTATTCATTGCTCTGCATACTTATTTTATTGTTTTGCACAAGTACATTTTTACATTTTATGCCTCTACTTTTCTATCATATGTTTCTTTTTAGGACATATTATTCTGCTCGTGTTTGCGTTATACTTTCCCGCTGCTTAAATTTCTAAGACTTTGAATGGGACGAACAAAGCAACTTCCCCTCAGGGATCAGTAAAGTATTTGTGATTCTGATAACCTTCAGTTTTTTCACAAGGTGCTTAATATGATGTAACTCAAGTTTTGGAATCAGTGTAAGCAGAGTTCTTTTGAGAATTGTCTGGAAATATCAAGGTTTTTACTCAAATGTTTTGCCATAATCACAATTCAATTCAAAGAACTTTATTTTACTGTCAGGAACTTCATTTGTGCCAGAGTATTTGTGCGTATGCTGTACATATAATTCACATGCCCAACATCATAACAATAAACACAGACAATGTACCAGACATAACACATCCAACAAGCCAGAGATAGTAGATAAAAGACTGGTAAAATCTAAGATTAAAAAGCATACATCATCCTTACAGAAGTGCGGGTGCCACATTCTTGCTCCAGTCCTATTCTTTTACTGCTCATTGTTATGATTTTGTTGAGTTGTGATAGATGGTGGATCAGCACCCAAACCAGGCTGAGATGTTGAAGTTAATGACTGATTCAGCAGAAAGCTGTCAGAGCTGACTAGTGAACCTGAAGTTTGCGGAGTTTCCTTAGGAAAAAGAGGCCCTGTTCACATTTGGAGAAGATGTCTTCACTGTCTGGTTGGAAGGCGAGTTTGTGACCAATGGTTGTCCCGAGGTATTTAAAAGACTCAACTCTGAATTGTTCTTTAGGACTCTGTTAGCCTAGCAGCGCTAGACCCATGCTCTGAAGACACAAGGGTCTAGGCACGCTTGACAGGGAGGGAGGCGGGCTAAAAGGTTGTCTATCAAATCACTCTGCAGCAATTGGGTAGGTATACAACCAATCAGCGCAACGAATAGGCTCCTAGAGCGCCAGAAATCAGAGGATGCAGGAGTTCGGTGAAGTCTTATTTATACAGTCAATGGGTGAAGCTCAAGTATATTACAGACATGTTAACAGAAAGATTATTCAGAGTCGGTGCTAATGGAGCTCAACGACTGTTGTCGTTTTTGTTGTCGACCCTGGCAGAGAATTAAATTCGTTGCCGTGGGTTGTCTAGCGCGGCTAGGCTAGTTGTTTCCGGTCGTTTCTGTCAGAATCGTCGCGCCTCTGTCGTCCCTTAGTTACGCCCGCCTTCTGACTCTACACTTCATGGTGATTGGTCCGGCCAGTTTTAGGAGCATCCAACCTCGAGCCTTATGGAGGGTAACTAGACCCACCCTGGCAGAGAATTAAATTTGTTCCCGTGGGTTGTGTAGCGCGGCTAGGCTAGGACTCTGACAGATTTAAGTCAGAAATTGAAACTGAAAGAGTACTTTTATAGTTTACTTCTGTGCATTTACATCTGAATGCAGTATTTCCTACATAATGGATTATTTCCATTGTTGCGTTGCTTATCCAAAGGCCACGGATACCTTTCTCCGCCAATGAAAACCCGGCAGCGTGCATTACAACACAGTTACAACTAGTTTCCAGCTGAGGAGGCAAACAGTTAATGTGCTCGGGTGCTCACCTAGCAGTCGATGCCAGAGGTCATTAGCATTCACGACGGCTCTCTGCTTCCCCCTCGCCATCAGTCCCACTTCATCAGTTAAACAGCGAGCTTCTAACCCTGGCTTTGTTTGGTGGGAGCGTCCATGTCTGATAAGGGCCCCCTGATATGTCCGACATCATTAATCACCAGCGCTGTGGGAGGACACGGTGGGCAGGTTGAGAGCAGCGAGTATCACCGTCGCTCCCTGCGGATCCTTTTTAACGGCGCCTTGCCCCTAATTAATACAGCTGGCCTCTCTCTTTGCAGATATACCTCAAAAATGCACGCAGGGAAGGGAGGTAAATAATACTCTAGGATTGCTGCGTAAAGAGACACGGGGAACCAGAGAGTGTGAGAAAGACAGACAGGCGGAGAGGACGTGAGGAAGTGGAGCCTCAGTGGACAGAAAACTGATATTCCCAAGTACTTGAAAGGTGTAACCGCAAATGTCAGCACCATTGATAACACCACGCTGCTGGTGACCGTCTTTCGTCCACACATTATGCGAGCAGGAGGGCAGTGAAAACAGCTGAAGTGAGGAAAGATGAAGCATGGGGGCCGAATTTTACTGCTCGTGCACACTGCTGGAACCGGCTCTAATTGCTTGTTACAGATGATGGATATAAAGGAAGGGGGGGGGGGGGGGGGGGGGAGGTGGTGCAGAAGTTTGTCAGTCAAATCGCTTTACTGTCAGTTAATAGACTCTGGAGACGAGGTTCAAATGAAGAGGATGCAGGGCGATAAAAATAGTGGTTAATGTGGTTATTTTCAACAGTAATTGTTCTATTTTCTTAGTGTATTTGCATAATGATAAAACACAGGAGAGGAGATTAAAAAAACCAGAACACAAAGGGGAAGATGCAAATTGCTTGTGTGCAGGTGAGATTATTCAGAAAGAAACCGCAGCTAATACAAACATATATATATATAAACTTGTTAGCAGGAAATCATGCTTTCACCTTTAGCTCTTCTGCCCCGAGGTAAGGCTCCCTATCTCCATAATAATGTCCCAACGATAGTCATAACTGCTCCTGTCACTGTTCAAATTATTGCACTTAGTCATTACCCACACCTGGGGAGGAGGGGAATAAGTATATATAGATAGAAAACCCGTGTTCTGAAAAGATGCACCACTCAGAACAAAATAAACCTCCTCATTAATTGCTTCAGGTTGCCAGGTGCACACACAGGTTTCCAGTATTTTCTATTTATTCTCCCCTCTCGAGTACCTTAGAGATTCTGTGTTCCAGCCTGATTATTATTGGCAGCAACACCAGAATGCGAATCTAATGAAAGAAGCGTCGCACAGTAATACTTAGCCCCCCTCGCACAACCGCACAGTCACAATAATCAGCACAAGTTCAACCAATCACTGGCAGCAATTTAGCAAAATCACAACAAATAACCACCAAAATAGCCGGAATCAAAGCGGCTCCAACAAACATCCGTGTGTGTGATGGTCCAAAGCAGATTTATTTCTGTAAGTGTGGCCAGCTTTTTTTTCTTCTAAAATGGTCCAATTAAATTTTATGTCGACAAGCAATAGATTGGTTTTTATGGGCTTTAGAGAGAGCGGAAAGAAAATGAAGGTAAGGGGAAAGTGACTCAGTCTGCCGGATTCATTTTTTTCTTCACATCTGTTAAAAAAAACAAAAAACTGCACATTGGACAATCCACGCATGGAGTGTCTTCGGTGTTCTCAGTCTGAAGAACACAGTCTAACTCAAACATAAAAAGAAGCCTTTTGAACGGAACAGTAACTACAGTCATTTGGGTTTTATTTGATATTTCTTCGCTGGGGTTCGGCTGAACTCGTATTTCACTGCTTAAAATCCAAGAACAATTTTCTTTCTTATGCTGCTCTTTTATTTCCAGTCACAGCTGAACATTGCTGTTCCATTAGCACCATGTTAGTGTGTTTTAGGGTCAGTCCTTAAGATTGAAGCCTTACAAAACACTATGAACAACCTGAAATTTCATAAGAAAAATAAGTTTAACTTTAACAATATCACACCTCAGCTTATCATTTTCACATTACAACTCACACATCACAGTGTTTCTACAAAGGCACAAAACATTCAGTCACAGCTATCTGGAAGTGAACGATATAGTATTTTACTTTATGGTCAAAATGACAAAAGACAAAAAAATGCAACAAAAACAAGAGAAAATATTCCAAAAATGAGACGCAAAATGACAAAAAAATGAGATAAATGACATGAAACAAAACAAAAGCGACAAAAAATTAGACAAAAAAGTTACAAAGCGACAAAAAATGGATAAACCCAGACAAAAGTGAGAAACAAAATGACAAAAGCATAGACAAACAACAGAAGCAAGACAAAAAAAAACACAAAGCAACACAAATGATACACAAACAACGAATAAAGCGAAACACAAAATGACAAAAATAAGACAAAAAACACAAGTGAGACAAACACAAAAGGACAAAAACATGACAAACGACAAAGGTCAGACAAAAAACAACAAAAAACAAGAAAAAATATTACAAAAATGAGACACAAAACAATGAGCAATCTAGTATTTTACTTTATGGTCAAAACAACTTGTCATGGTCTAGAAATCATTTTAAATTTCTTGTTTTACTAATGTACAATCTGCAGTTAATGTCTTCTCTGGAATTTTTACACTTTGAGGGCCGGATTGGACCCTCATACATTTGCTCAATAACATGAATAAGTTACTTTTTAAGTTTTTTTTAATTTGGCTTCCAACAAAACACTGGATTACACATTTGCGTTTAAAATCAGTCATTCTTATCACGTGATTATCATTCTACTGTTAGCAAAAACTCCCAGTTTGTTCTGTTTGTGTTACTTTAAATCAATCACAGTCATACAGGGCTCGGTGAAGGATGCAGACTGAATGTTCCCAGTGTTCCTCTGTGTGTTTAGAAGTAGAAGGAAGCTCAGTAGTTTCAATAGGAGGGACTCACATGTACCGGCTAATAGCATATAGCTGTTTGCTGCTATATTAATGGTTTGTTTATTTACAAAAGCTTGCATATTGCACCTTTGACAGCAGAAAAGCAAAATAATTCATCTTTACAACCAAAAACGCTAATTTGGTTCTCGATGCAATGTAGTAGAGATGATTGTAGCCATGCTAATGCTAATGCTAACCCCTTAATACTGAGACTGTTAGAATTGGGCTCTGCATTTAAAGAAAAAAAGTCTGTAGAGTCTTCATCTTTTAGCTTCACCTAAACAGAATTTTAGGGATTATATGAAAGAATTAAAGCAACGACTAAGGAAATTTTGATGCTACTAAATCGGTTTTAGATATTCTTAACTACAACTCATTGTATTTCAGGTGGCATCTTCACTGACTTCACTAATCCTGGTGACCTAGAACC
Source organism: Acanthochromis polyacanthus (assembly GCF_021347895.1). Taxonomy (NCBI): domain Eukaryota; kingdom Metazoa; phylum Chordata; class Actinopteri; family Pomacentridae; genus Acanthochromis; species Acanthochromis polyacanthus. Next base: position 2,418,457 of record NC_067128.1, read on the forward strand.
CGAATCCCACATTTTCTCACATCCAAATTCACTTCCCTTCTGCTAGGTTGAATCACCCTTGAAGTATTTATTGCAGGAAGATGCAGCGCATATAAAATAAAACTGCACAACTTGTCATCACATTTAATCATAGCTACAACCTGCATATAGCTGTGCATCCATCTTCACGTGCTTTAATCTATTACTAGTGAATTAATGAGATAATATCCATGCAATACAAATGTAGCATAGATGCTAACATTTTTATTTTTGCCACTTTTGCAAGTAGATTACTGAATGTGAACACTTGAGCAAACAAAACAATGACACTGAGCACGTATTTACCTCCAATTTCATACAGTTTCCAAACATCATGGCTCTGGTTTTGCAAGATTTCAGGTAATCTCCTCTTCCCAGTAATGAAAATGTATCTCTACTGCCAGCATTTCTATATCTAGGGAAATGTAAAACATAACCACAGAATGTTTTAAGTCGTTGATGTAGAGGCTAATATACAAAAAAACTGCAAATGATGAAAGATCTGGAAAGCCAAGACCATTGTGGGAAAAAAACAAGATACAGCACGTATGGTAACCTTTACATTCACCCAGATAAAGGCTTGAAAGTAAAGGTAGTGAAATTACCTTGAAATTACCCAGAGGCTCATAGGGTTAATAACAAACACGGCCTGGTCCCAGTACAGGGACCTGCGAGGTGAAAGGGGTTAATACATATTTTGTGTGTAATAACATGAATAACTTTACTCTTGCAGCACCTCTGGAAACTTTGTGACAGGGCGAGATTTAGGGGGGATTAATGTGGCCCCACTGGAGGATCTCAAGCAGCGATCAGGCTTGTACAGAGTTATTAGTTCACAGATAGACTGTGGGCAGGAGCCCGGCCATGCAGGGGCTTTAACAACAAGCAGCGAATGCTTAAAATCAATTTAAAAACTCACAGGCAACCAGCGAAGGCCAGCAAGGATTTCTCTTATGTGTTAAAAGCCTGGCAGCAGCAGCAGCAGCAGCAGCAGCAGCAGCAACGATCTGTCTGAGCTGTAATCTTTGGATACTTCTCCTGCCTCAACCAGAACAAAGTGCATCACAGCAGAGAAGACTAGAGGATCTAAAAGCATGCATGACCTTCTCTTGATCTGCAAATGAGAGGAATGACGCAACTTTAGTTAAGTGTTACAACTAGAAAAAGCACTTTAGTCACCTTAATGCTAAAAGAAAGCTGTGAATCAGAGACTATTCCCTGGTTCCAGGCATCCGTTTTATCATTTTAGAAGATATGCAGACTGCTAGTGTGTGTGTTTGTGTGTCTGTGTGTGTTTCCTGTCCACTGTTGTTAATTAAATCGCACACAAAATAAACTACACTAAAAAAAAGATAATTAGTTCTATATTTTAGAGATTTTTTTCTGTATTTTTGCCTTTTTTTGCCTTTCTGCAAATAGACTGAATTCAGATAAAGCAAATCTATCTTAACTTCAAAAATATTTCCTTTTCTTGTTACTAAATGAATTTTTTTAACAAAAAAGTTGAATGAATGTATTTTCATCTATGAATAATATATATTAGCAATGAGTAATAAAATATACTGTTTTTATTCTATTTATATATACTGTTATTATTATAAAGTTATTCTTATCATTGTTTTTATTATTGTATATACTGTTGTTGCTATTATTATAGGTAATTTATTATTTTGACGTATGTATTCTTCATTAAACAATAAAACAGTAAAAACTGCACAAATACACATATTACATAAATATGTATTTTTGCGTCTTTATGACATGCTAAGTTTGTTTTTAAAAGTATTTCTTTTACACCTCAGCTGCTAGAATAGAACACTTATTTAGTTTTGGGGTCTTTTTTTAGTTTTATTTCTGTCATTATTTGCAAGTGCTTCCTAGCCAAAGTTATTGTGTCAGAATAAAAGAAAAAAAAGTTCTGAAAACATTAGAAAGCACATCTTTATTTTTAGACTCTGTAACCCAAACCTGAGTGTCTCTTTCAGTTTGCTCCTCATGGACACAAACTCTAAGCAGATGAAATAAAAAAAGAAGAAGAAAAAAAGGTATTTTTCTGCTCCTAACTGCCTTAATTAGCCGCTGTGGAAAGTTCACCTTCTCTCACCTCTCTATTAGGAGAAAGCTGCACTCTTGAGGGTTGGAAAAGGGTCGAGGCTGACAAGCGAAATGGTCAACTTCAGCGTGTGGATGTGCAGCTATGAGTGTGTGTGGAGCATTAAAAGGAGACAGTGATGAAACGATTCCTTTCTGTTGGTAAGCACGCAGAGAGAAAACAGGCAGCGGGATGCTTGACACCCGAAACCCCTGCGCCGGGTCTCACCACGGGAGGGCACTGCATCGAGTGTGAGTAATTACATGTGTGAGTACTTTACTGCCCTGTAGCTCCTAAGAACCTCCCGTCATAATTATCTCCAGAGTTGCAGTCGCGCACACACAGCTCCACCACGTTCATACCGTTTCTCCTCCGTCTTTCAGCCGTCGCTAATTACGGGAATCTAGAATCGAATTCGGGGGCCCTCACGTGGGTTGGTCTTCTGTTTTAACAAATGCGATGAGTTTCTGTGGGTTTAAAGGCCGCACTGAAGACAAACACTGGAGATATTACACCATTAATCATCCGCCCCGAACAACCTCATCACGCTCTATTTCTGAGTGTGAATGAGGACAGGATGTGGTCCGAGACCGTCCTCCCATACTGCGCGATCAGATTCGCCGGCCACTTTACGCTGGTTTACAGTCCAACACATTCCTCGACGAAAAAGCGCTCGTCTCGGTTACACTTAAACAATCGAGGCGAGCTTCCCCCCACCTTTTCCAATCCATAATGAGATTCCTGGCGGTTTTACAATTGATACTCCATGATGAACTTTAATGAGATGCTTTTGAAAAGATGAGCCCAAATCAGCACTTTTTCTTGGATTACAGGCGGCGGCACGAAGGAGGAAGAAGCAGAAGAAGGGGAGAAAAAGACTCTTTGGCCAAGTGGGGGGAAAGCAGTATCGATCCATATGCATTGTCTCATTAATTTTGCTAGAGGTGTGGATTCCTCATGATCGATATCTAGGGACTGCATCTTTATTCTTCTGTGTAACCTATTACTGTCTGCGAAACGCGAGGCCCCGCACCACAATTAGAGCTGTGGAGCAGGCAAGGCCAATCAATAGCAAAGATGTATGTTCTGTACAGCAGGAAGCAATACCTAGTCAAAAGTACAGGGTGTATTCTTCCAAGGCTAAAGGCTAATCTGCTTGAATGACTCCACCTTAGTCAATGGCCACCGTGGTTCCCCAAAGCCCAGCCTTAATAAGAAGAGGGGCCTTCAAGGCTTTTCCACAATAGGGCCGCAAGACTCCAGGGTCATTTCCATCTATCTGCCGCTGTTATGAAAGTAATGATCTGCTGACTTCTCTGCCTTTTGCATCATGCACTGTTCTGCTAGAGAGCTCACACAGGACTGCAGGAGTGAACATGGCTGAGGAGGAAACACACGGAGGCCCCAGAAAAACTAAAAGGGAATGTTGAAAACATGAAAAGACAAATAGCAGAAATGCACAGCAAGAGAAGAATGAAAAGTCTTGGTGTGGGTCAGAAAAGAGTGAACAGCAAGATGTGTATGGATCTACGTATAGAGGAACATACATTAGCATTAGCATTAGCGCAGCATTACAGTAGCTTCTTCCTCTCCCATCCAGCTTCAGTTTCTTTTATCAGATGTTTTGTATTGATTTGTTGCCTGTTTTTACTTAGTTTTTTGTTTTGGGAAATTCCATCTCAAATCATAACATTTTTAGATCAATTTCTGTTCCACCATCTCTCTCTGGTCTAAACTTTTCTAGCACAAAATAAACAAGAAACTCAGAGAGCACAATACTCCTCCAAGGCTGCTCATTCCCCCATATGGCTTTGTCTGAAATTCAGCATTTTTTAATTATTATTATTAGTGATGTTTAGAAGTCACAACACTATACAATGTATTCAATGAATGTACATGTAGTCAAAAACAAAATGACCATATGCTGAGCATGTGCATGTGTACGTTATGTACAGATACCAAAAGGCGTGGCCTAAATCTGTGTAAATTACTCTTATAAACGTCTGTTGATCGGTTCACGACTTTTTGCAAGACTTTGTTTTGGTACTGTTAAAATAATCTATGATTTTATTTTGAAGGCATATTTTTTTAATGTTATGAGCTTTTATTTTTGTCACCATTCCCGCAGCACAGGAAGTGTTCATCCACCGCTGCAACACTGGACATGTAGATTAAACAATCTCTGTGCTCAAAGACTGGACTTTTCATTACAGCTCACCCATAATCAGAGATTATTTGATCTACTTGGGAGTTATTCCACTTCCACCAATGTGCTTCTCATAGTGGATCCTTGGATTAGTTGGAATTTCCATGAATAACTTTGTAGGGTCTTAACTTTTAATGTTTAAGTTATCCAGGTAATTAGTTTTATCTAAAAAAAAAATTTAAGGTCCTAACCCTTAGATTTAAGTTGGTCAGGAACATTTCTACAATATATAAATATTGTAGGATTATAACCTTAATATTTATGTTAGTTTAATTTAGGTTGCAATTACAAATCATACTGTAGGACCTTAGCCTTAATATTTAAACTTGGGTTATTTTCAGGCTAGCCAACTGCAAAATAAATTTTAACTTTAAAAATATATTTCACATTTTGGGGCCTGAATCGAGCTGAATCTAATGTCCAGATATCAAGAGTAAATAAATATTAAAGAGTTTTAAAGACTGAGCTAATGCTAATAATGCTTAGCTTTATGCTAACCTCGAATAATGATTTTTCAAATTTGACAGATGGCTATACTGGCGGGTTCGTCAAATATTTAGCAAAAGAAGTTTATGTTTATGTCTGTGAATTAGCATTACTAGAATTATTTAGACACTGATTCTCTTGAGCATTGAGTAGTCCGTTCTGATGCCCAACTTTTGATCCAAGGAGAGATTTTTTCAAATCTGCTACCTAAGACGGTGAAACAGTCATTGGAGGACGCCATGTATTGCTCTTCTTTTGACCACAACTGCTCACTAATTGTTGGCACAGAATTTTATGTGTCTTCAGGTTGACCACATTTTGGATCGAGATAATTATCCTCAGTTCTGATCGTCTCAGAATCTCCTTATTTAGATTTTTTTGTGCCTTTGGGAAGGTCCATTTTGGAGCTTGCATGGACTTTTACTAACACTGACAAGAGTATCCTCACAGTTCAGGGGTCAATGTCTGGAAAAAGCATCATGATTCTGATGTTGAGGATGAACGTGCTGACTAATTCTGGAGATGATAGTATGAATAATGACACTAGAGTGGCATCATCATGGTTAACTGCAATGATGCAAATGTTTCCGTGTAATCAGAGTGGCCAGGCCGGGTGCTGATGACAGGACTGCAGCTGCAGAGTGGGATGACATCGTTGCACAGCTCAAAGCTTCCCGGCCCAGCTGTATTTTCATATCAGCAGTGCAGCGGCTGTTAGCATATTAGGCTGTCCTTTTCTGCCAGCCCTTGCCATGGTTTACAAGTAAATGGAATGACTATAAATCACCACTAAATCACGCAGCAGAACTAAGATTATGTTTTGAATAATGACATAGCTATAAATCTTCCATGCTGCTGACTGGACTAGACACAAACACAAGTTTATTCTGGGGTTTGTAATATAATTTCCAATTCAGATTAGCCTGACATTGATGGATTGTATCATCATTCTCTGAAAATGCAAACTGACTTTTTTTTGTTGACAGGCTGACAATCTGACATTAGTTTATTGTGTGGGTGGGCTGTTCTGTCAATCGTTTGCGGGAATAAAAATCAAATCAAATAGATTGTCAAATTTAGAAGTTTGCATGGAATTTGAAGGAAAGTTTGGAGGACAAACTTCGCCGCCTGTCATTTCAACACGTCTCCGAACAGCGTTTTGCATTGTGCAGTAACAGAGAGGCAGCACAGAGATACTGGTGAATTGTGTGTCTAACAGCCTCCTTTTCTTTCTCTTTCAGGGTGCAGAGGCTCTTACTGGAGAACAGTGATGGCTGTTGGTCATTTGTGTATGGATTTCACTGCCACGTTTGAGAAGTTGCGGCTCTCAGGTATTCACTGCAGCATGAAAAGCAATAAATAGCAGAGCTATCTCACTGTTAAAGTCCACTTACCTCCTGAGGGCCCTGTGCTCTATATGTAAATGAGAGTGCCTTGTAACAAGCACGTAGACGCGCACACACTCTGAGAAATCCAACCTCTCTCTTCAGACACACACACACACACGCTCGCCAAGTGATTCTGTCGGTGTTCTACCTCAGATGAAAACAAAATACTCAATGAAGTCCTTTCCTCCAGCAGGTTGGACGCGAGGTGACTGCGTCCTCCTCCACCATTCAAGTACGATGCTTCTGCATCCCTTTTGTTTTCCTTTTTGCTTCACAGCAGCTCACTAACAATTGAATTAGACAGTTGCGTTTGCCAAGTTGTTAATACCACGAAAACCATCAGGCGCTTTGGAGTTCTTTGTTTCAAGTTGTGCTTGTTAAGAGCTTTCAATCACGACATTCAGACCAGACATGAAAGCCACAAATATGCGTCGGACCCCGCCCCGCTGAGGGTTTAGGACTGACCTGAGAGAGTCTGGAGGTAATGCCAGTTAATCACACGCATCAGTCAAACTAAAGAGAGAGGCAGCGGCAGCTCTGCGTGTCCGTCGCTCGTTCCCGTGGCGTCTTCATGACAGCGAGGGTCGGCCGGGGAGCGGCGGGGAAAAACAAACTTCAAAAAATGAGTGGGTATTTAATTAACCATGACAACATAGTTTGGCTTAACGAGCATTTTCTTCCCCCGATTGAAGTCTGCCAACCGTTCTCAGTAGCTTCTCACAGTTGCTCGGGGCAACTCAACATCTTCGCCAGTTAACCACAAAAATGAGTGGGAAGGTTGCCAAAGCTTTGTAAATATACATGGAGATGAAACGGCGCTGCCAGCAGCCTCCTGGTACTCTGGGAATGAAGCTTTAATGAAGAATATTTCATGCTAGCTATTTTTAATGGAGGCCTTGGTTTTCCTGAATGGCGATGCACAGCTGCCCAACATGTGCTGCGCTTTTTGATTCAAGGCTAATAACGACCTCTGGAAAACTATGAAAACCAGTCAATTTAATGATGATTAACAATGAGGTAAATCGGTGTAGCACATTAAATAGCAAGGTTTTCCTTTGTAAAACACATTTATGAGAACAAAAAATCGCAAGAAAACACACAGCAATAAATAAAGCTCCACTCCTGCTTGAGCTAAACTCTCCATTTACTGCTGTAGCACTTTAAAGTGTCCAGTTTTTCCATCATGGTTTGGTTGCAGCTCCCCTGTGGGGCCGCTGCGGTATGAAAGCGGTATCCTCCAACCAGCCTCATAAAATTCAGCATGCCGTCCTTTTCTTTGCCACCAGAAATCGCAAAGTGGCACCCGCATGAACCCTGATGAGTTTCAAAGCGGCTTGTGAATTTCCTCACTGTGTTTCATAGCATCCAGAGGAAATATTCTGAATATGCTTCAGCCCTAACTATTAAAACACGTTAACAGGCTGCCACCAGTCACAGAAGTATTAAACATGATGTATATTATATAGTTAGCTCTGACAGCTCAGTCCAACAGTAAAGCTGTATTTAAGGTTTCTGCATGGATATTTTACCAGCTTGAGCTTTTTATTTTCTTGTAAACTGGAGATTGTTTTACTGCAAACTCTGAGCTGGTGCAGGAAGGAAAAGCAGCAGCCTTTACCTCCGTCTCCTGCAGCTCGCATCGCAGTAATGGGACCACACATGCCAGACTGTGGCTAAAACGTGCTGCAAAACCGTGCAAACGTGCAGCAGTCATGCAGTAAGGTGGAACACTTTTTAGTGCCACTACGGTACTAGTTTATATATTAAGGTGAAAGCCTCATATTACACATAGCTGCATTTGCTGGCTGACCTAGTTAGCTTGATTTTTACTCCTGTGTTGATTCTGTGCTTTAGCCGACACCACTGTGGGCATTCATGCTTTTGGCTTGATGGGTTTGCATCACTTTGCAATTATGCCACTAAATTGCAACTGAAACACAGTGAATTATGTTGGAGTTGGAGCTAATAAATGTTCAACAACAGTTATTTTACCAGACATTATTGCAATGCAGAAAAGAGAGATGACATTGGAAGTCATTGGGTCATTACACAGATTGGTAGAAGGATGAAAATGAGAAAATGATTCATAACGGTGGCTTTTGCATCCGCACCATGAACAAGTCAGGTACGGTTATAAGTTGCTACACGTATTTACTGTCACTGAAGCATTACCTTTCTGCAAAACAAGCTATATTACTACCAGTCACAGTTGTTTCAGACTATCACTGCTGTGTTTAGGTTCATGTCAGGCCATGCGGTACCGATGGCTTAGATTTAGTGCAGAAGCACAAATCATACCTGCTGCAGGATAATGCAAAAAGACAAGCAACTCACTCGAAGCTCTTAGCCAACTCCCAGTCTGTTTTACTTTAGTGCAAGCCATCCATAACTGCAAAGCATTTGATTTGGCTTTCCTGACTTGTCATTCCCAAGAAAGTTGAAAAAAAGAAAAACAAACAAACTCTAACATCCCTCATTTTGCTCATTTTGAACATAAATTGCTTATCACTGTTGCTGACTGGGAACACTTCCAATCACTTTCAGACATTCTGTGTCCGAAATCACCCATTATTTATGATACAGTGGATTTCTTTTACTATCCGGCATTTCAGATTTTTCTATCTTTATTTACTATTTGGTGCCTTCCAAAAATTCCACAGTGCAAAGACAGCTGCATCCACGGCATTGATGTATGTATACATATATTTTCCCCCCCCCTCCTTTATTTCCCCTCTTATTTTCCTTTGCTTCCTCTCTTTTCAGTTTACTTTTTATTCTTCAGTGTTATTTTTTGTTCTCTTTTATTAATATTACCTAATGGTATTGCTATTGACTTATGATCACTGTATATTGTAAAGCTAAATAAATAAAAAAGAAAAAAAAACTACCGGTACTTTTTGTTTTTTAACCCAAAATGCAATGGGACGTGTGTCGCAGATACAAAAAATAACTGCAAGTGTTCAAAATCAAAATTTAATACACATGATTAAGTGTTATTATTAAAACGTAGGAGGTGGTAAATGACTGAACAGTAGGGTAACTTTATATACAGTCTCAAATGCTAATTGCTAATGCTAACAACAGCAATATATTTATGTACACACACACACACACACACATATATATATATATTTATGTATATTCTTTTCCATATTAGTATAGAGAATATAGTGACATACACTTACAGAGTTCATATTATGTACATTTAAAGGTTGTTAATTTTATTTTTGGGATGTATTCGAATATGTTTACATGCAAAAAAAGCACATTACTGTTCTCATGCTGTACATTGCCGTAGCACCTTGTCTTTAGCTTCTGTCTAAAATGCTCTGCTTTAGCTCCTGTTTTTTAAGATTCCTCCCAAATGGCACTGCTCTGATTGGTCAGCTGGTCAAGGTAACATGTGCATTATGCAAATTAGTTGCATGGTGATGTAGATAAGTAACAAGAAAAATCTGGACTTCAAATATAACGTTTCAGACAGGTATTGAGCTGTTTTCTGTGTGAAAGTGCAAATCTCTTTCACTTTGGTCTTCGTGAGTTTGCAGACTTTCTACATGCACAAAAAACTTTAAAGCACCAAAGGAGATGAAACAAACCCATTTTAGGCTCTTTAACAGTTCCTCATAACGACACAGCCGCAAACACACACACTCTGAAATAGGGATCTTTGGGTACACATTTCATATTTTATTACCCCATCTAAGCCCAGTGTCATGTTTACAACAGATGTAAAGTAAAAGGTCTGCAGTTTTAACTCTACGCACATCAAATAAAAGTAAGGAGCAGCACACCAATGATCATTTGGGTAACACTGCAGCAAGAAACTTAGCGCTGAAATGCGGCACAAAGTAGTAAAAGTTCACACATTAAAAGCTACATTTCAGAGTTTGTCGCCGTCGTCTCGTTCCAAACAGCTCATAACTGTTATGTAGCGAAAATAAGGATATTTGCGGCTGAAATTGCTGTTGTAAAGGTGACGCTCGCCTTGCAGCCTTTCAAGGGCAGCCGTTTGGCATTGACAATGCACGCTGTGTCTCACCTACAAGGCAAAGTACCCAAACAGCAACATTTCTTTTCAATCAAGGACCAACAGCATGAATTCATTTTCCAAAAGCCCCCGTCTGCACAGTTTCAACTGCGGCACACCTCCTTGCTTTTTCTCCAAAGCAGAGATCATTAAAATATCTTTGAATGCCTGCGCTATAAACTGCCCTGAGGAATATAGCGAGTGAGTGTTTGTGACTCACTCTACCTTTAATCTCTCTGCTGTTAAACAGTATATTTTTTTTATGTTAAAGTTATTTCTATTCATCAAAGCTTTCCGGTTGAGGCCCTTCCTGCAAATTCACTGCAGGCTTGAGTTTGAGACTGACTTTTTGCTTGTTGTTGTGAAGAAATGGCACAAAAATAGTTTCATACGAGCGCAATATCCAATATGACAGGCTTTAGTGAGGGCGAGCAATTTTAGAGCAAGATACCCACCCCGGTCTGTCTGTCCGTGCGCCCGTCTAGCACCGCATGCAATCGTAGCGCCATGCCCGCCTCCATCATAAATGAAAGTGACTTTGAGAGCAAACAAACAACCAGAGCTTAAGTGAATCAGTTAGGCAGAAAGAGGCATGTGGCAGGCAGGCAGGTGATGGATGGTGGCGCTTAGGAGCCGTGACTTTTGGGTAAGTGACAATGACACACATAAAGGCCACCATTACCCATTTTAAGATGCGGTTAAAATCCTTATCGACCCGCCCGCCTCACTTGCCAATATGCCAGAGCATCACGCCAGCTGGAGCTGGATGGCAGGAGGGGAGTGATTTGCATCGACGAGAAGCACCTCTCTATAACGCTCACACACTTTATAGGGAGTCAAGTTTCCTTATGTGAGCGGGGTTTTAAACCCAGAGAGAGAAAAGCACCCAAATCATTGATGGATTCCAAATACCGCACTTTGCAATTCGTCACAAACGTACTTCAGAGTGAGAGTGTACCGCAGAGTCAAATTAATACCTGACACCAATTTGGCGGAGGACACTTTCTTCCACATCCCCCTAGCGCTGCTGGAGACACTCATATCTGCTGAATAATTGCATGAAATTACACCGTCTCCCACACTTTCCCAACCCGCACTCAAGCCGGGTTCAAACGTCACGTGACGCACCAGCGGATCAACAATCTGTTAGCGCATCTCCATCCGTCAAACACTCGATTTCAGGATTGTTTCAATCAGACGCTGACAGACACACCTGTTCCATATTTTCACCTCAGAAAATCTGCCTCCCGGTTTTATCTCTGCAGCAGTTCGACACTCTGTGAGACATGAAAGACAAACTCCCACTATATTTTTTTTCCCATTTTCATAAAAACAATCTCCCAAACTCGAAACTCGGAATGAATCTGGGCTGTGTTTTTCTGAATTTTTGCTGCTCTCTGTTTCTGACCTAAAAAATGTTTCTGTAAACTAGCTGGCAGTTTATTCAGTGATCATGCAGGTTTTGTTTTTTACTCTGACAGCTACTGGAAGAGTCGGAGCAGCTCGGCGCTCAAAATATGACACAAGCTCAGAGTTAGTTCAGAAATTAAAGCTGTACCTGTGTAGGAATGTGTTGCTGTTACTTAAATCTGATTTTTTTAGGAGCCTCAATCAATTCAATGCATAGGCCAGATTTCAAGTTTTGTCGAGATGTAAATAGATTTTTTCAGAATTTATTCCTGGTATGATTTGTTTATTTATTGAAAAGACAACAAGTATGCTCTATAGTAAAGAGTCTGAAATCTAAATGTTGTTTGGATCGGATGCTCCCCTTTGGAGAGAGAGAATAAATCCAGGATGTAATTACACAAGAGGATGGGCATCTATTTCCAGTCAAACAACAACTGTACCACCAGAACAAATCTGCAGAAGAATTGCATTGGTTAGACAATCAAGTCAATCAATTCTACATGTGAAGAGACGTTTCTAAAATACACATTATAGCAGAAACCTGTGCTCTTGTCTGATTGATCGACTGCCTTTATTCCTCTCTTTCCTTTTCCCTACAGACGACTCTTTTGACTGACTGAAAAGTTGAAAGTTGAAAGTTCACTATGAAAATGCGAGTACTGCTATCTTTGGATATTGTGTGGCAGATACGAGAAGCTTGAAAACAATCACTATTACCGTCTTGGAATGGTCAGATTAGCTAAAACACGTTGGAAATTACCGTGGTGGTCTGAAAAAAAAGACCATTTTGGAGAAACTCCAGTTGTATTGTGGAGCTGGTATCAAGAAAGCCATAAGTGCTACAAATTATCAAGAGATCTAATGAGCTACAAAAGGCCTGAAAGATACTAGCTGAAAGACATCCTGCTTGGCTCTACTCAAGCACTTACAAATTTGATAAGTGACCAAACGCTATTATTAGTCTCGATCAAGTTTCTCCCTCCAGTCTTACGCTGTGGGGTCTTTAAGCAGCTCCTTCAGCAGCAGACTGAGACGCTATCGCAGGTCGTTCATCCAACCTGCTGTCAGACTGTACAACATCAGCATCGCTGGCTGATGCTAACATGAACACATAAGCACAACTCCTTGCACTGATGTCATTTTCTGCACTTTTACATTTTATTCCAAGTCACTTTCTGCTGATGTCATTTATTTATAGTGTAGTAATACTCTATTTATTCATTTTCATCCTTCATTCTTGTGTATATTGTATATATTTTTGTTATTATAGTTATTATATTTACTGTATATTGCTGCTGTAACACAGGAAATTTCCCCTGACATAGGGAGTAATAAAGGATTATCTCATCTCTTATCTTAAACATTTAGTATCTGCAATCGAACCCGATCCAAGTTTTGTAAAATATAATTAGCGTCATTGTAGATTAGCAGAAGTACCCTGGTTGTGCCACCAGGTGAAGCCTCTTACAGCTAATGGATCAGCGACTGGAGGGGATGACGGGCAGTTTTTGTGTTTATGTTGGCAAGCAGTGAACATAGCGGGGGTTCAGATAGTAAAAGAGCACCATGACAAAGTATTCTGTGACACTGAATTCCCTTGAGGAAAAGTTAAAGTGTTTGAGACTAACCGGGCTCATCAGAAAACCGTTCTTACACCCTCGCTGTAAAATAGCAATATCAGCAAAGGAGGAATGGCCACTGTGCTCAACCTGTGGTAATAGTTCATCAGTTACTGTGCTCCGTCTTTGTCACCTGCGTGAATTCGAGCATAAACAAAGGGTCATCCCCAATGGTGATCTTTGAGATTGACTCAGGCATTGCTTGTTTATAATTTTGTACTAAACAGATGGTCAATGTAAGGATGTCATTATAGTCAAAATATTCTCCCATTTATGCAAACCAGTCATGGCAATAGATGGGTCATTATATAATTGTGGGATTTTTTGTATCATAGTCGACATTTTTGCTGTTTTCAGGCCTAAAACCAACATGGCCGCCTATAACCAAACACCACATGGCATTTTAGAACAAAGATTCTTCTAAATATTATATGCAAAATTGAGTAAAATTGAAATTGAAAGTTATTTATGAAGATATTGTAGTAAACCTGTTGACTGCTTTATACTAAATAAGTCAGAAAGCCTTGGAGTCTGGCCAGTCTTTTCTTCAGGAGGAAATGACATCATGTGGAGCAGGTCATGTGATCTGGAATTAACACACTTCCTTGAGAAGCCATTTTATTGTTGTTTAGCAAATTAGTAGGTGGTTGTTATTAAATTCGGATGGTTATTTAGTTGACATTTTAGTGACATTCAGTTATTTTTTTATTAATAAGTGATTGTCTCCATAATAAATAATTACAGATTCTTTAGACATGATCATAATGAACATAAAAAACATGAGTTTCTTTTTTTACATTTAATAGAAATGTATGCAAGGTGCATCCCATGGACTTCAAAAGTCCCTCAATTTATATACAGACCCAGCTGCAGCATGTTGAATCTCGTCTAAATGGGATATTATGGTGTGACCCGTTCCGACATTCAGTGCAAAGCAATCTTCCAACCTCATAGTAAAAGTAACGATAAGCCATAAAAGCAGATTAGGTGATTATAGAGTTATGAATTTGTCATGACTTGGCTCAGACACACGTTCTCTATGTCTTTTATGGACAGGCTATTTTAGTGCCAGTATTGTCTAGTCTGAACCCGACATGACAATCTAATGATTGATAACGGCTGAAGATCACCGGTAAGAGCGAGACAGGAGATTTTTATTTATGTGACTAACAGATGAGCTCCACAAATGCTGGATTTATGTTTGTATCTTTTGAGCTCTCTTCTCTTTGGATTGCTAGTATAACAGTATTACTATAAGAATGTGTCTAAATTATAAGTGGATCATTAGGGTGAATTTGTGGGGGTTTTTTTGGGTTATTGTCAGTGGTTACACAAATAACTTCAGCCACATCTCCCACACCACAGGAAGCCTAAAAACAGAAAGAATTAGCAGAGACTGAGGTATAATAAGGAATAAACAAAGAGCAAATCACAATTACTGATTAATTATTTCAAGAATGTCTGCGTAGCGGATGAATAAAAGCTATTTGAGAACAGGCTGGTTGATGTCTGAGTCGACACACTAAGCTCTTAATGAATCACTCTTGATTAACTTTGCATCAGCTGCTAAATGGCACAAAATATTAGCTCCGTATTATGTACATCAGTTGCTATTTTTGCACCGCCTCCAGTTAAATCCAGCATTATCCTGCTCAGTCGTGGAGAAGCTGCTGAGGTAAACCGGCAGAAATCCTCCGAAATCTCTTATTCGTCGTATTTATAGCATGTTTAAATTAATATTTGCATACCGCGCACAGGCGGAATGTCAATTGAATACAAATCTGCTTTATTTAAACCTGTAATTGCATGACCCCCCCGCTCATTACCGCCTCCTCTGGAAAATCACTGGGTGCACAAAGTCGTGAACACGTGTCCTGCCTGCTCGTAGTAAATCGTTTCTGAGCGAGCGGGACCGATTCCAAAGGCGCTCGGTCAAGACAGCGGTGGAGATGAAATGGATGAAGACTATGAATAGAGATCCCATTTCCCCCAAGCAAGAGCATGACACTCAGACGCAGGGCGCTCGCAAACAAAAATCCATACATGCAAATGTGGTTTTGGATGCGGCTGCAAGACGCAAGGAACTTCTTACTGCAGCTTCAACATCGGTTCTCCAGGAGCCGAGTGGGTGCTGCATCGATTCCTGGCGAACGCCTTGATGTCGATTTACTTATCCTGGCGGCCTTTTGTTTAATTTATTTATTTATTTATGCCGCTCGCCTGCCGTGTCTTTTCTCCGATGTAAATCTCACCCGTTGTTCTGCACTTAGCAGGAATCCACACGAAGCCAGCAGAAAAAAAACAAACAGCATTATTACATTATCACACATAGGTGTTTCAATTTTCTATCGGAGGCAGCAGGAAGGCGATATTACAACTCAAAATTAGATGAGTCACCCACAGCTGTCTCTTATGTGACGGAAAATAATTTATCGCAAACAAAGGAGCATTATTAGATGGAACAATAATCTCAGAGTGTCTGGCTGTGGGTGTGAGGGATGAAGTGGAAGCTCTGGGTTCCACGCTTTCTTCTCTGTCATGTATATATGAAGCATCTGGTAATTACAAATCAGAAATGATCTCATCGTTTTGCACCTTCTCCGGCTTCGGAACAACCTGGTCATACCGCTACATACTACGTAGGAGGGAAAGCGTGCTTTATATTCTTAGGAAAACTGACACTGAAGCTGCAGCAACACGTCAAGGTTTTGCATAGATTTGCAGAAGTCAAAGTTGTTGTTATTGCACAGCCTTGTGGAACAATCCCTTTACATCTCACTGTCTATACCAGGGGGTGTCAAACTCATCTTGCGCATGTGACTAAAGTCTTGAATTTTGAATATAAAGGCTGACATCCAAGTGCAGATGCAGGCAAAAAAAACCAGGCTGGATAAATTGTTATTATGAAATTAAGAGTTTCTCGGTGACCTGGGAGTGGTTAGAACGCCTTTCCATGATCTCAACCATCTCACATGTTACTCAAATGTCATAAAATGACACACAAAAATGCTAAAAACATGCAAAATCAAATGCAAAATCTTCTAATAGGAGGGAATCAAAATGAGCCTTCATGCTCATAAATTATCTCATCGTTTTTTTACACCTTTTTCGGCTTCGAAACACATAAATATCTGCCAATATTCTCCATTTCTTCCTGCATTGTGCTGGAGAGGCACTCAAAGACTACGAATAGAGCGTTGTTACCCCCAGCGAGGACATGACACATACGTAGATACACAACGCCGGGAGGAAATCCATGCATGCAAATAACACTGTGTTTATTGTGGTAGCTACTAAGCACGGGCATCTTCATATTGAAGTGCAATAAGCTAACCGGTTGATACACAGCTCAGTGGGTTTCACGTCAATATCCTTGAAAATACCCGTGTAGATGCTGGTGTTCTTGTTCCAGGGTGTTGTTTATCTCCTGACTCGAAAAGCAAACTCGCGAATATTGCTGCACCCACACCTAGCCTCGAAATGTTTGAGTCAGCTTGTACCTGTCTGACACTGACAGGTTTGGAAAAGAGTCTCAAAAGAGTCTCAGCCACAAGTAAAAGCATAAATAAAGGACATGTTAAACAAGGACGCCAGACAGACTCCAGCTTCCAGTGGCATCATCCCTTCATTCCATCTTGTGTTCATCATGCACTTATGTTTTTTTATGTCCCTAAATTTAATAATCACACCCACGTGCCTTTTGTGTGACAGAAAGTGCTGTTATCTATTCTGCAACTTTAACTTCCTCCTTTCCTGCTTCAGTGCAACAACCGTCCCACGAAACTCTTTCTGCTGCCGTATAAAGAAAGAAAAGTTAAAAAAAAAGGCACTGTCTTAAATGAGAGAAATTAAATGAAGATATCTGAAAAAGCACAAAACTAAGAAGTTTAAAAGCAGCTATGAAGACGAACATCAGCTGTACATATTAACGTGTGCAAGAAAAGAACAAACTGTGGAAAGACCTTAGTGCACAGCAGTTTAACAGTCATTTCACAGAGGTACAGCAGTCTTTACTGCTCTCTGTAGTACAGGGGTGTCAAACATGCGGTCCGTGGGCCAAAAGCGGCCCGTCAGAGGGACCAATCCGGCCCGTGGGACGACTTTGGAAAGATTTTTAGATTTTGTCAAGCATGGTGATATAAAAGATGCTTTGTAAGTGATGTTATGTGGGTGCGAAGTGATGTGAAGCTTTGATTTACCGTGGGATAAAAACAAAGGTCTGATGTTGTATGCTGCCTGTTTAAATGGGAGGTTTAAGTATTTTATTTTATTTTTTTAATTCTATCTGATCATTGTTGACTGCCTTCCTGACTGTTACGTAACTTTTTATTGTGGAAAATTCAATAAAGACATGTTTTTTAAAAAATATACAGACGGCATTAGCTGCAGATTAAAAAATTGTAATTGTTTGATTTTTGTCGTTTTCTTTCTCTTTTTGTTTTGCGTTTCATTTTTGTCTCGCTTCTGGTTTTTTTACCTCATTTTTGTAATTTTGTGCTTCACTATATTCGATGTTTTTGTCTCGTTTTTCACATTTTGTGTCTTTTTTTCTCTCGTTTTAGTCATTTGTCCATTTTTTGTCACTTTGTGTGTCATTTTTGTCTTGTTTTTGTTGCTTTGTTGTTGTTGTTTTTTTTGTCTGACTTTTATCCTTTTGATCACAAAGTAAAATACGACATCATTCGGTTCCAGATGACTAAATGTTGTGTTCCTTTGTAGACACTCTGTGATCTGGAAGTGAAATGATAAACTGAGGATGAATGTTGATGAAATTGAACTTATTTTCTTCAGAAATTTCAGGTTGTTCATAATGTTTTGTAAAAAGATAACTCCTAAAATGTGAATGAGCATACAAAAGGAAAAATGTGGAGTTGTGGTCATTTATTATAGGTTATTATGCTGTGATTTTACTGGTGCGGTCCACTGGAGGGCACACTGGGCTGAATGTGGAGCTAAAATGAGTTTGACACCGTTGGTATAGAACAATAGAACTGCAGTATTCATGTTGTGAATTGTGCTAATTCAGGTCTGAGAAGTTTAAGTGGCAGAGGTAATGTTCAGGCCGCCTTCAGTGCCAGTTTTTCTATGAAAGAGGATGTATGTAATGCACTGGTTACACCTGGGCCTGCATTTATCAAGCATCTGACATCAGTAAATTGGTCTAATTGGAGAGGAATCCTCGGAGTGATGCAAATTTGCTCCTACTTGGTCCTTCTCTGATTTTCCAAAAAGACAGTCAGTATAGCATCTGACGCCTGCAATTAAATCTCCCCCTCAGCCAATAAAGCGTCTCCTCTCATTATAGCCAAGGATCAGTGGAGGATGTGAAGTTTCTTTTGTTGCTTTTTTAACTGAATCACATCAGACTAGACTCATTTATGGAGAGTTCCTTTTCCTCTGTGCTCAAAGGCTACCTTCCAAAAAATTATTCACACGGGACTAGCATTACCTGGGGATCTCTGGAAGTTTGTGAATTACTTCCCCGTGTCTGCGTTTCTTGCATTGCATTGGCACGAGACGAGAGAAGTCTGTATTTTACTTGAATTTACAGACATGACAGCCCGGGTATGATGTCAAATCTGTGCAACATCCGCTGTTGTCACGTCCATGTGCAAAAAAAAAACATATTAGTAATAATAATAATAATCTAAACAGGTTTAGGCACAAAAACTACCTGGTTAGCTTTATGGAAAGCTTGTGGTTCGGGTTAAAAATGATCATGATCACCATTCAAATGCAAAATGTCCCAGAAGTAGCGTTCCACTTAAACATCTTTAGGCATAAATAGGCCTGATCGCTTTACTATATTTTCTGTCTGCCTTCTATTGTCGCTATACAATGGAGGCACAGACTCAAAAAAGAGAAAGAAATGAATGTTTGTAGAAAGGGTTGGGTTTCTATTCACGGCATAATTCAGTGTATTTAACAGGGCAAATGAGAGTGAATCAAAACGAGGCTTCATGCTCAAAAAGGTCCAGCTACGCTCATCAAACAGGGAACTAGAGATAAAAACCTTCCTCTAATAAGAATGCATCTTAAATAAAAGCTTGTTACCTTCTGCAGCAGAGGTAAATAAAGGCCTCGGTCACTATTTGAGGAAATCTGCTATCAAATATAATCAAAATAATTACAATTATGAGCTGAATAGTCGGGCTCAAAACCGACTATTATATTACTGAGGGTAGATTAGATTTTCTTTTGACTGAGAGCGACAAAGAAACCGGAGAAATCAAAAGACAATTCTGCAGAAGGGCTTGAAAGTAATTATTGAGTGTCACAATGTGGTCAGACAGGACGTACTAGGATAAACCAGATTTAGGTCAAAAAGGTAAAATATGATACTGTTAAAGCCACACATGATGTTTATTATGGTTTACTTTTGGCGTAATGGAAGCTGCTTATTGGCCAATATTGTAAAAAGAAGAAGTTATTTCACTTTGGTGTCTGGTAACCGAGATAATTAAGCAGCCTCTGTTATTATTCTGCTGTTTTTTTCTGTACTTTCTTCAGGTCTTCTTAGACTCTAGAAAGTCTCAATAACCTCTAATAATAAGGAAAAGATGCCTGTATGGAGCCTGCGAGGCAAAGCTCGGGGTGAAAGCGCCTCTTTTAAAAAAAACTGACTCACTGCAGCTCTCACTGCTGCCAGTTTGGCTTATTTTCTGAGTGCACGGTAACAGACGGCGACTCAAATAAGCTCATCAACATTTTTATCGCCTCCTTTCTTCTCTCATGTGAAATATGGGAGCTGTACAGTCAGAGGACAGCGTTCAGCGAGAGCCTGAACCTCCTGCACCAGAACAATAAAAGGAAGAGGGAACATGTCCACGCCGTCCCACAGGGAGACTCTGCCTGTATGCACTAATTAATGCACGCTAATTAGAACAAGAAGCCGCACAGTTCGACCTATATGAGAAAGAGTACAGAAAGATCACATTTGTTGACACACCGCTAGCAGGATTGTAAAATATTCGCCGTAAATCTGCAGTGACATTCACCTTGCAAAGCAAAAACGTCCAGAGAACCGAAAAGAAACAAGGCTCTCAAATGAAATTACATTTACACAATTGCATTACAGAAGAAAGCAACTATCACACACACATATACACACAGCGGCCACTTTATTAGGTACAACTGTGGAATCGAATGCAATCCAATACAGCAGCTCTGCCATAAATTCTGCTTTTATGATGCTTCTACGTTTTCACTTTTTGTTGACGTTGTCAAAAAGGTGATAATTCTACTTTATTACTGAGGTCAGAGCGGCTGTACGCGGTGGTGTGAATTACAGTTAAAAGCGTTTGTAGTATTTTATCCAGTCGGGGTGCATGGTTGCCCTAATTAAAACAAATATTATTAGAAATATGAAGTCATGGACAAAGATGTGGGTAAAGACGGTCAGGAAATATTTAGACCAAAGCTAAAGAGGAGTTAGTGAACGGTTGAGGGCATTTGAGTGGCATGAATGAGCAAAAGTTAGTTTAAATTGCTGGTTTTGGGAATAAGAAAAGAGAAATTTGAATTTGTTGGGTTTCTCTCTATAACGTAACTTATGTTGTGAATAAATACAACAAAACTGAGTTGAATATTGTTGTTAACAACACAAAGGAACTAAACATGTTGTCTTTGGTAGATAGAGCTTTATTTTGAAATGTGAAATGTAAAAGAAAGCAAACTTTATTTGCATGAAAAAAAATCCACTGGACACAAAACTGATTAGTTTGTTTGTGAATTCGATCATTAACAAAATCCAGGCAAAAGTGGCACAGAGGTCCGCAGATAGAGAAAGAAAAAAGAAATTAAAATAAATAAATAAATAAAAAATTTAGGGAAAAAATGCAAAAAAAAAAAAAAAATCAGGAAGTAAGGATTCCAGAAAAAAATACAAATGGTGGGATGGTGTAAGGTTTAAAAAAAAAAAAACTTATGGCAGTGAAAATGATGGTGAATATCCATAAAATAATATGGCTGATTTAAAAGCAGGAAAATAATGTAGTTTTACAGACTGGCATGAATTTTAAAAATACTGATCTTTGATGTGGTGTTTTTTTTCCTACAGGCAACGCTTGAAATAACACTTTTTAAAAATAGTTTTGCTAATTATTATCTGTCATTTAACAATGAATAGTTTTGTTTTTTTTAATGGATTTTTTTTTTCCAGTGCAGGTAAGTCTGGTAAAATGTCTGGCTGTAACTTCTACAGGTAAATAAAGGGTTAATATTCTAGTCTTGCCGTCGTAAAAGGATCATTTTATTAGAAGCATTAAACTCTTCACTTGTGTTGCTGAAATCATTAAACCTGATCTTGACATTTGAGCTGCTATTGAAAAATAATTGTAAAAGTCATTCACGCAAAGCACTTTGCATCTTACGCAAATAAAAACTCTCAAGAGCAATGCAGACTTACAGAGAACTAAAAGCATCTTTTCAAACGCATCAAATACAATCGACTCAAGGTCTGATGAAGTCACAAACACAGATAGCAAACATTGGACATAATATGTGTGGGTACATACAGTATGTTCATATATAGACTGTAGGTGGTGCTTAGATATTGATCATTTGACAAAAATAGTCAAAATAAGTGTATTTTTATACACCACAGGATTTTGTACTGTTCCAATTGCATCATAAAATACATTAAAGGTATAGATAGGATTGAAAACATGAATGGTGCCTCAGTTCAATCCATTTATTTATCCATTAGCTGTACCGACTGTGGTTGAGGCAGGACTTCTTTCCAGCCGATAAACCCATTCCACATCTTATAAGCCGATTAAAAGGCTGTTATCACCGTGGATCTGCCCCATACATGGGACTCACTACAGACCTTCTCCACCTTCACCTGTTCCAATCTCATTTACTGGTAGTGGAGCAAAGAAAAAAACAGGAATAAGTCGAGATTCGGGCCCTTTTTAAAGTATTTCTTTTTGCCTTGAGTTTGATTTTGAGCTTTCTTTTCACATGCTGTCTTTCAGCCTGTGTTTACCAGCAATTTTAACCAGTGTTTGGATACATTTCGGCACTAAATGTATTTGGCTTCTACACAGTTAAGTTTGGGCACTGAAGCTGCTTGGTCACATTTAGGCACCAAAACTTCCCGGTTAATTTGAGGTACCAAACTTCTTGGTTAAGCTCAGGCTTAGGTAAAGCTCGGGACTAAACCTTCTATGCTCATTTTACGCACTAAATGTATTTATTTAGGTTTCGGCATTAAAAATGCTCGGTTAGGGTTAGGCCTGAAATCTGTTTGGTTACGTTGATGAGCTAAAAGTACTTGTTTAAGTTGTGATACCAAAACTACTTAATTAACTTTAGGTACAAAATGTATTTTGTTAAGACTAAGTGCTAAAACTATGTAGTTGGCTTTAGGCAGTAAATCGGTTTTGGCCAAATGTACTCACTTAAGTTTAGCCACTGAGTGTACGTGGTTCAGAGCAGTCCCCAACTCTACCTTGGTAAATGTAGGCACTAATGTTGAGGATTAGACATCAACTGCACTGGTTAATTTAGACACTAAAGATACTTTATTAAGTTGGGCAGCAAAACTACAGGTTTGGCTTGCAAAAAGGAGCACAGTTTGGGGTAAAATCCGTCCTGTCACATGTTATAAAACTCCATTTGGGGCATTTACAGGATGATGACTGAGTGGAGATTTCACATGCCATTTTTTGGATTACTTTCAGTTTATCAGTGGTCAGAATGGATAATGTCACGCCTTCTGGACTGCTAGAAGGTGTTGGAGTTCCCTACTGGCCCAAATGTAGTGCTGATAATGGTGATTTACTGGAGCGATTGTGTCCAAATCTGGTCCCCGACATCCGGCCAGAGAGAGAGAACGACACGCCGGACAGTTTTCCAGTCAATCACGTCCTGACACACTGAGTCTTTCAATCTGGAGAAGTTGTGGTTTGCAGTCAAGAAATCAAGAACTCTTGAGGTCTTTCCTCAGGGTCTGGATCTCAATTTAGTCTTCATGAATTTGCTTTAACCCACGAAAGGCCTCCCTCTCCAGTAAACAGCTGTTTACTAGTTTATTAGACGAGCTGTCTGACCAGGTTAGAAATCAAACTTGTTTGTAGATGTTCAGAACAGCCACAGTGGAAGGCTGAGAGAAAACCCAGTCAGAACAGAGATGGGGAAGGAAATGTGATATTTAAAGGGATTTAAAAAAAAAAGAAACGTTCACATGGGAAGTGATGCAAATAATTAAGCATCAAGTGAAAGCAGAGAGCTGTAGAGAGGACGGCTGACCAATGAGGGCCTGCAGCCAGTGTGGATGTCAGACTGTCAATCGATTCGTCCACAAATCCAGCAACAAAAGCACAAAAACTGATGTGTAACTCGTGAACAAATTCAACATGATTTGGCAGAGCAGCTTTGGAATACATTATGCCGAAGCACAAGTTCATTTATTTTTTACTGCGGGTGAATGTCAGCTAAACTACAGTCATGGATTATTTATGACCACAGTTCCTGCCGCATGCGTGCACGTGGCTGATGTGGATGTAAGACACGATGAAGCCGATGAAACGCTCCGGACGGCCCACAACATTTGCATCATGTTGGTCTGACAGACGTCTTCTAAAACGTGCCAAATAAAAACACTTTACATAAAACTGAGAGCCTTTGCTGACCTGAAATGTTGAAGCACGAGAAAACAAGTTTCACTCACTCAGAGAAGAAGAGATTATTTGTTTCTTCCCTCCATTGACATATGAGAATAGACCGTACGAACAGATGTGATTATCACTGGTCCTGACTGCCTAAATGAAGTAAACAATTATGCATCAATTTTCCTCCAAACGAGTACGAAGAAGAATAATAACCGCATAAGCGCCGTCTCTGCAATTAAAATTTTCCGGCCCAAGTTTTCAAAAAACATTTTAGTGGAGAAAATGATGAAAAGCAGATTGAGCGTTGGCCCTTCCCCAGTCAGTGCATGATTCAGGCAGAAAGGACTGCAGCTCTCTGTGGTTTCTATGTGATGGAATTAGTCTGAAATGCATACAGAAGTAATGGCTGTTGGAAGGGGGCTGATTCAGCAGCAGAACCGCTGTCGTTGGAATTATATCAGACAGAATCCATCCATATTTACTCTGCTTTACTTTCATGCTTTGCACTGGAATGGATGAAATCTACAGAGGAGTTATGTTTAATTACACTCCAGACATTAGAACAGGAACTCACAATCTCACACTGTGACCTGATAAAACATGACTGTCACAAAGCAAAGACTGGGGAGAGACAGCTTTAAATATTTAGTCTTTTTCTTTATTCCTTTATTTCTTGGGTAATTCAAGAAAACTCACTGGAGCATAATTTACGCATATGTTATAAAGAGTAATATTTATTGTTAGATTCTGAATCATGCATAAGCATTTGTAAAAAAAAATGTTCTGTTTAAGAACATTAATAAAATAAATGAGTTCTCATAATGTTAGTTTTATGTCCTTGTTACACTTTTGCTAAACTTTTTTTAAAATTGTTTTTTCAACGTCAATTTAATTCTAAATTATTGGCATTTTACTGTGCATACTGAGATTTAAAAATTATTTCTTATGCACCTATTAACAGTGAATTGTGCTTTTTGCAGCTACAGAAACCTATAAAGCTTTCAGTGACCTTTCTAAGCAATCTAAAATGCTTTGCAAGTTTCTTGTGATTCTGATTTTTTTAATCTAATGATAAACAGTCAGAATCAATCCTTATTACACACAACAACGTTAATAAATATCTTACTAAAGGACTTTAAAGGGACTTTTACCTCTAAAGATTTTATCAATACAATGTTGTGTCTATTTCCAAATAAAACAATTGTTTTTCCAATAGAGGATTGTAGAAGTTGTGTCTTAATCTGTCTGTTGCTGGAGCACTTTGTGAGCTAAGAAGCATTCAGAAATTGTTCGCTCAGACCTTGCACACTTCAGTGCAGACATTTTTCAAGACCGATGTCTTCCATCTGCATTTAAAGAAATAATAAAATCTAAAAAAATCAGTCTGTGCTGGTAGGTAACTGATACTAAATATCTGTACACACATGAATGCCAGAGATGGTTGTCATTTCTTTGGACTTTGAAACGTTTCTGCAGTTTAAGTAACGTTGAGTACAACTGATGACTTGATGAAGGTTTGTTTGCTAGTGATCCAATCACAATCTTTGACAAGAAAAGTACTTAGAGAGCGCAGTACTCAGCCAAGTCTGTTCATTCCCCCATGTGGCATTGTCAGAAATGCAGCATATTTTTGAAGACATTGTTTTTTTTTATTACTGTTAAGAAACATGAAATTTATATGTCTTTACTAGCTGTGTGTTATTCTGAGCCATGCTTTTATTCTGAAGGATGTGAGCACTGATATGCAGAAGTGAACTATTCCGTGAGTGCCGGGAAACTGTTACTTTGGTGGTCAGTGTTTATGAAATTCTTAATAAAGATGCAGTGGTTCTACCTGTTCCATGAAGAAGCCTGGAATTAATTCCTGAACAATCAGTTACTGATCAGAAATCACAGCAACATAGAATGTGTCCATTTAATGGACACATGTACCCACAAACGAAATGACCGTGTGCTGAGTACAGGCGTGTGTTATGCATGTGTATGTTATGTTCGGATGCTGAATCACTGTTACTTTTTTCCCCACATGTCTGCATGACAACAGATGCAAACAAAGCCTCGGTCAATAAGAAATTCCTGTGATCAGCTCTGAGCCAGATCTGGGCTCAAGAGATACAAAGAAGTGGTGCAGAAACATCGAGTTAACTGTTAGTGCTATCCAAGCAACAAAAACAACAGCTTGTATCTGCTGTTGCCATTTCAGTTACATACTCACTACACAAAGCAACAATGCGCATTAGTTTTTAAAATATCTTTAGTAGGTGTTTAAAAAAAATCGGTTTGATTGACCTTTATCACCATTAGTGTGTGGCTCAGAGGCCTGAAATAGGTCTGCAAAATGTCTGCGTTAGCCTGGACAAGGCTGCAAAGGCAAACACACAAAAGTGACCAAAATAGTTGAGTACATTCAAACCCTGCTTACTTTATCACAATCACACAACACCAGCCGGCAAGCAGATGGCAGGTAGCGCTGTTGTGTCGGGAAGGTGATGGTGTGGTGGTGGTTGGGCTGTAGTGGAAACCAGCCAGCAGAGTGTGTGACTGACAAAATCCTCATCATAATTGATTTGTATGAAGAATTAAAGCCCAGGAAAATAACTGTTATTATCCTTTAAGATCAACTCCAGCAAGGTTTGGTCAAAACTGGAGGAGATCTTTGCCAAAACCTCAAACCGAACAGAGCCTCCATCACATTCCTTCACAT
This sequence comes from Acanthochromis polyacanthus, assembly GCF_021347895.1. NCBI lineage: Eukaryota > Metazoa > Chordata > Actinopteri > Pomacentridae > Acanthochromis > Acanthochromis polyacanthus. The sequence goes on from NC_067128.1 coordinate 2,445,026, forward strand.
ATCAAACCCCTGCAGAAACATGGCTGGCCTCTCAGCTTTGAAGAAATGTGGCAAAACGGCCCGACGTGACCCGCGGAGACGCTGGACTTTATTTAAAAGCAAACACACCGTCTGTGCTGTATGCGGAGGGGGGGAAACGTTAGCTTGTTCCCACACCGCTCCGAGCAGCACTGCAATAACCTTCCAGTTCAATTCATCTGATGTCCCCGCTTGTGATTTATTGGGGCTTTCTGCAAGGTTAAAAAGTTATGGCTGACTTACTACTTGTCTGCCATATTAATTACATAAACAGAACAGCGTGCGAGGCAGAGATGGGCACTGATATTTCCCGAAGTCGTACAAATCAATCAATATTGATCAACAATACCTTGATGTATGGCAACATCTCACTCTGGAGACCTTGGGCAGCTTGAGTGATGATGGCATCCAGAAATGGTGCTGTCTCTAAAACAATTCCCCCCAAAATAGATAGGATGGAATTGAGATCTAAGACACACACTCTCTCTCTCTCTCTCCCTCACACACACACACACACAAACACCGCCTCATTGTTTCGTCCTCCTTCTTTCTTACTTTTCTCTCTACACAAACACGACTTTGTCTCAGCCGCCACACAAAGACACGCTCTTGTGGATCTTTTTCTCTGAGGTTAGCGAGATGAATATGAAATTAAATCCATATGGCTCTGTCAATACCGTAGCTGCCAACACAGCTCCACAACCATTATAAGTGGCTACACCTCGGGCGATACGCGAGCTAATGAATAGTGCAAGCAACCAAAACGAAACATTACTTCATGGCCCGCGCCGTAAATGAATAAACATGAGCGAGAGTGTGCAGGAACGAAATGTTTACTCATAAAAAAAAATTAAAAAAAAGTCCTGTCTCACTTAAACACATTTTGGATTTTCAACCCTGACACTTCAATTTAACTGGGTGGCTTTTATTTAAATCAAATCAGAGGGGGGGTGAGGAAGCAGGGAGAAGAAATGGAAGGAAAAGGAGATTGTGGGAGAGAGTAAACACACAAACACACACACACACATCTATTTCTATACAATCTCACATGACCACACACACATTCAAGGACAGAGGGGAATTAACAGCAGGCGGAGGCAGGTCTCTTTCCCTTGGATGCTTCAGGCTATTTCAGGAGGCTATTTCAGGTCTTCCGTCTTCTTCCTGTGTCTCCTCTCTCCCACATATCCATCTGACTGCAGCCGAGGGACGGCAAAGGAGTATTTTTAACGCTGTGTCTCAACAGCAGCCACTTTTTTTCTCTCTCTATCCCCCCCCAGATGTACCTCTGTTTACGGTTTACCACTTTCTGTAAAGCGAGATGCCAAAAGGGCCCGTTAAACTTTCACATTCAGCTGCAGAAATAACACGCAACATTTGACCGGTGTTGACACAGATACCGAACGGGTGAGGTTTTTTTTGTACGACCCCGACTATCAGGTCAATATAAAACTCTACAGAGAATGCATCAATCCTTAAGAGTTCACAGGATAAACAAAGAAAGATTTGTACTCCTCTGCACTTTACTCTCAAAATGTCATATTTCTCTAACAAACGAGGCTTTGCAGGCTGTGTGAAGGAATACCTGTTCCCAGTTCTAGTGAGCAGCAGCAACAAGAAACTATTGTTTTTCCACTGACAGCAGTTTTTTAATTGCAAGTGGCTGAGTTCAAGTGTAATTAGAACAATCTGCATAAATAATCACCCATTAAAGTCAAGTAAGAGACTTTTTAAAGAAATTAAACGGCACATTTTCACCGCGTAAAACTTTTTGTCTACCTGTTTCAGGGAACTTAAGGGTGCAGGAAAGTAATGCTACTGATGAGCTGACTCACTTGTATCAGGTTCCGGAAAATGATGCGGCATCCAGGCTCATGTAGCGCTGACATCTCTGTTTTACTGTGACATTATGTAATGACAATGTCATGCTGTGTGATGCACAGAAGGAAATGAAATCTCACACCTATAGCGCATTTTGTTTTTCACTTGCCGTGAGATAATTACACCAAATCCTTCAGCTGCATCCAGTGAAATGCAACCATTTAGTCGCTTGTTTTTATCCAGTCGTCTGCATGTGATTCTGATTCTATCCACACCTGGCAACAGAAAACCTTTTAAATGTTTCAGACTGGCAAGCTGTGATCTTCATCTAACTAGGAAAATGCAACCGCTGCAAAAAAATAAAGATAAAAAATGCATACGCTCGGCTATACAGCTGGCAAAGAGGCTGTTTGGTACCTTGCCTCAGGTACAGACTATCCAACCTTGTCCCAGTTGTTTGGCGTAGACAAATGAACCGTGTCCCGCTGTGTCTGGAACTATGAGCAACACTGAAAAAGTTGACTAGGCAGTCCTTCAGTGTGGTCTGGGACACTTTTATTTAGATTATGTCCTCGTGTGTTTCCTGCTTTAAGAACTGTTCGCGGTATTTACGGGTCTTTCAGCCAGAATGAATGATGGGTGACACTGCAGAGCCCCGGGCTACTTTCACTTGTTTTACATCCAGTGTTTTCATAATAGTTGCACATGGCAGTGTGGTGTAAAGCTAAAGGCAGATTAAACGCCGTCTCCGGTCCTCCAGGCTGGACTACTCATCGGGATCTCTAGCAAGAACCTGCAAAAGCTCCAGTACGTTCAAAAGAGCGCTGCTAGGATCCTGATGAGAAGCAAAACCACATCACACCCATCCTCCATTCACTCCACTGGCTCCATATCCTTCAGAATCCAGGACATAATCGCTCTCCTCACCCATCAGTGCTTTCATGGCAATGCCCCGGAATATCTCAAAGAACTCCTCAGAAAAAGGGAACAAAAACTTCAACACATTTCAATATCTATGTTTACACTCTCACATATGTATACAACCACTGAGAATCTCGCCGAGGTTTTAAAGTCACCTCAATGCTTGCTTTTTGTCCGCTTTCTTCTTCCCCACTACTCCACTTACATCCTAAAGAAACCTCCGTTCTAATAATTGTCGCCTCCTCCGCCTGCCCAGAACCAAGCTCCGGACCGCAGGAGACAGAATCTTCACCTCGGCCGCCCCTCACATCTGGAGCTCCCTCCCTGATCACCTGAGAGCTCCACACACACTGTAAATAAAGTCCTGCATGAAAAGTCCTATTCAAGCAAAAGGATTAGCAGCAAAATGTGGTGGAAGTATCATAGCAAAAGTACTGATTTAATCCCTCTGTCCAATATATTATCTCCAACAACATTAATGAATAGTGAAGCAGCGGTGTGTCGGCAGCTTGTTGCTGTTGGAGCTGCTGCAGATGGAGCTAGTTTGAACTGCTTCAGATCAAGTTCCATTTACATGAAGCATCAATAAATCTGAGGGCTCTAAACATGATTAATGGGAGATGAAAGGAGTTCTAACGCACAAATCTGTTTTCAGTTTTTGAACTTTTTCATTCATCTTTGAATTTTGTTGAGATGTTGCATCATCCGACCATTTATTTAAATCAAATCATGCTCAGAAGGGAAAAAAAAAAAACAGCATTTGGTGGAGCTGCTAACCACTGAGACATCTGAAATGAATGCAACCCTGCTTTTTGTTGGATGTCAGAGAGGTTGGAGTCCACTGGTTTGAACTTCAGGAATGTGGTGAGTTTGAAAAGCTTGTTAAATTATCCGTTGTTTATCTTTAAAGTAGCTAATGCTGTCAGATTAAAAGAACAATATTTCCCTCTAAGATGTTGTGGAATAGAAGTATAAAGACGCATAAAATGAACAAACTCAAGCCTGTCTTCAAAACGTGTAGAGAAGTTCTGTATTTGAATGGATGTGAAGTTACTGCCCATCACTACTGTTTATTACTAAACACTACCTACTGCTGAGGATGATGGGAATCTGATTAGTCTTGCGGGTATTTATATCTTTGTTATCAGCTTTACGTCACCATATACGTGTGTGTATACTTTATAGATGTCACAGAGATGCGTTTGTCGTGGATCGTGTTCTACGTCGTGTTTGAATTTAGAATTGGACGACACAAGGATGGTAGCTTCGATCAGGAAATTTATTTTCCTCCTTCCCGTGAGGAGTCGCCATAAAAAGAGAAAAGAACAAAACACATAATATTATAAAAAGCTTGACAAAGACACAAACTATACTAACTAAACAAAACATTCCATTAAGGAAGAAAAAGACGAGAAAAAAATCAGAGAGTGACAAAAACACATACCTTCCTGTGAGGAGTCGCCATAAAAAGAGGAAGCAGAACACCGCTTTCCAAAATAAAATACCGACCACACTTCCGGTGATTATTAATCCTCCTCCCTAATGGACATACTAAAAGCTCATAACCATAACTGTATTAAAAACCCTTTAAGCTTCAGTGTACCGCCGGCGGTACACCTACTAATTTGCATAGGAATTTCAAGAATGTCCGACGGGTGCAAACGCGATTATACAAACACTATACACCGATGGAAAGCTTAGATTCTCATGAATCCGCCGGTATAAACCACTTTCAGATGCGATTACCACAGCGGGTGAGAAAAACACATTTGTCCGACAAAAACAAATATTCATCCATCTGTTCTCTATACACGGCTTCAAAGCACACAGCGCGACTCACATTTCCGGGTTTATTATTACACACACAAAAAAAGATTCCACAAAAAACGGCCATAATCCAACCTTTTACATCAGATGACACAAGCCAGTAAACTATTTTGTCCAAAACATGTCCTGAAGTCGGTATAAAATCCCCGAATCGGTCGTTTTCAAGGAAATGCACCTCCCGATGCGCGTCCAATATTCCCCGTATTTTTCGTAATTTTTTTTATTTAAAAATAGAATATTAGCGATTTTTTGTACTGAAAACGGCTGGAATTGACTGAAGCTTAAAGGGTTAACTAGTCTCCTCACAGGTTGTAATCAATATTCAACATATAAAAAACATAAAAACAACAAATACAAATATAAATAAAAATAAATACAAATTCATATACAACAACAACATCAATATCATTCTACTCCACAATGACCGGTTGTTCGGTCATCTCACCTCAATCCTTTTCAGACATGCCATACATAGAACTGCAGCTTCATTAATCTGTTGAAGTGACACCGTTCTGTCACTCAGACACAGGTCACTTTCACATCAGTGTTCCTCACAGCTTCATACTGGTGGACAGAGACATGATATCAGTCATACAGGGGAGATTGGATGGCACATCCCGTCATGTATAATAATAAGAAACCTGTCATGCTTGTCAAACTGTCCAAATAACTAACGCCAAGGTTCATTCACGATGTCTTAAACCCTGGGAATTCTGTCCATTTATGATGATAATCTAACTACCCTTATATGCACAGTAAAATTTAAAAAAAAAAAAAAAACATCCTGAAAGCTGTGATGGAGTGCAGGACTCAACCTGAGAATGGCTGCTATGTAATAAAAGCTAAGGAGCTGTGAATCTGTGAAGAAACTTCACAGTATGACTTGTTATTAGATCCAAATCATTCCATATCAGGAATCTAACTATTAGTAATTAAGTTACTGCTGTTGCTGTATGTGCATAGATGCATGCAAGGTATTCAATGATCTCAGAGGAAAGACTCCTACAAGCAGCTGGAAGCAACAAATATAACATGAATTATCTTCATCGCAGTATAGTTTTATTTATGTTTGCAAAAGTTGCAAAATTGTGGAAAAGCGAATGAGAATTTTGGCTCACAAACTGTATCTTTTGCTCTCTGTGATGGTTTTCTCTGAGGTTGTTGTTTTTATCCGTCCAGATCCATGAGGCGACTGCATCAGTGCTCCTGGCCCTCTCGGAATCTATAATCGACCCTCCTCAAAAAATCTGGATGTGATTTTTGACAACGCTTTTAAATTTGACAAACAAATGAGTTCTGTTGTCAAAACCGTATTTTATTAAGTTGAGGCTGTTGGCCAAAATGAAGCCCTATCTGTTCCACAATGACTGAGAGCATCATACACGCCTTCATCACATCTAGGTTGGCCTACTGGAACTCTCTGTACACGGGTCTGGACCTCACATCGCTTCATTAGTTACAGCTTAGTGTTTTAACGTGTTTTTAGTGTTTTAATGTGTTCATAGTGTGTTTTAATGCGCTTATAGTGTGTTTTAATGCGTTTTTTGTGTGTTTTAATTTGTTTTTTGTGTGTTAATGTGTTTTTAGTGTGTTTTAATGTGTTCATAGTGAGTTTTATTGTGTTTATAGTGTGTTTTAATGTGTTTTTAGTGTGTAGTCATTCTTTTTTGTGTGTTTTAATTTGTTTTTGTGTGTTTTAATGCATTTTTTGTGTGTTAATGTGTTTTTGTGTGTTTTAATGTATTTATTGTATGTATTAATGTGTTTTTAGTGTGTTTTAATGTGTTCATAGTGAGTTTTATTGTGTTTATAGTGTGTTTTAATGTGTTTTATTGTGTTTTAATGTGTTTTAGTGTGTTTTAATGTGTTTATAGTGTGTTTCAATGTGTTTTTAGTGTGTTTTAATGTGTTTATAGTGTGTTTTAATGCGTTTTTTGTGTGTTTTAATTTGTTTTTTGTGTGTTAATGTGTTTTTAGTGTGTTTTAATGTGTTCATAGTGAGTTTTATTGTGTTTATAGTGTGTTTTAATGTGTTTTTAGTGTGTAGTCATTCTTTTTGTGTGTTTTAATTTGTTTTTTGTGTGTTTTAATGCATTTTTTGTGTGTTAATGTGTTTTTTGTGTGTTTTAATGTATTTATTGTATGTATTAATGTGTTTTTAGTGTGTTTTAATGTGTTCATAGTGAGTTTATTGTGTTTATAGTGTGTTTTAATGTGTTTTTATTGTGTTTTAATGTGTTTTAGTGTGTTTTAATGTGTTTATAGTGTGTTTCAATGTGTTTTTAGTGTGTTTTAATGTGTTTATAGTGTGTTTCAATGTGTTTTGTGTGTGTTTTAATGTGTTTTTAGTGTGTAGTCATTCTTTTTGTGTGTTTTATTGTGTTTTTGTGTGTTTTAATGTTTTTTGTGTGTGTGAATACACCTCAAGTTTATTGCTTGTTTTTAAGGTGTTAAACGGGGTGGCACCTTCCTGTTTATCTGAGCTTATCCATGCTATAGTTTTATCACTGAGGTTGGCCACTCAGACGGTCCTTAAAGTTCCCGGATCCAGGCTCAGAAACACCGAGCCTTTTCTTCGGCTGCACCCAGTCTGTGGAACCGCTTACCTGTTCAGATAAGAACCCTTCAGTCTCTTGATACCTTCAAGTGCCTATACAACACACACATGTGCTCTCTGGCTTTCAAACTTGACTTTTCTGTCAATATTATTGCAGAAATTTGGAGAAACTCTTCCCTAAGTGCCTTCACACAGTTCAGACAGGCATCCACCGGTTCACTGCTTATACACGTCAGTCTGTTAATGCATGAAGTTCCACCTTGTGTCGTTTTCAAAGCGACACAGAAATTATGCCAGGTCTGATCTGGTAAAACTGCTATCATGACTAAAAGGAAAAAGTGGCCAAGCTGCTTATTCAGACATAAAGGGGACATGTTCAGACACTTTTAGATTAAAGGAAAAATGTCAATCAGAAAGGTGACGCTGGAGCTAAAACACCACCAAAGCCATTAGGATTGTCCTCTGGGGAATTTCATGGCTCTCCATCCTATACTTGACATATTTCCAAGCAATGGATCAAGACACCAACATCGACTGACCAAAAACTAAAGGTTGAACCACTAATGGTGTTTTTGTGATCGGATTTCCACATAGACTGCTGCATTATTGATTCTTTAATCCAGTTGTCGCCTGCTTTCAATACTTAGAGTGAATGCTGTCAAATCCCTGGAGTTTGGGGCATTTGGGGGGGAAACACATCTCCATATGAAGCTGTCCGTTTTCAGTAAGATTCAGTTGAGACAGATTTTTATGCTAAATCTGAACAGAGCCTGATGCTGATGGAGATATAACTTCTATTCACACTTGGCTTCCTGCAGCATCCCTCATTGTCTTTGGAGTCCTCAGCCGCCGAACCTCGTGGGCAATATCAGCTCCCACAAAAACAAACGTCGGGCTGCAGCGCCTGGCAGCTGATGGGGGGGCCACAGCTGCTTTATGGAACTCTGCCATTTCTTCACATTTCCCCACGGGCTCGGTGACAAGCTGACCAGAAAAGAGGAGAACAGGACGTATTGATCAGCGGCTAAGAGTAGAACAGAGCCACTCAGAGTATCAAACCCGAAGGGGGAGGACAGAAGAATTGGCACTTCACTCCTGCGAGTGTGAAGGACTCCAGGGGGGTCTTTTGTCTCCGGGCTGACAGGGCCCCTCAGTGCCTCATTACAGTCAGTCCCCAAACCCACCATTTTAGCTCAAGTTTTTCACTGGACACTTCTGTCTTTCCTAGAGCTCTTGAACCAAATCTACTGTTGACTCTTAGAGGGAGGGATTTGGAGTAAGTAAATGTTCGAGCGGCGGAATAAAGCAGCCCTTTCTCTGCATGTCTGTCTGCTGAATCTGCTTTATATTTCTCGGTGGATTAGCAACAAAGGGAACGGCGTGCGCGTTTGAAAAGGTAATCAGCATTTCTGTACTGATTGTAACTGTGGAGGGAGAAACTCATTTCATTTCATTTTCAAAGCGGTGGCTCTACAGCACCTTGCTTCGGTAATTGTTACCCTCGGAGAGCTGCCAAGAGGTTTGATGGCGTGCCAGATTAGCTGTGTGTGGTTTGTCTCTCACTCGGGCCCACCTTGTACCCGGCCTCGCGCCCAGGCCCACGTTGGCACTGGCCCGCACCATCTGTCAGAAACTTGGGCTTTGAACCACTCCCCCACTTCCCCCCTTATGTTAAAAAAAAAATCATTCCAGCACAGAGGAAAGCCAAGGTAACGAGTGAAGAAACCAACAGAGACGTTCTTAAAACACAGCATATTTAAAAATTCAACAGGAAAACCTCTTTCCAGAACACAGTACGAACAATATTTTCCCATCATTTTCTTTGGTAGGGCTGATAGTTATCAATGTAACAAGGAAAAAAGGTAAAATTCAAAGTTTTAGTTAGTAAAGGCTGCTTAACTTCTTTATAATGTTCACTAATGCTCATATTTTAGTTTAGTTTTAGCCTTTGACTTAGCTATATGGCCATTATTGTAATATGTATGTTACATTATAGTATTTACACCCCGTCAAAAGTTTTGAGACACTTACTCATTCAATTAAATGAGAAACCGTCTCAAAACTTTTGACAGTGGGTGTATAAAAAAATCCAATCTGACCCAGTGTTCCTTATATGATAAAATGGAAATTATAGCAGATTCTGTTATAGGTGTTGCTCTATCTGTTTCTCTCTGCTATTATGTTCTCTCTCGACTTTAACCTCACCCCAGCTGGTCGAGGCAGATGTTCACCCTGACCCAGCCTGGTTCTGCCAGAGGTTACTTCATGTTAAAAGGGAGTTTTTTTCATTTCTTTTCACTATCAACCAAGCGCCTGCTCAAGGGCAATTATGTGGATTTGTTGGGTTTCTTTTTCTTATAATATCGTAAGGTCGTCGCCTTACTATATGAAACGTACCGAGACCACTTCTTTTATAAATCGGTGCAATATAATGCAAGATGAATCTTTATAAATCCAACAGTGAGGAAATCTGCAGCGATAAGGACAGATAGTAAGGACGTTGCTCAAAAAATTTCAAAGAATAATGAAGAACTACACATAATGACTGCTGATACTGTGCAGATTCTTTCATGTGTACAAGTACAGGTATTGCGCAGATTCCTTTGAATGTGGGAAATAATTTGTTGTACAGGGTCATTCTGCATGAAGAAAAGATCGACATTGCACGGTTAGAGGATGCTGATGTTGCATAGAGTTCTGGATATGTAAAAAAGAATGCTATCAGAGATGTACAAAGTCTATTATTCTTCCAAAATATTTAGAATGCACAGGTCTGAAAGCATTGATTGATTGAACTGAGTGAAATAAAAGAGTTTTTGTGATTTATGTGCCGTCTACTGGGAGCTGCGCTGGTTGTAATCCCTGAGCAGTAAATAAAGCTGAACTGAATTGATTTAAATGAAAAAAATCTTAAAAAGAACTTCTGATTGGAACATAAATAAAGCCTGGATTATCAACACTATCACGCAAGAAAACATAACCGACCTGATGTGCTCCATTTGTGAGCAAATTTCATCCACAAATGTCCTACAAAAGAACATCATGGTAAGATATGAAGCTAAATGATAATAACATCTTTTTAAAGCAAAGGGATCTATGACTAATAAGAAGGCAACGTGGCCTGAATCTAAATTATTTCAGATGAATGTCGTCATTGTGACAGTTGTTTTTCTTTAGTTTTTCTTTTCAGTAGGGAGACCTCAGGTTTCAGGCAAAGTGTCTTTGCTCTCATCTGGCTCATTAGCTGGTAACCTTTAGCATCCAGACCAGCTCTGCAGGGATGATTTGGAGGCAGCAACAGACACTGTCCTTGCTTAGCATAAACCGGGCCTTTGTTTCCTTTCTTTTTGGACAGTGAACACAACATTTAAATAGCTGCCACGGTAAAATTCAGCTCAGTCTAGACATTTGTGGCTGACTATAACATGCAATTCACAGTGGCTGCTCACTTCCCACATCGCTGGACCTACATCACACTCGGATTAGCCACAGAACCACGTTCCTTAAAGGTGAACCCATCAGTCTCACTGTGCATCAGGATTCAGCGTCTCTCATCAGCTGACTGTGAGGGCAGTATATGCTGTCAACAAAATGCTCAACTCTATAAATCTGAGTCACATCAGGGATACTTGACAGATCTAAAAGCATCAACAGCCCCACGACATAGATATTAGAGGATATTACCCTTCAGCAGCAGAGGACGACACTGTACAGAATCCTGCACAACACCCCGAGGCAGCTGTCAGAGTGACAGCATTTTACTAAGTTACCCGGCCAAGTTTGCAAATAAATGTCATAAATCTGAAAAATAGCAGTCAGGAAGTTTGCAGCCATTGTGGTGTTGATTACAAGACATTTATTTTCCATTAACTTTGTCTTAATTACATTTTATTTTTGCTCATTTCTGTGACACATTCAGAGTAATTCTTAATTCGGACTCAGAAGTATTTTTCCCATAAACTATGTGGAACACTTGTCAGTTTAGCTCCGACTATAATAAATGAAAACGTTGCTCATTTGTGTCACTTAGGATCAAATCTGTTTGTATGAATGGTCCTTGTGTTAGGGTACATTTATTAAATAGCGTTTTACCACTGTGTCCTATTACAAACATTTATTTCATCTCCATTTTATTGGAACAAAGAGGGAACATTACAAAGACAATTTCTTTAAAACCTGGCCAGTTAAACTAAACTACATGTAAAAAAAAAAAGAAAAACTATACTTCACTGTATTCGTGAATTAATGTTTAAAACGCATTTTGAAATTCAGCACTGTGCTCTTCACTTAAAGCCGGATACATCAGCATCGATCCACGGTCCGTGACTCAAGCAATAATAAAAGAATTGCTTTCTCGGGATCAGTAGTTGGAAGCCTGTCACTTCTAATCACTCTTTGCAGGAGGGTCAAAACATGTAACCTCAGAAGCTGCAGTTGGCAGACTTTGAGCACGCTTGAGAGACAACAGACAGTCTGAACCCAGAGTTCTCCAGGGAGGGGCAAATGTTGCAATAATATGCCCCGGTACACACACACATACATATATATATACATACATATACCAGAAAAATTTGACAGACAAACCTATGAAAATGGTTCTTATTTACAGAAACAAGTGTTGAAATGCTTTCAATATTTGAGTTGCTCCTCTTATTCTGGGAGGATGGATGGATGGATGGATGGATGGATGGATGGATGGATCACCCAGACAACTGCATGTTCTCCATGAAAACTCCCACTTTTATTCATGTGCTAACATAACTGCACAAGGGTTTTCTAATCATCAGTGAGCCTTTCAGCACCATTAGCTAACACAATGTAGCATTAGAACACAGGAGTGATGGTTGCTGGAAATGTTCCTCTGTATGTAGATGGAGATATTTCATTAAAAATCAGCCGTTTCCAGCTAGAAAAGTCATTTACCTCACTAACGTCTAAACTGTATTTCTGATTCATTTAATGCAATGTTCACTGAAGAAAACAGCTTTTCTTTCAAAATAAGGACATTTGTAAGTGACCTCATACTTTTGAACAGTAGTGTACACACACACACGTACATATATATACACACACACACACACACACACATATATAGGTGCTGTTCTCTCAACCTCCTGTCCTCCGTCTCCTACATTACACCAAAAAGCACCTTTCAAAGGAGTCACACCTGCTTGTCAAAGTCATGGTTTGAAACCAGCGGATCACTGGTGCAGATGGATGGTCATGGACAAGCAGCAGACAGAGCAGGGGAGTGCAGCGATGGAGTGGGGGGGGGGGGAGTGCAGCGGTGTGGGAGGGAGAGCGTCACTCTGATGATGTACATGCTGCAGCTCTGCCCCTCAGAGGAGCATGAAACACCTCGCATTTCACAGACACCGACATCAAACGAGGCCCGGTTGATCGGGAAAAAGTCTCCATTTGTCACTCGAACGCACTCTTTCAGCCGCCGCGGCTCCTAATTATGCACACCCGAGAGCGCAGCATCATTTATAATTCCCACTCTTTCATTCTGCTATCTCTAAAGCATACTGCTTCTTCTTCCCAATGCCCCGTGTGGAAGAGGGAAGGATGCAAATGGCATGGCTTCCTCCCACCAGAGCCCTTTAAAGAAGTTGTTGTGCAACTAATTATAAAGTAGATCCATGCAGTAGAAGTTACATAACCTTTCAACAATTCACCACAAACCAGCACAAGTCAAATACAGTAGTGAACGTATGCTACAAGGAGCATATACCGTAGACACTACTCAATACTATATATATATATATATAATGCTCCAATAGATTTAAGTTCTTATAACCATCTCTTCCTTTTTTGTACTCCATCCATTCCTCTTGTCAGAACCTGGCTCCCACATTACCCACAATGCAATTCTACTGCCTCCACTCAGGTTTTAAGTGTGTTTTGCTAGCAGTGGCCAATGTGGAATAAAACAGTCACCCCCAATGATTCAAAAGTCCTACGCACTGACTTGTAGCGTCAAATGTGCTCAGTGAGTTTGGCATCTGGCATGCTCACTGCACCTCACCTGCAGTTATGAGAAATGTGATATTCAGCTCCTCAGTCTGCCCGGTAACAGCCTCCTCAGCTCAGACTGCCCGGCATGCTGCACTGATCCTGTGTTTTACCGTAAGACTCATGCCTGTGTTCATCATCTGTGATAGGAAAATTACAGATTATAATTGAAAGATCAGTTTATGACAAGATTTGAAGTTTGCATCCTGCCGTGTTCTTACTTGTGCTTTGATTTACGTAAATGTGGTCGCCACAAAACTAGGGTCACTCCAGGTCAGCAACCAGACCCACATCCAGGAGACCAGGGGGTTATTTTTATTCTTTACTTTTGGGTTTAATTTGCTGTTTGGTTAGGCTTAGGCACCAAAATGATGTGGTTGGGTCATGATTTGGGGTGAAATACGACCTTCTGACAACATAGTTGAAGCTTTTCTCCATTTTCCTTCCCACCCAATCTAATATATGATTGGTTGGTTGAAAAGGAGTGACAGGAAGGCAGTAAAAGAAACGGCAAAGACATGTTGATTTGAAACGTATTTGTGATACGTCCAGAACAAACACAATGTGGTAGAAAATGACCCTAATAGGGTATTCAGGTTAGTTATACAGGAGTACATTTTTTTTATTTGCTACAAACAAAAACATCAAAGTACCAAACGAGGGACTATCGTATGGAATAAGAGTGTTCATCCTTCAAGTACAGTCCAGAGACTTTGAGAATCAATGACGACGAGTATGGTGACCCAACGCCTACAGATCTGAGCAACAAAATAACCTGCGGCCTCTTCCGTTATATCTACACACGTGGACAAAATTGTTGGTACCCCTCAGTTAAAGAAGGAAAAACCCACAATTCTCACTGAAATCACTTGAAACTCACAAAAGTAACAATAAATAAAAATTTATTGAAAATTAAATAATCAAAAACAGCCATTACTTTTGAATTGTTGATTAACATAATTATTTAAAAAAACAAACTAATGAAACAGGCCTGGACAAAAATGATGGTACCTCTATAAAAGATTGAAAACTATTTGACCAGAGTGACATGATTAACTCAGGTGTGTCATTTAATTGACATCACAGGTGTTTCCAAACTCATAATCAGTCAGTCTGCCTATTTAAAGGGAGACAAGTAGTCACCCTGCTGTTTGGTGAAAAGGTGTGTACCACACTGAACATGGACAACAGAAAGCGAAGGAGAGAATTGTCCCAGGACATCCGAAAAAAAATGATAGACAAACATCTTAAAGGTAAAGGCTATAAGACCATCTCTAAACAGCTTGAAGTTCCTGTGACAACAGTGGCTCATATTATTCAGAAGTTCAAGACCCACGGGACAGTAGCCAACCTCCCTGGACGTGGCCGCAAGAGGAAAATTGATGACAAATTGAAGAGACGGATCATTGGAATTGTATCCAAAGAGCCCAGAGCAACCTCCAAAGAAATTAAAGGTGAACTCCAAGGCCAAGGTACATCAGTGTCAGATCGCACCATTCGTCGTTGTTTGAGCCAAAGTGGACTTCATGGGAGACGACCAAGGAGGACACCACTGCTGAAAAAAAGTCATAAAAAAGCGAGACTGGAATTTGCAAAAATGCATGTTGACAAGCCACAAAGCTTCTGGGAGAATGTCCTTTGGACAGATGAGACCAAACTGGAGCTTTTTGGTAAGGCACATCAACTCTATGTTCATAGACTCAAAAACCAAGCATACGAAGAAAAGAACACTGTCCCTACGGTGAAACATGGAGGAGGCTCAGTAATGTTTTGGGGCTGCTTTGCTGCATCTGGCACAGGGTGTCTTGAAAGTGTGCAAGGTACGATGAAATCTGAAGACTATCAAGGCATTCTGGAGAGAAATGTGCTGCCGAGTGTCAGAAAGCTTGGTCTCAGTCGCAGGTCATGGGTCTTCCAACAGGACAACCATCCAAAACACACAGCCAAAAACACCCAAGAATGGCTGAGAGAAAAGCGTTGGACTATTCTAAAGTGGCCTTCTATGAGCCCAGATCTGAATCCCATTGAACATATGTGGAAGGAGCTGAAACATGCCATTTGGAGAAGACACCCATCAAACCTGAGACAACTGGAGCTGTTTGCTCATGAGGAGTGGGCCAAAATACCTGTTGACAGCTGCAGAACGCTCATTGACAAATACAGAAATTGTTTAATTGCAGTGATTGCCTCAAAAGGTTGTGCAACAAAATATTAAGTTATGGGTACCATCATTTTTGTCCAGCCCTATTTCATTAGTTTGTTTTTTTAAATAATTATGTTAATCAACAATTCAAAAGTGATGGCTGATTTTGATTATTTAATTTTCAATAAATTTTTATTTATTGTTACTTTTGTGAGTTTCAAGTGATTTCAGTGAGAATTGTGGGTTTTTCCTTCTTTAACTGAGGGGTACCAACAATTTTGTCCACGTGTGTACATACTTCCAGTCCCTCAGATTATGGAAAACTACTAAATGTTACGGTAGCAATGTAGATGATACACGGCTTTATAAAACTATGTCACCAGAGGACTGTAATCCAGTACGAGCCCTCAGTAGTTGCAGTGAACAAATCAACGGTTGGATGTGCCAGATTGTTCTTGAAGTGAAGACAAACCTGAAAAAATGTTTCTGGAGCCAAGAAGAATACTTAAAAGTCAACCCAACAAAAGTCAGTTGGAAATGCTGGAAACTACGAAACAAGCCAGGTGTGATCATGGACTCAGACATGCTACATTACAATTATTACAAAGTCGGCCTGTAGAATATACCAGACATAACAGGACCTGGGTCAGTAGCTCACATCAGCACAGTCCTGAGGTCTTCACACTGAATAGATGTTAAAATACTGCTGCTGGTTTTCTAAAGTGGTGGATAGTTTAGGACCAGAATAAATTTCTCATCTGCTGCTGTATTATGAACCATCCAGACCTCTCAGGTCTACTTTCTGCCCCGAAGTCAAAACAAAGTACAGAAAGGAAGCTTTAAGGTTTTACACTTCACCCATCTGGAACAAACTCCCAGAAAACTGCAGGTCTACAGCAACTCTTGGTTCTTTTAAATCAAGGCAGAACTCTTTTTTTTTGTTTGCTTTGGCCTTTCATTAAACCAAATCTCACTTTTAAACCTCACTGTAATGTTTGCTTTCATTTTTTAATGATCTATTTATATCTTATAATTGTGTTATGTCTTTTTTAATCCAGCA
Organism: Acanthochromis polyacanthus; assembly: GCF_021347895.1. NCBI lineage: Eukaryota > Metazoa > Chordata > Actinopteri > Pomacentridae > Acanthochromis > Acanthochromis polyacanthus. Next base: position 2,461,388 of record NC_067128.1, read on the forward strand.
TCATCTTCGTTTTACAGTTTGTCTTGAAGATTTGTACGTGTCATGTGAAGCACTTTTGAAAAGCGTTTGCCTTACCTAAGACACCTTCTATTGACTTTTCCTTTAATATGAACCTGTCTGTAGATTACAAAAAACTGAACTTTTTTTCAACTAATGATCCAAATCTCGGTCACTTGGAGGACAAACTTATTGACAAGGCTGTTTGATGATGAAATAGCGCTTTTTCTATCAAGGTGCCGGTGCAACAAAGCGAACCACACAACAGTTCACTTAGGTTAAAACATCCAACGTGACAGGAGCGATGTGAGCTCGCCCTGCTGATTCCAGTACAAAGGATACTGTCTGAATGGATCGACTGCAGAGCGGAACAGCAGCCAAGTAAAGCAAATTACAGAGGATTTTATATGTCATTTGGTGTGGATACAATGGAGCTATTGTGATTTTTGGTTTAGAGAATAGCTCAGTTTTGCTTCACTCTGGCACAGGTTTGACTGAAGCATTAGAGGCTGTAATTTTATGAAGGAATATTTGTGAAAATGTGGCGAGATTTTTTTTTTTCAAATGATAAACTAAATTAATTAGCATCGGATTTAACAGAAACCCATCGCATGAGCTAAAAACTTCAAACTGTCCATCTGCCAGCTATGAGCAACAGTCTTTCCTTTGTGTTTGTTTTCCATTTTACTGTTCATGGTCAGTCTATTGACTCTTAGCTGTTTTCTTTGCCATTTCAAGGATATTGATGTTCACTGTTTGTTCACAGGGACTGAAAGCAACTACAGATCCAAACCTTCCTCTTTTATGTTTTTTCCCATAATGTTGTATAAGTGTGTGTGTACGAGGCAGGAAAAAAAAAGGAAAGAAATACACACAATCGACAGTGTGCAATGTGGTATTTGCTTTCTCTTCCTTTAACAGCAACCCATAAAAAGTTTACTGAGAGCCCTCCCTTCTGCTTTCATCAGCGTTTCACTTTGAGCTCCTATTATGCAAATGAAATCACAGCTCTATAAACCATATGTAAATGGAAAACACAAGCATGTCCGGACCAAATTACAGTCATAAATTTGATCAGCGGCGCTCTAATAATCAGAGCAGTAAGTGAAGCTTTCTTGTTCTGTACTGTTCGACGAGATCCATTCATCAGTGCGATGTGCCAGCCGAGACGTGTCAAATTGCCAGAATTTGAGGGCTGATTTTCGGGGAATTTGTTGCAGCTCCTGTAATTGTTTGCTGCCTTGCCAAACGTCTTTTCAGAGCTCTCAAAGTACTCTAAAAATACTCCCACGGCATGTGAAACAAGGCAGCCGGCTCGTGTCCTTCAAGTCAATCCACCGTGCATGATCGAATCCCATTTCATCTAAATAACGTCCGTGTGTAACTACGATGTATCGAAGCAAAACCTACCTTAAGTCACAAGCAAAATACCGTCTTTACTCTTCAAAGCAGCGAGAGTTAAAAAGCCAACACATCAAACGAGCGAGACGCGGCGCCGGCTTTAATAGCCACGTTGAGCGAATGCATCCTATAAGCTTGTGAAGCCCAACAACATTAATAATAAATATAGCCACAAGCAGCCATTAGTGAGGTCCAAGCCTGTGAGACGAATGCATCGAAGGAGGGAATATAAAACTGATTCATCATTTGGATAAGTGCTACACCTCTGAGATAGAAACTCAAGAGATTACAGCTGAAATGGCATCTAACTGATTCCCATTTGAAAAATTGCCAAAATGCTAAAAAAAAAAAAAATACTGGCTTTCAAAACCCTTCGCAAAAATGATTGACTGTTTAAGCATCACTGAATTATGCAGAACCCTCTTGTTTACAAGCATCTACGTTAGTGCCATTTTCACAACTTTTCAAACTAAAATTCTATGATGCAAAGATGATGTAAACAGGTGAAATAATATAACTAACATTAAAAAAAAAACAGTATCTAAAGTTCAAATGGTTGTTAGATGTTAAAAATAAAACTATGGTTGAACAAGAGATAGATTTAGCCAAGTTTGCTATTCCTATGTCATCATTTGTTTTAGCATGCTAACATGAAAAAGTCTACATCTCTGAATAGATGCTGTATTCCTATTTATACTTGATGTTTAACTGTGAGCCTGAGGCTATTTTCAGGGCTTCACTAACTTTATCTTTAAGCTTTCGTCTTCGTTATTGTAAGGGCTAGCCATAAATGCTGTATCTTGTTTTTTTAAATGGTCTAGGTGATGCAGATTTCCATCATTTAGCATGCTAAAACGTGCAGACTTTCTGTACTCGCCTTCATATAAGACAAACAAGCATTTTTTTTTTTTATCATGAAATCGTCTTTGGTACATGTATCTCACCATTAAAGGCCAGCAGCAGAGACACCTTTTCATAATTGTGGAGGTAAATCTGTCTGAAACGTGAAACTGTTTGACTTAGAAAGTGAGGAAAACATACTTAACGCCTCACTGGAACAAATATCATTGTTTGATTGAGGTGTTCACATACAGTCAGCTGGCAAAGGTAAAAGCACCAGGCTAATTCTCGTCAATCCCCACCCAAACAAAGACCCCCCAATGGGCCTTGGCCCCCCGAGAGTTTAGGAGCACCACTGCTTTCTTGCACACGTGACCCGCATTTGTCTTTTCAATCATTGCAATGAAAAGCTAATTTTTATGTGTTTAGTTTTCATACCAAGTTGGATATAATGTTTGCTGGAGACGGCGCAGAAACGTGCTGTGATTAAAAAATGACTGACAGAGAAAGAATTATTATTCAACCGAGAAGCAGGATTGTAGAAGTGGGTGAAGAAATGAGTACAGATATTGTCTTCATTATGTGATTATTTTGTTTTGTACAAATGTGTGACAAGCTCCAGATCCACACTTTCTGGTAATATGATATTGTGGTATCTGATCTGTTACATGTATTACTTAATAAGTTAGTAGAATAGAATTTGTTTTGCCTGTTTTAGTATCTGATAGGAGTTGGTATTTGGGTGACACAAATGTGGCCCAGTAGAATGGAATGTGTTCCCCTGTTGGAGGAGTCCTGTTGGAAGACTCCTTATAAGGGTTTTTCTGTCTAAAACACTGATTTAGGGGCTCTTCAGCTGCTGTGGAGTTTGGGGGGTCGGTTGACGACGCTCCCTGCTTCCCTGTATGGTAGGCGACAGAGAACTATATGTTATGACCCCTCCTATATGTTGAAAACCTATAAAACTGATCGCTGGCCATTGTCCAGCGGGGAATCAATTGGCCGGCTCCTTCCAGACTGCTTCTGTCTGTTCTTTCTTTTAATAAAATAGTCAGTGTCACGGACATTTCTCCTTCACCTGCACATCACGGACATCAGAGAGAAACTACGACAATATGAACATGTAATCATCGCTTTGCACACATAAATAAATATGTGTGTGAAGGTGGATAGGTTCTATCTAGAATAATATTGCATGCCAATTCTAAATGATTCTTTCTTGCACAGACAAGCAACTGAAATTGTGTGAATGGCCAAATCATGCAGTTTGGTCTGATATGAACGACATCGAGCTCAGAAGAGGAGATGCGAATTTGGATGCAAAGTGCATATTCTGGGCTGTAATTTATTTGTAGCCAATTAGGAAAGTGCATAAAAGATAACTGAAATGAGGCAACCTTAAAAACATGTCTGGGCTAACACGTTATCTGCATATACACACGTGGACAAAATTGTTGGTACCCCTCAGTTAAAGAAGGAAAAACCCACAATTCTCACTGAAATCACTTGAAACTCACAAAAGTAACAATAAATAAAAATTTATTGAAAATTAAATAATCAAAATCAGCCATCACTTTTGAATTGTTGATTAACATAATTATTTAAAAAAACAAACTAATGAAATAGGGCTGGACAAAAATGATGGTACCCATAACTTAATATTTTGTTGCACAACCTTTTGAGGCAATCACTGCAATTAAACGATTTCTGTATTTGTCAATGAGCGTTCTGCAGCTGTCAACAGGTATTTTGGCCCACTCCTCATGAGCAAACAGCTCCAGTTGTCTCAGGTTTGATGGGTGTCTTCTCCAAATGGCATGTTTCAGCTCCTTCCACATATGTTCAATGGGATTCAGATCTGGGCTCATAGAAGGCCACTTTAGAATAGTCCAACGCTTTTCTCTCAGCCATTCTTGGGTGTTTTTGGCTGTGTGTTTTGGATCGTTGTCCTGTTGGAAGACCCATGACCTGCGACTGAGACCAAGCTTTCTGACACTAGGCAGCACATTTCTCTCCAGAATGCCTTGATAGTCTTCAGATTTCATCGTACCTTGCACACTTTCAAGACACCCTGTGCCAGATGCAGCAAAGCAGCCCCAAAACATTACTGAGCCTCCTCCATGTTTGACCGTAGGGACAGTGTTCTTTTCTTCGTATGCTTGGTTTTTGAGTCTATGAACATAGAGTTGATGTGCCTTACCAAAAAGCTCCAGTTTGGTCTCATCTGTCCAAAGGACATTCTCCCAGAAGCTTTGTGGCTTGTCGACATGCATTTTTGCAAATTCCAGTCTGGCTTTTTTATGAATTTTTTTCAGCAGTGGTGTCCTCCTTGGTCGTCTCCCATGAAGTCCACTTTGGCTCAAACAACGACGAATGGTGTGATCTGACACTGATGTACCTTGGCCTTGGAGTTCACCTTTAATTTCTTTGGAGGTTGCTCTGGGCTCTTTGGATACAATTCCAACGATCCGTCTCTTCAATTTGTCATCAATTTTCCTCTTGCGGCCACGTCCAGGGAGGTTGGCTACTGTCCCGTGGGTCTTGAACTTCTGAATAATATGAGCCACTGTTGTCACAGGAACTTCAAGCTGTTTAGAGATGGTCTTATAGCCTTTACCTTTAAGATGTTTGTCTATAATTTTTTTTCGGATGTCCTGGGACAATTCTCTCCTTCGCTTTCTGTTGTCCATGTTCAGTGTGGTACACACCTTTTCACCAAACAGCAGGGTGACTACTTGTCTCCCTTTAAATAGGCAGACTGACTGATTATGAGTTTGGAAACACCTGTGATGTCAATTAAATGACACACCTGAGTTAATCTTGTCACTCTGGTCAAATAGTTTTCAATCTTTTATAGAGGTACCATCATTTTTGTCCAGGCCTGTTTCATTAGTTTGTTTTTTTAAATAATTATGTTAATCAACAATTCAAAAGTAATGGCTGTTTTTGAATATTTAATTTTCAATAAATTTTTATTTATTGTTACTTTTGTGAGTTTCAAGTGATTTCAGTGAGAATTGTGGGTTTTTCCTTCTTTAACTGAGGGGTACCAACAATTTTGTCCACGTGTGTATACACATGCAGCATACAGAAACGTGGCTTGGATCATGTTCCTGGTGTATGTTTGCAGTTTAAGTTCATCGTTTTCTGTCCTTATGGCTTCGATTTTGGTCTCACCAGCTTCTGAGAGAAATATCTGTCTCTCTAGCTGCTAAATGCTCAACAGTGTTTCCTAGTTAGGCGCTAACACTGTTTAACTGTTGTTTGCTTGTTTGCTGAAACCTGCTGTGGCTGAAAACATCACTAATGAGAGAAGTTAGAGGGAATTAAAACGGTTAAATCATGGGCAGTAAAACAATAAAAATCTGCTGAGTACAGTGAATCTGTTAAAGACGACACATGATGCTCATTTTCAGCTCCATGTTTTTATTCTGGGACTCCACTAGAATATAAAAGAAAATTATTTATCTCATACTGCCAGTTTGTAGCCTCACAGTTTAGACTGTCTGAAACGGGCTCTTTAGTTCCCATCCTTTTAAGTACCATTTACTTACTGTACGTTTACTTCAGTATTAGAACCTTCGGTCACGGAATTATGTTGTAAACCAAAAAGTATTTATCTTCACTGCCAAACTTGTGATTGGTAGCTTATTAGGAAGCAAACAAAGCAGGAAAAATTAGCAACATAATGATCTAAAAACATACTGTTATACATTTAGTCTATTTTTGCTATAAATTTTAAACCGAGCAGCTTTAAATATTCTGGTAACAGTTCAAAAAAGGATCAAACCTTTGACAACAGAATGACAGCGCTGCCTAAATTCAGCTTTTACAATAATCCTCATTCACCCGCAAGCTCACATCCAAGTTCACCTTCAACTTTAAAAAGGCCTTAAATGATTAAAGAGAGTTTTCCGCTGTAACGTCTTCAAACGATCTCTCAGTCTCTGGGCTCTGCTCACAAAAACTACATCTTTAGATTTAAGTGGAGGACTTAGAAATGATAAACGCTGCTCCAATAGATGCTCAAAATAATGAGGCCAGCAGCATCTTTGTATAATGAAAGCCTTGATGGTAAAGCCCAGAATCTGAGTGATATTTACTGACAGAGGGGCAGAGAATGTAAGGCAGAGAACAGCCAGAAAATTATCAACTGGTGTCCAGGCTCTCTGTTTGGCTCCTGCTGTGTTAATGGGTTCTGGTCCACATCCAGAGTACGACCAGTGCTGCGTGACTCTGCTTACTTTAGCTTTCACACACAGACTGCGACCCGGCCACCTTTACAGCGGCTTCACAAGTGACTGACCACTGGGATTGTGTGTGGCCGAAACAAAAGACGAGCACTCCGTCTTGCCGGCTGTAATGACATATGCGGTGACGGTCGGCCAGGAAAGGGCTTGTTGTGCTCTCAAACAGTTGGTCTATATTTACTTCAGACGACACTGCAGAGCTGCACACAAAGCGTAAAGAATGCAAGCAACTGTGTGCAGCGACCGCTTTGAAACTGAACCTCTCATGTTAAATTGTATCAGTTTTTTCCTTAATTATGATGTAATTTCACCATTTTAATTGGATCATTAATGAACAAAACAATGGTTATAAGATATCATTGCGTCTTCCAGTGAACTGTCTGCATAGCGTAATTGCTTTAATGCACTAAAAATGCCCCTAAAAACTAACATTGCATAAATTATATTAACTAGATAACTTCATTTCTCCATTAATTTGAAAATTTCAGGGGACACTCGGTCACCTGAGGGTCTGAGGCTGCCAGCAGGCTCACACGGGGTTAACAGATCAGAAATGCAGCTTGGGGCGGGCCCTGACGAGCTTCAAAAGCGATCAGTAAAAATTTTAAAATCGGTTCTAAAACCAACAGGGAGCCGGTGGAGGGAAGCCAGGATAGGAGTGACGTGATGCCGTCTATTAAAACCAGTAAGACTCGGTAAGTGGAAAGTATCTCCGTTTGTCACGCAGAAGACTGGAGTTTGATTCCCTGATGAGGAGTGTTGAGTTTTCTCTCGACTAGGGTGCGTTTCACTTCTAGGAGGAGTGGTTTTCGCGTCGAACCTGAGCCGCAAAGATGTCATTTCTGGCCAATTTGACGGACAGTCAGAACGTAAATCAAGTTTGCTTTCAGTTGCTCGGCACAGTTAATGTTAACCTGTCAAAGTGTGAGAAACGAGCTATTTTTTAACTCATCATTAGGCAACGCAACCCATCATGGTTTAGCTAATGACAGCTTGTTCGCTTGTGTATTTAATGGTGCCGTAGTTTGAGCATAACTTTGTGTTGATGATAATTATTTATGGCCCGAACAATAAATAAACTTCAGGAGATGATAAAAGCTTGTTGACATGATCAGGATGAACGTGGGTGAAGCCGTTTTCTGTGAGTGTCTGTCATTCACTGTCTGTCAGGATGTGTCATGTTGAGTCATACTGGGCTAATAAAGTGAATGAAGTAGAGTCCATCAGATATATCATTGTTATATCTATGAATACTAATGACTGCCTCTCTCGGGAGTGGAGAGGTTTACTTATATTTAATTGTGAGTGGATTGCTTTAGAAATATTTATACGGTCACGGAAAAAATGATCAGACCACCCTTATTTTCTTCAATTTCTTGTTCATTTTAATTCCTGGTGCCACTTAAGGTACATTACCTGAAGAATACAATGAACATGACAGAAAATGCAGCTGATTCCATCATACTTTGTGTTCTGTTTGACATGTTTCGGCTTCATTGTATTCCCAGGGTATATAAGAGGACATTTGAAGCCCTAGAGTGGTTTCCTGCTGACATTCAAGCCGTAGTTGTCAGCTCTCACATAACGCCTAAAACTAAGGAATAATGTGAAGCCACAAAGGCAGCCATCTTGGCACTGCTGGAAATTGGCTCGAGTGAGAGACAGGTAGAGAAAAAACTGAAGATCTCCAAGACAGCCGTTCATTACACCAAGAAAAAACGAACCCAACATGGTTCTACCAACCTGCTAGCTGGTCAGGAAACATCTTTCTACCACCAGATGACCGTCACTCATCTGTTCCTGTGTCAGGAATCGTCCTCAGACCTCCAGGAACCTTAAAAATGAGTGAACACTGTGGAGCAATGGGACTTGCTGGACAAAGACAGTTGGAAAGTGACTTGCTGAAGCTGGTCTGAAGTCCCACAGGGCAGGAAGAAGCCCTTCATCAAGGAAAGGCAGAGGAAAGCCGGTTACTCTTTGCTGGGATCACAAGGATTGGACTGTTGATGATTGGGCTAAGGTTCTCTTCAGGGATAAATCCAGTTTTCAGCTGATGTCCACTCCAGACAACTTACAGGTTAGGAGGAAGCCTGGAGAAGCTCCAAACCAGACTGTCTGCCCCTACAGTCAAACATGGGGGTGGATCAGGGACCATCTGGGGTAGTTTCAGTCTGGGTGGATCAGGGACAATGAACCAGGTCATGTTTGGGGCTACTCTAGAAAACAGTCGTCTTGTATTTGGCTGGAATATACCGTTAAAGTTATAAATACAGGGACATGCTAGTATTTTCTCTCAAATAAACCTTTAATATGTATAACTTGTTAGAAAGTGCTGTTTGGGTGGAATGAACCTTTGAAACTACACGTAGTATTTTACGTAGAATAACCTTTGAAATTTGGACATGAAGTCATACTTTGTGTGGAACACTTCTTGAACATTTTCAGTGATATTTTGGTTGCAATCAGTCTTTAAAAAGTGAAAGCTGAGTATTTTAGTGATCTGTGTGGTAGGTGGCGCTCTCCTAAATTAAAGTCTTCTTGATGTGTTCTCCTATGAGTTTGGTCCTGGAAGTACTGCAGACAAACACCATTGTGTGATTTCTATCAGCTGCTGTGTGTTCACCAAGAAAGATGAAAGCAAAATGATTATATTTCCTGCTGCTGCCTTCATCGTCCTTGTGTGATACTCAGTTCTACAGTCACTGATCCTTTTCGGCATTAACACGGACAAATAAACATGTTTCCATTGACCTTTTGCATGTAAGGCGAACACAATAACCACTACACTGCCAAAACCACATCAAACCCTGAGGAAACACATTGTAAAATAGCAGTGTTTTAGTCTCTTTTTTTTTATTTATAACACCTTACTGTAGTCAACAACTACTGCATATTTATTTTTTGATAATGTGGCGGTTTGAGTGGTCTGTACCTGCTAAATTCAGGAGGAATTAATTGAAGTGATTGTTGTTTTCAAGAAAGAAAGCCAACTATTCTGAGACGGCTAATGAGCTGTTTGTTGTTTGTCCTTTCAGTGGTTTAGGAGCTCATTCATAAAAGAATTAACTGTGATGCAGATGAGCTGAGAACAAACATCGCTCCTGGGCCACAAGCTGCTTATTGCGGTTGTGATATATAGCCGTGTTTTTTTAATGCAGCTTGAAGAATTGTGTTAGAAAAACTTACTAGAAACTGATTTAGGAGTTCGCTAAAATTCACAAAACAATTCTATGGACACACAGCCGGTGTTTTCTATGAAAATATCAAAAGATGTGAGTAGCTAGAAGTAAACACAGCTAAATCTGTATGCACTGTCTGGGAGAAGGTAGTTCATATTGTAGGATTATATGTTTGGATATGAGCAGAAATGGTGGAAAACTCTAATATGTACATTCAACATCTATGCAACAATTCTGCTTTGCATTGTTGGACACTCAGAAGTGTTTTTGCTTTTGAGGAAATGTCTCATCCACACGTTTCTATTACAACTATAGACTGAAACCTATACTAGGACTGCATTCAACAAATATTTATGTTGTTGATTCTTTTCTTGACTAACCAATTAGTTGTTTGGTCTATAAAATAATGTGGACAGGTTATTCCCAAAGTCCAAGATGTTCTCCTCAAATGTCTTGTTTTGTCCTCAGCCTAAAGATATTCAGTTTATTTCAGTCATACAGAGGAAAGAAACCAGAAAATATTCACATTTAAAATGCTGGAATGAGAGAACTTTGAATTATTTTCTTAAAGTACTGAAACCATTTAATCGATTACCAAAATAGTTGGCGAACACCTGCTGGCAGGTCAGAAAGACATGGTGTTTTTTAAAAAATACCCCAATTACACCATTTATCTAAGCAAGAAACTGTAAAAATGAGAAAATGTCAGGGTTTTGTTTAACTCTCTGTGATTATGTGACTGAGATTTGTCAGGGGAAAAATGCAACTAGTCTTCAAAAGAAAGGATGTTTAATCAGAATCACTTCACATTAAGCGGCCATGTAACGGGTACAGGACAAAAATTCAGCGCTTCTCTGCTGACCTCCAGACAGTGTTTACACAGAGCAACGAGGATGCAAGCAAATTAAAAGCGAAAGTAGTGAAATATTCATAATCATCCAGTACATAGAGCCACAGTTTTTCTTTACAGTGAATGATGGTTATTGGACCTGTGAGGCTTAATCCTCTGATAGTTTTCCTCTGTCTTTGGGTGTCATTCATGGTGAAGATAGAATCAAGAATCTTTGATCAAACTCTTTGGTTGGAGTTCCATGTTAAAGAGGAGACCAGAGTGGCCTTTTTTCACCTCAGAAACATCTCCAAGATTAGACCGATTCTGTCGTTTCAGGATGCTGAGGTCCTAATTCATGCTTTTGTTTTGTCTCATTTAGATTACTGTAATGTCCCTTTGTCAGGTTTGTCAAAGAAGAGCCTTGGTGGTCTGTAGATGGTCCAGAACCAGCAGCTCTAGTAGATACGAGCCTCCCTGCAGTGGCTACCTGTTCCGGTTAGAGCAGACTTTAAGGTGCTGCTGCTAACGTATAAAACTGGAAATGGAATGGCACCTGTTCAGTCTGGTGAACCCGTATGCTCCCACTCATGTTTTGTGTTCCCAGAGGACCCAAAGGCCCACAGAAAGACGGTTGGGGAACTGACTTTTTCTTTCTGGAACAGTCTACATGTTGAAATCAGGTATGAATCTTCCACTGATGGATTTAAAACAAAGCTGCAGACCCACTGGTTTACTGCTACAGATGAGTCTTAAACTGTTTGTTTTACTCATGTCCTTTTTATTGTTTCATTGTGTTTGTGGATTTCTGATGTTTTTATTGCTTTTATCTCTATGTACGACACTTTTTATAACTAAATGTATTATTATTATTACAGCATTGGTAAAAACCTGTAGGCACCTACAAGCATATTTATCTTACCTTTAATTTCTCCTTTTTATGGCACCATAAGTGTGTTATAGCACACAAAGGAGACTCTTGAGTTGTATGCATTTCTATTCATGGTTGTGCTGTTTCCTTGATGATCCAACAGTGGATAAAAATGTCAGAGGGCCAATCAAATACTTGTTGCAGCACTAATAATGAAGCCTATATGCACTGTGTCGCTGATTTTGACATGTTGCATGCAGCTTTGTTTTTTAAGGTGTGCAAAAAAAAAGAGAAAAAAAAGCATCCATCAACCTCCTTTTTTGCTTCGCAGAGTGCAGTCTCCTGTCTGCTCTCTCAGCTCTGAGCCCCAGTGGGCAGATCTGAACCTCTGAACCCGACTCCTTCATGCACTTGTGTCTGTAACAGCAGAGTAACCTGGCGGCAGCAACACTGTTCGCCACGTCTCTCTCAGACTGTCACCTTCGAGTGAGTGCAAGCAGTCCACTCCACGCACGTTTGCCTCCAGGAAACCACTCGCGGTTTCCAAACTGCACCATCTGCACACACAAAACACGCCGGAAAGTCCACACACATGCAGCCTAAACACACCCAGATGATAATTTAAACACAGGGGGACACAGCTGCCCACCACCTTCCCATCCGCTCATACACGCTTGCTTTTTCTACACTCGCACATATTTCTGTCTGAGCCTGAGGGCTGATCAAAACCGTGATACAAAAGCTGTCTTGATTCCCAGAACATCTCCCTCTCTCTCTCTCTCTCTCTCCCATGAGGCTCCTGTAGCATCCTGCCCTGCCATCCTCCACATCTGAGGCAAACAATAATTACTCACATATTGAGGTTACATGTCACATATCAAACAATATGGATTTGGCAAGTGGGGTGTGATCAGATATTGGCATCTTGATAAAAACACTCCTCCCCGCATCGAGTTGCTCAAGCTCTCAAACGGCCCGAAATACCATCCAATTACCATGGCAGAAAATTACAGTTTTAGGATTTAATCCATTATTTACGTCGCATGCTTTGTATATTTTCTGTAATCATGCAATCCAGTGCAGACTCCGTGCCCTCTTTTTTTTATTCAACACAAGGATACATTTCATCTCTTTTTTGCAAATATGGCTACTGTTTGAAGGAAATGCATTTTATCACACGTCCAGTAATGGAACTAAAAGCACAGCAGCTGTCAGGGCTATTTGGCAATTTCACTTACATCAAAGTCTCTAGAGGCGAGGAGAGTTTCGTCCTCCTTTGGCCCGCAATGAAAAAAAATGCAGCTCATGGTCACATCACATGCAAAGACACTCAATGTAGATGTTGCACATAACACTAGGTGGACATAGAAGTTTAATTAACAGTTAATTTAGCTCTTTTATTGTCTTCTGTTTTATCAGTCTGGCTCTTCTCTGAGCAGACGACGAATGCCAAAGCCAGGATAAGGTTTACAGTAACAGAAACCTAATTACATTTAAACCGCATATCTCATCACTAACATACAAAGGTTTGAAGCCTGAAGTGTTCATAGTGTAACATTAGAAGAAGACGTTCACAGCTTTCAGACATTCTGTCACAGAATGAAGCCGCTTTTGGACACGGTATACGTAGCACTGCTGCGTCTTTCAGACACCAGTTACTTTTACATTACAGGTCCTCACATCTTCATTTAGACAAATCCACCACAGTGACAGACAGCCATGGTAGGCAGACAGTATTTACATGACATAAGCATTGCATACTATTAAAGAAAAGAGTAAATCTAAACTACTAAACTAAGACTTGGCACAGCAGTCTGACCATCCCATCATCAATGTACGATCTTGGTGGAAAATTAATGCAACTCTGGATAGAAATAAATTGTGACACATTGCAGAAGCTGACTGAAAAGATGACACAGTGAATGAGAGCTGTACTCAAAGCTAAAGGCGGTCCAGTAGAGTGTGCAACTGTTTTTTTGGATGTGCAGTGTATATTGGTGTGGACAGATGGAGCTACAGGTCACTACAGCTCCATCTGATCCGGCTGTTACCTCAGAAGTTTAGAAGGAGATAATTAACCCTTATAAAGCCGGGACCGAGTATACTCGTTCTTGCTTGCTCGTACACACAGCCGAAACCGAACATTCTCGACACACACCCGTATGTTTGGTAAGAAATAAACACTGGCCCCAAATTTGCTTATTTTAAACGATAAAGCCGTAAGAGCAGTTATAACGAAGCCGCAATGATGAAGCTCTTATTGGGGCCGTGTACCGGCCGAAATTCAATATGACGAACGTCTACCACAATGCGACCTGGCAAGACTTGATCGATATTTTTACGGATTAGGTGGTTTTAGTATATGTTTTAGTATATGTACTTCTCCAGAAACATGGCCTTGTAAGGGTTGAAATCTGTTTGCTGTTGCTTAAACCATGAATTTATGAAATTCAGAGTTGTGAAACAACTTAAAATCCAACCAAACCTCTAGCGGGGGTTCAAACAACTGCAGAGTAGGTTAAAGGACTTGCTGTCATGAAGTAACTATTTATCATATAAAATCCACCTAATACATGATGAAAATGTGCGCAAAGGAAATGGAAAATGTGAGAAAGCAAATGGCAGCCGATCCTCCCAGGGTCCTCTGTGCTGCACACAAGCGTTTGCGAATCAAGCAAAACATACCAAAGGTCTCTTTAAACAGGCTGAGGTTTATCTCGGGAGGTAATTCTTGCTGTCTGCACACCACAAAGGCCTGCCAGTAAAAATCCCAGCCAATTGTTCACCTTGTATAACGTCCAGTTAAAATAAGCTCAGGTAAAAGCAGGCCCCCTCCAAACCGACAGCCTTGAAATTGTTGGCAAACTTCTGCATGTATTGCTTCTCGCAGCAATACCGTTTTTGAACCATCTGCTCAAATTGCACTTGAAAGCAGCATTTACTCCCAGCAGAGATCAGACCGGAGCGGGAGTCGACGTATGGATCCGTCTTCGCCCCGTGCGGCTTTACCGTGATGACATATAAATGAAGCGGACACATCTGTGATTTTACTGAGTGGCTACAGATTTCTGTCTTCCTGAGCAGTTTGCACAGTTCGTCCTGTAACCGTTTAACGTCTCCCCTCATCAGCAATTCATGACTGACTGGTTCTGAATGTTCTTCTGAATGTTCTTCATGGGAGAAAAATGCTGTTTGTTTTGTAAAAGATGTGTTTAAAGGGATATAACAAATGAGAGAGTCGGTGTGTGTTCTAATGTGTGAACATTAACACCAGCGGCACATTCTTGGTCCGATGAAAACATAAATGAAGTGAGACACATCTGTGGAGGAACTGCAGACGTCTTTCATCCTGCGCTGTTTGGCGTTACAGCTGTCCCGTGTTAGCACTTACTTCATGTTCACAGAGGGTCTCTATAAATCATAAATGGATGGACAGAAATGTTCATAAATCCTGTGGCATAAGCATTTTGCCAAGTTTTAAAAGTTATGAATGGATATCTGAGGCCTACAGTTGACCCCATGAGGCTGAAAACAGAACTCCAAGATTTGCAAGAAAGCATAAAGAATAACATCTTCAAGAAATGTTGTTAAATCTAGTGTTATGTAGTAATTCAGGGCTACAGGGGCAGTTGGTCGATTGATGAATCATGAATTTTACAAAGAAAACACACAGTCGGTTCAATTGTATTATGTTAGGCTAAAATCTAGAGTTTTATATCTTGATTTTTGTGCACTGAGAGCAAAAAAAAATCAAAGTTTACTGCATATAATGATCACTTGACACTTAATTTGACTTCAAACGATGCTCTTATTGACAGATTTATTTTAGACAGAGCAATTTTCTTGGCATTCATTCTATTTATTTTAATGCAACTTTAGAAACTTGAATGAACTTGATCATGTGAATGATACATAATTCAACTATTACAAGGAAGACTGGAAAAAGAATGTGTGGTAATATTCCGCCGTTTGGAAAAACTGGAGAAGAAGAGAGCACGCTACAGGAACCGTCTTACAACCAATCTCCAATGCAGAGACGAGGACACCAAAAAGCCTCAAAATCAGGAACCCCATCCCAACAAGAAACGCAGAAGACATAATAAACAAAGCAAAGAAGGCCCTCATCAGAGAGAGGATAAGGACAATGGTAAAAAAAAATAAAAATACTGGAAAAAATCTACACACATGCAGGAGGATTCAAGCAAACTCAAAGAACGCCTCTCTTCAGAGCCAGACGTACACAAACAGGTAAGTTCACATTTAAAACGCACACATGAAGAAGAATTCATTTCAATGGAAAATCGCCACATCTAAAAACTGAACAAGCTAAGAGAAAGAAAAAACAGAAACAAAGACACACGCAAAGTTCAATTACAAATGGGTACGAAATTTATCACAACGCACCCTCACGGAACCAGAACAAACTGTTTTGACAAGAGGCCTCAATTCCACCATCACACCCACCACAATACCACATGAAGAATTCATATTAGCAACAGAACTAGCCATCCATCCATCCTCTATACACCGCTTTATCCTCACTAGGGTCATGGGGGGTGCTGGAGTCTATCCCAGCTGACTCGGGCGAAGGCAGGGGACACCCTGGACAGGTCACCAGTCTGTCACAGGACTACATATACAGACACACAATCACACTCACATTCACACCTACGGACAATTTAGAGTATCCAATTAACCTCAGCATGTTTTTGGACTGTGGGAGGAAGCTGGAGTACCTGGAGAAAACCCACGCATGTACAGGGAGAACATGCAAACTCCATGCAGAAAGATCCCAGGCCCAGGCCGGGATTTGAACCGGGATCTTCTTTCTGCAAGGCGAAAGTGCTAACCACTACGCCACGCAACAGAACTAGCATGCCAGAAATTACAGGATTAGGGACACAAATCAGAACTCCGAACCACAATAGCAGGTATTTTGGAATCGGCAAAACTTCCACACAGCAACATCACAAAACAAGAAGCAACAAAGGACACACCACAGCCATCATGGACACATATAAAAAATAGCTAACATGCTAGAGGACAGGAACACTTACGAAATACTCAAGAACGATCCCACAGAACAAAAGAAAAGGACACTAAAAACTCTGATAAAACCCCTATTAGAAACCAATAAAACAACACAGGAAGCATGCAACCATCTCATACCCACAGCCAAAGACACACCACTGCACCCCATAGTAGACAGCATCAGATCAGTCACTTACAACCTCTCAAAAGCTTCAGTAGAGATCATCAGACCCCTCCTTGGTACATCACAGCATCACTGCAATAACTCAAAACAACTGGCACAAGAACTCAACAACATCACAGTAGAAAAAGACGTGATGTTCATTTCACACGACGTAGTTTCATTGTTCACAAAAAAAAAAACAACCCGTAGACGTCACATTACACATCATACAAGAGCGACTCATGAAGGACAGGACACTGAAACAACACACAAACCTCACAGGAGATGACAGTATCACATTACTCCGGGTCGTTGCCACATCCACCTATTTTCAGTTTAAAGGAATAATTTACAGGGTTTCACAATGGGAGATCCACTGTCTGCAATAATGAGCAACTTTTTCATGCAGGACCTGGAAACAAAAGCCACCCACACACCGCAGACCCACACTTTGAAGAAGATACGTCCATGATATCCTGGAAATAGTAAAATGTGGACACACGCAAGAACTCACTGATTATCTGAACAACATGGACGACAAAGGAAACATACAATCCACACACGAAGAGGAAATAAACCGGACCGTTTCTTTTCTGGACTTAAACATACACCACAGCATCAAAATAATAGTTTACAGGAAACCCACGCACACGGACCAGAACCTGCTCTGGACATCAGAACATCCCACAAAACACAAACCATCAGTAGTCAGAACACTTTATGAACGGACCAGCATCATAACAGACGATAAAGACAGACAGGAGGAGGACAAACACATCACAAACGCACTTACACACTGTCAATACCCCCATATGGGCCATAAACAAAGGAAAACAACAAGCCAAAAACAAAGAGAAAAAACTAAAAGAAGCAAAAACAAAACGCACACAAAAACCAGACAATAAAAATAAAGACATAATCATCATTCCATATATCCGTGGGATAACACAACATCAACACAGCAGTAAAACCACATAGAAAACTCTGGCAGCTATTAGTCCATCCCAAAGACAAAATAGAACCGGACAACAAAAGCAATATCATATATGAAATCCCGTGCAACTCGTGAAAAAACATACACTGGTGAAACAGGCAGATAATTAATTCAGTACAAGAAGAAAGGAACACCAGACAGAAAAGGAAACAACTGGACGGCTCACAAGAACACAAAAAGAAAAAGCCGATCAAGAGAACAAAAAAATCAGCCATCAGGGATCACTGTAAAAGAAATAACCACATCATGGAGTGGGATAAGGGGAGGATTTTAACATCGAAGACCAACAAACACAAACGATGGATTAAGGAGGCCGTAGAGATCAGGAAGCAGGCTGCTCCATGAACCAGGACGAGGAGCTACACCCTCTAATACCTGGACTCCATCCTCCAGAGACCAGCATATAAAAAAGTAAATTATCCTATAATAATAATAATAAACGACAAAATGAACATAATCCAACTAGATCTGAGCTGCTTCACTCTTTTTCTTACTTGTTTAGAGCCATGTTGAGCTTTTAAATATATTTTCCTTTAAGCTATCAAATATATTTTATAGGCTAAAATGTGAAAAAGAATTGATGAGCAGTTTTCTACTACCTACACAACTTATTATTCCTTATAGTTCCTTATTTTTCCTAAATATAACCTGCTCAAGCGACTGAACACCTTGAATTTCCCCAGGGTAATTAATACAGTATCTATCTTTTTTATCGATGTATAAATATATAGTTTTATTACTTACACAGTGGTGGAAGAAGCATTTTGATGTTTTATTCAAGTAAAAGTTACAATATCTACATTTAGAAATACTCTACAACAGGCAAAAGTCCGGGGCTAGCAAATCTTAGAAACACTTAAAGGCATTAGAGGAGATTTAATTTCCTACGACTTTGAACGTAGCATGCGCACATACAACCTCTCTCTCACCCCCCTCTAACCTCCCACCTCTTAACATTTACGAAGAAACGCCCCCCTCCAGAAACTGGCATAGGACTCGTGAAGTTGTCTTTTACGGCTGGGTCCCCCTGGATCTTTATCTGCCATTATGTAAAAAAAGATGAGCAAAACAAGTCTCCAGCTAACTACGAAGCTATACCAAAGCAACACATACAGAAAACACGTAAGTCCAAGGCGTACGTAATCTACGTAACTAGGCCTGAGCCGGAAGATTTTTGATTGACAGGAAAGGGAGCAAACCAAACGCCTCGGTCTGAGTGCATTGATTGGCTGATGTTTTTCAGGTCCTGCCATGTCCACAGTTATTTTTTTTATTATTATTATTCTTTTAGAAACCATACATACAAGTCCACTAAAGGTCAGTATATTCATTTTATGTGAATTAGACAAATTAAACAACAACAAAAAAAAACATCCTCCATAATGCCTTTAAAGTGAACCCATGAATGTCCCATGACAAATACCTGATATTTAACTAGTAGTATGGTTGTGTCGAGTATCAAGTATAATTGTCTGAGCGGTTTTCTTTTTTAAGTGGTAGCTGCTGCAGGTTAAACTACTTTTACTTTTGTGTGTTGTTAGGTAGCTTAAAATGGAACAACATGTGATATTTCTAGGGCTGGACCCCAATATCCGAACATTCGTTCGCTGTGGCGGTATCCAGATATTAATTTTGGTATCCGAATATTCGCCTTTGGTATTCGAATATTCGAGCTCGTCTCTTCCTTTCGCCTTCCGCCCACTTCGGCTCATCTCTGCTCTGACCTCCACTGTTTGGGAATTCTTCAGTTTAACTGACACCCCCCCGTTGGACATTATGGGGTGGAACGAATATTTGGATATTTGTCTTTAATAGCGCCCGAATATTCGAAGGCCAGAAACCACTATTAGCCCTAGATATTTCATTTAAAAATTACAATATTTCCTTTTTAAAATGAAGCATAGGAGTAAATAAACATGTAGTTTTATTACTTGCACATTGGTAGACGATATATTTAGATTTTTCAGTCAATTCTCTGTCTGTCTAATAGAAAAGGAGCACATTTACATCTTCATTTCATCCATTTACGGCTGAATTTGACGACCATTTTTACACACTTGAGGGAAACATTTGAGTCTAACATCTAAACCTTGTAGTGCTCGAGGCTGCTAATTAACAGCAACAACATCTACTCTGTCTTTCTAGCCAGTTCATAGCACAGAGTATGGAAGCAAACAAAGCAGCAGCCGTCTGATGTTTCACCACCGTCCTCATCATCTCCTGCAGACCGCTTAAATAAGCCCATTATTGTTTTGCATACTTTGAGTCACCAGCCAACAAAGTCTTTTTCTCCGTTTGATATTTTCCATGTTTTGACAATTGGCTGCTAGATACCCACTGCTACCTGCTATTACAGCCTTCACATGTCACCTACTGAATATCTGTATATGTTCTATATAACGCAGAGGAAAATAGCCGTCCCTCACCAGACCAGCCCGTCGGGAAATTCCCAAACTTCCCCGATGTCCAGCCCCGCGCCTGCAGGACTAATGTATTCCAGATCTCAAATGACCTGCACTGAAATAGGAAGTCTGCAGACACTCAGCTGCTCTGATTTCTTCCCTTGAGCCTGCTGAGGAGCGAATTTCGCAAAAGCTATAATGTCAGTGACCCCATCTGGAACAAAGCCAGAGTTCAGACGCATTCCCAGAAAAGGCCGCGGTGCGATCATGAGTCTGAAACCAACATTTGCTCCGTTTTCTCCTCCTCTGCCCTTGAGTTTGCTTTGTGTGCCGAACAATGGACTGTATAACCAGCTTTAAAACCTCCTTTCTTCTTTATAATCTCTTTCCATATGCTTCCTTAAACAACATATGGAGAGCTTACTTGTATTTTGTTTGTGTTTGTTTTTCTGCAGCACTGAGCATCACGTCAGTCTCTGCACACAACAGTTTCAACTATTTATCGTTCATTTTCCTGCCTGCTCCCATGATAAAAACTGTGCATTCACATAGATACAACTGGAAGTCTAAATCTACAAATTAATAATGTATTTGTACATGCAGCTGAGTATTTGGAAAAGCAACAACTTGTGAAATATGCTCATTGATGTTCCAGCCAGGAGGTAGATGAGAAGATCGATATCATTGCCATTGCCGCCCATTTATTATGAAGCCAGGAGATGGGCTGCTGAGATTATCACAGAGATAAAAACGGAGGTGAAGAAAACTAGCCTTTAAAAGTACAAAATCCACCTACCAGCATCTCTAATTTGGATAAATTTAGTTTGACTATTGGGGTGGACACATAAAGCAGGCGGGTCTTTCTCAAACACCTCATATTGTACATTCTGGTGAATTTTTATGCGTCAATTTGAGCCTTTTCTGCATCCGTTTAAGGTGGAACTGCCAATTGTTCAACAACCAGGTGACAACTCGTAATATAAGGTAATAAAATGCAGCAAGACTCTCACTATTTCTGCACTGCTTTCACACATTTATTCTCCTCTAGATCAGCTTCTCCCATTTAATATTTTTCTTATCCGTCATCCTCTGTTGGAGAAGTAACCTGGGAACCTGAATGGTAAATTAATCCATGAGAATATATTCCTCTACTTCAGTTTAAAACTTTCAGCACATTCAGAACATGTCTGTGTTTGATACGCTGAGAAAAAAAAATTCACCTTTCTGAGGCTTTGTTGCATAAATTAGCAAAAGTTACAGCAGTTTTTCAGGTCTTTCATCTATTTATTGTTTATTTTTCCTTTTCTTTCCTCAGTTATTTTCAGATTATACAAAAAACATGTTAATTTGTGAGCTTTAGAGAAAGCTGCTGGTAGATGGATTGTTTTTGTTTTTAAACTCGTGCTTTTTGCTCACCTAACAGTCTCCAGGGTTACAGCTACATATTTACAAGACAAACACGGCAGTATTTGTATTTTTGCTCATTTAAATTCTGGTAAGAAGAAAAGAGGTGTGATTCAAACAAACAAACAAAAAGAGAAAAAAACCACAATGTTAGTGCGCTAATTTCCTCTGTTTTCGTCTCTAAGCTACGATAAAGTAAGGAGAATGTTTAACTTTAATAAGAAATGTCTAACAAAAACAGAAAGAAATGAAACATTGGCAGGCGGATTTTAGTTATTTTTTAACTTTAAATCTATAATCTACTGTAACATAATCTAATAGTGTCCTGATAAACGATATATTTAAATCACAGACCTGCTACTATCAGTAGTCTCATCCTAAAGAAAGCAAATAAGAGTATTTCTAAAAACATGAGGAAACGGTCTATGAATGTGGTCCTGCTTCTTTGGACTCATTTTTTCCCAGAGGCAGCTGGACTTGACACTAAGTGTACCTTATAGGCACGAAGTAAAAATAGCAGCACAGTGGTCAGAACCTGTAGCTAAAACTGAAAACAGATGCCCAGATCTGCCCGTCTGCTGCCGTTCAGCCCGTGACAGCAGCTCTTACAGATAATCACAGCCCATGAAGATCAGATGGCGAGGCGTCTAGGTTCGACTGCTTCGTTTGGTGTAAAAATGGAGAAATCCTGAGGAAGCGGCGGCAAACGGCGAACAACCCCCCCCCCCCCCCCCCCCCCGCTGCAAACACAGAATCAGATTAGTGCTTCCTTTTGAATGCACTGCCAAACTAGCAAATTAATCTGTTGTCACTTTCAAATCCAAATCCTGCTCTTGTCTTCTTTTATCAGCCTAAAATAAGCTGTTTTTATGAATCCTCATCAGAAAGTCATGAGGTAGTGATGGAAGAGTATTTCCAGCTTCAGAACTGCTGCAATTTGCCCCACAAAAACAAAATCAAAACCTTTGATTGATTTGTTTCTCCACGCGAGCCGCCGCCGTCCCTCCTCCACCCCTTCAATTTGTTTTGTTCTACTGAAGTGCACCTTCATGCTTGCCTTTGCAAATTGCAATTTTTACTTAACGCAACGCCTAATTGCAGGCACATGCTCGAGTGGTCACGGTGCCCATCAGAGGCGAAATGAGTCACAACAGCGCAGCGTAGATTATTCTGGAATCAGCAGCAGTGGTGCCAGGATCCCACTCTAAGCCCCCCTGGTTAAAAATCAGAGCCGAGTCCATCTCTTGGGCACCGGCACCAGATGGCAGAGCCAGTAACAGAGCTGAAGGAGGAAGGAAAAAAGAAACAGCGAGGAGGAATGAGAAATCGAGAGAGGAAATGACAGAAAAGTAAGAGATTGGAAAAAGGGAGGATGGAAAGCGCTTGTGTTGGGTCTGATCATTAGATTTCTAAACTCAGACTGCTGCGGATGGATTTGCATAGCCTAGGGTTGGCAGTGGCCCACTTTCCCCTCGCTGTCTTTCTGAAAGACTGCCAGTGCATTCCATTATTTGTGTCAAGGCGGGTTCTGTGATGAAGAAAATAACAGCGCTGGCACGTACTCAGAGTTTATGGTCTCTCCCCTCCCACCGCGGTTTGCACTGTGACTGTCTGATTCCTGAACGCAACCCAGAAATCTGCTGAGGAGCGAAGACAAACACCGCGCTGAGAGTCGCTAAGTGAGAGTAAGATGTAGAGACAGAGCATGGAGAAGCAGAGATCAGACAGATCAGCGCAGGAAGTACCGTTTCTGCAGGTGGAGCTTCAGGTCTGGTTCACTCTGAGGACTGAGAATCCCAGATGGAATCAGCTCCCACAGCTCAGACGGCCTGGAGACATGATCCTCCTATAGCAGGAACACAAGGACACGAAGACGAGGAGATGAAGAGTGGAAAGATACTGAACTCCTGCAGAGCGATGAATTAAAGATGATCACATCAGTAAACCTGTGAACATGTGCTAGATGCAAACATGATTCTTATAATAAAATATGTTGTACAGCAACAACTGAATCTCTTCCTTTTAGTAGAATTTACTTGGGTCAAGCCTATCTGACCATGTTTACACCAACCAACACTTACATTACCAGTAAGCTAAAAATGCTCTTATATGTTCATCTTTAGGTGCAAGTGAGCTTAGAATGGACTCCTGACTTCACTTTAAGCACAGAAGGTCCTCGACTTACATCCGAGTTCCGTTCCTACTGATCTACGCAAGTCGATTTTTGCCACAAGGACCAACGACGAAAACGTAAACAAAATTGTTCCGTGTATCACGATATCAATCAGTTCTTCATAAAAGTCATGAATACCAACGACTTTCATGCATGCATGAATCATTTTACAGGAAGATAACAGAATATTGTAACGGACTGATATTGTTGTTGATGTTGAGGTTTCAGTGTTTATTGTTCAGTTCCAGATTTACCTGATGTCAGTGAACGTGCCATGTTTAGTTAGCTCACCTCTGATTGGCTGAGAGTCAGCAGTAGAGAGAGCTGGGAACGGCGGCTAATTCTGGAGCTAAGTTATGGGGTTTTTCTACTTATTCTGGAGCTACGTTGTGGGGTTTTTCTAGTTATTCTAGAGCTAAGTTATGGGGTTTTTCTAGTTATTCTGGAGCTAAGTTATGGGGTTTTTCTAGTTATTCTGGAGCTAAGTTATGGGGTTTTTTGTAGTTATTCTGGAGCTAAGTTATGGGGTTTTTTGTAGTTATTCTGGAGCTACGTTGTGGGGTTTTTCTAGTTATTCTGGAGCTACGTTGTGGGGTTTTTCTAGTTATTCTGGAGCTAAGTTATGGGGTTTTTTGTAGTTATTCTGGAGCTACGTTGTGGGGTTTTTCTAGTTATTCTGGAGCTACGTTGTGGGGTTTTTCTAGTTATTCTGGAGCTAAGTTATGGGGTTTTTTGTAGTTATTCTGGAGCTACGTTGTGGGGTTTTTCTAGTTATTCTGGAGCTACGTTGTGGGGTTTTTCTAGTTATTCTGGAGCTAAGTTATGGGGTTTTTTGTAGTTATTCTGGAGCTATGTTGTGGGGTTTTTCAAGTTATTCTGAAGCTAAGTTATGGGGTTTTTCTAGTTATTCTGGAGCTAAGTTATGGGGTTTTTTGTAGTTATTCTGGAGCTACGTTGTGGGGTTTTTCTAGTTATTCTGGAGCTACGTTGTGGGGTTTTTCTAGTTATTCTGGAGCTACGTTGTGGGGTTTTTCTAGTTATTCTGGAGCTACGTTGTGGGGTTTTTCTAGCTATTCTGGAGCTAAGTTGTGGGGTTTTTCTAGTTATTCTGGAGCTAAGTTATGGGGGGTTTTCTAGTTATTCTGGTAGTCTGTGTGAAGGTTCAATAAACCAGCAGAGAACCAGATAAAGTCTCACTCATTCATCACAGAGGGTCACTACAATAACTACAGCTCTACTTTATACCATTTCAGACACTTTAAGCACAAAAATAACATTTTGATCAGAAACTAGAAGTGTACTTGCAAATTTAATGGAAGCAGTGCACCTTTTAATGATCTTATTCCTTGTTTAGATACAAAATAACACATAATCATAAAATAGTTGTGTAGCACATGTAATTGTAATGAAATTTACACATAAACCAGTTTTCTTACAATTCACTAAAGTAATTCACAGAGGAATGTTTTATTCTGTCATATTTCACTACATGTTTATTGTGACAGGAACTATTTGTGATGATGATGATATTATTGTACTATCTGTAGTTGAAATGAAATGTTGTTCATTGTGCGTTTTGTCTCATTTTTGGCAAATAAATTCCTTTGAATACACAACTGTAGGGAGCCATAACTGCACTGCATGTTGGAGTATAACCACATACTTACTGATGCTACATTCTTTACAATATTAGCAAACATGCATTAGCAACAAGGCATTTAATATTATATGTACAGTCGATGCTGGTATATCTGGACCTCCCTTGTGTTTACTTGAGGTTCATTTCTTCTGAGGATGAAAATGCATGTCACACTTCGTTTTTCCATGTCCCTAATTTTAATATGCATGATGTCTTCTTATTTACTGCAGGGGTCAAAGCCCCATCTCTGCGGTGTTGCTGATATTCGGTGCATCACAGCGGCTGCATTCCACACAGGAAGCGCCGGGCTATTGTTATTCATGGACAAGGTGTTTTCACTGTCTCTGCATATTTTTCGGGATTTGAATAACTATCCCCCCGTGGCTCAGAATCTGCTGACCTAATGAGGCAACCTGACTGATTGACACAGGAGACCATCAAAGCAGCCATTCATCATCTCCTGCCGTGAATAAACATTGGATATTTCATCCTCCCAATGTATGCTTGATAATGGATCATTTTAATCCTGTTGCAGCGGGGGAAAGAAGAAAGAAATCCCATACAAACTGACAATCCCTGATCACCGTCCTGTGTCTTAAATCCACGAGAAACAAGTGTGGAGGCTGCTGAGAACTTCAAAAATAGGAAATTGTGATTTGCTTTTTAGGTTCGTGAAAGACCTCGTTCAACTATTTTTTCTTTAAATGGATGACGGCAATGCAAACCGAACACAGAAAAATGTTCTTTCCTCTCAAAAAAAAAAAGAAAAGTAACTTTAGTTGACAAGTTTGAGAAGGCGTCTTTAGGAGAGCGATGAAATGCAGTGCATGAATGACAATGGTGTGAGTGAAAAGCTCTGGATGCTTTTTTAATCGTTATTGTCACTTGTGTATTCAGAGGCGCACATCAAGCTGTCACTTAACACGACTTCTAGCTGTAAATCACTGCTGTTCTGGCTTTGCCTCCAAGAGGTTGGATAGACCCAGACTTCCTAAATGTGGCATTATCCTGTCAAAAAATGAAGATTAGTGGATAATATGCATCAACCCAGCTTGTTTTCTTTCCAGCATTTTCAAACGGTGTCAAATGCATGACAAACCTAGAATGAGAGGCTGAAAAATGGAGGTGAGGAGGCAGAAATAGCAGCAATTATACGAGTCAAGTGGCTTTTTAGGGGGTCAGGGGTGACGACTGTGAGGTCACCTGAGCCTTTTTCAAGTACAAAATATGATTCTTCAAAGCACAGCAATTCCACTTCAGCACGAGTGATGATGAGAAGCTTTACACACGTGGACAAAATTGTTGGTACCCCTCAGTTAAAGAAGGAAAAACCCACAATTCTCACTGAAATCACTTGAAACTCACAAAAGTAACAATAAATAAAAATTTATTGAAAATTAAATAATCAAAATCAGCCATCACTTTTGAATTGTTGATTAACATAATTATTTTAAAAAACAAACTAATGAAATAGGGCTGGACAAAAATGATGGTACCCATAACTTAATATTTTGTTGCACAACCTTTTGAGGCAATCACTGCAATTAAACGATTTCTGTATTTGTCAATGAGCGTTCTGCAGCTGTCAACAGGTATTTTGGCCCACTCCTCATGAGCAAACAGCTCCAGTTGTCTCAGGTTTGATGGGTGTCTTCTCCAAATGGCATGTTTCAGCTCCTTCCACATATGTTCAATGGGATTCAGATCTGGGCTCATAGAAGGCCACTTTAGAATAGTCCAACGCTTTTCTCTCAGCCATTCTTGGGTGTTTTTGGCTGTGTGTTTTGGATCGTTGTCCTGTTGGAAGACCCATGACCTGCGACTGAGACCAAGCTTTCTGACACTAGGCAGCACATTTCTCTCCAGAATGCCTTGATAGTCTTCAGATTTCATCGTACCTTGCACACTTTCAAGACACCCTGTGCCAGATGCAGCAAAGCAGCCCCAAAACATTACTGAGCCTCCTCCATGTTTCACCGTAGGGACAGTGTTCTTTTCTTCGTATGCTTGGTTTTTGAGTCTATGAACATAGAGTTGATGTGCCTTACCAAAAAGCTCCAGTTTGGTCTCATCTGTCCAAAGGACATTCTCCCAGAAGCTTTGTGGCTTGTCAACATGCATTTTTGCAAATTCCAGTCTGGCTTTTTTATGAGTTTTTTTCAGCAGTGGTGTCCTCCTTGGTGGTCTCCCATGAAGTCCACTTTGGCTCAAACAACGACGAATGGTGCGATCTGACACTGATGTACCTTGGCCTTGGAGTTCACCTTTAATTTCTTTGGAGGTTGCTCTGGGCTCTTTGGATACAATTCCAACGATCCGTCTCTTCAATTTGTCATCAATTTTCCTCTTGCGGCCACGTCCAGGGAGGTTGGCTACTGTCCCGTGGGTCTTGAACTTCTGAATAATATGAGCCACTGTTGTCACAGGAACTTCAAGCTGTTTAGAGATGGTCTTATAGCCTTTACCTTTAAGATGTTTGTCTATCATTTTTTTTCGGATGTCCTGGGACAATTCTCTCCTTCGCTTTCTGTTGTCCATGTTCAGTGTGGTACACACCTTTTCACCAAACAGCAGGGTGACTACTTGTCTCCTTTTAAATAGGCAGACTGACTGATTATGAGTTTGGAAACACCTGTGATGTCAATTAAATGACACACCTGAGTTAATCATGTCACTCTGGTCAAATAGTTTTCAATCTTTTATAGAGGTACCATCATTTTTGTCCAGGCCTGTTTCATTAGTTTGTTTTTTTAAATAATTATGTTAATCAACAATTCAAAAGTAATGGCTGTTTTTGATTATTTAATTTTCAATAAATTTTTATTTATTGTTACTTTTGTGAGTTTCAAGTGATTGCAGTGAGAATTGTGGGTTTTTCCTTCTTTAACTGAGGGGTACCAACAATTTTGTCCACGTGTGTAAGTAGATGTTTAGATGTAGATGTTCAAAGGAATCGTTTGATGCATGGACTTGCTTTCTTGTGGGAAGTAGATGAGGTGATCAACACCACTCATGTCTGAAGGTTATGTCAAACAGGAGCTACAGCGAGCAGAGAGACCGGAAACACTGTTGCTAGGCAGATTTCAGGGTTTTCTTTGCATTCGATTCAGGATTCAACAGAATAATTCCAGTACTATTAGCACATCTAACAACAGAGGCTTGTTTCGTCATCATAAAGACACATGATGAGTTTTCAATGGCTGATACTGATGTTTGAGGGAAGCAGCACTTGTTTTCTATTTGAATTTTTAAAAATTAGTATGAAAATCAGCACAGCAGTTTGCCTAGCATGGAATAGAAACTTTATTCTCCCCAAAAATGGTCCAAAAAGAGATTCTACAAGTGTGTTTCTTGCGGTCAGAACTTGGAAAAAGATTCGGGGTGCCCTAAAACTACCTGTAAGTTCCTGCAGTGGAAGACAACCTTTTGTTGCAGCTGTTTCACTGTCTTTAATCTTTATGCTAACTGAAGCTTAGCGGGCTGTAGCTTCATTAACTTGCAGGGCAGCTTGGTGCTTGCAATATTCACAAGATCTCGAGGCTTCAATTTATGCCCTTTTGGCAACCCTGCCTCTACAGAATGATGTTTCTACACAACTAAACTGCATTCTCAAATAGGTTTTGATAAGAAAGAAATCTTGTTTTGCAGTTTGCAGCCCATGACATGGTGGGAAAGGTGCCTGACTGGACAGAGTGATAGGTGGTAGGGGGGATAAATCATCGACTGGCCTTCACCCAGCTGTTCACAAAGATTAGTTAAACTTGGTTCAGATTAGGCGCCAAAATTACTTTGGTAGGATCAGGAAAAACATCATGGTTTGGGTTAAAATACCATCATTTCACTGCACTTCTGAAGATTCTCCTCCATTTTCTTGGTTACCATGGTGAGAAGTCCAACCCTATCTAATATTTGACTGGTTGGAAGCAGTACAATAAATGGCAAACAAAATCAGCTAATTAAAAATGCAATACGCTACAATTCAACAGAACATATGTTTCTATCAAACATAACTGAGAATGCAGTTTGGTTGTATAGGAATGTAATTTAGTGGAGACTGGGTTGTTTGTCAGAATCTACGGTTGGTCAGACCAATCAGCATCCTAGCAATGGCTCTAGTAGCGTTTTCTAGATGTATGTTAGTCCATCATAGACAGATGGTTCATCCAATCACCTGCCAAGCATTTTTGAAACGTGCCTGTCCTTTTCCAAATCATTTCAAGGACAATGTCTCAGATGACTCTTTGTAACACCATCTGGCGCATCAGGGTAGTGGCTTTCTTTAAAGTAAAAAAAAGATAATGTTGTGGACTTTCACTGGCAAGAAAGCAAAAGCTTTAGTTTCCAAAATGTCAAACTCTTTCTTTAACCATTTGAACCCGAAGCATTTTTGGGCCATTTTTCCTGCTATACATTTAGATGCAACAATAGAAGTCCTGCATTGCTATAGCTAGAAGTAGAGAGCAATAAAAATGTATTTTGTGGAGTATAACACAGCTCCAATGCCATAAATCCAAAAAACAACAACAAAAAGCTGTTACTGTAATTAGCCATCTTACAAAAGTTGTAAAAATCTGGAATCATCATGTACAACATTTATATTTGCTTAGAGGAGTCACCAACACTGGAGGGAGAAACAATACCCTTTAGGTTTTTATTTTGTGTCTAAACACAGCCTGCAGGTCAGCCAAAGACCTTGTGTTTTCATGGCATGACTAAGGTGCACAGAGCAGAATTTTATTTTTTACCAAATTGTTTATTTTTGCCAAATTCATACCTGAGAAACATAGGATAGGATCATTTTGAATAAAATCAAATTTTAAGCTTGGATTTTGGTAAGTTTTTCCTGACAAATCTGCACATCATCCACGATTTGTTGGGAAGGTTGAAAATCTGACATTTCTGATGTGATAAATGATAAAATCTTGCTGATTGTTACTAACACAACATGCCTTTTAAACCCACCGACGGGTTCAAGAGTTCACCGGGTTGAGGAAAAAACATGCAAGAAACATTTGTTCAACCTATTTGTCAACCATTTCTTTACATATGGTGCTACATCAACATAAATGCCTCATTTAAAATATAGCTGAGCAAAAAAAATTGCACAATACATGTCATTTAAAACAGCAATTTCAGACTGATGTGTATGCACGCATTTATAGTCCAACAATCAGCTTCAAAAGGGCCACAGCTGATTGATGCTCTACATTTCTGATTTCCTCTTAAACGTTTACTGCAGAAGCTGTGGATTTCAGAAATAGCGTACAATCGCTGTGTGACCTACAACATCACCAGGCCTCTTCACCTCCTCCTCCTCCTCATCATCATCAGTGTTTCTCGCTGTCATAAACACGTGCACTGACACCATTCAGTCTTGCAGCAAGCCTCTGTCACATGTCAGCAGGAGAAACGTGTTTGATGCAGTCTTTGTACTTCTTTGGAGACTGTTTACGGAGTTTATTTAGCAAGTTTGTAGAGGAACAAATCTGTCGGCCCCCAGCTGAGACGCAGCCAAGCTCAGAGTTACTTTAGAAACTGCTTAGGCTGGGAAACATACAGTAGGCCTGCCCTTTATATCTTTGGCAGTTCAATCCTAAAACCCCTTAGGGAGGCACACACCCATTTAAAGGCTGCTAAATGATGATTGATGAGGCGTCCTCACAATGAGCCCTTCCACTACTTTGGAAACAATCTGTTATCCCCAAAACACCAAAAGCCGAGCCACTTTGCTGTATTAGACCCCCCTAATTTTCTTGCATCAGGGGAATGGGAGCCATTAGGCTTCTAAGTGACAGCAGAGATCTTCGAAGGGCATGTTGTCCAGAGACGGAAAGTTCTCGTTCTAAGTGGAGGTCAGAGGGCTGCTGGTCGGCTGTAACCCTCGGGGGGCTTCGCACAACACACTCACATGCTTCCCGTTAAAGAAACATCTACAACATATGGCCTGGAGGACGTCTCAGGAAGCACAGATAGCAGCAGAACAAGTGGGGTCATCAGTTCACTGAATCTATTATAGGAAGCGTGTGCAACAATATTACAAACTGTAACACCACATCTGCTTTTTTGCACTGAATACTAGAAGATGTAACTTGTAGCTTTGCATCACATTCTGTATGTGACCCAGTTTTCTCTCTAAGCAGATGTCACCACTTTCCTTTACTCTGTCTTTTGTCAGAAAATCCATTAAAGTCCACTGAAATTTGAATTTGCTAACATATATTAAGCACCTGGTTGTCCATCATATTTAAACAACGTCCCATGAGAAGGTTGTTTCCACGAGAGCAAAGGATTGCAATCATGTCTTGCGCATTATGCACCGTTTCTGCTGACGTTATACACCTTTAACATATTGCATTTGCATGCAGCTGTGACACATGGAATACTAAAACCAGCTCGCTGTGAGGATGTACAAAGAATAACCCACAGAGGCTAGCGTTGTATGGACGGTGTGCAGCTTTAACATTTAATAGCCGGACTGGATGCATACTGCAGGTGTCCACAATTCAAGAACATTTCAGAAACGCACAAGGCCATTCTTGAAAAACAAACATCTCTTCCACCATTCATGTGCACGGCATTTCTCATTCCAGACATCTAGAAATCAGATTCTGGTTGTAATCCTTGTTCTGGATAGCTAAAGTTTAATTATTATTATTACTATTATTTTGACTAGTCAGCACTGAATAACTGCCAATTTGAGCAGTCTGAAAGATATTACAGATATGTGGAATACTGTCTTACATACAATATCAAGAAGTTAAAAACAAGGACAGAAAAAACTACTATCTTCCACTCTTCTGCATCTACTGCAGATACAGCTGGTAAAGCTAATGGTCTGTACTCAGCTACTGCAGAAAAATGGCTAAAAATCAGCACAGCAATATGTACATCTGTAAAAAGTTGAATTATTTTGAGAAATAAATGCAAAAACAGTATTGATTTGAATTTTTCCATTAAATAACTGTGCAAAAGTAGAGAAATGTATTTTTTTCAAGAGGACAAAAATACAGTTATCTCCTGATTAACTTAGTTACGGTGATTCGGTGTTATATAAACTGTATGCACATTTATATGCAAGCTAGCATTTACCAGCACAGATCTAGCACTTATAAAGTCTACACATTTCCATAGGTGGTAGCTCTTTTTGTGTGTGTGTTTTTCCTGTTTTTTTCTGTGTACTTTGAGTGGCTATAGAGCTACAATTGTGCTTTTTAACTGTAGGTCCCCTGTCTGACTAAAGCAAGCAGAATCTTAATAAGACAAACTTTAAAGCCATCATCACTTGCTGGTTTCTTCCTTGCAGCAGCCATCTTCTCCTGAAGGTCAAAGAAGAGCCATGCCTCCAGAGCTGCTGTTTTATTGGTTCACTGAGCAGGTGGGATGTCAGATACGATTGGCTAATAGATGTGTCCTGATTGGAGAAATCAAACTGGAAAGGCAAACCCCCTTATATATATATATATATATATATATATATATATACATATATATATATATATGAGGCTACTGGGAGAGGAAACTATCGGTTCAGAAGGCAGAACTGCTAAGAGTTGGATGCAATTTGTGTAAGTCTTCTTCTCAGTTTCTCTCTCTTGCAATGATTGTTACTTTTTTCCAGCATATTTTTGCATGATATTTGTCCTCCACATGCCCCCTTGCAATGATTTCTTTCACCCTTAGTGTCCAAATTCACACCCTCTGTTCATGATCAAGGCGCTCTTTAGGTATTTATTACAGGAAGGTGTAGCACAAATCAAACTGAAATGCAGGATGTGGTTAAAACCTGCATCCAGCTCCACTCCCATTACTCTGCTTTGAATCACTCACGATCTTGTCATTGTATAAATATATTAATACCCAGATATATGGATATTTATGCAGCGCAATGATTTGTGAATGTATCACAAGTGAAGGTGGAACAGGAGATTTCTAATTCTACATATCCGTGCATGCTGAAGTAATAACTTTATATAGACGGATCAAACCTCTGTCATAAAATCCCTGTTGCTCCATAATGTAGGTCTACCACAACAGAGCTCACCCTTTCCGATGATACTAATTGTTATTCTGTGCACCAAAGAGTAATTCTGAAGTTACCACATATTTCTGTGTTGTCGCCAACATGAGGCTGACATTACATCCCAGTTTCCATGAAGCATAAACACACAATAACAGATTGTAATGAAGCAAAAGTTGTGGTCAAAAACTGAGCGCTTTAGGCACGAAGCGCATATTTTTCCCCAATATCTGAGTCATACACCATCCCACCATTGTGGCTCTGATATTACCAGGTTCCTGAAAATCTCCCCTAAACAATTAACTTTACTGCCAACAATTCCTGGAAGGAAACATGAGAAATAAGAAATTCATAGTTCCAATTCAGCATTGGATGTTCAACAGAAATATGGCTTTTTTTGACACGAGTTTACAAAAATGATTCTTGCATGTCAAAGTGAAAACAGAGTTCTACAACATAATGTCAGTTCACTAGAAATAGATAATGTAAAGAAGGGATTGGATAAATATTCACCACCTTACGTTTCCCTTTTTATGCTAAATTCAATTTCATTTGTGTTTTTGACAATAATTTACAAAAAAAGACTAGTTAATGTCAAAGTGAAAACAGGTTTCTATGAAGCAATGTGGGTTAATTAAAAATAGAACATGCCAAACAAATGATTGGATAAGTGTTAACCCCTCCTGGAAATTGTCCCTTTTTTAGCATTAAATAATAGTCAACAGCTGTCTTACTTGCATGTCAAAGTGAAAAGACTTGTGCAAAATAATGTCTATTACTTAAAAATAAAACATGCAAACAAGTAACTGGATAAGTATTCACCCCCTGAAGGCAATTACTTTACACTAATGGACATTAATTTATAGAAATCTGTTTTCACTTTGACATTAAATAGTCTTTTGTGTTAATTTCTTTAAAGTAAACCGACCACGATTCACTATTGAAAAACAATAAAAGGGAGAGGTGAATTTTCTGTTGCTGTCTGGTTAACTTTTATAATGATCAAAATACGAGTTTAAAGTGGGTTAAACTTCTTCTATTGGTCAAATATTTAAAATCAGGCAAATGCCAATGTGTATTTCCAGAAAAAAATACTTTAAAAAGTTGAGCATGAATATATTTTATATGGTGTATAAGCCACTTAATTGCACATTATTTTACAAAGTATAGAAATCACGACAGAAATTGCAATGCTTTTTAAAGTGGAACTACACCCATCTTGGCCTGAGCTCCATGTGCTGAATCCTGAAACCTACTCCAGCAGTAATAATGTTCACCTGCTCCCTCTTGTCCACCTTGTGCAGTCCCCCCTCATCCCCACTGTTACGTTTGAAGCACTGGACTCAGATATAAGATGAACAAAAAGATGAGATGAAAGGACTGCGGAACATTGATTGAGACAAGTGCAGACATACCTGCAAAATTTGAGATGAAATCAACAATGGAGATAAATTTTGATTCGGGACACGGCCCGCAGCAGAATTGATTGTCAGGCTGGTATTTTCATTCCCCTCCCGTCGTAATAAATTGTCCACTCTGGACTGGTATTGATGCCCCTCAGCAACGGTGCAATATGTGAAAATAAGGGGAGAGTAATAGAAATAACCCAAAGGATACAGTGAGAGATAGAAAGAGAATACAGAGGCAGGAGGAGAAAGAATTTCACAGGGAGGATGAATTATCAGGAGAGAAACAAAGACAGATGGAAAAACAGAGTCCTGCAACTGTCCCTGCACCCAATAGAAAATCTGTATTGACTTCGGTAGCGTGAAAACTTAAACCCTTTAAAGGATTTTCTTTCATCAATGCAACTAACACAGAATGCCCCGACTTATCAGACAAGAGCCCACTGAGCCCTTTGCCCTCACATTACAGATTTCCTACTGAGAGCAAACAGGAAAACTCGATCCTTTGTTTCTGCTCTCTCTGAGCTACAAATCTTTTCCTGATTACTGGATGCAAGCGGGGACTCCGGCATTATTGGGATATTGTATTTCCCTTTACCAGAACTGCTGCATGCATTTGGTCGAACACAGACAACTGAACACAGTAGAAAGTTGGGGAAAAACAAGCGAGAAAATAAAGCGCTGGTGTCACACTGAAGCTCTGCTTAATAAAGTTTATTATATTAGAAGGCAGCTGCCCAGAGGCTCTGAATACCCAAGGCCCCTAAAGCTCCAGATTCTATGATACTCGTGTTAATTTAATGCTGTTTTGTTTTTAATATGCACAATTTGTTATCATCTAAAATCTAGGAATTGTGTATTATTATTATGTGATATTGCAGTATTAATATCTGCCTATGTGCAGGAGAGATTTGTGTCTGTGCTATTTGTGACAGCTGCATATTCATGAGAATAATTTACAGTTAACGCGGCAGAGTTACGTGACGAACCGCATACATTTATCTTTCTGTGAATCCGTCCGTCTGTGCACAACGTTGCTCAAAAACAGACAAACGGATTTGGATGAAATTTCCAGGGTAAGGCAGAATTTCCCTCCAGATTTATAAAATTCTATTACAAAGCTGGAAACTGCAGACCTTCATCCTAACGGGTCCTCTCACATACAAATGCGATCCATTGTTTAAGATGCAGTCCTGTTTATCTACGAGATGAAATCAAGGCTGTCGATACGCTGCGAGACAAACATTAGAAACACCACCAGGGGAAATAAATCTTTAACTGCTCCCAGTAATTCGTGTTTTGCTGTCGATCCCGGAGTCAATAAATCCTGAGTCACTTTACGAATGAAAAATGTATTCGGTTCAATAAATTAAGCAAGGAGGCACGGGAACAATTGTGGATTTGGAGCGTAAATATGCAGGATTGGAGCGTTGCTGCCATGTGCTGGTCGTGTGATGAAAAAGGCAGCAAGAACATGATCAATTCAGCAGCCACCCACTTCCAACAAGGCCTCACTGCTCTCTTTGCGCTCCACCTCTGTTCTGCTGCCACCTTTACCCTCTCCTGCCTTCAATCCCCATCCTCCTCCTTGCCCCCCTACATCCTGCAGAGAAGCTTCAACCCCCATCGCAGGCTCGCATCAGGCTTTTCTTTGACCCCGAACACACTGCTAGTCTGATCATGTCAGATTAGCAACTCCTCATTTGACTCCGTCTGTCTCCAACCGTCAAGATCTGTCTTTTTGTTTGCTTTTATTTTAAAATAAAAAAATAATCAGACTGCATGAGCAAGACAGAATCAAGGGGATAAACGAGGAGGAGAAACAGCCCATTGTGAAGGGCTGACATGACGCCAATTATCGTTGCATGATGGCCAATTATAACTTCTTTTTCACTATTTGTGTTGGTGCAGTAGACAGGATTTCAAAGTGTAAGCGAAGTGCTGCCGCTTTAATGACAGTTTACACTGAGAGTTTCGCTTTATCACAAAAGCTTCCGCCACACAAAGCCAAAAGTGTCAATTTAGCACACCAGCTTTCAGCCGGAGGCAGTTGGCCACAGCACGCTATAAATGAGTTTCATTGTCCTCACAGAGCTGCCACGATGACAGTTTTAAGTAAAAGTCAAAATTTATCTCCGAGTAAAGGGAAGCGAAACTGCCGTAAAGCCGTTTGACATCACCATATGGTTTGGAAGTTATTTTACAAACCAACCTTCACAACAGTTCCCCGATTTTTATTTTGACAGTTTAAAGTCCCATCTGTGCTAAAATCACATCTGATGATAAATTCAAAGAGAATCGCAGTTAAAAACTCTCTCTGAACTCAGGTTCCATTATGTGAACTGTCAGACTAAAATATCCCGGAGCACGGTGACCCCGAGTCTTTATGCAGGGATATCTTGACATTTAAATACAAAGTGTAATCGAGGCAGACAATCCATGTAGCCTCCGACCACTTCTACCTCTCTGCACAAAGTGTGTTCCTCTATTCTCGGCTTGGATTCCCAGAGAGCTGCAGGCTGACGGGCACGGCAGATTGTCATTGATCCACTGAGGGACTGTACAAAGCGATTGGGGTGGAGAGATGAGCTGAACCTCAATTTCAGTGTCTGAAATAGGTACAAAACTCCAACATGTGTGCTTTTGCTATATTCTCTGCTTAAAATTAAGCTTTTATTTATTATGTATGCAAGATTACAAATCATAGAGTTTACTGATGACCGTCTCAAATCCAAGAATTCAGACTTCTGTAGGCTTTACGTGAAACAAATCTAAAGAAACAACCTTGTCAACTTGCAGGTTGGGACGTTCCGTCTTATTACTCTTCAAGAATTGGTTTCTGAATGGAACATTTACAGCGAATTCTTCCAATATTACAGCTTGCCATCATGTAGTGTGCAGTTATTTCTCAGTGTTTGAGCTGAGCTGGTGTGCTTGAGCTGCAGTGAATATGTACTTTATTGATCCTTAATAGGAAATTAATTTGTAACAGAAGGAGTGAGGTGAGGTGGGACTGAGCTGACAGAGGTCCAGAGCTGGTAGGAGAGGGGCAAGCTGGCGAGGACGAAGGTGGAAGTTTGGGTTGGAGGAGGAGACGGTGGACTGGTGTTTCATGTAAGGCATGAGGCTGCTTTCACCCACAGATCAGATTTCCCTAAATTGATCCAGACCAGTAAAATCCAAGCACAATAACCACAACTCCAAATTTTTCCTTTAAGTGCAAAAAAAAAAAAATGTTCCCATTTAAGGAATTATCTTTTTACAAAGCATTATGAACCTGAAATTTCTGAAGAAAATAAATCACAGGTATCTGGAAGTGAATCAAAATGACCAAAGTCAGACAAAAAATAAATAAAATTTAAAAAAAAAAATCAAAAAAAGACAAACTATTACAAAAACGAGGCAAAACTGTTTTGGGGGGCAAGAGAACCCAAGCACAGGCACAGATAACTGGAAACCAAGAGAATAAATAAAGATCTTTATTAAATCAAATAGCTAAACCAATACATAAAGCACTGAACTACAGGGAGCAGAGCAAAACCAAACTACTCTAAACTCTACAAACCAAAACTAAGAACACAGAAACAGAAGTCTACAAATACTAAACTGCATTAAGTAAACAGAGCTAAGGAGAGCTACTTACACTACAGGGAAACTGACAACCGAGAGGGGAAACAGGCTGAGGAAAATCCAAGAACAGACAAGAGAGCAACAGAGTCCAGGAAGCTGAAGCAGGTCTGGTGGGGCAGAGTACTGAATCCAAGGGGGCAACAGAAGCTATGATCCAACAGAGACTGAGTGACTGAGCGAGGTTTAAATAGTGAGGGGAGCTTGTGGACAGGTGAGCTGAGTTTACTGATTACTGCAGCTGACAGTCATTGAGGTAATCAGCAGGCAGAGTGCAGGTAGAGAGAGAGAGACATGAGGGAGAGGTAACAGACAGGGAACCAAAAAGGCAGGACAAAACCGAAGCAGATCAGGAAACAAGAAAGGAGGAAAAAGAGGAAGGAAGAAGGGCAGGGGCCAGAGCAAGATCCTAACAAAAACAGCAAAAGCAAGACACAAAATGACAAAAATGTGGGAAAAACAACATGAAAAAACAAGAAAGAGACCAAAAATTAGCCAAAAATGTTCCAAACGACAAATAAATGGGCAAACGACAAAAATGAGACACATAAATGACAAAAGCGAGAAACAAAATTACCACAAAAAATAGACAACAAAAGCGAGACAAAAAAACACATAAGAACAAACACAATGCTCATAACAACGAATAAAGCAAAGCACAAAATGACAAAAATAAGACAAAAACACAAGGGAGACAAAAAGGAAACTCAAAATGACAAAAAAATTTAGAAAAAAACGAGAAACAAAATGACAAACGTCAGACAAAAAAACAACAAAAACGAGACACAAAACAACAGAAGTTTCAGTTAATGTCTTCCCTGTAGTTTCTACACTTCACAAAGTCGTCCCAGGGGCCGGACTGGACCCTGTGGGGGGCCGGTTTTGGCCCATGGGCCGCATGTTTGACACCCCTGCTGTAGAGTGTTTGTCTCCTGACAAGTGTCTCGAGCTCGTCCATCTTATCACCCACAGAGCGAACATTTACATAACAGACAGAAGAGCCGGTGTATAAGCGTCTCTCCAAACTTCCTCCAGCTTCTTTTACTCCAGCTCATCTCCCTCTATGTCTCTTCTGTAGAAATTCCTCCAGAATATCATGTCTCATCCCGCAGTTTTGGAGATCTCAGTGAGATCAGAGGCTCGTGTCGGAACTAAACAATATCCGTCTGGCTGTGTTGCTCCGCAGGTAGAATTCCACTGAGCGACGGTAGCAGCGGCCTTTTCCACTCCATTTCTTCTTCTTACTCTTCCAAGATAACCAGAACAAGTAGAATTTAAAAAACTCTTAAATTGCCAACACTTGTAAAAAAAACAAAAAAACGTTTGGCATCAAGAAAAAACACACTAAACTGAAAAACACAGGACCAAAAGCTGCCGCAGAGGTTCTTTCAAAGTCAAAATAGTGAGGTGGGGTGGAGACTTCATAGATCTGCACAATTTAAAGCAGGCAACAACGTATTTCAGTGGAAAAACAGCTGAGTGTGTCACTTTGATTTACAGAAGTACATTTTCGGGTTAATCAATGGCCAAAGACTTCAACTTTAAAAATAAGCCGCAAACCTTCTCCTAAATATCTCACAGTTACATCAAAATAGTCAGTCCTGTGAGATCCTTGATCATCAGGCTGACAAGCTCAAAATGATAACACACAGATGTTTAGCAGAATATACCAATCTGTAGTGTGATATCATGCTAGCACTTTGTAGTTAGCTCTAACCATGAGAGTAAGCCTGAGACTGATGGGATTAGATTCAGTTTTTAAGTATTTACTCATAAACCAAGCAAAGCACAGCACATGGCACAAGTTTTGCATCAGAAAATATCATTGAAAAAGCAAAGTTTGGGAAAAAATTACAATTCTGCGAAAAGTTTTTACTCTCGCTTGAGACGATTTATCGACCTTTTTTTTAAAAAAACAAAAGTTCTGATGTTGAAAACATTCAGCTCAAATAACTTATCAGCTGTTTCCACTTCTTCTGTTGTCTTTGTCTCCAAATAACAGGAAGGATGGCCATTAGCAGCTGACATGAAAGAAGAAGTACAACTTTCCTGACTGAAAACAATTCCAAAAGAGCTCTAGCCATTTTTCTCTCATAAAGAGACAAAGTTTTATTTGTTTACTTGTTTTAACTTTTTTTTTTAGCGGTTAGCAAACAACTGGTTTTGTTTCTGTTTATTAGAGTCGTGTGTAACTCACCCTATACCGCCTCTGACAACATTAAGCAGCCTGGCTTATACATGCTAATTAGCTTTGGAAACAAAACTAATTTGCATTTTACTTTTTTTGTACTGTTATTTTGCATCATTTCTTAAGAGTCACTCGTAAACCATATGAAAACGCAACTACTGACTGTAACAAAGTCAACTTTAGCACAAAAAAGTCAGGAGACCATCAAGTTCCGTGAGGTTCATCATCTTAGGACCATGAATGTCCGTGCAAAGTTTCACGGTAGACTGTTTAATAGTTGCTGAGATATTTCAGTCTGGATTTACCATGACGTACCTAATGTTTAAAGGTCCACCCCTGTCTGCATAGCAACAAGAAATGCTAATCATTTCCATACATCCTCTAACCAGCGGCTAATTTAGATAGTGCTTTGTGTTTGTGTGTGCGGGCATATATTACTGAGTGTTTGTGTGAAGAGGGATGCAGGAAAATGAGACGCGCTAACAGACGCTGTAATAGAATTTCTGTCTGTCGAGGGCTCTTTAATGAGTTGAGACACTGAAAATATAAAACTGGAATCAATGACAAAACCTCCTAAACAATTACAAATCTTAATAGTGCAAATCAAAGTTGACATCAAATCACTAGGCCTCTCTCTCTCTCTCTGGTAATTGTGATTGCACGAGTGGCATGATATAATATCACAATTGCCTTTTTCTGATTGATTGCCCTCCAGATGCGCACTGCATATAGCCCGGCACTCAACTCAAGGACAGCCACCTGGAGTCTGCTCTGCGCTGTGAAGACGAGCTGCCTGCTCATCACGGTTTGATCCTGCGAGCGCCAGCAAACCGGTGTTTTATCAGGACAGCTAATTATAGGCAGAGAGGGATGTGGAAACAGCATCCTGCCTCCAGAGGAACGCCGCGTGCCCACACATTCATTTCTGCACATGTGCTGAGGCAACCGCGGGCAGTGACTGGCGAGCGTGCACGTGCGCTTCCTCCGAGGTTCACCGCCGTCCATCTATCAAGGGGACAGGACAGCAAAATGACACGGCTAACTGCGCCGCTGTGGTTGGTCAGTGACAGAAACATTTCTCTGGCCTCAATTTGAGGCCCTTGAACTCTTGCGGCATTTGTTTGTGTCCTCTCCTAACCCCGGCTTTCTGTATTGTGAGGGGATTTGTCGAGGTCGAGTCTAGTTTGGGCAGTAAACACCTCAGTGGAAGTTTCTCTGGCATGTCGAGGTTACTGGAGTTCATGTGGGGCTGAGTTCACTTGTCTGCTTTGTTGTTCTCAGTCAAAGGAATTGTGCCTTTAGCTATGACAATCACAGGAATGATAATGAGTTTGTCTATTATTTATTATAAGAGATAAAAGCTGTTTACATAAATTAGAAAACTTCTGCAGAAATGAATATATATTCATATATAATTCTCATTATCAATTATAAATAGGCCTAATTATTTGCTCGCTCACAAGATTCAAGCTAATCAGCGCAGCTAAAAGAGCATTTTCTCTTTCCTTTCAGGACAAAATGTCACTGAGATTGAGGCTGCGCTCCAGCAAACAAATCCCTGGCATAGTTGCAGAAATACAGCAGGTGAATTATCAGCTCCCAACTCCAGCACCAGTTCATCTCAAGTGAAAAAGTGTGTCGGCCTTCAAACCATTATCCCATCCATCTCTCCGTGTTCACCCTTTTATTTGCCAGTCACAGGGAACACGTTCGTGAGTAATAAGGTCTGCGTGGAGCTGAAATGAAAATAATCCTCAGATTTTTGGGGTGTGTTGTGTTCTGTTTTCTGTTCCGACACACTTTCTCGACTTTCAAGGATGTCGGCAGACGACGCTGCAGCGCCCGGATGCCGACTTCAGGGCCCGAGCCATAAAACTGCTGCTTCCACAGGAAAGCCGCCTTCACCTGCTTTGAGTTTCTCTTCTGCTTTTTGCCATGTTTCTCCTGCGCAAAATCTCCAGCATGTTGCCGAACCTCTGCTTCAGTCGCGTCCTATAAATTACTGTAAGTGATTTTTATGGCCATGACGGAGCGGTGAGAGGCAAACTTGGCTCATCTTTGCAGCAGAGGCCCCTCCGTAGGGCCCCGAACAGGATGGAAACACTGATGGGTGCCATTCATCTTTATGTCGGAGGTGCGCATGTGTGTCCGTCCGTCTCGTCCTGTGTTTGCATGTGTATGTGCGTAACGTATTTTATTGATAGATGTTCTGACAGCGCAGTCATCTTCAGACCTGTCTGAGGAAGAAGAAGCAGCCTGTTCTGATTTGTGAAGAGCTCAGACTCGGCAGATGTCAGAAAGCAGAAGAGTGAGTGGTTTGTGAATCTCTTTCTGTCTTCTGTCTCCGTCTGTTTTAAACATGAGCACACAGCTGCAGCACATTAATACCAAATGCAAATATTGACGTGGTGGAAAACAGATTTGCTGCTAAAAGGATGATGATATAATGAATGATAAAAACCTACAGAAAACCTCTCAAAGGAAAAGTTACCTGTGCTATCTGCAGCTATGTGGTGAAGTATGACATCATGCGACTCCTTGATGTTTTTGGACAACACAAAAGAAAAAAAAAATCATGAAAATGGGTTGCAACAGTGGTGTGATGCTATTTTGTGCACACAGAACAGCACCTTAGCGTAAGGATTAAAGCTATTGCCTGGGGACGGCTCATCTGTGCTTTAAATCCCATTTCACATTCAGAAGAAGTAAGAAAATCTGGTTGGGAGGATTGCTTTAATGGAGCCACACGTGCACTAACTTCACATAGGTGGGTTTTGTTGGTCTCTCTTTGTGTTTGCATGCCCAACAGAACAGCATTTGTTTTAATCAAGACAGCTGCACACAGTCACCACTGTGGCCTCGCAACATATTTCCAGTGGTCTGAGTTCTGCCAGAACACCTTCTGCTGCATCTTAAATCCAGAAGGGCTACGACCCGAGCCATGCTGCTAAACTCACCTGTGCATGACGGCAGCAGAACCTCTTGCTTTTCATTTTGGCACCTGTGAAGCACGTCTGAAGCACGGCACAAGCCTCAGTGCAGCTAGAGTTTAGGTGTGGAGGCTACTTTTTAGGATTTGTTAGTAAAAATAGAAAGAAAAGATGTGTTGACAGTCATATTGACATCATCCTGGCACCATTAACATACAGCAGGGGTGTCAAACTCATCTTAGTTCAGGTTCCACATTCAGCCCAATTTGATCTCAAGTGGACTTCTTCTTCTTCTTTTCCTTTCGGCTTTTCCCTTC
The DNA here is from genome assembly GCF_021347895.1 of Acanthochromis polyacanthus. Classification (NCBI taxonomy): domain Eukaryota; kingdom Metazoa; phylum Chordata; class Actinopteri; family Pomacentridae; genus Acanthochromis; species Acanthochromis polyacanthus. The sequence continues at coordinate 2,505,046 of NC_067128.1, forward strand.
AGGGGTCGCCACAGCAAATCAATTGCCTCCATCTAACCCTGTCGATCTCAAGTGGACCAGACCAGTAAAATCACAGCATGATAACCTATAAATAACCACAACTCTGAATTTTCCTTTGTTTTAGTGCAAAAACGTACATTCTGAGAACTATCTTTTTAAAACATTATGAACAACCTGACATTAGAATGGGACACCTCTGCATCTTCAAACCATACGCAAGGAAGTGAATTCGGTGACGTGCCGGGGACTGCTATAATTGGTGAAACTCATGGGAGGCAGGCCAAAATTGCGGAAAAATTGCGGTGATTGGACAAAATTGGAAGGTCGCGCAGAATTTACGTAGATTGGTTGAATTCCTGGATGGACTGACTGGTCAGGAGCAGCTTGTGGAACATGACAAAGACCCCAAGATGTGGATAGAGCCTCTAAACTACCAAGATCCCAATTATTTTGAGTGTTGATGGGATGTTTTAAATCACGTCCCGGTCCACAGACGTCCCTCCCCACGGCCCAGAGGACCCAAAGGATCGACTGCCGACGTCCAGGACACCACATTTGGTAGGTGGTTTTAATGTTGTCCAGCTTATAGTTTAAAAATGTTCTGGGAAAGTTCTAGTAATGTTTTCGATGGTAAGTTTGTTTTTTCAGTTCCCAGACTGTTCTTCTTAAAGGGAGGACACCAACCTCTAAAGACCATTAAAGGGATTAGTGTTAACATTAATCGACCCTAACGTTCATAAAACAGAACATCATCCCGTTGTTCTTATATAACATTGTGGAACATTTTATAAAAGAAGCGTCTGTAATAATTTCTCTCAAAAACTTCTGGAATATGTCCACAGAATATTGCAGTTGATATGTTTCACCTTTATCAATACATCACAATAGAGGAAGGTTTTATAGAAATCATCTGAGCCCGCAATTAAACTTTGAAAACATTTTCTGAATGTTGCTTTGAGAACATCCTTCCTTTGTTACCATGTAATATAATCTTTTGACCGTCAGAACAACCTCCAAACATCCTCTGAATGTCACAGTTGTTGGCTTAGTTTAACCTCATATGAACGTTATTGGAAATGACAAACATTTGACAATAAAAAATGTTTGGAACATTAGATTAAAACTTTGAAACACTACTAGGGTTTGAGGTTGCATGGATGTTCCCTGTTAGCTGGGGCGGCCGACAGTAGTTTCAATGTGTAGGATTAATCTGAATGTGTCACAGATGTGAAAAAAAGAAATTAACTAAAATCAATTTTAGCAGTGGCTTGTTATTAAAGAAGAAAGCGGAGGCTGGATATGCACTGTATTATAATAATAGCAGAAACCCAGTGTAGGCTGTAATTAAATTATGTCAATAAGTTAACAGAACATTAGGTGAAGGGCAGTAATTCTTCAGAGCTCCGTCTCTGAGTGAAGGTACACTCAACAAAATGTAAATTGAATTCCAAAGGAAATGAAATCAAACATTCCATTATTGATGGTCATTATTAAAGGCAAACTCAGTGCAGACAGAGAGAGAAAGCTGCAGTTCAGGGAGGGAATCATCATGAACAGGAGAGGTTAGCGGTTAGCACAAAGCTAAAGCTGCTCTGCTGTTTGGCTTCACCTGGAAATGCTGCATGGTGCTGAGTTAGGGGTCTTGGGGGAAGTTCAGGTCGGGTTAGACGTCATTTTACTCTCAATGCACCTGTGCAGAATCACCTTCTTTCTGTAGAACAGCTTTTACTGCTTGTTCATGTCCTACATGTTCCTTCTTTGAGCATCATTCTGTTATACTGCAGCTCTGTTGTTCAGCAGCTTGTGAATCGATCAGAATATTCTTTGTGTTGAGGTCTGTTAAGGTCTGTTTCTGCCTTATGCACTGATAGGAAGAGGAAGAACAACTTTATTTGTATGCCATCCTTTCAAAAAGAAAGTTACAAAGTGCTTCACAGTAAAAGAAATTTCAAATAAGGAAAACTACTAAAATAGACCTTTTCGCAATGACATCAGAATCTGGGACACGTGACCACACCTTCCTTACCAACGCACACCGTCATTAAAAGAGGGGGACACAAAGTCCTTCGCAACCGTGATTTGACCGCCGAAACCACGCGGTTTTGACCCGGAGAAAAATGTCTGGTGATTATTTCAGAAATCTTGAGCCAAAAGCCAAGCTACGGTATAAAGAAAAAATAGAACTGGTTGGTTTGCAGTCATGTCCGTACCAAATTGCACTGGGATCATGGGAAAACGACCCTACTACGTGGCCAGATCTTCAATGGCACTCCATTTACGAGTACCTTATCAACAGCCCAGGCATCCACACAATGGAGAAGATGAAGACTTATAAAAGCCTGGACTCATACGTTTTCTTTGATGTATGCTTATATTTATATGTTTTTGTGCATACAGGTCAATGTCAGAATGATAAATGCCTTGTAAGATACGGCTACACCAGCTCCGCTATGCTAAGCTAATGTTAAGCTAATGGGGTGAGCCATTACACCTTTTAATTTCAAGTGGAAGTAGTGTATGTATATTAGTTAGATGTGCATTATCAAAACTAAGAGTCAGATACCTGTAAATGAGCTCTACCCACCCTAGGCCCAAGGGTATGAGGTGCTAACAATAATGAGGACAATGCTGCTGATTACAGCATAGTAGTTAGCAGAACGAAAGGGAGGAGAGAAGGGAGACTTGTTTGTTCAGTAGTGAGTTTAGGAGTGTTTAAAAATAGCAGTGTGAGTCGAAAGACCCCTGACTTTTTGTGGGAAGCACAGCTAGCACTAGCCTAAGCTAAGTAGCTAGCCCTCAACATTTCAGATAATTATAGACATCATTAAGCTTATTAATTAATAATTTCAGAAAATCAGTTAAGGGGTAATAATTTCATGAAACACAACATACCATTGACGAAATGCTGACTGCAAACATAGGACCATTTTGACTGTGGGCTCCATGTGGTTCCATCGTTGTTAATCCGCCTCAGTGCTTTGAGCCATATAAAGCCACATAAAGTCCTTTTCTGGCCCTTTCCAGTCAGAATTCTGTAAAAGTAAATGTTCTTGTTGCTCCATGAGTGAGAACTACAGCTAAAAACAGCGCAGGTTTTGGGCATATCTGCTTTTGGTCGTTAAAATCGGGTGGGAAAGGTGGGAAAGTACTGGTCGTCAAGGCAATAGCATACCCCCCTTAAAATGGCGGTATCGCGTTGCTAGGCGCGGTGACCGGCGGTGACGTTCGATGATGACGTTTCGGAAAAAGGTCTATAGCTTAACAACGTAAAATTTTGCTGCTTCGACCCTGGAGTTTTATCCAAGGTGCAATTACACATGAATGACCTGTTTATTAGGACTCAAGCCTCACAAAAACCTTACGAAATGCTACACCTGATTATAATACATATTAAGGCTAAGACTCTACAGAGTTGCTATGTAGCGTGGAATTATGAGTTCTTGGGTTATCAATAATTATCTATTTGTTCATTTGATGTTCAGATTTCGTTGTACTTCTCCACAATGACAATAAAGTCTCTTTATCTTATCTTTATCGTTAAATATCTTTGCTGCTGAGGAACTATTTGAGGTTTGAGATACCTCTGAGATGATATTTTTACACCTATAAAAGGCTTTTTGTTTAGAGAAAGTTGGGCTCAGCAAATCTAATGTGACATGGAAAGTGATCACAGGTTTTGATTTACCTCAGTGAGAGGCATTTTTCCACCCTCTGTTCACATTAAAGCTGCTACATGTGTCTATTATTCTCCATATTGAATACAACATGAGGTAGATTGCGGTAGATGAACTTAACTCGTGTAATATAGTTTGATGCTACCGTATTATATTTTGGCTAAACTTAATCTAACTAATATAGTTATGGAGTTATTAAGTTTTAATAATTATGAAGTACAACCTTTTATATTGAAGGTTAATTTTGCAATGATCAGCCTTAGGATGGATACATTCTGATTAGATTTTTTTTAAGGGTCCACTTGGGTCTCAGGTCTTTTTATGGAGGCCGAAACACCAACACTGGTCCTAAAGATGTGACCACATCTCTGCCTTCAGTGGAACTAGCTGGGATCTTCTGGCCTACAGACTGACTTTCTGTTGACTCTCCGTACACGAATAAAACGACTCAATGATAAACCCCACCTTAACTTTTCAAATGTTTTTGAACAGAATGGATGAAACTTAGACAATGAAAAGCCTTTTGTGACACTTAAGAGTCATTTAGCATTTTGCAGCTGCTGCTCTTCCAATGACTGAGAGAAACGCTGTGCCAGAAGTTGCAATTACCACATGTGGCCACTGTGCCAAGTTCATTTGATGATTTCATTCTGTGCCGGGGACCTCAGTACAATCATGGCGGTGGCAGCAGGCTGTTGTTCCACCTACAGTATAGAAACCTGACACCATATCCTGTTTTTGAAGTAAATGAAAACAGCTGAACAGTCAACCAAACACAAATAGTGTACGTTTTCCAAACACATATTTAAATTCAACATATAGTAGTGATCTTTAAAAAATGGAAGCCACACAGTCGTGTTATAACTGACACGTCTGCTTCCTGTGACTGAGCTAAAAATACATCTGGCTGAAAAGAAGGAGCTGAACGGCGTCCGTTCTGTCTTATCTGTCATTGTTGGCGATCATCCTCGTCCTAACAGCTGTGGATTGTCACGCTTTAACACAAATGGAGCCAAATCGGAAATGTGTAGGAAGAAAACGGCATTACCAAAACAAACATGGTAAAATGCAGGGGAAAAAAAACATTTTAAAAAGGGGATTTACCCTCACAAGTCGAGCGCCTGGAGCTTTCTGAGGCTGATGTAATTCACTTTCCTGTGGACGTCAGCAGCGTTGCTTTCAGCTCCTGTTACCGCGGCATCCTCTCATATCATGAATTTGGTCGTGGTGAGTTTTAATGCCTCTCCTGACACCAACACATGAGGTAAATAAATCAGAAGGTCAAGCCTGTGAAGTGATTCCAGCGTACATCTGGACGGGAACAGCCCAGGTGGTCCAAATGCCACCGACGTTTTTGTTCATAAAGTCAAGCTTCCCTGCAAATGCCTCCGTCTATTAGATCAAAAAGTTTGATGTAATTCTCCTTCCTTGGATTCTGTACACTGCATTTACATAATCGCTCTTGCGCACAGTATAAGCATATCCTAATCAATTAAACTGATTTTCATGACTAATTGCTTTGTTTTAGTCACCGTAATGGGGGTAGCTGAGTGCACAGGAGCACTGCCATCTACATATATAACTATACAGAGAGAGAACAGATTTATATTCAGCCTCACGCTCATCCGTTCCAATTTTCTTATTTATGATGTCTGCATATTTTCTAAACCTGCAAATGATTCCAGCCAGCATTTGGTGTCTATTTAAAATATTGCACCTTTCACATTTATCAATAAACGTCTGTCTGGAACACAGAGAATATCTCAATAACTCATTCAGCACCGGAGGCGCAGATGAAAACTGTTTGAGTTTGCCCTCGCAGAGGTATTTTGAGTCAAGGTGTTATATTTCAAGTGCATAAAGATGATTCGGATTCAAATTGCGTGGTAATAAGTGTCTATAGTCACAAATTCTGTTTTTCATACCCGCAGGTACGCAGCTGTCTTCAACTTGTCGAGAATATTATTATATCCTTGCCCTTTTGCTCTGTTGATTCAGTTGTAATGAGCTGCATTAATATGCCCAAACAAACACAGAGGCCCTGAGTTAACTGGATGTTTTGATGTCTGGAATCAGAATGCAAACAGGGGAAAATGAATTTCAGTGATGGGCAGGTTTATAAGATTGATAAGAGCTGATAAATGCCATGGAGAGTAGGAGGCAGCCATTAGGATACACAGAGGAGCCCCCTTTAAAGTCGGTGCTGATGAATAATACTTGCTCATACATTTGGAGAACTTCCTTCATGCTCTTAAACGGGCTGTAAAACAACAAACACACCAGGATCATGGTAGGTTGTTTGTTTTTCTGCATCACAGTCTGTGCTCTATTAACAATTCAAATGCATCTGGTGCGGCGCCCGTGCCACCAGACTGTAAAAAGGCGTATAAACCCCTGATACTCTTTCGAGCTTTCCATTCTGCTATGGTTATATTGCTTGGAAAATCCACCCGAAAGCAGAGTAAGCAATGAAAGCCTTTTTATCAGCACAGCTGGTGCCCAAATATCCCGTGAAATGGTATTTAATATTCTCTCCGTCTCTCTTGCTGAGGAGACGCCACCTCATTTCCTTTGTGCTGCTGTAATGCAGAAAGTGTTGCCTGCTTGTGTTTACCTTGAAGCCTCCTGCTGCTTGTCACGTTCTGCTCTGATGTAAGCGGTTTTAAAGACGCCTTTAGTTTACAAATGACGGCTCACTTTGGTAACCGCCATGTTGAAGTGTTTTAATTGACCGTTGTTGAAAATCCTCCCATGAACGGTGATTGGGCAGCCGTAACTCGGCACAGTGGGCCTGTCAGGATTTAATTAGTCCTGATTTTGATAATTGTGCTATCAAAATCATATGATAAATAAGCTTGTTGTGTTGATTTTTTTATGCAACTGATGCAAACAGGAAATATCCACCAATCTGCCACAACATTAAAACCACTAACAGGTGAAGGGAATAACGTTGATCATCTCATTACAGGGCTTGTTCTGCTGGTATTCCTGTGGATGTTGTTTGACATGTAGCACCCACCTTAACATTATTCCAGACCACGCACACCTCCCAGAGCAATTACAGTCCCTGACATCAACAGTAAATGTTAAATTGTTCTCACTTTCTATTCTTTAGTGGTACTCAAAGCCATTTACAGTGTTTCTAATTCACATTCACCCACTCATAAACCAGTGGAGGGAGATCCACCATGCAAGGTGCTGTCCTGCCATCGGGAGGAACTGTGGGTTCAGTATCTTGTCCCAAAGACATCTCAGCATGCAGCGTGGTCGGTCATTAAACCATGAACCTTGGTGTTCTACCAACAGAGCTCCAGTCATGTTGGTTAGCCATGTTCACCTGAACGCAAAAACTGCTCAGGAACTGTTCAAGTAACCCAACAAAGAGCCCGAGTTATGACCCAGCCTCCAGACTCCCTAGATCACGTGTCAAACATGTGGCCCACACGCCAAAACCGGGCCGCCAGAGAGTCCAAACCAGCCCACGTGACGACTTTGTAAAGTGTTAAAATTACAAAGACATTACCTGCTGATTTTAAATTTGTAAAACTATAAATTAAAAGAAAACTTGTAGACCATGACTAGTAGTTTTGATCATAAAGTAAAATACTTATTTGGCTCATTTCTCTTTTGTCGTTTTGTTTCTCATTTTTGTAATATTTTCTACAATTTCGTTTAGCAGACGCTTTTGTCCAAAGCGACGTACAACACAAGCAAGAATTCAGACGTAAGGAAATTATTTTGTCTTGTTTTTGTTGTTTTTTGTCAGACTTTTGTCATTTGTCTCATGTTTTGGTCATTTTGTGTTTCCTTTTTGTGTCGCTTGTGTTTTTTGTCTTCTTTTTGTCACTTTGTAACTTTTTTGTCTCTTTTTGTTTTGTTTTGTTTTGCGTTGTTTGTCTTTTTGTCATTTTATTTCTCGCTTTTTTGTGTGTCTCATTTTTGTAACATTTTGTTCTTCTTTTTGTTGCTTTTTTTACCTTTTTTATCTGGCTTTTGTCAAATACTTCATCATTTGTTTCCAGATACCTGTGATTAAATGTTTTGTGTTTTTGTAGATACTTGTTTTAGATGTTGAAATTGAAGTTTTTGTTCTTAAGAAATTTCAGGTTGTTGGAATCATTGAGACACATGCATCTTTGTCACAAACAACAATCATGCATTTGTTTTTCTTTTATAATAGATTTATTTAACTTCTTCTGTAAATCTGACTAAATCTGCTGGGTCAGAAATAGACATACAGCAGTGCTACATTTGGTTAAATATCCTTTGGCCATTTTCACCTCAGCTAGGTACTTCTGGTATCCGTCCATCTATCTATGAACAGCTCTGATTGTGAATAAAACTCTTGAGCTTTTCAGTTAAAAGAACACCCTTTTTCTGTGACTTCTGAGCAGGTTTATGGGCACATGTTTGAAGTAGACATCTGAGCAACGTGATGCTCTCCCTTGGCGGCCCACCACTATCCAGTCGGTTTAACTGTTTGATGAGCTGAGGTGGATACCCGTGGTGCACAGACTGGTGGGCATCGCAGGAAGCCGGGAGCCACCCATTCAAAATACAGAGCGTGGAAGGTGCCAGGTGGCAGCTGCAGCACAAACTGTTAGCTGTCTGAACGCCGTTAGCGGCCACCCATCACTGCACAAGCAGAACATTAGTGTTGCACATCAGTTCAAGCTCATCCAAAACCTGCTAGATTTTACAGTCCTTCTCTGGTTGATTAACCTTGTAAAACTCATCTCTGCTTATGGAAAATGTGCTAGTTTTCGAGGTGGAAATACCCGGTCGTGGTGCTGACTGTGTGTAGCACAAAAACACTGTACGGGCATGTTTACATTGCAAAATGCTTCATTTTCAATACAGGGCTTCTTTAGTAGTACAATGAGAAACATGCAGTTTGAAAACACACACTAGCATGCCAGTTAAAGAGCCAAACAGTGTTCTATCACAATCACTGTTGGCTGGTTAATGCTGGGTGGCGAGCCCTAAAATAATCAATTGAAGAAAGGCTACTTAAACACATTAAAATGAAATTAATTACACGTTGCAAAATCATTATGAGACATTATCTGCCTGGTTAGCATGTCAGCATTTATTCCAAATAATTGCAATTATACTTATTAAAGTTTGTGTTTTTAATTTTGCTCTGAATGTACTTAATGTGCAAATGAGTGCATAGGTGCAGTCCAATAGCAAGTCTACCATGCTATATAGTTTCCCCGACTACAGTTTAGCATATCCCAACCCATAATATGTCGAATGCAGTGTGTAGAAAATACCATGATGTCCAACTACATCAGCTCACATTTTGCAGTATGTAGACCAGTATAATTTTCTGGCCATTTTTACCCACAATCCCCTGCAGCAAAACAGGAAGTAGTGCACATACTGCATGCAACAGTACATAGTTTGTAACAGGAGGTGCAGTGCTCACTGAAAGACAAAATGTATGGGATCTGGAAGTAGATCCTTCCACTTCTGGCCACCAGGTGCTCTCTAATTCTGGCCGCACAATGACTGTCAGAACAATTTTATTTTTCTTGACCTATTGTGACTCCAAAAATCGGTACACTGTTTCTTTAACACCCACCATTAAGGCTTCCTTAGTAGTTGACTGGTACCTAGAAATAGTCTCAGCACAAACTGCTACTGGTTAACATGAAGTTATTGTGCTTATACTACAAGGTCTATGTGATAAGTACTGTTACCTCACAGCAAGAAAGTGTTCTGGTCAGTCTGAGTTTTTGCATGTCAACCCGAGGAGCTTCAGTAGAAATCAACTCAACTTTTGTTTAAGGTTCTTGATGACGTCCTTCCTCTTATCCAAGAGGCTTGTTCAGTTGTACCTGACTGATGGGGAGTTTCAGAATTTTATAGTCAATGACTGACCCAGGACTCAGTGCCTCAAGATGTGGATTGCTGTGAAACCAGGTGATGAAGCTCAGTTTACATAAAGCTTATGAATCTGCCATGTGAGGGGTGACTCCAGATGTTAATGATTGACAATCCTCATCAGCCAGTTCGAACTGAAGAAGCCTCTTGGATGAGGGATGAAACGTCTTCAAGAACCTACAAGAGAAGTCCGGCTGATTTCTACTGAAGCGCCTACGATCACCATGACCTGGATGACAGAAGCCACACAGATGTCTACAAGCTCTTCTAGTGCTTGAAGGGTTTCCTCCTACACTCCAAAGACAAGCATGGCAGGTTAATTAGTGACTCTAAATTAGCCGTAGGTGCGAGTGTCAGCATGCATGGTTGTCGATCTCTGCGACCAACTGGTGACATGTCCAGCTTGTACTCAGCCTCTCACCCAATGTCAGCAGGCATCAAATCAAATCAGTCCAGTCTAATTTATGTATCTAGCACGTTTAAATCAACCTGAGGAGACCAAAGGCAGCAACCAAGTTATGTGTGAAACATTAAGACAGGATAAAACTAGTAAAAGTCCATTCAGAAAACAAAATAAGATATAATAAAATACTAAAACAGTAAAACAAGACTGGATCCTGTGACATATTTACAGGAAGAAGTAGCTAGCTAATGGATGAACCAGGACCCCAGTTCATCTCAGTCAAGTTCGTGCAGCATAAATGTTATTTTCTCCAAGTCTGAATGAATCTCTCTGCGGAAATTTGGCCGATTATTTGTCTGTCAATTGCAGGATTCATTTTAACCCTAAGTCCTCTAAATGGACTACAAAAGAAGCATAACAACAAATACTGTCTACAGCTCACTACTGTCTTTATTGAAAGCGAAGGGTTATGATCAAGGCGTACTTACAGATCATCATCTAGCGAAGACACAGCTTTTTTCCTGGGGACATGTGGCTTTAATGTCAGTCTTTTAGCACAAGATCATGTTTACAGCCATCAAGTGTGTATTAAATCCCTTTACTAGATTCTGGGTTTTAAAACTAGCCAGCTGGAAACATGGAAAAGTCAGCTTTAAATGGAGTTATTTACCAGCTTATGAAGCTCATCCCACCCTTTTTAACCCTGAAAACCAGCAGCAGGCACTCATTTGAACCAACAACAACACCAGCTGGAGATGAGAAGATCATTTCTGTCTGTTTTCATCTAAAATCATGTTTCAAAAATGACCAAAAGTTATGGAAGTGCTACATCTGTCATAGTTACCATCATAAACTGCACTGTGTCGTGAAAGAGCGAATGTAGCAGCAGTAATGTTATAGCTAGAAACGAGTGCTACGTTGCCCTCCTGCAGAATTCAAAGCTAAATATGACCGTCTGGCTCTCATCAACACACAGGTTTTGAGTCCTTCTTTTAATTTCTGGCCACACAGAAGGCAGAATTATTCCTCAGACATATCTCCCATGTTGAATCAGTATTATATCCGGTAACCTTGAGCTACAGGCAGCGCACAATAACAGCCGGGCATGGAAGACATTTGTGAAAGTGTGACACTGTGCGAGGAGTTTGGCGAGTTGGAGAAAAGTCAATGATTCATGCCGTGTCTGACTAATGCGGCTTTCATTAGCGAAGGGAATGGAGCGTCAAAGCAGAAAGAAAGAAAGTATTTAAGAAGGTTATTTTTCTTTCTTTTCCTTTTTTAAGAAAGCAGATGGCTGTGTGTCTGCTGCAGCGCCTTCATGACCATATTACCAGGACTGATGAATAAAGAAACTCTCTGTGGTCAGTCTCTGTTGTCCTAAATGAATGCGTTTAGTCTGCTGTTCTTCTCCCCATCAGTCTATTATTCTTAACAGCAATGAGGACAAGGTCATAGCTGTCTTTCCTGTCTGAATAACAGATTCCAGTAAGAGCAGTTTACAATGTGCACAGCCCTGACATGGGCATGCTGCAGTTTAGTCTTCATGACTGGGCTTTTTTGACTTTACTGCAGCGATTTTGCAATTGTACATTCGCATTTGTGATCATGTAGATGCATAGATCCAAAATGTGCACTTTAGTTCAGCTGTCTTTGCTGAATTATCACGTCTCAAGGCCCTCCCATGTTTTGCAGAGCTGTTAACAACACTCCTACAGCTCCAGCATGCACGAGGCCGTATAGACCCATAACTATCTGGAAGCAATGGGCCAGTGAGAGGGATGATTCACGTCGACAGCAGAGCTCATATCACCCGCGGTGTAAAAGGGGACATCACCGAGCGGGAGGATGCCATAATACGGATGCCATCATTAAAAGCTGTGACAATGCGCCGCTTACCGTGAAGCATGCAGTCGCACAACACGCACATTGTGTAAAAGTACACACAGAATACAGACACGCACGGTAACACGGACGTCTGTCTATTCCACACACGCATCATTTCCACAAGAGCTTGCACAGGACACCTGAATAAACTTTGCTCAAGGTTTTAGGAATAATAGTTCCGTGCAGGCCCTAATATCTGCACCCATTCATCCATCATTTGAGAGCCATTATATTGGCACTGAATTCATAAATGTGCTCTTATCCAGTCTGGGAAGGCAAATCAGTGGGTCTTTGTTTAAACACGAACAGCTTCTCCCAAAGCCCAGAAAAGGCGAGCTACATCTACGGAGCCCTGGTACCACTTGGGCTGCCTTTACACACCTTATTTGGTGCAGCTGAATCATATCCTGGACGGTTTTAGCCTTTCTGGTTTTGGCTCCTGTCGGGAGAGGAGAGACCATGCCAATCAAGTCAGATCTGCATGAAACAGCAGCTCCCCCGCGGCCGGGCTGACACAGGTGATTTCACGCCACTTCCAAATGAATCCTGGAGAGGGCGAGTTAAGGTTAGAATCCAATCAAAATATTAACTATTTGTGTGTCTTTGCTTGTATTTCTAGTGCTCTGGGGGTAAAAATTGCTCATAGTGGTGGCTACAAATGGACTGTGGATGTGTATATTACAAAATATGTGAAAAACAACAGATTTTGGGACCTCAGAGCAACAGCTTATGATTTGATAGCAGTAACCTTTTCCAAAGACGCAATAGATGCATCCCAGAGGTTGTTATTTTGCCCTATCGGGAAATCCATAACTTTCGACAGCTCAAGATTAATCATGTTTTGACCAATGAACAGCTGACCTGAGCAATCGTGTGACTGATTACAAATAGTCTGCTTAAATGCTATTGTCAGTTGCTAATGAGAAATGAGACCGAGTCTATGAAAAACTGCAACACAATTTCTGATTTGGTCTAATCCAAACAAACCAGGAGAGAAGAGGTGAAGCTGTAAATCCTGGGAGAGTGCAAATTTAATATCCACAGAAAATGGAGAATGATGCTAAGGCAACCTAAGCGTGAGAGGATCCAGGGATTTTCTGGATATGAGGAAGTATATTTTGGCTCAGAACTAATAAAAGTGTTTAAAAGGGAAGCTGATTTCCTTATGCACCTCCAGCAAACATTTATGTGAGGCCACAAAATTGAGGCAGACATGCATTTTTTATGGGAAGACTCCAGCTTTTACATCTCATGACATCATTGGTCTGAGAGTTAGTCCTGTGGTTTGTGGCCTCCAGTAAATCCTTCCTGCTGAAGTTACTTTGCTGCTCTCCAGAGTCAGAGCTGGTAACTAAACAGAGTGGGTGATTATTGGATGTGCAGATATTCAGGTTCCTGCTGGTGATTTGTATAAATCGACATGCAGACCCAGATAATTCACTACCCACTGAGAGGCACAGCGGCCTCAGAGTTAGACGAAGGTCTACTGACATCTAGTGGATGGATGCAGTAAATTAAAAAGTTAGAAAACCCTAAGATTAGGCTGTCCTGCAATCATAGGCATAGATTTCAGGGGAATGCATGCATTAACCCCCGCAATCACAAAGGCATGAATCAACCAAATGATTGTGTAAAGTAAATTCATAGATGCACCAGAGGGGGTTCTTTATTCTTCAGTATGTCAGACACATATATGTGCAATATGTGAGCAGACATCTTTAGACACATACCAGCCAGTAAAGAGGATTTGTAAGTAAATCAGTATAAATTATCAATGTAGTGACATGCATTTAAACAAAAGAAACAAATGAGCTCAGAAGGGTAAATCCTACCTATATGTGGATTTACTCATCGGGGGTCATATTAAATGAGAAAAGTGGATCTGTAGAAGGTCCGTATTTGAAGTAATACAGGACACATGAGAGCCTCACTGCATTATATTCAATTTATTCCCTGTTTATGTTTGAATTTTCACCTGATGTCTGAATTTTGTGTTTTTCTTTACACAAATAAACAGTTTCTGCCACGAATTGATGTCGAAAAGGAACAAATTGGTGCATACAAATTCACCAGAATACAGAATTGAAGATCATTGGAGAGCAGGCAAAGTCACCCCTGTACAGTGTGTCACCCCCAAGTTAAACCTGTACTCATGCCTACAATCAGAACCCCACGTGTTCCCACAAACGCTCATTAAAGGAGATATTTAATCAGCCAATCACATGGTTGCATCGACTCAGTGCATTTAGCCATGCAGACATGCTCAAACCCAGCATCAGAATGAGGGAAGAAAGGTGTTTTAAGTGGTTGTTGGTGCTGCTTTGAGTGCTTCTAAAACTGATGATTCACCCACAACCATCTGTAGGGTTTGTACACAATGGTTCAAAGAAAGGGAAAACATCCAGTGAGTGTTGGTTCTCTGGGTGAAAATACCTCGCTGATAGCAGAGGTCTGAGAAGAATGACCAGAACGATTCGAGCTGATAGAAAAGCAGCAGTAACTCAAATAACCACTTGTTATGTCCAAGGAATGCGGACAGGAATGCCTGAATGCACAACCTTGAATCAAATGGTTTAAAACAGAAGAATTACACACCTTTTGCCACTCATGTTAGCCAAGAGCAGGAAACTGAGGTGACTGTGGGAGCAGACTCGACAACGTTAGACAATAGGAGATTGGAAAAATGTTGCTGTGTGTATTCAGTCTCATTTTCTGCTGCAACATTCAGATTGTAGGGTGTAAGCAACTTAAAAACATGCATCCTTCCTGTTTTCTTGCTACTGGTAGTGTAATAGTGTGGGAGATATTCTCTCAGCACACTTTGTACCCCTTGATTTAACATCATTTAAACACTACAGCCTACCTGAGTATATTTCTAGTGACTATTTCCAGCAGGATAACGCGCCATTTCACAAATCTCACATCATCTCGCACTGGTTTCTTGAACACGATGATGAGTTCAGTGCCTCCAGCGGCCTCCACAGTCACCAGATCTCAATCCAGCAAAGCCCCTTTGGGATGTGATGAAAACGGGAGATTCGCATCATGAAGGTGTTGCCCACAAATCTGTAGCAACCGTGTGATGCTATCACCTAAATACAGGCCAGAATCTCTGAGGAATGTTTGCAGCACCTTGTTGAATTTGAAGGCAGTTCTGCAAGGTGCAGTGGTGAGGTGCGTAATATTAACATAAATAGAAAATAAGCATCCAAATAGAAATGCGGCAGTCACAGACAGGGGATTCAGCTCTTTTTGGGCTCCATAGACCTGATCAATAATCCATCCATGACTAAATAACATAATTTTAAAGCTTCCCATAGTTTCTGTTTTATGCAAGCTATAATATAACCTCATCTTATGAGAATATTTGATGCATTTTTCTTCCCAAGCCATTGTGATATGCCATTGTAGGCGACGGTGTTACTAATAAGATTAATGATGGCTCTGTTCTGTTCATGTATCCTGGTAAGCCGTGATAGTGTGACACATCGCCAGCATGCACAATACAAGAACCCTGAAACTGGAGCACCTAAATGGAATTCATCCCTCATTAGTTTTATTATTTATACGTGTGCTTTTCTTGATGTGACATGTCAAAATGCATGCATTCCAACCTTGCTGTGAAGACGTAGTGCAAAAAGACAGGTGACAAATTCCAGGAAAAATCAGCATAATATGTCTCAATAAGGTGTTGGGCTGCTATGTGCAAACAGAATAGCTTAAATGCACTTTGGCATAGATTCTGTTTGTGACAGCCTGGCTCATAGGATGCAACAAAAAATGATTTTATTGTAACCAAACAATCCACAATGTACACAACAAACCACAAAAACATGCAGCTAAAGCTCCCGCAGGCAGCAGCTCCTGTCAGAGAGAGCTGCAGTAGGAGTGAGGAAGGTTATACAGAGTTGAGTCACTTGATACAGGTGTGGCTCATCAGCTGACGACCCTCAGCTCAAGCAAGACAGGAACACCTGTCCAGGTGGAGGGTCGTTACACTCTTCAAGTCTGTGGAAGTCGACCAGAAGGAGGAACCCCATTCTTCCACAAGATATTCCCTTATTTGGTGTTTTGATGATGGTGGAGTGAAAAATGCTCTCTAACATGGTCCATAATCATGTTGTGTTCATCAAATCATTCAGTGACTCTTCATGTACAAGATATGATGGCATTGCCTTCCTAGATGAGACCACTCCCATCAGGCTGGAACTGTTTAGGACAAAGGTGATCATTCAGAACAACGTTGCACTGATTTACAATGCCCAAGTTTTTCCTTTAATTTGTCACCCATTTGTGTATGTACAATATTAATATCTCACTGAAGCTGGAAATGCAAAAACAAATAAGAAAACACAATGATACATTTGATCCGATACAGAAATAATCTTGCCATAAATATTTGAGGAACTTCACACAATTTAGTTCAGAGTTGACCATTCCATTATCAATTGCAGCACTGTATTATCTTACATGTAAATTTATAAATGTAACTGTTCAGTAAATTACTTACAACCAACTTGGCTGAAAGTAATTTTGGTTCCTATCTGCCATTGTTTGTGGTGGGACAGACATTAGTGTTACAAACTGTCCTATAATGTTGGTGTTTATTAAAGATTACTCAAAGAGAAACTGTAGCCTATTTTATCAGCTCACTAGACAACAATACCCACCAAGAAATCAGAGTTACGAACAATGAGGCTATAAATCCAAACGTTGTTTGAGTTTGGTCAATATATAATTGCAGGACTTTTTGTAACACAGTTGACAGGTATCATAGTTCACATTTTAGTGATATCCAGTCATTTTTTTATTAATAAGTGCTTGCTTCCGTAATAAATAATTCTGGAATTTGTAAAAACATGATCATAACGAACAGTTCTCAGATTTTGATCTGAACTCTCACATGAAACAACCCAGCCAACAATATGATGTAAAATGTGCAATATACTTCACTGTCTCTGCTGCTGCTGCTCTATACAACCTCATGATATACCAAAGTGTGCAACACGTTTTTTTACAGTGCAATACATTATTTTTCTTTACAGTTCTCATATATTTTTAAAGATATTTATCATTTCTGACATTTAGATTGTGTTTGTGTAAATAGAGACTGTTTGTACTACCTTAAGGATTTTTTAAGACTTTTATCTTGCACTATGCTTTTACTGAAAAAGAGAAGCTCTTCAGTCCCATTGTAGATTGTATAATGACAATAAATTCACATTCTATTCCATTCTAAAAAACTTTTTTTTTTAACTTTTAATAAGAATGTATGCAAGATATATCCCATGGACTTCAAAAGTCCTCAATTATATACTGACCTATATACATGTGATGTGATATGAGTTATGCTTGTGAAAAGCAAGCCATATAGCAATTAAGCTAGCAGCATTTTTGGATTTTTTTTCAGCTGACAAATAAAAATCGTTTTGGGTGTGTTGAATTTGTTTATTAAAGTGATATTAAAAACAAAATAAATTATTAATATTTTCATCTTCTGATCGGTGCAGGTGTAACGGATGAATATTACGCTCAGTCCGGAGGGAGGGGGTTGAACGTCACATCCGGGTCACGCAGCGCGGAGGAGAGCCGTTGATGGGCGCAGCATCCGCATACAAAGAAGAAGAAGACGATGGCCGACATATCTCTGTATCTCACGAACGTTAACGTGTCTATAGGACGGAACATGGACGTGGGGCAGGTAAACTGCGTTTTATTTTACAATAAAACCCGTTTCTCGTCTGTTTACTGAATGATAAGCAGCTCTGGTGTGGCTGGTTGTCAGCTGTCATGTCGGTTTGCTCAGTTAACAGAATACAAATGAGGCGAATTTTAACGTCTTTTTAAAGGCAAAACAAGCTTTCACATCTGTCTTCTTCCCTGAAACTGACCGAAACGATTTAAACGTGGCTTTATTTGTGAAAAGAAAAGGAGGGAGTGCTGCACTGGGTGAAGAACACTGGAATTAGATGTTTTAACCTGAAGAAAATAGAAAAGCAGGTGGACCAGTAATTATTGCATTAGTTGGCAGGCCAAGGAGTATCCAGGTCACCATAAAAAGATATTGAATATATTTCTAAATATGTACAAATATATTAAGGCTCTGAACCCGAAACAGTTTTCTGGGGATATCTTTATTACCCTCTGTGGGCAATATAAAGCCCTGGATCTCTATGGAAACATCACAACCATGGCTAGAAAGAAAGAAGTCAAAGATGCATTTGTGCAGTACAAAAAAACTACAGTTGAATTTCTTTGATTATTCATTTTACATAGCTGATAAAACGTGGAATCATCATGTACAACACAGAGGCCCACAGTTTGTCTTTATTTTATTTTTATTTTGCAGTGCCTTATGAACACAGCTGTGTTTAAAGTGTCATAAACAAAGAAATGGTGCATAAATACGTCATTAACCCTGTAAAATGCACTGTCGCAAAAATACGTTGGTTTTATTTTTATTATTATTGTTTTCTATTATATATGTGTGTGTGTGTATATGTATATATATATATATATTTGATTTATGTTTATATTTTTAGCTATTTTTTCTATGTTTGGGTTTATATATATATATATATATATATATATATATATATATATATAGTTTTCTTTTATTTTTATTTATTGCTGTTTTTTTCTTCTTCTATATTTGGGTCTTACAGGATTAAACACCTTAGTGCTGCAACAGTTAATCGATCAGTCTTCTGAACCCCAAACAGTTTCTGGGAGTTTTCCTCTCTGGACTCATTTTTGCTTTTCACTGAATTTTAAAGTCCTACATCTCGATAGAAACAACACAGCTACGCCTAGAATTAGAAAGAACTCACAAATGTCTTCTGTCCAGTGTGACACAGTAATAATGCCATAAATCATAAAAGAAGAAAGAAAAAAATCCAATCTGCATTTACCACGTACCCACAGGTAAAGCTGGCTCTAGATACTATATGATTTACATTTTTAATCTGTCTCCATAGAAATCTGGTTAGTTTAAATATGCACAATAAAGTAATCACAAACAGTTCAAAATAATTCAACAGTTTATTCATTATGTGACATATTAAATCATAAAATCATAGCAGAAACATGACATGAACACCCGATTTTGTATCGATATAGTCATTTTTTCCCCTTATGCTTTTGGAATGACCTCATTAATGGTTTCTGTGTGAGTGTCTCTTAATGGGATAACTGGGATTGTAAAGTCTGAAAACACATATGTTCACACAATCTCTACTGCAGCTTTTGTTTTGTGCAGTGTGAAAGCAGCCATGTTCACTTTTGTTAAGTCGTATATGTGATTTTCAAATGGCAGAATTCACACAGATGGCAGCTTCTGTTCTCATTGCACTGCAATTCTGTTCACTTCAATTTTATTTAAATAGCGCCAATTACAGTTCAAATTGTCTCAAGATGCTGTACTGAACCCTCAGAGCAGCTCTAAGGCGACAGCGGCAAGAAAAAACACCAAACTGGAACCTGTCTGATGAGTAGGATTTACACCAGTGCAGTTCTGTCCCTTTAATGCCAGTAGAATGTTCTAAATGCTGCTCTAAGGTCCAACAAAACACGTCCAGAGACCAGTCCATTGTCTGACGCTATGAGAAGGTCATTAGTGGCTTTCACCAGAGCTGCTTCTGTGCTGTGATGCACTCTGAAGGCTGACTGGAACTCTTCAAACAAGCTGCTCCTTTGTAAATGTTCACATAGTTGATTTGCAGCCGTTCTCTCAAGAATTTCAGAGAGAACATTTGGATCAAGAGTCGGCTTTTTAAGTAAAGGTTTAATTACAGCAGCACTCCACAGCCTGAAGGACACTTCAGATGCATTAGTTCATCCAACGAATAACAGATTTTTTTTCTCTTCCACTAAGGACCTCCATTAGTAAGAAGTGTGACAGTCATTTTTTTTTTTTTTTTAATTTCTACCACCTGTGTCATGTTGATCACAGAGTCCAAGTCCAAACCCGCCCAAGGACTTTGAGAGCGTGGAGCTGGGAGAGCTGGACAAGAGAGAGGAGGAGCAGCAGAAGGAGAAGGTTCCCCGTCGGATCATCCACTTCTCCAGCGGTGAGACCATGGAGGAGTACAGCACCGACGAGGAGGACGGAGAGGACAAGGAGCCGGAGAGGAAAGACCTGCTGTCCTCTCCGGTCGATGCGGTGAGGGTGAGAAACTCATGAGTGCAAACAAAATGAGGCAGGTGTGTTTTACAGAAACCCGTTAATTTCACTACGTTCTCTGTGCTGCAGTCAAAGATGACGTGGGGGCCTTATTTCTGGTTCCACATGTGGAGAGCAGCAACGTCCACCATCTCAGGTTTGTGCTGTTTGCTCTGAAAATACATTCGTGATGATGAGACCAAGTTTCAGACAGACGGGTTCAAAAACCTTTTACCAGAATAATTAGCTCGTTTATTTTAGTGGCAAGACTAGGAGTCCGTCTGCATGTTGGGCCATGTTGCTGCTAGTAAACATTAGCTAGCAGTGAGTAGCGTGTTATTTATCACAGAGGTAAAATTCTATTGTTTTCCTTATAATAATTAAATGTTTTGCTGAATTCAGCTTCTGGTCTGTGACGGTCCAGGTTGGGTTCATGTTCAGGATATTGTGTTGGATTTAAGCTGCTGTTCGTTCATATTTAGCTTTGACTCTAGCATCTTTTATATACAGTATTTATTACTTATTTAATTGCTTGTAATTAGGGGTTTAGTCAGTCAAAGGAAATCTTTTCAACAATCGATTGGTCGCATGGACAAACACATTATCGCCAGATTAACTAAATTAGACACTGAAGGCACTTTTATCGGCGAGCTTTTTGTGTGTGAATTATTCATAAATCAACATTAAAAGCTAGTATTTGCCAGCATATTGACTCATTTTCACCTGGTTAGTTTATATCTGAAATGATAACAGACCTGCAGCAGTCCAGTGTTCAAGTGAACATATCTATATTATTTTTGGAAACAGACACACATCAACTGTTGAGGAGTGTAACGCAGACAAATTAGCTTACAGTTTTTAGAGGATCTGACGTGTTGGCTGTTGAGCTACTTGACTTTTTGGCCTCCATTAGGACAAAATAAAGTTAGACCAACAGCTTCTTTGACACGGTGTCTTTTACTTTGACTTTTTAGAGAAGTTAGACCCAGTGGTGACAGGCTCTCTGTCCCCCCTGCTGCCAAAATGACTGGATTAATCTTGGACAGCTATTGATGTTGTATTTTTCTTCTAATGAAAAGAACAGTGGCGATTGTCACACCCATGAGAGCGACTGACCAACCAGTGAACCAGTCGACCTTGAAACTGCAGCCTTCATTCTAATACATTAATAATTTTTCTATGCTGCCACAGTTTGCAGTTCACATTAGTGAGCAGTTCAGACGAAAAATAAACTTGCCTCACTGCTTTGCTTTGATGGATTCCTACGCTATTTGTCGTAGCATTTTGTGTAAGTTGTTGAAACCATGATCAGTGGAGGAACCCAGCAGAATGCTTTCTCACTTCAGTCTAAAAGCATCCATTTATTAGACCCTCCAGAAAAACGCGATTATGCGATCGCATGAATTCCCGCATTAATCACCAAGATGCCGCTGATTATGCGGGGGTCAATTATTTCCCAAAAGGCCGCATAATCTCCGCAAAACAGCGCATAATTCCCGCAAGAATCTCACATTTCGACGAAAACAAAGAGATATATGCGGGTCCTGCTTGATTTCACAATTTCCACATAAGATGAGAAAACTATAACCATCAGTTCACGCATTCACACACACACTAGAAGCACGAGCTGATGTGGAGCGCGGCGCTCAGAGACGAAAAACAAGGATGGCGAATGCTCAAAGATCACATTTACCTACGAATGTTTCAGCCAGAGAGCGGGCAAAACAGGACCCAGATTTAACTTTTTTGCACCCCGTGCAACATCGTTCTGGAGAACCGAAGAAAATCAACCGTGTTGCAGGTAGTTTGCTCTACCTCAAAGTATAACTAAGCAGAAAGAATGTTTTATTTCTGAGAAATTTGTGATTGAGGAATGTTTAAGTCCTGCTTAAGCTGATAATAAATGAAACATTGGCAGCTCTTACTGTGATGTGTCTTGCATGTAGTTTGTCTGTTTATATTGCTCTTTTTCATTCAGTGGTAGCCTAGTAACAGGATGTAGGAGAACAATCACCTTTTTCTCCCAGTTCTTACATATTTCACCTTTTTGCATATTTTACTAGCCTAGCCGCGCTAGACCCATGTTTCTGAAGGCACAAGGGTCTAGGACCGCTCGACAGGGAGGGAGGCGGGCTAAAAGGTTGTCTTTCAAATCCCTCTGCAGCAATTGGGTAGGTAAACAACCAATCAGTGCAACGAATAGGCTGATGTAGTTCCTAGAGCGACGGCTGATTGTGGCTAAGTCCCATTAGCTTCCCAACCAGCGGAGCCAACTGGTATATTAAGGATTTGCCATATCCCGTCGGCATAAGTCCAAATGCGTCTTTCTTCTCAATGAAACACTTCAGTGCCGTCCTTTGTTTATCTTTCAAGTTGAATTTTAGCTTCAAATCTTTAAGGGCTGTGGCCAAAGCAGAGTCCAAAGATAACTGTTTATTGTGCGCCGGTTGTTTCTGTCAGAATCGTCGCGCCTCTGTCGTCACTTCGTTACGCCCGCCTTCTGACTCTACACTTCATGGTGATTGGTCCGGCCAGTTTTACGAGAATCCAACCTCGAGCCTTATGGAGGGTAACTAGACCCACCCTGGCAGAGAATTAAATTCGTTGCCGTGGGTTGTCTAGCGCGGCTAGGCTAATATTTCACAGCTATTCGCATACTTTGCAACTTTCCGCAATTTCCCCGCGTAAAATGGCATAAAAACCCCCACATATTTATTCACATGATCAAGGATTTTAGCCCACGTTTTTCTGGAGGGTCTAATTTATATTATTGTATTAGTTTAAGGCATTTTATATTTATATTTTATCGTCACTTATCATATTTCTATTCCAGCCTGTGACTACCTGGGGGAGAGGATGGCTTCTCTGTTTGGGATAACATCTGCCAAATATCAGTACGCCATCGATGAATACTACAGGATGAAGAAGGAGGTACGGGGCAGAGAAGCTCTGTGGTTTTGAAGGTATTATTGTCATACTGCGTGTATTACTCGACTGATGTACTTCCCTCTGGTGTGATTTGGTCAGAGGGAGGAAGAGAAAGAGGAGAACCGTCTGTCAGAAGAAGCCGAACGATCCTTTGACCAGCTACAATCTCAGGAAGAGGAGGACGAGCCGATCGCCATGACAGGCCAGCCGGAGGTGTCGGCCGAGCACCGCGACGCGACCTACCGGGTGGAGAACGAAAACCAGGCCGCCTCCAACACCATCAGAGTCCCTGCTATCGTCACGGCAACCTAACCACCCCCCAGAAGAGGACGTTTGCGCTTCGATGTCTGTCTCTTTGTCGAAGAAAGGAACACTGTGTTGTCTCACCGGGCTGTTTGGTTTGTGTGTGTGGAGCGGCTGCTGTATTGTGGTTGAATGGCGAGGACTGCGGCGGTGCAACGGCGTAGCAATCGTTCAGAAACTGCTGGATGATGTGGCATTTAGAGCTCTGAATAACCCGTGCTATGAAAGAAAATGTGCAAAATGATCTTTGAAATCATAGTTTTGCCCACATTGTTGGCCCATTCTCATGCATTATCCAGCATCCACTGCAGTTTCCCCCCTCAGAGTGGGGGATAAACGTTGCTCCGCTGTGCCTCTGATGGACCGGATACTGTGCCTGAATCACCAATACAGCCAAGTCAGTGCCAGATCTGGACCAAGCAACTATTTGAACATGACCTGAACACATCTAATAGCCTTTTTAATTCCGTGCTGCACGTGTTTCAAGTATTTCACAGCTGTCTCGTGCAGATCTGGCCACACTGACGCATCCTCGATAACAGCCGGCTGCACCAAAGAGCTGGCCGTTTTAACACCACCGTACATGTTGATTTGTTGTCCGTGTTCCTGTATTAATGCATATTAAGCTAGCATTGCACTTAATGTCTGTGGAAGCACTGAACAGATTTCGCCTTGGTTCTGAAATCATCATCAAGACTGATTTGCAAAAAAAAAAAAAAACCTCTGATAACGGGTTTATGTGTTCGGTGCTGCTCTTCTTATCTGCCTTCTCTGCTGTAAAAATGAACATAGCAGGTGTGGTGTGGAAGCCTTTGACAATGGCAGGGAGCATTGTGACACTAAGTCTGTACAAGGACATGCAAACTTACATTTTTAACTGTTTTTAGTACAATTTTTTATATTTATTTATTTAACTGAACCGACTGAGCACTTAATTTGAGCGTTTTTTTTTCTATTGTTTTAGTGAGTAACACTAAAATAAACTGTTAATAAAGTTGCTGTCTGACTTTTATACTCGTCAGTGTGGGTGTTTTTCATTACCGAATAGCACTTCTACAGCTTAATAAATCCAAATGGGAGCATGGATTTTATTCGCCTGTCCAGCGCTGACAGGCCCAGTGGAAGGCTCGTGGTGCTGCTGCAGTCTGACTGATGTGAGCGATCGGCTTTGTCAGTGGCAACAAAGAGCCTGTGTCATTCTGCATGCAGGCTGCTCTGAGGTCAGGGACCCTGTCCACTCGCTGCACAATACGTCCATTCTCAGTCCAGAGTGGGTTTCTGTGGTCCACAACGACCCCCTCGGCAGCCACGTCCTCATCGCTGATGATCTACACAACGCCTGAGTCGACTCATGCAAAGTGAGCCGCTGGGTTTGATGCCAGAAAGCAGCTCAGAATGACGGAGAGCTTCACGTTGTCATCGGTTACCGCTGATGAAGAAAATAGGGCACCTTTTGATACAGATACCTTCTAGTGCCACTCCTTCATTGCACCCCCCCACAGTTATCTACAATTCTTTCATCTTTTATTTTACTGTCTGTCAGATCCAATTCTTACCTTTTGTTGTCACTCCTTTGCCGTTTTCAAGTGTTTGCCAGACCTTTTGATTCAATTACTACTTCTTCCTTTCTTTTTTTTCTTCTTTTTCTACTGATTAGCAACCATTTGCAAAGGTAGTGTCTACAGATACGGACCTGTACCCGTAGCCTGTGGCCTACGGATACGGCACTTTCCATTTGCCGGACAGATACGGACCCGTACGCGAGTCTCGCGAGTCAAGAAGCTGCTAACCACTGCAAACTGTTGAAAGGTAAGCAAAGGTTAAGGTTAGGGTTAGTGTTAGGGTCAGGTTTAGGGTACCTGTAGTACCGATGCTACGGGTCCGTACCGCTAGCGTCTACCGGGAGTCACGTGACCAGATCTCGCGTATCTGATTGGCAAATGGCAAGTGCCGTATCCGTAGGCCACAGGCTATGGGTCCGGGTCCGTACCTCTAGCAACAACCATTTGCAAAGTACATACAACCCTCTCCCTACCCTCTGACCATCCCTATAAGTCGCGTCCTCTGCAAATGTTCTGAGTCAGCTTGCCTTCACAGACTCATGCTCTGTGTTGGTCAGCCCATCGTATGCCAGAATACCAATAAACACCCCCCTACAGCAGACTTCCAAGGACTAGGAGGGAAATTTCTTCAACAGTGTCAGGGTATTTGTGAAGTCTGTTGTCACATTCGCGATGTAAAAGCTTTGTACACTTTAAAACCACCATCTTATGAAGTATTTTTTTAGTATGACTATGTATTTCTTCTCAAAAATTAAAATTTATCAGTGTTCTAAGATTATTTCAGCCCGTTTTCCTAACCAAACCTCGATTTTTCAATTCATCAGATGAAACCTGCAGTGCAGACGTTTTGGCGCCCCCCTCTGGCAGTGGTAATAATTACACAAATGCTGTCGATGCAGCAGTTTTTCCACCATAGTCTCCACCACACCTCTAGTTTCTGTATCCTACTCAGTCTAATCTTCAGCTCTGGCAAACCAAACGTTACTGGTAAACTGAAAACAACGTGTGAATGTTACCAGAGACACCAGATTTAAAGACCTCCACCGGTAAAAATCGAGATTTGTTACCTTGTAACAAATGCTGGAGCAGCATTAAACCTCCCAGTCTCTAAAGCTGATGGTTCCTGAGCATAACTGTGCACACAGGGATCTGTCTTTAGCTTAAATTATACTTAACATAAGGCTCCATGCTACATATAAATACAGCTAAGTCATATTAATGCATGAAGGGGTTGTTTTCACGGAAAAAAACTTGATGAGTTTTAAGAAATGTATTCAACAACTGGAGAGACACTTTCAATCGCTGAATATGGATTAAAAACAAACGCTTTACATTCATTCAACCTTTATTTAAACTGGGAATACACTGACCTATGGAGGCCTCATTTACAATACACCCAAGTAAGAAAGAAGAACAAAAATGTAGGTTAACAGGAAAGAAACTTGGCCAAGAAGAACAATGAAAACATTAAAAAATACTAAAACAATACAAACATTACAGCATTTAATGACTGAAAGTAAAACATGTAAATATGATACACAGAGATGAGTTTATCGGGATTTAATTGAAGATCACAGAAGCACTTTAAAGTCACCACCTAAGGAAGTCATTTTTGTTCAGAATTATGTCTTTCTTTTATAGAAATCATAGATATGTCTCTAACTACAAAGTGATTGATGCTTTAAATAAATGAGGCTGTGAAATGGAACAGAACTACTGTTTTCAAAGTCAAGAATTGACTTCCTTACTCAAGACAACTAATAATGTGGAGGTTTTAGAGGTTTTTTCTATGAGGAAATTCCAGCTTCCAGTATGCTGCGACTCATTTTCTAAAACTGTAACGTATGTCAGCATTTGGAGTCTTGAAGAGACTCTAAGTGGCGTACGTTTTGCCGTGAGCATCGCTACATTTCCCTTTTGGTGCAGGATGATAGCTGCTTTCTGTAAAACACAGTATAAACTGTCTTTCTGGTCATGTAGAGAAGCTGAGAAATGATACCTGTGAACGCTTTCAAACTATGCGCAGCCTCTTGATAGATGAAGCTCGGTTCTTACATGTCTCACCACATCATTCCGGCCGTGCTCATCTCTGATAGTCACACAGTGAAGTCAATCCACGCCACGCTTTGTGTTGCTGGACCACACAACAGACAATAGCACCGCTGACAGCCTGCACAGTCCGTCATGTAACCCAGCAACACAAAGACGGGGCAGATTTTTAGATGAATCCTTCAGTCTGACATTTTTCTTTGGGATTTCAACAGAGACGTGAGCCTCGAGGTCTGCACAAACCCGCTGTTATTGAACAAAAATCTCACTGGATCTTTGAACAACAGCTCCTGGTTGTTTCTATTTAGGATTTATTTATGTGCTTTTTCAGTCAATTATGTATATTCTTAAAGTCTCAACTCAGCCTGAGGATTTTGTTTCTGATTGAGCCGATTCTTCAGGAGCCAAATTATGTTTTATATTTATGGGAATTAGCCGGGCTGGGCTGAATATGTTTGTTTTTTTTATTGTTCCTTAAGGGGCTGTTTGAGGCGAGCAAACACAAAGACATATAAACAACATTTATCCTCACTTACAACAATTTAACGCTGTAAATATGATAAGTTGAAACGCACAAAGGTTAATGGTGATGAGTTGTCCAACATAATGGTGATAATCAGTCATGAGCCTATGAGGTCATTTATTTATCCTTGGAGAGTCTGAGTCTCAGCACACAGAAATAAAAGTCAGAAAAGAAGTACCTTAACCTCAACACATGCTCGGTCTCGACACCTTGCGCTTTCCTCTGTAGCTTTCTTTCAGACTGACACCCCTGAGGATTTGCATTTACTGCCTGCCAGCAGCCGGCTTCGTGTTTCAAACTGAATCTAAAACCAAATTACTTACTGAATCTAAGCTGCTGTTTTATGTTGATTTCTGCTGCGTCAGCCCCCAAAAAAGAAATAATTGGCTGCATCTTCACCCAGCAGACTGTAAAACGATGAGGATTAAAAATTTACAAAGGAAGAAAAGGACTGGAAGCATTATTAACTCTGTAATTAGCTGCTGTATGAGACCGAGAGCGAAGCTAATGTGTGAAATTCACCTTAGACGCCCTCATTTCTGGGACTCTGCTTCTATTCCCTGTACAGGTCTGTGGAGGGAGTTGGGGTTATTTTTATTAGATTGCTTTTTACATTTTGTACACTGTTCCCCTTTCTTTCACAAGTTACTCTCCAGTGTGACTGTGTTACAAGTTTGTTGGCATAAACTCAACAAGATGCAGAATTTAGCAGTCTCTTGTCCCTCCACTAGAGGGCAGTACTGACTTTAACAGCAGAGGCTGGCTGGGGTTACTGTAGGCCAGAGGCACATTCAAGTTCAAGCTGTGTGCTGCATGTAAATAAACTGAATTTGAAGTGTGATTTCTCTTTAAAACTGCAAGGCAAAGTGTGAAAGCAAAGAAAAAGCATGATCTTTGCAAAACTAAGAGACTAAATTGATGTTTTTCTCCTGCTTAAATATAGAGTCTGATTGTGAGAAACTAGTCGAAGTGGTCTGCATAATGTGTGTCTCTGTGCAGCTTCCTTCTGCAGACACGGAAATCATCGGACAATAGGTGATTAAAAGGGAAAATCCAGACTTGAGAAACTCGCAAAGCCATTCCTTGTGACTTACTGTTTACTGGCACAGGCATGCATGTGTGCACGTGCACTAAGAGGCACAGGAACAAGTGTGTCTGCATATATATGCAAAGGGGTCAGTCCCAAACTCGTCTTTCATGTGGCAGTGCTGCCCCCGCTGCGTCTTGTGCGTCCACGTGTCGTCCTGGAGGTGAAACATACCTGACATTTTTGCAGGCTTTGAGCAGAGAGGGGCCGGGACGGGAGGCGTTTAGTGATCTGGGGGGACCAGTTTAGCGAGCATTTTCACTTCTGATTTACTCAAAGGTGGTGCACAGGCCGAACCGCATGTCCTAAAAATGTATCACACCACACCTGACTGCCATATGCTTTGGAACATGAACACTGTGATTAATCGCACATGCAGTTCAGGAACATCGGCACAGATTGTTGCTGTAGATGTGGAGAGCTCCTGCAAGAACAGTCCGATACCTGACTGGCTGATTTCCTCGAGATGCAGCCACTTTTAAGAAGACATCTGCTCCCCAGTGGGGGCAGAGACTTGTGTATAAATGGAAACAGAAGTGAGGTGGTAAAGGCACAGAAAGACAGTGAGACATACAGAAAGACAGAAGGAGGGAGGATGATGAGAACAGCAGAAGCCCCTTTGATGTGGGCCTCAGCGGGGCCCTGTGTGTCTAAGACGAGGCAGGCCTGCTGAGGGAAGGGGATTTCCAGCCCTGCTTGGTCTCCTGTCTCACCCCCTTTAGCCTTTGCTTCCTTCGTGGGCTTCAGCTTAAAAACACAGAGTCTACAAAGAGCAAGTCTCTATAGCCAGAGGTCTTTGCTCAGGATGATAGACGTTGTAGTGATAAGACACCGTTCTCTGTCAGGAGTTTAGTGGGGTAGAATACCTTAAAGCGTGGGTTGCTTTACTTTGGAGCATTAAGGTTTGACAGGCATGTTATCTTTAAGAAAAAATAACACCATTTATCAAAGCTAGACTCTGTAAAAACATAAAGAATCATCAGAATTCCAGCTTTCTGACTAAACATGCCCCGTTCCATCAGGAGAAATAACCAAATCTAACATTAAAATCACAAGATTAATCGAAATCCCTTTATTCATCATGTTGCATTTCAAAATTCACCCGAAGATAATCCTGTTTGCTCAGCTAGATGCTAAAAAAAACAAAAAAAAGAACAATTCTGCAGTCCTCAGTGCAGCCGCGGTGTGACTCAGCTGTGACCGGCAGTCATATGATTAAAATTCAGGGATGGGGCTGAACTGGGATGAACTGCAGGCCGTGTTTACACAGAGCAGATAGAAGAACAAGTGTGGAAATAAATCAAAAATCTAAGTAGTAAAATATCTCAAGCATGCAATAGTGTCAGCGTTTGTTTTTCCAGCACTGAAATGCTGCACATGTTGACTCCAGTGTTTCACAGTTTTTATAAAAGAAGTCATGAAAGAAATCTAATTCAGTGTTTTTCTTTTTAATAACTTTGTTATACTGCACACAAGACAGTTCTGAGTTTTCTTTATTTCTAGTCATGATTGTGGTGTTTCCATAGAGGTGCAGAACTTTATTTTGAAGTGGAAAATGAGCCCACAGTGAGTAAAAACCTGCGTTCAGAGGGTTAAAATCATTTTGTTGAGGTTTGCACGCTGCGTTCTGACACTGTGGACTCATTCTGAACGCTCTAAAACATCTCTCCAGTGGAACATTAGCATCCTTTGTTGCATTTAAAATCATCTTGCATCCACATTTGACAATTTCCCCCTCAGACACACACAGACGTTTATTTTTACATGCACAGAAAATATTCCACATGCAAGATTAGAATCTCCGCCACATCAGCTCTAAAGCTGCTCTTCTCACACTTGTCGCACTTCACACTACACTCCCTCACTGTCTGTCTGCACACAGTGGCCTTTGTACACCCAAACACACACACCCAAATGCAGAAACATGGACTGTGAAGCACGCGCACACACACACACACACACACACATACGCACACACTGAGCTGTGGAAAGTCCCTGGCACGAAGCTGCCTCGTATCTCAGCTGCAAGTTTGCTGGTGCAGGTGGCTGCTGCAGCGACAACAATGCAAAGACAGCATGACCTGTGACCCCCAGCTGCTTCAATCTGGACTGACCTGCTGCTCCTTTGAGAGGGAAAAAAATGCAAAATAAAAGTATGAATTAAAAGCAGATGCAAAACAGACTTTCAGGGCCTGAAGTCAACACCAACCAGCAGCTAAATGTGGCCCTACTCTGGAGTTCATGAGTGAATCCTGTCACTGCGGTTGAGGATTCCAAGTATCTCACATCTTTATGACGTAAATATTTCTCAGTTGATTTCGAATCAAAACTTTAACTCTGATCATATGGGAGATTAAAATTCTGTGCAGCCTTTCTCCATGTTGTTGTTTTTTTGTCTTTTTTATTGACATTGAGCTTTTATAAATGCAGAAAGTTTTTGTCTTGCATTAAGTTTTTCTTCGTACTATTATTATATTATATATGCTCTTCGTTCTCACAGCAGAAAACTGAGCCAGAACCACAGCTGGGGCAGTATTGCTCCTAAAAAAAAAACCTGTAAAGGAGATTTAAGTCTTTGATACATGCAGTCTTGTTTTTGCATGGACTTTTTTCATGTTATTTTTAAGTAAACGTGCTGAAAAACAGAAAACTTCCCCGAAAAAGCCCAACTTGTCGAAGATAAATAGTATTTGACTCAGTTCAGTTCCTTGATCGGTAAAAAGTAAATGACGGTATCTCATCCTTATCAGCGTTTCCTCTGTGATTGTAAAACACGTTCTGACTTCAACTCCCGTCAATCATCAACTAGTGTGTCCTTGATGGCAATCTTTGGACACGAGTCACGAGTAATGGATTTTTATCAGTCTGGGAAGTCCCATTACAAAACTCACCTGATGCTCTTTTCCTTAAAGCATCTTACAGTCAGGATGGTTGTAAAATCCATCTGGGGAACTTACTGCTCAAGAGGTGAAAGTGTGACGGACTAGATTCTCCTCCTTTAACCTACATTTCTGTCATCATAATCATGAATCTATTGGACTGACCCGTCCCACATTCAGAGGGTGGTAGATGTAACAGGACTGTTGGATTACGCACAAGAACCACCACAAAGAGGCCCAAGTCCACCACAAAGTGATGCAAACCTACCAGAAAAAGAAGCAAATACGCAACAGACGTAAGGCAACCTCTAAGATATGCAAAGTGACGCCACAAAGAGATGCAAAAGAGCTACAGAGAGATGAAACAAGACTGAAAACAAACACGAAACGGCCACAAACAAGAGTCGGGTCTGGTGTCATGTCGCTGTAGGAGGGTCGGGGACGTTTAACATGTCTGTGTTCTGGAACAAAGACTTAAATTTGAGTCTTAATACATTTTAGTCACCCTGCATTACTGCATTGTGAAGCTACATGGTGATATACCGTACTGTGTCATTAGCTACTTAGAAGTTAATGTTTTCTGTCACAAACCTTTCCACTTTTGAGTTGTGGACACAAGTCACGAGTTGTGGATTTTAATCAGTTTGGAAAAGTTCCATTACGGAACTCACCTGATGCTCTTTTCCTTAAAGCATCTTACAGTCAGGATGGTTGTAAAATGGTTGTAAATGTAAGCGCTAACCAAGAACTTTCCTCGGTGTTCAGCATGATAGCTTTGAGGAAACACGGAGCTTTACGTCTTGTTTGACAACCAAAACAGCTACTGTTTATCAAAAACTCCACGGACATGTTCACCATTCGTAAGTTAACACTAAACCTGGTATTAGGTAAAGTCAAGCACGGCTGTCTGCAGGAAGGAGCTGGGCGTCAACACAGAAACCTACCAGAAAAAGAAGCAAAAATACGACAGACATTAGGCAACCTCTAAGATATGCAAAGTGACGCCATAAAGAGATGCAAAAGAGCTACAGAGAGATGAGACATGACTGAAAACAAACACGAAACGGCCACAAACAAGAGTTGGGTCTGGTGTCATGTCGGGGACGTTTAACATGTCTGTGTTCTGGAACGAAGACTTTAATTTGAGTCTTAATACATTTTATTCACCCTGCATTACATGGTGGGACACTGTACTGTGTCATTAGCTAATTAGAAGTTAATGTTTTCTGTTTTCTGACTTCTGGACTACAACCCAAGTGTCACTTCCACTTGGAACAAGTAGCAGCAGGCCTGATTGTTTTGGCCTTTGGACTGGTCAGTGGGTGTTTTGTTTTGCAGGGTGGAGGCCTGCTCCCTTTTTCAGAATGGCTTATGTAACCACTGGTCAGGGCGAAACAGCAGTGAAACATCCTCTGCAGAATAATGTGCCTGCTTGGGCGGAGGGTGGTGCTGCGAAGGACACTGAGGTCCAAACGTATACTTTAGGTACTTTCCACAGTAAAGACCAACCCCCACTCCGCCGTCTGTCATCGTTCTCTGATATACAGCAAACAGTGGTTTGAAAGAAGAAAGCCGAGAATGTGTCAGACGCCCTCTTGGTCAACAACAGAGAGCTCAACTTGTTGTTGGTGTTGTTGACCAAAATAACAGAACAGGAGGCTTATTTTAATCAGCAAAACAGCCAGAGGTAATACTGATTATAGAGGAAAACAAATGAGATTACATTTGTTCTCAGTCTAGTTTGAGTTTAAAGTAATTTAAAATTGTTTGTAGGGCTTGCATCTAGTTTAATTGTTGCATTCCCCCTGGGCAGTCTACAACACTAAATAGACTGATCTATATGGTGCATAAAATCCAAAGTGGGTGACACAAATGCAAAAGAATGGCACGAATTATGGAAAGCACAATGGCCCTAAGCAAATTAATTGTTTCCCTATTTGAACACAAAGGTACTGTTTGCTTTAATGGTGCAATTACAGCTTCAAATGTCCTGAGATAATAAAAAAAACACCACTTAAAACTCAGATATAGTCAAGTAGCACAAGAAGATTAGTTCTGTATTGTTCTGTACCAGTAAATGTACTAGGCGTGGTGTTTAAATGGAATTGCATAGATAAGTATTGAGTATCAACACAAAATAATTATATGCTTTGCATGTTTAACTGTAAACATGTTAATTTTTCTTTCACTTCAGCTGAAATGTTAACAGAAACTGTTCCAAAGGGTAAATGTGAAAGCATCAAAAGACGATCTCCCTTTATTTGCAACAGTTTTATTTAGCTCATTTAACATAAACAACATTTTCAGAATACAATCAAAATGTTCAGTCATGCTGGAGACATTTAAATAGTTAATCATTCAAAGCAGCACTAACTGATTTTTGTTCTTTCTTACTTTTGGTTTCACTCTTGGCGGGGCAACATAACAAGCTGTAAACGCCACGTTATCAGCTTCTGCAGGAACATCATTCATTTACAGTCCTGCTTCTTAATTGATTGGCTGGTTTTAGCAGAAAACAGGTACTACAAGCAACGCGAGGGGAAAAATGTTTAAACATACGTAGAGTTGGTTGGTAATTCTTTGTGGATTTTTCTGTATAGGTGACACATTTAACAGTGCACACAGTAATCTGAGGGCACCTTTAAGTGTGATTCATACCCCTGGATTAGCCAATAAGCCATACAGTTTGTACCTACAGTGTACCTGCTGTATACTGGCTACCACTAATGCAGAAGGCGCAGTGAAAAATCCCCATCTGAAATTCAAAGAAGGTTCATTTCTATATTCAGACAGACTAATCCTGAAAGGAGAACATGCACGCTGCTATTTATAACGTAGCTTTCACTATGTGTGAAAAGAAAGTGCTACTGTCTCCAATGGCTTTCCTGTAAAACACAAAAATATTTGTATTTGTGCGAAAAAATGACTTAACTTTACAGCTTTCATTTCACTGAATACAACCAATTGCAAATGTTGTCCACTAGAGGCAAACTTGTAACGCGTTCACAGATGGTTCGAAACTTCTTCTGGTAACTTTCTGCTAACAAGTTTGATTTTCTTCCCCTGTGTGTTGAAGTAGTGATTGGTACAACTGCTTCACACAAGAAAAAAATGTGGATTCAAACTCAGTAATATAAAGACGGAAGAGCCGTCCCTGGTGTCACCTTTAGGGTTCCTGAACAGCCGTTTTAAAGCTCAGCGTGGAGCTTTCAGCCGTCCCCATCTTGGCAGAGGTCTGGATTTAGCTACAGAGACAAAACAGATGTTTGCACCAGGCTCTAAACATGTTTATTTCTGCTGTAAAGTTGTGCATTTTAACATGGGGGTCTGTGAGGATGACTCACTTTGATGACCAGCCTCTAGTGGCCATGCAAGAAACTGCAGTTTCATGTTGCCCTCATTTTTTCAGCCCTGGCGGTTTCTGCTCGGTTCAGAGGTGCTGGTTGGCTGCTGGTGGCCTTTGGGTGCTCCCTTCCAAAGACATGCACAGTAGGGTAAAAGCTAAATCTACATTGTGAGTTTTGATCATGAATGGTTGTTTGTCTGTGTCTCTGTGTTAGTCTCACAATGAACTCCAGTGCCCCCTGCATGACCTTCTGGAGGATGAAGCGAGTGCAGCAAATTGATTGATGGATAATTTCTGAATTCCAAGATGGAACATTTACCAGAATAACATAAGACATGAATTTGAACCAAATTTGCTACAAAAAGTAAACATTTCCTGCAAAAAATAGATTTACAGATCAACTGTTTGCCGTAGGTTTTCCACAGAGTTAGTCAGACGTCCACTGTAAGTTTGCCACAAGTCTATTTTGAATATGAAAATATGACTTTGCTGCTAATTTGAGGCAGCATTACCACAGGTTGACTACAACTGTCTGCCAGAAGCTCAGTGTGGCCACAAGCTCCAAACAACAGAAGTGAAGTTCATGATGATTAAGGCTTCAGAGAGTCTTAATGTCCTATTACTGCTCAAAAAGATAACAAAAAGACATTTCCCGCATAAACACACACTAACATAACAGTACATGATATCGCAGGGAAGATAAAATGGGGCCAGCTGGTATTTGTTACATGAGGATCCTCAGACGGATTCTGTTCCGGAAGAAATGACAAAATGTGCAGAACGTCATGTCCCCGTGAAGGCCGAGCACTGATGTGCATCTCAGCGTAAATCTCCGTCAGTCAGAACGTCTTGTCCTGGATCTTGAATTGCTATTACAAGGAAATCTCAGGACATCCTGGAGGAGAGGAAACTCCCTGCTTTTGTTGTGCTGCGGCCGACCCACGCAGTAGCAAAACAATAGGTATTTTTAGCCCTTTTGTTAAATTTAACCCACTTACCAGCACCGTTGAAATAAAAGGACTGTTTTCTTTTCTGCAGGCTTTTATGGCCGGCAGAGGCCTGTCTCCTGCTCGCTGCTTTGATGAAGCACTTGTGGCTGAAATCTTTGCATTTTTCTTTTGTCACAGTGAGGACGTGTGCGGTGAGGTGCACTGAAAACCCACGATACCAAACACAGCCCCACGGCTAAGTGCTTGTTATGTCTGTGCCTCGTACGCGGTGCTGTATATTTACAGAAAGACTTTACTCTTTTATCTAGCCTTTAAATTTCCTCAACACAAAGGGATCCCACGCCTTCTGAGTCGCTACCAGACCGGCCTGTTTGTCTGTCTGTGGGGAAACAGTTCATGACACACGGGGGGAAATACAAGAGGAAGAACAGAGGGTGGTAGTCAAACAACTTATTGTCCTGAGACGAGGATTCAGCAGGACAAAATATATGGAGACGCGCAGTGAGAGAGGAATTCCCCCAGTAAGTTGAAATGATTGCAGATGTGCGCCTGGCTGACTGCTACTGCACACATCTGGGCCAGAAAGCTTCCCTCCTCTTCCATCCTTTCCGAGCCCTCCATGTCTCGTCTTTATAACACTGCCCCGCGCTCTACCCTGGAAAAGCAATTAGGTGGAACACATGGCCGCTGAAAGCTGCTACTCGCCAGGCAGCCAGATCAGCGGCTGCGGTGGATCCACATGTATCACGGGAGGCCTGAAAAGACCATTACCTTGGCGGCTGGGAGGAGAGATTTTGGCGGGGGGGAAGTTTGGGGGATTTCAGAAGGCAGAGTTGCAACCTCTAAGTAACGGTGCTACTGGAGGTCAGCAGTAGTCCGTAACCTCCCCAGAACCTTTGATGGACAGGAAGCATTTTCATTTCTTGAATTTACTTCCCTAAATAAAGCAGCTCTCCACTCAGTGTTTGATTTTCAAATGCACAAAGTTTCCTCTTGGCTTTGGCTCAAAAAGAAATTCAGAGGCGTTGTTTTGCTGCCGTGCATATCTAGGTTAACATTTGGAGTACAGCATGTCCTCCTGAACAGGGAACTCCTTCAGCTATAATTTACCTGAACCATCGCATACAATCAGGAGGCATTTCTTGGCACCTCTTACCTGCCTATCACTTGTTTACCTCCTCAAATGGAGACGTGCACCTGAGTCAGTCGGACTTGTTTATGCTCACTCAGAGACAACAGGCGCTCCGCTCTGGACGAAGTACACACTTTGCGCGCATGTGCAAAACACACACACACTAGTGGGAAATTCCCAGCAAAAATTCCACTCTAGCAGTCCGCTGTGAGCACATTCCTGCGTTCATCATAACATCTCGCAGCTGAAATGAAAGTCGAATTTACTGTTGTGGGGCAGTTCTGAAGATCCATCGCAGCCTCGAGCCAGCAATAAATCTTCCCAGACGGAGGATATTGCATGTAAGCTTATATCCCTGCTAGATTTCCTGGATCCAGTTCACTTTGGGGAATGTGGGAGAGCATGAAAGAACAGGCAGTAAAAACAGGAGGAGCAGACCAAAGAGTTTTACAGTCAAGGAATTCTTCAGGTGCTAAAAATATTGAAAACGTAAAGGTGTTGTCCATTACTAAACTAGGTTACATTTCCAAATAGATTTCGCCACAACACAAAATAGCATCATGACTGACCTTCCTAGATAGGCTGTATAATTTTTGGGACCAGTTTTCTCATTCCAAATTCCCCTAAAATCCCTGTGATGACTTCACAGCCCAAAGCGGCTATTTATTCCCAATCCTGTTTGACTATCTAACATAACCAAATAAGATCGATGAGAGCATGTTTTCCATTTGCGGACAATGTGGACACTCAATTAATGAATGCATAACTGTGCGAAAGGGGGGAATTTTATAGGCGTACAGTAGTGCAGAAAATGACTCATGCTATTTGATGACTTTCTCCCTCTTCTACCACGCCACAAGCACGTCTGTCAAACCGTGGTCAAGCTGTCCAATATTAATAAGACAACAGTGTCATTGTTCTTGTTTGCTTTTGGCATATTGGTTTGATGTATCTCTTTCATCGGCGTGCATGTAGCGGTCCAAAGCACAGTTGGTTTGGCTTCTGCTGTATGGTACAGTTGGCATCGGTGCAAAGCAGCAGGGTGTTCCCTGTCTTCTTAAGCCATCAGGAGATTACTGGCTTCACTCTGTTATTACTGAAGCCACCACCAACTGCAGCCCTCCAAAAATTACTCGACGGATAGGTTTTCCAGGTTTTGTTTCAGCCACGGCCTTCTACTCTGAAAGTCTTGTCAGTTTTTCAGTTATTAAACCTTGATGTGGTTAACGGCACGTGCCACAATTAATTGGCAATTAACGTAGGCACTTTGGTGCTGTTAATAAGCTCTCAAATTTAGCCTTTAAAGCTGCACTAATGAGTACCTTTGATATTAGCAGTGGATGAACAGTGGGAGAGGAGCTGCTCGTATGCAGCTGTTTACACAAGCAGGGTACACTGTGATGCTAATTACCATCCAAACCAAGCATAACAATAGAGAAGGACACTATTATAAGTCTGGCTATTAGACTATTAGTTAGTTGGTACGTTAAGTTCATGTTAAACCTTAATTATACTCTGCACACATGGACTGCTGTGAACACCACTAATTTGTAGTTTTTAATGCTACTTTTTTTGGTCCACTGGAGTCCTTTTGGAGGACCCTTTTTCAGACATGAGCAAGAGATCACATTTACTCATTTTGAGTTGCACACAGACATCAATCATGGTTCCCACAGGACTAGTTCCACCATGAGCCCTACAGCCCTTGTGCCGTAGTTGTTGTACTACACAGATTTTGGGTTGCATGTCCGCAAAGGGGTCTGCATAGGTTCTCACAGATTTAAGTGATAATGAAATTTAGTACAAGGTCATTGTTGTTTCATGTCTGCGTAAATTTTGTCTTCCATCCAAGTCCATGACCATCTGCATGGACTCTACTGGAAACCTCTGTGTAGAGCCCAGGATGCTTGCCATGAGGAGAGACTCTACAAGGTGGTTTGACCATCCAACATCTTTAAAATTCAACAAAGAAAGTGGTATAAAAAGAAAAGTCAATTAAGGGTCTTTCATTTGTACATGTTTTCCACTGACAGTGCCTAAACATAGTAGGAAGTTCTAAATTCCCCAGAAATGTTGTGTCCATCCACTGTGCTGGTCAGGCCTCAAGAGTCTTCACCTCTACAGTCCAATCAACAACCAGAGGAGTGACTGTGTGTTTTTCTGTGTTTAATATGATGGGCAATGCAACCGTCTACTGCAGTATGCACAGAACCGCTCTATGCATCCACTGTCGGCTTTTAAAGTCTGCATTGGTAAGACAAAAACCATGAATCGGCCCTTGCACTTTTTACACAAGGGTCTGATGAAAATTGTTGCTCTCAGACCTAAATTTATATCAGTGCAAATGTTGTAGGTAGTGACTATGCAAAAGAGGGTCGTAACATGCATGTTACTGTGCATGTCTAGAACAGAGTCCTCCTGCCAGACTCCATGTGGACCAGAAAGTACTATGATTGCAACAACTATGGTGTCCATAGCTGTCTGTGTGCACGTCTTCAAAGGAGTGTACTTAAGACTTTAGCTGATGGGACAGTACTGTTAGCTATCGCTAGCTAGTATTGCCAGCTTGGAACACTCCAGTTCTTCAAGTCCTGTTAACAGTACTTTCAGGCTAACTGTCAGACATAGATTACCTTGTTTCTTTTGTAGTGTTTAAGAACAGTAGAATAACAGTTGGGCGTCCTTTGCACTTCTAGAAACTAGCTGATGGACATAGTGGAGCATAGTTGGGATCAGACCAGAGCTGTCAGTTGCAGCATTAGCCACACCAGTTATAAGCTTCAACTGCTCCAAAGTTGCCATTAACTCAATTAATCTTACTTCAAGCCATCTGTTATAGGAAACCATTTAATGCTAACTTTCTGTTTTCTGAATCAGACTCAACTACTTCAGAGCCTGAGGGCAAGGAGTAAAGTTGCACTCGCTGGCAGCGCATGAGTAAAACCCCAAGACTGTATCACTGCATGTCTGCTTTGCACGCTCCTATCAAATGATGGGCATTAATAGTACAGATAATGAGGTAGTTCTGCATGAGGCATCACTGACAGGGCAGGATGATACAGTGAGTAGGGTATGAGGCATACGGCGGACAAAGCCGACCAGAAAAACCTGATATTTAAAGGCCTGTCTGAATACGCCTGCTGCTGCAGAGACGCTCTGCAACGTTCTCAGGCTCAAAGGGCCGAGAGATTTCGAAAAAGTCGAAGAGGTTTTGGGTTTCCTGTTGCCCTGTGGCACAGAGTTAGACATGCTTACTTCCTCAGTGGCTGACTTCGGAGAATGTGACATTAAAATTGTTTTTATATGTTGAAGGCCCCAGTTGGATTTTTCCTTTACGTCCAGTTTAATCTGTGTTCTTCATTTTACCTCCATGCACTCAAGCTGAACTCTAATGTAGCAATGTGAATGTACGGAGCCAAGGTATTGGATTTAAATTCATCTATCCAACCCACTGGACAGCTTTGTGATATATTCAAGACAAAGAGGAAGTATGTAGGAGTAAGCTGGCTGTCTGAAACTGCTATTGATCTCACCACCCACCTCTCTGACATCCAGCCATGTGGCTTTCTTTGCATATTTGTATTTTTATATTACATTACAGGCTGTGCACAGACAAAGAGTGCATCTATTTTGAAATAAATAGGTCTGTTAATGACATTTGCGCTGTGCCTATCACAGGGTTTTTACGTGTCGGTTATTCAAGGCTTTATTTTCATGAGACATTTATAGTAGGATGTGTGGGTTAAAACCACGGATATCCCCCACTTCCATGCTGGCTCTATTGTTACCGCAAACACCTGTTCTATATGCTCCACTCAGAAAGACCAGAAAAATGAGAAACCAGTCAGCTCTTACTCACTGTTAAGCTCATTCACAGGTTTTTACAAGAAAATGGAGATATGGCTGCAAAGAAGGAGTGAAAATATCATGATTCACGAGGCTGAACTTTACCGTGTGCGATGTTTTACCGTCACAGTCACCTTAAGCCTCGGACCACGCAAAAGAAACCTTCGGTAGTCACAAGAAAACCTGAGACGCAAACTGTGCAGAACTTGCCGGAGTTGGATGTGATTTAAAATAAGCAGAAAAGGCATCTTTAAAGGCATATGGTGTAAATGCGTAATAATCATGACTGGCGGTTGCATTCAGCTCTTTGATTCTCTTTGGTTTCAGTAAACTTTAGTCAGTCCATCGCTATTAAAGTTGAATTCTATGTTTTCCACTTGAAATTCATCAAACAAACTTAAAAAATCACTTCATGCCAGCAAAGATCAGCCCAGTCACGTGGACTTCAACACCAGCAGAGCCAGTGTCTTTAAGGTGCTGGTTTCTGGCTGCAGGGGAAACTTGAATACTGGTTTAAATGAGAGAGCATCAAAAATGACTTCACTTTATCGACTTCATGCCATTTCAGACATGATATCTACAGAATTTACACATAAATGTCATGTAATTCATCAAAAGGAGAACAAATTGCTGTCTGAAAACACATGTATTGTGTCATTTTTGTCTGGAGAGAGTTGATGATGACACTTTCAGTGGTATTTTGTCAAAACGTGTGTCAGCGTGCTTTCTCACACTTCAGTGTTACGAGGCCATTTAAGATGAAATATTGCTCCACTTGATGTTCCACGTGATAGCAGACCAAAATAATTGGAATTTTTAAGGGGAGGACTCATTTCATGGGTTCTGATCTCTTCCAGGAAAAATGTTTTTTGTTCTGGTAATGAAGTTGTTTGCTCGTTACCACCACAAAGTCTAGTCCACTTCCTCAGGGCTTCAGCTTCAAGCTTACATTACAAACTTGAGGTGTGGTGCTTGAAAGACGAGTGGATTCAGGAGGCAGGGATAGAAATCCAGTATCTCACTAGCCCTGTATCACCTCTGGATAATGCTCTGACTGCACATCATTATCATTCTGCTTTAGAGGAAGATATTGCTCTGGCTTGTTTGTATTTCTTCCATCCAAACACAATTGTCTTGGGCAATGCTGACCCCAGGGTGCAACTCCAGAGCCCCAGCAAAATAGTGTCGGTAGGAACTGTTTAGGCTGTAGTTACAATGAATAATTCACCGACAGAGCAACCAGGTCGTTTTCAGCATGTAAACTGCTGCTCGTTAGTTGTTGTTTTTTCCCGTAGTAAAGGGGATTCTGAAGGAAGCAGGAAGAGGAGGAGAATATCGTGTGAAATACATGGCAGAAATGGTAAGCTTATATCCCAGGTGTACAGTACATCTGATCAGTCAGTGTTTGTGGAACTGGACCCATGATAGAGAATATAAGTAATGATGTCTCTGCTGCATCAGTGTTGGTGCACTTCCCTCTAAATGTCTGTTGTACTGATTTTAACTATCATATCGTTTTTTTCTACTCTAAATTTGACCCCTGATTCAACACTGATGATAAAAGCAGGTAAATTATACTGTGTACAGAGACACATTATCTGGATAACAACGTCTGATCCAAACGTCTTGGAATTTACACCTGGTATTAGTGAGTGTGTTGATTCAGAGTCTGCATCTTGATGCAAATCCGTTAGGCAGGGCTGGCAGGCTTGTCAACAAACAGGTCAAGACTTGATGCGCCTCAGACAGGGCGGCCTCCTGGTTGCTACTACTTGACGGGTGTACATCTGATAAGGATTTGCATTTTCAGAAACGTCAGTTTCATTGTCATTTATGGGGCATCGCAAGGCAACAAGTCCCTTTAGTTCTGTGCTGAGCGAGACGTGAACTGTCTGTTTGAGGTGAACTACAGTTACTGTTGTGTTTCTGTCTGTAGTTACTGGTGTTAACACATCCAGTAATTATCTGAAAGATCATCAGAGCAGAACTGATAGGAATGTGATCACACCAGCAAAGATATTACCTTAACAGTACATGAGTGGATGATAGGCAAGATGTGCCAACAGATTCTGTAAATGCCAACAGGAAAAACTTCCTGCCAAGTAGGAGAAAAAAAAAGCATATTTGCAACATAACTGCTGACCGACTCATTCCACGGAAAACAATGCAAGCCTGTTTTTTCCACTGTGGGTCAATAAGTGAAGAGAGTTTGGTCATGAGCCAGTGCTTTTTGACAGTAAATCAAGGTTTGTTTTATCCAAAGCAGCAAAGTTGTATTTTAGCGTGACATCTGTTCTGTGCTGCAGTTATTTAACACTTGTCTAACGCTTATCTAATCTCTGTTGAAACCACACTCTCTGCATACTGTACATGTTAAACTCTAAATACCTGGGTGGTTAGGCTTTAAACGCTGGCATGCAAACAGACTGGAATGACACCGTTTTGTTTTCTAATCATTGCCTTTTAATTCAAGCACTTCCAACTAAGCGTGACACCGATAATTGCAAAACACCCTGAGTGCTGTGCAACATTTGAGCAACACAACAAACCTCCAAACAATTTACAAGGAAGGATGCGCAAATTCATGAGAAGGTGTTCGCAGTACGAGGAAGCAAACACGCAGTGGACTTATATAATCTTTGCATCACTCAGCGTTTTAGGTCATTTTTAGATAAGCTTTTCCCAGAAGCTGATCGCTGTGTTCAAGTTCTTAGAAGCTGCTGAGATTCTTCTGTGTCCTGTTTGCAACACAAGCACTGCCTCCTCTGAATTTTCAGCCTTTTTCGGAGTAATCTGAACACGTCTCGAGAGAAATTTATTTTTTTAAAGTCCACAGTTATGGCAAGACAAGCTGCTAAAATGAGTCACAGCTGCTAATGTCTCATCTTGCATTGCGAAGGTTTTACAAATGTTTCCCTCATTGCCCAACATGTAAACTTCTGTGCTTGGAAAACATTAGACAGGCTGCGGCTTCTCAATGCAAAAAAAGCATTTTCATAAATGGTGGAGATCCCCCCGCACTCCAGAAATCGGCCCCACGCCTCTTCTAGTGGGAGCGGGGGTGGGGGTCTTTCTGGTTTCGGATACAGTGTGCAAATGTCGCGCTGGTACAGTATGAATGAGCCTCGCTTTCACAGAGTGAAAACAGAAGCAGGAGGAAGAGAAAGAGAGAGAGAGGTGGGGAGGGGACAGGAAAGGGGGAGGAAAGTGAGAGGTATCGGGATGGAGGGGCTTCTGCGGGGGTGGGGGTGTTTGCTGTCTAAATATCAAAGTGAAGGAGGTGCAGATGCTCCAGTATCATCCACTAAAACAACGGTGTGAACTTATCATAGTTAAGGTTCCACATTCAGCCCAGTTTGATCTCAAGTGGAGCACAGCATAAAGACCTATTAATAACCACAGCTCCAAATCTTTCCTTTGTTTTACTGCAAACGATTGTGCAAAAAGAATGATCTATTTCCAAAACATTATAAACACCTTGAACTTTCTGAAGAAAATAATTTTAGTTTCAACAACATTCAGCCTCAGTTTATCATTTCCACTTTATGACTTCCAGATCACAGAGAGTCTACAAAGGAACACAGCATTTAGTCATGCCTATCTGGAACTAAATGATACAGGATTTTACTATCAAAAACCACAAAAAAGACAAAAGATTACAAAAATGAGACACAAAATAACAAAAATTAGATACAAAATGACAAAAGCGAGAAACAAAATGACAAAATAAATGAGACAAACGACATGAAACAAAGCAAAAAAGAGACAAAAATAAAGTGACAAAAAACACAAATGAGAAAAAAATGACAAAACAAAAACTACACACAAAACAATGAATAAAGCAACAACACAAAATGACAAAAATAAGACAAAAACACAAGCGAGACAAAAAGGAAACACAAAATGACAAAAACATGAGACAAATGATAAAAGTCAGTCAAAAAAGAACAAAAACAAGACAAAATATTCCAAAAATGAGACACAAAAGAACAATGAACAATCTATTATTTTACTTTATGATTAAAACAACTTGTCATGGTCTAGAAATTATTTTAAGTTTATAGTTTTACTAATTTACAATCTGCAGTTAATGTCTTCACTGTAATTTTTACACCTAGAATATCCTTTATGAGTCCCACAA
Source organism: Acanthochromis polyacanthus (assembly GCF_021347895.1). Lineage (NCBI taxonomy): Eukaryota > Metazoa > Chordata > Actinopteri > Pomacentridae > Acanthochromis > Acanthochromis polyacanthus. The sequence goes on from NC_067128.1 coordinate 2,549,803, forward strand.
GGAGAAATTTTCAATCTTTGTCCTTATCACAGACAGTTGGCCCTCATATATTTGCTGATTTAATGCAGGATTTGTTAGTTCTTCTAAAAACTGTACATTTTGAAGTTGCAAAATCCACGTTGTCTTTATCTTTCTGCAGCAGAGAATGAGTAGCTGTGTAGGAGGAGACAGACATTTACGCAATACTGGATTTAATTTTAGACGACTACCTGTTTGTTGTTAAAACACTAAAATTGCATAAACGATGTGCAAGTGAATCAGATTTCACAAATGTGTTTCAGTGGTTAAATCCAAATCCCCCCATATATGTCATGTGCGATAATGTCACAGAATATGCAGTTTTTAGAACAGGAAAATGACACCACAACCAAAGAAAGGGACTTTCTGCTATAAAACCATAATCATAAAAATTTATTAAGATAAACCCCGGTGGCATCGCAGACCTCAGATTCAACCGCTGCTATCGCTCATCATGATATCACACTGACTCGCTTTATGAGTCACAATCTGAATGTGTTAGTAACTTATAAAGAGGAAGCAAACATCCTCTATTCAGATCTGTTAGCTACCTGGTGGCCACGGGAAAATCCCAAACGACACATGCGCATTTGCTGGTTTTTAAGGAGGAAATGGGACTCGGAAAAGAGATTTGGTTCCATGAAAAGCTAAAAATAATATTGATGATAATCTTACCCCAAGTTCTTTTTACATGATGGCATAATTTTCACTTTGGCTTGTCAAGTTATTAGGACAAGTAAATCTGCAGCATCACAAGAGCATCTGGTTTCATTTTGTCAAATCGAGTTTCAGTTTTAGGTGCAGAGCAGGTACGAGCACGTTGATCACACTTCTTTCAGCTCGTCATGTTAAAAGGCTCATTGATGATTAGAAAACGCTTGTGCAGTTATGTTAGCACATGAATAAAAGTGGGAGTTTCATTGAAAACATGAAATAGTCTGGGTGACCCCAAACTTTTGAACGTTAGTTTAGGTCAACTTTTATTCATTTAGAGCAACTTTAGCTAATATAGGACAAGTTTAGTTAATATAGGACAACTTTAACTCATTTTTGAGCAACTTTTATTTATTTAGAGCAACTTTAACTAATAGAGAGCAACTTTAATATAGAGCAACTTAAACTAATATAAAGCAACTTCAGTTAATATAGGGCAACTCATTTAGAGCAATATAGATCAACTTTAACTCATTTTAGAGCAACTTTAACTAATGCAGAGCAGCTCTAGTTAATTTAGGACATTGTTAATGTGGTTAATGATTATTCTAGCTGGATATTTTTCATGGAATATCTCCATAGGGGTACAGAGGAACATTTCCAGCAACCATCACTCCTGTGTTCTAATGCTACATTGTGTTAGCTAATGGTGCTGAAAGGCTCATTGATGGTTAGAAAACCCTTGTGCAGTTATGTTAGCACATGGATAAAAATGGGAGTATTCCTGGAAAACCCCAATCTCTTGAGCGGTAGAGCATGTTTATACATAATTTTCCATATGAATACTTACATTTTGTATGTGCATGTGTGTCACATGTCACCTTTTTCAACCTTGTTCCACTTTTCTTTGGTCTGTCAGAAAAATGCTGACTTGTCTTTGCACTTGGTTAGTGGTCATTTTGTATTTTTGCTTCATATTAAGGATTTCCTTTAGGGAAGAAAAACTCCAGGGTATTTTACTGAGGTAGTACACGGCTGCTTTCTCAGCAAACATGAGCTGGAAAAGCACAAAGTGTAATAGCACCAATTTTTTTCTGTGGAAAACCGTTCAAACATTTCACAAGAGGAACAGCACAGGTGTCAGAAATGAAACGGATGATTGGTTGGCTCTTGTACATGCTCTTCTGGGTTACTGGGACACCGTGAACAAAACCATTATGTGCTTTACCTACGAGAGTGACGCAAAATATTTGGCTAGCAGTTTGGGTAAATTCCATTTTCATGCTAGATCTTAATTGTATACAGTGCACCTTTTACCCCTGCACTGTTTTTGCAGTTTGCATGCAAGACAATAACATGTGTAACTGCTGTGCACTAAAAGGAAATGATAAAATATGATACTTCCTTGTTTTGGAGCCCACAGACCCCCACTGCTGCATGTGGACAATAATAGTAACAATTGCAAAACCTGCTAACTTTTCCTTTGTCTTTTCATAACCCTTCACTGTGCGTTAAACTGGAGATATAATTCAGTTTTAGACTTTTTAAACAAAAACTCCAGTAATATAAATCATATTCTAATAATTTGGGGTAAGATATTATTGTCACAGTCGATTGTATATTACAGTGACATCATTTTCTATGGCAAACTACTGAACCCGTAAATCACGCTAATAAGCTGTTCTCATCAAAACTAAAAAAATGACATTAAGTTATGATGTTTTTGAACCAACTGAAACGTTAAAGTTAAAACTGGGTTTGTAGGTCAGCCAAGTAATGAGTCAACATGCGTAACAGCAACAATAATTATTATTATTATTTATCACACTTGTGACTTACTTTAGCTCACTGCTTGGGTGACGGTGGTTCAGATGGTTAAGCAGGTTGTCTACTAATTGCTAGGTTAACAGTTTGATCCCCGGCTCCTTCATATACTGAAGAGTCTTTTGGGCAAAACACACTGAACTCCAAGTTACTCCCAATAACATGAAAGTGCCTTGTTTGTTTGTGTATGAAAGGGGCATTATAAAGTGCTCTGAAACAGAAAAAAAACACTCCTCAAGTGCAGGTGATTTACACATAGCTGCTAATTGCACTATTCTGGAAGAAGTATTCAGTTCTTACTACAGTGAAAATAGCACAAATGTAATGCTACATTAAAATGTTAAAACTACTTATGTGGACTCAACTGAAGCAGATAGAGATTATTATTATTATTATATGTTTTAATACTGGATTATTGTGTTGGGTTGTAATAAGGGTATCATTATTTAGCAAAATGACTAAGAATAAATTCTGGACTGCTTTTGTCTTTTTAAAAAAGTTCATTTTGCTGGTGTCCCATTTCACCAAATGTGTGGAGATAAAATGCAGCGTTGCTCTGAGACATTTTGGAAAAAATAAATGCTGTCTTAAAAGATATGATAGAATCATATTACTCTTAAATATGTTATCAGATAACTTGGTGGGCCTAAGCAAGGAAGAGCTAGCCATTTTTTATCACATTTATTTAGAAAGAATTACCACAACAGTAAAAGTTCCAGGTGGCTGTTTGTTGCCATTTCACTTCTTCTCCTAACATGAAAAATAATCTCCCTTTATGAATGTCAGCTGTAGTGGACATGAGAATGATTTAATGGGGTTAGCTAATAGCTAACTAGCATGCTAGTTCTTTGTTTCCATTCAAATTTCTGACCCAAAACACATTTGTTTGTGGGGTAATAAACATTTTGAATGTATTTTCTATGTAAAGCAATTAATATAGTAAATAAATAGTTGTTTATGACTATGTTTCATGCAACCTCTTAAGTTTTACACTGTTGTTTTTTTTATTTAGTTTATCAGAATTCCATCAGAAAATGGACTGACATTGTTATTTTCTTAATTTTGAAGAGTCACAAACATCGTTCTGTTATCCACTACAAGTAGGCATGTTGTAAAACTTAAACTGAAAATATTTTTGTCTGATTGTGAAATATTGTTTTAGCTTACTTATGCCCACAAACTCAGCCAGAAACCTGGGTGTCATGATTGATGACCAGCTGACCTTTAAGGTTCACGTGGCCTCAGTTTCTCGATCTTGTCGTTATGCCCTTTACAACATCAGGAAGATCAGACCCTTCCTGACCCAACAGGCCTCGCAACTTCTGGTTCAGGCTCTTGTGATGTCACGCATTGACTACTGCAACTCTCTTCTGGCAGGTCTCCCTGCATGTACAGTCAAACCTCTGCAGATGATCCAGAATGCAGCAGCACGTCTGGTCTTCAACCAGCCCAAAAGAGCTCATGTCACTCCCCTGTTCATCTCCCTTCACTGGCTTCCAGTTGCAGACAGAATCAAATTCAAAACTCTCCTCCTGGCTTACAAAACATTTACAAGAACGGCCCCAGCCTACCTGGGTTCCCTGATCCAGGTCTACTCCCCTTCACGCCCACTTCACTCTGCATGTGAGAGACGCCTGGTGCTTCCAGCCCAGCACGGCTCGATATCGCTAACCAGATTCTTCTCCTCTGTTGTTCCTAAATGGTGGAACAAACTACCAAACTCTGTGCATTCTGCTGAGTCCCTTTCTACTTTTAAGAGACAATTGAAGACTCAATTGTTCAGAGAACACCTAGGCACTTAATCTGACTCCACCTTAGGGGTAGAATAAGTCAGGTGGTCCAAAACCCAGCACTTAAAGGGGGGGGGCGGGGGGGTTGGCAATTCTTCTGCAACTTGATGGCAACACCTTTGACCAATCGCACTTGAAGCACTTTTTGCACTTACTACAGGTTTTTCCTTATGTCTGAATTCTTGCTTGTGTTGTGCGTCGCTTTGGAAAAAAGCGTCTGCTAAATGAAATTGTAGAATTGTAGAATTGTAGCTCCAAAAAGGCAGGAAATCACAAAAAAAGGTTACATTAAAAGATACTTTTCTCCCCTGAATGTGCTTTAGTGACATGCATATCCGGTTACCAGGATTAACAAAAATAAATAAATAAGTATAGATAAGTAAATATTATGTATACAATTGAATAAATAAATAAACAAGATGATTTAAATAAATAAATAACAATCTGTGTTCACACACCACCTGAGTGTGAGCCCCGGTGTTGCGTTGCCATGGAAATAGAGCAGGCCTCTCAACCCGGATGAGCTTCTGGTGCCTCCAGTTCAACTACCGGGTACAAACATTTCTGCATGAAGTGAAATCTGCTTGCAAATTCATTTGGACGAACTTCTCGGCCAACTTTACCTTTTTAAAATGTCCCGAGGCTCGAGTGCAGGCTTCGATCGACACATTACCATCTTCTCTCCCGAAGGCAGACTCTATCAAGTCGGTCAGTATGAGGATTTGTTCGCACAAAAGCCGGTTCGCTGGCTAACTCTGTGCTAGCTAGCTAAATGCTCTGTCATGGTTCGCCTAGTCCGGCTTCTAGCTGATAAATTACTCCCCGCCAAAGCGAAAGTGCTGTGATATACGACTCTGAAAGTATTCTTAATGGTGTGCGAGTTGCTATTTTACACCTAGTTTCACGGTGCTAACACTTACCAAAACAAAGCCAGTCAAAATAGCTAGCTGGCTAGTAGGCTAGTTAGCATGTTAGCATTGCAGTAAAGCAAGCTGATTCATTGCTGAAAGTAGCAACTTGCTTTTAAGTGAAGTTTTTCGGCTTTGGGAAGTTAGTTTAACGTTTACTTTTATTATACTTTATCTTTAATTGTTGCATTTGGTCTCAGGGGCAGGAATTTAATGCAGTTACAAGTTTTGACTAGGTTTAAAGGGACGTTATAGAAAATTAGCGGTTCAGGTTGCTTTATTTATTCAGCTGAACTTAACTGAAGTTTCGTTGATGCCATCTAATCGTAAAGCTCCTCCGTCAATAGGACTGCAACCAGCAATTGATTTCATTGTAAATAAATCTATATATTTTTGTTTCAGTTATTTCATTAGTTATTGTGAAATATGTTGAACAATATTTCCCTATGCTTCTCAAGATAACATTCTCAAATTACTTGATTTGTCCTCAACCCAAAGATATTTAGTTTACTCCAATAGAGGAAAATATTCACGTTTAATTCACAAATATTTTTTTCTAACATTTAACGGAATTGATGATCAAATAGTTAATCAATTGTCACAATGATATCAAGTACAGTCTTTGAAAATGTAATAGTACTGTGTAGGGGATAGACACAGCTTTAAATGCTGCTTGTTTACTGCTGTTATTTTGGATAACTGGAAAACTGTGAGCCCATCAATAATCCTGTGTCAGAAGGCCAATCAGATGACACCTGAGAACAGATCTTTGTTTCAATTATCCAGCTGAGACATCCGTCTGTGTTTACACATATCGACTGGACTGTCTGCGATCAGTGAATGCTTCCTCTGTCTGCTGGGTTCATGTCATAACATTCATAACAAGCTGCTTTGTCCTCTTTTGCAGAATATGCTTTCAAGGCTATAAATCAAGGAGGACTTACATCAGTAGCGGTCAGGGGGAAGGACTGTGCAATTGTTGTAACACAGAAAAAAGTACCGGTGAGTTGACGTCTGGATCTTGTTTTCATGCAGTGTGAAGGTGATGTCAGCTCACACCGGGATGTGAAAACAGGAGGCGTCTACCTGCACTGAAAACACCATGTTCATATCATCCAGTGTTTATATTCAGTTTACTGTTGGAGAAAGATGCGCTACTACACCTCAGTTTTACTAAATCTGCTGGGAAAGTGCTTCACAGTTTGGATGTATGGATCGATCTCTAGTCAGTATGAAACATGTTGCAATCTTAATAGATGAGCATCATGTTTTTGGAGCACCAAGTGTGTGTTTAGTCTAACAAGCTGTAAAAAGACTCGCTTTATAGTGTTTAGTTTAAGTTATGAATCCGGCCAAATTAGAACTGAAAAACAGCAGATGTTTGACATAGGAAATGATTTGTTTATTCACTTTGTATTCACTTAATTCTATACCTTGGATACCTGATTATATTTACTTTCTTGATTGCAATGCTAAGTGTATCTTTAAATGCTGCCAGTGGGACACTTGTGTGCTTTCTGTTTGCCTGCAATCTTTGTATACACCTTAGATTATTCTAATTTCTTGAATACAAAAGAAACTTATTCAGTAGAAAGTAAATTGTTTGGATACAGTGATGGTATTAAATGATAAAAAACAATGTTTCCTATTCAATCTTTCTTTGTTTCTTCCTTGAAACAGGACAAGCTTCTCGATGCCTCCACAGTGACCCACCTATTCAGAATAACAGATAACATTGGATGTGTAATGTCTGGGATGACGGGTAAGAAACTTGGGCACTTACAGTTATCTGGATTATTTTTTATGTCTTATTAATTTTATTATTAAACTCTGAAAAAATGCAACCATAAAACACTGTACTTTATCCATTTATTTATAATCCTGCTCGTTTTAAGCAGCTCCTTTGTTTCTGTTCCCAATATTTAACTGTTTTCTTCAGCTTGAGTCACTCTCACATTCAGCATTTTGTCTTCAGCTTTTCTTTGAAGTTGTAAATTCCTGTGGTCAGGTCTTCTTTTAGGAGAAAACAGCATCTGTTTAGCTCATGGAAACAACAAACTGGATAAAAACAGCTTTAATCCAAACACAAATAATGGTATTTTTGAATTGAAATTAGCAGGCCTTGCTGCATTCACTGTAGCTGATGGATCCTCTTTCCAAGCAGCTGTTATTTTGCCATGAGAACAGCTGTCTGCAGACATCATTTAAACATTTGAAGTGTCGTTAAAACAGTGCAACACTTAACGGCTGCTTTGAAGCAAATCTTCTGTCCCTCTCCAATCTTTTGCAGCTGACAGCAGGTCTCAGGTCCAGCGAGCTCGCTACGAGGCGGCCAACTGGCAGTACAAGTACGGTTATGAGATTCCAGTGGACATGCTGTGTAAGAGAATTGCTGACATCTCACAAGTCTACACGCAGAACGCTGAGATGCGACCACTGGGCTGCTGTGAGTCTGTTTAATTACTCCCAGGCGTTTTCTCATGAGATTAAAGTCGAGTTTTGGCACCATGTGGAGCCAGTTGTGACTCTTTTCATCCTCTCTGATGCATGTGAACCTGCAGGTATGATCGTGATCGGCATCGACGAGGAACACGGCCCGCAGGTGTACAAATGCGACCCGGCCGGCTACTACTGTGGCTTCAAGGCCACCGCCGCCGGAGTGAAGCAGACAGAAGCCACCAGCTTCCTGGAGAAGAAAGTGAAAAAGAAACTGGATTGGACCTTTGAACAAACTATCGAGGTATTTAGGAAACACAGTTTTGCTGATGCAGCACAGGTAGATAAGGAAGGAACAGACCTCCTGTGGAACGTACGGGGGTTTCCAGGTGTTTTCATGATCATTTTGTCATTATCATGTTCCTGTTCTGTGAAGTTAAAAGGAACTGAACTATGATAGCTCTGCATTATTTATTGATTATAGTAAAGATATCGTAAATGTAATCTTAACTTGTTTGTTTGCTTTTTGTCCCCCTTCAGACGGCGATCTCTTGCTTGTCAACTGTTCTCTCCATTGACTTCAAGCCCTCTGAGCTTGAGGTTGGCGTCGTCACAACACAGGACCCCAAGTTCAGGTAAAACAGCTGGAAACAGAATGAACCACAAAAAAAAAAAAAAAATGTCATTTGAGGGCTAACTATGCTTGACTGTCTGCACGGTGCAGGAAATGAGTCTGGGTTTCAGTATTGGACAGAAATCTGTGCATTTTTCTGTTGCTTCTAGTCCGTTACAGGCTATCACTGCGTTTGAAAAAATGAAACCCAGATTAACGGAACTGGATAAAAACAAAAGTGCTCATTTTATTTTCATTCCTTGTCGTTTTGACTGCGACCTCTTTGAGGCTTTTCCAAGAAATCCTCTATACCGGAGAACACCAGAACACACGTTAACTTGCCAAATGCCATTATTGTTTGCATTGATTTTGTAAGAAGAGTGGAAAAAAGAAGAGTTACTGCTGCTCACATTTAGCCTGATGTGGCTGAAGAATCGACATATGAACTCATGATACTTGATGATAATTCTCCCTTTATTATCTTGGGGTCGATTGTTGAATTAATGTTCTGCTTCTGCTTCCTGTTAGTTGAATATTTACAAAGAAAAAGAAAAAAAAGATGGAAAATGTTCATTATAATTTACGTAATATAAAGAGATATGCTCAGATTATTATTGTTTTTTAATGTAACACTCAAATATTTTAGTTTAATATCAAATGTGGCAAAGAAAAGCATCAAATAGTGAAGTCTGAAAAGCTTTTTGTCATTTTTGCTTGAATTCTAGCTTAAATCGGGTTGAATTTTCTACCAATCAGTTAATGGAATATTTAAAGCTGATTTGCGATCCGTCTTTCCTCTGCAGGATCCTGACAGAGACTGAAGTAGACACCCACCTGATGTCCCTGGCAGAGCGCGACTGAGCGAGCAGAGTCACCGATGGATGGAGTTCAGAGCATGATGGGATATGCAGTTCCCAGATGGAGGCTGGTGTTATCTTTGTTTGCTGTACATTTACCCCACTGTTTCATTCAACAATAAAAACAAGTTTTTGGAGTAAAACAGCACATTTGTTATGACGTTTACGGTTTCTCTGCACATGAGGCTGTTTCTTTAACAGCGTTTACTATAAATACGTAGGTTTTTTTTTTAAACTGTGGGGCTGGTAAAGCAGCTGGGGAACATGTTGATGGGAACATGAGCTTCTACCTCTGAGCTTCCTGTTGTGGCTCTGAATGCACTAAAATCACATGACCTGCTGAGGTGCACTTATTCTACTACACGCTGTCGTGATGTGGACAAGATTTGACCTCATTTTCTCTACACGCATGTAGTATGAAATAGATTCTCTTCGGCTTACCGGAAACATCTTACAACGCAAATAGCTCCTCTTTGCAAAGGGAAAATGTAGTTCCCTCAGATATCTCAGAATGGTTTTGACACAGCTGACATTCAGCGTGTCAGAGGGGAAGATGGTTCCAGTCAGTGACCCCGTTCAGCTCAGCATCTACGAGGGTTTGGTCATCAGCTAGTCATTCTCAGCTGCTTTTAGACGGTTTCCTATCGGTCTCCTGACATCATCTTTTGTCTTTCCACTTCTCTCTTCGTCTTTGTGCTGCTGCTGCAAAATCAGACAGTTAAAATAGTTGTTTTTTTACCCAAAATGGGGCTTTTTGCTTAATTGCACAATTTTTGTTGTCCTCAAGAGGTTTTTTTTTAGTCATAGTGAAATCTCCCTGCAAACCGGTGCAGGTCTGTAAGCTGAGTTAATGTTTGCAGCTCAGTAAGATGCAGTAAGCACTAAAATAGAATAGAATAGAATAGCCTTTATTGTCATTGTACCGGGTACAACGAGATTAGGAACTGGAGCAAATTATTACTTTTATTGTCAAATGATTGATGAATCGTGCATTAAAAAAACTGGTAAAAATGTCCAAAAAAGTGTTTTCTAAAGCCTGACATGGCATCTTCAAATGTCTTGTTTTGTCCAGAATCCAAAAATATTCAGTTTAGTGTCAAAGAAGAAAAAAAAAAACATTAAGAAGCTAGAATCAAAGCATTTTGATTTTTTTCTTCTTTAAAAATGACTCGCTACTCAAAATAGTTGGCAATTAATGTAATAATTGTCAATCCTTTAACTGCTGCAGCTTCGGTATAGGAAGACCAGTCATCAGGGATATTTTCTGAGTCAACAGTTGACTCCAGGTTTACTCCATCCAGGGAAACTAAACAGCGTCAGTTATTTTTGGATAATTCCTCTCAGAAAAATTCCCAGCTTCACAGCATGTATGCATCAGCTGACAGGGAAATCTTGGACTTCCCAGACTCCAGCAACGTTTCCCGGTCCTGATGACACAGCAGTAAGAGTTTTCTAACCCTCTCTGACACATTTTCCCATATTTGTAAGGAACCTTTCCTCCTTCCCCTATTTCCTTAGCGTTTCTGCCCAGCGCTGCCAGTCGCCCTGTTCCAGGCTCAGGCGGAATATTTAAGCACATCTTGTTCCTCTTATGCCGCCCAGGGACTTTCAGCGCGATGACTCAGGCAACCTGGTGACCTCGCCCAACAGAGGAAATCCCATTCTGTTCCAAGCAGCTGAGTGAGATCTTTTTATGTCTGCGTGTATGTCACATGTCTGACTTCTACATCGTCACTTTGTGTAAATGATGCTCGTTTTGCGCCTCGTAAAAGGCCTCAGAAAGAGTCAGAGCGGAAGGAAATGTACCGACTGAGGAAACACGCCAGTCAGAGCTGTTCATATTCATAAACTCCTTTTTATTTATTCAACACTTTTGTTAATAGTGTTTAAATTCACACGTATGTACAAGTACAAAAATAATATCTCTGTATTTACAATATATTACACGTCTCGTCTGGTATATACACATTATTATATATTTATACAGTCACACAAAGACCAAATGGAAGGCATGGTCCTGCTTTTTTGTGTTTTCTTATGGTGCAGATCTTTCAGTGATCTTGACCGGACTGGGCGCCATCTTCATTCTCGTTCCCAGGGCCAGCACCCGTGGACTTGAGCCTTGGACGGGGGGGGACGTGGACTGGTTTGTCCCCAGTTGGGGGGCGCCGTTGCTCGGCAAACCCGGTAGCAGCTAGACGTTCACACCACCAGTGGAGGGATGGTTGGGTTTACTTTCCAAACTTTATGTCATCGTACAGCTGCAGGACAGAGAAGAAAAAACATTAGAGACTTTTACTTTGAAGGAACAAGTAGATGGAATCCTGTCAGGACATTGGGGCAGATACTGACCTCATCTTCCGACGTGTCCAGGTACTCCATGTCGCTCTCGTCTGATTCGCTGTCAGGCAGCTCTCTCAGCTCCTGAGCCGTCCTCTCAAACAGCTGGCAGCGGATCTCTTCGTTCTGGCGGCCGTAGGTCAGATGGTACGCCGTGAAGCCGCCGTAGTTCAAACAGTTAACGTCGGCGCCCAGTTCCAGGAGGCGGCAGACCAGCGTTGGGTTCTGGTGATCCACGGCCAGGTGGAGCGCCGTCCTCCCACTGCACTGTTCCTTCAGGAAACAAGAAAAGCCAAAGTTAGCTTCCTGCATACTGCTTTGCTTTCATTTGGATGTGTTCTCTGCAAAATAAAGAGAAGTGAGTCGTGAAGTCATGACACCTACCTGTGCATTGATATCTGCACCAAGCTGGACCAGGCTCTCCACCAAGGAGATGTAACCGTTGATGGACGCCAAGTGGAGACAGTTGTGTCCTAAAAGAAGAAAAATCTCAGTTAACAATCCAGTTGAAGAGCTGTTTTGGAGAAACATGAGAGTCCGTTTGCCTTTAAGGGTTCTATTTGAACTGAAAACTTACCACTGTAGTTGGGGAAGGACACGATGGAGGTGAGGTGGCGCTGGCAAATCTGGGTGATGACGCCAAAGCAGGCCATCGAGCCCTTTTTGCAGGCGATGTGGAGGGCTGTGTTGCCGCTGTCGTCGGCCAGCAGTGGGTCTGCACCAGCCTTCAGGAGTCTCTCCACCAGCTGGGGCTGCTCTGTGATCACTGCCAGGTGGAGGGCAGTCTGTGGAGGGCACATTTAGAACATTTATTATCTGATGTTTATAGAGAATTTATATGTGTAATGAAGAATATAAGGGTTTATTTTGTCTAAAAAAAAAAAACAGTCGATTTTTGGTTATTACCTGTCTCTGCTGGTTCTGTATGTTGAGGAAAGGGTGGTTGTGGGACAGTTTGATCATGTGAAAGGCATGTTCAGTGGCTTCATGAATGATGGCCAAGTGGAGCAGCCTGTGGAGACAGAAAAAAAGAGAGCGAGGTTAGTTAAAATAGTGCTTTTCAAAAAAAAAATTACGCATAGAGGAAGTGGTTCCAGCGCGCTGAGAGAGAACAAAGCCTGAGCAGTGGAGCGTTTCGCAAGAATGGAGTTTTGTCGGGTTATTTCCACCAGTTGTGGCTTGACACATCTGATACTTTATCAGTTACTGGCATCGGGCCAGGGACTTTCCTGAACGCGCAGAGCGGACTTTAGCACCGCCCAGACTGCGCTCTCAGCCAAAACACACACACACACACACACACACACACACGCACTGGGTACGCACTGTGCTGCGCGCGCGCACACACACACACACACACACACACACACACACACACACACACACACACACACACACACACACACACACAGCTTTTAAAGACCTCTTGTTTTCATGCAACTTTCGACTCCATTGCGCACTTTTGCAACTTTCCAATTCTTTTCAATGCATTGTGTTTCTAATGTATTTGCCGCGCTCCGGTGCAAAACTTTTACGCACGGAAGGCGACATTTGCAAATGCGCAACTGCAGTAAAAACAACAATCCACAGAAATTCCACTTACGTGTCACCGTCCTCCGTCAGCGCAGCTCTCCAAGGCTCGTATTCCTGCGACTGGTCCTCGCAAGAAGGTCTCACGTTCAATTCCACAAAATCGTTCACCAGCTCGTCCTCCTTTAGGGAATCCAGGCCGCTGTCAAAACGGTCCTCCGGGCAAGGCAGCAATTTCCCGTGTTTGGGCTCCATGTTGTCTAAGTTGTAATCCATTTGGTTGTGGTTCGACACTCTGTGGGCGTCCATGTTTGACTTGTTCTGTCTGTGGAAGCAGCTCCGTCTCTTTCCAAAGGTCAGGGCAGAGTAGTGCAGCCGAGGGAGGCGCACGGCTTTTTGTGCGCTCGGCGGGCGGAGCCAATGGCCGGGGATTTCCAATTGACTTATCTTAGAAAAAGCAAGGGAAATCACACCGGCCTGTGCTTTTGTGAGAAAAATCCCCCCCAAAGACACTCAGAATGAAAACTTGTAGTTTCCTATTAGACACCTATTTTCACCTGTGATGTAGGTTAGGGGACATGTCACCGTGGATTTCAGTGAATGAGACACCATTGGGCATGAATGAGAGGGAGACGGCCCCTGACTGGCTCTTCAAGAATTCCCTTTTGCACTGGGGAAATTATCTGTTACAAGTGGCTAACCGAAGCAGCAGTGCATATTTTCCTTTCTTTTACCTTTGGCCAAATTTGAATGTAAAAGAGATGCATCCAAGTTTCCGGGATTTCAAAATTTGCACTCGAAATTAAATATGGCACACACCAGTAGCCCCACCGGGTTTACATAAGAGGTCTGAAATCTGTGGCTGTGATCATTGTTTCAGTGGAGAAATCAAATTTTAAGTACAAAGCACATTCATATTTTTGGTTTGGATTGATATTAGCTCACGTGAAGTCTCCTAGAAATCCAAAACGTATAAAATGCCTTTCATTTTTTGGTTGTGATTTGTGCAGTTTCTTTACAGAGAAGAGTTAAAAACACACTTATATGTGTGCATGTTCAGAATGCAAGTGTGTATTTTTTTGATGTATTATTTCCGCTTAACCCTCCTGTTGTCTTCATTTATGGGCACTAAAAATATTGCTTCCTTGTCTGAAGAAAATCCAAAAATTCTGCAAAAAGATTCCCCAAATTTCAGAAAATTTGCAAAACCTTCAAGAAGAAAATTCCAATAATTCCTTCAAAGTTTACCTTAAAAGTTTTATTTTAAAAAAATCCCCCAAATTTGGCAAGAAAATTCTTGTAAATATTTTCCAAAAATGAGTACAAATCTTTCAAAAAAAAATCCTAAAAATATTTAAGGTGATTACATACATACATCAGTAAAACGTCTGATATTTTCTTTAAGAACATTCAGAAAAAAACAACTTTTTGCGAATGTTCTTAAGAAACATTTTTAACATTTCTTTTTTTTCCACCAAAAAATGTTCAAAGATTTCCCAAAAATGCTGAAAATATGAACATCAGAAGTTTCACTGTGAAAGTGTGTTTTGTTTCCACATTTTCAAACTTTAAAACGGGTCAATTTTGACCTGCAGGGCGACATGAGTGTTAAATGTATTGACAGTTAGACCTGCCAAACAGTAATATCTTTTCAACTCAAGCACATACAAAAAATACATGCTTTCACCATCACGTGTGAAAATAGTGCACATGGTGTGAAAAAATCACAAAAATCTACACACAGGATATTCAGGAGTCAGACAGAGGAAGGTTCCAGGATTTCCACATGTCTTTCAGTATTGTGAATTGACACTCTGAGCGCAGAGGAGGGAGGGAAAGATTCTAAACTTTCCTCATGGAGACTCCCTGGTGAACACAACACTGCACAACAGGATGTTCTGGGCTTTACCCGACCAGCGTTGCACATGAGGTGAAATCCTGCACAAACCTGCGTTTGATCCTGGAAACTACTGTGAAGCCCCCACAGAAAATGCACAACTTTGTTCATTTCTAGTAGGAATTTTGAATGTTTTTCCTTCAGGTTCTTTTTTCTTCTTTTGCGATTTTCCTTCTACTGTTTAAGTCAAGTCATAAAGAGCAGTTTCCTTTTTCTCCTGTTGCATAACTCAGCGGCTGAAGTGCGTGACAGAGCTACCTGCCTGTGCTTCCCTGACATTTGACATAAAAATCCCAGGATCACGTCTGTTTACGTTGTGAAAGGTACGCTCGGTGAAAACATAGCAACTGTATCCAGGAGCAGTGAAGCTTTCACACCTCTGCGGAGCGATACTCGGTCGAGATTACGCCATACAAACCAAACAGCAACCCACCCAGCAGGGCTGTGATGTCAATATCTGCTAGACGTCTGTCTCCCTGCCCGACCGTCTGCTGGAGGGCGTTACATCAGATAAACGTCATGCATGCATGCATCTCCTAAGTGTCTCAGCTGAATTCCACACATTCTTTAATCTCTGCCAAGTTTCAGGATCCAGGGACAAACTGTTCTTGTAGAATTCTGTATTTTTCCTCTGGTTGTCTGTGTTTACATGGTCAGTTATTTGACCCACATGGGAAATACTGGGACTTCCACTTACAACATTTCTGGATTTTTTTTTTTCCTTTTGCAAAGTCGTTCTTGTCTCCACTTGCCTTGTATTTACACCCGGTTGCTATGGGCAACCAACGAGGAAGCGCTCATGTTGTGTCAGTGTTAAGTGCTGTACGTTGCCCTCTGTCTGCGTGTTGGTAAAATGCCGTTTATCTGAGTCAGTAATGTGCCTCGGGGGCATCACACCCTGTTGCTGCGATACCAGGAGGGTCATCTGACGCTGCTATGGTCATGAAACTTTCAAGTTTTCTTCACTGACCAATACTAACCTCACCCTGCCCTTTGTTAGGCAGAAAAAAACAAAACTAACCCAGTCTAACACAACATATGAAGGTTGTGATTTTCTGTTTTTGTTTAAAGTCTACAGATCTTAAAGACAGAAACGGGGTGGACAAAAAAATGACACAACAACAAAAAAGAAAAAGAAGAAAATGCATTTTTAATGACAGCAGCATTAAGGGACAATAATAATAATACGAAAACCCTCCACTGAATGAAATATATTTGCTAAATATTGTCAAATTTAATACAAAATGATAATATTTAACAAGTCAAAAGAAGATTAAGCCTACAAACTTCTAAAACATTTTCAAAATAGTCGCTCACTATAAACAGTGTTTATCATTTTCATTCAGGCAGTGATTTAACAGTCATAGCAAAAGTTAGTTTGATGTATGTGGTGGACAGCTTGAGTACAGCTGTAAAGTTACGTTACTGAAATTACATCATGGCAAATTTGTGAAACTGAAACGCTCGTAATCTCTGGAGAGCATTCACTAATGTCACTTAAAAGAATAGTGGAATGGTTTGACATTTAGGACGAGCTGCTTACTTGTTTCCCTGTCAAGAGATGAGAAGATCACAATCATGTTTCTGTCACAAAATATGGCTCTAAAGCTGGGAGACAGTTAGCGTAGCTTCACTGGGAACAACGTGACAGCTGACCTTTGTTCAAAAACAGTTTCCAGCACACTGAAAGCCTTGTACTTTACTTATTCCAATTATTTTGTCTGTGCTTTTATTCTAGTTGCTGAGTTAGCCTAGCTATTTTCACTCTTCCATGTTTTAAGCTAATGAACATAATCTTCTAGTGCTGGTTCAGTAATTAACAGACAGATATACCTGCATTTTTAGTGTACAAATTTAATCAATCAATCAATCAAAATTTATTTATAGAGCATTTACAACACTCACGATGACCAAAGTGCTTTCCAGTTAAAAACAAACATTAAAATAAGAAATAAAAGCAGATTAAGAAAGCAACAACAGAGCATATCAGGAAAATAAAATCAGATAAAATACAATAAAATAAAATAAAATAAAATGTCACCATATTACTGTTTATTAAAAGCCAGTCTTAAAAGATATGTTTTTAGCCGAAGTCAGTGATGGTGCGAATGTCAGGGGGCAGTTTGTTCCAGAGTCTTGGCCCAGCAACTGAAAAGGCTCGATCCCCCCAGTGTTTAAGCCTGGTCCTTGGGACTTCCAGAAACAGCTGGTTAGAGGATCTTAACTCCCTGTTTGGGTTTCGGACAGAGAGAAGCTCCGTTAAATAACTAGGCGCCAGACCGTTCAGGGCTTTAAAAACAAAAAGTAAAATTTTAAAATCAATCCTAAAAGAAACTGGAAGCCAGCGGAGGGAGAAGAGGATGGGGTGATGTGCTGATGCACTATACGTGAGCTAATAAAAGCATGAATAGTCCTTTCCAGGTTGGTGTGACTTAAAAAAGGCTTTACTTTAGATAAAAGACATAGCTGATAAAAACTGGCTCTGACCATGTTGTCAATCTGTTTTGTGAAAGAAAAACTGTTGTCAAAAATGACACCGAGGTTCTTTACAGATGGTTTTAACTTTGAAAACACAGAGTCTGAAAATGCAAGAACATTGTCCCCAAATAAAACGTAGTCAGTCTTGTTCTCGTTTAAATGGAGGATTAAATGGAGAAATTTAACAAAAGTAAAATAACATATTAACTTTTTTCTTTTGAGGTAGCCAGATGAGCAGTTTTTTTCCTGCTTTCTGTCTTTAAGCAAAGCTACATATAACCCCTAGCATTGCTTCCATGATAAATAAGACACGCTTTTGTTTTTTTGGCATTCAAATAAAATAGGATTGAAATAATGAGTTAGCTGTTTGTCGTTAGAAGTGTAGCTAGTCATATTTGTGTTTTCCATTGCTGTCAGCCAGGCTGCCTTATCTGGAACCTTGCCAGCAAGTTGATTTCTCGCGATATTTGTGAGTTCACAAATCTCTCAAGAAACCATCTTACTCCGCTCCGCATTCACTGTTCGGACAGAGCCAAGTTGGCACGGGTCAATCACGCAGCAGTATTGGTGTGTGGGGCGGGATATCCGGGTGTGAAGACGACACCAAACGCCAGTAGATCAAAACAAACACGGCAACGGAGGACAACGATCGTGTAGATGCTGCTATTAAGTCAGTTTTAGCAGAATCTCCTATCGCTTCTTTGAAGTAAGAACAACGAGAGGCGCTTTGCACATTTCTGGATGGTAAAGATGTTTGTGCTTTTTTACCTACGGGTTTTGGTAAGAGTTTAATCTACCAATTGGCTCCGCTCGTTGTGAAGATCCCGCGATTGGCTAAAAACAAACCTGTCAGAGGCGGGACATACTGTTGCATTGTCCAATCCGTGCCTCTTTCCTCCGAACGGATTTACATGGAGCGGTCCCAGATTGATATTGTGGAGTACTATCAAGTACTACACAATTATTAATCTGGCTATTGCCAGGTTACCTTATCTGCATTCTTCATATCAACCTTTATGCTAAGCCACATATGGCATTAGCGTACAGACACACCTTTGTAGTTATTAGTGTACACTTTGTAGTGTAGCTTGTCATATTTGCTTTTTAAACTTTTTCCATCTGCATTCTAGCAAATCTCCTCCTTTCTCCAGTTGCATATTCAGCATACGTACAAGAGGAATGAATATTATTCCATTCTATAATTCTCGATTCAGTCAAGAAATGATGTTAAAAGACTGACATTACATATTAAATTAACAATGTTAATTATTAACCCCATGAAATAATATTTATTTTATGAATTGACCTGTGTAATTCAAATAGTCCTTGACTAATTTAAATGTTGAAGTTAAGACCCTGCAGAAATTATGTACGGATAATCCAACAAATCCAAAGATTCCTATTAATCAAGCACAGCGAAGAGGAAGAACTAGACCTGTAGCAGAACCAGGTTCAAGGAGGGCGGTCATCTGCCTCGACCAATAAGGGTGAGGGTCAAGTAAGAGAAAAAGACATCAGAGACGATCAAACAGCAAACAAGAGGACAGAAACCGGCATCTCTGGAGCCAAAAATAGATTCAGAAACATACCAAAAGGACAAAGCACAAAGTACAGAAGAGACAAGACACAAAGTAAATAATGTCTGTAGCGCAAAGAAAAGCATGGAGGAAACGACAAGAATCTCAAACCTCAAGTATTTACCTTTGTGAAGACAACTGTATGAATAAAATAGCCAATCTAAAGCATATCTGCTTCAATAATATAACATTTATAATACAACTAAAATAAATAAAAATAGAAGATTTAAGAAAACATCTATTTTAAAAAGAATAAGCACACCCACCCAGTTTTCAAAGTGTAAGATAAATACAAACTGATTAGGCTATGTAATTTATATTTAAATAAGCAGGAGGCTTTTTTTAAAAAATCATAGTTTAGCTTATCTGTTACTGGTTACTTGTATTGCTCAGCTGTCTAAAAATATCTTCAGCTTCCCAGATGTGTGCACACCATCGATGACAACTTCGCTCCTGTTTCACAAGGAAGCTATAGCTCCATTATTACAGTAATCACTCAGTGGACATTGACAGTTAGCATAAACCAATCCACTTGTTGTGTGGGTGCAGTGACACAGCACTGACACCCAGTTCACACACAGTACGCCCACGTTATGCTCTCACAATGTGTGGTTTAATGTTAAAAGGTGTGTTTTACTATGACAGCTTCACACATGGCTGTTTTCCATGGCTTGTATTAGATAATAGGTGGGTCTGTTTAATGCAATGAGTAAGACTGTTTCTCTGTCAGAGGGACTTCACCGCAGTCGTGCGATATGCAACGTTGTTATCGCTTGCCTTTACACAGCTCACGATGTCATCTGTTGCTTCTGACTTGTTTTTAAAGGAGTCATGAGTAGTAGATGAGGAGATATGAATGAACAGCATGTGTGGCCTCCGTTCTTCTGACCTTATGTAATGATCTCATTTGGTATGCAGGACAAAGGTACAAGGAAAAGCTTGAATAATCCTGTGTGTTTACAAGAAAAAGTAAAAAAAACCAAAACAGTTCAGACAGGTTTCTCTACCTGTTTACTTCACGGTAGCATGTTGAGATTTTGCATTTCCTCCTCCTTTCTCGTGATTCGGCTTCTGAAAAAGGGACTTGAAGACATCTGAGACTCGGTGTATCGATTGAAACTTTCAAAGTGAGGTGAAAAATTCTGAGGTCCTCCCCTTTGTTGCCTTGGTTTCGCGCTGAATGTGCACATGCATATTATTTCGGGGAAGCGTGGGTGTTTTTCGGAGAAGGGGTAATACCTTTATTTTCCTTCATAGGCATTCCCACGGTGTTATATACGTATATACATATACATACAGAGAAACAAAGGGGTTAACCTGACATCTGTTGTCTGCCATAAGGAATCAGGGTCAAAGTTAAGGTGATGCTAGAAGTGAGCAGCAAGGAAATAGAGAACAACATCAAGTCAACCTAATTAAGAATATTACATTAAAAATGATCATTTTTTCCTCATTTAGCTTTTGTAGTATTTGGCCATGCAGATATTTTTGCCACTAATTGCTTTTTATTATTTTCAAATTCAAAATAACTACCAGATTTCCGGTTTCTTTAAAGGATTTGTTCGACTTTTTGAGAAGTTGTCTGTGCTGTTTATAACGTCCAACAGCTCACTAGCTTAGCTTAGCAAAACGAACGGGAGCAGGTGGACGCAGCCGATTTGTCCAAATTGTCCAAAAGGTTACAAACAACAAATTGTGCTTCATCACGAGGTTCATGTCAGCATCAGAAAGTCAAATATGTTTCCAGTGGGTGTTGATTAGAGACAAAGCTGCTCTTGTTTGTGACGTTAACTGACAGGGTATAGCCAGGGTGAGGATGATGTCCACTTTAGGAACCTTAAAGCTGCGTCTTTGCTATTTTTGCAGATGATGTGGTTCTGTTGGCTTCAGATAATGACCTTTAGAGTGCACAGAGATGGTTTGCAGTCGAGTGTGAAGCAAAAAGTGACAGTCAGGAAGTCTGAAGTCATGATTCTCATGGTGGATTGTTTCCTTTGGTTTGGGGGTGACTTGCTGCCCAAAGTGAAAGAGTTTAAGTATCTTGGGGTGTTGCTCATAAGTGATAGGGAAATGGAGCTGGAGCTAGAAGGTGAAGCTCTCAATTTACCAATCTATGTTCAATCTGTGGTCACACCTCTGGGTATTGGCTGAGAGGCTGAATACCCAACCCAGAAGGGTTTGCTCCATTGGGTTGCTGGGTTTAGAGATAGCTTAGCTTGAGGAGCTTGAATGTCTACATGGAGCTCGGGGTGGAGTCATTTCCCCTTCACGCTAAAAGGAACCAGCTGGGGTATTCGGGCATCTGATTGAGAGACCTTCCGGGCAACTGGAAGGAGAATCCAGGTAGATCCAAAACTTCCTGGAGGAGTTTCAAATCTCATCTGGCCTGAAAATACATCAGAAATTTCCAAGGAGGAACTAGAAGACAGTCCTAGTTATAGATACACCTGGAATGCCCTGCTTGGTTTACTGACGCAACCAAAAGTATGCAGAAGAAATGGATGAAAGTATAATGGATGGATCACATGGTTGCAGGGTAAACAACAGAGTTTCCAGGAAGTCTTTGCACCCAGCAGTAAAAAAGTTCCAGCTCAAAGTAAAACAAGAACTTGTGTTTTCTACAGTGTCATCTTCATGTGCATTAAACTGCTGTGACCTACACTACAACTTCCATCTATTAGTGAGTTCTAGAGGTGGTTGTAGATGCTTGTTTGAGTGAACCAGGCTAGCTATTTCCAGCCCGAATGCTAAGCTAAGCTAATTTCAAGCTAATTGCTACACTTGCTGGCTCAAGCTTTATATTTAGCATAGAGACCTGAAATCTTATCATTTCACTCTCAGCAAAAAAGCAAACCTTTACATTCTTACATGCTATTAAAGGCATAGCTTCAAAGATCATTATGAAACAGTGAACCATGAGGGCTGCAGAAACTCACGCTGATGCACATGTAGAACTAAAAGTTCCATAGTGCAGCTTGTGTGTGAGATAGGTTTAGACAGGGTCATTAAAGATTTAATAAAATTTTATAGCAGGAAGCAGAGAAGGAATGTTAATAAAGGGGATTTACAAACGCTTTGCTTGGCAACTATTCAAATAGTTGCTGCTGCATATTGATTGAGCTGGAGATGACAAGTTTCTTTTAAAGAGGGCAAGAATAATGAGAGAAGCAGCAGTTTGAAGACGATATGATGGAATAAAAGCATCTTTCAATGTCATTTGTACCTGAAGTGAAAGATAGATCACCAGGAATGTCATACATAAAAGACCTTCAAATATAACAAGAGCTTCAAGCCTTAAAACCACAGAAAATAAAAGATAGTGACTCATTTACATTGATAATATCTTTGTATCACAGTGCTTTAATGTGAACGTGCATGCAAAGCAGATAAAGTCGTTTCTCCAGGGTTCAGGCACACAGCTTTAAATAATACTATTGGAAATCACTGTGGAAAACATTCAGCTGACCATAAACTCTGACTCTCTGTTTGGTTTTCTGCTACTTTCCTCTGTGCAGCGTTATCGATCGCCCCTTGTGTAAGCATTGCAAAGTGGAAGACTAGAAATGGAAGAGAGAGAGAAAAAAAAAGGTATTATAAAATAAACCACAAAGACAGCTCAGACTTTCTGCTAGCACACTGCACTGCCCTAAATACAAATGAGCCCAGCAGAGTTTCCTGACACACTTACAGCAGTGTGAAAATGGATGTGACTGGCAGCGCGCTACTCACCACGGAAACAGTGCGGCTACAACAGAAACCACAAATCAACTGAGCAAATTCTTTCACTGTTTAATATTCTCATGGGTACTTTGTTGAAACGGGGCATCGCTCCGTTTTCTCACTTTTGATGTTACAAAGAAAACTCCAGCTTCTTGTTTCATCTGTTGATGGTGAAGTATTCTGAAGTTAGTTGCTAATATGTAAGTGGGATGAAGCAAAAGATTTGTTGTTTGACGGAAGGAAACACTGAATAACACTTATTCTTAAATGATTAGAATCAGTTGTCTTACTATTAAAATGGAGAAGGCAAAGTAACTAAGTACATTTACTGAAGTACAGCTCTGAGGTTCAGTTTTTGCTGCTTTATGATTCCACTCCACTACATTTCAGGTGGAAATATTGTATATTTTTACTCCACTACATTTATCTGACAGCTTTAGTTACTTTCAAGATGATTTGCACAATTGATCAGGGGTGTCCAACATGCGGCCCACGGACCAAAAGTGGTCCTCCAGAGGGTCTAATCCGGCCCTCAAAGTGTAAAAATTACAGAGAAGACATTAAAGGGGAACTTCATTTTTTTTCAACCTGGGGTCTGTTTTCATGTCATTTCATACATGTGAGTGATGGAGAAATGAATTTTCGACATAGCTCCAGTATTTAGCCAGGCAGGCAGCTTAGCAGCTCAGCTAGCAGCTCAGCTAGCAAAAAGTATGGGGCAACTTGCCCCCCGCGTCAAAGTCCGCGATAGCTTGCGCCAAAACACCGCTATCGCGCGATTTCGGAACGAGATTTGCTTTCTAGCGTCCTGAGCTTTGAATACAGACCACAACAAAGAGCGATCGCCAGGTAATGTGGAGGTTTTCGATCACTTCTCATCTCTAGTATGTTGTGGGACACTCATTGAGACTATCCGAGCCGGTCAATATGAGGAAAAAAAGCACATTAGGGCGGACTTTGACGCGGGGGGGCAACTTGCCCCATACTTTTTGCTAGCTGAGCTGCTAGCTGAGCTGCTAAGCTGCCTGCCTGGCTAAATACTGGAGCTATGTCAAAAATTCATTTCTCCATCACTCACATGCATGATATGACAAATGAAAACAGACCCCAGGTTGGAAAAAACCGAAGTTCCCCATTAACTGCTGATTGCAAATTTGCAAAACTATAAATTTAAAATAATTTCTGGACTATGACAAGTCATTCTAATCATAAAGAAAAAATATTAGGTTGTTCATTGTTCTATTGTCATTTTGTGTCTTGTTTTTGTTGTTTTTTTGTCTTTTTTTGTCTGACTTTTGTAGAGCTTCTCACGTTTTTGTTGTTTTGTTTTTCGCTTTTGTCAGTTTTTGCCTCGTTTTTGTCGTTCGCTTTTGTCAGTTTTTGCCTCGTTTTTGTCGTTTGTCCATTTTTTGTCGCTTTTGAATTGGATTTATTTTTCTTAAGAAATTTCATGACGTTTTGCAAAAAGATAATTCCTTAAATGTATACTTTTTGCACTAAAAGGAGGTTAAACTGGGCTGAACTAAAATAAGTTTGACACCCCTGGAATAGATAATATAAAAAACATTAAAATGCGGCATTTTTATTCCAAACTTTTTTATTCTTCCTAAAAGCGCTGCGTAGTTTGGTTCACATTTCACATGTCTATGAGTTATTAATGCTCCGCTCACTGTGGATTTTTCCCTCTAAACTTCTCACAAGGTTTTATTTCAGTAAATGTTCTCATGAGCCAATATCTCACCAAATATCAAAGGTTAGAGAAAAAAGTCCCAAAAAGCAAAAGCAGATTTGTGTATCATAACCGAGCCTTTTCCTCTCACATTAATCATCGTATGACGCATCTGATTTATCTGCTGTCCCTGCAGAAAAAAGAGGATATAAAGTAGCTGAAAGTAGTTCCACCTGCAAAGCCTCAAGACTAACCTTCTGCTGACACATTGATTCTTCTCTATAAATGCTCTACTGATGTCACGCTTATTAATATATTAGTCAGAGGGGCCAAACCAAGACTTTTACTTTACTAGTTTAACTGCATTGTGCTGCTCATACTTTTACTTAAGCAGTATTTTTATGCGGTATTTTTACATTCGTGTATTGGCTCTTTTACTCAGGCAAAAATCTGAGTCTGTCTTCCACCTCTGGTCATCTGGAGAGCTTTTTGTTTCGTGGAGAATTGCCAAAAAGTAGAACATGTGGATGCAGGCTGGTTACTGAGAGCTGGAATATATTTAGCAGAGAGCCTCTTCCTCTTATCACATATGGGGTCCATGTGGGATTTCATCTAACTTGAACCAGAGGGATGGATGGAAGTCAACCTCCTCATCCTGTCCAGTAGCAGTGAGAAAGGAAGAGAGTGTTGTAATTCACTCATAAGACGCACACATGGTTCGTTTGTTGATGACGTTTGATTTTTTGAATTCTGAAGTTGCATTTCTGTGGAGCTTTATTTGGAAAACATCGAAAAATGGTAGGTTTAAGGAGGCTGAACTCCAGAAAGAAGGAAGTAAATGTCCTTGACCTCATCAAACTTAGTGGAGAGCAGTTCACTGTTGTGTAGCTGCAGAGTGACAGTGTGGCCAGTAGAGGACGCTGTGGAGGCTCAGTAACATACTTTAAAGCCTAAACCAGGGGTGTCAAACTCATTTCAGCTGCCACATTCAGTCCAGTTTGATCTCCAGTGGACTGGACCAGTAAAATCAGAGCATAAAAACTTATAAATAACCACAGCTCCTCATGTTTTAGTGCAAAAAAGTTCACATTTAAGGAATTATCTTCTTTTTTTTTTTTTCAAAAATATTATGAACAACCTAAATTTTTAAAAGAAAAATAAATTCAGTTTCAACAACATTCAGCCTCGGTTATCATTTCCACTTTACAACTTCCAGATCACAGAGTGTCTACAAAGAAACACAACATTTAGTCACAGGCGTCTGAAACTGAACAATGTAGGATTTTACTTTATGATCAAAGCAACAAAACAAGACAAAATATTACATAAATGAGAAACAAAATGAAAAAAATGAGATAACCAACATGAAACAAAACAAAAAAGAGACAAAAAATGTAACAAAAAAGTTACAAAGGGACAAAAAATTGACAAATGACAAAAATGAGACGCAAAATGAAAAAAGCATGAGACGATCGACAAAAGCCAGACAATAAAAAGACAAAAAAAACAACAAAAACAAGACAAAATATTACAAAAATGAGACACAAAAGAACAATGAACAATCTTCATGATCAAAACAACTTGTCATGGTCTAGAAATGATTTTAAATTTATAGTTTTACTCATTTCTGCAATTCATGTTTTCTCTGGAAGTTTTACACTTTGAGGGCTGGATTGGACCCTCTGGAGGACCACTTTTGGTCCCTGGGCACCCCTGGCCTAAAGGGATTATGAGAAGCTCTGAAGTTAGACTGTATAGAAATAGAGTTATGATTCAGAAGAAGAGTCATTAATATGGAGATTAACAGGTGCTTGTCTCAGACTTGTGGAGGTATAGTTGGTTATTTATTTATTGGGTCATGGACCAACAACACACCAAAATACTGGGACAAGAGTACAGCTTATAAATTTGTAAATTGTGTAAATTTCTCCGCTGTGGGAATAATAAAGGTTTAATCTATCTAATATATCTAGCTCCTTTTATTACACTGCAATCAGCTTTGTCTAATGTCTCTGAAAATAAAACAGCCACACAAAAGGTTCCCTTCCTCAAACACAGCTTATGTCTCTTATAATCATTTGTCCAGAAGAGCTCACTGGGAATTATTTATGAAATAGCCCCTAAATGTTCAAGTAATGAAAATACCAGACATAAAGGACTTCACTGTGAATGCCATACTAAAGAAAGTTGGGGTGTTTTTGCATGTATCTTACAAATGATACAGATTTAGGGACTGTACGTTATTTTTTAAAAAGATGGCTACACTTGTGTCTTTACTGGGAAATTTATAGGCTAGTGAGACCCAGAGCCTTACATTACATCATATCATATTTCATAACATATCTGTATTTTGGGTTGTATAATGCTCCATGTAAGTGAACTTTTTATCTGTACTGTTATTTGTTTTATTGTCCTTTTTTGTTTCAAAGGAGTTGCTGAAATGTGCCTTTTACGTTTGCATTTATCTGTATATTGATTTAATGTACATTGTCTCCATTCAAATAAATATATTAAACTGATAACTGAGGAACTTTATATTTAAATGGTGAGTTACAGTTTGAGGGATTCACATTTCCTCCCCCACCGGTGCCATATCATATCTTTATTACGTTCATATATAGCAAGCATTACAGTGTGATATTTAAGGCCTTTTCAGCTGTGCTTTCTTTTATGTTCGCAGTCTTACATTCTCAAATAATGTTCCTTTATATTGCTGCAGTTTTATTACCGTTATTAATTCCTCCTGTTCCTGAATAAATCAGACTCATTAGGAATGATTTGAAGAACTTCCACCAAAGCTCTTTACTGCCCTCATGTGGTGGAAATGTGGGATTGCCGCTCCTTCTGACACAAACCTTGAAGAAAATACATTTGATTTTCTGTTACAACGCAGTAAATTCTGCGAAAAATCAATTGAGGAATTATGTACTGTTTGATTATTTTGTATATCCAGAGAAGACGTTTTGTTTTAGGTTCATCCAGCTAATAAGTGACTGAAAAATCAAACAATTTCTTTATATTGATGTAAAAAATATTTAAAAAATCTGTTAATTTCAAATAGAAATATTTACATTTGCAACATGTATGCCCACAGTGGCCTAACTAGAAATATTAAATCATAATTACCTTGTATTACCACATTCAAATTGTCTTGCAATGTTGTGTTCTCCAGCCCTAAATGCAAATTTAAACACAAACAGTACAAATCATAATGAATTTTAATTATATTCAAAACTAGTTTCCATTTTCTAAAGGTTGAAACATCCTGTAAATAGTGTGAAATGTCTGTAGACTTACGGAACCTGATGTGGTTATTGTCTCAGCTCAACAACAACACAGTGATTTTGTGATTTCTTTGAACAATCAAAGATGCATTTGATCAAATAGTGGATATTAACACAATTGGACATTTGCTGATTTTCCATTATAGCATTTTCTTTATGGCAACTCAGATTTTCCAAGCTGGAATCAGGCAACATTTTTGTGCTTGACTGGTTTTCAGGTAAAAGAAAATCCTCTCTTCTGATCCCTCCAGCTGTCCATCACACTCCAAGCAGCACCGTGACTCCAGCTTCCACTCAGCTCCGTCCGTCCATCACTGCCACCCAGGTGAGTGAGAGGAGAGTCGGGCTGAGAGCCGTGACAGCTTCGACCCCGGGGTGCACCAATCATCTGCCAGTCAGATAGCAGAGGCTCTCCAACACCTCTGCCATGTTTTCCTGCAGCTGTGTGGGGTGCATTCACTGTGAAAACCTCCTGTCTGCTTCCAGAGCCAAACACAGGACGAACACGCCGTCATTCATGAGTCAGCAGCCGGCTCATAGGATGCCGTCTCTGCAGCTCATGACACCTCCACACCTTCTGTCATACGCTTCTCATCCTTTATTTGGACAAGAAACAGTACAATAAAGCATAAAACTGCATCAATAAGATCCACCTCTGGGTTATGAGGAGGTGCAAGTCATTTGATTAATAAGTCATCATGTGATGCTCTATACATGCCAGGAAGTCTTCAATAATAAATAAAATGCTGCAGGATGTCCCACTGGACTGTTCTCAGAGAGGGGTAAAAGGGTAGGAAGAGGAGTAATGAACTATAGAGCTATAAATTATAGAAGCAAATGGACACCTACAGAAACTCAGAAAATAATTTTTAAGATAAGATAAGATAAGATAGACTTTATTGATCTCACAAAGGAGAAATTTACTGTTACAGGGCTCTTAGGAACAAAAAACAGAGGAGTGCAAAAAGTCACGAAAGTGCAAGTACAAGATAATAAATAAAGAGTAGCTTTGAAAGTAGTAGCTATAATATATAATATTCATAATACAGGAATGAGTTACAATAAAAGCAAAGCGGCAAAAATAGAAAAGAGTGAAAGAAAAGGAAGACATAGAAATACAGACATTTAAACAGTAAGAAAATGACAGCTAAAAATATGAAACATCAAACTTTCACTATAAATTTTATTGTCTGTAAATATTTTTTAAAAGATAAAATAATAATATTGCTAATAATGATGATACTGCTGCTGCTGTTACTACTGCTACTATAACAACAACAACAACAACAATAATAAGGAATGAATAACAAAAATGGTTGTCTGGTCAAGATTAAAAACAAACCAACAAGATTTAAGTTATTAATATTCTTATTATTATTAATATTATTATTAATATATAATTATCATTATTATTCTTGCTGTGGAATCAGTAAAGTATCTCTCTCTCTCTCTCTCTCTCTCTCTCTCTCTCTCTCTCTATATATATATATATATATATATATATATATATATATATATATATATATTATTGTTTATTTTGTTATTATCATTACTACTACTACTACTACTACTACTACTAATAAAATCATAATTATTGGAATTATATAGTTAATTTATTGTATTTTTTAAACCTGACTTAAATTTATTTAACTACATGATTATACCCTTTATTATGATGAAAATTACGATGATTATGATTTCATTAATTTTTAATAGAAAAACAAACAAAAAAAGCTTTTAAAAGCATATATATATGTAGATGAAAAAAACTACAAATTCCTGCAAGCCTACGGTCGCTTTTAGTGGCTCGCGCCAACATTTGATTGGTCTATTTCAGCAAAGCGTCTTGTGATTGGTCAACGGTGGCCATGTTTGTATTTCCAGCTGGTGGATGCGGGCTAGCTAACCGGTTAGCCATATGAGCCGCTTTTGCCTCTTTCTTCGGGGTGAAAAATAACGGAGCGGCCCTGCCAACCCGTTAACGACGGCTTTTGTGAAAGTCGCCATGCCGGTCCACTCGCGGGAGAAGAAAGAAAGCAACCACGAAGAAATGGAGGTGGATTTTCCAGAGCAAGACGGCAGCAGCACAGACGAGGAGGACACCGTTAGCTCGTCCGTGTCTGAAGATGGAGACAGCTCCGGTAGGAAAAATAGGCCTTAAACATCAGCCGACACTGGAATTCTTTAAAACACACCTGTCTCTGTCTTGTGGGTTTAACAGAATATGTGGCTAGTGTTGACAGTTGACATTTTAAGCAATGTGTAGAAATACAGCCTGGAGTGGAGGTACTGTGTGGGGTTTAGAAGGACAGCAGCTGATGTGGAGCTGATGTCAAACCTGTCATGTCTTCATGTGAGCAGAGATGGACGATGAGGACTGCGAGAGGAGGAGGATGGAGTGTCTGGATGAGATGACCACACTAGAGAAACAGTTCACTGACTTGAAGGAGCAGTAAGTCCTAAGTTCTCTGACATGTTGCTTCCAAATAAACTCAACCTCCACCTGCTGCTGTCTGATGTCTGAAGGTCTTAAGTCTGTGTCAGAAACTCTGAGATAATTGTCATCTCGTCTAGCTGTTTTTAATACTCTCCTCTGATCACACAGTGGGTAATGTGGGCCTTCTAGCACTAAAATCTACCAAATGCAGTCGTAAAAGTGAAGGAAGACTTGACTTTTGCTGATAGAATCTTCTCTAATAGCAATTTTGGTGCAAAACTGACTTTATTTGGAGCTGCAGTTGTTTTGCTATTGGCTCATACTATGACAGATTTGGCTGAACTACCACTAAACACAATCTGTAAGACTGAGTACTGAGCGACCTCTGTGCTACTCTTACAAGATGGCTTCAAATCACTACACCTAAAGTAGTGATGCCAGGACATTTTAGTTTGGAATTGATGTGCTTTGCCTCCTTGTTGCTTGCCGTTCAGGCTGTATAAAGAGCGCCTGAGCCAGGTAGACATCAAGCTGCAGGAGGTGATGGCCGGCTGTGCCCAGGAGTACCTGGAACCGTTGGCCAACCTACAGGAGAACATGCAGATTAGGACCAAAGTGGCCGGTGAGTCAAATAATATGTTAGATTTCTTTTAGGGATCATTAGCTCTGGAACTGTTACAACAGTAGAGGCTACACAAAGCTTAGCCTGCATGTTTCTAATGGAGAAAGAAACACTGTGATCTTTAAAAATAAAACGTAAAACCCTGACAGGTTGCTAGGTTATGCTCTAATCTGTTACAAAAGAAAGATAGGAAGACAGTGCAAGCGCTGCAGCTTGTTTTGAGTGGTTTTAAAGGTTTAGCCCAGGGGTGTCAAACTCATTTTAGTTCAGGTTCCACATTCAGCCCAGTTTGATCTCAAGTGGGCTGGACCAGTAAAATCACAGCATAGTAACCTAACAACTCTAAATTTTTCCTTTATTTTACTGCAAAAAAGTACATTTTGAAAATGTTCACGTTTAAGGAAATATCTTTCTACGAAACATTATAACCAACCTGAAATTTCTTCAGAAAAATAAATTCTATTTCAGCAGCATTCAGCCTCAGTTTATCATTTCCACATTACAACTTCCAGATCTACAAAGGAACACAACATATAGTTACAGCTATCTGGAACTGAACAATATAGCATTTTACTTTTTAAAAGACAAAAAAAAAACCAAAAAAACAAAACTAAATATTACAAAAATGGCACACAAATAAAAGTAAGAAACAAAATTACAAAATATGAGACAAATGACACGAAACAAAACAAAAAAGTGACAAAAAACTGAGAAAAGTTTCAGTGACCAAAAAAATGGACAAAAAACAAAAGCAATGAATAAAGCAAAAGACAAAATGAGAAAAATGAGACAAAAAACACAAGCGAAACAAAAAGAAAACACAAAATGAGAAAAATGAGGAAAAAAATGATTCAAGTCAGACAACAAACAAGACAAAATATTCCAAAAATTAGACACAAAATGACAAAAGAACAACGAAAAATCTAGTATTTTACTTTATGATCAAAACAACTTGTCGTGGTATAGGAATTGTCTTAAATTTATAGTTTTACAAATTGCAGTTCATGTCTTCTCTGTAATTTTTCCATTTTTAAAGTCGTACTGTGGGCCGGATTGGACCCTCTGAAGGGCCCATTTTGTCCCGCAGGCCACATGTTTGACACCCCTGGTTTAGCCTAAGAAATCGTGATCATACCAGAAAGCTTCTTCAGATTTTCTCATTATGCTCTGAGATCTCTTTAACCTGAAAGCATTTCCTCTGAAAGTGAATAAACCTGTAAGTGAGATTAAAATAGAAAGTGAAATGATTCAATAATAACTTATGAGCTTACAAATGAGTCTTTTTATTTTTATTTTTTATAGTGTACATGTCAATTGGATCAAGACAAATTGACGTCTTTCCTTCTGTTCCCTCAGACTGATTTACCACTAGCTTATTTTATTTTATTTTATTTTATTTTGGCAGGAATCTATAGGGAGCTGTGCTTGGAGTCGGTGAAGAACAAATATGAGTGTGAGATCCAAGCTGCTTGCCAACACTGGGAGGTGAGAGGCCAACCAAATAGAGAAACCCACATTTTTCAAACAGAAAATCAGATTTAAAAAAAGTAGGAAAGGCATTGAAATTTTAGAAGAAACGTTTGAATTGAACCCCGGTCCTGCCTCTGGAGAAGGCTTTTGATGATGAATATAGCTGTGTGTTGACCAGCTTGTCTTTTCTGTCTTCTAGAGTGAGAAGTTGCTGCTCTTTGACACCGTACAGAGTGAACTAGAGGAGAAGATAAGAAGACTGGAGGAAGACAGACACAGTATCGACATTACCTCAGGTACCAAGCGGCGCTTCAACCGACTGTTGTCTAAACTTTTCTTTCTTTTGATCCATTTATTCATCAGTGAGTCGATAGAATGTCAGAAATCCATCAAAAGTTGGGCCTGCAGTGACATATTGAAGTTCCTTACTTCTTTTTGTTATCCGTTTATATTCATATGAAGCAGAACCTAGTACTGAGTAACAGGAAGTACCAACACAGCAGGGTATAATGAGACAATGAGTCCACTAAAGCTTGTTTTGTCAGCTGGGAGCGCTTGAGAAGACTTTGGTGGTGCTGCATTGCTTTTTTTTTTAGCTGATACACTTTGGTTGTTGTTATATTAAATATCCACAGAAGTGATGAGTTGCACGTACAGATTATCTGGCAGTTGGCTGCTGCTTACCGGTAAACTCACGGTGACATTTCATAGTAATGTTGTGGTGGTTTGGGGATGTTGTTTAGTACAGTCATGGGCGCTCAGAGACCCGCAGCAGTAATTCATTACTTTTTCTCTTTGTTGTCAGCGAGTGCAGAATGTGATGGAAGGATTTCTTGGTGTGTCATTGGTGCCTTCCCTCCTACGATAGATAGACAGACACTTTATTAATCCCAAGGGAAATTCAAGGTACATACACCCCCTGTCAAAAGTTTTAGGACGCTTTCTCATTCATTTGAATGAGAAAGCATCCGAAAACCTTTGACAGGGGGTGTAAGTGTATATTTATTAGTAGTAATCAAAGAGGCCGAGACCTGAGTCTTGGAACTGATATACAAGTGCAGCAAAAACAAAAATATTAATGTCAGCACCACCTCCAATAGAAAACATACACACGTGGACAAAATTGTTGGTACCCCTCAGTTAAAGAAGGAAAAACCCACAATTCTCACTGAAATCACTTGAAACTCACAAAAGTAACAATAAATAAAAATTTATTGAAAATTAAATAATCAAAAACAGCCATTACTTTTGAATTGTTGATTAACATAATTATTTAAAAAAACAAACTAATGAAACAGGCCTGGACAAAAATGATGGTACCTCTATAAAAGATTGAAAACTATTTGACCAGAGTGACATGATTAACTCAGGTGTGTCATTTAATTGACATCACAGGTGTTTCCAAACTCATAATCAGTCAGTCTGCCTATTTAAAGGGAGACAAGTAGTCACCCTGCTGTTTGGTGAAAAGGTGTGTACCACACTGAACATGGACAACAGAAAGCGAAGGAGAGAATTGTCCCAGGACATCCGAAAAAAAATGATAGACAAACATCTTAAAGGTAAAGGCTATAAGACCATCTCTAAACAGCTTGAAGTTCCTGTGACAACAGTGGCTCATATTATTCAGAAGTTCAAGACCCACGGGACAGTAGCCAACCTCCCTGGACGTGGCCGCAAGAGGAAAATTGATGACAAATTGAAGAGACGGATCGTTGGAATTGTATCCAAAGAGCCCAGAGCAACCTCCAAAGAAATTAAAGGTGAACTCCAAGGCCAAGGTACATCAGTGTCAGATCGCACCATTCGTCGTTGTTTGAGCCAAAGTGGACTTCATGGGAGACGACCAAGGAGGACACCACTGCTGAAAAAAACTCATAAAAAAGCCAGACTGGAATTTGCAAAAATGCATGTTGACAAGCCACAAAGCTTCTGGGAGAATGTCCTTTGGACAGATGAGACCAAACTGGAGCTTTTTGGTAAGGCACATCAACTCTATGTTCATAGACTCAAAAACCAAGCATACGAAGAAAAGAACACTGTCCCTACGGTGAAACATGGAGGAGGCTCAGTAATGTTTTGGGGCTGCTTTGCTGCATCTGGCACAGGGTGTCTTGAAAGTGTGCAAGGTACGATGAAATCTGAAGACTATCAAGGCATTCTGGAGAGAAATGTGCTGCCTAGTGTCAGAAAGCTTGGTCTCAGTCGCAGGTCATGGGTCTTCCAACAGGACAACCATCCAAAACACACAGCCAAAAACACCCAAGAATGGCTGAGAGAAAAGCGTTGGACTATTCTAAAGTGGCCTTCTATGAGCCCAGATCTGAATCCCATTGAACATATGTGGAAGGAGCTGAAACATGCCATTTGGAGAAGACACCCATCAAACCTGAGACAACTGCAGCTGTTTGCTCATGAGGAGTGGGCCAAAATACCTGTTGACAGCTGCAGAACGCTCATTGACAAATACAGAAATCGTTTAATTGCAGTGATTGCCTCAAAAGGTTGTGCAACAAAATATTAAGTTATGGGTACCATCATTTTTGTCCAGCCCTATTTCATTAGTTTGTTTTTTTAAATAATTATGTTAATCAACAATTCAAAAGTGATGGCTGATTTTGATTATTTAATTTTCAATAAATTTTTATTTATTGTTACTTTTGTGAGTTTCAAGTGATTTCAGTGAGAATTGTGGGTTTTTCCTTCTTTAACTGAGGGGTACCAACAATTTTGTCCACGTGTGTATGTTTAATTACACTTTCCAACATTTATCTGTTAGTGCTGATAGTGTCCTCCTCGTGGCGTACAACCATTCCCATAAGACTACAGGCAGCATATTGTTTATAACGTCAGATACAGAGAGGCTGCTTCACTTAGAATCAGTTAAAAAACACAACAGTGCTGTTAAAATACTGAATATTTTATCTGATAATTTGACGTAAATGTAAAAGGCTGTAATCCGATTATTAACCGCTCCTCTATCAATAGACAAAAGGGTACAAAGTGCCGTGTTTTACCCAAAATTGAACATTTTTATCTGTTCTCAGCCGCAATCAAAGCTCAACACTTTGTAACGCTGCTGGAATTTTCATTACTGTGTAAATATGCGGCGCTCCCATCGCGAATGGTTCAAGGAATATGCTGGTTTCAGGCTAAAAATTCTTTCGTGGACACACTCCCTCGGCGTTGATGAAGAGCTGGTGAATAGACCTTGCAAGTTTCATTTGGAATTAAAGGACAAGTGTCTTCTAAGTAGTAAGGTTTTGGACAGCTGTGTGCAGCCAGAAAAGCTTCCGTTTACCTTTCTAAGTCTTTGGAACTCTTTAATCTCCCAGACCTGTTTGGTTTAGAGATCCGATAGACATCTGATTCACATTATTTTCATCAAACCACTCAGTGACCCCTCGTGCCCTGTGAATGTTCTGTCATAAGATAAAGGTTGTTCTCTCTGATGTTGCTGGTAAAATGCCCCCACAGCCGAACGGAGCCACCAGATCTCGTCAAGGTGTTCAGCTTCTCCTTTAATTTGTCATCTGTCTGTATGTTTCAGAAAGTCAGCGACACAGCAGCAGAGCACTTTCCCTCTTTCTAATCCGTCCTTTTTGCTTTCCAGAGTTGTGGAATGATGGATTACACTCACGGAAAAACAAGAAAAAGGACCCGTTCTGCCCCGTCAAGAAGAAGAAGCCCGTTGTTGTTTCCGATATCCTTCCGCACTGTCCTGTCCTTGTCCCGTTCCTCCCATCGTTCATCTCCACTGACACATTGTTGAGACAGATGCTTCCTGCTTTTTGGCTTCCTTAACCTTTATTACGACCTTATATTGTTTACATGCTGCAAGATCTGGATATTCTTGAAGACTGGACCGCAATAAGAAAGGTATCATTGTTGGAAAACGGATAAAGTAGTCACCTGGTGGATGCATCCAAGTTGTGATTTGACCTTTGGGCTTGTGTTTGCTTCCTCCCCCTCACAGGCTATGGCATCGCTGGGGCCACACAGGGTGAAGGTGGACGGTAAGAGTTACTCCTCGTCCTCAGTTACAGTCAATATCTGGCTGAGTGCAGCGATCGACCTGCGCTCACACAGGAGGGCTTGATTCAATACCTCCTCCTAAAAGTACTGAAGACTGGAGTTGAAACGGAGACAGCCTGCTCTCCCTGTTCATATTTTGTGTTGTCTTCTTTTAACCTTACGCCGTCCCTTGCGCTCGACTTCCTGCGTCTTCCTCACCGGCTTTCTCTCCTTGCAGTCCCTGCAGTGAAGCCTGACAGACATCACCACGTGGCGCGCTCCGAGGACGGTCGACTTTTCTACGACAACCAGTGGTACTGCAGGGGACAGGCCATCTGCATCAACAGGAAGGACGAGTACCCGACCAGGTGAGTGTAGGAGGAGTGTTCATGCACACATGCACGCCCATCTGTTTCATCCAATTAAACAATCTGCAACATGCACAGAAGCAGCCGTCCAATCTGTAATATGCACATCCTGCATATTCTGTGTGTGAGATGTCAAGTTGCAATGGAGCATTTCAATTGAAGCTGAACCAGAGGAATTGTGTATCAGCCACAAACGATGATGGTTGTGCTTTCCAAATCTGATACCCTGACTAATGAGGGCTGAAGATGAGCTTACTGCGCATGATGTGGGTCATTTCATGTGGTTTCGATAATGGGTGTTGCTGCACCATCTACAAATTGGCTGCATTTTCTTGTGATGCAAGATAAACACTAAACAACTTTCCATGCAAAAAAATTTGAGCTCTACCTCTATTAGTTCCAAACTTATGGGATCTTGAATTTTTTTTAGAATTTGGGCTTAAACCCACCCCCTAAATCCTCGCCTAGGATTTTGCACTATTTAACTGCTTATTTCTCAGCTTCTAGACATAATTGATGGCTGAAATTTGGCAGACAAGCTCACAGCAACCATCTGACATCCGTGTGTGTTTTTCTTAATTTTTAGGATTTTTAGAAGGCTCCTGTAGTCTGTAGAGAGTAGCTAGGAGGCTGTGAGGCTACATGTGATGTCAGATGGTTGCTGTGAGCTTATCTGCCAAATTTCAGCCATCAACAATGTCTAGAGGCTGAGAAATAAGCAGTTAAATAGTGCAAAATCCTAGGCGAGGATTTAGGGGGTGGGTTTAGGTCCAAATTACCAGAAATCTGAAGAGGTCATATACATCCTGAAGCAAATGAAATGGGGGGGAAAATCCATTATGCATCATTAATCGTAAATTCTGACACAAAATGACCTGCATGTTGGTGTTTCTTTCATGTGGAAGTCATGTAAGTAAGTCAGATTTCACAGGTACAAAATCACAAGGTACTTTACAGCAATAACAAAACAAAAACAGTAATGCTAAAGGCAATCAATTGTTAAAACGGGAGCCGCAGCTAAAATACAGTGCATCAGAAACAATAAATAAAATAAAGCAGTTACAGGTTAACCAAAACCCTGTCACAGTTTTGGTGCGAGAGCTTTCAAAGCACACTCCCCACGGGTTTATACCTGGTTAGAGGGACAACAAGTCATTTTTGTTGGCCTGACCTGAGAGCTCTATTGGGGTCATACAGGTGGAGGAGGTCGGAAATATACCGTGGTGATTGGCCACGTAAAGATTTGAAAGTTAGTTAAAATGTGCGAAAATTGATGGAGCGCGAGGGCAGAGAGGATAGGACTGGGGTGATGTGGGATCTCCAGTTAGTTCCTGTTAAAAGACGAGCAGCTGCATTTTGGACAGTTCGAAATCATGGCCGTGTGCTCACGTGGCTTCTCTTTTCTAAATGCTCATGGATAAGCAAAGAGAGACGATGCTGAGCATGAGGCTGACTGATTGTGGTTCCACATTTTGCTCTTTGTGCATCCTGACAGCACATGATCCGTAGTAACTACAAAGTATGGATCCACTGCAGCACCGAGTGTAAAACAAATGTTACAGATGACTGCTATGAACAGGTAGAGGAGGGTTTGGTTCACACCAGGTGACAAGTGGACATTAAACTGCAGCCAGAAGTTGAGCTTTCTCACACATGCACAGATTTATTCCTCTGACATTCACGATCATTCGCTGACACAGAACCCACAGAGGTCCAGCTCCACTACCGTGATCTGTCAGAGTTGTTATTATTTGGCTGTTTGGATAGTTGTTTCTGAATGGTATGTACAGGCATTCCTTAAGCAAACACACAAGTGACAGAACAATGAGATTTACTTTAGTATTAAATGTTATATTAGTTGTATGTGATGGAACTCGATGATGAGAACTAAAAACATCATGGCAACACCAAAAGGGGACTTGTTTATATCTTTATATACCGTTCATCCATCCAGTACAGTTCCAGAGAACTGAAGACTCGATGCCAAAAGATCCATTTGTGTATATATAACTCCACACTAGGGAAGATAAAGTACACAAAACAAAGCCTCAGGAC
The DNA here is from genome assembly GCF_021347895.1 of Acanthochromis polyacanthus. Taxonomy (NCBI): domain Eukaryota; kingdom Metazoa; phylum Chordata; class Actinopteri; family Pomacentridae; genus Acanthochromis; species Acanthochromis polyacanthus. Next base: position 2,588,364 of record NC_067128.1, read on the forward strand.
ACGCAGACACCCAATGCATCAAACTGTTGGTAGGTTTGTGTGTGCTGTGTGAATGCATGGTTTGTTTTATGCATTTCATTTTTCATATTTCATATTAAGCTGCACAAATCACTCCTTTAGCTCCTTTTTATGTGGATAAAGATACAGTTTGTCTCATGTTAAGTATAAAAATGTTGAAACATGTAGATCAGTTGTGCATTTTCTCATACTTTGCTGCATCAGCGAGGCTCTCCAACAACAGAGCGGCCGTCATTACACACAAGCCTTTAGCACCGTCCGTTTCATTAATTTAAGTGCTTTAAGTGCTTCACTAAATCTGACAGAATAAATAGAAAAGAGTCAGATAGTTGCTGTTGATCACAAAGAAGCAATTAATTCTGCTTTAATAGTAACAATAGTACACATACAGGTTCACAAATGTTCAGATCTTTTACTGACGTAAAATTACAAACAGATTAGCAGATAAATCTGAGTGACAGTTGATTAATTTGAGAGAGAAGAAGCAAAGTTCTGATGCACAAATCTGTTCTGAAGTAGTTGGAAGTATTTGAACATTCATTGAAATGAAACCACATGAGAAAGAAAGAGGAAGAGGGGGAAAAAAAATCACAAATTCATGAAGCTATTAACAACTCATTTAAACTTTAATCTGTAATCCTGGATTCCTACAGCTTGTTTATTTTATCCATTGTGTAAAAGCTTCATCCTACAAGTAACTAAAGCTGCCAGAGAGTAAGAAGTCCAATATTTTCCTCTGAAATGAAAGTCAAATTCAATGGAAATACCCGAGTAAAGCACCTCAAAATTGTACCAAAAGCTCAACACTTGAGTAAATGGACTTAGTAACTTTCCACTGGTAAATTTAAGAGTTTTATCTTTATAGTTTAGGTTTTTTATCTTTGTAGTTTTTGGTCAATCTGTAAAAACAAAAAAAAAACACAAACATGCACAGCATCTCTTTACTGTTCACGAAATCAGAGTGGTCAGTGTTTATTTCCTCATGATGAAGGCTGACTTGTGCACATGCTAGCATCTCATTTCTATCCTCTGGTGGGGCTTCATTTCGCGCTGACCTTTTTGTGTATCTTGCAGCGCCGTCATCACCACCATCAACAACGACGAGGTCTGGTTCAAGCGGCTGGACGGCACCAAGTCAAAGCTGTACATCTCCCAGCTGCAGAAAGGCAAATACACGATCAAACACTCGTAGAAGCACACACTTACTCACATGTACACACAAAGACCATCATCTCTGCTGTGTTTCCTGTCGTCTCCTCTTCTGTGTGGCATCTTGTTACATTCACACAAACTGATGCACACCTCACTTCACGCCCCGTGTGCACAAAAACAAACAAAAAAAATGCTGTCTAAAAACAGACATGCTGGTATTAGGAGACTGTACATATGTATATGTTTGTTGATATTATCGACAAGGTCACAAAGTGTCATTTTCTCTGGAACGGAGATCAATGCAAAGTGCTGCTAAAAAGAAAAAAACGGAAGGGAGAAAAACCGGAGCAGTAGCAAACTGTGAAGCGCGGAGCTCAGTCGCGTGCCTTTCTGAGACGAGACGACGCCTCGACTGATGCGGGGCTTTGAAATATGAAATAAAACAAACAAAAAAAACTAGCCCTGAACTATGAATCTCTACGCAGTGAAGCCTTACTCTGTGCTGGGTTAGCACCAGGAGGACAGAAGCGGGTCAGTGAACGAGTCAACGTCAGAGGTGCGTTTGGTTTGCCTCTCCGGACGCACCGGTAAGACTTGAATTTCATACGGAGTATAATAAATCTGTATTAGGATCCCCAGGGAGCCCAGAACAAGTTTGATTTAGTAAAAAAAATGTGTCAATATGGAGACGGAGAAAGATTAATCAATATTGAGTAAATGGTTATCATGTGAACATAATGAGATTAAGCTGACCGGGGTTTGGTTTAGACCCACTTGGGGAGCCGATGTATTAAATGATCTTTTGATGTTTTAGTGTAATATTTCCCTACATTTTTAAGTTCAAAACAACCTCTTGCACTTAGTAAACCAGAACAGTTTGAATCTGCATTTTGAGCGTCCCGTCATGGGAGCTGCCTGTAAATAGACACATTGATGTTTTGTAATTCCTGTCATGTTGCCATTCGTCTCATAGTGCCTAGAACTTTACATTTAAGGCAGGGTCCAGGCTTTAGTTTAGTCAAGACTTGGAACTAAAAAAGCTCTACTCCACAGGTTTGGGCTGTTTTTTTTTTTTCCTCTGTGGGGTCATGAAAGCCTCAAATCTGCGGTGCCATTTTTCAGCGTTTTCTATTCATTGTCCTCCTGTTGTCTTTGTTCCTTCCTCTTTGTTGTCACTTCTGTTTCTTTTGTCTTCTTCTTTCCTGTCAGTGAAAATATTCCTCAACGCTGATGTATCAACAGAACAAAGAAAAATCAAGTTGTTTTTGTGAGTGTGTGTGATCCGTCCGATCAAACTTTCTTTGTAAATTACGCTTGATTGATTGAAGGAGATCTTGCTTTGTATTTACAGGGCTTTATTTTTAGCACTGCGCACGTATTTCAAAGTATGACCTGCCAACAGTATTGTGAAGAAGAGGCGCTTGCAACATGTATCATGAGGAACAAAATGTCTGTGAGGACTCATGTGGTCTCCACTGAGCAGAACATTTGACATTTTTTGCTGCAAGTCTCTTTCATTCATTTCTACTTTCATTTTTTTTTTACCTTTTTATGCATCATTGTTCCCTTTTTCCACGTTACAGGTAAAAATAAAGACTTGACATTGTGCCAATGCATGTACAACTGATGAAAGATTTTGTTTCTGTCATTTGAAGAGAGTCTAATTTGCACGCAAGTAACTAATCCTCATCATCATAATCTGTCCCTCATATGAAAGAGGGAGTCTGTGCTTTTCAGTGATTAGAGTATCATCATTGCACTTCTCAGCTTTAGTCAAGCTGACTTCCTTTTCTTGAACTTTGCAGATTTGGATAATAAAATAAAAAATCAGGGCTTTGCATAGAACTTGAATATCCTGTTGGATTTGGCGTAGCGTGCACAAAAAGCTCAGATGCAATCTTATATAATACTCCAGTGTAACAAAGGGAGAAAGTCCCTGACAGTGCTCAACCCAAAGTCACCCCGAGGTGGGCTGAACCCTGGCTACACTCCTGCCACCACCACAAAAAAAAAAAAAAAAAGAAAAGAAGTGGCTTATTTGGAAGAAAAGCGCTGAGCTGGTTCTATTTGATAATGGCTCTTTGGTCTGCTGCGCTGTTCAACCTCTGTCACTTATTTCTGCCAAAGGCCCACTCACTGGATTAACACCACACACTGCTGTCCGTTCAGCATCGACGCTGATGTACCACTTTCTTGCCCTCCGTCTGCCTGCAGCAACCTCAAACTGAACCGCTGCAACCTTTGATTGATCTATTGGGAATATTGATCAGAGGTGGTAGCCTAGCCTGGAAAATAAGGGAATCAATTCAAAGGGTAATTGGGCTACGCTAGATTGAGCTGTATAATCAGCTTCGATTTTTTTTTTTTTTTTAACCCTCTGGATGCCAAGCAGTTTCTAGGCATTTTCACCCACTGTGGGCTCATTTTTCACTGCAATATAAAGTCCTGCACCTCTATGGAAACAGTGGTGCAGATATAAACGGATCTGAAGCTTGTCTTTTGTGCAGTTCAATATGTTATAATGGTATAAAGCCTAAAAAAAAATAAAAAAAAAAGCGCGGGGGGGAAAACCGTGCAAACTTTGTGCTTTGACATCTAGAAAGATGTTTCACCGTGCTGAATGTGTTGTCCAGCAACGTGCTCCTCTGCACACCGTTTTTGAGCCGTGCTGCATTTGTTTTACTCTTCAGTTATGCTTTGTTTTGCTCTGAGTTAACCTGAAAAGTCACGTGACTGTTGGTCACAGCTTAGCCAAAAGAGCCGGGGAGCACAGAATTTAGATTTTTTTTTTAAGATTTGGCCATTTTGAGACGTGTTGAATCAACAAGGTTTAGACTGAATATAATAATTTTACACCTAGATTTGGTCCGTTTCTTCAATGGAACCACATATCACACAAGATCAGCTTGAGGACTGCAGAGAATTTGAAATCGGACGATTTTTTTTCTGTTTTTGCAACTTGAGGCTCCAATTTTAGTGATTCTTTACTCAAAACTTGCGGCAGAGTCTGAAGTTCAGAGGGTCAAAAATGAGGTGCTGGAATCTATTAGCACACTGCATTAAGTTTATTAAAGGGAATGCATTTCTAAATCTCACATTGAGTTTACTGAAAGAAAAGCCCTTTGACATGTAGCATCTCATAATATTTAATGTACAGAGGCAAAAGTGGAGAAATGATGATCATCTAACGCTTAGTAAAGAAGCTGATAACTCCTTACAATGTTTGCACTCAGCCAGAAACAGTATGTCTGTAAATCCCACACCCACTGTATCTAAATACACAATATATTTAAAGCTTATTTAGTTTTAACTTGTAGCACACACAAGTTGTAAGGCTGGAATGTAATTAGTCATTCATCATCTGGCACCGTTTTAAGTTTGCAAAAGTTTTCTCCACATTTTAACTTGTGAGTGTTTTCTGTTTGATGAGGAGTCAGAAATGAAGCTGGACCAGAAAAGAAAAGCAAACACGACTCATGAAAGCTTCAGCATCTTAAGCGGTTTGATTTTGCAGTAATTCGAAGCACCAATGAACTAAATATGCAAAATTAGTTTCTTTTTAAAAATGGGACAGTTCATATGAATGTACATTTCCATGTAAGTATGAGAGATTGTAGCCGTGCAGCTAATTTCCATCTCGAGTCCGATTGGCCGATCAGAGGTAAAGAAATTAATCTTGATATAAAAACTATAACTGAACAAAGACATACAAAAAAGAAAAACAACAATCGATAACACGTAGCGCACATAACAGACAAAAACTGGGGGACCAAGGCAGCTACCAAGGAGTAATTAATTAACATTTACACATGATTATATTGCAAATATCTCTCTGCTGTTATTGCACATATCCTGTAAAGTGAAGATGACCTGAAGCTATTCTAGTCAGAGGGAGCTTTGTGTAGAAATAACCGACGTCCGACTTCTTTAACCCTCGTGTCGTCCTGCGGGTCAAATTGACCCATTTTGAAGTTTGAAAATGTGGAAAAAACAGATATTTTCAAAGTGAAACTTCTGATGTCCACGTTTTGAACATTTTTTGGTGGAAAAAAAAAAAAGAAATGTTAAGAACATTCACAAAAAAATCAACCAAAATCCAGCGAATTTCACTGGATTTTGGTTGCTTTTTTTTTGTGAATGTTCTTAAAGAAAATATTAGAAGTTTTACTGATACATGTGTAATCACTTTAGATATTTTTAGGATTTTTTGGAGGATTTTTGCTCATTTTTTGAAAATATTTACAAGAATCTTGTCCCAAATTTTGGGGATTTTTTATAAATTAAACATTTAAGGCAAACATTGAAGGAATTATTAGAATTTTCTTCCTGAAGGTTTTGCAAATTTTCTGAAATTTGGGCAATTTTATTTTATGTTTTTGCAGACAAGGAAACAATATGAAGACAAGAGGGTTAAAAATTCTGGGGACGTGGAAAAACAGATTCACACATTAGAAAATGAAGTGAGCCCAGTGAAAATGTCTTCTGGGTGTAGACTACAATCACATCAGAGACGGTGGTGAGTTCTGTATGGACGCCTCAGACCACATCTCCCTGTACCTGTATGCTGCAGTTCCTTCCTGTTCTTTGGCCAGAAGGTGTCAGTATAACTCCACAGCAGGCAGGAAGCAGCCTGTAGATGGGAGGAGGGAGGTAGTCTGTTAATCTGGGGCACCCTGCTGCTGAAGCTTTCCAGCTGATGAGAGAGAGGAGGAATGAAGGCACAGTTTGATCACAGCTCGCTGGCCACGTCTGCTACCGCAACAGAGCGACGAACCTAGGGAGAGGGAGAGAAAGAGGAAAATCCCCATCACCGCGTCAAAGGCAGAAACAGCAGCAAACCAAGCAAGCAACAGGGGCTGTCTTCCTCTCTGTGAGCCGTGCAGCATCTCTCCAGAGCTTTGCTTCAATCTGCCTCCTGTCAGCGTGCACATCAAAGCACGTATGAATGATAGAACACATAACAGCAAAGGGAGGGGAGGGGGAGGGTGGGGGTTCCTTGTTTGAATTGTGTGACACTGCTTGTTGTATCTGAGGTTCTGGATGGTTCTGGGGAGCCACCGCTGTGACGAGTCGGGTCCTGACGGATGAGAGAGGATGGCCATCTTCGACTCCATCTATACTTGATGAGTAACCGGAACTGGAGGGTCATTGGGACGTGTTTACTGCAACACTGGGGCTAATTAGACCGTGAAAGTGTCACACTGTGCTAAATTACTTATATCCCTGCCCCTCTGTGTGATGTATGTGCAGCAGAGCTATGTGTGTGTGTGTGTTTTTTTTGTTTGTTTTTTTTTACCAGAGTGAGGCCTCAGCATGTGGAATCTCTTTGTGCATGCATGCATGTGCTGCGTGTGCAGGGCCTGAGCGTGGGCGTGTGTACGTTTGATGCTGATGGTGTAAGAGAATGCTAAATGCATACATCTATAAGTTCCCATCAAATGAATGAGGCAAGCTGCTCATCGTCGAGAGAGAAAGAGGGAAAATCGAGGCGTGTTCAAATGGACGAGGCTGCAGTGAGCATCCTGTATCACCTCTCTAAGGGTGTCAGTGACAGTGCCCTAGAATTAACCGTTAGCACCCGAGGTATAGCTGTTTCTCCACTATATACTGTCTAGACCAGGGGTGTCCAACATGGGGCCCGTGGGCCAAAAGTGGTCCTCCAGAGGGTCCAGAAAAGAGGGCCCTGAAAGAGTAAAAATTCCAGAGAAGACATTAACTGCAGATTGTAAATTAGTAAAACTATAAATTTAAAATCATTTCTAGACCATGACAAGTTGTTTGGATCATAAGGTAAAATATTAGATTGCTCATTTTGTCATTTTGTGTCTCATTTTTGTAATATTTTATCTTGTTTTTTTTGTCTGGCTTTTATAGTTTGTCTCATGTATTTGTTGTTTTGTTTCTCGTTTTTGTCATTTTGTGTTTTGCTTTATTCATTGTTTTGTCTCATGTTTTTATGTTTTGCATGCATTTGTCATTTTTGTCACTTTGGTCCATTTTTTTGTCATTTTGTAATATTTTTATCATTTATTTGTTGTTTTGTGTCATTTTGTTTCTGTTTTGTCTTTTTTTGTCTTGTTTCTGTCATTTGTCCATTGTTTTGTCCCTTTGTAACTTTTTTGTCTGATTTTTTTGTGTCCCATTTTTTGTTTTACTTCATGTCATTTATCTAATTTTTGTTGTTTTGTTTTTCCTTTTTGTCTCATTTTTGTCATTTTGTAACATTTTTATCATTTATTTGTTGTTTTGTGTCGTTTTGTTTCTTTTTTGTCTTGTTTCTGTCATTTGCTCATTGTTTTGTCCCTTTGTAACTTTTTTGTCTGATTTTTTGTGTCCCATTTTTTGTTTTACTTCATGTCATTTGTCTCATATTTTTGTCATTTTGTGTTTCCTTTTTGTCTCATTTTTGTCATTTTGTGTTTTGCTTTATTCATTGTTTTGTCTGTTGTTTTTGTTGTTTTGTTTCACGCTTTTGTAATTTTTTGTTTTGTTCGTCAATTTTTTTGTCACTTTATAACATTTTTGTCTATTTTTGTATCTTTGTTTCGTATCATTTGTCTCATTTTTGTTTTGTGTTGTTTGTTTAATTTTTGTCATTTTTTGCTTTATTTTTTGTTTTGTGTTGTTTTTGTCATTTCGTTTAATTTTTTGGTCATTTTTTTGTCTTGTTTCTGTTGTTTTTTACATTGTTTTGTCCCTTTGTAGCTTTTTGTCTGTTTTTTGTCTCTTTTGTTTTGCTTCATGTCTCATTTTTTGTCATTTTGTTTCTCACTTTTCTCATTCTGTCTCATTTTTGTTAAAATTTGTCTTTTTTTGTTGTTTTTTTTGTGTTCTTTGCCTGGATTTGAAAAATTTGGAGTTGTGGTTATTTATAGGTTAATAATGCTGCCATTTTACTGGCCCGGATCACTTGAGATCAAATTGGGCTGAAGGAGTTTGACACCCCTGCTTGAGACTCTTCTTGCATCAAGTTGCTGCTTCTGAATGTTTTTTCTCCATTAAAATTACATCCTGTTGTGTTTTTATAGATTTTTTTTTGATATCCAAAGACTAATTTTAAAAGATAAATCTGTAGAAACGTTTGATCCACCTACCAAACTCCTTCAGAATGACTCCAAGTGGGGCAAAAAACAGTAGGAGGACGAGAAATAAAACGCTTTTTTTTAAAACTTTTAATTAAGCATTCCTTTCACTAGAAATGTCTTTATTTTCAACACGGTTTCATTTGCCATGTAAAAAATACTGAGACTCACTTTAGGGAAGCTAAAGCATAAATAAATAAACCCTCAAGATGACAAATGTTAGGTGGAGAAAAATGTCAAATTCCACGTGACTGAAACCTGACAGTGCTGATGTTTTGGGAAATGGAGCATTAGTCAGCTTAAATTGATGATTGACGGCTAAATTGGAGGGTTGGCAAAAGAAGAACTACTCTAAAGCCAACTGTGGGTTACTTAAAGGTCTCTTCCATGAGGCATCGCTTGTTGCGAAACGTTCACACGCTTCAACCTGTGCGTACCAGAAGTTAGATGAATGATCAGTCAGAAACCCAAAGGATCACTGCAGATCTGTTTCTGAGCATGTCTCAACCAGTGAAGCTCAAGCAACAGTTTGACTATTTCCGAGCTCCATTTCTGAAGACACAGATCTGCATGAAGCGGTTGAGGTCAGAACGTTTTAGCTTGGTCCTTTATTGGTCTCCATTAACTCAAATTAGTCGCGACCACCTTCTTTGGCTTCCTACATGATTGAAGGAGGATGACTGTTCCTCAGCATCCGTCCGCTTCATGATGCTCTATCAACGTGTCCTGGCTTTCGAAACGTACCCCTGACCTCTGACCTGTGTCTTTGTGTCAGGACTATACTTTCTGGCTGAAGGAGTAAGGACAAGGTGATTCATCAGAATCATCTTCTCTGGCAGCGAGGAAGGAAGCACATGTAGTTTACAGCGTAGCATGTTTTGGCTTGTGTCAGATTTATGGCTGCATTCCAAGTTGCATTCTTTGTCCTTTCAGTAAAATATACGGTTTCATGCAGTATGTGAACAGTTGAGACATACTGCTTCGTCTTAATGTTGCAGTCTGTAGTGTGAAATGAGCTGTGATTTGTCTGCACACTCCCGATGACTAAAACTTGTTTCTAATCATGCAAAACACTGCAACTTATGTGCCATATTTCAGGATTGTGGGTCAGAATGGCCAGAACAGCATGCAAGCGGATGTAGTAGAGCGTCCTCGTAATTTTGGTGTACTAAATTTGACATGCAATGCATTAGGACATAGCACAACATTTTCTGGCAAACTATCGTATGTTAATGTGGGTATTTTTTGGAATTATTGGAATGCACCCTTTACTTCGCTAGAACTGCTCCATAGTAGTGGTCGATGGCAGATATAAGCTGCGCTTCCGTTACCCTTAGATATGCGCAAAATGTAAATAGTGCAATAAAAAAACTGGTAATGGAAACACCTGAATTTCGAAAAAGGACTAAAATAACGCTAAAAAGTTTTTTCGCTCTCATGAGGTGGTTTTTCAGACGTTTCGATATTGAAAAATATCGCAAAAGCGCAATGGAAACACTTTTTCCGCAATTATACGTCAACGGACGTGACGTACCTGGTCACATGACCAGTTCTCTCGGAGTAAACATGGCACGGTACGTGTGGACAGAAGATGAGACTGAGGCTTTTCTTGCCATTATTCTTGAGAAAAACACCACTGCCATACTAGACAGCACACAGCAGAGGAATGCAGAGTGTTAGAAGGAGATAGAAGAGGAAATGAGGGAGATGCAGTGAAATCTTGCGGGATGATACAGAACAACCTTCAATGGAAACATGTTCAAAGCGCAAATATACTTTGTTGAAATTTTAGAAATATCGCTTTTATTTTGTGAAAAACTGTAATGGAAACCCAACTATAGATAGATGGATAGATAGATAGATTAAACATTTATTAATCCCACAGCGGGGAAATTTAATATAAAGCTAAAGTCATATTGAGGATTGGGTTTTTTTTTGGTTTTTTTTGCATGTGATAAAATTCAACAATTTAGAAATAATCTGAAAAATGGCTAGCACTAATACAGCGCTTGTCTGCCATGGTAGTATTCAAAGCACTTGACAGTGTTTCCCCATTTGCACTTACACTCGTACACCACTGGGGGCAGAGCTGGGAGCAGGGAGCACAGAGCAGATTGGGTCGACCCACTCGCACTGCTTCCAGATGCTCAGCCGTTTTTGCCTTGCAGACAAAATTTTAAAGTTTTAATTTTATTTAAATTTTAAAAGTTTCAGTTTTACTCAATTGTATATATAAAATTAAGAATAATCTTTCTGTAAAAATGCCATATGCTGTTTGGTTATAGGTGGCCATGTTGATTTTAGACCTCAAAACAGTAAAAATGTTGACTATGATACCTGTTAACTATGCTACAAAAAGTCCCACAATTATATATTGACCCAGTTATCTTAAAATATCATTAACCCTTAAAAAGCCGGGACCAAGTACACTCGTTCCCGCTTACTCGTACACATAGCCGAAACCGAACATTCTCGGCTCAACACGTGTGACTTGTGTATGATTGCTAATTAACATAAAATATGCACACACCCGTATATTTAAGTCGATCAATGGTAAGATATAAACACTGGCCCCGAATTTGCTTATTTCAAACGATAAAGCCGTATGAGCCGTTATAACGAAGCCGCAATTACGAAGCTCTTATCGGGGCTGTGTACCGTAATAACACGGCCGACATTCACAATGGCGAACGTCTACGACAATGTGACTTCGCAAGACTTGATTGATATTTTTATGGATCAGGTGGTTTTAGTATATGTACTTCTCCAGGAATATGGCTGTACATGCAAATATATAAAATAACATGACATTGTAAGGGTCAAATCTAATAAACACTAATTACAGATCTCTCTTCTTAGGTCACAGAACATTGGGGGTCAGTTTGCCCCAGTGAAAGTTGTAACTCCCACCATGTCCCAGCTACTCTTGCAGCAGCTCTGGCTGATTATGATTCACTGCAGCGGTAGGATGGCGAGGTCTTTCCAGGTACCCTGCTCTGACTGTTGAATCAAAACACATAGTCCCTGACACCTCAGGATCACCCAGCCTTGGGAACAGATATGCTCGCTGGGCCGTGGCCAAAAAAGGCTGCTTAACAGTTTGCCTCTCCTCCATCTGAGCGGAAGCAAAACACTCACCCCTTACTGACCCCAAACTGGGGTGAGTGCTGGGGTTCACGGGCGAATGGCAAGGCTGTCACAGTTCTCAACTTGAAGTAACCTCTCAAGGCTTGGATTCTGAGACCAACAGGATGCATTGTGACCCTGGCAGTGGTGGCAAAAAAAAAAAAAAGTAGATAAATTCTGTCTGCAAGGCAAAATGGCTGAGCTTTTGGAAGCAGTGCGAGGAGAGGGAGTCGACCCAATCTGCTCTGTTCTCCCTCTCCTGTCTGTGACATTCTACTATTAAAGCGCATGCATCACTGATCTCTTCTTGTCATATGGGGTTTGGATAGAGTTTATTTTTAACCGCCCTCTGCTGAATTTGACTGAGGCGGCTGCATCCTGTGGTTCTCTCCTCTGCCCCTCGGTAGAAAATTCCAGCTTATACCCGTCGGGCAGGTGCCTCTAAAGCAGTTATCCATCAAGCTGCGACAACAGCTAATAGGGTGAATAAGTTGTTTGCCCTTTCATACCACCCAAGCTGTTTGCTTGTGGAAGCGAGGCGAGAGGCGTTACCTTCAGACAGAACGTTCCTGCTTAGCCGAGGTTGTTTAGGAACACTGTGGCTGAGTTTCAGTGCTTTTTCTGCTCAGAGGAATGGAAAAAAAATGCATCATCCATGCCCTGTGTGAGCGTTGGCATGATACGCAGCACTTTTTCTGCTCTGCGGACAGAGTTGTTAGTGGACCCCCTGAGGCGCTACCATTGGCTGTGCAAGGCTAGCTGTCTGAGAATACGCAACAAGAAGTGCAGCAGCCTTACTCAGCTGAACATCTGTTGAGGACATCTGTATGTTAGGTTTATGGTTAAAGGCCCTGCGTTTTATCAGGTGTTACCTCTTAGCTTTGACTTAAATCACGGGGTGTCAAACTCATCTTAGTTCAGGTTCAACATTCAGCCTAATTTGATCTCCAGTGGCCCGGCCCAGTAAAACCACAGCATAATAACCTACAAATAACAACAACTCCAAATTTTAATCACAGTTATCTAGAACTGAATAATACAGTATTTTACTTTATGATCTAAACAACAAAGTCAGACAAAAAAAAACCCCACCAAAGCAAGACAAAATATGAGAAAAAATAAGACAAAAAACAAGACAAAAATGACAACATATGAGACAAACAGCACGAAACAAAACAAAAGAGGCAAAAAATTAGACAACAAAGTTGCAAAGTGACAAAAATGCACCAAACAAGGAATGAAGCAAAACACTAAATAACTAAAATGAGACACAAAATGAAAAAAAGACAAAAAAATTAGTCAAACAACATGGAACAAAGCAAAAATGAGATAAAAAATTATACAAATGACAAAAGCAAGAAACAATATGACAAAAAAGTAGACTAACAACACAAGCGAGACAAAAACCACACAAAACGACAAAAACAATACAAAAAACAACAAATAAAGCGAAACATAAAATGGCAAAAAAAAACACAAGCGAGACAAAAAGGAAACACAAAATGACATAAACAAGAAACAAAACGACAGAAGCATGAGACGAACAGCAAAAGTCAGACAAAAAAAATTAAAAAACAAGACAAAATATTACAAAAATGAGACACAAAATGAACAATCTAGTGTTTTACTTTATGATCAAAACAATTCATCATGGTCTAGAAATTATCTTATATTTATAGTTTTACTAATTAACAATCTGCAGTTAATGTCTTCTCTGTAATTTTTCCACTTTGAGGACCGGATTGGACCCTCTGGAGGACCACTTTTGGACCACGGGCCTCATGTTGGACACCCCTGGCTTAAATGCTATGTGATTAATATGCGAGTCGCTGTCAGTTCTTTCTCTGTACCAGGATCTTAGAGCAGAATTCCTTTTTGCCAGGTCCCCAACACCTCCTGCAATCACTTACAAAGTAGGTGTAATGATTCACTTTGCTAAATTACTATTCATTGAACAGTTGGTGCGCCCTTGTCAGTTGGAGTAGGATACTGCATCCTCTTGGACTTTCCCCAGGAAGCCTGGTGTGCCAACCAGGCTGCTTAGTTCTTCTTCACTACATGCACATTTTAAATGCACAGTTCCATGGCAGGAAGTGGCAAAGCTGTTGGAGACTCGTCTGTGGGCTAATGTTCTAGGTTAGAATGTAGATTAGTTTGAGTACTCGTGATTAAAATACTGAAACAGTTGGTTATTTTGTGTGTGTCTGGCTAATATTTACACATTTACAGTCAAGCTGATTAATAGAGCTGACCGACACTGGGTTTTTGGGGCTGATAGTGACTTTTAGGGAGTAATAAGTTCTAATATTGGCCATTGTTGCTTATGTATGTAAGTTAGAATTATACTGAAAAAGGAGAATCATTGGGTCATTGTGTATTAACTTTACAGCAAGGTATTTCATAAACTAGTTCAGGAAAAAGCTTGACTCTGCACCACCATCTGCTCAGCTGTGATAACTACTCTGCAACACAATTAATGTACAGTATCATCAATCTGTTTGGGTTATGACAACTTCTAATGAAATTATGTTCATCCAACAACCTCGTGCGAATGAAGAGAATCAAAGGTATTGATAATTCAACACGGTCTCACGGGGATTCGTGAAACTGTTACGTAAATTTTTGTTTCTTTTTCGTGCGCACCAACACGATTTCGTCATGTTTTTCGTGCCGCTCACCACGAAATGTTTTTCGTGTTGCTCACAACGAAACCCGCTGTGGTAATCACAGCTGAAAGTGGTTTATACCAGCGGATTCATGACGATCTAAGCTGTCCATCGGCGTATACTGCTTGTGTGATCGCGTTTGCGGCCGCCGGCCGCCGGACATTCTTGAAATTCCTATGCAAATTGGGAAAAAAAAAAAAAAAAAAAAAAAAAAAAAAAAAAAGGTAAGTGTACCACCGGGTTATGGTTAGGGTTAGGGTTATGGTTAGGGACGATGTCATGCAAAATATAGCGTTGGATTCGCCATGGTTTTACATTAAAAATATAATACACACATTCGTTTGAAATACGTTCTGGGTGGCACGAAAAGTCCGCCGTTTAAAATACATTGGTGCGCATTTCGTGGTGAGCGGCACGAAAAACATGACGAAATCGTGTTGGTGCGCACGAAACCGAAACTAAAACTTACGTGACAGTTTCACGAATCCTCGTGAGATCGGGCTGGATAATTACCATTTATTTAATGGTCTGTAGCTTTAAAAACATCAAGTTTTTAAGTTGATTATTATTAAAAAAAACATTTTCCAACTACTAGTGCATGGAAATTATTTACTTAACCACAATTCTAAAGACATTTTTTTTAAATATGGAAGTTTTTGTATAATAACTTACTGAAATGTTGAATTATCAAACCAGCTTCATTAAGTTACCTCTGCTTGAAGTCAACTAATGCAGTAATTTGAGTTTAAAGTACAGAAAATATAAAGTTGATGCAACATTATGGTGTCGACCTAACCCGTCAAAATAATGTTGGCAACTTAAATTGTTTATCTAAATCGGCTAGGTGGATTTTTAAAAATGCATTTAATTAACCCTCCTGTTGTCTTCATTTATGAGCACCAATAAATATTGTTGAAAGTATTGAAAATATTGAAAAAAAATCCAAAAATTCAGCAAAAAAAATCCCCAAATTTCTGAAAATTTGCAAGACCTTCAGGAAGAAAATTCCAATAATTCCTTATAAGTTTTATTTTTTTTTAAAAAAAAAATTCCCCATATTTAACAAGAAAATTCTTGTAAATATTTTCAAAAAATGTGTAAAAATCTTTTAAAAAATCCTAAAAAAATCTAGTGATTACATATATATCAGTAAAACTTCTATTTTCTTTAAGAACATTCACCAAAAAAAGATTTTTTTTGTGAATGTTCTGAAGAAACATTTTTAACATTTCCTTATTTCCACCAAAAAATGTTGAAAATGTGGGCATCAGAAGTTTCACTGTGAAAATATATGTTTTGTCCACATTTACAAACTAAAACGGTCAGTTTTGACCTGCAGGACGACACAACGGTTAAAAGGTGAGAATAGTTCTCTTAAATTGCTCTGTGCTACAGATGGGCACTGAGACTATTAAAACATTACAGTTGACTGCTCTGCTGGACAAACTATATGAGGACGCTGATATTAAATTAACCAAGGCTTCTTTTTCTATGTTACACATCGGTCAGGGTCTACTGATTAATCTACGTTGCACAAAGTGTTCGAGTGTCCGTGAGCTGTTTAAAATATTGATGCCATGCGGCGCTGACCTTTTCCTACCTAAAAATTCCGACCTCCTTTGAGACTCTGCTCTTGTCCTGCAGAAGTGCATTGATTTCTGGAGTTGTAACTCTTTCTGACTTGATAGCTTGAAACTGAAGAGCTCCAACGAGCTGGCGGGCCTGCATGTGTCAGGTTTATTTAGCAGACCAGACGAGGTGGCAGTATCACCTTCCAACTCCACACCCACTGTCCGCAGACACCATACAGTATCTCCTCATTATGTCAGGTCTGATATGTAAAGTAGCCCCGGGAAGCACTGTAGCATGGCAGCTCCAGACAGAGGCAATGTTTTTGTGTTCGTGTGTGTGTGTGCATGAGTGGGGATGTGTGTTTCTGTCCTTCCCTGTTTGTCTTCTTGTGTCTGGATGGGCTCCCCAGCTAGTGGCAGGACTGCAGCTAAGATTTTACACAGACAGGGTATCAAATTCAGCATCATCTCCACCGAGCAGATAAACACACTTCTTATCCGCCTCAACCTCACAGGCTCAATATGAAAATGTAGTCAAATGGCCAACTGGCGTCAGTGACGGGAGACTACAGAGAATGAGGGCTATTCTCCTGCATTTTAACTAAGATTCAGGCTTCTTTTCCTTCCAGAAATAGGTTGTTATTGTTTACTGTAAAAGCACACGCGTGCACAAATGTGTGCGTACACATCTACATGTTTCAGTTGAACGTACACTTGAGTGTGTGTCGACCTTGTTTACTGCATGTGTGTTTGTGCATATCAGGATGTGTATGTTTGTGCTGGACGCAGAATCAGTGGAGTGAGAAACAGAAAGCTCACCCAGCCATTTGGCTGCAGTCCTAATTGGCTGTGTGCTGTTGACAGGATGCGGACAGAGCACATTGCACAGACAGGTACTCGCTTTCTCCCCCGTTTCATCTGCTGGCTGTGTGAAAGTATTTCTTCAGAGGAATTCCCTCCTCTACTCATTTCCAGGTATAAAAAACCCAAAGCGGTGCCCTTTGACAAGTTACAAAGCTTGCTGTTTTTCCAGTCTTTGGATGCAGAAAAAAAGGAATGTGGAAGCTGGAGGTAGGCCAGCCTTAATGAGACTGTTCTCTGGTGCTTATCAGGCCTGCGTGGTTTACTGCTGGTGACCTGTTTGGCCCTTTGAGTGTTTGTGTATGTATGCACAAACACGTGAACACACCTGCACATTTTCAGACATAAATGTGCTCGTTTATTTCTATGTGTTGTATTCACAAGAGCATACTGAGATTAAGTTCTTGTATAATAAAACCGTGTAAACGTACAGTAGGTGCATATACAGTAGACGTCACGGCAAAGTGTTAATTAGCCTTGCACTTAAAACGTAGAGAGTCAAATGTCCTGAGTTCAGATAATAAGAGTAGCACTCATCATAATGGTACACTTCCTGTGTGAGGAAAGCACATGCTCACTCAGGGCTTTTGATGGACCGCTGCTAGTGGAAGAAGCAGCATCTGAAATGAACCATGTCTAAAGACGAGAAAGATTGCAGCTTCAGGGTGCTTTTCAGTCAACACTTTACTCTGACAGATGACAATGATATCACTTAATGCACTTCTTTCTCTGATTCATAAATACCTTTACGGACTCTCACATCCCTGCAGGTGTCTTTTCACATAGCGTGCACTTCATGTGAAGTTATGTCACACACTGTATGCCTTTCAGAAGTGTAGCGGCGCTGTACTCAGCCAGTCATGTTCAGGAAGAATAACACAGCATCATCGTGTCCGTCAGTCTAGACTCGGGGATAAAGGAGACGTGCTTTTGCACTGGAAGGTGAAACACCTGCCTGGGGTTAGCAAAGTCAGGATCATCGTTTTACATATTTTTTAAAATTTTGCCTTGGTCTCTTCTGCGCTCATATTTTTTAAAAATGTTATTTTTCCTCAAAGCAGTAGTTTAACATGCTTGGAAAATGATTTCAGTATCACTTCACCATCTGTCCATCATGTACAGTGCCTAGAAAAAAGTGTTCACTCCCTTGGAAGCTTTCCCCTTATATTGCTTTTTCACATTGAGTCGTGGTTAAACAATTTACAAAAACATGGAGCTATGATGTCAGTATGTAAACGGGTCTCTGCAAAGCAATGCCAATTAATTAAAAATCTAAAACGTAAAGTAACTGATTACGTAAGTGTTGTGCAGCGAATTGGTGCTAGAACTCACACCATTAGTGACATGGAGATGATCTGAGCGCAGCAAATGTGTCTGAAGCGATTGTAGTAGAAAGACTTCTGTATCTCAGTGTCCAGTCACTGATGAATCAGTACTCTTGGCTGTTACTACGCCATGAAGACAGAAGAACACTCCGAGCAACTCTGTGAAAAGGTTATTGAAATCATAACTCAGGGGATGGGTACAAGGAAATTTCCAAGTGACTGAATGTCCAATGGAGTACAGCTATATCTATGATTTAAAAAATGGAATAAGTATGGCTCATGTTAAATTTGACCTGGAATTCACCCACAGACATGTAGAATAAAGACAACCTGAAGAAGCTTCTTTGATTATAACAAAACTTAGCTTTTCGTCCATCCGACTAGACGCTATGTTTGACGGACACCAGACACTGCACACCGTCACAAACACACTGTATCCAGCATGAGGCATGGTGGTGGCAGCATCATCACGTGGATAAGGTGCTTGGCAACAGGCACCTGAAGGCTTGTAATGGTTCATCATCATATGCCGTCTTTGTTCCAAAGGTTGGCCACCATAGATCTCCATTTGTGTCTGTTTTCCGCAGCTCTCTTCGCTTTAGTGTTTAACTTTTTTGCACTCCACCTCTTGGTGTCATCACTCCATGTTCCAATTTTGAGATAGTCACTTGATGACGATGCAGGTTTGCCCATCTCTTCACATGGCCTACACCGGGATGGGCCACCAGAGTCCAATCTGGTGCTCCGTTTGCCAAGATCGACACTACATACTACTTTCTGATCCATGGTGTGCACTAAGAGACTACTAGTTACAATAATCAGCTAACTTGGGAGATGTGTGCCAGCCGTTGTTCCTTATGGAATCATTCGCCTGCCATCCTTTCTCAATCCACCAGTGGCCGTCAGGAGAGCTCTTACACTGGATGAGATACACCTGTGCTGCAGTCCCACAGCCGCCTATTTGTCCACATGTGGTGTCCCTAACCCCAGATATCCGGGGAAGCTCGATTTTTATGGTGCCGACCTGACCCACCAGTCATAGAGTGAATATTAGCAGTCAACTATGTGCATTTTGTAGACGTTAGCATGGGACTTACTAACCCCCACACATGACCTATTCATTTTACCTGGTTGCAGTTTAATGTCTTACCCAGGAGTGAGGTTAGTAGGGTAAAATGAATGCAGCAAATAAAAATTCCTAGAGGACAACCTGATGCAGTCTGCACAAGAAGTGGAAGAAGATTTGTTTTTCAGCAAGACAGTGATTCAAAGCGTACATCCAAAGCTACATAGAAATGGTTTAAAGACAACAAGGTAAATGTTCTGGAGTGGAGAATCAGAGGCCAGACTTCAGTCCAACTGAGGTTTATGTAGCTTTTCTTAAAAAGCGATGTTCACTCACAATCCTCTTGTAACCAGACAGAGCTTGAACAGTTGAGCAAAGAAGAATGGGATAAAACTGCAGCATCCAGCAACACTGATTGAGACCTGTCCACACAAGTTCAGTGTTGTAATTGCAGCCCAGTCAAGGCAAATTAAATTGACCATGATTGAAAACCTATAACAGATTAAAACTTCCAAGGGGAGTGAATTACTTTTATAGGCACTGTATGTACCGGATACAGCAAAACTTAGAAGTCTTGTGTAATAACTAAAACGTGAAATGATTCAAAATCATCTCAAAATTATTGTTTCCATGCTGAGATATAGAGTATCTGATCTTAGGTAGAAACAAAAAAATAAACTATACTGAAAATGTGACCTGTGAACCTGTGACCACTGTAACAGATGTGATTACACGTGTAGTTTCTGCTGAGGCTGACTGCATGAACAGGGTTATAAAAAGACTCCATGAACACCACAGTTTTCAAAGTCGTAGCCTGATGCAACATGGTGAGAAACTGCCTGAAAAAGTAAGAACCAGAGACCTCTTAAAGATGGGAGAGAATATTAGAGCACGGCTGCAGACTAATGGTCCAAAACAAATTCAAAACCATCCCATGTCTTTCCTTAAACCCCTTTCCTTTTCGCATCACAAGGTCAAAGAGGGATATAAATCCGAATTCATGAGGACATAGTAAAAGACAAGAAAATCTGTCTGTTCTGACACTGTGCTATGTAATCATGTGACTACACTTTGTTGTTGACTTGAATGTGATGTCGATGAAGCGTCACTTTGAATGTTGATGCCCCAAGGAATTTTGGAACAACATTATCCCATTTTGTAAAGGATGGACCAGCATATCCTCTGCTGAAGGCAGAAAGAAAGGAAACATGGAAGCACCTTTCCTTAGAATTTTAGAGAACTCAACTAGGTCTTGTGGCTGCCACTTTTAGGCCATTTCACTCAGTTACAAATCTTCCTAACGAAAAAGACGATCTTGACGACTCAAAATAATACAAGACCTAGTTGTAGCAGTGGTTAAGAGGCGTACATACTACCAGCAACAGAAGGCACAGCAACCATCTACGAATGACGGCACAGACGATTTGTTTTGTACTTCTGACTTGAGACAAGAATTATGTGAAGAAACTGGTGTTTCAGTAACGATCAGACAGTGGGAGTGACATCGCCTCTGTCAACAATGTGCAAAAACACCAGTGCCCACAAAATGGCACGAAACTGCTCAAAACTTTGCCAGAGAAGATGAAAAGAAGCCTGATCAACATTGGCAGTACATTCTTTGGTCAGAAACCAAAAGTAAAATTGTTTGGACTGTGAAGTTTTGGCATGCACCTGGCCAGGACTGCCACAGTGACGATGACTCATAGAGGAGAAACTGAGCCGATAAGAGGCTGAATGAGTGCAAAAGGTGCAGGGGACATGACATTAAAGATGGCACCATGAATGCAAGCGTGTCTATGCAAATCGTAAATGGAAAAGATGCCTGCTAGTCTCAAGAAACTTGACAGGAGAGGAATCTTCCACTCAGACTGTGATCAACACACTGCAATGATCACACGAGAATTTGAAGAGGAAAAAGTGAAAACCTCTAGCAAAGAGCAGCAGATAAAAGCTGTGAATATTCATCACAGATTTGTGCCGGACTGATATCCTCCATGAAAACTAAAGGAAGTTATACAAATCTGAATCTACAGTCTTATTAATAAAAGATACACTGACTCATGATTACATACTTCAATGTAGTCCTGTTAGCCTGTTAGCACAAGATCAAGACGTTCAACTTCTTCACACCAACTTCAAACTAGTCACTGTAAGATGATTTATAGTTAATATAAAAACAGTAGGAGGATGCAGCTAGCTTGACTTGGTCTGTCGTAAGACTGAGCAATTTTGGAAAAATATCAAATTGTCTTGATCTTTTACACATGTTGCTATTTCTTTTTCATTTGCAAATAATTTTCCCAAGTGAAAACAGTCTAAGATGCTAATTATGATATACATTAACACAGGATGACCATAGTTTGATGACCAAAAACCAGGACGCTCGGCCTGGCAATGAGATACTCAAATGATACTCAAAGTTTACTCAGAGATAATGTCAATACATTTAAAGTATATCTCCTCTGTATGGATAGAAAACTGTAATATTTCCAAAAACTATCTATAACCAAAGACACAAATTCGTACAGGCTTCTCAGAGGTTCCTTAACATGTTTATTAGTGAAATAATGATAGAAATAATGTCTCTTCTGTATTAGAAAAAAAAATTACCTCTGCTATATTAGCAATCCAACTTTAACAAAAATAGCTCTCACAAACTTACAAAAGCTAACAAAAGAATGCATATATCTTTAGTTTTCTTCTTCGTCCTGTTTTTCTTCCTCGTCCTCCTTGTTTGCCTATATCTATATTTTGCTGTAGCGCTGATCTTTCCCAGCAGTTTTTTGTTGCTTAACAAATAAGCCTACCACCGGTCAGTTTAGCGGCCCAATGAAATATGATTAAAACTAGGACATTTTCTTCACTTTCTAAAAAACAACCAGGACGGCCAGAACAGGATGTGAAAACAGGTCGTTTGGTAACCCTACATTACCATATTGGGACTGTTGTTGTTCGCATGCTGCTCCTAAATGTGGCCTCAGACAGATGCTAGCATGGTTGCAGCCTCTTAAGGCCAGTTCATAGTGTCTGCAGGTCCAATGTGAACAGCGTGCACGGTTGTTTTCGTACGATAATAGGTGCTAAACAGATGTTAGCATCGCCCCTTATGTTGAATGTGAAAAAACACGCTGGCCTGTGGATGGTTATGAAAAGTTGGCTGTGCTTTTTACTGGATTTGAAGGTTGCTTGCAGATTAGCCTGTAGCACCATGTCAGTGGGATTATTCCTTCAGGTTTTCTGAGCACACTGGGTGGACATAGCACAGGGTTCCTAGAGAATTTAGAGCTTCCCAATGTCTTTGGCCACTGCCTGTGGAAGTCCAGCAGCCTTTACTTCGATTGCAACTCTTAAATGAGAAATTCTGGATATGCGAATCACAGAGAATCTCCTCGTATAATCTCTGGTCAGAATGAGCTTTTGTGATGAGTCCACATAGTCACAAATTTTGAACTGCACTTGGATGTCTGCAGATTTGTCTGCACGAACCCTTACATCACGCGCAGCCTTGCGAACACCAACACAGAAGACATGAGTAAGCCTTTAGTCTTGTTGTTAATTCATTTACTACACAGCCAGTGAATTAATTTAATGACTTTAACAGCCCTTAAATAGTGTTGTATCATGACTGTAATCTACCGTTTGTGTCATGGCAGCAGAGTTATTGTTAATTCTTCCTGAGCATCTTCTAGAAAAAGCAGGAGGCTAATGTTCAAAGCCCATGAGAGGCTCTGCATTGAGAGGAGCTCAAG
Organism: Acanthochromis polyacanthus; assembly: GCF_021347895.1. Lineage (NCBI taxonomy): Eukaryota > Metazoa > Chordata > Actinopteri > Pomacentridae > Acanthochromis > Acanthochromis polyacanthus. The sequence continues at coordinate 2,610,980 of NC_067128.1, forward strand.
CGTTCTTAATTCTTAAGTTTAAAAGGTGAAACTGCTGTTTGGCTGAATGCAGGGAAGGGAAGCAGACGGATGTTTTGGCCCGTCAGGAGACGACCCTACATTTTTAAAAATACAGTCCGTCTCTCTTCTCAGCGCTGTGCTCCCTCCTCTCAGACAGACTCTTTAATGTTACATCACTTTCTCCTTGCCAAACGTTTTCTCTCTCTTATGCTCTCGTTCACTCTTAATTCCTGCTCCCTCTGTCCAGTTTTCTTTCTCAGATGACGGCTTTAGTTAATGGGCTCTTATCTGGGTTAACAATTCACCTTTCTAAAATCACCTTTCCGTTCTTAACTTTTTAATGACTTGGCAACTATAGAAATAATAAAGAGCTGCTTGTGGATTCAAAGCTTTTATTGGTGTTTTGTTTTTTTTAATTTCATCAGATAATTCACCGGCTGAAAGAAGGTCATGGAGAGGAAATGACTTAAGAGACTTTGAGGACACAGGACTGCTTGAGTTCAGTGTGTTCAAAGCGCTGAGAGTTCACCTCTTGTTACTATAGATAGTTTTAACATTTTGAAATATTCAGATGATGTTCCAATTTTAATAACTCTCCACCACTGGAACTGGTAATACCAGCTGAGCAAATAGCTTGTGACGTGTTTCATCCCTTGCCTTTTTCTTTTGAGCTATGTTTTTGTGGTTTTCACTGGAACGTACAGCAGCCTTCGATGTGCCGTCTTCTCATATTACCACAATGTAAAGAAGATAACACTCAGCCGGTGACATTAATGTCTTCCTGCCACACTGGAATCCAAGGAAAACGTTTGGGGTTTACCACAGATGCATTAACGGAGGTTAGCGCCACAGAGCTCATTACAGCACATTTCCTCCCAGAGGAAAATGATTCAGACAGCTTTGGTCAAAACACGTGTCCCATTGGAAAAACAGAATTTTCATGAGGTGTTTACATATATGTAGGGCAGTTTTACTGAATGCGTGTCATCAGACACACTGGTTTTCTTAGCGTCCACCATCGTTGCATGTTTTCCAGCGTCTGCAGCCTTAGTTGCCTTTACTGTGGTCACCACAGGTAGCAAGTCTATTGATATGACTTGTAAGATTACGTCTGACACTTATTTTCTCAACTAATCGGAATGTTTTTGTTGTATAGCTAAGTGGAGGTCATGGAATTTTGCCTTTCTTCCATCCAAATGTCTAAACAAACATTTAATTTCTCGTTCCATGACACAAAGAAGCAGGGAATATTTTGTGTTTTTGCTTTAAAAAAAAGGCCCACTCAATAAATAATGAACGGAGAGTGGACCACAGCTGTGGTTGAGACTGAACTATCTCGATTTTGTCTGTGGAAGTTGTGGTTTTCGTCATTAGTTGTTATACCTAAAATTCCGTATTCTAGCCTTGATCGTATTTTTTAACGGCAACTTCCAGTGGAAATCGTAAGCAAAATACACTAACGTTGATGATGCAAAAAATTTTTTTTTAAATGCCATTTTCGGGAGCTCTGATCCGGCTTCTCAGGGTGTTCATCATCAGAGTCCCACAGCTTTAGCATAGCATTAGCATGGATATTTCCATCTTCGGCTTTTTTCTTCTGTTTACGAACACGGGCAAAGTGAAGCGTGATGTCAGAGTTGGTAGGTCTGCGTGATACAGCATGCAGGTCTCAAAATCAATACTTGGATACCACCACAACGACCGAATATTCTCAGATTCCGGGTCCATCCCTAGTTCTTTGGTCTGATTAGACCAAAAGTGAGTGTTTTGGCCATCAGCCTAGATGCTATGTAATAAGTAATGACCAATGGCCAACATCAATATTGCACCTCATCACAAACACATCATCCCTACTGTGAACCATGGTGGTAGCATCATCACAATGTGGGGATGCTTCTTGACAGCAGGCCCCGGAAGCATCCCCACATTACGATGCTGCCATCTCAACGTTAAAGCATGGTAGTGGCGGCATCATGATGAGGGGCTGTTTCTCTGCAGCGGAAAGCCTGGAAGGCTTTTAAAGGTAGAGGGTATTTAATGCAGCGTAGTACGGAGAAATTCTCCATGACAACCAAGTGACGTCTGCAAGAGAGATCTGCTAACGTGGTGCTTAACAGTTGCAGATTAATCAGCTTTTCGTTTCAGCTTTACTTCGTTAATGTAGAGTAACATAAACTGTTGCTGAAAGATTTTCTCCCAGCAGGACTGAGCAAACCAAGACTTATATCCTTCTACACTTGTATCAAACTTTAATTTACTAAAACCTATGCTCTGAGCCACGTCATCACAAATATATTTTAGTACAAAGGAACTCGGTTTCCAAAAATCACTAGTGTCTGTGTTACCCGTGTTGTTCCTCTCATAACGCCACATCAAATGCACAGCGGTGATCTGAGCAACGCTGCCAGGGGATCACAGAGTAGCGCGCTAATAAGAGGGTGCTCGTCAATGTCTGGGCCCATCGGCTTGGCCTCGTCACAGCTCTCCAAAGCTGACATCAGATTGGCTGTCATCTCCATTTATGATCAAGAGTCTGCCTCTGTGTTGTCGAAGCCACTGTAGCGACTCTCAATTGAGGAGATGAAAGGCAGGTGTTGAGCACGTCACGCCGAGCCATCCGAGGACATGATGAGAAGCACTGACTCATAAACGCACGAGAGAACGCACCGTGAAATTGTCCAAGTGCCGAGATTCTCAATGCAATTTCTCACACGTGTGTTTTTTTGTGGGTAATAATGCGAAAGAAAAGCAGCTGTCCCGATATGGATTCGTCACAAACAACCCAAACTCACTGCCACATGTGTATATCAACCTAGCAGATTTATAGCGGGCGGATGATCAAGCATGACGTAGAAATAGTCGAGTTTATGTGGAGCTCCGTGTCCACCAGTTCGACCATGTAAACATGAAAGCGTGTAGGAGGATTGTGCTTGTGCGTGAACACTTCCAACATTTGGATGTGCGTGGGTGGGCAGGATGTTCGAGAAGCTCAGAGAAATCGAGAGAGAGCCCCACCGTGCATGCATACTGTACAGCACGAGTGTACTTGTGTGTTTTCACACAATGGGGATTTCTCGGCGCTGATCTCGGCAAATTTTGTTTCGTCTCTACCCGTGTTTACGACATGAATATTCATGAGGTCTTCTTGTCTTTGGTAAAAGCCTTGTGTTGTTCCTCAGAGGCCTCTGAAGCGTGGGGTTGTTTGTGGGGGTCAGGGGGAGTTCAATTAGTGTTGTTTTGCAGCTTCATCTTTTGGCGTCTGGGGGAGTTCCTGTCAATCAAGGCTCTGACGAAGGCCCGTTTGTTTGTTTTCTTGTTTCTGTCTCTTTAAAATCAGATTGTGACACCGAGAAGACACGAATGCTAATTATGTAATCTGCATTACCTGATTTATTTTTGATGTAGGTGTAATTATCACTGCTTTACATTCAAAGAAGCACACTCAGTGGATGTGTTGGAAACCAGCCCTCGAGGTCTCTATTTATGAATAAGTAAACAGAATTGCCTGTCCAGCAGCGGCTCCATTTGCCTCAGCTCAGCCCACTGCTTCTAGCTGTTTTGGTTTTTTTCTTCTTTCCTCCTCACACAGTCCTCTCTAACATCAACACACACACACACCTAACGCCCCTTCGGCTGAACAGGCCTACTTTCACCTCTGGCTGCAGCAGCAGCACCAGTATGCCTGCATCTTCCATTCTTATGTAACCCTCAGAAGGAGGGCAAGCAGAGGAGCCGGCTCGCTCTGTCTTTATGTGCTGGCTTCATTGAGCCTCAGTGATGCCCAAGGGTGCGTGTTAAGCCCCGCAGACTGCGTACTGGAACATACATAAAGACAGAGGGCCCTCAGAGCAGAAGTACAGCTCCTTCTACCTGACCCATCCATCCGTCCACATACATGTTTAAAGCGGAAATGAATAGGCTGATGTGTCAGTGTTTTCTTTATGAGGAAACGTTCTGTTCCCTTTATCTGTCAGCAAGCTAATGCAGGGGGCTGGGGGAAGGCTGGAAAAAAGGGCTTTTATTGTGAAATGGATGCATCCTTTAATGGGTTGGAGAGTGAGGGAAGGAGAGAGAGACTACGTGATGCAGAGAAAAGAGAGAGGATGCACTAATGGAATTCACCATCATCCAATCATTTTCAAGTCCGAATAATTCCAATAGGCTTTTAATAGCAACACATTTTCCCTGCTTCTTTGGCGATTATAACTGTACACAGTCTGATGTAACTGCGCCGTATTATGGCATAGTAATGATGATATGAGTGAGCACTTCCATAAAGGTTGAGTCGGATTTTTCAGTGAGGTTGTTAAGAGTACACCTACATGCATTAATGTTTCATCGGGTCAGGGCTTGTAGCAGTAGTGGCACAAAATTACAACCAGGTTTTAATGCCCAAATGGTTGCAGTGCCTGTAAAATGTATTCCAGCCCTTGGAAGTTTTCTCCTTTTATTGCATATAAAAATTGTACTAATACAATTTAGAATTTTAAAAGAATTTACAAATGAAGATTCTTTCTTGTCAAAGTGAAAAACAGATTTCTACAAAGTAATGTCAGTAGTTCAATATATTAAATTTGCAATTGAAAGATATTCACCCCCGTTTAAATTGACTCACACAGGTGCAGCTAGTTGGTACCAGGCATTGAAATGAACAAGAAATCGAAGACTGATGTCTGTATATTATTACACCAAATTAGGGCTGGGCGATATGGCCAAAAAATAAAATCTTGATTTTTTTTTTTTTTTTTTTAGTCATCTTGGACGATTACGATTTTAATCGATTTTTGTTGTTTCTTTGCGGTCTGTTTGCTATGGCTCGTGCTAGCCATGCCGCACTTCCGTAGCTGCCAGCACTTTTCCCATTCTTTAGGATGCCTCTGCCGGAGGTGCTGAAAGAGGTTAGTTGTGCTTCGTTTTCACAGTACTTTTGCAAACCTTGCACATGACTGTAGTTTGCTCTGTGTCAGTCTTGTCAAAGCCGAACCACTTCCATATAATCGATGTAACATGAGGCCCTTTTCTCGTGACCAACTCTTCGTCTGCTGTTCTGTCCGCCATGACGGGGGTGTGAGTGTTTTGGTGGAAGGAGATGAGAGGCGGAAGCAAACGCCAGTGCACAAGTCGTGAAAGGCAGAAGAAGAATCTGTATTGTTATATATTTAAGCTTGCCTCGATTTCAAATCGTCAGGTTTTAAAAAGGCGAATTAACCCTTTAAGCTTCAGTCAATTCCAGCCGTTTTCAGTACAAAAAATCGCTAATATTCTATTTTTAACTTAAAAAAATTACGAAAAATACAGGGAATATTGGACGCGCATTGCGAGGTGCATTTCCTTGAAAACGACCGATTCGTGGATTTTATACCGACTTCAAGACATGTTTTGGACAAAATAGTTTACTGGCTTGTGTCATCTGGATGTAAAAGGTTGGATTATGCCCGTTTTTTGTGGAATCTTTTTTTCTGTGTGTAATAATGAACCCGGAAATGTGAGTCGCGCTGTGTGCGTTGAAGCCGTGTATAGAGAACGGATGGATGAATATTCGTTTTTGTCGGACAAATGTGTTTTTCTCACCCGCTGTGGTAATCACATCTGAAAGTGGTTTATACCGGCGGATTCATGAGAATCTAAGCTTTCCATCGGCGTATAGTGTTTGTATAATCGCGTTTGCAGCCGTCGGAGATTCTTGAAATTCCTATGCAAATTAGTAGGTGTACCGCCGGCGGTAAACCTACTACGCACTGAAGCACAAAGGGTTAATCAAATTAATTCGATTTATCGCCCAGCCCTACACCAAATTCTTCTTTTTCAGTGTACAAACTGTAACTACAAGCACTAAAAATACATGTAAAATTCACCAAATAAAATCTTTTAAAATTCTGAAAAGTACTTTACAACAGGCTGAAAGAATAAGTAAAGACGACTACTTGACGTATTTGGTTCTCAGCCACTATGACAGTATTTCGTTCAGTGCTAAACCAGTCTTGGATGCGTCATTCAGCTGCTGTTAGCTGCTAACTATACTGCTGGGTCTCATTATCACCGTTCTGTGTCAGTGACCCTGGTGCCACTCGGTGCCTCTCGCTTGCCCGGGCGCTGTGCCCTGTTGGCCTTTGTTTGCCCCTCTCGCTTGTTGCCCCTCTCCCGAGGCTGAGCATTAGTCTCTAAACGTTGGCCTGTGGCTGCTCCGGTCCTGAGCTGAGTTCTAACCACAACCCGGTGAGTTCAGCCGCTCTATTATTCATCAGCCGTCTCAGGTGACCTCTCATAAACACTCTGTTATCATTTAGGATCCAGTGTCTCATTAGCGCTCCATTCAGCTTCCTCAAATATTGCTTTTGTGACTTCAGCGGTTGCCACCCGCCGCCCTCACCTGACCGACTGATCCTCGGCCGTCTGTCATTCACCAGTCGATGCCGCCGAGCCGCTCTGATTGGCTCTTGTGGACGACGAGGAGCTCCGGTGGAAACTGAAGACGCCTCGGCCGGCGGTGGCGAGTTTCAGCAGGCCGCAGCCGTCATCTCATGTTTTCATCTTTAAGTCCCCCGCTGGTCTCCTTGGTAACCGTGGCTGAAGCACACGCCCCTCCTCTGCCCCCGTATGCAGGCATCACGTCTGACTTAGAATGCAAAACCCTCCATAACCGAGGAGATGACCTGGAGGATATTTTTAGTTTAACAGGCTGCAGTGCTGTGACCCTCTGACCCTCCATTAGCTCTGTACCAGTTCGCTGTGCCACACCTCTGTTCCCTCACATGGGAGTCTTAACAGAGGAAATGAAACAGCTCCTTTAAGCTGTCGGATGTGCGTCGTAGGACATGCTTTTGTACTACTGGCAAGCGAATTTTAAGCAAACTTTTGAAAAATCTTGCAAAAAATATGACCAAGAACATGAATGTTTTCATTAACTTAACTGAATTAGGCTGTCATCAGAAGGGAGCAGTAAAGGCAGTGGGCTACGCATAATGTGTAGAGAAACAACAGGATTGTTCAACTGGGCTTCTTTTGAAGGTTCTTTAAAATGCGCCAACTCTCATCTTGGATGAGAAGAACCTTCAAGAGAAGCCCAGTAGGCTCTTGAAGATGTTCTTGTGGTTCTTGTGTCATTTCTGACCTTCATCCAAATCTGTTTTTGAGTAATGTTGATATCAAACAGACAGACAAATGCCGACTGTCACATAAGTATCTTTTTTTAAGAGTCCCAACAAAATAAAATTACTTGTTATTGCTAAATATTTACCTACTTTTTCTTCTGTCAGCATCAATTCTCTCCCTCTTTTAAAAGACGTTCTCCAGAGATGTTTGTTTTTTTATTGATTTTGGCAGATTGACGGCTTCATTAACATCAGCTGCACAGATGGAAGCGACAGGAAGACGATCTAGTCGTTTTTCAAAATAAGACATCCTGCAGACTCCACCAGAAATAACATACAAAATAAGCCGTTTTTATTTTAGCGGTTGGGCACCACTGTGTTAGGGGATAGTGCAGACCAAAACAAAGCTACAAGAATAATGAAAACTATCTTCGGGGTGTTTACTTAAATTAGTATTTGCTAAAAATTTCAGCCATAATTATTTGAGATGGTCATATTAAGTCTATAATGTGTTTGTAGCTCACAGATGCTGCCCCTAAATTAGCATAAATTCAGTTCATACTTCTTTAAACAAACCAAATTTACTGCTAGATGTCTGCTCTGAGCATCAATCATGTTTTTCTCATCAGCTCCTGATTCATCTTTGACTTACTGTACTTAATGCAAACTTTAGTTTGTTCCGTGCTGTAGATAATCTGATCCTGTTAGACTGTGTTATGATGCTGTTACTGTATGCTTTACTGAGTACTACGTTATCATAATTAACAAAAACTGAAAAAATAAGCTGCAAATGGAAGCAGATTCCAAGAACTAATGATGTTTTTTGCTTTAAGAAACTCCTGAAACTTCACCTCCCGTTGCATGCTCGAATGCATTCCGTGATTTTTCCCTCACCGTTCGGATGTTGCGTGCTGTAGATGTTATTTGTCTCAGTGTCAGGTCGGACCGGAGCCGTTATTAGATGCTGCACTCTACACTCTGCCACTGTGTTTTCAAAAAACAAACCAGAGAGGCTGCTAATTAAGGGCCAGGCTTCTGTTTGTACGTAATGAAAGAATCCTTCTCATTAGTTTGCCAGGCTGTAATTAGAGAGAAAATGGAGAGAGAGGGCGATGAAAGGGACGAAAAAGTGACCGACTGCTCAGAAAACGGCTTCATACTGTAAATCACTGACGTTAGTAATGATAACTGTTGAACTGCTTGTTAAATTTCCAAATATTTCCTTCTCTATGGTGAAAAACTGACCTCAAATGGACTGTTAGATGTAAAATTTTCAGCGTTTGGGATGTATTGTTTTTGTTTTTCACTGGGAATGACAAAATAATCCACTGAAAAAAGCATAAAGAACCCAACAGATTGAACGACTTGAATCGGTTTCTATCGCAGCTCTGATGGAGATGCTTTTATTTTGTTGACTCCAGACAGTCTCGACCAAGGACTTGCATCAGCAGTCTACTAAAAATTAAAAAGAAAACAGCAGCACTTCTTGAAAGCTGCTTTGTTTTCCCATATAGGGCTCTGTCATTAATGAGTGGTTCTATCAGCGTATAGGCGAGGAGGCTTCTGTCGTTTTCGCTGCTTCACTTTAGGCTTTTTAAGTTTTCAAATGTGCGTTTAGGGTGGTAGAAAGTCTGATTAAACACTTTCTGTCCCAACCAAAAAGCACGTTTGATTTGAACCACTTAGCCAGGCGTGCTAATGGAGCCTTGTGTGATTGGTTTTAACCCCACTGACTTCCATTTACATTAACTGCATCTGTTTCCATTAGCGAGGTCCGACAGCGGCCTCCCAATCTCACCGTGACTCACGCGCATTCCTCAAAAATCCTCAACCATCACTTTAAATTTGCCATCGAAGGAGGATGATGATGATGATGATGATGATGATGATGATGATGATGTAACTATTTATATCAAGGTAATTCTCTGCTCTGAATCAGCCCCGGCTCATCGCTGCGGCAGGGGCACGTTTGTGTGGGGAGATGAGGAGATGGAAATCATCTTCTTTTGGCTGGGAAAAACCGTGCTCTCGCAGTTTCCAGCGGACAGGCGGCCTCAGCTGGCCAATGAGAGTGGACTGCCAGCCGCCCACCTGGTGACTAGGCCTCTGTGTGGGCGGACACGGCGGAGAGGACGCTGCTGCTTTCCAGCCTCGTCTCTGTGGTTGCTTCTACAGACAAACACTCGCTTTAATATATGCGAAAAGGCCCTAATACAATACAATGCTATTTAAAGCTAATAACTGGGGTCGTTTGTCTTTTGTAGTTGATGAAACACATTTGAAGAAGCGGCACAAATGCAAGAAAAAGATTCCAGGTTGATGAAGCAACCACAGATTTGTCCAGTCTACTTCTTGTTGCACGCAGCATAGGTTGTAAAATTTACTTCCCATGTTCATATTCCGATTAATAGCCTCTTTGATTGTATAAGTTTAGGATCAGATTGTAAAAACTCAGTCAAGTACCCTCTAGTGGCCTATTTTTATGTATAAAACACTGCAGTAATTGTTTCTTTTTTGAGCTCTAATCTAATCTAACTCCAACATTCAATTTCCTTTCTGCTCTGTTCTCGGTTTCCACTAACTGCAGAGGAAAAGGAGACTTTTTATCTGATGAATGCTCAACATTGTTTACAAGCAAGTCCTCAGCTTTGATGATTAACTGTACAGCGTCTATAGAAGTTATAGAAAGTTATTATTGCATTTCGCCATTGAATAATGGTCGATTTAATTTAAGAATTTACCAAAAACATGCTCAAACGAAGACTGATTTTTCAAACTGATGTGAAATGGTATGAAATTCAAAATATAAAATGTAAAATAAGTGATTGCATTCGTATTCACCTAAAGTGGCTTTTTAAATTCAACACATGTGCAGCCAATTTGCACCAGAATTCACACAATTAGTGAAATGGAGATCATCTGAGTGTAATAAATGAGTCTCAAGTGATACAAAGCATAAGTCACGGAAATTTCCAAGTCACTGAATATTTCTTTGAGTACAAAGAGTTAAATCCGTCATCAAGAAATGGAAGGAATTTGGTACATCTGTAAATATACCTTGAACAGGCTGTTTCTCAAAACTGTGAGACTGTACAAAGAGAGAGTAGCGAGTTAGGCCACCAAGACAGCCATGACTCCACCGAATGGGTTCGGGTTTTTGGTGAAGGAGATGAAGAGCAGACTATTGCTGTTTCTTCATCAGTCAAAGCGAGAGTGCAAAAATTTCATCATAAATCTTGACTAGAGTTTCAAAAAATGTGTGTGTGGTCCTGTAAAGTCAACTAGACGATGATTCTTTGGTCTTTTTGGCCATAAAACTAAACCGTAAAAAACTGGAAACCACAGCTACCAATTAATTAGAACTTCCTGTTTTGATTGACATCTGAGTCGTGACTGGTTATTTCAAGTCTTAGCCGTATCCCAACCTGAAGCTAGTCGCCTCTCGCTGCTGTCTGAGGCCCGAGGTGAGCATGTGTTCCTGCCGGGTGACGCCATTGAGCAGAAAAGCTTTTGTGTGCCGTTGAGAACAAAGCGTTTTTCACTTGCTGACAGTTGACTCTCTGTCAATCAACGCGGCCGTGGATTAGCCCTGGCTGACCGACCCATCCTGGGAACGAACGCTCTGCCCTTCCCACTGTCGCCTGTCAGCACCTTTCACATACAATATTATACAAATGCAGAGCCTCTCCACTCCCGTCACATGTCTCCTCGCTGTCTCCCCCAGCCACCCCTTGACAGCAGGTTTTTTTTTCCTTTTCTACCCCCACAGCACAAAATGAGACCCGCGGCTCGTCACAGCAGGACAGAAAAAGTCTGAGTCGGCTAGTTGCCTCGGCTTTCTTGGCATCTTGAATGCACTGTCAATGCAGAAAGAAGTGACAGAAAGAGAGAGGGGCTGGCCGGGACCGAGGTCTGAGCCCAACAGGACAAACAAATACGGGATCTAAGCACAAACCCGACTGTTACAACACGTCGGCAAGCTAATTGAATTGTTCCTGGCAGCACAGAGGGAGCTCAGACCATTTTAAGTTTAGCTTTATTGAATTATTAAATCAGAAAAGGAGCATGTTAACATTTAAAGGGACATTCTCCAGACTAGCTCGCTGAGGGAAGAGGGAACGGCGTCATGCTTCTCTGACTGTATGCGGTCCAACAGGACTTGAAACAAGATTACTTGGGAAAATTGTATTACTCTGTACTGCGTCACTGTGGATTGCCGTGCTTGCATTACTTAAAGCACGGCCCCGGTTGCAATAATGACTTCTTTTGTGTCAAGGTACATCTGAGCCGTTTGTGTTGTGCTCAGACGGTGCGTATATTGGTGATGAATAATTGAACAGTCGGTGAGTGTGTGTTTGTGTGTGTAGATTGTTGTGATGAATGTTTATGTGTGCAGCTCAGAGGAAGGAGGAGGGGGGGAGTTTGACGCCGGATTTGACGCCGTGTCAAACAAATCTGCCGTCTGAGTCTGAAGGGGGGACGAGCTCTGGTCGTTCTCACTTTCATTTGCGGCTACTGTTGCACATTTCCATTGCGTACTAATATGCAATTCATAGTTTACATCCATCAAGGTCAGGGGTGCGTTGCCAGCGTTGTTCCTCGTGCCCATGGGGCCTCCAGTAACTGCCTCCTCTTGGACGTCCTTGCCCTGTCTCATCTGCAGTGCCTCCCCCAGCACCACTGCATTATGTTCCATTTGCATCGTATTGCCTCTGCATTGCCTCTGCAAGACTGGCCCCTCTTTTTTCACGTCTTCCCCCCTCCACTTCCGTTCTTCTCTTTGCCCTTTTATATCTTTCCCCCCCTCATCATCATCATCCCTGTCTCCAGTGTCAGGCTGGTGCCAATCTGCAGGGGCTTGGCAGTGAGGTGGTGTGCAGACAGGGCAGGATGGGGCAGGATGGGGCAGGATGGGGCAGGATGGGGCAGGACGGGGCAGGACGGGGCAGGACGGGGCAGGACGGGGCAGGATGGTAGCGGTGTGCAGTGCAGGGAATATGCAACGAGCCAGGGAAAGATTACGTTGCGGTAAAAAAAAAAAAAAGGTGTTGGTGGTGGGTGAGGGGGGTACATCAGAGGGAGGAAATCCCTTGCAGGAGGATTCCAGCTCAGCGCTTTCTCTCTGACACCCCCCTCCTCCTCCATCTTCTATTCCTCTACCTCGTTTTTTCCCTTCCCTCCCTCCCTTTCTTCTCCCTCTTCAGCATCTCTTTCCTGTGGCTGGGGTTTCTGCACTGATCTGTGCATTGGGGAAAGAGGGGAAGGAGGGGAGGGCTATCCCCGCTGGATGAGCTGCTGATGCAATGCTCTGCCACTGAACTCCCCCCTCCTCCCCTCCTCCTCTCCCCTCCTGACCATACGAGGAACGTGTGCGCATCCATGTGAGTGTCGCACTTGCTTTTTGCATGTATATGCATTTTATTTTTCCCCCTGCTTCTGAATGTGTGAGGATCACAAGACGAGCAGTAAAACGCTGACCATCACTCTGACAGCGTCCCTTATCCCTGTCAGTACCATAGACTGTAGGGTCAGTACAGGATATCCAGTTCACAGGGGGAGGGTTTGTGTGACAGGTGATAGACTTTGTGCTATATTGGGCAGAAACAGGGGTCTACTATAGGCCTGGGTGATAAAATAGTGCCATTAAAGGACACTTCATCACTTGCAACAAGACAAATATTCGAGAGAACTGCATCTGTTGACCCCCAGGTAGCTCAGCTGTCCGAGTGGGCGACCCATGAACAGAGGCTGTAGTCCCAGATGTAGCGTCATGGGTTCGAATCCAGCCCATGGTCATTTACTGCATGCCATTCCCCCATTCTTCTACCCACATTTCCCGTCTTTCTCCACTGTCCTACATAATGAAGGCCAAACCTGCATCTGCACAGAATGATACTAATTTATGGGCCAGTATATAATTGCAGGATTTTTTGTTACATAGTTGACAGGTATCATACAAATATAGATTTTATAACTATCTGTAAATCAACAAAATGGGAAAAATCTGCAAAATAGCATTCAGAAATTTTCTATTACTTTTCGGTCCTTAGTATAATTTTTTTCCTTTTAAATAATGACATAAATCTTCGATATCAATTTAAAAAAAATGCACTGCAAAAGAAAACGCTCCATAAAAAGTGAAAATCTAGCAGCAAGAGTGCTAAAGAATCATGAATAGATGGTGGAGTCATTAAAAAACTGTTAAAAGGCCATGATTTAATTCCAGCAAAACTGTGATTTTATGGTCACACATTGTGATAAAAATACTGATATTTTTTGTTTTCTTTTTTAAGCTTTAACATGTAAATGAATAATCATTTTTCTGGGATTTTACAAATATCTATAAATCAACACATTGGGAAAAATCTGCAAAAAACGTTACAAATTGTCTATTACTTTTCAGTTCTAAATGTACATTTTTTACTTTTAAATGATGGCATATATCTTTAAAATATGACAATGTTTTACTTGTTAAATATCAAAAAAAATAGTGTCATTTTATGATGTATATTATTCATTAATTTATTAAAATACAATTTTTAAAAATAGTATACATGTAAATATTATTTTGTGATTTTACTTGATATTATCTTTAATTTAACAAGTTATAATGTGTAATAATAATAATGACAAATATCTGTAAAATAATAATATTGTTTACTGATTTAAATATCTTAAGTAATAGTGTCATTTTACAATGTACAACTCATCATCTATAGGAACTCATCATTTATAGGAATACATAGAGTTTTGGTGTGGCTGTTAGGCTTCTTTGTTTTTATTTAACCTGTAATTTTTTTTTCTGTGATTTTACAAGCTATAATCTCTAATTAAACAAAACAAGGAAAGGTAAAATAACAGTAAATTCTTTAAAAAAATACAATAAAACTTTTTTTCACTTTTTAAATTCCATTTCTTTGGCATGTTTGAGAAACTTCACCGCTAATACACTGACCTGGAGGGATTATAGTTGTAAGAGTTTAACGTGGTTCTTTATACCAGCAAAGTATAATAATAATACAGTGTTTTACTGACTAATATCTTAAGAAATTGTGTAATTTTATGGTGTATGGTATGGATTCACTCATGAAAATACAATTTCTAAAACAGTTAACATGAAGATACATTTTTTAGTGATTTTACTAGATATTATGTGTAATTTAATTTTGATTATTTGCTATATAAATCCTTAATATACATAATGTTTCTTGTGGTCTTCTTCTGTAAAATAACAATATTGTTTACTGATTTAAATATCTTAAATAATCGTGTAGTTTTACAGTGTAACAGAGCGGTCATTATTTATAAAAAAAAATACTCATTTTTGTTGTGGCTTTTGTTTTTTCTGGACTTTTTTTTCTCTTACTGTGCACTTTTGAGTTCCCTCTACTTTTAGCCATTGTTGTGCTGTTTCCATAGCGATGCAGGACTTTATGTTGCAGTAAAAAAAAAAAAAAATAGCCCACAGTGAGTAAAAATGTGGCTCTAACAAAGAACGCCCAGCCAGGAGCTCAGAGGGTTAACGTGGGGCAAGTAGCTGCCCCACAGCGCTGATAATGGCGCTGTTATGTCGATAAGCCCCTTTGTGGACGTGGGCCTGTGGGTGCTGCTGCCTCCACGTCAGGGCCCCGGCACTGATGCACCGGGGTCTGTCAGCCTCTGGTCGCAGCCGGCCAACTGCTCTCCTCAGCTCAACAGGGAGCAGGCTGTTCTGCCAGGCCATTATTAAAGAGCTGTTTGTATTGCCTGCTGCTTTTTTCATTAGCAGGAATCTTATATCATCGCCTCTGAATATTGCATGAGGCTCGGGGAGGCTTGGTTGTCGTGACACCACCGTAATATTTCACAACAATCAAAGATGGATGAGCCTATTCTTCTAGGTAAATAGAGGAAGGCCCTGGCACCGGTGAGGAAAAGCCCGGAGACGGTGACGGTGACACTGACGCACCATAAAGGGGGCTGGAGGGAGACGAGAGGATAGAAAGAAAAGCAAAAAAACAGAAGAGTGATTGGAGTCCATAAAAATAAAAACGCACTGTAAGACAAATGGAGCAGACAGAGATGAGGGAGCAAGGTAAATGAGGGGGAAAGAGGGAGGAGAGGGGGAGACCGAGCGAGAAATCAAGACGGAAGGAATGACAGAGTGAGGAGGATTAAAAAAATAAATTTAAAAAAAAGCAAGAGATGGAGCTATTAGAGGGCGAGAGGAAGAGTTAGCGAGAGACCCACGCTGCTCCCGGTAATTGGAAAGGCACCGGGACTGATTTAGAGGGGAGCTGAGCTGGGTTTGCTGGGACGGTGCTGCTGGTGGGTGGAGGAGGAGGAGGAGGAGCTGCATTGCAGAGTGGAGGAACAGCCGAAGCCCCCTGCGGCGCTCTGCTCCACCACCTCTACAGTCGTCATTAGCGCAACATGGTGAAAACGACACTCCAAGGCCCATAATAAGCAGTGAGGCTGCAAAAACATTAGGACTAAATCCATAGCAGCTAATTACTGGAGGTGTCTCGGCTTTTTTGCGTGAACAGTGCAGAGTCACACTGTAAAAAATGTTCCCTGTCAAACCATGATGGTAAAAATCTGCCAACTCTGAAACAGTTTCATGGAGTTTATATAACTCTGAATCACCGTGAACAGGTTAATCAGGAGAAAAGTGTGTTTTTTCATATTTCTTTCTCTTGAAACATACATTTCCCAACTCCTGCACAGTTTTTAATGGAAAAATGCTGCAATATGTGTAATAATACTGTAATTTTAGCGTTTAATTCTAAAGAAAAATACAGTTTTATTCTGGTTAAATGTACATATTGTATTGATAATCGAAACATGCTGCAATATTTACAACAAGTACCACGGCAATTTCTGCATTTATTACATGTTGTGGTCAAACTGATGTACTTCTGTGTTCATAACAGACATATGTCTTCATATTTATGGCAGCGTTTTTGCTTAAAAAATATGCATATCAAATGTTAACCCTCCTGTTGTCCTCATTTACGGGCACCAAAAAAAAATATTGTTTCCTTGACTGAAAAAAAATCCAAAAATTCATCAAAAAAATTCCCCAAATTTCTGAAAATTTGTAAAATCTTCAGGAAGAAAATTCCTCAAAATCCATAAAAGTTTCTCTTAAAAATGTATGTTAAAAAAAATCCCCCAAATTTGGCAAGAAAATTCTTGTAAATATTTTCAAAAAATGAGTCAAAATTTTCAAAAATAAATCCTAAAAATATCTAAAGTGATTACATATATATCAGTAAAACTTCTAATATTTTCTTTAAGAACATTCACAAAAAATTCAACCAAAATCCAGCGAAACATTTTTAACATTTTTTTTTCACCAAAAAATGTTCAAAGATTTCCCAAAAATGTTGAAAGTGTCAACATCAGAAGTTTCACTGTGAAAATCTATATTTTTTTTTTACACATTTTCAAACTTTAAAACAGGTCAAGTTTGACCCGCAGGATGACACGAGGTTTAAATACACTAAATGTTGTGCTGTTAATGGAAAAACGCTGTAATAGTTAGGTAAATGTACTATTTTTTAAAGGTTAAAACTTATTTTTTTTACAGTAAAATATAGAATTAAGCACATTTTTAACCCTAAAATCAAGAATATCAATACATTTCTTTACTGTAAATGTAGAAAATGTGTTTTTTGTAATTTTACAGTAGCGTTCTGGTGACCACAGCTGTCAGAATTTTACTGTATTTTTTTTTACAGTGCAGAAAGGACAGATTTATGAGAGAAAGGGGACACTTCTTGAGCTTCATACATGCAACAAACCCAGAGACATTTTCAGGTAGCTTGTTCGAGTGTGTCTGTGTGTTTGTGTTTGTACTCGCACAGCATGAAGTGTAAAGATCAACCCATTATAAAAGGTCGCCGCTGCCCGTCTTTATTACCGCACTTGTGGCTCTGTACCTTTAACTCTGCAGAGAATTGGGCCATTTCTTTGAAATGTTGCCACCTTTACAGCCACCAGAAAGAAAAATATGCTTGTTTAGCTCAATATAACAACATCCAGAACACATTAGGCCGCCGCTAATGGACTCCCGCCGCAGTGTGAGTCTCTTTGTGCGTTAGAAAGCGCCAGAAGCTTTCCCCCACGTTGATGTTGAGCTCACCTCAGATACTTCCTTAACTTGCTGATACAGCTGGACGCTACACCAACAAACATGGATCCATGTCTCTCACACACACGCTATATGCAGGACACTCGCCCTGTCACACACACTCCGCTGCTGTATGTCATGGGCCCGTCTCATAAATGTGCCTGTTCTTTCCAGGGGCGCTGATACGTGATCCCGCTGCCCGGTCAATCCTTCTCGCATTACTGCCTCCGCAGTGTGCTGCTTCATTTACACGTGAAATATTGATGTTCTTAATTTAACCCCCGGGGTGCTCAGGTGTCTCTTCCTCCACTCAGGCCTTTTCCAGGGAAGACGCAGCCTTAAAGTTGGAGCCACGCCCCCTCTGTGCTGTGATTGGCCGATGGGATGCGTTTAGTTTCTCCACGCTGGTTGGCTGGCGAGCAGAGTGCCAACATAAAGCTGCCGTGGATCTGTTTGGTGGTTCATCCGTGTTTATAGGAAATTAGAGGCACCAGCAGTAAATTATGTGTCTGTAAGAGGATGTGGGTTGTGATAAAAATCTGATGCCACAGGCAGAGATTTCAGAGCAGACTGATTCCACTTACATAGTGTTGCTTTTGTAAACCTGTATTTTATAGTTAGCTGTATTTCTTGTAGTTATTTATTTAGATTTATTGTTATTATTTTCATTTCCCACTGTACTGGGATTGTGAAAACAGCGTTTCGGTTTTTATGTACGCAACCACACGAGAAATGACGAATCTTGACTCAGACACAAGAAACACGTCAGTATTGAGATCAGATATTTACATTGAGAGTAAAATCAAGAGACAACGACTTACAAAGAACAAACTCTTTACTTGTAGAAGTCAACATGACTCCAGCAGGTTAAATTCTTTTCAAACACAGATATGTGTGGTCCGTTCTGATGAGCAGAAATCTTTCTAAAACACACTAAAGCTGTCAAAGCCCAGTGGCTTATGAATGAATTAAAATTAATTTTTTTTATCGATTCCATGAAAAGTGAACATCTAGCAGCAAGAGTGTTAAAGAAATGTTAATAAATAGTGGAAATAACTTGATTTAAATACAGTAAAACTGATTTTATGGTCACACATTGTGAAAGATAATGTAATGAAAATATTTATTTCTTTTACCTGTTTTTTTAGAGTCAGCATGCAAATTAATATTTTTTGAGGGGGATTTTACAAATATCTATAAATCAGCAAAATGGGAAAAATCTGCAAAAAAAAACAGTTAAAAATTATTATATGCATTTTTTCCTTTTACATAATGGCATATATCTTTAAAATAAGACATTTTTTACTTATTAAATAACTTTAAAAATAGTGTCATTTTATGATGTATAGCATGAATTAATTTATGAAAATACAATTTCTAAAATAGTTGACATGTAAATTGATTTTATTGTGATTTTACTAGATATCATCTATAATTTAACTAATTAATTAAATGAGCACAATAACAGTTCCAACATGTCAGTCCTTACTATACGTATTGTTTCTTCTTGATAATGTTAAAATAACAATATAGTTTACTGATTTAAATACTTTCACTAATAGTGTAATTTTACAGTGCAAAAGAACAAATCATCATTTGTAAAAAATACTAATTTTTGATGTGGCTTTTTTCTTTTTTGTTTTGTGTTGTTTTAAATTTAACTTGTAATTTCTTCTGTGATTTTTGCAAGTTATTATCTCTAATTGAACAAAACAGGGAAGGATAAAATAAGAGTAAATTCTTCCAAAAAAAAAAAACAGTTCAAAACTTTCTTTTCACTTTTTAATTTCATTTTTTGACATGCTTGAGAAACTTCACCGCTAATACATTGACCTGGAGGGATTGTAGTTGTAAGAGTTTAACATGGTTCTTTATACCAGCACAGGAGAAATCTAAGTTAACTGGGATCTAGCGAGAGGTTGGATAGTGCCCACACGTTTTAGTTGTGTCTATTTGTTTAAACTTTTCAGGAAAATATTGGACATTTATTTCCCCGAGCTTTAACACTGATGCGTCATTTTTGTCTTTGAATCTTGGAGTTAACCCTGAAGGATTATATAAAGATGATACTTACCTCTCAAAGCTGCCACTAAAGGCTGGCGTCAGAGAAATCCTCCTACTGTGGAGCTTTTTACAGGAATTGTCGATTATATACGCTCTGTGGAAAAGATGACTTACAGTCCGCAGAAAGACAAAGTAGTGAGGGGAAAATAGTGGAGAAGATGAGGCTGTTACAGGAAATGGATGCTGATTAGCATCTTTTCACTGTCTTACGTTCGGAATCAGAACTGAAATCTCTATATAATGAACCGTGCTTCTCTACATACAGTTATGGAAAAAATGATTAGACCACCCTTGTTTTCTTCAATTTCTTGTTCATTTTAATGCCTGGTATTGCTAAAGGTATACTACCTGAAGAATACAATAAACACCACAAAATGCAGCTGATTCCATCATACTTATGACATTCAAGCCGTAGTTGTCAGCTCTCACATAACGCCTAAAACTAAGGAATTATGTGAAGCCACAAAGACAGCCATCATGAGAGAGAGACGGGTAGCGAAAAAACTGAAGATCTCCAAGACAGCCGTTCATTACACCAAGAAAAAAGAAGCCTAACATGGTTCTACCAACCTGCTAGCTGGTCAGGAAACGTCTTTCTACCACCAGATGACCGTCACTCATCTGTTCCTGTCAGGAATCATCCTCAGACCTCCAGGAACCTTAAAAATGAGTGAACACTGTGGAGCAATGGGACTTGCTGGACAAAGACAGTTGGAAAGCGACTTCCTGTAGCTGGTCTGAAGCCACACAGGGCAGGAAGAAGCCCTTCATCAAGGAAAGGCAGAGGAAAGCCGGTTACTCTCTGCTGGGATCACAAGGATTGGACTGTTGATGATTGGGCTAAGGTTCTCTTCAGGGATGAATCCAGTTTTCAGCTGATGTCCACTCCAAACAACTTACTGGTTAGGAGGAAGCCTGGAGAAGCTCCAAAGCAGACTGTCTGCCCCTACAGTAAAACATGGGAGTGGATCAGTGACCATCTGGGGTAGTTTCAGTCTGGGTGGAACAGGGACAATGAACCAGGTCATGTTTGGGGCTACTCTTGCAAACAGTCTTCTTCCATCAGCTGGAAAACTCTTTCCTGCCTCCAGTGACTGGATTTTCCAACAAGACAAGGTCAGTTAAAGCCTGGATGGAGAACCAGAACACTGGAACCATGCCTTGGCTGCTCAATCACCAGATCTAAATCAAACTGAAAACCTGTGGAAAATCATCAAACGCTGAACGGAGAACCACAAGCCCAAAAACAAAGCAAATTAGTTAGAATTAGTGCAACAGGAATGGGCTGCTGTGATCAGAAGGTGGTGGAGAGCATGAAGAGACATCAGAAACAATGGATATGAATCAGTACTAACTCCTGTGTGGATCATGGGACTAAAACAGACAGAAAAGAAAACATGGAATCATAAGAGCTGTTTTTGGCAGAACAATGATATAGCTACTGATGGAAGAACTGAAGGGATTTTGGTTATTATCAAGAAAGCCATTAAAATGTCTCATATCGGCTCTGAAATTAAACTCTCATGAGCTATTTTTGTTATTATATTTGTCCAAACAGTAGTACTTTTAGTGGTACCAGGCATTAAAATGAACAAGAAATTGAAGGAAACAAGGGTAGTCTAATCATTTTTTTCCATGACTGTATTTGCTGAAGCCACCCAAGACTCCATGTTGTCTGCAACAACAGTGTTTAAATATTAAACCTGACAGAGCTGCAGTCTCCAGGCCGATTAGTCGGTCGATGTGCTCTCATCCAACCAAATTCTCATCGGTTGGTGTAACTTTCAGCAGAGAAAAGCTCTGCGTCACTAGGAAATGCAGGAACCAGTCAAGCGACTATTTCAATCGTCCACGGTTTTCTCTTGTTAACTACAGCATTAAAGCCTGAAATGTTGATAAAATAAGAGCTTAAATTTGTGCCCTAACCAGCTCTGCACCAAATAGATTTACACGCAGCGACTCCTGCTTTACCAACCCTGTGCCACTGGTTCCACTAGAAAACATTAACCCTGCACACAGTGACAGAATAAAAAGGAAAATTTGGAAATAAAGTGTGACATGAAATGGAAAACGGCACTGAACTGTTAGTGTAACTGTTGTTAATTTTTACATTAGTCAGGTAGTTTTTAGGAAAGTTTAATGTTAAATTCTTATAATTTAGACAAATTAGTATTTTTTGTAATGATGTTGGGTCTTAACTGCAATATTTATTCAATTCACATATTAAATAACACTGTGGCATCAAACTAACTCTTCTACTGAATATCATTTCTTTAAATGTGACGTATAAATGTGTTACCTTGTAGTTTAAACTTTATCCTAGCTGTTATGTTGCCTTTATGCATAAATAATTATATTGCAAAATAGAAACAGACTTTTGCAAAAGGCCAGTTTGAAAAAAAAACACATTTATAATAGCATTGAAATTAACTCCTGCTTTTTTATTTTAATGATAATCCAAATAATGGGTTTCAATAATGTATTCAGTTATTTACAATCTGACACTGTTCGTATGATTTCCTGATGTCTGGACTCTAATAAAATCCCTGCTGTTGTCCTTTAACTAGAAAATTCAAGCTGGTAGCAGCAGAGGTAGCCTTGAACAGCATAGATGACTCCCAGCTGTCAATCAAATGTTCCTTGGCTGCTATTGGCCAGTCTGGTGCTGCAGGGAGGGGCAAAGAGGCAAAGCTGAGTGCATTACTTTTCCTCGTTTCCTTTCAAGTCAAACATGGTGGCTGTAATTATGAAATGTGTGACACACTTCCCAGTTACTGGCAGAGCTGGGGCACAGTTCCTCTTCCTGTTGCCCGTTAACCCACCCTTCCTTCTCTCAGCCTGCTTATCTGATTAATGTGGGCAAGGCTCAGTCCACGGCGGCTAAACACCAGCTAATTTAAAACAGATCTGCACAGATAATGGGGGCATGAGGAATGTACAGAATGTGCCGTGTTTTTTCCCCTTGAAAGCAGAATCCTGTCTCATGTGTGTTTAAATAAAGGCCGCTGTGTTTGGGGGGGCTGCTTCATGCTTCCACTTGCCCAGGGTGTTTGTGCCTCGGCTCCTTTCCAAATATGGTGAAATTACAGCCCAAAAACAGTGAAGCAGTGCCTGACTTTTTACACATTTAGGCTGTGCCGAAGTTGAGACCTCTCTGTGCTGTTCTGTGCACGTGTCGTGTAAAAAGTGCACACGGCGGCGGTGTTGTGGCCTGGTTTGCCTTACTAGGACAAGCCAACGCGAAGCCATCGGCAGAAGCAGGAGGGTTTATTCAAACTCCCACTTGCCTTTTTAAAAAACCCCCCAACATCCCAGTTACAGCATGCTCCTGTTGCCTAGCAACCGGCTGGGTCTTGACAGAGAAGAGAGGCGTCATAGATGTGTGTGTATATCCATGGCTGAGCGCGAGCAAACACATTCTGCTGCCTCTCCCTCCCCTGTGAGCTGCTCGCTCTCTCCTCAAAGCTCCCCGTCATGTAATGGAGCGCACACACACACAAACACACCGTACTCCTCGACATCACCCAAAGACACGGCACATGGAGAGGATGATATTATAATCATTTATTGTTGACACATTTGTCCAGTCGGTAAACAACGTACAGACTTGTTATGCTGTCTTTATAGATCATTTTCACAATCAAGCATAAGAAAAATGACATAAGACATGATAAAGTTCATGGTCTTTTATTTGAAAAAAAAAATAAAGACTAGCATGTACAACTTGGAATGAATGTAAACTGAACTCAGACGAACAGTTGCGAGGACCGGTGTGCTGTGAACACGGTACACCCCCCGCTGTGCTCGTGTCTGAGTCGAGAAACAGAAGAAGAAAAAGAAAAGTGAAGGCCAGTGAATCTCTCTTGCAAGAAAAGAGGACAGACACTCCATCTCAGCGAAAAAAAAAAACAAAAGAAAAAGAAAAAATAGAAAGCTCACCGTAAGACTCTTTAAGTCCCCCCTCCTTTAGAAAGGGCAGGACGCACGACTACTAAGATGGCCGTCCAAATAACATAAAAACAAAAGAACATGCCAAACATTTGAAAATGTATTTTTTGTACATTGTTTTTCTTTTTATCTAGCATACAATTAAGTCCCATTCCACTTTAACGCTTGAGTTAGAACCTGGTATATTCTCTCATCTTAACAGTACAGGGTTCCTCTCCAAATACAAAAAAACTGTACCAAACCAACAAGAGGACAGCTTATAGTGGAATCAGCACGCTCTGGTAGCCCGGAGGAGGGAGGGGGGGCAGGGGGTTAGTGCTCCGGTCTCAAGCTGCATGCATGAAGAACAGAAAACAGAGAGAAAGAAGAGATGGCCAGCCCAGACATTTACCAGTAGCAAATGGAACTGGAAGGAGTTCGCCAAATGCTTTTGCTTTAGTCTGAAGGTAGTAGTTACAGGGTTTGTTGTTATTATTTTTACTTGTTAAGTACTGATGCTAAACTGATCTCCGGGGGGAGGGGACAGGATCACTAACCATCATTTTCATGCAGATATTTTTTGTATATTTTTATATTTTTCCTGTGTGGACAGAAGGATATTTTATTTCAACATTCAATTATTTTCTATACAGAAACGGTATGAATAAATGAACATTTTTTTCCAAGAGGTAAGTAAAACATTTTGATTTTTTTTTCTTTTTTTTTTCTTCTAAGAGGGGACAGGATGGGGCGGGCAAGCTTCACTTTGCAGTCATCATCTGTACAAACTCTGCAGGGAGAAAGAGAGAGAGAGAGGACAAAAGACAATAAGGACATCAGGTTTAAGGCTTTGGCACAGCCTGTTGCCAGTAAGAGCAGTCACCTGCTAAATTGTTAAATGCTTTATTAATTTTTTAATCAACTTGAGCAGGTTCGGAACACACATCCTAATTAGCGTCCCCTTTCCAAACAGCTTCCATGTTCATCTCATTAAACCCGTTTGATTAAAAAGCTCTCGCCTTGTGCTTACAGTTGTGCAGCGACGTGACGGCGGCACAAAAAATAACGAAATGAAAGGCGGCTTTATGTGTGCGGAGAGTCCATATTCTGTCTGTGGCACAATGAGAGAGGAGAAGTGGGGCACTTTTCAGCCACGACTTATGGACTGTTCATAATATATCAACAGCCTTCTAGAAAATGAGCGCAGTCTCTCGTGTAATGTGCCAAGGGACTAACGGTAGCGGGAAGCGACGAAGAAAGAGTGAAAAGGCTCCTGGCACACTGATGATAATTCAGAAGGATGTCTTTCTCCCATCTCTGTTTCAGCGGGCTCCATGTATAGCCGCTATCTAATAACTAACAGAAAGTGT
Source organism: Acanthochromis polyacanthus (assembly GCF_021347895.1). Classification (NCBI taxonomy): domain Eukaryota; kingdom Metazoa; phylum Chordata; class Actinopteri; family Pomacentridae; genus Acanthochromis; species Acanthochromis polyacanthus. Next base: position 2,635,546 of record NC_067128.1, read on the forward strand.
GGCTGCCTTGTCTCGCTGTTGCCCTCAGAGAAATACACAGCTTGGAAAGGGAAGCGCTCTGGTCTCCCTGTTTAATAAAAGCTTGCAGCATGGCCTAGAAACTAAAGCTATTTGTGCACCGTGACATTTCCAGTACGCGCGTCTTCGTGTCGTGTTTGTTTTACCTTCGTAGTTGACCTGTCCGTCTCCGTCGATATCTGCTTCTCTGATCATCTCGTCCACCTCCTCGTCCGTTAGCTTCTCTCCCAGGTTCGTCATGACGTGACGGAGCTCTGCGGCGCTGATGTAGCCGTTTCCGTCCTGCAAACATGTGTCACGGGGTCAAATGCGTAGAAAAACCTTCCACCACGTCAGCTCGATTAAAGAGCAAATGTTAAAGTTGAAACTGATTCTCTAAATGTACCGCCAGCCTGACTGGAAATGACCTAAATCACCTTTCAGATTCTTAGATAACTTGACCCCTTGCTCCACATAACTCAAAACTTCAGCTTGCCCAGCATTAAACTGTGCCATAATTCCCTCATTATGCTCTTCAAAGCTTATTTACCTTGTCAAATACCCGGAAAGCCTCGCGGATCTCCTCCTCGCTGTCTGTGTCCTTCATTTTTCTGGCCATCATGGTCAGGAACTCCGGGAAGTCGATGGTTCCATTACCTGGAACAGGTGATCAACGAGGCACATTTAATCAGCAGAAATTGCAATTACTTAAAAGCAAACTGTGAGATGATATTAGTCAGCATTTAGCTGATGAAAAGCGCCCGACTGAAAACGCTCATTTAGTGCTTCAGCCTTTTTTTCCCCCTTCTCTGCAGAGACGCTGCAGCTTGAGTAATCGCAGTCTTCATATTCGTATACACCGTTAATAAACACAGCTACTGCAGGCTGAGAGCAGGAAGAGGATGTATGTGTGTGAGCCGCTGTGAGTGTGTGTGTTTCCTTTCCTTCCTCAGGGAAGCCCTGGGAAAATGTTGCGTATGTTCTACGCAGCGGGACTGCAGGGGAGGGAGGGAACCCGTGGCCACTCATCCATAATGTAGACATTTAGTGTGCTGTGCAGCTCTGGCCTTCAAGGAGCCTGAATGAATCAAAGGCTCATCCCCCTCCTGGTCTGAAACTGAGGCTGGATGGGGGAAAAAAAGGACCAGAACATGGAGTGGAGGCTTCAATCCATCCCTGTTCAGTTCTATCTATGCTTAAGTCTATTTTTCTGCCCGTTTTCCTGCAAATGTGCATGAACTTAGTCAGTTATGGTGCTTCTGTGCAGCTGCTGTGCTGGTGGCGCATGTTTGAGCGCAGTAGGATCAATATCCATGTAGGGGTTGTCAAGACAGGATTACCAGGGGATCAGACCCTCTTGACAGGAGGAAGGATCTATGAGGAGCTCAGCAACTCACCAACTACACCACAGGAGGGCAGATCGGAGGGTGGGTGCAGCTGAGAGCTCCAATTTACGTAGATCTGAAGATGTTGCAAGAACATCCGGAAGTGTTTGTTTTATTTTATTATTATTATTCTTATAAACTGATTTAAAAAATGCCATAGAAATATGTGAGGGGATTGAAGTGAAGGTCAGGGCCACCAAGGGCGAAGTACCCATGAGGATTAGCCCCGGGGTGGGATTGTAGGCAGATTAACCAATGGCAGAGCAGAGAAGGGAGCGAGCTAGAGAGTGAACAAGAGACCGGATGTGTGTGTGTGTGGAACAAAAAAAGAGATGCAGTAATGTGATGGGGCAGATGGTGATCTCATGGCCCGGGGTAACAATCTAAGGACCTGTTATCTAACAGAGGGAGACAGCCAGCAGCACCGAGGGAACACATGCTGCCACTGGGGGAGGTTGGGAGGGAGGAGGAAGGGGGTCCCGAGTCTTGGACAATGGCAGAGCTGCAGCTGGGGAAGAAAAAGAGAAAATCTGAGGGGGACAATGACTAAAGAAGCAAGGTAGCCCTGGAGTGATATCCGCTCAGCTGCACCGTGGGCCAGCTGGAAGCAAGGAGGGAGGAAGACAAGGAGGAAGAGAAAATGGTGGAGAGAGAGAGAAAGAAGAGAGGGAGGGAGTGAGTGGGCGGTAGAGAGGGAGATGGAGATGAGGGAGATGTGAAGAGGAGAGAATATAAGGAGTGAACCGAGTGGGAGATGGTGCGATTACACGTAAGAGGCACTGACGCAAACTATAGAAGGCTGAGGCATCTCGGAGCGCCTGGATGTGTGGTCATTGTTCTTTTATTTCCCTGCATCATGAAGCCAACTTCCATCTCTGAGTGCAGAGAGAAGGGTGGGATTGTGTAACGAGGGTGAGTGATGGCGACCCTTAATTAAAGAGTTCCATCGCAGACGTGTTGGGGTCCTGTTCTACGTGTTTCAGGCCAGCAGGTGTGGCTATAGCTGTGGGATAAAGAGCAGCGGTTCTGTGTGACACTGTAATAGACGCTCGGCTTCACAATCACATTTCTTTTAACAGCTCTCTCTATAGCTGCAGCGCGCTGGGTCCTCTCCTCCATTCAGTGTGATTCTTTGCAACGGCCTCCTTGTTTGGTAAATAAAGCTGATTTTCAATGGGCCAGCTGACATCCCATGGCTGCTGATGTGGGTACTGGATGTGCAAAGCGCAGAGAGGCCTTATGTAACCACTTTTATTTTCCATTACTAGCTTCATTGCTGTCTGACCTAGATTGCATCAGCCAAGGGAGGCAGAGGCAGAACAAGGGGATGTTAGCGATGGTGTGTGTGTGGATATATATATGTGTGTGTGTGTTCCTGCCTTTGGGTGTAACTGAAGGGGAGGGGGGAGGGCAGTGAGGATGGTGGGAGGACGTTTCAATAAAGGGGCAGCCAAGCCGCGGTGCGATTGATTTCTCCTGATCAATGTGCTCCCATTTACAAAATCCTATAAGCTGACAGAGCAGCAGTGGAGGTAAAGGCCCCGCTGACAGCTAACATCCTCTGCTGCACAAGGACAGCCAGCTTCTCAGCCAACTTCTACCATTCTTCTCCGTTTCTACCACCAACACTGCAGTGTCAGTGAAGAGAGAGAGAGAGAGAGAGAGAGAGAGAGGTGCAGGAGAACAAAAGAATTATGGAAATCGATGGCAGCAACACGTCGCATGTTTCGACTCCCACTCCTCCTGCACGTCCATATCCCTGACATTGTCAACTATGATGGAGCTGAACACAGTGACTAAACTGCTGACACAGAGGGATACGTCATCCGAAAATAAAGCTGGCTGGACAGTTGGCTTGGACAGTTGGTTGACAGTTGGCAGAAAAAGGGAGGGAGGTGGGCAACAGCACCACTGATGGGGCCGTAATGGAAGCTCTATCTAATCCCTTATCCATTTGTAAAAGGGCTTTTATCACCAAAGTCACGCAGCGGAATGTTAACTAAGAGTTCTCGATAAATGTCCCCACGTTCTGCGCCTCTCTTTAGTCGACCGGTTTGAGGAATTATGGGTAACGATTGTGCGTTTTTAGCGCTGTTCTGCAGTCAGGAGTGACAGTCGCGGGTCATTTGGTTGATTAAAATCGGGGGCGTTGCAGGAAAGGATCATATTAACCTAAATATTAAAACCCTTCCCCCTCGCCTGGAACAGACTGTCAAATTTGAGTAAATTTAATGATTTGCCAGAGGTGGCCAGTTTGGTAGCCAGAACACGGAGTGATCCAAAAAATAGATCCAAATCCCCGCCGCTTTTGTGGCGCGAGACTTTTCTTTCACCCCATGATCATTTAGACCAGGGGTGTCAAACATGCGGCGCACGGGCCAAAAGTGGTCCTCCAGAGGGTGCAATCCGGCCCTCAAAGAGTAAAAATTCCACAGAAGACATTAACTGCAAAATCTAAATTTGTAAACTATGAATTTAAAATAATTTCTACAGCATGACAAGTTGTTTGGATCATAAAGAAAAATGCTAGATTGTTCATTGTTCTTTTGTAATTTTGTGTCTCATTTTCGTAACATTTTGTTTTATTTTTGTTGTTTTTTTTGTCTGACTTTTGTCAATTGTTTCATTTTTTCTTGTTTTGTTTCTCATTTTTGTCTCTTTGTGTTTCCTTTTCGTCTTGCTTGTGTTATTTGTCTTCTTTTTGTCATTTTGTTTTTTGCTTTATTTGATGATTTTTTTTAATTTTTTTGTCTTGCTTGTGTTATTAGCCTACTTCTTTGTCATTTTGTTTCTCATTTTTGTCTCTTTGTGTTTCCTTTTCATCTTGCTTGTGTTTTTTGTCTTCTTTTTGTCATTTTGTTTTTTGCTTTATTTGATGATTTTTTTTAATTTTTTTGTCTTGCTTGTGTTATTAGCCTACTTCTTTGTCATTTTGTTTCTCATTTTTGTCTCTTTGTGTTTCCTTTTCGTCTTGCTTGTGTTATTTGTCTTCTTTTTGTCATTTTGTTTTTTGCTTTATTTGATGATTTTTTTAATTTTTTTGTCTTGCTTGTGTTATTAGCCTACTTCTTTGTCATTTTGTTTCTCATTTTTGTCTCTTTGTGTTTCCTTTTCGTCTTGCTTGTGTTATTTGTCTTCTTTTGTCATTTTGTTTTTTGCTTTATTTGATGATTTTTTTTAATTTTTTTGTCTTGCTTGTGTTATTAGCCTACTTCTTTGTCATTTTGTTTCTCATTTTTGTCTCTTTGTGTTTCCTTTTCATCTTGCTTGTGTTTTTTGTCTTCTTTTTGTCATTTTGTTTTTTGCTTTATTTGATGATTTTTTTTAATTTTTTTGTCTTGCTTGTGTTATTAGCCTACTTCTTTGTCATTTTGTTTCTCATTTTTGTCTCTTTGTGTTTCCTTTTCGTCTTGCTTGTGTTATTTGTCTTCTTTTTGTCATTTTGTTTTTTGCTTTATTTGATGATTTTTTTTAATTTTTTTGTCTTGCTTGTGTTATTAGCCTACTTCTTTGTTGTTTTGTTTCTCATTTTTGTCTCTTTGTGTTTCCTTTTCATCTTGCTTGTGTTATTTGTCTTCTTTTTGTCATTTTGTTTTTTGCTTTATTTGATGTTTTTTTACTTTTTTTGTCTTGCTTGTGTTATTAGCCTACTTCTTTGTCATTTTGTTTCTCATTTTTGTCTCTTTGTGTTTCCTTTTCGTCTTGCTTGTGTTTTTTGTCTTCTTTTTGTCATTTTGTTTTTTGCTTTATTTGATGTTTTTTTACTTTTTTGTCTTGCTTGTGTTATTAGCCTACTTCTTTGTCATTTTGTTTCTCATTTTTGTCTCTTTGTGTTTCCTTTTCATCTTGCTTGTGTTTTTTGTCTTCTTTTTGTCATTTTGTTTTTTGCTTTATTTGATGATTTTTTTTAATTTTTTTGTCTTGCTTGTGTTATTAGCCTACTTCTTTGTCATTTGTTTCTCATTTTTGTCTCTTTGTGTTTCCTTTTCGTCTTGCTTGTGTTATTTGTCTTCTTTTTGTCATTTTGTTTTTTGCTTTATTTGATGATTTTTTTAATTTTTTTGTCTTGCTTGTGTTATTAGCCTACTTCTTTGTCATTTTGTTTCTCATTTTTGTCTCTTTGTGTTTCCTTTTCGTCTTGCTTGTGTTATTTGTCTTCTTTTTGTCATTTTGTTTTTTGCTTTATTTGATGATTTTTTTAATTTTTTTGTCTTGCTTGTGTTATTAGCCTACTTCTTTGTTGTTTTGTTTCTCATTTTTGTCTCTTTGTGTTTCCTTTTCATCTTGCTTGTGTTATTTGTCTTCTTTTTGTCATTTTGTTTTTGCTTTATTTGATGTTTTTTTTAATTTTTTTGTCTTGCTTGTGTTATTAGCCTACTTCTTTGTCATTTTGTTTCTCATTTTTGTCTCTTTGTGTTTCCTTTTCGTCTTGCTTGTGTTATTTGTCTTCTTTTTGTCATTTTGTTTTTTGCTTTATTTGATGATTTTTTTTAATTTTTTTGTCTTGCTTGTGTTATTAGCCTACTTCTTTGTCATTTTGTTTCTCATTTTTGTCTCTTTGTGTTTCCTTTTCGTCTTGCTTGTGTTATTTGTCTTCTTTTTGTCATTTTGTTTTTTGCTTTATTTGATGATTTTTTTAATTTTTTTGTCTTGCTTGTGTTATTAGCCTACTTCTTTGTCATTTTGTTTCTCATTTTTGTCTCTTTGTGTTTCCTTTTCATCTTGCTTGTGTTTTTTGTCTTCTTTTTGTCATTTTGTTTTTTGCTTTATTTGATGATTTTTTTTAATTTTTTTGTCTTGCTTGTGTTATTAGCCTACTTCTTTGTCATTTTGTTTCTCATTTTTGTCTCTTTGTGTTTCCTTTTCGTCTTGCTTGTGTTATTTGTCTTCTTTTTGTCATTTTGTTTTTTGCTTTATTTGATGATTTTTTTTAATTTTTTGTCTTGCTTGTGTTATTAGCCTACTTCTTTGTCATTTTGTTTCTCATTTTTGTCTCTTTGTGTTTCCTTTTCGTCTTGCTTGTGTTATTTGTCTTCTTTTGTCATTTTGTTTTTTGCTTTATTTGATGATTTTTTTTTAATTTTTTTGTCTTGCTTGTGTTATTAGCCTACTTCTTTGTCATTTGTTTTCTCATTTTTGTCCTCTTTGTGTTTCCTTTTCGTCCTTGCTTGTGTTATTTGTCTTCTTTTTGGTCATTTTTGTTTTTTCCTTTATTTGATGATTTTTTTTAATTTTTTTGTCTTGCTTGTGTTATTAGCCTACTTCTTTTGTCATGTTTGTTTCTCAATTTTGTCTCTTTTTTTTGCCTCTTTGTTTGTTACGTGTCGTTTGTCTCATTTTTGTCATTTTGTGTCTTTTTGTCATTTTGCGTCTGATTTTTATGATATTTGGCTTGTTTTTGTTGTTTTTTTGTCTGACTTGTTGTTTTGATACATTTTAGAATTTACTTTTTTGCACTAACATCCTAGAAACATTTTGTCGTTATTATTAGGTTATTCTGCTGTGGTTTCACTGGTCCGGCCCAGTGGAGATCAAACTGGACTGAATGTAGAACCTGAACTAGAATGAGTTTGACACCAATGTTCTGATTGAGATTTAGCAGAAATGATGCCTGGATTGCCAGATTTTTTCGTAGAATAATGCTATTTCTAACCCCAATGTTGCATTTCTGGGCCAATCGAGGAAGCGGCAGAAGTTCTCTTTCCTTATCTGACATCTGACACGACCTCTCCGACAGAGAAGTGATGAATCGTACTTGAGTGCTGCGGTTAAACCGGGCGTGGTGAGCAGTATACTGACCGTCAGCATCCACCTCGTTGATCATGTCCTGCAGCTCAGCCTCTGTGGGGTTCTGGCCCAGCGACCTCATGACGGTGCCGAGCTCTTTGGTGGTGATGGTGCCGTCACCATCCTTGTCAAATAAGGAGAAAGCCTCCTTGAACTCTGTGGGGGGTGGGGGGTGGGGGGGGGTGAGAGTGCAAGGTTAGATTACTGTTGCTATGCGGCTACATAGAGGGGTTATGTTAGGGAGCTGCTGTCAGGGTCCAGAAGGTTAATCCATTCCTTGCTAGCGGGGCCTGTTGTAAGCAAAATTTGGGCTTGAAATTGGGCCTAAAAAGCGTGAACAAGCTACGTCTAAGAAACAGAATGTTGGGGGGGGACCAACTTGTGTCGGTTTTCTCTTTTGTGCAAGCAGCTACTGAACTATAATGACCCATCCAGGGAAGTGAATATAGGTAACAGCGAGCATTAGCCTTAGGGCCTGAGCACAAGCTGATTAGCCACAGAGGGGGAAGAAACTGTGCAGCTTCCAGTTTTAGGACAAAGCCCACATCGTTTATTCATCACCGAGGTGCCTCAGTGATCGAGACTGCTCGTAAAGCTCGGCTGGAAAAGTGTGTGTTCACTGTGGCTTCGTTGCGTTTCGGCCCTGACTCATGATTGCTGCAAATACTTCCCCTTCTGTCCTGCTCGTTTTGAAAATCTAATGATGTGCCAAGGGAGGGCGTGTGCCGAGTCTTTCCATGTTCTGTTTCACTTCGTGTTCTCTGTAGGTGACGTGGGAGCGGCTAATGAGCTACATAAACAAACTTTATTGAAAAATTCTGTCTGTTCTTACCTGCGATCTGCTCCTCTGTTAGCTGGTCAGCCTGTGGTTGGGAAAAAACAAAGAGAGGGAGGTGGTTACAAACAAGTTACTCAACAAGGCAGCATTCCGAATCCTGAACTGTTTCGTCATCACATTCCTCCTCATCTCCGCCACTCGGCTCAACACTGGCCACAGTGTTCAGGGTCTGAGGCCTGGACAGGGATCTGTTCGTGGAAAGGCCAGAATGCTCCCAGAACAATAGATTTCTTATCTAAACGGCATTTTTCTTCTCTAAGCAGACTTGCAGGAATTGCCCTCGCACTCCATCTTGGCTCCAGTTTGTTCTGAAATCGGTCCTGATGCTGCAGATCAGTCATCACATTTGGCTCATCAGGATCATTCTGACAGGTTTGTTTGACAGACTGCTAGAAGCACAACAGAATGGAGATGAAATTTAACTTCCAGCTGATGAGTGGACCCACAGGACTGACTCACACCGTGTCCAAAAGCAGCCTGCAGCATGGCGGGACAGCTAGGCAACTAGATACTGTAATAAAATGGATGAAGTCCCGTCTCCAGACCTGCAGTGAGAGTTTAGGCGGGGTTGTTTGAGGACGTATCAGCATGGAAGCGTTTTCCATGGTCAGGGAAAAATGGGCCTGCTGGCCTGGCATGGTTTGGTTTCCCTCCCAGCCTGATCCCTCTGCTGGCTCCTCTAATGGCTGATAGTGACTCACGCCTGTTTTAAATGGAGCGTCCACTGCTACACGGACGGATCGAGCTTGTTTCTAAGCGGAGCCGCTGATTTCAAACAAACACCTTCGGCCCTGAAGTGTGAATGCAGAGCTACTGGTGCAAATCACTCCCACAGGTCCACTCCCAGCGCCCAGGTTTCTTTCTTTCTTATTATTGTTAACAGACCACGCTGACATCACCGCGCTTGGCAGCATAGAAGGAACACACACAGACAAACACTCACAGATGTGCACATATGCAAGAGTAAACTAACACACACACACACCCAGAGCTGCTCTTAACAGCATTCTTCCTCAACACCAATACTTTCCATCCCCATGTTTCCTGTGAATTCGTCAGAGAAACCAGTTGTGCCTCACAGCGAATTCCTGCAGCCCATCAGCGTGTTTATGTGTTTGTACAAGCAGTCTCGCTGTGGATGCATCTGAGTTCACATCCAACCAACAAATCCTGCAGGCCTCGTTAAAGCCCCCGCTAACGGGGTGAGCGTATCTTATTTTGTAAATTCAATTTGTTGCATAATGACTAGATAAGATTTAGCAGATGGCCGCGTGACGTGCCGCCAGCTGACCTTTTAACTTTTCGCCAAACAATAGGCCTCTCCTCACGGCATGCCACAGGACCCATCGATCCGGGGGGGTTCACCTAGAACCTCATATGATTATCTGACCTGATTCAATAACCTGCTCTGCTCACGACTCCGGTCTCCATTTCCATCTGCGAGGACGGCAAATGTCAGGAGACAAAAACAGCCTTTTTGCTGCCCAGCTTGGCCGTGTGTTTTCTGCCTCTTTCCTATTTATTTCTGTTTTACCCCCACCTCTCCTGTATTAATTTCTCTCTCCATGGATGAGTCTCCCTTCACATCCTCCCTTAGTCACCCCTGTTTGTCATGCTGCTGTATCTCTGCTGTCTCTTTCTGTCCCCCGCTGTCTCTCTAAGTGGACTGGGTGTGGGGTTTGGTGACTCAGTGCTATGGATCCTCCCCTGGCTCGGGCCCAAGCTGTTGGGGCCTTATGGTGCAGCAGCAGCAGCACTGCTGAGCCCACCGCTCACCCATCTTCCCTCCTTCTCCCTGACACTTGCACCTCGGCCAGCTCCTCCAGACTTTTCCCCTCTGCGTGGCTCCTTTCCTCTCTATATGCGACATGCTGCTCAGAGGAAACTCCCTGTGATTCACCCTCCCCACTGTCTTATGGACTCTCTTGTTTGCTGCCAGGCTTCCAGTCTTAATAACAGCTTGTAGGGGGAATAGTGTGTGTTTGGGGCTGGCACTGGTTCACCGGTTCACTGGCACGAGTGGGTCAACCACTCCCACTGTTGCCCGGGCAGCCAGCCCCAGTATTTCACGCCAAACAGGAGGCAGGAGGCAGGAGGCAGGAGGCACTTCAGCGGCCCAGCGAGGAATATCTTCCCCTGGCTGCCATATCAGCCGTGTGCAAACATACAGCATTCTTCCCCGTTCACACCGGATTTAATTAGACGCAAAATGGTGTAAAGAGATCGCCGTCGATTATCTTCTTCTTTTACAACTCGTTATCAATGTTTAATGTGTCTTCTGTGCTGCTGGTCTGTCGTCGGGATGCCAAACAATCCCACAAGTCCATATTGGCCAAAGTTAAAGGTGCAGAAGCAGCTGACGGATGGGCGTGACACACACACACACTCGCTCACATCACAAACACAAAGGCTCAATGTGATGCACAAACACACACTCGCTCCCTTTCTGTGGCAGCACTGACCGGCTCTTCTGTTTGGGACAAAAGGCAGCGAGGCCTCGGGCCGGGTTGTGTCTGGAGGGTGGGGGGGTGGGGGGTGGGGAGTGTAAACAACGCTACACCTCCAACACCCTGCGACAAGCCCAGACCACCAGACAGCCACCTGTAGCTCCTCTGCAGCAGGAGTCTAAGGCTCAGAGACACCAGGAGCATGGCTAGGTGTTGGCCGCCAAGCAGATAAATTATTCACTGCAGTGGATCGGATGTCCTTCAAGTTACTAAACATGCATCAGCAAACAAGAGCGTAACAGGAACAGGATAGGGCCCCAGCATGGTCCGACTACCTATCCGATACTTCCACCTCAATGGGGGAGCCTGTTTCCACTTCAGTGGGCGTATTGATGCGGACTCAGGGTGTACGCCGGCGGATTCAACTTTTCAGAGATGCACGGGGCTAACTCCACAACAATCCCACGTTACACTCAAATTACTGCGTTGTAACGTGAAACTCCAATCGTGGCTCGATACCATATATGGGATATTTGATTGCAACGGAGAGGGAGAGAGAGATAAAGGGGGGAGAAACAAAAAAAAGGCTTCTTTACTCCCTGGAGCCATTAATGATCTATCAGGCTTGATAATCAATGGATTAGCTTGAAGGCCTCTTTTCCACATCCTTATCATTACCTCTCACTCCTGAAGTGACGTCGCCTGGTGGAGAGGCTCAGTGGCTGCAGAGAGCTTCAACATCTGGCTGAAATTGGTTAGTGATGCGCATTTTCACCAGTTTTGTGAGCCTTTAGAATCTGGTTTGCAGCAGAAAGACGCACAGAAACACAGAGAGAGGCGTGGAATGTTTGCATTTCACAGCATCTGGCTGGAGAGAGTGGACCAGCTGTTGATGCTCCCTGCCACAAAGAAGCTTCTTGGACAACTCAGCCTGGCCAAAGGACATTTGCATAACATAGAAAATTTGCAAAGAGACAACCAAATCAGTCGACATGGCACAAATAGATAACCAAGACCAAGATAAAGACAGAAACCTGGACGTTTTCTGCAGGAAAACGCAGAAAAGCAGCTTTAGTAGGAACATTTATAGCAGGTTTGGATCCACAAAGTAGCCGCAACCTTGAAAAATTACAAAATATGGTCAGTTTCCGTTGCGGAACACTGACGAGATACAGTAGTGCCATGCCCCATCATGGCACGGAACGGCACGGTTTCATGGTGCAACCCAGAAAAACGAAAACCCAGCTCGTTTTCCAACATAACAACAGGGTCTCATGATATGTGGCTGCGCATAAAACATGCATCTAAAAGCACGTCTTGGTGGGGAAAAGAATAAAAAATACATGCGCTCCCCAACACGCCTGCGCTCCTGAGGCGGAGAGTAAAAAGTGGTGCACTCATGGCTGCAGAATTCTGCTGTAATAACCCAGAATAGCTGCCGAGTTATTCCGATCCCACCAAATCTAGTCCAAGAATTAATTCGATCTGCACCGTGCGAGCCGTGCGAGCAGCCACTTGACCCCCTCGGCAGCCCATAATGCTCTATGAATTGCGCAGTTATGAAGCATACATTAAGGGAGTCCCATTTTTACGCACCATTTTTACGCACGGTAATAAAAGAGGCTCCTTAAGGCGGGTTCGTGTGATCCGGTGCTGGAGAATGGACCGAAAGGAAAAATGCGTCTTGCGGGCGTTTTCCGTCTCCTCAGAGCTGAGAATCAATGAGCGGAGGCGCGAACAGAGAGGTAATAAAAGCGGCTACAGCGGGTTTAAAGCACCAACCAGCCCCTGTGGTCAAAACGCGTTTTCCCCGTTAAAGAGAATGAATGAGGATACTTACCATGTCGGATGGGTTGTGTGCTTGTTGGTCTGTGGAGGCAGACTAGGAGTGTGGTCGTTCCTTTGATGGAGTTCCAGTGGCGGGTAAGGAGTGTGTATATTGGCCGTGGCCAGAATGGGGGTTGCCTGTGTATCCCTCCGCCACACGAGCACTGATCACTCACTTCCTTATTTCAATTCAGGGCTGTTGCACCAGAAGCAGCAGCAGCATTAGAAGAAGATCAGGCCTCCAACTGCAACCACAAACGCCTGCAGAGCTTCCTCATGTACAACTGAATGTTTAGTTTCCTGACAGTTAATTATCTTATCTCTATTGGATGATGTTTTCATGGTGCACAGAAACACGTAGGCTGCAAGCACAGGGATCAAATCTGCAGTCTGCTGTCAGGCGTTTTGCACGTCATTTTACAGAAGTCTGTTTGAAACTTGAAAGCTCATACAGATCTTCACTTTTTGCTTTCCTTCATCGTGCACCACACGACAGACTAATATCAAATGAGGATGCAACATTTCTGCTCCTTTTCTTAAGAGTTGTGTTCAAATAGTTGTTGAGTTTTATTTGAGAAACCTCTTGGATAAAATGTTTTCAAAAGTGGAAAAAAAAAAGTTGCTCATTTGGGATTATAGGAGTTGAAAAACTGAGAATCTACACAACTGTGGAGACATTAGGAATTATATATGTATATTTATAAAAAGGATAACACCCATCTATATGGTTTTAAACTCTTCTTTTATCCTACATGTAGCCTTAAATCTACAAGTCTGCACTGATACATGCAACAGCTGTCACATATAAACCATAATTATCATCAATTATCATAAAGAAGGCAAAAAACTACATCTAAATTGAATCATTAACCTTCTCCGCAGTGCCAAAAAGAAAACAAATCCATCTGTATATGAACAGGAGTGCATTTAATTGTTTTGATAGGTTTAAAGAAGTGATATTTATCTTTAAAAAACGAAGATTTTCTGTGAATTTATCCCATTTTTTCAAATTTATGCGATAAAGACAGTAACAAATATGACTGAAGAAACTAATTTTAAATTAATCAAGTCTAACATCACCACCATAATTTATCTGTTATGAAATGAAATACTTAATAGTGTTTTATTTTGTACCAAATTCCACAAGAAAGCTTATAGACTTGGATTTAAAGTAAAATAAAATAAAATAAAAAAGATGGACTGTGTCTTTAAATTCAAATGGATACACTACCAAACTTAATATATCTAAATATATATAATAAAGCATCAAAGATATCCTTTTGTATTAAATTATGAGGCCATAATTTAACGATTTGGCTTTTATAATAATAATAATATCATTATTATAGCGCTGGCAGTCCTCATGAACGGGCCGCACTAGTTCGCAGCCGCGGAAGGATACCAGCTAGTGCAGGAAGCCTGGGTTGACACTGGAGAATTTGCTGTGCCGGTGTGTGATGTGGCCTCTGATTGGCCGCTGCGGACCTGCAATATTATACTCCATGTGTCGGCCGCATTGATTGGCTACACGGGACCTGCATTGCACCAGGCAGTGGCACTTGATGGAAACATAATAAATAAAAATAGAGGAAACTTCAAAAACCCGACGCAGCTGCCGGCGCCGCGCTCGCACCGTTTTATGAGGCGACTGCGATAATTTATAATTTATATCCGTCGGTTTTGCGGAGAGCGACGGGAAAGTGCGACAGGTTTTCATTGGCGCGGTGTTTGATAGGCTCCACATGGGAAGTGCGCACATTTACCATTGGCTGCTGCAAAGGCTGGATTTGACAACTCTGCAGGGCTGCTGCTTGTGCGTAATATTTAATGTGACTGTGATCATATTTTTCCACAAAGAATCCATCCCCGCCGCCGCCGCCGCTTCCTGGTTGAATAACACATAAATAACCTGTGCAGGTAGAATGACGGTGCAGAATTTGGGCAAAGCGGCAGCATCGCAGTGTTTCCTGAACCGAAAGCCCTCCAAAAGCGCCACCCGGCGGACGGAAGGAGGAAGTTGTGCTCGGTTGTTTACAGCAGAAGTGATGCCAGAGAGTTTCTAAAGACAGAAAGTGTCTTGTGTGAAGGTTACAGCTCCTACATGGTAAGAAAGAACCTGCAGAAAAATCTTCATTATCCTCCAACTAAACTCACACAAGAGCTGTTACATAAAACACTCAAATTACATCAGTCACTGTTAAAATTAATTCATTTAAAAGCAGCTGAAGAGATTTGATTCTATTCATGCATACATAAGTGTGCAATATCATTCCCATCTTTGTTACATATTAACAGAGCAGTTGTTGCCGTGGTAACAACTAAACCAGGGATGCCAAACTCATCTTAGTTCAGGTTCCACATTCAGCCCAGTTTGATCTACTGTGGACCAGACCAGTAAAACCACAGCATAATAACCTAGAAATAACCACAACTCCTAATGGTTCCTTTGTTTGTCTGCAAAAATTCTGAAAAGGTTCACATTTAAGGAATTATCTTTTTACAAAACATCACAAATTTCTGAAGGACAATAAGTTAAATTTCAGGAACATTCAGCCTCAGTTTATCATTTCCACATTACAACTTTCAGATCCCAGAGTGTCTACAAAGGAACACAACATTTAGTCACAGCTATCTGGAACTGAATGATATAGGATTTTACTTTATGATCAAAATGACAAAAGTTAGACAAAAAGACAAAAAACAGCAAAAACAAGACTACATATTACAAAAGTCAGATGCAAATTGACAAAAACGAGACACAGAATGACAAAAAAATGAGACAGACAACACGAAACCAAACAAAAAGAGACAAAAATTAGACAAAAAAGTTTCAGAGCGACAAAAAATGAACACAGACAAGACCAAAAATGACAAAAGTGAGAAACAAAACAACAAAAATAGATAAACACAAGCGAGACAAAAAACACAAAACAACAAAAACATCGAACAAAGCAAAACACAAAATGACAAAAATATGACAAAAAACACAAGCAAGACAAAAGTGAGAAACAAAACAACAAAAATAGACAAACACAAGCGAGACAAAAAACACAAAACAACAAAAACATCGAACAAAGCAAAACACAAAATGACAAAAATATGACAAAAAAACACAAGCAAGACAAAAGTGAGAAACAAAACAACAAAAATAGACGAACACAAGCGAGTTAAAAAAACACAAACAACAAAACAAATGTCAAAAATCAGATAAAAACAACAAAAATACGACAAAAAACATAAAAAACAAGACACAAAATGACAAAAGACCAATGAACAATCTACTATTTTCTGATCCAAACAACTTGTCATGGTCTAGAAATGATTCTAAATTTATAGTTTTACTAATTTACAATCTGCAGTTAATGTCCTCTCTGGAATTTTTACACTTTGAGGGCCGGATTGGACCCTCTGGAGGACCGCTTTTGGACCACGGGCCTCATGTTGGACACCCCTGAACTAAACAAAAGGCAAAACTTCTCATGTTTTTTTTCTAATATTCGTGAACTTTGTTGGTCTTTTTCTCTCAGATGTTTTTTCTCCGCCTGTCTTCCTCCTGCAGGTCAAGTAAGTGGAGTTGAGGCGCTTCATTCGCTAATCTGCTGGAACTAATGGGGACTTTTTAGTTTAACAGGGAGACGTTACATAAGCAGATGTACGTTTTTCTCTCTGCTTTGCATCCCTCTGTCTTCCTCCAACACACACTCCACTCTCTTTTTAATACTTTGCAGAGGTTTAAGCAGTAGTTTCAAACTCGTCGTGGTTCAGGTTCCACATTCAGCCCAGTTTGATCTAAAGTGAGCAGTAAAATCACAGCATAACAACCTGTAAATAACAACAACTCCAAATGTTTCCTTTGCTCACAAAGCGACAAAAATGACTCAAACGACAAAAGTTAGACGAAAAAAGACAAAAAACAACAAAACAAGACAAAATATTACAAAAAATGAGCCAAACTGACAAAAACGAGACACCAAATGACAAAATCCAAAAACAAACTGACAAAAAATGAAACAAAAAAACAAAAAGTGAGACAAAAAGGAAGCATAAAACAATAAAAACAATAAACAAAAATGACAAAAGTCAGACAAAAATAGACAAAAAGACAAAATATTACAAAAATGAGACAAAAAAGTTAGAAAGTGACAAAAATGGACAAAGACAAAAATTAGACAAAAAAATGACAAAAGTGAGAAACAAAATGACAAAAAAAATAGACTACACAGCAAGAGAAAAACATAAAATGACAAAAAACAAGACAAAAAATATTACAAAAATAAGACAAGCGGCACGAAACAAAACAAAAAAAGAGACACAAATTCGACAAAAAATGTTACAAAGGAACAAAACAATGGACAAACGACAAAAACGAGACAAAAAAATTACAGGAGACAAAAAATGACACAAAAAACACAAGCGAGACATAAAGGAGACACAAAAAAAAGACAAAATATGAAAAAATGAGACACATAATGACAACAGAACAATCTAGTATTTAACAGAATGATCAAAACAACTTGTCATGGTCTAGAAATAATTTTAAATGTTTAGCTTTACAAATCTGCAGTTAATGTCTTCTCTGGAATTTTTACACTTTGAGGACCGGATTGGACCCTCTGGAGGACCGCTTTTGGACCACGGGCCTCATGTTGGACAACCCTGGGTTAAAGTATTATTTTCCCTGGAGTGTGTTTTTCTCACCTTGAACCTCCTCCTCCTTCCTCTTTAAGATATTTTCAGTTTAAAGTGCACAGACAGACTCTGGAGGATCTGAGGCCATGAATACACAAACTGTCATTTTCTACTTGCCGTTTTTTTTGAGGCCTGCTACTGCTAAACATGCACACATCTTCATGAAAAGTAACATGGATGTGACGTTTGAGAGACACCGTGGTCAGCCTCTGCAGCGTCCATCCACCCCCTCCACCTCCATCTGTACGCTCACGGGGGCTGTTTAGAAACACCCGACCCACAGTTTGCCTCCAGCTGACGGGGCAAATGCCTCATTAGAACGCACGCACCCCTCTTTCCTCTCACGCCACGCTTGATTTAAATGTTTTTTCTCCTCCTGCCTTCCATTTGCTGAATGTGCTGCGATGTTTGAGCTGCGGTTGAAATGCGTGACTGATTTAATAAGAGCGTTTGAGAGGAGGGGGCTGCAGCGTTGAAGCAGCAGCAGCAGCTCCTCACTCCGGCCCGTAAAGTGCCTGGATGCCTGCTGCATGGGGGCCACTTTCTGCTGAGCACCGAGTTACACATGGCTCCACATCAGGAGGAATTAAATCAACACTGCAGCAAGGGCAGCTTAGCAGGATTTACTCCAACTTAAAGGCTGATTTGAATGGGAGACAGGGAAGGATATGCACCCAAACCCTCCCTCACTGCTCACAAACACTGCGAGCGTTAATGCGTTGACATTATGCAGCTGCTGGAGGCGACGAGTGAGTAAAAAGCTCCAGTCAGGGTGTTTTATCTCAGCCCGTGACCCCCAAGATTTAATTACGTGCACGTGTGCCGTCGTCAAGCGCGTGGGAGTCGTATGGAATGTTCTAGTAATTAACGAGGAGCAATTTCTTCTAAGGCATGGGTGTCCAACATGAGGCCCGTGGTCCAAAAGGGGTCCTCCAGAGGGTCCAATCCGGCCCTCAGAGTGTAAAAATTACAGAGAAGACATTAACTGCAGATTAAATTTAAAATCATTTCTAGACCATGACAAGTTGTTTTGATCATAAAGTAAAATACTAGATTCATTTTTTGTCCAACTTTTATCATTTGCCTCATTTTTGTCAATTTGTTTTGTCATTTTTTGTTGTCCATTGTTTTGTCACTTTGTAGCTTTTTTGTGAATTTTTTGTCTTTGTTTTCTCATCTCATTTTTTGTCCTTTTGTTTCTCGCGTCTGTTTGTGTCTCGTTTTTTAAATATTTTGTTAAAAAAAAAAAAGCCAGTTCCTTAAATGCGAACATTTTTGCACTAAAACAAAGTAAACATTAGGAGTTGTGGTTCCTTCAGGCTTTACAAACAGAGAGCCGTCCTCCATAAGAGGAAGACACCAGTGAAGCTGAAAACATGACTTTGCATTTTAATGGGACTGTTTGTGACACCGAGGGCAACAGCACGGAGACTGAAGGAACTGAATAATTCATGTGATTAATTATCTCTAAATATTCCAGCCCGCTGATGAACTCAACATACAGGAATCTGAGCTGAAGGGTTTTAGAAGCTGAAATGCACATAAAGCAGTGAAAGCTGACGACTAGCACGCCATGATCGGATATAATTGACATTTTATTTATTGTCTCAACACATAACGGTAACAGGAGAGCGGGAGAAGCCAGACATAACATGCACAAAATATATCAAAACTCTCTGTTGGGAGGCAGCAGTCGTCTCCTCTCTTTCACACGGCGGCGGATAAAGAATGGGTGTGGGGGTGAGAAAGAAGAAAAGTTTGAAGGTTAGAGATAAAGCCCCTCCGGCGTGCCCTCCTGCTTCTTGTACAGGACGTTCTCCTTGGACTTCTTGAAGTCCTCGTTGGTGACTTTCATGCGGCGCTCTCTCAGAGCCATGAGGCCGGCCTCTGTGCAGATGGCCTGGAGGAGACGGAAAAAGAAGAGGGAAGTCAGAAAAAAACGAGGCGCACATGAACGCAGCGCTAACAATGCAGCGCTTTGTGTGTCCTGAAGTTGGACTTTCGTGTGTTGAGCTTCCCTGCTTAACAGGCTAAACTAGGAACTCGTGAAAAACCTTCTGAAATGTGGAAAGCTTATTTGCAGGAATAACAGCAACACTGTTCATTTATCCGACAAGGCTGCATAAACTGTGCTATAAACACTCTGAACTCACAAAATCTGCATTTTAAAGGCATGTTATCTTTAAAAAATAAAATAAAATGGCAGAAACTGTGGCTAAATTGGAAACCACACTCACATATTTTGAACTCCAAAACTAAACCTATTTTGAGATTCATTCTAAGTGTTGATTTGTCGCTTGAGCCATTGTTCCGAGTAATGATTTAAGGAAAAAAAAAAGGCATATCTACTGTATAACCTGCTACCTTCCAGCCTCCACCAATGGAGAGACAAAGTAAAGAAAGTGTATTTAATGGAAAAAATAACAGCAAAACTCCATTTGAAATGAGGTTCTTTAATGAATTCATGGGCTCCTGTTATTGCTTTAATTAGATTTTACACATTTTACAGGCTGGGGGAGAAGTTTTTGTTTGAACTGCAAGCAGAGATGGAGTGATATTTGTGTCTGGATTGTGTATTTTGCTGCTCTTGAATTTATCTTTAAACTTAGTTTGAAATGCTCCTCTTTATGTGGGTTCAGATGATGCCATGAGTTAGTCGTGCTGCTGAACTGCACATTTGTTTTCCATCCATGTTTGAGCCGAATATAAATAGGTATTAAAATTTGGTTTTAAAAAAAAAGGCAAAATAAAGCATTTATCAGAACACAAACTGTATGAACAGAAGGGATCTTTAAGCCCAGGTGACGGAAAGTGTGAAAAAGTAAACTTAAAATCAAGATATTTCATCAAAATTGTTTTCCAGAATTTGCCAAAAATAAACCGTTTGTGTAAAAAACAAAAAAGTTGTGCATGCTTCAGTGTAACAAAGAAGTGATTCAGCTGCAGCCGACAGTCACGAGACAAAAAAGCAGAGATTTTTCAGATCATCTACAGAGCATAGATCAGACGAGTATGGAAAGAAATGAGAGATTCAAAGGAAGTTTAAACTACAAATAAATGCAGCATGACTCTAAACTGGTGAAACATCTCTCTGGAGTTTAGTTTTGAAGTTTGTAGAGGATTCAAATACGGAAATAGTGGAACTTTTTCCCATTTTTTACAATATTTGTAGACTAAATAATCAAAGAAATTCAGCTTTAGTTATTTCTTTTTACATAATTTATGTCATATCTCTGTTCTACTGCACATCATCTTCAAATCAGAGCTGGGCCGGCTCCATAACGGTGCAGGATTTTATATTGTTGGGAAAAACGAGCCCACAGAGATTAAAAAAAATAAAAATGCCCAGAAACTGCTTAGAGTTGAGAGTATTAAACTAAAATACTGTGACTGTCGGAGGCTTTTCATCTGTTTTATTCCACCTGACACCTCCTAAATTATTTCCAATTCTCAAAACTGAGCCTCTAATTCAAGCTGACCACAGAACAGCCTCATGTCATCTGTAATCCATGCTCTAAAATCATTGGTCAGTATTAGAAAAGAATGGATTTAGTGTGTTTTAGTTGGTAAATATACAGAAAAGCAACCATTAAAGTGTCATGCTATAAGGCCCCACATGAGGGCAGCAGTCGCTCCTCTGAACGTTCAGTAAACACTTTGGGTCGGATCTTTCTGACTGGAGAACTTCGCACAGTTAATTAAGTGTTGACATGAAAATCATTTAGAAAATTAGCCCTGCTGCTTTTCCTTCAAACAGCTTCGTCTGGGATTTTTTTCCTCCCCGTTCTGCTGAGCCTCAAAGTGAAGTGGCTCGCTGCCAACACCTCACATAATCAATACCCAGCTGCAGTCACAGAACCAGGCCAGAACAAATGAAGAAAACGGGACACAGTGTGACTGGACAGGCCCCAGCACACTGTTACAGTCACCTCTGTGTGTTCTACTGCATGTACTATTCCACCTGTAAGAGGAAAGGCAAAGAGAAAAAGCTCGCTAAGGCTGGAAAACGTCAGATTCTACGGCCGTTTGTTGGTTTTTTCTTTTTCTTTTCTGATGAAAAAGTGTGATTTGTTTGCAGATTGTGGAATTTGTCCAATGGGACAAAAAGAAAACTGCACTTTTCAGTTGAGAATGAACTCTGACCTTGATATCTGCTCCTGATAGGTCGTCCTTCGCCAGGATGAGGTCATCCAGCGTGACATCATCGGCTACTGTCATGCGGCTGGTGTGGATCTGGAAGATCCTGCGTTTGGTCTTCTCATCCGGCAGAGGAAACTCAATCTTACGGTCGATTCTCCCTGAAGAGGAGAAAAGAAACAAATTCCAAACTTCACCAACTGAGCAGCTACTGTGAGTGTCTTCCTGTTCTGCTGTTTCTGATTTTATTTTCTGACATTCTGTTGGGCAGACCGGTGCCAACCTGTCTGATTAATAAACACAGCATTGTGCCAGCAGAGAACACACTAATCAGATTTGGTTGATTAAAACGAATATTAATTTATTTAGGAAAGCAATTAAGGAAGATAATTTTCCTACGACTCTGCCCACACGTTATTTAAAGCCAAAGCTTTCACTCTTTTATTTATAGTAAAGTTATTTAACAGCTGATTGTACTGATGGAGCAAACAGTCCTGGTTCTAAAAGTTGGTACCGGTCAGTTTGCTTTCTATGTAAAAACAAAAATGTGATTTTAGTTGCACTAAGTCAGTGAAAACTTCTCAATTCCAACACGGTGTCTTTTTAAATGTGACACTCCATCCATGAGGTGCCCAGCTGCTGCTATTTAACATGATTGCCAAGCAGTTTGTGACTTTATAATGTGGGTGTGACAGATGTGCCACCACTGCATTCAGAAAAGATCAGGATGCCACAGTGTGTTAGCCTAGCATGCTACACCCATGTCTCTGAAGACACAAGGGTCTAGGGAAGCTCGACAGGGAGGGAGGCGGGCTAAAAGGTTGTCTATCAAATCCCTCTGCAGCAGTTGGGTAGGTATACAACCAATCAGCGCAACGAATAGGCTGACGTAGTTCCTAGAGCGACGGCGGATTGTGGCTAAGTCCCATTAGCTTCCCAATAGCGGAGCCGTGGAGCCAACTGGTATATTAAGGATTTGCCATATCCCGTCGGCATAAGTCCAAATACGTCTTTCTTCTCAATGAAACACTGAAGTGCCGTCCTTTGTTTATCTTTCAAGTTGAATTTTAGCTTCAAATCTTTAAGGGCTGTGGCCAAAGCCGAGTCCAAAGATAACTGTTTATTGTGCGCCGGTTGTTTCTGTCAGAATCGTCACGCCTCTGTCGTCACTTAGTTACGCCCGCCTTCTGACTCTACACTTCATGGTGATTGGTCCGGCCAGTTTTAGGAGCATCCAGCCTCGAGCCTTATGGAGGGTAACTAGACCCTCCCTGGCAGAGAATTAAATTCGTTGCCGTGGGTTGTCTAGCGTGGCTAGGCTAACAGTGTGTAGCAGACTGGCCCAAATCTCAGTCTAAAACGTATGGAGATGTGTAAATTTTCCAAAGTAAAGGAAATTAAGACGCAGTTCATGTCCAGTAGAGCCTCTCAGCCTCTTCTCGGTAACACGAGTTAGCAGCTACTAGTCAGACCTGTCCTGGAACAGTGAGGAGCTGCACATCTGGAAAGGTAACTCAGCCTCTTACATGTTTCATTGAAGGTCTCAGATAGCGTTGTTTTATAAATAGGCTGATTAATTCATCAGAGCTAAATTGAATGCGTCACTTTTGGACACATCTGTGCAGAGGTGTTCACCGTTTTTTGAACTGTGGATGGATTGTGCTCTGTGGGAGGAAGCCCAGAACAACCCTACCTGCCGCTCGCTTTGATTCAGAGCGAGCAACGAGAGGAGGAGGTGTTCACAGACGGATCCTCTCTGACACGGAACCTGCCAGAAGCTCTGTCAGGTACAGAAATCTGGCCCGGATTGATCTAACATGAATCACTACTCCTTAGTACTGACGTCACTCGCTTGGCCCTTAAAAAGTAGAGTTGGGTAACCAGCCTGGTTTCCTGTTTTTATCAAGAGGAAATGAGAAACCATCTAGTCTAAATACGTTCATTTCTGTGCCTTTAGCGTTAGTTATTGACAGTGGTGGATATGAATAGTAACTTCTAAATGCAGAAAAAAGGATCTGGCATTTCAGTTTTCCTTCCCTGCCACTCAGGAGAGTCATATTTATCGGCGAGCAGAGACAGAATCAGCGACAAAATGTAGGCGGAATCGAGCTACTGACCGGGTCTGATGAGAGCTGGGTCCAGAGTTTCTATCCGGTTGGTGGCCATGATGACTTTAACGTCTCCTCTCGAGTCGAAACCGTCCAGCTGGTTGAGCAGCTCCAGCATCGTTCTCTGGATCTCCCTCTCACCGCCAGAGTTAGAGTCGTACCTAGACAGGAAGAACATCTTTAAATATTACAGAATCCACTACATCGTCTTACATCCTCACGGTACAGGGAGTTCAACCTCGTCTGTGGAAACTTTCATCAACCTTTTATACAGAGGAGAGCAATGACTGAAAAGTTAATTATAAGAAAGTTTAAATGTCCAGACCAAAGCACACAGGAAATAAAAATGATGAAACATGAATGCAGCTAATAAAAAAGAAGTCGAAGTTTAACTAAATAAAACTATATAAAAGACAGAGCGAAATAAAAACCAACTACAGCAATTTAAAGTATTAATATGAGGAAATAAATGATTAAAATCAAATATAAAGACACTCTGAGCTGCTCTGTGATTCTCATGCAGGCCTGTCCAGCTTCAAACAGAAACTAAAAGCTGCTTCATCAGTAGGTTTTGAGCACACAAAGGACATGTCAACAAGTAGGCAGGTGTTAAAATGATCTGTAAACTAACAGGTAATTAATGTAGAGACTTTGCAGCAGAAGTTGTGTTTCTGTCTTGTTCTCACTAACAGTTAACTGAGTTCTTTCTCCAACATCATTCATTATTTAAGTCGGTCGATCTCCAGCTTCAGGCAGCTACCAGATGTTCATTTGAATCAAACAATAAATTCCCTCACAGCATTGATATGTTCTCACATTTTGCTTCCCACAGTGAGAAAAACAGAAATAAGAACCTTTGATTTTGACCACCTGCAGCAAACATGCCAAAGACTACAGCAACTGCCGAGAAACGTGACTGAGAGGAATAATAACTGTACATTGAGAACAGCTTCTCCTCACTGCCATCAGCCTGATAAACAGCCGAGCCATTCCTCCGTACCTGTGCAGCAGTCAGTATACCAACAGATATGTTCAGTACTTGTTGCTCTATGAACAGCATTCTCTGCTTTTTGCACTGTAGCAGGGTATCTGCAGGTTTCAGCAAGTCAAATTTAAGACTTTTTAAGACCTTTTTAATGCCGTCTTGAACGAAATTTAAGACTGAATTTAAAAAAAAAAAAATCCTATAAATACAAGCGACGGTTAGGGATCCCGCTGTATTAGAACCTCAATGAAACATCACACGAAAAAGATCGCCAATCCCCTCATTTGAGGTGTAGGATTGATGTTTCACCACAGTGTTCAAGATCCATAATACCTCGGATTTGAGTGTTGCTGTCCCACCAAAGATAACCGTCAGGTCAGTGCTGCTAGCACCGGCGGTAGCAGCACCGGTAGCAGCGGCGGGTTGTTGCTAGCTGGGGCGCTGGACCCACACAAAAATGAGAGATGCCCGGCGTTTGTTTTTGGCTCTCTGTCGCCATTTTATGCTTAGCGCCCTGCATGTGCGATTCGACCGCTTTAATTCCCATGGTGCCGAGTTTGAAATCCTTCTTGCAAAGAATGCACATGGCCTCCTCGAGATTGGCAACGGGTTTCAACCAGCTTTGAAACGGACTGTCCTCCAGCCAACACTGCTTAAACTTGCACTTACCCATCCTGACTGACCGGTGACGCGAAGAAGAAAGGAAAAAAGGAGTCTGCGCGCGACTGAAATTAAACTTCCGGCGCAACTTTTACGTTACTCAAAGTCCCCCTGAGTAAAAAAAAACAGACCCTACAATTTAAGACCACTGACTACTGTATTTAAGGAATTTCTAATGAATTTAAGACATTTTAATGCCTTAATTTTAGATACACGAATTTAAGACTTTTTAAGGATCTGCAGGTACCCTGTGAAGCTATTATCATTTTGCACTACTGTGTTTATATGTTCCTTTCTAGCTCGTAAACATCTGTATGCGTTGTGTCATATTTATTTTTTCCCCGCTGTTCTTCATTCTACAGTTTCTTTATCTTTATTATTCTTTCCATATTCCTAGAGTGACACCAGCAGCCCAAACCAAACTCCTTGTATGTTGTGTACATACTTGGCCATTAAAGCTGGTTCTGATAACCACTGAACTGCGTAAAGATGACGCTGAAATGTGATGAATAAACCTGGGGATCTGCACACTTTAACAGGCTTTCAGTGAGGTGGTGCAGTAAACCCTGCAGCGGGGCATTTCTTAAATTATTAACGTGCTTTTGAGCATTAAACTAAAAATAAAACTGTCATATATTAGGAGCAGTTATCACACTTCCTAATGCGACACCTCGGCACACACTCCTGACTCCTCAACGCCACAGGTGACACATTTCCACTGCTCTGATGCTCTCCATCTAAAACAGGTGGAGGTGGCTCTGCGTACCTCTTGGTGCCGATGGCGTCGATCTCGTCGATGAAGACGATGGAGGGGGCGTGCTCCTCCGCCACCCTGAACAGCTCTCGCACCAGCTTGGGCCCGTCTCCGAGGTACTTCTGGATCAGCTCCGAGCCCACGACACGCAGGAAGGTGGCCGACGTCTGATTGGCTACGGCCTTGGCGAGCAGCGTCTTTCCTGGTAACAGACACGAGTTCAGTTTTTACTTTTTCATTAAGAAATTCAGCGTGAGAATAGAGCTTTATTAGAGCAGGGTTGGTGGGGTTTCTGGTTTTTATTCTAGCTGTCTGACTGAATGATGAATGATCCTCCATGACCAGTGACTGCATTCGTTTGCAGACATTTGCAGTAGAAGGTAAAGGCAAAGTGCACGTTAAAGAAATGTCACTGCCCATGATGTCATCATTTAATGCATTCACTTCTTACCTGATGTTAGTTTTTTTGCCTTGTGCGTATTCCATTTATGAAAACATTTTATTGGAATTTTTAGAACCCACACTGCCCTGCTAAATGTAGAGTTTGCATTAAAGGTCACACATCAGCACTGGTACATCACATCTGCAGTGTTCACCTGCATAGTGGCTTCCTGACATTCACAGAAAACAAAGAAGGATTTCTACACAGAGCCGATAGCGTCACTAGTGTGCTTAGTCCTGGTTTCATGCACAGTTGTTGGACCAAACAATTCTTTATCCAAAAGGTCAAACTGTTCTCCTAATGAAAGTATTTATACCTGTTCATTTTCCAATCTAACCAAATAATCTACATGACATTTCTGCAGTTATTATTTAATTACAATATCTAAAAGCTGGTAAAGGTTCAGCATTTTATTCAGGGAATCACTGTGCTGCTATAGAATGATTTCAGGAACATTTGTGTCTGGAAATTTAGAAAAGAAGCCCACATATGAAGACAGGGATTAGGGAAAAGAACCAAAACTATATTAAGGGGACTAATGCAGACGCTATTTCCTTTAATACTGGTATCCTCAACATTTTCCTCAATGTTTTCTTTAAAGGCACTGATCTGAAACAAGTAAAAACATTGCCACTGACCTCCACAAAGAGTAAACTGCAAAATGAAGTTCTCCTTTCCTTCAAGTGGAGATTAAACTTAATTTTGTTTCTATTCAAATTGTAATATTGGTTATTTATGATTCTTTATGAAAGTACTAAGAGATTGTACCAAACTACTAAGCTCGGATGCAGCTTCATCTGTCAGTGCAGTCTAGAAGCGTGAAGAAAAGACTTTAAATTCATTAAATGTCCGTTTCTAAATGCTGCACCCAAGCTGGGTTATCAAGCTCACCATTCAGTCTCACTAGTGTAAAAGCGACTTTCTTATTTCAATTAGACTCCCCACAACACATTAAGTGTAGTTTTTTTCCCCTTTTTGTTAGAATGCTCAGAGCGTTCTCCGCTGAGCTCTTTATGTCTGCGGCAGCATCGGCAGGAGGCTGCTGATCGGCTCTCACCTTCCCTGCTGCGATGCCCTTTAAAAAAGGTCCCTAATGAACAAATGGAATTTGTCAGTAATCCCAGACTGGGGCAACTACACCTTTGCCACCGGATTGTATTTAAAAAAAAAAAAAAAAAACTAATGTGACTGAAATGGAACCTGAAAGGAGAAAGCTGATGTTTTTCTGCCTCTGGCTCACAAGAACTGCCCCCCTGTGAAAGCAGAGCTGCTATTAAATCATCATCAATGCCAATATTTTACACAGTGAGGTGGTGTGGCTCACTGATGGGTTTTATGTTGTTATTGAACAACAATGGACCTCTGTGGTACAGACAAGAAAAACTAAATCAACTTTATGATACACAGACAACACTTGTTAATGAAGTAGGATCAGTGTTGTTTTTAAGCGACAGTTATTAAACTTTCACACCTTCATAGGTAGGCCTACCACGTAGCTCAATGCAATTCTTATGGAGACTGCTACGTCTGACTTATTTACTGTTCAAATGCCTGGGATATATTCCTTAAAAGAGGTCATGTGAATCTAGTCTGCTCAGAGTCTGTTATCAATTCAGTTCAAAACACTCTGGTTAAAATGATTTCTTATGCTGCAAATGCTGGCTTTTTATGTTAATTTAGAATTAATGTTGGCTAACGAGGATAACAGGTAGAGTGCACTCAACACACTGTGGCTCATTTAGTTCATCTAGAAATAAAAATGCAGATCTGTATTGTCCGATACCAATTCATACTGATTGGTTCAAGAGTAGGTACAATTTCAGTCGACTAAATGTTCTTTGGTTGACTTCTAGTCTGATTACAGTGTTGTCATATTTCTGGAGAACGTGGTTTAAGGTCGGGTTTAAGGTGGACTACAGGTTGGCTTCATAAATCTGTCTCCTGTGCTGCTTGCTCTGATGACAGTCTGATAACCGCTGTTAGTTTGTGCGTTTAAAGAACTCACCTGTACCAGGTGGTCCATATAAGATGACACCTTTGGGAGGTTTAATGCCCATTTCTTCATAATACTCTGGATGTGTGAGAGGCAGCTCCACTGACTCCTGGAAAAACAACAGAAAACAACAGTTAGCCTCTAAGAAAAGTATCGAACAGCAGGACTGACTAAACCTCACTTTTTCATAGAGATTTGGGAGTTAAAGCAGTTTGAGCTCCGTTTCTGGCATGGCATTGTAATCTAGTGTACCTTAATCTCTTGGATCTGATTGTCCAGTCCACCGATGTCAGCATAGGTTTCTTGTGGGGCCTTTTCCACCTTCATGACCGTCACCAGTGGGTCGGTGTCGTCCATCAGCACCCCGATCACAGCATGAACCTACGATGAGGCACAAATACAAGACATCTAGTGGGAATTTTTACTTTAGTGAAGAGACGTGGGCTACACTTTTTTGGGCTTGTGCAATACTTTATCTACTGAGTTTATATAAATGAAGTAGTGGCGTGGTTGCTAAGTATTTTATTATTATTATTATTACATTAAGGCCTCTACACACTGTGTGATTTTCAGACATCCCAGACAAACGATAACAGTCATGAGAAAATCATACCACTATTTTTGGCCTTGGCTCTAAATCGGTGGTCCTGCGTCTCACTGTGAGACAGGTTCAAGGATGACCGTTGTCATGGTGACCAAAGACAGCTGCAAACAAATTCTGACTGTCAGAAAGTTGAGGTGATCATCTCACAGTGTGATGCTGCTGAACCTAACTCAACTAACCAATAGAAATGCAGGATGAAATGACGTACTGATCAGCGCCACACTGGAGATAAACCCAAGTAGACGATTTACGGCGACAAAATGCATCAAAACTAGTACGTGGGATTTAAACAAAGAAGACAGCCTGGTAAAAATGTGGCAGCAGAAGCCTTTTTGACATAAATGTCAGCAGAGCGAGGGCTCTGTTCATGTCTTTTTTTTTTTTAATATTTTATTTTTTGCCTTTCTCAGCTTTATTAGATAGTGACAGTTAAGACTTGACGGGAATCAGGGGAGAAGAAGAGTGGGGGGGAAGACATGCAGCAAAGGGCCGTGAGCTGGACTCAAACCCGGGCCGCTGCGTCGGAGACCAGCACCTGTATATGGGTCGCCCACTTAACCCAATGAGCTATACGGGCAGGCCCTGTTCATGTCTGTCTAGTTTCCCTGTGACTGTAGGAGCTCCGTTCAAGCTCTGGTTGTTTATTTTTCATGGATGGATGGTGCACGCTGATGACGTTTTATTCTTGCGCGTTCACGTCGACTCACGCACATCATAGACTGAGGGTCAGCTGCGTTTTCTTCGTGCAGTCTGCACAGAGCAAACTTCACGTCGTGCCCAAAGATTATTAGATTCATGTTGTACAGCGGAGCAAGCTGTGAACTTACAAGACTGTTAAAATGACAGTGTGGAGAGGCCTTTAAATGAGGTCACTAAATATTACTTTGTGGTTGAGCAGGACAGAGCAGCCAGGCTCCAGCAGATCCTTATCCACAAAGGACAGGATGCTGACGTAATGCTCTGATCCCACTGAGGTGGAAACGATGGCGTGGTTGTCATCGATGATTTCCTCCAGAGTGCCGACGGACATTGGGGTCCCACGCAGGTCGTCCACCTTTGACCTCTCCTCCTGTAAAAGAAAGCTCATTTATTATTTACAGGTATAACTGTGCTTTCATTTTACCCAAACAACTAGTACACATGGACGTGAAATATGTCAGATATGAAAGCTGACCTCCTGTTTCTCTTCCAGGGGCTTCATCTGCTCCTGATTCCTGATGAACTCTTCCTCCATCAGTAAATAGTCTTTGATCCGTTCCTGCTTCAGCAGCTTCAGGCGGCACTGAGTGTGAGGTGTGACTGAAAGACAGACACGTGCACAAAATATTACAAAACACTCATCTTAAACATGAAGGATGCTAATATGACGCTCATTCTCCTCATGATTTATTTCAGATCATTTTACTTTCTATTGATCGGTTCTTACTCTGTGATGTCACAGAAAGAGTTTCAGGGGTATTACATTCAGAGATAGGTCTACTAGGGACAAACCCCAAGTTATGTCTGGTAAATTCAAAGAGAATTCAAAATAAAAGCATGAGACAAACAGGTTACAGAAAGGTGACGGCGTCAAAGATTAACCTGACAACTGCTCAAACAAAGATAAACCACAAGACAAGTAAATATTTCATCACAATGTGTTGCTTTTTCACTTCTTTACCCAGTGGTAGCTTGCTAGCAGCATCTGGTCCCTTGGTCTTCTTCTTTTTCTTGCCAACTCTGGTGGGAATAGGAGGCTCGTACTTCTTTTTCTTATCCTACAAATAAAAAGGGGGCTGATAAATTCAGAAACGGTAACAGTGGGAAACAACAGCTACTACTCACTTAAACTGCGCAGAATTACCAGCAATCGCCACAGAATGCAGGCCCGTTAGATTTCTGTCCATCTCGTTCCTCACATCATGAGGATGTAGTCAATGATAACATCAAGAAATGCCGTTTTTCAGAGCCTGATGGGAAACATCTGGTTCTCATATAGCAGCAGATTGCTTGAAATGTTGACTCAACAACATGACATTTGATAGAAACTTTTCATCTTAGTTGAAATGGAGATAGGTTGATTTTATTTGAGTAATTATAAGGGTTGTTTCTGTCACAAGTTATGTGATTGATGGTAAAATTTATAATTCACACATTCTGATTACAGATCATAAAATGCAAAATAGAGTTCTAGTCTGTTGTATGTTAATATTAAACTTATTTAATTAGTGAAGGATTTAGCACCACTAAAAAGTCTAGTCAGGTTTGTGGAGATTCTAAAAATAACATCTCTACAGATCTGACATTTCAGATATAAAATATAATATCTACTATTTCCTTCAACCGCAGTTGACTATTTATCAGTGTTTTCACCTTGTTTAAATGGTTTTAAAGCGACAGTTCTGTGCAGCTGATTTTCATACAGTAGCAAAGTGAGGTGATGCTGATTTTACAGAGAATTCATGGAAAATAGAGCTCAAATCCAGACCGCAGATTACAGATTCCCCCTAAAACATTTTAACATGCTATACTGTCATCTTTAAAACTGTTGGTGCCAGCATACAAAACTAAAATATTGGTCTGATGACATTTTAATACATGTGCATGTTTCTATGTTTTTATAAACAGACTGAAGACTGCTAGAAACTGGCATCTTGATGCCTGTCTTTCATACTGCCACCTGGTTTCATCAGCAGTTATTTCATCTCAAGTGAGTCTATTTTTACTGTTTACTTATAGTTTTGAATGAAACTTGTGGTACCAAGTTTTGTTTAACAAAACACAGGTGTGGGAGATTGTGGAAGGAAAACAGCAAAGTGTCACAAAACACTACAGACTAAAGTATTTATGACATTTTAGCTCATTTTCATTCAATTGCGATAACATCTCTTATATTTAGACAAACATAGTATGCTTTGGATGATACATTGCTACCCCAACAGTAAAACTACCCTAAGTAGCGACTAAATCGCAACAGCTGACCCACATCAAATGTCGGATTTGATATTACACTTCCAAACCAATTAGGAGCAAGTTCCGTAAATTCAGATGTCACGGAAATTATAAATGTTTGGCTCCCAAAACAAGCAGGTTCCGACGTGAACCTGAAGAAGCTGTGTCATTCTCACCTTGTCATCCTTCTTGCCTCCTCCGGGACCGTGGCCTCCACTCTGGCTTTGACCCTTGAAGAATATCGCACACGTGTAAACACATTTGACACAGATGTAAGTACTAATGCATCTCCGCAGTCCTATTCGTTAATATTCGTTCTTTAAAAACACCTTAGCTGAGCTGTTTACTGTAGTTAGCTTGTTGTAGCCTTGTCAAGATACCTCAAATCTATGCGTCAGATGGTATCAGTGGAAATACACACTTTAACACATTGACACTGTTGTCCACGAAAAACATCACTAACATTGACAGAATGGTTATAAACCTACCTCTACAACATGAATGACTTCGCTAATAAGAGCTACGACAACGACTGCTAAGCAAAAAGCTAATGCCGCTAGCCCTCAGCTAACAGGCTGCTACCTCCGTTTAATCATTCTGCTACTACACAAATCAAACCTAAAACCGCCTGAAACAACATATTAGGACAATCTGTAACGTTTCAAACACCGCGAGTCAAGTCATACCAACGAAAATCGGCTTTTCGTGTAATAAAAATATGAGCTGCAGAGAAAATTGCTTGCTCACTTACCATTGTTAGTTGTCGCTCTGAATGGACGTCAGAGGGTACGGCAACACTGTAGGACAAAAAGCTCAGGGAATTCTGCCACCTGTCGCTGCCATAGACTTCATCATCCATTCAAGTCTATGTTTTACTGTTTTCATGTCACTATTTCAGATTTAACTTTAAACCGGTGGTGTTTCTAGTTCTGGGTGTCCAAGGATAAAACCCTGCATCTTTTCATCCCAGGTCTAAACTTGTTTGTTTGTTAATCAATAGTTTTCTTTAAAAAAAATTCTCTGAATCCATTCATCTGTCATTGTGATCGTGACTTAAAGCCCTTGAAAATAGTGTGATGGAGCTGATCATAAATTGATGACATGTTATTTTACTGAGCCCAACAGTGTAATCTGTTTGCTGAAGTCAAAATATATTTCTGTCATGTCAAATGTTTTATTAGAACAGAATAATTGCAGGAGTGGCACTACTGTATGTATGTTTCCTGTAATGAAATATAGAATGTGACCTCTTTGATCATATGGCACCACGTAGCAAAAAACACATGTAAGCTGCTGTAGTTTTATAAATTATCATTAGACTGTGGACAGATTTAAACTGATAACGTGTGTGTTTTTTTTTTTTTTGGGGGGGGGGGGGGTATTGTGTTATAGGAGTTTAAAGGTGAATTTTTTCTCCACCTGCATCACTTCTCCTGTAATATTTAAAGACTCACTCAGCCAAATTACTGTGAAATTAAATTTCCAAGGCACAAATTACATGCGATTATAGCCCCGTAAATCATCATGAAGAAGACTAATCCAAGTTTAGAGAACCACTGGTCTGGCTCTCCTGCTGATATTAAAGTTAAATGTGGGCAGGGTGGAATGACCTGACTGCCTGGAGTGCAGTGTCTCCCATTTTATGTTCATTTCACTCTAAGAAACACCTGAAAATGGTGCAATTCTCAGGTTAAAATCTGCAGACTGCTGGACTGATGGAAACCTGAAATATGTCTAAATCCTAACTGCGCCTCAGAGATGTGGTGATTTCACTGGGATATTTCCTGCTTAATGAAAAATAAAACCTGTCTGGAACATTCAAACAACTTGCTACAGCTCCACCTAACTGTGTGACAGGGAATTAACATTTAAAGCTTCATGTGATGAGATTCACATCTATAATTTCTGAACTGTATATTGTTTTAATGAAGATTTTTCTATTAAATAAACTCATTCGAATGAACGCAACATGCCATGTGTTGCCATGGTTATGGTTAACTGCACACTGTAGCGGATTAATAATCATGTGAGCCATCATTGGAGCAGGTGCAAAACAACAAATTTTGATTAATACAGTCAGAATATATTAAATTTTACATGAAAGACACAAACCTAATAAAACAAGGACAGCAGTCTCAGCGCTGCAGAGCTCTGTGTGCTCAACCGTGACGCGAATGGAAGAACAGTGCAGAAATAATCTTGTCACTCATTAATTTTTTCCTCTGAACAAATGCTGTCTTTGCTCTGCATAGTTTTTGTGCCACCTGGATCTCACAGCGTCTGCCTTCACAGACACTATTTAATTGGCTTCCTTGCTGTTTACCCTCCCCTGTCACACTCATGCACATGATATATCAATAATTACCCACACAGTGACAATGCATTCCGCCCATTCTAATTAAATTATTAGGGCAATTAGCTAATTTTGTGGCGCTGACGGTGTTTGTGCTGCTAATCTGTCTGGTCAGACATGATTGTTTACATGCAGAGCCGTTGCTTCACAGCCACTGACCCTAACAGGCATGTCAACTGGTATATGCACTGTAAAATGTTAGTTTTTAAGGTAGAATTCTGCATCTGTTACACCGTGCATCCACTTTCAGTCAGTCATGTATTTTTAAAATGTCATGTCTGTACACTGAGAGTTTTCACACCTTTTGTGAGCGTAATAAAATACCCACCTATTAAGTTTATTCCCACTGAACCTTGAATGGTGGTGTTACACGGCGCTGAATTAGCCATATTATCAAATCCCACATGGTTTTTCCATTAAAGCACATTTCAAATTGGCTCCAACACAGTGGATATGACAGCGGTGTCTATTGTTGTGACTCAGAAAAGAGTTTTAGCAAAGAGTCTTTATGTGTCTGCGTCTGTCCAAGTCTCTCCTGGTTCACTCACATGCATTCATGCACAAACAAACAGGAGCACACAGGCATTTGTTCAATGCTATTATTAACTGTGTAGGCAGAGCTTTTCTGACATTAATGTCTATTAGATTATTTTCTGTGTGTTTTTGTTAGTGTGTGGCTGTGTGTGTGTGAGACTGTCTCCATGGCAAAGAATGGACACTTCGAGATCCAAAGTATTTTTATCAGCTTATATTCTGTGGATGATTCCAGTACTTAGGGATTTCATTGCATCTTTTCAGTTTACTGCAAATAAACCGACTCGCTGAAAATGTTGCTGTGTTCCTGTTAGTACTGATAAGAGCGAAATGTTGTTTTTAAATAGAGAAAGACTCAGATCCATATCCTCATACCTCTAAAAGCATCTTGAACTTGGGAAAACAATACAATTAAATACATTTTGAAATAGAACCGTTGCAAATGACCATTCAGTAATCCTCGCCATCTATAATCACTGCTATTTCTGTTATTCTTTTGTTCTCAGGTGAAATAAAAATCAATTCACAAAGTTTGCCCAAGTCTTCCAGGCTTTCTCCATGATTCCCCAATATATTCTACATGCTTGTACAACTCCCTAGATGATGTTTTGTAAGCTCCCCATTGAGATTAATGGGATAAAATAAAATGACGAGATGTCTTCTCGACGTTTAAAAAGAATGTTATTGGACTGAATGAATCTAATTTTGACAACACAATGAATGTTGTGTTCAGAAAATGTATCCACAGTTTTACAGCTGCACATTTTACAATGATTGTTTTTGGGATGTCCAATAATATCGACCCACCAATATTATCGGCCCAATCTTGGCATGAAAATGTAATATCGGTCAATATCATTATTGTTTTTTGCATATCTTGAAAATCAATAAAATGATGCCTGGATTTTGCTGACAGTTTTCAAAATTGGACTGTATAGTTGACACATTGTAATAGACCCATAGAGGGAGAGTGTGAACTGTTGTTAGAGACAATTTAAACATTTTAAAAATTTTTTCCCATAACTTAAGGTGAAGTATCCATCCATCCATCCATATACTTGGATCAGGTGGTAGAGCGGGTCGTCCAATGATCAAAGGGTCGGCGGTTCGAATTCCACTCTGACCTAGTCATGTGCTGTTGTGTCCTTGGACAAGACACTTTACCCACCTTGCCTCCAGTGCGGCTACTCACACTGGTGTGTGAATGTTGGTGGTGGTCGGAGAGGCCGTAGGCGCAGATTGGCAGCCACGCTTCCGTCAGTCTGCCCCAGGGCAGCTGTGGCTACAAATGTAGCTTACCACCACCAGAGTGAGAATGTGTGAGCGAATGAATGATGGATTCATTGTATGCGCTTTGGGTATGCCTGAATAGAAAAGCGCTACAGAAATCTAATCCATTATTATTATTATTATATTGACCCTACTACTGTTTTGAAGCCTCAAGTGTGGAATTTGAAAGACACTAAAGTGAGAAATGGATGTGACTGAGAACTCAAGGACTCCCATTGTAATACAGTAGCCCCGTCTTATAGGACATCTTGCTTTATTGTCTGTTTTTCTGTAAATGGTTCCAGTATGGGCTGCACAGTGGTGGCTGGTTAGCACTTTCGCCTTGCAGCTAGAGGATCGGAGATCCTGGGATCTTTCTGCAGGGAGTTTGCATGTTCTGTGCATGCGTGGGTTTTCTCCGGGTACACCAGCTTCCTCCCACAGTCCAAAAATATGTTGTAGTTAATTGGTAACTCTAAATTGTCCGTAGTTGTGAACGTGAGTGTGCTAGAAAATAGCAACTGAAAAATAAATTCATGAGGAAAACGATCATTGAACAAATCAAGTTGCAAGTCAGGTTATTTACTCATAGACTTCTATACAATCAGATTTTTTAAAGAGTCGCCCCCTACTGGCTACTGAAAAGAATGCAGGTTTAAGGCACTTCTGCATTGGCTTCATTTGCAGACCTTAGGCTTATCTAACCTGAGGCTTATCTATCTTTTATATACAGCCTACAGTGTGAAACAATCTGCAGTTTCCAGTATTAACAATGATAGATCAATCACTTGAAATTCTTATGATCATCTACAACAGCTGCTGAGCGATTGATATCAGACAGAAGTAGAACTGAAAATAGCTTTTCATTTCATACGCTGAAATGAAGTTGTGTTTTATTGTTTTTTCATTGTGCTTCATTAATGCTGCATGCCATCTGGATCTCGCCTCCTTCCTCTGTTTGTTATGAATCAAAAAGCATTTGGTAACACTGGGATGACTCACAGGTATAAATCTCTCACAACCGTTGGAAATCAGCCTGATGACCCCGAACAAAAACATGACAGCATATTCAGTCTTGACAGGTTTGCGGTGTTGTAATTTTTATCAAGACAACGCTGAAAGAAGATTGTCTCTGCTCCTTTGTCTCTCTGCAAATCAGACGCTTAAGTCGCATAAACAAAACCTCAGCCGGCGACGTCGGCTCTGGAGGATTCTCACTCTGTAATTTCAGTGTCCTCTCACATGCATATAGAAAGAATGAATATATCTGGAATATGAATGTCCTTGAGTCACAGTATAGTGTGCACAAGTAATTTTTCCTCGTGTTGGATTCAAGCCAGCGGCTCTACTGTGTTATTAAAAAGCTCGTCTTTCTGTCCTTTCTGTTTACTGCGTTGGCTGCAAGAAAAGCATGAACCTAACACTGCTGAGCCAGAATCAAAT
This sequence comes from Acanthochromis polyacanthus, assembly GCF_021347895.1. Lineage (NCBI taxonomy): Eukaryota > Metazoa > Chordata > Actinopteri > Pomacentridae > Acanthochromis > Acanthochromis polyacanthus. Next base: position 2,672,729 of record NC_067128.1, read on the forward strand.
GACAAACCCTGAAGCTTTCACTGGATTTCTATCTGTATCATCCACCGGCAGGCCCGACCACAAGTTTGAGAATGTCCTCGTGTCTGCCTTTGTGCTCAGATAAAGTGCAGCAAAGTGAACAGCAGCTTCACATAATAGGTTTCATGGTAGACTCCTCATTCTGCTGCCAATAGGTCTGTTTGGTTTGTAATGAGGTTCTTTTCGGTGGGTTTAGTTTTCTATTTGTCATGGTAATGAATGCCAGCGGCGCCAAAGACAGCTGAAAAAAAAGCTGTGAAATACTCGTCTGAGCCGTGAATGGTGTGAATGTGGCATACACTGATAGACTGATTGTAAAACTCCATCTTTATGCAATAACACACAAAACCAAGAAACAACCACTTTATTAAAGCTATTTTTCTCTCATAAATATCCGTTACAGTGACAGACAGTTGCGTAGATTCATAGTGAGTATCATAAAGTACTGCAGATGAGCCGAAGTTGCGGTTTGCTGTGAAGTAGCGTGTAGTGTATCATCAGGCTTGGATGCAGAGGGGCTGGAGGCAGGCTTTTTTATCACCATGGAAACTGGATTCCTCGCGGGAGAAAATTCCAGCAGTGTGGTCCAGATGTGAGTCTTCGGTAAACTATCACACATCACTCACACGGCCGTGTTCTTGACAGGAAAGTGGGCTGCGATGGTTTCACTTCTAGCTGCTGGGGGTCAGCCTTCGTTCTCTGAATCTCCTCTTTCAGTCCTCCAGTGTCAGTTTGTTCTCGCGCCTTTTGTATCCGTCAAAATAGCTTCCCACGGCCGCCCCTATCTGTCCACGCTAGTCTCCGCAAGGCGGTTGTTCATGATGCCCAGGGCGCCCACGCCTCCTGAGAAGCCGTTCTGACGCGAACTGGAGCTGGACTGGCGCGGGTGCCCGATGGCCATCTCCGACAGCTGCTTCTGCATAATGGCCAAGTTCACCTACAAGAAGGGACAAAGAAATCAGCACATGGGGAAGCATTTGCTGCTTGTGTTCTGTACAGATTAATAAAATGCGTCAACAGCAGGCACATCTGATCTTACAGGTGTGAAATAAAGCTACCAGATGGTGCTCTTCCTCTCCTCTGGTGCGTCATTTTAAGCAAACAAAGGTGACAAATGCTGAACAAGTGTAACTGAAGGGAAAAAAGATTGTATTCTCCAACAAAGCATTCTTTCCTTTTCATGTTTTTGAACAACAAAGGGATGTGTTGAAAGTGTACACGACTGATGTGGATGCTGTTTAACATGTGTTCAGTCAGTATATTTAAAGGGATGGAGGTGATTTTCCAGCTGCTCTGGCTTCCTCCCACAGTCCAAACACATGAATATTGGGATAATTTGTTCTAAATTCTAAACCCGGCTGTGGGTGTAAATGTGAGCTTGCATGGTTGTCTGTCTCTTTGCCCTGTGATGGACTGCAAACTGTCCCTGAATCTCAACTGCTCCAGCCCTCTGTGACCCTCTGCAAGTCAAAGCCGGTGTAGCTAATGGAAGGATGGAGCTTTTTTTGCAAACATTCAGGTGTAATTTTAGCTTTACTAGCAGCACGACTTCATGAAATGTTGCACAAACATCCACAGCCCCCGCAGCGTGAAGGCGCCTGACATTTACATTTTTATTTCTTAGTGGGATGTCTTGTCAAATATTAGATGAAATTTATCTTCTTATTCTGCTCAGGATGAATTTTAATAACTCTGGTGAGCCCCCTGATATTTCATCTGGAAGGAACCCTGGCATCAAAATGTAAATTTGTCCTGTACTTTGGTTTATGACTTAACGTCGGCTAAATTACAGTTAATGATCTTTCCTTCAGCCTCGGCTGTTCTCTGTGTTTGGTTGAATTAGTGAATGTTGGCACGCTGCACTGAGATGGTTAGGATGGTAAATTAGACCTGTTAACATCTGCATGTTAGCATTATCTTTAGGGGCGGGTTGGAATACCAACATTTAACCAGTAGTAGTATTCAGAAGTCAATGAAAGTTGCAGCAACAGAGATTAAAAATCCTCTGTTTGGAGTAAAAATCACCAAAGTCTAAATTCTAAACCTTACTGAAGTAAAAGCATATATTAAAATAGACTGTATTAAAAGTATTGTCAGCGAAAATTCACTTAACTCCAAAAGTATCCAGTACAAACCACAATGGTTTTTCTAAGTGTTCTGTTTACTACTGAAGTATTTTTATGATGCATTAGCTGAGTTGGACAAAGACTTATTTAATTAAATTTTACATGCCGACAGAGAAAAATTCATTGTACTTCATATAATTCTTTACATCCTGATGATTTTTTAAAAATTCTTAATTTGCTGTAAAGTGATAAAAGCTGTCAAATTTAATGTAGTGGTCTAAAAAGTACAGTACAGACGGGCCTCAACTTAAGTCAGAGTTCCATTCCTACAAAGAGATGCAAGTCGCTTTTCACCTTAAGTCGGAACTCTGCCGAAAATGTAAACAAAGCCGTTCCGTGCATCACGATTTCCATCAGTTCTTCATAAAGTCATGAATACCAACGACTTTCATGCATATATGAATCATTTTGCGAGAAGATAACAGAATATTGCAACGGACTGATATTGTTGTTGATGTTGAGGTTTCAGTGTTTATTGTTCAGTTCCAGATTTACCTAATGTCAGTGAACATGCCATGTTTAGTTAGCTCACCTCTGATTGGCTGAGAGTCAGCAGTAGAGAGAGCTGGGAACGGTGGCTAATTCTGGAACTAAGTTATGGGGTTTTTCTAGTTATCAGTTGCGATGTATTCATCCACTCCACTCATCAGCTAGTTCCATGTAACCAGCTCCGACGTAATGACGAAACGACATAGATCGATGACATCGTAAACAGGGAACTTCCTGTATTTCCCTAATATAGGCTGTAATAGTACTTTGTGGAGTAGAAGTAAAAAGCAGCACAATACTGAAATACTCAAGTAAAGTGCAAGTACCTTAAATTCATACTTAAGTAGAGTACTTGAGTATATTTGCGTAGTTATTTTTCACCACTACATTTACCACAAACATTCAAGTTGCTGAAAGCTGTGAAATGTCTGCTCTTCATCTCTCTCTCTCTCCTTTCACTTCTCTTCTGTTTTCTCTCTTATTCCTCTCCGAGCAAGCACAGAATGTACAAAGGCAGTTTCTCAGACTTTGCAGTTACCTTTTCAGAGTCTGCACAGATCAGCCTGACATCCAGACAGAACTGCCATTTTGTTTCCCTCCCGTCACTCTTAAATTATTATGCATTTTATAAAAAGCTCAGCTAATGAGTAGGCGGCGGGTCAGAGGTCTGGAACTAAGCTACAGTCAGACAGGGAAACACCAAGATGTTCAGTCAGATTTGCTGTCAGTCAGCATGAGGTCCCGCTTCCAGGCATCTTGCTAGACAACAGTGGTGTAAAGCTCCAGCGTTATCAGCCAGCTCTGAGGCTGATTCAAGCTTTGGACAAGTTTTGTTTTATTTCAGATCAGGACAGTCATGCAGTGTTGGCTTTTGTGGTGACTGGAAATGGAAAAGATTTGAAATAAATGCTTGTACGCTGTCGAAAACAGCCTCATTAAGGCTGGATTAATTTCTCATCCGGAGGTGGGATGACTTTAGAATCACCTGTGCTTGTAGATCCCATTCCAGCATGTGGGTAATTGTTAATTTGCTTCATAGTAATAATTACAGCCACAACCGCTTCTAGTTTGTCAGCTAACTCCCTTTTCTTCCTGTAATTTCATTCCTGCCTGGAGTGAACTCTTTGTAATTTAAAATGTCTACTTTTTTCCCTTTATTATCACTGTTGAATTTGATTTTAAATGAAAATCTAGTAAATCCTAACAGTCATGCTGATATACTAAAGTTTAGCAGGTAATGTTCACTATCTTAGCTCACTGTGTTACCATAAGGTGCACCTGAGGCAATGGGAAGGTCACTGACTTTCCAGGTTTTAGCAAACATTTCACTCCAAACCAAAACTCTGAGCTTGCATGAGGTGGTGGAGATGGACTTGGGCTCATTAAAGTCAACAGGATACATCATCTGTAAACCTTTAATGTCTGGTCATTAAATTTTGTCCAGTAGAGTCAAGTAGGTGTGCAGATATTTAGCTGAAACACTAGCACTGGATGAAAAGTCGGGCTATGAACAGGATAGGAAAGTTTATTTCATGACCTTAAATTAATTTTGTGACCGTAAAGTTTGGTTTTGGAGTCACATAGTTGTTTTGAATTGAAGGTATGGTATTCTAGGGTAATGTGTTTGTCGTCTACAATAGCATGTCCTCATTTGACTGTAACGCTAACTTTGCACACTTTACCTCGCTCCGGGGAAGATTTGGAAGAAATGAGGAGTTGTAAAAACCAGCTTATGACCTGCATTTAGATGAGATCCCTGCAGCTTTCCAAAGAAACGCTTCCGATTTCTCCTTCAATTGTTTTATATTTTCAAGTCCCACCGAAAGTAAACACAGAAATTAGCCACCTGGAATTGACATGTTGATAATGGCATTGGGGATCTCTGTCTTAGCATAATTTCTGGCTCAACAGATCACCAGCACAATCATCTGCCCACAGCAGTTTGTTTCCGTTTGTGAGGCTGACTTTCACTGTAAAAGACGGAGGCAGAAAGACAACTGGAAGTCCGAGAAGACGGCGTATGTCTGGATGTTTCTGTGCTCATTGCTCTGCTGCCGACTAAAGACTGAAACTGTTGCTGCAAAGCGTTGCTGGTGCCAGACTTAAAAAACCTCCATGGATGGGATGGGAGTAATCCCAACTGAGCTACAACTAATGAATCTGCAGCTTTGATTACAATCCTGGAGGCGATGTTTCACCTCCCCACATCAACTGGAGGAAAAAATCAATACCAGCCAGACCAAATGCTCAGCTGTCCAACACAGGTGGAAAAATGTCAGTTTGAGGCAGCTAATTTACTTATTAGTACTATTCAGCTTTCGAGGAAAATCTGGAGAAAGATCATCCTTTTTTCCTCCCAGTACATGCCACCATCCTTGAATCTCTACAACAGACGTGAAGAGCCATAACAGCCACTACAACGGGAAATAAAAGACTGAAATAAATTGGAGTTCGCGTCCTTCAGCAGCACGCCGTTTAGTCTTGTGATTTTGTCGGTCAAAACTTTGAGGCCCTTCAGTCTGAATGATCCTCTGATTTTGTTTGTGATCCGGTCTGACATAATCTTTGACTGATGGATTCATTCAGCTTCAGCTCACTCTTCTCACTCATCGTAAATGAACCGTTGGGTAGCAGATATGGACATCTATGGACAGCTGGCTCTTCTTAACGGCCACAACAACTGCCAAATAGTGCACAGCAATGGAATCAGGTCGTGGATGTCCGAGAAAATTTTGCCCATAATTTGTATGTAGTGTTGGAAACGACAGCAAAAAAATAAACCGCTCCTTTTGTAAACAGGAGGCTCGTATCCAAATATGAATCGACTTTATGCCATTGAGCAGCTGACCTTATTTTTTTCATACATTTAGACACAGACTTCAAACACTTCTCTTGTGTAGGGATTTTGTATGTTGTGTAGTTATGGTTTACAACAAATAATTGAATGAAAACTTGAGTGTTAAAAGTGATTGCAATGCCTGAGAACGAGGTAAAGGAGGTAATAACTGTAGCAAGCTTGACTACAGGGAAATAAGATTATTGACTAAATGTTCCTCTGCTACTCGTGCAGAAGTAAATTAAATTACTCCTGGAAACAGCTGCATATCTTGCATATAAGAACACATGTGATTACATTTTACAGCTGGAATGTCACATAAGCTGCTCCAGCCCTGAAACTCTCACCTTGTTGGCTGCTAAGAAGTCCCTCATGGAGATCATCTCCCCAGACATCCTGCGCCCTGTGTCGGTCTCGCTCTCGTTGATGGCGTCGGTCTCGATGGACGGATCCCTGCGTGCACGGAGGTGACCCGGGGCGACCACGTTCCGTCTGGGGTGCCTGTGCGGGTGGTGGCCCCTCCTGGGGAAGCAGCAGCGGCAGGGGGCCTCCAGCCTCCTCAGCAGCCAGTTGAGGACCTGCTTGATGACGATGGAGATGACGTTGAAGAGCGAGTAGATGCAGCAGACGCCAGTCAGGATGAAGAAGAAGTTGCCCAGCCAGTACGCCGTTGTGGCGTGGCCCTCGTAAACAACTCTCTGGCTGCTCACCATATCTCCAAATCCAATGGTGCTGAAGGCCACAAAGCAGAAGTAAAGCGAGTCCAGGTAGCCCCAACCCTCGGCTGCCGAGTACATTAGCGAGGCGCAGCAGGACACCAAGATGGCCGCTGCACCTAGAATTAGCATGACACAGTAGACTGAGGGTTTCCAACCAGCGAGATCCTCCCCTTTGCCTCCTGCAGCGCCCCCAGTTCCACCTGCTCTGTTTCCATCAGAGACCCGGCGTCCATTCTGCGGGAGCACAACCTTGTTGCGGCGTCGTTCATGGCAGGACTTGAGGACGAAGGCGATGACGGTGATGACGCGCTCTAGGAAGAGGTTGAAGAAGAGGATGGTGGCTGCACAGCCGAGCAGGCCGTAAAACATGAGGAAGACTTTCCCTCCGATGGTGGCCGGGGTGGTCATCCCAAACCCTGGAGTTCACACAGAAAACATGATGCAGTGAGTAGAAATATACACCACTATTCTGATATCATGAGGCGAACACTGGGAAGTGAAACTGAAGTTAAATTCACCATTTTCTTGTCCTCATTTGCTTTGAAAGCTAGAATATATATTTACATAAGTGTTGCCTTCACTTGAAAGGCACTAGTGTTAGTCAATGCCTGCATTTTCTTTCATACTCTCACAAATACAGCAGTGCACTAAGGAAATGAAAAGATTAATTTCAGAGGAGATGAGTGGTCATCTTCTGCAGTTACTTTATCTTGAACTCTCAAACTATCTGACACCAAAGAAGACTGTCGGTTACCGACTGCTTCTTCTTCCAAAGTGAAAACTACTCTGGTAACTGCTTCCCTCCACTGGGTTGCCATTGGTGACATGTTCTCCCCTTTTCTCTTTTCTCTTTCTTGTCCCTGTCTGTCCTCACTTTTTAAGCTGAGGTGTTTCAGCACAACCACATCACCACAATCATTCCTTAAGTGGCAGTTCGTCAAACATCTCACAGTATCTTCCGCACTTATTTGGCAACTGAGAGACCCGATGGAGCCACATCTCAATGTTATCATTCTGCTTGTCTTTTAAAGCTGGAACTGACATAATCGTATTTAACTGACGGCAACCGAGATGCAGTTCCTGTGCATGACTTTGTCTTTTGTTAACTTGCAGATTAGCAAAATCAGTCTGCATTGAATTCAACTGCGCAGATATCCTTTCCGTGCTTCATTTAACACGAAAAGCTCATCAAGTCTGTCTTTCTGCTCTTATTTTTCGCTTTATTACATTCATAACTTAGGTGAAAGTTTAAAGCTTAGGGGCAATGTCTAATTTTATTTTCATAGTTCCATACAAATGTTGTTAACAAGCAGCTGTAAGTGGTGCAACATGACTAGACAAAGTTCAGTCTTACTGTATCTTCTCTCCGGAAAAACATGCTCTGCAGCATGACTAATTGCCACCGAGCCAGAGACAGGCTTCATAGGAAGGATTTGATTGCCTCCACTTTCAGATTGCTTCTCAAGGTGCTAATTGAACCAGAATTTCCGTCAAAATGTGACAATAAAGCCGAATGGGCTGGATTTTATGGATGTGTTTTTCTCCTTGTTGCGTAAGCTTGGTTAAATGCGATGTTGATGAGTCATTTAATAAATTGTACCTGAAAGAAAAGTGAGAAAATGGTGTGCCGCTGTGTCATTACGACCTGTGTCAGGGTAGCTGTCAGGAACAAAAGCTTCTGAACGTGCTTGGTATTAACAGGGTTACTGGGATTAGCTACACGGTGATAATTTTCCTGCTAAATGCAACCTTAAACACACAAAAAACATTAATTAAACTTCTCACAGGTAATTTTTTCTCTTTGTAAAAAATCCCTTTGTGCCCAAACATGACTTAGTTTCAACTGCACACTGTTCCTTCCTCTAAACTGTGTAACTCTATGAAGTCTTCACCTCTATCTCCAAGCTCATCAGTAGCTCAAGGACACCAGCTGACCTTTGACAACTGTAAAATGCTATTAACAGCTCTATGCTACACAATAGCCAGTCACATTACATTTTTGAACTGGAAACCAGAATAGTGATCCAGAAAAACCCGTCTATGCAAGTCAACACCATTAGTTACATTTTTTTATGTCCAAAATCCCAAATAGCTATCTGAATCTGAGTTTGTGCATCTGTCATCAGTACACTTCAGTTTCATGGTGGAAAAGCTCAGTAAGTAGCATCAACTGCTCATTCAATGTCTTCGAGCATATAAAAAAACACCATATAGACATGATAACAAGGTAATAGTCTTGATTTTTGCTGAAAGGGGTCTTTAAAGTAATAGTTTGTCTCACTGGGAACTACTGTTGCTGCCTTTCTCGATGCAAATTCACAGCCAGCAGCGGAGTAGCTTAGCTTAGCTGCTGGCAGACTGAAACAGGTCAGCTAGCATCTCAAAAGCTGACTTGTTAACATGCAAAAACTGAAGTGTATAAATTTGTATGGAGGAAGTCAGATTGTGTTTATTATTGCATTTTATTGGCGGTGATAGGTAGCCTAGCCGCGCTAGACCCAGCTCTTAAGACACAAGGGTCTAGGAATGCTCAACAGGGAGGGAGGCGGGCTAAAAGGTTGTCTTTCAAATCACTCTGCAGCAATGTATACAACCAATCAGCACAACAAATAGGCTGACGTAGTTCCTCGAGCGCCGGATTGTGGCTAAGTCCCATTAGCTTCCCAACCAGCGGAGCCAACTGGTATATTAAGGATTTGCCATATCCCGTCGGCATAAGTCCAAATACGTCTTTCTTCTCAATGAAACACTTCAGTGCCGTCCTTTGTTTATCTTTCAAGTTGAATTATAGCTTCAAATCTTTAAGGGCTGTGGCCAAAGCCGAGTCAAAAGATAACTGTTTATTGTGCGCTGGTTGTTTCTGTCAGAATCGTCACGCCTCTGTCGTCACTTAGTTACGCCCGCCTTCTGACTCTACACTTCATGGTGATTGGTCCGGCCAGTTTTAGGAGCATCCAACCTCGAGCCTTATGGAGGGTAACTAGACCCACCCTGGCAGAGAATTAAATTCGTTGCCGTGGGTTGTCTAGCGCGGCGAGGCTAGGTGATAGGTGGAGTTTTGGGCAGAGCCAAGCTAGTTGTTTTCCAGTTTCCAGTCTTTGTGTTGAGCTGACCAGGATATCCACACAGCTTTGTTTAGGGTTACTGAGTCTGTATAGAATGCGACCCATGCTCTTTGGTGTTTAATGCAAGGAAATACTGTTATTTACAGATGGAAGGAAACTAATTTTATCGGATTTTTGCCATACAGTTGTGTAAACGAGCTGAACTAGTTCAATTAAAACCATACATTTACACAATCTGACAGTCAGCGCAATCAAGCATCTGAACAACCCGTTAGCCTTTCCGCTAAACCGAGATTCCTGGAACACAGAGTGGTCTTGCCAATCTCAGCGTACTCACAACAAATTAAAGTTCCCAAAGGAAGGAATGGACTTCCAGGTGAGTCTTACATGTACACATAGATATGTGGAAACAAGGTGCTCGTCTATAAGAGTTGCTAAAGACCCGCTCTAGTGAAAAACAGAGTGCTTTACCATGGTAACATGTCCATATGGTGTTTTTGCATAATAGATGACATACCATGAGCAAGAAAAACAGTCAACATCAATCATGGCAGATCGTTGTCTTCCAGGATCTACAGATGACTGCAAGTCCAGACAGTCTGGGTTTCATACAGAACAACTGAAGGAACTAATCCTGTCAACTTGCAGAGTGATGATACTTGCATATCATTATTCTTCTTCAGCATCAATTTCAAACGTATACAGCCAAATTACTCTATCACCACTGTTGTGTAGCTTAGAGTCGTTTTACAGTGTTTGAGCAAAGTTGTAAGTGAGCTGGTGTGCTCAAGAGAGAAGAATCTTCTCAAAGATAGAACAATGTAGAGTTACATTTAATCCCATTAAAGCCAAGCAGGCATTAATAATACATTTTATTTGTAAAGCATTTTCAGCTACTGGGCGCCCCAGAGATGAGCTTCAGGAATAATTTTAATGCCGAGAGATGGGACTTCAAGTTGAAAAAGTTACTGGTTTTGTAGGTTTTTTCCCCTTTCCGTCTGCCCGTTTGAGTTTTTACTTGAACCTCTGACTGTCCCAAGACATTTTTTGAACTTTCCAGCTAAAATGACCTCCCCAAACCCTGCTAGTAACCTCTCAGTAGCTTTAATGCTAAACTGAACAACCTCAGGCTCTACACTTCGTATAATTTTAACAATATGTACAAGAAATGTCATCAGGCCAGAATGAGATTTGACAAACTCCTGCAAAAAATGACATTTCATTTTTTTATTTCTGCCTGATCAAAACTGCAAATTAAAAAATAATTGGTGATCTTGTAACAATGAGTCTGTGATGGTAAAGTTCTTGAACCTCTTAGCGAGGAGACACAACAATGCTGCATCTGTTTTAGTCACAGTAGAATCAAACAATTAACCTAGAAATGACAGTGAATTTATTGTAATAACATATACAGCTCGGATCAGGTACGAGAACCTACAGGGCGAAAGGATTTAACAGAAATGTAAGACTGTCCTAGATGACATAATAGCTGCACATGAACATCCCCACAACTTTAAATTACTTCAGCGTTGTTTCTGATTCATTAAATTTTGTGTTTCAGTCTGCTGTGCATGATGTGCATCTGAAAATCTAGTTCAAGGTGGAAATTTGCATGTTCTCTCTTGAAATTTGTGGACGAATATCATCGTTGAAGTTGCAAAATTGACCCTGAACGCAAACAGAATGTGAAACTCAGTGATTGCATGTTTGCAGCAAGTCGTAGTTAACTCGAGAGCCACGACTGCTAGTTTTTTTCTTCATCAAAGCACCATTTATTTTTCTAACGCAGTTGTTCATTTATTGTGCTGATGAGTTTCATGTCGATCCAAGCGGCAGAAGAGCTCCAACTGTGAGTCACGCAAGTTTGAGGAAAATGAATCGGCTTTGTTTTTACACCGACAACCAGGTGCCCCGAAACTCAACAGTGTAGAGCAACTCCAATGGCTAATATTCAGATATGAAAGCGGTATTGATCTGGCAGTCATATTCTCCACCACAGAGCAAATACAGGTCTACTAATAAAAATGTCACGACTATTGCTTTACACTTGAGATTAAAGCAGTTGGTGGACAATGTAATATAGATTACTGGCTCTTTTATCTGGACAAATATCAGAGTTTGATTTTAAAAAAATGCTGTTTGCTTATGCATTTGGTGCAAAACATACCTTTAAAACCTGCTCACAGACTAAGCATACACTTAAGTTACTGCAGCAACGCTATGCTCTCTGAGCTCTCACGCACACAGTCCTCTTATACATGATGCAAAATGACCACATATTGATGAAGGGCTTTCCATGAAGCCACATACACTCTGCAGAAGCTAAGGCATGAGCGCTAAGACGTGAAAAAAGATGGTGAGGACAAGAGCCTGTTAAAACCGACGAGACTTGACACAAATATGATCAAATCTCTCTATTTGGCTTGAGACAGCTGGATTCAGAGTCATTCACAGCGATTAAAATGAGATCGGATGATTTTATGATGATTCATGTTTCATCTGTCATATCTGAGATACGGTGACATCTTTCTACAGTGAGGTATCAGCTGGTTATTAGACCATCACAGCCTCCGACTGCACCTTCTAGCTGCTCCATCAATCATTGTGAAGGGATGAGTCGAAACTTTTCCTTGTTGTCTGCACAAAACAGGGATGTTTCTTTACTTAGGAGACAACTCTGATGACAGATGTGACAAAGTTCGTGTTTGAAGTCTCTCTTTGGTTGCTAATTTATTCCCTGAAGACTAGGGCTGTCCAATAATATTGGCACACCGATATTATCGGCCCGATGTTGGCAGAAAAATGTAATATCAGTCAATATCGTTATTGGGGGATTTTGCCTATCATGAAAACCGATAAAATAATGCCTGGATTTTGCCGGCATTTATTGGATTCATAGAGGGAGGGAGAGAGAGTGTGAACCGTTTTGAGACAAAAAAAAAGTATGTATGTTATAAACATGGCATTTCTTCTCATAATCTACGTTGAAGTAGTTTCCTTATTTTGCACAAACAATGTTTACATTTGAAAACCTAGTTGCATTTGAAAATCCATCTGATGGTGCATTACAATAAAATTAGGCATGATGTGTCAATTCCACGACAGGAGATATGTGATTATCTAAAATTAGTTAATAGCCCACATATATCGGTATCGGTTGATATCTGAATTGGAAATTGAGAGTTGGACAGTATCGGCATATCAGTTAATGGCTAAGAAAAGCCGATATCAGACATCCCTTCTAAAGACTCACTTCAGTGTATGAGAGTTGCATGTGCAGGAGATTTTTTTTTAATGAAAATAATCCCTTCTCACTTTAAAATGGTTTAGATGAAACTATACTGATGCTTCTTTTAGAATGTGTAGATCTAGAAATTCCCCTGCTGTCTTCAGGCCTAAAACCTCACATCTAGGTGCAGCTCGAGCACACCATTTCACACAGAAATCTGCTCAAACACTGTAAAACTCTCCTCTTCATGGCAGTCCGTGTTTTTCGGTTCATCGGTACACTGCAGTTTCAAGGTAGACACTGTTTTTTCTCAAGTTATGTCTTCTAGCGTCTGATAAACGCCATATGCACATGAAAAGCACTCGATTTTCACCAGATGGAATCTTTCAAGTCTCAGGGGAACGTACACTCTGCCAATTCAGAGGAGACCGGCTCCGGGAATTATGGTGTCAGTCTTGTGAACACCTCCCATTCCACTGTCTCCAGAGAACTGCAGGATCAAACAGGATCAGTTAGTCCTCCATCTCTACCCCTCTCATTTGAAAGCCCTGTCAAACTGTCAGTCATTAAGGATCAACTCACTCCAGTCAAGATGCCTGAAATGGCATCAACAGTCAGGTGCTGCATAGGAAGAAGAAACGGTGAGAGTCTGAAGGCACAAATCAGTGGAGGAGAGGTTTCCACAACAAAAGATCGGCAGCTCCTTCGCTGAGCCTAACAGTGCTGCTGGCTGTTTCTGTCTGACATGCTGACACTGATGCTTTCCTGACCGAGGTGCTTATGAAACAGAACAAATCTCGCTCTGAAGCGGCTTCTTCTACTTGGTGTGGCTCTGCAGAACCCACTGAACGATACTGTAAGCACTGAATCAACCAGCAAAATGGATTTGGACGTGGATGTTGTGCTTCTCAGTGAAGAAATGTACATTAACAGAAAGAAAAGGAAGTCTGCATGCTTACTGTAACTAAAGGTAGCAGAAGAATAATCACTTTTAGTAGGTGCATCCAGATTTTCTCTCCTCTTAAAGCAGAAATAAGCCCACTGCACGCTGTGCATTGTGCTTGCTGGTAGGTTTCATTTGCTTTGTATTAAAGTTTAATTAAACCAAACCTGACTGTTTTCTAGAGAAAGTTCAGTGAGAGGGCAAAATTAGTTTTGTCATTATGACCAATGAGCTGCCAGTAACAAGTGGCCTTGATGTGGAAGAGTTTGTAAAAATATTTGCAAGAGAATGGAATATATTAAACACTATTTATAGAGAGAATAGAAACACACACACACAAAAACAGACAGAACAATGTCTGATCTTGTCAGAAAAGTGTGATTCAGTGTTTGGATTTTAAAGTGTTACATTTGAGAGAGAAACTGCGTTTTTACGCAGCCTTTAAACGCCGGTTTCTCCGCCTCACCAATGGTTGACACCACAGTTCCCACGAAGTACAACGCGCCAGTGAAGTCCCATCGAGGTCTGATTGTGTCCACACGGATGCCCGCCACGTTCGCCTCCTCATAGTTCCTCAGGAAGTTGTTCAGGTCTTTCTTACTCAGGTTGTACTTCTGGCTGAAATGCTCGAACCTCTGCGCCCAGCGCTCCTTCGCCTCTCGCTCCTTCGGCTGCTCCAGCGCCGAGAAGACGGCGGCCCCGCACAGGAGATAGACGACAATGAACAACGCCAGCAGCAGGAACCGCGCGTTATCCTCGTTAATGGGACCGGAGCCGCAGCAGCAGCCGCTCCTACATGCCATTATGTTGCTGTTGTCACCGGGGTGCAGCTGCAGCGAGGTTCCTGGGGCATGGTGCTGTGGAACAGAATGCACTGTCCTCTGAAGAAACGCTTACATGACAGTTTGTGACACAAAAAGTCGTTCACCTTCTGTCAAAGCAGGTTAAAATCAAGTCATCCAGCGCCGTGGATATGGCATTTTGCTCCTGAGCTTCTGTGTCCGAGTGGTTCAGCCAAACGCGTTACCTCACGACTTCTCTGTTCATGTCCACTGGCAGCACTCCGCGCTGGTCTGGGTTTCCAAGATGCTCAGAGATAAGAGAAACGCGAGACAACCTGTGGATGCAGGGAGTCGTGCTGCTGTGCTCTCAAGTGCTGCCTCTCCAAAGAAGTCTCCACCCCGGAGCGCGCGTTTTACGCACCACGGGCTGACCACGTACGCACGGTTGAACTTCCACCCTTAGGCTACTCAGCATCATATTATCAGCCTCTCTCACCAGATTTGACACCTACCGTGGTCATTTCCCCGACTTTAGTTTGTCAAAGGCACCGTAATGAGTTCTGAAGTGACTCGTCACGTTCGACCTGATTCCAACTTTGGAGGTTTGAGCTGACAATTGGTCTGACAATAAGGAAGCGCGTTTGCATAGTAAAATCAATATGACTTGACCTTTCCGAGCTGTGACGGGGGATCCATGCTCCTGCTTCATGCTTACCCAGGGACGATGAGAGCAAATGTCACAACGGAACGACGTTTCGAAATAAATTATTCAGGATCAGGGGCACAACAAAGGAGCTATTTCTGTAAAATTGGGAATTAAAGAAAAAAAATGACGCGTCAGAAGCTCTGACAGAGTAAAAACTTTCTTTAGTTGTCTTGATAAAACCTGACATTTCATTAAAACGTGGCAAAAATAATCATAAGCACTTGAGTTTTAAATATTTGCCAAACACTTCGGCAAAATCACTTTGTGTAAAGTTAAACCTGCACAAATGAAGACAAAAAATGAACTTAGCAAATTATTCTCATTTTGTATCTTTTATTATCACACAGAGGAGCCCAGATTGTGTCATTGTAAGTTTATTTCTTTACAAAATGCTTAATATTCAGTCTGCCTTTGGAAAATGAGTTATGACAGCAGCTGTGAATCACTGAAAGTCTGCACTGCTACTTTCTAAATACTTTTGCAATTTACTATACATGATACAACATTATGGTATTATGAGAATGCAGTAAAGTAGTATTTTAAAGCAAAATAATAATACATCCATGCATGACTTCAGCCAACAACTTTTTTTATATAAACTCCATTAATCTGGAACAATGTTAGATGACCAAATACATAATTTGTCTAGACTGTAGGTTATTGTCAAATCAACAGTCACTGGATGTAATTTCAACCCTATCCTATGTCCACAATCATTTACACAACACATAGCAACTATCTGCCTTTAAATAGCAACTCATCAGCTGGGATGATGACACAGAACTGTTCCTGGTTTTAGGCTACATCAAGACAAGAGTGCAGTGTATTTAAATTAAACACATAGCAAATGTTTTTACTGCATATAGAAGTAGTCCAGTCTTCTTCAGCCATGCAAGCGTTGCAGCATTCTATTCTTACTGAGAATCCTTTTGCTAATTTAGATATAGAAAGATCCAATTTTTTGTCATATGGATTCAGAAATTCATTAAAATGACAAATGAAGAAACTGAAAATACAGGTAAAAGCAATTAAATTGGGAGTTTCATAATGTTTTTATCTGGATAATTGACAACAACAGTAAGTCTGATAGGGAAGCATGAAACCGGTTCATAGCAGGTCAAGTAGAGGGAGTTATTACTGTCACTAAATAGGAAGAAACGGCTGATAAATACAGCTGGAATAATGACGTTGCTGCAGTAAATGATCTTCTTGAGTGTCTGCTGTGAACCTGACTCATGTGGCTGATTCTATAGCCTGCGCTGAATCCATACCACACAGCAGAGTACTGACATTTCACCGGCAATCATTTGGAGATTAGAGTTTATTGGAGAGTTGTGTCTCCACAGTGAGCAGCTGATCTGGAACTGGAGGGGCTGTTGGCAATGATCAACAAGTGATAAATAAACTGTAATGTGTGCAGAACACTGAGAGCAAATAGAAGTAGTGTTACTTCCTTATACTCAGGGTGGAAACTGATAAGGGCACTGTGTTTTCTATTTCAAATTAACACAGGATTTTATACTTAATTAGCAGTCATCTATACTATACTATGCTATACTGCAACACAGTATGGCACTGTACATTATAGTACAGTGAAGTATTTTACACTATACTATTGTATTATATACTGTACTGTACATTGATTTTCTGAAATTTTCTCATACCTTACTAAAGCTTGCTACTAAACTCATCTGTATTATATTACAATACTGTGAATACTTTACTATACTCTACAGTAGAGTATAGTACAGTAAAATGTTTTCTGTTTTATTTTATACTGTTCTATTCTCTACTGTACTACATTTTTGCTAGTCTACACAGTGGTTAGTTCATGCTATACTACACTACCTTATACCACACATTCAGTAGCTCCATAGTATACTATGCTATAGCTATTCTGTTTTATACTGTATTTTAGGTACTGTACTACATGATATAGTATCACATAAAATATTATACTACGCCTTATGCTAAAATGCTACATTGTTGCATACTACAACATAGTTTAGTCTGCACTGAATGTTGCATATTTGGTTCTGATTTATTGAAATGTGAGTTGTGTCTTACTTCAGATTAACCTCACAAGCAACCCTGAAACTTTAGATCTCCCACAACTCCACAGCAAAAGCAGCTCATTATTTAAAGGATTTCCACCCATGGGAGTGAGATATTGAATATGATCCGTTACCCTTTCAGATTCATCTTTTATGTTGCTCACAGTGGAAGCTGTGAGTTGTTCTTCTCTGCATGTGTTCCTCTGAATCAAAGCAAAGCCTGGTTTTGTAGAAGTAATTCCCGTAGAGATGGATCACCAAACTGGCTATCTCCCTCCAGTCATTTCCCACAGAATGAGAAACAGAAAGTATCTCTACCTACAGTTCAAAATTGTAGAGTTTAGATGAAAATAAGAAAATGGTTTTCACTGCTTGTGTTTTTATCTTTTTATCTGCACTTTTCCGTGTATCTGACGTTGTTCTTTCAGAAGATTTTAATTTATTTTTTGAAATACTTCAAGTGATTCTGGTTTTACTTCCTGGAATTACCCTTTGTTGCCAAGCTGCGCTAACAGCTCAGTGTATGCCGCACAGAAATATTGGATTAATTTACCATTCTGGCCTAATTTCGTGAAGCACTGGAGACTAGTGGGGCCATGCTGGTTTTATTAATAATATAAATCACACTAGACGGATCGGCATTCTATCTGCTGACGCTATTCCATTTGAAAAGCTTCTCTTTAATCCTGGATTCCCTGCAGAAGGAGGTCAGATCCGCTCAGTTCAAGCAGTAAACGTATCATTAGTAGTCTGTGGATGTACGAGGCATGAGCGCCACCCTTCTCCAGACTAATTAAAGTGATTCTAGTGTCATAAACCTGCATAAACTGTCAAGTCATAAACAATGTCGCCACTGATAGAACTGTGCATGCTTGCTCTGTGCACTCATGTTTGTGCATCCATGGTCCTAATTATGGGTCATTGAACGTGACACGGTCTGAGACTTCACAATCCCGAATGTGCACGCATGTCATTCGATTATTTACACACAGACACAGCTGGTATGTAAGGGCTTTGGTTCTGTCGCCTATCATGGCTGCATCGCTTTCAGGCTATAGATGTGCTGTTTTTCTCCACCGTGTTCACTTACTTAGAAAATTGTCCCTGTGGGTGGAAGAGACTAAACAGTATTCTGTGTTCCAGTTCACATTGTTTGGACCAATCTTCACCACTAAAGTGCCACATTTAGAAACGTGTCATTAAAATTTGCATGTCATTTAGCTCTAGGGGTGCTCATTTTCCCTCTCTGCTTATTGTCTAATGTCACTCTGCATCTTGTGTGAAAAGAGGACAGCATGCTATCCTGGTCTGGTCTTATCTCTTACAGGTGAGCTGACGTATTTGAGTCTATAACGGCCCTGACATTCCAAACATAATGGCCCAACATTTTGTGTAATGCGCTAACTTGCGTTCAGATTTAGATGAGAAGATTGGTTTTATGTAAGTGAACTGAGCTACATTAAAGAGTGCATTAGCCAAGCCCGGCATTGAAGCAGCCATTCTAGCTCAGTTGAAAGCGTGAAAAGAACAAAAAAATGTGACCTTTAGAGATGGCTGCATGCAGGTTCCATAATCCCATGCTGAGGTTTCCTGAACAGCTGTTCTGAAGCACAGTATGGTGGCTCTTTGCAGTACAAGACTCCTGCTAATCCATAACAACCAAAATGGTGGCATCTGAGTGGAACAGAGGCAGGCCATGCAAATGGCTTTACTTTAATTATGCACAACTTTAAACCTGAATCCGGTTAAAATGGGTCAGTTATATAAAGATTGACTCTCCTTTAAGTTGTCATGAGCGAGAAAATTAGCAACAAAGACCACATCAGTGTTTTGTACCAGGCTGTAAACATGATTTTTTTTCTGCTGTATGGTTAGACATTTTGACATGGGGTCTATGAGGACTGACTCATTTTTCTGAATCAGCCTCAAGTGGCCATAATAGGAACTGTAATTTTTGGCTCTTCTGATTGCTGTTTGGTTCTAAAAATGATGCGCAAACATGAAAATAATATCAGCTTCTCATCTGATTTTTCAGCAGCTGGATAGCTCGGTGACTAACAACCCTGACTTTGGCATGGGAGTTGGATGATTCAGATCCTGGTCATTTGTCCAATGAGGATCCTTAGGAAAGTTCTTTAGTGCTGCCTTGCATTGTATTTGCTTTCAGATGTATGTCTCTTTGGATGAAAGCGTCTTCTAAATGAAATTGTAGTGAATGTATTAAACGTCCTAGGGTGAAAAATAAAGTTTTAATGGTTGATGGAATATTGGCGTATACAGAGTTTTTCACCAAATTAACACCATCATGTAATTGGTTTGCATTGTTCTATCAAAGCAGGGTTGTACTATTGAAGACAATATGTAATTATCAAAAAGCCTGCAAAGTTTCTCTACTTTAGCTACATTATTTCTCCCTTCAAACATGGTTCCACAGATTGGTGTGAAGAAAACAACACAAATCAACAAAACCCCACCTCTCTTTAAGGATTTTTAACTCAAAAGCTAATGTGACCCCAGATTTTAAACATGGTCAACTCAATCGATATTCGCCACTTTTTGAGAAAAAAAAAATCAGTCAAATTGAAAATGGCTGGGCGTGGGGCATTTGGTAAATTGAAGTAGAATCAACCTAATTCAAATACAAGTGTATACAATTACAATTATGTTTGAAATCCCTCTCTAAATGTTGATTAAACTCATAAAACCTCATATCTGAGTATCAAATAGTAATATTGTCCGTGAAAATAATCCCTACCTGCCTTAAAATAGCTTAGATTTTACTCTCCAAAGTCGCTTTCTGGAGAATGTTCAGATGTATGACGTCCCTGCCTCTTGCTCCACTTGCCCATTTGCACACCAGCTTACCTACAACTCAAACACTAAAACTGCTCTGTGCAAGACAATGGCGAGTTTTAACAGTAGTTCAGCAATAACTGTTGCAGCCAGATGTTGATTCTAAAGAGGAATAATGACACAGAAACCCACACTCTGAGTAGACCCGGTTGGTTCTTCAGCTTTGTTACGTAAAAGCCCTGGCTATGGTCTGTTAACCAGGTACAAAATGTGATTTCCACTGAAGTGGGTCTTTAAAAAAAGGCAGTCCTTCAATCTGACAAAGCCAAAGCTCCACAGTGTCCTGCACAACAGTGAAGAGTCGGCTACTACACAGTGAGTGTGTTTCCATCCACTTGGTGGGTGCATTTTCAGTTTGTGCAAGCTTAGTGGAAATGCTGACAATTTGGCAAAAAAAATAAAATAATGTTGCATCTGTGAGGAACAGTAAGGAGAGTCTTTGTATACCTGAAACAAACAAAAAAGCCATATTACCGTCTATACTTCTGAGGCTTCACCACTACTCAGTGGTCCATCTTCGTCCTGATGCACTCAAACGTGAATATTCAAATCTAATGAGCGAATCTGTTAAATATATTCTACCTTTGAATGGAAACCTGGCTGCTGTCAGAATCAGTTTTTGTCCAGTCACTCTTAGACATATGGTGCATTTAAAACAGCCAAATCGAACAGAGGAGAAACTTTATTGTTACAAATTTACCTATTTACATATTAAGGTTAAGACTGTACAATATTATATAAATGTATCTGACTAATTGAAATGTTTAGCTTTATAACCTACACTATCATGTAGTAGACCAGAATTAATAAGATCGTAAGATTCATAATATTCCGAGTAACATTCTCTTTGTCACATTTCATTGCAGTTTTATTTACTTTTCCATTTGTAAATATTCTGATTACTAGGACTAAATCAGATCAAGGACTCTGTGAGCAGTACTGTATTGAATCTGTTGATTATATATGATCCACATGTATGTAATTACTTTGTGATATACTATTGTTCTGTCTGGAAAGTAGATCTGTTTCCATGGAAATTGTGAATATTCACATGGTTATTCATGAGCTGTGTTAAGACATTTTGTAACCACAGTAACAGATCTACAGTAATAGAATAGAAAGCTTTTCATCTTTTAGTTCATTAGGTGTGTGTGTAAAATGTGGAAGTGCATGGTCCTGGGCTTTCTTTTTAAGCTCATGCGTTGACACTGTTGCAGCTTCCCTTTGACTCCAACATTAGCATGTAGTCAGGCAAGGTCACAGCCATTTGTCATCAGCCTCTACATCTGTAAGTGGCCACTTCTTCTCATTTTGCCCCGGTTTAGAAGCAGCATCATTAAGCCATTGCTCTAACCATTTCCACACAAACACACACAGACACCACATTTCTAACGCAGGGCGCTAATTTGAGCTCTTGGGTTTATCAGCGTCCACGTTGCTGAAAGGACCTCAGGAAAAATTCTGAATTTCTACGTCTCCCGTGGCTCCAAGGTTTTCGTTCTTTAGCGGTTTCTGACCTCTGACCTCCCTGTGGACGGCGGTGAGGGAAAAAAAAGTCAATTTCCTGTCAGAGGCAGGTCAGCGGGCTTGCTGGAAAAATTATACCATAACATAAATACCAAATGTCCCAAAGAGAAGAATGTTATCAGCGGTTGTGATGTCACATCTCATTAAATTACACATGAACGACAACATACCGCATAACAGAACCTTGGAGAGAATTGTGTGATTGTAAAGGCTCAGCTGTCTCCACAACCTCCAGTTAGAGGGGTTTGAACAGTGGCTGGGCAGTTTTACAAGATGTTAGGATCACTGTGTGAACAAACACTGGGGCTGCAGAGGAAATACAACGGGCTCTGGAAAACACTGAACCTGGCTCAGCTTTTCTACATCATCTGGCAAGGAACAGTGGTGTCAAACACAGACAAGTACACAGCACTTGTTGCAGGGTCTTGTTGACCGTAGTGTAGTGTTTTGATGTACGATAAACCTTTAAATATTGCGCAGCCTTTTCAGAAAATTCATGAAAATCTGACATGTTCATGCAAAGATGGTTAATTTCACCATGATGGTGTATCTTCTAGTTATGATCCTGTTCTAAATGTTTCAGTGTCTGTAGCTTCACATGCAGCTGAGCTACTGCTGTCCACACCCCCTTCAGGAAGAAAACCCTCTCTGAAGGAAATCAGCTGACACTACAGCCGATATACGCAACCCGGTCTCACGGGGATTCGTGAAACTGTCACGTAAGTTTTAGTTTCGGTTTCGTGCGCACCAACACGATTTCGTCATGTTTTTCGTGCCGCTCACCACGAAATGTTTTTCGCTGTGGTAATCACATCTGAAAGTGGTTTATACCGGCGGATTCATGACGATCTAAGCTGTCCATCGGCGTATACTGCTTGTGTGATCGCGTTTGCGGCCGCCGGCCGCCGGACATTCTTGAAATTCCTATGCAAATTGGTAAGTGTACCACCGGCTTATGGTTAGGTTATGGTTAGGTTATGGTTAGGATTATGGTTAGGGTTATGTTTAGGGACGATGTCATGCAAAATATAGCGTTGGATTCGCCGCGGTTTTACATTAAAAATATAATATACACATTCTTTTGAAATACGTTCTGAGTGGCACGAAAAGTCCGCCGTTTAAAATACATTGGTGCGCATTTCGTGGTGAGCGGCACGAAAAACATGACGAAATCGTGTTGGTGCGCACGAAGCCGAAACAAAAATTTACGTGACAGTTTCACGAATCCTCGTGAGATCGGGCTGATATACGTGAATGAGTGTGAGAGACCAGAACTTTGTATCGCTTCCAGCTTTCTCTCTGAGTGATCATTTGATGTTAAATCATATCTGTATTCACAAGACAGCCTTTATTTTTTAGCTCATGTATGTTGAGATTGTCCAGATGTTGTTGTGATAATTAAATCAGTAGATTAGCGGTGCAGAGCTGCAGCTTGGCTCTGAAGTGCGTACCAGGGAACGTTTCATCTTCAAAGGTTCCATTTGAGTCCCTACTTTATATCCCTGCGGTTGTCAAACAACAGGAAATATGTAAATGAGAACATCTCTATTGGAATTTAGCTTAAAAGCTCACATGCGAGCTAATAAAGCAGGAGAGAAGCAAACGGACTTAAACACTGACTGAATTTAAATTGCACTGAGGCACAACAGGAAACATGAAAACAACCAGTCCTTCTTTAGTGGTTTCAAATCACTCAAAATTTCAACCATCTTTAAATGTCCCTCAATATCCTCAGAGCTAAAAACCATATTAGCCACATAAGGTCTTATTGTTGTGGTGGCAATGTCATAAAAATATTACTCAATGGGCTCTTCAGTTCCTTAGATGCTGGGAGTGCGTTAAAACTCTCGTGTTCACTCTTGCAGCCAATAGCAGAACATTTGGTGAGCTTGTTTGTGGGTGAGACATTTTAGAGTTTGCAGAAGAATCTCTAGAAAGTAGAAATCTGATGGACTGAGACAGTAACTGCACACTGTGGTAAACAAGATCACAATAACTGTGATGGGTCCGCTTTGTAGGAAAACACAATATTTACAAGGCCGTTCAGTTTGTACAGAGATGATGCTCATGTGTGTGCAATAGGCTGTAACTGTATCTGATTAGGTCACATTGCCAAGGTGTTAGTGTATACTTCACATATAAGCCATTTTCTCCTTTTTTACAGCTATGCCAATCTTTGTATTGGCTCAGTTTGTTCTGGCGTCTTCCTTCTTTCCGTCATTGCAGTATTTTCAGTAAATTCCAACATAATCAACTCCATTTTAGTTGCTGTAGAAAGTCAAAGTCAAGCTTTAGTCTCCACCCACACTGTAGCTGTTTGGTCTTAAAGGTATTTTGCCTCAAAGAGAGTACAAACACTAATGGAAATATATGTCATAGCATTTAGAGAGTTCCACCGTGGCATGCCATCTGTGTACTTAAGGAGGGTCAGTGGGTACAGGCTCTACTCTGTGTGAAAATGTGTTAAAAACTGTAATACTTACTTCAGATCCATGTTGTGACCTGACATGAAGGAGGTTATTCATCTGTAGCAGCAGCAGCAGTACTGGGTTGATGCAGCGCTCGATTTAAGGCCGAGAGGTCCAGTCGCCCAAATGACATTTTTTTGGGCCACCAACATACGTCAATTTAGACATTTTTAGGAGCTAAAATCAACTTTTAGTGGCCAAAAAAAATTAATCCTACTTTTTTTTGGGGGGGGGGGGGATCCAGTTCCTCCTCCACGTCAACTTGTTAGCTGGAGCCGCCAAGCTATGACTGGTCGCTGGGCAAAGTGTGCCTTAAAACCCCCCACAGCTGTGAAAAGTCACCCACGAATGAGCAGCACATTGTCCGGAGCTCCTAGCGGGCGACTGGGACGTTGACAGCCGGAACAGGTGCGGTTTGTCCCGGGCAGCCGAGCAGCTAGCGGGGGATAGCTAGCCAGCCGGGGAGTCTAAGCAGTCTGTGACCGGGGAGAGCAGCCGGCGGACCCGCTGAGTTAAAAATGACAGCTCCGGTAGGGTGACCATACGTCCTCTTTTGCCCGGACATGTCCTCTTTTGAGAGGCTGTCCGGCCTGTCCGGCCAGTGTTTATTAAGTCCTTCAAATGTCCGTGTTTTTGATCCCCTAAATTCCACATAACGCGAAACCTCCGCGCCGCGCAGCGCCGCACTCTTGAATCGTACTGCGCAGCACTTAGAACCCATTCTCTTCTATCAGACAATTTCCACTGCACACGCTGCGGAGCGCCAGCGCCGGCGCGCACCATGGCGCTGGAGATTCGCTTCCTCGCAGGCTGACAGGCAGGTAG
This sequence comes from Acanthochromis polyacanthus, assembly GCF_021347895.1. NCBI lineage: Eukaryota > Metazoa > Chordata > Actinopteri > Pomacentridae > Acanthochromis > Acanthochromis polyacanthus. The sequence continues at coordinate 2,697,369 of NC_067128.1, forward strand.
GCACACTGTGAGAGAGCACTCGAACCGAAAGAAAATGCCGAAACGCAAATGTCATTTCACTGATGAAATGCGAAAAAAGTACTCCTGTTTTCGTCCGGGTCGTGTCAAATGGGAGGCAGAATGTACAGTCTGCAAAGCTGGGACTTATGTCTCTGTAGCTAATAAGAAAAGGAAAAAGAAGGAAAAAAAGGACTGTTGACTTGAGGCATTATTTTTATTTATTTTTTTTCATTTGCCATTAGACACATTATTGAAAATTTTTCGCGCGCGAGCTGGAAGTGTGTCCTCTTTTCAGAGAAACAGAATATGGTCACCCTAAGCTCCGGTGGCTTGGTGCTTTCCGTTCGCGGTGCTCAGGCTCAGTTGGTGCCGTCCTCCGGATACCGCCACCACATTCTGGGCTGGTTCTGGATCCGACGGAGTCTCGCGGACTCCGGCGAGATGTTAACGACGTTAACATCAGCGACAATAAAGTGTTCAAATTTTAAATTAAATCGGCGGAAATCCGCGGATCCGCGGAAAATTGCCATCCCTGAAACTTGGATTTGGAGGTCAGTAGCCCAAATCAAAATATTTGGGCCCCTAACCAGTGTGGTTTTTTTGTCATTTTTGGTCGCCAAAATCGTTTTTTATTCGCAAATGGCGACCTGGCGACCGTCTAAATTGAGCGCTGTTGATGTGGAGTCCAGAGAGCAAGCTTGTTCTTTCCAGTTAGATATACAAAATACACTGCCTGGCCACACTGAGAATGAGTGGATCAGGGAGCATGAGATGGATTGACCTCCACAAAGTCCAGACCTCAGCCCCGTTGGAGGATCTTTGGGATGTTCTGGAGAAGACTATGCAGCGGTGCGACTCTTCCATCATCAGTATGAGATCTTGGTGAAAAATAAATGCATCTCCAGACAGAAATAAATGCTGTGATGTTGCAGAATGAGTGCCATTCTCAAAGCTAAAGGCAGTCCGACAAATTATTAGAGTGTGTGACTTTTTTTTATGGCCAGGCAGTGTATGTAGTTTGAATGTAGATGTCATTTATTCATCCTTTCGTCCAGCAGTGCTGATCTATAACCGTCTTTATCTTTGACAAGGTGCTGTGAACCATCCTTCCTGTTGCTTTTAAACATGTGAAATTAAGGCTTTTTATAGTTTTAATTATATAAATGCAACAAATTCTCTGTCCTGTTTTAGTTGAATATTAACTGGTAGTTGTGCTTTTAGTTGATAATTCAATGATGGCGCGTATTGACTGCAGATGTGTTTTGCTTGCATTCATTCATTCATTCACTCTTAATCACTGCAATAAAAATCAAATTCAATTTCAGCTAAACCTCTAAATTAAATTGAGTTTTGGTGTGTGTCTCTCTCTGGTAGGGAGACGTCCATCCGCTGAGCATGGGGTAACCATAGTAACTAGAAACTAGGTTATAAAGCGCTGTGTATAAACAACAGTAAAGTGCACAAGAGCGTACAGTACACCGTGTCAGAGCAGTCAATATTCTATCAACAAGATATTGTGCAGAAAATCTTTGTTTTGATTTGTTTCTCTGAAAGGCGGCTTTGTCCGTCCGTCTCCCACTGAAATATACACAGGAAAAACATGGATTTGGCGCATAAACCTGGCTGCCCTGTAGTATGAACTCTACTATTTGCGCTTTAGATCATCTGAAATTTATATTCCACTGCTTGTCTGAAATTACAATGTGCTCACACTGTGGCTGATTCAAAAGATAAAAGGTTGTGATATTCCGTATTTTTCCTTTTTTCTCCCAAATTCCATGAAGACAACAAAACCAACAATGTTTTAATCTAATAAAGAATTATGGCCCTGCATGTTGCAGTCTTCATTACCAAATAAACACTTAACATTCTTTAATAAGTTATAATTAAAATATCATTGATACTGCATTCTGAAACAATCAAGCAGCTCACTTTTATTTAAATCATTTTTAATTCATTGTATATTTTCTTTGCCCAAAGACCATTCTGTTTCATATTTTAAACATAAACCCTTTTGTCTGTCGGTCAGAAAAGTGATGATCTGAATAAACAACCTGCCATGGACTCTGCTGCTTGACAAAAATCTGATTTAATAATGAACACCTCAGTTTCTAGCATGGCCTGTTTTTAAAAAAATGTCATTGATTAGCTGCACGTTTGCACTGGAACACACGTTTCTTCATTACCATTAATGTAATCGCACACACTGTTCTGCTATAAAGACACTGAATATGCTTTAATTCACAGCTAGAAACACTTTCCAATCCGTATACATTTTTTTGTTGTTTTAGTGATCTTTGCTAACAGCTACAGCTGTTTTGGAATGTTATATAGCATTTAAACAAATAAAAAATTAAAGATTTACATCAGACAAAGTGGTAAAATCACTGAGCACTGAAAGACAGACTTTGAATTTTTGTTGATGGAAGGAAATTGCTATTCCAGCAACACATCATCAGTAGTAGGGTAAAACTGGAACCAACCTGTGTCACGACGGTCTAATCCCAGCTCGTGTTCCCTGTTAGTGGGTGAGCAATCCAACAATTGGTGAATTCTGCTTCACAATGATAGAAAGAGCCGACATCGAAGGATCAAAAAGCCAGTTATCCTACTGCTTAAAACCCAAAAAGTCAGAATTAAATTTGCCAGACTTAGCCAGTTATGCCATAGATCTTATAATAAACCTCCTGCAGTTCACTCAAGTCTACAGACCAAAGTTGAATTTCTTTGGTTTTAGGCGTATTGACCAGTCAGCAGACCTTTTGATATTTGCTGCATCGGTCATTTCCTCCACACCCTCCTCCACTTTCACCTTCTCTAAGGATTCTGTCTTTGCTTTGAAGTCTGTTATGTCTGTGTAGATTCTCAGTCATCCAAGTAGAAGGGGCTCTATAACACCACTTATCAGGTACTTCTGATGAACTTTCACCACCTTGGATCATCTCTCACCAGTCGGTTCCACAACCCTTCACACTTCGAGTCCAACTAGAAGCCAGAGAGCCGCCACAGAGCCGTGTCAATGTCATTGCACCACTGTCTACATCTGGCTTTGTTACTGAAACTCCCTCCACTTTACTGTGAACTTCTGCTGTTTATCTGCCCCACATCCTGCTGCTTCGTCTGATTTTCCCTGTTGTTTGATGTTTCACTATCACAAGTTGGCGTTAATGTTGCAGCTCTGAATCCAACTCGTGCAACACCATTTATCACCACCAGCTGGTGATATTAAAGAAAGATATTAAAGATCCTCTATTATTTTCTTTTGCTTATGCTTTTTTTTTTTTATGGATGCAAATCGTCTGTGAAGTTACAAAGTCGAAAATTTGCACCAGAGGGAGTTATTCTCTCTTACAGAAAGCATTTTTGCAAAATTTCCTGAAATGCCTTGCTAAAAGTTTAGACTTATTTCCATGTTACTCAGCTATGTCACTATGTAACTAATTTGCATAACATCTGCCTAGCTTGTAGTTTGACACTCAAGCATTCTGACATTATTTTACCACTAAAGTTGCTCCTGGTAGAGTTCCAACATTACCTCGTCTTTGTTGGAACTGCAATCAAGTAGAGCAGACTGGGTTTTTTTCCTGAAGGGAATCTTTTAAAAGAAAGGAGCATTTTAGAATGAGAACTGTTGATGTACAATAAGTACAAAATAATATGTTTTTATGAACAAAAAAAAGCATGAAAGCATAGCCTGCTAGACCAAAAAAAAATAAAAGATAAATATGTAAATGTTCAATATATGGGCTCTTGAAAGCGTGGAATGATTGGGGAAATTAGATGAATGCATGATTGGCTTCCCATTCCCATCATGTCCATGTTAATGTTTCTTTTTCTTTCACTTAGGCTGACCTGTTATTTTTTTTATTTTATTCTTTTTAAATGGCTCTCACCAAGTTTTAGTTGGTCTCAGCCCCTGACAAACAGTTAGCATAGATGCTGATACCTTTCTAATCAAGAGCATTTTTTGGCTGTCAAAATGCTGGTCAGAAATTAGTCTCTAAACTAGCTTCCCTGGTGGAAAAGGGGACTGTGCTACACTAAAAACAGCAGATTTCATCATCAGGAGACACAGAGGTGGGATTAAATTTGAGCTAGTTGGCTTCTTCAGGCTTGAGTTCACCTTTCTGTATGATTCCCTGTGAGGAAAAGCGGAAATCATATGTGGTTTGTGCAAATCTTTACATATTTATGCATTTTCGTGTGTTCAGGAGAGGATTTTTTTTTCCTTTTTGAAGGAATCTGTGTGAATGTGTGACTGTTCAAGTCAGAGCGATAGTGACTGTGTGAAAGGCCTTCATCTCTGGCGCCTTTGATGCTTGTAGCTTTTTCTTGTCTTTTGTGAAACCCAGGGGAGGGGGGACATCGCTGTCCAAGGCCAGCAGAGACCGAAGCCTCTTACGTCCACCGTAATTGGCCGGGCAGAGATAATGAGCTTGTTCCATCTGAGGAGGAGTGATCGGCGGCAGGAACAGGAGAGCCTCGGTATCCAAGAAAAATTAGATGGACCTGTCCTTGAATTCAGCCCTGTTTCAGCAATATGATTCGTCATCTCCTGGAGAGGTGATGGCAGTTCTTTAGATGTCAGCAGCAGTGAGGAACGTGGCGTCTATCATGTTTGTTGTTATGGTTCGCTTTTTATTTTTTGAAATTCTACAACGAGAAACAGTTTATGGAAAAGTATACTTTTTACAGTGTTACAGTAATAACTGTCAAAAAATAGATAAATCAGGCCAAAGCTGTCAATTGTATTTTTCTACAAATTTTAATTATTTTTTAAAATGTGTAAACATAAAATTAAACCTTTTGACTGTATTTAAATTAGCAAAATGTTGTTTTACAGTTTGTTGCTGTTATTTGTAAGAAAACTATTTATATTAAGGATTAAAAAATAGGAAAAAAATTTAAATAAAGTAAAATTATAGGGAAAAATTTAAATTTGCTTGTTAACTGAAAATAACAAAAACCGGACAAAACTGTAAATAATAATCCAGATCAAAAATCTGTATTTTTGCAAAGTTTTTAATTGTGCACATGGTCATAAAATTACACTATTTTAAAAAAAAATGTATTTAAATTAACACATAATTAGCAAAATATAATTCTGATGTTTACGGTTATTTGTAGGAAAATATTTGTATTAAGGATAGAGAAATAGGGAAAAAATTAAATCAAATAACATTACAGGAAAAAGATTAATTTGCTTGTTAACTGCAAAGCAAAGCAAAACAAAAAAACAGGCCAAAACTGTAAATAATAATAATAAAGATCAAAAATCAGTATTTTTACAATTTTTTTATTTTATGCATGTTCATAAAATTATACTCTTTTCTGTAATTATTTAAATTAATGATTTAAATTAACAAAATATTATTTTACAGATGTTTGCTGTTATTTTTAGGAAAAAATTTAGATTAAGGATAGAAAAATAGTAAATATATTTTTAATCTAATAAAGTTACAAGAAAAAATATATTAATTTGCTTGTTAACTGTAAAAGAAACCAGAAAAATAAAAATTAAGAATGTGTGTCTGAACAGTCAGATATACTTTTTCTCCATAGGTTTCTGATTTTAATATTTCTTTTATTTGAGCTTGTCTTTTATTGGCTCTTTTTTGGATTTGATGCCTAGTGTCATTACAGATAAGTGGGAAGTTTGTCATCTTATATTGTAGTTTTGGGTGTGTGTGCAAGTTTTAAGATTCATTTGTGACAGTAATTGAATATTGTAGTCAGATTTATGGATAGAACTGATTTTTTTTTTTAAGTCGTGTTGCAACTTGACTCTAAGGATGCCAGTGTCAGGCTGTCAGCCATTCAGTTGAATGCTACAGAACAACATATCTATCTTGTACAGACCTCCGTGGTACCCAGAGGATAAACCATGACTTCAGTTATTCACTTAATTTCCCTCCAGGGCTGCCATAAAGCTGATGTTCCTTGAGGGAAATGCCTCAACAACAGCTGGATGGATTGTCATGAAATTGGCTGCAGATATTATTTTCCCCCTGTAGGCAAATTTCAATGACACTGGTGGTTCCCAGACTTTCCCCTGGAGTCACCATCATCACATCCAGAAGTTAAGTTGGAATTTGTAATGTCAGGGGCCTCTGTGGTTTCGGTATTGTCTCGGGTGCACACACGTGTTCACATCAGCAATCGCAACAGGATAAATATCCCTACAGACAAAGGATCACATTTGAATCAGAAACAATTCAGGGAGTAGGCCTGTAACGAAATCTCTTGACAGACTGCATTGTTGTCGACTGTTTAATGACAGCCTTCTGCTCTGAATGTTCCGGTGTGAAAAACAACCAGCTCTCTGTATCACACATAGGACTGGTGGTGCTCCGTTGTCACTAAAGGAGGACAGAATATTAAAGTGAATTAATTTATGTGCATGAGCCACATATTCTCATTCATTTACTTTCATGGGCATTCATTTAGGTACTGAAATATACACAGATATTGATCATGTTATAGCAGGAAATGTTCAAACCATTTTGCATTGCTCGCTGTGGCCTTAGTTGCTCTGGCATTCTGCTTATTTTTCTCAAGTCAGCCTACGTCTTGTTGAACAGCTTTCAGTGAAAACGACATGCATGTTCTTAAAGCAGAATTTGCATTCAGTTGTGAATTAAAATGAGGTCTCTGTTCCACCTTCTGATCATTGTCTGCATACAGAAGATAGATGCTGCTTTCAGCCAACTTCAAGGTGCTTTGAACCTGTATTCCTTCTAATGACCAGCAGGGGGCGACTCCTCTGGTTCCAAAAAGAAGTCCCATTATACAGACGTCTATCAGAAAATGAGTCTACTTCTCATTCCATTTGCTTTAAAGATTCTCCTAATGAGTTTATGGTCTCAACCACTAGTTTAAAGTCTCCTTCAGTACAATAAGCTGTTCTTCTTGTAAATTATGATCCCATTTAGAGGGAAATAGATGATAAAGCAGCGTTTAGGCGGCTACATCCCTCTTTTATCTACAGTCTGTCTTTCTGACCGATTATTCTTCCTACTTTGCTATCCATTTGTGCTATCTTACTTTTTAAAAAAAAGAAAGTGGATCTTCAAGGTGGCTTTTGTGGAAATCCATTGACAGAGTATAGAGAACTCTGCAGACAAGTTTGATATACTTTGCAGCTGCAATAATCTAGAGTTAGTAGACAAAGCCATGCAAGACATATTTTATTTGTAGTTTGAATTAGTAAGACCAAGAACTGACAACAAACACATTGCTGAAGATGAATGTAATGAAGATGAGAGACACTTGGCAGTTTTCCACAGCAGAAACTTGAAAGTGGTTTTAAGGTGGGACAAGAATGGTCTCTGTAAAATGTCAGTCAGGAAAGAAAATGTACATGCGGAAGGGAAGGTAGTCTTGAACCACTCTTAAAAAAAACTACTGTTTGGTCTCTATCGTACGGTGGCCGACGGGTGCAAACTTGCTGCAAACGGCAAAAGCGCTGCAAACACAGAAATGATCCAAAACCAAAAACTCACAAACACATAAAATGCATGCAAGAAAAAATGCTGCAAGAGAAACATACTGCGATCACAGAAACGATGCAGAAACAAAGACTTACAAAATCACAAAACGGATGCAAACGAAAAATGCTGCAAATATACAAAAACACACACAAAACCCCAGAACAACCGCAAGAGAAAAACGCTGCAAATTCAATCCACAACGGAAGTGCGAAGAAGAAGAAGAAGAAGATGCCAACCAAGTTAGCCAAGTAGAACGTACCTTTTCACACTGAAAGAAATTGCACGCCTTCTTTTTCTTCTTCTTCTTCTCCTTCTTCTTCTTCGTGTCTGGTGCACTTCCGTTGTGGATTGAATTTGCAGGGTTTTTCTCTTGCGGTTGTTCTGGGGTTTTGTGTGTGTTTTTATATATTTGCAGCATTTTTTTCTTACATGTGTTTTATGTGTTTGTGAGTTTTTGGTTTTGGATCATTTCTGTGTTTGCAGCGCTTTTGCCGTTTGCAGCACGTTTGCACCTGTCGGCCACCGTACTATCGATTGATTAAAACTGACAGAAGACACAGAATGCGATTATTCTGTGTCCTGTTGACGTCCTCATCGACAGCCCTCTCCTCTCAAATGTCAGAAAACACACCATAGTGACTAACATAGAAACCCCATTGTTCTGTTTCCTATATGCTCATAGAAGAGTTACAACTAGAAGCTACTTTCTAGTGTCACCTGTCAGTCCTTCATTCCATTACCCAGTGCTATTCACAGTTCTCTTATCTTTTGTTATTTGCCACTGTCTGCCAGACCCTTCGTTTCTTACCTATTATGTTTGATGTTCTGGGTCGGCTTACCTTAACAGACCCGCGCTCTGTGTTGATTTGCCCACCGTATTCTGGAATACTAATGAACACCCCCTACAGCAACCTTTGCATGATGATTTTGAGTAAAAAGTAGCTGAAATGTCTGTAAACATTCATGCCACCTCATCCTCGCCCCAAGTCCCTGCATTAAAAAGCTGCTTGTTGAGTTACTACCCAGCCCACTCCTGATGACGTTCAAAATTTGCTGCCTATAATATTCATGCTATGTTTCTAACCAAATACCTGTAAAATCCACTGATATATCGTCTGCACATTGTGTTTAATGCTACTGATGCAAACACAATAAACTAAGACGGTGGATATGGTTGTTGCCAAGCAGGTTTTGACATACAAGGACTTGGTGTTTTGGTGCAGCTGTAAGTCAACAGACAGTAGGAGTTAGAAGAAAACTCATAAACAGTGAGTGTAGTTGCTGAATGAGCTAACGTGTAGCTCCTCTGAGGCTAATTACAGCCTCACAGAGCCTCTAGTGTGGGTGTAGACTCCTTACATGAGTTTATATGAGGCTACGCAGCAGATCCATGTGTAGGCTCAGAGGTTATGTTGGGGCGACTTCTGCTCAGGATCTAGAGCCAGGACTCCACTCCAGCTGGTGGATGAATGTGATTAAAGTACAACCTGACTTCATCATGTGCAATAAATACATCTGTCTCCTATTGTGGTGGTAGAATAGTGGCAAGGTAAGGTAGGTACAATAGCACCTTTCACTGACAGCAAATCCAGCTGCAGTCTTGTTCCTGTAAACCAGGGACGTCAAACATGAGGCCCAAGGGCCAAAAGCGGCCCATCAGAAGGTCCAATCCAGCCCACAGGACGACTTTGCAAAGTGTAAAAATTACAAAGATGACATTAACTGCAAATTGTAAAGCTATAAATTTAAAGTAAGTTCTAGAAAGTGACAAGTTGTTGATCATAAGGTAAAATGTTATATTGTTCATTGTTTTTTGTCTCATTTTTGTGATTTTTTTGTCTTTATTTGTTGTTTTTTGCCTTTTTTGTCCCATTTTTGTCATTTTGCTTTCTTTGTCATTTTGTTTCTTGCTTTAGTCAGTTTTGTCTCGTTTGTATCATTTGTGTAATTCTTTGTGTCGTTTGTGTTGTTTGTCCATTTTATTTGTCATTTTGTAACTTTGTGGTCAAATTTTTTGCCTTTTTTGTTTTGTGTTGCTTGTCTCATTGTTTTTTGTTGTTTTGTGTCTCATTTTTGTAATGTTTTGTCTTGTTTTTGTTGTTGTTGTTTTTTTAAAATGCTTTCTCATTCACTTCCAGGTATCTGTGACTAAATGTTTTGTGCATTTTTGTAGACACCTTGTGAAGTTGTAATGTATAAATGATAAAGTGAGGCATAATGTTCTTAAAACTGAATTCATTTTTCTTAAATTTCATTTTGTTCGTAATGTTTTGTAAAAAAAGATAATTCCTTAAATGTGAATAGTTTTAGAATTTACTTTTTTGCACTAAAACAACTTGTTTGCACCTGAACTGAAATGAATTTTAAAGCTCTGCTATAAATGTCAGATAAAGCATCTCTTCTATACTGTTAAGCAATTTATCTACACGAAAATCTGTAATTGTTACCACCACAGAGTAGTCCTGAGGTGCTTTCCTTCTAAACTTCAAATAGATCAAAGTATCTGTCAATCAAGCAACTAATCAGATATTAAGAACATGTTTTAGAGAATTTGCCCTGCAGCTTTCATGTCTCTTAGCATCTTCTTTTAACTGTAAAATTGCTCCTGCTGCCAGGAGTTGCTTCATTTCTTTGCCTTCAGCCGTGTCACAGTTGCTGCTCTTTTGCCGAACACGTCTGAGACGTCTCAGTGTTATTGACAAGCTCCTCTTTGAACACATGGAGAACTTGCATAACTTAATATATGCTGATAAGTATATAATGAAGCAATTACGTTGGGGAAATTGTTCGCTCGGTGCCTGCCGCAGTGGGATGTCTGTGTAGACCTCCTGAGAAGGATTTTACGTTTATGAGCCGGGATTTTGACATTCATTTTAATTTAGAGCCTTCACGTTGGTTTACCTTCTTCATTTTTTGATTCATTTCACAATTATCACACTAAATTTGTCTGCTTTTATGCTCTGCATCTGAAAATAGGGATGTTGTAGAGCGTCGTAGAATGCATCGTGAAGTCCGTATTTGTGCAGAAAGCATGTGGCAAATACACAAAGACATATTTGTCTTATGCGCTAATGTACAGTTAAAAGTCTAGCATGACCTTCAGTATTGTACTGAGTGTGTGTCGGTGAATAGAGACCTCACAGCTGCATGCTCTTGAAGATGGGTTTTGCTTACAGGCCCAGACAAGTTTCTTCTTCTTCTTAAGAGGATGCTCCTGTTTTCAGAAGGCGTTTTTCTTTATTAGAGGATTGTGACAGCAGCAGGGGCGATTCTAGGATCAGAGGTTTAGGGGTGCTGAGCACCCAGAGGTGCCCAGCCAGGCGAGATAAATTTCTTCATTGTTTTGTACGTTTTAATGCAGTTTCACTCCCACATTTGTGAAAGAAAAGCACAACACTTTTTGAAAAGGTCTGTGACTAAACCATCCAGTCTGATAAAGTTTATTTAAATGCTGAATCACCGCAAAGGAGGAATGCACTGGAATCTTAAAGAAACATATCGTAGTCCTAATTTCTGGGAAAAGACGACTCATTTAGATACAGCAGCTCCTCAACATACACATAAACAGCATGTATGTTTCTGGAGTAAACCAGCCCCCTATACCAAGCACCAAAAAAACCCAAAAAAACAAAACAAAAATGGGCCTAGGACTTATTTTTTGACTTTTATTTGAAATGTGATGCACAGCATTTCTTTCCCTGGTCTGCACGCTCTCATCTCCCAGAGTCTCTCCTTGTTCTCTTCCTTTTATAGTGAAATTAAACAAATAGAAAAACAAACAGATAATTAGGAAAATGTAATGAAGAAGTTCTGTTTAGAATGAAGTCCACTGATATCTGTTAAGTGTGCTTCTGGAAAGCATTTAATGTGGGGAGAACACATAACCTCCATGACATATATGTAAAATTATATTGTGAATGGATGTTTTTCTTTGTCATCTTAACAGTTGCTGTTTTGCGTGCCACTATTCTATGTTTGTTTTCCTACCTGGTTCTTCCTGGCCCTGCACTCTCTCCTCTCCTTCCCCTTTTTTGTCTCTCCCTCTTTGGACTGACAATCATACACAAATAGATTGTATTCAGCTAGAGGAAAAATTATATAAATATGAAAAAATACCAATAAGAATACAAATAAATAACGTCCTCTCTCTCTCTTTGTAATGTCAATCTAAAGACAAATAACCAAACAATGTGTTTTATATCTGATAACAGATATAAATACTGATACATTGATCCAACTTACAACATTACTCGATAGATAAACCATTTGATCTGACACTCTTACCTGAACCTGGCTCTTTTCTTCAAAAAAAACAATCTTATGTCCATGATGAGGCTGTCTGTCTGCACACTCACACAATAGGAGTTATAATGTTAATGGGCATCCGGTCAGTTAGCTAGTCAGTAGCACCTTGGCTTTAATATTAATTCATGCTAACTCCTACCTAACAACATAAACAGTAACCTTTGATCAAATGCAGCAAAAATGAGGACTGGTAATGATAATGATGTGTTGGTACTGAGTGGTAGAAGTTCAAACCAAGTACCCACACCACTACGGCACATTACCTTCTGTGGGGCAGCGCTTAGCTCTGCAAGTAGCGGCTCAGAGCCCGAGTTGGGAAAGTTGAGCAGGATCAAACCATTTTGAGGCAAGATGGGGGGAGGGGGGTGCTATATTTCTGTTGTTAAAACATTACGTATCAACCAAATACTGTATGGTTTTTACACCTTTCTGGTTTGTAAAAAAAAAAAGGACATGCGATACAAAAAATAAAAATAAATATCTTTTAAATTTTAGGGGTGCTGGGATTCAATTTGAAGCACCCCCCAAAATGGGCTAGAAACGCCTATGGACAGCAGTAGTGAAGACTGACAGTCACATAAATTAAAGTGTGTATTTTACGGATCTATATTCTTGCGTGGATGATGCATATAATGCAAAATTAATTACATTTCAGCGATGTCATGCATTTTTAATACACGTGATCAAAAAAATCAGGCAAAGTTCAGAGGGTTTGGAGACAGATGCTTCGTTCTTTTTTCATCTCTCCTCCGTCCCACTGAATCAGACATTATATCCTAAAAGGCCACTCGGAGTGTTTTTGCCCTCAGTGGGGATGTCATGGTGAGCCAGCCTGGTTGCCATGGCTATTTCTAGTGGCTTGCTCTTTGATGTGCCACAGCAGCTTTCCCCATCCATGTTGCACCAGAACGGTCGACCAATCGGATCCGGACGAGGACACTGGTTCTCTGATGCTTCTTCTGGCAGTGGCACCCTGCTGGGGAGCAAAACATCAACAATAATTAACACAGTTATAAAGGAAAAAAAAAGATTTTTACAAAAAGTTTAGATTTGGTAAAAAGATGAGAGAAAATAAATCGCACAGAAGAACATGAACATGTCTAAGAAAAGGTAGTGTCTACAGATACGGACCCGTACCCGTAGCCTGTGGCCTATGGATACGGCACTTTCCATTTGCCGACAGATACGGACCCGTACGCGAGTCTTGCGAGTCAAGAAGCTGCTAACCACTGCAAACTGTGGAAAGGTAAGCAAAGGTTAAGGTTAGGGTTAGTGTTAGGGTCAGGTTTAGGGTCCGTACCTGTAGTACTGATGCTACGGGTCCGTACCGCTAGCGTCTACCGGGAGTCACGTGACCAGATCTCGCGTATCTGATTGGCAAATGGAAAGTGCCGTATCCGTAGTCCACAGGCGACGGGTACGGGTCCGTACCTCTAGCAACAACCCAAAAAAAAGTGTGACAAAATTGTACTTACATCAATATATTGAGTTACATTCCACCACTGTTGGTCATTAGCCGGCTGCTTGCAGTGACCAGATGACCACTACACCAGCAGATCTATGAAGGCTTCAATATGGAATCAATGCTAGTCTTTTTGTCCCTCGTATGCACATTATGTTTGGCTGCACTTTCTAGCAGATTGAGCATGGGAGGATGTTTTCTTGGCAAGTTGTCTCTCGAAGGAAAAATGAAGGCTTTGTAAAATTAGCCGAGCGAGTCCAATTATCACGCCTACATGAAACTGCCATTGTTTTTTGTTTGACAGGAGTCATAAGCAGACGGTGTCGGTGACGTGCACGGAGAGGTAGATGGGCCTTGTGCAGCTTTTGTTCCCCAGGTGAATTGTGCAGATTTCTTTCTGTGTAGAAGAATGAGACGGCTGAATGGGTGAATGGATCGTGGCCATAAAGAGAGTGTAACCAAGTGTAAAGAAAAAAAGAACTGCACCACATTTGGATCCAGAGATATTAGCATCAGTGCTGCCAGTGGCAATCTAACATCTGACACTGCATCCTGTAATAAACACCGTCGCCATGGTTTCAGAGTAAAGCTCAGACACAGTAGGAGGTGTTGAAAAGTTGCTGTTCCTCAGAGGAAGCGTTCAACACTGACGCTGTTAGTTTTTTTTAATGATTTGCTGGTAGCAGATGGTTCTTTTTCCACTGCAAAGCCAATATGGACACTTCGTTAGTGCGGCCCACCAGTGTGTGCGTGAGCATGCACGTTTCAGACTCGTGTGGGTGCGTGACATGCACGAATCCGCTTTTTATTAATGTGTAAATGTTTGATGTATTTTCTGTTCATGTGTTTGAAATCCAGTCGGTAATGTGGCTTCAGAGAACACAAGCCGGCCGTAATGAGAAACAAACAGAAAACTAAGAGAGTGCTCACAGGGATTGGCTGGACAGCAGCAGTATTAGGATAACGTTGCTTTTTTTTAAATCCAAATAAAAAAACGACAAAATGAGCATCTTTCAGCTAGCAGCAGCATTAGACCCCTGCAGATGTAGCGCTGCAGCTCGTGTGGTTCAGAGATGATTCTAGTTACTGTATGTGTTCCTCAGTTTTAGAAACTAACAGAGCCTAAATATCGACTGTCGTGCAAACTGATACACAAAGGGCATTTAAAATATTGCATTTCCATTATTTTTAACTGTACTAGTGATGTTAATGATGGTTGGTTTGTTGATTTACAACCACTGGATGGGTTTGAATAAAAAATGGACTGAGAGGTTGAATCTTAATTACTATGAAGCAGACTATAGATAAATATCCAACAAGATCTGACAACATCTAAACACTGAATAGGAACAAAGTTTAACTTCAACTTTCATGAGTCATCATTAGGTTGATATTTGAAGTCCCACATTTATTACTCAATAAAAACTCCTGTCTATGTGTCAGAGTTGTATATTTAGAAGTTTTTTCCCATAATAATAAAAAGCTCTTGCATTAAATGTAATGCCACACTGTTGCCTTCTTCATTAAGTTTCGATCTTTGGCGTCCTCGCTTGTCTCTTACGCCACTTCGCTGTAGCTCAAGCACACCAGCTCACCTTCACTCTGCTCCATGCTCTTCAATGACAAGTTGTAATATTGGAATAATTCAGCCGTACACATTTAAACCCATAAACCCAAACCCTTGCTTTTGAGACTTTTATTGGTAGACTCCAGCTTTAAGGTGGAAATACTCAGTTCAGCAGGATTTTGCTCATGATGTATCTTCTAGTTTGTAGAAAACACCACCTGGTCATGTTTACAGTACAGAAAATTTGTGTTTATCGAACCAAAAGCCTGACAAACTAAAGTTGTCTTAACACTTTCAGCTGTATTTGCAAGTAATGCACCTGCTAAAAGTTAGCAGCTTCGCATGGTCATTGTGAAACCTTACAGAGCTGCTAGCATAGCTGCACACTATTGTGTAGATTGTTAGCATGTCGTATTTGCCGTCTGTTAGGCAGAACGGATATTGTCCTGTATGTCTAGGCATCTAATCATCTAAAAATGGAGTTTTTGGTCACTAAAGTGTCTTCCTCTTTCTAGTTTCTAGCTGGTTGTTGTTTTTGTCGTCATTTAAATTTGGAAGATCATTAAAACTAATTGGAAGCACAATAAATTAGATGTTTAAGAAAGATAAATATACACCTTTAAACACTGATGTTTGGCTTAAAAAGTCTGTTTTACAATGTTTATTTGATGTAAAATGAAACAAGTCACATGACCACAGGGTCACACATGTGGGATTGTCGGTCAGATTGAGTGGGAACATGTCGGTGGGGGGGTGGGGGAATCTCTGCATTAATGTGGACAAGGCCTAAGAGCAGGCATCAATAAGTTAGCATGACTCTTTGATAGCAATGCACTGCTTCACTTGCTCATGTCTACTTCTGTAGGCTATTTCCTTGTTGATTTGTAGAATTTGTAAGAGAGGAACGTACATATTCACGTCCTACACGCACTGTAAAAAACACACTACTGCTGTACATAACGTAGTGAAGTCACAGCCACGAGGGCCGCTCAAAAAAGAAACCAAACCATCTGTATTTGATCTGTGTCATCAAAGCAGAGCAATGAACTGACGTGTCAACTATTCCTGGAGCAATATACTACTGGCTTGTGCACCAGCCTGGTGTAGGTCAACAGCGAGCCTCGCAGCCTCAGAGTGACTGGATGAGGTTACAGGAAGTGGAGTCCCCAAAGAGTCCTGCTTGATTTCAAACACAAATAAGAGCATTGTTGGAGCTGACGCCTGGAGTGATGTTCAGCAGTGAAATACTATACTGCTTACTGTTTTTTTTTGTCTTGATTTTGTTGTTTTTTTTTGTCTGACTTTTGCCATTTGTCTGTTGTTTTGTGTTTCCTTTTTGTCTCGCTTGTTTTTTTTTGGTCTTATTTTTGTCATTTTGTGATTTGCTTTAATCGTTGTTTTGTGTATCGTTTGTGTTGATTTGTGGGGTTTTTTGTCTCGCTTGTGGTGTGTCAACTTTTTTGTTGTTTTATTTCTCACTTTTGTCATTTTTGGTGTCATTTGTGCAATTTTTTTGTCCCTCGTAACTTTTTTGTCTCTTTTTTAATTTTGTTTCGTGTCGTTTGTTTCATTTTTTTGTCATTTTGTAATATTTTGTCTTGTTTTTGTTGTTTTGTCTTTTTTTTTGTCTGACTTTTATCATTTTGATCTTAAAGTAAAACACTATATTGCTCAGCTCCAGATAGCTGTGACTAAACGTTGTGTTCTTTTGTAGACACTCTGTGATGTGGAAGTTGTAATGTGGAAATGATAAACCGAGGATGAATGTTGCTGAAATTGAACTTGTTTTTCTTAAGAAATGTCAGGTTGTTCATAATGTTTTGTAAAAAGATGATTTCTTAAATGTGAACATTTCTGGAATGTACCTTTTTGAACTAAATCAAAGGAAACATTTGGAATTTTGGTTGTTTTTAGGTTGTTGTGCTGTGATTTTACTGTTCTGGCCCACTGGAGATTAAAATGGGCTGAATGTGGAACCTGAACTAAAACTAGTTTGACACCCCTGAAGTAACGAGAGAGAAAAAATCTGACAGCAACTTTCCCAGAAACCCAGATACAGACCCAACTTAATAATTTATTTACGGCATGTAGGGAAAGAACACAAACTATATTAAAAGTTGTAGCATAAAAGCAGTCTGAAAGAGAACCTCTATGCATTTTAAATGAGATTTAAAATTTCATTACTTGGCCTGGAAAATATGGTATCGGTAATGATGTATTAGCCAAACAGTGGCGCTCACAGCATCTCTACTCTCCTGAATGATAAACACCTATTTAAAAAGCAACAAATCAATTACAGAGCCAAGCTGTGTTATTAGCATCGCCAGCTAACCAACCAGACGTCGTCGTCATCTCCGTCGCCTCCAGCTGGAGCAGAAGCAAATTCGTTGTCCCCTCTCCCAGCCTCGGTGATTGTACTGTCACCACAACAGCTGTAAATTAACGCTTTTCCCCTCCTCATTCAGCCTCCCAGCAGTTAGCCAGCAGCCCAGCGCTGTAATAAACCTTGCCAGGGACCCGGGGATCTCAAGCTATTGGTCTGATATTGCAAAAAGGGAGAGAGCTCAAAAGCTGTGCACTCGTGGCAATTTGTATCGTGTCTTTATTGCTCCTGTGCCACCTCTTTGCAGCTACATTTGTAAATATTTCTGATGCGGAAGAGAACAAACTTAGGAGGTGTAGACAAGTTTCTTTACGTCTGAGAACAGTAACTGCGAGGATATGACGTCAGTTTAATCCTCCAAACAGGATAAATAGCTACATTTTAACAGGTGTTTCTGCGACATTTGGGGACATTCTGTCTGAACCTGATACTTAAATGTGAATATTGATGTCATTCTTATGTCTATGCACGACAAAGGTTGAGCCAGTAAGTCATTAAGCTGTAGAAGCTGGCCAGCCTCTGTCCAAAGTCTTTATTAATACACCATGTCTCATTTGTTTTATACATGCAGAAAGAGCAATACAAAAACAACAAATTGTGGTTTCAGAGTCACCAAAGTGTCAAAACATGCTTTAATTATCTTTTTTCTTTTTATTTTTGTACAAAACACTATGAACAACTTGAAATTTCTTAAGAAAAATGAATTCAATTTCAACAACGTTCATCCTCAGTTTATCATTTCCACATTAGAACTTCCACATCACAGAGTGTCTACAAAGGAACACAACATTTAGTCACCTGGACCTGAATGATACAGTATTTTAAAATATGATCAAAAGGAGAAGGTCAGACAAAAATAAGACTAAAAAAACCAACAAAAACAGGACAAAATTTTACAAAAATGAAACACAAAGTGACAAAAAAAATGGACAAACGACGGCTTTGTCTCCGGTTGTACTCCACCTTGGATTGTGCTACATTCATTAACTTTTTACCTTCATTGTGGCTCCCAGTGTAAGTCTGACTCTTCTGATGCTTCAAAGAAAAGGAAAGCCGTCTCCATGGAAGTGAAATTAGACAAAATAAAACGCTGGGAACAGAAACACCGACCAACATGGGTCAAGATGTAAAAACAGGTCAAAATATTGTAGCGACCCTCTGTGATGAATGAGTGAGACTTCATCTGGTTCTCTGCTGGTTTATTGAACCTTCACACAGGATACTGTGGGTTGTAGCCAACGCCAGAATAACTAGAAAACCCCCATAACTTAGCTCCAGAATAACTAGAAAACCCCCATAACTTAGCTCCAGAATAACTAGAAAAACCCCATAACTTAGCTCCAGAATAAGTAGAAAAACCCCATAACTTAGCTCCAGAATAAGTAGAAAAACCCCATAACTTAGCTCCAGAATAAGTAGAAAAACCCCATAACTTAGCTCCAGAATAACTAGAAAAACCCCATAACTTAGCTCCAGAATAACTAGAAAAACCCCATAACTTAGCTCCAGAATAAGTAGAAAAACCCCATAACTTAGCTCCAGAATAACTAGAAAAACCCCATAACTTAGCTCCAGAATAACTAGAAAAACTCCATAACGTAGCTCCAGAATAACTAGAAAAACCCCATAACTTAGCTCCAGAATAACTAGAAAACCCCCATAACTTAGCTCCAGAATAACTAGAAAAACCCCATAACTTAGCTCCAGAATAAGTAGAAAAACCCCATAACTTAGCTCCAGAATAAGTAGAAAAACCCCATAACTTAGCTCCAGAATAACTAGAAAAACCCCATAACTTAGCTCCAGAATAAGTAGAAAAACCCCATAACTTAGCTCCAGAATAACTAGAAAAACCCCATAACTTAGCTCCAGAATAACTAGAAAAACCCCATAACTTAGCTCCAGAATAAGTAGAAAAACCCCATAACTTAGCTCCAGAATAACTAGAAAAACCCCATAACTTAGCTCCAGAATAACTAGAAAAACTCCATAACGTAGCTCCAGAATAAGTAGAAAAACTCCATAACTTAGCTCCAGAATAACTAGAAAAACTCCATAACTTAGCTCCAGAATAAGTAGAAAACCTCCATAACTTAGCTCCAGAATAAGTAGAAAAACCCCATAACTTAGCTCCAGAATAAGTAGAAAAACCCCATAACTTAGCTCCAGAATAAGTAGAAAAACCCCATAACTTAGCTCCAGAATAACTAGAAAAACCCCATAACTTAGCTCCAGAATAACTAGAAAAACCCCATAACTTAGCTCCAGAATAAGTAGAAAAACCCCATAACTTAGCTCCAGAATAACTAGAAAAACCCCATAACTTAGCTCCAGAATAACTAGAAAAACTCCATAACGTAGCTCCAGAATAACTAGAAAAACCCCATAACTTAGCTCCAGAATAACTAGAAAACCCCCATAACTTAGCTCCAGAATAACTAGAAAAACTCCATAACGTAGCTCCAGAATAACTAGAAAAACCCCATAACTTAGCTCCAGAATAAGTAGAAAAACCCCATAACTTAGCTCCAGAATAACTAGAAAAACCCCATAACTTAGCTCCAGAATAAGTAGAAAAACCCCATAACTTAGCTCCAGAATAACTAGAAAAACCCCATAACTTAGCTCCAGAATAACTAGAAAAACCCCATAACTTAGCTCCAGAATAAGTAGAAAAACCCCATAACTTAGCTCCAGAATAACTAGAAAAACCCCATAACTTAGCTCCAGAATAACTAGAAAAACTCCATAACGTAGCTCCAGAATAACTAGAAAAACCCCATAACTTAGCTCCAGAATAACTAGAAAACCCCCATAACTTAGCTCCAGAATAACTAGAAAAACCCCATAACTTAGCTCCAGAATAAGTAGAAAAACCCCATAACTTAGCTCCAGAATAAGTAGAAAAACCCCATAACTTAGCTCCAGAATAACTAGAAAAACCCCGTAACTTAGCTCCAGAATAACTAGAAAAACTCCATAACGTAGCTCCAGAATAAGTAGAAAAACTCCATAACTTAGCTCCAGAATAACTAGAAAAACCCCATAACTTAGCTCCAGAATAAGTAGAAAAACCCCATAACTTAGCTCCAGAATTAGCCGCCGTTCCCAGCGCTCTCTAATGCTGACTCTCAGCCAATCAGAGGTGAGCTAACTAAACATGACACGTTCACTGACATCAGGTAAATCTGGCACTGAACAATAAACACTGAAACCTCAACATCAACAACAATATCAGTCCGGTACAATATTCTGTTATCTTCTAGTAAAATGATTCATACATGCATTAAAGTCGTTTCTATTCATGACTTTACGAAGAACTGATGGAAATTCTGAAGCACGTAACATCTTTGTTTATATTTTCACCGGAGTTCTGACTTTAAATTGACTTATGTCGATTCATAGGAATGGAACTCTGATGTAACTTGAGGAATCATTATGTTCTCTTTTTTTGCTTTGGTTTGGTCTCCACCACCCCCTGAGAAAAATACGTGTATCCTTCGCTGCGAAGTCTTTTTCTGTGTTGACCAGTCGCTGCTGTTTGTCGCTGTGTCCGGTTTGTTCTGGAGCTTTTTCCCTGATGTCTAAGCACACGTTGTTACCAAACACACCAGAGTGCTGCACTCAAAGATTGTGCTGTGACACAAAGTTAATCTGATTAAAAACCTTATATCTAATGGCCTGTGTAGTGTAATCAGTGCCTGTAATTGCTGCAAAGTGCCAAGTGTGGACCGAGTCTTTGTGTTCTTCTTGGTTTTATATTTTATTTTCAAGCAGGAAAAACTTTTATCAAGCCAAAACACACATCTTAGTGAGCCATATTCTAAACTCTTCTGCGCTGCATGAATACGTACAAAGGAAAATTATATATTCTGTTGTGGCTTTTAATATGGAAAAGAAAAAGGAACAAAGGCGTGTGTGCTTGTGATGAGGGAGGAAGTCTAATTGGGCTCACAAAGTGTCTGACTGCCAATTGGGACTGTGGGAAGATTAAAAAGCGAGACATTAAAAAGAAAAAGCATGGCATGAAACAAGTTCCTAATCTACTCCTACCTCGCTCTCCTGCCTCCATCCACCTCTCCACTCGTCCAGGCATCCGCCCACACAGATTCAAGGAGACGCCGGTTCCCTGGCAACCTCCTGGACAGGGGGTGGTGGCGGCGATGATGCTGGAGGAGGGCGAAGGTGAGGACACATCTGTGTGTCAGGAAGAGTGATATTACGGTCAGTGGGGTTTGAAATAGAGCAAGATGAGGAGGAAAGTCTCAACGATAAAGAACACTGAGTTAGAGCAATCATAAATCCCTGCCTAAGTAATAGCAGTGGTTCAGCAGAAAGCTCATGCGCGGTTCTCACGCCGTCTTCAGTTTGCCTGACTGAAGCGTAAATTGGCACTTTGGCAATCAAAATCAGCTGGCTTGTTGCCTCAAACAGTTCATCGAGTTACAGAGAGCAAGGAGGAAATATAGCAGAGAGCTGGAAAGAAGCAAAACAGATGAAAGATGAACGAGAAAACGAGTGATTACGACGAGAAAGAGCTCACAAACGGCACGAATGACGCTTTTGTTGAAAGAAATGAGTCTGCCCCTGAAGGATGAAGAAACTGCTCTTATTGCTGATAGAAATGTGTGTGCGCTATTTCCATCGTCTGATCCCCCCCCATGCTTCTAGTCCTGAAGGAGCTCAGATGTAGGCCCGCATCGAGACAACGGTGTTACCGTGTCAGTGCTATTTTTAGGTTTCCGCCTAGACTGCCCGCCTCATTAACATGTTCTTGTGACATTGTGAGACAAAACAAAGCTGGTGATTGGCTTATGGAGTCTGGAGTGTCTTCACAGAGCTTTTAAGCCTCTCAAGTAACGGCCAGTGGTGACTGATTGTATCCTGATTTAACATCCTTGTTTCTTCTTGTGTGTCACAGACAGAGACAGTGGTTGGATTTGGTGTAAATAAAGCTGCAAAGTCAGCTGTGAATCTAAGTGACAAAAACCTGACCATAACTGATATTATGTTGCTGAGAAGCCACCAAATGTGAACCATCTGCATTTGGGATTTCCCCAGTCACACACAACATGCAGCAGTTTTGTTGGAGCCACGCTGTGTTTTCTTCTTAAAGTTGTAACAGGACATCAGGTTTGCTGATTCCAAGCTAATTAGCGATGACTCTATTGTTGCATCCCTCTAGCCTAGCCACGCTATACCCATGTTTCTGACGGCACAAGGGTCTAGGGAAGCTCGACAGGGAGGGAGGCGGGCTAAAAGGTTGTCTATCAAATCACTCTGCAGCATTTGGGTAGGTATACCACCAATCAACGCAACGAAAAGGCTGACGTAGTTCCTAGAGCGCCGGCGGATTGTGGCTAAGTCCCATTAGCTTCCCAACCAGCGGAGCCAACTGGTATATTAAGGATTTGCCATATCCCGTCGGCATAAGTCCAAATACGTCTTTCTTCTCAATGAAAAACTTCAGTGCCGTCCTTTGTTTATCTTTCAAGTTGAATTTTAGCTTCAAATCTTTAAGGGCTGTGGCCAAAGCCGAGTCCAAAGATAACTGTTTATTGTGCGCCGGTTGTTTCTGTCAGAATCGTCGCGCCTCTGTCGTCACTTAGTTACGCCCACCTTCTGACTCTACACTTCATGGTGATTGGTCCGGCCAGTTTTAGGAGAATCCAGCCTCGAGCCTTATGGAGGGTAACTAGACCCATCCTAGCAGAGAATTAAATTCGTTGCCGTGGGTTGTCTAGCGCGGCTAGGCTAGCATCCCTCTCAATTCAGCATCAAGATGGCTGCTTTCTCGTCTTCTTTTCTGTATTGTTTAGTGGTTAATTGCAAAAACTTCTGAGCCTTACCTGGAAACAAGGATTGTATCTCCCACTTTGGGCCATAACTGTACAGGAGGTCCTCGGTTTTTGACGTCCTTGATATATGGCGTGTCGTCGTTACGTTGTCAGTGGGACGGTTGAACTAGTTGGCGAGGTGAAAGAGGAGAGCGGGGTGAAATTTTGTGTTGGACGTCAAGCAGATCCAAGAGCAAGGAGCAGAAATTTTGCCCCAGTTGTAGGCTAAGGTACATATTCAGGCAGCTGTGTGACCAAAAAATACTCGTAAAAGATTGAAATAAGGTGTTCTAACGTTAGTTGATGAGCAGAGTTCTCTATGTACGGACATTTCTTTGAGCGCAGCACATGTTAAACATTAAAACCACTTTTGTTCATTTAATTGTGGGAAGCTAAATTTGAGACTGATGTAGTGGGAAAGTTTTTCTTCTTAACTGATCCGATCGTCTGCCATCATCATCATCATCATCAGGTGTGTTTGAACTTCCTCCTCTCTTTTCTCATTTTGTGTCTCTTAAATAAAAAATGAAGTGGCAATATAATGCAATAATAATCAAAAAATAAATCCACAAAAGAAAAGGCTAGTAAAAATATAAATATAAAGACAAATAAATACTTTTTTTTAAAAAAAATAGGAAGAAATGTGCTTTTCCTTTTTTTTTTTTTTACAGCAACATAGATTTTTTTAAATTTTATTTATTTTTGTAATTTGATACTCTCACTACTCCATAGTTAAAACCTGGAGGTCAAGATCGAGTATGGAGCAATCGGAGAGAATCTGGAGAAATTATACGTGTGCTTTAATGCATTTAGATTCAGTGGATATCTCTAGAAATGGAGAGAACATTTGGAGTCTTTTGAAAAGAATCTTTCGCTCGAGAAATTGACATTGTGAAGAAGATCGATATAAACGCTGATTCTGACGACGCTCACAAACCTTTTCTCCTAATGAGATTTTCTCTTCACTCAGTGTCTCTTAAACGTGTCAAACCTGTGGATCGTCTCCGGCTGCTCTTCAGATCAGATATTGCCCAAAATAGTGGCTCCTACACTCCGTGTTCCAGCATTTAAAAATGTCACTGCGCCATAATTAAAGGTCAAAAGTTTCTGTCTTTGAAAATTTTCCTCCAGAAATCTGCACACAAACCTAATGATGGCTGTACGATTAAAGGTCAGAATTGTAAAGTCAGATGTGTTTGCAGACGCCACTGTTCCAGTTCTGATTAAACCTGACAGGAAGATGCAGTTTGACAAAGTTTGAATCTCTGAGAGACGAGAATTGATTCCAAAGGGGTGAAACCTGGACGAATGATGAGTTTGATCCATTCAGGTCAAGTTAAGTGGTTAAGTTTAACTTCCTACAGCATCAGACCGCAGTTTACTTTAATCTAGTGGAAATTGGCAATCGCAGTGAGTTATGAGTACTAATAGGCTAATCAGAGGATATCCGCCTCCTCCAGCAGCTCGTTTGAAGTCCTTGAACTGAGCGAACCATGTGGAGGACCTCTGCTGTCGTGTAACTGGGAATCCTGCATGAGTCAGATAATTAGTCAGCTTCTGTGACAAAGACAATCGATGATAGCATCGCAGCAAGAGGTGCATCCTCTGTAAATGATCTTCAGCTGCTTTATTCTTCCTGTAGCAGAAAAAAGCAACTTTAAGGATCACATATCTATTTAAACTCCAACACAAAGCAGCTGTTGATGTTCTTCTATCATACACTGAGTGGATAATTTGTGTTTTGCTACTTGAAGCTGGACTCTGTGATTATATTCCAATATACACTGTAAAAAAGGCATTTTTTAACAATTCACTGTTGTTTTACAGATAATTGGTAATATCACAGGGAAAAAAGGTATATTCATTTGCAAAACAACAGAACAAAACTGCCATTTATCTCCACATCAAAAATCTTTATTTTAACAGTTGGTTTTAATTGTACAATGACACTATTTTTACTGCATTTAATGCAGCAAGGCATTCTAATTTTATATGTATTTGCCATTATTAGGAAGAAAAGATGGTGTGTATTAAGACTGACAATGTAACTTTATAAACTCTTTTGTTAAATATCAGATGATATTTAGTGAAATCCCAGAAAAAAAGTATTCCCCCCCCTGTTTAACTGTTTTAACCAGCTAAAAACATTATTATTTTGCAGATATTTGCCATTATTTTCACTTTTTTTGGACGTTACGGTATTAGTGTTTTGATTGATGGTTGTTTTTTTTTTCAGATAGATTTTTTTCTTACATTTTCAGCTAATGTATCTCAACTTCTGCACATCTATAGTTCAGTAAATGGGAAACAAAGTACTGTTAAAGCTACACTGTTTAAAAAGGGGGAACAATAAGGTGCTACTCTAGCAGCTGGAAAAAATGGTAAATATCCACAGCTGATTGAAAAACTCTATTTTTTTATAATTAAAAACCTATTGTATGCTACCAAAGTTAGCAGCCAAGTGGCTAGCTGAAAATAGATTTGAACAGAGACCAAAGCTAAGCTAAAAGGTGACTAAATACAGTATAAATATTTACCTTATTTCCACTCTAAATTACTGCCAGTGCTGCTCTGTGTCTCGATGATGTGTGAGATCACAACTGTTTGCTACCATGTTCACATTATCAGCTGTGAAATGGTGCTAATATGTCCCAGTGGGCTTCCATTGTTCCCAAAGGAATAACAAACCAGTTAATGCAGGTTTGCATACAGCGCAACATGTAGTCAGAACAAAGCAGCATCTATTAAAAAAATGCATTTAATCAGTTTATTTAAAAATTCAGAAAAACACAAATGTGCTTTAAATTTTGTTATTATTATTATTCATATATTAGTTGTTTTGCCTTCACAATAATCACAGAGTGCATTACTTCATTTAAATAAATGTGTTATTATATAGTGATTATGACAAATTTGGCTTAGTAATCTTGTCAGCAGAGGACTGATGTGTTGTTCTACATGTTTTTCAATCAACATCCAGCCTCCACTGGATCCTGAGTCGGTTCAAACTCTCAGCAGCTTCCATTCAGAGCTAACAGTTAAAGTGTGCAGGTTACTGCTGACATCTAGTGGACAAACATGCTCAGTACATCTTTTAATAAATGCAATGAAGATGAGTTCAGTGATTTCCCTAAATGTTAAATATCCCCTCAAGGTGTGTTCAAAGCTGCTGCTGTTAATGATCATTTTGTCTGTTTTTTTTTACTTTGCCCTGTAAAACTTGTAAAACCCACTCCTGCAGAAATACAACATCAGTTTTACTATTATTATTATTATTGTGTGTATTGTTGTGTATTATTGTATATATATTTTTGCTATTTTCTTGCAATTTCTTTCTACATTTTTCTATATTTGGGTCTTACAGGGTATTTTATATGCTGGGAGACATATCAGGAATGAAATAAACAGCGATAATAAGAGATATTTTACCTTAAAACTGCGGTGTACCGATGACAGTCTCAAGAACGTGGATTCAGACTTCCAGGGTTTCATATGTCACAAGTTAAGGAACCAGTCACGTTCTCTATCTTTATTCTTCTTCAGTCTTAGTTTCCAGTTCTAATATGTTTTACAGCATTCTTCCATTGATGCAGCTTGCCATCGTGTAGCCTCGTGTGTTCAGTGTTTGAGCAGATTCATAGGTGAGCTGGTGTGCTTGAGCTGTACTACGTTAAAGAGAAAAAGGTGAAGACTTGATAGATGTGCACGCTCTGAAGGAGGTAGTGTAGGCTGAATGTGAGTCATTTTAAAGCAAACTGTTCATTTTCATAGGAAAACTTCTAAATATCTAACTTTAATAGACAAAAATGAGTTTTCATGATTTAGAGAGGGCCTTTAAAATATAATAACACCTCCAAAGACTGAAATATTCAGAATGTGTACGAATATTTTTCAATTTAATACCTGGAAAACTATTTAAAAAACAAAAAGCTGCCTCCAAAATCACTAAAAAAGTCCCTTCTAAGTGAATGTGCAACACACGAGTCAGACTTAAGCTGCCAGTTGGATCAGGCTTCCAGGTTTTGGCTTTCAAACCTGTTAAAGTGTCACAAATCATCCTCACAGGTACACACCTCAATTCTCAGTGGATGAATTCCTCTTCCTCTGTCAGAGTCTGAACGTTAATCATTCTGTACAAACGTCCAAGAGAAGAGGAGTAGCATTTAGCAAAACACATCTCTGAGCAAAGGGATGAAAATGTCACTTTCAATCAGTGATCAACCGTCATCTCCCCGTCAATAATCTGTCATTATATCACAGCTATCAGAACCTCCGTGGTTTTTTTTAAGATGCCTCACAAAAATGAACAAATTTAATATAATGAACAAGTTTAATTCTTTTATGAAACTCATGCACTCCAGAGAATCAAAACACTTTCTTTGTCAGAGCCACAGTCATCGAAAAAATCCTAATTACTCTGGGGAAAAGAAAGAGATTAAAAAGCAGTAAAGGCTCCCTGCTAAAGACATTAGCTGGTTTGAAGTTTGTGCAACTTTTCATATTTTCTGCTCGTGAAACTGCTGAAAGAACACAAAGTTTAATTCACTTTTGGAAACATTTTAAGAGAAGCTGATGAAACTACAGCATGCTGGATTCTGCCTTCATGTGAGGGAAACTGAAGTCTTACTCCGAATGTCTGACAGCCGCTGCTTTAACCCTCGTGTCATCCTGCGGGTCAAAATTCACCCGTTTTAAAGTTTGAAAATGTGGAAAAATATCTATGTTTTCACAGTGAAATTTCTGATGTCCACATTTTCAACATTTTTGGAAAATCTTTGAACATTTTTTGGTGGAAAAAAAGAAATGTTAAAAATGTTTATTAAGAACATTCACAAAAAAATCAACAAAAAATTTAGTGAATTTTGCTGGATTTTGGTTGATTTTTTTTACTGATATATATGTAATCACTTTAGATATTTTTAGGATTTTTTTGAAGATTTTTACTCATTTTTTTTTTAAAGATTTACAAGAATTTTCTTGCCACATTTGAGAGATTTTTTTTAAATAAAACTTTCAAGGTAAACTTTTCAGGAAATATTGGAATTTTCTTTCTGACATTTCTGCAAATTTTCACAAATTTTGGAATTTTTTTTTGCTGAATTTTTGGATTTTTTTTCAGACAAGGAAACCATATTTTTGGTGCTGGTAAATGAAGACAACAGAGGGTTAAAGAAGGAGCAACTGTCAGCGCCATGGTTTGATAAGCTGTTGACCAAACAGAAGGGTCAGCGGTCGTGTTCGCTGCCACACACATGCGTCAAACACACATTCATGCAGCAGATAGTCTGTGTTGTGACCTTCCCTGTCAGGTGAAACGACTCCTCTTCCTCTCCTCGGTGGCCTCCTGCTCGCCTCTTGACCTCTGCCTGGACGAGTCCCGGCCACTTTTCTGTGACAGTCCAAATGGACTGACTCCAGCCAGCGACCTTGTCCATCCCCTCTGGACATCTGTACGCTCACTCAATGTAGACAATCAATCTGTTTTTTTAAGCACATGCTTTGCACTCGGCAGCCATGAGAGGGCGCTGAGATCCTCTGAAATCCCTCAGAACCAGCTAGAATTCCTCTCTGCTTCCTCCTTTTTTAAATTTCTCTGAGCTTGTAATTCTTTCCCTCTGTCGCTTTGCTTTTTTCCTCTCCGGTGTCCACCTTGCAATGTGCATTGTCGCTTTGCATGCTCGCCTCCTTCGCCTGCTTGCATGCATGCGTGTGTGTGTGTGTGTGCGTGTGCGTGCATTCCTGTTAAATGTGTGTACTGTATGTGTGCGCACACGTGCCTGTTCCGCTCTCTGTTGTGGAACAAATTACACAGCGGCTGGGGAGCCAAATGACTAATCAGTGGTACACAGATTAAAATCCAATTGCTGCAATTTGAAGCCACACAGGAGTAGTATGGGAAATTAACTACTACAGTGTCGGTGCTGCTGTCGACACTCGGCATACCTGTTAGATGTTGATCTTTTAATTAGAGCGGCCCGTAGAAACTGCAGATCAAAGATTTCAAAACCTTCTTTCTGCCTCCAGACTTGACACTTCAAGTTTTTGACAACCAAATTAAGAACAATGTGCACTTTCTTGCTTCCTTCTGAGCACCTGGAGCTGTGATCGATGCACCTCTGGAGTCAAACTCCACGTTAAATGAGCTGCAATCTATGCATGAAATATAACAGAAGTGGTTAACAAAGTTAGAGCAAACCACAGTGTGTGGTTAATTTGTTCATATCCACCGGGAGGGATGTTAAGAAGATGAAGTGTGGTGTTTATGATGGGGCTGGGAGGATGGGATGTTGTCTGCAGCTACAAATTCGCCATCGCTGTATCATCCCCTGCCCACAATAACCACTTATCAACCACAGGCTAAAGTGGCCATTGCCAGGGCTTACCATCTCCGACTCAGAAATGGATTGAAAGTGCCGCTTGTTTATTTTAAACTGCAGCCCGGCAGACAATTCATTTCTGCTGGCGCAAAAACATGTTCAAGGGGAGAATGAATGATGTGAATAATGAGCACGTCCTGAGTCGCTCAGCGCTTTAGGTGAAAGCAGGCAATTGACTCTCTTTCTTATTATATTATCTTCTTTTTTTTTTCCTTGGATGTGAAAAAGTGCAATATGCGCCTGAGCAGGGCTGAGACACAACATGAGCGCTTGCCTGGAATAATCTCAATGGCAAAAAATAATCTCATTTTGTCTGGGAGTGTAAAAATCCTGTTTGCATGGCTGTGGCGTGCGTCTTTGTGCCGGAGTGTCTTATGGCAGGCAGGAGACGTGCGTGCAGGCTGTTGCTGAAACCATAACAATCGCGCTGGAACATTTCATTGGGAGTGAATTGGAACATGCCACATTTCCCTCTTTTCACAGATGTGACATCTTTTAGTTTGGCATCAAGTGCACAAAGGACAGCCTTGTTTTTTTAGATTTCTAAACGGTGTGGAGAATCCTCTAAATGGCAAAACTGCACCTTTTTCAAATCTTTATTAACCTGGAAATTGGTTGAGGAAACACATCTGCGCTGCTTGAGCTCGTCCTGCGGATCCCGGTCCAGGAGCAGAGCGGCTCTCACCTGGGAGCTGCTGCAGCCCCGGTGGACTCCTCTGGAGCAGCTCCTACTGCAGACACTTTGTTCAAGGGGATCTGTGTGGAAGCTGCTGGGAGGGGAGAGAATGTGTTCACTGATTTCTCCTTTTTTTCCCCAACCAATCAAACCCTCTTTTTCTTCATAAGACCACTTCTGCAAAGTTTTGGCTGCAGCTTCAGGAGTTTTGTCGCACTGATGCAAGACTGTCACACTACGTTTGATTTCAGCTCCGGCTCTGGGTGCTCATCCCCTGGTGCTGGGTCATTTTAGTCACTCATTGCAGTTAACATTTGAGGTTTTTCCTGCAAAGAGGAACTTTGGAGCCGCTCAATACGGTTTTAAACAGCGCCAGAAATGATAAATGAATATTTTTCAACCAAATTGTTGAATTTACTCAAACATAAAGGGCATTTTTGCTTATCAAATGGTAAGAAATTGCGGTAAAATGCAGACATTTTTGCCAAATAATGAAGCACAAGCTGTGTTTCTGTAATGTTTTTTAATGGGCTTCATATTAGACAAAAGATAAGTTCTGACAAAGCAAACATTTAATTCATAGATGATGAAGTGGTTCGGCTCTTTTCATCGTTTTTGTTTCCAGACAGGAAGAAACATGACCGATACCAGGTGACATGAAAGAATTTTCCTGATTGAGAACCATTCCTTTAGATTTTTCTCAGTTTTTCTCTCCTAAATGCCAAAGTTTGGTTTGTTTGTTCCTCTTCTTTAAGGTTTTATAGCAGTTGGCTGGTTTTGTGTCTGTCGGTCACATGTAACCGTCTATACAACCACTTTCTGGCTTCCACCTCCCAGTTTATTTACTCCACAGCTGTGACTGAAAACAAGACTAATTTGCAGTCTGTTTTTCTTAATTTTCTGCAATACTTCACACTCAGTTGTATGAAAATATGTTTATAGATTCATTTCTCTAACTGTACCGTAATCACTCCACCAAACGTCCATTCTGAGCTAGGAAAAACATTTTCTGTGTAAAAAAGGTAATTTCAGCAATTTCTGAAGCAACAGTTAGCTTTCCTTTGATTTAATGTGATCATCAGAGCCCAGCTGAGGTGTCATATCAGCAAGGAAACTGCAGGCGTACTGCAGACTGAACATACTACATCTGCATGTCCTCAAGAGGAGGACAGCATCTTGAACTTGTGCTCTGACATGATACAAGCCTTACTTTTGATCTAAGCATGAATGCTCCAGTGCAGGAGTGAACAGCAAGTTGCAAAAGTCGTGACGGCTTTCCTGCAAAGTTTAAAACTGAAGCTGAAAAATGAAGTGCCAAAATCTGCAGTTCCTTCAATGGCCACTTGGGGCTGGCTTCAAAAGTGAGTAAATCTCCATAGACCCGCATGTTAAAATGTCTAACTTTACAACAGAAAAAAAACATGTTTACAGACGAGAACAGAAACCAGTTTTGTCTCTGTAGCTGAAATATTCATGACAACTGTATGAGGGGTGAATTTCTAAATAACTTTCTGACTTTACTGATAAACCATCTTGACACAGAACCCTGGTAAAGTCACAACTTCTCATGTTTCTGATATGAACTTAACAAGCAAGGTGTTCATTAGTGAGCTTTAAAGGTGCAGGAAAGTGGATTTTGTTACTTTTGGAGAGAGCCAGGTTGCACTGGACGGATATGAAAGTCATCTTCTCATCTAAGTTTTGGCGAGAAAAACAGATAAAAACCTTTTCCAAAATGCTGACCCACTCATTTAAGGTTAAAAACCTGATGTTAGGTAGGTGTAAATGAACAAAAACACAATTTTCTCAGGCTGAGAAAAGGTCTGTTCACACCCATGCTGCGGTGTAGCCCTCAATCAGAGAGCGAGGAAACCTGCAGCACCTTTAATTTTCCGTGCTTTGTTTTGATTTTAGCAGAAACTCCATGGACTGGGAAAAAAAAAATTCCAGAAGGAAATGTCATGAGCTGATCCAGAACTGAACCATCAGGGTATTAAAGGAAGGTCATGATGTTTTCATGCTGCATGTTCTGGCCATCTACATTATATGTGCATGAAATAATGATTCCACAATGGCGTGATTATGAGCTTTTATTTAGTTGTATAGCCATAAGGCATGCTACTGTCAATAAATCATTAAATCAGTGTAGCTCCAGGCTTGGTCAAAGAAGCATCCAAAAGCCATTACTCCAGATGGTGCATTAGGATGAATGTCATTATGATGATATCATCCCCCACAGGTCCTTTCTCTTCTCGGCCATTTTCATCCCATCATATTTTATCTCTAACTATCACGCCGCCATGTTGCCAAGTGACTTCCAAACTTACTGCAGGTATTGTTCTTCCACGACGTCAGAACACGCAGCATTTTTTCACTCTCGGTTAAAACGCGTCGAGCAGGTTGTTGTTGTTTTTAAACTCCTTTTCAGCGTATTAAGGAAAGCTCTTTACAATCCTCAGCTGAGAAAGGAGGAAGATTCCTCGGGCTGAAACCATTTCCTTTCCCCTCTCTTCTCCTTTCTTTTGACTATATTTCTAAATTTACCCATCCATTAGCGGGAGACACAGAAGAAGACAGAGTTGCTGGAGCTTTTAACAAGGCTACTTCTTCTCTTCAGTGTCATGCTCTGCTGAGCTTCAAAACACGCGCCCCTCTTTTGTGTCTTTATTACGGGTAGTGCTGAAAGAGAGATGAGTTTGAGGTTGTTGAGCTTTTATATATGTGTGTGTTTGTGTGTGTGTGTGCTCGGTTGGTTGGCATCAATAAAATTTGAGGAAAGCTGCAGCGGCAGGTAGGTGGTATTCAGCGCTGGGGGTGTCGTAGGTGTGTAGTTATGTCCCAGTTATCTGGCACAGATAATTGATGTCGACAAGCACGACTGAAGTCTCGGTGACAACGATAGGAGCGCTCGCCGTTGACGGATGCCCACGTCAATCTTTCTGACCCACCCACCCTCTCCATTCACACACATACACTCTTCACCGGTTCCTTTTCAGCGGGACACAAAAGGAGCAGCCTCCTGGCACGCCGTCGCCAGCCGAGGGCAGCGCCGGGGGAGGACCGAGAGAGAGGACGTGGAGGGAGGAAAATATTGGGAAGGAGGGAGGATTTGGGATAATATTAATGAGGCAAAAGAGGCGGGCTACGAGGAGGAGGAGGACGGAGGATTGATGGAGGCGTATAAAAGTTGGTGGGGTGAGGAGGTGATGCAGGTGGAGAGAAGGGAGGGATATAAAAGAGCACCAGGAGGGGTTTTTTTTTTTCTTCCTCTTGTGATGCTAAGAGTTGGGGAAGCTGCTTAGCATTCTTCCTCTCTCTCACACTCCCTCCAACTTTAGAGCTGGCTCAGCAGAGAACACATAGATGTTAAAGTGCCGTGATTAATTTAGGTTGCAGCGAGCTTTTTTGGCCGGCATGTACACACACTCCCGCACACACACAAGCTCACACATCAGAATCTGAATGGAGGTCGCAGTTGTAGAGAAATGGCCTTTGAAACTGAAATTTATCCTTATGCAATACCCATCAGCTCTCGCAGTCGGGTAGCGACGCGGCAAAATGAAAACTTCAGTTCGGGCTTATCAAAAGGGCACAGCTGTACCTACAAGTCAAGATGCTGTACATGTCGAAATAAAGATGAGACGACTGATACCGTTCTCGCACAGTATCTGTGTATAAAATGTTGAGCTGCAGAGCCTGGATGAATCGCTCACCAGAGGGAAAAAATGGAAACGGGTCAAACAGCTGTTACCTGAACGCTGTTAAACGTATCGGCTTCATGCCTGAAAAAACAACCTGGTTAGTTTTCTGTAAAAGTCTTGTCAAAAGGTCATTAAAGGGGAACTTCATTTTTTTCCAACCTGGGGTCTGTTTCCATTTGTCATTTCATACATGTGAGTGATGGAGAAATTAATTTTCGACATAGCTCCAGTATTTAGCCAGGCAGGCAGCTTAGCAGCTCAGCTAGCAGCTCAGCTAGCGAAAAGTATGAGGCAATTTGCCCCCCCGCATCTAAGTCCACCCTAACGTGCTTTTTTTCCCCACACTGACCGGCTCAGATAGTCTCAACGAGTGTCCCACAACATACTAGAGATGAAAAGTGAACGAAAACCTCCACATTACCTGGTGATCGCTCTTTGTTGTGGTCTGTATCCAAATCTCAGGATGCTAGAAAGCAAATCTCGTTCCGAAATCGCGCGATAGCTTGCGCCAAAACCAAAATTATTTGCTAACAAAAATATTCACATAATAGGAAGATAAATGAAGTGCCTAACAGATAAGTAAGAAAATATTACACATGAGATGGAAACTAGTAATGGTAATAAAGCTAATGCTAATTAATGCTAAACACAAAGGACAGTTGAGCCTAATATGGATACTTTGCTGGTGGTGCTATACGAAAAACAAAGGAATTGCCAAATATTTACTCAGAATCATGAATATCTGTGTGGATTTTGACATTAATGCCCCCAATAGCTGGGTCAATATATAATTACAGGACTTCTTCTAACATAGTTGACTGGTATCATAGTTGACATTTTTGCTGTTTTCAGGCCTAAAATCAACATGGCCGTCTATAAACAAACACCACATGGTATTTTTAGACAAAAATTCTTCTATATATTATACACACAATTGAGTAAAATTGATATTGAAAGTTATTTCTTAAGATATAGTAGTAAACCTGCTGATCACTTTATATTAAATAAGTCAGAAAGCCTTGGAGTCTGGCCAGTCTTTTCTTCAGGATGAAATTCATTTATTGTGAACAATTTCTGAGTAATTTTGGAGAATTTTCGGGTCATTTGGGACAAATTTTGCATCATTTTCAACAAGTTTTCTATCATTTTTGATCATTTGATCATTTTTACATCTTTGAGAGAATTTCCGAGTCATTTAGAACAAACTTTATGTCCTTCTGGATTAATTTTTACGTAATTATGGATAATTTTCAAGTCATCACACAATATTTCCCTCTAAACCACAAACCTGAATCTCATGGTTTTAACCTTTCAGAGCCAAACATGCTAAGCTAACATCCCCGGTCCTCGGTTCATAGTTGATGATACAAAATCGTGTCAATCTTTCCTACTTAACTCCCATCAAGAAAGCGGCTACGCATATTTCCCAGTATGTCAAACTATTCCCTCAAAGCTTAAAACTTCCTTTCATGCAAATTCTCCACGTCTCTCAGTTTCCACGTTATTATCTCCTCCCTTATGTTGTTGGAGGAGGCAGATTGGAGCTTAGCTGGTTGGCCAGACCTGAGGGGACAGATGAAATAAGCAGCTCAGAGGAAACATACCTGTGTCTTTATGTATTCCTGGCTGAATGCATTCCCAGTCTGTTGGTGTTTTGCCATTTTCTATACCGTGCAATCGTGACCGCCTACCTGTAGCTGCAGCCCCACACATGAAACCCCGTCTGAGCTTCACTGACCACTCCACCATTAAAAACCGCTCGCTGACGCCTTATGAGAGAAGGGTACAGGAAATGAAACAAACACCCACTGGTCTTTCCGGAAAAGAAACCCGTAGCGGCGGAGCAGCGCGTGCGGTGGCGGCGGCGATGGTGGGCAGCTCGATGAGAATTGGACCGCTCTCCTGGCGTGGGTAGCATTTGTGTTTTCGCTGCCACGAGTGCCTGCGGTGCCGTGCGGGGCCGGCTGGCAGGCTCGCGGAAAAAGACCCATCTGTTGTATGAGATTATTTCAAACCAGGAACAGCACAGGATGTCACCTGTTTGGAGAGGCTCAGGGGAGGTGGGATTACGAGGAAGAGTCTATAAATGTGTGCGGGGGACGTGGGGTACAGAGGTAAATTTCTCAAGACGACACGTGTTCCCTCGCCCGATCGAGCCGCTGTGTATCCGAGTACGTGTGCTTAATGCGATTCTGTATGTTGCACTGTACATCTGCCAATTTGTAAACGTGTTTACGGTCAGCATGAAGATGCAATCCAAGGAGGAGAAGATGCACCATCCTCGCAGCATCGACCTTTATATATATTTTTATGGCAGTTTTTTCATATACTACTATATAACCACCATCATCTGTGATTTCAGCCTGCAGTTTTACACTAAACATGTGAATTTAAGCATTTTGTTCAAGCTGTAGTTAAAGCGAGGCTGAATATTCTGATATTTTCAGAGAATAATCTTTTAAATCAGGGCTGTCAAACTCATTTTAGTTCAGGTTCCACTTTCAGCCCAATTTGATCTCAAGGACCAGTAAAATCACAACATAATAACCTGTAAGTAACCACGATGTTTTCATCTGTTTTAGTGCAAAAAAATTTCTAAAAATATTCACACTTACAGAATTAACTTTTTACAAAACAGTATGAACAACAGGAAATTTCTTAAGAACAATAAGTTCAGTTTCAACGAGATGATGCCTCAGTTTATCATTCACATAAAATATATTACAAAAAAGAGACAAAAAATGACACAAACGAGACACAAAACAACAAAAAATTAGACAAACAACAAGAACAAAACAACAAAGAGACAAAAAATTGGATTAAAAAGTTGCAAAGCGACAAAAAAATGGACAAATGACAAGGCCTGTGTGATGAGTCTCTGGACACTAATGTCCCGCAAATGAGCTTTAGCGCTCTCCACCCTCCTGCTGCTATACATAGCTGTTACAGTCATCTAATGCTGCTTTCATCTGCACTCAGAGCTGCATTAATGCATTAATGAAAAATTAAACATTTGGAATTACATTGAATGAACTTAACCTATCAGATCTTGGCAGGTCACAAGTTTTTCCCTCGTGGAGGCGCTGTTGCTGTCACAATATTCCAACGTCTAAGCCAGCAGTGTCAAACTCATCTTAGTTCAGGTTCCACATTCAGCATAGTTTGATCTCCAGTGGACCGGACCAGTAAAATCACAGCATAACAACCTATGAATAACAACAACCACTCCAGGTTTTTTCATTGTTTTAGTGAAAAAAAAAAGTACATTCTGAAAGTGTTCACATTTAAGGAATTATCTTTTTACAAAATATCATGAACAGCCTGAAATTTCTTAAGAAAGCAACACAAGTGAAAAAAAACCCCACGAAATGGCAAAAATGATGCAAAACATTGAATAAAGAAAAACAAAATGCAAAAATAAGACAAAAACACAAGCGAGACAAAAAGGAAACACAAAATGACAAAAAAATGAAAGAAACGACAAAAGTCAGACAAAAAAAAGCAACAAAAACGAGACAAAATATTACAAAAATGAGACACAAAATGACAAAAATGAGCAATCCAGTATTTTACTTTATGATGAAAACAACTTGTCGTGGTCTAGAATTTTTTTTTACATTTATGCTTTTAGAAATTTACAATCTACAGTTAATGTCTTCTCTGGAATTTTTACACCTTGAGGGCCAGATTGGACCCTCTGGAGGACCACTTTTGGCCCACGGGCCTCATGTTGGACACCCCTGGTCTAAGCAGCTGACTGAGTGCTAAGCTGGTGAGGGTTCCGTGACTAAGAGAAATGTGATCCAAAGTATGAATAAAGGGCAAAAACAGTGGGAAACGCCGGTGCCAGCTGCACCCACGCGCAATCCCACATCAGAACCTCAAAGAGGAACAAAACACCTCTGAGGGAGTCGGACCTTCGGCCAAGGTTAGAGCGACGCGCCGCCTGCATCCTAATAGCTGTAAAGCAGAATCCCTGTCTGCAGGTGATGAATGAGTGTCATGTCACGAGGGAAGGAGAACGAGAGGAGGAGGAGGAAGATGAAATTTGGCTCTGGAGATGCTGCCCACAGGATGCTCAGGCACAGACCTCAGGAAGCCCTAACCCCTTCACTCTGCCATCTGTGGCTCAGGGGTGTGTCAGTGGAGGAATGTGTGCAGAAAACTGCTAGTTTTAGCAACTTCTGTAGGCATTTAAACAAGCAACTGTCATGCAGTTCTCATATAGTCAGTGTCACATGTATGGAGAATGTTTACTTCGATTTACAGCTCATTTAACCCTCCTGTTGTCTTCATTTACGGGAACCAAAAATATTGTTTCTCTGTCTGAAAAAAATCCAAAAATTCAGCCAAAAAAAAAAAAAAATCCCCAAATTTCTGAAAAATTGCAAAACCTTCAGGAAGAAAATTCCAGTAATACTTGAAAAAATTCCCTTAAAAGTTTTATTTAAAAAATATCAAGAAAATTATTGAAAATATTTTCAAAAAATGAGTAAAAATCTTATCAAAAAAATCCTAAAAACATCTGAAGTGATTAAATATTTATCAGTAAAACTGCTAATATTTTCTTTAAGAACATTCACATAAAAATCAACCAAAATCCAGCGAAATTCGCTGGATTTTGGTTGATTTTTATGTGAATGTTCTTAAAGAAATATTTTAAACTTTTTTTTCCACCAAAAAATGTTCAAAGATTTCCCAAAAATGTTGAAAATGTGGACATAAGAAGTTTCAGTGTGAAAATATCTTTTTTTTCCCCACGTTTTCAAACTTTAATTTTGCAAAACCTTCAGGAAAAGAATTCCAATAAGTCCTTAAAAGTTTCTCTTAAAATTTAAAATAAATAAATAAATAAATCCAAAATTCCAATAATTCTTGAAAAAATTCCCTTAAAAGTTTTATTTAAAAAATATCAAGAAAATTATTAAAAATATTTTCAAAAAATGAGTAAAAATCTTCTGAAAAATCTTAAAAAATATCTAAAATGATTACATATATATCAGTAAAACTTCTGATATTTTCTTTAAGACCATTCACATCAGAATCAACCAAAATCCAGTGAAATTTGCTGGATTTTTTTTTCTATTTAATTTTTTTTTCACCAAAAAATATTGAAAGATTTCCCAAAAATGTCGAAAATGTGGACATCAGAACTTTCAATATGAAAAATTTTTTTTTCTCCACATTTTCAAACTTTAAAACGGGTCAATTTTGATCTGCAGGACAACGCGAGGGTTAAATAAGTAACTGTCATGCAGCTATCATAAAGTCAATGTCACATGTATGGGCAATGTTTGCTTCCATTTACAGCTCATTTAAATGTGTAATTTTGTTTGACTGCTCATTTCGTCCTCCACCTCCTCCCTCACCTGAACACGTCTGTCCGTGTTTTGTGTGATTTGTGATAATAACATCCGTGCACACGCTCAGCACCTCCATCACCTCCATCACCTCCGGCGAGCAGAACAGATGGGCGAACAGGAGAGAGGTTTCCCACGTCCGCTCCTCGGCTCCGTCCAAACTCAGCCCAGCCCGCCTCGACCCTGCCAGAACCGCCGTGACTCAGCCAAAACACACTCACCAGCTCACACACAAGCAGGCCGCCACACCTCCGCTGGAGCCCGAGCACTCCAGAAATCCAGCGCCAAACTCATATGAGCCCACAAACACGGTTAAATACACATTCATGCTCACACTGTTACATGCAGACACACACACACACACACACGTCGAGTGCTTTGGCTCTCTGGCGGTCCAGAGTGACGCCCGTGAGCCAAATTATGATGAGGTAATCAAACTGCAGTTAGTGGCGAACTATCTCACATCTCTGTCCAGGTTAGAAGGACGCTGCTGCTAAAACACCGCCTGGGATCAAACTCTGAAGGTGTTTGGTGCAGCTGAATTACAAGAAAAACTATTTTAAAAAAAGCCAGATTGATGCACTTCTAATGGATTGTGTGGCTAACTGTTTCTTCTAAACACTGTTCTGGCAAACCCCTTTGCTTGATTGAGATTTCCTTCTAGTGATTTATCTCAAAGGCATTAAAGCTGCAGTAGGCAGAAATCTGGAAAAGGCAACCAAAAACGAACAAACAAAAAATGCCACAATTTAAAAATATAACCGAAAAGTCAACATTGACTTTGTTGCTTCACGCAGAATTCAAACCCAGAATCCTCTGATTGAAACCTGAAAACAGAGGTGTACACTGTAAAAAAAAAAGATAAACATGGTGGAATACTGCAACATTCAAAAAACAAATACTGAAAATAATTAGAAAGGTCTGCAAATAACAAGTAACTTTAAATTATTAGTAGACTTAATAGACTAAAAAAATTTAACAAGAAAACAACTGACTGTAAAACTATAAATAGTTGATGATTGTACATTATGTACAATATCCGTCTGTTTTATTTATTCATCTATTAATGGTTTATGTGTAAATTAATACACGGAGTCCTCGGTTTACGATGTCTTCGACCTATGTTGTATCGCTGTTTGGTCACAACTGGATACGTGGAACTACACCCTCTGTCAAAAGTTTTGAGACTGGTTGTAATTTATTTGAATGAGAAAGTGTCTCAAAACTTTTGACAGAGGGTGTAGTTGAATACGTCGTCTCGCGGCGCTGTAAGACGGTGTTTTCGCTGATCGATATCGGGGTGCACAGAACGGCTTTGTTTACATTTTTGCCGGAGTTCCAACTTACGGTGAAAATCGACTTACAGCAGGAACAGAAGTCCAACTTAGTCGAGGAACTCCTGTATTGTTTTATGATTTTACTGGAAATCTCTAATATAGAAAAAAAAACGTGTAGTCTACTTTTTGCGTGGATCACTGGAATTACAATATGCTGAAAGGGTTTGCTTAATGAAATAATACATTTATAAAATCAAAACAATGAATAAATAAAACTGTCTGACTGTTAATAACTGAGGAACCAGAAAGAGAGCACAGCAAACATCATTCTCTGGTGAGCAAATGTTTAATTTCTACTGAAATGTGGAAGTAAAAACCATCAGATTAACTTTCTGGTTAGATTTAGACACAAAACTCTGTGCTTCAGGAAAATCTACTGCTTTGTGAGACATTTTTATATGATGGAGCTTAACTTCAAACTTGGATAGATCACTTTCTGTAATAAACACATCAACATTACTTGTTTAATTGGGTTCTCTTTTTCTAGTTTTGGAAAATCTAATCCTGTTGTAGATCATATAAGTGCAGAAATACAAACAGTTCTAAAGGATTCAGAAACTTCTAACCAACACCAAACACATAGAATGCTGTTAATTACTTAGCCTCTTATTTAAACAGTGAAATGCCGTTCTGCAAAAAAAACTAGACAACATCGTGTGATAAAACCACCAAACCCTGCTACAATCCGCCTCCCCGTCTGTGAATCAACCACCTGCGTTTCTTCCCGCTCTTTTTCTCAAGCGTTCACAGTTTTACTTAACCGCCAGTGTTGCCGCGGTGACACCCGACCATTTGCTCTCGCTCTCTCTCCTGACAGAAAGAGATGCCATCAGCATGTCTCAAAATCAATGGCTGTTTCACGAGGAAATCATCACTCCTGCTTTCTGTTCTGCGTCGCCCTCCGGCTGTTTTTTCCCCCCCCTATCGCCTGGAGGAGACGGCAGGCGGACGGGCACAGATAGCGACGGATGGCGGTACAGGGCTGGAGCTGGGCAGTAATCGATACGGAGCTGGCAAAGGGCTGGGGCTCGGGATAAACAGTGGAGATTGCTCTGAGGGGGCTAGCATTGATGTGTGATTAAAGTCAGAGAATCCCCCCGCCGCCCGGAACTTGTGAGTGAGATCTCTGACGCCGGGGTAATTGGTCTCGGGGAAAATCAATGGATTTGGCGAGTGAGCCGGTCGCACCTTTTTTTCTGAGGCAGCCGGACGGCGCAGGGTTGACACTGACATTTACACCTGAGGCCCAACTTGACATTTATGCGTGAATGAGCTCAGGGCCTGACTCGACCCAACCTGATGCAGTTGGCAGGAATGTTTGAGAGGACTGTAGCTGCCATCGTGGACACTCGGGTCGTGTCCTCAGTATTTATTTTTTCTTAACTACCTGAAGGAAGTTTAAGTTCTAAAAAGTAAAATGCATTCAAAGTAAG
Organism: Acanthochromis polyacanthus; assembly: GCF_021347895.1. Lineage (NCBI taxonomy): Eukaryota > Metazoa > Chordata > Actinopteri > Pomacentridae > Acanthochromis > Acanthochromis polyacanthus. The sequence continues at coordinate 2,739,297 of NC_067128.1, forward strand.
AGTGGGAGATGTAGCTGGAAAACTTATCACGATAAAGTGCTACATTTGAGTCGATATTAGGTATTTCTGGGTCAATATGTAAATGTGGGACTTTTTGCAACATAGTGGACATTTTTGCTGTTTTCGGGCCTAAAATCAATTTTAACCAAACACCACATGGCATTTTTACAGAAATATTCTTCTAAATATTATATATGCCTTTGAGTAAAATTGAAGAGACACACAAAAAGACCACAAAACACCTAAAATTACCACAAACAGACTGAAAACAGCCACAAAATGACCACAAAAAGACCCAAAATGACCACAAACAGACTGAAAACAGCCACAAAATGACCACAAAAAGACCTAAAATGACCACAAAACAGTCTGAAAATGACCAAAAATGAACAAAAGAGCTCAAAGAGATTCCAAACAACCACAAAAAGACAGAACATAACCACAAAAATGCACAAAATGACCAAGAAATGACACAAAATGACCACAGAAAAACACAAAAGTACTCAGTGAAACAGAAAATTTATTAAAGACAAAAAATGACAAGAGATGCACAAAATACCTGCAAAAAAATGCACAAAATGACCACAAAAAGACCTAAAATGACCACAAAACAGTCTGAAAATGACCAAAAAAGAAACAAAAAGAGCTCAAAGAGATTCAAAACGATCAGAGAAAGACACAACATAGCCACAAAAATGCACAAAATGACACAAAATGACCACAGAAAAACACAAAATCAGTCAGTGAAACAGATACTTATCATTTAAAGACAAAATGATGAGACACACACAAAATAACTACAAAAAATTGCAAAAATGACCACGAAAAGACTTAAAATGCCCACAGAGAAACAAAATGAGCAGGTCATGTGATCTACAGATGTTCTATTGACAATTTGCAAAGTAATAAAATAAAACATGTTGGTATACAAACAAGAAACATAGTTAAGAAAAACAATGGAAAATATTACAAGGCAAAATTAATTAAAGCTAAAAAATAATTAGAGCGCTCAAAAACTGAAAGGAAATGAATGAAGTGCTGGCAGAAAAATAAAGCAGAATTAAAAACCTTGGTTGCCTTCAGGACAGAAATGAGTCAAACAGAGATGTTCTGCAGGTCTTTCTGGGTTGCAGGTGTGCAGTGAGCGAAAATGGATTTTAAAAGTTCAGGAAAAACAGCTGGCAGCTGCAGCGTTATCTAATCATAGGAGTATGTTTGGTGGGAGCGTGCATGAAAAGGCAGCAGTGAGGTAATGTAAGGGGTAAAAAAAGCAGTAAGAGCCTCATAAATAAATAAAACACAGCATGAGTCGTACCTTATAGAGGAGGAGGGACGGACAGCGTTATCCTACAGCTCACAATTATGAGTATTCCAACTACCAGCAGTAATAAATTTAAATGTAAAATGACAAAACAGCATAGTGTAGACCAGGGGTGTCCAACATGAGGCCCGTGGTCCAAAAGTGGTCCTCCAGAGGGTCCAATCCGGCCCTCAAAGTGTAAAAATTCCAGAGAAGACATTAACTGCAGATTGTAAATTAGTAAAACTATAAATTTAAAATCATTTCTAGACCATGACAAGTTGTTTGGATCAGAAAGTAAAATACTAGATTGTTCTTTTATCATTTTGTCTCATGTTTGTAATATTTTTGTCTTGTTTTTGTTGTTTTTTGCCTGACTTTTGTCGTTTGTTTCTCGTTTTTGTCATTTTTTTGCTTCGTTTTTGTTGTTTATCCATTTTTTTCGCTTTGTAAATTTTTTGTAAATTTTTTCTTTTGTTTTGTGTCATTTGTCTCTTTTTTTGTCATTTTGTTTCTCGCTGTTGTCGCTTTGTGTTTTTGTCTATTTTTTGCCATTTTTTTGTTTTGCTTTATGCGTTGTTTTGTGTCATTTTGTGTTTTTTATCGTCTCACTTGTGTTTATTGTCTACTTTTTGTTGCCATTTATTGTCTTGTTTGTATCATTTGTATTATTTCTTGTTGCGTTTTTGCTCATTTTTTGTCACTTTGTAAGTTTTTGTCTCTTTTATTTGTTTCGTGTTTATCTCATTTTTGTTTCTCACTTTTGTCGTTTCGTGTCTCATTTTTTGCAATATTTTGTCCTGTTTTATGTTCTTTATTTGTCTTTTTTGTCTGAATTTTGTCATTTTGATCACAAAGTAAAATGTCATTCAGCTCCAGATGACTAAATGCTTTGTGTCTTTGTAGACACTCTGTGATTTGTAGGTTGTAATGTGTCAAAGATAAATTGAGGCATAAGGTTGTTGAAATTGCATTTATTTTTCTGCAGAGATGTCAGGTTGTTCATAATATTTTGTAAATTATAATTCCTTAAGTGTGAACAGTTTCATAATGTACTTTTCTGCACTAAAACAAAGGAAACATTAGGAGTTGTGGTTATTTATAGATTATTGAGCTGTGATTTTCCTGGTCCGGCCCACTAGAGGTCAAACTGGGCTGAATGTGGAACCTGAACTAAGATGAGTTTAACTCTCCTGATGCAGACGCTGACAGTGTGCAAACTGCAAAGAGCACAACCCTCGCTGAGCCTTTAAAGATGTAAAAACAAACAGGCATATATAAGATCTATATTTCTAATGACTGAGCTGAGATGAAGAGCGTGAATTCCTTCATGGTATCTTTTAATGAAGAACCTATTTGTCCTGGAAAATAAGTCGTGACGGGGGAATCAGTGGGATTTCTATAACCCGACCGTCATCTCTTGCTCCGTTCAGCATGACAGATTTCTGTGCCTTCACTTTCAAAAAGGTCATTGATGATGCAGGGACACATCGGCGTGCATGTGATCGAGTGACAGCCGTGCCTGGGAGCCATCTCTCTCACAGCACAGACCAATTAGAGGGGGTCTTGTATCAATCAGAAATCAAATAACATCTCATCAAAACGCCTGTCTGTTTTTGATTCCCCCTCGCCCCCAAGAGATCCACGCTTCTCCCCAGATCGCATCCCCGTCGCCCTGCACCTCTTATGGCTTCTGCCTCTATGTCTTTTCATTTTTTCCCTTTCAAACACCCACCCACTTCTTAGCAGAGCAGACACTTAGCAGATATAACGCTCACATCTTCCCGTGCACACGTTGACAGAACGGAGCCCAGGGCAGTGAGGGACAGCGCAGGTAACCAACCCAATTAACACCTTAATGAGGTGGTCCCCAGTCACAGCCGGACTCGCTCTGCATGCACAACACCGCTCCCATCTTCTGAAGTACAGCATGCAGCGTCTTCTGGGTCAACCGATGCAGCAGCTGTGCATTCTGCAGGTCAAATGCTCTTAAAGGAGAGCTGCCCGTGGTGAGCATAATCATTCTAAGCAGACATGTACGGGTCTACATGTGGACATACACACTGTAAGAAATTATTTAAAATCCATAAAAATGTGGCAGCAAGGGTGTCGGAAAAATATTATTAAAAATGATGAAACATTGTAATGCCAAAAGACTGAAAAATGGTGAAAAGAACCACAAATATCTGTAAAATTACGAAGTAAAACAGTGTAATTTTATGGTCACGCACTGTAAAAAATATCTGCTAAAACACAGATTTTTAGTGTGGACTTTATGTACAGTTTTAGTCTGTTTTTGTTATAGTCTACAACAAATCAAATGAAAATGAATGCTTTTTCCAGTGACTAGTTATCGGTAATTTAGCACAACAGTGATAATGTGTAAAATAACAGTTAAAAAATGATTTACTCTTATTAAAAGGTGGCAAACATTTGTAAAATACTGTTTGTTTTGCACATTAAATATAGTAAAATAATTAGATTTTACTGTCAAATGTAAAAGAATAAATTGCTATTTCTAAAAATACAAGTTTTATAGTGAACATTTTATACAGTTCTGGCCTGTTTTGTTTTAAGGGTTATAATATAGTGAATCCTTTTTTTTCTGTCATTTTCCTACTGGAGGTCGCTGAAGTATGCAAATGTTGAATCCAACCACATTTAGTAACTTTGTAAAAAGTTTATCTAAACACAAGTACATCGACAACGCAAAAGAACACAACAGCATAACAATACAGTTGTCCCTCACCGTATCACAGTTCACTTTTCATGGTCTCCCTATATTGCAGATGTTTTAATTATATTTGGTATCACAGATTTTTCGTCATGTCACGGGATTTTGCGGTATACAAGTAGTTTTATATATTTATTATTGTGGCGAGCTGCATTTAAAAACGCCAGAGACAGGATATCTATCTTTTATTTTACAGGTCCCAAGAGTCAAACTATCAGGGTAGAGTTCTACTGAACTTCCTGAGGCACCTCATGTAGAACAACCTGAACTGCAGCGCAGTGACATGCGGTCCGATGTGCTGTTCAGTCGCAGAACAGTGGGTAAGAAAAGTGTTCTTTAGCCACAAGAGCAGAGTCATTGTTCTTCACCTACCCAGCTCACTTGATTAGACTCCGTGCGACTTCTTCATCTTCTCAAAAATGTAATTTAAAGTGGAGAGTTGGCTTTTTGACAGACTTTAGAAGATCCACCGCTCATTGCAGAGACACATGTACATAGCAGGACCTACAGGAGCCCATGGAGCAGAGTATCGCTGCACAAGAAGATGGCTTTGATTAGGATGGCAACCAAATTTAAATTCATGTCACATTTTTATAAGGGGCAGTCTTTGAACATTTTGATTACACTTCATACATCAGTCAAAGGACTCCTCATGTAGCACTGAGGACTCAACAGTTTTAAAACTTTTGTAACAATAATGGCTTAAATAGTTGTGGAAATCTTGCTTGATTTTTGGAAACGAGCTCCTGAAACCACCTGCTCCCCACTGTCTTACAAAACAATTATACTAAATAATGATTTCATCTGATTCTTGTACTTTAAATGAATTCAATCGAAAATATTCACGCACAATATTTAATGTCAGAGCCATAGGCATCAGTTTAGGGGGGGACGGTGGGGATGTGTCCCCCCCACTTTTTGTCAGGGGTCATTTTGTCTCCAACACATTCAAATTCTTCACATGTAAGCCGTTGTAAACCCAGTTATTTTCAGCAGTATAGAAAATTCCGACGCTCCTGAACGCACCATCTGCACTCGCCGAGAGTTGCACAGACACGCAGCACACCTTCGTGAGGTTAAAAAAAACCTGCAGATGCTAAATTTGCGCCCGTGCCAAGTGGAAGCTCCGACCAGAGGCGTACAGGGGCAAAATTTCGGCCCGGGAGAATTAGTACTATAGCGGCCCACAGACCCCTCTACTCGCATGTATCGATAGCTCAACAGGTTGAGCCTCCGCCTTTGGTGCAATGGTTGTGAATTTGAGCCCAGCTTGTAGTGTTTTGCTGCCGTTCTTCGACATTTTCTCAAAGTGCTGTCTTACCAACGACACGGAAGCATATGAGAAAAGCAGGCGTGCCGCACCAATGCTAAACTTTGATCTCAAGTAGAGGGCCACAAAATATCGTCCCACGGGCCGCAGTTGGCCCGCGAGTTTGAGACCCATGATTTAAAGCATTATTATTGTTATTATTATTATCATTATTATTATTATTATTATTATCATTATTATTATTATTTTATGACTGGAGCGGCCCAACAATAAAGCGGCCCACCGGAGATATCCCCGGTGTTCCCGATTACCCAGCACGCCACCCAGGGGTGCAGTTCCATCTGACAATGGCTGTGGTCTCCATCCCCCCCACTTTAAAAAAAAAAAAACTGACGCCCTCGGTCAGAGCACTGTACATGATGTTCCACACTATCTAATTACCTTCTATTGTAGGTACATCACCTCCTTGTGGTAGCTCGGACTGCTGCATTTCTATTCTATATTCATTAAAAATCCTGTAATGTTTCATGAAAGGATGAGAAAACTAGCTCTCAGCTGATGTACCCAGTAGATGTTGAATCCAACGTTGCTTCTTTGCATATCGGACAAACAAACTAAAGTACACAGCGAGGAACATGAATAATTCTCTAGTGCAAAGCAAATCACAGAAGTGTGTAATGGAGTGAGCTGCAATGCGCCTTGAGAATTTCCCTCAAATATCAAGCAAAGATTAAGAAAAGCAATATTGATCAAAGTCATTTAGCCCGCACGAAGCCTCAATTAAACTGGATTTTAATTGAATGTGTGCAAGTTTAATAAACCTTACGAGAACCCCATGACGATATCGCATTAATAAAGACAATACTGCTGGTTTTATCGGTTGTAACGTTAGTGGTTGTAATCGTAGTAGAATCAGGTGTGAAGAAAGCAGAAGGCTTGAAGTTTCAGCCCTTGAAGAAACTTCGAATCTCTTGCTTGTGATCAAAGAGGCAGAGAGACTCAACCTGAGCTTTAGTTTAGCCAGTCGTTCTCTCCTCAGAGTTGAGATACAAGTTTGCCTGGAATAATAATAGCACCTTGATGAGGCTCTGTGCGGCACACTGCAGCATTAGGGCAGGCAGCTTGATTCATGGCTCTGACAAAAATCCTCTTGTTTATGATCACACAACATCTGTTGACGGTGAATCACTCCTTGTAATCAGCACTCCGCCGCCATTTGATCATTTTATCCGTCACAACATCGTGTGACGGCGAGTGTGTGTGTCTTAAGGCACTTTGCAGCACCATAGGAGGCTCTGTGTTTCTTGCAGTTCGTTCGTTCCCGTCGACTGCTACGCTAATAACAGACAGTTCAGGGATGTGTGCTGGGGGAGGTCGTTCCCAGCGTGGATGAAAAAAGCCACAATCAGTGTGTGAACGCCGTCGAGAGTCCACGATGGGGGCAGTTTTCTCCCATCAAAGCCGATAAACATCAATGAGCTGTTCAAACATCCTCCGCTGGCATTAATGAGAATGTACCAAATACCAAAGACAATGATGTAGCAGCTCGAGCAAATAAAGCAGGAGTGTGACCCTGAAACTCGGAACCTGACTGTTATCCATTTGTTTTTGAAGTGAGAGCTTGTGCTGCTGCCACTTCTAATTCCAAACACTAATTCAAAGAGGATTCGTAGGCATTTTTTCTAGGTCAGACATCACAACTTTGAAAAGCTCCTTCCTCCTCCCCCCCTCCCGCCTTCCCCTTGCTGTTTTTTTTTTTTTTTTTCTGGTGTGTTTGTGCTTTACTAAATCGCACTTCTGTTGAAAACGACAGGACTAAAATAAAAGAAGAGGAAGAAAAAAAGGAGGGCAAACTGAAAAGGTTACAACGTGGAGCTGAACATATGATGCAAGCGGCTCGCATGAGGCTCTCTTGGCACTCTCGATGCTTAAATCACTGAGAGGCCTGGTTTTCCTCATGTCTGTGTTTGCTTTCTTGTATTCTTCCAGCAGCATGTCTTACTCTAAATCTTCTCCCGCTCCCGGTGGAGTCGTGAGGCCAACTCCACGCTGCCAGCTCAGGCTGAGGAACCGAACACAGGGGACCTTGATCCAGAAAAGCTTAGCCATCAGCTGGCTTGAAGGGTGTCGCAGGCCTCCAACCGCCATGTGCTGAAGTGATAATCTGTAATTTTTTCCTCTTATTTTGGCAACGTGTTGGTGCTAAATGATCACCTCTGCGGTGTTTTGCAGCGCTCTGCCCAGCAATCACTTCAGACCAGTGTCACAGCTCCTTTGACGTCTCCGGACTGACAGCAGCTGCCACAACCACAGGCTGAGAAAAGAGACTATAAATAACAAACTGAGGTTCATCTGTACAGACAGCAACGTCTACATTACGCACAATTATCAGATGCGTCCACGGCAGTGTAGTATGGTTAATTTGGCTACAAACAAATGCTGCCTTTTATGCCTGACTGGCACTGGAAATGTTTTAACCTCTCCAAGCAGTTTCTTGTTTTTACTCACTGTGGACTCATTTTCACTGCAGTATGGAAACAGCACAGCCATGACTAGAAGTAGACAGAACTCAAAAGTAACAAAATAAAAAATACCATATATAATTTAAAAAAAAATGTAAAAGTTGAACCAGGCTGGAATTGACATGAAAAACATTTGTCAAAGTGGATCAGGTGCTGCCAATACTGGAGCTCTTCATGCAATAAATATCCTACTACATAACTTCTATAAACTACTCTCCACATCAGCTCCAGACAGATATTTCAACATGCTGAATGTATTTTCCAACAACTTGTTGACAAGTTGCTCCTCTATGTTCCATTTTTGATCCTTGCTGAATTTATTTTACTGATTAATTATGTTTTATTTTACTCTGTCTACAGACGGTCCTCAGCTGAAGTCATAGTTCCGTTCCTACAGAGAGGTGAAAGTCGATTTTTGCTATAGGTCAGAACTCTGGTGAAAATGTAAGCAAAGCTGTTATGTGCATCACGATATCAATCAGTTGCTAATAAAAGACATGAATGCGAACAACTTTCATGCATGTATGAATCATTTTACAAGAAGATAACAGAATATTGTAACCGACTGATATTGTTGTTGATGCTGAGGTTTCAGTGTTTATTGTTCAGTTCCAGATTTACCTAATGTCAGTGAACGTGCCATGTTTAGTTAGCTCACCTCTGATTGGCTGAGAGTCAGCAGTAGAGAGAGCTGGGAACGGCGGCTAATTCTGGAGCTAAGTTATGGGGTTTTTCTAGTTCTTCTGGAGCTAAGTTATGGGGATTTTCTAGTTATTTTGGAGCTAAATTATGGGGTTTTTCTAGTTATTCTGGCGTTGGCTACGGCCCACAGTAGAACCAGAACCAGATAAAGTCTCACTCATTCATCACAGAGAGTGGCTACAATATGTTGACCTGTTTTTACAACTTGACTGTTGTTCGTTAGTGTTTTGCCCTGTTCTCAGCATATTATTCTCATCTCACTTCCTTGGATATGCCATCAGAAGAGTCTGACTTAAGCTTGGGAGCCATAATGAAGGACAAAAAGTTAGTGAATGTAGCACAATCCAAGGTGGAGTACAACTGGAAAATGGAAACAAAGCCATCTTATAGCACCATGTGATTCGCTCCACTCGTCAACTAGTCTCTTTCTGCTCTCTGTAAACCCAACCTGCAGTTCAGCTGAATAGTCATTGAATTTTTTCACATAACTATTGGTTACAGTTAATCAGCCACAGCTTTTTAATTGTGCAGAGTAGTGGAGCATTTTTTGTTTGTGATCAAATCTGGTTGATTTTTTGATCATTTTTGAATGAGACGTGCAGACTGCAGTGATCTGGTTGAAATGTCACCATTTTAAGCCTTGATTTGGCTGATTTTTCCAACAGAACTGTATGTCGCACACAATTTGTTCAACAACTGTCAAAGTTAAAAATCCAATGATTCTTTCTTATTTCACAGTATCTGTCTCTGATAAATGGTGCAATTTTGGCCTTTTTTTTTTTCAAAGATAGCATAGCTTTCCAAACTGCATGAATGTTTTGGCTGCCAGGAGTGAAGTCAAATACATATTTTCTCAAAAAAAACTCCCTCTCTCCCTCTCTCTCTCTCTCTCTCTCTCTCTCTCTCTATATATATATATATATATATATATATATATATATATATATAATACTGTACAAATGTTTAAGGCACTAAAGGTGAAGTCATTTAGGCTGCCTCAGTGTCCTCTGTCTCTTCTCCTAATCCAAGATGAACTCCATAATGTTGAGATCTGTGTGACGTATACCATTTATTGCAGGACTCTTTGGTTTTCTCGTAGCTGAGGATAGTTCTTGACTCTGACTGACTGTTTCAGATCTGATTTGACTGATTTGTCAAGCTGACATCTCTCTGGCCTTTTTGTGTGATGGACCAGAAGTTACTGGTGAAGTGATATCTAATGGGTAGTTAGTCTCCCAGGTTGACTAGCTTCCATTTTCCAAGTGGAACAGAGACATTCAGTGCATGCACATACAAATATTTAACAATGAGTCTTCAAAGTGTCCCATCTTCTGGTTGTCGAGCCCAGTCCCAGTCATTAGTCACAAACCACCACTTTGTCAGGACCCGTTGGCTTTTTCTTCAACAAACAGGGTAATTCGATGTAATTTTAAAAATCAGTGGTAAATCAGAAAGAGAGGCATGCCTGCACAACCAAATGTTTTCTACTTGTCATCCAAGTTTGGTTTGTAGCATCTGCTTTGTGTTGTGGAAAGATGTATTTTAACACAATTTACCTCAACTCAACCAAATTGTTTTGTTGCCTCAACTTACCCAAACAACTGGTGAAAATGACAGACGAAACAAAGTGAAAACAGTCATGATCCGACACAAAACACAAACTACAGCGTCGTTGGTGGAAGTGCCGGTACTTTCACCACCACACCAGTAGTACTGTGGTAGTATTTAACTTATGACAGTAGTGGTGCTCCTTTGAGAAGCAGAAAATCCCTACTGCCTTCCATGATTAAGCCATTATTTGTGGCAGCAAGAGGAGCAGAATACCTGTCAACACTGCCACATACCAAACCTAAATGGAGACTTCAAGGCTTAACATAACTTTTGCTGAATATTTATTTGTAGTTGGCTTAAACCAGTTGACACCATGTTAGAGAAGCTGTAGGTATGGCAGCATTTTGTTCAAATAGATGGCCAAAAAAGTTGAGTGAAAACTTCACGACTTATAAAACCAAAATCTAAGATCATTGAGCTAACGTGTCTGTGTAACTTTCCTTATAGTTTTTGTGCTGGATCACCAGTTGATATACACTCACTCCCCACTTTATTAGGAACACTTTGCTATTAAAAGGTTGAACCTTCTTTCCCCTTCAGAACAGCTTTAATTCTTCATGGCATACTTTCAACAAGGTGTTGGAAACATTACTCACAGATTTTGGTCCATGTTGACATGATAGCATCACTGCAGATTTGTCAGCTGTACGTCCATGATGCTAATCTCTCGTTCCACCAAAACCCCGAAGGTTCAATTGGTTTGAGATCTGGTGACTGGTGTCAAGAAATCAGCTTGAGATGATTTGAGCTTTGGAAGTGCTGGAAGTAGCCATCAGAAGATGGTCCACTGTGGTCATAAAGGCAGGGACACGGTTAGCAACAATACCCAGGTAGGCTGTAGGGTTTTAATGATGCTCACATGGTACGAAATGGTCCAACGTGTGCCAAGAAAATATCCCTGACACCATTACACAACCACCAGCAGCCTGAACCATTGATACAAGACAGGATGGATCCATGTTTTCATGTTCTTTATGCCAAATTATGACCCTATCATCTGCACCCGGTGCGGTCTTCTGCTGCTGTAGAACATCTTCTTCAAGGTTATTGTATATTTAGAGATGGCATTCTACATTCCTTGATTGTAACCAGTGGTTATTTGAGTTACTGTTGCCTTTCTATCATCTCCAACCAGTCTGCCCATTCTCCTCTGACCTCTCACATCTACAAGACTTTTTCGTCCGCACAGCTCACTGGATGTTTTCTCTTTTCGGACCATTCTCTGTAAACCTTAGAGATGGACAGCAGCTTCTTAAGTCCTCAAACCAGCCCCTCAACAACCATGCCACATTCAAAGTCACTTAAATTCCCTTTCTTCTCCATTCTGATGCTTGGTTCTGATGCTTGACCACGTCTACATGAATAAATGCACTGAGTTGGTCAATTGAAGTGGCCAGTGAGTGCAGTTCTGTTTTCAAAAATCATATCACGCGGTCTTCTCTGAATCTGTTGTTCTAATTTTAGTGTTCGATAATCGGGTTCAAATGATTGAATTTGCTGCAATTACTTAGCCTAGCCGCGCTAGACCCAGGTCTGAAGACGCAAGGGTCTACGAACTCTCGACAGGGAGGGAGGCGGGCTAAAAGGTTGTCTTTCAAATCACTCTGCAGCAGTTGGGTAGGTATACAACCAATCAGTGCAACGAGTAGGCTGACGTAGTTCCTAGAGCGCCGGAAATCAGAAGATGCGGGAGTTCGGTGAAGCCTTATTTATATAGTCAATGGGTGAAGCTCAAGTATATTACAGACATGTTAACAGAAAGATTATTCAGAGTCGGTGCTAATGGAGCTCAACGACTGTTGTCATTTTTGTTGTACCCTGGCAGAGAATTAAATTCGTTGCCGTGGGTTGTCTAACGCGGTTAGGCTAGTTGTTTCCATTTGTTTCTGTCAGAATCGTCGCGCCTCTGTCGTCACTTAGTTACGCCCGCCTTCTGATTCTACACTTCATGGTGATTGGTCCGGCCAGTTATAGGAGCATCCAACCTCGAGGCTTACAGAGGGTAACTAGACTGACCCTGGCAGAGAATTAAATTTGTTGCCGTGGGTTGTCTAGCACGGCTAGGCTAGCAATTACTACTTTTTCCCGTGTAAATTCAGAGTTCATTCAGCCTAACGGTGCGATCAAGCAGAGTGCATTGAGTACACTGTGGCCCATTTATTTCATCTGGACATAATGTGCAGATTTTTTTCCCTCATGATCAATCAGTTGGGTAAACGTAGGTATGATTTCAGTCTACCAAGATTTTCCTTGACTACAGCACTACTGCATTAAGAACGCACTGTTTCCCTCACTGGCACTGAACAATGGCTTTGGATGTAAACTGTGATTTGCCAAAGCGTCTACTCTGAACATAATTCCAAGGTACACTGGGCTTAAAACAACAAAGAGACATAAACAAACAACAAACCACACAAAATCTAAACCAGAATTTCCACTTTTGGCAGTTCCAACTTGTCCATTATATGGGTCGTCCAGTGTTTTCTACCAAATGCGTTGAATTTCCTCCATATCAGCGCGTCTCCACCATCATGTCAGCCTTTTTCTTTTACATCCTGGAACACCAGTTCTGATTTTCAACATCTGGCATGAAGACACTGGTCTTTCACTCATCAAATATTGTTTATCTGTTGATACACTGGTTGGTTGCATACAGAGTCTTTGTGTGTCTCGCCAATGTGATGCTATGTGCCCAGTTCTATTTATTCTAAACAAACCGCTGCTGCAGCTTCCAGAGAAACAGCAGATTCATTACTACCTTTACACTCAAGGGTTTTTCCCCTTAAAACACTGAGGAGCTGCAACTCCCTTATCAGTGTTTACAACAACAGCAAATAAAAAGTGAGAATGGCTTTTATTTATACTTAAATGTCACATATACTTACTGGGATCCTTGCATTTGTGCGTGGCCAGGCCGGCTCGCAGACACTGCATTTACAGTAAAACATGAGTGAACTAAAGCACTACCTTGGGAACTCTGCAGTCGATCAGAATGATCCTCTGAGGTCTATGTTTAGACATGAGAAACCCCTGAGGCAGAGGTTTGTTTTGTTCAACAGGGAATACAGTAAAACAACATCGTGATGAAAGTGTGTCACACACACAGTGTGGCACCCACAGTGATAAAAGATCATAACTGACTATTCAGCTTGTGAAGAAAAGCAGCGTGCTGACAATACGGCAGTAGAATAGTATAAGAAAACTGAAATATGTTGACGTTTCCTATTAATGCCTGTACGGAGCAGCTGATGTATGAAGCGAGTCGCTGTAAACAAACTCTTTGATCAACCCAAGTTCATTCCTGCGTGACCACAATAAAGTCCACTGCGGTCCGAATGCTGGAGTGAAAAACACTCTTGCGGTACATTCTGGACACTTCATATAAACAGACAGAAAGCAAAACATAACTCAGCATGTAAAACCACTCATTGTGCAAATCCTTCTCTTCTGTTCTGCATCGCTGTTGTTTACAGGCTCGATGTGTTCCAAAATAAGCTGTAACCGCTGCTTACTGTGAAGGAGGGGATTTTATTGAAATGAGCAGAAAACTTTCACCACCACAAATTTTCTTTTTCAGGGACTCGTATTGTTCATTAAAGGGTTGGTCAGATGCACTGTGGTGCAGTGACATTAAATTAGAGGGGAAAGATGTATGTTGTTTAGGGGCTTTTTTGTAATTAGGGCGCGTAGTTTTGAGGCTCATATGGAAACACAGCCCTGAGTGTTACAGAGAAAACAATAGGTGTGGGTGTTTTGACGCGTCATACACGGTTGTATAACTTAGGTTCAGTGGTGGAAGAAGCATTCAGATCCTCTTTTTTGAGGCCTGCTCCAATAAAAATCAAGTATTTTTACATTGGTAACATGTCATGGGGTGTTTTCATATACTAGAAGACACACCATGAGTAAAATCTACTGCAGTGTGTGAAGCACAGATTCACACTTATGGGTTTCATACATAAAAAACTTAAACTTAAATGTAAAGTAGTTTTACAGTGTTTTAGCAAAGTCGTAGGTGAGCTGGTGTGCTCAGGCTGCAGTGAAATGGAAATAGAGACTCAAAAGATCCACATACTCAAAAAAAAAAAAAACATACCGCAGAGTTACAACTAAGCAATTTTAAAGCATGAATGGTTTAACTTTTGATACATAAAACTGAGTGTTTAGGGGAAGGAGAGTGGAAATATGGGTTAAAGTACTAATACTACAGTATGAAATTGTGATGAAAGTCCTTCCTTAAGTAAAAATATTGAAGTGTTGTCGGGAAAATGGACCTAAAGCATTGAAGTAAAAGTGCTATTTGGGAAGTAAAATGATCCCTGCCAGTGTCGTGCTATTATATATGGTGTTTTTGAATTCATATTAAAGCTGCATGTTTTGCATTTTACCACTGTAGATACTTCAATTGTGTAGCTACGACTAAAACTGATGTTTACACGTCCTTTATCTTCAGTTTTCCACTCTCACTACCAGTATTCCACAGCAAACACGGGTCAAATGTGTTCTTCCTTGGCCAAATACTGGCATTGTTTCCCTTTCCAATAATGATCCAGTCAGACCATCTCTTATAATCCAGGAAATACTGATCACAGTATTGCAATGGAAAAAGCATTTTTGACACAACATATGGCAGTTTTTTTTTCAAATCGTTGTGATTAAGCAGCCACACAGTATGTGTTCCACTTTACATACAGAAATGCATGGTTTTTAAATATAAAAATTACATCTGTGCTGTTGGTGTATGTCGATATGCACGTTATATTCTTGTCTCACCATGTGTTGATGTCATGCTCGTTTATTCGAGCCTTTGGATGGTCTTTATGCAATATAAGGCTGTGCTGTGTTTCTTCAGCATCTGGTTGGCTCTGCAGCTTTGACACACGGTTAAAAATGTTAAAGTTGGAGGTGCTATCCCAACATAGACTTGTCTTTTTTCACCTCCTCGCTGGACTTTTTGCCTTCATGTTTCTCATTATCCAAAGAGTAGATACAGAGAGAAAACATTCAGGTGACTCCTCCTTGCTAGAACATTCAGGAAGGACATTAGGTGACAGTCAGGTAGCGTCCAGGACATCGACACAACTTTAGTTCAAGGGTTTAATTTTGGAGCAATTTTTCAGCCGTAATGGGACACCTTTATTTGACGTTGAAAGAACGGCCATTGAAAATGTGTACAGGGTCGATACCGTCCCTGAACGCATCCTGACACAGATAAAGGACTTAAGGTGATGCTGCTAACATGTTGCTTTTGCTGTAAGGGATACAAAGGACATTGTCTTTGCTTCTGAACCGAAGTCACCATCATCAACTCAGAACAGCTACACAGCAGCTCAGCAAAACAAATGCTGGAGTTTACACATTAGGTTGATTTGAAAATATTTAAAGGACCCCTCGTTAACATGTCCACGTGGTGTTTTTATGTGTTTAAAGACACACAGATTCAGACTTCCAAAGTTTTATATGCAACAGATCTAAGAAAACTATCCTGTCTGCTTTGAGGGTGAAACTTTCTGTATCATTCTTCAGAATCATTATCAATTCAAACATGGGGCTGAATTACGTTTTACAGTGTTTGAGCAGAATTTGTGGGTGAGCTGGTGTGCTAGAGCTGCAACGAGTGGGAAGGTATGTCTGGAATAAGAGGCAAGAACTTCATTGATCTGCACATTCTAAAGGAAACAACAGAATGGAGTTACAGCTAAGCCATTTTAAGGCAGGAAAGGAGTTCTAAATATGTAACTTTGATACCCAGAAATCCATTTTTAGGAGTTAAACGAATGGCTGGAGAGTGACTTTAGTAAAAGTACTGATGCCATACTTGTCAAAATACTTCTCTACAAGTAAAAGAACCTAAGGATTTTCAGTAAAATGTACCGCAAGTATGAATGTAAAAGTGCTCACTGTGCAGTAAAGTGGTGTTTTTGGGTTCATTTTAAAGCTGTACGTGTTGCAAGTTCGGCTGTAATTATTTTGCTTCTGAAAGACTTTATATTTGACAACATCTATAGTTTAACAGCAACGTTTTGTGTAGCAGTTAGTAAAATCATTTGTCTTACCAGAAGCATTCAACATGTAGACAAACACCATCCTGCATCCAGTACAGGTGTGCCAATCTTGGATTTATTGTAGAACTGGATGGCGGACATTAAGATGGTGCCAGTTCGTTTTGCTTTGCCAGCACATAAGCCAAAGAATATTTCTGTTTCAGAGGAGGATGACCACACATTTGCAGAGCTATCTCAGTAGTATTCCATACCCACCTGTCTCTGCAGTTTTTTCTTTCGTCGGGTTGTGAGCTGTGGTGAGTTTGACAGCTAACATCAATCTGAAGGTAGAAAAGTTACAGCAGTGACAAAAAGCAGAAAACTGTGAATGAAAATCTTTTTGGTAGACAGCCATTCAAAAACAGTCTGTTTCTTGGGCATCTGTTGCCAGCCTCGCTGATGCAGGATCCGGCAGCCTCGGGCTAAACGCCGCTTCAAAGCAGACAGCTCGTCAAGATGAGTGGCAGGCGATGGGGTGTGAACTTGACCAACTGAGTGGGAGGAGGAGGGCGGAGCTGCCAATACACTTCCCACCTCAAGGCATAAAGTTACAGCTCGTAGCTGAGTGTTATCGTGATCATTTAAGAGGTTTTCCCTCCGAGGGGCCCAGAGGTGAAGTTTGTACAGTAGCAATCATCTCATCACACAATAGGTAAGCTTGTCAAATCACTACAACTCATTATTTAGTTGTATTCTTTCATGTGAAGCAGTGATGCAGGGGGACTTTATCCCAAGGGCAGCATGGTACGGAGGCAGCTCCAGCTTTGTAATGAGGGGAAAATTACAAAGCTTCTCTGACCCTATTCAGACGCCAAGGCCTTCGTGGCTTTATGTGCCTATTTATGACCACTTCCTGGGTGAAGCCGAGGGGAGGGGTGGCGAGTACAGAGTGCCACTGTGGCTCTATCACTCTATTAACAAAGGGAGGACACACGGCTGAGCAGCACATTCATCATCTAGCCAGCAGCCGGCCCTGTGGATAAGACAATACACATTGCTTTGAGCTCACATTTGCTCACGGTGCTGCAGATGTGTGTCTGTGTGTGTGTGTGTGTGTGTGCGCGCAGCTGATGGTGTTAGATCCCTATGTAGTTGAGGTAAGTGATGGCGACGTCCCACAGATCCTCTCCAGACAGCTGGGAAAACTCTAATGAGCCTGTGAACCTGCTGAGAAGTGTGTGTGTGAGAGGGAGTCTGTGGACGTGCAGGGATGCGTGGGTATTACTCACGTTGTGGGGACCTAAATCTGTTTACACACCCACGTTATGGGGAATTGTCTTCTTTATGGGGACAAAAACACCAGCCGCCATAGTGTTTGTCATTAAATTGTAATGTGAGGGCTTGTTCTGAGGTTAGAGCTGAGGTTAGGCTGCAGGAAATGAATGTAAGTCAATGCAATGTCCTCTGAAGTGAAGGAACAACAACAGCGTGTGCGTATTTACCTGGATGTGTACACAGCCCTCTGCCTTCAAATCTGTAATTCTCATCCCAAGACTGAGTAAAAATAGAAGCCTTTTAGAGTGATACATCTCTTAAGGCTCGAAAAACCAACTCTTCATATTCCCTAAATATAAATACAGAATGAAATCAACTTTGTCTGAACCGCTACATCATCCGTCTCCCTTGGTAACGCACCATCCTGCCTGCTTCCCTTCAAACCATAAAAAAAACGGCTGGCGATAAACAGTATTCTGTGGCGGCGGTTTATTGTTAATACAGATTGAACGAGCATGCGTGTGTGTGTGTGTGTGTGTGTGTGGCTTTAGCTGTGTGTCATTCATGACAGCCGCCCAGCAGGAGGGGAACACACACTCCATCTTGTGACCTTCGCGGGTGCTAACGTCGTTGCCATGGCAGCACCGCTTGATGCTTTCTGACAGGTCTGATTTGCCCTTGACAGAAATACGGCTGCAGGCCTTTCATCTCCCCCTTGTCCTTGTCTCATCTACAGTATATACAGTGTCGTATTAACACACACACACGCTCACGCATCCATATGCCCGCACACATGCTGTCTTGCAGTTGAATTACATTTTAACTGTATGGGCTCGTGGCGAGATTCCCGGCTGCGAGGCCCCCTGCTGGCGCGCTACAGCTCGAGACTAAAGTGAGACGAAGTTGCAGCATGCTCCATCTCTCCTCCCTCCTCTTCCTCACTTGACTTCCCCCTGTGACTCTTTATCTTGGGCCAGTTCGCGGGCTAAAGGTTCAGCAAGGGGTCGAATGGAATCACAGGAATCACAGGATGGGGAGGTGCGACTTCACATCCCGGCCGCTAGCGTAGTGAGTCATGAGGAAATATTTCACTGTATAATAGATGGTGGTGTAGTGAGATAACCTGATATATCTGATGATGGTGCTCACACACACATACATATAAACACACACACATACACACTCTACTTCCACTATCCTCCCTGCGCTTAATCTCTGTCTGGGCTGCACTGGGACCCTGAGTGCACCTCTCTGACGTTGACAAAGCGCTATGGGTGTTTTTGGCAGTCGTCCTCCCCTCACCTTCCCCCTCAGCTACCTGCTCGCCACTTCATCAAAACCACAGGCACCAAAACGGCGAGGGATCCATCAACTTCCCACGCTGAGAGATGATGTCATCAGTGAGGGACGTCTCCAGGGGGATTGTCGCTGATGGCCGACATGGATCAGAACCGGGGAGACGGCGAGCGAGCCCGCAGTGCTGCAGAGAGGGGAAACAAGAACAACACTGCATCAGCCGCACCTAAAAATATCTGCTCTTATTTCCCTTTTATGGAATTAAATGCAGAAAGTTTTCAAGTTTTCATATTCCGTGGAGCAAAAACAAACACTGGTCCGCTCACTTCAATGAGTCAAAAGCAAATACAGAAACAATGCAAGACTGGAACTCACTGTGGACACACCATGGACTGATGGGAAAGCAAAACTACACATCAAGACACGAGCGAGCGGAAACACTGACAGTTAGAGAAATGCACTCTGAATCAGAAAGCAGAATTTGACAACAGAAATGTGCAAAAACAGATAACGCTCAAACCCCCAAAGTGTGGTACAAGTCGGAAAAGATGCAAATGAGCGAGCGATTAAAAAAAACTGCTATGTGCACTACTGGTAGCAGGAAAAGTAAATATGTTTATTTGAAGTTTACTTGTATTTACAAAGTCATAGAGCGCTGAACTGTAGGTTATTAGTAGCTTATTTTACAAAATGAAGTGTACATTTGTCTGCCGTTAACCATGTGTAAGCACATCTTGCAGTTCAACCCAATCACAGATTTTTTTTCTCTCATGACTGTTGGTCAAAACTAAATTAATCATCATTTCTAATTTGTGAGGAATGGCATTTTTTTTTGTGTGTTTCACAGAATCTGTTTTGATCAATTAATGAAATGAGACATGCAGGA
Organism: Acanthochromis polyacanthus; assembly: GCF_021347895.1. Taxonomy (NCBI): domain Eukaryota; kingdom Metazoa; phylum Chordata; class Actinopteri; family Pomacentridae; genus Acanthochromis; species Acanthochromis polyacanthus. The sequence continues at coordinate 2,758,877 of NC_067128.1, forward strand.
TATAGTGATTTATGTGCCACACGTATGAAAAAAAAGAGGAAAGAAGCTGCAAATCCTCCCAGAGAGAAGCTAAAACTGTTCAGAATTTAGTGTTTTTACTTGATTCAATCGATTATCAGAGATGTTGTTGATTAACCCTTTAAGCTGCAGTCAATTCCAGCCATTTTCAGTACAAAAAATCGCTAATATTCTATTTGTAAATAAAAATATGACGAGAAATACAGGGAATATTGGACGCGCATCGCGAGGTGCATTTCCTCGAAACGACCTATTCGTGGATCATATACCGACTTCAAGATATGTTTTGGACAAAATATTTTACTGGCTTGTTTCGTCTGGATGTCCAAGGTTGGATTATGGCCGTTTTTTGTGGAATATTTTCATCTGTGTGTAATAATGAACCCGGAAATGTACGTCGCGCTGTGTGCGTTGAAGCCGTGTATAGAGAACGGATGGATGGATATTCGTTGTTTGTCAGACAAATGTGTTTATATCACATCTGAAAGTGGTTTATACCGGCGGATTCATGAGAATCTAAGCTTTCCATCGGTGTATAGCAGGGGTGTCAAACTCAGTTCCTGGAGGGCCACTATCCTCCATGTTTTAGATGTTTCCCTCTTCCAACACACCTGATTCAAATGATCAGCTTATCATCAAGCTCAGCAGAAGCCTGATAACGAGCCTGATCATTTGAATCAGGTGTGTTGGAAGAGGGAAACATCTAAAACATGCAGGATAGTGGCCCTCCAGGAATGGATTTCGACACCCCTGGTGTATAGTGTTTGTATAATCGCGTTTGCAGTTTCAGACATTTAGCAAATTGCTTATGCAGATCTCAAAGTGTACCGCGGGCGGGACACTGAAGCGCAACTGAAGCGCAACAGGTTAAAGTCAGTTGATTAATCGTTGCGTCGCTCGCTTTGTCCTGCCGTTTTCAGCCGTACTTCCAATCGTTCCTGTTCAGAATCATTTTAACTGAAGTTCTTTAACCAACGAATCGTGACACTGCAAAATAATCAACCAGTCATCAGGTGATTTTTAGCGTTTTTGGGTTTTAAGAAGTCATTTTCTGGAAAAAAGATATCAGATGTTTTCCGTGTTAATTGCCTGGTCCTTGATCAAATCAATAAATAAATAATTTTAATGAAATATCACAATTTAAACCTAGAATTAAATTTTGTTTTCTGACAGAACCGCGTGTCACAGATGAGCAGTTCAAGGACAAAAGGAAAAGTTGAAAATCTGACAGTTCTTTCTGTTTTTGCAGTTTCTAGCTATGAAAAGCTTTAAATAAAAATAAAGGACAAGATACCTTTCATTCTTGTTGCAGGTTTGGGGGTTTATAAAGGACAACAAGACCACACCCATGATTCAAAAATACGTAAAACCAAGTAGTTCTGACCAACCATAAAACCTTTACACTGATTTTGTTTCAACTTAAAATGACTGAACTTAATGCATTTGCTTTTTATATTGTAAGTAAAGAATGAGTTTGTACATGTTTTTGCTCATTAAAGTGTGTAGGATTCAGGCCTAGCTGTGGATTTAGTTAAAGCTCTTGTACAAACATTTCAAGATTGTAGGAATGAAACCTACTTTGAAGTGAAATGAACTGCTGAACAGTGCAAGACTGACCCAGTACCTGTAGCCAAAAGAAAAAGCTGAAGGCTGGATGGACATCGGTCTCAACTAGGAGGCATCCTGAGCAGAATAAGACACGTGTACTCATTTTATAGAAGTTAAATTGGAATTCTGAGCTTTATCAACCAGTAAAAAGCAGAATTCTAGCAGCTATTCTGAGTTTCAATCAAATAAAAACACATAACAGCTTATTAAACTAATATCTGAGTTCCTGTGTACTTTTACATGGCTGTCCTGCCTGCATAAGCACATTATAAGAGTGAGTAGCTAAAAAAAAAATGACCCCAGTGTGAGTAATAGTCTCAGCCTGGCCACCTTTATTAAAATTGTTTCACTGTGCCACTGCTGAACCCTGCGGTTTCAAACACGCCACGCTCTTGCATCTTCTTTATTTAACACGTGTAGAAATAGAAAACTAGAAATTATAGTTTAAAGGCCCCGTAAACCTCTGTACACCCACACAGATGATTTCATTATTTTGTATAATTGGTGCTGCTCTCAGGAGTTTGTGGGAGTGCGAACGCTGCGTTTGATTGACGTCTTCCTCGCTCTTCTGTTTGCTTTGTTGCTGCGGTGGGATAAATTCCAGCTACATCACAGCTCCGAACACCTTCAACCTGCAGCAGAGGTCTGATCAGCCAGGAGGAGTGAAAACACCTGAAATCAGCAGCATTTACCTGCCATCAACATCGAGCTGGACTGTAGCCACTCTCCTCACAGTGAAGCTGCAGCATTCACGTAGCCTTCTATTATTAAGACAAGGTGATTCCTGAATATATTAGCAGCTAGCTAGCTAGCTAAGAAGACATAACATTAAATAAAAAGTCAATTTGGTAGCTACTGCAAGTCATATTCCATCTCTATTAGCTAAGAAAAGCTTTACCTCATCACTTACACAAAATAAAATGTCTGGAAACAAATTATCGACCTTTATTTAAGTGAAGCTAATAAGCTAACATGTCATTTTGAGATTTTGTGATTGGTCATGTAACGGCAAAGTTTTTGCTCACATATTATTGGAAAAAGATACTTAATTTAATCTAAAATATTACTTAGTAATGTGCTAGAGCCATGGAGCCTGAAGCATTACATTACAAATTATTATCAAACTTAACAGTTAGCTAAAATGGAGGTGGTGATGCAAACTGGCTAGGTAATATTAGCATTAGCAACAATACCTATCCACTAGCTTATATTTGTTTTGTTTTGTTTTTCACAATGTTAACTACTGCTATAATTGTACGATTCTTGTTGTACTCTTTCATAGTATATAATTTCATTAGCCACATGAGCATCACCAATGGCTCAGGTACATAAAAGGGATTTCCCTACTTTTAGAAAATTTTGATCCCCCTTAAGCAGATTTTATCATGAGGCAAAATGGCAAAAAAAAAAAAAGATTTTTCCTTACAAAATGCATTTTTTTTTAGCCAGATTTGTCAATTAGGGTCTTTTTTACTCAAACATAATAAACTTTGTTGGATATTAAATGGTCAGAAATAACAAAAAACACATCTATGTTTCTTTATTGGTCAAATAAAGTAACATAGACTCATTGCCTTTATGCATAGCCAACCCACCAATGGCCCTTTTTGAACTACAGTAAATTCTCCTTAAACTCTCATGTTAAAATGTTCCACTTTACAGCAGAAATAGAAATGCTTTTAGTTTGGTAAAACAAAAAACTGGTTTGGTTGTTGTAGCTGATTTCTCTGACAAAATTCCTGTGACAGCTGAATTTTTATGTAGCACACGTTTAAATTGACACCTCTTTACCCGTTTTAGAATCATTCAGGAGTTGGGAAGAGTCATGCACTGCCACGTTGGTGACTTTCAAAGCCGAAACACAGAGTTTCAAAACCTCCTCTCATGAAGGGTTCCCCCACCTTTACATACATTCTATGGAAAACCCTGATTTAAGTGTCCCAGAAAACCATATCAGCAAACTAATAGGCACAATTTCTGAGACGTGGGATTGGTTCAACAAAATAGAATGCATCGTCCTGCTTTTTCTGCTCAGTCAGGTGAAAACGTTTGCTGTGGAAAAAGGTCACTTAATATAATAAATGATATTACATGAATTTCTACTCTGCCCTTTTGGTAAACCACTATATGTATGTATATATATATATATATATATATATATATATATATATACATATATATATATATATATATATATATGTGTGTGCGTGTGTGTTTATGTGGAGTATTTTTATGAGTTGAACCACATTTTTTCTGCTTACTTTTTGCTGGCGTGTTTGCACCGCACCTATTTTCACATTTTCGGCTGTTTAATGTTTGTGCTTCCAGGCTTGTGTTTTGGAAAAAGCAGCATTTCTTGCAATTTCCTTTTTCCCTCATGGGCCACAGTGGAAACCATGTGAATTTTAAGCATTGCTTACTTTTCTGGAAGAGAATCTGTGGCTTCCTATAGAGCTTACTTATCAACTTAACATCTCTTCTCCTTTATCTACAGTCAGAAAAATATCCAAAATGAATGAAACGGTCTGAGTTGCTGCTGGCTGACCAACACTCAATCCTCTCCCAGCTGCTTCGACATGTTTAAGTGAGTATTTCAACCTCTTTTTGTATGCTATAGTCTTCAAGGCAGACCTCCTGTAAGACAAGTAACAAACAGTGGTCCTCCACAGGACTTTGACATGTACATGATGAGTACATGACTGTGTACTCTGTGTTATTGTGTAATCTCCCACTATGGCTGCTGTAAATCCTATTTGAGGTAATGTTCAACACTTTAAGGCTCCCTAAGTCCTCTTGCCTGACACTCATCCTCTATTTGCATTTTGTTCTTCTTCATTATTCGGTCTCTATGTGGCTTTCCTTCGGTCGCTCTCAGTGGTGCAGTCAACAGTGATTGGTTTCCTTTAACCAATTAAAAAATCTGAACTCATTACAGCACAATTAACTGAGCATACATCCTCTTTGTCAGCACTGTCTCGCTGTCTTCACGGGCCCTTTTGTCGCGCATTTGTGTGCACCTGTACTTTCCCCTCTTTACAAGAAGAATTTGGATTCCCCCCTCCATTCTTCAGCCCTTTAATTGACATAATTACGGGATTACAGTGTAAAGCTGCTACTCTGTCACTTCGCCGCTGCAGCCAGCGAGGTGACAGTGCCGAGGCGGGATCCACACAGCCTCTTGGTTTGACACCAACATCCAGGAGGACAACAAAGATAAGGGCGGCTAGAGGGAAAACCCTCGTTCTGACAAGAGCAAATTAACCTGCTGTGCCCGACAGAGAGCTGCTGCTGTCTCTTCCCTTTGCCCCGTTCGTAGTCCTCCCTCCCTCTTATTTCCTTCTCCGGCCTCCAGTTAAAATGTTGCTTTAGTTTTTTGTCCGTTTCCCACAATTATAACTTCAGGCCTAATGATCTGCTGTCATCAACTGTCAGCGTGCATCTTTTATCCATTTTCTGTAATCTCTCTCGTTGCAATGCTTTTTTGTCATCATCTCAAACCTAATCTGTCCCGCCCACTCTTTAGTGCCATTTACCAAATTATCCCTTTCATTCTCAACTCTTTTAAAGATGCATTTAATTTCGCTATACCATTGCCAGTCCCTCATTCACACAGTCTCTCTCTCTACTTTCATGCCTTACATTTCCTCCTCTCCCTGTCCCTCTTTCGTTATTGGCCTTGCGGCTCTGTAGCCTCGGGCGTCTCACCTGGTGTGGGTCGTTACTAATCATATCCTGGAGCTAAATTGACTAAAACGGCATCTTTATCAGGCCTTTGTTGTCCGTAATACCTCTGCAGCACCCTAGGCACGGATTAAATTCTTACATATCTAAAGTTATCTGCTGCTATCCAGGAGCATCGGTTGGTGTGTGAGTGTTTGTTCCTGTTCACCTCAGGGGAGCCCAGTCCAGAAGTTCTACAGAGCAGCAGGCTAGTGACCTCTGGCCGCTCATACATGCATGTATGTGATGTGTATGGATGGAGGGGAGCTGTGTGTGTGCGTTAGTTTGCTCATGTGCACAGGGAGGACCCACAGGCTCATGACTAATTAAGAAGAGCAGATTGGTTAATAGAAAGTCTTGTTGATCTGTGTGTTAACACATTAGCAGAACTCCCATTGCATCCTCTCTGAGACACTGAAGGCCGCTTTTCTCTGCCTCCTGTGCTGAAACTACAGGTAGACTCGATCTCTCACCATGACCTCTACTGTCAGTACAGAGCCAGCCTGAGTGACGTGCTGTTCATTTGTCCCTCTGCAGCATCCGCCCTTCTTTTGTTGTCATTATATGCGACTAAAGGTCTCACTCATCTCCTGCTAATCACAAACTTCCATATGTGTGTCCAGCAGACTCTGCACTGTACAGCTCAGGCCGCTAAACTTAGCACCGTGCACGCACACATGTATGCTCAGCACACACACGTTAATTAGAGATTGATGAAATCCTACAGGGGGAAGACTGAGCCGAGTGTGTTGATTCCTGTTGAAACGGGCAGGACAAAAACACAGCGAGGCTGCAAAGCGGCGCCGACACCTCTCACAATCGTCCGCTTGTGGGCAGATCAATTGCGCTGTCAATCCAAATGCAGTTTGCCACTTGCTTCCATTGTTGTGGCAGTTTACGTTCACAAATGATACAGATCAGTGCAGGAATAATGATAAGCTGCAATTTACATTTATTTAGAATAAATGTAACCTTGGATTTCTGGTTTGATTGTGATTTTTCGCCCCGTCAAGCTCACAGTTTGTATAGTTTCACTCATTCATTTCCAAGCTCCAGTAATCCATCATGCTTCTTGTAGAAGCTGTGATAGTGAGTTATTCTTAGTTATATGTCATTTTGATGTTGATTGTAGATTCCTAGTTAACTTTTTTTGGTAACAGCTGGCCAAAGACCACAAACACATTTCTGAATTACCACTTATTTGTGCAGACTCAGATTTCAAAGAGCACTTGAAGCAGCGTTTGAGCCACAAAATGACCGTGCACTTTGTCATTTTTTATGGTCAGAAATGACAGATACAATATTTATAAACCCCTTCATCCAGCTTTTATTTAACATTATTCCTATTGATATGAATACGACGAATAAGAAAGCAGGGGTTTGTTCTTCTGTTGCGTTTAGCAGCGACTAGCATCCAAACATATTTTGAGTTAAAGAAAGCAAAGCTCATCATATTTCTGCTGCAACATTTAGATGGTGATGAGAAGAACAGCAAGCGTCCAGTATCTTTCTGAAAGTGAATCCCTGATTAATCGTCCTCATGCAAGAATCATAAATCCCTAATAGCCTAATTTTATACATGATCCATACGATTAGGATACAAAGAATATGAATGCATTGCAAAAATAGCATATTGTCGGAATTTTAGACATTTTCCCCAGTCATGTTTTCAGGGGAGCTCATGTCTTATTAAGAGGAGCTCCATATGGCTTCCTGTAGTACAAGCTCTGGTTTGAACTTTGTCAAGTTACACACAAATAATTCAAAACACACCTGAGATTTAGTAGCTCAAACGTTGCCTCCTAAAAACAGTGAACAACTAAGAATTTCTCTCCAGAAAATTAAGCTCGAAATACACTTCTTGCAGACATATGTTTGCCATTTATTTTACCGTTTCTCCTTTGCAGGCAGCCAATCATACGTCGGATGTGGCAGCTTGTGTCACCATGGTAACCTAGAAAATGAAGGAGAAGCTTCAAACATGTTGTGAAAGTAGTATTTTCCTAAACCAAGTGGTTCTGATGCCTAAATCTAATTTTATTGCAAAGCATCATATGAGTTGTAATCAAACAAATCAAAGAACATCCTCACTGATTGGTTCCTCATTGATCATTTTGCCATCTTCTCCACTGGGCTTGTCTCCTTGTGCACTCAAACACTGCTCCTAGTGCTCCTGTAACATTTGCATCACTACTGGGAAGTCCAGTTTGTCACGTACCAGCTGCAATGATCTCTTAAGCTGTGTTAAAATGGCAAAAAAAAAAAAAAGTCTCAGGGAGCCGAATCTATGGAGCTGGTTGGGTAGAGAGTGATGATTGTGTTTTTGTTGTTACGCATGAAGTTTAACCAGGTGTACGGTGCACGTCTTTGCGACTCAGTCCAGGTTCCACGTCGTTTGTGCCAAATGTTTTCCCTCGGACTCCCTCAGGACATTACAGTGGAGCACTGCCTTGACAGTCCGACCATGGGGGACGAATTCCCAGAGCACAACCACATTAACGTTAAAGAAAACAACGAGCATGGCCTCAGTGCACCCTTGACCTGATCTGTCTTCTCCAGTCTCACAGTGTCTGCTGTTGTTAGTGTGGTGTCGCACGATCTCCTGATTCATGAAAGTAAGTGCTTGCAAATGTTGAAAAACTAAACCAAGTAGTTTTGGGGCGTAAACCTAATTGAACAGTGAGGAAAAAGGAAGCTTCACTGTAAAAACAACGGCCCCACACCTGACACTAACCCTCTCTCCTGGGTGAAAGTCATATCTTGGCAGGAGACCATCCCAGCCTTCTCCTGATACAGACTTTCTAAAAAAAAATTTGTAGGAAACATTTCCACTACGTCATACTGTAACCTTACCAGCAGAAAATGCATTTCAATATGTGACTGAGAATGCATTTTAGTTGTACAGGAGTGTAATTGTTGAGAGATGAGGTGCATTTTCATATTTTAGTCATAATGTGGCTCTTGATTTAGTATTTTAATTTCCAAATCAATGATTTTGTCCCTCCTCTGGTTAAACTTCGATTTGAATTAGTTCGAGTTATAAACTGGGATGCACCTTCACAGTTTTCCAAGAAGCTCAACTCAACATTTCACTGGATCTTTAACTGTGGATTGGTGAGGTCTCTCTGAAGACGGTTCCCTTTCTGCTGCCAAAACCATTTTCTGACAAAATCATCCAGACTTAGAATCTGAGACAATCAGGTTGTCAGACTAAATGGAAAGTGAACAGGGATAGAAAGTGTTTGCCTCAAATTATGTCAGAGCCACTGAATGTTTGCTGAAGGTTTTTGGACCGAATGTGGATTTCTGCCTAAAGATCTCTGGATTAATATGGATTTCTGTGTGTCTAATATCTGCATATTGCCTTCTCTCATCCTCAATCTGCTGCTGAATATTTCCGTGTCTGTCTTCAACGACGAAACAACTGCATCCATCTGGCTTATTTTTTATTTAAGCACTGGAACGCATGTTGCAGAATTTTCTAAATTGCAAAAACAAATTGATGATAGCCACATAAAGATACAATTAGTCCTAGAAGAAAAAAAGGGAAAAGCTTCTAAAATGTTCTGATTATTTGAGAGCGCTGTTGGCTCAAGCATGTAACGAAAAATGTTGGTTTGAGGCTACAGACAACTTGGCAAAAACAGGTTTATCCATTCCTCTCTGTGTTGGTTTGGGTCCAGTTCTGGGAACACGCTGTGACTGTTCAAAAAACTTCCTCTCTGCTCTGAGAGAAGCTAAATGCCTCTTTACCTGAGACTCGCACAAGACGTATACTTAACGGCGCTCAACAAGGGGGTCATAATCTGCTCGACAAAGCCACTTTGGGCTCTGAGTATCGGAGCAGGCCTACAGCATTTTCCAGAGTTTGTCAGCAAGAAATCTGCTTCTCCTGGAAACCTCATTTTGCCTCCGGCCTCTCACTTTAACACTCACTCTGTCATTCAGATCTTTTCCCCTTCCTCTTTTTTTTATTTCCTGTTTTGCTGTCTTCATTCCACTTTCGCTCTCCTCCTATTTACTCTGCATGGCATTCCCAGATAGCGCAGCCCACTATTACCGATGGGAGTCAACCGTTACGGTCCAACCTTCGGCTTGTTTGACCTACATCTATAACTGACTGACAGCTGTGAACCTAAGCCGGAATTACATAGATATGTATGCATGTGTGTGTTGTCACGTGTTACCATTTATCCTTACCAGCCAGGAATAGCTCTCATGACCCTGCTGTACTCACGTGTGGAAGCTGCCATGACAAGTTAGCATGATACTGCATCAGTTTTCTACAGGGGTGTCTTGAGTATTTTGCGTCTATTTCTTGTTGTTATCTGTCTTGTGTAGTGACTCGATCGTCATTTTGTCTTGTTTTTTTGCCATTTTGAGACCTTTATTATCCCCCGCCTCCACGAAGAGGAAAAGGGGGATATAGGTTTGGCCTCCGTCCGTCCGTGCGTCCATGATGAAGGGGACAGCTTTTCTCGGAAACTGTTACAGCTAGGATTACGAAATTTAGTGTGTAGCTTCACACCATGGACACCTTGATCAAGTTCGAAAATGAGACCTGTGCAATAATATTTACACACGTGGACAAAATTGTTGGTACCCCTCAGTTAAAGAAGGAAAAACCCACAATTCTCACTGAAATCACTTGAAACTCACAAAAGTAACAATAAATAAAAATTTATTGAAAATTAAATAATCAAAAACAGCCATTACTTTTGAATTGTTGATTAACATAATTATTTTAAAAAACAAACTAATGAAACAGGCCTGGACAAAAATGATGGTACCTCTATAAAAGATTGAAAACTATTTGACCAGAGTGACATGATTAACTCAGGTGTGTCATTTAATTGACATCACAGGTGTTTCCAAACTCATAATCAGTCAGTCTGCCTATTTAAAGGGAGACAAGTAGTCACCCTGCTGTTTGTTGAAAAGGTGTGTACCACACTGAACATGGACAACAGAAAGCGAAGGAGAGAATTGTCCCAGGACATCCGAAAAAAAATTATAGACAAACATCTTAAAGGTAAAGGCTATAAGACCATCTCTAAACAGCTTGAAGTTCCTGTGACAACAGTGGCTCATATTATTCAGAAGTTCAAGACCCACGGGACAGCAGCCAACCTCCCTGGACGTGGCCGCAAGAGGAAAATTGATGACAAATTGAAGAGACGGATCGTTGGAATTGTATCCAAAGAGCCCAGAGCAACCTCCAAAGAAATTAAAGGTGAACTCCAAGGCCAAGGTACATCAGTGTCAGATCGCACCATTCGTCGTTGTTTGAGCCAAAGTGGACTTCATGGGAGACGACCAAGGAGGACACCACTGCTGAAAAAAACTCATAAAAAAGCCAGACTGGAATTTGCAAAAATGCATGTTGACAAGCCACAAAGCTTCTGGGAGAATGTCCTTTGGACAGATGAGACCAAACTGGAGCTTTTTGGTAAGGCACATCAACTCTATGTTCATAGACTCAAAAACCAAGCATACGAAGAAAAGAACACTGTCCCTACGGTGAAACATGGAGGAGGCTCAGTAATGTTTTGGGGCTGCTTTGCTGCATCTGGCACAGGGTGTCTTGAAAGTGTGCAAGGTACGATGAAATCTGAAGACTATCAAGGCATTCTGGAGAGAAATGTGCTGCCTAGTGTCAGAAAGCTTGGTCTCAGTCGCAGGTCATGGGTCTTCCAACAGGACAACGATCCAAAACACACAGCCAAAAACACCCAAGAATGGCTGAGAGAAAAGCGTTGGACTATTCTAAAGTGGCCTTCTATGAGCCCAGATCTGAATCCCATTGAACATATGTGGAAGGAGCTGAAACATGCCATTTGGAGAAGACACCCATCAAACCTGAGACAACTGGAGCTGTTTGCTCATGAGGAGTGGGCCAAAATACCTGTTGACAGCTGCAGAACGCTCATTGACAAATACAGAAATCGTTTAATTGCAGTGATTGTCTCAAAAGGTTGTGCAACAAAATATTAAGTTATGGGTACCATCATTTTTGTCCAGCCCTATTTCATTAGTTTGTTTTTTTAAATAATTATGTTAATCAACAATTCAAAAGTGATGACTGATTTTGATTATTTAATTTTTAATAAATTTTTATTTATTGTTACTTTTGTGAGTTTCAAGTGATTTCAGTGAGAATTGTGGGTTTTTCCTTCTTTAACTGAGGGGTACCAACAATTTTGTCCACGTGTGTAACAGAGTTATGGCCCTTGATCACTATTTTGGATATAGACTCATAGACATCACATGTGGCGGGGATGATGATGACCATGTCTTGTTTGTCTTGTTTTTGTCATTTTGCCTGTTGTTTGGGTCGTTATATGGCTGTTTATTAACGTTTTGTGTCTTCTTGCTGTCATTTTATGTCTCTTCTAAATATTTTTCCATCTCCAGACTTTTTAGATATTTCCCCATGCTAAATGTATTTCAAGCAATTTGCTCCTCTGTTCTCTGTTCCTGATGAATGCTGCATTTATTTTACTGGTTTTCCTCTCATTCTCTCTGAGGAAACACTGCCTGCAGTTCAACCTGAAAGCTCTCTGAACGTTTCCCCGTTGCGTCGTTCTAAAGGTCATTTTGTCGTCAGAATCTGCTGCAAACTTTTTGTTTTTGATAAAATTCTGGACAGAATCTATAGAATAATGTGATTTTGTTGAAGTGAAGTCCAGATGTGATTATTTTTCTAAATATAAAACACTTGATTTGTTCATGGATCTTCACAAAAGTGAACAATTCCACAGTTCATCATTTTGTCATTTCTTTAAAGAAACAAACCTGTTGAGTTTGAGGTTCAGACGGTTTAAAATCTTTAAACTCTGATGTTTCCTCTAAGTGCATATATATATGGATATATGTTTTCATATTTCAACTAAAATACAGTCTTTGGTTGACATTTGACCAACGTTAGAGGCTCTAACATCAGTAGAATGTGGTGAAGGTCCCAGTTTTTTTGATATTTTCACGTGATAAATCCAATATAAGTCATTTTGGTTCATTTGTAAGCAATTTTTGACTTATTTTAGGTTATTTGGGCCATCTTTTAATCTTTTTGGACAAAATTTCAGCCATTGTGGACAGATTTTGAGTTATTTTGGACACAAAGAGCTGCTGTTTCCTTCTGTTAGCATCTGTGCTCATTTAGGAGGGAGGGAGGTGTGGAGTGGGATGAAAACCATCACTGGTCATGGTAAGAAGGCGGACAAAGCCATGGAAGGAGATCTACATGAGGTCAATGAGCTAAACCTGTTTTTCAGCAGGTTTGACAACATGGACTCTGCCCACCCTTCCCCCCAGCAGCCAAGATGCTATTTTGGGGGACAGAATCAACCAATTTTTCCCCCTTTTCCTTGTCTTTTCTCATTTTCACTTTCGTCTCATTTGATCTGGCGCCCTCATCGCTAGCAGACTTTCACCCCCGTGCTAAATACTCATCATTATTCTTCCATTCTCCCTCCCCGTGTGTGTCCTCTGTCTGCGCGAGTCATCCCAACAGAAGGACGGCGAAGGTTCAAAGTGACGGAGCGGGCTGGAGGTCAGAGCGTATTGTGTCAACAGTGACAGATCGTCATGTTTGATGACGAAAATAAAGTCAAACAAAAGCACAAGGGAGTCGGAGAAAGAGAGAGAGAGGGAGAGGATGGGACAAAAAAGGAAAAAAAAGGTGTGAAAGAATTCAAAGAGACGCAAAAAAAAGAGAGTTAAAGGGAGGGATGGTGAGTGACAGTCAAAGAAAGTGAGCTGAGACAGAAACAGGCAGATAGGCATTATCAGGATACATGCAGGGACTTGTTTTCTTTTCTTTTTTGTCTGGACAGATGCTGGCAGTGTTAGTGAGTCCAACCTGCTAGGAGAATGAAAGCATCTGTATCAGCCCAAAGGCATCTGGTTGACATTGCAGAAAAAAAGCTGCCTGACCACCAGGGACCTGTCTTTACAGTGTTAGCCTCTTGTCCTTGTTGTTTTCAATGGTAAGAACATGTTTTTGTGCGTTCCCAGCTGTATTTGAACCGACATATTTATAGTGTTTCCAGAGTGCCAGGTGCTGAAAGTTGAAAACATTTCAGTCTTTTCCCCAAAACCACATTACTTTAAGACATGTTTACGGCGGTTTGCGACACCGCAGTCATCTGCCCGGTTTAAGGAAGCAGAAAGGAGCAGATTTCTAACAGGATGCTGAGTCCAGAAGAGCAGTTTCAGCGAGTGGATGATCAGATCGTAGCTTCTTTTCTTTTCCTCACCTGGTCAGTTCAACAGGAGGAAAAAAATGATGCATGGCAAGTTGATGGATGGTGATAATAACAGGTTTATGTAGGGCACTGCGGCATTCAAACGATCTCCACCAACCTACACACCACGAGCCATATAAATATACGTCTCAGCTTTGCTTCGTCTGCATACTTCCACGGACATATGGATGGTGTGATTCTGGTTCGGCATGCTAGCAGCAGCCACATGGGCTTTAATTTCAACCATAATCCACAGTGTTTACACAAATATTCCTCTGATTATCATTAAGATATTTGGCTTTTTTTTGCATGCTTTCAAGTGCCATAATGGAATTTTACACGTGTCCAGGCTAAGTCTTTCTAAGTCTTGCTGTAAAGCTTTGGCCGGCTTTGTTTTCAGATTAAAGCCTATTGTCTTTTCACTGAATGTGGACCGTGTCACCGAGTAGCGCCGCGGGCAGCGAGAACCGGATCTTGCTTAACATTTCACCTCGATGTAAACCAGATTCTTCAGAGCGGCGCCGTCATCGCTCATTCATCTCGCCGCTCCAACCAGTTGCATTACTTTATGGAAATTGACCTTAGACATTTTTTTCTCGCTTGTGCAGATGGATTTTGCATCCATAAATCTTGCAAAGGGGGAATCCATTTGCTAATTCTGCATGCTGCATGTTCCTGCTTTGAACTCTAAATTAAGTGAAGCGTCTGACAGAAACAGGAAGCCGTAGCGTCCTTTAGCGTGATCGCAATGTTTTCTTGATCACTTCTCCCGCTATATATAACAATGACCCAATTTCCTCGACCAATCTTATTGATTTCTACTGGAAATTCTCTTCATCTTAAAACATTGCCTTGTGTTCTTTGAGGCATTTGTTATCTGATCAGTGTAATTAGCATGTTTCCTCTCTAAGAAACCGTCATTCACCACAGTTAGCGAGTTCCTTGCAATCCAATTACTGTATTCTTTTCACTTGTAAAGCGTTTCTTTTCCAACCCCGGATCTTGGCTGTACAAGTAAGGAAATCTGTGCATGCAGAGAGTGCTAAAACCTGAGTGTGGTGATGAAGGCCATTGGAAAAGGGATAAGTGATTCAGCAGGCAGATCAATAGAGAAAGATCCATGCCTCCCAGCCGGCTCAATCAGACCCCCGGGGGGTGAGAGAAACATTAGAAGACGGAAAGATGGACAGAGAGTGGTGTGGGTGTGTGTGTGTGTGTGTGTGTGTGTGTGTGTATGCGAGAGAGAGAGTATGGTTTCATTTAAGAGCTGATTAGAGCAGCAGAGAGAAGGAAAGAGAGAAAATGTGGATCTTTTGTCTTGGTGCTTTGGCATTTCATTTTCAACTGCTATGCTAATAAACCACATTGACTGAAATGAAATGAATTAGAATAAATTGAACTAAACTGAAAAGAATTGAGAAACAGAGACTGAAAGTGCTTTGGGAGTTTTTATTTTCTTTTAAATTTTGTTCCATGATGTGATCAATTTTCAGAGCTATTTCAAGCCTCCAAATCAGATGTTTGATTGGAGCAATGACACCGTGTCCTTGAACTTGAAACACTGGATTCCGCTCGGGCTTATTGATGCCCAAATTACTCCATTTCCTCCATAAGATGAGTCACTTTTCCACAGCGGTTCATCCTCCAACCATCTGATGTGTGATTGATTAAAATAGAAGCCGGTTAGGAAGCGTCATCGCTGCTGCATTGGTGTTAACATCTCTGGCTGCTGGTGTGGATTTCACCGCTGACCTCTGCTCAGACGTGTAAGTCAACCCCGCAGTACCCCATTGTCCTTGTATGACCGTCACACTAATGCCCCCAAGACAGTTCAGTTTAGCCCTGACGAGCTGCCACACATGCCTGTCCACCTCCCATCCGCCGGCACTCACCCTGAGATGTTTTCCTTACTTGAATAATGTATCAATTTCTACAGAAACGGCAATGTTTGCATTTCTCTCTCCTCTCTCTCTTCCTCTCTCTCTGGATGGTTCTCCCTTTTCAGTCTGAAAATAGAGTGCAGAAGAAGGCTGTTGCTATGGTGATACATCCACTGGCGTTGCCCGGGACATTTTTAGCCACGCGATGCGCGGGGGGATTTAGCTCGCCTGTAACTTTCTGTAATTTCCATTCTAATTATATCACTCCTGCCTTGTGCTGTGTGCCACCGCATGGGGTAAAACAGCAGAGCACGGCTGGGTGAAGATCCCAGCCGCTGCTCTCTCCGCTGCCCTCACGCCGTATTATGCCAGGGTATCGCATAATATCAGCATTCAAAGACGGAGAGGGGACGAGGAGAGGGAGCAGGGAATTTGTGCATGCATGCTCGTTGCGCCGGTATGTGAATGAGAAAGTGAGACGGAGCAAAGAGGAGTGAGCGTCGCTGCAGCGCTGTGACATGACGGAAGGGTGCTCTTTACAGTGTGATGTTCAGACCAGACGCTGTTACTACTCAGCGGACAAATCAAATGAGAGACAAGCTGAGATTAGTTGGGAGCTCTGTTGATGCTTGCTGGACTTAACATTTGGGACCAGCAGGGGGTCTCAGCTTTCACTAATCACCAGGCCTATCAGAAATATTACAGCTTCCTGGGAGATTTTGCAGCAACCAGAATAAATTGCACAGCCATTACTTTCCGCATTTTCCTCATTTTATTAACCTATACATACATGAGCTCTCATTTTTCAACGAATGTGTGCATATATTGCCTAAAACGAGAAGAAAAAAACAGACACATTTGAAAAGAGGGGATTTATTGACTATAATTATGTGCAATCAAACAGCCTTTTCAAAAATAAATAGAGAAAACTGAAGAAAAAGCAAGTTATAAATGTGCAGTAAATGAAATGTCTGGAGAGCCCTCCTCTTTCAGAGGCAAAATAACTGAAATATTCCACAATATAAAATACTGCGCAGTAATATTAATACTGACATACCTGCTGTTTCGACCAGTATTATAGTATGAGTGTAAAAACATTTCCTTCTTTCTGTGGCTGTGAATGAACACCTGCATTAGCGAATTAAAACTGCAGTTTGTACGTGGGATATTATGGGTCAGTAACACTGTAAAACTTATTTGTGATTTTAATAAAACAATAAGTGAGAATTATGAATTGTTAATTTCAATGGGGAAAGTGGGTCAGACGAACCAGGAATAATTACAGCTTTCATTAATTTTTACAGACACATAAACCGGATGATTAGTGTGAGAGAATGAAAGTAACAGCTCATAGCAAACACCCCAGAATCTAGATCCTATTTGTGGGATAATATATATATATATCTATATCTATCTATATATGTATAGGTATAGATATCTTCAATATTTTTAAAAGCACATTGTCATGCTTCTTTTTGGGCAAATTAACATGAACCCTGCACTGTTATTAACTGAACTATGACCAGTTTTGAGATGTAATTCCATCCTCGGTCGGCTGCCTCATGATTAGCTGCAACGAAGCATTTTTCCTGTTTTTCATTCAGTTTATAAAATGTCTAAAAATAAATGAAAACGCCCCAGAAAAACTGCAAGAGCCCAAGGTCATGGCATCAACCAACAATCTTAATCCCAAAGATGTTCCTTTACACTGTGAAATGAAAGAGAGCGGTGTCTAATTCTCCCACTGGAGAAAGTGGAACCAGTAAATATTTAGTATTATTTCCTGATAAAGGACTTGTATGATGGTTCAGTTATTTAAATTGATTTTCTTTTGATCAACTGGTCTATAATCCAGTCCACCAATCACATAGTATTTTTGAGATGTGCTAAAAACCAAGCAGATCAGCTGATAAAACATGGTTGCCAAGGGATCCGTAACGAGATCATGGTGTACTGATCAATTTTGAAGTTTAGGTCCATCAATCCATCCATCCTCTATACACCGCTTTATCCACACTAGGGTCATGGGGGGTGCTGGAGTCTATCCCAGCTGACTCGGGTGAAGGCAGGGGACACCCTGGACAGGTCACCAGTCTGTCACAGAGTACCGAGAGAAAACCCACGCATGCACAGGGAGAACATGCAAACTCCATGCAGAAAGATCCCAGGCCCAGGCCGGGATATGAACCGGGGATCTTCTAGCTGCAAGGCGAAAGTGCTAACCACTACAACACTGTGCAGCCCCAGTTTAGGTCCACCTTTCAACTAAAATGAGTTGTGTATGAAAATACATTTTCAAGCATATCTCCAAGCAATATTGAATTACCATGTGCAAACTGAGAGATGTTGGCCACTATAGTGTCTCTTGTTCATTAGCTTGGAAAATCCAAACTGAATCTCCATGCAATCTCCTATCTCCATGTTAGGAGATACAGGAGAGTCAGTTTGGCATTGGGTGAATTGAATCGCGTTTCCCTCCCGGTACAGTTTGGTACGACCAATCATAGCACGGGAGGCGGGAGTTAATGCTGCGTCATCTTCAGCGCCTGGATTACCCATAAAGATGATGCTGGAGGAGGAGGAGGAGGGGGGCCAAAGCGACTCTTTTTGTGATCTCTTGGCGTTTTGGATGGCGTTAGTCATTGCCTCTTTTCACTTGACGTTTTCGACGATGAGGAGGCAGTGGATGGCTCGTTACTTTCGGCTTCTTGCCATTGTTTGCACAGAGGAAAATCCCGTTCCAAACGTGTGAGTAAATTTAAGCAACTTTTACACATACGCACCGACTTGGTTTGGCTCCGATTTAAAGTTATTCCTAACACCGCTAATCATTCGGAAGGAGTCTTTTGTTGGGTAGCCTTTTCAAAAATAAGTGTTGTACTTGAGAGTACCCCATGTATTCGCAGATTTTTGTGACAAAAACGGCAGTAATCATTCACCACTTTCTCGGCTGCATTCCATTGTTGTTTGGACTACATGGACTTCAAGGTCGATTTGTTTGTGCGTCACATCCGTGTTACGCTGATTGGTTCTTTCTCGTTCAAGCTGCATTCGTTAGCCCCTCCTTTTTGAAATCGTCTCCTATCATCGCAATGCCAGACTGCCTTTATTTGTGTTTATATTAATACATAAATAAAGTCAGTCTGGATTTTCCAGGCAACTTGTTCATACTTTTATGTGCATTTTCAATCAGTTGGGTAGGTTGTTGTTTACTGTACCGGCCTAATAGTAACAAAAGATACAAGATACCCTGATTTGACCAGGTCATTTGAAGACAGCTGAAACCTCATTCCTCAGTTAAACTTTACAGTGTCCTTTAACACAGCATTGCGGATTGGAATTGCATTGTAAAGGCATTACTTGAAATTGCTTATCTTCTGAATAGCATCTTCAACTGACTTTGCCCTCAAGATATAGAAGTCCTATGCATCCGGCAGACTGCATGCTAGGACTTAACATATAAAAGGAAATTCATTGTTTGCAGGCAACTTACTTTAGGTACTTGGATAGCAGCACCAACCAACTGTGTAAAAAGAGTTTTGTTCCAAGACGAGATACTGTGCCCACCATTTGGAAATAAAAAGAGACACCTACTCCTAAAGGACAGAACAAAAGTTTAGAAAACACTTGAGAAAATGGGCAAACTAGTGGAAGAAGGAGCGGTCGTCATGGAAACCGATTGTTTTATTGACCTGTGCACAGTTTCATTCTTGTCTCTCGCAGCCATCCTGGTGTCATGATCCTTCCGACCACCACAATGATGAAGACTCGGTGGGGTAGAGCTGGGAAGTATTTACCAAAGTGAGGAATTATTCAAAAAAGTGTTGCCTTTAAATAATTCATGGACATCAAAGGCCTTCCTCATTGAACCTCATGAATAAATCAAAGCCTCGGTCAAGCTCAGTGTTCCACAGCGCAAGTTCACAACAGAAAAACCTGGGGAAAATGTTTAAAGATGTTAAAATAAAAGAGAAGCAGGCAAAGTCGGGGGGGAGATGAGAGGAAAAAGAAGCTCAGTAAATAGGACATCTCAGATCTCTGCACTTCTTAGCGAGTTCGACAGGACGGGATGTTCAAGCTGTTTAGGAGTCCAGAGAAGTTAAATGAAGCATGTTTAGATGTTTAAATGTAGAAAATCTGTGCTGCAACATAAATAGAAATCTGATGCCAAAGCCGAGACTGACAGATAAATAGATAAAGAAAACCAGAGACGGAGAGTCTGCATCCAGTCCTGCCTCTAACCTAAAGCATATGTAAGAGAACGAAGGGTCTGACTGATGTAGTCATTCCCTTGTTGACCACAACATCTTGTATTTCCTAGTGTCATTTTACGCTCCATTAGGGCCGCTGATGTTCATTAAAGATGACTGCCCTTCAGCAGATGTGGCACCGCGAGCTAATTACAAGTTTTACCAGCCAACGCCCCAAACTCTCACTCACTGTCACTGCTGTGGGAGAAAACAACAAAAAACGTTGCTCAGGTTATCAGACAGGATTAGAGGTGCGTTGTTTAGAAGTTTGGAACGTGTCAGAACACCTGATGGCTTCATTCTTCAACACTTCAACGGTACAGGAAATCTACATTGCACACAACGTGTTTGATTTCATCAGATCATCCTGCAGATAAGAGCTTCTCTTTTTCGTTATTTATTATTAATTACATCAAAGGTATAAGTTTGCAGGGAGCTTTCCGACAATCCATTATCTGATTTCCTGCATTATATCAGTTCCTCTCTTGGATACTCATTTATCCACTTGGGATGAAAACAATTATTGGAAGCTAAACTACCTGAGTTATCCTTCCTGTAAAGGACGGATTTCTGCTATTTTGGAGGCTGTTTTATTTTATTTTTTTTGCTGTTATTTGATAGATATGAGTGGAGCAGTGGCAGACAAAGGTCCCCCACAAGATATCTTTTAGTTTTCTTTTGTAATTGTGTATCCTCACTTTTATTTGATTTACTGTGTCAATAGGAGCTTTTGCAGGAACTTGTGGGCAGTTTTAGGGCAGCCTGAATCTGTGTGTGTGTTCTGACGGCAAGAACCACTTTTATAGGGCTTCTTTTAGGGCAGTTTTTGGGTAAAAAACAAGGATCAGTCTTGAAAAACTTATGTGTAGGTCTTGATGCTGATTTGTTAAACTCATATTGGAAAACAACCTGTGTTTTGTGGCGCTCTTGATGTCCTTGTTGAGCAGCAGTCTTTTCTCCAACATCACTATCTTCAATAGAAAATTCTCCATATTGGCTATTGTTCCATTTTTATATATTCACACAGAAATGGAGTTACATCCACTGACTGCTGTTTGTCATTGTTTTTTTTGGTGATGTTGTGGTCAAAGCTGTTGGATCCAACACCAGTTCCTGCAGTGGAAAACCACCAGACGCGTCTATATCCTCTCTCTGGCCAACAGGAATAACATATAATATATAACCAAGAGTCAATGCACATGCAGTCAAGCAATGCTGACATGGCTGATGTTTAGCGTATGTAAAGTTTATCATGTTTAACGTCTTAACCTGTCATACTGTCATTGCTAATGAACATATAGTTCAGCTAAAGATGCTGGGAATGCAGTTAGTGTTTCAGGTCATTAAAAAAAAAAAAAAAGGTCTGAAATATTAACTGATAGAGACTGATGGATGCACTTTGTACTCTCATTTGGATATGTTATTATCTAATTATGTTCATTTTTATGCCATGCAATCATTCTATAGTTTCCATGGTTAGTATCATATCTATGTCTGATTGTGAAGGTCTGACAGTAGTGAGAAGTGTCAGTTTTATTTTATTGTTTTCTTATTTTTTATTGTATTAGCATTGTTATTTATTAATGTTATAGGGACTGCAGATGGAAACTAGCTACTAAGCTATAATCTGGTGCAGCACATCTCTGACTCATGTGAGCTTAATGTTTCTGTACATTGTCCCTTAAATAAAGACTAAACTAAACTTAACTATGCAACACATTTGTCTGTATGTGAATAAAATATTGACATTTATTTCCATTGTAAATTTCTATAGCAGGATCCCACCACCATGAATCTGATAGGGTCTATTTTTAGACAACACATATAAGACAAGAAATGTAGGTTTTCCTCTGATATAGAGGTTAATATTTTAAATCTGGCAGTGCTGTCACATCGAACAGTGGAAGATCTGGATAGTCAAGAGTGTTTTGAAAACATAAGAAATATCATGTACGGTTAGCTCTTAAAATGACCGAGATGAGCTTAAAGGCAAAGTTAAAAAGCCTTGGACTTAAAGGCTTAACCAATTTCAACTGAATTTATTAAATAGCTGTTAACATATTTTGCTCTGATCCACAAACATCGCGCTCACTTGGCATGTTGGGACCGGTATCAGCAAAATGATGCAATCATCCATTTAACTGCTGGCATACTCCTGAATCACCTCTAAACCAAAACTGTCAACTTTGCAGTGCGATAGATAAAAAGTCTTCACTCTCTGGTAGCTTTGAATTTCTGAGCCAAGCTTTACGGCGATCCAGCCAGTCGTTGTGGATTCAGTGACCCAGCAAACCAATATCTCTGGGGCCGTCTCACTATCACAAAGACACCGCAGAACACTGGAGCTTTATCACCAAATTCTATCCCAACCTTTCCAGTCTTTCCATATGTATGTATGCTGTCCTGTCTTCAGCATTAACCGCCCTCTATATGCTGCTTCTTACAAGGACAGAACAACTTTCCTGCATGGGTCACTTTGCATGAATCCTCTCTGTGCCTCGCTTGCTTCCTCTTGTTAGCCCTGTACACACTTGCTGCCGGTACGTCTGACCCACTTTCTCCAGCCAGTACAAAAGATAGTTAACATGTGTCAGCTTGTGCAAACAAGTCCCCTGTGCCTTTAAATACTCCTCTATTCATCTCCAGAATGAATGACCTTTTTGCACGCTGGTTTTTTGCTTTTGGCAAAGTCTGGCTTTGAATTCGCCTATGACAAACATACAATAGTAATTGAATTAGCTGGCCTAGTTCTGCTGAGATACCAGCTAATGTAGGTATGGGAATTTAATTTCTCCTCTTTTTAGCTTCAGAAAATGCAGATTTTTATTCTTGGATGTCGTCTATTTGTTGCTTTGGCAAATGGCCTTGTGCCTTTCTCTGCGAGTTAACATTAGCAGCGCTAAACACAAATAGCCAAGTCTTATTATTAGTGCCACTAAAATAATTCCACTGCAGCAGTATGATGATGCTTTTTGCTTGAGGAACATTTTTATTAGTGTCAGCATATGATCTAAGTTGTCTACGCCATATATAGCAAGGTGAATGTGATTACCAACTATTTTCAGCATGCTCTGGTTGTGATCGTCCTCGCTTGGCCTCTTGCAGTGTTAAAGTGGATATTACTATACAAATATTCTCGGTAAGAGGCGGCACATACTAGCAAATATAGAACACTGCAGTAGCCTATTTGGATTTAGCACAAGAGTGAAATCAATAGGATTCTGGACCCCCTACCCCCTCTCTCCCTGTCTTTTTGTGTGTGTCTTTCTCTCTCACACTCTCACTCCCCTCTTTCTCCCTCCTCATCTTCCTCAATCCCCCTTCTCACCCTCCTGATTGGAAGCAAAGCAGGCAGGCGGGCAGGCTCAGTTCCACGGGAGGGCCTCTCCACAGCAGATAATGGTCCATTCCACTCATTTTGGCTTCCTTTTATTTGTTCACATCAACATCAAAGCCTGTCCGCTTCCTCCGCTGGGGAGCAGGGCTTTACGTCTTTGACTGATCTGCCTCGTTCACTCGTAGCGCTGCCCTGGTGATGTCCATCCCTCATCGCATGTGCAGCAAACACACTCGTGCATGCATGCTAACACACACACATTGAGCATGAAGCCTCAAAGGCGCGAAGAGCATGTATAGAAATCCTTGCATATAAAGCCCGTACTTGTGTTCCGACGCCCAGTGGAAGATCCTCCCAGGATTTATAATGGCTGGGGTTGTGTTGCGCTGGAATTACAGCAGTAGTTCTCCTCTTTTTACAACCTCGGCAATCACTCAGAGCAAAAAAAACGTCAACAGTTTAAGACCGGGGAGACACTGTGATTTTATTGATCCTTTTACGCTTTAAAGTCCCACTCCTGTTGTTGATTTAAAACCTAAAAACTCATCTCTGTGTGTCAAAGTTGTACATTTAGAAGTTTTTTCTCCAGAAAAATGATCCTATCTTGCTTTAAAATGCTTTCGATGTAAGGCCAGTGCCTAAAGTTTGTGTCTACGCAGCCACTACACTACATGGGCAAGGCATTTGTAGATAGAGATAGAGTGCAAAGTCCTGCAAGCAGACTCCCACAGGTCTGTAGAAGTAGCATATTAAGAACAATTATGCAGCTCTGGGTGTCTGCAAGAGAGGATAATCAGTTCTTAAACATGGGATTTGTGATTTTTTTCAAACTGGAAGCCTTTTCTCCTACATCACAATCTTTTATTTGTTTCAAAATATAAGAAGGAATGCAGTTTAGCTGTATGAGGACATATGCTATCATTTTTTGGAGACAGGATTGAAATGATACCAGCTATTTTCTGCAGCATCAGTACTTTTACTTGTAATCCTGTATTGATAATAGTTATAATTACACTGTAACACTATTATTGACAGTGTATTTCTGTTGTTCTGTAGTATGTTAGAGTTGAAACAACCTCACAAACAGAGTAGAGTCGAGCCAAGTAGGCGCTAATGGAAAAACGCCAATTGTGATTCGGTTTGGCTAGGGAGTATAGTTGTTTTGTTTGTGTTCATCTTGATTAGATACTCTGTTAGCCTTCGTTTGGTTTATTCTGTAGTTTGATTTGGCACACCCACCAGCCTTGTTTTGCTTTGTTTGACCAGTTTGATGCTGAGTTTGCTCCTGAGCAATAAATTCCTTTACCTGAAGCAATAACATCTGGTGGTTTTGTTACATCCAGCTGACCCAAGAGGTGATCTGAACAATGAATAAGACCGTAGGTGTGAATGTGAGAGTGATTGTTTGTTACCTCCGCCAAGGAGGTCATGCGATCGGGTCTGTTTATTTATTTGTCTGTCTGTGTGCGTGTCTGTGGACAGGATTTCTCGGAAACTACTTGTCGGATCTTCATGAAATTTTCACCAGAGGTGGATCTTGGCCCAGGAAAGACTCCATTCAAATTTTGTGTTGATCCGGCTAAGGATCTGGATTCTGGATCCGGATTTAGATTTTCCAACTTCGTATCATCTTCCCTTGGCGGAGGTCAGAAATCTTGGATTGCTCTTGTTTCTATATGTAGCCCTGTGATAGACTGTTACCTGTCCAGGTGTCCCCTGCCTTCACCCTAAGTCAGCTTTGATAGACTTCAGCCCCACGTGATACTAACGAGGATGTATAGGTAATTAATTAATGGAAGGACAATGAATAAGGATTATCTTCACTACCTGGTTGCACTAAAGTTTAATCAGTTTACATTTTACATTATGTTGTCTGTCATCTCCCTGTCATTGTCACTTAGAGGTTTTTTAAGGTCAGAAGACAATTTTGTCCCAAAATACGTCTTTATTTGTCCATTTGGTGCTTCACTGGCATCACTGTCACATTTAATGAGACATTACAGTGCGGGACATCTCGCTTTCCCTGTCCTTGAAATACCATATTAGCTGTCACTGTACAGTCTAATTTTAGCTTGTTTGGTCAAATGTATTAGCATTACTGGAGCTTTATTTACATCTTTCTGCTGCTTGCACTGACAGTTGCTATTTATGACTGATGTACACATGGAAAAACATGCCAAAAAGG
Organism: Acanthochromis polyacanthus; assembly: GCF_021347895.1. Classification (NCBI taxonomy): domain Eukaryota; kingdom Metazoa; phylum Chordata; class Actinopteri; family Pomacentridae; genus Acanthochromis; species Acanthochromis polyacanthus. The sequence continues at coordinate 2,784,121 of NC_067128.1, forward strand.
GTGTTGTGTTACATCCATGAGCTGTCATCACCAGCCACAGCTAGTTGTGAAGCAGAAGGAGCCACTTGTGTGCCCCTGGATGCCGGGTGTCATAGGTATTGTAATATTTATACCTGTTTACAATGACAGACTGAAAACAGGATTTGTTGCAGAGAAAGTTGAAATAATTACAGACCTCCTTATGTGAGAGCCTATTTTTTGCTTTGTTAATGTGCTGATATGGTGATTTTTATGTGCTAGAAAACACATCAAGAGCGAAATAACCAGTCAAGGCCTAGCTGATCATTCAATGACGGTCTCAAAAATACTGATTCAAACTTCTAAAGTTTCTAAAGTTTGCAGGGATCACACATTAAGCTGAGTCTCTTTAAAGTTTTAAGTATCAAACACCTAAATTCATGCATTCTTGTGAATTTTATGCACAAATTTGCACTTTTTCTTAATTTGTTTTTCATGAAAATGTCTTCAAGGACCATGTAACAATTCAAAAATATAATGGGACATAATGCAGCGAGGCTCTCAGGCATTGCTTAGTTATATTTATCTATTTTGTTTCTGTAGAGCAATTACTGCTTTCATGACTATTTATCATTATCTCTGCAGAGAAAACACAGTTATATAGGCTTTTATTTAGCTCTTCTGTCCTCTTGGGTGCTTTATTTGTTGAAGTAACCTCTATAAATGCAAAAGTGGCATCTTTTCACACCACTGATAAATGCATTTTAATTAATATAAAAGACCAACACCTGTCAGACGCAAGTAAAATAAAAGTTAAAGAAGTTTTTAAACACCTGTGACCAACAACTGAGTAACTTCTAAATGAATAAATAAAATTAAAAGTAATCAGTTAATGAGTGAAGTAGCTGATAACATAGTAAACTACTGAAGCCCTGTTGTTGTAGCTTAGCTTGCTTCAGTATAGTGGATACAGTGAATTTTCCATGTAGCTTGCCCAACACTGGATTGACGGTTTGAAGAAAAAAGTGAAACAGCAACACCCGAGCGTCTAAAACAATTTTAAATCAGAAACCACTTCCAGGGAAGGAAGGAGATAAAGACAAAAAAAAGAAAAAAGAAATCTTGTGACACATTATCCCTCTGTTTTTTTTTTGTTTTTTTTAAATCCATCACAAAGTTGACAAATGCATACTACCACCGAGTGAGCCGGCAGTAAGCTTCACTTTTTTTTTTAATGCATCACACCTAAATAGGCATAGAAAACAATCATTAACGAGGAATCAATGTGTTGCTTGAAGTTTAATTTTCTTTGGACAGGTCCTTCCTACAGTTCTTTTCAACTATTATTGCCATTACTGCTACTCTGACTAAATTTCATTAATTTCCCCTTCAAATATATTTTGTTACATCTCCTTGATCCTTGTTTTTTTTCTTCTCCTTTCTTTTGCTCCCTCATCTCCCCCTCAATTTAGCATTATTATACTATATGTGTCTACTTCCTTTTGTTGTCTTTTTGCCATGTTTTTCTCTTATTCTTTTATTTACTTTTTTTTTAGTGATTTATTATTATGACATTACTGTTTAAAACACTGCCTCTGCTTAAGCCCTCCTCATTATCTCTGATGTTACTTTTATTGTTATAACCAGCTAAACAACCACCAAGAAAGTACCACAAACTAGCACATGTACACGCTCACCCCTACACTCCCGAACACACACAATACTCACAACCTATTGTATGATTCAATTTTGTACCCCTGTTGTCTGTTTTTTTTTTGTTGTTCGTTGCACAGTGTTTTGTACGCTTACATGTTATTAAATGTGAATAAAAAAAAAGAAGCCACTTCCATAATCTCCTCACAATTCAAACAAATGCCTTGAATTTGAGTATTTTATCTAGAAAAAAGAAGATTTCCTGGAGAGTGTCAGCACTGCAAAATGATTTGACTTAAATTTCAAAGTAACCTCAGAATACCAGATAGAAGCATGTGCGTATCACAGCTGTCCATGCGGTCGTTGAGTTCCCCTCCAGAAAGTGCCGTCCATGAGAAGTTTATTCTTAAACTCCAACTCGGTGCACCCTCCCTCCACTCACACTTATGCACTCATATTGATCCAGAAGGCACAATGGCACAAGATCAATTACTGATCAGACGATGGCAGCTCCTTCTCTTGGCTTTTCTTTAGAAGTCAAACTCTCCGCTTCTCTCTTAATTGGCCCCTAATCTCTTCCTTTCTGTATTCTCTTTCTCCTTCTCTCCTACACTGGCTTTCCTCTGTCTGTATGGATATCTGTCCTCCCTCCATCTTCCTTCCTTTCTCTGCTGGCCTGTTTTCTCTTGACCACCCCCATTTCCTCCTCGGCGTCTCTTGACACCGTTCCTAATTACAAAACGCGCAGGGGCCATTAGCGCGGACCTCCAGCCGACGCCTGCCCCTTTATCCATTCATCCCCTCCCTTCTGCCACTATCTCTCCATCTCTGGCCTGCTTCTTTTTCTGTTCTTGGTCAAAAGTCGCTTTGTGCGGGGCACATTAGGCGAACAAAGGCAGCAGGCTGCAGCGGTGCTCAGAAAGGTCACAGTGATGTACGGCCCTCAGCACTGCTGCCGGGGTCACGACTGTCTCAATGGGGACGCACTTAACACTCGCACAGCCAACAGCATTACGGCTTTTTGAAGGAAATGCATGTTGTTGTGGTGCTTCTGAAAGACGAAATACCATCAGATGTGAAGATGAATGTCGTCTTCTTGTTGCTGTAAACAAACATGCTCCACTTTTATGAGAGACCGAGTTAGCAAGAATTATTTTCCTTTTCGTTTCATCAGACCAATTGAAACCAAAGGTTGGCAAGTAGAAAAGATAACTAAAGAGTAGAGTTGTGTGATATTGGCTTTTTTTTTCTTCCAACAACCAATATGCCGATGTTGTCCAACTCTCAATTTCCGATTCCGATGTCAACCGATACCGATATATGTGGGGTATTTAACAAATTTTAGGTAACATCACATTTCTCCTGTCGTGGAATTAACACATCAGGCCTTGGATGGAATGGCTGAAGATCAGTGAGCTTCAAGAAACCTGTGGGTGTCATCATGGAAGGTTTGTCCAAAGTTGATAGCGAAAAATACCACATATTGCATTTTGAAGCTCCAATCTAATATCCCCAAACCACATTATTTCCAAAAACTGAGTGTTTGCAACATTGGTTGAGTGCTGTCCTAGTCGATCTGCATCCCAGCCATCACTCATGATGTGGTTGGGTTGTTACCAAAAGAATGAGTTGAATGAGAAAGTGATCAGTGCAATAGGTCTTTATTAATTTCCAAATTTTATGCTATAAAAATTGAGGCAAATCAGAGATTGCAGAAAAATTTGATGATTTGAGATGCAACGACAGACACTCTGCCAAATGTGTTCACTAATAACATTGTTGACTAATGCATGGTGAGCTCATAACTCACAGGAGACAGGAGCTTCTGCACTTCACATCAACAAGTCTTCTAAACAGACCAACAAATCACATCGTCTGTCATTGATTTTCAAAGCCTCTGCAAACTGTATTTTTAAAATAATCCATGGCCCATCTGCAAGACCTCAGGGCCTCGTGGAGTAACGAGTCACCTTTATATTTCTGTTCATTAATCAAATCACTACTAATTGCCACACAGGGGCCTTTGGGACCCCTGAGGGTCTGGAGTTCTGAGGCCGTTGCCCGCTCTGCCTGGTTGGTAATCCAGGTTTTTTGATATGCAGATCTATTGGTACTATTTCTGCATAGGAGGACAATTTTACACGCGTGTCGTCAACATACACGGACCATTCATATGCCGATTAATTGTTCATGGGCCGAGTTTTACGATCCATATTCCTGAACAACTGGTATGTTGTTCATGAATATAGATCAAATGACCTTCTACAGAACTCTCAAAGGCTTTTTGTATTGCTCTGTGCTGAAACACCAATTATCACCATGAAAAATTGTTTGAGGCAGTCAAACAGTCATCCATCCATCCATCCATCCATCCACTTCATCCTGGGGGATTCTGAGGAGTTTCCAGGCCAGATTATTGAGTTCTGGGTCTACCCTGAGGTCTCCTTCGAGTCCAAGTCTCCAAAGGAAAGCACCCATGAGGCATCTTAATCAGATTCTTGAACTACCTCAACTGGCATCTTTTGCTATAAAGGAGCATCGCCTGTTCTCTGAGCTCCTTCCAGATGTCCGAGCTCCTCGTCTTATCTCTGAGGCTGACTCCAGACACTCTACGGAGGAAGCTCATTTTGGTCACTTGTATCGAACTCATTCTTTTGGTAACTACCCAACCACATCATGAGTGATGGATGGGATGCAGATCGACTAGGACAACACTCAACCAATGTCGCAAACACTCAGTTTTTGGAAATGATGTGGTTTGGGGATATTAGACTGGAGTTTCAAAATGTAACATATGATATTTTTCGCTATCGTCTTTGGACAAACCTTCCATGATGCCACCCACAGGTTTCTTGAAGCTCACTGATCTTCAGCCATTCCATCCATGCCTGTCTTGCAAAATTTTCATGACAACGGCGTAGGAGGAAAAAGCCCCAATGTGCATGTACCCTGGTTAAAGGTGCAATAAGACTTTCACCAAGAAAACTCTGGTTTGGGTCCCATGTAGGACCATCATTCTTAAACTTTATCACTCACTGTTAGATTTAGGGAACAAAACTTTTTCGTTAGGTCGTGCACTGGTTTAAATTTTGGAAAATATCATAGCTTTAGTTAAAATATAACTTTTTTACAACATATTTGAAGCTTCTCCGCCAATTTGTGGGTTACCAGAGTGGTGAGTCCAACCCCATCTAATATACAGTAAAGATGTGTTTATTTGAGATATATCCTGAACAAATCCAGGAGATATATTCTTCAAAATTTTATCTGGTTAAGTTGTAAAGGAATGTAACTTTCAGGAGACAAGGCAGCACCATCTTGTCAGTTTGAGATTCCTCTTAACTTCCAGCTAATCCAAAAAATAAGCAAACCTGTTGCTCAAAGCATCCAAATTCTTATTAATACATATTTTTAAGCTTTATTAGAATTCAAATGGGTGAGTTATATAAGAATTCCCCTCAAGTACAGCTGTTGTGAAGGAAAAAATAGCTCTAGAGGCCTGAACAGTTTCTTGTACCAGGCTGTAAATGTGTTTTTTTTTTCTGCTTTAAAGTTGGACAGTTTAACATGGGGGTCTATGGGGATTGGCTCAGCTTTGGAGGCAGCCTCAAGTGGCCATTGGAGGAACTGTAGAATTTGGCACTTCTGTGAGGGCTTCATTTGGCTTGATTTTTACCCCAACATGCACTAATTCTAACTGATCAAACTCTAACTCAGCCTCACAGTGGTAGTAGCTGCCCTGCTGGTGCCTCACTTGTGCTCGAACTGCGTGTTTATATGAAATCGTGCAGCATGTAGGAAGTTTAAATCGCCTGCATTCAACACGCTCCCTCTCGTCAATGGCTCTCTGTGTTGTGTGCGCTGTGAGTGATATTTGTGTTAGGCTGTGGCGGCTTGTGTCAGGGCTCTGGAGCACCAAGAAAATTGAATCCCATTAGTGTTCAATTCAGCATGTGTCTCTGGATGAGTATACAGGCGCTATGCGAGCTGCGAGATTTGCCCACTCTATGGCATGTCCAGCTCCCTGGTAAGCCTGTGCATGAGCAGCATTTCAAACTAGCCGGCTATGTTGCGTTACTGTACATTGTGTGTCGCTATGAGCAGCCTTGACCCGGCGCGTGTTGCATGCGAGTCATTAATCCGTCCGTGCTGTCCATTTGTCAGTCAGGAATGGTGCGGCTCCTGGTCATTACAGCAATCACATGTTAGATTTATGTCACTGCCTGACGTTTCATGGCTTTATAAAAAGAGATGAAAGTGGATCTCAAATGCTGGGAAAAGAGAGAGACAGAGGGAGGAGGAGGGTAGTGTGAGGGATAGAGGGATAGAACAAGAAAATAAGAGGGAATAAAAAAGAGCGGGTAGAGGGAGAATCCGGTGATGTCCGTAGCATGACGCCGTGTCGATTCTCATCAGCCGGTAATGAAAATGGACCATTACCTTCTGCAGCTCAAGTAATTCTTGTGTAAATAAGATGGAAACACACGCAAATAAATTGGCATAGGCGACATCAGGAGCAGTTAGAGGCTAAACCAGGATTGACCCCCCCCCCCCCCCCTCCACACACACACACACACACACACACATATACAATCATACACAACCCCCACCACAGCCTCCACTCCACCTTACCGGCTCCAAACAGCAGATGGAAGGCTTCATTACGGCTGTAGTTCCACGAATGACAAGCACACAAACACACACACAGATTCTACTTTAAATGAAAAATGCAAACCTCTGGTGATGCCCTGCACCACGTATGTCATTATACATACCTGTACAGCTGGAGATGTGGAAGCTGTGACTCATAAATGTAGATCACATAGCACAACTCTCCTCTGCGCACACACACACACACATAAACACAGACTTGCAAGACCGTCATTATGCCACGTCTCTGCAATACCATAAGCTCGTTGGTTTTGTTTATTGTTTGTCTCCGGGCACTGGGAGGCCTTTTTACGTGCGCACGCATGCACACGCGCACAAACACACGTATACGCAGCCGCTCCAAATTGTTCGATTAAGTGGGTCATCCTCTCCTACAGTCTCTTGAAAGAGAAAGGAGCTTTTTTGTGCGTTTCTAGCCGAGAGGCAATCGCACCCTTCCATGGTTTTGGCTGCACCTTTTAAGAGTATTTATGGAAATGACAGTACGGCACTCTGGAGGGCTGCACGCTGCTTGTTGCTTAATGTGTGTGTGTGTGTGTGTGTTGCATCCACGTGCGCACGTGTGGATGCAGAGGATTGAAAAGCTCGCCTGTGTGAATATCAGCCACTGTCTTGCCATCATTAATGCGGGCGGTTTATCATGAAGAGAGCTGGTTTACTATTTATTTCTGGCCGATGAGCTGAGGGCGTATATATCGCTTGCACTGGACTGCGCTGCGACTCCACTGCACATTTGGCAAGAGCGCACAGACGCCGACCTGTCACTGCAAATGAAAGCCAAGTATCTTACAACCAATCCACTTTGGCTGTCTGAGAGAGAGAGAGAGAGAGAGACACTGAGAAGCAAAGCGAAAGAGTGGAAAGAGAGGGAGAGCTGAAGTGTCCATCTCTTTCTCTATCTGTTCAGTCTGTCTCTTTGGATCGCTCTGTGGCAGTCCAGTCGGATCAGACTCCCTATCATTGAGTATTTGGACTGATTCGCCTCCAACAGCCACAGCTGCACAGGAAACGTTGACGCTGCATGAAATAAACAGGCTTCACATTAAAGGAGGGTGCATAAGTCATCAGACAGCATTCAAGCTTCTCGGGTATTGATACGAGCTGTATTTCTCATGTTTGAGGTGCCTCAGATAGTCTTGGTATGAAGTACAGTATATAGCCAGAGATATACGGAATAGTGTGACTGTTCAGCAGCATGTCATAAAATGGCTCAGATAAATTAATCAGAAATGTGCTTAAAGCTGAACGAAATGATGAAATAATATCACCTTATTACATTCCTCTTCAATTATGAACTGATTGAATCTGAAAGAGGCGATAAAACACACACCAAGCAGCCAGAACATTAAAACCACTGAGAGGTGACGTGAATACCTTGGCATGTATGTGGTTTTACTGTGACACATACCGCCTACCTAAACAAACATTTCCACTGCAGGAGCATGCAAGCTGTTTTAGCATGACCATGACGTTTGTGCATGTTCCCACTGCAAACACCGCCCCAATAGAACCTCTTTCAGGCTGAAAAATGCATCAATTCGAAGAAAATTTCTTTGCGATCCTGGATATGGATTGATTAAACTCAGATAGGGCACTGAGAACCATTTTTCTGTCCTCTACATGTCCTTGTCAAGTGGCATTCTCCTCTAAAATTGTCATTTAAATTGTAAAATTCACCACAAAGGCTAGCAATTTGTTGTTGTTTTCCTATTGCCCTGACTTCCTGATGTTGCAGACCAAGCACAACGACAATTTTCCACACAACAATGTGGACTACACTGCAAAAACTTGCCCAGGAATGACTCGAGGAACACAACCAAGATTTCAAAATATTGAGTAAGCCTCCAAAAAAAAACCCAAACCCCCAGATCCCAGGCTTTGGTGGTACAAATAGATCAGTAATATAGAAAATGCTTCCTTTGCATATTCACAATAATAGTCAGTGTTATTGTTGTGTCATCAGTATAAATATTACGTTCAGTTGAAATTGCTTAATTAAGGCATTCTATTTGAAATTATTACATTTTCAGTTCAAGGGTCCTTCTGTTAATTAGGTTCTAATGCTGTATTATATACTATAAGTAGACACACTTACCAATATTCCCATATTCTTTATCATTATATTACATAATTTAACTATACCTTTCTTCATACTTATAGCTGAACATTTATTCAAGCTAACCACTTTTCTTTCAACATTTTTCTCTAATTGCTAAATCATGTTTTCTATCTAATTGGAGTTGTACTTCAATTTAATGATTTAATCTTCCAATCTTTCCACTTTTGAACTCCATATTTATGTAAAAACAGACCTTAAACATCTCACACCTTGTTGTACAACGAATCTGGATTTAATGAGTTTGTCTTTTTTTTTTGTTATTCAGTATTTCTAATTCACTTAAAATGCAATTAACTGTAATTCACTGTTTAACTTCTCTGTTGAGTTCCAGACTACAAACCATAAACTCTGCTGTCTTGTTAACATGATTTAGTAACGGAACGATTTTACACGACCAGCTGGTGTTTCTCTGAACAGTTTATTTGGTTATTTTTCCTTTTTTTTTTTTTTAAAGAGAAATGATCATAAAACTTTGCCTACATCTCATCCAAACATCATTTCCTGGAAATGTTGTCATTGTTATGTTATCAGCGTTTTGTGCACCTTTGTCAGTTTGAAAATATCTGCACTAATCCATCACTAGCAGCACAGTGACAGGACTGATAAATTTCATCCTGGCCAGTTTGTCAGAAGTGGACATCAGTATAGGTGGTAAAGTGACAGAGATGTATCGGCCTTCTGGGGGAAGACTGTTGCATATTTGAGACGTGTTGCCGTCTCTGTACTGTAGGTGCCCAATTTAATTTCATTAGAGTCTTACTCTTACAAACTGTTTATTATAACAGGTGTCTGGAAGAGAAAGCAGCCTCCAAAAGATGTTTGACTCCAATATTATCCAACTAAATTAGAAGTTTTATTAGAAGTTTACAGTTTTCATCATGCTTTGTTGCAGCGCTGTCTCACATCGAAATACACACCACCGTTCAAAAGTTTGGGGTCACGTAGAAGTGTCCTTGTTTATGAAAGAAAAGCAGTTTTTTTTTCAATGAGGACAACATTACATGAATGATAAATCCAGTGTAGCCATTGATAATGTGGTAAATGACTATTCTAGCTGGAAACAGCTGATTTTTAATGGAATATCTCCATAGGGGTACAGAGGAACATTTCCAGCAACCATCACTCCTGTGTTCTAATGCTACATTGTGTTAGCTAATGGTGTTGAAAGGCTCATTGATGATTAGAAAACCCTTGTGCAGTTATGTTAGCACATGGATAAAAGTGTGAGCTTTCATAGAAAACATGGAATTGCCTGGGTGACTTTTGAACAGTAGTGTATGTGGATTACATTGTTTCATGTTGAGCCAATATGAAAGGTAAACTGTATGTTTCACATTGCCATGGGAATTTGTCCATGAGGACCATCAATTTGACTTGAATTTGGGAAAAAACTATAGTGGTTTACACATATCCTTCATTACAGGACAGTGTCAGACCTCAATGCACTAAATATATGAGGTTTAAGGTTTAAAAGCTCTAATCTCCCATATTTGCCGTCACAGTCGTCCTGTTTTGCTCTAATAAATTTTAATATTTTTCACAGTTCCCCATTATAACAACCTGTTCTCTTACCTGAAGTAGGCGGTGTGCCATTGGCCCATTTTGAGCAAATGCACAGTTAAATGATATGCTAAACGTTCCGGTTTATGAAGAAAACCCAAGTTAACAAATAAAGTTAATAACTGACGTTGCGATTATCTCCGTGTAGGGTTTTAGGTTTTGTTGAGCCAGCTAACACAAAATGAACCTTCTGATTGGGATCACACACCAACACTGTGAGCTAGCAAGCAAGGATGTGAACAGCTGTTTTAAAAAAATATATAGCAGTTAAGTTTCTTGGGGAAGGAAACTGACTAATCACATTTGATATGATCGCTGAAAGTAAAACTAACTCTTTCTTCTGGGGGGTTTTCACATTAGTCGACACATCAGCTCTATTTGCTGAATGTGTCTTTTAACAACTTGCTGACAACTCTGTATACTATTTTTGAGCCACGTTACACTTTTCTGATCAAGTCTGCTTTATTTTTCTTTCAATCCCTCTCATCATCTGCTCTGTAAACACTGCTGGCAGTTCACCTGAAAACTCAGTTTCTGTTGCGTGGGTGTTGGTCACAGCTACAATTCTACAATTCTACAATTTCATTTAGCAGACGCTTTTGTCCAAAGCGACGTACAACACAAGCGAGAATTCAGACATAAGGATAAACCTGTAGTAAGTGCAAAAGTGCTTCAAGTGCGATTGGTCAAAGGTGTTGCCATCAAGTTGCAGAAGAAGTGCCAACCACCCCCCTCTTTTTTTTTTTTTTTCAACTCTGTCAGCGCTAAATAAGTGCTGGGTTTTGGACCACCTGACTTATTCTACCCCTAAGGTGGAGTCAGATTAAGTGCCTAGGTGTTCTCTGAACAATTGAGTCTTCAGTTGTCTCTTAAAAGTACAAAGGGACTCAGTAGAACGCACAGAGTTTGGTAGTTTGTTCCACCATCTGGGAACAACAGAGGAGAAGAGTCTGGTTAGAGATATCGAGCCGTGCTGGGCTGGAAGCACCAGGCGTCTCTCACATGCAGAGCGAAGTGGGCGTGAAGGGGAGTAGACCTGGATCAGGGAATCCAGGTAGGCTTGAATTTGATTCTGTCTGCAACTGGAAGCCAGTGAAGGGAGATGAACAGGGGAGTGACATGAGCTCTTTTGGGCTGGTTGAAGACCAGACGTGCTGCTGCATTTTGGATCATCTGTAGAGGTCTGACTGTACATGCAGGGAGACCTGCCAGAAGAGAGTTGCAGCTGAATGAATCATGGCATATGATGAAGAAAATAGCACAACTTTTGCAAGAGATACCTTCTAGTATCACATGTCACTCCATTCCATTTCCCACAATTCTTTCATCTTTTATTTGTTGATGTCTACCATACTCTTTGATTTCTTTACTCTTGGTTCTTTTGTCTTACCCTCTGGTCCTGATTAGCAACCATATGCATATTAACCACTATTCACCCCTCCTCCCACCATTCCTATAAGTTGGGTATTCTACAAATGTTTTTGGTTGGCTTACCTTCACAGAGTCATGCTCTGTATGCAGGATACCAATAAACACGTCACTACAGCAAACTTTGAAGGACTCAGAGTGAAATTTCTTCAATGCATGAATGCAGAATTTTTAATCTTTTTTTTTTTGTTACCAAATCTCTATGGAAATGCTATATTTTGGGCATTTTATTGAATAAAGCATGTAGAATAAAGTGAAATATCATGCATGTAAGCTTATCTTTAACTTGTTTTCTTGATTACTCCACAAAGGAAGGCGGTGGAGTAGTCGTGGCGCAACATTACTCATAAACAGACTAACAGATATGGATGAACTTTTCAGGAAAGGTCAGAAATGACACTAGAACCAGGTGATTAGCCTTTTTCAGTGATGCAGCTTATAGTTTGGATCCACAGATTTTTTTCCCGAGATAGCGGCATGGCGTCACTGTAACCATGACAACAAGTGAACGCTACGTCAGCTGTCTGCTGACGATCACGATTGTGATCCTACTACAACTCCACTGCTGAGGACTTACTGGGACTTATTCGTTGGAAATGATACAAGGAACAACTGAATAAATGAGTTCCATCAATTCCCGCCGCCTGCTACATATTTAGATCAGGCGATTTGGTATCCGTACAAACCGTACACATGCATAACACACGCCTGTGATCAGCGCAAGGCCATTTTGCTTGTGGGTACATCTATATTAAATGGACACGTTCTAGAGTCATGATTTCCGAAAGCCGTCGGAAAAGATCCAACGACTGCGTTTTTGGAGTCCTTTTTCCGATTTAACTATGTGTCACACTGGAAAAGTTCACAGACGGTCAGAAAGTTGAACATTTTATGATTTTATCTGTTTTCACAGTTTCTGGCTCTGATAAATGGTGTAATTTTGCTGATTTCTAAAAAGAAAATATGCCTTTCAAACCTGGCAGTGGGTCTGTGATTTCAGAAGGTTGATATTAAAATAAGGGAGAAAAAGTTGTTATGAAAAGTTCTGCACTGTGGCCATTTGTTAGGGATGGCAACTGTAAAACCCATGTGGGTGACTTCATTGTCTACTAGGAACAAATGTAGGTGGTCATGATGTAGGAGGATTCATCCTATATATATGAGGAATATTTACACACGAGTAAGATTTCAATCACACATATATTGGAACAAAAGGGCATTTTCACCCACAGAAAATACCTCCGTCAGGTAAGATTTGAATGTTCATCACGACACGCCGTGTGCAGATGTAAGAGGAGAGTGGTGCATGGATATGTGTGCGCTGTGCATACCTTTGGAGCTTATGTCTGCACCCTAACAGCAAGGTTGACATGAAGCTGAGAAGGAGTGTGAAGGGCACAGCACCTCAGGAGGAATGACACAACTCACACACACACACATACAGTACACACAAATACACCTCCTCTCCTTTCTTTTCTTCTCTCTCTCTTCGATGACTCATCCCACCCAGGGACAGCGAGTGAGGCAGAGGGAGAGTGAGGGAGAAGGATGGGAGAGTGTGAGAGGCGACACAACAGCGGAGAGAGGAAAAAGCCGGTTAATAGATTCACAGTGAAGACATATGGCATAATGCATCTCTTATTGACCTTTAATTTCAATGCCATGCTAATCCCATTTTGTGCGCCATTGTAGAAGTACTTCACAGCAAACATGTTCCCCACGGGTCCCGCGGATGATTCCCTCACCGTTCTCTTTTTGTTTCCCTTTTTTGCATCGCGGCGGCTCGTCTCAGAACAACAGAAAGCCTCCTAACCAGCTCGGCAACATGCTGAGCTTTGCTCCCGTCTGCTGAGCTCATTTGATCATATCTGTTAGAGAGATCCCAAACTTCCTAGGCATTCCAGGTCTGTATCTCTGTGCATCACAGACGTAACTCTCTCCCAAATCCCATAGTCTCTAATGTCTTTATCTTATGGTGTGAGGGTATTTGAGGAGGTAGATAGACTCTTGAGGAGCCGGGGATGTTGTCACAAGAGGTGATTATACTGCATTGAAGGAGGTACACTATTGAGCTGAGGATAAGGGAGCATTGCTGAGGATGTCTGTATTGCTGACTGCTGCAAAGCCCAGAGATAGTTGAGTGGTCAGGTCCCATGTGCCTGTAGAGCTACATACAGCATATGCCCCTACTGCACCATTATTCTATCCTTTCTGAACATTTTAAGGGCACTAGGGCTGCTCTGTAGTAATCCAATAACAGAACGACCTCATATCTGATGAGCATTAGAGTGATTTAGTCTAACGCTGGGGTTGTATTTAAAGTTTGATATTGGCTTGGACGGTTATAAAACAGTGGTATCACAGTACGGTTTAAAATTGGCTTCAAACAATATCCAAAATGGACTTCAATTTAAACCCTGCTCATTCGGCGGAGAAGCATTAACTAAATTGATTTATGTCCGCAAAGATCAATTTCCTCATCAGTGTTTACTGCAGTGTGTCGCTCTGATTTTTAAAAGTGCCGTTTTCCATCGTTACGCTCCTTTCCCCGCTTTTGGTCATTTTTTGCTCCCCTCATTTTGCCCCTACAGAAATGGCAGTAGGATTTGAGGTGCTGCTAGATTGCCTCAGATAATGCAATGCTCTCAGGCGATGCACAGGTGTGTGTGTGTGCTTGTGTGTGTGTGAAATGTGGTGTGTGTGGGCCTGCCCAGCTGCCTCTGAGGGAAATGATCCTACCCAGAGAACCAAACCAATCCCCCCCAAAAAAAAGTCCAAAAGCAAGCCCAGACAAACGCTCACAGAACGATGCCAAACAAAGCCCCTCTAGAGCTTTTGCTGTGATTACTGGATCAAATTATTTACAGCATCCTATCTGCAAAATTTCAAAAACCTATTTGCAATGTTTTTTTTATTAGGTGCAGGACCAGGGTGTTAATTAGTAAATGTGGTAATGGAGCAACGTGGTCACAAAACAAATGACTTGCATATTGCAATTGCACAGCCTTGGAGCTGAACGACGAAAACACTCTTCAGGACGAGTGCCAGCATGTTTCTACCATAGACTGTATATAGACATGGACAAACCCACTGTTATGTCATCCATAGCTTTCTTAAAGAGTGGTTTTAAAGTTCAGTGTACCGTGCAAACATTCTGTGACAGCACTCCTTTGTCATTCAAAGCTCAGTTATGCTTAACTTTATAAATTTACTGCCCTTATAATTGTCGTAAACAGAGAAATTAGGTATAGAAACAAACCATAACCAGCTGTCCCACCCAGATGACCTTCAGCTCTACACAGGTGCATTTTTGGGGTATTTCTATGCTGGATGGTGGTTCCAAAACAGTATATTGTCTTCACCCACTTTGTCCAAACTTTCCCAGCCATGGTCAGCTGTTTCCAAAATGCATCCACCCTTTTTCTGATGTGGACGCCAGAATCAGATCAGTGTTTTTTTATTTAACGTCTTCAGCTTCCTTTGGTGCTCAGAGTCCACTACAACATTTGTTAAATCTGATCCATATTGTCACCCTGCTGTCTTCAGCCTCTACTGCATTCTCAGAAGAGAGGGTTACTCACTCAAGCGAAACGAAACCAAACAAGACGGCAATGCAATCTTTGCTTGTACTTGAAATCAAACATAAACCTAAGCCCTTACAAGCTTCCAGCATATGGTATGCATATGGTATCCTTCTGACCCCCTGTTTATCTCAGTCTCTGGTCAAGTTGCCACCAGATTGTCATTCCTCTTACAACTCAGATTATCCTTGTGTTGCCCAGACCTCCCATCTTACTTTCTGTTTACTGGAGCAGCTTCGTCAGCCTATACCCAAATTGAACCGGAACCTTAACCAAAGCCGTAGGTTGTTGGTCTTCACGTGCTCATTAACTTTACATTTGCTTGACATTGTTAGCATATCAAGACTTGTAAGACTGGATCTGGATCAGTTCCACAACAAAACTATATAAACTACAGCATGATAAAATTACCAATTTTTTAAAAAAGTATTATTGATTGTACGTCATACAAAAGATTAAACTCAGTGTTGTGCAGTCACCCCTTGCAAGAGCTAACCCAAAGTTTAGCTCACAGATTAGCAAGAACTTAGACAGTAGAACCAACTACTACCCTTCCATCTCAAGCCGCCAACCGACTCAAGAGCTTTCCTGAGCATGTAGAACACAGTGTATTGTGGGAGTGTGTCATGATTGCAAATTAGTCAATATTCCAGATACCAAGTATTACCTTTCCAGAGTTTCAGTCCCTCGAGAGACAGACTTCTAGTTTTAAGTGTCTTTACTGTAGCCTTACTTGTAGCTGGTAACTGGTCCTTTCTGCTCAGGTCATATATGCAGTGATGTGGAGAAGAAAGAGATGCCATCTGTTTGCGATACCAGCTCATTCGGTAAGTAAGCCTTTGCCGGTGAACGCTTACATTCATGTTTTCACCTTCACAGATACTTTCACTTTGTTGATCAGCATGAGCACACTCAATGAGCAGGCTCTTTTAATGCTCCATGCTGCATTATTCTGATCGAGCTTTTCGAGACAGTCGGAGAACCTACTTCGGGCGACTGTGGTTTAGTTGTGGAAGTTATACAAACAACTTAACAGGTGCATTTCAACAAGAAACATCACTAAACTTCGGATTCTGTCTAGCAGCGGCTAAATCAATTCACCTTTGGAGTTCGGGTTAATTCAGTAACTATGCTAGCCTAAACGCGCTAGACAACCCACGGCAACGAATTTAATTCTCTGCCAGTGTCGGTCTAGTTACCCTCGGTAAGCCTCGAGGTTGGATGCTACTAAAACTGGCCGGCGAATCACCATGAAGTGTAGAGTCAGAAGGCGGGCATAGCTAAGTGACGACAGAGGAGTGATGATTCTGACAGAAACAACCGGAAACAACCATAGAAACAAGGATAGACAAGAAGATGGCTGCACACAATAAACAACAGTCGTTGAGCTCCATTAGCACCGACTCTGAATAATCTTTCTGTTAACATGTCTGTAATATACTTGAGCTTCACCCATTGACTGTATAAATAAGGCTTCACCGAACTCCCGCATCCTCTGATTTCCGGCGCTCTAGGAACTATGTCAGCCTATTCGTTGCACTGATTGGTTGTATACCTACCCAATTGCTGCAGAGTGATTTGAAAGACAACCTTTTAGCCCGCCTCCCTCCCTGTCGAGAGTTCCTAGACCCTTGCGTCTTCAGACCTGGGTCTAGTGCAGTTAGGCTATAACTATGTCACTTTTGTGTTGAATTCTCTCATGCTCAGATTTGCAATTCTGAACGGCTTCTTTTCCATAGCAACAGCAGTCATAGCTTGGGACTTTTCTAGTGCTGAGAGCAATACACCAAACCCATCTGAGGGACAAAAATTACTTATAGATAAATTATGGTAGCAAAGAATGAAGAAAAACACCTCTAAAAGTAGCATTCCTCCCATTTCACAACTTCATGGTTAATGGTGCAAATTTACATGTCAAAGTCTACCAAAGTTGACATAAGATTGATGAGGTTTCAGCAAATCCCCACAAGCAAAACGACTGGTTTCGCTGACATGAACGCTGGTGAAGGGAAAAAAGTTCCCTCTGTGATTGTAGAATTATAAATTCCTGGCAGAACTAGACAGCCAGCGGCTTGGAGTCAGCATACAGAGAGCTCCAGCCTAGCCAGCTGTTGAGAGCTGCCATCCCCAGAAACAGAGGCCTTGGCAGGGGACGGTGTTGAGACACACTGGGTCCCCTCCTTCAGCCTGGAGCCCTGTGAGTCCGGCTCAGTGGAGGAGAGAAGAGAGCCCAGCCCAACAGGAGGCTTTGCTTGTCAGGCCCTGAGCGTGTTGAGTGTGTACTTGTCGGTGTGCGTAAGTTTGCGTGTCAGTTTGTCTGCACCAGTGCGTGCCGAGTTGTGCTCATGTGTGCGAGCGCAACGCCGACTCCAGCTGCAGCGAGATTTATAATGTTGCACGCATGTGTGAGTGTGAATGTGGATTCTGTCACCCACTGGGCCTCACACACATTCCAAAATAAACGGCTCCCACCGAGGATTACTATCGATCCGTGTGGAGCACTCAGCTGCATTTGGAAGGAGAGCGAGAGGGCGAGAGACTATGCAACCAACTCTCTCTCTCGCTCTCTCTCTCCAGACTCGACCTGTCTTCTTAGGAATGTTATGTGTCTGCCTGTCTGCAGAAAAAGTGTAAGGGATGATTTGGAAACACAGTCCACTAAAGTGTTACAATGACAAACCACTGCTAGCTGTCTTTCAGACATGTGAGACAAAGAGTGTGTGTGTGAGGCAGCAAGATATATAGAGGGGGGATGTTAAAAGCAGACAGGGAGACTCTCACACCTCCCTCTCACTTATTTTTCCCTTCTGAAGTAAGTGAAAATCTTTTGCTTGTCAGACTTGAGGGAGAGACGGGGTGAGAAAAAAAAAGAGACAATGAAAAGTGGTGAAACACACATGAAGAGACGCCACGGTGGGAGGAAATAAAGAGGCGTTTTGATTGACAGCCAATACGCCTGCCTGTTTCCTGTCACACACATGATTGCTGATCCACCCCTCTTCCCGGCCGAGACCTCTTGGTAGACAGGCAAAGATGGCAGCACCATTTAAAGAATGAAGGATCATGACTGGATGGACGCCTCCGAGGCTGCTCAGTGTCTGTGTGCGTCTGTGTGAGTGTTTACAGTTGTCGGGTGAGTTAACTCGACTAAACTGTGGTTTAGCTAATACTTCCGAGTCATTTTATGGGGCCTTCTCAAAGTGGTCACTCCCATTTAGAAGTTTTCCATTGAATCACGGTTTTGCCAAAACTTTCATGTCAAAGTGAAAACAGATTTCTACAAAGTAATGACAGTTAATTAAACATTGAAAACAGAAAAGTGACTGCATAAGCATTCACCCCATACAAGTCAGTATTTAGTAGATGGACCTTTGAGCGTTGGTCTTTTGTGGATTGGTCTCAGTCAGCCTTGCACATCTGGACGCCGCAAATTTACCTCATTCTTTTTTTTTGAAAAACTGCTAAAGCGCTATAAAATTGCACAAGGATTGTAAGTAAACAGCCCTTTTCAAGTCAATCCATGAATTCTCAGTTGAATCAAGGTCTGGGCACTCCAGAACATCCACCTTGTCGTCTTCAGACCATTTCCTTGTGGCATTGGGTGTACGCTTCAGATCGTTGTCTTGCTGGGAAACAAATGTCCTTCAAGTTGTGGTGCCATATCAGGTTGCCCTCTAGGATTTCCATATATTTAGTTGCATTCATTTTATCTTCTACATTTACAATCCTCCTGGGTCTTGCTCTTGAGAAACATCTCCACACCATGATGCTGCCACCGCCGTGCTTCACACTGGGGACGGTGGGTTTGCGACGATGTGCGGCGTTTAGTTTGAGCTCTCAGAACTGAGATGTCTGCTTTTTGAAACCATAGTTTGATGAGTTGAGTTAACTCTCAGTTGTATTTTCAAGTTTAATTCAACTTAAAATGTATATATTGTGTTGAGTTAATAATCAAAGAGTAGTTGATTCCTGCATGATGTTTAACAGTGCATGTGTACTTGCGTGTGGCAGATGAAGAATTTTACCCTGCTTCAACCCTGTTACCATTAGGCTTAATCCCCAACTCTTAATCCGTCTAGAATGACTACTGTAGTTTATTTGTTTTAGCTTGTAAAATCCAGCTGGATCCTGAGGGCAAAACTGGAACACAAAACTTTTCTCATTTTAATCAAGCGAAGGGTCAGTGGTGCCATATAATGCAGATAGAAGACTCATTTCATAGAAGACGTTGGTCACGGGTACATAAAGCAAGAGTATGTAATGTAGATGCTTACTCTGCTCAAAACTATCCTTGTTAGTTACTGTGTTTTCATTATGTATTTTTATTGACATTTCTGGGGAAACGTTTCCTTCTTTTTCCTCACTGGGGTTTGCAAATAACCTCTACTTCTTCTTTTCTGTAGCCGCTGTCTGACAACAATATGCTGCCTAGTTTATTTGGAGGTCTAGTTAATAGAAACAAGTCTCATTCACAGGTTGTTTTTTTTTTTTTAATTTCTTTGCGACACGTCAAATATTCAATTAGAATTCTCGGCAACACAACTACCGTCAAACCTCGTGTGAAATTAATGCAGCAATTTCTAGTAGGCATTTTTTGTAACCTGAAGTGTTTGGTCCAACATTGGTGCAAAACAAGCAGGTTCTTGCCCACTTTCATGCCTGATTCACGATGAATAATGCTCTGGTCTAGATTTCGCCTCCATTGGTGTTAACAGTGCAGTACTTAACCGGATAATGTGGACAAAGAAAGCGCTTTCTTTTAAGATTCTTAGTCATTCTGTGTAAGCGCTAAAACAACAGCAACTGAACTTGTTTTGGTTTCTTGAAGGTATTTGTCCTTTATACTTCAGAAGGTTATCTTTTAGCACTTAGATATAAGGAAATCTTATAAATGTAAGGAGTAGCTGTGTACATAGAGAAATTGTGTCACATCTGGAGGTGGCCTGGTTCGCATGATTGGGTTTCAGCCTCGTGTAATTTCACTCTGTGGATTGGCAACACCTGCATTTTGGTTCATTTTATCTGACAATGTTGTGACCATAAAATAATATGTTTGTCTGCAGCAACAGCTTGGTTCTCCTGAACACTCTTTCCCTCTCTCATTTTCTCAGTGTCGGCTGTCTAATCGCGCACACAGGACCGTTCTGCTGCGTATGTGTTCAGAGAAAGTCACTGACAAATGAATGTGTTACTGAGAGGCTACCTTTAAGTCAACTGTCAATAATTACAGGCATTAATGCATATAACTACAGCATATTATAAGCTTCAGTCCCTCTGTGGGCAGAATTGCAATGAGGAGAACCTTTATTAACCTCTATTAAGACCAGGTGCAAATGCAAATGCCCTTGATCAGATGTCATTATTCAAATACAGATTGCAAATTTATATGAGGTATCACCCCATATAAATGCTAAACAGAACCGATTCTGAGCTGAAATCACCCAAACTCCCTCAAAACTTAGTTAATTTGAAAAATCTGCAGCCAGACTTGAGCGTGAACTGGCTCTCTGCCGGTCCTCTGGCAGCAGCGATGAGGCTGACTCAGGTGGTTACCTGGGATACAAGCACATCTCTGTGATCAATAATGGATACAGTTACAACCAGGGTGATCTGAGGTCATCGTTAGTATCTATAAATATAACAGAAGTCCTATTGTAAACCTGTAGGAAACCACTGGACGACACTGTTATTCTCAGTTCATCCAATAACGCTGTTTTGTCAAGTCTGAGAGATTCTGTCAAGGTGTCCTCTGGCGTCAGTCCCACCTGCGTCATTATTCAAGGCCAATAAAAAGACAGGAGGTTTTGCAGGTTTCAGAGAGCTACATAAGGAGGTTGGAAGGGTAGATTTAGTGTAAGTCACAGCTTTCACTGAGGAGAAGGAAGTTTGTGTCCAGTTAGTAGAGCCACTTTTACTCGCTTTCATTTCCTTTTCACTCATTGTTTGGTTAAAGCACCAAAACTACTGGGTTAAGGTGAGGAAAAGATCATAGCTTGTGTTAAAGAAACAACACATTTTTACAACAGTAACCCCATATGTAACAGCGATGGCACCACCAGAGAACATTTGGCTACAAAGTCATGGCATATTTTCAAACGTGCGTACACTTTTATAGGTCTATAAGACGACCCTGCTTGTTCAGACCGGGTGTTATGTATGTATGTGACCGGCCTCATTAAACCAAAAGGTTTACAAGTAATGGATGAACTGTTAACGTGGTTTTAATTGTAAAATCTGCCAACAAACACTCTGGATTCAACACGGTATTGCGCTCACTATGCTAATCACAAGTAGGAATTTATCTCTCTCTAAAGGACATCACCTGACTTTTCCACTTTAAAAATACCAGAGTACCACTTTCAATCAAAAGAAATATTAACACATACAGTATCTTGCTTACCGGGGCTCTTTCATATGTATTTTACTGCATATTTTTGAAATATTGCATTAGAAAAGGTTAGTGCAAACATAGACTGTATATATAGTGGACGTAGCATCTGGCTCCAGAAGTGAAGCCAACCCGGAAATGTCAAAAACTTGCAATATCACGCCGTCCGCTAGGGTTGGCTCCACGAAGCTTTTGCTCCATAGACCCTAATTCATTTTTGGAAAAAATAAAATTTGATAGACTGATGTTCTACAACTCAGGATTTTTTTCCCGTTAGTTTTCATGGTCAAAATGAGAGATCAGGTGGCCGATCTTAAAATCAATCAATACTGAATTTTAAATAAATCGTTAAAGTTGGCGGAGCCAGGGGGCGTGGCTATACTTGATAGACAGGAACAGAAGCCTCTGCAGGAAAATGTGGGCGGGATAAGAGAGTCCTCAGCCAATCCTGCCCCTAGTTGCTCTCCGGTCCAGTCTGTTTGATGACGCTTTTCACGTCACTGGCTCCAAAAAATCCAAAACGGCGACCAGGAAGTAGCAAAATCCGGGCTTCATTTTCTCGGCGTTGAAACCAACGGGTGACGTCACGGTTAGTTTACACCTGAGTGCAAACAGCTAAATTTTAAAAAATAATCCGATTTTTTTGTTTTTAATTTTGCAAACGGTTTTTTACTTTCTTTCAAGCTGGTTTCTAACTTTTCCAATGAACACTTGGATTTTTTTTTTTATGTCTACGTCTTCTATTCTGTTTATTACAGCTCAAAGTAGCATAACGTTTGGTAAATAAGATGTTTAATTAATTTGACTAATCAGCTATTGCTCTTCTTGTTCATAGAAGGTCAAAATTTTGTTTGTTTCTTCTTCTTTGAGTTTTTTAAGCGGTAATTTCAGTTTCTTCTACTCTGTTCATTACAGTCATGTGTTGCCTCTAGCGCCACCTACTGACGACACTCTGCAGCCTCCAGAGCCATTATTGGAAAAAAGCCCAAGTTTCACTCCTCAGTTTTGTCACGTTTCCCAAGTTTCACTTAAATTTGTTTGACACTATTATGTAAAAAAGGCTACCGGCTTAAGCTTTTCCTCAACACTCTTCTCATCTCCTCCCTCCTCTTCCTCTCCTCCTGTTTTTGGGGCTCAGAGATAAGATCTCCCCTCAAAAGCAAACTTTGGAAGACATCTTAAAGATCCCCACTGTCACTTCAGCTTAATGCAGGCCTCTGGGCGTGCAGCAGCAGCACACATATGCACACGTACACACACGGCCTCCCACTAATAACAGGGGCTGGGAGAAGCAGCCTGGATTTGAGGACTCGTAAACACACTTCATTCTCCCAACAATTCTCTTTGATCTTTATCAAACGAAACAGTTTCCTTGGTGTATTTCGTGCTTCCGTCTCTTAACTTGAACACAGTGCAATGCACTCTTCCCGCTTCGATTTCCCCACCCATAAATAAAATGAGAGCACATTTGGATTTCCTGACTGTGGGCTTTCAGTCGGCCGATCACTGCCACGTCTGACAGATCCATTAATTCTGAAGTGTGCTCGCAAGTTCTGGTTAACCGTTTCTGGAGGCTACATGTTTACATCTCAGCGCTGCCAGTTTTGCATATCTAATCAAATTGGGCATATTTTTAGCAGCATGTCGGAGTGGTGGACCTGCATTACTGATGTTTTTAAAGGGCTTGAATTGATTATGACAGCTGCTTTTTCTTTAAAAAAAAAAAAAAAAGGCCAAACACTACTCAGCAAAACTTCTTGGCTGCTCAGTGTTTTCCTGGCTGTTTAACTTAAAGGGAGTTCAAGCCGTCCTGTTAAGGCTTCCCACTTCCTGTGTTCACAGAAAGGGAAAAAAGCCCCCATGCCCTTCAGTTTCTGGATCCCATGGTCCATAATGATCTGATCTCTGTCTCCCATAGGCGGGCCGTTGCTATGGCAACCTGATGACGCTCTGAGGCTGGATGGGGAGAAGAGGGAGGGAGGGGCAGGGAGAGGAGGAAGAAGGTAGCTGCACCAAAGATTGACTGCCTTTGAGCAGATGACTCACTCGGTTTAAAAAGAAAGAAAGAAAAAAAGTGTGTGTCACATTTACAGCGTTTGCTTCTGCCTCACGCAGCCGTGGAGCGGACTCCAGGAACTATTCTGGAGGAGCTCTGTGTGCGCGGGTCTGTGTGACACGATAAGCCGGACTAGATTCTCGCACACAATATAAAGGAAATAGTTTTAAAGGCTGCTCGACATGACGGACTTCAGCAAATGATAAATCTGATTCATGATGTGGAGAAACAACAGAGCTCAGACTATCAAGTGCAGAGGACCGAGTCCCCCCTCCGTCCTCCATCTATAATGCCTTCTACACCCTTGCATGACTCCCTGCCTCTGCTTCTGCCCTGCTGTTGCCATAGCGACCACTCGGGTACAGACTCAAAACAACTTACTGGCACAAAAAAAAAAATGAAGAAGAAGAAAAAGAAAGAAATCCCTACATTTTACCTTTGGATGTCAGCTGTGCTAAATGAGCCTCTTTATGTCTGTGATTCTCCACAATTATCAGCGAGTCTCGGTCACAGACATTACAGCCAGCAGATTTGTTTTGTCTGCAGATGTCTGCCTTGATGCATTTTGCAGTTATGCTTGTGACCTGGAAATTTCTCTGCTTCCCATTTATAATGATCTTACTCTGGAGACGCAGTAATTGCACACAGGTTCGGCTTTTTATACGCCGTATTTTTCATTCATTAGCTTTGTTTGCTTCATTTTACGATGGATTTAGGAGCGTGCATGTGACTGCACAACATATCCCAAAATAGACCTCAGTGAAGATGAGTCTGCTTTGTGTTTTTTAATCTTAAACAGCTTCTGCTCTTTATATTTGGATTTACTTCATGTTTTTATTTAGATTATGATCCAGAATCTGCAACCAGAAGGAACAAAACAGAAAAAGGCTGAATGGACACAGTGTGATGTCAAACAAGGACAATTTTGACTTTTTTATGTCCTTGTCAGATGTCATTTAAATTTGATGATCCCAAGATACTTAATCCCTGTTGCTTGGGACGGTATCTCAACCCCAGCTGACTCAGAGGGAGCTGAACCAGATGTTAAGGCTCTTGATTTACCGGTCGATCTACATTCCAGTCCTCACCTATGACCATGAGCTCTGGATAGCGACTGAAGGAATGAAACTGCAAGTTCAAGCAGCTGAAATGGGTTTCCTCCAGAGGGCCGTGAGCTCAGACATCCAGAGGGAGCTGGGAGTAGAGTTCCTCCTGGGTTCCTTCCTCTGGAGGTTTTCTAAGCACACCTCAGTGGAGGAGACCCTGGGGATGGACCCTGAACTCGCTGGAGGGATCACATGTCTCATCTGACCAGGGAACACCTCAGGGTCAACATCTGGAATTGCATACTAAAGGTTTCTACACATGATTTTAACAATCTTCTAAGTTCTTCTAAGTCTGAATCTCAGCCTACAATGTACGTGAGTCGACGTGAATGTGCAGGAATAAAACATCATGAGTGTGCGCTGAACAATCGAAGCATAAACCAAAGCAGGGAAAACTAGCCAAACATGAACGGAGCCCTCGCCCCGCTGACATTTATGTGTTTGGGGAAAACTCCCCAAAAAAGGAGAAGGAGGGGAATATGGACACGGTCGTGGCTCAGAAAGAGAGGTCGATTTGGGATTCTAATTTTGCAAAAGGAGCTTGAAGTAAGTGCTTGTTAGCATGTACGAGCATTTTACATTAGCATTTACTGTCACGGTCTGTCATTTTCCAACAAATCATCTATTTGGGTTTAGCTCCAGTGTGGCGCTGATCAGTACGTCATTTCCTCCTGCCTTTCTGTTGGTTAGTTAGTTGTTGTAGGTCGCAGCAGCATCACACTGTGAGATCATCACCCCAAATTTCTAACACTCTGCAACATTGGACCACCAATTTAGAGCAAAGGCCAAAGATATCGCCACGATTCTCTTACGATTGTTATCTTTCGTCTGGAACGGTGTGTAGTGGCCTTTAGTCTGCTGCTCCAGAGACATGAGTCTGGATCCAAAACCCTTCACACAGAATGTAACGACAGCATCGCCGCACTGTTAAACCTGATCTTTCCAGTGGTTTGCTGCTGCACTGTGCAACATGCACGCGCAGAGTGCCAGTTAGCCAGCTTGAACGTCCGGTGTTGACTGTACGGGGAATTTTGTGGAACCCAGTGATCGGCACAGCGTTTTATTTTTAATGCTCTGGATTAGCTACACTTGTTGTTTATTTGTCTCATAACACTTACCGCCTATTGACTCGCAACATTTGCTTTTTAAAAACAAATAATAAAAAAAATCTTTTTTCATCTTTCATTCTAAACAAATTCCTCATACATGAAAACCTACTGAGAATTAAACTGATTGTGATTCTGACGTTGCATTGTGGGTAAAATGGACAAATAAACTAGCAGCGCTGCCTTAATGTACAATTCAATTCGAAAATATAATTTTAAGGCAGTAGGTTACTTCCTAGTTGTTACCGTCTCCTGTAGCAAAGACAACAGTAAAACTTATGTGTAGTATTTTACTTTGATTTGCAATATTTTTCCATCACGTGCAATATTTCAACTCAATTCAAAATATTTTTGCATCATGTGTAACATTTCACATTGATGTGCAGTATTAATTTTTTTATCATGTATAACATTTGAATTTTTTGTGTGATATTTCCCTACTATATGTAATATTCTAATTTAATTTTCTATTTTTTCATCATGTGCAATATTTCATTAACGTGTAAGACTTCAATTTGCAATCTTTTTTTTTTAAAAATCTTGTGTAATATTTTAATTTCATGTGCAGGATTTAAATTTAAGTTTTCATCATGTGCAACATTTCTTCATTGTTTGCAATATTTCAACTTAATTCAATTTTTTTTCATCATGTGTAATATTTAAATTTCATACGCAGTATTTCCACACCATGCCCCTAACATGCATAACATTTAAATTTAAGGTTTTATTGTGTGTAACATTTAAATTTCATGCGCAATATTTCTTCGTCATGTGCAATATTTCAACTTAATTCAAAATATTTTTTCATCATGTGCAACATTTCCATTTAGTTTGCCAGAGTTTCCCCACTGTTTAACATTTCACTTTGAATTACAATACTTTGTTTAAAACCATGTCCAACATTTCAATTTTATGGGCAATATTTCATTCGGATGTGCAACATTTAAATTTAAGGTTTTATTATGTGTAGCATTTTAAATTTCATATGCAACATTTCAGTTTAGTTTGCAGGTGTTTCCCACCACGTTTAACATTTCACTTTGATTTGCCATTTTTTAAATCATGTGTAACATTTTAGTTTTTAATCATCATGTATGATACCTTAGAGTCATCACCAGAATTACCTTTTCATTCTAGTCTTATTCTTAGCATACCTATTTTTATTTTCAATCATATATTATATGTTAATAATTTCTAGTCCACACTGCATTTGTCATGTAGTATATATTTTTCTTATCTCTTATCTTCCCCACCTCTAGGAAACATTTCCCAGCTTTGCTACCCGTCCAAAGTGAGCCATCCTGTCGGGGCAATAGACGATCTCCGGCTACACCTTCCGTACACAATGGCATTCTTTCAGTGAACACGGCTCCCTCTCGGACCCGGGGCGGGCTCCGGGGGAAGTCCTCTGCTGCTGGCGGGGCAAGGCAGGCAGCAACACACACACACACACACAACCACACACGCACACACAACCACACACACACACACACACACTCACCGACGGAGGAGAGAGAGACACACACGGAGGGATAAACAGAGCGGGAGAGGGAGACTATAGGAACGCAGCAGCAGCAGCAGCAGCGGCGGCAGCGGCGGCGGCAGCAGCGGTGGCGGCGGCAGCGGATTTTTTTTTCGGTGTGTGTGTGTGCGCGCGCGTGTACATGTGTGTTTGTGTGTGTGTGTGACGGCTTGACGCTCGCTGGCTCGCTCGCTCGGTGGTTAGAAACGACTGGCGGGGCGGACATGGAGGGGCTCGGGAAAAACGCTGGGAAGTGACCGAAAAGAAAGCACCGAAAACGAGAGGAAGAAGAAGAGAGAGAAGGAGGGGGGAAAAGAGAGAAAGAGACGGAGTTGCAAGGAAGGAAGGAAAGGAAGGAAGGAGGTGAGAAGTCTGACAGAGGAAGAGTGTGAAGAAGAAGAAGAAGAGGCTCGTCTGGAAACAGCCAAGGATCCTAAGGTGACTTTTTGTGTGTGTGTGCAGATCTGGGAGGTGTGTGTTGACATGTGCAGTTAAAGGGAAGTGTGGAGGTGTGTGTGTGTGTGTGCAGCGTATTTATGTGTATTTATACATACATGCACAGTGTGAGTTATTCTAAGGCTGCATGTTATAAAAAACGGGGTGTTTAAAGTGTATAAGTGAGCTGAAGTGACCGCTGGAGTGAAGGGATCCAAAGGAGTGGATACTTTTTTTTCCTTTCTTTTTTTTCTTATTCCAGCAAAACACACTCTGGTTAAGTTGAGCAACACACACTTAGACACACACACAAAAAGAAAAGGGGGCATGAGAAAACGGTGCCTTCTTAAGAGTGCATTTCCCCCCTTTTCTTGCACTCTGAGGAGTTTTTTAGCAGGCTTGACGAGTAAGTAAGTAGTAGCAGCTTCTGTGTTTGAATATATATTTATGTATGTGTGTGTGTGTGTGTACATATATGTGTGTGTGACATAGACGGCAAACAGGTTGAGGGAGGCAGATCTGATCAGACGCACAGCAACAGAGGAGAGAGCGTGGCACAGGCTGAGCAGCAGCACATTGGATTACACACAGACGAATACACTCGCACACACACACACACACACACTCGCACAACACACACATATGCATGGCCAGGAGAACAGCTGGGAGAAATGAGTGTGTGTTTCCACTTTAATGCATGGCTTCTGCACGTGCAGGAGGTTTGTTTTCTGTGTGTAGATACGTGCATGCGTCTGGAGGTTGGAGGTGATGTGAGGGGATTAATCCATGACGATGATGATGATGGTGGTGGTGGTGATTTTTAGGAGGAGGTGGAAGTGAAGGAGAGCGGTGCTGACATGCTCTCTCCAGGAGTGCTCGGAGTGCTGCTCATTCATAATTCACCTCCATGGCAAACGCTCATTCACATATTGACCCCCCCGTGGCTGCGCTCAATGGAGCTCTCGCCCCTCCACCTCTTCCCCGTCTCTCAATGGACACCCCTGTGGCGCCACGCTCACTTCTTCTTCTTTTTTAACACTTTGGACCCTCCGCTGTTGCCTCTTTTTTTTTTATTTTGGCTCAGCTCTGGTGCGAGATTGAATTGTGTAAATTGAATATTGGATCCAGACTCCACCCTCGACACAGATAATTGGTATGGATGGATCAGTGGGTTAGCGCTCTCACTACAACTGTTGTCTGTCTGATTCCCTGGGCACGGCTAAAACAGTCCATAATGGATCTATAATTCATGTGTGAATGAATTGAATGAGCACGCGTTTTGAATAAAAGCAGCGGCGGCGGCAGCAGCAGCGAGACGGTTTTCTTGGGATGCCAGCTCATGATTTATTCAGCATAAATGCTCAAAAATGGCTGTTTTAATATTTCTGATTGTACTAGCAGCGCCCGGAGCTACACAATAACCCACCGCTGCGCTCTGGTCAGCTGTGGCTGCCGGCCATATGGAGCTGTGTCTAAAGTGCACCGTCAGAAAAGAAGGGTACAGCAGAGGCTATGGCACATTTAGTTCTGAAAGGTAAACACTCCGGAAGAAGTGCACCTTATCAGCAAAAAGTGATAAAAATGCCCTGACTTCTTAAGTTTTTTGGAGCGTATTTACTCGGGGAAAAGAGGACACATGGAGAGAATCCAGCACATGTCCACAGTAGCAGTGAAGTGCTTCGTAGTAGATCTCTGCTCTGAAGCTTCCATCGTCGAGGGTTTGATTCCCACCGGATCAAAGCACACCGAATATAGTCGCACTAATTGAAGTCATTGTTAACCAACCCCCCAAACACCCCCCCTCCGCTGAGAAAATGAAAGAAAACTCTAAATTGAAGCATTAACCAGAGAGCCCTGGGTCAATGAAAAGCCAAAACTGCCTTCAAATAACCTCATGGCTCCTTTAGATCTGCAGCAATTAATCAATTAGTTTTCAGCTGTGAAGTTATTTTGAACTGTTTGGATTATCGATTGATCTGCCTTAGATTAGCTTCTTAAATTGTAATATTTCGTAGTTTATTTGCTCTTCTGTGACCGGAGTAAAGTTATTATCTCTTGACTGAGGTCAAAACGAGACTTTTGAGGACGTCACGTTGGGCTTTAACCAACATTTTCACCATTTTCTGACATCGAGTTCACCTAAATGATGGATTAA
This sequence comes from Acanthochromis polyacanthus, assembly GCF_021347895.1. Classification (NCBI taxonomy): domain Eukaryota; kingdom Metazoa; phylum Chordata; class Actinopteri; family Pomacentridae; genus Acanthochromis; species Acanthochromis polyacanthus. The sequence continues at coordinate 2,813,859 of NC_067128.1, forward strand.
TTGGAAAAAGTATCTGCACATGAATCAAAAATGGAAGGGATTGTTGTTTTCAACATATAGCAAGCTGATGTCATTTTAAAATATGACGTTCAGTGCATATTCATGCAAACATAAGCACTTTGTTGTCAGCTGTGAACTTATTTTGAACTGTTTGGATTATCTTTTGATCTGCCTGATTAGTCTTAAGATTCTCTGATTCCAGCTTCTTAGATTCTAATATTTTCTAGTTTATTTGCTCTTCTGTGACCGGAGTAAACTTATTATCTCTGGATTGAGGTCAAAACGAGACATTTGAGGACGTCACGTTGGACTTTAACCAACATTTTCACCATTTTCTGACATTCAGCACATCTGACTAATGGATTAATTGGAAAAATGATCAACAGATGGATCAAAAATGGAAATAATTGTTGGTTTCATCATACAGCACGGTGACGTCCTTTCAAAATATGACATTTAGTGCATATTCATGCAAACTGAAGCACTGGTTAAGTTTATATTTTCCAACTTCATTCAGTAAACGCCAGTTCTGAAGAGCCTAATGGTTTAAAAGTTGTCATTTCCTTCAGTAGAAGTTTAACAAACTGTACATTACTGTTCATCTTTCTGCCACTGTCATTGAATTTAGACTGTTTTTGTGTTGTAATATCCACCATGCACCATATTTAGCATGTTTTGTGGCAAAACAATGGCTACAAAAGTGTTATATTTAATGTTATAGTTCTGGACTTTTACTTATGAATGAGTGTCCGTGACATTCAAGCTAAACTTGATGCTGATTAAGCCTATCAGGACCATGTGAATCTGTCTGTATAAACACCCAGGTACAGTTTTGAATGTATTTTCTGTTGCACATTTAAGCAGCGGCTAACATCAGCTAGCTATGACTGGTTTGCCAGCATTGAAGAGGGGAAGCAACAGGAGAAACCAGGATTAAGGTGGAGCATGTGGAGTAAAAAAAAACCCAAGAAGCATCCAAGTTTCTGATGCTCCATGTATGAAAGAAGCTCCAGAGGAAGGATTACAGTCTGAAAACCAAAGCAATGGATGCGGCATAAGCGTGCGTCAATGCTCTCGCTGTAAAAAGTTCCAAGCTGCAGGTTTAACTCCTAAATGATGAGTTTTTTGGCAGCCAGCAGCCCCATGGAAGTGCTTTCAGTGTCGTCCCGGCTGACTTACGATCTTTTAAAGGCTCAGCTGGGATCTAAACATTGACAGCGAGCTGAGAGAAAGTTTTAGGATTAACAAAAACCCTCTCAGTGCCAATGCTTTAGTGTTAATTGACCAACTGTGCCTCTAGAATAAAACATCTTTAGCTGGCAAACATGCACCAGAACATGTAGAATACGTGGCTTCTGGATTAAATGTGTGTCTTCCATTAGGGAAGCGTGTCGTCATGGACCTGCTGCTGCGAGATGCTTGATTAATTGGAGGCAAATCCGCTCACACTGTGTATTTTGGACTTTTACGACTAAGTTTGCAGTCATTAATTTAAATTGTGAACGGGCTTTGATTGGTGAACTTTGCCTTTCATGTCGGGTCCATGTGCTAAAACAACCAGAGAGTTAAAAGCGGGCTTTTAAATTGCAGTGGAAACACAGCCGGGCCTAAGTGGCCGAGATGGCTTAGAAGACTAATGCTCCTCTGTATCCCCCAGGTTATAATTGTCTTCAATAGGCCTCCTGCTGATTTGAAATGGACTCATTGTCCACAGTGCCGGGCACCTCTGCTCAATTAGCCTCTCCCCACTTAGTCATGCTGAGCTATTGCTGGTCGCATCCACGCTTATAAAAACACGCACACAAACACTGACTGACACACGCAGACGGACCGGCGTGCACGCGCTCCATCACGCACGGAAAGACGTCAGCGGATGCAAAAATAGATCTTATAAATAGGGGGAAAAAGTGTTTTATGTTTACAAGGGGTGATGTCATGTTTGGTTTTGATCCATAGCTGACGTATTGGAGGGCAGCTGTGGCGAGTGTCGGCCCGCTCGGCTCTGGCTCGGCTGTCCGCTGCTTTTTCGGTGCTTTTAAAGGAGCAGAGTTCAAGGAGTTGCAGTTTGTGTGTGTGTGTGTGTGTGTCTGTCTGCCTGTTTGTGTGTTTTCAGCGGTGGAGGCATGCACACGGTGACGCTGCTCTGGTTGCCAGGCAACACAGGAACGTGGGTGGAAGGATTTCCTGTCCTTAGGAAGCTTTGTTTATAAGTGTGGGGAGAGAGCTGTGTGTATGCGTGTGTGTGTGTGTGTATGCGTGTGTGTGTGTGTGTATGCGTGTGTGTGTGTGTGTGCGCGTTTTCAGCGGTATGCTTGAGTGCTTGTGTGTTTTTAATGCACTCTTTGCCTCAAGTAAAAAGTGCTACAGAAAAGTCATCTAAGACACGCGCACATCCACACACTCAGAGCAGAGAGGGGGGAATAAAAAGAGGCCCTTTCTAGTCTGTGGAGTTGGATTTGCGTTGCATAACTCCTGTAGCCGGGTCTGTTCGCAGCGCTCCGTCTCCTCCTCTCCTGCCCAAACGCTCTCGACGTGTCACAGCCGCCGCGCTCACGCCAGGCCGCCTCCCGCTAATGATGTCATCAGCATGCCTCGGTTTATGTCTCCTCTCACACATGAGATTGCAATTATGTGTTCTTGCCCTTCATGCAATCGCACAAAAGAAAAAAACACACACAGCATGTCTGTCCTGCAGGCGTTGGACCCCGTGATTACGTAATTGACATTGAGTGAATGGGATGACGTCAGCTTGGCTCGCTCTGACTCTCCTGTCTTTCTGGCTAGCTACAGTGATGTCATAAGTGGATGCAGCCATACGCCGTGTGTGTGTGTGTGTGTGTGTGTGTGTGTGTGTGTGTGTGTGTGTGTGTGTGTGTGTGTGTGTGTGTGTGCGCGTGCTGGCATGCATAGTCATGTGTGGAGACAAGAATGACCTCAGGAACCATCTGATTTATATAATGACTTCACTCCTCCCCTTCCTTTCCCTTCGTCTTTTCACTTTAAACTTCACAGCTACTAGACAGTTTGTCGCTCTGTGTGTGTGAATTGTTCATAGAAACCTGCTTCTGCAACACACACACTTTGTTTCAGCCTCATGAGAGAGGCTCTGTTTGAAATGGATACCCCAGTGTCTTGCAACTGGTAACTCCATCGCCTTGTTGCCCTCCGTCTGCGACCGTCTGACCTTTGTTGATTGTCATCCCACCGACAATCACAGGCAGGCAGTGAATGAAAGGAGGAAGGAGGTGGTGGTGGTGGGTGGGTGGGGGGATGAGATGATGCCTGCACAGATACTGTACTCGCCAGCTCTTATTTTTAGCAAAAGAAAACACGGCGTCACGGAGAAAGAGGAGCGACTCCAGCGGTCGACCTTCCTCGACGCTCCACGGAAACGTCTGTTTTTAGCTCGCCCGTTTGAGCTACGGGTTTTTAAGCACAGAGGAAGACTGCGCTATTTGTGTCTTTGGGTTGAATAGGCCGCCTGTTGTGTTCCTCCAAGTGTTGTGGTTGAAGCTCTGAACGGCAGCCATCTAACGCTGGATGGGAGAACTGGGAGCTTTTAACGGAGCCGAACACACACACACAAACACACACAGACACACAGAAAACGCACTCAAACACACTTTGTCTTTCTGCTGTCCTCTGCCGCTTTTTTCCCTCTCTCTCTCTCTCTAACCTCAAACCGCAAACTGTAGGGAAATCACACCACACACTGACTTAAAGGTTTACGAACTGAGAAGCAACACACACACACTCACACTCACACATTCGGATGAATTGTTTAAACCAGGGGTGCCAAACTCATTTTAGTTCAGGTTCCACATTCAGCCCACTTTGAGCTCAAATGGACCGGACCAGTAAAATCACAACATAATAACCAATCAGTAATGACAACTCTGAATTTTTCCTTTGTTTTTGTGCAAAAATGTACATTCTGAAAATGTTCATGTCAGGAATTATGTTTTTTTCAAAACATTGTGAACAACCTGAAATTTCTTTAGACAAATAAATTCAATTTCAGCAGCATTCAGACTCAGTTTATCATTTCCACATTAAAACTTCCAGATCACAGAGTGTCTACAAAGGAACACAACATTTATTCACAGCTATCTGGAGCTGAACGATATAGGATTTTACTTTAAGTCAGACAAAAAAAGACAAAAAAACAAGACAAAATATTACCAAAAGGAGATACAAAATGACAAAAATGAGAAAAATGACATGAGACAAAACAAAAAAGACAAAAAATTAGGCAACAAAGTTACAAAGCGACAAAAAATGGAAACAATGAGACAAAAAATGACAAAAACAGAAACAGAACGACAAAAAATACACAAAAAGCACAAGCGAGACAAAAAGGAAGCATAAAATGAGAAATGTCAGGCAAAAAAAAGACAAAAAACCACAACAAGATGAAATATTACAAAAATGAGACACAAAATGACAAAAATGGGACAAAAGACAAGAAATAAATCAATAAAAGGCAAAAAAAATGTGACAAAAAAGTTACAAATCGACAAAAGAATTAACACAAACGACACAAAAAATGACAACAAAAGAAACGGAACGACAAAAAATAGACAAAAAACACAAGCAAGACGAAAAGGAAACACAAAAGGAGAAAAGCCAGGCAAAATAAAAACTACAGCAACAAGTCAAAACATTCCAAAAATGAGACACAAACTGACAAAAAAATGAGACAAACGACTTGAAACAAAACAAGAAAAGCCGAAAAATTAGACAAAGAAGTTACAAAGTGACAAAACAATGAACACAAGACAAAAAATGGCAAAAAAAGAAACAAAATAGCAAAACAAAAACAAAAAACACAAGCGAGACAAAAAGGAAATACAAAAAAATGCTACACAAAACAAATAAAACAAGACACAAACTGATAAATAATACAAAAAAACCCACAAGCGAGACAAAAAGGAAACACAAAATGACAAAAAACAAAACTACAAAAGCATGAGAAACGACGAAAGCCAGACAAAAAAAGGACAAATCAACAAAAACAAGACAAAATATTACAAAAATGATCAGAACAACTTGTCATGGTCGAGGAATTATTTTAAATTTATAGTTTTATTAATTTACAATCTGTAGTTAATGTCTTTTCTGTGATTTTTACACTTTGAGGGCAGGATTGGACCCTCTGGTGGGCCGGTTTTTGGCCCTCGGGCCTCATGTTTGACACCCCTGATTTAAACACGCTCAGAAAATATGCAGATTTCCCCCTAATAAACTGATTAGCATTAGCGTGCTAAAGCCAAAGCACAAACAGAGAGCTGTACATTCCACTCAAACCACACAGCAGCTTAGCAGGATTGTTTGACAGCGCTGTGCAAATAGACACACAAACAACAACAACAAAAAAAAAACGCACTTTAAACGGCGCCGAGCGGCCCAAACGACGCTCACTTCAGCGAGCAACAGTTGGACACATATACACAACTACAGTAATTACACACCGTACGCATGCACAACCCCTCCAACCCCCCCAGGAGTCTTGGGGCCTGAGTCAGCGTCTGTGTGTCCGTGCGTGGGCCTGTTCCCTGGCAGCGCGAGGGGAAAAAATACCTTCCCATATGATGTAAACACCCAGGTCCCTGTTTGTGTGTACATGTGTGCGAGTGTGACTGGCATTCTCAGAGATAGGGCTCACTTCTAACCCCCCCCCCCCCCTCCACCGTGACAGTTTTCCAAATTATTCCACAATGCCGAGCAGTTTCTTTTTTTAAAGACGAGTCTCTCCTTTCCCTTCGGCGGAGACGGAGAGGCCGACATGTGACATCACCGAGTTAAAAGGAGCGGCGGGCGAGGTAGCGAACGGAGGCCGCTCGCTTTTAACTCGATTCATAAAAATGGCTTTTATTGATTTTGTGATGGTTCTAGTGCACGCTGCACTTTGTTTTGAGTAATGCCAAACAAGTGAACTTCATTATTTTGACTGTTCCGTAGAAAATATTACTATCGAGTCTATTGTTATTTTCTCGGTTTAATACGATGCATGAGTCACACGTTGAGCGCGTTTGTGTGTGCGTGTATGAGGAAATGTCAAAGTGACTGTACTTAAGTGTTACAAATGACTCGTGAAGGAGCATTATGCTTAAATACGGCATATTCCTCGCCGTGTTTTTAAAACAAACAGGGAAACAATATGCTTGACACAACATCAGATTATTGCAGCTGCAATGTGTGAGTGCACTGACAGCTGGAAAAGACAAGTTAAAGGACGACAAAATCAACAACAAAAGGCAAAACATGTTCAATTTTACTCCTTATTTTGCATCAACTTTTCAAGAAAAACACTTTCACAATGCATCTCTTCATTTCCCTCCTTGGAACGATCCGAGTACATTCATTTAAAGGACAAATTTAAGGTTCTTTAACTTTATATGAGTCTGTTTACTTTCTACTTGTACTCTACTACATCTCAAATATTCTACTTTTTAATTCACTGCATTTATTAGACAGCTTCACTTCCTTTAAAAGTTTGGATTCTTGCACATAAAACATCTGACGAACTTGTAAAATATAAAGTTTTGCTTCATTAACACCGAACAGTTTATAGAAGTACATCTGAAACGATTAGCTGATTAATTCTTTAGTGAACTGACAGAAAGTTGACAACAATCCAGAGCAAATGTGATGCCGTTTTACTCTATTTTCTGACTTTTTTTTTCAAACTAAACAGTCAGCTAATTAATCTAGAAAATGATCAGCAGATTAGTCCATAATGAAAATAGTCAACGCCAAACAAAGCAGCTCAAATTGAGCTCCATCTCAACCAACTGCAGCAGAAAAAAATCTGCTTTTTCAGTGACACACGAGTAATGATTAACCAATATGTAATATTAAAACAGTCAAAAGCATTTTGGTGATAATACAGCATTTTTAGTGCAGGACTTTCACTTAACAGAGTACTTTTACTTCGGTAAAGGATGTGAATACTTCCTCCACAGTTTCTTTTACACCCTGATTTTGTAACTTTGGCTTTTTGTTATAAACTTGTAGCCACCAAGCCGAACACAAGACGGTCATCTGTGGTTTTATTTTCAGACTTAAAACGGCTAAAGCCACAAACAACGTTACAGAACTACTTTTACTGCATGAGAACAACACGCTACTAGCTGCTACACTCATTTCAGAGTTAATTTTTGGCCCAACAATGCATCTCTTTCAGATATGAGACTTCCTCGAAACACACATATGGGTACACGCACAAGTTTATTCAGGTCTTTATGGGTTAAACTGAACAAATGCTGTAAATATAAGTACTCAGATCTTCACTTAATCCACCAATACCACAGTGTAGACAAACTCAGTTCTCAGTAAAAACCTCGTATCTAAATATATACACACGTGGACAAAATTGTTGGTACCCCTCAGTTAAAGAAGGAAAAACCCACAATTCTCACTGAAATCACTTGAAACTCACAAAAGTAACAATAAATAAAAATTTATTGAAAATCAAATAATCAAAAACAGCCATTACTTTTGAATTGTTGATTAACATAATTATTTAAAAAAACAAACTAATGAAACAGGCCTGGACAAAAATGATGGTACCTCTATAAAAGATTGAAAACTATTTGACCAGAGTGACATGATTAACTCAGGTGTGTCATTTAATTGACATCACAGGTGTTTCCAAACTCATAATCAGTCAGTCTGCCTATTTAAAGGGAGACAAGTAGTCACCCTGCTGTTTGGTGAAAAGGTGTGTACCACACTGAACATGGACAACAGAAAGCGAAGGAGAGAATTGTCCCAGGACATCCGAAAAAAAAATATAGACAAACATCTTAAAGGTAAAGGCTATAAGACCATCTCTAAACAGCTTGAAGTTCCTGTGACAACAGTGGCTCATATTATTCAGAAGTTCAAGACCCACGGGACAGTAGCCAACCTCCCTGGACGTGGCCGCAAGAGGAAAATTGATGACAAATTGAAGAGACGGATCGTTGGAATTGTATCCAAAGAGCCCAGAGCAACCTCCAAAGAAATTAAAGGTGAACTCCAAGGCCAAGGTACATCAGTGTCAGATCGCACCATTCGTCGTTGTTTGAGCCAAAGTGGACTTCATGGGAGACGACCAAGGAGGACACCACTGCTGAAAAAAACTCATAAAAAAGCCAGACTGGAATTTGCAAAAATGCATGTTGACAAGCCACAAAGCTTCTGGGAGAATGTCCTTTGGACAGATGAGACCAAACTGGAGCTTTTTGGTAAGGCACATCAACTCTATGTTCATAGACTCAAAAACCAAGCATACGAAGAAAAGAACACTGTCCCTACGGTGAAACATGGAGGAGGCTCAGTAATGTTTTGGGGCTGCTTTGCTGCATCTGGCACAGGGTGTCTTGAAAGTGTGCAAGGTACGATGAAATCTGAAGACTATCAAGGCATTCTGGAGAGAAATGTGCTGCCTAGTGTCAGAAAGCTTGGTCTCAGTCGCAGGTCATGGGTCTTCCAACAGGACAACGATCCAAAACACACAGCCAAAAACACCCAAGAATGGCTGAGAGAAAAGCGTTGGACTATTCTAAAGTGGCCTTCTATGAGCCCAGATCTGAATCCCATTGAACATATGTGGAAGGAGCTGAAACATGCCATTTGGAGAAGACACCCATCAAACCTGAGACAACTGGAGCTGTTTGCTCATGAGGAGTGGGCCAAAATACCTGTTGACAGCTGCAGAACGCTCATTGACAAATACAGAAATCGTTTAATTGCAGTGATTGCCTCAAAAGGTTGTGCAACAAAATATTAAGTTATGGGTACCATCATTTTTGTCCAGCCCTATTTCATTAGTTTGTTTTTTTAAATAATTATGTTAATCAACAATTCAAAAGTGATGGCTGATTTTGATTATTTAATTTTCAATAAATTTTTATTTATTGTTACTTTTGTGAGTTTCAAGTGATTTCAGTGAGAATTGTGGGTTTTTCCTTCTTTAACTGAGGGGTACCAACAATTTTGTCCACGTGTGTATTTAGGTACACTAGTTGACTTAACATACTTGTATAAAATACTGTTTTTTAAGCAGGATTTATTTCTAATTTTTTGAATAATTTACTTTTCTTTTACTTTTTTCTCACCTGTTTTGTTAAATTACCACACCAAGGGGTCAACTTTTCCATTTGTCTCCCCACTGTCCTGAACAATAAAGGCTAGAAAAGACAAAAAAACAAATAAAAAACTTAGAAATAAAAAATGAAAATAATTACCACACCAAATAACCACTAAAAGCACCGGGAAAAAATATGTGTTTACATGGTGACCCTATAAAACAGGCCAAAACTGTAAATAAAGTCCAAGTCAAGTCAGTATGTGTGAGCATAAAAACTGTATTTAAATCAGCTACAAATGTAATTATTTTGCAGATAATTTTGTTATTTTTGCCATGTTTGCAGCTGTTGAATCTTTCACTAGTCCAATGTTTTATTAACACACTTTTTCTGCAAATTTTACATCATTTTGAACACATTTAAGTAATTTAGGTCACATTTTCAGATATTTTAGACAAGTTCTAAGTCATTTGGACATATTATTGGTTATTTAAGGATTGGTGGTGCTTTTCAAAAGGACATGTGGGCATAAAGTGGGGAAAAGTATTAATTTACATGCTGACTGTAAAACGGAAGACAAAACAGGCCCAAAGTGTGCATCAAAAATCTGTACTTTCTCAGATAGTAAGTAGTTTTTGTACTTTTACTGCTTTCAAATCAGCTAAAATGTAAATGTTTTGCGCATGTTTGTCATTTTTTACAGTTTTCAAATATTCAAACATTCCTCCATTTTTAGAAAAACTTTTTCTGGCACCCTTGCTGCCATTTTTTTTAAACAGATTTCGTTTTCTTTTTTTGCTATGTCGTTACCCTCCATGACTACTAATCAGACGAGTGTATCACTGCCTAAAAACTCTTCATCATGCAGCTTCTGTAGAGGCCCACATTTCCAACCCAGCTCACTGTTCCTGTTTTGAAGCATCGCCATGCACAAAGGGATGGAGGCAGAGAGGACAGGAGCCGTGTTCCTCTGATAACCTATAAAGAATTCAGCACACAGATGGGCTGAGCTACCTGCAGTCCTGATGAAACACACTTTTTTAACTTGTAGTCAAAGTCACTTTCCTGATAGTGTACTGGTGTTAGTGTTTGGTGACTCTCTGCAGGCGCTGGGTTTATATGACGGTATGGAGGGATGAACTGTGTCAAGGGTCCAAGAGTGTTAAATGTCCTCCTAATTTGGTTTTTAACACATTTAGAAAAGAACAGCAAAAATGAGAAAACACTTACAGTGCTGGTACATGATGCCCCACTTAAGAACAATGTCTCTTCTCATTTATAATATAGATATTTTGAGTATCAATGCAATATGTACACAAGAAGTAAGCTAACACATTTTATATGCTAACTTTATAGCTCACTTTTAGCAAAACAAACTTGTTACTTATGCATAATACTACATGTATTCTTAAATTTTGATGTCGTTTTGACTTTAACTGTGCCATAAATGTTAATTAAATGCTTTGATTATTGACAATTAGTTTACAATTTAGAGGCCTACAGGACAAAAGTTATAACTTTACAGTATTCTCATTGATATTTAAAATTACTGAATAAAAATAATGCCAAATCAACAGGGATGTTTAGCCGACAGTAGCAAAGAAATTAAGCTAGCTAGCTAGTACTACAGCAAACTAATTCAGCATAATGTCATTAGCTTAACATAAAGTCAGCTAGTAAGCTAGTGAAACAGCAAGCTATTATAGCCTGATGTTATTAGCTTGAAATGAAGTGCTACAGTAAGCTAATAAAGTGTAATGTTACTAGCTTAAAATAAAGTAGCAACTTAGTTCGCTAGTTAGTGCAGCAGCAAGCTAGGATATAATAATGTTAATAGTTTTAAATATTAACATTATGATATACTAGCTTGCTGTTGCACTGTTAATAGTTGTAAATAAATCAAGTCCTCCTCTTACATTTTTACATATTACAGAAAAAAGATTTATTTTTTGTTCAAATTAATGGATAATCCCCCACACCGCCATCATATGAGCCGTGAATACAAATCTGTATAGGGAAAGGGAAACACAGTGTATATCTTACTTTGGTTTACCTATTTACCCAATAATAGCTTCAAGCAGACACGCTCGTATGCTGCTAACTGTACCCTCTGGTTTCACTGTGGAGCGCCAACAATGGTGCAAGATTTATTGTGGTCTGTTACGAAGCAACAGCACATTCAACACATTTCTGCTCAAAGACTTGGAGCTGCCAGGTGCAAAACAAGCATCACCTGTCAGCGATATTCATCCCAACAACTGCATCCCACATCACACGGAGGCAGATCAGACTGCACGTCAGAATCAAAAAACCCTGTATTGATCCCAGAGGGGGCAAATCGGGTCACGTTACAGTCGATCCCTCAAATTATATGTGCCGTGTGTTTGTTGCTAGGCAACTTTGTCACAATACCCCTGTGACCTTCCGACCCTGCCAAGTCTGGTGTTACCGTCCCCGTCTCACACTCGTATGTGTGTGTGTTATCTGAGACGATGGTGCGACTTGCCGCATAGCAACTGAGAACAGCTGTGATTTTTCGCCGTGGTTGGGACTCGCGTGTGTGTGCGTGCGCGTGCATGTGTGCGTGTGCGTGCAGATTTGTTTGCGAGAAAGCCGCCGTCACCGTTCGTCTATGCGCACACCCACAACAACAACATAATATGGCACACTGTCACTTCCACAGCATGATAACGGCATAGAGTCAATCAGCCAAAAATGCAACACAACACACACACATGCACACACACACGCGCGCACACACAGTCAACCCTGTTGTCAAATTGCAGCCGAAAATAGAGAGCGGAGGGAGCAGCGATGGAGCAGTCATTTCCCTGAAGATCCATTCATGTAAAATACTGTTATTCAAACCTCCCTCCCCCTTATTCAATACTCTTATTCATCTCTCTCTTGACTGCAAAAACCAAACAGGCCTTGTCTCTTCTGGCTTCCCCCTTCGAGAAAGCCTTTTTGCGCATGTGTGTGTGCGTGTGTGTGTGTGTTTTCTCCGTAAGAGGAATGTCCTTGGCCTGTCCGACCTGCCTGCTCCCGCTGAGCCCTCCGTCAAACACCTGGGGCGGGATCCGCCGCCGCACTCGAGCCAATCAAGAGCCCCGGCAGTTAATGACATCAGTTAGCGGAGGATCTTTAGGACTGGCCCCTCGAGGTGATTCGTCGGGGAAGAGAGTGCTCTTATTGTTATGATGATTAAGTGTTATATGAAGGGCTATCAGAGGAGAGCCCCTTAATGAAAGTGGAGCGGGGAGAGCGGAGGCAGCGGTGGCAGCGCTGTGGAGAGCTTCCAGAGGAGTGGAGCGAGATAGAGAGGAAAATAAGGTGGAAGGAGAAGACAGACGTAGAGAGAGAGAGGGAGCAGGGCTGAATATTTAGCAGCTGTGTCCAGACTTGCTGACTCCGGGTGTTCATGCTCTGAATGTAGCATGAGAGGTAGACGCAGAAAAAGAGCAAAGAAGGGGAAAAAAAGGTGGATGCATGTATGCGCAAATGCATACAAATGGTTTCTGAATTCATGTGTGCAGGAATGTAAGAGTGGAGTTTCCCCCCTTTTGCCGTTTGGTAAAAGAGTGTAACGCCCTGCCCTGCCTCGGAGGAAAATTCCATCGCTAGCTGCTCCAACGCTGCTGTAAATCATCAGGATGGGGTTGTCCGACGCATCCTGTCAGTTTGCGCAGTTGTCACTCGGGTCTTTTTTGTTGCGTCCTCTTTCGTCGTGTTCACTTAGCGTTTCACTACATTTCCCAGAATGCCTCCTGACACCCCAGCTTCCCCTCGTTCCCACCTGAGAATGTGCCTCAACTTGTTGATTTTCATCTGCCGGAGTCAGATGTCTGCAGAGAGAGTTACAGCAGGGTTTCCTTTACAATCAAAACACGGTTAGTCGCAACCTTCAAACACTTCTTGCGGCTGCTGTCGCTGAAGGAAACCTTAGCGTTCCTCCTCTGATTCCAGTAGGAATCTGAAATATCAGCCTGCACTTCATCGCCGTTTCTTGGAGTTTGTTCGGTCTTTGGAGTCACATTAGTGTGAAGTCATGTTTAGTTTTATAAGTTGGCCAAAATCCAGCACTTAACGCCAAAGTGAGACCAGATTGTTTTGCTCCGCATGTTTTTTTCCCCTTCTCTATCTGAATAGCTTCCAGCAAATCTAAAAATATTCTTTTAACGCAGGATCCGCTGGAGAGCCGTGGGTTTTTCCGTCCCGACAAGAATGTGATTAGGGGGTAAACACTTTACCTTACGAGGCAGCTGGACGCTGGCAGGATATCACAATCATGAGAGAATCCGTCTTAATGGGCTTTGGAAACTTTTAAGTCACTGTTTAAGACTCACCTTTTCGCTTCGGCGTTGATCTACTCAGAGCTTGACACTATGACTTCATCTTTATGGTGTTGCATCTATTTTTTTTCTTTATTTTACTGCATTTTTTTCAGATTTTAGTCATCGTGTTTATGTGTTATGGGTTGCTATATATAACTCCTGTTGTTTTAAATGTGCTTTATAAATAAATTAGACTTGACTCGGCTTCAGGCTACCATTTAAAACGGAGAATTGTTGGATCAGTATAAATAAAATGCTTAATTTGGTAACCAAAACTGAATTAAATTTGTCCAAATTCAGTTAGAAAGCAAAATTCATGCCACAAGTTTGAGTTATATCTGTTTAAATAATTTGATTTTACTCAAATGAACATCGCAGCAACTTGCTTTCAGGAAACAAACTTAAAGGCATTAGAGGAGATTTAATTTCCTACGACTTGAACGTAGCATGCGCACATACAACCTCTCCCTCACCCCCCTCTAACCTCCCACCTCTTAACATTTATGAAGAAACGCCCCCCTCCAGAAACTTGCGTAGGACTCGTGAAGTTGTCTTTTACGGCTGGGTCCCCCTGGATCTTTATCTGCCATTATGTAAAAAAAGATGAGCAAAACAAGTCGCCAGCTAACTACGAAGCTATACCAAAGCAACACATACAGAAAACACGTAAGTCCAAGGCGTACGTAATCTACGTAACTAGGCCTGAGCCGGAAGATTTTTGATTGACAGGAAAGGGAGCAAACCAAACGCCTCGGTCCGAGCGCGTTGATTGGCTCATGTTTTTCAGGTCCTGCCATGTCCACAGTTATTTTTTTTTATTTTTAATTTTTTTTGGAAACCATACATACAAGTCCACTAAAGATCAGTATATTCATTTTATGTGAATCAGACAAATTAAACAAAAAAAAACATCCTCCATAATGCCTTTAAAGCATCCAAGTTTTCCAACTTAAGTATTTGTTTTGCGCAAACATAAAACATACATTTTGACATTGCTTCCTTTTTTTTTTTTAAAAAAAAGGCAGTTGACTTGCAGCAGAAAAAAATTGAATGTTAGATGGTAAATGCTAACGGAAAAAGCCTAATTTCTGCACTTTTACCGAAATCAGAACCAGTTCAAATGAATTAAAGTGTAGATTTAAGTTGATAAAATCCAGAAATGCTAAGCTTCCATCATCAGACCAGAAAGTTACGTGAGATTCATTCAGAAAACCAATTTACTGCGGACTTGCTAGCACCTACAGGTGGGCTTCAGGTACGACTTATCCTGACTGGTGGTGACAGACAGACGCTTCATCCAATCACCTGCCAAGTTTTTTTTTTTTTGAAGTGCCCACCTTTTCCTAAACAGCTTCCAACCACTTCTCAGATGGTTGTGTGTAACAAACCATCTGGAGCGTCACGTTAGGAAACACTGGAGAACTTGTTGGTGCCTTTTCCTTCGTGCTGCAGCGTTTCTCAGGAGCACCGACTGAAATTACCTTTTTCTACTCACCTGCTGTTAAACTGAAGAATCAACCTGCCAGGAATGCTAAGTAATATGCTTATTTCCTCTTGAAATATGTCATTTTGTTCTCAAGCGGTTGTAAACTGGGAGGCGAGGCTAAAACGGGGATTTTTATTTATAGCTTAGGCAGTTTTTTTTTTAACGTCATCGGCCGGTTAATGAATGGATTTATTTGCTGCTAACAGATGCACTACAGAGCAGGTCTGTGGAGACTCAGGCTCCCTTTAGATACAGTTATACACAGGGTTGATTTAAGGTCATCTACACATGATCAGTAGTCTGAGCTGCATTTTTTACAGTGTTAAATGCTCAATACAGTACAACAGCAAGAGCATTTACACCTGTGGGCGAAAACCGGCCCACCAGAGGGTCCAATCCGGCCCGTGGGACGACTTTGACTTGTTGTTTGTGTAATGGTTTTGCTGTTTTGTTTCTGGTTTTTGTTGTTTTGTGTCTACTTTTTGTCTCGCTTGTGTTGTTTGTCTTCTTTTTTGTCGTTTTGTTTTTCGCTTTTGTCATTTTTGGTCTCATTTGTGTCATTTGTGTAATTTTTTGTCTCATTTTTGTCAGTTGTCCTTCCTTGTTTCGATTTGTAACTTTTTTTTGTTGAATTTATTGTTTCGTTTTGTGTCGTTTGTCTCATTTTTTGTCATTTTGTGCCTTGTTTTTAATCTTTTCGATTCTCATTTTTGTAATGTGCATTCCGTGTAATGTGGAAATGATAAACTGAGGCTGAATGTTGCTGAAATTGAACTTATTTTTCTTAAGAAATGTCAGGTTGTTCATAATATTTTGTACAAAGATAGTTCCTTAAATATGAACGTGATCAGAATGTACTTTTTGCACTAAAAAAAAGGGAAAAATTTAAGTTGTGGCTATTTATACATCATTTATATTGTGATTTTACTGTTCTGGCCCACTTCATATCATATTGGGCTGAGTTTGACAGCCCTGATTTCCACAGCGGGGGTGTCATTGTTTGGGGTTATGGCAAAACCGGCCTCAGCTTTGGCTCCAGTGAAACATGATGCTCAATCAAATACATGGCGTGGACCCCATATGACTACAGTTTGCCCCACTTTCCATCATAAAAGAAAGTTTTTCTTACAGTATTATTATTCTCCGTGCAGAGTTTTTGCATCTGATAATCCACCTTGGCATCATAAATTGCACTTTATTATCTCCCTGGCACCTGAAGCAACTTTTTTATGACTAAGATCTGTTTTTAAAGGCAGCGTGAACAGATGTCTAAGCCTCTGTCAGTCCCTCGTAATCAGACTGGGTCACCGAAAAGCAAAAATTCTAGTAATTTCATCGTAGGACCAGCGATGAGGTGTTAAATCTGCAGCCCCTGTTGGCTCGTAGCAGTTTTGCCTGAAAAATCATGTGAGAAAAGCCTCAGGCTACGCTCAGACCAACAGTATCTGTGGCAAATAACGCAGCATCTATGGACTTATTTTCTGATCTTTATTCAAGAGCGTGGTCCTTTAATTTGGGATCATTACTTCTTTGCTTTGCAGTTGAAATTTGTGATGTTTTCCCTCACAGCCCTCCCTCCTGCTCACAGCTGTTTGTCTGATGTATTGTTGCTTTCACAAATGAGCTGTGTTTGAGTTTAAGTGCATCTTCTCACACTCAGATCGCTTCGATGCATTTAGAAAAGTCCGTCTTGCAGATTTGAGCTCAGAAAAGTTCCATAAAAGGCATGTGAGTGCACGTTTCCGCTACATGAGCAGCTATTTTTGCAAATAAGGATTCAGTTCTGCAAGTTTCGTGCAAATCAGCATATAGTTTCGGCATTGTGTTTTATTCAAATGCTTGTCTCTGAGCAGATATGTTCGTCGTCTTTAGCCGTAATGTTGAAGTGGGTGTGTCTTTAAGGGAGTCTGCAGCCAACAGATGGACCCTTCTCAGTTTATCCAACAAACGCTACTATCATTGGCATTCATTTGGCACCGGGCAGATGGAAACTTCAGAGTTGGTCCAGAGTCCATGTCACGGAGGAGCGAAACAAGGAGCTGTGAGATGAACTGAAAATACACAACAGGAGGTTCGAAGTCGCCTCCTGAAGTAACACAGAGAAGCTGCGAGGATCTACAGTTGTTGCATCGAGGCTCGGGCCAGAATGGATCGTTTTATGCTGAGAAAGTAGCGGGCAGATAGAGCCTGAGTTTCCCCCTTTGCTCTCCTCTAGAATTCTCCCACTAACAAGGAAGCTTCATCACATATTTTTACGCTGGCAGAGAGGATGCCAGCCCCCCTTCATCTCCCACACATCACCCCTGGCTAAAGGAATGTAGCGGAAAACGAGGGACTCGAGATAGAAGATCAGAGGCCTTAATATGAACCACATTGTGTGTTGTTCTCCTGTTTCCCATCTCCTGTGTTCTCCGCATCAGGAGTGAAACAGCCTTTGATGAATATCTACAAAGAGATTTGAGACTTATAAAGCGCGGCAATTTAGCCAGGTATGTTATCTTAAGCCTGGTAATTTGGGAATTGAATTCACTCATCGGGGGAGCCAGGGGAGCCGGGAGTCTTTATCTGGCTGACTCACATCAGGTCTGTACATTGAAATGCAGGGTCTGGGGGCGATCCAGTCAATAACTGACCACATCTTAAGACTGGGGGTTATCACATCTCTTATCCGGCTCGCTTTTCTTTCTGCAGCAAAGCCTGTGAGAGTGTGAGTGTACTGTAACCATGCATCCAGTCCTGTCTTTCCCCTGAGTTACACATCTAATCACGGCAGCATCATCCCTCACCCCTAATTCTGTTGGCAGGGCCTGTCAAACAGCATACGCTGAAAGACGGGGTGACTTTGAAATGCTGCTAATGACCCTAGGATATAACTACCCTCTCTCTCGTTTTCACTCCCCCTCACTCTTTCTTTCTTGTCCACTCCTGTCATTAGCACTCGCGGTCATCCTCTGTCTTGCTCACCGCAGTTCTCTGGGTCTGCAGATTAGGAAATACGAGAGGGAGCACGGAGTCGAACATTTTCTCATGTTTTGGACAAACGAGGGAGCTAAGTTGTATAAGACCAGCTTCTGTCTAAAGCAGGGGTGTCAAACATGCGGCCGGTGGGCCAAAATGTCCGATCCAGAAGGTCCGATCCGGCCCGCGGGAGGAATTTGTAAAATGTACAAATTACAGAGAAGATAATAACTGCAAATTGTTAATTTGTAAAACTATAAATTTAAAATAATTTCTGGACCATGGCAGGTTTTGATCATAAAGTAAAATACTAAATTCTTCATTGTTCTTTTGTCATTTTGTGTCTCATTTTTGCAAATATTTTGTCTTTTTTGTGTTTTTAATCATGTTTTTTGTCTGACCTTTGCAATTTATCTCTTATTTTTGTTGTTTTGTGTTTCCTTTTTGTATTATTTGTGCTTTTTGTGTTATTTTTATCATTCTGTGTTGCGCTTTTTTGTTGCTTTTGTCTCGTTTTGTCTGTCATTTTTTGTCTCGCATGTGTCGTTAGTCCATTTTTTGTTGCTTTGTGTCTCGTTTTTGTGATATGTTTTCTTGTTTTTGTTTGTTTTTTTTGTCTGACCTTTGTCATTCTGATCATAAAGTACCATATCGTTCAGTTCCAGACAGCTGTGACTAAATGTTTTGTGTCTTTATAGATCCTCTGTGATCTCTAAGTGGTGATGTGTAAACGATAAACTGGGGCATAATGTTGCTGAAATTGAATCTATTTTTCTTAAGAAATTTCAGGTTGTTCAGGATGTTTTGTAAAAAAGATAATTCCTTAAATATGAACATTTTCAGAATGTACTTTTTTTGTTTGCACTAAAACAAAGGGGGTGGTTATATCTAGGTTACTACGCTGCTCCACTGGAGATCAAACTGGGTTGAATGTGGAACCTGAACTAAGATGAGTTTGACACCCCTGATCAAAAGGTTATTTTACCGCCCTACAGATTAGACACAGCATCCAAACAAACATTACGGCCTCAGACGGAAAATCACACAAAAGCAGAAATACAGTCGGAGGCTACTTCCTGAGCGCTCCGATAGGCAACACCGGAGCGTCGAAGCAGCCGGCTCAATGCCAGACCTATTTAAATCCTGACTAAACAAAGCAAAGGCAGCTCCTTATTGAGTCTGCCACAGGAACCTTCATTAACCGTGTAAACTCACCAAGAGAGCGTTCTGCTTTGAATAATTCTGCAGTCTGTTCCACGAAGAGGGAGACAAGTACATAAAGGCACTTTTGCCTAATTCAGCTCTGACCTCAGGGACAGATAACAAAAACAAATGCGGGAACTGCAGACAGTCATTTCCCACCAACTTCTTTTACGAGAGATAGAAGAAAACAGACCTAGAGTGGCTTTAGATATATGTTGATATAAAGAAAAGAGTGTAGCAGTGATGAGAATGAGGAGGTGGACGGGTCAAGTGTGGATGAAGGACAAAAGTACAGTCAGTGACGTAGCTGTAAAGTAGAGCGGCTTGGACAGGAAGGGATGGCTGGTGGAAGGTGAATATTAAACAAAATGGAAGCAACTTTTCTCTCCCAGCAAAAAAGAGGGAAAAAAACACGACCCAAATTCAACTTTACAGGAGCAAACCTATTGTATGTTTAAACCCGCTTATTCCTTTGCACAAGTTTTTCCTTCTTCCCAGACAGCCGTTTCTTTCCACTCAGCTTAAACAGCTGCAGAATCAAACTGCGAAGACTTTAAACATGCTTGAGATGAGCGATCCATCCAACAGAACAGCCCGCCAAAGTTATTTTAATAGAACCTGTTCCAACCAACTAACAGTTATTTTAATTTCCGATCAATCTGTTGAGTTTTCTCTTGACTAAATGTCAATCAGTAAAAGTCATGCAGAATCCAGAAAATGTGAAAATTTAAGGAGCTGGAGTCAGAGAATTTCGACTCTGGTCATTAAGTAATTACTAATTAATTTATTTGTTGACAAGTAATTGATTAATCAGTGGAGGTCTTGTACCAACCACAGTCACGTCACCCACCTCGTATCTTTGTTTTTTTTGTCTTTATGTGGTGTCATACTGCCAAAAAAGAGTCAAAAATCCAACCCAGTTACTCATGTTAATAATGCTAACACGCTCACAGTGACAATGCTAATATGCTAATGTTTAGCGGATATGTTTGCTGTTTTATTTTAGTGCATTAGCATGCTAATTAGCCCTAAAATGTTGTTCGTTTCGCAGATTTCCTGAGATGAGCATGAATGTCTAAACTCAGTTTCACGGCAGTCCGTCCAGTAGCTGCTGAGAAATTTCATCCAGAAGTTATCAAAGCCTTTAGGATTCATCCTGTGGGAACCGTGAGTGTGTGTGTAAAATTTAATGCCAATCTGTCAAGTAGATGTTACAGCAGATATTCCACAAGTTATGTGAAAGCTGATCTGTTGAAGACATCAGTGGATCACCAAAGTCAGTACGATTCATCCTCTGCTGACCATAAATGTGTCGGTACTGAATGTCATGGCAGTTTATTTAGTCCAAGAATCGTTGAGCTAAATTAACCAGTCTTTAATGTAATATCAGGATATTTCATCAAAATCATGTGAGTCTACATATCTCATTTAGAAACCTGCCAAAAATATCCTACCTGCTCAAGTGAGATTCTGTTAAAAACTAAAAATTCTGCACTTCTTGTTGCAGCCAAGAAGTCAGTCGTGTTTCAGCTGCAACCAGGAGTCACGCGGCAAAAATGAATTAAGTTTTGGTTAAACTGCAGGCAGTGTTCAGACACAGCAGACAGGAGGAACATATGGAAACAGATGTCAGTGGTAGATGTTTGTTCCAGTTTTGTTAACAACTGTTGACACTGGAAAAATGTTAGTTTTATTCTTTTTAATTTGTTTTTGTAAAATTATTAATCCAAGAAACTCAACCTTATTTTTTTTATTTTTGTGTGATTTACAAAATTATAACTTTCCTATTCTGCACGGGAGACATTTTTAAGTTCTCTCTACTTCTAGCCGTTGTTTTTCTGTTTCCACAGAAGTGCAGGATTTTATATTGTAGAGAAACATGAACCCAAAGTGAGTCAAAATGTGACGGGAGCAAAAAATAAACACGATCAGAAACTGCTTGAGGTTCAGAGAATTAAAGCGTTTTTATACTAATGATCATATAATACCTGAGGTTTGATGCAGACGCCAAAACACTTTGGTTGTGATGTAGAAGAAAAAGTTTTTAGAAGTCCAAAACCTTTAAAACATGTATTTAAATCAGGAGTTATTTAACTTTGAGCTGAATAAAAGTAATCGTCAAGTATTGTTGCTTTCAGGGCGACCATATGCCACCGTCATTAGGGTACATACCTCGTGGGGGCTAATTTCCTGTCCGTCCTCACCGCTCTTATTGAATAAAAGCAGAATGCCAAATAATATTATCTTTCCATACCTGGCTCTGCACAAACACGGACATGGAACGGATAAGTAGCTTTAATTAGGAAACATCCCAGTCTGCACACAGAGTTCAGATTGTGAAATATTCACACAACTAACACTGATATCCTTTGAAACTGGTCAGTAAAAAAAGTCTGCACGGCATGTATAATTTAATTGGATAAAACATACATATTAAATTCTCAGCAAGGTGCCAGAAGATGATGCCCTTTGAAGAAAAAAAACAGAAATATTTGCAACTTTCATGCGAGTGTAATTCCTCATAGCGCTTTTTCTCCCTTTTTTTGCCTGTTTGTGAGTTTGTAAACAGCCTGAATTTTGTTTTGTCAGCATTCGGAACACGTTTCAGTTGACATAAGGTATCTTGTGCAGTGTTAAAAACAGCTTGTAGGAGTGGGAGGGAGGAGTGAAGGATGTAAGCAGAGTTGTATCATCAGCAGAAGCGGTGTAAGGATCGTCAGCAGAGGCAGGCCAGAGAGGACTGTATGGGCTGCTGACAAACTGCTGCCTCACTCCCTTGTCCCTCTCTTCTTTTTTTTTTTTGGAAATCCCACTCTCTCTTCTCAACCAGAACACTTTTTCCTTTGTGCCACCCTCAGCCAAAGGTGACCTAATGAACTCCCCGATCCTGATCTGCTTACTCCACCAAACACTTTCCTGATGCAAACTTCAATCCTCAACTTTCAGCTGTTTTCCTTATTGATTCCAATCTCGGCCAAATTTATAAAAAGCCTCGCAGAGCAGAGCGGAGCGAGCGCAGGGGGGGGGAGCCAGAGAGGGCGGACCTTTGGAACCGGACGGGCTCTTCCAGTGGTTGTTGCCATGGTTTTTTGTTGTCGGGACAAACTGTCGGCCAGTGGCTGAGAGCCTGAGCTGCTGTTTGTTAAAGATAAGTGGAAAAGCCAGAGGGGGGGAAAGAGACAGGGGAGACAGACAGACAGACTCAGACTGGGAGCCCGGCTTCATTTTTTTTTGCCTTTTTTGACTCCAGGACACCCAGCTGAAATACATTCTCTACCTCAAAGCATCATCTGCCCCACTCTCCCCCTCAGTGTGGGGATCCCGATAGATCACGCTCCCCTCTTTAAACAGTTCACTGAGCCTTTCTCCTTGCGCTTTTGTGACCCACACACCTCCCTGCCCACTATCAAAGCTCCGTTGGCTGTGCACTGGCCGCTTTGATATGGTATAGTGTTTCTGGCAGCCTCCCTCCCTCTCTCTCCCTCTCTCTCTCTCTCGTTCTGCCTCTCCTTTTCCACAATATTGTAAAAGAGCACAGAGCGCCAACAGGGACCTGCTCACTGTCAAAGAGAAAAGACAGGGAGGCCTTAGAGGGAGTGAGGGAGGGACTGGGACTTCTGATCGAGGCAGCAGTGGAAGGAAAGGTGGACAACGGGGAGACAGCGAGTGTTTTCTTTATTACCAGCATAAATATCTATCAGATCTGTAGCACTATGCTTTAGACTCCACAGATGTTTTTAGAATGAGCGTTAACATTAATAGACAAAAGACAAATAACAGATGTAGTACTTGTGATCACTGTATCTTACATCTACAGGAGATCCTCGACTTGCATCAGAGTTTCGCTCCTACAGATTGATGCAAGTCGAATTTCGCCATTAGTCGGAACTCCAGAAAAATTGTAAACAAAGCCATCGATCAGTTCTTCATAAAAGTCATGAATACCAATGACTTTCGTGCATGTATGAATCATTTTACTAGAAGATAACAGAATATGTTCCACTGGTTTTGTTCCAAGTGTTTCATTAAATTTAATTTCACTTCCATGGTGTATTGCCCTGAAGGCAGAATTATTGATGTACTTTTATTTTGAAAATGCCTTTATTTTGAAATAGTCTGTCACTTCCTGTCTGCTATTTTGATGTTTAGCTTTACAAACGTACATGCTTTTCTAGATGCACGGCTTTCTACTTTTTAAACACTGCAGAGGCAATGTCGTAAGTAAATAACTTTATTTTTGGGCTTACTGGTTAAATTAGAAGGATTTATTTGCACGCGTTTATGCTGTTTTATTCTGTTTTTGTTGCAGTTTTCACTCTGTGTCAAGAGCCACAGTAAAGAAGTCAAGTTCGCTACGACTCACGATTCATTTTGCAAGTTTAGCTAGTTGGATAGCTGCAGACTTTACATTGCAGTAAAGACAGCACACATGGAGACAGTTTTACTTTTCTTAGAAGCATCAGAAGAGTCTGATTTACGCTTGGGAGCCATAATGAAGGGCAAAAAGTTAGTGAATGTATCCCAATCCAAGGTGGTGTATACCCAGTGAATGTAAACAAAGCCATCTTATAGCGCTGCGTGAAGACGTATTCATCCACTCCGCTCGTCAACTAGTTCCACGTAACCAGTTCTGACGTAACGCCGTAGGTTGAGGACGTCGTAAACCGAGGGTCCTCTGTATCTGGTGGTTCCAGGCGTAGGCTTTAACATGCTTGAATGTTTTAAGTTGCAGACTCCGGACAATAAAACTGTCCCAGTGCAAAAAGCTAACATTCCATCAGATTGGACGTTAAGACTGGATGTAAAGTTGGACAAACCCTTTGTTATGTCTCTTGTAGGTTCTCTGAACTGTAGTTTTGGGACTCAGTGTGTTGGCTCTGGCAGCTGATGGCCAATCCAAACCACTGTTGGTGTCTGAAAGACTCTCATGTGATGACACCCATGTTTCACCCAATGCAACAACACCTTTGATCATGCAGAATTTTTGGCCTCAAATTGTATAATGATTTATCCTGTGTGTAGTGGTCCTGAATTGGGTAAATAAGCCATAGAGACCAAAACTGTTTGTCATACCAGGCTGCAAACATGTTTATTTCTGCTGTAAAGTTGGTAATTTTAACATTGAAGTCTATGGGGAATGACTCGCTTTTGGAGCCAGCCTCTAGTGGCCATTCAAGGAACTGCATTTTTTGGAAATTCTGCAAAGCATAGCTCTGCTTCCTTTATAAGTTGAAAGAATAATTATTTCTCTGTTTGAGAAATATGTCTGTTTTAAGAGTTAAATGTAAAGTTTGGTGAACATTCAGCCTCTGCTTTAAAGCCGATTAATTATCAGATGTCTAGCTTGTTTTACACAAACACACAGCAGCACAAAGGACAAATTGTTGTTTGAAGGATAATGATAGATGTAATTAATTCTGAAAGGCAGCTTTTACATTTGTAATTGTGCAAGATTCAGTAGGCTAATGCGAAGCTAACCTAATGGACCAGCTGAGATTAGCTCCAACTGGTTGGTCCATGTGCTCTCACTGGTCACCAGCATTACTGCCATCAGGAAAAATTAATCCATTATTTTTGGTCATGAGATCAACAGTTCTATTTACAGAAATCTCATGAATCTGAGCTTCAAGTCTTTTCTTAGCGCTTCTGCATAAAATAACCAGGTTAAAATTATTTGATGTGCTTTAAATACTAGCTTTGTATGTTTATTTATAATTCATTTGGGCTAATGAGGCTAACAGGCAGAGGGCATTCAGTGAACTGTGGCACATTTGGTTTATCTGGAGATAATGAGCAGACCGAGTGATAGGTTGAAGTGTAGGTACAGTTTTAGCTGATCGTGGTTTTCTTCGGTTGACTACATGCCTGATAATTTCTCCCTTGGCACCAGCTCTGTACTGAAAGAAAACCAATGAGGTGGTTCGCAAAACTACTGTGAGCATGACTCAGTAATCAGCTGATGGTTTCACTGGAGGACCATTTTTAAATTACAAAACCACAGAAAATGTGGAGGGGTTTCAGCGGGGGGAATGTCTTATCTTTTTGCAAGCGCACGCTAACGAGGAAACATCCAAGAGTTTGTTTTGGGCCTTTTGGTGACATTAGTCATCTGAAACGACAAAAGAAAAGCAGGGATTTGTGCCTTGAGACGCCTTCTGTTTTGTCATTATTGATCTTCGCTCATAAGAAAAGAGCAAGAACAGACAGCAGATCCAGCAGCAGATTATACGGCCTCTTCGCTTATCAATTGGGGCTAGTTTAGAAATCTGGGACCAAATCCAAGACAAAACCTGGCTCTGTCGGTGTCCAGTGGTAGTAATAGTAGTAGTGGTGAAGCTATTTTTTTCCACCAAGTGTGCGAGAAAACAGCGGACCGACTGAGGGAACGTGCACGGACGTGTGATTGCATGTGGGCCCGTGGTTTGTCACGGCCATTACCGTGGACGTCTAGAGCCTTGGGCCTGGGCTTTTTTTAAGCTTGACCTCTCTGTCACACTCAGTCCAACATGCACACACACACAAACACACACAGACACACAAGTCACCTTCAAGCGCAGCCTCAGTTTGCTTTTGTGAGTCTGTGTGTGCACGTCTGAGTCTGATTGTTCGCCATCCTCAGAGAGCGAGGGTAAGCGTGACTTCATGATCGTTGGCTGCTGATGAATCACATCAAACTTACTCTGTGTTTGCCCGATGCAAATGTCTGTTTGCTTTGTTGGTTAGCCTACTTTGGAGGATGGAGGCTATGTGTGTGTGTGTGTGTCGTCTTGAATTATTCACTGGCAATATTTGATTTTTGTGTTTTTTTTCGCGCCATACATTACATGCATCCTGGTGTTGTTCCTACAGTGGCCCCATTGATGCGCCTTATGTTATCATTTTTCAACTTGAAAGTTCTGGGGCTCGGTTCCCTTAAATACACTGTATGTTATGCGCTTGTTATCTGCTTAGTTGGTTTGCCAATATACAGAGGGGATAATGTTTAATCCTTTGGCTGAACAGACTCTCAACTCAAACTTAGAGTATTACGGGTGCAAAGCAAAGGCCTTGACCTCGTTTACCATAGGCGCTAATAATTAAGTGTCTCATACCATCCACGTACATTACAGCTGTGGCTGATTTTGAACTTGGGGCTTTATACTATGCATTTTAATAGAGCTGCAGCTGATTACTCCATTCATTTCTCAATCATTTTAGATGTAAAATGGTTAAACAATAACATATATATGTATAGATGAGTTTCCCAGAGGTCAAGGTGGCATTTTAAAAGTGGTTCAGTTTTCAATTACTTAAAACAAGAATGCACTGAATGCTCACATCTGAAAGGCAGGCACCAGTGAATGTTTGACATTTCAAGTCTTGTCAGCAGCTCGGCTCGATGAGGGTCAGTCTACCCGACGACTGACCAAAGCTGTTAAGATTTTGTCCAAAATTTAATTCCTCAGAGGTTTGGTCATTAGGAAGGCTGCACACTATCATTATTTCTATCAGTATTAAGATCACGATTGTTTATCATGATTATTCACTGATTTTAGAGACACATTTTTTTGGCTGCACTTTATAACAAATAGAGCACTGCTACATTCCTGCTAAAGTCCATATTTTTGCATCAAATTCAGACTTGGCATCTGTGCACAGAGAACATTCTAGTCTCCACACAGTTTAAAGAGGGAAATATCAGCCCTCTGATGTCAGACTTCAAGTGATTCTACATGGGCTGTTTTCTGTGAGCAGTTTTCTCGAAGTCGAGGTTTTTAAAACCTCAGTCTCCACATTTGATCATGTTCATTAAATTGCTGGAAACCGAAATTGTGATCTCAGTTTTTTTTGGATTAACTGCGCAGCCTGAGTCAGTCAGCTCCGTCTCTCGCTTCACCAGCAGGTCAGAGTTTTCACATTTATGTAAAATATCAGCGTCAACATCTGTCTCACAGATTTACTCACAATTTAGTCATTTCGCCATCAGGATGATGTGTAATACCTGACACCAGTCAACCTCAGCTGTGCTTGTTTAATGCTAAGTAGCAAATAGCATGCTAAACTGAGATGCTAGCATGCTGGCTTTAGCATGAAGCTGAAATCATGCAGGTTCTGGAATCACATGAAAAGTTAGGATGCCGTAATATTACTGCATTTTGCTCTCAGAATAATAGATCACAACACGGGAGGTTCTGATGTTAATCTAAGATGTACCGAAGATGCATCACAATATCTGTAGCTGAAAAACTGAGGCTCCCTCTGAAAATGAGTCACTGTTATTCATCTAAGCAATAGGAAAATAAAATAAGGTTATTTGTTCTATCATTTATTGTGTAAATCTATCAGATTATGTTAAAATAATAAGGTTAGGACTCCACACTACGTAGTAATCAGTGAATGTGTGTGTGTATATATATATGTGTGTGTGTGTGTATACATACATAAGGGGAAAAATTGAAAGGATTGTATTCAACATTAAAAATGACCAAACTGTCAAAATGAATACTGTTTAAGGAGGTTATTCTTCATATTGTGATTTTATTGGCACCCCAGATTCTTCCTCGTCTGATCCATCGAAACCTACCCAGGAAATAGTCTGATTTTATAATAATAGTAATGATAAATTTTATTTATAGTGCACTTTTCATTTAGGCAAAATCTCAAAGTGCTACATTGAAAATATAACAAGGATTAAAACAAAACAGTCATGTGAAAAACAAAACAATCAGGTGAAATAATAATAAAAATAGAAACCTTTTAAAAAAGAATAAAGTCAATTAATGCATATTATCTATTCATTTCATGTCACAAACAACTAAGAAAAACTGTGATAAACATTTTCTTCCTTCATTGCTCACTGTCATGAACGATATTATTAACCTGTTCAATCTGTGAATTCCATTAAAACCTGAGTAATTAAAAAAAAATCTGTTGCAATTTTTAAAACAAACAAGTTTAGCATTTTAAAAAATGATTCAGCAAAAAATCTAGACGATAATATTTAGTTTTTGAGTGTCTGCTTTGCAAATACTATCCAGTCATGTGTCGGCTTAATGAACAGCCGCTCTGAATACATGCGTGTGTGTGTGTGTGTCTGTGTGTGTGTCTGTGTGTCTGTGTGTGTGTTTTGGTTGCCAGGCAGCCGAGAGCAGCAGCCGGGACAGCGAGGTCAGCAGCAGTCCTCAGGGACGCCCCGACCTCTGACCTCTATTCCATAACTCTGTGCTGCTGTGGATGACATAAAAGGGAGACACAGGCAGACCTTATGGGATGTGATCGGTCTTGCTCTCCATCCTTAAAGCCCTCTGGAACCCTGATATTTGTCGTTGGGGGTGGAGGGGAAGCAGGAAATACTAAAGCCGGCGTCGGGGTTGGGGGGTGGGATGATTTCACGGGTTGAAAATGGAGAACATCACAAGGCTTCTTACAAGCGCTGTTGACATATATGTAGCAGAAGTTATTATTTTTTCCAGTCTCTGAGAGAGTTCTCATTTTCTCCTTCTCTCTGTTGGTCTTCCTCTCCCCTTCCATCCATCCGGCGTATGTGTAGGAGGGATAAAGGTCGTCCTTTTGTCATCAAAACTCCAGATTAGTTTTGCCTCGGTGCATCTGACTCTCTGCTTTATCACTGTGGCCAGAGGAGCCACAAGGTTCAGCTCACCCCTCTGCAAAGTAATAACTCCTACCAGCCGCTGTTCCATTCTTCACCGCTATCTTCTACACTACTATTACGACTCCTTTCTGGGGTGGTGGTGGTGGGATTATTTTCATGGCGCTGGCTTTATTGGGCCGTACAGTGAAGACTGACAGGGAAGCGGTGAGCAGCAGGATGTGACATGCAACACATGTCAGGAGCTGCGATCAAACTGACAAAGTTGTAACAGTTGCTTCAGTCCGCCGGGGCCCGGAGCCGAGCACAAATGAGCCGCTGACAGCATGTCACGAGCCTATCTTAGTTTTATTTTAATATTCCTGCATTGATGTGGGTTTTGGGGGTTCTGTAATTTGATGACTTGGGGATTTTCGCTGAAAGTCGGTTTGGCTAATAACGCTGCAGTACGAGACGGCGAAATGAAGGGCATTATTGAAACGTTTCTCACAAAATAAAAAGGAAAAAACGGCTGCAAGTCAGACAGGAAAAAGCTGCCAACGGGGGAATGGAGATCTTCTGAGGATTACGTAAATGTGGCGTGTGATTTAGACAAGTATCTGCGAGAGCATGAATGCGGCGTAAGATGATTATGCTGTCAATTAGGCCACATGAATTAGCTTACACCCTCTCCGCTCTCAGAGGAGTTTGTTAACCTTCTCCTCTCCATGTAAAGACTGCCGGCCTCCGTCTGAAGGACTTCAGAGGGTCACAGGTCAGCGGGGTTACGTCAAGGTCATTGGTGGTTTTCTAAATCAACATTTCCTGCTTTAAAAAACAAACAAACTAATTCCCTCTCATTAAAATCTGATGCTTGATTTCTCCTCTGTTCCTATTTCTGAGTGGATCATGTTAATTGATGCACTATTAGCGCTTGAATTTAAAATAGCCCCTCAGCTCCACTCCATTTTTTTTCCTTTTTTTTTGCCGATGTGACAAGAAACAACGACGTATTGATTTTAAAAATGTTTCGCTCTTAATGGCACACGCATTGATATCGGAGACTCCACACGGCTGGAAACAAGCAGCAGACGGAGGAAGGAGACCTTTAGGTTTGTCAATATTTTGTCAGACTGTCGGCGAGGAGCGAGCGAAAACATGATTGCTCCAAAAATATGTTTAGCTCAGTTTTTTTTTCTAAAATAGGGGTGAAAATTGCAAAGTTGCAAATTTGGCGCGGGTGTACCACCTCACAAGTGGGACTAAAATTGGACTTTGAGGCGTTGGAACGCTCAGTGCAAGGTTGTATATTTGTGTTTTATTAATTATGTATTCTAGGAAAAGTACAAAATGCACGAGGGTTTATTGTTTACCTTGAAAATAGTCGTAAAACAAACTCTTTCTGAGCCTCAACTGGTGGCTCAGTCGTCATTTTCAGTTAAAGTTAAGGATAACTTGGGATGTCGATTATTTATTTATAGAATTTCTTGCACAGAGATAATAAAATGAATGTCCACTTTGTGACTCTAGAGTTGGTTAACGTTAGGAAATAAGGAGAAACGCCTATTTTAGTAGCAAAATCCAATATCCACAATTCTACAAATTCACTGCTTTGTCTGACCAAAGTCCATTATTTCAAGATGTTTGAAGCAGAAGAGGCAACAAATGCTTACATTTCAGACACTGTAATGAGAAAATTATGTTTTTGTCCAATAAATGGCAAAAATGTTTGCAGATTATTGTCATTTTCTGCTGATCGGAATCCAGTTAATCCACTGTTAAGTTTCACCTTGCAGCCTTGAAGACTTATTGCGGTTGACTGACATATTTTTTCAAGGTGAATACCAATTACAGACAAATGTTTGAATGACATCTTCTAATGAAACTGAAGAATTAGCTTTTCCTCTACAATCAAAGTTATTTATCATCATTAAATAATTGGTAGCATAATCACAAGTTTTTAAGTTGATTACACTTACCAACTAAATCCTACCAAAATTTCCATAATTATGAACACAGGTTTTTAAGGAGACAAATATTTTAAAAATTAAGTTGCTTAACTGTTGAGTGGGCTTGAAATCTTGACCTGAAAATGAAGAAAAATAAGACTATCCACTCAAATTTCACTGGGTTGCTCCAAATTTTAAATCAACTGAGTGTTTTTCACACTCAATATTAAGTTAACGCAGCATTGTTATGTCAAAATAATAATATTTCCCACTTAAATAGCTTATTTAGGTTGTTAAATTACATATTTTTTGTGTCCAGATGGAAAGAAGTGGCTGCATTAGAGCCAAAGTGGCGCATTATTAAATTAATACTATAATTTATTACAAAGAAAATAAAATGACAGTACCAGTAATCAATCCATATTGCTAATTCCTCTGAATAAAGGACTGCTTTAATTGTAGAGTCTGAGGAAGTTTGAATGTTCTTATTTAGAAGGTGCAGACTGCAAACAGAGCCAGTGTGGCGTCGGGGTCACGGCGAGAACCGACACAACGCCGCACTGATCTGAGCCGCTGTGAGTTGTGTCGGTGTGCGCAGACTCTCGCACGAGCACGAGACAGACAGTCAGAGAGCGTCCTCGCGGTCCAATGCACACACACACACAAATGCAAGAAAAAACACATGCGCACGCTAAGCCAAATGTGGACATGCCAAACAGAGACGAACACAAATCAAAACAAAGCATGCAAACACAAAAGAGATCCAGAGAATGAAGAAGACAGAGAGAATAGCACAGTCCCATCTGTCAAACAAATGTGAGGATGCTTCTAACGCGCGCGCGCGCACACACACACACACACACACACACACACACACACACACACACACACACACACACACACACACACACACACACACACACACACACGCATGCATCCACAGCGAGCATCATTTAGTCTGAACTTGAGCGATATCTGCCTTTGTCCTTTAGCAGTCGGTCCTGAGGGGCCGCTGTAGAAGTTGCATGGAAGTTTGTTTAGAGCTGAGCAAGTGTGTTAAGCTTTATGAGAGCCCATGGGAGACATGGTGGCACAAACACACACACTCACACACACACACACGCATGCATCCGCTCATATACACACGTACAACACACTCAGGCACGAGGCTTGGGCGGCAGCTCGCAGTGGCCCCAACCAACAGTGAGGAGTTTGTTGTCATAGCAACAGTAAAATGAGATGACTTTACTGTCAGCCGTAATGTTTCATGGCCCCCTTGCCGCTATGGCAACATAACAAGGAGGAGGAAGAGGAGATAGAGAGAAAGAGAGCATCAGAGCGCACATCTCTGCATTCCAGTGGACTCCTACTAGGAACAATGTCACCACGATGCCCTTTCTTCCCTCTCAAGACAAAACACACACACACACACACACACCGTGACAAACCTGTCAAACACACACTCGTACAAAGAGACGCGCACACCTTGAAAAGCCTGTCAAACACTCCGCTTCCAACCTCGCCCATCCCTTTGATTATGTGCTCACTATTTTCAGCTTATCGTCACCGGGGCAATTTAAATTCATTATGCTCAATGTCAATATTGGTGCAACAACGGCGTACCTCAGACAGGTACAGCTTGTTGAATGAGCGTGTGCGCTGTCAGACAGCGTGAGAAGTGAACAGAGAGGGAGGAAGCGGAGATGAGATCAAAGACGTTCAGCGTCCCCCCCCCTGCGCCGTGGAGACAGTCGGATGGAGCAGCGAGGTGACTATAGGCTGGTCGGCTATACGCGGAGCAACAGCGCAGCAGCCATACATCACAGTCTATATTTAGCCTGGTCCTTCCATTACAGCCTATCAACGCTGCTAAGCTGAGTTATCCACGCTGCTAGAAAAAGTGGAAAATAGGTGGAAGAGCACAGAGACGACAGAGGGATGTTGTTTTGCTCTGTTGCCATGGGGACACGGCGACCGGCGCTTTAACGAACCGACAGTTGTCGCAGTAGAGCGAGTTGCCATGGGTCACAGCTGTCAGCCAGTCGTGGAAATTTGCTGTAGTTCTTAGTTGCACCATGGGGTGGAGCTTCTTAGTGTTTATTGAGATGGATGCGTGTATGCTGATCGCCTGAAAGCGTGGCATCAAATAGAGCACCTTGAACTTTCTAGCATCAAATTGTGCTAAAGGTGTCTGGTTTAGCCGTCAATCTGAAGCTAATGCTAAGCTAGTTTCTACTGATCTACGTAAGTCGATTTTTGTCATAAGTCGGACCGCTGACGAAAATATAAACAAAGCCGCTACGTGCATCACGATGTCGATCAGTTCTTCGTAAAAGTCATAAATACCAACAACTTTCATGCATGTCGAATAATTTTACTAGAAGATAACAGAATATTGTAATGGACTGATATTGTTGTTGATGTTGAGGTTTCAATGTTTATTGTTCAGTTCCAGATTTACCTAATGTCAGTGAACGTGCCATGTTTAGTTAGCTCCCCTCTGATTGGCTGAGAGTCAGCAGTAGAGAGAGCTGGAAACCGCGACTAATTCTGGAGCTAAGTTGTGGGGTTTTTCTACTTATTCTAGAGCTAAGTTATGGGTTTTTTCTAGTTATTCTGGAGCTAAGTTATGGGGTTTTTTCTAGTTATTCTGGAGCTAAGTTATGGGGTTTTTCTAGTTATTCTGGCGTTGGCTACAACCCACAGTATCCTGTGTGAAGGTTCAATAAACCAGCAGAGAACCAGATAAAGTCTCACTCATTCATCACAGAGGGTCGCTACAATATGTTGACCTGTTTTTACATCATGACCCATATTGGTCGGTGTTTCTGTTCCCAGCATTTTATTCTGTCTAATTTCACTTCCATGGAGACGGCTTTCCTTTTCTTCCAAGCATCAGAGTTTGACTTACGCTGGGAGCCGTAATGAAGGACAAAAAGTTAGTGAATGTAGCACAATCCAAGGTGGAGTACAACCGGAGAATGGAAACAAAGCCGTCTGATAGCGCCACAGGATGACATATTCATCCGCTCTGCTCACCAACTAGTTCCACGTAACCAGTTCCGACGAAACGGCGTAGGTCGAGGACGCCGTAAACCGAGGACCCCCTGTATTTTCAGATGCTAAAACAGTGGAGCTGTAGTTACGTGCTTCCAACAACATTCAAACTAAAGTGCATCGTTGAGCGTTTTTTTTCCCTGTCGGATGGAGCAGCGAGGTGACAGTAGGCTGCCCCGCCACGTGCACGTGTGACAACGGTGCAGCAGCTATACATCAGATTTCTATATTTAGCTCCGTCCTTCCACTACAGCCTATCAGCGCCGTTAATTTATCTACGCTGCGAGAAAACGTGACCAAAAAAAGGGAGAGATAGGTGGAAGAAATAGAAAACAGCAGAGGGATGTTGTTTTGCTCTGTTGCCATGGGGACACGGCGACCGGAGCTGTAGCGAACTGACAGTTGTCATGGCACGGCGGGTTGCCATGGGTGACAGCTGTCAGTCAATCACGCAGAGTGAGGGGACAGATCGGCCGATGATCACCTTGGATTAGGGGGCGATCGCGGCACACAGGGGCCAGCCAGAACATATCTCCCCTTAATCCCTGTGTCCTAATGGTGCTGCTCTCTGCTGTGTGTGTGTGTGTGTGTGTGTGTGTGTGGTCTCATCTATGTTTGTGCGTGTCTGAACCTGTGCATGCAAATTTAGATTTTCTGTGTGTGCGCATCCCAGCAGCGGTGGTGTTTGTGTGTGTCTAGACTCTGCAACATGTGCAGCGTGAGTGGAGCAGATTACATTTTGCTGTAGCTGCTGCTTGGGTCCTTCCCACAGCTGTCTGTGCTAGAGGACAATCAAAGGCCCGGTTTGCGAGCCTTCTGATTGTGGTGTGATACTCAGACCCGTTTCCCCTTCAATTACCGCGCTCTGCCTGCGTGTAACGAGCACAGCATTGCTCTTATGTTAGCGGAACAACGGTCTGATTAGAATAAGGGATGGATTTGAACTTGCGCTCCAATTTGTTGCTTTCTTTTTCTTGGCACGTTTCCCGATCGTGATCATCTCTGCTACCAGACATCCTGCTGCGGAACTAAGCGACCATTGGACGCTGTTTGTAATGTTGTAAATTCCAGAATTGAAGTATTTTTTTCCTGCTCTCATTTATCCCACCACCCTTGACAATTAAATTTGCTCCTGCTGTAGAGATGTTAAATCACCGACATTTTTTGTGACCCTGTAACTATTAGACCTTTAGCAGTGTTCATATGTTATGACAGCAACCCCTTGTAATGTCAATACTTTGCTGGTACCCCGGTAATTAGGGGGTAGTCGTACAAGGCAGCATTTCCTCAACCAGTGAAGCACTAAATTTGCAGTACCAGTCAGAAATGGAGAGAAAGCCCCAGAGAGAAATGATGATGTATACTTTCCCCTCAGATCCAACACAGGCTAATTGGGAATGTGGTCAAAAATCTTGTTGCGTGCCTCCACCCTTTGGCCTTTAACAAAAACGAAGGCTTTATGTGACGAAGCGACTGGCTTTCACGAGCTGACCTCATTTCTTTTCTCTCTTTTTCCCTCTCTGCCTCCCTCATGTCCTCTCCTCTCTCGTCTCTCTGCTGTCTCCGTCCTCAGGAGTGAGCCCTGGGCTGGATGGGACCCACCATGCCCCCCAGTAAGAAGGCTCAGAGCCCCAGTAGTGGAGCCAGCGCCTCGCAGGGCATGAGCCCGCCATACCGGCAGGGGGATGCCGCCACGGCAGCATCCGAGGCCGAGGCGGCCGACCTTTCCCTTTCCCTGTCCGCCTCTTTCTCCAAGGCCGAGGACGAGGAGCTCACCAGCCTCTCCTGGCTCCACGAGAGCACCGACCTCCTCAACAGCTTCAGCCACTCTGGGCTGCGTAGCGTCTCGCCTCTGCAGGACCCCGACGGTCAGCATCCCCGCTCGCCCTCCTCCTCGTCTCCCTCCCCGGACGACCCCCTGCTTGGGGACGCACACTCTGCATATGACTTGGCGGCAGGCGCCAACCGGAAACCTCCGTACTCCTTCAGCTGCCTGATCTTCATGGCTATTGAGGACGCGCCGAACAAGCGGCTGCCGGTGAAGGATATCTACGGGTGGATTCTGGAGCACTTCCCTTACTTTGCCAGCGCCCCTACAGGCTGGAAGAACTCAGTGCGCCACAATCTGTCGCTCAACAAGTGCTTCAAGAAGGTGGATAAAGATCGCAGCCAGGTAAGGAACTTGCTGCACAGTATTTCATTTCTTTAAATCTCAGGGATGGATATTGGTTGATAATGCTCTTGGCGTCTTTTTCAGTTTATTTACTCTTCAGTGTTCATTGTTGTGGACAGAATCGGGTGTGAATTCAAGCAAGTTGTTGTTTCTCTGCAGCAGTTGTCCATTTTTTTAACATCATTCTAACCAGGAATATTCAGAGCTGAGCAGCAGGATGTTGTGTCGGATATTTTTACCTATAATGCCAGCTAATATTAGCTCGTTCGCTAAAGTGGAGACCACTGACTCTTATTACGACATATAATTTCAATGCTAATTTTGATGCATTTTTGAGAATAATTGTCAATGAATGTGAAGTATCCCAGTGTCAGACATTTTCTCAACCAGTGCTGCTGGAATATTTCTGAATATAGCCTCTGATTATTAACCCAGCCTTTATAAAAATGTGTTTTTGCAGAGATTCCCCTATCCCTAGATTATCACTTTTATATAAATTAGGCTTGAAATATTGTAAGATACAAAACCAGAAGATGTTTCCTGGATA
Source organism: Acanthochromis polyacanthus (assembly GCF_021347895.1). Taxonomy (NCBI): domain Eukaryota; kingdom Metazoa; phylum Chordata; class Actinopteri; family Pomacentridae; genus Acanthochromis; species Acanthochromis polyacanthus. The sequence goes on from NC_067128.1 coordinate 2,850,208, forward strand.
GATAAAATAAAAAGTGCTGTCCTTCAGAGAGGTTTTAGCCAGAGCCAAAGGAAAATAACAAGAGCCAAACTGATGAGAACTGAGAATGCCTTTTCTTGTTTTCATGTTGTTTTATTTTCTCAAACATAACAGACATTTTTGTTGATCAAATCATCACAAATGACTGTCTTGCCTTCGATGTGTGACGTTGCTGTCGTGCTTAATGGGGATGCTGATGATTTATTGTTAATTGATTAATTGCTGGTATTAATTTATTTGATAAAAACACCTTGCCTGATGATCATGTAGAAGATGAGGGGCACGCAAGTCAGAAAATGCATGGATGATCTGCAGAAGCACCTGTTGGAGCTTCTTATTGTTTACTGAGATGCAGTTGCAGGCGTTTCTCAGAAAACAGTTTCACCATCAAAAAAACCCCAAAAAAAAACAACAGCGTGAACATCTTTAGGAACATAAACGAGTGGCCAGTGCATTGTCTTTAAATTTTCAGATTCAAAATTAAATTGAGAGTTCTAATTTTAATATACACAATTTTCCCAACATGCTACAAACCAAATCTTTATAAATCTTCTCTTCCATTCTATAAATATCCAGTGTCGGCATGGTGGGAATATCCTGTGACAAGCATTTCTTAGTTATGGATTTCTTACTTGCAACCAGCAAAATGCTCAAGAAATATTTACTATTTTTTCTCCATTCCTGTGGTAAACCTCCAAAATAAGCAGTTTTTATTCCAAATGGAATTACACATTTAAAGATGTCTTGCAGTGCTCCATGAGCATCATTCCAGTACTGCATAATATACAGGAAAATGGTTTGCACGTTGGTCTACACACTTTCTCCAACAGACAGGAGGAGTTCCATCATAGTGCGTTTTCTGACATGGAGTGATAAAGTTTCTTATCGAGGTATCCATCCATATTCCTTCCATCTTTACGCTGGAGTTTCCATACTGCAGTCCATTCCTCCTGTGTACCTCCTATCTGCTAACTGTTGCAGTCGCGACGATGAACTTTGCAGCATTAAGTTGTGATGAAGGCGTCCGTCGGTTGTCCAGTTTAAACTCATGCTAATGCTATGCTAGCAAACGCTAACACAGTCCGGAAGCTAAATTTGCAGCCACGGCATTTGTGGACAGATGTTCCAGCAGCTGGAGTAACGTTTGCTGCAGAGATTAGTAATGTTACAGGTTATTTACTGTGTGAGACCGCAGCTTGTTTGTCGTGTTTGATGCTTTAGGTTTTGCGGGGCCGATTGTTGGGGAGCAGTGGTTATTTTTATTCAGTGATCTGGTGTTTATTTTATCTGTTCTTCACCTTCTTGATGTAACCAGGTTGATTTTTGCAGTGAACGTTCAGTGTTAGTGGTTAGAAACTGTTCTATCAGCATATGGAAAAACATCCGCTGTGTTATTAGTTGTTCATGTGGCTGGCTATCGGAAACTGTTTAAAATTTGCATCCCTGCTTTGTGGTCAATCCCTAAAGGCCCGTTCTGAGCCAAGAAAAACCATGAAAACCCAACTTTGTGCATCTTGATCAATCGCAGACTCACTCTGGCTCCTGTCAGGCTTTTGGAAGCGCTCAAGGTCTTTTTCTTTGCCAGTTAGCATTTTTGAGCTCATCACCTTTGACAGATTTTCTCACTCCTGAAAGACGCCAGAAAACTGATTTTCATTCGTTAGGAATTTATTTCCTTCATGACAGCAGAACACGAACATGAGAAAGTCTTGGAGGTTAAACTGGGCTGAGCAAACACTTGTAGGGCGGATCGATTCTAAAAAGACGTGCTACACATTTTTTCGAATGCTACAAAAACCTGTAATTGAACGCTGTTTGTAGAACACCGTTTGACATGATTCAAAAAGAATATATGATGTTACAAACAAGCAACCTTTTAGAGCCGTGAAGATAAGAGGACCCCCACTGTTTGGAAACCTATTTTTCAGATACGTTTTTGTAGATATAGATCAGGGCTGTCAAATTAATTTTAGTTCAGGTTCCACATTCAGCCCATTTTGATCTCCAGTGAGTCAGAGCAGTAAAATCATGACATGATAACCTATAAATAACCAAAACTCCAAATTTTTTCTTTGTTTTAGTGCAAAACTGTACATTCTGAAAATAAAATACTCTACAAAAAGGCACAAAACATTCAGTCACAGATATCTGGAACTGAATGATGAAATATTTTACAAAAAAACAGTAAAAAGAGAAAATATTCAAAAAATGAGACACAAAATGACAAAAGTAAGAAACAAAACAACAAAAAATGAGACAAATGACACAAAAAAGAGACAAAAATTTGACAAAAAAGCTACAAACAGACAAATAAAACGGACAAGCGACAAAAACGAGACAAAAATGACAAAAGCGAGAAACGAAATGACAAAAATGATACACAAAAGGATGGATAAAGCAAACGGCAACATGACAAAAATAGACAAAAAACACAAGCGAGACAAAACGGAAATGCAAAACGACAGAAGCGAGAAACAAAACAACAAAATGTGAGACAAAATGACACAAAAAATGACAAAATAGCAAAGAAAAATCCAGTATTTTACTTTATGATCAAAACAACTTGTCATGGTCTAGAAATTATTTTAGATTTATAGTTTTACAGTTTGCAGTTAATGTTCTTTCTGGAGTTTTTGCACTTTGAGGGCCGCATTGGACCCTCTGGAGGACCGCTTTTGGCCCACTGGCCTCATGTTGGACACCCCTGATGTAGATGAACTGAGAACGGTAACAAGTCTCATCGTAAAAAAATGCAGAAAAATGTTTGTCTGTTGCAGATTTAGGAAACACATGAACATAAATCCAGTCTAAGAGAATTAATTATATACCTAATATAATTTTCAGCCAGATTTTAGAGCTTATTGTGTCCACTGACGGGAGCGTTCGACCCCCTCCCAGACTAACACTGCTTCTAATCATTGTTCATACATCACATTTCGTACACCTGAATCGCCAAATCTCTCTGTGCGTTCACGCTATCGTGTGTGGTTATGACTTATTTCACAGCCAGACAGTTATCAGCCGTTTGCAGGCATATCCAACTTGAAGTCAAACATATTCTCTATTTTGTCTACAGCTGTACCAGATTCGGCCTTATCAATAGTTGATGATCTCTGCTTTCATAGTTCTCTTTCACTCTGACGTTCCGTGCTTCCCCAGTGGGAACAGCATTTCGCTTTTGATTTAAGTCTTGATACAGTCTTTTATACTCGCTTTCCCATCCAGATTTCGCTCCATTAAAGACTCAGGGTAAACGGGGAATGAATCCCTCACTCAATTAGCGCTAAATTAATACTGGAGGATTTAATAACACAGATGCCAACAGACTTTAGATTTCATCTCGCCCGAGGGTGCTGGGGGTGGGGGACAAACACCGAGGATCAATGCTGGCTTTGCGTGTTTGGCTGATTGAGATTATACTGGGGGATATGAGAGCTCTTTATGCTTTCCTTGACCGGCGTGTGAATCTGAAATCTCCCTTTTGAGTTCAGTGAGCACAGTGTGTGTGTGTGTGTGTGTGTGTAGGAACAAAATGGATGAAGGATGAAGAGGACATGGTGTGTATTCATGTGTGCGTCTGACACACACCCTCACGCTATGCTGTCATCTGGCCCTTGACTACAACGGCACAGAGTTTCTCTTGTATACATATCTCCATAGTAACACGGTTGCAGTTGACATAAAAGTATGCTGTTGCTGTAGCAACGGGAAAACTGATTTGGCTTTACTGACTTAGGCGTGTGTGTGTGTGTGTGTGTGTGTGTGTGTGTGTGTGTGTGTGTGTGTGTGTGTGTGTGTGTGTGTGTGTGTGTGTGTGTGTGTGTGTGTGTGTGTGTGTGTGTGAGCTGGAAATGGGCACTGAGGTGTCGAGTCGGAGAGAGAGAGTGTGTGTCCTCGTCTTGTGCTAAATGCACATACGTGTGTGTGTGTGTGTGTGTGTGTGTGTGCAGCATGTGTAGAGGTGATTTTGGCAAGGACGGCTCGTCTTGTCTTCCCGTCGCTGCACACTGTTTAAGACAGCACGCTAATTAACCCTTCAAACCTATTCCCCTCACACACACGCGCTTCCAAACACACAACACAGGGCATGTCTGACACACAAACAAACAGCGCTCGCACAAGCACACGCATGAATGCTTTAAAGGACTCACGCGCACACACACATGCGAGCGCTGTGTCGGTGTAGAAATGAGGGCACATCTCTGCAGACTGTTACTCTACCTGCCAAGTGCTGTGCTTTATCTGAAGCTGCAATTACAGAATCTCTGTAATTTCACTCAGACTCTGCCATTCAACGCTTTTCACCGAGGATATCTGCATGTGAATGCACCTTTCTTTCCCCTCTGTCTCCCCCCTCCTGCTTTGCTTTTTTCCCTCTTTTCGTGTTTACGTCTTTTTAGAATCGAGCGTGCAATTACAGGCTGTGAGATATTTTTTTCTTTATGCTGCGTTATGTTTTACTAGCCGCTCGCTTGTGGAAAAAGAAGAAAGACAAGGGGATTTTTTTTCTTTTTTCTTTTGGTGAAGGAGAGGTCAAGTTATCGTTGCGAGGGATAGGCGTGCACGAGGAAGAAGAGGGAGAAATGAGGAAGCAGGGAGACACGGCTTACTGTGAACGCACCAAATTATATTTCCATCAATTTACAGAGGTGGAGATTAATATGACAGTGGCCTATTTGTTCCAGTGGCTGTATTTCTGGGTCATATCCAGGCAGATGACAAGATGGGGACTAGTTTAGAATAAGCTCGCTGCTCTGTGCATGTGTGTGTGTGCGTGCATGCGTGTGTGTGTGTGTGTGTGTGTCGGTCTTGCGTGTGGGAGTGCAAACTTGTGAGCATGTGAGAGTGTGAGTCCCACGGTTGCCATGGCTTTGTTTACAAACAGGATTCTTCGCTGTGCTGAATGACATGCCTTAATGACATGTGTTGTTGCCCTCAGACTTGTGGATCAGTGCAGAAGATCAGTGTTGTAACAGCACAACACACACAGATGTTCACACACACACACACACACACACACACACGCAAACCCAGCGATATATCTCTCAAAGCCTCTTATGAAATCACAGCAGAGAGAACAGGCAGTTTTGTAATCTAAGACTCACTATGAAGTCTCCTGGTGTTGCACTTAAGTGTGTCACCTCTAACTTAACCTTGCCCCGTTGGCACCAGAGGCGTCCTTCATTCTTTTACCTTTCAACGCTCGCCGCTTCACGAACCGCAGCATCTGGCCTGAGCGTACGTTTGGTTTTGATCTGCACTCGTCAGCAGATTGTTGCAGCTTCAAAACTGCCGCCGCTGGATGCAAACAAAAAAGGAGATATGATTGCATGGGAGTTCCTTTAAAATCACAAACAAATCATTGATTTATCCAAAGATTCTTTTGGTTGTTTTAAGTTGCATGTCGGGAAACATTTTTTATGCAATCGATACAGAGCCTAAACTAAATATGAGACAAAAGAAAGTGCGATCCAAATGGAATGGCTGTGAAAGAGGAGCATTTATGAGTAATAAACAATGAAATATGAGTGAGGAAGCATAAAGACAAGTCTTTAAAAGAGCTCTAAAGTTGCAGTAATTTGTATTCTTGCCAATAAAACTGGTCAAGTTACTCAAGAGCTGCTCCGAGTTTAAGCTTTTTCTAGTCGACCAGCAGTCATTACTGTAGTAATGGTCTGGCCAACTAGTCGTTTCAATGATATTATCTAAATATATATATATTTTAGGGCACCATAAAAGAATAATATGAGTTCTATGACTGAGCGAGAGTGTTCTATAAACATAATGAGGAAGCTAATAATGTGCTATGTTACAGAGAATTACAAAATGACAGCGTTTGGCATGTAAATATTAGACACTGAATGGGTCGGAAAAATCAGAAAGGAGAAGTGATTTGTTAATAAACCGCATCTTGATCTTCCTTCGGATCAGCTAACCAATCTAAACTTGATCCCCTCATAAAATAATATGTAGTCAACTATTAAGGACAATCATAGATTATTATTATTAGTGACAAACCCACAGAGACCTGCTGCTCGATTTCATTTCTTTTGCATCTTTAACCCATTGTTTTGGGTGTGGAACCTGCAGATTTACTACTTTAGTTCCACCTGCTTTCTGCTTCTGGTAAATGGAGAGTTAGCAACGAGCTCGTGAACACAGTGCAGCGTTTTAATGAGCTGATATTTGACTCAGGAGTCGGTGGAGACCAAAACAGAGCTAAAAGGAGGGAAGCGTAACTGTAATCTTATTTTAAAGGCACAATGTAACTGTTGTGCTTCTGTGTTTCGGTATCAGCATGCTGCAAACTCAAACACAACACGGTGAAACTTTTTTTTGCTCCTTGATACAAAAAGAGAACTTACTGTGATTGTGCACAGCGAAATGAGTCGGTAGGATGAAGAAACGACTGAAAAGCAAGATTTGGTTGCATGGAGAAAGACAATATTACTTGTAGGGAACTATTTCTGCTGCAGAAAGTAATATAACATTGAATGAAAATAAAAAAAAACAAAAAGCCAATTATTACCACAACAGGAGGCAACACAACTAATATGTTTGACTATTTCACTGAGCACCGCAAAGTTGTGTATGATGGATTCAAATCTGAACAGCATCCAAAAACACTATTCTGAATACCTTTGCCAATCATTCTAGGATGATTAATTCTTCCTAAATATAGTTATTCCAGTCAGCTGGTGAAAATAGCTGCATTTCTTCATATAGAAATATACAACACAAACAAACAATGCCACTTTTCTTCCAGTATCGTGCAGCTGTGTGTGACATGTGACTACCTTTGTTGTTGTTATCTTTTTGCGACATGTTTGTTTCAGACGTTGTGAGTCAGAAGTCGTAAGCCTTGTTCTCACACGCCTCTCGTTCAGCGTCGCCTCAGGGAAGCGATTTAAATATCTGTTAGACTGGTATTTGCGAGTGTTCTTGGAGAAGTTTCACAGGTGTAAAAATGATGCCCCCCCCCCACGACAGGCCAGAGGGGAACCGAACCCCCGAATGACCTCGCTGGAATTGCTGACTGACAGCGTATCGTAGGCGCTTGGGGATTTGCTTACGTTGGGCTCCGTCCAGTTTGTGTCTCCATAATCGGTGTTTATACGTGCGAGACTTCAGCATTGATGTTTGAGTCGCAGATGTGAGAAGCTGTTTGGTTGACGGAACAAAGTTGCTCCTTGTCAAATCGGTTAAAATTTACTTTACACCAGATGGGATATTTTCATACCAGTGGGGCAAGAGAGGCTTTTTATTTTAGGAATCTGGAAACATATTGGAAACAGCAGTAAGCATTGGCAAGTTTACGGAGTTTTCTGTGCGTTTATCTTGGAGATAGAAATCGTAATCACCAATGCAAAAAAAAAGAAATCACTGTAATGTAAAAATGCATGTATGAGAAACAGAAAGAGGAAAAAAAAATGAAATCGAAACCACATGGGAAACAACTTTTGGAGGAAAAATCAATTCATAACACCTGTAGCAGACATTTCCACCCGTTAACCTGCTCAGGTTTTCCTCTAAAATGACTTGTTGTTCAACCAACCAACCAACACGTAACATTTAAACCCAGCTGGGCCTCTTTGTCCTGCTGCTGCCTCGTTGTTGTCAAATAACTTTCAACAAGTGCAGAAACTGTCTTTATCGAGCGACTTTATCGGAAGAAACATTCCTGTTCTTGTTCTTTTCCACTGCCTTTACCTCAGTAATTCTTCTCTCTGTGCAAGAATCAGAGCTTAAAGCGTCATATTCTTTCTCTTCAGCCACTAAGTTAGTGCTGAAACGCGTATCTGCTGCTCGCTTTACGAGGCCGACGGTTTACTCCGTTATTAATCCTCCTGTTTATCTGTGTGTGTACAGTAAGTAATGGTAGATCCATGTATCACAGTGGGTTAATCAGGCTTTAACACAGCCGTGGTTAAGGCGTTTACTCCGACTGTGGACGTACATCATAAAATTGTACGTAATACCTTAGAATGGTGGTGTAGGTTAAATCGTAATGCACATGAAAACATAGCGGACAACACAGCCTCTTACTCTGATATACAGACTGACAGCTCTGTGCTCACTGTGCATCTTTTTAAATCTCATTTCATTGCTTATATGTAAACTAAACTTACTTTCATGCTCTCATAGTAGCCGTTACAGTAAACAGGACAGGACAGAGCTGCATTACAGCAACTAGTTTTGTTTGCTGCCGTTCAGAAATTTGACTGTGGCAACTATGAAACAAGAAAAGCACTCTAGAGAGTAAAAAAAAAAAATCCAGAAATTACTAAAAACGTCCAAAATGACTCCAATTTGACCTCGTAGCATAAGTTTGTTCTCTAAATGTTGTTAAAATTAGTCAAAAATGATCCTAAATATGTGCAAAATGACTAGAACTTACTCAAATTTGTCAAGAATTTGCAAAAACAATCCTCCTTATTTGTTCAAAGCCTGTCCAAAACGAGCTAATGGTCTAGAATGGTTGAGATAGGTTAAAAAATTACTAAAAATGGGTCCAAAACGACTTTAAAATGTCTTCAAACTATTAAAATTTTCTTTAAAAAGTTGGAATTATTCACAGTTGCACTTTCATAACCATCCGTGGTCCTCAGCGGTGTATTTGTAGTCGGATCACAATCATGTGATCGTCAGAAGGCAGCTGAGCATTTGTTGTCATGGGTACAGTGACGCCGTGCCGCTATCTGGCAACGATACAGAAATCTTTAACAAGTCCATTTTTGAGTATTGTTGGGCACAGACAGACAGACGGACAAACGTACGTCGATCGTCACATCTTGTCCTTGGCAGAGTAAAAAATTCAGTCAGAACAGAAAAGACGGTTTGTCATTTGACAAATAAAACACCTCATATTATCTAAGTTTGTGCTGTGACCTGCTGTCTTTAAAAATCTGCCAAAATGACCCAATTTAACAGAGCCTGAAACTGTAAAAATAGAAATAATTGTCAAATCTTTAACTTTCCGATGGTCCCTGAACTACTCGTCCGTGACAAACTGTTTCTTCTGGAAAAATAACCAAACCGCAGCATAAAATTCTGGTATTTTACCAAAATGATTTTATTCTGCATGTCTAATTTTTAGAAATATGCTTAAAAATTTACCGTTTGCACTAATTAGACTCTAAAAAAATATGTTTATTGATGCAAACAAGAATCCATTATTAACTCTGCAATGACAGATGGTCACACGACAAAAACTCTGGAGGTTTTCAGCTGAACTGCAAGATGTGTTTACACAAATTAAAAATGTAAATAGTAAAATATTCATTGTGTGCCGGCTCACCTGCATTTTTTGCAGTGTTGCTGACACCTGTGAGCAGTTGGAAACAAATTGTAGATGTTGATTCCAGGTTATTTCAGTTTTTTTAATGAAATTAATAATGAAAAAAATTCAAGTTTCAGCAAGTTTTTGTTCTTAATATAACTTTATTTTGCGCACAGTTCACTCTCTGTCTAGCCATGCTTGTGCTGGACTTCATATTTCAGTGAAAAATGAGCCCACAGTGAATAAAAAGGAGTAGAAAGTGACTGCTCTGGGTTCTGAGGGTTAACAGAGCTCTGCTGGGGGGTGTGATAGTATGATGGATCTCTGGGCAGAGGAAGTCCAAAGAGTGGGTTCCCTGTGACTCCATCATGACGATAACAGCTTGTATTGACCAAAGGGAGGGTGTGATACATCACAGAGGGCTGCCCACCTTTTCCCAAAACTCCAGACTCAGCAGCAGCATCACTGAGTTGTTTTTTTACCCACAATCCTGCTCAACAAATTAATAACCTTACTGCTTTATCACCACAGGCACTGAAAAGCCCCTCAGAACAAAGCGGAAAGTTCCAAAAATGAGCAATCAAAAAAGAACCATTCAACATCTATCCACTCCAAACTGTCGAAGCTTTTGCATGAAGTAAAATCCTTGCTTTTCTCTCCTGTAAATGATCGTTTTTTTTTTATCATTTAGCGTTCCGAGATATTTATTTTCAGCTCCCACTTCAATGAAGACACTTTAAATAGTTATTTGTTGATGTGTTTTCCCTCCCACTCAGAAATCAAACATCACTGAGTCGAGTTGAAGAGTTGAAGGTTATTTTTTTGTTAGCAGTTTCATTAAAAAAAAAAGAAGAGGAAGAAGAAAGAATGAGACCACAATCAACTATTTCTCTGCGCTTTCTGACTCTCCAACCCTATCCGTGGCACTCAGCCCCAGAGCTCATTTAGATTCCTATTGAAGATCTTAACCTTTAACAGCGGCTTACAAATACAGTGTTTCATGTTTTAAAAAGGCTAAGTGATTCCTGGAAACAGCTGGACATGGTGGTTTTTAGCAAACATTACTCCAACTGAAGGAAATAGTGCATTTGTTGGAGAGTATTACCCAGTGCAGCGATATCGCTCAGGCTTTTAATAGTTTCTGGACAACACTGGAGCTCCATGGCACAGAGGAATACGACATAGCATCGCACATACACACACGTTGTTTATTAGCGGCATGGATTCATTGTTGTTTTTGTTATTTGTTGTTGACAATACCAAAAACAATCCACCAGTTGAAAGGAAGAATTCCCGTTTTGGGATGTATGCTTGATAGAAATGTGCTGCTTTCTTCGTGTCTGTCCGTTAATTATGTAACAGCTGGTTAGCTTAGCTTGACGTGAACGCTGGGAAAGCAGCTCTCCTCAAAGGATGACAAAATTTGAAGCACCTCCAGGGCTCATCAGTGCCGTATTTGTTTAACGTAAAGCACAAAAGCTACAGTAATGCTTTGTTTTAAAGAGCCCCTGCTGTGCTTTTGTGGTTTTCCTGTGTTCAAATATAGCTTTTTGTGCATTAAAATGTATGCAAACGGACAAAACCCAAAGTTCATGCCAAAGGAAGTTGTTCTTTCCCATAAAAAACTTATTTCCTGCCTGAAACGCCTCATTTAAAGTTCAGTCTTTTCTTCTGTTCCTTGTGATGTCATCATGTAACACATTTGCATATCACCTGTCAGCAGTTGCTTCGGCCTTGACCTCAGGCAAAGAATAAGCAGCTTAATCGCATTTTTTCAGACACTTTTGCTAAAACTATATTGCTATACTCGGTACATATCCAACGCAGCCCAGCTGGCCAATCAGTGCAGACTGGGAGGAGCTAAAATAAAGTGTTTCGGACAGAAGGTGCAGCAACAATGTGTAGTATCGGAAAAATGATGCGTTTTTTTGAACATTAAATCATGCGGTCTTACTCTGGTAGATGCCATAAATAAAATAATAAAGCTGCAAATGTGCATCATATGGGCTCTTTAAGATTAACTAAACAAATAAGATGTAACCTGATGAGAGTGACAGGAGTTGTTCTCAATACTCTGATCCAACTTTTGGCAAGAAAGCAAATCGGCTTTCTTCCCACATCACCAAACAATTTTTTAAATGCAAAAGTGTGAGTAACAACTGATTCATTTTCCAGAGGAGAAAAGGGAGGGATTAGTATAAACAATACAGACAATGTTTTAGTATTTTAGAGCACGTTAAGCCTTGATGCTCGGTACGAGCGGTGATTTGTGTGACAGTTAAACGCGATAGATGGGATGATAGTGGAGCCAGGAATGCAGTAGCACTAGTGTAGTGTTACTAGCAGGGGTCAGTGGCAGCAGGACTTTTTAATATCTCCCATTTCCAAGGGAGACCAGCCCCCACAGCTTATATAACACAGGAAACAGATGTTTGCAACACACAATCATCCCTCTCACGCTCTCACTCTCACTCCCCCCTCCTGCCTTTGTCTGCTCTTTCTTCCCCTTTTGTCTTCCGCTCACATCATCATGTGTCTCTGGCAAGTTCCAGTGTGCATGTATGTTTCCTTCATCGTCAGAATACCTGCTCAGTTCTCCCTGCAAGCGTGAAAAGCTGCTTTCTTAATTCTTAATCCACTGCTTAAACTTGCAATTTAAAAAAAAAATCTATCGCCACTCAGTTTTAATTTCATATTTGAGATGTTTCTCCGGGGGTTAACCTTCCGAGCTGTGGATTATTTGTTGTGTAATCCCGCTCTTTAGCTGTGAACGCTGCAGTTATGTGACTGTTTTCCAGATGGATTGCAAAATAAACACGCCAAAAAAGGAAAAAAAAAAAAAGAGTAGATCATCCAGGTAGACGGGAACAAAGGATGGAGGAGAGGAAATAGTATAAATAGAGATCACAGACAGCCTCAGGTGGATGTCAGGGAGGGCGAGCTTCCATCACCTGCTTTAATGCGAGTCGTCGAGGTGACGTATTTTTAAAATCTGCGTCACATCGAGTCAAACTTTCAAACTCATTTCTGACCTCGTAAACTTTTTGGGATAATTTGAGACGCGCAGAGGAAGAAAAAAAAAGAAGTCCATTTCGCTTTCTCTCGAGCTTGGATGATGCCTGTTGCCAAGGCGACCGCTATAACCCAGGTGACGGACCCTTCCTGTGAGATGCGCCCTGTGATTGGCCTATCGACCGAGGAGGATGGGAGGGGGCGCCGGGGGGGGGGGGGTTCTGAGGAGCGAGCGCTTTGATTGGCCGGCAGGTTGGCAGAGGCAGGAGCCCCGGCAGACAGAGATTCTGGAGAGAGAGCATTGATTTAATCGGCTGGCAAGCGGGCAGACAGTAGGCGCACAAACACACACACACACACACACACACACACAAACACACACACACTGCTGCCGGGCTGGAGGTGCAAGGGGAAATTTGGCCCAGTGGGGGTCACCTCTGTGGGAGCGAGTGTATGTGTGTGTAATATCATGCTCTCCAGGAGAGGCGTTGCTGGCAGTAATAGAAGCACTCCCAGGAGCACACCACGCTGGGTAATATCACACTCCCCAGGGAACTCGCCATACACACATTCACACACACACACACACACATAGCAAAACACAGCACATATGGCCCCTGTTCAACACGGCTGACATACTAATGCAAAGATCCAGACAAGGAAAGAGGAAGGAGGGGAGGGGTGACACGCGAATCAACAGTGCGCACACATCCGATTAGCTTCTTGCATTCCTACAAGGTCAGGAGCTGCAGCGGGTCACGGCACACTTTTTGACTGATTCACTGGACATCCGGAGACACGAGGAATCCTCAGAGGATCTCGCTCAGGAGCAGTGATACGGTTTGGTGTTGTTGTGCGGATGTCGAGGAATTTATGGCGGCGAAACGTCCAGAGGAGCAGCGCTCACAAAGTGCTCAGACTGTTAAAACACGCAACGGAAAGTCAAACAAGACATGGAAGACGGATCAGAGCAGTCAGTTAAAATAAATGGTAAAAAATTATAAATTAGATGAGTAATTAGCTAGATTAGCAATCATAGCAAACAATGGAACTAGGCAGCTTTAAAAATTAAACAAAAAGATGAGGGTTGAAATTAAAAAGTCAGAGAATTAAAAAAATTAGGGCAGGCAGTTACACCTCCTGTCAAAAGTTTTGAGACAGGTTCTAATTTATTTGAATGAGAAAGTGTCTCAAAACTTATGACAGGGGGTGTAAAAGTAAAATATAGCAAGAGAGAAATAAACAGGACGTAATACAAAATAGAACGCTAAAACTAAGCAAAGCTAAAAGTAAACCTCGCATAAAAGCAAGTCTGTAAAAATGGGTGTTTAGAAGTGATTTTAAAGAAGTTAGTGACTCTACAAAGATGGAGAACGCCATCAGGATCCTCGACTATGATTGGTTTGATTCTGATTCACAGGACATCACATGTTTATGATTTTGAGATTTTGAGTTGTTTTAATGTTAAAGTCTGCTCTGTGTGTGTGTAATGTCCTGTTGCTGTCGTACAATAAAAAACTCTTTATTAAATTAGGTTCTCCTTACTGGATTTTCTTCAGCGGTTTTTAGCATTTTCATGTCTTTGTTCATTTATGAGTTTTTAAAAAATAAAGTATGAGCCTTTTTTTCTGTTTGTTTAACTCCAGTTGTGTTTGTGAACAGAGGCCATATTGATGGGAAATGTCACCTTGAAATGTCCTTTGTGTTGTATTGTTTTCAGCCTATAGGCTCCTTCTCAACCGTGTGAATTTATCCAGACATTTTAAGTAGAACTCAATGTGGAGAAAAATAAACATATCAAGACAATTTTATGATTCTGGTACAACTTGAACTACATTTTATTGTAGAAATTTGAGTCTACATATGAAACGGATACATTTAGCAACATTATTATGTCATAACAACTCATCAAAGCAACTTAAAAGGCTTACCGAGATCAATAAATTAGATTTTTCTTCTTGCAACCATGCATTTAATTAAGTTGTGGAGCTGAGTGGCTCCCAACCTTGGGCTCTGGGCTCGAATTAAATTTTGCAACTTCTCACTCCCAGTGTTACATACAAACTTAATAATAACAGCTATTTATCTAATTTCTTCTGAATTAACCACGCTTGAACTTAGGAGGGCTGCATATATTTCCTCAGCTGGTTTAAAACACCTTTTAAGGGCAGATGGGATTTGTATTCCTGCACATGGACACGTACACACGTGGACAAAATTGTTGGTACCCCTCAGTTAAAGAAGGAAAAACCCACAATTCTCACTGAAATCACTTGAAACTCACAAAAGTAACAATAAATAAAAATTTATTGAAAATTAAATAATCAAAAACAGCCATTACTTTTGAATTGTTGATTAACATAATTATTTAAAAAAACAAACTAATGAAACAGGCCTGGACAGAAATGATGGTACCTCTATAAAAGATTGAAAACTATTTGACCAGAGTGACATGATTAACTCAGGTGTGTCATTTAATTGACATCACAGGTGTTTCCAAACTCATAATCAGTCAGTCTGCCTATTTAAAGGGAGACAAGTAGTCACCCTGCTGTTTGGTGAAAAGGTGTGTACCACACTGAACATGGACAACAGAAAGCGAAGGAGAGAATTGTCCCAGGACATCCGAAAAAAATTATAGACAAACATCTTAAAGGTAAAGGCTATAAGACCATCTCTAAACAGCTTGAAGTTCCTGTGACAACAGTGGCTCATATTATTCAGAAGTTCAAGACCCACGGGACAGTAGCCAACCTCCCTGGACGTGGCCGCAAGAGGAAAATTGATGACAAATTGAAGAGACGGATCGTTGGAATTGTATCCAAAGAGCCCAGAGCAACCTCCAAAGAAATTAAAGGTGAACTCCAAGGCCAAGGTACATCAGTGTCAGATCGCACCATTCGTCGTTGTTTGAGCCAAAGTGGACTTCATGGGAGACGACCAAGGAGGACACCACTGCTGAAAAAAACTCATAAAAAAGCCAGACTGGAATTTGCAAAAATGCATGTTGACAAGCCACAAAGCTTCTGGGAGAATGTCCTTTGGACAGATGAGACCAAACTGGAGCTTTTTGGTAAGGCACATCAACTCTATGTTCATAGACTCAAAAAGCAAGCATACGAAGAAAAGAACACTGTCCCTACGGTGAAACATGGAGGAGGCTCAGTAATGTTTTGGGGCTGCTTTGCTGCATCTGGCACAGGGTGTCTTGAAAGTGTGCAAGGTACGATGAAATCTGAAGACTATCAAGGTATTCTGGAGAGAAATGTGCTGCCTAGTGTCAGAAAGCTTGGTCTCAGTCGCAGGTCATGGGTCTTCCAACAGGACAACGATCCAAAACACACAGCCAAAAACACCCAAGAATGGCTGAGAGAAAAGCGTTGGACTATTCTAAAGTGGCCTTCTATGAGCCCAGATCTGAATCCCATTGAACATATGTGGAAGGAGCTGAAACATGCCATTTGGAGAAGACACCCATCAAATCTGAGACAACTGGAGCTGTTTGCTCATGAGGAGTGGGCCAAAATACCTGTTGACAGCTGCAGAACGCTCATTGACAAATACAGAAATCGTTTAATTGCAGTGATTGCCTCAAAAGGTTGTGCAACAAAATATTAAGTTATGGGTACCATCATTTTTGTCCAGCCCTATTTCATTAGTTTGTTTTTTTTAATAATTATGTTAATCAACAATTCAAAAGTGATGGCTGATTTTGATTATTTAATTTTCAATAAATTTTTATTTATTGTTACTTTTGTGAGTTTCAAGTGATTTCAGTGAGAATTGTGGGTTTTTCCTACTTTAACTGAGGGGTACCAACAATTTTGTCCACGTGTGTGTGGCCAGAACTGCTTTGAATTCCAGCTGAGGACCATTCGTGTCATTCCGTTGCTCTCTCTGCCGTATTTACTGCTGTTTTCGCCACTGTGTTTTTTTTAAAAATAAAGGCAAAAGTCCAACAATACACTTGTGTACAAAAGAAGAGCTTATTGTGGTCACATTACAGCGCTCGATTTAGACGGTCGCCAGGTCGCCATTTGCGACTAAAAACCGATTTTGGCGACCAAAAATGACAAAAAAAAACACGCTGGTTAGAGGCCCACATATTTTGATTTGGGCTACTGACCTCCAAATCCAAGTTTCAGGGATGTCAATTTTCCGCGGATCCGCGGATTTCCGCCGATTTCATTTCAAATTTGAACACTTTATTGTCACTGATGTTAACGTCGTTAACATCGCGAGACTCAATCGGATCCAGAACCAGCCCAGAATGTGGCATCCGGAGGACGGCACCAACTGAGCCTGAGGACCGCAAACGGAAAGCACCAAGCCACCGGCGCTGTCACAGACTGCTTAGACTCCCCGGCTGGCTAGCTATCCCCCGCTAGCTGCTCGGCTAACACCTGCCGCTCCTCGCCGCTCATCTGCCCGGGACAAACCGCACCTGTTCCGGCTGTCAACGTCCCAGTCGCCCGCTAGGAGCTCTGGACAATGTGCTGCTCGTTCGTGGGTGACTTTTCACGGCCGTGGGGGTTTTTAAGGCACACTTTGCCCAGCGACCAGTGATAGCTCGGCGGCTCCAGCTAACAAGTTGACGTGGGGGAGGAACTGGATTCCACCCCCACACCCCACCCAAAAAAAAAAAAAAAGTGGGATTAATTTTTTTGGCCACTAAAAGTTGATTTTGGCTCCTAAAAATGTCTAAATTGACGTATGTTGGTGGCCCAAAAAATGTCATTTGGGCGACCGGACCTCTCGGACTTAAATCGAGCGCTGCATTAGACAAGATTTGGAGCTGCTTTTTGATTAAAATTTGAATTTAATAAAGTGTTCCTGGGAAATTAAACATGATATCATTTCAACCTGATTTATGTGGTTATAAATCACACATGTGTTCTTTGATACCACTAGTTGTATTAGTGCAATAAGCATATATACCAATTAGTCCAGGGGTGTCAAATTTGATCTGAAGTGGACTGGACCAGGAAAATTACAGCATAAAAACCAATAAATGATGATAATCCCGCATATTTGACACCCCTGGATTAGCCACAACATTAAAGCTGATGCCATGTTCAGCTGGGAAACTTTTGAGTTCTGCATTCATGATGTTCAGATGTTACTTTGACACGTACCACCCACCATAATCAGATCAAAACTGCTCAGAAATGGCTCGAGGAACACGACCAAGAGCCCAAGATTCTGCAAATGAGATCAAGCGTAGCTGAGATGCACTGGAACAAACCCGTAGGTCCGACAGAATTCGCCATCCCACCACGTAATACCTCCACAGAGCTGTTTTTGTAGAAGATCTGCACGATATTAATCAGGTGGTTTTAATGTTGTAGATTAAAGCGTTCACAAGATGATTAGGAAAGCATAAAAATATCGTCTGCATGTCTTGATAACAGCATGTCTGGGTACCGCTAAAGATAAATCAGCATTTTGTCTGGTTTTGAATGCATTAGTAGCGTATTGCAGGCGGTGTGGTTCTACTTCTCATCCACCTCAATGCAAAACGCGCCCCAGGTTTTTGAATTTGTCCCCAATTAATGCTAACGTGCACGGATCCGGCGCGGCTGACATTTCCCGCTTAATGGATTCCTTGTCGTATTTGTGGGAATCAGAAGTCCACAGTCTTGACACCTCCCCTCCCCGTAGCCTGTACCTATATCACATTACAGAGCACTACAAAGTGAGCCCAACGCCGAGCGAGACGACTTTAATTTCATATTTACTCTCTCTCTCTCTCCCTTTTCATGCCAGTCTGTGCTCAAACCCGCCGATTTTGCCTCGTTCAGATGACAAGGCAGATGAAAGCGTACGGAGAGAGAGCGATAGAGACGGGGAGTGTGTTTTCACCACGGCCTCTCTCCATAATCTATAGGCTGGTTTCACTCCGATTGGGAGCCGACAGCTTCATTAGGTGAGGGGGAAGCTGCTTTGATCTAAAAATATACACCATCATCGCCTCTGGAGTGGAAAAAGTTAAAGAGTTTCCCTGTGTCTTAATCAGAAAGAAGCTTCATATCAAATTTTATTTTTTTCCCAAGGAGAGGCAGAGGATTGGAAAATACTGAGCGAAGCGGCGTCGTATTAATTCCCATTCCTCCGAGTGTTATCTTCCTCGGGAATATGGGAATGTTTGTACGGATGGTGTTTTTTTTTTCTTTTTTTTTGGGGGGGAGGAGCGAGGCAGTAATCTATCAGCGTTTGAGCCGGCAGATGCCCAGAAATGTTGTTTTTCTCAAGGTCTTTTTGCTCAGCGGAAATGCAGAATTGATGTGTGCACAGGTGGTTTGGTAAATAAGAACCCAGCACAAGGTCTGGGCTGGACTTTGAGCTGGTGTTTGGGCTCAGGTCAGCGTTTGTGATGAGCTTTGAGGGGCCTCCAATAACAAACCCACCGTCTATCTGTCTGTCCTCCCTTACAGAGCATAGGCAAAGGCTCTCTTTGGTCCATAGACCCGGAGTATAGGCACAACCTGATCCAGGCGCTGAAGAAGACGCCGTATCATCCCTACTCGCCTGGCCTGGCCACCCCCTCCACCTCCCCGCCCACCCTACCACAGACATTTCACCACAGGTAAGATGGACTTCGATTATCTTGATGGTTTGCCGTGTTAAACCCATTCCCAGGGAGGGAATATGGATGTAAAAATGCAGGATACAGATATAGAAGCTGCAGGATAGGGCCAACTGCTGGCATGTCTAGTAGATAAACACCACTCTGCTTTTTCTTCCGTATTGTGCCACATTCCTGCTAATGTACAAGTTTTCGCATCAAAATGAGACGAATCAGTGAATCTAAACCAGGGGTGTCAAACATGCGGCCCACGGGACAAAACCGGCCCTGCAGAGGGTCCAATCTGGCATTTAAAAGTGTAAAAATTCCAGAGATTGCAAATGAGTAAAACTGCAAATTTAAAATCATTTCTAGACCGTGACAAGTGGTTTTCATCATAAAGTAAAATACTAAACCACTTGATAATTATCTGTATGAACAGATCAAGTGATTAGTAAGAATTTGTGGCTTTCTTTGGAAATTGTATTGAATTTTCTCTTGGTTCTGAATGAAATTGATCAGAAATGCCTGAATTAGCCTCCTACATACTTCACAGACTCCTATTTAACTGCTTTGTTTGCGTCTGCCTTCACACTGTCTTTATTTCTGTTACAGTCTGCTGCTATGATAGAACAGTTTGGACGTATTTTATCTTTTTTGGGGGGGATTCTCTTACCCCACGTTGTTGACAGCACGACCCAGAGCTCTTCAGAAATGAAATATAAAAATTCTCCAGACAAAGATCCTGCATGAAACACTTGCAAACTTTTTTTTAAATTTGAAAATCCATCCACAGTAAATCTTTTATCGCCTTGTGAAAAATAGATTTTTGTAGTCATGAGCAGGAGTTGTGTGCCTTTAAAGCTGGGGTAAGAAGTATTTTTTGCCATCATCGGGCTAAAACTCCACGCTAACATCATATTATGTTCTGAGAAGACTTCTGCAGGTCCTCTTGGCTCCATGCTCAGACTTCAGAAAATGTAAGTCATAGTGAGACATTTTAAAAAGGAATAAAGTAGGACGTGGGTTAGACTTTTACTCAGGAGATTTTCTGTATTTGAGCCGATAGTAGCTTAAAGTCCACTTAAACTCTTCAGTGTAAGAAAAACAACTGTTTTTGTGACTTCTGCTTTTTGTTGTTTTGTCCATAACTTTTGCCAAAAATATAAAAGTATGCATGGGTTGCATAATGTGTTATTAAAAAAGAAAAGCTGATCCACATCAGAAAGCTTCTAAAAATGTAAACATGTTGTGGTAAATCCGTAGTGTGCTTTTTCATAATTTAAAGCAGCAAAAAAAAAGCATTTATGCCGAGTTTAGACTAGTTTATTTCACACTATTTGGTGTAATTTCAAATAATTCATTCAATATAAAGCAGGAAAGCACAAATCATCCATAATGTGTGTTTTATTTTATAGTTAGAACTTATTTCATCTGTCTTGAATCTGTTAATAAAATCACTGTGGGAGGAATTCAGTTTTCTTTTTTGAGCCACGTGGTGATAAATTCAAAAGCAAAATCAGAGTTAAAAGACAAGAGATTATTAATATTACAGCTCTATGTAATTTCTTGGCACAAGCGGGGCTGCTGTGGGCAGAAGGTCAGAATTTACAACTTCATTCAGTTTTGCTTTTTATGCTTAAAGATGAAAAACAAGTGTGGAATACATGCAGCCTTTTAGCTAGAAACTGTAAAAACAAAAAGAATCATCAGATTTCTTAACCATCTGACAGCCTGTGAAGATGTAATGTTACAAAAAAATATAGTTAAAGTTGGAATAGTTAATCAAAAGCTCTTTATTTCACACACGTCAATTCAAATTTGGGCAGAAATAAAGCTGTTAAAAAGCAAACAACTTAGAAGACGTAGCTAAAATGCAAAGGTTTTTGCAGAGAGGAGGCGACAAGAGACTGAAAGGAGAATAAAACGGTAAAATTAATGCTTGAAAAAATGCACACAGAGGAGCAAATAGAGGACACATTCAGCACGGTGAAACATCTTTCTGGAGTTGATCTGATGACTGTTGTTAGATCAATATATAATTGAGGGACTTTTGAAGTCCATGGGATATATCTTGCAAACATTTATATTAAAAGTAAAAAAAAACACGAGTGTTTTTTTATGTTCATTATGATCATGTCTTTACAAATTGACTTATTAATAAAAAATGACTGGATGTCACTAAAATATCAACTAAATACCCGTCTGAATTTAATACCAACCACCTTCTAAGTTTACTTTTATTAAGTTGAGATAATCATGACAGATTTTTCTTTTTTGGCAAAATATCATATTTTAGATGGAAATCTGTGTTAAAGAAATCACTTCCAACTAAGTTCTCCGTTACAAAAACATCCATCCAGGAAGTGTGTTAATTCCAGATCACATGACCTGCTCATTTTGTTTCTCTGTGCTTATTTTGTTTCATTTTTTTGGTCATTTTCAGTCCATTTTGTAGGCATTTCAGTTCTTTTTGTGATCATTTTCTCCCTTTTTGTGGCTGTTTTCAGTCTGTTTGTGCTCATTTTAGGTGTTTTTGTGGTCGTTTTCTGCCTTTTTGTGGCCATTTTCAGGCTGTTTGTGATCAATTTAGGTGTTTTTGTGGTCATTTTTGCAATTTTTTTGCAGTTATTTTGTGTGTTTCTCATTATTTTTTGTCTTTATATGAGAATTATCTGTCTCACTGAGTCATTTTGTGCTTTTCTGTGGTCATTTTGTGCATTTTTGTGGTCATGCTGTGTCTTTTTGTGGTTGCATTTTGCTACCTTTTGTGGCTGTTTTCAATCTGTTTGTGGTCATTTTGTCTCTTTTTATGAAAATTTTGTGTCTAATTGAGTCATTTGGTGATTTTTTTTAGTCAGGGAAAATGTGAAAAGATGTTGTTCAAGCTGATTGCAGTTTTTTCAATTTTTGTCTAACAGATAACCATAAAAAATGTAAACTTTTGTGTGTTTTATGGCGTTGTAACTCGGTCATCATGCACAAAATGCGTTGTGAATTTTCCTCTACTCCTAGCCGTGGTTGTGCCGTTTCTATGGAGGTTCAGGACTTTTTGTTGGGGTGAAAAATGAACCTACAGTGGCTAAAAATGTGCCCAGAAAGTGTTCAGGATTCAAACGATGAAGAGACTTTGCTGAATCAAGATTTGTTTCTTCTCTCTGTTGTGGCGATTTGTGAACAGAAAAGACTGAAATACGATTGCAATTTTCAGTCGAGTGATGCGACTTCGCATTCTAAGCTCGTGTATCTGCATGAAACGTGGAAGCTGCCGTAGTTGTACGCATACGTACTCGGTCACCTGTTTTCTTTCACATTCTTCCCGCAAAGAGGCCGGCGTCGCTTACTTGTGGAGCGGAAAGAAATGAAAGTTCTCCGGATAAACGCTCCCGAGATAAGTCCATCCTTTGAATATTTATCTGATGTAAGTGGATGTCGGAGTGAATCAAATAAAAGCGATCAAACGGGGGGGGGTTCACATATAACATAAAAACCTCCATCCTCTCCCTCCATCTGTCGCCGTCTCTCCGCCCACTCGCTGCAGGCCTTCTCCAGCTGACCTGCCCCATCCTTTTCCTCAAATCTTTTTGCACGCTGTTTTCATGCAACAACACTCCCTCCCCCTCAGGCACATCGCAGGTAAAAAGCGCTGGTTGCCCTTTTTTTTTTTTTTTTTCCATAATTTCCCACTTCCTCCCTCTCTCTCTCTCTCTCTCTCTCTCCACTCATTCTCTCCCTCCTGTCCTTCCCCCTCCTGTTTTACCTTTTTTTTCCTCCGGCTTCCTGCTCGCTCCTCTTGTCTCCTCTTTTAATATCCCACACACCCTCCCGCTCATCCTCAGGCATACATTACAACTAGTGGGGCACCCAGTACTCCATCTTCTTTATTTATCCCTGCTGTGATTTATTCCCCCTCTCTCTCTCTTTCTCTAGCCACTCTTTTCACTCTCTCGCCATCACTTTATCATTCAATTAAATCCTCCTTTGTCTGCGTTCACTTTATTCTCGCGTTTCCTTCCGCATCCCTCACCTGACCTCTCCTCCACCTCTTCGTCCGCCAACATCTCGGTTTCTGGCTTTCCTGCCCATCCCTGTGGATATGTCAGAGAGCGGTACTATTAGTCCTCTTTTTTTCTTCCTCCTGCTCTCTCGTTCTCTCTTCCTGCCACCACCTCCACCTCCTCCACCACCAGGCAGCCCTCCTCCACCGCCTCCACCCCGCTCCCCGGTTGATCCGGGCAGGTTGGCTTGCAGAGCCAGCGGACTGTGTAAGACAGAATAATTGGTTCACCATAAAATGTAAAAGTGTCATTTTGAACAATGAGGTATGGGGAAGTGGAACAAATTGGAGGCTGGATTCGGAACATGAGGGGGATGGTGGTGGTGGTGGTGGTGGAGAGGTCGGAGTGTGGAGGGGAGGAGGAGGAGGAGGAGGAGGAGGGGGTTCATCTGCATTGTGACACACGGTGGGAAACGAGGAAGTGTTGGTGAGAGCCGAGCTGGAAGTCCCTGGTGATGCCGCACCTGGAGAACCTGCATTGTGTGTGCTTATGCATTAGTGCACCGTGTAGTTCACTTATTTAAGTATTTGATCTGTAAAATGTTCCTCAAAGGACCCCCAATAATAAGAGGTGACTCTTTCAGCGCCTAGTTTATTCCCACAGAGACTTGCAGACACTTTTCAAGATATAATAACGGGACTTTTTCTATCATAGTTCACATTTTTGCTGTTTTCAGTCCTAAAATCAACATGGCCGCCTATAACCAAACACCACATGGTATTTTAGAGAAAGATTCTTCTAAATATTACATATACAACTAAGTAAAGTTGAAATGTAAGTTATTTCTGAAGATACTGTAGTAAAAATGTTGACTACTTTATATGAAATAAGTCAGAAAGCTTCGGAGTCTGGCCAGTCTTTTCTTCAGGAGGAAATGACATCATGTGGAGCAGGTCATGTGATCTGGAATTAACACACTTCCTGGAGAGGTGTTTTTGGAACGGGGAACTTAGTGGAAAGGGATTTCTAGGACACAGTTTTCCATATAAAATGGGATATATTGCCAAAAAAGAAATATCTGTCATGATTATCTCAACTTAATAAAAGAACACAATCCAAACTATTTCTGAATCAGCTCATTTTATTATTATTTAGCTCATTAGAAGGTGGTGGTTATTAAATTCAGACAGTTATTTAGTTGACATTTTAGTGATATCCAGTCATTTTTAATCAATAAGTGATTGTTTCCGTAATAAATTATTGTGAAATTTGTAAAGACATGATCATAATAAATATGAAACATTAGTTTTTTACTTTAAATAAAAATGTATGCAAGATTTGTCCCATGGACTTCAAAAGTCTCTCAAATATATATTGACCTGGACATATTTTGTGTCATCTTGGACAAGTTTCTTGTTAGTTTCAACAAGTTTTATGTTAACTTGGATTGTTTCTCATCGTTTTGGATCATTTTTGTGTCTTTGATATAGTTTTCAAGTCATTTAGGACAAATTTCATGTCATTCTGGACTAATTTTCCCTAATTATGGATAATTTTTGAGTCATTCTGGACGGCTCAATATATAATTGCGGGACTTTTTGTAACATAGCTGATATTTTAGTGATATCCAGTCATTTTTTATTAATAAGTGATTGTTTCCATTATAAATAATTGTAGAATTTGTAAAGACATGATGATAATGAACATAAAAACATTAGTTTATTCACTTTCAATAAAAATATATACAACATATATCCCATGGACTTCAAAAGTCCCTCAATTATAGATTGATTCATGCGTGTTCCACCCACAAGAACCATCAATGTACAACCTCTTTTAGCTCCATGTTCAGGGGCGAAACAAGCGACTCCTGCTCCTGACAGGCCGGTCTGCTCTGGTTAAACTCAGAGAAGACAAATGCTGATTGGCTAAACTCAGAAAAAAACAGCACTCAGCACTTTTTCTGCCCTCTCAATGTCCTCAACGAGTAGCATTCCTCTGCTCTTCTGGCTTCTTTAACATAAAAATCCATGGATCCGAAAACGCACTGGAAACAGAAGAGCTGATGTGGCTGATTAGTGGGCATTTCCTGCAGTGAAACAACCCAAACGTATTTACACTTAAGTGATATAAATCTGAAAAAAGCAGCATATAGACAAGGTCCAACCAGAAAATATTGGGCATATTCCCGTGAATAAATAAATTAAAAAGTGATTATGATGTTGTAGTTGATGATTAGTGTTCTGTCGACTTGGTTCAGTCCATTTAATGCTTGTTTAAAGCTGCATTTTCCATTAATTTCTTTATGATACGATGTTCGTCAGACTTGTGCAAATGAGAAGCTTTCTTGAAATTAAAAATCCGTCCCAGTGAATCTTTTATTGCTTTGTCAACAATACAGTTTTGCAGTTATGAGCAGGAATTCTTTCAACTGCAACTTTTAATTGAAACCTTTTAAATCACAGTGTGTATACTTTGCACAATGTGTTATTAATATCCATAACATGAAATCCATATGTGCGGCCCTTTAACCACTTTAGAATCATCGTTCTGCTGGATCCACATCAGAAACTTTCTATACATTTTAAGCACGCAGGGTTGAAGTATTTATATGCAGGATTAAGAATAAATCATCTGTAATCACCGTTTTATGTTATAGTTATAAAAATGTTTATCTCAAGTTTAGAGTGATTCATATAGTAGTATTTTGGGTCTTTTAGTATTAGCAATGTGGAAAGATTTATTCTTCTTTTTTTAGCCGCTTGGTGATAAATATAGAGTAAAAATCTGGATTCAAAAGATGAAGGATTATTATTACCCTTCACAACTCTATGTAATATCTTGGCACAACAGGGGCCACTGTGGGCAGAAGGTCACAATTTGTAACTGCATTCAGTTTCACTTTTTATGCTAAAAGATGAAAAACAAGCGAGGACCGCATGCAGCTTTTTAGATCGCGCAGCGTCAGAAAGTCATGGTTGATGGCACAAAAGTCCCGACTCGATCTTAATATTAGTTTCACAAAAAAACAGAGTCAAGATCCATTTGGTGTCTTTTTTATTGTTTCATGCTGTTCTCAGTGTAGTTATTATCAACTTTTCTCCATAAAAACAACATAAAAACAGAGAAGAAGTAGAAATAGATCATGCTATTAGATCATGCTAATAAATGAACATTATGTTTGGTGCCCAGGTGTGAAAAACGCATCACTTCCTGTTTGGTTTTCATAAAATATCACAGTATCTTGTTGGAACACTGTTAAGATAAGATAAGATAAGATAAGCCTGTAATAATCCCACAGCAGGGAAGTTTACAGCGTTATATCAGCATCTAGTGAATACCCCCTTGGTCCGTCATTGGCGTCCATTTTCGTAGCTTTTGGCGGAGTGAAGGATTCTGGGTTATGGAGACACTCTTCCATGCAGTCCTCCAACAAATCTATCCATCTATCCATCCATCCATCCATCCATCTATTAATCCATCCATCCATCCATCCATCCATCCATCATCTCATTGGTTGAACATGGGTTAATAGGGGAAAGAACCATTCAGTTCTTCTAAAGTTTCTTCTCATTTCCCTCCTCTGCAATCCACCATCGCTGTGCTCAAACTTCTGAAATGTTGGAAAAAATGCACATGAAACTTGTTTCCATTGACCGTTAGGCTGTGAAATGTTGTGAGAAGGTGGCTTCCTAGGCTACGTAGATGTATAACAGTAAAAGAAACTAGAAATAAATGCAACTGTTTGCAAAAAAAAGAATCTTTGGTCATCTTCAAGAGACTTTAGCAACTGTTTTTAGCTCAAAAAGTTTGAATGTTCTCTAAATGTCAGCTGGCATTGACCATTTTTGATGCTCTTTAGAGGTAAAAACAATGGAAAATGAAACAAATCGTGCCTAGTCATATGGACACTTCTGATTGTTTCTAATATTTTGACACTGCCCCCTAGTGTCTGCAGACAGCTACAACAGGTAGCAGTAAGATTCTGAAGAATTAAGCTGACTAAAATACACTTGCTATTAATTTTAACTAACAAAATCCTAATTCTGATGAATATATTCCATTTCTGCCAATAGGTGAAGGTTTTTTGTGATGCTGCAAGTGAGGTGTAGGTCAAAGCACAATAAATGTTCTAATCAAAGACATACATTATACCACAAATGCACAAATGTCCACGTTAGAATACGGCATTAGCGGCTCCTTTTTATATCCTCGAACTCATGTCCAATCAATATAACACGATATCTCTCTCAAGAGCCCTCGCTCTCAAGAATATTATGTTATGAAGTGTAATGACTGTGAACGGTTGCACAGCATGTCTATTATGTTAAGGTCAAGGACTGTCTCAAGCAGTTTTATACAACACGGGAGTGGAGAGACGACGGTGGTGGCAGAGAATGATGGAATGGAGAGGGTAAGAAGTGGCAGAGTGGAGAGGAAAAGGAAGCTGGGTTTTTTTCGGGGGGTTCGGAGGCTTCTTTGTCCTCTGCTGTTTGTCGCTCACACCTCCTGCGTTTTTCCACAGGGCTTTAATAACTCACCGGCCGATCCCCACATGCGGCGTGCGTTGTGCATGTATTTCCAAATGGGTGTCTGACATATGCAACGGTGTGTCTGCACAAAAATAAAAAAAAGGAGGGAAGAGGGGAGAGAGAGAGGCATGCTGGGTAGGAGGTCAGCTCCGTGGTGCATTCCTTCACACCCCATCAGCATCTGGATGAGAGGAAGAGGGGAGGGAAGGATGGATGGAAGGAGGGCGTCTCAAGGGGTTGGGGAGGAGCTCTTCTCTCTCTCTCTCTCTCTCTCTCTTTCTCCCTCTTTCAAATCTTTCTTTTCTTTTTCCTGCTGGAGAAGAAGAAGAAGAAAAAGATGAGGGAGGATGCTGGATGTTAGCGATGGCGGGGGAGGAGAAGGAGGAGGAGGAGGAGGGTTGCGGAAAAAACAGGCGTCTGCTACGAGTTTAGCCCCTCGCCCACTACACATTAAATGCACAGGGTCGCCTTGGCAACGGGAACGCCGCCATGGCAACACATGTAGTATAAGTCAGGTGCTGTCGCGCTGTGAAACCATTTGTTGAGAGGAAGAGTGAGGAGGGAGGGGAGGCGAGGGGAGGGAGGGGAGAATGAGATGGGCAGGATGTGGGGGGGGGGGGGGCGACGGTGAGGGGGTGGAGGGGGGGAGGTAGGGAAAACAGACAGGCTGTTAGCGCAGGAAAAATATGTTATCGCCGTGGCAACGCAATGTGGCAACTCTCCATGGCAACAGCAGGTGGCTCAGGGCTGAAATTTGCGTTCGCTGCTTTTGCTTTCACTCTGTGTGTGTGCATGTGTGTGTGTACAGTAACTATATATATGTGTGTGTGTGTGTGTGTGTGTGTCCATCCTTCCTGCATCTGGCGAGAGGTGAGATCACAAGTGCACACAAATCCGTCTCATTCAGCAGCTTAGCCGAACATAAAACACAAACTCGCGGTGCAGGAGTCCGTCCCCCAGGTGTTTTCTGTCCTGTTTGTGCACACATAACCCAGACCTGCGTTGTTTGAGAACAGCCTGTCTGGCTTTAAAAAAAAAAAAAAAAAAAAAGAGGGGGGGAAGGAAGGAAGGAAGGAAGAAAAAAAAAAAGAGCAGTCAGACGTGCCGCCTAATGGGGAGCTAAAGACCACTCAACCTGGAAAAGCTCCTCCAGCCTCTTTCCCCTCTATCGCTCCATCTTTCCCCCCACTCTTTAAAACCACGGCTCCAGCAGCAGAACTGGATCTATTGTCTTCTCCTGTGCGGTGTGTGGAAGTGTGAGTGAAGATATCTGCGTCTGTGTGAGAAATGCCGTCATTACCTCCCTCATTAGTGGTGCAATGATCACCTAAAGTGAGTGTGTGCTTCCTCACAGTGTATTTCAGCGTGCCACACTGTATGTACATAAGCGGCGTTAAATGTGTGTTGATTTTTTGTAAGCTTTTTTATTTTTTATTTTTCTTGTTGAATGTGTGTGAATGGACCAGTGGCGGGCGGGCGGGCGGGCGGTGGGGGTTGTCATGAGAAATTACCCCCATGGACTACAGCGTTGAGGCTGTAATTCTCCGAGGTAATCACAGGGAATAATGGCAACAGTGGGACACCCGGGAATCTAATCACTATAATCAGAAGCGCTGGCTTATGGGCTCAAATTCCTGCCTTTTGCTATCTGCCTCATGATGAAGCCGGCTGGGCTGGTTGCCGGCTGCGACGTGATCAAATGATTGACCAGTTTTCTCTCTTTCTCCCTCCCCATCCCTTCTTCTTTTTCTTTCCTTTCTAGTCCTCCATTGTGGTCGGGGAGTCCCCTCTTCAGAAAGAACGGAGGAGTTCTCCTACAAGGTATCGTTTCACCTCTGCAAAGTCTCGTCTGATCTCCCGCCTCCTTCTTTCTTTCTTTCGTTCTTTCTTTC
The DNA here is from genome assembly GCF_021347895.1 of Acanthochromis polyacanthus. Classification (NCBI taxonomy): domain Eukaryota; kingdom Metazoa; phylum Chordata; class Actinopteri; family Pomacentridae; genus Acanthochromis; species Acanthochromis polyacanthus. The sequence goes on from NC_067128.1 coordinate 2,879,505, forward strand.
TTTCTTCCTTTCCTTCCATCTCGCCCTCCCTCTCCTCCTCGGATGTGCCAACTCCAATCATCTCAATTCCAAATCCCTCTTTTTAGAAGCGCACCTTGAGAATACCGAGCGCTGAGTTCTGACACTTGGCTCGGCTCCAAAAGGAGGAATTCTTCTTCTTTTTTTTTTCTTTTTTTCCCCACTGAGGCGTATTTGAAAGTTTGTTAAGAAAAAAAGACAGTGATAGAGACACAGCAAGTGAGAGAGAACGAATCAGAGGCTGGGGAGTAAAATCCCCCCTCGCCTCCTTTTCCTCATTCTCTTTTTACTCTTATACACTTCCCCCCTTTTTTCCCTGCATTTCCCATTATTCCTCCTCTCCTCCTCTTCCTCCTCCGCCGACCTCCTCCCTGGTGACTGGACAGCAGTTTAAATGGACATTCAATCCCAATCAGGGAGCACTCCGGGAGCTCGCTGGGCTGCCGAGTCCTAAATGGAGGGGGAAATGGATACATTAGGCGTCTGCGGCACGCCCTCCATCGCCGCTGATAATGGAGTAGTAATGGTCAAGGAGCCGGGGTTGGAGAGAGTGTCTGAAAACCTGGACTCCCTCTAGACACACACACAGTCTGAGTGATGTGTCTGAGCAGCTGGAAAGACGGACGGGTAGACGGAGGTGGTGGTGAGAGGGGGAGAAGACGGGCAGGAAGGCTGGCTGGGAGTGCACATGTGACAAGCCGAGACAGGAGGGAAAAGGGGAAACTTTCTTAATGTGTAATGTGTTTTTGAAAGGAGCGAAGTGCCAGAATGGTCAGGTGTGATATTCGGAGGCAGCAGGGGGAAAGAAAGTTGTGACAGACAGCCAGAGGCAAAGACAAGCTCAGAGTCATGGGGGTAGAGGGGAGGGAGCTGGTGTTTCTGGACTGCCAGGGAGAGTGAGTTTGGGGCTGTTAGTGCCCTCACTTATTACTTCCATCTCCCATTCCCAGAGCTTTCAGAGCCGCTCCGCTCTGAGCTGACGTGGGCTGAAATCTGCCCGTGACCCAGCGCCGCCTCAGGAAGAGCAGGAGGACGATGGCTGCGAGCCGAGTCCTCACCCCGAGCATCACCCCGCCTCCACGGGTTCAGCATTCAGTGGCCTTTTTATTACACCAGGTCCGCTCGGTCTAAGTGGTCTTTTTTAAACTTCGCTTCCTGGGTTAGCTTCTCTTATTTAAGGTGAGGTGTTTTAATTTGGAGCCGCTTTCGAGGTTTTAATAACGGAGAAAAACAGATCAGCTGTTCAGGCTGCAGGTGAGGCATCCTGAATGTCGTGTTTTCTCAGATTTGATGATTAAATATTCAAATGATGTATTAAAATATATAAACATCCTTATTTGCAGAGAGTTTGTAACATACTGCTACACACTGTAAAAAAGAAACAAAGATGAAACAATTCTTGTAAAAAAATCTGTGAAAATCTGCCAGGAAAACATCAATAAACAGTGGAATACAATGTTGTTTCATAACCATAGAAACTGGAAATAACTGCAAATATCTGTAAACTGGTTTAAATACCATGAAGCGGTGTAATTAGGAAAGTCATGAGTAAATTAATACTTTTTGTAATTTATGAGTGCAGGGACTATCCTTAAAATAACACTTTTAAAAAATGATTTAGCATTTTTAAACCCTTAATCAGTCCCTCCAAGATTTCGCTGGCTTTTTTTGAGATGGTTGCGTCGTAAAATGTCTAAATTTGCGGCAGCTTTTCTAAAAAAATTGCGATGTTTTAAGCGCATTTGTTGCCATGAAATTAAGTCAGACAGTGACAGTTACTAAATAGTTGCATTTTGTCAGCTTTTCGAACACGTTTCAATGCTTTAATTGACAATATTTATTCCTAAATTAATTCTTTAACCCATTTCCACAAGCTGGAACACCACGGTGGGAAACTAGCAGCAGCCAGATCCTGGTTTAACATGAAGTGTTTGGAAGATTTAAGACACTAAATGATAATTTACTGTTGAATGGATCATATTTGGACATATCTGTCAGTGGCTTAAAAAGTTAATTTCACATCCTGGCACACACGTGTTCACACAGACACGTTCACGGCTCGTCATGGCCGTTAATGAATCTAATTTCCCCTCATTCTTTCAGAACTCCAACAGATCTGGATCAGCAGCTTCCATCATGGTGGTTTGTGTGATCTGTGGTCCGCTCCTTTCAGCCGTTCTCCTAATATGTTTCGCGGTATGATTTTGGTTTGTATTCCACCACAATATTGCACAAGCGTAAAACAGTTCAGCTCTGCTTTGGTGAAGAACATTGGGGAACTGTTTTTCACGTCTTTAGCAGTTATTTTTGTTAGTAAATGAGAGTCATTAGAATGGGACATGTCTGCATCTTCAGACCAGAAAGAAGGAAGTGAATTCGGTGACGTACATGCATTACGCTGGAGCTGGGGACTGATATGATTGGTGGAACTCACGGGAGGCGAGACAAAATTGTGGAGAAGTTGCTGTGATTGGACAAGAATTCACAGAGTTTGGTTGAATTTGCTTTCCTTGTTGCAATTGCAACATCACAAATTCCTGGAGGGACTAATTGATGTACATTTTTTCAAATATCCGCAAAATAACGGTCATTTTTTGCTAATTTAAATACAGTAATAGTAGTGTAGTGTAATGTAATAGTGTAATTTTAAGGTCAAATGCTGTCAAAGAAGAAAAATAACTCATTTTGACTAGGGCTGGACCCGAATATCCGAATATTCGTTTGCTACGGCGGTATCTGGATATTAATTTTGGTACCCCCCCCCCCTTGAAGATGACCAAAGATTTGGTATCCCCAGGGCCCCCCCCCCGGAAAGACTATGCGGCGTTACTGTCTTTCCTCCACCTTTGGCCCACATCGGCTCATATCGGCTCATCCCGTCGTGTTTCTTACCACCACCCGAATGGCCGAGTGGCTGCAGCACAAAATGAAATAGTTACTTCTCAAAAGATCCAGCCATGAACACTTCAACTCCAGAAATGCTGGATCCAACTTTTTCATAATATAACTCAACTATCCTGTTCCCTGTTTGTGGTGAAGGATTTCTGTTACAAGCGTGCGGTCTTTCAGGGGATATTTGACTTTCTTTGAAGTGAGGTTGTGTGAAGAACTTATCCATAGTCGGTGTGTTAACTCCAGCAGATCGCGGTTTGGCAACTCCACAGTTTGAAGAAGCGAAGCGGACTGTTGGCAGGGAAGCTGAGTGGTGTGAACGGTGTCGGCAGCAAAATGTATTTTAACCAGCTGAATAAAAGGCCCACCTAAAATATGTAAGTGTACGGAATATTTAGAATGTTCTCACCTCTTTACAGAGCTGTCAGACTTTCTTTTGGCTCTACAACTCTCTCAAGTATTTCTACGCTGCAGATCAGCTGTGTTGGTTCCAAGCATGGGCACACTTTTTGTAGGAATACAGAAGTTCTAGAGTTGTGAAAATGTAGTGATAGATGAAAGGAATGTCTGACGGGAAGGTATATTCCAAATACAGTTAAACAAACTTTTTAGGTGCTGCTGCTGACCTTGTTCACAGCAGTCAACTGTTTGGTTTCTCTGCTTCTTCTAACCACCATCTGCTGTCGTTACCACACTACCCACAGAAATCACACAACCACACTTCAAACATTTATTCTTGAAGCCTAAAGTGGGAAAACCCCACAACATCATCAGGTCTTTGAAGCGTTCTGAGCAGAACCACCAAAGACATTTATACATCCGTCTTCTCAGGCGGCATCGTGATGCTGCCACCGCCGTGCTTCGCAGTGGGGACGGTGTGTTTGCGATGATGTTTGGTGTCATTTTAATGACGATGATGAAACTGAACTTCAAGAGTAAACTTGAGATTGAGAATGGACTCTTTTTGTCACCGAAATATAAAGTCCTGCGCCTCTATGGAAACAACACAACCATGATTAGAAGGGTCAATATGGAACTGCGGAACTTTTTGTATCATAGTTGACATTTTTGCTGTTTTCAGGCCTAAAATCAACATGGCCGCCTATAACCAAACACCACATGGCATTTTTACAGAAAGATTCTTATAAATATTATATATACAATTGAGTAAAGTTGAAATTGAAAATTATTTCTAAAGATATAGTAGTAAACCTGTTGACTACTTTATATTAAGTCAGAAAGCCTTGGAGTCTTCCAGTCTTTTCTTCAGGAGGAAATGACATCATGTGGAGCAGGTCATGTGATCTGGAATTAACACACTTCCTGGAGAGGAGTTTTTGGAACGGGGAACTTAGTGGAAAGAGATTTCTTGGACACAGATTTCCATAAAAAATGTGACGTATTGCCAAAAAAGAAATATCTGTCATGATTATCTCAACTTAATAAAAGAACACAATCAAACTATTTCTGAATCAGCTCATTTTATTATTGTTTAGCTCATTAGAAGATGGTTGTTATTAAATTCAGATGGTTATTTAGTTGACATTTTAGTGATATCCAGTCATTTTTTGTTAATAAGTGATTGTTTCCATAATAAATAATTATGGAATTTGTAAAGACATGATCATAATGAACTTTTAAACATTAGTGTTTTTTACTTTTAATAAAAATGGATGCAAGATATATTCCAAGGACATCAAAAGTCCCTCATTTCTATATTGACCCAGAAGTAGAGACGTCAGATATGTCGTCTGTGCAGTATGACAGTTATAAGGTCATAGATAAAGTGACAGAAACCCAGAAAAAACACTGGAATGAACATGCATAGCTTAGATTTTGCCTTGGTTTTTTATATTTATCTCCTATCTGCTTGTGTTTGCACAGCCTGCAGTTCAGCTGAAAAGTCCTGGAATTTTGTCACGTGACTTTTGCTCGCGGTTAAGTCACAGTGACAGCAGGAAGTGCAGAATCTTTTATTTACAGAATCTGATTGGAGCAAACACTTTATATTTGGCAAATTTGCAAATGAAAGTTGTAGAAAAAAGTGATTTCAGTGAAGGATCAGCACCAATATAAGAAAAAAACACATAATTTACTCAAAAAACTAGCTGCATATGAGCTTTAGAAAGATGTTTCAGCATGCTGAATTTATCTTCCAACAATTTGCTCCTCTGTACGCTCTTATTGAGGATTTATTTTGTTATTCGGGTTTGTTTTATTGTCTCTCTCCTCTCTTTCTGAGTTGCACTGAGGAGCACAGAAGTGTATTTTTTTTAACAGACTCTTGACATATTTTGCAAATTTTCTGAAAAATCATGATTTTCAGCTTAGATTTGGTTAATTTTTCCAACCTCCCACATGATTAGCTCAAAAACCACTGAAAAGTTGGAGTTTCTGTCAGTGATAAATGGTGTCATTTTGTTAATTTTGTGGCTCACAGATTAAAGAAGCTGAACTATTTTTGACCAAATAGCAGGAAGTAGAAGTTCTGCATAGTGACACAGCCATTGATTAGCTTGATAATTTATATTTGTAGCCGTGTTTAAAAGACTTATTGGGGTACAGTAATCGAGTGTTGCTTTTATTTTGCGAGTTACAGTACACGTCAGTCAGCCAGCCACTTAAACACTCAGCTGGAGTGTCAGATAGACAAGCCAGTTAGCCATCTAGTTAAACTGCCAGCAACTTCAGCCCACCAGCAATCCAGTCCGTCATTCAGCCAGTCAGTCAGACAGCATTAGTATGCATCCTGCCCTCAGCCTCTGTACGAGGTTTAACACACAGCAGCCAAGCAGGCAAATACACCAGAACGAGGAGGAGGAGGAGGAGGAGAAAGAGGAGGAGGAGAGGGCTGCTGGTGTTTTGACTGAGCGAGAGGCCACTTTCAAACAGTTGCATTCTCCAGGTCTGCCGGCGGTGACCTCTGAACCTCCAGACCCGGTGCGAGCGTTCGGTTCCTGGATGCTGGGCTCCTCTGCCGGCCGTGTGGGGAGACTGCAGCCTGCAGCTCCATGTGGAACTCATTTAACCGGAGAGCAGAGGAGGCCGAGTGCGTCTATACGGCACATGAGAGCCGAGAGGGGAGGGAGGCTTTGGCTTGCCCTGGAAAACAGGCAGGCGAAGACGTAGGAAGCAGACAGAAAAGGCAGAGCAGCTGACCAGACGTAGGAAAAAGACAGACTAGAGGATATTTTCTCTCTAGGAAAAAGGCAGAGATGCAGACAACTTGTCTGTTCGTACATTTTTCTTCTTTTTTTCCCCCTGTTTTGCTGCTTTGTGTTGCTCGATCTCAGCAGCTTTAAAGATTCTCAGCTTAGTTTGTCGCCTCATCTCCACGGCATATGTCCCGGGCTTTTTACCTGCCGAGACAGCATGCATGCTCAGTCGGAGAGATGTGAGTCACCACTATACATAGAATGACAGATCGATACAGAGAGGAGGGACAAAAAGAGAAAAAAATCAGCAAGGGAGGGTGGAATTAGATGCAACAAAAAGGAAGGGTTGCAGAGAAATTCAAACGGCAAAGTGAGGAAACGACACATGAGAGGAGATAGTTGTGTGTGTCCTTGCGAGTGTGTGTGTGTGTGTGTTTCTAGGGTAAACAGTGGTGGTCAGGAGTGTGTCGCTGAGCTATGAGAGCCCATGTCAAACAGAGCCTGGTATTTCCTTTTCACCCCCTTTTTTTCTCTCTCTCTCGCTCTCTCCTTCCCTCTATCACTTTCTCTTCTGATGCGTGATCTACCACTCTGTGGCATGTGGAAAAGGGGAACCATTGCCATGGCAACCCGAAAGCCCGACCGGAGCGAGAGGTGGGGGAGAGGAGGGGTTGGGCGCATGTCAACCCGGGGAGACCTAATGCACTGCCCACACACACAACCATGCAGCGAGTGATCAAGATTACAAAAGAGACTCTGTGCAGGGACTTACTTATAAGGTTATGGAGAGCAGAGCTGGAGATATGAGGGGCAGAGCCGCACTAACTGGAGTCAATAAGATTACTATGGACACAGCCGGCCAGGGGAAGGCTGCAGAAACACACTAACAATGACTAACGCTCAAACAGATCTATCATAATTCATCCCTTCTCTCCGTGTGTGTGTGTGTGTGTGTGTGTGTGTGTGTGTGTGTGTGTGTGTGTGTGTGTGTGTGTGTGTGTGTGTGTGTGTGTGTGTGTGTGTGTGTGTGTGTGTGTGTGTGTGTGTGTGTGTGTGTACATGCAACCACATCTACAAGATTGTTTTCTGGGGTGGCCTCGCCATGACAACTTGCATGTTTTAATGAGCTTGTGGTTCCTGGGGCGAATTAAATTTCTCCTCATAACATCGATCTTAAATTCACTGAGATTTCAACCATTATTGACGCTGTGGTACAAAAAAAAAAACAGAAAAGAGGAGGGTTCACGTTTTGCACCTTAACAAGCACGTCTGCGGCAGACAAAAGCAAACAGCAGGTCATCATTTGTGAGACGCAAACTGACCCCAGAGATGGAAGTGACAGCTGTTTTACTGGGCTGGGATGGCTGTGGTGAGCAGCCAGCCTTGAATAATGAGGGCTTTTGCCTCAGATGTACACATACACTTCTCTTCTCTCCTTTTTTTTCGTCTCCTCTCCTCTAAGATAATACAAATATATATAGATTTGCAGCAGTTGCGCTGTTGAAAGCTCGCAGTCTGAGCAGATCCTCCTTCTGTTCTGCCACAGTCCAGCCTTTAAGTAGGAAACCAGAGGCAAGACTTTGACCTCAGTGGAAAATGTGAAACTGTATGAGAAGCATTTTTTTTTATTTGGTGGGTCTGGATGTTTGTTATAATTAGAAAATGTTTTTTATACTGAGCAGAAAATGTTCCACCTGAACACGCTGGAAACTGAACCATAAAATGGTTTCTCAGTCAAACTGGGTCAAATTTTTAACCTTGATACCAGTTTAACCCTCTGAACTCCAAACACATTTTCACTCACTGTGGGCTCATTTTTAACCACAATATAAAGTCCTGCACCTCTATGGAACCAGCACGACCATGGCTAGAAGGAGACAGAACTCAGAAATGTCTAATGTGTAAAGTGACAAAGGTTTGATGCCATAAGGCAGGAAAAGAAAACTGACATTATTTATTTACCAAAAATTGGAATTAACGTGTACAACATCCACATGTGTTACCAATACTGGAAAAAGGTGGTTCTATATGCTGTAGATATATCACTAATCTCTGCTCTGTGAGTACACAGCCTGCAGTTCATCCGAATATTCCTGAAGTGTTTTAACTGTTGGTCGCAGCTAAGTCACTAATGACATCTCAAGTGCCGCTTGTTTGATTCTTACAGTATCTGGCATTTTTTCAATATTTTATATTGATGAAATATGACTACTTAAAGCTTAGATTTGATTGACTTTCTTGGCAATACCGAAATTTAAGTTCAAGGATCGCTGGAAAGTTAGAAAAACTCCCTTTTTGTACAGTTTCTTGTTCTAATAAGTGGTGTAATTTTGGTGATTATTCAACTTTTTAGGTAGCTTTTGGGGTTCAGATGTTTTTAATTTTAAAAAAAGTCCAAAATTTGAAAAATAGTTAGATTTTTTTAGATGAATAAGCTTATTTACTATCCTGCTGAAAGTTAGATGAGAAGATTGATACCACTCAGGTCATGTTCGTACTACAACTATGAAGCCACATCTATCAACCATTAGCTTAGCTTAGCATAAAATGATAAAAGATTGAAACAGCTTGCCCACTTCTGTTCAAATTTAAAAACAAAACCACACTATGTTCCCTACCTGTTTCTGTAGGTGAGTCATACAGATCTAACCCATCGTTCAGCCCATGTCAACTGCAGGTTAAATACAGTTTTACTTTTTAAGTAACTAGATCGGCAGTCGGAGAGCGTGGTGTTTCGCCAAAAGTCAACGCTGTATCTTGAGATTTTAATATAAGTGATCCAGATCCACACTCGATAGTTTATGTACAACTCTGCTTGTGGACAGGCAGACAGAAAAACTTCAATTCCCTGTATCTCCATGCAGACAAAGGGATCCATTTCGTTCATAGAAACTGTGACAACTGTAATACGATCCGAGCCGGGAGTTCTGTAATCTGTTGCACCATTGTCTGTTTCTAGTCTTTATGCTATGCTAGGCTAACCAGTGGCTGTTGGTAGCAATCTTTTCACTCGAACCCCCTCTTTTTGGCCACTTCTTTAACTATTATCATTATATTATTGTTACACTGTGTTTCAATGATCGGACGCTGAAATGTGTGGAATGGCTGCTCGAAGTGTTGCATCCTCCTGCTGTCACATTGGTTCAGTAGCGTAAACCGTCGTCTTCAGTTCTCCCTGCAGACTTTCAAATGACTTCGAGTCCAGGCTTTGAGCGGGCCACTCGAGGATACTCAGGGATTTGTTCCAAAGCCAGTCCATTATCCTGGCTGTGCGGTTCAGGGCGTTGTGTCGCTGGAAGGCTCCGTTCTGTGGGCTTTTCTTCAGTGACCTCTCTGCATCGTGCTTCAGTGTGGTGGCCACGTTCGCCAGGTGATCAGCAACACCTGCTTTTTTTTTTTTGGGCCAGTTAAAATGCCAGACTGTCAGGGCTGAGAATTCAATCCGAGTCTCATTAGATCACAGGACGTAGTATTTGGTAAACTCCAGGTGGGTTTGCCATATGTCTGTTTTTTCAGCGCAGTGAGATGGAGTGCTGTAGAGTCGTCCTTCTGTCAGGTTCTTTGGTTTCTTTGTAAACTGGTTAGCGTGACCGCCGGGTAGACTTCCTCCTCCCTGACCAGAGCGCCTCTTGCCTGGTTACTGACTTTGACCAGATGGACGACTGTTGGAAGTTTCCCACCACCCCTGGGAACTTATATTAATTGTTCTGCACTCTTTTTTTTACTACCTCATCTTAAAACAGTCTGATTTTGGACAGATCTGTGCTAAAGCTGCAACAAATAATTGATTAATCAACAACATGTAGATATTTTAATAATCAGATAAATGGTTTTAGCAATTTTAAGGCAAAATTCTCTCATAAATTTGAATGTTTTCAATATTTTCTTCTGTGTGACAGCAAACTGAATATTTTACAACTCATCTATTGCTTTTATCTGTTTTTTGCAACATCTGGTGTTAGAAGCCAGTCTGTAAATGGCAAAAACTGCAGTTCCTCGAGTGGCCACTAGAGGCTGGTATCAAAAACGTGTAAATCCCCATAGACTCCCATGTTAAAATGTCTGACTTTAGAGGAGAAACAAACATGTTTAGAGTCTGGTACAGAAACAGTTATGGTCTCTATGGCCAATTCTCCCACTTATGACAACTGTGCAGCAATTTATGTATTTTTTAATATATCTTGCCTGTCTAAAATAGCTTCACATTTAAAGTTATGCATAATTATAGGCCGTTTTGAGTGACATGTAGGTGGTGTTATTGGACATCTAATAGCCTGCCTTAGCTCCACTGCCATTCCACCTCTGATCATTTTTGGATTAAGTAAAAGTGGTCAAAATAATTGGAACCTCCGCACTGAGCTTTTAAACTGCTGTTCAGGAAAAAAACGGGTGATGATGGATGGTTCATTCATCTTTATATAAAGTCTATAGTTCTATATCATTGTAACTGCAGCATAGAGTTGTTTTACATTGTTTAAGCAGATTTGTAGGTGAGCTAGTGTACTTTTGGAGTTACATCTGAGCCATTTTAATTCATGAAGGGAATTATTTCGATTGAATATAAACTTTGACAAGTTTTGTTATGACTTTAATTAGTTGTTTGTTGCAGCCTTAATCTAAATACACTTTAGACTTTGGGAGATTGTGGTAGACCTCTGTTTTCTGACAGAAAAATCTATTTAAAAAGTAATTTTACGTCCAAGCTAGACAAATGTGCCTCTCAGATTTCCAAACCTGCAGTATCCCTCTTTGACTTCCATCCTCTGCTGTTCATCCCACAGCTTCAGACAGCCCAGACTTAGCCGAGCCCAGCGGTCGTTGGTAATTGAATGATTCGCAGCGGCCTTAACTCATTTATGACGCTTTCCCGCTCAATTTAACCTTGCCTTGCTCATCAATATTGCCCTGTTGGCCTCCTCAGATGGTCAGTGAATGCTCATCGAGCTGCTCCGGGGGTCTTATCGCGGTCCCATCAGGTTTAGGAGGAGCTTTTGCTGTGTCTCCTCTCTACTTTCACACTGATTTGTTTGTTGCGCGTGCCTAATCTTGCGTGGATCTGTGTGTACATATTGTTTAACTTTGTTTGTCTGCTGCTCTGTCTTTCAGTTCCTCGCGGTGTGATCCAAAATGGCGCCCGTGTCAGGAGCCAGGCCCTCTTCCCTGTTATCAGACCCCTACCTGTAAGCCCTGTGGGGAGCAGAACCTCGGCCATAAGGTGGGTAAACTTTGCTCGCGTCGCCCTCAACCATATAATTAGTGTCAGTCAGGACTTTCCCTCACAGACACACCCAAAGCCACATACAGAAAACACACAAAACAGACGCAGGACCAAAATTTTCCACTCATAGTTTACATAATTACATCTTTATTGTGTTCAGAAGTCGGAGGCATTCACACGCTCCCCGCTGTGCAGAACATTTTATCCAGGTGTGTTTATATAACGGTCTCTCACACACAAACAGGTTTATTAGAGGGAGAGGCCTCATGATTCAAAGAACATTTGGAGCATGCATGGACATGCACATCCATCACAGGAGCATAAGAGTATGATGGTCTGCACCGCATAATGAATTAAACATACCCAAAGGCTCACTAAGCGTATGCAGTGAATATTTGATCACTGTAAGGGGCGCATGTTTTTCTTATAAGATATTAATATGCTAACCCTCTCATTCTGAAGGAGAAAATGTCCGGGGGACAGGCCACGCTGCCGAAGCTCCCTTTGATTTATCGCTTGTGAGGACACCCCCCTGTCCTTTAATGCTTTACAGAGTAAAGTGTCTCCTGACTAACAGAGCAAAATATGTGTTGCAGTCTAACGTACAGTGGACAGTGGCTAAATGGCCTCGCTGCAGAATTGTCACTCGGTGCTGTTCTGACTTTCGAGTTTGCAAGGTTCTTTTTGTGCTGAGCAAGTTCCCCAACCTTAGAGAGAATGAGAGCTGCTCAGAATGCACTGTGTCATTTGAAAAATGCATCGGTGGCAATCTGAAAATGAGTCTGCTCATTTCTAAAGGGAACGGCTGACTCTTTCTGGAGATACAAGGTTTTATCCTGACCCGGGAAATGTGCACACGAGGCCCAAGGGGGCGATTTGAGGGTGATAGATTATCACCTGAACTCTTTTTTTTTTTGCTTTCTAGCCAAATGCAAACCAGAGTGGCTTCAGTGGAGCGTACAGAAGCAGGCAGGCCGGCCACCTGGCTGGCAGCGTGACAGCAGGAGTAACAATATCACACTCTGTGTCTTTGCTCCATGCAGATCATCCCTGGGAGATTATCTGAGCCGGGGACAGGACAGCCCATCCCGCTACTCTCCTCTGCCCTGCAGCGAGGACCTCCAGGACGACCACACCTACAGCACCGCCAAATCCCCCAGCAGGCTGTGCTCCTCCCAGGTCGCCGCCCCTTCCTCCCCGCTGGACGACGACGACATCATCGCCGTGGAGATCCAATCAGACGTCAAACCCGAGCCCCGGGAGATCCCACTGGATTCTCACATCACCACTGCCGCCACTACTACCTACATTTCCCAGCAGCCCCTCCGCGGACAGAGACGTAGCTCGGGGACGGGAGCTGGGACTCTGGCGGGGAGCAGTTTGCCCTGGACCAAAAACCGAGCGAGGGGCATTAGCGACACGCTGCCGCTGAAGAAACGGCGTGCGGCTGCGGTGGAGAAGCCGCCGGAGAGCGACGACGAGGAGATGAAGGAGGCGGCGGGGTCGCTGCTCCACCTGGCGGGGGTCAGAGCCTGCCTCAACAACATCACAAACCGCACCGCCAAGGGCCAGAAGGAGCAGAAAGAGGCCCTGAGAAACTAAGACACACACATAGAACAAACACACGGTCATGCAAAGCGCACACACAAACACACAGACACACGTACGACACACAAATAGGTCAACAGGTAACGTTACTACAGCATTAGTCTCAACGGACACTCGTCATCTCCCTCTATCTATCTGCAGGGCATTAGGTGAATCCTACTTATTTGTGGCAATATCAAAAATCTATGTTTTCCTACATGTTCAGCAACACTAACATCATTGGGTATTTCTCATGTGTCTTTGTTGTTTTTGTTGTTTAAAAGGGGATGAAAGCCATACAAAAAAAAAATCAGCATGTTTTGTCACTAATTTGAACAAGTCGAACAAAACCGAGTCACATCGAGGAGCCGTTCAGTTCAGGAAGCGGAAGATGGCTGTTTGTCTTACCTGTTTGTTTCTATGTGAATCTGTAGCAATCTTGCAGTGATGCCAGCGACGATGGCAGCGCCGACGAGACCCCAGCCTATTTAACAAGACTTAGAGCTCTCTCGGCCCGCTCACTAGCATCACTCTCCTACATCCACGAGCACAAATGTGAGACTGTGCCAAAGAATAAACGACCAGGTTGCTTCATGTAGCCGATACGACAGCTGACGAGAAAAAGGAAAAAAAAAGACGACAAAAAAGAAACGAAGGCATAGTAGTGAAGCGCTAGAGAGAGTGACCTTAAGTGTCAAACTAAATGTAAAACCCAATGTGATATATATTCATGCACTTAAGATCATTTTACGCCACTTATAATAAAAGCATCATGGGTAAAGACATGGTTTATTTCAAGAGCACTCATAGTATTTAAGAATAAATATATTAAAATAAAAAATGGTCATGTTTATCACCATAGAGATGGATAGTGTGCCGGGTCTGAGGCAATATCTCCTTCATTTTGTTGTTGTTGTTGCATAATGTAAACGTCCCTGAACTCCCCCCAGTACTTCTGTCCATAGACGTAGACACCTGGTATAGATATCATAGCTACCAGTAGCTACCACACCTTCCTCTTCATTTGACAATGTCAAAGAACTATATACATAAACTGTGGGTTTAGATTTCTGTTTGTGTCTGTTTACCCTCACTCTACCCTCATAAAGATATAAGCAATTTGTCCCGCGTGGACAACTCTGTAAAAAGGTTAGAAAATATTTTATTTTTTTCCTTTCTTAATTGAAGCAATTTGACCTGCAGGACTTTCTCAGTTATATTGCATGGGTGCTTGTAAATAAGATAAAAAGCAAATCTTTTTTATTCAAAGATCATGTAAGATAAACGATGTATTTAGCATGAAGCATGACTTATTTTCATATAAACCTTGATCCTAGAGGAAAGAAAAAAAGTTTTGCCGCCAATTCTTATACCCGTGATTATATTGGAGGTTTCTTTTTTCTTTTCTTTTCTTTTTTTCTTCGAATCTTTTGGGTTCTCTTTTGTGAGCGGGGGGCTTTCAGAGACACGTCTTCAGGGAGGAACGTGGGAGATCACTCTGCAATTAGAGGCCCCCGAAGGTGCCACCTCTGGGCTTCGGGTTCAGGCTTTGTAGGCCGGCTGAATCACCTCTTAGGGGTGGGCTTCCATCTTCTTCTGCCTGTACAGTGATTTTTTGGTGTTCAGTGTTAACCCCAGTGTTATTTCAGAACACGTCTGTGGAGTGTGTGAGTTTGTGTGCCCAGGAACACACACCCTTTAACATTGTGCCTGCCTGCCTGCCTGCCCTCAGTACCTCTGTTGTCACGACAGAACTGTCTTTATTTATAACAGTATTGTTCTTTTGGTTGTTTTTTTTTCTTCTTCTCCAGTGTGTAAATGTACATGTGTCCTTACTTTCCATCGACATTGTTCAGTGTAACTGTTTGAATCGGACGGGCATGGGGGAAAACTCTCCTGAAAGAACCTCATATCTCCAAAAAGGCTACTTGGGAGGAATTGAAAAGGAGGTTTGTTTTCTAATTTACATACAGTATTTTTAACCCTTCGGTGAATGGAATTAGTTGCTCAAGAGCCCAATGTGGAGATCAGAGGTTGTTTTTTATTTTTATTTTTTACATTTTGCCACTCTGCAAGGTGTGTCTCACTAAAAGGGTCATGAAAACACCGACTTGATTGAAATCCACGAGGGCAGCTGTGAGCTTCTTTGCATCAGAGGTGAAGTAGATCCTGCATTAAAAAGTGTTATTTCCCCTCATTTGCAGAGATAAAAAAAAACAGCTTTCTAGGTGAAATCAAGGGTTGTAGCAGCAGAGTCAGACAAGGTTTTGTTGAAGCTGAATAGATGCTGCGAGCCGAGCAGGAAAACAAATGCATGTCCCATCCACCGGTACGGTCTTCTGCCACCTGTAGCATGCATCACTGGCTTTGCATTTTGTATGGTATCCATGCCGACATGTAAAAAAGGCTAAAAGGAGACACTGTCAGTGTTCTTGTCGTGTGCCATCCGTCTCTCGTCTGATATGTGTCTGAGTGCTGCCGTGGCCCAGGTCAGGCACTCCGCTGTATTTGATGTAACATCCACCGTCGTGGTGACCAGTAACGTGTTCGGTTGGCAAGAGGCATGTCGAAGGGAGAATGTGTTGCTTTGGAAACCGCTTTTTTTGTTTCCTCTGACTCAGTGACGGATGAACTCCTGACCTGTGAGTCCTGGAAAAAAAAAAAACAAGAAAACAGAGCAGCACATAGAATATACCTGGGACATTTCAAAGCAAAGAAAAACACTTCACTGCCTGAAAAAGCCCCATAAACAAGTGTTTCTTTCAAACCTGCCAAACATACGACAAAACGCTCTAAAAGAAATAAGTTGCCATTTTTTTTGTTTGACAATGTTTTTAATGCCGCGTTTTTTATTTTCTGTTTTGCTTTTCTCTCTCTCTGACAAAAATTATCTACAATACTGCCTTTTTTTTTGGATGACTGTCTGAGCTGAATATTGGAAAGCCATAGGTTAGAGATGTCAAAATGCAAAACTGTTATTGGTCTGTGAGATGTGATGCAGAGTTACACCCAGGTGTTGGTTCTTTTTTCTTTTCAGTAAATGTTCAACTTTTCTCCTTATTGTGCAATCATATTGCCAAAGAATGATTTCAAGACCTATTTCATCACTACATGTAAATA
The DNA here is from genome assembly GCF_021347895.1 of Acanthochromis polyacanthus. Taxonomy (NCBI): domain Eukaryota; kingdom Metazoa; phylum Chordata; class Actinopteri; family Pomacentridae; genus Acanthochromis; species Acanthochromis polyacanthus. Next base: position 2,895,495 of record NC_067128.1, read on the forward strand.
TCAACGTTGTCCAATACCGTGGCAAAAAATATATAAATGTTGTTTTATTTTGTTTTCCATTTTCTGAAAAACTACAATGATGTTTATGTGATGTATTGTCTTCCAGTTGGTTGCAATAATAAAAAATACAAGTTGCAGAAGATCAGCTCGGCTGTTATTTTTCATCTAGAGAGTGCCAAAGTCATTAGCAGATACTGAGTTTGTGTTGGTAGCACTTTTTCTGGTCGCCAGTTCTAGATGATTTCTGAAAAAAATAACTCTTTGAGTGAGCTGAAAATAATCATGGTAAGAATTTTCACATGATTAAACTGCTTTCATAAAGCACGAAATAATTATTTTCATCCAACTCAACAAACTTGAGTTAACTCAGTTCTCTTAAGTTCAGTGCACTTTTTTTTACTTAATTTAAAACAAGTGAAATTTACTTGAGTTAACTTCATTTGTTAGGATTCATTTAACTCATTTCTGAAGGGTTGATAAACCTTTTTCAATATAGTTGGTCAAGTATAATTCAGATTTGTCAGGTAAAGTTAAATAAATCAAGTTAATCTAATTCAAGTAAATCCGGTTATTTGAACTCAAATGCATACTGTCTGAAGAAAGAAACTTAATTATGTGGAAATTCTTTCCATGATTTTTTCAAGTTCATTCAAAGCATGTTCATTATAAGAATAGAACTGAAGTAAGTTCACCGTCAATACCAAATAATACAACCAGCTTGGTGTCAAGGGCTAAAGAAACAGTTTAAAAGGAATGAGTTGACAGCAAAATCTATTTCTCAAAACACAGTACAGTCCAACGCTGGAAGCTGTCAAACACAAAACAGTTTGTTCCTAAATGTTTCAACACCACGATAAACAACATAAAGCACACTACTTCCCTTATTTATTAAAATGCCAACAAAATTAATTGAAGTGCGCAGTACTTAGCATTTGATGTGGCAGATTCTTCCAGATGTGAGCGAAAACACGATCGGTTTGATTCATCTTAATGTGATTGAATCTTGTTCATTTTAAATTGTTGAATTTTATGCAATTCCGACACGACTTGATCGAGTTCAGCATCGAAACTTCAAATGATCATGTACACAATATATGTTTCGCTTCAGTAAGCTCATTTTTTGAGCGTATAGAAAAGGATTCCATGAATGCATGTCTCCGTCTCTCATTCCCCACTTCAGCATGCACCACACGCTAACCCCCATTTACTGGTAAAGTGGTAGCTTTGTGAGACTGGAGACTCTTTAATTTGCTCTCAAGACTGACCCCAATCATTAACCTCACATATTCCCATCAACAAGGGTCTTATCATAACCATGCCTCTTCCTGCAGTTAATTATTCATTTACTTCCTCTAATCATTTAAGTTCAATACTTCTGATTAAAGTCAAACTCGGCTCCCCCCTACTCCCCTCCTCAGGGAGGGAAGTAAAAGAGTTAAGTGTACCAAAGAGTTGCTCAATGTCTTATCAATCCGAGCGATGCCATTTTGGAGCCGTGTGGCAGTGGAAGCCCATTCATAATTGAAGCAGAGACTGGCTTAATCTTGAGCCAGTGCCTCCCTGTGCAGCACGCTCCCACCACAACACAACTGGAGCTAGCAGCTCCTCTGTTGCTATGCAACTACAGCAAAGACGAAGGTGGGGGGGTGTGAGGAAAAAGTGTGCATTCTCTAGATCTTTAGAGGGCATCATACTACTCAGTTACAGAGAGTGAGACTCAAAGGTAGAACGACGCGTTGCAGATAACACGTTTGATCATATCTATTAGATTTAGAAGCAGCGATTAGACACAGGGCTCCACTCATATTCTTCATCCCACTTCAGTTTTTATTTACCCTCCAAAGAAAAGAAAAAAAGGTTACAAGTGAATTCAAAATCCTCATCAGGGGTCAGGTGGGTCTTTGATTTCATCTCAGGGAAATAAATTGAATCAATCGGGATGCTGTGACATCCTGTTTCAGAGCAGCCACACTCAAGTGCTGAGTGGATTGATGCTCGGAGTGCTGTGTGGTTCCCCCGGTCTATATCATCCATATCCACAGAATGACCAGCCAGGCAAGTTTCCATGGAGACAGAAGTGGAGGTAACGTTCTCTTGTCAGCTCTCATTTATGGCAAAGCTTTATTGTTTTTCAGGAAATTTCCCTCAATGGCAGTCAGAGGAAGTGTGTTTTTAAAGGAGAAAGAGAAACCTCTGAGCTCCGGTCATCTGAAAACCCACCTCAATCTCCTCTTATTAAATATCATGTAAAAGAGTTACATGCTGAAGTGAATGGATTGTGTGTGTGTATGTGTCTTGGAACTGGAAGCAGCTTGTTTTCCTGCGTGCTACGTGGTGTGATCACACTCTTGTGGCAGCATGATGTTACTACATGAAAGGTGCCGTTAAAACACAAACAGAGGCATCACATCTCACTAAGAGTCATTTTTACAGAACAGAAATTCAATTTACATAGTTATGAGGTTAATGGGCCGTGTATTTTTCTGGCAATTGGATTTTCCGTTCCGAAACGGATATTGAAAAACAAAAAAACGAGTGGTGATTGATTTTCATTTTAAAATATAAAAATTAAAATTGAAATACAAGGCATTTTTCCTTTTCATGATCAAAAAGCGATATACGAAATTTTTAAAATGCTTTGATTTTTATTTTATATTTAGAATAATAATAAAAGTAAAATCAGTAAGAGACAGAAATGAAAGAAGGGTCCGATTTATCAATTTCTGAGACCGGAAGTGGTCATCAGCAAGTGTGGAGCATAGACTGTACGGTGCATAGACTCCTTGTTTTGTCTTCGTGTGGATGGGCCCTAAAACAATGGAGCCAAACCCGGTTCAGTGAAGAGAAGCAGAGGAAATGTTTGAGTGCAGACATAAAGCAGGAAGACACTGAGCAGCTGTTCCTGATAACACCAAGCAGCCACCTGGACAGCCAATAGGAACACAGCTTACTGGAAGTCCAGAGGGCTGGCTGAGTGAAGTAAATTTAGTTTAAAGTTGAAGCAGAAAGTTAAAGAAAGTTGAAAACCACCTTCTGATACCTGAAATCTCTGAGTTTTCACACAAAGAACACCTGAACATGTCAGACTGGTTCCATAGTAGAACCTTCACTGTAAAAACGTCATAGTATGGTGTATTGCTCAACAAACATTACAATCGGCTTTTTTTGGTCACCAAGGAGCGACACAAAAACAGGACAAACGCTGGTTTCCAGGGTTTAGGCAGGTATTTATTTGAAAGAGTAAGTTTACAACAACACAACATGTGAGCAGAAAAATCAAAAAGTCTGTCTTTAGTTCAGCTGAAAATATTAGTTTTGGGATTTTTTATTGACCAAACCTTTCAGGAAGTAGGTGATGCTCTACTCAACATCCTGGAACATTTATCCAAAAGGTTGGTTTAATGGTATATTCCCAGAAGAGCCCTTGAACATTGGGCTTAATGGTATATTTCACCCAAAATACTTGTACATATACCAAGAAGTCAGCGTAAAGGAAATGTAGACCTTAAAGGATTGTTTAAAGGAACATTTAAACTATTATTGTCATTATTTAATAACCTGTTATCAGTCAGTACCCTGGCAAACTTATTTTCACCAGTTTTTTTTTAGTGGAAGTCACAAAGCAGCTCTTGGTTTTTACCGGCGTTGCTGAGTCAAACACAGTTTCAACACAGACACGTTCACATGCATCCACAAACCTCTCAGCACTCAAACACTCACAGACAGGCGGCCGGCCGGGCCGAGGCTCAGCGGCATCCTCAGACCCATGAGTGGGGGAGTCGGTGAACTTGTTGGTCCTGTTTGAAGGCCTCCGTGTGGTCCAATAGAAGTCTGTGTAGTCGGTGTTGGCTTTGAACCGCAGCGACTGGCCAGCATCAGGTGGACCGGCTTGTCCTTGTAGGACTCCTCCTGTAGCCTTGAGGGGACCACAGGAACATTCAGTATATATATATATATATATATATATATATATGTAGAAGTACAAGATACTTCAGAGCCGTTCTACCAAGAGGAAGAACACCAGATAGAACGGCTCTGAAGTACGTTGCACTTCTATGTATATATATTACAGGGTTAAGACTCTACAATATTATTAAACAAATTTATCCGACTAAAGTGAAGATCCTGCAATGGTATTTAATATATAAATAAACATCAACACCCTGCATTCTTGTGTAAAATACACATTTATCTGATTAATTTAGATATTAAAGTTAAAACCATACAATGTTATATAAATTACAATGTCTCCTGACTTACTCAAACAATAACATTCAGATCTTACAATATTGATGAATATACCAATTTCCCCAACTAATTTCAATATAATGATTAAAGTTCCACAATATTCTGAATGAGGAACACATACTGTACAAGGAATCTGACTCCAGTGTTTCCTTTGTTCTCAAAGTACTTAAACACAATAAAAAAAGCCCCCATGTTACGGCGGGTACCAGAGGCTGAGATGCAGGAAATGAGGGAGTAGTCAGATTTGCAACAACAAATTTATTCACAGAACCAGGAAGAATACAGAACTACAACCGGAACCGGAACTAGCTGTACAACTCAGGGTGAACCCAGGGAACCAACCTCAGAGCCTCTAGGTGGACTAATAACAAAACAAACCCAAAAGCTAAGGTTAACCCACTGTTGGTAACACCAAGGCAGGAGAACAAAATAACAAGGGAAATCTAACTAACACAAACTAAGCAACCAGAACTCTGCACTAAAACCCAAAAGCTCAACCCAAACTGCTCTTGACTATAGGGAACCAGAATCCACAGTGGACCAGGAGCGGACCAAGGAGCCGGAGGAGTCAGGTAACCAAAAGCAAGCAGAGGTCAGCATGGAGGGAAAAAGATGGTCTGGCCTCAAATGACTGACGACGGTTCTTATAGGATGCCAGAACCTGATTAGCTGGCCTCCACCTGCACATGATCTGCTGATGACAGATGACACACACCTGGACTCCTTATCAGCACAGCACACACCTGCAAAGAACGAGAGAGAGCAAGGCCGAGGGAGGAGAGAGAGCCCTGCCACAGCTCACAGCCTAAGCTGTGGCTGCAACAAAACATGTGAGTTTGCATGTTTTAACACCTTATTTTGCAAAGACATTCTTGCCATCTGCAGATTGCACTTTAAAGAAAAGAGCCTTTAATTGTCACATTGAGATAAAACGGAATAAAAAGTTCCCTCTCCAGACTTTGCAGTAGAGCCTGGAAGTTGCCTGATCTCAGAGCAGCTCTGTGTCCCAGCAGGGCCATATATTCACCATGCCTGTTTGCCTGTAGTGGGAAAACAAATTATATGTAAATATAAGTAAATGGAGTGCGAGATTTCCCTGGTCGATATAGTGCTTTGAATTTCATTATGTAACAAGCTGTCCGGCCCTTGATCGCTAGATGTGATAAAGATGAAATGTAATAGTTTACGCCACCATGAATCTGATTGTAACATCCACACTATTAGAAAGGCTGATCGAGCATTTATGACTATTTGCTTGGTATCATAAAGGGAAGTGGGCTGTTTGATTAATACGAGCAGCTGGCCAGCTCCAGGTTCAGCACATTCTGATGTTGCATGTAACTTACAGAGGTGCTAATGGGCCGGTTTATATACTAAAATTTCATCTGGCACGCATGTGAGATAAGCACAATTATGACTAACACATTCTGCATTTCCCCCAAGTGCTGCGTTTGATGTGCACGCTGTGAAAATGTGGGTGAGTAATGTTTTTGTTTTCACCAGAGAAATATTCACTTTGGTGACAAGATGGTGTCTGCTAATGTGGTTTATACAAAAGTGTAAAAGTGGTTGGTTTCCTCATTCAAAAAAAAAAACCCCAACATATAAAACTTGCTCAGATTTACACTGCAGGGATGCATTATACCGAGACTTCACCCATTCAATCAGTGTATCAGCTCAGCAGTTTTTCTTTTGCACTCATTTTTTCAGCAGTCTCGCCATTGAAACAAACCAGTAAAGGTGTAAGCTCTGTTGAATTTACCTCAGGATTAATGAAGTATCTGTCTATCTACAAATACTGTTGCACCTCGACTGTTTTTGCTGCAACTTTGCTGATTGTATATAAATATATCCGAGGACCCGTCCAATGCTGCTTGCAGCTTTAATTTTTATCTCATATCTGTGTTATATTACTGACTCATATGTGGAAAGTATAGCATCTGGAACAATGTAATTAGATTCTGTTATGGGTCATAATATTTACAGTTTGCCTAATTCAGTAAACAGGATCAGAGCATTAGGAAGCTAATGCGATTTGTCCACATATATTTACTGCTTGTTTTGATTCCGAAATACATTTCCCATGAGCAGCTGCTGCTGTGATTAGTCATCATATCCCACAGGAAATCTCGCGATAAGTGCGACTTGACCCTGCCCTATGTCTCGCGCACTCGCAGCTCCATCGCTCAGTATATAAAGCAGGACAACGACGGAAGGAGGACGGCTGGGGAGTCGCAGCCCGGGATTGTAAATAAGACCGCTGAAACTGTGTTTTATTTACAAAAGTGATGCCGGCTGTTTTAAATTATCGTTCCCAGTTGTTTTAAGTCGTTTTTCGTAATTTTTGGCTCTGTCTCTCGCTTATTTCCGTGTGGTTTTTACACTACGCGTATAATGGCGAGCTCGGCTAACTCGAACCCAGTGGTAAGGATCAATCTCTAAAGGATTGTCAGCGGGGGAAAAATGGGGGTAAAGTTAACGGAAAGCTGTCGACGAGCTGCTTTTATTTGTTGCAGTAAAAAAGACTCTGCTTTAACAAACACTTCACGGTTATATGTCCATCATAAAAGGAAGTTCAGCCAACCGGCCATTTATAAGCAGTTTTCGAAACTCGGTAGTTCTTTCAGAGGGAATCGTCTTCTAAGAGAAACGGCAGTTCTAATTTTGAAAACCAGTCCAGGTTTAGTGGTGAAAATGCAATTATTTTGAGTTTGGTTGCTTCTCAGGTTTATTAGTAGTCTGTTAGGTCAGTTGGTAGTCTTTAGAGAAGCTGCTGAAATTATGTGATTTGATGTTTTGTGCTGTTACTTCAGTCAAAGCTTTGTTTGCCTGTTAACCAAAAAGGGACAAATTTAAGCTAACTCGAGCATAATTATTCGAAATCCAGATGTACGCAAAGCACATTGCCATCTTACACTGCGCATGGATTGAGCTTATTTTTTTAAGTATATGAATTAAAGTCTCCTTTTTTTTAGCCGAAAGTCGTCAACGTTCAGTCAACTGCCTCATCATTGTCCACCATTCCACGACCAAGAAGGCAAGCTAGCTGTCCCAAAACCACCTCTTTTTACCCATGTCATGTCAAATTTATCCCGATTAAAGGCAACAAAAATTACTCAAAGCTGATTTTTCAATATTATAACACCGAAAATATCCTTCACATTCCGCCACATGATGGTTAAGTGGGGAAAAAAAACGGTGGTCGTCGAGCGCGCAGTTGGCCGCTCCGTAAAATGGCTTCCACGGCTCCGCTCTCTCTCGGTTCTGGCCCTCCTCCTTTCCGCTGCCTGGTTTTATACAGCCATATTGGCTCTCTAATATAGACTGCCCGGGATGGGAAGGTGCTACTCGACGCTACGTCACCGGCTCTACATATAAACACCAGACTGTGCTTTAAATAGTGGAGGAGCAGACACAGGCCGAGGGGGAGGGAAGCAGAGACCGAGGTCTGCGCTGCGGACATCGGGGCAGGCGGTGAACGCAGCGCGGTGGCCTTCCTGCCTCTGTGTCGCTTTGTTTGGTGGTCGGTGCTCGTTGTGTACATCTGCGTGTTTGTTGCTGTTGTTGGAGGGAGGGCGGTGATGCACAATGCGTGGTATCCCGAGAGACGTGACAGGAGGACGCACAGAGTTGGTCCATATGGATTAGCACAACAAGGCACGCAGTGTCGTGCAAACAGCTATTGCTAAAGCCCAGGGATTATATTGCAGTGAGGCAGTTTTAGTGTTGAGCTGGCCATATGCAACAGCTATGCACAGTGCATTACAATATTACACTAATTCATGCTGCTTTGGCAATGCAAAACTTCATTTTTATCATTCTGATGTTTGGTGAAGCACTATTAGATCGTTTTCACATTGAAATAAGTCCCCTTTTGTGTTGTACTAACAGTACTAAACACAGTATTGACTGATTTCTCCTCCCTATGTATTTGCTTCCTCACAGCCTAAACTATACAAGTCTGTGATTGAAGATGTGATCAATGAGGTACGAGAGCTGTTTCTGGACGAAGGAGTGGACGAGCAAGTTCTTCTGGAGCTGAAAACGGTACATATAAATTCTGAAATAATGCAAATTGCAAAGACTGTAATGGTGTCATATGTGGCTTGGCTGTTAAATAATAAGGTCAATGCTTTAATTCTAGCAGATGGAAACTTTCAGTGGGTGTTTGCCCTTTGAGTAATGTATACTACACGGTTCAGCTGACATAAGCTTAGTCTCATACTTTAATTCCCACTGTCCAGGGTTTAAACTGTTACATCAGTGTTTTTACAAATTCACGCCATCCTCCTCATGTGAAAGTCACGTTTTTGACGGCATCTCTTGGTAATGCTCTACCAAGATTGTGAGCTTTGGGCAGAATGTTGGCTTTTAAACAATTAGACCGCAAATCAAATTACAGTATCTGGAAGAAAAATTGCAATTAGATATTTTCCCACAAATTGTTCAGCCCTGCTATCATCAGCAGGGTTTTTCCTGTGTGCACTGACAGCAGGGGAAATATCACTACAGCAGAAGTGCCGTGAGATGCGTTTCACCTTGTAGTTAAGTGTACTTTAGGGAGTAGACGTTTTCTAACAACTGTCAGCTTCTCACTTGAGATTTTCCTTCATGCAGTAATTAAATACACCTCTATGTAAGAGTGCCCTGGATGGATTTGTTGTCCAATAAAAGACCCGTGTTGCGATAACTATAACAAATTAATTCCAAAATATCTACAGCAGCTGCAGGCGGCGTCTCGCTTTATTCCGAGTCTGAGACAGCCTTCTGACAAATTCTGTCGTCTGTTGTTTTCATCCGATGCCGCAGCTATGGGAGAACAAACTGTTGCAGTCCAAGGCAGTGGAGGGCTTCCATACAGAGGAGCAGGCAGCCCTGCAGGCCGCCCATCAGCAGCAGCAGGTTCAGCAGGTCCAACAGGTGCAGCAGGTCCAGCAGGTGACCCAACCTGCACAGGCCCAGCAAGTCATCCTGCCTCCCCAGCAACAGCAAGGTGGGTCAGCGCTGGCACATAGAGGTAAAGAAAACGACAACTGAAGCATTGAACGTCTGTGAATGCCCCTTTCCACACAAGTCAACACTGAGTTCTGTGCACAGCTTACTCAAGAAAATATCTCTGTGATAATGTGGCAGAAGTGGATATTCAGCAAGAGATTAATTTGCCCTGATTTTCATGCAGTTTTTTTTTTTAGGACATTCTGAGAAGTTTTAGGGGCATATTTGGATATAACTGGAACATGTTTTTCTCCACAGCTCCCCAGCAGCAAGTCATTGTTCAGGATTCTAAGATTCTTCAGCACATGAGTGCAACGGGGATGGTGAGTCACATACAGTGAATGAAATGATTGTTTGGGATTTCAGATTCAGAAGAAGAGCAGTGAGAGCAGTTCTTGTGTGTTGATCAAAACCCAAAGTAGTGCAGCAAACTACAACCAGTCATGTGACTTTAACAAGATGCAGGTGACGGTTGTGGATGTTGCAATTCTTCAGTTTTATGTTTTTATTTCAGAGAATGGAGTGAATTGAGTCCTCTCTCTGAAATAAAAACATAAAACTAACATTTGTTTTCATGCACACATTGACTAACCGGCCATAAAGGAAGACGGAAATCATCTTAATAGGGATGGACAATATTTTTAATTTTGCGGATATTTTCCAACTCATTTTGGCTCATTCCCCAAACCGATAAATGCACTTTATTTTCTCTTAATCACAGAGTGCATCTGTTCTGTCTGGCAGTGGTATTAACATATTATTCTGTATTGCCACAGTTCATAATGAACCATGGATAATTTATTATATTGCATTGTTTTTAAGCAATACTCTGCCTTACATGTCATAATGTCTGGTAGTTGGTATGAGCCCATGGAGGACGTGTGTTTGTGGACAGGCAGGCAGAACTCAGCAGACCAACTCTTCAGTATTGACGAGGGGCAGAGAAAAAGTGTCGTAATGCTGTATGAACCAGGCCGTCATTTCATTTTCTAGGGCGCTGGGTGCGGCTCACAGCTTTTGGTTAACTGCTGCACTGACATTTGAGACCGTCGACACACTTCATGTCTGATTCCAGAAACTTGATCACCTCTGTTGACTTGTTGAATCTAATTCTGTGTGCAGCCGCTGATTAATATTCTGAACATAAAGTACAATGCTTTTCAAATACGCACATTCTCTGCATGCAAAAAGAAAAGCACTTCAACTTGCATGTAAAAGCTTTTCAAACAGAACTGTTAACATCTAGCAGGACGAGCATCATCTGCCCGTTCCTTTCACGTGGGCCGATGACGATGTTTCGTTCATAGCCTTTACCAGCTGGTACTGATGACATGCCGATACCACCGAGCATCTGTAGATCTTCATGTCTATCTGCATACTTTTCCTCAGAGCTAAATGACCAGTTGAGTAACAGATTAATAAAGAGCGCTGAAACTAAGAGTAGAGAAGAAAGACCTTTAAAGAGTAGTTTAGTAACCTGGATAACAGTGGAGATGAAGCTGACTATAATACGTCCTCTTAGCTGCTCCTGTTGTCTCATGCTCATCGATGAACACACCTTATCCTTCATCGCTTACATTGTTGCACAGGGAACACTTCCTTTTGCACTTCCTTTCCTCAACAACACGTCTGCTCTGCAAACATCTGTTAATGTCGAGGCCTCAGTTCTTTTTTTAAAATCCTCAAACACCATTTATGAGCTTCACTTGAAAGCATCTAATCTCTAACTATCAAGCCGAGCGGATAAAACGAGTTCAAATACATAAAGGCTGCTTTTATCGTGTCAGCAATGGGAATATGTAAATCTGTTCTTTAATTGTGAAAGTTTTATTATTAAAGCACATAACACTGCACTCATTAATACCTTTGTGTGTATTTTTACAGCAAGGACAGCCTTGATGTTTGAACAGTCTTTTTTTTTTTTTTTTTTTTTTTTTAACGTTCTTGAACCACCAAAACTTCAGCTTCAATATTATTTGCCACAAAACTAAGAGTGTCCTCCTGACTGCAGTGTTTTATTCCCTTATTTATTTACTGTATGTGTGTTCTTCTTTTCTCCTCTAGAGTGCAGCAGCTACTGCAGCAACCCTTGCTTTGCCCACAGGGGTCACCCCATACCAACAGCTCATCACCAGCCAAGGTAAAACACTCGCACGTCTACGTCTGCATTAAAATTTGAGGAAATACTCTGATATTGCCGTATTTTGCAAGAGACAGTCAAAGCATCAAAATCCTCTGTTTTGTGATGTTTCAGGTCAGATCCTGCAGGTGGTCCGTGCTGCTAACGGGGCTCAGTATATCATCCAGCAGCCTCAGCAGCAGATCCTCCTGCAGCAGCAGATGCAGCCTGGCGGCGTGCAGGCACCGGTCATACAACAGGTATGCTCCATCACACAGACGACTGGATTTGGTAGGAGAGTTGGAAACAAAATGGGCTCGAAACCGCTGCGCCACACAGCTGCTTGCATCAATTTATCCATGTTAATCTGTCCATAACAAGTAGGTTGAATAAGGTTACATAGCTGTGGGTCCTGTGGCTGTGAAACTGCGGCAGAACCAACTGTTGGAAAAATAACCCGGATTTATGTGCAAAGAAGTGCCATGAAAAACACCAATGATTCTGGGAAATCTGTGCTGATTGCTCAGACCTCACGTTTCACCTGAAGAAGCACAGTGTACCTATCACCCTACTGTTTCTGTCTTCTCCAAACAAAACAAAAACAGTTTAATGCAATTTAAAGAGGCAACTATCAACTTTAAAACTCAACTGAAGTGCTGTTAAAATCAATTAGAATAAGTAATTTGAGATTCAGTGCAGCCTTTTGCATTTTGCTGTCCTAACTAAGCTAATATAAAATGTGGATTCTGTTCTGTTTACTGCGTTTCCAGGTTCTGGCTCCTCTACAGGGAGGCTTGCCCCAGCAAACAGGAGTCATCATACAGCCGCAGCAGATCGTCTTAGCTCCAGGAAACAAAGTCCAAGGCAATACACAGGTCAGAACTTCAGTTTTCTTCCTGATGTTTGCAGTGCAGCTAATGTTTTTGTAATGTTTAGGGCTGCAGCTAACGAAGCCTCGAGTAATCGTCTCAGCACGATACGTCATCAAAAGCGGAAGTGAGCGCGCAATGCAACAGAAATCGTCCTCTGACCGGAACACGGACGGACATCGGCGCTGCATCGTGCATATATTATGTATGCATGATGCAGCGTGGACGTCCGTGTTTAGATACAGCTGGATAGTAAACGCTGACATCCGCGCTTACGATAGACCGCGGACGTCCGTGCTGCATCGTGCATACATAACGATGGAGCGCCGATGTCCGTCCGTGTTCTGTGCTCCGGTCGGACGCTGATTTCTGTTGCATTGCGCGCTCACTTCTGCTTTTGATGACGTATCGTGCTGAGGCGATTACTCGAGGCTTTGTTAGCTGCAGCCCTAGTAATGTTTCCTCTATAATCTTCTACAGCCTTTTATCGTGCCACAATTAAGTGTTAGTTGGGTTGTTGCGTTAAAGACCTGCTCGTCACACATCAAACCCAGTCCAGTGTCTTTGAACATTGTCATGAACGTTCCCTGTTCTCCTCCTGGGTTCCTCCTATCATCAGGTGATGCAGGCAGCAGCGATGGCGCCACAGCCTGGTCAAGCAGCAACAGCAGCTCAGGTGCAGCAGGTCCAGCAGGCCCAGGGAGCAGCTGCTCCACAGGCCCCACAGCAAGCCCAGCAGCAGGCCCAGCCCCAGGCCCAGGCACAGCAGCCTCCCATGATGCTGCAGGTGGACGGAGCCGGAGACACCTCCTCAGAGGAAGACGAGGACGAGGAGGAGGAATATGATGAAGATGACGAGGAGGAGAAAGACAAGGATGGCGGAGAGGACGGGCAGGTTGAAGAGGTGAGCAATGAAAAGGAACACGAATCTTTGTGAAATAAACGCTCATGTTTAAAAAGAGCAGAGTTTACCACATACAGAACTCTGTATCCACAGACCTGTCCACCTTATTTAGGATGTAAAACACAAAGTTTCTGTGTAGTATGGAATTAGATTTTTGTGCTTTACAACTCTGGATAAATGTGGAATAGGAAAAAGAGTCTGGACAAATATATTTCCCTACTGTGCTGTTTTTGTAAAAATATAAAACTGAGAAAATCTACAACTGAAAACCTCATAAAAGCACAATGTTTGGAACAGGCAGCCAGCACAGCCGAACTGTTTCCCACTGTGTAGGACAGCACAGGTCAGAGCAAGCTTGATGTTATCTACGGCTGCAACTAGTGATTATGTTCATTGTTTGTGATGATTAGTCGTTTGGTGTAATAAATGTCAGAAGACTGAGAAATATCGATCTGTGTTTCTCCTCAAATGTCGTATTTTGTCCAGTTTACTGTCGTAGAGGAGGAGAGAAAGAAATGAAAGGATTTTAAGATAAATTGATGCTCAAAATAGGTGGATATTAATTCAACAGTTGACAACTAGTCTGTTCGTTCGTTCTTGCAGCTGTGATGTCAAAAGCGTGAAGTGTGCTGTTCTAGTGCTCTCACTCCTACAGACTCTGACTCAAGTGTCTTATAACGGCACCATGTCTGCACATCAACAGTCAAATCGATTTGAAAGAAAATGTGGCCGTATCTATGAATCGCACATACACATAGCATCACAAACAACCCAGATTAACCTCGTCTGAACGTCCAAGAGTGTTTCAGTGATGCATTTCTTTTCTGCATCAGGAAACCACGCCTTTATGGCTTTGCTCGTCGAAGTTTCCATGGATACGGTCACTAATAAAGGCTGCACAGACACTGACAATTAAATTAGCTTTTCTGCTCATTTGCAGCTCTTATTTATGAAGCAGGCTAAAAAAATAGGGAAAACCATGATGTAACATTTATTCAATATGTTAAGGGAAACTAATAAACATCAACCAGTCCTCTTTGGGTAAATTTGTTGAGTCTTACCATTGCAGCGTGAATAAAATGCTGTTGATTTTTATGAGTCGTCTAACAGTTACTTGGCAACATGCTAAAACACGTTAGAGTGTACCATGCATGATATCAGTTGGATTAAGAACTGATTTATTTACGTAGCAAATGTCTAGCTGTTTGGAATATCCACAGCAAATCTGAGCCTACAAAAGTGTTGAATTTTGACGTGCAAAATGTGGAGAAATCCCGTTAACAACTCGCATTGAACTTGTTGGCTTAATTTCCTCATCAGGAGCCACTGAACAGTGGAGACGACGTCAGCGACGAAGAGGACCAGGAGCTGTTTGACACAGAGAATGTAGTGGTGTGCCAGTATGACAAGGTAGGAAATAGTTTCCTCTGTGAGGCGCTCCGATATATCCAAACCAACGTCTCTAGATATGCCCCTTTCTTCTAATTCTCTTACATCTCTTGATATGGATTTTTTTTGCCAGAACATGTTGACTTCTTGCAACCCTAACTCACTCAGTGTTTCATAACATCCAGACAAAGATCTGAGCGCTCGCATTTACACGAGCAATGAAAGCAGCTTGTTTTATTGACTAATCATAAAATATCTCTTTGAAGCAATGAAGTATTTGCAGTAATAACCACAGAGAAAATGTGAGAAAACCCACAGCGCACTTTACGGCACATAAATAAAACATTAATGTTATTTCTGCTTACTAAAACACTGTCAGATATTATTTTCAGCTCACTGTAAAGGAACGCTAAATGTCTCTTAAGCTATTTTCATAACAGCTTCTGGGACATTTCTGAAGAAACAATCGGGCTTTGAGGGCTAGTGTTGGTGCTGAAAATGTGACGCTTGTCTTTAAATTTCACGTACTTGTGACGTCATGGTGTTCATAGTTTTTGAATTCAGTCCGATGGCGACTCAGTTCCATGTAAAAGTTTCAAGTGACCCGGTGCTTCAACAGCGCAGGGATTCTTCAGATTATGACAAAACAAAAAGGCGGTTTGTAAACTGCATGGCATAGCACAGAAGCACAGTGAAGAGAAAACGCACAAGATGCTCCCCCAGACAAGACAAAACCCCCCTAGTGTTGTCTTTTCACTGGTAGGTAGAGCTTTTTAATATTTTTGTTGTCCTTGTAACTGTTAAATATACTCATAAAGGTCAAAACTAAAAAAATACAGTCTTAAATGTAGTGTTTAGGTCAAGTCTCTAATATCGTTTGTAGATTAATCGATAGTGTTTAGTGGCAGCCCTGGGGTGAAACAGGCCATGAAGTAAATGCTTAAAGACGCATTTCACGAAATGAGAGCCTTTACTGTTGGATATTAGCACCGCTTTCTAACTTGATGCTCCTTTTTGCCTCGAGTGGCTTTTGATTGGCTGTATCGAATGACACTAAGTGTTTTAGGACTCTATTTGATGCTAATTCATTGCGAATGAAGGTCAGCGCTGGTTAATATCACAGTATTTGTGTCTGGCCGAGTCATCTGTGTGCATGGGCTAAAGCCATTAGCCAGAGCGTCCACTGTAAGCTGAAACAGTGTCCATCTGTCCTTGACGCCCACAACGTTAATTTCCTCCTCTTTGCTCCCCAGATTCACAGAAGTAAGAACAAATGGAAATTCCACCTGAAGGACGGGATCATGACTCTGAACGGGAGAGACTATGTCTTCTCCAAAGCCATCGGGGATGCCGAGTGGTGAAGTAGAAGCACCAGGAGCAGGAACTCTGTAACTCCTTCTATCCAGTTAACAGACACTTCAGCGTCCTTCCATATCCTGTGACTGGATTCATTCAGGAAACAACTTCTGAGTCTCTGAGAACTCTGACAAACCCAAAGGACTGTGAGGTACTGTACAAACCCTGGGAGTCGGCAGAAACACTCGACTAGCCTTGCGGGATGAGAAACCTACAGGGGAAGGGAAAGCCCGTGAACAGAGCATTGTTTCTCTTTGGTTTTTTTTCTTCTTCTTCCAGGCTTGTCTGCCTTTTTTTCCCCTGAGAGAATTCACATACTTTGGAAAGTAAGCATTTCACACCATGCAGATGTAGTGGACCAGGCTGACCTGACCTTCCCCGACACAGGAGCTCAGAGGTCGTTCATGATAACCCCGTAGATGATAAACACCTTTAAAATGCACTGTAGTCGGTTGACTGGATTGACTCGTGTCTACGTTTAAGTCCAAACTTAGTGCCACCAGTCAAGATCGCTGCCTTTAGAATGACCGGAATCACCTTTTTGCTTCTGATTTTTGTTCTCAAATCATAATTGTCTCACTTCATGTTTATAAAATGGTGCTCCAGAGTGTTTCATGTAGTTAACCTATGATTGTTTTAAACATTTTTTAAATGTGTTTAATGAAGGCTTGAGGAAAAAGAAGGTGAAATTACATTAATCCTAATTTAATAGTAACACAGAAGCGCTTTTTTAATTGTCTAAGCAGCGCCATATCCAAAAATTTTTATTTTTCCCCCCCCCCTCATTGGCTTATCTGGAGCTTCATTCCATCTTTATCCTAAAATCATTAAAAAAATACACTGAATTCATTTAAGAATTGTACAAAATGTACTGTTGGTGTATCTCCTTTGCTCTTTATTTTAGTTCTCTGCAGCCGTCTGAAAATTTGCACTGTCTGTTTATCGATGTGTTGTGAACTCAGTCAGTCCAGTTAATCAGTAGCCACAGCATTCTCTGTTCTGTGTGTGAGAGTGTGTGTGTGTCTGACAATGACTGACTGTACAGGCACGAGTGTGTGTGTTTGCCATCACCGCTTTTTTTTTTTTCCCCCACCTGGAAATGTATGAGTTTATTTCTCTTGCACACCCCATAATCTCATAATGTCAGTTAGAACAGAACAGTGAGGGCGGTGTCTTCTTTTTTTCTTTTTTTTTTTCTTTCTTTCTTCTATTTATTCCTGAAAATGTTCTATTTTTTGCAAAGGTTGGAAAGCCGCACCAAACTGTGCTCTTATAATCTAATAAGTGTTCCTTTATTTCTTTTTTCTTCTTCTGTTGGCTGGACAAAAAAAAAAAGCGACATAAATAATGCTGTGTTCCAAATCATTTCGTCCACCGTACGTTCTCCTGTGCTTTCATTTTATTCATGAATTTTAAAAATGAGAATATTTTCTATCCAAGTGAGTTTAACTCGAAACAAAAGGGGCCTGTGTGTTTCTCTGCTGTTTGTTTTTAGTGCCCCTTGTTGCAGCAATTTGAAATAAAGTTATACGTGTTTTTTGACTGTCGTGTCGGTTGGCTCTGTAGAGTAGTTTGCTTTTTAAAGACACCACATTACCACAGAGGAAGCGATGGCGTGGGGCGGATATAGAAACAAGAAGTGACAGATAATTTACTTTTTCTTTACGTTTTCACCCACATGATCAAGTGAAGTGTCCATAAATGAGGTGCTTACACAGACGATGGCGCCAAATGAAGAGTTTTACAAAACATTTCAAGTAGAGCGTCACTTTAAGAACAAAACCTTTATCTTTCAGGACAGCATTCAGTAGCTCAGTCACTAAAAATCCAACATGCCCACGTATTTCTTTGTTCGTTTCCGTATCTCTGGATGTCGTGTGTGCCTTTTTGAACTTTGGTTCGGTTTTTTCGGTCTTCACAAACGATGGAATGAAGTCTATTAAACTGTATTCTCTGCTTCCTATTTGTTTTTTGTCGTGTGTTCCAACTGCTGTTCAGATAACTAAGGAAATGTATTGTTCATATTATTCATTTAATTTTTCTTAAGTTTGGAACAAAACGCTAGAAGGTTGTGCCTTGAGTAAATTTACGTTTTGTTTTGCTAAAAAAATTAATGAAAATTACATTTTTGCCAAATTTTAAAGGTCAACCAATCCTCTCATGTTTATCTGGTGTTTTTAACTAGTTTTCCAGCACTCTCAGCTATTTACACCTTTGCAAACTTTTGTAGCTCTTCATGAACTTCTTAATTTGCAATTTAACCACTCTTTCTACATCGAAAGTAGTTTAAATCAATCCACTGGACTTTAAGAAAGTTCCTTGAAGACGTTTCATCTCTCATCCAAGAGGCTTCTTCAGTTCTGGTGGTGGTTGGTGTTGCCTCAGCTTTTAAACCTCTGTGAGGTGTGTCCAGGGCTATTATTCCAACGACCGATACCAAAACTCAATTGACTACTTAACGATGGTGGTTGAAATGCACAGATGTCACTGAGCCCTCGTGTGCTAATGGTGGTCATTAGCATGAGTCTGCTGAGTAGTTCTTTTGGGGAGTTTAGAAAGGACCTGATTGTAAATTGGTGAAAGATGATGTCATAGACCACCCCCCCTGTTCAGAGATGGCTTCTCTACTTTGACATGGATGGCTTCTTTCACTCCTCTCCCATCTGTCCTCCCTCTCCAAAATCTGAACATCCATGTCAAAGTAGAGAAGCCATCTCTGAACGGGGGGTGGGAGGGGGGGTGGTCTATGACATCATCTTTCGTCAATTTACAATCAGGTCCTTTCTAAACTCCCCAAAAGAACTACTCAGCAGACTCATGCTAATGACCACCATTAGCACACGAGGGCTCAGTGACATCTGTGCATTTCAACGACCCCCACCGATACTCACGACCACCATCGTTGAGTAGTCAGATGAGTTTTGGTTTTGGTCGTTGGAATAATAGCCCTGGACACACCTCACAGAGGTTTAAAAGCTGAGGCAACACCAACCACCACCAGAACTGAAGAAGCCTCTTGGATGAGAGGTGAAACGTCTTCAAGGAACTTTCTTAAAGTCCAGTGGATTGATTTAAACTACTTTGGATAACCATGACCTGGATGAATGAGAACCTACATAGACACTCTTTCTACATATTTTAATATTTATTGCTGTGTTTTAAATGTTTGGGTTTTTTTTTTGTTGCTTTTTTCTTACTTCTGCTGCTGCTTATTCACTGCCTTCAGTAGATTTTTTTTTCTTATCTCAAAAACACAGATTTACACTTCTGGGGTTTAATATGTAGCATACCTAAGCAACCAGTCTTGTCAACTTGCAGCGTTGAGCTTCCTGCATCATTACTCTTTATTCTAACGTAGTGTCTGCATTGATTCTGTATCTTCTTCCTGCCTACCAGTGTGTTAAAGTCATGCATACCTGTTGCTAGTGACATGGCAAAATTACAACTACATGTACAGAAATCTGTCATTCTAGGGTAGTAAGTGCACATTTCATACTTTGCTCAATCAAATCTTATTTAATATTTCAAGGAACAAGTGTTTAATTATTAAATGAGGTTACTTTGAATGGAGAAAACAGACCTAGAAATGGTAGATTTGTGCCTCTCGTATATCTATATTTTGTGCGTTTGTCGCATTACGGCTGGATTTGAGGTTAGTGAGGTAACTTAAGGTTTAGGTTTTTAGGACTGTGATAGTGGTTCACTTCTTAGGAGGGTCCATGGTAACTTAGAATGAAATTTGAGAAAACACATCACTGCATATTAAAACATAATTTACTGATTATTTCAGACAGTGAGTTGGTCTCTGAGGAGGACTAGTTTTCAAAGGCACTTCATTATTCTCTGATCCTTTAGATGTCAATATAATCCTAATTCAGACCGATAAGCACTAAAGTCTTGTACTTATCGACTTCATAAGATTTGAAGTAAGCCTACTTATGAATTATGTTTTAATATTTGTTCTTTAATCACTTCCAGATCTGTTTAACACCACTAAGCAGCTAAAAGAATAAAACAGTCTGACGCACTAAAAATATCACAGTAACCTCCATTTTGCCATGAAAATAGTTTTATTTTTATGATTCTGTTATTTATTATTTACATAATTAGTCTTTTTTGTGAGCAGCATCACTGGAGTACATCTATAATCACATTAAACAGCCTTGTGTTGCATAATTTAACTGAATATTGAATAACAAAAGCAACTTTTGTGTAACTAAAATGTTCCTCTAATTGTGCCTTATATGAGGCCTGTTGATTTGCTCCTCTGGTACAGTTTAAAGCTTCTCATATTGGTTCAGGATTATTGTTACTCCATTTGAGAAATGTGCAGCTCAATTTTTTTAACCTTTTGATGTACAACATGGGTCAAATGTGACCCATATTCAACGGATAATGGGTATCTCTTGACCCATGTTGTGCATCAAAGGGTTATCAAGCATCCCATGCCAACACTGTCTCGCCCTCACGGTTACATTCAGAAACTCTGATCGACTCACCGAGTTCATTACCAGCTTTGTGCCTGGCAGCGATTGTCTGGTTTAGATTAGCCAGATAATGAAAAGACAACCTGGGTTTGTTGAACTTGCTTTGTATATGGGCCTCGGTTCTTTTTCATCTTTGTTAAAGTTTGTCCATGTCCGACTTCCTTCGCTTTGTTTTTGTATCATAAGAGCCTGCTTTAGTCTTCTGTTCAACTTCATTTAATGCCTCCATCGTTCTGGTTGCAGTAACATCTGGGTGCTGCAGTTTATTTATATATATGACTGCCTTTTTTTTGAGAGTTAAAACTGTGAGGTTTGCGTTGGGGATCCTCTAATGTAAAGCTGCATCTGAGCCGTTTTCAGGTGTGAAAAACTTCAAAATATGTCATTTTGAAACACAGAGATGAGTCTTAGGGGTAAAGATGTAAAAGACATTAGTTTACACTCTGCTAACTAGCTAAAATCAGCTCAGTCACATGACTCAATGGGTCTATATATAGGGTGTAGTCGGTTTACAATGTACGGCGTTTTGTCAGAACTGGTTATGTGGAACTAGTTGGCGAGCAGAGCGGACAAACACGTCGTCACGCCGTGCTATGAGACGGCTTTGTTTGCATTTGCCGGTTGTATGCCACCTTGGATTGTACTACATTTGCTAACTTGTGTTTTGTTGAATGACTCATACATGCATGAAAGTCGTTGGTATTCATGACTTTTCCGAAGAATTGATTGACATTTTCACTGGAGTTCCAATTTATGGCAAAAAAAATGACTTGCGTTGATCCATAGGACCGGAGCTCTGACACATGGAGGACCCCCTGTAAGTGTTTAATCGTTCCGTGTTCCCTCCTTGGCGACCATGTAAGAGCTCTAGTTTAGATCATTTTCTAACTACATCAGATGCAACGTGCACATGAGACCCAGAATCTGTCTTCAATTCCTTCTCTTCTCTAATCCAGCGTCTGGATGGCGGTCCAGGGTTTTCGCACAGGTTGGGCGTTCTCCCCGCCGCTCCTCTAATTCCTACCCAAACTGATACAATCCCTGTGTATTTCCTTTCAGGTAATTATGAGATAAAGGTGTGGTGCTGTCTGGGATTAGAGCTGAATCAGAAACTACATGGAGATTTGTGCCCCTGATTGTAAATGGATTTGAGGCGGGCTGTCACTTCTGCGATATATCACACTTCACAAAGATTTATTCAGCCCAGAACAGGCGTAGTGGAGGAGGAGGAATGTATTCCTGGCTGCTCCTGATGAAGTGGGCCCTCTTGCTACTCCTGGGCACTCAGACATAAGAGCCTGAGCTGCTGGCGGATGAGGCTTATAATGAGGCCCTGGAGATGCCTAGCTTAGACTCCGTAGCTTTCTCTGCTTACCGGCTAACTTGCGCCGATCGCCAGTCGGCAACATACAAAACAGAGTTTGTAGGCTTCAGAGGAATGCCGTAGCCAGGCCCGTTGGCTGTGGCATGTTGAGTTTACCATGCTCTCAGAAAACGGGACAAAGAGCCTCTATCCATTTCTAATGGAGATTCCTCCTTTCCTGGTTTTGGCTCCGGTATCTCATGCCTTTTACAGCGTCCTATACTCAATCTAATGTGTCCGATAGGCAGATGTGGGCGAAAACTGTTTTACAAGTCGCATTAAATTTCACGACCTGGCTATAATTTCTCATGTCGGGTTCAACAATGTGTCCTGAACAAGTCATTATTTCACTTTAAGTGTGAAATGTCAAATACACCTTTTCCTGCAGCTTGTGGAATATTATCAAACCTATTTCACCCAAGACGGTGGCATAAATCATAAATCAATAACTGCTGAATCCCTGTGCTTTTCCAACTAAAGCTATATTTCCAAAGAATATTTTAAGTGCATTTTAAAGTATTGCAGGATTTAAAATCTACTTTTTGACTTCTCGAAGTACAGTTAATGCCTATAACTTTCGAATAAGTTCTGATGTTGCAAACACCAAAGTCCACATGACTGATGAGTTATTTCCACTTGTTTTGTTGTCTTCACTTCCAAACTGTATGAAACATTGCCGATACCAGCTGCCATGAAAGATTAATTACAACTTCCCTGACTGAAAACATTTTCTGAATTCTTCCATCCATCTTTTTCCTGTAGATTCCCCAAGTTGTGCTCATTTTTACTTGCTTTTTGAGTTTTTTTTTAGCAGTTGGAACCCTGATTTTAGTGGCCTGCCAACACGAGCCGAGTTTATTCGCTCCAAAGCAGTTAACTGAATTTTATATTTTTGGTGCATTTCAAGAGTTTGCTTTAAATTTGCTTCACGACGACACAGAAACACAGTTATGTCAAGATGTCTGCAATCAAACAACTGTTAAGAGTTCTTTCACTCACTCTCTTGTGACTTTTTCTTTATAAATCTTTGGGCTTGGGGAAGGTATCAGGTCATTTTGAAGTCACTTTTTTGGCGACAGAAAGTTCAAGAGAAGTCACAAGCTGTGTTTGGCTGCAAGTCTTTTGATTTTGTCAGGTGTAAGTGTCAGTATTCTCCAACTTAAGTGCATGTGGGGTTAGACAAACAGCATCTAAAATCTCTCTCAACACCTTTCTGAGAGAAGGAATGGCAGGAAAAGGGATGCGTTTGTCAATTTTTGCCTCTTTAACGGCATAAAAAGCACAATTCATCCTTGTCATTCTGAGCCGTTAGTTGTAGAGTGGGAAGGTGAGGAAGATGTCAAGTGCATTTTTTAGCATCTCCATTTATTTCAACTGTTGTTTTAAACAGCTTTAAAGTTCATTTTGAGTTCACACCTCAGCTGATGGGTCACAGAAAGAAGGTGATGTGACAGAAATCTGCATTCTTAGCTCACCTCAGCTGCTAAAGGCAAAAGGCAAATTTATTTATACAGCACATTGCAACAAAGAGGTGATTCAAAGTGCTTTACAAAGACATTAAAACAAGATAACAACAATTATTAAAAGAAAACATTTATGAAATCATTAAAAAAAAGGTCAGAACAGTAAAAAGATCAAAAACTAAAGTCAGAAAACAAGGGCTGTTTAAAATAACTGTCAAAAAAGAAGAGTTAAAATAAAGTAATCAAAAGCAGCTGAGAACAGGTATGTCTTCAGAATGGATTTAAATGTCCTCTGAGAGTTTCAGCTGATCTACAGAAAACTGTAGATCAGCTGAACTATGGGCACAGAACACTATGCCCATAGTGTTCTTTGTGCTCCCTATTAGGAAATCTTGAAAAAATAAACTGAAGCACAAACAGGCCTTTGCAAGCATCAGTGAAACAGCAATTGGCTCCATTTAGCACCAACTGTAGCCACCAAGCTGCTACAATTAAAGAGTGAGAGTGCGATTTTTAGAGAGATTGTTGATATTTACCCAATTAGGATCTCACTCACCTTTCCTCCCTGACCTGAGCATGAGAACAAACGTGCACGAGCATGAATGTGCACAGAATATGCTGGAAAATTGCTGTTTGGATTCATCTGGATTCGCTTTATTTTGCATTTACAGCGCAACAGCTATATAAGAACACTGGAATTTGAAGAATAACTTTTTTAAAAATTGGTTGCAGTATTGCTGACTTTACCTTGAAACATGTGTTTCCTGATTCAGAATGGGCCTTCAGGGGTGACTAGACATGACAATAAACATGGTCAGTCCACACACAGCAATGACTCCATGCTACTTTAACAAAAATCTGTTTTACTGTCATGCCTGACTATTTGGTAAACACCAGTGCTTATTATGATTAAGTAAATGAAACCCTAATTTGCAAAACTGGTTAAAACAATCTTTTTTTTTTTACATTGTTTGCTGGTGATTTGTCTTTGGCACTGGCTAAATTCTCTATGGGGTGCACCAAAAACTCTTCTATGTAGAGAAAAACTCTGCTTTTAAGTAGTTGAAATGTTTAATTTTATATATTTTTGCCAAGTATTGCTCCACAACATAATGCAATTGTTCATGAACAGCAATAAATTCTACTTTTGTTCTTTTGCACTGGATTCCACTTGGAGAAATTGGACCCCAACATCCACAATTTAACAATTTAAGTGTTATTTTAGTGTATTATTGCAGTTCACGCATGGGTCAGCTGCATGTCGTAGTGAATGTTTGATGAAAAACTAAAGATGCATTGTCCAGGTTTTTTCTGAGTGATGACTGAAACCGCTTGCAAAACAACAGAGGGATGAATGTTTTCACCGTCTAAAACTCTGCGGTTCGCTCTGGTTGTCGTTCAAGAGTTTTCTGCGAGAGAGAGCAACTTGACTCGTCGAGAGGACCATCCATGTCGACTGGCCCGTGGAGGAACGTAAGGACTGACGCGATAAATGCAGGGATTTTCTGTTCCCTGGACGAGGAGCTGGATGCATGCTTGAAGGCTTTGACCTCCTCTGAGTGACTGTGACAGCAACCTCAGTTTCTTTGTTCAGTCCCTCTCCTGATTCCTTTCCCACTGCATTTGAGTTTAGCAACCTAATCTGGTGTTAGCGAGGTGCATCGCCTGCTTATTTGAGGAACAGAACGGAGATGGGTTTATTTGTAAAACCGGGAGAGGAATGATCAGGCAGGCCTGAGAATCAGCTAGAAGAAAATAAATCCACTCCAGGTCTCAATCAGTTTGTTCGGCTCTGTCCGCCCATTGGTTGGGGCGTGACCCTCACCCGCGATTATCTGTGAAATTCCGCGTGATAATCCTGAACGGTTTGAGAAAACATTTGATGCACGGGTATGGAGTATTCTGCAGGTATATACCATCCCCCTCGGCTCACCCAGACGCCCACGCAACTGCACTGACTTTGAGTTTTATCAACCTTGACGTGCACATACTCATGAACTGTGAGTTAGCGTTAGCTGGCAGTGGAGGGGAGGAGGCCCTCACAAATGCAGCCAGGCACATCATGCTTTGCATTTGAAGGGTCCACACCGACTGGATTGTTGTTAATGTGTGATTGGAGGAGATGGACATGAAGCTGTGGAAAACATTCAGCTGAAAAATGATGTCCTGCTAGTCTGCGAGGAATTTAAGTCTGAGTCAAGTCTGGAACACGGCAGAGCAGATGCCACTCTTGATTCTTTCAACTCTGAAACTAAAAATCCTTCCAGCTTTGAGGTTTCGATGAATTCACACTCGCTTTGACGCTTTGAGAAGGCATTAGAGTGATGCAGAGGTGGGAATGTTACGCTACATTTTCCATACTGAAACAAACTGTGCAGCAATCTGCTCGAATATCTTCAAGACAAATATGCAAGCAAGATTTTAAAAAAGTCTGAAACGATCCCTTTTTCCTGGAAAGTCCTTCCCCCCGTTCAGCTGTATATTTCCTTGAAAAAAATGTCACCCAGCAGATGAAATGCTAACCAGATGTTAAGCCACCATTGGCAGAAGGTGTCCTTTAATGAATAATAGCTCAATATCACACAAGTCAGAGCGGCTCAACTCACGTGTCTCACTTGTATTTGCTTTAAGCTCCACCGGCAGAGGCGAATCTATCTCGGCTGATTGTATAAGTCACTTGTTTCCGTACGAGGATGGAAAAATATCACGATCATGCTGGAAAAACAACCACGACATTCCAGTGGAGAGAGACGGCTTCAACAGTGTGCATTTGTGATTATCATACCTGCGTGTAATTTGTAGATAATTGCTAATAACCCAAATATGTCTCGTGTTTACTTTTGTAATTGGATCACATGCTCTCGGGAGATGAGGAGGCACCTCTGCAAAGTGTTTCTCGGGGTCAATGTGCAAAAATACAGAAAAGTAAGAAAAACAATGAAGGAAAGGAGACAAACATTTTTAGAAATCTAATTAAGTGATGCATACATTTGGTGCAGGTATATGCCACATAAAAGCACATTTTCGGAGTCCATTTGCACTGTAAAAACACTCATATCTACTGTCCAACATCACACTCAAATGCTGTGGCATAAATGTCCGTAATTGCTTTTCAGTTTCAAGAAAACAGACAGGAGAAATGCAAAAAGGAAATCAGACAATGTCCTGACTTCTTCCATAAATCTCTGGGTAGTATCACCTATTTACATTATATACAGAGATGTTAACAGGATGAAAAAATGGCTGTGTTTTTCCATAAACTGGTTGTGACTGAACGGCACTGAGCCAGCAGGCTGTCCTTGAACACAATAATCACATATAAATAGTGTGCGTCAGAAAGGTCCTCAAATCACTGGAGAATTAAGTGCTGTAGACAATTTGCTATATTTCCTTGTATCTCAATGCCAGACTGTTTATGGGTAATTTGAACTGGAGGCAGTATATAAAGATCTATTTCGTTTAGTTTTATTTGTTTGTTTGAATTTTTATCCTTGCTATTTTTCCTTCAAACAATCTCGGTCCTTTTCTAGCCAGCCCATCAGAGTAAAAATACAAAGTACCATAAGTGAGATGAAGTCGGGCTCATGTTTCACTGACACCTGATATTCTCCCACAACTGGAACCATAAAATCATCACAGCCGAAATTGTGAAAACAGCTGAACTTGGCCTGAAAACTGAAACAGATACAAAATACTGGAGCTTTCTGTTAAATATCCAAACAGATCCGTCCACAAACACTTCAAGGCCTCTCCTCTCCCACCTGAACCTGTCTTGCTTTGCTACCCCGAGGCTGGTGTTTGACTCACGTGTCCAGGCTCTGGCTCTCTTCAGGGTTTGTCTGGTGGCTGTTTGCTTGGTGGTAGGAGCATTTCTTCAAGTGGATGGGCACCTCTTCCTGACCTATGCTTCCTCCTTTTCTAATTTTATCCTTGCGGACCTGAGATGTCCCGCTGCTGCCCTTTGACGAAACCGTCTGGCCTCTGAACAGCTGTGCTCGCTGCTGACACAAACCAACCTTACTGAGGAGGATGAACACATCTCCCCTGAAGGCCTTTGTGAAGATGGCATAGAGGAACGGGTTGGCACAGGAGTTGAGTGGGTAGAAAAGCACCAATAAAATCTTGGAGTTGGACACAGTGATGAGGGGTCGGTCGAGCACAGCTGACATGGCGTAGAAGGAAATCGGTGCCATGCACAAGAAGTCAGTAAAGATGAGGACCGCCATGCGTTTGGCGATGTTGGTGTCTTTGGATCCGGAGCGGTAGTGAGGGTTGTGCACCGCGCAGTAGATCTTGAAGTAGCAAGCGCAGATGACAAAAAATGCCAGGATGTTGAGGACCAGCACAGCCATGATGTAGACCTGAGCCACTGTGGACTGGGTGTCCATCGGGAGGCAGATGCTCACCTTCTGGTAGCTGCTGATGCCAACCAACGGCAGCAGAGCCAGGATGAGGCAGAAGATCCACCCACCGAGCATCACAACCGCCGCGTGGTGCAGACGTAGCTTACGATCAAGGCGCATTGCAAAGGTTATAGCATACCACCTCTCCAGAGTGATCACTGTCAAGGTGTAGACAGACAGCTCGCTGGCAAAGACCGTAAAAAACCCGGCCAGCCCACAACCAGGACCCGTCTGCCAGTCGATCGCATGGTTGAAGTACTCAGCTCGAGTGTGGAGGTCTACAGAGGCGATGAGCAGCAGATAAATCCCCATGCACAGGTCTGCGAAGGCCAGATGACACATGAGGAAGCGGGACACTGACAGCTTGTAGTGGCTGGTGAGCAGCACCAGAAGCACCACCACATTTCCCAGAACAGCCAGCAAGCTCACAAACCACACCGACACTCGCAGGAAGCCAAAACCCATTATGTCCTCACAAGGATTGAACTCATCGGGCACCGGCGCACACGCCACCTCCTCTCCCTCCTCGCACACCACATAATCATAACGACTGTCAAAGTCTTGGCTGTTGTCCTCCTGGGGGTTCTTGAGGGTCTCTCCAAAGCCCACATCCTCATCTGGCTGGCCCCCAAAGTAGGTGTGGTAGTGGAGGCTGCCGTGGAAATCACCTCTCCGCCAGTCCTGCTGGGAATCTCGATGACCTCCGTCGCTTGACTCCTGATCCGGAAGTGTTTCCACAACACCATCCTCTTGGAGGGATGGCATCCGAAGAGGCCCCACAGAGCGCTTGTGATGCTGGTCGTAGAAAGCAGTCAGGTTACAGATGATGTACTCCAAATAGCTGGAAAACACATGCAGATGAACACAAATGAGACCGAATCTGTTAAATAATAATACATTCCCAAATTAGATTTAAAAAACCTGTCTCCTATCCTCACTAGTCAAGGTGTACAATTAAATCATTTATATATTCAGTTGAAGAAAAGGAATTCCTGTTTGGAGAGTCATTATTAGTCTGGCTCAACCTTCTTCCTACAATAACAGCAGTGAGTGACACTAATTATGGCAGCACTGTAAGAAGTTATAGGTAAACACGTCAGAGAGTTGATTCAATCCCTGCCAACATCCACATCATAAAAGAGCAGCTGCCCCCACTTGCTATGGTGGATCATCCAAATACACCGGCTCTGTTTTTTTCTTCTTCTATATACCATCTTTTATATAATTTTCCTAGTGCCTCCACTCCACTAAACTTTTCTGGCTGTCGTAGGTTTGATCAGCAGCAACAAAACCAAGAATTGACGAAAGCCCACCCTCGTTTCTTCTTGAGGTTTTTGAAGCCGCAGCAGTGGCTGGGGTAGGTGAGGTTGGCTACGGTGAGGCGCTTGAAGGTCTTGATGGGCGGTAGTTTCTTGAGGGCGAAGGCATCGCGGGCCTTCAGCTCACGGAGGGAATCCATGCCTGTGGTCGGCAGGGAGGTGATCCCTGTCAGGGAGACGTCTCTGAAAGACAGACGAAGAAGAAAAGAGCCTAAGAAAATACATTAGACACATTTGCAGAGATTTCTGGCTTTAATAATGACAGATTGGTAATGAGAGAAAAGAGTGTGGTGATGTCAGAGTTACCATCAATGCAAAGGCCCAGTAATTATTACCTGTGTAATTATGCATTACTTCATGAGTCAGTCTCAGCATAAACACTACGGAAACCTTTGGAGAAAATATCCAAATAAATGTCTAGTTGCAGGTTGTGTCTTTTGATGAAGAAAATAGCATACCTTTTGCTACAGATGCCATCTAGTGTCACTCCTTCATTCCATTTCCACCGTTCTTTTATCTTTTGTGATTTCTTGCTGTCTGTCAGACCTCCCTCTTACCTTTTGTTGTTGCACCTTTGCTATTTGCATCTGTCTGCCATACTTTTTGATTCAATCACCTTTTATTCTTTGTTTTCTTACCCTCTGTTACTGATTAGCAATCATACGCAAGTTAACCACTATTCACCCTTGTATTTGCATACAGCCCTCCTCCCTACTCTCTGACCATTCCTATAAAATGTGTACTTTCCAAATGTTCTTGGTTGGCCTACCTTCACAGATTCATGCTCTGTGTTGGTAAGGCCACTGCATGCCAGATTAGCAATAAACAACCCAACTACAGCGACATCTTCAACACTTTAGAGATGTTGCAATATAGTGGTACTGACCGTAGTAATAACAATAATAACTTTGTGTGTATAGCAAATGTCAAATTAGTCGACTAATGAAAACAAGTTCAAAAATTAGATAAGACAGAAGCATGCAGCACAAACAAGATAAAATAGTTCAGTTAAGACAGCATCCGTATATAGCACATCCAAGACAATGGCCACTGCGACTAAATACCCCACGGCAAAAAGGACCCCGATTGGCTTCACAAAAGCAACCCAACAAAATGAGACACTGCAGTGAAGACCCTGTAGCGCCATCCAAGGCACGACTACACCAGAGCAATGCACAGAATACAGACAAAACTCCACAAAAATCATAGAAAACACTGTTTATACCCTGTTTACGATACATACCAAGACTGAGGTGCTGAAGTTCCAGTCATCATGGACAACAACCCAACCAATGCAACAACAAAGCTGTACTGGTACTGCAAATCGCATCAGAAATTCAGTTCCGGTAACTACAGCTGATTGAATTTTGCGAAACTATGACAAACTAAGTCACTGACACAACATTTTGAATCCCGCACCTCATGCACTCCATACTGTATATCATAAACTGGAGCCACTGCAATTTACTGCTTCTACTCCTTTATATTGCAAATTTGATTTTAAATTGATTAACTGGCCAGTCTTACCAGTAATTATCTGTTTTTTTAGTGTAATACACTTGCCAATAACAAAACCAAAACCAAAAAAGAAACACAAGCAAAGTTAAATGTAAATTTCATGATTATTTTCTCAAAACTTCCTATGAGTATTGTGATAATATCATTGTCATGAATTATTTTGGCCACAATCATTGTTCGGTGAATCCAGTGATATTGTGACAGCTCTGCTTTGTACGTATTGTCATCATATCACAGATGTCTCCGTTCTGCCTGGAATTACAAAATTTCTCCCACAAGCGCAAAATCCATATTCAGATACAGCATTTTCACAGTTAGGCTCCATTTTTCTTTGCTGGAACTTCGATTAAGTCTGTGGAAATACTGGATTTAAACATATGTTTTCCCTGTGGAAAATATCTTTGTCTTTTCTAGGAAGATTCAGGACAACTTTGGGATCATAAAAATACTTTGGGAGATGCAACATGTTCCTGGGTAGCACGTTCAGTTCAGGCATGATTAAGATCCCTTATGGACAGTTTGGTCGCAGTTTAGCAGCCGGGCAGATAAACATGTAAATAAAAGTATGACAACAGCAAATAACAATAGTATTTTGAAGATGAAAGAAAAGTACTATATATGTCTTTTTTTTTTAAAGCATCCAGATCTTAGAAGTTCAGATGATTAAGTTTCCTATGTGACCATTTCATGAACTATTTGTAGAGATTACTTCTAATCTTTGGTCTACAGCGAGAGCCTGGAGGCAGAGCAGTGAACTCTGGGTAAAGATGGTGATCACTGTATGAGAGAACAGCCTGAGCTTGATCTAGAACATTTTCTGTTAGGCTTTTTTGTTTCCATTCATATCAGTGTTTTTATACTTCACATTTAGATTACTAATATGACTGAATCACAGAGAAACATGAGGAGATGCTAAGGTTACAAATCCAACTACGTCCCTGATACAGTTGATAATGTGCAATCATTTGAATACAGTCATCCATTGGATTGCACTTGCATGCTAATATAATACTGAGGTTTATACTTTATTGTGGCCAGAATGGCAGACACCGATACCTTCCAAAAGCTTACTTTAGAGCAAATATACTATCAGCAAATCAGAAGATCGAGACATGATGAGACCGGAGAGCCCATAGATGGATTAAACAACACCGTCCATCTGTTTCCTAGAGTGAACTCCTTCATCTTTAAGCAATTACACGTGGTATTTCTTGCACTTGGCCGTCATGCCAAAGCCAGCTCAACCTCATCGGGACAAAGACATGCAGGGGGATTGACAATCTTACCAACATCCTGTGTGATCCCGTTATCAGGACATCCACAGCACCGGACACTCCCCCCCTTAGAGGGTCAAGCAGAGTCCAAGTTCTCTTTTGCGTTCTTTAGTTTCCTAACCCATTACACCTCCAAGTCATTGATTAATTTCATTAAATGAAATAAAACACAAGCCAAGCAATTCCACAATCGCTAAAAGCTCAGTTGTTCTTTTTTAGTCCCATTTGCTCTCCCCACTTCTCTGTCCTCTGCTCTCTTTTCCTCTCATGGGGCTCATTGTCTAAAGGAGCGTTGGTCTGATTTTGTCATTTCCAGATGTTTCGTTCATGACCTCATGGAGGTGACCTCACTCAGGACATGTTTCTCGGCAGGGCAGACGAAGTCATGCACATAAAACCCGTTTACCTAACCAGACACTTAACGGCTAGATCAGAGCCACAACAGCAACCAGATAGCCGTGGTAAAGGGTCTCCGCATCAAATGCCCTTCAAAACGAGGAAACGGCGAGAGAGACAGGAGTATTGGAGAAACGTCCGAAGTTTCTCCATCGCATGCTTGCACACAATGCGTGTCAGGTTTCCTGGTCGAAGACACAGCTGTGGAGGAATTATCTTTACTGCGTCCTTTCTCACAGACGTGTCTTATCTAATCGGCACATTGTGAATAAGGATGAAATCTTTTGTAACACAGTGTGGATCATGAACAAACTAGGTCTGTTAGTTATTGATATGCTCCCCAAAATGGTTTGCTTCTTGAAATTCCTAAAAATGTAGTCTGTATAACGAACAATGTAACATTTTGGGGATACTTTTTGGCTTTCATAAGGAGAGTTTGACATGAAATCAAAACCACTCACATATCTGTATTTAAAATATAATTCTACAGAGAGCAGCTGAAAATAAAGACTAAAACAGGGAAAACAAAGTTAGCTAAATCTTCCTATCATTACCTTGACAGCTCACAGATTAGCACCTTTTAATCTTTTTATCCAACTTTCTGCGAGAAAGTGAATAAACAAATGTATTTCTCAAAATGTTGAACTACTATAAAGTGAGAGGATGTTGTAGGAGCCACGAGCTGTGTGGTAAAGTGAATGTGAGACAAGCTTTTAAGGTGAAATTTTGAATAAAATTAATATAAAAAAGATGGAAATCAATCTTGTAGCCCATAGCTGCTTAGAAACAAATAAATTAGGCTGCATACTGTTGTCAGAAGGCGGCAGTATGGGTAAAATTAGGCGTCATTTACCAACTAAAAAACCTCAGAGAAGAAAAAGTAGATACAAATCTTTGGGAATTGTTTTCAGTTGGAAAAGCTGTAATTATTCTTTTATGGCAGCTATGTAAAAGAAGCAGAAACAGATGATCAGAAATGTGAGTTAAATGCTGCCTATGTCAGAGCATATTCAAAAAGGCTTTTCAATCTCCCATAAAGTGCATTAAATCCTTTATGAAAAAGTCAAAAACCACCTAAAGTAAATTACTTTACAGCATGGGCCTTTTTGGCATTATTGATGGTTCATCAGCTATCCGTTAGCTTTAGCCGCTTTACCCTGTAGAAGATCTGCCCAGCTGACATTTGGTGACAAACAGATCGCCAGTCGGTCACAGTGCTAGTTGTAGAGGACATAAAGTTATTG
The DNA here is from genome assembly GCF_021347895.1 of Acanthochromis polyacanthus. NCBI lineage: Eukaryota > Metazoa > Chordata > Actinopteri > Pomacentridae > Acanthochromis > Acanthochromis polyacanthus. The sequence continues at coordinate 2,928,842 of NC_067128.1, forward strand.
TACAAAACCAATGATTTTTGACCAACGAGCAACGCTGGGCAGGACCTCGGTACTCCATCTGCAATGACTTGGTCGCTACAGGGTAACTTTTGGTCACAAATAAGGTTGTTTGCGTAAAATGGTAGCAACCATACGAAATCTGAGAATGAAATCGATAAATGCTGCCCTCAAATCAATTTAAAATGCTCTTGAATTATGATAGGAAATTTATTCCATACCATTTCAGCACACCTCAAAGAGCAGTATTCAATGCCGCTATTATTATACAATATAGCCATTTTAATGAGAAGCTCGGACGCTGTTGTATGTATTGAATGATATTTTATTCCAACAGTGGTCAAAAAAAATAGAAATCACATTTATTACAGCCCCAGAGGTAGGGAGTGGATAAAACCTGTTGAAAGAGTGCCTGCCCGTATGCGACGCTCCTCAGAAAAACAGCGAACGCACCCGTATACAAACAGGGACAATGTGATTGGTCAAAGCTAGCCGGCCTTCTATTGGTTGACAGCGTTGATACACAAAAAATCTGAGAGCAGAGCAGAGATCCGTGAGCAGAAGTTCCGTTAGAGCATGAGGAAGAGTTTGAGTTTGAGCGCAGGAAATCTGCGCGAGCAGCATCGTAACCGAGTGCGAGGACACAGTTTCAGCACGCAGAGCAAATTTGAGCGCGAGAGCAGAGTTCTGAGAGACAATATCACGAAATCTGAGAATGAAATCGATAAACGCTGCCCTCAAATCAATTTAAAATGCTCCTGAATTATGATAGGAAATTTATTCCATACCATTTCTGCAGTGTAGGGTTAGAGTTGGGGTTAGAAATGGTGATGTGTTGTCCATCATTACAGAGTCTACAGTAAAAACTAAATCGTGGACACTCTCTTTACTTTACTACTGGTCATGCCCAACCAACTAAATTGAAGAGTTCAGCATTTCATCTGTTAATCAGCCACAACACTAAAGCCACTGACAGGTAAACTCTCAGCTTAATGCTGTGCTTTAATGAGAAATTTTGGGTCCTCGCTTTAATGTGGAAGTGACTTTAACATGTACCACCCACCTAAACATTGTTCCAGACCAAGCAGACCCCCATCATGGCTGCAAAAACTGCTCAGGAACAGCTTGAGGAACATGACAAAAAGCCCAAACCATTGACCCGACCTCCACATTTCCCAGATCTTAATCAGATTGAGCCTCTGTGGGATGAGCCCAAACAAACCTAATCCACAGAGATCCCACCACAGAACCCACAGGAACCAACGTCCTGGTGCCAAAGTCTTGGTGCCAGACGCCACAGGAACCCCTTAGAGTTTAGTCCATGTCTGACCATTTGGAGCTGTTTTGGCAGCACAAGGGGATATTTGGCTTGTGGTTTTAATGTAAAGTCTGATCAGTGGTATGGGTCTTCATTTAAAACTTTCACAGTGGCTTTAAAGTTTGCAAACTTAATGTACTCTTGACAGTATAAATACGGATTCCACTGAGATCCAATTTAATGAATGTCTTTAGACAACGTGACTGGTGTCAAATTTCAGGGCCACTTTTTATGGATGTTACTGATGGTGCACCTTTAAGGATTTACAAATCTGATAAGAGCGCTTCAAAATTTCAACCCTTCAGATACTTACAGAAGCGTTGGGCCGCTGATGGTTCCCACAAAGGCCCTGTCGTCCATCTTGGTTAAGTACTTATTCCTGTGAAGGTCGCTGGACAGGAAAGCACAAAACTTAGTTATTCTGCACATTTCAGTCAAGGCATGCCATAATATCTTCTTCAGCCTCATCACTGCACATTCCTGTGTTTATTTTCTCTCCTTTCGGGGGTGAAACACGACAGAAAAAGGTCTCACTTATGCTGCTGATTCAAATTAGCCGGTGTAAGATATGATGGTGTATTTCTTAAACACCCTCACTACACATCTCCCCGAATCCCTTAAATCTAATAAGGATAATAGACCTGTGAGGGGTGTGTTTGTCTTGGTCAGGCTGTGCTGGGATCAGTTCTCCCCTCAGAGCAGATCAGGCGCCAACACAAACAGCCATGCGGTAAGACTTGCTAGTTACTTAATTGGGCTCTTATAAGGACCAGGGCTGAGTGTAGGTGTTGTAAAAGAGGAGAGGGCTCTTAAATTAATATCATTAATACCTCATATCCTGACTGTGCAGGATTCTGGACCAGCGGGAGAAAAGAAGACAGGAAAACATGTTGTGACCAAAAGGAAAAAGAAGGAATTCTTACCTGACTCACAATTCATATGAATAATACAAAACTGATTTCTCCAAGTCGACAGTGTCACTGAGTGTATGAGAGAGGGGAACTCCTAATGCAGACTGCCTGATACCCACTTTTGGAAGCATATTTTCCCATGAGAACTCCATCTTACTAATCAAGAGCTGGGCTTAAGCCCTTTTTGAGCACATATGAGAAGGCCCATAGAGACCCGACTGTGATCCTGCTGCTTTTGTAGTGTAATTTTGGGTAAGGAAATAACATCCCAGATGTCAGAAATCATTTAAACCAGGCAAAACGCTGCATAACCTAATTTTTGGGAAATTGGAAGGCATTTAAATTGACTGGTTTCAGTGTAGCAGTGAGAGATATTCATGCAGATATGATAAAAAAAATTTAAACTGTGAAAGTGCATCAAGTTTATAATGAATTACCCTTGAATTAAAAAAAAGCAACACTATTGTTCTGACTATTCAGCGTGGCGATGCAGCCGAGCAAAATAAAGTTTGGCATTTTGGAAACTATTTGCTGTTTTGCAGAGTGTTTAATGAGAACACTGCTACCAGTTTTTCCAATGTGAAGCTAAAGCCAGAGGCAAGTTAGGATTTCTATGTTCTAATAAAGTTCTGCAAAGTTCTACTAACATTTTCAGCAGGAACTTATTGTTTTATTTTCCAGAATGGGTTTATAAAGGTAGCATACAATTCTCAAGACATTCTGAAAATGTTTTCTAAATGTTGCATGGAGAATGTCCTTTCTTTTTTATGATAACGTTCTACATTATGTTACCTTAACAACATCCATAAAACATCCACAAATACTGCAGAAAAAATGTTTAACCTTTATAATTAGAACGTTTGATTACAAAAAAAGTGCTCTGTCCATTTTCATAACATGTTCATGAATGTTTGTTTGAGAATGGTCTTCCTTTGTAAAATCTGAACTTCTCTTTTTTTTTAAATTATTTTTCAATCAATCAAAAATGTATTTATAGAGCACTTTACAACACTCACAGCGACCAAAGTCCTTTCTAGTTAAAAACAAACAATAAAATAATAAATAAAAGCAGATTAAAAGAAAGCAACAATAGAGCATATCAGGAAAATAAAATCAGATAAAACCAGATCAAATAAAATAAAATAAGATAAAATAGAATAAAATAAAATAAGATGAAATGTCACCACATTACTGTGTATTAAAAGCCAGTCTGAAAAGATATGTGTTTAGCCGTGCTTTAAACAAGCCAAAGTCAGTGATGGTGTGAATGTCATTTTTCTTTTAGTTTAGTTACAGTTTACTGTTATTTTACAGGTTTTTCTGCCTTATTTTTTTCTCATTTTTTTCTGACATTTTCTGTAATTACCATTTCTATATGAAAGGGACTTTAGTATTATTAAATCAGAGCTATTTCTATTTTTTTATACAAATTTAATGTATTTTTCTGTTGTTCTTCAGGTTATAATCTGTAAGCTTCCATTATATAGTTGCTATTCTATATTTTAATGTCTACTACATTTCTTTTTTATTAAAATACAAAAATTAAATGAATAAAAACAGCTATATGCTGTATTTGGGCTACATTCTGTAGGCTAAATGTTCTTATATTGATTTTTAATGGATTTTTTTTTACTGTGTTTTTGGACAGTTTTTCACCTCTTTTTTTTTTTTTTTTTTTTTTACAAAGCAACATAACCTGTGGTCTTGACATCTTTAAAACGTCCTTGTAGTTAAACTGTTCTGTCTCAGCTCCCATTTAACCTTCTTGTTAATGAGGAATAACACTTAAAGCATTCTTTGGACATTAGATTAGAACGTTTTTTAGCGTTAGCGTAGCTTCACATCAATATAAGGCTGGAAACAGGAGGAAACAGCTGAAACATTCCCACAGCCAACCGCCAGTAAAACAACAGCCGTCATTGTTACTCTGGTTTTTACAGAGCAGATAAAATGAGATATGACCTGTTAATAAGTCTAGATTTAAACTCTGCCTCCTTGAGCCAGATGAGCGTTTCCTCTTTTCTCTCTCCCACTTTCCATTCTTTTCTATCTGACTCATCAGCTGCTGGCTTTAGCTTCATATTTATCATGCGCACTCTCGGCAAGAGAGGGATGAAGCTCGTTTTATAAACCGCCAGACTATTCAGTAATTATTATGCTAAAAAGCGAAATCTAATTAATTAAGCACGACGTCTCAGTTTGCAGAAATACCTACACTTGATCTAACTTGGTCCCGTTGAAGGCGTGATGTTGTATTTCTCTGAAGCCGTTTCCGTACAGCATCCTGGAACAAAACATTGAACAGTAACGTCAAGAGAAAAGCATCCATTACGGTCTGTCTCTTTCGATTTAACAACCAAGCTGCTAAATGAAAATATTTCCCATGTGTTGATCCCTCATGCGCAGTGACAGAGATAAGTGGAAGCTACTTATTCCTCATTTTATGGTGAGATTTTGTCTTTTTGCGTAATTTTGCGGTTTCGAAACCCAACATTTACTTCGCTTCCCTCCCTCCCAGCCCTAACCACATACATACGTGTGATTGCCTGTTGTGAGCGAGCGTCTGTGTACTTGTTTTTTCTATCTTTGTGTGATTCCAGTGAGGTCAGGATGAGGATATGTTTTTGCAATGAGGTAATTTTGGACCGCCCCTGTTTCTTCCAGTGACTATTTTCGGGTTTTGGCTGAACGTAGAGATAAAGAATAGCATTTATGTGCAAGTATATAAAACAAATGTTCATGTATTTGCATTAGATGTGGGATTTTTTCTTTTGCACGTTTCTGTACAGCATATATGTGCATGTCTGTGGCGTTTATATCTCACACTGTCAGCACGTCGCTGGTGATGCCACGGAACGAGTTGGCCGGGATCTCGGTAATGTAGGGATGATCAACAATCTCCCTGCACAGCGAGACACAGAACAGAGAAGGGAACAGAGTGAGGTTGTAAATAAATACCTTTCACTGGAAAGTGGCGTGTGGAGAAATGCGGCGTTGATGATTGTATTCTCAAGTATTACAGCTCGGTAGGAAAATTAGATTTAGGAAATAAAGGAGGTGACAGAGCGGGGGACAACACAGAAAACTGGAGATGGAGCTCGTTTTATACAGACAAGAACCACATACAAGCACACATATTGCATTATAGGATGTTGTGTATCAATAACAGACAATCAAGTTAGTCAGAATAGTAGTAGAATTTCCTCCAAATTGAGACCGCATTCCCCATAATCCCTGCTGTGTCAAAAAGGTTGTGACTTACATGGAAAAGAAAAGATCATAAACACGCAAATTAAAAAAAATGCTGGGTTTTTTTCCCCACCATCTTTCCATGATTTCCTTTATTATTATTTTTAAAATCCTTAAAAACTACATGCCCTTAGGACGGAAAAATTAATAATTTCATATTGACAACAATGTAAACGGCAAATTACAAAGGCTGCAGTTTAGGATAAATGCTATGCAGAATGTTTTTCAGTGGTTTTACAGATTCATGCCATCGCTTTTGAGGGTATCTCACGTAGAAGTACTCTGTTATGTTTTAAATCCGTTACACAGTGAATATTAAACTGAAGCAGGGCTTAAACTGCAGTATCTGTCAAAAGAAAATCACAATTTAGCCTTTAGTGGTACCAATTGCAATAAAAACACATCCATGTTCCTGTTCTGTAATTAGAATCGTGAGGAAAGGGCTGCTGCTGGCAAATTATCTTCCTGACACTCTTATTTGTTTATTGTATTACAGTACAGCATCTTATACTCAAAGTTATCAAGAAAATATGAGCTAAATTCTCTTAAATGCTGATAGTACATGAATTAATTGTAATTTTGCATCATAAGATTGTATCTATATACACACATGCACCTTTTCGCAAGCATAAATTTTGAATATTGAACAGTGCGTTTGGTTTAAAATGTGTAAAATTACAGCCGCTTACAGAATGAAGTTCATGTCATTGGAGTGGATGTTGCTCAAGTCAGGGAAGAAAGTCAGGCCGGTGTTAAAAATCCCCCTGAATTCCACAGACAAGGAAACAGTCATGAGATACAGGTGATGAAACAGAGATGGTACAGCGGGCGCCTTAGGTCTAAATGGGTTAAAGATGTACCGCCTTATTATTCACTGTCTGCTGAATTACATCAGACTTGGACAGATTAAAGAGACCACAATGATAGACCTAATCATTAAATAATAACTGGTTCGATTAATTTAGGAACCAACTTGAGAATCACTGTCAGATTCCCGCCTGTTAAAAAGAACAGAAGCGATGGAGACAACACGTTAAACTGCTACACTTTGGCCTTCTTGAGGGAAAAACGGCTTTTAGCTGTCACCAAAGAGTCAAGAATTTATATGAGGTTGATAGGATGCTGCAGGATTTCAACTGAAATGAACTCTGCAGTCACTTTTCCATGAAACTCAAATGAAGCAAGACTCCGTTTTAGCCACACAATGCCCCAAATAGATCAATATGGCAAAATTATTAGACTCAGGAATTTAAAATATGCACCATTCGTCTTTTTTGGTTATTGCCGTGTTGACAACATGTGGAATTCTACCAAAAAAAGAGCATGTTCTGAAAAATACTTACAGATACTTGAGGTTTGGAAGGTGTTTGAAGGCTTCTGGGTCTACGTACGTGAGGCTTTTTGCATTCCGAATCTCTCTGAAAGAACAAACACAAAGACGCTTCAGCTGTTTAAACTGCACTTAACCTTAAATTAAGCAAACTGACTCAGAGCTTAAGGAAAAGACTGAAGTGTGTCATGAAGTATTCAGAAACACAAACTGCACAATCTTCAGAGGACAGAGCAAGGTGCACGCCAATGTGCGAGAGAAGGGAAACTTGGTGCAGACAGCCAGGACCGGAAGTAGAGTCCAATTAGTGTTTCATTAGCGTGTTTACTCTGGTCCGCCCTGGACTGGACTGAACACTTCGCTCTGCTGTCTGAAGCCTTGTGGAGCTCTGGAGAGTCTGTCCTGGCCCTTCTTCACACACCTGGCAAACCTCACTGAAGGTCCCTGAGTTGGTGAGGTTCACCTTCCCAGAGCTGTTGTATAAAAACTGAGTCTTAAACCAAAATATCAGAGGTCCGTTAAATCAGCAAATGTAATCATTACATCTGTCAAGTTGGCTGCAAAATCCCTGAGTGGCAGCGAGTCAGTGAGCCGGGGAAAACTCCCAGAATTTAGACTTTGAGTCAAAATTCTTTGAACTCCAGAAGGTCAACCAAACAGCACGGTTGGGAATTTGATTTCCTTTTATTTGGATTATCTGGTAATGAAAGTTGGTGTTTCTGCGGGTGGTTCTCTTCTCTTTGTTCAGCCGTGGTGACTTTGGCTGGTCAGATTAACCAAGCAAAGGTTTGTGCTCTTGAAAGCAGCCTTACCAAACAGTACAATCAGGTTCATATAACAAAGACAAACAGCATATTCAAAGAGAATATTGACCTGTCCTACACAAACAAAAATGTGGAACAAGCTGTTAGGATGCAAAATAAAGAATCAAGTCATTTTGTATTAATAAGAGAGACTAAATAAAATGTTTAGTTTAAAGCAGAACTTCTGTATTTATGCCTTGTCTATTTGGGGGCACCCGAAGCAAGTCTGTGTAAACATTTAAATATTATCATTTAATGCAGTTGTTACAGCTATAAATTGTGGATAAAGTACGGATGGAGCCTCCAGGTCTAAAAAGTTTGTACCTAAAACCTGCATTCTTTCTAAGAGCCACCAGGGGGCAACTCCTTTGTTTCCAATTGTACTGAAGTCTTTGAGGTAATGACCCTACCTCTCTCTTGATTTGTTACCTCAGTTAGCACTTTTGTAATCAGTTTATGGTCTCAATTGCTAGTTTCAAGAGTCACTAAATGCAGCATGGTGTTCATTTAGTAAATTATGGTTTCCTTTTTGATAATATAGACAATAAAGTAGGGAATATATTTGGGCAAGACTACTTTTGTGATGGACAGGTTGCATAGTATCCTCAAGTTTTCAGTCAGGTCCACACCTCAGTCATTATATCAGGTTTAAAAACAAAAAGAAAGAAAACCACAGCAGGTAAGCTTCAGACTCATGGCTTTAAAATGGTAGCATGACCAATAATTGTAGATTTATTCATCCATCAGAGATTGAGCAACATTTCCCAAAAAAAGGAATATTTGGTACACGGACTACTGTAAACTGACTATAAAATAATCATCTCATAAAAATAACGGATTTTATTCTTATTTAAAATACATTTTTACATGTAATTATATGCATTTTGTTTTTTAAATGTTTTAATTAGGGACATTTACATAAAATAAGTTGCATATGATAACAATAATAATGCATAGACAGATAATAGATAAATACAAAAAATCTGTCTTTATATATAAAAATAAAAATATGGTGATTAACAGCTACTGATTTTATTGTTATTTTAAGACTGACATGTCAATTCTTTGTACATTTTTGTAATTTTACCGACATCTTGTGTACTTCAAAAATATAAACCTGTAAGATTACTCAGATTTGTTTTTGCATTGTATAGCTGTAAGACTGATCCAAAACAGTAAAGTAAAACCAAAACAATTCGTTAAAAGATGCTAAAACACTCACTACGAGCAAGACCTTTTACATCACACAGTATAAAATTATCATAGAGTGCAGCTTCAACTACGATCTTAATTTCCTGCACATGATCCAGTGCTGCTGCTATGAAGATAAATTACACACTTTCCATTGTGCCACACATTTTCCTATAATTACCAGAGAATGTCGGAGCTTTTATAAAACATGCACGTACAAATTGAAGCATTATCGCAGCGAATCATTTGTGAATACGGGACCAAAACTTAGATTTGAACCCATATGTGCATTCTTGCTCCCCCGGAAACCTAAGAATTGTTGAAATTGGTGGTTTCATTTGATGGTGGCACATTTCTAGCTCCCCTCCAGCCCCCCCCCCCCCCCCCCGCCTCTGAATTCTCAGCTCCAACTCAAGTCCTTGATCCACAGCTGCTGTCGGCCTCACGCAGCCAGCAGGAAGCAGAGCATTAATTTGTGTCTGACCCTGAAGGAAACCTGAGAAAGATGCCATTATCTGATGTATGGCACTACACCACACCAATCAGTGGCAAATAGGCCCCGGAGATCCAAAATACACCCCCAGAACACAGATACAACCCTCAGCTAGCAGCTTGAATTATTGCTTCTGTCTGCATTTTGATATGTGGAATCTAGCAGCTAAGAAGGGAAGACTGCGATAATTAAGATAGAAATGACAGGCAGATGATGCATCAAGACACGTCGGATTAATTTCTGCGGCTTTTAATCATAGTTACTGTCTCGAATGGCCACATTTTTAGGAGTGGAAACGAATTGCGTGCACACAAACTGCTGTGCTACAGGATGCTGTAACTTGGAACAAATCATTCACATAGGCAGGAAGTCTTGCAGTAATATATGAAGTGCTAGGAGGTGTTCTGCTGGAAAGTGTGTGGTCCACCAGGAGACTCGGCCATAAATCTCTATCCCATAATTGAGAATAGAGTGCACCTTGCTAGACTTTTTTCCCCTGAGCTGCTTCAACAAGAGCGGGAGCATGAAGAAGAGCAGCAGAGAAGCCAAACACCGGCTGCTGTTCGGCCTCGAATATCCGAATGAACTCTGCAGAAACGCACCAAATGCATCCAGATAATGAGTTATTTCATATAATTGAATTGTCTTATCTAATCTGCATTTAGTAATCCCATAACAGGATTATTTCTTCAACCTCATGAATTGGCAAAACATTTCTGCAGCACCCTGATGAGAAGCAGTAAGCAGTGTGAAGGAGAGAAATAAGCTCCAAATGTGCTTCTTTTTTCATTCCTTGCTTCCATTTGCTGCCGGCAAGGTTCAAAATTAAGCATTTTTTCTCTCCAGAGAGCAAATGGAACAGCTTAATCAATAGAGATCAATAAGAGTGTGCCCTTTTCCTTTAGTTACTCACATGTGGGTGATTTTCCTCAGGCTGTAGAACGAGTGCCTCTCCAGCCGCTGCAGCATCACGTCCACGGATATATATCTAAAAGAGATAAACAAAGCTTAAACCGAATCTACGGAACAAATCGTCCTCGTAATATAAAAATAATGACTTTTCTCGAGCACGTGACTCTAAAGAATCAAGGTGCTGTGCTGGAGTGAAACGTGAAGACATGTTTTCAAAAATGAGTTTAAGCGTGCGGTTCTAAAAATGACACTAAAGCCTGCGAAACTCTCCTAAATTTATCAGCCCACCTTGTTTTAAGCCTCCAAAGTCATGGGTAATTTCGAGGGTATGCCCCTCTCATATACATTACCGAGTCATCAGTCACTCTGCTCCCGTTTGTTATTACTCAGTAACAGGTATGCTCTTAAAATAAACTGTGAACTTAGCACCAGATCAATCTTAAAAATGACTTTCTTATTAGAAATAAATGCATAACACATACTGTAGTCTGAGCCTTGGAATCTCACATCTGATCGGTTTTCTGTTGTGTAATTGGTTCAGCTGGATTGCGGCTCAGTGCAATCCAAAGGCTCAGTGCTTTCTACGTGCACTTTTGGTTGTTTTGCTCACAGAAAATTTCTCATCCATCTCCCTTTTTATGCATGACTTGGACACAGATGTCGGACTCAGCAGCTGAGGATCAAGGCTGGAGTGTATATTTTACCTCGACGTAGAGACTCCACCTCTACTGGGAGTCTCAAATCACCAAACACCCAAAAGGGCTCTGCTGGAATACCTAACCAGTGTCCAAGCCCTGCTGTGGTCGAAGTAACGCAGCAGTTCTTCCAGCTGTGATTGGGAACCAGCAGTGATACCAAATAGAGAGAGCAGATCATCTGCTTGGGTGGGAAACAGAAGGGAAAGGTGGAGGGGAAGCAGGAACTTGAAGGGAACGATCTGAAAGCAGGTGAATGAAAGCAAATTTGAAGAGCTTGTGTAATGAGAACGTGTGCAAGGCTCGAGTGAAATAATTACATCGGATAGATCGACACTCACATTCTTGAGATGTTGACCATGTTGGCGAAGGCATCTGCTCGCACAGAAGACAGACGGGTCTCAAAAAGCCATCTGGTTGAAAAACAGAAAGACGGACATTTTAGTTAACGCAAAGATGCCGTTTTACTTTCAACTGAACCAGACTTTTTGTCATTAGCAAACCGTTTATGATATTTTTAAATAAATAGTTGAACATTTTAGTAAAACCATGTATTCACTTATTTACTGGGTTTGAGAACTAACAGTGAACTAAGTGTTTGTAGCCGGAGCAGACAGATAGTTAGCCTAGCTTTGCATAAAGATTAGAGACGGGTTGAATTGTTGTTTTTAGATTGAATTATTTGTACAGATCGAGCCAATAAGAAATAATGTCTTGAGGTGTCCACAGGAGTGTTTTTGGACTCGAAGGGTTGCGCTGATTCCCAGCATTGGACGTCTGATGAGCAGATAACTGACAAGTGTTCTTCAACAGCAAAACCAATCTTGGCTACAAGCTTGAACATTAGCTGCATCTTGTGGAATGAATACCTCACAAACAAACATGGTGGCTTGAAATTTAATATCGAGGTAAAATGGTCTTAGATTGGACATCGAAATTGTTCCTCAAATTGTGCTTCTAAAAACATTTGAGGCCAAAAATTAGAATTTTTCAGAGGCTTTAACACTCTGATTTGCATAAAGTAGCCCATGACCTCAACTCTACCACTGAGGAACGATCAACACAATGCCTCGTCTCTGCCATAGCTACCAGAGCTGCACAACCACAATGCATTGCATGGCTACTTGCACAGATAATTAATGGGAGGCATGGAAATGATGGATCCTGTAGGCATAGACATGTATTATTATTGATTTATGGTACATGTCCACGGAGGCGTTTTTCAACATTTTTCTTCCTGCAATCATGCAAACCTTGGCTGATTGCACCTGACTGGATGAATGCTTCACTCGTGGACTGTTTGAAGTGGCTTTCAAATTGTACCTGTAGTGTAAAAATAATTCACTGAAACATTCGAGGCGAGAAATAAGCCATTCAGCTTCTCAATCTGTCTTCATTTTAGCTCAACAGCGGTTAGGTTAAACGTTTTTCAGGAGTTTCTAGACAATGCAAACGAGGAGTGGCCACTGTATCACCTCGTCTAAATGCTTCGCACAGATGCTTACATGGACAATGAACGGGAAGCGAGGAAATGAAAAATTCTGTTGACGTGCATTATTAGTGATTCAGAGGTGTTTTAATGGATGTACCTGAATCTCTGGACAGACAACTTATCCTTCCTGTTTCCTGTGTTAATGCCGAGCTAACCATCAGATATGAGAGGGATATCTATCTTCTCATCTAACTCTCAGCAAGGATGTCAAGACAGTATTTCCTAAAATGTCAAACTGCTTCTTTACAAAGTCAGAGTATAATGATGTGAAGGCTTTATTGGTATGTCTGTCCAACATTTCTAGGCATAAACAATGCAGGTAAGAGAGGAGAGAAAAGGAATCGCAGATAAAGGCCTAATAGCAATCAGTTTCACAATAAGATGAAAGGCTTCTTTGAAGAAAACCGTGCCTCTAGGAATAAGGGAGAAAACAAAGACCTGGATCCGAGCTGGCAACCAAATCAAACAATGTCTGGGTCTGTTTACCACTGTTTCAGGAAATAAGTGTAGTGTGTAAAACTTCAGGATCCAGGAGATCAATGGGTTAGCAGTCAAAGCGAGGAAGGAGAAAAGAGTCAGACGGTGCTGAGGTAACAAGCCTGAGGTGTAGCAGGCCTCAACGCTCTGCTCTAATCTGAGGCACTCACGCTGAGAAGCAGGGAAAGCTAATTCAGAGAGCAGTTAGTAGGGAAAAATAGACCACTGCATTGATAAATAGGTACCCAATGTTAAACTAAAGTTAATGCTATGAGGAAACGTTGGTGTCTATCATACATTTTAACCATAAATTTGACTGCAAATTGAAAATAGTAAGAGAATTTGTTCAAAATACTTGAAAAAGGGGCTACTAAATATGTTTGTTTTTTATTATTATTTGCTTGCAGAGTTAGTTGAAAAGATCAAATTCATAGCGGAATAGTAAATTTGAAGCTGCAGCCAGAAGATGGGTTTCATTGCATTGCAGAAAGGCTGAAAGAAGCTGGTAGGTGGAATTTGTTAAGTCTTCCTGCGAGCAGTGTTAAGCAGCCCTGTCTCCCCTTAATTATGTTCACAAATGCATTTCAAATACCTTTTTATTCTGAATTTGTTCCTTGTGTTTGCTCCATGTTTGCACCTTAGCTCTTGTAATAATGCAAATTTCTCCACTGTGGAATAATAATGGGCTAACTTATTTGTTCTTATCAATACATTTTTGCCATTTATTTTATGGCTCCTTTTCAACCAACCAATCAAACATTCTATGGAGCCGGGCTCATCACTCTGGCAACCCAGAAAATGGAGAAGAAGCTTCGGAAAGTTGTGAAAGGGTCGAATTTTAACTCAAACCGTAGTATTTGGTCTCACCAAGCTTCTAACAAGCAGTTGCAAGGTCGCCAAAAGCACAATATCTTCCTAAATCTAATCAAACGATGAATGAAAGCCAAAACTAAATGAGTGAAAATGAAAGTTAAGTGTATGAATAATTGTCCTACAGACTGGTAACCTCTTGTACTATGTCTTACCTTCAGGGGTACAATGTGTTTCTTGAAAAGATAAAGGAGAATGGATTTTAGTTGTCTGTGAACATGGTATTTGGATGACAGGGTTGCATTAAGCTTATTATAACAACATGTAGACATGAGAGGTACATTCATCTTTAACTCTTTGCAACAGAACCTAAAAAGCGTATCTCCCAAAACAGCAAATGTTGTCGTTAAGAGTAACTTTAGGCGCTTTCACCTCCACCTCTCTATTGAAAATGTGTTATTTCTTTCCTGTGATCTTGCTGGAAATGTAATTGTGGTGGACTTTGGAATCACAACATGATAATAGAGAAAAGGGATTAAGTATGGCGTCCACATGTGTGGATATCATAACGTATTCTAGGCCTTCCATTGCATTCAGAGTTTGTTCCACCACATCCTGTCCCAACAAACAACAGTGTCAATTTGGAAGCAAAAAAAAAAAAGAAAAGCCAAAGCCACCATTTTCATGCACCTTTTGGTTCTTCTGGGTGAACAATAGGCTAATTCAGAGGCAGAGATCTGGAGTCTGAACCAGGTTAACATGTGGGGGTTAATGTTTCAGTCGACACGGGAGCACGGCACCCTGCACTCGCTTTGACACACTCAAACAAACACAGGGATACAGAGCAGACCCCGACACCAAACACCCCCGTCAGAGCCGTACTGTTTCACCCAACACGCTCAAAACCTCAAAAAAAACGGCATTCATTTTCAAACTGGAGCGCACCAATGAGCCCATCTTGTAGGCTTAAGGAGAAAATTACTACCTTAACTTGTCCTTTTGGATAGAAACCCTAGAAAACAAATGGGTTGGGAATTGAGTTTGAAGTGGGGAGAGGCCTCGTAATTCACAGTAGTGTCATCAGTGGATTGACAACATCGCCGTGTTTACTGTGTCTCATTTTGATGTGTAACGTTCTGTGGTGACTGCTGGAGAGGGTGACTTACATATTCTGCTACAGATTTCAATCAGCATTTCATCCAAAGAGCTTCAGAGTCGCCTTTTCACTTCGTTTTTCTGTTTAATCACATCTCACAATGAGACGTGTGAGAGCAAGTCGTATAAAAAGGTTGTTCCTGTTTGTTTTCTCATAAACACGTGAAGAAATTAGTGCCGAATGTCATGGTAACAAGTTCCATTGCACGATCCATCGGCACAAATTAATGGCTGGAAAATTGTCAGTATTTCCATTATTCCCAGCTACAGCTCATCTTGTTCAACATCCCTTTTTTTTTTTTACTTTAATCCCAGCACTCATCTGTTACCATTCAGGAGACAGTGTCAGGGTTTCACTCCTGAGTCGGTTCTATTAGAGGTCGGAGGGACAAAGAATATCACGAGTTATCGCTCCAATCCAAAAATTCTGAGGTTTTTTGAAGGACTGGAACTGCTGTTTTTTTCCCTGCCTTCCCCTTGAAGTCTTTTTTTCCTCTTAATTATTCTCAAATGGAACTCTCTGGGTGTTTGAGAAATGTGCTGCAAAAGGTAAATATTGTATTTGAATGCATCGTCCAGACGTAGGCGGGTGTCACGCTACGCAGGCTTCTTAGCGTGTCTGTGCTTTCCTTCCCACCTCTCAGACTCCCAGTGACACATGGAGGAACCTCCACACACACACAAAGGACTTCAAACTCTAAGTATCCACATGTGCATGCAGAGACAGACGTCTGCTTTGCATTCACATTTTGTTTTGTGGGAAGAACTTTTAGACACTTTCAAACAGATAAATAATTTTTAATCAAAATCTTATGTTAACAGCAGGATAAGTGCAGAAAGTTTCGATGCTTTTGCTCATAAAGGGGAATTTTCAAAATGATTGTAAGCAATTTGATGGGTACTATCTCCACAAATGTTTTTAAAAAAAAGAAGCGTTAAAAGTAGTAATTTTGAGTGATATGGTTATTCGATTTCTGGCAGAGAGTTAGATTAGTCATAAAGTATCTGCATGTTAAATAGGCTTAGAATTAATGCTTCAGTAAGCTTATCATAGAACAAAGACAGCAAACAGAAGGAACAGCTGGATCTGTCAAATGTTGGCGAAGTTTGCCAACCAGCATGAACTACAACTTAACGTTACGGAAGTGTATAAAGCTACGTGCTGGATGCTGCTCCACTGGATTCACTGTTTATGCTAAGCTCACTGTCTGCTCGCTGTAGCTGGCCACAACATTAAAACCACCTGCCTAATATTGTACAGGTAAGCCTCATGCAATTTAAGCAGCTCTGGCCCATCAGAACATGGACACTGGACCTGTTGGTGGTGTCCTGGCTGTGGATCTGTTAGATTCTGTTGGTTGCAGGGTGGTGTATCTTGTTCTGCAACCCTCAGATGCTCAATGGAATCAGGATCTGGTGAGTTTGAAGGTTCTGTCAACACCTTGGGCTCTTTATTATGTTCCTCAAGCATTTCCTGAGCAGTTTTACACAATACTATTCTATGCTATGCTATGCTATGCTATGCTATGCTATGCTATGCTATGCTATGCTATGCTATGCACATTTCAGTTTGTAAGGATGCAAAATTGTAGAGCAAAGTGAATGAGAAAGGTGTTTTGTGATTTCAACAGGGAAACTGTCTTTAGCTCTCAATAATATTTTTGGACCAACATTAATGATGACGTGCAAAAAAAAAGTATTTTTAAAAATTGTTTCATACAACTCGAAATATGCCTGTCTGTTAATATGACGGCATACTATTCAGTGCTTTAACAAAAGCAGTGTATGTCTGAAAGGGCTTTAGTAAATGCTAACAAGTTCAACTAAGATGGTATACCATGGCAAAAGTTACCCTGCTACATATCAGGGCATGAGCATTGCTTCTGCATGCATGGCTGTAGACTATTAAACGTGTTTTCATGACAGATTTGTAGGGTGCATATTTCTTATACTCTATAATGTAAGCTTGCAGATGAGATTCCTAAATTTGACAGTTTAATTTGTTTCCCTTCCACAAAATTCCCTCGTGCAGGGCTCACCAATGACAGCTCAGGCTAAGGACAAGGTTCTACGCTGTGTTGTGATAACCCTCATTCCTCCCTCCATCATCGAATCACAAACCACACTTTGTGTCTTCTCCAACAGCACCTATCACATAAAATTATCTCCTGATCACTGCTTCAATTCACATGTCCACGTGGCCTGATGTCCTCTACGATTTCCTCACATTCCTGCCCAGAGTTTACCCAGAACCCCTCCAGGAGGATAAAAAGACATGAAAGCATGCCACCTATCACACCGTCCACCCTCCTGATAAAAATATCTGCCAAACAAGCCCGAAATAGACAGCGTTTTGAGCGGGATGTTCTGACAGATGAGGCGTGATGGAGTTTGAATTTGTTGTTCACACATCGAGGAATGAATGACCCTGCTGCCCTGGTCAGGCCAAAGGGCCTCAGTCCTGCTGATTCCAGCCTGCTGAGAGTTCATTTAAACTATTGGCCTTTTGTCTCGAGGCCTCTTTTTTCTGCCAAAGTTGTTTTAGCCTGTTGGTTTGTCTGTTTGTTTGTCTTTTGAAATCCTCATTACAGAGTCCCATAAGTTGGACCAACAAATTGTGACATTTTGTCGAGACCAAGACAAGGAAGTTAGTAAATTTAGACAGATAGATGCTTGACTTCGTCTTAATAGGGTCAAAATTTGACAACTGCAACTAGAACACTCATCAGTCACAATATTAAAACCACAATAGATGAAGCCTATAGCACTGATCCTCCTTGAGTCCTAGGTATTTTATGTAGATGTTACTTTGACAAGAACAACCCATCTAAGCACTGTTTCAGGCCAAGCAGGTGGTAAAGCGAGTCGTCCATGAATCTCTCCACATACTTAATTGTCCTTGGGAAAAACACTGAATGCCAAGTTGCTCCTGATTGTACTACTACTTTACGTGTCAGCTCTGATATTGTAAAGCTTTGGTGAACCTAGTTTAAGGCTAAAATGCAGACTATTTCCCAACAGAGTGGTTGCCTGTAATAACACAATGTGCCCCAGTGTAGTGTCTAGTATCGTATTAAGAGATTTATCAACTTATTTCCACGGAGCATCACCAAGATGTTCCGTCTGTCCAGCATTACAATCCCGACTGGTGTTATCTGCTGGTTTAAATGGAAACAACCACTCTAACACTTCCACTTCTTTGTTTCCACATCTGCCATGGAGTCCATCTGAAGGGCATGTGTTTCCATCACTCAAGGCCGTGGCAGTCCGGTCGCTGTCCGTTGCATAATTTTCACTCTGTGCTTGAGCAGTTTGGGAAGTGTAAAAAAAGCCCTGCTACATTTTTCAGAGATGATCCTGACAGATTACATCACAGCGCCTCCTCTGGGATTTCACGACGGATTCTTTGGGGTCTCAGATAACAAGATAAAAGAGATCACCTGTTGGTTGGGTTTATTCTTTACATCTGTTGTTTCATTTGCTTTTGCTGCACTCGAATGGCACTGACAAAGCTTTGATTTGTTTATATTTAAAGAATACATGAGTGAAAGAAACTCTAAAGCTTTGGGCATGAATTTGCTTTTCCATTTTTTTTCCTTTTTTTATCACTTACAACTAAATAAGTTGAAATTGGAAGCAGTTTGGAGATGACACCATACCCTCTGTGGGCAAATCCCACTGTCCATGACCAGACAAGTATGTGAAAATGTAGTCTTTAGAGAAATGATAATGAAAATAATGATAATTTGCAACCCTGGCTGGCAGTAATCATATTATACCGTACTTTTCTGTTACTGGAAATACTGTTTTTGGAAGAGAAGTGGGTGCACTGTGATTTCTCACAGTCCTCTGATATCTCAACAGCAGTTTGGCTGTTAAATGATTGGCACACGAGCAGAGAAACATTATGGTACGACTGTATAAGGTCAAATATTAACTGAACCAATTTAGGTAAGAAGTTTTTCTATTTTTTGCTACTAAATGCAGGAATGAAAAGATGTGGTGACAACTTTTTACTGAAGACAGTCCTGTTTTTCTGACATGACAAGAGCCTGAAACGTTTCACTTCCCTGCAGTTTTAACTCAGTCTACTGGACATCAGATTTCTCGCTTTCTTCTCTCTTTTTCACTCCATTTTTGTGACTAAAATAACACATTTATTATCTAAATGTAAATTAACACCAATCCGTGATAATCCGACAACAGCTGCAAGTTTGTTCAGGTGCAGTTTTAACACTAAATATTAAATAAAAATAAATAAATAAAACAGAAAACCAACTGTCAAGTCGAAGAAATTGACCTATTTTCCAGCCCTTCTGTTAGATTAGTGTTTTACTGCCGGCTATAGTCCATGATTTCAGGTTATGAAGGTGGGTTAATGGTTCAGTTAATCTTTTTAAATAAAACATGGCGGAATTAATGTTTTATGCAGTCATTAGACTTATATTATTCCAGCATAAAAGTTGTAAATTATTCTCAGTGCCAAAAAAAAAAAGCCCCCACTGTGATAACTTTTAAGACATTTAAAAGATTGGCTACATTTCACCGCAAATCAAGGATACAAGTCACACTGACAACTTTGGAGCACAGCTTGTTAGTAATACTATAATAGACCCCAAAAAAAGGGGAAAAAAAGATACCTTTAAACGGAACAGCTACTTAACAACACAGACAGAGCAGAGAAAAGTCCCCCTGCGGGAGCACTTTGAAGGAATATTCATGTTATTATAATGATTCCTCTTCGGGGTTAAGAGCACTTTACATTTGAGATGCATGAAAAAGAAAGAGAAAGAAACAGCAGAATCACTTTTACAGACGTACGCCTACTTACAATGTCTCGGTGCTTGCTGGAAACCTGGGGAGAATATCAATGTCAAAGCAGGAGATGGTGTGAGTCCTCCACTCGGAGCACTCGCAGACTTCGGGGCAGGAGTCAGCAGCCTCCGACGCGCTGCTGCTGCTGCTGCTGCTGCTGATGGGGAGGCTGACGAGCGTAAACAGCGCGCAAGTTATCACCTGCATGTTGGAAGTGCGGCTGTTTGGTTTGTTTTTTTCAGTCCTAGTGTTGTCCACAGCGGCAACAAAATGTTCCTATCAATGAATAAGAGGATGTTAGGTTTGTTTCTGGTGTCCTCAGGTGGAGGCTGTGGAGCTGCGCCGCAGTTCAGAGTTGTGCGCTCAGTTTTGCAGTTTTCAGGGCCCCAGCAGTGACTGAGAGGCTGTGGAGGTGCAGGAGGACGGTTTGGAGGTGGTCTCCAGCTAGAGGGGAGGGTGGACTTCTGAGGCACTCTTGTGTTAGACTGCAGAATAGTTTTTTTGTGTGTCCTCCTTGAACAGTGTGTTTTGAGTTAATGTTAACTATTGTTTTAGATAGATAGATAGATAACTATCTAGCTATCTAGCTAGATAGATAGATTAGCATTAAAGGTTAGCATATACTCTTAATTTGTTGCACAATGCTACAAAAATACTTCTAATTTTAAAATCTACGGAAATATTTGGTTTAAAGGGATTTCAGGTGATTTTTCAGTGACTTTGACAGGTCGTTAGACAACAGTTGTGTAAAGCTACATGAGGTGCATGAGGCTTTACAGAACAGATGACTCTGTCCTGTCCTGGAGATGCTGTCCATGTTGTGTGACCAGCCCAGTTTACTGTTTTGTTCATTTTCTTAAAATAAAGCAGGTAAGATGCTCCCTATAAGAAAGATATATAGTTTCAATTCAAATTTCAAAAGCTACAACAATAAATGTTCAAGAAATAGATCAAGATTTTTTTTAAAAATAAGTAAATTATATATATATATATATATATATATATATATATACACACACACACACACACACACACACACACACACACACACACACACACACACTACTGGCCAAAAAATTTGGCTGCAACCTCAAGTTTCTGTTTACAGTGTCTTTCTTAAAAAAAGTAAAAAAAAAAAAAAAGGTTTATTTCATTTTTTAAAATGGGACAGTTCCTATTAATGTACATTTCCACATAAATAAAAGAGATTGTAGCCGTACTGCTAATTTCCATCTCGAGTCCCATTGGCAGATCAAAAATAAAGAAATTAGAAATAATATAAAACCATAGCTGAACAAAGACATACAAAAAACTCAAAACAAAACAAGCAACAAGCGATAACATGTAGTGCACATAACAGACTAAAGCATTGGGACCAAGGCAGCTACCAAGCAGCAATTAATTAACATTTACATATGATTATATTGTAAATATCTCTTTGTTGCTTTGCATATATCCCTCTACTGTAATTGCACATTGTTATACTGCACTTATCCCATTATCACAGTATGAATTAATGGATTGGATTTTGGGATGTATTTACTGCATAACCAGACTTTGCTTTCACTGATATGCATCATTTTCCCTAATTAACATTTAGGTATGCATTCATGCTACCAGGCAACTGTTGAATAAATGTGAACAAAAGAAAAGAAGGGTTTAGTTTTAGAGTTGGGAAGATTTGCAAGAATCACAACTTCAGTGCAAAAGTTAAAAAAAAAATCATAGTTTGCATTATTCACTTTAGCTCTTTGGCCTTTGAGAGTTTGCATACAAAAATACCAATAAATCTCAACTGTGTCCATATCTCTATAATGGCTACAAAGAAACAGCTGAGTATAGACATGATAGTACAGATACAAATACCTGATAATTATAGTAAAAATGAATGACTTTATATAGTAAGCATGTTTATTTTATTGCAAAGTACACTCATGAAACTATAATCTTTTTTGTACAAATTTAATCTTGTTTCCAAACTTCAAAATGTATGCTCTTTTATATTGTATTATTATATATATTATTTTTTTTAATGATTTTTGTTTATCTTTCAAACAATGTAATTTGAATTGATAGAACTATAGGACAAATCACAGCAAGACAGATCATAACTTACTATCATTATAATTAATATCACTATTATTGCTATTGTAGGACTCCTGTTTACCCACGTTTACTGACAGTATTAAGTGTATTGTATGCCCTATGTATTATTGCCTTTTTATTTATTTTAAAACATGTATTCTACTGTAGGGCCTGTATCTACCCATTCTTGGTAATAAATGTTCTTCCCATTATATTAATAAGGTAAATGTTCAATGTATTTTTTCTTTTCCTCCTGGTTAAATAAAGGTTATTAAATAAATGATTTCTGGGCAAAATCATTTATGATACTATATTTATTTGACAAATCTAGTCTATTCCCAATGAGTTCATGACTTCTCTTGTCCTTTTTGCCAGTCTAATCTGCATGTAGATAATTTTTCTTTTGTTTTGTTTTCTTTTCTCCTTTTTCTATCTGAAGAGCGGCAGCAGTGGCGCAAACACATGCCTTTGGACAATGTAGTTCACTAATAATAAATTCCCACACTGCTTCACGGCGGCTGGCCTCCATTTCCCGTCATCCCTCGGGGCTGCTACCCTCAGCAGTGTTGTTTTCCTGCTCAGACGCGGCTAGTTCAAGTTGCCATAGCACGGTGAAGCTGAGGGTTGTTCTTCTGTTAGTTATCACTCGAGGCGCGTAAAAGCACCGTTTCTCTTTTAACGTACTCCTAAAGACGGCGTGATTTTCCTCAGTTTGTGTTTTGTAGTTTTTACAGTATTGTCACCGGGTTAAATTAGTTGGCTAACGTTTGGTTAGCTAGCTAGCTAACGTCCATAGTAGTGCCCACTTGTTGCTAACCAGGAGGAGCATCAATCACAACAATGCCCCGGACGGTTATCTGGGAAGGGGGCAGTTTAAGTTGTCGTGAGTTGCTTCTCGGATAGATTTTTGTCCTCGTGGTTTTTTAAGTCAACTATGTCAAAGCTCCCGTATCTGTTTGCTATGACAGAATCATCCAGTGGAACAAAACTTAAAAACAATCCCACTTTGTTCGTTAATCAGATTACGGTTGACAGTTAGCGTCTTCCGCTGGCGAAACTAGTGCTGGTCACTAATCGTCATATTTGCCTCGTCAGGCGTTTTTTTTTATTTGTTTGTTTGTTTGGCTCAAAATATGGATACATCCAGCGGGTCGGATTCATACGACAGGATGCGGACACACAGGCCACGGGGACGGGAAACCCACCGCAAATCTGGCCGGGATAGAGGCAGAGCTAGTGGGAGTGGAATCGATGGACCACCCGCAGACATCTCCGAGAAAATCAGCACCCTGGCAAACACCTTACAGGTACTCTGCTTCTGCACATCTGCTCAGATTTCATCCATCTGCAACTTCCATGTCCACTTTGGTTTTACATGTTTATTTATTGCTTGTTTTGATTCATAAATCCAGTGCTGTGCAAATGTCTTAGGCCATCAATAGTTTGTAGCTTTACCAAGGCTGTAATAACTATATCTATTTATGTCCCTGTATTAAGATACAAGAAAATACAGCAAATAATACAGAATGTGCCTTTGTTGTTGGAACAAATGGCCTCTCTACAACAGAACAGACGTAATGACACAACCCAGTGTGCTTGATATTAAAGATGACAATTGGCACATAGAGAGTGGGGTCACAGACCAGAAATCACAGATTGTTTACATTGTGTATTGACACGTATTTTTGTTTGCTAGTGTTATTAAGGTTGTCGGTGTTGTGTACCAAATGTTGTCCCACTCTTCTTGAAAGACTTGGGGATATTGGTGGACATTTCATGCTACAGCAGCATCACATTGGTGGACATCTAGTGTCGTCTGAAACGCTTTCTTAGCTGACAAATGATGAAGTTTGGGTCATTCAAGTATCTGGCTCAGCTATAAATATGTCATCATCAGTTGTTTTGCATTTTCCGCTCATCTGCAACACAGAGATATTGAGGTTGTTGATATATTGACTCAATCCTTCTGAAATCCTCGATTAAGTTGGAGGACTTTTTGTGGGACAAGATCACGCTGTCGGACTTCCAGAGCTGTCTGGAACGCCTTCTGAATCAACAAATGGTGGTGTTGTAGACATTTGAGTGACATGCTAGCGTCCAACATGCTAACAGCTTGTTATCATCTTTATCTCGTCTTCTGAGGCGTCGTATCTGTTAAACAAAGCTGCATTTTTAAGGTGGCTTTTTATAGTCACTGGTTGGAGAAGTGTTGAGCCATCTGATCATTGTCCTTTAAACTCTGTGTGGATTATTTCAGTTGAGAGTTTGTCACTAGGTGAGCATCTCAAAAACTACTTAATAAATTCAGCCATTTTCTATCCATCACAAAATTTTCAACTTTTTCTGTAACTCAGGAAATACAACCATTTGCATGCTGTGTTTATAAATATTTTCAGCGTATGTATACAGTATTCAAAACACACACACACAAACAAAACCAACATGATTTCTAGAGGCCAAAGTTGGTGCTTTGCGTGACCTCACTCTGCACTTAGCACATCTGGAACTCTCTGGGGTAGACTGTCTTGTAGTTTTCTGAGATAACCTTGTGGTATTTTGTTCCTCGCTACCTACAGCACTTCTCAAACATTCTTTTTCTTTACACTTTCCTTTTCCTGTGTCCAGATGAGCACAGCTTCAGTAATATTCAGGTCTGGACTCTGTGGAGGCCAATCCATCACTGTCAGCAGATTTTCTCCAAATATGATTTCCCTGCATGAACACTGTGCTTGGGGTCATTGTCATGCTGAAAAATAAACTTTTTTCCAATCAGACGCTCTCCAGAAAGAAGGGTACGATGAATCAGAAATGGTGCTTTTCAACCTTTAAGATTCCATCAATTCGGACAATATCGCCGGTACCACAGACAGACTCTTCACCACATCTCAGTGAAATCTGCAAGTTCCTTTTTTTTGTACTTATCTCATTGAATCAGGACATTTCAAACCTTGATTTATCACTCCACAATACTCTTTTCTGTTGCTCTTCACTTCAATTACTGTGAAATTTTGATATATCATCATTTTAGCCTTGTTCCTATTCAGAAAAAGTGGTTTCTTGGCTGCATTTCTTCCACAGTGGACTTTTCTGATCAAACCTCTTACTGTAGGAGGATCATCTTAGCATCACAATGGAGCTGCCAGATGCAAAGGCCAACTTCTTTGCTATACTTAATGTAGTCTCTCAAAGAGCAAACTCTAAGAAAGTTCTCATCTAACACTGACAGTTTTAATGGCCTTGCAATCCTTGTTTTGTCCTAAACTTCTCTAGACTCTTCACATTTCTTTGTAACAGCTTGGAAACCTCATCTTGAGTATTCAGTTTGTTTGGTGATTTGGCTTTGAGAGTGGAGTTACAGATGCAAAAGTACACTCAACAAAAATATAAATGCAACACTTTTGTTTTTTGCTCCCATTTTTATGAGATGAACTCAAAAGATCTAAAACTTTTTCCACATTCACAATATCACCATTTCTCTCAAATATTGTTCACAAATCTGTGATAGTAAGCACTTCTCCTTTGCTGAGACAATCCATCCCACCTCACAGGTGTGCCATATCAAGATGCTGATTAGACACCATGATTAGTGCACAGGTGTGCCTTAGACTGCCCACAATAAAAGGACACAGTTTTATCACAGCACAATGCCACAGATGTGACAAGATTTGAGGGAGCGTGCAGTTGGCATGCTGACAGCAGGAATGTTACTATCACAGATTTAGACAGATTTGTGAACAATATTTGAGAGAAATGGTGATATTGTGTATGTGGATGTATGTATATGTCTCATCTCATCAAAAATGGGAGCAAGAACAAAAGTGTTGTGTTTATATTTTTGTTGAGTGTAGAATTTCATCCTGTCATCTAGTGTAATATTTGGCATTTTCAGTGGAATGATGTGACAGTCTGTTATACCCTAGCAAGCTTCTAATGAGTTAAACTCTTATAGTTTATGCATGTAATGCCTGTAGAATGTGTTTTTTTTCTGACAATTTTGTATTTTTAAGACTGTTTACACTTATCTTGTATATTCCAGTTGTATCTTGATAAGGAGTCTGAGAAATGCATTTGTATGGTCATTATAACTTTCCCAAAACCTAATACTTTTGCACAATGCTGTAGATTTCAGAACTTTTTAATTGGAACTTTCTCTCTGGCAGGACACCAGTAGAAACTTGACCAAAGTAGACAGAATGCTGGGTCAGTACAGGGAGCATACAGACGATCAGGCTGAAGCCATGGCTCTGGTGAGACACTTGTTCTGTTGATTGTCAGTTAATTGTAATATTTTCAGACCTTTGACAGAGAAAGCTACCATACAAACAATGCTTAGTTGTAGTTCTAATCTTTAGTTATTTTCTCATTTCATTGATTTGTCATTATGTATCCAATAAAAAAGTAAAAAATGTCGATCAGTGTTCATCTTCAAATATTTTGTTTTGTCCACAACCCAAAGATATTCAGTTTACTGTCACGGGGGAGTAAAGGAACCAGAAAATATTCACGTTTAAGAAGCTGGAATCAGAGAGTTTAGACTTTTTCTTCTCAAAATTGTAATCAAACCGATGAATCAAATAATTGGCAATTAATTTAATAGCTGACAACTAATTGGTTTATTGGTTAATCATTGCAGCTCTATTAAAGATGCAGCTGGGCTTTTCACTCCGTGTTTGGCTGTGCTTTAATGTCAGATTTGTTTTGAATGCTGGTTGTTACTGATAATTATTTGAGCTACTGGCTGAGATGAAGAAAACATCTGATAATATTTCACCTTTTTTCTGGCAGTTGTGCGTCAACACTGGAGAGTGAAAAGATGAGACGTTTTAAGCATTTATCAGCCGTTTCATAAATCCAAATCTAAAGCATATATCCGTAGCATAATAAGACCATTTTAGTTATATTCCAGTCAGTTATCCCGTTGTTCATTCAGTCCTCATCGTTCATTTTCTTTCACTTTTTAGTTTCTTATCATATCCTCACAGTTTCACCTGTGGGGATTTGGTTATTTACATAATCTGTTCTTCCTGTTCTTTACCGGTTTGTCAATCTTGTGCCTTTTTTTTTTTCCTGCACCAGCTCAGAGAGAACCTGGAGGAGTCGATCAGTCAGCTGCAGGCTCAGAGGCTGAGCAGAGCCAATGGGACTCGGAGCGCTTCTGCCTCGGCCTCTACTCTGCACACCAGCGACCTGGACGCCTGCTCAGAATCAGGTACAGAAAAATAACAAATAGAAGAGGTGCAGGAATGACAACAAGGACACTGTAGGATGACACTTCTCAAGCAGCAACTCCACAATATAAATATATATGTCATAGAAATGTATGCATTAACACACATACACCTACAGTGCACCTCTTCCACGGTGTACACAGCTCTTCAGTTTCACCGCCTCTTTACTCCTCATTATTTATAACTTTGTGTGAGGATGTGACACAGACTTGAATCTCTTTCTGTTAGATATTTTTCTGAATAACCAGCCTTCAAAAGCTCCGGCTTCTGCCTCGTCATAGTGTTTCTAAGAACTGTACGTTTGGCGTTTCAGAAGGCCAGCGCTTCTACCCTACTTCTCCGCTGAAGGACTATACAGGCACCCCAGGAAGGAGAAGGAGGTCTCACTCTGCCAGTGTTCGCTTCAAGGAGAGCAGCCTGGCAGGAGAAGATGTAAGCAATACAAGCTAACTACCAATCAGTGCCATGTTTTCCTTTATGTAGTTTCAGAAAGTTGACAGAATGGGGCACATATAGCCAGCAACGTTGTGTGATATGCTAATGTGTTTCTGTAAACATGGGCTTGATAAGATTTCTTTCAAATTAGATGTTGTCTGCTTTAATTTTTCCCTTATGCTTTCCATAGTGGTGACAGTAAACGTGCATCTGTAAATTAAATGATGAGAGCTCTGGACAGCTTTGCTTCGCTTCGCTTGTGTCTTCTGTTTTGTATTCTGAATGAATGGATTTGTGTCACACAGATTCACGAGATGCACCAATCCCTGCGGGATCTGCGCTGCAACCAGCAGAGACTGTCTGATGACCTGGATAGAGAAATCCTCAGGAGAAACAGGTATCTGCTGGGAGAAGCAAAGTCAGAACAAAAAAACAAAGAAATTTTACTTGAGCGCTACACAAAACACAGTGGCTTCTTCACAGCTGAGTTTGCATCGCGTTGTCTTTGTGTTACTTTAAAAATAACTGAATAAGCAAATAGAATCTGAAATAATGGTTTGTTATAGTTAAATAGAATGATTTATTGGGGCCCACTGATGTGTTTTATTTTCAGGGCTGATACCAATTATTAGTAGTGAGGGAGACAGACTTGTTATTGCGGTAGAAATGAAAATATTGGTGTCAAAATTTAGAATATTGTAAACACTAACACAGAGCTTTATTTTTTTTTTACATATGTTTAATAGGAATGCTTCAAGATTCTTCTTTCAGTGTTGATAGACTCTTACTGGGGACCAGATACCGCAAGTTGGTGGGAAATTTAAAGCATCGTAAAATAAAAGAAGTTAAGAAGAAATAATGATACCAGTAACTGGAAGATGCTGCGTATCGTATATCCTCAAATAATTTAGCTGTTAGCCAGCAAAATTGTACCGGTGTTGTTGCTAGTTTCTCATTAATTTAAAAGCCTTTTAAAATCCTGATAGCTTCATCACTGAAATCTCAAATCGTGACTGCGAAAGTGTTTCGTCTCACACGTTTTCCTTGTCTTGAAATATGGAAGGAACACTCTTTATAACCAGCTCTTTTTAATAAACTCATTTTGCATAATTTGAAGCTATAAGAGACACAACTCTTACAGTTTGTTGAAATAAAATGCCGTTTAACTGCTTTACACACAGGTTTAGTAAACTTTGCCCCAATCCCTTCCTTAAGCCTGCTCAGAGATTTTACTAGCTGGGGTGTGGCCTGTATGCAGACCACTGTGGAATATTGATCTTTTGCTTTTCACAGCCGCTGTACATGAGATGCTTGCTTGAGATATGCAAATAAATGCACGTTTTCCATGTCTTTGAAATCTCCTTGAAGAAAGCGTGATAGAAGTGCCACAGGAAACTCAGAGAGATGGCACTGCAGAGTCAAAAGATGGCAGATTTTCCTCTCAGCGCGGTTTAGAATTTGACATTTTGATGTTATTAAAAATCCCTCCTCCCCGGCGCTGCTGACCACCGCAAATTGATCTGCCGCCATATTTCAGCATCTGAAGCTGCGTTATTATTTTTAGAGGCGTCAAATTATGCATTCAGATTTTGATCAACGATGTCCTGGAATAGGACTCTTCAAAACGATGAGAACTCTGGTGTGTAAATATTTTCAGTCTGCTGGATTTGTCTGTTTTTCTTTGTTTTGCAGGTCTGATATTGACACCAGGCGGGCGATGGAGAGCCTCACAGAGCACATGACAGCCTCCCAGAGACAGGACTCAGTGAGTTGTGGCTGTGTATTTCATTGCCAATATTTCAAGTGTGCTTTCTGGCTCTACGGATGTGGGAAGAAAAGCGGAGGCATCTTGAATTTAAGGACACTACAAATATTGATGGATGAAAGCCGCTGTATAAAGCATGGAATATGCAAATATTTTAGAATGGAAAACAGCTACGGACAGATGGTTTGCTTTTGTAAACTGAGCTTTATAGAAGTCCTACTTTAGCAAATATTCTACTATCATTTCCAAGCACATGGCTCCTCGCTGCACCGTCAGTACTGTGACAAACGCGCAGCTCCAAATGACAGCAAACATGTTTAATATTTTCTTATCTAATCAAATCTGCGGACGTGACAAGATAAAGGTATTAGCTGCCTTTTACAGGTGGATGTGATGCTTCCTGATTAGACAGGGAGCTGTTGCGTCGTGCATGTAATACTTCCAGTCACTTATCAAAGATATTTTTGTCGCCCACGTTTTTAATTTCCTGTTGTCTCATTGATTACATCCTGACGGCGTTCCCAGCGCTGGGCGGTGTTTGCGTGACCTGAGGCGTCCTCATTCTTACTGTCTGCAGGTGTCGTCTCGTGTGGAGCGGCGGCTGCAGGAGCTGCAGAGAGAAATCCACAACGAGCAGAGGAGTGTGGAGAGGGAGAGAAGGCCGGAGCAGCGGGTTGCCATGTCTGATGAGCTGCAGGAGGTAACAGTCCTCCCCACCGCTCGTCTGCTGTGATCCCGTCATCTCACACCTCCCTGTTGACACTCTTGTTCTTTTTCTCATACATTCAACTTCTAAAAAGAATTCAGGAGCTACGTGAAGGCGCACAAATTCAGTAGAGAGACAGGAGAAGATGCACATGACTATAGTTAACTTTGCTTATTTATTTGTTAGAAACAGCAAATCCATGAATGCATAGATGCATGCACGAATGATCAGACAAGGCAACCAACATCAGACACCACACACAACACAAGATACTGATTGACCGGATAAAAATATATCAAACATGTTTTCAGTGTTTTTTATCCAAATCGGCTTTTTAAGCAAAAAGGGCCTCAGGCCAGGCTCACACAGCCGCAGTTTCAGGCTGATTTATCCTCATTTCCCCCCTCTCAACAATCAGAAGAGAAATCTGGTCTGGGATTTCAATGTTTGGCTCAGATTATTTGGCAATGTGATTGTTTTACAGATCCAGTTTCAAACCCTCCGAACGGCTCGCAGACTCATCAGAGCCACCTCAGTTCATATCAAATATGTTTGATATTTACAAGTTGAAAACTGGGATAGTTGGGATTATCTCACTGTGTCTGCTGTTGCCAAACAGTGCTGAATATTCTCATCTTTAAAACTGCTAAAGTTATAATCTCACCCACAGTTCTCACTGAAAAATAGACAACCCATGTTGACCACATCTCCCCAACCATTCTGCCGTCCACGCTCTGCGAGCATTCTGCTTTGGTTGTTGCTAGAGGTACGGACCCGTACCCGTAGCCTGTGGCCTACGGATACGGCACTTTCCATTTGCCAATCAGATACGCGAGATCTGGTCACGTGACTCCCAGTAGACGCTAGCGGTACGGACCCTAACACTAACCCTAACCTTAACCTTTGCTTACCTTTCAACAGTTTTTAGTGGTTAGCAGCTTCTTGAGTCGCGAGACTCGCGTACGGGTCCGTATGTGTCTGGCAAATGGAAAGTGCCGTATCCGTAGGCCACAGGCTACGGGTACGGGTCCGTATCTGTAGACACTACCTTCTGCTTTTGTGGTTTCTCTCACTCTGAAGAATTACTAGCGTTGTTGCTTCACTGCCTCCGCATCTTGTTTGCACCTGCTTCGCTATCAGATGATGTGTGGTGGGGCACTGCTCCCGGATCACTACCTCTGGCACAATCATTTTAATAATATCCTGTAGTGTGTGATCCGTCATTCTGTTCCAATCTCACACTGTGTGCGTGTCTGAGATTAGAGAGCATCATTCATCAGCATATGATTTTAAAACTCCTGTAGTGTGAGCATGGCCTCGGGTTTTTAACTCTCCCAAATCGGTTGGAAGGTGCAACTTACAGCGCTGTGACTCTTAGAA
Organism: Acanthochromis polyacanthus; assembly: GCF_021347895.1. NCBI lineage: Eukaryota > Metazoa > Chordata > Actinopteri > Pomacentridae > Acanthochromis > Acanthochromis polyacanthus. The sequence continues at coordinate 2,960,089 of NC_067128.1, forward strand.
ACAAAAACTTCCTGGAATGATGCGGTCATCTTTGCTGCATTGACAGCCTTAGTGGATTGTTTTTTCCACATATGGAGAAATTTTGCTGATAAAAGCGCGGTAGCAGCACTTTATTCTGCATAATGTAGGACTTGCAGCTTTGCAAAATGCAGGTCTGTTAGTTTTGAGCTGCGTTATGGACCATTCTTATCTTTACAATTTATTAATTATTTCCATTCAGTTTATTTCCAAAAAAACAAACAATCCTTTCTGGCATCTAAAAGATTAAAATGGAAGGACAGTCACCAAAATCACCTTCATCTTTATGAAAAGGAAGTCAGACGAGGTGCTAAGAAAAACCAGTAACTATAAATGGTGTGGTTAGTAATCTATTACACAGTTTATGGTATTAGTATTTACATTTATTAGTGCAGCGTGGTAAAGTCGTGTCCATGAAATACTTCTGATTACAATCAGAGGACATGGAACAAAAACTCCCTATTTCTCTTCTTGCTGGATCAGCGTGTCCTCTCTCAGAGACACTGCTGTCCTGTCTCGTTTGCTAAAGCAGTGTTCCCACTCTCTCACTGAGCCCTGTTTCTCTGCTTTATGAGACCATAAAACACACCTAGGCAATTACTGTGATATAGCACGAATGGTTGCTAAGCAGGCAATTGCTACATTTCTATATTTCATGCCAATCACGTGTCTTTTTGTTTTTTAGTCTAAAAGTATTACTAGTTAGAGAGCTCTGTCAGCAGGTGCTCTTAAGTGATGTAGACTCATAGCTTCATGTACATGATCTAGTATTATTGCTCTCTTATACTGCTACCTTCCATTTAGACTTACAGTTCCTCTATGCAATACATCATCAGCATAACAGTGGTTCATGTTATAAATAAATGAACCATTTATTTCTTGGTTAATTTGTGCCCTGGCATCATCTGTCATGCCTGCTGCATTTTGCTTCTTAACCACAGAGGGGCACTGTGTAGCTGTATCAAGACTGATAACCTGCAAGACGTTTCAACACGCTGCGTAATGATAGCAGCTACCGATTCATTTGCATCCCTCTCCTCCGTAGTGCCCTAATGGGACACCAGCAGGGCCCGGGGCGATGGGAAATAATGCATTTGTCCAAAAATTAAGGGTAAATAAACAAGCATGAGGAAATGAAGAGGAAAATAATCTCTTTTACTACTAAAGAGCAGGAGAGGAAGGAGAGCAGAGGGCACATTTATTCCCCACCGATGGGCCCGCTGTGATGTGAATCAAATAGATGATGAGTCACTTGGGTAGATGTTATTGCTAGCAGCCGGTAATTCATCACCACAGCCTGCTCAGAAGGAGTGGGATTGAGTGGGATCTAAGCCCTTGTACAAATCCACCATGATGCCAACATCTTGTTCCAAGAAAACGGGATGGGATGGTGGGGGATGCAGTGATGCAACAGCACCTCTCATGTTGCATTCTCACAGTACTCTTACATTAATGCATGCTGCGACCTGTATGCAATTTTTTTGTTTGTGTTTTTGCAGGCTTTAGGAAGACGCCAAGTTCAGTCCCATGAGAGAGACGAGGACATGACAGCCAGGCTTCTCAAAGCAGAGAGGGAGAAATCCAAGGTGAAGGGATGCTTTTATAGAGGAAGAAGTATAAATCTGTGGTGTTTTTAAGGAGCTAATCTTTCTACATGTCTTCCCCATTAAAGCTCCTGCTTCATTTTTCCTCACGTCATTTTAATGAAAATTAAAATCAGAAGTTTGTGGCTGAAAATTGAACAAATCCCTTCTCTTACATTTTCATAATGTCGCCACAGCACAAATTATATACATTTAAAGATCCCATTTCTTTCAACTTGCGTGCTGCTTACCTACAGTACACTGCATGAGATGTTCATTCTAAACTTTCAAACACAGATTAGTCATCGCCATTGCACCAGACTCCCACCGCTTCCACATCAAATTCCAAAACAGCCCGATCATTATGCGCTGTTCTGACATTGTTATTGTTATGCTCTCCTTCAGATGGAGCAGGAGCTAGACAGAGCCAGAAGATTACTGGAACAGTCAGAGGATAGCAGGGAGTCCCTCGCACAAGAGGTTTGTTTACGTGTTCTGTACCTGACAGCGTATGCAGATTTACAGTAAACCTCATGAGACTTGAGCAAGCCGTGAAGAGACTTTTAAGGAGACTTGAGTGTTGTTCTGCCCGCTGTCAGACAGTCAGATGTCTTTTTCCGTGTCTGCTCGCACCGCTGATGATCCCCAGGTGGAGGACATGCGCTGTGAGCTGCTGAGGACAAAGAAGGAGAACACGGGGCTTCAGAGGGCACGGCTGGAGACTTCTCAGCCCAGTGCTCAGCCACATGGCAACCACAGCGACAGGGAGGGGGGAAGAGCTGGATTGCAAGGTACTGAATTGTTAGAGGGAGAAAAGGAAGCGTAGATCTGAATGCAGGTTTAAGGATGCCAATTCTGTAACCACAGAAATAGATGGTGCTTTGTCTTGTTGCATCCGTGTATTAATTCCTCCTGAATGCGGAGCAATGTAAGAGGAGAGGCTTGATGCACGGCCAGCAGGAGTAAAAATTGCGAAAGGACATCTCGAGTGTTGGTTAGAGGACAGAGAATCGATTTGGACCACAGCACAAAAAGAGAAGAGAGAGGGAAAAAAGTAAAACGTATGACCATAAAAGGAAAGAAAACTGAGTGTATATTAGAGAATATTGAAAATCTGACCTTTCTGTGCCTTGATGTTTTTTGTAATCTTATTGATTTTTGGGCATCAAAGTGCCTTAAAATGAAATGAAACATTGAAAGCGACAGTGTCTGATGTTTTAGTTCAATGCATAGCAGTTATTTTGTGCTGCTTTAGGTTATTTAAATCTGAATTTCACATAAAATATGTTTCAATATTTTACGTCAATGAAATCAATAAAGAATTCTTTAGCGTCTATTTTTAAAATGAAAGCCAGACAATTCTGCCTCATTCATATCGTTTATCGCTTCATTTCTGTTCTGGTCACATCTTCAACTCTTGGTGACTGACAGTGAGTCATGCATATAAGCCTCCAAAATACTCGGCACAAATATAGTTTCTTTAGAGTAAAGTTAGAAAGAAATCCTGTTATCAAAATATGCCTAAATATTTTTCTCACTCAAAAAATATCAAGAGTTTTCTAGTTTCTTATCACCGTGCGTGCTGCTGCCTTAATGGGACGGCTGTGGATCAGGTGGTAGAGCGGGTCGTCCAATGATTGAAGGGTCGGTGGTTCGATTCTCACCTAGTCATGTGCTGTTGTGTCCTTGGACAAGACACTTTACCCGCCTCGCCTCCAGTGTTTTCACGCTGGTGTATGAATGCGTGTGAATGTTGGTGGTGGTCGGAGGGGCCGTAGGCGCGGATTGGCAGCCACGCTTCCATCAGTCTGCCCCAGGGCAGCTGTGGCTACAAATGTAGCTTACCACCACCAGAGTGAGAATGTGTGAGTGAATGAATAATGGATTCATTGTAAAGCGCTTTGGGTGTCTTGAAAAGCGCTATATAAATGTAACCATTATTAATGGATTTTACCGACAGTCAAATATGTGCCTATGGATGTGTTTAGATCGTTCAGACCTGGAAAAAGAAGTGGCAGAGCTGCGAGTTCAGTTGTGCAAAGTCTCCGTCCAGAGTGAGGTTGAAGAGCTGAGGAGGGCTCTGAACCAGAAGGAGAAGGAGAGGGTTGAACTCAGCCTACAGGTGAAGGTACGTGCCGGAGAAATGTCTGAAAATGGGTGTTTATATCATACAAGAGTTTATAACGGCAGTGATTTGGTGACGGCGCTGCAAGTCAGGATGCTTGGACTGCAACCCTGTTTATTTGTGTGGTATGTAACAGAGTTTCCCAGCAGATTGAGATCAATGTTATTCACTAAACATAAATTGGAAACCTTGATGGTCTCTCAGCTGGGGTTCAAAGGAACTCAAGCGTGCTCTTGACTCTGCCCAGGCCGGCGTCCTCACCCTGAGCAGGGTTATTTCAGTTTGTCGGGTGCCTCTCATCCATGGTCGTATCCTCCGCCAGCTCCGTGCCACTTGATCCTCTTAAAATCGTCAGATGAAGTGACAGTTGGAATAGGAGATCAGAAGTCAACCAGCAGTCATTTATCCTTCTCAAACTGGTGCGATGTGTCACTGCCATCACTGTAACAAGACATAAAAAATAAATAAAAATCTAGGAACAAAATATGCGATCCCTTCCTAAGCAGGGGTATTCAAGGCTGCGGCTGGTATCAATAAATTGTTAGTAGAAATAGCTGCACTTTAAGCATTGGCACATTCCTCTAATCTCTGATGTTCCTTTCACTGGAAAAATGTGTTTAAACACCCACACTTCCCCTACTGCAGAGTAGGTGTTCAGAGATGAGGCGGGTGTTTGCATACATCACCTGGGGCGTCTCTTATGGTTTTTACACCTAGATCAAAATAGACGTTGGAAATGTTTCATTTTAGCGGTAAATGAGCAAAAATGAAGTATAATGAGGAGAATAGGGTGAAAGATTCAATTTTTCAGCGACTGAGTTCATATACTGTCTAATAGGTCTGTGACTAATCAGTGTATGACTAATTACTCCTAACTGACAGTCTTATTCAGTGTAAATACCTAAACGGCAAGAAGGTTGTCTTATTTGGCCCCACTTCAGACTTAAATCAAAGTTGAAACTTCAAAGTGGTTGTGATTTTCTTTTAGCTACAGCGTTAATCTAGAGCAGCTCTCCTTTCAGACTGCTCCTCGGACCAGCGTTGTAAATAATCCAATTGAAGCAGCGTGTAAACAGCCCCGACCTTCTTCGACCTCTCTGTTCTCGCCTTTTGTCCCCTTCTTTGTTCGCTGTACCTGCCTCTAACTCTTTATCTCTTCTTAAAATCTACAATACATTTTTTTTCTTTGCTTCTCTAGTACTTTTTCTTCTTTTTCCAAGTCGCCCTAAACCCATCATTCCACACTCCTGTCTCCCTTTCTGTCTTTTTTATGTCTCCCACTAGCGCTAGCACTCAGTCCAAACACACACCTTGACCTTTCTTTTCTTCGTATACAAGGAATTATCATCAGACCTGGCGGCTCGGGAGCAACAGCAGCTACGAATGCTGGAACAGCTGAGGGACATACAGGTAATTTAAGCGAAGGACTCGAATCGAGGGATGCTTTGTATAGTGGCAATTGAAATTTGAAGCCTGCTGTGTTTAGTGCCCCATTCTGGGCCGCAACTTTATGAAATTATAATGTGAAGATGTGGAAAACCTAATGCTGCAGTAATGGAATCCCTCACAGACTTACGAAGCCTTCTATTCTATTCTATTCTATTCTATAAGATACCCCATGGATAAAAAAAAACACACAGGTTTCATAATATAAAGAATGAATATACACTTTATTCATAAATTCAATAATCCTTTCAGAGCCGCGGACCAGCTGAGAGGAGGGAGATGGAGGCATTACTGCAGGAGAGCACGAGGAGCAGAGATGAATTGAAGGCCAGGGCCCAAGAGGCTGTTCGCCAGTGGAGGGCAAAGTGCAGGAGACTGCAGAAGGGGCTGGACGAGGCTCAGGCTCAGGTTCAGTTTCACACCGACGAGGCCTCACAGGTCGGTGGAAACAGACCTATTCCTTACACGCTTTTTGACATCAAAGCAGCGGCTAAGTAACTGCGGATCCTTAGAATGCTGACTTTCAACATTTGAGGGGGAAAAAAAAAAAAATCAATTTTAACAAGTCATTGATTCAAGTGGACTTATTTGCCCTCCGCCGATATTGCCAGTGGGAGGAGTGGAACGGCAAAACTGCATTAGAAAAGAGCAAAGTTATCACACTCTTAAATTGGCACTCCAGCGATTTTATAAGTGAAGATTGGTTTACTTATCTGAAGGAGGACTGCACAGCCCTCACTCTGGAGGCAGGGGGTGTAATGAAAGATGCTAATGAGTGACATTATGGGAGATGTAGACTCCACTGTTTTGCGAGCTTGACACACATTAGGGAGCAAGAATCTAAATATCTAAGCCTCCCCTGCTTTTATCCTGACTGCTTTTTTTAATCCATCCCCATCTCTGCAGTGTTAAGTCACTCCACTGTCACTATAAGCTGTTTTAGCATCACTGGACTGGATATGCATTGCAGATAATTGAATTATTTCTAGTCAAAAATATCATTTCAGATATCTTCTAGGACAAATGGTGTCACTTTTAGCATTAATGTTTAAGGGATTTCTCATTACAAATCTCTACAATTGAGCCACAGCTATGGATATCTGCATTATGAGTGGTTGTGATTCCTGTTCAAGATTCAAACAATCTTATAATTAAATTCTGACCTGTCATGATTCCCCTCAATTTAAGAAATCCATGTCGTCCTATTTAGATATCCTAGATCTTAGATTTCTTAAGTTAGAATGATGTCTTGAACTTCAATTACTTGCCAAAATGTAAATACAGCATTCTGAAATTAATTGGAATTTTGATTTGTCAAAATGGCGTTGCAGATCTTTTTGGGTACGTCAGTGGAAGGTGACAGCGTCTTCAACCCAGTACAGCTGATCACAAGTCTCTGATAAACAAAGCCCTTGTTCTCCACAAACTCCTTGCTGATGAGCTCTTCCTACTTCACAGCGTTTTCTAATGATCTAATTCACCACAGCAGCCGTCATTTCTTCTGCAAACACTCTTCAAATGCTTTGTTGGATCATTATCCACTTGGAAGCCTTGCATTAGCAGCAGCATGCACAACAACTCAGATTAGTGCTAATGATGTTTGAGATGTCTGCAGCTATCATTTTGACTAGTCAAAACGGAGTTAAAGATATTTCTAACTGTGGTCAGAATGACATTATAGATATCTTGAATGAAAGTCCTGACCAGTCGCAGTTTTATTAGAAGTAGAGATGATGATGTTAGTATCTGTATGTTTAATTCTGGACAGCCAAATTCTGCTGTTAAGATAAGAAGTCTTTTTTAATCCCACAGCAGGGAAATTTGCAGTGTTAGAGCACCAAAGTGGGATACTGCAAAGATGTAGGGACATCATTTGAAAAAATATAAAATTAACAAGCTATTACAAAGCAGCTTGCCATTTGACTGCAGCTGTAAAGCAACATTTTCTAATTATGTAGATGTCCAGGCTGCATTAATGCTAGGTGAAGTCTATTACAAGTGAAACCACTTGAGTGCCTTTAATGTTGACAGAGAAACTGCTGTTTTCCTTCTTTGAGATTCCTCCCACTGTGGCACAAGTGTCATTATGCATTGTGTATGAAACGCACCGTGATGAAGCCCCAGAGCATCTTCCATTAATGTGGCTGTATGCTGTGTACATGCATTAGTATTACACTGTAAACTCAGGCAGGAGAAACTGACTGTTACCGCACATTCTCCCTCTGTAGTTACGATACCAGTCAGAGATGCTTACCAGTCAGCTGCTATTTATTGTTTTCTTTTGGCTCTGGTTGTTCTTTCAGCTCATATTTGAACACAACAGCAGTTCTCAGTTGCAAACAATCTAGCAGAGGTTCAGCAGACTGTGGTAAATCTCACTGCAGTTTATTGACAAGGTAGTGGTTGGCACTGGTGGACAACTGCAGCACAAATACTAGCAGCTGGCTGTGGGCAGCTCTGTCTGAAATGTTACAGCTTCTTCTGCTGCTACTGCTAGAGGCTGAGTTAACAGCCCGCCAGCTGGCAGCACTATTAGTACAATTGAGCCTCTGACTTTCTTTGTTGCATTGTCTTAGCAATAGACTCTGGCACATGCAGAACTTTTAGGACGTTGACAGAGCATACTAAAGTTATCAATGTCTGTAGTGAAGTGCATTTTGACACCAAATGTGGCAAAGAGAAAACAAATGTTGTCTCAGTCAGACTGTCTGTAGATCAGAATACATTAATGGATAGTGGAAGGAAAGTAGGTTACTAAAACAAGCTACAGTGATGCAAAGAATACTGGCAAATGATGTGGACTTTATGGACTCATCACACCACAAAACAGTCTGTTCTGTTTCTCACATATCATATTTCTGATAGTTTTTTAGCAGCTCTGTGAGGACTTTGTTTTATTTTTACTTTCCTTTTCTGGAACACGATATGAGCCTTTGTGGTGCTGGACTTTGCCGACCAACTGACGACGGTCTTAAATCCTTTTAAGTCGCACTATTGGAGTGTTTTGATGTGTGTAGGTGAGTGGTCGATGCATAAGTGTAGATTTCAGGAGAAATTGTTTGGATATATCCTCCTTAAAATTTAGAGCACGTTACGTATTGAAGGATACTTTAGTTTTTGGCCGAATCAAATTGAATTTATCCAACTGACTCATACTCTGTGATCAAAACCAAGAAAACAATCAAGTTTCCAGTCTATGCTCTATTAGTTGCATTACCAACAGTGTAAAATCAGGACAAAGCATGAGCATTTTTGCATTTTCAGCATCACCAACTGCATGCGTGTAGGTTCCCTTGGCAATACGATGCATACAGTTTCTGTGTGACTGCATTCAGTGGCATGACAACCCGAGAGGTTTGCAGATATAATGTATTCCTGCAGCTGAGAATTTTTATCTCTCATAGAAAATCAGCAGGAAAAGAACTGGTGAAAGAGAGGCGCTTCTTACAGCCAATTTACATCCCATACTCTGAACAGAACTTCCTCTGGAGCCTAGTTAGCTCAGCAGCATCAGTTAGCAAGATGATTTTAGATTTGGAGAACCACCTATGTGACACTGAAAGCCCATTAGTCTTGCTTCATGGCGCACCCCTCTGTACTATGACACAATGTCAAAATACCCAACTTTTCATTAACTAGCATTACTAAACCGAGCAGCCACAGCTGTGCTAAGCAGTCGCACAAAGCTACAATCCAAAACCTATATGAAGAACTTTAAAATGTAACACAGGCTAAAAACAACACACCTGCTGCAGCCAAAGTCAGGCAAGAAAGCTGCAAAAAACTGTAAATTGTGACTGCGTAAGATAAATAGGCTTATCATTGCTACTGTCCCTTTGTGTATAAGTTGTTTGTATGAAAGTTTTTTTAAATTTTATTCAAGATTCAGTTTATCATCAAGCATCACAAGATTGTATAACACTGCAGATGTAGTCCCTTTATGCTACTCATAAAAAATAACAGATAATTTATCAAGGAATAAAAAGAGAGCTATTGACATGGTGAAGTGGAGGTTGAATTCAGGAATCTCACATTCAATCCGATGGCTATAAAACATGTTTAGCCTTATTCTTCCTGGGTGATGTTGAACAGTTTGAGGAGTAAGCAAGGATCAAATATGAAAGCTTTAATTCAAACCGAGAAGCAGATGTGCGAAAACTGTTATAAAGTGACATACAAGTAGGATTTAGTGTTTTGACCACTCTGTTTTATGCTGCAATACAAAGGCATACAGAACAATTAAATAGCTTTGAGATCGCTGCTCTGGAGCTGGTTTAGGTGTTCAGCACACCTGGTTTATGCCAGTAAGAGTAAACCATCATCATAGAAAGACAGAAAAAGGCAGAAAGACATTTTTTAGTAAATGTGCTTTCTCAGTTAAAGCAGTGAAGAAGTGGAATTCCATCCCCACAAACATTACACATTCAGGAAGCTTTGCAGAGTTTAAAACCAGCCTCAAAGTTTGGCAGAAATCAGCACAATGACTGACATGTATTTATTCTGTTTACCGATTTAATTTATTATCTTACACTGTAAGACTTCTAAGTTTTGTCTTATTTTATATCGTGTATTTATTGCTCTCTACTTGCTTTTCTTTTTCTGTACCTATAGAATGCAAATCAGCTGCTGGTTAACTCTAGTAGAGTTAATTTCATTGTGCGCTTTCCCAGCAAAAACACACAAATAAATGAAAAAGGTGACCTCACTGCTGACATTTTTGCAGTGTAGGGTTTTCATTGGTGCTCTGCTTTTACTAACGCCTATCAGAGTTATCATGTTGCTCCACAAATACTGCAGCTCTCGCGCAGAAGTGGTCTTTGGATGTTGACAGATTGCTTAGCCCATCCCAGAAATCTTTAGATTTTAAAGTAAAAATAATTTGAAATGTGAGACATTGTGCTCTCCGGTAAAGTAAAATCATCCTACTGTCTTTCTGTGCTTAGCCCATGTTGTGCATTAATATCACAGCGAGTGCAGGCAGCTAGACCGGCGTTTTCTAACTATGTGTCTTGGATAAGAACTATTTATGATAAATTACAGCTAAATGATTTAATTTGTGATAACTTTTTATACTCAAATTAGCTTTAAGGATTCACAATTTAATGGATTTAAAACACATGATGGAGCATTAACACATGAGGTACCATCAAAAGCATGACTGTCGCACTAGAAAGACGCCATGAGTTTATCAAAGTATTGACACTGCAGTTTAAACTTCAGATCAGATGTGATGCATAACATAGATCCTAAATTGCAGCCTTTGTTTCAAGTTGCAATTTCCATTTGGGGTCAATTAATTGTTCAATTCTAACTTGCATACCTGTAATCATATTTAAGTATTTGCACAAATCAACATGAAGTAGGCCTGGTGGGACCTAAAATGTAGGCTGCTTGCAATTTTTGATCAATGTAATATTTTTATGGGCTTTACGTGCGATTAGAGGGACAGATGAAGGAATCTGAAGCAATTTCTTCATATTTTTATTCCTGTATCTCCAGAGGAAAGAGGCTGAGCATCATTTGGTGACTTTGCTCTCTCTGATAGGAACTCTGTAGCACTCAGTGCTGATCATCCAGCTTGTCCTGCAGGGTGGAAACTCAGCAAACATCAAAATGGCAGAGATCCAGGCAGCCATGTGCACAACTATTCAGGCCATGACATGAGTTTAGCGAAATCTGTGGGGAATGTTGTGTTTCTAATGGCGGTTCAAGACTCTAACTTAAAAGATTGTTCACCCACACATACACCCCACAGTATGAAGGACTCAAGTTTAGACGGCAGCCTTTCAGATAAAATAATCAACACTCTCCCATCACTGGGGGAATGTATATGCTTAGGTATTAATAATATTCATATAATCTTAATCATAATAGTTTTTCTGGTCCAGTTCCCACATGGCAGCGTGTAGTAAAAATAGACTGCAAAATCAGCAAAAGCAGCATTTTCTGTACCTTTTAAGTATCATTATTGGAAAAGGGAGATATACATAAATACACCCCCTGTCAAAAGTTTTGAGACACTTTCTCATTCAAATGAATTAGAACCCGTCACAAAACTTTTGACAGGGGGTGCACATATCCAGTGATGTGGATTTTATATGTCACATGCAAACTGGTCTCAGCTCTAAAGGAAAGGATGCAAGGACAGTGCTATTAAAACAGTGGGAACATAGTGACGAATGCTGTGGAGCTTTTTATGAATGCCCAGTCAAAGGAAATGGTTGAATAGTCAGACATGCCTTTTCTTTTCATGTTTCATCCTTTGCTTTGTCTTCATGGCACAGAGGACTTTGTGTCAAACTCAGAATTAAACTCTTATTTAATGCATTTTGAATTAATTTACTAAATTTAATAACACAACCAGAAATAAAGTACCTTTGCTTGGCATGTTACAGGCATTGTGTTTCGCTGAACAATTAATTGCTGACTGTTGGTATTACCTTAAAAGTCACCTCCCAGTGATTTACATTCCATCTGAACTGAGGGAGTCACTTCCAAACTCAGTCAGCACCGCTGCGCCGCACAGACAGACTCCCACCTGGCATACTCGATGTGACGTGAATTAATTACAAAATCATTTCTGCCCTCTTAATGAATTAGGGAAGAGAATCAAGTGCTCAATTAAATGATTAGGTTCTGAGCTGCAGCAAAGTCTTTGCAAATTCCAGTCAAAGCCAGAGTATTAGAAGCAATCTGCCTTGAACAGACCTGACCATTGTCCCTTATCAGGAACCTGAGTGCTCACATTTTCCTATCAGCGCCAGAGCTGGTACTGCATATGTTTCTATCCCTCCGTCTCTCCGTCACTCTTTCTCTGGCTCTCGTCATTATTGTACTCTTTGTACACCATCTTCCTCCTTCTCTTCATTTGTCATTCTTCATTTCCCTTTTTCCTCTCTAACTCCCTCTCTCCCTCTCCCTTTCTCTTTCTCCCTCCAGGCAGCCAGGGAAAAGGGAAGCTCTCAGGCCCAGCTGAAGGCGCTGAGCCAGCAGACTGAGGCAGCCCGCAGGGAGCTCGCTGAAATCCTAGGCCGGTTAGCTCAGCGCGAGGAAGAGCTCCACCGCAAGGACGTGGAGCTGTCGGAGACTCACCAGCGCCAGTTGTCACTGCAGCAGGAAATCCGGGAGGTGTGGAGTTGAACATCCAGAAATAGTTTCCTTTTCAAATCACCAGGGGTGCAAAGCAAAGATTTTAAAATAGCTCACAGCACCATTGACTGTGGTTCAAGTTTTCATTTAACAGTGTGCATCTAGTAAGCTTTAGATTGAGGATATCTACAAATCAGATTCAACTGAAATGTTTAACCGGCTTTATCAGAAGTGATATCAGTCAGCACTGAGGCTGAATAAAATCAGAATTGCACTACCACCCTAAAATATGCTAATTGAGTGTAATTTAATTATGGCACCTTTTTGAAAGTAGTCAGTAAGCACTAAAATTGTCCTTTTGAGGTTGAATCAAGACAGATATCAACTCTTTTTCACCTGAGATGCATATTTAGTGGTTAGAAGCACATAAGTACAGCTCAGTTTAACTGTAGATATGACTGAAATTTCTATTTGGCACTCTTGGCAAGTCAGTCTGTCTCATTTTAGAGTGAAATATTAATCAACAAAACACTCACTGTGGGCTTATTTTTCACTGCACTACAAAGTAGTTCAATTAAAAAACAAATTTCTGTCTTGTGACTGTCACAGCTGAATAACTAAAGGGTTCATGGCTGAAAAACAAAATTGCATGTTTTTTTTACAGAATCTCAGTAGTGCAAATGGTTACATTTTTAAATCAAACGCAGAAGTATCAGTTTTAAGCTTAGTTTTGGTCACATTTTCCAACAGAACGTCGTGTCATAGATCAGAAGAACCACAGCTATGATCAATTGTGTAATTGAGTTTTTATTGAAGTTTTTATTAAAGGTAACATAGCTTTCAAACCCACCAGCAGGTTTTGGAGTTCAGAGGGTTAAAGAGCTTTGATATGTTTTAATAGTGCTCCTAACCCTAGGTGAGAGAGGCCTCTGCTACCCTGGAGGAGGAGGCTCGGCATCAGGCTGCCATCCTAGCAAGACTGAGAGAAGAGAACCAGAGGCTGGAAGAACGAGCTGACACTCAAGTCCGTCGCTGTCAGAGGGACCAGGACGCTCAGGCCGAGCTCCAAGCAGCCCTGAAGCAGATGACCACAGCCCGTGCCCAGCTCGCCCAGCGGCTGGCTGAGGAGGAGAGCTCCAGGAAGGAGCTCCACAAGGGCACCTCAGAACTTCAGGCCAAGGTGACAGCGCTGCAGGAGGAGCGAGACGCCCTGAGCCAGCAGCTGCAGCTCGAGAGAGAAGTGCATCAGAAGGAACTGGACAACACCAAGGCCACGGCGGAGGACAGCAGGATAAAGAAGGATCGGGAGGTGCAAGACATGCTGAGGCTCTGCCGCCAGGAGCGAGATGAAATGCAGTCACACCTGAGGGAGGTCAAGGTAGGTCCTTCTTCTAAACGTGTCCGCACAGAAAATGTGCAAATAGACACAGCAGCTGCTTATCTTAAGCTTCAACCAGCTTTGTCAAAAAGTTACACAGAAATTCAAGATCAGTGATTTCCTGAGTGTCCACTAGTTGTGAGGCAGCTTTTTTCCAGCCAAGAAATAAAGAAATAATCTGGCACATCTTTACTTAGCTTTTGGTGTGGATTGAAGGAGGTATAATTAATTAATTTATGAGCTTTTGATGCTGTTTGGTGTGTATTACTGCTTTTAAACAGAGCCATGCCTGATTTTAGCCTCTACGCTAAGCGAGGCTAATTGCATGTTGGCTATAGCTACGTATTTGGTGAACAGACATAAGAGAAGCATCAGTCTTTTCATCTAACACTTGGCAAAAAAATAAATAAGTATATTTAAAAAGAGTGACATGAAAATCCTTGAAATGCTTCTAAAGGCCGGTCTGAAAAGTGCTGCAGATCTCTGGATAATGCATCACATGTCACACGCACTCTTAATTTGTCAAATGTTTTCAGATGTTCAAGGTGATAAGCCAGCCACAGAAATTTAATTTCCCCCACACCTATCCATGGATCACAGAGTGCCAGAGTCTAATTGACATTTAGAATATCATTGGCACACACTTCAAACTCGGCGCCGGGTAACATGCCACAGCCACTAAACATCTGGCATATTTCCGACCCAGCGAGACACAGACGAAATTCTCATTTAGAGTAATTTTCTTCATTGGCCGGGGCTCTGTCCTCTGAGTGCGGGTGAACCGAGGATAGCTGAGCTCTTAATGGTGTGTGGTGCCCCGTGGATCTTCACGGACATTCCACAGCTCCAAGCGTGAATATTTAAACACCCAGATATCAGACCTCAGAAGTCTCATCAAGGCAGCGCTGGAGATACGGGACTCCACTTGACTTGCTCCCTCAGTGCCCAAACCCCCGCCTCCCCGCCTTCAATATCTGCAATGATGAGCCCTTCTGGGTACATTGTTTCTTAAGGGGCATGGACCTCCCTGATATGGTTGAGTTTAGCCCATTAGCTGCGCTGAATGGCATTAATATCTGACATAGCTCATTGTAATGGTGTCATTTCCAAGTGCAGTGAGGACAAGGGCGTTTGCTGGAATGTTTTTAAAAACTAGCCTACGGGTGCTGCAGATGTCCCTAAGAAGCCCACCCAATATTCACAGAGCATAGCTGGAAGCCTATATTGCAATTGTGATACAGTCACATGTCAAGAAAAGCTTTAAAATATTCCTATTTCCTTGTCCTTGTCCTCTCTCTCCCTATTTCTCCTCCACTCTATCTTCCCTCTCGCCGTCTCTCCGTCTTAATCCCTCTTTTTGTGCCTCCCTCCAGTTCTAATTTTGCATTTTCACTTCTAGCACTTCTGTTTCTTCCATTTTTTCTTAATTTGTGTCAGTGCTGTCACTCCCAGTCTTCAGTCATTGTTGTTGCTTCCACTTTACTATATCTTGAGCTGTGTGTGATAATGTTATTATAGTAGATAGAAAGCTAATGTTTGAGGCTCTCCTTTTAAAGCTTGAGCTGGACTCAGACAATAAGGGCAGGCATTAAGGACCCAGAACATGGTTTCAGAGTATTGGAAATGGCATTTACTCATTCTCTTGACCCATTAGAGAATGCTCTTTGTTTGTGCTGCACAAAATGTCAAGTCAGATTCAGGCTGTGCCTTCTAGATGTGATTTAAGATCAAATTATTTGGCTCCACTGGTATATTTGGCAGACTCTGATATGATTTGCAAAGCTGCATTTCTGACAGTGAAAATGTGTCTGTGCTGTTTACTCACATCCTCAGTATATTTTAAGGCTTGATGATCACAGAAATTGAAAAGTGAAACTTGTTTCAAGTTGAAGATGAGCCAGCAGTCTTTGTGATCTCAAATTATTACCTGTGTATCGTCTACTCTCTACCAGGCAGATGCAGCGTCAGACAAGGAGCTGTGTGGGGCGCTGCACGTCAAGTTGGACAGGATGAAGGATGAGTGTGATAAGCTGGCGGCACAGCTGAGCACAAAAGACGAGGCATATGCACTTCTCCACCGAAAATACCAGCTACTTAAACAGGAGCTGGAGGACAAAGTAAGTCGGGCCTCTTGATATTTTTTTTTTTCCACACATAATGACTAATATTAAGTGACAAAACACTTAGAGTTCTACAATATTTGTGCTGCTTGTAATTAGTTGTGGCAGAGATAGTCCAAGGAGCGAGCAAAGAAAGCAATTTTCAAAGATGAGACTTACTTAACAGATATTAGTTCCACCTAAAACAGCAGCAAGTTTTGCTATGACTGTATCTACTACATGAAGAGAAAAACATTTACAGTCTACAGTGCTTCAGTTTTATTTCTAGATCAGTCGTGTTTGCAAAAGGAAGGAACACAAACACACAGAACCTATAATCACACTGCTTTTCTTCCTGACTTCCTCGCCTTAAAATGTGGGTGTGTGGTAAGATTATGTGGTCCTGCAGCCCTAAAAATGGTCTGAAAGGTTAAGTGGTGCCAAATCAGCACTATTCTTAAAAGGCCCGTCAATATGTCCTCAGGTGTTTTACAACAGCTGATGAAGTATTGGACCCTGATTCACCCCTCTGACAGGCAGCTGATAATTTGCGTTGGGCTCTTTTACAGGAACCGTGTATTGATCTGAAATCGGCCGAATGCAGAAAAAAGGGCTCTTTTTAATGTAACACGGGTGGTTTGTTAACCCAGGGACAGGATAATGATCCATGGTCCCTGGGTAGCACTGATCAGTTGGTTCATGTCCTCAAACATATCGATCGACCGTATCCTGGTAAAGACCCTGAAACTGTTGACAGAACTGGTCAGAAAAGGAAACGTAACTAAGGCTACGTTCAGACTGCAGGGCTTAATGCTCAATTCCGATTTTTTTTTTTGTGAAATCTGATTTTTTTTTTGCGAGTTCGTTCACATTTCCAATTAAATGCCACTTGTATGTGATCTCCTGTGTGAACCTCACACGACCCAAAAGTGTCCCGCATGCGCAGAAGAGGACACAACAACGACACGCAGAGAGCGTGTTCAGTGTTTACGGAAGTAAACATGGACGCTAACAGTAGAGCATGTCTGGACATTTTAAAGTTGTTGTCCAGCCAGAGCCAGCATATTTATAACTTAATCGTTATAAGGAGAAGGTCAAGAAGGAAGAGAGCCAGGATTTTGGCCCTGGTGTTTTGTGGGGCAGTGGCAGCAACGTCTGTCCAGAGAACTGTGTGGGTGTGGAGTCGCAGCCAGGAGTGGTGGATAGTGATGTGAGAGGCTTCACAGATGCAGACTTCATTCAGAATTTTTGAATGAAAAGGGCGACCTTTACGTACAAATGTGAGCGCCTCTTTTTAACACTCTCACGGCAAGACACACGTCTTCTGCAGCCCGAAGACGTGTTTTGCTTGAACGCAGAGTGGTGATGTTTTTCGTGTACCAATGACGTATAGGTCAGATGAATGCGACCTGGCCGTTCAGACTGAAGTCGCATGGCAAAAGATCCGATAGGTATCGGAATTAGGACCACATAACCAAGTGGCCTGGGTCGCATTTGAAAAAATCTGATCTGTGTCATTCAGACTGTCATGAAAAGATCAGATACAGGTCGCATAGGGGCAAAATAATCGAATTAGGGTCACTTGAGCCTGCAGTCTGAACGTAGCCTTAATCTGTTTGTTTGGGAGCAAGCCGAATATCTCTGATGCCAGAAGTTGTCAGTCTTTCTGTAACAACCAGGGTTTCTACATATTTTACATTTGTTGCATTGGTGTGCCTAACATTTTCATTTAGTTGCATCAGCACATTATTAAGGAACAATAAAAAAGTGCATTTGGTGCTGAAGAATACATTTTAAGCTTTTCCACACTGGTAATTCTTAATGGTTTCAAACTTTTGCTGTATTATAAGTAATGTTAAATTTTATTATCATTTTCTGACTGTGTAACAAATCAGGAAGGTGGTATGCTTATTATTCCTCGTCATTCCATCTTAAATCATCTTCGACTGTTTGAGTTATGAAATTTATTTTTCTTTTTTTAAATTTTTGCGATCAAGTATTTCAGATTAAACGTAGATTTGCTCCTATGATCACTGGGGAAACTATTTCATATGAGCAAAACGCACGCTCGTTTCGTGTTCCTTTCTGGATAAACTTGTCTCTATGATGTTATCAGAAATCAACAAAAAATATTTTTTACATTTGTAGTCAAATATTCCATATTTAAAAGTGTTGTACATATGTTTCGGAAAATGTGTGTGGAAATGTGCTGAAATTGGGGCAATAAAGAAAAAAACGGTCTCTAAAAATTGTCAGATATACCTTTCTGAATATCCAGTTTGTCGTAAAAAAAGTTTCAAGCAATTCATAAATGTCTGAGCACAAAGCCCTTGTTGATTGGAGATGGAATAATCCTTCTGAGCGTTGAAGCTGCGACAATAAATGGACTGTTCCCTGCCACGCTTCGACGGCACTCATCGCTTTGAACACGATGCATAATGTTGACAATTTAATCATATTTCAGTGTTTCCAACAGGTGGGGAATATTGTTGTGGTGGTGGGTGGCGCAGCATGACTTGTGCGTGTGCAGGGATTCATGCAGCTTAGAGTGCGAAAATGTAACCCAGGTTGTTTTCTTCAGCTCCAATTTACACGTCCTCAAAAGACGCGCCCTCATATGCACCGGTAGATGCTACTATTTACCGGTGTTCCACAAAAACCTCATTAAAAAAGGCAGACGGGCACAGAAATGCTCCTAGTTCCCGCTCAGTTACTGCAGCTCAGACAAGAGTGTGGTTAAAAAAAAAAAAAAAAAAGTCAGATTTACCAGAGATGAAACTGAGTAATATTAGCGGCTAAATGTCACGTGCACCGGCGCAAAGTAAGAGAATGTTAAGTTGCATGTGCAACCTAAATGATCCCACTCTGAAGCCCTGGGCTGGAAGTGATCTCGTATCAGGCAAGAAAGATGTTACTGACTTCACCTGTCTGCAAGAAAGAAATCTAGTCTAATCAGTGCCTTGTAGGATTTAGACTGCATGACTAAAAACAGCAGAAAGTGATAGCTAATTTGCACCTAATTACTCTCCGCCACTCTGCTGTCTGCTGTCCTCCACAGGTCAGGTCGGGTGAACGGAGACGTGCCTCCGAGTCAGAACTTGTTAAGCTGGAGCAGAAAGTGCTGCAAATGGAAGCAGAGCAGGAGGCCGTTTTGACCTCGATGGGCGAGGAACTGGACGCCGCCTGTCATAGTCTGGCGAGGAACGGTGAAGACAAACTACAGGTATTTACTTTCATTACATTCTGTTTGTTATCTGGGTTGTTTAAGTTGCAGATTTAGCCAGAAATGCTCACCGTTTAGCTGCGGCAATCCATAAGCCCCTTAGGAAAATCTTAGGATCTTGTATGAGGATTTTGTGGAGCGAATGGACAGAATTGCAACCTTTTTTTTTCTTTAACTTTGTGAACTCATCCCAGTGCATTTTACCTCATGACCTCTTTCCACATAATTTGAGATAACTGTGCCTGTTTAGCGGCTTGTTTGGGTGTATTAATGTGCTGCATGAGACAAAATGTCCAATGAAAATACTTGTACTTCTCCCCTTTCTGTGCATATTAGAGGCTTATTCATATTGCAGATATACTTATTCAATATTTCCTACACAGTCTGGAAAGAATGGGATTTGATTTTAGTGGAGTATGCAAAAATATTTGTGCTTCCAGACTATTTCCCGTTTTTCTGTTTCCTAAACATAAAATTCAGAATCTCTAAAAATCAATTGACCGTAGGAGCAAAGTGATTTTAATGGCGTTTGAAGCAGGCAGCCAGCGAAGCTAATATTTTTACTGCTGTGTGAGTGTGGGCCAGAGCAAGCTTTGTGTTGGTGAAAACAAGGCAGGCACACTTTGATGCAGAGCTGCCTTTACAGCTGCACATCCCAGCCTGAACAAAGCCAGAAGACTTAGAAGTGCACCACATCCGTACATCTGCAACCACGTTAGATCGAAAGAGTATGTGATATTACTTTTAAATTACATTATTTATTTTATGTAGCATGAAAAAAACAAAACAAATATTGACTTTGCTGAACATTTCTGAGTTTTGTAGCGATATTTAGTTATCAGAAAAGTAAACGGCTTGTCTTTTCTGGAGGGAAATCATAACTTTATTGCTGTGAATTCAACTACAAGACTGCACAGACAGTGACAATTTCATTTTTTCAACTCATTTGTTCTTTTTTATTAAAGAGACTACATTTATTGATTTGTTCAATGAATACGATTATTGATAAAAGTCTGTTGCGTGACAGATTTCTGTTGTTTGTACTCTACAAGTCTAAAATCGACAAACGGACCTGGAGAGTGGCAGTAATGAATGAAGAAAAATGGGCGGTGATGAAGCGATATTTAAACTTAATCAAAATAAAATGAAAACTATTCTTCATCACAAACACTCAACAGTCACCACAATATCAGCTCTGTTTCATTAGACGCTTGACTGTTCAAGTAAAGCTCTTTTACAATACATCAGCTCTAGTAGGAAGGCATTAAGTGCTACAGAAGTCGTTGTCATGGTGACTGATGCTAGATAAACCCCACAATGCTCTTTGCTTGCCAACGTGGAACTATCTGTAGTCTGAACGACGGCCATCTCCAGTATTTAACACGGCAAAGTAACAGCAGTCCTCCATCTAACTGTACAGTAAGAGGTACTACATGTGCAATACTTTCTCTGACATGCATGCCCTCAGTTAATATATCATTAATCAGTTGAAATTAGTGGTGGGATGCGATAAAAAAAAAAATCTAATTAATTAGAGGCTTTGTAATTAATTAATCGTGATTAATCACATTTTTTTCAAATAGCAACGTTTGACACAATAAGTAGTTCATCAGTGCAAATAAATTTTAGTTGATGACTGAATCAATAAATAGACATGTACGTGTTTGTAATTTAAAACTCATAAAACTTTGAAATGGGACATATGCAAAATGCGGTTTTCCCACATTAGATAGATATAAGTAGTTGAAGGACCTTCAAAATGTTGAAAATCCACAGATTCATTCTGTTTTCATAGTTTCTGGGTCTGATAATGGTGTCATTTGGATGGTTCTTTTTTAAGAATATACATTTTTATTCCTAAAAACAATTGTATGTTGTTTTTATACACTAAAAGTTTATAATTAAGTTATTAAAAGACAAACGAATGCTGATCATCACATAACTCCACATTAAACAACAAAAATGTTCTAATTATCTGCATCTTTCAAATGTCTGCTACATTCACAGATTACTGCAAACTCAAAATGCAGTTATAGCGATTATATTCAACATTTTAAGACTTTCCATAAGCTAAACCACTTTCAGCGCCTTGAAAAGTGGTCTATTATGGGATGGCTACACCGTTAGCCGGTACCAGTCTGTCGTAACTAAGCTCTGGTGCTAACAGCAACATGTTTTGCATTGAGGTGATCAGGAAAGTCTTTGTTGCTCAATTTTTACACAATCATGCTTTTATCCAAGCAGCATCAGGAAGATTTTTAAAAGAAAACTTTCCACCCAACAAGCTCAGTGTGTCTTCACCAAACTTTCTTGTGCTGATGTCACGCCTGTGGATCGTCTTCACGTCTGGAAAACAGACTTTAGCTTCATTAGCGCCTCCTAATGGGCTGGAGTGTTCATCAGTGTTACCGGTGTGACAGAAATTGAGGGACTGAGAATGGTGCGATTAAATGGGTTGTTTTTTTTAACTTGTTATTTTTTCTGTAATTAACTAGTCCCAGCCCAGTTCGAGGTTAATCATTAACATCTGTTGAACAAAGAGACAAAATGTGTACAACATACCACACATGAGTCTGCGTATTGCACACAGCTAACCTGCCGTCTTTGCTAATGTTAACTCATATTGCCTTTTGTAAGCATCTACACACTCCTACAGTAATAAACACATGCTACACTCACCCCCTACATACTTGAAGCTAGTTTTCCTCTGCTGCCTCGGGCTAATGAACCCAGTCCGCTCTTATCTGCTCTTATAGATTTCTCCGTCTGGTCCAGCAGTGCTGCAGTCAGACATGCGAGCCAACACCTTTCCTCTTCTGTAATCCGTCATGTTGAAAAGAAGTCAAACTTACCAGTGATTGGCTTAATGAGGGGAATCATTAACAGTTAAAGGCTGTATTAGGTTTCAGTCGCCTCTAGACACCGTCCGTCCTTCCTTCCCTCTCTATAGGGCCGGTTATAAGGTGGCGTAAAAGCAGTGAAAGTTACAAAGAGATTTGTGGGATGAGTGCGCTGTTGTGTGAGAAATTAACTGTGCTTTTGCAGTTGATAAATCAGTTGTGGAGGAAGATTTTTAACCAGTGACTCTGCTTTCTTGCTGTATATGAGTCTAGTGCCGACACTTCACTATCAAAACTGGTGTGACAGTTGTTTTTCTGGCTTAAATGCTAAACCTTGTAAAGCACCTCCTCTTATGTTAATTCCCCGTCTCTCTAGCTTTTTTTAGACATGAGGGACGTAACATTGCTGCTTCATCAATCTGCTAAAGTGACGGCACTCTGTCATTCAGACAGAGGTCACTTTCACAGCTTCATTCAGACAGTGACAGAGAGAGCGGCGCACACACAAGATTTGCCATACATCAGTGACCGAATAGTACATCAGCAGACATAAAATGTACAATAATGCACTAATAACAAAAGAATAAACCTAAATTATTATCAAGCTCATGAAAATGTCCAAATAATAGCCCATTTTAGAAAGTTCTGTCCGTGTTAATCTGACTACTGCTTCCACAGCAGTAAAATAATAATATCCTGACAGCTGTGATGGAGCTCTGGATTCAACCTGAGGACGACTGATATGTGATAAATGATTTAAGTGCAGCTGATAAACTGTGACTCTGTGTGTGACAGCTCACCTGTCTGAGGTGAAGAAAAGTTCACAGCATGACTTCCTGTTAGACCCTGATGGATCCGATCTCCACTTCAGGGGTAGTTTATAATTTGAAGCCGTACCGCTGTTCTTCCACATTACACACAACTCTCGCTCATATGGATCCTGCTGCCGTCTAATGATAGAATTATTTAGTAAACTCAAAGGAAAGACTCCTACCCACAGCTGGAAGCAAAAAACTACGTTTCAGCTGCTTTTAAAGTTTTTCCAAACCTGGACTACATTTGTTCTTGATGAGCCTCATGAACCTGACCTGTTTTAGACTGTCTTCATCACAATGAAGTTTTATTTTAAAGGCATTTTAATGTGGAGCAGATGGGAAATTGTAAAGCAGAGTGAATGAGAAAGGTGTTTTTTTTTGTTTGTTTTTTTGTGGCCTGATTTTTTTTTTTTGACCAAAATTGGTGCAGAAATGTTGGACACGTCTCATCCAAGTTGCTTCTCATAACTTAAAGTACACTGCTTGTGCGTGCCTGTCTGTTAATGTGATTGCATGCACTTCATACGTGTGCAATGTTTAAGGTGACACAAACATGCTACTTTGTCCTTTAGTAAGCTTGCTGTTGACTTTGACAGCTATCTGATTCAGATTATAATCATAAGGGGAACAATTGAAAAGATTGTATTCAACATTAGAAAAATAACTTTGTGCAAAAAAATCAGTGTAAAATGCTTCTTAAAAGACCGTTTCCTATTTCAGTGACAGAAGTTTTGCACAAATATTGGCCAAACTGTCAAAAATTAAGGAGGTAATCACGTGCATTTTGATTTCGTTACCCCCAGATTCTTCCTTGTCTGACCCCCAGAAAACCTGCCCTGGGATTAGTGTGGTTCTTCGACCCTGTGTACAGAGTCCATGTCTGAAAAGTCAGTTTTTTTCTGTAATTTGTGACTTATTTGATGCCCTTCTCTCCTCTTGCCTTCATTCTAGTGTGTGCACATCCTTTACAACGACTGCAAAGTTCTGTTTGATTCCAGCCTGGGACATTTGTAATTTTTCTTATTCCTTCTACTCCATCTTCTGGGTCTTTAGTCCTTAACCATTTAATGAAGAGACATGCCACAGTGGTAATCTCTATGACAACATCCTTCTGCGTCTTTTCCATTTGCTGTTACTCTTCACATCTCCGCCTTTTGCTTGTCTGTAAGTTTTACCGTCTTTTCCATTTTCTTAGCGGGGGGTGAAACACACTGTAACCAAAGACACACAGTCACAGACATAAACCATGCAGTCGCACATTTAAATTAGCCGTGGCAGATGCTTGGATTCCGCGGCGGTTCTGCTGAGAAAATAGTGGCATTTCTTTCACTTCCACCTCACAGGCAGCGCTTTCAACTCCCAGCCTACTTGTTCAGGTTTTCAACAGTTTCACCTCCTTTTTGTCTGCCACTGCGCCGAGCGGCCTTTGATGGTTGGAGAAAGAGTAAAGAGAGCGTGAGCGAGAAGCACAAAGGTGTGTTTTATCCTCCTACGCAGTCACATGCGCTGCCATACGGTTGTACACTCCCTGAGACGGGGACCTCTACACAGCAGCGCTCCATCGCCGCACTTTGAGCTGCCGCGGCAACGACTTGGGAGATTCTTTTCGCTTGGATCTGGTTTTGAGTGACAGCTTGAGAAAGTTGCCTGGCACCTGTGCGGTGACGATGTTGTTTGCGAAGGCACAGGACGGAAAAGGTCCAAAAAAAACCCTGCTGTGTGTTTTCCGTGACGGTTGATCATGCGTAAACACCTTGCCACAAGGATGCACTTGAAAAAGCAGTTCTACCTTTTTGTCGACTTTGTTTGTGGCTGTGTGTTTTTGCACATGTGATCTGTTTTTGTCTTTTTCACTTTAGCGGAGGGGGAGTTGTGTTTCTGCTTTGTAGTCAGGGTGGCTCGACATGTACGAAAAGCTTTTAAAAAGGTTGGACGTGATGTAGAAATGATTGTTGTACTTTTTTAGATTCCATGAGTGTGTCATCTTTCACTAATAGGTATAAAACTTCTAAACAGTAGTTATTTTTAATGTTTTTTGCGCAATCAGAAGTCAGAAGACCAAGCATTGTTTAGCAAAGCAAATAACAGAAGGACACAGGAGAGCTGATCTGTTTTGGGGTTAAAGTGGCACTCCAGTTTTTCCAAAACTTGGTACCGTAGCTGTATGCAGCTTTAATGGCCATTGGCAGAGCAGATAGAGATGTGATGGGCTACACGAGCCTGTGATAGTCATCTCAAACAGCTGGTCCTGTTTTACAGGAGTGGGTACTTGTGCCCACCGCCCTGTCAGATGAGCACAAGTACCCCTTTATTGACACCACCTGTCACTCTCCAAATGTGTTGATTTGAAACTATTTTAAAGTAGATGCTATTTAACACTATATGTTAATATTAAAGTGGATATTGTTACAAGTCTAAATCACTGGACTGTCATCTACTAGTGCCTGGATTGTCGTGAAATATCCATCCATCCATCCACAGTCTTCCTCTTATCCGGGGTCGGGTCGTGGAGGCAGCAGACGAAGCAGGTCATTTCAGACGTCCCTCCACCTCGCAACGCTTTCCAGCACTTCCTGGGGGATCTTGAGGCGTTCCCAGGCCAGACAAGATACAGAATCCCTCCAGTGATTTCTTGGTCTGCCCTAGGTCTCCTCCCAGGCGGACTTGTTTGGAAAACCTCTAAAGGAAGTCTCCCTGGAGGCATCCGAATCAGATATCCAAACCACCTCAACTGGCTCCTTTAGACGTGAAGGAGCAGCAGCTCTACTCTGAGCTCCCTCCGGATGCCTGAGCTTCTCACCCTGTCTCTAAGGCTGGGTTATGCTTTCCACACGAACAAATGAGACGCGTGTGTGACTTTATACTCCATGCGGCGTCTGCTCCCAAACTATAGGGACAGTGTATCACAAACACGTCTACCTATTCGACTAAACTGCTAATCTGAAGTAGAAGAAGTTTGCCATTGTTTATACCACTTAAAACATGGCATTTTTACAGAATAGTTGCATTTAGTTAGTTTTAATTTCACGCCGTGAATTGTTCATAACTCGGTTGTCACAGTGATCTCTGTGTGATGAATCATATAAATGTCTGTATTTCTGAACTTGTGCTGCTAGGAGCTCCTGTTCTTCCACCAGTTTTCTGCATGTCTCCGTCTGTGTAGTTAGAAAAATTTGAAAGTGCATGATGCGGAAATTTTCCGCTTGAGGAGGGCTGTGTGAGGTGGCATGGCTGCGGAAATGACGTAATTCTTTGGACGCGGCAAGCATAAAACAAGCTTTCGGCTGAGCCCAGCTGCCCTGCAGAGGAAGCTCATTTCAGTCGCTTGTATCTGCAGTGTTGTTTTTTCGGTCACTACCCAGAGCTCATGACCATAGGCGAGGGTTAGAACGTAGATGGATGGTAAATTGCTACAGCAGTTCAATACAACGCCCACATTAATAATTTGAAATTTCCCACATAATCAGTTGTTATCCATTGATGTTTCGTCTAGTCCCATTATCAGCAAAAAAATCACAATTTTTCTGGTTTATTTTCATGACCTTTATGCTAGAGATGCTACTGAATGATTGATTAATTAATAGTTATTTAACAATCAGATATCAATTAATACTTAAGATTTGCTTTGATAACAAATATATAAATATTGCAACATTCAAACTAAAGTAATTAAGTGTGTTGGCGTCACTCTGCTGTAAATATAGATATATTTTGGAGATGGCACTAAATACTGACAGATTTCCTAGCCTGATAAAATTTACTGTGACTGTATCTGTGGACATCTGCTCCAGCTGTGCAGCTGTTTCCAGCAGCTGGATTATTGGTAACTACCGCAAATAAATCATTCCATAATGTAGATCAGGTATGAGGATTATTTTGATATCAGAAAAGAATGGAAGAGATTAATGCTATGTTAATGATGTGAATAACAATTTTAAAAAATAAAGCAAATATTATCTGCTAATGAATGTGTAATTCAAGTTTGACAAATCACCAGTGTAAGAACCTGATTTTGCAGTAAACTTTAAGTATTGTCAGTTGTTTTTTGTTCATTTCAGTCATTTATTGTTAAACCGGCTGACTATAGGTGAAGGAAATAGTTTAAAATTAGCATCCTCTCTGCATTTATGACCAAAAACTGACCTATCCCAGCTGTTGAGAGTGAAGGGAAGCGTACATCCCAGACAGCAGTCAAACACAGGACCCATGGTATCCATATATCCATACTGCTCAACATCAGTGTTTATGAGCATGCAGCTTTAAACTTAAAGCACCGCTGTGCCTGAGTGCAGCTTTACACAGCTGTTAGCATGACTGCTGACTTTTAGTCTTGTTTGAACCATCAGTCTGTGCTTGCGCCACTACTCAGGATGGCGAAGCCATTTTTAGCATGTTTAGCCACGGTGACGAAGCTAATTTTGCCTAATAAATGTGAAAAAAGGGTTAACTTACAACTTTTTCGTAATTTGCCGAGCGATAATCAAAGAAAATAACAAACCGCGTCTCCTTTACTGAAGAGCGCTGCCGAGTATAACCGGAACGACCCGAATGCTTCCGATCATTATCCATCGTTTTTTTTCTTCCTGTATTATTGCTATTCAGGCCTTCAGCTGCTATTTAGCTGGCAATTAATTGGTCATTTCATTGTTTTTGAATCTGTCCATTACTTTCTCAATTGAGTGATTAATTATTTGTTCTATAAACTGTCAGAAAAGGGTGAAAAATATATTGTATCAGTATTTCCCAAAGCCCAAGATGATGTCCTCAACTGTCTTGTCTTTTGTCCACAACTTCACGTGCCGCAGTACAGATACTGAAAAAGTGTGTCTAAATGTGGCTAAACAAAATTCTAGCACTTTAGCCACAGTGGCTAGAGACAAATTTTCCCAAGTGCAAGCACAGTCAGTAAACACGGTAAAAAAACAAATCCTCAATTAATGGTTGTATGAAAGAAAGCACAGCGGCAGCTTTTGGCATAAAACTGCCAAAGTGACCTTAGAGGCCTGTTGGTTAAAAAGCGTAACATCTAACTACAAGATCTTTTGTTACAAGTCTTATTCTCTCTGTTCTATGTTACCTGTCTGTATTAACACCATTTAAAAAAGGCACAAAAAAAAAAGATATCCTGCCACTTAAAGGGGAACTTCGGTTTTTTTCAACCTGGGGTCTGTTTTCATATGTCCTTTCATACATGTGAGTGATGGAGAAATTAAATTAAAGCTCCAGTATTTAGCCAGGCAGGCAGCTTAGCAGCTCAGCTAGCAGCTCAGCTAGCGCAATTTGCCCCCCCCCCGTCAAAGTCTGCCCCAACGTGCTTTTTTCCCCACACTGACCAGCTCGGATAGTCTCAATGAGTGTCCCACAACATACTAGAGATGAGAAGTGAACAAAAACCTCCACATTACCTGGCGATCGCTATTTGTTGCGGTCTGTATCCAAACCTCAGGATGCTTGAAAGCAAATCTCGTTCCGAAATCGTGCGAGAGCTCGCGCCAAAACACCGGTTTTGGCGCGAGCTCTCTCAACAAGATTTGCAATATGAGGTGTTCAGTTTCAGGTATTGGCAAGTAAACGTGTTCATCAGCTCATGTGAGACAAACCGCTAATGAAGTTTAAGGGGGATTGTTCACCTTTTGCTGAAAATTCCACGAGTAGCATAACACTGATGGAGGTGTGCTCTCAGAAGAATAGCATCTAGTTATGTGACTGTTTATCTGTGTATCTGTCTTTTTGTTATAAGCATGTGTGTGTGTGTGTGTCAGCGGTCATTTAGAGTTGGCAGACAGTCAGTTTGTGTTGCTGATGCTGACAAGCTTGTCAGGAAAGGATGGAACACACTCCCTGAGCTCATTTTTATGACACGCGCAACCTCTGTGTAGGTGTACGTGCACCACTGTGTGTCGTGTCATAGGCTGTTTAACACATGCACGCCAGTTTAAGTTGGCAGAAGCTGCTCTTCACAAAAGTTAAGGGTTTTGACAGGAGGCCCTTTCTTCTGATTTCTGTCCTGGTGTTTATCCATCCGCATTTTCATTCATGTTTTATCTTTTTCTTTACCTTCTGTAACTATAACTGTTTTTTCATACAGACGACTTACAAAATGTGTTAAATTCCCACTCTGTTGCATTGTAGACGTTAAGAAAAGGCTTTGTAATGCATGCTAACAACAGCAGGAGAGCTGACATTTGCATTTGTTTCTGTTCTCTTCTAACAGGCGATCTCCCAAAGACCCAGCTTAGTGAAAGACCCCCACCGCTGGCTAGCAGAGACCAAGGTATTTTTAATTCATGTTGCTGTGGAGAGAGCAAGAAAGATGATTTACTATCAGAATGAGCATCATGCTTATTCCCAAGAACAGAAGCCACAGCATTAAAACCACCTGCCTGATATTGTGTTGTTTCCCTCGTATCGCCAAAGCAGCTCTGATTGGACCTCTGGGTGTGTCCTGTGGTGGCTGGTAGCAGGAAGATAGATAGATGGATGCTTTATTACTCTCTTTTTGGAAATTCAAGATATCTGGTAGCTCGCACATATTACATGTAAGAAGAATAGGGGAAATAAGGTGCAAATCTTGCTAGTCAAAGCACCAAAAGCAAAAGAAAACAACAAAAAAACGGATGGTGCTGGTACGATTAAAAAAAAATATTGAAGAGTGTAAATGCTCAGGAGCTGCTAAACTGCCTTTCTTGTTTCACAGTGTCAGTAAGGATCTATTCTGTTCTAAATACGACACAACAACAATAATAATAAGCATCCTGTGGCATTCAGTGGATTCGTGGCCATACTGGAATCTCAGGAGTTTGGCTTTTGTGGCCGCTGCTGTCAGAGAGTGTTAATTCAATGCAGAAATCATTTCAGGGCACATGATGTAATGATGTACGATATTAGAAACCAAACAATTCCAAATGAGTGCCGTTGAGCTGTTCTTTGGTGATAATGGAAAGAAAAAACCTCCCCTTTAACAGGAAGAAACCTCCGGCAGAACCAGGCACAGGGAGAGTGGCCGTCTGCCTCGCCTGCTGGGGTAAAGTGGAGCAAGAACAGGATAGAACAGAAAAAGAGACAATCAGCATATGAGGGAACAACAAGCAATGGGTAGGTTTGTGAGGGAAGTAACCACAGATCAGACACGTGTTGATCTGGAGCCAGAATTTAGAGTGGTATCATGAAATTAGCTGGTGTGAGAGAAGAGGATGCAGAAGACAGGGTTAGATGGAAGCAGATGAACGCTGAAAGGAGAAGCGGAACCACCTCTTCCTGTAGCTGAGCACTAATTTCAGAGATGTTACATGGTAGAAACTTACTGCGTAAAGAATTGTATCTAAATCTGTGGAAGAATTTCATTACTCCAAAGATGGCAGTTGTATGACTTCAAGAAGCCAACTGTCTTCTTTATAACACCAAACTGGGACAGAAGCACAGTGCTGTAACCCTGTGTGAATGCGTACCAATAGAGAAAACTGCTCTTTAAACCCAAAGTTGCCAAACTACTCAACCTGTTTTTATCAGACTTGATTTTTTTTGTCTCAGCTATCATTTAAATTACAGTTAGTCATCCCTCGCCATGTCGCGGTTCCCTTTTCACAGTCTCACTATATCGCAGATTTTTTAATTGTATTTGGAAGGCGGGAACAGAGCTGCTGGACGTTAGCTTGCCATCAATGAATCGATAGTGAGACGTTGGAGTCGGCACCGTGAACTGACTCAATGCTTTTTACTGCCATGTTAAAGGCACTGTTTGGGGAGGGGGAAAAAAGCATTTATTTAATTAAAAGTTTAAATAAAACTTTCAGTGTAAATATCTCATGTTAGAACGTGAACACCTGCAGCTTATATATGTACAAAACGTTTTATCTTTTTAAATTTAGTGGGTGCAGCTTATATTCAGGTGCACTCAATAGTCTAGAAATTACGGTAAATTGTGGTCGCTACTTTGTGGATTTTCGTCTACCACAGCAATAGACAAGGGACCACTCAACAGCTCTGTTTTCCTTCATTTAGATAGGAAGATGGCTGCTGTGTGGTGAGACCTGCCTATAATTTATAAGTAAACTTAAGTTCTGGCATTTCAAACAAAGTTTCTATAGTAACTGAAGAGGAACAATTGTAAGCTACCCTGAATTCATTTATTGTGCATTATTATCCCCCGCCTCCACGAAGTGGAAAAGGGGGATATAGATTTGGCGTCCGTCCGTCCGTCCGTCCGTCCAAGATGAAGGGGACAGCTTTTCTCGGAAACTATTACAGCTAGGATTACGAAATTTAGTGTGTAGCTTCACACCATGGACACCTTGATCAAGTTCGAAAATGAGACCTGTGCGATAATATTTAACAGAGTTATGGCTCTGGATCCCTATTTTGGATATAGACTCATAGACATCACATGTGGCGGGGGATATTGATGACCATGTCGTCTTGTTCTTACAGGTGTTTGCTCCTCTATGTAAATATCATGGTGTTCTGTTTAAGTACAGCTCTTTAAGTTGAAGTAATTACGAATAACGGTTGTAATTTAATGTGCTGCCCTCTTGCCATCATCGCCTTTCCCACACAATAATGGTTTCCACCTGGCGTCTTTCCAAGACAAAAGCAGCTTCCGTTTCGTATCATAAATTCACAAAAGAAACATAATATAAATATAATAACTGGCTGCGGTGGTGATGCACGATAGGGCGTTAAAATGTGTTTGCACGATTAATAGTGTTTATGACCATAATGTATATCTGCTGTCAGAAACGCTCCCAGAGTACTGTGAACTTACAGGAATAAAACACGCAGATAGAACCGGAGAACAAGAAAGATAATTAGCGCCCTTGTTAAGAGTTTTTATGTTTGTAAAGCGAAGGTATGATTTACAGGCTTACAGTGCACAGTTGGAAGACCCATTTAGCCAGTCATTTAGCACGGCTGTGACAACCTGTTGTAGGAAACACTGAAAATATATTTACGTTTCTGCTGCACTGCCACTGTGTTTCCTCTGAACAGTTACTGGACTCCTTTTGTCTATCTTCTCTCTGAATTTGAACTGAATACCTCAATCTTGATTCAGCCAAACAACAAAATAAAACAGAATCGTGTTCAGATTTAAGCTGAAGTTTGAAACTTGCAGCTTGGACTGTGATGAAGTAGAAACCTTATTAGACAGAAGAGTTAATGTAACATTTTCATGAGAGGATTTGGCTATTTAGGCCTAAAACGCCTGGTAAAAAAGGCCTTAAAAGCCTGTGTTTGATTTTAGAATAACCCCCTAAAACCTGAGTTTTTGTGGAAAAAAAAAATTTGATTTCTCAGCCTCTGAAGCAGATAGAGACAAAATTCCAAAAGTATTTGAGAGCTTAGAACTGTGGCTTTCATGATAAGTGGGGTTTATTTATACAAACCTTCAACAAAATATTTGAAAACATCAACAAACTCAACAATATGAAAACAATAAAATGATTATAAATCAATAAAGTTTTCAGTGCAAAACATTTTCAAGTTGCAGGCAATAAAGTGACAATCCAAAGAGCAGCACTTGTTTCAGTCAAAATTGTAAGAAAAAAAAAAACGCGATAGTGCTTGCCAAAGCACTCAATGTGCAGAGGTAGGTTGCATGGTTTACAGCCATAAACTGTTGGCCCACTTACTTTCTCATTGTCAGGGACAAGTTGACATTCCCGGCATTGCTTTCACTTGTCATAGAAGAAACAGCTGATTAGCGCAAAGAAGCTTTCCCGGCGTCAATGGAAGAACTGCGCAACAGTGCTCCAGGGTTTAATGGTAGAACTGCGGTAATGCGTTCCCGGCTTAAATGGGTTAAAGGGAAAATTAGGATTCTCTATAGATACTCTATCAGACAGTTTGGGGATCTTAATTAAGTTCCAGCGTGATGTCCTTTGCACTGAATAGAGCACTGTGCGATTTTTCTATCGGGAAACCCAGTGGGAGCAGAACGTGTTTGGTTACATCAGGAAAATAGTTTTTATCATCAGCATGTGTTTGAATTGTGTCGAGGTGAGGACTGAGGTCTCCCTAATGCTCCGATTCCTGAAGTTTCCAAACAGACTTTTAAATCCAAGCCGGTCTAATGCATGTGTGTGTTCATTAAACCAACCAGACAAAGCTGCGTTGGCTGTGTGAGGAGGTTCGGGATCGCGACACAAGAGAACAGCGCCTGAGGAGGCAGCATCAACAGACCCGGGATCAGTTGAAGGCCCTCAGGCAGAGCCGGGACTCGGAGCAGGCGACTCTCCTGCAGCGCCTCGACCAACAGGAGAAGCTCATGCACTCGCTCAGTGTTGAAAAGAAAGGTAGAATTTAATTAGAAAAGCACTATGTGTTGATTTCACTCACTATGATTCTACTGATGCATCTAATAGGGATCGACGCGGGTTTTTGTTTTGTTTGTTTTTTAGGACCGATGCCAATTTTTGGCACTAAAGAAAGGCAGATAAACGATATTTGGAAATGATCATTTTTATTTATTTTCTACATTGTAGCTTAATACTGAAGACATCAAAACTAAAACAATACACGTGGAATTATGTTGTAAACAGAGATGTGTTATCTTCAGTATTAATCTACAGTGTAAAAAAATGAAATAATGAATGAGAAGGTGTGTCCAAACTTTTGATTGGTAGTGTACATTAGATGTAATGTTTTAACAGCATGTGATAGCAGTAAACCTGTCATTCATAATTAAGCCTCTTCATTAATAAAGGTGGCTTTAACTGAATATGTAAAATAGAAAAAGTAGTGATTGAATTGGGACGCTCTTCTCTGTTTATGCGGAATCGACTGAGATTCATCAGTCTGTTTTCTGCTGTTCTTTATTTTCTTAATCTTTCACTGTTTCACCACATTTAAAGGACAATAAGGTTCATATCTTGAAGCATTATTAATCATTGTTTTCCAGACTCTGTTTCATTTATTTATATATTTATTCATTTATCTGATCAGGGACCATGCAATTAACATAGAACACTTCTGATGCATTACATATAGAGTGTATGGCATTAAGCTAACTTGCAACTCCTGTCGCTGGTTGGGCTTTTCAGTTAAAGTGGTCAGAGGTCCAACAACACCAAGAAAAACAGCACAGACAACATTATGAACCTATAACCCCACCCACAAACGCACACAATGACACAATCCGCAGTCAGTCAGACCTTATAGATGTCACAGGTGGGTACATTCTTGTTTTTCTTTCAGCCCAGACAGGTTAATCTAGGGCTGCTTTATAGCTTAGCTGTTAGCACATCCTTAGCCACTGAGAGAGCGGCTACTGATGTGTAGCAACGGCTTGTGTTTCTCGCTCAATTTTTGCCGTCTCTGCTTGTAAAACCTTTCCGAGAGCACAGAGTGATGACAGACAGAGAGGGCTGGCTGCATCAGACCTGAAGTAGCGCATTTAAATTATCAGTAATCGGGCAATAAAGATGCCTACACAGATAATCAGAAAAATGCCAGATATTGACCACGATTATTGACAAGGCTGATAATCAGTCTATCCCTAGCATATATTCGTGCTTTTTGTAGACCAGTCGGTGTCAGTTTTCCTTGTCAGAAAGCTGATATGTTAAAAAAGAGCATTAAACAAGAAATGTTTGTCTGCTGACTTACTGATGCTGACGAGGCGTAAATATTTACCATAGCCAGCTCCTAAGGAGGTATGCAAACTCCTTAACCATTCCTTTTGACAGATACAGTCTATTCACGGTCTGATCTGCTGTTTTCTTCCTCCCTCATTTACATGTAATCACACCATCATTTAGAGCAATAACTAATTCAATGCAGCCGTATTACTGGAGTGTTTTTTGTGTGCCGTGTCATAATGGATGTTTACGAAAATGGCTGTCTGTGCCTCTGTCTCTCTCTCTGATGCATTGTATTTTCTTTAGACTGTGCACACGGGTCTGTCTGTCTGTTTACGATTACAAATGTTTGAGAAAGCATCTTAATGGCTGTGAACTTTGAGTCTCGTATGGAAAATGGACTTGTTTTTTTTTTTCCCCGTCCCGAGCCCCCGTTCTTGACTGAATTTCTCCTAATGAGCTGTAACTGGCAAAGGAAGAACGACTTGTTTTTAGTGCCTCATCCGAACAATACAGGGAAATGGACCTAATTTGTGTCCCATTAACACAGAGCAAGAGAGTTGAAAGACGCTGCGAGACTCTTGACAGAAGGATAGTTGGACTTGGTGAAGGCGATGGAAAAGCTTTAGAGAGAGTGGGGCCAGCTATCCGTCTTCTATCGCTGTATGCTTTTTGGCTGTGATGGTAGCATTGCACATTTCAGATAAGCAATCTGATGATCCAGCCTCGTCCCCAGACCCTCTTTGGAATCCGTTTGCTCCGTCATCGAGTCTAATCAGCCGTTTGACAGAAGTAGCCTTGTCTGTCTTCACTGCAGGCATCGCTAAAGCATGCTCTCTTTACTGATTAGACCTCAGAGTAATCTCTGTGTCACAACAACAACATCTGGCTGCTGGAATTGAAGGCAAGGATTTTATCAGCTCTGATTTGAACACATCTCCTTAGTAACACATTTTAGCTGCGATTCTTATATTGTGTTATCGAAGAGCAAGACAGATCGTACAGGTTCCCACCATGCAGCGGTGACGTATTTGCAGGAATATACTCCACCGTGCAGTGCTGTAAATACTAATTATTGTTTATTATCAGACTGGAAACAGCGTTCTTATGAGATCCTATATCTGCTTGTTTTATCTCAGCAGATTAGCCGTTATTGCCAGCTCTCTGCAGGGCCACCGTGTGATGTGCAGCGTTTGTGTCGGTGAATTTATTTGTGTCAGATTGCAGTTGCTGTGCGTTTTCCTCGAGACCTTTCATCAGTTGTGCAGTGCTCCCTATTGGCCCTTTTCCTTAAAAACAAGTCTGCACTGCGTGTGTAGATAACAGTTGTTCCACTGTTACAGAGCATCCCACAGTTTTTAGGGTGAGACGGGGCTGAGTGTGAGTCAGCAGAGATAACTGTGGCGGTTGTCTACCAGTACGATCGTTCTTCTGCTGGTTTCCAAGCAGATTTTTACAGACCTGGAGGTCGGAGACTGGGGAATTTGTTCTATTGGAAAGATGTGTTTGGCATTTTCAAGTATTACAGATTTCTGTTTGTGGACATTTATCTGAGGAGGTGGAGATTCGGTCATCTACAGGTAACTGGATATTGAATTTGGTGACATGCCAGGAGTTAGAGGATGAGACAAACAAGTGAGCAATCTTACTAGTATGTCTGCAGAAGGTCTTATCTGCAGTTGGGTTGTGTGCTTTCAGAGAAGTAACACAAGTCTGTTGCTGCGTGGATGTCACTACACGGTTACCTACTCTAGTCTTTCCACCCTTATCTCACGCATGACTTCACTCAAACAATGTAAAACTACTCTACATTTCACAATTCACTCATACATGTTTGAAATGGAAATTGATTCTGATGAGCTTAAGGATTCAGAAGTCCTGCAAGTTGGCAGCAGTGTTGCCAACTTGCCGACTTTCTTGCTAAGTCTAGTTACTGTCCAAATCCTCCTGGTGACCTTTTTTTTTTTTTAAAACAAAAGCAGCTAGTTACAAATCTAGTGACTTTTTCAGGTGTTTTAGAGACTCTGACGTGAAAGCAAGCATCGTTCTGTGAGCCCCTCCCCGTCCCAAAGCATCACAGGTGTCAGTCCAGTGACCCCACAACAGTCAGGAGATCCACACCATTCTGCGTCCAGATGGCAAATGAGTCACTGCAGATCCTATCATGGCTTATAGAGCAGGATGTAAATGAAAATGTTTCTTCACCGTCACACTAAAGTAAATCACTGCATTTGACTCACATAGTCTCTAGTTCAAAAACATATTCTGGGTGTTTTATATTCACTTTTTGTCTCTCCCACAATGTTATTCCTCTCTGCTACAACATTGATTACAATTGCATGCAAATGAAAAAATATGAAAATTAATAATAATAATAATAATACCTTTATTTATAAATCGCTTTCCGTCAAAGTGCTGTACACAAAAATAAAAACGGATAAAAATAAAAACAATATAAACAGAACAGTAAAAAAAGACATCAGTTAAACAATTTAAGATTCATATGTAAAAGAAAAGAGGTGGGTCTTCAGCTTAGTTTTAAATACATTAATGGACGATGCCTGCCTGATTTCAGCAGGTAGACTGTTCCACAATGTAGGTGCCCGGAAAGAAAAAGCCTGTTCCCTCACCGTCTTTTTACAGACCTTTGGGACATTCAGAAGTCCAGTCCCCTGAGAACGGAGAGCCTGGACTTAGGCAGTGACATCATTTAGTGGCTTTTAGGACAGCCAATAGCTACTTTCCTTACTGAGGTGTTGCCAACACTGGTTAGCAGGGTTGGTTCTTTAGGTTTGCTACGTTTGAAAGTCTCAGTCTGTGTTTCGGTTGTCATCTGTACAAAACGCAGTTTTAAGGTGGAAATGCACAGCTATGGTGTTGACGGTTTTCTTTGCTCATGATGTGTCTTCTAACATATAGAAAACATCCAGACATGTTAAGAAGTTGTAAAAAAAACAAGTAGATTTTTACTCCAGGGGGTCTTTAAGGACAATTCTTGCTTGTCAGGTCCACAGGTCTGCAACAGTATGTAGGTATACAGGGATAGACATTATGCAGAGGGATACAGAACCCATGAATCAGCCTTTATTGTGTACGTCTGATGCTCAGTTCTTATTGTCATGTTTCAGTCTGTTATCAGCGGTGCAACTGTGAACTTAAACAATAGTCTAGTTTAAAATCAGCAGCCAAGTTGGGACAATAAGCCCATTATTATTAAATTCAGTTACTGGCAGAAGAATACTTTATGATTTTATTTCATTAAGATTAATTAAAATGTTGACGAACGTTTTCTTTCGATTTGCTCTTTCTGTAATGTAAACATTTTATTACGACTGTCTGCAAAACGCTCCTTCTGCACAGCATAATGCCAGGCAGAATGAAGCATTGTGGCATTTGCTTAATAAAACAAAATTGCTCAGTAAATTCACAGTTATTCCTCTAAATCAACATCTCATTAAGCCGCCAGCGATTGTAATTAAAAACAGTTTGGTGCTGCAATCAACAACAAACACAAGCAGAGTTTGTCTTTCATATACCTGCCGGAGTAAAAATAATCCACCAACAGCAGACTGTGGTTGAAGCAGTGGAATACATTTATCACATGACCGCAAAACAATCAATAATATAGTCAGAAAAAAATCACTTTCTTCATGTGCTGGGAGGTTAAAAGGCTCAGTCCCACTTAAAACATCACTGTGGTGAGTCCTGGTTGAGCTGTGTGTTGCAGTTATTTTTGCAAATTATTTTTTAGTAAGCAATCGGTCTATAAAAGATTGATCCTCCTTTTGGTTCTTATAGCCTGAGTTTTGTCAGACCAACAGCCAAAACCCCACATATACAAAGGATAGCACATCTGAGAAGCTGGAACAAGACAGTTTTTGGCATTTTACCGGCAAAATCTTAACAGACTAGATGTCTCCGCTCTTTTTCTGCTACAGATATTAATACTATGTATGCACAGATGGAGCACATGTCAAAGAAATGAACAAGTAAAATGCCGTTTCCCTGAATATGCAGCACAGATATTATTACTTTGAGATCTGACAGCTGAGTTCATCAACAGCAACATCTTTTCCTGCTCATTTCAGAGCTGCTGGAGAGGAGTCGGAGGAAGGAGGACGAAATGAGAAGCCTTCAGGTCAGCATCGTGTTTTCATCTGCCATGCCGCATTCTAAATAGTGGATTTTTTAATATCCAGCTGACCTCATTTCAACTGTATGTGTACAAGTACAGAGGGTTAGTGCAGTGCAAACATAGCATTTCCTCCACATCAGCTGGGTTGTGTGATGGTGTGTTGCAAACATCGCGGCACAGCTGTGGGCCCGACACACTCCTTGTAGCCTTGCTTGGACAAGTAGCTAATTACTGCAGACATGAAGTCTTGGAGTTTAAAAGCCGCCAGCGGCCTCGCCTCTGTCTTTCAGCACCGCAGCAGCGACACTTGGCAGGCCACCAGCTCACCTAGTCCGGCACTTTATTCCCCGATAAACAGCAAAACACACACACACACACACACACACACACACAAATGAAAGTGTCTGCAAAGACGCCGTCCTTCACGAGCTTTTGTCTGAGAGTCTAAGTGTGTTCATGTGTGTGTCGGATGCCAGGGTCCCATCTGCGGTTGCATAATGGCACCTGCCAGAGCTCGTGTGCCCTCTCAGACGCAGCCGAGCTTTTAATTATGAAGGATGAGGAGGGAGATGTGGAGGGGAAAGCCGGGCAGAATGAAGGACGTAGACGAGTTAAAAAAAAAAGAAGAAAAGAATAAGTTAGGGGTGGGCTGAGGAGGGGGGTTTAAAAACACAGCACTCCTGTTAGAAATCATGAACACATTACAGGCAGAGGAGGGAGAGGCAGCCGGTTGGAGGGAAGAGCAGGTGTGCGTTTGAGTGGCAGATAAGAGGCATAGCATCACTTATGCATCGTTAGAGAGGGAACATCAGTCAGGAGCTGCATGAGCGGCGAGAGCGGTTTGTCTTTGTGCGAGTGTGTCGGTGTGCGTGATGAGAAGTTGTGCGCTACAGACTGTCCCTCGCCTGTGTTTTTCCTTCCCTTGTTGCCCATTTGTTGGAACACTCTATTCTTCTCTGTCTGTTTTTCTTTCCCCTCCCTCACATGAATATACCGTGTTTCTGTCTGCTCATCCACCATTTTGAGAAGTTACCTGGACTCTCTGGGTGCTTCCAAAACCAATACTATCATAATACTGCACAGTACGGCCGTAAACAATTTACTGTGTTCCAGTACATTTTCACTTTGTTAGCCAGTGTGCTTTTCTGCCCATTCTCACCCACAATCTTCTTGCACTTATGTCGCATGCATTACGGCGTCTAGCCTGAGTATGAACAACTTGAGTTACTGATGACAAATCATTTTGCACAACAAGCTGTAGAAGTCAAAGCTTAAGGTGCAATAATATGACGCTGAAACAACAAACAGCTGTGGTTTGTATTTATGTATTTAAATTAAACAGAAGTAGTGTGTGATCACTGTCACATGCAAATAAAACCATTCACAGTAACAATAGGTTATTATTGTTTAGTTATTGAAGAATACTTTATGATTTTATTTCATACAGATTAACCCTGTAAAATATCAGTTTTAGTTTTTTATTATTTTGCTCCTTTTTCTATATTTGGATTTTACAGGGTTAAAGTGAAGATGCACTTTTTTTCCTGTTTACTATTTGGGTAATGTGAACATTTTATAACATTTCATTGTGTTTAATAATATGGCCTAATGTAGATTGCTGCAAGAAACAGTGTGTATTTTGTGAGGACAGCTGCTGCACATAATTAATGTAAAAAGAGGAAATATGCGACTTGGAATGCAGCCACCGTCTCATATGAATGAAAGCATTTTTTGTCTCGTATATTAGTTTACCCTTTTAGCCCACCAGATGCACTTTGCATCCAAATTCACTTCCATTCTTCTCTGCTGAATTGCCCTCAAAGAATTTATTGCAGAGAGGTGAAGTGTATATCAAATGTGCACAATGAGGCTGCACAATTAATCGACTTCAAATGGAGATCGCAATTTGAAACATTGCAATTAGCAAATCGCAGCGGCTACAATTTAGGATTCACCAGGCCCGGTTAATAACTGAAGAGGCTAATGCTGTAATTTAATTTTAATTAATTCGAGCAGAATGAAACTTTCAGGGGTTGTTTATCACCACTGGTCAGCGTAAAATTCATGGTTCATGCATGGCCCTGTGGTTTGACTGACATTAGCTCAGTCTGGCTATTTAAGAGCTACACATGTTGCTGGAAGTCTGACCTCAGTGATTTTGCAAATTCCCTTGTGTAACTGTCACACTTCTGATTGCTTCTTATGTGATAACGCTCCTCCACATTTTAAATTTATCAAACAGTAAATACTGAGCTCATGTTTGACTGTAAAAAAAAAACACTAAATCAATTCACAATATTGGTGAAAAACAAAGATATTTTCCCCAAATCATTCAGAGATATGACACAACTTTATTTTTACGATTCCATCCATCCATCCCTCCATCCATCCATCCATCCATCCCTCCATCCCTCCATCCATCCATCCATCCATCCATCCCTAATCATAAATACTGCTCTGCATCCATCTCCACTCTACATATCTACCTCATGCTAAAGTAACAAAGTTATAAAGACAGATTAAAGTCATGCCTTTACTCATTTCTTCACCCATTTTTATGCATGAAAAGGTCCTGATGTCCCTATATTCCTAATGATCCCAGCTGTTTCTCAGTGCACCAAAGAGTAATTTTGAAATTACATCAAATGTCTACACTGTCTATAACACAGAGATGACATTACATTCCACTTTGTATGGAAACCAAATGTAAAATAATGGATTTTATGTTTTATTGTTGTCGAATGCAGGTCCTCTGAGCAAACAGAGGTAGAGCTGTGGTCACTGATGGCCTCTTGTTTCGGGGAAAAGTGGGGATTTTGGGCAAATAATCGCCACCTCGGTGTGTAGACTGGAGTATCTGAACACTAAAGTGAAAAAAAACAACATTTATTTCCTTTAGATTAAGCACACATTTTTCAGAGTATGATCAAAATAAATGATGGAAGATTTGGATGGTCTAGACTGTTCTGAAAAAGACAGGATAAAGCATTTATGGCTAGCCCTCGCAACAAGATAATACTTTAAAAGTAAAATTACAGTGGAAATAGCCCTGGGCTCTTCAGGTTAAACCTTACTTTGACATTTGTGTGTTTGAAAGGTAACATCACTGTGTTTGTGTGTCTCTACAGGATCGTGTGTTGGATCTGGAGATGGTGAGTTTCCATCTTTTTATAGACATTCTATGTGGATATTGAGGTTTATAAAACTAAAGAGTCCCCGAGTTGCCTGGAGTTGTTAAATTAGAAGTCATGTTGACTTTCAGCGTGATTTGATTTAGCTGGGTAGGCAGGTTCACCTGAGGCTGTGTTTGTTTAGCAGCCCATAGAGGTTAACACAGGGTTAGAAATGATTGCTTTACTCAAGGCTCACAACTCTGTTAATCATCATAAGTCTTGCTGATGGGGTGAAGAAGCGAGCTGTACTGACAATTCGGTATTGACCTCACCATCCCAACGTCTACTGCTAACATCCTTAATCAGCTATTAGATGTCAGCCAGAAATTAGTGAACGTCGCTGAACGGCTACATCGACCCGATCGCTTTTTACTCTCCGGAAAGAAAGAAATAACTAAATGAAGCTGTCTGAGGCGAGCTGTCCATCCATCACAATTATGTGTCACGCTTGTCTACCTTCAATTAGCTGCCTTTGATCGCTATCAACTCGCATATTTCTGCTTACTGCAGCCACACAGCGCCATCGACCCGTCTTCCACTCAGCCCGGCTGGTGGAGA
The DNA here is from genome assembly GCF_021347895.1 of Acanthochromis polyacanthus. Taxonomy (NCBI): domain Eukaryota; kingdom Metazoa; phylum Chordata; class Actinopteri; family Pomacentridae; genus Acanthochromis; species Acanthochromis polyacanthus. Next base: position 3,002,144 of record NC_067128.1, read on the forward strand.
TCATCCAGTGAATCTTACTTGTATGTCAGGATGCCATTCAGCGTCGCAATCAGCGTGATGCCTTCTAACAGCCACTTCCTTTGATGCTTAAATGCTCCGTCTGAATGGAAGCAGGAAGGCCATTGAAACGTACAGTGGAGGAATGAATAGAACTGAGTGCGGCTAGAGTGGTTACTTAATTAAAGCTTGTGCTGGATGTGTCATTGCACAAGTCCAAAATTAGTCTCTGAATTGACCAGGCAGTGTGACAACACGACACAACACGCGGATTTTGCTTGATTTTTTTTTTTTTTGTGTGTGTGTGTGAATGTTCTTAAAGAAACATTCTTTTCAATATTTCTTTTTTTTCCACCAAAAATAATGTTCAAAAATTTCCCCAAAATGTTGAAAATGTGGACATAAAAATGCATTTTTTTTCCACATTTTCAAACTTTAAAATGGGTCAATTTGAGCCGCGGGACAACACGAGGTTTAACCTCACAAATATGGTCAGATACGCATTTCTAAAGCATGATAAATGGCAGTTATGGTCGAAATGCTATAAAATGCTTTTTGGTGGAGTAACACATTTTGTGCTTAAAACTCATTAAGGCTGTTGCACACTTTATTTTGCTGGCAGGTTTCTTTACTAGTTTCTTTACTTGCTAGTACTCCTGCACGTGTGCAAATGATGCTAAGAAGTCCTTGCAGAGGCAGTTTAGCAACTGTTGTCTTCTTGCCAATGACTGTATTTGTAACACATAAAGTGGCATTAGACCATAGCTGTGATTTATTTTATCTATTTTTTTGGTAGCAGCACAAGTACAACCTTTGAAAGTCACAGCCTAAAACTCTTGTTTACATAAACGTGCATATAAACCTCCCTGCAACATAATCCACCTTCAGTCCACACCCTCGGTATATTCTAATCAATAAACTGTTAAATACGCTACATCTGGTGAAGCTTTAGCACTACCAGAAGTGATAAAGCCATGAGTAGTATTAGTCCAAGCAGCTGGAATATGTGCAGCAAATGGCCAAATCCAGCCATACAGACTGATGTGTGCACCGCTGAAACACAGGTTTATGTGTGAACACTTCTCATTCAGTTTGTGTCGGGGGACAAAATGTGTTTAGTATGCACAGACTAATACTTCACGTTGTGCTTTGTCATGTGGGAGGACATAAATAATACATAACAGTGCTGCTAACAGTATCAGCCATGGGCCCTTGTTGTTTGGGCAGTACATCCCATTAACTGTGCAAACACGAAGGCGTCAGTGAAGCCCACGGACGTCTGATCCAGCTGTGCAGCCTTCATCGGGAATCATCGCTGCAGATGAACCTTGACTGTGAATGACGTCTCATTTCACTGTTGTTTCATTGATTATTCCGTCCTCGCTTCTCTTTGATCTTTTTCCTGGTTGGAGCGTGAAGTGCTGATGAACGAGGAACTGTGAGGGAAGAAGGGGGGAGACAATTAATGGGATTGGGATGTCGCCCCAATATTTGCTCATGATTAATTGTAGCGTCCTCAGCTTGTCCCTAACGTGGAAATTAATGATTTTGGAGGTAACTTTTTGCTTGATACCATCGGGTATACTGGCAACTACCACGGAATTACTCACACGACTTCCTCAGAATAATCTTGTGTTCAGATGACTTCTGAAGCTTCCACTTCCTGCCACATTGGTCTATTGTATTATCTTGTAATTAGGAGATCCAGATCTAAGTCATAATTAAGTTTCTTCTTTTGTGGATGCAAAGCCCTTCCCTTTAAATAATCCCTCTAAGCTCATTTTGTGTGGTTGCGTGTGGTTTCCAGAACACAAGGGTAGCTCTGGACCATTTGGAGTCGATTCCAGAGAAACCATGTCTGATGGAGAACTTCAAAGATCTAGAGGTGAGTTCACATAAAGTCTGGACTTTCTAATAAGAACATAAAGAGACAAGAGGTCGACTGATGTGTTTTTTCCAGGTATGATACTGATGCTTATTATTAGTACTCACAGAGATCGATAATGGACATTTGGAACTAGGGATGTCTGATGTTGGCTTGTTTGCCATTAACTGATGTGCCGATGTTGTCCAACTCTCAATTTCCAATTCCGATATCAACCGATACTGATACATGTGGGCGATTTAATTTTAGGCAACATCACGTATCTCCTGTTGTGGAATTAACACATCATGCCTAATTTTATTGTTCCAAATGTGCTGGTGAAATCCAGGAAATATTTTATTGGTTTTCATGATATGTAAAAAAAAAAGATCACGATATTAACCGATATTACATTTTAATGCCAGTATCGGTGGGCCAATATTATCAGACAGCCCCATTTGGAACTAATATAGATTTGCATTTAAAATGAAAATTTTAGTGTCAAATTCTGGAGTGACACAATCTCCAACACAAAACTCTGTTAAAATGCCTTTGTCTATTCATGTTTTCAGGTTTTTCCTTCAGTATTAATAGGCTGTTAGCTGTAATGTGGGACCAATCAGGTAGTCATGGAGGTGGGACAGAAAAAAAAAAAAACACGGAGTGACTACAGCGGCATCGGAGCCAAAGTAGTACAGTTTTTAATGAATATATTCTGCCTGGAATCAGGAAAAATGTACGATATTGTATCCACTAATCACCGCAGATAATCAGTCGATCCCTCAGTAGGGCTGAGATATTGTTATATCTACTTGATTTTCTTCAGTTTAAATCACAAGCCTTGGAGGCTGTAGAGCATAAAAACAGTGAAAAGCTCTGAGTAACAGCCTTGTCACTCTAACGCTGTAGCTTCTATTGTGCACTTAACATATGATATTACATATAAACTAAGCTTTCTCTTTGGTGTCTTGCTTGTATATTTTTCCAGTATCAGCTCACTGTTGCTTAGTAACTTCATTCCTGACAGTCTACTGTGGTCTTATGTTCATTTTCTCATATTACACAAAGTCAGTGAAGAACCTGAAGTTTCACAGCAAAAACTCAAAGCTCGCCTTCCTGTTTTGCCACAACTCTGCAGTGAATGTGGAAAAAGATGCTCCAGCAGATTTATTCCACCAATGGTCCAAATACATTTACACGTTTATTGTAGAAATATGATGATTTATTGGTTTGTTATCAGGTTTTAATCACAAACTATTTTGATAATCATCAGGTCGGTTTCAGTAATTTTTAAAGAACAAAAAGATGAAAAATCTCAGATTCTAACTCTTTAAATTTGAATATTTTCTGGTTTTTTTCAATCCTCTGTGAGAGTAAACTGCATATCTGTGACCTGTGGGCAAAAGAAGAACTTATAAATCAAGTTGTAATGTAAATATGTTAATGATAAACATAATGTTGTTGAGGCCTGGGATCTTTCTGCATGGAGTTTGCATGTTCTCTCTGTGCATGCGTGGGTTTTCTCCGGGTACTCCAGCTTCCTCCCACAGTCCAAAAACATGCTGAGGTTAATTGATCACTCTAAATTGTCCGTAGGTGTGAATGTGAGTGTGATTGTGTGTCTGTATATGTAGCCCTGTGACAGACTGGTGACCTGTCCTGGGTGTCCCATGCCTTCACCAGAGTCAGCTGGGATAGACTCCAGCACCCCCCATGACCCTAGTGAGGATAAAGCGGTGTATAGAGGATGGATGGATGGATGGATAATGTTGTTGAAACTGAACTTATTTTTCTTCAAAAATTTCAGGTTGTTCATAATTTTTTGTAAGAAGATAATTCCTTAAATGTGAACCTTTTCAGAATGTACAGTTTTGCAGTAAACCAAAGGGAAACATGAGGATTTGTAGTTACTGATCGATTATTATGCTCTGATTTTACTGGTCCGGCCCATTTGAGATCACACTGGGCTGTATTTGGCCCCTGAACTAAAATGAGCTTCACACCCTGGTTTAGATGCTCACGCTTCAATCCTTCCCACTGCTTTAAAGATGCTACAATCTAATTCTGCTCAGCTATGATGACACCGCCTCCATTTTGTATTTTTCAGGAGTCTCAGCAGCAGAGGGAGTCGGTAGAACAGCGCTACACCAAATACAAAGAGATCGTCTGGGACCTGCAGCACCAGCTGGACGAGTCCAAACGCAGAATCCAAGAGTACCGGGTATGATAGACGCACACACCGCTAGAATTCTGTAAACTAGAAAAATGAGCTTTCTAATGCCTTACAAGAGCCTGTAGTTCCAAACAACAGCCCACACTTTTTCTATTTCAGTCACTAATTGCACCGCTTTGTTCAAATAGCAGCTGTTTGGATAAGGATAGCCTGACTTTGAGAGCCATTTAGGAGTCCAGCTCACCCACACGGATGCCAGTGTGTGCACTGCACCTAATTTGTAACTTGTATGAATAAATGAATAATTTCACACAGTGCTAATGCATCACGGATGGACAGAGAGGGACAAGCCAGAGCAACGGCACAAACGTACACTCTGACAAAACCAGAGGCTGTTAATTGCTGCTGTCATCTCCTCCGCTATAAAGCAGTCGAGGGAGCCATCAAGACATCATTGTTGACAGCTGATTGCCATCAGCACTTTGCAACCGTCCCCTAAACAGCCATACAGTCACTTTTTAAAAGGCTGTAATCTGCCAGATTACCCCGTTGGTTTGCCAAATGACTCCTGTGTTGTGTGATAAGTGGCGATTGCATTAGTGTAATAGCTGCGGCTCACTCAGGGTTTGTTTAAGGAAAAAGGATGGATGTGTTGTTCCGATCAGCGACAACAACAAACAGCAGCAGTGGCTCTGTGCCTCAAAGAGCAGCCTCTACAGCCTGACTTTAGCTGGACACTAATAATCTATGACCGAAAAGAAAAATCATAATCTGTGTCACGCTGCAAGAGACGGCAGAAAGTCGGCACACCTCGCAACAGGATCAAAAAACACGTACAGATTTTTGTTCCAGCTGGGACAGTTTGTCCTGCGTGTTTAAAAGAAGCTTTTATCAAACATGAGTACACTCAATAGACAGTCCCTGCCCAAACAGAATCCTTTATCATTCCGTAGAACATTTGGTGTGTCCGGAGAGACGGTAAAGTTTGTCTCTTTTAAGGGGCTCTTAATCAGACTTTTTGTAATCTTTACTTTCTTTTATACAATTGACTTTACATATAGATTATTCTGCATTTCTTGGAATGGAAATTTGACATTGTTAAATGAGGGAATGTCAGAAATGTGACCTTGATCTCAGCTGCTTTGTCACTGAATCACAAATATAAAACTTAGTGGACTGATGTTAAGTTTTGTGCTTTTTATTCATTACATTTGTTAAATCATTGCTTTGTTAGTCAGAATATTGAACCAAACTGGAGCTTCCAGCTAAATCACCGTCTCTCTAAATGTTTTAAATAAAACTGAACATTATGTTTAAGTTATGTAATGTAGGGCTGAACCTGACGAGGTAAATCTGTGCCCACCGCCAACAGTCAGTGCCTTCCTCACTGCTAAAAATCTCTAACAGTTACATTTCATTTCAGTTCAGTCATTTTCCCAGTGTATAAACTGTGTTCCAGTAAGTTTGTCCTCCTGTCTTACAGGATGAGAAGTTGGACGCCACTTCCAGGAGCCTCAGACTCGCTGCTCTTTCTTCCTCCATCAAAGACTCCAACACTTTCCTGAGCAGCTCGCTGAGATCTGACACACTGTGTGAGTACGCAGCTCTGACAGCCGGTCTGCTGATGGCTTCATGGTAGTCCTGTTTTCTGCATCTGTGTGGCTGCATCTCGTCTTTTTAAACGTGTCGTATCGAAACATCATAAACCCGCGCAGTGATGGCTGGAATAAGGCAAGGGACTGTTGTTACTTTGAATTCACTTTTCTTTCATTAGGATTTGGCCTTTTTTGTCAGTCAAGAGAGACGGATACCAAACAAGGGCAGAAAAAGAACATGATTATGTGTTCCTTGTAGTGCATTCACACAAGACAGTTCAGAGTACAGGAGGTTTACAATGTCAGCGACCTACAGCGTTACGTCTGAACTGGTTACATGAAACTAGTTGACGGGTGGATGAATACATCGTCACACGGTGCTATCAGACGGCTTTGTTTCCATTCTCCGGTTGTACTCCACCTTGGATTGTGCTACATTCATTAACTTTTTACCTTCATTATGGCTCCCAGCATAACTCAGACTCCTCTGATGCTGGAAGAAAAGGAAAGCCGCCTCCATGGAAGTGAAATTAGACAGAATAAAAATGCTGGGAACAGAAACACTGACCCACATTGGTCAAGATGTAAAAACAGGTCAACATATTGTAGCGACCCTCTGTGATGAATGAGTGAGACTTCATCTGGTTCTCTGCTGGTTTATTGAACCTTCACACAGGATACTGTGGGTTGTAGCCAACGCCAGAATAACTAGAAAAACCCCATAACTTAGCTCCAGAATAACTAGAAAAACCCCATAACTTAGTTCCAGAATAACTAGAAAAACCCCATAACTTAGCTCCAGAAAAACTAGAAAAAAAACCCATAACTTAGCTCCAGAAAAACTAGAAAAAAACCCATAACTTAGCTCCAGAATAACTAGAAAAACCCCATAACTTAGTTCCAGAATAACTAGAAAAACCCCATAACTTAGCTCCAGAATAACTAGAAAAACCCCATAACTTAGTTCCAGAATAACTAGAAAAACCCCATAACTTAGCTCCAGAAAAACTAGAAAAAAACCCATAACTTAGTTCCAGAATAACTAGAAAAACTCCATAACTTAGCTCCAGAATAACTGAAAAACCCCATAACTTAGCTCCAGAATAACTAGAAAAACCCCATAACTTAGCTCCAGAATAACTAGAAAAACCCCATAACTTAGCTCCAGAATAACTGAAAAACCCCATAACTTAGCTCCAGAAAAACTAGAAAAAAAACCCATAACTTAGTTCCAGAATAACTAGAAAAACCCATAACTTAGCTCCAGAATAACTAGAAAAAAACCCCATAACTTAGCTCCAGAATAACTAGAAAAACCCCATAACTTAGCTCCAGAATAACTAGAAAAACCCCATAACTTAGCTCCAGAATAACTAGAAAAACCCCATAACTTAGCTCCAGAATAACTAGAAAAACTCCATAACTTAGCTCCAGAATAACTAGAAAAACCCCATAACTTAGCTCCAGAATAACTAGAAAAAAAACCATAACTTAGCTCCAGAATGACTAGAAAAACCCCATAACTTAGCTCCAGAATGACTAGAAAAAACCCATAACTTAGCTCCAGAAAAACTAGAAAAAAACCATAACTTAGCTCCAGAAAAACTAGAAAAAAAACCCATAACTTAGCTCCAGAATAACTAGAAAAACCCCATAACTTAGCTCCAGAAAAACTAGAAAAAACCCCATAACTTAGCTCCAGAAAAACTAGAAAAAAAACCCATAACTTAGCTCCAGAATAAGTAGAAAACCCCATAACTTAGCTCCAGAATAAGTAGAAAACCCCATAACTTAGCTCCAGAATTAGCCGCCGTTCCCAGCGCTCTCTAATGCTGACTCTCAGCCAATCAGAGGTGAGCTAACTAAACATGACACGTTCACTGACATCAGGTAAATCTGGCACTGAACAATAAACATTAAAACATCAACAACAATATCCTGATTCATGCATGAAAGTCGCTGCTATTCATGACATTTATGAAGAACTGATCGATATCATGATGCGTGTAGCGGCTTTGTTTACATTTTCGGTGGAGTTTAGACGTTTGGCAAACATCAACTTATGTAGATCAGTAGGAACGTAAGTCGAGGACCCCTGTAGTCGGTTTCATCTGACAACTGGACAGGTGTTAAAACATGTCTTATATCTGTATAAAGTTGAGCCTTACTCAACCTTTCTGCTATTTTTGAGGCTACATTCTCACTAATGTTTTCATTATAAAGAAAAAACTTCCATGTTTAAGCTTGAGTTCCACTCCTTTTAGAATCGATAAATAAGCTTTTATATTTATGCACTGCTTTACCAGGTCATTATTGAAAATGAGAACTTGTTCTCAACTAACTCACCTGGAAAAATAAAGGTAGGATAAATAAATAAACTGCTGTAAGTTCTGCTCTGCACTGACACCTAAACCTCTTGTAGCCTTTTGGTTTTTAGCTTCTAAACAGTGGTGAGGGACAGTAGGTCACTTTGGAGCTAATAAATGTTGAGCAGTTTGTTTTACTGAAATCACTGGAATGCAGAAAAGATGTTTGAGTGTAACACGGATTGTCGGAGCAATAAAGCATATGGCTACGCAGCCAGAATAGCAGCTACTGCTTTTACATTATGAGTAAGAAAGAAAAGATTACAGTCTGTTTCACAGTGCCATTATCTCTGGACAAACGCATAAACGGAGCACGTTACTATGAAACTCAAACACAGCTGGAGCGTTAGCTGACTGAACATCCATCCATCCATCCATCCATCCTCTATACACCACTTTATCCTCACTAGGGTCATGGGGGGTGCTGGAGTCTATCCCAGCTGACTCGGGTGAAGGCATGGGACACCCTGGACAGGTCACCAGTCTGTCGCAGGGCTACATATACAGACACACAATCACACTCACATTCACACCTACAGACAATTTAGAGTAACCAATTAACCTCAGCATGTTTTTGGACTGTGGGAGGAAGCCGGAGTACCCGGAGAAAACCCACGCATGCACAGGGAGACCATGCAAACTCCATGCAGAAAGATCCCAGACCCAGGCCGGGATTTGAACCGGGGATCTCTTTGCTGCAAGGCGAAAGTGCTAACCACTACTCCACTGTGCAGCCCCCCTGCCTGAACATGTAGTTCTATTTCTAGAGAGGCTATGAGGAAGGCATATTTCACACACAGCGTAGACACCACTCCTTCCTGTGTTTTAGCTTCCCTAAAATGGAGACTTTTGTAGTTTTAATTAGTTTGAAAACTCTCGTGTGGCATCGTAGTCTGGTTGCTGACAGTCATGTCCGCTTTCTGATCAGACTTTTGCTGTCGGTCCCTGATTCATCACGACTGTCTTCCAGAAGAAAACAAACACATTCAGGGTGTAACGGTGCAAAGCCAGGTCTGATTTACTGTCTCAACTTTTTAAATCTTTGCGCTGACCTTTAGCCTGCCAAACACTCAGCTTGTTTTTATTTTCAGTCCACATCTTCCATCTATTTATTTTTAATCATTTTAGTCAAACTGTCTGTGCTCAGCACTTCTGGAGTCCAATAATAGGAGTATATCTTTATAAAGTGACGATAATAACTCATGAATTTCATAATGCCACTTTCCCAGTCAGTATTTAAATATGGCACGCAGAGCTGAAACTTTCCATCAGCGCTCTGGAAATGAGTCTGTATCACTGCCAGTGGCTCGCAGCCAAAATCACTTGTAGCACTTTCCTAAGCTGCTTATAAATATGTGGCACAGTGTGAGAGCAGCGTACTTCCTCTGGTCTTGTGTCCATTTACCTCGGAGATGTGTGCCGGCCAAAACATGTCTGTTTAACACCACTGTTAATATACAATGCAATTATCACACGTATTCATGACGAGTTTGGCACCAGCAGGTAGAGACAATCATATTTTGAACGCCTCGTTAGGAGGAATGAGTTGTCAAAGGATAAAAACTGACGTCTTGTTCTTTTTCTTCTTCCACAGCACCTCACAAACGCCTGACCAGCTCAGACCTGGACGCTTCTAAAGGCAGCAAGGCCAAACCTCTCCCAGACTGAAGCAAACCTTTATCTGGATCTCTACAAACACTGACTCTACCTGCCTGCTGCTCCTCCACAACAAACTTGACCGTAGTAAGGAACCTCACACTTGACTCTAATCCTCCTCCACTACCTCCACCAGGCAGTCACTGAAGGCGCTCAGGAGCAGGAGGGCGAGCTGGAGATTTCCCAGCAAACTTTCAGAGAGCAGTTGTACGTCTGCACACTGTAACCGAGGATTTACTGCAAAGCGTTTCACATGTTATTTATAAGCACTTGAACTGAATGTATTCACTGAAATTATAAAGCTTTAAACAACATCATGCGACTGTTACATTTCTTGACATTCTTCCAACATTTTAAATATTATTTTATTATCTGTACTCTCCCTATAATGCCGATGTGTTCGTGCTAAAGTTATGTATTATATTCTACCCAAAAAAATGGTGCCTTTTACACATTATGCAGTTTTTACTAACACGTCATGAAAATGTGACGGATGTGTTGTTTTTGTCTCCTAATGTATTGACCAGTTTTCCTCTCTGTTTTGTTTAATGCAGTATGTATTTGTACAAAGAAACAAGCACAAATAGATGTCTATCTTTTGCCAAAATGTGAAGGAAGCATATGCACTACGAATAAATCCACACGCAGCCCAAAGTCTGGCTTCCTAAGCGTGCTTGATGTCCCCTTATTTTCAGACTGAAGTGTTTGCTTTGCAGCTACTCCCAGCGCTTTATCTTTGAGCTGAAGCCCTTCATCAGAGGAACAACCTGCAGCCACACCAGAGAGAAATGTCCTCTCCTCGTTTACCACTTCAAAAGCCATAAATACGGTAGCTGCTGCTGTGTAAACGTTTTCAGAGTTTTACGTAACCTCGTCTGGACCTCCTCACCTTTCCAAAGTCTGCAAACAGCCTCAATGTCACAGAACCTGCTGGCAGATAAGGAGGCCTGAAGCTAAGAAGAAACGCAGTAAAATGTTATTGGACAATTAAAAATGTAACCGAATACATCAAATAACATGAAATAATTAGAGCTGAATGTTAAAGGTAAAATAAAGCTTTATATTTGTATTTTAACGGCCAATTAATTAAAAGACATTTTCTCTTTACCACCATTCATTTGAAGAGTAGAAATGAACTGTTTTTCATTAGCTGTGAGCTGCTAGAGCAATTAACAGACGAGCTTAACAAAACCAAAGCACAGACCCGAGCTGAGCGTGACATCATAAGCCGGGCTTAGAATACAGATTATGAAATCAGGTTGCATCACAGATGGAAGGAAAAACTTCACAGGTATTCTTCTCTTTAATGTCAGACGTGGACGTATAACCGCATGGAAAATAAATGGCACGTCACACATCTCATGTATTATTTATCTAATTCATCTAATCACCTGAATCTGCTGAGATTGTTGTGCAAAGGAGAGCAGTCAGGGAGCAGATGTGATCTCAAGCCAAACAACAATGTGCAAAAAAATACTAGCATTGAGGTAAACAGGTCTAGGTTTTTAAAAAAAAATGTTTATTTATACTTCAGCGAGAACTAGAGGTTAGATTTTCAATATCAGTATTTCTCTCTGGGTAAATTTGCCCCAGAGGCCAGATGGTTTAGCATTGCTCATCATCGCTCCTGATGCCAGTGTGATAATCATCCAAACTTTAACTTGTTTTTTAAATTTGAATGTTATTGAATGTGCCTTCCTGTATTTCTGTTCTTGCATCGTGGGTAATAAGTTAACCCACAGGCTTGAAACGGTGCAGGTTTAGAACAAAGCGTAGGTGCTGTATCTGGTCCAGATCTGGAATGAAGATGCTCACAGGCTTAGAACCAGACTAATTCCTGGGTAGGTTTTCTGTGGGTCAGATAAGAAAGAATCTGGGTTGCAGATGAAATCACGATATGAGGGATAGCCTCCTTAAACAGTGTTCTTTTTGACAGTTTGGTCAATATTTGTGCAATACGTCTGTCACCGAAACTCACAAAATCGTGCGGTTAAAATCTGACATCACAACAGCCTTAATCTGAATCCTATTAAACCTTTATCACCTTGTTGGTCCGACGTTTCTGTGCTGATTCACTCTTTATTGCGGCTGGCAAATAGACTTCAGGCGCATTACCAACACCTATAGAAATTAGGGACCTGAGAAAGGTGCGATTAAATGCACTATTTTTTAATGCGCTAATTTTCCCATAACGAATTAATCATAATTAACACGTTAAAGTCCCAGCTCTAGTATTTACACATTCAATGCAGCCAACAGATTTTTGTCACACATTAAAGTTTAATCTGGGAGCTTCTGACTGCTGAATCTGACATGAAGCAAATGGTTTTACTACAGAAGCTGCTGCTCTATTGGAAGCACAGAAATGCTCTGATTGTACAGCAGAAGGATGCTTCCTTTACCTCACGAAACTCTCTGACTGAATGCAGACAACAGGTGTTTCCACAGCAGCTTCAGAAAGTCATGGAATTAATATTAGTTCGAAACAGCTGATTACTGCACCACTGCTCTGGATATGCATGAATACGCCCAGTTCATCACCATTTAATCATTAGTAAAATTAGAAATGTTAAGTGGGAGAAATAGGGAATAGAGAAATTATTAAATGTGTGCCAAGACCAACAAGTAGGCAAATGAAGGAGTTGAAACTTTGTGGAAGAGAACCTTCTCCTATACAAGGCTTTTGGTTGATTACTCTTCCAAAATCTTAAATTAATTACACCACTTGGTGGTAATTTCAGTGTTTCTCTTGAACAGTGTGGTACTTTTACCTCTGAAGACAGTCATAGGCCCACGCATTTATCAAACTAAACTTTTCTAAAGAAATATGCCTCATGCACCTTCACTAAATACAAACCTGTGGGGGTTTTGGAAGTTTTGTATGCGGCAGCTGTACAACACCAGTCATCCTCTTTAAAAGCTTCTGCAGGTGTCTTTTGTGCAGCCGCCTGTAATATTCACAGAAGAAGAGAAGAAAAAAACTAATTGACAGCTAAGTGGTTTCCTTTATAAAAATCAAAGCTTATACAAGTTTTGGCATTTTGTACACACGCTGTTCCGTTACCTCTTATCCCAACGTCATTTTCTAAATGGAAAAGTCTTGTCTTAAAACGAAGCAGAAAAGTTTTTCTTTGACTTAATATCAAAGAGGAAACTTGAGTCGCTGCCTCGTTGTTAGATGTCTTCAACTGCAGTTAACATCTATGTCTGTTCAGCCACAATAACAAAACCACTTATAAGTGAAATAGCTAACACCAGCCATCTCATATAATGCAGTTTTCTGCTGAAAAACATTGAGCCTGCATTCAAATGGATTTTTTTCAACACATAACTCCGACCTAAACATTGTTCCAGACCAAGCACACTGCCAGACCTAATTCCATGACACAAGGGGAACCTATGCAATACTAGGCACATGTTGAAACACATGTCTTTTTGTCAAAAAGTGGAATTTACAATGGGCGGTAGTGCATGTTTTTTTTACCCCCCACCCCATCCAGCCACCATAGTATACTATGTCAAAAAAAAAAGAGATTTTTTTTCAACATGTCGTAAAACATGCCATATGATGAAATAATGTAAAGTAGGCTGTGAAAAACACTACAGAGCAGTTTATTTTGAAAAATAAATCATCATGAATTTTGTTCAAAAAAAACCCCATAGTATACTATGTCGGAAAAAATTGTGATTTTTTCAACATGTCGTAAAAACACGCCATATGATAAAATAATGTAAAGTCGGCCATGAAAAACACGACAGAGCAGTTTATTTTGAAAAAAAAATCATCATGAATTTTGTCCAAAAAACCCCATAGAGTATACTATGTCGAAAAAAATGCGATTTTTTCAACATGTCCTAAAAACATGCCATATGATGAAATAATGTAAAGTAGGCCGAGAAAAACACTCCAGAGCAGTTTATTTAAAAAAAAAAATCATCATGAATTTTGTCCAAAAAAACGCCATAGTATACTATGTCGAAAAAAATGTGATTTTTTTCAACATGTTGTAAACATGCCTCATGATGAAATAATGTAAAGTACTTGGGTGCCTGATTAGCTCAATGGGTTAAGCTGGCGAACCATGTATAGAGGCTGGTCTCTGACGCAGTGGCCTGGGTTCAATTCCTGTTCCTGGCCCTTTGCTGCATGTCTTCCCCCAACTCATTGTTCCACTTCCTGTCTATCCCTATATTTCCTATTGAAAAAAGACCAAAAAAAATTGTTTTTTTTAAAAAGAAATAATGTAAAGTAGGCCATGAAAAACACAACAGAGCAGTTTATTTTGAAAAAGAAATCATCATGAATTTTGTCCAAAAAAACGCCATAGTATACTATGTCGAAAAAAATGGGATTTTTTTCAACATGTCGTAAAAACATGCCATATGATGAAATAACATTAGTATTTAGGTGCCTATATAGCTCAATTGGTTAAGCAGACAAACCGTGGATTGGGGCTGGTCTCCAATGCAGTGGCCTGGGTTCAATTCCTGCTCGTGGCCCTTTGCTGCATGTCTTCCCCAACTCATCTCTCCCACAGGAAAAAAAATTAATAACAGAAAAGGAATATTGTAAAATAGGCTGTGTGAAACATGACAGAGCAGTTTACTATGAAAAAAAATCATCATGAATTTCGTCCAAAAAAATGCCATAGTATACTATGTTGAAAAAAAAGCAATTTTTTCAACATGTCTTAAAAACATGCCATATGATGAAATAATGTTAATTAAGACGTGAAAAACACAACAGAGCAGTTTATTTTGAAGAAAAAATATGATGAATTTTGTCCAAAAAAACCCCCATCGTATACTATGTCAAAAAAAATGGGATTTTTTTCAACATGTCGTAAGAACATGCCATATGATGAAATAATGTAAAACACTTGGGCACCTGTGTAGCTCAGTGGGTTAAGCAGGCGAACCATATATAGGGGTTGATCTCCGACACAGTGGCAAGGGTTCAAATCCTGCTCCCGGCCCTTTGCTGCATGTCTTCCCCCAACTCATCTTTGAATTTCCTGTCTCTTCCTATACCTCCTAATGAAAAGAGACCAAAAAATAATATTTAAGAAAAAGAAATAATGTAAAGTAGGCTGTGAAAAACACTACAGAGCAGTTTACTTTGAAAAAATAATCATCATGAATTTTGTCCAAAAAAGGCCATAGTATACTATGTCAAAAAAAATTCAATTTTTTCAACATGTCGTAAAAACATGCCATATGATGAAATAACATCAGTATTTAGGTGCCTGTATAGCTCAATTGGTTAAGCAGACAAACCGTGGATTGGGGCTGGTCTCCGACGCAGCGGCCTGGGTTCAATTCCTGCTCGTGGCCCTTTGTTGCATGTCTTCCCCATCTCATCTCTCCTACGGAAAAAAATTCAATAACAATAAAAAAGAAATAATGTGAAGTAGGCCGTGAAAAACACTACAGAGCAGTTTGTTTTGGAAAATAAATCATCATGAATTTAGTCCAAAAAAAATGCCATAGTATACTATGTCGAAAAAAAAGCGATTTTTTTCAAAAGGTCGTAAAAACACGCCATATGATAAAATAATGTAAAGTAGGCCATGAAAAACAGGACAGAGCAGTTTATTTTGAAAAAAAAAATCATCATGAATTTTGTCCAAAAAACCCCATAGAGTATACTATGTTGAAAAAAATGCGATTTTTTCAACATGTCCTAAAAACATGCCATATGATGAAATAATGTAAAGTAGGCCGTGAAAAACACTACAGAGCAGTTTATTTTGAAAAAGAAAATCATCATGAATTTTGTCCAAAAAAACCCCATAGTATACTATGTCAAAAAAAATGCGATTTTTTTTTCAACATGTTGTAAAATCATGCCTCATGATGAAATAATTTGAAGTACTTGGGTGCCTGTGTAGCTCAATGGGTTAAGCTGGCAAACCATGTATAGGGACTGGTCTCTGACGCAGTGGCCTGGGCTCAAATCCTGCTCCTGGCCCTTAGCTGCATGTCTTCCCCCAACTCATCTTCCCATTTCCTGTCTCTTCCTATACCTCCTATCGAAAAGAGATCCAAAAAATAATCTCTTCAAAAAAAGAAATAATGTAAAGTAGGCCGTGAAAAACACGACAGAGCAGTTCATTCTGAAAAAAAATCATCATGAAATTTGTCCAAAAAAACCCCATAGTATACTATGTCAAAAAAAAAAAATGTGATTTTTTTTCAACATGTCGTAAAAACATGCCATATGATGAAATAATGTCAAGTAGGCCGTGAAAAACACAACAGAGCAGTTTATTTTGAAAAATATATCATCATGAATTTTGTCCCAAAAAAACCCCATAGTATACTATGTCGAAAAAAATTCGATTTTTTTAACATGTCGTAAAAACACGCCATATGATAAAATAATGTAAAGTAAGCCGTGGAAAAACACTACAGAGCAGTTTATTTTGAAAAAAAAGTTCATCATGAATTTTGTCCAAAAAAATGCCATTGTATACGATGTCGAAATTTTTTTTATTTTTTTCAACATGTTGTAAAAACATGCCATATGATAAAATGATGTCAAGCATTATGTGCCTGTATAGCTCAATGCGTTAAGCAAGCGAACCATGTATAGCGAGTGGCCTCCGACGCAGCGGCCTGGGTTCGATTCCTGCTCTTGACCCTTTGCTGCATATCTTCCCCACTCCTGTATGTCCTATTGAAAAAAGGCGATAAAAAGAAATAATGTAAAGTGGGCCGTGAAAAACACTACAGAGCAGTTTGTTTTGGAAAATAAATCATCATGAATTTTGTCCAAAAAAAATGCCATAGTATACTATGTCGAAAAAAATGCGATTTTTTCAAAAGGTCGTAAAAACACGCCATATGATAAAATAACGTAAAGTAGGCCATGAAAAACACGACAGAGCAGTTTATTTTGAAAAAAAAAATCATCATGAATTTTGTCCAAAAAACCCCATAGAGTATACTATGTTGAAAAAAATGCGATTTTTTTCAACATGTCCTAAAAACATGCCATATGATGAAATAATGTAAAATAGGCTGTGGAAAAACACTACAGAGCAGTTTATTTTGAAAAAAAAATCATCATGAATTTTGTCCAAAAAAAGGCCATAGTATACTATGTCAAAAAAAATTCAATTTTTTCAACATGTCGTAAAAACATGCCATATGATGAAATAACATCAGTACTTAGGTGCCTGTATAGCTCAATTGGTTAAGCAGACAAACCGTGGATTGGGGCTGGTCTCCGACGCAGCGGCCTGGGTTCAATTCCTGCTCGTGGCCCTTTGTTGCATGTCTTCCCCATCTCATCTCTCCTACGGAAAAAAATTTAATAACAATAAAAAAGAAATAATGTGAAGTAGGCCGTGAAAAACACTACAGAGCAGTTTGTTTTGGAAAATAAATCATCATGAATTTAGTCCAAAAAAAATGCCATAGTATACTATGTCGAAAAAAAAAGCGATTTTTTTCAAAAGGTCGTAAAAACACGCCATATGATAAAATAATGTAAAGTAGGCCATGAAAAACAGGACAGAGCAGTTTATTTTGAAAAAAAAAATCATCATGAATTTTGTCCAAAAAACCCCATAGAGTATACTATGTTGAAAAAAATGCGATTTTTTCAACATGTCCTAAAAACATGCCATATGATGAAATAATGTAAAGTAGGCCGTGAAAAACACTACAGAGCAGTTTATTTTGAAAAAGAAAATCATCATGAATTTTGTCCAAAAAAACCCCATAGTATACTATGTCAAAAAAAATGCGATTTTTTTTTCAACATGTTGTAAAATCATGCCTCATGATGAAATAATTTGAAGTACTTGGGTGCCTGTGTAGCTCAATGGGTTAAGCTGGCAAACCATGTATAGGGACTGGTCTCTGACGCAGTGGCCTGGGCTCAAATCCTGCTCCTGGCCCTTAGCTGCATGTCTTCCCCCAACTCATCTTCCCATTTCCTGTCTCTTCCTATACCTCCTATCGAAAAGAGATCCAAAAAATAATCTCTTCAAAAAAAGAAATAATGTAAAGTAGGCCGTGAAAAACACGACAGAGCAGTTCATTCTGAAAAAAAAATCATCATGAAATTTGTCCAAAAAAACCCCATAGTATACTATGTCAAAAAAAAAAATGTGATTTTTTTTCAACATGTCGTAAAAACATGCCATATGATGAAATAATGTCAAGTAGGCCGTGAAAAACACAACAGAGCAGTTTATTTTGAAAAATATATCATCATGAATTTTGTCCCAAAAAAACCCCATAGTATACTATGTCGAAAAAAATTCGATTTTTTCAACATGTCGTAAAAACACGCCATATGATAAAATAATGTAAAGTAAGCCGTGGAAAAACACTACAGAGCAGTTTATTTTGAAAAAAAAAATCATCATGAATTTTGTCCAAAAAACCCCATAGAGTATACTATGTTGAAAAAAATGCGATTTTTTTCAACATGTCCTAAAAACATGCCATATGATGAAATAATGTAAAATAGGCTGTGGAAAAACACTACAGAGCAGTTTATTTTGAAAAAAAAATCATCATGAATTTTGTCCAAAAATACGCCATGGTATACTATGACGAAAAAAAATGCGATTTTTTTCAACATGTCCTAAAAACATGCCATATGATGAAATAATGTAAAATAGGCTGTGGAAAAACACTACAGAGCAGTTTATTTTGAAAAAAAAATCATCATGAATTTTGTCCAAAAATACGCCATGGTATACTATGACGAAAAAAAATGCGATTTTTTTCAACATGTCGTAAAAACATGCCATATGATGAAATAATGTAAAGCAGGCCGTGGAAAAACACTACAGAGCAGTTTGTTTTGGAAAATAAATCATCATGAATTTTGTCCAAAAAAAAAATGCCATAGTATACTTTGTCGAAAAAAATGCGATTTTTTCAAAAGGTCGTAAAAACACGCCATATGATAAAATAATGTAAAGTAGGCCATGAAAAACACGACAGAGCAGTTTATTTTGAAAAAGAAAATCATCATGAATTTGTCCAAAAAAACCCATAGTATACTATGTCGAAAAAAATGCGATTTTTTTCAACATGTTGTAAAATCATGCCTCATGATGAAATAATTTAAAGTACTTGGGTTCCTGTGTAGCTCAATGGGTTAAGCTGGCAAACCATGTATAGGGGCTGGTCTCCAACGCAGCGGCCTGGGCTCAAATCCCGCTCCTGGCCCTTTGCTGCATGTCTTCCCCCAACTCATCTTCCCATTTCCTGTCTCTTCCTGTACCTCCTATTGAAAAGAGATCCAAAAAATAATCTCTTCAAAAAAAGAAATAATGTAAAGTAGGCCGTGGAAAAACACTACAGAGCAGTTTATTTTGAAAAAAAAGTTCATCATGAATTTTGTCCAAAAAAATGCCATTGTATACGATGTCGAAAAATTTTTTATTTTTTTGAACATGTTGTAAAAACATGCCATATGATGAAAGAATGTAAAGTAGGCCGTGAAAAACACTACAAAACAGTTTATTTTGAAAAAAAATCATCATGAATTTTGTCCAAAAATACGCCATAGTATACTATGTCAAAAAAAAATGTGATTTTTTTTCAACATGTCGTAAAAACATGCCATATGATGAAATGATGTCAAGTATTTTGTGCCTCTACAGCTCAATGGGTTAAAGGCGAACCGTATAAAGGGACTGGTCTCTGATGCAGTGGCCAGGGTTCGATTTCTGCTTTTGGCCCTTTGCTACTCATCTTCCCCACTCCTGTCACTCTCTATATCTCCTTTCGAAAAAAGACCAAAAAAACAAAATCTTAAAAAAAAGAAATAATGTAAAGTTGGCCATGAAAAACACTACAGAGCAGTTCATCTTGAAAAAAAACCATCATGAATTTTGTCCAAAAAAAGCGAAAAAAAATGCAATTTTTTTCAACATGTCATAAAAACATGTCATATGATGAAATAATGTCAAGTAGGCCGTGAAAAACACAACAGAGCAGTTTATTTTGAAAAATATATTATCATGAATTTTGTCCCAAAAAAACCCCATAGTATACTATGTCGAAAAAAATTCGATTTTTTCAACATGTCGTGAAAACATGCCATATGATGAAATAATGTAAAGTAGGCCGTGGAAAAACACTACAGAGCAGTTTATTTTGAAAAAAAAAGTTCATCATGAATTTTGTCCAAAAAAATGCCATTGTATACGATGTCGAAAATTTTTTTATTTTTTTCAACATGTTGTAAAAACATGCCATATGATAAAATGATGTCAAGCATTATGTGCCTGTATAGCTCAATGGGTTAAGCAAGCGAACCATGTATAGCGAGTGGCCTCTGACGCAGTGGCCTGGGTTCGATCCCTGCTCTTGACCCTTTGCTGCATATCTTCCCCACTCCTGTATCTCCTACTGAAAAAAGGCGATAAAAAGAAATAATGTAAAGTGGGCCGTGGAAAAACACTTCAGAGCAGCTTATTTTGAAAAAAAAAAATCATCATGAATTTTGTCCAAAAAAAACACCTAGTATACTGTTGAAAAAAGGCCCAGGTTCAATTCCTGCCCTTGGCCCTTTGCTGCATGTCTTCCCCCCTCCTGTCTCTACATATATCTTCTGTCGAAAAAAGACAAAACAACAATGTAAAGTAGGCTGTGATAAACACTACAGAGCAGTTTACTTTAAAAAAAAAATCATCATCAATTTTGTCCAAAAAATGCCATAGTATACTATGTCGAAAAAAAAGGGATTTTTTCAACATGTCGTAAAAACATGCCATATGATAAAATAATGTTCAGTAGGCCGTGGAAAAACCCTACAGAGCAGTTAATTTAAAAAAGAAAAGTCATCATGAATTTTGTCCCAAAAAATGCCATCGTATACTATGTCGAAAAAATGTGATTTTTTCAACATGTTGTATAAACATGCCATATGATAAAATAATGTAAAGTAGGCTGTGAAAAACACTACAGAGCAGTTTGTTTTGAAAAAAAAAATCATCATGAATTTTGTCCAAAAAAAACCCATGTCGAAAAAAATGCGATTTTTTTAAACATGTTGTAAAAACATGCCATATGATGAAAGAATGTAAAGTAGGCCGTGGAAAAACCCTACAGAGCAGTTTATTTTAAAAAAAAGAAATCATCATGAATTTTGTCCAAAAAAATGCCATCATATTAGCCTAGCCATGCTACACCCATGTTTCTGACGGCACAAGGGTCTAGGGAAGCTCGACAGGGAGGGAGGCGGGCTAAAAGGTTGTCTATCAAATCTCTCTGCAGCAATTGGGTAGGTATACAACCAATCAACGCAATGAATAGGCCGACGTAGTTCCGAGAGCACCGGCGGATTGTGGCTAAGTCCCATTAGCTTCCCAACCAGCGGAGCCGCGGAGCTAACTGGTATATTAAGGATTTGCCATATCCCGTCGGCATAAGTCCAAATACGTCTTACTTCTCAATGAAACACTTAAGTGCCGTCCTTTGTTTATCTTTCAAGTTGAATTTTAGCTTCAAATCTTTAAGGGCTGTGGCCAAAGCCGATTAGAAAGATAACTGTTTATTGTACGCTGGTTGTTTATGTCAGAATCGTCACGCCTCTGTCGTCACTTCGTTACGCCCACCTTCTGACTCTACACTTCATGGTGATTGGTCCGGCCAGTTTTAGGAGAATTCAGCCTCGAGCCTTATGGAGGGTAACTTGACCCACCCTGGCAGAGAATTAAATTCGTTGCTGTGGGTTGTCTAGCGCGGCTAGGCTACCATCGTATACTATGTCGAAAAAAAAGTGATTTTTTTCAACATGTCGTAAAAACATGCCATATGATAAAATAATGTAAAGTAGGCCGAGAAAAACACTACAGAACATTTTTCCTCGAAAAAAAATCATCATGAATTTTGTCCAAAAAAAACACCATAGTATACTATGTCGAAAAAAAATTTGATTTTTTCAACATGTCGTAAAAACATGCCATATTATGAAATAATGTCAAGTATTTGGGCACCTGTGTAGCTCAATGGGTTAAGCAGGCGAATCATGTAAAAGGGCTGGTCTCCGACGCAGCGGCCTGGGTTTGATTCCCGCCCTTGGCCCTTTGCTGCATGTCTTCCCCCCCTCCTGTCTCTCTCTATATCTCCTTTCGAAAAAGACCAAAAAAATAATATTTTAAAAAAATGAAATAATGTAAAGTAGGAAGTGAAAAACACTACAGAGCAGTTTATTTTGAAAAAAAAGTGATCATGAATTTTGTCCAAAAATGCGCCATAGTATAATATGTCGAAAAAAATTCGATTTTTATACATGTCGTTAAAACATGCCATATGTTGAAATAATGTAAAGTAGGCCGTGGAAAAACACTGCAGAGCAGTTTATTTTGAAAAAAAAAATTATCATGAACTTTGTCCAAAAAAAACCCCATAGTATACTATGTCGAAAAAAATGCGATTTTTTTCAACATGTCGTAAAAACATGCCATATGATGAAATAATGTAAAGTAGGCCGTGAAAAACACTACAGAGCAGTTTATTTTGAAAAAAAATCATCATGAATTTTGTCCAAAAATACGCCATGGTATACTATGACAAAAAAAATGCGATTTTTTTCAACATGTTGTAAAAACATGCCATATGATGAAATAATGTAAAGTAGGCCGTGAAAAACACTACAGAGCAGTTTATTTTGAAAAAAAAAATTATCATGAACTTTGTCCAAAAAAAACACCATAGTATACTATGTCGAAAAAAATGCGATTTTTTTCAACATGTTGTAAAAACATGCCATATGATGAAATAATGTAAAGTAGGCCGTGAAAAACACTACAGAGCAGTTTATTTTGAAAAAAAAATCATCATGAATTTTGTCCAAAAAACCCCATAGAGTATACTATGTTGAAAAAAATGCGATTTTTTTCAACATGTCGTAAAAACATGCCATATGATGAAATAATGTCAAGCATTTGGGCACCTGTATAGCTCAACGGGTTAAGCAGGCGAACCATTTAAAGGGGCTGGTCTCCGACGCAGCAGCCCGGGTTCCATTCCCACCCTTGGCCCTTTGCTGCATGTCTTCCTGTCTCTCTCTGTATCTTTTATCTAAAAAAGACAAAAAAATTCTTAAAAGAAAAGAAACAATGTAAAGTAGGCTTTGATAAACACTACAGAGCAGTTTACTTTGAAAAAAAATCATCATCAATTTTGTCCAAAAAAACCCCATTGTATACTTTGTCGAAAAAAAATGGACCACATAGTGAACTATGACGTTTTTGTGACATTTTGGACAACATACTGTACTATGACGTTTTTTCACATTTTGGACTACATGCTAAACTATGACGTTTTTTGTCATATTTTGGACGAACCCAAACTGGGAGGCGGTCCCACAGGAGAGGTGTCTGATAACTGAAGGCTCTGCCTCGCATTCTAGTTTTAGAATTTCTCGGAACAAGTAGTAAGCCTGCAGTCTGAGAGCCAAAAGTTCTGCTTGGATAATATGGTACGCTCAGATCTTTAAGATCTGATGCAGGTGGTTAAGAGCTTTATATGTCAGAAGAAGAATTTTGAATTCTATTCTAGATTTTACAGGAAGCCAATGAATGAATTGAAAAAAATGAGAAAAGCGAGACACAAGGACAAAAATAAGACAAAAAGGAAACACAAACAAAAATGAGAAACAAAACAACAAAAACATGAGACAAATGACAAAAGTCAGACAAAAAACAAGATAAAAACAAGCCAAAATATTACAAAAACTAAACACAGAACAACAAAGAACAATTGTCATGGTCTAGAAATAATTTTAAATTCGTAGTTTTACAAATGAGCAATTTGCAGTTCATGTCTTCTCTGTAAGTTTTACACTTTACAAAGTCGTCACGCGGGCCGGACTGAACACTCTGAGGGCCACTTTTGTCCCGTGGGCTGCACGTTTGCCACTCCTGATCTAAATACTGCCAGCAGAACATTAATGTGGTGGCTGGTCAGTGTTTGTAGGACAGATTTTGAGGGAAAACCCATTGTGTTCACAGGCTTGGCGAATGAAGCCCAATCTGTCAGAACACAAAGGAATGACCATAAATGAAGCTTTAAATGTGGAATTTGCGGTAAAGAAGCAACTAAATTATGAATTATTCACACATATCTTGAACCGAGCAATACAGAAAATCTACACAATCATCACGGTTTAAAAATGAGATTAGTTTAACCAATTTAATATCCAAGTGAAATATGGTTACAATCCCTGTCTGTTCCTGAATTATGACGTTAATATTCCTCAGAAGGAGTTTCTGCAGAACATTATCACAACAGTGAAGTTGACCTCTGAATTTCTGGTTAGAAAATGTCAGAAATTTGTTCTATTAGACTTTATAATTATTCAGTCAATTCCGTTCTGCTTTTCCAAATAGTTCTTCTCTGAGACCAGATGAATGTTTCTGATATATTACGTTCAGGAGAATGAGATGGACGAATGAACAACCCACATTTGCCTTCATCCACAGCTGTTTCCAGTGTGGAAGCATCGAAAGGGTTCCGCATAGTCCAGCCAATTATGGGTCTGCTCTAATGAAATGCGCCCGTGTTTCACGAAGCAGCATCTCGAGGAAAGCAATGCTCAACCAAGCCCAGAGCAAAAATGAGCTGCAAAGCTGTGCTAAGCTTTCACTCAATCCCTGTTTCCGCTCTTAAGTTCTAAGTACATTTGAAAAGCTGAGGTCCAGAGAAAATACTGAATGATTCTCCGAGCACATATTCCACAGCAGATTAAATGCATTTTGTGTGATGGCTCCTCAAATATGCCGCAGATTTTACTGTTATCCGTTGACATGTGGTAGCCGGTTCAGTTCTGGGTTTAGCACTAAAACACATGCAGGCGATGGCGTCTGCATCAATCCAGAAAGTCTTACGGATACCTGGAGACTGTAAAATTGAAATTTCAGAATCGTTTTGTAACTCCAATTTCACCTGCCAGATGAGAGCACAGTGAGTATCAGCAATATTATTTGTTCCCCATAAGGGCTGGAACCTGTGCTCAGGCTGAAATTTGAAGATGATGAGCAATCTTAGAATTTTGCTTCTTCACCCGCTCATTCATCATCGTATTGATATTTTCACATTTGTCTAAATAAATCACATTTGGCGGGTCTGACTCTCTCAGTCACTTATGTACACGTAGGCACACTGGAAGACAAGCCTGCCTCCCTAATGTGCTTCTTTGCACTGTAGCTACGTCCCTTGGAAAGCGTCTGCTTATCTAAACTATATTAGGCTGCAAAGCACATGGAAACTCATAGATCAGTCCTGCTGCTCCCAGCAGACTAGTTTTCCCATTTACATTCTGCCCCATCATTAGTCCAACTTTACTCCACTTTGTCAGGTTGAGATGGTGATGAATAAATTCAGAGCTTTCCTCTGGTTTATGTTTGTGTTTTTCAGCAGAAGGGGGGAAAAAAACAGCCGCTATGTGAAAAAAAAAAGAATTCATAATCTGCATTTGCACATGCATGAGAAGTTTAACACACATCTGTCTGAGCTTGTCAAAGTAAATTACAGCATGACAGTCGAAGTTGCTCAGCAGCAGCATTCACAAGGATTCATGAGGACACACAATGAGTCTCTCTCTATATGAATGAAGAGAGGCTGAGAAATCAGGTCATTAGCAGGGTGATGCATGTTCAGAGCCGACAACCAACCCACAATAACGCACACAAAAACATATTTACACACAGAAACACTGTTTTTCAGCTCTGTGTTGTTTTCTCAACTAACGCAAAGCAACTGTGGGAGATTTGAAAATGTTTCTTACCTTTGTTTTGCCTTCAGTGTCCTGCAGCTCAACCCTCCACCTTTGTACCACTGCTGGCCCAGGTGTGTAGCCTCAGCAGCTAATTGGCTGCCATCCGTTCTGACCCTCCAATCTGTTCATACACATGCTGGAAAACATACAATGGTTTTTCTATGCTAATAAAATGTTATGCTATACACTTGAGTTAAAAGGTCAGTCATCCCCATGGCAACTAAACATTTCCATCTGCTGAGAAAAGGCACCTTATGCTACAATTTTTTTATTTTTTTTGGTCAAATCTGGACACTGTCTCTCAAATGACACATGCTGCTGAGTTTTATAATTTTCAATTTCCATTGCTGCAAGCGCCACAAGTGACATCCCTTTTTACTTTAATCATACTGTGGTAGCGACACAAAATTCAACCAAATCCAAACTAAAAATTTCATCAGCTAAAGGCTACGAGGAGGAAGCAAAAAATTCTGCAACACTGATAACATTCAACTGAGGCCCACATGTGCAGCTAGAGCTAGGGGAAACAATCTATCATGACAAAACATTTGATCTCACTTGATACCGGCAACTATTGATCATTTTTAATGATTTATTATTAATAAAAAAATAGCAGATAAAAAAGTTTAATTTTAGATTACTTAATTCCATTAAAGTCTTTTTTATCAAGGCACAGAGAGTGAAAATCACAGATAAACAACCTTACACACACATAAATAAATAGAGGAATTATCTCAACTTGATACAAAAAAGAAAGAAAGCCTACTACATCTAAAAAAGTTCTTCTTACTCAATTTCATTTTATCATCCAGACCTAGGTGTAGCTACACTTACCTTATTAGTGTCACATTTTATTGCTTGCTCTGTTTTACGTTTAATATTAATAATTGATGGTAATGTTCCTTTCCTCCACAGATCTTTTCCTCCATTAAATTAAAAAAAAAAATCCCACCTCTGGGGCAGCTATGCAACCTTCCCTGCAGCTCTTCTTAATCTAATCAGTGTCTTGCTCAAAGGGACTTCAACAGGATGTCTACTGTTAAAGCTCAGTCACAGTAGGGAAGCTTTGCACCTAATAAAAACATCTGGGCATGTGCAGCAGCTCACACATCTGAAACCTTTCCTCTGAAATACAGTGATTCCTAAGGTTAAGGCTCATTGGATGTTACCTCACTAAAACGACCATTAGTAAACACAGCAACCCCTTAGTGCTGCTTCTGTCTCTCATAGCCAATCAAGAAGCAATAGGGTGTTTGCCACCGCTGCTTACTGCAGTTACAGTGCAGGCGTAAGCCTCTGCAGCCGTCGCCTAAGCTGATTCCCATTAGAACAAACCTATTTGGCTTGCATTACAAACCCATTCAATCAGGCAACCATGCTCTGCTTTTTCGTTTAAGCCCGGAGGCTGAGAGTGTATCCAGCCGCCGTCGTTCAATAAGTGAATGGGTTATTGCAGCTGAGTCTCCGTATCAACCTTATTTTCTCCCGGGCTCGGAAAAAAAATATGTTTTTTTGTGCAATTGTTGTGCAACATTTTGTATTTATGGCCCATTTTAAAATGAGATGAACTGCCGTTCGCTGTCTTTGCTCACTGAATATGCAGCAGTCACGGGTGAGTGGGGTGATTTCCATGTTTGATGGCAGACAGGTGGAGGAGCAGCCATTCAGCCTGCCAATCGTGATGCCAGAATGACCTCTCCTGGCACCGCGAGCAAGAGGCTCATCACGTCCTTTATGCAACCATCAAGTGTCATCACTTGTGAGGACATGCGCTAAATCACACGGAGCACCTCTGCAGAGCCTCACGGCTACCAGACGGCGACTCTTAGGACCCAGTTGTGATTTGACTTGAATGACAGGGCTGTAATAGCCATAGATTCAGTGCCATTAGTTTATCACTCATCACCTGCTGCATCACATGAATACATGCTTAGCCTGCAGAGGGGAGATAAGGCCATCTACTCTCAGGCCCCTCAGCAGCATCTGCACTAAACTTCTCTTTGTATTCTACCTGTGTATGTTTGTAATTAGTTTATTCTATTTTTATTTCATACTGCAATGATTCTGAAACAGTGTTTGGATGAAATCTACAAAACAAATGAGATGAAACCTGCACTGTGCAGCTGCTGCAATATGTGTGACCAACTGGAACAAGCAGGAATAGAACTTGGCCAGCTCACACAGGTCTGAACAGCTGTGGGGAGATGACCGTAAAACACTGCTGTGGTGAAGGGTTTCACATTATTAAGTCTGACCCTCAGGTGCCTGATTCTAATCTGACAAGGTCAATAATCTATAGGAAGATCTGGGGGTGGAAAGTACATTCAAACAGGTGCTGCATTTAAGTAGAATAGAGAAAAATGTGCCCTTTTCTGGAGTATTTCTAACCAATTCACAGGCTAATATAGTATTTTTTCTCTACAACATTCATTTGATGACTTAAGTTAGTCGGAAAATTTAGTTTACAACGACAAAACGTAATCCAAAATATAAATTATTAGGCAATATTATAGAAAAAGTAAGGTAACTCTTCATCAGTCTCCGGGGGAAAATTTGCAAGCTACTCAGCAGGTAAACTACATAAAGTATTTAAATCATGTTGACCAGCTCCAGCCTTCAATTGATAAACACATTAATACATCAATAAATATAATCCATTGGTAGAATATGCATTGGTCTGAAATGTGACATTCTGCAGTTGTATTTGCTAGTTTGGGTGCATTTTGAGGCTATTACTTTTGTACTTTCACATAAATTTAAAACACGATTTTTACCTTTTTTGTACATTCTGACAGTATGGCTGTACAGTTTTAATAGTTTTACTTGAGAAACTTCTTCCATCACTGCCAGCACCGACGTTCGGCTGGAGGCAGAGTGACAATAAAGCAAGACAGATTTTGCCTTCAGCTACCAAATCACTAAACTCTTCTGGCTCTTAGTGCTGTGAAGAGAAAGCAGCTCCTAAATGAGGATGCTCTGACCTTTCCAGACTGAATTTATAAAAGCAACCATGGCTCCTCTGGCTTACTTTCAATCATTAACTAATGTTTGTGTAATTTAGTTAGGCTGCGAGTGCACAAAATGCACCTGAAGCAGTGAAAGAGGAACTGCAAGCTAAGCGCTCAACTGTGCTGGATATGGAAAAAAAATCACTGCATGTTTCAGCAGCTGTCTGTTTTGCACACTTACATGCAAACACACTTGTGAAAATGAGCATTATTGGCATCAGCTCTAGTGAAGTGCAACAACGCTTTTAAAAGTTTGCTTCTCTCCGCTATGGTCAAAAACAGCAGGGTGTCTGTGTGCAAAAAAATGTTCATTGACAAACTAGAAACAGAGTTGGTGTGATAAAATGTGCAACATTAAGTTTATGTGGCAATAATAAGAAGGAAATCTATTTTCTTAATTTCTCCAATAGCGACAGCAGAGCCGATAACGCTGGAGGCTACTGATCCTCCGGTCTTTAATATTTCAGTCCTGGGTCCGTTTGATACCAGGTTTTGGTGTCCATCCCTTATTCGTTATCAGCATCACTGGTGCTGTCCTCTCTTCCCTGAGGTCGTTACTCACAAACAGCTCATCAACATCAACAACTGCATGGTAATACCAACACTACCACACTATACGAGGCCACAGGATGTTCCACTACATCTAGTCAGATGTTCTAGCATGTTTTGCTGGGCATTCTGACCCACAATCCGATGCGCAGTTACTGTACATATGTTGCGATGTCCCAGGCAAGAATAAAAAAGTTTGAGCGCATTTCACAGGACTGACTGAAGCAGCCAAATAGCATCTCCCAGTTGTATGCATACTGCATGAAACCACACATATTTTGTAAAGGCAGCTGCAGTACATATCAAAATAAAGAGTACGTCATTTGGAAGACATCCCATCTCTTCATTGTGTCCCTCAGGGTTTTCTTCTATTCATTCCCCACATGCTCCGCCTCGGTAACATCATATGTCATCACGCTCTCCACTTCCACCGGTACGCTGACAACATCCAGCTCTGCATCTCCACCTAATCCATCATAACTCCAACTCACTCCACTCTGACAACCTGCATCACCCAAATTAAATCATGGACGCAAGCCAACTTCCTCCAACTAAACTGCGATAAATCCGACATCTCATCTCTCATCAAAACCGCTCACAACTTCTACTTCGCCATCGATATCGCCGCTCTGTCTCCTTCCACACACACACACATCTGAGTCAACCTTTGAGTCATTTTCGATAGCAATCTCTCCTTCTAACAGCACGTCAATCAAATCACCACAAATGCCTTCTTCCATCTCAGAAACATAGCCTGTCTCTGTCCATCACTCTCCCTCTCTGCAGCCACAGCTTTGATCCATGCCTTCATCTCAGCCAGAATTGACTACTGCAACAGTAACCTTCATGGTACATCATCCAAAGTCCTAAATAAACTCTGGTACACCCAGAAGGCTGTCTTTCCTGTTACCACATCACCCCTGTCATTCAGAAGCTGCAGTGGCTTCTTTTCCCACAAACTTCCTACCTCACCAACTTGCTCCATCATTACTAGACTGTTACCTGCAGCCTTCGTTCTTCTGATGTCAAACTCCTGTCTGCACTATTCAGAACCAAACAAAAGGCCCGGAGTGACAGAACATTCTCCATTACTGACCCCCCCCCTCTGGAACACATCTGTGACTGCATCGATCTGTCCACGTTCCAATCACTGCTAGAAACTCGCATTTTCTGCTCGTATTGTGTGGCAAATGTTGTGAGTTGCAGCTTAGAGTTTGAATTTGCTGTTTTCTGTGACCTCAAATTCAAATAAAGATGAGTATCCTGAATCCCGAACAGCAGTCCATACATAGAATTTATTATTCCTACTATAATCATTCTACAAATGCATTTGCCAAGAATTAGCAGTTACATTTAATTTTAGCTCCTAAAATTGTATTTTGTAGTAGTTTCCTAAAAGTTGTGTAGCTTCTGTTTCCATTTTTATTTTAAAGTCCTCTCCAGTTATTGATTAAACCCCCAAAATTCAGCTCTGTGTATCAAAACTGATGATAACTGATCCATTTACTGCTGCACGCTGGCTCCAAGATGTTCAGCCTGTAGTGAGGACAGACAGAACAGCATGTTGTTCAATGAGAATGACTACAAGCTCACATTAAGGTCCCTATCTGGTCATTGATTTCAACAATAAAAACTCATCCATGTGTTAAAGTTTCATATTAAGAAGATTTTTTCCATTAAAAGA
This sequence comes from Acanthochromis polyacanthus, assembly GCF_021347895.1. NCBI lineage: Eukaryota > Metazoa > Chordata > Actinopteri > Pomacentridae > Acanthochromis > Acanthochromis polyacanthus. The sequence goes on from NC_067128.1 coordinate 3,032,793, forward strand.
ATCCCTTCCTGTCTTAAAAAGGCTCGGATGGAACTCGACTACACTGTTGTTTTCTCTAGATTCTGCAGATTTATGAATTCACAGCCTTTTTCTTCAACCCACCTTCCCCATTTTCTGCTGCTCGAGCACACCGGCTCACCCACATTTATGCACAACTACTTTAAAATTACTGTTCGAAAACAATCAGAAGTTCTAATATTGGACTAATTAAGGAATATGTGCCTAAAACAGAGACCAGTGATAATGAGACAGAAAGTTGCACCGTGCAGGCAGACTGGAATGGGTCTTTAAGTTTGTTACATATGAAACCTGGCTGTTAAAATCTGTCTTATTGACACTGTCATTGATCTGCTGTAGTTTCAAGGGAGAAATGCTCTGCTTGGTGCTGACTACTTATTTTGCATAAAGGATGTTTTCCAGCAAATAAAAACAACAACATATGGACATGTTTACAGAGTAAACAACTTGATTTTCACCAAAGGATTCTTTACGTTTTAATGGTACTAAACCACCAGATTAAAACTAGCCGGTCGTCACCAAGAATTCTACATAAATTTAACCTATTATTAGATTTACAATTAGCTGGTGCAGCCAGCTCTGGTGGTGTTTGTGTTTCTTTGTCCCTCCTTTTTTATACCTGACAGCACTGAGCTAAGAGGCATCCAAAACAAACAGTTGGATGTTTTTAAAGTTTTCTAGAACCCGGCAGCTCAGTTAAAAAACAGATTGCTGTTTGCTACAACCGGTTGGTTTGAGACACAAGGGCTCATGTGGAATTCAGTACTGAATTTGTGTGTTATGAAGAGGGAAGTCCACTTTACAAGCAACCAACGCTCGTCTTTTGCAAAGAGTGAAAATGAGTTTTTTGTCAAACGTGACAAAAAATGTGTGTTTCTGTCATTTAGCGTCACATGTTTCCAAATCGTCGTAAATTCAACTTGAGCTCAGACAAAGCAGCTCTCAGAAGCCCCATCACCACTACCTTAGACGACGTCAACAATTATCTGCCACCATCACTTACCATATTTTACTGCAGGCATTGTTGCAGTCACCTTCACAGAAGCTGAAAGGGTTTGAAGTTCACTTGCCAGTTTTTCATTCCCAGATCCCACCCCGCCTCGCTTTCCATCTGGTCTGAACAGGCAGGGCTGGGCCCGGGCCTGTGGGCTGTGCGGGGCCCCGGGGAGCTGAGCTGACGCTGAGATACTTATTGCTTCATTGGGATTCTCACTGGATCCAATCACACTGTCAAGCTTGGATAGGAGGCCTGTCTCCCTCGGTGGTGGTGGATACAGCGCGCGCGCACACACACACACACACACACACACACACACACACACAAACACACACACACACACACACACACACACACACACACACACACACACACACACACACACACACACACACTTCTGAACATCACTCACTGACACATACAGATGGAGACGCAGACATACAGTATAAATGTGCACCCACGTACTCATGCACCCACCACTAGCATAACACTTGCTGTCTCCAGCCTCACAAGCCTGTTGATGCTCTCGACTGCAGAGCAACAGTGCTTTGTGTGCAGCTCAGGCTCGCTCCTGTGTTTTGCAGCCCAGTCTCATCTGAGGGAAGCTATAGCCTGCTTGAATTTTTCAAATTTTGTTCCACTCCAGTGATAATCCATTCAAAGTTATGGTAATATTACTCGAGTGTCAGTAAAAATTAAACACACAGAGAAGATACGGTTTTACAAAAATGCTCATATAGACACTAGTGCTTGTGGTCATCTTTTACAGAAATGAGACTTTTACCGCCCAGTGCCGTGACATGCATTTTGATTATGCTTGCATGAAAATAAATACCCTCAAGGGGAAAAATCCTGAGCTGCCAGGCCTGGTCCCTAGATGGCACTGTGTCCACTAGGCGAGAAAGCAGCCCTGCTGTTTATCATGCAGCTGTGACAGCCTGTAAAAGCTTTTGTCGGTGGAACTGAAGATTTAGAGCCCAGATTAGCGCATTCATATCTTGGCAGTTAATTAGGGCTGAGGAGCCAACTGAAAGCTTTGGCTGCTGAGTGATGGAGCAGAAGAGGAGGTGTGCCCCTTGCAGTGAGACACAAAAGTGAATTAAGTGCATATATACACACACCTGACTATTCTGCTAATGTATCACTGTGTGCACCCACTGAGACATATGAATATGAATGTTTAACCCACACAAGTGCAAACACTAAGCCCTTTTTTCCCCTGCAAACTTTGATGTGGCTCATGCATGTCTAATGCTAACACACGCATGGACACAGAGATACACACACACTTCTTTCTGAGTGTGTGTGCCCTTCATATCGCTGGAGTTAAGGTCAGCGGGCTCATATTTTACCTGTCAGGTCTGATCACCATCGCCTTCACAGCTGCTTTGCTTCAGTCTGTAGAGGATACAGCATCTCTCCTGAATCTTTACTGGGCAGGGGGAAAAAAAACAGCATCTCTACAATCCATACACGGGATCCATAAAACGCTGCAGCTGCAGATGTTCCCAGCGCGCGAGGTGTTTTACAGCATCAATGTAGGAAGCAACAAAAACAGATCATCTGTAATCAGTGACAGAGCTGATGTATCGTCCCCATAAAGCCGCTGTTTATCTGAAAGCAAAAACATGCCATAAAGCGTTTAAGTGGAATTAACCAGTTCATTAGTTGAAGTAAAATTTCATGACAGGTCAACTGTCAGCCTTTAAATGCATGAAGGGGAGCTGTGCTGCTCCCTTGTTGGCGTTCCAGAGACCCTATACAGGGCGAAGGCAGAGCTAATGCAGTCAAATGCACACAGAAATCCATTTGGAAAAGCCATTAGCAAATGTAAATTGTTTTTCTGTCAATTAAGATATGAATTATCCAGCCGACATCAGCGGGATTGATGTGATCTACTTCTACTAATTTGACTAAAAGGAAAAGTAGTTGCTACACATAAAATCCAATCAATAAACTTTGTCAGCCAACAACTGTGTAAGCAAATGGGTTGTGAATATCAAATGGATAAGTTTCCACTGCTGGCACCCTGCTGGTGTAAATCTGAAAGTGACTAATGGTTGTGAAAATAGCGATACCTCGGTGTTTGAGGGTTTGTGCCAGTGGCCAGTGTTACAGGAGCTAAATGTAGAACCTGTTCCCTTTTACAGCACCGCACACTTCTCGTTTGGTGCCTTGAATTCATTAGGATCACAATATTAATTTCAAACATGCCTTTATTTTCTGTTTAGGAAAATATTTGGCTAAACAAGAATGCTTTGTGTTTACTCTCAGTTTCTTTGGCTGTGATTTATGCCGCAATTACCTTTGCTGGTGCTTGTTTTTTGTTTCTCAGTTCTCTTTATGTTCTTGTTGAAGTATTAAGTGTTTGTGTGTTAAGTGCTTCCTAGAACTTCCCTTTTATTTTAATCTCTGTCCTCTGCAGTGCTGAAGAAGGCCATTTAGTTTTTACCAGCATGTCATAAAAAGTATGCTGAAGACACTAATATTTCTGGATTAGGGGGATTTTCTGGCGGTTGAATGCCATCTAAGCATCTTCCTTTCTTTACGTACGAGCTCACAATTAGATTGAGATTCATATTAGAGTGTGATGTTGTGAATGAGGTTAAGAGTCTGTGACACATGCTCCTGAGCATAAATCAGCTCTGACAGTTGAGAAATAAAGGTAGAGAAGTTCTACCAGCGGTGCACAGCGAGCTGCTGCCTCGGGCTCAATTTACAAAAGACCAGATACATATTGAGGGATTTCAAAAAGGGCAGTCGGCTCAGAAAGGAGCTAATCAGGGATGGCAAGCACATTCCTCAGAACTCTGCAAGATCTTAAATGAAAGCGCATGACATCAGAAATCCGCTCTACAGAGGGCAAAACGCAGTACCTATATATCTGGTCATACTGAGCCAAGACCTGAATCAGAATCATGCATATTATAAGAAAATATTGCTCCACGGAAATGTGTAATTGTTGCTTATTAAATTTGCAGGAACCCCAAAACAGAGCCACACAATGGGTCAAATCACATGCCTGCCAGGTGCACAGCAGAGAGCTAACCACACAGCTAAAGCAAGCGAGAGCTAGCTGTTCAGATAGCCACAACAAGCCTTCTGTGATAATGATTGCAGTGGGGAAAATAACCTGCCATGAAAGGTGTAAAATGAAGGCATTAACTCAGGGCTTTAGCTCAGTCTACACAGTATTCTGTAAAAAGTCAGAGGCACATTCATAACCTCAGATATAAAGACCCCCTCTGGTGAAAATCAAGCATTTTATAGACTTTGTCAACATGTCCATATGTTGTTGTTGTTGTTGTTGTTTTATAATATAGTGGAATACATATCATGAGCTAAGCATGCAGACAAATGCCCCCTGTGCCAAAAATCTAATAATGCTATATTATAGTCTATTCTGTATTATTATTATTCTTCCACAAAATCTGTTTCTCGTTTGAGCACCTATGGATGAATTACCATAACATTTTAACTTGCCGCTCTGTAGTGTAGAAAAGAGCTGAACAATTTAGCAATTTCAAATCAAATTCATAATTAAAAACAATACAAGAGGTGAACAGCAAAGGCTGAAATTCAAAATATATGAAAAGCGGCTAATAAATATTGCAACTAACGCTGTCATTCTGGAGGAAGCAACATTGTAGAGTTATAATGTTGCAATGTTTATAAGAGTGTACTCTGCGGATTTTCGCCTATCACAGAGGGCTTTGGAACGTAACCCCCACAATAGAAGGAGGACCACTGTATACGGGTACATTTTATCTTATTTTATATATAAATGGTTTATGCATTTGGTTGCTGAGATTATTTTCCCTGACAATAGGGAACTATACCAGTATTTTTATCTGTTTTTTAAATTTTTTTACATAATCTTGTGATAGACTGGTGACCTGTCCGGGGTGACCCCTACCTTCGTCCTGGGTCAGCTGGGATAGACTCCAACATTTCTGCGACCCTCATGAGGATTAAGCGGTGTCTAGGTAATGCATGGATGGATTATCCCATGATGCACAGCAAGAGTTAAACTGAATCTCGGATTAGAAACCCACATCAAGCAACGTTGTGGTTTTGCTTTTAGCTCTTTCAGTTGTTATCACAGTCAGATCTATTAATATTAGGACAATGATATTGATAAGCCTGTTTACTTACACATCCGCAGCAGTTCTTTGCCAGCTTTTCTTCCTGCTTTGGCAGCACCTGCAATGCTTGTAGCCTGGATCATATTTCCTAAATCCTCATATTGGTTTAGGATTATAGTTTTTTATTCTCTCCACCTGTCCATGTTTGCAATTGGTCATCTGTTTCCAACATTTCATGTGAACATGCTCATAGTAAAATTCATAATGTGAGAATTTGATAACGAGCTTCGTGTGACCACATGGCAAGCCTGCAGTTGTTAAGTTTAGTTAAACCAGCTAATATAAAGATACCTGGGCAATGTGAAACTTGATTCAAAGGACATCAGCAGGACCTAAAAACTGCATTTATAGAATCGCCAGTCAAATATGAGTATGTCTTTGTCTCAAAATAGGGTTCAAAAAGCATTTTACATTTTAACAATGCATGGACACAGTTTCACAACACCGCAGTTGCACCTAAACACAACTAAACAATTGTCTTTTTTGGTGGCAAATATGAGACATGTCATACAACTGCCCTCTCTAGTGGTACAGAATTCTCCCATAGATTTCTATCCGAGATTCTTTACATAGTGAGTCTTTCTTATCTCATATTTTTACTCTGAACGTGGCAGCTGCTTAACTAAATAGCCGAGTAATAAGTGGAACATGAAGCGAGGACATATTTTTTTGTGGTTGTGTCTTTTTTTTAATTTTTTTTATAGCAGGGCTGAACTACAGTCTGGTGATAATTCTTTGCAGGATCGTCATATGAATGAAACCATTCACATACAGATTCCACTGCCTCTGTGCTTACTGCTCTCTGCCTTTGTGAGGCACTTTCGCAGAGAGATGAAGTGTGGATTGAATGTCGTTGCTAGTTAAAATGAATGTTGTTTCCTCGCACATTAACTTTTTATTGTGTTGACTTACGCAGAACAAATTTCCACACATTTTTTGTGGGGAAATAAAGAAAAAGAATCTCACTGCCTCAGAGAGTTAAAAAAAAAAAAAGCAGTCCCTCTGTTGAACGAATCCCTGCTGGCCTCCTTGTTCCGATTGCCCGTGGCAGGATGAATGAGTTAATATGTAGTCATTGTGTGAGCTGGATATACTCACACACGGTGCTCTGATATCCCACATCAATGGGCTATTGCAAGTTAATGACCAGCTCTGTGAAGGCCCATTTGCACGAAATATGGACAGTGTAAAAACGAGCTGGGAAAGCAGGTGCTGCCGCCGCTGAGTAGCTCATAACCCGGCCATATGGTTGTGAAGAATCTCATTTGGCTGTGCACTCTCACAAAGGCCTGACTCTAAAGAAACCCAAAGCCATTCCTCCAAATGCAGCGAAGACTCCGGACCCTCTAATAACCATTTCCTCCCCTCGTCCCTTTTTCTCTTGTTGCATCGATGAACAGTGTATGAATTTGCATAATCATCTATAGGTAAATGATAGCTACTCTGCTTCGGTCTTCATTTGAATAGAAATGATAAAACTTTTATGGTATAAAAGGAAATCAGTGAAGTGATAACAAATAGTCTAGATGGCATCTATCTCCATCTTTTTGCCGCATTACTTCCTGCTCTCAAACCACAGCATGGATGAGTGAGTGACAGCCAGCCGCAGTCTAACATCCAAAAAAGTTTGGGAACAACATTTTTTTTTATTTCTGGGAACTGTTTGGAGTCAAAGGAGCATAAGACAATAATTAACTGGTCAAAAAAGCCAAGTACCAACACAAAAAATCAAAGTGAACATACACACCAACTGACTGATTTGCATGAAAATAAATGAGAACAAATAATTTCAGCAATAAATAATGACATAAAAAACAACATATTGCCGGAAGATAATGTCATATAAATGAGACATGAAATTAGCTATACATTAATATAAAAAAAAAAAAAATCAAACGCAAAATGACGAGTTGAGCAGACAGACGTTGACGTCACAGTTAGAAAAAAAAAGAAAAACAGAAAAACACCTGTAAGTCAGTAAGGTGCTAGCAATAGATCTCCAAATCCATCATAATCTGTCTTTATTCTGTATTGTTCTGTTTTTTAAATTTCCAATAAAAAAATAAATAACATGATGAAAGTAATTTCAGAAGAAGGAGGGGTCCCTAATACAAGATCTGAGGGAGGTGTTTTCTATTTGACAGATTCCGATGGTCAAATATTCATGCGACTGAAGAGAAACACCATCCAGAGAGACTAGACTTCTAATCTAACAACATTTGCTCCCTGCCTAAACAAATGTTCCTGTGCACATCATTTCTTATCTCCAGGCGATCCTGGCAAAAGAATCAAAATGATTTTTTTTGTCATGTTGCTACAGCAGAAAAATTAAATCAAATTTTCTGTCTATACAAGAGAGAGGATTGTAAATAAAAAACCTCAACAGAAAGTTGAATTTTCTGTACAATATTGACCTGCAAAGCACAACGGCTAGATGTAATAAAATATGTAAACATATTTGCTGTTTTTGACACAGTCATCTGTGACAACAGATAGAATCACACTTGTTCACACTGGAGTTAGTCTTTAGCCTGGATTTTTTTTCTCAGTTTTTTTTTAAAGGTTGTGACAATTACATCTTTGCCAGACACAAATTATGATAATGCATTTTTGCCACGGAATTTCAGGTAATGTAAAGAAAACTGAACATAAAATAAAACAGAAACATGAAATGAAGGGAAAGAAAAAAACGCTATCAGAGATTTAAAATTCAGAGAAATAACAATGCATTGCACATTTTGCCTGGTGGATCCACTCTTGCACGCTTGAACACAATCTAGAATTTGGATGCCATGCATAGCAGTCCAATCCTTAACCGAGACAGGAGGGAGGGAGAAGAATATTGAGATACATTACTGTATCGCATCCTGCTGAGCACTGCCTAGCCAACCCTGACTGGCTCTCATCCTTCCAAAAAACAGACCTAAATTCAATAAATAAATAAATTACTAAATGAATAAACAAATTAAAAAAAAAACTAAAGAAAAGATAGAAATAAAAAAGACAGCTTTAAGTACACGTATACTTTACCTCATATCGCATCCATGAAAGCTACATTTAATGAAACCGCGAAATCAGGTTTTGACTTCCAACTTTCCCGACAATCATTGTTTCTTGAGGTCCCTCACTTACACAGATGCCAGCACCACGTCACATACACCTCACATGCATGCTCAGAATGGCCGAAATGACAGTGATCATATTTTACAGGGTTACAATGGACAAGGTCATTAGAACTCCAAGGATCACACACCTCGACAGTCACTTGGGGTCGTGTGGGTGTTAGAGTGATGTTATTCACACTGTCTCCAGCAGGGACTCCTTAAAAATGTCCACACTGAGTCCCGATGAAGTTACTGCATTGTCTCTCTGTAATGCTTACAATAGTAAGTGTGCTTCCATAAGCCAAAGTTCTTTTGTAAATGTTTCAGCGACTCAATAAGTCTTGAGTTCTCAAGAGATTTTATTCTTTTTAAATCACAGTTGCCAATATGGTACTGTCAAAATGTTTATACTTTGTTCCAAACAGTTCATTTTTTATGTGTAGGGAAATGACTTGATTTCTATACATAATATTCCTTGTCCTTGTCTTTCGGTCTCTTGCTACTGGCGCTGCCTTTGGCGCTGCCGCTGGGCGTTTTATCCTTCACCACAGCGCCATTGGTTTGCGCTGAGTTGCTGATGTAGTTGCGTGTTTCGTCCACCTGGTAGGAACCCTCGTCCCTGTTCCTGTACTTGTACATGGCGTAGAGGAGAATGAGGATGCAGAGGGCAGCAGCTGATACAATGCCCACCACCATGCCCGTGGTACTGCTGGATTCCCGGATCACCTCTGAGGCCCCGGGGGCACCCGCCGTACCACGCCAGGCACTGTGGGCAAGGCGGCAGGCACCGTGCGCAGCATGGGCGAAGTGATGAAGGGGCCCCGTGGCTTGGTGCCGTCCAGATCGAGGGATGTGGGCAGGGGCAGCAGGACTATGTCCGGCTGTGGGGGTTTTACCTCGCGGTTGTTCATTTTCCCGGCGGCAGCTTGGGTGGCGTGTCTGAGGGGACTGCCGCCGGCGGCGTGCCCCGGAGGTCGGGCAGAGGCGAGGTGGGTGTAGTCCTACCTGCCTCAGAGGCTTTGCTAGGCCTCAAGTCCTTGGCCTCCCACTTGGGCGCGAGGGCTTTGTAGCCGCCTTCATAGGCCGATGTGGTCAAGATCTTATCTGTTACCAGGGAGAAGGTGGTGTAAAAATCTTCATCGTCAGTCGGGGGCAGGCTAGAGTCGAAGCTTCGCCAGAGCCAAACCCCGAAATCACCATGCCATCATCATCATCATCATCACCATCATCACCACATCACCATCATCACAATCATCGCTGCCAGTCGGTCGACAAGCAAGGTACCCCCGCCTCAGTGGCCATGGCCAAGGATTCTTTTGGTGGTCCTCAATAATGGTGAGGACGGGGCGGAGGGTTGGGGGGGAGGGGGATGAAGGGAGAACGGGTGGATACAGAAGGGATGTCTATGGGTCCTCGACTAGCACGGGGATGACTAGCTCCCCTCCTGCAGAGTGAAACAGAAAGAGACAACAGTCAGAAGGCCAGAACAGCTTCCATTAGCAGAACAAGAAGCAAACACCAAAAGAATCGGTAAACAAAGAATGTAAAAAGCAAAGCTCAACAAAGGGAAACAAACTGAAGATAAACCAAGAAAGAAGAACAGAAAATACTGCACCAGTGCAAACATGAAACTCAGAACCAAACAAGACCCAAACTGAAAGAAAACAACAGCCATAAATCAAGTATACATTGCATCAAAAGGCTTTGAGGGATGCACGAGGGTGAGCCACGTTACACTGACGCCTCATATTCACTCTACGGATCCTACATGCTCTCAGGAGCTAGATCATGTAAACAGCAGTAGTCATGCTTATCATATGTTCTATGTGCTGCACGTACATTTATCATGATTGTATATAAACTTGTGGCCCTGTATCTAGTTCTTAACCAGTATTTCTGCATTTATTCGCCACAGAAACGACCAGATCAGACTTTTAAGAGGCACATCTCATTTATCTTTGTGTGAATACTTTCAGTCCGTTCAAAACTATAAGCACCCGTCGATGCGTTGTGGATAAAAAGCAGCAGAGGCTATTAGCATTTGTTTGCAATTCAAGTGCGAGATTGTGGGCCTGAAAGCAAGTTAACTAAGGTCTGAAATGAGAAACTATTTGTAAGGTTGTTTCCATCCACTGTAGCCGCTCAGAGAGGAGCTTTTTAACCCTGCTGACCTACACGGCTGAACAAATACTAACAGCTCCTGCATCACAGAGCTGAAAAATGACAGAAACAAATAAAGGAACGCTATTTCTTTTAAACTCCGGAGTCCAAAAAAATATTATCTTGTGCCTCTTAAAAACCTGACTGAGGTTTACGACTGCCTCCAGAAGAAAACGCTACCGGGAAAAAAGTCACCACTCAACTGTTGACATGATTGAGTGAGCATAGTGGGCTCCCCTACTTGCCCTAGCCTCTTGCCTTTTGACCCTACAGTTACCACAGTGGCACAAAGTCACCGGGCAGTTCACCGACACCTGAATGTTTCCTCATTGTACCAGAATCCAGCTTGTAACAGCCCGTGTTCTCCATTTGGAAATTACTTCATTATTCAGCTTGCAAGACTTAAGGGACAGAGCCACGCTTCCAGTACCCCCCACTATTTCTAATTAATCAATTCCATTTTACTGGTGAAGTGGTTCGACTACTACAAAGACTTTGAAACATTCAGATGTCCATTGAAGCTGCTTATCCTCTTGCCAAAGTGGCTTGTTTGTACATAGCAAAGGCTCACAAACAGGGCACTATAAAGAGATGCAAACCTTTTGGAACAATAAAGAAAAAAGAAGAAAAAAGAAAAAACGCAACAGAAACGAAGGAAAACCAAAAAATAATAAGAATTAAGGCATTGCAAAAAGAGTTCAGAGTTAGAGCAAACATTGTAAGAAACATTCACAAAGTAAAGCCACAGATAGAGTTATCCAGAAAAAGGATTAGTAAGTAGAAAAACAGGTACAAAATAATAACAACAAAAAAAAAGCTCGGAAAATCATAAAAGCCTACGAAAAAAGAACAGTTTTCAAAGGAAGAAAGCATACCATCAGTTTTGTCAACTTACATCAACAAATTGCCCGCATGATTTTGGCAGGAAGAAAAAAATTTACAAAAGAAAGTTGTGTAAGAATGCCTTTGGACAAGTTAGGTTAATTTCTTTTAACAGTTTCTGATTACGTAGTATATATTTCTCTTTTTTAGACAGGATGGCACAGGGAGGCAACAACACATACATCCACACATCATGACATGAAAAATAATCTTCACCATTCTGTTCAGGATATCTTTCAGTATTTTTTTTTGTTCTTTTTCATAATCATTTGTATAAAAAGAAAACGGTATATCTATAATTCTGATTGATAAGTCTCTCCATAATATCTAACAGCCCGATTGGATGACTCTTGTTCGTTTTTTTTGTTCTTTTTTAAATACTGTCTTTAGCTTGTTCATCAGTTATGAACAAATGGATGACTGTACATATCTTAGAATCTCTACGTAAAGGGTTCGGGAGGAGGGGGTGTGAGACGGGGGTGGGACCTATGAACATACTAGGAAGGAAATGACATAGATGGGGGTGAACGTGTACATCAGTTGCCATGTCCATGTAAAGGCGGCACGAAGCGGTCGGGCGGCATTAGAGCTTTTGGCTGTAAGGAAGGGATGGGGATATACAAACAATGAGCATATACATGCCCATCTACAAAAGAGAACAGCACTCTCAACACTGACAGTTTTACAAACCCTAAGCTGCAACTTCTTTTGCCATGCACAAAAAATTAACAGACTCATTCATCGATTAAATCCAAATTTCAATTCAGAGAGATAGCTACTGAGTGACAGGTGAATATTAGAGATCAGCATAGAAACAGTTTGGAACAGTTTTCACAGATAAAGGGTTTTTACTTTGGAGGTGGCTTCTCTTTTTTCTCTATGAAAGCGTTTTCTGAATTTTAAAATCCCAATGCAGCTGCTTGGTTTTTGTCATCCAATCTTTAAAAGGCCTTCTGTTGCTTATGAAACAGCCATTAATTCATAGAGAAAAGAGGAAGCTTCATTCTAATTAGGGTGGGGAGAAAATCATTAAAACATTGGCAATTCTTAGCAAATTAGCAAGTTAAAAATTTGAACATTTTTCAGAAAAAAAAAACAGAGAGTCACATATATGTGTACTGACATATATGTAAGAAAAAGACAAAATAATAGTAATAATAATAATAAAACAGATTAGCAAGCAAGAAAGAAAGGCATCAAATTTCTCACACTATCAAAGATGAACAACCAGAAAGCACACACTGAGGCAGACAAAGAGAGGGGGGGACAGTTTATAGGCAAAGTGTCACCACCTTCGTTTAACTAATAATAAACACTTTATTATTAGTTACTTCAATACATTTCTCTTGTTAGTATTTTTAAAACACGGGACAGGGCGTGCAATCTGGATGTACGTCAGAGAAAGAGAGGCAAAATCAGACACGTTTTATCGTTTTCTTTGGATGTTTTAGTTCCACTATAAGAAGTTGGGTTAATGCATGCTTAAGTAAGTTGCATTTAGGGAGAGTAATATACAATAACAATACAGCAAGCCAGGGGACAGGTGAAGGGGGGAAAGGCCTTAAGAAGGGGTCAGAGGTCAGTAAAGGTCACTGCCATCAAGGGCTGTGGGATATTTTCTCAAGCAAATAAAACCATTCATTAGCAGTTATCAGGGGGAGAAGGTGCATCGTGGGTGATATATAACCAGCATTATGTGGCATTTAGGCCCACCACAGTCGCTAATTAATCAAGACGGGGGAGCAGAGAGGTAATTAATGAGCTACTTTTGGAAAAAATTATTATCAAATGTTTAGATGCTTTGGGTTATTTGCATAACCAACAGCCTTCGCTTGACAGATAAACATCTGGAGTTCCACAAGAGGGCGCAGGGTGGCGAGTTTATTTATGCCTCTGGTGAATTGGAGGAGATGTGCACATTTGTCTTCACATATCAGGTTTTGGTTCGTCCTCTGCAGGCAGCGGCGGTTTACGGAAGCCTCATTCATTTAGCAAAAACCGGGACCGTGAGCTAAGCATTACTGAGTAAATATGGCATCTGTCGCACTGCACAGACGGAGAATTATCAACAGTGACAATTTAAATGTGAGCTTCCTGACTGGTGGACTGTGCTCCGGAGAATGTCTGACATGATACAGAGTGGCTCTGTGAGGCGTTACAATGATGTTCTCCTCCACTAACAGCGACTGCTCGTGTTGCATGACAATATTCCGATAACAGAATCAAAATGCTTGCCCTGTTAAATAAACAGTGGCAGCGCGGAGCGAGTGATTTCATCCAAGGCTTTATTTGCCCCGACTCTGCTCTTGTTGTCTCGGCCTTGTTTGCATGCTTCCACTCCATCCTTGGCTAACAGCTAACAGCGACTGTTAGCTCTGCGCTATATCAACAAACCACTTGGATGGGAGGGGGATCGCTGCAGTTAAGGGGGTCTCCGGTAAAGTCAGTGCAGAGGACCTTGATGTTTTGGTAAACACTTTAATCCTGTGTAAGCTCTTGCACAAGCGTTGCATTTCTGAAGCAGACAAACATGGCGCTTTCTAATGGGTTTGCTCAACCAGATTGCGTTTGTTTTCCGAACTTGTAAAGATGGATGGGGATTTTATTCTAAGCCTCAGCCTCACTGGCAAATAATTCTCCACTCTGCTAGACCTACAGCCGGTTACTCTGTTTTCTTTCTCTTTAGGCAGAAAAAAAAAGAGTCAGGGCTTCTGATTACCAAGTGCCTCTTCTGACTAGCCTTTGCATCACTGAGAAAAACTCATCTGCAAAAATGGAAAACATGAAACAAACTTAATTTTAAAGCTATTCCTCTTTTCATCCCTCCATGTAATAAAGACACTATCTGCCGCACGCCTCTGTGGGCTTTTGAAGAGGAATTAAAGTAAATATAGTTACTACTAAATGGCTGATTGACTACCTCAGCAGCTTGAAGGCTGCAGATGCAGAAATCTCAGTGCTGCACTTTCTCTTCACTTCCCTCCGCTCCCTCTCTTCTCTCCCAGGTCTGATCCCCGTGTCCATCCAACGTTTGCTGAGGCTTCCGAATGGAGATGAATCCTGACGGTGTGTCGAGGATTTGACGACGCTACTCCATAAAAGCGGAAAGCACCAGCACCAACCATGGATGAACTGAGTCAATGGGATTTCGACGCTGCAAATTGTGGGTGAGTCAGTGGTTTGGGGGCCCTGAAATCCCATTGTGGTGCGAGCATTGTGCCCAGAGACCTGCTGTAGCAGATTCATTCACCTCTACCTACTACAGGTAGGGAACTGATTACCAGAGAGGCAGCAACACACAGATTCTGAGTGCGGACACACTTACAGGGACATGCTAGGGATTATATTGGTGTGCTGTGCAACGACTGAGCTTTCTGGAAACATGCACCTTAAAAGCACTTTAGCCTGCCATTAAATTATCTTATCTTGCCTGTGCACACCCCTGCAGAGAGAGGCCTAATTTTTCACTGATGGACGTTCATTTCCATCCATAAAAGTTGCACGCTATTCCGTTTACAGCCCCAGCAAGTGCAGAAATCCTCGCTGCAAGGATGCACAAACCACCTCCGGCTGCCTGAGGAAGAACTCACTCCTGGTAAAGCCTCGGTGCATGGCAGATAGCTCTTAATCCATCATCATGTGGCCGGCCGCAGTCTGGTATATTAAATTGGCATCTCCAGCAGGCGTGGCGACTCGCCCCTGTCAGCTGGTCGATTTGCTGTACGGCCATTAGGCTGCACCTCTGCACTCGGCGGACATGTGTCAGCTGGATAACCTTTAAACTGATCTGAGGCCTGTGTTGAAGTGACAGCCAGCCCGATGGGGCTTGACGGAAGCCATAGCCGACGCCACAAGAAAATTCAGTGATCCATCCCTATCATACTTCATTCTGCACCTTCCACTTGGGTCTTCATAAACAGCGATGAAGAAATCGCACAACGTTACATCCCTGCTTCGAGTCTATCATTAATTTGAGGCACAGACCCAAGACCTTATCTACTCGAAGCCAATGAGATGAGGAGACATCTATAAATACTGTATGTTGCATCTGTTTGATCTGTGCTCCACTTGTTCAAAGGCTGAGGGTAATGGTGCATGCAGGACCATTCATGGTCCGTTTATTAAAACTGTTTTTACGATGTATTTGACTGTCACATAAAATGCAACAGTTAGCTTGTACCAGAGATTTGCAGGGGGCTGTGCTTTCTAGGAAAATGACAGTGCTGGTTGTTGTTCAAGACGACTGAAGCAACCTACCTGTATGTTTATGCTGGAGGTAGTTTGGCATTCTTATAGCGCAGCAAAAAGTAAAATGTGGAGGGTGCTGGGGTGACCTTTGGGTGCACAAAGCAAAGATTTGCTTCAACAGTCAAAGCTCATCTTCCCCTAACCATAAACCTTTATTAGACAATCTTGAGACCACTTGGGGACAGCGTAACAAACTGTAAACCCAACGATACAAACATATAGAAGATTAATATGGCAAATGTAGCTCACTTTTGGTCTCCACCGATTCTATAGGTAAGTATCCCTCTACAAGTAAGAATTAAACCAATTAACAATAAGCTAAAGGATGTTAAAATGGGGAACTGCAGAGTGATACTCCTCTCTGGATTCTGGTTTATGCCATCAGCAGATTTTTTGTATAGCACTTAAGCCCTATTTGCATGGGAATAGAGTTACCTGGAGACCTGTAGTAATTAGTAATAACTGCCGAGGTCATCTGTGATCTTAATCCCTTGTAAATCTGCCATGTCTGTAATTTCTAAAGTACAAAATGCGACTGCACACTTCCTTCTACGTTTCACCAAGGCCTTGTGATAATATTAGCTGTGCGCAATTTGCTTTGGCATCATTTTTCAATTTCTAATCTTCTTTTATCTGCATCTTTCCTGTTTGAGAATTATGGAGGCTGCACTGGCAATTGTAAATGGATGTTTCGAGAATATTGGGGGCAAACTCAGGAGATTCATGTCGCTACATAGCGTGAAGTTCAATTCACAGAAAGCTCAAATCCATCAGAAGAGCAAAATCAATAAAAATCATTGGATGGATCTTTCAGCTACAGTTAGCATATGGAGGCTTATTGGTGTCAAATCTGCAGATGTCAGTGAAATCGAGTAAAGCTCAGACTTCACTTATCCAAATAGAGCTTAAGTCATGTGATGCATTGCTATTAGAAAAAATACAGACTGGAGCAGCTTTCAATAAAATGCCTAAACCGGAGACACGGATGTGGCAGATCAGAAAATGTTGAGCAATTTTCCCACTTTTTGTTTGCACTTTTAACAGGTATTGCAGGTATTTCGTACACTATACTGCTCACTTTAAAGTGGATCCTCATCACGGCTGGAGGTTTTTTCTCATAGCAGACACTCTAACATGGCATAGCAGTTAAAAAAAAGAAAGAAGTGTAACTAATAACAATAATGACGGCTCTGTTCCAAATGAGTTTCCAGATTATGAAAACTGTCTGCCTGATATGGCTTTCGGGCACCGCTAACAGTAAATGAAGCAAAGACATCATTAATGTTATTAGTCACACCTGGGCTCTTCCAGCTCTGAAAATATAAAACATCTGCTGTGACAAAGACTTTTTTTCTTCGGGTTAGTCCCATTAAAAAGCAGACTTTTTATATTGTGCTCGTTATTAATCAGAATTATTCTCACCAGGGTCTAGCTCGCCGGCGTTAATGTTTTAAAGGATTTTAGCAACTTGTACGTACTGTATGGACAACTCAAACATTCTGGTTTGCACTTGTGGATTAATGAAAATCATTTGCATCAATTACTACAATCTAATTACATATTAATCATAAAATTGCTCTGATTACACGGTAATGACGAGCCGCAGTGCTGTTAATCACTGTGAAATTACATCATAAATTGAGTTGGTATTGCTTTTTCTGCTTCATATCTTATTTTCGCCATTGATTTCCAGGTAGCAAGTGCATATAGTTCTTTTTTCTTTTTTTTTAAAGATGTAAATGTGTGCAGGCTGCTGCTCGGAGGACTGTCAGGGATCTCACTTGCACACTCCTTTATTTGCTCTCTTGTGGAACTCACACGGGATAAAGGAGGGGGGAAAGGTAACAGTTTTTATTAAACACACACACACACATATAGACAACACAACCACGAGACGACCAGCAGACAACACAGGCTGCTTTGGCAGACACAGACGGAGCACTGACAGAGACAGCAGGCGCAAGCATCCAACACGAGACGCCTCCGAGGACGGAGGAGCTGCTGCGGGGAACAGCGGCGGTGCAGCAGGCCCACCGCTGTAGCCCCCCGCTCACAAACACGTAGTAGAAGCCAGGTGAGGGGAGGGTTTTGTTTTACTAGCTTGAGACTTATGGGTGGAGAAGAAACGGCACATAAAATGGATGCCAATCATATCCATGCAGAAGCGAGGGGTAGTAGTGGGGGTTGTGGGGAGGAGAGGATAGTTAGTTAGTCTATAGAGCTGCGGTACAGTCCAGTACAGTGTGCATGCCACAAATGCCTTCTACTTGGAGCAACAGATAGAATAGAAAAACAGATATACTTTGTGGCAATAAAAGTCTTTTTATGCCATCTGCATTCAAACAGACATGTATATGCAGAAAGGCTAAAAGAAAGAAGGTGGGTGAGTCGGGATGGAGGGGGAGGAATGGGGTCGGGTGGGTGGGTGGGGTTTAACGCTCGGAAGAAGAAGAAGAGGGGTTGGGGAGAGACAGGGAGTCATTCTTTCACACACAACTTTCTTGAGACAGAATGGGGTTGCCTGCACAAGGCCAAAAAAAGGATGATGGCAAGAAAAGATTTTGTTGCCGTTCATTTCCCTATGTTGTATCGAAAAATGTGGGGAGGAGGAGGTGGGGAGGATGTTTCTTTAGAAGCCATATGGCACGAAAAATTATATTTAAAAAAAATAAGATATATAAACACAAAACTTGATGAGGAGGAGAACTTTGAATTTTTCAACCACCAAAAGTTCATGCGGCACAAGATGAGGCAAAAAACGGGAGGAGCGGCTCTATCCTTGCTTGGAGGATGGACGACGGATGATGAGGAGGAGGACACCAAAGAAATCATAATAACAACAAAAGAAATAAACAACAACCACAACAAAACAAAACAAAAACATAAAAAAAAAAAAAATCACCCCCCAAGTCAACCCACCCCCGGCCCACCAAACGTAAATAAACAAACAAACAAAAAAAAAAGCTCAAATCTTAAGCGACCCAGCAGGTCCAAATCGATACAGAAGAGAGATGTTCATATGTGCATCACAGGAGAAAGAAACAAAATGCAACAGAAAAAAGAAAAACCAACGTCATGTCATGCAACTGTTCATACGACTGGAAGCGGGGCAAGGAATGAGGATATGAATTTCTGTGTCAACATGGTGAAATGTACGGTATGTATGAGTGTGTATATGCTGCCACTATATGAGGGGAGGGTACCATGGTGTCTGAGTAGAAACTTCTTACTCTGCGCTTGGTTGCACTTCCACTTTTTGAGAATACTTGGGTTTGAGGTTTACAAAAATGAAACAAAACACATGAGGTGTAAAAAAAAATAGCCCATTTAATTTCAATAATCAGCGACTTGCGGTAGATAACGCACCTAAATGCTGCATGGACGCACACAGAAAATGGCTTTTCTCTCCACATCAAAAAGCCATAAGCACAAGAACCTAAATGTGGTCATAATTTCAAGGAAACAAATGCTATTACAGTGTGATAAGGCTTCAAAGGAAATGAGTTCCTTGAGCAGATTGGGGAAAAAAATGGCAAAATTACAGGGAGAGTATCTGCTAAAGTGCACGAACGGAAGTCATTTCCGAGAGAAATAAATAAAGGCTTGATTGTTCTGTTATGTTCTCAAGCCACCGATAACGAAAAGTGAAAGGGCAGTGCATTGTTTCAGCTGAGGCTCATTATTAGCGGAGGGAAAAAGTGGACATATGCTTGGTGTTACGCTGAGCCATGTTTAGCCAGATTAGCACGGCATCAATTAGTCTCCTATGATGGTATTTTGAAGGACAGTGAAGCAATCAAATTGCCGTAGCTGCTAATGATTTTCAGAGTGCCTAAGGGGAGCTGCTTTTTCTAATACTGAGTCAGTTTCAATACCAGCCTCCTGGTTTATTCCTTGTTATTAGGATGAGTGCCAGCTGCTCCTGGGCAGAAGCTTGACTGACAGCTGCTCATTCAAAAGTCGTCCAAACCCAAGTTGCCTCAAAATAACCACTCCTTTTAAAATCTGCACCATTATTTCCATCTTTTCTTTGTGAATATCACTTTGAACTAATCACAAAGTGATACCTGTGTGTGTTTGTGTGTGTGTTTGCGTGTAAAAGGGAGGAGGGAAGAGAGACGATGCGCACAGAAATTCGAGGATATCTGTTCTCTATTAGAATGTTTCAGGTAAGGCAAGCCTCCGACGAAGGAAACAGAGGTACAAACAAGAGAAGAAGGAAAAGGGAGGAAGAGGCTCTGTTGCAGTTAGTCTGCTACATATCACAGTATCTAGGCTGAAAGCATCTTTGTTCTCGAAAGAATCTCAAAATGTATCCTCTGTCAAGAGAGACGCACACACGCACAGCAAGAGGAAATCAACCAAGTACAGGACAGATACATTTTGAAGCATCAGTGCGGGCGACATGGGGCTTGATACTAATTTCGTACTTTGTTGAGTAAAGTTTTGCTCTCGATCGAATGCTGAGAGAACAAAATTAGTATCAACGCTTCGTCATGTCTGCAACCAGTGGCCCCATAGCTAAGTGTAACTTGTCTCAGAGATGGAAGCTTTAACAGGCCCTGCTTGCATTTACTACTTTTTTTTTTTTTAACGGTTAAAGCTGTGACTTCCTCCAGAGAGCACGCTAAAGTTGAATAAAGTTAATTCTTACTGCTTTCATCCATCTCCAAAGAGTTCTTTAAAAAACTTTTTTTTGATATACACTGAGAAACTCCTCTTGCTAATGTATATTTCTCAAAGTGGCTACTTCATTATTTTTTTTTATTTTTTTTTGAAGTTACACTTGAAGCTCCCATGGGACATGATGCTAAGAGGAGAAGCCTCCTCGGTAGCAAATCAAAGAAAGATAAGGAGAAGTAAGACCAGGTTCAGAGCAAGCACAACTCGACACACTCATCCCACCTGTGTGTCCGGAGTCGCACTCTTCCAGGTCCTCGTCGTCGCTGGAGCACTCGGCTGACGAAACAATGTCATCCGTTGTCTGTTAGGGAAGAGACACATTCACACACACACACACACACACACACATAACACAAACACACACACAAGCACAGGAAAATGTGGTTAGGCCCGCTGCAGCATAGTGAGTCCTCAACCCAGCCGTTCCATTCAAGGATATCTCTGCACGCACAGGCCTCTCCGCCTGTCCTTCGGCTTCCATATATCACTTGGAGTCAATCATATTTCACAGTGTTTATCATTCTTCACTTTATGTGCTTTCCACCTCCGCAGATAATTGTTTTCCTTCACCCTCCGCACTCTGCCTCCGACTATTTATCGCCTCTCTCCTCCTCCATCGTCCACAATCAATGGACCCACCAAGCCCACACAGATCAACGGCGTCCCGGCCTCTGATTTGTGCTAAAGGGTGAGGAAGGCGGAGGGGGAGGGAGGGAGGGAGGGAGGGACGGGGCGGCGGACTCGGCAGCTACACCCGGACCGGCGATGGATTATCTGCACCCTCCAGTTCCCACAATTCTGATTTATCCCCCCCACCACCTCCCCTTCTCTTTTGGGTCGACCCATGGAGGACAGAGGGGGGAGACTGTATTTCAGCAGTGGTGCACTGGGCAGCCGGCGTTTATTAGAATGAATCAGCGGGGCGATAAAATAAGCCCTGTCACCAAGCAGGGTTATGAAATCAGAGTGCTGATTGAGTTTTCCAGTCCTGGCCAAGGGTGTGGAGCACTAAATATCATTGAGTTTGACAGACTAATGAAAGCGCCCCCATGCTTGTGCTGCCGCTTTTCAACCGGGCCAACAGAGAGCCGTCCACCTCCAGCCGTATGCCGATGTACTACATGCATGTTCAAGCCAACCACACAGGGAGGAAAGCTGATTCTTCAAAGCGTATTCCCAGTGTGTGCCATGATTACGTATGATGGGCCGTGTTATTTTCTGTAGCAGTACATTTGATAATGTGTTAATGCGTGTTTGCGCCCCTGTGCATAATGTACCACATTATGTACTGTACTCCAGCATGACGAGGCCCCAAAAAAATACAGAAAAAAAATACTATGCAAAAAGGGAGGCTCTAAACTAAATTGCTGTAAAATATGGCCCCCTGGTAAACATGACATTATTTATTGAAGCCACATTACGGGCGTAAAAGTCTTGGTTATTGCTGAAAGAGGGTTATTGCTTGTTATTATGATAGCAGCAGATGTGGGAGGCAGGGACACAGAGAGAGAGATGAAAAACCCGAGCCACTTCAAAGTCTGTTCCAGCAATTTCAGCCCGAGACCATCTCACCATAACCCAGCATCAACCGAAAACACTGCCTTTCTCTTGTCCATTCATGCTGCATTTCTCTGCAGTCGACGCAGACAGCATCTCAGCACGGCAAACGTGTTCGCTGCTCTGGATGCATCGACTTCGCAGAGCCTTCTACTCACATCCTCCCATCTGTGTCTTCAAAATACCAAGTTTTATCTCAATAAATCACATTTAATTATCAGTGCTGTAGCAAACCTTCTCATTTTGAAATAAAATCAGTACTTGGACACATGAAGCGCATGTATCCACAGCCTTGTTCCAGAGCTTCGTTGTGAAAATGAGTCAAGTAAAACTGACTATGTTATTTTATTATTTTTCAGCTGTCTGTGTTCACCACTGAGGTGAGAAGGAAAAAGAGCTGCAGCACCAGATGTCAAATACTGAGCAGAGAACAGCGTCTGGAACATTTATGTAACAAACACTTACAGATGGGTGACAAATAAAAGGAAAAAACAGAATAAATGAGTGGAGAAATGCAACCGAAGCAAACACTTCTAAGATCCACAGCATGGTACAATTACCATCCAAATGGTGTAACTGAAAAGTCTGAAAGGTCTAGCTGGCTTCGAAAGAGGGTTCACTGTTGGTGCACAGATGGCAGGAGCTTCAGTCACAAAGACGCTCAACTGGTTTCAAAAGTTACATTCGTGGAAAAGACAGCAGTAAAAAGGGATGTTATAGTAGAGTTGTAGAGAAGACGACTGCACATTTGAGAGTTCAGTGATGTAAAAACCAAAAAAGCTCATATGAGTTATCCTTCCCCATATTCTCAACAAGCTGATGGCTCTGTTTGCTGTGGGGGCCTTTCTCTGGCATGTTTAGGGTCTTAAGGTCGTGGCAAATCAATTGTTCTAAGTGACTACCTTTACGCAGTGATGATATATTTCTATGCTGGTGGGAGTGGTTTCTTTCAGGATGATAATTCCTCCTATCCATAGGGCACAAGTGGTCACTGAAGGGTTTGATGAAAATTACATGAATCGTATTGCTGTGGCCTTTGCAGTAACCTATAGGAGATTTTTTTTAACCAGTGAGACATTGGGTTCAAGTCCAACTGAGCAACTATGGTTGTTCTTGGACCAGATGTTGGACAGACCTCTCCACCATTATCATCAAAAGTGTAGGGGTCAGAGGGTAATGAGTACTAAGCATCTTTGATATTCAAACATTCAGACTGGTGACAAATTAACATAACTCCAGGTTTCTGAACTCTATTGGGGAGATGAACACCATTCTTTCTATAGATACTACCTAATTTAGTGTTTTGGTGATAACGGTGGAGAGCTCAGTCCAACATCTTAGTTCAAGAACTACCATAGTTGGACTTGAACTCAACATCTCATTGGTGAAAAATCTCCCGTAGGTGTTCAGTTGGGTTGGGTCCAGATCTGGTGACTGCAATGGCCACAGAAATAAGATTCATGTATTTTTCATCAAACCCTTCAGTGACCTCTGGTGTCCTATGGATCATCCTTAAAGAAACCACTCCCACCAGCATCCACCATTATCATCCATCCATCCATCCATCCATCCATTCTCTATACACCGCTTTATCCTCACTAGGGTCATGGGGGGTGCTGGAGCCTATCCCAGCTGACTCTGGTGAAGGCAGGGGACACCCTGGACAGGTCACCAGTCTGTCACAGGGCTACATATACAGACACACAATCACACTCACATTCACACCTACAGAC
Organism: Acanthochromis polyacanthus; assembly: GCF_021347895.1. Lineage (NCBI taxonomy): Eukaryota > Metazoa > Chordata > Actinopteri > Pomacentridae > Acanthochromis > Acanthochromis polyacanthus. The sequence goes on from NC_067128.1 coordinate 3,056,320, forward strand.
AATTTAGAGTAACCAATTAACCTCAGCATGTTTTTGGATTGTGGGAGGAAGCCGGAGTACCCGGAGAAAACCCACGCATGCACAGGGAGAACATGCAAACTCCATGCCGAAAGATCCCGGGATGCGAACTGGGATCTCCTTGCTGCAAGGCGAAAGTGCTAACCACTACTCCACTGTGCAGCCACCATTATCATCAAAACACTAAATTAGGTAATATTTCTGAAGGTCCTTTAAATTATGGACAATTTTTGTTTTGTTTCCCATTATGGCCATGCTGTACAGGTCTAAGCTTAAAGTTGTGATATATTTACTCAAAATCACTTCATGTCCACGTCTTATTTAAAAATTCACAAAAACAATCCGTAAAAAACTAAAATTGTGAGAGGACACTGACGACTATTCGGCTGAAGTGCAGACAATGTTTACACAGAGCAAATAGGTGATAAGAGAGGGAACATATCAATAATGGAAGTAGTAAAATATCTATAGTATGCAGAGTCTCTGTTTGTTTATTTTTTCAGTACTGATAACACCTGTGGCAACCTTAAAAATGCTGGACTTTTGTAAAATAAATCATCAAATAAATTCAACTTTCATTTGTCCTTCTAAGAAAACTATAGATGCCATTATAGTCATGTTCTACAGCTTAAATTACATTATGTCTTGCCACGGTTTTGCTGTTTCCATGGAGACTTTATGTTGTACTAAAACATGAGGTCACAGTGAGTAAAAATGTGACATGAGGGTAAACAGAGAGATAAGGCCAGCCAATGTTACAGATTCTGTGTCGAAAAAGAGCTTTGCTAACATTAACCCGGGGACTGTTATTGCTACGGCTAAATTAAGAAGGCGTCTGGCAGGCTAATCAATGTTCTGACGGTCAAATGGTGTGGCTTTTAGCCCCGAGGTGAGCCTCATCGCACATTTTCATAATCTCTGCGCTCTCTTGACTTGCTGGCACACCGAGGCCAGAGCTGTGGACGGCACTGCAGAGCTCCTGCAACGAAAAAATCATTAAGCACTTCATCTTTTAGTCCATGCTCATTAAAAGAGGACGACTGGCTGCCTTGGCTCATATATTGTAAAAGTTGCATTTAAACGGCAGAAGGACGCACTCCAGTCGATGTATTCACTTCCCGTTTGACTGAAAATCATCTCGAAACTCGGAGCAAGAGACCCTCTCTTCTAAGCGACTTTGATTGCACTCAGAGAAATTGAAGAGGGCTTTTGAAGTGTGACGTTTGACATTTGTAGACCCACTAGATGTGCGCCTGATTAATTTTCAGAAACACATGATGTATCTGGGGTCTGTCACAATGGTTCAGACTGAAGTGCTTCTCATGAAGGGCTTAGGGTGCCATTTTTCCGCATTTGGACTAATGCAGAACCAATGAAGTGACACACGGCGCTCACAGTTCTCTCTAAGTCGACCAGAGACGTCGATAATAACATATGGCATGAGGCTAGATGCTGTAAAATGCAAAAGGAGCTTGTGAAGCGGAAAAAGGCATAGGCTTCATGTGTGTGCAGTGATGGGAGCCTACAGCGGGGTATAGCATAATGATGCGGTTGGCCAGCGGGGCTACAAAAACTGATTTCACAGCTGGGGAAATCCAATTCTCTGTCTAAATCTCCATAGCATAGAGTGGGATATATTTTGGCAGCAAAGTGTTTTCTCTTTTGGTGTAATTATTCTCAACAAACGTCCTCATCGTCATTTTTTAAGAGTCTGGGTGGTGGGATTTAGAGGCTGGTTTGTTTTGTGTGTGGGAAGCTTTAATATGCATGCGCGTGCCTTCGACTACTGTGTGAAGAAAGCGCATTATGCACGATGATCTCAGTACATTAAAAAAAACGCTATGTGCATCACGGCTGATTATCCTGATTACCCAGCCTTCAAGTGACGCTCAAATTCCTAACTCCACATGCAAACAGCACAGCCAAATCAATAGCCAGACTTCATTAAAACAGCATTTACCTCTGACCACTTCAGCACATCAACTAAAAGGATCACAGTGGCAATCGATGAAGATAGACAGCCTCCTTGGGAGACGGGTCTCAAAATACGCAGCTTTGAGTTTCACAACTGATGCCACCGACACAAACAAAATGGAGAAGGCGCTGGGCTGCCTCCGTCTCGACAACGTTTCTCTGGTGTTTAATCAGGAATTCTTGACTGACTACTGTGAATCAGCCGGCAGCGAGGCAGAGACCATTAACAGGCGATGCTGCAATTACCTCTGCGAGTGAATGGAGAGCGCGTTACATCACCAGTCAGGCCTGACCTAAGACTGAACAAAGACGATGCAAGATTGATTAACAATAAACTCGAAGCTTGGCGAACCAACACTTCTTTTATGAAAAACTTTTCCCACACAGGAATAGAAAATCTATGCCCATCCAGCTATAAGACTCAAAGCTCAGCCAATAAATGTGAGAGCTGAATAAAAGCACATGCCTCTGTTTTGTTGTTTTTGGTTTTTGCTGTAGAAGTGTGAATTTCATCCACATTTCTGGCTGTTTGCTGAAGCCCATATGAGGCTTCAAATGTTCTGTATGAGGAAATGTGTTTCAATACTGGACTGTCTCACAATTGCATCACAGTAATTGCATCACTGTGCAACTAAGCTGCATTTACAATTATGTTTTCAGGGATTTTTCTGCTGGATTTTGTCACAAATACATCGTGTAGTTGCAATTTATCTCATCGCTTCACTGTCATTTCTTTTTAGTCCACTAATTATACATAAGTTATCACCCAGGAAACTAAAAAAAATGGAAGGAAAAGCTTTAAATGTGTTGGATAAAGGCTGTTTTTGAACCCAAACCATGATCTTGTCCTAAACCTGAACAAACAGCAAGTCAAAACTAGAAGTAAATAATGAGTAAATAACAAAAATCCTCCGTTTTCCAGGCAAAAGTCTTGTTGCTTCCATCTTCATTATGCAGCTGCTTCAAACTGGAAGCTTTCCCCACTATATCAAATGTATTTCTTCCAAAACGCAAATGCAGTGTATTTGCATAGGAATGCAATTTTTTGTGTGAGATGGGGTTGTTCAGTTGTATGCATCATGTAATGGAGCAGATGTGCTCCTGTTTCAATCATCTCAGCCGCCGACACAGGCTGAGCGAATGTTTTTCTGTGTGCGAGTGAAACACAACCTGAAGAGCATCTTTACATCTAGTTTTCTACTTTCGCTTTATTTGCATAATTACAGTGATTGTATACTGAGTTTTGAGCACCGCAAAACCCGGCTGACCTGCTCTCTTTGTCGTATTGTGCCTGAATGCATCTGTGCAGACGCTGATTGAGGACTAACACTGCTGCTGTGGAGACTCTGTGAACACAAATCAAATGGTTACATTCCACAGTTTTGGTCCTTTTGGATTTAAATTACCACTTTAGAATGACAAAACATCAACACAAAGGGGACATTTTGATCGGAAAAGACCTGTAGAAGATAATACTGAAGCTTCATATCAGCCTGAACTGAGTAGCGGTGTGCAATGCTGCAAGATTCTGTACCGAGGGCCAGTGTTGGCAATACTCCAGACTAACTTTTTCAGTAGTTGCACCGGTGAGACAGACATTGTCAGCTTGTCTTCTTCACCCGGTTACAGGTGAAACATTTCACCAGCTCAACATTTGCTTATCGACAGACAATACATGTACCGATGTTCCCTGAACGCCTCACCATGCAGAAAACAGCACACATAAGTGAACTATAAGTGAAATATCTGCTCTCTTTCTGGTCTTCACCATTCTTGAGCCTCTCCGCGACTCCGTGGACGAGCCGGCTGATGTTCAGCTGTTTGACTCTGTCAGACTTGTTGTGGCCAGCACGAAGGAGAGCAGATATCTCAACTCTTTTGACTTCCATCTTGATACAACTTCACTGGAGAACAAATTTGCATTAAAGCTGCTGTCCGGAGTTTCCGTTTGTTTTCAATTTATGTATCATTTTTTAACAAAGCTTAAATGTGTTAGTCTAGTTCGATACTATAATATAAAGTTAGTATAACACAATATGAAAATTTATTCCTGAGCTCCGCCTTCCTCTCATAGACCCCCATGTTATTCCAAAAAGCGCCGGTCGCTGCCGACCAATCAAGTTCGAGCTTCAGCTTTGTCATGCTGTCAATCAACGGGTACGCGCACAGCAAGCAAGCCCATGCAGAGGTGGGCGAGCTACGCACTACGCAACCGCGCGCACATTTGTTTTGCTTGTGGAGGAGAGAGCATCAGGGCTCAGCAACTTCCAGAAAAGTTACCAATCCCACGGCTTGTCAGGCCAAGAGACTGCAGGACGTTTTTTGGCTCGGGGTGCTCGCGTCGCTCCCCGACCACGGCCTCCATAGCCCGGCTGACGGCTTCGTTTAGATGCCCGACCTCTGGAGGAAGATGTTGGGGCGTCTGGGACATACTCTTCGTCAGAGGATTCATGCAATTCTGAACTCTAGATAGAAATAAATAAACAATGTAACACATATACACGCGTAAATGCACTAAGTTTGATAAACAACGTCATCCAGAGGGATACACGAGTGTAATCACATATTGAAGCTTTACTCGTTCGTCCTAGCAGATTCATGTTATTTTGGTATTAGGACAAGTTAGACTCAATACAGCATTCTAACGTAATTCCTTTATTATTTACTAAATGTACTAAATGTAGAAGAGGGGAAAACAGCAAAACAGGCGAGATGCTGCAGCACTCCGGGCACTTCTCTTATGTACTGCGCGCGTGCACAAATAAAGGGGCGAAATCAGAGGGACGGAGGGAGGGACCAACAGCGTTTTGGGAGACGCTGCGATTCAAACTCCGGACAGCAGCTTTAATGACACCCGCCTATAAGGTAGAACTTTCAGTTTGTTTAATGGAATTTTTCACTCCGACATGTAAACGTCTCTAAAGATCATGAAACCGTGTAACGGAACTTTTGCAAAGCCAGTGATTAGAAGCTAAAAACCATGATTGTGATTATTGATTATTTAGTGTTATAGCCCAGCTACAGCACTAGCCTTTGTAATCGGCTCACTGGTTCGGCGTTTTCCTGCCTGCAGTCTGATCATCAGGTGTGTCTCAGTCCGACTTCTCCCTCTCTATCTCCTCTTTCCACAGTTTTGGTTGGACAGACTGACAGAGATACGGAAGAAATTGAAGTTATACTTTCCACCACTATGACATATGGTGTAGCTGCTGAGGTGTTTGTTCGTCACATGATGGAACAACATCCAATCACAAGAGAAGCAAACTGTGGCGCTCTGACAGACAGTCAGGTCGACCTTTTAATGAAACCGCAGCAGCTCATGCATAAAACTAAAGTATCGATTTCATTACACTAGTTTCATTCCATTTCAATACCAATGTCGGTACGGATATTATCGTTATTTGATCGATCCACCTCTAGAATTGAGTGAATTTGTCCCCCATCATGGTGCTAGTATGTGCTCGACTGTCCCGTCTCTGTAGGCAAAAACATTTCGGTCATTCCATCTGAGATCATCAAACTTTCAGAACAATTTCTGCTTGACATTCTCTGACTTGCCTGAATTTTTTTCACGGCATAAAATATTGACATCTCTGAAATTTTAGCTTGATTTATCACATATATATATTTTTATTGCCCATCAACCCACTTTCAACGCATCTTTTGGGACAATGCTTTAATACTACAACTACAAAGTAGGGTCTGAAAATGAAAATATGTCCACATTAACAAAATATTTAATGTTTCAGTTACATTTTTAGAACCACTTTGAAACCCCAGAACTGCATTCTGTCAGCATTAGTCTATCCACTAATGTCATTTTTTAGTAGAACTTGTCAGACCTGCTCAGTTATAAAAGTTCAAATAAAAGTTCAACTCACACTTGAAAATAACCTCTTTTTTTTTTCAAATAAAAAGCACTCGGTATGTTTTCTTTTGTATTTTTTTGTGAAATTCAGCTCCATACGGTTCAGAAAACACCACTAGTGGACTTCTGCGTTATCGATTTTTTGCACCAATTATGCATTTTTGAATTGATTGGACTTTTCATGACAGCCTCAATTTTTTTCCAACTCACCAATAAGCAAAGACTATTTAATTTACTTGTCCAATATGAGGAAGAATAACAGCATGCGTTTCAGGCTTTTCTTTTTCATAATTCCTATGATATTGTGGTTCAAAAATAGCTTCAAAATTCAATCTGCAGAAAGATGTTTGAAGTGGGACAACAGGCAGTTATTAATAACTTTTTCTCTCTGAAAGTACTGGATGTATGAGTTCAAAATTCCATAGATACCATTTTAATTGTCCATAGTTTCTGATAAACAAGTCTCAAGAGAATTAAAGTTGGTTGAATAGAAGGACCCTGATGATTTTCAGCCCGATCTCACGGGGATTCGTGAAACTGTCACGTAAGTTTTAGTTTCGGTTTCGTGCGCACCAACACGATTTCATCATGTTTTTCGTGCCGCTCACCACGAAATGCGCACCAATGTATTTTAAATGGCGGACTTTTCGTGCCACTCAGAACGTATTTCAAAAGAATGTGTATATTATATTTTTAATGTAAAACCGTGGCGAATCCAACGCTATATTTTGCATGACATCGTCCCTAAACATAACCCTAACCATAACCTAACCATAACCTAACCATAAGCCGGTGGTACACTTACCAATTTGCATAGGAATTTCAAGAATGTCCGGCGGCCGGCGGCCGCAAACGCAATCACACAAGCAGTATACGCCGATGGACAGCTTAGATCGTCATGAATCCGCCGGTATAAACCACTTTCAGATGTGATTACCACAGCGAAAAACATTTCGTGGTGAGCGGCACGAAAAACATGACGAAATCGTGTTGGTGCGCACGAAACCGAAACTAAAACTTACGTGACAGTTTCACGAATCCCCGTGAGACCGGGTTGTGATTTTAGATGAAACAAACCATATGTCCATGCAGGAACAATCGCACGAGAAAAATGTCCTAAAGGGGACATTAAAGCGTATCGTTTTGCATCGTATGTCTGAAGAACCAGCAGCTCAGTGTGCATACGGGCTTGAAAGTCTTTCTCGCTTTAAGATCGACTTGAAACATTTCAGCACACTCACAACATGAAAAAAGAAAACCTGCAGCCTCGCTCCTTCCTGCCCGTGTGGGTAGCAGCACCGTGGGCCCCCCCGCTCTGCTACATCAAGCAGATAAATGCAACCGGTGTCTGACAGATTCCTTCCAGAGCCAAACAAAATCCAGCATTCAATACAGAAAAGCCACACTTCTCACACTTTTCAGGTTTTCCAGCAGAGCGCGGTCCCTTTGGTTTAAATGGGGCTGGGGAAAAAACAGACGTGAAGATCAGATTCTTTTCATCACTGTGCTTAACTACTGAGCCATTCTCTCTAATAATGTGCCAGCAGGAACAAAAGTGCATTCACGCTATCTCCTCACACCTGTGCCTGATAATAAAAAGAACTCAGCTCAAGAGATGTGCGAGCGAAGCCATCAGGAACTCGCCATTCTCAGGCATATGTCCTCGCTCAGAAAGCCAACAAACAAAGTAAATATGGCGTGTGTGCCACAGATAAAGAGAATAAATGGACTCACATCAATGCTAAAGAGGTTCTGATGCTGTACCTCATCTTTTGGAAAAAAATAAAACCATAACGTCACCCAGTTAGCTGATGACTTTTTCCAAACTGCAGCGTCTGAATTTCATGCTAATCAAACGGCGAATGTTTCAACCCGGAATAAAACTCGTCAAATACATGGATGGTAACAAGAGCAGCTGCTGCATCCGCGGCCGAGTCTCCGGCTGAATATTCTGCTGAGCATGACGGTGATTTGATCGGTCACATCAAAGCGGCGGCTTGTGCTCGGCAGGGGGAAAAGAAAGACATAATGTACTCGACCGCTGTCTGTAGTTTCTCCCCTGGGTCAGCAAAAGCAGTGCAAAGGCTAAAACTCAGCCGTGGCCCCCGGGTTACAAAACATGACATGAAATATGAGTGTGAACAGCGGCGTGCTTTGGAGAGGCATTGGGAATAAGGCGCTTTAAGTACAGTACTCTGAGTCATATCATCACGGAGGGGGGGCAGCTCCTGAACACACCACCGTCTTATCACAGCAAATGACCTTCACGTGTTTTTTTTTTTTTTTTATGCCCACAGGCTGAAGGAAACACTAAGAAAATGAAGGCTTTTGAGAGTAAGGGAGGGAGACACACAACATTATGGATCCACACTACAACCCTGCTATCAAATTCACTTTATTTACGATGCAAGAATGCCCGGTGGCTAAAGCAGATTTTATTTATTTTTTATACTGATGGGAATAAACCCCTAACTAATCAATTTTCTTCGAACTCCTCATCCTTGCAGTCAGTGGCCATGGATATCCAGTGTGGTTGCCTGTTCGTGGATCAAAGGGATGACACACAGGCAAGGGCGAATCAAAGACAGTCGAATCAAAGCAATTTCTTCTTTCCCAAGGTGCTCCGAGGTCACCAGGGACACACACACGTATATATGTTTTTTTCACCACATGCGTTACTTTGGGAAACTATTTTTCAGGTTGAGAAATGGCCCGGAAAGTGACAGAAACCAGAGGTCAGGCTGATTCCCATCTCCTCTTTCTCGCTATCTCACTAGCTGCCTCCACTTCGCCAGTCCTCATACCAAAATAAGATAGTTATCTCGACGGCGGAAGCTTCGCCTTTCTATTGACGGCTGCCTGATGCGCGCATTATCATGTCCGATCTGGGCTTTGACAGGACGACAAGGGAGAGGCTTGTATTACAAGGGGAATCAATGGCACTGGGCCATATCCCTATCAATAGGCTGCCACAACTCTTTTTGCTCGCACTGTGACAGATAAGCTTTATTTGATGCAAAAAGATGGAAATGGCAGCACAGAGGTATGTTAAAAATAGCCCACAGTGGCGATTCCAGTGAAACATGTTTAATCTTCATTAGTAATGTTGATAAAGTGAGAGCAAACAGAAGCAGTGAAAGAAGAAAAAAAGCCTAGAAGTCATGCTGTCCTTCAATATCTGGTATAAATTACAACAAAATGAGCTCCAGAACCAGCCTGTAGGGCCACAGAGCCTCTTTCTAAATGATTCCTGAGATCAAATATTGATATTTCCACTGAGCACCCTCGGTGGGCCTTTCTGTCGTGGCCTCATGTCGTCAGCACTTTTTTATTTTCTTTCCAGGTTTATGGAGAAATGGAGTGAGGGTGGGAGAGGAGGGCAGGAGGGGGAAACAGCTGGAAAGGTAAAAAAAAAAAAAAAATCCCCACCAGCAACGAAAACGCATTTAATTTGTTCACCGTCACCGCGCTGTGTTGGTTTCAGCAGAATGGGTTATGTGCCGAGTATTTCTCTTTTTCTCAAGGACCTGCTTTTGTACACAGAGCTGTGAGGGTTGCTGGCTCACAGCAAACTCTAATTGCCCCGAGGCCATAGGCAGCCACTTTCAAACAGGGTCATTCATCTTCCCATGGAAAAGGAAATGGTCTTTGGCCCTGATCCTTAATCACCCCCGTGCCGCAGCGTACAAGGTCATCAGGGAAGCCCTGTGACAAACACGCTCGCACACATGCAGGCATGTACGCCGACACAACAGCAGAGAGATTGAGGTTTTTGAAGAGACGAACATGTGAGGAGAGCAGACGAGATGTGCAGAGAAAATTTCTCCTCTCTATGCAAGCCCATACCGTCCTCAGGTGAAATTGTAGCAGCGATTACAGGTCTGAGCTACGGTTTGTGTTACCATTTGTGGTTCTCCCTTCAAAGAGGAAGTGAGGAATTCATGTGGATCTGAAAGCTGTGACCAAAGAAAAAAGCTGAGAGGAGATGAGAGCACACATAGGGAGGAGGGAGAAGAGGGAGGTCATGACAGGACAAAAATGGGAAAGGCTCCTTTTTACCAAAGACGCTGGAGCTCAAAATAAAACCTAAGTAACAGAACACAAATCTGGCTTGTTTTTACATAATGCTAGGCACATTTCTAGATAATTTTCAAGCAAATCTGAACCAAATTTGTTGCAAAAGAAAAGATAAAAAAGAAAATGATAACTGGCTTTTTTCCATTTACTGATTTGACGTAAATAATTTAAACAGTGTAGTTTTGTCAGAAGATGGCGCTAAAGGCAACGTTACACATTTCTGTAATAAAGTGAAGAAGACTAGAAGAAGAAGAAACAAAATTTTGGGTGTAATCAAGAGAAAAATGGAGAGAAGTTGTGATTATTCTGTCATGACAGCTGCTATTATTCCATGTTTGTTGTCTGGCATTGAAGAGAAGAAAAGTTAAACATTCATTAAGTCTCAACTTATTCAAAAAGAATTTGTTTTCATCTCCCATGAAGGGCATCAACTCCTCTCTAAATATTCCAAAACCACCTTGAGCAAGCATGAAAACTTTATTTTGATGTTGTTGCTAAATAGGGTAAGTGTTTTCAGTTCATTTTTCAACTGAAATACTTCAAAATGTGCATAAAAATACATTATGGAAACAGTTTCCGCTTTAAAAAGCAAGTTGGTGTGACTAAAACAATCTTTTTCCCATGAGTTCCCCCATTACAGTCATGACTGCTGTAATTAAATCAGAATAAAACTGCATCTCATTTCATTCTTCTTAAATCCATAGTTTAAAAATACTAGTTAGGGTGCTGGAGTTGTTGATTTGCTTAAATTTCAAGTGGGGCTGTGACTCCTGTTGTTCTTCTGCCTTTCAATTCCATTACTATTCAATAATTGTTTGGTCCACAAACTTGCAGAAAATAGTGAAAATCATCATCATGCCTTTTGTTGTCTGACCAGTTGTCAAAAGAAGAGGAAAAACATCAAATATTCACACCAGCAAAGCCAGAATGAAGGGCTTTTTTTATTAAATAACAGTTTCTTTTGGGCATTTTCTTTGACAACCAAACCAGTCGTGTCACAATTGTTGCCAAATAATTAACTTCCTGAATTTTAAGTCCACATTACTCACCCTCGGCTGGAGTCCAAGATGATATGATTATGAAGCAGCCCTGCAGTGAGATAATTGAACAGAGGAGCAGACACATCTGCATCTGTGTCACATTTCTTGCCCGGTGTCGGAATTTAAGCCCGAGCTGCCAAATGTTCTCAGTTTTCATCGCATTGATTCATTTCCCTGTTATTATTTCACTCTTCATACATATATACATTTTTATGTTTAATACTTGCTGCGCTGCGGCTCCGAACATCGTCGGTCTCTGCTCGGTCTTCATTGTGAATTTATGTGATCTGCGTTTGATGTTCTCTTGAGATCTGGGCCATAAAGTCATGAATATACATATTTAACCAGGCTGGAATTCATCCCAACACTTTAGTTCTGTGGTTGACTCGTGGCACAGTTAGATTCTGGATTAGTTTGTTCGGCTCAAATAATACAGGATTTTCTAATTCCTTCAACACAGAAAATGAAAGTTTTTCTATCTCATTATTATCCCCCGCCTCCACGAAGTGGAAAAGGGGAATATAGGTTTGGTCTCCGTCTGTCCGTCCGTCCGTGCTTCCGTGTGTCCGTCCGACATGAAGGGGACAGCTTTTCTCGGAAACTATTACAGCTAGGATTATGAAATTTAGTGTGTAGCTTCACACAATGGACACCTTGATCAAGTTCGAAAATGAGACCTGTGCGATAATATTTAACAGAGTTATGGCCCTTTATCGCTATTTTGGATATAGACTCATAGACATCACATGTGGCGGGGGATATTGATGACCATGTCGTCTTGTTATTATATGGTATCCACAGCATAAATGGCTGTTAATTTAGTAAGTTTACTGTGTTGTACTGCTTTAGATCTGGGCTGTAAAGTCATGAACATGCAGAATTAACCAGGCTGGAATTAACCTGAACAGTTCTGTGGTTGACTTGTGGAAGGATTTAATTCTGGATCAGCGTGTTTGGCTCAATTAGTTCAGGCTTTTTTTGAAAAAAAATCCTTTTACACAAAAAAATAAAGTTTTTCTACTTGTATGTCATCATCAACAGCATAATTAGCTGCTGTTTTTAACATTTTAAGATATGCTACACACCTAACTAGGCTGGAATTCATCTGAACATATTAGTTCTCTGGTTGACTCATGGAACAATTTTATTCTGGGTCAGTTTGTGAGGCTTTTCTAATTCCTCCAACAGAAAAAGTGAACGTTTTTCTACTTGTATCTCATTATTATTAGGTAAATTTAGGCCGGATTGGGTATGTTTTTTTGATGAAGGGCTTCATAAATAAACCTCAGCTGACCTCACTAATTGCAACGATACAATCAATAAGTAAGACGATACGTTCAGGAGGCAGAGCTATTGGCTTTCTATTGAGAACGTGTGAAGCCTGAAACAAATATGTGAAATCGGACCTTCCCCTTTCCCCTTGTGGACCAAATTTTGATCTCCCCTTTTCAATTCATTTCAATATTACTGTATTCCTCACAGTCAACAGCTATTAGGACTCCGGGCTGTAATAACCAAATCGATGGAGGCGTTACGTAATGCCTGATGCTGGCAGCTTTAGCGTGTCCCATATTAGCCGGGGGTCCCATTTGGCTTCAGTTCCTAATGAGCACAAACCAAATTAAGCATTCGATTTAGTCTCTTTTTAGAAGATGAAAGTTGAAACATAATCACTAACCAATGGAGAAATAACTTAAAATATACCGTCGGCCTCCCGCCGTAGCTCGGCTTGCTTACACACATGTAGGCGCTCATGCGTGCACGCAGACACACATCTGTCCGCACAATTATCCTGCTTTCGTTTGCCATTAAAATCAACAGGTTCCAGTGAAGTTTAGCTCCGGCTCTCGGCGGACGCTGAGGAGAAACATTACTGGGCTTTGCTAACAGCTCAGCAGTGGAATGAAGCTGAACACATTACTGCTGTGGAACATCAAAGGCTTTGTCTGTGTGATACATATTCAATTAAAATCCTACCGTCTCCTGTAGACACATGGTGCATTCTGCGCACACGGATACAGTAGCGCATGCAGAGATCTGTGAACACCCCTGCACAGATGTAGCCTCTGTCCCTTTTTTTCCACACACATGCAGACATAACATTACACACCCCGGTTGCAAATGTATTCACAATGCAGCAGCAGCGTACGGAGATTTATTACTTCTGCTGTGGAATAAGTCACCTCACAGGCTATATATAGAGCCTCAAATACACCTGAAGAAACCTCCACCTACAGAGGGAGTTTCATTGGATCAGATGTTCTACTAATATGGCAAAGGAAAGTGGGGAATTAGCTAGAATAATTAGTGTCTTTTCAAAAATAGTTTCTTTGACATTTAACCTTTCTGAATGCAAAGTCAGGATGCAGCGTTTCACGGAAACTTCTTCAGGCTGATGCAAAATAGCTCACAAAGGCTTAAAGAAAATAAATGCTGGCAACAGAAGTTCAACTTTTTTTCTAATAGTTTTGTTCCCAGAACCGTTGTGCTGGAAAAAAGTTAATTAAACACCACTAAGAGCGTGGGGGATCTCACAGCAACCTCCAAACTTTCTCTTTTTTTTTTTAAATGGCTTGGCAGGATTTAATACTGACTGTTCCACTTTGATAATCCATGTAAGTCTACTGGCATGTGCTCGGGGACAGATGACATCTGCACCGCACAGACGCGAATCTGGATTTAAGATGTCTTGAATAACATTCTAGATGTTTTTTAATCCACAATTATAATTGGGAAGATTGGTTAATTGCGTCGGTGATTTGCATGGTTTTAAGTGGCGTTTTGAGGCTGCTAGTGCCGCTTTATTGCTCTGGTGGTAAGTTGCAGCTTTTAGTAGCGAGCTCTAACCAGTCAGCCATTTGTGGAGGCGACCCAGCATGAGGTGAGCCTGGATACCACCCTGAGCATGTGCTGATGTCCTGCTCAGAGACAAACTGCACCGTGTGTGTGTGTGTGTGTGTGTGTGTGTGTGTGTGTGTGTGTGTGTGTGTGTGTGTGTGTGTGTGTGTGTGTGCGTGCGTGTAACTGATGCGTGTTGTTTGGCTTGCCTCTTGGTGTGCGAGTGTCCTGCCGTGACGATGGCGGCCGACAAGACAGGTTTACGCGCAGTCAAACACACACATACACGAGTGTTCCCGGAGGATCTAGATAAGCTGTGTTGTGAGGCATGGGGGACATCCATTACAAAAACCCCCTGTGGTCCAAAACCCCTGGAGCTAGCTACTGGTTCTCACACACTGAGAGACAAACTACCACCAGACACGCACATGATCAACACACAGCCTCTATGTATATATTCTCTCGCACACCAAGTGACATGAAAAATTCATAAATCACAACCGGATGTTGCACACGAACTCCGGGAGAAGACAGTCAGTCCATGACAGCGCTGGAATGAGTTTGTCATGTTGATGGTAGAGCGGCGGTGGTGGAAGGAAGGAGGGAGGGAGGGGGTAGTATTTGGCAGCAAACATCGAAAAATCCTCCCAATTCTCCGACAGCGGATGTGACAGCAACAAGGCTAACTGATTCGAGTGCACGTGCACGCGCCGGTATATGCAAATCGCGGCTGCTTACTTTGGTGGCGCATGTTGCAGATGTGTGAGACAAAGATTAAGAGATCCTTGTACAAACTGTCTGCACGCATGTGTGTGTCTTACTCATCTAATGAGCCACACACACCAGCAGGGCCTCCCATCAGTCTGCTGTCTCCTAATTGGACCTACTGAGCAGCTAGCGGACCTCCAGCATTCATCTCCAAGAATTCACCGGGAGCTGGGATGCCTGGCAGGGCAGCGGGACAAAGAGGCAGAAAGAGGGATACTGTCAAAGCAGGGAGAAAATATAAAACAGGAAAGGGAAAGAATAAAGAAAGCATCCGGAGGAATACCTGCCGACTAGTTTGACCTTAACACAATTACTGGCAGGTCTAGGCGCCTGCTTGTGAGGGAAGGTGATCACACAGACTAACTAACTGGAAAAGAAAAAGACGACTGACAGCAGGTGGAGAAGTGGAGTGCATCTGCTGGCTCACACACCTGCACACCGACGCACTCATCAAACATCATCGAGCCGACTACCACGTGGAGGCGCGCAGCATGCCGCACAGCGCCTTCCTCACCAGCTCTTGAAGAGAGAATAAATCAGTGATTATCATATATCCCCAGGCGTTAAGCAGCATCCCTGATGTACTTTGCAGACAGAGAAAAGAGAAGTGCGTTGAGGAAAACACTGGGAGCGTTCAGGAGGGAGAGTGGACGCCAAATTAGCTGCATCTGGAATTCTGGTTTGTGACCTTTGCTGTAAACTTTTCTCCCGCTATCTATCAAAACACCTTGACGAACACAGAAATCACAAACCCGCGTGGATCCAGCGCAGTGTTATTGTCATCATGGCATGTGAATTCAAGTGCATCGATACAGCATTATTTGCCGCTTCTCAGCAGAAAGAAAGAAAGAAAAAAAACCCCAATTAAACTACAAACAATTTACCTCTCATTTTCCCGTCTCCTGAGCACCAGGCCAGTTGAAGATGATGGACGCGAGCAATTTCTTTAACACGGGAACCATGCAAATCACTTTCAGTGTCTCTCCCTCAGCTGCTTTCCCCCACGGTACTCTAGATTGCAGCCTCCTGTCCTAATTGTTCCCAAACATCTCACGCCAGCAGCGCGAGTTAATTGAGAACGAGAGACGTTGATCTCCCATGATAGAGAGCCTTGCATAAATGAGTATTCCCAAAATGGCTATCCACATCAAACTGGCAAGCGGAAAGTCTATTCTTTGGTCCAACTACAATTCTACACAGCTGAAGGGGCTTAGTTAGCCACTTATCAAGCTATACCTGGCTCTGGTTTACCATCATTTTTCCACTTCTATAAATTAAGACCCACATTCTCACATTGCACTTTGGGAGCTTTTAAGCATTCTAGGTTACAAGAATGAACAAATGTAAAAGGGTCATTTATATCATCTGGACTGATGCTCAACGGGACTGAAGAGAAAATGGGGTTGATGAATGAAGCTGCCATGAAGAGCTTGCAATGTGGGAGAGACAGGGAGAGCTATGAGCAAAGTTTCACGTTATTTTTTCAGTAGCAGCATGTTGTAACGCTGCAAAACTCCATCTCCAACCCAGAATGAAGGCAAAACTTTTGATTGCTTATACCTCTGAACACCATAAGGTTTTAAATGCATGGCAAATCACCAAAATTGCATCTTTTATCTTATATTTAGAGACACAAATCGTGAAAACAGAAAGAATCATTGGTTTGTTGAGCCTAAAATGTGTGACTATTGGTTTCGTGGGGAAAAATTGAACAAATCTAAGCCTAAAACTGGGATACCTCATCAAAATCACTTTACTCTTGAACAAATTTGCGTGCCGTTGCTAACCAGAGACGGTAAGAATCTCCCATCTTCTGCACAACTAAAAACCTGCTTCCCCAGCTGCAACTTACAGTCACTTTATGAAAATTCAGGGACTTTTCTGTTGCACTGCAGGCTGTGTTCACACAGAGCAGAGAGGAGACAAGTACAAATTAAATGGTTAATTGCTAATACATCTATAGCAGGTAAAACCATTGTTTTTCCCCTTGGAAAGATGTTGCACATGTTGATTCTGGGTTTGATTAATTAAAAGAAATGAATAATCAAATAAAACGAACTTGTGTTTGTCTGCGATTTTAAAAGATTTATGACATTCTAACTTTGCACAAAAAGTGCGTTATCTCTACTTCTAGTCTCTGTTGGTGTAAAAATGTGACAGAGGCCAAAAATGCCCCAAAATTGCCACATGTGGTGTTGGACGTGTTGAACAAGGCCACAAAATGAATTCCAGGGGTCAAAAAAATCTTTTCCCCCCCCCCAAATCACTCCAGATGAGCAGGGGTGTTGTTCTTTTTCCATGCATTTTTGCACCTTGTCTCAGGCTGATGTCTACAAAGCCCCAAAATACAGCTGCTGAAAATCTCCAGTTAGCGGCTAGCATAGCTTTGGGTCACCAGCTTCAAGCAGACATGAAGCTTAGACTGCAGACGTCTGGTTAACGTCACCTCCCCAGATCTTTGGCAGCAGTGGACACAAATAACAACACCTAAAGCAGAATCTGAGTAGCTCCCTCTGAAGCCACAAAAATATGTTTTTATGTAACGTTTTATTTTTTTCGCATGCAGTAGCACTCAACAACACCTATAAACAGACACGACCTGATGTGTAAAATCAGTGTTGTTCCTCGTTAAGGGGAGATTATCCACCATCCCTTTACTGGCTTTTCATGCTGCGGGCTACTAGTAGAATTTTAATTATGTGTTGCATAACTTGCAGAATAATTGTCAAGCTATTTCTATTTCTGCAGAAACCACTTATGAACACTGGAGCTCAGACAGCCAACAGAACGAATGTCAAACACGCTGCAGACGGGGACACTAAAATACTGCCTGGGGAGAACAGATTTATAACATAAATACGTTACTTTTGTTTAAATATAGTGATCACTGCATTATTCCTTCTGCAGACCTTATTCACTGAACAAATCAATAAAGGTCTAATTAATATTTATGATGACAGTATGGAGGATTGTGAATTTTGTTTTGCAGAAAGAGAGAATTGATCTTATTTTCACTGCCTGAATGCCCCTATCTTATACACCAGTGCAACAAGTATCCTCCCATTATGTTAGCATATCTGTGCATGGCTTTACATAATGCGGTGGAAAGGGATGAGGGAAGGCAGCTAAAGCTAACAGGGTTAGCATTAGTCACCCTCGTATGCGGCACATGATCAAAGAAATGTTCCGGCTGCTAAATGGATAAAGAACGCCGAATGATGACTGGGGTTAAATCTTCAGAAGATACGCTGGTTTTTTACACCAAGATAGATGGTGAGTGTTGTTGACATATCTAATGCCAGGTCTCAGATCATCTGTAACGGTCATGAAGAGACACAGATGACGTGGCGGAAACCCTTGAAATTTGCTGTTGCAGCTGTATGGTTGATCAACTTTTTGCAGCTGAAAAAAATCTCAAGACGCGAACATCTGATTGTTATCATTGATCTGAAAAAGAAGCCAGATCATTGGGTTCATTTCACAATTAAAGCACGGACTGGAAATGGTGGGCTGCAAAAAAACCTGCAGTTTGAATTAATTTGCATGTACACTATTCCAGTGTTATAACAGCACTTTTTAAAAACACATTTAAGGACTCCTTCATTGAATTTTTAAACCTTGTTAACATGTTCATATGGGGGTTTTATATGCTAAAAGATGAGCAAAATAAGGTATTTTCACCTTGAAATTTTACTGTACTGATTCAAACTTTTGAGGTTTCATACATATTTAAATAGAACGAGCCTATGCAGGGTTGGGCTTTCAGTATTTTTCTTCATCTTTAGGATCGATTTATGGTGCATGCCTGAGTCAGAGGTGAGCTGGTGTGCTTGAGCTGCAGTGTAGAGTATTTGGACGAGGACTTCAAAGAGCTACACGTTCTAAAGGAAACAACAATGTAAAGCACCATTCAAACCATTATAAGGCAGGAAAGGATTATTTTCATGTGTTAAAATGGGTAATTATGTAACTTTGACACACGAAGATGTGTTTTTAGGGCTTTCATCAATAACCAAAGTGTGGACCTACTTTTTAAAACTGTAACTTAGCTAAGCCAAGTATTTGAAAAGCCACTCAAGATTAATGGCTTATCATGTGTTTTTAGCATTTTTCCACAAACAAATACCCAGATTTTATTTATGATCATTTTAAAAAATGTATTTTATGTCCCACAAATATGAAGTTGTATTTTGTAACACAAGAAACCAGCTTACAGTAGACTGCTGTTAGTTAAAATATTCATATACTTTTCAGGTTTTTTATTAAAATTTTAGCATGCAAGACATTCATAAATTTCCTGCATGTCTTCAAAATTTTAAAAATTAACCGAACTGCTACTAAATACTAATTCAACTCTTCTTTCAGTCGAGCCTACAGGACTAACATGTACAATTTAGGCAGATGTACGATTTGAAATGCAAGAATATGGATTATTAAGTTTTCATTAGTGTATAATCACTCGTATCTCTACATTGGGAGCAGGTCCTCTTCCAATAGCCAGAAACTGACTTATTTTTATGTTCAAGTGGGATAACTGTAGGTTCTCCTGCTCATTTAGAAAACTATAGTCTACACATTTGTTGCAATGCGTCGATGTTCGAAAAGTCACCCCAAATTAGCACTTCAATGAAAGTTTTCAGGAGCATTAATACGAATGTGCAGACTATTTTTCCAGAGATGACACATATTTCCTATATTTATTTGCCCAGCATGTAAAATCTATCACATGGATGTTTGTGCTTTTTGTTTTTGGTCCCCTACACACTCAGGAAGGCAGGAGTGATGGAACTGATTGCAATATGCGACCTCACCGCTAGATGCCACAAAATCCTTCACGCTGGTCCTTTAAGTTTAAACTCTAATATCCTGTCTACACTCCTCTTTGGTCCCCCAGGTGTCTGGTTGACCCACACGAGTAATACAGTGACACAGAGAGAGTAAATGGGAATGAAACGTGTCTGTCGTGTCTGCAGAGCGTCCCCACGGAGCTATCATTAATTAAGCGTGAGATTGGTTCTCTCCACTTCCCACCCCCGTCTCTCATTCTGTTGATCCTGAGATGTCCAGGGATTCAGCACTTCTCACCTCAGAAACAGAAACAGGTAGCGTCGGCGAGGCAGACCAAAAATAGACGCGCGAGAAGAGCCCAAAACACACACGTTTCAGCTCACACCACTGAAACAGCGGCACACACGCTCCGGTCCGGCACTGTGTCAGATGCCTATTGCTCTCTTTCAGCACCACAGTACATCACTAATGATAGCTCGACTCCCTCAACTCCCCTATACCACCCAGAGGGGTGGAGAAATCTGCCAGACTGGTACAGGTCCTCTCTTTACCTCTCACACCACAGTATTTGACAGCCCACTGGGGAACTGTAAAATTAAAGGCCTCGGCAAATGAAATTCGGTGACATGGCAGCGTGAATCAAAGCGGGGCCCTGCCATGGGAGCCCGTGGAAGAAGAATGAGGAAGGCGTGCTCTCCGAAGGAACACAAAAATAAAAGTTGGCGAGGGCAAAGCCGAAATGTTTGCTGTTAAGTCACCCAAAGTGCATCATCTGGCATCTAGCAGCTGAATCCTGGGTATTGACAAAAGAGGTATCGCTTCATCATTTCACCTTGAAAAGGAGAGTGCTTCGTATAAAAGCTCTTTCATAGCACACAGAACTTTATTGACTTCCTTTGATATTAATAGCCTGTGACACAAAATGCCATTTTCCCAGCGATGCCACATTTTTTCTTATCTGATATGACCTTGTTGATGGTGCCAGAGACGGTGCTGTAATGTATCTCGGCTCAGTCATCATCACTGCAGATTACCGATGCCACATAGACGGAATGGATATGAACCGCTCTGCCATTGTTTCCAGGACCCTCAAACCTCCCATATGAAAGCTTGACTTTTCCACTCTTTGCTGTCACTTCTGTCCAAATCAGCGGGTATTTAGTGGCTTTCTAACAGCCCTCACTCTGGCCTCCTCCACACTTGCACTGATACCGATACGCAAGTGTCAGCGCTGACATGAAGGGTCATCATCACTGCACGCCGGGCAATCTGTTGTTGATGTGGAGAGGCTGATAACAGCGGTCCCTGTCTGTCGTCCACCAAACAACCTCTCCCCCGAGCGTGTCTCACCTCTGAGGGAGAGTGATTGCTTTAATATGGACAACGAATGGTTCAATTTGTCCTCTGGGTGTCAAAAGACTGCTTGGCGTGATTACTTTCTTGGCACAGTGGTGACGTTCATTGGCTTGGACTCAGGACATATTGGAGAAAGGCCTCTCTTAGGCCGGAATAGGGATGAGTGACAGATAACGATAGACAGAGATGGGAAAAAAAGAGAGGAATGTAGAGAAAGGGAGCAGTGGCAAGGCCGGCTTTGCACACCTCAATGAACAGCAGCACTTCAATCCTCCATAGAATGAGAAATACAGTATCCTGACCTTGACAGACCAAGCAGAGGAAAAAACAAAGCAGCTCGATGATAATCCGCCCACGCACGCCACACAAAACACAATAACACATAAAAACAGTGGAAAATGGACAGGAGTGCGTGTTTCTTGACGTCTCACTTTGTCGCATTTTTAAACCTGATTACTAAGAAAACACAGCATTTACCCCACAGACACGGACATAAAATCGATGTCTGCAACATTCAAATCTACTACCAAGAAATATGCAGTTGAACACACAATTAGAGAATGTCTTTATAGGGTTTGGCATTGTAGACACTTAGGTTTTTTTCCCACTTTTTTAGCTGAGAATTACTGATAAGATCAAGGCCACTGTCATGATGAATGTATGTACGCAAGAAGCCAACAGGAAACAGGAAAATAGCTGGTCTTGGTAGCAAAATCTGCTACCTACTAATACATAAGGATATTGTGCAAATATTATCAATTTTTCCAACTGCAGTAAAATCTCTTGACTTCAAGCTCTGATATTCAAAAGCACCTGCTTAATTCAAACACTCTTGATAGCATTAACAGGCCTGAAACAGCACATTCAAACCTTTAGCATTTATCTTAACTAATTTTAAGACTTTTGCTACTCCAATATGACTTTGAAGTCACAGGATTTTACTGTGTTTTATGGATGCTTTCCACTGCCAGAATTGAATTATAAGGTGTCAATAATGTAGGAGACAATGTTAAGATAATAAAAATTGGATAACCAAGTTAAAAGATTCAGAAGATGCTAAAACATGACAACAATGTCTGCCATCTTGAAAATGGTCACCATTTTGAATGTTTAGCTAATTTTAAAAACAAAAAAGGGTAATGCACACGGCTTGTGCAACAATTTGAATGATTTTCCAGTAATCTGCTAGCCTAGCCGTGCTAGACAACCCACGGCAACAAATTTAATTCTCTGCCAGGGTGGGTCTAGTTACCCTCCATAAGGCTCGAGGCTGGATGCTCCTTAAACTGGCCGGACGAATCACCATGAAGTGTAGAGACAGAAGGCGGGCGTAACTAAGTGACAACAGAGGCGCAACGATTCTGACAGAAACAACCGGAAACAACTAGCCTAGCCACGCTAGACAACCCACGGCAATGAATTTAATTCTCTGACAGGGTCGACAACAAAAACGACAACAGTCGTTGAGCTCCATTAGCACCGATTCTAAATAATCTTTCTGTTAACATGTCTGTAATATACTTGAGCTTCACCCATTGATTGTATAAATAAGGCTTCAAAGAACTCCCGCATCCTCTGATTTCTGGTGCTCTAGGAACTCCGTCAGCCTATTCGTTGCGCTGATTGGTTGTATACCTACCCAATTGCTGCAGAGTGATTTGATAGACAACCTTTTAGCCCGCCTCCCTCCCTGTCGAGCGTGCCTAGACCCTTGCGTCTTCAGAGAATGGGTCTAGCGTGGCTAGGCTAGTAATCTGCCCCATGACAAGACAAATGCACCAGGTGACGTGAAGACACGCAGGCATTCAACTCACCTTTCTAATGGTGCCGACGAACAGCAGTAGATTTACAGTAAGTGCATTTTCTTTTAAAATCATTCAAAGTTGGAACCAGTTCCTGATGTTCAACTCGACTAATTATCGCGTTGTGCTACATTATCTAAAAAAAGACAAAATTTGCAGGTTTGTGCAGACTTCTGTGCATTGCCGTTTTGTCATCTTAGTGCAGTGACTATCTGGAGAAATACTTCCGACGAGATAAGTGTGAAAAATTGAAATGCACTCAAATGATCTATAAACTTGGTTTGCAGGGAGAGAGGTGTGTAATCACATGGGTTTACACACACAAAATGTTACCATCTGTGCTGCTCGAATATCTTGAGGGCATTCAGGGAATTCTTCCATCTTTCATTTTCAAATCATTGGAATGCATACAGATAAAAACAAAAAAAAATAGTCTGCTGGAAACTGCCAACTGAATTACATCATGCAGTGACTCACCACAGACACTTCCACAAGCATAAACGTCTCTCTTTGCCTCCGATCGGTCTTACCTGAATAGTGGGTGGCGAGCGCTGCTTGCGGGTGGTCGTGGTGGACAGAGTGGTGGTGGTCTCGATGAAGGTGGTGGACATCTCCGGCGGTACGGAGGTGGTGGTGCGTGCCGCGCCCCGGCTGGCGGGAACGTCGCCCACCAGCCGCACGCTGCCGTTCACCTTGATGTTGACGTGGCCCTCGGCGGCCATGTTGAGGACCTTGAGGCCGTTGTAATAGAGGCCGGAGAGCTGACCCTGGTAGGGCCGCTTCCGGTCGTTGCCGCCGATCGAGATAGTGGCCTGGGTGTTGAAGATTGTCAGCTGCCGGCCTGGTGCAGGAGGGAGGGGAGAGGGTTGATACGCTTAAGATGCAAAGTGGAGGAATAATCTGATGTAACAGGCAGAAAAAGCTGTCACAGGAAGCATTTTGACATGCAGCAGGTTTAAGATGAGCTACACTTCCACTGCAAGATAGAGGCAGGGATTGGAAACTTAAATATAACTGATAACACATACATCTCGCTTTACTGCTTGATTCAATGAGGTTATGGATGATGATACAACATGCATTTATGCTGAAAAAATGTATGCAATGTAATGTTATTTTTTTTCCTTTTGCTACTAAAGAGGAAAATACACACTATGCAGGTATAGCAGAAATATCGTAGTGGACCAAACGCATGCAGATGTGACAAAAATAGATGAGAAATGAGCTGGAACATGTTCCACAAGTCCTCTTAATATTCTCAGGACAAAACAGCGGACCTGTGCGGTAAAATGATTAATAAATATGTATACGGGCTTTGGAGTATTCTGACGAAAGTATGAGCAACACACACACACACACACACACACACACACACACACACCGACTACAATTCATGTGAATTTCATTATGAGATGCCAAAATATCACTGTCAAAACACATTGCTCATGCATTAATTATGAAAAAGAAAATGCACCAAACTTTCACAATACAGGAATCATAATTAAAAATCTCATTTGTATAATTTGCAGACACATAGCACTGCAAGCTTGTTTGTTATACGATCCATAATACATTAGGTATGAAATGACAGGGACAAGACGCTCATATCACAGAAAATGAAACAGCACGTGTGGAGTCATGCATGCAGCAGTAATGGGATTTTTCAAACCTGTCTATGTTTTAGCGGTTGTTAAAGGGACTTTATAATCAGGTTAAGATGTTTATGTGCAATGAATTTAAAATGCAGTTTATAATAGTGTTATGTCGAGTAAGAAAATATATTATGCACCAAAAAAAAAGCTGGAGACTTGCTTTTTTTTAACCCCAAAAATGCTCTAAAACATAGATGAGCTCCTGATTTGGTAATTTAAGTGATTGAAAAGCACAGCTCTGTCAGGGCACGGTGCACCTTGGCAGGCCCGTTGTGACGCTTTGCCGTCAAAAAGGCTCCAATTAGCTCTCCATCACCAAACAAGTGAGGATTTTATCCTGTGCGATGTGTGTAACTACAATCAGATAAATTACAGCAGGGAGAAGCACCTGCTGTCTGGAAAGTTTTCAGGGCGATATGCCCACTGATTAGTTTGTTCTCAAACATTGCAGAGCATTTGAGCCAAGGGAGTTAATTCTCCTCTCAAAACAATCGGCCGACTGTTGCAGCATAGATAATGCCGTCTCCGAGTCAATTTTGCACAGAAGATTAGGAGCATTTGACAATTAACATCTTGTTGTTGCACTGTTTATAAAATATCTTCCCAGTCCCTTTAACTGGACACAATGATTTAACAAAATTGTAAAAAGATGGCAATGACAAAAAAGGTAAAAGAAATAAAAAGAGAATGAAAATCAAAGGAGAGGACAACAACATAAAAAAGAGAACGCTTTGTTTTTACTTGGTTTTTTAAAGGGTTTAAGGGATGGTTATTCATTCTCAAAAGGTTGAAAGGGAACAAGCCGATGGAATGACAGAAAATAAAAAGAAAAGAAAAACATTCTAGAAGTTCGATAAAGATTTACCTTTCTCCTGAAGCCAATCTTCTACTGGCCGGGTATATTTGAACGGGATTTTCTTATTTGCCATTTGATAGCGCTCAATGTCGCTGTTGCCTTTAAAGTTTAAAAGTTTGACAAACAGCTTGAAACAGTTGGCAACAGACATCACACATTTATACAGTGGTTTATAAAGCGTTTTATCTTTGTTTAGGAATATTTATAAAAGCTTTATGGGTTTTTTTTTTCACCAAGTAGTGTTACTTTAGTTTAAATTTTTAAAATTAATATTTATATAGCATACTCCACACCAGTATTTAACAACATATTCAAGGTTTAAATACACACAAATCATAAATAACCTGTAAGAAAACCATTGGAAACACATCAGG
Source organism: Acanthochromis polyacanthus (assembly GCF_021347895.1). Classification (NCBI taxonomy): domain Eukaryota; kingdom Metazoa; phylum Chordata; class Actinopteri; family Pomacentridae; genus Acanthochromis; species Acanthochromis polyacanthus. Next base: position 3,081,731 of record NC_067128.1, read on the forward strand.
GTCTACATCATATTACATAACAAAGACAAACAGAAGGATATGAAGTGCTCTAAAAGGCAGACATGCATTAACTGTGTTTCTCTGAAGCAAATTGGAGGTAATTTATGTGTACTAATTCTCCCACTGGACACCACCTGCTTTTACATTTCAAGGGCCAAGAACGCTTCGGTGCAGCGAGTTACTGGGATGGAGGGGGCTGTGTGGCAGGTTTGCAGGGAAAAGGAGGGCAGCGTTGGAGGAGGAAGTGGTAATTTGAAGTACAGAAGACCTACTGGGGAGCGAGAGTCCCACAGTGACACAGATTTGAAGAGGACAATGCATACAAATGAGATCATTACTGACATGGTGGGAGGCCTTTTGGGTAAAAAAAAAAAATATAGCTACACCCCGGCTGCCTCAAACCCCCTCTTCTGAGACTGCGGATAACACACTTCCAGGTACATGGGAAATAAAGATAATAGACTGCCGCTTTTTACAGGGAATGCTGTGTGTGTGTGCTTATTTTTGGCATGATACGATGATCCGTCGTGTATGTGCCAGGGCTGCGATATTATGTTTGACAGTCACAGAGCCATTCCCTGTGAAAGGTGCCACGAGGCTGTCGACACCGAGAATTGAGACGTACAACTCGAGCACTTTGAGGCTATGACAAAAGAGTGTGAATTCTGCATAGATGTCAGTCAGTACCCAGGTGGGACGGTACTAAAGGAAAGGGAAAAAACGCCATAGTTACAGAAACGTTTACAGCAAAATACAACTGAAAGGGCGAGGCCTCAGAACTGAGCCTGGCTTCGCTGCCAGGTTTCTTTCCGGTGACTGAGCTACTGTTAACGTCACACGCTCACTTTTATGGAAAGCCACCTGATTGAGGGTGCGACCACACGGTTTCTGGCTATGATATCGCACTCGTCCTCGCACCATCTCGAGTATTACTTCATTTTCTTTCATGGCTCAGGCATTTCAGGCTTCACACCTGATTCCAAACTTCACATCTCTCGCCTACCGACTATATTTGCTCATGGTGTGAACTCGCCACAGTTTTATAAAACCATATGCTTCTCTCAGTTTCCTCTCCCAGTTCTATCTTTTTATCATTCCTTCCTACCTATTCAGAGACGAGAACGAGCCAAGTGCTCAGTTTACAGCCAGCTGGGAAGGAGTGTGGATATGGCTGCGAGGGAGCTCAAGGAGCTAAAGGACTGTGTCTGCAGCGTGCCAGCAGGTTAATCAGCTACTAGCAGGACTCCCTCCCCGTTCCTTTGATCTCAAGCAGGTTTCAGGTGGCAGCCAAATACACTCTCGTCTGGACAAGGGCCACAGAGGGAGGCATGATGGTTGTATGTGAAATCAGAGGACAGTCGGAAAGGTTAGGAGTGTGATGGAATGGGTTGAGTAACGGGACAGGAGGAGGGAGAGGATGAGCGGCATCGACAAACACTTTGTAATCCCTCCAACTTTTTTCTAGTCTTCGGCTGAGTGTCCCAGAGCGGCTCCGTATTGTTATTTAGCTGCAGTGAAATCATGTCTGAAACTGAGAGAAGCTACAAGCTCGCTGTGCATCGCTAATGGCATGGTCTCAGGTATAGCTCTTACATTGTTCCGGGTGATTAATGAGGTGACAGCCCCCCCTGTAATGAATACACCACAAGCTAATTGTCCAACTAATGAGAAAAATCTCTCCAGTTTGTCAATTTGATATTCAATTTCTAGAGGTGACTTCAGAATGGACGACCTTGCCAATAAAAGCACCATTGGAGAGTTTTCTATTTACTCAGTGACATACTGAATTTCTGAATATTTCAAGGATATTTCATCTTTTATTTTTTGCTGTATGCACGGCTGAATGCAAACCTGTTTAATCCAGTAAAAAAATATTTTCCTCACATTCTTATTTTGTTTACAGTTTGCTTGTGTCTGCTTCAGCTCTGATGCATGCCTTCACCATATTTTCCTCCCAGCCAAAACAACGTCTAGAATTTTTCTCCCATCGGTGGCAGCTATTCAGTCAACACAAACACTGGCACGGAGACAGTCATCTGCTGGTTGGTGGCTTCGTTCTATTCCGTTTGCTTGCCAGACTAATCTCGCTGGGGTACCATCGCGGGGCCAGTGCTGAGAGCGCATCAAAACTGTGAAAATGGCTACCGTGACAGGCTCCTGGCATTCTCTCCATTTGGGGATGATGAGTACATTTGATATAGTGTGGCCCTGTCCAAAAATCATCATTCCACAGCGCAACTCCACAGCAAGCTGTTGCCGCCGCTGGTTATGAATATCCTGCGCCACCCACCTTCCTTCCAATCTCCACCACACTTTCATCTCTGCTTCTCCTCCCCTTGCTCTACGTATACTCAAGTTTCTTTCTGTTCTGTCTCTCTTTTGCCCACCGTCCATCCAGCACCATTCTGCTACTTCATCTGCAGCTCTGCTATTCTTTCTCTGTGTCTCAGCAATCAGCCCTCTTTTGCTCTTCTTGCCTGAATCTGGCCTCTTCAGCCGCAGCCACAATCCTGGTATCATTTATCTGCTTTTCACGCGCCCTCTCTCCGCTTCCCTTTCTCCACTTCATCCATCCATTCTTGCACCATCTATCAGCCTACACGTCAGCTGTTTCTCTCCTTTGTCAACTCATTTCAGTCTTCTACTCCATTAAATGCTTCTGTGTTCCTTTCGCGGTTGCATTTCTCTCCCATTCACCCGTGTCCCCTATGTTTCTGCCACTTCCTTCCCCTCGATCCTCCTTTCCCATTCCCTCCCAGACGTCAGACAAAAGCCAGGGAGTAAATTCATCATTTATCAAGGCGCTCTGAAATTTATGGTGTTGAAAGGATGAATTAGACTGGCGGCTTGTACACTCAGCTTAGTCTGAGTTCTGAGAGCGACAAAGATTGTGTCGCAGATAGGGCTAATCATGTTTGGCCCCGGGGACGCGAAGGGATTTATCTCGCTCCTGAGGAATTGTTTTGTCTGTATTTCAAGACAAAGATTGGCAGATATTTCCAAGCCGTGCGACTCGCCGGGTCTGTTTCAGGTTGTGGGAGTCGTGACACTGTGTGCATCGGCGCACGGATGAAAGTCCTCGTCTATTTGAGTGCATGTGCGGTCTGAAAATGAACACAAGGCCATTCTCTCTATGACCAACCCAGCCTCTTGTACCCACCACAAATGATGGACCGCACACACACAGACGGACTCCCCCCGAGGCAGCGGCAGAGTAGTTAGGCCAATGGTCATTCATCTGAGACAACGCCTGAACCTCGGCCAGCTCAAGGCAAAGTGTGATGCACAATTTCCGCCTGGCTCGGTCTGGCAATTCTTTGATTCAAAGATTCAAACTCACGCAAAAAGATCATGTAATCCAAAATCAAAAGGGAGCACAGGGATTGGGGAGCGTTATATAAGGAAATTGGAACCCTCTCACTAAACAAAGACAAGCCCCTGCAGTAATGTGGGTTGTCACACAAGTACATGGGACTGTGGGAGAAGATGTGCGGCCATGATGATGAGCGCCGACTGGCAAAGAGGAGGAGAAACACGGATAAAGAGGAATTTGAGGACAAAAAAAGAATCTGAGAGGGCACCGTTAGAGGCGGAGGATAATTAGAGAAAGGAAGAGACAATGCAGTCGACGCACACACACAAATCCAAAGCCCACACAGAAAAGCACACACGTGTAAGCTGCAGAAGCCTGATGGAAATACGGGATCAGTGTGGGGATATTGTTTTGGAGAAGAATGGAAGTCCTTTTCGGTCTTTTTTCTCAACACTGCAAACGTCGAAATGCACAGTTTTTTTTCCATTACGTAAGCCTGTTTTGTGAACATCACTCGGGGTACTAATACTAATAAAGTCTTAATGTCTACTGAGCTCAGCGGGCTTGACATTGAGGTCCTGGATCTTCATCACTTGTCATCGTCTCGCTCTCTTTCTACGGAGTCTGCCTCCCGCACTTGAACTGTCAATAAAAGCAAAGCAGACGCCGAACTCAAAGTAATTGCCGAGATAAGACGGAAACACGGAAACGCTGCCGCAATGAAGTCAGACAGTGCAACAAAACAAGCAGTTAGACAATCAGACAGGGTGTAAACAAGCCAGCACGGAGCAGTTTGCATAATTCATGCAATTATTTAATAAAAGTGATCTTTTTCCATCCTTCAGCAGCTATTGTCAGAATTAGCCTCACTGCCTTTATTTCTTCTGACTAGGGAAACACCTGCACCAGAATCTTGATGTGTAAATCCACACATATGTTTTATTTTCTCTGTTACCAGACACAGAAATACAATCAAACGCAATCCAGTGCAGCTCTGCCTTTATACAGCTTATCATAGCTGAATTGGCTTGCGTTATACTGGCTGCTTTTATCAACTACAGCCTTTAGTGGTGGATTTGCACTACACTGTGTCAAAATTAGTTCATAATATTCCTTCCTCCTCGTGCTTGCAACTGGAAATAAACATTTAAATCATCTCTCTGTAATGCAGACCAGTCAAATATCACTGCAAACTACAACCTCAATACTAAACATATTGCTAATTAAACACCTCTCTGACAGTGTCAATCAAACTTGATTAGTAACTGGGTCAATATATAATTGCGAGAATTTTTGTATCTTAGTTGGCATTTCTGCTGTTTTCAGGCCTGAAACCAACATGGCCGCCTATAACCAAACACCACATGGCATTTTCACACTGGAAAAAATGCTCCTCTCAAAACAAGGGGAAAGAACTTATTTCAAGGAACGTTTACCTTGAAATAAGTGAAAAAAAATCTGCCAATAAAACAACAAGTGAAAATGGCTTGGGAAGATTTCTTGAAATAAGATATGATATTTAGAATACTGAGATCTTAAAATTAGCTGGGAAAACTTATTTTAAGCTCTATTTTACCAGCGTTGTCAAGCTTAAGTGTCTTAACCCTCCTGTTGTCCTCATTTACGGCACCAAAAAATATTGTTTCCTTCTCTGAAAAAAAAAATCTGAAAATTCAGCAAAAAATTCCCCAAATTTAAAAAAAAAATTGCAACATTTTTAGGAAGAAAATTCCTTAAAAGTTTCCCTTAAAAGTTTTACTTTTTTAAAAGAAATCCCCAAATTTGGCAAGAAATACAAATTTAAAAAATGTCAAAATTGTAAATATTTTCCAAAAATGAATAAAAATCTTCCAAAAAAAAAAATTCTACAAGTATCTAAAGTGATTCCATATATATCAGTAAAACTTCTAATATTTTCTTTAAGAATATTCAGAAAAAAATCAACCAAAATCCAACGAAATTCGCTGGCTGATTTTTTTCTGGATGTTCTTTCCACCAAAAAAATGCTCAAAAATTTCCCAAAAATCTTAAAAATGTGGACATCAGAAGTTTCACTGTGAAAATATCTTTTTTTTTTTTCCACATTTTCAGGATAACGCGAGGGTTAAAACAAGATAATTTCAAGATTATTTGACTTAAGATATTTAAGATGCGTTGTCTTAAAACAAGTCCCTCCATCTGCTGAAATGTCACTTGCTAAGTGAATTTATCTTAAATCAAGTGGGACGAGACATTTTGACTAAAAATAAGACAAATAGACTTGGTAAGATTTTGAGTTTTTGCAGTGTACACAAAGATTCTTCTAAATATTATATATACAACTGAGTAAAATTGAAACTGAAAGTCATTTATAGAGATATTGTAGTAAATCTGTTGACATGCTGATATAAATCCACACTTGACTCACACACTACTTAATATTAAATAACTCAGAAAGCCTTGGAGTCTTTCAGTCTTTTCTTCAGGAGGAAATGACATCATGTTGAGCAGGTCATGTGATCTGGAATTAACACTCTTCCTCCAGTATTGTTTTTGTAATGCAGAACTTAGTTGAAGCGATTTCTCAGACACAGATACAATTTGTTGTTTTCCATATATGCCAAAAAAGAAATATCTGTCATGATTATCTAAACTTAATAAAAACAACACAATCAAAACTATTTCTGAATAGACTCATGATATTGTTGTTTAGCTCATTAAAAGGTGTTTTTTTTAATAAATTGTGATGGTTATTCGGTTGACATTTTAGGGATATCCAGTATTTTTTTTTTATTAATAAGTGATTGTTTTCCATAATAAATAATTATGGAATTGTAAAGACATGATCATAATGAACATAAAAAACATTACCTCAAAAGTCCCTCAATTATATATTGACCCAAATACGTAAAGGTAGAATTTACATCTGAATTGTTCAACTGATTTTCACCAGCAGTTGTATTTAGGAAAGTGGCAACAGAGTGCTCCAAGGTCTAAGATGATTCACATCCATTTATTAAAAAACTAAACAGAGCAGCTACGGTGTCCACAATACTTAATTAAGTGCCTCTTTACTGAAGGGCCACTTGTGTATTTTCTTTGGTTTTGCCAGACATTATATAATAGGATGTGTTTTTTTAGGTTTTCCAAAGCCCACTCCAGAGACTCCGTGCCCAACTATAACCTGGAACAACATTTTAATATGATGTGCATCTAGAATTTGGCTGCCGCTAAGAAACTGACCTTAAATCTACTGCTCTGCACTTTGCACAGAAACTAATTAGTCCTTGTCACTTGAGCTTGGCCCTGAGATATTTAATAAAGCATTGTGGTAACATCTAAAGTGTTGATTTAATTATGTTATCTTTTCAGCTGTCTGGCAGCAATTTTTTTGTTCATTGATTTGTCTCTCGTTTATTTTTTTCTTGTTTTGGATGCTTTTTCAATATAACTGGAAATTAATTGACTGAAATGAAAAACGTAAGAGCAGAACTTGGCACATCTCAACTGCTAGTAACAATATCATGTCGTACAGGAGAACTAAGAGGGAGAGTACTGAATGTTTAAAGAGCTCATATTATTCTTTTTGGGGTTTTTCGTTAGTGTCCACAGCAATGGGAGACATTCTGTCTCATAGAAAACACTGCTCTTTAGGACATAAATGCCTCATTTGAAGCTCAGAGTTTGTTACTTATCTATGTCACCGTGTAACACATTTGCATATTGCCTATATAGTCTCAAGTAACTCAAATAAAGTCTTTTAGGGTTACATCCTGTACTCATAGAGCTGTTATGATGAATAACTAAAGAGTCAAGAGCTAAAACAGAGACAGAAGATAAGAAGAAGTGCAGTGGTAAAGCACAGTATGATAAAAATAATGTATTTTGTTACATTAAAATTCGAAAACACACACTAGCAGACCTTTATACATTTAGAAACCTATAAATGTGTACAATATGGTCTCTTTAAAGTCGAAGTGGATGGTTGGAACTACTAGTACAATTGGCCAGTTTGGTGTTACACCAGATCTTCAAACCTTAATGATCATCTGATTGTTACTGACACATTGTGCTGAGTCTCCCTAAATTTTCAGCAATATTGCTTTTGCGGATTTCCAGATTTACCAAGCGAGCACAATGTTGTTGTAAGTGTTAACAACGACAGCCAAAACGACAAATAACAAAGTTGTTAATGAAGTGGAAACTATTAAAGCAACAAATAAGGAAATTCTTGTCAAAAACTGCTCAATATTCAAAAGCACATCGTGGTGTCGAAAACTCCTGCTGCTATTTCCAGTGAATCCTAATGTCTTCATACTTTGGTGGGCCAACTTTGTAAACACCACAGTCGAGCTGTCCAATTTGCACACCCCGGGCTATTTTGCAAGCAGCTTTGAGTGATAAGCAAACAACCGACACCTTTGTCCTCACCTATTCCCTACCAGGGAGAGAGGGCATACCCAGATCCAGTAACTGTTTATCGAGCGGCCTGAGAGCCTCGTGGCAGCTGCTGCCTTCAAGTTAAGCATCAGGGGTGTGAGAAAGCAGTCGATGAGTCTGCAGCCTAACATGTAATTACTCAAGAGATGACAACGCCTTTACAAGGGAGGGAGGGCAAAAAAAAAGAAAATCAATCATTGCTGAATTACTATCGCCGAATGTCCTGCAAATTACCTGCGCAGAAGAGAAAAAGAAATTACCACGTTTTCGATCCCCCGACCTCAACTCCATTTCAAGACAATGGCAGGTGGACAGAAAAGGGAACAAACCTCAGTGGGATCACTTGGGAGGAATCCAAAGCTATAAAGTGAAAAGAGTTCTTTCTGTTGTGCATTCATGAAGCTGAGATGCAAACTAGTGGAGATCTAGCAGTGATTTCTGAGGGGATGCTGACTTTTGAACGCAGATATTGATGGATATATTGACAGGAGTTGAGAAAACAAGTGAACACTCATGCACAAGGCACTTTGAGATAATTATGAAGGTGTTAGATGTTCAATTCCGATCTCAGATTACAAGCTGTTAAAGATGCAGAGCGTTTAAGGAACAAGACAAAAGCTACCTCTGTGCAACAACGCAGCCGCGTTCGTCTGATTAACTCAATTCTTTCATTGAGCATTGTGCACATGTGAGTGTGAATGTGACGGAGATGTCATTCGCGTGCATGTCCTGGAGTTTCTCAGTATTTTGCAGCAGCTGCGGCTGTAACGCAGTTATGAAACCCGTCTAACTTCATCTGGTCAAAGAAAAGCGAAAGACAGCCAACGGCAAAAGAAAGCCAGAGACAGAAGAGATTAACGTCACCTGCGCTGGCATTGAACCAAACCAAAACAGCGTGCCAGGTCACGCCAGGAGAGGAAGCTGCCCTGTCCTCGGTGGAGGCATGCGGCTAAGGAGCACGCTGTAGGGCTGCTGAGACATCGGGCTGGGAAGTGAAAGGGATCAACTCATATTTGTTCGCTCCTCACCATTAAGTAGCATCAGCATTTCAGTATTATTTCTGTTTCTGTCAGTGTTTGGGCTAGTTGCATTCTTGGACACATTTCATGTTCGCTCTGCATCTTGTAACGGAACAATATTTAACCCCATGAGCTCCAGGCTGTTGTCAGGGTGATTTCACTACCTTTACTTTTAAGCTTTTATCTTGGTTATTGGAAGGCTAGCTATACTTGGGGTACCTTGTTTTGTTCAGAACAACCTTTGCTATCCAGATTTTCCATCATTTGATGTGATGGTACTTGCGGATTTTTTTATATTAGCCTTCAAAATAAGGAATAAAAATACTGCATGAAGGAATTCCGATGTTTTTACATGTAAGATGCAAGCAATAGAGATATCTTAGATGTGAAGGGGACATTGTCTAGAATCTGGCAATATCAGAACCAAGATGGTAGGATGCTGTAAGATTTAGAAATTGGGAAACATACGCGCCTACTGTGCAAAGGAAATAAGTGTTGCAAACCATGCAGATTTTTGATTTGATCAAATCTGATGTAATTTCAAAAAGTTGAGTTACTGGCATCATTTGAAAGGCCAAGTCATGCAGTTTCATTTGATACTGACTACATCTCACTGCAGTTAATATTAAATAGCAAGTTAACTGAGAAGAACGGATGCAAATTTGAATGTAAAGTGCATTTGATCGGCTAATAAGGTTTAATCGTCAACACGGTCTAATTATTCATCATCTCCTTCTGTCCAATTACGACTCACTGCTACGCCACAGTTTTACCAAAGAGATCAGTGAAGTTTCATATTATCTTTTGTCCCAGCTACTTGGCTCAACTGTCGCTTTGTGTTGTTTAACTGCGCTCCGTTTCACTGGAGTGAAATTGAAGTGAGGGTAAAAGCAAGCGAGGAAACAAAGGTGGCTTCTCCTAAGCTGGTTGACATGGAGACACAGATATCAAAGTTGAGGAGAGCCAACTCAATTTAATGGACTGTTAAGTAGAAGCGGGAGAAGATTTTTTTCTCTTTCCTTCCCTCTCTCACCTCGCTAGCTGAGCAGCACATATCTGTTCCCAATGAAGGGAGTGCCTGAGCCTCCAAATGGAGCGGGCTCCGTTTGATGACCCTATTTGTATTCTGCTGCTGTTCTGCTTCTGCTGACCTGGGAATGAGAGATACAGGCAGGCAGCAGCTTTATCTGGCCAACAGGCCACCCTTGGTTTTTGCCTCTATCCTCTCCCTGCTTGCCCACCGACCAAATGCCTCTCGGTGCCTTTCAATCCCTTTCCTGAAATGAACCGGCCAGATGTCGCACAGTTAATGCCTCTTGCAAGACAAAAGATTCGAGCTTGGTGCGCTAATCTCCTGTGGAGTCAGGTGTGATGGTGTGGAAGGACAGAGGTTTTTTGAGGCATGGACGGCCACATGAGCATAGCGTGGGGCGGCTAATGCCTTTTAGTCATCTAAGATATTTCGCTCTGGAGAGCAGGAGACAGTGAATCGTTTTGGATTTTTCTCCTCGGTGGTGCCCTTAGCATAAACAGATGGCGTCCAGTGGTATTAAGACTATCATTTTTCTCTAAGGTTGAATCAGATAAATGATTAATAACAGGAACAGTACCTGTGGGGAAGTGCTCATTGACCGGCCAGTTGTCCACCTGCAGGGTGGCGTTGCCCCCGTTCCTGGTGAATCGGACCAGATGGTACTTGCCATCGTTTACTGCCGTGGTTGTCTCCTTGACACTGATGTCCACTGTGCCAATGTTGAATGTCACGCCTACTTTGCCTTGTTCCTGGAAAAGACACAAAGAGAAGAAAAAAGAGCAGAATGAGTTGGTGGTCTTTGAAAACAGTCCTTTACTGAACTGGTAAAATGCCAATCAATCAAACACAATGGGTCCCACTTCTCAACAAGTGCCACAGCTGTCAAAGCGAGATGAATTGGAAAATTTTGAACTCCTACTGCACCAAGCTTCCACCTACATGTATTGTTGTGCAGTAATGAATTAATTATGCGATAAACTAACTGTAAAAAGTTCAATAAAGCTACTTGGATGAACGCCCTCGGCTGGTGCTAATGGTGAACTACTCAGAGAACCTGAGGACGCTTGCGTGCTACGCTTCATTATACCACTGTAATGTGGTGAAAATAGGCTGCCAGCAGAGATTGTAATGATGAGTAATGCTCCCTGCAGCCTGTCACTACAAAACTGGCAGGACAGATGCTTTTTCTGCTGTGGTCCTTACAAACTGTATGAATACCATATGCTTTGTTTAAGCTGCTAATGCTAAACCAGTTATACCATGTCCATAAATCGTGACGCCTCCCCATCATTTTCTGACTCCTCTCCCCTCGACCCCACTAATTTTCATGAGCTGCCAGCGTGTTTTACTGTGACTGCTTGTGTATTCATGGGCATGTAGGCGTTACAAGCAAAAGGTTTAAGAGCGGAGGCAGGACTTGAGTGAGTGGCAATGGGGAAGGGCTGTGTTTTCTGTGTCATTTGTTTTAATCCCCCACAGGGAATCTCTCAGTGTAATTACCTTCTTTAGAAGCCCAGAGCACTGGGACCGTTTCTCATAACAAAGCCAAAATTAGGAAAGGCTCTCACAGGGAGGGGGCAGGCAGGCACATATTGTTAAATGATCAGCTGAGACACTAGTCCTGCATGGCTGACTGTTAGAGCACAAACCCTGATAATGTCAAGTTGAATTAAACTGTGCAAGTCAGCACAAACGCACGACAAGTTGCTACAACTTAAATGGCACAACACTTAAACCTGCTGACCTCCATTTAATGTCGCAGTCTCCAAATACCTGAGGACAACACTTAATAAAGCCAACTTATACTTAGTAAGGCAATAATATCAGAATACTGTCCCACCAGGTTATTATAGCAGCTATTTAAAATCAGTCCTCTCATTAAGCCTTTGACTTTTGCCTACCATCAATTCATTTTGTTCACTCTATATATTTGCTATATTCATAAAAAATACAAAAAAGAAATACAGATGACATCAAAAGGGAACAAATCCAGTTTGCTCAGTCTTTTCTACTTCTTAACTAGAGCACCCAGAAAACCTTGTAAGGAAGCAGACAACTCTTTTTTTCATCTCTCTAAATTTGGATCCCATTTTTGTTTCTTAGCATTTTTTAAGTGCAAGGGGCCGTGTAAGAGTGTATTCTAGTCTCGATTCAAGGCACCGCGTGTCCTCCAGAGGTAATGTTTCCCTCTAAGTTTTTAAAGATGGAAGAAAGTTGAGAAAGTAGTCAGTAAAAATGCAACCTTGCAGTGACTGTGCATACTGTAGTTTCTTCAACAAGTCCTTTTAAAACCTGCAGCGTGCTCCCGCGCAGTTAAAACATCCTTTGTCTTTTCCTAAAAAGAGATAGCATTACAGTGTGCTCGAGACTATAATGCAAGGAACGACGGAGCAGCTTCCCTTCTGTAACAATCTCCAGCTCGGCTAATAATGGAAAAAGAATGTCACCAAAGACATGAGAAAGCCATCTCCTAAAAGCCGAGGTAGGGCTCAGAGAAGGAGCCCAGAATATTTGAACATCATCCGTCAGACAGGCGGTAACTGGGCTCTTAATTTAAGTAGCTGTCATTAAAACTTAGAGCGTCGGACAAACGTGTGCAATAAAAAGCGCGCAGGGCAGAAGTGTGCAGACATGTACGCTGCTTATCTGCCAGCAAACGCACACAATCCGTGCACCTACACGGGCTAAGATAAGCACATACACAAATATGCTGATTTAATGTGACAAGGTGATGCTCGGTGTGTGTGTTGTACCGTGAAAAATACTACTAAAGCATCCTGGCCTTCCTGACTAATGACAGGACCTTTCCCTGGTACAAAAAAACAACATGTCTGACGGCTCGAGCGCATACAAAGCGCAGACAGACACATCAGCAGTCGTACATCCACTGTGACCTTCAGAGGCTCTGGCAGCCCCGGCTCTCCTGTGTAGCTGCATCAAAGTCACATCACCGACCCACTAATACCTACAAACAAAGACAGATCGTCACCCCCCTGGCCCTGGTACAAACAAACAACAAAACACAACAATTGTACACCTTTGTAACTGTTGCTGAGCGCCTGCAGGCAAAGAAGGAGGCTGTGTGTGTGTTACCGCCGTTGCAACGACACACCTCCTCCTCCTCCTCCTCTCTCACTCCCTTTTTCCTTCTACTCCCGCTGTCCGGCTACCCTCCCGCCTCTGCCACCGCCACCCACCCACCTGCCTGCCCACCCCCGCGCTGCAGCAACGTCTGATTGACAGATCCAATTACGTTTTTTATTGGCCTGTCGCTCGCGAGGCGGGAAGGCACTTCATTGTCTCCTGAGCAAAGGAGGGGAAAAACGGCTATTGTTCTCTTAGTGGAAAAGATGATGGCCACTACTCCAGGTGTAAACAAATGATGCACGGAGAATCGCTTCCAAACACACACTCGAATGCAAAGTCATAACCTTGCACCGAAGAATCTTTTCTTTCATCAAAGAACTATCTCACGAACTTGGAAAAAAAAATACAAAAGCAGAGTTACAGTAGGGAGATTTCCTGGCGTGATGCGGTCCAACATGCCCCCACAGTCTTTATTTTAATGCCAATCACGAACACTTTGGGCACTATAGGAATAGCACACGATCATGTTGGCAGTTTGTTTATGTGTCATTTCAGTGTACAGTGTGTGTGGGCATGCTGTGTTCACACTCTGACTGATAAATGTAATTTCAGCGAGTGATACACCCCTCCATCCATCCATCCATCCATCCATCCATCTTGGCATGAGGAGCTCCAGCGTTCCCACGTGTCCCGGCACACACTGACATCAGTAATCAGGCCCGCCGCAATCCAATTCAGGGTCGATCAATGCCTCCAACACATGGAGCGCCCCGGGCAGAGTGAAAGAGAGAAAATCACTCAAAGCAGTGGTGGGCGATCCTGCAGACAGCCACCGCAGCCCTCAGCAGACAGCTGCTGTACAGAGGACGAGCCGCTCACAATGGATCCCCATCCCCGGCTCGCTGAATGGTCATTCTGTTAAGCCACAGGCCCTGGACAGATAAATACATCTGACAGCCATTTTATGGAGGTGAGATGGGTAGAATAAGCACATTTAGCTCTGCTGGGGAGAGAAAAAAGCTGACAAAAGAGATAGGGAAACAGAGAAAGGAATGAATAAATATACGTAGCCGTGTGCCAGATAGCCGCTATAAGAAGATATGCATTGAAAGCGCCTTTGAGGTCAGAAAATATTATTAAAGTGGGAGTTCTCCCTCCCCGCAAAAAAAGGTATGGCGTTGCAATCAAAGCTTGACCGAAATCTGGTACGGGCAAGGTGTAAGTTGTAGTGGGTTGACTCCACTGGATCTATATTAAGGCTCAGTTGGGAGGGAGGAAGATCTGATATCTAGAATGTGAACATGTCCCCGGGTGGGAGTTTGTGTTACATATCCCCCCTTTCATCTGACATCAGCGCTCAAGTTAGCTTTTGCGGTCAGGGGCCATCAAAACTGGATCGAGGAAGCGGTGGAAGGAGAATCAATAGAGTGGAGAAGCTAGGACAATGCGAGGCGCGTTGGATTGATGCACCTGGCCTTCACAGTGCCAAAGCCATTTATCGTCAGTAATTGACAGAGATAACTCATAGACGGCGCAGTGATTTGTAGCTGTCTGTTCTTGTGCGCATCAAACTCCGGGAGTCAGAAATTTGCTAAAGGGTAGGATGTTAGAGGCTGTTAAGGAGAGCTTTGTGTGTGTGTGTGTGTGTGTGTGTGTGTGTGTGTGTGTGTGTGTGTGTGTGCTGGCCTTTAATGCTAGTCATGTCTTCATGTACCGAATATACTGACAACTCGACAGGCCCTGGGCTCAGTGTGTTGCTGGTGGTCTTTAAAAATCCACTGGTGAAACTGAAACCCCTAATTACAGAAAGATTGTCTCCCATTTCCACAATGGATTAAATGGATTGGACCTAAAAGAAAAAAAAAAAAAGAAAATATGACAGATGTACAGCCCAACAAGAATAAAAAATTACCCAGCGACCCTGCTGTAATCACACCTTTGGAAATTTATGACTGGTTCACCCGAATTGCAAAACAAACAAACAGACTTTGTGCAAATGATTTAGATTTTAATTCTGTGCTTTTGGTAGAACATATTTTATTCCTACAGTTCTGAAGCAAATTATTTACAGCCATTTTTGTTTAAATAGCTTTCTTTTGGCCGGAAGAAACATGAATGAGTGACAAAAGACAGTAAGACATTGTAGTAGAGATGTTGACTAGGAGTTTAAAATATTGCAGTTTGGTTTTGTTCATATCCGTTGAAATGTTTCTCACATATTGAGAAAATACAGCCTCTATACCAGTCTAACGGTAATTTCAGTCATGGTCTAAAGCAAACTAATGCACTATAAATGCAGAACGGTTGATACACTGGTACTCTAGTCAGGTTTTAGTCAACTGCAAGTCAGAACTAAATCCAAAGAGCTTTGTGACTTTATTGTCATGGTCTGTCACTAAGACAGCATCGAGCATTTTGGCTGCTCAGAAGATGTGGAAAGAGACCTTTTCATTGAATGAAAATTCACTATTAATCAGAATTTGGCATTTCTATGAATAATTTTGGGGCTCAACCAAAAACACACCAATAAGACAAGCATGGGCTCAGTAGTTAATCCCACATGCATCATACAAACGTACTGACGAGAGCAACGATGTGGAATAACCCAGCTCATAATTAGAGGCAAACATATGCACTTTTAATCCTCGTCAGAGTAACGTTTGTTCAAAACTGTTGTGTTATCTGTTGCCGAATATCACTTCACCTTTTTTAACATGTAATTGGTATTTTGTGTCCCATGTTTTGCTCGAGGCTGTCTGCCACAGGCGGGGCACACTGATTGATAATGAGCTGTTCTGGCTGTTTTCACGGAATTTGTCGGCCATTTTATACATGTAAATACAGAAATAAGAAGGATTTGCTCTCTCATCTTCTGTCTCCATCCCTCTTGGTGAAATACGAACTATTCCTGCTTCTCTGTCCTCTTCTTTTCGTCACTTTTTCGCACGTTGTCATAACGGCTTCACTTTCAATTTCCAAGTCTCATCCAGTGTTCTACCTGCTGGTGTTTGTCTGTCTTCAGATTTCAGTTCTGCCACTTTACAAATTCCCTTACTCTCCTCCACCACCACCACCTCCACCACCAGCGTTTGGACTCCAGGAATCTTATCCTCATCTCCAATTTCCATCAGTGATGTTGTTCTATGGTGTCGTTTTGTGGCAATCCCCCAATCCCATTTCTGCTAAATAAATGAATAAATACCTCTTTACTTCCAAATGATCTCTTCTTGTTGAATGTATGGTGTTCACAGTACTGGTTATGTGAATTTAAAAACTTAAAGTAACATGTATCCTGTCCCTGTTTACCTGGATAATCCATAGGATGCACTGTCAGAGGGTTTCATATGGGACATTTCCTCTTTTTAATTAAAAAAATAATTTAAAACCTGACGAGATTACACAGAGTAACGAGCACAATGATGTTTGTAACTTACACAGACGAATATAATCTCAAAAATTGGCAAACAAACCTAAAATGTCTTGTATAATTTAAATGAAGTGAATATTTTAAGTGATCTAAGAAAGCAGATATAACGGATGGACAATCTCAGACTTGATGAGGACAGAAAGCAAAGAAATTCATATTTAAATTCCATGAATAAAGTACTTTTTTATATATGTGCACCACAGCAGTGATGCATACTGTATGCAGTGCTGCCAGTGCATGAGGTCCGCAAAAAGGTTCTCATTTTGGAAAGATCTCTTTTACTGTGGGACTGAATAAAACACTGCAGACACGGTTTTACTTTCTCACATTAAAAGCAGAGTCTGCAGCCTTCTCGGATTCTCCGGCTTCATACGGTGGCAGTCTTAATGCACTATTCAAATAAACATTCCCCCGAAAACTGTGAAATGTCATAAATCATTAATTGGCTCAAATGTTCATTCAGATGTTCATAATTGGCTGCAGAGCCCATGTGGTGGGATACAAGGCACCGAGGCCTGGGTGCCTCTGAAATATTGATCACACCTAAAAGAACCCAGAGGTCTAACTCAGGCTGTATTTCACACCTGAGAGCGCCAGGAACAGCTTCATCAAATGGACATGAACAAAATGGCTTCCCCCTCGCTTTACTTAGCGCTACTGTAATTGCAGGGGTAATACCAGCGAGTCCATTAGCCAGTTGGTTAATGCCCAGGAGTGCCAGCTAGCGTTAGCCCAGGCTGAAGAGGAAGAGTCATTGCATTTTTAATACAAACACAAGCAGCGTTGCCGGGGAAGGTAATGGCTTTGACTCCTGCGCTCGGGCTCAATGTCAAACTCGGAGCCTTACTCTTTGATCCTCTGCTGCAGAATATGAATTGCGCAGGGTCAGCCTTATCAATTATTTACACCCACTCTTTCTCTATTTCCTGTTTGTCCGCTCTTGTGGCTGTAACTTGCCCTGACACTAATGGCGGACGGCCTGGTGAAAACATTTATCAATGTTACCGCAGAGTCCTCTCCAGCTCTGTACTATCACTTTCAGCCTTTTGGAACTTGGAGTACTGACAGTGCACTGATCCTAATCATTGCTACCATACTTTACTGCATGTCTCCGGCCTGCATTGTCTCAGGAAAAGCGAGTGTCCCTGAAAGAACCTTTGGATGCTGCATCTTGTATGACCAATGAATCTGTAGCTGCTTTTAAGCACTATAGACCAGTCTTTCTAGATTTATTTTTAGATTTTAGTTTCATGTACTTTTACTCAGAAAAAGCTTCTTCCACTCGGCCGTCAGGACAATGAAGTCTGCCCTCGGGGCTTTGTGCATCCTTGGCCCCGTTTGTCCACTGTGAATCCTTTGTATTGCATCAGTGAACAACACTTCTATTTTTTTGTTGCTTATTTTAAGCCAAATCCTCATTAGTCTTATTTAAACCCTCTGAACTCCAAAACTTGCAGGCATGTTTGAAAAGCAAAATGACACCATTTATCAGAGCCTGAAACTGTGAAAACAAAAGAATCATTGACAATTGTTTAACAAGTCAGCTGTGGTGTGAAGTTTGGTCTAAATAATATTGGTGAAATTTCATTAAAATCACTTTATTCTATGTCTCATTTAAAAAATGACCACAAATAAAACAGCTACTTTAACAAGGTTCTGTAAAAAAAAAAAAACATTCTGCACTTCCCTTTGTGACTGAGGAGCAATGACTTTTCGGCTGAGCTGCAGGCAGTGTTTACACAGATCAAATAGTTAAAAATGTAATCATAAATACCTATTTCAGCATTGGTAACACCTGCAGGCACAAACTGATTTAATTTTTAATCAATAAACAATGAAAAAAAATCAACTTTTACCTGCTCATTTTAATGATTAAAGGTATTATAAGCGTGCCATGCTGCACAAGAGATTTTCCGAGTCATTTCTCCTTCTAGCTGTGGTTGTGCTGTTTCCACTGAGACTTTATACTGCAATGAAAAATGAGCTGACAGTGAGTAAAAATGTGACAGGAGCAAAAAAAACGCCCAAAAACTCCGGATTAACAAAAACCTCTTCCAGATCCAGTAAATTCAACATGAGTACAGCAAAAATGAAAGAACCATGCATCTGGTCTGCACATTTAAGAAATGAATTTACATAATGATTATATTATTATGAAGAATGCCTACAGTGGTTGTTTCTCTTCTTTCATATAATTATGGACCTTTGTAGATTCCTTTATTTCCAGCATGCCGTTATGAATAATCTAACATCATTTATAGAGGGCAGATCCACTTAAAGGTGCTGTTTGTCGCTCCATCTCTGTTTATGGTAGAATTCTGACACAGCTGAAGTAATTACAATGCATACAGTATCATTACAAGCTTTCTAAATCACATGGTAAAACGTCAGCCATGAATTTTCATCCGCCTGACCTGCTGCTGCACTGCTTCATTTGCAGCAGCACAATGCAGCGTGTGCCGGGCACCAACAGCACGCACTCAGGCCATATGCAAAAGCAATGAGCCTCAGTCTCCTGCAAAAACACACAAACAAACACACACGCAGTCTCAAATTGCCACCATCGTATTAATACCCTGCTTGGCCTGATGTTTCGCAACAGCTGTTAATAAGATGCGGGGCATAAATCTAAAGTTTGATTACATTTACTCAGAGTCGATTCAGACTTGATTTCAGTGTATCTCTGCGTCCATTAAAGAAAAAGCAGGTTTTGTGCGACCCCACGCTGTGCGGTGTTGAGCCACATGGTCCCTGCACACCAGGGGGCTTATTTAGAAAAAAATAAAAAGAGCCAATGAATAGGATTTGCGCTAGATGGAATAATATGCTGTGAAAGTCCATTAGGGACTAGGCTAATGAAATTGAAACAGCTTGGTGATCAAATTAGAATCTGTTCGGCACATATTTAATTTAATGTGCTGCTGAATTTGAGCACTTTCTATTTGCTAGCCCCAGAATGAAAGTAGTGCACAATAAATCAAGCGGTCACACGATTCATCCCACATTCTTTCCTCCCCTCATTTTTCTGAAATTAACAACTTTCCACTGAGGTCACAAAATGCCTACCTGCTGCATTTTCTGTAACAAAACAGACACCGTGTTGAAAGGACCAGTGCAAAGAACAATGTTTGCATTCATCACTATAAAACCTGGACTTCTTGTTGACGCAGACCAAAGCTCAGTGTGCACCAGCGGTTTTCATTTTGGTGACGTAACCTGACTCCAAAGCAAATCCAGAAATGAGCGAAACAATGCTTTAAGGCAGGGGTGTCAAACTCAGTTCCTGGAGGGGCACTATCCTGCATGTTTTAGATGTTTCCCTCTTCCAACACACCTGATTCAAATGATCAGCTTATCATCAAGCTCAGCAGAAGCCTGATAACGAGCTAATCATTTGAATCAGCTGTGTTGGAAGAGGGAAACATCTAAAACATGCAGGATAGTGGCCCTCCAGGAACGGATCTTGACACCCCTGCTTTAAGGCCATGCAAACATCCCTGAGTTTCTGGCACTGAACCCAAAAACCTGCTAATCAGAGTCAGAAACTGTTTATCAAACAGAAGGAATCATTAGATTTTCAACTTTCGGATGCATACGGCCTCCAATTCTGTCTTGAAAATTAACCAAATCTAATGATATTTCACAGGAATCATTTTATTTGACATGCCTCATTTCAAAATTTGCTAAAAACATGTGGCTTGCATGAATCAGATTATGTAAGAAAGTAATTACTCAGTGCTCCTGTGCACATGAGAGACACTCACACCCGAGTACCAAGCAAATATGAGAAAAGAATGGGAGCAAACTAAAAATGTAAGCAGTAAAACACCTATAGGTCACCATTATTTCCATTTTTGGAAACACCTGCAGGCACTCGGGAAAATGTTGTACATGCTGAATCCTGTTTTTTTTCTTTTATTAAGAAATAACTTCTTATTTCTTGATTTATGGCATCACTACTAATGACATTTTTGAGTTCAACTGTGCTTTTTTCCCCCTAGAGAGGTGCAGGACTTCATATTTCAGTAAAAATGGCGAGTATAAATGTGATAGGAGCAAAAAAAAAAAACAGTTTGGAGTTGAGATGGATAAACCCTAATATAATTTAAATGGGCGAGTTCTAGAAGCATTACCCTCTACACAGTTTGTCACGAACAGGGAAATTAGCTAAAGAGACCAAAACCTTTCTTCATACTGGGCTGCAAACAAGTTTATTTCTGCTGTAAAGTAGGACATTTTAACCCAGGTCTATGGGGATAGACTCATTTTTCCACGCAGTCTCAAGTGGCCATTTGAGGAACTGGAATATTTGCGGCCAGATCATTCTTCCTTCCTGGAGATTGCAGTTTGTCATGCTATACTATTTCTACAGATACCCTAAATGCAGAAAGCTGCACCACTGATTGTCCAACAATTCAGGAAAAGGAGGTTTATTCAGCCGGTTGCATCCTCCAACCTCACCGCTAGATGCCTCTAAATCCTCCACACTAGTCCTTGGGGTACAGGCAAACGGAAACAAGTACGGACACACCAGACTGCAACAAAAAATAATAATAAAATAAATCACACAAAGACTTTATCTTTGACCTTTGAGTGTGTTTTCCCATAGAGAATACCCTGAGTCACAATCACATGCATCGCTGCAGCTGCTCGGTAAAGAGTCACGGGGTGAAATTATTTGAATAGACACACAAAAGATTTCAGCTTGTTTGAAGAGCTGCTCTCTGTATTTTGCACGCTCTCCTTACCATGTCTGGGGTAATATGCAAAAAAAAAAAAGAACACACTGTGAGGTAGGGAAAGAACGAGGGAACGAATACAGGGGGGAAAAAAACAGTATCTGCTTCAGATAGCTGCACATCGTTCCAAAAAACAAAACGGGAATTAATGCAGCCAGAGATACAGATTGTAAATTGAGGGGAAGCCTCACTACACAGACTCTCTGTAAGAAAAGGAGATGGACATAGTTGCTCTCTTGTCTTGTAAGTTGCAGCCATAGATGTGTCTTTGAAGCAGAGTTTGGATCACAGTTCACTGAGTGCAAAAAAAAAAAAAAAAAAAAAACAGACAAAGAGACGAGGAAAGAGACAGAGACGCAGCTTCTCATCCATCTGTTTATATAAATTTACTATTCTGGGCACGCACTTCCAGGCACAAACAGACAGACTGATGCATGTAAACACCAACGTGCACGTGAACACACACACTGTTGTGCTTTTTTTGTCTTCTTTTAACATTTTTGTCACACTTTTTGCTTGTCCAATGTTGTCTCTGCGAGCTGCATTAAAATTAGAAGCGCTAACACCCGCACATGTGCAGGAACAGGTGTTAAAATGCTAATGCTAATGGCTGGCCTCGACAGTAGACAGTGTTCTGATCCCTTGCCGGTCGTGTCAGGTTTAGACGGTGGAGGTTGAAGTGAGGGAAAGCAAAGGCGGTGTGCTTGTTCTTGAATCATAGGAGATGATAAGGCAAGAAAAAAAAAAAAGGGCCTCTTCTGTTCTAAGCCAGGTGGGGTCGGGGCTGGGTTGCCAGCGTTGGCGCCAAATCTTGTTGGATGGACCCCGAACACACACAAGCAGCAGAGGGGGGTGGGTGGTCTGTTGCCAAGAGTAACCTGCCTGGGATCAAGCCTCTGCCTTCTACCTTTCCCGCTGAGATGTCAGGGATGAAGGCGGTGGGAAAGAAACGAAAAGACACCCAGCATGAAAGTGGACGTCTGAGAAAAAAATGATGTGAGGCGAAGAAAGAGCTGCATTAACCGGGCGCATTAAGCCTCACCATGCCCATCAAACTCTTCTTTTTCCTCCTTCTTCTTTCCATTTCTCTCTGTCTTTGATATTCTACTGAAGAGGAGATTCATTTTATTTTGATTTGAGATTCATTTACTTTCAAATCCACCAAGAGTCTGTGAGATAATATCAATTCGTGGGTCGCTCCCTCCCACAAAGCACCGAAGACACCGATCGCTGCTGTTTAAATTCACACCATTTGTGCTGTAATTGCTTCAACTTGGAGAGATTATGATTTAGTAAGGAGATAAAGTGCACCTCCAGTTGCTATAAACACCGTTATAATGGAGATAAATTAGTGGAGCTGGTGAAATTGGTACAAAATAATACCTGTGCGAGCGACATTCACTGAATGATCACGTTTTACAGCAGATGTTTGTCATCTATCAATGACAAAAAGGGCTTTAGCGGTAAACACTGCCTTGGCTAAGTCACTCTACTGCAGGTCACAGGGGCCATAATGGATGGATGAATGGATTTATTCATTTCTATGTCTGAGCTCAATCTGAAATACAATCCACTGGATGTAGTCTTTATTACGAGTCAATAGGAATGTGACAGTATAACAAAATACTGACACCCCTGAAATTAATGTGCTTAGATTTTCAGGCTGCAGTCATAAAAACTGCCTTGTACACTTAACATGAAAAGGCAACAGTTTGTGTTCATAAGTGAAAACGTGCTGTGTTGCTGTGTTTACTGTTCTATTTGAACACAAATACAAAAGCCTCAGATAGAAAAAAAAACCCTTATTAACATAGGAAGTCAACACATAAAGAGAACAGAATGTCCTGCATATGATACAAATGTGTTACATGATGATGTAAATAAACAATGGATGAAACTCCGTGAGGCGAGTAAGGAGCAGAAAATAACTCCTGTAAATAAAAACAGCTGTAATGGACCTAAGTAAAGGTAAAAACCCTCAAAACATAATATGGACTCTTAAAACTGGGTTGCTGGTGCTGCCTTTATATTTCCATTTGAATTAAAGATTGTGCCTTTAAAAATCTCTCATTGCAAATGCTTCATTTCAGAATAGAATATTCTTTATTGTCATTATACAATGTATAACGGGATCTCTTTAAGACTCCCTCTCAAAAAGCTGTCTGCTCTGATATTGTCATGCTGAATACATACCATAACTCCTACTCTATTACAAGCTACTGTCTAAATAAAAAAGGAGACAGAGCTTTTGCAAAAGTGGCAGTGGCAGGTAGACATTATGCAAATATGTTACATGATGATGTAAATAAGTAACAGACTAAAAGCCTGGACTTCAACTGAAGCATTTCAGGCAGTAGAGAATATCTCCCTTGAATAGACTTTTAGATTTTTTAGGTTTGAAGACCTATTACACACACGAGCAAAGCTATACCAGACCGAAGAAAAAAAAGCATAATATGGGCTCTTTAAAACGGCTGCCCATTTATTTCCATTTGGATTAAAAACTGTGTCTTTCAGGTCGGTAATTCATCGAGCTGCAGAAATAAGTTTCATCTTAAGAGCTTCCCAGACTTCGCTAATGTCTGTCCATCAACTTACTTCTGGGCAAGTCAGTTTCTCTCCTTCCTCTTTTTAATCTTTATCTCCATCTTTCCCTTCTACACATTTGCTTTGGATATATAAAGAACCTGGGTTAAAAAAATCTCAACAATCTTGAACTGACAGTATTACATATTTCGTTTTCCTCGGGAATACGCGAGCGTGGTAGTTTTAATAATATAACTTGAGCCAGCACCTTCATCGTCTTTCACTTGACATCAGTATCATTATTTGATTGAGCACATCATGCGACCCGTCCTTTGAACTCGTCTGATTTATTCATGTGACCCATGAAAGCAGCTCCAGGTAGGAAACGGGTTGCATGGCACACGTGGGTTAAAAGATTAACCGGATATAATGCTCCGGTGAAGCGTGAAACAGGAAAAAAAATCAAATTTATCAAGTCATCAAACAAGTTCAGAAAGTAAGGACAGAAGTTTTAACACAACACAGGCACACAATAAGGATAAAGCATTAAGAGAAGGTTTAGAAAGACACTGTTTTAGATTTAAGAGGTAGGTAAAATGTGTTTTTGTTACTGACCAGTCACTAACCTGGAGACCTGGCGCTGTAACGTTGAGTAGGTCTAGTCTAACGTATGGCTGAATACATGAATGGACAGAATGCAGCAGCAGAGTCTAAAGTCTCCTGCAGTGATGGTTCAGAAGTCACGCTGGGCAGCATATGCCATCTCCGTGTGTGTGGCTGTCATATCAGCTTGCTACTGGTCGGCAGTCCAAGTTTCACTTAGCATTTATTCATTTCTAATTCACGACCACATCCGGTGCATTAGAGCTGTGTTAAATCAACCGGAACCCCATCAAAGTCCCAGGAATGCATAAAAAGATGATGATGCCGATGATTGTTTAAAGATGTTTGTTTGAGCAATTGTTTGGCTCTTTATTCCGCACTGCAGGCAGAGATACTGTACTTGTATTATCAGCAGAGGTGGAATACGGGACTGTACGAACGAGATAAGATGATCGTTTTTAGCGAAAAGTATAAAACTTAGGGGTGGGTTACAATAGGGTTTTTTGAGATAAGTCGAGCTATCAGAGCCCCTGCGGTTAAACAGCGTGGGGCATCGCAGCAGCTGTCCAAATGTGTCACCGCCATTTCCACTGACTTTCATGTATGTTTTCAGACTGAGAGGTGATGTGGACAGAGGACACGGGGGAGAAACAAGAGAGAACAAACAAAAGTATGTTAAGGAGCAGGAAAACAGAGACGGATGAAAAGGGGAGCGCTGAAATGGAGCCATGAATAGCCAGCACCTAAAATGGCTGAATAAACAGGAGGAAATCTAGGTCGGTCTGTCTCTACCACTTCAAGGAACGTTGAGGCAAGTGCCCTACTTCTTGAATGCTTTGGACACTTTCAGGCCGAGCTGTCGTCAAAAACCTCCCTCACCCTCTGCCGAAAAAAGGAGTATTATTTATGAACTACAGAAATAATAGTAAATTTGCATTCATGTCTTCTTACATCCTCCCTGCATGCTTGTCCTTCCTCGTCAATTATCCCCCATAATTATTTTTCCCCCACCATTTCAAAAAGGCATTATTTTTCAAGAAATTAATTGGCCCAAAAGTAATAAGGCACCAGCCATTTTTTTAAAGGCAATTTTCTTTTCCATAATATGAAACTGCTAAAAGATAAGTGCATATCAAAGGCTCGGCAGATAGCGCTCATCGCGGCTCCCCTCTCTCACAATTAACAAGGGCTGCCTGCAGAGAGGAGGCATGAAATCTAGGTGATTGGAATGCAAGGAGATGCCAATGTAATTCTGAGAAACACCATTAACATTAATCAGGGCCTCCAAATGATTGATTACGCCCAGCGCTTTCTTGCATGTTGGGAGCTTTGCATGCATGCTGATGCACGCTGTAAGCATGTCAAAGTGCACAAATCAAAGATGCTTTTATGGCTGCGCTTTTATCTGACTTTTTAGGACTCTCATTTTGGAGGTGAGAAGTTTGTGATGGCAGCAGCACGAATGGGCCACAGAGAAACATACAGGCACGGACAGGTGTGTTAGCTCACATATTCAGAGATAACTACATAGAGGTTCACAGAGGGCAGAGAATAGTGAGCCAGAGAAAATGACAAATATATTGTCTATCTTGCAAGACACTGGGAGGTTGTTTTAAAATGTCACAGTGATTCTGAAGGTCTGTCCCAGGTCGGCCTGAGCTCCCGAACAAGACTGCAGGAGACTCATCGCTGTGTCACACACAAGCTCACATAATGAGCATCTGCCACCTTCGACTGCTCAGAAGTGTGCAGAAGCACGCTCACTTCATGCTCCCTGGAAGAGGTGGAGATGAGCACTTTCACATGTGAAACTCCAGGGATGGGGTAACCCCGATCTCAAACAGGATTCATTTTAAATACAGAATCTAATTTTCTCCAGGCCTTCCTTCAGGTGCGCCTTCACAATTTGACAAATGTTTGCTCCTTCTTCTTTTTCTTTTTTTTCCTTCAAGCTCCAGACAGAAGAATGGTGCAGTCTGACAAAAACACATAATCAGAAAGACAATTTCTCCTGCACTAATGTCGAGTGAGCAGGCTGTTCCTCCAAAAAAGAATGAAGAGTCTCAATCTTAACCGAGAAAAAAAGAGTAACAGGTGACAAATCGCTCAGCTGTCTGTTCCAGCCAAACCTCAGGATCTAAACAATCTTCGGAAGAGTGAAAGGAGGCGATTGAGGGGGAAAAAAGAGAAGAGAACGAAAACATCACCTCCTGCTGCCTTCTTCCCTTCTGTGTTTGCCTCAGTAAAGCAAACATTACTCCACTCACTCCTTTTACCTTTTCGCCTCTCAGCTCTGCCGCTGCCCCGCTATCAAAACCGCCCATCGTCTTTCTCCTGCACAAAGCTGGGTGGAAACAAGGTGTTGCCTCCTTGCCTTTTCCCGCCAGATGCTGTGGAGATTCTCGGCCAAGTCGGGGCACAGTGGGTGTCTGTCATTTCTGGGCTCGCTGTCGGGTGAGTTTATCTGTCATAGAAGGCGTCCTTACACTGCCGCCCCTGAAGGGAGATTAGACACACTGCACTGACTCCCTCCACCTCCATCTCTCTGTGTTTTCACTCTCTCTCCATATCTGCTGCTCCCTCTCCCCCCATCAATGTTTCCTCTCTTGCCTTCGCTGTCTCTGTCCTCTATCTCATCCTCCCCACCCTTCCCTCCCGCTATTTGTCAGTGTGTGCTCCACTGAGCCACGACTGTGAACAGGTTACAGTAGTCGAGAGGGGAGGTCCACTAGAATCAGCCATGCGAGGCACAGATTGGCCTCCTTGCCCATTCAGAAGGACTATTGACACAGGTTATAGCATAAAAATGCCCATGATTTATTCCAACCCCTCCTTTCTGCTATAGCTGACAGCTAAACTAGTGAAATAATGTCAGATAATGCTTTGTACAATGCCAAAAATACACGGCTGTCAATGTCACCATCACCTGCTTCTTCCTCTGCAGTTGCCGGTGAATTGTGAGGCACACTTCTGCAAACTATTTTTAAAATTTAACCAGACATTCTTGAGATAACTGTCAATAGCATTAATTTTTATGCAATAAACAGCCATTCAGGAAACTTATTCCCCCACAAAAAATGGCAAAACAACATACACTGGAGGCAGTTGGAGAATAATTGCACAAATAGTTAAACCCCACAGTTTCCATACAGAGTCTGTAAGCACTAGAAGTGAACCGTGAAGCACACATCTGCAAACTGTTTTTAAAATTTAACCAGACTTTCTTGAGCTAATTGCCAATGGCATTATTCTCTCTGCAATAGCTTGGCCAATAAACAACCATTCTGGGAAAAAAACCCTCCTGAAAATATCCAAAAAATGGAAACTAGAGGCAGTTCCATAATAAAATGGGAAATTCACTACATCCATATAGAATTTACAGAGTCTGTAGGTCCTAGAGGTGACTTAGACCCCTCTAGACATGTCAAAACAACTCCCACTAGAGGCACGTAGAGAATAAGGGTTTGAATAGTAAAGCCCCACAGTTTCCATATAGAGTCTATGGAGTCGATAAGTGCTGGAAGTGAATTGTAAAGCGCATATCGCAATTATTTAAAAAATTTTACCAGTCTTTCTTGAGCTAACTGTCAAAGCATTAATTTTTCCACAATAAACAACCATTCTAGAAACTCAACCCGCCATAAAAAAATAGCACAAAAAACACACTGGAGGCAGTTAGAAATTAATTGCACAAATGGGAAAACCCCACACTATCCATATAGACGCTCTGGAGTCTGTAGGCAGCAGAAATGAATTGTAAAGCATTCTTATGCAAACTATTTAAAAAAATTAACCAGACTTTTTTGAGCTAACTGATAGCATTCCTCTCTCTGCAACAGCTCGGCCAATAAACAACCATTCTGGAAACTTCAATGCCCCAAAAACGTCAAATAAACTTACACTGGGGGCAGTTAGACAATAACTGCACGAAGAGTAAAAGCCCGCAATATTCATATAGAAGCTATGGAGTCTGTAGGCACTAGAAGCTCAAATAAACTGAAGCCAAAACAAGGTTTAATCTCATCCCTGCCAGCACAGCAGAAGTCAGTTTTCATAGGGAATTTTATAATTAGAGCGTTATCCAACTTGTGCCATCCCCCAAGTGGCAGCATTACCACACAAGAGTAGAAGGCCCCTCGGAGGCTTTTCTGAGCAAAAGGCATATGTAATGAGTCATGAAGTCCCTCTTCACTCCAAATGACATTAATTGCTGTCCAGGCAGAAGCCTGCTGGAGAACGGCCAACACATGCGCAGGTTGGGGCAATTCAGCACTGGGACACTGCACAAGAGCCACATCTGACTTCTAAATTGTGTGCAGTTGCATCATGTATATGCACAGAACAGCCTTTTTTTCTAATCAAAGGCAATGTGTCTTATCAGCAGGAGAGAAAATATGATGAACACAGTATTTTCGAGAGAATCTGCCAAGCGGATGAGCTGGCTGAGCCATCAAAGAAGTCAGAGAAAGTACGTCTTTCCTTTCTCTTTCTTTGGCCAGTCTGGCATGTTCTAGCAAGATGTCAATGAATTAAAGATAATGCGGGAAGAATGAATTAAGTATGTGCTCTTCAGCCTTCAAACCAACTTAATCAAAGGGGTCTTGTGAAATTCGGGAGGGTGGGAGGGAGGGGAGTGGAGGGGTCAAGAGAGCTGTGCTTAACATCCGTCATCTGACTCACAGTGTCACGGCCGTGGGCTTAGATCTTCCACAGGGCATCACCGTGGGGCGTGGGAGCACCCATTCTGCACACAACTACTTCCACTGATTGCACTCGCTTGGTGAGCCTTGGCCCGATTTTTTTGCTTTGCATGCGCACACATCACCATAATCTCAAAGGAAATTTTACTTTAAAATGTTGTTTTGCTCCTATTTGTGGGTATAAATAGTTCTAATTATGTTTTTTTGTAAAAGTCAAAATCAAGGCAGCGCAGGCCGAGGCATCGTGACTGCTGCTTTTAGTAGAAAAGGCTCAAGCTCTGAAAAACCACCGGAACCTTAACGAAGCTAATAATATCTTTGTATTATGCTCCACTGCCGGGTAAACAGCCACTCGGACTGAACAACCCCAGAGGTTGATGTAGAACTTGTTTTCACAGAGTGAATCATACCCTCCTTAGGCGCACCTATAAAATATACAGGTTCATGCTTAAAATCATCTCGAGTTCCTCTTTAAAAATGTCTGAGAATGTTTCTTGGAAAGAACTTTGCTCGCATTTGCAGGGAAGACAATGTTCTGAGACAGTAAATGCCATAAGTACACTCATATTTTGAATGAAGCTTAGGAGAGAACTTGGAGCAAGTTCACCAGGCTGTTCAAACCAAGTGTTTACTCTCATGAAGTTCTTGAAGCTCATAAAAACTTGTCATCTGGCAACCTTATAAAATTATGATATATAATAATGTCTAGAATTTAATTATAGACTACATTTTGCATTATTAATTATTATGATACATAGAATATATAACACAGAATCTGCAAAGTAACTAGCAGTTTATTAAATAAATGCAGTAAAGTTAAACAGTGCAGTATTTTCCTCTGAAATACAGTGGAGTAGAAGGTTAAAGCAGCAGAAAATGGAAAGCAAAATGCATTTATCTAAATATTTAAAAAATGAAGTGCAGTATTACAGGAAATGTACTTCCAACTATTCATACATATAAAATTACTTTGCTGACTTTGTGGTTGATTCGAGACTTGAACTACACTGCTGCTGCATTTACATTAGAATTTATTTCTTTTAAAGCAATGGAACTGGCATAAAAAGGTACATTTAAATCAATCTGCTCCAAGCAATCCCGACACTTTTGTAACCTTTTACTTGCTTGCAATTCAGAGCTATACAGACGGACAAATTTCACATTTTTACAAACAAGTTCAAATGACCTGAAAAACCTAAAGTCCACGCCAGTTGCAGGTCAAACGCCAACAAACTTATCTCTGTGTTTCAAAGTTACACATTTGATAGTTTTCCCCATGAAAATAGTTCCTTCCTGCCATAAAGTGGTTTGGATGTAGCTCTATGAAGCCCCTACCTCTCTCCATCATTCCCTCTGCTGTTTGCTACAGTTCAAGCTAAGGCTG
Source organism: Acanthochromis polyacanthus (assembly GCF_021347895.1). Taxonomy (NCBI): domain Eukaryota; kingdom Metazoa; phylum Chordata; class Actinopteri; family Pomacentridae; genus Acanthochromis; species Acanthochromis polyacanthus. The sequence continues at coordinate 3,111,981 of NC_067128.1, forward strand.
GGTGATATGGCCAAAAAATTAAATCTCGATTTTTTTTTAGTCATCTTGGACGATTACGATTTTAATCAATTTTTGTTGTTTCTTTGCGGTCTGTTTGCTATGGCTAGTGCTAGCCATGCCACACTACTGTAGCTGCGGGCACTTTTCCCATTCTTTGGGATGCCTCTGTCCGAGGTGCTGAAAGAGGTTAGTTGTGCTGCTTCTCTTCATTTTCACAGTACGTTTGCAAACCTTGCACATGACTGTAGTTTGCTCTGTGTCAGTCTTGTCAAAGCCGAAACACTTCCATATAATCGATGTAACATGAGGCCCTTTTCTCGCGACCAACTCTTCGTCTGCTGTTCTGTCCGCCATGACGGGGGGGTGAGTGTTTTGGTGGAAGGAGATGAGAGGCGGAAGCAAACGCCAGTGCACAAGTCGTGAAAGGCAGAAGAAGAATCTGTATTGTAATATATTTAAGCTCGCCTCGATTTTACGATTTGGCAAATTTTCAAATCGTCAGGTTTAAAAAGGCGAATTAATCAAATTAATTCGATTTACCGCCCAGCCCCAGTTCAAGCACACCAGCTGTCCCACAACTTTGCTCAAACGCTGTAAAACGACTCTATACTACGTAATTGCAAGTTGTAATACTGGAGAAACTCAGCCATAGGTTTGGAAACTGGAAACCAATTCTAAGAAAGAATGATACAGAAAATTATGAGTGTTTTTTATTTCGGTTTGTGACATATGAATCCTTGGAAGTCTGAATCAGTGTTTTTGAGACACTTTCAAGGTGGAATGCACCAGTTTAAAACTGTCTGTTTTCATTGAATCCTTCAAAATACATGGTGATTATCAAGAATCCTACCAAGAAATTACATATCATAGAAACCATTATATGTATTATTAATGTAAAATGCTACAATTGATGAGTAAAATAAAGCATTATCGATCTATTCCCTGCAGAGGACATGCTTCCATGCAGAAAGACATACTCCCATATTTCCACTGCAGCTCTACTGAATTGAAAGAGCAAATAAAAACTGAGTTGCACTCTACAAGACAACAATTACCAGAATGCAGCAAAGATCACATATTGATTAAACATGATAGTACAGGAGCAGACTTTTCCTTTCATTTTTCTTTGATTTAACCTCTGCTCCCCACCCGTAAAACAACCCTTTGATGAAAAAAAAATAAAAAGAACCAGCCAGAAAATCCTCTAACCAGTCACCACACATGCACATACAACATCTGAGGATGTCAGGATCAGGATGAGAAAGGTCACCACCCTATTGGTCGGACTGGATTCTGCTGGCGGCCGCGGACTCTTCGGAGCCAGCTCTGACCTGAAAGGGACTGTGCTGTGTCTTTGGTTATGTATGTGAGAGCCAGGGTACAGTTGGCATTGCTTTACAGAGCTGAAGCCTCCACTAAAAATAGAAATTATGTTGTTGTTGTTGTTGTTTTCTTCCCCCCAATACAATAAAGTCACAGAGGAAATGGCTGAGGACAATGCAGGAGTAGAACAAGACGTGTGAGGATGGAAGAGCGGGCTGTCATGTCCTTGGCCGTTTGCCCTGCTGCCTGCTCAGAACGTCTGAGGATCAATAAAACTCTGACATACACTCCATAACCTTCACTGATTCAGTGCTTATAATAAGTCTACAACAGAGCCATCCAGTAGGAAATATCTTTTATCCCTACAGATTGGTTTTCTGATGATCCCGGCTTCTTAAAAAAGTCATATAGTCTTTTTTTTGTCTCCTTGTCAATAGAGCTTTGTCATGGTGAGAGTCAATAATGGGAGGATTAAATAAATACAAACTTGCACTCGGTAAAATGCACAGGTACTCACTTTCACATTTCACACACTCCATCTGTGAAAGAGCTTCGCACTCAAATTTGATCCCCCAGTTTTTTTTTTTATCAGCGAGGGAGAAGGGGGGGAAAAATAACTTCTTGCAGCTTTTTTTTTAACCAGCAGGCGCTTAATCCTCAGTGAATACATTTGCAGTGTGTGTGGATGTATGTGCTTGTGTTTGTGAGCGAGCCAATCTGCCACACCGTCGCTGATACTGAAGGGAGAAGACTTTTTTTTCCCTTTGCCTTCTTTCCACTAGATTTATTTTCTAATGTTGACGTTTATCACTTCAGCAGGCCTGCAATTCATCATCCACCCCCCTCCTCACACCCTCGTCAATAATCCGAAAGAGAGTCAATTTGCTAAAAATCTCTTCCTTTTATTTGGTTTTTACTCTTCTCCTTCCATCTCCCCTACCTGGCTCTTTGTCCCGTGGCGGCTCAGGTGAGAAGGTGAGCAGAGAGTGGATGGAAGCCTGGCGGGGAGGATTTAGGAGTGTCTTTGGAAGCCGGAGACGGCTCCCAGCCTTGTGGGTGAGATACACCTCAATCAATTTCAAATCCCTCTGATCTTTCATTAAGTGTTCGTCACAGGATATCCCCGCTCGTCACTCCAGCACACATAGCATTGTGTCTGGAGTCGGATAAATAGAGGAAATTATGATGCCGCCGAGTGAAGTGAGACGCTTTGATCTCGGAGAGCATCTGTCTCCATCTAAGAAAGTGCAGCTACTTAAAGGCAGTTATTTGCTGTTAGGACTAGCGCTGGGCAATAACTAAGCTGATATGTAGAGCACGTTAGCTGATATCTGGCCCTTCTACACATCAAGCAGATGCTGAATAGCAACATCTGATGGAAATATCTCAGTACTCAGCTGCAGCTCCTCAAAGTGCCTTTCCTGTACATCTAAACTGCACTCTTATTTATGTTTTGCTGCAAATGTATTTGCAGTCAGATTTTTTCTGTTCAGTGTATCTTTGCCATTTGTTTTGCTGTTTTAAGGTCAACCGATCAGCCAACCAAGTAGATATTAAATGGGATGAAAATGGAGTCGAAGCTTCAAACGTATTGTAAAAAAGGTTGTATTTTAACCCTTTTCTGGTCATTTTGGGGCCGAAACCGAACCAAGCTTAACCCTTAAAAAGCTGGGACCGAGTATTCTCGGCTCAACACGTGTGACTTGTTTATGATTGCTAATTAACATAAAATATGAACACACCCGTATGTTTAAGTCCACCAATGGTAAGATATAAACACTGGCCCCGAATTTGCTTATTTCAAACGATAAAGCCGTATGAGTCGTTACAACGAAGCCGCAATTACGAAGCTTTTATCGGGGCCGCGTACCGTAATAACACACCCGTGCCGGCTGAAATTCACAATGGCGAACGTCTACGACAATGCGACCTCGCAAGACTTGATTGATATTTTTATGGATTAGGTGGTTTTCAGTATATGTTTTAGTATATGTACTTCTCCAGAAACATGGCCTGGGAAAGCTTCAAACAAACTGTGATAGTTTCCTGAACCCAATCAAACAGTAGCTAAAAATCAAAGGTAAAAAGAAACTTCAATCTAAAACTAATGGTTCTATACAGTACATAACCTCCAGTCTGTGGGAGTAGGCTCTGTTGCTGACTTATGTCTCCATCCTCCTCTCCTTATGTCGACTTTGAAGCCATTTCAAGCTGGACTTTCCCACTGTGTCACAATCTCAGTTTTTAAGAAAATGCAATCCTTTCAAAACGTAAATGAGACTACAGTTGAGTTGTAGAGGAACCAGTTTTGGGTTTAAAAACTAGACAGTATTCACCAGCTAGTCACTAACTCTGACTCTCTGCCATTTGATTTTGGGAAAGCAATCCACCTACGATGGATTTTTAGAGGTTTTCAGGGAATACAAACAAGAGCAGTGAGACCAAATCAAAACAGTAATGTTTGTAACGGTAAGGAACACAATGACAATGAAGTGAATGACACTAATCTGCTGCTTAGAGCGTAAAGGATGGTTGATAATTCTCTGTCACTACAAATGACCCCTTTCACATGCATCACATTCACATCCAACAAGGCTTTAATGCCATTTTTTCAACATTTAAAGCTGCAATACAATATATATCTTTCACATACAGTCTATGTTTCTATGCATGTTAGGGAACAACCTGTAGGTGTGGCTGGACTCAGCAGAGTGAGAAATGAGTAATTGGTTTCAGGTAGTTAACTTAAAATCAATCAGATTTCTGTTGCCATGACAAAATTTTTTACTTCACACATTACAGACATGGCGCATTCACACGGGATTAAGAGCACAGAAATCCTCTGCAATTATTACAAATCACTATTGGTCCTGAGGTAACAGTAACTCCATGTGAATAGGGCTTAAGTTTTAAGGTAAAATGGGTGCCACTGTAATGATCACTCTGTGCACACCTCAGCATGTATCACACAGCTGTACAGCCTCAACCAGGAGCTTCAGCGGCATCGTTTTCGCACTGCAGCTGAACCGACTGACCGACCGGCACCTAGCGCTCAATCCAGCCTCCAACGTGAAAACAAGAGCGCCGTGGCACCGTAGTGGCAAAAGAACAGGAGGCTAAGATAAGAAGGAGTGATAGATAAGAGGGAGAAAGCGGGTGGCGGGGCGTCAGAGTGAGACAGAAAGGCAACACATAATTTGGAATTCACAGCCAATGTGCTTGTGTGCTGAGACCTATCTGAGCCAAGTTTGTCTCTGATCCTGCTCTGAATTCTAAAATACCCACATCTCTCCATCTCTTCTCACCCAACTCCTTCCCTCCCACCTATTTTTTTTTCTTCTTTCTTCTTCTTCTTTCTTTTTCATTCAGACCCTTGTATTTGTTCTCCTTTTGGATGTACACGACGCTATACTCTGTGTCTCTTTCATCTCCTCCTTCCATCTCTTCATCACTCGTGCGAATGGGATTCATGTCCTACCATGAAGCTGTGAAAACACGAGCATACCCCAGGGGTTTTCTGGCTGTCAGAGAGCAAAGAAGATAGAGGCAGGCACACTGTTTGTTGTTTCTCATTGAATTTTTCATCTTAATCCATGAAATATACATTGCCGGGGCCGGGGCTAAGGCCACAGACCGCATGGGCACATTGTAATAATGCTGCTCTGTTTGTCCAGCTTCGGCTTCGGTTATTACTTGCTGTGGCTCTCCTCCGAAAACGGAGTCAGGGAGGGTGATGTGGTGCATCAGAAGGTCTGCTACATAAACTGTACTCCCCGAAGCGCCTTTGGTTGACATGGATGAGTGACAGGCAGACGTCCCCAAAGAGCCCTCGTATCATGTTTGGAGTGTCAGTGGCAGCGCACCGTGGTGTGAACATTTGCTGAAGGAGCCTGTGGAAATGTGTGCGTGTTTGTGTGTGTGTTCCTGCATCTACATGGCTGTAGTGGAGAGATGAGGTGAGTGTGAGCATGTGGGTGGGTGTGTACGAATGAGAGGAAGGAATGAAAGTGCCCTTGTGTTACATATGTTTGTGTGTATCCATGCATGTGTCGTTTGAGGGGGAAATACAAGACACAAAAAGCCTTTCGGTGTAATGTGCATTTAAATGTGTCTTGTGCATCTTTTTCTATGTTTTCCGAGTGAAGGTGCCTGCCGAAGTTGTTAATTATTAATAACTACAGGCAACAAACTCTCACCCTCTTTCCTTGATTATTCCGTGTCAACTCAGGAACGCCACAACAGGAGCAAATTAGCATAAATCAGCACTCAATAGAGGTGTTTTTTGTTTCTTTCTGTATTGCTGAATACTTTTTTTTTCATTGATTTTCATGAGAACTTATTGTGAGCTCAAGCAGTTTAAATCTTAAATTAAACAAAATACTTTAAAGTCCCTCTCCGGTCACTGATTTAACCCTTAAAAACTCCTCCAAACTTGCACTTTAAGAGCTCAGGGGCACTTGAGAAGTTTTAAACGGCTGAATAATATCCATGAAAAGGATCTGTAAAGTTTTGTCTTTAACTCCGAAAAAGTCAAAGATACAGAGTTAACATTTCCATTATACAACATTTTTTGTTATTTTACAGCACTGTAATACAAGCTGTCTTCTTGCAGAACAGAAGAAGACAATATTCATAGATGTGGGACATAAAGTCCAGGTTAAGATGATGTTAATTAAAGTCTAGGCATGCATGCATGGCCTTTTTAAATACACAACTAAGTTTGCAGTTGCAGAAAACAGGTCCAGGTACATTTAGACTTTATGAGATTGCAAAGCTTGGTTTAACATCCCTCTTTGGTTGGCGGGTTATCTCCTAAAAACTCATCCCTGTGCATCTAAGTCACATATTGAGAAGTGTTTTATTCCCATTTAAATGATCCATTTCTATTTTAAAGTGCCTTACATGTGACTCTACACCACCGTTTTCATTATAATGTGTGGATCTATGAAGTCCCTGGATTCAGTCTTTCCATTCACTGCAGCTCAAACACACCAGCTCACCTCGACTCTGCTCAAACACTGCAAAACTACTCTATGCTACATGTTTGATCTGAGGATGGTGGTTGCCTTGCAGCTAGAAGATCCCTGGCTGGCGTTCAAGCCTGGGATCTTTCTGCCTGGAGTTTGCATGTTCTCCCTGTACATGTGTGGGTTTTCTCCAGGTTCTCCAGCTTCCTCCCATAGTCCAAAAATATGCTGAGGTTAATAGATAATCCTAATGTATGGATAGATGTTGAATGTGGAAAACGATTCTGAAGCTCCCTTCTTTTTCCCACACTGACAGGAATACCTCCTTAGGTTTTTGTTCCATTTGAAACCTCAGTGGTGCAAACACATGTTTTCAAGTCTGCAGCTTCATGTAGGAAATCCTCAGCTGTGGCGTTGCATGCTAATTTAGCTCATCATGTGACTTCTAGTGTGTAAATTAAAAAAAAGCACAATGTGGACTTGTTAACAAGCTAAGAAGCTTGATTCTCACTGGAGGGAGTCTTTAACATGTTCAAAATGGTCCCAAATAAACTTGTTTAAAAATTTATCCAGGACTACAAAGCATTCATGTCCTAGGCACGGGTGAAGAAACAGAAAAGGACAACTAAAACCAACCCAACACATCATGTTTCACCTTCTCCTCTGGTGGATGCTACAAAACACTGAACACCGAAACAACCACACATGGAAACATTAAAATCAGTCAAGAACATCAGATTTTGGATCCCAGCCCTGAACCATTGCATATACTGTAAGTACTGTATGTCACATATCTGTTTATTTCATCCAACACTCACTGCCTTCTGTTCCAGTGCATTATTTCTCATTTACCTCATGTATACAAGGTGATAATAACTCTGTATTTATTGTTAATTATTGCATTTGCATTAAACTTTGTAATCGAATTTTGCACTAAAAACCTCTGCTTCAGTTTCAGCATGCTCCTTTACACATGTCTGCAGTCGCACACACGAGCTAAACACCCGTTTTCCTCCTATAATGTCTTGTTCTTGTTTAAAAACACATAGGTTTTGTTTTATGTAAGAGAGCAAAGAAAACACCAGACTCAAATTCTTGAGTCTTGGCTAATAAAGTTGGTTCTGAAAACTTAAATATGCGTTTTTCCATTAGTAAGCGCCACACACCAGGCTGTACTATCCACCATGTGACGAACCAGACAACTGCCCCGAGGCCTCAGACTCCCCGGAGCCATGTTAGTCCCTGGTTCACTGCATGTCATGGTGTTTTTCAGTTTTGCAACTACTACTGCTACTACTCCTGTCTTGTTGAGGAACACTTTGGCAAAATGTAATTGTAATATCCTTATTATCTGAGTTAAGTTTGTGCATACTTATGAGTGAAATTGAGCTTAATCAAATAAGCAGACATGCTAAAAATATCTGAGGCAAGGAAACATTATTTCATCCTTGCAACGAAGCACATTTAGTCAAGTGTGAAAGTTTTAGGAAGAAATTGGAATATATATTTAACACTTTAATTTTATACTACTGAACTCTCTAAGATTTCGAGCCAATATTGTTTCTTATCATGCACATTTATTTGATAAGCTATTAGCTTCTTTGCAGTTTTAGATTCTTCATAAACATGTACAATCCAGCAGTAGATTATGATATCTTATATTAGATAAACATAGATGGCATTTTATTGATTTCAGCAGCCTGTGAAGTAATTAAAAGTAGCTCCACTCTTGCCGGCTGCATCATAAAGTGATGCACACATTAATGCATCAATAATTACAATCTGATGATACAATATTAATTTGTTTTTTTCTCATCGCTGCACTTTGTGTGAAGTTAATGGATGCATATAAATAATTCCTCACCTTCTCACCTCGAGTATGTTCTGACGTTATTATTTTTGTGCTTTGACTTTAAATTTTAAATCCACAACTTCTTTCTTTAAACAGAGTCTTACACTTTGACTTGAAGCAAAAGGACAGGTGTAGCTAAACAGATTAATGACGGCACAGCTCTATTCAAGCATCCCAGAAAGCCGTGACAGTGAACCACCATGCACAATGCCAAGACCTTAAACCTCCTGCAGTTAGATGGAATTCAGCCATTGTTTTGCTTAAGAAAGAAGAAGGCTAGCAGACTAATTTCAGCCAATATCTGGAGATGAGGTAACAGAATAGGTGTTGGGAGAATGAGAAGTTGGCTCGTGCATTAATATTAGAGTCAGTAGAGTGCTGTTTGTGCATGAAAGAAGCTGTCACTGCACTGCATGCAATAGGAACTTGAAGAAAACAAGGTAAATACACATGAGAGGAGCTTCAGCTGTAGACTGAGAACACAGAGGTGCAGCACAGATGCCACAGGGGGCCGTCCAGCTGTATAAATCCCCCCCTTTCTCCAGGAATGACAGTAAAACACTAAGATCTAAACGATAATATCATTTGAAATATTACTTTTCTCAGCAATTTGTCCAATGCCAGTTTCAGCATCATGTGTCGCTGCTGTTAATTCTATGTAGCCCAGCCACGCTAGACTCAGGTCAGAAGACGCAAGGGTCTAGGAGCTCTCGGCAGGGAGGGAGGCGGGCTAAAAGGTTGTCTATCAAATCACTCTGCAGCAATTGGGTAGGTATACAACCAATCAGCGCAACGAATAGGCTGACGTAGTTCCTAGAGCGCCGGATTTCAGAGGATGCGGGAGTTCGGTGAAGCCTTTTTTATACAGTCAATGGGTGAAGCTCAAGTATATTACTGACATGTTAACAGAAAGATTATTCAGAGTCGGTGCTAATGGAGCTCAACGACTGTTGTCGTTTTTGTTGTCGACCCTGGCAGAGAATTAAATTCGTTGCCGTGGGTTGTCTAGCGCGGCTAGGCTAAATTCCATGTGCAATATTTCATCTCTTTATTTTTTAGCTGCATTCGTAATGCTTCATGATCACGTCTAGAATTTTATTTTCATTTGCAACATTTTTGCAATATTTCACTTTCACGTACAGCTCTGTAAATGTAATGTGCAATATTTCATTTTTATCAAAATTTTCAGGTTAAAACATTTCATTATCATGTTTGATATTACCTCATAATACGTTCTATTATAGCCTTTTTTTTTAGCTTATTTAATTTCAGTATTGCATCGTACTCATATCTTCTTGTTTTTTTTTATTTTTTAGGCACTGCATTTCTTATGTTTTGTCATTTTGTTTATCTGGCACAAGAATTTCCAGATTAAGTTTTATTTCATCGTATCTTATCCTAAATATGTACAGCGCAGCAATATGTTTTGTGCAATATTTCATAAATTTAACCCAAGCCTTAACCCATTTCTCAGGTGCAACATTTCAGTTTCATGTGCATCTTTTCATTTTTATCTATTCTTCAGGTGCAATATTTCATTATCGTGTGTGATATTACTTATTACTTCAAAGTAACTGGCAGGATTGCTTTGTGCTGTTCTTTTCCAGCCTTATTTTAGCTTATTCTTTTAATTATAGTACTGAATCACACTCATATCTTGTTGTTTTTCTACTTTTTAGGCACTGCATTTCTTCTGTTATGTCATTTTGTTTTTTCTGAGCAATATATGGCAGAAATTAGAAAAAATCCTACAGGATTAATAAATCTATAATGAGTAATATTAGATAAAATGAAAATCACATTGACAATAATAAAGGTTAGTGTTATCTTGTGTCCTCTTATTGCATCGTATTGCATCTTATCTTAAATATGCAGTGTACAGTGTTGAGGTATACTGTCTAAACACTTTATCCCATAGCTTACAACAGCAGCTAAATCAAAAATGACAACATAAAACTATATTCTATTGCCTTTAATCAGTGGTGACACAAAACCACATCCCTATATAGCACAATATTCCCATCAGGGCTTCCGTCTGATTCTTAAACCGCTCACAAACCAAACACTACCTTACAATGGAAAATGAGAATCAATGATCCCTCACGGCTCCTCGTGTTGGTTCATACCGTTCCATGTATGGCACACGCGTGTCCACTCACCATCTGGTCGCTGGTATTCCAGTTAAGCTCAAGCTGCTGTAAACGCTCATTATGTAAACAGTGTCACCCCCGGGAAGGTATGATGTTAATAATCCCGTATTATATGTTGACCTCATAGGAAACAACCCGTGTAAGAGCTATGAATATTCATGCAGTGATAACATTTTTGTTGTTAGTTTGCTGAAATAACACAGTCTGTTGTCTCACCTGAAGAATCTGCATTAAAAAGCAGCAGAGATAAAAAAAATGACTCTGCTGTTCGGCTTAATAAAAATACTTATTTACCGGCGATAATGCTGACTGCGTGTACTGCAAGCAACTGGTTGTGAAACAGCTTCGAGGTATATTTTTTCCAGTTCTTTATTTCCGTGGGGGGAATCAAATGTGGGAGGTAAGAAAATACAAAGTCAAATAAGAAGCGGTAATGTTATCAGAGGCCATGAGCCATAACCGTGATAATATCTGTCTTTCCCTGCCGAGGTAGGGGTAACTTGATAGAGGCAATACATTGCTGGCCATATACGCGCTGATGCACACAGGTACACATCAAACATCTTATATTAGGTCTGTCAGAATGGAGAGGGAAGGAGGGAGGGTGATGTGGAAACAGACACGGTTTGGCATAAACACGTAGCCACAGAAAAGTACCTGACGGACGAGGAAAGACAAGTGTACAACTAAAAATATACATGCATTTGCAGATGTATGCATGATACGTCTGTGTAATATAGCATTTAGCCTCCACAGCCACTCATCTCATTCCACATCTTGTGTCAGAGTGTCTGCACAAGGCTTTTCAATTATCCGGCAGACGCATCTTTCCTCCCAGTGAATTAGCATGAGGGGAAAAACTCAAGTGGGTAATGGAATTCCACATGCTGTTACTCCATTAGAAAACACACAGCCTGACTGGTAGTTAATGCATGTTTGAGGGATGGAGGTGGAATACATATATGTGTATAACATATGCGGGGTGACATTAGATGAAAAATGTGCATTTGTCCATGAAGATCATTACATTATCATATGTATTATTACAGCTTTTATCCCGAGGTTGAAAGAGTGCAAACTATAAAAAAAACCCTCTACTGATGTGACCTCTGAGTGGAGCTTTTTAAGACCTCTCTAACATCATTTCAAATCAATTAGGCTTCAAATGTTAAAAACAAACAAACAAACAAGCAGTAAACAACAGGCAATAGAGAAAGGAAAGTTCAAACTGAAGCGGCCTGGTTTTTAAGAGCTCTGAAATCACATTCAGTCCTTAAATGTCACATGCATCCATAAAGCGGTAATTGGAGCTTTCATTGTGAGGACTTTGAATGGAGTGGAGCATACTTTGAAAGGTTCTACATATGAGATTTTGAACAGTAATATAACAGCAAACAACTATTTCCATGTAAAGATATAAGAAGAAACTCTCTCGGTGTGTTATAATCCAAGTTTCTTTACGTCTCTATGTGAGTACTTTTAAGGGCATGTGAGTCCCTCCCATTGAAATTGAGATTTTGAACATTAATATAACAGCAAACAACTATTTCCAAGGTAAAGATATAAGAAGAAACTTCCTCGGTGTATGCTGCAATCCACGTTTCTCGACTTCTTTATGTTGGTGCATGTGATTCCCTCCCATTGAAACTGAGGTTTTGAACATTAATATAGCAGCAAATACAGCCATGGCCATAAGTTTGGACACAACATGACTTATGTCTGTTTTGATGTCTATTACAGAACATAACTAATATTTTTTGACAGCACCAGTTTAATTAGTCAACAAATCAACAAGGGATATAATATTATCAATAAATTCCAACAATTGGAACAATTTTGTTCCCAAAACATACATCAGAAGAAAATAACAAAAAAAATGCAGTACTTTCACAACCGAATTTGGTAAGAATAACAAAATGACACCAAACTCTTTTGATGTTTTTTTTAAATATGAAACTTAATATAGTTCTCAGGAGTTGTGTATTATCACCCAAACACTTCAGTATTTTGTGGTATTTTCTAAGATTCACAAGCGTCATGTACTTGTGTCCAAACTTATGGCCATGGCTGTGAGTATTTCCAGTGTAAATATATAAGAAGAAACTCCCTCGGTGTGTGTTGTAATCCAGGTTTCTCTATGTTAGTGCATTTAGGTGCATGTGAGTCCCTCCCTTTGAAACTGTTGGCCCTTCCTGTGCTTAACAAAACACTAGGACTGAATCCTCAAACTACATTTTAAAATCAAAAGTTCAGTCCAGATCACACAACCAGTGCCCTGAAATTAATGTTCTAATTCATGTCTTTGTGTTGCTTTGATATATCTGTGTGTGTCTGTACTGCAGTATGTCATGGTTATACATGCAAAGTGGTGCAGAGTAGATCAAGTGAAGATAATGTCACTGGAGTTGACATGTATTTTACCATGCTAGTGTACGCTAATGGATATGGCCAGATTAGTTGTTGTTTTGTCTGCTCTCTTGTACACAACCTTTCTGACTGCAAATTAAATGCAAAGTGAAGGAGGAGGCTTGTCAAATGCACTCAGAGGTTCTGAATGTCACAGATAACACCTCCAAGTTACCTGCTACAGAGATCGTGTTGTAATATTTGCTGTGTCTTTATCTTCTCAGGTGCTGCGATGTGATTTTCTCTCTTAATTGGAATCCATACGAGCTGCCAGACATGAAATGTGACGCTGGGGTCGTAATTCCAGCTTTGCATGACTCCAGCTTGTCACCTACAGTGTCTGCACAGCAGTGAGTTAACGCCATGATCTGCTCACTCAGGTTGCAGTCGACTGTGTTTAAATGATGCAGAAGTTAAAAGACAGGAACACTGTAAAAAAAAGAGGTTTTGACTCTTTTCAAGTGTACGTTTTGGGACAATTCACTTTTATAGCTCTGCAATCTACGCTAAACATAAAAAAACAGGCAAAAAAGAAATGTCCACAAGTGACAATTTGTTCTTTTACAACATCTGATTGCAAAATTACACATTTTTTTTTAGTAGGTTTGAATCAACAAGATATATTTTTATTTCACAGACATTTACCATTATTTGAAAGAGAAAAAAAATACATATATTAAGGATTAGAAATTTTATCTGACTATTTTCCCTGTTTTTTTAAAAAAAATTACAGATAATATATTAAAAAAAAATCACAGAAAAAATGATTAATTTTCATGTTGATTGTAGAAAAACTGGTCAAAATTGCACATAATGTTTTAAACAAATAATAATCTGCTTTTTTACAGTGTGCCACCATGAAATTGCACTGTTTTACCGATTTTAAATCAACTTAGAAATAGAATAATTTTACAGAAAACATATGCTTTTTCTGGCACTCATTTTTTAAAATGCTTTTTAATTTAGTTTAGTTATTTTATTCATAGTGTAGTCTTTAAGTACAACCATGCCTCGTCTGTCCTGTTATTATGTTTCAAGCCAATTCTGAATTTAATTTGCTAAAAAGCATGATGAAGAACATGATGTGTACACACTATGCACATTTCTATATAGGCTGCATCCTTTACACCCACCTTTTCTATTAGTTTTAGCCACTAATGATTAATATTTATGATATTCTGATCGCACGCTTGTGTCTTCAAAGCAATCAGAGACTATTTCTCCTCTAATATCCAGCAAACATTCTGACGGTTTTGAAACTTCAGCATTTACCAAAATTTCCCTTCACCTGAGGATTCATCACTGTCGCGAGGCGCTGCCAGCGTCTTTTCGTAAAGCCTAAATGTCTTGTCTGTTTGTGGCTCTTTTGGTGACGCAAAACACGTTTTTTCTCGCCTAAATAATGCAGCGCAGATGAGATTCTGAAGGATTTTACTCTTTGTGTGCGAGTGTGTGTATTTGTGCGTGTTACATCTTGGGTAATCTTCACCTGCAGTCATATGCAGTCCCTGGTGAGAGACTGTGTGACTCACGACCGACACATCTAGCCCACGGCTTAGAGTTCTTCTGTCATGGATTTAAGCTTACACACACAAAGATTTTAATATTTAACCTACCTCACTCACACACACACTCACACTAATCACTGCAGTATCACCACAAGCCCCCCCTTTGACTCATCTTACACTGAAAAGTCATCTGTGATACAAACATATTTCACACCACAGCTTCAGGTTTTTATCTCAGCATTAAGCTCAGGTTATTTTCCACAACATGAAGCCGACAAGGATCCTCGTCTGTTTTACCCTCCGCAATTCAAATCAAGTGAACTCCCAAATGCGACGCCAGCGATGGCAAAATGTTGTGCTCACCTCCGCAAATTAGCCCCAAATTGCCCCTCAGATTTCAAACCAAGCATGCAAGTTGTTCTTAGCAGTTAAAATGTAAACACCACAATCAGCATTTTAATTCATGATTGCCAAACAAGCCGTAAGCTAATCACGGAGAGGAGATAATGAAAAAGCAAAAAGGGAGAGGAAAACTAAAGAGGGAGTCTGTGATTAGGTCTTGCCTGGAAATGTCTGTTTTTCTTTCCCCTCTCTGCGCTCTGGGCTGTGCATTTTTAAGAAAATGCCATCTACGGCACTTTTTTTTGTGATCTGCAAGCACAAGATACTTAAGTCAAAGTCAAGGTCGGTGAAAGACGTGTTTTACTAAAAATTTACTTCTGCATGGAGTGTAACACTGGAGGAGATATTTTCCTCTTTGTTGACTCTACCGTGTCAAATAATAGGCTAATAAAAAGCGTTAAAGTGGGCCTGTATCCACTTTAGTGAGCTGATTCTCAAGAAGTGACCTAATAATTCTAAAGGCTAAGGTAATGGCCCTGGGCTTGGTAGGACCTTTGGTTAGATGTATATTCAGAATCGACAGGCGTAAATGCCTTTAACCTTTTCCTCCGGATTCATTACAAAACGCTGACAGCAAGGACCTGATGTCTGTCTTTAGGAATTATTATCTACTGACATTTCAGTGAAGTCTACCGAACATATACCTTCTAAAGACAGCGATGTTGTTTTAGCTGCGAGTTAACCTTCCTCCTAATATCCCCACAACTTTAATGTGGGGAAAATGATAATTTATCAAAAAAAAGCAACCTCAAACATCTGAAATGAGATCAGGCAGTGGCTTATTTTCCTCAAGAAGTAACCAAATCCACTAAACTCCCGGCTAAATATTCACTCAAGGTCTAATTAATTATTTACCGCTCACCTGTGGCAATACCAGTGTAACTGTGGAGAAAGAGGGGAGCCTTGCTGAGCCATGACTTTTTTGCCAACTATTTTATAGTTTGAGGCTACAATCACTGTTAATATTAAATGAAACCCACTTTGTTTGTGCACTCTTGGCTGTCAATAAATCATTTGAAATATTAGCAGTGCTGTGTGTTACCCCATGCAGCCAAAAAAGGAAACTCCGTCGTGTTTCACAACATGCCGCTTCTCCGGATGAGTTGGCAAAATCTCCAGCCGTCGTTTCCCTATTAATAAATTGATTAGCGCGTGAGACTGGAGGAATGAAGACATTCACTGTCCAGTGACTTGCAGCGAAATTATAGGAGATACCCTGCTTGGCTAGAGATGCTGTGATATCTAAAAAGCCGTATTAAAAATGCATCGCCTTTCCTTCCTTTGGAGGTTCCTGCAATTACTCAGTTGGTTTAGAAACACGCAGGGAGGCATTCCCCACATCGCCCTCACCCGTAACTCTGCATCTTTATCGCTTTCCCTCTTCTATCTAATGCCACTCCACTTCCTCTCTCACCTATACACAGATGCAAACGCTTCCATCGCTCTGCACTCTAAAGGCGCCTCAGAACTGCTTGTTGTTGGCCCTCATCTTTGCAGAGCAGATGGCTGCTTTCCTGCGCCACATGGCCAGCACTCAGGAGATGAGGGGAGCTCTTTAAGAAGAAAAAGACTTTCAATCTGCTTTAGCAACTGTAGCTCCTCCTCATCATGGCATCTTTTTTCGCACGGCGTCAGCAGCAGCAGCAGAACTTTCTACTCCCAACCACCTCGACGTACCTCCACTGCAGGGATTTTGAAGGCCTGCCTTCATCTAGCTGCTGCTGCTGATTATGTAAATATTTAATGCTTACGTAAAAGAGTCAAACACAAGGTCGCTATGAGAAATTATTAAGATGCCTGAATGGATGCACGGTCAACTGGACGGGAACTCGCGGCTCCCCGTTAGGTTTTTTCTATCATGTTTCTGCAACATGTGGGAACACTCTGCATATGTATGGAGAGCTGCATTTATTATTCATGCCGAGAGTCGAATGTGGTGGAGAAGGAGGGTTATTCTGGAAGCGGGTGGCGAGCAGACAGGCTAGGGGAGTAAGTTATCCGTCCTTCTAGGGGTCTGCAATATTTGTATAATTCAGTTTTAGCATCATGGGCTGAATTTGGCATGAAAACCGCCACAAGGAAGCGAATGATCCTTGTTTCTGGCCATCACCTTGGTTGTAATGCTTGAAATATTAGGGCCAGAAAAATGCACCCAAGCACATTTGAATTCTAAATGGATGAAGGTAAAACTTACAATGTGGAGCATGATGTAGTCTCCCAGGCGTGGGGCGCTGTCGATGCGGACGAGGATGCCGTCTTTGATGGTGGTGCTGAAGCCCACCGCCAGCCGGTCTGTCCGTGTGCTCGGCCTCTCGTTATTGGGCCACGTGTACGTAATCAGGCCCCCTCCTTTGCCAAAGATGTACGTGGTGCCAGCTGCGCAGAATAAAAAAAAAAAAGAGAAATAAGAAACAGCAGGGGTTAGATTTGTTGTCGAAGAAATAGAGGCAGATAAAAGGAGGTAAACTTCACTTGCGCAATGTACAAACATACTCTAACTAGACACCAGGGAGCTCAGTGTTGTCACAAACAAGAAATGCCTGACAAACCAGTTCCAGACTAACTCCATTAGGGGCTAAATCTACTGTAATTCCTTGTGCTGCTACCTTGGAGCTACTACAGTGTAACCATGTCGAGTTCTATTTTTGGATTTTAATGGTATTCAGCAACCACCACCTTTTGGGTAGAAGTCAGCAGCTCCCCTGGCGACATCTATGACCTATCCAGCTCTTAAATATAGCCCCTTTCCAGGGAATATCAGCCGGCATTGGCCAGAATCGGATAAGTCCCCCAATCCTCATGTTTTATATATGAGACCTGCAACCAAAGAACAAAGGTTGGCACAAGAAAAAAGAGTCGGGGGGTCGAGGGGGGAGATCGAAGAACCTTCGTCGGGTTTAATTTAACAAATGCAGTGTGTAGAGGAAGAAAAGGACCTCAGTACCGTCGGGGGAGGAGAAGCTTGCCAGAAATTTTTGCAATTACATCAGCTTCCATGCAGATTTGTGTCAGATTAGAGCCTCTGACTGGATCAAACTTGGCCTTGAGACACAAAATCTGTTGAAATTGTTTGTAGAGTTTCATTTTTTTTATCATCACATGGAGAGAAAAAAAGAAGTAAAGTTTCACTACTTGGTTGCAGGGTCGGATTCAATTCCAACTTCTGAATGTTCCCTAAGGTGTGTCAGAATTAAAGCACTGAATCCTTGAGCCGCTTAGCCATCTCGTCCACATTTAGGCAAAGATAATCGAGAGATCAAAGGCATTAGACCTACAGCAGATAGACTAGTGGGTGAATCAATATGGCAGACAAAACAGACTCCTGTGGCCTGAGGGAGGAGTGCAAAGCATTTGGCCCACCGCACAGGCTGACAGGGGATTGCTAATGAAGCCGCTGAGTTCTTGCATCAATGTATTAATTCATTTTTCTTCAACCCTCCGCTTCCCTTTCTTCCGTATCACCTCCCACCACCCCCCCGCCATTTCTCTTTTCCGTTCACTTCCTCTCCGAGTCACCTGAACATCTGCTTGGCCGTGTGATGGGTGCCCAGCTGTCTCACTGTTTCCCCTACGAAGCGGCCAACAATCTGCTCTGTGGTCTATAATACCCTGGAGACTGCAAGAACATATGGAAGAGAGGGACTAAGAGAGAGGGAGAGACTCGATTGACCAGATGAGCATCTCAATTTGCCTTCAGGCACACAAACAGGTCTGCATTTTACGCAGCTCAGGTGTCAGCACTGCAAAACCACAAACTAAGGTCGTCTATGTGACATGAAAAATGACTAAACGAACGAAGCATTCGGCGCCTCAAACAACTGTTTGGCTTCTTGTGACTAATAACCATAAATGGATGGTTTAACACAGACGCCTGCCTTTGGGACTTCATTTTTTTCCCTCCAGAACAGAAACAATGAAGTCACCTGATTGCTTCCAGAGACACAAATGAAGCTGATGAGTGCGTCACCTGCCTCGAACGGCGCGTTTCATCCACGGCGCTGCATCTGACGACGAGCCCCACGCAGGCGACAGATAGCAGCCTGCAACCACGACTGCACCGGATCTGGCCCTGCTGTCTCACTGCCTCAAAGTTTCTTGTTGCCAAAAGAGTTCAGGCAGACTTGGGATCAGCTTTCCCCGGCAAACGAGCAAACTTTGCCTATCTCATCTAACACACACTCTTTTTTTCTGGAGGGGATGACGATGATGAACAGCAAAGATACAAGCACCCCGGGGAGCCAATTATCACATTGAGGAGATTTGCTTAGTGTTTCAAGAAGACAATGTTCGGCATGAAACACACAGAAGCAGCCACACACACGGCGACTGACGCACACACACACACACACACACACACAAGCAGGCGGGCTGACGGAGGCACAAATGCACATCATGATGCTAAAGCGTGCAAACACGTGTGCACACACGCACAAACACCGAAAACATGATGCCTTCTCACATACAATCGCACAAGTGGGTGATTATCTGCACAAGTACAGAGAAGAGAGAGAACCCGAGATCTCCGAGATGTAGCACATTTCCCTAACAACCTGCTGGGCACAGACTGCACCGGCTGCATTTCCACACCGAGAGGAAGTCCACTGCATATCAATTCGTGCATTCATTGCATGCAGAAGTATCGAGTGTGGCATCATTTCTGACACTCATCTGAGGATTTCGACAGGGAGAAAGAACTGTATGGATGGCTTGCAAACTGTGCACAAAAAAAAAAAAGAACTGTAGTGCCCAGACTCAACTCCCAAGGTCAAGAGTTTCATTTAAATAATGTCACCAAAGCCAGAGGCCCTTTTCGGGCGACAGGGCTTTTCCACTCAAGTGTGGATGTACGGAGCAGCGATATAATTAAATTTCAGCAATTTTGCAAGGAGACTAATTAGAGGATGAGGGTAAGCAATGGCATATTTTAATATTTCCAGCATATTTTAGCACACACACTCTCAATTACCTCACCTAACACCTCCTTGGGCATTAACGCGACTCTCAACCTGTTAATGAGCAGTATCTTTCCAAGGTGTTTTTTTCAACCTGCTTTTAAAAATTTGCTATACTAAAAGCAGAAACCAAAAAAAAAGAGAAGGTGCTTTTCTTCATTAAAACTAAAGAAGTTAACATGCACAATCTGGAGCACTGTGCAATCTGCAAAAACATAAAATTTAAAATTTAAAAAAGTGCCCGCAATTAGAAGTACAGAAGCGCCACAGAAAAGGATTCCATTCATTGTCCGGAAAATGACTTGGTTCATTAACAAGACAACCGTTTTAGAAAAGTCTGTGTAACAGAGTGTGGCAAAGTAATGTGCTTCTGCTCTTATTTTACCTTGATTTGCATGGCATCTGTGCAGCAAAGACTTTGATACAATGCCTAGGATGTTGATCCAGTGAGCTGCGTTAAGGCAATAAGGTAGAAAGGAGTCCAATTTGTTCTTTGCTTCATGGAAATGGCTGAAAGTGCTCTTTAGTTGAAGTTTCTCTGCTTTATTTGCCTTTTGTTTTTCTCACAGACTGTTTTTTCCACCATTGTGGTCAATGTTGGCATTCTTCAGATGGGCAATGACAAATTATTCCCATCATTACTTACAAGGCTGCAGCATTAAACAGCAGTAAACAGCAGGAATTAGGTGTTGAGTCTGCGCGCGGCTTTCACTGACATGAAGCCTGGTGAAAAGCCAAGTGCAGGGAAAATATCATCAAAGGAATCAAAATCTACAAACAGATTACAGCACAGGATGTTATTTTTGTGGATCAGAGGGGACTTTCATCTCCATCTTTGAATAATGCAGTCTTACTATGGCCAGTGGGTATTGGAGAGAGGCCATCTGAAATCTAATTGTAGCACATGGGTGCTCCATTGATTTGAGAGTAAAAGGATGGGAGATAGCAAGCTTTTTGAAAGGAATAATGAGCAAAACTGATTTTCTTTTATTATTCCTTGAAAGCTGACAATAAATCAAGGTAAAATGCTTCCAAATTAGTGCTGTGACTCGAATATTACTTCAATTATCATCTCGATTAATCAGTTAGATGATCTGTTAATGTGAAATGTCAGGGAATGGTGAAAAATGCAGTTTCAGGTGTTCTTGTTTTGTCCACAACCCACAGATATATTCAGTTTAATGTCATTGAGGAGAATAACAAAAATTGTGAAAATATTCACATTTCAGAAGCTGGAATCAGAGAACTGAGACTCAAATTTCTGAAAATAGTTCACCATTATTTCAATAGTCGACACTCAGAATGACAGCCAAAAAACCAACTAAAAACTAGTGGTGTTGGTTGCAAAATGGAGGCGATGCACTTATGCATTAGTCACCGCTGCTGTGATTTATTGCATCTGCAGCATCCGTCCGTTTAGAGGCAAACTGTAGATGAGAGACTAGGTCAAAGCCTTGGCCTCTATTTCACAGAGGTCCCCCGAGGCGTGGAGGAGCAGACAGAAGGTCAGGACACCTGTCTGCCCAACAGAACTATGTTCTGTCCTTCAGGCCCCCACGTGACGCTGCCCAACTACAGGAGGATACAGTATTCTCACACAGAGCCAGAAATCACAGAAGGTCACCGCTTTCAATACGCCTGACCAGCGGGAGGAAAGAAACTTCGGCTAGCAAGATAAAAGCCACTGCTGAAGCTTAATAGCGATTAAAAAATAATGGAAAACATTTATTTATACCGGAACGCTCTCCTCCTCGCTCTCTATCTTCCACATGCACATTTAAACTTTAGCGGGCTACAATGCTATCTATAAAAGAGCAACAGGGGTAGAGCAGCTGCTGTTCAACGTGTGCTATAACTGGGTAATTGCTTGTATTCAGACTTCACACCACGCTGTGATAAATCCCTCTATGTAGAGGCAGCAGTACAGTAAAGGACTGTCCAGCTGCACAGAGATGGCAGTCAAGGTTTGTTTTTTTTGTATTGTCCTTGTGAGAGCTGGATTGGGTAGTCTGAGTGTTCCCGTACCTTTGTGTGCATGTGTGTTTACGGACAACCACAAAGAAGACGGTGGCACAACCAGGCAGCTACCCACAAGGCACAAACTGCAGTGTGTAAACGCTGTGTGTTTAAGCACGCACGCACACAAACACACGCTCACAGTAATCTGCGCAGACAGGTATGAGTTTGAATTTTTGCGCACATATCAACACACACTTCCTCCCTTTTCTCCTTGCTGTGTGTTGTTTATGTGCTTTTATGTCTTTCCCCTTGTTATCTCTTGGGCTTTCTGCAGCGCTCGCACCCCAGGGGACTGAGGAAGAAGACAAACACGGTTTGATGTGGTCGAATTTTCTGCCATCGGAGAATGAGGGAAAGAAAAAGAAGGCTACAAAAAAAAAAGAATACTGAAAGTGAGATGCAAAATGTAATTGCCTCCTCAATCATGTTCAAAAGAACTCTGTCATTACAACACTTTCCCCTGCTGTGTTTCATACATGGGGAATTATTAGGCTTGCTGTCCTTCACACGCAAACTACAATAAAGAATCATTGAGAGAAGAATCGAATTGTGAGATACTGAGCTGTGTAATCACTGGAATTTATCTCCATTTTACAACCTCTTATCATTTCATAATTCATATTTCCAACTGTTGCCATTTCCCCTCTGGGATGGAGCGAGGGAACGGCTGATGACTGAACGCTCTCTCTCCCTTCTTCTTCTCCTCTCTCGCTCCATATTCAATCAGCTGCCAGAAGCTAGTTCAGAGGAAATGGCTAAAATGCTGCTAAAATGTATTTCTACGGCGTGGACGCACACGTACAACAAACTGCGCTGGTCTCTGCGTTGTCACTCCACACGGCGGCCACGTGTCCCATCCCTCATCAGCGACGCCGAACCGAACGCAGAATATGATTGATGAAGGGCAATGTGTTGTGAAGAATGGCTATGTAAAGAAAACAGCCAGCCTCGAATGATTTACACTGTCTGTTTCCCACATTATAATAAGCTGTAGCATTACCGCGCTGTATGGATTCACGCGCCAAAAACCATGGGTAATGGAAGAAAAACTGAGAAAGGAGACAGAATGGACAGAGTGGAGATAGTGGAGGCTGAATTATGATGTATGTGCAAACAGAAAACTGTGAAACACATAAGAAGAACAATTTGTTTCCATCAAGACCTGCACGTAGCAAGTCTGCGATAAAAAAATGTAATTAAATTTCATGTAGGCTATGCAAAGATCTCGTGTCAGGTAAGTTTAGGTACAAAAAAAGGACGCTTTCATGTGTAAACACAACAGCTTACATGGATGTCAAAAAGCTGCAGAACAAAACATGAAGAAACCACATAAATGGTCCGCAATTATTGCTTCAGGGAGTTAATTCCTGGTCTCCACAGCAAGCACAGCGGATTGTATAGCTTACTCGACAATGTATAACATTTTGTTGGACTCGTATTCTAACTTTATGAGCCGGAGCCCCACTAGCAAACGCAACAAAGCGAGGCAGAGGCTCAGGCAGGCTTCAGAGCAACACGGGCAGCCGGGATGATAAAGTCTGAGCCGCTGGGCAGCAGCTCGGCTCGCTGGGATTGAGCAGTCATATACTACAGCGCTTGTATTTGCGCTACAGTTGCCCAACAATGCCAGGAGAAGCTAAGGCCTCTCTGCTGCTATGGGATTTAGTGTTGACAGTTTACTTGGAATTGGCTCGTTGGTGCCGGTGCAGAGGGAATGCAGGTGTGTGACAGGAAACAACCAACACCGAGGGCGAACACAGGAGCACATTGTAGTCCCTGCCGCAGTACGAGGCAGCAACCAACTGTTGTTCTCAATATCGATTCATCCGCTGATTATTTCTGCGATTTACCATCCGCTCATACGACGTTTGTCTGATTTGCTACAAGCAGTCTACTCAATTTGAATATCTCAGTGAGTAAAATAAAGCTCCAAGCCCGTATTTTTACCAGTTTCTAAGTCATACAGTATCCCAACATCATGGTGCTGATATAGTCAAGACAATCTCCTCTACACAATAATGAAAAGATAGCTCCACTGCCAGCTTAACAGTGTGAGATACATGCAAAAGCATCACATTTACATAATATGAAACTTTTCCCCCTTAGTATAAAGGCCAATATAAAAAACCACAGAGTTTTATCATAATAAATGATGGAAGACGGATAGCATGGACTGTTCCATACAGAATTATACTGCTTATATTAATAACATAAAAGCTTAAAACTAAATGTTTAATAACCTATGGTGCTACATTTCATACACAGTTTTATTTCTCATACTTTCTCCACAATATTTATATTTTTATCCCTTGGTAAAACGTTAGCTGTTCATGTATAAAGCCTGACATGTTAAGTAACCTGCACAAACACAGGAAGTGGTGGAAATACCTGACAATTTACATTTTATGCTACTCTGTTCTTTCACTCCACTACATTTCAGAGAAATATTGCACTTTCTGCTCCGCTACATTTATCTGACAGCTTGATTTACTTTAAAGCTGGAGATTTTACACCGTAGATAATATAACAAGCCTTTAAAGTAATATATATTTTCAAGATTAAAGCAGAGGTCTTCCAAACTTTTGAGGTTCTTGTAAAAAGCAGTGTGCGGCTTGGTGCACATTTCATATGTCTGTGAGTCGTTCACAGCTCCAGCGATTTTCCTTCGAAACTTCTCACATGATTTCACTGCAGCCAAAAAAGTTCCATTGAACCCAAATCCGGGCAGAAACCAAAGAAAACAGATTCAGAAGTTTCTTTTTCCCCCTTTTCTCACACATATCATGATCTGTCTGATTTTATCTGGTGTTTTTGGATATAAAACTGGATTTAAAGTCATTCAAATTTGCAGCAGCTGCAACACACTGATGTTTTACTGATAATAATCTAATAAACCAGGACTTACACACCTTTTTCCTGCTATGTACTTTTACTTCAGTAGGATTTTTCATGCAAGACTTTTGATCTGAATACTTCTTCCACCACTGTGCACAAGAGAGTTAATTCATTCGGATTATTTGGCCCTCAGCTCAGATTTAAGTGCTGGGAGTTACACAAGATCCCCACACTTGTTGCACACACTGGGAGTCCAGATTTTTTTCCCCTTTTGTCCATATCCCTATACGTCATTCCTTGGGCCAACCCGGTCGACGCAACGAGCTACGTAAAAGACATCCAACGACACGAGGACGCAGTGAGGGGGTTCAATCAGAAAGTTCTTATCTCTGTCGTCACCCTTCACCAGCGGGGGACACACTTGACATGTTTCGATGATGAACAGCTTGATTTGCCATCTGTATCACGTTGCTGGGGGAGAAGTGGGGGAGATGTGGAGATGGCAGAGGACAGGGGAGAGTGGAGATTGAGGTTTTTTTTTTTTTTTTGCAGGAGGAGAAGGAGGGAAGACACGGAGACTAGAGAAACACAGATGGAAAGAGAGTCAAGTGGCGTAGATGTGAGCCTGAGATGTTCCAAGCTACATCCTCCCTCTACCCCCCTCAACTCTCTCAGTGCAACAGGGAAAGGCTTTGTAACATTGGCTCCTTACCCAGAGGCATGTCAAATCATCCTCAGATCGCTACAGAGGAGCGGGAAGATCGACTCACAGACACCCATTAACGAAGCAGTCATGTATCCTCACTTCAGTTTCATGTAACACTGCAAAGGCGCAAATGTGAGTACACAGAAGTGAAAAATACCCCCATACACAACAGCAGAAGGTGAGCCATAGCAACTCCCCTCTCATTACCGCAAAACTTGGATAGCCAGTCTCACCCTCCCGCCCTCGTCTCCCCCCTCCTGCTGCATTACTGACACTCCTCTCCGTTGTAGCGGCGAGCGGGCAGAGAGGAGGGGCTTTAAATGAGTTTTTTCCCTTTTTTTTTATTTTGCTCAGTGCTCTGGAGATGTCAGCTCCTATTCTCTCTGGTTGGGAAAAGGGAAAAGAGGAAGAGCGAAAGGGGTCTGACGAGGATTTCAGAGGCTGGGGGAAGCAGGGGGGAGAGGAGGGGAGTGGAGGTTTGCAGCTGAGATCCACACAGCACTCTAGGCTACAAAGAAGACCTGTCTGCTGACTTTAATGCTGCTCGCTGCCACCAGTAGAGCTTTCAGAGAAGGGCGGGAGAGAGAGCGACGTTGCAGGGAGATGAAAGGAAAGGAGGTACAAGGTAGACGAGATGCAGAAAGGATGCCGGCTAAAAGAGGAAGAGACAGACAGACAAAGATGGGCAGCGAAGGTGGAGCAAAGTCAGCTTGAGCTGGCATAAACACACACAAAGATCGCAAATAAGAAGCCGGGACGCTGGCACACCAAAGCTCTGCAAAAACCTGACTCAATCCCCCGCTTCCCCCTTTTTCTATGGCGAAAATTAGCATTCTGTCAGCTCCAGTGTTGATGTTCACACTGCTCTCAGCGAAATTAGGACATGAGTGTCTCCTTCCCATCATTCATAATGCATGACGCACAATGTGTGTGTGAGGCGGATCACTTCAGAGGCAGGCCACACCAAACCCTGCTGAGGATTAGGTGAAGAAGATCTCCTAAAGAATAAGGGATTCCAAGATGGCTCCGAGTGGAAGCATCATTTATAATTGAATCTTCCCCAGAGGATACTGCAGCCTGTCTGCCTTTGCCAAGGCTTCGCGGAGAGCCCAGAACTCCACTCTCTCCCAGTCTGCCTCCGTCTCTCTCTTTCTCCCCCTTTTCTCTCTCTGCAATAACTGAAAAGACCCTCCTGCACAAATACAACACAGCGAACCTCAGCCACTGATCTTATCCCAAGGCCTTCAAGACTCAAACCCCGGTTGGACACGTTTACTCATTCTGAACTTACAGAGTTGTCCTTTTTTTCAGTCGAAGGAAAAGTTTACATCGTGAGACACAACAATAGCGAGTGTGTTGCTCTTTATAGCACCTGAAAATAGCACCACGTTTACTCATTCTATTGTGGGTGAAAGGAATAAAAGGAGATGCAGTACTGTGTTTGAGCAAAGGCAAAGGTGAACTTCTGTGTTTGTGCTGACAAATCTGTGCAACAGTGTAGAGATGCATCCACGCTATAATAGAAGCAATTATTATAGTAAAAACAAACACATTTTTAGAGGTTAAATATTCCACAATTAACCATTTCTTCAATGATTTAATGCAGAGAAATTGCATAGAGGCGTTCTCCATTCAGGATCTCAAGTTTTTTTTAGAGCTACTCAATGAAAAAATAACCTTTGCACTTAATTAGCAGATCTCATGAGCCAGCCAACCTTTTGTGTTTGCATCATGTACACACACAGATGGTCGTACATATTCCTGCTGCTGTTATCAAGCTATTTCACTGACAGACACTTGGCAGCGGGTAACTCGCAGAGTTCCATGCAAACACTGCAAAACCAGCAAACAGGGATGTGAACGTTGACCGATAACCAAATAATCAAAGATTTGGCTTCGCACATGAAATCCTCTTTATGGAAATGGAAAGAAATGTGCTCAATTTGTTTGTTCGACATCCAGGATACATATCAGGGATTTTACTGGATCAGATTGGGCATTTGGCGGCTTGCAATGCATGACAATAAATATGATCAGCTCATGTACAACAAAGGCAACGAATCTGTGCCGCCCTATTTGACTGGAATATGCATTTTCAAGTTGTTTGAGCAAAAAAGTTCCTACTCTGGAGGAAATGACACGTTAGCAAAACAGGTTAATAACTGTGCATCCTTTATACTCTCAATCAATTTGACACTGATTTAAACATCTTTAGAGGGCATCAAAAAGCCTTTCATGAAAAGTTGCAAGTACCTCTACATGTAAATTCAACTTTATTTGCAAGGAAAATGCTATCCTTATATCTAGGGATGTCTTTTGCGACTGTGTAGTAATTTATACTGTTTATTTAACATTTTCTTTCTTTCTTTCTTCTTCTAGAGAATTGATAGGGCCGTGCCCCTCCCCCCCCCTTTCTCTATTGGATGATAAAAGTCCTCTGTTGAAGCATGTCGGCTGAATAAAGAGCAGACCCTTCCAGTGAGGCAGATAGAGTTGCGGGGGTTATTTTTCACATGATGTCAACAAACCACTGCAACAAATGGATTTTTGCTAGTTCTGTTTGTTTGCCTAAGACTAGTTGTGTGCAGAATGTAATAAGTCCAGATGGATTGACTATCTGTCTATTTGCCGCACAGAGAAACAGGCAGCAGTGTTTGCTTGATGGTTGCTAGCTGTTGTTAAAGGTGACGTATCTTGCACATTCCCAGATCTATGGTTTTATTCTACGGGAATATATTTGCATCATTTATCCTACTGATGCTTAATGCCACCCCTGAAAGAGGCTGTTTTTGTTCCTGTGTTTAAAATCTCTCTCTGGTTAATGATTAAACCCTTAAAACTCATCTGTGAATAAAAGTTACATGTTTTTTTTTCCATTTAAATGTGCAGATCTATGAAGTCCTTGCCTCCTACTCCATCACCAGCTAATCAATGACTCCAACACTGTAAAACTACTTCATGTTACATCATGGCAAGCTGTGATATTGGAGAACTTAGTCATAAATTAGGTTTATTACATATGAAACCCCAAAATCTATGCTCAGATAGGGAATTAACAGCTTTTTTTTCACTCATACTATGTCTTCTAGCATATAAAACCTGATTTGAACTGTAAGGGATCGTTAAGGTCTGATTGTTTGGTAAGGTTTGATGTTTTGATTGATCACATTCTGGAAACTCTCCTACAGCAGACTTTTCTGCGGTCTCCAGACACCACGAAAACAAACAATGGTTGCCAGATTTTGCTTTTCTCATTTTTTAGACAAAATGTCTTCTTCTCCAAGTGTACATCTGAACTCAGGTCTGGTTCAAAAAATGTTAGTATACAAAGCAAACACAACCCTACCAACACTTTAACAAAAAAAAAAAAAAGCTATTGAACAAATGGCTGTAGGGGAAGTAGAGATATAAATTTAACTTGCAGGAATTACTTTCACATATGTTTAGCTCAACTTTTGGAACTTTGACCATGACAGCTGACATCACATCAGCGTATATATGACATAAAGTCATGAAAAAAATGCGATAAAGAAAGCTGCATAATGTGTTCGGCTCCCTCCTTCTCACTTCTGGCTGCAGCACTAAGTACGGGAGTGTGAGAAGTGATAATTAAGGTGCCACTTCTGCATATAGTCTTCCCTCACATACAGTAACTACAGTTTTAAAAGGAAGATGACAGCTATAAACAAAGTGTTGGAAACAAAAGGCGACAGTGAGCCTTAGTTTTCCATACTCGCCTTGTCAGATCACACCTTCTTCTGGCATGCTGGCTGTGCATTTCCATTACAGCTGGATTCTATTTATAAAGTAACTTGAGGATCTCTGTCTCAGATGCCCACCTGCCTTTGAAGAACATGGATTAGAGAGCCGGATGGACAGATGCTAAAAGGAATCAGCATGTTGTATGAAGCAGGGCTAATCTTCTCTTTGATACTGACAAGATCAAATAGAAACAAAAATACTTCAGTCTAAACTGCTAGACACGTATGACTCTTCCTCGTAGGGGGAAAAAACAAACAATGCAATCATGATGACAATACAGATGTCTGTTTTAGAGATCAAAATCAAACTGTGAGTAAACTTGCCTTTTTTGTGCGTTTGCTCGGTGCCCAGCTTTTGTCTGAATTTGATGATTGCCCATTGAAACACAGCTTCATTGTGTTCTCTAAAGATAGACCAGCTGTGCCTGTGGTTGGCATAGCAACCCCACATCCTAGCCACCCTCGCCTGTGTCGAACCTGACATCATTTCCAGCCCTGCCTACATCAAACACCTTTACATGTCACTGATTAGCTCCAGCTCCTCCCAAGCAGTGATGAGCAGAAGTACTTAGATGCGCATCGCAATGCACCTCCCACACGTCCTGTACAGTCTGCATCGCACGCAGACGCAGGAAACACACACACACATTCACACACACAGGGTGGCATGTGAGACGGAAAAAAGAAAAAAAATTCAATCAAGTTTGTACTTTTCAGAAGTTTACTCAGCCGCCTCCCTCTGAGCCAAGGACTTCTTTTCCACAGTAACATTTAAGGCGGCGCTCACTCTGCCCCTGCTGTTCTCACTAAACAACTTTCCTATTTATGCTGAGGCCTGCCGTCAATGGCAGCCTTGATGAAGTGATTGGTTTTGACAAGTAGTTCTTATTTCAGTGTGACGGCAACCTTTAAGGTACGCAGAACCCACTGCTAAGTGCTCCAGCCTGCCGTTCTTTTATGGAAACAATCAGTGCATTGTAATGGTCATTTATCACAGCCAATCAGAATCCTTCTCTCTGCCGAGCTTCACCTGTGTGCACCCGCAGAGCACCTCGCTAACCGTAATGGGGCTCCGCGGGTCGTCTTTCGTACAGCAGGAGTCTTTAATAAGTTGTTGCAAAGTGACACTTTGACCTGAGACTGGGAGCTGGTAGCAACAGGTGAGAATTTTAGTGGCAATTACTGAGAATGCACGAAAGTTATTGTTTGCACAAGTAGCATAAATTCTGCAAAGACGTAGCTGAGGTTGGGAAATTGCTCGAGGAAGGACAGACCAATTACAAGGAGGCAAAACACAGTACAGAAAAAAACATCAGTGAATGAAGAAGCACAGTGATGCAAATGCATCCACAAAGGAAAACAGTAACTTTGCAAGTCAGTCTCCACAAAATTACATTCCTATCCAACTTAACTACATTTTTAGTTATGTTTTGGAGGAAATATATTTACAGCCAGACTACATTTGTTTGTAACATATCACAAACACATTTCTAATCAACATCTTTAAAGAAGTTCTAAACATGTTGTGAAAGGCTTGTATTTTAACCCAAACCTCAACCAATTAATTCTGGAGCTGATCTTTAACCAAGCTTCCAACCAAAAAGTAAAAGTATCTATTAAAACATAATATCATCCCAAAACTGTGTATTTTTTGTGCCTAACCCTCACCAGAAACAATAGAAAACTCTAAGTAAACAACAGGAGAGAATGAAACCTGAGGCTGACGCTCCTGGCCCATCTTCTGGGTGAAGGTCTCGTTGCATCTTTCTTACCAAGTCACACCTCAAAACAAGATTATGTTCCCCTCAAACTGAGCTTGCAGTTTAGTTACATTGAATGTAATTTAGTGGAGACAGGGTTGACTTTTACTCTTTCTGTAGCAATTTAATGAACCGACGATGGAAGTTCTTGGATAGAGCTCTCCACCATCATCATCGAAGCACCAATTAACAGAATATCCTTTGGTAAAATGGTCTTCATTCCTCCAGAAGATTTCTACAGACGTACCAATCTATACAATGGATCATTACAGTCTTTCTAGTGACTCATGGTGGCCCAACACCTTTCTAATGGAACTTCATACATTACCATGCAGAGTGAAATCATTCATTTCCAAAGATGAATGAGGGACAGAAGTGGTCTGGTGTCCTCCTTTCAGAGAGCATCTACTGGCCTTTGGGTCATTACTGGGACCATTATAGGACCATTATAGGACTATTTTTTTTTAATCAATCACTGAGAACCATGATACACAAATCAACATTCACATTTCAGTCACATCAAGTATTTGCTTTTTGGTCATGATTAAACCTTAAAATCCCACTGTGGCTGATGGTTTCACCCCTAAAAACTTACCTTAGTGTTTTAACGTAACGTATTCAGAAGGTTTTTTTTTTTTTTGATCATAGCTTAGATGCAACTCTATACTGTTGCACAGATTTCCCAACACAAACACAGAAGTTCACCTATGCTTTTGCTCAAACACAAACTGTTTTGCACAATGGCTACACCCTACAAACTGACAGAACTGGTTTCTTAAGTTTGTTACATATGAAACCCAAAAGTCTGAATCTGTGTTTTTGAGGCGACATCAGTACACTTTACTGCTACTGCTAAGCCATGGCACTGACTGCTTATATCACTCATTTTATGTAGTGCAGCATATAAAAAAACACCATATGGCCATGTTAACAAGGTCAAAAGCTTAAATTTCACCAGAGGAGGTCTTTAAATACATACCTTGTGCCAACAGAGACCTGGGACTATATTACACCAGTGTAATTACTCAATAAAATACTAAACGTCTGGTTACTACGCAGACTATGTGTCTATAACAAAGTACTAGTGTCAGGTCAAAAATAATTTAAAAAAAGCATAATCTGTTTTTACATTTTAATATGCTCTCTGACATGATATGTAGACTATTATTTGATTATTCCAATGTCTAAATAAAGCACAATGATACAAAAACATGACTATTTGACTTATTTTAAGTGGGTTACAGGTATAGTTCAGAGCAGCATCTTTTCTGATACTGCAGGCCCCTGATGATCACAGCTCTGCAAATGGAAATGTACCTGAGGCTACCGATGAGGAGGAATTAGTTTTTGTGCCAATTATGAATCAGGTCACACCAGAGAAGTGAAGTTTGGAGAATGACACAGCGATTCAGATTGCTGGTACACAGTATGTGCTCTGAATGGCATTACAGTTAAAACACATCCAGCTAGTGGTACCAAGAGTTAACCTCAGCTGCCTTGACCCTGTAGTAGTAGTTTACTATCTAAATGTACAAAAGCGTGAGCCAGAAAAACTCCCCAGCACAATGGTGGAAAACATTGGCATTCAGTTTCTGTGGCCACGGCTGTAGAAGAGTAAAACGGGGTCATGACTTCTAAAAGCTGATGGATTTTCTGAAAGTCTTTTCTCTAGAATCAGAACCACTTGAGCTGAAAAACTCCCACGAAAACACTGGAGATGACTGACTTGTTGGTGCCAGTTTTGCGCAATTACATGTCAAAATATCCTCAAGAATGTGAATATTTTGGGTTAGATAAGACACTACATACATGAAACACACTAATGCTCAGTGTGAAATATTGTTGACTAAAAACACTACTTGGAACTTAAAAATAATTGTAAAATTTCATGAATTACAGCTCGCGCTGCTATTGTGCTCGACACAGTCAAACAAAACAGTAGAGCAACTGTCTACACAACATTGCATATTATTTTCTTTTAATTTGTCGCCTATCTGTGCATACGTTGATGGAATAAACAGTATTTTATTTTAGCCCTTCTCCTGGTGTAGAAACAGAGCAACACACACACAAAGGCACACTACGAGATAAATAGTGCATTCTCTCACTGAGACAGTCTTTATCATTGCAACCGGGATCCAATATTGGAATGGTACTCTGTAGTTGGTGTTTTCCAATTCCCTCCGGCAGGTGGTTCGACTTCGGCCCTCTATTGAATGTGTCAACCTTATAATTAATGCCCTCCCTCTCTTCCGTTCCACTCCACTCCGTCCTCTCCATTCTTCTCCCAACTCCTCTTCCTCCACCATTGACCAGCTACCTTTAACGGACTCTCGTCGGTGCCCGGTAGTTCTAACCCAATGCTCCAAGGACATTGAGCCCGACACAAAAATGGAGCGCTGACTCAAACCACAGGAGGAAAATTTGGCAGCGGAGGGCGCAATTCATCTCCTCGCAGTGATTTAGCCACAAAGCCACGGAGAGGTCGGTCCTGCACCACCTCCTCCGTTATCTGTTTCCAATCCTTTATCAAGAACGAGTTTAGGTGGAGTCGGGGAGGGGAGGTAGCAATGGAGACAGATGCTTAAAAGGCCACTGCCACACAGCCTATCTGCAAATAAACAAGACGGATCGATGAGTAGGAGGAGGAACGGGGACAGATGCGGGGTAAAGGGTCCTTCTTGAAAGCTGTAATTAACAGAATCCTTAAGAGGTAGTTATGGATCCGCAATAGGCATGAGGGCGTACGCAAGTCTGACTGAGGACGAGATAAAGACAGCAAGTGAGCAAATGTTGGAGGAGAGTTCGGCATCGAGCCCGGTCAGCGAGCTTGTGTGGAAGCTCATGTGGATGCATATGCCGATCAGAGGCCGAAGCTTAGCTGAATTTGCCTGGGGTGAGTTTGAGAGGGCCTGCGGGAGTTCGGAGGGCAGTGGGATGGAACATGCTGGCCTCTCAGTGTTTCTTAGTGTCGGCCTAATTAAAGGCTAAGCCAAAAGCCTCTCCATGTTGTTGCTGCTGCTGCTTTGTGTGTAAGCATGTGGATGTGCTCACGATTTAAAGTTCACATCCAAGGGTTTGAAAATCTCTGCTAACTCAAATGTTTTCGAGTTCCTAAACACTCCGAGTCAATTTGTTTTTGCAAACTTGTCTGGCCCGATGACCTCAGTTTTAATCGCCAAGTCTCGGGATGCCAGATAAAAGCGGTGTTAAGCTGTCATGTGGATTTGGGTGTAGCTTATTTTGCTTTCACAAACAGCTTAAAATTGATCAAATTGATATCATGCCCTTCAAAATGTGTTGGCACAACTACACAGGATACTGCTGCATCGAGTAAATCGAGTGCTTTCCTGAACGCTAATTTTCAAAAGTCATTTTTTTCAAGGACTGTGCACTCCTTTGGCAAATGGAATAAGAGAGCAGTGTATAATTAAAGCTTTTGGGTAGCATTTAAAAAACATTTTTTCGCTTTTTTAAAAAGCATTTATCAAACAATGTGTTAGTTGTGGAAATATATGCTTAAGTGCCATCAGGTGGGGTCCTGACCTCAAACTTTAGAAGCAGTTCTTTGTGAATCTGTCGAGATTCATGTGTTTAAGTGTGCGCCTGCCTTTTTCTGGTGTGCAGATTTAAACGAGCAGATGTACACCTAAAAGCTAAGGCATCGAGCATTTCTATCCCACCCTTCTCTCCCCTTTCTTCCACCCTCTTCTTCTCCCAATCTTTCACTCATACACCTCAACCCCACCCATACCAGCCGGTCCCAGTTGCTGCCTTTGAAGATGTACTTAGCTGAACTGACAAGAAATTTAAAGCAAGCGACGGCAGCTTTCAACAGCTCATGAAAGGCAAAAGAAATCTGCCACTCTGTGTGAGTCAAATGGATGGGGGAATTGTTGCAGCGGCATGGTAACGGGGACGGGGACTATAGGTAAAACCTCTGTACAAAGCTTACTTCAATCCCTCAGCCTGGGCTCACACACATCTCGGCTCATATGGCACACACAAAACTCAAGCAAATGCATAGGGAAGACAAAGCCTCACCAGCGGAACCCCTGAGCTACCTTTCGACAAAACAGAAACCAAAAATGCATCATTCAAATATATTTTGGCATGCCTTCATTCAACAGGCCCCCCCCCCTCTCTCCTTGCCCTGGGACAATACATTGACACAAAAGCATGGGTTCTCATTTTTTCCCTCTCAGTCCGACTTCAAATTAAGAAATTTATTCTACAGCCCTGGGGAGTCGAGTTCATTAAAACATATTACTACTCCCATCACATGGAGACCTACCTATAGGCACACAATTCATTCTGTTCAAAAAGACAAAAAAAAAAAAACAAAAAAACAAAACCTGTAGCTGCTCAGTGACCTACACACTTTAAATATGTTGCTGTAGAAAAGCCAAGGTGACAGGGCCCATTGTATAGTCTAGACATGAGCTCTTGTTTCATCAAAGGGAAGACATCAATCCGCAGGCTGAGCCAATAGGGCAACAGGTGCCACAGTCACACAGAGCCTATCAGGATCTGACTTTATTTTACTGCGGTGTTGGATATGAATACTGATAGGGGTGTGTTTGACTGTGCCAGAGGAGGCACGAAAAGCAGCACAGACTACACAAGAAGACCATTAAATATGTTTGTGCTGTAGCTTCTTTTTCTTTATTACTTGTATTCCCTTGTAAGACAGAGAATATCCAAACAAAAGGGTTAAATAGTGCAATTATTGTCCCCTGTCTGGTGCTAGAGATATAGAAAGGCATATGCTCTGTATTACATGCAGTCACAGCACTGTTCACCTTGAGGTAATACAGCAAGCTGTAAGAGCAGAATAGTAATACACAAAATGTGATCCGCAATCTAACCATTCACTTAAAAAAAAACTACGGTGCAGCTCTTTCAAGTCCATCATTTGTCCTCACCGGAACCCCGAGCACTTTGTACCATCACAGTGCGATACAGAGGAAAAGAAACAGGAAAAAAAAATAAGAAACCCTCTGCTCTTCAAAATCTCCCACTACAGCTCCACTTGTCCACGTTTTCGAAATCACAGCTTATCAAAGCACTTCTTATCTTGTGCACAAACCTGCCTACCCCCAATTCCATCACTCCACTTGACCCTAAGCTCCATCAAGGAGGTTGTAGATCCCTCAGTGAGAGGTCTGAGGATGATTCGGTGCGGATGACGAATTGAGTGGCAGGGAAGCAGCCGGAGGTGACAGTCAGATTGCGGTTTGGTGCTTCAGGTGGAGACACTGTGGTCAGGACAGTGGTGGGAAGGGCAACCAGGGAAGTCGCCAGTGCAGCGAGTTAGTGAGGCTTTTGCTCAACTTTGATCTGTTTGTCATCCTCTATTTTCTACCTGTTTTTGCTAAACATAAAGGGAGCAAATTAAGGGATAGTAGCAGGCCAGAGAGGGCGCCAGCACTGACCGTTACCGTAGATCCACTGCCAGTGCACAACACTCTACTTGTTTTTTTCCCTAAAAAAACATGGGATTACATATTCTGTTCGAAAAACCAGGATATGACAATAATGGAATTTTAAATGAAAAAGATGTCAAGAAAGCGAGCCGGGATGAAAGATAGCACTGGAAGGCATCTTTCTGCCATAACAGAGCATGTACATCTACTCAACGAGCAACCCTGACATCAAACATTGAAACAAAGTGAAAACATCAAAGCTGTCTCGCGGTGAGCGTTTTGCTCTGTCAAATTTCACATTACCTTGATCAATTTAAACTTTTATTTTGCTCCATCAAGTGCACCACAAGCACCCAGGCAGCAGGTACAATAGAAGTTCTTCAGACTGATGGTGCTTCTATCCAGGCGGAGAGGCATTCGCGCTGTTGCTGTTGTTGAGATAAAGAAAAGGAAACGATTTTGTGGGTGACTGAGCGCTGTGTGTACGGGCCGTGCACGGACGTACAGGGGCCTTTTTGTGCGTGTGCGCAGGTGCATGTTTGCATATGCAGGCTTCAAGTATAAATTTCATCCAGAGACTCTCATACTTATTCAGTTGGCTGTGGGTCCTTATAAAATAGCCCCAGGCAAATATTTACATTACAGTATGCTGATTGCTTCGCTAATGGCTGCTTCGGAGTGCTCTATTGTGGCGAGATGAAGGGGGCCGGTGAGGCGAGGTACATGGTTCCAGCATAGTAACTAAGGGTGGCAGGAGTGAGAGGGCCAGTGCTGGGAAATAAACTGGTAATATGCCTGGCTGACAGAGAAAAAAAACACAGAGAAATGGGAATATATGAAGCCTCACATCCCATTACCCATCGCAATATTCTCACACACAAAATTTCTCTACACAGGCCTCCCATGACTAACTGTCCTGCTCATTCTGGCCAGCTGCGTTCGTGTGTGGAAATGGGTGAAAAAGAACCGGTACTCATGGGGGATGAATTAGCGCCAGCGTTAGTGGTACAAAAAAAAAAAAAACATTAGTCGAATGCTAAATATCCCCATTTTATCCCATCAAGCCTGTGGTTGTTCGAGCCTCTTCAGAATCTAATAAAAGATTTAGACAGTTATCTGAGCCTGCAAAACCAAGCGGGAGAGATTAGACTAACAAACAAACTCCAAAGAAAACTCTCCTCTCCCTTTATCTCAGTTTGTTTTTGCAGCATCTTTCCACTGAACGTGATGGTAATCAGGCTTCATTGAAAAAGAGGGACGCTACAGTGCTTCTAAATATTTCTTTTTTGCCCACAGACATGCTGATTGTGCTACAAGATAGCACAACAAGTATGCGTGTCTGGTTGTTAAGGATGAAAGCGAGGCAGGAGAGTCAGGGAGCATCAGCAGCAGGAGCTGCAGTCGGTGGCTGGCTGAGGCCCTGTGCAGTACTAAGGGTCCTTTCTCATTATATGCTATCAGCACCATCAGGTTTGGCTGCAAGGTATTTCACTTATCACAGAGGAAACCCAACAGGCTCCAGAGCTCCTCTCTCACCAAACACTTTAATTGGATCTTTTAGCACTAATCTGCTGCCCCCAAAACACTGCCTGAGTTTTAATTAAACAAACGCCATATTAGATTTCACTTAGGGCTCCTTGAAATGCCACATTTAACTCATCCCCAACCTCGACGCCACAGGGGGATAAGGCCGACTCCTCCCCCCAAAAAATCACTTTATATTGCTCAGTGTTTACAAATGACATAAACAAATCGCTTCCGGCGCTGCGATCCATTTAAAGCATAAACTAAAAGGTTACAAACTGAAGCTCTTTTACTCTTTTGCTTTTGTTGGGCTGTCCTGAGCTGACGTCCGCTCACTAAGCCGTCTCATTTGGGCAGACCTCAAAGAGCCCAATCACCTGAGGTTGACACTCCTTGGCTTCAATTAATACCAGGATTATTCAGGCAGAACACATCAACAACACTCATATTTCTCTCGGAGACAGGGATAAATGGATCATTCTTGCGCTGCCGATAAATCGATAAAACATTACGCTGATGCAAAAGGAGTTCCCACGAGAAAGGTGACAGGCAGGGAGGAGCTTAGCAACACCGTCTGTCTCGCTTTGTCTATTTGCTTTCTACCAGGAGAAGTGACAGTACAAAGGAAAGCCAGTGGAAGCGACAAAATAAAGACATGAAAGACGAATGCTTTCAATTTCACGTCTTTGTTCCGTCTATATGATGGAAAGTTTCCTCTCAACTAAAACCTGAAGTCATCTTTAACACCCGAATCAGCAAATCTCTCTTAAGGACCAATTAAAACTTTCAGCGGCTGAGCGAATAACTGCTCAATGAATGGTGACTGAATGGAGAGGAAAGAGCTCACTACAGCATGCCGCTACGAAGAGGGAAGGACCCATTAATGCACCCTTGGGTCCAGAAATGAACCTGTGCTGAGTCCTGGCGCTGACAGTGTATCAACTTGTGCAAGCCTAAGAGAGCTATCTCTAAGTACTAGCCAATGTGAGTTTGACTATTTCCGCACTTACAACCACTTACAGCAGTCACATTGAATCAATGCCTGTGGATAGTTTGATCGGGCGAACCTTCCCACCCTCCCCAAAGCAAAGCCTGTCTCCCAGCATATATCCTGAGCACACTTCTCCCTTTGCATTGCCTTCTGCCCAACCACTTGTACTCTTTACCGCCCAAGGGTGCTTTTTACTTCTATTACACGATTTTAATTCTCTTTGATGATAGGCATCTAACACAGTGCCCTTAACCTTAATCTCCTCCTTTTCTCTTTGCTGTGGCATTGAGGGGATCATTACTATGCAAGATGCAAGCATGAATTTGGGGGTGAGGGGCTGACAATGTGTACGTACGTGCATAGGAGAAATGTAAATGCACATGTCCTTGCAGCAATGAAAGCCGTTATTTGGCAATACTCCAGAGACAGGAGTGCACCGGTGGAGGTGGCAGTCACAGCTTTGGTCCTATGCAGGTTTTATTACTGCTCATTGTCAATGCAAATGAGCACCGCTAAAGCTATCAATGCCACCTGAGCAGCGCCAGAAGGGACAGCAGACGCCAACACATTCCTGCAAGTCCTTGATAAAACAATTGTGTAATGTATGCAAAAGAATAACTCTATAAATGATGAATTACCCCGCTTTTAGTTGGAGCGCTTTCTGATTCCATCTAAAAAGCGCGCACATACTGCAGATTAGGATTTTACGGGGCGGTGATTGCACCATTCGGTGAGCATTGGTATTCTGTTGGAAGTGGCTTTGTGGAAGTCTGCGGCCACTCTAGGACAGAGCAGGCAAGAAAGAGAAAAGGTAAAGAAAAGGGGAGTCAATTGCGTTTGAGTTTCCATTACGACGGTGAAATACTGCTGAGAAAGGAAGCTCAAAAAACTGATTTGGGTATGAAAAGCACTGGAGAGTGTGGGCAGCAGGGGAGAGGGAGAGAATGTGAGAAAAATGAGAGAAAGCGAGTTAATACCAGAAAGCTTCTCCAGGACTTGCAGAGGGTAAAGAAAAAAGAGAATAGAAAAAGAAAACAAGAGTGACGGATAAAGAGCCAAACAATCTTTGTCAAGACTTTAACACTTTTCTCTCAGGTGGCTCTGATTCCCTCAGTTGGCTTCAATTCCCTGTACGGCTACAACAGGCCACTATCTCCTGCCTTTGTGTGTCTGTGTGTGTGCAGAGCTGGCTCTCTGCCTAGCCAATTATGTCCTTGTGCTAGAGCCATCTCCCCGTCCCTGACCTTTACTGCCCAGCTCCCTACAGACCGCCCTCCACTCCACCACTTTGTCTGAATGTCTGTCCCACTATCACTCTTGGCTGGCCCACTAAAAAAGAAGAAAGACAAAATGTACTTTCTTTTTTCTTCATCTCCACAAACCCCGAAAATTCTCCCCTCCTTTTTTCTCCTCTGCCTTTCTGGGCTTGCCAAGGTTTCCAGTTATTTGTTGCAGCTACTTGTTCATGCACGCTCCCATTTTGACTCCCCGATCAAAGGTATTAATAGCTGTGAATATAT
Source organism: Acanthochromis polyacanthus (assembly GCF_021347895.1). Lineage (NCBI taxonomy): Eukaryota > Metazoa > Chordata > Actinopteri > Pomacentridae > Acanthochromis > Acanthochromis polyacanthus. The sequence continues at coordinate 3,152,083 of NC_067128.1, forward strand.
TCCAGTTTTGGAGGTGAATTTCTATCCGGGGTGAAGACCAAATCAAAATAAAATAATAACGCAACTAGATCTGCCCATTATTTCCTGATGGCGTATCTCAGCAGGGCTCCACAATCCAATCAAACGGCAGATAATGAAAAGCAAGGAAGCAATTTAAAACCTTGAGGGTCCTTCAGCAGAAGAAAGGCAGAGAATAAAGCACATCAGCCAATATTATGGCAGATAATCCATACTCTTCTCACTTCTTTTTCCTGCTCAACCTGTCTGTCTCGCTCGTTCTCTCGTGTTGTATATCTTTCTTCTTTTTCTGCCTCAGTTATATCACTTTGTCTCCCTCATTGCAGGGCAGGATAATTAAAGTTCTTTGATGCTGCACCTCTCCAACTACTTCAGAGGGATAGAGTTAATGGAAGTCACTGGCTTCTACCAGACCTTAGACTTTAAATTGAATGTCTCCACTCCATTTGAGAGCCGTAGGAAGATAAAAGGCCGAAGTGATAGGCTCTTTGCTTCCTGTTCATAGAGCTCTAACTAGACAACTGGAGACACTTTAATGGTCACTGCTCTGCAGCATATTCATGACAAATGAATACCAGTTGAATGTGAGTGCCACTGAAATGGGTGATTGTGGATGTTTGGCTTTACATGTACAGGCGAATGTGTGGCCACTAACACACACGGCGAAATGCCTCCCTTGAGATTCGAATCTGAAGGTTTTGGATGGAAAAAATAACCTCCGTCCGGTCTCCCAGTTTCTCTTTTCATTTGCTCATATCTCATCCAAACATTTTTGAAGCTGCAGGGCTGCCAACAGGAAAGAAACATAAAAAAAAAAAACATTGGTTGGGAATGTCCTGGTGGTTCAAAGAATGCTGCATTTTGTGAGTTCTGAACTGTGCCAGAAATGTTTTTGTGTTTTGTTGCTTGTCATTTTTTGCTGTCTCCCTTCACTATGTGCTGTTATCTGAGCACAGGAAGCAACTGTCGGAAGCCTCGCTGCTGTTTACTACAGTGTATACCGAGTTCTCATTAAGAACATGCCACGAATCCTTGGAACAGATGATGTGAAGTGAAACAATCTTTACCATACATAACATCACATTAAGTGCTCCTGTATTTGCACTCCTCTGAAAGGTTGCCACAGTTGGAAACTAAAAGGGCTTGACTGTGGTGAAGCATATGGATTTGTTTCATCCTTCATCTCGAGGTGCAAACACTGACACATACAGCACGTCCTTGCACAAACACACACACACAAACACGTCAATTTATTCGCCCACGCGCTTCAATTGTGTGTAGCATCAAAGCAGCCTGCTGCTCGGCACTGGCGCCTCATGACTGATTAGTGAAGCTTGCTGCTGTAAAGAGTGGGAAGTGTCCAGTGAATAAAATGTACATATGTATATTTACTGTTTTCTTAAGGGAGCTAAATGACAGTTCTAATCAGTGGTCTCTCATGTCTTTTTGATTCTGTTTTCCCTTGCCTGTGATGATTTTTCTTCGCAGTATCAGAGTGAATTTGCGCCCTCGTGTCCTGGCTGCGTACCAACTTTGCTTTGCTGGAAAGTGCTCACTCCACAATAGACCTCGTGACTAGTTTGCACTCATTTTTCAAATCAATGTCACTGCAGAGATCTCTTCTTTGCTTTGGGACTCAGGTTTGAATGAGTATGTTGCTCAAATAACACTGAATGCACGAAGGTCTGTTTTTGTCTTGTTGAACAAGTTTCACGATGTGGAGGAGGAGGGGTGCATATGGATGTGTCTGTACTTTATATCTGTACATTTTCTCCTTCCCTTTCTGGGCACATCCATACTGTTCAAGTCTATGTGTATGTGAGAACGCTTTGAAGTGAATCCACACTAGAGTGCATCCCGCATGGCAGGAGAACCGCTCCTGGCGATACCACAGCGAATGCAGCATAGTGAAAGCATACACGCGCTGCAAACACACATACAGGCAAATACAGTACACATGTGGACACACACACAGTTGGAGGCAGTCTGAAAGAGAGGAGCGACAGTATTTCATGAGACAGGTGAGTGGGCTGTAGGCTCCACACCTGCCAGCTCCTATCTCGTAGGCAGCCTCCTGGAAACTGGACCTAACCAGAGTCACCAAGTTTGCTCTACTGGAAAAAAAAAAAAGCATGCCGTTTTCAGTTCTTCACATCTCTCTGGCTTGCCTTTCCTTCTAAATTTCGAAATGTTCCAGCCATCATCACTCACATTACAGACTTGTTTCACTGTCTGCAGCAAAAGTGTGGCAGCAAATCAAGAGGAGATACTGCAGCAGCTTCGTGCCAACACTGAAGTGACTGTGTCATGAGATATACGGACCACAAATAGGCAGGTCAAGTGTGTAAGCCCAGAAAAAGCTTGGGTCTTGGCATTCATGTGGATGATACTTTGACTCGTAGCACCGACCTAAACATTGCTCCAGACCGAGCACACCTTGTTATGGCAGCAGCATCCACTCAGTCAGCAACTGCTTGCACTAAGACTGCAAAAACTGGTCAGGAACAGCTCATGGAACTTGATGAAAAGCATAAACTCTGCAGATTTCAATCCATTTGAGTATCTGCAAATTGCATCACAGAAAATTTGACTCATGGAGCTTCAACCCTGCAACCCACAGGCCCTACAAAGGAGATCTACTATACAACATAGGGCAGATGGCTTTAATGTTATGGTTTGTTGGTGTAAGCAAAGTAAATACTGCAATGCAAAGCAGGGATCTTGCCCATATTGTTAAGCCAAGTCAGCACCAAAGGTCTGAATGTTGACAAAGCTCACTTGACAACAGTTTTAACCCCTCAGTAAAAACCCACCTGCGTTCATCTCTCGATTGGCATCACGAGCCTCTTCACTTCATCAACAAGGCCGCAAGGATCAATACAGCACTTCAGCATTGATTCTGCATTCTGTGGTCAATGCCAGCTCCAATAATCACCTCTGTTCGCTCATCAATTCTGCCTGTTCCACTGATAAAGGTTAGATAAGTTTGTTTTTTTTCACTGAGAGGCACTGTGCGGGACTAACAGTAACTAAATGGATCCTGCAGCAGGGATAATAAAGTTAGAGAATGCAGCGTCCAATAATGTTTGCATTCTGGCGACTGCAAACTGATTGGTGACGACGAATGGCTTAAGCTGATGGATGGTACGTTAAAGGGCACATCTGAAAAAGGTGAAAGCATTCTGTCTGTTTTAATGGAGTGTCATACAGAAGCATATACCACAATTGATAGCAGCGCTGGAGAACGTTTCCATAGTTCGTCCTGGCATTAAAGAAGACATATTTTGCTTTCTGTAAGGTCTGCAAGTCAGTGAAACAAAGCAGCCTTCTACACTCAGAACAATAAGGTCAGCTGAAACATTAATTCACTCTACAGTATAAGTTATTTGAGCTTTAAACTCACATACACACACACACACACACACACACACACACACACATACATAAGCATTTGACATTTGAAAACTGCGACTGTGTTGCCTGGACTGGCACTGATATGTACACTATGGCATTGCAGTGGGGTGAATATCCGCTTCTCTTTCCTCTCCTCTAGTACAGCCTGATAAGCTCTGCTCCAGCTTGGCCAGATAGACAGAACGGGGGCTGAGGTTTTTTTTTTTTCTCTCGCTCTGCTGTGTGTCCTAGATGTCTGCACACAGTGGCAGTACTGCGTTAATTCACTCAGACGCTGTCACAAATGCGGATCAACGGAGCCCAAGCCTGCAACTTGGCATGATGGTAAAAAGGAAAAAAAAAGAGAGAGGATGGAGAGGATGGATAGAGCGAAAAGCAGAGATAAAACGAGAGAATTAGACAAGAGATAAAGAAGAAAAAACAACGCGATGGATAGACAAGGGATAGAGAACAGGGGGCTATTTCTGAAAATGAATGGCTGGGGATGTTGGTTTGTGGAATTAACGCTGGTGACAAATCATGCGTGGGCATCAGTGTTGAATTCCATTCAGGCGACACGTGTCCGCATCCTCATGTCTATGGATCTGGGAGAGTGATACTGTATCGGGATAAGCCTGTTTCTCTCTGCTGCATTCAGAGATGTAATCTGTACTGTATGCTGTCTATTCTGAGACCACGTCAAAGAATGTGGAATAAACAGAGCTTTTCCTCTGCTTGAATTACAGAAACACAATGCGGTATTGTTGCTGGCTGGATGGCAAGATAGCAAGACACCTGGTAGCAGATTGTAAGATAGAGAGAGACGCAGAAAAAGAAAAATAGATGGCTAGCTAGACGGGTCAGTGCTATAAATTTACAATCCTACTTTTTTATTAAGGCAAGTAAGACCTGAAAGCAGAGAGAGAATTTAAGTAGAAAACAAGTTGGATAGTATAAATAACATCTGAGTTAATGATCGTTAACATTTACACGGTAAAAAATCCATAATAGAACAGTGAAAGTTGGCAGCAAGAGTGCCAAAAAATACTACAATGATCAAAAACTGTCAAGAACTATAACAATAGGAGCAACTACATGTAAAATAATAGCGTTTTTAACTGATGTACACACAGTAAAATGGTGTGATGTTATGGCTAAATACTAGCCTAGCCGCGCTACACCCAGGTCTGAAGACACAAGGGTCTAGGAACTCTCGACAGGGAGGGAGGCGGGCTAAAAGGTTGTCTTTCAAATCACTCTGCAGCAATTGGGTAGGTATACAACCAATCAGCGCAACGGATAGGCTGACGTAGTTCCTAGAGCGCCGGAAATCAGAGGATGCAGGAGTTCGGTGAAGCCTTATTTATACAGTCAATGGGTGAAGCTCAAGTATATTACAGACATGTTAACAGAAAGATTATTCAGAGTCGAAAGATAACTGTTTATTGTGTGCAGCCATCTTCTTGTCTATCCTTGTTTCTATGGTTGTTTCCGGTTGTTTCTGTCAGAATCGTCGCGCCTCTGTCGTCACTTAGTTACGCCCGCCTTCTGACTCTACACTTCATGGTGATTCGTCGGCCAGTTTTAGAAGCATCCAACCTCGAGGCTTACCGAGGGTAACTAGACCCACCCTGGCAGAGAATTAAATTCGTTGCCGTGGGTTGTCTAGCGCGGCTAGGCTAGCTAAATACTGCACCGAAACAGATTACTATATGGAAAAATACAGGGTTTTGATGTGGATATTTTTTACTGCTTTGGCCTCTTATTTTACAGTCAATCTCTAAATTGAATCTGTAAAATAACAGTTGACTTTTTTCTTTTTTTCAAATAATGGCAAACGTCTGTAAAATAATATTTGTTGCTGATTTAAAACAGTAAAAATAGTACTTTGATATGGATATTATTTACTGCCTGTTTTCCTGAAGTTGACAGGATTGGTTCTGTAGGTGTGCTGCCAGTAGTGGTTAGCACTTTCGCCTTGCAGCAAGAAGATCCCCGGTTCAAATCCTGGGGTGGGCCTGGGATCTTTCTGCATGGAGTTTGCATGTTCTCCCTGTGCATGCGTGGGTTTTCTCCGGGTACTCCGGCTTCCTCCCACAGTCCAAAAACATGCTGAGGTTAATTGATTACTCTAAATTGCCCGTAGGTGTGCTTGTGAGTGTGATTGTGTGTCTGTATATGTAGCCCTGTGACAGACTGGTGACCTGTCCAGGGTGTCCCCTGCCTTCACCCGAGTCAACTGGGATAGGCTTCAGCACCCCTCGCGACCCTAGTGAGGATAAAGTGGTGTATAGAGACTGGATGGATGGGTGGTTCTGTAGGTCTGTGAGGTATGAAACCCTGGCGGTCTGACTCTGTGTCTTTCACTGCCATCATTACACTGCAGTTTCATGGTGGAGATGTTCAGCCATGGTGCTGACTGCTATAATGTGTCTTCAGGCATAAAAAAGGACCATATGGACACTTTAATGAGGTAAAAAACCACCTTGATTTCCACCAGTGGGGTCTGTAACGGTTAACCTGTGAGCATTTAGCATTCATTAGCATAAATTCCATAAAATCTTAAATGCCACTACTGCGGACTGAAACAGTCATATATTTAAACAGCTTAACAAGAGACAAGCCTGTACTTCAAATGTTCCTACTTGACGATCATATCCTTTATGAGTAAAATGTCTGTTTTCTGATTTACATCTATATGAATTTGCCATTCATGCAAACCCAGAACTGTTCCTTTATTTCCTGTTGCCTTCAGCATACTGTACATGTATGAACAGCATTAACTGCTACAAAGAAAATCAAAAAATGCAACCTCACCGTTTGCAACTAACCCCTGTTTTTCATTTAAAAAGGCAATATTTTCAGACAATATTGATTTTCAGTCACTTCTTTCACATTTTGGTTGAGCTAATGAAATCCTACATTTCCCACAGAGAGGTTTTACATTAAAAACTTTCCAGCAAACAGCGAAAACTATGTTACTGTACGGATGCAGTTAGCGTAGTAGACATGTAAATATGTCAAATTAACACGGGAGCTTTCAGACTGTAGGTAATTCTCTTCTCCTGCAGTGTTTTTTTAGCGTCCTTTATTTTTTGTGCCAGTCACTGTAATATATGTTTGATTTTTATTTGAATTCAAGCTTTCATTTGAAAATTCAAAGTAGGAGGTAGCACTGCTAGCAAAATGGCTAATCATCGAGAGATCTATAGAAGGATTTTGTAAAGGTGGACGAACGGAAAAGAGGGCCTTTTGTTGGAAAACAGAATCTGCTTAGTTTACAGTCAGGGCTGATAAGGGCAGGCGGAGGTAAGAGGGGAGTGAGGATCAAATGTGGTGGCTAGAGGACAGCCATAAAGAGGAGGAAATCAATTAAGGGGAGAAAGAAGAAGGGAGAGAAGGGAGGGATTTTTGCATATGTCTGTGTGTGACAATATCATTCAGTTAACAGCGCTGAGTTGATAGACAAGAGAACGAAAAGCGGCAGCAGAAGACGTCTTGAGTACGTGTTTAAAAAAAGTGTTCTTCTGTCTATAATTCAATCTCCTCACCACAAGAAAGGCAGCACAAGAATATCAGACTAAACAGACAGACACGTACGGTAAAGTGAAACATAATACGTGGTTCAAAGCGCTCCTTATGGAAGCACACACACACACACACACACACACACACACACACACACACACACACACACACACACACACACACACACACACACACACACACACACACACACACGTGCACACTCACACAAGCACCAAGTAGGAGTCAGCATCTTCAAATAAAGCAGTGTAGATAATAGCCTGGCATGGTATCATTGCCGTGATTAATCCTTTGGCCTGCTTTTGAGCACTTGATAAATCAAATCAAGGAAACACCCACTCCTGCCCCCCCACTCCACTCATCACACACACACACACACACACTAGCGCAGGCGTGCATGGAGTAATGAGCATCTAATCAATCTTACTCAGGCGCGATGGTTGCAGTTTCATCCTGCTAGCTCGGCTGAATTGCTCCTTGCACTCTTCATTCTGACAAATATGGGACATACTGTATATTGTTTACATCTACAGTGCCCTGGGGGGCTTTTGGGATCCATATGAATTATCCATATCCACTAAGTGCCCTGTAAAACAGGATGAATCACAGGTTAAGACTTGCTTTAAAGTTGGTTATGTAAGACCCGAGTGAAGGAGAGGTCTGCCTCCTCCTTCCCATCGCTCTGTTTCCCCCCCTCTTATCTTTTTATGTTAATTTTTGTGGTTTATTTTACACCCAGAATTGCAGCCGAATAAAAATAAAATGTGCTTCCTTACGGTGAAGTAACATTTCTAAGCTCTAGTAAAAGGGAAGCAGCTTTTAGTTGTTCCAGAAGAAGCAGTTCCCAGTGCAATAAACAAGAGGTCAAGGAGTGTGGAGGAAAACACTCCTGGCCTCTGACCTGTTCTTAAACTTGAAACCTGTCCTGGTACAATCCTGCCCTTCAGAGAGTGCTAACGATTCCTGGGGGAGCGCTAGTGTTGTGTATGATGCAGAGTGCATAGCTGTGTTCTCGGAAGTGTGGGATTTCTACCATCGACTGTTGCATGTGCATATCCTCCCTAATGCTAGGAGTGTACAACTTAAATGCGTGCAGTAAATATTTTAAAAAGCCTCAACTTTATTTTGTAAATTTCAGCAAAACAGAATGCTAATTTTCCCCTGAAACTGTTTCATGTGAAAACACTTTAAAGGATGTGACAAGATTACATAATTAAACAAGCATCAGTAACTGGTGCTTTTAATCAGCCTGCGTGGTGATTAAAGAGGGATGACATGCACCGAGGGTCCCCATCTGGACTCATAACAGGGACACTGTGGTTGTACATCTCCCAGAACACCTTCGCTCTGGATATTCCCTCGATTTTGAGCTTTCTGGTTCAGCAATAGCAACATAGCTACTTTCTCTACAGGAGCAGATGTAGACTTTCTTATACCAAAGTGTTCTTCCAGTGCTTCAAATGTGCTACTTTACTAATACATGATTGTGAAAGAACACTCCATGATTGCAATCACCAACAAACCCAAATTGTCGAATTGTAGTCAGAAGTAACTCATGTAAGGACAGAATGAAAAAAATGATGCCTGAATCTACATTTCTCAATTCATTGGTAAACAGAAAAATCATTGTGTGGGTTAGCTGGCCATAGAAACTGGGAAAAATCTAAACTTTTCTTCAATTGGGACAGATTAGCAGTCATAAACAGGTTGAGCCCTGAGCTCCATCAGAGCTATACAATTTTACTGTTCAAAAACAACTGATCCATTTACTGACGTCTAAATGCAAGTGGTTTAGTCTAGTTTCATTCAAATACCTGGGATGGGAAATTTACTACAAGGTTCCTCTGCAACCAGAGCCCCAATGTTTACTAACTACCACCTCAAACAGTATACAAAAGATGGACATAATCATCAGAAAAGTGTCTTAAACCTGTATTTTTTTTCGACCAGCCAGTAGGGGGCAACTCCACTGGTCTGCCTGCATTGAAGTCAATGAGAAAATGGACCTACTTCTCATTTGATTTGCTTCCTTAACAAATATTATCCCAATAAGTTTATGGACTCATTCACTAGTTTGAAGTCTCTTTCAATACAGCATGATGCTTATTTGGCAAATTCTGGTCTCATTTTGAGTAAAACTGAGGATAAATCAGGGTGGATTTTTTTTACCGGGGTTATCACTTTGCGCTGTGTCCTTAAGCTCACCAGTGAAAATGCTCATTACATCAGGCTTCAAAAGACTAACATGGTGACGGCCAAGTGAATCTCGGGGCTGCACAGTGGTCATCCACAAACCAAAGGCTGACGTCGTCACAGACACATTGCTCATCTTTTATGTACACTCCATGGCTACAAAGTGATGGACAATGAGCAAATTGTTTTAAATGTGGCTTCAGGGTGCGAAACAGTTGACAGGGTCAGGATAATTTGGCCTTCAATTGTGTCTCTTTGTTCACAGTCATCAGCGGCAAAAGAATCAAAGTTCAGGTTTTGACAGTCCGCTGAGGATTTCCAGTGTCTAAGCTGTGTGTCCATGACCATGAATCCGACGTCCTCCACAGCAGCAGCAGCAGCATGAGTTGTGTAACAGTCATTCTAAAATAGGAAGGAAGGATGTCAGAATGGGAAACAGAATGTCCCGCAGTTTTGTATATTCCCTATGTGATGCGTGGGCAACATGAATGTGTGTTCTGCTGCTTGTTTGCCATTCTTCAGACACTTCCTCATCCTGCTACATGATACAATGCAGGCTGTCCATGTCAGCACACACCACGCACATGTCAGAATGCTTTCATTGACCCATCAGCTCACCCAATCAATTCCCCCTACAGGTGCTGCTTCAAAGAATCTGTCACAATTGGGTTCATGCTGCCGTCGCCTGCCTTCCTCTCTTGCTGGCTGGCTGTGTGTCCATATTAGTGGTGCTAGCAAGATGATATCATGTTTCCGGCTGGCCAGCGAGCCTCTTAGCCAACCCTGGCTGTCTGTTTGCTAAGGGACTGCAGGAAGTCCCAACGCAATATCCACTCAGTGCGTCTGGGCAAGCCCATTAGCTACTTTAGCCCGGGCTAGAGTGGGTTGGAGAGGCTATCCCAATCTCTCTTTTTCTTTCTGCCTCTCTGCTGCACCTCACTTTCTTTCACGTGTACACTCTCTACATCAGCCTCTCACTTTATCTGCCACCTCTCCGCTATCTCTCTTTCTCTCCAAATAGTTCTCTATCTCTCTCTCGCTTATTCACGGTTCACATCACCATGCTTCATTCTCCCTCTGCAATTTTTTTTCTCTTTCCCTTCTGCCATGATAAACCACAATGAAAGAGAAATACTGCACTGGAAACCTGGCAGAGCAAGAGATATTTATCCAGTCCTTGCAGGGCAAGATGGAGAGGATTACAAATATTGTATTTACTTGGCTGTAAACATATTTATCAGGGGATGAATTATCTGTTGGTTTTGTATGTGTCTGCAAAAACATGTTTGTCCAGACATTCAGTCCCAGCTCTAAAGTGCTGAGCAATAACAAAAATCACCTTTGACATGGCGCTGCTGTGCACGCACGCACACACAAAGTCTATTTACTCGGTCAGTTAATGCTTACCCACTCAATAAAGAGAACTGGGAGCAAACACAGGTTAATTACTACTTGGGTAAACTTATACTGAGAGCACGTCATTAATTTAGTTTCTTTTAACCCTTATAGCCAAACAGACACAGATGGCATCCAAATTCGCAGCTCTTTTTCTAAGCTAAATTGCTGCTATTATGGCGAGATGTAGCACGCATCAAATGAAACAGCACGACCTGACCTTTCCAACAATGCTAGTTACTGTGTGATGGTAGCGTTGCGAGAAAAATAATTTTACATCAATTCAATCATAGTAACACCCTGCATACAGCTCTACAAACCCATTACTCTCGTTTGAATTGCTCATGAACCCACCATTGCATAGATATGCTAATAAACAAACATGTTAATATCCCTGCAATGCACATTAACATATCTATACCATGATATGTTAATACCATAGCACAAGAAACTGGAGCTCTGAAATTATGCTTGTACATGCTAAAGTGCCTGGATTGCAACCTTTGCAAGCAGGATGCTGTGTGTGAACACTTGAGTCGATGCGTTTAATTATATTAGGCACAGATTTATCCCTATTTCTAAGATGTACAGCAACCCGCCATCATGGTTCTGATGTTGCAAGATTCCAGACAATCTCCTGAACATCTCTACTGCCAGCATTTTAGGGTATTTTACATGCAAAAACATAATTTTCTTTGCTTCACATAAAGGCTAATATTAAAAATCTGCAAGTATTATCGCATCCAATGATGGAAGATAGATATAGTCGAGACCGTTCCGAAAAAAAGAAAATACAACATGTGTGGCTACTCTTCATAAAGTCCAAGATAAGAGCCTGAAAGAAAGCAAGTGAAATTACAAATATAGTAAAAATAATCCACACTTTCTATGGAAAGCTCAATTAATAAACTAATAAAACAGTCCCCTAAGTAGAAGGTGAATAAAAAAATGTCAGGCATTATAAATTATTGTCGATAAAAATCCTCCACCTCGCACCGATGGCCTCTCTGAGAGAATCAAAAATCAATCACTGAAGCGCTAATTAACACCACGAGAGGCGTCCTGTAGAGCGGTGGGAGCGCGAGTAAAGGGTGGTCCTTCCTATACTGTACATCAATCATTCATCCAGTTCCCTCAAGGTCACCATCTGCAGTGCAAAATATTGTACATCTATTAAATTCTTCTGCTGGCTTCAATGGACAGAAAACCAGTTCCTGTGAATGGCTGAGTCCACGGCGAGCTCAGAACTTGAAAGGTGTTCTCACATCTCGCCACCAGTTGTGATGAAGACGGTAATGAGCTCAGAGCGAAGTCGCTGAAAAGGTGGCGAGGTCCGGCGAGCGGCCCATTACTTAGCCTTACGATGCCACTGTAGGTCACATCAAACATGACTCACGACCTCCGTGGGAAATCTTCATTCTGTCTAATCTGTGGAGTTTTCTGTTGCTCATTTCCATGGAAACAGACAACACAGCTTTTCAGAGTAATTGGCTTTGGGATCATAACTAGTAAAACAAAAAAAAAGGTAAAATGTGAACATAGTAGACAAGTTGGGTGCGCAATGACAGTAAAAACACAACATTTTAAAATGGCTGAATGTCAAAAATAAAACATTAAAAGGAATTCAATCTAAAATTTGTATTGGCTTGGCTCAATTCCTCCCTCATCAGATTGTTCTGTTACATCAAGGATGGAGCTACAATCAGCGGGGGTTTGCTCAAATGAATAATTATTTGATGGATAATTATGAGATGTGTTCAACTACTTCCCGTTAGAGCCACGGCCATAATTAGAAGAGCTAGAGAGCATAAATATAATTAATAAGCCAAGGCTGAAGTGACCGAGTAGGAGGGGGTGGAGAGGCGAAGGAAAAAGCAAGCACTGACTTTTCTGTGGAATGAATTTGTGAGGACAGACTTTTTCTGGTTAATTTGCAGAGCAAGCAGATTTACAGGGTGGGGAGAGAAAATACAGTGAGGCAAAAAAAAAAAGATGTTTATCTATATGTTGCGAAAGAAAAGAAATATGAGCAAAGAGACAGAGAGAGAGTCTGGGAGGTAAAAAGTGAGCTGAGCTGGCATAAAAGAGAGATAAAGGTCAGGATTAGCAGTGAAAGCAGGAGAGGAGACATTGCTGTGTCACTGTCACCTCATTAACGTCTTCAACTTTGTTTTCTCACTTTTGTTTCATTTCATCCCTTGCCCTCTTCCCTTTCCTTTCCTCCTTTCCTCCTCCTCTTCGTTCCTAACCTCCCTTTCTTGCTTTCTGGCAGCCTGAAAAACGGCCTTGTCTTCTCCAAGATAAAATGCCTGAGCTTGTGAGGGCAAAAAGAGGGGCAGAGAAGGCAAAACCCCAAAATAACCACATAATTAAGGCCCGAAACCAGCTTTTCCTATTGATTTGCTGTCCAGAGCATAAATAGGGACCGCAAGAAAAGTTTAAAAAAAAGAAGGTGAGGAGTCGAAGGAGAATGTTAGAAAGGAAATGTTATCAAATGAAACCACAGCTTGTCGTGTCTTCATTTTCTGAGACATGAAAGTCTCCTCTATCCTTCAACCATCTCTTCATTCTTCACTTAATTTTTATTTTATTTCATTCGACAGACATCATGAATAGCTGGAGGGCAGAATCATGTAAGTGTACCAGTGTGCTGTATAATTCCTGCACCTCATCAAGGTAGACGGCAACACAAAGCGTACAGTGCACCCGGTTCATTGGAATAATTCATATATGTGCTACATGTGGGACAAGTTATTATGCAGCCACCACACCTGGACCAATACATTTTACAGGAGACTGAGGGGTCAAATACATTTTTCATAACTTCAGCTGTGACAACAGAAACTGTTCCACTGTGCTGCCATGCTATCTCTGCAAGCCGCCGAACCCACTGAGAAGGAAGACAAATATTTTGGCATTTTGAATTTGCAGTTATTCCAATGCCCTTGCCACGATATGAAAAATACGCTTCAGCTATTGCCCTTCGTACTCTCTGGGGTAACAGAGACAATGTCACTGTTAGAATTTTTCAATGGAGACATATTCCATTTGCCAGAGAGGTTTAGGGCAGTCACCTGTGGCTAATGGCTTGTACTTCCTTTAGTTATATATTTTTATGCTTAAAATTCACTGACACTGTGCTCATACCACCGCAGCATCCAAAACTCCAAACATTACATTCGGTATGCTAAAATAGTACGTGCCACTTTTCTGTATGTCTGAAACTTGAGTATGACGACAATCGTGTAGCTCGCAATGCAGTAACAATGCACATAACGGCAGACAGTCAATCTTCAGTCTCTCACAAGGTTTGACTTTGTACCAAGATGGAAGTGGAGTGTAACTGGTGTGACACTTGTGTGATAGGAGGTAAAGGTGTTATATGTGCTGGTTGAGGAAAAGAGAATGAGGATGCTGGGTTGCCACGGTAACACACCTCTGAAAGTCCAAACGTTATTCTGGAAAGATACATACAGTAGGTTTAGCATAGTTAGTATGTAGGGCAATAATCCTGCTATCTGATATTGGAGGCTAACATGCTTACCGTGCTACTATGCTAACATGCTGAGGTAAATTTTTTTACCTTGTTTACATGACTATATGACGTTATCTATATGCCAAAAGATACAATATGAGTGAAGCAAGCGGTCAAAAGGATGGCTGATAATTTCCAAACTGAAATTTGGAAACTGTAGTGTACCAGTGACGGTCTCAAAAATATGTACTCATATTTCCTGGGTTTAACATTTAACAAACCTGGAGAGCAAATCAAAATTAAAGGGTGGAGCTTCCTATTGAAAATCAGATCTTAAGGGTTTAATCAATGAGACTGGGAGAGAGGACCAAAGTGAGAGGAATATGAATGCCGACATCAAACTGTATGACAAAGGACTCTATAGGACCATATAGCTGTGCTGCTAACATGAAACCTAAGAAAAGTCATGGAACACAGAATACAGCCACAACATAAATAAGTCAGCATGTTTCCAGTGCGCATTACTGATGTTGCAGCAGTGCGATACCTGAAGTGAACACATAACATATTTATAGATATATTTACCAAACCACAGTCTTCTTCCAAATCCTTCCATAGATTCTCTCTCAGCATTATAATTCGGACGCCGTCGTTTGAACTGTTCTCTCAGCAGCGAGCAGAAGCCGTTCTGTGCTCAAACTGAACTGCCAATTGTGCCACTTTTCCTTCACACTGTGTCAAGGGCCCAAGGAGGAAGAACAGCACACACTGAAACTCAACACGTCAATCCTTTGATAATTTGTGAAAGAAAGGAAGGATTTGATGCAGCTTTTATTCAAATCACAGAGCTGGAGCATGCCTTAGAAATAAAAAATACGACGGCTTCTCTGCCTCCCGTTCTCCATTTTAACCTTCCCCAGATGTACAACACAGCACAGCACAGGTCCATTCTACGTGGAGGATGGTGTAGCCAAAGCCACTCGCTCTTCAAGGTGATCCCGCGTTAAAACGACTGCCACACAAACAGCACACACTCGCCGCCTCTCTTTTATTCTCCCTAAGTGCTAAGGGCAAACCTTCAAAGCAGGTCAAACCACTCTCACAGTTGTTATTCGGTTGACTCATTCACTTTTAAACAATGTCTGCTCAATTTATTGTAAAGCAGTGATGCTTTTACTATCACTCTTCGTGTTGCCACGCTCCGTATATTTGATGCACTTTAATAAGTGAAGCAAAATACAGGTGATCCCAGTTTCGCACATAATTCTTTTATGAGTATTTACATAGATATGTTCGCTAAAGCACAGGTACATTAAAGAGCGACTTACAGGTTGATATATTTTTTTGCTAAGTCAATACTTAATATTCGCCAGAACGGTTGGAGATGAAAAAGGCATCGTGTTGAGCAGTATTCTTTAAAAAAACACAAACTGCACAGTAAGAGGTAGTAGTGAGACTGAGCAAAGGTGATTTAAAAAGTGTACATTTTTTAACCAATTATTTTGCATTGCATTGTTTTTTTTTGTGCATATTCCTACTAACTAGATAACGTCATTTAATAATTGAGCTAGCTATGATGCCTGGGACAGATTTATGTGGGTGAAAAGTTGGCACAGAGGCATCAGTAATGCCAAACAGTTGTATGTTATGTTCATTTTTGCTTCTGTCTCCCAAAAAAAGACATCCCCAAACAACTAAAGCACACTACATTGTGACCGTGTATTTTACTGCTTACTGTTCTTTCTTTTCAGCCAACCAATCATACATTAGATGGGGCCTTAGAGACACAGAAAATGAAGGAGAAGCTTCATCCATGTTGTGAAAGGCTCATATTTGAACACAAATCATACTATTTTTTTTTCAAATCTGACCAAGTGAATTTGTTCCTAAGCTTCTAATAAGCACTTATCATTGTGAAAATGTCAACCAAACCATGATATTTTCATTAAACTAATCACACAGTTTTGGTGCATAGTCAAAAAGTGAAAACTCAAAGTAACCAACCAGTGATAATGAAACTTCAATCTAAGAATACTGGTCCCACAGAAGACTTTCCGGCTTTGTGTTTCCCACCATGTTACAATATTGATTTGATTTAATCCATAAAAAAGAATGCAGTTTACTCATATGGGAACATAATATTGGAGCGATTAAGTTCCCAGAAATCTGATGGAGTTTAACTCTGACAGCTGTGGCAGAACTTCACTTCCACCATCAGCAGCAGCTTCTGGTTCAGGCAACAGCTGGAACAATGGACACTGATCCATTAGAGATGCAGCTCGATGGAAATGTGAATTGGGCAGTTACTTTTCTTTTATGCTTGCAAGCTACCAACTTGATCCTCGCACATTCTTTTCTATTATGTGCAAGTTTCAACAATCCTGCATGCATGAAACAGCCAAAACCAGCTGTCTTAAATCCTGATAGTGGAAGTCAGTCATTCATTAAAACAGCTGCCTGGTTCTCCACTGGTTTTCCTCGATTCACCACACATTCCTTTCTCACTGATGGACATTATTTCTTCTAATCCTCGCCTGTTCCTGCCCAGATAGCAAACTATGGGTGAATCAATGTTGAATCTATGTTGAGACCTAACGTCGAAATTATACAGAAAGCGCAAGGTTGATAAAATGTTGAGTCAACGTTTGCTTTTCAACCATAAATCACACTTTACCCAGATAGCAAAGGATGTTAAATCAACGTTGAATTCGGGTTAAGAAGGTTGAATTGTGGTTACGGTTGAAGACTGATGGTTGGATCAACGTTGATTCAACAACATTTTGTCAACATTGAAGTTTGTGTTTAAAAGATGCCATTGAATCTACGTTGTATTTTGGTTTAATTAAAATGTTTGACAGGTCAATGTTTAATTAATGTTGAATCTATGTTTGCAAACATGTAATCTATGTAAGCAAACGTTGACTCAACATTTTATCAACCTTGCGCTTTCTATATAATTTCGACGTTAGGTCTCAACATAGATTCAGCATTGATTCACCCATAGTTTGCTATCTTGGTGGTCTCTGTGAATTATACAGCTGGAGGCCTTCATACCAGAATAAATATACCTTATCCACTTCTTTAATGTCCAAACTACTGTTAGGATCTATATTTTCTTTTGCTAAGGCTGACCTAGCTCGGCTACTCTCCCATTTCTTACAGATTTTTCTACTCTATATGTTACTGTAGTGCACATATGGACTCTTTTTCATCAAAATTCTAGCTTTTATTTGATTTTCTTATACATTAATCCACTGAGGTTGTCAACCTGAAGAAAGTACTCCTCTGCTGGAGTTATAGTGTAAGCAATCCAGCAGATATTTCTGTCCGACTTAAATGCTGAATAATTTATACAGCAGGTCAGTTGTGAGCATCGTAACGCCGACTTCAAGCTGCTGCTGCAGGGAATATGAAATACACTGAATACTGTTTATGTCAGCGCGGTTCAATTCCTAAACACACAACTAAAAATAAAATACACATCCCTGAGCAAGAAGCACTGATAGTGACACTCATGATAAAATGGCAAAATCACCAGAGAATTTGGCGCGTTCAGACGCGGCACAAAAACAAACCTTCAAACATCGTCGCAACAACGAGGAAATTATGGAAATAAAGTCTAATGAAATAAAACATATTCTGCTTTCAGACTTATCACCAGCCTCGCTCTGTTTGTGCACCTTCCTGGGAACAATTAATGAAACAATGCCTGTTCAGAAAGAGTAAAATAAAAATAACAATAAATAAAACATTAGAATACAAAATAAGAGGTTTTTTTTTTTTTTATCTTCATGCAGACGATGGCACTCTTTCTTATTTATGAACACTGCGCTCTGTTTTGCCCTAACAGAAAGGATCATTCCGGCTTTAATTAAGAGTTTACATACAGAGGTTATAAATGTGTGCGTGCAGAGATGTGTGAATGCATAGCTGCACATTCAGTACAAGCATCTGTGTGCTGCAGTGCATGTGCACATACTGTAAGTGTGTGTACACAAGTGAGCATTAGCATGTATCTGTTGTGTCTGTATGTTTTCTTCCAAGGTCTCCTCTGAATCTGTAATTACAATCACGCCAAAACCAGGGTCAGTCTGCTGCTGCTGAATTGTAAATAGGCAGCGCACACACACAGACACACAAACAAGTCTCCTAATCTCCTGATTTTTATCCTCTCTCTTATCTTGCTCTGTACTGAGTCACCACATTCTGCATGCAAATTTACACAACAGTCAACCAGAACCAATCTGAATCAACGAATATACAGTTCTAAGGTTCTGCAACTGAGGCGTACATTAATGTGGTGGATAACAGGGAGCTTCTACTGCTTGTGGCATAAAACTTACGGATATATATTATAGATATCATAGTTAGTTTGGGCAAGAGACGACTTTATCCTCCTGCCAGATTTTAAAAATTTATAACACTTTTTATAAACGAACAAAATAGAAGAAATGTTTATGTGCAGCAAACGGATAAATAATTTACAGTAATTTCATGTTTATTTGCACTCTAAACCATCACCATCATCAGTGGGTGATTAAAATGGAGAGTAAAATAAATAAACTGAAACTGCTGTTCTCCAATGCCCCGGAATGCTACTAGAGCTTTTTGTTTATTATTATTTCTAAATGGCTGCCACCCAGTCCCTGTCTTCACTTGCACAGTCCACATTCGTAATGCAGATCCTCTCCCTCCCACCCCTCTCTTCCTGTCAGCCTCATCTGCTCCAATAGCCCTCAACGTGCTAAAAATGAGCCCTCGATGTGTTAAAAGGAGTCAAGCATAGACCTGGCTCAAATTTATTTTTCAAACGGATTCGATCCCCCGCTGGGATTGATTGATCTGGAGTGACACAAAGGCCCAGGCCGGACTGTCCTGAACACTGCGGATGCAAAATAAAGAGCAGGCTGCTTCAGTCTGGACTGTTATTTTTCTTTGTCTGGCATCTTTTGCACCTTCATCACTAACTTCCTCATTGGTAACATCAAGTGGTGCTGCAGCAGTATGATAAACTAGATACCCACGATTTATGCATAACATTTGTTCATAATTCAGTTTGATGAAACATGATTTTGCTATTGCTATTTATCATGAAAAAAGGGCTTCAACGAATCATCATGGTCAGTGTCGACTAATCTGTTGACAACCAATTAATTCATTGGTCAGTTTTTGGTCTGTAAAATGTCCAAGAAGCCATGTTTTGTCCACATAGTCCTATTGGAGACAAGAAACCTGAAAATATCCACATTCACACAGTAGCTGTAATCAGACAGCTCATGTGATAATAGTTGACACCTAATTGATTAATCAATTAATCATTGCAACTGTAGTTGTTTGTTCTTAAAAGAAATCAGTAAAGATTTACCTTTAAGAAGCTAGAGTCTGAGAAGATTGACACTTTAAAAAAATATTACTCAAATCGATTGTTTGATTCTCAAAATAGTTGGTGATTAATTGAATAGTTGACAATTAATCGATTAATCATTGTAGCTCCAGGTCTATAAATTGTCAGAAAAATGGCAATCAGTGTTTCCCAAATGTCTTGTTTTATCCACAACCTAAAGTTAACTGTCATTGAGGAGAAAAAAAAAAACATAAAATATTCAAGAGGAATCAAGAATACTGACATTTTTCTATAAAAACCCAAAACCACCTAATCAACTGTCAAAATAGTTGGTGATCAACTGAATAGTTGACAACAAATTGATTAATCATTGTAGCTATTTGGTCTGTAAAGTGGCAAAAAAGGTCTCCCAACTTTCTTGTTTTAACCACAATCCAAAATTTGTTGTCATAAATGAGGAAATAAACCAGAAAATATTCATATTTGGGGATGCTGGAATCTGAGAGTATTGACACTTTTCTTTAAAAATGACTCAAGGCAATTAATCGACTCTCAAAATGGTTGTCGATTATTCAAAAAGTCAACAACTAACCAATCAATCGTTGCTGCTGTAGTTGTTTGGTCCACACATTTTAAAAAAGTGGTAAACAATGGGAATCAGTGTTTCCTAAATGTCTTGCTTTATCCATAACTCAAAGCTACATGTCGTAGTAGAGGAAAGAAACCAGAAGATAGTGACATTTAGGAAGCTAGAATAGGAGACTAGTCACTATTTTCTTTAAAAATGACTCAGACTGATTAATCAACTCTCAAACTACGCGGTGATTAATTGAATAGTTGACGATTAATCAGTTAATCATTGCAGCTCTACATGACAATCTATTGATGTAGGTTTTACAAATGCTAAAATACCTCTGCGTGGTCAAGATAATGCAATCTTAGAAAGTCAGGGCCATTTTACACTAATTTCAAACAATATACACTGACATTCATTCTACAGAGGTCTGCATCACAACTCAACACACACCGACTACAGGCTTCACACATACGGCAGCTGTCCACTGTGCATTTACAGCCTTTCACTGAAATGCAGGCTATTACAGAAGAACAGCAAAAACCATTTCCAATAAAACAAATCAAATGAGATGTATAATTCTTAAAACAACAGCCACAGAGTAATGACATGGTAAAACGAAAGCTGTGAAAGACATTAGAGGAGGAGAATATCCTCCAACTGACATCTGTGTTGCAGTTAATGGTGCAGATAGATCACATGAAGTACCTATAAAACAAAAGTCAATATTGAGGAGGCATTTGACCACCGCTGCTAATTTCCCCTCCCGGGCGCTCAGACAGGGAAAGATCAGGCTGCTGATACAGGACATAACAGTCGCATGAAACCTTACGTAAACGCTTTAAACAGGGGCTGTTAGGTTTGAAGCCAGATCTCATGGACACCAAGGATGAGCACCTTGACAAAACAGGGGATCTGAACCACCTTCCAGTCCTTAACTCGCTATCAATCATCCATTACGAGAGACTTAATCCAAGTGGGATCAGGGCAATTCAGAGTCACTGCTTGCTCCTCAGTTGATAGAGCCACTGTGGGTGTTTTGCTTGTCAGTGCCTTTCACTGACAATTAAACCTATAATTTCATAAACGATATACAGCTCCATGATGCAGAGCTGCTGTCAACTATCGTTAGCTCCTGGTGCTGTGGTGGAAGCGAAGAGTGAGAGGGAGAGCGAGCAAGAAAGACAAAGACAGAGGGACAGAGGGAGGGAGGAAGAGAGCTAGTCAGTTAAATAGAGAGAAAAATGATGGAGAGGTGGCTACAGATGGCTCCTTTTCACTCTGATCGTTCACGATGATAAATGGGCAGAGAGAGGGAGAGCCGAGAGGAGGGAGAGAAAGAGGCGAAAGGTGGTGACAGGACTCACCGTGGCCAGCTCGTAGTGAGGCCGGGGAGCGGTATATGGACACAGGTGGCTGGTGATGCCGGGGCCCCTGAGGGCCCTGAGGGTGATCGGGTCGGGGCAGGGCAGGGGGCAGGGGTGCTCCGGAGGTAGGGGACAGGAGATGGAGGTCTGAAGAAGAGGACGAGGAGCCCAAAGCAGAACCTAACGCCATCCATCCCAGTGCCAGAGGCAACATCCAGAACAGCTGGCCCTCCTGGGGCTTTCCTTTGGGGAGCATGGCTCACGCTCCCCCCTGCTGGATATTTAAAAGAGAGTAAAGGAGTCGTTCGAGGATCTCAAAAAAAGTGACCTTCCTGTAGCCAGGGTACAGCGGCGAATTCCATGGCAGAAAGAAATTAACACAAGCTCCTTGTTAATGTAGGATCCGGCAGTTTCCTCCAAACAGATGCAGCTCAGGTTTGTCTCTTGGACTCCACTCGTTGGAAGGCAGCAGATATCCCGCTGTTGTTCGTTTGCTCAGTGGCTCTTTGAACCAGAATCCAATATGTCTTTACTTTCTTTTCTCGGCAGGATCACCCTGTGGCTGCTCCTTTGATGACCACGAATGCTGCCTCTGTATGTGTGTGTGTGTGTGTGTGTGCGTGCATGAGCGCGAGCGAACCAGCGAGACCGTGCATGCACGCTTTCGTGGGCGACACCTGGAATGTGTCCCTGTGCGCCCTTCCTCACCTGCGGGCGTAGAGTGAGTGACAGGATGGGGAAAAACCTGCGCTGCAGCCTTCCTCCCGCTCGCTCCGCTTCGTTCTGCTCTGCACAGCTCCGCTCTGTCAAGCCACAGATAATACACAGCCTCAGCTATGAGACCGAGGAGGAGGGAGAGATGGAGGGAGGGAACGACAGAAAGATGAGGAGCTCCACACACTCCGCCACGGACAAACTGTCAGCTTTCTGTCTCTCTATCGCAGTAACACACTCCCTCTTCTTCCTCACAGTTCGGCTAAAGAATCTCAACGCAAGCTGAAGATCCGTTCTTTATTTCCATCTCTAAGTTTGGATCCAATATTTGTCTGACTTTTTTTCCCCCCTTTCTCTCTCTTTCTTTCTCCAGCTCTTCCTTCTTTTGCTTTTTTTATATCCCTGGAGAAGTGAAGTGGGTCTGGCTTGTTAACCCGGGGAGAGCCAGACTGATAGTTCTTTGCATTACTCCACAAAAGAAAGGGACAGATTTGCAGACAGATAAAGAAAAAAAAAGGCGCAGGGAGAAGGAAGAGGATGAGAAAATGAGGAAACTGGTGGGTAGGGGAGGCGAGGAGAGAATGGTGGAGAGTCAGAGTGAGAGAACGAGAGGATGGGAGCCGGGCTCAGGTGAAACTAAGCGAAGATGATGGGACGGAGGGAAGGGAGGGAGGTGAGGGGAGGGGAGGGGAAGGGGGAGGGGAGAAAGCGGCAAGTGGGCCAGCCTATGCAAATCCTCCCAGAGCAGCGAGCAAATCAGGGAGGCAGGCAACCACTGCAGAGGAGTGGGCTGCCTTTAGTCACAGGGAGAGGCGATGTGAGGGAGGGAAAGAGAGGAAAAGGGTGAGGGAATGAACAGCAGGGAGAGAGAGAAAGAGAGAGAGAGAAAAGAAGTATAGGAGAGGAAAAAAAATGTGAGAATGAGGGAGAAATTGAAAGGGATGTCTAATAGCGGCGCTTGCAGTGTGTCGGGTTTCCTAGAATCACATTTTCGAACCTGGCTCGGGTAATGTGGTGTCACTGTCCCTGCAACAGCATGTGACCTCTTCTCCCTCTCTGTTTTGATGGTTCTGAAAGCCTATTGAAGCCAAACCACTCAACTAAAAAAAAATAAAAGAAGAAGAATAAGAAGAAGAAAAGAGAATGAAATCCATGCATTATGCACACGGTAACAGATTTAGTGAATTTCAAAAGGGTGAAATCTCTCCCCACTCAAATAGAAATGACAGAGAAGAAAGGCTTCCAGTCCCTGTTCTGTCAATCTTTTCTTCGCTTTTCTGAAGGGGGAGGAAGTGTCTCTGGGCCTTGGGAGAAACAAACACTCAAAGCCAAATTGCAGTTTAATCATGTTTCTTCTCGAGCCGTAATTTGATTTGACACGAGCGCTCAGCGTTTGGCTGCTGACCTTCTGGATCAACACTGAGATATTCCAGAATGACAAGAGGAACGCATGTGCACCGAGTGGTGGCAATCTCATTGATGTGCTCTGGATTTGAGGAGGCACTGCGCTCAGCCACTTCACAGCGCCGGCTTTACTTAGTTTCCTCGCTTTTGTCAAAACGTCCCTTTGTATTTTCACATTTTGGAGGAGTTCTTATGCGTGACGCCCGGTGGCGCAGTTATTGCTGTGCTTGTTGTGAGCACAGAACACAGATAATGTTTCATGGGTAAATGAACGACAGAGAGGAGGAGGAGGAGGAGAGGGGACGTCCATTGATGCATGTAAAAGAGCAGCAGCTGGGATCACAGTATATTCATGCAACAGAATTAATGTAAACGTAAAATGAGTGAATGTGCCACAAACACATACATGCATTTGTTTTAGTAGATCTACTCAGTATACTAAAAGAAAGCAGTACTTTATGTGCTATGCCACCTCCAGCTTAACTATGTGAATATTATACTACCATACCTCCAGATAATGCATATATCCTGCTCTTATTAATTTTCACTGGGGCTAATTCTCTTGTAGATAGTGGCTCTGCTATCTGCAAAATTCATGCATGAGAAGATACCACCAAAGGAGGGTAAGAAAGTTGTGCGTTTAATAGCTTGCCCTTACTCATTTTGAGCAGAACTTCTTTAAATGTATCTGTACTCTAGTTAGGTGTCTCATTTTTAATTTTATAGAAGAATATTTCTCAACACAATCAAACATTAACAGTTAAACGAGCAACACAACAAACTTTGGAAAAAAACATTTTCAGTTACTAATTAGTACTTTAACATTCAAAAACTCACCTCCTGTGCTTCACCAACACTGTGTGGGAGATCAGATTTAATCAAGCAACTAAAAAAATAAAACTGACAGAAAACTGCCAAAAACTGCAGTTCCTCTAATGGTCATTTGAGGCCGGCTCCAATCCCCACAGACCCCCATGTTAAAATGTTCAGCTTTATAGCTATAAGTTAGATTTGTGCACAAACATTCCCTCATTTCTACTCATGCTTCACGTCTTTCCTCAATTTTGCATTTGAGTTAACACATGATAAGCAGTGCCAAGATGTCACCACACTGACCTTCAAAACCACGGCTCAAGAACCCTGTCGTCACAGAGGATTCATCGGTTAGGCTGACAGCGCTGGTCATAAGAGCAGACAACCTCACAGCTCACAGCAAAGTGTTTTAACTCGATGTTTAATTCCGACTGGTGTGTGGAAGTACATAGATTGACTGTCTGCATGTAGAATTAGGGTATAAACCTGTCATTTCTGTTCAAAATCGACCTCAATATGAGAAACAACAATAACAATCTTCAAGCAGCAACCAACACACTAAAAATTTCAACTTTTACCATAGACTGTATATATAGTGGAGGTAGCATCTGGCTCCAGAATTGAAGCCAACCCAGAAGTGTCAAAAACTTGCAATATCACGCCGTCCGCTCGGGTTGGCTCCAAAAAGCTTTTTCTCCATAGACCCCAATTCATTTTTGGAAAAAATAAAATTTGATAGACTGATGTTCTACAGCTCAGGATTTTTTCCCCGTTAGTTTTCATGGTCAAAATGAGAGATCAGGTGGCCGATCTTAAAATAAATCAATACTGAATTTTAAATAAATCGTTAAAGTTGGCGGAGCCAGGGGGCGTGGCTATACTTGATAGACAGCAACAGAAGCCTCTGCGGTAAAACGTGGGCGGGATAAGAGAGTCCTCAGCCAATCCTGCCCCTAGTTGCTCTCCGGTCCAGTCTGTTTGATGACACTTTTTACGTCACTGGCTCCAAAACATCCAAAACGGCGACCAGGAAGTAGCAAAATCTGGGCTTCATTTTCTCGGCGTTGAAACCAACGGGTGACGTCATGTTAGTTTACGCCTGACTTTTACCAACATTTCAATCATGCCATATGGCAGCCCTGCTTGTTTTATTCAGTGCGTTTTGCCATTTCAGTTAAAGACTTTTCCTCCCTTTGTACAAATGTTTCAAAGGAACAATTCTTATGCATGGGCACCATTGCTGCATCCTGGGCTTGACACCACCCATAACAACTGTGATTGGTTTAAAGACATACAAACATAGCAAAACGAGGCTATGCAAGACTAGATAGTAGCTGACATCACATTGGTTCAGCTGAGCCACACCCATTTCAAACCTGTGGTGAATATCTTCTAATTTGAAATGAGAATAAAAGGTACTTCTTTTGGCACATAATCTTGTGCTCATTGTAAATGCTAAGAAGCAGCTTTGAGGGTCTCTAACGTAATGTGACATTGCAGATTAATAGCAGATTTAATTGCCACTATTAAAGAACTGCAGCTCCTTTAGCTGAGGATGTTTAGTAATCAAAGCTGTAATTTTCTTGAGTGGGGTTTTCTTGTACTTTTCCATGTGAAATAATTAGCAAAATGTGAACTGGCAGTACAGAGCAGCAGAGCCTTTGTAAAATACTGTATATCACTATGAGAGCAGAGTTTGGGCTAAATATATCACAGTGAAAATTGAATTTGCATGCAATATACTGAAGTTCATCTGACTGCTTTTTTTGGCTGAGAGATTGTTTAAATTTTTTTCTTTTTCTCTGCTGTGCTAACGCTGCGCTGCGGCTCTGTTTGCATGTCTGCACTCAGGGTAGGCGGGCTGTCATTCTCATGCTGAGATTCTGATCTTTTATGAGGGGAGCATAACAAAAGCTGACAAGCCAACAAAGAGATACGTCATCTCTGACATTTCATCCAAATTATTTCTGCATGTCAATCTTTTCTTGTGATGAAGGATGCCACCTTTCATCACTCTTTTAATTTTAAAATCCTCTTTATATATATATATATATATATATTTTATTTTTTATTTTTTATTTTTTTTGCAACCCATGGGAAGTGTTTTCACCATTTCCAGTTTTCACTTGCACCTTAATGAAAACTGAGATCTACATGCAAATGACCCTCTCCCAGTTCCAATTAAACCTGCTCCTTTCACATGCACGGACAGAAAAGGCACTGCTGAAATGATGATACTGATTTAGTTTTGTGATCTGATCTAGTAACCTCAGTAACCTCACTGCATATGCTACCTAAATGTTTTTCTTTTTTTTTTTTTAATTTTGTGTTGTTTTTTTATTATTTTGCTTAGTGCAGCTCTCACGAATTCATTTCACAAACACCCTGCAGGCGTAATGTTAGGTAACAGGCTGCACTACGTCTCAGGGAATCATATTTCTATTTTTCTTTCATGAAGAGTAAAAGCATAAACAGGCGAAGGCTCTACAAGCACAAAAAAAACATTCTCCTAAAATATAAGAAACAGTGTAACCAGTAAAGGTTAGAATGGGTGAAAATACTAACATGGATGAAAAGTTTTTGCATAAAATACATCTGGATGTGAAGAAAAAAAGATGCTTAGACTTCAAACACGGATAAAAATGTTGCTTTAGAAGCAATTTGTCACCTTTATCATCACCCTCCTTTCTCTACAGCTAAAGCAGACGATCCGGGAAGTAGTCATTCTCTTTTTAACACAGTACAAGACAGCGAGCAGCTGATCCAGGATCTTGCTACAACGAGCCATTGGGGTGTTTTGCCTTTCAACAGAGAGTAGTTATACCGCAGATAGAGGCTCTCGCTCGTCTGCACAGCAGCCACAACGGCCGCTCGGCAGCCAGACTCCTGCTTCTTCTTCACCATTTGCATACATGCACTCACGCATAAGCAAACAAGCCACCTGTACAGTGCATGCACACTTGCACACATTATTCCATGGCCGCTGCACAACTCCATCCTCCATCGCTCAGCCACGCCCGACGCCTGCATCTGAAAAGGCTGCAAACTTGTCGACCAATAAGAACCTCGGGAGCGTGGAGCCTCCATGCTGACTCGGTAATGAACCCTCGTCAGGATCAGGGCTAATTAGTGTTTTACATTCTGATTTCTCCGTGGTGTGTCTCTGTGACAGATGAAGTCTGTTCTGCTCGCCCTGCACACAGGCAAATGGAGCGCAAAACATCTTAATGTCACACAAGAGTGGGGACACGGAGGAAAGGAGGATAAAACTCCCTTAACTCTATTAACATCATCTCATGATTCATAACTGAAGAGTACCAGACCATAGCAAGACATTTTCTGTTTGACGAATGGCAACGCGAACCGACACCACGATCACTGAAAACATGATCGCAAAGCCGCAAACAGCATTTATTTAAGTCGATCTGTTTGTATTTTTTAATTAATCCATTAATTTGACATCACCATTGTGTCTAACATAACAATATTCCAATTAAAATGATATAAAACGAGAATATAGGCAGCAAAAGTTCAGTTTAATGATTCATCAGTTATCACAATCGCTGTTGTTTTATTCTGCTGTATATAAATGAAGAACTTTATATCGATGGAAAAAGATGGATGGAGAATGTAATCTATTTGCATATTAAAAAAGAGTCATTTTAGAAGAAGAGTGCATATGCTTTTAAAAACACAATGAGAATGCTTTTAACAGTTAATAATATCCCCCGTAAATGTCTCTTATCGCCGTGGATCATTCCCATACATATGGGCCAGTGGGGAAATTCTCCATTTTCTAGTAGTAAGGCCATTTATTGACAGTGGAGCCATGCTTTCGCTTTTAGAAAGGGGAATAAGGCAGCTGATATTCAGCCAGGAGACTTGAGTTCGAGTCTCGTCTGGAAGCACTTTAGTATTATTCTTTGACCCAAGTCTTATTTTGACATTTGCATTGATTTCCTGTTTTTCACACTGTGTTTATTTGCATTTTCAGTTGCCGGTCATTTAAGCTTAGGCAACAAAAACACCTAGATTAAGTTTAGAAAATGAAAACGGTTTGGGATAAAATACATCCTGAGTTTTCTGTATTTTGCATTTTTCCAGGAGAGATTTTACATGCACTTATTCCACTCCTGTCTCCACGAAATTATGTTCCACTGCAGCTAAACTGCATTACATTTTTGATGGTAATGCAATTTTATTGTGAAATAAATGCTATTTAGCACCTGTACAGTGCTATGAAGGGTGCCCAGTTTAACAGAGCCTCACAATCCACATTAAAAGGTAGAATGGAAGGATGGTTTCATACACCACAGGTTGGACTTTCACCTAGAAGTCTCAGGCTTAAGTTTCCTTTCTGTCAGTGTTTACTTCTGTTTCACTCAATTTCAGGTTAAGTTTAGCAAAGTTTCATGCTTTGATAGACACTTTTTGTGTGTTAGAAGCTTGGTTAGGGTTGAGGGTCAGGTTCGGTTTCGGTTAAAATACAACCCTTTCGCTGCACGTGTGAAGCTTCTCCTCCATCTTCCAGAACACCAAGGTCCCACCTCGCCTAGTATATGTTTGGTTGCCTGAAAGGAGCTACAGTAAAGCAGTAAAATAAACGGCAAAGAAAAGTTGATTAGAAATGCATTTGTCATACGTTAAACAAACATAAGCCTACCAAAACTACACTCCCCTCCAAACATAATGGAGAATGCAGTTTAGTTGACAGGGCTGACTTATTTACACGATGGCAAGGGAACATTATTGGAATTTCCTTCAATTTTATCAACGATCAGAATGGATGTCAATGCACCTTCTGGTCTGCTAGAAAGTCAAGGAGATAGCTTCTGATGTGCAGTGATTGGCCACACTTAGTGACAAACAACTCTTTCCAACTTTCTTTACATTTTCTTTGAAAGTTTGTGAAAGACAAAGGTTATTTGTTTTGTTGTTTTTCCTGAATTATGATTGTCAAAAACAAAGTAAACCCACTGGGCTGCTTCCAAGGTTAATCCGCTGTTCTTTGGTCTGATTCCTTTAGCTTCTTCTATTTAGTCTGAAATAACAGCTGCAGTGTGACGTTTCAACAGTCACACACACAAACAGCTCAGAAAACCTCTGCTCATCTGAGGCGACAGGATTTAAAGGAGGACTGGCAGAGGACAAAGAGCGTTACCTGGCATATGGAGCCTGGCACCGGAGATGTGATGAACTCCCGGGTGAAGAAAATGAAGTCGGCAACAATATCGACAGCGATACAGTAAACAGCATCTGAAGGCGTCTTTCAAGTCAGCTCCCTACATGCGTGTGAATTAAGAGAGCTGCTGTTTGCTACAGCCATAGTCTACGACAGAAAGAAGAAGCGTAAGAATCTAAAGCACTACTGGCAGCCCTGCAAAGCTACAATATGTACATGAAACCACAGTGGGAGACTGCTGGACAGACAAACGATTTGTTTTGCTTTTCTTATCGTTCTGAATCCTGTAAAATCTGATTTGCCCTGAGGACGGATCTAGAGAAAAGGCAATGTGGCCATTAGTATCCCATTGGGAATACAAATTTGAAAGAAAATTGCCAAGTTTATAATGAGTGAGCAAAGTTGACCTTTTGGGGCTGAAGATTCAACACCTCATCAAGAGTCCAAATGGATAGGGCTGAAGCAGCTATATTCAAAAATGTTCCAATAGAAATGGATCAAATGAGAATACAAAACAATGTGGTTTACGGGGTTCCTCAAAGTAGGTGATTTTCACCTGAATCTGCAAGTTTCACCTCAGTGATTAGCTGCCTGAATCACACTGTTCTGGTTCCCAAAGCATGCAGCTGTTCTCAGCAAATAAAAAGCTCTGAAACTTCACTGTACACTGCTTACTTGATATCGAACAGCACACAGAGAGGCAGCTCCTAGCTGAAGAGCATAGTGCGACATTAAGCAGCTAAAGATCCAGATTTCCCTCAGGTGTTAGTAGACACCATTAGAAAAAAGTGAATATTGGACGGGAATCCAGGGGCCAGAAAAGCAGCTCCAAATGAATGCTAATGTTGCAACATAACCGCTGGCTGTGTAAATAAGCAGCTGTTCGCTCACTGAGGAGGATACGCCATTGCTGTGGTAACAAAGAGTTTCCAAAGCCACCAAGTAGGCAAAAAATCAGCTGAAACTGTAAAGTGATCAATTGATTAGTGGTTTATTCTCTTTAGCAGGTAACAAGAAATTCAATAGTGACCAAATGAGCTCACAAAAACAACAAAAAAAGTCAAAAAAAAAGATTGAAAATAATGTTTAAATTTAGCCTATTAAAACCCACCAATATTATAGTGAAACCTGACAATAGAAAGTTTCTCAATATATAGGAAAATGTGACTAAATTAGGGTCCAACACTGGTAAAATCATAAATCTGCAGAAAAAAAACCTGCAAACTGTGTTACAAAGTGTCATCCCGACTAAGATTATTACAATTATGCTACTACAAGAAATTAGATTATCCCAAAGAAAGAGATGAAACTCACGGCACACAGTGAGTCACTGTTGATGGATATCAGTCTGACAGTTTGAGCTTCTCTTCACAGCTCCTTACTCTGAAAGGCTCTGGATTCAACAAACAGCTAACATGGACCGTCATCAGCTCAGCGACTCCCCGCACTCACGGCGTCACAGCTCCACTACTCGAACATGAAGGTGGATAAAACACAACGTGAGAGACTGAGATATAAACACAATCGCACCAACGGAGAACGACTCAGCTTGACATATCGTGCACAATGTTTTAGCTAATTGTTTCTACAAAGCCAGAACTTCCCCGACATGCCAACTCTAAGTGCTACTTTACATTTCTTCACGTCGCTTATTGAGGTCTCAGCAGTCACATCCGCACATTATGGGAAGAAGAAAGCAAGATAACAAGTGTAGCAGTGTCTTAGACCTTCTTATAATAAACAACTTTGGCCCTGTCAATTTATTAAACACTGTTAAATCTGTATAGTATTTTATCTAATCGAATATACAATTGCTGCGCTGTGGTATAAGACTGGCATTAGCAGTAAATTCTATGTGTAGTCATTATCTGTTCTTTAAACGTCAGGAGAGGAAACAAATGCAAAACTTGAATGAAGGAGTTCTGACTGATCAAACTGCTTTACAATCCTGGTAATTATTTTTCAAGAATTAAGTTATTAAGAACCTATATTAAAATCTCAGTAACAACTTAAATCTTATTAACCCCCCCAAACTTGTCTGTGAGCTTGAAATGGATTCTATCTTTCAGAAAATTGCCCAAATTACACCATTTATCAGAACAAGAAACTGTGAGAACAGAAAGAATAGCTGGATATTTAACTTTCCGATGGTTCTAGTGAAATTCTACAGTAAATCTAAGTTTAAAACTGTAATATTTCATCAACACCACACCTCTCTACATGTCTAAAAAAAATCTGACAAGTATGGAAACAAATTCACAAAGTAAGTGGTAGAATATTTAAAGCCTTTATTTTGTTCCAGGATTGTTAACACCTGTTGATATTTGGAAAACTGTTGTACATGTGGATTCAAGATTTATTACAAATGTACAAATTTTCATTTCGTTTTTAAGAATTTATAGTATTAGAAGTTCAATTTACTGCACATGCAATATTTTGAGTTCTCTTTACTCTTACATATTTTGCTACTT
Source organism: Acanthochromis polyacanthus (assembly GCF_021347895.1). Lineage (NCBI taxonomy): Eukaryota > Metazoa > Chordata > Actinopteri > Pomacentridae > Acanthochromis > Acanthochromis polyacanthus. The sequence continues at coordinate 3,183,972 of NC_067128.1, forward strand.
TGCTGCTATGGAGGAGCAGAGTTTGATATTGTAGTTATAAAGTAGCTCACGTGTGACAGCAGCAAAAAAATGCCAAAAAAAAGCTTGGAGTTCATGAGAAAATTTATGAAAAAATACATTTTTACAGTCAGTTGTTCATCAAGCAGCTTTATCGGTCCAGTAATTCTAGTTTCAAGCATTGAATTTAGAACCAGTAATAACATCTCAGGAAGAGCTATAATATTGTATAAAGGAAGAAAAATACTTAAAACAGGTGAAATGCTGCATCACAAAAACTGCCTGGTCGAAGAAATATCTGATCAGGAAAAAGCACGTCTTTATTTAAGATATTTCACTTTTTGCAGCATGCCTGTTGTGCTTTTTGTGAACTCACATCGCCTCTGACATGACTAAGACAAACGTGAAAGCCATCTGTGGTGAGCTGAAAACACACCAAGTCTGTCTTCTCCTCCCACACCCACACACACACACACACACACACACACACACACACACACACACACACACACACACACACACACACACACACACACACACACACACACACACGGTGGAGTCATACCCCGCCCATGGCTAAAGTGCAGTAATCCATCCGTTGCACTGCACTGCAGCCTAACACACTTAATAATGGATGAATCATAAAATCAAAACTGACAAGCAGCAATTGAAACGTGGCCGTTTGTTTGAAAGATTAAAAATGCAGCAACCCCCGTATAACTTATGAATGAAGCCTGAAACCTCAATTGGACGGCGACAAGTCGGGGTGAGCTGAGCCGAGCCCGAGTGAGCCGAACCAATCCAAGTGAAACAAATGCACAGAAAGTCGACGGAAAAGTTGCAAAATAGTACAAACTAGGAGACGTACAGCGATCAGCCAAAACTTTAAGACATTAAAAACAGTGATGTGAAGTGATTAAATCGATCGTCTCATTACAACGCAGTGCTCTGCTGGAGAATCTCAGGTGCTGGCATTCATGTGAAAGTTGGTTTGACAATTACCACCCACCAAAGCACTGTTTTCACCGTGCAACACTGCAAAAAACTGCTCAGAAACAATTCAAACTAGAAAAGCACTCGGAGAGCGCCTACCTCCGCCAGGCCATCTGTCTGTCCGTCTGTCTGTTAACAGCATAACTCAAAAAGTCATGGACGGATTGTATTGAGTTTCAACAGTTTGTGCAGAAAGCATAACATGCATGCACAGTGTAACAGCACAGTGTTTTGCAGGCGGTGCCGCTGCACGCACGTACCGTTGCGCGCGCGTGACGGTACCGTACGCGTCGCCGCCGCTTCGTTTCGTCGGTCCCGACTCGCCCGGGCAGCCCGAAGCGGCCGCGGGGGATTCGGCCGTCGCCCGGGATCGTTGCAGCGACGCACGCGGCGCCGCCGCACGCACGTGACGGTACCGTTGCGCGCGCGTGTGACGGTACCGCACGCGTCGCCGCCGCTTCGTGTCGTCGGTCCCGACTCGCCCGGGAAGCCCGAATCTGCCGCAGGGGATTCGGCCGTTGCCCGGGATCGTTGCAGCCATAGATATATACATCTATGGTTGCAGCGACCTCTGTCTGTACAATTGAGAGATGGCCGGCAGCCGCCTGGCGGCCATATCTCAATTGTCCTTCGACCTTCAAAAAATTCCTGGATCCAGACGGTGATTCGGATCACCTCCAAAATCTAATCGATTCTTACTCGTGCTCTTCCGGACATCCTGTACAAATTTGGTGAAAATCCGTCCATGACTTTTTGAGTTATGCTGTTAACAGACAAACACACACACAGACGGACAGACAAACAAACTTCGGTGAAACCTCCTGGCGGAGGTAATGAACTCCAAACTCCCAATTCATAAGAACCCAAAGGATTCCTTGGTAACTTTCTGGTGAAAAAAACACCAGGACTCCCTCCAGACGTCCAGCGTCCATGGCGGGTAGCTTTTATGTTGTGGCTGATTGGTGTAATGACCAGCATCTACATGTGCAGGCCTTTAAATATCCGACCACTGTGAACAAGCAGCAACGAAATTGTGCAGAGGCTGGTGGAAATCTATTAAAAACAAATGCTTGAACTGCACAAATTTATTTTTGTTTTCATATGAAATGAATCAAGAAAAAGTCCCAGATCACACAGCGCTCCCTCGGGTGCGCCGCTTGGAACAATACAATCCCCAAAGACCTCGTTTCTACAGAACAGACAATTATTCTGCACATACAGATGTCTGCGTCTCCTTTTATTTCTCTCTGTGCGAGGGATTAAGGTGTTATTGCAAAAGAGTTCTGCACGGGAACATAGTTGAAGCTGCGACAAATTCGCATAGTTTACTACGACATCTGTAGTCTCTTAACAGCAATGAAAGCAAAGATAAAACACTGAGTAGGATAACTGGTGCCTGAGGTGGGTGGCTCCTCTAACCATACACTAAAAGCAGTAACATTACAGTGCATTTCCTGTTTCTCAGACATGTGTGGATCCTTTTAGGCTATTTTAGTTGCAATCTGAAGTAAAATGAAGCAGTGTTAAGAGCAGATGGTGAGTCTCGTAGCTAAAGAGATCATTCAACTTGGTAACCTGGCTGCAATTTATGTGTTGGCAGGAACCAATACAGCTGAAGTGTCATTGAGTAATTAGGATTCCGAATCTATACTGGCTCTAGTAAAAGGAGAATTTCCCTACAGGGACTAATGAGTTTACCATACACGTCCAAAATAAAAGCGGTCCTCGGTGTGAAACAGCTGTAGCCTAAAGGAAACAGAAGAACGCAACATCTGCCAGCAAAACGTCAAACAAGTGCTATACACGCGGCTGTAAGAACCACAGAACAAGGTGTAATCTAAAGCTTTTCTGACATTAGTTTTCACAAAAGCTGTCTGTTTGGACTCGACTTGCCGTACAGTCAATCTGCGTGAGTAAGCAGACACACATCGGATGCAGAGGCCGAGCTCAGCGCATCGCCTTGCCTATAGATATCACTTTGAGAAAAAAGCAGATGCAAACTGATTTGGCCTGCCTCGGCACCAAAAAAAAAAGGCATAAATTACCTCTAGAGGGAGGCTATCTCCATTTTTTTGTGCCTCAGAGTTATCAAACTGAGCTCTAAGTGCACCCTTGTGAAAATAAAGACCCCCCAAAGAGGGGATAACTGCTCTCTGTGGGGTTGGGCTGATTTGGCCCACTCTTTTGATTCAGCTTCATCTCTCATCCAGCATTTTGTATATGAATGGAAAGAAGACAGAAGAGCAAATCTGCATTTTCTCTAATCCCTTACTGTAATACTTCACAACATTTCTCTTCAAATCACAGTGTGTAAAGTTCAAACTGGTTTCAAGCAAAGAGGGAAAAAAAAACTATTCTTGAGTAAAACCCCTAAAATACAACTGTAGCTATTCCACTGGCAAACACAGATCTCTTGATACCACACTCTGCACCTCCACCCCGGCTTGCATTTACCCAACACCGAGATAAGTGACAAGGTGATATTATCATGTGGCATTTTGTGTGATGGGATGTCTCTGAAGGTATCCCAGTAAAGGTCCCGGAGATAAATATACACTCTAAAAAAAAAGAAAAAGGATGTGCTTGTGTTTATTTTCAGCTCGATATGTTTTAACCTACAGGCAAGGGGAACAATAGCAACAAAATGCCTGTAATGTAATGCAATATTCAACTCCTTGGCAAAGTGTTTATTCTGTACTGCCAACACCTCTGTGGCACAACTATTCACACACTTTTAGCTTTCATATGTTTGGTTTTTATAGTGTCGGACTGGATCATTTTAAAGAGATCCTCAATATACATTTTTAATCTTATCTTTGTTTGACATTTAGGTGAATGCATTTATTCATTTTCTTGCTGAGAGTTACATGACAGAATCAATTTCACTCTCATGGGTGTCTCTTCAGTATGCAGCTGAAGCCAGCTGCATAAAGAATGAAAACAAGGAGAATCAGCTATGAAGGAAACAAAAATTGCCTACTGGCATCTTAAAAGTCCACTAATTGTGTTACATGTCTTGTTTACTGACAGAACTGTTCAGACAGAAACAGGCTAGTTGTTTCACCCCGTTTCCAATCTTTACCAGCTCATTGCGTGGACTTTATCAGGACAGATCATTCTTCTACATATCTGCCACCTTATAGTAGGCCAGAAGATGTCTTATCATCCAGTGTGATCACTAAAGCTTTGTATCATTTGGTAAATGTAGCAACAAGGTAGCCTAGCAGTGCTAGACAACCCACAGCAACGAATTTAATTCTCTGCCAGGGTGGGTCTAGTTACCCTCGGTAAGCCTCGAGGTTGGATGCTCCTAAAACTGGCCGACAAATCACCATGAAGTGTAGAGTCAGAAGGCGGGCGTAACTAAGGGACGACAGAGGCGTAACGATTCTGACAGAAACAACCGGAAACAACTTGCCTAGCCGTGCTAGACAACCCACGGCAACGAATTTAATTGTCTGCCAGGGTCGATAACAGTCGTTGAGCTCTGTTAGCACCGACTATGAATAATCTTTCTGTTAACATGTCTGTAATATACTTGAGCTTCACCCATTGACTGTATAAATAAGGCTTCACCGAACTACAGCATCCTCTGATTTCCAGCGCTCTAGGAACTATGTCAGCCTATTCATTGCGCTGATTGGTTGTATACCTACCCAATTGCTGCAGATTGATTTGAAAGACAACCTTTTAGCCCGCCTCCCTCCCTGTCGAGAGTTCCTAGACCCTTGTGTCTTCAGACCTGAGTCTAGCGCGGCTAGGCTAGCAACAAGGTGCATTTTCATCCAAATCAAGGAGTTTTGGGGCCCTAACTGAAAACCAAAGTCAAAACCAGACCTAAATAAAAAAATAACACCATGGTAATAATAATGGTGCAAGACAGGACCCAACCCCAAGTCACCTGGCTGACAGTCTCCCTGACATGCCACCATCCAACCTCCACATAGGGACTTCTGTTCCTCTTTTCAGGTGAAACACGTCACTCCACCATCATATAAACGAGGGGATAACAGTCAAGCTAACCAAAAGGTGAAAGACGTTCCTGCTGGCCCATATATAAATTGGAATGATGCATGATACCGCTTATGGAATGGTATGCTAACATCAAAAACAGCTGATATGAGAGCATACCAAGCTTAACAAAGGGTATTTCCCAAAATCAAATTCCATTATGACCATGTCTCCACAACATTGCAACCCTATCCAACTACACTGCATTCTCAATTACAATGTTGAGGTAACATGTTTTCTGCTAGATTCCGTTTCTTTGGAATATTTCACAGATACACTTCTAATCAGTGTATCTTTGCTATGTATTTTCCTGCTGTATTGTTGCTCTTTTTCAGACAACCAATCACATATTAGATGGGGCTGAAGGGAAGTGTTACCTGGTAACCAAGAAAACAGAGTTGACGCTTGTGGTGTAAGAAGCATATTTTAAGCAAAATCATGTTTTTTCTTGCTGACATTTTGGTGTTTTGCCTTAACCAAGATTTTAACATGTAAAAATGAGCAACAAAGACTGATATTTTGCTCAACCTAACCATGTAGTTTTTATATCTAAACTTAACCAGAAAGCAAAACAACCTCAAAAAAACTCAGTACTGAGACTGTAGATCACAGGACACAAACTCTAGTCTTCTTAGTTAAAGTCTGGTTGTTGGTTTATGCCATCTACCACCAATCCTACCTCCTAATGTAGACTTTGTTGCTCTTTCTAACTGGCTGCCTTTCTCACTACATCACAGCTCACAAATTCAATTTATTCGCCAAGAAAATTCCCCTTCAAAATGTATTTGAGAATGCAAGAACGCCATTTTTTGGAAACAGGGTTGCCCTTTACTACATGTATCTTTTGTAATAAAGTGTAGAAAACACAAATACAAGCACAGATACAAAGTTGAGCCTCTCCCCTGACTGGTCTCCCTCTCTCTTCCTTCTGTTCCCTCGACATTAACCTTCTGCAGACATACATATCTGCTTTGCCCCCTGCGTAGCATTGCCTGAGCCACTGTCCTCAAGGTGATCCGGGATCAAAGCATCAGAACGTACAAACACAGAGTTACAAACACACAGCCGAGTCTCTGCATCAAAGAAGCGCTAAATTCACCACCAAAGGATCAAACTATAACACTCGGTAAGCTCAGACGACTCGGAAGACATGACATAATGGTTATGCACTTTACAGCGTAAAGACATACACAGAGTGACTGTTAGTCGCACTTTCTAAATGCTTACTGCACACAGGCTGCATTATTTGATGAAAGACAGAGGGAGGAGAGGGCTTGTGGAATTAGCGCTACTTTAGAGCAGAATGGGAGTTTGATTGCTCTATTTCACCAAGCCTGATGATGCCTTTTTCCATTTCTCAACATTTTAATCCCTATCTTAATGCACTCTGGCAAATTGGTTCCAATGAATACACACTGGTTTGCCAGTGTGATGATAAACTGGTGCAACACACTAGATTGGAAAGAAACAGTAATAGAGAGCATTTCAACCTTGAACACTGACACTAAAAATACCCATATACAGCGTTTTACAGTGTCTGTGCAGGGCTTGTTTGTATTCTGGGTACAGTAAGAGGCAGGCACAGAGCCAATCTGCCCCCTGCCACTTCCAGGGCTTTGTCAAAACAGTTCTGGCCAAGCGATTTACAGGCAATATATGAAATATGGATCATACCTCGTTGAGGGAGAAAGTGCCCGGGGATTTTGTGCTGTGTGTGTGATAAACGTGATGGCTGAGTGGGTGAGAGACAGAGATGATTGCTTATGGGATGGTGAAGGAATGAGAAGCCATTACCACAGTAATACTTTCATGCCGCATGTGCTCATCTGCACACATGTGTTTAAGCATGGATAGCGTGGATACACTGATGCAATCACAGGCACATGTTCTAATACATGTGTGTGCTGTTAATGTTTCACTCAGGCCGGGAAAAGTCAGCTGAAACGCAGCCTAACAGTCGACAGTGTGACTAAAATGTCCTCTACATGGAGAGAGAGCAAAGAAAGCCCAACGGCAACACAGCACTCGATGAGGAAAAGTCAGAAATTCGATTCGACACCTCCTCTAAAAGCCATCATGATGTTGTCCAAGATTCCACTCGTCAGAGGACAACAATGCAGACGGTCTAGTTCTAAAACAGCATCATTGTGCGTTCGAGTGCCGCGCAGAGTGACTATTCAAAAGTCACCCCCCACGCCATCGCCATTGTGCAGAACCTCAATTTTGCTTGTGTTTGACAAAAGCAACACGGAGCACCTACAAACCCTCTCGAAACACTCGCACCTGCCACTCAGCCCACGTGCATCACACACAGGCCAGCTGGAGGTTGACTGGCAGCTAATTTGTAGAACAATAGACAATCACCTACAATCCTCTGCTCCTACATACCGTATATCCACACACACACATAAACAAACACACACTTACACAGCTCCCTGCCTCACTTCACTTAGCAAAGTGACAGGGAGGGCGATGCTCAGCTGCTGAGCTGTCTCCATGAGTGTGTGCCAGTATAGGCGGTTTTGCATCAGAACACGCTTAATCGGACCGTATAACAGATGCCGGTGTACAGCAGGTATGCAAACCTCTCCGCCAGGTGTGCCTCCACAACACTGCTGTCACTGCAAAAATTGTCAGTGCACTGGAACTCATGATGTGTAGAAATGTTTTGGGTCACATCCCGGGAGGAGGGAGTGAATGGATGACATAATGCTCGGAGGACTTCTGCACCTTTCTGTGGCCGGAATAAACCAGCATGTAGAGTCACAGCTCTCTAATAGTTCCCCACCATCTTACGATTCTTAAACGCAGCAGATAAAACCCCATAATAACCTTGAATTATAATGCATTCCAATAATGATATCATGCTTCAGCAGCCGGGTGTAAATTAAACGGAGGACATTTTTAATTACCCCAGGGTAGCTGAATATTGGCCATCCTGTCCTGGAGAGACGCCGCGCTGACACTGCGGTGGGGCGATAAAATTCAACCACAGGCCCCTTTGACCACGATCCAGGCTGGCTTCCATCTGCGCTTAGGCTACCTGCACCGGTCCAATTAGAGTTGGCTGAGGATGGGACAAAGCATCGTGGGAAACACTGACATTTCACACTGGGCGCTCTCTCTCATGAATATGGAGCAGAGTAATTATGGCTGTAAAGCTCTTGTCCCCTACGTATGGGTGCACGGATTATAGGTCACTTTCAGGTGAGGTGAATGATAAGACGGGAGGCAGGTGGGGCACCAGAAGAAACTTGTAATCACACACAGGTCGAATTAGCTGATGTGTAATGGAAATGGAAAATAAGAATTTAAAAATCTGACAATTAAAATGTCTGTTTTCAATGAGGGTCAGAAAAAAACAACAGTTTTTTTTTCAGATGGGAACATCTATTGGATGTTCTGGTTTTTGAGGTCTTCAGTCATTTCAAACTCTTTTGTGTGTTTGAGTTTTGAGCCTGTATAATCAAATAAAATGTGCTCCGTGATAATTTCAGGCAAATTGCCAGTTATAAAGGCCTGCGTGATGAATTCAGTATAATGCACCTTGCTACAGCATTAGTCCCATCACCATAACAACACAGTTATGCAAAAGGAGTTTCCATTATTAACCCTTCGAGCCCGACAGGGGCTCATTGCATCCAGGTTCGCACTCCATCTTCTCGGTTAAATATCGCTCGATGCATTTATTGCAGCAAGGTGTAACGCATGAGGCTGTGAAATGAAAATTCTTCCAGATTAAACACATTCAGGAAAAAATACGCCGGTGTTTTACGGTAAGATACACGTAAAAACAACAGATTCACAATGGTTTCTTTCCTCTTGATATGAGGACCAAAATAATAATAATAAGAAAAAAATTGCAAGTATTTTTTTACATCAGAAGCTGAAAGATCTGGATAGTCCAGACAGTTGTGAATAAAACAAGACCCAGCATGTATGGCAAGCCCTTATAATGACCAACAGTAGACCTTAAAAGTAAAGGGGGTGAAATTTCCATGAAAATAGCCCCAGGCTCACAGAGTTATATTTCTGCTGTTTGCTCAGCCTTAGGTGTGTGAAATGGGACCTTAAACATTTCCTGCAAACGTTTCAGAGCGAAAAACTCCAAACATTTCAACATTCTCACCTGTCTGAAGGGACCTTTTCTTTTGTGTGCGAAACATCTCTGCACCTTAACAGTGAAAAGCAGAAGCAGCTGGAAGTACTTAGTGATTAACCACAGTATTTTTATTGTGGGAAAAGGGATTTGAAAAGCAGCAGGGTGGTGAGTATGACATGACTACCTGGTAGAATGTCACTGACTGGAGAACATTTTGTTTGATGCAAATTAAAATGTGAGCTAACCTTAAAACAGGCAAAGTAGACATAAAAACAGAGAATCTATTCAAATCCAGTCTCTGATATAAGCTTATTTCATTGAATTGCTTGACTCGCTCTGCATTCGAGGTAAATATTAAAAGAGCTACAAATACAATGTACTGCTATTTTTCTCCAGCGGTAGTATTCATATTTTAACTGTTGACTAAATGCATTATTTTCTTTTGAATCTGAAATATTGAGACAAGGCCATCGTGTTTTTTTTTGTCAGACTGAACCTTGAAGGCACACGGCAAGTTTGCTCTCCAGAAGGCAACACAGTAGTAGACATGCGATACGAGCAGATAAAAAGATGTGTTCACTCGCCTTTGTTGATCAGCAGATAAACAAGATACGAGCACTTCCACACACACACACACACCTTAGGGCAGAATTATCTAATGTACAGTTCAAACTGGCTTCCCTCTCACAGGAGTTAGTGTTTACTAAAAGATTAGATGGTTCTGCCTTATATTTGTTCGTCTGATGCTCTAATTATCAGGGCAAGTACCTTCCATATGCTGCTATTCATATAACATGAGTTTTATTTCCCCCTTGTGAGTGCCGTTAATCTTTAAATGCTGATTCTAAAGTATTTTTAAGGATTTTGTTGTCGTCGATACACAAAAAAATTAGCAAATGCAAATGAGAGTGAAGGAAGATGCAACAGCTGCTTTTCTTTTATATTTTTGATGAACAAGAACAAAATCCCGCTAAATTACTCCTTTTTGTTAATTCCATAGCTTATTGTTAAACATCACACGTACAACCTGCTGGTTCATTAAAGCTTCTGTACATCGCGCTTATATTAAGTGGATGCCAGGCGCTCAGTTTATGCCACCTCCGCTACAAAGTGGAAAGCTTCAGACGTCTTTCCAAAGCAGAGTTGTCAGGATTTTAATGTTCTTTTTTGTCAGAGCAACACTTCTGGGATTACAAACACACCGTACGGCAGTTGAAACTACTTGCAATCATGCAATGTCAAATTCGTGCCTCTGAGCCACGGGAACACAAAATCTATGATTGGCTAAAACAGAAATCTACTGGAGCTAATTCCTGACCTTAGGTATGCAAGATAGATCGAGAAAAGCAGCGAAAAGAGCGAGCAGCGTCAATATTTCAGTTGTATCTAATGGAGGAACTGAGCATAACTAAAATAACTCGGGATTCTGTGTCTTTTTTTTGCCAGCTAGAGCTAGGCTAAGTGCAATCCCTGATGGGCCTTGGCGAAGGCAATCAAGCCTGAGCTGGAACATCTGCCCGAATGTTTCTGAACACTGTGCATGCTGACGACAGCTTTAGGCTTTTAAAAAGACACCGGCTTTCATACACTCGCAACATACCTCGTCTCACGCCTAGGTTAGGCTATGTGCTGCCATTCTTTCAGGGAAGGAAAAAAAGCCGCCTGCCTTTATGTAAATGTAATGAAACCTGTGAGAGGGCCAAGTCATTCTCTTCACTGTATCAGAGGAGGGAGAAGTTCAGATGGCTTTATTTTAAATGGGCGCTTCTCCTTTTTAATTTGGGTAATTGCAAGCAGTAACTAGCAAATTAGCACAGCATGTTCTCAGCACAGGCTGAGCATTTACTGAAAGGCAACAAATATCCATTTTGTCTTAGAAAATGGTTGGAATGCAACTATTGTACTGGCTCAAATATACACTTTGTGCAGAATTCTTGTAGAGGAGAAAACACTTTCACACTTTTCAGTTTCCCTGAAAATTCATTAATCCAAGAAGAAAGGGAGCGTTTCACTGATGCTTTTTCTCTCAATAAAGTGCAACATCAAAATATCTTCTCTTTAAGTAAAATCCATATTTGTGTAACTGCTCTCATTAGTCACATTAATGAGGCTCTTGAAAGCGTTTTTAAGAGGTGACAGCATTTCTCCTTGGCATCTTTGCGTTGTACAGATGTAGAGAAATGCTATGATCTCATTTTTAGTCATTAATTTATTTCCACTTCGCATGATACGTGAACCTTCCAAAACTCCTGCAGATTAAAGTTGAGTAATTACACACTTTAAAGGCTGAGCAACTGTGAAAAACTGACTATAAACAGATCGAAAACACTCCCTACCCTAGCAACATTAGGGCTGTACCACTGCAGGTAGACCGTATAACGCTGATCATCTCGTTACGATGCCATGTTCTGCTACAAACGTTGGGTGCTGATATTTATGTAGATGCTACTTGAACATATAGGTGGCTTATACCACTCTCCAATGGCAGCAGACTCCCCCAGCAAGACCAAGCATCTGTGTGATGCACCGGGAACAAGTCAAATCCATGAACCCTGCAACCCTCAAGACCAATGGGATCTGCTGAAACTGTCTCAGCACCAGACCCAAGAAGTCCCACATCCAAACTCCAAATGGTCAGAAGTGTTTTGGCAGCTATTAGGGAGGTGATTTTAATGCTGTCAGCAGCCTTAAATTCAACACTCTGTGCTATATTTGGGTTCCCATGTAATCACTCCCAACATCTAATTGTCTAGTCTTCGAACATCAAGCAATCTTTTGAAAGCTGACTTGCACTAAAAATAAAGTGCTGTCTTGTATTTGGGCCGATCCAGAAAATCAATGAAAGAACACATGTTCAATAATTCCCTCAAACACAGGAAACAAACGTCTAAATGAAAATAGTCGCGCAGCATGAAACACTTTCATTAACCTAAATTCTCAAGTTGGCTTTGAAAAAGATTAGAACATAATACTTTTTCAAGTTGGGCTGGATGAATGTTCAAAGAATATTTATCTTGGAAAGCGGTATCACTTGATCTCATCTCATCTAACACTACCTTCATGCTTCTTTAGATATCTAACAGGATTCTGCAGAATGTTCAGGCTCTATATTCACTGGTTTCCTAATCTTCAATAATCCCTAATGGAACAGCACCCTTGTGCTAAAATGAGAGGGTTTATTTGGATTTCACACCAATTGTCAGAGTTTCCTCAAATTTATTAGCATTTTTCCACTTTACATCACAGATTTGTGAAAATGGAAACCCTGGCATCGTCTACGAACACGTCACAGACTGTCACCAAGTGTGAACTGTTACTTTCCTATTGAGAAATTTCTTCTCCAGAGTGTTGAACAGATGGTTTGCTGACATCTAAAGACTCAGCTGATGCTATTTCTTAAAGGTATAATAAAACCTGAAACTCTGGAAACATTTGATGCAACAATCAGCTCTGTTAATCATACCGGCTGATCTTGTTAGCAGAAAACAAAGTGAAAAAGAAAGAAAAGACAGAGATGATTACAGAGAAGACCAGAGGGAGAAAGACACAGAAACACCCACTGAAATACAAGAGTTGAAGAAATCACAGATAGCTCCACTAATCAGGAGATTTTCAGTCAAGGTAGCATCTATTTTATCCCATCCCGGCCCCCATTTACTTCCGTATAAAAGAGCAATGAGACGAGTGCCGGTTTCCTACTTAATTATCTCTCTAATGGAGGAAGAGAATGGCATTTAATTACTCGGCCCCAGATTTAGACTCGTGGCATGCAAGAGGTAAATGGATTTAATGTTGCGAGGATAAATGGAGCTACGGCGATGATATGCAGATGTTTGCACATGTGCAGCAGGCGTAACAAACTACCACACGGCACTGGATATGCTGTTACAGCCTCCAGTCTAAATCTGCTCTGTACTATAAGAGCCGGAAGGAGTAATCACATGGCGTTTACAGCTCAAGCGCAATCCGTAAAGGAGGACGCCCATGTGTGCTATTGAGTGATTATCTAATTGAAAGCCTGTTAAAAAAACCCTGAAAAAAATACACCCATGCACAGGAGAAGGAAGGGTTGATGCCCAGAGAGTTCAGACTGGGAACATTTCGGAATGCCAACTTTGAGGAAGAACTGCCAGTGAAGATTTGTTCAAGTTCTCCGACATGTGATGAGGGTGGGCAGGAATAAGAAAAATACATTACATAAATGATACACAGTTTCCTCTAAGTCATGTCTTCAGTCATCAGAGTAATACCTATAATGGATATTTTGCAGCTAATAGAATCGCATATCAATTTAACCAAAGGAGAAAGTGCCTGATTGCAGTTTAATGAAACCATATTGGGATTTCAACACAGCCTCCCACCAATTTCCTGCTTAATTCTGTCCGTTCAGTGAAGCAAATGAGTCACACCAACTATCATGTTGTCTTATTTTTGAACAAGATATTTCCTGTCATCACTTCTTTACTCCAAGAAACACATCAGATGCTGCCATGGTCGGCTGTGCACTCATGTCACCAAGAGCTTTTCACATAATTGGGCAGGAGATAAAGCAACTAGAGGAGCTAAGCTAATAACAGTATAGCTTTACTTGACTACAATAGCGGCTCTGGAACACATGGTTGTCAGCTGCAGCGCTAATTGAAGTTAAAGGATTTAAGAGATCAACAGACTGAATAACGGATGACTCCAAGTCAGAAATCCACAGTCATAGAAATCACCACTCTCTCTGGAAAAACTAAGGAACTAGTAACTAGCTGCTGTCTGCTGCGAACCCATTCAGCAAATCACCATGTGCTTTTCAACTGCCACCAGTTTCCCAAATTAATCTTAAAGATCGATATTAAGGGGAGCATTTCAAAAAGTAGCAAAATTGAAAAGCACCATGTTTAAAGCCACATTTTCCCTTGCATGAATGACTCATACTCTCAAAATTCAAGAAGCCCTCCAGACCTGATTTTAAAACCTTTTGAATAATCTGCTTTGAATAATTGATATGGTTTGAAATTTAACTGCCTGCACATCATACCTACACATTCTCCTGATTCAAAACTTCAGATTATAAATATGCATTTTGATTTCATTCATTTATTGAAAAGTTTAACCACTTGCCACCACATGTTCCCTCCTTCACCGAAGAGTCTGTTGTAAGTGTATCTGCACCGAGGGTTAGTGTGCACTTAGTGCACGTTGCATAATAGTTGTGAGGTCACAAAATCCCATTCATATGTCAGACTCGTCAAATGCAGACTACGGGTATAAGCCTGCTGATTGAACTGCTTATTTCACATTTAAAAATCCTCTGCACTACGAGAAACAACAACCTCCGAACAGAAATTTACCACAATGAAAACTTTTGTGTAATACTCTAATTCAGTTCAGCTTTATTTACTATGGACTCAATAGCACACATGGGCATCCTCCTTTACTAATTCACAACATAAGTCATCCTAGGACACAATACTATAGAAACAAACCCTCCAAATCCAAACACTTGAGCAAGCACTTTGGTGACAACCAGAAGAAAAAACCTGTATTTAAACGGAAAGCACCAGGCTCAGGGAGGCTGATCATCTGCCTCAACCAGTCGGGGTGAGGTTAAAAGGGAAAGAGAATAAAAATCCTGTTCACCTTTCACTGATGCAGCATTTTAGAGTGGCCTGTCTATATGAGACTAATATGCAAATAAGTTAAACTGAGATCCACAGAAAACTCTCTAGTGTCAAACTCTGCATATACATCATCACTGTGGATAATCAAGGTCAAACAGCCGAGTGAAGCAACAATAAACAAACTTAAATTCAACTTTTTAAATGTCTCTCATGCACCGTTGTTGACTCAAGATTAATGTGACCCTCCTGGAGGACACGTCCACACTTATTTATAGAATGTGATTATTTTATATATTCTTTTGTAATATTTTAAAAGAGCTTTTCTATTTCATAGTCAACCATTTTTTTGATTTTAACTCCATTGTTCCTGGTGCAATATCTACAACAATCATGTTACTGATGTCATCATATCATTTAATTATTGATAAGCTGACCGTTTTCATATAATGCATATTCAGAGTCCATATAGGACTGTCTGGACCATTTTACTTAGTACTTAAAATGCCTGTATTTAAACTGTGATTTGTTAAAAACCCAAGATGTCCCCAATATATTCAATTTGACTGAGCAGACACCCTTTTCACCTCAACTGTATTTTGTCCCCTTTGCCAAAGGACACCATCACAGACTTTTACATCTGCCAACCGCATTAATCCACAGTAATCTGTCTTCAAAGTGGGCCTGCAACACTATGGGGAACACAGCGCTGTCAGCAGCAGTTAGCTGGCTCGTCACCAATCCTTGTTCGTCTGTTTAAATCTTGCTCCACTGTTCCCTCTCGCAGACTAACTGAGTAGTAGAGATTTTGTGCTTTGGCTTTGATTTCTTTTTGGGATTAAAACTAACTGTTTATATCTGTCTGAGTGGCTGCTGCAGACCACTTTGCTTCATTAAATCAAACACACACGAGGCACATATCTGAATAAAGACACACTACAGTCACACAGTAAATGAAGATATTTGTCGCTTTTGTACATATTAACTATTGTGTCATATAGGAAGAGAATAGTGGATATCAGCAGAAAGAGAGGGCAACGTCTTCTTAACAGCCCACACTATACCTTCAAGCAGCTGTAGCATCGGGCTACTGAACTGTAATCAAAAGCCTCGGTCCGCCTCAAGGTCAACTCATCAAAAAAAGTTATCACGCCTGAATTATACATGACAGCCCCTGTAAACCATAAATGTTGAATATCACGCTTGCACACAAGAAATGGCACAGAGAAAAGAAGGAAAAGAAGAGAGAAAAGAAGAAAGCTGAGAGAAAGATTACAGAGACAAGTGGCTGAGCAACCCGTCACTGAAAATAAAATATCAGCGGGGTGAAACAATTGTAAGTCAGCGCAGATGGATAGAAGACAAACGTGAAATAAAAGGACAGTCCATGCTCAAATCCACTGCACGCATCCAGATCCTGAGATAGAACAGCTACACAGTAAACATAAATTATGTACAGTGTAAACAAACAGCAACACTGACATGGATCAAATCCTATCCAGAGCCATAGGTTTCACTGCTACATGCTACATGCAAGTTGCCACATTTTTGTGTTTTTTTAAGGGGAGTGAGACAGAAGCAAAGAAAAAAGTGATTGGAGTTGATCTTATTCACACTGGCTACTCAAGATGGAGCCTTCAGCTGTTAAGTTCCAGTGTCAGACTCTTGCTGTGAACCCAAACGAGCAAATCAATAGCGTATCGAGTGAGGTCAGCCTCCTTGAACTCTCGCTCTCTGCTTTGCTCGCTCGGCTGTGTGTCTCTCGGTGTATCTCTGCACCTCCCTCGCTCACATGTGCTTTTAATCTTGGCAGAGAAAGAATAAAAAATGTGAGGAGCTGATAACCAGACAAGCAAAGGCTTCCAAACGTGTGCCAGAGCCTGCAAAGAAACACACACACAGACATACACACTCTAGCGCTAGCAGCTGTACTGTGACATATTAAACACTACATTTTCTGTTAGATTATATTTTCTTTCATATTATGCTCCATATCAGTAATAGTCAGGCAGAAAGCTAGGCAAGAAAACTGAATTGAATATCATTTCAAGTGCTTACTTAGCAGCGTGAATTGCTCTTGTATTGAGTGACCCAATGCCACGGCTTTAAGCTCTCAAAACTGAGTCAATAATTTAGTTGCATAAAAAGATAAATCAAATATTCAAGAGTTCAGAATCACAAACTGGAGCTTTATAATACGCCCGGTGGTCAGGATTGATGTTTCTTTTGAATTAAATCATGAGAACTGGCTGGCAGGACAAAACATCTATTTAATTCTGGGAGTTGACTCCTTTATTCCCTCCATTCTTCTTAGAGGTACAGCGTTCTCATTATTTCCTTCCTGTGAGTCATAACGCTGGACCAGAGCCACATCGGTTCGTGATCAGCTATTGATTTTCTTTCCGGGAGGGCGTGAAGCTGTGTGGAGCAGAGCGATGGCGAAAAAGACGGCGAGTGACAGCGACTGAGGCTCAAATTAAGGCTTTCCCGTCCATGAAATGAAAATAAAAGGGCCACTAAAGGAGCTCCTGTTGAGTGGATGTGCAACTCCTCAGCTGCATAGTTAAACTGCTCTCACATAAACACAAGCACTCAAAGCTCCATCAGCACACAGCCTTGCGTCCGGCCACGATATATATAAATATATATCTATATATATACCAGTGCAGCTGACAGGGGAAATTATGGCTCTCTGTATGGGAGAGGGTATAACTGACAGTGATGACATTATCCCTGCCCCTCTTTTGTTAGGAAACCACAGTGTCTTGTCTCATAAATAAAACCGAGGCACTGTGCAGCCCAGCCACTGTATCCATCCTCCCCTGTCCCTCATTATAAGGCCATCTGCATCCGTCAATACATGCATCCCTCCTGGCAAGGCCACGCAGGGCCTATCAGAGACAGGAGAGCTGGCAACGCTTCACCGTCGGAGCTCCCCAGTACAGCCTGTCTTGCCTTGATGAGGTCATAAAGATGGCAGTAGCATGCGCTAGGACACATCGGCTAATGAAAAGAAACTCGCACCGGATTCAGCGGCATTTTGCACCAACTGAGAAGCACACCTTGTTTTTTGTTTACCTTCGTCGTTCTTTAGCCAGCTTCTCTGGCCTAGTCTCTCTCCTTTTGGTCAAACCAGTGTCTCTTCAGCTGGAAAATGGCCTGTGTTCCGCCCACAAACACACACACACCACAGGGTCGCCGAAAATAAACCGGCCTTCCTGCTCGAGCTTCTCCGCCTGTCAGCTCACTGCTCGTCTTTCTGTGCAAAGCCCGTTCTCAATCATTGATGAGGCCAGGTCCTCTGGTACGAATGAAAGGACCGGGCAAAGAAGTGCAATCACCATTAGAGTGCAGAAGCAGCATTACCGAGAACCACATATTAAAAATCCCCTCCATCCACGGACACTGCAGAGAACACACACACACACACACACACGAGAATGAACAAGAAATTTTAAGTGATCGAAGGGAAACAGCATTTGAAAATTGAAGCCATGAACATGTTTCTCCTCCAATTACAAGCCGTGCCATGTTGTAGCACAAACACACAAGTGACATGGTGTCGCTGGAGCAGGAGTAGGTGAGCGTTCATCCTTCCTCTGCACTCCGGGTCTCTCGTCTGCCACTACCAATTATTAATACTATTTTTCAAACAACGCGTCCTCTCTTACACCCTCTCTGTCTCGTCGTCTGTCTCCCCCAACCCCCTACAGTCCTCCGTGCAGCCAGATCTCTATGTCTCTCCTGCCTGTTCCTTCTCATTCACACCAGACTCTGAGCACTTTGGGACAATGATGCCAAAGCACTGCCAGAGGCAATCAGAGAGTGAGAGCTCATTTTCCCTCCATTTCAGCAAGACCTCGCTCTCTCTCTCTCTCTTTTTCTTTTTACACCAGTTGCAACAATAATAAAATCTGCAGGAAAACAACCAGAGGAATATTGACTGAATTTCACGATACAGAGGCTGCCTTGCTGTGCGTACACTGATATAAAGACCTGAGCACAGCTTATCTGTCGCTGAGTAAACCTGCGAGCTCACATCACTTTTCCCAGAAAGTATAAATAATTAACCCCCACCCCAACGTTCAACCCTCGCTCATCTCCGCCGATTTCATGGCTCAACTTTTTCCAACTTGCAAAGCAGAGGCGTAAACAAAGTGCAAAATATCTATATTATGGATGTGTGTTTGGAAGTAGGGGTTGCGACAGGAGGGATGTTGCAGGGAGCTAGGCTCAGCACTGTTCGTTCGCTGAGCTCTCTGTAGGCCAGCCTGGGGTTGATTCTCCATATTACTGGATCAGAAGCAACTCTCAGCCCGCTGGGTGAACTCTTCAACTCCGTGCTGAGTGAGCGCACAAGCTGGGCGGGCAGGCGTAGCCCTCCTGAGCTCGAGCTGTAGCCGCGAGATAGACCCTTTTTTTCCCCTCCTTTTCCCTCCTGCACGTAAACACACGAGGCCGATCTGGTAGAGGGAAGCTGTACTTGGCTGATAAAGTGCTACCCTGACTGAACCTCAGACCTCTACATCTTCTCACTCTTGTTTCGCTCCCTCTGCCTCTTTCTGCCACCTCCCTGGCCCACACTTCACCTCGCCCTCATACGAGGTGTTAAGATGCCACGTTGCTCACAGTTTAATGGAGTCAAGGTTCACAAAGCAGTGGACTCTGAGCACACGTTTTAAATGGACAAGCTGAGAACAAGAGGCTTAAATGACAGCAAATCAAAACATTCAGATACCTCAGATGAGCCTTGCCTGAGACGAAAAACTCATTTTCAATGTTTGTTTCTTATCCAAACAACCATTTAGCGGCTGAAATTGATTCTCTCAGCCTCCTATTTGGTTTTTCCATTGTTGTCATCTTCAGGTTGCATTTAAGGAGGGATTTGCAGGGGCTAATGAGCCTGTGATGGAACAGACACATCTGCATGCGGGAGAATCATACCATCAAGAGAGCATCCAGATGGGCTGAAACGCAATTATATGTGCTGGATTAATTATGAGGTCTTGCTCTGTTTCTACATTGCTGCAGTGCAGGAACATGAGGGAAGGGAGAAAAAAAACATGTCCACATACAAAGAGGAGAAAAAGCTGTAGAAACAGATGTCCCTGGCATACTGATAACAGTTATTTTGACACCAACGCTGCCTTGCTTTGAAGACTAAATAACAGGGCTGTGGCTGAGGGCCACGGAGATACATGTTGTTTGAGGGTGAGAAGGAACCGCCTCTTACAGTGCCACTAGAAGCAGAAAGGGGAGGCTGCAATGGCTACTATAAGAATTAACACCTTAGCAGGAGGTGGATTTTTTTCCTATTAGCATGCATGCAAGTACCTCTCTAGAGACTGAGTGATAGCCAAGCGCTTGCCGTGGTATTGGAGCATCATTAGAGGCTTCCATCCCTGAGAGGCTTGCTCACCAGACCACCAGGAATAAATCAAGCTGTCCAAACTGTCCAGAGAATAACCAAAGCTGAAAGGAATGAGCCTCTTTGTGCACGACGCCAATCTGGTAGCGAGCTGCAGAGGCTCAACGAGCTCCCCTTCAGGTGAAACCTTTTCATCTAGCTTGAAAGCTACATGGGATTTTGCAGGAGAAACAGAAGGTGAAAACTTGTAGCAGGCTGGGTTGAAGCGTCCAAATAAAATCAAATGTGGCATGATCGGGGGCGCAAAGTGGAGCAACGGCCACATTTGGCTTTGATCCCATCAGAAAATTGTGTCTGGCATAATTCACGTCTCCCCTGCAACACTTTCAACAAGCGTAAATTGGCCAAACATGCCATGTCATTGTTTCTGTTTTTATTATCAGCCCTCCAGGCCGCATGTTGCCAACCTTCCCACCCTGTCAAAGATGTTTCCCTGGGAAATAAACATTGCTTGACTTTTCTTTTCTTTTCTTTTTTCAATAGCTATCAGATAAGAGAGTTGTGTTCTTTCTCCGAGGAGCTGTCTCTGACTGCATCTCCTCCGACCGCAGCTTGCGAGCTCTATTTGGTGTGGATGCCATTAAATGAACAGACCTTCAGTTACATTGAGTATACTGGCATTTGCTCATTGAGCCGTATTAGGCAGCAGTTCGACAGCGTTTGAGAAGAAGCCAAACTCAATTGCGTTTAGAGCAAGCTGACGGCCTGAAGAAGAATCAGAATGAAGGGGTTTTCCTAACTGTAGCATGCTTTCTAAGCCTTGTGTGAATATACAGTATAGTACATATATCAACAGCTTATATTTTCTGAATCTGGACTAACTTGCTTGTTGTATTTTGGTTTCTACTTAGAAGCAACATACAATGTGTTGTTTCATCCATGCTGCATGAAGTAGTCAACATGTCCATGCCAAGAACCTACCGACAGGCAAATCATGCAAAGTGCAGCTACTTCAGTGTCGACTGTGCAGTTAGCTGCAGCCCTTACAATTGCTTCAACAACAATACAATTACTCCCACTCAAAAGAGGAATCCAGACGGAGACAGAATGGTGGAGAGGAGACTTTCAAAGTTGTTAAAGTTTGGCTGAAGCGTGCATTGTAATCACAGGCCTCCTTTTTTACTGTGGTTGAACAAAATCAATCCCTGAGATTTGTGTGTCCGAGAGACTTCTAACAAGAGCAGCCAGCTGGAAAATAGGACCACTGTCACCCTACAACACCTGGCCAGGGCAGACACTGCATGGGTGCCTTCTTTGGAAAGCCAGGAGCGCACGTACCGCACACACGAATGCAAGCCGGCAAGGGCAACCTTTGGCTTTGTAATCTCAGGGGCAATGATTTGGTGGTTCAAAGACTTGTGATTGTCGCAGACGGCACAAAGTGGACCAAAGCGGGTCAGAACTGGAGACGATTTAGACACAAGCTGAAAATTGTTGGTGACTGGCTGTGCAGTTACATCCCAGTGGATTGTGCATAGAAGTAGGACAGAAGTAAGTCACAAAGATCACAACGTTGAATACAGTTTTTAGATGTATTGTTGCTGCTTTAGAAGAAGGAGTAAGTCCTTAAATAATTTCTAATCCTTATTTACACAGCAGTTAGAAAAACGGAGCTGCAGAAGTGATCCGATTTTCACTCAAATTGGATTTTTCATATATATGTATAGCCACAAAACTGTGAATAATTATTTTAAAAATGTACTCCTATAAGTCTGACTCACTCGGTGTAATCTGTGGGTATAAGCCTGTATTTTTCACTGTGCATTTCATGCGTTATTCCCTTCCCTTATGCTTTCTGGGTGCTTTTTCAAAATCCCCTCCACGACAGGAAACAACAGCAGCCTCTAATCTAACAATCTTCATGCTGACAATGGTGAAGTTTTGATCAGGATTTAGATTTATTTTACATCAAATGTGAATGATTTTCAGATTTATTGTTAGTAAAGAAACTAATTTACTATAGAAAAGAAAGACAACCACCTCCAAGCAGCAGCCGAAAAACTGAAAATGGCATCTTATGACAAAGACGTAGATCATGCAATCAGGAAGATTTGCGTGTTTTTTTTGTTTTTTTTTGGTGAATGAATCATTTTAACGGCAGAACTTGCCTCCTTCTGGTCAAATGTTTCATCAAAAGAAGCTCTCCCTGACAGTATTTTGCAGGGGCACCACTGCTGCATCCTGGGCTTAGTGCTGCACTACACTGGTTTAAAGAAATACAAATAAAATATATGGCTGCATGACAATGAGGTGCAGCATGATATTTAAGACAATATTCATACTAGTAAGATCATTTAGTGTTATTTTCCTTTTTCTAGTTCATGATTTAAACAACATTCTTTCTAGACAAGGAGGTCAGTGTACGATAGTTCTGCAGATTTCTAGTATATTTTCAAAGCCAACTTTTTTGTTAATTGTAGTTTTTGAGTTGAATAGAATAGATTCTCCAATTCTTGCTTGCTCGTGGTAGTTGCACACATTTAAGGATAAGGACGGATCATGGTTGAACTGGAAAACAGACTTTCCGAGTGATTATCTCGAATCCTGCTAACACTTGCCCAACTGCACTTCTTATAGTTCTTATAGGCAGTTATTGGCTAAAAAAAAAGAAATTTACATGACTTGGACATGGACACTTTCAAGAGTAAATAGCATGACTCTTTCCTTGGTCATTGTCATTGAATTTGAAATCTATTTTTGATATTTTATGATAACCAGTCTTAATCGTTTTGCAAACATTGCTAAAATTCCTTTATGTTTGTCTGTCTGCTGCTGGCCTTGTAAAAGACACTCTTAATCTCAATGAGTCTGGTTTAACAAAGGCTAAATAAAAATAGAAAATATCTTTTTTTTTTTAAAAAAAGGAAGTGATATCATACCGTAGAGCTTACATCTTTTCTACTATTATATAACAAGTGCATAACTACCACTTGTGCACCAACAAACTGAGAAACTATGAGCCCTAACCTGACTGCATTTTTCTTTGTGTGTGGAGTGTTAAATTAAAAAAGTGCTGCCCTGCTGCCACACTGGCTGGCTTCTGTCCATCCAAATCAAATTGTTTGTGCCAATGAGCGCAGGCCTGCCGTCCAAACAACATGTCACACTCCCGTAATGGCTCTTTGTAATGGAAACAAATGCCATTGATCAACACCGCCATCCACTCTCAAAGCCTGTCCAAGAGGCTGCCGTAGTCAAACAGCATATTAAATGTCTGGCTACACCACACAATGGCATGTGCAAACAAGTAGCAGCATCAGAATGAGTGTCTGTGTGCGATTTTCCAGCTGGTTGCCCGCTGATGTCTTTTTTTCTTTTTGATTTAATCAGAATTCCTTGCATTATGATGATGATAATGATGATGATAATGATAATTCTTTCTGGTATATTTTTAACTCGGATTTTGCAGGACGCTACTCGGTTTCAGGGGTTTAGTGTCAGGTACAATCCCAACATTTCTGCTGATCCCTCGTTCTGCCAGGTTGTCTTTCTCTTTATCCCCGGGCAGGGTTCACAGGCAGTATCCATTTGCCCGTCTGACTGCAGCCATGAGATGGCAATATCTGGCTCACAGTATAATGCATCGCCAGTCCCATCAGAGCCCACAAAGCAGAACGCTAAGCGTAACCCAAGCACCTGCCTCCCAAGATGGAACTGTGCGACAGAAGAGGAAATGCTGGGAGGGAAACTGAGAAAGGGAGAAGCAAACAATTATAAATTGTGAATCATGTGCTCGTCGTCCCCGAGTGCAGCTTGAGGTGACTTTGGTTTCAAATTGTTAAGGCGAGATAGATAACAAATGAAAGAATTTATAAGGAAGACGTGGAATCCCGCGTCGTTCAGGCACATCAAAGAGCACATTTCTCTTGAGCAGCAAGGGGGTGAAATCACAAGGCAGACTCGGCTCTCTGGTTCCCTTTCATGAGTTCTCCCCGAACATTAGAAATTTAATGAAGTCAAATTACGGCGGGGTTTCCGAGGGAAAACTATGAGTGAAACACCATTTATTACTGAAATAACAGGAGCCTGTGATTGAGTAAGATGTTTATCATTAATGGCAGCCATTTGCTAAGAAAGCTCTAAATATCATATTACAAGACTATTATAGTGTAGCTAATATTACTTATTCCTCCTCCTTCAACTACTTCTTTGGGATTCAAATCAAACAGTGAAGAATATTACTCATTCTGTGATTTTGGGGGAAAAGCTGTCAAGCTGAAATTGATGCTTTCATGTCTGTACAGTAAATACAGTATGTAGCTACAGCCTGCAGCCAGCGGACTGGAACAGCTTTTGTGCCGTTTAATCCATCAAATGTGGATCTCTACTACTGCATGAGGGTTAAATTTTGCCTGCTGGTGGTGCTTGATGGAAAATTTCATGGAAACCCACCAAACACTTGCAGCGATATTTCAGCCTGGACCATGGTGGTAAAAATGACCAAACAGCTTGGCTTGAAACACCAATGAGCTTCTGTGGCATATAAGAAATCTTGAGGGAGGTTTTGGAAGCTTGGATGTATCATTTATTGTGATTTTATTCAGTCACTGGTGCCAGAAAGTTTAACCAACAGAGAATTAAGCAGCATCCAATGTGGTTGAATACGACAGTCTCCTGTAAATCAAGCAACTGTGCTACCTAAAAATAACCATCACCAGCCAGACAGGCATTGCTTGTCATAACTGCTACTGGGTAAAGACTTCAGGAAACAAGCTGAGACTCTCTGAACAGTATGCTTGGACATTTCGGAAGCCAGCATCTAGCAGGCATTAATGATTCACATTATGGAGCATCCAGGGGTTTTTCTGGCTCAGAATGGACATTTGGCAGGTGGATTATGCATTGGCTGGAATGCAAGTATATGCATTCAAGCCAGCTGAATGTATCTAAGGTACATGAGTCTGTGTGTTACTGTGCAATTTGACAGGGATATCTGCATTTTCCTGTTTCTTCTGAGAATTTAACGAACAACGACGTATAGTATGTCTGACTAATGAAATCGCAATCAATAAAGGTGTTTCATATAAAACAGAAGAGGGGCAGAATTACCCTATACAGGAAAAATTCTGAAGAAAATCTGCGTGCATCCATTTTAACCGTGTGTTAAAATGTTTCAGTATGAGCACAACCGGGCACATACGTGTACAGCTAACATCAGTGTATTTGTAGTATTGGATGTTTGTGCCTGACAGTTTCTCCTTACCTCTGCCTCCACAACTAAGGAGACTCCAACAATTTTCTGGTTCTAGCCAATAATTAGTACTTTGTCCTGTAAAACCTCCTGTGAGCTGTAGTTTTTGGGTACATTTTGTTGTCCAGTTGTTTTGCTAAGCTAAGCTAACTTGCAGCTCCTGCTACGTGTTAAACATACCACAGAACGCTATCAATTTTCTGATCTGCCTAAGGCTGCTGGTATATTTTTTTGCATCTGATAAGGTCTGCATGGTGTAAATTTCATCCTCTTCCCAAGACTGTGGATGTCTGCAGCCCAGCATTTGTTGCATTGCAAATTTGTTGCAGTTCTACAAGGTCAGTAGTGTGCATGGGTGGAATACGCAGATATAACCTACTGAACACTGACCAAGTCGCTGACGTGGACTAGTTGTAGTTGTTGTGAAATAACAACAAAACTTCAAATAATTCCTTCAAGGCTGAGCCGTAGAATGGGCCTTGAGATACAGTATTTATTATGCCTTAATGCTTTTTTAAACATACATGACGTAAAATGAAATCCTCCATTTATTAAACTGAGAAAAGACAAACACAAATAGACTGACGGCAGTTAACCAGTGCCATTATCATAGTGTTTACAGTGAATGCTAATTTTTACACCTGTCCCAAGAAGGTTTTTTGTCCTACTAAGAGGCCAAAGTAGTGAGTAAAAGTACAGTAAGATTCCATAATGCTAAACAAAACTGAGTGCAAAAACGTTTCACAAACAGTAAAAAGAAAATTACCACAGTGCACCTATGCAAATTCAAGCCAACCATCAACATATATGTTCTGACATCTGCAGGGAGCATGTGTAGCCTAATTTGCAACACGGTGAGGTGACACATGGATGTGAGTGGGGAGGGAGAGCCGTTGTGACCCATGGCACAGCTCCCTCCCTCTCGCCGAGACTCTCCCTCCGCTTCTGTCTTTCGTGATCTCTTTCAAGCTCCTTTCCTGTCCTCCCTTCCCCTTTAACTTTTCCGTGCCCTTCTCTCCAGCGCTGTCACTTCAGCCCCAACACCCCTCTGCCTCCTCGGCCTACCTCTGTGAGTGAGGCACGAGATGCT
Organism: Acanthochromis polyacanthus; assembly: GCF_021347895.1. NCBI lineage: Eukaryota > Metazoa > Chordata > Actinopteri > Pomacentridae > Acanthochromis > Acanthochromis polyacanthus. The sequence goes on from NC_067128.1 coordinate 3,210,390, forward strand.
GTGAGATGCGCTCACGACGTTGCTCCATTCCTATGTGAGATGCGAGGGAAGTTATAAAGTTCTAAATTTGTAACGCTACAGTATGGTTTCATCTACTAACATGCATTAATATAGATAAACTAATTTGAACCCTTGGAAAACACTAAACACGTCACTGGAATTTTGGTGCTTTTGGCGTCTACTCCATATTACTAATTGCATTAAAAATATACCCTCAAAATAGGAAACAAACATGAAAAATGATGCATACTGAGGTTAATTGCCTAAAATGTCTTTGATTCAATCTCAGTTATTTGATGTAATTTAACACATTTGATACACTCCTTCTTTGTTTCTTTAAAGCGGAGCCTTAAAGGGAAAAACAAAGCTGCCTTCCGAACAACCTACATAGCGTCTCCCACCTCTTTTTCCAGTTTTTATCTCGCTCCAAATATGGCTCGGAGAGGGCAGCATTCATCACTTGCTAGTGGCACGTCCTAATGAAGCCGTCGTTTGTCTGCCTAATGGCACCTGGGCTCCATCTGTCATTTGCAAGCCAATGCAGCAACATCCAACACTCACCTTGCCAGCTCTTGTTCGTTGACAGAGAGGGGGGATCACGTTCGACCTTACCCTGAGTGTGTGTCTCTCTTCACATGCTGTGAAATCCCTGTAACAACACGCCTGTGAAACACGGCCTCTCGCACTCGGCCGGGTCGAAGCGTTCGCGGCCAGGAGGAAGCGTGCCACTGCCTCGGTGCCACGCTTCCTCCCAAACGTGGCTCGGACCGGGAGTGTGACATATGTCTGTGTTGTCGGGAACGTGGGGTGGGTGTACGTCTTTGCAGCTCGACAGCTGGAGCTGGGCTCAGCGGCCTCTCTTATGGGAGCACTTCATGGCTCTTGCGTCTACTACACTGCCATGGCCCGAAGGCTGATTTGACAACAGTTAACCTTGGATTTATCTAGCCCACTGCCTAGCTCACAAGCACTGAAACACACACACGGACATACAAACAGGCACATACAGTAGCTGCACACACACTGAACATTTCAAATGCTTCTCACACCCTCACAGTGGAACATGCATGCTAACTGACTTTAAAGGTACAGACTACTTCCAGCTTTACGCACAGATGCATCATGCATACATGCATACCCATAAAAACGCCTACATACGCATTCAAACCACAGCGCAGCGGCTCGCAGTGAGTCGTATAAAAAACAAGCCACCCTCCTTAAGTATTTTTAGTGTAAAAAATCCTCTTTCCCATTCATTCTCCCTGTTTGCCATCACTTAGGCTGCCTTATTCGCGTGCCTTCACGCCAAGGGGTTGGAGGGGGGGAAATCCATTACATTACTTTATGATGCTACATCTGTTTAGCCATCCCTGCAAATTAAAGCACCTCCAAGCAGGCTCATCGCTCAGCACACTCAATTAAAATGACTCTGCCTTGTGCGCAGATATGCTTCCTAGCCAACATTCTTTTTTTTTTTTTTGCCTTTAGTCTGCAGTTGGGGTGCAGTGGAGACGCTATGAGATGATGTAAAACAGATAAGCGAGGAGAAGAGGGTGTTTGTTATGGAAGTAAGTAAATTATAGCTCTATTATTTTTTTCGCATGATTGCTGTGCGTGTGCTAAAACCCTGCAGAGTGTGGTTGTGCGATAGCAGACAAGGATGTGGATGTTATAAATGTATGCACTCATAAATCCCTGAAAGCACTACATATTTATGCCATGATGTATGCTTTTAGTTGTATCCGAGTGCATTCCTGTGGATGATCACCTTGGAATCGTCTGCTTTAAAGCGTCCCTGTATTGCCATGCAGGAAACCTTATAAATCAGTATGTATGAGACTGTATGGAAACGCTAGCAAAAGCCACAAGATGCCTTTTTGTTTTCTTGCAGAATTTTGCTTAATATAGTGATTTTTTTAACAATATGTTTCACACAGGATCCTGGTTTTTGTGTTTTGACCGGGCTTGTCTAATTAGATTAGTAAATCTGAACTGGTTTAATTAGCACAACATTTTCAGCAGATTTTCAGCGCCACTTATAGCCAAAGTCACTGGGCCGCAATATGGCAGCGGGATTTGTAGACGAGAGGGCAAAAAAGCACAGTGAGATATTTTGAAGGAAAGGGATTGTGTTTGAATGTTCGGGGACTGAAAAAAAAAAGAGCCATGCTCCATAGCCTGCATCTCTGCCTCTCTGTCTCGCTTTCTCTTTCTCTCTTTCACAGACCTCTGCCTTATTGAGGCTGACAATGGACAAGAGCGGCATGGCGAAAAGTAATTATGAGGAAAAACTGCATAGCTGCCCACGCAATCATCTGTGTCAGAGGCCACACAACGAAACACAGGGCTTGCTTAAATGAGCCTGACAAGCCCAGAGAATATTAATTTTCTCTCCCTTGATTTTATCTCCTCGCACATGTATTATTAAACCCTTTCTCATCAAGGCCACAATATGGAAATGATGAATAGTCGTCCAGATTGGCAATGTGGTTCCTGGAGGTGTGTGTGATATTGAGGGAGGTTGCACTGGAGGTCAGACGCACACACACACACACAAACACCCCGAGAGCACAAAGTCGCACACGCATGCAGACAGACGTGTCTCCCGGGTAGCTAACCCTGGTGGAGAGATGGCCTGTGAGGTCTGATTGGGGTGCTGACCAAAATAAGACGTTAGCCGCCTCTCGGCCCGAACAGTGAATGGCGGGGGACACGGGCTGTAATAGCCGCCACTTATGTGCACTCACACAAACGTACACAGAGTCGGCTGCACGCGGCAAAAGTCCAAAGAAGTCAGAAGTTAGAATTACAGGTTTGGCCTCCTGATTGCGGACCCCTCGGAGCGTGGCGGCTCTGCCAGCTCCAGCTCCATGCAGGTACACACAGACTCATTACACACTGTTCAGGCCCAATCAGCACAACTCTGGGTTTGGAAAGGGATCATAGCAGGTGTACTGTGTCTCCAGAGGGTAATATATACCTTGAGAAAGGCACTCACTTTGCTTCCTGCCTTAAGTAGAAACCTAGAAAATGATCTTTCACTTCAACCTGAATATGTTCAGTTTCACACTATTATGCACATACTTTCTGTTCTGTAAAATCCTAATAGGCACAGAGTTTAGTTGTTGAAAAGTTCAAGTTAACCTCCTGAACACCAGAACCCACAAACGGGTTTGAAAGGCATGTTACCTTTAAAAAAAACCCATAAAAATCACAAACATTACATCACTGAACTACTCATCTATCCAGATCTGAGGCTAAATAACAAACATCGGAACCAGATCCTGTAATGAAAAACTGAATTTTGCATAACTGAGAAGCCACAAGTGACTCAGCTACAAATGACAGTCGCACAACAAAATGTAGGAACTTTTCGGATCGACTCGGCTGAGCTGCAGGCAGTGTTTACACAGAACAGAGAGCAGACAAGTTAAAAAGCAGCACATTTCTGTAGCATATAGAGGGTCACTATTTTACTTTGGGTACTTCAAAACGTTTTGTAGATGGTCCAAAAAAAGTCATTTTTTTTAACCGACCACATGTCATTATATCTTTGTTATTCTGCACAAAAAGCATGTTTTAGTCATCTCTGCTTTTAGCCATGGTTGTGCTGTTCCCACAGAGACTTTATATTAGAGTGAAAAATGAGCCCACAGTGGGCACAAAAGTGACGGGAGTCCAGACGGGTAAATTGCAAGGTCTACATTCTACATTTTCTTGGTCCATTTTTTCATAAGTTTGCTTACACACAATAAGAAGTTATCAGTTTCCCGGAGAGCACAGATGCCACTCAATGCACAGATTACAATGGAAGTACAATTATTATTCCAACAGTAGCACGGCGAACACAACAGAGAGCATGGTGTTTGCAGTTTACAGTGAACCATTCTGAAACAAATGTATTGTGACTAATAGGATGGTACATTGTGTTAATGTCAGGGCAATCCATTTAATTTCCATAACGCAAACTGCAGCTTTATGGCGTGGGATCGCGGCGTATTCTTCTAGCGTCGTTGTACAAGTGAAATTGAGATAGCAAATAATGTGCCTTCATGCTTGGAATCTGACAGATCTCCATGTATTAAACATATCATTTCCCTCCTTATGGCCCCACGCCGATGTGCATCCCAGCGCGAGTATCTATCTCAGCTGTCAATCTTCACCACTGGAGTTCACATGAGCCTGTAACATCGCTGGAATGCTGAACACACTCATGCACGAGGATCCACGCACACACAAATGAAGCAGATATGGTTTCACCGGAAAGCTACATGACGATAAGAGGCTTCCAGAGCAGCAGCGGACATGAGAGGGGGAGGAAAAAAAAAGAAGCAAAAGAGAATCGTTTCTTTCATCTGATATCACAAGAGATCCCAGCGAGGGGGAATGCACTGTACTAAGTGTGGGAAGCCTGGAAAGATAGGAGGGGAACATGGTGTAGCTAAAATTAATAGCAAGGCTGGCGTTTTTGAAAAGCTTCATTGAGTTGCTCACGACTGCATCCACATTGGAGTCTGCGAAAGAAACTTCAGAGATTGTAAACGGAAAAAGATCAGGACCTCGTTTAACATCTGCACGTGATCGTCTCTGCTGGAAAGTAAGATTTATGAGCAAATTCTAAAAATGCAACATTCACTATGAGACAATTTGACACGTCTCAGCTTAGTTCTGTCCGTTTAGTGTGGCTCAGTGAGGATGCATTTACGCACAGCAGCAGTTTGAGCTTAATACTAGCCAGCGTCACATTTTCTCAATGTCTGTTTTTCAATGCTAGATTAGCTCGTTAGCCTGTTAATCAGCACTAAGCACAAAGTACAGCTGAGGCTGATGGGAATGCCATTAGCTTTTGGATCTAAGGATTTGAAAGACTGAACGTTTTGGAAGGTCACAGCTTTTGATTCTTCACCGAATTTAATTCATTCAATGGTTTCACTCCAAACTATGACAAGCAGCAAAGTTAAAAGGATTCATTGTGTGGGGCAAAAAAAAAATTATTTTCTTTTTTTGCCATGCTGTCCATATTTAACTAAACGAGTGCTTGTTGGTGGTGCTTGGTAAAAAAAAAAAACATTTGTATGCAGATCCAATAAATACTAGAACATATAATTTGACTGAAACTATAAGAACACAGAGTCTGGATTTATCATTTGCTTCATGCTTTAGTTCAAACGTAAAATTAAAACAACCACCATGGCTGAATATGTCAGTCTCACTCCCCCGTCAATCAGGAAAACACAATCCTTCACAGGAAAATTGAAATTCATCAGAGAGAAGGCAACCACTGCTGACTGAAAACTGACTGAGCAAGAATTTTAAGAGATGAGATGAGAAGATCAGTATAGTTGGACGGGCATTGATGGTTCATCCTGATGCAGAATGAGCCGTTTGTGAGATGACTATGCATGACAGTAAACATGATCAGTCCACGTACAGTAAAGGCTGTCTGACAGGAATTTAGACGTTATTTCTGACCATTCAGTGAACAAAAATGTCTCGTATGCTAGAGGAAATTAAGCCAAAATCAACACAGATTGTTAATTAAAAAAAAAGGAAGGAAAAAAAATGCTCTATAAAGAAAAAGCCCTGAAGAAAACTACCTGCATCCTTCCCAACTATGTGTCTGCAACTTCAAATATTTCAGATTGAGCAGAGTTTTGCATCAGTGGTGTCAGTTATTTTGGACCATTCGATCAAAGAAAAAGTCTATTATGTTTGAGCAAATGAAACCATAACTGACAAAATATAATATTCTTGTTAGCTGTCATAATATTTTGCGCTGACCACATGTTTCGGGGAACCAAAATTCATCTATGCAAGCTAAAGCATGCATCAGTTTTCAGTCATGATGGTGACCAGCTACTATGGAAAAGAAACAGATCAAATATCTTGATGTGATGGGTTTAAAATATTGCAAAAAGCATACACATGCACTAAAAATGTAAAATGTTTAAACAGCATTACATGCATGCAGCTGCTACAGTATCTAAGCGCTTCAAACCAATCTGTCTGAGATGTTTATTTCAAGTGTAACTGCATTTCCACAGTGCCTCTATTGACTGCAAACTCTATAGACAATATCATGCTACAGCGTATTACTTTATTTCCTATTATTGTTATATAAAGTGCTGGTGTTCACACAACACGGCCCACTTTATGTGACATATCAGCCGCTATCAAAGAACAATCTCCTCCACTGCACTATCTATCCTCTGGCTTCTTCACAGTCAATAAACCCCTGGATAAGTCTCCGCACTCCACAGTAACTTTCCATCTCTTTTTCCAACAGCATATTTTCATTTCAGTGAAGTAAAGCTCATTATTGTCTGAACACGTTTTCAACCAGAACAAAGAGGAGGTTTTTTTTTTCAGGGTTGATGAAACAGACATGTCCAATTTCAATTATGATTTGCATGGGCAATGACACTGTGCTCAACATTTTACCTGCAGAGGGGAAAATATATATATATATATAAAATATAAAATACCCCCATCTTAGCCAAGAGTTGAACTTTTGCACCTCAGTAGTTTCAGTGGATTCATTACCATGAAATCCCCATCAGGGGTTGTGCTTTTTTTTTTTTTCAGATTCCTTCTTAGCAAATCTGCACATCAGTATTTATTTCTGGGTAAAGAGGTCAGACAGATTTGCTAATATAAATTGAACCACTCGGCAGCAATAGGGTAGACTTAACCTTTGGGTGCAGAAATGTAGCTGTAATTCACAGCAGCCCCCTCAAATGTTTAATCCTCATACACAGAGATTTACATACCCCACATGTTCGTGCAGATCAAGCCTCTTTCTCTGGAAGACACTGCATAAAAAGTGCACACACATACACTCGCAGCCGCCACGTGCCAGGCTAACGTGTCCTGGGGATACAGAGCATCCGAAGGATAGCAACACTGCTGAGCCCAAACAAAATCAGCCAGCCCATTAAATGAGGCGTGACTCAGGAATCGTGCGTAATTTCTCTTGATGGTGTCTCAACGTGTTTTAAAGTCATTTATGTAACGACGCCGATGATTCACAGAGGAGGGGAGCAGAAATGGAGCAGAAAAAGAGCATATTGACTCTGCTGAGGGTCCTGCGAATTATGTCCCCGAACGTACAATGAGGCAGTTAGCAGAAGGTCAGCATCATGATGTAAGCTCTGGAGGTCAGCGCTGTGACACTGTGGCACCAACAAAGGGGAAGAATACAAGCTCCTCTTCTATTCAATTAGCATTACCGCACACAGCTGTAAAACTGTAACTGGAAAACACATCCTCAGTGGTCCTGACCCCGGTCGCAGAGGCTCACACTGCATATTAGACCCTTAAACCTTGCAACAACACATTCTGTAAAACCACAAACAGGGGCTTAGTCCACATAGATCCAAGCACTTGTGCATTTGCAATTAACTATACTTTCAGGCGAAGCAAAGTGAGAATCATCTGCTTCTAGCAACCCAGGTCATGACACCTTAAGGTGACAGTAGGAGGACAAATATACCCAGCTGGTGTTTGTGCTCTATAAGTGGAAGTGAAAATGAGCACGAAAAACCAAGAATAAAAAAGAATGCAGGCAAAGAGGGGGGGAAGTTCTTACAATAAAAGATCAGAGTCAGCTGCTGGAGAGGAAACTTTGTGCTGCTTCCCAAGAAGCATCCAAGCACATGTTTGGAGGAGCCAGGTGGCTTTGCTCGAACCAACGGGCTCAACAGAGGTAGAGATTAAGGAATCGCAGGAATACTCCGACAGCCAGGGATGTCCTCCGCGATTAGAGCGGCTTAGATGGCAGCGTCGCCGGTGGAGATACCAAATCATCACTTTTTATGCTATTCACTGGGTGATTTCATTCAAAGCGTCTTACGGCGCCATGCGGGAATGTAATTTTAGCGCTGGTTGCCCTAGTTGGAATCAAATTCCAACCATTAGCGGTGGCAGTCTTAGCATGGCGCTACCCAGAAATCTGACAGACATCTGTGCATGTTCAGTCAGCTACTTATTCAGAATTATGCTAAACTGCTGAACACGAAAGGAAGTGAATGAAATGAAAAGTAAGGGGAAAAGACGGGAGGTGAGTTTAGAAGGTAGAAGACCAAAATAACTCAGTTGATGAGGTTGTTTTCACGTGATTGCAGGGGTGTGTAATTGCAGTGTCAATCTTGGGGATTTAGCAGAAACACAAAACTCTCACTACTCCTGAAACTTTAAATGTGGCGTTTTATGTAAATATGAGAGAATAGTGTACTGGAGATCCCTACAACACCCACCACCGCATCCTTTACAGTAAGGCTGGATGGTCGTCACTTTCAGAGAGGCGTGACCTCCACACATATATGTTTATTTACAAAGCTTTTCTTGGGATGCTTCCTCCTTACATCTCCTCAATGTTAGTCTGGGCCTCTGGAGCTCATAACACCCGTTCCAGTGACCGGCTCACTCTCCAGACTTCAAAAGCCCATTCTGAACTTGGCAGATCTGCCTTCAGTATCTTTGCACCATCTGCTTGGAATAAACTGCAAAACACCTTAAAAATCAAAGATCTGCTTCCCATCAGACATTTTAAACAACTATTGCTGGATTTTCTGTGTTCTGAATGCACTTGCTTTTCTTGAATTTGATGTACATTTGTAATTTATGTATTTTGATTTTCCTGATGTACTTGTTATCTTTCGAATTGCTCGACATCATTGCAAATGAGGGTTCCCCCTCAATGATTCTCGAGTCTAAATAAAGATAAATAAATAAATAAATAAATGCTAAATCTGAGCTTGTATTATTGGCAACAAAAAATAAATAAAACAGGTATAAACTACCACCATGCAAGAACAGGAATTATCTTTTCTGTCACATAAATCTGCCTGTGGAGTTTTATTATTGTGCTCAGGCTGCTTTATGTTGAAGTATAAAGATCAGACAGCTATCAGAGACTCTAGAACTATAAAAATGATTTAGAAGGGACAGTCACTTACACTTTGAGCTGATATTTTTCCTCTTATCGCAGTTTTTAAAACACATTCTATGATTTAAGTCACACCTCAGACCTTTAATGTTCGTTATTCGATGCATTTAAAGCTACTCAGATGGCGTAATTTTCGCCACAGCGTGCCCTTTGACCTGTTATTATCCCTGTTACAGCAGCAGCTCCAACCTGTTTGATTTATTCTTCGCTTATTATTCAGTCGCGGCTAATAGTTAGCGTCATCCTCCATCCTCCTCTGAGCCTGAGATGTACTAATCAATGCAACTCTGACAAGCAATATTACCGCAAACATGCATCACGTCACTAACAGCAGGGAGCTAATAATATACGGGCAATAAAACATTGATCTCCTGCCACGAATGTAGAGTTAAAGGTGTGTGTGTGTGTGTGCATATGTGTGTGTGTGTACAGGTTCACACCGGACATGATTGTGCACACGCAGACTGTAAATCATATTGAGATGGCATCGTGTGCAAAAAAATAAATAAATAAATAATGAAGCAACACCTCTAAACCTGGCTTCAGCAGCATGTGATAATTGGCTACTATAGCAGCTGATGATAAACTGTGATTTAACAACTAAAAAAAACCAACACAGCCCCCCACTTATCAATTATTCCTTCTCATATTTAGAGGGTGAAAGTGGATATTAAAGAGGGGGAAAAGCAAGCAAAAAAGAAAAAGCTGGAGGGTTTGTATCTTTGCAAATGAGGGAAAAGGGGGAAAAAAAGAATTCTCCAGGGAAGCCTAATCACTTTCATTTTGCATCTCTGAAGAATTAGACCAAGTTAAACAGACCAACACCACCGCGGAGGCTGCGGAAAGTGATGCCTAGCTGGAGATATGATAATGGATGGCTTTCCCCTCGAGGTCATTAAATAATTATCTTGTCGTAGGTTTAAGAGCTCATGTTTAAAGTAGGACGTTCCATCACTCCGGTCTGCAGCTGTTCATGAGGAAAGGGAGTATGAAAGAATTATCCTTCCTAAAATATGCACATTGAGGGATCTGTATGTGTGAAAGAACATTACGCCATGCTGGATTTATTATTCACAAGTTTGCTGTTGTCAGAGAGTTTAAAAGGTAGAGAAAACCTTTATTTGGTAGCAGATTATAAGGCCTCTAATTGATGCAATATTAGCATAATGTGTGTTGCACATTTTCTTAATATGTACATCAATATTTCATCTATAAAAGGGATATTATTCATCTTCAGGCCTCCAAGACACTCGGTGCCAACAGAAACGGAGCCTTCCAAGTGTCTGCCTGTCACTGTAATCCTTAATAACAGAAACCAAAAGAGAGAGCCATGTTTCCAATTTGTGCCGCGAGCAAAGTCTTCCCTTCTATCCTCTTCCTCATTTTCCGTCTCCTGTGCCCTTTCCTGCTTTTTCCCTCTCGCTGGGCTTTACTGGAACAAATCATTAGTAACACATACTGCTGTTTTTCTCTGGGTGAGCCGGGCTAATTTTGACACACTCATTATGCCTTCTCAGTCTCTGTCCTCTCCCTCATACAGACTTTTCTCTCTCTTGAAGCCCTGACCTCTGCACACTGGGTCGTACAATACAATCACTCGTATCTCTCGGGTGCTGCTCTGGGTGAAGGGACCCGCCGGGCAAAAGGGTCGAGCTGTGGAGCAATCTCTGTCCAAAGCCTGTGATCAGAGGTTTGTTTTCCTGCCAAGAGTCTGCTGTAACCGGCAGCCTGGACGCACCCGTGTGCCCCTACCTTCCTCACAATTGTGCTCTCCCTCTCACTTCAGTTCCTTCATGTGTTTTCCAATCTTTTTCCACGTCAGAGCAGCGCTGGGCAGCGCAAGGAGCAAACTGCAGCGCATGGCAGGGGCAGAAAAAGAGGGAGAGAGGGAAGCAGATGCTTGTGACAGTGTGGGGGCAGTAATGAGGGTCCCTACGATGGAGAAACAATCAGTAAGGCCCGAGTACACAGCCCACTCACACACACACACATACTCAGAACAGCGAGGGAGTAATGGGCTGGCAAAGGCCTGGGGCCAGTCTCACTGACACATACACATTCGCCACACACTACATGGTGAATAATAAAGAGGGAAACCACCACCATCACTGTCAGACGCTCTCTGTGCAGAATAAAAGCAGCCAAAAGTGTATTACCTGCACCATTCTTTGGTAAAATACCCATTTAGAGCAAACAAACACCCAGTCTGGCTCAGGTGAATCAGCTCAGTATGCAGGAGCAGGAAAGAGAAAGAAGAGGGGGAGAGGATTTTCTGGCACTCTCCGCCGTTCTGTCTCATGCCAGGACGGCACATATGACATCCCAGTGTGTTCCCCGAGCCTGCCTCTAATACGCACGCAAAGCCTTTCAAAAGCATTACCCCGCCGATGGGAGATACTTTTATTGTGGCAGACATTTCAGTGAGAAGGAGGTTCGCATTCACCAAAGGAAGAGGCGTAGAGAGGGAACGACGGGGAAAAAACAAACGGTACTTGCCGAGTGTGGGGTTCACGTTGCCGCAGAGACATTTCCAGAAGTGGGGCAGAGGCGGGAGTGCACGTTGAAGCGAACAAGGTTTGAAAATAGCCTGGAAATAGCCTGAGATAAAACAGCTGCTAATGCGGACAGTTCGCTGCAAAGGAAAAAATACATAAAAATGCACACGACAACGAGCAAAAGGCAAACACGCATAAACAAAGACGCATTCATGAGCACACGCATGACACGCGTTCGCCCGCTTGCCCCCCAACAGAATGCAATCTCCAGTTCAAATCGGCAGAAGGCCGGACACTTTCAGCCAAGGAAGATTGATTACAATCGATTATGTCACCACAGGAAGTGGTAAGTCTTTATCTGTCTCCCCTTTTAAGGCCCACTGATCAATCGGCCGAGCTAGATTTAGTAAGATAGCTGTCAACCGGAGGAAAGACTTACAGCGAGAGTCGCTGAATAAAATGATATACACCGAAGACCTCTGCTGTGGGATGCTGCGTCTGAGGTAACGCATTGCTTGCTCACTCCACACTGCATCACTGTGACCTTTGGAAATTGCTCATTATATTGAGGCTGTGCTTTTTAGCACAAAAGATTAACGTTTCAAATTTTAACTAAGAGTGCACATATTTGGTTTAAATATCCCCACTAATGCCGGGCTCACACTGCAGGAGCTTTAAAATCCCAAGACATCTTCAAATCAGTATGCATCAGTGGCATAACGAGAAACTTTGCAGATATTCTTCTGTCTAATCCTACACATGCACACAATACATGATTAGAAAGTAATGCCACATCACACGTTAAGAGATAATAATAAGACTACTGTGGCAGAGGGAGCAGGCAGGGGGCAGAGCATCCCCTCACGTCGTCTCATGGGGAAGCAGATGGAAACAAAATGGAGACAGCGGTGCAACTATTTGCTGTAATGCTAACAACACAAGTAGAAGACCAAAGGAATCTGGATGAGAAAATGTTTGGGGAGATTCAGTCGGAGAACTAGAGGTGAGATTTTCACCTGTCATGTTTTTACTCACAATGAGCTCATTTTTCTCTGTAACATAAAATCCTGCACCTCCATGGAAACAACACAACCATGGCTGGAAGCAGAGATAACTGAAACATGTCTTTGGTGTAGTATGATACAGATATTCATCCGTGAATCATTAAAAAGGGGGAAAAAAGGCATTTGTTTGATTTCTCATTTAACAAAACCTGAAATCAACGTTTACAACTTTTTCTCAAGTGCCCACAGGTGTTACCGATATTTGAAAAAAGAATGCAGGCTCTACATACTACAGGTATTTTACTAGCTACATTTTAAATTTGTTTCTATGCTTTTATTCCGGTCTGCTCTGCATCCACACAGTCTGCAGTTCAGCTTAGCTTAAGAGAACGGTTGTTGCTGCTGGTTGCAATTTAACCACTGAAAGCTTACAGGTTTTAGTCTTTTACAGAATATGATTAGAGCAAACTATTTACTTTTGGCATATTTAATTTAGACATGAAGAAAAAGTGATTTTGATCAAACACGATGATTTTAAGGTAAGATTTGGTTTTGTGATGGAGAAGCACATCACAGCTGAGTATTTTGAACATTATCATAAATGATAAAAATATCAGAACTGTTTCTGTTTTAACAGCCCATGGCCTCAAAAAAAGTATTTATTTTTTTAAAGACAGCATGCTTTTCAAAACTTGCCAGCAGGTTTTGAGAGTTCAGAGGGTTAACGATCCGTTTTAATGTCTGTGGCTAATGTCAGCCTTAAGCTCTAGAAACCTGAGCTTTGCTTGGCATCAGCTTTTGCAGCTCTAGATGTTAATCATCCTGATCCTAACTTGTAATTATCAAACATGTTTGATATTATCAGGATGGCCCCGAATTATTACCAAATAATCTGGACTGAGCATCAGTCTAAACCAGGATACCAACCAGACTTCTCTGATTGTCTGGAGGGCGTGAAATGAGAGTAAACTGGCCCAGAAACTGCTTTAGTCCGAGCAGACCTCAAGACACAGCGATGCTGTTAAAGATAGCAGCATGCCTCTCGTTCCTTGTCAAGGTAAAGAGCAACCCTAGATGAACCCTTGGTCTTCTTCTGAAAAGTTACCGAGACGCTAACCTCGTCTGAAGGAGCACACCAGCACCTAAAACGTGTAGAACTGTGTGTGTGTGTGTGTCTGTGTGTGTGTGAGAACTCACAACTTGTGTCGGGTATCCTGAGACTGACAGCAGTCAGTTTGCGTTACGTGTACAGTTACAGTGATGTATTTGACCCTGGTGTTTATCCTAACCTCTCCCTCGAAGACACGAACAGACAGTGACACAGTTACTGACTCACACCGATGCATACACACACACACACACACACACTGTTGTTGATGCAACAGATTCTCTCATTCCCCTGCTTGACGTTTGGGAGACGATCTGAAACGGTGGGTCCACAGACGCCCAGCTCTCTGCTGTAATTGGGTCCCTTGTCACTCGGCAAATTCATGTCAGCACTGGTCACATGGGATGCTAATCTAAATGGCATCAGTGTCCTACTTTGTGTGTGAGTGAGAAAGAGAGCTATGGGAAGCAAGAAAGGTGTAGTAACTCTGGGAGGCGAAGGGAAAGGTTGCTTGTAAATTCTGTGCATTGCTGTCACTGGGCTGCACTGGAACAAAACCACTATTCCACCTGCGAATATGACGACTGCACATACAGGCCGTTTCAATTAGTCTCCAAGAAATAAACACACAGGAGTATAAACAGCTATGACTCACTTCTTTCCTATATCGGATTGTGTGTCTTTTTTCCTGCAAAGTTTAAAAACTGGACATTTTAAACTTCTAATCAATCATACTTTTTAAAAATGGAAACTCAGCCGGAAAGGAAAGCGGGTACCATTAAAAAATGTCAAATCGAATTACACAAGAGGAGGGTTCAATATGATCTGCCAAGGAGTGCTGACAAGTCAGCAAAAACAATCTTATTTCAAACTCAGTCATAAAAATAAGTGCTTTTGTGACTTTATCTCGCGTAATTATCAGTGTCATTTTTGAAGCAGCTAATCGTCAGCTAAATATACTGCGGGGATGCATCACAGGCTGCTGTGTGTTTGTATTCCTGTGCTTGTAGTGCAGCTTAGTGACTCAGATCAGACTCAGATGCTATGAGTGACTCTTAGGGACTGTTTTATATCCAGAGAGCCTCATGAAAAGTCTGAATATAGTCAGGATCGCATGTCTGGAATCAGCTAAATTCGCTTTAGACTTGAAACCACATTTTTCTTTCCCAAAAAGCAAGGTGTGTGAATTTCGATTAAAAAGAACAGAAGGATGAGGTCTTAATACAGAATGTAAGAGCGCCGTTATGTGAAATTAATCAACAACCCTTGAGCAAATCAGAATTACATATTCATCCAGGCCACTGTATAATGAATATAAATGATGACCTTTCGAGAGCCGACTTTTTTTTTCACATCATGTTTTCCCAAGTAGGCTGAAGAAGAGCCACTTTGGTGAAAACACTACTAAAATATAAAGCTGACGGACTGCATTTTTAAAAAGGTAATGTCCCTTTTCATCACTACACAGACGGAGCAGAGAGTAGTTAGGAGGATGAACTCACACTAACCAGCTCCAGACTGGACGCTGCAATGCCCACATTTTCAGTAATAAGATGATACAGTGATGACAGCTTAGTGTTCAATGATGCAAAAAGCAGAAAGTTAAGCTATGCAAGGTTAAAATAACGCCATCAAGACATTGAATTCTGCAGGCAGGGAGTGTTTTGCTTGGAAGCCAGTTCATATTTCACCAGTTACAAAAATGCATTTAAGTGTCATCTGAATGTGCAGCGTCTAATATGATTCAGGGTATTTTCAGGACCTCCTTGATGGTGCATGATGGGAAAAAAAAAGATCAACATCATAAGTGTTCAAACATTTGCAAACCACTGGAAGCACTAGAGGGATCTGTTCCAGATTACTTATGATGTTTTGCATCCATTTGGGCAGCAGCAAGCCGGTCAACGCTTTGATTCAATTCAGCTTTATTTATATAGCGCAGATTCACAGCATGTGTCATTTCACAGCGTTTAGCATAGTAAGGTACATGCTTTACAAATTCTAAATAGAAAACAGAAAACCCAACAACCCAAAAATGCCGTTGGATTCCCTATGAGCGATAACGGGAAGGAAGGAAAACAACCTCAGACAGAACCAGGCTCAGGGAAGGCAGCCGTCTGCCTCTACCAGCTGGAGTAAAGTCGGAATGAGATTGGTGGGGATGGTGTGATGGTTCCTATAGAAACAGGTGGGAACTTTACTGGCTGTGGCTGAAAGCTGCAAGAACAAGTTACTTAAAATCCACCGTGAAAGTCTGCGAATGCCATCTGTGGGGGGCTAAGTGATGAACTAGGAAACTGCTGACACAATAATTGCACACATCTAGCAACGAGGCTGAGAAAGAAAGACATTTTAAAAAAAAGCAGTGTGAAGTAAAGTGGTGGAGACAGACATTGTGGACAAAGAGAAAGAAAACTTGCCTGAGAGGATGGTAATTATAAGGCAGTGAACATTAAGAACTGAACATGCAGGTTTTTTTTCTTCTCAGGTTTAAACACTGTACTAGTTTGGTCAGATGGTAGAATGAAGACACAAGTGACCCTCAGCTAGTGTGTGTTTGAGGGCTGCACAATGTTGAGCTCGTGATGATTCAAAACATTTTCCACATTTAAAGCCCTTTTCTGGTTGTTGGTTAAACCTCTAAATATTAGTATTTTTTTCCCCATGACAGCAATCAATTCCTGCCGCAAAATAATCTTACACTGCTGATTCCGTTAGAATATGTAGATCTACAGACCAACTGCTCCATGCTGCAGCTCAAGCACACCTTCTCACCTGTAACTCAAACACCATAAAACTGAACTGTGTGACGCAAGCTGTAATACTGGAGGAATTCAGTCAAACCGATTATGATAAACAATGATACGGAAAACTGCACCCTGCAAGCTGACAGGAGCTGCTCCTTTGGTTTGTGATGTATGAAACCTCCAAAGTGAATCTGAGTTTCTGAGACTGTTCACTGCAGTTTCAAGCCAGAAAAAATAAAGCATGCTGTCGACTGCTTGTTTCCCTCATGATGTAGCTTATTGCACATAAAATAAACCAAATCAACATGTTAACAAAGTAAAAAATAAATTACTGTCGAGTCTTTTTGTTATTTCAGGGTCACTAAATAGAAGGAAGTGCATCGCTGAAACAGTCAGGTGGACAGAACCGGACCTGTAACTTTGAATGTGTTGACCTCTGGTGCACCACAGTGTTAGTAGCAAGTGGACAGACTGTTCTCTTTGAAGGTAAAAATGTCAGAGGTAATTGCCTTTAAAATCCCTTTCACCTGATGACAACCATTAGCTCCGTTTGATGGAGACTTAACGTTGTGGCCTGCTCCTCACAGGAGTGCCCTTCAGAAACACCGTGGGGTTCTTCAGCTGAAAGCCCTTTAATGGTTAAAACTAATGACTTTAAGCAATCAGCCAGTGTAATTTCATCGTCCTTTTTTATTTCCCTCTCTCGTATTTTTGCTGTTAGGGCCAAACTGCTTCCTCCCACAACCTTGCAATAAGTAAGTGACCTCACTATGGTAACCAAACTCCTGAATGACACAACTGCCCTGTGGTTAAAACCTTCTGACTCTGAAACCAGATGCTAGCTTTATCTGAAAAGGGGAGCATGTAAAAGTCTATGTGTGAGGTAGGCGTTATAAAGTGTCTGCCAGTAGACGTCAGATATACAGCGTGGCGTCTTATCGGGTCTATCCATGCTGCTGTTTGTCTAAATCCGGTCATAGACACAGTTACTTCTGATTTGAGATGAACACGGGCTTGATAGAGCTCCTTGTTTCTGATGAAGTGCCATTCTGTGAGTGCTGCAGCGAGGAGAGCTTTATTCTTTGCAGTCTGCCGAGTGGTTTAGCTCCCTACCGGTGATGACTACCTATCAGCCTCACTGCTGAGAGACACAAAGGGGAAAAAAAATTGTAGAGAGCGAGAGTGGGGGAGTGCCACAAGAACAATGGAGCGATAGAATGAGACCAACTAACCTTAGGGTTTTGATCCATGTGCATCTAAATTGGTGCTGTGAAGCCTCAGAAGGGGTGGGTGAGGTGGGGTTATTGTATGCACCCGCTGGTGCAATTGAGTGCCGAGTGGGAATGCTGTCTGCCAGTGACAAATTACTTGCATTTGTGTGGCCTTTCAAAACCGTCCGCCGTGCTGCACGAGTGCACCGTTTGGAGTAGACCATGAAAGAAACCGATGAGAGGCTGCCTCATTGATCCCGCCCACTGGTCAGACCAGGTGAACAAATACGACATGAGGTGCGACTGCGTGTGGCCACATACATAAACTCGCTCACAATTTGTACACAGGTGGATGCGTGAATGAAATACTCAGGGAAAGCCTCCGCACAATGACACACCAGTGCGGCAAAATAAAGCACTCATCCTGCCATCACACAAGTACAATCCCGAGCAGAGATGGCAATTAAGTGAATGTCGTATCAGCCATTGTTGTAAAAACACTGAACACGTTTTGTGCAAATCAAGAGGAGGAACCATTTATTTATTCTGCTTCAAAAATAATAAAAAAAACACAGTGTATAAAGATTTGAGTAATATAAAATATAAAGTTTTTACAATAACTAGCTGTGGGTACATGATAACATCGCTCTATGAGAGAGAGAGAGAGAGAGAGAGAGAGAGAGAGAGAGAGAGAGAGAGAGAGAGAGAGAGAGAGAGAGAGAGAGAGAGAATGGGATGTTCTGAAAAATACCAGAGAAAAAGCGAACGAGTCACCAGCTATGATAAGAGAGATATGTACCAAAGATAGACTGGACCTAGAAAGAAATATCACACAGCTGCAAAAGAAAACACGTGCATGAACTGCACTTACTCAACGCATGTTCCCTGAAGTTCAGGCGAGGCGTTTCGAGGTATTGATTGGGTGATTTGTATGTGTTGCGGACGCTCCTGAAATGTGTCTAGGAACACGTGTTGATGGATGTGTCTGTGGCTGGGCTCTCAGCCTGTGAGGGCCAGGGTGGGTGCTGGGAACGCTCTGACAGCCTCAAGGTTACTCGCCTGGCACCAAAACAGATGGATGCCCCTCATCGTAAATGTCTGTAATGTGTTCAACTCAATCACTCCCTTCCCTTGCTCTTTTTTCCCTCCCGTACAACATCTCTCTCTCATTCGCTCGTGGAAGCAAGCTTGCAGAAACCAGGAGTTGTACTGTGTGTTCAGAGACAGCATGCAAACTTGTGATATTATTTATCACACTTGGAGTACCTCAGCATCGTTTTCCTGGGGTAATATCTACGACATGCGGTTGTTAACTACTGTGTGCTTGGTTGTTTTCTGTTAAAACAATAGCTGTGCATTATGCAGGATGCCATGGGACTGAAACATGTTTAATGTAGCTTAGTGTAAAATCTGAAAGAAGAAGAAAAAAACTTCCCTCCCTCCAACAGTAAAACATAAAACAATGCACCAATCAACACCTCAACAACTCCTGAATTAACACACTGCAGCGGCACTACATTTTGATTGCTTGAACAAAAAAGTGGTTTGATTTAATGAGACTGATTTTCACTTCTTGGGGGGCAGCAAAACAAGCTACAAACACGACACCCACACAGTATCTTAAAACGTGTTACAGCACAAGTGCTAACAAACATTTGTCTGCTTCTGGACACCTTAACAAGTACAAATAACAAAAAAAACAGCTGCTTGAAATAAAAATGACACTAACAGCACATTAGTACTTTGGTTGTATTGTGCACAATCACAGGCCATTTAGTTTACATATTCTATAAATTTAAGAAAACTAGCACCTTAAAGTTATTGTACTAGTCATGCAAATTTTACATACAAGACTTGGCCTATGACCTTTTGGATATAAAATGTGATAAAAGTCAAATCCTCATTCCATCCTATGAGACACTGGTACAAAACGTTGCCATTAATATGAATTTTTCTTCAAAAATGTGTTTTTGGCTGCAATTGCCAAATTCTAATTCCTAAGTCCAACTGAACATTTGTGCCAGATTTAATGAAATCCCCCACAGGCGTTCCTGATCTACTCTGCTCACGAGAATGAATTGGATGTGAAGCCACAGTGACCTCTGACTACCAAAGTGTAATCAGTTCATCCCTAAATCCTAGTGAACGATTGCTCCAAATATGAAGAAACTCGCTCCAGGCGTTGCTGATAGAATACGTTCACTATTTGAGCGATGGTCAAAATGTGTTTTGTGAGGTCACAGTGACCTTCGACCACCAAAATCCAATCAATTCATTCTCGAGGCCTAGTGCACACTGTGCCAAATTTGAAGAAATTCACTCCAAGGAGTTCACGAGATCAGGACAGATGGATGGCGGAATGGAAGGATGGACGTTCCAACAACTCAAAAACATTCTGCTCATATTTGTGTATTAAAGTTGCATGTAATGGATTTTTTTTTTCTCCAAGAAATTAATCACTTCCTGCCTTAAAATATTTTGGATGCAACTCCACACTGTTAATTCCTTTAGAATGTGCAAATCTACGTACAAAATCTATTTCCAAATCTGTCATTTGCCAGCATGGAGGCATAAAACGAGTGCCACCTATAATTAACAATATACATGTTAAAACAACAAAAAAAATAGGATTAGCTGATGATAGCTGACATTAACAGGTAGATTCCATTGAGCATCTTTAATATGCTCAGTCAGGGTTGAGAGATTATTGACCTGACCGGACACTGGATTCAATATTCAGCGTATTTTTCAGATTTTTGGTAGAATAATAAATGTCTAAATGTATCAAAGTATAAGTGTAATTTAAAATGTGCTACTGTGACTGAGATGCAGTCACCTCTCTCCAGTTGTAGTCACAAACCTGTGAAGTCCCACCCACAGCGCTATCTGATTAGTTGCATGCTGTGACTAATAGCCAATCAGCAACAAAGAATCGATTTTGAAAAGTTCTCACAGGTAAAACATAAATAGAGGCATTTCTACAAAGTTTGCATTGTCTTTTCATTTTTACTGCCAATGTACATTTGTTCCTAATAACTATCCATATATTTGATCACTAATAATCAGTTTTGGGCTGAACAAAACATATCAGTCGACTCCTAGTGATCATGCTTCTATGTGATAATACTGTAGAGGAGGTTGGACATTACAAGCAACGTTAGATCAGTTCGATTCCAAAATAACCCTACCAAAAGACTAATGTTTCAGAAATGGTGCAACATATCCACATACGACAATAAATATATATGATCCAAAAACATGGAAAAGTGTAGCCTAGCCACGCTAGACAACCCACGGCAACGAATTTAATTCTCTGCCAGGGTGGGTCTAGTTACTCTCCATAAGGCTCGAGGTTGGATGCTCCTAAAACTGGCCGGACCAATCACCATGAAGTGTAGAGTCAGAAGGCGGGCGTAACTAAGTGACGACAGAGGCGTGACGATTCTGACAGAAACAACCGGCGCACAATAAACAGTTATCTTTCGACTCGGCTTTGGCCACAGCCCTTAAAGATTTGAAGCTAAAATTCAACTTGAAAGATAAACAAAGGACGGCACTGAAGTGTTTCATTGAGAAGAAAGACGTATTTGGACTTATGTCGATGGGATATGGCAAATTGTTAATATACCAATTGGCTCCGGTGGTTGGGAAGCTAATGGGACTTCCGGCGGCGCTCTAGGAACTCCGTCAGCCTATTCGTTGCGCTGATTGGTTGTATACCTACCCAATTGCTGCAGAGTGATTTGAAAGACAACCTTTTAGCCCGACTCCCTCCCTGTCGAGCGTTCCTAGATCCTTGTGTCTTAAGAGCTGGGTCTAGCGTGGCTAGGCTAGGAAAAGTGCACATTCCTCCAACATTTCCATGTATTGACACTTATGAGGAGTAACACCTCCCACTGTTCTCCTCCGCCTTTTTTCTATTTACGTTCTCTTTCTTCGGGCCCCGGGGCATTTAGGGTCCACAGCACCGCATATATCCAATTATACCGCGGCTCCGAGCACGGAGGTGACACATCAATTGACACAAGCGACATCAGTCTTATCACAGTGACATGATGCAGTAGTGCCAGGCAAGCATCATTAGCCTGATCAGCCAATAGAAGGGTGGCTCGTCAGCACCCCTGAAGGCTGGACGTGCACTTCTGATTCTAATACAGATATTCTAAGACAAGGAAGAGGAGGGATAAAGTGACGGAGGAATTATAAACCTGTCAGGCGCAACTTTGTGTTGGCGATTGTGCGTATGCAGGCAATTCCACTGGGTGGATGCCTGGTGATTACAGTTTTCCTGCAGCCATAGCTAAAAAAAAAAAATGCACTTCCCTCAAAGTAAACCTCCAAAAAAAAAAAAAAAAAAGTCGCTGTGTGATGATACTCCAGGCAGCTGTCGAATCTTTAAGGAGGCATTTAAGTGTTTAAGCCGCCAGATTATGCGATCCCTCAATCATACGGACACTTTCCGCTCATGTGACAGTCTGGACTGCTACAACAACGAGACTGAGATTATTTCAAAGTGTGCTTTTGGGATAGGTTGTGCCCTGAGGACAAAACATCCTCCATGGAACTCTTTTGGCCCATTTCTGATCTACCTGCGGTATTTATAGGCAAATGTTCTCATATCGCTATGCTCCACTTATAAGTCCTCTTTCGCCAAAAGGTACTTTCAAATACAATATGAAAACTTTACATAAGCTTCTTCTAGAAGACGGGAAGCATTTCATATTTATTTCTCCCTGCTCGCTCTGCGCCTTTATTTTTAACGTTGATTGAATTTACCGGTTGAAAAAGCTGTCCGTGCATTATGATTTAAAGTTGCCGCATCCGTTTAAAGCTGAAACTATGCCAGGCTTCGGGCACTTTATCGCCAGCTCACCCCTGCTCAACACCTGTTGGCCGGTCCCAGCCAGCTCCAGCTACTTAATCCCATTTACAGAGACAGCAGGTTAAATTATTCAATGCTCCAATGAAAATTCCTTCAATATTCATAAGACACTCTCTCACATCCACCAGTAGCCTGTGCTATATTTATATATGTGTGCATCTTCTCATTTGCTTGTTTATTCCGAAACCTTAACTCATCATTGACGTCGTGTCAACGTGAATAGCGCCATTGTGCGGCTGCCTTCTTTCCCCCCGCCTCCGGGTTTAATACCGTCGAGCAGAGACATCAGTCAATAGTGGGAGAATGGTGTTCTTATTGTTGATTTTCTTACATTGTGGACCATAGGAAACACAGCTTACCCCCACCTCCTTTGTCCTTCCTCTTCTTCTTCTTCTCGCTCCTCTGCTCAACAAGCGCAGGAAAAATGACTACGAGGCGAATGTCATGATTATTTTCTTTTAAATATTGAAAGAAGCAATGCCGCTGCTGTGCTGTCATTTATGTAAGCAGTTAGCCAGATACGGTTACAGCCCTCTGAGCACGCCTTGAAAAATAAATTAGGGACGCTGGGTTTAGAGGGTCTGTTGGAATCATCGCACTGACAGACAAACTCATCACTAAATCTATCTATGCAATTACTGATGTCAGCATCAAACTGGAGAACTGTTATTCCGCAGCCTGGCTTCAGTCTCACTCTGCTTTCTCTGTTTATTTACCATGTTCCTGACTGTAGAACAATGCAGCGACCTTTGCAGAGATAATGCTATTACGTAAGTTGAGTAATTGCTCTGGATGTGGAAGAGGAGTGTCCGACTGCTCTTCTTGCTTGGCCCGAAGCTCCTCTGTCCTTGGGTTGAAATGAAACTGTGCAGCATTTAAAAGCTTGATAAGGAGAGGTCCACTCAGGAAACAGAGGAGGAAAGAAATAAAACATATGAAGAAAATAAAGGAAGATGGATATGAGATGACAAGGAGATGGAAATGAGCATGACAAAGCAGTGAGCCAGAACCAAGCAGGATAAAAACGCTAAAAAAAGAATCCACTCCTACCCCCAATTTTTTAAGCAGCGCTGGGCATGACAAGTACCTCAAGATTGCCCAAGTGGCTCTGGAAATGGCCTGTATGGTGCAAAGAGCCCTGCAAATTTCCTTGTTCCCATAAGTAAAGGTGTGCAGTCACAAAGTGCAGGCCGCAGGGGTACACAAGAAGAAATGGAAGCAGCGCAGATAGCTCTTGCCTGCTGAGGTGCCCTCCTTTCTTTTTCCCCCATTCGCCACTAGAGACCTGTTGGCTACAATAGAGAGGTGCAGATAGGGCACAAAGAAATGACGTTAACAATCAGCAAAGACGAATTTTCAAGCGGCTCTGCTGGCAGAAGTGCTCACTTTACTTTGTTCAAGTTTCTTCATTTGGACAATGGGTAGAGACGGAGTCAGGGAGGCAGACAATTACTGATATTTGCTGCCAGCTATCAGAGAGGGAGAGACTGAGAGAAATAGAGGGAGAAGCTCCACTCCCACATTGTTAATTAGAAACTCTCTCTCCCTCAGCACTATGCTCACTGAATGAAAGACAGTCGCACGGCCGCACAGAACACACACGCAAGACTTTGTTCATTTTTATCAAGCTGCTTCAATCAAAACAATAAAATTGTTGGCAATACGACTGCATTGTAATACAGTGGATTGTGCATTGTTTAGGAGATTGCACAATATTCTCTCTGTGATCAATAACTACAGTCTCTGAATTGGCCGTGGGTTTGCGCAGAAGGATATATAAAGACGGAGGGAACGACAAGAGGCAAAGCAGCGGAGGAAAATAACAGGAAAGCTGATTTCATGCTCGGGGGATTGCATCTCATTTTCTCCCAACGTGGAGGGACAGTGTGCGGTCCAGCTTATGGATTTACTGCCACCTGGTGGTGTGGGGCGACGCTGCTGAGCTGCTAAAACCTCACAGGAACACAACAGGCTGTCATCAGAGTCAACATCTTTAAGATTGGGTCAATCCAGGAGAAATAAACTAGACCCCTTATCTCAGGCAGACGGTGTCATGTAGACTGTACGTGCACCTTCTGCAATGTAAACAGAGCTCCACTGCAGTGAAGCATTCCCAAACCGCAATGCCTGTTTGCCTGACGTTACCTCTTTATCCCTTTTCACCTCTCTTCTGTGTTTAATTTCTAGCTTCCATCAGAGAAAACGAAGAGAAATTGCTTGAAAAGACTACCAAAAAAGGAAGGGAAATCGACTACAAAGTTCCTATTACGAGCAATGCTGCTCAGTTAAGAATACTATTATATGCTTGGACAATCCAGTCAATATTAGTGGACATTCATCTGCAAAACCAGGAACAGGAGACTTAAACCTGCAGCGTCACACAGATGTAGAATAAGTGACTGGCTAAGCTGTTGTGTTTCCACGAGAATTATGTCTGTGTCGATATGAAATCAATGAAAGCTTCTTCTATGTCATCCCAGGCAGCGCCAGGAGGTGAATTAACGAGGGCCTCTCATCACTAATTAACACATAAACACACAGCTCCCATCTCAGAGTGAGAACTGGAGTCAGCTACTTGCTGAGCATGGAAAATATTGCATCAGATGATTATTTCAGAGGATGTAAAAGAAGAAGGTGAGAAGGATGAGCAACAAAAGGGAGAAAGAAAGCAAGAGGGAGGAAGCAAAAATGTGAATTAAGAGATATGAGGTCATACTCAGCGGCCGGGTCTAACATGAGAAAGGTCTGGAAGATTAGGAGATGCCAGCGCTCACAGATAGCAGCTCTGCTAACAGCTTCCACCACCTCATTAGTCTGGCCCAGCAGCACTATGCCCCCGCTATTAAACGCTAAATGAAAGACCGCCAACCGTGATTACTGAAGGGAAGTCCCCTGTCGTCATGGGGATAAGAGATCCCTACTCGCACACACAGACACACGTCCCAAAACACACACTTTCGACCTCTGCGACAGCTATTTGAAGCACGTTTATGACAAGGCGATTGAGGCAGAAGTAGATATTTTACACATCATCAGTCACAGCCCAAAAACACGTGAAAGCTTCGGACATCAAGCAAACCTGTTACGACAAATTGCCTGCAATGCAGCAAAAAAGAAAAACACCCTCAACAATTGCCGGCATCTCTTGGTTGCTTCATTTAAAGATCACATGATGCTTTCAGCATCACTTTCATGCAGCAAATCTGACAAAGGCTTAATAAGCACGAGTGAAACTGCCTCCGAGTCCTTGAGTCAAGGATATGGCATTCAGTGTTGCACAGAGGATGGCATGGTTTTATTGGTGCACCCAGTTTAGGCGTGTGTTTGCAGTTTTTATGAGTGCAAATTTACTGCATGTTATCGCAAAAGTGTGTGCTTCTATGCAGTACTGTTCATGTGGTGTTGGTTATGTATTGCAAGAGTGATATGGCAGCTTTGTGCAGTTGTGTGTATGTGTTAAAGGTGCACTCCATCAGCTTCATATCGCATTTCAAATTGGTGTGGCGGTGTGCAGAGTAACACCTTGACTCCTGCACTTCCCATGATGCAACTCAATTTTCATCAGAGCCGTCATCACTAATGAATGTTCTTGTCTTTCAAACCCCGTGTTGCCAGTTTGTAACACAAGTTTCCCTCTTAAAAATTTGTAGTCTTCAAATGATGTCTCTTCTGTAATTTCCTCAGACTCCCTCGAGAGCCTCAGAAGATGTTTCAAATGCCTTTTTAGCTCAGCCATTACTAACAAATTGACTTTTGCATGTAAAAACCCATAGAGTGCTCCTTTGATGCACGTGCAAATCACATCCATTAAAATCTGAAGCCCAGCAGCACTCACGGTCATTGCAGTGGGTCCCAGTGTAGGACGTCATGGAGCAGTCGCAGGTGAAGTTCTCCCACTGCTGAATGCAAACACCCATGTTGGCACACGAGTCCTCCTGGCAGGTCGTGCTTGGGCCTAAAGAGAAAAGGAGAGCGGGAAGAAAGGAAAACAGAAAGAGATACCACAGGTGCACAGTCAAACAACAATACAGAACCACCGCTGAGTCGAAACAATGCAGGACCCATGCAGTAGAAATGCACTCTAGAGAGACAAGTTTTACACCATGTGGGCCTAGAAGAAAGAACAAGGAGCAAACAGTGCCACCACAGGAAGCCTGACCTGTAGTACAATGCATTTAAAACTGTCTGAGCAATCCGGTTTCATGCTGGGCAAAGCTGCAACTGCACTGGCAAAGCCGAAGCAGAGGTGCCAGGCTTTTTCACAGGATCAACAGCACGCTTTTCGAGCAGAGCAAGCGTCAGCGTGTACTCTGAGTTAATTACTGTAAAAAGTGCTGCAAAAGGTCGCCGGTTTGAGAGTGTGCTATATACTCTAATCTGCATTGAAGGCATGCTCCTGCTGGACCCCAACTAGGCTGATGTGATGACACTGTCGACATCCCTTAATTTCCTTCTTTTTTGAGAGTGTGTGCAGCTGCATGCAATTTGTGTCATTCCAACATGTTTGAGGAAAGTTTTATCAGAGTAAAACTTAGCACGCTGCATTCCCTCTGTAGACAAGCAAGACAAGACGCAAAAAAAAGAACAAGAACCTTCTAGCAAATGACTCATGGCTTAAAACTCCATTTAACAATACTCACATATAAAAAAAATGGCATAAAAGTGGCCCCGGTAATTTTCTTAACAAATATTTGTGCAAGAATACACGGTGAACACTAGACAGACGGGATTCATGACGAGGAAGAAAAAAAATAAAGCGCACTTGAGAACACGTAGTGCATATCCTCGTGTATGCACTTCAGTCAGACAGGAGTTGAGGAGGGTATTCAAAGTCAAACTGGATGTGTGTTTGCTATTCCTCCACACCACACATAGCTCTTACTTTTGAATACTTATACTGAGAGGGAATGCAGATAAGGACAAGCGCACAGCATAGATAACGAGATAAACAATCCCCCCGCGAGAGTCTAGACAGACAAAGGGGAAAAACCTTGACAGTAACCCTTCTGGTAACCATATAGGAAACAAACGAAAGTAAAATTAAATAAACAGTCCAAATATATGGCAGACAAATGCAAGTAAACATTGTTTAAGAGCAATTGTCTTGTGCAAGACAGTGTGAAGAGAAGAAGACATTTGAAGTGGAAAACAGAGTAAGTTTGCCAGCTGAAAGTGCATTTACTGTGTAATGTACAGTAACGGTAGTCAACCAGGCATCCCAGACGCCGAGTGCACACAAGTGCTTCATCAATGCAAATCTAATGTATGTATGCACACATTAGCGCTCATTTGTTAGAATGAGTAATGGCGGTTTTTTCGCTGTGTTTCAGCGTCGCAGCAGGAGGCAGCTTGCTCTCTGAAAAAAAAAAAAACACTCATCTTTGTGAAGCAGCAGATATGATGGTTTTTTATGGCAAAATGAGAAACAGAAAGAGAAAGGCCTGATCCATCAGCAACACACTGACAGTGTTTAGATGTGCAGTGACAGCCTCTTTCTGCCGTCTACGGCAGCCTGCAATGTGTCAACTGGCATTTTCATACAAGAACACAATCCTCCCACAAACTGTCTGCCGGTGCTTTTAGCAATGCTTTTAAACTACCTACATGACTGCCACATCACTTACCTGGCCTGATCTGTTTACTCTCTGTAATTATACTGTGTTCAAAATCTCTGCAACACTATCAAACATTCTCCTACACTGAGTCTGGTAGTTAAACATGCAAAAACAGACACAATCTATCAGATTCTATCATGTAGAATCTAAAATTTGCATGATTCCATTCAAACTACTGCAGTGGTTTTGCATGAAATTGCAACTAGCATACAATCATCCCTCATTTATTTTTCCTGCTTGCTCACTTAGAAACTTTTCCTGCCAGTATTCTCTGTCTTATTCTTTTTTTTTTTTTTTTTGTCAGAGAGCAAGTCACCTCTGCTGCACTCTGAGACATTATTGCCATGGTGACACCCACGATGCATTGCACACAGCAGACTTTCAGGCGAGCAGGCCTCCGAGAGGCGGAGTTTAACCCTCTACCTTGCAGGTCGGCTTTGGTGAAACCAACTTTGTTAGCGCAGAAAGAAAAATAACAAACAGAACAGAGCAGAGCGGAAAACAAGAGTAAAGGTTAGTGAGGGACCAGCATTGTTAGAGTTCTTAAAAGTTGTACAAGTTTGTCACTTTGGCAACATGGAAAAGTTGCTGATTTGTTAGTGAGGACTGAGCTCCTATAACAGCTCGTACATCATGGTCTTTTTATTTAAGTGGGATGATTTTGTTCGGTTAGTAAAATGATAACTAACTTATCACAAAGGCTGCTGTATTTGTTTGAACTTAATCTTCTGCTGCCCTCTAGAGGAAATATGTTGAACCCTGAACCATATGCAAGGAATATATACATATTTCGCATGTATATATAAATGTGTGCATTTTAACAAGGGAAAAAGTCTTTTAAATGAGTAATTCATGGGCAAATATAGTAAAAAAAATATAATATTAAGTAATTTAATAAATTCTTTATATGTGCAAATAATTTTAGTTTTAAATATATTATAATACAATCACAAATGTTTATGGGAACACTTTGAATCTAACATTATAGTCATCCAAATAACACTAAAAAAGACGTAAAATGATTGATTGTTTCACTAAAACGACCACATCAGCAGCAGCTTATTTATACTTTGCACTAATAAGTTCATTTTGCTTCATTTTAGTGGCATATGGGTAGTGGAGAATATAACAGGCAGGCAAAAGAATGTAGAGAGCAAATTTGGTTCAAGCCTCTTAAAATGTCTTACCTTGTAAAATACTTTATAATTTAAAGCATCACCTAAACATATTCTTTTCTTTCAGAGTTTTAATTTGACATTAAGGTGTTTTGGCACTTTCTAAAATAAACTGATGCAACAAAAAAAAGTTAACAAGCCATTATTAGAAAATCAGAATGACAAATTTGAACAATTATCCTATAATGTGACAAATACCTGGCAAAGAAAAAGAGAATGAGGATTAACAATGCCAGGGAATGGCTTTAAGGGCTACTGAGGAGCCTTCTAATTAGTCTAATAAATCTCAGGCGGCAGGTCATGATTCTTAGACGCTACAGGCCATTTGTACCTTCGCAGCCTCGCTCAATCTGCCCGCTGCGGAAAAGGGCGTCGTTGATGAGGTCTGGCAGGCGGCCGTTCAGGTCGACTGATGCCAAGCAGCCCTGAAAGCCCTCCCGAGAAACCACCAGCTTGGGGAGATTCTGGTACATGTTGGGTCCCAAACCTCCGATGAACAGGTCACCTGAGAGGAGAAGATGAACACAAGCGATGGTGTGATTACTGCTCACTTTTTTTGGCAAGAGGTACAGAAGAAGAATGACACCACTTGTCAGATTAGATGCTAAATATGGAGCTAAAGCCAGCAACTGTTTAGTTTTGCTTAGAATAAAGACGTACCACAGCTAGTCTTAGGACAGAGATTGTGGGTACAAGCCTACAATTTCTTCTGTGCTTTTCACTCCATCAAACAACAACCTAAGATCAACAACCTCTTTCAGGGAATTAACCATGTTAATGACATTTAATTTACCCCAACTCTTTTGGACTTTCCATCGACGACAGTCAGCATGTACAGCATAAACCTGGTGGATTTAACTCAATTGAAAACCTATGGAAGGCTCAATGAAGGTTTTAGAACATTTTCTGTTTGTTTTTTTCAAATCTGATTTATTTTTACTTACTAGCAGTGTTTCGTCAAGTTTTTTCTTTTTAAATTAGCCCTGTTTTGTTGTATTAATTGGTAGTTATGTTGGTCCTAACATTTTTGGGTTTGCTTTGAGGTTGATGTTTTCTTTCCAGCAGCAAAGGCGATTTTAACAATGATTACAATCAGACAGTGAAAGGAGAGGACAAAGCCTTGAGAAATGCACGGTGGAAAAGACAAACCGACACTCAAAATTTACATCTAGGGCATGCTGGCTCTACAGAAGTCAGAAACAACTGGTTTAATGAAATACCAATGAACCAGAGTGCTTCCCCTCTTATAGCAGAATAATAATGAGGTGCAGTCAGACCATTCCTCAGCTCAGACACAGCGCTGTGCAGAGTTCTGGCTATAAGAGACAAGACCACAGTCCAAATTCAGCAAAATACACTGACAGTACCAGCACCTCTCAAGCTCACAGACTAACATGCTCCTCAGCATTTTGTTGGTTTAATTCTATTCAAAACTTGAGTTTAAACAGCAGAGAAATGGCCCGTACATACAGACTTCCCATAACTTTTGGTATAATTGTGGCTGTGATATTGCACTAATTTGAAAGCTGAATGTTTCATTTATCTACTTTTTAAAAACTTTTACTCATGTCCTTGCATTCTGATGACATTGTTCTGGACCTTGGGCCATATCAAAAATTCATACAGGAACTTGATTCAAAGTACAGTATATCCATTATCAGCGAACTAAAGCACTGATTCACTCCGACACTCTTCCGTAATGTAATTATTAATCTTAGGGGAAGATAAAAGGTCATTTAAAGTCAGAAAGTTAACAACCAAGCGAGCTCAGGAGTTACTGCTGCTGGGGCTTAATGCCGAGCTGTAGATCTTTTCGGATATTAAATCAACTTTAATTTCCAAAAGCAAAAGCGTGGTACCTTTCAGGTCGAGGTTCTTGGCCCCGTTGACGTTCTGGGTGACCGACTTTGAGTCCACCTTGAGCGTGTGTGTGTTGGCGGCGTCTCGTGTGATGACGACGTTGTGCCACTGGTTGTCATTCAGCGGATTGTCGCTGTTCCCTTTCAGCAGACTGGGCCCGTTCCCCAGGTCGAACACATAGTGGATGAACCTGGCAGGGAAGAAGCAGCGGATGCACACGTCAGGGTTTGTTTGTGTATTTTTATCTGTCAGCGTGAAGGGGCAGAAAGTCTCTTGTTATTTTGCAAGTCTGATTAATTTTAATGGAAAAACCTCTCACTGCTCCGACACTAATCAGGAGTTAAACTGCTACAGAAAACAATCTGCACCGCATCAGGATGGCATTTATGCTTCGACAAGCTCACAACAGGTGCAGCAGAGATTTGGGATCAATAGTTGGGTTAGAGCTGTTAAATTCATAATGCCTGAAGGAAAGCAGTGAAACCCAGATCAGTGCTGCTGTTTAAAATGTAGAAATCATCTCTGGACTCCAGCTGGTGAATAAAACATCAACACGTTGGCAACGTCTCACCCTTTGACCAGCTCCACGGCGATGAAGTCGTTCCCGTCTCCGCTGTTGAAGATGATGAAACCATCGGGTGAGGTGGTTTTGAACTGGAAGAACAGGTGCATCTGGGTGTAAGCCTGCAGCGTGGCCAAGCCCAGGTAGCTGCCCTTCGTCTTGAAGGTCACCGGGTCGGCGATGATGAAGCGCATGCCGAAGCGGGCGTTGAGCTCGCAGAAGTCGATGTCCCCGTTCTTGCACATGTCGATGTAGTACATGCCGTTGAATTTAAGGCTCTGGGGGGAGAATTGGTGAAATGGTGTTTCTATTAATAAACTGTGAACCATAATTTAACTCAAATGAACTCAGATTACCACAGCACCATAGTACAGGAAGACTGTGTAGACTCTCAGTCGTCCAGGTGAAGTTAATCCTAACTGATTCAGTAGGAAGCAACAGGACTTCTCTTTTAGGCTCTTGAAGACATTTCACCTCTCATCAGACAGAGCTGAGGAAGCCTCTTGGATGAGACATGCAAAGTCTTCAGTTACTTAACAGAGAATTACGTTTGTTTTCTACTGTAGCTCCTGGAGAGTCGAGAAAGCTCCCAAATGACAAACTTTATCTTTGTGTTTTAAGCATTCACACCTAATAGGGATGGATATCATTTGAATGTTACGATTCTGACTCTGCTTATCTACTCTGGTTCTTACCAATTCCTGATTCAAGATAATTGACTTACAGGCGGTCTACATTATTGTATGATTAAAAACATTCTAATGATATGCTAAACTGTATTATAACAGCCACATGAGACATTTTCTACACTGAGCACCTTTACTTTACACACTACAGTGCATTTTCTTAATTATAACTTCATATTTTTACTGTACGTAACGTTTTCTTTGCAGGATTGCAGATTTAAAGTGTTGTATTCTTTTAGTCTAGTAAATGATCTCAGTACTTCTCCCACCACTGCTCATTTATCTATCAAGGTAAACAAATTCTTAACAATTATATTAATTAATGCAGCTATCATGTTTTAAACCACTGAGGTTACATAGTGTGACTGTACATCCCCTTTAAGGAGGGCGGTGACATAAACTAGCAGGTTTATTGTGGGGATAAGCCTCTTTTGTTGTGTGTGTGAGAAGTAGAAGCACATCGTTGCAGTAAAGTTGCTTCGGTTTGCCATAGATAAACAGAACAGTTACTGAAAGTCGACTTGTTGTGTTCGCTGTCACAGAAGAGAAATAAAGAGTCCCTGTTCATGTAATGTTCCTGCAGCAGCCCCCTACATTCTTCACAGTTATGTGAAATGTTGTTTTCCACAGACAAATGCTAGCAGCAGCAACACAGAGCTTGATAAAGTGATTCTAACTGTGGCGACGGTGCTGTGTTTTCTGCTCTTCTGCAGTTTTTGTATTCAGTCCCTTACTGCAACAATGGTGGAGACCAGTAACATCCTGGAAAACTGTTTACAGCAGCATTTGATTCCTAAATTGAGGTCATTGTTATGAGACAATCACACAATTTCTGCTGTTTACCTGCTAATCAAGCAACTCGATTGTAGCAGCTGAGTCAACGGAGCCGCTGCAAGTGACTCACAATTTATCAAGAGAAATGCATTAGAAAAGGGACGGATACGCAGGCATTCAACGGGCATGACAGTGCAGCCAGCTGATATACGGTGGAACTTGCATTACACTGTAAACTAAGCAAGTGAGATTTGTTTAGGAACTAATTAGCAGAATCTGAAATAGAATTTTTAGAATCTGCCTTTTGAAAGTGGTTTTTAAAGCCCATCCCTACTACTCCACCAATGACATGAAAGAAAACAATCCTAATAAATATGATTTTTAGCCGCATGTGATGAATTTGGCAGAAAGGCAGAAACCAGTGTGCATACTTTACCTGTCACGTAAAAATAAGATACACTCTGTCTTTTACAGACACCTGTTGCTGACTTGTTCTTGGGATTAGGTTATGAATAATATTTGTTAGAATTATACATCTGTTAAATCTGTTTTACAAAAGAAAAAAATAAAGCTTGGAAGAATTTTGCTCCTTGGATTTTTGTGGTGAATATATTAAATATACCACAATGTGCAGCACCGAATGATTTAACAAGCACTGTCTGTCCTTCTATAGATTTAAAAAAAAGATAAGAAACTACACATCTGCTGTGCTCACACTATAGACCATCCAGATTATAGATATTAGAGAAGCAAAATGTTCACTGTCCTTGTGTATGAGCCACTGTATGATAACAGGTTAAGACAAGCATCTCTCCTAATACCTGAAGATGTCCAATAAAGGACGATGGAGCAGATGACACAAAGCGTCTTTCAGTTAAGATGCCCGTCTCCACGTTGTTGAACTCCAGACGGGTGTGATCCCCCGCCATCTGACCTGTGATGGAGGAGAAAGAAGAGAATCCAGAAGATGAGCAGGTAGAAGAAGTGAAGGGATACTGCAATGCAACCTTAATCAGACAACAACGTAGTGCATGCAGATGGAAACAAGTTACAAATAAACAGTAACAAAATAAGAAGCTGTGAAATTAAACACCTAATCTGTTTATTATCAGACACCCCGTCTCAATATCCAATATTATGAAAAATAGATGAATAAACATGGAAACATTCTCACACTTAGCCTCAATTACGACTGAAATATTTAATAATTTACAATGTTTTGAAGAATTTATATGGGTCAATATATAATTGAGGGACTTTTGAAGTTCATGGGATATATCTTGCATGCATTTTTATTAAAAGTAAAAAATGAATGTTTTTATGTTCATTATGATCATGTCTTTACAAATACCATAATTATTTATTATGGAAACAATCACTTATTAATACAAAATGACTTGATTTTAGTAAAATGTCAACTAAATAACCGTTCAAATTTAATAAAAACCACCTTTTAATTAGCTAAAGAACAATAAAATGAGCTGATTTGATTTTGTTATTTTTATTTAGTTGAGATAATCATGGCAGATAGTTCTTTTTTTGGCAATATATCAAATTTTATATCGAAAATAAGAAATTGTATCCGTGTCTGAGAAATCTCTTTCTACTAAGTTAAACTTTACAAAAACACCTCTGCAGGAAGTGTGTTAATTCCAGATCACATGAGCTGCTCCACATGATGTCATTTCCTCCTGAAGAAAAGACTGGAAGACTCCAAGGCTTTCTGACTTATTTAATATAAAGTAGTCATCAGATTTACTCCAATATCTTTATAAGTAACTTTAAATTTCAATTTTACTCAATTGTATTAACATTTAGAAGAATCTTTCTGTAAAAATGTCATGTGGTGTTTGGTTATAGGCGGCCATGTTGATTTTATGCCTGAAAACAGCAAAAATGTGAACTATGATAGAAAAAGTCCCTCAATTATATATTGACCCATACTGTATAAATTAGCAATGTGAGGTAGAGCTGCAACAATTAATCTACTTATCAATTAGTTCTCAGCTACGAAATAATAATAAATTATTAAGTCATTTTTAAAGAAAAGATACTTATTCTCTGATTTCAGCCTGCTAAATTTTTATATTTTCTAGTTTCTTTCATCCTCTATGAAAGCAAACTGAATATCTTTAGCTTGTGGACAAAACAACGCCTGAGGACATCATCTTGGGTTTACGAAACCTAATAATTTTTGAACATTTTCTGGCATTTTATAGAACAGACAACCAACTGAATAAGTGAGATAGACTTATCAACAGCAGCAGTAACTACGAGTTGCAGCCCAAACATGAAGACGAATGCCATGACAATAAATCCAAAATACTTCCAGTGAAAAAGTAGACATAAAAGCACCGTCTCCATGCCAAACAAACAAACAAAGAAACACAAAGAGAAAACATTACATGACCATGCACATCAAGGATAGAACAAAAAATAAAAAGAATAAATAACCATTTCTCAAGAGAGGTACCTTCAGCCATGTCGTCATCCACCGTGAGTTTGAAGCTTTTACCGCGGCGGACCACTCGTACTGAGTGCCACTCATTGTCGTTGAGCTTTTGTCCGGCATAAAGAACCTCAGGGCCCTTGCCTGAAGATGAGGGTTAGTTAGTGAAGGGATGGGGAGGCAAAGGCACAAACCAAATCTTTGTTTTCACAGCACGACCAATTCAATTAGCTCTAAAAAAAAAAAAAAAAACATTCTGATATCAAACTAGCTTTCCTCCACACTATTTTCTCAGATTAACGTGAGATGCTTAGCTTTTAAAGCACTTTCCAACAAAAATTTGGTTTGTATTTGACAAGAAAGGAACACAATACATACTCTAAATGACAGCAGCGCAAAAGGAATATTTGCTATTACTCACACAAGGACTCAAATCATGTCACCCATCATTTCTGAACCGCATGAATCCCGCTGTTTGGTAGTTATGAATGATTTACTTAAATACACTTTCAGCAGGATATTACAGGACACAATTACAGGACACAGAAAACCAAAAATTGTGCCTTTATTGTGGCTTTTGATAGATTTCTGTAGAAAGGGTGGGTGAGATTTTCCAAAATTAAGTCATCCATGGAAACAACCACTAGAGGGCAATCCAGCCTAACTGACTTTATCACACCAGAGCAGCTCCTCCACAAGCCTGAATCTGCTGTATAGTGCTGACACCAGGTTTAAAACGCAAATTAGAGTGGTTTCTTCATTGGAATTTTAATCCAGTGGCTCAACTGATGTTGTCCATTGTGTGTTGAAGGTTCTGTTTGTGAGGAAGGTAGGTACAAAATGTCAAGTTTTACTTTTGCATTTGTGCAAGAATTTAACATTTTCGAGTCTAAATTCATCTCTCTCGGAAAACGCAAATCAAAAATTTACATTTAAGAAGGTATAAAGCCTTGATTTTCAAGAAGAATAAGCTGCTTTATTAGTTTGCTCTTGCCACATTATGACTTCTATCAAATTGTGATCTGCAGCATACTAAATATGTCTGTTTATTAAAGCCAGTTTGACCCAACTTGATTGCTAATCTGAACACAATGCATTTACAGCACCACTGTGCAACATCATTAATCAGTAGAACTATTAATGCGTATACATTTAGCTGTAAAAATATATGAACAGAGCCTATAATGTGCCACTCACATCCCCTCAACCTTTAGCTCTCCTTTTCTCTCTGGCTATGACGCTGTGAGCGCTTTAAAAATAATGAAACATAAGAGTCCTTTTCATGAGTAAGAGCAAGTCCTCTGTATATCACACTCCAGACCCGTAGACTACAGTATGTGTAAAAATAAGGACGACAGGAAAACAAGGCAAGCGAGACCCACTGCAATATATTGCAATGTAATTGGGAAAACAATTTAGCCTACAGAGTCTGACAACATTCAGTGAGTAGCTAGAAAAAGATTTAGCACTACTTGCCTGAAATAATTTGAAAAAATGGGCCA
The DNA here is from genome assembly GCF_021347895.1 of Acanthochromis polyacanthus. Classification (NCBI taxonomy): domain Eukaryota; kingdom Metazoa; phylum Chordata; class Actinopteri; family Pomacentridae; genus Acanthochromis; species Acanthochromis polyacanthus. Next base: position 3,247,407 of record NC_067128.1, read on the forward strand.
TTTAAAATATATAGAGTACATTAAGTCAGATTTGCATAACTTTGATCTCTGGCTATTACTTTCCCCCACTCTTATCTGAGAAATCCTCTTATCAGGCGCCTGCATTCACACATTCCTGCCCTTACATCTAGCACACAGGACATAATCAAACATTGACTGAAGGAAGAAGGCTGCAGAAGAAGAATGTTGACTTACTGGTGTTACAGTTTATCCTGACACAGTCTAGATGGGGAGGGGAGAATAATTGACAGATGAAATCGCATCCTTCAAGGTTACAGCTGCAGACATCCAAGAGCAAGAAAAGCCACCTTCCGGGGACGGTCACATGACGCCGGCGGCCATTTTAACCTAGTTTGCTACTCATGGTCAATACAGCTAAAGAGATGTTGGAAATCCAAAGTAATATCACTCCAGGTCTGAATGGATCCAGTAATATTGCACCAGCTCTGGTCAATATTACTGCACTGCTTAGTTTATCTTCAGTTGTTTGGTTGAACTTGAAACTATGATTATTGTTTGTCAAAAAAACATCATGGAGTTTTGCTGTATGATTAATTTCAAAATGGCCGCTTGCAGTTCAATGGCCACATCGATTTTGCAACCCAGCAACTGGAATCAAAATATTGCACTACTTGCCTGCTACATATTGTCAAATAAAGTGTTTGTTTTTTAATCACATATCAGAAATATGAGACTATTCGCGTCTCTTATTCAAAGCTAAAGTTGTGAGAGCTCTGTTTGTCAGATGCAGGTTGAAATCCATGTGACCAGGCTGGTCATGTGCCGTCAACCGCAACAGAAAAGTGGAAGCAAACAGCCTCGCGCCACGCAGCACCAGCACCGTACAGAGGCCTCTATATGGAAGCTATGAATGCCCCGGGCTCTGTGAATCAAATAAAGTGTAACTTCAAATCCATTAAGACTCAGAACGCCAAGTGGAAAAGGACCACATTGAAGAAATATGGACTAAAGCTGTTCTGGTTTTTAGCAGCTGTGGTGAGAGAGTACATTGCATTCTATAATTAATGAGTTACACCGAGACATTTTGTATGTATCCATATGCTTTCTGTCGGGGAGTATCTGTTCCAGGCTCAGTGGTATAAACGCTTGCACTCTACTTAAATGTACCACTTGTGCCACCATCTGCAGGCGCGCTGGGTGCTGTGGCATCGGGCTGTTTGCCAGACGGGCCGCAGGCTCTGGGCCTTTGAAGGGGTGAGTGCCATCTTTGAACAAGGCATGGGAGATGCCAGCTAGACCAAGGGTTACTAATGGACAGAGAGAAACATGAACCTGCTACCATGAGGGGAATAAAATAAAAAAGACCCCAGGAATGAACTCATGTTGATAAGAAAGCATACTATCAATGCAGCACTAACATGTAGAAACGCCTTCCTGCAGCTCCGAATAGATGGCAAAAGATGATCTAAAATGTCACTATTTGAATTGATGCATGTGTCAAAGGGGCCATCTATTAAAAGAATTCAAAAAGTGAAATGCTTTGCCGTTGGAGAAAATCTGTTTGTCGACAATAATGAGCATGACTAAAATGATCTGTTCAAAAGATGTGCTGCAGAGCATGGATAACTTTGTTAAGTGTTAGACTGATGGATATAAAAATCTACAAAGACGTCTAAGCATCAAGGCAGAAAAAAACTTACAGTCCAGGCAAGTCAAAAAACAAATCATGCAGCTACAACAACAAACTACAAAGCTGGTTTAGTATGTGTTAGGTCTAATAATAATAAAAGAAAAACGTCTAGACCATTAAAAAAAGAACAAAAACACAAAAACAGTAAGGTCTCCCTCTGAACATGAACGGAGGCGAGCCAACAGTGACGGTTTATACGATACCTAGGTTGACCGTCAGTTTGACCCGTCCGCTGTCCAGCTCGAGCCGCAGAGTGTCTGCCGACTCACGGGACGTGGCGGCCATGAGCAAGCCGAACGCCCGCTGGGACATGAAGCGCAGGGAGACGTCCTCGGCCTCGGTGTGCATGACGTTGGGAATCACCACCTTCATGTACATGCTGCCATCATAAGACAGGACTGATGCCTCTGTGGGGAGAAAAAGAAACAAAACAAGTTCCAATATCAACTATGACTTTCTTTAAACACACCAAAAAATACTGTTCTGGGTAAAGCTCCCATTCTGTGCCCCTTTTATAAGCAAATTAACGATCGTCTCACATGTCCTCAGAATGCATCTTTCAATTTTCAGCTCAAATACAGAAACGATGGTTCATTTCACCATGACTGCAGACACTTTTATCCAAAACAACGTCCATCTGAGAGGAGATACAACATGAGGCAGGTAGGTGAGGCTGCAGTAAGGACCCTCACTGTGCCCTGACCAGGATTTCAAACACTGATCTCCTGTGCCAAACACAAGGCTGTTAGTCACTGAGCTATCCAGCTGTTTCTTCTAACTGTCTCTCTGAATGATCATTAACCACGCCTGACGTACGTCAGCGGGGTTACTGCATTCGCTTCGGTATCTGGCTGGGTAAGTATGTATGTGTGTGTGTCCGGTCAGATATCTCTGCAAGTGCTGAAGTCAGGATGATCAAACTTGGCACTGAAGAGCAGTCTAAGGTCCCCTGCTCAGTTGTGGAGTTAGAGGTCAGCAGATCAAGTAGGAAAGGATATACGTAGGATGATCAAAATTGAAAGCTACATGTGTGACAGTAGGGGCTGCACAGTGGAAGCCAGTACATGGCGTGGTTCTGCCATCTACTGAGGGCTTGTCTAGTTTTATCTGTGAATACAGCAGCATTCACAGTGCAACCATTGTTTTAACTCGTGTTGGGTTAGTCCAACAGCAGTAGTTTAGTAGTGCAGAGCAACAGCTTGGAATAGACATAAGAAGCAGAAAAATATGCAAAGGAAAACAGCTTTATTGGGAATTTGTCTGTATTAAAGTGCAGTACATTTGAGCACTGAGTGCAGGAAAGAAACTAAAAGATGTAAACACCATCTGAGTTTAGGCTGCACTGAAGAACGGGCAACATGGAAGGTATACACAGTCCTTGTTTATTGGGTTTGAATCTCTCTTATAGCTTCCACTGTCTCTGAATGTCCCTCAGCTTTACAGTTTCCACAAACTCTGGCCTGTTAGCATATCATGAAACCCAATGGTAGTGTTAGCTACAACAGCCACAGAATGTGCTAACACACTGCATTTTGCTATTGTTATGGGGACACTGCCATCGAAAACAAAAGAATCGACTGGATTTTCAGTTCCTCAGATGCTGGGAGTGCATGACGGCCTATGTGTGCAGCCAACACCGGAACATTTGGTGCATTCTGTTCGTGGTTTTCATGACATGACATCTGAGAGTTAGCAGAAGCAACTCTAGAACGTAATGAACCTCGTGGGCAGTTGGAATGGCTCACCTGAAGAAACGGGCAGTGAGGGGGCAGGACTATTAACCGATTTCTACATAAAAACTGCATTAAATTCTTACTAATGAACAGCAGCAATAAGCTTTTTGATTTTATAAAACATACAAAATTCATTACAGACCGATTTTTACCTTACGGAACCTTTACTTTAGCAAACTTCTTTTCTTATATACAAAAGTAATGAGGGAACGGCGAGCCTGTGCCCATTTGCGTGTGCACAAACAAGAGATGCCATCATAACAGCATGAAATACAGCAATATCCTTCATATGCTTCACCTCCTTCTGATAGCTTTGTTTATGCTATTGGAGTTTGCAATAAGATAAGAGAAAGGTGTGTGCTATGAAAGCCAAAACGCACAGACACGCTCACTTTAAAACCAGAACACGAATGCTTGCGTGCCTCTTATATTTTGTCAATGGGAAACTCACACACATACATGTCCCACATGCCTAGTTGCTGCCGTATTCAACATCCATCAAGCGACAAGCTACTGTCTGGGAGCGGAGGCTGCTGTGGCACAGACAAGCTGCTCAGAGTGCAGAAAATTAAATCATCATACTACTTCCCTTCTCCCAGACAACTCCCCTTTAGAGATGCTAGTTGGTGCTTTTCCTCTAATCACAAGATCATGTTCTGTAATATGATGAGCAGGATACGCAAAAAAAAAACACAAAACAAAACAAAAAACCAGCCATACTCTCACACCAACATTTTCTTTTACATGCTGAACAACACAATCTCTCTTGCTGTTAAATAGAGACAATACAAACAGATATGTCATGGGGGGTTGAAGGCTGCTGGGCCGGACTATTCTGCTCCTTTCTGTCGACTTTAAAAGGAGGAGAGAACCAGAGCGAGTGTGGCAAAGAAAGAGGAAGACTGTCAGCAGACTGGAAGCCTCTTGGGGAGAGAGAGACAGATTAAAAAGGGTATCCAACCATGAAATACCTGTTTTGACACCTCAGCTTTTTAAAAGAAAAAAATAGCCCTGTGGCCTCAGAAATGCACCACCATTTGGCTGCGTCGGGGGAAATGCTGAAGCTGTAGGTGAGAGGTTTCAGAGCATCTCCCCGGAGACGGCTTGTACATGTAAACGACGAAATGTTGCATGTCACGTACCGCTACTGAATAAGGTGCCATTTCCAGGTTGATCTGCAGAGCAGAGGTTTACTCATGCAAAGGAGAACGCATTAGAAGCAATATTGGATTTTGCTTTGCTTAAATGTCAAAATTCATGTGATACGATGCAATATTCATACATAAGCAATGGAAAATCACTCAACCATTCATCTCATGAAGCAGTGTGCTGCTATAAAAAGTCCACGCTTATCTGTGTTGCTTTTAGGGGCTGCTGTAAAGTCCACTCTATGAACAAGCTGTCGACTGTGTGCTTACAGTAGCCTGGAGGATAATGAAACCTTGGCTCACCATTGTTCTGCTCAATTTTAAATCGCACAGGCTACATTCCTCTTTGTGTCTCCTCTGCTTCAGTGCACACACACATACAAAAAACACCCAAAAAACACAGTCGCACATCTCCACAGGCATGCACACGATTCCATCCGCAGACGGATCCGCTAACTGACAGAGACGAGTATCGATTTGTGAGCCAGGTCAGGTCTCAGGCTCACAGTGGAAGGGGAAAGAAAAACATGACGAGAGACTATCTGCAGCGCAGCACGCTCACAGAGACAACCAAGGCCATGAAAAACACCCTATGAGGCAAAGTGTGACGTCCACTCTGGAGTCGGAGCCGACTTGGCACAGCGTCCTCAGTAAAACTATTTTAGAAAACGTGTTTGTAGCTGTGAGAGTTGAAACCGGGACTCTATTGAACTGTTCTAAAAACGTGGGCATGAGAATTCTCAGATAAATAGCTCTCAGCTTTCTGTTGTTTTAATTGCAATGAAATAAACTTTCTATCAATTTATAACAGTCTGTATTGAAAAAAACACACCACTGTGAGCCAACAGGTGGCAGAAATGCACTACAGCCACACAGCAGAGAGCACACAGACAACTCACACAGGTAAGGAAGAGCAGTACGTGATTGGAGGGTTGGGTGACATTCCTGTTGATAACCGGCCACCCGTTTGCCTCCATTCCCTAGCAGCAGAGTAGTTCTTCTACATACAGTAAATACTTAATTCTGTGCTATATGCTCATGGATCAAAGTGGCAACAAGCAAAATGAAGTTGCAGAAGAGCCACAAGAGCACAGAGATACACTGTGGCATTCGTATAATCCTCCTTTAATATCTCCATGATCATTCAATTGCATCTGTGCTGCAGAAGATACATTCCAGATAGGCCCAAACCATCTAGATAATTACATATTTTAAAGAAGACATGACCGCAGATGCAGCTTTTACTCCTGATGTTTGGTGTAGCCTGGAAGCAGAGCAGCTAATGTGAGTCAGGTAAAGTCTATACTGTGAAATGTGCTTTAAAATTTAGATTAGATTCAAGGACAACGAAATGCAGTATAGCATCTAACCACAAGTGCAAAGCAGCAGTAAAGTGCATCATTTACAGTACGGTAGAGCTAAATAGTGGTAGGAGCAGTATAAACAGTATAATAGCAAGAACAGTAACACTGTATGGGCAGTGAAAACAGTATTAATGCTATGAGACATATGCAGCATATACAGAAATACTAAGCTTCAGTGTACCGCCGGCGGTACACCTACTAATTTGCATAGGAATTTCAAGAATGTCCGACGGCTGCAAACACGATTATATAAACACTATACGCTGATGGAAAGCTTAGATTCTCATGAATCCGCCGGTATAAACCACTTTCAGATGCGATTACCACAGCGGGTGAGAAAAACACATTTGTCCGACAAAAACGAATATTCATCCATCCGTTCTCTATACACTTATTATTACACACACAAAAAAAGATTCCACAAAAAACGGCCATAATCCAACCTTTTACATCCAGACGAAACAAGCCAGTAAACTATTTTATCCAAAACATGTCCTGAAGTCGGTATAAAATCCCCGAATCGGTCATTTTCAAGGAAATGCACCTCGCGATGCCCGTCCAACGTTCCCTGTATTTTTCGTAATTTTTTAAATTTAAAAATAGAATATTAGCGATTTTTTGTACTGAAAACGGCTGGAATTGACTGAAGCTTAAAGGGTTAACAGTATAAACAATCTACAGGATAGGAGAGGGCGCATAGATGCAGTATATTTACACTTTCTAATGTAAACAGTGCAGATGGGATGAAAATGCCCAAATCCAGTAAAATAATAAAATGTGTATTTAGCCTAATAGCGGTTCTGTTTAACTGAAATTATAATTCAATGACAATATCATGAATTATGCAGTACATGTTCAAGCAGGGGGTGTTATCACTGGAACATGTTAAAAAATAGCATATTAGCTACTGGCTAAGAAAGCCTAGCATTGCTAACAGATATGCTTTTACTCTTTAGGTGAATTGCTAATGCCTGGAGTCACAAATTTCTTGGCTTTCCGTCTCACCAACAATGCTAGCATGCATGACTTCAAAAAAGCACCATTTTCAAATGATCTGCTTTTATTTCCTGTAAAGACAGTGATCACTACGGTCTTCTAGCCATCTGAAAATTTCCAGGATTTGTTGTTGTTTTTTACCTCTTTTCAGCTGTTTATTGCCACAATTTGACTAAAATGTCCAAAATCATGCAAAGATAACAAATGTCAACCTACTAATATGCTTGACTGCTCCACACCCAACGCCGTGTGGCTTTTTTCAACAAGGCACAACATCACAGCATCCCTTTTCAGAGGTCTGCTTTGGTGCACAGCATCCCTTTTTGCGGTGAAGTAGTGCCCAGCATGCCTGACTGGCATCGATCAACGTCAGCTGGGATCAGCTGTGTGGTAGTTAAGTGGCTAGAAAAGAGAGGGAAGTTTTCGCTTGACTGAAGTTTTTATTGCTATATTTTATTCCCTCTGTGTGTCTTCTGCTGCTTTGAGAGACAGAAAACTTAAACTGAGGAAAAGACGGGGCTTGTTTTGAAAATGCCCACATGCCTGACAGAGAACCACTGAGATGAGAGGCAGAAAGATAAAGAGGAAGAAAAAAAGGAAAAAAAATCTTAGAAAATGTTAATCTAAGGGTAATAGACAAGATAAAATCACTTCTGTGACTCACACTACACATTCATCAAATCATATTATCCTACAAGGCCATAAACACTAATAATATAATGATTACTGCCAAAAACACTGAGTAAAGTTCACCTTATCTCGCCAAATGCTCATTAAATGAACGTGTTTTTTAATAGCTTCTACTCAAGCATCAGCCTCAGAGTTAAGAGGACTTTCAAGGTACATAAACACAGCAGCTGCAGCTGGAACTGTGTTGGTCATCGACTTTATTCCCCTCAGCGCTGTCCTCTTTTCCAGGTTCATGCTGGTGGCCTGCCCACAACTCTGCAGCACTGAGCACGACTTCCTCAAATCAAAGTGACACACTTGTGCGGTTTGTAGTAAACAACCTGCCTTGATCATACAGCTGATTTGACTAGATGTTGGCATTTAAAAAGCTGTAGGAAGCTTTACTGATGCTATAACTAAGATTTTAACAATGGTTCAAATAAATATGAGCCAAGACTGCCCCTTAAAATGACAACAGGGACACATTGTTCTTGCTTTTACTTAAATCTGCTAAAGTGGTGCATTTCTGTGCTGTGTTTACTGTGGTTGTGCTGTTCTCAAGGGCCTAAAACACTGGTTAATGCAAGATCAAGGGAATATTTCACGGCCTTTACCTTTAGGCTTTTATCTTGGTCATTTTAAGGGCTTGCCATACATGCTATACTTCTTCAGAACATGCAGATCTTCCTCCTTTTGATATGATGAAGATTGCAGGTTTTATTTTTATATTAGCATTTATATCAACTATTTCACATTATGAAACTGTCTGTAAACTGGTAATATCCGAACAACCGTTGTGTGATGCTCTATGACTTAGTGATTTGAAAAAAGTTTAAAAAAAAAATGTGGTTAGTGCTTCACAGAAATAAATGTAGTTGTTTTATTCACTCAAGTATTCACTTAGAGCAGCCTACCTGAAGAGGCGCAAACCAGGCAAATGTTTGTGTGGCAGTCATTTCATCAGTTATTATGTACTTACTGGTGGTGGTGGATGAGAATTGGGAAAATAACAAAATCGCTAAAATGAAACTACATGGGACAGGTTGTAACGAGGCAGCAGGCTTCTGGTCTAAACTTTGTTATTTGGAGGTAAAAACAGCACTGTGATTGGTTAAAATGTCAATAATACTCTCATGTTATGCAGGTAATAAATGTTAAATGGTAATAAATACATTTTATCTTCAAAATAAAATGGTATCATGTAGAGGCTTGTTTAAAACCTAACTATTTTTACACATTCCCAGATCATTGCAAGCGAACATTTTGAGTATAGTTTTGTTATTCCAATATAAATGATGTCTAAAATGCTAAATCCAGGACTCAGGTTGTATGAAATCAAATTTTCTCCTTTAAGCTAGCCTTGAGTCTTTTCCGCCGGTTATTTTCCCAACATACAGAGGTGTGACACTACGGAGGCGATTCTGAGAAGGTTACAGTATTGTGCAAGGTTTAATCGCAGTTGCAATAGCAATTCCAGAGCTGTCAAGAAGCGAAAGCAGTTGTCAATCTGAACCAAACATCACTTCCCATTTGTAAAGAACTAAGCGTTGGGCTTTGAATAAAGTGAAGATGGCTGCCGTGATCAGAGTCATTCATACTCAATGTCAGCTAATGACACGGATCAGAAAGATACAGCAGGTGATTGCACTCCACGCAGCCACATGTGTTTAAACTTGCACGAATACACAATACAACATCCGTGAAGTACACAACACATTGGTACAGTTGCGGCTACAGTGTGCGCTTCTCTGTAATTTGGCATTTCTAAAGAGAGATATCAGCAGCAATGAGGATGTCATTTCAGATGGTAATTAAGCTGCTACTTGTCAGTCTGTGTGTGTGTTTGTGAGTGCAGTGTGTATGTGTGTGATTTCCAGTGAGCCACACACTTTACATAATTAGCAGTCCAACTGAAGCAGAAGATGGAGGAGGAGGAAAGCTATTAAGTGCGAAGCTCCACAAATATTCAGGGTGTAGAGGAGGGAGTGAGCCAGTCAGATCTCTTCAGCGCATGCACTCATGCTTGTATGGCTATCGCTGTGAGGACAAAATGCATTCCCTCGCTCCTTAGCATGACCTGAACCATGAAGCGTTACACTTAAATCCAGTCTTCACCGCCAAACAGTCCTTTAGAGTGATGTGAGAAAGTGAAGACCAGCCTAAACATCCTCACTGTGATGGTCCAAAACCAGGCTCATGCAATAAAACAAGAGAAATATGCAACAACGACAGACATTTAACAAGAGGAGTAAGAAAACTGTTGGATAAAATGTTTGATAGCTTTGATTAAAAGCAAACTCCAGTTGTACTTCTTCCTCGTTCATAAGCAGCTTATTATATCTCTCAGTAATGAGGGCCCTTTATTATCCATCAATCACCCCATGGCTTACATGCAGGTCTTCCAAGGCCTGCTCATCTATAGCTGCATTTCCATTACCCTGAGATATGCGCAAAATGTGAATAGTGCAATAAAAAACTGGGAATGGAAACACCTGAATTTCGAAAAAGGACTAAAATAACGCTAAAAAGTTTTTTCGCTCTCATGAGGTGGTTTTTCAGACGTTTCGATATTGAAAAATATTACAAAAGCGCAATGGAAACACTTTTTCCACAATTATACATCAACGGACGTGACGTACCTGGTCACATGACCAGTTCTCTCGGAGTAAACATGGCGCGGTACGTGTGGACAGAAGAGGAGACCGAGACTTTTCTTGCCATTATTCTTGAGAAAAACATCACTGCCATACTAGACAGCAAACAGCAGAGGAATGCAGAGTGTTAGAAGGAGATAGAAGAGGAAATGAGGGAGAAAGGGTTCGACATCGAAATCTCGCGGGATGATATTTTACGAGAGTTACGATGCTTCTGCCCAGAACAGCCTTCAATGGAAACACGTTCAAAGCATAAATATACTTTGTCGAAATTTTAGAAATATCGCTTTTATTTTGCGAAAAACTGTAATGGAAACCCAGCTTATGACTGCCTGGGCCTCTCATCGCCTCTGTTGATGTCTGCAGCTCTGCCCCTGGTGGAGGCTGCAGAATCCAACTACATGACACTATACATCTAAACTGCATTCTTAATAATTTTTTGATGGAAAATGTGATGTGATGGTAAAGCCAGCCAGTCTGAAAGAGTGGCAAACTTAGCATTAGGGGAGACTTAGCGTCTGTCGGATATTTTCTGGTCCTGGCCGTCTACTATTTGTGGTTTTACTTGCTTTCCTGATTACTCCGTCAATGAACTCGGCAGAGCCATGTCACATCTGACAAACATTTATCTGTGCACAACATTACTCAGAAATGGATATGGATGCAATTTTCAGAGAAGGTCAGAAATGACACAAAGACCACCTGATTAGATTTTGGCAGTGATGCAGCTTATAGTCTGGATGAATTTGTTAAAGATTTCTGTATCATTACGAGATAGTGGCACAGTGTCACTGTAACCATGACAACAAGTGAACGCCACGTCAGCTGCTTGTTGATGATCACATGATTGAGATCCTACTACAAACCCACCGCTGCAGACTTACTGGGATTTATCTGTAGGAAATTATACAAGGAACAATTCATTAAATTGTGGAGGCGTTTCTGAGTTCCATCAATTCCTGCTGTCCACGACATATTTAGATCAGGTGTCCTTACATAGTGTACACATGCATAACACACATAACCTTGTGTTCAGCACAAGGTCAGGGAATGAACAGGCTTGCTGGAGTACTGCGCTCTCTTTTCTTGTTCACCATGAGTCAAGGTGAAATCATTCCTTCATCCTTGTTTACTTTGCTTATGTTCGCACATTTACGTATTTGTCTGCTTAGCATTTAATTATCATTTATGTGCTTTGTTGAATATATAACAACGGTTAAATTCAAAGCAAGGTGGATAAAGTCAAAATGAGCCATTTCTTCTGCATTTCTATTAAATCTCGATTGCTATCCATCGAAATATATCAGATGAAATTTTTTTCTTCCATATTACCGAACCCTATCCTAAAGTCAAACTGGTTCTCACACTCACACATACACACTTTAGTCCTCTTCAGTCCATTTCCATTCTCTCCATTTTCTTCTCTCTCGGTGCTCCCATTATTTACTTGCCTTGGCTGTAACTGTGGAGGATTATCTAATCTTTTTTTCAACCTAAACAGAGTGACAAGTCTTTGTTTTGATAAACAAACCAACAAGGGCCTTGACTGTCATTGTGGTATTTCACATGAATGCCTGTCAACTCCTCTCCCACACACACACATACACACACAGACACACACACACACACACACACACACACACACACACAAAGCACACACACATTTCAGAGCCGGCTGTCAGCAGTCTTTAAAGTTCAAAAATCGCATCCTCAACCTGACAGCAAGGATAAGGACACTGATAAAGACTCTTACAGGCACTAAGTGTGTATTAGTCTCCTTTTTTATGTGCATATACTGCTAGTTTATGTGTGTTTGCTTGTGTATGATGTTAAAAAGGATTTTTCCTTGCCAACATAGCCTTTGTGCTCGCTTGGGGGGGGGGGGTTCAGGCTCTGAGTTCTGTAAAGCATCTCGAAACAACTTCAATTGTTATTGGCGCCGTATAAATAAAATCGAATTGAATAATGTGTTCTACATAGTGAGGCGGTGGAAAATGTCTGCCCTCCAAAGTCAAGGCTCTTGGCTGTGGACGTTATCCACAGTAATCCTCAACACGTGACTCACTCTGGAGACACACAATGTGCCGCTACAAACAGGACCATCAAAACCACCAAAAATACCCCAGCAGACTGCACTGTACTCCTAAAAGGCACTCTCTAGTCGAATAATCCAACTCCCCTGTGAAACAAATCCACTTAAATATAGCACAGAGAAATGCATTTTAAATATGTGGTTAAAAAAAAACTAATATAACAGTGTATGCATTGGAGACATTACACTATTTCATGTCTGATTAAGTATTAATCTCTGTTATTACAGTAAGCTGTCAAATTTATGTGAAGCGGAGGGACTTCAATCTTCTCTTTTCTGTTCAAATTTACTCCAAGTACGCCTGTCAGCATGATAGCCAGTGTTTGCATGGCTCCCGAAGCACAAAATGACCTTAAAAAAAAGCACGGAGGGTTTTTACTGTGGTGCTGATCGAACAGCTCAATGTCAGTGATTACTGACAGTAACCTTGTGCTGACACTAAGAAAATTTTATGCTTGTTTCAATGCCAAATTCTACATTTCCCCTGACACTGTGCCCTCAGTTTACATTTTTGCGAGAAACCCCTACCTAAAGTTGCAATAATTAGATTTTTTGCAAAGTCACAGATCAGCCACAACATTAAAACCACTGATAGGTGAAGTAAATAACATGGATTTTCTTCGTTAGAATGAAATGTTCTGCTGGAAAACCTTGGATCCTGGCATTCATGTGGATGGCATTTCAACAAACACTGCTGCAGATCAAGCACACGGCCAAGATGGTATCGACCTCCCACCACATCACAGAAACTGGTCAAGGACATCTCAGGAACCCAAAGTTTTGACTCACGGAACACAGATATTTCTTTCAGGACTTTCATGCTTGAAATGGATCCAGTTGTGCCAGTCACAAAGCAAAAACACAAAGCTGAAAGACTATTTTACAAAGATTAGGGCAGTACCGACATGCATTTTTTGACTCCAATGCCAATTCCAATATTTGGCAGAAAAAAATCCAATAACCAATTAATATGAAGATGAATTTAAAATATGTATAATGAATAAAATAACCTCTTTTTTTGCATATAACAATAAAGATATGAATTACAGGCAGAGCATTTTACTGTTGTACAATACCTTGTCCTTTTCTCAGATGTAAAACATGTCATCTCTGACAGCGTTGCATTTTAAATCTATAATGCCACAAATATTTCGGCACTAATGCTCCTCCATAGCAACACAGTGAGTCGCTGTTACAGCCTGGGTCACTGAGTTCTTGTATTTGCTGACAAAATAAAACTAAGAGTGACGGAGCTGACGGAGTGATGAATGGTCGTTCTGTACTCTCAAATATTTTGTACACAATGTTATTTCTGCAGTTACATGCTGGCTTTAAGCTGTTAGCTAACACTATGTTAGGTTTTCATAACTCCAGTGATGTCATTGCTAACAGAAACAGATGGAGTAACTTAAGATAGGTTAGCACAGCTTTAGCAACATAAATGAAAAGCATGATCGATGCAACAAAGCATGGCAAAGAGAGTTACATTGAAACTGGAGACATGTTGAGTTATTGTTAATTTCACGTCGTTTTTCTGAAGCTACCTGTCAGCTCAGCCTGCTCCTGTAATGCTGCCTGGCTGTAGCTAGCTTCTGTACTTTACTAAGAGGACCGCAGTGAGGACTGAGTGGAGTCAAAGCTCCATGTGCTCGACAAACGCTGCAAAGACGTCATTCTGCGCTACACTTAACGGCATTTTCTGTGAGAAACTCATAATTAATAATTAACTGAACTTAAAACGTCTAATATTTATTTTTAGACCACTTCAGAACTTGTAAACACGACTTCTTATAAGATGAAGTATTATATTATATGAAGTATATTCTCCAAAGCTGAATGGATAAAGAGCCGAGAGTTCCCTAAACTCATTTCATTAAGTTAATAAGAAATAAATGGAGCATAAAAGCAGACTTGGGGTGTATTGGTCTCACGTTAAAACTACAAATAGATGCTTGTTTTTTTCCTTTTGGGGAGGCAGACATGGTGGAAACTTGCTGTGCATCTTTGTTAAAAGAAGTTGTGGTTGTTTCTTTACACAACAATCAAAGCAATTCCAGCTACGGACAAATGTTAACCTGAATTCAGTCCCTTCACATGTAGACATACAATCTGTCTCACTTCGTCTTTAGATTGACTTTGGCCCAAAATGGCTTCAACAGCTGAGGCTGTAAGTTCTCAATGTCAAATTAGAAAAAAAAACAACCTCTTGAATAAATAAATAATAAATAAAAAGCAAGTCCATCTATAACCACTGTTTTAGTGACTTGTTGATTCAACTTAATATTTAAAGTGTATTGAACTTGTTTTCTCAGGTTCAGCTAATTAACCTCAATAAGTTTTACGCTTTCACAACTCATAAGTTGACTTTATTTATTTATTCATTTATTTGATCAGGAACCATGCAATTAACATAAAACACTTTTGAGCTAATTAATCATCCAAAGTACATTTTTTAAGGCAGCAGGGGAACTTATGTTTCTTAGCTGAAAAAAATTTAAATGATTTGCAGTGTATGGTATGTTGTTCCTGTTGGATTGCATTAGTCATAATATTATCATGTATATTGTGCCACGATGTCAGTATTTCCTTTTTTTTAAATATCACAACTATCATTAATACCAATTCATCACAAAACCTTCAGACCAAACATTAACTAACTTCAAAAAAAGACAAAAAACTCTTTCAAGTAGACGGGAATTCCCAGTTGAAGCAACGACTCTGTATTCATCCCTGAGAGAATCCGCTTTTAAATTACATCTGATTCGCTGTTAAAATATTAATAAGCAGAGCTGTAAAGAAAAACAAGTAAAATAATAAACACTATAATGAACAAGGGCAGCATTTGCTCAATATTTAATCATCTAGTCACACTTTCTTCCTCGTCTTCTAACTCTTCCCTGATTTGGACACACAGTGAACTGCAGAGGAACCCTAAAAATGTAAAACACAACGCTGACACTCGACCCAGATTTAGGAAATAGTACACACTAAGCACTTTGAGGAATGACATCCCCTCCAGACAGCAACAACTCAGGATGAGGTCAGTACACTCACGGGGATTATCAAATATTCCGTCATGCTCAGCCTAAGCAGGGCGAAATGAATCTATCAGGATATCAAAAATCACAAGGGGTAGTGTGGAGTCAATATGAGACAGTAAGCGGTTTTGTGCGTCGGACATATTGAATAGGCTTTACACCGGGATGAGGTAAATCTGCGGAGCTTTATCAACATGTGACAGATAACGCTGCTATCTGAATCCAGAATCTACACATTAAATTTCCAAGTCTGATATTTTTATAAAGGGACATCGTACTGTATTATTTATGCTCGCTATATTTTTCATCACAGCGTCTGAATCATTCGGTGCTGCTGGCTTAAACCCACCGGTGATATAAGTCAAGGAATGGCACTCCTCTCTGGTAGCTTACGCCACCGTAAGATGGATTATTCAAAGCCAAGCGGCGAAATTTGACCTAAAGGATGTTTAAGTTATGATTAACGACAGTTTGAGGTGATTTAGGAGGAGTTAAACTACTGCTTAGGGAGTAGCTACACATATGGGCGCACAAAGGTCTGCAAAAACAAACACAGACAACAATTTGCAACCTCTTAATACATCACATTAACCTTTAGCAGCCGTGTGCACAGATGGTGGAAAAGGCAGCAGACGTTCAGTGTTACCTTTAACCTGTGACAACAAAGAAGCACGTAAACCAACCGGAAGGTCACTTTGCAGGAATGTGCAGCTAGCAGATACAAAAGCATCATTTTTGGGCCGTGTTGGAAGTAAAGAAGGTTAATGCCCCATCAGGGAACAGACACAATCGAGGAACGCTTAAGTTATCAGAACAAAAAGCGCAGAACGATGATTCCTCCAAACTTTCAAAGTGAAAACAGGTTTTTCTTCCGTCGCTTTAGGCCCCTGTGATCATCTGCTCAGAGAATTTCTTGATAAAGTACATTTGATTTATGGTTTTGTCCTTGCTTTGCAGCGTTTCCCAGCATGCCTGTGAATTCTTTTATTCTGTATTTGGCGAGATTGAAAGAAAAAAGATACATAACTGCATTATGTTAAGATTTTACAGGTTCTTAAGATTAACAAGAGACGGAGGTGGTGGTGACTGGAGTCTTGGTGTGTGGGAGGACAGTTTGCTCACTGGTGGCTGTAACAATGAAAGAACAATTAGAGCTGAAACTATCAACTGATCAGTTGCAAACAAAATTCAAGGGCAACTGTTTGATAATCAGTTACTGTAAGTGGAAAAATGCTAGTTTGATGTGCCTCAGTTGGGTCGATTTGCAGCTTTTCACAGTTGTAAACTAAAATCTTTGAGATTTAGGTAATAATATAAACATTTCAAAGGCATTTTTATTATTTTTATTTTACATAAAATAGTTGGCAGATGTACACTGCAGCACTACATGCAATAACCAAAACTGTAAAACTTTAAAATTTGTGTAAATCAGATAAGATTGGGATTATTCTATAGTTTTGTTGTGCGGTTCCTTGAAAGCCTGTTGCACCGGGAGGATTTTGATCCGATTCATTAAACTCCAGCAACAACAAATGAAAAAGCCTTGTACTGCTGTAAAACTGCGTCACATCTGCTACACCTCATGTTTTAGCGTCTAAAACCACTGAGTTCGCAAATTAAACGTACAGCAGCTACCTTTATAGGACTCGAGAGGAAGAAAAAAGCCTTTTCTCCGACACTGCTCCTGACACAGTGGGTGGACACCGCTGTATGTTTTCAGCAAACCCTCGTCACTACAAAGCAAATCCACGCAGTCTAACAGGCGGACGGTTCACTGATTCCTCTAATTTGAACAAGCTTGTCTCACATCTCCTGCTCGTAACCCTGGAACTGATCTCAGCACGACATCTTGAAGGACGTCTCAATGCCTCAAATCATCTCGAGGAGAGAGGAGGCTTGTCGGAGGAGCTGGAATACACAAACCACGATGCAAGTAGTGTTCTTTTAGTGACATGGGTCAGATAGTTTATATAGAGGGGACTATGACTGTTTCTAACTGAGATGGCACAAAAATTCTGATATACGATGCAGGCCAAAAGTTTGGTAGCAAGACCACATTTGGACAAAAAAAAGATCACAGTTTCATTAGTGCAACAAAATAAACATGATTATCAGAATAGATTTCTACTATAATTATCATGTATGTGTACCTGTACTCTTGTTTCTTTCTATCCATTTCTGTGGTAGTTAAAGAAATATGGACACAGCTGAGATTTTTGGGGGGATTTTTGGATGCAAACTCTCAAAAGTGAATAATGCAAACTGTGCTTAGTTTTTTACTTTTTCCCTGAAGTTGTGACTCTTGAAAATCTTCTCAAGTTTAGAATTAAGCCCTTCTTTCCTTTTGTGAACATTTATTCAGCAATTGCCTGCTAACAAACATCAAAGGTAAATTGAGGAAAATGGTGCATATCAATTCAAGTCTGATCCTGCAGTAAATACATCCCAGAATCCAGAGAATTCATACTGTTTTTAATTATTTTTACCTTTTTAAGAAAGACATTGTGAACAGAAACCAGAGGTTGCTTCCAAACTTTTGGCCTGCAGTGTAAACCTCTGTAGGCCATTTTTCTGGTCACTTACTTTTACTATTCACTTAGGCAGACCTGGCTGTCCTGTAGAAGTACACCACAGGGACTCATACTTATACATTTAATCCAAATATATTAATTGATTTAAATGACATCGGGGATATAACTCAGGTTCTGTGAGTCACCCTCTAACAGGCTTCACTACTGCTTGTGTGAGGCGGCCACACTTTAGCCTGAGGTGGCTACACTTCTTTCTAGGCTAATTATAAAGTTGTTATTTAAAATGATCAAATGCACAATCAGACCCTTTATCCTTTAACTGTTTGTGCAGTGTCAATTAGTATAGCTCTTTCCATACAGGCATTTAGAGAAATTCACACAAGCAGTTATGTAAAAGATACACATGATTGATACTACAAACCCTTATTTATCGTACAGTGAGGACAATTGGATTGTTACAGCAGGAAAGGGGATAGTGCAAACATTTTAAAAGATATATATCAGTAGAAAAACACTAACAAAAAATATTAGTTCTAACTGACCAAAGTCCTCTGGATGTGGAAAAATCAATAAGTGCATATGTATCCATGTGTGTGTTAAATAGTATTTTTTTTTAATTGTATGGCATCGGTACATTCTTGTCACATGGTGGCAAATTTGTCTTATTTTGCTGCCTTGTCTCCTTGTTTCATCTAGTGGCCTCCTTCACTCGCATCTCAGGTGAGACAGACGAAGACACAAGGAGAGGAAGCAAGGAAAGGAGTTCAGAATGTAAAAATACGGAACGGAGAAGCTGGAGAAAAGAGAAAGCAGCAAATATGCAGCGTGCACACCAGCAGTGAACTTCAGCACCATCGGGGGGCAGCAAAGTCAAAGACAGTCAGCTGCTGCTGAGGAGGGCTTCTCATTTGACTTGTAAGGAGATGAACAAGGTGGAGATGAGACGGGTGGAGCAAGGGGACGAGAAAGAAGAAGAAAGAGGGGAAAGAAGAAACAACCGCAACGAAGAAGGATCATTAACAGGATAAATCAAAGAAGGTGAGCTGAAAAAGTTTAGATGAAGCTATAAAAAAGCTAATAAGTCAGCATGAAAACAGATGACATTAAGTGAACCGTGACAGGTTCACTCCTTGGAAATCATTCTGCAAAGCAAGTGTCTCTTGTTGCATTAAAGTATTATTAGAAAATGCAAATTCATGCTACTTTGTAAAATGTGCAACCTCAAATACTATTATAAGGCTGATGTACTAACTCCAGTTAAGGAGTAAAGTGGATGCTCCTCTTTTTTTTTCTTTACTTTTTTATCCTCGAAATCAGTTGGTCCCTCTGGGAACCATCCTCCCAGCTGCCGGGAGAGGTTTGGAGACTTGTCAATTTCTCAGATGGCCGAACACTGAAGGCTTGATTTCCTCTGTGTGTTCCCTCTCTCTCTCTTTCTCTCCATCTCTCTATCTCTGTATGTATGAGAGACAGAGTGAGTGGAAAAACCACACAAGAGGAAGCCGGAGAGTTGCATGCGAATGTGTGTTGTGGAGAAAGAAAGATTAAAAAAAAGGACGACTGTAAATGAAATGAGACACAAGATACAGAAAGCAGAGGATAGATGGGCGCAAACACACTCACATCTTTTCCTATTCTGCATAGTGTATCACAATGAGAGCCGGGGTTTACATAACCCAGCACAGCTCCTAAGCACACATTTAATTACAAATGGGGATTAGGGAGCAACAGCATAACGTTCCAAGCAGCGAAAAAACTGAAACGAACAGATCGTTTTAAAGTGCAGTAGGATCTGTTTTTCTCCAGGGTAAACATTGTCAAACAAATCTCTCCACCGCTGCCTGCCTGGCATTTTTAACGATTCAGTCAACAGTTTGTACTTCTCTCCGTCTCGCCATGTATCCACTGCTACCTCAGCGTTTCCACGCACCGTGTGAATCCGTGCAGCCGAGTTGCGTCAGACGCTGCTAGAATAGTGTTCCAGGACAGGAGGCCGACTGTCAGCTCGCCACGAGTCTGTCTTCTGGTGCCGCAGGCAGGAAACACCGTCTTTAATGGCAGGCAACTCAAATCCCCTCAGCAGGAGAAGAGAGGAGAGGACATTTCACTCGACTCCTGCTGCATGTGTTTGGGGAAATTACCACAGCTGGCCAACACGAGAGTTAGAATTCAATCTACACGACCTCCAATCACTTAGGACCTTCTTTCTCTGCACAACCACCATTTCAGCAAATGCAGAGGAAAAGAACAAAAGGATAGTGAAATTAGGGAGAAAAATATTCTCCAAGTCACAATGCTGCAGCTGAAACAAAATTCAGCTTAAAAAGCAAAACAAAACAAAAAAAAAAACACGTGCAGAAGATGCAGAAGATACCAAGCCCATTATTCTGCTCAATTCAACAATTATTCAACTCTGGGAAGCTGTTAAGTGTTGAAAGACGAATGGTAAAAAGCTGAGATGAGGAGTGAATAGAGGCTCGTTGTTGAGGCTGGGGAATGTCTTTTTTTTTAAAAAAAGAAAGAAAGGAAAAAAATGCAGGCCAAGGCATTTTCTACACCCGGCACAAAGCAAGCACGTTTCAGCTTCAAATGCAAAAGGATTAATTTAGCATGCTTCCTTAGGCTGCAAAACAGCTTGAACACAGGCACAGAAAATCTCAACAGTTAGGCTTAGATATGTATATGTGCGGCTGCAACGTAGCATAAGCTATGAGAAAAAGCTAAATGAAAAGAAGCAAATTGCAGCCATGTAGGAGCAAAAAGCCTTAGCAGCACAACCACTCATTTGCGCGCCCTGAAGGTAATTTTTTAACAATCTACGGTGCATTAAGTGCTTCAGTTTGACATTGGCTATTGTAGAAACCCTTTGAAAATTAGGTTTTTTTTTCTGAGACGGAATCCACGGGAAGGCTCCGATGTGTATGTGCTGACATGCACCTATGGTTTCCAAAGGCTCGGTAAGCACTAAAAACTTCAAGCAGTGTGTCAGAGAACCTTGACATATCTATTCTAAACTTAGTCAAACAGCTTGTGGTGTCACAGTGACTGCTGACACGTTTCAAGAAATGAGGACTTGAAAGTGTATAATTTTTTTTCCCCATGAGCAAAAAAAAAAAAAAATACAACATCCATCCTTCATCTTGTTATGGAAACATATCCTTATCTGTTTTTTCCCCCAGCACGTATAGGGACGTCAATCACAATATATGCTTATTAGTTAGATGCCAGGAGGAGAAACAAATATATATCGTGTTGAACCAACGACATGTGTGATTTATCTGGTGACGTGCACACTCTGTGAATAGATAAAATATGAAGTATCGCTGTCTCTCTGGTCACTAACAGTCCCAGACATGTAGTATTATCCTCGCTCTCATACGAGTATGATATAGTGGCATTATGTGTAATGGTGAGTTGCAGGTGCAGCTGCTGCTGAAGCTTCAAATCTACCACCTGCAGTGCACCACAGAGGCATCATGTGCTAAATGATGCGAAGCAGGTGCCACATCCAGGGCCGGTGAGCCTTTACCATGGGTCTTTATGTGAATCAAAACATCAAACGGTATATATTTCAAAGCCAAAAAGTCTACTAAAAATAATTCTCATCAGAGCTGTGATCATGAAGCTCAAATCATATATGAAACTACAATCGCCACATACAGCTGTCGGTTACGAGGCTGATCGCTCAACCGTTATCTCCAGTCGAGCTCCTCACTATCATCGGTCTCCATTGTTAGTTTGTCGTCTCTTTCTATACGCCATCAAAGCCGTTCTGTAAACTCAGCTTCCTTCTCTTTTCTCCATTTTCCTTGTTCTCGCCATCCTCCATTTTCCACCCTCCTTTGTCCTGTGTCTGTATGTACTTGCTGGCCTGTTAGTCAGGGCAGACCTTGAAGTGTCATTTTCTCTGTCTGCTGAGATAAATGTCCCGGCAAAGGGTGCTTATCACCCGTTTACGGTGAGAAGTAGAGCTGGTGAAAAAGGCGAGAGAACGAAGAAGGTGAAAGGGAGTTACAGCACAGCGGCGGAGGAAAAAGGAAGGGTCATAAATGTGTCGAGGATTAATTCTTCGTTTTATCTCTTATTTTCAAAAAAGGGCACCAAAGACAGGAACACAAACACAGAATGTGGTCTAAAATACCTAAAGCAGGAGCAGAGGATGATGAAGCTATTTCAGGTGTGTAAAATGCTTAATCATGATTCCTCAGCTTCTAAAGGTTTCCTCACCTTTCCTACTTTAGGTGCATATCTGCTTTACAACACTGGAGGGGTATGTGGAAGGCTCCAGTTGTACATCTCATTCTATCTCACTATGTGATAATGGCTTTCTCCAAATGCCAACAGCTACGCTGAGAAAAAAAAGAAGAAGAATAGCTGTTGAAAGGTGAGTCAGTGCTCAGTGCATGCTAGTCAGCTGCACAGTTATCAACCTTGAAGTGATGTTCTTTCTTTCTAACCAAATTGTCAGCCGTCAGACGGGAGCTTTATATTACGTACATCGACTGCAAAATCCAAAATGTGACCTTGGAGAAGAGCCACAAACATTCTCGAATTTTTGCATTTTACAATCATAGAAGCAATACAGGCTCTTGAGCTTTATCTCACTGTGATTTATACACTTGGTCGGGTCAAAAGCATACATGTGACATCTGCTTGTATTTCTTGTCGTTTCACTTCAGGTGAATTGAAGCCGATTCAAGTAAAGTAAAAGCAAAAACATCAGAAACCCAAAAAGTTTTCAGGGATAAACAAAGCTTTTATGAGGTAAAAATTAGCCAAGATTGAATGGAACAAAACTTGCAGTTCCTTGAGTAGCCGCTTGATTCTGATTTCTAAAGTGAGTCAATCCCTATAGACCTCCATGTTAAAATGTCCAACTTTACAGATGAAGTAAACATGTTTCCAGCCTGGTACTAAAATGGTTTTGGTCTCTATAGGTAACTTTCCAATTCATGAAAACTGTACAGCAGGTGAATTATTATTCAAGTCACCAGCTGAAACTGTATTAGTGCTTAAAGTCATGCATATTTAAGGGATAGGGTTAGGCTGTATAGGAAACTTATAAATGTAATCACAGGGGATTTGCCCATTTTATATAAACGAAAGGGACAAAAGCTGTTATTAAACTACATGGCAGTTGTGTAACAGAGTTTTCGAGCATCTTCACCTATTTTGCACTTTAAGTTTAGTTTATCTGTTATGGGGGAAATGACTTCCCTACAGTTACTGCAAAACAAGCAGAATAATTTCTAAAAGCATGTTGAAAATCAGACAGTTACGTACAGCTATTTTCTGTCAGACATTAAAAAAGTTCCTTTTGTGGTGTAAACACAACTCTCATGGAAAATTACATATAAAAAGTAGATCTTGATAATCTCCAATTATTCGAACTCTCAAGACACCTCCGCTTAGAGAAAGCAGCTGCACAAATGGTTAATGAGTACAGCTTAAGGTGAGATTACAGATCGTATGAATGTGAGGTAGATTCATATTTTCACTTTATTTCATTTGAATGTGACATCTATCATCAACATGTGCGTCAAAAAAATCTAAAATTATCACCAGCTGTAAAAATATAAAAAAGAGCTGAGTGAAACACGCAGACAGAGCGTTTTCTTCACTCATATTTACAGCATAGCCTTAATTGTACAATAATTTTGTCCGAGTCTTGAGCAGAAGACCCAAGAGCACGATACAAAACACGGGTAGTAAAAGCAAAAAGGTTATAAAAGCCAGACAGGAAAATAAACCACAAGGAGCAGGCTGAGACTGAATCCAAAGTACAGGCAAGGTCTGGAAAATAACAAGATCTGATCGACAGTAGAAACAGAACCTTGGATTTCTAAGGTAAAACCCCCCAAAAAAGAGTCCAGACACTGAGTAGTAGGAGGCTGAGGTGGTGGTCACACAGGGGTTTGCTGTTTAGGAGTAAATCCCCCAAAGTATCTACAAGTGGCAGCCGTGATAAGAGCCTTCTCTGAATGCTTCTTTTCTTGTCTCCTTTAGAGCAGGATACACTAGTCCATTTACAAAAGAGGACAAAGCAATTCCACAACTCCTTGAAGCAGCATCATTCAAAATGATGCACCATCAATGGCCGATACACGCCATCAGCATCTACTACGACTGGATTATGTAACCTAGAGGAAGTGCAGCTGGATATGTCCAATACGTTCTACTTCACCTGCATAATGTCGCTTTTTCCATACGTTTTGCCTTTTTATGCACAGACATATAGTTTTTGGTCAATGAAAAAAGTTATTTCTGAAAATTTTTGAAGTTTTTTGAAACTTTGTTGGCAGTGCTGACGTGCAGAGAGTCAGAAAATTTTGGAAACAAAGAAGAAGAAACCTATGCTGGATTTATGATGGTCTAATTGGTTGCTATGTACTCTCCTGATTAACCACTCCTGACGTACGTCAGTGGGCTTACTGCATTCGCTTCGGTATCTGGCTGGGTAAGTATGTATGTGTGTGTGTGTGTGTGTGTGTGTATGTGTATGTGTGTGTATGTCCGGTCAGATATCTCTGCAAATGCTGAAGCCAGGATGATCAAACTTGGCACTGAAGATCAGTCTAAGGTCCCCTGCTCAGTTGTGGAATTAGAGGTCAGCAGAACAAGTAGGAAGGGATATACGTAGGATGATCAAAA
This sequence comes from Acanthochromis polyacanthus, assembly GCF_021347895.1. Classification (NCBI taxonomy): domain Eukaryota; kingdom Metazoa; phylum Chordata; class Actinopteri; family Pomacentridae; genus Acanthochromis; species Acanthochromis polyacanthus. The sequence goes on from NC_067128.1 coordinate 3,271,934, forward strand.
TTGATACAGAGCATCATGCATGGGCGTGGTTCTGCCCTCTACTGAGGGCTTGTCTAGTTCTATTATGTGACTACAGCTAAGCAACCAACCTCTTGCTTCCTATTTACACCTGCAAATGTATGTGGCATACATGTGAATCACCGTGTGATTTGCGTTTTTAGTCATGTTAGTATGGACTGAAATTATTTCTGATATTATTCTAAAATGCTTGGCTTGACAAAGATAGCTCTTGCTTTAAAATGTGTTCAAAGATGAAAATCTTTCAGTGTGTGCGTACCTTAAAGGAATGACTAAATAAATGAATGAATAAAAACACAAACTGTACTCGATTTTGCTTTTAATTCGAATTAAAGTTAAGATTTGTTGTTTGATTATTAAAGAAGTATCTACAAAAAGTAAATAAATCAAAGATAACATATACAATATTGGAAAAACTGCTCTTGTCATGTACTGCATAGGACTCATGGACTAAATACAGAACATGTACAGCCTGGTTTGACGTATGGAATAAAAATCATATGTGGCAGGAACTGGTACCTGACCTTCAAACATTATTCGCACAAAAGCAACCTCACAATCGTTCAAGGGGCTATGAAAGGGCTCGAGGGTTAAGGGGAGGCTTTCAGAAAGATGACGCTTTTTTTCCCTCAGTGGGTAGGAAAAGGCATTTAGACAAGCATTTAAATGATGCCACTCTAACAGTGTTAGAACCAGTGATTAGCATATCTGAGGAACCAAGCTCATCTGAATACAAATGGGTTTGGAGTAGATTATTTTAAAAGATATTAAAAAGCTTATCAAATTGGATGCGGAGATGGTGCAGTGGGAGATTCCAACCATCTGCAACCAGATTTTGTCTAATAGCCTCCAAACATTTTAACAGGAGACTAATCACTGTGCAGTTATTCTTCAGGACTTAGCCATAGCCTGTTATTGTTGTGGTGTTAGTACACAGAGATGAACTATAATGGTACATATCAACTTTATGATTCTATTTTTTTGTCTGTGCACTTGCTGCAAAATCGTATTTTCAAACTCCTTCAAAATAAAGCTTTTTACATGAAAGTACGGCATTTTTCACCTTTCCAAGCACAATCTAAAGGTACAAGAATATAACGTCATTGCCAGGTAGCATAGTTTCATGTAGGAGGGCGTCAAACATCAGTTTCAGCTAATCTCTGTTCTGCAATTACTACCCATGATTAAACTGTAAAAGCCATGTGGCAACCCATTATTTCACTGCCACTATGAATGAACATTGAGCGAAATGAGCAAGTAATTGCACCATGTGTGCGTTTCTGGAGTTTCTGTCTTTGTGAGAACTGCCATGATTGATGTGATTAAGACGTGTGCGAGTTTAGGCCGAGATATAATGGAAAAAAAAGGAAAGAAAAGTTGCCTGAATGCAAAAATGAGGAGCTTGGACTAATAAAATGTCTTCTAATCAGTGATTTTTTAAAGAGATTTTAAATCTCATGAATGAAACAATGTGCTTACAAGTGGTGCTTTTAAGTATCGCCTGTAGTGCAAACATTAAGAAACAGGAAGTCGGCGCTGTAATGAGTGATGTCACCGATCTGCGGTGGACACACTTAACAGCTCAGGCCTGCAGCCATCACTACTCCTCTCCTATTGACAGTAGGGAAAACACAGGCACTTACTGTATGTGGGCGGTGGCATCTTGTCAGGGAAAAGGCAATATGCATTAGACACAATCCAATCTGTCTCCAGTGGATTGGTGTGTGTGCTCCCGACCAAGTTCGATTGTGTATTTGTGTGTGCGGATGCAGCGGAAAGACGGAAAGAGGAGAGCCTCAGTGGGATCGCTTCGGCGCTGGGCTGGCACACCGTCAGACAAACACACTTCATTACAAGCCTATTTACCTGATTAACTGGGCTACTTTATCAGCTACACAGCACTCTGCAACACACGCCTGTCAGCAACACCACGGCTCCCTAAAAGCTCCCACACCCACACAGATAGACCAAACACAAAGCTGCACTTACTGACTGAAACGAGGCCTTACGACGGCATTCTCCTCAGCGGATGACATCTAATGTACCTCCCTGTAGTCTTGAATTAATGTCACCCTCTTACAAGTTCGACTCAAATACGACCTGAATAATCTGTTGTACTTGAGTCTTCCTTATGGGGGAATAACATTTGGGTATCCTTTTCATGTAATGGAATGTAACAATCAAAAAGGAATAGAGCCTGGAGCCGTCTCCCAAAGACGAGAGAGAGAGAGAGAGAGAGGACAAAGCCCACCTTGGAACATTATCATTACAGGAGGGTAATGATTTCCTCTCTCTTTGCTTTCTGTGGATCTGACTGCAGGCTATCCGAGAAGAAAATCATTTCTCAGCATCATTTCTTTTTTCTGTTAAAGCACCACACCGAACTGAACCTGCATGCCTGATTCAACCCAATTAGACATATCCCACGCAGATGGAGGGAAGTTGTAAAAATAACCTTTTTCGCAATTTAGCAAATGATTAAAGCTGGCACAGCGAAAAGACAATAAAAACAGTTTAACAACATAAAGAGGTGATAATTTCGCATTTCCACATTGAAGATCATTCTGAGGGCAACAGTGCGGAAGGGCAACAATTTCCCTTTAATCCGTGTTAGCTTAGTCCTCTTTTTTCTTCTTTGTCATGCCTGCTGGGTCTACACCGAGCCAGATTTGAATCCAGATCTCAGGCAGGCAGGTTTTTGGCAGGGATACACTCCCAGTCACAACCCGAACCAGCGGGGTCCATCAGGGCCAGGACCTCGGTATTACACACCTGCAAGGGGCACTGGCACTGCAGCAGCATCATAAAAAAGATGTTTTTAATCATGCAAAAGGATGGAAACATATGCAGGGTGAAGACACAGAAACATATGGTCACACGAAAGCTGGGAATGATGATATTCATTGCTTTTTATACATCATATTGCACATCCCCGTAATATAAACACAAACAGCGTCTGGCTCCCATGCTGACAACACATCTGCTCGAGCGACGCCACAGCAGACCTCTGATCACAGGTGCTGTCATGTCTCATGGGCGGGGTTAAAGTAGACATGCCAAACAGCCACCTCATGTGTGAACGTGGAGGAGGGAAGGAATAAATGGGAGATCTAGAAAGCAAACGAGACGCAAGAAGAAGGGAACAAAAAAAAAAAGAGCTGAGAGACATGAATCATCAGTATACTAAACTTGGCACAGATACCAGGTAGAAAACACAGAGCAGACGGGAGTGCTGTTGTCTGTTAGTTGTCGCCTGGTACGATCTTTGATCTTCTCAAAACAGTCTAAAATATCTGTCAGGTTGCATTTTCGTTCTGGTAAACAGAGCAAGAAAATTGCTGGCTTTCTTAGCTCCCAGTGGAAGAGGAGGAATTACACAGAGCAACGTGCTCCATTCAATACAAATCTGATGAAATCATCCGGAGACTTTAATTTCTGATGATGCCATTATTTGAGTTCCAAAAATATCACGAGTAGAAAATATGCTGAAACTGCTTCCATGGGAGCTGGGTTTTCTCTAGGTAGAAAAATCAGGAGTGGAGCACGAGCAGGAGGTTTGGCACTTCCATCGTGGTTGGAGTAAAATTCCAGAGAGACATAATGTGTCTTCTAAGTAATCAGTGCTATCAGAAACAACAATAAAAGCAGCCTATATCAGGGATAGGCTGATAAACCTTATTTCATGCTGACCAAAATAAAGTGAAACTGATAATTAGATGCTGATCTACATAGAAATTTTTCAGGGGCAATACCAAATATTGGTAATCAATAAGATTAATAATTGATCAGTGGCACCACTATAAAAAATATAATGCTGCACTCAAAAGAGCTGGATAAAATATCTAAAGGATCTGATAAACACAGAGGATACAAATACCTCCAATGTATGTTCTTGTTGTTCTATTGATATTTTATTATCTACACTGCAAAAAAAGCCAGTAAAAGTGTTTAAAATCTGGCTGCAAGGATGCCAGAAAATACATCAAAAACGGGAAAAGTATAGGGCAACTATTGGTGAAATAATACAGCTAAACTGTCTAATGTTACGGCTACACATTGGAACATAACAAATCACAGTTAGTAAAAACATAGATCTTTGATGTGATCATTATGTAAAGTTCTGGACAGTTTTTCCCCCCACAGTCAACATGCTACTTTTTTCTGTGATGTTACTAGCTATAATCTGTAATTTAACAAAACAGGAAAAACCTGTAAAAGTTTAATAAAATTTTTAAATTGTACATATTTTTTTTCTTTCAAATAATTCAGAGTTTCTGTAAAATAATGTTTGTTTGTTTTTTTTGCAAATTTAAATACTGAAATCAGTGTCATTTTATGGTCAAATATAAACGAATGAATCACCATTTGTGAACTTAAAGATTTTTAATGTGGATGTTTTGACCTGTTTATTTTTGACCAGTAACAAGCATATTAACATTTTATTATCAGTGATTTACCAAAGGAGGGAAAACCAGCTGTCCAAAAACAATTTCATTTTTTAGAGTTCAATTTATTTTAATTTTTTTTATATTTTTGAAAGCATTGCTTTTCATCATGTCTCCTGTAAGTCTTTGGCAAAAATATCTCTACAAGGTCAGGAATTAAAATGTAGTGGAGAAAAAGTAAAATTTATATACTACTACACCATGGTTAATTGTTAAATTCAGAACCTGAACTCACTCCAGGTTGCTAAACTCCCACCATAGTTTGTAAGAAACACACAAAGTCGAAATCAAACAAGTCTAAATCAAACATGGGGGCTGCGGGAGAGTCGCAGCTGATTCTTCAATAATTTACATGTTACAGGTTTTTCTTTTTTCCCCCAAATCAGAGGTAGAACTTCCTCCTAGTCCTTTGCAGTGCATCTTGATGCCAAAACATTTTGTTCCCTCCACAACTTTGTTCTTAAAGCCTGTTCTTTACTTTAGTCACATTTCATGATTTCCACGCCAGTACAAGAAAGTTTGTGTGCTGTAAAGCGAAGGCTTCTTCTGTTGGGACCAGATGGATGATGAAAGACAACCTCTATCTCTGAAGTCTTTTTGGGTCTGTATGTGTTTACATGTTAACCTAAATAAACTGAAACTCTGAGCTGTGAGCTGTTAGTGTTCAGCTGCTAGACCACAGGACGCTGGCTGGGCTCCCACCTCCCAGCTTGACTGAAGAAAATCACAAGAGAAGAAAAAAAAAAATTCAGCAAGTTAGTGTAAGCTGCTGCCTGTGGGTTGTGTAGCTGCAATGGAAACTGTTAGTGAACTGCCTCGAAACAAGCACAAATAATTCCTCCACCGTTACCCACAAATACGTGTCTTAAAGCCACAATTTTGGATTAATTTTTAAATATTTTGTTGACTTGGCCAGTTACATGATCCCAAGAATTTCTAAGATGCTCAAACCTTGAGAAATACATAGTTTTATTCAATGTAAAGGTGCATATTTATTGCCTGACAATGCCATGATATTACCATTAACCCCTATAGTTGGGGAAACATGGCAAACACCGGAAAAACGAAGATGCTATTTTTGCTGCTAGCTAGCCATTCTAATGTTTTTATTCAGTGTTCTGCTTGTATTTTTCTCTTGTGATTAAGAATCAACCTGAAACGCTTAAAATGAAGCCAACATGCAAGTTGCCAAAAATCTGCAGGTTCTTAAATGGCCACTTGAGGCTGGCTCCACAAGTGACTCCCATGTTGAAATGGCCAATTTTAAAGCAGAAATAAACACATTTACTACCTGGTACAAGACAAGATTTGGTCTCTACAGCTAAGTTTACTGTTCACGAAAACTGTAGGGGGGTAAACTTTTATGTAATTCCCCTATTTAAGTTGTAATAAAGCCTAAAGTTTGTAGTTGTGTTTTCCCGAGCATACCTGACTAACACTTGAATATGTTATGTCGTCTGGGAACATAATTTCTTCCTGAGTCACATAAGGTTTTTTACCAACAACCAGAGATCCCATGATGCCACACTACTTTCTTCCCTTTGTTGTCAAACCACAGTTTCTGTTATTGCTTTGATAACTAGTGTCAGAAATTATATACTGTGCTGCCAATGATCGGTCAGAAATGTAAAATACTGCATGTAGGAGTATTATTTGCAGTACAGTGATAACAGGAGTGACTGCAGCAGTATCAATGCATAAGTACAGTCTGTCTAGTTCACTAGAGCAGAAACTTGCATGTATTGATTCATACGACTTGGTCAGCTTTGCTAATACGGGCCTCTCTCTTCAGGAGTTCATAGATAGACCTGCTGATGAAATGTGACAAATACTTTCAAAGCCTTCCAAGGAAATCCATTGGAATTAAATAATGTCACAAAAAAAGTGTAGGTCTGATTTCACCAAACTGTTGTGAACACAGACACACAAAAAGAACTTATTTACATTCCAGCAGAAAGTCACCAGCAAAGGCCAAACATTGTAATGTAAATGTATAACCTTTGTTACACTCCCTGGGAGAGTGCCGATCCCTATCACTTCACCCCTTGTCTCATCATACAAGCACAACTCTCTGTTGTACCGTATAGCGGGCTGGAGATCAATAGCAGGCGCCATGTGTGAATACATCTCAGTGGTTGTTTGATATTGTCACCAGGGAGCTCCAGGGCCTGCTTAAAAGCATGGAGGAGAAGTAAAATAAACTCTTCTACCAGCATGACGAACACAATCCCATTCGTTCCAATTCATTTTGAAGAAAAAAAGAAAACAACACATGCTGTTGAAGCACAACATTTCAAATCAAAGGGATATCCTAATCTCAAGGGCTACTGTTTTCTAACCACATAAGAATTAGCTTCAGATATATTCTACTGTGAACTGTAATGCTAATAATCATTAGAGAATACAGATGCTAATGAGATTAGACTAATATGTAAATTCAGTTTGCCAACATCAAGACCTTGTGCCATTCTCAGCTGAGTAAAACAATCAGGATGAAGGCAGATAATCAGAAAAAAAGTGTTCAGTTCAGTAAGATTGTATTCCCAAGTGATGTGAGGATAGTAAAGGGACTCGCTGAAATAAAATCTTCCGCCTTAAGGGAGCGGTACTGAACTGTCTTCATTCCAGTGGCTACATGTCAAAGCTCTCAATTTACTGCCCGGTCTTCTTTCCGACCCCTTTACCTGTGGTCGCAGGCTCTGGGTGGTGACCGAAAGAATGAAATCGCTGACACAAGCAGCCCTAGATGAGATTCCTCGGCAGGGTGGCCTCGCTCTACGTGAGGAAGTGAACAGCAAATCGAGAGGGCTTCGGCATCGAGCCGCGGTCCCCCTGAACTAACAGGAGCTCTAGTGGAGGTGCTTGAAGCTATTCATGCCAGATCACAGAGCAGACCAGAGCATACTGGGGGGATTACTAATCACACAAGAAGAGATGGATGAAGAACATCTCGGAAGCATTAACTCCTCTACGTTGGTAAGTGTTTAAAAAGGCAAGAGAATAGATGACAGATGGGCCAAGTGTTCTCAATAAGATTCCTGGTGTGAAAATTTCAGGGAAAAAAATGGTAAAATTGAAATTCAACCTAAATCTGAAGAAAACAGCTGCTTATTGACCATTTAAAGGCATATTCAGGACATGATTGGGTTGGTTGAAGTAGGGATGTCACAAGAACCGATAGTTCAGTACCAAGCCAAAATTCTTAGAACATGATGGTACTTCCTATTCCTATTGTACTGTAGCTGCTAAAGGTACCATAGATGCCATATGTAGTGGAATTAGCAGAAATTAAATTATGTTTTCTTGGCAAATGCACCAACTGTGCATGCAGTCACTTTGTCAGATTTCTTTAACCTCTTATTAACGTCTAATTAACTGGATTTTTTAACCCATGTCTTTCTGTTTGGAAGTGTCTCCGGTTCCTTGCCATGTTACCTCTGCTAATCAGTGCTTTTATAGTTTGCACCAGAGAGCAGCTATATCATGCCGAAGCCAGTTAGCATGAAATTCAGAGCGGCAGCGACAGTGACAGGCATCCCCATGGAAGCTGATGGTAAAGGCGCAGAGAATATGGAGGGGAATGAAGCAATGAGGGAAAATGGCAAGTCCAACGAGGATGGAGATGCATAAGATACAAGCCAAATCTCTCTTCGGGCAACACAAGATCTCTGCACAGTAAGGTGGACGAGCTAACAGCTCTAGTGAGGAATCAAAGAGACTTCTTAGAGTGTACTGTCATGTGTTTCACAGAAACATAAGGACAAGAAAATACTCCAGATCCCATCAATATCAGCGACAGCTTTCAGGCAGGAGTAAGCGTGCAGAAGGCAAACAAAGAGGCAGAGGGCTCTCTGGTCACATTACCATGAAGTTTCTGAAGCTTACATGTTCAATTTTACAGCTGCTGAGCACACGCTTCTACACGACCACCTCCACCATCAGAAGTTACTGTTTTTGGTACCAAATTTGGTATCTCTAAAAATGGAATTTCAATAGTTTTGGCACCAGCTACTAAATTTCCAGTTAGATTACAAAAAATTTAAATGTCAAAGTCGACACAGCAGAAGCCAAGATAGTAGATCCTACACTTCCCACAATGCAATACAACATTACAAGGAACTACAAATTTTGTTTCAATCAACTCTTGTTTTCCAGTGTATGACCTAGTACACTATCCTTTATGTGTACAATGGGAGTATCCATTTAACATGTTCTGATTATTAATATATTGATTTTCAGCTCAACTGTGTGTCAGAAAGTTGAAACAATTTCTACCACCATGAACCGTACAACTCCGAGCAACTAAACGGACTAGCAGAGATTGTATTATTTCAGCATTTCAACAAAGAAGCTCATATCCAGAGGCATGTGTTCAGTCATGACAGCATTAGCAACATCAGCACATTTCATCACACCTCAAGCTCACTGTGCAAAGTGAAAAAATCAACTGCTGAACAGACTGAAGCTTTGTTCTACAGCTCCAGAACCCGGAGGGCAGGCCTGCCAGTCCCATGGGTTATCACCCAGCAGCAGCAGCAGCGCTCACTGATCGTGGAGACGTGACCGTTCGGAGACAGATGTGTGGGAAGAAACGGAACTGGACGGCGGAGGAAGGATGTGAGGGTATGAAACGTCAGGAACATGCAACGTAATGTTTTCTTCTTGTGGGTGGAAGGTCAATGAGGCACATTTGCTCTGTTTGAGTGTTTCTTCGCCCCTACGCTGCCGCCTTTACAGCAGCCTTCTTTCACCTTTGGCGCAGATACAGCATCATTAGAGTGTATACTAAAATAGGCAACAACAGACAGACCAAGACAAGGTTAACTGCATCAGACAGCCAGCTCCCAAAATCTGCTCCCACTGCAAATCAACTTTTGCAAACACCATATATGGCCATCCATTTTGAACATGTGTCTCTCTGTGATCTTCGTAGAAGAGCTACTTCATGATTCCTTCTCATCGAGTGCATGTAAAAGACAGACACAGCCTCAGGGTTTGTAAAGCAAAGCCAATGTAGAAGTGCTTTAAACCTGTACTTTTTGCTCAAGGCCAGCAGGGAGGTTGCATAAAGAAGCCTGTATAGAAGTCAAAGAGAAAATGACCCTACTTCTGTTTGATTTGTTACCTCAGTAAACATTTTTCTAATGAGTTTAGACAGCAAACAATAACAGTCATAAAATCACCAGATTTTAAAAGGAAAAAAAACATGAAAATGCAATTTGGTGTATAAACACCGATGACAGTTCAAAGGAACTCAAGTAAAGGCTCTCAGATAAAAATATGTTTTAAGAAGGGACCTAAAAGAGGTCACTGACTCAGCCGACCTGATTTCCTCGGGCAGATTGTTCCAGAGCCTCAGGGCTTCTACTGCAAACACTCTGCCCCCTTTAGTTTTCTGGAACAGAAACAGACCTCTGCTCTGAGGATCTCAAAGTACGTACCGGTGTGAATGGCACTAAGACGTCAGAGATACGTCTGGGAGAGAGGCCATCAGGGATCTTAAACAACATCAGTGAAATCTGTCCCAGAACATGCTGGGAACTGCTTCTATAGAGGCTCAAACAGGAGTGATGTGATCGTGTGTCTTGCTTCTGTACAGTCTGGAGCTGATCAATAGTTTTACTGGTCCTGGCAACTAAAATGGCCATTGCAGTAAGGCAGTAAGGACAAGATAAAAGCCTGTAAAATGGTCCCCGTGTCCTTAAAAGTTAAGATAGGTCGTATTTTTTTAAGTATATGTTTAAGGTCTCACTCAATAGTTTATCATCTCAGTTGCTAGTTTTAAGTCTCCTTCAATACATCATTACATTTATTTCATAAATTACAGTGTAATTTAGAGGAAAAATAGACAAAGAAACTAGCTACATGTGCAGGCTTGGCTTCCAACTGATTGAGAAGTTGCAGCGAGAGCTCTATGTCGATGGCCAAATGCAATACTTGAGGTTTCAGTATGGTTGTCACATCCATCTTTTATACACAGTCCATGTTCCTTCTCAGATTTTAAGCTACAGTCTCAACAACGCAGGAGGTAACGAGTTTCAGTCTCCACCTGAATGTTTTCTCCACAAAATGGTGTGTAAATCAGGCCTTCTTCGGCGTAAGGTGAATGTTAAAATTCTCTTTTGGCTTTGTTAACTGCACATTATCATCCCACCTCCTATACTCTCACGCTTACTGCAGGATGTAACAACCTACCCTCCAGATGCTCATTATTCCTCCTACAAGTACAATCCTTTACAGACCTCAGGTTCTTATGAAAGCACTTACAGCCCTCCACTGAACCCCCCAAAAATCTCTGTAAAATAGTGGAAGAAGTGGAGAACAATCTTAACAATAGTCCGATAACATACTCTCCCACAGCTTGGAGTGTCCCTATCTCTGCCGTCTCATAAAAAATGTATGCGCCCGAGCTCTTAAAACTCAGACACGGAGAGCCCATTTCACCAGCTGGGAGAAGTTCAATTCTCTCTAGAATCTTCCCGAGCAAAGAAAAAAAAAGCTTCGAAAGCCACTTGGCAGAAAAGTGAAATCCTATTAAATCTTTCAGCAAAGCTTCCATAAATAATGTGAGGCAAGTGTCCCAAGTCACACTTCTGGCTGTCTGCTAAAACAGAGCGGTGTCCACTTTCTTAGAAAAGCTATTATTAGCAGAAAGCAGCTAAATCTCAGTCACTTTTGAAGGGCAGAAACGACACTTCAAGTTCCTTTACCACATTTTGCATCTTGTAACATGTACAGACATGTCATCTACAGGGTGGGCCATAAGTTTCCATACACAGGAACATGTATAATGTATATTTTTGTATGTTTCAGATACCCGAGAAGATGCGCTATGTTTGGGGGCACTTGAAGGCCACGGTGTATCAGGTGAAGATATGAGAAATAAATCATCTCAAGGAACGTATCACCAACACCAATACAAGTATAACTTCAGCTGTGCTAATGCAAGTTCATCAACAGCGAGAAACATGTATTAATATGTGTTTTTGAAACAGTGGTAATCACATAGAGCACATTATATAAATACAAATGGTTGTCCAACATAAAACGTTTATTTTTCCTATGTATTGAAACCTACGGTCCATCCTGTAAATGTAGCCCAACACTGTTCCATAAGATTGCTGGTAAAATAGAGTTTCCTGACCTTCTTTAAAGGTATTCTACTAACAAATCAATAAACTTTCTGGCAGATTCTACCACAAAGGGCATGGAAAGTGACAAAAAAAGGAATCTTACCTCTTTCGCAGGTACTATCCCAGAAGCCAGTTCCTGTACAGTCACAGATGAAGCGGTTCCAGCCCTCCTTACAAGCCCCGTTGTTCTTGCACGGGTTGCTGTCGCACTGTTTCCCCGTCACCTTGCTACACGAGGACTTGATGCCGGTCATGTTCTGTGACTGGGCTATCTGCCGGATGTCCTTGCTGCGTCCGTCGATGAACAGATCCCGGACGCAGCCCACGTAGCCGTAGTTGAGCATAGCGGTCCAGAGCTCGGTGGGGAGAACCAAACCGACCCGGTTGTCGGGCAGACCCCCCAGGTAAAGGTCCCCCTCCAAGTCCAAGATCTCATTTTCCCCGCTGGCTGTGAAAGGGGTCCGACGGCTGTTTACCGAAATGATGCCTGGAGGTGGAGAAAAAGCAATTATTGTAAAAACGTACATGTCAACATGTCATGCAGTCAAACACAAAAATAATACTATTACTACAAATGTAATTTGATATGTCTGTAAACTCATCTGCACCTACTTATGTACTTATGTCATTTGTACATTCTTATCCGTACATTTCTGTATCACTCTTGTATATTCCATTGGTTCTTATACCCTAATATTCTGTGTTGTCTTATTGTTTTGCCTTTTCTTGAATATACATGCTGCTGTAACAACCTAATTTCTCTCTGGGGATTAATAAAACCATCTAAGTCTACAATGAAAATGAATAAAAACTGCCAGTGGAATGAGATAATGTTACTTGTTTCTTGTCAGTGTCATACTCTGCTATTTAAGCAATCTGTCACATTTTGCTTGCTGCCAAAAAAATAGCTTTTGCAGCTGCTAAAATCCTGAAATAACAGAAACTCCACTGAACACAAGTGACATTTATTGCCCTCTATTTACAGCACTTGGAACTTTTCAAAGAGACTGACAGCCCTCTTTTTTTCCCAATTCATCAAAGCGAGGATGAAGGCGAAAATAACGGATGTTTGGTGATTTTCTTTGTACCCAAAAAGTTCTAACAAAGTGGAGTTAGGCAGCATGGCGGCACAAGTTGTGAAAGCAGCTGAGAGAAATAGCTCGGCGCTGAAATGTGGTCTGAGTAGGTGGAGGTACAAAACCTATGTTTGGCAGCCAAAATTGCACTGATCACTGACGTTCTAACACTCTCTGCAGGAGGAGTCACACAATCAGGGAATAGAGGGCAGGAAAAAAATCAGACAGGGAAAAAAACAACAGAAGCTTGCATCCAACAAAACAACCACTCTGCTGGCACAAGGTCACTGTGTATGTCACTATCAACACCAGAAACCACGCAGTCAACACTTGCACAGTTTCATAATTTATATACACTCACAGGCCACTTTATTCGGTACACCTGTGAAATCTAATTCCACTCAACCAAGCAGCTCGGCCGTAAATCCTACTTTTACCAAGCTTCTGCATTTCCAGTTTTTGCAGACGCTGTGAAAAAGGTGATAATTCTACTTTTTATTTATTATTGAGTTCTTAGAGGGTGATGATTAATATTCATTGCAGATATATAAGAAATTGAAAGATGTTATATTACCTCATCATTTAATCATTTTCTGTCATCGAGCGTATCTTACATTGCGGACAAAGCCGGAGAAATATATGAAACATTAAAAATGGAGGTTTTATTGAAGCTGAGGAACGGAAATGTCATTGTGGGTCCATGTTTATGGAACTTTAAAGCAACATGTTCACAGTGTATGGCAAAATCGCTCATTCATGGCATGAAACAAAGCAAAAAAAAGCTTTGTAAAAGTAGAATTTATGGCTGAGCTGCTGGATTAGATTTCACAGGTGTACTTAATAAAGTAGTGAGAGTTTATTTTACACATCCCAATATGGAGTCACAAATTACTCGAAGTATATGGATGGATTTAAAGGTTTAAATTCACTGCGATGAAGCTGATTTGATCAGATTTATAAATATATAACCAGAAACTAATTTGCAAAAAGGGAGAAACACAGTTGCCACCAATGTACACCTGTATTATCATGAATTCAAATCAAGCAAGGATCGACAGATTATCCAATCTGACTTTCAGTATTTGCTTCTGTATTTCCAATAATTAAAAACAAAATGAAAAATGTGCAACTTTGGCTCAATATCCCGCCCACAGCATAAACTGATTGGCCCTGTATCACGAGTAATCAAACATGAACCAATCGCCACAAAGGGTTAAAAATTCTAAAGTTCCCTTCAGTTACATACATTTAATAGAATAGAATCAAATCAATTAAGTCTTTTGTTGGAGTTTGTGTTATTTTCAATTTTGACACATTTTCATCTTTAGTACAAATACATGTTGGTTCCAAACATTACTTATTGATCTGCTGTGTTACCAATAATTGCTACTGACCCCAAAAAGACCATTTAAATCTACAGCTGTATTTTAATATAAAAGCTATAGTGACAGTTTACAGTTACCCAAAGACAAAATCCTTATGTCTGATCTCCACTTATCATCAACCCCATATAGTACATGCTATGCCTCGTACTTAACGTGTATTATTTGCTAAAGGTTGATTTTAGCATCATTTATTTTCACTTGACAGCCTAAAGGAATGCAAAAACATTTTTAAGAAGTAATCATTGCATACCAAAAATTAAAAGCACATGACTGGAATCGGGTATGGCCTCTAAATTAGTGACAGGTCCTTCAGCAAACAAGATAACTACACTCTAGTTTGCTGTTGATGTTTTGTTTACATCAGGGAACACGGCAGGAAAACAAGCCTTTTATTGAAATTCACTTTAACTAATCACCTCAAATTATTTAGAGTAACTTTAATAAGTCATTTTTTTTCAATTATATATGCAAATCTGTCTTTTTTATGACCTAAAAATTACAGATTCTCTCTTTGAATATTAGCGGTTAATTACAGCAAAGAAAACAAACGGATGCATTAGCTTTCAGCTCGTCTCTATTTTTGCATTATTACTTTTACCTGCATCTCTTCATCAGCCCTTACTGGAGGCGAGGAAATGGAAAAGATCACTCTTTCCACAAAGTCCAGATTTACCTTGCACTATAAAAGTGTTCTCACATGATGTTATATTCACCTTGCAGCCAGAGAGAGGTCCTCGCTAGAGTTCTATGTGGACGGGAAATTTAATTCACTCGCAACTCCCATTAACATTTCACTCAAGCCACAAGTGTGATTATGGCTGTTCTTAACCATCCCTCAGTCTGGTATCCATATATCTGTCTCATTCCTCTTTTTCCCTGTGAAAATCCTACTTTCCGCTCTGCTATCGCACTGGGGGCTGTGCTGGTGATTAATCAAAGCAGCGAGCTCTGACACGCGGCTAAATTGGCTGCTCTAACCTGATATATAACACAGGCTGTAACGCCGACTAACACAAGCCAGTTCTCTGGAGGATCTCACCTTAATGCAGAAATTGTGTTGGGTTTGGAGCTCAAGGCAACGCAAGTTTTCTCACCCCCTTTCTCTAATACAATCTTCTTCTAATACTTTCTGTGTGTTTGGCCATGCTTTGAGGTCAGAGGACATACGGATGGTAGGAAGCAAAGGGGGAACGGACCGCATAGTGGCTATCTGGGAAGAGCTACGACTTCATCCTGGCAATAAATCATCGCCGAAATTAATATATTGAGGAAGTTTATATCATCCTGGCTGAAATAAGTGCCAGCGTAGATGTAACTTTAATTCTTACAGCTGCTGTGAGTCCTTTGCAAGTTTACAGTGTTGCAGTATTGTAGCATTTCGATGAATCTAAACTATTTCAGTGCAATCGTAGCAGCAGCATCAATACTGGAGAATCCTTGGAGAGATAAGCTGTCATGAAAATCAATTACATTAACCCTGTAAAACACACTGCTGCAGAAATATAACATCAGTTTTATTTTTTTAACATTATTTCCTAATACATCTATCTATCTATCTATCTATCTATCTATCTATCTATCTATCTATAGTCTTTATTAATATTGGACTGATTAAACAACATAAAATTGTCTTGTAGGTGTGATATGGGGACTCTTAAAGTAACACCTGTGCACATTTTTTCAGCCCTTACAGTCTAAATATCTGTCAGATGTAAAGTAAAAGCTGCTGTCTTGTATTTCTCTGGACTGCATTTTCTTAATGTTTTCAATTCATTTTTGCAGTTTAACAGGAACAGGTCTGCTCGGCTGAATTACACACAAATTAATACGATGCTGATTGACATGACAGCTGAGGTAAAATGGAGAACGGAGATCACAGGTCAGCTTTATAGGATTTTAATAGGCCATTCAGTTTAATTTTGTCAATTAAAACTATTGGAGACTGTGTACAAACTGATGTATGAGTCTGATAACATTCTATTAAATCAGAATCAGATCTAGCAGAATGTGAGTGTCTCTCTACAGACTGAAAGCTGCTGGAAACTGTCAGACTTTTATTGCAGCTTTTTGTCTTTGCTGCCTGCTGCTGCTGCCTGCTCTCGTACGCTTTCCAGGCGAGATGCTGTTCATCTCAGACAAGCCTAATAACAGCGTGCTAGAGGAAGAGTCGGGATAGTCTGAGGGATTCATCCTCTGATGACCAGGAATGTCTGTACAAAATTTTAAGGCAGCTCACTACTTTAGTCTGAAAACGCAAACTAAGCATTGGTTTCAAGCTTTTAAATTGAAAACATTGCTCTTCAAAGGTAAATACAGAATAATAATTTTAAATTCTAGATGTTTAACCACGAGTTAACCAAGAAAACAATTAATAATCGTCATTGTCATAACCATTACTTCAAGTTTCCTGCAGGATTCTATCCAGTAAGAGCAAGCAAATTCCCTGCAGCAACACAATAAAAAATGGTTTTCTTCACACTGTATTTTCGGATATAACATACAGTTACATTCTCTTATTTCTTTCGTTTCTGTTTGGAACTGTTAGTCAGTTGCTTTGTCAGGTCTCTGCCCTATGAATTCATACACTGCACTGCTTAGCCAAAGGCAACATTTTTTTTTAATTGAGCCAGGAGGTCAATTTCCTGATTGAAGACATTTTTTATTTTGTGTGAAAGTGAAAAAAGAAAAGCGGCGACATTAACGAGACCCGAGCGCCTTTCAAAAGCACAGAGCTGATCTGAGTTTAACAACTTCTACAAACTGTGGCAGTGACGTTAAACAGGTGTGAAGTTACAGCACCTTCAAAACAAGAATCTGAGAGATCTTATGGAGCTTGCCTTCCTTTTCTTCTCCATCCTTACCTGAGCGACCGTCTCTCTGGATGTCCACATGGTGCCAGGCGCCATCGTTGACTTTAGCCTGTGTGGCCTTGACCTTGATGGTGCCGGAGCCCATGTCCAGCAGCAGGTACAGCCCTCCATCCAGCAGCTCCACTGCAAAGAAGTCCACTTTGTTGTTCTTCTGGCCCTTCGCATCCCGTCGGTCCTGAGGTTTACCGTGTGTGAACAATATCAGCCCGTTGGGTTCGGAGGTGCGGAAATCAAAAGAGATGGAGCCCACGCGTTTGGTGTTCCACTTCGGCAAGGCCAGGTAGGAGTCTGGTGTCTCAAAGTTGATGGGGTCAAGGGTGGGAACATTCTCGCACTTGAAGACCACGTCGCCCTGGAGCTTCATCTTGGGGTCCACAATGCGAGCAAGGCGGGAGAGCTCCAAGCGAATGTCGTTGTTCTTGTACACCACCTGGGGAAGACATTAAAAAAGAGGCTTCTCATATATGCAGGCAAGTGTAAAGACACCCAGCCCTGTGAATCATGCATTTTATTTTGGGCTTTATACACAATCTGTCACTGTAGGACATAATTTTCCAGAGCAGCAATGGCTGAAAGAAATATTTATTTCTATATAAATGAATTGAGC
This sequence comes from Acanthochromis polyacanthus, assembly GCF_021347895.1. Taxonomy (NCBI): domain Eukaryota; kingdom Metazoa; phylum Chordata; class Actinopteri; family Pomacentridae; genus Acanthochromis; species Acanthochromis polyacanthus. The sequence goes on from NC_067128.1 coordinate 3,289,468, forward strand.
TCCATTGCAAACTGTAATATTATGGGATCATTCTCTGGTTTTATTACATATCGCAGATTCGGGGACAGCCAGATCGATAAAACTAATATCTTCTAAGGTTTGTTTGTCTCAGTCATTTTCTATTTCTACTTCAATTTATCTGTGATGAAAAGGAGATTGTACACAAATGCATGACTGTATTTTGGTTTCGATTGAACACCTACTGTCTGAGCGAAGTGTGAGAAAGTGATGGCTAAATCATTAGCGAGCCATTCCTTGTGATGTTCAAAAGACCAGTGTGCATAAATGGAGGATGAAACCCCACGAGAGCATCTGCAACCCCAGGAGAATATACCCAATATCATACCTGTTTACCCTCAATAAATTCACACCATCCCCCTAATCTGTCAAAGTAGAAAGCAGCTCCACATTATAGTCAAATACAACAAAATAACACATAAAAAGGGGCGCAGAATATCGTCAATTGGAATCCATTGATGCGGAAAATTAATGTTTTTTTCTGAGCAGGAAGACGGGCTTTTTCTGGTATATAGGGCAGTGTGTGTGCAGGAAACAGCAGCACTGTTAGAGGGAGCACAGCTGTCAGCAAACAGATTTTACTGCTGTGGGATTACTGATAATCCTGGAAGATTTGACAGTAAATCAACACAGGTGACCCAAGCGCTGAGGAGGACTGACAAGAGGGGACGGAGAGAGAAGGGAAAAGAGCGAGAGAAAAAAAAACAGTGAAGGGGGGAAGAGACAGATGAGCTGGTGAGAATAAGAGTAGCAGCAGCGGCGGAAACCGCACAAGAAATAACATGTCAGGAGGCAAATAGAGAGACAAAGAGGAGGAGATCTCAAAGATTAAATGCTGCAAGGCCAGTATGTGCTCAGAAAATATGCTGGTGCGAATGATAGTGTGCGTTTGCATGTCTGCGTGTGCGTACAGTACAAACAAAGCGATGTAGCTGTCAATGCGGTTAACGACCACACTTAATCTCCCAAACACGAACACAACAAAATGCTTACACACTGTCAGGCTTTGTTAATCTACTGGTAATGTACCACACATTACTAATTCAGTTAATTTCATTTTAAACGCAGTAAATGAAACCTCCTGCAACAAAGCAATATGACCGTGTGAACGGAAAGCTACGCTAAGGGGAAAATGCAACGGAAATATGAGGATTTATTCATCGAAACTTAAAAAAGTAAAATAGATGTCGTTGAGCAGATGGTTGTGGCTTCTATCTTCATTAAAAGTTTCTTAGATTTTGTGCTCAATTTATTGGTACTGAATGAATATATATTTTTCATCCTGGTCTACAGAATACATACTTTGCAGTATAATAAGCCGGCATGTGAATAAGGTGCTAGCTACAGTAATAATGATTTGTTTATTTTCATCTATAACCTGGATTGGTCTGAAAATAGTGGAATACTTTGTTGAAAACACAGTTGAAATAGGAAATATTTTCAAAGATTTTCTTCTCAAACAAAACCAAATTTTACAACTGAGAAGCTGAAATGGGAGCCCATGATATGCACATTGATATTTCCAGAATTTTTATTGTTTGGACTTTCTAGAACATGTGTACACCCTGTAATGATAAAAAATGCATTATTTTTCTCTTTCTGTGCATTACTATAGCACTGTCTCTTATTCTCTTTCAGCTCCTGTCTCTTTAACTGCCCTCTCCTGATTCTGATTGGTCAGCTGACCAATAAAAGCAAGTAATGTTGGTTCGGTAACATGGATGCTTGGTGACTAACTAGCTACCATTTGTTATGGTTAGTTTTTCTTGAAGCATTGACAAAATGTAGAGGAAAGCTCTATTGCCATTGCTTTTTATTCAAGAGATGCTCTTGCAATGCCAAGACCATTCTCCTTTTTGTAATGGAGAATGGTCTGGCAACACCTCAGTGTCATTCTGCTATAGGTGGGGGAAAAGGCTCAGGATTGTTTGTATTTCTTTAAACTAATCACAGCTGTCTTGGGCGGTTTTAAGCCCAGGATGCAGCAATGTTGCAACTGCAAAATGGAAACAGCTGGGATTGTTTTAGTGTAACATGGAAATCGTGGTGGAAAGTTCACAAACACATTGTAAACCACTAGACTTCCACTTGACTCGTATTCATATAGACTACAGAGATATTTGGAAATGAGGTCAAAGGAAAGGTAATCCAAAGAGCAAAATCTGGACTCATTACGAAGTTACTGAAACAATGAACAGATTAACAAAACATGTCAATTGGTTTTCTGTAGCTTGATACTTTTAGCTCTACAAATGACGAGTTAAGTAACAAATCCATTTTGAAAAAGCTATCATGATGTTGCTGCAGAGTTTAATTATGCTAAACATGCTAATATGACTCCCAGCACTGTTTGCTCTAATTGTCTTCATATGATGACCAGCTAGCCTCTTCATCAGAGAGAAAATTTAGGCACTTTGGCACTTTCATCAATCAGTAGCAGTTATTGCATTGCAGTTACTCAACGATCAAATTTAGTGCACACTGTGAAATTATCATAAGCATGTGATGATTTTGAAAATGTTATTTCAACTGCCCTGTAGCTCAAAACCCTTTTAGTTTGAACCGCCATCACTGATCTCTCCGAAACATTGATGTTTTTATGTGTTTTCTTCTGAAGCCAAATACCTTGCATTCCACTTTCAGCACGCTTTCAGACTACTCTTGGGCAAGAGAACAAACTGCATATTACATAAAAAGAGAAAGCGAGAAGAAAGAGATGCTTTAATGCTGCTCATTTGCAATGGAGAATTTTTTTTAATAGCGCTGTGATGTCACCGTGCAGCTCTTAGATGTAAATCGCTCAAACTTGCCAGAGGTCTAAGGCACTCTGTCTATATCTCATAGACAGGCAGAATTTTCTCGACGTGGAAAAACAATTAAGCTTTGTGATTCCCTTTCCACCAGAGGTACAACAGGTTGGTTTCATACTCTGCAACCCCCAGTTTGTCTGACTCATGAGAAACTTGCACTCTATTTTAATTTTCTTGACTCTGGAAAGTCTTTACAAACTCTCCCACGCACTGCAGTGTTATTCTGGGAGATACTAATCTTCCCATCAACCATCCCTGATCTGTTTTGGGATTATGGTTTTGTCTGCCCTGCTGCAGGCTGATCAATAAGGTAATCGAAATGATGTTATAAAAGAAGAACTGACTACCACGGCCATATGTACCTCATCTTTTTCTTTGTTATGGCTGTGCTTTGCTATGCTATCCTTTAGCCTATCAACAGCCTTATGGGGGCCATTCATAATGCACACACAGGGGACTGTAATGACTCCATAAAGCCCAGATCTTCCATCTCTGCTCCAGGATGGTGTATTGATCGGGCCCTGGTAAGGCTACGAGGAGACGGGGTGAGGGAAGGGCAGGTGGGTTGAAGTGCAGAGTATGAGCACACAGACACAATCTCCTCCCTAATCTACTTCAGATCAGTGCTCATGTCCTTTTGGCCCCGACCACAGCTGCTGTCAGCTGCTGATTTAGCCCCAGTGTTAATGAAGGGGCAGGGTAATTCCACCCAAGTGCAGTAAGAGTTCCACACACATAAGGTGCTCATGTAGCTTCGCACAGCAGACCGCTGTTCTGGCAAACACACACGCAAAAAATGACACGTGAAAATACAAAAAATGCAACCGCGGTGACAGGAACATCGTGAGACATTTCCTGTGGGCCTGTTGTTACCTGTTTCCTCAAACCCTGAGATGCACAGGTAATGGAATTTTGTGTGCTTTGTTCAAAAACATGTCTTTCAAGAAGCAGTGTCCCAGTGACTCTGCGGGAGAGCGTCTCTGTGATTTAGGGGAAATAACCCTTTAATGTGACAAAACAAAGCGAACAGTGCGACGCCTGTTCAGACAGGTAGCCTCAGCGACGTCAGAAGACACACTACTCACTGCAGCACATACAGTACCCTCTCACTTACACACACAGTGAGGTGTTACATTCAGTGTGTCACAGCAAAAGCTGCAGATGCTGCTGTTTCACTGTTTACTCTGTCTTTACGGGTACAGACCCACCTTCACTTCCACAGATTCCACGGCTACACCTGTGTTTTGACAGTTTGCCTCTGATATCTTTTATTTTAAATCTATTAAGAGTTAAACATATGCATTCATGACTCAGAAAGACGCTCAAACGCTGCACTGCATTTATAACCTGGAATGAAATTAATCGTACCTTTTGTACTCTTTTGTTTCTTATGCATCTGTCTCATGTGTAATGGAAAATTAGCATATTTTTTGTTAAAAGTCTTTATCTTCCTGGTATATTACTGAAACTACAGTATGACCTTCTGTTATTAAATCTGACTATTTGGAAATTAGTTGTTGCGCATGTGTTCAGGCTATCAATAAAGCTTAACATTCTCAGGCTACACAACACATACTTTTTTAACCTGACATCCCTTATCACTCACAGTAGCGTCATGCTCCATTTCAGTTCACCTTGGCAGTTACAGGGAAGGCAAAACGCCGTAAACCTCACCTGTGTGTTAACACTTTGAATTGAGCGGTGAAAAGAGAGTTTCAAACTTTCCAACCAGAGAAACAAGCATAAAAGACAGACACCATACTAGCTAGCAGGGCTGAAAAATGTCCAAAAATGTCGAGTTCCACCTGGGAGATCCAAAGATGTTCTCAGGCCAGATGAGATATGTAATCCATACAGCAAGTTCTAGGTCTACGTTGGGTCTCCTTCCAGTCTGAATAAAGACACCCTAATCAGAACCATCTCAGTTGGCTCCTTTTGATGCAAAGGCGGCAGCCATATTTAGATTGTGGCAATATTTTGGTGGATTGTTCAGCCCCACTAGCTATCAAATTTATCTTAACTACTGTCTATTGAAGAGTCGAAATGATAAAGCAGCTTTCATTCACAGCAATAACTATACAATAAAAAATAAGTAATAATGTAGGAACACCTGAGGTGAAGGCAGTTATTGGTCTGACAATCACAGCATAGAGGCGACTCAACTCAAGGGCCGACCGGTGTGTTCTTGGCAGCGAGTCCCCGGTTCTAATCCCAACCAGGAACCATTTGCTGCTTTTCATTCCTCTGCTCTGTCTCCAACACATCCCCTGTCCTTCACACAACTGTCGCTGTCAAAGATAAAGGCAAAAATGTCCAGCTTCCAGGGCCTTGAGTCGCTCAGCGCTGGAGATGTCAGCCTATCTCAAAGATTTCTCCAGCTCACTGACTTCAATCAGCCCTGCTGTGTCATCTCCCAAACACTAAACCTAAAGCGCTTCATCTCTGATCGCTACGACTGCATGACTACTGGTTTTTATTCGTTGCTGGTTTCTGCTTTACAACGAGGGTGATGGCAGAAGCATCGGCCCATGTCGCTGTGTTTTCAGTCTTCCCGCATTAACTTACCCTGTCCATCGTGTAGCTTCTCTTCTGATAGGGACTTTCACCCTTCAAATGATTAAAGAACTGTAAGACTGTATCTTCTGGCTCGTATCACAGGGAAAACTCACCAAGCGCTAACATGCCTTGTAGCTTTTTGCTTTTGTTCATTTTTGATTTTCTTCTGCACTTCTAAGATATAAATTGAACTGTAACTATGCAGTACAGAAGAAAAAAAAAACATTTTTGTTATTCTTTTTTCGTCCATGCCCTCTAACTAGTGACGAATTTTAAAGTGTAGTGATTATTCCATATTACTGATCAATACAGCTGCAATATTAGCCAGCTAAAAAACATAAGTTTACATCAGCTGTGCATGGTCAGTGTCCCCAATAGAACTTGAAAAAACAATCTAGTTTTACATTGTTTGATAATCTGTTGCAAAAAGGGGAAATTATATGACTAGGTCATGATTGTGTGATGGTAGTTGGTGCTCAACAGAAGAACATCTGTAAAGAACTTTCCACCACCTCCAGCTCCGGCCAAAAGAGAGAAATTTCATGGAAGAATATTTTGTGTTCTTCACTCTGAGGAAAAAATATTTACAGAATGGAAGACTAGAATCTGTAAACTACAGGAGGCAATGCAGCAATCCAGTGTCTGATCATCAGAGGTTATAACAGAAATAAAATCAATACTGGATTTTGAAATAAACCACAGTTTCAGCACTGTATACTTAGGTAAAATACAAACTGAATCAGGACAAGTATCTTCTTAAATTATGACTTTTAGCGACCAAAAAACGTCACAAACAAGAAATGGCTATACAAGGAAACACCAACTGAAGGAGAATTCATAAAGGAAATGAATGATGTAAGGCTCTAAATCAAAAATGTTCAGTCAAAATTGTTGATATACATAAATAAAGACTGCATAATGACTCTTGTCTTTCTGCCTTTGGTGTTTGAGGTTTACCTCATATTAAGCAGTATTTCCTCTTCTTTTCTTTGTGAATCAATGAATCAAAAAGCATGTATTTGAATCTGCTCAATAAATGAATTGTACAGGAAAAAAGCTGTTTCAACTCTTTCAACAAGACAGTTTTCCCAAACCTAACTAAACAGTCTTGGTGCCTAAACTTAGCCAAGCTTTTTACAAGTAGTTAGCATTGTGAAAGTGTCAATCAAAGCATGATATTTTCTTAAACCTGCTGCAGATTTGGTGTCTAAACCTAAACAAATTGAATGTGAATATAAAACTTGCGCCTAAGAAAAATAGTTCCACGTGGGGCATGAAATATGGTCTCCTGAGTTAAAAAAAAGTGTTGCTGACTCCATCCTCTCTCTTGACTCTGTACAGACTTTAAGGCTCTTTGAAAGTGGAAGCCTTTCTTTAGGTGTGCAAATACACTTGTTTCAACAGAAAACTATGCTTCTTTCAAAAGTACATGAGAATGCAGTTCAGCTAGATAGAGACAGGTAGATACGTTATTCATCCGGTTGAGGAAATTCAAGGTTCTATAGCTGTATAGGGATGTACTTTTGGTAAGACAGTGTTTCCTGGTGGAGGTTGTGGCTGTCAGGGAGATGAGCTTCGTGATTTTAAAAACACCCAAGAACTGACGGACTTGGCGTCAAGGTGCATGGGGAGGCCAGAGACCTTTATCCTCAGCACAAGTGGAGCAGCTTTGCCCTGGTGGTCCTCCAGATTTATTTGCATTCTTTAGTTATTGCATATCAAGTTGTGATCAATCCTTAATCATCATTCATTTTTATTTTAATTTTGCCATTTGTATGTTTTTCATTGTGGTGTTAACAGTGAAAATATTTCCTGTGTACCTTTATTGAATAGGCGACAGTAGTTGAATTCTAAATAAACCTTTTTCCACCTTAGTTAAATGTAGGTCTCTAAAAATGATCAATAACTATTGATATTGGCTAAAATGAAACATTTTGTTGTGATAAATTTCCCTCTATATCACCCATAGCCTTATGGGATCCCTACTTTGGTTCCTTGATGGTGTTTTGGATTCACGTTTGTCTTCTGTCACTATTTGGAAGACAAGCCTTAACACAAAGGTACCTGCTACTACTTCTACTAACAATGTGTGAGTTATATGTTCAACAAAATGAAAACTAGAGAAATAAAGTTTAAATAAAAAGAAAGAAGAAAGTCAGTGCGAGGTCATCTCATTAGCTGCATACTAAGTACACGGAGCACAGTGCTGATAGCAGGGAGATCTGCTAGTTGTGAACTTTTGTATTATTCATACATAACACACGTTTCATTTGTGTTAAGCAAAAGATACCCAAGAGATCCAAAACAGACCTCACAAAAGCATATCTGTTTTTAGCTGCACTCTTTCAACAGCATGCGTTACAAAATAGTTCTAATTTTGACAACAATAAAGAACATCATTTCTCTAATGTTATCAGTTATCATTGCAGCAACTGTGCTCCCTGGCCCAGTGAGTGTAGAGTTTAAAAATATCTTTCAGCAAATTTATTTTTGTCATATTATATAATGCCAGCTTTAGAGGTAGCTAGAATTCAGAGTACCAGTTTGTACACAATGTGTCACCTGGAGCAAAATCCCACAAACAAATGCTGTTTACCAGTGTCACAGTTTAGCCTACAGGAGAGGTGAGGGTGAAAGGTGAAGGCATTCCATTAGAATCTGAGGTTTGTCCTCATCCATCACTTTTTAGTCCTCAAAGGAGACCTTAAAAAATAATAATAATTAAAAGGACAGGGTGACATTTGCATTTGTAAAAGAGGGGAAAACAAGCACTGCCTGGACGTACTGCAGTGACTAACACAACACCGATGACGACAACGTTCCTCTCAAATGCCAAATATTGGTCTCTTGCTCCTTCTTGTCGTCTTCTCACTCGCTCATCATTCTCTGGATCTCCATCCATAATTCTGTTTCTACTGACATTTACCTCACCTGCACTTGTCGCCCCTTCGACTGCATTTTTTTCCCAACACTTGCTACCCTCACATATTTGTTTGCCTGCATTTTACTCATCACCATCGTCACCTCCTGCATGCAGCTCCTCCTCTCTCAACACAGATGACACCACATGCCCCAGCCACCCACACAGCCTGACACAAGCTGCCACTACGCAGCTCTAGTGCCGCCACGGGTGCCCTGTGATGCAGGAAGGAGGGGCTTTGATGGAGTGAGAGCTGAAATGGGTGGGAGAACGAGGGGTTGCAGGAAGGCACTGATTGCACGGCACTGCACACATCAGGCTGACCGGAGAGCGAGGCCGGGGCGGCTGCCCAGTGGCCCCGTCCGTCACGTGATGCTCTGCAGCCCACATGGCAAAACACGAGCGTGGGTGGGACATGTGTGTCTGCGTTGTGTATGGATGACATCCCATGCAGCCTACAGGCACAACTGAGCGCAGCGAACAACAGCGGGGTTGAGATGGCAGCACGCAGCATCTCTTTTGTTGTCGAAGGGAAGCGAAAAAGGATGTATTTGCTCTTTGTAGCAACACATGCCTCCACCAACTTATTCATCAGTTCCAAGTGATGCACTTTAGCCTTTTTTTTATCTCCTAATGAACAGAGACCAATATGCACCACCATCCCTGCTTCAGCAGCATTTCAGAGTGCTCTCACCAGACATTACACACGCTGTCAGACAGAAATACTGACGCATTCTGATCTAAGCAATGGGCTAAATTCAACTGAATCATTCCCACATTATCTGGGGATATTGAATCCAAAGGAAGAGGTGGAGGGGGCAGGAAGGAATAAATATGGTGTAGGAGAGCAAGAGAGAGGCAGGGAGACAAAGAGATGATGCATAGGGAGTAGGTGAAAGCATGCTCACAAATGCACACGTCCAGCGCAGTGAAATACACACCGCGTCTGATGGAACAATCAAAGAGATATCGTAAATGAATAAGAGTATGAAGGGAGATCACAGGGCCAGTTGTGAGCAATTTGCACGGTCCCGGGTAGCAGCTGGCACTGCCTGCTTAATGGAGCAACATATGATGAACAGTCGAGGATCACACAACACCACCACGACCAAACCACATTGTGAATCACCACCATGATTCTGTCCGCCCAATGCTTTCACTCAAGGGCCAGCTCATGCTGAGTCATACTTGGTCAGATAGTATTGGAAGCACATAATGTATACAGCTGCCTCTGCATAATGGCGCAAGGAATATGCAAAGCATTTGCATTAATGCATTCATCTCTTTAGAGTCATGCAGCCGGTTTCAGTGAGAAAGACGTTTTTTTTCTTCAGAGACAGACACAAGTTAGTAACAAGCTGATGAACATTTAACGGCTAAAGAACCAGACAGTTCCCTTTGGAAGGGGTGGAGACCAAAAACACAGATAAAACAAGATGAAATACTGGGTTGGAAGTCAAGAAACAAGATATTCTGACAAGATTTCAAAATATCCAAATGCTGGTTGTGCAAACAGGTAATTGCTTACTGATGTGTTTGCTGTTTGAAAAAGGCGTAAATTTGCACCCACGAGGCCAAAAGTGGCTGATAAACGCAACTTTAAGCAATTTAGCATGAAATATATACATAATAATAATAATCAAAAACAATCAAGCAAGCTGTAGGAGAAAAGTCAGAGAATCAATTAGAATGAATAGTAAAAATGACAATAAATTACAAGAATAATTTGCTAGATTAGAAAGCAGCTCAGACAAAGGAACTAGGCAGTTTGAAAATTGAGAGTTGAAATGAAAAGTAAAAAAACATTTGAGAATTAAAGAATTAGAGAGACGACATCACACCAAAGAACCAGGCAGTTAAAATTAAAATAAAACAAGACAGAACATCTAAAATAAACAGGACATAATACAAAATAGAACATTAAAAGGAAATAAAGCTAAAAGTAAACCTCACATAAAAGTAAGTCTAAAAAATGGGTTTTAAGAAGTGATTTTAAACAAGTTACTGACTCTGTAAGCCATATAACACTGAACATCTCATTACAATCCAATGTGTCTATGGGAGACCCAAAGTCCATGCATTTATGTGGATGTTATTTCGATATGTGCCACCTATTAAAGCATTGTTCCAGACCCAGCACACCCCTCCAAGGCAACAACCTCCCCTAAGCAGGGCAATGCACCTCGCTACACCACAAAACTGTTCAAGGAACCTGAAAAAGAGCCCAAAGCATTGACTTAGCCTTTATACTCCCCAGATCTCAATCTGCTCAAGCATCTGTGGGATGCACTGGAACAAACAAGTTCACGGAGGCCCAACCCGCAACCCAACGGGGAACCAAAAGATCTGCAGCGATCATCACTGTCCCACAAACCACAGCACACCCCCAAACATTCTCTGTCCACGCCCCATTGATCAGAGCTGTTTTTTCAGGACAAGTAGGATCTACACAATTTGAGGCAGGTGGTATAGTACAAGTGTGTTGACTTAAGCAAACCTTCAGTGTGCTTTATTATCTTTTTTTAACTATGGAAAAGGGTAAGCTAATTTGCCAAATAAGTTTGATATACTAGGTACAGAGTGTAGTTTATCCTGTTTTCCATAAGTATTAAAGCTCCTATACTGCACATCATTTAAACAAGTTAATGTAAATCTCATGTCTCTAGAATGTGTATTTCAAGTTTCGGCTCCAAAAACTGCACAGATTATTAATTCTTCCAGTTCTATAAGACCTTTGATTTTAGAAAAGCTCTAAATGGACCGTTTTGGTTTCTGTTGCTTTCAAATTTTATTGAGCTGCTGCTGCCTACATGCCTTTCAGGAAGAAGAGCTCAGTCACACCTCTATCTGTGAGCTCAGAGGCAGGGGCGGAGCCAGCAGGGGGCGGTCCTTATCTTGCTGTGACATCACAACAGGCTGCAAAGAGACACTTTTTGATTTGTGGAGGGGAAAAAGGGGATGGTCTTCACTCATGTTTTGTTGTTCTCTACATGCACTGGAGACACTACATTCAAACAGAATGAAAAACTGGATTTTGCATATTATTCCCCCTTCAATGCAACTAGTTTTGGATTCAATCCAGAGAAGGAAGCCGGCTGTGTAGCACCTCTAACAAGCCCCAGCATTTTTCAATAGATGACAAAGTGCGTGAAAGTGTTTTTCTACCTACCAGAGTGGATAGAAGCTTTATCACAATGGATTTGTCATATTTGCCTACACCAGAGGATGAGTGAGGAGGCTCAGGTGAGGATTAGTTCAGTACTTGAGTGAGAATGTGTTGCATATCGACGCCGTGCACATCGATACACAGAAAAATGGCCAAATTAATTGGTCAAACAATTTTTTTCATTCATTTGATATAGACTTAATCACTAAAACGGGTGTCAAATAGAAACAATTAGGCCTTGTATAGAGCACAGTTTTGACAGTTTTGTGTTAATAATACATTTTTGTACAAAATACTGATGCAACTACCCGAACCAGGGGCTTTTCTCTGACATCCATGACACAGGTCAAATAAAACAGACCAGAATCTCACTTTACTTTGATGCTAAACATGTTTCAGCTGTGCTTAGAGCACCTATAAACCTATACAGAGTTGCTCTGCAGTGCTGGCTCCACTTCTCATTTATGTTTCATGCTTTGAGCAGGACTGAATACCATAGCTGTCAGGAACTGAAAATCAACAAATCCTCCCATGCTGCAAAATGGAACAACATAAATGCACATTTTTCATGAAATACAATACCATCAGAGAAAGAATTTTCATCACAGGGTTGTGTGATGTTGTGGCTATTTTTTTTTTCATCTATAATATATTTGTTCATCTATAATTCTTTGATGATACAAACAAGGAGAGTGGAGCAGCTCTCATCTTTACTTTGTTTTCTCCTTTTGATTGTGCTAAATCTGACATTCAGGTCAACATTCAGTTAACTATTTATACATGGAAGTTCAGAAAAAGTGGATACACAGTTGGGTCAGTGCAGAAAGTGAATGTGCCATACTGTAAATATGTGTCTGTATGTGTAAAAGGGGGAAACAAAGGGTCACAGCAGATAGAGGGTGGATGAGGGATGCATTAGCCAGTGAGGTAATGACCGGAGAAACAGCAGTCTGAGGCACTCAGTCGAAACATACAACAGTGCAGACAAGGTGACTTTCCCTTTTAGCCACCACCCAAACCTGGCTGCTTGTGTGTGTTACAGTGTGTTAGTGTGTGTGTGTGTGTGTTGGACGGTGGCCCAAAAAAAAAAAAAAAAAAAGAAGGACGGTGGCCCACTGAGCTTGGCTCGTGTCAAAAACTGAGAAGACTGTGATGGAAGAGAAAAACAGCCAGGACCAGAGGGGGCTGCTGTCTGAGCTGTGGCTGCATGTTAATGTCCCCGTAGGAAACTTATATTATCAAGTAGAGGCGCGACGGATCACAAAACTAGCAATCGTATCACCGCTTTGAATCATGGGCTGGATCACTTTTCAGATCAGCAAATGCTGATCGCTGTCGACTGCTTTGAACATGCAACGTGTAAACACACAACACTCCACGCTGCATCGACGTTCAGGAAATTATTCTTGGCCACAGCAGAGTTCCCAGTGCATGTGTGTGTGTCTATCTGTGAGCAGGATTACACAGAAACTACCAGGCAAAATTTAATAAAGCTTGGTGGGCAGGTGGAGCATCGCCAGTGATATTATGATGTGGATCCAGATCAATTTCTTTAACATGGCGAGATAGTGCTTTGGAAAAGTACTGGTCTCTACTTTAAAAAGTAACAGCTGCACTAAAACTAAATTTCATACTACGATTGTTAAATTTTGCAATCAATCCTGACTGTGGGCTGCAACCACAGTCTGCTACACTACTATTATCAAGGGCTTTGAGACGCCAAAAAAGCAAAATATGGCTCTCTGTACTCATTTTCCCACCAGATGGTGAAAAGTAAACTTACTGTATGTACAAAAATAGCAACAAGAAGAAAAAAAAATACTACAGAAGCACTAAAAAGTATACATATACATACATTTCATTGTACGATTACTTAAGGTAAAATCATCACAGTATATTTTCTAATAAGTTTAGCCAAACAATCACTATTCCAACACACCCTCAGTAATACATGCATCAAAAAGTAACTTTCACTTAAATAGTTCAGTAAAGCCCCTTTCAGAAAAACACTCCTTTCCACTAATCTGACAGCATGTAAACATGTCTGAATGAGTAACCTCCTAACTTTTCTTGATAAAGTTGTTATTCCAGTCTCACAAGGTCAGAATTGGGAACATTTTCGGTCAATACCACACAAGTCTGAACGGCATGAGGCCGCATTAACACATATACACCAGGATTCAATAAAGAGCATGGATGTGGTAGTTACTTAATGATGAGGAAGAGCAAGATCTATATTTAATTAGTGGAGCACATTCTTGCACACATTATTATTATATCATTATTATTAGTGCTACAACTGCAAATATCCTGCCGTGACACTGTGAAAATGATTAAAAAAAATACTTGATATGAGAAAAAATGTTTTCACTTCAGTAAATGGATCAGACTTTAACGGTAAAATAATGTCCTGACAGCTCTGGACCGTCGCTATTTAACAAATAATACCTGTAAATGTGACAGCTCACCTGTCTGACGTGAAGAAAGTGTGTGTTTATGTCGATAAATTGGCGATCAGTTTAGGTTTAGTCTTTTGTTAACTTCTTAAACCTTGATGAGCTGGGACTTCTTTCATCATTGTGGTTACTATGCCATAAGAAACACTGATAACTTTAACATTTTGATGAAGCCAGCAATATTGTGTGTCCCATAACTGAGAGGGCTGCCATGTTTATTTCAGTAGGAGGGCTATACATGCACTAATCATAGTTTTGCAACGATCCATTTGTGGCAGTAACAGTTTATGAGGCTTCCAGTATATTTTTCTAAGACTTTGATGAGATAGAAACATACTGTGCAGCAAAGTGTTAGCCGGCATTTCTTTGCTTGACATCGGATCCTAGTTAGAATCTGACACCGGCTTCTTCACAGGACAAAAACAAGGAGGATCAATTAATCGTCACAGTGTTGTCCACACTTTACATGATCCATTTGATGCTGACTGCTGAGAAAAGTTGACACAAAGCTCTTCCACAGGCTCAGCTGCATACCCACCTCTAACTGCGTAACTGCTGATGACTACAACTACCGCTCGTATGTATTATTACCACTGTTGTTGTGTTTTTTTGCCTGCAATCTAACAGCTGCCAGGGTTACTTACCCCGGCCCAGTATGAGACGGCAGAAGAGCTGTTCTGCCATTGTGCCAAAGAAAATTGTATCAGCCATAACAGCAAACTACAGCAACAATTTTCTAGTAGTGCTGCAATCATCTGAGGTAGATTAGTCCTGAAATTTCACCAGAACAGACTTTTCTTTGAACCCAGCCGAGGACCAGAGAAAACACAACATGAAAACAAACTTGCACTTAGGCACAGCCAGGAAGAAGAAAAATATGTAATTTACATGCATTAGTAACTCCAGCCGCAACATATTTTTAAATAGCAATATAAAATCTTTGCTAATATGTAATATCAGTATATATGAAGACACAAACCTGCACTGAGTCCCAAGTGAAAATATAATGCTATTTCTGAGACTGCTGCTTAACTGGAGAAATCAATGCAGACTTTCTTTTTTTTTTTTTACGGCTCCGAAGAGCCACCAGCCCTCTCTTTATTATCATTACTTGCTGGAGAATAAGTAATGGCGAGCAAAATGTAAATAACAGGGTACTTAATATATTTTTTTGTCTCCACTCACAAGCTCAAACAGCCAGGAAATGCATTATAAATGTCCCAAAACAACAACGCCTTTCTGTATTTCATCATAAGCAAATATTTCTTTCAAACTGCTGCCCACTGGGAGGCGTTTTAGCCGCACACTCAAGCTGATGCTGCAAATTACATGTGACAGAAGCAATTTTGGGATATTTTCTCACACACAAACTGCAGTAAGTGTTATGAATTAGATTAAACGGGAGAATATTGAAAGTCTGATACTTCCTCTGCCAACTCAGCAGCTTTAATTGATAATGCAATTCTTTTTTTTCTCCCTCTCCTTCTACTTCCTTTCAGCGAAAGTGGGCTGATTATTATTTTTGCACATTTACAAAACAGCTGCACTGATGAAGTAAAAGCTGGGAAAGCAGTTGCACCAACAGTTTGGAAAAGCATACCATGTAGAGTGAACAACCCCAATGTAAGTTGCACTATACTGCTATACTAGTCATGCATCTGAGCTCAATCTGTATTCATTTGAACCCCTCCTACCTCTCTGAGGCAGCCCATGAAATTGTTGCTAACTGGGGATCCAGGCAGGTCCGCAGTGCTGGGGCTCCCACCCACGTAGAAGAAATCATCAGAGCCCAGCATGGTGTAGTCTTCCTGGGTGTAGCCAGTGGTGGTGAGGATCCCATCAACGGAGATTGTCACCTGTTGAGGGGTAACACATAGCCAAAGCCAAGCCATTACACTCTGGGATTCGATCTCGTGCTGTGTATAAAACACACCTCCTTCCTTGGTCTGCATTTGAAATCAGCTATTTGAACTTTTCTTTAGTTTCCACACTTTTGTTTGTTTTTTTAAACATAATCTGTTGGTACCTTGAAGCCATTGTTTTGGACCAGACAGCGTTTTGGTTTTGTTAATGGAATTTTTGCCGTAGGATTCACAGGACAGGTAAAGAAAATATGGCAGAGGCATATTTTCTTTATCTTTGATGGGGGTAAGAGAATGGATTCCTAGGTTTGGTTCTGAAACTTCAGGTTGGGGGAGGGTTAGTACAATGTTCAAACCAAGGACAAATTGATTGCACTTGTCTTAGGTTTCGGGATTTATTTGTAACTGCAGACACACACATATACAGTACACGTATGTAAACGCACAAAACACACGCGCGCGCACACGCATGTCTTCAGTCACACACACATCCGTTTCTCACACCAACAGTCTCAGGTTCTCCTTCCTCTTGCAGACATCTACATCTGTATATCCACGCACATGCAAAACAAAGGGAGGCTTTTTCACACCACATCAATGTGCAAACCAAGGTCATCACTGTTAGAAGGCAAATTAAACACACGGAACTGGACATGTAAGGGAGTAAGTGGATCAATGGTGCCATACAAAGCTGGAACACACCACACGGGCTGCAGCAGCTCATGCACAATCAAGACCAGAGCCCATATTCAAATACACTCTCAGAATAGCTGATGCTGATCTCTGATCAGGTTTAGCCAGATGCCATTTGTTACAATGTTAATGTCACTGAACCAGACCAATACTCTCAGATCAGAATGCTTATTCTTGGAAATGTTCTGCATATGGGCCCGGCGGGTTAAGGGTGGTCAAAGGTTAGCCAAAACACACAAACACCACTTTCACCAGCATGCTACAAAAACACACACAGGGAGGGCAAAGTGAGTGAAACGGTGACAGGTGAGTGAATGAATTAGAGTGTTAGTGGTTATTCTGGGTGACAGGGTTTGAGGTTATATGAGTTTGGGTGGTGATAGGTCAATGAGGTGTGGGCATGCCATGCGCCATAGTGAGTTAGAAACAACTGTCAGAGCTCCCGCAATGAAGGTTAAGGGTTGCCATTTTTTTCTCGTTTAGGGCTCGGTGTCGAGGTCACCATCTTTGGGATTGTGGTAAGCTTCTGTCAGTTCTGGACGACAGTCCTCACAAAAAATGGGGACTTTTTGTGTGAAAAAAATAAAATAAAAAGTAAGTTGCCCTGACAAAGGCAAAGAAGTCAATTATTTTACTAGTTGGAAATCTGCAGTAATGTGAAGGAAACAAAGAGAAAAAAGTAAAAGCCAAAGTGAAAAAAAACAGGATGGGGTATTGTGGGGTAAAGAAGGAGGTTGTTGGCAGGTCAGGGAGGAAATTGAGAAGAAGCGAAGAAAGAATTGCCTGGTAATACAAACCCATCTCCTCATTTTTTGATAAGAGTGTCTAGGATGGAACTCAAAGAGAACGAATAAAAGAAGAGAGAGGGAGGGGACACACGGCAAACCCAAAAAAAAGACAATAAGAATGATATCTACCAGACAATGTAGTTTGTTTACCATAGCGTGTCCAATGCCTGATTGCTTTCCAGAAAAAGGGGAAGAAAGGAAATCAAAAGAATAGTGAACAAAAAAGGTTGTTAATAAGGATGGACAGAAAACAAAAACCCAAAGCAACGATGAAGAATTAGGATGTTAGTACATTAGTTGGTTAGAAATTGGTTAGTAGTAAAAAAATGACTTTTATCATGGATGAGTTAGTGTTGCGGTGAATAAACACTACACGATTTGTCAGAGTTCGCTGCAGTAATAAAGTGCCATCGTGCCATCCTAGCCAAATTTTCTACATCAGAGTCCTGCAAGAAAAAACAAAACAGAGAGAAGTACTGTAAGGTGTAGGACTGTCAGATAAAAATTTGTGTAGGATGGCTTCAGCTCCCACAAAACTTGTAGTGTTTTTTTCACCTTTATTCTAACAAAGTGTGCCTTTCAAAGAGGAAAGAAAATGATAGTGAAAGAAGGACAGATCTGTAGAAAGAAGGAAAGAAGAAAGCAGGCAAGCAGCCCTAGGCTCTTAGCTTATAGCCCTCTAAACTGTGTGTTTTCCTGTTGGGATTTTCAGGCTACAACTATTTACTAACCTGTGGGACAAAAGCTTACTGTCAGGGAGGGTCAGAAAATCAGCACTTACTTGTTGTGCTGCTCTGAGAGCAACACTAAATGCTGTCTCACCTTGCCGACAAACTAAAGGTCGACCGAGACAATGAACAACTCCACATTCTGCAGCTACCTCCACGCAGCTCTGCTCTGTCTACGGCCTCTCGGTTCACACTATCTACCAGCAATACGAGCTGATTCTGAATTACACTAAGAAAATGGAAAACAATATCTGTCAAATTCTGCTTATGCTGAACAGATGCCCATTTGATGGAAATGTATCTCTATCTTTAAAAAGCACCGTGATCATCTGTGCTATAAATACTGCATTAATGGATGGCTCAAAGGCAAAACACTCTGCGTCTGGCTTTAAAGTGAAAGTCTATAGTCTACGCAAGCATGAAAAAAACACAGTTTTTGAAAGCAAGGAGATAGTGACAGCGCCTGATAGAAGTGTCAGCTCAGGGGAGTGTGAAGCAAAATAGATTTATCAGATAACTTTAATTTGAGGACACAGAGAACTCAAGTTCAATATGCCGATAAACAGGAGAGAAGAAAACGCCTAGAGAACAGTACTTTGAATAAGCTACCATTCACATGCCATGGAACTGCTTTGCCCTGTATCCTTAGCTATTCATTCAGTAGGAGAGAAGTTAGACAATGAAATTAAATCAAAAAGAAATTCATGTCACTGTAAAGAGAACCAAAAGTTTAATGACATCTGTCTTAATCATATATCTAGCGATGGAATGACAACCAAGGTGACATTCTCCCTCGAAAAAGCTCATGGAAGCAGCTTTATCTAAGGCCAAGAAAAAAACAAACAAACACCTGTCTCCAAACTCCGTCCATCACTGTTACCCCCGATTACCTGTCTCAGGTTGCGTGTCACTTTGATGTCGTGCCAGGCGTTGTCATTGAATTTTCCATTGACTGGTTCAACAATGGCCTCGAAGGCCCCGGAACCCAGATTGATGACGAGTGAAACCGCCCCATCTTTTAGCGCCAGGTTGACATAGTCTGCGGATTTCCCCGTGTGGAGCAGGAGGCCGTTGCGTTGCCACGTCTTGAAGGACAGCGTGATCTCGTCGCTGCTGCTCTGAATGGGGTTCTGCGACAGGTCGTAGCAGAAGTATTCCGAACCTCGGAATGTGGCCACGTTCTCCTCCCTCGCTGCAAGAGAAAAGAACCACGTGTTATTTTCAGGTATCTAACACTCAACAGGTCAGTGATACATTCTTCAGCTGAGCTTGCTGCCGCAGTGCCGCGTTGTGATTCATCACGCGTCTTCCAGCAAACTGTTTCCATCTCATTATCACATTTATTCTCTCGCTCACTGTAAAATCTTCTAAGTATGAAACAAGCATCCGTGTTGGACCCTGCATCAATCATGAGGCACCTCGGTAAATATGAGAACTGCTGGAGAGAAGGTTGCATCAAGCAGGCACGCGCACAAACACACAACACACACACAATACGCACTGCTCGCCCATAATTACCGCTATGATAATCCCATCATTCAGTTGAGATCATAAAATCCTATCTGTACGACCGTGGGTATAGGTTTCGCATGCAGCCTCTAGACAGACAGACTACTTATGATGGAACACTATTCCCTGCTAATGGTGCACATAAATCAAACATAGTCTGATTTTACAGTTTTATATCACTCCGCTGTTGCAAAGTGACTTCCTGTGCCCATTTTTTAGATCGACACGGAGAGTAAGGTGAGACAGCTCGAGACGGAGAGTGAGTGGGTTTGAGGATGGATGGGAAGAGTGAGAGGGCAAAAAATAAAATCACCGTGGCAATGGGGGGGGAGTGAAGACAAGATCAGAGGAGTTGTGTTTCCTTATGATCTGTGGTGGAATAATCGACACTTTTGTTGCTGCCTCTTACATGTTGGTCAGTTTGGGTGAATCAATGAGATGTTTTCCGCTGCAGGAACATAGCAGGGCGGCTCAACCCTTTCTATACATGTGTTCTGACTGCGAGAACCACCACTGTAGAACCTTTGCCAGGGCCATTTTTGTTAATCGGTTTACACTCTCAACCCCCAAAATGTTGTCAGGCTTTCAAAGCATGTTATCAACAAAATTACACCATTTATCAGAGCCAGAAACTGTAAAAACAAAAAGAATCGACCGATTTTCAACTTTCAGATGCTGCTTGAACAAATAACACATCAAGTACAGTTCCATGAGGTCAAGCTAACAAATCTTAGCTAAAATTGTAATAAGTCATCATAAGTCTATCTTTAAAAAGAAAAAAAAATCACCAAACATAAACTCTTTATAAGCTGCAAGTAACTGTCACGTGACGTGACCAAAATTCTTAGACTTTTCGGGTGAACTGCAGGCAGTGTACAAAGAGCAAAGAGAAGATATAGGAAGTAAAAAAAAAAACAAATTAGAGAGATCAAAAGGAAAATGAAACATACTTGATAAATAAAATAAATGCAGCAGCGCTCAGAAATGGCAAACAGAGGAGCAAGTTGATGGAGGATATAATCTGCATGGTGAAACTTTCTAGATATTATGAGCAGAGTAGTGTGAAAAATGAGTTTGTGAAGAGGTTGTTTTACAGTGTTGGTAATACCTGTGGCCATTTGGGGAAAAAAATTATGTAAAATAGAGAATCCAAGAAAGGCAACTTTATTCTAATTTAAAATTAATTTTTGAATTAAAATTGTATCAGGGCTGCACAGTGGAGTAGTGGTTAGCACTTTTGCCTTGCAGCAAGAAGATCCCCGGTTCAAATCCCGGGGTGGACATGGGATCTTTCTGCATGGAGTTTGCATGTTCTCCCTGTGCATGCGTGGGTTTTCTCCGGGTACTCTGGCTTCCTCTCACAGTCCAAAAATATGCTGTGGTTAATTGGTTACTCTAAATTGCCCGTAGGTGCGAGTGTGAGTGTCTGTCTGTATATGTAGCCCTGTGACAGACTGGTGACCTGTCCAGGGTGTCCCCTGCCTTCGCCCGAGTCAGCTGGGACAGACTCCAGCACCCCCCGCAACCCTAGTGAGGATAAAGCGGTGTATAGAGAATGGATGGATTAAAATTGTATCATACTGAATTCTTCCATTATTTCTAGTCATAATTGCACTGTTTCCACAGAGGTGCAGGCCTTTATGTCGCAGTGAAAAATGAGCCCACAATGAGGAAAAATATGACAAGAGAGAAAAAATGCACAGAAACTCAACTCGAAGAAGAAAAATACTGATTGGCTAAACCTAGTGGGACAGCAAGTGCTATTTTTTTCCCTCTGGATGTCATTGAGTAGCAGTCTTCTCTCTAAAATCAGCCTAAAATTCACCAGATAGCTTATTATCACAAACCCTCCATTTACTATCTATTAAGTACTTTCTGATCAAACCAGTTTCATTCAGGAACTACTGTTTTTAAGGGCTATTACTTTTTCGAGGACTGCATTTGTCAAAATTGGCACCACGTTACGTCTACCACAAGTTCCTGCAGTGGAAAGCCACAAGGTCAAGCTCACTTATTCATTCATGTCATAAGTTGGACATGGCAACACCAACTCAGAGGTTGTAGTAGTAAATTCCTCCTCAAAGGACACAGTGCTGAAGGCATCATCTTTCAGATATTTCAGGCTTCAGAAAAAGTCCTGGCGCAACACACCAAACCAACTAGTTGCTGTATCACTTGGTAACAGTAACTATGTCATTACCTGCAAACAAAACCCTTTTCACTTCCTCAGTGTCCTGCGTTTTCCTTTGTGTACTCACAGAAAAGTCACGATGGCCACACGAGTGAAAGGAGAAATAGCACAAGTGGGAAGATGAGAGAGAAAAATGGAAGAGAGAGAGAGAGAGAGAGAATTCGAGAGAGCACCGGGGCTGCAAGCTGTAAAGCTTCGGTTTGTTGTTTTGGATCAGGCAATATGTAAACATGAGGGAGCTGTGTTGTGGAACTGGCAGGGAGATACAGAAAAAAATGAGAATGAGAATACTGAGAGAGAAACAAATGGAAAGTGGAGCGCGGCTGTGGGATGATGGGGTGCTGATTCCGGTCGTGGAGAAATTCTCCCCTCGGCGTCAAACTCATGTCTCTGCACAACACGGAGACAAGAGGAAATGGTATGGGAGGCAACAAAGGACCCGCGAAAGCCCTCATCCATGTGCCAGGAGAATAAATAGAAACCCATTATTACCACTGAGACAGGAGCGCAACATCGAGGCACTGAAAAATATACATTGGAAGATCAAACAAAAAAAACCTCTCCATCTCCACTGATTTCATGCATCTAATGTAAGAAACTGGACAGGCATCAACAGCGTGGAGAAAGCAGCTGGTTGTAAATTCATGTAATATTGTTCTTGGACAAAAGAGTTGGACATCAAAAGCAAAATGATTGTGCTGTGATTGCTGAAGACAAACAGCAAGTGGCATGTCAGTTCCATCAACTCTGCAAGTGTCATTTTTAATCAATAAAATATTAATTTATACATTTACAGTGTGGTTACACCAAAACGCCCCCCAGCTTTATAGCTTTATGATACGTCTGGACTAGTGCCGCATCAAATCAGAGAGAATTGCTGAAGTAGTGATAGTACTATGGCCACATTCTGTAAAAATTATAGATGCAACCCTGATACTGGCGGGCCCTCTGTCACATCTTGTCTGGAGGTCCCTTGCATGCGCCTGATGGCACCCTGGCAGGCAAATATGAGTAGAAGGCTGACTTTGTTAAACTGATTCTGAATTTTCAAAAAGCCACTTCTTTCACTTTTCCCAAGCAATGGTCCTTGAAGTTTAAACTTTTGCATTAAGCAAATATTACATTAAGAGAGAGCAATCAACTTATTTAAGTGGGAGAGGCGTTATTTCAAACTAAAAAGCTCAAAGAAAGAAGCCCTGTGTCTAACTTTTCTGTGTAATACTGCAGTGCTTCAGATCAACTCCAGAAACTTGATCTTCTCTGCTCTCACCTGACCCAAGGTAGAAAGGTTACCGTCATGGCAACTCCAGCAAGCTTTAATTAGATTGTCTATCTGAGGATGGCTGCTCAAATTGCAAAACAGGCTTACAGAATGCAAAGGAGATTCCTGGTCACCTGATCGTTAGATTTGCCAGTGCAACAGTGGCTTTTACCGGCCCTGCTGAATGCTGTAGCAGAAATCAAATCAAGGGTTTAGCAGCACAATAGTTTTTGCTTTGAGCCACTCCAGTAGCACAGTTCCGAGAATGGCAATACCACTTAGTCTGCAAACAAACAATGAAAAGACTGCCATGCTGTGCAGTCATTCATGGTTCCCAGATGATGAACCCTACTGACTTGAATCCAAGTTGATATATGTGTTCATAATCTCCTCCAACTGGATTCTAATAATGAACTTCTCTTCCATCTTGGTTCGCATGTTAGCAATTAGCTTGAAGTACAGCCTCACAGAGATCTACCTATGTCTTGCCCTCTATTTTGTACATAATAGGTGCTTAGTGCAACCCAAATGCAGACTATAGTATGAACTGTTGGTTTCTGTGCACCCATTGTCACCTTTTTGTTTGCACATGCAAACAGAAATCTGTAAAGTACAACCAGACATATTAATTGGTCGCGTACTGTGTGCCGCCGCCGCTGGTTCCTCTCTAATGCTCTTTGAGCTACTGGCTTCTCCATAAATCTGCACTACTGTGGACTTTGCATTGTGGTTTGAGATTGTAGCTGGCCTGTAACATCAACGCACCACACTGTTTGATGTTGTGTTTTATCTTCATGCTGTTTGGTCTGCAGGCAAATACAGTATTAGTGGCATTTGTTCGTACTGGTTTTTGGTTTTGTACTATTTGTCTCATTAGAGACAACAGTAAGCTACAAAATGTGGACTTTCTGATGTTTTAATTCCCTCTATGCCCTTTATTGGTGTTATTAAGTCCTGGTAATGGTGTTTACTTTTCTTCGGTTTTCTGCTGACATGCATCATTATTTCATAAGAGCTCACCTCTCACCCAAGAGGCTTCCAGGTATTTATTATCACCCTCAACTCACATGGCTTCTCACATGTTAAATGAGTGATATTATTAACCTGAAGTTCAAAAAGTCTCTTAAATAAGAGTCGAAGCCTCGTTCAAAATGAAGTCAAGTTGCGTTCCACTGAAGCATTTACCACGACCAGGATGACTAAGGATCTACACAGACACACATTTTAATCCCATCTCACTTGATACACCAATTGTAAACACAGCTGATTGTTTCATTAAGGAGGGATAGGCCTGTAGCTCTCTGTAATTATGAATGTGTTATTGATGAGAAAGTAATAAACCCAACACCAGTCCCTGCTGCTCGCTCCACACCCATTGTCCATGCACATTCTCAGCCCTTTTGTACTATTCTCCTGTGGGAAAAGGGGCTGAAGTCGGCAGCTTATTACATGGTGGCTGTTTTTTATCATTCCTTGTTGCCGGAATAAACAGAGATCAACTTTAAGATTCATGCTCTTCATAACACCGCACTGCAGACGCCCGTCGGTTACACGTTTTATTGAAATGCCAAAAGGCGCTAGTGCATCCAAATAATGAGACGATGCACCTAAATGAGAAAGTTAGAGCCAGAGCCAGTGCAAGCAATGCAAACAGTTAGTCTGGACCCCGTTTAAGCAGTCTCTATATCCTTGCAATGTATACTAAAATAAGCTATTTTTGCAACAGCTTGCATTAGTTATCATATATTATGTTTTTCCACTAAATACAAATTTAAAGGCTCTCATTCTATATCTTCTCATATGTGTTAATTTTAATTACAAAGTTGCTCTGGAGCTGTAAAAACCATCAATAGAACACTGCTGCTATGAATAATAGAGAGGGCAAATTGATATAATGCAATATTTGCGCACTTCAGCAATATTAAACCTGTGGTAAATGTATACGGATCCATAAAAACCAGGGGAAATGTATTGCCTGTTGAGACATGTTCTGCACAGATCTGTGGCTTTCATATTGATCGTATAGCGGGGTCATTTTCCCTTATTTTCGCCACGGTCATCAATATTCCATTTGTGCGCTGCCTGGTCCGTGCATTGGGGGCCAGGGTTCGATTTCAAAATCCACTGGAAGCAATTAGCTCCTTCATTACCATCTCCTATTCTCTTCCGTTGCCCATCACCACCACACACACTCAGGCTGCCTGAGCTCTCTCTCTTCCCTGTCTGACCTCAAGGGCCTTTGGAGCAGCGACCGCCGTCACCTTACAGAGCTCAGGTCCACAACCTTCAGCCTGCAGGATATCCAAACTGTCCCGTATCACAGTGGGCGGACAGAAAGGGCTTAAACCACGCAAAGAGGGGAAATCAGCTGAGTTTGATGATCGGATTAGAGACCAGAGGCATTGTGATCATCGTGGCAAAACACCGACTCGAGCTTAAGCGTCACTGCACATGAAAGCCGGTTGGGCAACTTGCACTAGTGCCAGTCCCAAGGAGACTTCTCTGGTGAAGTGAACACAATCCATGATGACATCCAACACATCTAATGCATGTTCGCACTGTATTCACAGATAGACAAGCCTGAAGTTCGAGACCTAAACATAGAAAGCTACGTTCTGCTTTTAGTTATTGCTGTTTTGCGAGACGCCCTCAGGAACAGCGGTCATTCAAGGTTGCAGTGTCATGCTACACGATGAATTTAAAAGAAAAAGCCTCTTCACGGCCTTCCTTTTATGATCCGTCTAGTCAATTCTGTTTTCCTTTCCCCCCAGAGTGACAAAACACCATCATTTCATAATTACAGTGCAGCTATTCTGATGTAGCTGGAAATTAACAATGTGCTAATGCTAACTATGCAACTGTAAGGCTTAAAGCTCAATGGTGAGCCATCACATGTCAAATGAATTTGGAGCATCACAGCTGATGTCTCTCTTCAAAGGCAGGCGGCACTGTCAGACAGGCTAATGTTTGCAGGGAGATTTGGTGGAATATGCTGCGTGGTCATACTTCACCAGCCAATTACTAACCAATGTGCAATAATTAATTTAATTCAGGATGCACTGACATCAGCAGAGTGAAAAAGCTGAGCATGTGTGAATTCTCCGGGATTTATTTTCCAGTCAAAAAGAACTCTCCACAAACTGCACCAAATGTGTCATCTTCGTGACAGCTTTAAAGATGTCACATGACACATCTAAGGGGTTAAAGTGAATTGTCACCCTGACACTTCTTTTCTCATCTCGTATTTCATGTAACCTTGTGAAGCCGTGGCGGACGACCTGTCTGAGACTGGCTTTGATGTCTGCACGCACAGACCGAGTATGGAAGAGTGACAAAGAGGGAGATAAACATAAACAGAAGTGACACGGAGGAAGCAAAAGAGTCTGGGACAAAAGGGAGTGAGAGATGGGAGCAGAGACAGAGAAAAAAAAAACAGAAAAGAAAAGAGACAGGAAAGAGAGGGTGAGAGGCAGAAAGAGCCGGCGCAGGAGAGTGAAAGTGGCAGATGGATGGAAGGAGGGATGGAGGCACTTCCAATGGCTCTCCAGAGAAACAAAGTGACACTGTGTGTTAAGACTAGCAGTGAAGAGCTGTCCCTCCGGCTCGTGATTCCTTATTATTGCACCTGATAGCACACCGACAAATCCCCGTCTCTCCTTCTCCCCCTTCACCTCACTAGACCGCAAACACCCCTGCAAATCCACCTCGTTTTCATAGTATTTTTACACTCATCATCAATCATTCCTCCAACACTAAAATCCCCCATGATCGGCTTTCTCGAATTAGTATCCAAGAATTGCGATTTCAAAAATTCTTGAAAGACCTCCTGCTGAAATAAACATTGTATTTAGAGTTCAGAAGCCATCTTTACTTATGCAGTAGTACATGCTCATTTTACTGCAATATTTACCAAGTACATAAATAAAGGAACCCGTCTCAGCTTCAAAATGCTTGAGCTTTAGATGCTGCTGCTGCTGCTGCTGCTGCAGGGAGAAATGAGGCAGATTTAGGAAAGTGAAACATCTTGACTGCGACAGAGGTTGACTTATTTGGGTGGACAGACTAGTGCGGTGCATGGAGGGGAGGCGCAGCGGTCAGCTTCCACTCCACAGGAGACACAAGGCACATCACTGTGGTTATCTTCAATAGACTGATGATTTTGTTAGCAGACTTGCACAGAGAGCAGGTCACTGGGCTGATTTTGGTGACACGGTTTTCTAATTGCATGATGATGTGTGTCGACTAAACTAAAAACGGTTAAAAGTCACGTGAAAGCAAAGTCTGTGTCTATGAATGTTGTAGTGTAGCTGCGTAGTCGCCTGAAAGTCCAGAGTTTTAGTACCGACAACAAGAATTCGAAGGCAAAATTCCACTATTTTACCCTTACTCTTAAAGATACCCACAGTTTACCTTATTACCACAAGGACTGGGTATTCAGAACCGGTACCTCAGTTACTGCGATCTCTCCGTGCCATTAGTCATGCGACTTGAATGCATGTGCATCTTTCTGTCTCCTAATGCATTTGGCTGCATCAATCCTAAATCTACCATTATTTTCAGTTAACCTACTTCTTTGACTAGCAGATAAACAGCTTACATTGCGTGACAATCACATTAATTCAGCAAATGCTGCCCCCTGTTACAGTAAATAGACTATTTTTTCACAAAAACAGTGTAAAATAATATTATTTTCTATGATTCTACTAGATATTATCTGTAATAAAACAAATATAATCTATTAAATTTACAACGGAACAGTTTCAAAGTGTATTTCAATTCTTAACATACACTCTCTTTTAAATAATGGCAAATATTTGTAAAATAGTTAGTTTTTTGCTGAGTTAAACACAACAAAAATATGTAATTTTAACATTAAATGAAAGAAATTGCAATTTGTAAAATTCGGAATTTTTGTAAGTGGTACAGTTTATTTTCGGCTAAGATATATTTTTGTGATTTTACTGGTTATTTTCTGTAATTTAACAAAACAGGGAAAATCTGTAAAATAGCAGAAAATTGCTATTTAAAAAATGTAGCTTTTATACAGCGTATACCATAAAAGAGTATAATATATTAATACATTTTTATTTTACTCCTGCATCAATGAAGAAGTAGAATTTTACTGCTGTAGCAACAATAACCGTCTGAACTTCAAAAAAACCAACTGAATTGCTAAGAGTTGGAAATGATCAGTGGAATCGGGATCATTAAAGGCATTAGAGGAGATTTAATTTCCTACGACTTTGAACGTAGCATGCGCATGCGCATGCGCACATACAACCTCTCCCTCACCCCCCTCTAACCTCCCCCCTCTTAACATTTACAAAGAAACGCCCCCCTCCAGAAACTTGCGTAGGACTCGTGAAGTTGTCTTTTACGGCTGGGTCCCCCTGGATCTTTATCTGCCATTATGTAAAAAAAGATGAGCAAAACAAGTCGCCAGCTAACTACGAAGCTATACCAAAGCAACACATACAGAAAACACGTAAGTCCAAGGCGTACGTAATCTACGTAACTAGGCCTGAGCCGGAAGATTTTTGATTGACAGGAAAGGGAGCAAACCAAACGCCTCGGTCCGAGCGCATTGATTGGCTGATGTTTTTCAGGTCCTGCCATGTCCACAGTTATTTTTTTATTTTTTTTATTCTTTTAGAAACCATACAAGTCCACTAAAAGTCAGTATATTCATTTTATGTGAATCAGACAGATTAAACAAAAAAAAAAAAAACTCCATAATGCCTTTAAAATTAAAACCTTTAGTGCCGTCCATGTTGTCGATATGAAGATGCAATTTCCATTCGCCACACATTTTGGTTCTTGATCTTTATGAAAATAATCATGATACTAACATTGCCGTGGATTATTATTCTTTGCAAAAGATGAACCCCAGTCATTCTGCTGACTACCTGGCCTTTAACAACATTACAGACAGAATGACTAAAACACACAGAGTGGATTGCTTTATAAAGGGCACTTGTGGTGTAACGGTCATCTTTATTAGCACCACTTGAAGGCCACAGCATACTGACTTTTGCACCGTTTTAAGGAAAAAGCATGTCATTAAGTAGTTACAACTGAACTAAATCAATATTTTTACATTAAAAAAGGATCCGATCTTTGTGTTTAATGTCAGCACATGAATAAGATCACCAGCCCTGCAGTTCGCATTTTATCCTTCGGTTATTTCTTTAGGCTTAACAGCCCACGTAATGTCTTGACTCACTCTCATTCATCAATGTCGTTTGAAGCACCAGACAGCTGTTTTCGACTAAAAAAGCTCTAATAATCCTTTTGTACGGTACCTGCCCGGCATCAAAGGGCGGACAGACAAAGCTAGCAATTAAGTGTTGAACACGTTGGCGCGTTTGGAGCTAAAAAGATTTTTTTTCCCTCAGGATTTACTCAAGAGTTGGTGAAGGCGAAAATGGACCTAAAAGAAGAGTGAATAACTGACTTAATTTCAACGTGTGACCACAAATGTTGCTCCGTGTAGTTACTGCGTGCAGTTACAGTGACACTGTGCCGCTTTCTGGCAATGACACGGAAACCCTTAACAAATCCGTGGATCCAGACTGTAAGCCACATCACTGCCAAAATTTGGTCATCTGTGACTTTCCCTGAAAATTTCATCCAAATCCGTTATTCCTTCTTTGAGTAATGGTGTGCACGGACAGACAAATAGATTCCCAGATTAGGAGAAGGACAAACGTACGCCGATTGTCACATAAATAGGCTAACTATTCACTTTCCTGTAAATAATTCATAGGCTACTCCACTCTCCCCCTTGTGGACAAAGGCAATTAATAGTGCAGGTGGGTGTGCTATCAGGTGTTTTTGTGAGACTGCTGTCTTCAGATACAGCCTTGTAGAAATGCCACAAAGCTGCAGCCTCCAGTGAGACGCCCGGCAGAATAATGCACAGCATCCCAGCATAAACAGCATAACTAGAGAAAATGATCTGAAAATATCTGGGAAACTCCGGACAGGTAAATGTCATTTTCTAATTTATTTGCATTAGTGTGGACATGGCTGGAAGCTTCCCTCTGGCTACTGGCGGTGACAAGCTAGTCACTGTCACCTTCAGTGTGTTTCTCAGTGTGTGTTTGTGTGTCGCTGAAGCTCCTTATTGGCCGCTGATGGTGGAGTCTCCATGGAGTGAGCGATGAGGTTTGGAGTGACAGCGGCGGTGGGGGTGGAGGGAGTGGCGGACGGTGTGAACGATGGAGGGATGGAGGGTGTCTGAAGAATGGGGGCAGGCGCCTGAGATCCAATCCCATCAACCGAGGCAATTGTGCGGAGCGAACGCCGAAGCGAGGAGGTGGGGGTTGAGGGTGAGTTTGCAAAGGGCAGAGAGGGAGAGATGTGGCGACTGCACTCCTGCCGCTAATACTCCACAATTAAGAGCCGGAGTGATGCGCAAAGGAAGCCCTGTCCTGCAAAAATGACATTCCTGCACAACTAAACTGCATCACCTATATATGTTTTTAATTGACTGAAAAATAAGACTGTAATGGAGTAGGAAAGGCTTCCAGTTTGATAAAGAGGATGGCAGCAAAGGTCAGCAACAGCACTCTCACCCAAAAGACTGATGTTTGCTTCCTGTGTGGGACTATAAATCTTAAAATCTTGATTTCAAGTTTAGTTTTCACTCAGTGTTTATTTTTGGTTTTAACTGGCCATTATGTGAAGTTTAGACCCCAAAACTATATGATTAGGTTCAGAAAAACAATCAGGCTGCAGTCGACGCTTTCACAACAATAATTACACGGACGATTGATTGAGTTTAGGCGTGAAAATTACTTTGTTAGATTTAGGAATGGTTTGGGTTTAAATATAACCCCTTTCACAACATGTTTGAGTCCCAATCCATCCAATATGTGGGCGGTTGTCTGAAAAGGAGCAATGGTAAAGTGGCAAAATAAATGCTGAAGATGTTTTTGTGCTACTTTACAAAGACAATGTTTTAAATGTAATTGAGAATGCAGTTTAGTTGTGCAGGAAAGACAATTTTGGAAGATATTTAAAGCGAGCATTAATTGAAGATGAGCAAAAATCTTTAGCTTTGTTGAGAGTAGCTTATAGCGATGTGAAAAAATTAGAATGTTAAATGTTTCAGGGTAACATAAGCAAGTAAAGTATAAGCTTTCTGAGTATAAGTATTGGTTGAATCACAAAAAATAACAATCAGTCTAGATTACACTGGAGGAAATGAAAATTAGATCATAGTCAGATGATTATTTACATTGGTAATTTGATTGACCAACTCTAAATTCTGAATGTGCAAAATGCTTTTTTTTTGCACTGAACATTAAAAAGAATATTTACGAAACTCAAAATGTTGTGGCAGTATCAGTTTTTAGTAACTTTCCAGCACTGCTGCACATTTTATGTGGAATCTTTTAATGACCGCGTACACTTCCTATTTTTAGTATAAGATGCAATACTTTTAATGTTTGATAATTCAAAAGTAATCAGATTAGGTTCCCTTTATTTAACAATCTAATGGATTACATGATGAATTATAATAACTGCCATGTAACTGATTACATCTCATAGTAATCTAACCCAAATGTGTGGACAGCAACACAACCAACTAAAGTTCTGTCTGTAAAATTTAAAGCTAAACTCCAGCGTAAATGTCTTGTTAAGAGCGTATTTGTGAAAATGTACACAGCTTTACATTGCCACGACATCCTGGCTCTTTCTTTGTGTGGTTTCTATTCAATATTGTCACATACTGGTAGAATTACTGTACACTGCAGGCACACACTGTGCACAAATCTCTGAGTGCTTTCCTTTTTTAAATGGCTGTAACTGTGGATTACAATATTATGGAGTCATCCGCAGCCTGTATTATTTCCCCCAACAATCAAACGATCTTTGACAGTGTGTCTCCTGAATGCCGACTATTGCATCAGCCTGACAGCTGCCATCCTGAGCCAAAATGGAAAGTGACGGCAGTGAGCATTGCATTGGTTTCATATTCTCCACCGTTCTGCACAACAGTGACTTGCATCACTCTGCATCTGTGTGGGTTTTTGACTTATTTGTTTTCATTGTCTGTCTGACACCTTATATGTTTTAGCATAAAATTAGCTATTCTGTCTGCGATTAGAATTATTTAATTACTTTATGCTACAGGAAAATGGGTGTATTTGTGCTGTGGACTGCCTACGTAATTTGCTGTTAGCATTTACTGAGGAGTAAACAACCCTGTCAGTAATTTGAAGAGGACTTTTTCATATATGTGGGCTTGTATTCGAGCAGCGGCGAGCTCCGTGGAGCAGCGTCGTGGGCAGGCGAGACCTCCCCTGGAGCCTGTCAATCATCTGGAGTGGCGTTGCCTTATTGGCTATTATCTCTGCTGTCAGAAGCCTCGCCATGCCTCCACCTCACCACATCAGTCTCGTCAGTTCACACGCTGCCTGTGGATAGAGCCACGGAGCTGCATGCTACTTCTGGCATTTCTTTTAGCAATAAAAGCTCTTTCAGCCTCCATCACCTCCTATTTTGAAGCTATTACTTATTAAAAAAACATAAGAATCATTGTTTAATAAGAGGAAGGCTTCTGTTGAAGGCTAATATCAGATATTTTTATTTCTACAGAGCTTGACGTAGGTTCTCTTTGCTGTTTTTCTGCCGTCCGCCCACACATCCAGGAGGGGCAACAAACTATTATCAAGTCCTTTAAATGCAGTGAAAACACAATGCAGTGACAGATAAAGTATATTTAAATGGCTGCAGCTAGAAAACAGTTTCTAATTATTCCCTACAAGGATAGCAATTAGCAGCTGCACAAGGAAGAAAAGGTTATTGTTCTTACTGAGAATGACCACTTGCAAAATCATATGCATTTTTCACATCACTTTGTCGTATTTGATTTCTAACCAGGATTTACTGAGTTTAACTGTGCATTTTATGCCACAGATTCCATTCTTATGTATGTTTACTGCTTACGTTGACACAGTTTCTAAATTTGAGATGCCACATGGGAAAAAACCAGGAGATTCAGCACGAACTTCACAATGTAATTATCCTTCTGAGGTTGATGTGAAGGATTTTTCAGCAGTTTCTGTTTTTATGTGTATTTAAGATAAAGAGGCAGAGTAAATGCTGGCTTACACAACAAACTGGAGACCAGAATATCCACAAGATTAGAGAACTGCATCTGGAAATCTAATTGCTGTTTTGTTGGAAATATATAAATTAAATGCAGAAAAGGGACTGAACCTTTGGTGAACTATCAAACTCCACAGTGAAGTAATACAACTCTGTAAAACACTGGCCATAATGATAATAAAAATTAGACTACAATGTAAAAAAAAATCTAATTTTACAAAAAATTTTACTCTTTGGTTTACTTTTTTTGTATTTTTGGAATAGATAATATATCAATAACATTTCAAAAACAGACTGAATTTACAAGTCTAATGTGAAATAACATTCAAAACATAAAGAAAAGAAATTTTAAATTTGTTTGACATAAAACGTCTGCTTGCATGCATTCACAAACTTACCGTAATTTCTGGTAATTTCCACAAAAATTGTTAAATTCAACGTTAATAAAGAAAATCTGCATTTTTACACAGGCATAAGGGTTCTGTAAAGCGTCTTGAGACATTTTGAACTGTAATTGGTGCTATATAAATAAAATTGAGCTGAATTAAACACAATAAACAGAAAAAAAAACTATTCCTTTTGTAATTGTACAGGTTTGCTCATTAAATGGGAAAGATCTTGTACAATTACAAAATAAATCTCAATAAAAATGTTGAATGAATGTGTTTTTTTTATCAGTATATGAAGTCTTTGGTCACTGGTTTTTCTGTCAAAATTAAGTTTTCTTTTATCTATCCATCCATTTTGTATATAATTTTTGAAATATTATAGGTTATTTTATTCTTGTTTTCTCCTTCAGGGTTATTTTCCATTATTTTACAGTTTGTATATATATGAAACCTGTATAAAGCTAAAAGTTCAGGGCTTTAAGGAGCTGATTGACAGCTACCAGATGGCATGTTTTCTTCATTTATTAAAAAAAAAACTGTTTAATGTTTTCAAGAACTGAAGAAGCCTCTTGGATGAGAGGTGAAACGTCTTCAAGGAACTTTCGTAAAGCCCAGTGGATTGATTTAAACTACTTTGGATAACCATGACCTGGATGAATGAGAACCTACACAGACATCGTTTTCAAATCACATGTTTCACATCATATTTGATTTTGTATAAATTAATGCAAAGCAATTCCCTGGCAGAAATCATAAACTAATGAGAGTGGGAGGGAGGCACAGTCCCTCTCCGGCACTTGAAACAGATTAGCGCACATTCGTAGTCGAAGCTGAGGCCATCTAATATTTATTACCTCTATAACTTACTCTCCTGTGTACTGCCAGAACATTTAGCTGCATGCAGGGAGGCGAGGGGTTAAAAGGGGAACAGCGGTGCCATAAAAGGGACAATGAAATAAACATGACTCACCGTGAAAGAGCCCTCCAAGCCAATATAATCTAGCTGGTGGGGAAGAGCCTGGTGCCAAAGGCAGTTAAGGACAAGCACCCCTCGAAGGCTCGAACTCTGACCGAGCCAATCACTGATTGAGTGGTGTTTCAAGATGGATGTGAATGGCAGTCTGGTAATATTATGGTCACTCTGAAATCAGTCTGCGGTGCACGGTGATTTAAGAGCATCCCTCCTCATGTACAAATCTATGTAGGAGCTCAGGACAATAATTATTTCTTGGATAGCAGAGGAGTGGATGAAGCTGCAGACGACTCAGGGAAACATATTCAACACTGAGCTTAACAAAATGAGAAGGGGGAAAAAAAATCACTTCTGTAGCTTTAAATCCAGCTAGAACCAGTTGTAGCCTGTAGCCAAAACAATATGTGACTCTCGCTGTGTGCGTGTAAGAGTGTGTGCGTTCGTGTGTGCAAGCATTTGCAACAATGTGCTTCTCCAAGAGATAAGAGCAACGGCGGATTACTCTCACCTTCCTTCAGCTTCCTCCTTTTAACCTTTAAGAGCAGGGCTGATTGCAAACTCGCGAGTAAATACAGTATAACAGCGCGATCGTAAAAAGGGTATATATGAAGTATAAAGGCACATAAATAGAGAGGATACACACACCTAAACATCAACAGGAGAACAGTAATCTTGACATATGCTGGTGACAGCAACACTAATCACACCATTCAAACACGCTCACATGCACATCTTTCATCACGTGGAACCCCGATGCTAGACGCCTGGCCACGGTGCGCCTACTTCTTCACTCTGAATGCTGCCATTTCATTCTGAGGAAGAATTTAAGCCTCATCTTTGCCGCTTAAGCTTGGCTTGGCTGATCCAAACTAAGCAGTTCCGTTACAAAGCGTCTTCCAAAATTAGCAGAAACGAACCACGAGTCGGGACATGTCTGCAGTCTCATGCAATCATCCGGACAATTAGCCTCCCTTGCTTTTTGTCTGATTTGCCAGCAGTTTATGAAGACATGTTGTGTTTTATATCCCTGTACATGCATGCCCAGATCATGCATGTGAACGTAAATAAAACAGGGGGATATGTGTGGGTGTTTTACGAAAAACAAATGCCAGCTGCCTTTTCAAATCCTGTTTGGATGCAATCAAATCAACTGATCCTGACATGCGGAGGTAAACGCAGAATTACTGTCATTGAGGAAAGTGGTATTTACTATTTGTGGAGCAAGGTCTGCCCACACTTACTATAACTATGCTAATCCGGGCTTGT
Organism: Acanthochromis polyacanthus; assembly: GCF_021347895.1. Classification (NCBI taxonomy): domain Eukaryota; kingdom Metazoa; phylum Chordata; class Actinopteri; family Pomacentridae; genus Acanthochromis; species Acanthochromis polyacanthus. The sequence continues at coordinate 3,325,173 of NC_067128.1, forward strand.
TAGAGCAGCACCGACTGACTGTTTGGCCGTCTGGTGAATGGAAATGTTGAAGCTTTTTCACATATTGTAGCTGTGACAACGAGCACGTGCACAAATAGACACACGGACGGTGGCTGGGATGACAATTATAAGGACATTACATCAACCTGCATGGGGATCCTAAGCAAAAATGACGGTGAAAAGACAGATAAACTTGATTATGCATACATACGTGCTTGTGTGTTAACATGAAAACGCAAAAATCAGAAGATGTCACAGAGAAAACACAACTGCACACGTCACACGGAGCCTCACACACAGATACACACAACGCCAGCTGCTGTCTAGCTTGGAAGTCAATAACATTATCCCCTCTCCATCTCAGCGGCGGTTATTAGTCTGGAGAGCCAAACGGCTCTCTTCAATGACACTCTGGAGATGAAGGGATAAATCACCACACTGAAAGGATGAGTGTGCACAGAGGAGTGTGAGAGAATAGGAATGAGAATAAGAATCTGAAAGAGGACGATAGAAAAATACTCCCAGGTACAGACTTCAGGCGGCTAAGTTGGGGTGGCAGGACTTTTATTTTGCTGTAAAGTACAGAAGATGTGAAGACAAGGCCTTCTGAACTGATGTTCAGCCTCACAAATCTGCCTCTTTTTTTAAGCGTCGTACCCCTGAGTCTCTCTCTCTTTTCTTCCCCTCCGTCACCCTCGCTCTCTGTCTTCTTCTCTCTCTGCTTTATCAAGAAGAGAAAAAAGGTGCTTTATTTGGCCTGGTACTCTAAAAGCATCTCCCTTTGTCTCTTCTTCCCCCCCTCCACCTCCGCCGCCACCAACTCCCCTCTCCATTTCACCCTGCTCGTTCTCCCGTGGGACCCTTCAAAATACAAGGAGAGAGGAACAAACGCCAGAAGGCTCGCTGCTCGTTGGATAACACACAAGCGAACACCTCATGGACTTCTGTGCCCTATTTCTGTTGTGCTAAGGACATTACATCAACAACTTTAGGCTGGTTCCAGAGATTTGCGAAAGGACTGAGTCACTGCATTGCTTTCTGTTTCATGATGCACGCACAGGAGGAAAACCATTAGTATTTCAACTCTCAGCTTTAAGCTTCTGAAATGTTTATAACAAAATCGGTTTATGTTTTAATTTCCTTCTGTTTGAGGCCAGAACTTCACTTGACAAGCATAAATTAAAGATAAGCTAAAACTTTTTGCAAAAGAAATCAGTATAAACAGTTTGGTACAGACCGGATTGAAAATACTTGATGTTTGCTTCATTTGCGTATTTATTTGGTGAAAATTGCAAAAGGTTCTCCAATTTAACCGACAAATCGCGTTATTAGTTTGTGCCCTCTAGTTTTCTGATCCGATGTCCTTTTTGGCATCACATTTGATGTTTGTCAGTAGCTTCTAGAAATGTTATAAATCACTGTTGTAGAAATAAAAACATTTCATGATGGGATGGATTAGATGTAAGCACGAAAACAGCTTGGTTAGGGTCCAGGAAGACATAGTTCTGGTTGAAATAAGTGCTTAATCGGGGATAGAAAAACACTATAAATGAGACTAGTATGACTGCTCGGTAAAGGTTTGGGAAAAGTTGCCGTTTGTTACCACAGATACAATGATAGTTATGTGGTTATGGTTAAGGCAGTTATAAGAGCAATGATGCAGAATCATGGTAGCGACCAATCAAAAGTCCCCTGATGTTTTGTTGACCCATCCAGCTGCCTTGACCTCCAGTCCACACACACTTTTTTGCTTGGCACGTTTCTTCCAGTTGTCATTCTCAGGGCTTCATTTTAAACATTTTGTGGAACTGTGGACTCTAAAACGTTAATCCTGTTGCCTCCAAAATGAGGTTTCAGAGCTTTTGGTGACACAAAGCGCAGTGAAGCTATATGCTAATACCGTCAGAGAAAAGTTCTTTCTCCAAAATGAAAAATAACCACTTTGTTTCATCATCATATACTGAATGTAAGTTCAATCTAACCTGGGATTTCTGAGACACAGCATTGTTTGGTGGAGATTTCTCTGGGGGATAAACTGGTCTGAGCAGTCTTCACTTCATTTCCTGCAGTCTGTTGAATTTATGCACTGATTTGTGCCTTTTCTGATTCACTTTATGTGGGAAATCTCTATTTATATAAAGGAAAACATTCAACTCTGGTTTAAAATTGTATAGCAGTAGTTTCACTATATACCAGTCGTTTGCTTCTGTTTTATTGGCTGGGACAACAAAAAACACGTGTTCTGAATCTGAACTCACACCTTTGCAGCATTTAATTACGCCGTGTTTGCTAAGCACCTTTGTTAGAAAACACGAATCCCTGCGGTACTCAAGCTTTACAACTTTTTATGAACAAGACAGGCAAACCATTCCTGTAGTTTTATATTTCAGCAAATGCTTAGCAGAGGTCGGCACCAGTGAATGAACTCTAAGAAGTACACCGTCTGACAGGCAGAAGAGGAGAAGAATATAGATTTTGCAGTAAAAGGAACCATCACAAAGGAGATCTTTGCTTAAAGCAAATATTAAATAAATGTTAGAGTTCAAATACCGGATTTTAAATGTATTGCACACTGAAAATAATTTAATAATGTCTAGTTTTTGTGCACGAGTGTGTTTGATAGTTAAATTGTTACAGAGGTAGATGTGACAATTAGTCATAATATTGATTTGGTCCTTCACCCTCATTATAGAGGGACACAAGGTGCTACAGACACTAGTCACCTAGAAACTGTGTTTTTACCCATTTGTCTAAATGTGGTTTTGTCCTCTGCACTGCTGCATCATCATTACAGTTATTTTCCAAACAATAAAGTGAAGGATAGTTGAGACAACATTCAACTCTTTTTCCTCGTCTCATTTTTCTCAAACCAGGCATGAACCAGTTCACGTCAAAGAAGATGAAAAAGTAGAAGTCTTGCAAGAACACGGCGTGTATGAGCGTGTGTTTGTGCATATGAGTGAGTGGACCAATCTAAGTAAATGCCGATTCCTGCGGGACAGCTGGCTGTATGGTAGAGTGGTCAGCTCCGTCCTGCAGGCTATTGCTCCAAATGTCTATTTCTGGAATCTGCATGAAGAGTGTGTATCCGTGCATATGCATCTGACCAGTTCTAGCTGGTGAGGAGTGCGACGGCTGCACCAGAGGCGACTCCAGATGGACGAGTGACAGCAGTTCCAGGTTGGTCAAGTGCAGCGGTACATGCGTGTGGAGGCATGCTCGCTGGATTTATTGTTTAAGCTAGCTTTAATGCTGCTGCATTATTTCTGACCGCCGCCCCCACATCACTGATTTTTAATTGACTGTTGCACCACAAAGGCCATGCGGTGGGAGAGTAAATAACTAAACACACACACAAAGTCGCACTTCCATTATTTGGCTGAGTGGATAACTATAGAGATGATGATGATGGTGATGATGGTTTATTTAAACGTCTCTGTGGAATTACATGAGAGGGCCAGTGGAGAGGAGCTAAATTACACTCAGGATACCGGCCAAGGAGGGGAAGCAGATAAAATGGATTTTAAAAAAGGAAGGAACAAAGAGACAGAACAATAAAGTGCCGTGCTGAATCTCAGAGGGTCTATCTAGTGGATTCCAGTGAGCTCATGAAATCAGCAGCAGATGAACCTCGAGCTTAGTGGTGCATGTTTATTTCATTATTTGTATATCAGTGTGTTCTCTGATATGCTGTCATATATTTTGTCCACTGCGTGCTACATGTGAAACATTAATGAGCAGCAGGGAGACAAAAGGAAGCGAATTTGCTGAAATGTAATGATGAACACAGTTTATTTGGAATTATTAATGGTAATACATTTCACTGAATGTGACTGAGGAATCTGTGGCTCTAAAATCAAAGCTGCACTTACCCATATGGGTTAGCTGTAGCTTTCATTTTTCCATGAAATCCACTGAGATAACCAAAATGCAATCTCACACTCAAAATGTTGTGCATCTTTTTGCCTTTTTTTTTTTAATACAACAATCAAACAGAAGAAGTAAAAGAGTAAAAGTTTGTGGTTAAAGTGTGCACTAAAGTACTGCAGCACTTATCTATGCAAGAACTGAGCCTCTGATAAGCAGCAGTGTAACATGAAAGTGGAAAATCATGCAAAGAGCTGATCTTAATGAAGAGTTTCTCAGATTTCAGATTCAGATTTCTGAGACTTCTTTAAACTATAATCAGCTTTTTTCAGATCCTCAACTGATTTACAATGAATTGTCAAAAATACGATCAATTTGTCATCAATTATTCCATTACTTTTCTCGATCTTTTAGGATTTTACTGTGGGATTTTAGCACCAGTATTAATATATTTAGTCAGATATCACATTGAAGTCAGACTTTTTCTAACCACACTGCAGCATAGATTCTAAACTGGGACATGACAGAAACGAACATTCTGGGTTCAGACTCTGTACCGTCAGCTGTCTCTGGAGGCTTAGAAACAAAAAGACTAAATGCGTCATTTATTCACAAACAAAAACACAAATGAACTACAGATAAACCTGCTCGTAAACCACAACAAGATAACCCGCACAGCAGAGACAGTAACGGGTGGATAGCAGCAGTCCATTCAGTAAAAAACTCCAGAGGTTGATTCCTATTTTTTGCACTTCACAGTGGAGGACAAGCAGGGCAGAACGCCACATAAAGGCTCAAAAACTTATTAGACCATAAATTTAGACCAGTAATTCATAAAAGATGACCTCAAACCAGGGTGTGACTGGCTTATAACGAATGAGGAATGCCGAGGTCGCAGGCTTTGGAAGGAATCTCAGCGCGAGCAGCGTGCACGTGTGTGTGTTTGCGAGTGCATGTGCACATGAACGGAGCTCTTTTATAGAACTTTCAGTTTCAATTTATGATCCATTAACTTGTAATAAGTGCCATACGTTCCCTCCTGCCCTGAGAATCAACAGCGATGGGAGTGAGAAGGAGAAGGGAAAGGGCGTTTAGAAGTCGGCCACACAGCCACACAATGCGGCGATTAGCGCGGTTCCGGTCTATGATGTGGCATTTAACGGACGCCCACAGAATCATAGAGCCGAGGAAGTTCATCCAGCAGTCACATCATGCTGGAATCACGGTGCCCCTGTGGATTTGTGTAGCTGTGATGTTCAGACCTCCTATATATCGCTGTTATCGGCACATGACCTTGGATTCTGTTCAAACCAACGACAAGACACCAATGTCCAAAGAATTACGCCTTCATAGAGCACGGCACCTTTAAAGTAACATCAGAAGCGTGCATTTGAACAGCGACCACATGACCGACTCCTGACCTCCAGCTCCTCAATCACAACTATGAACCGCATCCGGGAAATGGGATTCTTAAAGCCACAATCATAAGAAACTCTGTCCAATCAAACAAGACTCAGTTATGGATCTTTAACAGACTCAAAAACCTGAAACTCACCATAGGAGCAGCTCCCACTGATGGACAGTCATACACAAAAGAAATATATATATAAGCATATTTAAACATGCTCTATTGGTATTAAGTCATATTTTCATTGTTTGGCTCCCAGGAGTGCAAATCTGTGTGTCATATAATGCAGTAGCGTAATGTTTCATTGGTTTCCAAACTGCTATGAAGTTTAAGGTGAGATTTTTTGTGCATAGCAATGTTTCCTTATTATTTTTTAGTCACATTTTAACATATGACATTTTTTTATGGTTCTGAGTGTGAGTTTATTTCATTTCTTTTAAATCTCACACATTTATTTAAAGTAATACATCAAAACCATCATTGGCACATGCCAGATTATGACAATCAAGAAAATTTTAAAATTAATTCCTATGGTATTCCTTATGATGTAGAAAACACAGTAACTGTTTCATGATAACAAACTGGCATCTGAAGGGTTAAAAATCATGAAAAGTAATGAATATTTGGTAATCATAACCAGGGCCATGTTGATTCAAAGAAACAAGTATTTGGAAATGAAAAATGGTATTAGTATGTAACACTTTTTAGCACGATTTTTGACACGGGCAGTTTTGTCTTCAAGGACTTTGGTTTAACTTTTTTTCGATTAACGAACAGCAAAATTCAAAAAAACTTCCCCAGCCATCACAAAAAAGTCCTTCACTTTCTTGAGCTGTTTTTTGACATTTTTGAGAAAGAGTCCAATCACTTCATTTGAGACAGAAAAGGCGTTTTCAAATAAGTTCTGATATGTTGAATATTTGACTCAGCTGTCTATGCTACTTTTAACGCCTTCATCTCCAAGCAGCATGGCCAAGAAAAGTACAGATTTACAGACTGAAGACTTCCCACCATCTGATGACACTATGCAGTCTTGTTCAGTCACATTCTTTATACAATTATATATTTTGCAACATTTCAAAACTTTGCCTCAGGTTTGCTTGACAATTCTGAGGACACGTGGCTATAGAGTCATTTGTTTAGAGGCACAAGGCTCCACTTTGTCCATACGCTATTCCAACTTGCTCCAGCAGGTCGATTCAGTCTTTAATGGACTCATCCATCATCATGGCACATGAGTTCATTTAAATACACTGCTGCCATTGTTTAAACTCCCCCAAAATCCAAATTACCACCTAAACTACAGCACATCTGTCTAATCTGAGCACATATTATGCCATAATCTTTTTTTTCTTTTTGGTCATTTCCTTCAAACACTCTCATGCACCATCAGTGTGCTACTCGTTTTACGCTGCTTTTGTATTGTAGTTAATATTTTACTGTTAAGTTTGTAATAATAAATGTACATAATATAAGCTTCAGTTTCTTTATATGTTATTGTACAGATTTCTGCGACTTCGATTTTTTTTACGTTAACTTTCCAGACTTTGACCAGACAAGCGCTTCACTGCAGTCTTATCATGATCGCCATATGAAACTTTTTCAGTTGACAAATAGTCAAGTTAGGATGTGTAGTAATGTAAGTATATTTTTCTTTCATAATGTCTCTCTCTGTCTGAAGCAGTTGGTAGTTTCTGGGCCCGAGACAGTGTTCACACCATCACAGTAATGCTACTCAAACCTGTGGAGCATTTTTCCCAAAAAATGTTGTAACCCTCCTCCCATCCTCTGAGCCTTTAGTAACTCAAAGAGCAGTAGAGATACTCATTAGTACGTTTAATACTCAGATCAGACACAGAGGCATTCCTGCAGTGTCCCTGCAGCTCACCTCCTCCCTGTTCATAAATGAGGCTAATTGAGAAACTGTATTCCAGCGTGGGCTTTCACCCGAGCCCCGCCCAGCATCCAGGCTGCAGGAAGGGGGCCTGTTAGCAGCCTTTATGCTCTCAGCGCCGCACCTGTTGAGGCAAAGGGGTTTCAAGGAAACCACCTGATCCTCTACTTTAAAGTTCCTTTTATCCGGGGCCTAGGCAGAGAGCAGGTACCGATTCTTTGGCTGAATTTCTTTTTCAGGATGTTTCAAATGCAAAAAGAGCAGGCGTTCTTCCAAGGTGCAGCAAGATTCTGGATTCAGCAAGGCATGAAAAATTGCAGAGGAGTAGCCGCTGAAAAAGGAGAGGAGTAGCAGTAGTGAAGTGTGGCTACTCAGAAACCCTTCCAATTTCTGTGTATGTTGTGATCATATGTGTTTGGCAAATCTGGAACTGAATGAAAGACTGCAATTTCTTTAAATGACCACACATATCAGGTTGAAAAGATTACACAGTCAACAGAGTATCACCTACGTGATTCTGGTGGAGCGTTTCCTGAACTGCCGAATGCGCTGATCTAAATGTCAGTGTGTGGAAAAGTCTGCTAACTCCTTTGCAGAGAAGACTCATGCAACAGGCAGAAGATTCCAACAACATTCAGAGCATGTGACAGATGTGAGAGCCGCAAGCCAAAGCCAAGCAACAAACATGTAATAGATGTACACCAAAGCTGAACTCACAGAGCACGATGACATTTACCATATGTCACAGTCAGCCCATCAACTCTCACACGGTAAATATGACAACACAGGATGCTGCATGGAGGGTAGTGCAGACAACGGCATTCATAGGGGGCACAGCCGAGCGGATTACGTTCGTGTATGGTTATGAACTTAAAGTAAGGATGCGTTCATATAATGCAATGAATATGTAGGAAACCACCATTTGGTTGGACCACGCTTTGCTTTTAAACGAGTAAACGGTTCTAGTGCTACTTACGTGCAATTTCCTGACCATATTTACTCTATTTTATTGGGTTTTATTTCGTTTCATTTACCTCCCATATTGTATATATCTTGCCTTCTTTGGATATGCTGTCATTTTTAATATTGTCTGGTTATATAAGTACATTTGATTTTATTATTTAATGTTGGTATTTTATTTCTCATTGCTTGTTATCAATGCACCGTCCAACAGAAGCTATTTATATAGCTATACATGCCCCCATGTATGATGACAATAAAGCTATTCTATTCTATTCTATTCTATTCTATTCTATTCTAAGTGTTTCCATTCATCTTGCAGCAGATGTTTTGTGAGTTTAGTTGCTTCTGTTTCCTCACAATGAATGAAGGACATTGAGATCTGGGCTCTGTAGATGCCTTACCATCTGTTGCAGGGCTTCTAGTTGGTTTTATAGCAGAACTTAGCTCTTCATCACTTCATATATTGCCACATTTAAAGTCCATCAGCTAAATTTGCACACACCGTACATCTGTCATTCCAAATGCTTGTGTGTGCAGGAGACGCTGCCTTTGTTTGTCATCATTTACTGCAGGTACGCATGAAAAATGGTTAGAAAATAAACGCCCTTCCTTTCAAAAATCTGTCAACTACTCACATAGTGATTACCAGGGAACAACGAGGTTGAGAAGTGAAGTGGCTGCCACTGAAAATGTCAAATAATATATGAAAAAAAGAGAAAAAAAAATTGCTGTTGTAATTGCTGCAGATTCTTGTGCGACGTGGAACTGATGATGAGGGTCTTTTGTCGGGGGCTAAAGAGGTAATCACAGCATTTTCTTGAGCAAACACAATCAGTGTAAAAAACACTGGCGAGGAAAAGAAAAAGCAAAGAGAAAAAGTCAAATAGTGGTTAAATCAACAAACTTGAAACAAGTGGTGCCATGAATATTCCTGCTAGCCCCCGAGGGCAACGCTCCATTCTGCATATAGGAGTCTTTTTCTCTCGCTCCCCTCTTTTCTTCTCCACAGCTTGACTTCAAAGACTAACTCTCTTGCAGAATCCGAGTCAGGTCGGGTTGGTGTGTTGGGGGGGGGGGACTAAAGCACACAATATGCTGAGTGCATGCCACATCACACATCTCGCACTCTTTTATGTGTTAATCACCATCAGCACGGCAGCGGTTGGAAGATGAATGAGAATGTAATGAAGATTTAGGTCGTGGGAAGTGACTGGAGCTACACCTCCCCTCCCTCCTCACCCCTCACGCCTCACCCCAACCAAGACTCCCCGACATCTGCTTGCTCCATATTTCGTATTCTCCGCTGCTACTATCAGTGAGTTTTGTGGGCATATGCCACATGAAAGGAAAACATTCTGACCTTTCAGGCTCAATCATGAAATGTGACGATGGCGGTTAACCGAGCACCTCCCAGAAAGTCTTTTAACTCATTAGACGTCACGGTTTTGTCTAAGGGATGATGTAAAGCAGGCAGTATGGTGACATTTTAGTCTAATTTTTTACGTATTTTATATCCTCGAAGCTCTTTGAGGCTCCAGCTGTTGCCATCTTTATGTTCGGTTACTTCATTACATGAGTTATTCTGTTTTAATGTTCCTCAGATTAAATTTCCAAACTCTGATTTGCCTCTTTTATGTCCATCCTGCACCACTAGCATTAGCATCATCATCTCTCCACCAAACAGCTGCAACTCATTTAGTAGATATTTGTTCTCTTCTTCACTAAAGTCCCGTTTACTGTGCAGATTTGCAAAATCACTGGAAAACATGAATACAGCTATGAATGCTACAACTTATCTTTCTCATTTCCCATGACTCCATTGTGTTTTTTAAAATATTATTCACAAGTCACAGTGTTGTTGTTATATTCAGGTTCCACGTGTGCACAGCAAAATAAGCAAGAAACAGAAGGAAAACTGAAAAAAGAAGATTTGGTTGCAAAAAGTGATATTTAGACTACAGAAATCATGACGATCAAAAACTTGCATTTTATCAGCTGAAACATGCAATTTTTTGCCACTTCATGAGGCAACACAGCTAATTTGCTCATCCATGTTGAATCAGCACCGCGAAGTTCTCTTTGACAAAGGCAAAAGCAGATAGAATGTAATACAAATAAGTTGTATTTGTAAGTAATACAACATATAAAAAAGACCCCAAATGTTATTTTTTCATTGTTTTGAAATGATTTCTTATTTACTGTGCCAGTGCACTCCCATGCAAGATCATCTTAATCATTCAACAATTAATTATTATTTACAAATAGAGTTATTCGAGTTATCTAGTGAAAATTACCGTATTATTTTCATATTGAAAAGTATACTGCAGAGAAACAAAAAGGTGTAATGTCGCATTTTGAAAATACTGCGAAGTCGTAATCTTTAGTGAACATCTAGAGGGCGATTTAGATTTAGTCCCAACATTAATCCGGCAACTGACTCACTCCTGACAGCAACACGAACAGTATCAGACTGAAGGCAACAGTAACTTTACATCCACATCCACGCTGTGTTACATTCACAGTGCTGGATTATTGTTAGCTCACTGTATTTTATATAAATGTCAGCGGCTGTCTGCTTGTTTGTAGTTCGTCTGAGCTGTTCCGTTGCCGCCTCTCATTGTATTTTGTAGATAGCTTTCGTTTATAAGTCCATTTACTTTCAAGAACTGCCAGATAGCATCACTGCCAGCAGTGCAGCAGGTCAAACCGATAAATCTACGGAAATAGAAATATTTTGGGAGGTGGCAGAAACTCTGAGTGTTGTGATTCCACAGATGCTGCAGCTAACTGAAAAACTATTTGCAATGCATTTACCAGCAGTTTATTCGTCCATTTGTCAACTTTGAACATTAAATTAAGATTTCGTCATAGTTCCTGTCTTAAAACATGACTTTCGATTTAGTTTTGCTGTGAAAAATGGGTCGTCGACACATATTTTCACCACAAGTTCTGCTGGGAGAGAAAGAAGGTGGAGGAAGCGACCAAGACACGAGAAAGAGCTTTGATATACAGTAACAGGAAGGGCCTCTCTCTCTTTAAAACGCAAATAAATAAATAAGAAGCCAGGCTTGAGTCTGGCAGTCAGAGAGCTCTATCAGGGCCAAGCCACACATCTATCAGGGAAAGGCACTAAGGCTATTGGGGATAAAGCACGGAGGCATGAAGAGAGGCTATTTCCATGGGGAGTCCTTGGAGCGGCCAGACCCAACCTGCTACTGAAGCCTAGCAATGAGAGGTCTCTCTGGGGGACTGCAGAGGATAAGAGGCCCCGACGGAAGAACTCTCACGTCAGCACTTCAATCACGCCTAATCCCTGCTTAGTACACCCACTGCTATGGCAAGGAGAGAGAGACGGGGAGAAGGAGAAGGAGAGGAGGGGAGAGCGATGAGAGGGAAGAGAAAGAAGAGAAACAGAGGGAAGATGAAAGCTATGGGGAAGGAGAAAGAGGGAAAAAAGATTAGGAGAAGGAAGGAGATGAGAGACAATGGAATAAAATTGCCATCAAAGGTGAGCAAGTGTGTGAAATTGAGACTGCACGCGTTTTTTTTTTTTTTATGTCAAACTTCTATCCAGGTCAGAAGAAATCAGAGCAAACAGAAGTGATGCATGAAATATTAATTATCATGAATGTACATATGTTTGTACAAGAAAAAAATTAATCTCCCGAGTGATGGCCAAATTAAAACTTCAAAGAGAGTTACATCTGGTAAAAATAAAAGTATTTTCAGTTTAAACGATAATATGGAAAACTACGGTTTATGTTCTATTTCAGCTAAATTACAACAAGGAGCTCAGGGTCCATTTTTAAGAGGGGTGAAAGAGGATATTCTTGGCTGTCTTCTAGAAAGAAAGTCGCTACCACACCACCGGAAATATAACCAGAAAACCAAGTGTTCCACTTGTCAGACAAATTATATGTTCCCTCTGTATGGGTCTTCTTCTGAGGCCGCTTGTGTTGTTCAGCAGTGGATGGGATTATCCCCCGAAAAAAGCCAAAGTGATACAATCTCTGTATGAAAAAAAAAAAAGAAGTAAAAAAATGAAAGTGTCGCACAAGTTTGTTATCAAATACCAGCCCTTTTGTTTTATTTTGTAAATGCTACGGAGTGGACGAGATGGATGCGAGGCATCAGATGACATCCACAGGGGGAAATCTGCACTGCTGACCTGCGATTGCTTTGCAGAGACGCCGCGGGAAAACATCTCTGCTTAATCTGATGTGCATATGTACAGTATGTGTATCTACATGCTTATATTTGTGTATCTACATGTGTGTGTTGGATGGAGAGAGAGAGAGAGAGGAAAAAAGAGGGATGGAGATGGAGCAGATGGACGAGGGGAGATCAGCGAAAGAGGATTACGCCACGTCAAACCATCATCTTTAAAATCAGTCCACCCACATTTGCTTGGGAGGCTTCGGGAGCCAATGTAGAGCAGGGATAATTTAAGGCCCGCAGTCCATCTCCCTCCCGCTGCTGCTTCACGTAGTAAACTGAGAGCCAACGGATGGAGGAGACAGTTTAAATTAAAGCGCAGGGATTCCACTTTGAGAGTGTGATGAGTTAAACTGTAAGGGGTTGATTGTGCAGGAAAGCCGTGAGGGGATTTCTCGCCAAGAGGGCAAAAGGTTGAGTATGTATCACTAAGTTGCGATAAATGTACGATAGAGACTGAGTGATGCTTTTGGAACTTGGTTAACATTTAATTTGGGAGTAGAAACCATAAAAATTGCACCTTTTTGTGACAGAATCTTCATTTCCTCTGCCTTTTTTTTCTTCTTGTTTTTTTTTTCTCCCACCAGCATTTTTCCTCCCCTGAAGCAAACACTTACTAACATATACACCAAGGTGCTTTGAGCTATACAAGAAAAACGGTGTAAAAGAAATAGGCCACCTTTAAAACTCAAAATGCTCTCATTACCAGCATTATACTCTACAGGGTATCCATATGGTCCACAGCCAGCTCGAAATGTTTACAGAACTAAATATCTGACAAATCCTCTCTGCTAAATGACAGCGATAAACCCTCTGCCAAAAACATGAATTATTAAACATCCACATATCCATTAATTTTGCTACTTCAGAGACACTTTTCTTGATTTTTTTTAAATTTTATTTCTCAAATCAGACCAAACATTTTCCCCAAAAAACCCACTATTGGGCTCCCAGTGGAGCGTAGCCTCTGTCTGTCCAACATCACAGTGTGTCGCTGAGAACATAATGTCTCATTTCAGCACCACGGTCAGCACCAGTGTCCACAATCATGTTCTCCAGCCGAGGATTTCAGCTCCACAACACCACGCCTCGCTCAGCCCGTTTCCATAGAGCCGCTGCAGCTACAACAACCTTGAACCACAATAAAACAATATGCTAATTGTTCCCAACTTGGTGTAGCCTCTTTTTTTTCTCACATTTTTGTGTCACATTCATGAGAATTTGACAAGGAGCCACAGCAGTCTGCTACTGTTTTGTGTTCACATGATTTATATATTCAGGCAAATAAAAGCAAGGACTGAGCTACAAGTTGCCACCAGCTCTCTGAAGCGGTTCTTTGTCCTCGACTTTTACACTCACAATGCTAAAGTGCTGATGTTAAGAAGGTACAGTGTTTACCACATTCATCATCTCAGTTAAGTGTGCAAACATTTTCCATTTGGCACAAAACACACATGAGAAATGGAAACAATCTGCTAGTTTTTCGTATATTTGGCTGTAAATCCAGTGTGATCATGATAGTACTGGATCAAAAGCTGCAAGATGGTGCAAGAAGGAAAGTGAAAGGATCACCAGTGTCAGTACATGTCATCCTATCACAGCCCTGCCTCATTAAAAGTACATTTCTATACAGCTAAACTATATTGTGATCTATTTTCTCTGCTTGTAGTTCAAAAGAGCTCCAAAGAACTTGGATGGAAGTTTCTAAAAGGACTTTAACCATTAAAAAAAAATACAGTTTACTTTGGTTTCAATCACTGTGTAGCTCCTTTTGGCCACCAAAACAACTGGGATTTTGGAAAAGGTTGAATTTTGGGTTTAAAAACAAACCTTCTGCATCATATCTTGACCTTCTTGTCTATTTTCTGGGCTCATGAATCATCTTTTATCAAATATATGGCTGCTTGGCTGCAAAGGATTCGCAGTATAGCAATAAAATAAATGACAAAGATATGTAGATATGAAACTTTTTTTTTTTGCAACATATCACTAACTAATGGAACCTGGGGAAAATAGATCTTCCTAGAAAAAATAAAAAATATTATAGGGAGACCATAAATGCCTTCATAATATCTGAACCATCCAGTTCTTGAAATATTTCACTCTGAAACAAAGTAGCTGATTAACCAACACTACCATTCATAATGTCACAGCCTTAGAAAGTGACCTTGTTCTGTCCTGTTTTTAACTGCCTGAGATCATGACTGTGCAGTAAATTGTGCTGCAAGAAAAACTTTATTGGTGCTCCAGATGTACATTAGTTCATTTAAAAAACTGTCCAAGAATCCCTGCTTATGGAAATGCCAGTATACAGCATGCCTAGTTAAGATAAGAGTACATAAAAGGCGTGTGAGCCAGCTGAGAAAACAACCACATGTACCTGAGCTTATATGTCGTATGCATGTTGATTTTTCTGGCAGCCAGTGTAGCCTTAAGAGGTGGACGCTGGCAGACTCGGTTCCCCCAGAGAGAGGGTCTCATCTCCTGTTTGAAGGCCTGCCAACGAGCAAGCATCCCTGGCTCAGCGGCCAAGTATATAAACACTCTCATCCCATCCCGTCCCACAGTCCAACCCACCAGCTGCCCTTGAAAGAAAAACAATAGGGTAAATGACAACTCCAACAAAGCGGGCCTCGGGAAGCTCTCATCTTCTCTTTCTCACTCTCTTCTTAAGTTGTACTTGTCGTCAGTGCTGTCCGGTTCAGTCTACACATGATTTCCCCACATACCTACGCTCTCTATGCTACGTCACGCTCAAAATGGCCGATGATTAACGCCATCTGTGGTGGGCAGGCACCATGCTAACATCCTGGAATGGGATGGATGGTGCATCCCGGGTCCATCTGTGCTTGTACATACAGATATGTACACAGCGTGCCAGCGTACTGTATGTATGCACACAAACAGAAAGTCACGAATAAACAGAACCGCACACACACAGCAGAATACAAATAGAAACACCAGACACAGAGGAAGGAGGGCGAAAAAACGCACAACTGCTACTGATAGCAAAAGAGGTTCGGACTTCCTTTTTTAAAAAAAAACAAAAAAAAACCCAGCACTTCATGTTCCTGGCACTCCTTCTCAGCAGATACACTCTGCAGCGTATCCAAAACAGCGAGAGAGCAGGAGGATATTAATTAGCGCAGCGCGAGACCGGTCACGTCCGTTTAAAAGGAGCCTTGGATTCGCCCGGTGTTTGATGACTTGTCATGGGGTCAGTAAAAATAAAAACGCACACACGGCCTCGGAAGAGTCAGATGGCTTCTCGACACAAAGGGATGGAGCAATTATGAAGAGCTTCTTTAGAAAAACGCCATTACGGGTTCTGTAATTGTGACTCATTCAGCTGATCTGAGTCACAAATAGAACCTCGAGGCGAATGTGCCGTCTTTGGAAATGCACATTTTATTTGCATTTGATAAATGAGCTCATGTATGTCGACATGGAGGATAAAGCAGGTCCTACATGCGGCGGTAACGTACTTACACCTTCTCTCACACTCCAGGCCATCACCATGTCTCCATTATTTATGTCACCGAAGGCATTTAGAGTCCATTATGCACAAGGGTCAAGGTGCTGGACGATATTTTATTTGAGTGACATAATAGTTTTAACGCTTCCGGGCAAAGAAGGACGGGAGAATTATGCAGCTTTCAGAAGAGCCATTTGTCATCATCCTTTTTTTTTTTCTTTCTGGCTGGCCTACTCTGCTGTGTCTGTTTGTTTGTTTATTTGCTTTTTTTTTTTGCTCCCCTGTGCTAAAAGGAGATGAATCCATTTTGTGCTTTAGTGTGTGGGAAAAATTCCAACAACAAACGTTTTACAGCCCTCCCTCTTCATGGGAGCTAAGAGGAGCTCAGCTATTTTTGCTGCGGGGGAGACGAAGCGAAGGCAAGTGGAAACGCAAGCTTCGCTCGATGTTTGGCTGCTGGTGGAGAAAAGGGAAGATGTGAAAAGATAAATTACTTTGTTCTTTACAGACTCGCGGCGGTACAAAATCCCTTTAATATTTACCTTTTTTTTCCCTCTCCCCAGAATACAAACTTGGGGAGGTTTTCATTCCTGTGCCATGACGGTGCACATACGGATGCATGCAGAAAATGACAAAATTATTCATTCCGCTCCCCCTTTTCTTGACAAAAGCGAAGGTTCATCGGAAAAATTCTGCAAAGGGGAAGAGGGAAGCGAGTAATGGAAGTCATTTATAATCAAAATGACAACCGGCTCCAGTTGAGACGGAGACTGAGGCAGCGGGAGGGAAATGTTAGAAGACAGCTCGGAAGGGGAGGACTGGGAGGTGAAGGCTGAGATTGGAGAGGGACTGTGGGCTACTGGGAGGCGCCGTGTCCCCTTAGCATCTGGGTGAAGTTCATTAAGCAGTGGATCCGCAGCAGAGGGAAAAACCCCGAGAAGAGAGTGGAGACGAAAGAGGCTGCAGCTCCAAGGTCACAGCTCATCCCAGGGGTCAGCGAAGGGGATTGGAGATGATGATGATGATGAAGCTGATGGTGACAATGGTGATAGATGAAGCGCAGAAAGCTCATCTCTTTGCAGCAGAACTCAGGCTCCGATGCAATGAGCTGATAGCCGGTAACAGAAAATGGAAATCAAGTGTTAACGGCAACATGGCGCGCTTATAGAAGAAGACGTTTCATATCTCATTACCCACGCACACTATTATCTAACACAGCACCCAGGTGTGACATTAAATCTCACTATAGTTGTCCCATACATTCTATAAGTGACAGCAGCAAAGCGGGAATCAGCTTAAGGCTTTGCAGCAGCCCTGTGTCCTAGAAATTATACAAATACAGCAAATAGATTTAGAGAGAGATATACATTCATTTGAATTCCATTTTGATGAGCATATGTTAACATTAGCAGAGTTACAAATCTGTGAAATTTTACTAAACAGCATATTTAGTTGTTGTTCTGACAATATCTGACAGGGCTGCAATATTGGAACAAACTAACATTGTGATATTTTCCGTTTCTGCAATATGTATTGAAAGAATACAGGAAATTGTATTCCATGACTTAAATAACTAAACTTTGGACAAACATGTATCACTTTTAATTGGTTTAGAGGATTTGCAAGGAAGTAAATAAGCATTGAAAATAAAAAATAAACAGTAAAAAAAGAGCTTAAAACTTTTTCCATATGGTGTAACTTTGGCAACGGCATCCAAAGCAGTGTTTTTGCTTTGGATTGCATACAAGTCTGGCTCTGCACTCGTCACACTCAGCTTTGTGGTTCTGATTTCAAACAAATTAGTCATTTTCCCTCATGTGGTGGCAACAATAGCAAGACGCTGCCAGTAGAGAATCTATTTTTTACAAACACCATCTTTTCTGTAGATGAAATATTTCTGTATAACTGATTCTGCCGTTGCTTTTTGCAGCCGCATTTTCCTGTTTTTTTCCCCCACCTACTGTTCACTCATTCTGCTGTGCACATGTGGAGCCTGCAACTGTGTATCAATACAGCTACAAATGAGCAAAGTCACAGTAAATTATGTTAATTAAGAAGGATTTCTGTTGTACATCAGTCGTGGAAAATGAGAATTCTGCAGGTTTTCATTTTGTGGCAAGTAGCAGAAGAGCTGTAGCATGATGTGTTTGAGTTCATTTGATGTAATGCACATTGCATTTCCATGAAAGTGACTACTGTGCATGCATATAAGACTATGTCAATGATCAAATTATATATTTTGCAGGCCTGCTTTGGTTAATTATTGTACATCATGCTGGACCAAAAAAAGAAGAAGATAAGACGTTTTTTGTCGGTTGAACTTGAAGAAGGTTGTGAATAAACTGGGCACTTTTTAGTGTGTTAAATATCATTAAACATAAATGCATAAGATATGAAGTGTCTAAGCCCTATAAATATTGAAAAACTTGCATATCCAATAGTTGTCATGCAGACATTGTATCAAGGAGCTCATTAACTTGAAGAAATGGATATTTCAGCAGGCTGCTCTCGCAATTAAGACATTTATCAGTTCAATATATTCAGCGTGGACACACTTTCATCAAAGCTAAAATTATTCCTCTAATAATAATGACAGCTTTTCTTTTTTTTTTTTTTTTTGCATTTTTCTGAGGTGTAACGTGCGTCTCATCAGATCTGGTTTATTTGTCCTCCGTCCCATTTGTTCCCATCCACTCTTTTCTCCTCCTGCCCTCGATCTCACCATTTGATCTATATGTGTCAGAGCTGATTTATACAATTTCAGAGAGAAATAATGTTCCTTCAAATCATTAATCTTTGCTTTTTAACAATCAGCGATGTGACGGGTATATGAGCGAGTTAGGGAATTATAATACAGTGTGACGCCGCTCCTACATGAATGAGCCTATCCATAAAGGCCTGTCAGATTAGGTGTGCCAATTCCTCAGTCTGGATTTATTATTATTATTATGGGCCGAGGAACGCTGGTGAATACCGCCTGCATGTAGATGAAGGGCCCGACGCTGAGACGTCAGACTAGATCACACTCCATTAAGTTCCACCCCGGAGTGCGAGTGTCTGTGCGTGGAAACTGTAATTTCATGTGTTCAGGTATGTGAAGGGGGGTTGTGCTGATCGGGAAAATGTGTGTTTCAGGGAGTGGCTGGACAGTGCTGTGAAAAAGAATTTTCTTCCTGATTTCTTTCATTTTTTGCATATTTTCCACACGTAAATGTCATCATACTAATATTCAGATGTATTTGATTCTGGACAGAGATAAGCCTCACAGCACAAAATGAAGCTTTGAAATGACTATTTACTGAAAACCTATATCACCGCTGAGAAAAAGTAATTTCCCCCCTAAGCCTTATAACTAGGTAGGACACCCTTGGAGCAACAACTGCAGTTAAATCCAGAGGAGTGGTTTGCGTCTTCCAACTCTCCCATGATGCTATTTTCACCCAGAGTCTTCCTTATTGTGGAATCATGTAAATGGACCTCAACTGAGGCAGGGAAGGGCTGCAGTTCTTTAGATGTACGTCTGGGTTCTTTTGTGACCTCCTGGATTAGAAATTGACGCGCCCTTGGAGAAATTTTGGTAGGCTGACCACTCCTGAAAGGTTCACCACTGTTCCCTGTTTTCTCCATTTGTGGATAACGGCTCTCACTGTGGTTCTCTGGAGTCCCAGAACCTTAAAACGGCTTCGCAACCCTTTCCAGACTGAAACGATTTCTTGAATCTCTTTAGAATGTGGCATCATTTGCTTCTTTTTGAGAACCTTCAGCTAATTCCCAACACCAGATAGGTTCTATTTAGGTATTTTTAGGTTCAACAAGCCTGGCAGCATTCATACATGGGTGTGGTTGCTGAAACTGAACCCAGCTGCCAAATAAATTTGGTAGATTGAGTGTTAGAGAATTCTGCGATGTGGAGAGAAGAATCAGGAGGCAGACTCAGAGACAGTCTGGAGACTTAGTGGGGCTGGGCTGATAGTAGGTTTACTGACGTCAGAAGAAGTGATACAACAAAGCAGCACATTCATGTGAGCGTTGCCAGCATCAGCTCTGATGAGTCTCTCTGACTTTGGGTATATTTGTAGTTGGGAGGAATGCCATATTTAGACTACAGCCCAATATGGAGACAACTTTTGTGTTTAGGAACTTCAACTAGACAATAGCTAATCTCAACCCAGGAGCGGAGCTAGACCATTTTCAGGTGTGCTTGAGCACCCCTTAATTTTTTTTAAGCACCCCTAGAATTATTGGGCGTTATTTATTTATGTTTATAATAAATGCTGAAATAGTATCTAAGAGAATGACTGAGCTCTGTTATGAATGCAGAAGAGCTGGGTGAGCCGTCGCTTAACATTGGTCAGATGTGTGCCCCCTCCCCCCCCCCGCGCACCCAACCAGGTGCTAAGCACCCCTAGAGCTGAAAGTCTAAAACCGCCCCTGTCTCAACCAATTCATGTTTTTCTTACGAGAGTTTCCCTCTCTTATATTTTTCTTTTGCAGCATCTGTCTTTCTCAGGGCCTAAACATGCTTACAGCCTCAGTTTAGGAGATGCAAATAGGAACGAGGGTCAAAGGTGATAACCTGTAGGATGATTTGATGTGGCTGCAGTAGGCAGATGCAACCTGCATTTGCGTTTTGGGATGTCTTCAGCTAACAGCTACAAGGAAATACCTTAGTTGGGAGAAAGAGTAATTTTTCCTTCACACATAGTTAAAGGGGCAATTGCCTTTTCACATTGGGCAAGGTGGGCTGGACAGATTTTTTCCTTCAATAAATGAAATCATCATTTTTAAAACTGCATTTTGGGTTCTCTCGGGTTATCTTCATCTTACAATAAAATGAATTTGATGATCTGAAACATTTAAGTGTGACAAATATGCAAAAATAGAAGACGCTTCTTTACTGTGAGGCCTAAGCACACAGATGTTCTACCCACCAAAGAAACCGACTGTTCAGACACTTCACACTATATCTGCACAGGGAGGCTGCAGAGGAGGACAGCAGCAGTCATTTGCATTCCTATCCAAGTCCCATCTCCCTCCCAGATGTTGGCACAAGGCGCTCCAAAGCTGTGAGTGTTTGTTCTCCCACAGTTTCATCCTTGCATACACTCCACCTATTAGCATGACTTTGAGTGCACCTTTGGCATATATGAGCTTCTACATAGCAAACAAAGCCCTTAAGATGCTAAATTGCAACTCTTCTCTCCAGCTCCCTGCTATCGTTCCCTCCTCTTGATCTTTACTCTCGCTGTTTGTATTTTTACTTCCTTCCTCTTTCACGTCTCGGCATTTTTTTTTATTCTTCTGGTTTCTTTTCTCTGGAAAATTTTGTTTTTCTGTCTCTCCTCATTGCTTTCTTGCTTAACATCTTCATCTCGATGTTGCGCTGGTTCAAGAGACACCTGTGGCGACTGTGTGCACTACCGCACTCTTATAAGATGTATAAAAGGCAAAACTGCGCTGTAAAACTGACAGCTTTTTTTAAAATAACTAAAGTGAAAGAGCGCCTGAAAGGCAGATGCGGAAGGAGGAGAGGAGTGTCTGAAGGTGAGAAAAAAATATTGACTTTTACTGTTCAATGCTGAGCCAATGTTTGAAGTTAGAAGGAAGTTTTGCCTCAAAGCTTAGATGTTCAGGGGTATTGACTGCAGAATAATGGCTGAGACGACTACAAATGAGTGGATGGGCTCCTGCTTCAGCACCGCACTGTGTAATATTTCAGATGAATACACAAAATAGAAAATTTTAATGTCTTTGTGTTGCAGAAAGTAAGACGTTAATGGTTTATCATTCATTGCTGTGTAATGGTCTGTAGACTGTTGATATTTTCTCCACACAGTGATGAGTTTGGAGAGGTAGAATAAAATCCAGTATTTTTACACTACCGGCTGTCTCCACTCAGGTAAACTTGTGCTTTAAATTGCAAAAAGCAGAACCTCTTTCAAACTTTCCAGAGCATCTGTCAAAAACTCAGGCAGTTTTCTAGTCAATGAACTTGTTTTGGGTTTTTTTTGGTATTTTTTGCTTGGTGCACTGGAACTACAACTTGTGTTGCACTGGTTAACGATTTCCCTGTCTGAAGGCTTGTATATCTACGTAAACAGAGTTTTTGTTTTCCCAGTGTGGGTGAAAACCAATAAACACAGAGAAAACTAGAGCTGAGAAACTGATTTAGACTCAAAGTAAATTGAGCGCACAAACCTGCCCCCTGAGTAACCCTAATGTACCAGATTAAAGGCTGATACAGAAAAGAAGGTTTTCACATGTGAGGCACCTAATTGGATTTTTAACACGTAATTGGAATGAAATGTAGAAACCATTCACATGCAGTTACTGGAAATTAATACAAAAACAAATTCTTCAGTCTAAGCCACCTACAGGCAAAAAAAGGAATAACTTGTCATTTTAACACGCGTGCCACCTGCAGGCAGGTGGAGTTACAGCAGCATTTAACTCAACTATAATAATGCGCAACGAGCTTTGAGGTGGATTTATGGTTTTGGTGTCCGGCTGCTAAGCTCTCCACATATGCAGACTGAAGGATTATGGGAACTGTTCCCATAACAATGCGGTAGAGATGTGCTTGCAAAGGTTCCTCTAGCAGGCCAAAAGGACGTCACTCCCTGGTGTTGACACTATGTGTACGTCAAATGCTGATTGGTTGAAAGGTTGCCTCTGACTGCTGATGCCACAAGACTTGGTTTTATTCCACAACACAACAACAGAGGACCAACAACAGCACAAACACAAACAACAGTAGTCCACATTTCTAGCTGCTCCACGTATTTTTGAAACTGCCCCCAACATGTAGACGTAGATCTGCAAAGCTCTGCATAGCACCAACACAGTAGCATGAAATGACTTCTATAAGTCGAACATGCATGTGACCTGTGGGCAAGGAGAGCTAAAACCATATTCTTCTGTCGTTGCTTCTGTGTACTCCTATTATTTAAAATAAAAGAATCTGTGCTAAAACCCGCAGGCTACAGCCCAGTAGCAGCACTGCGACCTACTTAAGCACAGCAGTGCATTAAAACTGTTTATACCATCTTAGAGTAAGCTAAGCTAATGCTAATGCTAATGGATCATTAGCCTTAGGCCTAAACACCTGCAGGAAGCCAAAGTATCGAATAAATTCAAATTCTGACCTGATAGTACTATTGAATGAAGGTTATCAGCACTCAGAGGGACCATGAATGTTCTTAAGTCATGGTAGTCTGTGTGAAAGTGGCTAAGATATTTTAAAAAATAGTTATTTCTATGTTTGGACCAATGTAGTGGACGAGTAGACCAACACTGACATTTTCAGCCATGTCACTAGTGTGGCTTAAAGTGAACAGCTTCCGGTGGATTTAACCTTTATGGGGTTTAACACTGAACTTAAAAGTTACAATGTCAAAAACAAAATGACAGCATACAATTTAGCTGGCAACAGTGCAACGCCAAATTTGTGTTTTTAAAAGTCTTGCACTTGACATCATTGTTTATTTTCCTTCAAACAAAAGTGACCTTCAATTTTCATGACAACTATTGAAATAGCGGCTCCATCGAAAGCCACTCAAATTGCCTACAGGTGGTACCAGTGTCAAAATTGCAATTAATTTGTGTGTGTGTGTACATAACAGCATGTCTGCATTTAACAGGTCTGAAGAGCGCTGCATCTCCACAATTGGCTAAATCTGACTGGGTCTTGCAAAGCTGCTCTAAAAAACATGACTTGGGAGCACCGTCTCACTGCTGCATTGAATTTAAACAAGTTACCATATTAACTCACTTGTGTCTGACTCATGCAGGGAACAGAATAAAAAACATCCCGTCACGGCAAGAGCTTCGGCTAAACAAATTCCTTCTGAATGTATGGCTGTCAACACAAGTTGGTCTTGAAGCGCAAACACTTTTTTTTAACAGGCGGGAGAGATTATCGCTGAGGGATATTTGTCAGCTGAGTCATGTTAACTCAGGATTCAATAGACCCTCACCTCAAATATCCCTCCCTGCTAGGTGCACAGTGTGCGGCACAACCGGTGTGACCACACAGCTGAGCGACACGTCTCTGGAAACTCAAACACAGGGGAGGGTGTCGCAATATGTAAAGCCTTTGATTTAAAAAAGACAAGATAAACAAAGAGACAAAGAAAAAATCGACAGTTACGGTGAAATAAAAAAAAGCACACAGAAGGACGAGGTGACAGCAACACAAGAGTCTCTTTCCCATCTGGAAAAGGAAAGATGAATGACGGAAGCTAAATGAAATGCCACTCTGGGTAATGGGAAAGAGCCAGCGTGAGGAAAGCAGGTCACTTGAATTGCAGGGGATGTTCTTGAGTGGCTTTGCCCCCGGGCCTTGTGCATTCAAGCTTCCTCCTCAAGAGTCAATAATATTAGCTCTAACACGCACGCTCACGCACACACTGGAGGCTGCTTATGTAAAAATCAGTATGCACTTTCAGCAGGTGATAAACTACTGGATATTTTAGAGGAAAGTACTGCAGGTGAGGCTTTCTTTTGCTTCCCTCTTCGCAGCATTTTTGCTCTCCCTTAATGCCTGAATATCTGACCTCCTCTTTTTTCTGTGTGCCCTGCCTTCCTCTCCCTCCCTCCTTCCCCCCACTCTGCATCCCTCTGACCTGGATTATACATTTTTTGCAGCTCCCTGAGCTGAACAATACGCTCCAGCGTATTAGCATGCAGCCTGGCCAAATCAGAAATCCGGCTCAGGCTCCTCCCCTCTGTGTCGGCCTTCCTTTCCTTTGACCTCCATCTTATAAAGCGTCACTCTCATGTGTGCTTCCTGGTCCTTTCTCCCCATTTCTGTTTATCTACAAGGCCTCCATCCATCTTTTTCTCATTATTTCTTCTTTTTTCCCTTCTTAAACCTCCATTGTTTTCTTTAGCCCTTCCATGTCTGTCTCCACTGCTACCCCCACTATCCCCCCTCCATCCCTCCCTCCCTCCCCTCTTCACTTTCAATTCCTTCCTCATTCCCTCTCCGCCGTCCACACTTCACTAACCCTGCCACTGGAGTGCTCGAGAGAGAAGGGGGAGCAGCATGCTTCATTTAATGACAATAATTAATTCTCCTTCTCCCGATCTTAATGAGCCAAATCAGTCACAAGCCCGAAAAAGAGAGAGAGCGGGAGAGAGCAGAAGAGGGAGAGAGCGAAAGAAATGAGGGAGTGAAGGAATAAGACAAGTGCCTCTCATCTTTAATGCCTGTAAATGCAGCTCTGACAGCCACCCGTGGCTCAGCTTCAGTCGTGAGGCATCCCTCACGCTCCTCCAGCCGCCAGCTCACTTGTACTCACCTGGTGATCATGTATCGCGTTCTGAAGCCACATCTGAGTGATGTTACTTCACTGGAGATGAAACGTTGCAAGGTTTTTTGTTTTTTCCTCTCACAGTGACTCTGTAAGAAGCTGGGATTCTGGTTTTCCAGGTGATGAGTTATGTCTGGAACTATTTAAAGCCAACACTTCAGTGTGAGTGACTCCATACAACATCCATTCATCTTTCAGGCAGTTGTTTCTCTCACATGAACTTACCAGCTCTTCCTATGCAGTGTTTGATAAAATGTTATGAGCTGTCAATGCTCTGATGATAACAGACTACGCCGCTGTAATTAGCTTGCAAATGCAACTGGACTCGTTATTATTAACATTCTATTTATGCCACCTCTTCAGATGTTATCAAAGCTTCATTTTTTCCTCCGCTGCATCCTAAACATCACATATCTCAGCTCCCACACACTGCATCAAAATCAAAGACTCTAGCTCTCTCCATTCCTGACACAGTCATATGAATGATAAATGACAGTGTGTTTGACCAACACTGGGTGACACATCCGCCAGCGGACATGACTGACCATAAAGGACCGTACGGCCCCGGATCCTCAAATACCCCACAGTTCAACAATAGCTGCGATGACTCTTAACCTAAAAGCTCTTTTTTTTTTTCAAAGCCAGAAGCTATGAATGACTTTCCAGGTCACAGCCGAGCTTGTATAGCCAGAGGTGCTGCGCTCCCTGTCATCCAAACCAGATTGTTTAACCAAGACTAATTTGATGCAACCAACAGCTCAGAGTCAGTAAATATGGAGATTATTTTATTTCTAGGCAGCACACAGTCCTGACTGCAGGTCAGGGCCACATTTTTCTGAAGACAACTTATGGCTAAAATGACTGTAAAATCGATTTTATGGGCCTTGTTAGGTTGAAGAGGTGTTTCCCAAAAGCATTGTTACTGATGAGCACATCAGTTTCACTGCAGTTCATGCTATCCATGTTTTTATTGTTTTTTTTAAAGTTGATACTTTTATCATGATGTTCTTTGTTAATATTTGATGTGAAATGAGTGACCTTCACAGACATTTTTGACCCTGCTAGCATTTTTATATGGTGTTTTTTTTATATGCTAGAAGAAATATTTTGAGCAAAACAGGTACTTAGAGACATGGAAAATAATTAAAAAAACACAGATTTAGACTTCCAGAGTTTGACACAAAACATATCTAAGGAACCAATCCTGTCAACTAGCAGGGAGTAGCTTTCTGTATCATTATTATTCTCTAGAATTGGTCTCAGGTTTGAACATCCATGACCAAGTTAGCTAGAGTAGCTTAATAGTGTTTGAACAGAGTCACAGGGGAGCTGGTGTGCTCCAGCTGCACCAAGCCGTGGGGCTGTGAGTGTTTAACCCTCTGGATCTCAAGCCGTTTCCTTGCATTTTTTTTTTACAGCAATATAAAGTCAACAAACAAACCATGGCTAGAAACAAAAAGAACTCAAAACTTTTTGTGTGTGCAGTATATCAAAAGTATAATGTTATACATTAAGCAAAAAGGAACATCTGAAAGTTGATTCTCTTTGATCATTCAAAAGTTATGAGTCTCAATACTATAGTTATTTTGCTACTTGCATTTTTAATTTGTTTCAACAAATACCTTCTGTCTGTTCTGTGTAAACACTGCCTGCAGTTCAGCCAAACAGTCCTTGAATTTTTGGAACTTGACTACTGGTTGCAGATAATTTCTTGATTTATACACAATTTGGTTACTGTAAATTGTTTTTATTTAGCACATTTTAAATAAAGTGATTTAATTAAATGTGTTGCTTGAAGTCACACATGATTATTTTAAGACCTTTCAGAAAGTTAAAAATCTGGTAATTCCTCTAGCGTTTATCATTTTTTGGGTGTGACGGTGCAATATTGGAACTATTTTTAAAAATAACCTCACCACAAGATGTTAGGTTCAGCATTTTAAATATGTAACTTTGATGCACAGAGACGCCATTTTTAGAGGTTAAAGCAAAGCTCTTTAAATAAAATATGAAACAAGAGCAATCCGAGATTTCTGACCTCCGCCAAGGGAAGATGATACGAAGTTGGAAAATCTAAATCCGGATCCAGAATCCAGATCCTTAACCGGATCAACACAAAATTTGAATGGAGTCTTCCCTGGGCCAAGATCCACCTCTGGTGAAAATTTCATGAAGATCCGACAAGTAGTTTTCGAGAAATCCTGTCCACAGACACGCACACAGACAGACAAATAAATAAACGGACCCGATCGCATAACCTCCTTGGCGGAGGTAACTACACTGATACAAACACATACAAATGAACTGGAAAATGGACGCCAGCTTCTGTAGTTTTCTGCTTTGTCTCTGCACACTGACGCACCAGTGTAAAATAAATTCATCGTTCCCTCCTTTTATTCGGCGAATTCACTTGACGTTAACTGTGGTTTAAGCAAATGCATGTAGAAATCTAAAAGCATTCAAAGAAAGGCTTGTACCAAGTTCTTCTGAGATAGGACTGATCGATGTACAGATTCAACAAAGTGCTATTTTATCAAAAGAAATGATGTTCCAAGTAATGACTCACAAAGGCCAACTTTTAAACAAGCCACAGTCATGGAAAATGATCACTCTCGCTATTCAGAGGCTTCTACAGTAGCACTTAGACTCAAATGCAATCAATTTTGCACAGCCTCAGTATTTAAACACAAAGAGAAGCCTTATTAAACTGGTGGTAAAACTTAGATTTGTCATTATTTCTGACTAATGTAGCTGTAGATGAAGGGCTTGGTGAATTAAGCATCTCAAGACTGTGGAGAAAAAGTTGAAATATTGAAATAAAAGATATAATCCGTAATATTTTAGGTCAGTCTGATCTCTATTTTAATGTCATTTAAATCTAATGTGGGAATGCAAAACTACAATAAACAGACTAATAATGGTGAACATTGCATTTAACAGCTATACAAGAATAATTACTAGGCAGAAATTGATTCAAAATTTGATTTGATGTAATGAAAATTTGCTTTGTAACACAGCATTATGGTCACTTGACTGCTGATGGAAGTTTATAGTGTGTTTGATACCAAAAAAAAAATCCTGTCTAACCTCCATTTTGGATTACCTGTACTCACAGTTGGATCTCTGAATTCCATCGAACATAGAGATTTGACACTTTATCGAGAAGATCTCATAGGATTTAAGGGTAAAGATCTGTTCTAATCTGCAGTCCTACAGCAGTCTATAGGTTCTTTTTTAGTCTTCAGATGTCATTATTCCACAGAAAGAACTATTTAAACCTAATATATGGGACAAATTTAATCACTACTGTTTAGGAATTTAGATAAAACAGACATAAAGATGTCAAGTAGCCATTTTTATCCAGCTTTTGAAGCTTCATAGCTCCTGTGTTAGCCGGTTTTAAGTGAGGAGTTTTGCCATTGAAACTTTTGAGGGTGATGTGGTCAAATAAAGGTTAAACAGCAGTAAAAATCAATGTAATTACCCTGCCCGTCCAGCCTGCCGACAAAACACTAATGCTACAATTAATAGACGGGGCCTGACAGACGGATTAACAGACAGAGATTATTCTTCTGAGCACACTGGGCTCCAAGGAGAGGAAAAGGAGAAAGATCCAACCCAAAGAAGATCCTCACTTTCCCCCCCAATGGCTGTTTGGAAGAGGCAGACGCTGAGCAAAATCAGACGGAGCGAGCGCTCTGAGGAACACATGAGACGGGCTTGACTGCAGTATTACATCACTACATTCATTGTCGCGCCTCCTTTCCCTTCTTCATTGACATTTCCAACCGTGCAGCAAGGTATCCAGGGTCAGAAAAGATGTCTCGCTGACACAGCTGACCCATTACATTGCTTGGAAGGCGGTGATTATGTTGGCGAGCTAGCGAGACAAAAACACAGAGGCCCAAACAATAGCGGGAGGTCACCTTGATACAGCTGCCTGCCGGAGACAGTGCTCCAACGAGGAGAAAATGACTCAATTACCACCAGGCACACAGTGGGGGGAAAAAAGAGGGGAAGGGATGGAGGGATGGATGCAGAGAGAAAGAGAAATCCAGATGTAGTATTTGTTAGGGTCCTACATTTAATTATATACAAACCGTGTTGTGCTGTTCAGCTGGGAAAAATCTGTAAACTGGATAACGAGACTGTGCACAGTTTGGAGTTTTATGGTTAAAAAAAAATAATAATCATAAATTTCAGTCTGATTCTTAACTGGAGTTTAAACAGTAAACCTGAAGAAGGAAGTTTCTAAACTGTCAGTGTGTGCTAAGTATCACCAATACACTTGAATGAAAAAACAAAAAGACTGGACCTGAATATTTTCAGCTGTTTGGTTTTCTTACATGTTTTCAGTTTATGTTTCCTCCAATGGGGGAAAATAGCAAATTCCCCAAAATCCACTAGTTTGACCATATGCCACCCTTCAGCTTGGAAAGAAACAAATTGACGCTGTGATCCGAGCTGTGGGTGGAATTTAAATGTAATTTGATTTGTTGTGAGGCTTCATGTGTGCGGCCTTGGATTGTCCTGAAAGCTACGCTGGAGATTCAAACTGTAATTTGGGACACCGAAATAAAGCGGTAATGAGGAGACTGGATTTCAGATTAAAATATTACTGAGCGTTCTTTCACAGTTTGGCAAATCAGTGCCACTTTTCATCAGTTATCTTAGCACTCGCAGTTTGCAGTTCAGGCACAAATAAAAGAGACACATGCCTCTGTGTACGATGAGTTACTTCTTATTCTTACATGTTTGGTTAGAAACACACTATACTGTAAACTGTAATTGTATTGACAGTTTTCTCACGTTTAAATCACGCACCTAGCCTGGGGTTCTGCAGTGGAAAACTACCATGTATAGGTGTGTAGTTTATGTTAAAGTAACATCCACATACAGTAAATGTCAGGACTCCAGGTTTCTCAGCAAAACACTGGGTTGTAAAAGAGATGAGGGTTATTCACTTCACTGGTCAGTGGTTTTAATGTTCCGGCTGATAGAATGAATACTTCATAATGATCTTAAATATACGCACTACATTTCCACTTAAAGAAGGAGTACAATAAAACAGCTTCCTGAGGCCCTCTTTCTCAAGTTCTACAGCTGACAGGTGTCAACCCAAGCTGACAGCCAAGTCCCATACACTGCCAGAGGTCCCCTCCCTTTATCCACTGTGGAAAACAAGGATTTTTTTTTTTTTAGAAAATTTGGAACCAAGTGAACCGGAGCTTAAGAGCAGAAGATGCCTCGAGGTAGAGATCATCCCTGTGCAGACTGTAAAAAAAAAAAAAAAAAAAAATCGCCCGAGGAGTCGGACCGAAAGCGGCTGTAATATTTGTCTGGCTGCTGATCTGTGGTGAAACAGATTCGTGACATCAGTGCTCAGCAATGCAGCCCAGGAGATTCAGTGAAAGTGTTAGGAAACACAGCTGAGTGTGAAACTTATTGAGAAATACTTCTTGTTACTCCAGAAGTATGACCTTTCTTGATCTGAAATGGTGCAGAAAAAACCTCATATGCGTCTTCAATTCAAGCAGACCAGACGACCATGACGCATAATTTAAAGCCTTCAAAAACACTCTGTTTGCAGGTGATTCACAACTTTTGCTGCTGAATAGCAAACTAGAAAAAAAGAGGAATCATGTGAGGCCAAGCTACACAGGCTCTTTCAGAATTGATTTTAAATTATCCTTCTATACAGTATGAAGCTCTAAGTGACCTTCAACTACTTTATATTGCAAACTGCACTCTCAGATTGTCTCATGATGATTGTGGAGATACTTCCACGCCCCTCCTCAAAGGAAACTTAGCAACACGGCTTTCATCAAATCGTCTTTGCAAAAGACAAACATCCTTCTGAGAGACATCGGGGAGCCAAATTCAGACAATTTTTAAAGAAATATTTGTCTACCCTGGCAAACAACTAATCTCTTTGTTGTATTCAATGCAAGGACGATCACCTTTTTAATATTACTGCACAGCGTTAACAGTGAAAAGATAAAGAGGAAGAAATCAAACCTGCACTTGCTTTAGATTAAAAGACAAACTTCACAAGCAAATTTTTGGTTGTTTGCAACAAGAAGGGAAAAACTGAAGGTACTGGAGCCCTTCAGAGAGGAAACATTCGGTTAAGAAAGCAGTCACATCGAGGTTTGTCAGAGGCGGAGGTGGCCCAGGTCACATTTCACAGCTCACCTCGCTGTCAAGGACTTCAAGATGACAAGCAGGAGCAGAAGCTGCAGAATTCCACTGAGAAACTTGCAAAATTTGGCCATATTTTCTGATTTTCTTAGTGAACATGCAGATAACTTTTGTTAAAATAAAGGGCAACTATATTAATGTCAACCACAGTAATTATTCTGCTTGATTTAGACGTTTTTTTTTCTTTACATAACTAGTAAATACAGTCCAATCCTCCCTCCAGGACACTCATGGGCATTTTGCCAAATTAAATAAGAAAATTAAATTACATTAATATAACTTCTGTTTAGGACTATGACAAAAACAATAAAAAATAACATTAACAATTTAATTGTTAGGGCATTAGAATTACTTTTCATGGATCAGCATGCCAAAAATGATAGCACTACTGGTACCTTTAGTGTAAATAAAACAGCACAGTTTTAGTATGCTACAAAAAATAATTATTCTTCTTAGCATGGAGATGCACCAGTGGGTTTTTTATATTTTACAACATGCCCTAAAGATGCTACCAATTCAGATTTCCTGCACTGATTTAGCCGGTGCTGGGGTTTCTCTGGGCTTCTCTGCAGGCTGGTCTATGCTGGAAGGAACTACTTGAGAACAAAAAAAAAGTCACATTTCATCTTTTCATGAGCTACAGATATTAAAAAGAAGTTTCACAGGAGGATAGATTACAGCTTTGTGTTTGCAATTTGGTTCAACCTTGGAGAAAGAAAGAGCTTTTTGCAGCTAATGTGGAGGACAACTGAGGCCAGAATCAGAATAAAACTATTCATTTTGAGAACAGAAAATGTAAGAGAATACAGATAAATACACAGATCTAGGAGAGGGTGAGGCATATCGACAGAATATCAATAAAGCTGATTACATTAAAGCAGCTGATGCAGGTATAATCATTGCAGATAATTCTCATGCATATTGACTAACAGTGCGGGAGAATTACCAAGTAAATTTTACAGAATGCCATTTTATCCTGCATGCTGAATTTGAAGTACAATTTACTGCAACATCTGAGGTATTACAGGAATAAAATACACATAGGAAGACAGAAACGTAACTTAATCTCAGTTTTTGACTGGAAATGTGCAGCTCCAAGATAAGACGTAGGAGCTGCTGACCACAGTAGATGGGAAACATTGGTACCATAAAGTCTGGTAAACAGAGAAGAGAAGATTTCAGAATCAAGGTTATCTTTATGTTAGGGTGACCAACAGATCTACCTCACACCGTCTTGTAGGCCAGCAGGCATGTTATCATCCATTCTGACCACTGATAAACAGAAAGTAACCCCCATAACGCAGGTGACCTCTTGCGGTTGTGTGAATAAATGCATGTAAATTCAGGTTGTCACCTTGGAAGTGTACAACAGGGAGCTTTGTAGCGTGTGGTGAACAAGACGTGTGTTTGAATCCAAGCCTTGATCCTTTTCTAAATCAACTGCCATCTGAAAATGCAAGTAAACAAGTGAAAGTCAAGAAAAATGAAAGTCAAAACTTTACAGACTTTGGTGAAAAGATAAAACTATAATTATGATCCAAGACGAGACTCAAACTAAAGTTGCCAAGTGCACTGTCTTATGCCAGCACCTCCACCCACCAAATGTTGATGTTTGTTCATCTTTGCAAGTGAAAAACTGGATCTCTAAAGTCATTAAATAAAGTGATAATTGAGGTGGAGAAGGTCCCTCTCTGCTCATATGTATAGGAAGGATCCACAGCAATCTAAAGGGCTAAAAACATCCAAAACAGGCGCTAAAAAATAAACTTGCAGAGTGCATCCCCCAGCCACTGCTACATCTTGTTCACACAACTCTATCAGTCTCAGAAATTAGCTTGTGACAGCCTCCCAGAAGAGTTCACAGCATGCAGGCCAATACAGATATATAAAGCCTTTCCTGTGCCTGGAGCCAGTCGGGCTTTAGCAGCAGCCAGCCAGCTCCACTGCATCCTAACACAAATATACAACAAAATGAACATGCCTACAAACACATACACACAAATATGAGGATATTTATCAGCTGTGAGACCTCAGGGATGTGAGTACAGTTCATATGTGTTTATCAGAGAGAAAGATAGAAAGGGCTTTCAGGGACAAACAATGAGTGATCGAGCAAACGATGTGTGGACTCATGTCCTTACACATGCATGTGAGTCGGAATGATGTTCTTGGCATCCATTCATGCTGCACATGCACATTTGTCACGTTACAGTCTAATAACAGAACGCTGGACGCAGCACATAATTCACATTTTTACATCAGATGTAAGAATGAGTCGAAGGGCAACAGTTTAGTTTGTTCACAAATGGAAGAAGATCTACTGGGACACTGTATGGTTCATTCTCTAGGAAAGTGCTTAAAAACAACCTGAAAAACATGCACCAGATGAGGTGGTGCTTTATTTTCCAATATTCTCCACATTTTAGTGAACCTCCACCCCAGGTTTTTGCAGGCTAGTGTCCCTGACAAGACCTGAGCTACAGTGGAGTTAACACTGGCCCTAAGCTATAGCCGTGGCCCCATTCTGCCAGGAAAACCAATTACTTAGTGTTTCAAAGCCCTGTGAGTGCCCGAAAGGGGCCCATCATTTAACCATGAGACACTCCAACTTCACTCACTGCCGGCCCTTTCAGCGCAGAGTCGTGCCGACACACCGATACGCTGAGCGCATACCCAAAAATAATGCAAGCCCTATGCATCATTAAAAACAAATGAAAGTTAAAATTAGTGCAAAGGGGGGGAAAGATGTT
Organism: Acanthochromis polyacanthus; assembly: GCF_021347895.1. NCBI lineage: Eukaryota > Metazoa > Chordata > Actinopteri > Pomacentridae > Acanthochromis > Acanthochromis polyacanthus. The sequence continues at coordinate 3,359,260 of NC_067128.1, forward strand.
GTTAAAGCAATTCATCAGTTAAAAATACAAAAGGTAAAAAATATCCATTTGTACTTTAGCTGCAGATGACACGTCTTCACACAGAAAGCAGGAAAATAACAAAACTTCAGTGCTCTATGGAGAAGTTTTACATAAATATTAATAGAAGTTGCTCTCTAAACTGTATTTTCCTATTAATTTTTCACCAGTGTCAGACAGTGAGTCAGTGACCTCTCAGCACCACAGATAGGGTAAGCTTTCTACTGCGCAGTGTCTTCTTACCCGCATCACTCCCATGCCAACAAGTAAGCTCCTGCAAATAAACACTGATGCACTTTACGCTCTCTAACTCCCACAGACGGACTCACGTCAGGTCTGTGGCACCAGACATGCTGTCATACATTCATTTACTTAAATTAGCTAGGTTTACGTGGCGATGTATCTCTACCTTGTGAGGCCAAAAACCCATTAAACAAGACTTCTTTGTCGCCGGTACACTCAATATGCTCACTCTTTGTGTGTCTTGCTCTATCTGTCTCTGCTGGATAAGTTAATGAGCCTAATGAGAATAAAGACTGAAAGGGGAAGAGAGGGAAAAAGACAGAGAGCGAAGGAGAAAAGGGGGGAAAGGGGGAAGCAATCAGATGTGGCTCTGCCCAGCCCTTGGCAATGACAAAGTGGAGCAATTATGCATGAAGGCTGTGACATTGACTGTGGCATCACCTCTTCTGCTGATCTGTTAAAAAGCAAACATACTCTATAATTCAGTGCGGCACTCGCTCAGTCACACACACATCGCTCTGCGATCAAGGACTCAGATGATCGTACATTGAAAAGTTAACACGTCTATGCACACAGAGCCGACTGGTGAGGATGTTTGGAGGCGCAGGACGGCAGAAGGTCGGAGCTGCTCTCCAGTCTTTTACCCAGCAGAGAGAGAAAAGTATTCCCTTCACGAGTCCATCACCTACTTTTAGCCTCTCGTCTCTCTGCGGACACATGCACAGCTTACCCTTTAACAGAGTACACGCCCACGGCCCCGTCATCCCTCTTCGCTGCCCCACTTGATGCTTGGTTGCATTGTGATGCTGTCATGCTTGAAAGAGATATTGATCAGTCACGAGAATGAGCCTTGAGTGGCTTACTCCATATTCCTACATTCCAACCATCATTGCTGCATATATGTCCACAGAGCCGTGCAGGACGGCTACAAGTGAGCAAAGAATAGTCCTGGAGCCAAGCCAAGGTTGGCTACATGTAAAGACAAGGTGTAAAGTTTTTCTAGAAAAGCACTCAGAGAGCGCATACCTCCGCCATGCCATTTGTCTGTCTGTCTGTCTGTCTGTCCGTCTGTGTGTGTGTGTGTGTGTGTGTGTGTGTGTGTGTGTCTGTCTGTTTGTCTGTTAACAGTATAACTCAAAAAGTCATGGACGGATTTTCACCAAATTTTTTACAGGATGTCCGGAATAGCAAAAGTGACCTTCAAAAAATTCCTGGATCCAGACGGTGATCTGGATCACCTCCAAAATCTAATCGATTGTTACTCTTGCTCTTCCGGACATCCTGTAAAAATTTGGTGAAAATCCATCCATGACTTTTTGAGTTATACTGTTAACAGACAAACAGACACACACACACACACACACACACACACACACACACACACACACACACACACACACACACACACACACACACACACACACACACACACACACAGGCGGACAGACAGACAGACAGACAGACAAACAAACTCCGGTGATTTCATAACCTCCTGGCGGAGGTAATTACACCAGAAGCAGAAACTGTACAAACACAAATAATTGTCAGATGTTCTACTTCCCGATGGTCCCTGAACTACTCATCTGGAACATGTTGTTTAGTTGTGAAAATTAATCAAATCTAAGCTTGAAATCATGGTATTTAACTAAAATTCCAAATTCAACTTAATTATGAAATGTACCAAAAATAAACGATCAATTTCTGTAAAAAGCTAAAAAAAAAAATCTTTCCACCTTAGTACAACCATTAAGCCATTAATGAGTCAGCTGTGACCAGAAGTCATGTGACCTAAAATTCAAGGACTTTCAGCTGAACTACAGGCAGAGTTTACACAGCGCAGAGAATAAATGGTGAAATAGTAAAATACTATGCATGTAGAGTCCCCATTTTTTCACTATTGTCAACACATGAGCATCTGAAACAATGTGGATTCCAGGTTTGAAAAGAAAACTAAAAATGTTTCTGCTTTTTTTTTTTAAACAATACATGCCGAATAAAGTGAATTTGATTAAATATCACGATTTTAAGCTTAGCTCTACGTTTTTAGTCGGTCACAGATGAGTAGTTCAAAAACAAACAGAAACTTTGAAATTTGATTGTTTCTGTTTTTAAGCATCTGGCTCAGATAAATGATCTAATTTTGGAGATAGCTTACCTTTCAAACCCGTTGGCAGGTTTTGAGTATCAGAGGGTTAATGAGGATGAAAGCTGCGTATTTTAATTGGACTGTGCGAGTAAAAACCCAACTGGGGACGAGAGATGAAAATTAGCGAAAAGCGTAAACTCTCTGTGCAGTACATCAGTTAAATGCTCTGTTCTGGCACTACGTCAAACCGCATCATGCCTGTCAATTAAAAATAAAGAATTATAAAAATATTAGATAACACACTGAACTCCCAGAGTTCTTTTAAAGCGATTGTGGTCTGGACTGTTTATCTTTTTTGACATTTCCTGACTCTGCTGCACCCTTTTGCTAAAGTTACTCTGAAGGGATTAACTGGTGCATTCATTAGGGTCTACCACTACTGCGTATTTATGGAGCCATAACAGTATGTGGCGCTGACTGAAAATGAAGTACAGTGCTCACAATGAGGAGACTCGGTGTATTTTTAATAGTTTTTTTTTGGACAACAGTAGAGCTCCACGGCGCAGAGGAGTGAGATATATTAAGCTTTGGCTCCGAAAGCGATACTTGTTAGCACGATGAATTCATTGTTGCCTTGGGGTTCTTAATAGGATTTGTTGATGGTAAGAAAATACATAATATTAAGAGAATTATTCTTCAAAAACAGGGCTATAAAGGTTAAAATGATGAATTTGCTGTCGGGAAGTCGGCTAAGAACACGTAAATGGTAGATATTGTAGCTCCTGTAAACAGCTGCCCTCATGCCCGCCCTTGAATCAGGCATTTAAACCCACTGGCAGGTATATGAAATATTTAGTGGATAAACCCACATTATTAGTTCTTTTCGCGCTGAAGCAAAGAAATATAGCAGCACATGCACATGACTGCATGTGGAAAGCATCAACTTCCTTAAGAAGAGGCAAATAATTAAAGATCTAAATGAATCAATCCCAAGTCTGTGTTCAGAAATGATTATTAGAACCGCAAAGGATCCCCAGCGTCTCATGTTCCACATAAAAGGACGCTCACACCTGTCAAAATCTACTGCAGGGTCAAAAATGCGTTTCTCCTAGCGAGTGTGTTAGCTCAGCATATTTCCACGCAACTGATCGGCCAATTACCGAAGTAATTATTGCCTCTTGCAGATCTGTCACACTGTGCAAGCGCAGGGCAGTGGGGGATCAATAGGATGTGTTAATCCGAGCAGCACACAAACACACTCTTATACACCACAGAAAAGGAGGAGATGACGATCAAATGGGGATCAAATGCCTGCGCGAGTCTCTCCAAGGACCCCCAGGCAATGGGGGTTAATGGGTGTGCTGCGGCGCTTTGAGATTTTCCTACAAGAACATGCAAGTTGGATCCATTATCTGTTCGACTAGAGTCAAATTTGGAGAGAAAAAAGGAGATAAAAGAGTGAAATCATGTTCTGTTTACTTAAGGCTTCGGGGAGGGTCAGGGCTGGGACTAGAGTGGATTGGGAACAGGTGGAAGCAAGGGATGAATGAGAGAGGGTGGGGCAGCGCAAAACAGCACTGAACTTTAGCTGAACTGAGGGGAAAATGGCGAGTGAGAGATGAAGAAAGAGATGAAATAAAAGAGAGACAGATGATTCAATCTGTATTTTACAAGAGGAGGCGATGAAGGGAAAGACGGGACGGAAAGAAAGAAAGATGTGGGGGGCCGAGAAAGTGAACTGATGGCTGTTTGATAGCCGAAGAAGACAAATGGTGGAAGTGGATGTGTGACTAATGAGTGAAAGAGGAGCAGCAGGAAAAAGGGACAGAGGGATGAAAGAGAGGACAGGTAGGGAAGTATAAAAGTAGGAACTGCCAGGGTGAAGAAAGCACAGGGACGAAAAAGAGGACAGTGAAATCAGAAAAATCGCACAGAGGAAGCTAGTCGCTGCAAGTTGGGAGCATAAAAACCAGGAGGAGCTGTAGAAACGCAAGTATAAAAATATATAAATATATAGCAGAGCCTTGTAGTAGACTCCTCTTAGTACATTTGTTGTGACAGCATCAGGGCCGTCGCTACCATTGAGGACAATGAGGTCACGTCCTTTGCATTTTTTTCCTGGTAATCTGTGCATTTCAGCTACATGGATGAGGAAAAAACATTCTGGGTGTAATTAAATCTGACTGCATTTGAGAAAAAAAGGAATAAAGTATTGGAGCAGAGAAAATGATATCAGTACCCTAAAGATGCTTTACTATAAGGGAAAACGACCATGTTGTGACCATTTAACAAAATCCATTAAAGTGCTACATGTATCAGCGTATTACGATATTAATAATAATTTTATTTGTGAAGTATTTTTAGTAACAAAGGTTTATAAAGTGCTTTGAGAGTCAAAGCAAAAGCAGGATACCCAGCAGGCAAAACAACAAAAAAAACAGACAGTAAAGCCAAACAAGTCAAAATCAAAGAGAAATTGTGATAGAGTTTAAAAGAGAAGACAAAAGATGCAAAAAACATTATGCATAATGTATAAAGTGTGTTGTAAAAAATTACTTTATAGCTTTTTGAGGCTGACAGGCTACTAACAATGAGTATCTTTTTGTTTTAAATTCTGGAAAAATATAGCCTATAACATTGTTATTTTGATTCTTTTGGAATTTCATCCCAAGATTCAAATTAAGTGGAATATTTTTCAGATTGTCCGCACTCGAGTGGACAGACTATACTGTATAATGAGGACACTGTTTCTAGATGACCTCAATCCTTTGGCATGAACTACTGCTGTTTTTTTTTTTTTACTTATCAGCCAACACTGATGAAAAATATATGTACAGTATGCTAATATTAGTTGAAATATTTTAGCCGCGACTTAAAGAGCCCACATCGCGCACATTTTCAATGTTCAGAATTGTATTTTGGGGCTCTACTAGAATAATTTCTATGCTTTAATGTATAAAAACACATTGTCATACTGTACATAATTATAGCATCTCTTCTCATTTTCTGTATGAAATGCTCAATTTTAACTTCTGTGTCTTTAAAGGACCCCTCCTGAACACCAAAGTCTGCTCTGATTGGTCGGGTGGCATGAAAAAACTTTGGTTCAAGCACTGAATTTCCAGATCTATGAGCATAGGTGGACAGACAGAGCTCCAGCACAAGAGGCTCTACTGAGGAAATAATGTGAAGCTAAACAAACAAACTAGCTGCTAGGCAGGCATTATGCAAAGGTGTAACATGGTGATGTAGATAAGTAACAGTGGAGAAACCTGGACTTTGAATGAAGCATAAAGAATGAGTTCTGAGTGAGAGAATAACATTTAACACGCACGAAAATGCACATGTATAACGCACTGAAGGAAAGGAAAAAGGAAGTATGTCATGATTGAAAAATAAAAATAAAAACCTAATAAGATGTGTCTGCATCTGATGCTACAGATGCATTTATGTTGACATTTCAAATGTGCTGAGATTCAACAATCATCCTTTGAAACAACTTATTATTTCAGAATCAGAATTTGATTCCCGGCACTTCAGAAACAACCTTTAGACTGTCATAGTTGATAATAAAGTTTAAAATAAATATAATTATTTGAAGAAATGAACCATGGAAGAACCAGAAAGAATAGATAATAACAGGTGGGAACAGTAGAGTGTGCTCCCACCAGCAGCAATAAAAGAAGACCGTTTGTGCACGAAACCCACAACTAAAAATAATTACAGACCAAAACATACAGCACATGTGTAACCAAACACATCCTCTCCCTCTTCCAAAGCCAAACCAGCACAAGACGAGCACACGTGGCTGGAAACATACAACACAAATGAGCACTCAGCGAGTGCAGTAGTGGTAGCTGATCAGCACTTGATTATCTTCCCTCAGTGCAGCACACCCCAAGCAGAATCAAATCGGATGACTTCATTAGCATATCATCTGCATAATGGCTCAGCCAGAGCAAGGGCATTCGCTTACGTCTCACTCTGAAGGGAAGGGAGGTTAGGGTTAGAGATCCTCTTTAATTTTTGTTATAACTAAGCATATGCTGGGCCTCTTTGAGTCACACAGACATCTCAACTGACCAGTTAATTGAGGGCACGCTTAAAAGATGGGAAAAAAATTGAACTAAAGATAATTTCTTTCCATTGTGCACATTCACCGCAGTCCCCTCACTGATAAATCCAATTATCATCCTCTTTGCTGTAAATTAAACACGTGGACACAGATGTTTGTACGGCCAGTTTTAATCGCCTGAAGATTTCTATTTTAGCATTCTGCACGTTCCTCTTGGTTTATGTAACACACCTCTGAAATATACCACGACAAAATGAGCAGTGTGAATTTTGGCTGCACGAAAAGTCGTCCGTGTCCTCGCCGGTCTCGCTTCACTTCTTCCAAGGATAAAAATTCATGCAGTATCATCGACGCTCTTGGAATATTTATTCCCTTTCAAAATGGTGTGCCATTAAACGTTTTCATTTTCCTCACCTCGCAAAAGTCTGCCCTTAGTTAGAATAAGAAGAACGGTTATTTCTTTTTCACCTTTTAAACATTTCATATCACTTACTTTGTAATTCCAATGTTAATAAAAGTCATGGCAGCTTCTTTTTCTCTTATATATGTGTATATATATATATATATATATATATATATATATATATATATATACACAGTCTTTTTTTTTCCAAGACTTGCTGCCTTCATTATGGTTCACAGGTCAGAATTTCACCAGCTTAGATGAAATATGTTTTTGAACCAAGACGGCACCTTTTCTTGTGTCAGAATGTTCAAGTGGAAGACAGACTGCATGACAATTTCCCTTCATCGCACTGACACATGCAGATCCATATTATAGGAAAGGCTCATGAGGTTTCTATGTCATTAAGAGGAAAAAGAAGCATATATAGGTAGAAGCAACATTTAAATACACATAAATAGTGGCTTATATCACCAAATCTAGACTAGTACCAGGCTGGACACGCTTTGTGCCTTCAGAACCGCCTTAATTCTTCATAGCAAATATTCAACAAGGCGCTGCAAACATTCCCCAGAGATTTTAGTCCATATTGACATGACAGCATCACACAGTAGCTGCAAATTTGCGGGCAGCATGTTCATGATCCGAATCTCCTGTTCCATGAAATCCCAGAGGAGCTCTATTGGATTGAGATCTGATGACTGTGGAGGCCACTGGATACAGAGAACTTGCTGTCATGTTCAGGAAACCAGCTGTGACATGATATGAGCTTCACGATGTTACGCCGCTGAAAGTAGCCATGAGAAGACGAGCAACAAGCGGCCATAAAGGGACGATCAGGTAGGCTATGGTGTATGAATAAAGCTCCATTAAGGGGCACAGAACATGACATCTAATCACTTTATCACCAGCACCAGCCTGGATAATGCACACAAGTCAGGATGGATCCATGATGTCTTGCTGTTTACACCAAAATTCTGACTGAAACATCTGCAGAATTTGAGACTTATCCAACCAAGCAACATTTTTCCAACCTCCACTGGCTTATTTTGTTGAACTCACTCCAGCTGCACCCCCAGTTTCCTGCTCCTAGTGGTGCTCTGCTGCTGTAATCCACCTGCTTCAAGGTGGTACATTCAGAGAGGCTCTTCTGCATTCACTGGTTATACCCAGTGGTTATGCTTTTCTATCATCTCGAACCAGTCGCCCATTTTCACCCTCAGAACCGCCACTCACTCCCGCTTTTCAGACCATTCTCTATAAACCTCAGAGATGGCTGACACATGAAAATCCCAGGAGATCAGCAGTTTCTGAAATACTCACACCAGCCAATCTGGCACCAACAACTGCTCTACATTCAAAGTCACTTAAATCACCTTTCTATCCCATTCCGATGCTCGGTTTGAACTTCAGCTCAAATGATCCTCTTAACCATGCCTGCATGCCTTAAAGCATTGAGTTTCTGCCATGCCATTGGTTAATTAGAGACTTGTTTTGACGAGCCGCTGAACGGGTGGAGCTAATGAAGCGACCATGCCAAACTATTTTAACGTTTATTGCCTAGACTGGATCTATATTGCACATATATGTGATTCAACTCTTCTCAGTCAAAAAGAAAACACATTTCAGATACGCAGTGACATTCTTCCAAGGACAAATGATGACAGAGACAAGATCTCTGCATTTTCCTTTTTAGATATCTTCAATCAGCTTTGAACTAGTCAGAATGATGCTGCAGCTATCTTAAACTGAAATTATTCCTGGCCAAAATGTGATTACAGAAATCCCGAATTGGAGTTTTGACAAGTTGAAATGGCATTGCACATATCTTCAGTTATATAAGCAGCAGTTGGCTTTTCAAACATGCTACGACACTGCAGCTGTAACCACTTTTGACAGCCCTTTTACCGCCACGTCAGAGCAGCCCGAGGCCGAAGTTCCAGTAAATTTCGACCACAAGTCTCAAATGAACAAAGCTTTCATTCTCGATGAACTCCTCACTAATGAACTCTTCATATTGGACAGAATTTTCTAATTATCTTATCCACCACAGTTACCACTACTACGTCCACTAGCACTGTCCAAATACTTGGCTTGACCAGAAACCAAGAGGAATGTTTGCACAAGCAGAGTCATGCACAGCAATTCACACTAGTCATAATGACACTTGAGATCTTTGCAACTATTATTTGGACTGGTTAAAACTGAATTAGAGATATCTCTGTGTCATTCGGACTGTCAAGAATGAAGTCACAGATGTTTTTAATATGAATTTGGATGAAATTATGACATAATTTTAATGCCAAATAGTGAAATTCAGCTATTAAATGTTAAAACAGCTTCCATCTTCCTCTTGTCGTCTTCTCTTTCAGAGCCCAGACGCTTCAAATATGGTTGTACTTGCAAAATGCGATAACTAAAATGCTTATTTCCAAGAGTTTGTCAACCAGTTAGAGGACAATGGTCTCTAAACTCAAACAATCTTTCAAAAGGAATGCCTTCATGTTAGTGGAGCAAAATGAAGAACAAAGAAGAGAACATGCTCCGGTGCTTTACACATTAAGATTTGTCAGCAACATTGGGGCACTATTCACATTTGTCTTCACTCTGTGCAGTAATCATACAAATATTCTACCAAATTTTACTGGAATTTGTTCCTGATCATTGTTCCAAATGAGATAGCAGACCAACAGGCAGACTTAAAGAAACAAAAAAAAAGATATCTCTGTCCTTGGCAAACCCAAACACAGAGAAGATGATTTAAATAAAAAGAGGAGAGAGAAGAAGAAAAAGATAGAAAGAGGCAGTGTCCTCCAACAGTGGTCGCAGTATTTCTAACCATTCTGCTGCCATGTTTGTTTACTTTCTCCCTGGTGTGAACATCTATGCATGGCTGCAGCCATCACATCTACACATGTCACCCCTCTGCACAATCACACAACCCAGCACACAAACACACTCGCTCCCACAGATTCCTAAGCCTTCCTGCTCTCGTACTTAGACTCTCACAATACAGCCCTTCGAGCCACATCTTAACCCAGTTCTTCGCATAAATCCTACTCATAAGGTCTCAGGCACTCCACAAACAATGCACAGCATTCCTGAGATTTCAGCCAAATGTGTACTACTACTCCAGCGGTTTTCCAGTTTGAAATGAGAGTGGATTTGGCACATTTATGACAGATTTCGTGACTAGTGGGGCATCCGAATGTTCACTTTCGATTCACTTTTAATTGCGACGCTGTGCGGTCAACGCAAACTGACAGGCTCTGAATGTACAGAGAGAATGTTTCCACTCACATCCCTCTCTGATATTATGCAGATGTACATTCATGTAATGTGTAAGCAGATTTTCTACTTGTCACTGTGTGTGAACGGCACACATTTTATGTTTGTCCAGCCAATAATGATCATTCAAATATTTCACGCAAACATATTAAACATTTTGTTGAGAGAGAGGCTTAAGAGCAATATTCTGCTGGTGATAAGCAGCAACGCAAATAAAGATGGACAAATATGTCAGTTACATATTTGCATGTTTTCTCTCTTGCTCTTTCACTCTCTCTCGCTGTTGCGTAACCGCTGACGCACTCGTGATCCGTGAAAAAATGGGAATCAGTTTTGCTCGGTTGATCCAGAGGTCAGCAGAAGAGAGAGAGCAGAACAGAGGCAGAGGAGTAAAGAGAGCACAAGGCCAAAAAAAGAGAGCGAAAAGGAAAGAGAAGGAGGAGAAAGACTGCCAACGTTGGCATCTGAGAGTTGGTGTCGGGGTAAGAACTGTTCGGCGCAGCTTGACAGTGTTTTCTGAACCTTTTGCTTGTCGTCTGGGGAACCGGAGATGCAGGAAACGCCTCGGAGAAAGGGGACACGAGAGAGGAGGAAAAAAACATGGCAAGAGGATAATGTAAACCAAATGGAATACAGAATGCCGGAAAACAGAGGGAGGGGAAAATGACAAAGCATAGAAACACAGAGAAATGGGAGAAAACATGAAAGGAAATTAGAGAGGAGACAATCGATCGAAACAAATGTAATGGAGGAAAGAAAAATCTTTAATTAAACAGCCTCTGAAGCTTAAACAGAACTGCTTGCTGCCTCCATTTTTCAGTCACACTTTATGTTCCGCGGAGTAGAAAACAGGGGCTGCCAGGGTGAAGCTTAACGCCAGCCAATCAGCATCCTTTCAGAAACAATGAGCTGCAGGAGGAGACCCACAGGTATAGAGGAGAACGCCTGTATTTACAGCTCATATTTCGCGACTGCTTGAGGAGCAGCCGGTCAGCGAGAAAATCAATTTGAACCGATGCCCTCAATTTTTAGCAACTCCGAAATTCCACCTCGAGGATTGCGGTGTAGTTCTTAGACTGAGTAATGAGGGAAGGCAAAGTTAAACTCAATTTCAGGGTGAGCGTCTGGCCATTAATAGCTGTTTATCAACAGGACGGCCCACGCTCGCCAAGGCCAATAAGTGCCAGCTGGTGCTCTGGATCCACAGACTGAGGCGGGGCAGGAAAAACCCGTATCCATTGCTTTCTGTGACACTGCATGGATGCAAATACTCCAAAGCGGCGATGACACACAGAGCCTGTCCCTGTCTCATATATTAGAAAAGGACAACAAAGGACAAGTGCTTCATTTTCCAACATGCAATCATGTGTCAGGAGGTTAAGGACTGCATTTAGAGGCGGGAAACGCTCCGTCTGTCTTACCCTTTTTAGCAGCAGTGAATCAACTCAACACTGGAAATAAAGCTTTCTGGGATACACTCAGAGTTTTCTACGAGCTCTCGAGGGGGTTTCCCAAAAAGTACCATTATAGGCAGTAAAATTGTCCTTTCATAACTTTCATAAAGAAAAGTAACTGCCTATTTTTCACTTTTCTACACTATTGCTAGCCAACAATGCAAATTTCTTCTGAATGACAGACTTATTCTCTCGTTCATAAAAACAGATGATGATCCTTATATTTTCAAAAAAAAAGAGGGGAACGTAGCATATATGGGAAAAAGCATACGCAATAGAAGAAGTGGGAATAAAGGCTAAACATCCTAGTCCTATGAAAGACAGTTTCTTTTATTTTTAATACAAGGTTGAAGTTGGGTACCTCGCCTGTCTTAACTGATTGTTGACTGTTAAAAGTTTGTCTATCCGTTGGATTTCTAAGACAGGAGTTATATTAATATTCCTAAAAGTGAAGCTTTGATAATGTTTTCCTATTTGATGTTTTATTCAGAACATTTTTAAAGCTCAACTGTACTCACTGCATTTTGGTAAAAACCGCTGAATACAAACTCATAGTGGACAGTTAGAAATTGATCAGAAACGGTGCAGCAGTCTCTCTTTTCCAAGCATTTCAGTTCCTTATTAAAGCCTTACTGCCTACATTGCTCGTAATTTTGTTCAATAAGAGATTTGGGTGTGATTTCCTGGTAGCAGCTAATGTAACCTGCTAGTTTCAGAGATGAGAAGCAGGTTACAGAGGTCTGATAACATGTCATATATCTTATTTAACTTTCCCAGTCCTTTAGAAAAAAAATCCTACAAAGTATCTAAATGCAAAAGTTAGTCACTGAAGTCCAAAGCACACTGGCAGACTTGACCTAAAACACCAGCATCCATTGTTTAATGTGTAAACTCACACACCCACAGCGTCCCGACATGCATCAACGTTTCATTATAAGCCACTGGCCAATTTTCAAGCGTCGACACGCATAAACTCTCCAGAAAAGCAGCGACTGAATCACTCCATGGATGGCAAATCACATAATGCAACACTGCTGACACAGGGCAATTCAAACAGTCAGTTCAAAATCATGATTCAAATTCAGCTGGTTGTAGAGCCCTAAAACTGGCATTGTCTCTTGTTATAACCGAATGTTGATGCATTTCCTTTGAACTTCTTGTGATGTGACTATTGCGCACACATCACCATGTCGATGCTGAAGCGATATACCGTGCAGCCCCAACACATACATTTTGCAGCTACACACCCTGTAGCTTCTTTTGAGCAACAAAAAACAGAAATTCCAGATAAATAATATATGAACACTCACTAGTTTTCAAGGTATAGTATAGCGTACTTGCAGTCTCTTCACTGAAAGTACTGTATAACAACACAGGAAACAATGCTGTGTAGACTAAAAAGCTGCTGAGATATCTCTGTAGAAGCACTGGCCAAGTCCAAAGAACCAACCAAACAGCTATAGGGAGTGTGGACAGGGGCTGAACACAAATCCCACTGAAGCCTGGCAGCATCTGTGGACAGGCAGTAAGCTCTCCCATCTTGAGCCTGGCTGTGATGTGAGGCTCATGATGTCCACAGTACTTTGAACTGGAGAAACACAAGGAAGAGGAAGGAGGAGGAGGGAGAAAGTGAGAAGGGCTAACTAGAATACTGAGGCTGACAGAGATGAATAGGGCAGGACAAAGGCAGAGAGGGAGACTGATAGAGAAGGAGTCAGAGAAGAGGTGACAGGCAGGGCGAGAATATATATATAAATATATACACACATATATATATATATACAGAGAGAGGCGGACAGAGGCAGAAACTGAAAGAGTGCCACAGAAGCAGAAAGCAAAAAAAAATAAAAATCTCATCTGTGGGAACTTTGCGGCAGGACTTTGAGGGGATAATTAGGGAGAGTGACTCCAGAAGTGGAGAATAAGTTCTCAGTCCAAAGCCTTCATGCAGGGGGATTAGACTCAGGCTGAACTCCTCCCTGCCTCCCTGCCTCCCTGCCTCCCTCCCTCCCAGCGCTCTAACCGCTCTCTAAAGTGGACCACTGACAACTTGGCAATGGGGACAAGCAACTATGTCAGACGCTGTCCGTACATTTTCATTACACAACCAGAAAGCCACCGTTTCTCCATCAAAAACAATAAAACAAAACTGCACCTTTCAGAGTGGCCTTTTACTGTGGGCAGTCTAAGGCACACCTGTGCACTAATCATGGTGTCTAATCAGCTTCTTGATATGGCACACCTGTGAGGTGGGATGGATTATCTCAGCAAAGGAGAAGTGTTCACTATCACAGATTTGTGACACAGAGAAATGTCTTACATCTTTGAGTTCATCTCATAAAAAATGGGAGCAAAAACAAAAGTGTTGCGTTTATTTTTTTGTTGAGTGTATAATAGATGTTCTGACATTAAGCGAGCCTGCTATACCCTGATGAACACCATCCAGATCTCCACTGGAAGTATATCGCTGATGAGAAAAAAATAATGATTTCGCAAGTCAGTGAGTGCAATAGGGGCCTTGATGTACAAGGAGCCACTTTATGATTGCGTTCTGTTAGAGTAGAAAGAAAAATTCTGTTGAGCTCCTTCAATTAGTGGTATGTAGGTAGGATCTATGGTCTTAAAATTAACAAAATGCATAAGATTTAAGATTTTTTAAAGGTGAAAATCAAGTATTTTTCCGTGTTAGCATATCCATATGTTTTTTTTCTTTTTTACATAGGCCGGTAGACTTATCATGAACAAATAGGCAGGAAACATCATGATTGAGCATATCCAAATGGAAAATGCAGCGAACCAATGGCAGTCTCAAAAGCACAGACTCAAATTTCCAATCGTTTCATAACTGATAAACCAAACGACCCAACCCTGTCAACTTGCAGGTAGGAGCAAATCTACACCAGGTCAAGACAGAGAGGGATTGTTTTGTGGAAAAAAGCATCTAGTTATGTAACCTAGAAACACAAATATGAATTTATGGGTTAAATCGACAACCAAAGAGGAACTTTAATTACCAGACTATTGAATCTTCACTTACGCTTGCTCCACCATGAAAATAACTTATTTGTTTTGTTGCACAGCTACGAGTTTGACTCACACGGAAGAAAATAATCCTTGTTTCAACATGTTGCCTGCAGGTGTTAACAAGCATCGCGCATCCTGCATCTGTGATTGACTTTATCACCTCACAACAGGATGTGTTACATGTAACAGTTGATGTTTCCGGCTGCACAGGCACAGTTTCTATGCACAGATGCCTAAATTTAACACAACCTCCGAGTGCACTGTAAACACAAGCCTTTGCGCTAAGCTCTCATTATCTGCCAAACATAGAGGTCTGGTTGCATTTGGAGTGCTAGCTGTAAGTTTCTACTCAGTTGGTACTTCACTTAAAGAGCGTCCTATTTTGACTTCTTCCTGTGAGCGCAGAATAGGTTAAATTCAGCCACTGACATCACTCAGTTTACAGTTTACAAATGAGAATAAATGACTTTTACCATGTCAAACTTGCATTTTTGTTAGCAGGATATGATATACAAAAGCAACCGTTAAAATGTAAAAATATCTGCAGGCTGAAGTTCAGTGTGCTGCTAAGTGGAGCAGTGTTACTAAGTGGAGCACAGCCTCTGGTCGGCTGCCACGGCTCACAAAAAAAGTTTGCTATATCGTGGAAGCTATGCATCAAAAATGAGTTGCATCTCCGAGCCAAAGAACAATCAGGTCTTCTCTCATTGGAGGGGACTGAAACTTCCTCTATAGATGGCTCAGAGTTCATGTGGCATCGGTATTAGATTTGAGCACAGGGATGACAAGGTGCTCCATATTTTTCACTAGAAATATGTGGCCTTGGCAGCACTGACATGTTCGCCTGGCCCCGTCATCTGCAGCTATCATTTCTCTCTTTTTCTTTATGCCTTCAACCCCTTCCTCCCCCTCCCTCCTCGCGCTCTGTTGTCTCTCCTCTCGGGTGTGTTTTCTCCTCTGTTCTCCCCAGCCTCCCACTTACTGTGCCCTCTGACCACTGTGCCATTTACAGTACACAAACAAAACTGCAGAGACATGAATCTAATAGCACAGGGACCTGCTTTAAGGCAAGTCCTCCTTTTACATATCACATCCCAGTATCTCACAATAGAAAGCCATGGAATGAGTTGCGCAACGCTGCCTTGGATGCATGTTTCAGAATCACGTCCAATCATTAAATACTCATAATATTGATTCTGTCATCCATTATTTTCTGTTATTCCTCTCCAGGGACGGCAATCAGGAGTTGGAATCATTGCAGGGTTATTACAAACAGAGAGAAAATCATTTACACTTATACCTTTGGGTAATTTGGAGACCCCAGTCCATCTGTTTTGCATGGACAGCTGCAGGAAAGTGGAACACCCAAAGGAAAGCCACCACGGACTTACATACAGGGGGCCAGAGCCGTGCATCAAACCTGGGTCCTTCTCATTTTGTTACGCAACAGCGCTAACAGCAGAACTGCCATGGGATCACTCGCTGCACATCTAAATACAAGTATAGGGGAATTCTGTTTTTAGTTTGAACCCATCCACAGGGAGAACCCGGTGCCAGCTCTGATGCAGAGTGAAGACAGGAAAATCATACAGATTCTAGTGAAGTCACACTGTGATCACATCTCAGTCAAAAGTCTGAAAATGCATGATTATCTTTTATTGGATCTCACAAAGCTCTTTCCCAGAACAGAAATTGCACAATCATTGCCTAGCAACTATGACAAGGTGCAGCATGCCTTTAGTGATTTCAACTTTTTGAAATGTGCATGACCGTCTAGTAATATCTGCACTCAGTGTCCAAAGAGTTTGAAGTTCAGAGTCTACAGCAAAAAACACAAAAGAAAAGCACAAAGAATGGATTGACTGGTGCATTTTACTGCTTAGATTAATACCTACAACCAAGAATCACTTTCAAGGCCAAAAGGGACATCACATTTTGTCAGTTTGTGAGATTACAAGTTATTCATATCTGCTGTGTGCAAGCTGATCCTGGATGATGTCATGAGTTTCGGGTAATGGACTGGATTGATGGATGGATTTAAAGGAGGGCTTCACTCCAGAAGCCCCAGAATACGTTACCCGAGATAGAGTCACGTTAGCCAAACACATCACTTGGTTCTAGTCCTGACTGGCTTTTTCTCATAACATTAAAAGATCAAAGCATGTAGTCTGAAAATATTCACAGACAGGTCAACAGAGACACGAAACTATGATGCAATTAAACAAATTTACAGCATTAGACATTCCTTTTTGGTTCTGGCCACTTTTTTTTACCTATTGTAGGCTCATTTCTTTTTACTGCCAAAGAAAGTCCTGCACCTCTGTAGAAACAGCTCAGTCATGGCTAGAGGTAGACAGAACTGAAAATGTCATTTGTGCAGTAAGACAGTGATAATGCCAGAATATATATATAAGGGGGAAAAGAAAATAATTTCCCGAAAGGTTTGCTTTTTTCTCACAAAAAAAAGACAAATAAACCTGAACATGTACAGTATTTTTCCAAGTGCACTTACAGTTTACTCAACTTCTAGTCATAATTGTGCTGTTTCCATAGAGGTGCATGACTTTATGGTGCAGTAGGAAATTAAAATGCGACAATAGCGAAATAAATTCACAGAAACTGTTCATAATTTGAAGGGTTGCTGGCCTAGAAGCTGTAGAGAATAATTACACAGAATGAGACATTAATAAGTGCTCCATGATGACTAATAAAGAGCAAATGGTGCTGCTAATTTTCATGCTAAAAAAGAAGCTAATTAATGGTGAATAAAGTGTAAACCAATCAGTCGTCTGACAGCAGCCAAGTTTCAGTCAAAACTGAAAAAATACACAATTTTTTTAAACCAATACCCATCAAGATCAAAGTACAGGAGGCACACACACATACCATGTCATACAATAGCACGCATAACCAGATACAAATCCAACAACAAGTACACCACGCTGCTTTGTTAAATGAATAATGAAGATATTGTCTGCATGGCTGCAATGCACACAGGCTGCTGCGATGGCCTGCAGCCAAACGTCAGGTCAAATTCACCAATCAGCTCTATTTCAACAGACACTGAAGAGTCATATCCAATTAAACACACACACAAACATCTGTGTATATGTACACACATGCACCGTCACACAGTCTATCATTAATATTTACCGTTTGCAAAGACACTGAATAATCCATAGCAGAGCTTACTCTCATCATTTTATATTAAACAGTGTTAATCAAGTGAAAATCAGTCAGTCTGCAGCACTGACACGATTTTTTTCTTTCCATCTTCACTCATCCCCTTGTTCAATCATTCATCCTTCATGCAACAGTAAATGTGCACGCTCGCTTTCTCCCTCCAACACACAGGTGAGCATGTGAATACGTTTAATGAACACACATAATAAATGATTAACCGGCAGCAGCACAGATTCCACACACAAATGCAAACACACACACACACACACAGCTCTTCCAGCTCAGATAAGAGTACAGTAGGGAAAAAGGGATTGCTGTACCTTTGTTTCTACCTACAGTTTTTGGAGAGGAGAAGGGATCCGTAGAGATAAAAGAGGAAAGAGTGTCATCCCAGGCAGAGCACCAGAGAACGACAGCAGAAAAAAAAGTGGGTAGAAGCTATTGTTAGTCTACATTGTGCCTGTACACTGCCAACTGACACTTAGCATGCAAAATGTTGACAATCATGCAAATGGGGGAGAAATGGGAAAAGCGCACCGGGGCAGCACACAACTGACGCTTCACAACTGCAGCACATTTCATTTTTCTGTTTATTTTTTTTTTTTGTGGATTGAATCACGATGCTGAGGTCACACCAATAAGAAAACTCATTTGCACATCCCACTGAAATCAACGTGATAGCTAGCATTTGTTGTGGATAGCTTTTGTGAAAGCAAAATCAAAACGAAGAGGAAAAATCTATTGACTTTGGTTGTTATTTAAAGCAAAGTCTCACATAAACAGACCTATCTAGAGAATGGTCCTGTACCACCTCATTATAATTCTGCTATAACAGGGAATGACATTCTGGATTATTCGTAGTCCGTTAAACCAATAACATTCATCTTGGGCAGCACTAAACTAAAGTTGCAGTAATGGTGTCTTTGCTAAATTGTTTAGTGGAAACTTGTTTTGGTGGAACGTTTGCACTTGGAGATTTGAGAAATGTCATTACGGATAATTCACTAAAAGAAATAACACATTCGCCTCATTGCACAATCCAAATCTTTCCATATGCAGGTTGCTGCTATGAGGTTGATATTTTCCATAGCAAAGGGAATTTGAAAATGTACATAGTGGAAAGGGAGTCAGACTATTCTTTAAGGAAAAAGAAAAACAAAGAAAAGGTTTACAACCCAGTTAAATTTGGAGTTTGTGGTTATCTTCATTGCCTTAAAGGTCAGAACTGTCAAGACGGCTTATAATTGATTAGGTTCAAAGTAGAACTCAAAGCACAGAAGACATTCACTCTAAATTTGCAGGGGAATTCTGAGATTTTGGGAGATTCATTTGGAATGAACTTATCTCTGCATAAATTGGCTACTTTGGACAGTTTTTCTTCCATCAGAAATGATTGCCAATGTTGGACAAAACAACAAAATCTCACATTACAATGAATGAGAATCACATAGAAGATAGATGTGGTATGACTGAAAGCCATGGTCAACCTCTTTTTCTGAGAATAAACTCTGACATTATTTCTTTAGAATATCTATCATTCGTATTTGGTTTAAGTCAACAAAAGACTGCTGTGAAGGCCAACGCAGTCTCACAAACAATAAACGAGCAATGGCCCTCAGTGCTGAAGTATTTCTTTCACAATAAAGGTTGAAAATGGCGAGATTCTAATGTTTTTTTATTGCAATATACAGCCAGGGCTGTATGTTTAGCGCTTGCATGGGTGTATTCCAACATAAATCCTGACCTAAACCTTACCAGGTATTTTTGTAATATAAACTAAAGCCAACAGAGGATAAAAACAACAGAAAACAACAGCTGAAAGCCAAAGATGCAGCAACCGATGAGCATTTCCTAAACCACGATCTGTAGCTTTGGTGGCCTATACTCAAAGTAGTTTTGTAGCATATAGAAATGCAATAATTACCCACAAATGTGCAAAAACTTTTAGTGAAAATGCCACAAAACACGGTCCTACACAGAATTCAGCATCATTATTCAGTCTTCAAAGTGTTTTCGCGGCCAAACTGAAAGTAACTCGACAGTCACACGATAAGAACACTGGCCAATAGAAAAGAGTAGACCAACACAGTGCAGGTGCCCCATAATTTTGCAGCACTTATTGATAAATTAATATGGTTTTGAGCTATGAATCAACAAAAAAATTACACTTTGAGGGAGTCTACATATGATTGTCTTGCTATAGGAAATAAAATGTAGTTGATGTATATCAAATATTCCAAAATGAAAATGCTTGAGTAAATTAGGGTTACGCATGGGATGCAAAGTCAAGCTTTCTCATACGAAAATCTGATTCCCCATCCATCCACCAGCCAGACTTCAATACTACTTCCCATGTTTGGCACTGGATCTAAAGTGTAAACTGTGCACTGCCAATTAGTTCAATAGCATTATTAACTCAAAGGGATGCTCAGTGTCTTTACTACATGCACCGCTCTGCACTTTATTCTCCACTTTAACAGTACACCTCTTCTTTGTTCTCTGAGCTGTCTCCTCAAATTCCCTTGATTTTCTCATCCACCCTCCTGCTCTGCGGCTCTCCCCCCGCCCCCCCCCACCCCCACCCCCACCCCACAGTGGCCTGTGTCACTGCATGTTTGCTGTGGAACTGAGAATAGTACACAATTATGTAATACACAGGTGAAACGAGGCTGAGGAGACACAGAAGCGTAGAGAGAGAGAGACGAAGGTGAGATGTGGAACATGCCATGCTACTATGCACTCCTCCCTCCCTCCCTCCCTCCCTCACACACACACACACACACACACACACACACACACACACACACACACACACACACACACACACACACACACACACACACACACACACACACACACACACACACACACACACACACAGCTCTGCAGCAGTGGGAGCACACAAATGCACACGGACAGGTAGCGAAGGCATACACTGTAAATTTACGCCCCAAAACCAAGCCATGGGGTGAGTAAACAAAAAATAATAGACATGTAGAGAGGAAAAAGAAGAGAGTACCTTGCTCTGCCTTCAGGTGTGCGAGGCCTTGAAGAGAAAAATCAAACAGACAGGAACAGAGAGAAAAATTGAGAACACTACCACACCAATACTGCAGTTGTATTGTCAGTTTGCATGCTTTGCATGAGAGCAAACCATGGCTATCACGCTAAAATGCCAAGCTTTCCCCAGTGCATTTAGAAAGCTTTCTGCTGAAACACACAAATGACTACTAAAGATGCAACACTAGACCTTATGTGAATATAAAGTAGCTAAGGAGGTCGTTTACCGAAGACATGTCAATTATAAATGCTGTAATTGGATTACTGGTGCAGCTTTTGCTTGCTTTTACAGGTGAAAACATACATTTTTAATAACTCACTATGACATGATCTGCTGCTACTATTTAACTCAAACTACGACTAATTCTTCTTGAGACTCACCTGGTTTTCTCTGGACTGCTGTGGAGTTGTCACAGGAGAAAACATAAAAAAAAAAGAGAGAGAAAGCAAAGAGAAGCATCGCATTAGCAACACACTACAGCTGCTTTTGCATGTGGATCTAACATGCAAAACATACCACACTTCTAATCATCGCGTTGTCATGTAAGGAGCAAAGAGATGCTCCTTGACATGCCCGATTCAACTGATTTGAGTAGAAATCCCTGTGGAAAGAAAACACATGAAATCTCATCTGTCCCGTCCTCTCGGGGAACCAGATTGACGTCCCCCCCTGTGGCAAACAACTCTTTCACATTTCGAATATTGTCACAGTAACTTAATATTCTGCATCTCGTATCACACAGAGTCCCTCACACACGTTGAAAAAAAACACATAAATCCACACCCCTGAGGATTTATGGTGTCGTGAGGTTTGTGGATCTCGGGATGCTCGTTCTCAGACCCATGCTTTTCTCCTCCACCTTCCTTTTTCTTCACTGCTGACCCAAAATCAACACACTCCTTGCGGTTTGCTCAGAGGAATGCTCACTGTGGGAAACCTTGGTGCAATTCGCGGCATGGCGTGGCAACAAAAAAACGAAAGCCACACATTGAGTTTTTCATCTCTGGCGGCAAACATCCTCACCAGGATCTCACCCGTGGATGACACCTCGCGGGTATCAAACATGCCAGTCTGGTTTAGGGAACATAAGACAGTAAGTGAATTCAGCAGCAGTTGTGTCTGTTGTATGTTGAGCGTTTTACTGCTTTGGTCTAGACCTGAAAAGGAATACGCAGAGGCTCGTAATCAGCACCCCCGAGGAGCATCAAGAGGAAGAAATTAAACAAATCTTAATTAAGATGGACGTCAGACATTTAAGCTCTAATACACAATATCAGATGCTAATTGGAGTGTGTGGAGCCTCGACTTGGAGGACCAGCCTGTTTCCCGCCACTACATATAACCGGGGACTCTCCTGTTTGAGTTTTCTTCCACTCTGACAGCATTAAGTCTCATGTTAAATTTAACAAACTCAACACAGGACAGAAATATCATTTGAGAGGATGGGCAGGGAGACACCGCTGGCGAAGACGAGGTGAGATTTTCCTCCTGTCTCCTTTAGGGAGTCTAAAATGGATGCTACTTCTCCTCCCACACGAGAAGGATGACATTGGCGGAGGAAAGGGAAGGACAAAGCGGGGGGGGGGGGGGGGGGGGGGGGGGATAGCGGCCAAGCTGATGGACAGCGGTGCAGCTCTGAAAAACCCCTGAACTGATGTGCAAGAATCAGCAAGAGCACTTTTCTGCACCGTACATTACGCCGTGCTGCACGCATGTTAAAATGCTCAGTTTCCCATGTAGTTAAAACCCCTTTCTCTTAATGCAACAGTGCTCAGAACAAGCCAATGTGCTGTGGAGGACATGTGGTCCGAGCGTAATCCCCTGCTCTATTTTACCAGCAGCTTCACCACTCAAATCCAAACATAATTTTCAGCTTGGGCACTAGACACAAATGCCCTCTGCACTGGAATCAGGCAAGTCCCTGCACCATTTTTTTTCCCTTTTTTTTTCTCTCCCTGACCTACTTTTTATAGTAAGATTATTGTAACTGTCATTTTTTCCATGTCTGTTTATTAATCCCCAAAGCTAAGCCTGAAGGCACCGTTTCAGCACTTGCTTAACAGTTTGCTTGCCCTAGCCTTCAATTACTAGCCTTCCATCAAGTCGCAGCATATTTTTAAAAGGCAAAAAAAAAAAGAGCCTTAAACTGCTCATTACGAATGCAGGATGTGGGAGTCTGAAAGGAGGAAATGGGCGATCGTTTTACATATTCAATCCAAGCATTGCTCTTAACAACCTTGACCTTATGCATATCTCATTGTAGCGCGGAAACCCCGAGGTATTCATGAGACTTCATAATGTCACCAGGACTAAGTTAATTGCCCAGATTGAGGTTCAATACCCAGATCATTATCATAAAATATATTTGCTCAACTAACAACAAGAGCTGAATCGAGTTAATATTCATATAAAAAAAGACTTTGCAAAGAGAATTACCAATGACAAGACAAAACGCAGGAAACTACAGCGGCGGATTTGCCTGCCAAAGTTGACATGTACGGAGAGCGAGTGGTGAGTGGTGTCTAATTTCAGTTTGCTGCCCTGACACAGTTAGTCACACTGATACATCCTGATCCACATGGGAGGAGAGGCTGAACATGTGTTTTATGGCCAACTGTTTATGGTGCTAAGCTGCAAGCCGAGTTGGACGGTTTGGGAAGAGCTGCAGGAGATCAGAGATGGAAACCGTCACATGATTAACAGTGATGCTTTAGCAGCAGCAGCAGGCTAACATGGCTGTCCCATGATGGAAGCAATCAAAAAATGTGCGGGAATATGCATGTTTTACTCCTCTCTCTCGTCAGATTTTCTCATTTTTGATTGCACATGTTAATTCTGTGCACTCCATGCGTTTCCCCCCCTTCTAGGCCAGTGGGCTAGCAGGCTACCATTAGGAGCACGGCTGGCAAAATGCTTCCCAGGCCCAGTTCGTTCAGTCAGTCAGCCATCTGCCCATTTTAACGAGCAGCTTCGGGGCCTTATTCGCGTTAATGTGTGTGTTTATGTGCATGCTTGCGAATGCAAATGTGTCTGAGTGCACGCATGCAAAAGCCTGGACTTCTGCTGTTAGATAATGTAGCACAAATATTCACAGGTTTGACGGATTGCTTTCATCACTCATTAATGTACAGCATAATCACAGAATACCAACAGACACAGGTGTGCTAAGCTGTTGTGCAACCACACAGTGAAAGTTTGATCACTCTGAATGTTCCCTGAAAGCATTCTGTGCACACGGGTTGCTTCAACAACAAGTATTTTGCCACTTGTGGACATGTGCACATAAAAGTTTAAAAAAAAACCAACTATGTGCTCATCTGCTGACAGACAGTTTGAATTGACGGTGGTGTTTGCGCAGGCCTTTTCCAGGCAAATTAGCCATCTCTGTTCTCATTATCCTCCTAATTATGGTTCCCAGTCTCTGTGGCATAATCAACAATCAGCCACATCAGTTAATGAGAAAGCAGAAAAAGAGCAGCAGCCAGATCAGCTGGGGGAACTAACATGACTACCCTCCCTGCCTCGCTGTTTTTATGGCCCGAAAGCAGAGGAAGATGGAGAACAGGTGTCTGGGACGAATTAGAGGCTACAACGAGTCAGTGGTGAATTCACTCGTTGCACTCGCTCTTCCCCGCGGCTGAGACACGGCCGCCTCTTTCCAAACTGAGGAGTTGCAGACGCACTCCCAAAACCTTGGGTTGTTTTAACTCCAAGATGTCATAGTTCCCCCCGGTCAGCTCTCAGACAAATGAACCACCTACTTCTCCTCGATCGAGTGTTCGACACAGGCAGTGAGCAAATGGGATGAAGCGAAAAGGGGTCAAGTCCAGTCCGTCCGCTCGACTGCTCTGCAACCAGCACATCGCGTGCTGTCCTGAACAACGCCACGGGGCTGGAGCTCGAGATTTAAGCTCCAAACAGCTTCGTTTGGGTGTGAAATGTTGGAACATATTAAGAAACCAAACACAGAAAAACACTTCCAAATGCATGTTATAACGCTGGCAAATTACAACATCCTAAGTGTATTAAAAATAGCTTGCAATCAGTGGTGTAGCATTCAGTGAGCATTCCCTGATTTTTGGCAAAATGGAGTCATCCCTCAGCCATGTCAGTCTGATTCAAACAGGCAGGAACTGGGTCAGCAGTGAAGGAAATTTGACATGGGTCTGTTCACACAAAGTTATCTCCCACAATCTTGAAGAAAAAGCGTGTAAGGTTACAGGGAAACTGTGTATTGACTAGATTACTTCTCTAAATATTAAAAATGGAAATGTTGTGATGTTGGGAATGCATGTTTTTTCAAAAAGAGGAAATTTAGCAAGTTACTCTTAATATCATCTGGCATTGATTTCAAGGCTACAAGCAGTGGTGTGTTTGGAAAGATTTTTCCATTAAGCAGCTGTAGTGCCATACAATATAAGAGAACATTACTTTTTAGTGTTTCTGGAGAAAGGAGGTGAAGAGTTCTGGCAACTTTAAAAAAAAAAAAGGCTCCTGGTTTCTATCACTTTCATAGGGCCATTTGAGCATATACGCAAGGCGAAAAAAGCTTTTTTTAAAATTTAAGTCTAAAGCTTTCAAGGTGTGGAGACAGAATGGTGGAATATTGTCACAGTGCTGCATCTCATTACACGGCCCCCAAAAAAAGCGATGGCCTTGGCACAGAAGCAGAGGAAAAATAGATGAAGTTGTTTCCCATCCAAACTTTGTGTGTACCTTCAGGTCCCTGCAGCACCTTGCAAAATCTGAATACATTTAATGAAAAAAAAAGGGAGGGAGAGAACTCAGTGTTGTAATTGTAGTCACATCAGCTAATACCGTATCCACCACTGCCTCATCAAAAGTAATAACTGTGAAAGGAGAGGAAACGCTGAGCACATCACCTCCAATTTAACTCCCACATGAAATATGAGGACTTTCTAAAAGAAGCTGTAAGAGCAACAACCCACAAAGACACATTCTGACTCTCCGTCCTGCGTGAGTTGCTTTAAATCTCGCAGAGACATGGGAGTATAGCTGCTCCCGCTTCATATAAATTACACTGTTGTGTAAAATGCTACTCTGCAATCAATGCACATTTTTCAAGACATTTCACAAATGAAGTTTGGTGTGGCACAAATCCCATTAGGTGCAGGCGAGAAGAGCAACGCGGTTATGGAAATTAAATCTAATTCCGAAAGTCTGCCTGGAGATTTATGGTTTTTCATGCCACGTGGCATGAGATGATTTTAATGACATACATCTGCGGAAAAAGAAAGAAGACATGACAGGTTAATATAACAATGTTCTTTACTGTATACCTGGAAGCAGACAGCAGACCTGCTCTATATTTGTAAAGGAATCCCTCTGAATTTTTTACAAAGATTTAATCAATATTCAGCGCTTGACACAGAAAGCTCTGGAGCCAGCCCTCTTACCTTCACTGCAGTATCGACCTACATATCCAGTTTTGGAGCAGTCACAGTAGGTTTCTCCATCTGCCAGTGAGCAGATCCCACCGTTCTCACAGGGGTTCTCTGTGCAAAGGCCCATCATCTCCAAGCGCACCTTCTGACTATTGATTAGTGTGGGCAGCTTACTCCCATAACTGAGGTCTGTGATAATTCCTTTGAATGGCGGCAGCTCGTGGACAGAGGGCAGGGTGATGGCAGATGTGCGGATGTCTCCCGGGAGGCCTCCGAGAAAGAGGTCGCTGACAATCTTCATGAACTGCCGCTGGGGCCGAACCTCCTGCGTCTTGGTCTGACCGTCCACGGCCAAGCCAGTCCGCAAGTTGTGCCTGTTGATGGCGGCAAAGTGCCAGCGGCTGTCGTTGACCATTTTGTCGGAGGTGATGGTGGTCTCGGCGCAGTCGATGCTGATGCGGAGCTGCATTTGACCTTCGGACACGGTGAGGAGTAGGAAGTCGCAATATCCGCCGTCGTCAAAGTAGAGCACCAGGCCTTCCGATTCCGAGGTCTTGAATTGAAACGTCAGGTCACTTCTGGAGCTGGCATCCCAGCGCAGGTAGCGAGCCCACTGACCCTCAGAGCCAGTAAACTCCAAACCTCCGCTCAGGCCCAGCACAGTACTTAGCAGCATGAGGAGATGCCCAGGAAGGCTGTTTGGATTCATTGTAGAGAGTAACAGGGAGCGCCAGAAGAGGGTGAGAACTGGGGATAGATCCTCAGACTGATAAGAACATCTGATTACAGTTTTGTTCCAGGGCTTATCTGCTGGTTGTTATATTCCACATAGATAATTTTAACAGTCAAGCAGACAACGCAATATCCTCCTATATCAACTCTAGAGGCTGATCTGCAGTGGATAACGAATTGGATTTAATCTTGTCCGCCAAGTCTACGGAGGAGATATGGAAAAATATCCAGTTTCCGCACACAGTGGACAGGCGAAAGTGCTACGATGAAGGTGTGTTTTGTCAATGAATCAGAGCTACATCTTGAGATTTTTCTTTGAGGCGACTTCCTGGATTGAAGCATATGACGGCCAGCTCGGGTCCGGCCCCCATGGTTTGAGCTTCAGCAGCAGACACGCCTTTGACACAACTGTAAGCGGAAAAAACAGACGTTTAAACGAATAAATTCACATTTTTCAATCTCCGTTTGCAAAACAAAGGGACCATCAGCAAATAAAAATGATGCAATGAATACATATATTTATGAGCTACAAAACTGATCAAATGTAAAGTAAATCTAAATCAAGCAGATCATTTCTCAAACATAAAATGTAAAGCTTTGATAATCTCTGTCCAATTTTTATTGGTGTTAAATTATTTCAGCTTATATTAGTGTTGTAAAGTCTGTTCACTAGAGGAAAAATGGAAAAGCAGTATGAGTTTAGATCAAACTCCAAGGACACTGAAAGCACCATTCACTGCAGATCTCATTCTGTGTGTGGCCATTAAATACCACTTATTAACTGCTAATAACATGCATTAAAGGTCTACAAGCAATTTATGTAGGGTTTCACTTCGACCAGTTGCTCATTTTATTTTGCATATCAATTGAAATGATCAGTCAGAGTTTTTAAATCCTTAATTTGAGAGTCACATTCCAAAATTCTGGCAGCAAAATGCTGGTATTTTGTGGTAAAGAAAGACAGCACAAACAAATAAAACCCAGCAGTAGGCTGCTGCTGTTGATTCCATGATGAGTGAAAATCCATTGAGGTGAGCCAGAACATGTGTTTAGCCTGAAACGTTAGCCTGCTATCTGTAAGGGCCTGCTGGGATCCTGATAAATATGACTAATTATCCACCGCCACTCTCTCTCTCATTTGCATGTCTTTGGGGGATTACAATCATAAACAGCTATTCAGAAAGATGTTAGGATGGTACCACTTCATATTCGAATCCCGTACCACTATTAACTTTTTTTTTTTTTTACATTTCCTCCAGAATTCAAAATCATTTCCAACAAAAAAACAAACAAATGAAACGGATGCAACCGGAGTGGAATATTAACTAGCTCGATAGCCTTTGCATGCTGCACCTGCACTCACCTAGTTCTGTTTAAATTTGCTCAGCAGAGCTAGAAATGATTCACATGGCGAAACCTTATATGTGTGTGTACTCTTCCAGGCCTTTGCCCTTGCAATTGTTTTGGCAGTGGGCTGCCCACCAGACAAACGCATTGTCCAATCATGACAGTAGCACAGAACGTGCAACACAATAGGCCCTTTAACCACCTGCCCTGAATAGTTAATCTCGCTGCAGCAGGCGAGCTATTGAATTCTAGTAACCGATACCTATGCTAATGCACCGTGCATGTGTGTCCCAGTGCAGAGGCGTGCACGAGCCGCGCCTCTCTCACGACGCTGGGTTTGCCTGGGTGGATGATCGTCTTTGTTTTTTAAAAGTGACTCGGTGAGACAGCAGAAAGGTTAAAAGGTTTCTGTGTGGTGAAATAACCCGGAGGGCTGCTGCGTCACTGCAGCCGGCCGACTGCATTGGTGTTTTATGTACTGTATCCCTTGAATAAATAAAGCTCCAAATGTCCATGAAACCCAAGACGGTATAAAAACTTGGCCCTGGCCTCTATTCAATTAACATGACTTATTGTGTGCATTGCCTAACGGAGGTATCAGGTGTCTCTGCTTGCTATGGATCTGACAGTGAATACCAACAATGCTAACATGTTCTCTGTCAGTTAACTAAGTCACTAATGGAGACTTTAACGCATGCCTGCTTACTTCACTCTCATTTCCCCACCAAAAACTGCATTTTAAATCGGGTTCAAATTCAAGTAGTTTTCATTTGACAAACTGAAATCAGTGGTGGAGGCAGGCAGTATTTACACGTGTGGCCAGGCTGGGACCATGAATCACACTGGGGTGGCACAAAGCAAATCCCTGCAGGCCAAAATGTCTTTTCTTTGGCCTTCAACTCTTATCATTTTCTTATGCAACCAAAACTGCCATATTTAAGTACATGAAAACTCATGTACACTATAGTAATTTTTATTGGGTAACGACAAATCTGCAAGATGGAAAGATTACGCTTTTTCATCAGAATTTAGAACTTAAATATGACTCCAAAAATGCCATTGTTCTGCTCAGTATGTTCTAATAGCTGAGAAGTCACACCGTGTCCATCCAGCCTTTTGTTTCTTTATTTGGGCTGCAGGTTTTGAGTCAGTCTTGTATTGTTCAGCACTCTGTACCACTTAAGGACTCTTCAAACCCACTTTGAAAAGCTCTGGAAACAAGAGCTGTAATGAAATCCACAGCTCAAGCTAACGTAAACACACTGTAACTAATAAAAACATGTAAATATGCATGCCACTTTTATACAGTAAAAGATAATAATTTGAAATATCTGAGTTACTTGCTCATGTTTACATGTTCTGGTTGGTCACAGTTAATTGGTTCTATGTGGCTGAATAGGGAGGAACTGTTAAAATGTGTCTGTACGGGAACAACAGCTGTAGACAAATGGTTCTGCAAAAAAAAAAAAAAGTTCTGCCAGAAAAAATGAATGGTTACTGCATGTAACTCCAGTTCTGTGATGGCTTCACTATTTGTTGAGGTGTGTGAGCAGACTTAATTTGAAGTCCAACCATCTCCACCTGTTAGCTAGCCTGTAGGCTAAGCTAAATGAGGCTAATGTGGTGACAAGCCAAATTTCACACGTAATAATTCCCTGACACTTTGGCCCTCACAGGCCTGTTATGAAAGATGCCCTTCAGCTAACCGTTCACCTCACGGCACCCACATGAGTCCTCCCTCTGCAGGGCAACTCAATTAACAGGCTGTTTTTGGGCTACTGAAGGATAACTAATCAAGAAGTAGGCTAAAAAATGTAGAGCTACCTTAACCGGCCACTTGGCGGTAACATCAGGTGGCTTGTTCTGTAATACCTATACACATATTTTCCGGCATATACACATTGAATTATTAAATAGTGCAGGATATGAGACGACCTGCACGGGATACCGTCGCTGACTGGGCCATAAATGATGCATTGACGCGTCCAGCTTTGGTGCAGCAGATTTATTGACATGTTTTGTAATGTAGCCGAGCCCCCATCACGCGCTGGAGACCCCTCCATCCCCCTGCTGTGCTCCCTGTCTGTCACAAGCCTCAGCCTGCGGGAACGATTTAAGCCGACATCAGTCACAGCAGACAAGGGGTGTGCTGCACTGGGAGGAGGGGTGTGCTCAGGATCCACCAGTCCACTAAGTGGGGTCCACCAGGAGGGATTTAAGGGGCACTGGCATTTATTATTAGTGGGGAAATCTGCATCTCTAAATCATTCATTCCAAGTCAAGGTGCTTCAAGATCATTGATTTTTAGCAGGGATGCAATATTCAGAATACTCAAAGTGTCTGAATATCCACCACAAATCGGTGCAAACAAAAATGCAAATCGTTGCTTAAAAATCCACCAGAATGCAGGAAATTGAGTGTTAGATGCTCACAATTTTCTCAGGGAGGACACGCAGACCTCTGCTTTAGGGAAAGGTTCAGCTTTCCGCTTTGAAGGTGGAGAAACCTCACCACAGCAGCACAATTTGGCCCCATCAGGCCTTTAATATCACAGCATGGACAGCCACGTTGTCTCCTACTTAACATCTATGCAGGGAAAATAGTCTTTAATCATAAAAATGGCTCCGAAATATAACATGTAGTTCATTATATTCTACCGGAAAGGGCTAAAATCTAAAGATAAAGCTGGACAAGAGGTCAGTGATAACTCTGCAGTCAGCTCTGAGACTTAAGTTCTTGTAGAAATAATAAATTATAGTGAGGCTCTGCTGAAAGCTGCTGCTGGATGTTTCAGAATGCTTTCACAAAATGATGCGTAAAAGCCAACGAGATCATAGAAGAGTCGTTTTATCCGTTAATGGAATAGCCTATTTAAAATCTTTAACGTGCGTAAAAACGGTCAGAAATCCAAGCAGCAGCTCTGCACTGACGAATAAAACGGCGGGCAACATTTTTTTTTCTCCCCCAGCAAGCAGCGCTCCAGCTTTCCCTCTGCTTCTCACACGGTGGCAGTCTGACTGTTGCTCAAAGGGGGGGCTTACGAGCCTTTTGCTTTCAAATTTACGAAGCGAGATTTTTACAAATTTAAATTATACTTGCAAGAAATCCGCTCCGTAAGTAGTTCTGGCAGTTTTTGTTTTTGTTTTTTTGCTTTGGCGTCACCGAGAGACGCAATTTGAAACTGAAACTTTCCATCTCAACGCTCCTCACGCATCCACCACGAAGGAATATCTTACAAATTTAACTCTGATAAGTCAACGCGGTCTCTTGAAAAGCCTTTTTACACTCTGTTTTAAAAATCAGCAGCTCTTCTGAGGTTAAACTGCGGATGAGAGCTTTCAAACTAATCATTCCACCGCGCTCAAATCCCCATCTCTATCCAGAATAAAACTCAGCCCAAATTCCACGTCAAATGCGCAGAAAATTCTTGAAGGAGAAACTTCCCACAACGCAAACATCTTCACACAAATCACACAACACCCAAAGCATGTGGGGGGGAATTAAAAAAACAGGAATAGACCAGTTTGTAATCTTGCTCCTACCTTTTTTTCGTGCAGAGAGACTCCGGACGGGCAAAGTGCGCGTTTAAATGGAGCAAATTAGAATAATCCAGAGCAAAATTCCATTCGGAAAGCGTAGTATTTTCAATTATGGTGAGCCTCGGGTGGTGAGACGCTGATGCAAGTGATGAGGCGGTTATTAGAAGTGAGGCGCGGTGGAGGAGAAAAAAAAAAGAGAGGCAGCCTTCCTTCCCTCCTCCGGCTCAGTGAACGCGCATCTCTCAGCTCGGCTCACTCAGCGCAACTGCTGATGGCTCCGTGGATTTCTCCCACACTGACGATCTGACCCGCCTTCCACAGAGTACACTCTGTGGGGAGGAAGGAGGGGGGGAAACACTCGATTTGGAGACACAACTGGGGAAATAGCCCCTCAGGACAGATTAGCAATAATGAAAATTCTTTATTTTAAGATATAGACTATATAGGTTACTACTGCTAGTGCGCTGGGATTATAAACAGGATGAGGCGCACACGACTGCATGGTCCACCTCATGCCTGCTTTTACGCAAATTCGCACAGTCATGAGTGCGGCTGTTCCTGTGTGACATTCTAGGACTTTCCCCCATCTTGGTGCTGCGTCTGGTTAATCTCAGCGCAGCATTTCAAACATGTGCCAGAGAGAGTGGAAAATGTGCCTCGTTTTATTGTGAAATCCGTGCATGAGGAGGAGCTGAGCACCTTGGACAGCTCCTGGTTCAGCACCGCGGACAGCCTCCCTCCTGTGAAGCTCTGCCAGTGCAACGTGCACGGAGACTCCAGTGAAATTGCGCATGCTGTCACAGGCTGCTGTCCGAGGTGCTGAAAGCTTGTCAGGCGTAAAAGAGAGAGAAGCGTGCAGACAGGGGGGAGGACAAGTGGAGCTCAGTCTCTCTATATCTATATTTAAAACACCACAGCACTTCAGAATGTTTATCTTACTCGTAGGCTGTTGAACTTGTGTGTATCAGAGGCTTATGTTAGAGTGCTGGAGCCTGAAATGTTTCCTTTTTTATATATTATTGCTCTACTAATGACCCTCACTGATTCATGACCACCTATTATATATAAAAAGATCTTTCATGATGGTAGAACATGCAGTTTCTGGTGTATAATGTACTGTAGCTGTTACCAGCCTATACGGCTCTCACTACACTGTAAAAAAAAACTTTAACAGTTTAACTGTAATGTATGAGGCAATTCCGTTATTTCAAAGATGTTCCCTGTTTTGATAAAAAACGTATTGATTTATTAGTATTTACTTTTTTGTAAATAGTAATTTTCAGTTTTTACAATAATTAAATCCACAAAAATATAATTATTTTACAGATATTTCCTTTTATCTGACATAGAAATTATATATGTTAAGGATTGAAAAAAATTAAATAACCTAGATATTTTACTTTAAATTACTGTTTTACACCCTGTTTTGCTAAATTGCAGATAATAAATAGTAAAATCCTAGAAAACAAGTACTGATTTATATGTTAACCCTAAGATAGATAAATTAATTAAATAAAAATAATAATAACAATAATTAAAAAAACAGGCCAAAATTAAAATACTTCAAAAATGACCCCCCCCCCCCCCCCCCCCCCAAATGGGACTTTGTTCTACAACAGCATTTGAAAGAGAAATTCTGCAGTTAAAAAAGAAAAGTTAAAGACATCAGTTTATAGATATTTGCTCTCATTTGAAATAGAAACTATGCATATGAAGGATTGAAAATGGTAAGTATTTTTTTGAATGGTTTTACATTTTTCCTGTTTTATCAAATTATAGGCAATAACTTCTGTTAACTGTGAAGAAAATGGGTCAATATTTAGATAACATCTACATTTTTTTTAAATATGTACTTTTTACAAATAATTATTTGGTCTTTCTTTCTGACCATAAAGTGAGACTGATCGTTCATTTATTTAAATCAGGATAAACATTATGATTTTACATTTTTTTGCCATTACTTCAAAAGGAAATTCTGCATATTATTACTTATATTAAGTACAGATTTTTTTAAAAAAATAATCAAAGATGTCTTTTTCTTAACAAATGATCACCTAAAAAAAAAAACAACAGCAGCCAAAAAGATTATGTTACAGACACGTTTAGTTGTTTTTAAACTTATTTTTTTTAATGTATTGCATATGTTACTCCTGCTGCAGAGGAGCCACAACATTAAAACCACTGCCTGGTAAAGTGAATAATGTCGATCGTTTCATGACACCATAACATTCTTCTGTCAAACCTTTGGTCATGGCATTCATGAGGATGTTAATTTGAGATGCATCACTAGGGCTGAAGAATATGCAAAAAAAAAATCATATTGCAATTTCTTTTACAGATATTGCGGTATGAATCACAATTTCAGTGGGAATGGTCGTTATTGCATTTCTTTTCCCGCTGAAAGAAAATACAAGAATGATGATGTGATTTTTGCTGCAGTCTCACCAAACAAGCATGTTCACTTATGTCTGGAGAATATGATTTATAGCTGCATCTCTGCAGCACCACAGAGCTTCATTTATAATGTTGTCACACATTTTGCCTTTATCATAAAATTGCAGCCCTGAGATGTGCATATTACTCTCCTCCATATTTTGATTTCAATTAATTGTTCAGCCCAATGTATCTCCAAACTAAACACACTGTTTCAGACCTAAAAGAGAGCCCAGGGAGTTCACTCAGCTTCCAGACTCCCCATCATTCAATCCAATCAAGCCTCATCCATGGAAGTGCCATCCCACAACCCACAGCATCTGAAGGATTCCCCAGTGTCAGACACCACCAGAGGTCCTGTGCTGAAGCTGCTTTAGAAACACGAAGGGCTCCTACACAATATCAGACAGGTGGTTTTAGTGTTGTGCCTGATCAGTATATGCAACCACGTGTTGGAGAACTGAGAAAAGGACACTACTCCCAAGAGATATTGGCACATGGGTGTGTGCAATACCCCAAATGATCCTGAATGTACATGTTGATTACCGGTAAAATGTTACTGTACATTCTTGATTTTAGAGTGTTTTGTAATAGTACTGCAAAAACTAAATCTACAAGTACTATATAGCATTTCTCCTCCCATGCACGTCTTTCTCAGGCGGCCCTGTGCTGCTAGCTTTGCTAAATTATGCTCGTCTAAAAACAGATGTTTATGAAGTTCTGCAGGAAAAAAAAAACAAAGCAAGAATAACCTAATAAAATGCATAATTAGAGAACTACAGCAACAAGAAAGAAGCAAGAATTAAATATTCAAAATCAGTTGCAGAAAGAGTGTACAAACTGCACACTGTTGGAAATTGACTGGATTAAAAACTGCTGCATGAATTTGCATTCTCATGTTCTGCAGTGGGGTTTATTAGAGCAATGTTTAGGGACCTTTGGTGTGGGTCTAGACCAGATCCGTCAGTAAGGTCCTGCCTGAGGGTCTTGACCTGATCTCCGACTTACAGTGAACTGAGAGGTTATCTTACATCTGGGCATCGGACCAAGTTTAAACATGATAAGCGCTCACAACCAACGGGAAGGAAGCTAAATCCGGAGATATGTGGACTCTCTTTCTTTGGCAGCAGCTCAAATCCTGGCTGCTGAAGTGAGGAATAGCTCGAGGCACGAGGAGCGACTTTTGACTGAGGCAGGACCAGAGGGAGACGAGACAGAAAAGCATCAATGACCTTCTCTTGTTCTGTGAAGAAGAAAAGGACTCCGGCAGATCGCTGAGATCTTTGGTTTCCTCAAGGTAGTAGAGCAAAAGAAAAAACACTCTAATGTATATTTACAGCTGAGTAATACCGAGTTGAAAAATGTATCCAATAATTAGAGTACTACTTTAAGTCAGGAAATGTGCAAACGGAATGAAGGATTGGGTTTAAAATGCTGCCACGGGGGTTTCCACGGGTGATGAAATGCTGGTTATGTAAAGAAATACATTCTGTAACAGAGCCAGGAGCTGATCCAATCCAATGGATATGAACCCAGCGCTGGAGAAGGTGAATTACAGCTGCATGATGACCAGTGTTAAATGAGGCACTGAGGTCTAATAGGACTCAAATGAAACAATCTCCTGCATCTGCTGTAAAATTGAGGCCATTTGTTACTTTGAATAGGGCTGCGAGGCTAAAACAACATCTGGGCCGCTCTGGTCGCCTTGTTGTCGCTGCAACCCTGACCTGGATAAAGTGCACAACAAAGACGGGAGCAGTGATTGGATTGGATGGATGAGTGTGTCTCGCCTATTAGCTTGTTAAAATAATGACTCATACGAAAACCCCATCAAACTGATTTAGATTTGTTTATAATCATTAGAGGCACTGTTACTGCTGCAGCCATAGGAGTAGATTTCCTTAATATTTACAGCATGTGGCAGTTTATCCCCATAATAAAAACATAAAACAGGCAGAAGACTTTTTAAAAATGCTACTAATACACATAACAATGTCTTCAACAGGTCTGTTATCTTCAGAACTGGACCTTTATTTACTCTGAAAAATCTGAAATATGACCTCACACAGCCACTGATTCTACTGTGGGAAATATTTATTTATATCCACATACATTCTGGTGCCTAAATTGTGTCTTTCTAACATAAAGATACACATTTAAGTATTAATTGATGTAGAAAAGTCCAAAATTTGTCCATAAAAAGCCACCAGAATACAGATTATTCAGTGGTTAATGCTTTCTAGACTCTAGTTGAATGTGGAACCTCCTAATTTCCAGATGAAACCTATTTTCATGTTTTCAGCAGTCATAAACAGTCTGAATAGATTGATGAACTGTATTATTAAGCTTTTTCCTCTGAGGCCAAAACTGAGAAAACATTAGAGCTTGGTGCAAATTTGACCCACTGACATAGAAACAAAATGATCAGGATAGCATTAATAAAGATGTAATCCTCTTCTTCTGGTTAAAAACGTCTGATCAGGATATTAAACGTGATCCTTGAAAATTGAAAATTGATCCTTGACACTGAATCATAATAAGCATGTTATTTGTTAAGATTACTCCACTGAGATTCTCATCGAGGCTGTGCAGCAGGCATGTGTGCAATAAGTGTGTCATACCGGCACTTTTTAGGCTGCAAAATCATTTTCAAACAGATTCTTTTATTTGTGACATTTCAGTTTTAGATCAAAGTGATGGTGACAAAGAGAAGCCGTTTTAAAATGGAGTGGCTGTAAGTCTGCAACCAAACAGTTCCTCAAGGAGGCACAGAACCCAGACATCACTCCACTATGTGACAATAAATGGATAAAATACTATAAAGTGGATCACTGAAGCTCCCAAGGGCCAAACTGGTTTCCCTGAAAATATATACCAGTCCATCTACAAAGTCTAGCAGGTTACATTTAGAGATGAACCTGCAGAGACACATTCACACGAGTCAAAATATTTCTTTAGGAAATCAGTTTGGCTCTTTGGAGGATTTAAATATTCACTTTATGGTAATTTAACGATTTCAGGGTACATTTCGACTTTTCCAAATTGCTTTATGTAACTGGAAATAGTCCTTCAGTAGGGATGATAATGAGTAAACAATTAATTTACTAGCCCTGGTTCTCCACCCCTCTGATTGGTCCACCACCACAACTCCTCCTCCCACAATCACTGCACAGTACTCCAGCTGCAAACCAGACTCTCAGTCGGGGCGCCTGGTATTTGTGACCGGTTTGCCCTGGTGCATCTTTGTCATTTGTATGTGTTTTGGTCAGCTACGTCTGTTCCATAGTCACTGAGGGTTGACGATGGACATTTCGTGCTTCTGTTGTTGGCTGCTAATTCAGTGTGGAGCTCCCAGACTCAGTGGATTCTGAGGTTCCAGTTAGCAGTCCTTCATGAGGAAGCTGTTTGGTAATATGAATCTTCATGAACTGTGTGTTCAATGTCTGTGTTTAGGGGCACCAGTTTTTTTTTAGTTAGTTCTGTGCTCTCGTATTAGTTTCTGTTACTTGTGGTGGGTGTTGCTACTGTATTTATGTTTGGCTAGGAAGTTAATTGATTTGTATTTCTTTAGATAGTTTTACGAACTCTGTTAGCCTTCCTTTGGTTTTATTGTGCTCTTTGATTTGGCAACACCCACCCCTATTTTGCTTTGTTTGATCACTTTTATGTTCCATTCGTTACTGAGCAATAAATCCTTTACCTGAACTAAATAACATCCGGTATTTTTGTGACATCCAGCTAACCCTAGAGGTTGGATTGTGACAATCTGCTTTAGGATATCATCATACTTTGGGAAATATTTCCATTTAACTGACACTGGCTTTCTTTTTGCAACCAAATCTTCCTTTTCAATAGTTCTTTCCTGGCACATACATGCAGCCTGCATGTCAATAAACTCTGTCTTGTGACTAAAGTTAGAAAATAAATAAATAAATCAACCCCTCTACATCAAAACACCTTTAGATCAGAGTCTATGATGTTCTATCAGACAGACCTCTTCTGTGCATTAGTCATGGAAAATGGGAACTGTGCGAGTTTTTTCTTTTTCTATCGAGCAGCGATGATAACTCATAGCATTATGTGTTTAAGTCCATTTGCCTTAATGCACATCACACTTCTTGCCATGTCGCTCTTGCACATGTACATTCTTGCAGTTACAGATGCTAAAACAATATTGTGTGCAGAATTGTCACACAGTAGGATGATGATCAGGATTCCTGTCTTCCTACAGCACACAGGGAACATGATTGGTTGCCGGCTTACAGCCACTCCCTGTTCAAGATAAGATAAGCCTTCATTAATCCCACAGTGGGGAAATTTGCAGTCCTGCAGCAGGAAAGGGGATGATGCACAAAGTGTCAGGACAACAGTAGGAAGAGAAAAAAGAACTATGAATAAGAACAGTTGCTATTGTATAGATTCTCATACATGTAGAAATACAGATTATGCACAGACTTCATTAAATGTGGAAAATAACAGCAGTGCACAGGATCATCCTAGAAGTACAAAGATATTTGTGTTGCACAGATTCTTCTTCATGTAGTAAAGTGTATATATACAGAGCATTTTTAATGTCCAAAGTATTCATATCACATAGCTTTGAATGCAGTGATGTCTGACAGCTGGCTTCTCTTTGTCACAAGTCATTTGCCTGATGAAGCACCGAAACGTCACAAATAAGCGCATTTTTGAGAGTTAGACAGCATGAAGGAGTCTATTTGAAACTTTTTGATTTGCTCGTCCCTCTCCTACGCTACCTGTCTCATGAAAAAGATGCACAAAAAGTTCCTTTGTCTAGACTGTCAAAGCCTCACCTGCCACATCAGGGGTTCGATATTAAAGATAATCTGGTGACATATCAACCAGGACTCTGGGGCTAATTAAAACAGAGCGGCGATGAGAAGATTAACAGCTCCCTCTAATTAACAACAGCAGACAGAAACAGACAGCGAAGAGGAAGAGGACAGAGAGCTCTACCCCTGGGGTTTAGAAAAAAAATAAAGAAAAGACAAAAGGTTACCGCACGTGCACACAATTATTCATGAGCTCGTAAAAATCAGCCTGCCCAAACTCCACCACCAGAACAAACAAAAGAATCTCTTCTAAAAATATTTTACTGAAATAAAAAGACAATAAGGCCTCAAATACCCTCAGTTACCCACACAAGGTTTTCCACCCTCCTTTCTGCCACGCTAAAAAGCATAATAAATGAATTATAACCCTTTGATAATGTCTTCAAACCGAATCCAACACAAGCCTCTGGTTTACTTTAATAACACCCCAGCTACTTGTTCTGTAATCATGAGATGAATTTCCAGCTGCCACAACAACTACTGTAATATTAACAACGTATTATATATGCCGTGATGCAAAAAAAGTATTAATCATGGATGAAGAGTTTTCCGGCAGCATGGAGATGGTGGGGAGCCATGCTTAG
This sequence comes from Acanthochromis polyacanthus, assembly GCF_021347895.1. Classification (NCBI taxonomy): domain Eukaryota; kingdom Metazoa; phylum Chordata; class Actinopteri; family Pomacentridae; genus Acanthochromis; species Acanthochromis polyacanthus. The sequence continues at coordinate 3,398,988 of NC_067128.1, forward strand.
TCATCACACAGAGGAGAGGGAGATAGAGAGACGGCGTTTTTTCCCTGAGAGGTCCTTCCTTTTTTTCTATAATCCCGTCTCTGTATCTCTATTTTCAGCATTTTGTAGCAGACTTCCACCTAACACACAGATAAACACACACACACACACACACACACACACACACACACACACACACACACACACACACTCACACACTCATTTTTAAGCATCCAGGGCTTTTACTGTCCAGCTCTCTTCCTAGCTCAGTGGCCCTGTGGCTCCACTGTGAGCCCTTATAGTGGGAGTTTTGGAGTGGAGTTTCATCCTCAGCTGACTCCTCCCTGCGTGATATAACTGCAGTCCAAAGTGCTAAGCCTCCACTTAACCGCAGATACAGCACACGAGCTAGCAACCCATTAGCCTGCAGTTTGAGCAAGGCTTATACTTAAAACCGCAGATAGATGACACTCGGCCACCGCCGCCCTCATGTGTGTCTTCTCACCGTGCACACTGCAAACATCTATTATCTTCTCCCATTGTTCCTGCTCATTTTTTAGCAGCTGCTGCTCGTCATCATTTTCATGGATTTTTCTTCTAAAGCAAACCTGGACATTCTAAAAATTGGAGAGGCATGTCAGAGAAGATAGGTAAAGAGACACTACAAAGTACAGCCTAAGAGAGGCTATTGCTCTTTTCAGGTACTTTTTTAACAGTCTTTGAACTGCACTCTCAATAGGATGTTTGATAAGGTTGGATTGTTCGAAAGATTTCTCCATGACCAGCGTGCAAAATAAGAAAAGCCGGTTTCACTAACCAAGCAAGCAAGCAAATGTAAGTCCAAACAGAATACTTGGAGGAGCAGCCATCACGTTAAATAAGACGGGTTGTAATGAAGACGCCGCTTTAAGTGAAGCAGAGTACTGTATTGTTATAGACAGAGTTCATCCAGAGCAGGTTTGAAAAGAAATCCATCATGCAGTATTTATAGACTAAAGATCGCAAGGGCATATTATTCAGCATATTCTGATGTGAATAAGACGGCAAGTTCCTTATAAATCATGAGGAGATGTAAAAGAGAAAGCAGAGAAGTATAGACACACTAAAGGAATATTTCTTATGTGAGCAAATAGCTAAGTTGGTTAGAAGAGTTGGTAAACAGACAGCCTGGCTTTGACTGAAACAGAGACTATAGGAAAGATGGCTGTAGCTATTGTGACATTTCCTGCTGGTTTGCAAACTACTGTTTTAAAGCCTCCAGTCTGTTTCCACCTTTTGTCTTCTGCAACCAGATGTGACAAGCAAAGAGTCTTGTGTCAAAAGGAGGACCTCAGTACATACATGCACATGGCAGACAGGCAGGTGAAATACGCAAACGTCACTTCAGTAAAACTTACTGGCTGAAAGGACACCAAAGGAGATCCAGGTTTTACCAGGGAAAGTCCATAATTGAAGGAAACAAATGCAAGGAAACAGAGTTTAGTTAAAACAGCCAAACTTGGGGAGCTAAACAGATGCAGGGAACACAGAGGGAGGTAAACAGATGACATGGCAGCTAAGTGAGGAAGAGAGAAGACTGCTGATTGGATGATGAGACCCAGGTGAAACCGAAAGGGCGGGGCAGTCAAGAACAGGAAGCAAAACCAACAGTGACATGAAAGCTCAGACATCTTTTCAGTATAAAACAGGAAATAAACTAAATGATGAAAACTAGAACCACGACAAGGAGTCGATCTGACTGCAAACTTGTGAACACTACATGCGAACTAAAGCATGCTCTGCTTTATCCTCAATTTTCCTCTAAATGGGACCATAATTTTAAAAATTAACATCACGTCTTTTCTTGAGACTTGATTGAGACTCTAGAGATTTTTGCACTCAATCCAGTCTGTCAACATAAGTGAAAACATCCAAAGCATGTTTTCAGCTACTAATTGATCAGTAAATGAATCATGAAATATATTAATTATTAAACTATACTATATATGCATATTATGATATTTAAAAAAAATCTTACATCAAGATTGGATGAAGGCATCCCTAATTGAAACCAAAAAATTATTTAAGTGAGAAGTGACATCATTTTCTCATAGACATTTTATACGCTGAGACTTCTTTTTGTAAGAAAACACAGGTTTAGGTCACTTCTGCACTGGCTTCGCTTTTCAGACCCTGAGGCTACAGTCAGCTTTTATTTACAGTCTATGATGTGAAGATAACAAACTCTGCTTACCAGCATATCTGCAGCTTGCAAATTATTACAGGTTGTTGAATTTGTGCAAATAAAATGAATCGTAAAAATGGCATGTTGTGGTTTTAAAGGGTTTTTGGTAGGCGGCATGTTTTTTCTACAGTCAGACTAGCAGTTCTGAATGATTTGGTCTCTGTGCTAAGCTAATCTAAGCCAACCGCGCTTGCCTGCAGCTTAATATTTAATAGGTTGAATGCCAGCATAACCTGATTAATGTGTGTGGGAAGTATGTATTGCTCCTGCTACTGTAAGTCTGAACAATACATTTCAACAAGCCTGCTGCCAGCGGACACCACCTGCTGTGCCGCCATCAATAATCCATGAGGGTCCTAATAATGCTGCATCACGGTTTACCACCTCCACACTGAAGGTCACTTGTGTTTTCCCTCTCACACACAAAAACACACACAAAGATACTGATTGATCCTAATTGTACTTATTTTGCCTCAAATCCCTGCTGCCTGTCTGGCTGGCCGGTCACTAAAGAGGCCGTTAGCGGGTCAAAGTGATTACACTATCAAGGACATCTATTAGAATCCAATTTGGCCAGGTTGGGTCCTCAAACGGGCCCAGCTAACCTCCTTAATGGACATTCATTTATCTCCCGTTGTTTGGGAACAGTTGCGTGCGAGGTCCGCAGCTTTGGTGCTAAGCAGGATGGATGTGATATTTAGATCAATAGGTCCAGCTTATGGGGAAAAATGTGATGGTATACAGATGATAAGAGGGAGATATTTCATCGTAAATGTCAGAGTAATGTAACCATCAGTGCCCAGGGAGGGGGCACAACACATGCACATCAGATTACGCACATAAATAGACACATCAGTATACATTCAGACCATATACTGTATAAGCATCGACTTATAGAGCACATGAAGGCACTTCATCTATCACTCCCTCTCACACTGTTGAGCATCTATTTGAATAATGAGGAGAAGCACCTGTCAGGCTTAGTTATCTTGACACATGGACTGTAGTCCTAACACCTACATACATCTGAAGGGGGTGAGGGAGAGACAAAGAGACCAAGAGCACACTCGCTGCACTGCAGGGTACCTGCATGTTTTTTTAACCACATACCTCGCAGCTTGAATAGACAATCGGCAGAGAGGTGCCGGTGTCGTAATGCTGCATCAATCACTGAGCTCACCATGAGAAACCGCTGATCTGAGATGAGAACCATCGCTCTTACAAGAGCACAAGCTTAAAATATGCCATTTGAAGAACACATAATGCACAGAATATCCTCTTTGGTGAGTGGTACGTATTTGCTGTCACTTGAGTTTCCCTGTAGAGTTTTCTTTTAGCAGGGAAGATGAACTATGAATTCTCTGAACCCTGGAAAAGTGCACGTCCAGCTGGATTTGTATTATTTGGCTTTTCAAAACTTTCTGACAAAGTTCTGTCGCAGTAGGGCTTACTTTTAGTCTTCACAATGTCCTTCTATTGGTGGCTAACATTCTCCAAAAGCATTCAACGAATGTCTGATGAAAATACGTCACCGTAGCTCCCTCTCTGATTGTTCATTAAACCCCTAAAAACTGATCACAGTGTATTAAAGTTATACATTTATACAATTTTTTCTCCATCAAAAAAATCCCTTCCATCCTTTGACGTCTCATTTCGACATTTCGATGTGGCCCCTCGTGTTCAAAGCAAGCAGATTTAGTTTTGGTTTAGGCAACAAAACTATGTGTTTAGGTAGAATGACACTTGGTTTGGGTTAATATACAACCATTTTCCAACATGTTTGAAGCTTGTCCTTTATTTTCTGGGTTTTGTGGATGAACGTGTTCTGTGGATTTTACATGTAACCTAAACAAAATCCCTAAAATATTCTCATAATACTGCGGGCATAATGCTCCACTCTGTTTTTAAATGACATTTTCTAAGAAATATTCTACCACCTGATACCGTAATGACATCCTGAAATATTATTTTTTTAACATTGGTTTGAAGTTTTTTTCCCCTTTGTTGTCACGTACCGTAATCTGTCACCATCCTCGGACTGTTGCTGCTAAAACTTGGCAAATGTTGCAATCTCATATCACTGTTTTTTTCAATTGATAAATATGCTTTAAACATTCTCTGAGCACCACAATGAAATATTATCTTTAAAACAGAATTAGAACTTTTAGGTAATGTCACCAGTATTGTGGGAACACTTCCTGTCAGCTGAGTTGAACTCCATTAACCTCAAACAAAAAGCCCACGAGAACTTGCTGTGCCATTTTTGATCAGATAAAAAGTCTGTCCAGATGGTAAAAAAATTAAACTGTGAATTGCTCTGTAGTTGATATTTGACCTCCCTAATAAGTGCCTGTGGTGAAACAAATGTAAAGGTTGTAACCTTCCTATTACTTGTCATAAAGCTTTACAAACAAACAGATACAGTATCTGTTAGTGTTGTTTTTCAGTACACTGACATGAACAGGAAATCGCTGTGTTCAGACTGAGACTTGACTTGGACCAACAGCACAGACCACTGATGTTTCATCATCTCCACCGCAGAGTTCAGCAGCTTTGATAAAATGAAAGGTGGATCAGTTGTCCAGGGGACTGAGAGGTTCCAGCATTAGGATGCAACGATTTTAGTTTTTCCTAACAGTAAAATGGTGTTTTGAAGTCTTTACACAGGACTTGTCACATGTCCCATTTCTCGTCTGCTCTTTCCTGAGGCTGGTGGTGAAAAAGGAACAAACAAAATGCATTTACTCAGCTACTGTATCTGAGTACAAACCTGAGGTACTCACACTTCCCCTTTCCTCAAAATTTCAACTTTTTCACTTCATCTCTGAGAGAAACATATCACCTTTCACTTCAGCACATTTATCTTAAAGCTTTAGATGCTAGTTACTTTAAAAATTAAGCAATTAATTAGTCCATCAACAGATAATTTGCATCTACTTCGATAGTGTTTGGACCATTTTGATGGAATGTCTCACTACTTTACAATTTTTGAAATCATGAATCGATCAGTGGTGAAAATAATCATCTGATTTATCCATAAGGAAACTAAGCATTAGTTGCTTGCTGCTGTGAAATAGTTCAAAATTAACTAAAAATAAAGAATGAAATCGTGCCAGAGTAATAATATTCTAAAAGGGCCTAAAGTTTTCTGTATTGAATACTTCAACCTTTAATAAGATAAGATAAGATAAGATAAGATAAGATAAGATAAGATAAGATAAGATAGACTTTATTGATCTCACAAAGGAGAAATTTACCGTTACAGAGCTCTTAGGAACAAACAGAGGGGTGCAAAAAGTCACGAAAGGTGCAAGTACAAGATAATAAAGATAATACTTTAAGTGTTACCCCCTGAGTTAAAACAGAATAAAAGATAAGATGAAATAGAACAAAATAAATAATAAAATGCACCGTATAAGAAAATGTATAAATCATATCTAGGAAATGTAAACACACGATGAGGTAGTGCAAAGAAAGGTGACTGAATTCATGGATATTAGTACTATACAAGTACATTTTCATGACATTCTTTTACTTAGATAGTACTTTTGATACATTGTTTTTATTTGCAGCAGAGTACTTTTACAGTGTGGAATTAATTCTTTTACTTTAGTAAAGAATGTGAATACTTCCTCCATCACTGCCTGAGATACAGTAAAGTCGCTAAAATACCAAAAAACACACACTTGACAATTTACTTTACAAAAATCTTAAATTATTACAATGACTGTAACCCATTTCCATATTCTGCTTTCTGATTTGAAAGAACAGCTACACTTTTACAAACTTGCACAGCTCGCTCCTGCCAAGGGTCAGCTGTTCACAGAGTCATGTCAAGGTGAGCTCAACATAAACTAAAAATCCTCCACATCAAAATGAAATATTGCTTTAACCGTAGCGTCTGACACCCCGGATCCCGACAGGCAAAGGTCCTGGCAAGACGCCGCCGCCACCTGGGCGCCGGTGCTCCCTGACACCTGGCAGGGCCGGCCGTGTGATACCTAAGTGTTTCAGACTCCGGCCAGATGGTTGCGTGAAGAGAGATCACACATGCAGACAAAGGCGTAACCGCAGACACATACAGTTTGGCATACAGTTCCCTCACACAAATAATTCATGGGAGCCAGATGCAGTGTAGCTCTGGAAGTCTTAGACACATGCAGAGAAACGGATACGGCTCACGTTTCTGATCTTTTTGTTACATTCATAAGAAGGTGAAAGGCTTCTACACTTTGCTCTAGACATTATTTTGCATATTAGTTTTTATATTAGCTTGAAGGTTGAGAATTTACAGGCTTTCATAATGTATGGGACAGAAAATGTGTCTTTCCAAAGCTTTAAAAGTTTTATCAGAAATAGATTTCTCCCAGTAACTCGCTTCTTATTTTTGTTAGAATGAAAAAAGTAGATCAGTTCTTCTAAATGACTGCAGTATATATGAAACACATCAATCAGCCACAACCTTAAAACCACTGGCAGGTGAAGTGAAGAACACTGATTATTTCTTAAAATGGCAGCTGCACGGGTTGGGATGTATGAAGCCGAAAGTGAACAGTCAGTTTTTGAAGTTGATGTGATAGAAGCAGGAAAAATAGGAAGCACATGGATCTGAGTGACTGTGACATAAGTCAGACTGTGATGATTAGATTGGGTCAGAGCATCCCTGTAAGGTCTTGTGGGGTGTTCCCAGAATGCAGAGGTTAGAATCTACTAAAAGTGGTCAAAGGAAGGCTTACTGATGAACTGGTGATCCACATCTGGAGTAAAAAGCTTAAAACCTTAATGTTGCTACGACAGAAAGGTACCAGAACATACCGGGCATCGCAGCTCACTGTATATGGTGTTACGTAGCTGCAGGCTGATAGGAGTGTCCATACTGAGTCCTGTCCTTGTCTAAAAGCTCCTACAATGAGCACATCAGCATCAGAACAGGACCATGGGCCAATAAAAGTAGGTGCTTGGTCAGATGAACTATATTTTCTTTAACATCATATGGATGGACAGGTGTGTGCGCCACCTCAACTGGGGAAAAGATGGCAGTAGGATGCACTATGAGAAATAAGCAACTCAGGGGAGGCAGTGTGATGCTCTGGGCAATGTTCTGGCATTCCTGTGGATGTTACTTTGACACCCACCTAAATACTGTTGCAGACAACATGCACCGCTTCATGGCAGCAATATTCCAGATGGTAGTGGCCTGTTCTCTGCCTCACTGCAAAGTTTGTCTAGGAGTGTTTTGAGAACAATCACATGAACAATCATTTTTGCACAAGTGCAATTTAATATGTGAAAACATGTTAAAACCACACAGAAAAGAATGTGGACCACAAGTGAAACATGTGCTTCAAACATTAGAAATATGCAATTTTGGAAAGCTTTCACAGTGCATTTGAATGAAACCAGTATGTGCTCTTATGTGCAACCCATGGGATTATACGTGGACACCATGTAAAACAAAAAAATCTACTTCAGATGCAGTCATTTTGCACAAAAACATACAACAGTGCAACAGATAGGGTTAAGCCTGGCGGTGCTGGAGCTTGAACCGTTAAATTGTGACCAGTAACCTGAACAGCTGAGCCAACATTATCTATAAACCAAAGGGAAATACACAACTACAGTGGACACGATACACTGTTCCTGCAGTCCGCTGCAAGACAGAGGAAGATCCTTCACGGGAAAACAGGGAACAGGTAAATGCAAGCTTCACTGAACTCTGTGTCTCACCTGTGATTGTAATTATTATCCCATGGGTTCCACATGAATGAATGCAAGCTTCATCCCTCCCTCAGTTAACTCCTACCTTGACCTGTTGCATCTGGAGAAATGGTCCACACATTACTGCACTTATGATGAATCTTAGAAAATGTGTAGTGTTTGTAACATGGTACCACATGTGGAAACCATGTGAAATTCAAGTGTTTATCTTTAAGGGTCCAGAGATCTCCGAGCATCAAGAAACAACGAGGTGTGCTGGAAAAAAAAGTTCAAGCTCAAAGCCTGATTGTAGAGTCCAGATCTGATCGGTCAGAGCTGTTTTAATAACACGAGGTGGACTGACGGTTTTAACGTTGTGACTGATTGATGTATAATGGTACTGGGACGAGGTTCAGGAAAAGGTAGAACTTCAAGTCATCCATCTAGATCCGCCATCCCGTCTCCTTGTACTGAAAGTTTTCGTGTTCGAACACAGACAAAGGCCAGACTGCAGATTTTGAATAACAAGAATGACAAAGACAGAAAAGAAGAGAAAAAGCCAGACACAGAAAGATACAATGAGGCCCTCTGCCCTGCAAAAACTACTTCAGAGGCAGAGTGGGTGAAACAAAAGCAGGCACGGAGGGACAAACAAAGTGATGAAAGCTCAGAGGATTTTCGAAAAAGATGACACATTTCTTTCATTTGCAGAAAGAATGCCTGCTTATCAAAGCAACGTACAATACAATGCTGAAGCACAAGACATTTTTTTTCATCTTTTGTTCTCCCTGCAATTGTACTGGAAATCATATGGCACATAAATCATGTGGACATTTCTTTATTTCCACCAAGCACGCACCACCGCCATATGCTTTCAAGTGGGAGACAATTTGTTTTTCAAGGGGCCCTTGGAAAAGAGCTTTGATGCCATCCAAAAGGAAGAGGGAAAAAAAGAACGTGTACATTTCATTGAAGTTGCCCCCCTTTGGAAGATAAAGCCAATACATATTAGAGAAGAGGGGGGGCGCCATCTTCTATCAAAGCCCTGGAATGACTCTCAGGTTTATTGGAGATGTAGTGCATCAGAGAGGGAGAAATCCCACAGCTTCCAGTCTTAAACAAAGGTGTAGCCACCAGTAACACCAGCACCACCCTTTCTCTTTCTAACGAAGCCCAGTTCATTCATATTCCCTACTTTGTATCTCCAAAGCAATCACTCATGTCTCAGTTGTAATGGAACGTACAGCAGTCACTTCGACCTAGCGAGAGGGAGCTCCTATTATTCCCTCATTGCACTGACAGATGATTCCTGGATGTGATAGCAAGAGCCTGAGAGAGAGAGAGAGAGAGAGAGAGAGAGAGAGAGAGAGAGAGATGTAATGTAGAGACAGGAAAAGAGATAGAATATAAGGGAGAAGCGTAACGTTCGGGCTGCTAATGTTTGCTTTCAGGTTTGAAATAAAGCTGCTGCGGGGAGATAGGAGACAGATCAATCAGTGCACAGAGAACAGGGTTAGAATTCTGGGTCTAAGCAGGTGATTTGTCTGCAGGCTGAAATGGAATTGGACATTCATACAGGAATGGTTATGAATATGGAACCAGGCAGTGACTTTGAAAATGGAACAGTTCAGGATGAAGCGCTTCCATAAGCCGCGGAGACTGCAGGTGGGAACAAGTGATGTAGTCTTCGAGGCAGCCATTTTTCATCGCCTGTGTGTAAATTCCCCAAAGAAGGTTTGGGTTCACCCCCGTTGGTATTTTATGGGCTGTGATCCCTCTTCCCCACTTGCTGACTTCTCAGCATTTAAATGAAGAGGACAAAGAGCAAGAAAGGAGCTACACAAATGTAAAAAGAATGTCTTCATCTGCTTGTGTTTGGATTCCTCGGTCTTTCGTCACACACTGCACAGATCCCAAACTTATTTTTGCTGGCCACTGTGATCACTTCTCTTGTATAGTGGCTTTAAAACAGGCCTTCTCAAACTTGACTCCAAAAGATAAGGGGCAAAAATCTACATTTTGCGCTGCATGCAAAAATATTATGCAGTATGGCTGGATTCCAATGTCAGTGAAGCACATTGATGACTGAGCAAATGAGACCACATTTACATTTAGTCACTTCAAGCATCCTGTGTGTGTCGGATCTGTGTAAATCTAAGATTCATTAGAGACAGACTTGTATTAGTTTAAAGGGCACTACATGGCCGTGCACCAGACTCTGAAATGCTTTTGGTTTATGAACCAGGAAGGTCCCTCAGATTCTTTTCTTTTTGTTGTTCTGCAACACATTTGGTGATGCTGTGTTCAGCCACTATGTTCTGACCCAGCCAGATAATGAGAAAGCGAAAATATGTATACTTTTAAATGTAAACCAAAATCCCAAGATTAGCATTCAGTCTGGCTTTTGCAGAACACAACAACAATGAGTACACACCTGTGCAATATCCCTTAAATGTCAAAAGGATTGTAATTCTATCACTTTACAGAATTGCGTTGCTTTTAACTTGAACAGTTTGGTATTTGTGCTTATGGAGGTATAAAAACAAACAGTTCAGATTTTCTACATTAAAATACAGGCTCCACAGAAGGAGCTCAACAAAAGTCAGTACATTTTTCATTACTGAGAATCAAATCTTTTAATTTTTAGTGTTTCATACATTAAACTTTTTTTGATGACAGACTTAAACCTCCTTGGCATGAAGGATACCAGCGTAGCTCAGATATCTGGAGAGATGTTCTGCTATTCTTCAGAGACTGTTTATTTTTCATCTGCTCTTTGCTGAAGGGCTTATGTTCTACCTTTCTCTTTAAAAAAACAAAAATGTTTTACTGCATCATAGTCAGGAGATACTCTTGTCTTGGTATAAGTTTGCACTTTTTCCTGCAATGAAACTCTTGTAAAATTTTAGGAATGGGCTCATTGTAGTGCAGGAATATTATTTTTCCAAGATTCTGCAGACTGGGAATCATCCAGTATTGAGGTATATATACAGAAGTCATCTATATATATATACCATTTGCACTTAAGCAGTTTCATACTGTCACACTCCCACTGTGGTGCTTCACTGTCAGGACTGCATTCACTGTGGTTGTCCTGGCCAGGTTCACACCAAATGTGCTGAATCCAACAGTTGTATCTCTGTTTCATCTGACAAACAAATATGCTACTAATAATTATTGGGCCTCTTTTCATATTCTTTTGCAAAGTTTTATCTCGTAGTTTTGTGCCTAAGAACAAGCAAGGATGTTTTCACAGATGCCATTTATCGAGGCGTCTGTCCTTCACACTGACTACAAAAACTCCAATTTAGATTGATAATCCCTGTGCCAACTCCCTATCTGGCTCTCAGAGCTGACATATGAAGGTAGCATGCTGTTCATGGCAGAGAATGGTCATTGTGGCTCTGATTAGTGGACAAAGCAGGCCTGAAGTAAAGCAGGTATGCAGATAGACACACCATTGGTTGAAGACTGAGAAAGTTCTATGGTTCACAGATCTTTTAAGAACCATGTTCATGCAGTTTGGCTAATTGGAAACCACAGGTGTACTCAGTTTACTTTCAGTGTTCACAGGTTTGCAAACTTATATGTTAGTGATCACAAGTGTATTTACTTTTGTTGGACTGCCTTTCACTTTGGATTGTATTTTCAACATTGTTGGTTGTAAGTATTTGTTCTTTGAAAACACTCTACTCGTCAAATTAGAAAAAAAGGCATTTATTGAGAGGTGATAGTTTTGAATGATTTTATATTTAAGTGATGTTGCACAGGAGTATTTCGAAAAATATTTCATAACTTTGTTTTTATTGCTTTCCCATTATTTGGTGTGCATTATCTCACAATAAGTTTTTTACCATTCTGTGTTTTGTCAGTCAGTTTTGAATCACTTTGTTTAAAAACGTTAGGTTAATAAGGACTACTTTAAAAGAAGCTGTTCACTATTAAACATTGTTTTTTGTATTGTGTGCAATAAAAGGCTACTTTCTGATGTGAAATATGTGGGGTCGTCAGTGAGCACATGTGCGGAAAATGTGTAAACACTGAAGTTTGCAACCATTCGTAAATGTCAAAAGCACAAGTACATCTAGTATGAAACAGAGCCAGTTTGTTGTTGAATCACGTCTATCCAGCCCTAAATCAAGCCTTGCCCTATGAATCAGCTGCAACCTTGTGATTCATTTCAGCTGATTCGGATCTGAAATGTCCTTCCCTCCCACTTATTCTATCTGATTGGCTTCCTGAGGTTGCTTCCTCCCATCTCCTTCCATTTGTATAATGAAGAGACTATTGATTACTCATCCAGACAGATGGACAGACAGATGGACACAAGAATAGTGACAAAGACTGGAATAAACACGCAAACAAATACGTAGGCAAAGCCTGGAGATGAGACAGATAGACAGTCGAACAGCACAGGCTGACAGACTATGAGCCAATGTGTATGTTGGAGCAATCACGTCAAGATGGAACAATGAAAGGCAAACCATGACTGCATACACTAGAAACTAAACAATGATGGTGGCCATGATAAGCTTTATCCAGGAGCTAAATTGGAATTTGTGAGGAGCTCTTGTCCAGTAAGGCTGGCGCTTCCAGTCCAGATAGTAAAGAGAGGGACAATTTCTTAAGTAGACAGTAGCTCTGGTTACAACTGCTTCCATTGTGCTCTGGTGATGTGCTTTGTTCCAATTAACAATGGCATCGTTTCTGGAAAGGTGTGTCGCCACTGAGTTTTTCAGACATTTTTAAAGTTGGACAAACTAAATTCCATTCGCCTCCTTTGTTCTGGTGGCACTTTAGACGTAGATGCCTAAAATTAAATCTATAGCTGGATTCTACTGAAGACAAACCAGAGTTTTTTCATTTTCTGTTTATTTTATGTGTGTACTTTCTGTGGCTTTTGGTGAATTGGATGAAACAACATATTAAATTATAGAAGAAGAAGAAATACATTCACCTGTAACACTGTGAAGAACCTCAAGTTACAGACAGACAGACAGATAGATAGATACTACCTAAATAAACTGCAGCAGCAGACTATTTTTTGTTATCTTCATTTAATTTATGGTTCAGGAAACATTCCTGTCATACATAAAAGCAGACCTATCTTTGCATTGATCCAACTAAACCATCTGCAGTAACTTATGGGCTCAGTGTAATGAATTGCGTTTTTATCGGCTGACTGTCTGTTGCCCTTTTCTTTATTTACTTAAGTGATAAGATCAGTTCATGCTTGCAGTGATATCACCACTGCAAAAACTGTTCATTTGGGCAGCAAAACTTTAAAAGCTCTGCAATAATCCACTTCACATGCACAAAAAAAGGAAATTGCTACAGATGAAACTACGTGATGGTGCTGGATTCATCCTGAGCACGACTCAGTGATTTCACTCTAGATTCAATTAGATTGGATTGGATTAGCATGTTAACTGAAGTAAAACTAAACTCAAACTCTACTTTTACCTCTTAACCACTCCTGCACAGCTGGTAGGTTCACTCAACACAAACTTGAGTTGTGCAGCATAACTTTATCCGAACCCAAAGAACTTTGTATTAAATTTTAGTAGAGACGTCAAAGTTTCAAAGATGCCACATACAGTATGTCAGGGTGAATTTGGGAAAAACCCTAGACAGAATATTTCTATTTGATGGAACAGCATAGCCATGAAAAATGAAAAATCTTCGCTTTGAATATTTCACTCAACATACGATACTGTAGCTTCAATTAGGAGCTGGAACGAGCTGTAATACATATATTATCAGACAATGTGGAAGAAGATGATTTTTACATTCTTAAAGATACGTGAGGGGGAAATTAAAGCGGAAACCTTATTGCATTCAGCAGAGACTTTCTCTTTATCTCAAAGAATTATTAAGATATCCTGGCGGGCAGACATGCAGAGCAACGCATGGATTTACACAACACAAACTCCATCAGATGGGGCTTTTAAAAATAATAAATTAGTCAAAAAACAAGACCAGAAGAACTAAGTATATTTCATTTGATGTTCTCTCCGTTGCCCTCTGAGTTACTTCCATCAGATGAGCACCCCCATCCCCACTTACCCACTTCCTCACTCTCCTTCCTCTGTTGTCAAACCCCTCTAAGACAGGCCTGTAAGGGAGCTGATCTCCTTTGATTCACTTGGACTAGGAGGAGACAGACAGGGGAGAGAGAGAAAGACTGTGAGAGTAGAGGAAACGGAGGATTCACTCAGCAACAGCCCCGGCCCTCTCATCCTGCCGCCGAAGCAGCGCTCGTTTCCCTCAGAACTTCAGTATTCTTCCCAGGGCCAGAGAGATGGGCGGGGGGGGAGGAAGGTGTAACAAGAGGCGAGGACGGACTCTGCATACAAAGATTTAGCTGAGAAAGAGAGCAGGACACACAAAAGGAAAGTAGGGAGAAAGAGAAAGGGTAGAAAAGTCAGGGATTACAAACAGAAAGAGATTTGAACATGTTCACTGGAGTCTTTGCCATACTGTCCAAGTAGCAGCTGAATGTGTTGCCTTTAGTAGAATTAAATAGGCCCTTGGTTCTGGGACTATATGGCACCATCTGAAAAAACCTTCAATATATAGAAGAAAGGCAGGTCCAATTACTGAGCTGCAGGGTTGGGAAGGAACATTGCTACAATTGACTGTTCATAAAGATGGATGAACCCTCCACGATGTCACTACAAAGTTTCCTTAAGAGCAGTTTTAGAGCTCAGTGCGGTCTTGGACATCTTGGCATTGACTCCTCCTAACTTCCAGTTAAATCCAAGCATAAGCACAGAGTTGGAGCTTGGGTGGAGTCGAACCACAGACTGTCAGACAACACCCAACCTTAAGCGGCCACGCTCTTAATTATGCACAACTTCAAGCTACAATACAATTTAACTGGGTGATTTGTATAAAAATTCAACTGCGTAGAGCAGTCATGAATAGATTAATTTAGCTATAAAGACCAAATTAATTTTTTCTGTACCTGGCTGTAAACATGTTTATTTCTGCTGTACAGTTGGGAATTTTAACATGGGGGTATATGGAGATTGAGCCTCAAGTGGGCATTTGAGGAACTGCAGCTTTTGTCACTTTTGTGCTTCCAGACAGCGCCACCTACCATAATGAATGATCTCTAAAATGTGTGACTTGTGGTTTAAAATAGTACTTACAATTTCAGAGGTATATTCAAAGAGTATTCCACACAGAGTATGGCTGTATGTCCAGTTACTTATAGTTTCAAAGGTTATTCCACCCAAATAGTACTTTCTAGTAAGTAAGTAAGTAAAATTTATTTATATAGCACCTTTCACAGACAAATACAGTCACAAAGTGCTTCACAAAAAAAAAAACAGCATAAAAGAAAAAAAACACAATAGAAACTCAAATAACAAGTATGACTTAAAACAATAAGAATGGTGATCATAAACAGTCACATATCAGGTGAGTCTAAAATGCTTGGAGAAACAGGTGGGTTTTAAGATTACGCTTAAAAGCCTCCACGGAATCAAGACAACGCAAGGATAGTGGAAGAGCATTCCAGAGCTGTGGAGCAACAGCCTGGAAAGAACGACCACCGCGAGTTTTAAACTTGGTTCGGGGAGCCGCAATAAGAATTTGATCAGATGATCTCAGCGTCCGGGAGGGAACGTAAGGACGCACAAGATCTCTGATATAGACAGGAGCCTGATCATGGAGGGCTCTAAAAGTTAACACCAAAATTTTAAAATAAACACGATACTGGATTGGAAGCCAATGAAGATTTTTTAAGACTGGGGTAATATGAGTTCGCCTATTTGTACGAGTCAATAACCTTGCTGCAGCATTTTGAACATGCTGTAGACGAGAAAGCTCATTTTTGTCAAGACATGAAAACAGACTGTTGCAATAGTCCAAACGAGAAGAAACAAAAGCATGAATTATCAACTCAAGGTCATTTTTAGATACCATTGGTCTAAGTTTAGAGATTTTCCTCAATTGGAAGAAGCAATTTCTTGTCAGCTGCTTTGAGTGGTGTTCTAAAGACATGTCTTTGTCGAAGATAACACCAAGATTCCGGAAACTCGATTTTCCTGACAAATTAAAATTAGATAGGTACTGATTGATCCCTGCAATGGCATCATCAGGAGCCAACACCAATGTTTCAGTTTTCTCGTCATTAAGACTCAAACAATTTGCACCCAGCCATTGTTTAATTTCGGAAAGACAAGTTAATAATGAGTTCAATTTAAAGAACCTGGATTTTGCCGGTAAAGAATGTTAAAAAATTATCACAATCTGCCTTACAGAACACAGGTGTAATCGGAGCAGCCGGGGATACAATAGAGTTGATTGTGTCAAACAAAACTTGTGGCCTTTTCTTATTAACAGTAATCAGCTTCCGAAAATAATCAGATCTGGCCTCAGTTATCATGTTGTTCAAAGAAGACAAAAGACCCCTGAGGTGTAATCTATGAACCTCAAGTCGAGAGGATTTCCAAAGGCGCTCTGTTTTTCTGCAAAGTCTTTTCATTTCGCGAACAGAATCATTTATCCAGGGGCATACGGGTTTTTTGGACACCAAATTAGATCTAAAGGGTGCAACCTGGTCCAAAATGGATTCGCAGTATCTGTTAAAGCCGAGAGTGAGACTATCTACATCGTGATAGTTCAGGAGCAAATTAGAATCAAACAAAGCAGAAAAACTATCTGCAGTATTTCCAGTAATGAGCCGCCTCCTTATTCTCATCTTGGGAGGTACAGGCTCAGGAGTAAGAATCAACTGAAAAGAAATAAAACTATGATCACTCATGTGAACATCCTCAACACAAAGATTTTCAATATTTAGGCCAAGTGAAAACACTAAGTCTAAAGTATGGCCCTCCTTATGCGTTGGTCCAGAGACATGATGGTCAAAATTAAAAGTTTCAATCATTGTTAAAAATTTCTCTGCTTGGCGACATTTGCTGTCATCAATATGGATGTTAAAATCTCCAAGTATTAAAACCTTCTCCAATTTTATAAGTGTAGTTAAAAATACACAAAAATCATTTAAGAAGTTAGAAGCATAGCCAGGTGGGCGATAAACCAAGACACAATAAAATGGATTTGAAGACCCAACTTTTAGCAACTATGATTCAAAAGCGGGGAAAGTTTGAGAATCCATAACTTTACAAAAGAAGCTGTCCCTGTAGACCACAGCAAGGCCTCCACCACGGGAAGGGCGGGGCGTCCCAAACACCGAGCAGCCGTCAGGACAAAGTTCATTCAGATGGATAAACTCCCCATCTTTCTGCCAAGTCTCTGTAATAAACAAGAAGTCAAGACTTCGTCTAATAAAAAGATCATTCAAAATAAAAGATTTCTTTTTTATGGAGCAGGCATTTAAAAGACCAATCTGAATCAGTGATGGCGACACGACTTTAGTGTCACCAAACTGAAGCGGGATTGGTCGAAGGCACACAGAGCGGTCACGTAATCTCCAGCTGATCGGCAGCGAGACAGTTCGATCAACAGATGTAAACACGGGAGAGTACAACGGCACAACATCCCAGCAATGAGGAAACCAGCGGGGCACGGACTCCAGACTAGCCGCGGGGACCCACGGAGACAGAGATAAGGGTGAACCTCCGCCGCCACCGAAGCCCCAATGCGTGACGTGGAGAGGAATCATCCGGAGGCACCTGACCCGCTGGCGATTTTCCAACGAAGCAATTCCCATGCGCAAAACCCGTCTGAGCCTGACCTGAATCCCGGATCTGCTTCCACGTTTCCTCGGCTTTCTCCTTTTACCCGGAGTGTGAGACAGCAGCAGGTACACAGGTGAGTCGGAAGGGCAGATAAAGGGCGGGGGAAAAGTTTCTCTGTACTGATCCCAGCCATTGACAAAGTTCTCCATCGATTTTTTAATCCGGAAAAGTGATCCACGATCATAACTCCAAACAGCAGAGACATAGCCATCCGATATATGAACTGGTATGACCAAACACGTTGCAAAAACAACCATTAACATACGAAACATGAGCCGAGCAGCGGCGAGGCCAAACACAGGCGCCATCTTGCTTTGTCTTTTATTTCTAGTCAGTTATAGATAGAAAGGTTTATGGCAATGGATTGGTGGATTAAAGACAAACTACTACTTTATGTTCAAATATATATAATTTTAATTGGCTTCATTTTTCAAACTCAGAGGTAACAGCTTGTTTGCTGCAAGTGCCAGCAGTGTTAACTAGTTTTACTACATTTCTGAGTAGCGTGGTGGTGACGGTGCAGATTCCTGAATCTATTAGCTTTTCAGTCGTGAAGGTCTTTTACTGATCAAGTGGTGTGTAGCAATCACACATAAGCTACAATGGCCTGAGCTAGAAGGATTTTTAAAATGTTTTCTTAAATACTAATATTAATAATCATAATATGGTAAACTCTTGCAAAATGTTATGCTGCCACCCAGTATTGGTTGGACAGTGCAGTCCCCAATCCCCCTTTCATTTCACTGGATGTTTTTAACCTGCCAGTTTAAAATGGGATACAACCTATGCAGTCTGGCGGTATTTTTTTTTCCAAAGGTTGTTTGAAGGCTATGATAGAATAAACCGCTCAACTGGAGCAGTGTACAGCCACATTCAACACAGTTGTGTGTACATTAACCTGCCTGATCATTTTAAACTAAGTTATTTTATGTTATTATATTATGTTATGTTATGTTATGTTATGTCATGTCATGTTATGTTACGTTATGTTAAATTTTCTTATTACGCAATGTTAAAGTTATGTTAGTACTTTTTATATTTTTTTGTTACAAAATTTATGTTTATTATTTAAATTTCTATTTGTCTAGTACAAGAGGGTACTGTAAAATACCGGAGTCAAATTCCTTGTATGTGCTCACATACTTGGCAAATAAAAGTGATTCTGATTCTGTTGTTGTTCTAAATGTGACTTGATTCAGTAAGTTGTTGTCATGTTTTGAGGATCACTCGCATGTTCATGTGCATGGTGCAAAAGTGTGACACATTTCAGCAGTATTTAAAAAATGATTTGATTATTGAAGAATGTGATTAATGGTTTGAAACTGTTCTTTAAATGGCTATACACAAGATTTAAAAGATAATTTCTAATCTTATTGATAAATTGTGCTAAGTTTTAGACTGTTTCCTGAGTTTTTTTTTTCTTACTTTGAGACTGGTTGGCTGCTGAAAATGAACATTTCCCTTAAATCAACTGAAAATTTCATCTTTAGAAAAACATCTCTAACCAATCCTTCATGTTGTCTGCAAACACCAGCTACCAGCTAACTTCCAGTTATCAATGTGTTTCTCACTGTCTCGGGATGAGGATGATCAAAAACTGAATGTAAAACAAGGTTTCTGGATACTATGCTGGTATAGCTCAGTTCACTGCATTTCTCTGTGGGTAGTTTCAGTGCAGTGCAGCTTCATTTAATGTAGAATAACTGTTATCTTAGCTCACTACACTTTCCAAGTAGTTCGCCGAACACGGCTCAGTTGTTATTAATCATAATTACAAGCCAGTGACCACTCCTACTATATATAATGTACTTAAGCACCTTTTGTTTTTAGCTGCATGCAGAGAGGTAGAGAAAGTGAGAGAGAAGAAGAGATAGCTGGAGACTTCTGCTTCTTAGCCGCAGCTTCTAATTGATTTGGTTGCTTAATCCCTCTTGGATTGAGTTAGGGAGAGAGTGCAGCATGATTGAGGCATTTGAATTCCTTCGGTGAGACGCAGCGGCAGCATGGAGGTCATTTAAATTGAAAGTGGATCAGTCACCGCTCGTGTTTACTCCGAGGATTTGGCTCCTGCTGACAGCCAGGACTCTCAGTCTGTTAGGACAGATCATCGGTGAGGCCATCGACTCCGGTCTGTTTGTTTGCGCTCATGTTGGCTCAGTGACAATGCCGTGTCACTTGTGGTTTTTGCAGCATGTGTTTGAGCAGACCGGACTGTGTGTGAGAGTTCCAAGCAGTCGTTGCTGCTGAAAATATCAATCAAATGTCCATTTTCACACTTATGTTCCTCCTTGCCTCATGCTATTCCCCTAACCCCTCACTTTTCCTCACAGCTTTGGATGAGTAGAGCAGCTAACTTTGCTGGCAGCGGTAGAGAATATCCATGCCAGAAGTGACTATGGGTCTCTTGACATTATGAGGTTAAGCACAAAAGAAACACATATTGAGGCTTAGCTCTGGACTAATATTGGAATGTGACCATGAAAGACATTTCTAATCTGCTCAGCCAAAATCACATTAACTCTCCTAATGTATTTTCTCCACACTAACTGAGCTGGGTCTGGGAACATTTTTAATGGGAAACTTTCCTCTTTACACTGGTGAAGGAGAGGGGGGTAAAAAAGTACAAGAAATGCTTCTTCTGTAACTAATCTATCCTGATTTTCGAAGCGGGGCGAACTGTTTTTCCTTTTTTCTCTCCACACTTGAGCATGCATAGATGACTGGAAACAAAGCTCGGCAGATTTTCCTCTAATAAACACAGCACAGATCTATCAGAGTCACTTTCAGCAGCATGTCAGGGCAAAGAAAAACCACCAGCCCATTCCAAACATGAAACAGCTCTCCGGGCAGGAATATAAGAAATGGCACCATCCTGAAATGTGAAGCCAAGCAGGACGCCACTAGAAGACAGATGATTGGCTGTCAGGATCTCTCTAAGACTTGCTGATCATCACACGGAGCACGCAGACTCTCTGCCGGTCCCCCGGGGGATTGTGAGAACTCGGTCTAAAAAGCCAGGGAAGGAGAGAGGATCGAGAGTGAAGAGGAGGTCATTAAGAGCTGCTTTATTGAGGAGAAGGGTATGAAAATGAGGGCAGCGCATGTGACCAGCTACAGCCTCCATCTCCAAGACTGCTCATGGCATTCTTACTTCTGATACTGTACACATACAATATACATGCTGTAAATTTTCTGCTCATGTCATTTCCTTGATCTATTTTCAGTACTGCAGAAAGACATTTACTATGAGAAAATGAGAGACATCACCGGGCTTTGCGGGGGTTTTTGCTGTAGTACTACAAAACAATCAGATTATTGTCCTTATTATATTATACAGCCTTGGTTTTTGTGTGAAAAGACATTCATCTTATCAAGTCAAATCAGCTTTGTGCCGTGAGTTACAGCATTGTACTATCAATACCACACCTAAGGCTGAAGATATTAGAGGTTGATGTTAACTGAGTGACCGTTCGGCCAACTCTAGACAAGAAAGCTCAGCCTAACCCTTTTCAAACCACCTGCCGCATATGGTGTAGGTACCCCCCTTTGGACCTTTTAATGTGTCCTGTCGCGTCTAGCACCAGGATGTTTGCAACAGATCCTTTAGCTTCTACAGGCTGTAGGGACTCTGTGGACAGAACTTGTTGTGATGTATCCCGCAGATGCTCGATTGGATTGGGATCTGTGGAGTTTGAAGGACAGGTCAACACCTTGTGTCTTTGTTGTTGGACTCAAGGTTTCCCAGCAGAAAATCTTGCTGTCATCTCTTTCCCAGGTAAACAAAGCACAAGGTCACGCTCTTCCATTGCCTAACACTGTGTAGGTCCCTCTCATATAAAGGGAATCATCTGCACTTGTGTTAGCACTATTTAACCAACATCACGCTTTTACAGTATTTCTCTTTCACCCATTCACACACGAACTTCTTCACTTGTTTGAATGCCGTGCCTTAGTCATCTGATTCTAAAAGGCTCACACACCTCAGTGGTGATGGGAATGTTGAGACAATATTGCTCCATATTGCAACATATTGCAACGATTACCTCAGTAATGATGGAACTAAATCATCAAATTTACATATTCACTCATACTCACCTGTTGGGACATACACATGTTCATCCTAAACATGTGGCCAGTCTGTTACAGATATGATGCATAGAAGCCTAAATATTAACACCTATGGACAAGTACTAGCACCTGAGCAGATTTAAAAACATATTACATCCACACAGAAAGGCTAAGTTAAGCATCATGCTACAGCTGATGACTAAGCTTTCTAAAATACATAAGGGAGCACTCTTTGATGGCTCATTAAAGACTGACTGCTCTTGAGGATCATGCCTGTTGCCGTGTGAAGAAAAAAGGAACTCACTTCCTGACAAGTTCATTTCCGAACCAGTGTTCTATATTTTTAATGACAGCTTTACACCATCTCTTTTGTAGGAACACAGCATGTCCGTGGAGTCTGCAAAATGGGAGCAAAGTTGTCTTTGTAACAGTAAATGTAAGAGAAGGCAGGGTCGAGAGTTTGTGGAGGTTTCTAAATTCAATGCATTTTGTATTCCTCCTGGTTGTAGCTTTAAATTAAAAGAACATATGCAGTGGCCTGTGCTGCATTCAACCGACATACTGATGTGGAAAATTGGCTTGGTCAGGGATTTGTAGCGCTGGTTTCAGCTTAAGCATAGCTTTGCAATATTGGTCAAAATGTGATTGCAGTCTCTTCTCCACCCATGTAAAGTGACAAGTTGAAATGGAAACAAAAGAAAGAAAAGAGCTGCTTTTAACTTGATTTTTTTTGGGTATAAAATAATGGAAATCTGGCCAACCTGACTAAATTTGATATTTCCAGTTCACTTACATCAGGTTGCATGACTTTTGCATGTTTAATGTCCCTCGTTTTAATTTTGTAATGACGATGACACGTAGTTGCGATCAGACTCCTAAGTATTGCAACTTCAAACAAAGTTCAACCAGAAAGTGCATTTCTGGAAGTGTAACAGTGGAGGTATAGGCCGTGATATGAGATGCAGATATGATAATAACTGTAGGAGGAGCACCACTGGGCCTCCTGATAGTCTGCATGAGCTTTTCCAAAATAGAACAAAAGCAGATAAGACTCTAATCTCAGTAATGGCAGAAATGGCTTTTCTGTCCCCATGGAAACGGATGAGGGTCAGTTAGCCTCGACTGTCCTGGTGTGATCCCAAACAGCAAAATGGCTGAGAGGAATGCTTTCCTCTGAGAACATCTAGGGTTTTTTTTCCCCGCTGTGGAGTTTCAAAGAGTCTCTCAGTGTCACCACAGGGCCTGATTTGTACGGCTGGCAGAAGTGTTTACTATCTTTCAGTCCATGTTCTCACTTACTCGTCTTTCACTGTATGAGATTGGAAAATTGAATTACCTGGCACAATGGGATAGATTGTGTCAAAGATCATGTAGAGTAAGTGCTGGACAGGTGTTAATGCTGTTTCTCCATGTACACTGAGGCACGCTTACTGCAAATTACCTAGAGTGATAAATTGGACTCCAAATGTATATTGCCAGAACAAGTAATGAAACCGTTTGAGATGCCAACAGCTGTGATGCAATTTAAACATTGTGGAAATTAAAAACTGCAGATACAAAAGCTTTTTAGAATCCTGTGGAGGTAATGTGGAAATGCAGTGAGTCAGAGGGGAATGTTGTTCCCATAAAGAATTCAAGGACCCAATTATGTCTTTCAGACCCGGCTACCTCTACACTTCACTCATTCAGAGAACAGCCAGAGACAGCGACTAGGAGAGATGGAAAGAAAAGGAAAGACAGAGTTACAAGGAGAGTAGGTGAAAGGGAAATAAAGAGAGATGCAGAATGAAAGACATTTTTTAGTGGGCAGACTATTGCTTTTATTATTCTTTGACCTGGAATTAATCAACAGGAGATGCCATTAATTTTGATGGACTGTAGTGCATTGCACTGTTTCCATTGTTAGCCAGGGCCCACCACCACCTCAATTACTGCCTGCTTAATTCAGCAGTGGCCACTTCATCAGTCCCAAGCTTTATTATTCACAGGAACATTGGATTTAGCTCAATTTTAATAGGGTAAACACAGAAAGACACAATTATAAACACACTGCCATTGTAGAGCCTCCTTTATAAAATTTGTTGTAGCTTGCAGAGGTAAATTTCATTTAGCCGCTCAAAGGACAAAGTATCCACATACACAAAGTGAGCAGTTATTGTGCTCTCTGGAAATTACCTTGATACTGTTTATGTACAAATGGATTTCAGCATACAGGCTGTATAATGTGCTCACTGCCTTCAGAAGAGACAGTGAGCGGTGAAGACTGCAGCAGGCCTCAAGACGACAAGGACTGCAGCAGTCAAGGTCCAGTAAACCCACTAATGTTTCAACTGCTGTTAACTTCACTGAACACCAGAGCTGATGGAGTGTGTATGTCACCTTGTGCCACCAAATAAAGCTTTGGCCCACTGAAGCATTGATCATAGGACCTCTGGCAGGTCCTGTGGTATCACCAGAACATTCAGAGCAGATCCACTGGGTCCTGTGCATTGTGGGATGTAGCCTCTATGGATTGAGCGTGTTCTGGTGTATCTAGTACAAGCTTAAGCTGTGGAGATCTGGTAAGTTTGGAGGCAGAGCCAATGCCGTATGCTCTTGGTTTTGTTCCTCACGCATATTCTGAGCAGTTTGTGAGGTGTGGTAGAGTGTGCCTGGATCGGTCATTACCCTTAACCCCTTGACGCCTGAATTTATTTACAACTTAGAAAAAAAAAAACCTTTGAGTGTTTTTGCTTTCCAACTGATGCTAAAATAAGTGGAGATTATTTATTTGTCTACTACACATAGAACAGATATATAATAATAATAACAACAGATATATAATAGTTAGGTCCCACTCCGACTGGTCCTACGAGAAACCGGTGCTTGCAAAAGGTTCTAAGGTACGTATTGAATATGCACAATAATGGATTAGATTTATATAGCGCTTTTCTATTCAGGCATACTCAAAGCTTGTACAATGAATCCATCATTCATTCACCGCTCTGGTGGTGGTAAGCTACATTTATAGTCACAGCTGCCCTGGGGCAGACTGACCGAAGCGTGGCTGCCAATCCGCGCCTACAGCCTCTCCGACCACCACCAACATTCACACACCAGTGGGAGTAGCCGCACTGGAGGCAAGGCGGGTTCAGTGTCTTGCCCAAGGACACAACAGCACATGACTAGATCAGAGCAGGAATTGAACCGCCAACCCTTCGATCATTGGACGACCTGCTGTACCACCTGAACCACAGCCGCCCCAAGCCAGCATTGGGGGAATGGATACTCTATCCCGGCTGCAGTCTGAATAAAAGTGGTATGTTGCAAATTTGCGACAACAGGCATCAATGATTTCATGTTAGCATAGCATTAGGAGGGGCTGCACAGCGGCGTAGTGGTTAGCACTTTCGCCTTGCAGCAAGAAGATCCCGGTTCGAATCCCGGGTTGGGCCTGGGATCTTTCTGCATGGAGTTTGCATGTTCTCCCTGTGCATGCGTGGGTTTTCTCCGGGTACTCCGGCTTCCTCCCACAGTCCAAAAATATGCTGAGGTTAATTGATTACTCTAAATTGCCCGTAGGTGTGAATGTGAGTGTGATTGTTTGTCTGTATATGTAGCCCTGTGACAGACCGGCGACCTGTCCAGGGTGTCCCCTGCCTTCGCTCAAGTCAGCTGGGATAGGCTCCAGCACCCCCCGTGACCCTAATGAGGATAAAGCGGTGTATAGAGGATGGATGGATGGATGGATAGCATTAGGAACATATACTGAGAATGCAGAGTAATGTAGCTGCATTGTGGAAGAAGCTGCCTGTCCTAAATCATGATATGGGGACAAAATAATTTCTGAATAATTTCCAAAAAGATTTCTTGGAATTAGGGCTTAACAGCTCATTAATTTCAAACTGATATCAAAGCAATGCAAAGAATGCAATTTAGGTTATATGAAAAATAAGTTCACTGTCCTTTCATTGTACTGCATGTGGCAGTGCTCCAATATATGCTTCATTCTACAGTGAATGCTAAATGTTAGTTTGCCTACTTTGATAATTATATTGCAAATTAAATCATAGTACCTGTCAGAAAAATCACAGTTAGATGTCATTTAGTGGGACTTAGAAGAACTATTATTTTGGATTATTTATAAGAAAAACAGAGACTGTTCTCTTTAAAGACATTTCCAGAAAATGTATTCGAAGTAGTTGTTGGTGAAATGCAGAAAGTTTTAGATTCAGTGAGCACAGGTCACATATGTGCGATTTTTCTCCAGGCAAGAATACAAGAATTAAGTTTCCAAGAATAAATAGACTTTAGATTAACATTGACACTGGGTTCAACAGGGCAGTTCTTCATTTGCTATAATGGAAATATTTTCTTGTAAATAAGTGCAAAAAAGTTTAGTTAAGTTTTAAAAGCAGCCTTTGTGTTCCTCAGTATAAACACTAGTCTTCTATACAACATGCTGATGCTATTAATTTATATAATTTAACGATTGACTTTGTTTCATGGAGATCATGTGTTACTTTCTGTCAGTGTGGTTGTGGAGGATGATTCTAAATATTATAATACCCTTCGGAATGCTGCTTGGTAATGAAACATTCATAAAACAAAAGTGAACTTAAGTAAACAGCTGAAAGCCTTTTCAGATTCTACAAAGCAAAATCTTTCACTTCAGCTTTATGTTAGTTTTTTTAATCCTTTTGAGCACAAAATTTCTACATTTGACTATTTAATCAAAGAACCAGATGTTCTCTAACACAGCTTGTCATCTATAGTACTGTTTATTCATAGTAGAGTGTTTTATGCCCATCCAGCCTTTTAATTTTTCAGCATAGTCTCCTTCAACTTCAATGTACTTGGTCCACCGATGTTCAAGCTTCACGATTCCTTTGTTAAAGAAGGTCGCATCTTGAGCTTGCAGATACTTCTCAACAACATGCATGACCTCATCATCGACTGAAAATGGGGCAAGTGGGATTTCACTTTTGGAGACAGAAGTCAGATGGGGCAGGTCATGTGAGTAAGGTGCATGGGGTAAGAGTTTAAAGCCACATTTGGTTGCTTCTGCCACTTTGTCCTGGAACAACAGCACGGTGACTCGAAGCTTTCCTCCCCTGCTTTCTATGATTGCGTCAAACATTTCAGTTTTTACTTATACTGAAAAAAGGGTTCATAGAATACAATTAGACCCCAAAATGAGAATTTGGCTTCTTGTTCCCAGGTGAGGATGAGAACCAGATCTCATACGAGCAGAAAGTCAACCTGACTGTTGTTTTCAGAGCTCTGGAGTTGGAGAATCTGCAAAGCTTCAGCTCTTGGCTTCATTTCTTACACATTGGCTTGAGTATCTGAGCACTCTTTGGACCTCTCTAGTTTTTGCCATTGTGCATCCGCAAATGAAGCAACCATATGTTCAGAGTGGATGAAGCATCTGATGCAAAATGACTGCAGATGGGTGCAACGTGGCACCAAGTCAAAGCAAAGGAGAATCGAGCCACAAAGGAGCCGTGGGTAATCAGAGTGGAGAAATGTCACTTTGGCTCCTGTCGCCTTTTGCATTGATTGGATAGAGACATAATTAAAGGGGACAGCTGTGCAATCAATAACAAATCCCCCCCATCCACTCACCCACGGGCAGGACTGCAGACCACCCTCTCAGCACCATCTCTCTTTGTCATTCACACACACACACACACACACACACACACACACACACACACACACACACACACACACACACACACACACACACACACACACACACACACACACACACCTTTTGGTGGTGGACTGAGGAGCAGTGATTCGGAGCGTGACCAAATGTGTCATGCAGCAGCAGCAGACATTATGTAAGAGAGTCATCCCCGCCTGGTTTATTCTCTCTCACTCAGTGGCTCTCACCTTCAAAGGGTAGGAGTGAGGACTCAGCAAAAAAACAGCCAGAAAACACCCATGAACAGATCGTGTTGGGTCTAAAAGCCTCCCACGTGCTCGCATCTCCTCGCGCTTTCATATGTCGTCGAGGCTCATATCAACACCTTGGCCTATTGGTTGAATCATAGCGTGAAAACTGCAGGGAGGAAGAGGGGGACGCCAGGTAGGAGGCATGTTGTCATGTTGTGCACAAATCACAATGATGAAACTATACGCCTGCCAAGTAAGAGAGGGTTTTTTTGTTGTTGTTCAGGTTGATTCATATTTTAGACTTGTTTTGTGTAGAAAGTGGCTCTACTGAGACTGGAATTGATTTTTTTTTTTGGTGCAAAAATGTGACGCATACACAGAATTAACATTAAATAACCAGTAATAATGGATGACTAGCAGATAAAAGGGTAAAGCATTTATAGTGGCTCGGGCTAAAAATTGAAAACACATTGTGAGTGTGAATGTTAAAATTCACTCCAATAAATAGAATGCTCAAAAAATAAGAAGATGCTTTTGTATGAATTAAGAATTCAATATTATGAGACTGGTGACTCTGAACTTACATATAGCAGTGCTTTGCATTAAATGCCCACATAACATGTGCCTAAGGAAAATGCTGCACGCTGATATTCAACAGATATGTTTGTCAAGTTAGTAACACTAAAAACTGTGCCGCTTTAGTGCAGCTATCAAAAAAGGAGGTAGCCAAAGAGTTGCTAGAGTTGTTAGACTTGTATATATGTATGTATGTATGTATCGGAGAGTGTGTGTATTCTATTTTTTACAGCATTTTAATTTATTATATGTCATGTATCTTATGGATTTTTAATAGTATGTATTCTGTTGTATGTGTTGCTGTGCAGCTGTTTATACGTTTGCCTAAAACAAATTTCTCCCTAGTAAACCTTGACCTTAAAAAAATGCACAGAGAATGTGATTGATGCAGTCTGTGTAATGCTCTGCAGTTCCCAAAATGAAAACTCAGTTTGAAACTGTCAATATCCACTTTATTTCCCGTTCGCTTCACAAATGAGTTATTGTCTCTAATTGATTTTTGAACGAGAATGAAAAATGAGTCATTATTCAAATTTTTTAATTTCTGTATTTTGCTCCCATGGTTGGTCTGCACCACTAGCACATCTACAGCTAGCCCCAAGCCCAGTCATAATACAATATCATAGCCTATAAGTGTAGTTATTTATATGTGCATTTATTTATTTA
The DNA here is from genome assembly GCF_021347895.1 of Acanthochromis polyacanthus. NCBI lineage: Eukaryota > Metazoa > Chordata > Actinopteri > Pomacentridae > Acanthochromis > Acanthochromis polyacanthus. The sequence continues at coordinate 3,427,791 of NC_067128.1, forward strand.
GGTTATATTTGAGGATTTTTATCACTACACATAAACATAAACACCCTGTGGAAAGATGCTCAAAAAGGTGTGAATGCTGATATCCTGTAATAAATCTGAAAAACAAAAAGAATATATTCTCCAATGATTTCAGTCTGTAAGTGATGTTCATGTAAGTCTCCAAAGCCTCCCAAAATAATGTAGTTGATAAATGGTTGCATTGCCATAGTGCCACTGTGACACTGGTTCTGTGGCTGTGGACTCCCCTGGGTGCTGATGGTACAGTCCACACTCAGGTGCAAAACACAGAAGTGGGAAATCACAGTGATGAATCATTTGGTTATTTTTGTTTAAAAAACAATTCAACATCTCAAAAGCAAACACTTAAATGTTTAACTGAAAGAAAAATATCCATTAGTGAAGTAATCAAAAAATGGATAATGAAAGCTCCAAACTCAATTTAATTTTCATTTGATTCTGTCCTTGTCCACACTAATACAGATAGTTTTTCTGGCTGGATATTTTTCCTCTAACAAAAACAGTGTCCACACCTTTGTCTAACAAATACGCAAAAAGTCAACACCAACAGCACAATAAATACCAGAGACGATTATTTTGTCATTTCATAAATTAAAGTGCAGATGCTGTGAGTTAAGTTCTAGTGAGCACAGCAGCCTGCTGGGTGGACTGGCCATCTGGAATACCGGGCACTGTCCCGGTGGGCCGGTGTCTAGTGGGGCTGGTCAACAGGTTACCCCGGACCTGTAATCAGTAAAGTGTAATGACATTTTAAATATCACGGACCGCTTCTATTATCACAGCGCAGCTTTTCCTGTGTTGATGTCGTTGGTTATCAGCTCAGGAAACACAGACCAATTACATACGAATTCAGGCATCCCACGTGACGCTACTCAGCCAATGAAATCTCTGCATTGTAGCCGCTAAGCAAGCTCAGCGTTCAGAAAACAGTTTAGATTCAACAGACAGGCAAGAGGACAGAGTAGATAGAAAGACAAATAACGTGACACTGAGAAGAAAGTAGCCCTGCACATGCTGATTATGTTCGGCTAAACATACAGCTGTGAGGCAGTTTTCTCAACTATGAATATAATCCAAACTAAATATCATACCAGACTGACTGTCAGGGCTCCCTCCTCATCCCCCTTCCACCTGGTATCCTATTACCTTTTCCCAACTATTCCCCTCTATTCTCCCTCTCTCTCTCCCCTTCTCCCTCTCCAGCTCGACTCCAAGTGGAGGCAGCCTCACGGCTGCACTCCACTTGGTAATTACTCCAGCCCCAGTCCTCCGGCAGCTGTGGCTCATCTAGTGATTACACCGTCTGCAATGAAGGACCGGTTCACTCTCCCACACACCACCAGACTTGCTCTCTCCTGTGTCTCACTGTGAGAAATATTAATTCTGTTTTTCCTCTGCCTTCAGAAGACCCAGCTTCCCGGATTCCCTCCTGCCTTGCCTGTCTCCGTGTTCCCCACCTAGGACCCCAGCCGACATCGTGCCTCTCCATGGTTTCCCTCCTGCTCACCAGACCCTCCTGCCAATCCACCCGCTGCTCCGACCACAACCCGCTGTTTCCTCGTCCCTCGGCGCCTCTCCATCTCTGGCTCTCACTCCATCTGCCTTCCTCCGTCCGCCAGGCGTCCTCTCGGCTCCGTGCGCTGCACTCTGTCCCCTCCTGGACTGCCTACGACCACTGCTCCCCGGTGCCGGAGCTTCCGAACCGGTCTCCCTCCTCCACTTCCCTCCAGCTCCCCCCTGGCCCCTGCTGCACGTCGTACACGTAAACCTGTTCAACTCAATTTCTGCCTCGGTAGTGTGGTTCTCTGCTCGGGTTCAGTCCTGAACTGTGACACTGACCAATGAGCTCCAAATGTGTTTGAGAATGAACCTGACACCATTCAGACCACGATTCAAAATACTGACAGGAGGACAACCTGCACTACCTTCTCCTGCTCAAGCTGCTGACAAATGTTTGTGTTTCTCTAAAGTCTGGTCTCCAGAACTTCCTAAAAACTCTCAAAGTCTCTTCTGCTGCAGGTTGCTTTGTAGAACTGTTGCAGAAAACCTCACTAAACCACATGGAGGGGCCTCAAGATAGTCGTCTAAATGAAACCAGGCAAAAACCAAACTAGCACAAATGCTAAAGTCTCCTGCAGCCTAAAAGAGAAGCTCTTTAAACAGAGAATCAGGACAGGAACTCTTACCTTGTGAACAACCAATGATTGTTCACAAACAAGAATACAGAATGTGTCTGACCAAAAACCTCTAAAGACTCACTACAGCCAAGATAAAGACAACTCTGCTGCACCAAATCCACTAATCACAGCACAAACTAGCACCATGTGCTAACTGTGGCTAAAGAACCACATTTACCAAGACAACTATCCAGTACAAAGCCCTTAAACACACCAAGAAACACATAAAAGAGGATTTTACTGCTGGAAGACGCAAGCCAACGCCTAAAGAACAAACTAAAGTAACGGAGCCAAACCCGGTTCACCGAAGAGAAGCAGAGGAAATCTTTGACTGCAGACATAAAGCAGGAAGACACTGAGCTGCTCAGGTGTTCCTGATAACACCAAGCAGCCTCCTGGACAGCCAATAGGAACACAGCTTACTGGAAGTCCAGAGGGCTGCTTAGGGAAGTAAATTTAGTTTAAAGCTGAAGCAGAAAGTTAACAAAGAAAGTTGAAAACCACCTTCTGATCCCTGAAATCTCTGAGTTTTCACACATAAAACACCTGAACATGTCAAAGTGGTTCCATAGTAGAACCTTCACTGTAAAAATGTCCTAGTATGGTGTGTTGCTCTAAAACATTATGACCGGCTGTTTAGGGTCGCCGAGGAGCAACACAGAAACAAGAAAAACACTGGTTTCCAGGGGTTTAGGCAGGTATTTATTTGAAAGAGTAAGTTTACAACAACACAACATGTGAGCATAAAATCACAAAGTCTGAAATAAAATTACAGTTGTGGATTTCTGTCATTTAGTCTGGACTAAACAAACAACGGCAGCATGAATCTCAAACGGCATTATGAGGAGTCTGATTGAGGTTTCTCCCTTGATAATGATCAAAACATGAAATTTCGGTTGGTTTAAAGGAATATTTCACATTAAATCTTTGAATGTTGACCTAAAAGGTTGGTTTCAAATGTTTTTTGAACCGTACTGAATTTATTTGGTTTTGATAGTCAGTTATTGGTTACATGCAGACGCTAATAAAACTAGTAGGTTACATCAACATGTAGCTATCGCACTAATTCAGGTTTGACATTATGATGTTCTGGACCTTTGCTTTAATACATTTTCTCAGACTGGACCACTTTGGATTTTAGTTGAATACCCCTGTTCTACTGGATTGCAATTGTTTTTTTTCCCAACTTATCAACAAGTTTGTATAAGTCTCTTGGGTTGTTTTTGAATTTTTGTTCTGAAAATCTGACCTCTCTGTCAGTTTTTTGTCATTCAAAAAGTAGTGCTTGATTCAGTCAACCGATTATGTTGTGGGCCAGTCTGGGCCAAAAATCCAGAGCTGATTTTTTGCCCCAGTCCACCCCTGACAGCAGGTGTAAAGCCTTTAGTTTGTTTCTAAACTAAGCAGTGTTGCAGTGCTAAGTAAAGATATAAACTTGTAACTGCTAGAGCTAGCCAAACATAAAGAAATCAGTATATATAGTTGCCATTATTGTTGTTGGTTCATGCACATGCTCATTACACAGAGCAGCAGTGGATATGTGTGAACTGAGGTGTGATATTACTCTTTCCCAAACTCTCCATTCTACACGTCCGCACAGGTACACTATTTAAAAATCTGCGCTTTAAAAGGCGTTTGAAAAACAGTTTTAATGGCCAAAACCGCCGTTTGCATGTGGAGGAAAGTGTTCATTTTTTCAAAATATCCGCATTAGTGTGGAGAAGGGCCTCATTTTGATGGTGCAAATGGAACACAGTGCTGCAAATCATTACACAGACCTGATGCTGCTGGGAATATCATTAGCCTTGCAGGCACAGGTTCATAAAGTACAATGCTGGGCATATTAAATTTTAGAACAGATGAACAACTAAGGGGTCATCAAAGGTGTTAAAATTCACAGGAATTTGTAATTTCCCACAATGACTGTGTCAACTAAATTTTCATGACAGTAGAAATTTACTCAAAACCCGCCAGTTATGAACCTCATAGTGGCACTACATTAAAAGTCAAGAGACTGGCAAAGTAACTAGAATTATGCATCACATTTCATAGCAATCTATCAAATAGTAGTGTTTCAATCTCGAGCCAAGCAGTGGACTGAGAAGCAGAGCAACATTGCCGTCCCCTGAGTCATCATTATCTTTTAAACGGTTGTCGAGGTCTTAAGGTTTATCAGGTCAGCGCTGAATCCTGCTGCTTGACACACACACACACACAGAAAAAACACACACTGTTCAAAGTGTAACAAAATTATTGTGGAAATTATTACTGAAATCCACTGCTAGTGTCCGTGATCTTTGAGCCCATGTTGGCCGCCCCGTTTGACATATTGGACGAGCAGAATTGGGATCAGCACTCAGTTGGTGTGCCTCATGCGTACGCAAGCTTATTGCATTACAACAATCTCGGCATGCAAAGTGGGACAGAATATTTATTTAGGGATCATCTGTCTACAATGTATTAGAGTCTGTAATGTATTAAACATCCAGCACTGGTGTAGAGGGGTGGATGGTAGGAGCGTAGGGGTTGTGACATTTGGAATAACTTCACAACATCTATACCAGATTATGAATTTACAGCGGATAAGCCTACCTACGTAGCTTCCCTACTTCTGCAGATTTCCCTTGGTGCCTTTTGCTGCTTATTTTTCTTGGCAGGGACAAGAAATAAGACTTTTTTTCAGCTGGTTGCTGTTTGCTCTAGCGGTGACAGTATTTGTCGTACACATGAGGGTATTTTGTGGAGAGGAAAACGATATCACAACCTTGTAATTACAAACGGCTCCACTGTGCGATTCTGTATTTTGTGGAGTCTACTGTACATCTGGGGTACCCCCTGGGGGAGACGGTGGCTCCATAAGCTCCTTTAGCAGGAGATAACTCAGTGAGTAGATTAGTTGGGGGGGTTTGAGGCTGGTTACACCCTCTGTCCTGCCTGTGCGCCCAACGGTCACTCATACTGTGGATCAAAACCGCCAAATCCCTGCTAGATCCAGGCTACAACGTCAAAGAGTGACGCGCAGACCCCCACCCCCGGGAATGCAATAAAATACACAGAGGCACATGCATACTCACATGCTGATATACGCTAAAATATTTGTTAATACAGCTTTGAGGATACCAAATATTTGATAGACTACTTAAAAATCACTTTACAGTTGCTGAATATGCAGGGTTTGTTAGTTTTGGGTATATTTCCATACCATTAAAAAGAAATTTAAATTTAAATGGGATTTATCTGGCAAATAGTCCTCTTTTACACCCAGTGACCTAGTCTTTTCTGTTTTGTCTGCTTCCTCACTCTAACATCACCCAAGGTCTAACTGTAGGATGCATTTTAGAGCATATAATGGGGTTTTTTTTCTCGTCACCTAATGCATTTCTTTTGTGACTGCCCTGGTGTCACTGACTGCTGCACAGCGTGTGCCCTTGGGAAAAACACAAGTGTTTGGTTTTTTGTTAAAACCACACAAGTGGTTTTAACAGTCGGGAAAGACGCCGTCTGGCAAATATCAAGTAGCTATTAATGAAAGCAAAGTTGAAGTTACAGAATGGTTTATTCTGTAAAGATATTAATGAGTAACTGGAAGTTTCCAGACATATTGTTCAGGAAGAAGCAAAGAAAGGGAGATTTCTTTCTTTGTTAGATTCAAAATGAATTGTCTTTGGGTTTATTCATATCATGAAAAAGTGTATGTCTGAAGCAGTGTGAAGGATAATTCTGTTCGTAAATGTATGAATTTGTGCAACAGCCTACAAAAAAAAAAAAAAACAACAAATGAGGGCATACCTAAAGTAAATTAAAAGTTAACCTTTTTTGAAAGAGAACACAGTCAGAATTATTACTGTTAAAAGATGTTTTTTGGAAATCAGGCACTTACAAATGACTATTTCAGACCTTTAACTGGAAAACATGATTTCAATTTCAGAATATAAATGCAGAAAATGAATATTTTACACCTGTTTCTGTCAGGGTATGTCGAGGTGTTTCCAAAAAATAGTTCTCTGTCATGACAAAAACCAGGCAGTTGGATTCCCCAAAGAATACAACATGGAACATCTAGTTTTAGCCTCAGTCTGTAAGCAATATCATGTAATCATCAAAGACATATTCAACACTGGTTTATATTTAAATTTTAAAATGAATCAACTTTATATATTAGTTAGCAACATCTGATATGTTTGCTGGCAAAAGTTTTCATTTAAGTGGTAAAACTGACATTGTTCTTTCTTTTATGTTACCGTGTTGCTCTAGCTAAAAGATAAGGTGGTTGTTTTAATTTTTGTTGCAGCCCATCACCAACTGGTTTGTGGAATCTCCTGTTGTTTTGAAGCCTCAAGTTTGGCATTTTGGACAAACTCCATCCTATAGATCCACTCCTGGTAACCAGCAAGGAATAAATAAAGATCTAAAAACTGGAGAAGACTATGGTGGCGCTTTGCTGATCACACGAGAGTCCCGCCTTAAAAAAAAGTACCCTGATTTATTATCTAACTTACTCTAAATAGGGTCATTATTTACTAAATGAACACTGTGCTGTATTAAATGAGACTTGAAAGTAACATTTAAGACCACAAGTTCATTAGGAAAATGTTTCCTGAGCTAATAAATCAATTGATAGGGGCCATTTTCCTCATAGACTTCTATACAATCAGACTGTTTTTTGCATCAGAAGAGTCACCCCCTGCTGGCAATTAGAAAGAATGCAGATACAGGGCACTTTGGCACTGTATCTTCTTTTCAAATTTATACACAGTGTACACACATTGTGCAGCTGCCCTCTCTCCCATATTTAAGAGCGCACACACTGACACAATAGCAGCCTCAGCACCAGGAAGACAATCCCTACCAGCCTCAGCATCTTGCAGCACTGCTGATAATGAAAACAACAGCTGATGTGCTGAAGCTCCCTGTTGTCACCGAGACGGCACTTTAACAGTTTTAACAACAAACTGAGATCTGCTGTTGTCTGACAGCATCTACAATTTATCACATTCCTGTTTTGTCAGAAGGAGGTGTCAGCTACATTTTTTTCCAGCCCTTACTGCAAACCGACCATGTTTTAACTTCATCGCCTGCTGCTCGTTTCGAATCGAACAGTTTCTATGCATGTCAGGAATCCGTAGCTGTACAATCACTTCAGGTCATTGTTTTAATTCCAAATTTTAATAGCTTTTCAGATTCAAAGTGAAGTTTCTAACTTTTAAGGGGAACACAACAGGTAAACTGTAAAAAAAAAAAAAAAAGTTAGCTAAAAGGTAATAATTAATTAAACTTAACCAGGTGATTACTGACAGGACGATGGTTTTTGTATTGTAAATTTTCTGACATTTTAAGTATAAATAAACAAATATGACGGCAAGATATGATATGTAGAGAAATGTTCAAATTTGTGTACATTTTCAGCCGAAAATCTGAACATTAGATCAAGCTACCTCCTTTGCTTCATCTGCTGGCACACCAGAGTGAAAGGTTTTCAGAGGAGACATTTTGGATATCTCATTTTATCACTCCATAAATCAGAAGATTCTGTCCATAAGAACCAATGTTTGCCATGTTTTTAGGAGTAAAATGTTGTAAAAATTCACATGTGAATAATATATGACCAAACAAACCCTCTGTAAAAACCTACAGATTTTTTTTTTTTTTTTTTGTAAATGGAAGGTTTGGTGTATCCAAGTGCCACTGAAGTGGAAATTCTCACCTCAGATTCCGAGGAAAAAGTAATTTTTGAGAAAATAATGTATTATAATTGAAATTCACAGATGCAAATATACAACGTGTTAGTAAAAGAAAGACTTGGATGTCAGTTTTAGATGTGCTCTTTCTACGTGTTGTAAAGAAGACGTGTCATTGAAGCAAGACATCTTAAAATCTAAAAATTGACTGTTGCATGAATAAACCATGATTTTTCCTGTAGTGTCTTGCCTTTGGTTTATGAAGGAGTTTAGAACTGATGCGAGGCAAGGTGGAATAGTTGTATTTACAGTAGCAAACTTTCCCAGTGCAAGTCTTGATCACTTCGAGACTTCCACCCACTAAAACAAAATTCAGCTAACTGATCTGAGGGCGATTAGAAAAAAATGCAAATAATGAGAGGAAAACATGTGCTTCATTCCAAATTTTTGCAGTCCTTCTGCCCATTTGACTACTACCCTTTACTCCTGTTTGTTAGCCTGGATCGAACTATGCAAAGTTGGACTTGACATGTTTCTGCATTTATTTATTTTTTACCCAGGCTATCAGCATGGTGCTGGGGATTGCAATGTAGAACGGCCAGGAAAAAATCTTTTCTAGTGATATTTCGGATGATTCGATACGCATCGAATTTGCACTTGTGCCTCGAGGAAATGGCCATTTGCTCACTCTCCAAAGCCTTCTCCTTTCTCCTGCCTGCTCTGCTTTATACCGCACTAACAAGCATCCATACAAATGGAAACGCATGCCACCTTAAATAATGCTAAACTCACTCCCTCACTTGAATATTCACTTGAAAAATGGAATTTGTTTCCGTATGTTGTGAATTTAATTTTACAAAAAAAGCCAGATATTCTGAATGTATCTAAATCCAAAAAATATCAGAGAACAGTCTTTAGAGATCTCATTATAAATGAAAACATCTATGCTCGGGTTTGTTTCCATTATTTATGCATTCATTCATCTATTACTTAGATCCACTTATTCTTTAGAGGGTTGCAGGTATCAAGAAACATTCATAAAGATCATCTAAATTTAAGATTTAAAGTGAAAATTCATGGATTTGACAAGGAGATATTCTGGCGATGGGAGACGCAGTGAAAGAGTGATACATCCACGGTGCTCCCTGGCAACTTGTGTTAAGCACGGCGTCCTTTACAGTAAATTGGAGCACGGCGTGAGAGCGAGGGGAGAGTTGGTGGGCCGGGGCTGGTAACATGTTGTGATTGGGTAATGGGCCTAATGTCCCATGCAGTGCTTATCCTGCCTCCCAGATGGATAATGATGAGGTGATGGTGGAGACGGGGGGTGGGGTAAGGGGGTCTGTCCCCCCAGGGATCAGAGAGAGAGAGAGCGAGTGGGTAGGGGGGAGGAAAAAAACACTCCGATACTGACTTCATCCTCAGGCGAGGGAAGAGGGATTGAAAGAGATGGAGGGGAAACAGAGAGAGATGGAAATCATGTTGGTGTGCAAAGGAGGAAGCGCTGACCAAGTCTTTGATCATATTTTATCAAAACCTTTTTCTGCAGTACAAATAAAGCCCTAAGTTAGGGTTAAAATGATTCAGTACTGGTAGTGTCATTTAAATCTGCTGACAGTGATCATCTTGTTAATAATGCAATGTTCTGCTGAGAAATCTTGGGTGTTGGCATTAATGTGGATGTTGCTTTGACACGTACCACCAACCTAAACATTGCTGTAGATCGTCTGTGTGGATTCTGAGCATTCTGTAGATTCTCATTTTCAGTAGAAGCAATTCTGTCTCCAAAAAATTATGTTCCTATACAACTGAAGTGCCTTCTTAATTATGTTATGCAGGGAATATACTGTGGATTCGAAAAAAAATCTGAATTTCTGACCCGTCACGTGGTGGGAAACTTAGCCAGTTGGAAAGAGAGACAAAGTTTGAGTTACGAGACAGGATGTGATGGACGGGAGACCTCCATTGGTGAGATTAAGTTTCAAATATTCTGTTGTTCTTCACTTTCAATTTTCCCTTGCTGTCTACTTAAGTTGAAGCACAAAAACTGCGTGGTTAGGTTTAGGAAAATATTGTGTTTGATACTTTTGCATGTTAGAAGCTCGATTAAGGTTAGGCACCAAAATTCCTTGGTTAGGGTTCAAAAATATGTCATGGTTGAGTTAACATTCAATCATTTTATGATACATTTGAAGCTTCTCCTCCATTTTCTTGGTTACCAGGGTAACACATTCCAAAAATGAGAGACAGTGGAGCAGTAAAATAAATGGCAAAGACACGTTGATTAGAAATGTATTTGTGATAAGATGCAAACATCCATCCATTCTCTATACACCACTTAATCCTCATTCGGGCTGGACAAGGGGCTGGAGTCTATCCCAGCTGACTCGGGCGAAGGCAGGGGACACCCTGGACAGGTCGCCAGTCTGTCACAGGGCTATATATACAGATGAAAGATCACACTCACATTCACTTTAGAATAACCAATTAACCTCAGCATATTTCTGTGGAAGGAAGCCGGAGTGCCCGGAGAAAACCCACGCATGCACAGGGAGAACATGCAAACTCCATGCAGAAAGATCCCAGGCCCAGGCCGGGATTTGAACCAGGGATCCTCTTGCTGCAAAGCGAAAGTGCTAACCACTACAGTACTGTGCAGCCCCCGATGCAAACATAACCCAGCTAAAAATAAGTTTCCCTCAAAATGCAGTTGAGAGTGCAGTTTAGTTGTATAGAAATGTAATTTTGTGGAGAGTGAGCTGGTTGAAGTCAACTAGACTGGTTTCTTAATTCTCTCTGACTGGTGGGGAATCCTGGCTATTTATTCTTATCCCCAAATCACAAACCTCATGGCCGAATAACAACACAAGATTCATGTGACTCAAGATGTGAATGGTGGTGAAATTGACCAGGGAGGGATCTAAGGACTGCAGTATAAGTGCCTAAATACTCACTTATCAGGTTCTTACAAAGCAGTCCTAGCATTCCTCCGAAGGCAGTTTCACCAAGGCTGCCACACTGAGTCATCCCTCCCCTGGCAGTTCATTGCATTTTAGAGAATAATACAACTAGTGTGAGATGAGCTAATAGAAAAGAGGTCATCTTACTAAGTACCATTGTTTACTGGACAAAATTCCTTCTTGTTGTTTCAGTAGCTATTGAAGGGATATTACCCAGTAAGCATGGGCCATAACCTACACACTATTATCTCCCCAGTTTGGTTAAGACCAACTGGTGACCTTTTATGTTTGCGTGTAATGATGACTGTCTCTCAGTGCTAACAGTTTCATCACTTTACAAAGTAAATGCTGCAGAGATCATTTGTGCTTTCCATGGTTGTGGGTATAAGAAGCTTGATGTTTCATTGTTTGCAGGGACTTTGTAAAGCAGTGCAATTCACATCTTAAAAAAACTACTCAAACAGATTGATTGGGCTCATTTTGTCATCTTTTCATTAGATTAGCGTTTTCTTTCTATCCGACAGCCTAGTAAGGTTGAGGATGTTCTGACTGTGTCTGCAGTCTTCCACAGAAGTGCCATCCAATGTGTTGCTGATGTGTCTTTTATCAGGCGACCGGCCTGACAGATCTGTCAAAATCTGTCGGACCGGCCACGCCTCCTGCCGTCCGATGGTCTCTGGAGGATGGAATCCCTCCCTTAACCTTCCTAAGTTGTTGGATAAAAAGAAAATGCTAATCTACTCACAAACAGTTCAAAGAGCATGACAAAGAACCCAACAGAGACGAACAAAGACACTACAAGACACCCTTAGAGGTACTGTGCTGTTGTCCCAAATAATAAAAGCTGCTCTGGCAGTACGAGGAAGATGTATGTAATATGAGGCATGTGGGGGTTTTGTTGTGTCAAATATGAAGAACACCTTATTCAGTTACTTAATTTCTGGCATTGAGAAAGAGTGGCTCGTATTTCCAGGTATTGATTGAACAGCCACAGACCACAGAAATATTTGAAATGTCCCATTTAACAGTAAGAATTATTCTCCAATCAGGCCAGCCATAAATAGACTCCTGCTGAGCCCCTTGGTGAAAGTGGATTTGTGTGATTGCCTGTGTACACAGCCAAAACATTCAACAAGTACTCGCAGGCACAGAATTAGCATCATCGGAGAATTCTTTTGAAATGTGTTCCAGGAGGGCTAGGTGCCAGTGATTCGCTCTCTCTAAAGTCCATCTTCTTGCTGGCGATTTTGCTCGCTCACCCAGAAGTGTATAACAGAACATTTTCACAGATCTGTGTGAATGAGAGGTGATGGGAGAGCCGAGGGAGGCGAAAACAAAGATGTGCCAGTGCATCTACTGTAAAAAAAAAAAAAAAAAAAAAAAGGAGGGGGGGGGAGCTTTACGAGTCATCTTGGACAAGAGCTCAGAGAATTCTGCAGAAGGTGCAGTTAAAAGGAAAGAGGGGGAGCAAGCAGAGAGAAAGACAGGTTGAGTGAAAGTCAGAGGTAAGATGAAAGGGGTGTTCTTCTATCCCTTCATCGACCCCAGGGCTGGATTGATAGCTGTCACCTGCTGAGATAGGGCTCTTCCTCGAGGGCCACAGCTGAAGGTATGACTCCTGATGGGCCCGAGTGTGTGTGTGTGCGTGCGTGCGTGCGTGCGTGCGTGCGTGCGTGCGTGCGTGCGTGCGCGCGAATATAATGAAAGCAAGCTGGATGAGTCAACTGGTGAGATCAATGCACTCTGACCTCGGGAGATTTTCTCCAACGTCACCATCAGATTCATTGCACAGAATTAGAAAAATACAGTATACGCAGGCAGGCAAGAGCTCCAGTTACTAGAAACAAAGCTGCACTTTTTTTGAAAGAAAGGCGTCTCTCAGGAGCTCATATTGCTGTTATCTACTGGCATGGAAAGACAGCGTTTATGCGTGTGTGTAGGTGTGTGTGTACACGTGCAGAAAAGAGCATTTAGCCTCAGAATTAACGGTGCGTCAATGTACCTGGAGGCTTGTAAAGCTGCTACTTTCACAGCTGGACAGAGGACAGCAGCAAGTCCTTCGGTGTCTAATGAAAACAGAAAACCGGTTAACACACACACACACCTACACACACACTCGCACCACATACAAACACAGTATTTTAAAGACTCTGTCCTACTATCAGCAGTGTTTTGCCAGAAAAAAAAGAAGAAATCATTCACATGGTGAAAGTTAATTAGGTTGCTTTATTCACTGAATTGTCTCTGCTTCTTTGCAGTTAATTGCTGATTTTGTTAGATAACTGCAGCCAAAGCCTCTGATGGAATAAGTTCTGCAAGACCGTCTTTCAGCCCACTCTGCCACAGAAATGTTGGAATTAAAGTGTGACAAACACGCAAGTGGTTAGATATATTTTAAGTGGCAGCAGTTGTTGTCAGCATTTTCTTTGCACTAGCACTGTGCAACTGGAGGCTGCATGAGATTCTTTATCAGAGGTAAGTCTGGGTTGTAAATACAGTTAGTGCTGAATTTCCACTCACTGCTTACCCAGTAACTCTGGAGATTTTTCACTTTTTACTTTCTGTAGATGAAGAACCCTGAAGAGTGGTTGCATTCATCTTCACCTTTGTTAGCCTTCCTTCCATTTAAGCTGCAGCAGTAAATCTTTTTCACTGCATCAATGACTGGGATGCTTGGATTGCTAACCTGGTATAACAGATCCAAAACATATCAAGGTTAAGTCCTCCACCGAGGTCTTCCTGCTTATAGAAATGTTTGACATCCCTACAAAAAGGTTTTATTCAGCATTAGAGGAAACTCTCAAGCACTAAAATGATGTATATGAGTTTAGAACAAGTTTTGTTCATTAGAATTTTTATTTATTAAGGCACAATATACAATTCTGCTGATCAAATTGTGAGAAATAACACAAAATGCAGATTTCTGTCCAATGAGGCAATACAGACTCAACTGTACGAGGACTGATTGGGCTTGTTATTATGTGTAGTCGCTCCATAAAGGCCCAGTGAAAAGCCAAAGAAAGCATTATTAATACTTTCTATGAAAAAGGAACAAAACAGTGATTCTGTCGGTGTTTTAGACCATGAGATTACCCAGTGGTACACTGAACAAATGAAGATAATATTTGCAATAAAGGATTTTTTTTCTCTCTAAACAAGCTGTGAATTTTGCTTTAATAGATTAAATTTGATGCCATGAGATGTTTCTTTATAGAAGCATCCTAAGGTCTGAAACAGGAAAAACCCTGCTTACTCTTTACAAACAAAAACACACAACTGGTATGATAACATAAGAGATGTTGATTCTGGAGGTAAATCCTCAGAAAATTATTACCCAACTCTGCAGTTCCCCCTGGTTTGGCATTTTTAGCTCATCATTGTGGTTGTACAGCTCATGCTTGTGCAGATTCTCAGTAATGCAAGTCATTGTAATCCTAAAAGCTTCAAATGAGGCAACTGGATTTCTCATTTTTGATTTTTTAAAGATGTTTTACGTCTATTTCCAAAAAGCTGCTTCAGTGCTCCAGTCTGGAACTGAAGAAGCCTCTTCAAAACAAGGTAAAGCATCTTCAACAACCAGAAACAAAGTTCCAGTTACTGTCTACTAAAGGTTTTCTAGGATGCAAGCTACTGCTTTGGTGCATCAAACTTTGCTGCAGTTTAAAGGTGGAAAGTGCTGATAAACAGTCTGCTGCCTACAAACTAAATGGCACAGAGAGAAACTTAGTCCCTTACTTTCCTCAGGAATTAGTGAAGGCCAAGAAGCGAGTAAATATTGGACTTACAAATCTTGCTCCATGTCTGCTGGATATGTAAACAGGCAACTGTTAATTAACCTGTTGGCGATATTAACTTTGTAAGGTGATAATATGCCAATGTTGTTTGCAGATTTGTGCAAATTGCTGGTTGCATTAAACCTGTTTGACTTCTGTGTTTTATAATGGATGAAGCAGTGAAAATAGGAATGTAGCAGCTTAAGGTGATAGAACAGAACCACATAAGCGACTGTACTATCCCCTGATGAGGGTATGCATGTGTTTCTCATTTAATCTCCATTCATTTTACCTTAATAACTTCCTATTAAAAATACCAGATAGAGATGTGAGATAAGAGGATTCACAGGTAGCTTAAAAGGCAGCCACAATGAACCACTTCAGCACAATAATTATATATATATATATATGTATATAAACACACCCAGCAGGTGATTTGTTAAATTTTAATGAGGAAACAGTCCAATGGGAGCGTCCACCTGCTTCCACACCACCAGCAAACACACACGGGGGAGAAGGAAGGTTAACAAGGTGGATGTATCATGGTTATTTTACTAACAAGGGCGATGGGATCCCTGTTCACCAGCTTTAAGTCACTTACTGCACATATATACTGTAAACGTGCATTCACATGCGTTATCCCGTTGCACCTTTAATTGAAGGCAGAGAAAACTGAGGTGTTTGGCTTTGGATGTCAGCAGTCAAGAGTTTAACATAATCTGTCTCCTCTGGTCTACATGTGGGCCTCCAGTTGTGTAGAACAATCCTGGACACTACAATAAAACCTGTTCATAGGCTGTTTTCCACTACAGGAACTTGCAGGTCTTTTTTGAGCGGCTTGAAGTTTTGAGCATGTTCTAACTGCAAGAACAGTCTCACGGGGATTCGTGAAACTGTCACGTAAGTTTTAGTTTCGGTTTCGTGCGCACCAACACGATTTCGTCATGTTTTTCGTGCCGCTCACCACGAAATGTTTTTCGCTGTGGTAATCACATCTGAAAGTGGTTTATACCGGCGGATTCATGACGATCTAAGCTGTCCATCGGCGTATACTGCTTGTGTGATTGTGATTGCGTTTGCGGCCGCCGGCCGCCGGCCGCCGGACATTCTTGAAATTCCTATGCAAATTGGTAAGTGTACCACCGGCTTATGGTTAGGTTATGGTTAGGGTTATGTTTAGGGACGATGTCATGCAAAATATAGCGTTGGATTCGCCACGGTTTTACATTAAAAATATAATATACACATTCTTTTGAAATACGTTCTGAGTGGCACGAAAAGTCCGCCGTTTAAAATACATTGGTGCGCATTTCGTGGTGAGCGGCACGAAAAACATGACGAAATCGTGTTGGTGCGCACGAAACCGAAACTAAAACTTACGTGACAGTTTCACGAATCCTCGTGAGATCGGGCTGGCAAGAACTACACCTGCAGAATCTCTTTCAGGTCCATCTATGGGGGAGCAAATCACAACTACTCCATGGTGGGTATTTCTTTGTAGACCTTAAAAGCTCGTGTTGATTGGGTAAACTTGAAGAAGATAAAATGCTCACTGGTTTAACTCAGAGACAACAATGAGTGCCACTTTTCTGCTCTATTGATGGCGTAGTTGAGAGAGTCTTTTCGTCTCTGACATCGCCATCTTCAACGTACAATTCTCTACGTAGGCTAATATAGCATAACTTCTATTGCTAAAAGCTGAAAAAGACATTTCGAGTCTGAACTGCTTTCTGCAGAGGAAAACTGCCTGCTGTCTGACAGTCTGAACTCTGTTTCCGTGAGTCCTGGTCCTACAAAAGATGTATCCCTAAACAGGCATGATTGCATGAATTCGGGCAAAGTTTGTTTGAGCAAAAATTTTGAGGTTTTTCAGTAACATCTTCCAGAAAGGCAGTGGAGCAGTCTCACAAGGCATCCAGAGGTGGGTCCTCTTCTTTCTTTCATTTCCATTTCCAATTCATTTATTTGATTAAGCCCACTTTCCCAATAGTTTCAACAGTTTTCAAGTGTAAAACAACGTCTGCACACAATTTTAGAATGGGTAAATCCACAACTTGCATCCTAAATTTAAGATGCCATTCTGCAATGAATACACCAAAATTTCACAACCAAGATACATTTGGTATATTAGTCCCAAGCTTTCATACATTCTGAATTGAATATTTGATATTTTCTCATAACATATTGAGGCCAAGCATTGCTGATGAGGAGAATTTAGGAATTCTTGAATCTTTTTCTCTTTCTCTTTTCAGTCCAAAGATAGATTCTACACTGCTCATCATCTGTAGAGACTGTTAGAAAACCCTTTCATCAATTAGACTAGATCGATGTTTAAGGTCCTCAAATGACATACGGTGAATGAGCGATCTCTGAAGAACTCACTGACGGCGTGTCTGCTTTTACCTGGACAGATTGAGGGTTTTTTCTTATGGTGGTGCAACTTTGTGTGTGATAACTCCAAAGTCTTGTGTGCCATTGTCCATTTGGGAATTAGGTTTCCTTTGTCTTTCTCAAAAAGCACTGTGGGATTTGTTGAGATGTGGTGTTTCACCTCCCCAGGGCCAGCCAGACAGGCTCAGTTCTTCATACAGTAACTAAAACTGTCTGCTGCTTATCTTATCATCCACATCTTGCTGTATGTAAACTTGCAAATTGGATCCATTTTAATTGGTTTAGTTTGAAGTACAAACCAACATACACAGAAGGAATCTGTAGTGAGGATTAAATGATTAGTTTCTGTGTCTATAAAACATGAACCTGTCAAACGTGAAAACAAGCTCTTTGACTTTACTTTTTAGGATTACAATGCAGCTGCTTCGTGGTTGATGGTTGCAGTGTTCTCACTCAACGTTGGACTAATTCCAAAAATCTCTGTTACTATTAATAATTTAGAATGCAGAACAATTAAAAATCACGAATAGAGTTTGGAAGGTTAAGAATAACAGAATTTCCCTTTTATGTTTTAAGTAGGGGAGCCACATTAATGGAGATTATATTTTCCAGATTCAAAAACAATCTCAAGATTTCATTCCAACTGGGATCCACTTAAACTGGAAAAGTGGTGCTTGTTCGTTGGCTGCAGCTTTTAGATATTTACAAAACCTTCAGCTCGTTGCCAGTTTATTTATTAACTGGTAGTGATTTTTGTTGTTGTTGAAAGATTCAATGACATTTTGATCATTAAGGTTTGACAAATGAAGTTATCAATAAGTTAAAACACATTGTGTGAGTACAGGCATGTTTTATGTTCTTCTTCTGTCTGTGTCAGAGGATGAATCGACTTCCCTGCCATGCCAGAGTCTCCCTCGCTGTCACCTCTCTCAGGACTCGCTTTAGACCCGACAGGAAATATGAAGCAAGAGCAACACACGCTGATCTCATGTACTGTAATACTCATGTCTGCTTTATTCAAGCTTGATCTATTTTCTCTTTGTTTCTTTCATCGTCCCCCTCGTGGTCTCCCCCTATCTTCCCCTTTCTGTGAAGATGATGGTTCACGTCTGTTTCCTGATGCACAAACACTCTTGAAGGTTTCTCCCCAACAATTCAGCACTAATGGAAATCTTCAATATTGCATGTAGAAGCCTTCTGGGTGCTGTTGATGGCCTGTTGTTAGAGATTGGAATATATGAGAGGCGGTCAGGTGGACCAAAGGAAAGAGCTCGCTAAGGTGTAAATAAATGGAAAACCAAAGTGGAGGGAAAGAAGTAAAAATCAGTGAACTTTACAGTTACAGCCAAATAAAAAATTAAAGCCGGCATGTTAGGAAGAACAGATGAGACGGGGTTTGAGACGTTTGGCCAACACGAGGATCAGACAGTTGGAAAGCAGTTTCATGAACGCCTACATGAATTAACAACAGCAGAATATAAATAACAAATAGCAAATGCAAGCCATGGGAGTGTTGTGCATTTTAAATCCATGCAAAACAGGAATCAGGAGTCGCCCCATGCGTGTCCGACTGATTCAAAATTCCCAGAAAAAAGTGTGATGATCGCAATTTTTTCCCCTCATAAATATTTTTGCAGCCTTCGCACAAACAGTCATATGGCATTCATCAAGTCATATTTAATTCATCACCCTGTAAGTTTTTTTTTTCCAGCTCAAAAGCCTGGTGCTTCGCATGAAAAGCCTTTAGCTCTGTGAATATGGCCTTGGTTTGTGTCGTCCACCTCCAGCAGGTGAAAGCAACAGCCAGGGGGAATCCTGTTTACTCTATCGCTCTAAAACTCGCTGCATACGGATGCGGCCGGATTATGCAAAGCGTCTTTTCATACACACCTTTGGGCAAAATAGAAAGGCAGGAATGGAGATCTTTGGCATGAAAGGACTTTATCTTTGTTTGTGGATCTGGAGAGAAGAAGAAGCAGCAGCCTGCTCTCTCTCTCTTTCTCTCTCTCTGTGTGCTGTGCTGTTTTGTGGCCTTAATGTTTGAAGTGGCGTCTTCATTCCCCCGTTGGAAGCCACAGGTGATGCAGTGCAAACCTTGCCTCATATGTCACATTCTGGATGGAAAAAGTAAATAGGATTTAGTGACCTCTGAACTTTAAGTTTGCGTTAACACAATAGCCGCTGCCTTGGCCTGTCTTCAAGCTGCGACAACAGACCTTGGACATGCAGCAGATCTTTAATCCTCCCCTCCCCGTTGCACGAGCAGCTCTCGCTCTTTTGCCAGCTCATCCGCCTCTCTTCCCTTTTATCCACCTCTTCCGGAATATCTCCCATCTTTCCATTTATCCCCTTTCCCCGCCCTGCCCCTCCCCTCAACAACCTCTGGCCTCATTATGGGAAAGCTTTAGCGTGCACGGCAACGCGTGCTCGCAAACTGTATCAAAGTGCATTGGAACAGAGAGAGACAAAAGAGGGAGGAGAAAATGAGAGTGAGTGAATGAGAGAGAGGTTTGAGGCACTGGGGCTGCTTCAGTGCAACAAGCCCCAGGGACAGACCTATTTCCTCCCATTAAAGACTATTTGCAGTGATCCAATATTTGAAAGGTACTGCAGGAAAAACACATCTGCTATACTACAGCTCGGCTTTCTGGTAAAATGTATTTTACAGTGTTTTAGAGTAAAACACAAGAAGTTAAAGGCAATATTGCCGGGGAGCTTCTGTTTGAAGTAAAAAGGGTTGTGGGAGGTTGGTTACACATACAGAAAGAGTATTTGGCTTTCAGACATAAAATTGCCTGTCCACAAGCTGACTGTGAAGAAAGAGGCCTCGGTCCAGAGGTTACTGTACTGTGTTTTAAAAGTCCACCAGAAGAAAACATTCAGGGAAAATAGAAATGTCTGTCACTGAAATGGCAGAATTTCACGCTTTTGATTCCTTCAGGTGGCGACGACAGGCGAGCAGCGAAAGAATTGTCAATAATAAGAAGAAATAACCGCAAGAAGGAAACGCAAAGATGTCAGACAGCTTTTGTTGGTTAATTTATTTGGCGGTCCCAATAAGAAAAGGCACCCTGAAAAATTAACTGAAATCAGCTATCATTTTTTCCATGAGTGTGAATCTCATCTCACAACTGTTTTTTTTTTATTGCTTGATCTGCAGACTCTTTCACTGATTAGTTACTTAATCTAAATGATTCATTTTTCTCCTAAACTCTAATTGACCATTTCAGTTCAGCTCATTTAATGTGTGACTTTTGAGCTCTATCAGTGTATTCAGCAGCTACAAGGACAAACAATATGAGCATACTCTCTCTGCTAATGAACACACAAAACCTATGAGGGTTTTTGACTTTTCTGGTGGTGCTTCTTCCTCCTGTGTGTTTTCTCTCCAGGTGTTCATGCACTGTGTTGCTGTGATCTGCCATTCAAACTACAACTTTGTTCTATTTCTTTGCTCCCTTGGGAAGACTTGGATCTTTACAAACTTTAACTGAGTGGAGTCAGACTGAACTAAAATATTTGTTAAAAATGTAAGTATTTTAGAAAGACAAATGTATAAAAAGCACGATTCTCCGATTTTGATGATTAATTTTGATGCTTTTTCAGCATCAGCGTTACTGACTATACCAGCAGTTATACTTGAACTAGGATGCTATAAAGTTAATAGAAACATTAAGGACAAGTCCATTATTTTTGATAAAAAGGTCAAATTTGTCACAGCACACCATAATATATGATGCCTTGTTGTGACTAGTGATTTCCTGGGCTGCAAAATTAATAAAAGGTAGATGTTTATTTGATGGAAAATGTAGCAAAAAATTGCATTATCTTTTTTTTTATTATTATTGTGGTGGGGAAATGAAAAAATACCATTCCTACTAAACTTGCCAATATAATCACAAGATGTTTTTTTTTTTTTTTGGTCACACTATTTCATTTAGCCCTACTCAGCCTGTTAATCATGCTTCCTGGCCCTAATTTGTTGATCTTTGTGTCTGTTTTTGTAATTATTTATTAAAAAGCTCATATTGTCTTTTTAGCCCTGTTTTTGAAAAGTGATTTGTGACAAACGCTTGAGTAATCTCCTTAAATCATGCCAACTTTCTCTTCCAGTTAACTGCTGCTTTTTGCAGATACTGGTTGGACATAACCTGTTTAAGTCCTGCAAATATGCAGGGAGTTGTTAGAGCTAGCATCACAATGCCGGCATGCTCACAATGACAAAGCATTACTTCATTACCTTGTTAATGTTTAGCTCAAATAATATTAACCATGTCCACATTTTACCTGTACATTAGATTATCTGTTTCAACTTGTAGCACTATCTATGTATTCATAAATTAGTTTGTTTATACCACTCTGCCCATACTGTTCAGTCTCTTTATACTGTAACATCCTGTAGATGCCATACTGTAAATACTGCACTTTACTGTTGTGTTTGCATTTCTGCATAGATGCTGAAGTGCATTTCATTGTCTTGGTACTTTTACTCTAAATGAATCTAATCTAATCAGATTTTTTGTTACATTCATGATGCATCAAAAATCATGCTTTTTATCAGCTTAAAGACATATTATTAAGGAAAGAAACAGTTGGCACCATGGCTGAGCATTTCCAACTTGAACCTAATACTGTTCTGTACTGTTCTGGGGTTCCAGAACAAAAAAGAGCCAATGCCGTCAACTTCTAGGGCTTTTGGTTTTGCAGAGTAGAGTAGCTTTACAGTGTTTGAGCTAACTTGTAGGTGAGCTAGTGTGCTCGAGATCCGATTAGAGTTACATCAAAGCCATTTTAATGCAGGAAGGGAGGGAAAAACTCTAACTTTGTGGCACACAGAAGAGTTTTTGGGGCTTAAATCAACTAAACTGTAAATAATTGTAGAGATATTTCTCTCTAAATTAATAGTATACTAACTGAAATTGTCATTACAGGAACTAAAATGCTTGCACTTTTATACTAATGAGGTACATGCTTTAAAAATTTGTCACGGCACTTTTCCCTGAACTATACGGACAATATAAAGAATAAATTATCCCTGAGAGATGCTGAACTAGGAAAATGAACTGACCAGTTATCCTGCCTCAGCATTTCATCCCCACAGAAAGCCACAGAAAGCAGTGAGGCAGACAGAAAGACATACATATGGAAGCACTGCACACTAAATCTCCATCTGTATTAAACCGGGCTTCATTAAATAAAGTTTCAGACAACTCGACAAAGTCCCGAGCTGTCTCGTCTCTTCTTGTTTTCCATCCAGCTGTAATCAGCGGCTCAGTTCAGTTATGGGTGTGCTTCACTTCCTCTTTATTGACAAAAAAGACTTTACATATCGAGCAGTCAGACACACGGCCATCAAAACAGCACAGAGGCACAAAAGGCAAGCATCCAGATGAGCAGCCGGCCTGCCAGTCATCCACACAGACATCTAGCCAGACAGGCAGGCTTCCATTATGTTCTGGGCTGTGAGTGCTGATTGCTTGCCGCTGCTGCCTGTGTCAGGATTAGCCATTGTGGCCAGAGCAGAGTGGATGGGCTCCGAGCCCGAGATGATGTTAAAAAAGCCTCTCTGTAAGCAGCGAGGGGGCTGGAGTGTATTCACAGCAGACTGAATAAACATTTACGGTAGATATGCGGCGTGCTAACCACACAGGAGAGCGCTGGAAATCTCACGCGCACACAAAGCAACAATCATGAACGCAAGCGTGCATGCACAAACAAGTGAGACACTACAGAGGAAAACAAACAAGCTGCTCCTCTCTGTTTGCTTCTGCCTCCGTCCAACTCCTCCCTCAGCCCTCCTTCACCAGAAAAAAATCTGCAATCAGGCAGCAGGCGGCAGGGTTTGGACCCGCACCCCGTCAGAGTGGTCAGCAGTAACAGGATTAGCCGGGAGAGAGAGGGAGCGTGACGACAAGCCAGTTTGCCGCCATGCGCTGTCATTATTGAAATACATTACACACTCAAAATGGAGCCGTTGGAGCCAAACTGCTGTCGACTTAATTACTCCAAGAGCACTTTGCGGCTGTGGCACATTTTAATAATTTCTTCCCCTTCTCACCCCACTCTTTCCACCCGCTGGTCGGGGAGATGTAGAAAAACATGGCGCCATTGTCGAGGCTGCTTGTCCACTTCCAATTCACCATCCAGGCCCTAACTTCCTACCGCACTTACACGCATGGAAACGCCGTAAAACACATGCCAGACCTCTAGGGGCGCTGTAACGATATGACGGAAACACGCGCAAACAGAAGAAAAAAACTGTGGGCATGCGCACTTGCAGCAAAAGTTGTAAACAGAGCTTTTTTTTTCGCCTTCTTTATTGAACATTGAATAGAACAAAACAATTCAACACTGAGACAAAAAACAAACAACAAAGAAAAGTAAAAGTCACAAACAAGAAACAGACTACAGAAAAACATTAAATACACTACACAAATGTACAGTAAACAGAGAGCTTCATCAGCACATTTACTACACTGTACGCCGCCGTTGTTTTTGTCGTGGCCGCGTGTGGCGCAAGCGTGTCAGTGAAGATACGAAACTACGACGCAAGCGTTTCTGAAAAGCAGCGGATCGCCCGTACACACGGAGCTGCGTAAACGGCGTTTCAAAATCTTTCCACTCTGGAACCCGTTTTCAAAAATGATCGTTTACAGACCCCCAAAACGCCATTTTCGTGTGGATGATACCCAGATTCAGCAAGAAACTTACGCGTTTAGACCTCGTTTTGTCTTCGTGTGGACGGGGCTATAGTGATACAATGACAGCACTGTTATAACTTCTATATGATACCTGCACAAATATATCGATTCCAGTACTAAAACAACATCACAGCAAAAACCTAAGACATCAGGGGAAATAAAAAAGAAACAGAAAATATTTTGATGGAGTCAGTGTAGGAACTGTTCATTAGGGCAGCTTCACATATTTTGTTATGCTGCTGCCTATCAAAGGATGAATCCCTGTAGAGATAATGGGGTGCAGTAGTTTTAATACTCCAAGCAGTTTATGGGCATTTATTTATTCATTTTGAGCTAATTTTTCCACAAAGTTCTGCACCTCTATGGAAACAGCACAGCCACGAAGAAGGAGAGAGAATTCAAAAATGTCTTTTGTGCAGTATGACTCCGTTATAATGCCATAAATCTTAAAAAAGAAATGGAGACTGTACGTGCTATAGATATTTTACTGCTTGCATTTTTAATTCGGCTCCCATTTGCTCAGCGTAGCATAGTTTCAATGCAAAGTCAGAGTTTTTGTCGTGTGACTGCTGGTCACAGCTGAGCCACTCATAGCTTCACAGCTGTGACAAAGATTTCAGAATTTTTTTTATTTTGATAGAATGTAGTTTATGCAAGTGGTTAATTTTTGGCAGTTTTTTTAATGAAACATGCAAGGGGAAATTTATTTGAATAAAATATCATGATTTTATGGTTACATTTTGAAAAGCATGTCACAGATGAGTAGTTCAAAGCCCATGTGTTTCCTGGCTTTGATAAGTAAATGTATTTCTGATACATTTTCAAAGAGCGCATGCCTTTGAAAACTCCAAGTGTGTTTCAGGGTTTAGAAGGTTAATCTTCTACTTGCACTCCTGCAGGGATTCAGCTGATCATTTATAACTCGTACGTTTTTAAACAGCAGGATTTTGTGATACTTTTTGTAGGATGTGACACCAGTTCATTAAATTTCCTTTAAAAAATTTTTAGCTTCTACTGATGATTTTTTTGAAATTGCAGTTACAGGCTTATGTTTACGTCCCGTTGGGTGTGGGTCATACAGAGAGACACAACACAACATAATCTTAAAACATATTTTTATTTTTGAAAAAACATAAAAATTAGACAGGTGTGCGTGTGAGACAAACAAATCCGCCCTCCATTGCAGCACTTGCATGCCTGGAGACTCACCAGAGATCCCCTAGAGCAGCCATTTTTAAAAAGCACTTCTCACTTTAGGAACATTAAGCTCAAACTCAGAGAAGTCCTGCTGCTCTTCAGCGCACACCATGATGCACTTTCCCTCGATTCACGTCAAGTTCAATTAGCTCGTAGATCAAATCTTACGACAAGCAAACTGTTGCGCTGGCAGCTGCACATGGACCTCCCCCTGGTCGGCTGCTTTCTACACTTTACTCTCTCAGCAGCATCGCTCACGGCCGTATGACTTTACTCCATGAATTATGTATAGGCACATACTCTGCTACAGCATATAGGCTAAAACTGTCATTGAGCAGCTGTGGCCACCAGTGACCAATGAGGCTCTTGATTTGCTATACGGTATGTTCAAGTGTCAGGGGGTGAGAGGTCACAAAAGTAGATAATATTACCCGTAGATGTTAGGCACGAGTCCCCAGGGAGGCGAGGGAATAGGATATATCTGGATGAGAAGTTTTGGCAGCCCTGCAGAGAAGGAAAAAAAGAGAGGGAGGAATAAAGCTCTGGAGAGGGAGGGAAAATGGGAGGAGACAAAGACAGAGAAAATAAATGACGAGGAGGGAGCAAGCGAGAGTTTTTAGCACAGTCACGCAAGCATGAATTAAAATGCTAACTCTGTGTGGGGGAAAAACACCGGGGGGGTATGCACTCAGCGTAGTGGGGCAGA
The DNA here is from genome assembly GCF_021347895.1 of Acanthochromis polyacanthus. Taxonomy (NCBI): domain Eukaryota; kingdom Metazoa; phylum Chordata; class Actinopteri; family Pomacentridae; genus Acanthochromis; species Acanthochromis polyacanthus. The sequence continues at coordinate 3,453,392 of NC_067128.1, forward strand.
TCACCACTTTATCCAGGCTGATGAATCACACTAACGCACATGCAAACATATATGCACACATGCAGGGAGTTGTCAGGTTACGTTAGCTGTGCAGCGCTTCATTTGCAGCGTCTAGATGGACCACATATATGGCTGCTAGCCCTCGAGAACAAATATCTCTGAGAAACATTAACTTGATGTGATGTTCTTTCGAGCATTTAAATGCAGGATATTTCCTCGGCTATCCCCTGGAAACTTGCAGCTACACACCTGTCTGCATCACTCTCCCACTGAAACTGATGAATTAAATTTGTCTGGCCAAGGCTTGAGTATTAAAAAGTGGAGGAAGCACAAACACGGAATCCCCCCTTCTCTTTCCCATAAGGCAGCACAGCGGGGCACATATGGTAAGATAGATTTATCTCATTCTAAGAAGAGCATTTATCTACTTTAGAAGTCTCTCTGGATGAGATAAATGATAGCACCTGCGGTCACCAGGGAAATTAAATAGATTATTTTCTTAGAGCGCTGCTGTACAGATGGCACAGGAGCCTCAACTTACAATTGTGTATTCATGCAATCAACGCTCAAGTGGTGGATTACAGGATTGATTTTTTTCCTCCCTTCATTTCTTTGTTTTTCTTTGCCTTTGCTCGCAGGGCCTTTTTCCAAGTCCAGCTACTGTGTGTCGCAGCTTATACACCGACAGAATGCAGGTGCTGTGAGTAAAGTAATATAATCTTGCCTGTAACACTCCATTGTGTTTATTCCAACCTGCTTTCTTTTTTTCTGCGGCGGATCACGGTGGAGTCATGCACCAGTTACATCTACAGATGTAACAGGTTCAAGGGGCCAAACAAAACTGTGTGAAAAGCAGGTGAGTGGGCAAGAAGCCTTGAGAGTGTTAGGTGCAAACTGGGCCCGGGGGAGCACTGGCTGTGAAATTACACTAACAGCCAAATGCGAAACGCTGCAAGTGAGCACACATATGTATAATTACACTGCAAATCCATGGATGGAGAATATAGACGAGAATAAATGCATACATTCACATAACACAAACAGGGAGGGGAGCCATGGTTGGAGGAAGAGAAACTGATAAAAGTGAAAAGTAAAAGCAGATGGGAACCCCCATGAAACGTGTTTAACATCTCCATCTCTATGGGATTCATTTAAATGTTTCTAATAATATTAAAGGCATCCGTACGTGCATTGTTGAGGGGAAGGAAAAGACAGTTTGTAAACTCTAAATATAACCATGAAATAAACATGATGACAGATGATTGCTACATATCCAATCGAATGCAAGGTGCAGCGTTTGCAGTTGACCCTAAGTGGTGAAGGTGTGATCGGACCGTGTCGAGAAGGGACTTAATGAGAAAGCTAAATATTTTAAATGCAAATATAAAGGAAGATTTGCACCAAGGTTATAAATAAAGTGTTGCTTAAGGCCGGAATCTTTCATGTTCAGGGGGTTAAAACCTCTTTGAACTTTCTATTTACAATAATCAAATCATTAAAACCATGAACCTACAGAATATACACATGAGGTTGGTTCTTTTCTAGGCACCAAAACAGCTCCTGGACCCCACAGACCTCTGAAGGTGTCAGATACCAATACGTTCGAAGTGGGAACTTTAACACCTGGAAGTTGCAAGTAGGAGCCTTAAAGGACAAAATTAGCTTTTTCCTGTCCTCATTGGATAAATGTGTGAATGGATTGAGATCTGAGAAACTTGCAAGTAAACACCTTGAACTCTTTGTAATGCTCCTCAAACCATTCCTGGACATTGTTTGCACTGAGGCAGGGATCATATCTCAGTGAAAGAGGCTTTTTGATGTCAAAAATAACATTGAATTGAATGCAGGAACCAAGGTTTTCCAGCTACACATTGCCTCTGCTGACTCACCTTCTTCCTGTTGTGCATCCTGCTACTGTCTTTTCTCCAGGTAAACTATAGACATGCATGGAAAAGAAAACCTTATTTCTTTGCTCCACTGGCCAGTTTTTGACACTTATGTTCCCACTGTAAGCCATTTTGGTAGACAGCGGCTAGCATGGGCACTGACTGGTCTGCAGGTACACAGCCGCACATCAAGGTTTTCAGGAGGTTGTCCTAGCCGTCACTCCCAATACTGGTCCAGTGGTTGTCCTTCCTTGGACCACTTTTGGTAGATACCCACTGCTGCATGCTGCTAGCACCCCAGAAGACTTGTAATTTTGAAGTGCTTCAACCCAGCCATCACTATTTGACTCTAATCAGAATTGCTCAGATCCTTATTCTGCCCATTTTTCCTGCTTCCAACACAACAACTGCAGGATCTAACTGTTCACTCGCTGCCTGATACATCCCAACCCCTTGACAGGTGCCTTTGTAATGAGATAATTCACCTTAATTATTCACTTCACCTGTCAGTGGTTTTTAATGGTTTGGCTGAAGGATGTCTGTGCTGCTGTTGAGTCTCATTGCTTTGGCTTATGACTCACTCACTGCAATTGTCACAACTGTGATTTCACATCAGCCGCCTCTCATCTGTTTGGGTCAGGTTATTATTGAGCTGAATCAGGCATAAAGTGCACTTGGTAATAATAAAAACTGCAGCTGGCTGCTCAGATGAATGGCTGCTACCTTCCAAAAAGCTTGTTTACTGCATGCGTGTGTGTGTGAATAAATAGTGTGTTTAGCATTAGTGTGAATGGTTCCATCAGTAATATGAGTTCTCTAGATGCTCCAGAGGCCATTTGTTGTTGCATTTTTAACACCATTTAATTCAGCTCCTGCCATCATATTTGGAGCTTTTTACTGTGCTGATTTGTGCTTCCCTGCATCCTCTCTGCTCCTGTGACCCAGAATTACTTTCCAGTTTGTCATCATGGAGGATCTTCCAATTATTTAAATGCACCTTGAGGAGAGGTGAGGTTTTGGGCTGAGCTTAGAAAGAGGAAACACAGGTGTATTCTACGTCTTTTCAAGTGGTGTGACAGAACTGCGGCACCTTTGTGTGTGTTGATTTAGATTTGCTATCATTTGGCAGCTTCAGTGCTCCAATTCTCTTGTCTCCTCCCAACATTTCTGTCTGACATCCTCACTGGGAGATGCTAAGATGCAAGAAAGAGATACAAGTGAGGGAAGATATGCTCCGATAATGAAATGCATCCACAGTGGGGCCGAACAGACAAACCACTCAATTTCAACTTTAGATTGTCTCTGTCTTCACAGCGGTCTTTAAAACCGACTCGTCAACTTCATTCTCAGGTTCAGTCTCTCAGAATTGTTTTACATCAGTCCACATTTCAGTTCATTTCGTGGCCTGCATCAAATTTCAGAAGCAGTGTAACTACTCCAGTCTGATTTGATGAAGGCCACACATCACACAGATGTCTTAACATTTATTTGCTCTTCGGGCAGCCCATACTGTGAAAACAATGAAAATAAACGACACACAAACATGCAAAGTTTCACGAAAATGTCTCTAATTAGATGGAAGACGTCTTTCAAGTTTGTTATCTGTCATTAGACAGGTCTCACATGCTAGCTTGCAGCAAGACTGTATTAAACTGTCCATACAACGCACTTCAACAAATAATGGCAACAAATCTGAAACTAAATAAAACGTAAAAGTCACAGGTACTGTGTGTGCCTCTCACATCATGCAGAATAGTTTTTTAGGCCACATCTTTTCCTCTCTGCCAATGTTGCCGTCTTCCCTCTGCAGCCGTATTACATCCGACCCACAAGTCCCACACGTGTGACCCTGTGGTCATGTGACTTGTTTCATTTCACATCAAATGAGCGTTGTAAAAAAGCGCTGGACTTCAAGCCAAGCATCAGTTTTATAGGTGTACATTTACCTTTCTTAGCATCCCATTTATTGCCTTTTCAATTTGTTTTAATTACCTTTATGAACTTAAACATTTATGAAATTAAGACAAAAAGCAACAACCAACTTGAAACCAGAAATTCCAAAATTACTGTGTTTTGGACAGTTGCAAGTAGCATGTACCAGGGGTGAAAGTAAGCCGGAACGGTCCGGAACTGCGTACCGGCAAAAGATCTGGTGGCAGAATGCAGTTCCGGGAAAAGATCTGCTGGCGGTACGCTGCTCTTCCACCGGTATCTATGGGTACGCCGGTACGCCGCCCGGCCTGCCTGCTATCCATAGATATCGACCGGAGTTCACTCAGCAGTACGTGAGTGCGCATGCGTGTCTACTTCCGTAACACAGCGATTGTTATGGCCAGTAGCAGCCAATAGCAAATAGGTGCGCTTGATTTATTGCACTGGGGCGAGCAATAAATTACACCTGAAATTCCACACGTTCTTGTGATTGGCTGAAAACTTTCAACAGGATTTACAATGGTTAGCATCGACGGAATGGGGTGAAAGTAAGCCGGAACGGTCCGGTTCCGGCAAGAATTTAAAACTACTTTCACCCCTGGCATGTACCATCCCACGGCGGTCTCTCTCTGCAGTTTCTGTCAGGTAGGGAGTCAGAGGAAATATTTCTGTGCGTAGTTCACACTATGATATCAGGATAAGTATCATCTTCTTGTTTAGGTCACAGATGGGCAGATGGCAGAGTGCTGCAGGAATCACACAGATCAAGGTGTGAATTGGTGTGAAACCAGCTGGAGATGATGTCTGGAAGCAGCAGATCCATGTTCTCTATTCAGAGGACAGCAGCAGGAAGGTACTGATTACATAGTTTCCCCTGTTCCATATAAATAATGGAAAGCTCAGCCTTCTTCTGCACCTATAGAATATATAGTGTTTGCTGTTCAGACACATCTACAGTAGCAGACATACAGTAATACTGGTTGAGGTGAGTTTAAAATTCAGTTAAATCAGTGTAAAAGTACTGTAAAGTGTAAATAAACAGTCCTGTTGTCCTGCTCTCTTAGGTGTATTTACATTTTATGCTACATTATCCTTTCACTCCACCACATTTCAGAAGGAAATATGAAACTTTCTATTTCACGACATTTATTCTGACAGTTACTTTTATTAGTTTCCATACAGTAGCGAGCACAATTTCAAAATACAGCACTTTGATCAAGGTTAAAACATAAATTCCAGCCTTTTCGGTTTCTTACAAAAAAAAAAAGAGTGACATTTCAAATATCTACAATTTGTCCCTCTAAATGTCTCACGTGGTTCCATTTCAGGAATTGCTGAAATGATTCAGTATCTTAGCAAAAATTAAAGATGAGAGGAAAAGTCCAGAAAACAGGTTTGGGCATCAAATCTTAGTTTCTTCCTCCCTCCCTCTTTAATCATGTGATAAACCCTCAGATTTATCAGCTGTTCCTGTGTAAAAAAAATAATTTTATAAAGTAGTTTAAACTGGCTCCACCTGCAGCAGCTCCAACAGTAACATGCTGCTGCCATAATGATGCTTCACTTTTAATGATCCAATTGTGTTATACAGAATAATATATCAGTAATCAGGACCTTTTTTGCAGATAATACTGATATTGCAGTTCGATTTTTTAAATGCAGGACTTTTACTCTTAGTTTAGCATTTGTACATTTCTCTATTGGTACTTTTATTCCAGTGCTTCCTCCACCACAGTCAGTGTGTCTGCATGTTAATTGTCAACATAGTGCAATGATGAAACATGAAGGTAAGGCCTTGTTTTGCCCAGTATCTTTTGAACTTTTGTTTGCTTCTTTCGTTAGGATTTTATTTTGATCACTATTCTAGCTGGACAGAGCTTGAAATCAATTATCTAATTATCTGAGTGCACCTGAACAGATTCCAAAGGCTATTTTAGTCTATCTGTTGCTAGCTCTTCTACTGAGTGTTGTTTGTGTTGGTCTGTTTAGTCTGACACCACACAACACTCATTAACCACTGCCATCAAACACTTCCACTGATTCTGACTACCTCACCTTTTTGTGACTTTTTGCTTTTCTTTAATCAAATTTTGTCACTTCAAGTAAAACAGTTGGTGCTTTTTCTTTCTTTGTTGCAGCCTGCAAACCAGCCCTACTAAAACTGGGGGATCATCAGTTCTTATGTAAAGACTAGCCAGCATATTGATCCAACTAGCAGGCAAATATTGCCTATGAAGTCTATGATTTATGGTCCAAATCCTCTTAACTAACTAAATTTAGAGGATATGTATTTTTCAGTTAAAATGAGAAAAATGTCCGTTTCCTCCAGTACAAAGACAAATATAGAGTTAATGCTCAAAGACATCTGTTCTCGAGCTTTTTATTTTCTCTTCTGTCCATTTATATTTTTTAAAAATACTTTCTGGATGATCGCAGAATTCTGCTTCTTCCAGTTTTGAAAAACGGTTATGTATGATGAATCAGTTCATCTGTCGTTTAAGGATACTAAAACATTTCCAACTGCACGGTGCTCCCACTGTGCAAACATCCTCCATAGCTGATTAAAACAAATCCCAAAATTCCTCTCATTTTAATTTTTACTGCTTTTACAACCAGTTTGTATATGTGTGTCCCTATGGAGTCATGCCCTACATTTCCCCTATGCCTGAGCATTACGTTCACGTTTCGTTTTTACACGTATGTAACATGAATGTTTATACGTTTGCATGTGTGTGTTTTTTAATCTGTCTCTGTGTGTTTTCTCGCCGCTGGAGTGCTCTCTCCTCAGCTCACCACTGTCATCATTTAGCATGTATGCCTGCTTTGAAGTTGAACCTCAAAGACCAGCTTCAAAGCTTCATCTCTTACAAGAGAACATGTTGCTCCTTATGTGCGGAAAATATCAATAGGACTCTGCCTCTGCTATTATGATTTAATGGCTATGTTATTGAATGAGTGGAGTTGAAGAATTTATAATTAGTTTTGCTGGGGAAAATCATTACCATTTGATTAGCTCAACCCCAGTGTTTTACTGCAGCGCGTACTTTGCATATTAATTAGATGTATCGTGTGCTTGAAAAATGTTGTGTGTGCTGGTTTGTGTAGCCAGCGTGGGGGGGTTAGGATGATCTGCGGTTGCATGCAAATCAGTCAAGAGTTGGAGTGTGCAGTTTTGTGTATATGCAGGTTTTATAGTTGCATTTTCTCTATGTGAATGTGGTATAATATATGAGCAAATAACGCTTAAGTATGTTTTGCATAGATTTGTTTTAAAGTGCCGCCTGCTTTTTACAACAAATTGATGCCAAGTGCTCTAGACCACCATTAGAGCTGGGAAAGTGTATGTAAATGTAGGCTTGAGAAGTAAAAAAGTTCAGTAAATAACCCCCTCCTCAGCCACATACCAGAAAATCCTCCAAACACACACATACACACACACACACACACACACACACACACACACACACACACACACACACACACACACACACACACACACACACACACACACACACACAAGACTTAAAGCCGACACACTAATAGGCAGTTAAAATCACTGGCAGCCTGAGGTGTTTACAGAATACAAGAGAAAAGCCACAGAGAGGCGCATGTAGCTCACTAGGACTGGCTGATAGTTTGAATTAATTTGATTAATTAGATTTTTCGCTTAATGTGTAAACTGTTTGCATGTTGAAAATTGAGAATTAAATATGCATAAAACAAATGTAAATGATAGCTGGCTGACATTGCTGTTTTCAGTATTGTAAACCTCGGTGTGAAAAGTAATAATAAATAGTCTCAGATCCAGGTATCAAAGCCGCCGAAGGCTAACAGCCAGTCTCATCTATGAAAGAAACATTCTGATGAAAAAGGATCTGAGCTCTCGATTTGTGTTTTGCGATGAGGAATCATCTCTGGTCCCAGAAGTGAAGCTGCAGGAAAAGACTACAGCAAAGCAGCTTCATGTGACTTTAAGGCAAACCTGCTCAGATGTATTTATGATCGACTCACACTCATGAAATGCGACATATTTTTGTGATTTCATTAGGTCTGAAATCAACCAAAGGAAAACTTGGTTGATTTAAATCATAGCCTTTCTGCAACCAAACACATCTGCATGTTTCTGTAGGTCAACTCAACTGCCACAATGTTTTAGGGGCACTCCTAAATGAATTCTGAATCAACTTAAACAGCTCGTATTTGCAGCATATTTAATCATTTTAACCTGGTCATTTTATGCTGAAATGATGAGAACAGACTCTGAGTAACGTGTGGCTGCCAATATTCATCTGATTTCTGAAAATAGAACCATAGCAGCTGGTGATCCAGTTGGGAAATATAACACAGATAAACTGTCTGCCGTTTTTAGACGGTTTCTACAGCCATGGCCATAAGTTTGGACACGAGTACCATGACGCTTGTGAATCTTAGAAAATACCACAAAATTGTCACTTACCAGTCACAGCCATCAACCAAAATGAAATACAGATATTTCCAGTGCATAAATTTGATGTTTGACAGCAAATATTGACATTGGAAAATTAACTGCAAATTGTTGCACAAATTTTGTCATTGACTGACGAAAGTTTTTCATATACTATTTGCTGTCAAACATCAAATTTATGCACTGGAAATATCTGTATTTCATTTTGGTTGATGGCTATGACTGGTATTTATATTGTAAGTGACAATTTTGTGGTATTTTCTAAGATTCACAAGCGTCATGGTACTTGTGTCCAAACTTATGGCCATGGCTGTATTTTCATCGCTGAGCTGCGATATGTAAACTACTGTTTGTCAAGTTTATGATTAACTTTTTTGTCACGTGTTTAACAAAATGCAGCCACACCTACAACTTCTTTGACATTGTGTCACTTAGTTTGGAGGCAACTCTGACCTTCACCCACCCACACATTATCTATACACCACTAAATCCTCATTAAGGTCTCAGGGGCTTGGAGCCTAACCCAGCTGACTTGGGGTGAAGACATGAGACAGATCAGCAGCACACTCACATTCACACCTACGGACAATTTAGAACCACCAGTTAACCTCAGCTAATTTTTGGACTGTGGGAGGAAGCCACAGTACCTGGAGAAAGCCCACACATGCACAGAGAGAACATACAAACTCCATGCAGAAAGATCCATCATCTAACCACCGAGCCAATCTCAGGCCCTCCAAACATTCAGCAAACAATAAATAAGTTCGACCCAGCAGTCTCAGTGAGGCTGGGCGAGTTCAAAATTGGAAAGTACACAGGTAGACTTATTCTCCCGCAACAAAATAATGTGTTAATCCTGGAAAAGCTTCCACTTGTAGCACTTTTCTCCTCATGAACTAATTCTCACCTGTCTGATGAAAGCATACTGACCAGTCAATCAACCGGTCAAACTAAAAAAAAACACTGCAGCAGGAGATGAATGATGCTGCACCACACTCGTAATCTTCATGTAAACCTCATTTAAACTGTTTGAACACCTGTTAAGTTGGTAAATTTTGCTGCTGCCTGCCTTGGCCAGGATGCTCTTGTAAAAAATATTCTAAATCTCAACGAACACTTTTCCTGGTTAAATTAATGAATGATTAATGAATCGCCTGTGCACCCCTTCTTTTAAAACGTCCTTACATACCTGTAGGGTTTGTCCTGGCTCAGAATGGGTCTTTAAGGGGTGACTGTGAGAAATTGAACAACTCTTTGACAGTAAGCCATGTTTTTCCTGTTGATTCCCATTACTTGGTCAAGAAAAATGTACTATGCTTGAGTAAATCAAGCCTGAATTAACAGAACAGCTTGAAATATTGAATTACTATTTTTATTCTCAGTGCTTATAACTTTGGCTCTGCCTGAAACCTCTTGGGGAGGCACCAAAAATTCCTCTATGCAAGAAAAACCTTGGCTGAGTAGCCTGTGGCAGCTAGGAGCGTTGTGAAGATATGGGATTTTGTGTCTATGTGTTCTAAAATTAAATATTAAAATAAATGTCTTGGCTCTGTTTAGCTTAAGAATCTCTTAGGGATGACGCAGCTTTCCAGGTGACAGACATACAGTGCATAACATTCTATTATAATGCTGTGCCTTTTTTTCCTCCTCGCGCTTTAAAAAAAATCAGAATTTTATTTGACTTATTATCCGGTATAGCATCATTTGGATGATGGATTTGGTTGGAGCACTAATATAACTGTATGCGAAAATCCAGTTAAACGGCCCTGGCTCTCACAAGGAGTAAATGGAGTAAGAAGTCAAACAGAATTCTTAACAAAGGCAGCTAACCTCAAGGACTGCCGGTAATAGCATGGGATGTAGAGGAGCAGTGTGGAGAGGATAAAATACTTAGCCCCTGTCGTGTGGATCCACTCACCATGCAAAACCATGTGGCTGCCGGTGAGACAGCAGCTCATCATTACTCCCATTCCGTGCGAGACGCTCACCTGTCAGTTTGCCAGTGATGTGTCAAGACTGCTGGACTGTATATGCAGCATCCATAGCATAGCCTTGTGTCACTTGGCATCCCAGGTGAACATGAGTGAGGGCAGGCTAATTGGCAGCTGCAGTTCAAAACAGCCTCGACACGAAGCAAAAGGAAAAGACGGTGAAGACAATGTGCAGAAAACAGAACATAAATAAGAGTGACGAAGACGTTAGCTTAACTCGATTCACCTTGAGAAGACGGCGAGTTTAAACTTCCGCAAACAGCAAGTTTGGAAGTTTGAGGATGGCAGCCTGACGACGGATGCAAATGCACTGCCAGATGAATTCTGGGATTGATAGGTGCTGCTTCCATAACTGTTGGTGAGGCTGAGCCACCACGCTGTGAATGCTGTCACTTCCCCGACTGTCTCTCGCTGCCTGAGTGGATTAAAAACAAGCAGACAGACAGATGGGTGTCAGCGCTAGCCTTCCAGTGAGCGTTCCAGTAGACCAGTTGGAGATGATAAATTGCTCTGTGATGATCAGACACCATTGGACGCTAATTAATCTCAAATCAGACTGAAATCAAAGAGAGGAAATTTGTCTTTATTTAGACAACTGATCCTGCTGTCTGTAACATAATGAATACATACAAAGTAGCTGCACCATTCCAGAGCAGAATATCAGTGTACAGAAGCCTATATTCTATATTCAAGACACATTTTTTTTAACAGCAATTATTCTAATTCAGAATGTAGTCTGTACAGATAATCTTTGTATTAAGGCTCTGCCAGTCTAAACTGGTACATTTCCAAACAAAATTAATTTATATCAATGAATTCAATAAATAAGAGGCTGTCCATTTCAGGAACTCAAGGCAGATGCAAAGTGGTGCAAATGTTGACAGGAACGTCCCCATAATTGACACTTTCAGTTGTTTTTAATGCGGTGTAGGATCTAATTCCTAATTCTAGTAGGAATTAATAACATTAATTCAAAGTGTGTCAAAACAACCACAACTAGCAGTTACTGAATATGAATTCCAACTATGAGCACATAAGGAATAGAACAACATGCTCTGTGTGGTGAGATTTATGCTGTTGATGGCGATGTTAGAGAGGAGATGACTGGTCCTGGATGAGGACATCGAAAGAGCAGGAGAAGTGTTTGTGATCTCTCCAAAGTTAACCAATCAGTGCTGAGACACACAGGAGTATCTACCGAGGAAAAGGTACTTTTTTCTCCCCAAAAACAGCCCTGATAGAGACAGTTTATACAAATGTGTCTATGGTGATGTAAATACACTGCCTGGCCAAAAAAAAGTCACCACCTGGATTTAACTAAGCAAATAGGTAAGAGCCTTCCATTGGATAATTACTGCATTTCTGAAACAACCATGTTAGAAGACATATCCTGTGGTTATGAAAAGGATGCTAATCTGTCTCAGAAGGGTCATATTATTGGCCTGCATTAAGAAAAGAAAACAGCAAAGGAGATTTCTGAAACTACTAAATTCAGGGTTAAAATCATCCAACGCATTATGACCTGGAAGGAGAGTGGTGAACAAGCATGGTCTGTCATGTGGTCTGATGAGTCCAGATTTACCTTGTTCCAAAGTGATGGGGGCATCAGGGTATGAAGAGAGTTAGATGAAGTGATGAACTCATCATGGTTTGTGCCAACCAGCCTGTGGGGGTTAGGCTTATGGTCTGGGGTTGGTCAGGTTCAGCAACGTTATGTTCCCAAAGAATGAGGTCAGCTGACTACCTGAATATACTGAATGATCAGGTGTTTCCATCAATGGAGTTTTTCTTCCCTGATGGCACGGGCATGTTCCAGTATGACGATGTCAGGATTCATGGTGTCACATTGTGAATGAGTGGATCAGGGAGCATGAGGTGGATTGTCCTCCACAGAGTCCAGACCTCAGCCCCACTGAGGATCTTTGGGATGTTCTGGAGAAGAGTTTGTGCATTGGTCCAACTCTCCATCGTCAATACAGGATCTTGGTAGAAAATTAATGCATCTCTGAATAGAAATAAACGCTGTGACATTGCAGAAGCTTATCGAAATGATGCCACAGTGAATGAGTGCCACAACCAAAGCTAAAGGTAGTCCGACAAAATATTAGAGTGCGTGATTTTTTTGGTCGGGCAGTGTAAGCACCAGAAGAAAAGCTCGGACTTCAAGCAAAGACCTTCTGGTAGTTAAGGAACAGAACAGGACAACTCCCCTTAGAAAGGGCCTTGGTCTTCAGAAGTTCTGCAGACTTTTCTCATGCACAAAACTGCAGCGATGACACTCTAAAAGAAAGGGAAACCCCCAAAAAGCATAAAATGGGCTCTTTAACTGATACCAAGCCATCTTGATTGTGTTGACCTTTTGAGGGAAAAAGGGTAAGATAGTCCAAGACGGAAGAAGCTATAGCTGCTTATTAGCGGCGCTCCACAGAAAAGACACAGCATGTAGGCTCCCAGCGCGCCTATTAGAAAGGTCGTTTGACTGACTGTAAAATTTTGCCAATTAGTTCCTTCGCTGGCTCCGACAGCCCTCACAGTTTCGCTTAATCAATTTAATCTGCTAATTTATTTGCGGATCAAACAGCTGCATTTGTAGGTATAAAGAAATTAATCTTGAAGGTGCACTGAGGGGCTCCGTCTGCAGGAGGAAAAAATGACAACAAAGGAAAGAACACATAGACATAGCTTCGGGGAATCAACACAAAGTATGTGATTTGATGAAAGGCAGTTCTCTGCTGACTGTCTATCAGCATGCAGCTGAATCAGGTGTTTCTCACAACGAGGATAACAGAGAGACAAAAAGATTCATGTCTTCTTTTCCCCCTGGATGCACATGTGACTATTCTGTTTTGATGATCGACATGCGGCAATGATTTCCATAAATGAAGAACATGAAAAATAACAACTTTGAATAACTGACTGACTTTCGAGGAGAATAAACATGAAGTCTGCAGGCAAGTGATGCGTCACTTTTCCTGAGTCTGAAATGATTAAAGAACAAAATTTGTATCAAATCTTGTTTCATTAGTAATGAGCTCCACATGCGTTCAGTATCATTTAAAACTTTGTGAGCATGCCAGGAATTACAGATGATTTTCCATGAGATTTAGATTCTCACCTAATTAAGACAACCTTGCTTTGTAGATTCTAAAGATTTTTTTTTTCACCTCCTGTGCCTTTGTGTGCTCAGTATTTTTTTTCCTTCTGTATATTGATGTAACTTCTGTAGTCTGGCGTGTCAGCAGTTCTTTGAGGTTCTTCGCTGTGTAATAGCGTGGCTCTGGAGGTCAAAGAACACCTTTGTATTTTAGGCAGGTGGGTGATCAAAATTAGAGATAAAGGAGATTGAAAAAAGAGAGAGAGTTTGGGTGAAATGTGCTCATTTCGCTCGCTCTCAGGCATATTCTCTCTTTGCTCAATCACCGCAGGGCCGACTCTTATCTGAGTTCAGGCTTCTCCCCCCGGTTCCCCTGGGAATGGGACTTAGACATTACCAATAAAAAATTCCCTGAGGTACGGGTCGAGAGGTGGCAGTCATGGTGTCGCTGTGGCATTACTTTCACTAAAATGTCTATATCACCTCCATAAAGTTGAGCACTCAGGACACTTTCCCTCAACCGTCCTCTGTCATCGTTTGGAAGCAATTCAGATGGACAATATTGCCTTTGATAGAGATGGATATTGCCACAGGGGAAGTGCTCAGTGTGGACGCTGTAGTAATAGACAATCTCTTGACCTATTTTCAGTCAATTCTGTGCATCTGCCTCCACAGTGCACTCATTCAAAACTGCTGTTTGAATTTAAAACTGCAGAACAAACTTCACAGTGCAACCTGGAGGGTCTCGCATGAACAGGAAAGTCCTTTTAGCGGCTTGTCAGATGAAGTGATGCACCTTTTAATGCTGAATCCATAGAGTGCTTCTGTTTTACAAACTGTGCAAGTGGAGTTATTTTTAATGACAATAAATCCCTTCATGTGAAAAGACTCTTAGGTCAGCTTCATCATAAAGAACAAAAGTAAAAGCAAACGGGGGGGCAGGCACACGAAAGTAAAACATGAAAGTAGAACCAAAAATAGGAGTTCAAGGATAAATTATTCCTGCATCATTTAATATTCTCAAACGACAAAGTCACTACATTTGCTTTCTTAGCAATAAAAAAAACTACAAATCTTCTCGCATTCACTTCTGGTTTCGACAAACACAAGGAGAAATTCTAAATCATGGTCAAGGCAGCTGAATTTATTACAAAGCGTAGCCATTTGATGAGGCAGAGGTGAGCAACAGGTAATAAAATCCAAGCAGGTATAGGTAAAGAATCCAAAAAGGTAGGTAGGAGTTAAAACAGGACAGGCAGAATGCAGGTAGAATTCATAGTTTTAGAGCTACAGTGGCTTAAAAGACAATCTGGTGAGAGGTACTATAAGCAGAGATTTGATAGGATGAATGAGGATAATTCAAAAAGTTCTCTCTCTCACTCAGAAAAAAAGGGCTTAACTCCCATTTTAGGGCATAACCGTATACTATAAAGCCTTATATCACTGTCCACACAAACTCAAATGCTGGAAGCAAACAAAAAAACAGAAAAAAGCTTCAAGCTGGCTGCTGTCGCTCTCGGAAAATGCGTCTACTAAACCTGACACCATCTGACTGCTATATCTGTTTCCCAAACTGAAATCCCTTTCACGTGGTCGCCATTTTCAAAGTGATGATGAGTTCATACATGTTGAGGAGAATATGGAGGTGCAAGATGCGCCCTTCTGCAAAAGGATAGCGAAGACAGAACATCTTTTGACCAAGTGCTTTAAAGTTAAAGGAGACTATGTTAGAAACTAATGTAAGAACAGTCTTTCTCCTGGGACCTTTTCTGGTGAGGCAGAACATTTTTTGAAGTACTTTTGTATATTACAGGGATAATTGGGAAATAAGGAATGGGTAGATATGGGAATAGGGTGTAATAAGTCCTCCAAATTAACCAACTAGGGTCTTGACTAAGAAGCCTACAAGCTGGTTTGCTTGTCTTGAAAAATGAATAAAATGTTGGAATCTCAAATTTTATTTTAACTATTTATGTTACAATACAGCAAATATTCAAACACTCCAGGTAATGCTGAAAACAGTCAACTACTGGTTTCTATCTTGCATTTCTCCCTACAAAGAGAAGCAACTGAGACCCCACTGTGTTAAAAAAAAAAAAAAAAAGATGTGTATACATTTGCCAGGTAGCCAGAAAAATCACTATAAATCAGTGAAAATGTTGTTTTCCAAGTGCTGAATGTGTAAATAGGCAGCTGTTTGCTAAGTTCACCCCATCAACTTAAAGGATGATTCATCTGAAGTTCCCTTGTCCCACGCAGTGACGATGACAGTCTCACACACGTCAAAGTGGAGGACATGCTCATTTATATTCCTGTTCCTCCCTCCTGGAATTTAATAGCAAAATCCAAAGTGACCCAATTTTTCAACAGCCTCAGTCAAATTAATTAGGTTAACAGTTAGAATATTGGATTAAATTGGTTGCAGCACCGCATGCAGTAACCAATAAGCAGGATGCTAGTATTTATTATAGATCCCTATTGGTAAATCCCATATCCTAAAAATGATCAAAGCTGAAATAAGCCTCATTAGCTGCATACAAACATGATCATGGTGCTGGTTAAGGAATAATTTTAGGTATGTTTTATTTTCTTATGAAACTTTGAATGTTGGTTGGAATGCAAAAATAAAGAGGTGTATCTCATGTTAGTGTCCGATGTTTTGTTTACCCATGCATCCAGCCCAAGCTCCTCCCTATGCAGACATGTTCTGTTGTAGACCATTACTTTGCCTCTTCTGTTGCTCATAATTACAGCCTCTCGAGCAGGGATCGCTAACTGGCAGACGGCGATCTAGTAATCAGTAAATTATAACGGTATTTTAACTTTGACAGGCTGCTTCTGTTTTACTGGTGCAGCTTTTCCAGTGTTTCATTGGTTATCAGCTCAGGAAACACACAGACGCATTACGTACCAGTTCAGCCATCCCACGTGACGCTACTCTGCATCTCTGCATTGCAGGCGCAAAACATTGCAGCTCTGGGTTCAGAAAACAGTTGAGAAGTGAGGGACAGGAGAGAAGGACTGACAAAAAAGAAAAATACTTAAAGCGACACCAACAGGAAAGTAGCCCTGAACATGCTGACCCAACCCGGTCTCACGGGGATTCGTGAAACTGTCACGTAAGTTTTAGTTTCGGTTTCGTGCGCACCAACACGATTTCGTCATGTTTTTCGTGCCGCTCACCACGAAATGTTTTTCGCTGTGGTAATCACATCTGAAAGTGGTTTATACCGGCGGATTCATGACGATCTAAGCTGTCCATCGGCGTATACTGCTTGTGTGATCGCGTTTGCGGCCGCCGGCCGCCGGACATTCTTGAAATTCCTATGCAAATTGGTAAGTGTACCACCGGCTTATGGTTAGGTTATGGTTAGGATTATGGTTATGGTTATGTTTAGGGACGATGTCATGCAAAATATAGCGTTGGATTCGCCACGGTTTTACATTAAAAATATAATATACACATTCTTTTGAAATACGTTCTGAGTGGCACGAAAAGTCCGCCATTTAAAATACATTGGTGCGCATTTCGTGGTGAGCGGCACGAAAAACATGACGAAATCGTGTTGGTGCGCACGAAGCCGAAACAAAAATTTACGTGACAGTTTCACGAATCCTCGTGAGATCGGGCTCGCTGACCATGTTTGGCTCAACATACAGCTGTGATTCAGTTTTATGAATATAGTTAAAACTAAATATCGCTTGAGACTGACCAATGAGCTCCAAATGTGTTTGAGAACGACCCTGACACCATTCAGACCACGATTCAAAATGCTGACAGCTGCAGCTCAGTTCTCCCATTAAGCAGCAGGGATATAAGGGGAGAGATATAAGACAGGAAAAGAAATGTAAAAGTGTTCAATTGTTTAAATCTTTTGAGATTTAGGTATTGTTAAAGAGAAGTTGGTTCAGGTTCAGTCATTATTTTTCAAGTTCTGCCATTTATTTTAAGATGTATAGTTATATCAAAATTCTTGATTAAAAAATGTCAGAATATTTTTGAACCGCACTGAATTTATTTGATTTGACAGTTAGTTACTGATTATATGCAGACCCTAATAAAACTACTACTAGGATACATCAACATATATCACACTAATTCAAGTTAAACTTTATGATGTTCCAGACCTTTGCTTTAATACATTTTCTCTGACTGGACCTCTTTGAATTTTAGTTGAATACCCCTGCTCTAGAGCGATTTGTTTCCTTAAAACTAACTGAAATGGCTGATGCTGTTTATTTTCATAGGAAGAGAGACTTAACCAGCAACTGGAAAAATGTGGAAAAACAAGTGAGGTAGTAATCAGCAGGCAAATAGATTTAAAAAAAAAAAAAGATATATACACATGCATGGCTGGCTGACACAGTTTGAGGTCAGTTATTTTTTATTGTTTATTTCAGAATGATGCCACATTATGCTCTAAGGTCTAGCTGTACTATTTTGGACTGGAGTTGGCGCAATCAGTCACCTACATAATGACGTACATCAGGTTCATTCAGCTCTGAACAAAAAGCATGTAGGCGGAATATGCAGAGCTCTTCATCATCCCGGACAGTTTAAGAATGATCAACAATGAAGACCATGATGTTATTATTCATGCATTTGGTCAATAGGGAATCTTATGCTAGACACGAACATGCTTGAGCTGCTGTACTCACAGTAGATCAAGGAGAGCATAAATAAATGATCATCCCTACAGGAGCCCATATGTAATGTCCAATGGGAGTTTCTGTTTTACTTATGACTTCTTACAACAATCTATAGCGTGTGGGTGACACCTACAAAATTTTATTCTCAGCAGGTTTTTTTTTTATAAAAAAACATATTCTGTGCTGTCAAAAGCTGCAGTAAGATCTACAAAAGGGGCCTGCTGCTCATAAAAGGTCCTTCATGACTCTAAGGAGAACACTTTTGCAATATCAAGTGCTCCAGGAGAGTTTTCAATTCCCCAACAGTCATTATTTTCACTTGTAAGTCACTTATCAGATTCTTTAAAACGCTTGAGAAAAAAAAAACTGCTGGAAGATAGGCTTTTATTTTGCAGGAGACAAGAGGGCAAGACTAGTCAGAGTGTTTTCCAAGTGGCAGGGCTTTTGTTCTTCAAAAAAGGAAGAGTGCCATCGAGAGCAGTCAAATGGGCAATTAAAATGATCAGATCTCCAACATTATTGACCAGAAGCACGTGAGTTGTGTGGAAAGCGGCTCTCAAAAAGACGTCAGAGAGTTTGCCAGGAGAGCAAGTTAAGTGTGCTGGAGCCAAGAAAGGGCACCGTGGCTGGGAAAGAGCGAAGAGTCGGTTCACAACAGTGACTTCAAGGCTACAGTTTTAACTGAATTTAAATAGGGACGACAGCAAATGCCAACACAAATCCCCTTTAATTGGAATGATCTCAACTACACTGAACATGACTCCATGAGGTTCGTTAGATCAGTCTCAACGAAAATGAACAAGTCCCAGAAATCGATGTTTGAGTCCACAATAGTGAACCTTTAGAAAACCCAAGATTTTATTATTCACCAAATGTTCAAGAGGAAGATTTTATAATTTACAGCCTTTGAAAAAGTTTTTCTTTTTACCCCTTGTTTATTTAGGTAAATGGGACAGAAGTTTGAGTATCAACACTTCTTACTGTGTTGAATTTGGTGTTTCTTTGTTAAGAGGGATGAGGTTAGAGAGTGTATCAGTGCCAAATAACAGCTACCGACATACTGAAAGATATCTACAATTATATACCTGTGCGACTGAATAGCAGTTCTCAGTTTTGAAGTGAACATATTCCCTCCCAGATATTGTTTGGAACACATCTCAAATCAACATACTACGATTGTCATTTACCGTACTGCTTTCCAGCTGTCGCTCCTTATCAGCCAACCAATTAGATATTAGATGGGGTGGAACATGTCACATTAGTAACTAGATATGAAGGACAAGCAGTGAAAAAGGCTGTATTTTAATACCAAAGGATGATATTTTCCTACATCTAATCAAGTAGCTCATATGAGTTGTGAAACGAAACCAACAGCGCCAATTCACAACATGTCAACTCATAGCATTTCATATTGTAAGGTGACAGTAGGAAGGAACAACAACAACAACAACAACAACAACACTCCCCTTTCTCTGAATGAAAAAAAATATTAAAAATAAAAACCTCTGACAGAACCAGGTTCAGAGAGGACTGCCATCTGCCTCGACCAGCTGGGGTGAGGGTGGGGAAACAAACAAACAACACATAAGAGAACCATCAACACTTCTAGATCGGTGAGGCCAGTGACTGCAGATCAGAGACTTGGGAAAGTAAAAGTAGTACTTTCAAACAGTCTCCTGGGTCAAAGTCATGTGTTAGACCTACAGTGTTTTCTCAAATAGAGGAAGCAACCTATATTTACCTCAACTGTTGGAGGTAACAGGCCTTTTTTTGAATCAAAGGCAGGTCTTTGGTTTTAATTCCCTCTGTCTTTTTTTAGTAAAATTCGCCATGTTTTAATACAAAGCCTCATTTTGGTTCATCCTCGCTTTCTCTGTTAAAGTTTTCACATTACATTTTCTTTGACTGTTTTCGGGAACCAAAAGCTTTCAGTTCCTAACAGGAATATTATTTTTGACACATTTGCCGGCATGCTATATGCAACAACAGCCAGACGACAAGGTGGATTAGAATGAATGAATCAAGTTACCCAGAAGAAAAAAAGAGTTGAATAATGCTGTTGAATTTATTCAATTAAAGCAGTGGAAATGCATAGTATGCTTAAAAAGGTATGAACATTTTGTAGCAGGCACCAGAAGTTTATCACACTTTCTTTCGTACCCATTTATTTTTTCATTTCGACGATACACGTTTTATTTAGACTTTGTCACTCTTTGACAGTGGGAGCCTTTTCTACGACACCATAGTTGAAGCAGAAAATATCTTTCTGTTTATATATTTGTATTTTACAACCATGTATTAATCCATCCATATGAGTTGACAGTCTGAACTCATTCAGGCCAATACAGGCACAGTTAATCAATCTTTAAAAATCAGAGCGGCAGCTAATTATTCTCGTTATTAATTAATTTTGCAAATGATGTGCTTTGATTTACAGTTTAGCCTATAAAATGCACCGAATAGTGTGGAAAGAAAAGCCACCAGAGGCTGAGATGATGTCTTCAGATCGCATTATTTGTATAATCAATGTGCCAAAAGATCTTTAATTTATGATCTGAAAGAGAAAACGCAGCAATCAATTCCTCACCATTTAGGAACTGGAAATAGAGAATGTTTGCCATCTTTCCTCCGTACAGGGTTTGATTTATTTTATGATGAACTAATTATTCTATCTTCGAGAAAATTCTTTGAATGATTGCTGGGAAAATTGTAACATTTAACAGATGAAAGCAGAAAGACTTCACTTTTTCCACACAATCTTTTATATAGCAAGGATCCACATGTGTCTTCTTTTGTAAAATAACTCATATTTAACCGTCAGTATCCTTAGAAATCCTTATCAGCGCAGGAACTGAAATCAAGATAGCGTTTTCTCATAAACTCTCCCCTCCTGATTGTTCTTTATCGTTGTGTGCAGCGGCGGTGCCATTTACATCAGAGCGAGGAGAAGCTGAATAGCAGTTGTTTACTTCATTGTCATTTGTGTCTATTGTATCTAAAAAGGACCACCTGCTAGCTGGGAAGTGCGGTGCAAAGCTGTGTAGGGTGCGACTCATAATTGCCACTGGGGGGCTGGTAAATAACAGCATGCTATTTGAAAAGGCTCACAGCCCCTGCCACCGTAATAAGCCACAGTGTTGTTTCCACTTTTCATTAGAGAAGGTCAGAGCTAATTCAGGACCATTTGGTGGCAGAAAGAGGCGGTGGGGCGGATAGGAAGGGTGACAGGATGGGAGGAGGTGCATATTTAGCGGTGCGGTTGCTATGGCGGTGGACGGCGTGAGGTGGGATGTAGCTGCTGCCACGCTGATAAGATGTAGAAAACAAAACTGTGGCACCTTCTCACAGACACACACACAAATGCACTGAAAAAAACATTTGCCTCAGGCAGCCAGTGTCAGTAACCTCCACCTTTGCTCAGTAACTCATCCCCGATGACACGAAACATACAGCAATTTACACTCATCAGTGACACGTGTGCTGTATAAATATGATTAAGTGTGTGCATGTGTGTATATTAGAGCCTTAGGTAGCAGTGCACTTGAAACAAAGTGCTGTCAGACATGGTGCTAACAGGGAAATGCTCACCACAACTCGAGGAATGTTTGGTTAATTACACTACACAGGGGCTTACATGGCTCTCTAGGTTGAGCTAGCAGGAGGCCAGTCGGTATGAAAGCAGCTGCAGCTCTCTGGCTTTATAATCCCTGCATTTGAAACCTATTTTTAAAATTAGTGGTATATAAATGTAATTTCTAGGAGACATGATTGCTTATTGCCACCTGCGGAACCCATCTGGTGCCTTTGTGAGAACTAAATTGATTTTATGTAGTAGATTCTTTTTTTCTTTTCTTCTTTTTTTTGGAAATACATTCTATATTCAGCAGAGAGAGACTCCACAAAAAAATTGTCTTTTTGATAACCAGCCCAAAAAAGTATTTGTAGCTGTCTGAGGGGGCGGAAAAACTTCTGTTACTTGCTGTCAAATTTCTTTTTAGCAGCAGTTAAAAATGTATGCCCAGTAGTGTTATCACAATGAATGATGATGAATCTTCCAAAATGTACGGCCTGTTCCACTGTGACATCAACCAGCCACAACACTAAAACCCCTGACAGATGAAATGAATGGCATTGATCATTTCATTATACTGCAATGTTCTTCTAGTAAACCTTTGGTCATGGCCGCCTCACACAGGACAATATGCTCTGCGAAAACTACCAAAGAATGGTTTGAGGAACACAACGAAGAGTCCTCAGTCCTATCAAGCATCCACTGAATGTACTGGAGTAAATTAAACCTACCGAGGTCCCACCTCCCAGCATCCCAGTGCTGGAGACCACAGGACACCTTCAGAGCTCATGTTTCCAAGCCTCCAAGGATTCGGGGCTGTTCTGGCAGCCTGAGGGGGTCCTACACCAGTCCATTTGGATGTTTAAGCCTATTAAATCTCCCTTATTACTGTGCATCATTCCACAACATTTGGGCTGATGGGAACATCCTCTACCTCCAGCAGGAAAGAAGAGGCGTCACCATCCAGTCGGTTCACTATAGGGTAGGTCAGGGCAGGTCAAGTCTCCAGTGGAACAACCCAGTCTACACAAAATTACACTCCTACACCTCGAAACTATATTCTCGATTACACCTTGACAGGAATGTTTTCTGTTTTTGTAAAATAAACATAATCTGTGAAATTGGGAAAAGTCCCCAGTTTGAAAGTTCACATTAGGAGGCAAGAAAGTAGGACTGAAAAACTTAAAATGAACTTTCACCTAGAGGACCAAGGTTCAAGTCCTGCGATGGATGAAAGTGAGTTTTGGTTTCTCTTATTGTTTACTTTCATTTTTCACTCACTTTATCGTTCAGTTTAGGCACAGAAAGTGCATGGTGAAGTTATATTCATGGAATATACTTTTAAATAAGTAACTCTGATAAATAGAGATGGGTTTTTACAGTTTTAATCAATGATTCAAACAAATTCTCAGGAGATCTGTTCAATCACATTAAATGTAGATTGCACATTTATTGCAAATTTTATCCATCGACATGCTGACTTTGGATGGCAGAAGATGGATCAGCTCCACGTGTGTACATGGCAGACAAAAAAGCAAAGCAATAAATAAATCCTGCATGTTTCATTTACTTGCTTGTTTTGTCATAATGTAATACATGACCTTAGAGCGCATCCCACAGAGCTGCTTTCCTCCAAACGTAAATCTCACTATGACAACATGCTCTGTGTTTCCCAGTGGTTTATCACTGCATCCACAGCACTGTCATTACTAGGGACCGGACGAGTAGTACATAGAGGAGGCAATTACCTGTAAATTGGTTTCATTATGTACAGAAAACAACAGGAGGACAGGTTGAGAATGCATTACGTTTCACTCTCAAGAAGCACAAGAAGGAGCCTGTGATAGGAGGTAATTTAAGAATCATATTATATGCCCCCTTAATATGCCTGCATGACACTAAATCTGCTTTTATTTGAGTTTTTTTTTTAAGAAAAAATGGGATTACCAAAGATAAAGTCTGTCAAAGCTCTTCTCAGTGAGTCAGCTCCTTGTGGGGAGATAAACAGAAAGACCTCTGCAGCTGAGGTCGGAGATAAACACTGGGTGAAATGTGACCTTGTCATTCTCTAAGTTATACTACCAGCAAAAAAGAAAAATTAAAAATAGAGATGTTTGCAGCTGTGGCTTTTAGTAAGGTTGGTTCAACCCTTTCCATAGACATGGGACTCATAAGGACCTGACAGACATTTTTACTGTACATATGTGATAAACATAACTGTGCATCAAGAAGACTGGCACAAAATGCTGAATCCATAAGCTGTTTTCCACTGCACACACTTGTGAGCTGTTTTAGGGAAGACTGAACCTTTAAGCTTGTTCCGACTGCAAAGCCCATCCCTATGGAACCTTTTTCAGTGGAAGAATAAAGTGGGTACTTCTAAGCGGCCCTGAAAAAACTGCTTTGTGGGCTCCATTGCTGACTGGTTAAAATCGGAGAGGACTAATGTGGAATGTTAAACATGATACAACAAGAATAATGTTTTTCTGCCCTCTCGATGACCATGTCAAGTGGGACATAACGGTCTGGCTGAACAGCACTATCATTCTATTATAGAGTGAAGAAAATGCCTGGACTTGTTTGTTTTCTTTAAACGAATCACAATCAACATCGAAGGATGTGGCTATGATGTTCCCTTAAGACTGAGACGGAATTGTTTTAGTGAAACATTTGCATGCAGGACAAGCGCACAGTTATAAGAAGAAGAAGAAAAAGAAGAAGAATGATGATGATGATGTACTGAAAAAAACTAGCAGGGCCAACTGCATGATCCAAATCATCTGCAAAACTTCAGATTCTCTCTGTGGAAGGTCGCTGCCCGGAGTTTGTTTTTGTCATTTCCTACAAAATAGAAAATGGCAGCACTCAGATCGTAAAAATGAAAGACAAAGCTATCCGAAATGAGCGTCCAATGGCAGACTTAAATCTGCAGAGTTATATCCTACATTCAATGAGTCACCTACTGCTGACCAGATATGTCAAAGAAGCAGCCACGCCCCCAAACATCGTGCACTTCAAGGCCTTATTTCTGTTTAAATATGAAATTATTTTTAGATGGATTACCAAAACATTGATCAGAAGGAGAGAATTTGACAAAAAAAAATAACAACTCATAATGACTTGTGGAAAAAAATCAATGACTTCGACAATGATTTTTTTTAAAGGGAGGGAGAGTTTTTTAGAGCCACCACCTACTGGCACTCAGTGGTATTGTGCCTCCAAACTGGTTTCACATTTCAGAGTCGATTGGCAGTGTATGGTTTCAGCCCTGCTCCAAACAAAGTTCTGCTTCGGTCTACACTTTTTTCTTCTGGAAGAGGCACACCTCTTTCGACATCTACCTACCTAACTGAGTGGCAAAGGCAGTCCCAGAGGCTGAGGAGGACCCGGAGCAGTGCTTATCCTGTCCTGGCATTACAACAGGCTGCTAACTTCATTCTGAGACACACCTTCTGATTTATCAAGAAAGGTGTTTCTTCTCATGAAAACTGTTCAAAAACCATTTTCAAAAATGGATTATGAATACTATAGCATCTGTAAGCGAGCCAGAAAATCCACTTAGTTAAAGTGTCATGTAGTTGTCAACCTGTGAAATAGAAAAAACTTTCTGGAGAGAAGTTGTGCTCACATCACTATGAGCCAGTTACATAGTGGAGAAAATATCCATTGTGTGGCATTTGTTATTGTACCAGGATACAAATAGCTTCTGTATCCAGCCGCTAAACTGTGGCATTCTTCTTCGATTCAGAACAGTAGGCAGAGACATCGTTTTTAGTCTCAACAATGAGTCCATAAACCATGGAGAAACACTCCCACACCCTCTGTTCCCTACAAAAAATTAGAATAAGGTTTTAAGAAAATAAAGTGAACAATAACAAGTTCCTTATCGTCACCGCCTGAGGGAAGAAACTGAAAAGAATAATGGAAAGTGAAGGAACATATTATGCAAGAGAAAGGACTCAGCACACACACACACACACACGCACGCACGCACATACACACAAGATATGTAGAGGTTGGCACACAGTGGGAGTCAGGCAGAAAGGTACCAGGTAAGTGAACACAAATGGAAGACAAAGATGAGAAAAAAAAAGATGAGTGGAAAAGATGCAGTATGATGAGAGCAACATGAACATAGGAGAAGTGGGAAACGCACTTGAGAAATAAAAAGATGGTGCTTGGAAAGCTCCCCAACAAAATGCAGTTTAATTTAGTGTTGTTGTGTAGTTCAGCCAGCTTGGCAGTCGGATCCAATGGGCTTTTGGCAAACAAACTGCATCACAGAGAAGCTGAGTTTTGAAGGATAATCACATGTCGATATCCGTTGGCTGGCAGGAGGTTTAGCTGTGCTGACACATATGGAAATGTATTCCCACGTGGGATGGGAAAAATAAACTTGGTTTTGATTTGCAGTTTTTTTGTGGGATGGTAACACTTTAGGAGAACCAAAGTCGGACGTGATGTCTTTACTTTTAGTGTGTTTTTAAGGCATTTGTTTCAAAGTTTGCAATGATATGTAGACTCTCACACATACACACAGAAACGCAAACACAAGAAAGAGGAAAGAGGCAAACACTGACATACATAGGCAAAGAAAAATCCACACACAAGTCGCACAGCCAAATGTTTGTTGCATTTTAGAATGTTCCAGAGCACCTCAGCTCAGACTGTGTGTTCCTTAGTAGGAGAGGTGTTGAGCCCCCCATTGTTCAACTCAGTAGTATAAAAACACACGCCACAGGATCCGAGGCCTACTTTCATAACCCACTTCAAAAGATGCCGGGACACACACCTCTGTCTATATCCCCTCTCAGAACTCCTTTTACACCCTGCCAGCTGCCTCCTTACTTCTCACCCTTCACTCTCTCTCTCACTTTTCCCTCCTCTTCAGTCACACAGCCTCACTCGCCTTCACCTCACTGTGCCATCGCCCAACTCTCTCTCCTCCACTTCACCTCTTGTCTACACCAAGAGAGGCTTAGCCTGAGTGTCAAGAGCACTAATGCTGGTAAACAAACCAATCTGGGGGTTGCAGAGAAAGAGCAACAATGTTCTGGGTAGCAAACTGCATTCCACGTGACCACAAAACGGCGTGTGAGAAAATGTCGATACCAAGTGGTGTGTAGTTGTAAATGAAGGCAAAAATAAAAGGCCCTGCAAGTATTTCACGCGCCTTACATAAGTGCCCTCGCACCTACTTGCACACTCTGTTCTGCAACCGAGCCAAAATCCATTAAACACTGCTTTGCTTTGCTTGAGAGGCAAACCCTGTGCAGCGATATTGCAGTTAATTGGACTCATTTGCATGGTGCCGGGTTGCAGTGTCTGTTTGTCCTCAGTCAAGTGGAACATTGAGTTCTTGAACTCTAATTGTCTCCTGAACCTCGCTCCTGCAACTTCTATAAACAAAGTGCAACCCATTATTCTAAATTTAAATTGGAAATGTTCGGGAGGAGTGATGTATGCCGAGAGGTTGGTGGAAGAGTTAGAAGTGTAAGCTCATAATTGAGCGTTAGCTTCACCTCACCTCCCATAGTTTCCGTCGCTGCGCTTGACGACGAATGATAATCACAGCAGATTTATCACCAAAGTTCACAGTGAATTTTTTCAAAACAATGGGTTTTTATTTCTGACAAAGGTAGACAAAAGAATGCTCTTCATTTTTTGTCTTTCAGCCACTAGTTTTGCCAACTAAAATGTCACTGTCAAATGTCATCAGCTGTTGTTTGTTTGTTAATTAACCTGTTTTTAACCTGGAATGTACAACAAAAAAATAATCCTCTACAGGGTTGACCTCATGTTCTATGCTACAAGTTTTTTTTTTTTTTTAAAGTGTATTTATTGGTATTGGCAATCAACCTCATTTAGTTTCAAAATATCACCATTCAAACATGAACAAAAAAAATCAATGTTATGCAGCAGTAGTTTTACTATGTTTTAGCTTTGTGACTCAGACCCACTCTTAAATGTCCCTACTTTTCTCATTTTAAAAGCATGTAATGCTGGAATAAATGAGCTGAAGTTGCATGACTCAGAAAAGAAAAATTAAAAGATTATCAGCATACTCAGTAGTTGCTGTTTCAAGCAGATAGAAAGACACTAAATTGCTCTTGTATGTAGTGAATCCTTGAATTTCTAGGTGTAGTAGTGGGTGGAAATGTAAAATCAGTTTTGCTCGGCTGCACAGTTTACAAGTTTGTTTGCAATTTTAGACAAAATGCTTTAGCTAACTGATGTGTTTGGCCAGTGAGATGCAATTCCAGTTGAAGTTTCTGATGTGTGCATTTCTAAAATCCAAATAAAGAACTGAATAGAGCTGCTGATGTGATATATTGGGCCACCAGATACTGCATTCACTCAGGGGATCATAAATAAGTCTCTTTAATGTTATCTGTAACCCTACAAATCCTCAGAGTTGGTGGCCCTAGTTGGCTTCTCATTAAAGCAGATGAACATGTGTCATTTCCTCTGGTGTGTTAAACATTTAGTGTTTCCCACAGAACTATACTGCACTGGTTTCACTCACAGTCTGTATATAAGACATGGGCTGCTGTAGCGGAAAAGTGAATGCATCATTTCTAATGTCCAGTTGGGGGACAACTCCTGTAGCTGCATTAAAAAGTGAAATTGTGTAGAAACCAATGTGAAAATGACCCTACTCTTTACTTGATTAGCCACCTCAGAGCACATAATGAGTTTATGGTCTCAATTGCTAGTTTTAATACTTTTTCAATCCAGCATAATGTTTATGTAGTAAATCATCATCACATTTAGAGTATAATAGATGTGTTAATTTTGTATGTTTTAGGGCGGAGCTACCATGTGATTGACAGGTCACTACCATATCAGGATGTGTCGTGTCCATCGGGTTCTTCAGTCAGATTTAACACAGTTTAGTGCAAATCTATTTTTAAAAAAACAACATGGCAAAGGCCAAATTCCAGACTCACAGTAGTCAAGAAACACAGTTGTCTTTTATATGCAATTTGTGGTTACAATACCTGATCTCGGTGAGTGAAAAGGCAGGAAGAAGGCAGACCATGAGGTGCTCAACTGCAATTATTTTGTGACAAAGAACTGAACAATATATGTATACCTCCATTGTTTTGCATTGTGTCAATTAACTACTGTCTTCTCATTCATCTACCTTCATTAGCTACAGCTATCTTGTCTTCACCTGTTTTTCGCTGGATCAGTTGCTGCAGCAAGCAATTGTTGAAACCTGGAAATACTCCAAGCAAATTATCTGGACACCATATGCACTCCATATAACAGGTACAAACAGAAGACTGGCAAAGACACAGAAAGAACCGACAAAAACTTTGTGGAGTTTTTGAATTTTCGCCAGAATGACTTGTTATGCCTGATGCCCACTGTCTGTTCTGGGCATGGAACAGGCTGTAGCTAGAATAACTTATCAGAGTTACCTGGGATGCATCAATTTTGGACGCATTTGTGCAGAGGTGCTCATGATACTACCCACTGGTGAACTCCAGATGGATTCTATTCAGGAATTCAGCCAGCTGTTCACTGCAGGAAAAAACCAACAACAACCCTTCATCCTGCGCATGTTTTGATTCAGAGTGTAAGAGATAAGAGGAGCTATTCACAGACGAGTCCGTGTTTGAGAGAGCGGGAGTAAGGCGAGGAGGAGCTGAGCGAATCAATGCGCTGCATGCATCTCTATAATGACATAAGATTTCGCCCATAGTGGATAAAATAGAAAGTCTATTTGTGGTGGTCATTCTGGATGCTGTGACGGGCTGCTGAAAATAAATCAGTGGGAAACAGCTGCATTAGACATTTATGAAAATGGGCAGAAATAGAACCTAAATAACGACTATAGAGTGTTTACTACCACAGTGATGTCCAAGCTCTCAAGTCTGATTTGCATTTAGGTCTGGTATAAGAGCTAGAAGTGATCCCCGGCAGCAAATCCAAGTTTCAGTCATTGCTGTAGCGTTTTCTGAAATCCACACGTGCACAGCCGGTTACATAACTTACACAGTATTTGTGTGTAAATGTGACAATGAACACCTGAAAACAAATCTTTTTAAAGAATCTAGGGTAGAGATGCCTTCACCCTTGGAGTCTGAGCACAGCTGCTAACCTGATCAGAGGCATCAGAGCAGGAACCCGGAGGCAGGCTGTTTTAGTGATGGATCACAGTAGGGAAGGCTGAGAGAAAGACAGCCGAGGGGCCCGATAGCATCAGTCCATCCTGATGGTCTGAAACAGCAGATCTGAGGAAGCGATGTGGGAAAGGAAGACTGTGTGTCCTAATGGGACCCCAGATCTGCACTATCTTGGAACCTTCATGTCCCTGCAGCGGTCCTGATAGCAAACGCTGCTGGATCAATGGATGGCGATGCTTCGCTTTGCTTTCCTTTGCTTCCTTCCTTACTTCAGGCTGCCACAAAACGTTCAAACAACAGCTTTGGTCTGACAGTAACTGGTTGTGAAGTAGTTGAACTCCCATGCAAGGAGACGTCAATGCAACTGTTTATCTGTGGGAGTGGATTAGATCCCACATGATCTGTGAATGAGTGTAGAACGTTTTTGCATTTAAAGATAAATATTCTTGAAAATATATATATATATATATTTCTTTGTTCAGATATTCAAGGATACCAAATGTAAAGTGGTGTATATAATTGCAATGACATCTTGTATCAATAGAGCAAAAATATAAAGCAGAATTTTTAATGCCAGTGGAACACACTATCTTTTAATGGTAGCAAAAAGATTTGCACTGGATTCTGTCTCATCCTAAGAATAAAGCTAATGTAATGAAGTATTCAGGGAATGTTAAATGACAAATGATGGGATTTTTAAATATGCAAAAGTAAAAATTTGGGCTCCAGGCTGTATTATCAAGAAGCAAAACCAATCTATTTCAAAGGTGACACATTTCAAATGGAGGAGGACCCGTCAAATGGCATTAGACAGGGAAATTCATCCCTTCTCTGTTGCATAAGTAGGGATGCATGAAAAGAGTGCCCCAACACGGTTCCTATTCAGCGATACAAGAGATGAATAATCAGTAAGAATGTACAATATTTCCCATCAATCTGAACTCAATAATCTATAATGACAAAGCAAATATGTCTTCTACTGAAATCTCCATTCAGAGGGTATTCTGACAGTATGCTATAACACTCAATCTGTGGATAGGTGCACTTATTTTCTTTTATTAATCACAAGATATGCTTACAGAGTTAATTGGATATAGTTTAGAAAAGGCCACACCTATGTATTTAAGGCCTTTTTACTCACACTGCATGTCAAGATGAAAACCAAGCCATGAAGTACAAGGATCTCTCAGTGGACCTCCTCATTACAACTCAAGCAAAGGATAGTTCAGGTAACAGAAATAAAAACAACTTCTAAAGCTTTGAGCATTCTCAGGAGCACAGTGGACTAAATAAATGAGAAATAGAATAAGTGTGGAACAATCAGAACTCTCTACATGGTTGGCTGTCCTGCCAGACTGAGCCATAGAACAAGAAGGGCCTTAGTCAGGGTGACCCACCTCAGCAGCCCTCCATCAATCAGGGCTTTATGGTAAAGTGTCTAGAGAGAAGCCAATCGAGAATAAAATGTATAGTAGAGCCCATCTGGAGTTTGCTAAATGGCATTGTGAGGGCTAACAAAACGAAAACATAACCTTTTGAGTGGAACTCCAAGTACTGTATCATCAGATGAACACTAAAGGTTGGTCATCACCTGGCTGACATTGTGCCTAAGTTGAATCATGTGGTGGCAGCATCATTCTGTGAAGGTGTATCTCAGCGGCAATACAGTGCAATGAAACACAGAAGAAGAAAACCTGCTCCAGAGTGGATTCTTTGGCAATAGTTCCGCCAAAGCCACAGCTGAGACCCTGGCTGCAGGACAAGTATTTGAGTCACCCAGCAACACCAAAATCTCAAAAAAGGTACAGAGTATCTGTGGAAACACTCATTCCATTTGACAGTGCTGAGAAGTGCCCAAATCCATCTTATAGAGACTTGCATTTACAAAATTGTTGTAAATATGATTCTGACACACCAAAAAACAGCTACAGACTCATAAAAATTGACATACCTATTTTTCAAAAGCTACTTGAATGCCCTGGTTTTAACAATTCAGGTGTTCAGATTATTGTTGTGTAGTAAAACTTTAATTGGAAGAATGTGACTCCTGAAAAGCTGTCATGATACGATCAGCAAGACTGAAGAGACACTATTCACTGATGTACAGCACTGATGCTCCTCCTGCATATTGCTGGTAGAGGACAGACTGCAGAGACCACAAACCCAACAATAACCCGGTGCTCAATCATCGTTTCTCACAGGACTAATGTTTACCCTCTGAATTCCAAAACTTCCAGCAGGTATGTTATCTTTTTATAGTCAAAAATGGCACAATCAGAATTTGAACTTTCTGAGGATCTTTAAGCTAATCATCTTTAATGTGTCAGGATATTTCATCAAATCTCAGCATAAAATCCTGATATTTCATTAAAATTACTTTAATCTACATGTCATTCAAAGATAAATTGTTTGTTTAAACCTGATTTTGTGGGCGAAAAAAGCTAAATTCTGTGCATATTAATCCAACTGTGAAGCCATCCGTGACTGCAGACCAACTGCATGTTGTGTTTGCACAGATCAGAAGGAGACAAGCACAAAAATAAGAATAGAAATAATAAAATATCAATAGTGTCAACAGTCACCATTTTTCCCAGTATTTGTAACACCTTTGGACACTTTGAAAAATGCTGTGAATAAGTAATCAAAAAAAATCTACTGTTTTTCCCTGTTTGTCATTATAACTTTGTTTTACTGCACAAAGTGCACGTTTTAGCTCTTTCTACTTCTACCCACATTTGGCTGTTTACTTTAAGGTGTGGGACTTTATACCACAGTGAAAAATAAGTCCAGTGAGTAAAAATGTAACAGGAACAAAAGTTAACACCCAGAAACTACTTCAGGGGAGTAATTAGCGCCAGCTGACAACCTGCCGCTGAGCGATGCTGAACAGTGACAACCAATGCTTTTTATTTGGATCGTTTTAAGTGAGATACAGCGGATTTTGCCAAATTGGAACGTTAGAACAGAATCTGTTTCATTACCACAAGCTTGGATCTGCCCTGATATGATCCTTTGTGATGGAGATATATATGCACACAGTATATACACACTAACATGGGATTCAATAGTTTTACCACACTGCACTGCACTAGAAAAGGATGCTGACTTTATTTCAAGAAGAAAATGAGGTTGACTGTTTTACTTGATGATTTTTAATTTTTCTGTAGCTGCTGATAAACCCGAGAACCCTTGTCTTTAAAGTGCTCACTGTCTACCATCCTTTCTTTTACTTTATTTCTCTTTGAAATCGTATTCTTTCTCTTCCAACCTTCCAAAACATAATGCCACACAAGTAGATTGGATTTGCCAGAATGCATTTCTGTCTCCACCAGTGGGACCGTATCTTCCCAGGTCATCCATCCATGAGGTGCTGCTTCAGATGGATTCCACCTCTTCCAGGGACAATGTCTGTCCCTCCTCCCCTTCTATGACCCCAAGTCCCTCATCAGAATGTAATGCTCCTACAGTCTCAGCACAAGTCATATCCCCTCAGTGTAATGCAGGTGCCAAATCACTTTTTCTTCTTCTGGCAAAATAACTTAGCATTGGGCTGGTAGATTTCCCTGCTGATGCATATGCATGTTTGTACAATGCATCAAGTTGGCAAGACACCACATTCATAAAAGTTATTTTTTACACTGGAGACTGTGTATGTGTATTGGAGAAAAAACTTAGAACAGAGATCATAAAAAATATGCAATATGCAAAAACTAATTATACATTTGGAAAAACAAGGGGTTTTGTAAGCTCTTCTCTAGATTACATAAATTGTTCACAGTATTGTGACTATTCTGGTCAGTCCTGTATGATGCACACACTTGGAGTTTTTCAATGAAGGCACTAAAAGCATCAGATTTGATGGAAGGATATGAATAAGTGGCTAAAAAAACATATTCAGTTCTGCTCTCATGCTGGCTCCACGCTTGTGTTATTTGTTCAGGGTCTGAATCTGAAAACTGCATATTTTTATGACCTCACTGGCTTTGTTTAGCTTCTCCGCCTGTGAAGGTCTGGGCACTGGGGAGTAAAATTTGTGGGAGCCAGACGATCTGTTCTCCACCAGAGGAGCCGGTGTCACAGGAGTGTATGAAAACAAAGCATTGTGAGTTCAGGACATGCTTTTTGAGCTTGAACTGCAGCCTTCACGCATTTATCATCAGTCATGTGGGCACAAGCAGCACAGACATGCACATATGTATGAGCGCACACATAGAAGATCTTAAACACATCAATAGCAACACACTGCAAAACACACGGACAGGCAGAAGGTTAAACCCAGAGTCGAGGACTTATAACAGGAAGACATCTGCATGTACAAGATGGGGTGAGACAATATGATCAGTGCTGCTGCAAAAGAGGGCAGCTTAAAGCTAATGGCATGTGATGCCCAGCTGCTGGCTCAAATCTGTTGCAGCCATCTGTTTCACCTCGCTAGTTTAAAACACTCTCACTCCAAACACCTTTTAAAAGAAGCTGTGAGCATCTTTTACATGCGTAGCTTACGAGCCTAGAGGTGAGTCTCCTGGGATTCGACAGTTCACCAGGGCAAACCGTCCTCGGTAGAACTCTGTGACTGAACAGATTTGCAGAGCTGAACACAGTTAAAATGCTGTGACACTCCATTCACAACTCAGATCAATGACACAGTTAGGCCTAATGTAGGTTTGATAAATGTTGGTTTGCATTTGGAAAAGGTCATGTGTTAATGCTGAAAAATCAATTAGTTACTTGCAGAATGCCTCCGCTTCCAAATGACATTAATCCATTTGATAGGAATCTGACATGCCAGTCTGACTCGCCCCTTTTTTAGCGCGTTATTTCAGATCTTAGAGGAGCCGTAATAATGTGGTTTGTTTTCAAAATGCTAACATCTCGGAAAAATTGAATCTATTTGCTGTGTTAGAATCCCTGTGTAGATGTAGAAGAGCTTTCTTCTGTGTGACAAATGTGTGATAAAAATAATGAGAGTAAGATTATTATTATTATATTCAATCTCAAATTGAATATTTATATAGCTGTCTGTTATTACTAGATACAGCAGAAAATGTCCAAACATTTCCATAAAACACAGCTGCCTTCGCTGTCACCTCAAAGCCGTTTTTCTAACTATGCATGCTCTCTAGGGAGCATTTGTGCAGCATGTAAAAGACCATTGTATTAATAAATAGCATTTTGTTATGACATGACTTTTTATGCACTTCACTCACATAAATGGTGATCAGCCACAACATTAAAACCACCTGCCTGTTAATGTGTCGCTAAAGCCAATGGGATTTGGGACCAGGAAGTTGGCGGTGGACCCTTTCAGTCCTTTGGGTTTTGAGTTGGGGCCTTCATGGATCAAGCTTGTTTTAGCCCATTAAGGATCATATTTGGATCAGGGGAGATGGGAGGCTGAGTCCATGCATTGAGCCTTGGACTTTGTTGTGTTTCTTGAGCCATTTCTAAGCAGATTTTGTGGTGTGTGGGGTGCATAAACCTGCCATCTAGGGTTGCTGTTGCCATTGGGAGTTTTATTGAACTGCAATAATGTTTAAGTGGATGCTCTATGTCAAAGGAACATCCACCTGGTGCCATGACCCAAGGTTTCTTAGCAGAACATCACACCATAATGAGATGGCCAATGTATGTAAATTCACCTGTCAGTGGTTATGTGGCTGATCATGGGCCATAGACTGTTTATAAAGATGGACGTAGCATCTGGCTCCAAAAATGAAGCCCACCCAGAAGTGTCAAAAACTTGCAATATCACGCCGTCCGCTAGGGTTGGCTCCAAAAAGCTTTTGCTCCATAGACCCCAATTCATCACCAGAAAAAATAAAATTTGATAGACTGATTTTCTACAGCTCAGGATTTTTTTCCCATTAGTTTTCATGGTCAAAATGAGAGATCAGGTGGCCGATCTTAAAATAAATCAATACTGAATTTTAAATAAATCTTTAAAGTTGGCGGAGCCAGGGGGTGTGGCTATACTTGATAGATAGTCTTGTCTGGAATGATTGACTGATGCTTTAGGGCGAGGCTTTTCGAAAGCAGCAACAGAAGCCTCTGCGGTAAAATGTGGGCAGGATAAGAGAGTCTTCAGCTCTCAGTCTGGCCCGCCCATAGATTGGTCCTGCCCCTAGTTGCTCTCCGGTCCAGCCTGTTTGATGATGCTTTTTACGTCACTGGCTCCAAAAAAATCCAAAATGGCGACCAGGAAGTAGTAAAATTCGGGCTTCATTTTCTCGGCGTTGAAACCAACGTGTGACGTCACGGTTAGTTCACGCCTGTCATGGGTACATACAAGGTGTAATCAAAAAGTTCCAGGACTGCGCCTGTAGAAATCAAAAACATATTTGATTTAAATTTGGCTGCCTTCCCTGTCAAAGTAGTCTCCTTGAAGTCCGGTCATGTCAAGCACCATCTGCGGTAGGTGCTGGATGTCTTTAACTGTACCAAAATGGGGATCCTTCAACTTTAATTTCCTTTTTGAGGAAGAGGAAGAAGTTGCAGGCAGCCAAATCTAGCAATGAGCAATTATATTGCTGTGGCCAAAAACACCTGTGCATAATTACAGAACTTTAACTGGACACCCACATGCCATTATGTCACGGTTGACGCGGTTCGTGCCAAATGTTCTTCTTCAGATATCTTTAGGATATTGCAGTCTGCTTTGACATACCAACTGTGGGGAACGAGCTCCCAGTGAAGAGTCATGTGAACTAGTAACTGACCTGACTTGCTGTTTCAGGTTTTGCAAACTATGGGCTCTTACACTATGAAACCGTTGTTTCTTCTCTAGTTGGTAGCGGCAGACCCACCTCTTATTACAAGTATTACCTTGATCTGAACCTTGGCTCAATTTGGCTGCTGACAGACACAGAGTGCAATGTTTTCTTCTCCATTCCAGTGTACGGGTGTAATGGTCAAAAAATAATGTATGGAACACAGGTCCCACTTGAGTGTGTCTGTAACTTACATAATTGCCTACTTAACTGCTGGTTGTTGTCATTAGTACAGACTCCATTCTGCCATGCAGTCCCTTCCATTCATACACTACATTATTAAACTACACAAATACATTATGATTACAAGGTCAAAGATCACTTTGCTCATGCTCTGCTGTCCTCACTATAAATTATGGCCTTGTATGATTACAAATTAAAGTCCAATAAGTCATCTTTTCCTCATACTACTCACGCTTCATTTATCTTGGCAGCCTTGCTCCTTCTCTCTCTAACATCTCCATTAAGATAAAAGCCCCTCAAGCTGCTGTATATGGTTAAAAAAAAACACAAGGAAAGATTATTTTGCATAAGAAACAAATGTTCGCTCCTCTTCCACTTTGAGCATCCTGAATTACCACTTTCAGACACATTGACGTATACATAATCTCCACCCGTAACTTCAGAAGTGTTTACATTCGCTGCTTTCATCCAACTTTTCTTGTACGTCGCTGCATGATGTGTAAAAACTCCCTGAGGAAGGAAATATTTTAACAGGTACTCAATTACAAGGCCCAGAGTTTTTAAAGATCCTTCTTGAACATCTGTGCAGCACACAGGCAATTTGAGATAAGCCTTGCACAGAGGAAGCTAATTAGCAATATGGATCAGGCCTAATGAATACATGAAGTGTATCTCAAGATGTAATAGCACTGAATGTGTCTATTAAATACAGCTTTTATTTGAAGCCCCCTCCTAAAACTTACACGTATGCAGTTTTACTTTATAATTACACAAAATTCCCGGATCCTCGTTTGTATAGTTCAAATCATCCCAGTCTGTGAGCATCCACATAGCATCCTCACAGACTGTAGTGCTATGGTTCACTGAAAATGCACACTGATTTCTTTTATTTATTATTTCTTTTTCTGTGCGTGTGATGGGAAGTAATTTGCTGTAATGCGTGATCAGGGTGTTTTGAAAAAGCCATTTCATCTCGCTGTGCTGGTCCCTTTCTCTGTGGGGGAGCCCGGCTGTTCCTGTTCCTCTATCAACACCAACCGCTGAAGCTGAAAGATCGTGCTGCTGCTGAAGCTAAATGAGACTTCACACCCCTCGGCTCTCCCTTTCGCATCTTTCTTTCATTTTTTTCACCTCACTCTAATTCCGTATTTGTCTCACGAGCTTTGTTAGCGTTGTTCACCTGGAAACTCATAAATAAAAACCTCATACATGTAAACCAAAAAGGCACAGATGTCTCAAAATGAAATACATAATGATGGAAAAATAAAACTAATTAAAAGGAAAAGTGGGGTGCAAGAAAACTCAGATAAATGTCAGTCACTTTGCTTCTGATTGCTCAGCCCGAGTGTAATTCTCTCCAGCAGGTGTTTGCAGCCTCAAAGTTTAAAATGAGTACAATGGTCTCAGCTTTTGTTATAATTACGGTTTCAGTGGGTGAATAAGCGATCAGTGAAACCTCCCACTCTCTGCCCACATTTGTTTTAATAAGAGGTTTGATGCTGCACCATTTCATGCGTTTAGCTCATTTTGCCCGGCAACAGCTGTGTCCTTAGCACGGTGATTCTAGTTGCCATTGTCTAGCTGTGAAGCAAGAATAATAAGTGTTCTTGTTCTTGCCAGATGGACCTAAAGTAGGAGTTAATGTGTTTATATATATAAATAAAAACCTACAACAGACCTGCAAGGCACTGCAGTGACAAAGTTGAGAAATATTATCTCAGATGGGTTGTATGCTTGATTTCTGCACAAAAGCAGATGCAAAGACAAGAAAGATTGTGATATGTTCCTACAAGTGATGGGAAAATGAAGCAGATGGATTGATGCCATGTGAACAGTAATGCGGGCGTTGTACTGGACTGTCATGGTGAAGAGGATGTTGAGCCAGAAGGCAAATCTTTCAATTTAACAGTCAGTATGCACTTCAACCTTAACCCAAGATCAGGAGGTCTTGTTAGTAACTGAAAGAATGATACAAATGGCTGAAATTTAGTTTCCTCTGTAGGGCATCTGTATTCAGTTTTACATATAGGACGAGGGGTTTGGACATCCAGAGGGACCTCAGAGGAGAATCGCTACTCCTTTGCATTGAAAGGAGCCAGTTGAGGTGGTTCAGGCCTCTGATTAGGACTCCAAACTCGCTGGATGGCTTATATATCTCATCTGACCAAAGAACGCCTTGAGATCTCCCAGGAGGAACTGGAAACTGTGATGGGGAGAGGGATGTCTGATATGCCCTGCTTCACCTGCTGTCTCCAGATAGGCAGAGGAATATGGACTCATAAATCAGCTTCATAGGCAGAGACATTCACAAAATGTTGTAAGTTTTTATAAAAGGTTTCTTTCTTGCAAATGCATCAGTTGTAAGGTTAAAAGATGCTACTACATAGAGCTTGAGTTGGGATTTCTTTTGCCAAACTCAAACTGTGTCTAGCGAAAGAGTTCAAGTATGTTGGCATCTTGTTCACAAGTGAAGGAAAAGCGAAAGAGAGACAGACAGGAGGATTGGTATGGCAGCAGCAGTAATACAGACGTTGTACCAAGCAGTCATGGTAAACAAGGAACTAAGCCGCAAGGCGAATTACGTGATTAGGCGATTTACCAGTCCATCGAGGTTCCAACCCTCACCTATGGTCATGAGCTCTGGGTAGTGACCAAAAGAATGAGATCATGGGTAGAAGCGGCCAAAATGAGCTTCCTCCGTAGGGTGGCTGGGCTCAGCCTTACAGATAGGATGAGAAGCTCCAATATCTGAAGTTGAGCTCGGAGTAGAGCCGCTGTTCCTTCATGTCGAAAGGAGCCAGTTGACCTGGTTTGGCCATCTGATTCGGATGCCTCCGAGGAGACTTTGTTTGGAGGGTTTCCGAACATGTCCACCTGGGAGAAGAACCCGGGGCAGACCCAGAACTCACTGGAGGGATTATGTATCTCGTCTGGCCTGGGAACGCCTCGGGATCCCCTAGGAAGAGCTGGAAAGTGTTGCCGGGGTGAAGGACATCTGGGACGGCCTGCTTCGCCTGCTGGCTCTGTGACCCGGCCCTGGATAAGTGGAAAGAAATGAATGTATGGAAACTGTATCTAACAGTTTGCGGACTACCCCAGTGAAGGCTCAAGTTAGGAATTTGTCTGTCACCATGTGGGCTCTCTGAAAAGAACTTAGGGCAGATGATCTGGCTAAAGGATCACCCTATGAGCCTTAGCACTCAAAGAAAACCTAGGAACACTGCAAACTACGGCACACACCATGCTGCCCTCCTCCTAGTGTCATTTTTACATATTATTATAGTGGTAATCTTGGGATGTCATCCCGTACAGACATGGATACTTGGAGACTAGCAGTAATAAATTCTCTGTCACTGTCCAAAAATTGTTTAGCACTAGTATAAGTGTGATAGATGGTTGATTTAGTATTTACCCCGGCCCTCTTTTACTGTACAGGTGGGTAAAAAATGACAATGACAAGCGCATCATTTTCCCCAAACCTAAACATATTTCAGATACCACACAATGTGATTAAAAAAAACAAACAAAAAAAACCACCAAGCCTGCACTATCCCGTATGGAATAGACGCTTCAGGCCTCATTATGCTGCTGCTGCTTTTGCTACAGTGCAAATACATGGAGCACCCATTGCAAACAGTTGGAAAAAAAATTTGTTCAGAATAAAAGGCTAGCTGGCTGACATTGCTTCACGGTTATTTCGTCAAGGACATCACGTAAAAAACTGCATTAAATGGTGATATTGCCTGGCCAGAAAGTATAGAAACAGCACAGTGCAAACACATGCTCCACTTTGTATGTATAGAGAAGCACCTTTCAAGCAACATTTGGCATTCATTGGGAGGCTGTGTAAAGCGGACAG
This sequence comes from Acanthochromis polyacanthus, assembly GCF_021347895.1. Classification (NCBI taxonomy): domain Eukaryota; kingdom Metazoa; phylum Chordata; class Actinopteri; family Pomacentridae; genus Acanthochromis; species Acanthochromis polyacanthus. Next base: position 3,493,904 of record NC_067128.1, read on the forward strand.
GATAAGTACCTTTTTTCCCAGCACTGTGACAGCAGCATTTTATATGACCTTAAAAGTTCTAGTGCAGCTACACAGGAGTGCTACTGCAGCCATAAAAGGACCAACATGATGGCTATGCAGGATTTTACCAGTTAAACGTTAGCTAGAAGTTATAAATGCTTAATATCTGGTTAATTCTAATGTGACTTTACACTGTTTCTAATCTTCGTTATTGTATCAGGAATTTGATCATTTCACCATTGTTTCAGCTCATAACTTTTACTGCATTTCTTCACAATACACAGGTATTCAGGAACTTAGAGGCACGTTTAGCAGCTAAATAGCTAGATTTTCTCAGGATTGAAGACCAAAACAGAGTTAAAAGAATTGTACATTATGGGGCTTTTATCATCCCATCAGCAGGGGGAGGTTTTTTTTTAATGGAGACAAATGTGTTCAAATATAGGTTGAGTAACTCTTGTGATTTCAGCATTTTTATGCACTTTGCATTCATTTTTTTGGAACAGAAAGTACATTTTTGACCAGATGAACTCGAACTATGCCATCTTTGAAATCAGTTTGGGGATAGCCATCAGCTGTCTTATAAACTTTATGCCACCGTTTTTCTGCCCTGCAGTCTAGGGAAACCTGTTGTATAGCTGAGGCAGCTCAATGATCTTAAGGATCACACCAAGAGCAACCTGCTGGGCCAGGAGACAGGATCAGTCTATGGTCAGGACGGGCTGATGCTAATGGGTTAGCAACAACGGAACTTTCAAATGAAAATACTTCCATATAACACCCATAATTATGTAAATTTGGTTTCTTTACAAAGTAGGTCATATGCCAAATTAAAGTCATCCACAATCAACTATTTTTTTCCAATGTCCAGGCAAGCTTTTGCTTTATGACAAAATGAATAGAAATCACAACAAAAATGAAATGCTGAAATGATAACAGCAACTCAGCCAACATTTGAACAAATTCATCTCGAGAAAAATAAACAAATTTTCTCCACTGTTGTGGATGGCGTGATATGGCTGAAAGCTTCAGAAATTGCTTGGAAGCATGTATGAAAGCTCATTATCCCTTGGTATCAATCCTAAGAAAATCTAGAATAAACCAAAACAGTAAAGGACCAAGGTTTACCGTGCATCTAAACCACTGCCAGCTGGGAAAGGCTCTAGACCCACCAAACTGTCCAGAGAATAAAGCAGGTTTAGCTAATGGATGGATGCTTGGAGGAGTCCCGACTGACCATATGTCCAACCATAGTGTCCACTTACAGCCCGATCTCACGAGGATTCGTGAAACTGTTACGTAAATTTTTGTTTCGGTTTCGTGCGCACCAACACGATTTCGTCATGTTTTTCGTGCCGCTCACCACGAAATGCGCACCAATGTATTTTAAACGGCGGACTTTTCGTGCCACCCAGAACGTATTTCAAACGAATGTGTGTATTATATTTTTAATGTAAAACCATGGCGAATCCAACGCTATATTTTGCATGACATCGTCCCTAACCATAACCCTAACCATAACCCTAACCATAACCTAACCATAACCCGGTGGTACACTTACCAATTTGCATAGGAATTTAAAGAATGTCCGGCGGCCAGCGGCCGCAAACGCAATCACACAAGCAGTATACGCCGATGGACAGCTTAGATCGTCATGAATCCGCCGGTATAAACCACTTTCAGCTGTGATTACCACAGCGGGTTTCGTTGTGAGCAACACGAAAAACATTTCGTGGTGAGCGGCACGAAAAACATGACGAAATCGTGTTGGTGCGCACGAAAAAGAAACAAAAAATTTACGTAACAGTTTCACGAATCCCCGTGAGACCGTGTTGCCACTTATTGCATTATTCCAAACCATTTTTTACCCAATAAGGCTTTTATGATTTTTACATTTTTCTAGATGTGGATTCTAAGGTAAACTTTGTCAGTTTCCTTTATTGTTACTTTGTTAATCCCAGTGCTACTTCATAATTTTCTTGCCCTTTTCTGTGTGCGAACACTTATGCTCAATTGTATTCTGTGTGAAGTGCCAAAGTTCAGTTGTTTCTTAATGTGCGCTCTGTGAACATTCAACCTTAATTTGACGTGACATTGAGGCAAAAACTAATTTAAATAACTCTGAGAACGGCACTGATACGACACAATGGACGAGAGAACACGATGGCTCCACTGTCAGGGAAAACGGCATGAAACAAGGACAGGCTTTGAACTGAATTCAGCTCCTCTTGTGCCTTATGGGAAGTGCTCCGTCATCTTTATGAAGACGTGGGGTTACATGTAGTCTGCCGGCAGTGTTTTAGTTCAATAATAAATCAAAATTGTAGAGTTTTAAAAAAATCTGTCCGAGCATTCAACACGGTCTCACGGGGATTCGTGAAACTGTTACGTAAATTTTTTGTTTCTTTTTCGTGCGCACCAACACGATTTCGTCATGTTTTTCGTGCCGCTCACCACGAAATGTTTTTCGTGTTGCTCACAACGAAACCCGCTGTGGTAATCACAGCTGAAAGTGGTTTATACCAGCGGATTCATGACGATCTAAGCTGTCCATCGGCGTATACTGCTTGTGTGATCGCGTTTGCGGCCGCCGGCCGCCGGACATTCTTGAAATTCCTATGCAAATTGGGGAAAACAAAAAAAAAAAAAAAAAAAAAAAAAAAAGGTAAGTGTACCACCGGGTTATGGTTATGGTTAGGGTTATGGTTAGGGACGATGTCATGCAAAATATAGCGTTGGATTCGCCATGGTTTTACATTAAAAATATAATACACACATTCGTTTGAAATACGTTCTGGGTGGCACGAAAAGTCCGCCGTTTAAAATACATTGGTGCGCATTTCGTGGTGAGCGGCACGAAAAACATGACGAAATCGTGTTGGTGCGCACGAAACCGAAACTAAAACTTACGTGACAGTTTCACGAATCCTCGTGAGATCGGGCTGGAGCATTTCACCTTTCAGCTTGCGTTGAGACTTTGTGCAGAGCAGGTGTGATAGAGATGTGCCATGCCTCCCAGCTTTGCTCACTCAAAGCTAAAGACCTTCCTTTTCAAAGAGAAGAAGGAGGGAGAATGACATTCAGAATAGCTATAAAGTAGACATTTAATGCTCCGCTGATTGCACCGATCAAGGCAAGGACATCAAATAATATGATGTGCCTTACCGTGGCTGGTTTCAATCATACCAAAGGTCATAGGTATGTCTGCTCTGACAAGTAGGCTTTACACCTCAAATTACGAATTGACGAAGGAGAAAAGCTCAAAAAATACCCTTTTTGCTCTGCTGTGAGGAATGTCTGCAAAGCCGGTTAGCTTAGCAAGACAAACTGTAGTTTTTACACAGCAGGTTTTGTACGATTGAAGAAATGGCATGTGAATTAGTCATCTTTAGACTTATATTACTGCCCACCTTTCCCAGTTTCAGTCTTTATGCTAAACTACGCTAACTCATAGCTTCCTATTTAATAGCAATGACACTGAACAATCTTCTCATTTAACTGAACTTATATCCTACATTACCACTGTTTTGATGCTTAATTATAGTTCTACCTCACTGTCATTTTATTTCTTCATTCTTTTGAAGACATCAGATAAGATCAAACATTATTGTAATCCTTCATGTAGATAATACAGCAGATTAGTGAAAAATTGCAGTTTGAGTTGAGAATAAATGAGGGAATAAACACTCTGTCGTAGCATATAAACTGTTCCTTAGAGAAGGAACACATTGAAATTACCCTTTCTGTGCCAGTTTGCATAATTTGGCTGAAATTAGATGCACGTATGCAAAAGGGCCAATAATATCAACTACCGCGGTCAAAGTAGTAATGACTTCAATTACTTTTACTACTGAATATTCACAAATTAAGAAGAAAAAGCAGCACAACATCTTTCATTCACTCCTCTGTATTTGTGAAGCATTTGCCAAGAAACATTACAATCCAGCCTGTTAAACTTGAACAGCTCGTGCTGCACCCACAAAGCCTGCAGGAAATAAAAGCTTGTTTAGCCATGTTTCCACAGCCTAGCCTATTAGTTGAGCTTGACCTCTGCCTGCACTGCAACTTCTCCTCAGAATAGATATTTTTTCAGTGTGACTTCATTCCCTTCGTACAAGTAAAAGGAATCATTCAAAACACAAACTACTTGTGTTTCTTTGCCCGTATCGATTGATGCCACACCAAGTCCACGGTAATGATGTAAACTCCTGAACTAGATGTTTGATGCATGATGTTCTCAACATGATGAAACTATTGATAAAATATGACATTCGATTGTGTGGTCAGTTCTAGTTGAGTAATAACTTACACAGTCATTAACATGAGTCACAGTTTGACCTTGTTCACGCATGCACGCATTATTTCTGCACTCTCAAACCAACAGCGCTACATCTCTAAGACTGGTCAGCAACATGCATGCTGTGGATATCTGAGTTTGCAGTAATATTTCAGTACAGTCTTGTCCTGAATTCACTCACACGCAGTTTTACAAACATCCCCATCTGGGAGCTGCCCACAACAATCACCAATCTTCTCCCATTAGCCGCTGAGCAGTTCCACTGGAGCAATTTGGGGTTTTTCTTCCGAGCTCAAGGACAACTCAGCAGCACTTGCTGAGGGAGCAGAGAGCGCCTTTTTCATTTATTTTCTCAACCCAAACAGGCAACCTTTCAGTCACCAGCCCATTCCCTTAACCTCTAGGCAGCCCAGGTCCAACTTAATCTTCTTCAGTAACACTTCACTTTACAGCCGCAGTGCAGTCACAGGTCCACTGAAGCAGCAAGGGGTTAATTGCAATTTTCAAGGACATCTTGACAGAAGCTGCTCTTTTAGGCTACGGCTGTGTCAAACTGTGCTTTTGACATAATACCCCATAATAACTCAGATGTTAGCAGAGCTACGGAGCAGAGCAGGATGAAAACATGATGTGAAAACAGAGTGAGTTAAAAAAACAAATTTAAAAAGGTGGCTGAATGTTTTCAGCTATTTACTCAATTGTAAAATTAATTTCCTAAAAGAAAACCGACAGCTGCCACCTTTCTATTCTCTTGCTTCAGTTTTTTAAAGGTAATAATAAAAAGAGGAAAAATAACAATCTAAATAAGCAGAGTGGGTGATGTGATGAGTACAGTATTTCTTTACAAAAGCCTGCCCACATAGAGAAACCTCAGCAATCCAGAAGGCTTCTTTTTATCTCTGTCTGCACACATAAATGCATACATGCGTGCACACAGATGCACTGATCTCCAATCATGAGTAATGCGCCATTCAGCACATTGATATGAAGCTGCAACGTGGCCGCAGATGACAGCAACGACCATCGTAATGTTCCCATCATTCATTCGTGTGTCTAATTTAGGGCGGTGGAAAGCCCATCATGTCCAGCCGTTTCTTTCATTTACACAGGAAGATGTATGACGGCATCTGTTTATCATTATCCACAAGGCATTAGCAGGATGTATGTCAAGATACAGCGCTACTAACCAGATATTATCAGTAGAATGACCTTAACTAATAAGCCGTACAGAGGAGCCGAATGAAGGGAAACTTGAGCAGATATTACAGCCACTGTGATGACATGAAATCGCATTTTAATGACCATTTTTAAAAGAAAATCGGTTATATTAAGGTATTTTCCTTTAGAATGTAGTGGGAAAGGTTCAATATTTTTCATTAGACATTGCTCTAAGTGAAAAATAAACATATTCTAGCCTAGCCTAATACACATGAGCTGAAATATTTAAAGCCATTTTTTGTTTTAACTTTGATGGTGGCAGGAACAACATACTGAAAAGCTTGTTCACGCATGCTCTGTCAAAACTTGATCAGGGCTGCTTTTGCTCGGATTACTGCAGCAATGCAGCGTGGCATGGCAGCAATCAGCCCGTGGCAAAGCTGAGCGGTAATGATGCTCAGCTTGCGTAGAAAGCGGCCTTCAGCTCTTCTTTATTGTTGGGTCTGGTTCGTCCCATTCTCCTCAACACGTCACAGACTTTCTTCAGGGTTCAGAGCTGATGAGCTGGCTGACCAATCTAGCACTGTAATGCCATGATCTGTGAACCATTTGTGACTGGTTTTGGCAGTGTGGGGAGATGCCAGGTCCTGCTAGAAGACAAAATCTGCATCTCCAAAATGCTCTTCAGCAGGCAGAAGCATGTAGTGCTACAAACTGCTGCTGCTAGATGGTTGCACTGATTTTGGACCTGACTATGCACGGTGGACCAACAGCAGCAGCTATTCCACCACATTCTAATAATATTGGATGCACTTGGACATCAACTGCCTTCATATCCAGACAGTTTTCACTTTAACAGCATGCCAGCTGTTTGCAACACTTTATTTTCTCAATATAACAGCATAAGTTGTGATGTTGTTAGAACAAGAAGCTTACACATATGCATGCAGATGACACATGACGAGATGCTACTGCTAGCACTTCAAATGATGTTTAATTAATCAGTTGCACAATCGGCTTGTAAGACGTGTAAAATATTGCACATAGGTGATTAATAATCTCAGAAAGTGAATCTGGTTATTTTCTCTCAAAAAAAATAAATGCCAACTTGTCATCATGTTGCATCCACCAAGCCACTTTAAACCTTTCATCGCTCTATGATGCAAATTAAAACAGTACAAAGAACATCAATAATAAGAAATTAGCAAGCACCTGACAACCCCACAGAGACAGTGTCTCCGCTGACCATCAACTACATGGTTCTTCACTTTGAGCTCAGAGCTTTTTTTGTTTCTCATTAAATCGAGTTTCTTGCTATAATGAGATAAGTTGCCATAACTAGAAAAGTTTCTTGTTTGAATAAGTTCATAATAATGAGAAAAATCTGTAACCGTACCACAAAAGTTTCTCATTATAATGATAAACCGATCAGATTCCTGTGTTGTCGCAGCGGCAGCCATCTGCTGCTTCAGGAATCTGACTGAGCAACTCAATTATTGAACATCTCACTCGTGGCTGGTTGGTGAGATCATTATGTAAGTAATAGCTACAGGTTTGTTCGCTTTTGTCTTGAGCGTTTCAAACAGCTACTTTCTATGTGCTCAAGTGTCCTTGAAAAACACATTTACGTACATAATGTACCATTTAGCAATTTACTCTGATTTTGGACTGACTGCTAACTGCTTTAAAACACATGGAATGAAATATGGTGTTAGCTTTTTGAAACATTTGCAAAAGGAAACGTTTGATCCTCTTTGAAACGACGCCCACAGATAAAGTTGGTATAACTCAACAGCACCACATAGAAAATTAGTTTTTTCAATCAAAACAGATGTAATTTTTCTCTGTGGGGAAAAAAATTAATTACACCTTTGGTCACAGAAGCTGGAATCACACCATATTCCAAATAAAACATCTTTTTTATTGTTTTGCATAATTGTTCACTAGTCTCTGGCATTGAATTTGCTGACATTTTTGACCTCTCTTCAATCCCCTCAACAACAAAAAAAAATTTGAAAAGGATTCAAATCTAGACTTTGACTCGGCGATTCCATTTCTTCATTTTGAGTCATTCATTGGTGGATTTGCTTTGTGTTTGGAATCATTATCCTGTTAAAAGGTTCACTTCTGCTTCAACTTTCACACAGATGGCTTCACATTATGGGGAAAAACTCATTGATTTGAAGCAGAATTTATAGATGAATCAACTGCAAGCTGCCCAGTCCCCGAGGCTGCAAAGCAACCCCAAGGCAGGGCATTTCAACCATCATAATTCACAGCTGCTATGAGGTTCTTCTTCTGTCTGTTGTTACTGTGGCCAAACAGCTCTATGTTTAAGCTGTCTGTCCACAACACATTACTACAAAAGGCCTCGTCTTTTCTTTTGTGTTCGCAGGCATACTGTAGCTTGACTCTAATGCTCTTCTTCGATAGCAAAGGCATTTTCCTGACACAACTCCAGTGGATGCTCAGCTTGCGTAGAAAGCGACCTTCAGCTCTTCTTTATTGTTGGGTCTGGTTCGTCCCATTCTCCTCTTGACAACACGTCACAGACTTTCTCCAGGGTTCAGAGCTGATGAGTTGGCTGACCAATCTAGCACTGTAATGCCATGGTCTGTGAACCATTTCTGAGTGGTTTTGGCAGTGTGGGGAGATGCCAGGTCCTGCTAGAAGACAAAATCTGTGGAAGCATGTAGTGCTACAAAATCTGCTTATAGATAACTGCACTGATTTTGGACCTGATTATGCATGGTGGAGCAACAGCAGCAGAAGACATGGCAAAAAAAACACAACACTGAGTGTGAAAAATTTCACACTGGACTTTACACAGCTTTGATCCTGTGACTCTCCGCTCTTCCTCCAGACTGTGGGACGTTATTTTCCCCCAAAAAATCAAAAATTTACTTTCATCTGAAAAGAGGCCTTTTGATCTTTGAGCTGTTGTCATCAAAGTTGAAATGAATAAAGTCTGAAAATATCTGTTTATGCATAATGAGTCGAGAATTTATAGAATTTTCACTTGTCTGCAATGAAAAATATTGACCCTTGGATAGTCTGGACATGTGAAGTTTCCACAGTTCAAGCAGCTTTGATCTTGTAACTCCCCACTCTTCCTTCAGACTCTGGGACCTTTTTTCCAAAAAAAAAAAAATGCAAAATTTACTTTCAGTTTATGGGTAATCAGTCTAGATTACATACAATTTTGCCTAATGAAAAATATCTAACCTTTTCCACCATTTTCTAATCGTATACCAGCTGCCTCTTCCTGGATTGCAAAAGCATTTTCCTGACACATCTCCAATGCAGGCCGAATTTGTTCAGTCTCTGTCTGATTGCAGATGCGTGTACTTTGACACCAATGGTTTCATGCAGATCATGTGATGAAATTTTGGACTCCTAAGAAACTTTGGAGATTTTCAAAGTCTTTTGAAATCTACACCAGTTGTAGATGATTTTTCTCACAGCTGAAGGATTTATTTCCAATAGTGTGAAGATCTTTTTAAACCCCTCGCCAGACTCAGCATTCACCTTTTTTTCTGAGGGCCTCAGAGAGCTCTTAAGATCTTGACATGATGACACCTCACACTTAAATATCAAAGCGCAGCAGAGCCTGGATGTCAGAGGTTTAAATAAAACAGGCTCCACCTGACACTCCCTAAGGAAGTTCTGATCAACAGCATCTTATCTGGTCACCTGGTTCTGTTTTGATGGATTTAAGAGAGTAAAAAAACGTGTTCCTGCAAGAAAATGTCACATTCATGTGTCACTTGTTTGAGTATATCAGTTTTATCTGTAGGCATTGTTTCAAAGACAATGAAATAAGGCTGCCACAAACAAAGACTATTTTCTACATTAATCGATTGTTCTAAAAATTAATTTTCCCTCAAATTAAAACTCAGATACTCATTTTAATTAATTTTATTTTAAAAACCTGTATGTTACAATATAATCCAACGCAGCATGGAATGGAAGCAAAAATCTACACATTAAAGTGGAAAACTGTTTAAACTAGAAGCTCTAACATGATAAAGAAAAATAAACAAAATAAGGGCTCATTATTTAAGTCACTAGAGCAACACCAAAACAAATCTAAGGTTCTTTCAAACCCCTTAACAAGGTGGAAAAGTTTGGTCTGTGTATTAAAGTGAAGTATGGATACAGTGGATATGCAAGCCCTGAGCTGCTGCAGTATCCCATCAAAAGTCTGCACAGTGTACCGACCAGCTGTTTGTTCTGGGATAATTTGCAGTTCTGCCATTCTTTTCTGCCTTGGGTCTTTGGAAACTTTTACATTTAACAGAGTTCGACTCTGGTGTGGCCGACTGACAGATGATAGGAGGACAAAAACGACAACAATGATGTCAGAACAAAGGGATACAAAAGAAAATCATTTTTATAATGAAATTGAAGATTTGTTTTTAAACAAAAACAACATGCAATCAATTAAAGATACAGCTGTCAATGTATTTTTCTGTATTTTATGTATTTCACAGCCAGGAAGGAAATCTTTCTTTGGTCAAAAAAAAATTATAATTTAATTAGGACATACTTATTTTCACACAGCTTATTTTTATACGGACCATACATTCCAGTGATATGAAAAACTAATTATTGTTTTATTATAAAACAGGATTAAAAGACAGCACTAGGCTCTCCTACAGCTGAAATAACATGATGTTAGCTACAGTAGTTGTATGAGTAGCTGACTCATCCAATGTTAAGTTTGCAAATAGCATTACATTGAAATTAGATGTAGCTATTTCAACAAAACAAAGTAGGATACTGTGAATATAGGTTACTAAATGAATTAAACAGTGACACATTCACTTGTTCATGACTGTTTATTGAGCCATGTCATATAGATTTGTAGCTGCAATGTTGATCTCATGCCACTGAACAACTCCACTTTTGTTACTGTTTTGATTGAGAGTGGCATAAATACTGTGCCTATAAACAAGCAAAATGTGTGTTGATACGAGCTTTAGAGGTGTTGGTAAGCATACTTTCAAACTGCCAGGCCAGCTCTGCTTAGATTCTTTATGCTACGCTAGGCTAACTATGTCCTCCTGCTCTGTAATTAACCCACAATACGAAACCGAAACTTTTAATCCCGCTGCTGTGGAGGAAACAGATAAGTAGAAGAAATGAAAGCAAGAAAAATGAGGTGAACATGCCGCTGCATTGTGTACATTCACTAACACCGGCCACGAACACACACATCTGCGCCCATTACTTGTATCTTGGCAACTGCAGCAAACAGAAGAGCTGACATTTTTTTTTCCTTGTTTCTTATGAATGACCTCTGGAGCACAACACAGTTTAAAAACTTGCCTCCCTCAGATTTTTCTTTGTTTCCCCCCCTGAACTTTTATTCTGCAGGTGAAAAAAAAGTAAACTCGGGCTGAACGGTGGTCTGGGAAGGAGGTGGAGGATTTGCTAAAAGATGCTATTGATCTCTTTATTCCTGAAATAATTTGTATGGCTTGGCAACCGCGGCATCATCCCTTATCAACGTCTGCCAAAAGCCAGGCGGCGGCCTCCCGGGTGTAAAAGCTCTGAGAAATAATGCCTCTCATCACCAGCAAGAATGGCAGAAGAGGAGAAATGAAAAGGAAGACCGAGGGGGGAGAAGAGGTGGGGCAGAGGGGAAGGAGGTGGCATGAGAGTCGGATGATAGGAGCGAGGAGGAGGCTGAGAAAACACTGAGACCGAGTCAAACTTTTGAGATCCGCAAAGGAGGCGGATCACATGGCAGCAGGGCGAAGGCAACAAAGAAGGTGATGATGTGCAGCGCTGAGGGAAGCTGCATCCAGATCTGCAGAAAAGCTATATGTTCAAAGTGCAGGGATTGTTTACAGTGCATGCACCTGAGGTTTTATATTACCAGCAAAGTTTGCTTTAACCTTCACGTTGAATAATATTATATAATTTGTACATTATGTAAGTTCTGATGCACTTTGTTCTCCTGTGATGCATTTTTGATGTCCCTTCTTGTGAAATGAAAGTGCATTTCATTATGGATAAAGTTTGAGATGTGTTTTTTTTCCAACAGAACTAGTCATTTTTCAATTTACTTTTTAATGAGATTGTCCAAATCCCATTAAGTTCCACTGTGGTGATGTGAAATGTCATTGGTATGCAGTTATTTTATAAGGCAAGTGATAAAGCTGGTAGGTATCTGAGACGCAAATCCTCTATATTCGCATAATATATTTGTATTATTTCAAACAAAACAGAATTATTTTTTGATTGACTAAGCTCAGGATAAACGCCATAGTTCTCCCATCAAATGAGGAATTCAGTGTGGGAATGTAACACACCGTAAATTAAGAACTGCTCTTCAGGCTCTGCTACTCTGCGGGGAAAATGTTTGTTCCCCCCCCCCCCTTTTGTTAAATGTATGCTAATGCAAATCATGTTTATCAGTAACTGTAAAAGGATCTGTGAATAGGACATAATACCCACCCCCTGAAAACAATATGAGAGAGCGGAGAAGATGGAGCGGTTGGAGGCAGATGAAATAATACATAGCCCCTCTGTGCGGCACATCACAGGCAGCCGGGCCGCCTTCAACATTCCTGTCTCACCAAACACTAACAGTGAGATATCAGCATTCCTGAGGTGAAAAGTTGTGTATAAATCAGCTTACCTTTGAAGTCTATTCTCCTGATTCACAGTGGTTTAACTGCCTTGAGTCCGCCTGTCTCTGCGCAGGTAGGAGCCATAGGAGAAGAATAGGGGGGGCTTTCTTTTCACTGCAGATGTTGGAAAAATGCAACACTGCCTTTGTAGTAAGTGTAAAATGTGCTGGAGTTTAGGACAGTCTGTATGTGCACATACATCCCAGCGATAATGATCCAAGACTAGCAGGCAAACAGCTAGAAACTTCAAATGATGTCGAGGTGTGATTGAACAGAATAGAATCACTTTATTCATCCCCGAAAGGAAATTAAATTTTCCAATTGAATTCAAAAAATTCAATTTTAATATTATAGAAGGGTCTATATATAATTACAGGACTTTTTGTAGCGTAGGTGACAGGTATCATAGTTGACATTTTTGCTGTTTTCAGACCTAAAACCAACATGGCCGCCTATAACCAAACACCACATGACATTTTTAGAGAAAGATTCTTCTGAAAAATATTATATATGCAACTGAATAAAATTGAAATTGAAAGTTATTTCTAAAGATATTGTAGTAAACCTGTTGACTACTTTATATTAAATAAGTCAGAAAGCCTTGGAGTCTTCCAGTCTTTTCTTCAGGAGGAAATGACATCATGTGGAGCAGGTCATGTGATCTGGAATCAACACACTTCCTTGAGAGGTGTTTTTGTAATGGGGAACTTAGTTGGAAGTGATTTCTCAGATACAATTTGTTATTTTCCATATAAACTTTGATATATTGGCAAAAAAGAAATATCTGTCATGATTATCTCAACTTAATAAAAAGAACACAATCAAAATTATTTTTGAATCAGCTCACGAAGGTGATTGTCATTAAATTCAGATGGTTATTTAGTTGACATTTTAATAATATCCAGTCATTTTTATTAATAAGTGATTGTTTTCATAGTAAATAAATATGGGATTTGTAAAGAAATGATCATAATGAACATAAAAAACACGATTTTTTTTTACTTCTAATAAAATGTGTGCAGATATATCCCATGGATTTCAAAAATCCCTCAATTATATATTGACCCAGATGATCCTTCAAAGTAGACTCCTGGCCAATCCATACAGAAATCGCCCATCTTCTGGGCCAGATACTCTCAGTCGATCAATCAATCAATCAATCAATCTACAGTTATTGAGCACACACCTGCATCATACACCAAGTGTATTTTTTCTTCATTTGGCACAATTGGTGAGACAGAATCTCTACAAATATGCGTTAAAATCACAGTAATATCCAGCTGTTAAACTAACAGGATCTGTAATGACTGATTAAGTCTCCCAGTGTAGCTGTGAGCTCTCCAGTGTCCCTGAAGTCAGGCTTTTATCACCACAGTGGATAGGGGAAATGAAATCACCGAATCACTAAATATAAATAATTAGAGCTGTAGTGACCAGGCCAATCTGTTGGTCGATATGCTTACATCTGAGCAAATTCTCACTGGTGGCACAATAGCAGCTGTTATTTTTAGAAGGAGAAAAGTGTTACATCAACTCCCAACTCACCCAACCTGTTGGAGACTGCTAGGTCGAACATATTCATCGTTTACTGAACATTTACACAGAGTCAAACTTACTGACATTGAATTGAGTGTAAACTCACAGCTCCACCACCAACAGGGTAGATCGTCTGATAACAGCAGCTAACCCGTCTGCATCACATAGTTCTAGTGCTGGAATCACCTGTTGAAATAGTTACACTTTCAGAAATCTCATGAATATGGGCAGCTGCATGCTAGTCTGCCTTATTCTGTGCATTTTAGTCTAAAACAAACAGGTTAAAATCCTCTATTATGCAGCAAACACTCGTCTTTTATGTTTCTAATTCATTCAGGCTGGTAAAGCTCGCTGGTATAGTGCAATCAGTGCACCGTGGCCCATTTATTTCACCTGGAGACAGCATGCCGATGTTTCTTTTCCCTCGTGATTTCAGTCGATCAAGATTTTCTTTGATTAACTAGTTTTAAAAGCAGTACTGAGTTCCTTGAAAACTAATTTCATCCAGTAGGAACAGAAAGGTCTGTGTGGACTAAAATGAGCTTCAACAGTTCATGGCTTCATGTTAATGTGGATTCCTAGTTAGATGCACCATGTCCATCACACATCAAATGTCACAAACCACAAGAGACAAGATTATAACTGGAGCACACGTTCTAAAGACATCTAAAGTTCAAACTTTTTATTTTTTGATGGAATCCTGCTTCTGAATTGTGCATCCTGGATTTTATTCGTTTGAAACAGGGCTTTTTGCTAAAGCATTATGTAGTGAAGTACTGAATAGAATCTCTAACAAAGAATGAAAAGAAAATTAAATTTTCAAAATCCGGGCTGGTTATGTTAAAAAACTTGAAACTGTTTTTGAATTTATTAATCATAAAGCGACATGGAAAATCTGCCTGCATGGCTAAAAATGTCTTTTTCCCTTCTATCTTTCAACAGAGGGTATTTACAGATGAATAAATCACCTGCATGCCATTGTGTCACCCATGTGCTGCAGCTTCCAGCTCATCATCAGGTTCAGCCTAAACACACTGACCTTTGTGTGTTCCTGTTAAATTGACTTTCATTAAAGGGCAGCTCTGCACAGCTAAATGTCACCGCTGGATTGTCCCTCTTGTCCATTCCTTGTTGAGCATGAGAAGTCCTTCCATGTGCTAACTCTTCCATGTGGTTTGACAAGGCGTCCCTGTAGACGAGCGCCGGTGTTTGACAGTCTCCCTGAGTTTTGCATAACGAAGCTGCAAGCTGCACATAACTCATAATGTCATGAATAAAGAGTGTCGTCTGCATTTTGGTGCACGAATATCTGCACGGTAAGATCGCTTCCTCGCTGAATCTACCTGCAGCAACACGCGCCGACATTGTTATCGAAGCAGTAATTTTAACTTTAAGAAGACTGTCAGACTCCTCTGCAGTGATTTAATTCATAATAAATGTTTAATACCCTTCACCAGGATGTAGTTTGTGAGATGCACTGATGCAAATACACTGGGACACTGAGGAGTATGGAAAAGGAGTAAAGGGCATCAGATCAGAAGGAGAAAAAAGCAACTCCTAACAGGACACTCAGCACTTGCATAGCCATCTACAATAATATTTCAAATTATTAAAACAGCAAATCACAATGGCAGACAAATAATGCATCTACTTGTAATATATGTTGCTTGCATTTTCATATTTTCCATCATCCTAAAAATTCCACTTATTGGTTAAATTCATCAACAATCTATACAGTCAACAGTGGAGGTAATCAAAAGAAACCAAAGACTGAAATGTATAAAAGAGCTGACTTTCTGTCGAGTAGGACACACTGCTGTCTTTCAAATTCAGTTAAAAAGAAACGATCCAAATGTAACAAGCTCACATCAGGGAGATTGACAGGTAGAATGAAAAAAATGTAACTTTAATAAAAACTTACAGGAAGAAAACAACAAAAGGTGCTGCTGAGGCAGGTATAAATCCAAAAGGCCTACGAAAGCAATCCAATAAGAGAACAGAAGATGAATTTAAAGAGGTAACAAATAAAGAAAAAACTAATGTCTGGGAACTACATGAAGACACAAGGAGGCAGGCAGGAAGAAAAAATGGAAAATGCAGGACTGAAGCAGACGAACGCAGCTGGCAAACAGGTAAGTAAACACACAAACGAAAAGGTGACAGCAAAAATGCAGGACTATATATACAGAGAGAGCTAATTAGCCAACTAGACACAGGTACATCTAGAAAAGGAAGAGCAGACAAACAAAAAGACAGAAAAACACACTAAAGGTGGGAACAAAAACACTGAGGCAAAAAGCAAGTGGATTTAAAATTAAAAAAAATGAATAACTGAAAACAGAGACATGGAATGCACATACAGGGAAACATAAGGGAAGAAAAAAGACAAACCGAGGAGCACGAGGATCATGACATATTAATCAAGCGACAACTAAATGTGCTTAAAGTGGTAATAATTGATATCTGGCTCTTTCACTACTTTTTGCTCCACAATTTTTACCAACTATGCACGAACGTCGTCCATTTTAGGGTTGTTACTGATTAATTGTCAAAAAAACAAACTGCCATTCATAATTTAGTTGTTTAAAAATATATTAGCAAATAGGGCAAAATAGATGAGACACAAATGTCAGAAAATGCATTACAGATTTGTTAAAGTTCCTGGGCTTGCCGTTTCATGAAATGGAGTTACAGGTGTGTTTGCTGACCGTCCACAAGGGTTCACAAAACAAACAAACCCGACTGCTGTCCAACTGTCTGGTTCAGCTAGCTACCTGAGGCTCATGCTACCACTAATGTTTACATACAATAGATCCATCAAATAGACCAGATAGGAAGATTAATTTGACACGAACCCTTTGTGAATTCAGTGATGGATTGTTTGCTGACGGAAACTGCAGCTCGTTTGCTGCGTTTAAGGCTTTGGATTTTGTTGGGTTGTAATTTTTGAAGAATTTCAACTAAAGTCATTATTTTTTGCTGCTAAATTTAAATGAGGTAATCTGTTGTTTATGTTACTTGTAGGGATGTCTGATATTGACTTTTTTTTTGCTAATAATGCCGATATTGTCCAACTCTCAATTTCCAATTTCCAAAATCTACCAATACATGTGGGCTTGGAAGTAATTCCAAACAACAGACATATTGTTAGTCAGGCACAGCAAGCTTGCTACTGCAGCCAAACAGACTTGTTAACACGCAGTTTGATGATTTTATTAGGTAAAAAAAAACAAAAAATGATAACGATATTGACCGATATTACATTTTTATGCCAATATCAGGCCAATAATATCGATGGGCTGATATTATCAGACATCTCTAGTTATTTGTAATCAAAGTGCCTAATGGAACCGATTTTGCAGTGAGCATCAAGTGTCACTCGTTAAAAATGGTCCTATCAGCATATGGGAAAACATCCACCAGTCATTTTAAGGATTAAATATTACTGATGGGTAACATGGACAACTATGATGTAAGGAAATTATTTTAAATTTGTAACTTAAATCCAGTCGATGTTTGCAGACAGCATGCAGCTGATTTATTTGAGCTTTTAAAGAGTTTATGAAACCATCAAAAGTTAGCCAAAACAGTATATGTATGTGTTTTTAAACCAAAACAACGAGCTGAAAGATGCTAAAATGATCCACAAAGTTGAGTAAAAAGGTTGTCACCATGGACAACATCTTTTAACCATTAACCCTTTCTGCAGATTTAAAAATTAAGTCGACCTGTCTATAAATCATAAGATTGGAGAATACTCTGTCTGTGAGCCACGATTTTTGTGCTGAATTTGAACAATTGGGAATACTGGCAAAGTACTCCAAGGTGGAATTCATTCAGTAACCCCCCCCCCCCCGTGATGCCTCGGTGCAGGCGGTGAATCTTAAGAAAGACCCGGGCAGAAAGACAGACGGCTGAGGTGCTGAGACAGCCTACACGGGGGAAGCCACCCTCAGTGAAATACCAAGAGCAGTCGTCTCCCTCCATCAGGAAAGCCAAGAAGCAGCTCCTGCCATAAAGTGAATCGTCTCACGACTAACACACTCACACGGTGCCATTAGCAGTAGCCGGTCTATCAGACAGAGCAAACACTCCCACTTTTAATATTTAATAATGGCAAACAGTCTCTCTGCCAATGCCTGTAAATACATACACACAGAGGGTGTGGGAAAACATGCACAAAGACAACAACTGAGACATATCTTGCAACCTTAACATGTACAATTTAATGATTTGGCTTGATTTTTGTGGTGGAACTACAATTTGACTGACTAAACAGACTTAAAATTAACAACTTTTGCTCCATCGGTATCGATCCCTCTGATGCTGTGCAGGTTTCTCTGTATCTTTGTGCTCTGCTATATGTGGGTGACACTAGAACACTGAGCAGCATCACTTGAATGAAGGTTAGGGCCATTCTATTAGTGTCCAGGTCAGAGGGTATATTAGTCTATCGTACCTCATCCATCTATGCCCATACAGTGGAGGTATCAAGGGGCTAACCACAAAGAGTGCTCAGCCATACATACCAGATACACACACACACACCTATATATACAGTGTGTGTGTGTGCGTGTGCGTGTGTGTATACAGCAGTGCAGTGCAGACCTGAGCTATCTGCTGTGACGGTCAAACTGCAGAGGTACCATCTCCATTCCTCCTACACCTCTGTTCGGATGCCGCAGCGCCTCGGCTCCCCTGTCCGATCGATAATATGACAAATTGACAAAAACAGCTGTGATAAGGATGAATAGCCACGGATCGTCTTTTCTGACCTCCTCACAAGTGATCAGAAAGAGGATATTAAGGCCATATAGAGTGCTGCAACACTCTATAACCCTGGCGCTTCACTGAATAGAGAGGACAACATCTAAAAAAAAGCTAAGTACAGGAGGCATCAACACAAAGACAGAGCTTTAGGCGCATCATCACAAAGACGCGCTCCTTCTTTCTCTGTGTGTTTGTATATTGAATGTCAAGAATTAAGAAGACTAACAGCCTCAGGTTTACTGCTTCTGTATCGGCCGGCCACAAATGCTCAGCTTCTCACAAACATTTCCAGTAATGAATCAGAATCCGGTTAGTGAGCCTCGCTGTGGTTTTTCCCACACACATCCATCCGTCTGTCTTCCCCGTAATGATTGCAGGCATCTCCACTGCTGCAAGCCAATTTGTCCCATTCTCTGCTCTTCCTCACTCTCCTGCACTCGTGTTCCGCTTTATTCATTCCCTTCCATCATTCTGTCTCTTATTCTCCTGTCTCACCTGCTCGCATATGAGCCATCAAAGAAGCAGTGTTTGCGGCTGCAGCACCGCTAATGTCGTTTCAGTCTCAGGGGAAAACATTGAGAAACATGTCCTTAAGTAGTGTTTGCTGGGAGTAAGAGGGAGCATGGAAGTGTGTCATCAACATAAAGGTGTTCAGTTTAGCCTGATTTTATGCTACTGAAAGATGTCTCCCATGGGAGCACATAGTACAGAGGCTATTAATGAAATATAAATATTGCTACCAAACCATAAATACAAGAAAATGTGTGACTTTTCACACTGCGGCTGATTGAAAACAGTAAAAGCCGATTTTGAAGTGATACAGACCAGAATGAGGGTCTGTGGTTTTCCCTAAAAACATGCTCTCTAGTTAACTAGCACTGAGCTCATGGGGAGACTTGCATCAGATGTGATAACAAACTGCTCCTGAATAACAATCCTCATAGTTTTCATCATTCAGTCCCAGTTTCAGAAAAGAGCACTTATTCCACTCTTGGTATTAAGTCTACTCACAGTTGTTTGAAGCACTGTCTCAGAAAAAGATGTGTAATAATCGTATTGGGGAAAAGGTATTATTTTCACAAAAAGGCTGTAAAATTGTTAAGTGCTTATATTTTTTCTACTCGATTTTATTCCTGGGACAGGAATTAACAGCCTTGCAAAGTAGGAAATGATCTGTGCTTTGTGCATAGCATTTGTAAAGGTGTATTTTTACCCAAACAAATACAAAAGTCAATGAAAATGACTGAAAATGAAAGTAAACAGCAGGTGAAAAATGTTTACCCAGGTAGATTTTAACCCAAATCACAATTTTTAAGTAAACCTAACTAACCTGTTGTCGTGCCTCAACTCGATAAAGTATTTTTGGAACATAAACAAAAGCAAACAGTGACTGAAACCAACTAAAAATAGCGACTAAAAGTGACAGAAAACAGCCATCCTAAAGTGTTTTATACAGGTGTATTCCAACTCAAATCATGTGTGTTCCTAAACCCAATCGAGTTGTCATGTAGTGAAACAAAAACAAACCCAAACCATAATCTTTTCGCAAACCTAAGTAGTTTCTGTGTCTCAGCTTGACTGGGTTTTTGCAGCGCACACAAAAGCAAACAGTGATCGAATACAACAGAAAACAGGGACTGAAAATGAAAGTAAACAGAGACTAGAAAGTCTTTACATCAGTGGATTTAAACCCACACCATGACTTCATAAACCTAAGCAAGTAGTTTTGAAGCTTGAAGAAAAAGCAAAAAAGTGACTCAAAATGACAGAAAACAGTGAAAGTGAACAGTGATTGAAAAGCATTTGCCTGAGTGTATCTTAAACCAAACCACGAACTTTAACGTGTCCAAGTAGAACTGTACTAATAAAAATTAAAAAAAATAAAAATGTCTGAAAACGAAAGTAAACAGCCGTTGTATTTTAACCCAAAGCACAATCTTTTAGCAAACCTAACTGAGTAGTTTGTGTTTCTCCATTTGATTAGGTGTTCTTGCAGCGTACACAAACAGTGATGGAAGACAACAGTGACTGAAAATGAAGGTAAACAGCAACCATGACATGGACACACAGGTGGATTTTAAACCAAACCATGACCTTTTCCTAAACCTAACCGTTATCTACCAAAACAAAAGCAGAAAGTGATTGAGAATGACAGAAAATAGGGCTGAAATTGAAAGTAAACAGTGACTGAACACTAAAATATAATTGATAGCATTTGCCTGAGGGAATTTTAAAGCAAGTCATGATCTTTGCTTCAACATGTCTAAGTAGTTTTGTAGCATAAGCAACCAAAAACAACTAGCCAAAATGCGACAGAGGAATGATCCGGCACAGGGTTCAAACCACAGAATCCAGGCTGAAAGTCCTGTGTTAATGTCACCACCATTCATAGCCTCTATATGCGGATATTGTCTTTGTTTTTAAATGCACAGTGAAAGAAACCAGTAAGTAAAGTGATGTGGACGCAGACCAAGAACAGATTGGGCCAAAAAAACCAAAGACTTTTCGGTTTTTTTCTAATTTCTTAAAGGTCGTCCACACCAAGAACATTAAGTGTCTTTGGTGTGAGCATCTATAATGATGAACAATCACCTTCCATAACTGTGGTGACAAGCTTTGTCTGAGTCCCAAACTGGATAATGAGGACTTGTTACTGCTTTTGGTTGCTGATAAAGAGAAAACTACAACCAGAATGGGTTCGTGGGTTCATGAAATTCTTCAATGGCAAGAGCAGTTAGGATAATTTAGTGCAAATTTTATCCATGTTATCATATGACATCTATTTGAGGGCGTCATGTTGCTCATCCAAGGGCACATTGATAACTTCAGACTAAATCAGCACCAAACAGCAGTTAAAGGTAAAATTACAGTTTTTAATTTGTAATTTTAGTCTAACATTACATAATATAAACATTTATTAAGTGTTATACTACAATAACTGACACTGAGTGATTAAAGCAGACCATCCTAAAATGTTCTATGCCATCATTTAACTTCCATAGAAGAGGTAGTCGGAAACAGCAGATACAACATTACCAAAAGCCCTTGATTTAGCTTCTGTCTTCCATTATTCTTATTAATAAGAATATGAATAATCCCAATAAGAAGCAGCTGCACAGCTGTGCAGCACAGCAGCGAATCTGTGCGTCTTTCAGCGGCACACAGCTGATCAGAGCAGCGAGGAGGAAGAGAGATGCTGCTGATTTCATTAAATAGGCCCACTTTTAATTGCTAATAGAAAATATGGTTAACCCTCTGAAGACTGAGCAGTTTCAGGGCATACTGTTGTTCCTGTCAAATTTTACAAAACTGTGGGCTTATTTTTACTGCAATATAAAGTCCTGCACTTCAATGGAAAAAACACAATCATGGCTTGAAGTAGTAGTCATGTCAGCAAAGATATAATGACATAAATGATGAAAAATAAGAAATAAAGGTACATTTCTTTTTCTCTTTAATTTTTCTGACCTTTATAACTGTTGTACTTTCAGTTTCTGGCCAGAATGTGCTTTAATTCGCCGTTAGTGTGAGTTCTATCATTCATTCAGTGGTTCTAAAAGTGATTCAACAGATATCATTTGTTACTCTCATTGTTATATAGTAGTGCTATGGACATGCACTTTAGTTGGAGTAATTTTAAAAGTGCTATAATTATAGTTATTCTCATACTCTTTACCTTTACTGCCACTGCCCACTGCTCTCAGTACTTTACTAATGCTCTACTATGTTTAACTGCCTACAGGCCTCAAATTTTAGATTTAAAATGCTTTCAATTATTACACCTCAACTGCTTTCAGCAAATAGATAAATATTTGTAATGGCGTATTTGTTGCCTCCATCCTGTTTGTCAACAACGGCGTAGAAATCTATAGTCGATGCAACATAGCATCCCTACAGAGACCTATGGCTGATATCTTGACATCACATGCACCACATCTTTGTTGTTCTGTTGGTCAGAGTTCATGATAAACCCATTAAACCTGCTATTCTCACATCATAACAACCAAAACAGCGACCCGAGGCCACGATGACTCAGCAAAAAAAACCTGCACGTGCACGGCAGCTACCCCTGCAGATTATCCAGCGGAGCATGAGCTTCCCCCTGAAAGTCAATTATTGCACTCCCATTTCCATCTTCTACGCCCACATGGAAAGGAGGAGATTTGCATTGGAGCGTAGGGAAGAAAAAAAAAGGGAAAAAAGTTAGGCGGCGGTTTGACAACAAATGAGTGTGCCGGATGGATAGATGAAGATGCAAGTGGAAGGAGGAGAAAGTTTGAGGAGAGAGCAGCCCTCGGAGAAGGTGAGGCCAGGATCAGACGGAGGCAGAGCTGCTGTGGACGGAGACAGCAGCAGCTATGGGGTGACAGTGCCCACTTAAGGCAGCCTGACAGGAGGAATCATCCACACTGTCAGTCTGTAGGAGTCAGCTCAGGAGAGAGGGATGAAGGAAATGGAAAAGAAAAGGTGTGTGTGTGTGTGTGTGTGTGTGTGTGTGTGTGTGTGTGTGTGTGTGTGTGTGTGTGTGTGTGTGTGTGTGTGTGTGTGTGTGTGTGTGTGTGTGTGTGATGACTGTATGAAGGAGAGCTTGTCTATGTTTTCATTTCATACATTTCTCGATGTTTTGTTCCCCAAACATCGGTCATCTACATCAAACCATTTTTCATGAATGACTTATTTGGGCCATGATGCAGCAGTTTTTGTCTCCAGCAATGTCAGATGTGTGTCCTTTTTTCATAAACATCCAACACAGCGTTGGTTAATGCTTCCACTGCTGTGATTTTCACACAATACGATCGTGAAGTAATTCTGGCAATAACAATGTTTGTCTACAGGGCTCTTTTTTGTCTTTTTACACATATATACATTTTATACTACCCTTTGGTAGTATTGCATTTCATTCAGGTTAGTTAATCACATGACATTTAATTGTATGATTAAAGAGTGTTTTTAAGTGTTCTCTTACTCTGTCTTAACTACTTTACTGGTCGTTTTATATGCTTTATGTCAGTGTTTTTCACAGTTTTATTAATTTGGTAGATTTATTGGATATAGAGCTTTTTCAACCTCTGTTTCTTCTTAAAATTTGTTCCACTTATTTTGTGGGTCGATATATAATTGAGGGACTTTGAAGTCCATGGAATATATCTTGCATACATTTTTGTTAAAAGTTAAAAAAAAAAAGAATGTTTTTTTATGTTCATTATGATCATGTCTTAACAAATTCCATAACTATTTATTATGGAAAAAGTCACTAATTAATAAAAAATGACTGGACATCACTAAAATGTCAACTAAATAACCGTCCGAATTTAATAACAACCATCTTCCAAATCAGCTAAACAATAATAATAATAATAATAGTAATAATAATAATAATAATAATAACTAGACGAGCCCCCAGTAGAGGGCAGAACCACGCCCATGCATGATAATCTGTATCAATTTTGATCATCCTACATATCTCCCTTCCTACTTGATCTGCTGACCTCTAACTCCACAACTGAGCAGGGGACCTTAGACTGATCTTCAGTGCCAAGTTTGATCATCCTGACTTCAGCACTTGCAGAGATATCTGACCGGACATACCCCCCCCCCCACACACACACACACACACACACACACACACACACATACATACACACACACACACACACACACACACACACACACACAGATACATACTTACCCAGCCAGATACCGAAGCGAATGCAGTAAGCCCGCTGACGTACGTCAGGTGTGGTTAATAATAATAATAATAACGAGCTTATTCAAAAATAGTTTTGATTGCGTTCTTTTTATTAAGTTGAGATAATCATGACAGATATTTCTTTTTGGGGAATATATCAATTTTCAACTAAGTTCTCCGTTACAAAAACACCTCTGGAGGAAGTGTGTTAATTCCAGATCACATGACCTGCTCCACATGATGTCATTTCCTCCTGAAGAAAAGACTGGCCAGACTCCAAGGCTTTCTGACTTATTTAATATAGAGGAGTGTGTGAGTCAAGTGTGGATTTATATCATGTCAACGGGTTTACTACAATATCATGTTGATTTTAGGAATGAAAACAGCAAAAATGTGAACTATGATACAAAACGTCCTGCCATTATATGTTGACCCGAATTTTACTGATTCAACTTTTAGATTAAAAAAGATAACTGTATGGAAAATATGAAAACATACAGTCAGAATAAAGTAAATAAGACAGGTAGACCTATTATCACCCTAACATCCTCCAACATTCTGCATTTTTCCATTATTTTTTGCTTCATTTTTTATTAATAAAATAAGAAAGGCACCCCTTTGACACCAGCACAGCCTCCTCTCCTTATCTACAGTCAACACTGTGTGGTCCGACTAATATCCTGCCCATAGAATTATCTGGTTAGTTAGACACGAGGTCATAGTCTTCTATCAGTACCGAAGAAAAAACTGAAGAAAAGTTCTCTTTTAATTAAACTTATATATATATATAAAAAATAATAATAATCAAAGGTATTCCAACAAAGTTTTGTCCTTGACGTCTGAGTGAAGATTTTCAGTCTCAATACAAATATTTATTGGCTTCCAACATGTGTTGCCGGTGTCTTTAATTAACAATAAACAGTATAATTAATTTTGTTACTAATAAAGTGACAGAAAATCAAGCAAAGAGGACAAACATTGGAGGCCAGCTTGTCTACTGTGTTCAGTTTCAGCTCCTGTTTCTTCAAGCTCCCCCCCCCTTTAAAGCCAAGTCTGCTCTCATTGGACAACTGGGCAACAAAAGTAAAGTAATGTTTACAGATTTTAGACAATTAAGACACTTTCAGGTAGGTACGAAGCAGACAGAGAATTATTTACTCCTGTGTGGACTTTGTAAGATCTTTTACATGCACAAAGAAGCTACTCACGCTGCATAAAAAAAAAAGATCCCAAAAGGCATAACATGGCCTCTTTAACATGGACAGCCACAGACCTCTATTAGTCACTGTACTACAGTGTATAAAAAGAAAAGAGGGAAAAAAAAAAAAGCCCCGATCTCACGTCTGACTCCCCTCCTCAGTCTCCTTGTCCTTCATATTTGGGCCCAGTAGAAGCCAGGGGGAAGGCTGCTCCAGATGAATGACACGAGACATTATACAAGCTAACTGTGAACATGGAGAGGCATTCTAAAAAGACAGCTCTAATTCAATATTAAACTAATCCATCTGCCCCACGTCACAGAATGCAGATGGTGATCAGGACCAGGAACAACCTTGAGCCCAAAGACAGACAAACACTG
Organism: Acanthochromis polyacanthus; assembly: GCF_021347895.1. Taxonomy (NCBI): domain Eukaryota; kingdom Metazoa; phylum Chordata; class Actinopteri; family Pomacentridae; genus Acanthochromis; species Acanthochromis polyacanthus. The sequence goes on from NC_067128.1 coordinate 3,519,574, forward strand.
ACTCTCATTACTCAGCCTCAGTCTTCCTCTCCGTGCGTCTCTTTGGTTTTACTCTGACATGTTCAATGTTTTCTCATTGCAATCTTGTGTGCCCATCAGTGGCTGTAATTATCAATACAGTAAGAAAAATTAATTCCAGAGCCTTGTATCAAAAAGTATTGATTGCTAGTACAGAAAGAAGTGCTAATTTCCAGCTTTTTTTTTTTTTTGTTCATGCCACATAATTAGGCGCCACTGCTCAAATAAAAAAAAATATATCAAACGTTTCAAAAACCCTCATATTGCAAAGCCTTCATAGATCAATAGCACAGAAGGGGAGCACACAGGCCAGGGTCGACGCAATGCAAATGGAACTGAATCCAGTGTAGCTGCAGTATTGACTCTCCAAGTTAAATCCATGTCTTGACTTTGTGATTGAGTTATACTCTGCAGCACGGGGCTTGTCGACTGGATGATTTCCTATAGAAGCAAGAACTTCAACCTGTGGGAACAACAAAAATAACTCTTAGCAACGGGTTCTTGATATCTCAGGCTGATGTTTCCCTACTACCTTCTTCTCCTTACTCTGCTCTTTCATCAGCCATCGCTAGTGTATGTTCCATCCACTTAGCATCTCTACCTCCCTTCCTCTTCTTCTTCTTCTTCTTCTTTTTTTTCCCACGTCCTTCCGTGTCCCTTCGGTTTCATCCCTCCTGCTGTCACACCCTCTCCCTCCCCTTGTTTCCATCTTTCCTCCCCTCTCTGCCTCTGTAATGAGAGCTGTGACTGAGCAGTGTTTACAGGGTCCTTCTTCCCAGGGGCTCCGACGCTGTGGCACATTCACTTTACAGCCGCTCACCCTCTTCTTGCTTTGGACAGATTACAGAGGATGAGAGAGAAAACATCCTCCCAAACACACAGACACACACTAACTCCCCATCCTTTATCTATCCCTACACCTCGACCTCCACCACCCCTGCTGCGCTCCCCCAGCGATGGCAGACCAGTAGGAGGCCGTCTTATCTTTCTGCTCGAGCGAAGCCTCGACACTCCGGGCGTCTGGGTTTGCACGGCAGCGCTTGGTTAGGCCATCGGACCGGAACACGATCATTTAACACTGACTAGCAGCTCCGATCATCTGTGCACAGCGAGATAAACTGTTAAAGTTATTCAGCAAATCACATGTACGCAAATCGGAGGAGTTAATAACACTACTGATGAGTGTGTGCACCACTCTTTGAGAATCAAATATGTATTTTAATGAGACGAGATGCACAGATGTTTTGCTGAAGGACTTAATGTCTCTGGAGCTCCCCCCCCCCCCTCCTCAAAGCTCCCAAAAACTTGAGGAAGAGTAAGGGGAGGTTTTCTGGACATGTCTATTTGTGTGAGCGTCAGATGAGCTGATTGGCACTGGAACTGACTGATTGCTCTTGAGGGAAGGTGGTAATTTCTCTGTCATATTGTGACTGATTATAGCTCTGAAATATGTCACTGTTCCAACTCCATCAGAAGTTTTTTGACAGGAGGCTTTGATGTTTGTTCGCAGCAGACTGGAAGACAGACAGCTATCTGGCACCCACTCCACAGGATGTAACACAACTGCTTTTGACTCTCTGCAAACACCTGCATGTTGTAAATTGTCACGATGTTTTGTGCAATTGCAGGTGAGTAAAGAGTTTGGAAAATGACTTCTCCTGTTATCACAACTTGCCTGATTAAACAAAACGCCGCAGTTTTTATACAACATGTGTCGGGGGTGATAATTGAATTCCAGACAGACTATAAAAAGGAGATTTAACACAAAAACCATCAAACCCCAGACAAAAACAGCAGATTACGAAGACAATTCTTGCTTAAAAGCCCTCATTTAAGAGCATATTTACAAGTTTCTCTGTCTTACACAGGGAAAAATTAAATGTCTGAGGAGATCAAACTACCTCTACAGTTTTTGCCTGAAGGCTGCCAGAGCGGCATAACAGCAGACATTTTATGGAGGAGCACTTTATAAGCCAATGTTCCACTGGGGATGTGTAACATGAAAACTGAGTCACATCCTTTGCTTGTGGGCACAATATTTAGCAAGTCATTTTTTTTTCTTCTGACGCCACACTAATAAATTCAGTTTAGGGGGAAGCGAAGCCCACATTGCAGGTGTATTAAATATAGATTTGGATCCAGGAAAATGCATTTTCTTTTTAAGAATTCTGCAGCATGTCAGCGACGCTGGCTTATGGATAAATTATTTTGATCTTACAGCAAAATAATTTGCTACTGCAGTTCTTTTAGAGCTATTCCTTTTGACTCAAATAGGTCATTTTTTCTCATGAGTCTCCGCTGGATAAGGCTGTGTTAATGACCATGGGTGTTCACTCGACTTCAGGGGCCAAGCTGGAAGAAATTCAATCCCATCATCGCGCTGAATTTGAATAAGGAGCTAAGGGGTCAGAGTGTAGCATGGCCATTATCATACCCCTCATTATAACTAACTTGGTTCATTCAGATCAGGTTTCGTGTCCTTGTCCCTTAACGGTAAGATAATAAAGAAGTGGGGCACCAAAAAAAAAAAGCATGACATTACAGAGGTGGGGACTGCAGAAGAGGTGGAGGTGATGGGGAATATAGGGAAGGATGTTGTGATGTTTTGTGTGCAAATGAGCTTATATTAAATGCTCAACTCCTGTAAGTTCTTCCCCTTGTTAAATGCAGACTTCAAGGAAGATGTGAAGTTTGACACAAGAGAAATCAACTCTTTCCAATGGAGAGAAAAAAGTACGACTGTTGGGGCCACCGAGGTCAGATTCCTCGGCGGTGTGTGCGATTCCTCTCCGTCTATGTGTCTAGCAGCAGCCCTTGTGGGGTATGGCATCAATACTCTGTTTTATGTCGGGAGACAGCGATCAATGGATTTCTCTTTCTCCGAACGGAAGCACTCCATATTCAGCGGTTGATTTCACGGCTGGATATCCGACACGCCACTTAATGGATGTGTGGGTGCATGTGTGTGTGTGTGTGCGTGTGTGTGTGCCGTGTGGTTCGGTGTACAGTTGTAGCATTGTAATTCAAGGTGATAAATTAACTGTAAGGTTTATTGAACTCAACAAGGGCAGCCGGATTTTTTCACGCTCAAATTAGTGTTGTCACATCTGCAGAGGTAATGAGAACACGACAACATTGAACTCGGACAAAGTGCTGCTCATCCGGCTCAGACTAGTGCTGGACGACATAGCAGACATTATCACACTATACAGCTTCATTATAGTTCACACTGACAACTACTGGTCATATTGAATGAACTATTTTCTATTTAGACCAAGACCAAAAAGATTTAATTTAAATACTTGAGCTTTTTAATCAAGGGACACATCTAATAATGCTAATGTTAGCAAAAACAATTAAAAACATATTTATAAATTTATTTATTTATTTTATAGGGATGGTGAAAGTCTATTTAGAGAGTAATAGACATAAATATGCCAGATTATAGCAACAACGCTAATTTACATCCATCCCGCATGATTTAGCCCTCCTTTTGTCCTCATTTACAGGCTCCAAAAAATATTGTTTCCTTGTCTGAAAAAAATCCAAAAATTCAGCAAAAAAAAATCCCCAAATTTCTGAAAATTTGCAAAACCGTCAGGAAGAAAATTCCAATAATTCCTTAAAATTTTCACTTAAATGATTTATTTTAAAAACAACAAATTTGGCAAGAAAATTCTTGTAAATATTTTCAAAAAATGAGAAAAATCTTCTGAAAAATATCTAGTGATTACATTTATATCAGTAAAACGTCTAATATTTTCTTTAAGAATATCCACATAAAAATTCACATTATATGAATGTTCTTAAAGAAACATTCTTAACATCTTTTTTCCACAAAAAAATGTTCAAAGATTTTTCAAAAAATGCTGAAAATGTGAACATCAGAAATTTCACTGGAAAAATTTTTTTTTCCCCACATTTTCAAACTTTATAACGGGTTGATTTTGACCCGCAGGACGACACGAGGGTTAAAAGTGAATAAGCATATTAGCTACATAACTTTAGGCAACGTTCTTCATAAAACTAAACCCGTCAGTGTACATAATAACAAAGACCCAAATCTAACATGACATCTCTATGGCATCACTGTATAAACTCTAGTAACAGGTGCGAAAGCATTTTAGTCCGCAAGTTAAAGCTTTCAAAGCTATTTTTGTGTCCATTTTTATTCATATATGATTATTTTAAAATATTTCACAGGAACACTGTACATTGTACTGGTCTAAAGGCTTAACCAATAGGCTATTTTTCAGTTCTTGTCCCTGGACATAATGTCACAGAATCACCCTAAAATTACAATTTGAGACTAAAATAACAAACTTATGGAGGTACCTTATGAGGATATCGAACAAAAATGAAGAAAAATAAAATATAAATTACAGAAACAACATTCTTATACCCTTTTAACACATTGCCACCAGATTATCTCACTGCATGTGTCACAGATTCAGGTTTACTTTTACTTTTCACCCATTCGCACACGTAGGCAGTATATGGTCGACTATCATAGCACATGATGCAATCTCCTTCCTGCTTTACAAGAGAAAAATTCTTCCCACTGGGCCATGACGGAAGATTTCCATATATTTCACCATTTCCTGAGCCAGCAAGTTTCCATAATGTGCTACATGGACATTGAGGGAAAATAAGCTGCATGTTTATTGGCTAAATCCCATGTAATAGCACTGTGATGCTAACTGGTATAGGTATTCCAGCCAGACTCCCAACAGGACAAGAGAAGCGGTAGGTGAAACAGCAGAAAACAGAATTTTTTATTATTTACCCCTGCGGGCATCATTTCACACATATCATGCATTCACTTTTATTATGCTTCAAAAGACTGCTGGATTTACTTGTTTTTATTTTAACCCGCGCATATGAAAGATGATAGTGTAGCTAAATAAAAACAAGCTAAATACGCTGACAAGTGGCGAATAATAGAAAAAAAACTGAATGACAAAATGAATGCAGATGTTTCCACACAGCTATACAGCAAGGTACAATTATTAGGCAATTAGAATCCAACCTTTGTTACATCTCAGTCAGAGGAAATGGAGGCAAATTGGTTAAAGAAACAAAATGCAAACGGTAACCAAAAACGTATTCACTGCAGGTTACAAAATTAGGTTGTAACTAGTCAAAATGAAACAACAGGCAATAAAAGAGACCAGGAAAACATAATCAGAGGAGAAACACTAAAAATGTAAGGGTGTACCAGAAAAAAGTAAACAAAAGATACTGGCAGGTCCAGTTGATTCTGATTTTGTATAAATATGTAAAAGGAAAAGATGTAAGTGACTGCGAATGAGGGTTCGTTGTTGGGACACAGATGGCAGGAGCTTCAGGCAAAAAGACTGCTCAACTTGCTGGTGTTTCAGTAGCAACAGTGATTAAAGAAACATCTGGATGGCATCAGAACTTTGCTCTGATGGCTTTGTAATGCTGTCAGAGATATTTTATTGGCATGTTTTGGGTCCACTTGTCTCCTTAGAGGGGAATGGTCACTGCACAGCAATACAAAGTTGTCAAGATTTATCACCTTAATCCTATAACAACATATTTCTGTCTAGATGGGAGTGATCTCTTCTAGGATAACAACAACTTCAACCATCATTAAAAAACACCCAACAAGGCGGGGCTTTTGTGTTTTGTTTTTAATTAGAAAAATGGTGTTCATCCCAATAGTATTTAGAAGACTGTTAGCAGAGCAGTTAATGTAACGCTACACTTCCACTGTAATCAATGTAACTGGCTATACCAGGCATCAGAAGAGTGTATAAGTGGTGTGTAAAAATAGACCAGTCTACTACTTACATACTTTATGCAAGGTTTTGCACCAAAATGAATCATAAAAACAACAAATTTGTATCATCTTGATGACCCTGACATTTGTTTTGCCAGTTTCAGCTGATGGCTGCTTAGTCACTTCATTCCTTACAGATACTGCTATGTTCTATGTAGCCACAGCTTAGAAAGGCAATTGTAACAGAGGTAGGACTATAGTTTTCCTCAAAGATATCTGTTCATTTGGTGTTTTAATGACAGTTAGAGGCATTGCCATCACTACCATTAGGACAGAAATGGGTCAAAACAAAAAACTTAGAATGCTTTACAGGCGTCTCTTGTAATCATTGTTCCTATTGTAACACCAGTGGGCTGAGCAGTCTTTGAGCCTGAAGCTCCTGCCAGTTGTGCCCCAACAATAAACCTTCACTCAGTCAGTTACATCTTTTCCTTAATTTATTTTGATACAAAATCAGAATCAACTGGACCTGCTCAGCATTTTCAGAGTGACTTGCAAATGTTGACCTTTCAAATCCCGAGTAGTTTCTAGGTGTTTTATTTTTTCTTGTTACATTTTCACTCCCTGTGGGCTCATTTTTCACAGCAATATAAAGTCTTGCATCTCTGTGGAAACAGCATAACTATGACTAAAACAGGAGAGAACTCAAGCATATCTTCTGTGCGTTGTGGTACAGTTATAATGCCATTAAACCTTTTAAAATAAATAAAAAATAAATATAAACTCATAAAAGTTGAATTTAATTATTTTTCATTTTACAAAAATATAAAAACCTGGACTCAACATGTGCAAACTTGTTTCAAATGCCCACAGGTGTTACCAAAACGGTTGAAAAAATGGTGACTTTGCATACTATAGATATTTTACTGCTTATATTTTTAATTTATTACTATACTTGCTCCTTGGAAACACTGCCTGCAGTTGTGTCGGAAAATCAAAAAAAATTTGTGACGGGACTGTTGGCTGCAGATAATCGCTTGTAGCTTTTATCAGTTGTTTTGATTTGTTTTGTTTTTACAAAATACGTATGGTCCTAACCATGTATTTATGATGATTCTTTTAAAATGACACGAGTAGAATCAAATGATCACAATTCTCAGCGTAGATTTCGTCAAGTTTTCTGATTAAGTAGCATGTCACACATGATTTCTTCAAGAACCCTTGGAAACTTAAAAAACCTACAGGTCTTTCTGTTTATACAGGTCCTGGTTTTGACAAATGGTGTTGTTGTTTTTTTTTAAACCTGCCGGTGAGTTTTCAGATTCAGAGGGTCAACGTACCCACAGAACACAAACTCAGTAAAAAAGTTAAAGCTTCACAGTCCAAAATGGAAGCTTGCAGTGTTGCTTTACCACAACCATACATGCACCGCAAGTGTAGTCACTAAAATACATTCTGCAGCGCATCTGCTGTGTGAACTAATGCTGCCAAAGTGCTAGAATCAATGCGCTGAAGGTGTTTTGAAGCTGTTCTGGCAGCACGTGGCGGCCAAACACCTCACTAAGACGCTTTGTGTTGGTTTTTCCTTTAAATCGCCACCTGCCTGTACACTTCAAGATATCAAACTCCGACAGTGCTGCAGGCTAAGACAGGATTGATTTCCCCCCCCAAAAAAGTGTATCTTTCAGGGCCAACATTTCAAAATAAAATTTCATGCAGAGCATATCGTATTGATTTATTTTGTAGGAAACAGTACAGTAACTCTACTGAGCTGCCTCTGACTTCCAGCACAAGGTCTCAAGCATCAGAACATATGGTAGGTAATATCCTTTCAACAACTTCTTTTTTTATTCCCATGAGCCTTTTGGTCCTAAGATATGTTTTTAAAATCCTGATGCACTATATTGTAAAGTGAATACAGTAAGCTTCCCTTTTTACCTCCTACAATAAAAGTGATGAATCAGCAAAGGAACTGGGAAGCAGCAATTCAGAGGGAGGAAAGTGTTCTGAGGAGAACAGGCATACCTCTGTGCTAAAAGTCATCTCCTCACCGTACATCTACTGAGCTACTAGGCCATGCACACGCAGCATCTCTCTCATGGACATGCATACTTGTATACACAGTATATTCGAGCATGCACAGGTTTGTGCAAATGAAGGCCTTAGCAGCCCGCCGAGCAGCCAGAGACGAGGAGGCTCAGTCTCAACTCTATGAATAGCAAAGTAGATCCAGCTGGGGCTGCCAGTCATCAACATAAATAACAAATTAACATCTTTTCTTTTACAGATTTTACATTATCTCCCTCCCTCCGCACACTAAATGAGTCACTGCAATTGAGACAGCGTTCATTTAGCCCCGCGTAGAGGCTGCATCGGTTTGGTTATGTGTGGCGCTGAGAGCTCATAAAGGTGGAATTGCTAAGCTAATAAACATTCATGGATTAGCTCTCCTCTCCACATGCCTCGCAGTTATACTTCTGATCCCCGCCGCTGTTTGAAACAAATCGAATCACTAAGTAAGAGGCTTGCAGGTGTCGGCGCCCAAAATGAAGCTAAATGAGATGCTGTTTACATCAATATGCGCTAATATCGACTTGGCTTGATTTGTCTGCAGATAGCCGAGAGGCTTGAGGAAGCAGTGTCTCCATTTTTTTAATTTAAACCCAGAAAACAAAACTCTACTTTAGTGATATGTACCGTCGGGTCAGTGGGCTTTTGCAATGTGCTGCCGTTGTGCAAATGGTAGGAAATAAATTGTTTCTCAACCTCTGAAGTGAAACCAGGCTTGTGTGAGGCGAGCGTGTAAAATGAAGCCAACGGTGGCTGATGGCGCACAGATCAGTGTTACACACTAGAGAAGACCTCCACAGCTGAGGGAGTGATCGGGCCCCAGCGCTGTCTGTCAGCCCTGTGATATACACTCGCAGAGAGAAGGTTGCAGGGATGGGAGGGGAGGCAGGATTTGATGGGTACATGCTGCTCAAACAACGAATGGCCGCTGGGCTTGTGTGTGTGAGGAGAGACTGTTCACAGAAAGCAAGAGCATGAGAAAAAAGCATGTAGCCTTTGAGGGATTGACTTTTATTTGTGGCACGGTGTCACATTTCGAAGCGTCACACCGGCAGTTCTTTGTGTGCACCCGAGGGTTTTCTAGCCCACATTTCTCTAAAATGCAAATGGACCTTTCTGCTTTTTTTTGTTTTTGGTCCAATAAAGAAAGGAATCAAGATAGGGTGGAGGCATTGTTTGTTTGTCATCACACAATGACATTTCTGCTCATCTTTGGGCCTGCAGCGAGGTAGCAATTTAAATGTTAACGTGGAACGGGTAGCACTGGCAGGATACAAAAGTAGACATGGCATCTCTTAGAGTGAAAGACTCATTCCTAACCGTGGGCTTCAGGCTGTCTGTCACAGAGTAACCGCCTGCATTTGCTAATAGAAATTTGAAAGCCCGTCTAGGAAAATTGTTTGCGTAATCATAACCATCTACTTCACAGAAGAAGGGGAAAAAAACACAGCAGTGGGGCTTTTTTTTATTAAATCTGCCGATTTTCTTTTAGGTCAGCAGAGATCATAAAATATTTTTTTTCTTTTTCTACCACCATATATTATCACCATAATCACATCCCAATATCACATGGCAAACTCATTAGCAGATTTTTTTTTTAAAGCATTAGCAGTACTTTGTGTCTCTGTATGCATGATTAATATTCTCCCTTTTTATTGTTTATGTGTCCTGAAGGAAATATAGAGATCAACAGACCATTGAATGAACTAGTGTGTGACCAAAAATCTAAATATTTTCAGTGGTTGCACTGATTTGCCTGACATTTAACAAGTCTGTTAGAGTATCTACATAAAATCTCATGGTTTCAAACTGAATAAATAAGTCAGAACTTCAGCAAATTGTAGCTTCTAATCATGCATCTGAGGTGTTAGGAAATATAACTATCATCAGACCACTGAACAAACCTGCCCATAACAGGGTTCCAGTGTGTGACTAAAATCTGAACATTTCCATTAGTTGCACTGGTTTGCCTAACATTTACCAAGTCTGTCAGAGTGTGTAGATACAGTCTCATTGTTTAAAATTCAATAAATAATGTAAATCTGACATTAGAATGCCTTTTTTCACTCTTTACAAAGTAATTCCTGGCCACACTTTAGCTGGAGTTGCTGCACTGAAGGAACTGAGGGGGACTAGAGGCTTCTCTGTGTACCATTACCTGGTAATAATCACCAATGCATTTGATGTGTTCAGGGAAGTTCAACAAATTGTGGCTTCTAATAATGCATCTGAGATGTTTGGAAATATATTGATCATCAGACCACTGAACAAACCTAACCATTACAGAGCTCCAGCGTTTGACCCAAAATCGGAACATTTTCCTTGATTCTCTGGATCTCTCTGGGTGGTCCACCCAGATAGGTCAAATCAGGTTGCTAAATATGTAAATTTGACATGCCAATGCCTTATGTCACAGTTTTCAAAGTACTTTCTGGCCACACATCAGTCTGAGTTGCTGCACGGCAGGAAGTGAGTGGGGACTAGAGGCTTCTCTGTGCACAGCCGCCAAGTAACTAATGTGATACGTTTAGAGAACATCAATAAACGGTAGCTTTTAATGATGCATTTGAGATGTTTGGAGAACATCAGTGAAGTGTAACATGTCCCAATAATAGGCATGTGAGGAATTTAGGGGACATCTGCAAAATATAGCTTTCGAAAACTACCTTGGTAGCACTCTTCCCCTCTGAATCCTCTGCATACACATCAATCATGCAATGTCACCAACCACCAACAGTAAATTCAGTACCTCTACTATGATAAAACAGCAACAAAAACATTATGAGTTACATTTATTGCAAAGAGTGAGGTCAAAGAATATCTGGAAACAGAACTTTTGGTGGCACGACATCAACGTTCTGCACTGAAATGCTAAAAATGCACAGTTTCTCCCCCTCCCTGCAGCACCAAGCAGCAGCAAACCGAAGGAGCAAGGAGTCAGAAATGACTATAAAAGTTAACACTGCTAAAAATACTCCCAAAGATGAGCTACCAACAGAAAGTCCCAGATCATACTAATGAAAAAGAATGGGCTGAATGTACAAAAAATAGAAATCCCTGTTAACAATTCTTTGCGTAATGTGCTAAGGAATTATCGCTATGAATGGAAACTGACAAAAAAGCTTTAAATGGTAAGAAATAAAAATAAATACATTTTTAAAAGTTTAATTATGTGATGATGCACCACTGTCACCGATGTAAAAAGTCAGTTTGGAGTCCTGCAAAATGATGCATATTGGAAATAACTAAACAAACTTCAAAGATTTATCTGATGCAAACCACTAAACTAATAATTTAAGTTACCAAAAATCAAAATATCAAATCCTAACGGCCTCAAATTTATGAAAACAGCATATTCTGTCACATTAAATCAACTCGGAACAAAATGCCACATCCATCATTTTCCTTCGTTTGTGCGTTGGTGTTGATGAAAATTACCAACATTCAGTGCTCGGCTTTGAGTTTCTCTCGAGCAAATGTTCATGAACAACAAACGTTTGCTCAAACAGAACGAGCAGACTGAAACTTCAGTGCGCAGCTGTTTCTTTCTGTTCTAAATTAATTGAGAGAAAACGTTGAATGCCTTCAAAACCAGGAGCCTCCAATTTTAATTTCACACAGGACATTAAAACATGACAAAAAATCTCACCTTGGAATTATTTTTGCTCATGTTTTCACCAACACATAATAAAATACAGATACCGCGTCTCACCTCCAGATTTATCCTGCGAGTGTTAGACCGACACACATCTCGACAGATTGCGTGGCACTACGGGGAAACCTGTCACTGCAAATGGTTCTCAGCAATGCCATTTTCATAAAAGGTGTTCTTTCTGCATTAATTAAGCTTATTTGTGAAATCCCTGTCACACTGACAAACAGGTAAATTTTAAAAATAGACATTAACAACACAGAGTAAACCTTCTATCAAGTGAATAGATCACCGTTTCTGCGAGCAGACTTAAAGGCTCTTTGACTGGGCTGTTCTGACGGTGAGAAATGGTTGCTGCAACATGAAAGACGGCGACTTCTCATCCTTGCATCAGGAGATTTTTTGGCTACTGTCCTGAGCATTTTCTCTTTTCCAATATTGCCTGATAAAACTGGGCCACAAGGGCATAAACAGCACCTTGACGACTTAAAGGGTATTTTTTCCCTTAATCCTCTTCTTCTCTACTTAGACTCACCTTTAATGTGCATAGAATAAAAACACAGAGGACATCTGAGAAGTTATTGAGAAGTTAAGAGAGAAAATGAAGAATATGTGCACCCAGCTTAATGCATTAATTCTCTCAAACATTCAAAATCATCTAAATTGCTTAATCCCTGAGCTAATTGTTACTTTAATGGGAGCTTCGGTGTGCTGAATGATCTATGAGCAGAGTGTGAGACAAGAAGCTTGTTTTTCCATCCATCTGTGCAACACTGCAAACTAAAGCTCCACTCAAACATGCACTCTGTTCCATTAATCTGATGGCAGCTGAACATGTCAGCATCATGTATGAATGAGTAACCTGCTCACTTTTCTGGAAAAGAAGCAACCGCAACTTACAAGGTCAGACTTTGTGACTTTTCCACACCACGAGTCTGAACTGCATGTCGCCATATTAACAGACAGGCAAGCGTAAGACACTCTGCTTTGAATCGTGTGAAACAGAAGCGCATTCATGTAGTATCTTTGTTTTCCATTATTTTTAATCAGAGGCATTACGTTCTGTACTATGTTGGTGTCTTTGCAGTGGAGAGAAACTAAACCTTTGAAATGGCCGATGCGTGGATGGTGAGAACAACGGTACAGACTGGAATGAAAGTGCAGGACATTTGTTTTATATGGAAAACATCAGCTTGTGTTAGTCTCAGGGAATCACTTATATCACAGTGATACCTGAAACTGAAGCTGAATTTCACCCTGCTTTCTCTCCTCTTTCACACCCTTTCATACCTAAAAAAACCTTTTGTTTCTCTACATTGCAGCAGCACCTTTGTTCAAAAAACATGAAAATAAGTACAAAAAACAAGCACAACGCACCTTTCTCATTCACTTTTTTCTATAATTTTATGCCTATTACAAATTATAATGTCCATAAAGATAAAACTTTTCTTTGATCAAGTGCACAGATCCATGATCCTCACTAATAATTATTGTCTAATGTAATTTATTTTTGTTTCTTGTCTTTTCTGACAACAGAAGCTAAAGTTTAATTTGTTGCTTCTAGCTGTTTGTAGAAGTTTTTCCTCTGACTTTATTACATACGTACATCATCAGACAGCAGTAGGATCCATATGAGTGTCTCTAAAATAATAAAGTTTTATGCATTTGCACACATAGAATGGCAGAAATTAGTTCTATTTTTTTTATTTTTGTTGAAGCATTATTATTTGACTGTTGGTAAAGCAGAGGTTAGATTTTAGCATACTTGGAGAGAATTTTCTATTTTTATTTTTCTATTTAAAGCATTATTTAGATAGTTTAATAAGTTTGCTCTTGGTTTAAATTTCGTCATTTGTTCATTAATGCAATATTATGTATTATACTTCACTTACTATAATGCCTAATGTTGCGTGAATGATAAATATCACATGCTACTGTGAGTCTCTCCATCACTGTGGTGGGTTTGTCTGAACCAAGCCGTGAGGAACATCAATAGGAAGAGACATTTGTCTGACAGTCTTTACCCTACCTGCAACATCTTCTGCATTTACCACAATAGGAAAAGAAAAACAGGCATCATCCAGTAAACAGAATCTGTTTTAAAACCATTTACTAACAATGATCAGCTCCCCTAATACAACTGTGACTTCACACACCACTGCATAAGTCACGTCCTCTTAGAGAAGCTGCTGCAGTCAGTAATTTCAGATTGCGATCACTCATGCTTGTCATTATCAAGTAAAGCTTTACTGCCCAGCACTTTTTTATTAATAAAAATATCTGCTGTCAGTCTGTTATTATGTTCCACTCGCTAGTGGAGGCTTTCAATCTGCCAGTCTCCATTTAAATTGTAGTGTTTTGTTGAAACTGTCTCAGATATCTGCATCTACATTAAAGTGATAATCCACTTTTTTACCTTCTCGTCTAAAAAATAGCCTCAAATATTATCTACAACTGGAGCTATTAATGAGCAGTGCCATAACTCAGGTCTTATAATTCTGTATTATACCACTGTATATTGATTCTAATGTATGGAACTGAATCCTCCCAATGGGCCCCAAGTGGATGAAAAAAGAACATTAAATATATATTAAAAGGCCCGCATTACATTCTCTGTGTCTGCAAGTACACTTGGTCCACTTGGGTCTGCATGGTCTAAATATCATCACATCTCCAAGTCTGCAAGTACTCGTATGGACTCATCCACGGACGTCCACATGCAGCCCAAAATGTGGGTCAATGTGGGGACTACACTACTGGAGGCAACAGAGAGCATGCTCAGCAGTAGTGTGCATGTCTGGAGTAAGTAGATAGAATCTGTATAAAACAAAGTCCTCCAAGTGAACTCCAACAGGCTAGAAAAGAAGTAGAACATCAAAAACTATGTGTCTGTGATGTCTGCAGCTGTGTGTGTGCAACCACAAGGGAGTATCACCAAGGTTTTATACTTTACACATCCGTGAGTATGCGGGAGTTCAGTTGGGTCTGCATGGCATAGATTTAGTCAGCTGCAGAAGTCAGCGACAGTCCATGCAGACGCCTCCATGGGCATCTTAGTGCAGCCCAAAATTTATGTTTAGGGTAAAAAGTAGTAAAAAAAACAACTACACATCTCCACAGTTGTTCATATGCATGTCTACAAAGGAGCATAGAGGCTTCAGACATGAGGAAAGAAGGAAAGAAAAGTTGTCCAAGGTGAGAAAAGACAGATGTTAACATGCAGCAAAATGCAACTGGATGCAGAGGAACATCCTGGTATTTCTGACAGGATGCATTTGACTTACAAGGGGTCCTCAGCTTACATCAGAGTTCTGTTCAGAGTTCTGACGTATTTTCACTGTAAGTCAGAACTTCAGTGAAAATGTAAACAAAGCTGCTACGTGCATCACCATATCAATCAGTTTCCTTGTACAACTACAGAAACAACAACAAACAGTCATTATCTCACAGTGAAACACAACTCAGTAGGAAAATACCAGTGAAAATGTAAGCTGTAAGTCTGACTTATGTTTGTGAGCCATGGTGAAGTTAGCAAATGTAGAATAATCCAATGTGGCGGCAAATGTAAACAAAGCCATCGTATAGATCTGCATAAATACTGTACATACAGTGTTCATCCACTCCACTCGCCACATGACGACAAATTCATCTGCTCAGCTCACCAACTAGTTCCACTGAAGTAGCTCCAACATAATGACAAAACGACATAAGTCGAGGGTATCTTAAAACGTGGACCTCCTGTACTTAGCATTGAGACACACCAACTCTATTTATGTGTACTACAGCACTATTAGTACTGGAACACACTTCTTGGTCAACAAAGTGTATCTGTGTTCACACAGTGCACGCAACTGAAGCACACCTTAAAATTCAAGCTGTGCACAGTAAAATAAGTGCATTACATTGTTAGACTTTCGTTTTCCATCTTTCCTTTAAATACGATCTAATGCAGGCCTACAAACAAACTAATCTGATGTTACAAACTATGACATTAACACACACTCACATCCAGCACATAATTCAAAAAATGCCAAGCAACACTAGCGATCAAATGAACAGTTGCCTACCTGGTGCAGAAGTCCACTCTGTTCTCCGGTGAAAGCTTTCCTGTTGTGACGTCCTCGAGCTGAAATGATGAAAACTTCCCATCACTGACTGCAGCAGGTTTTAAATTCCCTCAGAGGTCATAGATCCATCAAGGAGAGTCCGTGCCAAGTGTAGCATCTCGCACAGATTCGCCATAAAAGTCCTTTATTAACAGTCTTCTGAAGATGCTCAGGTGAAACAGCAGAGGATTTAACAAGCTCCAGGTCTTCTCCAGCAGAGAGGGTGAAGCAGTTTGTCAGTGCCCACAGACGTTTAACAAACCGGTGTTGGAAGATTTGGTCCGATCTGCAAACACAGAGAAATAAACAATGTCAGTATCTCAACACTTCAGTGCAATTTCAGCATAAAAATATGTGTGTCAGTTAATTTGCAATGGCAATCTGGGCTTATAGCACTCATATCCTCACAGTTTTATACTTATTTTATTTATATTTTTAAAATACTTGTAGAAAAAAAAACACAAACTGTGATTCAAACTTATGTCTCTCCCTGTGTTCACAACAAAGCAAGTTTAGACAGCATGAGATCAACAACTTTACAGAAATAAGATCTGTTCCCCACAACACCAGCTTTATGGACGCCAAAAGTTCAGCTGCCTTAGATCCTGAAGATGCATTTAAAGTTATCTCATACAGCTCAGATGGGCCTGGAAGACTTTATGTTTTTTACTCTATAAATCTTGACCTTTTGGAGTCACTCGCGGCCTTTTGGATAATTTGTTTCATTTTTCCAATGCTTTTTGTGTTGGAATTCAGATACAGCAAGTTGCTTAGGACTGTAGTGTGTAATGTAAAGATCAGCATGGTGGTGGATCTACTTTGAGGTGTGACAAAGTGGGTGAGAACTCTGCTGTCCTCAACGCTTGACCCCTACATTTTGTTTCAGGTACGCTTTTGCAGGTTGAATGGCATGTAATTGTTTGTTTACTTGTTCATACTCACCTGCCTGTGCTCCTTTGTTCAGACCCTCCATGCAGGATCAGTGTTTGGGAGGAGGCTGCTCAGCATTTCCTAGTTAAATGCTATTGGTGATGCCAAAGTGATGTCACTGGATCAGACCAAGTGGAGGGTTTTTTCTGTCTTCAAGAGTTTTTCTTTTGTTATTGAATGGATTCTTAAGTTAAGGCCTCCAATGCTGAGCTTCTACAGCAACTTCTAGAAAATGTAAATGTGTTTGTAGATGAATACAATGTTGTCGTTTGGATTTTTTCTCCATCAGTGTTATAGAGGAAGTCACCAAGGTAGATACTGATCACCTCAGTGTTTATTATGGGCAAATTCCCCCCTCAGCAGCATAGACTGTATATAAAGATGGACGTAGCATCTGGCTCCAGAATTGAAGCCCACCCGGAAGTGTCAACAACTTGCAATATCACGCCATCCGCTTGGGTTGGCTCCAAAAAGCTTTTGCTCCATAGACCCCAATTCATTTTTGGAAAAAATTAAATTTGATAGACTGATTTTCTACAACTCAGGATTTTTTGAGAGATCAGGTGGCCGATCTTAAAGGGGAACTTCGTTTTTTTTTTCAACCTGGGGTGATGGAGACATGAATTTTCAACATAGCTCTAGTATTTAGCCAGGCAGGCAGCTTAGCAGCTCAGCTAGCAAAAAGTATGGGGCAACTTGCCCCCCCTGCGCCAAAACACTGGTTTTGGCGTGAGCTATCGCGCGATTTTGGAACGAGATTTGCTTTCTAGCGTCCTGAGATTTGGATACAGACCACAACAAATAGCGATCGCCAGGTAATGTGGAGGTTTTCGTTCACTTCTCATCTCTAGTATGTTGTGGGACACTCGTTGAGACTGTCCCAGCCGGTCAGTGTGGGAAAAAAAGCACGTTAGGGCGGACTTTGACACGGGGGGGGGGCAAGTTGCCCCATACTTTTCGCTAGCCGAGCTGCTAGCTGAGCTACTAAGCTGCCTGCCTGGCTAAATACTGGAGCTATGTCGAAAATTCATTTCTCCATCACTCACATGTATGAAAAGACATATGAAAACAGACCCCAGGTTGAAAAAACCGAAGTTCCCCTTTAAAATAAATCAATATTGAATTTGAAATAAATCGTTAAAGTTGGCGGAGCCAGGGGGCGTGGCTATACTTGATTGACAGTCCCATTGACTGGTCCTGCCCCGAGTTGCTCTCCGGTCCAGCCTGTTTGATGACGCTTTTTACGTCACTGGCTCCAAAAAATCCAAAATGGCGACCAGGAAGTAGCAAAATCCCGGCTTCATTTTCTCGGCGTTGAAACCAATGGGTGACGTCACGGTTAGTTTACGCTTGCTCAGCAGTGGTTCAAAACTACGAAGTACAATTATTCCATTACTGTGCTTAATTGTAGCATTATTTTTAATATATTTACCCAGGTATTTCCATTTTATTCTACTTTATCCTTCAATTCCCCTACATTTATGTGATACCTTTAGGGTTTTTCAAGATGAACATTTCACAGAATGAATAATAAAACACGCTGCTAAAATACAACACATTGTTCAAGATTAAAACAGTGACTTCCTTTTGGGCTTCTTACAATAACTGCTGTGTCGCTGGGTCATATCTCAGATGTCTGAGTTGTTACCAGCTCCACCAAACAGTTATTTTTTTTCACGATCTAAACTTCTCACATGGTTTAATTTCAGTAACTGTTCAAATGATCCATTATCTCACCAAAAATCAAAGATTAGAGAAAAGTTTCAAAACTGAGAAGAGATTTCTGTATCAGAACTTTGTTTTTCTTCTTTCCTCTCCCATTAATCATCTGATAAGCACTAAGATTTATCTGCTGTCTCTGTATATAAAACTGGATATAAAGTATGTTTAAAGTAGCTCCACCTGCAGCAGCTCCAACATGCTGCAGACAGACTGATGCTTCACTATTAATAATGTAAGGGTGTCATATATAGTAATATATCAGTCAGAGGCACCAACCACAACTTTTACTTTAATACTTTATCCACATTTTGCTCTGATGTACTTTTATTTAATTAGAGTTTTATTTCAGGAGTATTAATTATAATAGTAATTAGTGCAGTACTGATACTTTTACTTAAGTAAAAGATCTAATACTACTTTTACCACTTTTGACCAGTTGTTGATGGGACACTTAATATTGGAACACTGAGCAAATAATAACATCTCTTCAGCCAGGCCATGCCTGAAAAATGTGGAAATAAATAATATTCTGCTGAAAATTCTCACAAATCGCACAGAGCTTTTAAATGACAATCATTACATCAGAAAGTTGCATAGTTAACAGGTATCATAGTTGATATTTTTGCTGTTTTTAAGCCTAAAATCAACATGGCTGCCTATAACCAAACACCACATGGCATTTTTACACAAAGATTCTTCTAAATATTATATATACAATTGAGTAAAATTGAAATTGAACGTTATTTCTAAAGGTATTTTAGTAAACCTGTTGACATGCCATAAATCCACTCTTGATTCACACTATACTTTATATTAAATAAGTCAGAAAGCCTTGGAGTCTGGCCAGGCTTTTCTTCAGGAGGAAATGACATCATGTGGAGCAGGTCATGTGATCTGGAATTAACACACTTCCTTGAGAGGTGTTTTCGTAATGGGGAACTTAGTGGAAAGGGATTTCTTGGACACAGATGCAGTTTGGTTTTTTCAATATAAAATTTCATATATTGCCAGAAAAGAAATATCTCTCATAAATAAGCTTATTTTATTATTGTTTAGCTAATTAGTAGGTGGTTGTCATTAAATTTGGACGGTTATTTAGGTTATATTTTAGTGATATCCAGTCACTTTTTATCAATAAGTGGTTGTTTCCATAATAAATAATTATGGAATTTGTAAAGACATGATCATAATGAACATAAAAAACAATATTTTTTGAAATTTAATAAAAATGCATGCAAGATATATCCCATGGACTTCAAAAGTCCCTCAATTATATATTGACCCATTCAAATGTAGAATTTTTCAGTGGGTGAAACCTGACTCCATGTCTACATTCTTGCTCTAACAACAGCGATTCCTTCCACCGTGAAGCCCAGATGGCAAATCACAGACTCCATAATAAAACATTAACTTTAACAACGGCACCGCGAGCAGCTAAGAGCTACTGCATTACACCAGTTGGTACATGAAGAGCCGTGAATCAAGTGGAGCAGCGCCGGGTCTCTGAACGGTCTTCAAACAGAGCGTCGCTTTAATGGGATCCTGGGGGCCCTCGATATCAAGGCTGGGGGTCGTGCAGGGGAACGCCTGTTTCTGTAGGAAATAATGAGGTCACTCGGTGTATAATGAGGCAACTGATGTGGGAGTGGGGAGGGGGGGAGGAGGAGGGCAGCGAGTCACGAGGGATTTCAGGCTCTACTCAACATCAGTTTGTCAAAACCGGTTTTGGATTGCAGTGTCTCTCCCTGCGTTTTCTCCCGTCCTCCTCCTCCTCCTCCTGCTCGTCTCACTGTCTTTAACACACTGTAATTTTGTCGTGTCATCAGTAGCAGCAGGGTGTGACAACCCGCTGCTTTTAATCATTCTCAATCAGGAGGGACTGTCTCTCTCTCCGGTCGTCTCTCTCTCTCTGCAGGAGACGGACAAAATGGAGAAGAATGAAACATGTGCGTAACCTTTTCAAGGGCAGCAGCAAGGGCCGGGCTGTCCGGCTAGAAAGCACTTTAGGAAAAGAAAACCACTGGTGCGGTTAATACAGAAAAGAAGAAGAGAGGGAAAATAGATGAGGGGGCCTGAAAGCCGACTATGATGACTTCTATATATAGCTGCTGCAGCGCGTGGTGAAGGCCTCCGCCGCTAAGACAGCATGCTCTTCCAGCTAAAGGGATTTCACAGGGAATATGTGTGTGTCGTGTGCATGTATCTGCATGTGTGCATGTGTTTATTAAGGCCAGAGATTACACTGCTGCCGACACGAGGAGAGGAAGAGATGAAGAGTAGGAGGAGGATGAGGAGAGAGCTGTTTAGCTGCAGGAGCTGTGCCGTCCTTAATTACAAAGCAAACAACCAAAGGCCTTCTCCCTTACAGGATAAATGCTTATGTGTTTCTCTGAAGGGCTATTATTACAAAACTTTTCTACTCAGCAATTTCAAATAATTAAATGCTACAACGACCCATTTTTCTTCGCAGGATCATATGGATTTCCATTTTTTTCTTTGGGATGTGTATTATTAACCAAAGAAGACATGCTTTATTCTCCTGGTTTGTAGGAAGAAGCCAGCCTGCAAAATAGCTACATACCGGTAATTAATATGAAGCGTACCACAGATAACATGTAAGTGTGTTAATATAAAATGAATGTAAGTAAGCATGTTTTCTTTGTATGTAGTGTTTAGAAATTGATGCAGTCATCTATTCTTAGCAGGAGCTGGTTACAGAGCCAAAGTCAAAATGACGTTTCATTTTTCCCCCTTTCGTCATGGTTGCTTTAGCATACATGCATCACGATGCCATGGCTCCACTTTAAAACACAAATAATGCAAATAATCAGTCTAAAAGCCTTTGAAATCAGATCCTGTCTCCTGTAGAGATCAATTCAAGCATGTGATGATATACTTTGAGTCTGTAATGAGACCGAAGGAGCAACATTTTTGCTTTCTGCATCACTAATTTCTGTTTTTTAAAAATAAAACTTTCAGCCAGGCTTTAAGTCTGCACTGCCTCGACCTCCTGTCAATCTCACCCAGTGGTGTGAAGAAGACAGGAATGGAAGCAGCGCAGAGACTTCACCAGTTTAACTCCGGTTATGCAATTATTCTAAAAGCAAAAAACAAAAAACAAGACTAATGTGAAACATGCTGACTTGATCAATGATCACAAATATAATCCAGCATTTCAAAGAGAGATGTTTCTGCCAGATACTATGGTCTGTTAAATGTTTTTTTTAAACAATAACAGCTTAAAACTTGTCAGACTTAGCTTTCCTAATAGTGTTATGAGGAAGAAGTATGAGGGAAAATGCTGCAGTCATGTTAGATAGTAACCAAATCAATGAGAAATTAGCTGCCCCTTCATAACCGTACACCCCCCACAGCTGTCATAACCCACTTTTAGATGCTTCGTGCTCAATATGCATATAATTTTGTACAAGTGCACGTCTGCTTCTGTGCTTCTGCTTCTTCATGTGAACATTAAGGCAGCGCTTATTGTGAAATCAGTGCTATAGCTTTGACTTTCTCTGAATCTGCTGATGCAGCTCAGAAACATCAAACATGGCACAGTTTTTGTGGCTTCCTACAGTGAGGTAACTACAGCCGAGTCAGAAGGGGATCGCTTCCTCTTAATAAGACATGAGCTCCCTTGAAGACGCGATTTGTAAAAATTGTTGTGGGGTCTTTAAAATATTGAGAGCGTCCCATTTTTGCAATGCATTTCTAGTTTCTTGGATATTTATCATCTTTGATTCATGCATACTGGTGATCAGTCACTGGTCTAACTCAGGCTCCGCCCCTCTACGGAGGCGCAAACATTGGCTGCACCTGATTGGACAAACACTTCCTTCATAGACATGGCCTTTTTTGGGAAAAATCCACTTTTATTACAAAAACAGTTGACTAAAATTTGCTTTTTAAAGCATCTAAGGTGAGAAATAAGCCGTGCAGTTGCTGAATCTGTCCAGATCCATAACATTTTGAAGTTTTTCAAGAGTTTTTAGAGGCAGTGGTTCATGCTCTGTGCTCTTTGTTTGCATAAAGCAGGCTTTAGATTTATGCAAATGAGCAGGCAACATGAAGACACATCTCTTAAAATGCATCACAAAGCTGCCAGAACTCATTATTACACAACTGCTTTTATCTGCAATGAATGTGAAGCCTTGAACTGACGGATACCTACATACATGCTGTTCTTTGGCATCACCGTCAAAGCACGGCGGCACATACTTCACTCACTTTAAAGATGAAGTGTGCGATTCTGCAGGAAGGTTGTTGATATTGAGCCACTTAATATAATTAGCTAATAAGCATGTGTCACATTGAGTATCCTTCATACTCTCATTGGTCCACCTGTTTTACCAAAAATTGTTTATCCGCCAAAAACTGCTTGTTAATCCCAATATGCATATGTCTACAGCTGCTTTTATCAAGGTCAGACAGTCATGAACAACTTTTTCAGTGCATGTATCCTTATGTTTCTGTATTTTCTTACCTAATCTGTGCCCTGCACCAATACATACAGCCCAATCACCGGAAACAATGCTATAGTATTACCTAGAACTGCAAATGCAGTGTTTGATTATGTTATAAACTCAAATGTTTCTTTGGTCACAATTAAGACACATTAAAGTTTGTCAAAGACATACTACAGAAAAATGTATGTATATTTGCATGTATGACTTACATGTTGAAATATCACTGACTCTATCTTTAACTCTAAGAGCAGGGGGAAAACACTCTCTCTTGACACCAACTACAAACAAAAAGAGAAGCATAAATCTAAACCTCTGTGGTGCTGAGGTCTTATTTCATCCATCCATTATCTACACACTGCTTAATCCTCATTAGGGTCGTGGGGTCACAGGGCTGCACATAGAATCAAACAATCACACTCACATTCACACCAACAGACAATTTAGAATCACCGATTAACCTCAGTATTTTTTTTGGGACTGTGG
Organism: Acanthochromis polyacanthus; assembly: GCF_021347895.1. NCBI lineage: Eukaryota > Metazoa > Chordata > Actinopteri > Pomacentridae > Acanthochromis > Acanthochromis polyacanthus. The sequence goes on from NC_067128.1 coordinate 3,542,770, forward strand.
GAGGACACTGGAGTAACCAGAGAAAACCCACAAATGCACAGAGAGAACATACAGAAAGATCCCACACCCATGCTGGGATGGGTGCTAACCAACAATCCACTGTGCAGCCCCTTATTTTTATCATTCCCATGTATTCCAAATATTAGGAGTAGTTATAAATAAAAGGTTAAGCATGTTGTGCAGGTTATTTTGGACAAAGAAACAGTAAAAAGTGAGCTCCAACAAGCCAAACGAGAGTTCGCACATTGGCTTCCTTTCAGCTATTTAGTAAAAACTTTACAGCGTGTTTTTGCACACATTTAATGACTTTGCATCTTGTTGAAACAAGATCTGTTATTCCTCAGAGTGCAGGACAGCAGTGATATACACATTTACAAGCCAATTGCCAGAGATTTTGGACAGCTCAGGTGCTTCACTGCTGGGCAATTCATCCTCTCCCCATCTCATTTTAATAAGAAAAACATTTCCATTAGCTCCCATAGAGACCCTGAGTGGCGATGGAGGTAAATAAAAGACTCCTGATTGTGAAATAATGAGTACGCCAGTTGCTGCCTGCCAGCCAGCTGCTGCTGTCAGCAGGTTTTGAATCACTATGAAAAGCAGTGGAACAGGGGAATAATGGGAGCTATTAAAATTGGTGTAAAGATTACCAATATGCCCACCTACCAAACACTTAGCTTGACAAAAGGAGACTGGCAGATGGGAGAGACCAACCACTTGACACATTAGTTCATTACGCTCAAATATGATGTCATTAGAGCATTAACAAGGTTATAGTGTCTGAACTCACACCCACAGAGGTGAATGACAAGGGAGCTGGCATAGTCGTAAAATGAAGAACTGGATTGGCTATAATATGAACGGATTTCAATTCCAGTTAGTTACTGTGAGAAAAAACTACTGATGTGGAGGAATTTCTGCACTTTTAAAACATGCATGGACACAAGAACACACTCATAAATCAACAACATTAGGATGGTCTGTGTTTACTTGACTGCCATCCCTTTCATTTATTTATATTTTTATAATTCAGGCAGCTTTTCCACCACAACCTCCTGTATAATTCATCACATGTCAAAACTTTGAAAAGCTTCAACGAGACATCCAACTCTGTGAGATTGCCAAAAACTCATTTGGACATTCTTGTGCATCCTCCACTGTGAAATCATTCAAATGATTATCACAAATGTGTGATAAATCAAAAATGTATCTAAACCTTCAAGAATAACAGTGCTGGCTACAGAAGTGGCTGCAAGCAGCTGCAAGGAATTTGGAGTCTTGCCCAAGGACACTTCCACCTGCTAACCACACTCCATCCCTGAACGTCCATTTAAAGGTTAGTCTTCTGGCTCATTATGCCATCTAGAGGCCCTGTGTGCAAATGTATGTGCATTTGTATGTATGAGCGTGTGCGGTTTGAACAAGACATTTCTCACTGAGGTACCAAAGCAGCAGCCTTTAGCTGACTCTGACTCACAGCTTAATATGATTGCCAACAGTTTTTTGTTTTGTTTTTTTGCATTTTGCATACTTGGTTTTGCCCTTGCATTGATGATGGGAGGTTTGAGAGTGACAGGAGTCCCAAAAAGTCTGTTTCCACATTTAGTGTCAGATGTGGAAAAGGTGGTGCTATTTGTTCTTTTAATTAAAGGGTATACTGGGTAAAGACAGAATGTTACAGGTCCTCAGAGACAGGAGTCATGTGGTTCTATCAGGGCACACTTTTCCTGCCAAAGTTAGAGTGGTTTTGGCTGTTTCATAAAGAGATTGTTGCCTTTATGTTGTTGTTCTTGTTTTTTTCCACTGGTTTAGAGTGTTTTGGATTCAGTTGGGAAAAGGTGACATCATATATTTCCATTCTCCAATTATAGCTGAGCAACAGTTGCAACAGAGTGTGATGGCTGTTCAGGAGATACTTGCCCCACTGTCTGCAAATCTGAACAAATCTCACCAACACTGTCCTGATGAGGCTAGTGGAGCTTGTAGTTATGCTAGCATCTAATAATGACCATGGATGAGATATTTTAGTTCCTATTGATAGAAAGGCACACAATATGGTTTGGACATCCATGCTGACCAGATAATATCCTAAAACATCTTTGCTGAAATTCCACTTTGTTCTGTAATTTGGTTGGACTAAAGACCTAAACTAAACTAAAAGTTAGCAATCTTACTCATTAGCAAATGTTATTATGCTACCAGGTTAATCTAAGTTAATGTGAGAAGAAGTAGACACCTCCAAGACAGAAAAAATAAACCAATGCTGTAGTAACAGAAACATGCAGTTCCTTAAATGGCCACTCGAGGCTGGCAAGTCAATCCCCATAGACCACCATGTTAAAATGCTCAACTTTACAGCAGACATAAACATGTTTACAGACTGGTACCATAAAAAGTTTTGGTCTTTATAGCTAATTTCCATGTTCATGCCAACAAATATTGATATAACATACTGATTTAAATTGTATTAAGGTCAAAGGTTATGCATAATGAAGAGCATGGCTGATTTGAGTGGCTGGTGCGTCATGCCATAGGACAAGTCCATAGCCCAGAAAAAGCATTACAACTTTTAATCATTGTGCATGAATTTTGTGTTTTCTCTCTCCAGAATGCTGGACATTGAGTGTTTGATGCTCAAAATTTCCCGGGGAAGGACGTCCAGACCTCCTACGTAATATATCCCACCCAGTGTTGTCACCAAATCCACCCTCATGCCGATGTGTGACGTCATGAAGGGTTCATCCATTTTTATCTACAGACAGTGTGATAGATGGACGCACCAAGGATTACAAAGAATGTTTTTGTTCCTAGCACTGGTCATAGCTTATTTTCATCATGTTTGAATTACTATATATATATATTTAATCAGACAAGTTTGTAGTGCCCATAAAAAGTATTCTTCTGAGAAGCATCCCTACATCATGATACTGCCACCACCGTGCTTCATAGTAGGTTTGTGGTGATGTGCAGTGTTTGGTGTCGGGCCAACATGTGGTCACTCAGTTTTTAAGGGTGGTTTGTTCTTGGAAGATTTATGCACCTCTACTTTAAGGAATATCCAGTGACTTGCACATTTTCTCCTATCCAATCTTTGACTTGTGCTTTTCAATAACCGTTTCACAGAGTGGTTTGGAGTGTTCATGTCTGTCTTCTTGGTGTAATTATATCCTGGAGTACTGACTCAACAGCGACTAGACCTTCTAGATACAAGTGTTTTTATGCTACAATCACTTGAGACACATTCGCTGCACTCAGATAATATCCATCTCACCGTGCGATTTCAAGCACTAATCGGCTGTAATTGTGTAGAATGAGGTGAGTCACTTTAAAGGGGTGGAAACTCACACAATTACTTATTATGCATGTTATTTTCTCAATTCACTGACACTGCTTTGTAAAAACAAGAGTTTTTTTTCCTGTTCTTCCATGCAAGGTGAATACTTTTTACTGGCACTGTATGTTTTGTTTGAACAGAATGACATTAGCATAATATTTGCATTCGATACAATCTGGTTAAAGTTTAAAGAAGGACTTGGGTGTGCATCTTATCCTCACGGGTGCAAAAAAAATCTGTGCATTTCTGTGCTTGTGTGACTGCATTTTAAAGTACAAGTCTCTGTTTTCATCTAGGACATGCCCATGTGTGCGTGAGTGTGAGCGGGAGCATGTCAGGTCTGAGCTGTGAGTTCATGGGCACCAGACCAGAGTCACTGAGAGCGGTTAATGAGAGAGTTGGCAGAGTTATTAGCTGATCGCTGTAAGTCAGTGATCTGTGTGAGAGAGGATTAGGTTCCGCACGTCTTCGCAAAACCTCAGTGGAGCCAGGAGCTCAGTCTCAGAGAAGCTCATTAGATTTAAATATGGCTGTCTTGAGCAAATAGCTGGCAAGATGGATGTAAACTGCTAACACGGTGATGGTGCAATTCAAACGGTCAAGCGTAAATTTATGTGTGTCTGTGTCTGAATGTGTCTTTGTGAGCGCTGGTGTGCATTAAAATGAGAAATGTTCATGTACTTTTCTTAATCACCTCTTCACATTCAGATGCGATTATCTGCTGTAACAAGATGTTACTCGCTGAAAAAGATAACCGTAAGGTGTCAGGAGACTAATTTTGGCGAAGCTCGCTGACAGTTTATTCTTATTCATTTCCTCTCACATGTCAACACATACTATGTGCGAACCAGTCGCCTCTGCACACCTTATTTGATGTTGTGTTGACAGATTCCTGACTGGAAATATAATAATTTGCATCACGTCTGTGCTGTGGTTAAAACAAGTAGTGTTAAAATGTAAGCCAGGACTGTAGATTTAGCTGAGAATGAGAAAATAAACCACAAAGGAGACATTTTACCTTTTAAAAAAGAGCAATTAAAGAGGAAATTACATTCAGCAGTGAGTGCTGCGGAACAGCAGAAGCAGCGGGATTTATCATTAGCAGCATCTTATTGTGATACACTTTGTGAATTACAGCACTGATAGTAATAGTGATGACAAAAGAGAATTAATTAAGCTCGTTATTTTGAAGCTCTGTGAGAAGAAGGCACAATTATAAATTGTAGGACGGAAAGAATGATAAACCAAAATATTCTGAATGCCTGATTTATAGTCATTGTTACTGCAGACAAGTTAAAGGAAATATGACGTGTCACATTAAGGTACCAGAATGTGCAGCTTCAGTTCACCTTAAGATGGAGGCATCATCATCCAGAATGGAGATGTTTAATCATAACAGCTTTGTAATTATTTGCAGACACTTCCATCAAACACAGAGCCATCGGATCTCCTCATTAAAGGGCCAAAGGTTCAGGTTTCAACCCCAGAACTGACACATTTGAAAGGCATGTCATCTTTTAGAAAAATGATTAAAAAAAGGTCAAATTAGAAACTGTAAAACATAAAAGAAAGTTGGATATTCAGTTTTCCAAAGGTCCTTGAACATACCATCTGTAATGTTAAGTTCCATTGAGAAAATTAGCCAATTTTAAGCTTAAACTCATGATATTTTCTGTTTTAAAATTGCTGTATTCTTGGTGTCTTATTTTTAAGAAGAATTAAGAAGAATCTTCAGAAAAAAACCCAAAATTGTTACACTCCTCTGTGCAGCTGAGAAGCCATGTGTGACTCAGCTACAGCAAAAAAAAAAATTGTGTGAAAAAAATCAGGAAAATCAAAAATTCAGGACCTGCTCAGCTGAACTGCAGGCCATGCTCACACAGTTTAGAGCCACCTAAATATAGGATGCAGAGCTGCCATTTCTTCCAATGTTCTCTAATAGTACACACGTGGACAAAATTGTTGGTACCCCTCAGTTAAAGAAGGAAAAACCCACAATTCTCACTGAAATCACTTGAAACTCACAAAAGTAACAATAAATAAAAATTTATTGAAAATTAAATAATCAAAAACAGCCATTACTTTTGAATTGTTGATTAACATAATTATTTAAAAAAACAAACTAATGAAACAGGCCTGGACAAAAATGATGGTACCTCTATAAAAGATTGAAAACTATTTGACCAGAGTGACATGATTAACTCAGGTGTGTCATTTAATTGACATCACAGGTGTTACCAAACTCATAATCAGTCAGTCTGCCTATTTAAAGGGAGACAAGTAGTCACCCTGCTGTTTGGTGAAAAGGTGTGTACCACACTGAACATGGACAACAGAAAGCGAAGGAGAGAATTGTCCCAGGACATCCGAAAAAAAATTATAGACAAACATCTTAAAGGTAAAGGCTATAAGACCATCTCTAAACAGCTTGAAGTTCCTGTGACAACAGTGGCTCATATTATTCAGAAGTTCAAGACCCACGGGACAGTAGCCAACCTCCCTGGACGTGGCCGCAAGAGGAAAATTGATGACAAATTGAAGAGACGGATCGTTGGAATTGTATCCAAAGAGCCCAGAGCAACCTCCAAAGAAATTAAAGGTGAACTCCAAGGCCAAGGTACATCAGTGTCAGATCGCACCATTCGTCGTTGTTTGAGCCAAAGTGGACTTCATGGGAGACGACCAAGGAGGACACCACTGCTGAAAAAAACTCATAAAAAAGCCAGACTGGAATTTGCAAAAATGCATGTTGACAAGCCACAAAGCTTCTGGGAGAATGTCCTTTGGACAGATGAGACCAAACTGGAGCTTTTTGGTAAGGCACATCAACTCTATGTTCATAGACTCAAAAACCAAGCATACGAAGAAAAGAACACTGTCCCTACGGTGAAACATGGAGGAGGCTCAGTAATGTTTTGGGGCTGCTTTGCTGCATCTGGCACAGGGTGTCTTGAAAGTGTGCAAGGTACGATGAAATCTGAAGACTATCAAGGCATTCTGGAGAGAAATGTGCTGCCTCGTGTCAGAAAGCTTGGTCTCAGTCGCAGGTCATGGGTCTTCCAACAGGACAACGATCCAAAACACACAGCCAAAAACACCCAAGAATGGCTGAGAGAAAAGCGTTGGACTGTTCTAAAGTGGCCTTCTATGAGCCCATATCTGAATCCCATTGAACATATGTGGAAGGAGCTGAAACATGCCATTTGGAGAAGACACCCATCAAACCTGAGACAACTGGAGCTGTTTGCTCATGAGGAGTGGGCCAAAATACCTGTTGACAGCTGCAGAACGCTCATTGACAAATACAGAAATCGTTTAATTGCAGTGATTGCCTCAAAAGGTTGTGCAACAAAATATTAAGTTATGGGTACCATCATTTTTGTCCAGCCCTATTTCATTAGTTTGTTTTTTTTAAATAATTATGTTAATCAACAATTCAAAAGTGATGGCTGATTTTGATTATTTAATTTTCAATAAATTTTTATTTATTGTTACTTTTGTGAGTTTCAAGTGATTTCAGTGAGAATTGTGGGTTTTTCCTTCTTTAACTGAGGGGTACCAACAATTTTGTCCACGTGTGTATACCATAATATTTGGCAACGTAACAGTCATACTGCACAAATGATATTTTTGGGTTCTCTCTACTTCTAGTCCCATTTGAGCTGTTTCCATAGAGATGCAGAACTTTATATTGCTGTGAAAAATGAGCCCGCAGTGAGTAAAACTATGACAGGAGTACAATAAAATGTTTCAAGGGTGAATTTGCATATATGTATCCTACATGCTTAGAATATCGCCATGGAAGCTACACTGCAGATCTCCTCGTTGGGACACTGAACACAAAAAATGCTGCACCAATAGCAGTAAGAGATCAGAGGTTACTGTTCTCTTGTTTGGTTTCTGGTACTGATGGTTAATTAATGCTACATGTTGCACTCTCACACCGAGCTCTGCTCCCCCATAAGTCTGAATGTGAATCTAAATTACACACTGAGATGGACATTTCCTGCAGTGAGGGGTTATTACATAAAAGTAAGGCCCTCTGCCTGACATTATGTAACACAGTGATGAATCAGGGAGATTATGACAAACACACAATGCTGAGGACATCAGTCCTGCTATAAGATGCCTCTTCCTCACTGAATCCCTCCGTTTTTTCCTCTCACAATTTCTCCCCTTCTGATCCTTTGTCCTTTCTCTGCCACAGTTCTCTCTTTTCTTTGTCACTTTCGCTGCCCTTCTCCCACTTCATGCCCCATTTCTTGTCGATAGCACCTATTTAAATGCATCGTGCAGTGTTGGTAGTGCATAAGTGCGACCTTGCAAATTTTGGTTAATTTGAACAGGTGCGCTTTCATTATGTGTGGCATCACATCAGCAGCAGGGAGGATGCTACACTGCTATTCCTAACGATGCAGAGCTGCATTTGAAAATCATTGCCACTGACTCTTTCATTACAACAAAGCCTAAAATATCCAGAAGATAATCGAGCCTCTAAATGAAATGATTGCCATTATTTTCTCTCCTGCATGTGAAAAGTCAAAGCAGCATGTCCAAAGCGGCACCATGGGTGCTTTTGAAGTGTCCTAGAAAAATGAAGAACACATGTAATTTGATTCCATTTGTGTTTGCTGCAAGCACGATGAATAGCTTCATTGAACAATCTGTCACTGGCTAGCAGTGGAGGGTTTGTGAACTCATGCATTATGATGTCTGAGTACAAGGACACCAGACCTTTTTACACTGGTTACACTGCTACAGCTAACTTTTCATTAAGATTCACCAGCACATAATTTAAAAGTCTCACAGCATTCCAAATAATATATTTTAACTGTTACTTTTTTCCACTCTCTATATACACAGCTAATTTTGTGACACATAATGAAAATGATTGTAAACAAAGATTGTGTAAATGACTGTAAAAGGATTTCATTTTTTAAATCACAGCACAAACAACAAATCACAATAAAATCTAAAGACTCTAATAGCAATCAAGTGATATTAGTTTATATAATATCCTCATTTTGACTTGCAATTAGGCTTCAAGGTTGGTTTAGGTCAGCGTTTCTCAAAGTTTGGGGTGTGGCCACGTGGGGAGGCACAGAGGCATGACAAGGAGCGTGAGCAACTGGGAGGAAAAGATCTGTCTATGTGGAACTAATTCGCTGATCTATTGTCTTATTGTCGGTCTGTGTTTCGCAGTGCACAGCAAAAAAAAAAAAAAAAAAAAAGCAGCAAGACTGCGCTGGCCGTTTCTCAGTACCAAGTACGCAAGTCTGTACTTCCGTGCGAGTCCGTACTTGGCAACACAAGTGCGGACTTCGAAGTACGGAGTCCCGAGAACGCAACAACGCATCGTTAATGTACAACTGGAACAACAGTGTACTTGATGACATCACCACCTCGACTCATGTACTCAGATTATTCTTACCAGGGGTGTCAAACATACAGCCCGTGGGCCAAAACCGGTCCGACAGATGGTCCATTTCGGCCCGCGGGACACCTTTACAAATTGTAAAACATCTAGGGAAGACATTAACTGTAAATAGTAAATTTGTAAAACTGTACATTTTAAATAATTTCTAGATCATGACAAGTTGCTTTGATCATAAAGTAAAATGCTAGATTGTTCAGTTCCAGATACCTGTGGTTAAATATTTTGTGCCTTTGTAGATAAACTGTGATCTGTCAGTTGTAATGTGTAAATGATAAACTGAGGCATAATGTTGTTGAAACTGAACTTATTTTTCTGAGGAAATTTCAGGATGATTACAATGTTTTGTTAAAAGATAGTTCATTAGTGAGATCATTTTCAGAATGGACTTTTTTGAACTAAAACAAAGGGAAAATGCAGAGTCGTGGTTATTTATAGGTTAGTATGTTATGATTTTACTGGTTCGGCCCACTGGAGATCAAATTGGGCTGAATGTGGAACCTGAACTCAGATGAGTTCGACATGCCTGATCCTTACCGTGAAAAACAATGAAATGGAATGAGATATAATAACACACCCTTCCATATTCACGTTTTAATATAAAAACAGTTTGTGTATATACAATTGGCTGAATGTTTTCCAATTTTTCTGGGTTTTTGGAGGACGAGCAGGAAATATATCTTTGTCGTTACAGAATTCTCCCGTAGGTTTCTATTCAGGATTTCCTAACTGGCAAGTCTCTCCTTTATCCCATGGCAACACTAAACATGAAACATGTGCAAACTGTACGCAGAGCAGCTGCTGCAACACATTACCATTATAATCAATGAAACTGGTATACCAGGCTTGATTGCAGCGTGTAAGTAGTGTGTATCCACGACTGAAATCTGTGCTGCAAATGTAAAAATAGATGAGTGTTCTGCTTCTATTTTTTGTGAGGTATGCATGGCCTGTTTACACCGAAATAGGTCAACAAGTGTCAGAACTTTTTAATTTAAACTACAGGAAATTACAACTTTCTATCAAACGGGGCTTTCATTTCCAATCCTTGATCACTCTGCATTACCATCTGCATTTATTTTCCAGTATCAGCTGATGGTTGCTTAGTAACCTAATTCCTTACAGATGTTACGATAATCTGTCAGTGTTAAGTCATCCATATTTCATCAACTTGCTAAAAATCTTGAATTATCACAGTGCTGTGCTGGGTCAAAACCCTGAAGATACAAGAATCCCAAAATGAAAGCTCATTGTCTTGTTTTGACACAACCTTATGCGATACCTGTGCCGCAGGTGTAGCCGTTACAAATATGTATTTCACAGCACATCTGCTTCACAAATGGTTTGACATGTTCGGTGTAGCTGCAGTGTTATAATGTCTTTGCAAAAGGGTTTTATTTTGTTTTGCCTACTAGCATTCAGCAAAAAAAAGAATACCAGGATCAAAACCAATCAGAGGCGAAGTGAGGGTTGGTCTTTGCAGGATGCAGGTAGGAAACAAATACTGTATATCACACCTGGATTTAGCTACAAGTCCATCACCCATTTGTTTGTGGACTATCGTTTCGATGCGTTATGTTTGGAATGTGACTGCTGTGATCTTGGTATATCCTGCTTTATTCTTAAAGGGATTATTATTTTAAAAATGAACATCATGTTGAATTGAAGGAGACTTGAAACAAGCAACTGAGGCCATAAACTCTTCAGGAAAATGTTTACTCAGGCAGGAAATCAAGTGAGAAGTACAGTCATTTTCTAATAAACAATTGGTTCAGAGGAGTCGCCCCCTGCTGGCTATGAAAAACAATGCAAGTTTAATCCACCTCTGCAGTTTGTGGTGAAGTTAAAAAAGAGACATCACACATGTACATGCAGACCAAGCTGTTAAATGTCAGGCGCACCAGTGCAGCCAAGTGAAAATGTTTAGTCGCACTCCACAGATCAAAATGTTCACACTTAATTTACATATTTACTTGAAGTTTTCTTGTCTCGTGTACTGGACACGTCTGCAACTCCTGATGATGAGCAAAACTGAGCAAGCATGTCAATAACGTGCCATTGAGGATTTATACTAATAAATGGTCCTGATTTGTACGCGACCCTGTTCATTCAAGCATTTTGAGCAAACAATTTCTGAACGGAGTAACCTTCAGAGAGACGTGGTAGCCATTAAAAAGGAAAGAGGAGGAGAGGCGGCTGGCCTGAGCACAGTTTGTTAAGCTAACCTCCGCCAGTCCTTCTCTCTTTTTATATACGTGTATATTGAAAGCAATGACCCATGTGAGAACCCTGTGCCAGCCACCACACTCCCTGGCTGTCCTTTTACTCTTTGTACCGTGTGTAAAGTGTCTTTTATCCTCCCTTCCTGCCCTCAGCGCCGCCACACCTCTCTTCTCTCCCCACTATTTCATCCAAGTGAGCCAATCAAGACAGGGGGAGGATAATGAATTACGCAACCACAACTTCTGTGTAATCGTCTCGCTGCTTGACTCGTTGCCTTCGGCTATGGGGACAATTAGAAAAGAGGCAGAAAGAAAGACGGGATGGGAATAGAAGAGACGCATGCATGAGTGAAGCGTGGAGAAGAGAGGCTTTGAGAGTTAAGAGAAGAAAAAAGCAAGCAAGAGTGAGAGAAAATGAGACATTTGACATTTACCATGTATTTATTGAGTCATTTAAAGTTCACGTGACACAGCAGGGCATCTCTATAAAAATGTGCATGACAGAGTGTGGAGTAAAGCACGATGTCACTGTGTTTTTGCTCATCCATACCACTGGATGAAGTTGCAATTGCTGTCAAGGTTAAGGAAAAAGTCAAGAGGTTACTAAGGACCCCTCCTGGTGCAGCCTTGCATGTGGTGCAGACGAACCGTTTTGCTCGAGCGAGGAGGTAATTGTGCCCTTGAGGATGAGGAAACGAAAACACAAAGATCTATATTTAAGGAAAAACCACAACCTACCTTGTAAACTGCACAGTGAGGTGGTGACAGTAATGGAACTAATGAAATAACAGCATCCCAGCTCAGGATGGACAGGCGATCATGGCTTACTGGTGTCAAACATGAGGCCAGCGGGCCAAAACCGGCCCTCCAGAGGGTAAAAATTACAGAGAAGACATTAACTGCAGATTGTAAATTTGTAAAACTATAAATTTAAAATAATTTTGAGACCATGACAAGTTGTTTTCATCATAATGAAAAATATGAGATTGCCTATTGTTCTTTTGTCATTTTGTGTCTCCTTTCTGAAATATTTTGTCTTGTTGTTGTTTTTTGTCTTCTTTTCATCATTTTGTATTTTTCTTTATTCAATATTTTGTATCGTTTTGGGTTTGTTTGTTTTTTTTGTCTCGCTTATTAGTCTGCTTTGTTGTTTTCTTTCTTGCTTTTGTCATTTTTGGTCTTTTTATGTCATTTGTGTAATTTTTTGTCTCTTTATAACTCTTTTGTCTAATTTTTGTCTCTTTTTTGTTTTGTTTCATGTCGTTTGTCTTGTTTTTTGTTGTTTTGTGTCTCGTTTTTTAAAATTTTTGTCTGACTTTTGTCATTTTGATCATAAAGTAAGAGACTACACACGTGGACAAAATTGTTGGTACCCCTCAGTTAAAGAAGGAAAACCCCACAATTCTCACTGAAATCACTTGAAACTCACAAAAGTAACAATAAATAAAAATTTATTGAAAATTAAATAATCAAAATCAGCCATCACTTTTGAATTGTTGATTAACATAATTATTTAAAAAAACAAACTAATGAAATAGGGCTGGACAAAAATGATGGTACCCATAACTTAATATTTTGTTGCACAACCTTTTGAGGCAATCACTGCAATTAAACGATTTCTGTATTTGTCAATGAGCGTTCTGCAGCTGTCAACAGGTATTTTGGCCCACTCCTCATGAGCAAACAGCTCCAGTTGTCTCAGGTTTGATGGGTGTCTTCTCCAAATGGCATGTTTCAGCTCCTTCCACATATGTTCAATGGGATTCAGATCTGGGCTCATAGAAGGCCACTTTAGAATAGTCCAACGCTTTTCTCTCAGCCATTCTTGGGTGTTTTTGGCTGTGTGTTTTGGATGGTTGTCCTGTTGGAAGACCCATGACCTGCGACTGAGACCAAGCTTTCTGACACTAGGCAGCACATTTCTCTCCAGAATGCCTTGATAGTCTTCAGATTTCATCGTACCTTGCACACTTTCAAGACACCCTGTGCCAGATGCAGCAAAGCAGCCCCAAAACATTACTGAGCCTCCTCCATGTTTCACCGTAGGGACAGTGTTCTTTTCTTCGTATGCTTGGTTTTTGAGTCTATGAACATAGAGTTGATGTGCCTTACCTAAAAGCTCCAGTTTGGTCTCATCTGTCCAAAGGACATTCTCCCAGAAGCTTTGTGGCTTGTCAACATGCATTTTTGCAAATTCCAGTCTGGCTTTTTTATGAGTTTTTTTCAGCAGTGGTGTCCTCCTTGGTCGTCTCCCATGAAGTCCACTTTGGCTCAAACAACGACGAATGGTGCGATCTGACACTGATGTACCTTGGCCTTGGAGTTCACCTTTAATTTCTTTGGAGGTTGCTCTGGGCTCTTTGGATACAATTCCAACAATCCGTCTCTTCAATTTGTCATCAATTTTCCTCTTGCGGCCACGTCCAGGGAGGTTGGCTACTGTCCCGTGGGTCTTGAACTTCTGAATAATATGAGCCACTGTTGTCACAGGAACTTCAAGCTGTTTAGAGATGGTCTTATAGCCTTTACCTTTAAGATGTTTGTCTATAATTTTTTTTTCGGATGTCCTGGGACAATTCTCTCCTTCGCTTTCTGTTGTCCATGTTCAGTGTGGTACACACCTTTTCACCAAACAGCAGGGTGACTACTTGTCTCCCTTTAAATAGGCAGACTGACTGATTATGAGTTTGGAAACACCTGTGATGTCAATTAAATGACACACCTGAGTTAATCATGTCACTCTGGTCAAATAGTTTTCAATCTTTTATAGAGGTACCATCATTTTTGTCCAGGCCTGTTTCATTAGTTTGTTTTTTTAAATAATTATGTTAATCAACAATTCAAAAGTAATGGCTGTTTTTGATTATTTAATTTTCAATAAATTTTTATTTATTGTTACTTTTGTGAGTTTCAAGTGATTTCAGTGAGAATTGTGGGTTTTTCCTTCTTTAACTGAGGGGTACCAACAATTTTGTCCACGTGTGTATATCGTTCAGCTCCACATAGCTGTGACTAAATGTTGTGTTCCTTTGTAGACACTCTGTGATCTGGAAGTTCCATCCATCCATTCTCTATACACCGCTTTATCCTCACTAGGGTCATGGGGGGTGCTGGAGTCTATCTCAGCTGACTCGGGCGAAGGCAGGGGACACCCTGGACAGGTCACCAGTCTGTCACAGGGCTACATATACAGACACACAATCACAATCACATTCACACCTACAGGCAATTTAGAGTAACCAATTAACCTCAGCATATTTTTTGGACTGTGGGAGGAAGCCGGAGTACCCGGAGAAAACCCACGCATGCACAGGGAGAACATGCAAACTCCATGCAGAAAGATCCCAGGCCCACCCCGGGACTCGAACCGGGGATCTTCTTGCTGCAAGGCAAAAGTGCTAACCGCTACCCACTGTGCAGCCCCACAACAAAATCACAAACTTTATATCAGACACAGATCACTCCCCAGGAAGCTGTAGGATTCTCTGCCATTTAATCTCTGTGTTAACACTGACTGACTTGACAGAAAGGTTGTTCACAGACTTCCTCTCAATTTTGGATCTATTGTATTGCTCAATTCCTCACAAAGAAAAAAAAGGAATGCTGCCTTTTGCTCACCAAACTGAAGGGCAGGTAAGGTCACTTCCAATTTCTTTTCAGTGTTATACAGCTGTATGGAGAATTCTCATGGGGAGGACACAGTTTTCAGCCTCTGCCACTTATTTCTCTGGGTGTGTCAAGGCTCACAAGCATTTAATCCGAGTTAGTGCTCACATATGAGACAATAGACATGATTTTTGATGCATAATGTAACGTGCATATGTAGTACATCTTTAAAGAAGGACAAAAAGAGTTTTTTGTTTAAACTGATGTGAGCCACGAGACGGTTTACTCACTTGCAACATTTTTTTTTCATATTTACATCTAATCTAATTCACGAGGTGGTTGGTAGAGTCTTCAATTATTGTAGTAAAGTCGAACAAGGACACAAATATACAGAAAATCCAAGCATACAAATAGCAGAAATAAGAGATAAAATTAGGGATAGTTAAGGATATTTCAAAGACAAATTAGTATCATAATGAAACTCCAGAGAGCGCGTGCTGTCTCGTGGCCAAATGGTTCAGCATCCGTGCGTTTCTGAGTTTTTCAGCACAATGGAAAAAGTTCCGTTAGAGCACGGTTAACGGAGCAGAACAGAAACACAGCAAAGCAGAGACTTTTATTCACATATTTGGATTTTGTGTACAAGCAACCTTCTGTATTTGTGTGGCTTTGGAACCAGCAGCACTTCCATTAAAACCCTTAAATCTACAATATTCTTCCTCTTTGTGTGACATGTAGTAAGTTTCCACCAGCTTCAACAGAGTCTGGACCTGAAAATGATGTAATGTAGAGTTGACTTGTGCCAAAGCATCATTTTAACCCTTAGAGTCCAAATTCAGTTGCCTTCTTCATGGTTGAATCGCTCCATACAATTCACTATCTGACCTTTCAAACAGTGCTAGTTGCTTGTCTGCGCGTGAAAGTAAAGCCAGATTTAATCACAGTTACCACCTGCATGAAGCTGCACACTACTTTATATGAACACTTCAGTGAATAAAGTAATGACATGAGGAGCTAAACACATGCTCTGCCCTTTTTCTGAATCATGCAGCATTCCACTATGATGGTACGGATTATTTCAAAAGTTCCAGACAATCTCCCCCATGCAGTCATGAAAAGATATCATTACTGCCAACATTTATGGTGTGATATATGCAAAAACATAGAAAATGTCAACTGCAAAACAAAATCACTGCAAATACTTTCATATCAAATGATGCAGCATCCTGCTCGCCTAGATAGTTCTAAAAAATACAAAGTACAGAAAGTATGTCTAATCCCTTATAATGACCAAGATAAGAGCTTCAAAGTAAAGGTAGTTCAGTTACCTTGGAACAGCCTTGGGCTCATAGGGTTAATCCTCTTTAAGTGACCAAATCCTGAAATGATAGAGATTCCTTCAGGCCAATATGCTTGTCATGTTCAGATCTTGACTAAAGGAAATAATGTCACAACTTTACTTTGCAGGGATAACAGGTCTTTTCAGTGTAAGGTCAGTAATCTGTCAGGCTACAGCAGCACTCTCGTTGCCCTTCCCTGTATTCCTGTCTTTTTTTAACCCCTCTCCCTGTTGTCTCTTTGTTTGCTCCATGTTCTGCAAATGTTTTTGTGTGGTGATCTGTGCCAATCATCCACCAGCTCACCTCCTGCAGTACTCCGACTCTCCGCTCTGCCCTTTGCCAGTTCATTCAGTCACTTCTTGTAGTAACTCCACGGCCAGCTCTTACTTCTGCCAGTTCTTTCCTCTGTGTTGTTTGGGACCAACTCTCTGCCTCAGGTCGGATGTCTCCTCTGGTCTCCAGCTTGCCAGCTTCGTTTTGTTCACCACCAGACTTCCCTCGACTCTCTGCCAGCCGGTCGTCTCCAGTCACACCACTCTGGTCGCTCGGCTCAGCTTCCCTCAACTCATCCAGCCACCTCACCTGCCACGTCTGCCATGTTGTTCAGCTCCCTTTACTCACTTCCTGCCAACAGGCCACTCGGTTTGCCACGATTCTCCTCGGATCACCACCCAGTAGCTCCAGCCTCACTCCTCCTCACCACCGGTTACTAATAAACTACTCTGTGAACCGTGTGTTCCGCTTCTGGGCCCAAAATAAATTATGCTCCTGTATGTTCTGGAGAAAATTACCAGGAGAATATGACTGTTTCTGTCTGCCAGAATGCATGCTGGTCCAATCTGTCCAGTATCTGTCCAATGTCCACAGCTGTGGCAGCAGACAGACCCAGTGCTGAAGGCGTTGGTCTGGATTCAGCAAATGTTGAGATAAAGGCTTGTGTGAAGATACTGTATGCTTTATGTTCCTAATTCCTTTGGGTTTGGATGTACTCCATGATGTGTGCAATGCATTATTGATTTCAAAGACAGGGCAGTTCATCACTTTGTGGACTTTTCACACACAAACACCAGGCACAGTTGTTTCCGGGGGCTACAGCAGCAAGAACTAAATTGATTTACCAACAATTTGGACAACAAAAGTTTAACTACGTTAACCATCGAGTTCAACTATGTTGACCTCCAAAATCTGTATTCACTAAACGGTGAAAAATTAAACTTCACAGAGCTGTACAACAACTCTCCCAAGGATAAAAATCAAAAGTATCTCTGAAAACATCAGAAAAAAATGTGAACACACAGTTAGAAAATAAACACAGTGTTTCAGGGGAAAATGGACCAAGGGCTGTAAATATGATACATTTTGGTAAAACCCATTTTCATTTCGCCATCACTGGAGACACTAAGCAGGGTAACCTTGCAGCATAAGTTTAAAGCACAGTATTTTGACATGTTTACCATAAGTGGTTACATACAGCTTCAATAATATTACAAGGGCATCTCTTACATGTAGTCAGTGATTTGAGGGGGGGATGCCATCTCTGTTACGATCAAAATGACCAAAACAAATCCTCCTTGTTAACCAGTTATCCCCTATATCCATGGGTGGGTATGCACCTGATTTTAAGTTCTGTTTACCAAATGCGGACACGGTATACAATTAGTAGCTATAATTAGCTACTAAATCCCTATTCACACAGGATTAGTATTAGCTCAGGACCAGTAGTGTTTTGTAATAATTACGGAGGATGTCTGTGATCTGAATCCTGTTTGAATGCAACATATCAGTAATTTGTAAAGCAAAAATTCCACCATAAATTACCTACTATATTTCACCAAACACCGACGTCCTGTGATAGTCCCGTACGGATCTGCATCTCAGTGATTGGGGGTATCTTCATTGCTGCTGTTTTTTATTCTTGCCTTTTTCTACAACTCTCCTGGTTGAATTCTGGCGGCTGCGGTGGAAATTATTTACAGTATTTTAGGTGCAAATGCAGGAGTAGGCTGATAAACAACGGGCCTATGGACACGGCAAAGTCAGATAACAAGAAGAGGGAAATTTGGGTGGATATTGAGATGGATGCAGCACGCGGTGAGCATATCTTTCAACAGGCTTAATACAAACCCCCTGATGGCCCGTTTTCCCGACAACGCTGCCCACTGTTCTCAGGCCACCAGTGTCATTTTAACCTGAACCACAAGCTTTCCATACACCTAACCAAGTAGTTTTTGCGCCTAAACCTAACGAGCGCTGTTCCAACATAGGCTTTTAATGTTTAGAATGTGTATTTGTGTCTGTTTTCTTTGCATGTAGCCACTTTGCGCATGGACGTGACAACAGCGGATGTTGGACGTGCACGGATTCAGCATCATGTCCGGGCTGTAATGTCAGTAAATTTGAGTAAAATACAGACTGCAAGAAACACAGATGTAGGGGTGTAATTCACAAATTACCGGAGATCCTCAGGTACTACTAATCCCGTGCACATAGTACATACACACGTGGACAAAATTGTTGGTACCCCTCAGTTAAAGAAGGAAAAACCCACAATTCTCACTGAAATCACTTGAAACTCACAAAAGTAACAATAAATAAAAATTTATTGAAAATTAAATCATCAAAATCAGCCATCACTTTTGAATTGTTGATTAACATAATTATTTAAAAAAACAAACTAATGAAATAGGGCTGGACAAAAATGATGGTACCCATAACTTAATATTTTGTTGCACAACCTTTTGAGGCAATCACTGCAATTAAACGATTTCTGTATTTGTCAATGAGCGTTCTGCAGCTGTCAACAGGTATTTTGGCCCACTCCTCATGAGCAAACAGCTCCAGTTGTCTCAGGTTTGATGGGTGTCTTCTCCAAATGGCATGTTTCAGCTCCTTCCACATATGTTCAATGGGATTCAGATCTGGGTTCATAGAAGGCCACTTTAGAATAGTCCAACGCTTTTCTCTCAGCCATTCTTGGGTGTTTTTGGCTGTGTGTTTTGGATCGTTGTCCTGTTGGAAGACCCATGACCTGCGACTGAGACCAAGCTTTCTGACACTAGGCAGCACATTTCTCTCCAGAATGCCTTGATAGTCTTCAGATTTCATCGTACCTTGCACACTTTCAAGACACCCTGTGCCAGATGCAGCAAAGCAGCCCCAAAACATTACTGAGCCTCCTCCATGTTTCACCGTAGGGACAGTGTTCTTTTCTTCGTATGCTTGGTTTTTGAGTCTATGAACATAGAGTTGATGTGCCTTACCAAAAAGCTCCAGTTTGGTCTCATCTGTCCAAAGGACATTCTCCCAGAAGCTTTGTGGCTTGTCAACATGCATTTTTGCAAATTCCAGTCTGGCTTTTTTATGAGTTTTTTTCAGCAGTGGTGTCCTCCTTGGTCGTCTCCCATGAAGTCCACTTTGGCTCAAACAACGACGAATGGTGCGATCTGACACTGATGTACCTTGGCCTTGGAGTTCACCTTTAATTTCTTTGGAGGTTGCTCTGGGCTCTTTGGATACAATTCCAACGATCCGTCTCTTCAATTTGTCATCAATTTTCCTCTTGCGGCCACGTCCAGGGAGGTTGGCTACTGTCCCGTGGGTCTTGAACTTCTGAATAATATGAGCCACTGTTGTCACAGGAACTTCAAGCTGTTTAGAGATGGTCTTATAGCCTTTACCTTTAAGATGTTTGTCTATCATTTTTTTTCGGATGTCCTGGGACAATTCTCTCCTTCTCTTTCTGTTGTCCATGTTCAGTGTGGTACACACCTTTTCACCAAACAGCAGGGTGACTACTTGTCTCCCTTTAAATAGGCAGACTGACTGATTATGAGTTTGGAAACACCTGTGATGTCAATTAAATGACACACCTGAGTTAATCATGTCACTCTGGTCAAATAGTTTTCAATCTTTTATAGAGGTACCATCATTTTTGTCCAGGCCTGTTTCATTAGTTTGTTTTTTTAAATAATTATGTTAATCAACAATTCAAAAGTAATGGCTGTTTTTGATTATTTAATTTTCAATAAATTTTTATTTATTGTTACTTTTGTGAGTTTCAAGTGATTTCAGTGAGAATTGTGGGTTTTTCCTTCTTTCACTGAGGGGTACCAACAATTTTGTCCACGTGTGTAAGATTACTTTACCACGAATCTATACTGTATGCTCACAGATTACACTGAACCATGGATGCTGCTCAGATCCACCAGCTCCACCTTCTCGTACAAATATGGTCACTTCTAGCTCAAAAAAAAATCCAAGACACACGGCCAAATTACAAACAACAGGCTTCAGAATGGTCGTGCATAAAGCAGTGGGTCCATCCATCCTTTTTATAGAGTTTATGGGTGGAAAAGCATCCATGATTTGATACAGTGCACATTTTCCGTAGTTGCCCTGTAGTCATCCACATTAATGCTGCTGATTTCATGTTTGATAATCCTTTTAGAAAGATGCTTGAGATCTTAAAAAAAATGTTGACCGGACACCTTTCTTCTGCTAAGTACACACAAAAAGTGACAACGGCCTTTTTTCACAAACCAGTTAGCCATTATTCCATCCAGAAAAAGGTTTGAAACATCATCACAGAACAGATAATCAATGAGGTGTTTAATTTCAGATGTTTCTTCAGTAGTCAAACTTTCAAATGTGAAAATGTATGCATTATGAAAACATTTACTCTCTTCTTTAAAAGAAATGCTAACTTCTGCCAACTGATCAAATGACAGCATCGGTACTCAGTAAAAACCCATTTAGGCTGCAGCAGGGAATTATGCAGTCAGCCCCACCACACATTGAATTTCTGTCATCGGATTTCATTGGCAAAGCGTTGCTGCTGTGCCCCATGTGGGAGGGCCGAGACACAACATGAATGTGAGCCATCTTCCCCAAGTCCCCAAAAGTAGAAGGCTGAGACTGGATAATAGATGTATTTAGTTACAATATATTTACAGGTCTAAGGAGAAGAATTGATCTTCAGCGTGGACAAAGGCCAAAAGAACAAGCAGATCTATCAAAAGAAAACAAACAAGATAACCAAGAAAATCAACAAACCAAAATATAAAATCTTACCTGGCCAGTCTGATAGAAACAGGAGAAGACGGTTTACTCCTGCAAATTCCAACAGATGAACAACATCAAACATCTGACACTGGCTGCAGGTGAACAGAATGGATAGTACAGTAGAGGCTCCATCTTGGCTCTTTTTGTTGAGCCAATCATCTGCAGGTGGCCAGGTGATCCACCAATCATCAGCTTGTACCTGCTCACCCATTTGCATACACAAGAACACTCACATCTGGCTCCCATCATTTCATATATTCAGATTACATGACAAAATGTTGTACTTGGATGATAATACAGTGACCTCTCAAACCAAGAACAGCTGACACCATTTTAAAGTTATTCTATCCTGCTGTTAAATTGAAATGGTAAAATAATGTTAAATAACAGCAGCCCAGCATTTGTTTGTGCTGTGCATCTATTCAGAATATGTAAAGTAGGGATTATTTTAATAATTTTTAATATCTTAGCGATTCAGTGCCAATAATATTTCATGTTTCTGCTGCCAGCAGGTGGCTGTGCTCTACTTACCTTAAATAACCAAAGGTGCATTCCAGGTCCTCTTAAAGCTGAAGTAGATCCTCTTTTATGGCTGCAGTGAGAAAAAAAATCCACAGTAACATTTTAGCATATTTTAATTAAGTGGTTTAACAGGAAAGCAGACATTTGCACATCCTCTTGACTTTGCTTCCAGGCTTTAGAAAATCTGGTTGGACAGTCGAGCCAATAATGGATCTTTCACAGAAAGCTGGTGAGATAATATAAAGAATAATCAGAATAAGAAGAACTAGCACAATGGGTTAAATGGAGGACTTTAACATGGGAGAAAAGGGTCAGAGTCTCTGTTGAAATCACAAATAAATGTTGACTTTCAGCTTGACTATGTTTGAACATTTGAAATGTGCTGGAGGGGTTTTGATCACAAAGGAAAGAGATCTCCTTTCTTAAGACTGACTGAGCCATTTCAATAGTAATAAATAATTCATTTAATTTGTATCGTGCTTTTCTGGGCACTGTAAGACACTTTTCAGGCAAAAGGCAAATAAAAAAGCATAAAAAAGTCTGATGCTAATGCAGAAATTATAAAACCTGCAGCCCCAGTGCATTGTTTCTGTTCTAAAAGGTCTACAATTGTCACGAATCTGAGTTGGTGGACCCGAGCAGAGAGCCACTCATCCAAGACTTGAGGAGATGGAGAATGATTTATTGGAGGGGATGAATAATGGCGGATGGAGAAAGCCAGGGTGTAGGAGTGGGGGTTCTGGGCAGGAGTGGGGGTCCAGGCAAGAGCGGGGGGGTCCAGGCGGGAGTGGGGAATCCAGGCGGGAATGGGGGTCCAGGCAAGAGTGGGGAATCCAGGCAGGAGTGGGGAATCCAGGCAGGAGTGGGGAATCCAGGCAGGAGTGGGGAATCCAGGCAGGAGTGGGGAATCCAGGCAGGAGTGGGGAATCCAGGCAGGAGTGGGGAATCCAGGCAGGAGTGGGGAATCCAGGCAGGAGTGGGGAATCCAGGCAGGAGTGGGGAATCCAGGCAGGAGTGGGGGTTCCAGGCAGGAGTAGGGGTTCCAGGCAGGAGTAGGGGTTCCAGGCAGGAGTAGGGGTTCCAGGCAGGAGTGGGGGTTCCAGGCAGGAGTGGGGGTTCCAGGCAGGAGTAGGGGTTCCAGGCAGGAGTGGGGGTTCCAGGCAGGAGTGGGGGTTCCAGGCAGGAGTAGGGGTTCCAGGCAGGAGTGGGGGTTCCAGGCAGGAGTAGGGGTTCCAGGCAGGAGTGGGGGTTCCAGGCAAGATTGGGGGACCAGGCAGGAGTGGGGTTCCCGGACAGCTGGCTGCGTGAAGGCAGGAGAAAAACAAGGTTAAAATAAGGCAGGAACTCAAACAGAAAATGTCAAAGGGCTAGAGAGCAAACCGAACTGCATGGTTTCAGGTTCAATACTCTGGCCGGGAGTGGAAGGCTGAGCCGGTCTTTATTGCAGAGGTGAGTCGTTAGTGAATGATCGTCAGCTGTCCGGGAGCCGTGCAGGTAGTTGATTACCTGAGTGGAGTCAGCTGAGAAGCTGGACTCCACTCAGGCACCGAGCTGTAGGGGAAGAGACAGGGCAGAGGAGCGGATGGGAGACAACCAGGGCAGAGGAGCGGACGGGAGACAACCAGACAGACAGACAGGACAGAGGAGCGGAACTGTGACAACAATGTGTTTTCTAAGCCAAAATTCTTCTTTCTCTGGAAACTCTCAATATTTTCTATCATTCTGAACTCCTTAAAATTAGAGTAAAATTTGTTTCTTGTAGTTTGAGAATACTTTTTATAAAGAAAAACTGTGTTTGCAGTTTCTATATAATAATATTTTTTTTATTTTTTGCAGTTTGTATACAATAATATTTTTTATAATAATATTATTATAATGTTCTATATAATAATATTTTTTAGTTTCCTCCCTCCTCTATAACGGCAAACTGAAGACCTTTGAGTCGTGGACAAAACAAGACATTTTTAAAAAAACTACATTTCAAATTAAACAAATGCAAAAAAATAAAAATTAACAGCAGGTTGCACGTCCAGTAACTTTAAAAGCTGAAAGCCGATTAATATGAACAATTAAATCAGTTTTTGAGATATTTTCCATTGTGAAAAGAAGCACATATCAAAATTATGCACCTGAAGTCAGTGAATCTGCTGTAGCATTGATTATAAAATTACACTTTATCCTCAGTTTTGTGCAGCCCAACCACAAGAGATGTGACATTTGTCGTGTAAAGATCATCTGGGTTTCACATGGTGACCAAAAACAGTAACTAATGCAACCATTTTTTTTTTTTTGAGATTTTGCAAGTTAAAGTTTCATGCATTCATGCAAGTTTATGATAATCATCTTTGTTGTGTTGTGTTGTCATGCATTGTGACGGTGCTTTCCAAGACAAGTTGCAAGAAAGTCGGTAGCACCAGTGGAAAAATTGGTCTGGAGCCCTGCTCACACTGATGTATTTTCACCATCTCCTTTATTTTGAATGTAGAAAAAAGTAAGAAAAAAGCAAAGAATAACTGTTATTTTGTTATCACTAATTGTTCTGGACCTCTGACTTTGAATTAAAGTCAGATCTGGGCCTTTGAAGAAAGAGTCTAAAAACTCTGATATATTTTATTGCATCTATGGCAAGTTACACACGTGGACAAAATTGTTGGTACCCCTCAGTTAAAGAAGGAAAAACCCACAATTCTCACTGAAATCACTTGAAACTCACAAAAGTAACAATAAATAAAAATTTATTGAAAATTAAATAATCAAAATCAGCCATCACTTTTGAATTGTTGATTAACATAATTATTTAAAAAAACAAACTAATGAAATAGGGCTGGACAAAAATGATGGTACCCATAACTTAATATTTTGTTGCACAACCTTTTGAGGCAATCACTGCAATTAAACGATTTCTGTATTTGTCAATGAGCGTTCTGCAGCTGTCAACAGGTATTTTGGCCCACTCCTCATGAGCAAACAGCTCCAGTTGTCTCAGGTTTGATGGGTGTCTTCTCCAAATGGCATGTTTCAGCTCCTTCCACATATGTTCAATGGGATTCAGATATGGGCTCATAGAAGGCCACTTTAGAATAGTCCAACGCTTTTCTCTCAGCCATTCTTGGGTGTTTTTGGCTGTGTGTTTTGGATCGTTGTCCTGTTGGAAGATCCATGACCTGCGACTGAGACCAAGCCTTCTGACACCAGGCAGCACATTTCTCTCCAGAATGCCTTGATAGTCTTCAGATTTCATCGTACCTTGCACACTTTCAAGACACCCTGTGCCAGATGCAGCAAAGCAGCCCCAAAACATTACTGAGCCTCCTCCATGTTTCACCGTAGGGACAGTGTTCTTTTCTTCGTATGCTTGGTTTTTGAGTCAATGAACATAGAGTTGATGTGCCTTACCTAAAAGCTCCAGTTTGGTCTCATCTGTCCAAAGGACATTCTCCCAGAAGCTTTGTGGCTTGTCAACATGCATTTTTGCAAATTCCAGTCTGGCTTTTTTATGAGTTTTTTTCAGCAGTGGTGTCCTCCTTGGTCGTCTCCCATGAAGTCCACTTTGGCTCAAACAACGACGAATGGTGCGATCTGACACTGATGTACCTTGGCCTTGGAGTTCACCTTTAATTTCTTTGGAGGTTGCTCTGGGCTCTTTGGATACAATTCCAACGATCCGTCTCTTCAATTTGTCATCAATTTTCCTCTTGCGGCCACGTCCAGGGAGGTTGGCTACTGTCCCGTGGGTCTTGAACTTCTGAATAATATGAGCCACTGTTGTCACAGGAACTTCAAGCTGTTTAGAGATGGTCTTATAGCCTTTACCTTTAAGATGTTTGTCTATAATTTTTTTTCGGATGTCCTGGGACAATTCTCTCCTTCGCTTTCTGTTGTCCATGTTCAGTGTGGTACACACCTTTTCACCAAACAGCAGGGTGACTACTTGTCTCCCTTTAAATAGGCAGACTGACTGATTATGAGTTTGGAAACACCTGTGATGTCAATTAAATGACACACCTGAGTTAATCATGTCACTCTGGTCAAATAGTTTTCAATCTTTTATAGAGGTACCATCATTTTTGTCCAGGCCTGTTTCATTAGTTTGTTTTTTAAAATAATTATGTTAATCAACAATTCAAAAGTAATGGCTGATTTTGATTATTTAATTTTCAATAAATTTTTATTTATTGTTACTTTTGTGAGTTTCAAGTGATTTCAGTGAGAATTGTGGGTTTTTCCTTCTTTAACTGAGGGGTACCAACAATTTTGTCCACGTGTGTAGCTGGTAGCAAACTGTTTAATTTTCATTCATCTGCTCTGAAACCCTAGCCTAGCCGCGCTAGACCCAGCTCTGAAGACACAAGGGTCTAGGAACTCTCGACAGGGAGGGAGGCGGGCTAAAAGGTTGTCTTTCAAATCACTCTGCAGCAGTTGGGTAGGTATACAACCAATCAGCGCAACGAATAGGCTGACGTAGTTCCTACAGCGCCTGAAATCAGAAGATGCGGTAGTTCGGTGAAGCCTTATTTATACAGTCAATGGGTGAAGCTCAAGTATATTACAGACATGTTAACAGAAAGATTATTCAGAGTCGGTGCTAATGGAGCTCAACGACTGTTGTCATTTTTGTTGTCGACCCTGGCAGAGAATTAAATTCGTTGCCGTGGGTTGTCTAGCGCGGCTAGGCTACTTGTTTCCGGTTGTTTCTGTCAGAATCGTCGCGCCTCTGTCGTCACTTAGTTACGCCCACCTGCTGATTCTACACTTCATGGTGATTCGTCGGCCAGTTTTAGGAGCATCCAACCTTGAGGCTTACCGAGGGTAACTAGACCCACCGTGGCAGAGAATTAAATTTGTTGCCGTGGGTTGTCTAGGCTACTGAAACCCAGTTCAGGTGTCCAAAGCAAAACCAGTACTGAACACATGGAGCGGCCTTGCTTGGAGTATGTTGTTTTAGGTGAGATAATAAAATCTGAATAGGCAAATTTGAGTAACAGAAATGTGTGTTTGAGGCTTTTTGAGGCCAAAATCCTGCACTACATTTCATTTTCCAATGAAACATGAACCCTGGGATGGTACCACAACAGTATGTTTTTTTCTACTCTTTTGACTGCCAGGTAAACAGTGGAAATACAGTTTTTCTCCCACCTCCACTGTGCTAAAGCAGCAGTTCCATTTAAATAAATGAGGTAGCTGCATGTTTTTTTTTTCATACAGTGCTGTTAGCTTGTCATTCCCTGTGTGAACCAAGTTTAATTTGATGGAGTGTGGAACAAGTACACCGCTCTCTGCTCAGCTGCATGACTGGCCATGGCG
Organism: Acanthochromis polyacanthus; assembly: GCF_021347895.1. Taxonomy (NCBI): domain Eukaryota; kingdom Metazoa; phylum Chordata; class Actinopteri; family Pomacentridae; genus Acanthochromis; species Acanthochromis polyacanthus. Next base: position 3,569,593 of record NC_067128.1, read on the forward strand.
GCTTCCAAAACCACAGAGCACAATGGATGTCAGTCCACTGCTCAACAGAAGCACCTACATGAAACCAGTGGAGTTAAGCCCTTAATATCACTTTCAGTATGACTGTTTGATATCCTGTTTTCTGTCTGAATAGATTTACTATATTAACCATGACATTAAAAGACATTTGCACATCTCAATCTGCCACCCAACTGAAGCTATATGCTCCATGATGGTGATATTAAAAAAAAAAAAAAAGAAGACTTGAGGTGAAAGGGAGGGAAATGAAATGAAAATTACAGGATGGCATGAAAGAAAAAAAGATGAAGACCGAACCTGGGGAGTGAAAGCATCATCGGGGCGGAAAAGGGGAGCGAGATAAAGGAGAAGGAAGGAAATGAAAAGAGAGAAAGTGAGATGGGGTGTGAATGTAAAAGAGGAGGGAGAGGCACTGAGGGAAAGACAGACTGAAAGAGAGACGAGATGGCGTTGGATGAAAGCGACGTACTGTACATCCCAACATCCCGACGCTGACTGGGTGACATCAGACTTTAAAACTCGCCGTTTGTGCTGCTTCATGAGAATATGCTCAGAATAGCAATTAGCTGCTTGACGTACAGTTTTATGTGGTGTGAAATTGGGTTTTTTAGGTGTTATTTCCCACCATAATTTACTCAAGGACTGTCACACGGTGCAAACCAGCTGCGACTCTCATATTCCTGTATTTTTTCCCCCCCTGCTTACAGTGACTTCACCAGGTAGGCAGGAGGCATGTATGACACCTAAAAAACGCCGTCCAATTTCTTTCTTTACAATGGGAAAAGGCACCTTACTATCAAACATCTCTGTGAGGCTGTCAAAACAGATTGCTCTGACACAAGCAAGGGCATCCTCCACTCCTCAGAGAGAGGTTTTGGTGGAGATGTAGAGACAGACAGCGCTCATAAAACCTCCATTCACTCACAAACCCGATACCCCATAGGGGAGGATGCTGACAAATTGACATATAACTTTACTGTGTCTGTCAGTGTTTCTCATTTTCTGATGCAATAACCCTCATGGAGAACGCCGTGGCAGACAGCAGCGATAAGGCAGCGTTTCTGACACCCGTGGCCTTTTGTGATGGCTCTAAGTCGGCGAGATAAATTAGGAACACATCCTCGCTCTCCTCATTCTGCTTATGTCATCAAATGTGGTGTTAAATTTGCGCCCGGAGCAAGAATACACTCTACCTGTCACCATGGCAGCTGCGTGGGGCGATTGCAATCATACAATCAGCGGAGGCTCGTGGGAAATAAGCTCGAGAAGAATGAGCTCTCCTGAGAAACAGAGAGAAAAGAAGGATGAAGACAGATGGAAGTGAGAGAGGGAGAAAGGAGCAGAACAGAGACAATGAAGGAGGGAGAATCAGAGTAACCTTTTGTCTGCGTTGACGTGAATCAACTGTTTGACTTTGCATGTCTGGAGCTCGGCAGGATTTGGACGCCACTCCTCCTTGGCAGGGAGAAATGTGCGAATAGCATGAATTATCAAACAACAAGCAGGCTGAATAAATAATGACGCACTTCATAATGCACTTGCACAACACAAGCCCCAACAAACAAGCAGCAGTGTAATGTAACTTCAGTGACACTACTTTATACGTCTGAACATTTTACAAAATAAAAGTACGTTATGAAATGATCTACATCATCAGGATTTTTTAGGTGATTCTCAACTTTTTTAGTTTGTTTTATCTGGTTGTGGCTTCTTGTCACATTGTTTCCTTTGTTAGCATTTATACAAGGGCAGATTCCTCGTTACTTCTCAATGGAACAGATCATTAGCATTTGTTATGCTTCTTCCTATTTTCAGTATTTTTAGTGAATTTTACCAAAAGAAATATCATAAGCAGCTAACCGTAAAGTGTTATAATGACCTTACACAATTTTTATTTATTTTTTCTTACAGATGTAATGTTACAGGTGCGGTTTTTTGATGAACAATAGATAAAACCAGAGAAACGCCGAACTGTTTTGTGATTTAAGAGTTAAAGCATTCACATGCTGACATACAGGCAGTAAGACAAGCCTCTGATCTGTTAACTCTAAAGGTACATGTCCACTAGATCCAGCAATTTCCTGCATCCCATTTATTGTCTACACACATTTATTTACACCCAAAAACAGAACTGAGAATGTTGTTTAGTTGTAACAGAACGTCAGTTTGCTACAGGTTTAGTAGAATGTTTATGGTTGGCAAAGAATTTGTCACATATTCATATTTTATGTGTCTTTGGCAAATATTTCTGAGGCTAAGCTTCTTAGAATAGGTCACCAGTTCATCATATGCAGGCAAACAGCTATTTCACCTTCTTTTCCAGCTCTTCTTATCATGAACTCTCACGCTATCCCAGCTCTCCTCTCACAGCCACTTGCTTTAAAGAATGACTTGGCTCATGAACAGACAGTTACATGTAACACCGGCCAGTAAGGGTTGTAGGCTACTACTTACACAGCATGTTCACAAAGTGCACAGTAAACAACAAATTAAAGGTGAACAATCTGTAATCTATTACGTCAAACACATTCCTATTGAGCAAGTGATGCACATTTTGCACAATTCAGGCAAATAGGCAGGTTTAGCTCAGATAACTGGGCTTTACTGCTAATTAAAGTCTTATCAAATTACCCCAGACGTCACATGTTGGGGTAAATATGTTGTTTTTTGGCAGTGAAATGCCACACAATCAGACAATATCACATACAATATTCTATCAGTCACATGCATGGGTTTATGTTTAACTTAATGAAGCAATAATTAAAAAGTTCATAATTTTGAGGCGTAAAATTAACATTTTAATGGGTTGTTCGTAGTGATGAACCCTCAGAGAACCATCATTGTGACTTCGCAGTGACTTTCAGCTCATTGTTTAGCTGTTCGGCCTACGATTTTTACTGCTTTGTTTCGCTCTGACGGCTCTTCTCGTGTTGTGTTTTTTGCTAGTAGCAGGCAGCAGAGAGAAAAATGATTTAAAATCCCAACTGTACATTACCTTCCAAGCTTAAAACAACAGAGAGACAAGGTGAGTGAGCAGCTGGCAAGCACAATGGAGCATTTAGCAGTTGAAGAGGCAGATATTTTGGAAAACCGAGTCGAAATAAATGATAATGTAGCTGTGGATGTGATTTAAAAGTGTGCAGGAAAACAACAGGGACGAAGATTAAAAGTGGCAGGATATTTGAAACGCTATGATTAAAATAAAGCTCTGGAGGTCTGCATTTTAAAAGCACCCATCGTCTGCGGTGCTTCTGAGCATTTTGCTGCACCAGAGGGGGGAGAACAGCAGCCGTGAGCCTCCCGCGGTGCTCGACTCCGTCCTGAGGGCTCCGAGGTGCCGGCTGTTGCTTGACCTGGACTGTGGGATAATAGGATCTCTGAGTTATTGGGCGGGATGTTTCCGTAGCCTGAAAAGGCAGCAGAGTGATTTGAAATTCAGTCCTGGAGGAGACAAACTCCCACCAGGCCCAATCTTTTACAATTCCATGATGTAACACTCCTACTTACGCCCCTGAGCTCGTATTTCTCTTCTCCTGACCTTCCCTCTTCTTTTCTTATACATCCCTCTCTATTCCACCCACTCTGTCTGCCTCTTTACTACATTAGCTCTTTGTGGGAATAAACGAAACGAGTGAATCCACTGTTTCCACATTAGTCTCACTGCATTTCCTGTCCTTTTCTTTCCCCCCCTCTGGGCCTCAAATTAGTCTTGTACCCCCGGAGCTGCTGCGCAAAACGACAACACGATTCAATCCCTTTCACCCTCGTGGATCCTGAGGTCCTCCAGCAGCAGCCTTTAATCCATACCAGAAGCCAGAACCAAAACCCACGGCGAGGCGGCATTTAGCCACTACGGCCCCCACCTGTGGAACAGCCTGCCACAGCCGGGGGCATGAACAGGACTGCAGAGACTGTTGATATTTTTAAAAGAAGATTAAAGACACATCTTTTTAATCAGGCTTTTAACTGACCTTTTAAATTCTTCTCTGTTCATATCAGTGCTGCTTATCTTGCTGTTTTTGAAATGATGTTAACTTTAGATAATCTACTGTATTTAATATTTTGTTTATTTTTTACTCTTTTAACTCTTCACTTTGTTTTACTTATCTTACATTAGTCATTTTAGTGTATACTATACTTTAAAGTTTTAGTTTTTTAACTCCAGTCTTTCCTCAGGGGGGTCCTCCACACTGGGTGCTCTATCCGGTCTGCTGCTGGGGGTGCTGTCCATGTGTCCCTTCATCCTAGCTGGTTGGGGGCTCCCCACTTCAGTATTGGGTGGGTCCTCCTGTCTGTCGGGCTCGAGGGGGCCCAGGTGACAGCGCCCCCAGTGGGCACAGGCGTGAACTAACCGTGACGTCACCCGTTGGTTTCAACGCCGAGAAATGAAGCCCGGTAAACCTGGCTCCTCCTAATTGTTTTGTTTCTTTGAGTGTCATTTAATTGTTCACTTTATCTCCCCCTCTTGTGTGATGTAAAGTAGAATATCCCTGGCATTTTCCTCTTTGTTGTATCTTTGTGTAAAATTGCAAATGAAATTGATTAAAAAAAAAAATGAAGCCTGGATTTTGCTACTTCCTGGTCGCCATTTTGGATTTTTTGGAGCCAGTGACGTAAAAAGCGTCATCAAACAGACTGGACCGGAGAGCAACTAGGGGCAGGACCAGTCTATGGGACTGTCAGTCAAGTATAGCCACGCCCCCTGGCTCCGCCAACTTCAACGATTTATTTAAAATTCAGTATTGATTTATTTTAAGTTCGGCCACCTGATCTCTCATTTTGACCATGAAAACTAACGGGGAAAAAGATCCTGAGCTGTAGAAAATCAGTCTATCAAATTTAATTTTTTCCAAAAATGAATTGGGGTCTATGGAGCAAAAGCTTTTTGGAGCCAACCCTAGTGGACGGCGTGATATTGCAAGTTTTTGACACTTCCAGGTGGGCTTCAATTTTGAAACCAGATGCTATGTCCATCTTTATATACAGTCTATGAGTGGGCATGGCCTGCGACTCCTCCAGTGTGGAGGACCCCAGTGGCAGTGTTTTCCACGATCATGCTATGTCTATCTGCCGTCAGTGGTAAGAGTCTGTGTTTGTGTGTGTGTGTGTGTGTGTGTGTTTGTAGTTGTTTGTATATGTGCGGTGGTCCCTCGTCATATCGTGGTTCATTTTTCGCGGTCTCACTGTTTCTGGGATTTTTAAATTGCATTTGGTATCGCGGATTTTTCACTATATTGCAGGATTTTTTTTTACATATTTATTACAGCAGCAAGCTGCGTTGAAGAATGGCGCTGGAGAAAGGATATCTGCTTTTATGCATTCTGCAACTGGCAGATGCTTTTATTTTGACACACACAAAGAACTACATTATATATAATGTGGCAGGAAGTCATCAAACACACTTCACAGTCTCTCCTGACAGCATAACACTTAACCAAACTAACTAGGCTGACTAAACCACAAAAACAAAATAAAACACAAACATTAATAATACTGGAACACTAACATAAACCACAATAATGACATTTAAACCCCCAACTCCCCGAACTCCCATAGTGCATTGCAGCACGACAGTTTAGTCATAGATCGACTCTGTAATGGCTACATTATTTTAATTATTTTTGCAGCAAAATATGCATTTTCTAGCCTAAAAATATTAAAACAATATGAAAAATATACAAAAAAGTAGTAATCAAAACATATTAAAATTATATTTAATTGAAATAAAATGCCTAGCGTACAGTGCTGGGCTCTGATTGGCTCAGCGACCGCAGCATCAGTCTCCTCAGCATCTAGCTTCCATTTCACAAAGACGTCTGATCGCTGCACATAGTGTTGCTCTGCGGTGTTGTGTGGTGTGTGGGGAGGGTATATAAAGCCTTAAAATATAAATAATAAAATAGAATAAAATATGGTTGCTACTTTGCGGATTTTCATCTATCGCACGTTCCTGGAACGTTTTCCCCGTGATTGACGAGGGACCGCTGTATATGTGGAGGGTGGAAGGGAGGGATGGGTTTTCTCTGTTTTTGTTTCTTTATGTTTTTTACTGTTGTAAAGCACTTTGTGTTGCATTTCAGTTGTATGAGAAGTGCTATATAAATAAAGTTTGATTGATTCACTTTCTGCAAACCCTGACCTCCACCTCGCCCATCGCTAACTCTCCAGCAGCACAAGAGAGACGTTTTTTAGCCAAAAACGTGGAAAGATGACCGGTCGGAGGAAGCCGTTGCTGTGTGTTAGCGGGTGAAGTTTTCACACTGGGGCCTGAAGTGTGTGTTCGTCTCAAACCGACCAGATGCTCCACAGGAGGGGGAAAGGCGAAAGAGCAAACGCAGCAGTGGAGCAGTGAAGTAATAGCAGCTCCGTGAAACCACGGAGCTGCTATTACTTCACGCTTCGAAAGAGGAGGAGGATGAAGAAGAAGGAGCACGTGGTGGCCTCAAAGAAATGGAAACTACAACCGCAAGAAGGCAAACCTCCGAGCATCTTTCCATCTTTCACCTCGTCGCCGCATCCTACACGTCTTTATGGTAATTTATCCGCCACAATTTGAGGATTACCTCGACAGATTTTCACCCGGACAGCGGCGGCGGAGGATCACTGTGTGACCGGCTGTCTGACAGGTTCTGTCAACCACAGCACAGTCAATAAAAGTGCAAGCAGAGTGGAAATACTGCTGCCCTCAGGCGTGCTTTTTCCTCGCCCTGCAGTACGCCCAGATTATCAGTGTGCCCAACAACCACGGAAAAAGAAGCGATAATCTCCAGCCGTGTGAATAGTGAGGAGGAACATTGGTACCAGAAAAAAAACCCAACCAAAAACAAAAAAACACAGCCAATTCCAGAGAGTTAATTAGGGTTCGGATGACTGGCTGCAGAGGGTGTGGATGAGCAATGTGCTGCTCACCGATAAAGACGATTGGCTCTATTTATTGTTGTTTTCTCTGCCTTTTTCCCCCAGAAAAAAACTCGTTCTTCAGCTCGCTCGGTTAATTAATGCTGATTGCCCGATTGTTTCATCAATCCGATTACTGACCGGACTGTCTGTTATCTCGGTTTGGATACAGAGACATTACAGGGAAGAAATTGCACGTTATCTCGCAGAGGCAACTGTAATTGTACCGGCAAGTGTTTGAAATCTGTCGGTAGAATTTGAGATGTTTATGAGGATGATAAAGGAGTGGTGATTTGTTTTGGGATTTCTGCAAGCTGTTCCACTTTGTCAGGTTTTCTGCTCTGACAGCTCCAATCGAATACCTGTGGATTCACACAGCGGATGGCAAGAAGGAAACAGACGCTGTGTGGAGATTTCAGCAGGAACACAGGAGATACATCACCTTGGATATTTAGAACATGTGTATCCTAACCCCCCCAAGAAGAACATGAAAGCAGCAGAGCAGAGGGATACACACCCTGCATCCAAATCACACACTCTGAGTACACACTATCCTTACAAAGTAGGTACTGCTGCATGCAGTCTGCATACAATCAGGACACACTGCTTTGTGTTATATTGTGGCTTAAGCTTCAACCATTTTGCTCGTATATCCATCACAGTCAGCAGTGTGAAATCACCTGTTTGTGCACTTTCAGCGATTGTAGGTCAGAAAAACATGCTGACTTGTAACTGTATGTATGTATGAATGTCCTTTATAAATGTTACTTTAAAGAGGACAACAGAGAGGATAATGCCTACTTGTGTTGACTCAACTGGTATAATTTTAAATGAGGAAAGCTGATATGCAGCAAAATAAATATTTAAAAGAAGCAGAGTGCACAAAAGCCTTTCTGCATTACACATTATAGTGTTTTCCTTTTCCACCACTGATCTGATGACTTCTTATGTTTCTTTTTCGTACGTACTGCCCTTACAAAGTAGGTACTGCTGCATGCAGTCTGCATACAATCAGGACTCAGGACTCAGTTCCTCCAGGAATTTGCGATGTTGCAATCACAACAATTAACGCAAATTCAACCAATCTCCGTGAATTCTGCACAACCTTGTAACTTTGTCAGCTTTTCTGCAATTTTGGCCAGCCTCCCGTGAGTTCCACCAATCAATAATGCACATGCATCACCAATTTCACTTTCTTATTTCTGGTCTGAAGATGCAGACATGTCCCATTCTAATGTCTCTCATTTACCAACAAAAATAACTGCTAAAGACTGAGAAAAACAACTCCCTGATGTTCTTCACCAAAGCAGAGGTAAACTGGTCTACACCCGTGCAATATTGTGGTGGAATACAAACAAAAATCATCGACTGACAAACACTTTTCTACCGCGAAACATATTAGGAGAATGTCTGAAATGAGCTGACCACAGATCACACAAACCACCATGATGGAAGCTGCTGATCCAGATCTGTTGGAGCTCTGAAAGAATGAAGGGAAGTTAGATTCATTAATGGACATGACGAGCCGTGAGTGTGTTTGTGTGAACACTTGTGTGTCAGGATGTGAAATTAACTTTTTAAGCCACTGACAGATATGTCCAAATGTGATTCATTTCATAGTGAACTATCATTTAGTGCCTTAAATCTACCAACCACTTCATGTTAAACCAGGATCTGACTGCTGCTAGTTTCCCACCGTGGTGTGCCAGCTTTTGGAAATTAAAGAATTAGTTTAGGAATAAATATTGTCAATTAAAATGTTGGAATATGTTCTAAAAGCTGAAAAAAAAGCTGAAAAAAGAGCAACTTTTTACCAACTGTCACTGTCTCCCGCAATTTCATCGCAACAAATACGCTTAAAACATCGCGACTTAAATCACAATTTTTTAGAGAAGTTGCCTCGAACTGAGGCATTTTAGGCAACAATCTCAAAAAAAGCCCACAAAATCCTTTAGGGACTCTATACTGTGTCTGCAGCTTTGACCATTTTGCTTTGCTCATATATCCTCCATAGTCAACAGGGTGAAATGACTTGTTTGTGCACTTTCAAAGATTGTGGGTCAGAAAAACATGCTGCTTGTAACTGTATGTATGTATGAATGTACTTCTCTAAAGGTTGCTTCTTTAGTTAAGGAAAAAACAAGAGGACAACAGAGACAATCATGCCTGCGTGCGTTGAATCAACAGGGATAATATTAAATGAGAAAAACTGGTATACAGCAAAATAAATATTTAAAAGAAAAACAGAATGCCTGAAAGCCTTCCTGCATTATATATTGTACTGCTTTCCTTTATGAAGACATTTCCACCACTGAGCTGATTCCTTTTTCTTTTTTCTGCCCTTACAAAGTAGGCATTCAGTTTGCATACAAGTGACATTGTGGTTTAAGCTGTGCTGCTCACATATCTGTCACAGTCATCATGAAGAAATCACCTGTTAGTGCATTCATGGGTCAGAAAAGCATCTTGGCTTGAATACTGCAAAATGCTACCAGAACACAGATATCACTGAGACGTTCTGAATTTACAAAGAAGCTTTAAGCAGGCGCTAATGAAATTCAGGGGTTCAGATATTATTTCATGAGTACTACCTCGGGACCAGTGGTGGTTTGTAATAATACCGGAGGACGTCTGTGATCTTAATCCTGTGTGAATGCTCCATGTCAGTAATTTATAAAGTAAAAATTCCACCGCAAATTATCTACCAAAGTTGGCCAATCACTGATGTCCTGTGATAATACTAGTCCTGTGTGAAATCTCAGATCAGAAATTGGGGGGTATTTTAGTTGTTTTTATAATTGCACGCCTTTTTCTACCTCTTTCTTGGTTGACTTCTGGGTGCTGTGGTGGAAACTACTGACAGTATTTTAGGAGCAATTGCAGCAGGAGGCCGATACACAACAGGCCTATGGAGCATTCACAGAAACGGCGAAATCAGATCAACAAGAAGAGGGAAATTTGGGTGGATATTGAGATGGATGATGTGCAGCAGCATGCGGTAAGAAACATTTTCTGGGCCTGTCTTTCAACAGGCTGAATACAAATGCCCTGACAGCCCGTTATCCCAGCAATGCTGCCCACTGTTCTCGAGTCTCGTAGCTGTTGTGACATATTTACTGTTGCCATGACGATTACATACCACATGACAACAGCGGATGTTGTGACGTGCACAGATATGGCATCATATCCGGGCTGCCATGTCAGTAAATTCGTAAAATATAGACTTTGCTCATCCCGTGTGAATACAAGAAAAGAAACACAGATGTGGGAGTAATTCACAAATTACCAGAGCTCCCCAGGTAAAACTAATCCCATGCAAATAGTCCACTGGACAAGAAAAGGTGCCATATGCGCTTTTAAAAAGGTCACTTCCTCACACTAACGTCAGAAAAGAGGACAGGTGAGTAAATCATGCATAAAGTGTTGGCTCAGCTGGGATTATATTAAAGGAGAAAAGTTGATCTACAGCAGAATAAATATTTCAAAGAAACACAGAACGCCCTGAAGCCTTACTGCATTATATTTTATCGGGTTTTCCTTTACATAAATAAAACATTTCCACCACCTATCTCATCACTTTTTCCTTTTTCTTCTTTCTCAAAACCTCAGCGCCGTCTCACTGATTCAACTGCTCACATCTACCGTTCCTGTTATTTCACGATGATTTCAAACCTGTCCCCACAAGAGCTGCAATGATTCATCAAATAGGTGTCAAATATTAAATGAATGGTCTTTTCAGTTTGTTAGCTGACAAATCCCTTTTAAGTAATTGTTTTGTAGCTTCTTATATGTGAATAAACGGTGCTTTAAACTAGAGCTGTGACGTTTAATCAATGAATTGGCTATTAAACTGATTGGCAAACATTTTGACACAGATTTCGGAGAAGGAAAGATTTCTAGTGAAGATGTTAAAAAAATGCTTAAACACAGCAAAAACATCTCCAATGCAATGTCTTACTGTCCCCTGTCACACCTTCACACCACCTTGAGCCAGAAGAAACCAGCTAATCAGATAAAAATTCATCATAAATTAAAGTTTGGAATAAATTATTATATTTTATTTTTATTTAATAGAAATTTCATAATTTTTATCTTAAATCTCTCAGCAGGGATAGTATTAAGTGAGAAAAGTTGATCTACTGGGGACCAAATATTTAAAAGAAACCCAGAATGAACAAAATCCCTCCTGCATTATTTTCACATTAAATCGCCTGAAACCAGAAATTAAATTCTAAATGTAATATTTTTTGTTGTTTTTGCTTTTAAGATTTAAATATCTTGTGTTAAAAAAATACACTCTCACAGCTCCACCCAAATAAAGTTAATTAAAAACACTTTTGTGGTTCAATGAATTAATTTCTTTAAAGCCTTGTTGCTGATAACAAGATAAGATTCAGGCCAGTCTGTAAAAATAATAACCAGAGACTTCAAAGTTGTGAACAGCAAATCTTCAGTCCTTTATTGAACATGTGTTTTCATTTTTCTAATCTCTCAGAGTGGATCTTTAAAAGCAAACAACAATTAAGGTTGTAATACTTTGAAAAACTCAAATGAAATCAATTTGGAACTTCATGAATTTGTATTTTCTCCCAGAAATTACAGATGTAGTTCCTGGTGAAGAATCAGCTGTTTTAGGGAAAAGCAATGCTGTCTAATTCCTAGTATGTGTTCATATACACAGCCTGATTATTCTTAACATAAGCCTGAGCTGCATTAATAACAACAGAACTGCATTTGGACATTAAATCTTAAAAATAAAGTTACAAAGTGCTTTACAAGTCAAGGTGGTAAGGTTGTTAGTGATGGGGGGGACAGTAGGGGGCGCTGGGAGGAGCAGCGGTAACCTGGTGAGGTGACTCTTTGACAGAAAATGAAGTCAGGTTAGGATGGTAGGAGATGCAGGTGGTGGTGACGGCAACCTGGCATGGAGTCAGCGAAGAAGAGCGAGGTTCTGGGGTGTGTGGACATGAAGATGACTGTACGGCATGCAGCAGGTTAGCCGCTAGCATCCGGCTGCCTGCTGGGGTGAAATCCGTCCCCTAGAAGAAGGAGGAGCGCTTCCAGAATAAATTAAAATTGTCAACAAAACCAATATTGCGGGCTCCACAGGTGGAATGAAGGAATGTGCTGAGGGAGCCGGTGTGGGAATGGGACCAGAAATAAAAACTTGCTTTACACAGTTACGGAAAAGAAATTAAAAGGTCGTTCAAGTAATTGTAGCTCAGACTGCTGATGAGTTGTGTCATTAGAACTCGCATGAATGATCACTCTTGTGGACAGAGGGTGGATGTGAGCTCAGCAGCTCTTCCAAGATGACCGGGATCGTGACTACAGGAAGGCAGTGTGTGAAAGCGTTGAAGAAGAGGATGTTCCTGTTATGGAGTCTCCAACTATTAATGTGGTTGGAGAGAAAAGGGGACGAGGAGATGATGGTGGTTGAGGATTAGGAGATGACTGAGCAGGCCGGTGTTGTGGTGAGGCCGTGATGGAGATGAAAGAAAAGATGGGAAAACTTCCCGAGCGTCTCATCGTGGCCTCTTTCAGAAGTTTATGGCGAGAAGCAGAGCTCTTAGGATGGGATAAAGGCCGTTGGTTTGGCTTTCCAGTGGAGCTGGTTTAAGATTCTAAACCTTCTATTAACCTGATTAATTTAGAGGTAAAATTCACAAAAATATACACGGAAAAATCCAACATATCCAATGATGTCCTTGATCCTAAATAAGCCAACCTTTGTTTTTTTGTTGTTTGTTTTTTTCCACATTAAAGCTGAAGTAGGCAGAATAGACCCTGTGCACGATAGCATGTGCTAGTTCCGGTTGAAAAACTCCGGGTGCTACAGTTACTTCCGGTCCTGCTTACAGCGCTGTCAAAATGGAAGAAGCCAGCAGTACACTTTACTTTTCCAGATGCCTAGGCAACTTGCCTAAAATTTCTGTTGACGATGTTTATCGTCTCGATGATGATTTTGCGTCAGCTCCTTTAAGCAAACGGGAAAAGGGATTTAAATTCTATATATCCCAGTACATATATAACTTTGAAGGTAAGTGGCATCGCATCCTACATAACTAGCGCTAGCTTAACTGTAGGGCTTGCCAAACATGTACCTTATCATTTTATTTTCCAGTATTTATACATTACTATTTTTTGCTTAGTTAGCTACTAGAATCCACTTTACACTTTAGTCTTTGGTACTTAGCCTGTTGCGCTTCAGTTGCGCTTCAGTTGCGCTTCAGTGGCCCATCTGCGGTACACTTTGAGATCTGCATAAGCAATTTGCTAAACGTCTGAAACTGCAAACGCGATTATACAAACAATATACGCCGATGGAAAGCTTAGAGTCTCATGAATCCGCCGGTATAAACAACTTTAAGATGTGATTACCACAGCGGGTAATATAAACACATTTGTCCGACAAACAACGAATATCCATCCATCCATTTTCTATACACAGCTTCAACGTACACAGCGCAACTCACATTTCCGGGTTCATTATTACACACGGATGAAAATATTCCACAAAAAACGGCCATAATCCAACCTTTTACATCCAGACGAAACAAGCCAGTAACATATTTTGTCCAAAACATGTCCTGAAGTCGGTATATACTCCACGAATAGGTCGTTTTCAAGGAAATGCACCTCGCGATGCGCGTCTAATTTTCCCTGTATTTCTCGTCATATTTTTATTTACAAATAGAATGTTAGCGATTTTTTGTACTGAAAATGGCTGGAATTGACTGCAGCTTAAATGGTTAGTCGAGTTCAGCAAGACATTTTATATTTGTAGTTTTGTTTGAACAAAATGACAAATGCTTGGATTTCCTCTATATTTGATTAGATGTAAAAACGGAATAACATGATTGAAGAGCGCATGGATTGTTGTTATAGTTTATCAGATATTTGCTGTTTGATCAGTGACTATGCACTAATATTTCCGATCCTCAGCTCAGTGTGAAACATTTTTTTTCGTCTAATTTTGGCAATCCACTGAGCCCGCAAATGCCGGTCTTTTGGAAAATGGTGAAGGCTTATAGAACTGTTATAAACACCAAAAGCCGAACATAATGGTACACTACAGTACCTCCCATATCGACCTTGAACACGCTGAAATCTGATTTTTTGTTTTGCCAAGAAAACAGTGTTTTTCTTTTTTGATTCCATATTATCCATGCTGCGAAATAGCCTCCGGAAGGACCTGTAAGCCCCTCCGGTCAGAACCCGGAAGTTAGCATTTTTGACGTGCACAGGGTCTATTCTGGACAAGTGAAAACAACAAAACAAGCTCCAGAATTAGATACAGAAACCAGCACAGAGCAACACACACACACACACACACACACACACACACACACACACACACACACACACACACACACACACACACGTTTGTTTTTCTATACCGGTGGGGACTTACCATTGACTCCCATTCATATCTAACTCCTAACCCTTACCCTAACCCTAACCTTAACCATCACCAAATCAATGCCTAACCCTAAACAAACGTTTTTGCACTTTTACATTTTTTATTAACAACAATATGGCCAAGAAAACGGTGTTGCCACCCGTGGGGACCTCATTTTAGGTCCCCACCGTAAGACAAGTCCCCACCTTTATAGCAAATAGTCAGGTCAAAGTCCCCACCGGTATAGCAGAAACAAGTACACACACACACACACACACACACACACACACACACACACACACACACACACGTGGTTCTTATATCCCCGTGGGGACTTAATATTGACTCCCATTCATATCTAACCCCTAACCTTAACCCAGACCAAAACAATGCTTAACCCAAAAGAAATGTTTTTGCACTCTTACTTTTTCAGTAACAACAACATGGCCAAGAAAACACTGTTTAAACTTGTGGGGACCGAAATGAGGTCCCCACAAGTGACATTGTTTTCGGTTTTCCCCACAAGTATGGTCAGCACCTGACCACACACAGACACCCACACAGACACCCACCCACACACACACACACACACACACACACACACACACACACACACACACACACACACACACACACACACACACACACACTACTACAAACTCTCAACCAATCAGAGGGGAGCTAACTAAACATGTCATGTTCACTGACATTAGGTAAATGTCGAACTGAACAATAAACATTGAAACCTCAACATCAACAACATCAGTCCGTTACAATGATATTTTTAAAAAACTGAGATAGATAGATAGATAGATAGATAGATAGATAGATAGATAGATAGATAGATAGATAGATAGATAGATAGATTGATTGATAGAAAAATGTCAATAGCACTAGTTAAAATGGATTTTTTTTCCCAGTGACAACAGAAAAATATTGCCTATCCCAGCTTTAATAATTAGTGTCATTAGCACCCCTCTCCTGTTCTTTTACTGCTTCTGTGTCAATATAAAATGATCACTGTTTGATTCTACAGCTTGTAGGTGCGCCTGTTTGAGCCAAATGCAAATGTGTACGACATGAAATGCAAGTCAGTCCTAACAGAGGCCAAAAGAAATGTTTGCATATGAGACTGATCTATAATTTTAAACAATAAAAACCACTGGTTCTGTTAAAAACACAAGACTCATAATAAAAGCCCGTCAAGTTGCCCTCACATCAAACTTGTTCTTGACATTTAAATCCCCGTGTGGCTTATAGAGGGGGTCTGCAGGTCTTTGTCATTTCTATCGACTCTCCATTCATACTGCAACTGGCCCTCTGAGCTCTAATCAATGGACGCTAATGCTTCTATTATAATCCATGCTCTCAAATTAAGGTTGCATTGATCAACAGGCCTTGGGTTGCTACAGTATGGAGCAGCATGAGGGACTGGAGGGAAATTTCTGTTTAGAGCTAACACAGACTCAGGGAGGCGGCGAGAGGAGGTGACGTGAGAGCAATACCAGATCTAAGCGTGTGCTTTTCAAACTCCATTTTTAATTGCTAGCCTTTCCCCAAGGTTCTTAAGCATGCATTGTCGCTGTCGGTTTAGACGGGTTGAGAAAATGCATCGTGCGTATTGATCTAAAGGTGTGCTGGGTTTTTAAGCACCGCTGAGCTTTGGGCTGATCAGAGATGAAATTGCTCCAGGTGTTTTTTCCCTCAATGAAACAATATTGCATCAGTAAGCCTCTCAGAGAATTAACATGCATCTAGCATGCCTCTTGGGGATGAAACGTGGATTTGGAGGTATCGGCTGCAGATCTGAACTGTGCCAGCGTACACAAACGCCCTTTGTGTCTCAACAAAAAGATCTCTGTTGCTTTTATTTCATTTTATTGGCAATAATAAAGCAGTGACACAATTCTGCAGCTTTCTTCCACAGTTCATTAGGAAACTCTTGACTTTTAATCAGCTGTTTTCAAGTGGAGACATCCTTCAATTTACACAACCACCGGTGCATATGTACCGCAGCACAAATCAGTTAACAGATCATTGACGCCATATTCAAAAAGACAGGATGAGATCGCTGCTGTTGCTGCTGCTGATGAACACGAGATAATATTGTTTTCAGCCACCTAACTAGAAAGTCTCATTTGTCTGATGGAGCAATAACTCCCATGTGTTGATATTCATCATTAAAAGTGCAGCTTTGATTAGATACGTACACGATCCTGGCCTTGTTTCTCATCATGCTCTGTCAGACACACAGCCTCGCCTCGTCTCTCTCGACTCGCGGCTCTCCTGTAATTTATACAGCCACTTGGTTGCCTCTCCATTTCCCACGATGACCAGGGCAAACGCAGCTAGGAAATGAGAGCGAGACATGATGGAGTAGTCAGAAATGCACAATGTCAGGAGGAGAAGTCATGAAATACATTCAAGAGCATTTCAACAAGAGGAACAGACTTTCAGAAGTCACCGTATCTGAAACTTCCTGACATTGATGAACACGTAACAGAACTGTATCTGTGTAACTTTTGTGAAAACATAAAGACATAAAGGAATAATACATCAAAAACGTCCAAAACATTATCTGGACTTAACTGATGAAAAAGTACATTGTGTTTCACCCGTCATTACGTTGATGTGTCTGTTTAAAGGTGAATTCAGGTTTATTTGAGCTTGATGTTTTCCCATCGATGTGGCTACTGTGGCTCCATGAGTCATGCTAAAAAAACGGTGGAATGCTGTAAGATTTAAAAAATAAAAGATGGTGAAAATAACAGTTGGGTCAATATATAATTGCTGGAGTTTTTGTAACATAGTTGGCAGGTATCATAGTTGATATTTTTGCTGTTTTCAAGCCTAAAATCAACAGGAAATGACATCATGCGGAGCAGGTCATGTGATCTGGAATTAACACACTTCCTTCAGAGGTGTTTCTGTAATGGAGAACTTAGTGGAAAGTGATTTCTGGGACACAGATACAATTTGTTATTAGGGTCCGAGCACCGAGGGTGCCGAGGACCCTATTGAAACCCTAGGGTTTATTTATTATTCTTTGTTGGTAAACTGATGTTGTTCCTGGACTCGCTGATCTGAAACTGCTGCTCTGAAGAGTGAAACCTGTTGATGACAGAGTTAAAAAAACAACCTCCGTTTAACCAGGAATAAGAGTAATTCCAGCCATGAATCTTTCCCATCTCTTGCATCATCAGCATCATCTTCCAATCAAAGCGCTCGGTCCGACCCTGAATCACATCTCTGGCTTCCTGGCTGCTCATTTCCACTTCAGTCTTTCTGTTCTTGTCTCCGTCTCCCTCCACACTTCTTCCTCACGCTTCATTTCTGTATGACATTAATTACAATGAGGAGAAAGTGATGGCACTCACTGCTTCAGCGCTACAGCGGGCGTATTCAGAAAACTCGCAGCCTGATGAAGTGTCCACTTCACACTGCTCTGTGATTTATCACTTATTTCTGCCACAATGCTCAGGGCCTATAATTCCTATTCTACGCCTTTTGCTGCCTTGACATATGTCTCGTATGCAGAGAGGCGACAGCGTCGTTTCTAGCTCAGTATGTGGAGTGACCTCACCCGACGGTCAGATCTGAGCTCAGAGAAAGCTTAAACAACCCTGTGAGCGGTCTGTCACACAACATATTTCATAGTACAATTATATTTACTCTATTAGTGGGTTTCTGCTATACGTCTATAATGTGTGTGGATGTGGCTGTGGGGGTTAAACATGTAGCTGAGTTGAACCACAGTTCATGGCAAACTTCCACTGACTTGTTTTAGTCAGATGAATTCCAGTGCTCTCTGTAGAGTAAATATTATTCTACAGCTATTTGCCATAATTTGAAAGGAAAATTATTAATTATCTTACAAATTTTCCCACAGTTTGTTAAATGACCAATAATAACCGGTAAAATCACATGGCAGGGTATTATTTACATTTTAATTGTTTTTTTTAAGAAGGCTAAAATATAGCTAAAGTTCACATCATAAATCTAAATTCCAATAAAAGGTAATTTGTTCTTTTCTAACATTTGACAGTAAAGTGACACTATTTTTTTCCTGTATTTAAATCAGCAAAATTATAATTTTACAGACTCTTAATGAAAAAATTACGCATAGCAAGGATAAGAAATGTTAAATCTATTTTAAAACTGATATTTTACAAGCTTTTAACAATTTAACTGAAAAAACTGGCTAAGATTGTAAATAAAGAGATAAAAATATAAAAATGATGTGTATGTGTGTGCATATGTGTGTGTGTATATATATATATATATATATATACACAGTATATATATGTGTGTGTGTGTGTGTGTGTGTGTGTGTGTGTGTGTGTGTGTGTGTGTGTGTGTGTGTTTTTGGTTTTTCCAGTCTTGTTAAATTACAGATAATATGCAAGATTACAGTAAAACTGTATTAATAAACACATTGGTTGTAAAAAAAACAAACAAACAAAAAAAAAACACTATTCCACCTTGTTTTAACCTAGCACTGGCTCTCTTGCTATTTTTTTTAAAATGGATTTACAGTGTTGCTTGAATTGGACCTGAGGCATCTCTAAAATACTGCAGTGCTGAAAATAACATGCAGCACAAGGTAAATGTTGCTCATTTTATGTCAAAAAGCAGAAATGTGCTACTTTCTTAATACCAACCACCATAAAACGTTCCAGCGCTCTGCATACGGTTTCCCTGTCAGCGTTCAGACGTGCCAGAGTGAAGATAAAGCAGCTCATCCACTAAAGATGAAGCAGCCACAGGCATCTCCTACTGCAAATGTTAGCATTCATTAATTGATTAACTGTTAGCTGCAATAAATTAATCGTCAGCTATTTTAATAATATATTAGTCAGTTTGAGTAATTTTACAGACAAAAAATGGGATATTTCTGGTTTCTTTACTCCTCCACAACTGGAAACTGAATATCTTGGGCGAAACTAGACATTTAAAGGCGTCATTTTGGGCTGATTGTCCTCCCCAACTCATCGATTAATCAAGAAAACAACAGGCAGGCTACTCCACAATGAAAATAACCATTAGTTGCAGCACTAATTGGAATAATTCGCCAAAACAAAGAGCTTTGGAAAATTTTGTATCTGTCATTTCAGGGAGAAGAACGTGAAGAAAGACCAGTTTCCTCGCATATTGTAATGGGAAATCAAAGAATTCAGTCATGTGGATTAATGGTGAGGATGCACAGAAATAGAGTATTTGTCTCAATAAAACAGTGAAAAACACCAATTTTATTTAAAGAAATTGTTAAAATGTTTCCTGTACCTGGATTTTAGGTTTTCCTTTACATGAATAATGATTAACTATTTTAATAATTAAAACAAAACAATGACTTGAATAGATTAAAAGAATGCCTCAGAATGGGCGAGTCTCTTTTTTTCTTCAGCACTGGGTCTTTATTTACTCCCAGATCTCATACAACCTATTGTTGAAAACATAATTAGATCCATATAGATTCTACTTGGTCTTGGTATGTCACCTGTTGCAGGAATGTTGTGCTTTTCTTTAGATAAATAAAGATTTTTGCCACTTCAAATTGATGCAAAAATGGCACAAATGGCCACCAGAACGTATAAAATTAAGCGTTTGATGCTTGAAATTTCCTGTCTCGAACAAAATGCACATCCATACATGAACGCACGCCTCTGTAAGTGAGTGCAAAAAGATGCAACGGATATTTTAGTCATCGTTTTCCTGGCGTCATTGAGGCTGAAGATGGAAGATGGAGGAGAAATGGAAAATGCAAGACAAGTGAAGTCAAACAGATGCAACAGACAGCAAATGAATGACATATGAGCGAAGCTATGCAGATGCACAAACAGATTGAGAATGAAAAGATATTAAAAGCGGGAAAGACGAGCATTAACTAACTGCGCTTTATCAGTTTAAATGAGTCTGGACTTGGGGATGGCAGGAGAGTCTCTAATCCTGTTTCCCTGAGGCCTTAAATCACCTGCCATCCACAAAGTCACCGTCCATCCCACAGGAAAACACTCATTACAGGCTGCCATTACGTTTGACTGCATCTCTCTCCATAACCTTGAAACACTGTTCACTCAGCCAAAAACACTTCAATCCAGCGGGAGAGCCGGGTCAATTGAGTCAATGTCGAGTGACTCCCTTCTCCCAAAGGCACCGCAATTGACATGTTTTTTTTTTATTTCTTCCTTCTTTTTTAGGTTTAGTGAATGTTTCTTGCAGGTGTAGGTACATGGCAGTGAAACATAAAGCTGCAGGTGTAACTATGTGCATTGATCTTAGTAAAGCCACCTGAGGACAAAACTCCTCAAAAGTGCATGCACTGAGGACGACGCTGCAGAGTCAGTGTCCTTGAAGAATTCCTTAAAGATGTCTTTTATGGTAGCTGCATGTGCTGCAGAAAAGGACAAAAAGCAAGAGGATTTGTAAGACTTCTTTCATCCCATTTCATCCTTTATTTGTGAGCTATAACCCAGATGTTTTCAAGTCATCATGCACCATTTTCAACAATTTCACACTTAAAACAACCTAAATAATTCAGAGAACACCTCTCAGCTGCTGCCAATTCCAAATATATGTACTCATCTGCAATGCATCACACATTACTTTAGTTTTTCTCTCATGTCATAGCAAATTATGCTGCATACTGCACAGCACTGGATGCAGCTATGCACAAAACTCTGCAGTGCTAATGCCTAATAACAAAATCTAATCTGCATTTTTCTGCCAGTTCATTTGTAATGGAAAACACAGCAAAAACAAAAAGAAAAAAAGAAAATACAGCAAGGGAGCACGTGATGTCGAGGGAGACAGATCACAGAGGAGGGGAGCTGTAGCTAATTTCATGCTTTGTATTTTACTGTCATGCATGGCTAATTCACGGTGCAGGCCAGCGCAATGAAAACGCCCTGTGATCTTTCACAGTCCTCCCCATCGCCCGGGCCTCCACCGGCGAAACCCGAGCTGCTATCTCTATGTGGGGAAGGCCTTGAAAATCCATATTACGGTTTACTTTCATACAGCGCTAATTCAGAGGGAGCCTGATAAAACCGAGAGGGGGGAGACAGTAGTGGCAGTTCCATTTGGGTTCGCTACCCTTGACTGGCTCTGAGATGTAAATGACTATCCTCCCCCCACCGTCCAATGTGCCGTCTCTGGTCTTGCTCCATTTGTAATTTAATACCTTTGACAGAATGCGCTAGTTGGCTGGGTAAAAATGCATGAGGAAAAATCCCCATCATCACGCTGTAAAAATAAAAAGAGCATTTTAAAAGGATATTTTTTGGGAATAAGCTGGATAACAGAGACGCTGCTGGCACATCTATATGCTAAATAAGAGCTTTGTTCTTAACTGCTGAGTTACACTCTGTTTTGTTCTTGACACTGCGTTTGAATTTTGCATTGAATCTGTTTGAACTGTAAATTAACTCCATGTTTTCGTACTTCTGTTTTTTAGCGTCCATTGTTTCTCATTATTATTCCTCTTGTATATGACTGTATTTTACTGTTTTGTTTTGTTTTTTAATTTTTGCAACACAGGAATTCATAGATGTTGGACAAATGAATTTGTTGTTGGTGTTGATAATAATAATTGTAACAAGAAAAGCACTCAGAGTTCGTAGTCCTCCGCTATCATTTCCAACGGATGTGTCCCGATAAGTCCACAGCGGTGGATTTGTGATCATCGGCAGGCAGCTGACGTAGTGTTCACTTGTTGTCATGGTTACAGTGACGTTGCCGCTATTTCACAATGATACAGAAATCTTTAACAAAGCCGTAAATCCAGACTATAAGCTGCATAACTGCCAAAATCTAATCAGGTGGTCCTTGTGTCATTTCTGACCTTCCCTGAAAATTTCATCCAAATCCATTACTCCGTTTTTGAGTAATGTTGCGAACAGAAAGACAGACAGACAGACTAACAGATAGACAAACGTACCAAAGACAAGTCCAAAGACATGCATGTTAGGCTAATTAATGATTCTAAATTTGCTCTGTATGAGCACGCATAGTTATCTCTCACCGTCTGTGTCTCAAGTCTGAGAATCCAGTGCTGCTAAGACGGACAGTTTAAAATACAAAAATGCTTAAAAAATAAAATTTTAAACCTGCAACATTGATATATCTCTTGCTGTTGCTCATTGTCTTTTTTTATTCTGTAAGCCTTTCTCTGAATGTCAAGTTTCGGTTTTCATCTGGAGCATCAGAAACCTTTCCTTGACACTTCCTTGTCACTGTCTGGATTTTTAATGGTTCTCACTTACAGACAGAAAAACATGTTGAGAGCTGGTAGTTAGCTGTTGAAAAGCTGCTGGCAGACTACATTAAGGACTGGTTCATGATCTCACAGTGCTTCTATGGAAACTGTTTAACCACTTAATAGCTGAATTTGGTGCTCTTGAATTAAAATCAACAATGTTTTTCATTTAATTTTAAGTAAAACTAAGAGGTCCATAACACCGTTTGGGGCAGTTACAGATCTGTGTAGTTTAGTTTTGACTTGTCAAGATAATAGCTGTAGGTTTTCCAGATGTTTTTTTCCTATGCTGCTGTTGATGTTGTTGTTTGTTGTTATTACAAAAAAAACTGCGAAAATTACAGCAAATATATGTGAAATGACATTTTCAGTTGATCTATCAAAGAACAAATTACTACTTGTAAAAATTCCAGTTTCTTGATATTGATAATATTTATGGTTTTGGCTTGGTGTTTTGTTTTTTGTTTGTTTGGTTTGTTTTTTTAACATCTATATTTTTTCTGTATAATAAATATGTAAAATAAGTTTTTTAAATTTTTTAATCCTTGTACACATATTCTTCCTTTCCAAAAATGCCAAATATCTGTTAATCAATGATATTTTCATTGATTTAAATACAGCAAAACAGTAATTTTACAAATGTTGTGGAAGAACAAATTACTTTTTATAAAAAAAATACAGATGATACTGAGATTTGGATCTTTTTTGGTGAACAGGAAAATACTGTCCTTTTTTTTATTGTGCTTGCTACTATTTGTATTATTTAAAAAAACTGGGATAATCTGTAAAATAATAGTAAATAGTCAGCGTAAAAGTAAAAGAAAAATTGTGTTTTTTGCAGTGAAGTTGAACATGAAAGTCAAAATAATGGATGGGATTAGAAATGTGGGCTAACTGGTAATTTTTACATTGTAATGTGTGTAATGTGAGTACTTTGAAAAAGTAATCACATTACTGCTATATACAGTATGCCCATGTAATGATGCCCAACACAGAGTTCTAGAAGTTTTGTTGACTTGCTTCCTTGTGCTCCAGTTTTCAAGCTAACAAGCTAATCTACAGTTTCATTTAGTAGACACTTTTATCCAAAGCAACATACACTCTCAGAGTAGATGCAGCGCCTACCTCGTGTTGTCAATGACCAGGATTTGAACCACCAAACATGCCAAAGTCAGAGGTGTGAGTCACTGAGCTACTTACAAAAATGCTTTGTTCTACTGATAAAACCTCCAAGTTGAGATGGATCTGCCAACATCACGTCTTTAAATGCCACCTTGACAAGACAGAACAAACTCAGACTATCACAGCTGTGTCCCTCCTTCCTCAGGAGATGACGCCAGCTGATCTGCTACCAGGTATGCTGGAGCACAGCTGCAGCTCCCACCTTCCGTCTCCTTCACCTGTCGAAAGCAGTTAGGCCAGAGTGGCCCCATCACACCATCCGCTACCAAAACATGTCGTCTGGTTGCTGTGGAGAACGCTGCCGTCCCTAGGTGAACCTCGCCTGCACTTATTATGATAATGAGGTCCATTTCAGAACACTGACAGTCTGTGGTGGAGGTGGTGAAGTTGAAGGGGCATGAGTGGAGGAGGGCGAACGGAAGAAACGGAGATTGAAGGGAAATGCAGAAAATTGGGAGGAAGGAGGGGAGGTGAACCGCCTCGGGGAACCTCCATGCATAAAGATGAAAGCACAGGGGCCAACGTTGCTCCAACAAATCAATCAGACAGTGGTTAGAGGGCGCAGCTGGCCTGGCAGTTCCCCAACTGTCACAGGAATATGTTCCACATACAGCTGTGTGTGCGTCTGCGAACAGATTCCGTGTGCAGCCGTGTCCACTGACATACATCGACGAATCACACGTTCCAGCAGACACACACAGGAACTCCAGATTCCACCTAAAGATGTCCCAAAAATCAGACAAATGTGAAGTGAAGCAGGAGGGATTTGAGTTGTAGCGAAACCTGATCAGCCACAACATTAAAACCATGGACCGGTGAGGTGATCATCTATTTAGAATTCAAGGTACTGCCGGAAAAACTTGGGTCCTGACATTCATGTTGGTCTGCAGCCGAGCACCGACATCGTCTAGCAGGATGATGCACACTCCCACACCACAAAAACAACAAAAAAAAACCCTCAAGGCAATCATGTGGCCTCCAAAATCATCAGATCCCAATCCAACTGAACCTCCATGGGATACAAGAGAAAAAGCATTGTATTTACATACGCCCCTCTCCCTACCCTTTGACCTACTCTCTGACCATCCCTATAAACTGTGTCCTCTGCAAATGTTCTGGATCAGCTTACCATCAAAGACTCATGCTCTGTGTTGGTAAGCCCACTGTATGCCGCAATACCAATAAACACCCCATTAAGCAAACTTAGAAGGACTAAGAGTGAAATTTCTTCAACACGAGCAACTTAGGTAGCTTCATATAGCCTGTTGTTACACCAAGAGCAACACATGCACTCCACTGCTCTTTTCCTGCTTTGTTGCGTAAAACAAGCATTGAGTTCACCTACAAGCTTCCTCACTTTCCTGCAAAAAAGCCCACGTGCAGAATAACCTGATTTTTAGTCTCCTCAAACTGAACTGTTACCTCCGCCGAACATCAAACGGCGCCGAAAATGAGGCT
Source organism: Acanthochromis polyacanthus (assembly GCF_021347895.1). Classification (NCBI taxonomy): domain Eukaryota; kingdom Metazoa; phylum Chordata; class Actinopteri; family Pomacentridae; genus Acanthochromis; species Acanthochromis polyacanthus. The sequence continues at coordinate 3,594,804 of NC_067128.1, forward strand.
GAACTGCAGATGCTTAAAGTTGCCTTTCAAATCCTTTGCTTCACTTCGAGGGCTCTGTCTCAAATCTGGAGCGATACATATCTCCACTGCTGGAGACGCTGCTGCTGCTCACTATCAGCACCCTTCATCGAGCAACATGCTCTGGAGATTAGCCCTGTGCGCCGCTGCTCCTGCTAGCGCTGCCTGTATCTCCCCTTCCCCATTCTCAAGGTCAGATCAGCGCTGAGGCGCCGAGAAACCAGCAGCACGTGCAGCAAGGCATGAACACAGCATGAAATGGGGTTTATCAGAGAGCACACTTCGCCTGCTTGTTTATTTGAACGCACGCAGCATGCTGAGTAATTGCGTAAAAAAGCTGCCAATGTGTGCCGAGAGCATTTTAATTAGCTCTTGTTCGCTCTCTCAACAACAAGCTCTCTCCGAATGACAAAGCAATTTTTTGTCGATTAGGAAATTAATGACTTCCTCCCCAAATCGGGAGGGCAGATGATGGAGCTGCTGGTGCCGATGGGAGGCCGTTTCCCTCCTCGAGCCCTGAATGGGATGCATGCTGTCCAAGTTGGAGAAAGTCCAAACACAGAAGGGGGAATAGTATCTCAGACAGCCCGCCTGCTGATGTAAAGAGGCCCTGACTGGCCACTGCTGGCTCCCTCTGCCTCGCTCTCTGCTAATGCACTTTCTGGCACTCACACAGAACTGCGCACAAGCAGGAAAAAACACACACACACACACACACACACACACACACACACAGTCACCCACAACGATACAGCATTATCTTGCCATTTCAATGTCTGTCTCTTTCTCATGCAAAACAGACGCAGCGTAGTGGTGCTCAGAGTCGTGGAAACACCTGCAGGCGTCTTTGTTGTCACTTGTGAAAGTGGATGTGTTTGGATTTGGGTGTGAATATGTGTGTGTGTGTGTAAGACACTTCTTTGGGTGGTGCTGCCATCTAGTGGTGAGTATACTAACTGAAGAGCGAATGTGATTTATGTGACATGCCTCATTCATCATATAATAAGCTGATGGATGAATACACACATTGCTGTATCACTCCTTCATTCTTTAATTCATGAAAATGGGCACATGCAATTAAACTAACATGTAATTAAGGCATCATCGCTGACTGGAAAACCGTTACACTGTATCCAATTTGCCTAATAGGTTGTTTAGTCTATCTGTTACATGTAAATGTAACAAAAAAATTAAAATGTGATTGTATTATTCACAACCTCAAGCACACAACACAGAGCATGTGACGTGTAAATTAGTTTAAGCTGTTTGCGTCACTGCATAAACTGCATGTTCATAAACACTGAATCATCCAGTCTGCTGCAGACCTAATCATCCATTCCACTGACCTAATTGTGTCCATAACACAAGCAGGCACATTCTTTAATGGAACGGCTTAGTGGAAACAGATAGGGATTATAAAACGATGGGACGCAAAGATGACAAGTAACATTTTACCCAGCTGTGTTGAACATCACAACACAGAGCTGCTCCCTCCTTTCCTTTACATTAAAATCTCTCCTGGCAGCACCCAGAGTGAATTCAGCCCTCATACTCTGTGCAAGCCCTCATCTGACCTTGTCTGGCCCGGGCTTCCTCTGGACTCCATCCTGGTGCTGGCAAAGAGGGGCACTGAGCAGGAGTGACTCCTCTGTGGGAAGGCCTGATAGCGTTGCCCCTGGCTTCAGCAACTCTGGGAGAAGGTCATTGGAAAGGTTACGGAGAGTTTAGCTGCTATTAAAGGAGCTCAATAATGTCTTGTTACCTTCCTAAAGTCTTTGCTCCCTATCTTGTTCATAAATTGGGATTTTTTTCAGCGACATTAAAGACCCCAAACAATGAAAATCAAGTTGCTTTTTCACTCAGTTAACATGTTCATATGGTGATTTTTACACAAGACACACGACAAGCAAAATAAGCATTCAGTGTCCTGAGGATTTTCACCTAAACTGTGTGACAAACACAGATTCACACTTGCTAACTCTTGCTAACAGCGATTTTCCTCCTTCAAGTCACTCATGCTTGAGTTTTTAAAAAAATACTTCTAAAATGCAGAATTTTGAAATTCAGATGTATATGTGTATTTGTATAGGTGTAAAACTGAGAATTTAGGAGGCAATAATGTCTCACCTGAGTTCACATGTCCCTTGCTGCTTTCCAAACTCACCATGTGCTTATAGATAGATAGATAGATAGATAGATAGATAGATAGATAGATAGATAGATAGATAGATAGATAGATAGATAGATAGATAGATAGATAGATAGATAGATAGATAGATAGATAGATAGATAGATAGATAGATACTTTAATAATCTTGAGGGAAATTCAAGTGTTCAGCAGCTTACATACAACAACATAAAATACCAAAAAGTTAACATTAATGCTATAAATAACTCCACCTAACAGTCAATAAAATGCAGCCAGCCAAAGTATTAAATTGCTATAAATTCTAATAAACCAGGGATAAACATGTTTTTCTGCTTGTTGAACTTTTAATTTAATTGCTGCAATGATCCATCTGCATGGTAGAAATCCTATTTTTGAAACCTATTTCAAAATTATCCAAGACAACCGCTGCATTAGATGGGAATCACTCTTCTTAGCTCAGTCTGTAAATTTTATTTTAGTATTCTAAACCTGGTCTGACCCAGTAAAACTGCAGAATATTTAGCTTCTTAGGAGAATGGACTTCTAAAAAACTTGAGCATTTAAGGATCATATTCAATTGATTTCAACTGTTCTCAGAAAGTAGTTGAGGATTGCATGTTTTAGTGATATTCGCAAGGCTTTTTCTTGGATTCATAGAGATTTGCTTGCTTTAAAAGTTGTAAAAGCATGAGAAGATAGTCGATCCTGTAAAGATCCACTCCAATGAAAATCAAGTCATCCACTTTGTCTACATGTCAGTGTGATGTTTTTTTAGATGATAAAAGACACATCATGAGCAAAGCAAGCAGTCAACACCATGGCTGAGGATTTCAAAAACCAACTTCTAGGGTTTCATATGTAATAAACTTAAATAACTAATTATATCACCTTGCAAGGTCTAGTATGGTGCATGTCCATTAGCACCTACTCAGCTTGACTCTACTCGTTTGTGAGGTTTTCCATTAGGAACTAAAAACAGTACCTGGTACCAGGTACTGTTTTAGTTCCTACTCAGCCGGGGTTCCAAGTAAGCTGAGTCCAGCCAATAATGTGACGTCTACAGAGTGCAGGCCACTGATAGGACAGGGAGTGACGGCACGAAAGCAACTCCTTCACGAAAACCAAACCTGGCGTTTTTTTTAAAAAACAAAACAACTGGCAACAGCAACAGTGCGCATTGGTCTTCACGAAACTTGGCAAGATTTGAATATGGCAGACCTGTACCGTGGGTGAATGAAGAGATCGAGACTTTTCTGTCTTTGGTGGCGGACCAAAGAAGATAGAGGGAGCTGGACGGTGCGACTCGCACCAAGAAAGTTTATCAGGAGGTCTTCGAGCAGACGGCCGCCCACGGATACAGGACAATGAAGCAGTGTCGGGAGAAGCTAAAAAAGCTCAAAAGTGTACTTTGTGCTTGCTGTTTCCTACATTTTGCTGCTGTGCTATGATGACTCCACCTGCGATGAGGTGGTACTCAATTATGGAAATCGACCTAAACCTGCGTCGAGTCGAGTAGGTGCTAATGAAAAGCGCCTATAGATATTCTTTAGAATTGATTTCTGGCTCGAACATGCATGCCTGAATTACTCCAAAGCCATAACTTGCCATTGTTGAAGGTTGAGTAGTTTTAGAGTTCCTGAGCACAGTCATACATGAGCTGGTGTGCTCGAGCTGCAGCAAGCAGAGGAGGGTTATAGTTACAGCTAAGCTATCATTAGACAGACAGGGGTTATTTTCATGGTGACAAATCTAAATGTGCAACTTTGAGACACAGAGATGAGTTTTTAGAGATTTAATCGATGACCACAGTAGCATTTTTCAATTCCAACAGCAGTGCAACCAAAAAATAATATAATTTGTAGCGAAAGACAGCGTGTCTGTACTAATGACCAGTCAGGAATGATCAACCAGCATACAGCAGCTCTCCATACCTGTCCACTGCATTTACCAATGATATTTTTCCCAATACACAGGAACACACATCCATGTAATTGGAAGTGATTCCCTTCATCAAGCAGATGCAGAGGGGAGCAGTATTGACATTCACTGTGTAACCTTATTTGACAAGTGAGGGCTGAATAGAAATAGACTTAAACTCATCTAAGACCATCTTCCTGCCATCTGAAATCTAAGGTGACACAGTAAAGCAGACTGTTAGATCAGGTGGAGGACTGCAGCGCAACAATGAAAGAAAAGCGAGTGCCACAACGGCATCAGCTCACTTTGTCAAACGTTCTGCAGTAAACATCCTCTCGAGTATCTCAATTTGGGCGTGTGCATGAACATTATGCATGCAAATGTGTTTCTACGTGTGTGTTTGTGCGTTCGCTACACTGGCAACTGGCAGTCTGTTGACCCACTTTGAGCTGTTTTCATTTTTCAGTCACTCCCCACGAGCAGCCACAAGACTCTCCTCGCTCTCTCTCTCCATGTATGTCTCGTGTTTTTTCTTTTTTTTTTCTGACTTCTTCCTGCTCTCCTCCCAGTATTTACCTGGTAATGATTGTGACATGAATCATTTCCAACAGGGAGGAGTTTTTCTTGGCGAACAACTCCACGAAAGCCAGTGAGAGGAAGAGAAATGTTCTTTTGATTCCCAAAGCTTGAACAAATTGATGAGTTTACAAGTCCTCCCTCTGTCTCTCTGTTTGCGTTGTGATTTTTAGTGGAAGAGCATCGACTTCTGAGGTGGGCAGAAGGTTTACTTGGTGCACAAGATGCTGTGTGCAGAGAAAAGGCAGGACATTTCTAGTCACATCTTTTTTTCTTCATCTTGGGTAGTTTTCTTGCCACTGTCGCCTTGGAGCTTGCTCTGGGGGTCAGGCATCTGGGTTCTGTAAAGCGTCTTGAGACAATTTGACTGTAATTGGCGCTATATAAATAAAATTGAATTGAATTGAATTGAATCTTTGTATAGTGAGACAGGTGGATATAGGGTCAAAATTTTAACTACAGAGATCACCATGAAACTTAGTTGATTACTTACATTTCTACAAATTTGGCATTAAAATATGCAAATGTGACACTATCTGTCAAAATTGATATTTTAATTGTGCTTAATACTGACACATTGCAATTAGTATATTTATGTCTTTTGTCTTCTTGTTTTTTTTGGCCATACTGCTGCCTGGCTTCCTTTGCCAGTCAAAACACTTTGTAAACTATTGTTTTTTAAAGTTCTTTTATGAATGAAGTTTTTTTATTATGACTGTTAAATATACAATCATCTGCATACATTTTCAGACTAGAAATGTGGATATTGGCTAAAGTCAGGTTCGACATACTAGAATCAGTGATTTTTTTCCCAGAAATACTCCAAACAGCCAGGAAGAAAATCCATTTTTGGTGTATTTTCAGGAAAATGTTTTATAAAAAAAAGCCCTTGAATGATATAAAACAACCCTGGAACTTTTTATCCAAAACTGGAAAGTTTGGTGTATGTCAGTATAATATTTTGTGGTCCAAAATATGAGAAACAACTCATTTTGTGAAAATGACCTTTAAAGATCCATCCATCCAAATTTCTTCAACTTATCTGGGGTCAGGTCGCGGAGGCAGCAGACGATGCAGATCATTCCAGACGTCCATCCCCCCAGCGACGCTTTCAACCTCTTCCCGAGGGATCCTGAGGTGTTCCCAGGCTAGACGAGATAGACAATCCCTCCAGCGAGTTCTGGGTCTGCCCCGGGGTCTCCTCTCAGGCAGACAAGTTCGGAAAACCTCCAAGGAGGCATCCGAATCAGATATCCAAACCACTTCAATTGGTTCCTTTTGACGTGAAGGAGCAGCAGCTCCCTCCAGATGACCAAGCTTCCCACTCTATCTCTAAGGCTGAGCTGAACCACCCTACGGAGAAAGCTGATTTCAGCTGCTTGTATCCGTGGTCTCATTCTTTTGGTCACTACCCAGAGCTCATGACCATAGGTGAGGGGGTTGGAACGTAGATGGATGGTAAATTGAGAGCTTCACCTTGCAGCTCAGTTCCCTCTACACCATGGCTGTTCGGTAAGGTCCGGAGGTATTGAACTCCACATCATCTGCCCAAAGCAGAGATGTGATCCTGAAGTTCCCACCTGGACACCCTCCTCACCCCGGCTGCACCTTGAGATCCTGTCCATGAAAACCACGAACAGGATCGAAGACAATGAGCAGCCCTGGCGGCCTTTAAAGATATGTGTTGTAAACTTATAAAATAGAAGTCACTCCTTGTAGGTAATATTTTTAATTAATAGTTACCGCAATGAAACTTTCCTAGCTGATGACTTCAATTCAGACAATTTTTTTTTTGGGATTGCAAATTTTCTGTATTTTTCTGCTTATATGCAAATTAGGTATTATGTAATTAAATATACATCCATTTGTACAAATGCTCATGTTCACAAATATAAAATAAGAATTTTCCTTCCAGTCGTCTAAAATAAAATATATAATGGAAGCAAAAATAGCCCAAAATGTCAACATTTCCTAGTACATGAAAAATCCATGACTGTGATGTTTTTTTCTTGTCATGTCTCATTTTAAATGGGCTCTTACATTCTGGGAAAGCTGTGTATCGATCCATTGACATTTTGCATGCACATACATATGAAAACACGGCAAAAGTCAATTCAACCTTCTAATATTTATTTCCAGACCACTGCAGAACTCATAAACATGAGTTCACCTAACTTGAACTGAAATGAGTTGAATTAAGGTTCTTCTTCCGCACTGTTAGTGTAAAAACTTTGTTTGACAGTTGTTGATTCTACTTTTTCTAAGTCATTCATTCAATTTAAGTGAACTTAATTTAGCTGATTTTACATTTCAAAACTCATGACTGGGCTGGAAGTTCGTACAACTGCAGCAGGAGAAGGTCCATTTTTAATTTGAACCTGTTTCATGTAATCTGTATTCATTCACATCCTAAAACCACAACCAGGTGCATGCACGAGACAGTTTCTTTAGCTGCCCTGCATCTGGAGTGCACAGACTTGTGATGTTTGAATGAAGGCTGCTTTTTCCTGCATGTGTCCGTTGATCCTGCTCTCATCCAGCTTCACCTCCCTTCACCCTGCCTGCTCCAGCGGGCCCCGCGGTGACACTGGAGATCGGGTACAACGAGCTGTCTCAGGGCACGAGTCGCCTTCCTCAGCCCCCGACACACTGCTATCGCTGCGAGCATCCACATAGCCGGCGGCTCTGCCACCTCCATGTCGACTCGCATCAGAGCCGTTTGTCACAACCCCAAATTAAGCAACACAGCTGGCAGCACGTGGACGCTCACTGCCATTGTTAGTCTGGCCTCATGGTAACGACAGTGAAATCCTCGTTGCCACGGCCTGACCTTAAGCTGATGAATATATTCCATTAAATGCTGCTTTTCAAATAAAAGAGAATTAGCCTCTTCAGTAACCTTTCATTTGAAAATCACACTCGGGAGGCTTGTATTTTTCATTCAGAGGATCCCGCCGGGAAAGTCAATCATTAAAGCTGCTGTTGGAGGAATGTGACATAACCACCGTTATTTGGGTTCCCAAAAAACTGAAGCCAACCATCATTCTAAATCTAAAGCACCACTTACAAACTCCCTGGAGGGATATTTCAGTTGAGTAGCGAAAAAAGCACCCACTCCATCAGTAATCCTGATCCAGCATGACCAGGGAGTGGAAACAGGACGGTGTGGGGTTCCTCAATGCCAAGTACCATCCACAGTTTTTTTTTTAAAGAATAAGAAAAGGGAAGAGAGAGAAGCACCCAGATGATTGGGTTTATTAAAAGCTTTCTTGTCCCGAGCCACAGCCTGATGATTGATCTCCTTTGACGTGTCCTTTTACCCCGTGTCACATTAATAAAGTATGACTCTGCTGAGAGACTGACAGACTGCCTCCTCCTCTGAGAAACACTGAGGCAGAGGAAGGAAGAGAGGCAGAGATGGAGAGAGAAAGAAAGAAAGAAAGAAAGAAAGAAAGAAAGAAAGAAAGAAAGAAAGAAAGAAAGAAAGAAAGAAAGAAACTCATAAAAGGAAAAAAGGAGGGAAAACAGTAAAAGGACCTACAAGTACCAGTTATTCACAGCAGGGATGTCACTTTTATAGCTGATCGTTATGGCAGCAAAGCCTGAGTGAAGATATTCATCGCATTCATCATAGCATCAGGGTCTGTTACGGTGACATTACATAATTCTCCCATTTCACAGCAAAACTCATTTTGCAAGCCTTTACGTTCTCGCTCCGTTCACTGGTCTCAAGTGAAACATTTATGCTTAAATGGCAACTCAGACTGGAGCAGCTCGAGGGTTTCCTTCTGGCAATTTTGCGCAGGATAATGTCTGCTGCTCTTTGTGCTTCTGCTGCTTTGCAGGTAGAACCAGATAATGCTAACATAAACTGAAAAACAACGAGCAGTGTTTCTACAAATGGTGGGATTACCAGTCCTTTTACCAACAGTCTTGCTTTGAAATCTGTTCAAAGAAGAAACAAAGAGCTGGTAAAATCTCAAGTTTAGTAAACCATAGAAGAGTTTCAGTGACAACTGCTGTATTTGCTATTGGCCAAATAGTCTTTGTTTTGGTCACTCAGTCTTATCATTTGCTCATGGAGGTCAGACTGCCATTTGAAGTTCATTAATTGTTGATAAGACAATTATGATTTTAATTATTGTAAAAGTGTCTTTGTTCAGCTCATCAGACATCCCACTGTGTCCATCCTGCCTTTTGTTTCTGTATTTTATCTGTAGGTTATGGTCTAGTCTTGCATTTTCAGCAGCTTAAATCACTTGTTTCCAGAACTCTTCAAAGTAGGTTTAATCTCTGTAGTCTTAAGAGTCTGTACACAAGTTTCAGCGAAAACTAAAAACAGCTGAACCTATATCATACACACCTAAAGTAATAAAACATGATTTTTAATGCTCTTTTCAGTTACAACATTACAAAGCCACTGCTTTGCTACAAACTTGTAAAGATTTTCTGATTGGTCAGGGCTACCTGCTTTTATGTAGCTGCATGAATTTGTATGAGAACAACAGCTGTGCAGAAGTGAAAAAGTTCTGTTACTCCAATGCCAGTTAATGTTTTCTCTGTAATTTTTACACTTTACAAAGGCGTCCTGTGGGCCGGATGGGACCCTATGGAGAGCGGGTTTTGACCTGCGGGCCGTGTATTTCACACCCTATTAAACCCTCAGAGTGACACTTCACACAGTATGTTAAGAAAACGGACTGAGAAGCTGAGCACTGACACTTCAGCTCATGCAAAGTTTCTTAAATAAAACACTTCATTATTGACTGTGACTGCGTAATGTATTTAAAAAACTGCCTGCTATGAAAAAAGACTTTTCCCTAAACAGAAGCCTTCAGTAATTTCAGGGATATTCAGATTGTTAAAAAGAGAAAAGCGTGTATATCAACATGAAACAACTTAGAATTATTTATAAATAGAATCATATTTAGTTTGAGTAAGCAAAGATTTGCATAAGTCACTTGTTTTTTTTGCTGAGTTAACAGACTCCTGCGCTACTTAGATGTATTTTAACAGATTCTTCAATTACATTATCGCTTTGAAGAGAAACTACAAGCAGAAATCCAGGCCCTTTCTAAACACTATTTTAAACTTGACAGGAGAAACTAAAATTTCTGCATTTTTATTGCTTCTCGAAGAGATTCTATATTCCCACACATGGATGTTTATGTATCACTATCAGTTCAATTCAGTTCAGTCCTGCTGAATACACTCTACTGTCATGAACATTGATGCTACTGAATACCACCCTTTATAAAGGCAGAGGTGCTGTTGGGATCCTGAAGCACTGAGTTAAATACAGCCCAGCAGTCTTTAAATTTTAACATTTTAATTGTACCATTAGTTCTTAGTTATTTCAGTGCAACATGAATATGAAATGTGAGACACTGCGCTGTGGGCAAAGTAAGATCATCTCATTTTCATTTTATGCTCAATCCAAGTTCCAATTTTCTATCACAGTGAGTGCAGGTTAACTCAGCTGTGTGTCCAGAAATGAGTCTTATTCGTGGTGATTTGCAGCTAGAATTATATTTAAAGATGTGTCTTGTGACAAAAAACATTTGAGGAATGTTGAGCTACACTAAGAAAGATACCAGATAGAATAATATTTGTACTTCTTTAGGTTATAATGCTCATTTAATTGTCAATAATGATTTGATTCAATAGTAATTTCAGACTGCCCCTTCAAGTAGACCCAGAGAAGAGATGAAAGTGCTGGTGAGAGGAAAAGTCCAAACATAAAGTTCGATGAAACTCCAAAGACCCCCAAAAAATGTTGTAAACAAAGTTTCATGTTCTACTGAGCATGGTTTTGCATCCACAAACTGACTTTGCTCATACTACATCAGATCTGATTTAAGTTTGTTCCCTAGAAGTAGGTGTATTTTTGTTTCAGCAGGACCCCTTTATGTGAAAGTGGTTTGTAGTTTTGTTTCTGGTCTTATCTACTTGACTTCTGACTACTGGTCTTTTTTATTGTTGATTTCAACTTACAACGAGCTTGTCCTGAGCTTCTCTCTTGGTGTTAAAAGTCTGTTGCTTTTATTATGAAGGCTTTTATTTGTATTTATATATTACAGGATAGCATAAAACTGTTTATCTACTGTCTTTAGAATTTCTAACAACAATAATGAATAAAAAAAAATAAAAAGTGATAATGACAATTATCCTACTCTATATTATCCTACTCTATTCTACATTATTCTGTTTTGCTCTATTGTGTCACACGTCACCTGGTACCGCGCATGTGCAGTCCAGTGCTAAGGAAGAAAGGAAAATGTCTTTAACGAGGTGAGTCTTTAGACTAGGCCTTTTCTGTTTAAAATTCACAAATTTGTTGTCAGGTGTCCATTTCACATTATGTTGTACGTCGAATAGATATAGCGACTACTATTTCACACTGATTTTTTTGTTCGGTCCGCTGTCGTTTCCTTGTTTTGATCAAAGCTAACGGCATTAGCAGAGGCTAGCTAGTCAAAATGTCGCAAGCTAAACGTTAAACATGTAGCATTAGCTAGCCTAGCAGCACACAGTCACGGTCTCTTGACATGTGCATCTGTTGTGTTGTGCCAGTTGAGGTGGTTACATCCTTTACTTCGATTCTTTAACATTATTAAGAGGTATAGATTGACTGTTGATTGGCTCTTTGGCGTTCAAAATTAATCATATAATCCATCCACATACTGTTGTTAGCTCTGTTAGCATCAAAGCTACATGTTATAACTGCCGGCTAACGCTAGCCAGGGATTACAAGTTTAGGGGGACTGTCGGAAATGATTCAGTAAGTATTTTTGTGTGTCCAGCTTCTTACCGGCACCGACCCAGCTGTCGCAGGACCAGCTGGAGGCAGAGGAGAGGCTCCGGGCCCAGAAGTCCTACTCCACCGCCTTGGTCTCGTCCCGCAGAGAGCCTCCTCCGTACGGTCACAGAAAAGGCTGGGTGCCACGCACACTAGAGGTACAAGTTCTGACTTTAATCAAATAATTTGTCATTTTGTTTAGTAGTGGTTGGAGATACCTCTTCAGCAGGGAACAAACCTAAAGACTATCTTCTTGTCTTCAAACGTTGGGTGTCTGCAGGACTTTGGAGATGGAGGAGCTTTCCCAGAGATCCATGTGGCTCAGTTTCCTCTGGAGATGGGCAGGAAGAAGAAGACGTCCAACGCTCTGGCAGTGCAAGTGGATGCAGAGGGAAAGATCAAATATGATGCCATCGCCAGACAAGGACAGGGCAAAGATAAGGTACATAAACAAGTCTTTGTTTCATCAGTCAGATAGGTTCATCCCAACGCACACTTCATACTGATTTATTCAGCACTTGTTTATGACACTACCTGTAATGAAATCCAGCTTGTTTCATTTAAATAACAGTTTTAGTTTTATTATTTGCATGCAACTTTTTCCAGAAGCCTTTATTATATTTGATGAAGTGTTGTTACACCCCAAACATTGTTTTAATCACATTGTTAAATATATTTCAGATCCATACACAGTCTGTTTCCATGTTGTTGTTTTTTTTAATCATTTGTTGATGTGATTACAAAAAGATGCAACGTTTGATTAGTTAGTTGTTTCTAACCATTTCTTCCCCTTCATTATTCCAGGTGATATTCAGTAAGTACACAGACCTGCTTCCAAAGGAGGTTCTAAATGAAGACACACCAGAGCTACAGAGGCCTGATGAGGAGGCTGTGCGAGAGGTAAGACATGTTGTAATGTGCATCTGTATTAAAAGGCATACAAGAGTTAGGTTGCTGCTGTAGCACTGCACATTTTTCTAGGTATTCTGGAGCTAAGTTATGGGATTTTTCTAGGTATTCTGGCATTGTCTACGGCCCACAGTATCCTGTGTGAAGGTTCAATAAACCAGCAGAGAACCAGATAAAGTCTCACTCATTCATCACAGAGGGTCGCTACAATATGTTGACCTGTTTTTACAACTTGAGCAATGATCGGTAGTGTTTCGCCCTGTTCCCAGCGTTTTATTCTATCTAATTTCACTTACATGGAGATGGCTTTCCTGTTCCTCAAAGCACTGCCATCAGAAGAGTCTGGCTTGTGCTTAGGAGCCAAAATGAAGGGAGAAAAGTTAGCAAATGTAGCACAATCCAAGGTGGTATACAACCAGAGAATGTAAACAAAGCCGTCTTATAGCACCGCTGACGGGGTATTCATCCACTCTGCTCGTCAACTAGTTCCACAAAACCAGTTCTGACATAATGATGAAACGCCATACGTTAAACCGAGGACCCCCTGTAATCACAAGCAAAAACAGGATGGTTAGGACAAACATGCATTCAGATTTTCCTTTGCTTTGTTTTGTAGTGACCTGCTTGATTTTAAACTTGTTTGTTGTTGTGTGTCCTCTGTAGCTGACAGATAAAACCCGTGCTGCCCTGGACAAGCAGGTGTCTCAGAAGATCGCCGCTGCAATGCCCGTCAGAGCGGCAGACAAACAAGCCCCTGCACAGTACATCAGGTGTGTATGGAAGTTTAACCAAGTATCAACTGCACAGTACGCCAGTGACAATGGTGACACTGCAGTCCGATGCATTTGCATGGGGAGGTTCAGTTCAGTCACTCAGATGCTGCCATGCTGTCAATCAGAACGTAAATCTAAGAGAGGCTGCACAGGGAAAGCACAAAGTAACACTGCCTTTCACCTGCATTTGTGCATATGGTCGAGGGTGAAGATTTATGCCTGGTGACACGTTTCTTCTTTTTCTGTTTTCAAGATACACCCCGTCCCAGCAGGGAGTGGCTTTTAACTCAGGGGCCAAACAGAGAGTGATCCGCATGGTGGAAATGCAGAAAGACCCCATGGAGCCTCCACGTTTTAAGTAAGTAAACAGGAAACCATGTCTGATGACCAATTTATTGGATCACGCAAGGTATTTAATATAATCAGAAATATGCTAATTTTGTTTTTTTTTTAAAGCTGTTTTGACACTAATTCATGAAGTCAGTCCTGCATTAATTCGAAGTCGTGATGTTTTATTTTTCCGGTGTGAAGAGTGCTCATTTGTAGTTCTGTTTTGTTGATGATAAATCTGTCTGAATTAAACATTACGTATTGCCCCATTATGCATTTTTATGCTTTTATTAAGATGTCATTATGAACAAACGTGATTTGAAGCTTGACAATCTAAAGTTGTTCTCCATTTGTGATATCAAACCAGGTTGTTTTTTAAGGTATTATTTGTAAACATGTGAAGGAATTAACACGTTTTTATTTCCAATGTGTGAGCAGACTGTAATGTAACATGAAAAAGGAGCCATTCCCCACTTTCTCAGTTGTCTATAGAAGACAATGGTAGCTTATACTGAATTCTCAGAATTAAGTTTTTGGGAAAAATTCAAGGATGTCATGTTTAAAGTCAATTCTTGCATTCGGATGTGCACGCGTAGCCCAAAACTTTTGACTACGCACAACTGTGCTTGTTCCAGGTAACAAATGCTGACCAAAACAAATGCTTGTAATGTGGAGAGGTTGTGCAGCAAGAGTCTTAGTCATCCACGCTTAATAATTCATAAATATAAGGATTAGATTTGTGTATTTCTCTGCAGGCCTTTGGAGGGTTTATACAACCTTAAAATACATCTAAATAATAAAATATAGTTGCTACTTCATGGATTTTCGTCTATCACGGGGGGTCTGGAACGTAACCCCCACTATAGACACTTTCACACGGTGTTACAGCTTTATCTGTAAATAGCAGCCATATCTTGTGTCCAGCACAAAGTCACAGCCTTTCAGAAACATCCTTGAGAGCCCGCTGTGTTTTTCTGTGTTCAATAACCAACAACTCTCTGTAGCGGTCAGACACATGTTCTACAGTACATCTGTAGGATTATCGGTAGGACTTCAGATGTCCACTGTTCTCTTTTACAGTCGGCATCTCTCTGTGCACGGGACACCATGGATCTACCTATTTACTTGCTCTCAAGTGCTTTTCTTCAAAGCCTTTCTTCAGCTCCTCTATTGTGCTAACAGTGTGCAACCCTGCTAACGTTAGCTAAGAAACGGACTCTGCTGACGTTAACAAATCACCGTCTCTAGCACAACACAAACACAAGCTCTCCACATACCTCCAGAGTTTAATGCTGAGTGTAGTTCACTTCACTGCCATCAGTTTCATTATAAGAGTATTCTGAATATTCCACAAAGAACCTTTAAATACGTGTAATGGTCAGCTCTGTGTCTAAAGAAAAGGATTAAGAAATAAAATGTGAATTTCTTCTTGTTTCAGAATCAACAAAAAGATCCCCCGAGGACCTCCTTCTCCCCCAGCTCCTGTCATGCATTCTCCAAGCAGAAAGGTAGAGTGTTTGAAATGTTCTTCTTTTCAATCATTTGATGCTTTTTTTTTTTTTTAAATCAAAATGACTTTGGTTGCACTGTGTTTGATGGAGTTTCTCCCATTGTTGCAGATGACTGTGAAGGAGCAGCAGGAGTGGAAGATTCCTCCATGTATCTCCAACTGGAAGAACGCTAAGGTAACGTGACACCTCACTTAATTGGAACAGTTTATTAGGGTGTGAAACACACCTTTTGGTCTTCTTGTGCTCATCCCCTTCTTTCTGTGTGCTTGATTTTTCTCAGGGCTACACCATTCCTCTCGACAAACGTCTCGCTGCTGATGGCAGAGGTCTGCAAACTGTTCACATCAATGAGAACTTTGCCAAACTGGCTGAAGCCCTGTATATCGCTGACAGAAAGGTAACGTATGATTGTCGTCAGTGGATCAGAAATAATATGCTGCTTGAAATCTGATCATATTTATATGCTGGTTTTGTCTTTAGGCCAGAGAGGCGGTGGAGATGCGAGCCCAGGTGGAGAAGAAGATGGCTCAGAAGGAGAAGGAAAAGAAGGAGGAGAAGCTCAGGGAGCTGGCTCAAATGGCTCGAGACCGCAGGGCAGGGATCAAAACCCACGACGACAAAGGTGAGTCCAAAAGATTAGAGCGGAGAAGAAAATGGTTTACTTTAACACAGGGGTGTCAGACTCGTTTAGTTCAGGTTCCACATTCAGCCCAGTTTGATCTTAAGTGAGCCAGACCAGTTAAATTACAGAATATTAACCCATAAAGCTCCAAATTTTTTCTTTGTTTTCGTGCAAAAAAGCATATTCTTCAAATGTTCACATTTAATGAACAAAACCTTACGAACAACCTGAAGTTTCTTCAGAAGAAATCATTTTCAGCAATAATATGCCTCAGTTTATCATTTATACATTACAACTTACAGATTAGTGTGTCTACAAAGGCACAAAACATTTAGTTATGATCAAAACAAGAAGTCAGACAAGAAAAGATGACAAAATATTACAAAAATGAGACACAAAATGACAACAACGACAGCAAAACAACAAAAAATGGGACAAACGACACGAAACAAAACAGAAAAGGGACAAACTGGGCAAAAATGTTCCAAAGCGGCAAAAAAATGGACGACAAAACGAGACAAAAAATTACACAAGCGAGACAAAAAAAACACAAAACGTTACACAAAACAATGAACAAAGCGAAACAGAAAATGAGAAAAATAAGACCACAATTACAAGCATGTCACAAGGAAATGACAAAAACAGAGACAAAAAAAAAACAAGACAAAATATTACAAAAATGAGAGACAAAGTGACAAAACAATGAGCATTCTAGTATTTTACTTTATGATCAAAACAACTTGTCCAGAAATGATTTTAAATTTATAGTTTTACAAATTTACGATTGGCAGGTGATGTCTTCTCTTCACAAAATTGTCCCACAGGCCAGATCGGACCCTCTGTTGGACCGGTTTTGGTCCACGGGCCGCATGTTTGACACCCCTGTTTAACAGATTCTAAGTATTGCGGCGTATATGACAGGCCTGTGTGTATAGAGGGATGTGTATGGAGCAGACTCTATCTGTGTCGTTGCCGGTTCCAAATGTGGAACATGACTGGCATAAGTGATGACAACATTTTTCACTCTGCCAGTGTTGACAGGACCAGTAAGCTGTGAAATGATGTTTCCGCTTCCCCACTGATAATTTACATATATTTTTGAGGGAGGAAAATCGCCGTAGCATGTCTTGTTTTTGTACGTGTTTTTGAATGACCACTTAGATACAGGACATTGACTGAGAGTATAAAAAGCAAATTTGCATTTTTCTCAAATTTTCTGTAATGCGTTGTGGCATCCATCAGCTGTGGTTTTGCTGGTTTACTGCCCGCTGACAGTTTCTCCTGACTTCATCTTGTCTCCTCTGCTGCATATCAACGTTCACCTGCTTCACCTTCAACCCACCTCTGTCTCTCTCCCTCTCTAACCCCATTTTAATTTGCACCTCTGCACCGTTTCCCATCGCCTCCCGTCCTCGTGTGGTTTTCTAAAAATTAACTTCTCGTGTTTTTTGTTATTCTTTTGCACCCCGTCCTCCCTCTCACCACCCGTCCGTCTCCCGCTCCGTCTCACGCTGCAGGTGGCGAGGACAGCGAGGCCAGGGAGCGTGATGAGATCCGCCAGGGCAGAAGGAAAGAGAGACAGCACGACAAGAACATTTCCCGGGCTGCTCCTGATAAGAGGTGCTGGACACGCACTTTAACCACACCGCATGTGAACTCACCCACCCCTCCCCTCTGCGCACACACACACACACACACACAGATGCACCGCTCACTGCTGAATCATTCATGGGGCCAGCAGTAATACTGCACAAACACAGCAGGATCCAGCAGAGTGCTAAGGCAGTCCCTCGTCTGCACGGATCCTGCAGACTGTTTGTGCATGTGAGACGCGTGATTAGCGTGTATTTGTGTGCTAAGCTCCCCGTGTGCACCGTCAGGTTTGTCAGTTGATGGAATTGTGGTTCCCCGGAGAAGTGGAGGAAGTGAAATTCAGAGGAGAGCTCATTACAATCACAATTCCAGCTGTCAGAAAGCAGAGACCTTGTTATCTTAGAATTACCTTTCACTTAACTTTGAGGCGGCTGTTTGCTGAAGGACAATCAAGATGTTAAAGTCGCCGAGAACTCGGATGAAAAACTTTCACATTTAATACTGACATGCATTTCCACATAAATTAAAGCTTTAATGGCAAACTCAAGGCACTTTTTGGAAGTATTTTAGAAGCTACCGAATATTACGCCTGTCATCATATAAAACTTTATATATTACGTGGCACAACACTGAAGTCAGTCCAGTCTTCTTCAGATTTTTGATGCTACACTGCTTAAATTAGTGCTTAATTATAGAAATATTACAGTAAAAATGGAGCTACTTTCTGCTAGCGGTTGTTTCTCCTACATTTACATCTCAGCGCTGCGGTTGTCATTCGTTTTTGCTCGGAATTTTGAGCTTTTTCTTCTTTTTTTTTGTCACAGATCGAAACTGCAGAGAGATCAGGACAGAGACATCAGTGAGCTCATCGCTCTGGGCAAACCAAACCCTCGTTCCTCCAGCGAGGCTCAGTACGACCAGCGACTCTTCAACATGAGCAAGGTGAGAACATTTCAGGACTATCTGAACACAGAAGTTCTGAAAAAGGTTTAGCTTCACTGCCGGTGTTGACTTGAAATGGTTTTGGCTCCGGTGTTTTTTGTTTTGGTGCAGATTGAACCTGAAACATTTTCAATGAAATACCCAAATAGATGGATGAAAGACCCTATAATCTGCGCGTCTCTTTTCAGGGTATGGACAGTGGTTTTGCAGGCGGTGAAGACGAGACGTACAACGTTTACGACCAGCCGTTCCGTGGCGGCAGAGACATGGCCTCCAACATCTACAGGCCCAGCAAGAACATCGACAAAGACGCCTACACAGATGACTTTGAAACGCTCATGCGTGAAAACAGGTACTGTGGATTGATTTGTGTTTCATTTTTTTAATATCGTGTACCTTTATTTGACTCATTTGTTCAGCTGCATGACCTCACAGCCTTTTATCTGATCCTGACAAATTGAATATAGTGATTAGTGACTGAGCTCTGAATTGTTCACAACTATAATGGAGTACTTGGCTTCACAGCTGCTTTTTTCAAATAACTGGAAAGGCACTGAGGGCTTGAACAGGAGCCTCTATCTTTCAGTATGACAGAAAGTGATCTGGGCATATGGCTGGTAGTTTAGCTTAAATAGTAAACCTTACAGACAAATGGCACTGAAAACAAACCTGGCCTCAGACAGTAATAATTCTCTAAATCTCTGTGATGAGCCAAAGCACGAGACACCAGACAGTCACCACATTGTTTCCCTTTTTACTGATCCAACAAACCATTTGATCCATGACTTGAGAGCTTTGTGATCCGTTGCAGCCAGTGTTATTATGGGAGTCTTAAAAAAACACATTTGTGACAAGCACTAACAAATGAAACGCCTGAAGGTTTGACACATGAATAAAATCAGTTTCTTATTCATGTTTGGGTCAATTTATATATTTTGAAGTCCATGGGATATATTTTCCAAAACAGGAGTTGTTTTTACTTTTAATAAAAATGTATATTTTTATTAAAAGTGAAAACCACTCCTGTTTTTTATGTTCATTATGATCATGTCTTTACAAATTGCATCATTATTTATTATGGAAACAATCACTTATTAATAAAAAATGACCGGACATCACTAAAATGTCAACGAAATAACCGTCCAAATTTAACAACCACCACCTTCTAATTAGCTAAACAATAACAAAATGAGCTTAATTAGAAATAGTTTTGACTGTGTTCTTTTTATTAAGTGGAGATAATCATGACAGATATTTCTTTTTTTGCAATATATCAAATTTTATATGGAAAATAACAAATTGTAGGAAGTGTGTTAATTCCAGATCACATGACCTGCTCCACATGATGTCATTTCCTCCTGAAGAAAAGACTGAAAGACTCCAAGACTTTCTGACTTATTTAATATAAAGCAGTCAACATATTTACTACAATATCTTTATAAATAACTTTCAATTTCAGTTTTGCTTAATTGTATATATAATATTTAGAAGAATCTTTGTGTAAAAATGCCATGTGGTGTTTGGTTATAGACAGCCATGTTGATTTTAGGACTGAAAACAGCAAAAATGTCAACTATGTTACAAAAAGTTCCACTATTATATATTGACCCATATACTGGATATCACAGTCTTGTTTGCTCATGAGTGAGTGACCTGTTAATGACTTACTGTAACCCTCCATCTGTAACAGCAGAGCTAAACTTAAACCGTTTTAAAAGACAGCATCCTCTACAGTGTGATTTTAAAAAGTAATAATGAAGATTTTTGAGGTCATTCTAGCTTTATTTTGAGGCACAGGACGAGCCCGCACATCCAGTCCCAGCAGGAAGCCTTGTCCTTGGGCAGCAGTGCTACACTCTGCTAGCCGAGCATAGCCTGTCCCATATGTTTAGTCACCAGCTTGTCATTGTCCTCGAGGAATGTGTGGCTGGCCACAGGGTGCTGCACCAACGTGCAAAACACAAAGTTGAAAACACTTTGTGACTTGAGTGAATTTTCCTGAGACATAAAAACATAGTCCGCTTCTTGTAGAAAATGCTTCAACCTCGACTGCAGTTTAACAAATGAGTGATAGCAGGAATTGGCAGTGAATTCCATTTGTTTTTTCTTTTTGTCTGTCAGATTTGCTCCAGATAAGGAGTTCTCAGGCGCTGACCACACACAGAGAAGGGAAGGACCGGTCCAGTTTGAGGAGGATCCCTTCGGTCTGGACAAGTTCTTGGAGCAGGCCAAGCAGCACGGCGGCTCCAAGAGACCTTCCACCAGCAACCGCTCCAAGGACGACTACCACGACAAGAAACGCAGGAAGGAGTAGGAGTCTGAACAGATCAGGAAACGGTGAATTAAAAGACGAGGTGGAGGTTTCTTCACCTCCTCCGTGGTTGAGGAAAGAAAGTGCGAGATTGTTTGAATTCTCTTTTTTTCCTCCTATTTTCACAATTGTCATTGACTCTACTTTATGAAGCATTCAGTGTCAGGCTAAATATGACATGTTAATGTAACACGAGCAAAGCTGAAATGAGAATTGTGTGACATCTGCATCTGATATATTACTCTGTACAGCGCAGCCGATGTCCTATCAGATGTGGCTGCTAATATTTGGTGATATTTAGGCCCTGGAATTATGTAG
Organism: Acanthochromis polyacanthus; assembly: GCF_021347895.1. Taxonomy (NCBI): domain Eukaryota; kingdom Metazoa; phylum Chordata; class Actinopteri; family Pomacentridae; genus Acanthochromis; species Acanthochromis polyacanthus. Next base: position 3,615,572 of record NC_067128.1, read on the forward strand.
ACTTTAGTTACCGTGTTTTTTTTTAATTTTTTACATGTAACATTAAATATTTACAGACTAAACTCAACAGAACCCGAGCAAAATGTGTTCAGTATTTACCTTTTTCTCATCTGTGACCCACATCCCCCCGTTGTTTCTTCTTTTTTGTTAGCTATGTTTTATTTAAGGCCCTGGTGTATTTGTGAGCCCAGTCTGTGTTTGATAGCAGATATGTACAGCAGTATATCTAGAAGGTGTAAAGCAAAGCAGCTTTATAATTCTCCTACATTACTACCAATGGAATAAATTTCATATAGTGTGTAATTGGGGCTCCTCTGTGTTTCTGTATTTACTTATCTAGAAATGCAATCTTTGTCAAGCCGTCGTCGTCATTTTTTCTGTCTAATTCAGAATTGCTTAATCTAAACTTCTCCAACATATTGGGAAGTCCATTAGTTGTGTAATTGTTATAGTTTTTCTCGTAGTGGAGTTCCATTATTTTAATCATTTCCTGACTAATGCAGCCATTTGCATAGATGATTAAATGCCTGAAATGCATTCAGAGACGCCATCAATTACAAAGTGTGAGTAGTTACATTTTTTACCAGAAATGGGCTCGGCGATTTATGCGATGATCAGACCAAAACTGGTTCCATTAATTACAATTAATTATGATTTATGCGGCCTGACAGTTTTATTTTCCCGAGCTTCGGAAAATAATCACCGTGGCATTACACAGCCCAGCGGACTCAGAAATCTGTGCACCGTGCCATCTTTCACTCATGGCTGAATAGGGCTCAGACGGTTGTTCTACGCAGCAGATTTATGCTTTCTTCACGAGGCGCTGTTTGTAGTTATGGTTTCCTGTATTAGAGCAGTGTTCTGGACTTGCTTGCTATGTTTTATTGCGGCTCTTTGACCAGCATCTGAGAAATTATAGCCTTAAGTCGTGTCTGCACGGGAGTTGTGGTGTGAGCGTTGGGTTTTCACGGCAGCAGGATGCATTCAGACACAGTGCTGAGCGGAGGGTCCAGTCCTGTCACTTGCAGGTAAACACAAGAAAACGGATTCGAAGTATAGAAACATTTTTCAGTTGCATTCAAAAATGTATAGGACTAGTAATGTCTGCCTGTGTGGACTTATTTAACAGAGCTAATTGAATAAATTTTAAATTCCAATTTTAATATTTTAGAAAAATCTTTCTGGAAAAATGCCATGTGGTGTTTGGTCATTGGCGGCCATGTTGGTTTTTAGGCTGAAAGCAACAAAAATGTCAACTATGTAACAAAAAGTTCCACAATTCTATACTGACCCAGCTGATAACACTGCGTCCTTAATTTAATGTATTACAAGCAATATCTTCATACTAAAAGTCCTAGAATTCTACATGAGATTACTTTTATTAAAGCCTAATCTGAGCTGCTACTCTGTCAGAATGCATCAGTTGTGGAATATTTCGATGTGTAATTTTCATAATTTGACTTCTGTACATTATAACAATAGATTTGAAATGAACCAATAAATAAAACTGAAGTGCAGATTTTCAGCTTTAATTCAAAGGGTTGCAAATATCCCCAAAATATCCAGCAAAAAGTTTAGAAATTGCAAACATCTTTTACACAGTCCACTGTTTTCGGACAAACTAGCGTATTTTAATAGCTTTTTTGTTTTGTTTTTGCAGCTTCTTTGATCACATGTTGTCGTGGTTTCACAGCAACACTTGGAATCACCTCCAGACCTTTCAACTGCTTAACTGATGAAGAAACAATGAGCCACCACAACTGTCCAGCTTTTAAATGAAATGTTTATCTACTTGTGGTCCTTTTAAAAAGAGGGGAATAATTATTTAAGAGCTGCAATTGCTAAACCCTTTCTCCAATTTGGAATCAAAAACCTTCAAATTGAAGCTGGGAGTCTGCACTTTAGGTCCATCTTCATTATAGAAGTAACTAAAATAGCAAGAATTGTGTCAGTGGGCAAACCTTTATGGTCCTAACTCTGTTTTCTTATGATTTTTTTTTGTACATTTGCATGCACTGTGAGAACAGCGAGCTGTCCCACTGACAATACAAACTACTCTATAACTAATGAGTGTAAAAACATTTAATGACTACAGCAGAGTAAATGCCAGGCATGAATAATAGAAGTTTTTTGTTACGGATTACAATTTTAAATTCATTCTTCTCACTGTTGGTGTTCAGCGTCGACACAGCTCTCACCGCCCGTCGGGTCACTGTGAAGCAGCCGAATTTCTGTCTGCCAGCCGAGGAACCGACTAAAACACATTAATCCCTCACTCAGTTACAGTAAAGTGGCTCTGATGTGATTTAACGTTGACCTATACTCACGCAGAGAGGAGCTGACATGCTCAAAAGTCATCCAATTCTTTACTAGCGTGGAGGAGAGGCGGCGGTTTGTCCCAGTCTGCCCTCAGATCCAGAGGCTGAACAACACAAAGCCATGACTCAGTGGTCGGAGTGGGACTGTGATGCAATTTCAAACCGACTTTTTATCATGTTGGGACCCAGATCTTTTCCCATTCTCTGATTTGGCATCATTTTTTTAAGCACTATTCTGTCGTCTGCACAAAAACGCTCGACATAATGTTAGATGTTATCTACTTTACAACGACAACACGGAAGGATAACGTGCTCAAGCTGTGCGTGAGTAAATGTAGAGTGAAAGGATGGGTGGAAAGTCACTCTGCCAGCAGTGTGAGGTGATTTAAGGACAGCAGGGGTTCGTTGCGAGGCCTCGGTATGAGTGTCAGTGTGAAAAAATCAATGTGACACATACCAGCTTAGGGTATCTGAATCATGAGGAGAGTCACGATTATTTTTGGTGTCGCTGATGATCAAGCTCCTTTCAAAAAAAGAGGGAAAAATTGTTTTTAAAAAATGAAAAAGTCAACACAATCAGTTCAAGCTTTAAACGTGGCAGGTTTCCTACCTGAAAACAACACAAAAGCTGTGCTTCCTTCAGTCTGAATTTGTGCTCGGACCGGCGCTGAAACGCTGAAGACAGCTTGATAATGGGTCTCCACTCACCTCCTGTCTGCCTTTATGGATGTGCACAGAGGAAGATGAATGAGATTCTTTATTCATGAAGGTAAGAGGAAATTGGTTCTTTGGCATTGCCTTTGTGCGCTGCTCGATGTAAACCGTGAACATATTGTGTTGGGCCATAATGGAATCCTCAGGTCGCAGACAGAAGCCGTGATGGATCGCTCCTTATCTCTGCTCCACGAGGAAACAAACCCAGAAATAATAAACCATATTGAGTTGTTGCAGCACATCTTTCCACTGTTTGAACTTGAAGGAGGATGGCTGAGTTTATTTTGTGATGCCTTTTGTGATATTTCTCTCTCCTGCTTTCCCTTCAGCAGCAGCAAAGCAATAAGTTTGGTGATAAATGTCCCCACTGCTGCTGTTGACCTGTCGAAGACACTGGCCACAGAGAGATCTAATCTCCCCCATTCCTTGAGATTTGTTCTCCTCCTCCGGTATCAAAGACTGCAGCTGCAACAGAAGCAGCCTTTTCATTTAGTTGGAGAAACACATCCATGGAAAACAGTTTCTATTTCCTCCCTGCCGGTGACACAATTCTTTATCCACACAGAGAGATGAGTCATTTCCAATGTATGACAAAAATAAAACCCAGCTTCCAATAGGTTGAAATGCTGAAATAAAGTTGCACAGCTGGCCACACAGCTGGTGTTTTTCATTAACTGTCAAAGAGAAAGTATCGGCTGTGACATCGCAAGCAAAGACGGCAAAGTGCAAGTGATGTAAATATGATTTAAAGCTGCATTCATTCATATTTTTATGCATTTTCTCATGCTGCTTCCATGCATACAGATCAAATCAAATCATTTTTGTTTATGCAGCATGTTCTGAAATAACCAGAGTTGACCAAAGTGCTGTAAATGTTTTAAGACAGCCAACAGAGCAGAAAAAAGCAAGATAGAAAACAGGACAACAACTCTTGAAATCTAGCTCTTCAGCAAAAAAAAAAAAAATTTTAAAATACTAAAAATGGAGAAATCTAAAATACTAGAATATTAAGAGCAACCAAAGGCCTTTTAAAACATGTGCATCTTGATATTCTTCCTCTGAGTCAATGGCATAGGAATATTTCATTATTACAGGAAGGTTATTCTAAAGTTTTGAAGGTACAGTCTTGTGGTTTTATATAAAATTAAAACAACCTTGAAATCAATTCTGCATTTAACAAGTAGCTGGAGATGTAGTCCAGGGAAGCAAATACATGTAAAAACTTCCGTTTTTACTTGGTTAGGAGTCTTGCAGTAGTTTGGTCTTGCAGACAGTTGGTTATCTAACCTTAAGGAAATCAATGCAGTGGTTCCAGTGGTCGTGTCATTTAGACAGAGAATGGATTTCAGTTTGCTGATGTTTCTCAGTTGACAGTAGCACCCTTTTACCACAGAGTGAATCTGTTTGTCAGATTTCAGTGCTGAGCCACCAAGATGACACCAAGATTCCCGACGTGGGCATGAAAGTTTGGTGTCAATGGCACTAAGTGGCTGGTTGTGGTTGTTGTGGTGTTGGCAAAAGCAAACACAAGCACTTCAACTCCTGGAGACAGTTTAGGATGGATTTAACAGAGAGGCAGGTATATTTGTGTCACCAGTGAAACAACAGAAGTAGACATTGTGGAAATGGACATGTAAATATATACACATTAGGTGTCCGATAAGGGTTACGAGCGGCTAGCTGGGTGGGTTATTCATCCTTCTCTGTCATCATCTAATAAGCAAGAAATGGCTCCGAGATAGATGAGAATTCTCAGTGCAACTGGTCCCCAAGAACCTCAGTCTTTCCATCTCTATGAATTTTTCTCAGCCAACCATCACCTGATGAAAAGGGGAAAAGTCTGATTCGGCTTCCATAAACATTATCATTTCCTGACAGTCATCCCAACATCACAGACTGTTGGACGGCTGCAGAGGGGCAAAGGATGGGCTGGAAATAGTTGAAGATGGCGTGATCAGCCTCCAAGGAATGTGTCATTTGTAGGCTTTTGTGTACGAGAAGAAAGGGCAGAACGAGAAGGTGAGAGATGGTGGGCCTTTGAAATATATTACAAAGTGCAGAAGCAAAGGGGTGAATCTTATGCAGCCAGGATTTGGAGTAGTGAAGACGGTCAACTACTCTGACTTGTATTAGCTGTTGACACAGCATTAAGTTTTGGATATATCAGTAGAGGAGTGAAGAGCAACAAACCAGAAGCTGAAGAGTTGGAAGAGAATGACGATGATGATGATGAGGAGGATCCAGATGCCAAGAGAGGAATCACTTACCAGATGGTCAAGCACAGAGAAAAGTTCAGATGGGCTAAAATCCATAGAAAGGGCCAGGTCCATGAAGTCAGGAAACGAGATACAGCGGACAGATGTCTGGTATTCATGCTGGTGTCAAAAAGAGTATCAAACTTAAGTAGATAAGAGCAAGTTCAAAATATGCTGCCCACTGTCGCCATGGGATCAAAAAAATACCTACTATTGTTACAACACATCGTCAGTAGGGTAAAACTGACCTGTCTCACAACGGTCTAAACACAGCTTAGATTCCTCATTAGTGGGTGAACAACCCAACGATCAGTGAATTCTGCTTCACAATGATATCGAAGGATCAAAAAGCAATGTCACTATGAGCATTATCCCCATGGCAGCTTTTTTGACACCTCCTGCTAAAAACCCAAAAAGTGAGAAGGATCCAACTTCCCTATTTCCAGGTCTTGGGAAATTCAAGGTGTCCGGTGCCTCACGCGTGCTGTATTTAAGAAGAAAATAGGGACACTAATGTGGAAAATTGTGTTCAAAGGAACATGTGAATCATGATGGTGATAGGGTTCAAAATTGTGCTGATACTTTATAATTTCAAAAAGAACATTTAAAGACTAAATATCACAATAGATATAACTACAAGTATATAGGAGAGGTGTTTGGTTCTGGTGGACCCAAAATTATTGTAGGAGCTGTAGTAAAACCATCAAACAACATTACAAACATAAAACAAGTCAGGAGGGTTTCAGAGTTACAAAGACTTCATGTGTGATGAACCCAACTCTTTAGCTTCACATGCTGTTTTTCAGTCTTTAGCTGATCGTTTGGTGTAAGTCTGTTCACAAGTAGCTTGTAAAGGTAAAGGAGCATTCAAAAAATATAAAAATAGAGTCAAAGGGAGAGTTAGTTAAGGTCACTGCAGACAAAAGTTGCTCTTTGCCTGCAGGAAAAAGGCGGTGCTGTTTCTGTGCCATCAATAGACCAAATGGAGCTGTGCATTATCTGAAATATTCATGGAGTCTGAATTGCTGGAAAATATATACATATGCATATGTTGAATAGTCAGGATTCACACAGTGTGCTCCAGCTGTGTACAATTCCAGCAGCAAACAGTGGGCCTAATGCACATTTTCACTGAAACGCATACTGTGGATTTATAGTGTGAATTCAGTTTACAAAGCCTGAAAGTGTGTAAATTGAATGTGTCAGGCTGCCATTCATCACCAGCAGCACACACCTGAGCAAGCTGTCTTCCCTCTGTCATTCAATCACTTTCTTATCATTAGTTCCTCATCTGTGCATATTCAGGCCGAGATTCACTCATCATTATGGGAGCAGTCTGGAGCCGGACAGACTCTACTGCTCTCTGGAAAATAGCCGACCCGTCAATCTGTCCGTCCTGCCTACCTCACCTCAATCCCAGAGAGAAGACTCCGTCCTCTCCTCAGTGGCTCCTTCTGTGGATAATCTTTCACAAAGGGAAAGATTTAGACAGGTGTAACAATCTCTAATGGTTGTGTCAGTCAGAATGCAGCCGGCCCCGATACACACCGGTGGCAGGGCCCGACCAACTGTGGTGGGAGTGCACAGCGGCTGCTCTGGGATTTTCAGTGTCAGGAACTGATTGATGCCTCAGTTAATGTCTTCATCGGAGAGAAGAAGAGCTCCAGAGAGTTGGATGGAAACATGGTGGTGGATTTGGATAAACTGCTCTTACTATATGTTGATAATGCAAGAAAATATAATCAGGAATCCTTCTCTTTCCATTATTATTCTATTATCCCCCCCTCTGATTAACACTTTGTCCTCACACGACTGTTAGAAACATTGATTAGAAGAATTATCATAGAGCGCTGGGATGGATCATTGATTGGGACATGATTTGCAAAATGCCCTGTTTGTGCAGGAGGGTAATTCCCAGCAATGAGCACGCTCGTTTATACTCATTTATACGGTTACTTGTGTACTATTGTGATTTCATCATTTGTTATCTGCCGCATTTAGACGCCACTGAAGTATGAAAAATGGCTGCTTGCCTAGACTTCCTCTAGCATGGGGTCTTAATAGGCTGTCGGGGGGGAAAAGGAGGAGAGATTGATTCTCCTGATGATTTCATTAGATGACATCAAAGCGGGGAAATTGCAACAGAGAGCGGGAATGCATCTTCAGTGAATAGGAAATAATGTGTCATTGGAATTATACTGTAAGAACATCAGCAGTGACATATAACACTGTCAGCAGAGACACTGTAATTATGATTTTTTCTCAACAGGGAAATTTGTTTGGAGCATCGCATCATGGTCACATTTGTTGATGATGCCTTGATTATGATGCAATAGCAGGAAAGAGGGTTTATATAGATCCTCAGATCAATTCAGTCAATATATACTGATGAGCTGCAGCATCTAAACCATCTGACTAATATTGTGAAAGTCCACATTGTGCCACCAAAACAGATCTGATCCATCGAGGTCTGAACTCTACAGACCTCTGAAGGTGTCCTTTAAGTAATGGAAATTGCTTGGTAGGGCCTCTATGGAGCAGACTTGTTTTTCTAGCACATTCCACAGGTGCATGATTGGATTGACTTGAGACATTGGGAATTTGAAGGTCAAGTCAACACCTTGAACTCTGTCATGTTCCTCAAACGTTTCTTACACATTGTTTGCAGTGTGGCAGGAAGTATTATCCTGCAGAAAGAGACTTAAGGGAATGCTGCTGCCATAAAAGTGTGGACGTGGTCTACAATAATGTTTAGGTAGGTGGCGGATGTCCAAGTACATCCACATGAATGCAAGACCCAAGGTTTCCCAGCAGAATCTTGTCCAAAGCATCACACTGCCAAAGGGTAAAAATGCACCTGTCCATCCATACAGTGTAAAAGAAAATGGGATTCATCAGACCAGACCACCTTGTGCACCAGTTATAGAAGCTTTCAGTTGTATATAGGGGTCAGCATGGACAGTCTAACCAGCCAGAACCATGATGACGAGTGAATGCTAACGTTGCTCCATGTCCGCTCACGGTAGGCCGTTTGCTAATAGTTTGATAAGATTAGAATATGTCAGTGTAGGTAACTCCAAAAAGCTACAGAAAACTGGGCATATGCAAGGGTTAGCTTCACTCTTATAACTTCATACAATTCAGGCACTTTAGCATAGCTTAGCTTGGCTAGACTTAGCTTAGTTAGCTTTGCATGGTTTACTTGCTATCACTCAGAAAGTAAAAGCTAGACTGATAACGAGCAAAAATTCACACTGACTCCCCCAAGACTACTTTTCTGTCTTATTTTAACACTTGTTGACCCATAAGCAGTTGAAATTATTATATTACAATTATTATATTTATATAACATTATATTTTGCATTCCAATCCAGATGTGTGGCTCAACTCTTAAACAAAATCGATGTGAGGTCAAACTTTCATTTGCACGTTAGATTTATGGCATACTTACATGTGGCTTCTTGATAAATTTGTGGAAAACCTGTGGCTGAGTTGCCGCAAGTTTGCTGCAAATTCATATTTCCTGTAGTGTTTAGCAAAATTACTATGGTGATGCAGAGGTTTTGTTAGTGACCAATTTCTCATTATTGCTAGAATGTTGCTGGAAATGTGTCACTAGTAGCCGCAACACTGGCAAACATATGGCTACATTTGTTTTTGGCAAACTAATGTCTTTCCTTCAGATCACTCACAAATTTGCTGTAAATCTGCCCAAAACAGTTTGACTAAACACTCTTAGTCTTGTGTTGTCCTGCACTATGATTAGCGTTAAGGTGTCACTCTGGACCGGCTATTATGATGACTAGAATGCAGTTACGACTAAAATCCTGTACTCTCAACACTGTGTATGTTGCAGTGGGAAATGACTCATGACATGGAGTAATGTACACAGTAAAAGAGTAATGTAGGGGAACAAGCAATGACTTACAACATGGACCCTGTGGATGGTTGCGTGTGTGTGTGTCCATTGGAAATGAAGTGAATGCTGCACTTGTTCCAAACAAATTAGCATTTTTTCAAAGTGGCGTTCCATGCAGCTCTTGGGGTTAGCTGACTGGAACTTCTCCTGTGAAACAGCAGAGACACCAGAGATTGTTAAGATTGTCTGAGAGATGAATGTCTTGTCACTTGATCAGATCTCACAAAACCTTAAACATCAGCAAAATGTCATGTAATAACTGAACCTATTAAACAAATCAAGTATGCTGAGAACAAAAGCACAATAATTACCAGCAAATTTTTGAAGTTACGTCAAAAACAAACATGTTTTTTATCTACATTAAGCCACTATGATTCTTACAGTCTCATCAGAATGAATTACAATCCTTATTAAAGCTTCTTGCTGTGTCTGTATCAATGAAAACAGGTCCTCTTTCCTTTCAACCCTGTCTCTGATCCCATTAAAGCTGGATCCTTATCACCTTTATCAGGTTTGGAATGGATGGGTGCTTAACTGCCTTTGTGCACATCAGTGAGAGTCAGACTGATGTTTCATTATTCCACACTCAAGGTTGCAACCTTGAGAAAAGGGTTGAAAATTGATTAGAGAATCAGATCATCAGATGTTATCATCAGTGTCTTAATCATGGATGTGACACTCGAGAAACGCTGGGCAGCACGCTGGTGCCACTTAAAGCTCAACTATAACTCAAAGCACCAGCGTGAAGTCTGACTGTTGGTTTGCTAACAGACAGAGCTCAACCTTTCTGAAGCCCAACAGTGCCATCTAGAAGGCTGGAAGAAGAAATAGGTTTATGGAACTTTGGAGCTAATCCCAGTCTGTTTCCACCTTAAAATAATTGTCCACCAGGGAAAATAAACACATGCAAATAGTCAGGGAAGGTGGAGCATTGACTCTTGTCTTACAAATGGAGTTTACAAACAACAATACATTATATACATATAGCAGATCTATATAGTATGCATATATGACGGACAAAAATCTTAATCTGTGAGCTAAAGCTGTCAGATAAATCAAGTGAAGTAAAGAAACACCTTTGGAATACAGTGAAAATTCAAGACTCAAGTGAAAGACACGTGCCTCAAATTTGTACTGAACTTCAGGACTTGTGTAAATGTACTTCTTATGCAAGATACACAAAAACAGAGCAAGGCTTGTGCTGACCGACACGTTTCACCAGACCACATTCACCAATCAGGACAAGAAGAGGAAGTACAACCTGGACGTCTGCAGTAAACCCTGGCAGTGACTCCAGGAAACTCTGTTGTTCCTGTTCTCTCTCAGAGCTCTTCTTTTTAACTGTGTAGCAGAATTATCTGCACGGGTAGCTTCCTACCTCTGTGGAAGAACTATTCAGATCATCCTATTAATTAGGGTCCGAGCACTGACGGTGCTGAGGACAGGCGGTGTTTACCATTGATCAGTTTAGTGGAAAATTCTCTTTTTTTTATTAGAGCAGCAGTCCTTAATTATTATGTTCTTTTTAATTATAGTAGTAATATAAATAAATCTATTAACAAATGGCTACAAAACTATTAATTTGAGCTGCTTCTGAGTATATCTTGCAAATATAACTGATCCCCTAATGTTCATTTTGACCATAAGTACCCTGCACTGCAAAAGGGAAAAATAATTGGTCCTTGTGTGTACGCATATACACTCAACAAAAATATAAACACAACTTTTATTTATTATCGTTTTTACGGTCTAGATAGCCTTCACCTTTGATTTGCATTTATCCAGCTCAGGTGAGAAGCAGCATCAGTGGAAAAGGCGAGTGAGCTTACGCCTAAGCAAAGGTTATGGTGAGTTATTATTTCCATGGGCTTGGCTTTAGGACTTACCACACAGAACTTCATCCCATGTTGAAGGGATGGTGAAACCCAGCAGAGAGGGAGAACGCTGCAAGAGCTCTCACACTGCTCTGACATCATCATACCATTACTCTCATAATATTAGTGAATCAACTACATATTAATATACTAATAATATTAGTTTTTTATGTAGAATCAACAGTGATGGCTGCTTTTAAAAGTGTCCCCAGCCTAGTGTAAGTGCCACCTATTAATCATGCCGACCAAATTTGCAGATTGTTTTGTGAATTGATTGATGAATTGTTTACTCATAATAACCTCTTAAAATAAGAAATGAAGATCTCAATGTTTCAGAACCCCTTGTGACATCTTCACTTTAACTGTATGTCTTTTTAATTGCCCTATATTCAATAGCATTCAGCAGTACACTAGACCTGCTGATAGTGCTTTCAAATATGGATGAGATTTCCAGGTCCCAAATAGGTACATTTTAAGTGCTTGAAACGTCAAATGGACTATCTGTAGGATTTTTATATCTATTGGATGAACTTGATCAGCAAGGTCATTATCTTTGAGTGACGTCAAACACTGTGATTTATTTTTCCAATACAATGTTTATCAGTACTTTAGGGTTTTAGTTATATTAGGTTTAATGTCAGATAAGATAAAAAAGACTCATGAGCTCTTTTAAAGAAACAACACCCCGCTGCTGGTTGAGATATGAGGATGACACGTGGGCAAAAACCAAAGCCCAAGAAGATCATTTCTGTGTGGACATAACATCAAATTCATGAAGGAGGATGTCAGAGAAAATGGTCTGTATTTATATAGCGCTTTTACTATACCTGCAAGGTACCCAAAGCGCTTTACAAGATACGTCACATTCACCCATTCGCACACTGATGGTGGAAGCTGGCATGCAAGGCGCTAACCACGGCCCATCTGGAGCAGTTGGGGTTTAGGTGTCTTGCTCAGGGACACCTCAACATGAGCACAATGGGCCAAGGATCGAACCAGCAACCCTGTGGTTTACAAGACAGCCACTCTACCCACTGAGCCATGCCGCCCCAAAGAGAAAATGAACTCTGTTTTGTCATTAATTTTAATCTAATGATGTGAAAAAAAAAGCCAAATCAACAAGGTTGTTAGCCAAAAGTAGCAAAAATTTCAAGCTAGCTAGGTCGTGCCACAGCAAGCTAATATAGCAAAAATGCCATCAGCTTAAAATAAAGTAGTAATGTAATTATTTAGCTAGTGCTATATCAAACTAATATAGCAAAATGTTATGAGCTTAAAATAAAGTAGCAACATAGTTATCTAGCTCATGCTACAGCAAGCTAATATAGCAAAAATGCTATTAGTATAAAATAAAGTAGTGATATAGTTACCTAGCTAGTGCTACAGCAAGCTAATATAGCCAAAAGTTTTCAGTTTACAGTTGTAGCATCGTTCCCTAGCTAGTGCTACAGCAAACTAATATAGCAAAATGGTATTAGCTTGGAATAAAGTAGTAACATAGTTATTGAGCTAGTGCTGAAGCAAGCTTATATAGCATAATGTTATTACCTTAAATTGCAGTAGTAACTTAGCTAGCTAGTGTTACAGCAGGCTAATTGAGCAAAATGTAAACTTAAAATAAAGTAGTAATGTAGTTATCTAGCTAGACCTACAGCAAGCTAATATAGCAAAATATTATCAGCTTAAAACAAAGTAATGTCATTATCTAGCTAGTGCTACAGCAAGACAAGACAGCATAATGTTATTAGCTTAAATTGCAGCAGTAACATAGCTAGCTAGTGTTACAGCAAGCTTATATAGCATAACATTGTTAGCTTAACATAAAGTTGTCTAGTTAGCTTTTCACACAAACTTTTATTTTTTTGCTTTTAAGCAAACTAATGGATAACCCTCCACATGACTCATGTTAACAGCAAAGAAAAGTTTGTATACATAAATTCCTATTATAGACTATTGAATCATCTTACCTCAAAACCACTTCTTTCAGTTTCCTCAGACGAACAACATGATTACAATACTATTTAAAGATTAGTAAGCTCAAAAACATGCAAGAAATAAAGAATATGAAATAATGAAAACTGCCAGAAAAATAACAGAAAAATACAGCTATAAAAATGAATATGTCAAATAATCAGGAGGAATTTTATGATGAGGGAATGTGATCCCAAAAAAAACGCCAATTGCACAAATAATTGAAGGTTAGTTCACTTTTTCTTCTTTCATTGTTGGAAAACACTATCAGTGTTTTGTAAAGGAGTGAAATGAGCATAACGCCATAGATTGTATATACAGTCTATGCATAACGCCTTCACAGACGATCTTCGTATTTGTAGTTTCTATAGGCCAATCACGTCACTGGAGGGGCGGCGCTTCTCGGCAGGCCGGCGTGCGGTCACAGAGCAGAGTGGGCGTCAAATCCGTCCTCTTCCTGCTGCTCATACATGACTTCACGACAAGCGTTACACAAGTTGAGCGACTTTACACCGTGAAACATTTTTCCTCCCAGCCGAGCCCCCCGACGAAGATGACGGAAAGCTCCGCCAACAAGCTGCTGAACGGAGAGGCCTGTCACCGCACCGCCAACGGCAGAAAGGCGAGTAAAAATGGCTTCGTGAAGAACCACTGCCTGTTCCAACAGCCGCACAAGTACCGCCGCCCCAGGGAGAAGGTAAGGCCCAACCGTCAAGTGCTCGGCAGAGGAGGGCCCATAAACAAGCGGCGCTGTCCTCGCCTGGAGAAATAGTTTGAATTAATGTTGGCATTGTTAACTTAAGTGTTGTTTATTTGTGTAGCTGCTACATATCGTTGTGTGTGGGAGTGTGTGTGTGTTTGTTTTAGCCGCAGCTAAAAGCTAAAGTTCACCAGTTAACTATAATGTAATTGGTTTTACACTGTTTAGCTAGCTCATACACCCACCTATGACTAACATGTGAAAGCTAGGCAGTTTGTCCTGATGTGACACCCTCAAGCTAGCTGTTCACATTGGGTAGGTGGACTTTAATTCTTAATTAGCACTACATTCTACTTTATTGAGTTTCTAAACCGTTATTGTCGCTAATATTACTCCCACCACTGCTATTGTTTACCCTTTATTTTGCTATGAAATGCTGCTTTACTGCTACATGCCACCTGATCAGGGATGATTGTAGTGGTGACTGTTCTGTAACTCTACACCCTGTTGTTTCCCTGCTGGTGTGTGTGTGTGTGTGTGTGTGTGTGTGTGTGTGTGTGTGTGTGTGTGTGTGTGTGTGTGTGTGTGTGTGTGTGTGTGTGTGTGTGTGTGTGTGTGTCTGGTGAAACTGGCCTGCTCTCTGTTTACACCACCTCCAATATAAAGAAGACCAGGGTTGTGTTTTTATGTCAGGTCTGTCTTCTGGGAGGAGGTGCTTTCACATGACACTTCAGCAAGAGCGGAATGTCTCCAAGCTATGGAAGGGTGTGGTCAGTTCCCAAAGCAAAGAAATAGAAAAAAAGTAGAAATCACTTTAGTTTGTGTGTTTGTGGTAGTGGAGATTTTGTGTCAGTTGTTTAAATTAAACACAGAAGAGAGCACCGCAATCTGTAGTATTGAGCTGTGGAGAGTGCTGATTTCAGCGCATAGTGGATTCACACAATTGGGTCCAGATTCTGTGGCGGCTGTACCAATTATATCCTGCCAGAAGTTAAGGCAGAGCTGCTATCTCTGCTGATAGTGCGTTCAGCTCTTTGTGAGATTCTCGACATACAAAAACATCCCTAGTACATAAAGCTGTTCTCTGGCTGTTGATTAAACTCCTAAAACTCATCTTTTATGTAAAGTTTTTTCCCTTTAAAGAGTTCTTGCCTCCTTCTACAACTGTCCCTCCCCACTTGATGCAACTCAAGAACACCAGCTCATCAATATTTCTGCTCAGATGCTGTAAAACTACTCTGCACCACACAATAGCAACTTGTAATTAATATCGGAGTAATTCAGTCACACATTTGATTCACCCACGTTCAAACCTGCAAACCAACTCTGGTAAAGAATAACGACTTGGAAAGCCCCACCTTGCAAGTAGGGCTGCAACTAACAGCTATTTTTGTTGTTGTTTGTTAATCTGTTGATAATGTTCTCGATTAATTAGTTAGTTGTTGTGTCTGTTTATTGTCAGGAAATCATGAAAAATGTTTCCAAAAGCCCAAGATGACATTCTTGTGTATCCAAAAGAATCACAGTCTACCATCAGAGTAGAAGAAAATGTAAAAAAACAAAAGAGAATATTCACATTAAGAAGCTGGAATTAGAAGCTGAGGAGCTGATGATCAGAACAGTTGACAACTAATAGAATAATCATCACAACTCTAGCTGTACATTGGCAGAATTGGTTCCTTAGATTAGATTTTTATGCAAAATGTCTGAATCCATGTTTTTGAGTTTAAGTGAAAATGCTTAGCAATGGTATTTCGCTGCTTATTGGCTCATGATATTTCTTATAGCATACATAAAGCATCATCTGGATATGTTCACAAATAAAACAACTCGATTATCAAAGCTGCAAGTCCTATCACTCCTGGTACGTCTTTTAGATTTGAGAGATTTCCAGCTAAAAAGGGATAAGTGCTTCAGTTTTAAGTGTGTGGAGCCACAAATGGATTGTGGTTCTCGTATCTCTGACGAATTAGAACAGTATTTTGGTCACTTTTTTTCAGTGACGTCAAACAGTGTGATTTGTCTAGCCCAATATTCAGCACAGCATCTATCAATAGAGACAAGATAGTAATATTTAAACTTGTTGTCTGCACTGACAAAGAGGCATTGCATCATCATGTTGGAAGAGTTAACTTCTTGTTTTTGGTTGTACTTTCAGTGTTTCTTACATTAGCTTGTCTGAATGCTACTGACCTCTGTCTTAACCCCTCACAGCACGGGAATATTAAACCATTTTACAGTAAGCTGGGGTCTCAGACAGTCGCAAATCGATAATAAATTTTCTCCATGGATCAGTTCTGCAGGTGAAATATCGATCATCCCTTATCAGGCTAGCCATAATCCCTATATGGAGATTATAAGAAAAGTGGGTGGAAATAGGATTTATTCTGGCAGGTGTGAGCCGTCAGCTGGGATAGTAGCGTCCGTAGTCGCTTCATAAAAATAAGCTGTGCATGGAATTAGCGTTTAGCAGGGAATGGAGTTACTCACTTATTTACTGTGTTATGCCTAATGTGAAACCTACACCTTGTGCTTATACCGTGAGCTCTTCTTATTGTGTACACAGTGTAATATGATCTGCATCTATTGAGCTGCAGAGCAAGCATGTGAAAGAGCAGATATCCAAAAGAGTTGCGGTTTTGAGGCTCCTCTGGGGACAGTTCCCGTGATGCCCAGCTATAAGTGAATGTCCTCTTCTCAGCCTCTGTTTGTCCACGGGCATAAAAAATTAAGCAAATATGACGTCAGGCCCACTCTATTTAGCTGCTGTGGTTGGCATCAGCGTGCGACAGACTGTTTGAGTGGTGTACTTGAATGTGAATGTGTTTTGTATTTGCTGTTTTCATAAACCGCGTCTGCTGGTCTTTCCATGCATTTTCTTGGAAATTTTAAGTAGAGCGACCTGTTTGACTGGTTTTAATCGCGCACACAGTCCAATGCTCTTCTGTTCCCCAGCTCAGAGGTATTTCTTAGAGGAGCATGACTGGTCACATGAGGTGTGGCTGCTGACCTCGAGGGCAGAGCCTGTAATGAATGACTGACCTCACTGGTTTAGTGTTGGTTTTCTGGACAACTGAAAATCACACAGTCAAGCTTGAAATTACTCTAGTATTTTACGTGCAATTCCTCCAGTGTGTGACCCCATTTTTATGGTCTCATAATCCAAGATCAATATCGCTATTCATAAAACTCAATGAATTAGAACCCTGGATTCATGGCCATTTTACCGCGCACTGGTCCATGGGGACAGAGAAATGGCTCCGTGAATGCATGTGCTTATTGTAGCCTTTATTAGCTTCTAACTCACTTTCCAAGAAAAACACAGTTTTAGCAAATTCAGCCCTGCTGTCGTCTGGTGCGTGCCCACCCTGTGCTGCATTGGTCTGTTTTCTTTCACAGTTTACTGCTTTGCCTGGTGCAGCAGATTTAATGAGTACACACATCTCAAGTATGGATAAACATTTAGCTTTTAATGGAGACACAGCCAGTGTGGGGAGTAAATATAACTAAGTCTCTGCCTGTGTGTAAAACTCATCTTTGATTACACTCTAAAGTTGTGCTAAAACATGTGCATTTTAGTTGTATTTAGAGACCTGTGATTGCAACTTTTGCTTTCCCTTATTGTTTCCCCCAGAACCAGAATGTCACGCATAACTCCAGCTTGTACAAGAAGCCCTTCTTGGAATCCTTTGAGGAGACTCCTCTGCTGGTGGCCGTGCTCACCTACATGGGCTACGGCATCCTCACCATCTTCGGCTACCTCCGAGACTTCCTCCGTCACTGGAACATCGAAAAGTGCCACGTGGCTCGCGAGAGAGAGGAGCAGAAGGTAAAATAGTATTTACGTTGCGCTTTTTTGAAATATAAAATCTAAATAAAACAAAGTGACTGCATGTTCATTAACTGCAAATCCACTGATATCCACTCATGCTAGTAATATAAGTATTTAATCAAAGCTCAAGCTGTTTCTGGGTGTTTTTTTTTTTTTGTTCCAGTCAAATTTTTTCCTCACTGTGGAATAATTTTTCACTGCAATATGAAAACCTGCACCTCTATGGAAGTAGAGACCTTAAAATGTCTTCTATACAGTATGAAACAATTCTAAATTTTAAAAAAAGTCAAGCTTGAATTACTGTAATAATTTATTTTACAGAAATGGGGGAAAAAGCTTTTCCAAGTGGCCACAGGTATTGCAAATACCGGGAAACCTCGACATACTTGCTACATATTATAGATATTTTAACATTGTTTCCATACTTGGCTCCAATCAGCCTGAAGTTTAGCCAAAAAAGTCACTAAATGTTTGTTATCTGAAATCTGCTCACAGCTGAGTCAAACATTTTCTCGTAGTTGCAATGAGTAGTGATTTTTTTTCTTAAATCTGGTTTCTTTAAAAGTGTTGCTTTATAAGATGTTAAATTTTGGGGTTCAGAGGGTTAATGCAGCTTGAACAGAGCAAGTGTTTTGTTTTGCTGCATTTGTTTGTCCATCCTGCTTTCACACCCATCAGACCTGGTTGAACGGTAAATACTGACTGTTGCCCTTGTTTGCCACAGGATAAAGGACGGCTCTTTTTGTGTATGCTGAACTGTAAAGGCGACAATATAAAAACACCCACACTTTCCAATTTCCTCTGCAGGATTTTGTCCCACTCTATCAGGATTTTGAAAACTTTTACACCAGGAACTTGTACATGAGGATCCGAGACAACTGGAACCGGCCTATCTGCAGCGCCCCCGGTGCCAGGATGGACCTGGTCGAGAGAGTTTCTCGCGACTACAACTGGACGTTCGAGTAAGTGTGTAGGATTAGGATTGTTTGCTGTTTCGTGTGTGAATAATGGGGTTTATTCCGAATCGAGGTCATTGCTCAGGCGTGTGTTTCCGTGTCATTGATCTGCACTTCAAGTCACCGACCTTGTGCTTCTGATAGTGAGAGTGACGTGAGCTATGAGTCAGATTGTTGCGTTGAGAGCGTTGGTATCTGTCACGTGGCCTTACAAAGCAAGATACTATTAATCAAACAAAACATAAAACAACCTTCAACACAAACTGTCCCTAAACGCAGCCATCTAAAGACGACAACACTAATCTGGTGGTACAAACAAAACAGCACAAAACTTAGAATTGGCATATTATCAATTGAATTTGCTCCCTTTATCTTTTATTTTCTTGCTTCATGTTACCTCAAGGAAGCTGAGAATACCTTAACTCACTCATTTTCTATAGCATAAATGATGTGATATTTTAAAACAAAAGTATATGTAACATACAAAAGCATGTTGGCAGGGCTACTGAATTTAGGTGTTTTATGAAACAAATGGAGAGAGTTTATTCATATTTGAACAGACATACTGCATTAGATTAATTGATTAGTGGCCAACTGTTGAATTACTCAATAAGTATTTTGATACCTCTATTGATTAGTCAGTTTTCAAGAAAAAAAAAAGTCAAAATGATCTGATTCCTGTTCCTTAAATGTGAATATTTTCTGGTTTCTTTCCTCCTCTGTGACAGTAAACTCAGTGTCCTTAAGTATTGTTGTGGACAAAACAAGACATTTGAGGGTGTCAGTATTGGCTTTGAGACTTTTTGTTTTGTTTTTTTACAATTTTCTGACATTTTATACACCAAACTTCCAATTAATTGAATGAATGATAATGAAAATAATTATTTGCACTGATAAGTTTGAAGGCTGTGTCATATTTTTCTTCATTTATCATTTTGATATGTAAGGTATAATATGCACTGTATCAACTAAATTCCCTGAGAACAATAGACTATTGTATATTATCACTGTGCTTGATAACTATGCCAACTAAAGGATCACCTTTGGGCCAAAAAGGGTTGCCAAGCAACAAGGACAGACAGGCTTAGCTGTTGAAGGTAATTATTTGAGTTAATCTATAGTCAGGGTGCTAATGTTCTCACTCTGGCTTCTCTCAGGCACACAGGCAAAGTGGTGAAGGATGTCATCAACATGGGTTCATACAACTACCTCGGCTTTGCAGAGAACACTGGAACTTGTGCCGATGCTGCTATTGAGGCTACACAAGCTTATGGAGTTGGAGTGAGCAGCTCTCGCTGTGAGATAGGTAAGTGTGACATCTTTTGAACCTAAGATTTGACTTTTGTAGAAGTTTTCATGACGTTTCATCCTTTGAGGGTGTTTTTTTCCCCACCATGAATCAACTGGAGTTCCTAAAAAGCTCTACAGATACTGAATGCAGCTGCTCCACCTTTTGTTTGTTGCACTTTCAGGATACATGAAAAGTCACAGGTTTAAGTGGTTTTGAAGGACTGCAAGATTGAGAGAAATCTAAGAATTTACTGTGAGAGTTTCAAAATACCTTTCCAGTTCAGCAGTCAGTTTGCTGCAGCATCTTTTAAACCTCTGCAGCTGCTGCTCTTTTTATCTTCAGCTAAAGAAAAGCTGGGGTTAGCGGTGTATTTAGCTTAAAGAAAATGGATTGACTGCACTGTTTGTTTAAGAGGTGCAGTAAAAAATGTGACCTTGACTTATCTCCAATATGGAAAGGCTGCAAGTTACAGTATTCTGAGGGGAAGGTGTAAAATTGAGATGTTATCATTTTCAGGGAACCTGGACATCCACGAGGAAATGGAGCAGCTGGTTGCCAGGTTTCTGGGCGTTGAATCATCCATGACTTTTGGCATGGGCTTCGCAACCAACTCCATGAACATTCCTGCTCTCACTGGGAAGGTGGGAAATTTCATTCACTTCCTTTGTTTTTTTTTTTTTGTTCTCTGGCTGAGCAAAACATATCTCAGTTTGTTGGCTTAAAGTCTGTGTTTGTGCTTTCACCATACTGTAATTGTGAGGTGTTTTAGAGCACCTCTTCCTGTGTTAAGTGAAAACAACAGCGTTTTTCAGATGCGTGGCCAAACTTGAGTGTTTCAGACTGTTCTATAACACACCAGTTTCCGGTGCAAGCTTTCAAAACATTCTGAGTGAAAGCATTGCAGCATGATATTTGACTGGTCCCAGTCCCTGTTATTCTAACCCCAACAAATCACACACGCATGTCCTCACATGCTCTTTTAGCTAATGTCGCATGAACAGGACGTGGAAATCTGAGCTGTGTCAGTGTACCCTGTGAGTCAAAGAACACTTTTTCAGACAACCACTGGTGAAAACAAATGCAGATGGGCAGAGAGGACTAAAGATTTTAATTACTATCCTGATCACCTGGGTCCATGAATTCTAAACTGTGGCTGCCACTCTGCTGAATGGTCACATTTTATGGTTGTGTAAGAAGCTCCTTTATTCATTGACTAGAAGCAGTTGTGTGATCTGTGTGGCTGCATGGGTATGTTGATTTTTCCAAGCTGGATAAAGTTCAACAATATTTATAATAGAGTGCAAAAAGAATTCTGTCGGGGAAATACTTTTGACTACTTATTGTCATCCATGTGGGTATTATACTGTTGTTTTGAAGGGGAGCTTACTTCAGGTTAAATCTTTTTTTTTTTAATGCACTGGCTATTTTTGAGATTCTGGGATATTTTACTTCAGCAGCTAGCAGAGAGAAAGCATCCAAATTAAAATGAATGTTTTTATCTACTGCACTTTGTCCACTTGTGTCTGTAGATTTTGATTATTCCACATATCTTAGAAAAAAGATTTTTTTTCTCACGCTCAGAAATATCCACTCCAGTCGCACTTACATCTGCTAAACTTTCTGCTTTTATTCCCATCTATATTCTGAAGCTGTTTACTGGGGAGTTTGTTTGTATATCAGTCATAGCCTGATTTAAAGAACATTTTGTTACAAAAACAGTCTTGGCATTGTTTTTGTTTAGTTACCAGATTTTTCTTCCTGATAAGAGTATTTTCAGATTTACCGTGATAAAAACAGAGATTCAGAATCCTCTCTGTAAAAGCATGTGACTCCAATATATCAACAAAATGAAGCAAAAATTTTGAAGCTGCCTTCATCCAGTCTTCAGATTTCTGTCCTAGAAATAAATCAAAAGTAGCACAATTTGGAATCCAGTACTTCTTTTGCAAATTTAAATGTAAAATTTCAGGAAACCTCTTTTTTTTTTTTAGGAATAACCTTGTTTTATTATATCGTTTTAGCTTTGGGTTCCGTTTGTATAGCTACACGATACCAGTGAAAAGTTTGGACACACCTTCTCATTCAGTGTATTTTTCTTTATTTTTACTGCTTTCTACATTGCAGGTACATTAAAACTACCACATGGAGCTCATTGAGAGAATACCAAGAGTGAGCAAAGCAATAATGAGGGGGTGGCTGTTTTGAAGAATCTAAAATATAAAACATGTTTTGACTCATTTCACACTTTTTTTCTTTACTGCATAATTCCGTATGTGTTCATTCATAGCTTTGATGCCTTCAGTGAGAGTCTACATTGTAAATAGTCATACAAAATGAAGAAAAACCATTAAATGAGAAGGTGTGTCCAAGCTTTTTACTGATTGTTGGACCAAGTATGCTGCACCTGGTCTCATTGCATAAAAGGTTTATATAAACAGTGTAACCTGAATAACCCTGAATGCAGGAATGTTTTAGATATTTCACTTCAGTGCTCCTCAAAGAAGAACAAGCAAAAACTGAGCTACAAAGGCATTACTCAACACTAACAACTCCAATCCTGCCGCATAAAAACATTGCAAGTTGAGCTTGAAAGAAAGAATAGTATTTGACTTCTCTGTCTGATTCAGGAATTTTCCTTCTGTAAAAACAAAGATCACCTGCTACAATTTGTGAACTCTGCCGCTCTAGGTCAAAAAAGATTTTATTTTCTTCTTCTTCTTGCAGGGTTGCCTCATCCTCAGTGACGAGTTGAATCATGCGTCTCTGGTGCTGGGGGCTCGCCTGTCTGGCTCCACAATTCGAGTCTTCAAACACAACAGTAAGCGACTTCCAGTAACTAATCTCTTTTTTACAAATGGTGACTTACTGTACACCCAAAACATGCAGTAACACAGAACAAAGGATTAAAGTACTCCTTTCAACGCCATGCAACAGTTAGCTGTGATCCACTTTACCCAGTAGAATAGTAAGTACATAGGTATGCGTATGTTGCAACATGTTGCGTAAATCCAAACTGTCAAACAAGGGCTGAACAGTTTAGGGAAAATATGTAATTTAGATTTTTCTGACAAACTATGATTTGTCTTACAATATACATTTTTGTAAAGTCAAGCTTCCGTTCAGCATTTACAGTGTAACAGATTAAACATGTGATGGAAAGAATGGGACATGAGACACCATCAAAAGCATGACTCTTGCGCAAGGAGGATGAACTTGGCAAACTGTTGATGAGACGATATAAATCCAGGGTCAGACGCGCTGCAAAACGTGTAAGGTGTGGCTTTTCAACGAGACTGGGCTTATGCCACTGGAACCACATGTTCATGCCTCAACCACGCTGTATACATTGAAGCATCAACGGCCCCTGAAAGTGTCCATCTGCTGGATTTTTATTTTTTTTTAAAAACATTGAACTTACTGTGATTATTTTTTAGACACATCTTATATATCCTAAACTACAGCTTGTTTTTTCATATTTAGATTTCCCTTTCCTCTCCAGTTCTATATTTACTTAATTATCTCTTTGTCTTTCTGTATTTACTTTACTGAATCACACAGAAGTGGGTGTGGTGAGAATTTACAATTCAGGACAAACGAGTAGATAAAGAAATATAAACTGTCACCAGAGTTATCCAGGAACCAGGCTGACAAGCTGCTGAGAAAACAGTCTCTGAGCTCCTAAGCATTATGATACTAATATATTGGCAGTCCTCCATCAATTGAAGACCGTTCTCATATTCCTGTAGAAAAATGAAGTCTTTTTCTTACTTGGCAGCTAAAAACATTTAACTCCCCTGTATGTAGACATGCAAAGCCTTGAGAAGCTGCTGAGGGATGCCATTGTTCACGGGCAGCCAAGAACCCACCGACCCTGGAAGAAAATTCTCATTGTGGTGGAGGGCATTTACAGGTAAGCACAACTGTTTTTCTCTAACACGCATGCACTCTTCACTTGATTGAATGTTGCAGAAACTACTTTACCCACTTCCAATAAACATCAAATTCATTTAGTTTCATTTAAATTTTATTATTATTATTATTACACTTGTTTTGTTTTTTCCAGCCACAGATGTATCACATTATACTCCGTTTCCTCCCTGTTAACATCAACAGTATAGTGATTGAGGACTCATTAATCCTTGTTTACAGTAGTTGATGACATTTCTTCAAAAGTATGAAACAGTGCAGCATTTGACTCTCTTCTTCCGTGACATTGCCGTTGGTGTCCTTGATACATATCAGTACCTCATTTAAAACGTTATAGTGACGATGCAAAGCTGTGGATGTACTAAACCTGCCTCAGTTCCTAAAGCCTGTTTTTATGATGTGAACATGGCTCCAGATTCACTGAAGTAGCAAACTCATTTGCAGTAAAACAATGAAGTAGTTTCACAAGACAACCAAAGCAATACTTCAGCAGATCCACTGCACTGATTTCACCTGATCCTACACACACCTCCTGACTGAAAACATACTGAGCAATTTCACATTTTAGGGTCTCACTCATGATTTCGCCATTTCTAGGTTTATTTTCTAAATATGTAAAAGAATTTAAAGCGGCGTCTACTCTCCTTTAATGTATTCCTTGTTTTGTGAAGGTACTTACTCGAAAGGCGATCAATCCGGTTGATCAATACAGGTGTCTGCTGTCAGACTTGGTGCCCTTTACTAATGCAATGCTCATGGACTTTTATTCTCACTGGGATTTCCAAAGCAAACACTTCAACTGCTAGAACAGACAGACCTTGCACACATACACACAACATGTACACAGCTAAGCAAAGGTTAGACATTTAGCTATAAGGTCAACTGCTTTCTAATGGTAGGGTCGTATTGTACGTGGCATTTAATCAAATAACATCAATG
This sequence comes from Acanthochromis polyacanthus, assembly GCF_021347895.1. Taxonomy (NCBI): domain Eukaryota; kingdom Metazoa; phylum Chordata; class Actinopteri; family Pomacentridae; genus Acanthochromis; species Acanthochromis polyacanthus. The sequence continues at coordinate 3,640,268 of NC_067128.1, forward strand.
TTTCCCACAGAATTGGATTCTATTTATTGCGGTAGCTTTTCTGCAAATGAATTTGCTGCCACAGTGAAGATGAAGAACATATGGCAGATTTAGTAGACACCCACGCTTTTTCTTTACCAATTTATTTATTAATACCCACTAATGCATATAAAGGGCTCCGCTGCATGTATTTTATTGGCAAGTGCTATGTAACAAATAACTTGCTTCACTTCATTTCAAATAACTGACAAATAAAAACCAGTGGCCCTGACTGACTTTGCACCTCCTCAGGATGACCTCTGTGGATTGAGTCTTGTATATCTTATCTTATATCTTAAATATCTTTCAGTATTTATCTGGATTGAGAGAGCAAACATTCAGCCTCAGAAGTAAAGAGCATTAGCGTTATTCACGTGCACAAGCAGATGATAAGAACTAGCAACACACCAAGTATACCCTAATATTAACGTTATCATTTAAATTGGATAAAAAATTAAAATGAATATAAGACAGTCAGTAGTGATAAAGTGGTACACCCTGATCGATGTACTCCAGCTATAAAATAAACTGTTTGAGTACTCCATTCACTCTAATTAGTTGTGGGACTTTTTTAAGTTGCTGAATTTAACATGTTTTTTATTTATTTTTATGTAAGTATGGAGGGGTCCATCGTCCGGCTGCCAGAGGTCATAGCTCTGAAGAAGCGCTACAAGGCCTACCTGTACCTGGATGAGGCCCACAGCATCGGGGCCCTGGGGCCGAATGGCAGAGGAGTGGTGGACTACTTTGGCCTGGATCCTAAAGATGTAGACATCATGATGGGAACGTTCACCAAGAGCTTCGGTGCTGCTGGAGGATACATTGGAGGCAAAAAGGTCGGTGAACTGCTGGTAAAAAGACAGACGGACTAAAGGGTTCAACAACGGAATATGAAGCCTGTATGCTACATGAAGAAATGCTGAAGCCGACTGCTGACACTAAGTGACGCTTACTCATCCTCAGGGGGCCTGTGTGTCATTCAGCATCGGTTATTGGTCAACACTGTTTACTGGCACTGGGAAATTTAGCTTCCTGTTTTTCTGGAAAGGGCTTGATTCACTGTATGCTTTCATTTTTAGCTTAGTACGGCCTCAAGTCTTTTATGATCCTTCAGTTCACCGAGATTGAGGAAAAGATACAAATACAAAGCAAGGAAATGGAACAAACAACACCTAAAAAGCAGAAACCACAGCTTGCATTGTGAAATACTGGACAATAATTACGTCTGAAATGCTCAGATGATTGTGTGTTGACTGAAAAAAAGCAAGAAAACTTTTACAAGTTTGCAATTTTACACTCGCACACAGTTGGCAAATGCACTTTGTCTCCATTTGTATTAGTTTGTGTGTTAGTTATGCTGATGATGAGTGATTTAGCTCTCGTTCACATCATAGATAACACCCATTTCTATGTCATTTCTCTGCCAGGAGCTGATCGACTACCTGCGGTGCCATTCTCATAGTGCCCTGTACGCCACCTCCATGTCTCCTCCTGTGGCCCAGCAGATAATCACCTCTATGAAGATCATCATGGGAGAGGATGGGACCGCACTGGGTAGGTACCAAAAACAGTACCAAGCCGTAGTGTGCCGTGAAATGACTGAAAACGGCATCCATATTTTGGCAGCTCATTCAGAATACAGAAGGAGTTTAATTCACATTGTCTTTTTTGATACGGAATGTCAAATTATTTGAATACTTTGCTGTATTCACCATGTAGTGGGCAAAGAATTATTTCTTTTTCTTTCATTTTGGCTTTTCTTTGCGGTTGCCACATCTCAGAAATGCCATGATTTAGCCTCACTTTCAAGGCCACTTCTGTTTTTAGTGTCACTTCAATTTTGCTTTTCTTCCCCGGTGGTATTTTACATGACCACAAGATGGCAGTATAGCCCCGTTGCTCAGATTTCAATCTGTAGCTGCCTGTAAGACCACATTTACTATGGCATTCATTTCCTTTCAACTCACGTCAGCTTTGCCAGCTTTTGTGCTTTGATTCCTTCATTCTTAGTGTGCCTGTTTATATTTTTTTTACTCACTGCGAAATGATAGAGGCCAGTTCTGATGTCTAACAGTCACATATCAGCAAATACAGGCATGTTAGACAGCTTTATCAAAATGATATAACCTGTGGTAATTCTGCAGATATGATGTAAAAGCCAGTATGATGATTAGAACTCGAACATGACTCAAACTGGAGTAAAAGTACTGTCTTATTTTTTTAAACTGACTGCAGTGACAGTGGGTAATCTAAAAGTAGACCTGCATTACTATTTTCTTCTAATATTTTGAGATAATCAGATTCTCAGCATCTTTTTTTGCAAGCTGAAAAAGTCCTTGCTAGAATTGTTGCCAGTCTTATGGTAGTTACATAAAAATTGCAGATTTCTTGTGCCCCTTTCAAGTCTCTCTGTAGACCTTCACAGCAGCCTCCTACTCTCCTTACGCTTGAGAATGTTCGTATTTTTCATAAACTAGTAGGTTGACAGTTCCCTAATTCTGCCCGGTTCAGGCCAGGCTGATTGAAAGTCTTCTCCCCTCTCCTTTTATGGCTTTCAGATGTGTGTTTCTTTGTCTATGAGTGTTTCTCTGCCTTCATGCTGTGGACAAAAAGCAGCGTGGTGCTTAAAACAAGAGATCTGTGTAGATCAAACTCTCTTGGACTCCCCTACACACACAAATGGATGACAAAGTTTTGTTTTTCTTGCAGGGCGGCACCGTTTTACTCTTTCCAGGCCTTGATTGATTCAGCCTCCCTTAAAATGCTGATACAGGCTCAGATTACATTACCTCCCAGGCTATTCGGTCGTTGGGTACAGGAATAAACACCTGGACTAACCCTTTAAAGTCTTGGCTTTCTACAGTGTCATCAGCTCCTCCTCTAGATCATTTCTGAGAAGAGAAGGCCAGACCAGCTGACCTTGCAACATATCCAAGCCTGACAAGTTTTCCTTGTAGAAGAGTAACAATGACAGTCTGATTGGTTGCAGCCCCGTCACTGTTTGAAATTCAAGCCTTTGAAGATTCAGACGCTGACACAAAGTGAAAGTGACAGTTGAGCTGCCTGCTAACGGTTTGTTGTTGCCTTCGTGTTGCTAGGGGAGGCCGTTCAGGATGGCAAACACAGGCCTGCTGCAAAATGAAAGCTCAAATCAATCAAATATATGGATGGAAGACAAAACAAGCCGTCTTTAATATGAAAAGAACTAAAGCATGTTCAAAGCAGAATACCTTAATATTATATTATACACTCGATGCTCAGAATACCTTTTGGATTCCTTGACAATGGAAAAAATGTGTGGATAAATCTAATGTCAGACTTTGTTGTGTCTCGGGGTGCTTTGAAGCCGTGTTGTTTCTGTGCCGTCGTTGGGCGCAGCCGGGCAGATGTGTGTTGCTGTTGGCGCTTTGTGCCATATGGTTGTTTGTTTGGTTAAGATGCTATCTCTGGAGGCTGAGGATTCAGAGAGTGGATCCACAGCGCGTATCAGACCGACACGTGACGATTGATGTCTGTTTAGTTTCAAGCCTCTTGACCTCCAACTAGAAGAATTTTGTTTGTCTCCAAAGGCTTCTCCAAATAAGTGCGGGAGAAGACATGCTGTTCACTTGAGAGCTTTCCACCTTTTTGTAACTGGAGTGTCTTATTAAATGTGATTTCTAATTTCACTTTGAAAAGCCAGACTGAAAAAAAAGGAATGAAGAAGTCATCAGTGGTGGGGAAAAAAAAAACTTTGCAAAGAACATGCCGTCTCCTTCGCTTGGCCACAGAACAAGAGCTGATAATGAAATTTTAGCAAGCTTACAAGCATAAATAATGACCAAAACAGTGCTGTAGTCTGAAGCACTCTCGCAGGTGTTTTCACTCGGGCTGATTAGTCGTCTGCACAGGTTGCCTGGAATGCGTGAGCTCACCAAACTTCATGTACTAATAATAAGAGTCATAAAAGTGTAAGTTGTCCTGTCCCCTAACAGGTGCAACAGAGGAAGTGAGGAAAATGCCAATCAGTTTGTACATTCACACACCGAGGTGAAAACACCTGTGTGTGTGTGTGTGTGTGTGTGTGTGTGTGTGTGTGTGTGTGTGTGTGTGTGTGTGTGTGTGTGTGTGTGTGTGTGTGTGTGTGTGTGTGTGTGTGTGGGGGGTGGGGGGGGGCAGGCATCGTGAATATGGAGGGACTTTAATCAAAGCCAGGAGAGTAATGGTAAATGGTAAATACTTCAGGTTATGAGTGTAAAAATGTAAAGACATAAGTTTTATAAAGTAAGGCAAGTTTAATCAACTTTGCATCGGTTGGTGCTGATTTTACAGTAGAGTCAGGAGGTCTCCCCCTCCTTAAACCGTCTCTAAAAAAGGTACGACTGAGGTCACCATAAGATATTTTTATGTGCATTTTGTAGTATCACATTAGTAAAAGTTAATGGGAGCAACAATGTTAGAAGAAAAGAAAAACTGCCCCAATTTCACATAGAAGAAGTTTATAATCTCGCTGGAGGCGTTTTTTTGTGGATGATGGAAACTTAATTTTCTAACTCGCATGATTGATCGACTTCTTCTGCTTCAGCTTCTTTTATTGTCTTCGCCTCCAGACAACATTAAACATGGTCAGTATCAGCTGACATGGAAAAATCATTCCAAGTTTTCACATTAAAGATTTTTCTTGTATTTTGAAGCCGAGAAGTTTTGTCTGTTGGTAAACAACTGGTGTTGTTTCCGTCTTCTTCTGCTCGTTTTTTTACACTCACATGTAATGTAGTGCATACTTTCTAAAAGCATTTCTAATTTATTCACTTGGAAGCAGTGAAAACAAGATTAATTTGCGTTTTTTTGTTTGTTTGTGGGATTTGCTTTCATCATTGCTTCAGTCGTACAGAAACTCAGCTCTGATAATGTAGCTATCCATCTAAGCTGTTTTATTTTTAAACGTAGGTCATTAAAGCCCTTCTAAAATACTATTCTACCTTTCTCTGTCTTTTCCAGGTGCCAATCGCCTCAGACAGCTTTCAGAAAACACCACCTACTTCCGCAGAAAACTCCGTGAGATGGGCTTCATCATCTACGGCAACGATGATTCGCCCGTTGTGCCCATGATGCTCTACATGCCCGCTAAAATTGGGTATGTGATTTTTTGTATATATTTTTCTTGCTTTTAACATCAAGGATCGAATGATTTGAGGAGAAGAAAAAATCTCATCCTGTAATTGTAGTCGCTTTTCCAAACAGGATTTTACTTGAATGTGTAAATAACTCTTTGTGACTTCACTTTCATGCATATAAAACGATGAAAGAGTAAAGAAGTCAGGCCATCTTCAGGATAGCAATGTGTTGCCCAGTGTCTAAGGTTTAATTTGCTTTTTAGGGCTTTTGGTCGAGAAATGTTGAAGAGGAACATTGGCACAGTGGTGGTCGGCTTCCCAGCAACACCGATCATTGAGTCCAGAGCTCGCTTCTGCGTTTCAGCTGCTCATACCAGAGAGATGCTCGATACCGTAAGTCATCCGAAAGGCTGCCCAAAGCACGGAATTACATTAAATTCTATGGCTTTTTCCACATTTATTTCAAATATTACCAATAGCTGAATGTTTGTGTGGAACAGTAAAAAATAAAGTCATAATTTGGATTAGTAAAGTCAAATTTTCTTTATTAAAGTTCTGTCTTTATATTTGATCACTGTAACGGATGTGGCGTAATCAATCGTTCCTTTTATATGTGTTTCCATTTTTCTGTTCGTTTTTTGTCTTTCTCAAATATCTTTCCCGTTTTACTCTAAACTGTGGGAAGGTTTCCGGCTGCAGGAGAAATCAAACGACTGAAAAAGTCTGTGTAAAATGTTTCATAACCACTTTGAAAAGGTGTTTTAGCTGTGGTCTAGAAAAACACTGACAGACAAACACAATCCTCCTGTCTGTTCTTCCAGTGGATGCAAAGATAAATAGAATTAGTTTTTCAGACAATTGCAGCTCTTAGTTTGTATTTAATGATGCCCACACAGTTTCTTATGCATCCTCAAAGATGTCAGGGCGCATCTCATCTCTGCTTAGAGTTTATACTCTTCTTCACCACGAGATCCAATTCGAGGGAAGTTGTTATAGGACAGAGTTTTTATTGCTGAGGACTTAATTTTATCCTCAACATGATTTAAGAGTTTGTTTTGATCCACGATGGCTGATCATAGATCCAAGCACTTCGTTAATAAACCAGATCTGCCTGACTGACGGCAGTGTGCGCGTTGTCGTCCACGTATGTGTGAGCGTGCCTGTTGAATAATAAAGGCTTCCAGTATGTCCTTTATTACCAAGGAACCTAGAAGGCCAAGCTGTCTGTAAAGATTACAGCGTGGCTCAGACAGAGACTTTTATTTGAGCTGCTCTGTCTCTCCAAAGACACTTCATTCATCTTCCTGAGGAGCATGTCAACACCGTTTGTAATAGTCCATTTAAAGGGCATCAGCTTGCCTTTGTAGAGCACTTCGAGGAGCCGCTTTTTCCGTCTTTGGAAAAGCCAGCCCTCACTATTTCTCAAACCGTGGAATCAGAAAAAAGGTCAGGAGGAAGGTAAATTGTTTCCAGGTGCCCTGCAGTGTGTTGCAATGCTGATACAGTCTCTGGTGGAAAGAAGTGGAGGAGTTTCTGTTCAGTTGTGGTTTACACAGGGAGCCTTCTGTTCACCTTTGCTTTCGGAGTTCTCCACTTCTTTTTCGCCACTGACTGTGTTAAAAATCCGAGCATGAGGCTTATCACTGCATTTGTCACCTACAAACACCATCTTCTTTCAGGTTGGGCTATGTGCGGTATCTGCTCATCTGTGTTTTTACTGTCTGGCTATCTTTGCTTAATTTTGACTGTCTCAGAGTCTTTGCAAATTGAGATTAATGCAGGTTTTTAACAATTTCCTTACCATTCATCGGCCACATTAAATATGAGCAATTGTTTAGTCATTGAAAGGCATAAAAATGCAGTTGACATTTTTCCTCATGCCGATTAACTGCTTTTAACCCTTGATATGTAATGTTTGCTGCCAAATTCTACAGCAAACAAATTGCAGTCTCCCGCAGTAAATAACCTGTAACGTTATTAATGTCTTCTCAGTGGTTAGATATCAAAATAATCCACACAGCTGAACTACATGTTGAGTGACTTGTTCACTGTAGTTAGTCCAGCTGCTGGAAACAGCTGCTCAGCTTTAACAGATGTCCACAAATACCGTCACAGAAAATCTGTCAGTATTCACGGCCACCTCTAGCCTAGCCATGCTAGATCCCATGTTTCTGACGGCACAAGGGTCTAGGGAAGCTCGACAGGGAGGGAGGCGGGCTAAAAGGTTGTCTATCAAATCCCTCTGCAGCAATTGGGTAGGTATACAACCAATCAAAGCAACGAATAGGCTGACGTGGTTCCGAGAGCACCGGCGGATTGTGGCTAAGTCCCATTAGCTTCCCAACCAGCGGAGCCAACTGGTATATTAAGGATTTGCCATATCCCGTCGGCATAAGTCCAAATACGTCTTTCTTCTCAATGAAACACTTAAGTGCCGTCCTTTGTTTATCTTTCAAGTTGAATTTTAGCTTCAAATCTTTAAGGGCTGTGGCCAAAGCAGAGTCGAAAGATAACTGTTTATTGTGCGCCGGTTGTTTCTGTCAGAATCGTCACGCCTCTGTCGTCACTTCGTTACGCCTGCCTTCTGACTCTACACTTCATGGTGATTGGTCCGGCCAGTTTTAGGAGAATCCAGCCTTATGGAGGGTAACTAGACCCACCCTGGCAGAGAATTAAATTCGTTGCCGTGGGTTGTCTAGCGTGGCTAGGCTAGGCCACCTCTAGAATGTCTTCAGAATTAGAGCAGAGCATCACAGATACACTTGGTCACTTCGGTTTGAATGGATGTAGTCTGGTTCCTGCTTCTCCTGAACATTACCAGAGACTTTGTTGATGAATGCGCCACTCCCCATTTGAAAATCCTAGCTTAGCATCAGCCTCACACAGCTAGCAAAGTACAGCGACTGCCAGAAACTATTTTCACAACATGATGCTTCAGAGTTCATTCACATGACTGTCACAGTTAGCAGCGAGTGAGCAGGAAGGTGCATTTGTTTTGTGCAGCACTTATAGGTTATCAGTCAGCACACCTGTAACTCCCTGACATCAAACAGTGAGAGGCTCCACCTGGTGGAGCAACCAGGAATTGCAGCAGATCTGCGATACATTTTCTGACATGCATGTCTCTCTTCTGCTTTATCAGTTTAGAGTAGTGTAATGGATGACATTACCAGTAATGGTGTTCTTCTTGTTGCTTTGCCAGGCGTTGGAGGCCATCAGTGAAGTGGGCGACCTGCTGCAGCTGAAGTACTCCAGATGTGAGCAGCCTCTTCCCTCTCTGGGCTGGATGTCTGAGGAGAGTCTGCTTCAGGACTGAGCCACATCATCCTGTTCTGTCACATCAAGCCCTGTCTCTCCCCTGCTTTGAGCTTTTCACGTCTGACATCCCTCTTTTTCCCCGTTTTCCTCTGAGCCAGTCTCTCCACTCTACTCTCTGTATCTCTTCACATCAGACTCCGTGGACTCTCCACAACCAAAGTCTTAAAGGTCCAACCCGTTTGAAACCTGTACGCGCCCGTGTTCAGGCTGTGACCGGTCTAGCTGATTCATTGATCGTCTGGGAGGACCAAAATCACCCACATTTAACTGTATCCGTTGTTCAGAGCCTTTCATTTTGTCCTAACTTATTGTGACTGCATTTGTCTTAACGTCAAGTCTTATTCCTGTGTGCACATAGAATGTGTATCTTATTTGTGCAATAATAACAACAATATGGAATTCCTTTATAATTTAAACAACCTAGAGCAAAGTAGAGTTCTTACTTATGCACTTAAAGTAAAAAGAACTCTGATCATAGCGGGAAAAAATGATGTATGTAAATATAATTTATAACACAGTTGGTCATACTGCCTTAGGGTAGCATCCCAAACCTCAAACAGAGATACGTTATTTCACAGGAGTAAGCATGTGTTCTCCATATGTATTCATCCGATTGCTCTTTTTTTCCTAATCACTTTTACTTGAATAGAGAGTATCGAATATTGGGTTCTTTCCCTAACCAAAGGATATATAAATATGTGTATGTATAGATATATTTTCTACCTTTTCTCTTAAAAAAGAAAACAGATGTTCCAAAAAGAAAACATATGATGGGGGAAAGAACTCCAGGGAGCAAGACGTAAGGAATATTTTTTTTACTGCTTATTTTCTAGAAATATTTTTCAGCTTTATTTACTGTTTACACCTGCACTCACAAAAACAAACTTGAGCCTTGTGTCTTTAACATTTCTATAAGCTAACGAGCAACACGTGATTTATTTTTTTCTTGCATTCTCTCTCACGCAAGTGCTTTCATGTGAATCGGCGATGTGTGCACGACGACACGCTTTACCTTAGATCTGTGCGTATGGCGATGGCGCCTCCATCTGATATACAGACAGCTTTATTTATTACAAAATGTGTTTTTCATCCTTTTGCTATCTATTTTTGTGAAAACTATAATCTGAAAGGCAGCTCCAATTGTGTCCCGGTGGAGGGAGTGCGTTTTAACAGACTACTTTACATGTCTTTAACTTCAGTGCAGCACTACTGACAGGCATTTTAAATGCACAAGATGACGTAGTCACTGAAATCCGTAAGATTCGTTTGGTTTTACTGTAAGTGTCATTGTGTTTTTCTTAGAATTTAATCATCTGTGATCATCTGCTGGAATGACATTCCATATCGACCTGCTCTCATCGTTGTTTGTTTTGGTTTCCTGTTCTTTTTTCTTTGTGAGTCACTGTCAAACATGAGGGTTTTTATGTTGTATCACTTACTAGATGTGAACTGGAGGTTGTTGGTGTAGTCAGTCAGAAAGCTTGCCGTCGTCTGACAATGTGACCATTCCCACAAAGTGATGAAACTCGACACAAGTTCTGAGATTTGTTTCTGCATTTTAGCACAGCACGACCACTATTTTGGGTCCTTTTTAAAGTACATCCATTACACATTAGTCCCATGTTTGTCTGAGTCATTCCATTGTGTTTTCTTCACACACACAAAAAAAGACCTGCAAAAACAAATGGCCGATGCATTTGCTTTTAATAAATAAAACATACAATGTGGAACACATGACTATGATCTGGATGCACTCTTCAGAAATCTGCTCTGACATAAAGAATTTTCTTCTCGTCAAAGTTTCCTCTCAAGCTGTCTGCAGCAACGTGCAGTATGTTGGGTCTGTGCATTTCTGTCCATGTAGGCAAAAAATGTAATTGCAAACAGCAACATGGCTGTTTCTCTCAGCCAGGTTTCCCTCACTGAAACTGCAGATTTAATGTCCGGGGAGATCGTTCGAATGCAGAGCAGCAATGTGACATTTTCCACCTCAGTCATGTGTGGCACCTGTAAACCAGCCTGCAGTGACCGATGGAAACTTATCAGTTGCTTTTGCCCTTGGAATTGTATTTGGGTTGAAGATAAACCACTTAGAGGAGTTTGTAAAGCCGTGATGTTTGTTGACCACGATGTTGGAAACAGTGCCGCAAAGATTAAATCACTTTCTTTGTATGGAGCTCTGGAATGGGTTTGTGTTCATTTACGGCAAACACACACACACACACTGCAGGAATAGAAAGCTCATGATAAATGTGTTGCAAAGCCTTTTTCTCTAAGTCACTGACATGCTGCCGTTACACAGAATTCCACACGAACCAGTCACTCGCTACAAACTGGACGGCACTGAAACTGTAACCTGATGGGTTGAGCTAATGAGTTGTTGAAGTTTAGAAAGCGGCAAAACAAGCCTAAATGGACAAGATACGTCCAGCTGGGTGCATTTGTTCCTTTTAGTAAAAGCATGGACGCAGGAAAAGCACATATTGATGCATAAACATCACCAGACTAAGGTAATACATTGATACCTCACTGGGAAACGTACATATTACAGCAACTATATAACTGAGCTTTGAAGATGCAAGACAAGACAAGCACAGTAAGGCTAAAAATAAAGATATAATGAAGACTTATGTACACCTTTCATGTGTACAGATGAGATATAATGAACATCCATATATATATGATACATACAGATAGACATGTAAAAGCAGAACAGGATGAATTTACATATAGACATACAGGTATGACATGAGAGATACAATATTTAGAAATGCACAGCTATGATATGATGAATGTTTGTGTAGATATGTGCAAGTATGACATCTGGAATACACATGGATATGTACAGGTATGACATAAATATATGCTTAGAAATATGTACAGGTATGATTACATGTGCATATGTACAGATTTGATATGATTCTATTACATATAGACATATACAGGTATGACATGATATTAGATATGCACAGTTATGATGAATATGTGTGTAGATATGTACAAGTGTGGCATCCAGAATACTCATATGGATATGTACAGGTATGAAATTATTTATTACATTAAAGGACACGTGGTGTGTGGAACTGTGTTTTATACAGAACAGTAGTGCTAGGTTCCTGTCTTTGCAATCAATACTGCAATTCAGGGGCCCGATTTTCCAAACATATTCGACCCAAATGCCCAAACTAGTTGGTTACAGTTGTGCTCATAAGTTTACATACCCTGGCAGAATTTATGATTTCTTGGTCATTTTTCAGAGAATATGAATGATCACACAAAATCTTTTCTTTCACGCATGGTAAGTGGTTGGGTGAAGCCATTTATTATCAAACAACTGTATTTACTCTTTTTAAATCTTACTGACAACAGAAACTACTCAAATGACCCTGATCAAAAGTTTACATACCCCAGTTCTTAATACCGTGTATTCCCCCCTTTAACATCAATGACAGCTTGAAGTCTTTTGTGGTAGTTGTAGATGAGGGTCTTTATTTTGTCAGATGGTAAAGCTGCCCATTCTTCTTGGCAAAAAGCCTCCAGCTCCTGTAAATTCTTGGGCTGCCTTGCATGAACTGCACGTTTGAGATCTCCCCAGAGTGGCTCGATGATACTGAGGTCAGGAGACTGAGATGGCCGCTCCAGAACCTTTACTTTATTCTGTTGTAGCCGCTGACAGGTCGACTTGGCCTTCTGCTTTGGATCGTTGTCATGTTGGAACGTTCATGTACGTCCCATGTGCAGCTTTCGGGGATGATGAGTGCAAGTTTTCCTCCAGTATTTTCTGATAACATGCTGCATTCATCTCGCCATCAATTTTGACCAAGTTTCCTGTGCCTCTGTAGCTCACACATCCCCAAAACATCAGCGATCCACCTCCGTGTTTCACAGTAGGGATTGTGTACTTCTCATTATAGGCCTTGTTTACTCCTCTCCAAATGTAGCATTTATGGTTGTGGCCAATAAGTTCAATTTTGGTCTCATCACTCAAAATGATTTTGTTCCAGAAGTTTTAAGGCTAGTCTCTATACTGTTTTCCATATTGTAAGTGGGATGCTTTGTGGCATTTGCGTAGTAAGGGCTTTCTTCTGGCGACTCGACCATGGAGCCCATTTTTGTTCAAGTGCATCTTGAAACAGCCACACCAGTTTTTTTCAGAGACTCCTGTATTTCAGCTGAAGTTATTTGTGGGATTTTCTTTGCATCCCAAGCAATTTTTCTGGCAGCTGTGGCTGAAATTTCTGTTGTTCTACCTGATCGTGGTTTGGTTTCAACAGAACCCCTCAGTTTCCACTTCTTAATTAATGTTTGAACACTGCTGATAGGCATTTTCAGATCCTTGGATATCTTTTTATATCCCTATCCTGTTTTATACAGTTCAATTACCTTTTCCCGCAGATCCTTTGACAATTCTTTTGCTTTCCCCATGATTTAGAAGCCAGAAACGTCAGTGCAGCACTGGATGAAAGATGAAGGGTCTGTCAAGAGCCCAGAAACTCACTGACCTTTTATACACACACACTGATTACAAGCAAATATGAGGATGGTTACCTTTAGTAGCCATTTAAACCCGTTTGTGTCAACTTGTGTGCCTGTTATCAGGCCAAACCTCCAGGGTATTTAAACTTTTGATCAGGGCCATTTGGGTACTTTCTATTGTCATTATAATTTAAAAAGAATAAACACAGTTGTTTGATAATAAATAACTATAGCACAACACTAACCATGAGTGAAAGAAAGGTTTTTGTGTGATCATTCATATTCTCTGAAAAATGGCCAAGAAATCATAAATTCTGCCAGGGTATGTAAACTTATGAGCACAACTGTAAGTGGCACCTTTCTCCGGTAAAGGTGGTAGTTTGTATCATAAGCTACCCCTTCTACCTTATCATGTACCTCCCAGGCCCCCCTCAGCCGCCCCTCCCTCCACACAGCTGTGAGCAATGAGCATCCCACCCCCAACTCCTGCAGCATCAACCCTCCGAATGCGTGCGTAAAAACAGGCGAGTTTACCGAAACCGGTTGGCTGGGCGCTGCGCACACTTCCACACACTCTTCCACTTACTTCCACACGTCCGCCTGGAACCGGTGGATGAACTTCGACTGGATTAACGCGTCAGACAGCGGCGGCACTATGAGCTCCAGATGTCAATGTATTGGAAGAAAACAGCCGCCCACCCACACACACACGACGGAGTGAGTCACCCGTTTAAAGTAGCTGAATAAGCGGAGCGCCGGTGCGGACGGGGAGATTCTGCGCGCGCGTGTGTGTGTGGGACGGGGTGTCGGTGCTCGGTTTCTCCCGTTACTTAAAGCTCTACAGGCTGCGCGTGCTTTTATGGGGGAGAGAAGAAGAAGGAGAAGAAGCGTCGAGAAGCTCGAGCCGCCACACGTTGCTGCTGCTGCGCGAGCCGCTGGTGCCAGATATGGATAGCGCGCGGGACAGTTGGTGCGCATCTTCGTAAAGTGCGACACTGACGAGGCCTGAAAGTTCACCTGTCCAGAGTTAAAGAAGCGACAGGAACTTCTTCGAAAAGAAAAGAAAACTTCTTCTAAAACTCACTGAAAAGTACTTTTTTTTTTTTTTGAAATCACATCTTCTCAGGAAGCTTTAAAGATGCGTCAAGAGGTGGAGAGGAGATTTCAGATGCTGGTCGTGCTTTGGTCCATACTTCTCGTTAGTTTGGGGACTGGGTTTCCCACCAGACGCAAGAATGCTGCCCACAAAGTAAGTTTTTCTTTTGTTTTTGAAGGTTTTTCTTGTAAATTACAAAGTTACCAAAAGCTGTACTGCCCTCCTTTTTCATACCTGTAACACCTTTATTAGTTAAATGACTTTTAAAAATGCTGCACAAGGTAACTCCTTTCCATATGTTTTGTGTGTTAGCTACTTTTCTGAGCTTAGAAAGTCAAAAAAAATGTCTGCAAATTACACCTGACACTGAAAAAAACAAAACATATTTTAACAATGATGGTTAACCAACATGTTAAACTTTGCAAACTAAAATTTCTCTGTAAATTTCTGTTTCTTAGTTTTTTTGTAGCTTTGAAAGTTGAACAACAAGTTTCAAAAAGCTGTAGTGTCTTAAAATCACACCTGATACTGAGAATATTTTTTTAGCGGAAACAAAATGTCGCCCTTTGTGCACTCCCATTTTGTCAAATGTTCCCCACGAACGATTTTTTTTTGGCTTTTTTTAGTTTAGAAAGTTAAATAACTTGTCTCAAAACGCTTAAGTGTCTGGAAAATCAAATCTGTAACTGGAAAAAAAGTTTTTTTTTTATCAATAGCAAGTAGCTAACACCTTAAACTTTGCTAACTGTTGTACTCCAAATTCTTCAAATGTTGCCCACAAACAAAATTTTCTCAGTACATTTCTGTTTCTTAGCTTTATGTAGCTTAGAAAGTTGAGCAACAAGTTTCAAAAAGCTGTAGTGTCTTAAAATCACATCTGATACTGAGAAAATATACTTTTTCGCAAATACAAAATGTCGCCATTTATGCACTCATGTACTTTTATGCCCCTCATAAGTGAAGTAACTTTTTAAAATGTTCCCACAAAGTGAATTTTTGTCATATATTTTTTTGTTTCTTACCATCTAAAGTTAAGCAACATATTTTTAACTATTAAAGCTAGCTAAGGCACTGACCTTTTCTAAGTTTTGCAAAATTAAACGTTTTAAGCATCACATGTTTCTATCTTTAGTAGTAAAATGAGTTTTTAAAAATTCTTGTCCTGGTATGTTTTTGTTTCTTGGCTTTGTTGTTGCTAGCATTTGTCTCGAAATGCTTTAGTGTCTTAAAAATCAAACCTGTAACTGTAAAAAAAAGTGTTTTTTTAACAATAGGAAGTAGCTATCACCCTAAACATTGCTAACTGATGTAAAGTGTTGTTCATAACTTTTACAATAACAGAAAAAACAACAAGAGCAAATTGGAAAAAAGATTTAAAAAAGTTCACGTGTAGCTTTGACTCCCCTTAAAATTGTTAGACCTTAAAATTAAGCGCCTTTAAGCAACATTCACACAAACTAAGGTGGTTTTTTAGATGGCAAAACATTTCTTTGCACACTTGTGTTCATTTACATCTTTATGGCATAACAAAACGTGTCATAAATCGCCTTCAAATCATTGATCAGCTATCAATTTCAACCTTCAGCCAACTAAATGAGTCAAAATGACAGAATTTCCACATCCCTTCACATTGCTTTCTTTTGTTCCACTTCTCTCTCCATGTATAGTAAAGTTTGCCATCACTGGGCAAAAACACCCTGCTATCATAAATCCAAACTCTCCACACACACACACACACACACACACACACACACACACACACACGCACACGCTGTGCAGTGTGTGGTGCGTCCACGGGAATGTTTGTGTTACACGCGGACATATTTGGATATCAAAGTCTGTTTGTGTGTGTTTGTGTCAGGGTTCAGCTTTTGCCTTTGAACTCTCCTTCTTGTGTGGCCTCCCATGGATGCCCTATTGGGACTTTCTCCCTCTCTCATCATCTGTCTGATTGATGTCCAAAGAGACAGAGAGGGAGGGAAGAGAAGGGAATCATTAGTAAGAAGAGGAAAACTCGTGTGGCTGTTCATTTCAGTCACCAAAAAGGCAGTGATTCTGTACCTTTTCCCTGCAAACCTGCTGGAGGCGGTGGATGGAGAGGGGAGATTAGCAGAGGAAGACAGAAGGAGGAGGGGAGGCTCAGTAAACCGGGTGCCCAGTAACGAGATGCTTATGTAACCAGAATAAGGCAAACCCTCCTCATCTCTCGCACTGGAGCTCGGGTCAAGTGTCACTCATGTGATTGTTTACATTGGCTCTTTTTGTGTTAATGTGGAATTTCCTGTTTTTGGCTTTGCCCCCGAATGTCTCAGTGAAAAAAGAAGAAGGAGGAGGAGGATTGTGTTGAGGTGGCCTCTTTTCATAATATTGGGACCTGTTTGCCCTTTCCTGCTTTGTACCCCCGCTGCCCCCCCTCCCCGACCTCCGCAACCTCACCCCGATTCCACCAGGCATGCATTTGTTGTCCCGTTTCCATTCGCGAAAGATGGCGATCAAAGAGCATTCATAGTTTATTGTTCTTCTGCAATGGTTTGGAAACAGCCAAGTGCAGGCGCCTTTGATATCTGCGAGCACATAAATCAGGGCTGCCACACTGCATGCCTTCCCAGCCTGCCCCCCAGCCCCACCGGATCTTGTCCCTGCCCCTCACCTCAGCCCCCGCTGCCCCTCATCCAGTCTCCTGACCTCCTCTCCATAACCTGAATGTGTGTCATCATCGACAGTAGCAGTGACAGTAGCCCAAAAATGGATCCATTCTTCTCAGCCACTTGAAAGCGCTTGCTTTTGCCAAAAAGGGTGGATTGCCTGTGGAGGGAATTCAGGCCGAGGTACCCCACTGCATCCCTGTTAAACACACTGCATGCCATCAGCCATCGGGCCTTTGATCAGAAGAGCCCCACTACCGAGAGGAGGAGAGCAGGATCAGAGAGAACGAGGGGGAGGAAGAAAGGAGGAGGAGAGTGATATACAGGGAGAAAGAATACAGGATCCAGATGTGTAACAAGACGAGATGAGGAGGGTGTGAAAGTATGTGGCCTCTTTCATGACTCTGGACTTAGTCTTCTTTGACTCGGTGTGAGTCTGCATGTGTGTGAATGTTAGGTATGCACGGTCAACGCTGATCAGACTGGATGGTGATGTACTCAGGCCAGGTACAGTGTGAAAAACTGTAGTAAAACCAGACACCAGACACAAGATGTAACATGGAAGAAGATGAAGCCTTTATTTCTCGCTATAGACACACAAAGATCACTGGGAGCTGTTTTCAACTGTTTGTTTCCATAGTTTCCAAAGGTAATATATTAAAAAGGATTTTCTGGCAGGAGCAAGTTGTTGCATTCCTGTGCTATTTTTACACAGTAATGCACAGCAAGTTGGCTTTTTAAATAAGCCACTTATTCAGAGGAATACAACTAACTCTTTTAATGACTAATCTGCAGATAATTGTGTTGATTTATTGTTTACAGATTAAAACGTCAGGCATTAGTGAAAAATGTCAGTTTCAGTCCAAGATGATGTCTTTACTCATGTTGTGTTGGCAAGCAAACAGTCCAAAATCCAAAAATACTGAGTTTAAAATAATAAAAACAACAACTAGGAGTTCTATTCATTGATTGATCTGCAGATTATTGGACTTGTTTTATTGATTTGGGTGTTGAAAGTCATGCAAGTGAAAAATCACGATTGCAATCCAAGATGATGTCCAATAAATCCAAAGATACTTAGTTTACACTCAGACACTTAGTTTGCAGTAACATAAAACAAAGTAAAACAGGAACTATGAGCTTCATTTGTGATTCATGTGCAAATTATTGTCTTGAATAAATATTTAGAGCATAAAAAGATGAACATTAGTGAAAAATGTCCATTCTATTCCAAGATGGCATCTTCAGATATCTTCATTTGTTGAACTAATAGCCCAAAAAGCCAAAGATATTCAGTTTACAATAATATAAAACAAAGTAGAACCACAACCATAAGCTTAATTTAATGATTGTTCTGCAAATTATTGTCCTGATTAAACTTTTAAAGTATAAAATGTCAGACAGAACTGAACAAAGTCCATCTCAGTCCGAGGTGAAGTGCAGTTTTGTTGTTTTGTTCGACTAACAGCCCAAAATCCAAAGATGCTCAGTTTACAATGATCTAAAAAGAAGAAAATCAGCAACTAAATTATTATTCTGCAAATTATTGTCTTGATTAGGTATTTAAAGTATGAAATGTCAGGCAGAAGGGAAAAATGCACATCACTGTCCAAGATAAAAACTTTAAATATCTTGTTTAGTTGAACTAACAGTCCAAAATCCAAACATGCTCATTTTATAGTGATACAAAATGGACAAAACCTGCAACATTAATTTGCAGATTACTTTCTTGATTAAGTAATTAGAGTCATAAGATCATTCTAGTCCAAGATGATGTCTTTTGTTGTCTTGCTTTTTTAGAATAACCATCCAAAATGCAAAGACACTCAACTTATAATGATAAAGAAACAAAGAAAAGCAGCAAGTAAGAGAGTTTTTTGTACTACTGAGGCAATAATAATGTAATAATGGATTAAAGTTTCTTTTACAAAGCTAGAATGTTCCGCAAATGTTAAGTATTCTTATCAGAAAATGTGATAAATGGTCACTTTGGATTTATTTCAGTGTGTATAATATCAGCAAACAGTGGATGTAATTACAAGGGAAAAGGTTAAATATTCCTGAAAGGTTACCCATTTGTCATCACCAGTTTACAGATATCTGAGGAGGAGGCCAACTCCATCCATTATTTATTATACCCAACAGGCTTCTCCACTAAACAGGCTTTATGTGCTCACATTCTTGGATTTGACCGACCACATAAGTTCTTTATGGGACAATCGCAGGCAGCCACTGAAAAGTACGCCCTGTTCTCGAGGCCATAACCATAAATCATCAACCGACTGGTCATTAATTCAGACGTTTCTCTCCTCTTTAGCCCTTCAACTGCCACTGTTTTGCTGAGCAGACCGCAAACTGGCACAGGTCCAATCTCAAATTCTTGTCCAATCATATGTTTGGGCCAATTTAGCATTTTCAGGATGACACAGACATGAGTGAATGACAGACGAGCGTTCATTAGAGGGTTTGGATTTAGGTTTGGAGCAGTGACAGGCATGAAATAGAACATTAGAAATGAAACAGACACAGAGTGAGACCAACCAAAAATCTAATTCCACATACTCTATTTCAGATGAATCTACAATTTCCCACAACTACAGTGTCAACATTAATCACCATTAATCTCCGCGATGATGTTCCTTCCTGCTGGTCTTCCCTCTAAGTAACCGTAAAAACCTGAAAGGTGAAATTAAACGGTGGCTGGAGTGGCGGCAGAACAGCAGGTTCAGACACACTTGCATCAGCCCAGGGGTCCCACGCCTCCCAGGCCCTCTCATTAAAGCTAAAAGAGGATCTCTCTGGCACAGGACCCTCTTTGTCCACGGCCTGGATGCCATGACTGTTGTGGGAAAAAAATAAAATGAAACGAAGGCTGGTTGCTCACTTGGCTGGTTAGTTGGATGCCTCAGGGGCTTTTTTGGAATTGCTGACCAGGCTGTGAAGTGGTGGATGGTATCAAGGTTTCATCCTGGAAACAGAGCACTATTTGTCTTTAGACTTGTCAATAAGCCACCACAAAACCCGACAAGTAGCCACTGGCTTTTGAATGCATGCAAATTGTCTCAGTTGCCCTTGTTCTTCACATTATTCAAGGCATGATCTGGCTTTTTTTAGTCATTCGGCATAATAATTTTGCTCAAAATATGTACCTGTACTTTCCATCAGGCTCACGGCCACCCAGCTCACAGTGGTGGGGTCCAGTACTCCCCAGAGGCTTTGGAGCAGCAGAACCAGGTCCAGAGTCTGCTGCCGGAGCCCCACAGCCACCAGAGGAGGTGGTCTCACTCCCAGCACCGATCCGTCGGCGTTCTCCCACAGCCAGAGCCCGAGGAGGAGACCAAACCCTTCATCCTGGATCTAAAGAACTTTCCAGACCTGGCCAATGCTGACATCAACTCACAGAACCCCAACATACAGGTGAGTGGTGGATTTTTTTTTCCATGCGTGGAGAACTGAGACCCCTGTGTCTGTAATTGTGATGATTTATTTCTTAAAGTACGACAAAATCAACAATCGTACAGACACTACTGTCATTTTTGCTACTACTTCATTAAAATGCGATAAAAGAGAGATCATAAGTATCTATTTATTCTTCATATCCCTCTAAACTAACCCAGAGACTTTAACTTATCTCTTACCACTTATCCTCTCCAGCTCTGGTCAGTGTAATCAGGATGTGATTAGAGGGACATAGTGATCTCTGCATCAAGCACAGAAGCAGAGTTTTCATGCAGCACATAGAGAAGATACACCCAAATTCTCGCACTAGACAAACAAGAAGCAGTTCCCGATCATTGCACTTCTTTCCTAACTGTGAAATTAATTTTGCAGCAGTTACAGAAACGTAGCTTTCCCTCTCTCGTCTCACTCTTTCTTGCCTGGTCTTCACATCAGCGGAAGTGGGGCCCATGGGAAGTACTGTAGCATCTAGGATGAGTCATATTGATGTAATGAGAGGTAGTTATCCAGAATAAAGGTTCACATTCTCTCCCGGAGAGGATCGTTTGGTTGGCTGAATGCTCATGCTCACGTCTGACTGGCTGACTTTGCTCGCTAAAGTACTCTCACAAGAATTTGAGATGGTTGATTTCTTGAGAGGAGCTTCTAAGTCAAGCGCTAAAGCTGCAGAAAGTATTTGCGCCGCTTAATGCAGACTTAGCACAGCAATATCGAACACTTAGGCTGATCGTTTGTGTTCTACTGAGTGTTCACAAGCGCTGATGCTGTCCACGATCAAATAAATAAAACCTGTGAAGTGTGGCTCACACAGGATTGATAGAGAACTTCTTCTGTCCTTTGCAGGTAACCATTGAGGTGGTTGATGACCCTCAGATGGAGGAAGAGAAGGAAGTGGCCAAGGAAAAAGACTGGCTGCCCTCCTCCTCCTCCTCCTCCCCCTCTTCCACAGTAGACTGGCTCGGAGGCAAGAAGCTTTTCTGGCCGCTGTTTTGGAGTTACACCGATGCCGATTCCAGCGAGGACAGCAACAGCCGGTCAGGCGTGGGGGAAACTGGCGAGGAAGAGGAGGAGGAAGATTACCCTTTGGATTATGGCAGCGAGGAGCCCTTACCCAGCGGAGTAGGCGGAGACTGGGATACTCGTTGGAACGAAGGCTGGGATCCAATGCAGAGCTACTATGGTAAGTATTGCCAAGTGGTCCACTCTCTGTCTGCTGGTGGTGCCATATAAACACAGCTCCTCCAGATATGACTCCATTAAACTGGCTTTTAGGAACTACTCTGCAGTTTTCAGCAACGATAATAATGTAAATAAAAGTATGGAATCACTGAATTTGTCAGATCAAAAAGAGGTAAAGATAACTGGGTTGTCTGGACAGTAAAAGGGGATACATGTGGGAGAACAGGCAGAGAGAGGCTGCATGATAACTGTCTTCACACTCACAGAGAAGCAAATGGTGCCAGCATGCGAGGCAGCATGAGCACTCGACCATGAGGACATTGTGGGTTATGGGTACTTTGAAGTCGACACTGGTCGTGCTGGTCGCAGAGGCCTGCCTTTTGAAGATGGGTCCGATGCGCTCACTAATGGCAGCGTGAGGCCGGCACTGTTCCCTGGGACAAAACAGCCCTCTGCTTGTGGACAATTAGAGGGCAGATTGGGAACACAGAATGACAGGGGCCATTTGGCCAGCCCTTTCATCCTTCCCCAGGACCCCTTGGGCCCCCCCTCAGACCCTGGCGGCCCTGACTGCCCTCTGCGGCTCGTCCTTTTGAGCGAGTTCAAGAATTTTGGGGGGCTTTAAGGGCGCTGCATAACTTGTGTTGTGTCTCAGCTTGCACAGACAACTTATTCAGTGGTAAAAATAGTAAATAATGACAGAGAACGAGAGGTGAGGTGTACGTGGTGAATGAGAGGGGGAAGAAGGAACGTATGTGAATCCTACTGTAGATCAGCCATGGACTCACCACAGCGTGACGCTTTCATTCTTCAAAGAGATTTCCCATAGACACAAATCTGTGCTTGATTGATCTGTTTGTTTTTGAAACTTGTTGGTGCACCAAACTCTTCTGTTGTAATGTGTCTAAAACTATGTATCGCTCTGATGCTTCTCTCTTATCCGTCATGCCAGTGTATAGACTTTATCCGTTTAGCTGTTGTATGCAGAGACAAGCCAGCAAAAGGCAACAATGCCCATTAAGTGGTCACATCTAAAGACTCGGTGAACATAAATCAAGGATGTCTGCCTTAGCTTCTTCTGTAATTAAGACTCTCCTGAGACCTCATTCCCATATGGCCACATGGCAAGCTGGCAGCGCCCACGAAGTAAAATTGGGTGCTCGCTACACCCAGGCTGGTATTTCTGCACCCACCTCGCCTTTAATCAAGAATGACTTGTTTTCAGTGTTATTAACACCACAAGGAAACATGGTGCGGAGGCGGACAGCCACAGCACAGCTTCCCTCTCTCTAATTTTACTGAAGCCTTCTTAAAAAGAACATGGCCTTGCATGGGAAAGGTTAGACCAGGAGAAAACTGTCAGGAAACTTTGAAAGCTTGTTCTGAATTAGACCGTTCAAGGAAACAATATCTATTTTTTTTATAAGCTGGGTTGTTTCCACATGTGTTTATTCTCCCTATCAACACTGTGAAGCTGCTTCCTATTAGCTAGTTAAATAGAGCACATCATGTAATTGTAATTTTCACTGAAAGCTTGATGTAGGGCCTCGTATTAATCATCTCATCAGCTTTCATAATCCCTTCCTGCAATATGTTAATTCTTGAGGATGATGGAGTTCCATAGCAGTGCTGAGCAGGTTTTGATCTGAGTTTGTGCCGCTTCTACTATTGTTTTATTTCGTTATCTGTCCCACAGAGAAGGACACAGATGAGTGGACTCCCTGGTCTCCCTGTTCAGTCACATGTGGACACGGGGAGAAGAAAAGGACCAAATCTTGTGGCTACTCCTGCACTCTGACTGAGGCTTCCAAGTGTGACCTGGAGCCTTGTCCTGGTGCGACTACACCTTCATCTTAACACTTTAGGACAACAGAGGACTGGGATATTTCTGTTGTGTTTTGCCAGCTGGTTCTAATCTACCACTCTGCTCTTTGTAGGTGATGTCAACACCGTGGTAGAGCCTTTCCCTTTCGAGATGGAGAATGGCACAGAGCCATTTGGGACAGGTGAGTTTTCTTTATGAGACGTTTTCATTAGCGTAAAAGATCGTACAATGTTTTATTAACCTCAAACTGTTAGAGTCCACAATTTTACAGAGCTTGTTCAGTCAGGTGTGCACTGGGCTTGATGCTCTGTCATGTTCCATTACAGTCCAATACAAAACAACTTGTGATTTTTTAAAACATCATTAACAATCATCTTCTTGTCTTTCTGGCAAGAATATTGGAGATATTAGCAAATGCAAGTTGTATGATAGTACTTAGTTGGCTAATGCATGATTATAACATGCAGCTGATATGCTGTTAAAAGTAGATGCAGATCTGGCCTGATGGGTAACCGAAGTTGTGTTTTGATATTCAAGAAGAAGAAATTAAAGAAGGAAAATGTGAATTAGGCTTTTTTTTCCATTTTCTGATTTGTAGTGAATAAACTGGGCTGCATAGTGCTTTGAGAAGGAGGTGGTATCGATTATGTTACTTAGGAAACCTGAAACTAGACCAGCTGTTTACCAAAGACGAAAAAACTCAAGAACAAGAAACAAACAAAACTTTGGATGTCTACAAGTCTTCAGGAATTGTTTTCAATCTGGAAAGTTGCAATTCTTTCGTGTCAGCTTGCATTGACCATGTTTCATGTTAGAGGTGAGACAACAAAAGAAATAGCTGATTGGTCATGTGAGTTAAATGTTTGCTACATCAGAACTTTTTCAGTAGGGTGTTTCTATCTGCCAGCTCCCAACAAGGATGAAAACCACCTCAAGCAAGTACAAAAACTTTTTGGAGAAACACTTTGTTTGAAATTCACCATTGTCATTGACTGTTTTTCTAAAACAAAACTTGACATATATATAAAAATATACTACGGAACCACAGCTATAGATATTTATAGATGCCAAACATAAGATCCAGACCTGCCTCAAAGTGGAAACTGAGTCATTCTATCAGCAGTGCTACCATGAAACAACCATTTTATGTTTGTTGCTATCGTCTCTCCAACAGATGTGGACAGCTGTGAGAAGTGGCTGAATTGTAAGAGTGACTTCCTGCAGAGATACCTCCACCAGGTTCTGTCTGAGCTGCCCAGCTGCCCCTGCTCCTACCCCTCTGAGGTGTCATACACTGTAGTGAGCGTCTATGACGAGATTCACGGCCGGCCGTTCCGGTGGCGCGACGCCAGCGGCCCCAAGGAGCGCCTGGACATCTACAAGCCTTCGGCGCGCAGCTGCATGCGCTCGACGCTTTCCAGCGACTCGTCGACTCTTGCGGCGCAGCACTGTTGCTACGACGACCGCGGGCGACTGATCACGCGGGGGAAAGGCGCGGGAACGCCTAACCTGATCAGCACCGAGTTCTCACCCGAGCTACACTTCAAAGTTGATGTGCTTCCCTGGATCCTGTGCAAGGGAGACTGGAGCCGCTTCCACGTGGTGCGGCCGCCCAATAATGGATTGAGCTGCCCAGAAAACCCCCATGAAGACGTGTTCATAGACGAACTGGAAGAGGCCAGGGAGTACTGACAGACCACAGCCAAAACTACCACTTCACCCAGAGAGTCCGAGGCCCAAATCCCAATTTGAGAGGAGACAGCCGACCTTAAAATCATGAAATATTCCATCTAAACATCCAGCCACTAAAGCTGCATTAAAGACTGAGGAAATTTACAGTTGTGATTGGGAGTTTAGGAATAAAGGTGAAGTCTGGTTATTTTCTGAAGCTAGGATTTGGCAGAGCCTCCTGAAATCAACTGAACTGATCTGAATGGGCAAAAAAACAATATAGAAAAAAATTGCAGTGTTTTCCCATCGCTTGCCAGTCTCTTCTACACATCTGGCCTGCCATCAAGCTCTTTCTTTTTATATTCTCTCTCCTGGGTGCGTGTAAGCATGATGTCTGCCTACAGGCTTTTTTGATTGTGTCCTGGAGGACTTGTGATTGGCATTAGCAACATGTGGTAAACAACCTCATCGTGCTTCTTGTAACATTCAGAAATATAATATGAATCTGAGCTGGTTATATCGATGAAGTAAACACATGCAGAGTCCAACAGAATATCCTGAATAACTATGCTGCTACAACATCAAATCCTTTAGGTTTTAAAAAGGATTTAAGGGGAAGATCAGTAGATCACAGTAACGAACATTTCGGCCAGTTCTTCTGAGTCATTAAACTACAAATAATTGAGGAATTTGGAATCTCAACCAGAGAGCTAAGCTAAAAGGATGCGAAACATCAGAATGTCCTTCTCCAGCTTGCTAGTGAGGATTATGAGAGTAGCCTTTAGGCAGCAACGACGCAAGAACAGCACGTTTGATTGCAAATGTTTTGTCACACAGATTGATTTCATGTGTTTCCTCACTTTTTTTTTCTTTCACAGCCAGGAAAATAAATGATCTGGGTGCCAAAGAGATAAAAAAAAAAAAATCAGACTGTTGGTGCCTGTGTAAATCCAGCCTGCAACGTCTCTACGGTGCAAACGTGGAGATAAAAAAAAAAACAAGAAAAAACAGAGTGATTAGATTGTTCTCATAGATGCAATGTTCTCAGGGGGACTAACTGACCATGACAAACAAATTTGTTCATTTACCTCGACAGTGGAGCACCATTGGATGTTGTATTTTGGGGTGAAGGTTAGTTGGAGTGTATTGTGTTGTATTGTAATCCAGTTTAGAAGTGATGAACAGATGATGCTTTTGTGCAAATTCAGACAGCAGTCGGGATCGTTCTAACTGAACTGTTGATGCGATGTGTGGTAGAAAGATGCTGTTAAGGTCTTTGGGTTTATGTAGAGAACTTGATTGGATAGAAAGGACATTATTCACTGGTACCACAGGATGTTGGTGATGGCAACAAACTCTATTACCAAATATGACATCTTTAACCTGTATGTGTGGAGCAGGCGCTTAAACCACTGTCAGAGTGTATTTTAGCTTCGTAGCTGTGTTCAAACAACCCTCTTTCTTATAGCGATGTCCTTTCTATCCAGTCTAGTTCTACACATGTTTGCTCCAAACATTTCTTTCAGGAATTCCGCCTCCAAATGCAAACATTTGCAGTTTGGAATCACCAATATTTTTGTTTAAAGGAAGGCACTTTATTTTTGCCGTTTGTCGACGATAGTCTTATTGTGAAGGGAAACTTGCCAGAAATGCTGCATTGTTCTATGAAGGTGCATATACATATATAAGTGTTCTGTTGAGGAAAAAGCATGATCTTTTTGTGATATCTGAATCTAGTCTTACATATATCGTGTTGTACAGTATTTATTTGTCTGTTCTCTTTATTTTTTAAGTTTGCTGAAGCTTTGAAATGACTATACTCAACATGGTGCACTAATCGGACTGAGAAATGAAGGCACCCGTTAACAAAAGGGAAACTCTTGTGTCGTATCGCGTCATACAGCGACAACAGGTGTCTGTGTTTCATTCCGTGTTGTACTGCAGTGCTCTATGAATATGTTGTTGCAATTATACTGAAGAAATATATATAAAGACCTTGCATTCATCATCTGACTTTTTAATGTGTCGTTTCTTTTTCCACGCTCTTGATACCGTGCAGTAGAGCCAAGCATAGCATAGAACTGCGGAGCAAAATGCTTTTAAAACAAGTCGCAGTTTGACTTATGAAAGTTTTCTGTGTGAAAGATGAAGTGCAAACATGGTGCTTTTTTTTCTTCAGCAAAAGGCAAATTCTTAATGTATTAGAGGTACAGCTTCAGTATTTCTGTTCGTGTTATTCGTGAGTAGAAATTGGACTGATTTCCAAAAGACTTAAAGGTATAATAAGACCATTTCTACCAATTTAAGAAAACCTCGTGAATATCACCTTGATGACAGACTCATCAGAAGAAAACCTTTCCTGTGTTCTCAGCCTAAAACTCTAACCTCTAAACAAGTCTGAGGTCATTTAGAAGTTAAAGTAGAACTTTTTGGCTGTGATGCACACAGGTATGTTTGGAGGAAAAGGTTGTAAAATTTCATAAAAAGAACACATCTACAACCGTTCAGCATGGAGGTGGAGCCATCGTGCTTTGGGTTTGTGTTGCAGCTGGCGGATGGAAGAATGGAATAAACGTAATCATGGTATGGGGTGTTATTAGGATTCTAAACACACCTCGAAATCCACAACCTCAAGACGCTGCCGTAGTCTTCTGAGTCCCTAAACATTAAAAATTAGTGAAATTATAACGAAGTTGCTCATTTTGAAAGACTCTAATCTGCTACAAAAAAAGCGTTTACAAACTGTGATTCTTGCCAGAGGGGGGATTACTAGGTACTAACCATGCAGGACTCTCAAATATTTGCTTCATGAAATCCATTTTTCATCATTTTAAACTGTTAAAGATTTAAACAAAAGCATCATATTGCTCAAATCTGGGTGTCTTTCACTCACTGAATTACTCAGTAACAGATATTTTGATCCCCATTTAACCAAACCTATGAATTCCACTCTAAGTGTGTTCCCCAGAACATCAAATCATTCCTTTAATTGCTGTTTATTTCCTTAAAAAGTGCCTTAACGATCAAATCTAAATTCACCCCATCAAAGGAAGGTCCCTGCATTATGTGGTGAGTTTTGTCCTCAACGGGAAGCCGTAAAGTCAAATTGTTTAATAAACCGTAAATAGCATTTGTGGTTTTGTGAGTTAGTGCCTGCCTTGATGAGACGTAATGAGAATGTGGCGGCAATATCTTTTATAAAAATGACCTTTTCCACATTGAACAGATCCTGAACCCAGCAGTGGTAGGATCTGATTAAGCCCCATTTACAGATCCTTTACTCAAGTTAAAGTACCAACACAGCAGTGTAAAAGTACTCCATTAGAAGAAAGTAAAAGCGACGTTTAAGTGCAGATGTATTCGGAGCAAAAGGTAGCTAAAGTAGTTAAATAAAAGTCTCGTTTTGCTCAACTTGACTGATATATTATCATATGTGCCATCATTCTATTATTGTTAGTGAAGCATCAGTGTGTCAGCAGCTTGTTAGTGTTGGATCTGCTGCAGGTGGAGCTGGTCTATGTGCATTTTTAGATCAAGCTAATCATCAGATGATTAATGGGAGAAGGAAAGAAGCAAAAACAAACTTCTGGTACACAAATCTGTTTTCAGTTTTTGGACTTTTTCCCTTAAGTCTTGATGAGCAATAGAATCATTTAAACATTTATTAAAATTAAACCGTGTGAGAAGTTTAGAGGGGAAAAAAATCACTATTAGGTGAAGCTGTTAACATCTAACAGACATCAAGTGTGACTCCGACTACACACTGCTTTGTGTAGGAAGTGAAACATTTTGGAAATGACTGGTTTGATCTTTATTGTGCGGTATAAGTAACTAAAGCTGTTTTATAAATGTGGTGGAGTGGACAGCACATCAGCATTTCTCTCTGATAGCATATGTAGTTAGTGGCTTTCCATGTTAGTGGAGTAGAGCTGCAACAATTAATCAATTAGTTGTCAAACATTCCATTAATATCCAACTATTTTCTTTTGAAAAAGAGGTCACGTTTCTCGGATTTGAGCTTCTTGATGGTGATTATGTCAGTTTTTCTGCTCTTTGACGACAATCAACTGAGTATCTTTGGATTGTGGACTAAACAAGACCTCATCTTGGTCTTTTCACAATTTTTGGCCATTTTATAAACCAAACAACTAATCAGTCATCAATAAATTAGTTGACAATGACAGTGCTGGCTAGCTGCAGCTCTACAGCAGAGCGTGGAGTCGCCGTTTGACCCGACAACATCAAACGCTCCGTCAGTTTACTCTGCTCATCGTGTTTGGTTTTCTTCATAAGCCCAGTTCACGTCTTCGAGTCAAAACATTTTCTGTAAGACTCAACCACAGCTTTGTTAAACCATGCATGCATCAGGATTTACAAACGTGTTGCGGCCAAACTCGTGGTGATTCACAAGAGCGACACATTTTTTCACAAATATGATTTTCAGTTGTGGTTTGGGCTCAAAGTTTTTTACATGAAAGCAAAAGGGACAGCGGTGGTGGAGTTCCAGGAAAGACCAAGTTGAATATCAAAAATGATGCAGAAGATTCCTCTCAGGCGAAATAGTCCTGCAAACAACAAGATTCTATTTAACCTCTTGAGCCTCTGCATGCCTTAACTAACAGCCGCCATCGCCGACATCCATCTCTGCTGTGGTTTCTAGGTTGATCTATGCCTGCCATCCTGTTGTCTGAAGCTGTGCTCTTTCCCGAGGATTAAATAACATTGAGATTAAAAGTTCAAAGGTCAGAGTAATGCAAATCCATAGGCTTAGGCAATCCAAAGAGTCCTCTCACATTCTCTAATTCCAGTAGGTCATCATGTCTATCCTTACTTGCTGCTCCCATTGACCCAAGAGAAGTAGAGGTAAAAAAAATCATGGCTTTGCATTTGCAGCAGAACATTAGGTCAAAAGTGAGCCACAATTAGCAGAGGATGTACTGATGGTGTATGTAGAGCCATGGAGATATTTAGAAATCCATCTATCCACTGTGGACCCGGAGATAAGGAGCTTGGTCTAACCGTAGTCCTCCAGTGATTCCCTAAGTTGACTACAGATGAGTGCAGCGTGGAGGGAAGCCAGACACATGTTGACCACATTGCTGCCACAGAATAACAGATAAATAACCGCAGATGTGTAGACGGAGGAGAAAGCGGGGTTAGAAGGGAAAACAGAGGAGAGAGAAACAGGAACATAAAAGAGATGGGGAGGCTTTCAAAACTCTGTGGCTCAAAGATGCTATCTGAAAATACTGAATGAAGTTTTTCCGGGCAGATGCAGTTTTAAAAAGCGGCTGAATACACTTCACAGCTTACGGAGGGCGTCGTGTAACGGAAAGAGAGCAGAAGCTGGCCTAAAATCAGCACGTTTCAATTTAGCGTGAATGATTGAGCTGCAATCTCGACTCCTGAATGCACCTTCATTCCAGGCAGTGAATGTGTGTGTTATGTGATTCATTCCTTTAGTTATAGCGCTGGTGGCCCAGGCGCGGTGCCAGGCCTCGGTGGTTACAGATCTGTTTACTTTTGTAGGCTGGCAGGAACATGAGATTTCCTCTGGGTGTACTGCGGCTGCTCGACCTGCAAACAGCGCGGCCCTTCAGTGCTCCCGTTACAGCCTGCCTCGTCCCCGACGTCCTCACCGGTCGCTGGCGATGAGGCGCCTCCACGCAAACATGTGCTCACGAAACGACCTGCAGGGTGAAGCATCGCTAACACACACGTGCACGTCTGAACACTTGAATAAACGCTGCCCACATGACTTCTAAGAGCAACAGTGGATCTGAGGATCTTATGGATTATCTGGAGCTTCAGCTTTTCCATTCCTTAACCAGCTTGACACAGAAGGCTTTGTTCTGAGATGATCAACAAGACTAATCTCAAAATGGAGCCTCCACCAAGGAGACATAGGGCGCTTTTAACTACCCTAACACAGGGGTGTCAAACATGCGGCCCACGAGCCAAAACCGGCCCTCCAGAGGGTCCAATCCAGCTCTCAAAGTGTTAAAATTACAAAGAAGGCATTAACCGCAATTTTTAAATTTGTAAAACTATAAATTTAAAGCAATTCCTAGACCATGACAAGTTGTTTTGATCATAAAGTAAAATACCAGATTGCTCATTGTTCTTTTTGTCATTTTGTGTCTCACTTTTAAGAGTATTTTGTCTTGTTTTTGTTGTTTTTTGTCTGACTTTTATCAATTGTGTCACATTTTTGTTTTGTGTTTCCTTCTTGTCTCGCTTGTGTTTTTTGTTTCATTTTCATCATTTTGTGGGTTTTTTGTGTTCATTTTTCATTGTTTTGTTTATGCTGTATGGAAGGAGACATACA
Organism: Acanthochromis polyacanthus; assembly: GCF_021347895.1. NCBI lineage: Eukaryota > Metazoa > Chordata > Actinopteri > Pomacentridae > Acanthochromis > Acanthochromis polyacanthus. The sequence goes on from NC_067128.1 coordinate 3,671,379, forward strand.
CCTCGTAAATGAGAACATAAACCCATTAAGAACATGTCTATTGAGGCAGCAAATCAAGTCAGAAGTAGGATCATTTTCTTACAGATTTTCACTTCTTTTAACAACCAGAGAAGTCGCCCCCTGCTGGCTGTTAGAATAATTAACACAGGTTCAAGTCACTTTATCTTTCATACAGTCTGTGTTTAGCATTGTGTAATAATGAAATCATGATAATATATGTATGATACTATTTTAGACTTGGTTTCTTTCTTAGTAAAGTTGTATTTTGAGTGTGATTCATTTGCCAAAAATGAGAATAAAGCAAAAAAAATCTCGAGATATTCTATAGAATTCCTTTGATCACAATAACTGTGTGATAAGAATCTAAAATCGTGACAGTCTTAGTTGTCAGAATGACTAGAAATGCATAAAAGCAACACATTTATTTGCCTGCAGAAATACATCCAATGGGACAGTATTATTTTTCTAGGATCCCTATTGCCAAACTGTACTTTCCTCTTCAATATTTTTCTCTTGCAAACCAAGGACTGGCAAATTGTTTTATCAAGCAAGAGCAATATTCAGCACGATAATCCCAACACTGGACATCAATATCCTCAGAGAAGTCTGAATAACTGACATTCTTTGGATGAACCAGACTCTACAAACTTTTGTTTGTTTACTCATGTCCAGTGGGAGTCTTAATTTTCTCCCTCTCGCTCTCTCTGTTGATAATATAATCAAAAGAACAGCCAACACAATGCCTTTGGACATGAGAGGGGCCTACAGATCCAGTAGTACTGAGGCGGCAGGCAGCCAGCCATAACAACATCAAACAGCACCTCGCCTCCAGCGTTTACTCAGAGCCAAGACCCTGGACCAAAAATATGATTGCTCGTTCTTTTTAAGATAAGAATGCAGACAACCTTGAAGGTTATTGCGAACAATATGTACAGGTATGAAGTGGTCCCAGCAGCAGAAGTGGCAAACAAATAGGAAGAAAGTGGCGTTTTAGGTCAGATGAGGATTCTTGGATGCCTCAGATCAGAATGCATGATCTCGTCTTGCAGGAAATGATGGGAGCAGCAACAGGCGGCAGTTTAGCCTGAATGTGAAAAACTCAGACATGTTTTAAAATTAGGAAATATCACAATGTTTCCTCACAAGTGTACTTATTCCATAGCTGGTTTTTAAAAACAGAAAAGGCACCGAAATAAAAGAGCTGAGAATTTAAGAAATTGACATGGAACCCCATCTGCTGGTCGACAGCACTCATTACACTGATAATCTGTAGACACAGCAGCAAAAAGTTTTGAGTGGTGAAAGCTTTGTTTGCAGCCCTGTTCATAATAATGTTACTTCATATTCCAAATTTAGATTTTAAAGTATCTCTTTATATTGTTCACCAGTTCCTGCATTTAAAGTTAAGCTCCAAGAATGGCTCCTATGAGCCTTCTCCTCTCTGGAACCACTATCTTAATTATTTCCATCACTGATCAGACAGCTAACTAGTTCTAAAATGAACTGATTTGTGGAATAATTGCTCGTTGTAGCAGTTGCAAAAGTTTTATTACTTTGAGTAGCTAAGAGAGTAAAGATGACCGGATTTCCAAAAGGCATACGGTCAAAACCCTAAACATAACCCGGTCAAAGATGATACATTTCTTGAACACTTTCAGAACATTTACATGTTTTACAGTTTCAAAATAACTTTAAAAAACATGACAGTGGGAACAAAGTATTGCAGCTTTTAAATGAATCCTTTCAGTTCCTCTTTTTACTTATTCTTCCTGCAAACAGCTTTGAGTTCCACACAGTTCCTGGCCTGCTTTGCAAAGTCATTCAACAGATTGTTCTATTATGTTAAAGTCAAAGTATGGCAGTCTTTGTGTGTGATGTTCCCTTCAAGGATTTATTGGTATTTAATTGACTACATTCTTTCCTGCACCACTGACTGCAACAAAAACTCAAAGCATGATGGATCCACTCAGATTCTTTGCTGACTGTGTCCAAAATGTTGTGTTTTATCTCCATCACTCGACAGGACTTGTTTCCAGAATGCATCAGGCTTGCTGAGATGTTCATTTACAAACTTGTCATGTTGAATTTAGTGGTAATGTTGTGTTCTGATGACTATGAAAGTCATGTATGTGCAGGTGTTGCTGCAGTAGAACAGAGCACCACCACTCCAGAGTGTGATAAACCTTCCTGAAGGTCTTTTGCACTCGACTCAACTCTCACAATCCTACAAGCTGTTATCCTGGAAAGATTTTGTACTTTTCCAGGCATCAACTTGATCTCCACCGCTCCTGTGAAGTGCCATTTCTTTATTACATTAGGGACACAGATAGCTGCTACTTGAAAATACTTTGCTATTTTCATTTTCACCCTGCTAAGTGGCGGCATAGCGGAGCTCTTAGCTGCTGATCATTGGGACAAAAGCTTGTAAATTTGCATCACTTTTACTTTCCTAACAGCAACTATGAACAAGTCAAGCACTACCAAGGGAATTCATAGCTGAGACTTTGGAAAAGGTCATCTAAGAGGTCAGATCTCTTGGAATGCCTAAACTTTTCTTTTTTTACTTGAAAACTGAACAAAACTAAAATATCACACTAATCTTGCTTGAAACATCGAAAAGAATCATCTTTATGCCCTTTGGAGATCAATGCAGCTTTGGCTCTCTTTTTTTTTGATCCAAACTCTTCCATGTCACTGTATATTTAAACTATATAAGCTAAATGGATTTCATTTACCAGCTCAGACCAGTTACTGTGGGAGATTTCTGCTTTAAAACTGAAGCAAAAAAAATGCATGATTCACTGAAAAGTATTGTAATCAACTGCATTTTTTTTTCCTGCCACAGCTGAGGCTGTGAGCTGTGGGAGGGCTCTCTCCTCCCTCGGCCTTGCTCTCTCTCTCTTTGCAGGTGTGTGCTGTGCTGATAAGGAGTCCAGGTGTGTGTCATCTGTCATCAGCAGATCATGTGCAGGTGGAGGCCAGCTAATCAGGTCCTGGCATCCTATAAGAACCGTCTTCAGTCATCTTGACTGTCTTCGTCCCTCCAGTCAGTGCTGTGAGCTGAACAGTCCAACCAGTAACTCTGGTTTCTTGTGTTTAGTGCTGATGTCTGCCTGTTTTTGGTTGCCTGATTCTTCTGGTTCCTTGGTCTGCTCCTGGTCCTCTGTGGATTGTTCAAGGAAGATCATCCGTCGACAGCCACCACCAAAGCGAACACCAACCGTACCAATGGCCGCCCATACGCCTGCCTCCCCTCCAGACGCTGAACGTACCACCATTAGTGCAGAGTTCTGGTTTAGATGTTTTTGTTAGGTTTCCCCCGTTATTTGTTCTCCTGCCTTGGTGTTACCAACAGTGAGTCAACCTTAGTTTTGGGTTCTGTTTGTGTTATTTGTCCTCCCCGCCTCTAGAGGCCCCTAGGTTAGTTCCCTGAGTCCACCCCTGGGTCATACAGCTACTTCTGGTTGTAGTTCTGTATTTTTCCTGAGTCTGTGAATAAATATTTTCTTGTTGCATATCTGCCATTTCCTGCAACTGAGCCTCCGGTACCCACCTTTTTTTTTTTTTTTTCTGTAATTCCTAGTTATTTGAGCTGTGATGTTTAAAGAACACGATTTATTATTGTGATTATTTCTATCAAGCATACTGCTGGCTAAACACTGACTTTCACATTGCATTATGGGCAATGTCAACCTGTGTAAAATGGGAGGATCTCAAACATTATCCCACACTATGAAAAGTAGGATAAAACAAAGTTGAATAGAACCAGGTCAGACAGCAAAGCACAGCTGCTTACATTCAGACACACACTCACTACTGAAGGCCACTCAGTCATAAGAACATAAAACTGATAGAATGCATTTGATTGGCGACGTGCGTCACCCAAATGACTGTAATGATGTCATGACTGTGGCACTAGGCTCCAGCTAATGATAAAGAGACAGATACACTAAGACATATCAGTCATAAATAGGGAGGGGTTCTGTTACAATACCAGGGAGTGACAGACTGGAGGATCGTGTGGTGAGAGACTATGGACCAACCTGTCCACCAATGAGAGAGAGCCGAGTCTCAACCATGACTGTCTCCATCAGTTTGACCGGTGAGATTGTTGCACATTTTCATAAATACACTGTACACTGTGAATTTCATCCATTACTTGGAAAACACCTTCAGACTAACACCTTTCAGCTACAGTCCTCTGAACAGCAATGGCCCCTGATTAAGCTTCCTGTTTAAGCTACATGAAATTGCCCTGGTGACCCCAAACTTTTCAACAGTAAATTCCCAACTTGTCCTAGAAATCATATTCCATTTTCAGTTTCTCTCATGCACTTTGTGAGTTAAGTGACCTGAAAAATGCACAGCATGCACCAGGAGCCATGCCATGTATGTTTGAATTGCCTTTCAAATTTCACGTTCATCCCACACACTGTGACTAAAACGGCATCAACAGCTCGGCTTACCTTGTAAAAATAATCCTACAGTGTGCGTTTAAATCAGCACCCATCAGCTGCTCATTGCTTCCAGCTTTGTGTTGCCTAAAGAATGTTAAGCAGATGAGGAAACTGTACGAGCTTTGACGCTGCGCTCACATTTTGAGACTTTAATGTGCTGAATGTTCTTTGCATCATATAGATCGCAATATTCCCTCCTATAAATAGGACGCTGTACATTCTGATGCAGAGAGGAGGATTGCATTAGAAGGAATCAGTTCATGAGAGTTAAAGCAATAACTTCCATGCTCGCTTAGTCACAGCCTTTTAGCCTCTTTTTTTCCACTGCAGGATGTGCATAAAGCTTAGCCGGTGCATTTACACGAGCAAACATAAGTGTGTTCACAATGTCCATCTGCATCACTTGGCCAGTCACTGCTGTCTGCGTTTGGAACCAATGCGAGACTCTGAGCCGACTCAAACAATTACCCTGTTGTTCCACGGCTCCTGGAGATGAGTGTAATTGCATAAAGGGGAGGGTTTGCCTGCTTCACCAGCCGAGAGGGATCCGATGCGTGAAGTGCATCTGTCTACGTAGAAGCACGCCCCGGTTGGTAAAGTTGGTCCTATTTTGAGTGCAGGAGGAATCCCCCCCATGTCCCTCCGTGCTGAAACTGATCGAGGGTGGGAGGCAAAGTTTGAAAGTCGTGAAAACTCAGATTCACCTCCTCGGTGTCATGTCAGGAGCTGGGGCTCGCATGCCACGCAGGCCTACTTCTGCTTCATTAAGTAGACATAATTACAAGCTTTTAGGTCCCAGCATATCGTTCAGGCTAAATTAGTTAATGACAATGTACACTAGCGAGTATGCTTCAATACATACACTAGAAGATGAGGGGTAACCTACTATATCTGTTTACTAAATGCTATTACTGTGTAGCTTACAATAAATGTAGAAATACAGTCATGGAAGAAATGATTAGCCCACCCTTGTTTCCTTCAATTTCTTGTTCATTTTAATGCCTGGTACAGCTAAAGGTACGTTTGTTTGGACAAATATAATAACAACAAAAAATAGCTCATAAGAGTTTCATTGAAGAGCTGATATCTGACATTTCCCAAGGTTTTCTTTAAAATAAAACATCCATTGTGGTGAAGTAAAACGGTATATTTTTGTCTAAAGAGAGATAACCATCTACATGATTCACTGTTGTGTTTGGTTTCAGGATGAGTTACACTGTGGGACCACTTTCCAAATGTGTCAACTAATGTAGTGACTAATTTCCTGTCAATTTTCGTACTTTCAGAACTTCTCACTCGCTTTCAAAATGAAAAAAAAAAAACCCAGCAGAGATCAGCACTGTCAGCTCCAAGAGCACCATCTGGTGGTGGCTCACTGCTACATCTCCAAAGATTTACTCTGTACAGGTCATATTTCCTGAAGCATAGTATGCAATCTCCATAAAACATCATAGAAGCCTTAACAGGTTCTGGGCAGCATTTGTCTTTCTTACAGTTGGAAATTTCCTTCATATAATGTTTTTTTTTCTTACTATCGTTGCAGCCATAATAACTGATAGTCAATAATTGTTACTACATTTTTGCATTCGTGGGGATTCAATAAATCTTATTAAATTTGACCAGATTACCTACACATGTGTGATTTCTTTACAGCATCAAGACTAAAACTAAATAAATACTCCCTGGTCTTTCCTGTCCTTTGTCTGACTTTGTTGGCTACAAGATTGTGCAAACTGACAAGGCAGATGTCGCCTTTGGGTTAATGGTTAATGGTTGTATAGCGCTTTTATCCAAACATGATACGTCACATTCACCCATTCACGCACACACTGGTGGCGGAAGCTGCCATGCAAGGCACTAACCACGACCCACCAGGAGCAATTAGGGGTTCAGTGTCTTGCTCAGGGACACCTCGACATGAGCTGGACGGGCCACTCTACCCACTGAGCCATGCTGGCCCAAACTTGGGATTTCTAACCAGACCTTATCTACCACTTGAAAATTACAACTGGTGAATTAATGAATTCAACCTCTTTTACACGTGACTAAAATGATCAAATGTAGTTTGAATGCTGGTTTTATTTTCCTCGGTTTCATTGAAATTGATTCTAGATGTCTGGGAGGTTTAACATGTACATTTCTGAATTCCGAGCTGACCTGAACGCAGCATTACTGTGTGTGTTTTGGCATCCGTTGTATTTCAAAGGTCACCAGGAAGCATTTTCACGATTGCCCGTCGATAAACTGCCAACTCATACAATGATTTACCTTTGTAAATCATACGATTTACCTTTGTTTCACTGAAAATGTTTGCTGTCAGAAGTGGGATTCGAACCCACGCCTCCAGGGGAGACTGCGACCTGAACGCAGCGCCTTAGACCGCTCGGCCATCCTGACTGCATGCAATAAAGAGTAGCACCCATTTTTCTCAGCGACCAAACACTTAAAAACAAAAAACAAAAAATCTTCTCTTTCACAGTTTTCTGCTACAAATACATTAGTTATAGGTAATAAATTATCAACCGCCTGATCGGCTCAGCCAACACATCAATGGTAGCATTTTTTTCATGTTTTATTTGTTGTTTGCTAACCCTACTCTAATCTCAATAACAGGGTTGCTAATCCATGCTAATGTTAGCTTTTTCTTAAGAGTAGAAGCTAGATATTTAGCTTGCTGTTTCTGCTGACCAAGAGGACAAACTGACAGCTGGAAAACAGTCAAGAAAAAAGTAAAAAAAAAAAAAAAGAATTAGTCGTATCCTGATAATATGAGGTAGAGTGAGACATTCAGTCAAGGCTGACAATGTGATGAAAATATGAAAAATAGAAGAGAGGACATAGCTTTCTACTCATTCTTTAGGAAAAGTGTTTAATGATGTAAATGACAAAACCAAGACATAAAGCATAAAAAAGACGCAAAATGACAAAAACAGGACACAAAATTACAGAAACAAGAGAGAGAAAATGAAAAAAAAAAACACACAAAATGACAAAAACATCAACAGGATTGTTGTGGGACACACGTTCCATGCATAATAATTATTGTTTAAATATTATGTCAATTAAATAAATATCCCCACAATTACAAGAGACATCAATGAAAAAAATAGCACCAAAAAAAGGAGATGTAAATTTAATTTTAACTGTTTTATTTGAGATTCAGTTTGGTCATCAAGGAGGTGGGACGAGAGAAAAAATACATTTTAGAGGAAACTCCAGATTTATTTGGTATTTTTAAAAGTATATTCAAACATTCTGTTCTCCTGTTGTTCTTGGTCTCATGGCAATTAAACTTAAACAATAACTGCATGTTTTAGTATTTTGTAAATAGATTATTTGAAATTTGATAGGTGGGATGTAAAATGTCGTCTAATTCTGGAATGACCCATATATGCATAAAATTTGTAGACATGATGCTTTTAGTCACTACTGTTTGCCTACATGTTTATCTCGTCCTGTTGGAGGACTGTATAAGCACATGGACTGTTTCCATGCTGTGATAGTTTGCACGGTGAATCTTTAACCCGACAATCAGAGTTCAAATTTGAGTGTGACCCAGTTTCATTCACCAAGTGAGGCCAGTTGTGTTTATATAGCGGTGATATAGGACACACGTCATCTCAGGGCACCTCACATAGTAAATGAAAGCAAAGACTTCTTCTGAGAAGTCAGAACATTTAGATTTTTATTATATTTACAGTATTTGCGATTTTAATGTGTTCTTTTTTCTTTTTCTTTTGGGTCAATATATAATTGTGGGACTTTTTGTAACATAGCCGACATTTTTGCTGTTTAAAGGCCCTAAAATGAACATGGCCAGATGTCATGTAGCAAAAAAATACCTGTGCATTCCTTATTCACAGATCTAGTCTTTGACCCAGTGGACATAATCAGGATAATGATTCAATTAAATTTTATTAGGGCCCTTCACACAGTAAGTTGATGAATTTACAACCAGGTAAATCCAAGCAAAAAACTCCAACAGAACCAGGCTTGGTAGGGAAGACAGATGCCTTGACTGGTTGGGTTGAGGGTACAGGAGAAAACAGAGGTAAAACAGACAGATACCTGCAGTTTAATTGATTTTCTTTGGGGGGGAAAGTATTAAATGAAATACAAAAATAAAAGAGAGAACATAGCTTTGCTCAATCCATTTTTTTTAGGAAATTTGATGATGTAAAGGACAAAGACAGGACACAAAATGACAAAATGAGATACAAAATGACAAACGAGACATACAATGACAGAAACAAGACACAAAAGACAAAACAAAACACAAAAAAATGACAAAAAAAGAGACACAAAATGAGAGAAACTAGACACAAAAGATAAAAATGAGACACAAAAGGATAAAAAACAGACACAAAATGACAAAAACAACACTCAAAACGACAGAAACGAGACAGAAGTTGAGAAAAACAAGACAAAATAAGACAGAAACGAAACAGAAAATGGCAAAAAGAAGACACAGAAGTATTGACAATGAAAATTGTCACAGACTTTTTAAATGGTTGACAGGTGATTGACTGTTGCAGCTGTAGCTTAATTTTACATGGTATGCAGATTTTAAGCAAGAACTACAGCTGTTGAGGTACGCTTTTAACAGAGACACAGCGCTGGACGTCAGGGAGCTACAGTGAAAATGTTGCACTTGAAAACGAGAAAAGTTTTCACCCGTCAGGCCCCAGCGAGGATCGAACTCGCGACCCCTGGTTTACAAGACCAGTGCTCTAACCACTGAGCTATGGAGCCTGTGCTGATCGCTGTAGACACGTATTCATTGTTTAAAGCTGCTGTTTAATCTACAGCGGAAATGGTAAGGAGGTGACTCTGCCGGACATTTAAAAAACGACACTGAACTCACCGAAAACGCAGTTTACCGTTGCTGTCGTCTGTGTGAACTCGCTGTACCGAAATGGCAGTTTTCAGCGTACTTCTGAGTTGGGCTTCTCAGACGCTTCTGTTTCTGCTACTTGTGCTTTTCGTAGCTTTTCTTGGCTACTGCGCGTATATTAAATACATTCACCTGAAATACGACCACATTCCGGGGCCACCAAGGAACAGGTAAGCTCTGTCCGGTCGCTGTTTAGCTAGTCGACGCTAACTTCAGCTAACTTATTTGTTATTCAAAACAGTAGCACTGATATTACCAGAAACGTACCGTTTTTCCTCACACAGCTTTTTCCTCGGACATGCACCGACGCTTTTGGAGTACATGAAAGAAGAAAAGAATGTGCACGACAAATTCCTCGAGTGGTGAGTTTAAACAATGTTTGGAGATGCTTAGAAGTCATGTGGAGGTATGTTGGTCCTGGTCCACCAACATACCTATGCAGCACACCCCTATAGTTTGTTATAGGTTACAGCTAACTAAATCCCAATAACCACAGATGCTTTGGTTATATGTAAATTTGCATATGTTAAATTTGATAATTTACTCCACATATGAAATATATTTTTCAGTAGGCATTGATCACAATACACTTGTCGGGAATTGCATGTGCAAGTTTCATTATTTAAACTTTTTATTATTATTTACAGGGCTGAGACCTATGGGACTGCATACAGAATCAACTTTCTTCACACAATTATAGTGTGTACAACCTGCCCAGACACAACCAAGGTAAACAGGTCTTGCATAAGCGTTGCACAAGAAACAGTGTGAAAGTGCGCACAGATTAGCGGGTACGGTGTACAATGGATATCACAACTGTCAAATGATTCATGAGTGAATCACTTCTCAATACCTGCTTTACTTCTAAGTTTACAATCTAAAACGAACACTTTTCATTTGACAAAAGTGGTACATCCATCATAACTGACTTCCAAGCCTTTATTTTTTTCAATACTTTTTGTATGTTCCTTTATTTTCATGACAGACTCAGTCCTCCCCAGCATGGAGGTTACCAGTTTTCTGGAGAGATGTTCTGCCATTCTTCAGACACTGTTTTTTTCAGCTACTTGTTTGTTGAGGATCTGTGTTGCTCTGCCTTTCTCTTTAAAGCAAAGCAAAAGTTATTTTGGATTCAAGTCAGGTTGCATACCCAGGTCCAAATATTCACTCTTTTCTCCTTTGGAAACTCTTGGGTGAGTTTAGGCGGTGTGCTTTGGATCATTACCATGCCGGAATATTCTTGTTTTGCCAAGCTTGTACAAACTGGGACCCAACTTCTCATCCAGTGTTTTGGTGTACAAAATGTTACCACTCTCACGTCTGTGCTTCACTGTCAGGACTGTCCCTGTGGTAGTCGTCACATCAACCATGCTGGACCCCAACGTGGATCCCAAAATGGATTTCTTTTGACCATCATCTGGCCAAACAAGTGCTGCCAGTATTCACCTGGCTTCTTCTTATTCATTTGTCATTTAGCAAAGTTTAATTGTGCAGGACTCCTCATTTGGGCCCAGGCTCAGGAACGTCCCATAAAGTTTAAACTGAGGACGCTTTCTTAGGTGAAGGTTACATCATCTTTAAGACCCAATAAAAGAGGTCTAGTTGCCTTGCATGACCTGAATGACTGAGAATGTACACAGACATATTGCCTTACAGTGTCATCTGCTGACTTTTTGCTTTCTTCTTGATAATATTTGCATCTAAACCTCTTTACATTTTTAATGGTTTTGGTTTCAGGAAGTCCTGATGTCTCCAAAGTACCCTAAAGATAAGTTCCTCCACAACAGACTCTTCAATCTGTTTGGCCAAAGGTAATTTAGAATGTCAGAGTTCCATTATTGCACGTGCAGTATAAATTTTAGTGATACTGTTGTCAAACCGACTTTGTATTGATTTAGTATTCATCCGAACATGTTGTGATGCTGCCATTTCTTGGGTTCCAAAACTGTTTGGGATGACAAATCCTTTACAACTCTCGCTTGTTTTTTGAAAGTGTTTTTCTCACCTGTGTCTCTTTAAGGTTCTTGGGTAACGGCCTGGTAACAGCACGGGATCATGATCAGTGGTATAAACAACGTCGGATCATGGACCCCGCCTTCAGCAGCTTGTGAGTTATTTAGTTATTCCAAAAAGACAGAAGGTGCTTCATCACTGCAGGTCCTGTTCAGACTGTGGGGAACATTGCCTCTGTTTCTTTGCAACTTTCCATAGTTTCTGTGAGGCTTTGCTGGTTTATTCTGGATGTGCTATTCCTCTGTCTATAACTATGACTATATCCAGGTATTTGAGAGGTCTGGTGGGAACTTTCAATGAGACGGCAGAGAAACTGATGGATAAACTTTCAGAATTTGCTGATAGTCAAAGAGAGGCCACCATGCTTGGAATTGTCAACTGTGTTACCCTAGATGTTATTACTAAGGTATTATGCAGCTTTACAGCATCCTCCACTTCATCTATAGCAAGACGCCTTTGTTGTACTCAATATTATAGCTATGTTATCTCAAATATGTATGGATTTTTTTTTCCTTGATAACTTCCAGGTTGCCTTTGGTGTGGATTTAGACTTCCTGACGAAGAGTTCACCTTTCCCTAAAGCCATCGAAACATGTCTGAAAGGGATGATGTACAATGTTAGAGACATTTTCTTTGAGGTATTTCTACAGTGTTTATTAATGTGAACCACATACGCCACATTAACAGCATGGTGTCTTACAATCCTCAATTTGCAATTCCAGTACATGCCAAAGAACAGGCCGTTCGTTAAAGAAGTGAGGGAGGCATTGCACCTGCTGCGCACAACTGGAACTCAGTGGATCAATGAAAGAAAGACTGCCATACAAAATGGAGAAGAAGTCCCCAAGGACATCCTGACGCAGATCATCAAAAGTGCTGGCAAAGGTTACAGTCCTTCATGTACAGATGTGATTAGATTTAGTTACAAAAATGGCTAAGTATCTGTGTGATGAGACAGAGCACAGATTTTGATCACTGACTTGTTAGGATAGTATGACTAAAGGCGCTTTTCCATTAGCACCTACTCTGCTCGACTCGGTTTAGGTGGTTTTTCATTACATTTGAGTAACCCCTCATCGTGAGTGGAGCCGTCATAGCACGACAGCCCAGAAATCCCTCATTTGCGACACAAACGCAACACAACAATGGAGGACATCAAGGCGATACCTGCTGCTCAGTCTATGGCTTTTTGTCAGATTCAAAGTAAAAGAAGAGTCAGAGAAAGATGAAGGCGGCGAGTCGAAACACTTAGGAGACACACAGGAGAGTTTGGGAGGTGATACAGCAGCATCAAGCCGAAGACAAGAGGATACGAACTAGACAGCGTATGAGGATAAGCTAATGCTCGTTCGCTACAGTTATCGTACATCAGTACCGTGTACAACCCTCTAATGGCTGCAATTTATTGCTCTTAGGTATTAAAATATGTATGCTGTGTTGTGTCGTCACTCCCTGACCAATCAGTGGCCTGCACTCTGTAGACGTCACATTATCAGGTCGTCTCAGCTCGCTTGGAGCCCCGGCCGAGTAGGGACCAAATAGTACCAGGTACTACGTCCTAATGGAAAACCTCACAAACCGAGTAGAGTCAAGCTGAGTAGGTGCTGATGGAAAAGCGCCAAAAGAGGATTAAAAAATACACAGAGCAAAAATTATAAGGCAATATTTTTTCAATGTAGCCTCCTTACAACATGGAACATTGCTGACTTCTTTAACCTGTTAGAGGGATGGCATTTAGACAAAGGTCATTTCTGTGTTCCTTGGATCTAAATCAGAACACTAAAGCATAATCTGCTGTGTGACAAATTATGTGACTGCATTTGATAAACAGTGACTCTGTGAATGACAGCTCATTTTTCTGAGGTGAAGAAAAGTACACAGTGTGACTTGATGTTAGATCCTGTCTCCATGTCAGGGATAATTTATAATTATTAATATTTAACGATGAGTATTAGTGCTGTGGAGATGCTCACATGGATCCTGTTGTTGTCTGATGCTGCTCATCTGCAGTAAACTCAGAGGAAAGACTCCTACAAGCAGCTGTAAGCAGCAAACTAAACTTTAGCAGTGGTACTATTTTTAGAAATTACTTTCATTTTTGGTGAGTCCTGTTGATCTGACCTGTTAGTCTCTGTCCTCATTGCAGTCATGCAGCTGTTACCAGGTCCAACCTGCAGATTCAAAGTAGCTTATGTGCAGCATTACCTCTTAAGGAGCAGATACATAATGCAGATGGATGATATATGGAAGTTTCACACATAGCTGTGTAGCTGTTTCTTCTTAAATGTTCCCATCTTACAGTAGTAGTAAAAATAGCATCTGTTCATACTTCCAATTTCCTATTGTTCCAGAGGACAAAATGACTAAAGAAGATGAAGAGTTCATGTTGGACAATTTTGTGACATTCTTCATTGCGGGTGAGTCTGTGTTGTTTCTCCTTTGATACGCTTCAAAAGAAGCTTGAGCTTTCTTTTGTACATTGTCTCATTTCAATGAGTTTTTATGTAAACTCGTCTTTCGAGATCCTTTTTTGTTTGTTTTAGAGATAAAGATTAGAGTCACTTTAGTGTGTTGTCGCTATATTTTAAGATGATATTCCAATTCAGTTTTGCCATACTTGTAACATTTTAGGTCAAGAAACAACAGCCAATCAACTGGCTTTCTGCATCCAGGAGCTCACAAGACATCCTGATATACTGGAGAAGTAAGAACTGCTAATGCAGCGTGCACAATTCACAATATAGCTACTGAACAATGCTTTCTGAAGTTGTGTTTTTGTTTCTCAGAGTGAGGAAAGAGGTGGATGAGGTTGTTGGGATGAAACAGGACGTCAGCTATGATGACCTGGGGAAACTGGTCTACCTTTCTCAGGTACACAAACTCTTTTGGTGTGTCCACAGTGAATTTTACTTTCATTTTCATTAATGGATTATGCGTTAGTTAACTAACAAGTCTTCCAGCTATGCTAATGAAGAATGACTCCAATCTACAAATTGCCTCTTCTCTAAGTTTCTATTGTCATGTGCTTCATTTATTTATTTTTTTGGTTGACCCAAGATGTTCGTCACATTGTTTCCATGTCTCAGGTGCTGAAAGAGACTCTGAGAATGTACCCGACAGCTCCAGGAACATCCCGTGAAATAGCGAAAGACATGGTCATTGATGGTATCCACATACCTGGAGGATTCATTTGCGTAGTGAGTGATTTGCTTTTCAATGCTTTGTAAAAATGTTGTTTTATATGCCAGTCAACCATAACATTAAAACCACTGACAGGTGAAGTAAAGAACATGATTATCTCATTACAAAGGCACCGGTCAAGAGATGAGATTTATTATGCAACCATTGAAGAAACAATTCATGAAGTTGATGTGTTGGAAGCAGGAAAAATGGTCAGTGTGAGGATATGAGTGACTTAAATAAAGGCCAGATGTTATTGCCACATGATGGGGTCAGATCATCTCCAAAACAGAAGGTCTTGTGAGGTTCCAGTATGCCGTGGTTACCAAAAGTGGTCCAAAGAAGGACGCTGAAAGCCCATCGATGCAGGTGGAGAGCGAAGGCTGGCCGTGCTGTCCGATCCCACAGAATGAGTTGCTGTAGCAAAATTTGTTGAAAACCTTATCGCGGGCTAAGATAGGAAGGTTTCAGAACACTTTACATTCCAGCTTGCTGTCTGTGGGGTCGCAGACTGGTCAAAGTGACCATGCTGACTCGTGTCCACCACTGATAGGCCCTAAGATAAGATAGAGCTTTATCAATCCCCAAGGCAATCTTTATGCCAGGTATTGCTCCGAAAAAATTAAAATAAGTCAGCAAAAACAATTGAATAGAAAAGTTGCTGTCCCAATGAGGACCTCAGCATGTAAAGATGCCAGCAAGATGCGCTATGGGAAGAAGCCAAGCCAGCGAAGGCAGTGTTACTTTGACACTCTTCACCTACCTTAACTTTGTTGCAGACCATGTACGCTTCTTTGTGGCTGCAGATTAATGCTCCTTGCCACACTGCAAATCGTATTCAGGAATGGTTTGAGGACCGTGACAAGTGTTATCATGCCCTCACAATTCTCCAGATCTTAATCCAGTCAAGCATCAGTGGACAAAACAAGTCCGATCCACTGAGGCTCCACCTTGCAAATTCCAAAACTTAATCCTCATGTGGTGTTCATATTTTTGTTTTTCAGCCAGTGTTCATGAGTCTGATGAACCCGTTGCATTCTGGGGTTTTCAGTTCGACACAATCAATCTATTTTATTGTAAAATCGTCAACACCAGAACTGCACACCGAAGCTGTTTGCTGCGGTATTCAAAAGATACAGGCTTCATCGACAATGCTTGAAGTGTGTACACAGACTTGATTTGATATTAGCAGTTATTATAATATTAGACGTGGTTTTCAGATTGTGGCTGACAACTTTTTTTTTTTTAATTACTTGAAAAGAATTACCTGCTATCAAAATGTAAATTGAATTATTCTGAATTTCAGTTCAGCTCCTACACGGCTTCAAGGATGGAGAAATTCTTCAAGGACCCGCTGACATTTGATCCTGACAGATTTCACCCAGATGCTCCCAAGTAAGCTTTGTACACTTTTTACATAACGACGTGTAAAACACCACCCATCAATGTCTGAGATAGACGAGTCAAAGTTGTTCGTAATGCTTATCAACTTAAGTTGCCTCTCCTCTATTTTACAAGGCCTTATTACTGCTACTACCCCTTTTCCCTCGGTCCACGCTCATGCCTGGGACAGAACTTTGCTCAGGTGGGTGTGACAGATAAGTCCGTCATGACTCAGACCCACAAAACGTACAAACACATAAACTCATTAGCGGTCTGGTGTTTTCAGATGGAGGCCAAAGTGGTGATGGCCAAGTTGATCCAGAGGTTTGACTTCAGCCTCGTCCCTGGACAAACCTTCGACATCCTGGACAACGGCACGCTCAGGCCCAAGAGCGGAGTCGTGTGCACTGTTAGACACCGAAAATTCAAAAGTTAAACATTCACAGAGTACCATAACAGAAAATGAAACAGTAATGGAGCATGTGGTGAAACTGCCTGGTGGGTTGCTTCCACCAGCAGAGCCGTGTGCTCTTGTATCAGCCAGAAGCCTCTTACACTGCGAGACATTTACTGTTGATTTTTGAAATCATCTGCAAAGAAAATAGCATCATGCTTGATTTAAATACACACTATATTCATGTGAAATTATTCTGATCATTGCTGCTGCTTCCTAACAATAATGAAGATATAGGAAAGCTTTGTCATGTGATCTTGCACAAATAATACTTTCTATAACCACTGAACTGTTTTATGCCTGTAACACTAATATATAAACACTGAATATCACAGTTTTACACAAATTCAAATAAAGAACACTGTAACAATCAGTTTGCTGTGCGCTGATTTATTTATTTATTTTTTTGTCTGTATGCAAACGAATGGACTGACATTTGTGGGTGTAACCCTTATCAAAAAGAAACCAGGACTCTGCCTGACATTATCAACCAGCTGATAACAGCCTGTATTTCCACAGCACCTTTCAAAACCTCAGCAACAAAGTGCTTTACAGAAAAAAGGAGATCAAAAAGCAACGATAAAACATTAAAAAATACACTAACATATATGAAAAAAGAATAAATGATTAGAAAAGAATTTTAAAATCCGAAAACTAAAACAATATTAAATATTATACACATGCTAATGTTTTGTCATCTTGTGTCTCATTTTTGTGATATTTTGTCTTGTTTTTGTTGATTTTTTTTGTCTGACTTGTCGTTTCTTATATTTTTGTCGTTTTGTTTCTCCTTTTAGTCGTTTTGTGTTTGTCTATTTTTTGTCACTAACTTTTTTTGTCAAATTTTGCCTTTTTTGTTTCATGTCGTTTGTCTCATTTTTTGTCATTTTGTTTCTCACTTTTGTCATTTTTTTTGTCATTTTCCCTTTTTTTGTCGCTTTGTATCTTTTTTGTCAAATTTTTTGTCTCTTTTTTTATTTTGAGTCTTTAAAAATTTGGAGTTGTGGTTATTTATGGGTTATTCTGCTGTGATTTTACTGGTCTGGACCTCTTCAGATCAAACTGGGACGCATGTGGCCCCTGAACTAAGATGAGTTTGACACCCCTGCTCTATACAAACACATATACTCCTAGAAAACACAGTTAGACAAATAATAAAGAAAGAAAATTTCAACTTTTGTTTATGTCTCTAACTGAGTGAAGGATGTTTTGTTTCCTGCCTAATGTGGTTTTGGCTGCTACCGATGATGTCCACATGGAGGCGCTGTGAGCTTGTTAAGGAATGTCAAAAGCACCTGTTAAACTCTGATCAAACTGTTATTTTTAATAAATTAACACATTTAAAAGCTGTCACGGGTAATTTAATGCGATTTTTTTCATATTTTGTAATAGAACGAGATCAATAAGTTCTAAGGTTGCATTTGAAGATTAGCAATATATTAGTTTTTTTTTTGTTTTTTTTAAATATGTAAGGGACAGATACACAGGATTTTTGAATGCTTGAAGAGTGACCCAAAAATAAATGTCTATTCGGCAGGTTATAAAACTAATTTTAAAGGTGATTAATCTTAAATGATTTTTTAAAAATATAATGTGTTGAAATAATAATAGAATAGTGTCCTGAGCCACAGTGCAGTGCATTTCCACTCTATTTTCCCGTGTGTTCTTATTTCCCCGGTGTTTTTGCTCTCTGTTCCTTTAAGAGGCTGAGTCTGCGCCTCGGCGGCTCCAGCGCACTTTTCATCTACCTGCTGCCCACTTCGCTCCCACGTCTTGATTGGCCGTCTTGGACCAAATCCTCTTGAATGATTTCAAACCCGAGTGTTTGCACAAGGAGGAGGAGGGGTCCGCGGATAATTCCGAGCTGGCTGGGTGGAAAGGATCGAGTCCTCCGTCCAGCAGCGGCTCAGTGAATAGGTTTATCACCGAGGAACGCTGTTGACGGCGAAACGCGTAAAAGAGCGCAGCGCCGGTGGAGACGGTCGGCTTGGAAAGGTACCGCGTTCTCCTCATTAGTCACTTTTTTGGGCTTAATAATTCAGAATAATCCGTGTTGCAGTGCTCGTATTGTTTGAATGGAGTGATGTCCACTGAAGATGGCACACATTGCGATGGGACGCGGCGCGTTTTGCTGACAGGACTCGGCGCTCCGGACCAGGAGCTGATTGGAAATCTCTGCTGATCGATTTCAAATCATGTGTGTTCGCTATTGACGGAATGTGAGTTGTTTCCGAGATCCATAAAGTCATTAAAAAATCTTTCAGGGCACTCAGTTCATGCTCGGGTTGCCAGAGCATCACATTAATATTTCCCTCTTCATTATCGGCCTGTTGAGGAGCTGCTCTAACGATACTTTCACATTTCAGACCATGTATTCGTATTTTAACACGATCCCGCAGCTGAGGTTGGGTTAAAGGAGTTCACATAGTTGATTTTAAGCCACTTTATTAACGAACTGAGACCCGGAGCCAAACACAGTCATGGCTAAAAATCCGTCCGAGGGGCCGAAGGATGACCTGAGCCAGCTGACGGACGAGGAGCTGCTGCGCTGCAGTAAAGAGGAGCTGCTCAGGAAATTAAGGAGGGTGGACAGCGAGAAAATGAACTTGATGATCGAGCATGGCAACATGATGAAAGACATCAACAGGAGGCTGCAGGTGCATCTGCACGAAATCCGGAGTCTGAAGGAGATCAACCAGAAGCTGCAGGACGACAACCATGAGCTCCGGGAGCTCTGCTGCTTCCTGGACGATGACCGGCAGAAGGGCAAGAAGCTGTCCCGGGAGTGGCAGCGCTTCGGCCGCTACACTGCCAGCGCCATGTGGAAGGAGGTGGGCACCTACATGATGAAGCTGAAGGAGCTGGAGGCCAACCAGGAGACGGTGCTGAGGGAGAACTCTGAACTGAAGGAGATCATCCTGATGCTGGATGAGGAGAGGAACGGGGCAGGATCCAGGAGCTCCATAGACAGTCAGTCCAGCCTGACCAACCTGAACGGTGGCACCAGCACGGTCAGGGATGTTGGAGACGGGAGTAGCACGTCCAGCACAGGTAGCGCCGGGAGCCCGGACCACCACAATCACAACCACATACACAAGCCCTCAGAGAACAGTAAGATGGGTCCCACCATGAGGAGGTCCATGGATGACCTGTCAGCGCCGCACCACCACAGGAGCATCCCCAACGGACTCAATGGTGAGTACAAACACTGTGGAACCCATGAAAACACTTGATTGTCATAACCTGCATGCAGACGTCACATCCAAGAGTCTATGCTGCTGACAAGTTCCAAAATCTACACTTTTAGACGTGGTTCTGTTAATAAACATTGATAAATCAGACACATAGCGATCTATTGGGGGTGAGCTGTACGCTACAAACGGACACATTGGGGTTAAATATGTTAGCACACATTTTAATTTGTTACACCAGCAACATGCACATCTCTGCAGCAAACAAACAAACACTCAAAGTTTGTTTGTAGAACCTACAGTTCCTGCAAGAAAATGACAGAAGTGAAATGTTACAGTTATACCCCAAGGGAACAGACTGTTTGTTGTTAAACTTCTTAGAAAAGTCTGTTTGAATGCAATGAATTCAATGTAGTTCCTTCTGTATACTACATGTCATGCAGTTTGTGGATCTGTCTACGATAAATACATGTCCACACATCTAACCATGATCTGTCATTTACTGAAAGACTGATACATGGATGAATAGATATATATGGGTGTTTAATATCCAAATATCCATTTCTTTCCATGTGTCTTTGTGTCTGTCTTTTGATCTATTCATGACTGGATGGACATATAAGTGTCAATGCAGGTCTATTTATCCATCATCTATTGGCCCAATCATCAATGAATGTTCAAACGGATGGACCAATGAATGTAGGAGTGTATTTATGTCTGGATCCACATTCTAAATCCAAACCTCATAATATATCTGAATGTTAATAAGGCTGTATGTGAAATGTTGCAAACGTATTATGATCTGTGTGTTAGGAAGCACACATGGACATTGTGTATTAGAAACATGTTTTAGAGCCACAGTACGTTGTTTGGAAGCCATAAGTCAAATGGTTGAGGTTTCATTTTGTGAAAAAAACAAAAAACAATTGGTTGTTTTCACTTCAGTATTCTTGGGCACTTTGGGTGGTTTGGTTTAACACTGTGTTACAACTAACCAAGTGAGTTTTCTTTTACCCATAGTGAATGCATTCTACAAGTTGGTTACATGCTTTAAAATTTTGATTATAGGCATCAAGACGGTTATTACGACAATATAATTCTGGTTCTGGATCCTTGCACGCACAGATCATTAACTGAAAAAGGATAAAGAACTTTATTTGCATGTTGCAAAATCACTTTTGGCAATGAATCTATTAAAAAACACACCCAAACTCTACAAATTACCATCTGGCAGTGTGGTAAGCCTCGATCGAACCTGTGCAACCACATTAGACAAGTGTTGCTTTTAATCCTGCGTGCTCTTCTTGGCTTCATTGCTAATAGATTATTACAGTCAGACTGCGTGCTTTACCAACATATGCTGATCAGAGTTGTTGTGAAGGATTAACACATGGGGGTCTTGGCTTAACCTCACTGTAAAGTCTTGATTGGGCTGATTAGGACACATGCACCCGCAGCTTCCCTAAGTGGCAGTTTCAGAGCCGTGAAAACCCACCGTTTGATTCAGGTCACTGCACTCCTGCATGTGAAGGAAGGGCGACTTATCTTAATAGCTTTTTAAAGGGGTGGGGGCTCAAGCAAATAGATTTTTTGCGGTCGTTCGCTGATTATCATCGCAGTCTTTGGTCGCAGGAAGAGCACTCATGTCCGCTTAGGGAGCGATTGAAATGCATGGCATTGGACCAGAAATCAATGTTATAAGACCTAAATACACGGCTGAAAGCTGCGAGTGGGGATGAAAATGCCATGATGGAACAGGAGGACACTAAGCCTCGTTTAGCTAGCACATGGGCTCATAACTCACCATGATCTGTTTGGCAATACACTCCAAAAATCCTCCATCTAGCTGCAACTTTACATTTTCATTCCACTCAGCATGTAGCGGCTTCACATCACGGCTCACACGTTGCCCATCCAACATTCCTGGAATTGTGTGCCGTGAAAAAAGGTAACAAATACAAAAGGGCGGGAGAGCCAAGGGAGCCCCTAATCCGGAAACACACAACGCTCGCACGTTAACGCACAACAATTCGGATGGCGTTTGGCTGCAATTATGTAACATCAATATTGTGTCTGTGCGCCTCTAAGCTGCTGTTTTTTCTCTCCATGTGTGTGTGACTTTGTGTTGCCCCCAGAGGCTCAGGCGCTGTGTGTTCATGGCTGACAGTGATGTGCAGATACACAACGATACGCTCGCATGGCTTGGTAATGAGATTGATGCTATCTAGCTCCAAACAAAGCTGAGCATCGCAAATCTTCCTGGCTTTTGTAATTGTGAGTGACTGCATGTGAAAAATAAAAGAACCGCTACTGACATAGATGTGATTTGATAAAAGAAAACAACAAAGCAACACTACACTGATGAGCTAGATTGCAACACCCACAAGCATCAAACAGGTGTTTTATCATTTTTCTTGGTGTATAATTCTCAGAACTGGTAGAAAGTTGAATGGCTTCTGCATGCCAGACTGCTAAGAAAGTAGTCTTTCCTGCTAGATTTACTCAGATGGCTACTTGAAATCCGAGCGGAGTGACCATGTTGTGAGGTCAGATGAGCCCGTGGTGTGAGGTCTGCAGAGTGGCTTTATTTAATGCCGTCCAAATGCCAGCGACTCCCCTGGGCATTTAGGAGACAAGCTCGAGGATTGCCACTCGAGTGCTAAATGAACAGCATCTGTCCGCTTGCCAGACGGGAGCAAGACAAGGAGGAGAGTGGAATGAGTTGTGCAAAACTGCTTTGATTCATACTTTTTAGCACTATTTCATCTAGAGGATTCCCATCTAGATTCATGAAGTAAACCCCATCAAAAGGGCCCTCAGTGGGTCACGGGGGGAGTGGCTGGAGAGCAGTGAGGGGGTTGGCTGGGAGGCTTGGGAGTGGAGTCTGTTGGAGGGCATATTGAGCTCAAAAGAGGCTGGGTTTCGGAGGCATCCCGCTGTCTGCTTAATTGAATTTCTCGTGCGTTGACGCGGCTGACCACCCCCCACTCCTCTTCTTTTGTGGCTGCGTGTCTGTTTACTTGGAGGGTAAAGTGTGAGCAGAGGCTTCTGTTGGGAAGAAACGAAGGGACAAAGTAGTGGAGGCTGCCTCGAGTGTTATACGTTGAGTTTCAAAACCTATAAAGGTGACACCTGTTTCCTGACTTCTCGACGTCTGTTTCACTTTCCGTGGTCTGGAACCCAATTCCAGTCAAAGAAATATGATGCTGTAACAGAGAGCGTTGTCAGACTCCTCCTATAAGGCCACACAGACTGAGCATGTGTTCAGACAAAGTGGCCCAGTGAGACAGTGAAATGCTGATCTGACGCTGTCCAGATGAACTGATAAAGAACCTTTCTGCAATAATGCTTGTTGACCTTTACCACACTCACACAAATTCCTCCGGCCTTTTGGCCGCCGGTGGGTTTAAGGAACTGTGTTTCTAGCTCAGCAGATAAGACAGCAGATGAAGTTTCATGTTCTAAAATAGAGGAATTATCAAACCCAAGCTGACATCAGCAACTTTTCCATTTGTAACATTGGTGATGCAGTCCCAGATAGCAAACTATGGGTGAATCAATGTTGAATCTATGTTGAGACCTAACGTCGAAATTATACAGAAAGCGCAAGGTTGATAAAATGTTGAGTCAACGTTTGCTTTTCAACCATAAATCACACTTTACCCAGATAGCAAAAGATGTTAAATCAATGTTGAATTAGGGTTAAGAAGGTTGAATTGTGGTTACGGTTGAAGATTGATGGATGGATCAACGTTGATTCAACAACATTTTGTCAACATTGAAGTTTGTGTTTAAAAGATACCATTGAATCTACGTTGTATTTTGGTTTAATTAAAATGTTTGACAGGTCAATGTTTAATTAATGTTGAATCTATGTTTGCAAACATGTAATCTATGTAAGCAAACGTTGACTCAACATTTTATCAACCTTGCGCTTTCTGTATAATTTCAACGTTAGGTCTCAACATAGATTCAACATTGATTCACCCATAGTTTGCTATCTGGGGTAGATTTTAGTTCCCAAAAAGTATTTTCTAGAATATTAGCACAATTGGCATGCCCAAAATCGCAGTAGCTGCAATCTTTTGAGAAATTATGCCACAAAACACCAACATAAATGAAGCACTGTGGTGCAACAGAGACTATAAAGCATTTTCTCCAAATTTAAGTAAACTTTTTACTTGTTTCAGTGGAATAGAAATGCAAAATTGTGGTTAAAACTAACCACAGCTCTGTTTATTGGCTTTATCGTCACTGAATACTCAAATGGATGGACCAATGGAATGTATTCATCTCTACATTCTAGATCCAAACATTGACAAATTTATTTAGGGCCGGAAGAAAGCTTAAGAATTAGGTATTAACACGTTTTCACAAGACAGACACCATGTTACAACTAGCCTTGGCCATGTGGGTTGTTTTCAATTGTAGTGAGTAGTTTTCTGCTTGTACCATTTAAAAAATATATGGTGGTGCAGCAGATTTTAGTTCTCATTAAAGTGTTTTTTTCTCCAAATGTTCGCGCTATCACCTCATCCATAACCAATCTTTTGATAAAATGTGTCACAAAATACCAACATAAATGAAGCATTGTGGTGTTTCACAGATTGCATCGACTATAAATCATCTTCTCCAATTTTAAAGAAGCCTTTTAATTGTTTCAATGGAAAAGAAATGCAAAATTGTAATTAAAATCTGCCAAAATAATCCCCCCAAAATCCCATTTCTTTGTATGTATTTACCAATATCTTGTAGTTTCGATACACAAACGCTACTTTGAGTCGCTGCTATCCTGGTGATCACACTGAGGTAAAGTGTAGATCCATGTAGACAGACACGTGAACACGAATGCAGGAGAATAAAACGTGTAGGAAATGAAACATTGATGTATTAAATAGTTTTAGTCCGGCTGTGCAGGGACAGCCGGTTCTGGCACATTTCCGCAGTGATTTAATCCTTTCCTTTCACACGGCCTCATATGCTGTGTTTGTTTTTTAATCATGTGTGCCAGAGGCGTGAGAGATTTTGAATCGGGCCCAACTCCTCTGGACGGCTGGAAAGTGTACTCTGAAACGCTGGATGCTTTGATTGCTCAAACATTTATAGTGGCCTTTCCCCTCCCTTCTCCCATACCTGAAGGCTTGGTCATAACCACGGAAATCAATTCACTCCAGTGGAAGTGCTGCAATAAGTGGCTTTACTTACTGGAAGTGAAGTAATTTTCAGTAAAGTCTTTAGTGTCAAGTTCAAACTGGTGACCACTATTGACCAACAGCAAACCGTCTCTACCCTGACCTTTGAGAGCACTGAAAAACTCAAGTATAGGCACTCAACCGTTCTTCAAAAAGTAATTCTATGGACCTAGTCCCAGTGCTGAATGAAATGCATATTTGCAAGATTTAAAAAAAAACAAAAACAAAAAAAAAATCCAAGGTACTAATTACTAATTTTGACACCTTTTCAGTTGCAAGCATCATTTTAATGGGTTGATAATGTTAGTAATTGCATCAAGTTGATGTTTTTTGTAATGTAAACTGAAGCTTCTGCATTAGTTGTTTAAAACTAGATTTTATTTTAGAAACTGGATCTTACAAATTGCTCTCTCTTCACCCGTGGTTATATTTTGTGCTATTTTATTTAGTTTTACTAAATTAATTTCACAAGTTTTATCCTGTTTTGATGTTTACAGCTTTTGTTTCGCTGTCTGTTTGTTAGCATGTACAGCACTTCAGGCACCTGGGCTTGTTTCTAAATGTACTACATGAATAAATTTAGTTTGCTTTATAATTGGCCTCTGCATCAGCTCTGAAAAGATCATTTTGGTCTGTTTGTTTTGGGTTTATTGGCCTATTTGTGATCAGATAGACTTATTGGCTCCAAATGCTCATGAAAAGTTTTGATATTAATTAAAGTGGTAGAAATACTAAATACATACTTATGATTTTAAAAGTAAGCACATTTAAGCAATTATGAAGTAACAGACATCTAAAAATATCTCACAAATATGACTTAATTACGTTTTGGAAGTAGCTGTAATTCATTTTTCCACTGTTTCTTCAAAGGACCTTCTTGCCAGAGAGTCCCAGACAGAGGAAGGTAGTTTGCTAGCTGCATAGCACCATTTTCATTTATGTAACCTCCACTAGGGCTGAACAATTGACTTCAAATTAAACCCACGATTTAAAAACAATGCAATTTGCAAATCACAAAGGCTGCAATTTAGGATTTATATTATGCAGCGCCTCTGACTCAGAGTTCAAACTGTCGTGTCATACTTTTACAAATCCATGCCGTCCTCTCTGTGTGACAGTCACGCTTTGATGGTGTCTCATGTGGTGATGTTGCATTGCGTTTTCATTACTGAAACAAGGTTGTGTAAAGACTATATTGCAAATAAAATTGCAATGGTCTGCAATTAGATACTTCTCCCAAAACCTCCTCTATTAGAGCAACAACCACAAAAGAGGGGTAGTTTGGACAAATCTGAGACCTGAGTCACTGGTACAAATATGCCTTTTGAATAAACAGTGTGAACATTGTCTGGTCCACAGCTGAGCTAATGAGCTGGATACCTGACAAGCTAACTTTAAGCAAGCTTGTTAACTTGGAGAGATTTTTTTCCCCCCTATTCAATAGAATGAAAAGCTGCGAGAACAAAACGTCAAGAAGGGAAGCTAAAGGCACGGTGCAGAGACAATAGAGAGAAGCTCCGGCTGCATGTCCCGACAAAGATGCCAACAAACGAGTAGTTTAGCGTGAATTTCCTTTAATACTGTTGTATTATGACCTTGTTACCACCCAGTCTGTCGGCCTGTTCAGCTGCCTCTGGCTCTCAGAAACCAGTCAGGTCGGTTAGTGATTCACAAGGATTAAGACTGAATCGCATCTTCAATAAGGCGTTGATTTGAGTCTGATTGATTTGTTGTTTTTGCATCAACTGCTATCTTGGGCAAACCTTCTCATGTTGAGCCACTCTGCAGAGTCAGACTGTAAACCAAGCCACTTAGGCTCAAATTAGTGCTAATTAACTTGCCAAGAAGTCATAAAATTGTGTGTTTAAACTGGCGTCTGTAGCGCTTGGCCTTTCTGCTTTCTGTTCATGTGTTTGCCTTTTAAATATACGAGGTGCCACAGTGAGCGTGAACTGCTCCCCTTTTCTCATTTACAGGCTTTTTTCTCGCCATGTCTCAATCTCTGTCTTCATTTTCTGTTTCTTTTACCCTTGGGGAGTGACATGACCTAAAAGCTCACAATGAAACTGCAGAACCAGCCCTCCCAGTCAGCCACCAGTGTGTGTCTGTGTGTGTGTTTCATCATGCTAACACAGATTAGTCGATGCCTTCGTGTCCACATTCATGTGTGACTGAAGCCCCTGTGAGGATCTATTAGGGCCACTTTTTAAGAGACAAAATCAGGATCTCCTTAGTTTGCATCACTGCAGAACATTCACAGATAATCAACAACTTTTTTTTTGCGTAACTCCAGTCAGTCACAGCCAGCCAGTCTGGAGTTTTTCTCAGTGTGAGCTCTTTTCTTGTTTCAAAGGAAACAACACAATGGTGTTTTCTTCTCGGCTGTTGTTTCAAGTCATTGTGTGCCGTATCAGCGGGGCTAAAAAAGGGCGTCGGAGCAGGAATAGGATGTTTCTGTCGCTCATATCCTGTTTGTCCACACTCGCTCGATTTGTGTTTCTGTGTTCCAAGATGCTGAGTAGGTTTCTCGTAACCTCTCCTCCTGATTATTTGTACTTTACTCGCAAATGTACCGCCTCCACCGTGCACAGTCAAACCCTAGAACAATGAAGGAGAGCAGCTACTTTTGGCAACTGAACTGAAACTGCAGCTCTGGGTTGATGATAATTGCCAGACTAAATAAGACCACATTGGTTCATGTTAAAACTAGTAGCCAAACTTGTCCATAATTTGTGTTTGGGTTTTGTAGTTTATATGATTGGACACAATCAATTTTCTTCCCTTGACTTCTCCAGGTTTTGTTGATTCTGTAACGTCAGCTGCATCCGGTGCGGTTTGAGAGTTTCCCTAGAGTGTGTCAGGAATCTGTGGCTTCCCTGTGTGAGGCCTGGTGTGCTGATAACACAGATAATGGAGTAGCAACACACACACAAACACACAAGAAAGGTTAAGAGAAAGAGCCACGGGGGGGGACTGTGTACTGTCAATGAAAGCCAGCCTGTCAGGACGTCCCACATTCCTGGATAAACAAAGGAGGAAGTGGGTCTCTCTCCTCTTTGTGACACAGCGGGAATGCTGCTGCCTGGGAAGAGGAGCAGGAATGAAGTGTGTGTCTCTGGGTCACTTTTTGAACTTCTACCTCCCTGTCTTTTCCTACCTGACAGACTCTCTCCCTTCCATCTGCACCCACATCTCGACTCTCTCTCGCGGTTTCCTGTGAACCTGCTGTCTGATCCGCTGTCCTTTCATTCCCATCAACGCAGCACCCAGCTGACAGAATGAGGTTATAGAAGTCAGCGTGAGTCTCGCACACGCAGACTTGCTCGGGAGATCTGATGTGAGGGGCCTTTAAACAGAACAATAAGTTCTTCAACAAGTCGTGCTTTATTTGTGTGGTCACCGCTGACATTTTGGAAACATGCATCCAGCAAACATTTTCTTACAAGCCACTCGGGTCCATCGTCTTCTCCGTGCGTCTCCCTCTGTGCCTGCACTGATCTGAGTGGATGTCCTTCTTTTCTTGTGGTTGGGCAGCGGGCCGCTGGAGGGGCTGGGCTGCTCGGTTGCCAGGGCAACAGCAATGATCAGTGGGGCGAGTGGACGGCACCCACGCCTAGCCTCAGAGTCAGTGAAGCGGAGGGAAGTGAAGGGGGGATGGGGGAAGGTTTGGGCATGGTCGGCCTCCGTGGTGGCTGACCCGTGCACAATGATGCCAGTCCCAGTGAGGTCAGCTCTGGATGTGTGTGTTTGTGTGTGAGAATGTGTGTGTGCTTTCTGTTTTGAAATTACTCGTAAGAGACAAACAGGGTGTGGTTTGAGGTGTACACTCCTTACACACCTTATCTATTTATAGAATCTCGGTAAATGTAATAAAAGATGGACTCATACTTCATCAGCTCTTCAAATATTTAAAGGAATGTAGTGGAGCCAAAAACCCAAGCTGAAGTGTAGAATTTTTCAAATGCGCCAGAACTGAAATGTGTAAAAGTGCACCAACCAGGATGGTAGGTATACCTACCAAGATACCACGAGATATGGAAACTTCGCTGCATTTGTCATTTAAATAAATAATAATAAATAATCACACCTATGAAATTCTTGAGTCAGAATTTGATATTTCCTGTGCAAATCTAATGCAATCCAAACAGCCCTGCCAATAATTCCACTTTTTTTTTTTTTTTGCATTGAATCACTTTAGGTTTTACAAGTGTACCTATTAAAATGGCTGATGCGTCTATATTCCTGTATTTGCACATGAAGGTAATGATTCCACAGCCTAGCAACTTAATCTATTCAGTTTTTTTGATATTTCCAATATGCACTTGACACCTAGTTGACAAACACTAAGTATTGGGGTTTTTTTTTGTGTGAGAATGAGTGCTGCTAAAAGTAAGTTTTTTTTTTTTTTTTTTTTTTCTCCATGAGCTTCACACACTGAAGTACCAAAGTGACTCACTAGTTGGGAAACTCTTGCAAAACACTAGTGTTTGGTAACCGTGATGAGTTTAGTTGTAGCTGAAACTAACAAGAAGTCAGTGCAAGTTAACACTGCTGTCTATTTGATCACAGGGCTAGTTTTTCTACCCTCATGGGACAATTCCACCACCCACCTGTCACTGAAAATGGCCATTTTCTTAATTGTGCTTTTAACTTTTAAGCCTTATTACAGTTTAGAAGAGTGAGTTATGAGTCTATGGGGATTGAATCACTTTTCAAACCAGCCTCAAGTGGCCAGTCAAGGAACTGCAGTTTTTAGCCTTTGAGAATGCTGCTTGGGTATCACACAATATTGTCACATGATTTCTTGTAAAAAGTTAATATTTTTTTAATTTAACATGCTCATAGCAAGCTTAACATTTGGCTGGAGTTGTGTTTGAGTTCAGGATACACTCTCCTATTAGCTCTGATTTGGTCTCCACCATGTACTACCAAGTGCTGCCTTGTATTGACCTGCTAGTTGCTAACTTTGTGCATCTCATATTTGCTGCTGGCCAAGTGGCATGCAGTGGATTGATCAGAGGTGGGAAATTAGGTTGATGAATGCGTTGAGACTCAAAAAAAAGGAAGGTTGGAGATCACGAAATGAAAACAATGAACCACAAGGTGCTGCGATGCTACGCCGAGCAAAAGGTTTGGTAATAATTCTGTGGGTTTTTAAACCACACGCAACTTCTAACATATGATAACCAATATTCTCATCTTGTCTAGATAAATAATAATAATTGGAGCAGCTTTAAAAAAAGAGAATTTTATTTTTAACTTGGACCTAGAGTGACTGATTAGATTTTTTAATGTGTTTTGACAGATGCGCAGAGTTGATTCTGATGAAAATGCAGCATACAGATGAATCCAGATGCAAACAAAATGGATTTCTTAGAGCCGCTCAGATGACCAATAAACTGATAGTATACTTTGCTCTTGTCAAAATGTTGAAACTATTGCATTTAAAACTTACAAATATTCCTTTACCAAGTAGTATTTTGACTAAGTTGCCCTGACTGCAGTGTTGTTTATGCCCAGTGCTTGGTCCCGGTTGGCAGCCTGCCCTTAACTGTCTACGGTTGATTTTATTGAGAGGTTCTGCACCCCTGGCAAGACCCGTATTGATCTATGTAACACGTCAGATGGCACCAGATCTAAACAGCTGATTACGATGCAAATTAGAGACACGGGAGGCAGTTCAGAAGACTAACAGGGTGCAGATGGCACGGTGACAAAAATTCTCGTAGGACCGCACCGTAAAGCCACCATCAGCAATTTGATTCTGTCTATGCAACACACCCGCTGACCTTCGCTGATAGAACGGTCCCAGGTTGCCAGAAGTCAGCAGCTCACAGACAGAACACCTCTTCATCAGCTCCTTTTCGAGGCCTGGAAGGAACAAGGCGTTCATCTGGATTTTCTGCCTGTCAGCTCTTTGCTTTGGGTTGCTGTGACACTGGAGACACGAGTCAGCAGATGGCTTCACCTTGCTTCAGTTTACACAGTGCTGTCACCTTACTCCAACCTCCACTCTAACAGTTATAGATTGTTTTCCTGTAAGCTTGTGGTCACTTGTAGTCGGTCACACAGGGCTCATTAGTTTCCAAGCTGAGAGAATGAATTCCTCAGTTGGAATTCGTGAAAAAATATATTGACGTATAGATAGCGAGACTCTTATATTGTTCTGACTCTCATTTTTGTAGCTTGGATGATAACTTCATAACTGTGAGCGCATGTAAAAAAATGTGGAGCTGGCAGCGGGCCATGGAGATGGATGAGATACTGTGGAGTTTTGACGGTCGGCTCAAGCATCTGGAATGAATTGTACAGTCTGCAACAGTGTTCCTCCATCCTCAGGAATTCTTTTGGGGATGGTTTCAGGTAACCGTGTTTTGCTATTCTGGAGGCTAATTTCCTCTCGCTGAGCTGCACTGTGTAGCTTGGATAAACATGTTCCTGTTTTGCTTTGACATGGGACTTGAGACACACATTTCTCTCCACTAGTTCTTGACCCTGGGAAGAAGTGGAGTGTTTGGATGACAAACGATCAATCTACTGGGATTATGTGCGTGATGGATGCAGATATTGGGTGCTTTGTTGATTTTTATTAAACATCTGAGTTGTATTTGGAGCAGTGGAAAAAGTTTGAGGGGCTGCAGTGTGTCGCCCTCCTCCTCCTGCTGTCTGGTTTTGTCCTTCGTTAAGTCGACTGCGGCCATCTGTCAGCGCAGCCTATTGTCATCCATGGTGTCACAAAGACAGAAAAGTAGCTCCCCATCCGTCTGCCTGAACTATGAGAAGACTTTACATGGCAGAATTAAGACAGCAATTACTGTGTTTAGGTGAGATACAGTTAACAAATTGACAATTACATGGAATCACAACTGACTACTTCAAAAAGAATTACTTACAAATACAGGCTGGGATTTTAATTTATAGACAACAATTGCAAGTGAACTAGAAAGATTAGTAAAAAAAAAAAAAAACCCACACACAATCAATTATGTTTTTGCACATACAACATTTAGACACAAGTTATGATGTCCTTAACCAGTCTCTGTTTCCTTGTCAGCTGATTTACAATGTGCTGATGCTGACCTCTCCCTAATACAGCAGCAGAGGAGCCCAGATCTGAACCAAAGAGGCCACAGCGCTGGAGAGGAGAATCAGGTCGGCTATAATTGGCTGTCATGAGTGTCATCTCCTCTCAGCGTGTTAGCGAGAAGAGTTTGAAATATGCTGCATGAAGACGAATAACTGGCTCCGTTAGCCTCATCCGACACCTACCAAACTCTGCATGAACACAGAGGCCCAGCAAGCTGCAAAAGAAACAAGAGAACGAACCGACTGTACCGTCGTAGCGCTTTTGAACCAAACTCCCTCCATCCATAAGTCTCCATTCTGCCACTGCGGCCAACCGCAGACCAGCAGCCTGTGTGTAATCAGACATTATCTGAACCCAAAGCGAACTCAGATGCGGTTAAAGAGGATCGGAGGGAGACCCAGGAACATCTCCAGATTTTTAGATAATCACGTGGACATCCCTGATGGCCAACATTAATGCCATGAATGTGAAAAACACGCGAACAGATGAGAAGATAAAAAAGCATTTGCACTTGTTTTTGTCTCCATCCGCTGCTGTGCCGTCATTGATTTATTCGGGCAGACTCCTTCTCCGTGCATTTTCATATGATTATCAGCTTTCAACCTAAGCGCTTTATGATTGTCATAGAATCGAACGCCCGACACTCGGCCCAGTTCAGATAAATAATAACCTTGATCGGCCCGTATAATCTGAAGCTCAGTTAAGTGAGGGAGGTCTTAATACCTTTCTGATGGAATTTCTGCAACCATCAGATTGTAGCTGGCTGTTTGTCATGAGCAGCACAGAAGAAGACAGATAAATCATTTTGGAATAAATATTTGATGTGGCAGCAACACGGATGATGCATTCAAAGCTGGACTCTGACCTTCTCCACTGTGACTCACCTGCTGCTTGGCGCTTCAATTTCCTCGTTACATATTTTATCTGAGTTCATAGGTGCTCGACTCCAAAAGGAGGCATGAGGGAAATGAGAGTTTGAATATTGCTCAGTAGAATTATTTATGTGACTGACGTGGCTGCCCTGCTGTTTGCTTCATTGTCTATCTTGATCATATCACCGGTCTATTATAGTCCTCTTTACCTCATCTCTAATCAAGATGCTGGGAGAAACTTTCAGTTCCAAAAAATATTTCAAGTCATGGAAACAAGGGTAAAGTAATGATGGCAAACACAAGCAAGGACTTTCTTCAACCCTGAACTAGAGTGTTTTTAAAAGGTGGCCGATTTTCTGATCCGATATTCAGCATTTTCTGATAGTTATATGAATTTATAATTGAGGGACTTTTGAAGTTCAAGGGATATATCTTGCATAAATTTTTATCAAAAGTTAAAAAAAAGTAAAGTTTTTTGTGTTTATTATGATCATGTCTTTACAGATTCCATAATTATTTATCATGGAAACAATCACTTATGAATAAAAAATGACTGAATATCACTAAAATGTCAACTAAATAACCATCCCAATTTAATAACAACCAGCTTCTAATCAGCTAAACAATAATAAAATGAGCTGATTTAAAAATAGTTTTGATTGTGTGTTTTTTTTATTAAGTTGAGATAATCATGACAGATAATGCTTTTTTGACAATGTATCAAATTTTATATGGAAAATAACAAATTGTATCTGTGTCCAAGAAATCACTTTTGACTAAGCTAAACGTTGCAAAAACAGCTCTCCAGGAAGTGTGTTAATTCCACATCACATGACCTGCTCCACATGATGTCATTTCCTCCTGAAGGAAAGACTGGCCAGATTCCAAGGCTTTCTGACTTATTTAATATAAAGTAGTCAACAGGTTTACTACAATATCTTTAGAAATTACTTTCAATTTACTGTCATTCAGTTGTATATAAAATATTTTTAGAAGAATCTTTCTTTAAAAATGCCATGTGGTGTTTGGTTATAGTTGATTTTAGGCCTGACAACAGCAAAAATGCCGACTATGATGTTCCAAAACGTCCCACAAATATATATAGACCCTCCCAGTAAAGTAAATCATTTCAGATTTCATTAAATATATGTATTAAATAAATAAACATTTACAATTTTGCTAAGATTTGTGCTGGAATTTGTGCTTACTGATGTGATATACGTGGTCTTTACAAATGTATGTCAAAATTTGCCCACAACTCTATCAGTTGATCCCTAAATATTATATTATTGCAGTAATAATGCTACTGCAGCTCTGAAATCTCCTCTGCTGGCTGAGTTAAGTTCGACTGATGAAATGAAGTCAATGAACCCATACATGCGTTCCCTCACATGTGCTGCTGAAATCCCACCCATTTCTTTGATGAATCCACTTTGACCTGTAGGCACCCGTCGCTATTTGTGCAACGACATCCTGCAAAAAATAAAAAAATGGAGTCACAAAAAGCAGCCACGAGGAATTTGGGGAGGCGTTTGACTGTTGTGTTATCTCCTCCATATCCTCGCTTTCTTGCTAAATCTCCTCTCAGTCAACAAAAGATGTAAGGGGATTAAACCATTGATGTTGTAGCTCTGCCGTGGCTCTCCGAAACATGGCAGAAGGGTTTGGAGGGGATGGCTTCTCTGTTAAAAGGATTTGAAGAGTGGGAATCCAGCGCTGTATCTCTGCACACCACTCTTTTAAATACATAGCACGTAGCCCTGCGTATGATAGGCGCTCTATAAACCCCGGCGCGCTCTTAAACCCTTTAGAAGACATAACGGTGTTAAATGGCATGTGCGCTTGATGAAAGTGTCCTTACTGGGGTGCAACAGCGTGT
This sequence comes from Acanthochromis polyacanthus, assembly GCF_021347895.1. NCBI lineage: Eukaryota > Metazoa > Chordata > Actinopteri > Pomacentridae > Acanthochromis > Acanthochromis polyacanthus. The sequence goes on from NC_067128.1 coordinate 3,705,981, forward strand.
CCTGACAGGAAGTGGAAGGATGGAAAAAGGAGGAAAGTGTCTCTGAGAGGGCTGCTGAGGGGAACCTCTGTCAGGAGGATGCAAGGTTGAAGATCCAGGAGCAACAGAGGACACTGCAGAGCAAGCAGCGTTCCCCTTTTTCGCTTGTTGCTAGGATACTATGCCCTTTTATTCAGTATTATGGGGTGTGCTTTGCCGTTCTTTCTCCTTAGAGAGGCACCTCCTTTAGCTCTGCGCTCTTTTCGATACATTTCTCATTCTGTTTTTTTTTTGTTTTGTTTTTTTAAATCCTCCCGTCAACTTTTATTATTTTTCGTAGGGAAACTTCCAAACAAGTCGGGTCTTGTTGCAGAGGAATGCCACCACATAGTTGCTTTTTCTTGCAGCTGGTGACTTTAAATCTCATACAGGAATGTGTGCTGTGTACCTGTAGGGCCTCCTTGTAGTCTGCACATGTACAACAAACAATAGCAGGAGGCACTAAATGGGAAAGGCATGAAGGGAGAGGGTTTGTGCCATGTGCTAGTGGTTTAGGAAATCTCCCATAGCCAGGCTGCAAATGCTGGAGTGTTTATGCAAGAGGAAAAGGTACAATGTAAGTAGTTTCCTGTGCAAAAAGTTAATAATTGACCGGTTGGAAAATACTGGATGAGATAACGGTGTCATAGAAAGGCCGGAGAATGAAAGCAGCGTCATGCAGCCGTTTCCTGTTGATGTTTTTGTCACAGTCATGGCGGTGCGGTTCACCAGACCGGCGGAAAGGCTGACAGAGGAGGTTTTTTTGGGGGGAGCTCACATCAGCTGACGAGGAAAAAAAGGGAAATGTGAGAAGTTATAAAAGCGGAGAAAAATGTAGAAGAGGGAGAAATGAGGTTTGGAGGGTCTGGAGAGAAGACTTGATGCAGAGCTGGATGGAGAAAAGACATGAAAGGGAATAAAGGAGAGATTTATGAGAGAAGGATAAGGCAGAGGAAGAGCGGGTGAGAGGGAGAGAAAATATGATGAGGAAGATGTCACAGCTGGAAATCGGCCGTCCCTGAACCCTCAGCTGCTGCTGCTGCTGAGAGGGTAGTGTGGGAAAAAACACAGGAAAAGGCCAAAATATCACTGCACCTGCAGAGCACTGAAAAATGCACATTACTGAGCAACAAAGAAGGACCTGGAACTGGCTTTTCATACTTGTCTTTTCAGGAAAGTAAATATTTAACCAAAATATGAAAAAAAAATTACCCAAAAGAAATCCCTTTAATCTCTGCTCACACAGCTCCTACCGCTGTGCTTTACAAGCTGACCTTTTTATTAACTGAGAGTTCAAGGTGCAATTTTTCTTGCAACACATTTGGCTGCACAAATAATTGATACAAGAATTTTCACAAACAAGTGGTTCAGGATATTGTTATCTATCAAATACTGAAAAGTTCAAAGCATAAAGGATTCAATATTATGATATTATAAATTTAAAAAATGTGCACTAAATATTTGGTTCTGCAGGGACCTGATAACCTGAGCCTCTGTACTGTACACTCCTTTCCCTCGCCTTAAAACCCGCCGTCAGATTCAGAATGGCATGTTGACCTTAAAGTGCTAAAATGAAGCCGGCACAACCAGAAAGTATAAAAACAAACAAACAAAAAATCATTGTGTTATTTAAATTCCAACAATCCTTAAACTAATAATCTCTAATGTTCTGTTTTGTCTTGAATATTAACCAAATCTGACCTAAAATCACTTTATTCTACATGTCTCATTCAAAAATTCTCCAAAAATGAAATATTTGCTCTTTTTAGAGTCAGTTTCAAACAAAAAATTCTGATCTCCTCGACACAACTGTGAAGCCATTAGTGACTCGGCTACCACCGTCAGTTACGTGACAAAAATTCAGAGACGATTTGACAAAATTCAGTTGAACTGCAGGCTGTGGTATGGAAACAAATTAGAACATGTAAATAGTAAAATATCTGTAATATGTAGAGCCACTATTTTCTCAGTATTGGTAATAAGGAAATGGAAAACTTTTGTACATGTTGATTCTATTTTTTTTTTTTTTGAAAGATTTTTAGAATAAATAATCACGGAAGTTCAACTTTAATTACTTCATTTTTTGATTATTTATGGCACCATAATTGCTTCAAACTGCACAAAAACATTGTAGCCATGATTGTGCTGTTTACATAGAAGTGCAAGACTTTGGGTTATTGCAGGGAAAAATGACCCCAGAGTGAGTAAAAATGTGACAACAGAAAGAAAAGCAGAGAAACTGTTCTGAGTTGAGACGGTTAATCCACCAGATGCAACTCTGTGCAAATCTCTGTTTGTAGACAAGCTTTTATAGACTTGCATATTAGCATCAGTGTATTTCACAACTGATCCAGCGTGGAGTGGTTCCAGCTGCTCGAATGCCTCATCAAATATCTCAGCGGTGGTCCGACTTATTTACAATTTTTCTCCTGAGTTATGGCTTTGACTGTGAAATACTGAACGCGAAATTGTAATTATTGCAAGGCTGCAGATGTTAGTAGCTTTTGGGTGGGACCTGATTGAGCCTTTAAATTCCTGGGGAATGTCAATAAGAGGAGCGCGTTGACAGGAACTTGGATGAAAGGTGCAAAGAGTGCAGCATATTGTCATTATGCCGCAATAAAAACATCGAGTCGGTTACGTAAGCCTGTGAACATGGCCTTGTGCTGAACCGCCTCATGGGATTCCGCATGTGGAGAGAAAAATGTGACAAAAGGGGTGAAATTACAGGTCAGACTCCACAAGTTGGAACGTGAAATCATTTTTTTTCCTACTAGTTACTTACTAATGTCGGTGGTGTGTAGCCGTATGAAAAAACATACAGAGGGGTGACAAATTAAAGGAAACTCAACATGAAGTGTGTTAGTAAGGTGTTGGACGACCGCATGGTGCCAGAAGTGTTTCATTGCAGGGTAAAGGTGATCACTCAAAACAACTTTGTATTTATTTTCAGTCCCTCTGAAATGACAGGTGAACCCAAACCTTGCCAGCAAAATATCCCCCACAGTTCCACCAGATGCCCCTACAGTAGGCATCAAGGCTTTAGGATTTTCCTTTAATTTGTCACCTTCATATGGTTTATGTACATAAATGCTCATGAGACTAGCAATCAAGCTGCACATTAATCAGTTGCAATATAAAAAAATTACTCATCAAGATCAATAGTTGAAGCAGCAAACATATTTTGATAGGATGAGTTGACATAATAATGTTGGTAACTGGATCAACTCTATATTGTGCATCATCAAAACTCATTTTTTCTGTGTTGGCTGATTTTAAGTTATATTTAATTGGAGGTAACTTAACAAAGTTGGCTCGATATCATTGGTTTTCTTCACCTTGAGTTCAGATTTTCAACTCTGCTCCTTTATCTTAACATTTTTGGACAATTTCAGATGGTTCAGGCTGGTAGTAAAAGTAGCTTTGATTGCAGGGGAAAGGCTAATTCTAGTAACCCAGTGTACATGTTGGCTGAACATAGCGATGCCCTTTGATTTGTCACCTTTGTGTAGTAAATCAAAAGATTAATCTACACTAAAAAGTATAGACAATTAGTAAATAGTAGGAATTATAATTTTAAGCCGCAAAAACCATTTTGATGGGTGGTATTGACATAAAAACATTGGTAGTTGGATCAACTTAATAACGTACGTCATTTAAACGCAAAATATCTGTTGAGGCTACTTCATAAGATTTGTTTGATAACTTTTAAGGATTTTAAGGCCCCTCCACTATTAAGACTGGCAATTAAAATGCTTTGATTGTAGAGGAAAAGCTAAAAATATTTCATCCAAAAAAAAGACTGACACTGATGCAAACATTATCTTATAGAGTGTCGAGAAACAGAGAAAAAAAGCTGACGTCTTTCTTCAGTCTGCAGCGGTTTTCGGTTTTAATTGTGCGGTTCTAAGCGAGGCCGTGCATTCGCTGCACTGACACCACACACACTGGACAAAATCTATAATCCGTCCATTCCTCTCTGCACCCACTTTTATCCTGTTCAGGCTTTCAGGGAAGCTGGAACGTTTCCCGGCACTCACACTGAGCGAAGGCCTGCCCACCCCGGCCAGGTCGCCGCTCTATCACAGGGGTGACACGCAGACGGGAAGACTTAACACATTCACACCCTACGGACAATTTACAGTCACCGACCGGCATGGCTTTCAACCGTGAGGGGAGACCTGAACACGTAAGGGCACAGGCAGGAATAACACTCAGGGAGGCCTCCTCTGGCGGTAAACAAGCAGAGTCTTTAACCAGAGGCCTAGAAGCAGGAGAATTTTGTCAAGAACAAAAAGCTAGCATATGTTCCTGCTAATGCTGCTAATCTGGAGCTTTTGCAGTAAGATGATTAGAGGTTTGATAACCCTGCATTTAAAAAAAAACAGCACAAAAAGGCTGTTTTTGAGCCAGTTAGAACTGATCTACCTCCCTCTTATTTTTTAACATACTTGATCAAAGTGTAAAGAATGATTTGGAATCGGTGTCAGTGAGGGTTTTGTCCTGTACCGACCACCCTCCGTCTCACTGTGGGTCTGTTAATAAGATCAATTGAGTCAGAGGGACCACCTGGCCACCAGTGTCTCGCTCTGATCTGTGTCACTCACGGCTAATGTGAGGCGACACAGCGGCTCCGAGAGGACAGCTGGCTCCACCAACGGCAGCGGAGGCCAAGCAGCGTCTGACCCGACTCTGCTGTCCAACGTAAAGTTAGTCCTGCTTCTGTCGTTGACTCATGTCTGCTGTTTTTTTCCCCCCTTTTTCTGTGGTTGTGGAGGTCAGTGAAGTAATGGAGGTATTTCTGGCTGGCTTTTATTAGACAGTCAAGGCAAAAGGCCAATAAGGTCTGGAAGTTCACTTGGCAAAAATAATGCAAGATTTTCAGCATCAGTCATTCATGCTGTGGACACATTTAGACCTGATCACTCATTATTAAAAGTCTTTGTCTCTGGCGTGCTGCAGTTCACCTTAAACTGTGTCTTTGAAATATAATAGAATGCCTACAGACCATCTTATTTTTGTTCATGAAATCTCATCTTGTCCGTTTTTTGTAGGGCTGCAGCTAACGAAGCCTTGAGTAATCGTCTGAGCACGATACGTCATCAAAAGCAGAAGTGAGCGTGCAATGCAACAGAAATCACCATCCAACCGGAGCGCGGAACACGGACGGACGTCAGCGCTGCATCGTGCTTGTATTATGTATGCACGATGCAGTGCGGACGTCCGCGTTTAGATACAGCTGTATAGTAAACGCTGACATCCGTGTTTACGATAGATCGCGGATGTCCGCTCTGCATCGTGCATACATAATACATGCACGATGCAGCGCCGATGTCCGTCCGTGTTCGGCGCTCCGGTCGGACTCTGATTTCTGTTGCATTGTGCGCTCACTTCCGCTTTTGATGACGTATCGTGCTCAGACGATTACTCAAGGCTTCGTTAGCTGCAGTCCTAGTTTTTTGGTGTGTTAAATAGAACCAGACACATCAGCTGGCTGACTTTGGTCTACCATGAATACATAGGTATTGACTGAGATAATCAACTTTATTTCTAACAGAAAATAATGCAGACAAAGGTGGTTGTGGTTATTTAGAAATGGAGTAGACATTCAGTGATTGGTTATTAATGAATTGATTGGCATTGATAGATTAAAAATATATTAACCGATAAGGTAGAAGATGAAACCATGCCAGAAAATATGTTTTATTGTACCTGGTTGCATCACCAGGAGAGTCTTTTTGGTTGAAACTGGGGGAGGTAACAACTTGGGAGTATCGGCAGTTCTGTGTTGGCAAGCAGAGAGCGTTACGAGAGTTTATTTAGCTAAGGGCCACCATGAGGAAGTCTCCTGTGATGCTTAATGGTTCCCGATCACAACTCCTGTGTTGTTAATGAGCTGCAGTGCGCTAAATCAGCATCGCCATAAACAGTTGGCTGATTGTCTTGGACAGTAGTGCACCCTCTGTTGTGACCACGTCCAAACCAGGCCTGTCCACCACTAGTTTATTTTGTGTTTTTGATTAATCAACTACTAATTAATGAGGATGTTGTTTAAGAAAGCGATTCAACATGTGAATCCCTAAAGTGGAGCCATCGAATAGTTTTTCCAGCTGAGCAGCTCTAGTGTTAAGTGTCCACTAGATGCGTTTTTCCCGCATGTAAACATGCCACATAGTCAGTAGATGTTCAACTTCTGCTGACCTTCTTCTCCAACTATCCTGTCCCTGATTGAACAAACACGTCGACTCCGGAGCTGTCTGCTCCTGGATTTCAAGCCGGACCAACATGGCGGCTCGGTCGCAAACTTTCCCTTTTATTTAGAACACAGTTCAGTGAAAAGTATTTTTGAAAGCATTTGAGGCAAGAAATAAACTGTGCATCAGCTGAATCTGTCTTCGTTTTAATTCACCGATAGTTTAGACATTTGACGAAAGTTTAGCGATGCATCGAAACCTCCGCATGTTGCATTGCATTTGCAAAAAGTAGGAGTCAAGTCTACTTTATGCAAATGAGCTGTAGCAACTCGAAACATACCATAACCGGACCAGCATGCAAAGCAGTGCGCTTCACATAGACAATGAATGGGACCATCCCTCAGTTTTTTGCTGTAGTCTCAGCACTGTGCAGCACATGCAGCTCAGCCGCTAATGGTGCGGAGTCAAGCAGCGTCTTTATGCTAAGTTGCTAAGTAGTTTGTTAAAAAATATTGGCATAAACCTAATAAAGAATGACACCCATCATTTTGCCTTTTCAATGTAACTCTAACATGTATTTATACTCTGTTTGTGTCAGTATATAAATAATATAGGCCAGTACATCAGTATTGGAAGTTTTTATTTAAATGTACTTCACTAAAACTCGGTATTGGTATTGGCCTCAGAAGCCCAGTATCGCTTTCCGCTCTAATATTATGGCATTATTAAAGGAAAATTGTCCTATTTGCTAAGCGGAGCAGCTGCTGGCTGTAGTTTCCACTTAAGTCAAATTGTTGATTTTGGATTTCTCCAACAGTTCTTTCATTCAAGTTTCTGGCTAGTTCTAGCTTTGAGGGATTTGTCAAATAAAAGGGTGCTTGTCTTTTAATCTATTTCCCCAGTAGCTTTCACATTTCATTCACCCACCTTCTACAATTCAGTCCAGTGACAGCACATCAGCTTTACCCGCACTTCTAATCATTTTCCACTTTTATTTTATGCTTTGGCAACACATTTTGCCGTTTTGCATTTCATTAGTGGCACCCAGCCCAAAACTGAAATAAAATTCTTCAAAGCCGGCAGCTGTTAGATTGATAAATCACTGACAGGCTTCTGATTCTGCCCTGTCAGATGCATCATAGGGAAACTGCCTCTGTAACCACCCTGCTGTGCAAATGACAGCCATGCATCATAAAGTGTGACTTGACGACCAGACGATGGGGTGCCGGGGAGGTCTTATATAATAAAATTACCAGTTGATGAGTTTCCATTAGGCTTTATGAGGTATTTATGTGTGTGTGTGTGTGTGTGTGTGTGTGTGTGTGTGTGTGTGTGTGTGTGTGTGTGTGTGTGTGTGTGTGTGTGCGTGCGTGTCCTGCTGTAGTCTTCATCAGATTGATTCAGGGCAGGTTAACCATCTGGCTATAAACCTCTAGTCTCACTTGTTAATGGAATTTGTTCCTGTGATTCTCCCCTTGGTGTGTGTGTCTGTGTGTTTCTGCCCCCCGTACAAGATACACTAATAAACCTAATGGCTATAAAGTCAGAGGTGGGTTTAGGCCTATTAAACAGGGTGGAGCGCCTCAGTGCTGCAGTGGCACTTATGGAATTGGGACCCTCGATGATATACCGCCGGTCCACGTATAATGACATTTTAAGTTCTGCCTCCGTGCCGACCTGCAGGATGTATATATATAATGCCATAACCCACTCCATCATCCGATCAAAAGCCCTGAATTTTACCGTTGGTCGACAGCAGCAGTCATAAATGTCATTATTGCCTTAAGGGGAGGAAACAGGGCTGATGTTTGTAACAACATTGCTTGATGAAGCCGTTCGTTAGCTGCAATTAAGTGTTTACTGGCGTAATTAATCACTGTCTCGTGACTGGGCAGCTGCTTGGTTTATTGATTGTAAGCTTTGTAGAGCAGTAGTAAACAGTAATACTCTCCTGGAACACGGTGCGCATGGATTTGTCGACTCAGTTTCTCTTGTACTTCTTGAAATTCAGGTTTTATGTCGAAACGAATCATTGGTTATTTGTGTTATGAGGTCATTTATCTTGTATGTTTTGTCAAATAATGAAAAAATGCAGTGATTCTCCTCCTGATTGACCTCCATAAGCGCTGCTCATTTAAACCCTGGCTTGATTTTTTTTTTTAATTACCATTTGTAAAATAATACAAGAGCTCGATGTTAAACAAAATAAATGTTTACCATTTTTCAGTCCCTAATTGGAAGATTCTGCCTTTCAAACACCAGAAAACATCAATAAAATAATCATATTTTTAGATGATTTAAATCTAGTAGAAAGTAGTGTAATTTTACAGCCAATGTAAACAAAACAAAACAAAAACAAAAAATATATACCGTTTGTAAAAAAATAAAATAAAATACAGGGGCTTCAGGTTAAACATTATAAAAATATTCACCATTTTTCAGTCTGTAATCTGCAAAATTTACCTTGCAAATGACAGCACATAGCTGTACAATAATGATATTTTATAGCATATTTAAACACCGTATAGTAATTTTATGATCAAACTAGTAAAGAACCAATTAACATTCTTAAAAACAGCAATTTTTTTTCTTTTTTAATTGTTTTTTTTTACAGTTTGAGCTACTAATACTGTTACTTTGTAATTTTGCTAGTTGTTTGTATTTTAAAAGAACAACATAAATCCATAAAATAACAGTTAAATCTCTAAAAAATGGCAGTTTAAAGCTGTTAAAAAAGCATAAATTTTTCACAGCGGCTGTAATCTGCTGACAGAACATTCTGGTCTCCTTACATTGTGTTTTGATAGATGTTACATCATACTGGCTCCTCATTTGCATAAGAAATGTAGGTCTGGTTTTAAATATTATTAATTATTTAAAGGCAGTAAAGATACAAGGAGCCTAATTAGGACTGGTGTATATAAAATGAACCGTAGCATTAAAATGTGCCAAATTGGGCTTCTTGGGCCAAAATTTTATCTCATTGAGCTCCTCATCCTTGATAGAGAATCTGTAAAATCACCACCAATCGTCTTATCACCAACCAAAGTCAGTCCAGGGATTATACCAAAGGTGTGGAGGATACAAAGTTACAGAAATGACTCGGTGTGAAGGACGCTGTGTGCTCCGGGTCAATTTAAACTGGAAACCATTAGACAGGATCAGACACCTTGGGAACGCTTGGCAGCTCCGATCAAACAGAGGATGTGTGAAGAAGACATGTTCTCGGTGCAGCCCGGCTGTCAGCCCGGCAGGCGACACGAAACATCCAGGAGTGGAGCCTAATGTTTGCTTGTCAGAGCTCGTGAAAATGTTCTTCTTCAAAGGTCGCTGGCGTTCACACTCACTTCTCTCCTCCTCTGCCCCAAGTTTCACACCTTTGGCTTCATCTTTCATAAGTGTACATCGATGCACATGTTTTTTCCTGCAGCTGCTAGGAATCAGGTCGCCGTCGACGAGGGAGAAGGAATGTATGTGTTCAGAATGTTTGGAAGATAAAATGTAGCTTTGCTGCTGCAGGTTCATACAGGAGTATTATGTTGTAGGAGGATATAAATAACCTGTGAATGTGTTTGTTGGGAGCATGGCTCTGTTTGGACATGCTCCAGACTCTTCTGTTCTGCAGGAGAGGATGTCTCAAAGCAAGACACTTTTCCACAGTAGGTCAAAGTGATTTTGAGTTGAAAAATCCTCCCAGGATGCATTCAGCGACTCGGATAATGAGCGAGCCTTGTTTTGCTCTGTAGCGGAGACTTGGATGCAGCCATTCATAATAGGATGTAATAGAATTCCCTTAGTTCTTCTGCCTGTTTCTGTCCTGTCTGTCTCCCTACTGTACGTCTCGCTGTTGTTCTCCTGTTTCCTTTCTAATGGCCTTTTTTTCCTGACGACTGCAGAGTAGAAGTGCTGTCGCCTTCGCTTAGTTTCACCGCGTCTCAAATCGCTGTTGTCGGAGCGAGTGAAAGGCCGCAGAGCTCCGGTCCAACATCAATCCAATTTCAACCGTGGCCTGGATGAGAGGACTGTCTATCTGTACAGCTCTTGCATAAGATCTCTTTTGCTTTTGTGGCAATTATTCAGCTAATAGTCTGACTGATATCCCCTTTCATCCCACAGTGGTTGGCTGCTAGAGCTGCAAATATCAACTATTTTCATTTTCGTTTGATCTGTTGATGGGTTTCCTACTTAACTGAGCAGTTATTTGGTGTATAAAATGTCAGAAAACGGTGAAAAATGCTGATCGGTGCTTCCTAAAGCTTAAAATAAAGATATTCGGTTTACTGTCACAGAGGAGGAAAGAAAGCAGGAAATCTTCAAATGTTTTGCTTATTTTTTCTTTGAAAATTACTCAAATTGATTAATGGGTCCTCAAAATGGTTGCAGATTGATTTAATACTTGACAGCTAATAGATTTTTTGTTGCAGTTCTAGATGACACTTTTGATTGGATGAGTTTTGCTTCCTCCAAGTTGTTCTGTTTGAGAGATCTGTTCTGTCGGAGTTAGAAATCTTTCCAGTAGCTCAGCAGAAAATGCTAAATTAGGGAGCTGTTCTCATTGTTATTCTTTTGCAGAGTCATTTTGAGATTTCCTCCATGCTGTTGCAGGTAATTCTCTGTTTATAAGTTCAATCAAGCAAAACTCTGCAGTTCCAGAAGATGCATTTTGCAATCATGTGGATTAAGCAGCAGAACTTCAAGCCGAATCTTGCCTGCCCTTCCTCCCTTTCTCCTCGATTTGCATTAGAATGAAATCATGGTGCTTATTATTGGATGTAAACAGTAATGAAACCACCATCTGATGTCACTGGAAAGAAAGGGTTGTTTTCACAGGATTGGACGAATAAGCCTCGGTTTTGCAGATTGCATCAGAACCCGCATGGGAGATGGGATTTTCAGAGGCCGATAATAAAGGGGTTTCAGGGCTGCGCTCATGGAAGGAACGTCCTCTGTATTTACCATCTAACTGCTCGCTGTTAGACTCTGCTTACATAAGCACAACCTTTGCCAGCTCAGCAGTCAGTCAGACGAAGGCTTTTAAAGGAATGCAGATTTATGCAAATGAGGTTGCCATGGGGTTTGTGGTGGTGAAACCGTGGTAACGGGGAGAGGAATGAGGTTAAAGAGGACCGTGGGCTCTGGGAGGACGTTCCCTACCCACAATGCCCTCTGGTGTTTGTTTACACACTGCGGTGGGTTGTGGGTTGAGCGAGGTAAAGCCAGCCATCCCTTAAGCCTCTTCTGCAAAGCCTTTCATGGACACAGCGAGGTTGATGACATCCAGACGTTTGTAGGCAACATCATGTCTGTGCTATCGAAATGTTAAACTGATACTTCTGCACTTTTCTAAAATACCATTTCTGAGAGGGGCAGGAGTTAACTCAAGTAAATAGTCCTGATTCCTGCGAGCAAAGGACCTGTAATCCCCACAACAAATCATCCCATCTAAGTAGCTGTATGAAATGTGTTTAGACAAAAGAAGATTGCGTGCTGCTGTTGCTGCTGCTGTGTTCTTGCAAGCTTTGTAAAAGAAAGAAGACACGGTAGCTGCACCGTTCTATGCAACAGCAAAACAGTCGACTGATCGACAGGAATATAGCGTCGGATCCCTGAATCAGTGGAGACTTAGGACCCCTTCACCTTCAGTGTCAATGGCCATGAGTGTGGAGATAGCATGGGCTTTTTCTGAAGAGGATAATACTGACTGGAAACCTTACAGAGCTCATAGTAAATTGCATCCAGTAAGCCTATTTAAGACATAGTTGGTCCCTCACCTCATTCACTAATCGAACCCAAAGGTGAAAGATGGATCAGAAAAGTAATCTGCTGAATAACGCCACATATACAGTAAACATGAGCAGATTTGGGAGTCGCAGTACAACATTCTGTAGACAAACAATGGCCCATAGCTAATCCATCCAAATGTCACTAATCCCCTCTGTTTTGTCTTGCTGTGAATAGCTACCACGCACACATACACGGACAGCAATTAAGGGTGTGGACCAAATATAAGCCCACAGCTTTGATTTCATGGGATTAAACCCAAACTGGCTGACTGATTGCCATTCTTCTAGCCTAATCAAAAGATTAAGGCCATGGGTCACTACTAGCCCCACAAACAAACTGCTGCGGTGAATTTTCCATGGTTTTAATTTTTGACTTTGTCTGCCATCACTTGTGAATCACGTCCACACATTAACACACACAATCACGATTCACGCAGCCTTCACACGTATGCAGACGTGTTTTCTGAAGGCGTCCGCCGACCCTGCGAGGGTGGTGACGGCGAGCCGAGGAGACAGCGAAGGGGACGCGTCACTTTTGTCCAACAGGACGTGTGATCGCAACACTGTCTGCTGGAAAATCCTATAAATAAGCTGCGTTTCTCTCTCTTTCGAAAGCCGTTGACAGATGGATCAATAGGAAGACGAGAGAGTTTAAAAGGTTAACAACCCCTGATATGTCAAAGAGCCCCGTGTGACCTCTAAACAACCTTGATTGGCTACAATGGGCATGATTACCGACATAACGTGCTGTGGTTACTGTGGGTAATCGGATCAAGTTGACAGTGATTCCCTGTCGGCCTCCCTTTGTTTTATCCAGAGAGACGGATTGATTTTTGTTGGAATATGAGAAGAAATGCACGAAGCAGGAAACAAGTCAGCGTCTATTTTGTGATGTGTTTGGACAAAGAGGAGGACGTTTCTGATTCCATCTCCAGCATAACTAAAGATGTAACCGCAGTGTTTCTGTGTGACTGCACACCTGTGATCTGGTTGGGATTCTGGACCATCATTTACTGGGCATTTCTACTGTGGGAATTTTCCCAGAGGAGCTTTTGAGGAATGTAGGAACCTCACCTGCATTCTGATGGAGGAGGCAGAGGCTGAGTTTAGTTCCAGTTGGAGAGTTCCAGGTTGCAAAAACATCAATGCTCTGGAGTTAGAGCTGCTCGAATCACAAATATTTTGATGAATATTGAGATCATGATAATTTTTCATAAACATTCCTTCTTTTCATGGCCACAATATATTTGCTTTGCTTTCTCATTTGCTTTCACTTCCATGTTGTGCTACATTCCTGCATTAAAATTAGACTGGTCCTTATTGACGGAGCATCTCCAGCAAGCAAAGTATGAATGAAACCGTTCCAAAGGTGCAGAGCTGCTTTCACTTTGATGTCGTGCAACATGGTGCTGTTTTACATAGTATTACAGTTATGGATACAGATTCTACAGTTGAAGGAAATTCTTTATTTTGACCATAATATGTCTATTGTGCTGCACTTTGTAGTGTTTTTTCAGTTGGTTGAACGAGTCAGTTGTGTTTCTTTGCAGCGAAACACAACTTTCATACAGTCTTTGCAAGTGGTTTGTTCTTGCTAAATATCATCCATTGCCCCAAATCCAAAATATTTTCCAACAACAGATGAGATTCTGAGCTGTTCACCATCTCTTCCACACATTTTTACCTGATTTTGCTCATCAGCTCTCTGTTGTACATGACTTTTCTGCTCTGGACTGCAGCTGTAATGTGCAAGCAAGTCTTACAGGGATGCATGCACAGCTGGGAAGCCCGTTGTAGCTGACTATTAGTTTAGGAAGGAGTTGATTGGATATGCAGCGGAGTTTACCGTGAGCAGAATACGCATTTTACACGTCTGTATCACAGACCGTCATCTTCATTTAATTGCGTGATGCCAAAATCACGATTCAGATTACGTTTGTGTTAAATGTGCAGACGTACTCCGGGGATCTTATGAGCTAAAACTGCAACAGTCTGGCTTTAACTTTAGACTGAGGTTCAGTCTTGATTAATCTGCCATTTATTTTTTCCTGATAAATCCTACAAAATATCAGAAAATTGTTTGTTTTTCTGTGCAAATTCCAAACTCTGAAAATCTTTAATGCAAGTTCTGAACTAAAGACTCATTGTCCCACCCAGAAAAACTGTCAAGCTGTGAGTTAATGAGTCGCTTTTAAAGCGCAGCCAGAAAAACCTGATCACAGCTGAAGTATTACCCTTTAACAGAGATCACAGAACATTCAGGATCTGCATGTGGTCGAGGTCCACGGAGCCCTGACATCCAATCAGCTGCCTCCTCTCCGCTGCATGACCACACGCTGCTTTACAACACCGTGATATTCATGTGATACAACAAAGTGCATGAAATATTTATGCAGCTAAAAACTCCTCAGGGCAAAAATCTCCTCGAGTAGTTTTTGCAGAGTTAAAGCCACCGCTGATCTGCTGTTTTCTGTTCTCGCTGTTGACTTGCAGCAAATGATTACAAAGCTGATTTCACCTGGTCAGTGTTTAAGAGCTGTTGATGCACACGGATCCGTTTGACACTTTAACTTTCACACTTGTCTCTCGTCAAGCATAAAGCACCGCCGAGCTGTTATCACACGCAGAGACGCGCACATTTTCACATTCTCATGCAAAGAAAAAAAAGATGTGTCTGGCTTCACACACACAGACACACACAGGGGAGTGCGTGGGGGCGTGAGGAGGTGCTCTCGCTCTCAGAGTGGGTGCCATGTCTTGTCAGATGGGGTTAGCTTCCCGCCAGCTGATGAGCCAGTCGAGTCCTTTGAAGCCGTTCCAGGGGCCTGTGGTTTTACGTGCTTGGGTTGCCAGGTTCTGCCATCCCCCTCATTAATGCAGCATGGGTGCCCACTTAACTTGTTCCTCTCTGTTCCTCTGGTCGGCTGTGGCCTGGCTGTGACCGATCAGCTGCACGGCCAGGCAGAGAAAGCAGCCACTAACCGGCCCAGTGCAAACGTTCATGCATGCACATACAGACACTGCACTGATTGAATTCATGGTTTTATGTGGAACTATTCTTTTTTGAAAGCATCCTCACTTTACTATTCCAGTGTCAGTTTTGTACTGTTTTGCCATGTTCAGTGTGCATTTTTAGGCCCAGTTTACACTGTTGTCATCCGTGGTGAAAAGTAACTGATGCATTTAATCAAGTCCTGCACATAAGTACAAATATGAGACACTATTTCTGTTTTCTGCTACTTTATACTTAAACTCCACTGTATTTCAGAGAGAAATATTGTATTTTCTATTAAGCTGACAGGTTAGACATCAGAGAACATAAGAAGCTCTTAAAATACAGCATATTGTGAAAGATTTAACCAGTGGTTTCCAACATTTTTGACTTTTCACAAAAAGCAGTGACTTCTTACATGGTTTAGTTTCCATAAATTCAAAATAAGTTAAACTTTACTGATCCCTCCTCAGGGAGATTCAGATGTTACAGCAGCTAGAAGACAAGAAATTAAAGTCTATTAAGATAAAAATGAAGATAACGACAGATTATGTTATTTCTTTATATGTACAGATATGGCATGATTAGTAATTATACTCGTATCGTAGGAGACACACGGTGTGCAGAATTGTACGTAACAGTTATAAAGATAACTTGTTATTGCACTAGAGCAGTTAAAAAGAGAAAAGTGTTATATAATGTTCTGGCACTGGAGGAGCAGTAAAGACAATAAGAATAAATGTTCAAATGATGTAATGTCTGAGCAAAAAGCAAAGATTAGATAAAAGTTAACATAGGTTTCTGTGTCTTTATTCTTTTTGTTTGGAGTCCTCAGGTTTATCTGATGATTCTGTAAATAAAACTGGATGTAAAGTCATTCAAACCTGCAGCAGCTCCAACAGTAACAAGGTGCTGACACACACATGATGGTAGAAATATAATAATATATCAGTTAGCTTTAATACTTTAACTACAGTTTGCTGCTATGTGCTTTTGTACTTCCCCATTGTTTTTGTAGTACTTTTACTGAAGTCAAGGATCTGAATACTACTTCCACCTATGTTGGTCATTTTGAAATGATTCAGCGTGACACCAACTCACATGTTAGTGCTTAATAGTTAACCACAGCTGATTAAAAACAGAATATCTGCTTACAGTTGCTGCTTTGCATGGTGGAATGGAAGCAAATGTCTCTGCAAGAAGATTCAAGTAGTAAAAATGCCACCAATTATTATTGTAAACTACACATGTGCTGTGCTACAGAATGGAAATCTGAACAAATTCACTGTAACTAAAGCACCTATTCTCTCACTTACGAATCAAAAATGCTAAATGTTTAGTAGTTTCAAATTCCCAAATGTAAAAACTTGCAGCTTTTCTCTGTTTTTGTGTCATTGTCAATTGATTGCCTCTGGATTCTGGATTAGAGCTACAACGACTAATCGATTAGTTGATAAGTTATCAACTACTATGTTTGATAGTGGCTTAAATAGTCAGTTTAAATGACTTTTTCATAGAAGAAGTCAAAACAGTCTGATCAGCTACTTAAATTTGAATATGTTCTGTTCCTGTCCTCCTCCATGATGGTAAGCTGAATAATTTTGACAAAACTGGACATTTGAGGGCGTCATTTTAGACTTTGTGAAACACTGATTGAAATTTGTCGCCATGCTTTGAAATGTAATTGTCAAACGACTAATCAAGAAAATAATCATCACATAAATCGACAATGGAGGTCATTATTAGCCCTCTTCTGGACTGTTAATCTGTAGAACAAAATCAAGCAGCTTCACAGTATAACCGTGGGCTACGGGAAGATGTAATGGATGGTTTTTTGAATGTAAATGAAGCATTCACAATGAATCAGCTGGTTAAACAACAATGAGAGTAATTACTAGCAGCCCAGTCGAGCTCCTACTTTCTTTTGATTATTGCTCTGCTCACTGGCACCAAGTTCTGACTCTTTGTTTCTTTTTTCCCTCTGAGTCTTTCTTCTTTCCCTCCCTTTTTTGAGTTTAGTTTTTTTTTTTTTAGGTGGGCCTCATTCAGCCTCCACTCACCAGCATGAATCGGGTCTGTTCCGCATTGAGTTTTTTTGGAAGTCGCCGGTCGATCAAGAAGTTTTCTTACGATAATTGGACTTTCTGTAACACAGTGAGGTCTGATTTCGTGGAATTCGCTGTAGTTTGTCTTGGGTGTGGGTGCAGAGAAAGGAGAGGGAAAGAGTACAGACTGTTTCTGCTCTTTCTTCAACATCTTGAGGTAATTGACCCAACCTCGTCCCGCCCTGAACACACATACACACATACAGTGTGATCACAGATGGGTTTACAAAAAAAATCCCCTTTTCTCGCACAAACCCTCCCCTCCCACGCAAACTCACGCTGTCAGCTTAGACACCCGTGCAGCCCACATGCACTCCCCGTCTTACAAATGCTGCTCATAAGGATTCATTCACACACATACACACACACACCGCTGAGAGAATATCCATGTCTCTGCGCTAAAACACTGAGATACAGCTGTGAATAGGAGATGAAAGCCAGAGCCGAGCCAGGAATAATAAAAGCGCAGTGATTTCAATGCACTGCAGGCTTCTAAACAGCCTTGGGATCTGACTTGAAAACATGAGGGGATTCCAAAGCCTGCTCCTTTTTAACCGCACTATTTTACCAAAGCGGCTTTGATGTAGCAAAGACTTTGGAAATCAGCAGCATGGAGGCTGGTTTTGTAACGTTGCTGTCAGCATCGGCTAAATGCCCAGCGCAAATGTATGCATGTGTGGTCTAATTTTAACACCAGTGGAGCTAATTCTTGCAGCACCTCTTTGGAAGCATGTCTGACTCCAGGCTCTCTGTCTGGGCGCCCCAGTTTGCTCCTTAAAGAGTGGCCTGCCTTGACCTCCAATAAACCCAGTCCCACCCACTGTCGCATAGTGGGATTTGAAGCATATGCAAGGAGGGCGTGACAGGGAGAAAGACAGCTGGAAAGGAAAGCTACAGATTTAAGGAGAAGAATGCTAGTGCACCTATTCTCTCAAAAACAAGTTTTTATTTCATACTGCAACACATTTACTACAGATTTAATGCTTTAAATGTATTTATTTTGCCGTTTCAGGAAGTTTCAGGAATTCAGTAATGTGCATAGACATTTGGTAAGAGACTGGCTTGAGTTGTGTAATCCAACAATTCTACATTCAACATTATGAATTAATGCAGTGCAGACTTTATAAATCAGTATGCAGTGAACCAGTGACAAAAATTCAAGGCAACCGGTGGACAACTAGTAGTGCTATGGAGAAATATTTTGAGTTTTAACTAAATATATGAAGGCTGACAAACCCTCCATGATGTCACCCATAAGTTTCTAAGCTTAGCGTGACGACTCCAATCATGTTAATCTCCCTGTATCAGCCAGTGGAAAAATCCATAAATCCATAGAAAATCCATCGGATCCCTAAGTGGCAGCAAATGTATTGATATTAGTGCTTCATTACACAAAATCAACAAAAAGCAATCTGTGTACTAGGACAACTGGCACATTATGCACAATGCGCAGTCTGTTTTCAGTGTGTATGATGCAAATGGACATTTGAAAATGAATTTGCACCATAGAATGAGTTGGTGATGATGAGTTCCAAATCCAGTGTTCCAACAAATGTGATAAATGCTGAAGTCCTGCTTTGCCACTTCCTCTCACAGCACAACCTAGCAATAGCTTCACAACACCCGCGTGAACTTTCGTCACAAATGTGGTGATGGTGAGTGCTTTAGAATCTATATGATCTAATGTATACATTTGCAAGTGATTAAAATGGGTGGAAGTTTGTGTAATTTTCAGATTCTGATTCAAATATGAACAAAGAGTGAAGCTCAGGAGGACCAAATGCCACATTGTTCATGTTGCATAACTTATGCCTTAAGATAATCAAAATATGCAAGTTAAAAGAAAAAAAATCACCTTCCACGCAGTGACTATAGTGACCAAAATCATTTTTGTAAAAGGCTTTAAACACATTTTTTTCTGCTGTAAAGTTGCACATTTTAACATGGAGGTCTAAAGGAATGACTCGCTTTTGGAGCCTCCCTCTACTGGCCATTCATAGAACTGCCCTTCTGCATTGACTTCATTTTTTAACTTTGGAAGGTGATCCTTGTTTTTTTCGATCATGCTCTTTTTTTGTATTATTTATGCACAGATGCGTGATTCAGATTTGGTTTCTGGTTTCACTTGACGTCACTAGTCAACAGATGTCTCACGTTCAAAGGCGAGTAAGAAGACACGCCGTGAATGTGAACAACGCAAGATTCATTATGTATTTGTACAGTCTTTTCATTTTTACGAGGAGGGGAATGCATTTAACAGATTTGATGCACACAGTGTGTTTTGGTGAATAACACTGAATATACATCTAATCACCACCTATAACTGATGTTAACTCTGAAGGCTCAAGCTGAGTTCATGCTGTAACTCGTAAACCCTCTCATGCAGTGTCAGCTCTACAGTTGGTTTCGTTTGTGTTTTGGTGCAGAAAGCTCTTTTCCAAATGGTGCTAAAACTATCCAGAAAACAGTCTGAGAGAAACTGTGAGAAGGTGCAGAGGAAGCTAGACGAGCTGTTCTGGACAGATGGGGACAGGATGCTTGGAGCCCAGCAGAAAACAAAGGCGAGCCGGTGGAGGTCAGGACCTCGTGAAGGATCACACCGAGTTATTGGAGCTTCATTCAGGCCAACTTTCTCCTTTGTCTTTTTGTTCCCTAATCAATATGCAGCCAAGTTGACCAACAGGCCCTAAATCTTGTTTTTAAGCGCACAAAAGAGCCCGCAATGGACCGAGTGGTTAAAGTAGAGGGACGTAATAAAATGGAGGAACTGAAGGGCAGCATGAAGGAGGGAGTGGCTGCTGGAAGTGGGTCACAGTGCCACTGACGTGATTTAAAGTGACGCTCTGAGAGGGGGGTTGGACTCGCACCACTGTCTGCGTCGCCTTTTGTCCTGCGCACACAAATATTCACACACTCTCCTACAGATCCATCAGCTCAATTCGCTGGGCAAACAACACTTGCGCAGAGGTATAAATAGCTTCCTTGTAAAGGCAAGGTTCCCCCCCACCTCCTGCTTCATGTCTCTGTATTGTTTACTGCTTAGCTGGACACATTTTACTTTCCCACTTCTTCACAGCAGCTCACTTTATCAGCTCTCAAGTTTGCATTCAGGTTATGCATAAGTAATAACGACCTCTCCCTCGGTGCTTGTTGTGTGTAAGAGCTGACTTTTTGCGAGGTAATTATTTTAGCTCGGCGATCCCTGTATGATCTTTTTCTTTTCTTTTTTTTTTTGTCCTCTGGCTTGGTGGAGCAGCAACAGCAGTGGCGAGGAGGAGAGGGTGTAAGGCTTGAGGGGTGGAGGGGATAAAAGGATGAAGGAGTGGCAGGGGAGCAGGGGAACAGTTTAATTGCCTGACCCCTTCTCCCACCAGGATGGCTCTCCGGGGCCGGGTGTTAAAGAGAGGGTGACGGCCGGGTTCTCTGAGCAGATCCTCGCAGCTCTGCTCCTGTGTTGTGTCGTGTGTTCCTGCGAATTTTCCCACAGCCGATCTGCACACATTCAAGAAGGACCGCTTAATCATGTCATGTGTGATGCCGGAGTGATGCGCTCAGAGATTTAGTCCCCCAGAACACATCAAAGGCTTTGTACTGTATGTGGAGAGTGGGAGGGAGAGCTTTGGTATGTGAACAGGCTGCTCATGGATGTGGGATTCCTCCAGTCAAAAACAGACATGCATCAATATTTAGCTTTGATTGCATATCTTAACTGGTTTTAAGGCGATTGAAATACATTCACTGGATCACTGATGGCACATGTCACTCAAAACAGCCGCATTCTTCCCCCTTTTTTTGGAGTCTTCTTCCTTTGTTGTTTGAGTGTGCTGGTGATAACCGAAGGCTGAGGAACCTACATCCTAATCGGCTTGAGATCTGGCTGCAGGTCAGGCCAGCAGATGAATACAGATTAGAGGGTCACAAGGCAGGAAGAGAGGATTAGCAGCTCTGGTCACTGTAGCCTCCTCTTGTTGCTGTCCAGCCATTGGCTAACCAGAGCTGTCTGCAGCGTTCCTCCTAAAGAGTCAAGAAGCTGCACATAAACAGGCCTGCTGGAGCTGCAATCACTGTTTACTCTCAGGGTCTGGGAGAAGATCCATATGGTACATGTGAAGTTATCCTGGATTCACTGTAGAAAGTATATTTTAGAGAAAAGTACTGTTTTGAAGAAATATCACATATTGGTGATGGCTGTTTACTTTAGTGGATTCTACAAACTTGAGATTGCATTTGGTCTCTTTAAACTGGCATTCAAATTTCGCGAAAGTGTGAAATTTCGGTTTAGTACTTCTTTAGCATTATTATTTTGACATCATGAAGCCTTTCTTTGTTTCCTCAGTTCAGTGTTTTCTTCAGGTTGGATTATTACATAAAAAAGAAAGAACAATCAGTCTAATAGCAAAATTAATGGCTTACATTTTGGGTTTGGGTGAGGCAGATGTTTAGGTTGGGAAAATTGGAATCTGCTAGTTGACTTTCTTTAAAATTAAGTGAAAAGAATGTTCCCGTAAGAGGAGTTAAATGATGTAAATACGTCTAACTGGGCTGCACAGTGTCGTAGTGGTTAGCACTTTGGCCTTGCAGCAAGCAGATCCCCCGGTTCAAATCCCGGGGTGGGCCTGGGATCTTTCTGCATGGAGTTTGCATGTTCTCACTGTGCATGCGTGACTTTTCTCCAGGTACCCCCCCCCAGTGAGGATAAAGCGGTGTATAGAGAATGGATGGATGTAAATACGTCTAACCTAAACCAGTGACATTAGTATTGCTTGTTAGCTCAATTCTCTTTTTTCAGTGTAGCATGAAATTAGAAATATGTAAACTTCATTTTACCAGTTTTCAGACTTTGTGCCATCCAATAGGCAACCTCTTAGACTAAAAGATGAAGTCAGCGTGGAAGTGCCAAAGACTGCAGTACCTCAAATGACCATTCGAGGCTTATTCCACCAGCAAGTCAATCCCAAAAGACTCCAATGTGAAAATATTCAACTTGACAGCAGAAATAAACATATTTATAGCCTAGTAGAAAAGTGATTTTGGTCACATTAATGGCAACTGTATTTTAATTTCTTATGCATTTTAGAAACTAACTCGTGGGGATCAATCAAATACAGACAGGAGAGACATAGAAAACACGTCTGCACCTGTTGAACGTGCTGCTGATCAGAAATTAGATTTCTTCTCCAAAGTGTATTGACGATGCAAAGCATTTGATCTGATGCTGCAGTGAGAGGACAAACAGACTTGATACTGGGAGAGCACAGCCTGTGTCTGAATTTCACAATTTGTGTGTTGTTCCGTTGTGGAAATGTGGTCAGATTTTCGTTTTAGCTGCTTTGGAAATGTCTGTCCATTCATCCATTTTCGACCGGGACAGCAGCCTCAACAGAGCTGCTCTGATTATCAGCATGGAAAATGTTTGGATGTAAGAAAAGAAAAGAAATACATGTAATGGCAGCACGATCTAAAAATGTCTAGAATCCTTTCCAATGTTGATACTTGAAGCACTGCATGTTAGTCTTTGGCGTGGCTGAGCAAACGTGTTCTTTGCAAACTCTTTCCAACCATTTAATGTATACAATGGACAAAAACGACATCGTCAGGTGGAAATCTAGCATTTGTTGGAGTGGTTTACCGTGATTGTAGTTTTCCATGAGAGCTCAGGTAACTGCAGAGAGCCGGCGGCAGCCAGCAGTTATCTTAAGTGTATATGAAAATAGTTTTGTTCATCCATGTGTGAAAAAAAGGGTGCAGCTATGATGTGTGCATGTAACAGCAAATCTATGGAATCCAGGCTGTCATTTTTGTGTTTTCATATCTGATTTCTGCACATTAGTGACCCCTGGTGCAAAGTGTACATCCACTACTTAATATGGGCTAAATACTATATTAAGTAGAACCAAGTTAAGGTCAGAGTTACCTCTCTGATGCAACGGTCTTAGATTGAGATGTGTGTATATGTTTGTGTGAGTTGCCCTGCAGAAGTCACTTCTCATGCGCATCTTCCTCAACGAATCATTTTCATCATCATCTTCTCGACTGGCTTTGTTTCGTCTCCCCATCACCGTCTCCTCTC
Organism: Acanthochromis polyacanthus; assembly: GCF_021347895.1. Taxonomy (NCBI): domain Eukaryota; kingdom Metazoa; phylum Chordata; class Actinopteri; family Pomacentridae; genus Acanthochromis; species Acanthochromis polyacanthus. The sequence goes on from NC_067128.1 coordinate 3,729,143, forward strand.
TCTCTGTAGCTCCGCTTAGAAAACAAAATAAAATCGAGCTGTGTGTGCAGCGTTCCTCTCCTGACGAGTTGCCAGAGTGCGGTTCTTGTGCGTAGCTCGGCTTTGATCTCGCTGTAAATTAAACATGCCTTTTTAGATAACAGGCTCTGTGCCACCTACTGAACCAACCTCCACTCTTCTCGCTCCGCTCCTGTCCCGGGTTTGAACTCGGCGAAGTTGATTCATGTTTGTGCAGAATGCTGTTTTATGGGGGATCAGCAATGTTTGTGTGCATCTCTGCGGAGTAATTAGGGCTCTGTTACACTGTTTGCACGGAGAAGGAAATACAGTTCTGTGACAAATCTCAAATGTGACAATTATGTCTGTTTCGTGCAGAATGAAGCTGCGCGGGAGAAACGTGGACCGAGGACGTTACACAACTCAGGGCAAATAGATTTACAGAATAATGCTAGAAGCAGTTCAGTTTTACAAAAAGGCTCATTTTTAGGGCTTAAATGATAAGTTGATGAGTTGGATAGATGAGATGGAAGGAAGAGGGCAAAGCATTTGTGGTTGGCAGCTTTTCGCTTTCTTTGATGGTACAATTTGACAGTAGAATTCAAGGCTGTAGGAAGAAGTAGTGGCTACTTTTTTGGACATTTTTTCAACTAAAATAATTGATTAAAGAGATCATATAATACTTTTTGGAGTTTTCTTCTGCTCCTTACCTGACTGAAATACCTTATTTGAGGTTCTTCCATTACGTATCTACATCATCATGTGACACATTTGCACAACATCTGTCCAGCATCTCATTTTTTAGGAAGTCAAAAAATCAATGAGCGGTCTGCCATTATTTTGTAACTATAACCGCTTCTGCTAGAGTTACATCTTTCTGCCTATATTCATGGATATGATATGAAACCAATGTTAGTTGAATTTTTTGGGGCCACTTGAACAATCAGAGCAGATTGGGCTTTTCAGGAGGAGTTTCAGACAGAAAGCAAGAAGAAACAATGCACTGTATGAGGAAAAAAATGTGTTTTTTGAACATTAAAATTTGTGAACAGTTTCTAATAGATCCCAACAATAGAATTAGGAACCTGTACATTTGCATAATATAAGGCTATTTAAAATAAATTTATAATAAAACAAGTTTAGTTGCTGCCTCAGCCCAAACATAACAAACTATTTCTAATACCACTGCAAATATTAGTTGATTACTTGAACTACTCAATTAATTGACAGTATTTTGATAAATTATCAGTCAGTTTGAGTAGTTCTTCTCTAGATTCTTGAATTAAAGCTTCTTGAATGTGATTATTTTCTAGTTTTTTTCCTCCTATTTGACTCAGTGTCTTAGTAGTGGACAAAACAAGACTTTTGAGGACATTTTCTTTGTCTTTGGGAAACACTGATTGACATTTTCCACAGTTTTCTGAAATTTTAGAAATGAACAACTAATAGATCAAGAAAATTATTCATAGATTATTCTACAGTGAAATTAACTGTTAGTTGCAGGCCTATTTTTGACACAAAACCAGCTCAATCTGTTGGTTTGTTTTGGGTTGTGAAAACGTACATTTCTGTAAGCTTCAAAGTATAACATCACTGTTTAGTAGTACTGTAATTGTTACTGCATTCATTTGAGCTTTCAGCCTACCTATAATGTGAAAGTCTTCATTTGTAGAAAGCTCTTTCACTTCGAGTTTATGATTCTCTCAAAGTGCACAGCAACCTTTTGAGCTCTATGTGGTCCTTCTGCCTCAGTGGCCCTGCCTGCCTGTTTTCCGCTTGAGGTCTTTGAAATGCTAATCACTTCTCCCCGCTTTTCTTCTCCGTCTCTCCTCCAGATTCCTCCTCCAACTACATCAGGCAGCTGGAGACGAAAGTGAGGATACTGGAAGACGACAACAATAAGCTCCTCTCGCAGGTGAGGCGAGCACAGATGCCAACGGTTTCCTCCTCTTTCTGTCACTGACAGACGTGTGATTTAGCCCACATCAGCGCCATCTGAACTCATACCCTCGCTGAACTCCGCTTGTGCAACTTTTCAGCTCAGCCGCAAAACGTGTGATCGGCAGCCGCGGTGACATAAAGTTTCCGGCTGACGCCTCCCCCTCACAGGCTGCCTGTTAGTTGGAGAATATGTTTATCCATGTTTAATTCATAGAGAGTCAGTTAGCTTCAGTCGTGAGCAGTGATGTTAGCCCCCGAGGCGAAGTGTGGGAGCAGAGGGGAGATGAGAAGAGGCAAAAGGAGGGGAAAGAGGCATTAAGTGACAGTGACAGAGTAAAGGATTTCTCCCAAAGTTGACCTTGCTCTGACTTCTCCTAAATTTGGAGGATGGAGGGCTGAGAGAGTGTGAGGAAGGAGGAGGGGGTGGAATTCTTGTCTGGTTCACCAGGAGGTCATATGTCAGTCTGCAGAGGTGTTCCAACACAAGTAGTAGACTTACCTACACACACTAGCTGGTCATATGAAGGTCAGTCAATAATCATCAGATAAAACTGTTTTTTTTCTGTCTACACTCTGCTCTCTTTAGGTTTTAATGATACCAGGCAGCTCATTTGAATGCAAGCCAGGCTGCAGACAGCTAACTGAAGTTAGTTTCACAGTTTAAGTGGCCTTTTTTTTTCATTTGAAGCCTTTATTCTTTTTTTTTCTTCTCCTCTCTGCCCAATTATCTCCCAGCAGATTCACGTGGAGGCAGAGTGTGGGCTGGAATCACTGATACGAAACCTAAATGATACTCATAATTAGCTCTTTAGTGCTACAATTAGGTGCTACACTTTGTCTCGCAGTAGTCAGGACGCATAATGCGAACCAGCTTCTTAAAGTCGAAGTGATAATGTGTCTTCTTTCTTTTTACATTAGAGGTACAGATAATCACTTCTTCTTTTTTAAATAATTCATTACTGCAGAACATGAACCAGTTGTGAAAAGTGGAACATGATTCTAATGTCTCCTCACTACATCTGATCTTTTTATGTGGAGCCCTGGAACATTACACTTGTTAATAATGGCTCCAAACAGACTAAATAACATAATGAATCCTTCCACTATTATGTTTTTCTCTCCCTATAGGCTTATAGCCGGTATAGCTTATCACAAATACAGACGAGAAAGGTAACTTTTCTGAAATGTCCCTGTCTGTTGGCTCTTCTTCTGGCCAGGTGATTGGGCCTCTTTTTTGCATTTTTCACTCTGTTCATGTGGAGGGACTTTTCACAGCTTTGGGGCTTGTTGCTTTCTCTCTGACGGAGTGTGGACGCGATCAAAGCAACAGCTGTGCAACGTAATGCAACTCACTTTGAGTTCTGTTGAATAGTAGATTGTGTTGGTCAAATCTGTGGTAATGTTTAAAGGAACAGTTTGTCATTTTGGGAAACAGGATTGATGTGACTCTCATGTTTGCAGTTAATGTGAAGCTACGGCCAGCTAGTGTAGCTTAGCATAATGACTGGAAACAAGTGGAAACTGCTAGCCTGGGCCTGAGTGAAGAGAGCAAAATCTGCCTACCAGCTTACTAATTAACATAGAGTGACATACAAACTTTAAACCTGCAGTGCAGAACTTTTGGCAGTGAGAGCAACTACGACTAGTACTGTAACATTTCCTCTTCAAGCAAGTTTCTTTTACTTCTTAGGTTTTGCCACCATAAGTTAGTTGTTGCGTCTCTAATCAGCTCTAGTAAACCAGTCATTGTTGGTTTATATAAAATGCATTGCTGCCAGTGTGCAAGCAGAAATACAGACAGATTTATTAGGAACCAGTGGGATTCATTGTGTCAACTCAGCTGGCAACCCCTTGAGTCTAACAAACTATCATCTGCAGGGCTTTGTAATGTGACCAAATTGGTAGATTTCAGTGTTTACCAATTGTCTGCATGTGAGATGTTTGTGGTACTTCAGAAAACAGACTGTGTTACACTCCGTAAACTGCACGAATCTCTGCATGCACCCACCATCACAAGCATGTCTGCAAGAAACAGGGAAAAAAAGCCAACATTGTATATCACATTTACTGCAAAGAGTGGCTGAAAACAGAGCTTGTTCCAAATTGAAATGTTAGAAAAAGCAAGGATCTGTCATCTCCCCAATAAAACCACAACTTCTTGCATTTACACTCTGGGTTTGATGAAACACATGGATCAGTAAGTTTTAAATGTGCTGGTACATGATGTTGGCACAAATCCAATAAGGACATGCTGGCTGACAGTAATTTTAAAAAAAAAGATGATTTCATGGTTGGTAGAATGTCATAATAGACAAAAACATGGACATTTTGTGACCCTCTGTTAAAGTAGGGTTGTAACATTAAAGATAAGTGTTAATGAGCCTGCCAAATGTCAGGACTCTGTCTACATTATTTCTCAAGTTATAGCACTTCAAACATCGATCCACAGATTGGTGTGAAGAAATCGATGCCAAAATCAGCATGGCGTCACCTTCCATAGTCATTTTTAACTCATAAACTGATGTTACCCCAGATTTTCTGACACGTATGAGATGGTAAGGTGTGAACTTTTTTCAGGTTTTGTTGAATTGAGGTGACCCTGATACAGATCTGAAATAAGTATCAATTACTTTGGGCAGAGCTCCTTGTCTTCCTGTTGAACCAAACCAACCAGTTTATCAGACTGTGGCTTCACATTAACCAACAGACATGAGTGCGGTATTGATTTCCCATCTTCCCAATGCAATAAAGTGCAGTCTTAAACATTACCGCAGAAGTGAATCACCCTCATGAAACAGTGCCAGTTTTGTAAGAACAAAGGAACTAGATTGCATTACCTTGTGGAGGTGCTGAGTCTGTGTCCAGGCCCCTTTATGTGCTGCTGGCATGTACCGCTAATGAATGAACACAGGTGGCCCTGCTTGTATATGGCCTTTTTCTTGGCAGGAAAGCCTTTATCTGTCCTTGGAGCTGCACCTCCCAGTGTTTGGTAGCTTAAGTGAATGGTTGCTACATTGTGCTTTGGTGCATAAATGACACACGCTTGACCTGGCTTGTTGAGACGTCTGGTGAGCTGAATAATTGAAGATACTGGGGGGAAACACAGGTAGATCCAGGAATCCATTATGCATGACTGACAACTGAAGCAAAGTCTGCGTGAAGCTCGGAAATATTATCTTGATGGTTGTGTCACTAATAAACTTCCTGGAAAGGGGGGGAAAAGTGGAAGGATAAAACCGAGCACATGTGCCGTTTCTGATTTAATTTGTCTCTTACGCCACATCCTATTGGACGACGTGTCTGAATACTAGCAGGTGGAATTAGTTGCCTCAGTGGACGCGTTGCCTAACTTCCTGTGTTATGAAACTGGCCCAGTGAAACTCGTGTGGAGCTAAAGGAAACAATAGCCTCTTATTGCAGGTATGTTTAACCTCCAAACCAGATTGGCTGGAAGGATTTTTACTGCACTGAATGGAGCAGAGAGGGAGTTAACAACCAGCTCCCACAGTGGATATTAACAAGCGCCTGCACGGCACAGGTGTAAACACAAAAAGAAAACCAGGTGTGTGCGCACACAGTAACAATCATACATGCTCAGGCACATGCGTGTTCTCCCAAATGTCTCTGCACAAAGTGTGAGACGCTCACACTTTCCCCTTACCGCCACTTCATCGTTAACAAGCAAGTCCTCAGTGCAAATCTGAAACTGTAGTGATTTATGCGACGGATTCGGCCGACACTCCATCCATTAACTGCAGCCTAATTGGGCTCATTTTCATCAGAGTGGATTGCAGCAGGGTCCAGTGGACTCCAGCGATGACAGAGGGGTAATGAACTGAGGCCTATTCATCAGCAAAGTTACAATATGACTGATTTATGGACTAAGAAATCAGATTAGCTAAAAGAAGATGGATTGGGACGTTGGTCCGTGTAAGAGAGAATTTGCCACGGTATGGGTAGATGAAACCAGGCTTCTCTTTTCTCACCAGCTGCTTTTATTTTTTACACTGAAATGAGAATCATGTTTTCACTAAAGCTGCATGACCCAGGTCCACATCTTTACCCCAGCAGTTTAAAATCAATGCAGAAGACCAAAAATGTAGTGGTGAGCTAGTTAGTTTTTAGCCCTCTGAACTCAAAACAGCTCTTGTTCGTTCATTGTTCCTGTTGCGTTTTTACTCACTGCGGCCTCATTTTTCACTGCAATATAAAGTCCTACACCTCTATGGAAGAGAGCACAAGCATGGCTAGAAGTAGAGAGACCTCGGATATGTCTTATGTGCAATATTACAATGTAAAATGGTATAAATATTAAAAAAGACAAAAACAAAGTTGAATTTCTTTGATTATTCTTTTAACAAAGATTTAAGAAAACTGAAGTCAGCATCTGCAACATTTTTCTAAGAGCCCACAGGAGTTAGGAATATTATTTTCAAAAGCTAACTCTATATACTATATGTATTTTGCTACTTAGAATTGTATAACCTCTACAAACCTCTGCAATTTGCATGCTACTCGAGAGCTGTTTCACTGTGCAGAATGTATCTGCTAGCAAACTGCTGGCACCTTGCTCCTCTGTATACCTTATGAGCCATGCAGCATTTTTTTATTGATCCAGATATTCCATTCTGCTATGTGTAAACACAGCCGGCAGTTCAGTGGGAAATTATCAAAATTTTTGTCAATCGTGGCATCTCATTTTGTGTCAGATTTTTAGTTTTTCACTGAAACTGGTGCAAGCTGTTTGTTTTTGACAAATACTTAAATGTACAATTAAGTAATTTGATGAAATATTCCGTTTTTTCAGCTTGGACTTGCTTAATCTTTCCAATGGAACTGTGAGTCACAGGTGATGTGTTTAAGGACCATTAGAAAGTTTCAAAAATTCTAACAATTATGTCTGTTTTTATAGCAGATGGCTCTTAGAAATTGTGTAATTTTGGAGATTTTTCTTTATTTTCTTTTAATGATAGCATGTCTTTCAAACTCATTGGCCAGTTTTGGAGTTCAGAGGGTTAAAATGTGTAAAAATGTACAGTCACACTCTTATTTCAGTCAACTGCAGGTTATTCAGATTAAACACTCTCTGCTCTGTATTCCATTAAATTACTGCTCTTGAGGAGCACGCTGCCGTCCTTTCTACCCTTTTTGTCAAAGTGGCAGCTCTCCTGCCCCTCATAACTCAAACAGGAAGCCATGCGAGATGTCCACAGCTTCTTCCCGTCAGCACCAAGAACATTGTGATGGATGGATCGATGGAGGAAACCCTGAGTTTCAGCCAAGAAGACTGCCGAGGGCCAACTGTCCTCGGCTGTCTGGCAAACAAATAGCTTTGTTGGTCTCGGCGGTTCAAGGTCAGCTCAGGGTGGGAAGTAAAGTTGGAGAGGACGCGTGTTGGTTTGTTCGAAAAGCCAGACTCAGGATTAGCTTGTATGTTTGTGCTGCTGCTCCTCATCTGACATTTCTCTCAACACAAAGCCCGGAGAAACGACAGAGATGTTGGCTAAGGTAGAGAATCGAGGGCATGAAACCCAAAGGATAGATCAAGAAGTGCCGAGGGAAGGATTGGAAAGGTTAGAGGAACACTGGCGGGATGCTAAGCTGGAGGAGAGACGAGGACGGGGGAGGATATCAAAGGACAGAGCAGACAAGGGGAATGCTGATTGTGGCTTTGTGTATGCAGTGTGCACCTGAGTGTGCGACACAGAGGGATAAGGCAGGCAAACAACACAGCACAATGTCCAATTCACAGACACACACACCCACAGCTCATTGGGTTATTTATAGCCCGGCGCTCCCAGGCATCACGTGTGTTTACATGCCAAGCCGCGCACTAAAGGGAACACGAGTGCGTGATGTGAGAAAATGTCATAAGGAACAGTGGTGTCGCCGTGTTCCTGCCTGCAGAGAGGAGCCGGGCTGGTCGCTGCCCCCAGGACTCAGTGGTCTTTGGCCGCTAATGAGGACAAATCTTAGGAGCGCTGCCGTCGCTGCGTAATGGCCTTCGATGAGGGCACAACGTGATGCAGAGTCTGTAGCTGTGGAGCCACATAAGTGGTGGCGTCAGAGTGACGATGGGAGGGCAGGTGGTGGTGAAGGAGGAGGACGGAACCTTAACGAACCCTCACCGAGGCCTGCAGAGCACAAAGTGGAGCCCGAATGAGACGTCAGCAGGCGGCTATGGGCTTTTTACAGATATATCAGCAGCAGGAAAAGCACGACCTGCTGCAGAAACGACACACCGGCAGCTTTTTTTTCCTCTCTCAGTTCAATTTTAACACACTTTTGTTTCATTTATTTTCATTTGCAGTTATTTTAGATGATTTACATTTCAGTATTTTTCGCCGTTTTCATCTTTAAAAACTGGACTCTAAAATATAATGTGTACACCAATAAATTTGCTCAGCCCCTACTGCACAAAATGAGCTTATTATAGCAAATACATCCGTACTAATGAATCTTAACACCACCAGACAGCCATGACAAGATTATTTTTAAATGGTAAAATATTGCACTCAAAACATACCCTTGGTTTTGTAATGCTGCATAAGGGATGTGTCTTTAAAATGTTTGTGTGCAAATGTCTTTATCAAATATCAATATGTGGTATCTGCGTCTGCCTCAAAAATCCAGTATTTGCCTGGCTGAAGTGCAGAGTAGGGTATTGTGTATGTATTTTTTTTTAATAACTGGATTTTTCAGTCTCAAACCATCTGGGGCCGTTTAGTTTGACCGTGTTTGATTTGCTTAGAATTATTATATTATGAACTACAGATATTTAAAATGATATTTATGAAATATTAGACTGATATATCAAATACTTGCTGAGCTATTTTTATTTTTTTATTTCCTGTCGTCTGGCTTTCAGGATATTTACTTACTAAGCACATTGAAATCTGAGGCTGTGTTTGAATGACGATATGTCTGGCAGTATTAAAGATAAAAGCTTGAAGTTTTCACTGTCTGAAATGATACCCATAATAAAAGTATTATTTTCTCAGTCATATTTGAGAACCTTTTTGTTTTACTTGGAGCAGATACTCTACCAATATATTTGTTTTTGTGCTACAGCTTCTCATGTCTGCTCAGTCACTTATGAAGGTTCTTGTCATTGTTTTTCTTCTGATTATATTTGGACAAGCATGTCATATTCAAAAGTATTCCACATGCTTTGTTTTGTATAACTGTGATATGCAGCTACATATTATTAAAGATGGGACATTCATGGATTTATTTCCCCATTTCAGCTCAGCCACAATCAGAGATTTATTCGATCTACTTCTCCAATAATTGATGACGTAATTAGAAATAACAGTGAAAATGTCATGCTTTTATCTTTTCATGAAACACAGCCTCAAATGTGAATGCGCTAAAAATCTGCTGAAAATAGGTCGACGAGCAGCTTAAAACAAAAAGAAACATCTCGAAAAGTATTTAACACATATCAAGCTAAGACTTCGCAGATATCTTTATAAATATGCATATTTTATGAAACAAACATTTCAGACAAATTAGAGATGGTTGAGCAAAAACTGCTTTAAAAATTGATGATTTGAGATGGTATGACCCAGTGGTGATGCATTGTCAGGTTTATATTTTATAATATGTTTAAATATTAACACTTACAGGGCGAGTTCATTGTTTTTCAAATTGTGAAAATTAATTATAAAGTAAAACGAGTTCAAAACCAAACTCATGACATGACTCTAAGTCTTTGGGTATTCTTTAGACATTAGCATGGCATTGAAGTCTTATATCTGTTTTGCTTCTTCTTTTTCTGTTGCTTCATTTTGGATTTTCTTCTGTTTTGTTGTTTGTTTCTTTGGTGTTTGTTTGTGTTGTGCCCGTTTGTGCCCAGCAGTGTAACCCAGGTGACCTCCGTGCGCTGAGGAAGGGAATGACTCTGTACCACTCAGAGTCCCAGCTGTCCTCACTGCCGCAGCGCCAGGAAGCCATGCACATGGTCAGTACCCAGGAGACTGACACACACATGCACACACTCCAAAAACACACACTCACACGCATGCATGAAGAAGTGTAACCGCATGCAAAGGCCCACACAGACTCGTGCCCCCTCACACCTCACCTTTTAGGCAATAGCCACAAATCAGCGCTGTGACACAGTGCGGTTACATATAGAGACGGGGTTTAATTGCATACAGACCCACACAGGCCTAATTGTAGGGAGAACGGTGCCGCAAAGTCAAGTCGAGTCAGCTCTGATTCACTTCTTTACTTCTAACTCCCAAATTATACCTCCACAGGCTCTGTTCTGTTACACGTGACAGGAAAGGAACTCACAGAAAGAGTGAAAGGAAATAGGGCATAAGGAGGATGAGATGGACTGGAAACAGAAAGGAAGAAAGATAGAAAGTTACAAGTTGTTCCCTCCTTTTTCTTCCATATCGGCCTTTCAGTTTCCTCCCTGGAGCCTGTTCTAGCCGACAATGACAGTAATAATCCTGTACAATCCACCTCCTCCCATGACATGGGCAGGGTCAAGGGAGGAGAGGCTCGGTAATTGTTTTTTGACTGCTTAAGGAAGGTCAGAGTTGGGGCTACGCCACTAACCCAGAGGACTAAATCTTCCCTCTATAAAAAAAAAATCAATATTGTGTTTTAATCACAGGCTCAATGTGAGGCATTCAGAGCCGGCACGCATCTTCCCTTCAAAGCCGGCCTTCTTCTGGAGATTCAAGCCGTTCAGTAATGCCCGTGATCTTTGACATCACAAGAGGTCTCTCATTGAAGGGGGAAGGATAAACTGCAGATTGTCTTTATGATCTTTCGGCGTTTAATTCCACCGTGTGTCTTCACGTGCAGCAATGTCGCAGCGTTGACCTTGAGCTGTGAATTTCGGCTCCCTAGACGTGACATACGGTGTTTTTCTGGCATTGTAAAGATCCATTAGGAGACAAAAAAAATGAATATATGTTGGCATGTGGAGGATATAATCCATCTGCAGGAAGGGAGAAATTGCACTTAAAGCATCTGCTAAGTATATGTGGTTGTAAATCGGATCTTAACCTTGCAGCTCTAGAGTCAGGGATGGAGTGCTGAAGTAGAGTTTTGCACGGAATCAGTTGCATCACGCGAACTAGCTGCTACGCTTAGCTTATATTAACTTGATGAATTTTAGGTTCCTGGCAAACAGTTGTGTATTTAACCTCTGGTAATGTTGCTGCAAATGGTCATATTTTTATCTGTTAATTGGATTTGCAGTGGACTTGCTACTAACTTTGTGGAAAATGCATTGCAAGCAGTTGATTTTATTGATTTTTAAAGATCCTTGCCAATGAAGATTAAGCTTTTTTTCTTGTTAACAAATGAAATCTGTGCTAAACATTATGTCTGAGCACCGTGACACTGCAGTGTAACGATGACAGTCTCCAAAACACACATTCATTATTGTTTAGGAAACCTACAGTCTATGATTGCCAATCCATCTTCACACTTTCACACTGCTGGCAAACTGATTTCAAACCACCGATGAACTTCTCATTAATGCTGGAATGTTTCTGGGAGTTCGTCTCTGCTGACCAACATTTGCATACTACAACATTTTATAGCATGCTACTGTCTTTGTCACAAATCTGCTGCAAAAAGAATGCTTTTGTACATAAAGAGGAGATAAAGAATATAGTTACTATTGCTGACAAGATGCTCAGTGGAAATTTTGTTAACTGGTGAAATCAAAAAGGATTTTAAAATTGGATTTCACAACCGCATATCGTCAAACTGTGAAATGTAGCGCTAATGTTAGGCTAAATAACCCAAGTCAAGAGCTGTAACAGGTTATTTCCCTCTTGCTCTTAACTACATTTAACCTTATACATTCTGAGGCGATTCAGTTGCACATTCCTGTTCACTTCTAAGTATTTATGACTTATAATCCCTTCATTACACTTGCTTCTTATTTGTCTTGTGACATTTTCTATCTACTGACTTGCGACACTATTTAATCTGTGTTAGTGTTACCGTCATGCACTGAAATCAAATTCCTTGCATGTGAAAACTTACTTGGCAATAAAACTGACTCTGATTCTGATGAATACTATTGATTCTGAAATACTTACATAAAACACAAACATATCCACATCTGCAATGTATTTTCTGCTCAGTTAAAAGGACTGGATTTTGTTTAGAAAATGACAAAATGCTAATATTAGAAAGGAAAGATAAGAGGATTAATGCTACTTCCACATCACATGTGGTAAATAGCCAGTTAGCTTAGCATAAACGGCTGCAACTCCTGGAAGTAAGTAGCCTGGATCTACTGTATGCCATCTGATGTTTACAACAAAGGGTGAATTATCTGAGACCCTGATGGTGATAGAGGAAATTCAGCTGCCTGTTGCGCAGACAGACCCATTGTGTCTTGAGTTTTATGTCTTTGTCTAACGATGGCTTTGTTGTCGTGACAACCCGGCGGAGGCTGTGGAGCTGCGTGGTGATCAGTTGGCCGGGCTCTAATTTGGCTCAAGTTCATCCGTGTGGGAGAGAAAACGAGTGAAAGAGGAGATGAGAGACGTGGGGGCTTCGGGACGACAACAGCAGGACTTCCGCGGTTCTCCACTCCCCTCCCAGTCTGTCAGCTCATCCTTTTTATCGAGCCCTTTGTCTCAGGCAGACACAGTTTCAGGTCAGTGAGCGTGCGTGAGAGTGTCGGATAGAAAACGAGCCAGAAGAGAAAAGATACAGAGAGAAAGAGAGCAGCCAGCCTGCGTGATTCTCACCAACGCTCAGCAGTCTGCTCTTATTTCGTAAACTCAAACTCCAAACCATTGATTCTGACAGCGTTTGCTTTCCCTCCCGTCCCTCCGTCCTCCTCGTGCAAAGACTAAATCAGGACTGTTTATGCAGGCGAGCCTCCCCCAAATCTACATCCATACGAGCGGTAAACACTGCCCGGAGCTGGCTGTGTCTTTGGACTGTCCAGATCCTTTTCTTCACTGGATAAACTGGAAAACCTGGCTGCAGTGGGAGCAGGAAATATTTACACGTTTCAAGTAATAGCTGCAACCCGGAGAGGAGAACATGAAAAAAAAAACCAGGGTGACAGTGATTTACATATTCTCTCTTGTTGTTGACTTCAAAGTCCAGCGCCGAGGAGCTGTATGGAAAATGAAACAGCTACATTTGTTGGTGTGACCTTAAACAAGAAGAAACACAGTGAGCTCAGTGGGGAGCTCCGTGCTTTTGGTTAACAGCAGGATTGTTCTGTATAATTTCCCCACTAATGTGGACTTAGCCTTGGCGATGCATTTAATAATGAGCGGATGTCATAAATAGCTCCCCAACACGTTCCTCCACCACTGGTTCTTAACAAACCTCCCTGTGATGTTGCATGTTTTATCTCACATTCTGTAAAAGTTCTGCAGAAGAGTTTTTTCCAAACCCAGTTTTCAGGTCACAGGCGAGGATGCAGCTGTTGCAGACAGATGTCGATCAATATTGTTTTTTTAATGCCCCACACTGATGTTGAGAGAGCATCAGTGTCCAATATGTGCTGCACATGTCAGTTTTATCACACAAAATACAACAGTTTATTGATACCAGCACATGAGACACAAAATGTATGAACATATAATGAGTTAATATATAATTGTGGGACTTTTGGTAGCATAGTTGACAGGTATCATAGTTGACATTTTTGCTGTTTTCAGGCCTAAAATCAACATGGCCTCCTATGACCAAACAACACATGACATTTTTACACAAAGATTATTCTAAATATCATATAATCAACTGAGTAAAATTGAAATTGAAAGTTATTAATAAAGGTATTGTAGTAAACCTGTTGTCATGCGATAAATCTACCATTCGCACGCTACTTTATATTAAATAACTCAGAAGCGCAAAATGACCAAAAAAGGCTCAAAAAGACACAAAATGGCCACAAAAAGGCACAAACTGGCTACATAAGAACTTAAAGGCCCACAAAAGAGTGTGAAAATGACCAAAAAACAAACAAAATTAACACAAAGTCACACAAACAACCACGAAAAGACACAACATGACTACAAAAATTCACAAAATGACCACAGAAAAACACTAAATGACTTAGTGAGACAGATAATTATTATATAAAGGCACAAAATGATGAGAGACACACAAAATAACTGCAAAATTACCACAAAAACTAAAATGATCACAGGCGGACTGAAAACTGCCCCAAAATGCACAAAATGCCCACAAAACAGAATGAAAATGACCACAAAAGACACTAAATGACCACAGGGAAACAAAGTGAGCAGGTCATGTGATCTGGAATGAACGCACTTCCTTGAGAGGTGTTTTAGTAACGGGTAACTTAGTTAAAAGTGATTTCTTAGACACAGATAAAATTTGTTATTTTCCATATAAAATTTGACATATTGCCAAAAATGAAATATCTGTCGTTATTATCTCGACTTAATAAAAGAACACAATCAAAACTACTTTTTAATCAGCTTATTTTATTATTGTTTAGCTAATTAGAAGGTGGTTGTTATTAAATTCGAATGGTTATTTAGTTGACATTTTAGTGAAATTGAATCATTTTTTATTAATAAGCGATTGTTTCCGCAATAATAAATAATTATGGAATTATTAAAGATATGATCATGAGCATGAAAATATTATATTTTTTTACTTTTAATAAAAATGTATGCAAGACTTCAAAAGTCTATCAATTATATATATTGACATTCTAACATCTGCGTTGTAAAACAAAAAAATCTAAAATGTATCAACTAAAAACGCCTTTCTGCTGGTAATCAAAACTTAATAAGATTTTAATTCATTTATTAGCATAGAGCAGCATCTCTGCTAAACTTTCTGACACCTGATGTCTGCAGTTAATCTATTGTGCCACTTTCTGTTGCCAACACACTGTGATAAGTTCATGTTCATGGATTTATCTTAGCTCATGTGCGCCATCAAAAACCACCCATTAGCTGCAGCAGCTAAGTTAGGCCCCAGTTGTCCTGTTAGACACTTTTATGATGATTGACCTAATTAAACAGCCCAGTCTTTCACTTGTAATGAACCTGGATCATTTTTTTGATATCAGCTAAAGTGTGTGAGAAGATGGATTTGCTCAGATGTTACATTTTCAGAATTGTTTAGTTGTTCTTTGATCAAACTGTTGCTAATTTAAACCTGCAGTGAGAAACTTTTGTCTCCCCCTTCTGGCGGTGAGAGTAACTACACAAACACTGTCTTTTGCTTTCTTTTTTCTGAGACTTTTCTTGAACACTTCCTTAGTTTTTACACCAAACTCCTAGTTTCTGTATTAGCTTTGACAAACTAATTACTGTTGGTTGTTGCTCAATGCATCACGACTGATGCACCAGCGTGGGAATGTTTCCACAGAGACGTTTACCTGATAGGCTTAATCAGCATTGTGTGAATGTATTTGGCGAGGGCTGAATGAAACACACATTCATTTATATGTGAAAGTGTCACACTATAGCTTGAAACAAAAACCTTGGAATCTCCACACAAAAAAGCAGAAATTTAACATGCTTAATATGCATACGAATATAGCCATTGAAGGTCATGAACAATGCAAAATATAAAGGGCAAAGACTGGCAGTTATAACATCTTTCAAACCAGCCAAAGTCAGTTTGAGCATTTGTGCAAATATTTGTACAGTTTCAGAAATGTAAGAAGAAGTTTTTTACTCTTTTGTTGCATAAAAATGGTCTTCCCAAAAGAAAATTATACGTGTTTTTCTGAAAATAAAGCGTTAAAAAATTGTTTTGACATAGTATTCAGATTTTGTGTCTGCAGAAATAAATAAAAATGCGGGCAACACTGGTGTGTGGAGTGTTTTGGAGCCTTTTTAAAGCAGGAAACAACCAAAATTAACCTTTTCACCATTTTCAGACTTTCCCTGATATCAAAGCTCATGAATAAAATGCTCTTCATCGAGCAGCTCTCTTCAACTTATGCTTAGAAAATGGAAAATTCTTCCTTTCTTCACTCATAAATCCGGCATGCTGACCTTTTACTATCTAAAAGTTTATTTTAAAAGTTTTCCTCCTGGCTTTAGTGGTTGCTGGGTGAGCAGGTGTCGGGTCACAACCCTCCGGACTAACAGAATAAATCGATGTTTCGTGCGGTTGATGTGATATGAATTGACTGTTGGCCAGTTTCCACCCATCATCTCTCCTGGCTGATAATTTTATCTGGGTGCTATCAGGTTATGTGGCTCATTCTGGGACATAAATGGGGCCGGTGGGCGTGGAGGAGGTGGTGGTGGGGGCGGCGGCTGACAAACAGCGAGCGGAGAATTGAAGTGGGGCTAACAGAGCCACGGAGCTGTGTCTAATGCAAGGCCCCCGATGCCAGGTTACACTGAATAGTGCCATTGTGTGTCCCAGAGATGTGTGTGTCCCTCCAACAGAGAGCCACTGTCTGGAACTAACCAGGGGGTGTGATGAGTCAAACCCCCCCGCGCCGCTCCTCATCCTGGCTGGCTGCTCCCATCACACCGGCTTAAATCACACGGTGCAGGTAGCAGACCTGGGAGTTTAATGTTTGTTGAATGCCACAAAAAAAAAAAGGAAAGAAAAACACAAGGGGAGGAGAGGTGATGTAAGCCGGGATGAAAGCGATGGCATTTTCAGTACCGCTCTACAAGAAATGGCTCCTGTTGAATCAGAAGCGAACACACGGTGATGAAGAGAATCTGGTTTATTCTCCAGCTGCAGAGTTCAGGTCGTGGCTCAGATGAAGACTCTTCTAACTCCGCGGTTACACTCCAGATGTGATGAAAGCTGGATGTTTCAGGGTCAGACCTGAGCTCTTAACCTCTGTCACAGGTCACCTTTCCTCTCACATCTGTTGACTGTGAAATAAAACAACACAAAACCTTTGCATGATTCTTTTCCCTGCAGGGTTCAGGCCGTCTACCGACCAGCGAGTCCTCTCCTGCCACGGGATACCTGTCCTGTGTCCAGAAGCCTGAGGCAGTGGTGCACGCCATGAAGGTGAAAATGCCACAGTTACACTTAAATTCATTTCTTTATAACAAATTACACAGCCCAGTTATTCTGTCTGAAATCATCAGAGGTCTTCAGCTCGACCATGTCTGGTTGTCTTGAAACATTTTGCATCATAAATTACAAATGGGCTGCACAGTGAAGTAGTGGTTAGCACTTTCCCCTTGCAGCAAAGAGATCCCCAGTTCAAATCCCGACCTGGGCCTGGGATCTTTCTGCATGGAGTTTGCATGTTCTCCCTGTGCATGCGTGGGTTTTCTCCGGGTACTCCGGCTTCCTCCCACAGTCCAAAAATACGCTGAGGTTAATTGGTTACTCTAAATTGTCCGTAGGTGTGAGTGTGATTGTGTGTCTGTATATGTAACCCTGTGACAGACTGGTGACCTGTCCAGGGTGTCCCCTGCCTTCGCCCGAGTCAGCTGGGATAGGCTCCAGCACCCCCTGCAACCCTAGTGAGGATAAAGCGGTGTATAGAGAATGGATGGATGGAAATTACAAATATTTAAAATGCTGTCTGTGAAATTTTGCATTGATATATCCAGTGCATGCTGAGATGACATGAATCCATGTTTAAAGAGGAAATCCTAAAAATTTCACTCTTATTCCTTATTGTGATCTTTTCCGAATCTGCAATGGAGAAATTACACAAAACTACATGACGAGTCTCCTCCAAACCAAACTTTATACCTACAAAGTACAATTCAAAAATGAAAAATAAAGCCATGTGGATGTATATTTCTAGATATATTCTCCTGGTTGTATTTTAAGAATCATTATGAAACTCTAGAACTCTTGGATCAGACTGTCTGCCAGTATTTTGTTTTCATCATAGTACTTGTCATACCTGTTTAATCCGTAATGAAAAAACTAAAATAACTTTCATTTCTTTAAACCGAGTATTTCATACTAAAAAGTATTCATGACATGTAACTACTTTTGGTGCACTCAAAGATGGGACTTTGCAACACTTCAGTGCTTTAGTTTCTTCTTTTTTTTTCTTTAAATATTTCAACTCACCAATAAACAGATACTAGATCTACTTGTCCAGTATCACAGATTCTGAATCAAGGATATGATGAGAATCAACAGAACAGCTCCTGAGATATTATCACCTAAACAAATGTCAACATGCGAAAAAAAGAGCTGAAAAAGGAATACCGGAAACGTGATTGATATGTCAACTTAACATTTCAAAGATGTCTTAAAGGATATCCATGTTTTATGCTATAAAAATTTAAGATGATTTAAAAATAATGATTATTTGAGATGGAATGTCGCAGAGTTACTGTAGTTTAGTAGCTTGCTATGTACAAGAATAATTCATCGTCTTGTGAGTGAAGAAGCTCATCGCTGTGTTTGCCACCAGGTGCTGGAGGTCCACGAGAACCTGGACAAGCAGGTTCCTGAAGACTACGAGGACGATCTCAGCGAGAAGGAGAAGGCCATCGTGAGAGAGATGTGCAACGTAAGTCCAACAGCTGCTCCACAGGCTCGTCCTCCATCAGTGTGTTGTAATAATACTGGAACAGTTTAGTTTATGTTAGGAAAAGAAAACCTTGGCCTGCGTCAGTGTTTGATCATCTGCACCATGTGAGGCCACATGTCCAACTCCTCAGCTAATCATATCACAGTTTTAGCTGTGAGACAGAAGACAGACGAGTTATGTAGACACTGTTGCTTGCAATCAAATATTTTAGCATCATGTGCACAAAACAGACAGCTGTGTAGGAGAGAGACGTGCATAGTGGAAAGTTTCAGACACCCACACACTGTCTTTTTGTTAAGCTTCAGGTCTAAACCTTCATCAGGTAACGAGTTTGTGACAAAGAGAAGCCACATAGACCTGGAAATCTCAAATCTGCAACCAGTAACATTCCTCTACATGCTATAAAATGGTTTGAATTCTAAACATTCCCAAGCAAATTTCAAATAAAACACTCTACATCTCAGAAGAGATGTATGCATTCTCTCTACTTCTAGCTATGGTTGTGGTGTTTCCATAAAGGTGCAGGACTTTATGTTTCTGCAAAAACTGAGCCCACAGTGAGGACAAATCTGACAGAATGGTTTAGAGGATACAGATGATTTCCAGCACCAAAACATCACAAATACGTGCATTTTTTGCAACTTGACCTGCGCAAAAAAACTTCCTGGCCCTATTTTCATGCTATAGCTGCAACAGACGAGCCTTATAGCTGTAACATTCCTTTTTGCTCAGTCCGTCTGATGATCAGTTTTTCAGTTCTCTCTACTGGGTGCAAATCAGGTCAGTCAGCTGCTTTTGCTAATGAGGAACTCAATTAGACTCATTTGGTTTGGAATGACACTCACAGCAGAGACCAGGGCACGGCGTTCCTCTTTCTTTCTTTCTTTCTTTCTTTCTTTGTTTCTTTCTTTCTTTCTTTCTTTTCTATCCATCCCTCATCCCTCCATCCAGCTCTGAACTGGAAGCTCTGAGTAGAGGCTCGTAGTTGAACTGTCAAACCAATTAAACTGGAGCGGCAGGGAAAAGAGCAGTCCCCCTTCTCCCCTCCACCTCATCCTTTCATTCTTCCTCTCCCCCCCTCGTCCCTCATTTTCCCTCCATCTCTTCTGTGCCGGGTGCTGAAAAGGGCCCAGTCGGTGATAAAAAGGTCCACTGATTAGAGCCAGAGAAGGGCTATCTGGGCCCTGCAGAGGTATGTGACAAACCAGGAATCTGGGGGAGAACTACAATGGTACCTCTGTAATATCACTAGGGTCCCCCGGGGGCTCCTTTCACCCGTCAGGAGAGAGATCTCAGCACCAGGACGAAGGTGTATGTGTGTGTGTGTGTGTAGCAGCTCAAAGTGAAACTGCATTTGAAGTTTTTCACTCTTGAAGAAGGATTTTTTTCTTTTTTCCTGTCCTCTCAGCCTGTCTCCTCATATCTGTCTCCTCTGTTTGCAGGTGGTGTGGAGAAAACTGGGTGATGCAGCAGGATCAAAGCTGTCCATCAGACAGCACCTCTCTGGGAACCAGTTCAAAGGGCCGCTGTAGCCTAGCAACCAGCCAGGATCTTCACTCACCTGAACAGCTCCACCTGTGACCCTCCATGCCGTGCTCCTTACTGCCTACATCACCCAGCATTCCTTCAGCGATCACACTCAGACCGGCTACACGGATCGGACCCTGGTAGTCTGTCGTCCACAACTTTTTAATCTCTCAGAGCTTCTGTTTGACAACCGGCAGCTAGTTTCACTGATTCGCCACTCATCATCGATTCGGAGGCTTTCGAATTCTCTCTCTGCTTCTGTAGAGCGCCGCTGTGCTACAATAAGGTTCCAAGCACAGAGCTGATCAGGCCGCGGGGAGCGGACGTGAAGGACTCTATCTTCAGATATAGTACCTCCTGTAGAGACCCCAGCTCCCGTCACATGTATCGCTCCCCCCCTCTAGTGGTCGACGAGTATAACTAGCATTAGCGTTCTAAAAATGTTAACTACCCACTGTGACCTAGCGCCTTCTTTTGCTCGTAAGACAAGTCTATGGATAATAAAGTCTAGAGATCACTGTTAACTTGTGTATATTATGTATAAAACCATAGCACTACTTCATTGTTGATTTTTGTATTCTAGCGTGGCCATGTGATCAATAATTCAGTTTTAAAAAGCACACAAACAAACAAACAAACAAACAACCGGACCTTAAACAGGGTTTGCTTTTGGTAATAATTACTTTTTTTATTCTTCTTCTTCTTCTTTTCCAACATGAATTCCTATTATTCCTTCTGAAAATGTTATCGAGGCCGTTCTTGAATCTCTATTTGGACTGATCATTTCTTTTCTTACTTTGTGAAACTAAAATAAATTGTATGCTGTGTGCATGCTTGACAATCATTTTCTCAGGTCGGGAGGGCTACAGCTTTACCTTTTGCCCGTCTGTGAGTGCGTTTGCGTGCATGAGTGTGTGGAAGGAGGCTGAGTGATTCTCTTCCAGCTGTAGCATCTGCCTGTGAATCCTCTTTCTTTGGCTATTTGAACCCTGGTTACAACACGGTTGAAGACTGCTGAAGACATTTTCTGAATCCATAATAAAATATTGGCTGATGAAAAGTCATGGATTCAGCAGGTGTGTTCACGCAGTGCATGTTTCTTTCTTTCTTAGAATACGAGAGGTTAAGTCTTCCCTTTTTGATGTCTCCATACATGAAACACATTTTAAAACGAGTATTTCTTGATGTCAGCGTATTTATTGCCAGGTGTTGAAGATAGAGATGGGAGCGCAGACAGTTACTGAACAGTCACGTTTTGGAATTTGTCAGATTTGCTGTGAGAAGTGTTAAAAGTAAAAGTTATCTGACAGATTTGTGGAGTGACTGACAGCTCCGGCTCTCCCATCTCTAGTGTTATTTGTTCCAAATTAGAACATTTCCGAGGCTGGCCGACAGGCGCCTCTGTTCTCTCAAATAATGGGTCAAAAAATACGAAAATCTAATCAAAGTCTGATTTTGAAAGTGTCCTTTTTTCTAGGAACTGATTTGAAGCCATGCTACAATTTTGAATACTTTATATATATATATAAATATAAATATATGGCATTTGATTTGAGATGTGCCACAGTTCTTTTCTTCATCGTGTTTTGATTTGGAACCCGAATGTCTTTTCTTTTCTTTTTTTAAATAAAAAAACATCTCTAGTGTTTCTTTTTTCTGCCTATATGCTAAAACCACAGTACAGAATCCTAGAATCTACAGCGTAAATGTCCACTCCTGTAGTAACTAGCATGACTGTAACTTCTTTTCATGGATTTCACTGATTAAATGAGTATTTGACAGGTGAAAAGAAAACATGGAATAGGCCACTTTTAGAACAAATTTGGGAGAAAATAAACAACTTGCTTAATGATACTGTGAGCTGTTGTCTTTATTTGGTGGAAGTTTGTTGTTTTCTGCTCTGCATGCGCTAGACTGCCCTCTACTGGTGCAACACAGGAAGTAAAACTACAATGAAGAGATTGTTGAAACTGCTGAAAGAAAGGGACACACAACTGAAAAAGTTCTCTTGAAGTAAAAAAAACACATTTGACAGAGGTGGAGGATGTATTTGGATCACTTACTAAAGTAAAAGCACTGACCCAAGAATGTTGTTTTTTTAAAAGCTCACTTAGAAACCTTATCTTAAAAGAAACTGAAGCTTTTAGATAAAGGTAGCGGATTTTAAAAAGCTTTTTTTTTTTTTGTATGAAATGTAGTGAAATGTAAGTATAAAGCAGATGAATATGGAAAGATGTAAGTAGAGCGCAAGTACCTTAAATTTTACTCATTGAAATGTCCCATTGTAAAACTGTAGTAATTGTGGGCTGACTGATTATCAGTATTTTAGTTTTTACTGATTTACAGTAATAAATCAGTTTAAAAATGGCACTACTTTGGCTCTGAACCTTTATCTAGCTGTGGTCGCTCTGTCTTCTGGAGTGATTTGATTGGTTATACATCACCAATAAAACTCCTTTAACTTAACATCTGTCAACAAAACAAAAACATAACCACAAAGTTTTCTTTTAGAGTTTGTGTTCTAAGTTTAACTCCAAGATTGTAAATACTTTCATTTATTGCAAATGAACATCTCCTCCAAATGTCTCACTAATAATCATTATCAGCCTTAAAAACCCACAACCCCCCCCCTATACTGGACCACACTTAGTACCGTCCAGTTCCCCCTTCTATAAATCTGCT
Organism: Acanthochromis polyacanthus; assembly: GCF_021347895.1. NCBI lineage: Eukaryota > Metazoa > Chordata > Actinopteri > Pomacentridae > Acanthochromis > Acanthochromis polyacanthus. Next base: position 3,751,767 of record NC_067128.1, read on the forward strand.
TGGAATCTTCCACTTCCTGTTTGTCAAAGTGGCCTTCTACCTGGACAGGTTTTGTTGGAGCCCATGCAACAAACATTTTGGGTAACTGCACTTTAATATGGATGGATGACACTGAATTAGAGTCTGTTTTAATGAGACTGAGGTCAGATGTGTAGCTCTGTCGTTAAATAGGAAATTATTTCTCAGAATTCACAGAGAAAAGTCTGAAATGTTTGCTAGGTTAGCGTCCCACATGTTCTTTGGCTCAGCTAAAGCTAACTCTCTCCAACTTCTGGATCTCTGGAGCTGCTTGTTGTTCAAATATCTTGCTGTAGATGCTGAAGCTCAGAAAGTCTGAGATGTTTGTTCAGAATCAGCTCATTCTCAAGTCTTATCTGAACTGTCCTCTTTTGTTTGAACTTTCCCCAAACTTAGGAGTTAATGACGGAGCAGCACATCCAGACTCGGTCTCATTTATGTAGAGATTAAACTTCAGTGTCATTCATTGATGTTAAAGTGCAGTTTTTCACATGTTTGTTGCACATACTCCTGACCAAACCAGTCCAGGTGGAAGACGATGTGAAGAGAAGATCCAGAGGATGAATATCACACATTTACACTGGAAATAAATGTCCTTTAATTAGACATTGTCATGTAAAAGTTGGATTTCCCTTTAATGATGATCAAATGTTTAAGTGTTTTGTTGATGTTGGTTTCTAAATGTTTTCTGACACTTGGCCCGAAAGATTAAAACCTTCTACGCCTCACAAGCTGCAACAGTTCACCCGTTATTAACTATCTTTCTGACTAAACTAAGATAAAAAAGCAAAAAACTGTCTGATTCCTGCATCATGAATGCAAATCTTTTTGGTTTATATGACAGTAAACTGAATATGTTTGGGTTTGACATTTTATAAACCAAAACAAGAAATGAATTACTGGAGAAAACAATCAACAGATTAATGGACAAAGAAAATGTGTTTTCCAACATATATGGCTGAATTCCTACAACATACATACAATATAAATTCAATTTTATTTATAGAACACCAATTACAGGTCAAATTGTCTCAACGCTTTATTTTTATATTTTTTGTCATATTTAAAATATGACAAAGAAATTTAAACCTCTTGACTAATACCATTTATTATATGGTTTTTAAGAGACTAATCAACAATTAAAATAACTTTCTCCACTAAAACTAATAAACATGAGGTCAAATAGAAGAAACAGTTTTAAATCCTGCAGTCCCACGACAACAAGAATAAAGTTTGTCAACAAAAACTAAATCTGCTGGTGGATTCCATTAAAGTCCTATTAAATGATTAAGTGTGATACTAAAGGTTTGTGGTGCTAAAAATCTCAAAGTAAAGACATCAGGTTGAACATCTGGATGGAGGTTGAAAAGTCACTCCATCCTCGCTGACTTTAACACCTCTTCATGACAAGTTCTTCTGCCTCCGACCTGGTGGAAACTCCAGAAACTCGGGAAAACCTGTCGAGACTCGGATTTTCGAAAAACTCGACGGGCGGTGGAAGGTGTAGTGGGCAGTGGGGGGAGGTCGCCACCTACCTCCCCTCATACTCTCCGCCATGACTCTGCCCTGACTCCACCCATGTGGTCACTTGGCAACTACGATGTCAAAGGGACGGCGAAATTAGATTTTATCATCTAATCTGTAGCTCAGTGAGTCAAGGGTTTGTCTATGAAACTGTATGTTGCTGGTTCAAGTCCAGACCCTTCTTAAGTTTTCTGAAAAACTTAAAGAAAGAAAACTTCCAATGGTAGGTCTTGATCCTGCTACCTTCCACTTGGTAGTCTCTCTTCTCTCTCTCTTCCAGTTTTACATAACACTAAAGTGTTTTTCGCAGCCTACTTTACATTATTTCATCATGTGGCATATTTTTAGGACATGTTGAAAAAATCGCATTTTTTTTCGACATAGTATACTATGGCGTTTTTTTGGAAAAAATTCATCATGATTTTTTTTTCAAAGAAAACTACTCTGCAGTGTTTTTCATGGCCTATTTTACATTATTTCATCATATGGCATGTTTTTATGACATGTTGAAAAAATTGCATTTTTTTTCGACATAGTATACTGTGGCGTTTTTTTTGACAAAATTCATCATGATTTTTTTTCAAAATAAACTGCTCTGTAGTGTTTTTCACGCCCTATTTTACATTATTTCATCATATGGCATGTTTTTACGGCATGTTGAAAAACATCGCATTTTTTTCAACATAGTATATGGCATTTTTTGGACAAAATTCATGATGATTTTTTTTCAAAGAAAACTGCTCTGTAGTGTTTTTCACGACCTATTTTACATTATTTCATCAAATGGCATGTTTTTACGACATTTTGAAAAAATCGCATTTTTTTCGACATAGTATACTATGGCGTTTTGTTTTTTTTTACAAAATTCATGATAATTTTTTTTTCAAAGAAAACTGCTCTGTAGTGTTTTTCACGGCCTATTTTAAATTATTTCATCATATGGTATGTTTTTATGACATATTGGGAAAAAAATCGCATTTTTTTCCGACATAGTATACTGTGGCGGTTTTTTTTTTGACAAAATTCATGGTGATTTGTTTTTTTTTAAAATAAACTGCTGTGTAGGAGTTTTCACACCCTATTTTACATTATTTCATCATATGGCATGTTTTTACGACATGTTGAAAAAAATCGCATTTTTTTCGACATAGTATACTATGGCGTATTTTTTGGACAAAATTCATCATGATTTTTTTTCAAAGAAAACTGCTCTGCAGTGTTTTTCACGCCCTATTTTACATTATTTCATCATATGGCATGTTTTTACGACATGTTAGGTGGAAGAACTGCATCCGAGTGGCAGCTCCCTTTCTGCTCTTACATTACTCACTAAACTCAAGGTCCATGGAGGACTCCAGTAGTTGACGTTTCCTGCTGCAACCTTCTCTTTATCAGATTTCTTCCACGTCCACGTAGGATCTATGCATGGTTGGAGAACCCGGTGAAGTTTGAGAAGTCTCATGGCGTTAATAACACCCTGGACACAGAGATGGTCCTGAAGTCCAACCACAAGGAGGAGGAGGAGACTCAGATCCTCACTGTGGAGGGCTTCCTGCTTCACACTTACAGGTCTTTAATAGACGTGCTAAACCACCGCTACTTATTTCCATCCCATATGAAGAATGCAAAAAGAAGAGGTGCTCTAGGAAGTCCACGGTGCCAGACCCCCCCCGGCCTGTTCGATGGCCACATCTGGACCATGGACCTGCAACATAAGAACATCTGCTCACTGTGAAAGATTATTGAGAGCAGCTTTTTGTGATTTCTGTGCAGAACACTATGAACACGATGTTTGCTGAGCTGTGCACTATTAAATGATTCAAGAATATGGAATATTGTTACTGTGTATTATTGTTTTCAGGTTTACTGTTAAATGTATAGAGTGCTACTTACTGTATTTTAAAATTGACATTACTGCACAGAACATTTCAGATTATTTACCAAAGGTCAAAGGTACAGATTGTTGTTGTTCACTGTGCATTGAGTATTACTCATTTTGATTTAGGCTGATTAGTATACAGAACCCTATGATGTTTATGGTTTACAGCTGAGAACTAGCTGCTAAAAGTACAGAATATTATTTCTTATTTTAGGTGTGATAATTGTCAGTAAACATTCTAAGAAGTGGAAATTGACAGGGTTGTATATAGTGCTGTTCTTGCACAATATTTGTCACTTAATTGCCCTCAGGATACTGTCATTGAGCTTACCAGTTTTACATAACAGGCAGATGCTGCAGCTGATGATGCTTTAATTCACATAAACAAGGAAATAAGTCCATCATAATTTGAATGTTAACAGTCCAAAATGAAAAGGTCATATACAGCTTTCTTATTGGGTTAAAGAGCCAAAAAAAACAAACATGAAAAATACTTTGTAAAAGCAAGAGGTCGGTAGCAGCTTTAATTTTTTCTTACAACTTTTCAGTGCCCCCCCCCACAAATATCTGTTGTACCCCCCTGTGCATGTATCATAAAAATGACTAAGCTGCAACTTAATCAACACAACTCATTTGAAACCAGGAAAAGCAGGTCTTTAATGTCATAAGGACCATTAATAAACTAAACCAAAGCTGTGTGCAGAGACAGAACAGAGAAGCCCGACTAAGGCACGTAGAGATAGATCTCAAAAGCATCTGTCTAAATGAAAAGATCTGATATGCACACATATACCTCAGACTGTCCAGTGTTAGACGTGGTTGATTCAACAACAGGGTTTCTGTTCTGTACTTCATTTCACACTCTGCAGTGCAGATTCCCGAAAAAATAATGGAAGAGGAAATAAGAACATTGATAAAAATGAAATGACAGCGTCTCGTGGCAGCAGACATATCGCACGGCATTTTACCTGAAAATAAAATGTAATGACAGTAAGATTACATGTTTTGTGTAAACTTGGGCTGCAACTTTTCACAGTTGATGGTTCTCTTGATTAGCTTGGTCAACAAAATATCAGAAAATAGTGAAAAAAGTTGATCTGGTGGCGTCCTTACATGTCCACAACCCAGAGATAGTTTACTGTCAAATAGGAGGAACAAAACAGAAAATATTCTAATTTAAACAGCCGAAATTACAGAATTTGGAATTCTTCTTCAAAATGTACTAAAAATAGGTTGCAATTAATTTAACAGACAACAACTAATGGAATCATTGTTGCAGCTTTTGTGTTAAATTATATGTTCTCCAACATTTCTTATATACAGCATGTTTGTTTTCAAGTCTTTCAGTGTGACAGTCCTTTTCAGATGCAACTGCTACAAAGTCAACCATCTCAAGATTGTTTATTACACTGTTTTTCTCAGCAAAACAGTGGGAATGTAGAGGGGGGAAAAAAATGACAGTGGGGTGCTTGAACCTTCCAGAAAACTAAAACACATGATAAGGCTAACAAACTACACACGCTAACCTTTGAAGAACTCCAAAGTAAAGTGAAAATGGAGCATTTCATCCCTCCACAGTTAGTGATGCAGCATGTGTGGCAAAACTAAAAGGAAAAGAAAACAGATGAAAATCAGGGTGCTAAAATATTTCTCGGTACATTCCCGGAACAAAAACAATGACTGGACAGTGTTTGTTAGAAGATCCTGGAACTGGGCGCCCTGAAGCCAGACTCACACTACAGGAGTTTTAAAATCCAAGTTCCAACACACAGGAGAAGTTTTAGATATTCTTCCCTCTATCCTCAGAAATCTACACAACAGATTTGAAAAAAAAACCAACTGTTGAACATGACAGATTATCTTGCCAGAGTGGAGCGGTGCATCACTTCCTGCAATCACATGGGGAAACAAATGTAAACAAAATGGAGAAACTAAGAATACCAAAAGCAGAAGGATAAACAAGTCTGGGAGACAAAAGTAGAAGTAACTATCAGCCTTATATTCTGTAGCCGGCATTAGTCCTAAAAGCTAGAATGGTGTTAGCATGATAATCGCAACCATCCAGTTTTTAACTCATAAACATCAAATATGTTTGATATTATCAGGACGGCTTCAATGAGTGCGAACGGTTTGGAAGATTTAAGTCTGGACATGTAAATTCCAACATCGATTCACACCAGAATCCCAGACCAGACGTCTCCTCTGACTGTCAGGAGGTTAGTTATCCTGAAACTCCTGCAGTGTGAGCCCAGCTTAAGTACCATCCTGTACATGTTGAAGCCTCTTATTTAAAAAAAAAAAACATTTCAAGATTCATACCGGGAACTGCCACCAGCACTTCTGGTTCTCATAACAACACTGTCCAGACCTCACTTTTCCTTTCAAGTCTGTTTGTCGACAGGCCTTCATTCACAACCCCAGAATCTGTTCATCGGAAGTTGTGCTGAAGAAGCTCCTCGGTTTGTACCAGAAGAATCAGCTTCTGGTTGTCTTCAGAGAGCTTCCCTCTGAAGCTGTGGCTCTGCTCAGTTAACAGGCTGACATCACCCTCTCATCTCATCCACCCACCGCGGTTCAGAGGCATGCCGGGCGGAGGGGGCAGGGGCACTTGTGACTGTCCTGGGGGCACAGGAGGTGGAGGAGGGTACCCGGTCGGTGGGAGGCCTATCCCTGGTGGGGGTACGTGACCCGGCGGCATGCGTGGAGGCGGTGGCGGAGGGTAGCTGTTGTAGCCCGGTGGGGGGTAGGTTGGAGGCAAGCTGGGTGGCGGGTAGGTGGAGGGAGGAGGTGGAGGGCCTGGAGGAGGAGCTGCAGGTGGCGGGTAGACGTGTGGGTGATACGGCGGCATCGGTGGAGCGTAGCTGGGCGGCATGGGGGCGTAGGAGGGACCCTCTGTCTTCATCATGGACTGCAGGCTCTGGTAGCCTTCCCCGGACATGTAGGAGCTGGTGGTGGACATGATGTAGTTGGAGGGCGGCGGTGGAGGAGGGCGGTGGGGCAGCGGAGGAGGCTGGTGTGGAGGAGGAGCGTGTGGTGGTGGAGGAGCCGTTTCATTCACTGGTTCTGCTTCTGTGGGAGGAGCTGGTGATTCAGGACACAAGAGACAGGACTTGTTAAAAAAAAAAAAAAAAGGCTGTAATTAACCCTCGCGTCGTCCTGCGGGTCAAATTGGCCCCTTTATAAAGTTTGAAAATGTGGAACAAAAATATATCTTCACAATGAAACTTCTGATGTCCACATTTTTGTGAAATCTTTGAACATTTTTTGTTGTGAAAAAAGAAAATGTTAAAAATGTTCTTAAGAAAAAGTTAGAAGTTTTACTGATATATATGTAATCACTTTAGATATTTTTTTAGAATTTTTTTGGGAAGATTTTTACTAATTTTTTGAAAATATTTATACAAATTTTCTTGACAAATTTGGGGGATTTTTTAAAAATAAAATTTAGGGGAAACTTTGAAGGAATTATTGGAATTTTCTTCCTGAAGCTTTTGCAAATTTTCAGAAATTTGGGGAATTTTTTTGCTGAATTTTTGGATTTTTTTTTCAGACAAGGAAACAATATATTTTGGTGTCCATAAATGAGGACAACGGGAGGGTTAAGGCTACTTTTTTTTCCCATCATGATCTCAACAAAAATCTCTCCATTCCCAGACAGTGAGCGCACAACTGGGCCAAGACGACCAGGCTTCAGCCGCAGAGGAGGTCTCATTATCAGGCTCAAGCACTAATCAGATTGGTCTGGGATAGGTATGCGTGTGTTGGGAAACATAATGTCCAGACGAGCTGCGGTTATGTAAGCAGACTGAGAGGACTAATGACGCTGGGTTCCTTTCTAAGCTCGAGTCGCCAGCAGGGGGTCCCGGCTTCTCATTATGGGGCTATTTGGTGGCACATGGAAACAAACAGCAGGGTGGTGAGGACGCCAGCAGGAAGCTATGCTCAAACCAAACCCTAAATCTTTTTAAGATCCTCACAAATTGGACGGGACAGAGATGACATAAACGGTGGTGTTTACCTGGGGGAGGCTGCGATGTAGGCAGTGGGGGCATGGGGCTCTCCAGTCGAGGAATCTTTGATCCAACTTGTTCTGTGGATTAAACAGACCAGCCAGTAAGAGGGAAAATCAGTGAATTCTGCGTGCTCTATGCTCGTTTATTCAGATCCAAAAATCTGCCAGGAAAATAGTACTCTAGGCCACTTGTAATCCTGCCAAGACTGTATTTTAATTGATTTTTATATGTAAACTGGGGATATTTTAGTAGACATGTTAACCTTCACATGATTTTAAATTCTTTGAAATTAAAACACGTATGTTTAACATTTTACCTGGAGCCTTTGGTTCATCTTTTGGGGATGCCTGAAAAAAAAAAGATGCAAATACTCAGTTGCCACTTTGAGACAGGTTTTGTCGAGTGTTATGAAGGAGCATAATAAAACATATATATGAGGCTGTATCATCATTCATCACCATTTATCACTAAACGAACAAAGACATTTCAGCAGACAGAAGGATGGCAGAGGACTTTCTGCTGCCTTTCCAGAGGATTCTGGTTCATTTCAACCAGGCGTATTTCCCCATAATTTGGTCACTGTGGCTCTATGAGTCATGCTAACTCTGCTTCTTTTCTTCTGTTGCAAAGATTCAGGGAAACAAGGGATTGAAAAACAAGAATGGCATTCAGCATAGCAATTAGCATGAGCTCCCTGCAGCTTCCCGAGGAAATCTGATTTCTTCATGAATCATTTTAATATAATGTAATTTAAATTCCGGTTGTTTTTAATTAGAAGAAAAGATCATAACTGGTTTGACCGAAGGCTTTGACTTCTAAAGGGTAAGCTGCAGTTAATACAGTCAGCAAAAGGGCAATTCCAAGCAACTTATCTTGGGTTTATGTTTGGTCACGCTCACAAATGGTCAAAATGACTCACCTTGCCGCACTGAGTACATGCTAGCTATCGGCCCTAAATGCTGTTTTGTGCGAGTCCTTGTTTCCCTGAACCTCTAGCATGAAACCTAGAAACCGTGATAGCACTTTAGTAAGTTAAACTAAGCTTGAATTCATCTTTAAGCCAGCAAAAATGCAAATAAAGCATATACTTACATGTGAGCGTTTGAGCTGGCGTGCAGGGCTGCCACTCTGAGGGGAAGTCTTCTTTGGTGGAGGGGGAGGAGGGTTGGCGGCTGGAGGCGCTCCCTGTGGAGCTGGAGGAGCAGGAATCGGAAGAGCAGGCGTCCGCTCCTTCTCCTGCATCTGCTGAGGGATGGGCTTGTTTCCCTGGGAGTACAGGTCCAGGATCTGGTGGCAAATGTCTGAAGGACCAAGAAATGCTTTGGGTGAGACAAGTCTTGGACAATAAAGACACACAGTTAGAAAGTGTTGTGTCTTTATGGTGAGCACCTTCAAGCAGCTCCACTGGGACATCCTGGACAAACTGCTCCCACCAGCGGCGTGATGACTGCTTGGCGGTCCACTCCTGGATGTCGAACTTACACAGGCGGCCTGCCAGGTACATGACAGCCACAGCGATGATCTCTGGCTCCCACTGCAGAGACAGCATGGTACACAGGCTGCCGGAGACACAGGCAATGTGGTTTAGACGGATGGGAGGAAAATTATTCACAAATGAAGATCTGGATGTCAACAAGTTTCCAATTCTGAACCATTATGATTCCCATTATCTCCCTTGTTTTGTGGCTTTTGCCGTTTTTGTTGCCTCACAATAGAAAGACAGACAGGAAATGTGGGGGGGGGGGGGCATAGAACATAATTACAAAAGGCTGTGGTCAGATTTAAATCAGGGACTGTGCAGTAATGTGGTATGCATCTTGAACCACTGGGCTATTGTGAGACTGATGATGATTCACTCGTTATAAAGAACATTTCCCAGACAGTAAAGCCCGTTTTAGTAAAACTTATATTTGTCCATGCATATTTGCCAGCCAGTTAGTTGAGCAACAGAATTTAAAACAATCTATACATGACATATTGCATTATATGAAGTCATCTATGATAAAAACAGTTACGTGCTGGCTGCTCACCTGTCATTGACAAACGTCCACGCCATCTGGAGCACCTTGCACACTTTATTCTTCTCCCCTAAAACATCAAGAAAAGAAGAAAGTCTCAGTTTTACTTGTTCCCAGCTCCAGAATTCACCAGACTGTGTGCAGTTGATGCCATACTCATCCGCTCTAACCTTTGAGTTGCTTGACATAGCGCAGAAGAAACATGTAGGGATGCTCCACCTGCAGGTCAAATTTGATAGTCTGGAGAAGGATCCTCTCCAACACCATCACCTCTTCCTATTGAAACAAGAACATACATCAAATTTACATCGTCAGAGATTTAATCCATGAAAATAATTCTTTCACGTGTTTAACCCTTACTGAAGTAATTCTACACTGTTACCTCCTTGAGAATGTGCAAAACATTCACAACAACTGAGCTACGACTCTCACATACTGTAAGGCAAGTTGTTGTAATGGATTAATTCAGTATGAAACTGATTCTGAAGAGCAACAATACAGAAAGCTCCTCTTCCAGGAGGACAATACACCTCGCCACACCACAAAAACTGAAAAAGAACATCGTGAAGAACACAAGACATCGCAACTTTCTAGGCCCCAACGTGATTAAGCGTGAACCCAAAAGATCTGCTGCCAAATTCCTGCACAACCCCAGAGGTCAGAGCTGCTTTGGCGGAGCCACACAATATTAGGCAGATCATTTCAATGATGTGGCTGACGGATGTACGCAAAAATACGACTGTAATTTTGCAGTGTTTCCTTTATTTTTGTATCCAGCTTTACTTCCCATGGAAAAGTCACCTTGCTAATTACATTTTCAATGCTGAACAACACACATTTTAAGTTTCCTTGTAACACTGTAGTCTCATATAAACCTGTTACTTTTTAAAATATCAAATGACAGTAAAATTCAATTCCAACATAGGAAGAAATACTAAGTACAAGGAAAAATCTGGTTTTAATTGCTTACTTTTTATTGATTGTATCTTGATCAATGCTAGTCAATCACTTCACCACAGGAAGGACTTCACTCCATCATTAGTCTAAAGTATGCAGTTTATCAGGAAGCAAAATCCTTTAACACAAGGTCAGGGAAATCAGCAACTAGGCTGCAGCACGTTTTTTTCCTTTCAATAGCTACATTATATCACACTGGCTCCTAAAGCTGGTTTACAAAGAATTATAGCCTAAGATGATTCACTTCTTTTCTTTGGTCAGGGGCCAAAATAAATTCCATAAATGAGGTAATTAACCAGACCAAACCTGTATGACCCCTTTCCCTGTCACGCTGAAATGTTTTTAGGCACAGAGGAGGGAAAAAAAAAAAAAAAAAGACACTGCACCTTCGGATCCTCTCCAAACTGGGCGAACTGCACATCGTTCAGTAAGCTCCGAGCTGTTTTGATGATGTCTTTACACTTCTTTGGGGTTTCCTCTACTTTTCCAGCCAGGAAAAGGCAGCAAGCTCCGGTCACCTGGTGAGACACGAATCACAACATAAATCCCACACGTTTAATCCACTCTGATGAAGGAGAGAAGCTAAGGACAACCATCAATGAAACTTACATATCTGGGAAACTGCTTGAAGGAGTGAAACATGTAGAAGCGGTGGAAATATATGATGCCAGTTGCCAGCGTGTCATAGTGTCTGATGACCAGTCAAGGATTCACAGGAACTATTTTTTCATAATCAAAAATCAGTAGCTATATGATGCTGTACTTTAACTGTTTTGTTATTATCCCTGTTTTGAATAATTTAGCCTGTAAAATGCTAAAATTCATGTCTAAATAACGCAATATTAATATAATTCCTGTAAAAAAAAAAGTATAAGAGCAGCAACAAAGCAAATGCCTAGCAGGATAAAGTATTTTAGGGTTGTAATTTTTAAAAGTTTGGATCCTTATGTCTGTTGTTTGTCATTTGCCATGCCCATTTACCTTCTAACCCTTTTCTGAGTTTTAATAAATAATAAATCAATCAAGGATACAGGCCAAGTCTGGTCCCCACGTCAAATATGAAGCGGGCTCCCTCCCTCCGATACCGGGCCTCTGTGCCGGGGTCCAGGCCCTCGGACTGAGAGGGAGTGTGGGCTAAATCCTTCTTGTCCCAGTACCAGCATGGCTTGATGTGGTCCAGAATTGCTTGTCCAGTCATCGATAGGTTCTCCTTGGATTCCTTCATTGATTGAGGGGAGGCGGTGGATGGACCCGCTGCACTGGACTGCTAAGATACAAAGCAGAGAAACTGTCAGTACGGTCACTTTTACTCACCAGCATTTAGTGTCAGAATCATAGACTGTATATAAAGATGGACATCTGGCTCCAGAATTGAAGCCCACCCGGAAGTGTCAAAAACTTGCAATATCCCACCGTCCGCTAGGGTTGGCTCCAAAAAGCTTTTTCTCCATAGACCCCAATTCATTTTTGGAAAAAATAAAATTTGATAGACTGATGTTCTACAGCTCAGGATTTTTTTCCCGTTAGTTTTCATGGTCAAAATGAGAGATCAGGTGGCCGATCTTAAAATAAATCAATACTGAATTTTAAATAAATCGTTAAAGTTGGCGGAGCCAGGGGGCGTGGCTATACTTGATAGACAGCAACAGAAGCCTCTGCGGTAAAACGTGGGCGGGATAAGAGAGTCCTCAGCCAATCCTGCCCCTAGTTGCTCTCCGGTCCAGCCTGTTTGATGACGCTTTTTACGTCACTGGCTCCAAAAAATCCAAAACGGCGACCAGGAAGTAGCAAAATCCGGGCTTCATTTTCTCGCCGTTGAAACCAGCGGGTGACGTCACGGTTAGTTTACGCCTGGTCAGAATACAGAACTTTTATAGCAGTGGCCAAAATGCCCGCACAGCAGGAACTCAATATGAAACTGTCTGTGTAGATTCCCAGTCATCCAGGTCATGCTAATCATAGCCGCTTCAGTAAAAACCACCTGGACTTATCCTGTAGACTCTTGAAGATGTTCCACTTCTCATCCAAGAGGCTTCTTTAGTTCTAACTGATGTATGGGGAGTTACAGAATTTATAGTCACCCCAGCTCACATGATTAATGACCCATTATTTATATGCCTAAAGGTGTGAATTGAGGGGAAACCAGGTGGTCTGCCAACAAGAGCAGCAATCATGGTGCTGGGATGTGTCAGTTTACACAACAAAGGATGTGAATCTGCAAAGTCAGGAGTGACTCAACATATTTTTGATGACAGACTGAAGCCCCCTTAATATAGAAGGGACCACGGTTATGCAAATTTCTGAACAGGTGCTTTGCAATTCTTCAAAGATTGTTTTCAGTTGTGCTTTCCTAGTGCAGTAGTTTCACTCTACTTCTTGCTTTAAAACACCTCGAAGGCCTTCTACTGGATTCGAGTCAGGCAACATACTTTCCCGGATGACAAGTTGTTTTGATCATGAAGTAACACTAGATTGTTCAGTTGTCTTATGTCATTTTTTATGTCTCATTTTTGCTATATTTTGCTTTTGTTGAGGGTTTTTATGTCTTTTGTCGTTTTGTTTCTTGTGTCGTTTTTTTTTTCTTCTTTGCCTTGCTTGTGTTCTTTGTCTAATTTCTTTTGTCATTTTGTTTCTGGCTTTTGTCATTTTTGGTCTGGTTTGTAACTTTTTTGTCTCTTGCATTTTTTCATGCCGTTGGTCTCATTTTTTGTTTTGTCTCGTTTTTGTCATTTTGTGTCTCACTTTTGTAATATTTTGTCTTACTTTGTCATTTTGATCATAAAGTAAAATATGATATCGTTCAGTTCCAGATACCTGTGATTGAATGTGCTGTGCTTCTGTAGATAAACTGTGATGTGTAAGTTGTAATGCGTAAATGATAAACTGAGGCATAATGTTGTTGAAAAATGAACTTATATTTTTCTTACCCAATGTCAGGTTGTTCATAATGTTTTGCAAAAAAGACAGTTCATTAAATGGCAAAATTGTCAGAATGGACTATTTTCACTAAAACAATGGAAAAATGCGGAGCTGTCATTATGTATAGGTTACTATGCTGTTATTTTATCGATTCGGCCCACTTGAGATCAACATGGGCCCGAATGTGGCCCCTGAACTAAAATGAGTTTGACAGCCCTGAGGCTATGTAGCCAATTGTTGACAGAGACACCATATTTGACATGCCACCTCCAATCCCACTCATTTATCGGCAATGGCTGGCCACAAATATGCCTGTAGCACTAACACAACAAACATAGCTTATTTATTGCTTGTAAATTATTATGGACAAAGCGAAGAAGGTTTAGCCGGAGTTAGCATGGCGAAGCAGCTAGCTGTTAGCGCTAGCTGTTAGCTGTACCCGGTATTTCAACGTTAGCTTCGTTGAGACTATATAAGCAGCTAAACACACAGATTCAACGAATATGTATCAGGCAGAAGGTCGCTTAGAGACGCCGGAAGGCTCAAACTTTCAAAATGAAGGCAGTGACTGTGGACATTTGAGTAGCCTCCGGGAGCTAACGTCGGGTAGCACACTGGCTCCACTCGAGGTCTGAGCAGCGTCGAGGACTGAAGATCTAAAAGTAAGTAACTTTATTCTCCCTGCTGCTCGTAATGAAACACAACTCTTACCTTTAGCATGTAGGCGTCGGAGTAAGCCACCTAAAGCAGACGGGCGAACGAATAATCCGTAGTTATTCACAGTAAATTGGTTAACAAGTGATCAACAACAATCCCCATTGTAACAAGGGCACCGCCATTTTCCAGGACGTCAGAGGCTGTCGGTAGACGTCATTACGCAGGACGTCAAAGAGGTATTGCTGAAGAGGTACATTTAATTTTACACAAATTTTAGACAAAAATACCCTCATAAGTGTAACATTCCAAATTTATAAATGTTCTTACCCGTTTAAAAAGTAATACAGAGGTATTTTTCGCCTAAATATGTTCAACACGCTCTTCCATTGGGAATATTTGTCGTGTTTTTCATGCATAAATTTGTAGGGATTAACCTTAATTATCTCAGGTTCTTAACCTTAATATGTACTTTAGCTAGTATAATTTGTATTATATATAATATTGCAGGCTCCTAATAGTATACAGTCAAATAAATTTGCATAATTTAGAGTGCCCTAGCTGTAATATTTAGATTGCTTGGGTAATTTTAGTTAATTTATTACTACAGGGACTTCACCTGCCTGTTAGATAATTTTGTAATGCTAGTCATATTTCCCTACCAGATGTGACTTTGGCTCAACAGCTGTTTTGAATGCACTATATCAGGGGTGTCAAACTCATTTCGGTCCAGGAGCCACATACGGTCTAATTTGATCTCAAAGGGGCCAGACCAGTAAACTTAGAGCATAATTACCGAGAAGTAACAATAAGTCTAAGTTTTTCTGACGTTTTAGTGCAAAGGAGAACAAGTATATTAGAAAAATCTTTATATGTAATGAACCGTCCTTTTAAAAAATTATATTAGAAACAACCAGAGAATAAAGTAAGTGCAATTTCAACAACACTGTGACTCAGTTTAACATTTATTTGTGTGCATTGTGCATTACAACTGATCACAGTGATTGTACAATGGCACATATATAGTCACAGGTATGTGTAACTTAAAAACATAGTCCTGGAATTTAAAAAAAAATCAAACTTATCAAGATATAGAAATTTTTTGAAGTCCGTTTTCCACATCTGGAAAATAATTGTGAACACCTAAATTAACTCTGCACACCTTTAAATCTTAAGTAGCAGCTATTTTATACAGACAGTTAAGAAAGTAAAGTTGTCACCTGCCTTGTTTATGTATAAAATGTATATGTAAAATATACATAAAAACTACATACATAACATGGATGCATCCATTAGAAATAACATTCCACTCAACACTTTTGTAGTGAATCTGATGACCAACACTGAATTTCACAGTATTTACTACAGCAAGTTTTCATTCAGCAACTGTTTTTTTCCTAAGGCAACAATGTTTAAAGCAACATTTTACAGGATTTATTCTTGCTTCGTATTTGCTCCTGAAACTTGACATCTTTTAGCCCGCACAAGTGCATCAGTATCAGGCATCATGTCCTGAGCAGCAGCCAACTTCAGCCTGTCAGTTAAGT
Organism: Acanthochromis polyacanthus; assembly: GCF_021347895.1. Lineage (NCBI taxonomy): Eukaryota > Metazoa > Chordata > Actinopteri > Pomacentridae > Acanthochromis > Acanthochromis polyacanthus. The sequence continues at coordinate 3,767,296 of NC_067128.1, forward strand.
GCTTATGTGTGAGCTTTGTGTGCAGTTTTGCTTTATTAATGTTCATTACTGAGAAAACTTGCTCACAAAGATAGGTCGTCCAAACGTGCACAACATATTTGCAGCCAGTGCTGTTCATTTAGGGTAGCCTGGAAGGAGATGCCGGGTTGAGAGTATTACAAGTAATACTCAGAGTATTACAAGTAATACTCTCAAACTGGGTGCGGAGGGGCCACACGTATGGTCCGTGGACCGGTACCGGACCGCCAGGGGATCCAACCCGACCCGTACATAATACATCAAGAATAATGGATTTGGACAGATGTCTTTTTTTTAAGCTGCTGATCTTTCTGCTCTTTTCTGTTACTATGAATATCTGATTAATTTTATTACTCTGGATGCAATCTTTTTCTCAAAATTCACAAACCGAGACCCAAGTTTTCACGTTTTCTCCTCAAATTGAACTCTATACTGAAAATCTTCAGTTTAATGAACAACAACAAATCAATACAAATCTGGAAAATTTTACACATTTTCCCCTAAAACATCTGGCATACCTGCTGTATGTACACGTTCTTTTCCTCATATATTATTAAATCACTGCTTTATTGAAAGAAAGATAACACTTTTTTGCCACATGTATTTACTCAATGCTTGAATTGTAATTTCTGCAGTGGATGAAACCTTTTATATGATTATCAGAATGTGTATTTTCAGCATGATAAAAGTGTGATATTTCCAATAACTTCCACTAGAGGGAGACAAAGAATTACTGGTGGACTTGGGCATCCAGGACTGGCTTTTTGACACATGCAGTGTGTGATTTGACCAGGTGACTCACTGGAAAAGTATTCTGCTGAATAAGATTGTACAAATAATAATGCACAAACAAACACAAAAAACATCTGCATTTGCAATATCTTGAATATCAGACTGTGAGTTTTTACTGCAGGTCTGTAATGCACCCAATTGGTTTGAGCTTTTGCCCCAAAATATAGATTCTAACCACTCCTCCCATATGTGGTGGTGCAGATTTATACGTGAAATTCAGTGAAATCATAAGTAAATGATATTAGAGAGTGATATATATGCACAGCAGCATTCAAAGGGCATCAAAACTAGACAAAAAATAAAAGCTTTCGGTTGTATATCTGCTGAAAAAACAGTAAAGGGCTTTAAAGTCAACAAGGTGCAACAGATTTCATGCTCTTTAAATAAAGTAGAAATATAAATAGAAGCAATTTCCCTTTTTTCTTTTAATGGTGTCACAAACTGGCTTGCATAACTGTGGCAAAGGAGGGAGATATACTGCTTACAACAGTCAGACAAAGTAATTTATTAAGCAAATGGAGGACAGTTAAAACTCATGGAGCGTGAGGGTCGGTTGAATCTGAAGTGTGGGATGCACACAGGGGTGGAGGTAGTGTGTTGTGAGATGCAAAAAGGTAAAAAAAGGAATGTGAAACTAAAGCAGCAGCACTGCATGATTGCTTAGCTGTCTGGGTAGGAGAGCTAGAGAGAAAATTGAAGCAGCAGCCACCACTTTGTAAGCTGCAAACTTTGCATCCGAATGTTTGTAATCGGTCCATGTCAACCTGAAATATACAGCAGGTAGACAAAAGAACATGAAACAGAAAAGGGCAGAGTTCCACACAGTGGTTATAGACTATAAACTGCTTTTTAAAACCTAAATTAATCAAATGAATCACACTTTTCAAACATTTCCAGACCCATAGTTAATGCTGCTGGTGTAGATGAGACAAAGAGTAAAACAATACCTTATTTTCAGTTTGCATTTGACAGATTCTAAACACCACGTCTTTAAAATTTACTCTGTTTGATTCAGAATATGCAGAACTGCTTTACTTTACTCATTGTCAGAAAACAGAGATATGCTATTCAGGTCCAAGAAAATGAGTTGTTTCGACTTAGTTTTAGCATTATTTGTCATACTCCTGTTTGATTATACTAAAACTAATTCAACTATACACAAACAAAAACAAGCTTAGAATTTACCTAGTAGGAAACAACATTGCATATGGCATCAAAAACTACAATGGGATAATGTCTGTGTAGAGTAAGCATGCAGTGTTTTAGGCCATATTTTAGTTTAGTGTGTAAATAATCCAACATTAATTACATCTATGCCGAGTCCAGTTGTCGTGGGGTTGTTGGTAAATGAGAGCTATCCTGTATTGCATTAGTGCGATCTTGACCCAAAATATGTAAATTTTGACCCAGTGTTTTAGTGTGTAACATAGAAGGAGTTACAGGTGACACGTTGCAGCTATTTGTGATATTTAATTCAACTTTAAGAAAACTGAAATAAGAATAAATTGCATTTCTTCCACCTAACCAATCAAACTTATTACCACCCTTTATGGACATGCAGAAGATCTCCTGAGGAACCTCTGCAGAACAAGGCAGCAATAATTATTAATTATGAATAGGGGACATCATGGTGAATAAGATTATTGGTTGTAGTAGAAAGCTATATTTTTTTTCTTTTGTGGTTTAAGATGACCAAAAAATAAAAGTCGCCGTCATCTGTTTTTCCTTTAACCGTGACAGAGTAAAAGCAGAGCAACATCTCGTGCCCTCTCCCTTCCCCTTCTGAGAAAAGGCAGCATTGAATCATTTACTCCGTCCAAATTAAAATTTGGAATCTGCATGCATTATATATTCACCCCTGCTCGGACAAATCCTCTTAACTGTGGGAGAAATTGTCAGGATGTGTCCTGTAGAAAAGTAAGAGCCTTGTCTGGTTGTATTGCCCGTAGCAAGGGAGCATCTCAATCTGTCACTCAAATCCACACGCACACACACTCACACCAACCACAGTAAATCAGCTTATGAATAATATATACTTATACTTTCTTTATTAATATTAAACATTGCATAATGAAGCTCAGACTATAAGCAAATCCCAGAGCAATATTCATATTACCATGAGCTCTCCTGGAGTGGACCTTTCATTGTTTATGTCAGTCCTGTCACATTGTGGTTAAACACATCAGACTGGCTTCTTTTAAAAGGTTTCACCTCAACAACACCAAATCCTCTTATTGTCCTTAAAAAAGTGTATTATGCACCGAGCGTGTTGGTCTATTTTAAGATACTTGTATTAATGTCATTTTTTTTTTGTATTCTTTGGAGAGTAAACAGATGGGAGGGAGATGAAAAATGGAAGAAAAAAAAGGATGTAATGCAGGATGTGACCCAGAATCAAAGCTGCTTGTACTTTTGTCCACTCAAGAGTTTTAACATCTAGCATTGTCTCCGGGCTCGTTTTTTTTTTTTTTTTTTTTTTTAATGTCTTAGCATAAATTATAAGTGTGTGGAATCGCCTTAAAATGTGGTAAAATACAGAGGAGAGGTTGAATGTCACCATAATGCATCCTGTTACTTGGACAAAACTTTTCATTTCCTCTTCTCTTGTGCAGATATCGCCCTGCGGTGTGTTCACATATCTCCCGTTCACTGATGGCACTTAACCACGAGAGATGCATGTCTCCTCAGAGGCAACACTTTGGACTTAAAACCTTTCCTGTGTCCACAAGCATGGGGTATTTGTGGTAAGTTGGCCCTGCGCAACCCAGCTTAAACTGCCTTTGCCCGCAGCCCTGCAGATACAAGCTATAATGGAGACATTGATGTATTATTGAGAAACCCATGGGTGAGGATCAAGGAGCTGCTTGCAGGCAGCAGCAGAGTGTGTGAACTCAGGATAATGTTTTTTCCTTCAGCATTCAATATGTCCACGAACGCTGCTCCTGCTGCTGCTCTCTTGGCCCGGCGCGAAGAAGAAGACATTTCATGTAATATCACATCCCGAATTTATGCGCTCCAGTCAAAGCAATATGCTCGACAACATGCTTGGCCTATCTGTGAAAGATAGCTGTTGTGCTGTAGTGTTTCCATGTGACGTCTGCTGAGGTTATGTCTGCTTGAGCCAGAGCTGAGATGACATTTCATTTATATAAATAATTACTGTCCTGAAAGTCCCCGAGGCCTGCCCTGAAGCAATCAAACTTCTAATGCTCTTAAAATTGCCCACCATGTTTTATTAATGGCGGGCTGTAAAATGTATTGCTATAGCTGCACACTTCTCTGCTGATCCGCCAGGAAATAGTGTCAACTTTAAACGGCCGTATGAGGCTTTTATTTTTACTCAACAATGTATTTCAACCAAATTACGGCGCCACACAAGTTTGAATTGTGCGATAAGGTAAAAAAGAGAAAGGGACTTGAGTGCGTTCTAGCCGCTCCGTACAAAGCACTCATCTGTGCATACACCAATCTAAATGAACACAGTGAAGTATGTGCAGAATGATTGCCCATTAGTGCCATTAATTGGCTCTGAGTGAACCTGATCTGCTCTTCAAGGACTCTCTCAGACTCTGAATTGTGTAAATGGAAAATTAAGGAGGCTTCATTCTAAAAATAAGAATAAAAAGTAAAGTAATGCTGTGTTAAGGTATCACAGTCGCTAAACAGGTTTGTAATGTCTCCTGGCTGTGCCAACAGAGGGTACTGTTGCCTCACAACATGCTTAAATTATCCCAACAACAAAGCTGCAGCCTGCTGTTTGTCCCCCTCTGGTTCAGTGTGTGGAAATATGTGAGCCTTACATTAAGACTGTGCAGCTGCATTATGGGAGCATTTCTGCAGCCCAGAATGTCAGAAAATGATCTCAATTAAAAGTGACCTTTGAATCAAATTTGACCTGTATGTGATCTCAGTGTTCAAACGTTAAAAGATGATGTCTCCTTAGTAACTTAGTGAATTTCTTATGGCACTGCCTGAAAGAAAAAAAGTGTAGAAAAGGGAAACTGATCAGACTGTTTGGGAAACATGATGGTTTTTGGGCTACAAAAGGTCAGAATGGGACTTTTGGTTGTTAACTTGACACTGCTCCTACAACCAGACAGTGTGACCTTATGATTGAAGTAAGTAGCCACAGATGAGTGATAATTACTTTATTCTGCATGGAGCTCTTTGCTGAGCTCCGGGGATCCGCCGCTAGTTGCCCCCAGTGCCCCGTATGTCGCCTTCACATGTCTGTGGTGTCTGACGCGCCACGGACGCACTTGAACTTGAATCCTCTCCCACTCCACGGTGGCAAACCCCAACCACACACACACGCACACACTGGCTGCACACACACATGCACGCACACACAATTGGTCCAAACAGAGCATCTTTCATCGTGTGAGTCAACAAGGAGTAGCCTCCACGCTGAAGGAAACTGGGAAACATTGGACCTCAGCTTGTTGGAAGAAAAAAAGAGGAGGTGTCTTGTCTGCCCGCCTGCTCTCTCTCTCTCTCTCTCTCTCTCTCTCTCTCTCTCTCTCTCTCTCTCTCTCTCTCTCTCTCTCTCTCTCTCTCAATCAACGAGGCTACTGCCACCAGAGCCAAGAGTTGCCGTTCCGTGCACCGATGCCAAAACGCGCAGGAGGAGTCAGTGCCAAAGTGTCATTTTAGCGCACTACTGCTGAAATGGTAGGACTGTAGGGAATCCTGAAGTAAACAGCTGCCATTTGACCCCCAGATGATATAATTACACCATTAAAAACAAGAAAAAGGGGTTAAAGAAGAGGAGCTAAAGAGGAGCCAAACATCCATCACCGGCTGGAGCGCTCCGTTCTTCATCTGTCACCGCAGTCGCTGCAGAGGTGGGCAGTCCAGGATTTTTTATCCGCAAAAGCTCATTACAGAAAAAATAATAATAGTTACCTGCGCACATATCAACTCCTCGGTCGCACATAGCCAAACTGCTTCCTTAAAAAAAAAACTACACTTTGGCTTCCTTAATCCAGGTGTTGCTTCCTCCGAAGACGCTGCAGGACATTGTGGACAAACTGGTCTTCCATCCTTATCGCGCTCCCGTTCTTCTGGTCATCTTGTTCCAAACGCGCATCAAAAAAGTTGCAGCCGGACAGACTGTGAAGAGAAGAGGGATTAGAAAGAGAAGGGGAAGGAAAAGTTGGTCACCTGCGATCCAGAGAGGACCGACACCACGGTCCAAGCCGACTCCAAGTGCCGTTCACCGGGCGATGCCAGAGTAAATGCCGGGGCAATGTCCCGCCGCAAGCAGGTGAACCCGCAGCACTTTTCGTTGACGCACAGGGAGACAGTACAAGGTGAGTTTAATTCTTTTCACACCTTCTATCTGACCCCTTGCTTATGTGGTTTATTCTTTATCATAATTATAAAATATGATTTCCAAGATAAATTAAACACGACTTTGGTTGAAAAAAATTCAGTTGATGTCCTTTATGTTGTTTTTGGAGTTTGGATAATGCGCAAAGCAAAACAGATAATTACCAGCAAAAAGTGATTTGTGAAATAAATTGACCATGTGATAAGACTTGTGCACAAACAAGAAAAACATTGTGGTTCGTTTTGAGACATCCTCACCGACTCAATCTGGGTAATTGCAGGTTAATAAGAGTTGTTTTAACGCCAGAGTTAATATTTTACGGCAGAGTTAATATTCCAAATGCGCCTTTTACAGCTTCACAGGACTTTACTGGGAGAGACGAGAACTACAATGGGGGTGACTGGCAGGAGTGTATGTGTGTGTCTGTGTGTGTGTCTATGTGTGTGTGTGTGTGTGTGTGTGTGTGCGTGTGCGCGCGCAAGCTTGCATGCACGTGCGTCGAGTGTGTAATCCAACATTTCATCACAACACAATTTTGCTTCTTTTTTTTGCAGCATATTGCAACATGTGGCCACGTGTGGACCATATTTATCTGCACTTATTCCACATATTTCTAAATGTAGTTATTTATTGGCAGACTTTGCATAAGATCATTTAGATTTAACTGTAAATAAACAGCCTGTTTCTCTCTTGTGCTTTCACTTTCTGTCACACACTCTCGCATTCAAACACAACGTCTCGAAATTATTTTTTCCTTCTTGACACATAAAAGGCCTGTAAACAGTTTAGGAACTAAAATGTAATTGTGCATGAAAATAAGTTTGCAGTTACTTACAAAGCAAAAAGAAGACACCACACACACAAAGTTAAATTTTCAAACCGAGGCTCACAACTTGTTTGAAGCTTTTCAAAGCTGCGACGAAAAATTGTGATTAAATAACGCAGATGAAATCTGTGGCAGGAATATTTTTGGGGAGGGGGGGCATATGATTAAAAAGTCGCATAATCCAATTTCAAATCAATTATATCAATCTAACCTTCATCTCCCAGCGCTCTGCTGTGCCTAAATCCAATTTCATAGAGGCCTAATCTGGGTAATTCATTGCAGAAGTTCATGATGTAATCTTTGGTCAATCTGTTTTGTGTTGAAAACGGTTTAGGTGCATTCCGTCCCAGCCGACACATTTAGCATTTAGACTAATCATTTATCCCACTCATTCTGTCTCTCTCTCCTTCTCATCTCTCTGACATCCCCCCCTTTGAGTTTTAAGCTGAAATAATTATGGCAATTTCAAACCAAAAGAGCAATCTGAAATCCAAATGTTGGCTCTAACTGCTGCTCTTTGTTTTTTTTTATTATATATATCTATTTAAATTCAGCCATTATGCAGCATCCTCATCACTTTTGAAGGATCTCCTCTGAATATTGATCTGACATTTCCTTCCCTCTGTCAGTTAATTAACGTGGAGAAGACTTGACCTCTTCACCATAAATTCTGGTCTGAACCAACATTTCTAACATAACTACAGTGTCACCTCAGGCTGTGTGTGTGTGTGTGTGTGTGTGTGTGTGTGTGTGTGTGTGTGTGTGTGTGTGTGTGTGTGTGTGTGTGTGTGTGTGTGTGTGTTTGTGTGTTCAGCATTTACCCTCATGAAATATGACAAATAACTACAACATTTTGCACTTTTTCATTTGTTTCTGAGTGAACAAATTTGGACTAACTGTTAAATATTTGCCTCTGCTCCTTGCAGTCACTTTGTTTGACATCTTTTGCATAGTGGTTTTTGCACGAAATCTCACAGCACCTGCTGTGCAGTTTTTTTTTCCTCCTTAAAAGTGAACCTGTGGTGCTGAATGTAGATCAGACTGATAATTAGCTGTCACAGATTAGCTTTAAATTTCTTAATTTCTTTGCTGCATTCGAATGTCCCCAGGATTCGTGTGTTCTTGCCTGAAGCTTTTAATGACTGCTTTTAGAGATCTTTTTAATCATCCGCTGACCTGTCTTCAGAGACTTCCAAGTGTCACACAACAACTCAATATCTGCAAAAGCTGACGAATGTTTGATGTTCGGCTCGCTCATGCAGAAGTCGGTGTTGTGCTGGAACAAGTACAGTAGGATGCTGGGCGAATGTGGAGGGCCTGAATCTGGTCCTACCTGTTCTTTCACATGATCTGCTCTCTGAGCTGTGGCCTCAAGCAGTGACAATGACCTGAGAGGCACAAGTGCAAGTTTAAGGAAGGACTGGACTTGCAGGTATTTTTGTTTAAGGTCAAATGCAGTGCCAAAACTGGACTTTGCACACGCGAGCACAAAGCATTATTATTCGTATCCGATTGTTCTCCCTCTGCAAGAACAATGGGAGTGTGTGAGCGACTGTGTGCACAGATGGACTTCTATTTGCATAAAGCACCTAAGCTATGTTTGCCATACGTACAAGACACCTTAATACGATACCTCATCGAAGGCTGTGATGGATGGGAGGCTTGAACTGTGCCTGCCATTCAGCGTCTTGCAGGCTGCCTGCTTGCTGTGAGCTGTTTCTTTGGGTGGGTCTGGAGAGGACCAGGATCCCACCTCAGGCTGGAACGGCTGAGGACCACTGGGGGAAAACCAAACTGTAATTTGATTGAGTCAACATATAAGCAGAGCTTTTCATATGTGCAGCGAGGAGGCATTGAAATTAACTGGAATTGATAAGAAAAAAAAGAAGTAACTCATGTTTGCTTTTAATATCTCTGTGATATTTTTAATTCGTCAATAGTTCAGCTTGTACTTTTTGATATCAGCTGTCAAAACCAGTCACAAGGTTTTTCTTTATATAAGTAATAATATGAAGTCCCTGCAGGGTGTCAGCATACATCAAGCACATGTCAGATCAGGGGTTATTCGGTGTAACTGAACGCAGCCTTGTGCCCTGCAGCCATAGGCCCTATAGGTCATACACTGCTGCAACATGAAGTTCACTAAACCTGAATATCAGCATATTTCTGGACAGGCTGTTAGTGGAAGAGTGCTTACTGGAAATCTACTTGCTAGGCCAGACAGTTAGAGGGACATGCAGGTGACTGTAAATGCAATCAATGTACTCAGCCCAGAAAATGTGCCAATAAAAGCACAAACACAAATCACACTCAAAATACATGCAAAACTGTACATGTTCACTCTCTATGCATGAAGCTGTTCTGTTTTAATTTGACCTTCAGTGTGGAGTTCATTCTGTAATTTAATAAGGCTCTTATTGGGAAAACATCTTTTTATTTTTATTTTCGATGATTCAGCTTGTTGTCACATCCATAACAAAGAGAAACCTGTCACACAAACATCTTTATGAATTGCTCACAAATTAACGTGAAAACAACTGCTGCTGCTCAGAATCTCAGGTCTCCCTTTATTCAGAGCACTGGTCCATTTCCAACCTAATATCAGCATTATTGCAGATAATTCTCCTCTGGATCCAGCCATGGAAACGCCTCGAGATAACTGTTTACTCTCAGAATTGGCATGCTACTTGTGAAACAGTTAATGTTTTCTTCTTTATTCACACCATATGGCTGTCAAATGACGGAGAGAAACCCACCGTACGCGCTGTAACACCACAGTAAATATTCACACACATTGTGGTAACCGGATGATAATCTCACAGGAGATGACTGGTGAGCGATTTATGATTTACTGTGAGGCATTGCAGTTTGTGCTCGGATTTTCTTTCAATATTTCAATATTATTGAACTCATTTAATCAGTTTTGCAACACTATAAAGCTTCTTTTTTTTATTATTCTATCGCTAAAATTGTTTGGCAAATTTGATTTATATCTCCGAATGTCATGCCTCATAGGTTGCAAGTCATTTTTAGCGATTTGGTGACAAGTCACAGTCAGCTGCAGAGCCGTATTTTGCTCACTTTCAGTCTGATAATCTAAGATTTATGATAAGGAATGAGACTGTTACAGATTAAATGGTGATAAGATAATGAAACACACAGGCCTGGCCTTACACAACGCACACTGTTGCAGCTCTGCTTGGCAATCGCTGCTGAGAAAAAGGGATAGGCTAAGCGAGGCCGCTTGTTGTTTGAATTTTTGATTGCAACCATCTGCAACGTTGCTGGTGTCATTTATTTTCAATGACAGCGTGAATCTTACCCCGACTTTCCCTGTGGGGTTTACAAATACGATCGTGTGTGTGTGTGTGTGTGTGGGTGTGTGTGTGTGTGTGTGTGTGTGTGTGGGTGTGTGTGTGTCTGTTTTCCCCTCAGTAAATGTAAAAGGGGGGGAAACAAAGAGAGACAGGTCTGAACCCATACAGTATGGCTGACTGTCATACGAGTGCCCATGGCCTTACTCTGCCTCTAACAGCAGAACACAGTGTACAGCTGCTATTAAAATGTTGTGTAAGGTCAGGACTTCAGCGTCAACGGAAAATAGTTTTGAGGTTTTAGTTTGACGCTTGCTTCGGAGCATTTCATCAAAATCAAAATTAGATTAAAAGAAATATCCAGAAAAAAAATCCATTTTGTTATTCAGGTTCCAGGAGAACTTGTTAAGTTAAATTTTTCTTTGACTCACCTTCACTTCAGACACAATGAAACAACAAAAGAATCCCCATTTAGACCACCATATGAGGGTAATAATTAGTTTCATTAATGTCAGAGGACACGACAGGAGGCCAGAGTGCTCGTGTATGCACTTTGGCATGTTTTACCTTCCTACATTGTTTCACCTGGCCACTAATTTAAAAACCGCTGATGAGGACATCACATGTAGCGCAACACATACCAATCTTGACAGTATAATTACAACGTAACCGTAACCAAACTGCAGGGGAACGATTTTAACATTTGCAATTAAAAAATAAATAAAAAAATCAGCCTCAAACGTAACATTTCCATCTCTGTGACAACGTTATTTCTTTATTAAGTGCTTTCTGGCCGGGGTGTTTGAATATTTTTTCGACCTTTTTACATAAATGGAAATTTTTTCGGTGAAAGAGGTCCATTGTCTTCAGCTGTGTCTCCCATCTGGTACATATTGTGCAGTGGCAGTGTGCAGCAGCAGCAGCAGCAGCAGCAGCAGCAGCAGCAGTGGAGTGACTGACTGACTCTCTCCTCATCAAACTGATAGGGGGTGCTCTAAGGCTGCCTGACTTAACTCACACTTGATAAGACGGAGTAGCAGGACTGTCATTGGGTGAACATGGCTCTGTGTTAGTGTGTGTGTGAGACCAAGAAAAGACAAATAAAGTATGTGTGGTATTGTGTTAGACAGCTGGGTTTCATTGCTATCATCACGCTTTCTCAACGATGGCATGTTTGACAGTGCGTCAGCTATGCTCCTTTACCTATCAAGCATGTTCCTCTCACATAGGAGTTTATACAGAGGAATTAAGACACTGTCTGTCACGATGAGAGGCTACATTAGTGTGTTATTCTTTCGTGTGTGTTTCCATTTCGGTATATTTGTGTCTAACGTCTTCTAGGTTGCATTTTTTTTTCCCCCACCGCAAAGCATTCCATGTTCCTTCTTGCACATGTGTTTTTTTTCTTGCTCAGGTGAGCCTCAGGACAGATGAGTGAGCGGGTTTCGGAAAGAGAGGGGTGCGGTTTTGAGAAGATGTCCGACTGATATTCCAGTGGCATAGTCTCGGTGCCAACTGCAGCTAATTTACTGCCTTCTGCCCTCAGGCCTTGTTACTCAACCATAGGTTAACAAACAGGCCTCACTCTATTTGTCTTTGTTTCTCACCGGGGAGAGAGTCGAGTTCAAAACGCTCGGGTGTCAGTCTTTTTCCCGTGTCTCCTGCCACCTGTCCTGTTTTTCAAAGTCAGAGCACGCCATATTGTTAACAAAGAAGATCTCCCACAAGAAAAAAGTTCTACGCGCCGCACATATGTGCACAGTTACATGGCTCGTGCGAGCACGCTGGAACATTGCTTCATGTGAATTATGGTCACAAGCTGTGAACTGTAGGTAAATATGTGTTTGTGTTCCTTCTTTGCCGCCAAAGATTATGAGATGGAAATTATCTGGCAGGCATCCAGGAACCCATCGCCATTTAGAGAAAAGATATTTGGCATCGGATCATCACTCCAGGGCGAAGTGAGAGGACTGGAACGTGTGTGTGTGGGAGGATGGGTGGGTGATTGGGTGAGGGGTACGAGGAGGGGTGTGATTCATAGTTGCAAAGAAAAGATAAAAAAATTTGGTGAAAAGATGTGTAACATTCAGCTCAAAAATTCTGCCCGAGTTTAATAGTTATGACTGGGAGTTTAGAGGAGCGAGCGCCTCCCTGACAGTTTGAGATGGGTGATAAGAGAGTTTAGGATCTGTGCTCTGATAACTACACACCAGGACACAAACGGCACACAAGCAGGCACACACCCTCTTTGTCTAATCTTTGCAATTATTAGGGTGTCATGTTTGGAGAAAGAGAGAAAAGAGAGGCAAGGAGGAGGAGGAGGTGGAAGCAGCAGCAGCAGAGACAGGCATTTGCTGCTATGCTTCTCTCCCAGGCATCTACACCTCTCCCTGGGTACCCGCTCGCTCAGACGCCCCTAGAGTCTCCGGAGCTTCAGGTTTCCTCTGGGCTCTTAAGAAGGAGACACATTTTCATACCGGTACATCAGGGTAGTGTTTAAAAAAGTGGGGGGCGGGGGTGTCCATGTGGGATTTAAGCTGAGGGACAGAGTCTATGCCATAGGGGAGGAAGGAGGGGAAGAATGTGTAATGGTTATTAATGACCGTGTCAGATCTGTGAAGAATGAGATTTACTCTCTTAACAGGACCCCGGGTTTGGCTTTATAGATTTTCTGTCTGTGGAGAATAGGGAGAATACAGTGCAGAAACTCACCTGATCCATTCACACACGCTTAGACATCTCACTGCCTCTGCTTTTTTTTTCTTTTTTCACCTCCCTCTCATTTTTCTTTTCTCTGTCTTATTCTATGATGCTCGCAAACACGAAAACACGCACAAACACACACGCACACGCGTGCACGCTCGGTGGATGTGGCCTCCGTTACGCTACACTTTGTTCTGCACAAGCTGGGGCTCCCACGTGGTGAAGGCAGCCGTCTAGCTATGACAGCTTAGCGCAGCAAAGGCCCTCACCGGAAACCCAACCTGCACTGTGAGATGAATAGCTTCCTGGCCACACACACAAACACACACGCGGGCAAGATACACAAACTCACATATACATGCAGTGTATGTGTCGGGTCCCACCCACGCAGATCTCTCACGGATAAGCTGCGCAGGTGTTTGTCTAGGCGAAGTAGATTTACTGCGGCGTTGTTTTATGCCACGAAAGTGACACAATTGTGAGTGTAATGAACAGCCTGTGTGGTAGGGAGGGATGGCTTTTATCAGGTAATGGTTTCAGGAATAACCAAACCTCACTGTCTGTGTTTTTTTTTCTACCTGTGAAGCTTTGTTTTTCCTTGTCTTTCTTCTGTTTTTTTTTTAAACAAAAAAAGCATCACTGATTGATGTATTTTGCCTTCCTGTTCCTGCAGCAGAAGCCAATCATGACTCAAGGGCAGGTTCTCCATCTCCAGAGCCGTCCACCCCCAGCCCTCGGAGGGCAGGACCCGGGGAGCATGACCTGCTGACCTGTGGCCAGTGCCAGACCAACTTCCCTCTGGGTGACATCCTGGTTTTCATCGAGCACAAGCGGCGTTTGTGCCGGGGGCCCTGCGGCAGGCCGGGGTCCTTCTCCAAGCCCGGGGAGGCCGGCGGGGTCATGGGCATCCCCATCTCTCCCAGGGTCCGGTCGCTGGAGCTGGGCAGAGGTGCCATTCCGGTGGAAGTGGGCATCCAGGTGACCCCTGGAGGAGAAGAGGATGAGGCGAGGAGGCTGACGCCGGCCAAGGGGATCTGCCCCAAACAGGAGAGAGGAGGTACAGATACTGGAACACACTGTGCAATGCAATTAGAAGCACCAATGAGCTCCTCACAGTTCTGAAGAGAGCTTTCTTGTCAGAATACATGCACACGTCTTCCACATAGGTGCACTTACACAGCGGCTCTCACACATCTCTCACCTGTCCAAGACAGATAGCTCTCTTTAAAGAATCCCAGCTGTTTGTTATTTTGACAGTGGCCTTCAGGAGGGATTAATGTAGCCTGGGATGATTTTATTAGAGTGAGTGAGAGCTGCACTGTGTGTCTATTCTGCTCCATTCTAAGTAAAACATCACTCACATATACACACTAAATCACACACGCACACACTCGCAGGCCTGAAGGACTTCTTCAGCTGAAACCAATTGTGAAAGGCGAGGAAGAAGGTGATAGAGGAGCCGCCCCCAGAATGTGTGTGTGTTTGTGCATTTTTATTTATTTTTTTTGTGCACATCACGTGTCTGAGCGTTTGTAAAGAAATCCTGCAGCATATGAAGAGGTTAAGAAAGCTGATTAAAATTCATCTGTGTGCGTGGTGAGGAGAAGGGGATTAATAAAGCAGCAAGGCCGCTCATCTGGCTATGAGGGGAAGAGGGATGGGAGGGTGAGGGGGTGAGGCGGTGGGGCAGAGGGAGGGGAGGGGAGGGGAGGGGGGACAAGGCCTGTAGACTGCCAGCGCTGCAGGGAACCCAATTCAAAGTTATCAGAGGAGACAGTCACCATCGCACCCAAGAGCTGGGGAAAGGCTATCCAGGATTACACAGACTCCAGCAGACCAGGAGGGAGCTGGTTGGAGGAAGGAAGACGGTTGCTTTGTAGAAGTTAGCAACCAGAATTACACGAAGATTAGACAGTTAACAGCAGAAACTGGTCACCATTTTGCTGCGCTGTTAAGTCATAGCGCAGTAAAGCGGACATAGGCGTCGATTTCAGGCCGGATGCACCATGAAAAAAACATACAGCAGCAGAGGACTGAGGGGGATTTTGAAAAACTGCCATAACGTTCCTCGTAGCTGCAGAAAAGGCGCGAATCGGTGCATGAAAATTCACCAGGATGCGAGAAATCTCCTCGCTACTAAACATGTCACACTGAACCTATGAAAGTCGAGGTTTTTACATGACAGATATCTAATATTTATATTAGATTGACTCAGTTGTGGTAGATTTTATCGCTGCAGGTGTAGACAGTCACACTTTTATTAATGTAATAATAGTCAAATTATTTCAAAGGTTCCTACACAACTGCCATGACACACTGGAAAATAACTGGGTGGTTATACTGGTTTATAATGTAGTTACATATGCAAAAGGTGTGAACGTGGACTTATCATGATAACAGGATGCGGCTTTTCATATTCGCATAGGGCTAACAGACTTTTTTTCCCCTCATTTGAGTGGTTGATATCAAAATCAGTTCACATGCTTCACACCAAACAAATAACTGGTGACCAGATTAACCAACCAGGTCAAAATGCAAAGTTTTTGTGCGAGAGTTTGCTTAGTCCCACGACTCCAGGAGACCAAGCTGGCCTCTGAGATATTACAAATGTCGTGTAAAAGCATTATGAATTTGAGCATTGTGTTCACTTCAGAGTCAACGCCGGTGAAGACCTCTTTTGTCATCGCTGCAGAAAATCAAATCCCATCGCTCAGTTTTGTGTGTGTGGCCAGCAGCTGTGTGTGGCCACCATCTTGCGCGGTGGGAAGTATCTATTGAAGGAGATCACAAACAATGTGTGACAGAACCGCTTTGGATGTCACCGTTCATTTTAGAAAATAAAAACATGGCTATCATTTTGCAGGATATTTTCAAGTTCATTTTTTTCTTTATCCCCAATAAAAAACACATTGATTTTAAAAGTGAGCATCAGTCACTAATAATGTGGCTTTTGTTAACTGTCTCATTTTTTCACATTTAATGATCAGCTTTTATTAGCAACACAGACAAAAAAAAACCTCTAAAACATAGAACTCATTTGGAACCTTTGCAAAAAAAAAATTAAAACATTTTTCATTTTGTCTGTTAGGTGGTCAGAGGGAAGCATTTAGACAGAGTTAGTGAGTGACTCAGCCTGTTTGAGCAGCAGTCAGTTAGTCATTCAGACAGTCTGTCTTATCACTAAGAGAACAGGACATGAAAGCACTCGAAGCCCCAAATGAAAGAGAGGAGGAGAGCTTTGTTCAACACATTAGATTGCCACTCAAGGCAGTCTCAAGTTTCAACCAAATTAGATTACATTATTAGGTCTAATTAAGTCCAATGTGTTAGCAGCACTCACACTCGCAGACACACGCGTGTTGGAAGGAAAATTTTGCCTGCATGTGATTTCGAAGGAACTTTGGAACACGTAAATATTTGCAGCACAGGTGACCAAAAAAGAAAGAAAATAAGAATGTGCATCAAACGAGAGCTCGGATTTTGCACATATGCATGGAATGCTTGTGCTGCAGCATTAACCCTCTCCTCTCCTGGATTTAATTTTTTTTTTTTTTCACCTGGCTGTGTGCTTTATAACATCCTGTCTGGCCTCTTTGTCTGTCAGCCTGCTTGCTTAAACTGCAAACATGCTGCAAGGCTAGCAGATTCAACCCCAAAAGGTGCAAACACACTCACACAAATGCGCCAGCACGCACACTCTTTTGTACACACAGCATAGATGAAAAATGGCCCTTCTGTGCCCTGCTTTCTTTTTTCTCTCTCTCTCTCTCTCTCTCTCTGAGTTTCTGTTGCTGATGCATGCACTATTTGTGTATATTTGTGGGCTTTGTCAGAGTATGTTAATGTATACGTGTGCGCGCCTTGTGTGAATTTGTGTAGTGAAGAATGATGCGTGTCATCAGGCAAGCGAGAGGTTGTCGCTAGGGGAGCGTTACCACAGTAAGGCGACCCTGGCCCTGCTTTGAACTCCTCCCAGGACGCCTGTCGGGCCCCCTCGGAGCACTTTAAGACATTCAGTACATATGGGCTGAAGCGGCATCATGACAGCCGCTCTCTCCTTCTCTTTCTGGCTCGTTCTCACAAACACAGTATATGGAGATCACACGGTAAATATTTCATGAGTTGATGTGAACGACAGCGACATCCTCAAACATCTCTCTCTGCTTCTCGCCTCCGTCCACTTCTGATCTCCCTCTTGTCACTTTCTGTGGGCATAAAACGCAGAGGTTTTTTTTTTCTTTTTCTTTTTTTTTTCTCGATGGCTCAATGCGATACTGATACTGGTAACTGAAGCAAAAGTGGATCAAAGAACTAAAACCCGCCACTTTAGAACTGTCACACCTACATGTAAAGAATTTCTGCGGATGTGAAAAGTGTGCGAAGGAGCATTTTTTAAACGTGATAAGATCAGTTTTCATTCTTGAGCTAATGGGCAGCGAGGGATTTTTTTTAAAATTTTTCACCTTAAATGAGTCAGTGTGGTTGCCGGATGAAAACCTGTGCTGCAGGAAGTGATAACGACCTTTGTGCACAAAGAGGTCAGATCTGCAGACACTTGATTCTCCGATGCTGCCTCCAAATAACCGTCACATCCCAGTTTCCACACCTCTCCATCAGTGTGGGTTTGAAGGTGTCCCTATCCTCTCTTCTTAGTCTTCTACTTCTTTCCCCTCTCTGTTACTCCCCCCCACCCCATCCACCCCAGATTTTTTTTTTTTGCCCCACCACCCAATGCTCCTTTAATCACCTGGCTTGCTCTCATTTCCATATTAAATAGGCTTTAATCATGAAAAGCAATCAGGCTTTTGCATATTCATACCTTCCCCTGTACGCCGGCTTCCCTGTCTCGCTCCAGTGCCAAGCAGCCAGTAATCAGTAGGCAGGCGGCGTAATGCCATAGCCCCGGCCCATCGCATGAAAACACACACACTGCGTGAGTTAGAAATAACTTCACATGCTACTTACGTATTATCTCTACTCCAAGAGAGAGAGAGATAGAGGCAGAGGGAGAGGGGTAGGAGATAAAAAAGAAAGATGGCGAGACTGATCCCTGATTTGAGCTGCGAATATTTGTACAGAGGCTCAAGGAAAAGTCGATTTGCATAATGACTTTGTAGTTTTGCATTAATCACATTTGCATATGAAAATGCGTTAATTACTCCTGATGATTTTTTTTAAAACTTGCTTCATTTGATGTCCAAGCTCTGGGGTTGTGATTAGGGGTCACATGGTGGGAGTTGTGTAGGTAGCAGTGTGCACACTTTGTGTGTGTGTGTGTGTGTGTGTGTGTGTGTGTGTGTGTGTGTGTGTGTGTGTGTGTGTGTGTGTGTGTGTGTGTGTGTGTGTGTGTGTGTGTGTGTGTGTGTGTGTGTGTGTGTGTTCTACTGCAGCCTGTGTGTGTTTATGAGCTCTTACATGAGTGTTTTGAATGCTTGCCAGGGAATTTATCTTGTGTCTGCTGTTAGGCATGTGTGTCTATTTTCATTTTCCAGTTTGTGTGTATGTGAGTGTGAGGTTCCCAGTTTGTGTGAGTGGCAAATATTTTGTTATTCCTCTATGGGAGAGAGAGAGAGAGAGAAAAAAGGAGGCGTACACTCCCTCCTCTGTTTAAATACACAACATTTTTTGACAAGATGAAGACACACTTTTAGAGATTTGGATTATAGATTGTGTTAACTGATCCTGCACCACCCACACGTGGCTCAATTTGATGCAATTAAAAGAAACATTTAAATATAAAATACATCTGATAAATATATGAGCATTTATTCGCATTTTGTTTGCATGCGTATAATTGTGTGTTTTTGCAAAATGCTCCATGCAAATTAGTCTGTATGAGAAACTAGAATCAGAATCCTGCACAGCCACTTGTAGGCAGTTGTAGTCTGAATGTAAAATGAACAAATCACCGCACACACACAGGAGTTTATTCAATTGCAATTTGAAAACGTAATGTTTATTTTTTAACCTATTTTGCTGTTTTTTCAAAATTTTGCATGTTAATGGAGAACTTGTGGATACGCAGTGCAAGAAAATTTTAGCATTAGCTTGAAAATTAAATAATAAAAATCATTTGCAGCCATTAATTTGCAATTTCCGTGTCTCCATATGAGCATTTTGGGCTCAAAAGCACGTCTGTGTGTGTGTGTGTGCGCGCACAATTACAGTCTACGTGTTCCTGCCTGTGTATGGGCCCCTAGTGTTGTTGGCCCATAACACTGCGCCTCAGACAGGACCACCCCAGGGGCCGTCTGACTCTGCTTGTGTCTGTCTGTCTCCTCTATGCAACAGGGTCAACTGGGTCTATAAGGGAGCTGCTAAAATGGCACAGCTGCATGTGCACACGCTGCCACAACCATCTGACACGCACACACACACACACACCTTGAAATGTACAGATCGTGTGTGCAGGAAAAACGGCAACATGCATGTGTTAATAAGCACGCTGATAACAGCCGCGCACACACCGAAAACATATGTGCATGCAAGAATGCATACAATGACTCTCATCTCCCATTAAGGCCTGCATCTCCCACCAAACACGCACACACACACACACACACACACACACACACACACACACACACACACAGCTTAAAGGCTCCCACATGAAGGCATCAAACACTCCACAGCCAGCTTTATGGCACTCATATGGCAGCAGATTTGATATTTTCCTACCACAGCAGGGGAATAAAACTCGCCACTAATTTGGACTGCGAGCGCCACCGCTAACTTTCAGCATGTGCTGACTGACTGTGTCTTCCAGATGTGTGGACTCTTTGCTCCTTAACAGCCTTACTGAAGAGGCATTAGAAACCTCACACCCCCGTCCTTGCTACGCATGGAGAGTGATGATGGCGCTTTGGTATTCAACACAAACACAGAACTTTTTGTGTGGAGCGCTGATGTGAGCTTCATGGTCTTGCTGCTATGGGCCATAAGTTGTCTTGTGTCAGTGGGAATCTGCCAATGTGTTTATGTTCTTTGTGTAAATAGCTATAATCAAGGTATTTTGACTGCTGCACTGTAGTTATTGGGAGCTTCCCCCTCGCTTCTGCTCCGCTTTTGATAACAGGTGTGCTCTTATCAGTGCGGAGTAATGTAGTAAATTCCTTTTAAAGAACCTACCTATAGTTAAAAGAAGATTTTCACACACATGCAAGAGTTAATCGAGAACCTGCTCAGCAACATGCGCACTTTCTCCCAGTCTGGAAACGCTCTTCAGAGAAATCAAATGAACTTGCAGATACAGTCCTCATGTGTGTGTGTGTACATTTAATGTGCAGAACATATCATTTGGCACTTCCAGGAGTGAAATGCGGAGATTTTCTGACCGGGCCAGCCCATTTTCTTACTAAAAAGTGTTTGCCTTTGGGAAGGAAAAAGGGGCTACCATTAGTATTTGTGAAAATGAAAAGAGATGGTGCTTGTTAGCCAGTCAGACAGGGATAATCCTACTTTGCTGCACTGTTGTTGTTCCTTTTCCTCTTATCTTATTAGGGTCCTGCTCTGATTGGGTGGGATTGTGGGTAAGGAAAATAAGGAGACAGCGTTTAGGCCGTATTTTTCCTTTTACAGGCTGCTTCACCGCAAGAGATATTGAAAGCCTTTCATGGTGCGCTTATGATTCCCCCTTATTTCTTCCACTTACTTGTCTTGAGCAATTACTGTAGAATTACTAGGGAACACAGACAAACACATGACCAACACAAGCTGACTTTATGTTGGTTTGTCACTTCAGCATAAATCAGGAGTGTGCCAAGAACAATATCTCGTGTGCAAGCAGCTTATTATCGATACGGCCTTTCATTAAACGCCATACAGCCCTCACATACGTAGCAGCGGTTTACCGTAAATGGTAAAAGTTGTGCGAAGGAGGGGAAAAAGGAAAGAAAAACAGCAGAAGTTTTGGGGCCCAAAGGTCATTGTCACTTTCGTTTTTAATCTAAAATTTTTTTCTTTCTCACTTAGCGAGTCATAGAGGTAGATTTCGTTTAATTTGCGCAGGTTTTGAAAGATCTGCGATTTCAATGCACGAGAGATGCGGGGAATTTCATTTGTGCTGAAAAGAGGGGAGAAAGGAGAAGAAAGCAAAAGACATTACGTCTTTTTTAATAGAAAGTGTCCCTGCTTCTCTGTGGAACACACAGAACACATTGTGAGGAGTTTTTCTTTCTTTTTTTGGTGTAAATTGTATTTAGAGATGTGTGTGGATCACCTAGTGAACCAGGGATGTTATTTAAATGTATTTAAATCATAATTTTTTTGCTGCTTTGAGCAAAGTTTCCTATATTTTGATTAAACAGAGCCTGGCTTTACTCATTGTGCTTAATTATTGCCTTCTTTCTTTCATTTTACCTCTTAAAAGCTGCACGAGAAAAGCAAAGAAACCCCAGCTCTGGCCTAGAACAGCGAGAGGGCTTGCACTGTCATGTCCAGAGATGGCATTGCAGACAGGGGAGTGAACTGCTCAAGGTTAAGGGGCTGCACTCTCCCCGTATAACTGGCGTAATTCATACTTTTCCAGAAAGCCCTCTTCTGCTCTCTGTTGCCGGTCTTTCCCAGAGCAGAACAGAGCAAGCCAAAATGAAATAAAGCCTAAGATGTTATCAGGGTGATTGGTGCCAGCGGAGCTTGTCTGGGCCTGTGGTCTGGCGGGGCAGCGCTGGCCCGTACCAGCGCTTGTATATACGAGTGTGGGTGTGAGTGTGTTTATGTGTGTGTGTGTGTGTGTGTCCTAGAGGCACTGGATAGATGAAAGCTTTCTTTAACCATAAGCTATGCAGGAGCCGTGCCAGGAGCAGGAAATGTATCAGCGTGATAACAGCCAGAAAGACAGAGAGAAAACGAGAAAGAGAAAGAAAGAAAGAAACGAGAGAGAGAGACAGAGGGAGAGGCCACATGGAACCCACAGGGGGAGGCCTGGGGCCAAACTCAGCCCCATCATGTCACTTCATAAATATGTGTTGGGTGCTGAGAGATGAATCCATGCCTGTGTTTGTGTGTCTGTGTGTGTGTGTGTGTGTGTGTGTGTGCTAAGGGAGATTTTTTGTTCGAGACAGTGCAAGACAGGAGACCGTTTGACACACCTGAGTGTGTTTCAGGACCCACAGGAGAGAGTGAGAACAGAATTCCCCTGAAGACACGACCGTTGCAACGTTAATAATGTTGTGCCGCTGGCCTTCGCTGGCTTCACAACAAGGCCTTATAGGCAGGAGAGATACATGAATAGAAAGAAAAGCACAAAGACTGAGAGAGAGAAGCTCATTATTTCACATAAAAGCTGAAATTGATTTTATTGTTTGCATTCATTATATCATATTAGAAAAGAGTTCAATTATGGGTGGAAGGAGACCTGTTTTATCTACGTCTGTCTTTTTTTTATTGCCCTAAGTAGTGTGCAGGATCATATTAATCCAAAACATATTTGGAGATGCACTTGTTTCATGGTAAAATCAATACCACTCTCATGTTTTGTTAGTTAAATATGAAGCAGCTGATTATGTTATATTAACATAAAGCCAGTAAACACAAGAAAACAGCTGGTCTTGCTCTGTTTAAACCCAACAGAAGCCCAGCAGCATTAAAGATCTGCTAGTTATGTCTAGTTTTATCCCAATCCATCTTCCTCATATCTAACAGGTACATATGGGAGTTTTGTCATCAATTCATTACTTGAAGACTTCTAAATTTGAACATTCTGTCTTTCAAAAATACTCCACTACTTCTGTATCTGTTCCTTTTTTTTGTTTTCCAAAGACACTCTCGCCTTTTGTTGCTTTGGTTTAGTGAGCTAACACTAATTAGACAGCCTGCAATTTGGTGTCAAATGATGCAATACTCCATGTGCTCTCTCCTGTGAATCTCACAGTCGCTGCTCTGGATCCGAGCACAAGTGGAAAACCTCTGTATCCTCTCATAGCCTTAAGTAGCCAGAATGAATTATTAATAAAGAAAAACTAATAGCAAATTAGATTATCCCCCCCCTCCCTCACTCTCCTCAGTCAGTGGAATGGACTCTACACCTGGTGTGAAGCGTGTGAAGGGCAGGTTTTACAGCGAGTTGATTGAGGTTGGAAGGGGCTTGTGTGCCATTCAAGGCCGCCGTGGTGGTATCTTCCTGTGGGCTGCTAGTTAAGCAGGACTGGCTGCTTGGCTCCAATGGGCAGAGTCCAGCTGGGAACCATTAGCACGGCTGAAAGTAGTGGCAGGATGGTGAACGGAGAGGGAGCAGCAGTGTATGCATGCAAAACACACATATATACAGCACATACAGCGCCACTTGCACAAACATCACAAGCGGACGCACAAAAGCACCATTGTATAAGGTACAATGTGTGACATGTCAATGCAGGAAGACGCATCCTCGGAGACATTTGCAAAAAGACGAGTGCTTATCACAGGTTGCGACGAGCGCACGCATCTCCACGCTTTTTGTTCGATTTAATTCATCAAGGCCGAAACAATGCAGCCACATTTTCACACTTCCTTACTTTAAAAAAAAAGAAGGATTTTTTTTTAATGTACTGCTTGTATAAAGTGATTGATCCCATGAAAAATTTAATAAACCCACAAAACAGAATTCGCACGTCACTCACATGTCAAAGTCAATTTTCTATTCACTGCCGCTGAATAGGAAATTGACTTTTCTGGACAAAGTGAGAGTCCCTCAGGGGTATAACTGAAGCTCATTTGGATGTAAAACCTTAAACAAACATTGCGCGAGTCCACAAAGTCAGTCTCCATTTCATTGTGGAAGCAGCTTGAGTTTTTGTGCTTTTTTTTTCGTCTGCTGCATCACTCTGCACCTTTTCTCCCAAATAAGTCACCTTGTATTGATTCGATTTATTAACGCTGGATTTGTTTTTGCCTTTCACTCAGAGTGCATCTTGCTCCCGCAGCCCCCCCTTTGTCTTTTCCTTTTTTTGGGGGGGCATTTTACGTTGTCTGTTTTCCCTGCTGCCGCTGCTGTGTCATGGTGAAATGGGTGGGAGATGGAAGGAGAGATTAAAGTGGATGTAATTACGCTGAAAATGAAAAATGCAGGTGATAAAGAAAAACAACTCTTCCTTTATTTCCAAACCTGCCTGCAGATTCTCTTTTTTTTCTCTCCCTCCTCTAACTTTTCCCCTCCCCTCTTTGCCCTCCCGTCTTTAATCCTCTCCTCCATCTTGCTTCTCTCTCTTACATCTTCTTTCAACCACAAGCACGATTGAGTGTCATCCATTTGTCAGCGTCACACGATAGACAGCAGACCCCACAAGTGTGTACGCCTGCTCCCCATCCAACAAAACAACACACATGTGCACGTACAAGGCGCTGGGACCAGTTAGGAGCTGATGGCGATGAGTCAGGCTTTAGAGAAATGCCACAGAGAGCTTAGCTAATGCACTTTATAGAGCTCCCTTTTTCTTTTCATTCTCTCTTTTTTTCTTTCCTCCCCCCTCCTCGCCTGTATTGCTCCCTCTTTTTCTCCCTCTTTGTCCTAGAAGCCGAGCCAGAAGTCATAGCTCTTTACTGACAGAGAGGTCTTGCCAGTTATTTTTCACAGCGTGTCCCCTGTGCCCCGGCTGGGATAGCTTTCCTCACGGCGGTAACGTTTGCTCCCTCGGTCGTGCTACATGAGAGCCCCCGCCACTCTCTTTCCACTCGTGCATTGTTGTACAGCTGGACTCAGTCAGTGTGTGTGTGTGTGTGTGTGTGTGCGCCTGCGATCAAGTTGTTGGAGATACCTGATCCCTTTTATTGTTCATTTGACCCACATCCCAGGAGGCATGAGGGTCAGGGCGGAGTACCCTGATACCTTGTACAGGTGCTCAGTGTGTACGTGAGGTGTGCAAAGTGAGCGAATGTGCAGCTAAATCTGGGAATATTTTGCATGTGGATGTGAATCCCACACACTTTAAAGCAGGAGCACTGTTTCTTTAAATCCTCTCTCAACGCTGTCAGGCATTTCAGCTGGTCATATTGGCTGCAGACACACACACACACACACACACACACACACAGATGTATATGGTTAGCAGGCTGAAGCTGGTTCGAGTTAGCATGGAGCCAGCCACACTGTGTGAGAGCCTTACCCCCTGCCTGCTACTGCCACCCTCCGCAGTCTCTCTCCATTTCTTTCTTTTTACTACATATGTGTGACAGTCAGTCGGAGTCTCTGCACCGTCCGAGCCTCCCCTCTATCCCCCACACTCAAGACTCACGCAGTTGGTCTGCGTGGCCCCCGTGTCTCCTGATTAGCCCCCCGTTCATGACAAACAAGCCATCAGGGCCGAGAGGGAAAAAAAAGGAGGAAGAGCAGGAGGGACGGAAGGGAGAGAGGAGGAGGAGAGGTGTGTGTGTGTGTGGGGGTGCAGGGGGTGAGGTGAGGAGGCTGGGACCCCTGGGGACCCCTAGATCACAGCCATGCTAATGAGGAGCTGCTTTGCCAGCAGCAGAGGTGTCAGCTAACCCCTGACAGGTGCACACACTTGCGTATACTCCCAGGGCTTGTGCAGGAGCGTGCACGTGGGATTGGACTGAATGTGTGTGTGTGAGCGTGCAGGGACGGCAGAGGAGAGGAGGGGCTGCAGGGGCAGGTTTGTGTCCCAGTGGCCTAGCCTGCGGGCGGCTTTGTTCTGTATGCAAATCTGTCGCGGTGGCGTTCTGTCGCCCTTGATGGAATGTTGGAGCAGCACAGCGAACCTGAACCCCAGGAATGCTGCAGTGCGCACACACACACACACACACACACACACACACACACACACACACACACACACACACACACACACACACACACACACACACACACACACACACACACACACGTGCTTGACACCCAAATGTAGCACATCTTCTTGCCCTCCTTGTTAACAACCAAAAACCTGCCCTGGCTTTTTTTTTCCCTTCTGCTCCTACACTAAAACAACTGCACACTCCATTCTGCAAGGCGCTACATAATTCTGTCCACGCTGCCTGGGCTAAGCATTCAATTGCTACTTATTTTCAATTATGATTTATTTTTCCTTGAGCTTTGTGAGAGTTAATTTGGCATCAGTGAGCATTCATTATCATCCACACGCCGTTCACTGTCAGCCGAGAAGCTCCCGTTTGCCCATCTTGTTGAGTACTGAGCCTGTGGAATTTTGTTATTCTTCTGCGGTCTTATTATAAGTCCCCCTGGATTAGCGCATCTGATAAAGGCCCCCAAAATGTAAGTGTAATGTAAATGGAGGGAGCTCATGCTTTGAAATATAAATCAGACTCAGACTGCAGGCTGGAGAGATGGCATATGCGAATTCCTAAATTAAACACAAATCCACATGTCTGCACCATACGCCCGGTGTCTACGTCAACCCAGCCAACCTCACACCAACTTTTCTGCGCTGGCCATATGCAAACAGTCAATACCATGGCTCCCCTTCATTCACTGGCATTTTGTTTGTACTTTTTAAGGCAAAATAATGGCTATAAAAGGCAATCTGGAAAGAATAAAATCTGATGTAAAGCTCAGATCTTAGTCCCTGAAGACTGGGTTAATTGGCCTGGTGGTTTAGTAAAAAAACCAACCCAGGAGAGAAGGAGAGCATTATTACTGGCCCACCTCAGCTCCATGCATGTGCCAATGTTTTAATAACTTCCTCCAGGCCTCCTGGCCCTTAGCCCTCGTTTTGTTGCACAGGACAAAGAGCTGCCCTCCTAAGCTGGTCTCACTTCTGTATTGTGTTGCTTTGTTTCATGGGAAAGTCTGCCAGAGTGAACACCTTGGCAGCAAAAACAACCGATAGTCTTTTTCAGGTGAATCCCATTACGCTATAACATTTACAAATTGTGGTATTGCGAGAAAAAAGCACTGAAATGCAGTGTACCCTATTGCTGAATCCTGCTGTGACTCCATTTCATTTAACCTCTCATCTCGGCCTCTTTCACACACGCTCAGAGTATGTGTGTGTCTGTGTGCACATGGTGTGCCGGAGTAAATTGGGCGATTAGGTCCAGCATCAGTGACTGCGTGGAGAGGAGAATGTAACTATTCTAACTGGTAGTTGACCTTGGCGGTCAGCAGTGGAGGGGTCCCTGTCTGTGTGTCAGGCAGACGACTGTAATTACCACAAACTGAAGCATGATACGGCCCACCGTGATTCTTTAATGAAGGCTTTTACTGGCCGGAGCACTGAGGGGCGACACTTTATCAGCAAGAGGAAAGGAAAGAATGGAGGGAGCATGTCTCCAACGTGTCCATGTATTTGTGCAGCTCTTTGCAATCTATTTATCCATCTTTGATTCTTTAATTCTCTTGTCTTTTCTTTTCCTCGCTCTGTTTTCATTTCCCTCCCCCCACCCCCTTTGCTCGGTTGCTTGCTTGTTTGGGAAGTTGATGAAATTTGTCTTTGGCTGTCATTAGGCAGCAGCCATCAGCTGCCACTCTATTAGCTGCCACGCTTCCTTTAACAGCATATGGCACGGCTGTGTAAGATATGACAAGATGCAAATGTGTTGCTGTAGTGTTGCTGGTAGTGGGGGGGAGGGGAGGGGAGTGTGGATGGCAGTGTTTGATTGGGTAGTTTGTATTGATGAGGCCATGTGTGCAGACAAAAAAATGGGAGAAAAAAAACACACTTTGAAAAATCGAGTGAGATCATCAATCCTTCTCCCAATCTCACATCTTCATTTAATATTGATCCCTGTGTGTTGATGAGATTAGACCGAGTCTATAGACCTGACTGGGATCCCGGGGGGCATGTAAATATCCGCCGTGTGTGTCGGCGTGTGCATACATGCGTGTGCACCGGAGCACGTCTGGCCCTTAAAGTCCCTCCACCTCTCTCCTTACCCCCTCTCCTCCCCTCCTCTTCCCTTCCCCTCTCTCTCGCTCTCTTCTCGCCGTCCAAGCTGTTAAGCTGTCCAGCTCTCTGCTGCCAAGCGGCCGTGTGAAGCTTAGCCAAACTAAACACGGGCAGGCAGCCCGCCACTCGCCCCACACATACATGCACTGCACAGACGTGAGCATGCAAGCACAAAAATACATCCATGTCGACTCACGTGCACTAGCGCACACACTGGTAGCGGGAGTCAGGTCGCTTCCCGCCCCACACAAACAGTGAGAGTGACGGCTACACCAGAGCCCCACTAATAGCAGAGAAAAACAGACAGAATCAGTAAATGAGCCCCTCATTAACTTTTTCTGACCCTTTCTCCCCTGGGGAAAGCCAAACCAATCACACCGCCAAATCAGCTTCCTGTACCAGACACTGATCCAACATCAGCTTTCGCTCATCTGTTCCACACAGTACAAGTGTGTGTGTGTGTGTGTGTGTGTGTGTGTGTGTGTGTGGATCTGTGAGTCTATGGAGGTGTGCACTGAGAGAAGAAAGTGAAAAGAGAATATTCCTGCGCTTGTATCAGTGTCTGCTTGTGTGTTTTACATTCCATAACAAAGGGTGGCTTTGAGGCAGTCAGCCATCTTAAGGACTCTTTTCTTGATCGCATAAGACTTTGGGCAGGAGTAACTTCCCCCGTCTTTGTTTGGGCCCTCCAGGCTTCGAGCTTTGGGACCACCGTACCAACTTGACTCCACTTGCGGTAGCCGCTGATGATAAAGTAGATGCAGATGCCTTGCAAGCAAACACAAGACTGTGGAAATGCCTGTTCGGTGTGAGCCTGTGTTGAATTACACAAATTCCTACCAAGGCCCTCTTTATGAGTCACCAGCAGGCTGACAGGGCCGTGCCACAGTGACTGATAGATTCATTTGGCATTATTAAGTCACACCATTTAAAGGGGTAATTTGTGAGTGACGTACAGTTGTGTGTGTGAGCAGAGCCACAACAGATCGCTTTACTGTACTCGTTATTACACCAGTGACGTAGAGCTCTATTTAATGTGGATACTGTGTTATGAGTGGAGCTGTTTACGTCTCCATCACCTCTCATCTCTTCTTTTGAGTGTCTCTCTGCTCTCTCTAATGCCACAGCTCCCTCCCCCACCTCCCATATTTCCTTTTTCCCCCCATTGGTGTATTTTTTTGCTGCCTCTCCTGTCTCCATATGGAAATGACAGAGTAGACGAGATGGATCTGTATATTAAAGCCGAGCTGACATTAGAATTAGCATAATGTGTCGTGGCCTAAGGGCAATACCTGCCACCTACATTAGCCTGTAGACACACAACCTGTCTGTTAGTGTATTTCACACACAAAGACACGCACTGAAGCCCCTCATGCATATACAAAAACAGAGAGCTACTAGGTTTTGAATCTGAGTGCAATTATTTTTTCTTAAAAAGGTCTTTAAAATACTTTTTTGTGCATTTCACTTGAATTTGATTATTTGACTAATGATGATTTTCTTTCTTGTGTCCCACAGAAAAAGATGAACCATCCAGTTACATCTGTACTACCTGTAAGCAGACCTTCAACAGTGCCTGGTTCCTGCTTCAGCATGCCCAGCACACTCATGGCATCCGCATCTACCTGGACAACCACCCCGCCAACTGCTCCCTCACTCCTCGCATGGCTCTGCCTCCCCCTCCGGGAGCCGACGCCCTGCCTCGCTCCCCTCTCCCCACCTTTCTCGGTGACACCAACAACCCATTCCACCTCCTCCGCATGGCTGCGCCCCTGCTCAGGGAACACCCCCCTCCTCCGGGGTACATGGAGACTCGGCTGCCTGCAACGCCGCCTTTCGTCAGCCCTCCACCTCCCCCGAGACCCCCTCTAGAGCGGCTAGGCCCAGAGGAAATGGGGCTGCTGTCACAGCACCCCAGTGCCTTTGAGAGGGTGATGCGAATGACACCCATGGAGCCGCCTTCCATGGACTTCTCCCGGCGACTGAGGGAGCTGGCGGGCAACACAACCAACAATGGCGGGCCCACGCCTCCTCTCTCACCCAACCGTGTGCCGCCCATGCACCGTCTGCTGAGTCCCACGCTTTTCCAACCAGGTGCCAAACCCCCAGCATTTCTCACCTATGCTCCGCAGCCACCCACCTCTCAGGGGGGACACGGGTCTTCCAGCCCTCCCGACTCACAGGGTCAGAGCCAGACCCCAGGGAAATCCAAGTCCTGTGAGTTCTGTGGCAAGATTTTCAAATTTCAGAGCAACCTGATCGTGCACAGACGCAGCCACACAGGAGAGAGGCCGTACAAGTGTCATCTCTGTGATCATGCCTGTTCTCAGGCCAGCAAGCTGAAAAGGCACATGAAGACACATATGCACAACAAGTCTGGGACCATGAGCGGCTCCCCAGAGCAGGGAAACAGAGGAGAGGGGGGAGATGGTGAAGACAAGACAAGGGAAGGAGATGCAAGAGAAATGGGGATGGACAATGAGGAGGAGGAGGAAGAAGAGGAGGAGGAAGAAGAGGAGGAGGAGGAAGAGGAGGAAGAACTGAGAAATGGAAGTCGGCCAGATTCCAACTTGAGTGAGGACTCCCAAGAGTTCAGCCAGAACAGGGAAAATGGCCCAAGACACTCTCCTGAGGACAAATCCCTGGGCGGGAATAGAGTAAGTGACAGTGGCGGGGTGGGCATCATGCACCCGTACAACCACCTGGACAATCACCTTAGACTTAACCCTAACAAGAGAAGCTTGGAGAGACAACCTAATGGAGATGGAGGAGAGAGAGGTGAAGTAGAGAGACAAAGAGACAACGAGAGGGACCAGGACAGAGAGCGAGACGAGCAGGAGGACCAGAGACCTGTGATGAACGGAAGGATCAGCGTATCCGAAGCAGAGTCCTTCCCTGGGCTGTTCCAGCGTCGGCCGACCCCCATCACCAGCCCGAGCCCCTCTAACAACAAGAGGATCAAGATAGAGAAGGAGCAGCTGGAGATTCCTCCAACCATTCCCCTCATCTCCCCAGAAAACGTCTACTCTCAGCTCCTGGCTGGCTACGCTGCTTCACGCCACTTCATCAGAGAACCTTTCCTGGGATTCACTGATTCCCGCCAGTCGCCGTTCGCCACCTCCTCTGAGCACTCGTCTTCGGAGACGGGGAGCCTCCGTTTCTCCACCCCGCCCGGGGAGCTGATGGAGGGCGGGAGTGCGTCGGGGCGCAGCGGCAGCAGCACCCCTCACCTCCTGCGGGGACCTGGACCCGGCAGGCCCCCTAGCTCCAAAGACAGGAGGAACGACACCTGCGAGTACTGCGGCAAGGTGTTCAAGAACTGCAGCAACCTGACGGTGCACCGACGCAGCCACACGGGGGAGCGGCCCTACAAGTGTGACCTGTGCAGCTACGCCTGCGCCCAGAGCTCCAAGCTGACGCGCCACATGAAGACC
The DNA here is from genome assembly GCF_021347895.1 of Acanthochromis polyacanthus. Classification (NCBI taxonomy): domain Eukaryota; kingdom Metazoa; phylum Chordata; class Actinopteri; family Pomacentridae; genus Acanthochromis; species Acanthochromis polyacanthus. The sequence continues at coordinate 3,798,549 of NC_067128.1, forward strand.
CACGGGCAGTTTGGGAAGGAGGTGTACCGCTGCGACATCTGCCACATGCCGTTCAGTGTCTACAGCACGCTGGAGAAACACATGAAGAAATGGCATGGCGAACATTTGATGGCCAGCGAGGTCAAACTGGAGCAAGCGGACAGAGGTTAAGCCAGCAACCAGACAGCTTACAGTGTACACAAACACACACACACACACACACACTCATACATGCACACACAAAAATCCCTATAACCACTTCTTCAGCAATGGGGCTTGGCTGGATAATCTCTTTAAAAATTTGAGATTGATTGATGTTCATCTTTTTTTCTTGTCACAGAAACTGCCACCTGAGAATATAAACAAAGGGAAACTTTAATGAGAACTTGTCTGGAACGCCTAACTTGGCGTTTCTTGGCAAACTGTCTGAGGATTTTATCAGTTAGGAATCCATGGAGCCTTTCTACTGTGCAATAATTTCTGTATTTATTGGATTTTTGTAATGATATTTGGCATGTGCAGGTACATCTTTGTGGGATTTCATATGGAGTTAGTTTTGAAATGTGCTAAAAAAAACATTTTTTTTTCTAAAATGCGACGGAAACTGAAAAGAAGTCACCCTTAATACAAAATTTTCTTTGTTTTCCTTTAAGGAACCTTATTAACATGTGAAAGTAAATTTGTGTGAAGCGGTTAGCTTTTAAAAGTATAAAATAATTGTTTTCTATATTAACTGCAGCAGCGGACTACAATCCATTCCCTCATACAGGCCTAAAAGCACTGAATGTCAACCTGACAATAAAACATCATGCTGGATTTTTAAAATCCAACATTATCTTAAAGACCTGGTAAGTTACGATTAATTTATTCAGGGAATTTTGTCCTTTTTAAACATTGGCATGTGAATAATTTCAAAATGCAGTTACTGTATTGCTGTCCCTGCTTCTGCGGGGACATAAATAGAGGTTGCACTTAAATGGAGTTACCCTTAACTGATGCTCAGTACATTCCCAATGTAGGATTAAACCACCATATTTAATATGTTGAATAAGTTAAGACTACTTGTGATTAATGTGAGAAGGAGAACAGTCCTGTTTATGGTTTGTAAATATATTCTTTTTTTTTAATATGTTAAAGTAGCCCTGACTGACCATGAAAAATGGCCGAAAACTAAACAATCAGAAGACCAGCTGCTTGCATCATCCACAGTATATGCTAAATGTAACTACCATGCATTATTGCTTTATCAGACCCCCACCCCATGTGTGCTTACTCAGAGGCGATTTGTTAAAGTACCTTAGCACTCTCCGAATCGTTCTCCATCTCCCTCTCGTGTCTGCCACAGTGGCCCTCCCTGACCCAGGTCGACTTCCTGCGTCCCCCCCCAAGGATCCGCGAAATAGTTTCAAATGAAATTCATATCAATATGTGTGTTGGCGTGTGTTCTTCTCTCCGCAGTAGCGCTCTAAGCCTCTCTCCGACGGCGTCTTTTCACAGTTCACTAGCTCAGATTCATGCATTAGAGCGGCTTTTAAAAGGAAGCCTGTTCATTCGCCTCACAAAGTGATACGGGTTTAACTCCCAGTAACAGATTTTAGAGACAGTGTGCATGTTCGTGTCTTTTGGGGATTACGTTTTTTTATTTTCTGCATCGTTCATCCTGAAATGAATCTGGTGCTAAGAAAAAAAAACAGCTATATGAGTTATGATAATTTGGAGCACAGCTGCACTAGGGGTGGCCGGGCGACCTTGAGCAGGGGCTATTCTTAAAGCTAAAAAATGAAAGAATGGAGCTGAGAAATGAAGAAGTGTGAGAAAGAAATAGAAGGAGAGAGAGCAAGACCTTGACCAGGGAGAATAGTCATTCAAATGAAATTGGAAGCATATGAAAAGTGTATTTTTTTGTACCCAAATGCACATCTACTGGCCACATCTTATAACAGACCATCGGAGTGAGACAGAGTGAGCGTGAGAGGGAAGGAGACAGCAAAGCCACATGAAAGGAGATTGAGACTACATCTTTCATTTTTAGTACTGCAATTCTCAATCGTCAAAATCATCGTCACTTGAAGGTTTGACCTGCTATTCTGGCCCATTGTCAGGTTTTATCTGTGCCACTTTGTTTTGATAGAAAAAGAAAAAAAAAATCTCCACTGTACCTTGAATGCAAATTCCTCTCTTTGGGAACTTTAGAAAACGGAAATGATGTTGAGGTCACGAGAGCTCTCCATAAGCTATTCAGTCACCATGCAGTTCAGTATGTTTTTAGTGAATTAACATGAAAAGCGAGACCGGCTGAAGAGCTACTCTCAGCTTGCTTACACATGTTGATGCATGAGTGCTAACCAAAAAAAAATGAGATAGGAAAAAAAAGAAAAATCAAGGTCCTGATGTGTATTCATTCCCAGAAAATTCAGTTCAGAGTTGGGCCTAAATGAACCACAGAGCTGTGAATTCGAACACGTTTCAAACAATGAACCCCCACAGAGATCCAAGTCACACATGGACATTCAGTCTTACAATATGTTTACAGTGTTGAAGTATGCCATTCATGAAATACTCTGTGTAAGTGTTTAAAATGATAAGTATTGTTTTTCTCCAATGTTCTTTCAAATGATTTGAATGCCATAGCAGTTTTGTATGATTATCCTGGTGGAGGGATTTTATCTACATGAATATGTTTCTGTATGATTGCTTGTTCACTGTATGGACAGTTTTTTAAATGTAATATTGCAGAATCATGCCAGATTATTATTTTTTTCTAAAACAGTGGTGCCATTATTGACTTCTGGTATCTTCTTTTAATTTTAATGTTTTGTTTTTTGTTGTTTTTTTTTACTTTTTTTTTTTTGAATGAGTTGATGGTTTGGTGAAGCTATCCTTTATGGATGTAAAACAAAATGACTAAAAAAATGAGAAGAATGAACCTAAAGGAGGAACCTTCGGCAGGGGAACACAGGGGTTTTGCGCAGGAATGCTTTTCAAAGTCAAATATCTGAGACTTTCATGGACATTAATTTTTTTATTTTGTTTTTTTTGTTTGTTTGTTTGCTGTTTTTTCCCCTCATGGTTTCGTTTAAAAGGTCTTGTGATGGCACTTACAAATGTAATTTTAAAAAAAAGCATTTTCATATTTCACTTTTCACAACTTTCACTTACACTCTTTGTACAAAAATAGTTTCCTTGTTCTTTTTTGGGGGGAAGTGCATCATTGTGAAAAAAAATAAGTGATTTCAGAACAGTACACATCTGCTGTTTTGAACATATATGTATTTTTGTAATGTGTTGAAAAATCAATACAAGAAAGCCAACACTTCAATAAATGTTGCAATTGCTCTATGATTGAACCAACTTTTCATTCTGATTATTTTCTCAGATTTATTCTTCTACATCCTGGAACAACTGCAGATACCTCTAATATTAGATTTAGTGTGCAGCTAAAACATAAAAAGGAATATGCTGCATCAACCACATCTGCTAAGACAGAAACAATATAATAAATCTCTGTAGGGGACACTGGAAACTGAGACTGAATTTCTACATCCCACAGTTTCATGCAAACAATCACAAACTGCAGCTAATAATTTAATCTGACCTCTAATCTAATGCTGGCTTTCAGGCATGCCGCTTGTCAACAGCAGCTGACCCTTGCAGCATGTTCAGTTCATTTCATATTATTTATTTAAACCTCAAACTGAAGGACATCGCTCATGTATAATAACTGCACACACACTTAAAATCAATCAGCAGTAAAAGAAGAATCAGACACGAACAAGCAACACTGAAATGAGAATTAACAATGAGAAAAATAAGTGAGACGAAGCTATAAAAAAGAAAACAAATTAGTGGCAGTTACATTCCCTACAGGCAGCTGTTAAACCTTCAACTTAAAGTACGTGGGGCAGATTTTTCACATGTGCAGGTTGAGCCAGTTTTACGATCAGGTTTGAAAACATTAAAAGAAAGCAGTCGTATGAGATGAGCTTTTGTAAAATAGCTTTATTAATAAATAAAAACAAATGCTGATGCATTCTCGCTGGCGGAGCAGGGAAGCCAGTTTTTCTGATATATTAAGCAACAGTGCGTCCCCATAACTATCCCCAGAGATGAATCTTAAGGAGGCATAATATACTGCTTTTAAAGGTTTGAGAGTGGAACTGGCTGCCCGTTCATAAATAACTTCCACGTAGTTTGACACAGAGAGGAAAAACTGCTTTTACAACCCCTTTTTTTTCCCCTCATAAATACACTAAGACATGATTTATTTCTAAAAGGAAAGCCGAGTTTAAGTCACAGTTTTGAGAATAGCTTGTCAATATGGACTTCAAATGCAAGTTTTTAGAGATATCTGAAGTATTGCTCTCACTTTACTGTAAATCAAGAATGCCATTGTCAATATTTTCAGCTTTAGCAAACAACGTGTAAGCTTAAATAGTCATGTTATATGTAGAGGAACTATACAAAACAGACAAAAAGCAAACAAAATCTCCTTTATCATACTATATAATACTATATCTGCTTATATTTTTTGCATATTGAGGAATTTAAAGTGTAAAAGCTTAGAGAATGGAGAAGGTTTTCAGATCATTAACTGGAAAAATACTGCATTACGAGTAAAAATCCTCCTGAAGTAAAAGTATACAAGTATTAGCAGCAAAATTTATTAAAAGAATTAAAGTAAAAGTCCTGGTTTAGTCCTGCTGACTGGTGTTTTATTACACATGACATGGTTAGATTATTAATATGGATTTATCAGGGTGTCAGCAGCATGTTCCTGTTGTAGCTGCTGCAGGTGGAGCCAGTTTAAACTACTTTAAATCCAATTTTTTTTCATGCACAGGGACACCAGATGGGTAATGGGAGAGGAAAGCTGAGAAAACAAAGTTCTGACGCCCAAATCTGTTTTCAGGTTTTCTCTAATGTTGGATTTTTGCACAGATATTGGATCTTTAGAAACTTAATTTAAATGAAACCATGTGAGAAGTTTAGAAAGTGAAATGTATGACCCTGACCACACACACGCTGCCTTTTGTCAGAAACCTAATCTTCAACTATTTGGTGAATTTCAAAACCTTGTTATCATGTCCACGGTGCAAAATCTTCATCTTAAAAGGATCTAAACGTGTCAGAAAATAGTACCTCAAAAGTGAGTAAATGTACTTAGTTATTTTCCACCACTGTCCTGTGGGATCTGGCACAAAAATAGCAGCAGTTTCCTTGAAGTCCCTGAAGTTGGAGCCACCGCGGATCAGACGTGTTGCAGCACATCTCTCAAAAACCCTGTCGCCTGTTCATGGTTTGTCGCTGTCAGTGGCTTCTCGCCGCTGCCGCCGCTGACTGGAAGCTCCCCAAGCCTTGTTGTTTTCAATATGCTCTGACTCAGCCATTTGACCAGAAGGATTTTGGCTGTTGTCGAAGCCATTCAGGTCTTTACACCTGCCAGTTTCTCCCACACCCGACATGTGCTAGGAATCAGACAGAGGCTGTGATTTAGACAGCAAAATGTTGAAACAAGGTCTCCTCTTATGTGATCATATTAAGCCCCTCTGCAGTGGAGAGGAGAGGTAAAAAAATAATAAAAATCTATGGACAAAAGAGAAAAATCAGTTCGGATATTACACACTGACTCACTGAAGTTGTTGTGGCTTTTTAGGATACTGTACGTGCATAATTTTTCAATTTTAAAATCACATTTTTTCCCGATGCTGACCAGTCTCAAGTTGGAGGACATATTTTAAACCGATGCTGGAGAAAATTCCCACTAAATTATCCTCAAAACTTCTGATGAGGAGCCACATTTTCAGACACAGTCCCTGAACTGAACATGAAATAAAACAGCTTCTACGTTTTTTTTTTGTTTTTTTTTCCATTTGAGAGAGCAAATACATACATTCTATGCTGAAGCTGATGTCTCTGTGCTGACGTTTTTTATGGTTGAAATTCAAGAAATGCCTATCATGTTGTCAGCGAGGAATCTCTCTTAGCTTGCAGTCATTTGGCCAAACGTTGCAGGGGCAAGACAAGACAGATGGATGGTAAGAAATGAATCTTGATCAGAATCTGACACATATTTCACGTGGTGCGAGAAAAGAGAAAAGAAAATTCCTAAATTTAACTTCAGAGACGGCTGCTAATACGACTCCTTTGTTCTTATGGAAAATAATAGTCCAATTGTGACTCATATGTTTTATTTCTGAAGGTAGCTGTTGACGGTCTCACGCTTCATAAATGAGTCTTGGCACGAGTGCAGGGACCCATCAGGTATTTCTTGATATGAGGCCAGCAGCAGTCAAGTCTGTCCTCACTTGAGCCTCCAGGCCGTTGGATAGCATAGCAGAAACAGTGCATGTACAGAATGTGTGTGCGCTCGGTTCTAGAGAAGGTACAAGAACAGGGAGAAAAGAGACACAACAATAGGGGTGGAGATGGAGGAGCAAAGAAAGCAAAGCAGGCTTGTGCACTGTGGCTTTGTGTGAGAATGTCAAAATCAGGAGGAATTCTCGAAGCCTGCCAGCTCTTGCCACACACAATGAAACATTAAGTGTCTCAAATTTATGAACGATTGAGTGTAAAAGTGCAATTATTACCTCAAAATATTCTAATAATGACACAAGTGGCCACAGATTTGCCCACACAGATGATGTTTGGAGGATGTGTTGTCTGTAGAGATGCGACTTTCCCAACTCTGTTTGTGTGTGTTTGTGCCTGAAGGCTGACATCTGGGTGCCATGTTGATGATTCTGGTCTTCTGGTCAGCAGAAATGTGCATGTTGAGAACATGTCACATTCCCACAGCTCTTATGGCATAACTATTGACACAACAATTGGAAGAGGATGCCTCTGCAGATGGCTGGCAGCTGCAGATGTTTTCAATGACAGAAAAAATGCAATAAAAATATTAATCAGAGCTTTTAAAATAAGTTTTTCTGCGCTCAGTTTACTTCTCGCTATCTATCTGTGTATTTAAAGAGTTCTCATGTCTGTATTTCTTATCAAATTGACATGCTTGAAAGCAAACTTGTAAATTTAACATGTCACAACCTTATTTTGGTGCAACTTCATGCCCAAGCTGAACTTTCTTTTTCTTTAAAGGGCTACTCTCCATATAATCAGAGGCCACACAAATGTGAGCTCACAGACCTACTTCTGTGCCACCAGCCCATTTTCCACAGTTTACATGTGACATGAGGTTGAGAAGCTTCCTTTTAGGCCTGTTTAGGAGCAGGCAGCCTCCTGTGTGCCCAGCTCCATGGGAGAAAAGTGGCCTCAAGCGCCACTGTGAGGAGGTGCTGTATCCTCTTCAGGAGAAAGTGCTGGGCAGAGGCCTGCAGTCACAGACAGAGAGTCGCGGAGCAGGAGATGGGAAATCACGATTTGGAGTAAAACCACGTCCTCGGGGAACAGGGTGTCAGCAGGGATTGCGGTTCACGTCCTGGGCCACACGGAACCACAAGGTCACCGCAGAGACCCTACTTTCCAGTGGATCACAGGGCTCAGGCCCCACTGGCCTCTCTGTAGATATCCAGTTACTAATCTGTCGGCCCTGACCAGTACCCAGGCAAATTCCCTCCCAGAGAGCAGACTGGGCTTCGCCCTGCGACACAGCGACCAGAGTAAATCCAGCCCAGCTGGCTCTTCTTGGGAACAAGGGGGGAAAAGGGAGGTGGAAAGAGGCAGGGAAGTAGGGGAAGGGTGGAGGGAGGAATGGATGGAGGGCACGCAGGGAGAACAATTTAGAAGGTGGTCAGGAGACAGAAAGCAGTGTGGTCGAGGTGGTCACTCAACAGCTGTGGCTTGGGAAGATCCTCTCTTCTGGGAGAATCTGACCCAGAGGAACAAAGGCTCTGCGGTCGTGTCGAGCGTGTAAGTAAAGGACAGGAAATGCAGACTTTTTTCAGAGGGAGGAAAACACTGAAGCCACTCAGTGGGAGGTTTTGGTCGTTTACAGGATAACCATGTCGTCAAGTATTAAAACGGCACTCATCTCAAAACAGAAATGACAACTTTCGGTTGCTATAATTGCCTCTTTCATATTCAGACAATTCCTTAAGTTTGGGAAAACTAGAATCTATTGTTTGACAATTAGACATTATAGTTCCTTTATTTTTCTGAGCTCTCTGCTGGAGATGGTCTTTCAGACCAGTAAACAGACATGACAGACACCTGATGTGAGCCCCTTTAACAACGATTTTCCTTCATGAAGTGACGCCGTTTTCTTTGCTCCAACAACTCGGCGGGTCGTGACTGCACAAGCCCTTCCAACCGCTGGCCGTCACCTCACTATGGAGACACAGTCAAGCAAAACGTTTATTTATCCCTGAGCTGCAGCCACACCCTCACTGTCTGCATATTTAGGTCTGCTCCGTCTCTTTGCTTTCAATCGCTTCGTCACTCGACTCTGACTGTCAGAACCTTTGTTTCCTCTTTCTTTTCTCAGCTCTTTGTTCTTAGTTTCCTTCCAGATAAACTTTCTTTTCTCATGAGTTCCCTCCCTTCTGCTTTTCTCTTCTTCCTTCTGTCCCACTGTCAGTGTAATTCCATTGGTGTCAGACCTCCCAGGTGGGCCCAGACACAGGTAGATAGCTGCCGCGGTGGGGAAGCTTCTCTGCTGTCGGCTTCCTGACGCCCGATCTTTCCCCCCACACATGCTCTCACACATGCACACCTTGCCTCAGGGGGGTCAGTGTCATTGTTGACATTGGACACATGCTCGTCGTGGTGCAATATTAAATCTTCTCATTTGATTTGGACTGTAATTATGTCGTAAAAACAAACTGGCTGTGAAGCCGTGGCCCGCCAGTGTGATCTACTTTCATCAAGTGCAGACTGGCTTAATTACAGAGTGCGCCATACACCCATCTTTCACTGGGCAGCTTTTCCTGCTGCTTCTTTAAGCCATCACATTCTTTTATTGTGCGTTAATCACAAGGCAATTGGGCCGCTTGCGATGGCTGGGGGTAGATTTTAACACTGGTCTGTACACATCCTGTGTATTCTGGAAAAAAAAAGAAGAAAAAAACGTCGAGTTAAGCAGTTGTACATGGTAATGGAATCTGATGCCTCCTCTATTTCTGCGGTGCATTTAATGATATGGTTTTCATACCACAAAGGTATTCAAATGCGAGCAATCTGAGAATAAAGGATTTGCTGTTCTTTGTGCACTTCAAATTGAGTGTGTGAAGCTAGACAGATAAGTAAATTGGACAAGAAATGACACCGCCTCATAAAGAGACAAAATCACACCGTTGTGAATGACTGTAAATAAATCTTCGGTCATTTATTTTATTTCTGTTTCATTATCTTAAGAGGGAGCCATAAAACACTCAAGAGCCAAGTGTGAGGATATATGGACTTTATGAGCAAATTATTTCCTCATATAGCTCCAGCTTTTTATCTGGTTTTTACATGCAGACATCTGAAATACATGTTTGTTGAGGCCTAGATTTGCCAAATGGCTAAGTCAAACCAGATTTTACTTTCACATCAATCCACACAGGCGGACACCAGATGCCAAATCTCAACATATGGCAATATGTATATTCATTTTTTTTAACCTAGTGTTTCATGCAATATGTTTTCAAGCATTACTTCAAAACACAGGGATGATTTACACTGTGTAATATATGTAATAACCTATCTTCTATTTGTAGGATTAAAAAAAAACAGCGCCACTACAACTTATGATTTAAATAATGAAAACCTTCTCTTTCGCTCAGAAAAGTCACAAAAATCCAAGAATAAAAAAACAGGCTGCAGCTATAATCTTGGCCACGGCAGGGTTTATGTTAGCGATGAGAGTGTGAGGGAAGGATAAGGGATGGAGCCGTCTGGGGACTGACCCCTTTATGTCGTAATAGTTGAGCTGAAAAAGAGGGGAGACTATGAAAGCTGAAGGGTCACCAAGGGAGAACTCCCTCGTTTTTGTCCCTCTCTACCGGCCTTTTATGATGGGTTCATCTGTGTTGTGACAGGTGTGTGAAGTGGGCATCTTACTGGAGGTAATTGCCATTTCTCTCCTGTGGGTCATTGTTTGCCCCTATGCCTGAAAAGACCATTAGAAAAAGAGGATTTTTGGTTATTACAGAGGCAGAGTTAGAGATGAAGGCTGTGTAATTCTCCTGCTCTCCTTTGAATGAAAAAAATCACAATGATAAAATCGTCACAATCTTCCGTGCGGATCCATTAACGGGCTGGTTTTGCTCTACATAAACGGTAAACACACCCTGCTGATGCTGCTGTTCTGTAGCTCAAACAGGCTGCTCTGGCTTCACTGCAGAAACTGTTATGGTGCCACAGAGGAGAGTCATAAAGGTGATTAACAGCTACTTCTAATTAAAGATCAATGGAGAGTCTTTCGGAGGTGATTTGTTTTATGAATTGAGATGCCCACTGTCCATTAATGACATCAGGCAATGTCACAGTAACAGAGTGGGTATTGATTTACCCTTGTCTGAGAAACAGTTAAACCCAAACGATACATCATGACTACCCACAGTGTGAATACCCCGGCGTGGTAAACAGTGGGACCCCTCAGCAGCACCAACCCAGTGACCCCCTGGATGTGTCTGGGGATATTTATATGTAGAAGTTGCATACATCTAATGCAGGTGGTGTTAAAAGCATCTCATTTCAGAAAACCGGACATGCATTATTCCCACAACTGATTCAGTAATCAGACATTAAACCAGCAATATCATTGGGCTAAAAGCAGCATTACTCTAAGTACCTACTGTAGCAGTCAGGTTTCCAAAACAACTGAACTGGATTTACTTTTTGCATTTTCTGCATCTCCAGTGTATTTCAAGCCAACATATGCTTAAAAATATTCTTGATCAGCTGCTACTCTTTTATAGCTAGTTATATACACTTTGCAAATATATTTGCCAACTGGTTAATGCAACTGTAAAATGATTTGACAAATGTGATACTTCTCCAGTCAAGCATTATAAACACATTTTTAGAAAATGCTTTTACAGCATTTGCCTTTTGTTTTAAGTGGGCATGTAGTTTATTGTATTTACACCAGTTGCCACTCGTATACACAAACCCCTTAAACTCTTGCTTGAATTCATTTGTGCGTAATGCAACAAAAAAAAAAAAAAAAAAAAAAAAAAACTGGGTAGAGTAGGTGCAAAACACAAGTGCTGCAGTTGCACAGGCACCTTACAGACAACACTGAATACCACCGAAACATGTTTAAGTAAGTTTTATTCAAAATCAAACTCTCTGCATCCATTTACTTCGCATTCCACCCAAAAACAAAGTAATAAATGTTAAAGTTAAGCCTTTTCAATCAAGGTAGAACGTAGCTGAGGGAACTGTGTTCTGGTCCCATTTGGACTCCACTACAGCCATAAACATTCCCCAACTACTGCCTTTGCTGCTGAACTGGGGGATAGACTGGGACTTGTGGATGACCAGGGAGGAGGGGCAATTCTCTGACATAGTGATTATCATGGAAGTAGTCCTTTCCCTGCTCATAACTGGTGCTGAAGTGACTGACGGTGCCTGGAGGATACTGGCCAGTCAGGAAGTGGTAGTCATAATAAGGATACCAAGGCAAACCAAAGCCTGGGCCACCTGGTGGCAAGTACAGGGCTGGACCACTTGACAGTGGAACAGAGCCATCTGGCAGAAACTGAGGGCCTGGTAGCGGGAAAGGGACTGGGCGACGGGGACTGCCCTGGTCTTCGGTTTCAGAGTCAGAGTTGCCATGCTCGTAGGCCTTCTCCACGTGAGACAGTTCACCTCCCTGGTATGCTGGAGGGCCTGGTATAAACCCACTGATGGCACCAGATGCGTCAACATCTCCAGGGGCACCGGTTGCACCAAGAGATGAAGACTGTGAGGTCTCAACAGGAAGAGGCTCGACAGGTTTAACATCCCAGCTGTAGGCTAGAAGCACAAATTAGAGGTTAAGCACTGTAGCAAGTTCAAAGAGATTCAACAGAAAGCATTCACACACTGATCCTAAAGACATTTACTCTTATGTGTGGCTTTGGTTCCTTCAGAATCTGAGAAGCCTCTTGAATGAGGCAACTCATCAGGAGGAGAGAACTGAAAGGTCTTCCAGTTAAAGAATCTATCCAGACATGTTCTACAGGCAACACTGCAGTTGCTGAAGTTTCTGTAGTGAGCTCACCATTTTACCAATTAAACAAAAAAATAAAACCCACTTTAGCACTAGTTACCTTGGGGTGCACCAGGCTGCACCGAACCTGGAAGGTAGCCACCAGGGTATTGTGCAGGTACAGAGGCAGCAGGATAGTAGGGACTGTGAGCAGCAACTGCTGGATATGAGGCAGGATGGGATCCAGAAACGGGTACATATCCTCCAGGAGGGGCTTGAAAGCTCAAGCCAGGATTTGCACCGTCACCAGAGGAGACTTTATCCCAACCTGGACAGTGAGAAGAGTTTTAAATACAACTAAAACTGGTGAACTTCAGACAAACATTTAAGTTCAGTCAATCTTACCTGTCTTTACAGGGTAGCTGTAACTGGTTCCAATCAGCACAGCAAGGAGCAAAGCCCTATTGAAAGAGAGAAAAGCATAACTACAAATACCAACAGAAACCAGCCAAAACATCAAACTGCCACTTACCCAGAGGTGAACCCAGCAGCCATCATGTTGAATGAGCAGCAGCTACTACTATCTACTCTCACCCTGTGGAAGGTTTATAAATGTTGCAGGTGACCTGCACTGGCCAATCACAACATAATGAGTAGACGATACACAGCTGCTACTACTTAAATCCTGATGAGAGTGGTATCAAAATTGGACCAGTTGCCTAATTTTTTTTGCTAATGTTTATTATTTTGCACAGTGCTACTGTTGGTGCATTGCATTTTATAGTTTTGTACTGACCACTGCTTTGTGCTTATATTTTTGCGTGCTTTAGTTACTTGGGTGATTGTTTTTTCCCTCTGTGGTTTTGTAGTGAACATGTCTAAGCAACACTCACATTTTTCAATTCTTCTGAAAGGTTCCAAATGAAATCTTATGATTCTGCAGTAGCTCATTTGATTGAGTCAATGACCTATCAACTGAGGGTGAAATTTTGATGCAGTGGCCATGGATCAAGTCTGACCCATGACAGCATTTGCTATGTGTCCTTCTCCCTGCCTTTTCTGTCTCTGCAAAATGGACAAATAGACATCTTCAACAAAGTGATTTACTTTTTTTCAGTAGTGTCTCCTTCCCATACTTAAATACCATTACCAGTGCAGATAACTATACTACATACAGAAGTGGAAGGAGCACTCAGATACACTTATGTAAAAACACTAAAACCAAAATGTGAAGCCATATATTTAATAGGTTAAATTACTCTTTTACCTGTGTACTCTGATAGCTTAGCTGGTTGAGTAGGCAACCACCAAATGCAGTGGCCTGGGTTCAATTCCTGCTCATGGCCCCTTACTGAACCTTTCCTGTCTCTCTCTCTTTACTGTGCCCATCAAATAAAGCCAACAAAAGGTCAAAAAATTCCTTCACACACACATATTTATATTTATTTATATTTCAGTAGTGTCTCCTTCCCATACTAAAATACATACTAATATATATATAATCTAATGATTGTTTGGCCAAAAAGGAGCACAGGCAGTTGGAGAGCATTGCAATACATGGCAAATTTGTTGAAATGCATCAAAATCAGGGAGAAACATGTTTAATGTTTTAGTGGTTGAGAATGTAGTTTAGTTATCAAGTAATTTTTGGGAGTCAAGTCTGACCTTGATATCGCAGAATAAACAAGGATAGTCCAGTTTGCAAATGCACCATGCTAAAGCATGTAGCTGGTCCTGAAACAGAACCACCATTCTAAGAAATAACCATGTACTTATTTCTTAGAATGAAGATTTTAATTACTTGGTCAAGAACTGTGGAAGAGTTATGTGACGACTGGCGTACGTTTGTCCTATTAATCTGTGCGCAACATTACTCAAAAACAAACTGATTTGGATTAAATTTTCAGGGATTGTGACAAGTGAACACTATGTCAGGTGCCTGCTAGCAATCACAATCCTACAAAGAACAATAAAATTGTGGGGGTGTTTGATTCTATCAATTTCCATAACCTGCTACATAATTAAGTCATGCAATTTCATCTGTATATAATGTACACATGCATAACACCTATGGTCACTATAAGGTCTTCCCTGTATTGAATGGCCGCATTCCTTGTTGCCCTGATTTCTGCCACATTCTTTCCTTCAAGAGCTCAGCCATCAGGACACAGCTAAGCCTTGTAAGTACTGCACTCCAAGTGGTTTGTTGTCCATGCAATGCCACTTGAAATGTATACTGGAGCATACAAAGCCATTTACCAAATATGGATTAAGGCATTTTCAATCTCAATAGCTGTGAAAATGCAATGAGTGCTATACGACTGCCAAGTGCTTAATTATTTCCAGCCCGATCTCACGAGGATTCGTGAAACTGTTACGTAAATTTTTGTTTCGGTTTCGTGCGCACCAACACGATTTCGTCATGTTTTTCGTGCCGCTCACCACGAAATGCACACCAATGTATTTTAAACGGCGGACTTTTCGTGCCACCCAGAACGTATTTCAAACGAATGTGTGTATTATATTAATGTAAAACCGCGGCGAATCCAACGCTATATTTTGCATGACATCGTCCCTAACCATAACCCTGTGGTACACTTACCAATTTGCATAGGAATTTAAAGAATGTCCGGCGGCCGCAAACGCGATCACACAAGCAGTATACGCCGATGGACAGCTTAGATCGTCATGAATCCGCCGGTATAATCCACTTTCAGATGTGATTACCACAGCAGGTTTCGTTGTGAGCAACACGAAAAACATTTCGTGGTGAGCGGCACGAAAAACATGACGAAATCGTGTTGGTGCGCACGAAAAAGAAACAAAAAATTTACGTAACAGTTTCACGAATCCCCGTGAGACCATGTTGTTATTTCAGCAAGAAACAAATTTAAGATGATTTCTTCCACACATGCGACAGCTACTTTCTTTCCCAGACCAGCGTTAATTTCTCATTTGTAGACCCACTGTTGCTAAAAATTGTTCATTTTACAGTGCAACGTTACTTGGTCAGGTGACATACTCAGTTGAGCAAATATCACAAAACAGCTAAATACCACTGAAACATGTTTATTGAAGACAAATGAAGTCTTTCATTCCACCCAAAGTAAAACATTAAAGTTAAGGTTTACAGAGTCCTGTTTCCATTAACATAGGTCACTGTATATGGCTGAGGGAACTCTGTTCTGGTCTCATTTGGGCTCCACTACAGCCATAAACATTCCCAAACTACTGCCTTTGCTGCTGAACTGGGGGATAGACTGGGACTTGTGGATGACCAGGGAGGAGGGGCAATTCTCTGACGTAGTGATTATCATGGAAGTAGTCCTTTCCCTGCTCATAACTGGTGCTGAAGTGACTGACGGTGCCTGGAGGATACTGGCCAGTCAGGAAGTGGTAGTCATAATAAGGATACCAAGGCAAACCAAAGCCTGGGCCACCTGGAAGGTACAGGGCTGGACCACTTGACAGTGGAACAGAGCCATCTGGCAGAAACTGAGGGCCTGGTAGAGGGAAAGGGACTGGGCCAACTGGACGACGGGGACTGCCCTGGTCTTCGGTTTCAGAGTCAGAGTTGCCATGCTCGTAGGCCTTCTCCACATGAGACAGTTCACCTCCCTGGTATGCTGGAGGGCCTGGTATAAACCCACTGATGGCACCAGATGCATCAACATCTCCAGGGGCACCGGTTACACCAAGAGATGAAGATGGTGAGGTCTCAACAGGAAGATGCTTGACAGGTTCAACTGCCCAGCTGTAGGCTAGAAGCACAAGTTAAATGTTAAACATTGTAGCAAGTCCAGAGACTCAGAATAAGACATTCAAGCACTGATCCTGAAGACATTTCACCTCATTTGAGGTTTTGGCTCCTTCAGAACTAGAGAAACCTCTTCAGGAACAGGAAGGTAACATGTCTTCCACTAAAACACCCATTTATAAAAATAAACACTACAGACATGTTCTAAGGGGATATTGCACCCAACTCTAGCTAAAACTGTGGAATGGTAACTGCTTTTCATCAACAGTATAGCTAAAGCTGAAGGAAGCATTGTTTCCCTAGTAAATTACATCAGCACTAGTTACCTTGGGGTGCACCAGGTTGTAAACTTGTCTGCACCGACCCTGGAAAGTAACCACCAGGGTATTGTGCAGGTACAGGGGCAGCAGCATAGTAGGGACTGTGAGGAGCAGCTGCTGCTGGATATGAGGCCGACTGGGAACCAGAAACATGTACATATCCTCCAGGAGGGGCTTGAAAGCCAAAACCAGGATTTCCACTGTCACCACCACCAGAGGAGACTTGATCCCCACCTGGACAGTGAGAAGAGTTTAGTACGACTAAAACTGCTTCATTTTGGACAAACATTCAGGTATAGTTAAGTTTCACCTTTCTCTAGGGGGTAGCTGTAGCTTGCACCAATCAGCACAGCAAGGAGCAAAGCCCTATTGAAAGAGAGAAAAGCATAACTACAAATACCAACAGAAACCAGCCAAAACATCAACTTGCCACTTACCCAGAGGTGAACCCAGCAGCCATCATGTTGAATGAGCAGCAGCTACTACTGTCTACTCTCACCCTGTGGAAGGTTTATAAATGTTGCAGGTGACCTGCACTGGCCAATCACAACATAATGAGTAGAGGATACACAGCTGCTACTACTTAAATCCTGATGAGGGTGGAACCCCAATGTGAAATTTTACCACTGCTTTGTGTGTTTTTTTGTGTTCTTGTTTTTCTGCGAGTGTGATTTTAGTTTCTATTTTCCATGCAGCAATCTCAGTAAAAATGTCCACGGAAAATCCAGATTTTTCAGTTCTTCCGAATAGTTGGCCATAATTCACTCTTTGTTCAGTAGTGTGACTTGCCTTCTCTATTATACACTCAATATGGTAGATAACTATGCTACATATAGAGGTGGAAGAAGTACTCAGATGTTTTACTTTTCTAAAAACACCAAAGCCAGTGTAAGGCCAAATATTTAATAGGTAAAAATTCAGCCTTACACAACATATTTGAAGCTTCTCCATTTTGTGGGTTGCCAGGGGAATGGATCTCACTGCATCTAATGACTGCTTGGTTGAAAGGGAGCACAGACAATTGGAAAATAATACAATAAATGGCAAGTATATTGATACATTTTCAAGCTGCTAGTAGCTGAGAATGTAGTTTATATAGTAAAATCATTTTGGGAGACAAGTCTGACCTTGGTATAGCAGAAAAATCACAGGGATAGTCAAGTTTGCAAATGCACCATAGTAAAGTATGAGCTAAAACACCACCATGCTAGAAAATAAGCATTAGGTCAGTCTGCTAGTTGGAGGTTTTACATTCACGCATTGTCCTTTTTGAAAGCACCGCATGGTCAGCAGTTTGTGATGTACCTTGCAGGCCACAGACCAGGGCTGCACTTATCGATTATTTTCGTAACTGAGTATTCTATCATTTACTCTGGTGATTAATCGAGTAATTGGATTCTGTGCTTGGCACGCACATTACAATATCAAAAGAGGAAGTGAGTGCTCTGTGCAACAGAAATGACCGTCCTGGTTTGAACACAGGTGGACATCTGTGGTGAATTGTACATATATAGTATAGTACAGGGGTATTCAGCTAAAACTCAAAGCCAGGGGAACCGACATGTATTTAGTTGGTGATGCAGAAGTCACATAAATATGTTTCTATGTTTGGTCCGATTAAACCGCCGGTACTGCAGATGATCAAACACAAATTAGAAAATTGATCAGTTTATTAGTATTTATTAGAGAATATTCAATCAGCAACATTAGCTTCACTTTGATTTGGCCAGAAATTAAAATGATTTCCTTCAGAGACAATGTCAGACCAACATGCATTTCAACACAGTATCATGTTTGAATATATGAATTTTTAGAGTTCAGCTATCTGGTCAATAATCAGCTGCATTGATCTGTCAAATACATTCCATATGTTTAACAGTTTTCTACCAGCATTTCTGTCTTACATAATTTCCAGTAGCAGCTTTTTAATGTCAGACCTTTTAATATCCCTTGTTCTCCATTAAAACAACCTGTTAGCAATGGGTTCATTTTGTGAGGAAAATGAGTCAAGTCAAGTATTAAACACTTCCATCTGTGTGGACAACTTAAACAAAATGTCTAGATTAAGGAAGTTGACACCTTCTAACTGAGGTTTTGGTTTGTCAAGCCAACTTAAAAAAAAGAAACCTTCAAACTTCTGATCTATTAAAGGCTGTAAACACGTTCTAGTTACAATAGAAGTGTTCAATCAAATTTGAAATCCATTTATTTTATAGGCCCAGGTCTGGTTACGTGTTAGTGACCTGGGGTTCATGATTTAGTGGATTAAATTAAGCCTTGATTCAGACTTTTAAGAGTACTCCAGGAATCATTTCAGCCCGAGCAATGAGTTATTTAGTGCAGGGTTTAAGCATGGCCAACGTCCAACAGCAAATTCTACTAGGCTAAGCTAATGTTTGAAGGGTTGTAGGAAGTAATTTAGAGAAATGCAGTTAGGACATGTACCGCCATAGCTGTGGACACCAGCTAATTACCTTGAAGTAGCAATCTGCAGCCTCAACCACTAGAATCCTGCAGAAGTCTTAATACAAAACATTCTGAAGAACTGTTGAAGTGGAGGCCAGACTAAAGTGTAGCGAAGCAAATACCTTAATTTTGTCATGCTGAAGAAAATTGCTGAACAATTTTTTATTTTTTTTTTTAAATAGGTTTATTGAAAACAAAGTCTACAAGTTTACTTTGCATTCCACCCAAAGACAAAGTAAAGCATTAAAGTTAAATTTTACAGGGTCCCGATTTCCATTAACGTAAGTCACTGTATATGGCTGAGGGAACTTTGTTCTGGTCCCATTTGGGCTACACTACAGCCATAAACATTCCCAAACTACTGCCTTTGCTGCTGAACTGGGGGATAGACTGGGACTTGTGGATGACCAGGGAGGAGGGGCAATTCTCTGACGTAGTGATTATCATGGAAGTAGTCCTTTCCCTGCTCATAACTGGTGCTGAAGTGACTGACGGTGCCTGGAGGATACTGGCCAGTCAGGAAGTGGTAGTCATAATAAGGATACCAAGGCAAACCAAAGCCTGGGCCACCTGGAAGGTACAGGGCTGGACCACTTGACAGTGGAACAGAGCCATCTGGCAGAAACTGAGGGCCTGGTAGAGGGAAAGGGACTGGGCCAACTGGACGACGGGGACTGCCCTGGTCTTCGGTTTCAGAGTCAGAGTTGCCATGCTCGTAGGCCTTCTCCACATGAGACAGTTCACCTCCCTGGTATGCTGGAGGGCCTGGTATAAACCCACTGATGGCACCAGATGCATCAACATCTCCAGGGGCACCGGTTACACCAAGAGATGAAGATGGTGAGGTCTCAACAGGAAGATGCTTGACAGGTTCAACTGCCCAGCTGTAGGCTAGGAGCACAAGTTAAATGTTAAGCACTGTAGCAAGTCCAGAGATTCAGAAGAAGGCATTCAAGACCCATTCCTGAAGACACTTCACCTCATTTGAGGTTTTGGCTCCCTCAAAACTAGAGAAACCTCTTCAGGAACAGGAAGCTTACATGTCTTCCACTAAAACACCCATTTACAAAAATAAACACTACAGACATGTTCTAAGGGGATATTGCACCCAACTCTAGCTAAAACTGTGGAATGGTAACTGCTTCTCATGAACAGTATAGCTAAAGCTGAAGGAAGCATTGTTTCCCTAGTAAATTACATCAGCACTAGTTACCTTGGGGTGCACCAGGTTGCAAACTTGGCTGCACCGACCCTGGAAGGTAACCACCAGGGTATTGTGCAGGTACAGGGCAGCAGCATAGTAGGGACTGTGAGCAGCAACTGCTGGATATGAGGCCGACTGGGATCCAGAAACGGATACATATCCTCCAGGAGGGGCTTGAAAGCCAAAACCAGGATTTCCACTGTCACCACCACCAGAGGAGACTTGATCCCCACCTGGACAGTGAGAAGAGTTTAGTACGACTAAAACTGCTTCATTTTGGACAAACATTCAGGTATAATTAAGTTTCACCTTTCTCTAGGGGGTAGCTGTAGCTTGCACCAATCAGCACAGCAAGGAGCAAAGCCCTACTGAAAGAGAGAAAAGCATAACTACAAGTACCAACAGAAAACCAGCCAAAACATCAACTTGCCACTTACCCAGAGGTGAACCCAGCAGCCATCATGTTGAATGAGCAGCAGCTACTACTGTCTACTCTCACCCTGTGGAAGGTTTATAAATGTTGCAGGTGACCTGCACTGGCCAATCACAACATAATGAGTAGACGATACACAGCTGCTACTACTTAAATCCTGATGAGGGTGGAACCCTAATGTGAAATTTTACCACTGCTTTGTGTTTTTTTTGTGTTCTTGTTTTTCTGCGAGTGTGATTTTAGTTTCTATTTTCCATGCAGCAATCTCAGTAAAAATGTCCACGGAAAATCCAGATTTTTCAGTTCTTCCGAATAGTTGACCGTAATTCACTCTTTGTTCAGTAGTGTGACTTGTCTTCTCTATTATACACTCAATATGGTAGATAACTATGCTACATACAGAGGTGGAAGAAGTACTCAGATGATTTACTTTTCTAAAAACACCAAAGCCAGTGTAAGGCCAAATATTAAATAAGTAAAATTCAGCCTTACACAACATATTTGAAGCTTCTCCATTTTGTGGGTTGCCAGGGGAATGGATCTCACTGCATCTAATGACTGCTTGGTTGAAAGGGAGCACAGACAATTGGAAAATAATACAATAAATGGAAAGTATATTGATACATTTTCAAGCTGCTCGTAGCTGAGAATGTAGTTTATATAGTAAAATCATTTTTGGGAGACAAGTCTGACCTTGGTATAGCAGAAAAATCACAGGGATAGTCAAGTTTGCAAATGCACCATAGTAAAGTATGAGCTAAAACACCACCATGCTAGAAAATAAGCATTAGGTCAATCTGCTAGTTGGAGGTTTTACATTCACGCATTGTCCTTTTTGAAAGCACCGCATGGTCAGCAGTTTGAGATGTACCTTGCAGGCCACAGACCAGGGGCCTGTTTCACGAAGCAGGTTCACTGAAAACTCTGAGTTTCTTAACCCTGAAATGAGGGGAAACTCAGAGTTTTCCGTTTCATGAAGCGAGGTAACTTAACCCTGAGACAGAGGGGTAACTCTAGCCTGTTTCACAAAGAGGGGTAACTTAAACTCTCGGTCAGTTACTGCAGTAACAGACTCTATGACTCTAACCTGGTCGGCAGCAGGTTTATCTGAGAAAACCTCGAGTTTCTCTCCGTCTCCACCCTCTTTCAGCCACACGCTGTTTCACTTCCTCATTTATTCAGTCAGTAAGCGAGCGAGTTTTGGCATAGAACAACTTTTATTAACGATCCAGTGGATAAAGGAGCAGCATTACTGCACAGATAATTAAATATTCGTCGGTAGATTGTTATCAGACCGAGCATAAATGTTCTCGCATTTCCGGACAATTATCGGTTTGAGCGGTACCGTTTCCTAATCGTTTTAAGTCCATAATCTACATAAACAACCTAATCCGTCCTTACATTTACATTACCAACCGCAGTCATGCTCTCACATTCAGCAGATATTTTGTGTGTTGCGCTGCGGTTCTTTGCAAATGGAAGTTTTTATATAATGTCGGAGATGCAGAGTAAGACAACTGTATGGAGGACAGTCAGAAAAGTTTTCCTGGCTCTGAAACGACTTTTACTCATCATTGTGGACATAAACCTGTCAGAACATCAAGGAGCAGTTCAACAGGATTACGGGTGAATGATGTAGAGATCTGTTACATTCATTTTAAATCATATTCTGTTCATGACATTGTGCTGCAACCTCAAGCTGGGATTAGTCATTTTAATTTCTTTTAGGATTTCCCACTGTGATTGGCTGCATAGATGCACACACATCCCCATCACAGCTCCCTCACATCATAAACAGGAAGTCCATTCACAGCATAAATGTGCAGGTAGGCTACAGGTAGACTGACTACTGTTTCTAAATGTTAAAGACTGCATCATAGTTCAACATCTGTCATTCTCTGCTCTGTCCAAATCATATGTGATGCTGCATACATCATTTCTAATGTGGAGGCCACGTGGTCTGGGTCTGTTCATGACTCCAGGATTTATGGAGAGTCCAATCTGAGCAACAGACTGCAGCGTGGTCAGCAGCCTTAAGATTTTCACAATAGAATTCTCTTGTCTCCCTCCTTTAATATGCTCTGATGTATCCACTATACATTACAAGAGAGTTTGATGGCCTTCTGCTGGGTGACAGGGGTTACCATGCCAACCCAGGGTGATGACCTCATACCCTGACCCTGAACCAGGCGTCCAGCAGAACTTCAACCGGACTCACTGCAGGACCAGAGCCCGGGTGGAGATGACCATAGGCCTGCTGAAAGCCCGTTTCCAGAGCCTACATTTCCTCAGGGTGACCCCTGAGAGGGCCTGTGATATTACTGTGGCATGTGTTGTTCTTCATAACATTACCACTATTAGAGGAGAGCAACACCCTGCCCTACAAACTGAAGACCCAGATGATGACCCCATCCACCTGCAGCTATCCAGGACAGCAGAGCAGTCAGAGACACCATATGCAATAATCACTTCAGAGTTTAAGTCACCATCATCACCACCACAGCAAATAAAGAAATGATACACATTTCATTTGGTCTTTTTTTCCTACAAATAAAACATAGTACCACTCAAACCGATAATTGTCCGGAAATGCGAGAACATTTATGCGCGGTCTGATAATCTACCAACAAATATTTAATTATCTGTGCAGTAATGCTGCTCCTTTATCCACTGGATCGTTAAAAGTTGTTCTACGCCAAAACTCGCCCGCTTACTGAGGAAATGAAACGGTGTGTGCAGCTGAAAGAGGGCGGAGACAGAGAGAAACTCAAGGTTCTCCTCAGATAAACCTGCTGGCAAGCAGGTTCAAGTCAGAGTCTGCTACTGCAGCAACTGACTGAGAGTTTAAGTTACCTCGCTTCGTGAAACGGAAAACTGAGTCTCCCCTCATTTTAGGGTTAAGAAACTCAGAGTTTTCAATGAACCTGCTTCATGAAACAGGCCCCTCAGGTTCATGATTTAGTGGATTAAATGAAGCCTTGATTCATAATAATATTACTCATTTCAGCCCTAGCACAGAGTAATTTAAGTGTAGTGTTTAAGCATAGCCAATGCTACTAGGCTAAGCTAATGTTTGAAGGGTTGTAGGAAGTACTTTGGACATGTATCACCATAGCTGTCGACACCAGCTAATTGCCTTGAAGTTGTAGTCTCTGGCCTCAACCACTAGAATCCTGCAGAAGTCTTAATACAAAACATTCTGAAGAACTGTGAAAGTGGAGGCCAGACTAAAGTATAGTGAAGCAAATACCTTAATTTTGTCATGCTGAAGAAACATGAACAACAAATTTTTTGTTGTTAAATAGGTTTATTGAGGACGAAGTCAACATGTTTACTTTGCATTCCACCCAAAGACAAAGCATTAAAGTTAAATTTTACAGGGTCCCGATTTCCATTAATATAGGTCACTGTATATGGCTGAGGAAACTTTCTTCTGGTCCCAATTGCACTCCACTACAGCCATAAACATTCCCAAACTACTGCCTTTGCTGCTGAACTGGGGGATAGACTGGGACTTGTGGATGACCAGGGAGGAGGGGCAATTCTCTGACGTAGTGATTATCATGGAAGTAGTCCTTTCCCTGCTCATAACTGGTGCTGAAGTGACTGACGGTGCCTGGAGGATACTGGCCAGTCAGGAAGTGGTAGTCATAATAAGGATACCAAGGCAAACCAAAGCCTGGGCCACCTGGAAAGTACAGGGCTGGACCACTTGACAGTGGAACAGAGCCATCTGGCAGAAACTGAGGGCCCGGTAGAGGGAAAGGGACTGGGCCAACTGGACGACGGGGACTGCCCTGGTCTTCGGTTTCAGAGTCAGAGTTGCCATGCTCGTAGGCCTTCTCCACATGAGACAGTTCACCTCCCTGGTATGCTGGAGGGCCTGGTATAAACCCACTGATGGCACCAGATGCATCAACATCTCCAGGGGCACCAGTTACACCAAGAGATGAAGATGGTGAGGTCTCAACAGGAAGATGCTTGACAGGTTCAACTGCCCAGCTGTAGACTAGAAGCACAAGTTAAATGTTAAACATTGTAGCAAGTCCAGAGACTCAGAAGAAGGCATTCAAGACCCATTCCTGAAGACATTTCACCTCATTTGAAGTTTAGGCTCCCTCAAAACTAGAGAAACCTCTTCAAGAACAGGAAGCTTACATGTCTTCCACTAAAACACCCATTTACAAAAGTAAATCCTACAGACATGTTCTAAGGTGATATTGCACCCAACTCTAGCTAGAACTGTGGAATGGTCACTGTTTTTCATGAACAGTATAGCTAAAGCTGAAGGAAGCATTGTTTCCCTAGTAAATTACATCAGCACTAGTTACCTTGGGGTGCACCAGGCTGCACCGACCCTGGAAGGTAGCCACCAGGGTATTGTGCAGGTACAGGGGCAGCAGCATAGTAGGGACTGTGAGCAGCAGCTGCTGGATATGAGGCCGACTGGGATCCAGAAACGGATACATATCCTCCAGGAGGGGCTTGAAAGCCAAAACCAGGATTTCCACTGTCACCACCACCAGAGGAGACTTGATCCCCACCTGGACAGTGAGTAGAGTTTAGTACGACTAAAACTGCTTCATTTTGGACAAACATTCAGGTATAATTAAGTTTCACCTTTCTCTAGGGGGTAGCTGTAGCTTGCACCAATCAGCACAGCAAGGAGCAAAGCCCTATTGAAAGAGAGAAAAGCATAACTACATATACCAACAGAAACCAGCCAAAACATCAAATTGCCACTTACCCAGAGGTGAACCCAGCAGCCATCATGTTGAATGAGCAGCAGCTACTACTGTCTACTCTCACCCTGTGGAAGGTTTATAAATGTTGCAGGTGACCTGCACTGGCCAATCACAACATAATGAGTAGACGATACACAGCTGCTACTACTTAAATCCTGATGAGGGTGGAACCCTAATATGAAATTTAAGTGTGTGTGTTAAGGTTGGCCCAGTTGCCTCATTTTTAGACAAGTGAATTATTTTTGCATATCCTGACAGTTTGTGGATTGCATTTTATAGTTTTGTACCAACCACTGCTCTGTCCAAGTACAGTTCGTTTGGGCTGGTGTGAAAGCAGACCAGATGTTTTTGGTTCAGACTAAAGAACCAGACCGAGACCACCTCCCGAAGGTGGTCTCGGTCTGGTTCTATGTGAACTCCAGTTCGGTTCGCTCCTGGTGAGAACACAAACCTGTCTCCATTCGGACCGGCTTGATGGTGCAGCAGACTTTCTGGTCTACGGGAGCTTCCGTAGCAACCTGCACAGGTTGTGGAGCATCGCCCGCTTTCTCCGATAATGTCTTGCAATGCCTCTTCTCCGTGCCAAAAACGACTGTGTAATGTTCTCGTACCGAATGCGAGCTTCATGCTGGAACAACAGCAGTATTTGTGCTTGCTGCATAAAGCAATGATACAAATATATGGCAACAAGAACGAACAGAAGAGCATAGTTCATTGTTTATGAATAAACCTCGTTCCATGGAATAAACATAGCCTGTTGTATTCTTCCGGGATTTTTCCCTCTTCACGTGCTGTGCCAATCAGCGTTCACCTACGTCATCTAAAACACCTTATTTTGTGAACAGCACCGCCAAACGACTGGGGGGAGATATAACATTCATCGTAGTTGGTTCAACTGCGAAAACACTGGTGTGAATGCAAACTGAACCAGTTGAAAATAGCAACATTGTAACAACTTTTGGGTCCAAACGAACCACTCTAACGGACTAACAGGTGTGAAAGCACCCTGAAAAACAATGTCAGACCAACATGCATTTCAACACAGTATCATGTTTAAATATATTAAGTTTTATAGTTTGGCTATAATCAGCTGCATTGATCGGTCAAATACAATGTACATTTTTAACAGTTTTCTGCCAGCCTTTCCTTCTTACATAATTTCCTGTAGCAGCTTTTTAATGTCAGACCTTTTAATACTCCTTGTTCTCAATTAAAACAACCCGTTAGCAATGGGTTCATTGAGGAAAATGAGAAATCAAGCATTATACACTTCCGTTTGTGTGGAGAACTTTTAAACAAAGTCTGAATTTAGAAAGTTGATAGACACCTTTGTAGCTTTTAGTTTGTCAAGCCAACTTAAAAACCCCTTCAGACTTCAGCCATCTGATCTATTAAAGGCTGTAAACACTAGAAAAGCTGTGCTAGTGAAGACATAAGGGTCACAGCAAATTTAAGAACCCCATTTAATTTATTTTTTAATAGGCTGAGGTCTGTATAGGATGAAATTTGGCTACCATTTAATGACTGAGTTCATGATTGAGTGGATTAAATCAAGCCTTGATTCAGAATAGTAAGATTACTCCAGGAATCATTTCAGCCCGAGCACAGTAATTTAGTGCTGTGTTTAAGCAAAGCCAATGCTACTAGGCTCAGCTAATGTTTGAAGGGTTGTAGGAAGTAATTTAGAGAACTGCAGTTTTGACATGTACCACCATAGCTGTGGACACCAGCTAAATTACCTTGAAGTAGCAATCCATGGCCTCAACCACTAGACTCCTGCAGAAGTCTACATACAAAACATTCTGAAGAACTGTTGAAGTGGAGACCAGACTAAAGTGTAGTGAAGCAAATACCTTAATTTTGTCATACTGAAGAAAACTGCCAAACACCAGAGGTTTTTTTTATTTTTAAACTGGGTTTATTGAAGAAAGTCTGCGTGAGTTTACTTTTATGCCACCCAAAGTAAAACATTAAAGTTAAATTTTACAGGGTCCAGATTTCCGATAACATAAGTCACTGTATATGGCTGAGGGAACTCTGTTCTGGTCTCATTTGGGCTCCACTACAGCCATAAACATTCCCAAACTACTGCCTTTGCTGCTGAACTGGGGGATAGACTGGGACTTGTGGATGACCAGGGAGGAGGGGCAATTCTCTGACGTAGTGATTATCATGGAAGTAGTCCTTTCCCTGCTCATAACTGGTGCTGAAGTGACTGACGGTGCCTGGAGGATACTGGCCAGTCAGGAAGTGGTAGTCATAATAAGGATACCAAGGCAAACCAAAGCCTGGGCCACCTGGAAGGTACAGGGCTGGACCACTTGACAGTGGAACAGAGCTATCTGGCAGAAACTGAGGGCCTGGTAGAGGGAAAGGGCCTGGGCCAACTGGACGACGGGGACTGCCCTGGTCTTCGGTTTCAGAGTCAGAGTTGCCATGCTCGTAGGCCTTCTCCACGTGAGACAGTTCACCTCCCTGGTATGCTGGAGGGCCTGGTATAAACCCACTGATGGCACCAGATGCATCAACATCTCCAGGGGCACCGGTTGCACCAAGAGATGAAGATGGTGAGGTCTCAACAGGAAGATGCTTGACAGGTTCAACTGCCCAGCTGTAGGCTAGAAGCACAAGTTAAATGTTAAGCACTGTAGCAAGTCCACAGAGATTCAGAAGAAGACATTCAAGCACTGATCCTGAAGACATTTCACCTCATTTGAAGTTTAGGCTCCTTCAGAACTAGAGAAACCTCTTCAAGAACAGGAAGCTTACATGTCTTCCACTGAAGCACCCATTTACAAAGGTAAACATTACAGACATGTTCTAAGGTGATAATGCATCCAACTCTTGCTGAAATTGTGGAATGGTAACTGCTTTTCATCAACAGTATAGCTAAAGCTGAAGGAAGCATTGTTTCCCTAGTAAGTTACATCAGCACTAGTTACCATGGGGTGCACCAGGTTGCAAACTTGGCTGCACCGACCCTGGAAGGTAGCCACCAGGGTATTGTGCAGGTACAGGGGCAGCAGCATAGTAGGGACTGTGAGCAGCAGCTGCTGGATATGAGGCCGACTGGGATCCAGAAATGGATACATATCCTCCAGGAGGGGCTTGAAAGCCAAAACCAGGATTTCCACTGTCACCACCACCAGAGGAAACTTGATCCCCACCTGGACAGTGAGAAGAGTTTAGTACGACTAAAACTGCTTCATTTTGGACAAACATTCAGGTATAATTAAGTCTTACCTTTCTTTACAGGGTAGCTGTAGCTTGCACCAATCAGCACAGCAAGGAGCAAAGCCCTATTGAAAGAGAGAAAAGCATAACTACAAATACCAACAGAAACCAGCCAAAACATCAAATTGCCACTTACCCAGAGGTGAACCCAGCAGCCATCATGTTGAATGAGCAGCAGCTACTACTGTCTACTCTCACCTTGTGGAAGGTTTATAAATGTTGCAGGTGACCTGCACTGGCCAATCACAACATAATGAGTAGACGATACACAGCTGCTACTACTTAAATCCTGATGAGGGTGGAACCCTAATGTGAAATTTTACCACTGCTTTGTGTTTTTTTTTTGTGTTCTTGTTTTTCTGCGAGTGTGATTTTAGTTTCTATTTTCCATGCAGCAATCTCAGTAAAAATGTCCACGGAAAATCCAGATTTTTCAGTTCTTCCGAATAGTTGGCCATAATTCACTCTTTGTTCAGTAGTGTGACTTACCTACTCTATTATACACTCAATATGGGAGATAACTATGCTACATACAGAGGTGGAAGAAGTACTCAGATGTTTTACTTTTCTAAAAACACCAAAGCCAGTGTAAGGCCAAATATTTAATAGGTAAAAATTCAGCCTTACACAACATATTTGAAGCTTCTCCATTTTGTGGGTTGCCAGGGGAATGGATCTCACTGCATCTAATGACTGCTTGGTTGAAAGGGAGCACAGACAATTGGAAAATAATACAATAAATGAAAAGTATATTGATACATTTTCAAGCTGCTAGTAGCTGAGAATGTAGTTTATATAGTAAAATCATTTTTGGGAGACAAGTCTGACCTTGGTATAGCAGAAAAATCACAGGGATAGTCAAGTTTGCAAATGCACCATAGTAAAGTATGACCTAAAACACCACCATGCTAGAAAATAAGCATTAGGTCAATCTGCTAGTTGGAGGTTTTACATTCACGCATTGTCCTTTTTGAAAGCACCGCATGGTCAGCAGTTTGTGATGTACCTTGCAGGCCACAGACCAGGGCTGCACTTATCGATTATTTTCGTAACTGAGTATTCTATCATTTACTCTGGTGATTAATCGAGTAATTGGATTCTGTGCTTGGCACGCACATTACAATATCAAAAGAGGAAGTGAGTGCTCTGTGCAACAGAAATGACCGTCCTGGTTTGAACACAGGTGGACATCTGTGGTGAATTGTACGTATATAGTATAGTACAGGGGTATTCAGCTAAAACTCAAAGCCAGGGGAACCGACATGTATTTAGTTGGTGATGCAGAAGTCACATAAGTATCTTTTTATGTTTGGTCTGATTAAACCGCCGGTACTGCACATGATCAAACACAGATTAGAAAATTAATCAGTTTATTAGTATTTATTAGACAATATTCAATCAGTAACATGAGCTTCACTTTGATTTGGCCAGAAATTAAAATGATTTCCTTCAGAGACAATGTCAGACCAACATGCATTTCAACACAGTATATGAATTTTTATAGTTCAGCTATCTGGTCAATAATCAGCTGCATTGATCGGTCAAATACATTGCATATGTTTAACAGTTTACTCCTAGCATTTCTGTCTTACTTAATTTCCAGTAGCAGCTTTTTAATGTCAGACCTTTTAATATTCCTTGTTCTCCATTAAAACAACCTGTTAGCAATGGGTTCATTTTGTGAGGAAAGCAAGTCAAATCAAGCATTAAACACCCGTTTGTGTGGACTTTTAAGTCTGAACTAGAAAAATTTGCATTTCCTGAAGAAAATGCACTGTGAATGCTGCAGGCGCCAGAATGCGACGTCAGGCTGAGAAGCATGTAATTGCCGGCACGTATCACCTATAGCTCAACAGGTTGAGCTCTTGCCTTCGGTGTGGCGGTTGTGAGTTCGAGCCTTATCGACCACTATCTGCCACAGGTGCGTAACTAACCACTATTTGCCACAGGGGCATAACTTTTCTCAAAGTGCTGTTCCCCCATTCATTGTCTATGGGAAAAATGAATATTTCAATATTGAATATTTCAAAAACAATAAAGGTTAGTTAAAAACTGAATAATAGCACACATCTCCTAAATGAAGTGAACATTTTAAAAGTAGAACGGTGACAATCGGATGAAATTTGAAAGAGGAGTAGTGTGCCAAAGTTTTTCTCATAATAATTAAACAGAACAACAATACTGTGAATGCTGATGCTCAGCATTCACAGTAATTAAGTTGATAGACACCCTCAAACCTTTTAACCCTTTAAGCTGCAGTCAATTCCAGCCATTTTCAGTACAAAAAAAATCACTAATATTCTATTTGTAAATAAAAATATGAGAAATACAGGGAATATTGGACATGCCTCGCGAGGTGCATTTCCTTGAAAACGACCTATTCGTGGAGTATATACCGACTTCAAGACATGTTTTGGACAAAACATGTTACTGGCTTGTTTCGTCTGCATGTAAAAGGTTCGATTATGGCCATTTTTTGTGGAATATTTTCATATGTGTGTCATAATGAACCCGGAAATGTGAGTCGCGCTATGTACGTTGAAGCTGTGTATGGAGAACGGATGGATATTCGTTGTTGGATAAATGTGTTTATATTACCCGCTGTGGTAATCACATCTGAAAGTGGTTTATACCGGCGGATTCATGAGAATCTAAGCTTTCCATCGGCGTATAGTGTTTGTATAATCGCATTTGCAGCTTCAGACATTTAAGGAAATACTTATGCAGATCTCAAAGTGTACCGCGGGCGGGACGCTGAAGCACAATGGGTTAAATGAGGTTTATTTTGTCAAGCTGACTTACAAAAAACTAAACCTTTAAACTGCCTTCATAGTTCAGCCACCTGATCTATTAGACACTGGAAATGCTGTGCTAGTTACGATAGAAGTGCCACATCAAATTTAAAATCCCCATTTAATTTACAGGCCCAGGTCTGTATAGGATGACGTCTGGCTCCCTGTTAGTGACATGAGGTTCATGATTTAATGAAGGCTTGACTCATAATAGTAAGGTTAGTCCAGGAATCACTTCAGCCCTAGCAGAGTAATGTGAGTGCAATGTTTAAGCATTGGTAAAACCATAGCCAATGCTACTAGGCTAAACTAGTGTTTGAAGGGTTGGAAGTACTTTAGACATTTACCACCATAGCTGTGGACACCAGCCAATTAGTTTAAAAAAAATAAAATAAAAAAAAAAAGATACTGTGGCCTAAACCACTAGACTCGTGCAGAAGTCTTAAAACTGGCTGAACAACTGTCAAGGTGGAAGCCAGACTAAAGTGTAGTGAAGCAAACACCTTACTATTGTCATGCTAAAGAAAACGGTTAAACACTAATTTTTAAGAAAAAATTAAACAAAACACAAAGTTTATTGAAGAGAAAGTCTACATCAGTTCACTTTCATTCCACTCAAAGTAAAACATTAAAGTTAAGGTTTACAGGGTCCTGATTTCCATCAACATAGGTCACTGTACATAGCTGAGGAAACTCTGTTCTGGTCCCATTTGGGCTCCACTACAGCCATAAACCTTCCTAAACTACTGCCTTTGCTGCTGAACTGGTGGATAGACTGAGACTCGTGGATGACCAGGGATGAGGGGCAATTCTCTGATGTACTGGCCAGTCAGGAAGTGGTAGTCATAATAAGGATACCATGGCAAACCAAAACCTCGTGGAAAGTACAGGGCTGGACCAGAGCCATGTAACAGAAACTGAGGGCCTCGTAGAGGGAAAGGGACTGGGCCAACTGGACGACGGGGACTGCCCTGGTCTTCGGTTTCAGAGTCAGAGTTGCCATGCTCGTAGGCCTTCTCCACATGAGACAGTTCACCTCCCTGGTATGCTGGAGGGCCTGGTATAAACCCACTCCTGGGACCAAATGCTTCAGCATCTCCAGGGGGACCGGTTACACCAAGAGATGAAGATGGTGAGGTCTCAACAGGAAGATGCTTGACAGGTTCAACTGCCCAGCTGTAGACTAGAAGCACAAGTTAAATGTTAAGCACTGTAGCAAGTCCATAGAGAGTCAGAAGAAGACATTCAAGCACTGATCCTGAAGACATTTCACCTCATTTGAGGTTTTGGCTCCTTCAGAACTAGAGAAACCTCTTCAAGAACAGGAAGTTTACGTGTCTTCCACTGAAGCACCCATTTACAAAAGTAAATCCTACAGACATGTTCTAAAGTGATATTGCACCCAACTCTTGGTAAAAATTGTGAAATGGTAACTGCTTTTCATCAACAGTATAGCTAAAGCTGAAGGAAGCATCGTTTTCCTAGTAAATTACATCAACGTTAGTTACCTTGGGGTGCACGAGGTTGCAAACTTGGCTGCACCGACCCTGGAAGGTAACCACCAGGGTATTGTGCAGGTACAGAGAAAGCAGCATAGTAGGGACTGTGAGCAGCAGCTGCTGGATATGAGGCCGACTGGGATCCAGAAATGGATACATATCCTCCAGGAGGGGCTTGAAAGCCAAAACCAGGATTTCCACTGTCACCACCACCAGAGGAAACTTGATCCCCACCTGGACAGTGAGTAGAGTTTAGTACAACTAAAACTGCTTCATTTTAGACAAACATTCAGGTATAGTTAAGTCTTACTTTTCTTTACAGGGTAACTGTAGCTTGCACCAATCAGCACAGCAAGGAGCAAAGCCCTATTGAAAGAGAGAAAAGCATAACTACAAGTACCAACAGAAACCAGCCAAAACATCAACTTGCCACTTACCCAGAGGTGAACCCAGCAGCCATCATGTTGAATGAGCAGCAGCTACTACTGTCTACTCTCACCCTGTGGAAGGTTTATAAATGTTGCAGGTGACCTGCACTGGCCAATCACAACATAATGAGTAGACGATACACAGCTGCTACTACTTAAATCCTGATGAGGGTGGAACCCCAATGTGAAATTTTACCACTGCTTTGTGTTTTTTTTGTGTTCTTGTTTTTCTGCGAGTGTGATTTTAGTTTCTATTTTCCATGCAGCAATCTCAGTAAAAATGTCCATGGAAAATCCAGATTTTTCAGTTCTTCCGAATAGTTGGCCATAATTCACTCTTTGTTCAGTAGTGTGACTTGCCTACTCTATTATACACTCAATATGGTAGATAACTATGCTACATACAGAGGTGGAAGAAGTACTCGGATGTTTTACTTTTCTAAAAACACCAAAGCCAGTGTAAGGCCAAATATTTAATAGGTAAAAATTCAGCCTTACACAACATATTTGAAGCTTCTCCATTTTGTGGGTTGCCAGGGGAATGGATCTCACTGCATCTAATGACTGCTTGGTTGAAAGGGAGCACAGACAATTGGTAAATAATACAATAAATGGCAAGTATATTGATACATTTTCAAGCTGCTAGTAGCTGAGAATGTAGTTTATATAGTAAAATCATTTTTGGGAGACAAGTCTGACCTTGGTATAGCAGAAAAATCACAGGGATAGTCAAGTTTGCAAATGCACCATAGTAAAGTATGAGCTAAAACACCACCATGCTAGAAAATAAGCATTAGGTCAATCTGCTAGTTGGAGGTTTTACATTCACGCATTGTCCTTTTTGAAAGCACCGCATGGTCAGCAGTTTGTGATGTACCTTGCAGGCCACAGACCAGGGCTGCACTTATCGATTATTTTCGTAACTGAGTATTCTATCATTTACTCTGGTGATTAATCGAGTAATTGGATTCTGTGCTTGGCACGCACATTACAATATCAAAAGAGGAAGTGAGTGCTCTGTGCAACAGAAATGACCGTCCTGGTTTGAACACAGGTGGACATCTGTGGTGAATTGTACATATATAGTATAGTACAGGGGTATTCAGCTAAAACTCAAAGCCAGGGGAACCGACATGTATTTAGTTGGTGATGCAGAAGTCACATAAGTATCTTTTTATGTTTGGTCTGATTAAACCGCCGGTACTGCAGATGATCAAACACAGATTAGAAAATTAATCAGTTTATTAGTATTTATTAGACAATATTCAATCAGTAACATGAGCTTCACTTTGATTTGGCCAGAAATTAAAATGATTTCCTTCAGAGACAATGTCAGACCAACATGCATTTCAACACAGTATCATGTTTGAATATATGAAGTTTTAGAGTTCAGCTATCTGGTCAATAATCAGCTGCATTGATCTGTCAAATACATTGCATATGTTTAACAGTTTTCTACCAGCATTTCTGTCTTACATAATTTCCAGTAGCAGCTTTTTAATGTCAGACCTTTTAATATTCCTTGTTCTCCATTAAAACAACCTGTTAGCAATGGGCTCATTTTTTGAGGAGAATGAGTCAAATCAAGCATTTTACGCTTCTGTTTGTGTGGACGACTTAAAAGTCTGAATTATGGAAATTGATAGACGCCTTCATACCTTTTAACTCAGGTTTTAGTTTGTCAAGTCAACTTAAACCCCCGTCAAACTTCAGCCATCTGATCTATTGAAGGCTGTAAACACTAGAAAAGCTGTGCTAGTTACAATGGAAGTGTTCCAAATTTAAAATCCATTTAATTTATAGGCCCAGGTCTGAGTCTGGTTACATGTTAGTGACCTGGGGTTCATGATTTAGTGATTAAAGATTTAATTTTCTACGACTTTGAACGTAGCATGCGCACATACAACCTCTCCCTCACCCCCTCTAACCTCTACAAAGAAATGCCCCCTTCCAGTAACTTGCGTAGGACTTGTGAAGTTGTCTTTTACGGCCGAGTCCCCCTGGATCTTTGTCATTATGTAAAAAAAAAAAAAAAAAAAATGCCCAAAGCAAGTCACCAGCTAACTACAAAGCAACACACAGAAAACACAAGTCCAAGGCATACATCAGCTATGTAACTCAACCTGAGCCAGAGGACTTGATTGACAGGAAAGGGACCAAACCAAATGCCTCAGTCTGAGCGCATTGATTGGCTAATGTTTGTCAGGTCCTGCCATGGCCAGTTTTTTTTTTAGAAACCGTACATACAAGGCCACTAAAGGTTAGTATATTCATTTTATGTGAATCAGACAAATTAAACCTTCATAATGCCTTTAAATTAAGGCTGTGATTCAAAATAGTGAAATTACTTCAAGAATCATTTCAGCCCAAGCACAGAATAGTTTAGTGCAGTGTTTAAGCATAGGCAATGCCCAACAGCAAGTGCTACTAGGCTAAGCTAATGTTTGAAGGGTTGTTGGAAGTAATTTAAACAGTTCAGACATGTACCACCATAGCTGGACACCAGCTAATTACCTTAAAGAAGCCATCTGTGGCCTCAACCACTAGAATCCTGCAGAAGTCTTAATGTAATACATTAAGAACTGTCAAAGTGGAGACAAATGCCTTAATGCGTCATGCTAAAGAAAATTGCTGAACAACAAAGTTTGTTTTTTTTTTAAATAGGTTTATTTAACAAAGTCTACAAGATTACTTTGCATTCTACCCAAAGTAAAACATTAAAGTTAAATTTTACAGGGTCTTGATTTCCATTAACATAAGTCACTGTATATGGCTGAGGGAACTCTGTTCTGGTCCCATTTGGGCTACACTACAGCCATAAACATTCCCAAACTACTGCCTTTGCTGCTGAACTGGGGGATAGACTGGGACTTGTGGATGACCAGGGATGAGGGGCAATTCTCTGACGTAGTGATTATCATGGAAGTAGTCCTTTCCCTGCTCATAACTGGTGCTGAAGTGACTGACGGTGCCTGGAGGATACTGGCCAGTCAGGAAGTGGTAGTCATAATAAGGATACCAAGGCAAACCAAAGCCTGGGCCACCTGGAAGGTACAGGGCTGGACCACTTGACAGTGGAACAGAGCCATCTGGCAGAAACTGAGGGCCTGGTAGAGGGAAAGGGACTGGGCCAACTGGACGACGGGGACTGCCCTGGTCTTCGGTTTCAGAGTCAGAGTTGCCATGCTCGTAGGCCTTCTCCACATGAGACAGTTCACCTCCCTGGTATGCTGGAGGGCCTGGTATAAACCCACTGATGGCACCAGATGCATCAACATCTCCAGGGGCACCGGTTGCACCAAGAGATGAAGATGGTGAGGTCTCAACAGGAAGATGCTTGACAGGTTCAACTGCCCAGCTGTAGGCTAGAAGCACAAGTTAAATGTTAAACATTGTAGCAAGTCCAGAGATTCAATACAGTACATTCAAGCACTCATCTCAGGATCAGTGCTTGAAGGTGTGACCTCATCCATGTTGCTTAGGGGCCATCAGAGAAACCTCTTGAATGAAGAGACATGTCTTCAGGAACAGAGCTTAGGTCGTCTAGTTTAATCTAGCCCGACATGTTCTATAATCAATACTGCTCAAGTCTCTATGGTGAACTCACTAACCTTGCCAGCAAGTTGATTTCTCAAGACATTTGTGAATTCACAAATCTCTTAAGAAACCATCTTGCACCGCTCCCGCATTCGCTGTTCGTACAGAACCAAGTTGGCACAGGCCAATCATGCAGCAGTATTTGTGTGTGGGGCGGGATATCTGGGTGTGAAGATGACACCAAGCGCCAGTAGATCAAAACAAACATGGCAACAGAGGACAACGATCATGTAGATGCTGCCATTAAGTCAGTTTTAGCTGAATCTGCTATCGCTTCTTTGAAGGAAGAACGAGAGGCGCTTTGCACATTTCTGGATGGTAAAGATGTTTGTACTTTACCTACAGGTTTTGGTAAGAGTTTAAGCTACCAATTGGCTCCGCTCATTGTGAAGACCCTGCGATTGGCTTAAAAAAAAAAAAAACTGTCAGAGGCGGGACATACTGTTGCATTGTTCAAGCCGTGCCTCTTTCCTCCAAACGGATTTACATGGAGCATTCCCAGATTGATATTGTGGAGTACTACACAATTACTAATCTGGCTATTGCCAGGTTATGAACTCACTGCTTCACTCAGAACACATAAAAATCCACTTTAGCACTAGTTACCTTGGGGTGCACCAGGCTGCACCGAACCTGGAAGGTAGCCACCAGGGTATTGTGCAGGCACTGGGGCAGCAGGATAGTAGGAAGAACTGTGAGCAGCAGCTGCTTGATATGAGGCAGGATGGGATCCAGGAACAGATGCAGATCCTCCAGAAGAGGCTTGAAAGTCCAAACCAGAATTTGCACTGTCACCACCACCAGAGGAGCCTTGAGCCACAGACAGTGAGAAAAGCTTGTTAACAATTGAAACTATAGTCTTTGGATCATTTAAAGTAATTAAGGCTTACCTGTCTTTACAGGGTAGCTGTAACTGGTTCCAATCAGCACAGCGAGGAGCAAAGCCCTGTTGAAAGAGAGAAAAGCATAACTACAAGTACCAACAGAAACCAGCCAAAACATCAAATTGCCACTTACCCAGAGGTGAACCCAGCAGCCATCATGTTGAACGAGCAGCTACTACTGTCTACTCTCACCCTGTGGAAGGTTTATAAATGTTGCAGGTGACCTGCACTGCCCAATCAGAACATAATGAGTAGACGATACACAGCTGCTACTACTTAAATCCTGATGAGGGTGGATCACCAACCTGAAAATAAGTATATCGAAGCTGCCCCACTTGCCTAATTTTTGCAAATGTTAATTATTTTTTCACAGCACTACAATCAGTGGATTGTATTTTATGGTTTTAGTTAACCACTGTTTTATGCTTTTGTTTGTATTTTTGTTACTTAAGTGTTTTTAGTTTCTCTTTTCCATGCAGTAGTCTTTTTTTAAATGTCCAATCCTGATTTTTCAGTTCTTCTGAATGATTAGACATGATTTATTTTTTTGTTCACCACTATGACCTGTCTGTACTATTATACAGTCACCAGAGCACATAATTATTCTACATATGGACAAAAATTCACAGTGTAGAAATACACTGGTACCAGAAAAAATCATGTGTTTGATTTCAGGAAAAGTACAAATGTATAAACATTAAAACATGTCTTATATTTAGGTAAGTAATCCAGAGTGCCACATTTCGGAATAATATGTCATTGGATCATAATTATTCACACATTTATGTCTTCATTACTTTAATATTGAAGTTTGTAAAGGTTATTAAGCACTTCATAGTGTTGATCTGCTGGGTAGCTTGTGAATTTCTACTCTGGAATCCAGGTTTTAACTCAGTCTATAATATTACATCAGACTTTATTTGCACGTTATGTTTCATATAATGAAAATAAATCTAAAGAGCTCGTGGTAAAGCTCATAAAGTAAGTGAATTGAAGTAAAGAGTGAAATATTTGCAACAGAAAGTAACCAAAAATGGAAATACTGAGTTAGTTTCCTCCACTAACTGCACTTTTAATTTCATTGTTAAGTAGTTCTCCAGGATTTAGTTTGTTAGAAAAGAGAAATAATTAAGGGCAAGGAAAGATGTGATGTGTTGACGGAGCCAAAATGCCAAGAGACATATCATGTGGCTCTCCTAGAAAACATTACATCTCTGAAACATTTTTTTACTACAAACAAATCCGCTGTGCAAATGTGCTGCAGATTTTTTGTCACATAATCATGTTAAGAAGAACACTCTGACCCGAAGAACATATCCTGTAGAAACTGATAAAACTGAGCTCTATATGAGAAAGCTCAATGTGCTTGATAGAGCAGATCCCTTCATTAAGATCTTCCTCCTCCATACCCAGCTTGAGACTGTGCCAAATGTGCCGTGGTTCTGCATTGTGACAATTTCCGGCTCTTCAGATGTGTATTTCCTGGCTTTCTAATCAGAATGCTATTTTGTATCTCAAAAGGGGCTCCATTCAGCCCAACATTAACAGCCCTCGTCTGTGATAATGTGGATGCTTCGGGCCATAGGCCACCAGCTGCATCCACTTGTCAGTCTTTGGGTACAGATGCCCTGTCTGTCTGCTGTGCGAATGAAACTCATGGACTAAATTGGCACTTATTGTGCAGAATGATTTTATGTACGCATTTTAATGTGCCTCATCCAATTCCTTAACATGGCTTAATTTTATCTGCTGACAGCTATCTCAGATTTTAAGATGATTTAAATGGAAAGCTCCTGTCCCACTTGCAATTTCTGTCTTTGAGTGGCCAGTGGAGACCAAATGGAGAAGGCTATAGATCTTTGGATTAAACTCAAACACTCTCAGGCAATTTATCCAAATCTGCTGGATTTTCTGTGCATCATATTAGTTTCTCATACAAATCAAATGAAGAGAACTCAATTATGATGGATCAATAATTCAGCATTCTCAATTATGCTTTAATTGTAAGAAGCAATATCATCCAATCTTATTGTGCGGATAGGTGTTGTTGCTGCAGAGCTTTAGCTGATTGTTTATATGAGATTAGGGCTGTGTATCAGGGAAAAGATCAGGCAATGTCACAGAGCCTTGGATAGCCGGCAAGTGACACGTGCATAGACACACTCCCGCAGATACACACACATACACACACACACACACACACATGCACACACTCTTAATGACACAAACACATAACATAAAGCCAAATGCTGCCACTAAAATTTGCATGGTGCTCAGTAATGCATTAGTGAACATCACTTGGCAATCTGTTCATACGGGCTTAATTGGATTTTAATACCGCCTCTGATCTTGTTTTCTAATTAACGGCGGTGGCTGGCAACCAAGCAGAACCATGCACCCAGCAACACCTTTGATCCCGGCCATATGGAGTTCCTCCAAGCACGCCGGGGATGTAAAAATCCCTCACCTAGACGTGGGCGAACAACAGGCCCCCGAATCAAAATGGATGGGGTGAGGAGAATGAAGGAGGGTGGAGAATGGAGGAGTGTGGCAAGGAGGTGGCGGTGAGGAGGGGGTGGGGGTGGGCAGTGGCATGTGTCATCCACACATCCTGGCGGCATTGTTATTGATTAATTTCTCTCACGATCAGTTGTGATCACAGATACATAAAACATGAGAGGGGGGACTGAATGCCTGTACACCTTATCATCCTTGCTGCCATTCGACACCCCTTCCTTGCTACGGGGAAATGTCAATAGCTTTTCTAATCTGTTTACTTCTCCCCTTGTGGCCACCGCTTTATGCTTTTGATGAAGGGCTGCCAAAAATGTGTCCTTTTTTACCCTTGCTTTCCCTCGTTTTGGCAGACAGAGTGTGGGTATTAAACTTTACATCTGCACAGTCACCCCGACTCTCATGCTGCTATTTTTGTTATGTACAAGGATATCACTCAAAGGGGCTGGTGCAATTTTTTAAAGTTCTAATTATTTTGGACATATTAAGACAGTGTTGGACTCGCTACTGCCTGCTCAGACAGTTTTGTTGCCTCGACGTGGTATCAGAATATTGATCAAAGCTAACTTTGAGCAAATAGGGCAAAAATAGAAAAAAAAATGTAACATTATGATGAAAAAAAACACAGATTCTGTTAAATCTTCTTCCAAGTGGGTGTTAGAAGTACAGAAGATGTGCACAGTGTAATAATATAATGGGGAAAAGCATTATATCAAGGATGTCATCGCATTTTCTTCTGTTGTTTAAATGATTATGGGTTATCTTATGGTAGTAAAACATCTCGTTCATTAAAACAGTGTATAAATGAACACAAGAGCTCCCAAATAGACACTATGGAAAAGGTTACTCTGCCAACATTGATGAAATTATCAAGAAAAGAGAAGTTTACTGGATGTTTAATTTACAAATGCAAACTTGTGTCCCAAAAATGACATGCCTGTACAAATTTACTGGCCATTTTCTGCCAGATTAAATTACAAATGCTTTCCAAATCATCACATTTTTGGCATTTGTTTCATATTTTTGCTGTTGCTCCTTTTTAGTCAAACGATCGTGCACTGGATGTGGCAGGACGTGTCACTCCGACAGCCCAGAAACTGAAGCAAAAAAACTCCCAACATGTAGCAAAGAGGTCATATTGTAACCCAAACCAGCATATTTAGTAGTTTTGGTGCCTAAATTTAACCAAGTTTCCAACAAGCAGTGAAAGTGTCAGTCAAAGCGTTAACATTTTTCTAAACCTAGCCACGCAGAATTGGCGCTTAAACTTAACTAAGCAACAAGTAAAAACTAAAAATCAGAAACAAATGTTAAGAAAAATGGGTCCATAGAGGACACAAACTGCCCTCTGGTGTGTTTAAGTCCTGATGCTGACCTTTGACATCATCCTTTTGTGAACTTTGTGGCTCCTTCAAACTGGAAACCTTTAGCACTACATCACAGATAGTTCTTTTTTAATTAAATTATGAGATTACAGTTGTATAGAAATTGATTTTTGAGGGGAGACAGATTATATGATGGTACTTTCTGGTACTTTTTATTTTTTTTAAATCAATTTAACCACCTATATAGATGTAGCTATGTGTCGCAGCATTGGAAGTGATCATAGCTTTGTATTTTCTCTTTCTGCTACATTTCTGTGGAACATAACGCCACAGATTAAAAACATGCCACAGTCATTTATAGAGAGACACTCCCACATTAGAATGATTGTCCCACACCTGTGCACACAAAATGGGCGGAGCATTATCTATTTAAAAGCATTGTTGGAACAACTGTTTTAAAGCACTCTTGATGAAGGGAGTTAGAATAGTAGGAGCAGTGTGTCCCATCTCCCTCTGTAGAAAAGAAATCTACCACATCAATCAGGCAAACACAAAGAATGATTTAGACATGCCACCTAAAATGCTCACGAGGGGGAAAAATGTGTGTTGATACCTACCTCATGGGAACATGCAATGAAATGACCAAGAAAACTCTGGTTGTGGGGTTTAATTTGTTCAAATGTTATCCATCTACACTAAGATACAC
This sequence comes from Acanthochromis polyacanthus, assembly GCF_021347895.1. Classification (NCBI taxonomy): domain Eukaryota; kingdom Metazoa; phylum Chordata; class Actinopteri; family Pomacentridae; genus Acanthochromis; species Acanthochromis polyacanthus. The sequence goes on from NC_067128.1 coordinate 3,840,502, forward strand.
TGAGACTGAACATGAAAACCTCCAGAAAAGAAGAGATCAGTCACCTTATTTTAAAAGAGCTGCCTTTTAATATCTTTACCATTAAAGCCCTATCGCCAAAGGACTGAATTTAGATTGCGGTTTTAAACCCTTTTTAGGGGACGATCATTGGAACAAATGCATTTTTCCATTTTATCAAAAGACCTTACTCCACTGTTACAGATTCTAATATGAATGTATTTGGATCAGCTCTCCCTGTAGTTATTATGTGATGTTTCCCCTCTTTTTTTAAAAAGGAAAAATCATATTTAGCTTGTTTGTTTCTGCTTATTTCCCTGTTGCAAATATCACTGCAGTTTTGGCAAATTGCTTGTTTGCATTTGTTGTTTAATCCCATTTGAGCATTTAATATAGCATTTCCTACTTTTTCTGTAGATTTGCTAGAATATGCAAATATATATATTAGATTCGATTCAAAAATATGTGTTTAAACATAGCACTCTGTTTTTTCTGTTGGCATGTTGTACAAACATGTGAGTATCAGCGTCATCCAGCTCTGCTCTGATTGGCCCAGACTGGTCTGAGGGCAGATTGGCTCATAATCAAGCAGATCAGAACCACCTGAGGGGAACATTTGTTTGCAGCCTGTTCTGCTTTGTGGTGCATATTTGACCACAGCACAAAGAAAACTATTGAACACTGAAGCCAGTATTGCCCTTTTTAGCACTTCTAAGTTTTGTATAATTGTCCACCAGCCTCTGATGTCAGGATGGTGATTTTTTTAACCACTTTTTCATCCAAATATCTTGGGTTTTCTAGCAAGTTTTGCCTTTTTCAGTGGGTTTGAAATCTGGGCTTGGATAAGGCTGTTCCATAACCCCCATTTCTTCTTTTTGAGACATTTTGTGGATTTGTTAGTGTGCTTAGGATCACTTCTGGTTCAAGGTCAACTTTTGGTATCACGTTACCTCCCAGCATTCTTTCATATGATGCAGAATTCATAGTGGAATAAATGACTACAAACCCAGTCTGAGGTAGCAAAGCAACCCAAAACCATCACATTTTCACCACCATGATTCACAGCTTGTATGAGGTTCTTCTCCTAAAAAAAACACCCAGCTTGTCCACAGCACAATACGCCCAAAATCCTGCTCTTTGCCTGTATGTTGACTTGCAAACCACAGCTTTAGTCTGATGGTCTTTTTGGACAAAAAAGTATTTTTCCTCTCGTGCTGATCAGACTTGTGCTTTCTGATTTTAGATGCAGCACTTGGACACTAAAAGCTGCAGAGTTACCTGCATGAATGAAAATGAAATGAAAATTTGGACCTCTTGGGAGAGTTCTTTCTGAATCAAACACTCTGCTTTGGGATGAATTTGCTGCTACGGCCAGTTCTGAACAAATTGGCAGTCATTTGCAATCTATGCCACTTGTAGATGATTTTCCTCATGGTGTGGTGATTTATTTCAAATCATTTGTTCTTTTTAAATCCTTTGCCAGAATCCTAAGCGTCCACAACTTTTCCTCCAAAGGAGCTGGTAGATTTTGGCCTGAAGATGCCACAAACCTTATTAACAGCAGACCTGGATCTCAGTGGTTTTAATAACACAATCTAACTAGGTCCTAATCACTGACACCTAATCTGGAACCCCTGGTTCTAATTTTAGGGATTATTTATGCATGTATTTATTTATAGCAGTCGGACTGAAGGTGTGGTCAGTGTGACTGATCAGATTTTTTAGATTTACGTTATGAAAATGACTAAAAAAGATTAATTTTGTGCATCATTTGTTTGTTATCTGTAGACACTATTTCAAAGAGGATCAGGTCAATAATTACCATGAAATCTTATTTTTTCACGTGATTGTACAGCTGTTTTATCAGTCTTTGGTGTCTCATTAAAGAGAGGATTTGAATTAATTTCAATCCTTATGAGTGTCATGAATATGAACTCGAGTTAGCTTAGCTTTGCATAAGGCTGGAAATGAAGGGGGGAGCTACTATCATGGCCGTCAGCACACCTAAAGCTTACCTAATGATTTCTTTGAGACACAAACTCAGAAGGTTCTTTGGTTGTTTTGCATTTGATCACCTGCTTTCAATGGAATCTTTTAGAGAAATTAAAATACCGTATGTTTTAAAACTCACTGAGCATCCTGCATGAAGTAAACACTATCTACTATATGTCTGTGAAGTCTGTGCAGTTGCTTTTACTGTCAAGTGCCGATAATATTTCAAGAATCTTCCCAGAGGCCTTTAATAGAATTCAAAGTGGTGGTCTAGGTCGCCAGTATTCACCTCTATGGAGTGAGGTTATAAATTTGATATCAGGTGAGGGTAATCATAATACACGAGACAATATGGCAGCCATCCATGCATGGTGATGCTGGTTAGTTCAGCAAGCTGCCATTTTACTGCTGTCTGACAAAAAGTAGCTCATTAACTATGCATATTAATTAAAAAACCTGTGATCTGCAACAGTTGATTGACAAGCAGGGGAGGGTGGGGGAGGATGCTGTTTTTAAAGGGTGTCAACTTTCCACAATACTGACAGGTACAGTGTTTTGTGTAAGTTTACATTAACACACCCAGCCGGATTAAAAAAAAAAAAATTATTAGACTGGGAGATTCTTAGATAGCTGTGTGTCTTTAAGTGTTGATCATGGCAGCAGCAGCAGCAGCAGCTCTGATTAAAGACTGTTTAAATCCACACAGGCGCTCATGCTGCTGTTTGGCAAATCACTCAGGCACTCTGACATCAAATGGCCTTCTACAACAATGGCAAAGAAGAAGGAAGGCCTGAAAGTCCCTGCCAGTGATTGCACCTAAATAATGATGCCTTTTACATGCTCCTTGTTTGTCCTTCACAGGGCAATTATGTGAACAATGTGTATATATTCTTTTGAAGAGGACTGTGACATATTGTGCCCTGGATAATGACTAGAAATGCATTAAGACTAAAGTGGGGTTTCTAATGAAGATGGTTGACAAGGCCCGAAGGCCTCCTCTTTCTTTTATATGCAACTCTTTCTTTTTATGATAAGAGAAATCCTTGCCCTCCTTAAATTATCAAATTGTCCTTCGACCTTAGCGTATCACAAAGTTTCTCATCTTTCTATCAAAGACACTTTCAAGCACATTGAATGCTGCGTTTGCTTAAGTGCAGTTTTTGATTTAGAAGTCCTTTCTTTTAAAACTTAATGGATGACAGCAATGGAAAGTAGCTGATGTACGAAACAATCCCATGTTAATGTCTACCTCACGCTGTGTTGTGTGCTCGACTGCAGACTAGAAGTCAATAGAGAAGTTAATTGTAAGCGTTGCACCGACGCTGGAATTTAAGCATCAGTTTAATTTTTGAACAATGCTGCCATTACCCAGCTAATCCCACTTTGGCTTCACACACATTAACATACACCTCAACATCTTTTTCACTGATACAGTTCCAACTGAGACGTACACCAGTGTACAATCTATTATTATTATATATATTTTCTCAGTGTTGGAAGGACTTAAAATATTTCCAACCTTTCAAAAATGTTTTGCTTTTTTGGCTTTATTTCTAAAATAAACCTGATGACATTTTATCCCTCGAGAAAGTATGCTTCTCTCATGGTATGTTAATATATGACACTCCATTCACACCTCTAACTTACTCAAAATGCAAAAGCTGCTCCACCAGTTTGTGTGACGCGACACACAGGCATGTTGTTCAAACTGTTGGTACAGACAAAAGGTGTGCTGTAAGACTGTGACATTTTAAAGAGCAACTGAATGAGTCATTTTTTTAAATCTGGAAAAATCTATGGAAGCGTTTCATTTAATTGCACTGAAGAAGGAGAAAGTGTTGATTGACTGAGCCAACAACTTGCAAATGAAAGCCCAAATTACGATGCATGTTGCTGGGGGGCATTTTGCTGGCATGGTTTGGTTCTCCTAAAAGGGAAGGGTCACTACAGATCAATACAGGGCTACAAAGGCACGACTCACATGGCATGAGGGGTGACTGGATTGTTTGAATCATATGATGCAGCCTTCGCAGTCACCAGTGAATGCAACACTCTCACAACACTCTCGGCAAAACGACAAATAACAGAACATTTTTGAGCTTGAGTCTTGGATAACAGTAAGCACGCTCCATAATAAGCCTCAGTATATGCTACGTTACATGTGACTGTAATAAACAGAAATGAAGAAGCCGAAAACAAAACCAGGACTGTGTTCAAAATCGCATGCTTTGAATTTTATTTTTTACTTGAAAAACATACTGCAGCTGCCCTGAAAACGTGCACACTGTTTCATGCAGTGCGTACACCAACAGGCCAAAGTATTTCATCATATTGTTGCATGACATATGTGACATAACAGTATGTACGATTATGATTCAGAACGGCCAGAAAAGCATGATGGTTTGCACACAAAATCTGACCGAATATAGCAGGGCTTTCAGCTATTTTTAGCATGCTGAATTTGACATACTATGTATTGGGGCGTATGTAAGTTACGCTACATGGTATGTTTCCATAGTTTTTCTAATCCACCCCAGTTTTCTTTATTTTTGTTAGCTACTATAAAACCTTGAAGAAGAAACAAACAAACAAGCTGTGGCAGACAAAAGAGGAAAAATGGAGATGAACTGTTTTCAGTTGATTTGCAGTTTTCTTTATTGTGAGGTGGTATTAGATATGTTTCATGCAATCCTTAGACAAAGACCATAAACAAAAGAGCTGATCAGTCATGGGAGTTGAATGTTTGCTGCGTCAAAGCAAGAAATGTGTTTCTCCAACTTTGCACATTAAGTCAAAAACCCTGTGAAGTGAAGAAAAACTTTATAATTTTGCTGTTTCAATAAACGTATTTTTATTAAGCGCATAAAAATACATTATGAAAACACTTGTTCTGTTGTTGGCCCAGCAGCTTACTGAGACGCTAATGCTGTTTTCCCTTTTATTTGTCGCCCATCTGTATGTTTAAATGGAGTCAGGCTGTGTGGACAAACAGAAAACCCCCCAAAATTTGTCTGAGTTATGTGACGACTACGACTTATTTTCCTTCTGATTACAGTCCAACAGCACTTGATTGAAGTTTAGAAAGGGATTGAAAAACGAGGTCTGGCTACAGCAGAGTTGTCATCTCAAGGGATCAAGGTTTTAGGTATAAAACGCCTGGGGCTGCACTTGACAATAAATGGAATTAAAGTTGCACCTTTGAGCTTTCTTGGCCCCTCCACAGCCGCACTCGGTTTGTAAATCAAGATGATAATGTGGCCATAACATGATAATTGTGGGATAGTGAGATGAAACAGGAGCAGATTTAAATTGATCCCAGGCTTAATCACAGAGAGTACGAGAAAGACGAAAACACCCACGTAGGATCATCTGCACATTTCTGCTGAAGGTAAACGCAGTACAGTCTATGATCGCTGTGTACAGTATATACGCATACAGCAAATATGTGTTTGGCTGGGAGTCTTAGTCGAGATCAAATTACGGGTTCCACAGAACGGACGAAAAAAAATCCTTCCCTACTCTTCTCACACACTTACACGTAGACATGTATGCATCATGCACATTGCAACGTCCACAGTGGCGTACACGCCCAGTGTACTTAGCCCAGGGTGATTCTGGCACGGATAGAATAACCAAAAGACAAGTCATATCAGCAACGCAAACCGTCCCTCGGGTCAAAAGTGATCAACATCAGTGAAATACCGCGGCGAGTTAAAGTGAGGAGCAGTTAGGAATGAGCCACCTTGCTCAATCATTGCTATGAAACAGAGGATAATAAACATGCATTTGAATATAAGTTTGATTTATGGCATGCAGCTTTTATTAGCTGTTGGAGTCAGGCCAGAATTTCATATTACGTCCCTATATGTCCTCCCTTTAAGAGACTTGCGTCGGCAAGAGAGAATATGCAAGTTTCACTCAATGATTGTAAAAGGCAATAATAAATAAGTGAGTCTTTTGGTAGCAAAACATATTTAGTGTAAAAAAAAAAGGGCAAGAATACAGGTTGTCTGCCCTACTAGAGGAAAGGATTTCTAAAGAACGTGGTCAAGTCAGAACCCTTTTGTCATACGGCAATTCACTCCTTTTCTGCCTGCCGTCAAAGAGGAGATTAAGTTGTCAAAATGTGGGTTCTGGTCCAGACTGGTCTGCTGAGTGGATATTCACTAGTCTGATCTCTGCCACTGCTAATAGACAGAGCTCAAAGGGGAGCAAGGAGAACAGAGGAGGGAGAGGGGTAAGGAGGCTTTAGGATCACTTTACCTGGATTCGGCAGTGTGGCGCTGGTGGATTAGTGCCCCAGGCCTCATGGCACGCTAGTCTGCAAACACCCCGTAACGCTCCACAACAGGTACAAACACACACGCTCGTTTACAGCACAGTGGCCGGTTAATGGCTCATTTTGCACTTATGGCTACTTCTAAACACACCTACGCGTACCTGCAAGCATGCCGGCACACATCCGTATGCTAAAGCTCCCAAACAAATGCCCGGTGATCTCTGCAGTTTTGCAATATCTCAGGTCTAAGCAGCAGCAGCAGATAAAACAAGTACTCTTAATTCCAGCGACTTGTAAAACTTCGACACTTCTGGCTCGGGTACAGTTGGGATGCCTCGCATAAACTTTCTTCGACATCCTAGAAGCTTTGAGAAGTCTGTTCCTGGTCTGATACCACTCTGTAAGGTCACTCACTCATCCAGAACTGCAAAACCATAACCCATAAAGGAGAAAATACAGGTTGTTCTTGGCAGAGAGGAGAGAAACCCACCACAGCTCCATCCCTCTCTGCCGCCTCTGCCTGCTCTCCCCCCAGTCACTACCTGATGACTTCTCCATCCGTTTTAATTGGTAATTATTTTGCGGGGTTTAATGCCTTTATTCAGACTGTCAGTGTGGAGTCAGGAGAGGAGGATTAGGTGCCCCAGGGGGACGAGACACTGGCACGGCCAGGACAGCTCATTTTTACACGGGCAGGGGAGGAGGACAGCTCATCTTTGATCCGGTTGGGGCTTCGCAGGCCAGAGGGGTGACAGCTGCACTTTCTTTAGCCCACATTTGAATTTGAATTCTATCTTAGGATGCAGCGCGCCGCGGACTTGGCAGGGCAGTGGGGTAATCTGCTCGGCACAAACGCCCGGGCCTTTTCTTCCTGTGTGCCCTCGCAGAGATTGGAGTAATTAAAGTTAAATGGAATGCATTAAAAACTCACTTGTGCCGAGGCTGTGGCGGCCGTGCCAACAGTGAATGGGCTGGGGCTGTCCTTTTACGCCGCTCTAATCCTGCGGAATATATGTGTGCCCTGTGACTTTGATGCTACGCTACCAAAGCATCGGAAACGGCTACCAGTGGAGCTACAACTGACTGCTGGCTTTCACCTCAGAAGAACATCTTGGAAAGCAAATTCAGCTGGATTCTGACATTGGCAGGAGGTTGGATGGAATCAGCTCGGGAAGGCTATTAGCACTTTCCAGACTCACATGTCACTCTCAAATTTGCTACGCTTTGATGTATGGTCTATTTAAAATACCCACACGTTGCCTTTTCCCTGACCTGTGGTGCTATTGAGAGCGAGTCCTGACTAGCTGTCCATGACTGTAACTAGCATGTAAAGCAGTTCTAGTGTCGGTTGTTCCACAAAAGGTTGGCCTATACATGAAGAACAGCTTTCCGTGCCAACAAATGCTGGCTCGCAACACATGCAACTTTGAGGACGAGATGCCAACGCCCAGCTCGTCAGCCATTTTAGCATGGACAGTATTTGCTGCAAAAGACAAACCCGTGCCTTTAGCCACAGGGAGCCAGACCTGCTCTTCCAGGTAGATGTCAAAAGACTCGAGGCATCAGACACTGGGGTAATTGTCGCCGCCTTTCATTTTAGAGGAATGTGGACGGAGACAAAGGGGGGCAGGCAACAAAACTATCATCATAATCTTTTCCTGGCTTTGTGTGTGATCCTTGAGCCCTTCTAATGAGAGGAGATAGGACGGGGAAGAAACATAGGGGTGTGGGAGGAGGGGGGAAAACAGGGAGAGGTGTTTTGTGGAAATGCACAACAGAGTTAGTGGTTAAAAAAGAGAGAGAGAGAGAGAGAGAGAGAGACAAAGACACCAGTCAAGTTCAAATCCCTGCACCGCCACTTGTTAGCTTTGTGGTTTTACTGTCTAAAATATCTAAAGTTATTAACAAACACATGAATCAACAAGTGAGTCATGCAGTCCGCGACTTGTCTTACACTCTGTGCGATCTTTAGACCACACAAACAACTCCTTGTCCAGGAAAAGTCAGCCAGCGAAGTTTGTTTCCAAGGTTTCACAGTAAATGCCCACACCCAAAAGCATTCACCAGTTCGTCTGATAACACTGCAAGTTACACCAAACGTTTCCATGGAAACCCGTAATAGACCAGGTGTATAAACACGGTGGCTGCTTAGCTTGACCCTTCTTTCATGTTACAGCTTTACTTTTTAATGTCAAGACAAACCAAAGGAGCAGAATTTGGTGTATGGAGGATTTTTAGAAGGGCAAAAAAACTGAATGACACTGAACCCTATAGTCTAAATGACCTGCATGTCACCATAAGCTTCCAATACATTCTGGCTGTTTTTTTCAGACATCTGTCTTTACAGTTTTTCTCTTCATGTGCTGTCACAATAAAAAAAAGAATCACAACTGCTTCAGTTATCATATTGGTGTCATGAAAAGGTTCTGTGAGGTGAATAGAACAGAATATCCTTAGAATAGAATATCTTTTATTAGTCCCACAAGAAGAAATTTACAATAGCATGCTCAGTCACCTTCGATGTAATCAGACGTGTATTTTGTCTTATGGATGTGATTACGCAGCATGTACATGCAACAAATGATGCCTTGCCTCTGACCTTAATCCTGAACATGTCACACATTATTAACAATGTAAAATGACAAATAAAAATGGGTAGACGTGACATGTAAAATGTGTCTGAAGTGGTATGGTTTTTACATACGACGCCATGATGACTCATTAAGCAGCTTTTTATTGGCTGTAATCTCTTCGTTAGACATTTTGTTTTTTTAATCGGAGCGGTTTCAGAAAATGAATGTCCAAAGCTCATTAAATAACATTTTCTATATTTGTTTTAACCTGTAGGAGGAAAAATATAAGTCCATAAACGAAAGTGCAGTTTTACAGGTGGGCAAAAAAGGTTTTCGTATCTGAATGAGGAAAACGTGGCAACAAAACTCCAGAGAGTACTTGGCTAGGCTAAGATGCTAAGCTAAGCTAACAACTTGCTATCTCTTTGCTAAATATTATATTTAGCATATGAGCAGGAAAAAGGTTCTTATTTCATTATTTTTTGCGACAACGCCAATAAAAGTATTTAAAAATGTTTGATTGTATATTTAATCATCATTTATTTGCCTACAAATGCATATTTGTCTGGTCTGCAGACATGTCAACCCCTTTGGAAGCTGATCTGAATCACCCAGTCTGCAGGGTGTATGAATGGCAACAAAATATATGAACATTTATCAACAAGAGCAAAAAACAACAGCTAAGCAAAACCTATGAGACATCCAGACAGCAGCATTCAGTGCTTATGAAGCAACATTTTAAAGTGCAAGACAGGAATATACATCTGAGAGAAAATTAACCACAGATGTTTCCAATGCTCTGATAAATGTGATAACCACCTGACTGAATCTTTACAAGATATATGTGTATTTTATTTCCCACATCTGTACAATTTCATGTAAGCAATATGTCCTTAAGACACTCAAAATGAATGAAAATCTGTATAATTCACAATCAGTCAATATAACTTGACACGTGTGATACGGTAATTTCGAACATAATCAGAAGTGTCTTGTCTGATTGCAGGGTTGCAGTTTTTACTATATGTTCATGTGGTTTGGTGTATGAAGGAAAATTCCTTAGATTTCCACACAATGACGGAAAAATTTCTGCAATACTCATATTCTCCATGAAGTGTTTTACTGAATGTGCCAGCTGATTGAGATATATTATTTTCTTTGCTTGGTTTCAGTGTGTTCAGGATGTACTGGTCAATAACTCTGCTTCTTGGGGAAAAGAACACAAAGGCTAACGTGGTTTACACACTCGGGTAATGTGGGATTTGAAACCTTGCTGGTCAGTAATCATCATAAAGATGCGGTTGGTGAAACTCCTCCTGGCACACATCATCCGCTGTCACACACATATTGTCTCATTTCTCTTGAAGCGCATGTGTTATTTTAAATTGAGTCTGTCCCCTTTCTTGTTGCCTGGAATATTTTGTATCAAGCACCTAAATTGGATTTCGAAGACAGCTGATCTGACAAAGTCTTCAGGCAGATTAGATGAAAGACCAGTGAAGAATGGGGAGACAGACAGTGTGAACCCACAAACCAGACAGAAAAGGTAGACAGGTAGGCAGACCGGGAGAGGATATCAGAGGGAGAAAAAAAACAGAAGCTCAGACCAAACAATCAGATATCTATCACATCCATGCATTGTCCTGCTTTACTGGACGGATACATACATTTATGCATCTGGACATTTCACCTACAGATCAGGATTCAAGTATATCTGCTACACATATATCTTCTCTTTAATGGGAAAATCAGGGGAGAGTGCCGTGATTACAATCATACTACTATTGTCTGTGATAAACAGGGGAGCTTGTGCTTCTTCGAAGGAGGGACTTGTTCACTTAAAAGTGAAAAGAATCCCTGAATAACTAATTAAAAAGCATCTGAATGCCAGTGTAAGACCTTGGTTTATACTTTTGTGGATTTGATTAGTGGTGATTTGTCTATTCGCTGACAGACGCTTGATGTTGGCGAGATAAGGGGAAAAAAGCCAAAGCTTTTGGCTGGGAAGCCCTATTATTCATGGGCAGCAGTTGAGTGTGTATTTCCATTAGATGTGTGAAGGCCTCTAAGGTCTAAGAATGCACTTTAATAGATACCTGTCAAATGTAATTAACTATGTTTTTCCTATATCATACGCTTTCCCATCGCCTCCAGCCAGAGACTCCACAGTGTGTTTGTGTGTGTGTGTGTGTGTACGTGTTCGCATCCATATGTGTGTCTGTGTGTGAGAGAGACAAGAGTCTGTCTCAGCGCCTTTTGCCACCCAGCGATTGGAGACAGTTTTAATTGCAGCATGACAACCACAAGAAAGGACCAGAAGCCCCATAAAAGCCAAAGCAAGCTGGCAGCCGTCCCACAGTAGAAAGCTAGCCATGGCATAATTACAGGTAAAAAGACCTCTAGCACTGTAGCTCAGCACCGTGTTTATTTGACACCAATCATGCAACTATGCAGGTATCCCAACAATAACGCGCTCTGTCCCGACAGGACCGAGGTGTCTCCGCGAGGGGGGAAAAAAGAAAAAGACTTGGACATCACCGGCAATCAAGGAATGTCTCGCGGGTTTGGAGGCTGAACCTGAACATGAAAGAGAGTGCAGGAGTCCTTGATTTTTTTAAAGAGCTCAGATGAATTCACCGGCACAAGTTACATTGTTCTGAGTCAGAGAGGAGCATCAATAATTCACCGTATAAGACTCACTTCTGCCTCCAGTGAGCAGGTCGATTTAAATGTTCTCATGTCCAGGGGTGTAAACCGGCCGCATTAAAGACGCATTAGCAAAGCTAGTGACACTTCCTGCTGAAACAAGAATTTTGACACCTTTTGGCATTGTAGTCGTACATTATTTGGTTTTGTACCTGCAGAACTGTCTCTAAAAATGACAAGGAGTGTCCTCCTTACACCCGATAAGACTTTATGCTCCCGTCACTCAAATCAAACTTCTTCTCGCAATTTTTAACAATCAAATCGGTATTCATTTCATTTTCATATACACTTGCAACGTAAATCAGGAACGCTTTAGAGACAGCATTGGTCTCTGTTTGGAAAACCAGACCCCGGCACATAAATCTCACCTCTGTAAGTACTTAACGAGAGCACAATGTGTGTTTTATGTGTTCTTTATGAGTGTGGAAAGGCCACATCTTGAATGACACTCACTGCCGGAGCCATTGAGAGGAAAAAGAAATGCAAAAAAAAAAAAAAAAAGAAAAGGGGGCATTTTACAGGCTCATTTTCTATAGCATATGTTGACTTTCCACTTAGAATGAGTTTGTGTAAAAATACAAGGCAACATGTTTCCTCCCCCGACTGCTGCTGCTCACCTCTTTGTGTGGAGTTGTTCAATCACCGGCTCACTTATTTACTTGTATCCTGGTTGTGTTGATTTACTAGTTCGGTAATTGGCTGCTAAAGTGGTGAACCGGGGCTCCAGTGAAGGACAGTGTTCATCATGGTATTGACTTTCTGACAAGGGTGCCGCAGACTCTTTCGTCACCAAGGCCGGGACGCTCAAAGAGCCACCAAAGGGAGGTCACGAGCTCAAGTTCAATCAGACTTCTTTTTTTTAAAAAAAAAACATTTTCACTGTTTGGATTTTGTTTAAGATAAAAGCCAACCAGAAAACAATGTCATGAGAGGCAGCAAGAAAAGACTGAAAACTACACCTGGGGATTAGGCTGATGAAGCTAACCAAAATCAGCACCAAAATATAAAAAGCAGTTTAAGGGAGTAGTTGAACATTTTAGGAAATGTACCTATTGTCTTCAGTGGTGTCTCATCTATCTGTCAGTAAGAAAGCAAATGAGACTATTTCCCAAAATGTCAAATGTGTGCAATCAGAGGTTGACGCTGCATAAAGATAATTTTTTATACAAATGTCACTGTTAGGACAGCGTTAGTTGGCTAGTTTGGGATATTACACCAGCACTGTCGGCTATATTTTCAGAAAAGTCCACACACTCTTTATGTGCTGAGATATTTTGAATTTCCAGCAGTGGAAAGTAATCAAGTACACAAAGTACTCAAGTACTGCAGTAACTAGTGTTGAGGTGTTTGTACAGTAGTTAAGTTTTTGTTTTTTTTTACTTCTGTTACACTGAATTTCAGTGGGAAATATTATAATTCCTGCTCCACTACATCAAATTGACAGCTTATGAATATATTTAACTTTTTACATACTGTACTAAAAGAAGCATTTGAACACAGAGGTAAATATTTTTAGCTTCTTACAAAAATCAGTGTGCAGTCTGGGTCACATTTCAGATATGTAGGAGTTGCTAGCAGCTCTACTAATGGGCTTAGGGTTTATTTTACTTATTTATTTGGTATCGACAGTGCACATTAATGATCGTCTATTTAAACAGCAAAAGACATAAATATGCCAGTAATAGCAACAATGCTAATTTACATTTGCGATCCCGAGGCAAGTAAAAAGAAAAAATAGTAACAGTGAAATACGTCACAATAAAAGCACATTACGAAAACTACACAGAGGTTAAAAGTTAATGGTCGCATGGTTTCATTTCAACCAATACTTCCAATTATCCAACATCTCACCAAAAATCCAAGATGTCAGAGTAAGTCCTATACTGAACACAGTGATGTGTATCAGAACTTCAGAATTAGCTTCTGTCCCTTCTTGTAAAACTGGAAATAAGGTATTTCAAACCTGCAGCGTCTTCAGATGTGACATGCTGCTGACACACTGATGCTTCACTATTAATACACTAATGACGGTCAGAGGGACCAAACCAGGACTCGAAGTTTAATATTTGAACAATATTTTGCTGAATATTTAGGTACTTTTACCTAAGTATGATGTTTCATACAGGAGCATTTTCACATTGTTGTTTTGGAACGTTAACATCAGCTAATGATTCTTCCACCACTAGCTATGAAAGCACATGTACATTGGGTACAGTAGCTCAGCAATTTTAGCAAACACGCTGTAAGCAATCATAAAAATCTTCAACTAAATCACTCAGATTCCACCGTGGAATATTTTTAAAGCCACTTCTGACTATAAGAACATGATTTCATATATAAATTCTGATCTGAGTTCCCAGAGGACTGTTGCCTTTTACAAACATGTGGCCTCCATGTGGCCTCTGTCTATACCCTTCATAAAGATGTATTTGATCTCCTGCCAAATTTAATAGGTAACGATGTAGTTTTGCAACCGGTCCTACTATGGATTAGTAGATTGATTCGATGCTGCATAGATTGTCAGAAAGCTACACAGCAGCTTCACATCCAACTGCAGGAGCTGTTAGTGTCACATTTAAATGGATCTTTTACCAACATACAAGGTAGTTCAATAGGTGCATGCATCAGTTTCCCTGTTCACTTTACTTATTTTGAGTAATTACTTCAGCGTAATCTTCTAAGTTTTGAAACATAAAGTTAGCTGAATTAACAAAACAAGATATAGATTTGCTTTCTTTTTACATTTTCTCATTTAACAAGTTAGTTTTGTATTTGACGTAAAGACGCTGTGAAGTCTGAAACCATTTTCTGCCTGAAACAACATGTCAAGCTGCTTCCAGTTACATTGTTTTAAAAAGAAGACTGTATTCATTACTAAGCTTCCTTGTGGTCAGCATTGTTTTCATTATTATATAAAGAAACAACAATGATTTAACACATCTTAAATGACGCACAGCAAGCTTTTCTTATGAATTTGTTCTTCAAGCGACAAAATAAGAGTCCCGGGAGAGTTTTGACCAGACAATGCAATGTGGGAAGTCTGCTTTTGTTTCTTTAAAAACCTGATTTGATGAGTTCATTCAACTCGCAGCTGTACGTTAAATGAACACATCGTTTTAATTCACTATACCTGAGAAGAGACAACTAATGTTTACAAGTTCTAAAACTAGATATTTTAGCATGAGTTAATGATTCCTCTGAATATTTTTGCATTAACAATAAACAATTAGTTAATTCCACTAAATTCCAGTTTAGTGTTTGAACTATGCCACTATGTAATGTCAGTACAGGTGTAGAGGTTTTTCCAGGTTAAAACAGCCTAAAGCTGAGTTTAGAGTAGAAAGTGGAGCAGTTTTGGTGCCTAAAGCGAATGAAATGAGACTGAAAACACACAATCTGAAGAAATTATGCGAAAAACATAATGGTTTGATGCAAATTTCAGTTTCCTGGGTGAAACTAGTGCAGCTTAAGAAACCACCACAGCTCCAAACTCATATGAAGCTCCTTTAAAATCTACATTTATCAGTGTTGAATGTTCATGCAGGTCAGACTTCTCAAAACGATAGTATCGGTAGTATTTGATGCTTTTAGAATGAGAATTATGCAGCCTTTTGCTGTGAGAAGCCACAAAGTAAAGCCTTCTTCAGATAAAAGAAACCTTTCTGTGTCTTACTTCTTCCCTTTATTCTGCTGCATGTTGGAGTATGTAACGTTTTATCATATACATTTTAACCTCCTGCCACCACCTACATCTGCACAGAAGTGGGTGTTTGACATACGTAGAGTAATATAATTACAGATAATGCTGGGGACACAGTGAGAGCTACATTGTTGTAATATGCAACTGTGTGCAGAAACAAAGACACACCCATATATATGTACTCCACATGCTCTCAGAGACACAAAACATGTGCTGCTAAGAGTTATTTAAATGCTCCTACTTTGCTGGTATTACAAGATATCCAACCATGCATCTCTTCCTCTTGTTTTCAGCACACACACACACACACACACACACACACACACACACACACACACACACACACACACACACACACACACACACACACACACACACATTTTTTCTCTCTCTCTCATGACTCTAAATTTGCATATCTAGAAAGTATTTCCTGGTAAGTAGAGCAATGGCATCTCTCAGGAGAGACACAGACACAGATAGAAATTTGTATTAAAAAAGAAGAAACATCTAAGCAAAAAAAGAACAAAACCACGGTACACCATTACTTTAATGATCCATCATGTTCAAAGGAAACTTATTCACAATCCTTCTGCAATAAACAAGGGAATGAGGCACTGGTGTAAAGTGCTTTTCATTTGGTCCTTGCATGCAGCAGATGTTTGCTCTTTTTGCCTTTGTGAAGTTTTTCATCACATTTTCTCCAGCAGGTCATAAAGCCGCTGATGTAAAGTATCACAGTACACAACAACGACTGAAGGGTCCGATTCCCCCAGCGTGTCTGCTCCGCTGTAGGCATCTGGGTGTCATTCCTCTTGTTCCCACACAAGGTTCAGGTTAAAGGTTACGAGTCCCAGGAGGTGTCGACCTCATTACCCCCGAGTGCATCAACCCAAGCCAGAGGGCTTCTCAGTATTTACCTAACCTGTGACCTCTTGCTACCGGGGAAGCTCCCTCTTTCTGTCATTCGAGCCGTTCACTCTCCCTTCTTCTGTGGGTTTTCAGGGTCCAAGTTCACTGTCAGAGCAGCCCAGACATGTTGAGGCTATCCAGTCCTCCAAACAATCCCAAAGCTTTGAACCTGAAGACAATATATTCCCTGGAATGTACAAATAAAGAAAAGAAAAGTTGATGGAAAAGGAAAAAAAATAGCAGCAATGTTAAACTATGAAATGTTTTGAAAAACATCTCCTTGAAAACACCATTTTTAGTAGTAGTAAAACCAAGAGGTGCATACAACAGCTGTTCTAGATCTTTCAATCAGTAAACATCAACAGATAATATTGTTTCAATATGACTGTCCAGCAAATACGACACGATCTTTTGAAATGTTTCAAAAAATGTAATAAAAACAAAATGCTAATTGGGCTTGTTTTGATTACCTGTGACTGTGTAATGTTGTCAGAAGGTGGCAATAGAGGCTCCATGGCCTTAATGAACAGATTAGAAGAAGCCACAAAACAAAACCAGGACTGCAGTCCAAACTGCACACTTTTACCTTATATTTTAAATGCATACTACAAAGTTTGTACTGTTTAATGTCATATGCATACAAGTAAGATGTGCTATTTCATCATAATAATGCACATTAAACTTTAACCATCACTGTCTGTTGTGCAAAATGAGCGTTCATCTGTCTGTAGTGAGTGAATCTTGTTTCTCATGAAGGACACAGAGGACTGAAATGGCCAGAAAAGCATGCTGGCTTGCAGACTGTAAAATCCAACCAAATATAGTAATATTTTTTGGCACACTTTGCTTGACATACATATACTGGGGCATACAAGTGTTTTTCTGACATAAAAAAAAATGGTAGTATCGATATAGGAACTCTGGGTTTTTGGCAACAACTAACAAACCTTGAAGAACAAGAAGTAGAAACAACAAAACTTTGGCCATCCACCAGAGAAAGATGGAAAGAAGTCTTCAAAAATAGCTTCGAATCAGAAAAATTGTAATTGCTCTTTAATGTCATGTTTCATGCTGTCTGGAGACAAAAAAAACCAACAACGATAAAACAGCTGATTAGAGACACAAGTCAAATGTTTGCTTTGTCTTTACTAATTCAAACGGTGCTTCTATCTCACTTTATTAAAGCGCAGTAACTCTAATTCAAAAAGTCAAAACTACCTCAAGATGTTTTTTGTAAAGTTTTTTTTCAGATTTCCATCATTTCCAATAACTTCATCAAATGCAATACTTCAAAGTGTGCAAACATGGATAGCATCTTTCTTTTCATGAACACTTGAGGAACTTCTTGGGGAGGTTCAAATCTCCTTTTTAAAAAAAAAAAAATCATACATTTATTGACTTCATTTCTTTCTATCGTGCAGGATGACAGGAAGATGTGTGTCTGAGGTGTGGAACCTCATTAAAAGCTGAGGCTCAAGTCTCTTCCTTTTTGAACTCATGCATTTATTGACTTTATTTCTTTCTTAGCAACTGTATCCAAGGTGGACGATCCACACTTACATTGAACCAGAGCTGCAAAGCACTTTACAATATGTTTCTCATTCAGCCATTCACTCTCACACACCAGCTGCCATGGAACGTGCTCGCCTGCTATCGGGAGCAATTTGGGGTTCAGTGTTTTGCCCAAGGACACTTTGGCACATGGAGGGGCCGGAGATCTAACTATCAACCTTGTGATTAGTGGATAGCCCGTTTTACCACATGATCCGTTGCCACCAAGGTCCAAAACGAAGCTCAAACTTTAACTTTTTAACCAAAACGCTTAAAGAACTGGAAGTTGGGGTCTTGAGCTCCACAACAAACAAGAACTTTGTGCTGATTTTGTTTTAATCGATGTGTCAAATGTGGAAGCTGTTTTGCTTGAGCTTACCTATATACCTCTATATCCTAGTAAACACTTCTAAAGTGACACCAGTGACACCGTGCATGCAGGAGTGGCCAAACTGGATTTGCTCAGACTGATATGCAGGACAGAGAATCCCGGTCCAGGATCCTTCCGTCGCTCCTCACGCCTCTTTCTGTTTAACGCCTGATTGTTTAAGTGATAAGTGACTGTGATGGATGAGCTGAGCTTTGTGTAATTATTGTCCTGGTTATCATTGTCACTGCTGATAGCATACATCATGGTGTCCCAGCCCATTTTGCATGTGATAAATAACCATAGTCAGAAAGAAAAAAAAATACATTCAAATCATTTAGACCCCTGGAATGTAAACACGTGAACAGGCTAATAGAGGGTCCTGGTAGGTACGAGAGCGGCGCTGATGGTGTGAAATCGGTGCTATTGTGAGATGTTGGCTTGATTGCAGTGTTTTTTTTCTGTGTATCTGCTGTAACCGGTGCCAAATTAGCACCGCAACAGACTACACAACCACTCATTCTGTTTCCTCAGAGGCCCCGGCATACTTGGCCATTTCCTCACTCGCTGCATGTCCTAGCTTATCCAAACAAAGCTTCTTTTAAAGAGGAGTCATTCAATCATTTTATATACTTTGTCAGAGGTGATTAACTGATCCGAAAGCTCTATCATGCATCTATGATACTTGACGGGCCTTAGGTGATGTAATCTCTGAGGATGATTTATGGATTATGGCAATTAGCGCTCAAATAAAGGCTATTATTAGAGCTGATTTCCTTTTACAGATGACTGTCTGCATTGTAATGTCATCTCTAAGGAGATTCGCTCACTACCTGTGTGAACGTAGCGTCTAATGCAAAGATAAGGGATGACTTGAGGAAGTCGGTATTTAATCTACAGGCTATCCAGACGCTGTGGCACATCAACGTGTTGAGATATCATCTGTCCTTTCATACATTTGCATGCATAAAGCAATATTTATGATATAATAACAGAGGTTCCTGCTTTTTTTTTCTCCTGATCCATCACGATACAATGAGCCTTGAACTCGTCTACTTCTTTTTCCCTTTTATTTGCAGGGCTGCTGCTGCCTTTGTCTCCTTCTCTCTCTCGGACTAAAGCGAGCACGACCTCTGACCTCCAGCTCTGTGGCTGACTGAGCATTATGAGATGCTAATTGGCCATGTAACAATATATCAAACTGTGATATACTGCCATGTAAAATGTGGAAAGCCACACTGTGGACTAATTAGCGTTGCCGATTCGTACTCTGGTGAGTTCACCTCTCATCTGGAAGGTCATTTCTTTTTAAGCAATCCAACAAAGTCATCTTTTCACACTCGCTGCATTTTCAGAGTTACCTGGTCACATATGAGGTGTGATACTCCAAAGATTAGACATAAACGTTATGCAGTAGCCTCAAATATTAGACATATGCATTACTTCTCACTAGTAGCACTTATTTGTATTCCAATGTAGAGAATAATTACTGCGTTGTATGAGTAAATCTGAAACGAAAGTTACCCCCTTAACACTTTCTGTACCAAATGCGAACCAAATGAACGTTCTGCCATTTTATTTTGAATTCTAGTGGCCCATTTGCAAAGTTTGAAAGCACAAATTCTCATAGTATCGACAGCATACACCATTTTAAGATACAGATTCCATGGCAGCTGCAACGGCTCCATATTTAACACAGTAAATATGCAATTTTCCAAGTTTCATGTCATCTTTAGAGGCACGTAATTGTTGAATAATTATATGTTGCATATTATTTTTGCCATAAGAGTAAAGGAAATAAAATACTTCCAAGCGTTCTGTGTCCTTTGTTAAAAAGGAAATGTTAACTTTGCCCAAATACAAGTATATGTACATGCAAAATGACACTACATTGTAAGACATCTTTCAATTCTTTCAGTTGCTGTTTCAGTGCAAAACAGCAGGTTTAAGATAAATTTAAGTTACTAATTTTGTAGTTTCTCTAAAAATAAAACACCTCATTTTTGTGTTCTAGTATTTTTTTTTTTTAGATTGTGTAGCAAACATTATATTGTAATGCACCTACAGCAAAAGAACAGCAAGCATTACTCATCTCATCGCTTTAATTCCACGTCTGTGCAGCTGACGAAGGAATCCGTCCTCCTCCTCACCATTTTGAAATGTCACCCGATCCCATCAATTGCAATCTGCTCTACAAGAAAACTCTCCCTCACACCTTAATGGATGTTTTTAGGAGCTTAGAGCTTTGACGATCATTTAAAAGGTTAAAAGATCAGAGAAAAGTCACCAGGGGTCACTTAAGAGAATAAAGACACTGCATTAAAACACCTGTAAAGGGCTTTTTACTTGTTTATGTAGTGATGTAGCGCAACTAAGTACAATATAGAACCATTGTATGAGAGTTAGCAACACTCTGATCTTAACTGATTGAAAACCTATTATTAGGTGGATCGTAATTGTGTTTTTGAAAACTGTGTATGCCCAAAATGTCAACTTTGTTTTCACATGGTTGTCTTTGAACAGTGAGATAATGTTATAGTGTCATACTTCACTAGGACCCTTGTAATTAACAGCACATTTTTAGCAAACTGTTACTTTAAAATGCATGCAGTAAATAATCCAATTGGGATGTTAATCCTGTGTTGTTACACTTTCTCCAGTCAGCGTGTCAGTTTAAAACCACAAAATTTACTTCCCTTACATGCAAAGATAAACCCATGTGGTTAAACTGAGGATATTCGGTGTGACTCTTTTCAGAGCTGGAGGTGTAACTCTTTGTAAGCTGATACAGCGGCTCGGTTTATAAGAACGCATCCTTCTTTTCTTAAGAATTGATATGAGGTTCAGGTTTCTGTGAAGGAATCACTGATTTTTGTTCCCCTTGTGCAGAACAGACAAGAAGTCAATTCCAGGCCCCTGAAGGCAGAGCAATCAACATCGGTCTGTGGAAGTTGAACTGTCAGATGGGTCAGACAGGTCAGGGAGCAGCCAGAGTTCACCGCTGGCTGCCTGAAGCTGCTTCTCTGTCAACAATAGGTCAAAGAATCCCAATTTAATTTGCCAGTCTCATCCAAAAAAAAAAAAAAAAAAAAATCACAACCAGTTATTTGGATGACTGAGAAATCAAACATTTTGTGGATAAGCTTGGGATTATTTTGAGTGAAAATCAGGCGGCACGCGGCACAATGGATGACCTGAAATGACAGCAGCTCGGATACATGAGCCATTAAGTACCCCATAAAGCACCTTCACACCTCTTCTTCTTCTTCTTCTTCTTCTTTCTCTCTCTTTTTCTCTGTCTCACGTTCCTCCCCCCCTTCCTCCTCCATCTGTCTCTTTCTTACTCTCTCACTCTTCCCCCTTCATTCTTTCTTCATAGACAGATGATACGCTGTCCTCCTTCCAACACCCTCGCAGTAGCATATTTCTCTCCCTGGAGCGAGTAACTCTGTCCCCTGTCTGTGTCCACACTCCTGCCCCCCAAACAACACATCCCAGGACAAGCATGGCCTGCAGCTTCGATGGCCCTCCGTGGAACAAAAACGCATGCTGCCTCTCAAAAGCCTCCTTTATCCGGGACAAACAAAAAGAAGGCTTCACCTCTGCACTGTTCCCACCATTAGGCCCTGGCCTGGGCCTTTTTTTTTTGCTACCTCGTCCCCTCCTCTCTCCCTCCTGCTCGTGCTCCCAGTGGGTCCTTTCAGCATGGGGTGGTGGGGGGTATGAGGTATGCCCTTTATGTTCACATGTGTCCATGCTGGTTTACTCTGTCAGACTTGCCCCCTCTCACAATAGATGTCCGGCAGCTTTTGACGGAGACACCCCCATTGAGATGTGAAAAGGCATGGGTGGAAAAACACACCTGCATCTTTAATGTGTGTGGCTTCATGCTGGAGGGGCGATGTCAGTCCTGGGTGACTTGGAAGTTCGGAATTAAACTTAACATCTAATGAATTCGGATTAAACCGGTCGACCAAACTGAACTTGACCAGGCAGGCAGGTTGGTTAGATACGTGGAAAAAAAAACAACCCCCCCCCCCCCCCCCCCCGACCCCCCCTGTCCTCCCTGCATGTCATAATATTTTGATATCACAAGCAAATTATATGTTCTCTTGTTCAACATATGGGAGCACCACTCAATCAACGAGATCTAACGACGCGGTGGCAAATTTGCATTGCGTGAATACAAAGTGGGTCATTTGGAAAGCGTTATTGGCATGTAGACCCTGTCATAAAACCAAATGCATTTACATATTCAGTAAATGCCCCTGTTCCCAACGTAATGTTCACCCTTACATTCATTCCTGCTTTCGTGAAAAAAAAAAAAGCGAGATGCCCGGGCCATTTGACTCTGACTAGGTCCATGAAGAAATCATTATCCCCATGACCTGAAGCTATTAATTCTATCTCTCACTCCTCCCTCTGTCTCTCATTTCTCTCATTCTCTAGACAAATTCATTTACATGAAAGACCACTCACAGTGGCACGGGCCTGCAGGTAAATGACAACCTCACCAATGATTTCAGGCAATATTACTATTTCTCAGCTGCACATGCGGTCCGTGGTAAGTGTATCATTAATAAATCTGCCCCTTTCCCATGACTGAAGGGATCAACATGTTTTAATTATCCTGCCGTGATTTGAACTCGATCAGCGTAGCGTTCAGTTACACAAACATTCCACCAGCGAGCGAGATAAACACCGCCTGCGCACTCTGCATACAGAAAAGCGATGCAGGGACAAGGTAAGACACGGTCAGAGTCGCCTCTTTTTTATTTCTGTTTGTCTTTCTGTCTGTGCGTCTCGGAATCACGGTGGTAGTGCAGCTGTACGGTTTGTTCAGCGCAGCAGAGAGGCAGACGGTGAATCCTGACAAGTCTGGACATGGCTGAGTCTGATCAGCCACAGTTATGCAGACATGAAGAAGAGGGGCAGAGTAATCCAGAAATCTTAAGGTAGTTTAGATGTTTAAATCAAGCGAGAATACAGTTTGATTTTGCTTAATTAGGTGTTGCTTCCCACCAAGGAGTCCCTAAATATGCTAAAACACCTATAAATGCACATAAATGTCCGCTGTGAGGTGCATGAGGGGTCATCAGTTCTAGAACATTTGCAGCTGCACTCAAAATTAAGCAGTTTTCTTGTTTGTTTGGTTTTTTTTGCAAGTATTAAAACTGATTTCATTTGCACCTTCATGTCTAGTTCAAAGTAAGACAGCGACAAAAATGCTTGGACTGGGACCTCAGCAGTTCACAGAAACAGGCTCAGGCAGTAAGTCAGTCAACCTGCGACTGCATGTGTGTGTTTTCCCATCTCCTCATCAAGTAATACTGCAGCGCCTTTTTTTTTTTTTTTTTTTTTTGTGCTGCTTCTTTGGTGTCTGAGTAAGTCCCGTGGGGCAATGGGCAGCTTTATGTAGTTCACACAAACACACCACACACACACACATACATAAGCAGACATGTACACACACCCACATGCGCACACTTACACTAGAAACACACTCACGCAAGAAGGAACCTGTTATCAAAAGCTCGTCCCACTGGCTGGCTGCCAAAAGAAACGTGCTGAGGCGAACACTAATCCACTTTAAATTACAACAGTACTGAAAGCCTGTGACCACAGCCAAATATTGATACGGGGTCATTAGTCAATTATGGCGGGGGGACTCTTGCTGAGTGATCAGAGGGGAGTAAACCGGGGCAGAGGTGGCCGAGCAGCAGGCGTCAGGAGTGGAGGAGGTCACTTTAGGGGTGGGGGGGGATTATGGTATTAGCAGGGTGAAACTGCAAAGTTCAGTTGTAATACAAACTAATCATGTGACCACAATCTCCTGCTTTTTCCCTCATTTTCTCATTCTCTTCCTTAAAATCCACACACCTTCCCTCTCTCTCTGTCTGTGACTGTGTGTGAATGAGAGATCTGAATTTCGAATCCCTGTGCCTGCTCAACCCAAAAAGCATCACCACCCCCCCTAGTGGCACATCAGGTTTTTAGTCTTTTCCTTCCTCTGTTGCCTCCAAAAATGTATTACAACTCATTAAAATAAAATATATCTAAGAAAATGAAATTGTCCTAGTCTTCGGCACATTTCTTCTCTAATTATATCCAATTATAATAATGCATTATTGAATTTTGAGTGATTGGAACATTTTTTTTCGTGTTTCATCCTCACCTGGTTTATATTTGTTAAATTGACACTCGTTTTTCCTCTTCAATTGTAATTAGTATAAAGATGGATAGAAAATCTAAAGGAATCTAATCATTCAATTAGGAGCCGCAGTGTTTGGGGCTAAGTGAAACTACATCAATGCCTTGACATAGATGATACCATTAATTTCCTCTGGGTTAGTAATTTGATAAGGCATCAAATTGGAGAGATTGCATTGCAAAGGGCATCATCACAGCCAAGCCAATTTAGACACAGCGAGGGGCAAATGCTGCCGCTACAAGATTAAAGAACGAATGATAAAAAGATGAGTTCCTTTAAAAAATGTCCTCGCTGAAATCGACTCATTGCGTTTTGGTTAGAAACGTCTACCTGTGTTTGTAAAGCGAGCGGAGGTTGTAAAAAAGTTTGTATCATTCGTCCTCGACAGACGCTGTAGCATCAAGAGCTTTCATTGTCCCAATACCTTTTCTTTCACTACACATAAACAGGGAAACGTCTGCATCTCTCAATGGCACTAATAAGGAAAAGAGAGAGCAAAAAAAAAAAAAGCCCAGTAACAGACCACCAGTAAAGTAGAGACCACCTATAAATGCTTTCCATCGGTGGGTTCACAGAAGCACTTCAGCTGTAATACTTTAATTGCTCAGGGACTCAAAGTCTAATAAGGTTTCTAAATCGAGCTGCTTTATTTGTTTTCCTTTGACTCGCGGCTAGAGCAAAAATGTAGCCACTCTAATTGCAGTGCCGTCATTAAGAGCTGTGGGTATTAAAAGTTTCTTCCTCCAAAAACGAGCATGTTGCAATGTTGTTGTGTGTGTTTTTTTTCACAACTGAATTATGGGACCTTTTCCGTCAAGGCCAGGTTCATGCAGGAAGCAATTGAGTTTAATAGAATATATAAAAAATATAGATTCTTTTTGCCTCCACGAATGTTGAATTACAGAAGAATGGGGTTCATTTACGGTGTTTTACTGGTTGTGTGTGATGCCGTTTCATGACAGTTATCTATTAAACCAGGCTCAACACTGCACTGGATGACAAAGGAGGCAGAATTCATTTTATTTGTTGTTAACTGGCTCATTTTTCAGCAGTAAAATTTCCACACCTTGAAAACAAGACGCCATTCTTAAAAACTACAGAAACAGGCTTCTTTTGCAGACGCTGTGTGGTGCTGCTGGTGGTGGTGCAAAAACTAGCTGCATACATTTGTGCAACCCCCACCCCCACCCCGCCCCGCCCCACGCAAATCTTTGGCTACACATCTGTAAAAATATGTACTCTCAGACCTGTGTTTTTTATTCACGTTTTTAATCAAACTCGTCTCCTTCCTCTTTGTGCTGCTTTACTTTTAATTGAGTTTTTTATTACAGTAATTATCAAGTGAGAAGGAAACGAAGTATCTGTCAGCTCGACGTGTCACAGGTACACTCTCACGCTGACATGGGAAACGGGTGGAGGGGGGGGAGGTCTCAAACATCCCCCTACCATGAGGAACACAATGGCAATCACAACTCAATTAACACTTTCTATATATACAATTGTGCACGCTCACAAACACACATGGAAATAAAAATAAAAAAAACAGCAGGGAGAAGAGCGAAACGGCTGCTTTCTGAGGTTTTTTTATTGATCCTGTGACTTTGACAGCTACACCTGTTGTAGGACCTGTGAAATTAGACAGGAAGAACAACGTTCTTAAGACCCGAATTGGTTGATGCCAATTAGTTAACTGTTTTTCATTCCTTTTTTAGTTCTGTACTGAAGTTTCGGTGGAGAAAAAGGGTCAAAAGTTTGATTCAAGAGGCAGGTTTTAATGCTTCAAAATCCACACTAATGACTAAAACATGCCAAATTCTATGATTTACATTGAACGTATGGATGTAAAACCCCATATCAGCACTGCTCAAACCAGCTTTTCACGCTTGATGCATGCATTTTCTGCTTTACCGTACATGTATAACCTTGTATAAATCTGCTCTGTCTGGCTGCTATTTCATTTCTAAATTTCCGAGTCACACTTGGCCAGCCTTCCTTTATGCTACACCTGATCTGCTTTTTACTGAGGCCAGTCGCAGAAAATCCACCTGAAGTTATTTCTAATACTTTGTCCTTCCACTCCCCATGTGCCTTTCTTCTTTTTCTTCCCCCCGCCTCTCTCTTTTTTGTTGCATCTGTTCCCTCTCCCTCCCTCGTTTCTTTCTGTCTAAACTTGCTTTCCTTGATGAGTCCTAGCAGGGAATCACAGGCTCGGAAAAAAGGTAGGGGCCTGACAGAGATTGATGTCTGAGCGCTCCCCCTGATTCGCTGATTAAACCCATCAATCAATATGCAGAGGAGGTGTCCAATGCAAATGGATCCAATCAGGCGGAACGGAGTGGTATTGTCTGTGTGTTGTGGCGAGTGGTAAAGTTAGAGGTGGAGGACGGGCACTTCAGCCCGCTTTGTCTCACGAGGACAGGGACTGAAAAAAAACGGCCTCGGAAACAGGAGAGTTTTTTTTTCCCCAGACTTAACCCCGAGTGGAAGGAGAAACACGCCAAACATGGCAGACGCTCATTCAAAAACAATTACACCGTGAGGCTCGTGATCGCCGCCTCTCTCTCCTGTTCCTTGATATCACAAACACATGCCTCTCCTCTTGTGTAAACAGCAGAAAAAAAATGGGCTCATCTGACTAGAGGTGCTAATTTCACATCAGCCACCCTCCTCCTCCCCAAACACACACTAACTCACAATCTGCCTCCAACACGAACAGGCGGGCGCGCATAGATCATCAGGGCAGCAGTCTCCTTGCGCTGTCCCCATCCCCTCTCTCACACACACCATCATATTTTCCATGTTTCCATCTTCATCCAATCTTACTGTAATGGTACAGCAGGGACTGCGGCTGGATGTCCCCTCTGGGCCAGGCTGCTCCCTGAAGTATCTGCCTTGCTCTCACTTCAACCCTCATTTGAATACAAGTAGCATCCTTGGTCATTACAATGAGAGTGTGTGTCCTGCTCGCTTGTCATTGACACTCCTGTATGCATGTGTGTGTGTGTGTGTGTGTGTGTGTGTGTCCGTGTGCAGTCTATATGGCTGTGAAAGTGCCACAGTCGGGATGGATACCACTGCACCCAGGGGTCACGTTGGCCTCTCAGCATGCACTCGCTTCGACTTGTCGAGGGGAAAAAACACGGCGGCTGTCGCAATCACCCAAACCGGCTTTTATTTCTGTCCAGTTCAAGTTCATTATTCATGATTGTTCCATCAGTGTTCTATCTCTATCATTCGCCAGCCTCACCCTCCTCATTCAAAACCCCACAGAAAGCGAAGGCTGATCATTTGTTTCAGTAAATGACACAGATGCCTCTCACTCTGCTTATAGACTTATTCCTCCCCCCTTTTTTTCCCCCTTTCTTTTTTTTTTTAGGTAAAGGGTGGGGGTGAGGCGGTGGCGCATGTGAGGGAATGATACCATGACACGTTCTTCCCTCCCTTTTCCTCCTCCTTCATCTCCTCCTTCTTCTCTCTCTCCCTCGTCCACCACTCTATCCATCCTCCCTCCCTCTACTCTTCCCCCAGCTCCAGTAGGAGACAGCGAGCCCCCAAAATGGCTGCCTTGGTGCCAGGGGGACCACAGGCTGCTCTCCCATCTCCCATAATCACCGGGGCGATGCTCGGATGCCTCCCCCATTTGCATAATGCCATCCTGACACTTTCACTTCCGCCATCCATCACCGGCGGCGTGAGTCCCGCGGCCTGCTCCGTCGCTCCGTCTCCCCCTGATTGCGTCCTGTGTTTATCTGCCCAAGCACAAAAGATTGATTCCCCGCTGTCTCTCGGCCTTATGTTCAGCAGATAGGGATTTTCGCCGAATGATGAAGCACCCAGTCAGCTAATGATAAACAGAAAACACATATTCAAAAGGACGGTCTCCCCCCTCTCTCCGGCTTTAGTGTGGCTGCCGCTCGCCTTGCCTTCTCCTCTGCCATGTGTGGGGAAGGGAGGGATGTCAGGTTAAGGAAGTGAACACACTCTGCAGGGAGTTCAATTTGAAACGCAATTGTTTTCCTGTCAGTCCTTTTACATTTTTTCTGTTGATTTGCTCCAGGGGTAAGGGAAAATGAAGGACCGGGAGGAAAGGGAGATAGCAATTAAAATAAAACTGTCGTCTTGATGGCTGCTCTTGTTCTTCCACACACCACAGTGCAGGCGGATCTGACAGACCGTGCTTTAAGAACATATCCTGGCTGAAAGATAAAAGCATACATGAGTGCAGCCCAGTAGCTTTTAAGAGGATGGAATTGGTACAAGAGGCTTTCTATATCGCAGCTGAAATAGGTACAAACCAAACCCAATAAGTGCATTATGCATTTAATTACCGAGCATCAAACACGATGTACTATTTAACCTCTGAATGACAATGCAACAACCACACGAACGTTGTAACAGAAGCATGTTACATTATTACATCCATTAAATCAGCGAATAAACTGTTTTGACATCATGCATCTCTTTAATCAGGTGGGCTGGAGTCACATTTCTTTAAATGCACTCGGTTTACGACGCGATAAGTATTCCTCACTATGCGACGCTACTGTATGCGGCTGCAGAATACCAATGCAAAGCATTTCGGCAAGTGCACTAAGTCTGCAAAGTTTCACTCCACGATAACAAAATACTATTAGCTGCTGTCACGTACAGGAGAAGAGAGATTATTTTATTTATTGAAATGAGATTGAAATGATAAATCTCTCTCCCCATGATAAAACACTGGGACTCATAAGCCTAGTGTGGGGGATAGGGATTAGAAAAAGATGGAGGCGAGAGAGAGAGAGAGAGTGAGAGAGAGAGAGAGAGGGAGAGAGAGGGAGGAGTGAGAGGGGAAGAAATTCATAATGCATAATAAAACAAAAGGTGTCGTGGGAAACATCACTGATATTAAAATCAGAGGCAGACAGATCTATATGAAAAATGCAGATTTGAAAATGTAAATAACCATGGCCCTAGGGGGGAGGGGGAGTGATTCAAAGATAGGATGACAACATGAAGAGAAAGGCATTTATATGGGGGCTTTGATGTTTCTCACATCCAAATTTATGCTTCTGACGACCAAAATAATGCCACTGAAGGGGATTTTACACAGTGCACTGCTGGCCCTGTTTCATACCATGATGATATAAAACACATTATGCTTCACATTATCTCAGTGTGAGAATGCCTGGTAATGAGATGATTCACATTCAAGAGGGATACTTAAGATTGCATTTCAACATTTCCAAACAACAACATGTTATCTTCACATTAAAGCCCTGTTCCGAAACAAAGGCGTTTGATCCGCGCCTCAAATGTGTGTTACTTCAATGGAAAAAACCTGCGCACTGTGCCTAACCTTCGCCTCCGAGGATGACCCTCTCACTTTAATCCAAATGCATCCCAGATTGCTTTGATTTTGCGGCTGGAGTCAAGCTGTCAATCAAAATCCCCTCCCTTGTTTGGATGAAATATCCCTTTAATAAAGCCTACCGTCCTCCCCACTCAGAGGGCAGGGGGAGATGCTTGGAAATTGTGCTTCTCGGTCTTTGCCAAGATGACAGTGCACTTAAGTGAAATGTGAGTTCCTGTAGCGTTACAGTTGTATTCTTATCATTCGCGAACGTTTAATTTCGGTGCACCTCCTGTTCATATCCTCGTCTTTTCAGTGATATTGTTGCATTTGACAGAAGGTTTGTGGGAGTGTGAGAAAACTATACTCAGATCCCATGCTGGCTATTGCGCGTCTTTTATGTGTAGGAACGCCTCCCCCACTCCTCACCCTTCTCTCCCGGATATTGAGGAAAAAGAGTGGGAGTCGCTGGCTATTTCCCCATGTTAGTCCACAGCACAAGTTTAGCCTTGTCGCGCTTCCTTTTCAATACTCGGCTCCTGAATGTTGCCATTAGGGAGCTCTCTCGCAGCCATTATTTTGAATATATTATTATTCTGGCAGCACTATCACTTCCAGCTCATCACCATTTTTCTCTGTCTTTTTTTTTCTTTGTTTGGAATGGATAAAAGCTCCGTGAAAAGATGGCATCGAGTCACTTGAAGCGTTGACGCCTCAATAGCCACATTCACTGGATCTTGAGGTTTAGCGTATGTTGTCCACATCTTACTCCGGTTTGAATGTAGGATCGCTCTCATCATAATGCCGCCATTTACTGCAAGCATAAAGGTGCACGCTGCTGTGAAAAAGACGTATGTAGAAGCTGGATTTTATTTTCCTGCATGGCCATGATTAGTATGAGAAACAGGGAATGCAAAAAAATGAGGTTTTAATCAATTATTGTCAGTGTTAATTGGAATAAATCTTTATAAAAATTTATAAATCAGTTATGAACCAAAAATGGACATCTTTTGGGTTTCCAGGTTGTAAAAAAACTTCAAGCCTGCAGTAGATCTGGGTGAAAATTAAATTATTAACAACCTTTTAAGCATCTATGACTGGATTACCAACAACTATGAAGTAAAAATCATGGCCAATAAGACATTTTTGCAACCTGGCAACCCCAAATAAGGAATTATTTTTGGCCATGTAACACCTATAAATGATTTATCAATAATAAAATAATTAATTGCATCTCAGTGTGCACTGATCTGATAACATTAAAAGCACCTGTTTATCTTGATGCTTTTGAAATCTTGTGGATTTCAGCCTCTGTGGGTCCTCAGGAATGCACAATCAGACTGAGATCTGGTGAGTTTGGAGGAAAAGTTAATTTCCTGTGCTCTTTGTCGTCTTCCTCGAGCATTCATTGCAGTGTGAGGGAGTGAAGTTACTGTGGCAGAGCATCTACATGGGTCAAGGTTTCCCAACAGAAGTTTGCACTACAGTGGTACCTCTACTTACGAACGTCTCTACATACGGAATTTTCAGGTTACGACACGCCTCAAAGGGAAAATATTGCCTCTTGTTACGAAAGAAATTTCAGGATACGAAAGGAACAAATGCAGTACGCGCTTCTACTCGCAGCTTCCAGAGTTTACCGAACGTAAACATACTTGTAGCTGCTCTGCCATTGGCTATCGCCTAGCATCTTCCTGGCATCCCATTGGCTAGGAGGGACCTCTATGTGTATGTGTGTATCCCAGCATCCTCTTCGTTTTCCCGTCGGGCCATGAAGTGTTCGAACAGTTTTACGTGTGTGTATTAACTTTTATTTAAATAGTCGGGCTATCGCTCACTATGATGATGTTTAACTTGCGCATTTTTGAAGGATTGTTAAAAGCTGACAAAAGCAAAGGTCCTTGGATCGGTTCTTTTCAAAACGTCAGGAAAAAAACACTGCTGAGAGAGACCATGAACCAAAGAAGGCAAAAAGTGATGACGATAGCAGTTAAAAGGTAAATGAACATAATTTTTATTCTTTACTTTATTCTTTGTTTTTTACATTATGTACAGCTCTCATTTTATGTTTATTGTGCAGTAATCTAATTGTAACATGTATTTGTTACATGTTTTGATGCCTTTTTATGATTTATAAAAAATTTATGTCCGAATTTTGGGGGGCTTGGAACGGATAAGGGCATTTACATGGAAAACGTGTCTCTACTTACGGAATTTTCAGGTTACGAAACTACTTCCAGAACCAATTAATTTCATAAGTAGAGGTACCACTGTATAATGAAATGATCAGTGTTACTTCTTTCAGTGTAAAACTCTTTTCTAATTTAGACAATAGCATAATTTGCAAAACAAAATGAATGCCAATGATAAAATTCCTGTTTGAACTTGCTTTTGTTTTAATTTCTAAATAAAGATTCAAGAGTTTATATTTTTCACATGCTCATACAGAAGGGGCAGTGAAATGCAAAGTGACTGTTCTCAAGGCTGTGCAATAGCAGTAAGACATTACAAAAAGAATAGTTCTTTTAAAAAATATATAGACAAGTCACATTAAAAACAATAAAAGTTCAGAAAAAAGTCACCCACCGTAGTTTAGATGATCTGAAAATGCTTTGTTTACAACTTTTTTTTAAATCAATTTTATTTACAATTTTACACAAAAATACAACAAAGAGGAAAATGCCAGGGATATTCTACTTTACTTTGTTTACAACTTGTCTGAACGTGTTGCCACGTTCCCTGATCTCAGCAATTACTTGGTTATCATGGAAACAACAGGCAAAGCTGCAAAAATAAAAACCCAAAATTGTAAAGAACCAGAATTATCCTGTATATGAAAATCCAAATAAGGAACGCAGGAAATACTCGAGAGTTTAATAGCGGAGCTGCATGCCAACTTGGACACTGTAGCACGTCCATGTGTTGCTCTTCTCTGGTCAGCCTCCATGAGCCCTTTAAGAGCAAACGGGGGCCTTCACCTCGGCCCTCTCCACAGCTGCTTTTAGTCAGGGCCCGAGGTCCCTGCATGCTCTCCCTCCCCTTCCCCATCTCCTTCCATCCCTCCTGCCCCTCAGCTTTCTGTTCTCTTGCCAGGACTGTAATCAAGCCTTCAGCTTGTGGCCAGGGCCTACCCCCCTCTCAGCCCGAAAAAGCCACCAACAGACTAAACTATGAGAGAAATGAAGGGGCAGAGACATGAGAAGGCGAGCGGGGTGTGAGAGATAGTCATTAAAACTGTGCCCCGTACTACAATAATATAATGTTTTTTAAAATCCGGGAATCGCTGCAAGTTTGGGAAAACATTTCCCCCCTCCCCAAAAGTTCTGCCACTGTTAAAGATGGCAGTGGAGGAACTCTAGAGAGCAGTAATCAAAAACATGTGCACCTCAGATTCTTCTCATAGCATCGTCCTGATTACGGCCTGCGTTAGGATGTTTGTCAGGGTGATATTTGCGATACTTTTAGAGCTATATCCCGCCACCTTTTCCTTCCAAAGGGCAGCCCCTACCTGTTCTTGTGCTCTGTCTCTCTTTACAGTGTCATTTTCCATGGCCGCAGGGAACGGTGTACACGCCATGGTCATGTCCAAACAAACCCCCATCATATTCCTCGCTGCTGCTCCTGAATACTACACCCTCTCAGATGACATGACTGCAACAGCAGCCCATTATTCTGGACAGCCTTTTGGTTTGCTCAAGGATGTGATGTTGTCAGTGCTGTCTTTCAAGGCCGGGTTCATGTACAGTCTGTCAAGGCCACTGAAAAACAATGCTGAGGATCATTACACAGATATGCGAGTCCATAATCCACTTTTATTTTGCATCCACACAATCTGAGCCCCGTAGAGTCACGTGGGTTTCAATGCGGTGATGAGGATCCAGTTGATGAGGGATTTCACTGAAAAGAAAGTTCATTTCTCATGAAAAAAAGATTAGTGGAAAAGTAAACGCCAGTACAGGCAAAAAAAAAAAAAAAATCATATAAAGTTAGATTCCTACTTCAGAAGATCCCCCTTCAATATTTTTAGCATCTAAATATTTGTTTGCCTCCTTAAACCGAATTTAAATAAAATAGGTTCACTTTATTTTCTAAAGACATTTGTAAAGGAAAATCCATGGCAGGAAATCCGCCCAAATCCTTGGAAAATCCAATAATATTTGCATAGAGCTTAAAACATGCAAAGTCCCTGCGTACGAATTAAGCTGGAAAGGAAAGCCCTGCTGGTTATGCATTAAAATGGATTGGAAGCAGGGTTTGACTCCTACAGGTAAAAGCCCCGGAGTGACTGATTCTGCACTTTGTGGAGACACAAACCAGAGATGTCCCTTCACCGCTGTCCAACTCCTCACTGTGCTGCTGGATAATCTGTTTGGCAATGCTGCACGCAGCTCGGTGACCCTCTCCAGCTTTCACACCTACTTCTCGACTAGGAAAGATGAGCACAAAGAAATCCCTCTGCTGTACGTCGCACAAGGCCATTGATGTACAGTGCAAATGTAATGGATGGATGGCATTGTTACGGATACGAGAAGAGACGCAAACCTGATCACAATAGCCAGTGAGAAAAAGTTGAGGAGAGGAGAACGTGGAAGGGTTTTTCTTTAGCTGAGGTTCTTCCAAGGCCAGTGCTGATTACAGGGCAAGGCCTGACACAATATGCCTGTGTGCTGTCAAGTTGTGGAAAACAAACATGGAATTTATAGCACATTAAGAATTCAACAGGCAATCTATTCAAGCAATTAATGGCGTATGAAAATAAGCTCTGTTGGCGTTTGAAAGCACTGCAACATGAATGTAGGCCACGACTGTTGTGCGCTTTTGTTTTCCGCTGATTCGCCCTTGAGGATCACAGTTTTAGAGCTCACACTCTTCACAAAGCTTCCCTGCAAGTTGTTGTGCCCCCCTTTTCATATTCTTGTGTTAAAAAATGCACGGCATATCTACAATTACAGTTTCCTCCTCTGTTTGCCCACAAAGCACAGTCAAGGTGATTCTGATTATACTAAACAATGTTTGACATTGACAAGAAACTCAGGACATGCTGTCTTTTGTCATCGGAGAATTGAAAAATTACGCCACGTTGAGTGAGCTGTCATCTGACAGTGGAAACAAGCGTGTGGAGGGAAAACCGTACATGCAGTGTTCGGATGTACAAAACTACTGGACACACAGTTCTACTTAATTCCCCTGTTAGACTTAGTGTGTTTATCATTCTTGTCTAATTACTGGTTTGGCAGAAAAGCTGATCCTGTAACTGACTGATGAGATAAAACCCCAAAAATCCACACACACAAAGATTAGACACACATATGCACACAACTATCTTCAGGCCTCACGGTATCCAGGTACTGGAAAGCAACCTGTGGCCTCGGTGTGTTTTCTTTGCACCGTACTATCGTCACTCACAACACATTCCTGCCATATTTGTAAAGTCACGTATAAGTGCCACTGCAGGGCTTCTCTAACTGCCCCTTCTGCGTTTGCTACCAAACAGAGATTGCATAACACGGTTAATTTTTGGAAATCTTTCCACTGGATTAGTTGTATGTTGCTCAAACCTTTAAATAAAAGTTTATGCTCAGTTCCATCCAAAAAGTAGACATTTTTATGGATCTACGCACTTAATCTAACAATACCTGTACTAAAAAATATTCAACAAATCTGTCCTGTGGGGGTTTTAAGAGCAGAAGGGTCCAAGGCCAGTAAACAGTGGAAAAGCTGTACAGTAAACCGAATTCTGACACTGTGCCCTGACCCATGAGAGGGATTATGGTGAAGCTTTGACAGCTCAGGAGTTGCACAATAACCACTTAAGACAGGAATCCTGCCTATGGTCCTGAGGGAATGTATGTTTTGGAGGTCTTTCCTCTTTTTTGCTGTTGCCGGAGGTGTTTGTACTGTTGGTCAGGGTGAAAGAAAAACAGCCACGAGTGACAACGATTTTGAAGGATGCTCCTTAAATACAGTCCCATCCAGCAACTTCCATGAGAAGGTTAATGTTGTACATGCAGTTGTCAGTCTCTTCTACATATGCATAGAGACTATATGTGCTTAAATCACCTCATTGTACGGGTGGCCCATTAAAGACAGCAGCGCATTTCCCTTTCACGATGCCAGTGCCACAAATTTATACATGATAATTCAAAAGATTCACACATGAATGACACAAAGTGATCATTTCGGCTCTTCACACATGCACTACATTAGTTTCACATGTTGCAGCCTCATAAAAATGAATCTCAAGGAGAGCCTGGTACAGATTAACGCGGTATACATTATAGACCACTGATGCCTCCCTGACATGTGACCAAAATTAATCAGATTTAGATTCAAGTGATCAAACTGTAATTAATCATGTGAAGAGGGAAATGATCCTTGACGCGGCTCCAGCTGCGAGATGCCTCTGTTTGGTCCCGCGTGCCCCTCTTACAGGGGGTCCACCGGGGCTACATTAAGAGGCTTTGTGCCAATGTCACCTAAATTACAGTCACTTAACACAACAGATGTACTGAATGTCGAGCAAATGATGTGCTCGGGGTTGGGGCGGCACATTCACATGCATGGAATAAATTTTTTACCCAATGTATCAAACGTGTTTTTGTTGCGTCCTCTTCCCCCTCTCAGTGAATTTGCATTTCGCTATACACACAGCATGCTCCACTAACCCACACTATCTTGCATCGCCATACAACTCCATCGATGGCTCTTTTATTTGACGGCCTTTGCAGTCTCCAATACAGCTTTGGCGATGGTAAATTAAGCGTATTTATTTCAGTGCATCAGTTTGAAGAGATTTTCTCTGCACTTATAGACTCAGCAGTGGATATGCCAGACGAGCTTAGTTCAGAAGATTATTTCCCTCTTTGTGTGTCAGACTCGTCAGCAGAGGCACAGGCAGATACAGGTATTCAGATGGGAGCCAGCGTGGACCAGGCCATTGTGCATCTCTGCACACAGGAACAGAGCGTTCTGGCATTGCAGGTATAAAGGGGGACAAAAACCCAGGGTTGCAGGCACAAATTACATTCATCAAGTTTATCAATAGCAAGTGGAGATTGAAGCCAACGAGCTCACCCTACCAACACCTCCTTCTCCATCCTCTGTAAGTCTGGTTTTCAATGCACAACTTAATGCTGCATACACCGGGAGAAATGATCTGCTCACAATTATGCCTCCTTGGATGGATATGTTATGAAACCAACACCGCTACTGCTACTACTCTGGCAACAATCCCTAAACATGAGTGAAGATCTCATTTCTGCGCATAAATACTAAAGCAATGCGTTGATGCCGTAGCCCCTCTTTTCATATGATAGGCAGAGAGAGGGAGAGAGGGATTATAGGCAGTTTAAAAGATGATACTCTTCAACAGTTTGTAATTGTACTTTACTGGGAGAAAAAAAGGGGAAAAAAAGTAAGAGGAGATATATTCTGAAAAATCATAAGCCATTATGCTCCAGAAAGGGTTTGTGGGGTGGGGCGTATATCCACATAAAGCACTGCCGAGAACCTCCAGCAAATTACCCTGCAGGCCTGCGAGGAGGGGGAAATATCACTAATTGCCCTCCATTCTGTCAGGTCAATTGACTCTAATTGGAAAAATAATAAAAAGCATACTACCCCGGGAGCAGCAAGCTCTGAAAACGACAGGGTCCTTTTTTTTGGAAAGAAAGCAAAGTGGGGAGGAAAAAGCTCAAATTCCTCAGTGCAAATATGCCATCTGAAATCTATCTTTGCCACTGCAATTCCTCCCTCAAAGACAATTACGGCGTGCCTTCCTTCTGCCACTTGGCTGTAATTACAGGAAAAAAAGGGGGCATGGGTTACATACCAAGTGAGTATAATAAAATGACATGTGATTAGGCATTAATGTGCATAATCCGGCTCTTTTTACACCTTAATGTGTGATCTTTAATAGTAATTGAGAGAAAGAGTGTCTGCAGACTTGTGTGAGGGAGGGGAGGGGTCCTCTGGTCAGCTGCTATTGAATTGTCTCCCCGGAGAGCTCGGTAATTTGGAGTCAAATGAGCGTAGTGGGGAGGCCGGGGCCACCTACAACAGTTCCAACGTACAGTGAGAGAACAAGGAGGTATTGAATATGAGCTATGCCCCAGGTGTTGGCAGACAAGAGGGAATAGAGCTAATCTACTATCTACATTACTAAATTTTCAGAGATGAATGTCTCTGCTAATATAATCTCCCACCCCGGGGGATGATCCTAAGATTAAGGGTCTGACTCAGTATTCATTGCAGTATTCAGCCCTTTGAGTTGCTCAAAAGTTGTAATTTTACTTAAGCCCAGTGCTTACCACAAACCAGAAGAAAGTTCCCCAACTCGCCCATCCTCACTTGGCAAAAATATGAGCAGACTCACTGCAGAAAGTATGTTTTTCTTCTCTTTGAAAGCTGAGTTACTGATAAGTTTGATTGCAGTGGTCACTTATATTTCAATTTGTTTCAGAACTTGGGGAATTTTCCATGATGCATGTACCAGCTTTTCTGTATTTGTCCAAAACTATTACCAGAAATCCTACTTTAGATGAATGCCTCGTCGGACTGAGGAGTCTTCTGCTCCGTCTTCTTCTGTCCTGCAACTTGGCATCAGCATGACCCGAGTGAGTGAGTTGTTGATAATGGCCAGGATCTGCTGAAACTTCTCCGAGAAGCAGCGTTTTCGGATTCGAGCAGTGCCATCGCAGGTGCGTGTGATTAATTCACCGGCATGTAAGGCTTCTGGATGACAAAGACATTCTCCGGTGAGACCCACTGGCACATCCCCCGCTAGCGACGTCTTGCCCCAAGAGACAAAGTTAGGATAAAACAATGACAGGAGCCCAGCAGCACACAAACCGGTGCCAAACAGCACACCCACCTGCTTATGATCAATGAAACCTCACTGTATACTATCTCAGCGCGCCATGCCAGCCACTGATGAAAGGCCTCATCGTTAGTGACCGTCTTTGATCGGCTCATCGCCTGTTTTGAAATGTAAATTGACGGAAGAAGGAAAGGGCTCCGCGAAGGAGTGGCATGAAGAGGAGAAAGGGGGACCCTACCCTCTGGGGAGATTAACGCCACCCCAGTCAGACATATGTCAAGTGGGGCTTGATGAATCCTGGGAAAATGAAAAAAAGGTATGAAAAAAGAGAAGTCAGAGGAAAGAAAGCCCTTTCTCTTTCCTTCTCGCCTCCTTCTGCACATCCCTGCCTCTCAGATCATCATCTCCCGCCCTTATTCTGTCAACGCCCTTCTTGATGGTTACTGTCAGAGGTGCGCATCTCTTTTGTAGTGTGGTGTTTTGCTGCTGCCACAGCGGAGATGCTTCCTTCCTCTGCATATGCACAAGTAGGATTGGAGAGAGAATGGAGGGGGGGGGGTTCAGCAAGGCAAGGATGCCTGTAGTATCTGCTGATCATGACACACCTTTGGGAATCAGAAACCAAAGGACAGAGGGAACGCTTCTCGAGAAATAGTGGGAGCATGATATCAGAGTACAGGGATTTGGGTGGTGGCGGTGGGGGTGCTGCAAGGGCAAAGCACATGTCTGTGACATTGTGGGTGATAACACAGGCAAGACAGCAAACCAGTGTGTTGAAAAAAACCTTAAAGAAAATGGGAAGGGATGCAGAGAGGATTGGCTTTTTGTGAAAAAAGGTGTAATCCTAATCCATATGTGGTCAATAGAGTGGAGGAGTCACGGATGGGTGGGCCTGGTCATTGTGAAAAGGAATGTGTGTCTTGCCACAGAAGGGCGGAGGTGTCACCTTCTCGGTTCACTCCTGCGTCTGCGTGCCTGAAAAGACCATTGCATCATTTGAAGTGACGATGAAATAGAATAGCTAAATAATGTCCCAGCAGGAGGCAGCTTGCGGAGATGATACAATGCACAGGGCCTTCAAACTAATGGCCAGCTGTCTTATAATGAGCCCCGGCGATCCAGGCCTGCTGATTACCCCCCTCGCCCCGTCACCGTCCCCACTGTGGGACATTATGGTGGGGGGAGGAGTGCAGAGGTGGAAGATGAGGGTAGGACTGTCCCTCGATCTCACGGCACACACCCCCAAGCCCTCCATCACCACTACTGAGCACCAAAACCCTCTCAGTTAACGAACTGTGAGCCGTCTAATTAGAGCTCAAAAATTCATGAGGGTCCTCATTAATATTGAATATCTGTTGTGGGCCACGACTTCAAAATAAGCACTTGCATATGCAGATGGAAGGTGAGGGAGAGAGAAAGAGGAGGGTGGGAAGGAATGAATAAGGGAAAGAGCACAGTGTGCACCTCTAAAGTAAAGGTAGTGAGGTAAAGGTGGAGGGAAGGAGGAAGACAGGATCTAAGAGGGTGGGGAGTGGGACGTACATGAAAAGAAGGGTGACGGACTGGGAAACAGACGAGGAGATGAGATAGAGGGAGAGCAGAGGAGAGGAAAAGGGGAGGAGAAGGGAAAGGGATGAGAAAAAGTGAAGGACCCCAGAGAGCTGTACCTGTGGAGAAGAGTTGTAATGTTGGAGGACTCTCCTGGGAGAATATGCATGGTCTTTAATGAGGAGGGTGGAGCGCGATGGTGAGGAATAACAAGAAAAAAGAAAGAAAAAAACATTCTGCTCTTAATCCCTCGCTGAGAGGAGAAACTCTTTTAAGCAGGTACGCAGAGGTATCACTTTTCAAGTCCCTCACTCCTTCTGTTTTACCCTGGAAAAGGGTACACAGATGAAAGATACAGTCATCTGAAGATTGTCTGCTACCAACAACCATCATTTGCCTTTGAGATAATTCTGGGTATTCCACTTCAGATTTAGAGGCATATGGGTAAGGCAGAGGAGGGGGGATACACTACATTAACTATATGTCAGCCACTCTGGAAGACATCAAGAAAGTCATTTCATAGTGAGGAGGAGGAGAAAAAAAGCTGATACAAATAAACAATTTTTCCTCACACTGCCATACTGGTAGACGGTTGAGTTTTGTCTTTTGTGGCAGTGCAGCAACATGAGGAACAGTGTTGAGGGGTGTGTGTGGCTGCCCTAAGGCCTCAGTAGAAGCAGCAGGTTTTAGGACAATAGGCCCCATTTATACTTGTCATTTGAAGAGTCTCATATCTAGATAAATGCAATTTAATACACTTTTGTTTACACTTAGCCCCATATATGCCTCTCCGTTAACATCCCAGATCTGATTGCGATACATCTTGGGTTTTGCAGAATATATGCAGGCCAGCCTCAGCCTGCTCAGTCCTGAGGGTGGTAACCCTGTCCACGTGATTACAAAGGCAAAATAAGAATAACATGTGCAAACAGTCTAGCTGGGTCACAAACAAGACATGACAGGGTTACTGGGGAGGTTAAAGATTATGTACACATCCTGGAGAAAATAGATGCATTTACTGCTTTGCAACATCTGGCTAGAATGCATGTGGATTTGAATCCATCTTGAATGTTTCTTGGATGCCTTTAACTGTGTTCTGCTTATTTACAGCAAGCAGCAACTCTAAAAGTCCCAAAAAAGTGCAGAAATAGCTGCCTGAGGGAGGATCCAAAGACCAGTCAAACGTCAATGACCCTCGTATTAAAATGTCCAACTTTACAGCAGAAATAAACATGTTTATAGGTTTGCATAGAAAATTATTTTGGTCTCTTTGGCTAGCTTTTCCATTCATAACAACCATACAGAGCGGCAATTTTTATGCAATCTCCCTCCTTAACTTGTATCGAGTCGGAAAGCCATGAATGATAAAGAGCATGGCTGCTCTGAGTGACATGTGGGGGCCATCATAGATCAGTCCATGGCTCAGAAATGTTTTTAGACAAACCTCTGTTCCACTGCTGTACTTATATTTGGAGTAGCTTGGAGTTAAGTGGAGCCAGGTACTGCCATGCAGCAGAAGCCACCACACTAGGCTTTAAAACTGCTGTGTGTGAGAGCTTATGCGTCTTTAAATATAATTTATCATTTGCAGACCGGTATCTGATTTGGGAAACTATGCCCATATGACACAAAACATTTCACACAAATTTTACCCAAGTGAGATGTCAGTTGAAGCTACTGTAGGTATCAATGCACCCAAAACCAGTGTGTTTTGATACTTTATACACAACTCAGACTGGGCCCAAAGCTTGCCAGAAATTCCAGCTCTTTGAATTTCTCACTCAAACCAAAACATTTTCATCTACCGAGGATGGAGCTTCAGGCAAATTAATGCTGCTCAGAATTAATTTATGTCTTTCAGTGTTCATGTTTTTCTTTTGCATTGATTTGTAATGCTGGCCAGGTATCAGTCTTCTCATTTATGTTACAGCAACAAAGCAGCTCATCGTATGTTCCAGATATGTCAAACTATTACTTTAAGGGAATCAAGGTGTGTGTGTGTGTGTGTGTGTGTGTGTGTGTGTGTGTGTGTGTGTGTGTGTGTGTGTGTGTGTGTGTGTGTGTGTGTGTGTGTGTGTGTGTGTGTGTGTGTGTGTGTGTGTGTGTGTGTGTGAGCTCAGCTTTAAACTCTGTGTACCAAATGAGCACGCATGCAACACACATAAATGTGCGTGGACACATACGCGTGTGAGGACAAGTCTGGTTGTGTCAGCTCAGGCAGCTGTTTGCCCATGTGTGCTCAGCACTTTGCTTGTGTCCATGTGTGTACGTGTTTGTGTTTGCGAGCGAGGTGACTGTGGTTGGGGCCAACCTGAGTGCTCCTTCTTAATGTGTCTGGGAGGTCCAGGGGAGTCGATGGCTTTGGAGGGCGTGGATGTGTCTGCACTGAGAGATTTACAGGCTTCAGCCAGGATCACTCTCTTTTTCTGGTGCCAAGTTAAGCAGTAGCATAATTAAAACCTCGGAGGAATCCTTTTGAAGTCAACAATGGGCTCTTAGGGCGAACCTTAATGCAAACACGCATACTGTACACAAACACACACACTCACGCTGAAGTCATGCACACACTCGTCTTTGCTCTCAGAGAAACACACATGCGACCACACGCATATACTGTATGTCCATGTATCTTCACACACTCTGG
The DNA here is from genome assembly GCF_021347895.1 of Acanthochromis polyacanthus. NCBI lineage: Eukaryota > Metazoa > Chordata > Actinopteri > Pomacentridae > Acanthochromis > Acanthochromis polyacanthus. The sequence continues at coordinate 3,883,129 of NC_067128.1, forward strand.
AAAGATGCAGGGTAGATTAGATTAGAGCTCTATTTGTTGTCGAGGAGGAAATTCATTTCCACAGCCAGCCAGTTGCAGGTACATTCATACAAGACAGTTATTACTCCAGCACATGATTTGACACAGACCAACACACCATCACAGAGGGGAATGCACTCATAACAAGAAGACATAGTTGGAAGGGGGGAAAAAAGCAGTCTAGGGTGTTGACAGCATGGGGGGCGAAATTATGCATCGATAGTAAATGTGAGACTCATCCAGTGTGTAGAAAGAAACCGCATTTGCCTAAATGCTCTCCCTCAGTGCTAGCGTTGACTTTCTGCACACACACACACACACACACACACATGCACACAAGAATACTGTATAGGACAATTACTCACATTAAACACCAACAGATGCCATCTTGATTAAATTTGACCGCACAAACACAAATGGAGGCGAGCGGGTCTGCGTCAAGGGTTCCCAGAGCATATGCTGTGCAGGTCGTCAGGAGCCCGGCAAAGGAGGAAGGATCTGAAACCGCCTGCTGTTGTTGCCTTGCTGACAACACACCGTGGAAAATACCCTCCGAGCTCCAAGACGGCACGGGGATCACGACCCACCATCCGGCCCTTTTCTCCAAGACGCTGAGAGACGTAAACACAGGTGCAGAAACTACAATAAATGTTAGCAATTCACAGAGCATGTAGGTCCTGACCTTGTTAAGTGAACAGTAGCTTCGGTGCGGAGACACGACGGAGGTGTAAATTGGACAATCCGTGATTTTCCTCTATAATGAGCTATTTCTGTGTATAGTTTTTTCTTCTTTTTTTGCAGCTTTTTGCTTCACATGAAAGTGAGAAATGGTATAAGTTGTACATCCCAAGGTTGCAAAGTCAAGTTAGATTATGCCCTGGACCCATACCAGCATAGATCAAAAGTATTGGGCCTTGTAATACGATCACAGTGGGAGTTCACAATGTGAGTTAACTCGCTCTTTAGAGGGGAGGGGATGAAAATAAATGCGCGATCTTTATCTTGCATTGCCCATAACCCATGCAGGCACGGTGGTGGTATGCATCGATAAACTCATAAACAAACTGTAATTACTAGCCCATTAGAGTCAGACCCTCACAAACACAGGCTCATAATCCGTACACAGGAGGGATGGGGGGGCTTGTCGCTCATTTTCATATAGCCCACTGAGCAAAAAAGTAGAGCAAAACACTTAATGATTTGTGACTGGGGGACAAACAAACCATTTCGATATAAGAAGCTTACACACTCTCAAAAGAGATGTCGCAATATTGACGCTGTATACACACTCGCCTGTGTTTGAAATTGAGTTAATTTATAAGGGGGAGGTGATCAGAAACTGGAATGTGTTTTATTAGAGGTAAATAAACATGTATTCCTCATCCGGGAGTAATCGAGGGAAAATAATCACTTCAGCCTTGGGTAAGTTTCAAGACGATGGCCTTGTTGTTTGAACTGGACCCTGCGGAGAGCGGTTTGTTTTCCCTTTTTTTAACGTCTAGACAGAGAGTCTCTTGACAGTCGTGGCCACACTCACGCTGAGACAAACCCGAGTCCAGAGGGATTGGAGGCAGGAACCCCGAGTTCATTCATTATACGAGGCGAGTCCCTCACTGGCTCTTGATGTCACTCTGCAACCCTAACCAGGCCTGTCGCATTTTGAATGATACCGAGGCTTTTCTATGACATTTTGGACATTAATATTGCAGGGATTCCTTATATCCCCTCTCCATAGCCTTATGTGTTCTTATGGAGTCCTTCAAAGGCGCTGGTCAGGTCCTCTAACCTGGGATATGTGGGGTTTTACGTCTTTCCCTCGCCTCCTAGTTGGACAGAAGGGATACGCCATGATCCACTGTGTGTATTTGTTTGTATGTCTATAAGCTGTGTGTGTGCATACGGCTCTTCAACCTGAACCTGCCTCGCTCCTAACCTTCAGTGGAAGCGCCATGACTGAGTGATCAAGCAGATCAAGCCCTCATCTGCCTCGGCTCCTCTCTGTGGTGACATTTCGCCAAACCACAGGCAATCCAGGCCGCCCTGATCCTCTTCAGCCCATGTTTATTCAAGAAGCAGGTGGGCCAAGCGAGCCTGGAGACAGCGTGAGTCTTAAGACCACAGGAAGAAAGGGAAATTTTATCTGAGGAGCAGCAGCAAAAGTGCTAATAGTAAATGGTGGAGATGAGAGAATGGAAGCAGAGCAAACCGGGACAAAATATATGTAAATGCAGCGCAATCTCAGATGGTTTGTTATAATGCAAAATGCAAAGTTGCAGATCTGCAACTATGACAGTTTTTGCGTTTGTCTTTAAAATGCACCTTTTCTATTTTAGTGTTCCTCAAAGGAACTAGTCGTTGATTATTCATTAGAATTTCGCTAAAATGCTACTTTAACGCTGATCTTTCTCAATAGCAAGTATGAATACTCCGAGAATCCTCTCAAAACATCATATTCTGTTTTAATAATTAGCTAATTAACAGATTGCAATTTAATGATCAAGCAAATACGTCACATTTTCTCTTGTCTAAACTTTGTTTAGTATAATTTTTCTGCAATTTTTATCATTTTGTTTTGTGTAGCACAGAGTTTTTTTGAGTGCTCGTCTCAGTTTTTACAGTTTAAGCAAAAAAAAAAATGTGTTGTAGAACACATATTGAGTTCTTCTCTGTTCTAATAAAACATGCAAACCTTTTTTACACTCAAGTGTTTTTTGGCGACGTGACATTTAAAGAGACCTTGACTGTGTTTCAGAAAGCTGCCACAAAACGAAGGGAACATGAATATGACAAGATCTGTCATCTGAAAACATCATTATATTCTATTCTAATAATTAGTTGATGAATAGATCAAATTTGCAACTATGTTGCATTTTATCTTGTTACAGCTTTCTTAAATATGATTTTTCTGCTGTTTTTGGTAATTTTATTTAATGTATCATAGAGTTTTGCATGTTGGTCCTTTTTTAACCATTTAAATAAACATTTAATTAGAGAACATACAATTCTACTCTGTTCCATTAAAAATGCAAACCTTTAGCAGAAATCTTTTCACTGTAGTATGTTTTTTGTGTACCTGGCATTAAAGAGAACTTGATTGTGCTGCTAAAAGATGCCCCAATAGGAAGCGAATGCAGCAATAATCCTCTCAAAATGTCATTTTCTATTTGAATAATTAGCTGATTAATAGATTGCAATTTATTGGTCATGCAAATATGCTGCGTTTTCTGTTGTTTCAGCTTTGTTGAATGCCATTATTCTGCTGTTTTCCATCATTTTATTTGGTAAAACATTAACTTTTTGAGTGGTGGTCACAGTTTTTTTCTGTTTAAGCTAAACTTTAGGTGAAGAACAATAGTCAGTTCTACTCTTTTCTAGTAAGCATGCAAACCTTTTCACAGCAGAACGTGTTATTTTTTTCAACCTGACATTGAAAGAAACCTTGATTGTGCTGCAGAGTCACAGTGTCACTTTTTGTACTGCTTTCTGACAATGTTTCACCAGCAGCAACATGAAAACTAAAATTTAGCGGTAGAACATATTCAGTTCTTCTAATAATGCAAACAATAAATGCAAACCTTTGTGCAGTAGAAGGTTTTTTGTAAACCTGACGTTAAAAGAGACCTTGATTGTGCTGCAGAAAGATGCCCCAAGAGGAAGCACATTTCAAAATTGCACACATCCTCTTAAGTCCTAGGGTATTATTAAACTGAAACAAAAGTCAGTTGTGCTCTCTTATGCCAGCAGGAATAAAATACCTTTAGGTCGCATGTGGCAAATAATAACTGGTGATGCTCGAGCGAGTCGAGAGGTAGTTATTAATTATAGTACGATGTGTTCAAGCGCAAGGTATTAGCCTCTGTTGCGCTAACCACTAACCGCTAACTGGTGTTTGACCGGCGCTGAGCTTTCTAATATGTCTGCAGGGACGCGGGAGGTTCTAATTAATCCTGAGCTGACGGCCAAGCCAGGACATCCCCGGGGAGGCATCAGGGAAAGCAAGGAGTATCAGCACACTTATCCACACATTAGACTCAACATCCTCACTGGGATGCTGAAACGGGATGCTAAAGGGCTGCAATTGTTCTTCTCTCACCCGGTTAAGTGAAAAGACGGCGCTTTGGTTTACCAGCAAACCTGAGAAAATGCTACTGATCCGTTTTGATATTTTACCACAAATCTGTCACTCAAATGAAACTATCGGTGGAGTGAGCCATTATAAAAAAGAATATTCATATCCTGTCTGACTCACTCAAAGTTTTCTCTGCTGAAAAGGTTGTCTGACGAAGGATGAATCTCATGCATGTTTGTCAATATAATTTGTTCTCCCCTTCACCCCAGAGGAACACGACGGTCCCTTAAGGTTTCCGACTCAAATGCCAACATCTGTCTGGCAACGAAGCAGGAACGAGACAGACTAGGACACCTTCATCAGAGGTATTCTCCGGATGACAGAAGCCACAAGGTGGAATTTCAGAGATGAAATATTGGGGCGAGCTGAAAAGAGTATGCAAATCCCTTCACTGCACCCCCTACGTTAAACAATCCATCTTGATTAATATTGCATAAAATGAATATCTATTAATCTGGAAAACTTTTCTTGCTTTCCCTGAAAGACGCCAGATTCCTTATTTTCTGATTGTGATGTCATTTTACTGGACGGCCATCTTGGAAAAAACAAAGACAAAACATCTTGTAGCAATGCGCAAAAAAAAAAAACCCACCACCACCAGCATCTCCTTTTTCTGTCTGGGGCTCATGACAGTCTGAGCAAAAACAAGGCCAAACATGCTGAAAGTCCAACAGAAAAACAAAAAACGTCGAGATCCACAAACAATTTGGCATGGCTACTCGCACTTATCCCCCATTCGCTAACCTTCTTTCATGTACGTTTTACTTGGCACCCCTCCTCTCCTCCTCCCCGAGCCCACTCCACTGATAGCAGAGTGGGTGAGAGTAGCACATCACAGTACCACACTCTCTCTACCTCACCGCTTTCATTATATTGTCATTTTGAATTATCAACAGCGATGGACTGGCAAGGATGACTGACACATTCCTGCGAGCGGAGCAGCTCCAGCCCGGCTCTCCAGCGTGTTCTGGCAAGCCCAGCTTCACGCCGTGCCAGATGGGAGAGGGCCGGCCAAGTGTCTGGCCAAGGGGCTGCACTAATACTGCATAAATAGAGGGGGGAATCCCCTGCCCCCATACTACTGGCTGAAAACAATACATCTGTGTTGAAGTGGAAGGTGATATACCTGGGAAGACATGTGCTCATCCTATGATTATCTGTAATTGAGTCGAAAAAGTCACATAAAAAAGGCAGCAATGCAGATATGGTAGGGCGAGTACATTTTAATAACAGCACTGTATCCATTACCAAATGTCAATTTCAAGTCAAGTGATATAATTGAATAAAACAGATGCTCTGTTGCCAGAAATACGAGGCAGTATAACTAATGTGTCAGTGAAAATCTATCTGAAACAAGCGAGGGTGACAGAAAAGATATCACTATAAAATGCGGTTTTAGCAGCAAATTAGATCGTGCAGCAACGGATTTCACCATAATTTGCATTTTGCATGTAAGCAGTGTTGGGCCAAAAATACTTGGCGCAACACTACAGCGGCGGTCTCAGAGGGCTTAACAGCACCAGCAGACAAGAGCGAAAACGGGGGAGAAAGACAATGAAAGAGAAGAGAGGGGAGTAAAATATAAAAAGTATTAAAAACGGGGGAAAAAAGAAAGGACATGCTAATAAAAAAAAAAGGAGTCCCAGTGTAGCAGGGCGATGGCCAGGAAGGAGTCTTGTGGGACGCTACATTTCACAAGACGCTGGGATCCACATCAACCAGTTAGCAGCGGTTTTACAGCTATGACTCTGTGGTGAAAACCACTTTGTTGCCTCGGATGTAAATTACGTGTTCATACAGAATCATGGGTTCTGACACTGAAAGGATCCAAAACACTGATGCTCTGTGTTTTTTACTCACCAGACAGCTCTATGAATTTTTTTTTTTTTTTAAACAAAAGGTAGACGGACGATGTCTCATAAGTAGAAAAGTCTGTGTATTATTAAGGTTTGTGTTGCCCCGTAGGGTGGAGTCGCACAGTGAGCGCGAAAAAAACGCAACCGCTCCTCTTGGTGTGCTACTTTATCTTGACTAAAAAAACACAAGGTTGCTGTGGTTCTTTCAATTTTCTCAGGACTGCAACTCTTAAAAAGACATCTCATGTGATCCTCCTGCAGTTCACATAAAAATAGTTGCCACTGAAGTTCTGAACATCTACATTTTAGCTGATTTGTCAAACAGACAGAAGGGCAATTTGTTGACGAGTGAGACCGCGAGGGTCAGGGACATGACGGGAGAAATTTGTTTGAATGATGCTCTTAAAAGCTGTAGTCTAATTTGTTAATTGGGAGTAGAAAAACAGAAAGAAATGAATAAAGGAGACATCAGGTGAACTACATCTACATCAACTGCTTCTCCAGGAAAATGATTATCTTCCTCTGCCCCTCAGATTTTCCATGACATCCGAGATTGTGCTGGTCTAAACATATCTAAGAGAAAAATAATGAGTCTCGGAGAGTTTAGAAAAGACAAACAAGCCTTCTGTGCTGCACAGATTGTAGAACCCTTCACTAATTTGCATCAGGGAAGGTTTCGTTACACCTCATTCTGTCCACATTATTTTTGGCGTACAGTATATTTACTTACACACAGACATACACAGAAACTCCTTAGTACCTTAAGCGCCATCCCCTTTGATAAAACCACAGCTCTTGTATATCAAATTGGGTGTCTACTTCTGCATCCATGAGTATGCGTTTGACTTTTTAAGATTTCATCTGCCCAAGTCTGCAAAATCCAGCATTTACCCATCTGTGGACATCTGCATGCAGTCCCTTCATTAAAAGTCCAGCGGTGTGCATGTGTAGACGCTGATCGACTGCATATGTAAGAAAGTCATATCCTTGATGCAGACGAGAACATAGGTCCTCATTTTACTCCCTTTTAAGCTTCTCTCATGTACAGATTCAAACGTTACTGAAGCAGAACTGTCATTAAACTACGTTCTTGTCCATTTTGAGGGCTTGAAAGTTCCATGTTCCACGAATGTTTGCTGTGCTCGGGTTACCTCTATTATTATCACCTTATGTAATAGAAACGTGTTTTTACAAAAGTACAGACTGCTGGATTTAAGTAAACCTGAGTAAACAACAGAGGAAAGATCACAGAGTACAATGTGGAGTTACGTAAAAACACTGCAGATTCTGAGCAAGATGCATCCAAGAGGAAGTGGTGCGGTCATAGGTGAAGAAGTCGAGGAGATAAAGAATTCTTTTAACGTCTTGTTGTCATGGTTTTGTGGCATATCTGAAATAAATCAGTAAATTAAATTAAATGCACAGTAGGTCAGCATGCACATATTGGACACAAGTTTTGACACTCAGGTCGCTGCACACTCTTGCAGACTTTACCAAATGACAAAATTTACATCACTCAAACCCTAGTGGACCCTTCCATACTCGTGGATGCCGCAAGTATAACCCTGGCCTTTGCATCCACAGATGGACAGGCCAAAAACAAGAAAAGAGCACACTCAGTGCATGCTTAGCCTCACTTTGTCAGCCCATTCTTTGGTCCATAATGGTCTGGCTGCATGTCACTGTCACTCTGCTATAGGGTGAGAAAACACTCTGGCTTGTTTGCATTTCTTTAAACCAATCACAGATGTCGTGGGTGGAGCTAAGAGAAAGATGCGACATTGCTATTACTGCAAAATACTAGCAGGTGAAATTGTTTTGGTGGAGCATCTGCATGCACAGAGACAAGCATTGTGATTAAAACAGATAATCCGTTGCAAAAAAACGAGCACAGCTGCCATTTTGTACAAAGCAAACCCTCAGAAAAACTTACAGTTTTCAGCCTGATAGGTTGCTAGCCTGGAAGTCGTTGTTTCCCCAAAGAAAACTGCAACAGATAGACAGCAGAAGGGAAAGATAAAGCTAATAACAGTGTTATACCCACATCCTACATCCGGTGACTGAGACTAATGCATGCTTTAGTTCACAAAAACTACATTTCTATACATCTGAAGTACATTTTTAATTATGTTTCTAGAGAAACATATCTTAAAGAAACACCTGGATCAGGAGATTTGGTTGAGGCGGTAGCATTAGTCCACTTTCGCCCTGTAATCTGAAGTTTTCATTTTCATTTTACTTTCTACTCACGTTTTAAGTTGGTATAGATATCACTATTTGGTTAGATCTGAGAAAATATCACATTTTGGGTTTCGTCCCTAATCCTGCATTGCACAACTTTTGGCTCCCCCTTCTGGCGCTGAGAATCACTACACAGACACTGCTGACGTGTGCTCATGACGTTTCTTGCGGTCGATAGCTTTCTTTTTTTAAACTGCAATCCGTCTTCGGAGTTTCTTTTTTATCTGGAGCATCTCAAGCTTTTCTTGGACGCTCCCAATGTTTTTCCCTCCATAAGCTCCACCATGCTCCTATTTTCTTTAGCCTCCTCAGTCTTCATCACAACAGCTTCTTCTCTCCTCAGCTCTGGCAAACCAATCATTGCCAGCACAGGAATGTGGCCACAGACACTAGGTTTAAAACTCCGGTACACTGTGAAATACAGAGAGATTTACCTGGCGCTGATGGGCTTAAGCAGCTTTGTGTGAACTCATCGGACGTCCTGCACTGTGGCTCTAAAATGCATCCTTTTCACACGTTTGGAGCTTTTCCTGCTCCATCTAACATATGATTAGTTGGCTGAAATGGTACGACATTTGGAAAGAAGTGGAAGAAAGATATACTGATTAGAAACGTATTCGTCACAAACAAACGTAATCCGTGAGAAAATGCGTTACTGAGAACGCAGTTGAGTTGTAGAGGAACGTAATTTTTGGGGAGGCAGGGCTCATGGCTTCATCTTTTTCCATTTAAGATCTCATTGTGTAGTTTTTATGTTCCACATTTCAGCCCCTCAGCCTCTCCTCACCTCTCTGTGATTGTTGGAAAACGCACTCAGACTGGTGTCAAACTTACTGGAATCAGTCTGAGGCAGATAGAACCGTATTGGAAGGCGTTTTGTTCCTATTCTGGTTCACTCATAACTAAGTGTTGGGGAGAAAAAGAAACTGCTTTCAAGGGAGCTGCTGACTTCTCACACTGCAGGAATCACTTCTTCTGCTGAAAAACTTAAACAATTCAATTACAGAGAGAACGCTGTCCTTTGATTTGAAAAGATTTTTTTAATGCTAAAGACCTCTGAGGGCTGAGAATGAATTATGAAAACCCTCTTCTTTTTTTCTCTCTCTTGCTGCATAATTTCAGTATTAAAGAGAATGAGCGTTTTAAGGCCACAGCTGAACTGACTGAGGACCAGTCGCTTAAACTAACTCTGCCCATAAACATCCTGACGCCAGTTAATTGTTGGTTTGAAGATCACCCTCCTCCTCCTCCTCCCCCTTCGAGTTTGCTTTCTCTCTCACACACTCGCTCCATCTCCATTCTTAAACAATGAATGTATTTTTTATAGAGAAAAGTAAGGTAGAGGAGTGGTGGGTGAGGCACGGAGAAAGAAAGGAAGGAAGAAAGAAAGAGAAGTAAGAAAGACGAGAGGGTGAGCAGCGAGGGGAAGAGATTGCAAGCAGTGCTGGTGTGAGAAGGGGCGTATGGCACCCATTATCTTGTTTATTAAAAGCAAGTTTCTTTCCTTCGCTCCCTCCTCCCCATGCAGCTGACCGCAGATATTTCCAAGGGCCTCGCTCTGCTGTTCTGTGCCTACTTCACAGGCTGCTGGAAGGGTCACAGAAGTTGAAACCAGAGGGTGTCAATCGCCTGCTTCGCTTTGTGACCCGCTGGAGGCGTCTCAAAGGCAGAGAGAGCAGTGTGCATGTGCATCGCCGGTATGTGCTCGCTCGCTCGCATGTGCATGAGTGTACGGCTGAGCATAATTTATGTGTGCACGTGCATTTAGTAATAAAACCCCAATAAAAGGAACTATGAGGAAGGGAAAGTCAGATTTGTCAGTTCAGTGTTAATGGGGGAAACTGCAACGCCTGCAGCGCAATACGCACAGAGAGGAAGCCGGTGTCTTTCTTTTTTAAAAGCCACAGAGGTTACTAGTTAAGTTTTGTAGGTGCTGTCATACTAAATGGCCGCGCATTAGTCATTCTGAATAATCCGCGGTTGTCAAACTTTCCATTCTTGCGAATGATAATGGCGGCAGTTTTAAAGCTCCAGATCTGTGGCAATTCTTCAAACAATTGCTTCTTCGTTCCAGACAAAAGTAGACAAAAACAGGCTTCTAATGTCAAAGCAGCACTTCTCCATATAACCAGTAGATCTTATCAGCTATAGTTTGCTAAATTAAGTAACAACAGATCAATGAGCCTGTTGAAAACACACCCTGTGGCTGACTTCTTTATGCTCCCAGCTGACTCTTTGAAATGAAGACAGTGTAAAACCCTGAATAACAGTGGTGGAAAGTACCTCAAATACTTCAGTTGAATGTTTCCATTTAATGCTCCTTTATATTTCTGTTCCAATATATTAATCTGACAGTTTCAGTTACTTTTACGCTAAAGATTTTACACAATAAAGGTTATAACACATTTTGTTCATTAGTTTAAGAGTGAACTAGTTGTTTCCAACTTTTTTTGGTTTCTTACAAACACATAAAGAAGCTTGTAGTCAGGTTTACATTTCAGATGTCTAGGATTGGTTAGTAGGTTCACCAAATGCCTAGCCTAGCAGTGCTAGACCCAGGTCTGAAGACACAAGAGTCTAGGAACTCTCGACAGGGAGGGAGACGGACTAAAAGGTTGTCTTTCAAATCACTCTGCAGCAATTGGGTAGGTATACAACCAATCAGAATAGACTGACGTAGTTCCTAGAGCGCCGGAAATCAGAGGATGCGGGAGTTCGGTGAAGCCTTATTTACACAGTCAATGGGTGAAGCTCAAGTATATTACAGACATGTTAACAGAAAGATTATTCAGAGTTGGTGCTAATGGAGCTCAACGAGTGTTGTCGTTTTTGTTATCGACCCTGGCAGAGAATTAAATTCGTTGCCGTGGGTTGTCTAGCACGGCTAGGCTAGTTGTTTCCGGTTGTTTCTGTCAGAATCGTTACGCCTCTGTCGTCACTTAGTTACGCCCGCCTTCTGACTCTACACTTCATGGTGATTCGTCGGCCAGTTTTAGCATCCAAGCTCGAGGCTTACCGAGGGTAACTAGACCCACCCTGGCAGAGAATTAAATTCATTGCCGTGGGTTGTCTAGCGCGGCTAGGCTACCAAATGCCAGTTTTACCGTCAAAACTTGTCATGTTTTAATCTGAATTATTGTTTACATGATCCACTATCTCAGCAAATATCAAAGATTGGAGAAAAATCCAAGACCTGAAAATGCATTTATGTATCAAAACTTTTTTTTGTCATCTTTCCTTCGATGTGTGTGTTATAAGAATGAATATGAAGTAGTTCAAACCTGCAGCAGCTCCAACAGTAACATGCTGCTGACACACTGAAGCTTCACTATTAATAATCTGATGACATCATATTTAACAATACAGGAGGTCCTCGGTTTACGACGTCCTTGACTTACATCGTTTTGCCGTTACGTTGGAACTGATTACGGGCTGGTCCTCAGTTTAACGTACAATGTTTCGTCATTACGTCGGAACTGGTTCAGTGGAACTAGCTGGAGAGCCGTGTGGATGAATACGTCATCACACAACGCTATAAGACGGCTTTGTTTACATTGGATTCTGCTGCATTCGCTAACTTCATTATGGCTCCCAAGCATAAGTCACACTTAAAGTTTCCATTTTCACCAGTATTTTCCTATAGAGTTGTGTTTCAGTGCGAAACAGACCGTTTGTCATTACTGTAGTTGTACCATGATGCACGTAACGACTTTGTTTACATTTTCACTTGAGTTTCGACTTATGGCGAATATCAAGTTACGTCACACCTTACGAACGGCACTCTGACGTAAGCCGAGGACCTCCTGTATATTAGCCAGAGGGATAGAACTTGGATGTTCATTTAATTTTCACATCAGTGAGTGTTTCTTTCTCCTCTGATGAAAATGCACCTCATAACTACATGGCTGATACAGAGCTAACAGACTGAGGTTAAAGCTGCCTCTCCAAGACAAAAAGTCACGTTTGGACTGGCTAATTATACAACAAATGCCATTTTATTGTTCTTGCTAGGACAATGCCTCTCAATTCTTTAGATGTCGAGCTTCCCTCTGCTGTCCAATCGCTCTACCTCAGTTCATTGAAAACTCTCCATACTGTTCCTGGATGCCTGCAGCTGCATTCAATAGAGGCATTTAGTGAATACTCAGTTTACAAATGCGCCTGTCACTTCTCGAAGCTATTGCAGTGACACAAAGCTCAGCTAACTAACTCAACGTACAGCTGTTCTCAAGTCTGATTTAAAGAGGCCACATTATGGACATTTAGGGGTTTCTAATTTCATTTTGGGGTCGGCGACAGCATGTTCACAAGCTTAATTGTTCCAGAAACGGCATGTTGTTCCATATTGTACTTTGATGCAGCTCCTCTTAATCAGTACGAAATGGCTTGTTTTAGGACGTCTCTTTAGGACACTTTGTCCTGAAAGGTTCAGTCGTCTTTGATGACACGACAAAAGTGAGACGGCATTAAGAAGGAAGGAAAATAATGGTGGACTGCAAACAAACTGATCAAACTAGTTGCTTGGCAGAAATTATGCAAATGTGCTACATGACGATGTAAACAAGTAACAGAAGCAAATCATGGACTCCAAATGAGGTGTTTCAGGCAGGTAAGGCGCAGAGTTTTCTATGAATGAGAATGCATAGACTTTCTGTAACTTTGCAGACCTTTTAAATGAATGAGAATGCATAGACTTTCTGTAACTTTGCAGACCTTTTAAATGCGCATAAACCTGTAAAAAACTGAAGGAAAAGCAAATACCCAAACGCATCATATGGGCTCTTTAAGATGTTTATTATCCCAGTTGTGCTCAAACTGTACGCTGCATTTTCCGAAATGTGTTTCATCAAACCACCTCACAGAAAATCTGGGAATGAAATGAAATTGGACACTGAGCATGAATAACAGTGGAATAAAGAGAACCAAAGTGGTTAATTTTTCCCTGGAGCCCCGTTGGCTGGTTAATACAAGCATTTAGAGACGCAATCGCGAGAGATCAGTTTGTCTTCTACTAATGATGTGAACGGAAGCAAAATATTAGTTTGAATATGGTCACAAAACATTATTTTCTCGGCTAATGAAGAAATTCAAGATATTGCACTGATAAGTAATACACGTTTAAGCAATTTAAACCTAGCGTTAAATCAGAGGAGATGTTTGTGTCTGTGTGTGATTGTGTGGTTTATTAATCAATTACAGATATTAAACAGAACTCAGGGTTAACATTTTAAAATATTTTAAAGTGGAAACAGTAATTTATGGTGACAAGGTGTTGAAAGGACACAAAAAATATCCAAAACATGAGACGTTCAAGACAAAACTAAGCAATAAAGCCCAACTTACCCATGGAAATGTCTCATCTTTTGTGACCCGACATGCCCTACAGGCGTCACTCTTGCAATAAATCCATGACTCATTCATTTTGAGGTGAATTCACATGTTATCCAAATGTTATCTCATGTAATGAAACAATACAGCGCCCCACACGTGGTCCCGTGGTTTGGCTTTATATGTTTTCCATACTTTATCAAGATGCCCACGTGTTAGCCAGCAGACGCGCTGAATAGAACTACTGTATATGAAGTGAGGCAATTTTACTGCTGGTAAAACTGGCTGTAAAACATCTGAAGCGTTTCTGTATCTCCTCCATCGGCTGCTACATCAAATGGGACTCTTAAGTATTAACAGTGAAAATCTACACCGAAACTAAATTCATATGTTTTCCATCGGCCACAGTTCACAATACGCACCGAGCACATGAATGAGTTAATCCCAAAGCTACAAATAAGGCGAGAGCCGCTTGTGACGCCACTTGTATAATCTGCGCAGAAGAAGTGTTGACACTGGGTAGACGGTTCTCAGGGTGATTTTCTTGTGTTGTGGGTCTTTTTGCTGGAGAACTGTTAACACAATGCAGATTTAAGAAGTATTTATGAGTGAAATATTGAAAAAAAATTCTTCTTCTTTTTTTTGCCAGTCGCATATTCGTTGCAGTTGTTGCAGCTCCGGAGCCTTTCTGTCATAAACATCACAAATTAACATTCTGGTATGTGTGGTTTACAGTTTTGGGACAGACTTGGTCATGTTTGCATACACAGACTGAAGTGTCATCAGGAGATCATTAGAGTGAGTAATATTTCAGCTTTTGTGGCACAGCTTTGCCCTGAACCTTAGCCTTAAAGACCCTCTGTCAGAGCTCAAACTCAGCATTGTTTTATTACACTGATTCTTCATGAGTTTTCATAATTGTACTGGAATTGCTTAAGAGCATGGTTTTAAAATGATGTTTGCAACAGAACAAAACATTGCTTTTGCTGTGTTTTCACGTATTCTGATATTATTCTTTGTAATTGAGGTTGACGGTGCTTTTAATACAGGACTACACTGTAAAAAGTGAATGTTTTAAATATAGATTTTTAACAAACTACTGTTATTTTGCAGATTTTGTCTGTTTTGGTATGTTACGGCCACCAGTTTGGTTTCTGGGTGGTTATCTTTTGGGCTTTTGTGTAGGGAAAATTGCATGTATGGGTTCAGCTGTGGCTGTGCCTGAGTCTCTCCAGGATCCCCAGCTGCCAGCCATTCCAGCCAACGAGTCAGGAGTTGACGACCTGCACTGCAGCCCTGTTCTGCCCGCCTTCTGACATCTCTGATTGGGCCACCCTCCAGCTGCCCTCCTTCTAACCAATCAGACCAGCCATCACCACACCTGCAGAGTGTATATATCTGCCACCATGTTCTTGGGGGCTGGTATTTGTGGCCAGTCTGCCCTGGTGCATCTGCGTGTGATCATTTGTTTGCATTTTGATGAGTTTTGGTCTGTAGGTACGTGTGGTTGGGTTGGTGGGTGCTACAGACTGTGGGCTTAGTGAAGAAGCCATTCAGTTCCCTGTGTGATCAATGTTTGTGACCTGTGTGGTCAAATGTGTGAATGTGAGGCACCAGTTTTGTTGAGCTTATTTTCGCACACTTTGTATTAGTTTTTGTTACTGGTGGTGGGTGTTGCTGTTATACTTATGTTTGGCTGATGAGTTTAGTTGCTTTGTTTTGGGTTTAGATAAGTTTGGGAAACTCTGTTAGCCTTCAGTTGGTTTTATTCTGTTCTTTGATTGAGCAACACTCACCGGTTTTGTGTTCTGTATTGTCACTCTTATGTTCCGTTTGCTACTAAGCAATAAATCTCTTTACCTCAACCAATAACATCTGTTTTTTTGTTGCATCCAGCCAACCCCGAGAGGTTGGATCGTAACATGGTAAATCTTCAATAATGACCAGTAAAATCACAGAAAAAAGTATTAATTTATATGACAACCCTAAAAAAAACTGGCCAAAACTGCAAGTAAAGTCGACATAAAAAAATACATTTTAAATTTATGATCTTTTACACATTTGACCGTAAAATTATGGTATTTTTACTGCATTTAAATGTGGCGGAAAATACACTATTTAAAAAAATACAGATTATATATATAAAATAAAATTAAAAGAGCCAAAAACTGTTAATAATGTCCATATGAAATAACTGTAATTTTACAAATACACGATGATTCTGTCTGATGATAAAATCACACTGTTGTACTTAAATGAGCTAAAAAATATAAATATTTTGCAGATATGTGCCTTTGTTTACACATTTGTTAGATTTTTAAACATTTATTAACATATTTTTACCGACACCCTCAGTGCCATTTTTTTTTACCAGTTTTATTTTTACAGTGTAACCCGCAAAACTCCCAGAAACGTTTTTTTTTCTGTTTGTTGTTAAATTGTATAGCAGGCGTAACAAAGTCAGAAGCAATGACAAGAAGTAGCAATAATATTTTTCACAGCCCAATCCTATTAAAATAATGTATGATGCATGCACAAAGCATGAAAGATTTATGGCAAAGGAACTCTTTGCACATAAAATTTAAGATGTTTTGGGAATCAGGGGACTCAAAAAGCTGTAAAATTGTTAGATACTTCACTTTTCATACATTATATTTGCTGTGGGATTCATTACCAAACTACTGTAGATCACTGGAGCTTTGTGTTTACTCTGCACCGGTGTATTTTAATCCAAACAATGATCTTAACCTAAACTTAACCAAAGTCTTTGTAGGGTGAAACTGAACCAAAACAGTGTTGAAAAACAACTGAAATCAGAAAGTAACAGCAAATGAAATCAAAAATGCTACAAAACAATGACCTCAAACTCCTGTATCCAGGGTGAAAATGCTGTGGATAATGTCAGCACCGGCCCTCCAGTGCCCATGCGTGGAGTTTGTTGCTCTTTTTACATGCAAAGCGAAAGAAACTTACAAGTTACACGACTCGGATGCAAGCAAATACAAAAGAGTGGGTCAAACAATGTTGGTATCTCAAGATCAATGCGGGGGGTTTTTTTGCACTGTGGACCAATGTGGCTGCGTTGTCTGTGCAACCTCCAACAATGAAGAAGTCAAGCCAAAGTCAGCGCAGGCTAAGCAGCGCTTATACTGTACGAGAGGGGGCAAGCACAAAGACAAACGCGTCCACAAACACGCAGCGTGCGCGCTCAGGTCATTGTGCGGCGTCATTATCTAGCACATCTACAGCAGGAAAACAACTGTTATTCAATTTGCACCAAGCAAATCTCTAAGGCTGTTCAATTCATCAGGGCCAATTACCGGTACAAAGTGCTGGAGGTTATCTCCTCTCGCCACATACTGCACTCATTCAGACATAGACCATCGGCTCTGTTATGAATCAAGGTTCTGCCTGCTCGGCTGCACAATGGCCTTTTGGTGCACGCTGGGAAACCGGGTGGTCCGGCTATTTTACACTGGCCAGCTCAGCCGGGGTTGTCCGGCGGCGTTTCTCAAGGACGCAAGATGAGATCCTGATAACGGGGAAGGAGAAGTAAGTAAGTCGCAGCAGGGCGCAGCTCCTCCAGGTCTGGGTCTGTTGGGCTCTGTTTGCACGTCCTGCTTCGTGATCCCTTCTAATTGGCCGTCATTACACCCCACATTACCCTATCAGGGCACGGCTAGAGGGGGAAACAGACCATGGTGGCGGATGGCACGCTTTGGTAAGTCTGAATTACACAACTCCGGGGCCATGACAAATATTGGTGCAGTCGATAACTGCTAATGTAAGCAATGGAACAGATGCCCACGGTGGAATAACAACAAATATAGTCCGGTTAACCTTCTCGCAAGGCTGCCTTCGACCAGCCAGAGAGGCACAGGCTCGGTCAAGCGCTCATGATGGCTCTCATTTAGCTGCGATTGTGTTTCACTCTGTTGTGTTAAGTGTTTATTAGTTTAGCTGCTGGTTTTTCTGCGTGTGGCGAGGTGTCTCCTGTTCCGTGTGTGGTCAATTGTACTGTGATTTAATTGCGGCCAGAGTTTATGAAAGCCACCACCGCAGCGTGAAAATAGTGGAAATCCTTCATGGTAATAATCGTTTTTTTTCAGCCGAACAAAGGGTCATTTCACTCCATTTGTCTGTAGCTGTGAAAGAGCAAGTTAGAGCCAAAAATGTCTTCAAATGTTTATTAAAAATCAACAAATAAATGGCTCTTCCTAATGTAAGCAGTTTTCAATGGAAAAATGTGAATATTCTCTAATTCCAGCTTCACAAATGTGAATATTTGCTGGATTCCTGCAACAAAACAACAAATGTCCTAGAGCTTTGGGTTGTTTTGTTGCCAAATATTAGTTAATAAATGAATTCAGATTCAAAGAAACTGTGATGTTAGATGATATTTTCTAACATCCCTGAACCCTGAAGAAGAATGGCATATAAAAGTTTATTATTCCTTCAAATCCATTGCTACAGAATATACATGGTGGGTTCGCTGATACTTAAAATAACTGTTAGTTGCTCAAATCAGTTAGAAGAAATGCCAGAAAATGATTTTTGGATTCATGCATGCACTTTTTTCCCTCCACAGTGAAGGAATGATATAATTTCTATATAATACATAGAAAGCTGCCTCTTCTCAGCTCTCATTTAGCTGCGATTGTGTTTCACTCTGTTGTGTTAAGTGTTTATTAGTTTAGCTGCTGGGTTTTTTTTTTTGCGTGTGGCGAGGTGTCTCCTGTTCCGTGTGTGGTCAATTGTACTGTGATTTAATTGCAGCCAGAGCTTATGAAAGCCACCGCCGCAGCGTGAAAAAAGTGGAAATCCTTCACGGTAATAATCGGTTTCTTCAGCCGAACAAACAAAAAGTGTGTTTATACAAGTAAATGCAAGAACGAGGAATCACTTGAGAGAAAAAACGCGGAGATAAAGACACAGCAGCAGCAGCAGCAAAGATTACTTCCATACTTCTTTCTTTCTTTCTTTTATTTTGTGACTCATGAGTTTAATTGTTTGTTTTTGTTTGGAGAGTCTGCTTATGTTAATTACGCTCTCCTCTGTTTGAGAAAAATAAGAGTCAAAAATATTTTTCTGCACAAACACAAACACTTTGACAGAATGCAAACATGAGAAGTTTCCCCCCACTTTTTTTCTTCTTCACGCTCGCGCAAATCCACACCTCTCAGGCCCGCCGCTGAAGGAAATTAAACATCTGTCTTTTCTCTTCCTCACTCCTGCAGAACTTGGCATCTTTGAGTAATTTTTCTACTTTTTTTTTCTTGTCCTGATCAGGTCTGGGATTCCCTCGCCACAGCCGAATTCAATTTACTCCAGTTTTTTTCTTTGCTTTTTGTGGGAGAGTAGTTTTCGACTCATACAGGAGACTTGGAGGATAGCAGCGCTGGGACTCTGGGCCCAAACCGCTACGGGACGAAGCCTCGGTCGGGTTTTTTAGACCCCGATAGATGAGACTGCAGCCTTGACCCATGTGCCGAGCTGCCGAGTTGCTTGATTGAAGTGCACCACACTTGAGAACATCAGCGCCTTGCATCCATTGAAATAATAAGCTGACCCAAAGAGCTGCTCGCCTTTGAGTTGCAGCCAAACCATCTGAATCCACTCTGTCCAAATGAGGGCTTATTTTTCAAAGCGTCTCTCTCATGTGCGCCGGCCGACCCTGCACCCGTGTTTCTCTGCGAGCGAAATAGTGAAAAGGGGGACGTCGGAGGCCGTATTGGAAAAGCAGCAGATCATGTCTGTGGCTAAAAAGTTTGTTTGGTGAGTCACATGTTCCTGGAGGGTTGTGTTTTCACAATTTGGCCAAGTCGCAGTTTTTCTTTCCAGATGTTTCCCCCTCAACCCCACCACCACCAACGCCACCAAGTTTTGTTTGCTGTTTGCTCGTAACCTTTGAGCCATGAAGATTCCTTCTGTGGCGTCACATGCAGAAAGTCCAGCTGAAACGGGATGAGACAGAATGAGATGGGAAAAGCACTTAAAAAGTTTACATGTCACATTTAGTTTTATGACATTTATTCTTTTTCTTGTAGGCCTGTGTACAAAAAGCATCAATCTCATAGATTGAAACCACATTTAGCTACTTTGTATCTACAAAATCCAGGTAATGGAAGCAAGTGCAGTAAACAAAATGCAGTGAGTTAAATGTGGAACGTGAAAATCTACATTGTCTTGGAATTAATACATCTAAGAGAGAATAAAAGCCATGTTATGTTGACTCTTTTTTATGGTAAATGCAGTGATAAACTGTCAAAAAACCACAGAACGATGAATGAAAAAAAAATCCACAGCTCTGACTTTCACATGCACAACTCCGCATTATATAGGCATTATCAAGACAATAGAGAATAAAAGCCACTACATCATGTTGTGTTGCTCTTTTTTAGAGTTAACACAACATCAAACTGTCATACACCTACTGAACTAACCACACACTATGCACAGTGGCATAGTGAGACGAGGAAAATTCCACATTATATAGCAAATTATACATATATTGTTATGATGAATTAAGAAAATAGACAATGAAAGCTATCATATTATGCTGTTAATGCAATTAGAAACTGCTGTACAAACACAGAACTAACCACAAATTATGTGCAGCTGCAATTCTGACATGTTGAATTCTAGATTATACAGAAATTAATACCAATATTAACATGTTAAAACCAAAAAACTGAGAATAAAAGCAACTGCATCGAATTACATTGAACTTTTTTTTAGAGTTAATGCAGTGACAAACTGGCATACAACGACTAAACCAACCACATCTACTGCACAGCTCTGATTTGACGTGCAATACTCCTGGTTATACATGCATTTTTACATCTATTATTAAGCTGATGATACGTCACCGTGTCATGTTGTGTTTAGACTTTTTTTGACTTAACACAATAACAAACTGGCATAGAGCTACCTAAGTTACCATGTACTATGTGACATTCTAGGTTATATAGAAATCATGGCTATATTATCATGTTGAATCAACAAAATGCAGAATAAAAGCGACTGCATCATGTTATGTTGACCCTTTGTAGAGTTAATACAGTGATGAACTAACCACATATAGACACGGCTGCAATTTTAGCAAAAGATGAATGAAGTAAACCAGTAACAAATCAGCTTAAATGCGTATTACATGAGGAAAAACATCCTAAAAAGCAAAAAAAGTCCATTTATTTTCATCGTATCTTTAACACATAAGCTACTAGCAAGATAATCTTGGACTTGAGATGTTTTGTAGAGTCATTTCACTCCGTATTTACAGCTTTTGATTTCTCTGTAGCTGTTAAACAGCAAATTAGAGCCCAAAATCTTTTCAATTTTTAAAAAAAAATCAACAAATAAATGACTCATCCTAATGTAAGTCATTTTAAATGGAGAAATGCTTCACAAATGTGAATATTTGCTGGATCCCTGCAACAAAATAACAAATATCTGAAGTTTGGGTTGTTTTTTGCCAAACATTAGTTCATAAATAAACTTCGATTTAAAGAAGCTGTCATGTTAGATGACATTTTCTAACATCGCTGATTTATTTCCTCTGTGCCTGAAGACAAATGCCATATAAATAAAGGTTTTTATTGCTTCAAATCCATTACTACAGGATATAAATGGCGGGTTAGCTGATACTTAAAATAATTGTTCAGTTGGAAGTATTACCAGAAAATGATTTTTTTGGATTCATACATGTATTTTTTCCTCCACAGTGAAGAAATGATTATAATTTCTATATGACACATAGAGAGCAAAGTCAAATATAAAGTCTGAGAACATAACATGAGGGTCGTTGGTCAGAAAAGGTCAAAGAAAGTTAATCTCATTGTGTTTACGGTAAAGGAGCGAAGTGGTCGAACAGGTTTTTGACGTGGTTTCCATTTTCAGTAATTTCATACGGTTCACTGAGAAATGTCAGGCTTCACTAATAACTCAGTGTGTCCCAGCATTCCCTCTGCCCCCGTCCCCCCCCCCCCCCCCCCCCACACACACTTTGACAAGTCTTTACAACATCTGACATGTGTTTGAATTCAAAAGGCCAAGCGGAGACTCCTCGTTTTCCATGCTCGTCTATCCATTTCGGGTTTCTTTTCTGCATCTCATCCCTGATTAGAGCTGTCGGTGGGTCATCTGCAGCCCATAATCTGCCCCACCCACGCAGCCAGCGGTGCAGCCGGATGCGTGCACGGGAATTTAATCTGGGGTGGACATTTGGGGGAACTTTTCGAGGCAGGTCGGAGAAGGAAATCTGCAGAAATCTTATCAATCGGCGGTCAGCTGCAACACCTCGAGAGGGGAGAAAAGTTAGCAGCGAAAAGAAAAAGAAAGTGCATAAAGGGAGAGGAGAAAGAACGGGGAGCGATGGAGGAAGACGTCACCGTGCAATCTGCTCCCTCAGCACAGCTTCTCAGATGTGGTCTGGCACCTAGTTCACAAAGCCAACCAGATCCACACATTGCCTTCATATATCTCTGGAAAGGGGTGAGTGAGGAGGAGGGTGTGTGATGGGGGGAATGTAAGGGGGGAGACAGAAACTGGGAGCGGGCGACAGAGGAGGAGGAGGAGGAGGAAGGGGTGGGTGGTGCAGAGGAGGGGGGGCTGAAGAAGAAAGGGAAGAGCAAGTCTTTTGTGTTTACTCACACCGAGTCGCTGCCAGAAACTTTAGACCACATAAGCGATTCACTTTTGTCATCTTTGCTGACCCAGTCCCATGTAAAAGATTGATGAGAGAGATGATGAACTAAAATAAACCAATCTCGCAGTCACTCACACAGACAGACAGCCGGGGAGGCAGGCGAGCAGACAGGCTCTTCAGTGAGCAAAACCAGACCCAGATACTCTCTGGCCAAATCTCCCAATTTCTTTCTTTCCTTTTTTTTCCCTCCTCCAGTCTGGCCGGTCATTCAGTAGCAGCCTGCTGCCCTCTTTTGTCAATATTCCTGCTGCACTGAAGGGACATCACTCTGATCACAGACGGAATAAAAAACTACACATTTGTAATCTTCCTCCAGTAAATGAAACCTAGAAGTCATTTCAAATGTTCGGAAGCTGACTGAAATCCATTTTACACATTTTTGTCACCATTTAACCTGTTAAAATAAGCCTTCTTTAATTAACTTCCTCTTTAGCAGAGAGATAACGTTAAATAAATAACTTATCACAGTATATATGATGCCCTGCCTCCCACCCCTCCTCACCCTCCTCCCTCAGTCCTCAGAGTTCCTCCATAGCTTCAACAGTATACAGAACTGCAGCTTTTATGAATCCATAAAAGGATGTCTTGTTTTAACGAGAAAAGAAATTCATTGCTACCGTAATTGGTAAGTGCCCAAATCATTAAGCCCTAATGCGGGGCATTTCCTTTGGAGGTAGTTTCCATTTAAGAGACAAGTGTCTAATTGGTGAGTTGTTGAAAAGCACCACTACCTCCCCAGAGATCGTTTCTGAAATCATATAGAGGATAATTCCCTTTCAATTAAAAGCTACAGTATTCCAGGTTTTGATTTAATTGAATGCGTTTATTCAAATTGAGGGGGGGTAGGGGGTTGGGGGGTGCTGTGGCTGGGGTGGCAGCACCGTGATTCCATTAAGGGTGGTGTAATATTACGAGGCCAGTGTGAAAATATCACTCTGTCTCAGGAAAATAGAGCAATATCAGAAACAGATTGCTGGAAAAACAGAACACTCCAAAGTAGACGGCGGCCGGCACGGGTGCAGATTGAATAAACAATGTTCAGTGCAGAAAGCATAATGCTGAATAAAGATGACCTGCAGCTGCCTCCACCGCTGCCGCCGCCGCTGCATTTGAATATTATTGGAATTAATTTGTCAGAACATTGACTATTTGTCAGGAGGCAGAAAAGATCTCCTGCAGTTTACAAAGAAATGCACGTGCTGGAATACTGTAGCATGAAGCCGCAGTTTGGATAAATTTAGGGCAACGTGGGTGGCAACCGTTGCTTCCAATATGTTTGTGGGTGACACCAGAAGAAAATGCAGCTTCATCTAAATGGCTTAGTTAAATAACACATCCAGCTTCCTAAAAGGTGAGAAGTTATCTCCTCATCTCTCAGTTTGTTCCCCCCCACCCCCCACCCCCACCCCTGGCAGGTGTCGCACCCACACTGTGGCCTCTGGGCTGCAGCAGCAGTGCAGCGCTCTCAGATAAGGCCTGTACGGAGACAAGCGCACATCCTGTATGAGGTTAGGGCCCCACCAAGCGCAGCACTCGGCTGCAGTGCATGTCAGTGTGTGTGTGTGTGTGTGACCGCAGGCTCCTTCCCGTCTCCACGCCAATGAGGACAGGGCCTGCGGTTGCCGAGCACAGGTGTGTGTGTGTGCACGACAAAGAGAGACCTGAGAAACTCCGCCGTGTTCTGATCTCATGGTCGTTTTGATAAGCCTGTAAAGCAAACAAGGTCAGAGAGGGTGAGGCGGCCCTGCCGTTATGACGCCGGTCTACAGATGTCGTGATCTCACTGCTCACCGGCTTTCAACTCCCTTCACTGAGGCTTGTCTGCGGTTGGAGATGACAATGTTCAATACGAAAAGGTTTCTGTCTCTATTTCATTGTCAGATATCCTCACTGATCTCTTGGTGCTGTTTGGCACTTAGAGGAGGGGAGGCCTGTGAAACCTGTTGGTGGCCCCGGATTGAAATTCAAATCAGAGTCGCGGAGCCATTTGTCAAAGACAATGTGTGTATAAGCTGAACTTTGACAGCAAAAAAACAGAAGAAAACCCCAAGTTTATTCACACTTCCTTCACACATCTGGGACTGCAATGCCCTCTGATGGCTGCACCAGTGTAAACCCGGCATGTGGTTTAAATGGAGAGGAAAAGTGAAAGCAAAGCCTCCCACTATGCGAGCGAGATATTGTGCTGAATGAGGCTGGACGTGTTGGAGGTGGAGGGTGGGGGGAGCATCACATGTTGTCAGTATGGAGAGGATTTGGAGGCTTCCTGTACCGTACTGTAAACTGCTGCCTCCATGAAGCCTCGCCGCATCATCACTGCTGTTGACATGTGTGTATATAAAGAAAACCTGTGTTTACCAGCTTTGTGTGAACTTATGAATTTATGCATGTGTGCATGTGATAACAAATTTTCCAATATTCCTAAAGCTGTGATATTGCTTCAAAACTACTGAAGTTTATGCATGCTTGGGTCGCACACATGCCTCACACACACACACACACACACACACACACACACACACACACACACACACACACACACACACACACACACACACACACACACACACACACCGGATATCATCTACAGGCCATCTCACAGGCCATCCCATCAAAGGAGCGACGATTTCTCCCATTCCCTGCTTTTTTTTTTTACTCTCTCTCTCTCTAAATCTGACACTGCTCTCATAATAAGCAGCCTTGCATATCAGCTCCTTGGAAAGAGATGCAACTACTCAACTGAAGGGAAGAAGGCAGGAGGGAAGGAAGGAGGAGGGGAGGGAGGGGAGGAGGGATAGAAATCGCGAAGACTTCTGTCACTTCATGAAAAATAGCTTCCCCTTTGGACGGAACTTCACAGGCCACAATCAAGCGGTGCCAAGACGCTGCAATCGTGGCAAATCAAGTCAGCATCTATTAATAATATTTCTGGGGCTGCTGCGGTGAGTGCGCGGCGTGTCCTCCCGCTGTCACAGCCCCGTGATGGAGCGCTGCCTTTATCTCAGCCCTGGCACGCTTCTGTCACCGTGATAAACAATTCACACACAAATATGAATAAGGATCCTCCCAGTAGGCCCCTACACACCCTGCCTTTTCCCCTCATTTTCTAGATGGGGGGAATGTAATCTTGAGGCTTGGTCTTTCTCTCTTTTTCCTCCTTTTCTCCCTCTTTCTTTCCATCCATCTCTTTCTCCCCCCTCCCCTCCTCTCTCTCTCTCTCTCTTTTCTTTCCACCCTCCACCCCTCCTTTCCCTCCTTTCTCTTTCTTTTCAATCTGTCTTTCAAAGATATGTAAATGACCTCGAGATGGGACCCCAGTGCGTAGGTGGTGTAGCGTGAATGTCAAAGCCCGGGCCTGTGAACCCTGCACGCACACACACTCACGTGCACGCTTGCACACACGCATGGGACTCACACGTGCACACCTGCGCCGTATAGATGTCTGCTTTGCATGCTCATTTACAATCATATGTGCTCCAGCATGGCGTGTGTGTGTGTGTGTGTGCGCACACCCGGACACACACAAACACGTCTGAAGGACACCGGTTTCCTGATTTTGTTTTTTCACTGTCACATCAGAATCAAAGTCCCGTCGTCTCACGACCACTGTGACATTCTATCAATTATATTTTCTTGAAATTAGTGAGTGAAAAAGTGATAATTAAAAGGATGAACCTTTGTGTTTCATTTCACTGCCTGCCAGCTGTGCTGACTGCCATGCTGTGTGTCACCTGTAATGCTATAATTATTCAAAGATAATTCTTTCTTTAAATATGATCTAGTAAAAAAAAGAAAAAAATGTAATATAGACTATTGCTTGGGTAAAGTGATAGTGCAGTAACAATTTCTGTGTAAGAGGGTTCACTACCACACGTGCACATGTTCTCACTCTCATACCAGAAAGAAAAAAAAAGAATTCTCTAAGGTGGTTTCTGACAGTTAAGGTTGGAAGGTTCAACTTTTTTTCTTTTTTTTTTTTTTTTTGGTTGTTTTGTCCTCTAAAATGTACCAGTTCTGATATATCCAACAACATGAGGGTTTGGCTCCAGAAGCCTTGCAGTGAGTCCTCTACAGATATCACAATAGTAGTAATACTTAGTTTACTCATTTTGCCAAGATTATTCCTTTGTCATTCACTATGAAATCATTAAAAGTGCTAAACGCTGCTCATTTAAGGATTAAACACAACAATAATGCAACACGCCCCGCCTGCCCCCTGAATCTTAATCTCAATTGTGAAATAAATGTTAGAAAACTGACTGATGGACTCTAGTGTGACTTGTTTTGCAGACTAATTCTTAAACAAACTCTTACTTAAATGACGATTTAGTGGTAAAATGTAACTGAGGATGCAGAAGACAGGGTTAGATGGAGGCAATTGATTCGCTGTGGCGACCCCTGAAGGAAAAAGCCGAAAGGAAAAGAAGAAGAAGAAGTGGTAAAATGAAACTAAGGACATATATTCAAGTAGTGTGATTACATATCATTTTGACGTACTTTAATATTTCGCCTGCCACTTTATACTCAAATTCTACTTCACATTTCAGGAGGAAATATTGCATTTTCTACATATTAAACAGCTAAACAGTTAAAAGTTGTCAGTTTTACCTACAGAAAAACAAATCTTCTTAGAGATTATATAATGCAAAAGGGTTAAAAGTCAATTAATATCATGTAGTTATAATGTGGCATCCATGTGTTCATTTTGACTGTTTCTAACGTTTGCTTATACATGACTTTTAGTTGTAACGGAGTATTTCTGTATGTAGGTACTGTCATTTTTAGTTAAATAAAACATCAGAATACTTCTTCAACCACTAAGTAATAAAACTACATACTTATAGATAAATAGAAAACTACATAAATATAGCAATAGTTGTCAGCGGTTTGTCCCTCCTTGAGTATGTCGGCTGCTGCTTTGTGCTCATACTTCACATTTGAAAAGGAAATATTATGATTCTACTCCTGTACGTTTATCGTACTACAGTAAAAGTCATCCTGCAGTTAAGATTTGCTCAATTTTGAACATAAAACAAATAATGAACGAAATATCACATGTTGTAATCTAACTTCACCTCCGACAGCATTGGTGTAGACTTTATGTAATGCTACCAAAATGCTCACTAAATATGTTAGAATTTAACATTCACAACTTTGTCTTGCTTGACTGTTAGTTATAATGGTGTATTTATCCATTATCTATACATGGATGGATGGATGGATGGATGGATGGATCTATGGATGGATGGATGGATGGATGGATGGATGCCGTTGTTAAATACAGACTGTTCTTCTTCTGTGGTGTGCAGCAGCAGCAGCAGCAGCACAGTTCACACCTGGTCTGTTTGGTGTCTAATTGTCAGTGGCTGCTCCCTGCCAGGCCCGGTCCCTCCATGTCCGTGATGTAATTGCGTATTTCCGCAGTGAAACATCCAAAGAGGCCTAAATGAGATTTCACTCAGCGGGACGGAGCCTGCGGTGGGGTGCTGATGATGAATGTATTGTAAGATTGATTAGCGCCAGTAAGAAGTGTGGCGGATATGGCCACCAGAGGTGTGTGTTTGTGTGTGTGTGGGTGTGTGTGGGTGTGTGCGTGTGTGTGAGAAACAGAGAAAAAAACACAGAAGAGGTTGGTGGTGCAAGCGAATAGGTGTGTGAGTGCGATGCTACGTGTGACGTGCGCGTTTGGACGGACTGCAGAGAGTGTCGCTCAGGTGAGAAATGGCACATGGAGGAGAGCCAGGAGGTGACGAAAAACGTGAGGAAAGCAGGAAAAAAGACAAACAAGCTCCACGTCTGCTTCCTAATTTCAATAGACGGGGACAATCAAACACCAACACAACACAATCCTAACAAGTAACTTTATTTAGTATTCATTCTTAAGTGAAATGTATCTCAGTGGCTTCAGATGCCTCAACAGTTTCCCAGCTTTCAATAATTGGGTTTCACCTGTCATGTTCTATATGCTGCCAGAGTGATGTGTCTTATTCAGCGTTGGTTCAAAGAACACATATTTGTTTCTAAACAAATCCTGCGCGGCAAAAACTGAGAATTTATGCTCACTTTGTCAAAATCGATCAATTTCTTTGCAGAAAAAGTATGTTTCCGGAACTAAATATAGAACTAAATCACTTGTAAGATGAATATGTTGTACATGGTACTAATACAACACGTGGTTTTGCTTATTATGTTCAATATTTCAATGCCAAAAGTTTTAAATATAATCGTGCACTTTGCTTTTTGTTGCCACCTTAAAAAGTTGCTAATGAGTAACTTGTTCTGAAAGTTTGTTGTTTGTTGCTCCAAGTAAGTTCATTGCACAACTATGACTTAAAGCAACCAAACTTTTGTTTTGGAAAAGCCAATCTAACTCGGGTCATAATGTTAGTTTATCTTTTAGTATAGTTAATTAAAGATTAAATAGCTTCTAATGTCTTCAGTGTGCCATTTAGCATCAACCAAACATCTTGTGGTATTTTTTGTTTTGATGTGCACACTTTTAAGGTTAATTGGAGGAAAAATGACAGCAGAATGATACAAATTATCAGAAAAAACAAAGATAAAATGACTCCTAATATTTTTAATGCGCTTTTTAGACATCTACAGATTGTGTCGTGTTTTTTCTACTTTCATTTTGCACATTTTTAAGGTCATTTGTATGGAAAATTACAGCAGAATGACACAGATGACTAGAAAAAGTAAGATGAAATAACTCCTCGTGTCTTTCATGCACCGTTTCGGTATCTACAGAGCAAGTTGTGGTATTTTTTTCTGTTTCGGTTTGCACACTTTTAAGGTTAGTTGGAGGTAAAATTACAACAGACTCACACTAATGATTAGAGGAAAAACTACAAATGGAACATAATTGTCATAATAAGGTGTTTACCAGGAAAAAAAAATCAGTGTTTGCATTAAATCTCAATCACTGTAGTATTTAGTGGTTTGGAAATTAAGAGAATTAGAAGCAGCAGCAACAGTAATCCTGAGTAATAACTGAAAAAAGTTAGAAAATAGCAAATTAGATGCTGTATTGGTAGCATTATAATATTGATTTCACAGAAGAACTGAAGAAAAAGTTGCTGTAAAATCAAATTCAAGTCAAGTACAAGAACTCACATGTGTCAAAATGTTCTGTAACATTCATTTAATTGAGCCACGCAAACCTTTTATGCATCAAATATGTGAACTTAATGATAATTTCAGTTCACATTCTGTAGGATTCAACACATACAGGTTTAACATGTGCGTTTACTTTGATTGTATTTGATCATTATACTGTATGGCAGTAACAGTGCAGTACAGAGAGGAAAAGGCTGTGTGTTGAATTCAGCCCACTGTGGTTTGACACTGCCGAGCACTTCTTTCCACAGACACCTGCATCAACAATTCTCAACTGCATGCATGCAAACAGTATCTCTAGACATTCCTTTAATATGCTGTGCTGTAGAGAATCTGTAAATTCTGCAGAGCTTCCAGCCCTTTGTTGTCCTTACAAACCTGATAAACATGGTTTTGTGTTCCCGAAAGCAAACAAGCCCTCAGATTCCATTTAAGCCCTGGCTGTGGCGTGGTAGGACACAGGCCCCTGGGTTTGGCATGGGATCACTGTACCTCCTTCATAAGAGGGAAATGTCTGTGCAACCCTTCCCTACTGGAAGCTAGCCACGGCGCAGACAGCCAAAAACGCTGCACGGACAATTCCCCCCACTCTGGTTTTTAATGGTGGTACACAGAGGCAATAATCATAAAAAGCCAGGGTCTCTTTCTGAATGGTTACTGACATTCGTCTCCAACAGTAACCACAGCCCCAATGCTGGGCAATTTCCCCTCAACATGCAAAACTGTGGGGACAAAATGTGGGACCTGCCATTCTCCATGCATATTAAAGACACTTGTCATCAAGACGTCACCCAGGAGCTATGAGAACAAGAGGTACAGTTCCTCCGAGACAGACTCACTCACCATCAAAACCATGAAATTAGAGCCGGGAAAATATCCTTGTGATGGGAAAAATGCTACACTTTAGTGCATTTTGCATATAAAAAAAACTGAAACGGATGCATGTAAATTGCCTGTGCCACAAAGACAAATTGGTAATTCAGGTTTGGAATGAAAATGACACTAAAGTGCAAAAAGGAAATGGTGCAGCGTGAAAGGAATAAGGGTTGTTAAAATGTCACATTTGAGATTCTGTGCCTTTAGGAATCGAGATGTATTGTTAGAGGAAATGTGATAAACACGAGCCAAATGTACGGGTAGCAAATAGAGCTCCATGTATGCCGTGTTGTCTTAGTCAACGTGCTCAGAGCGACGCCCACAGAACAGACCCGAGCTGATGAATGCACAATTTGTGGTTATATACTTCCTTGCACCTTTTTCGTCGGAACTCATACATTTTCCCTATAATGACGAAAAAAAGGAACGTGTACCCACACAATGACATTCAAACGCATAAATGAAAACCAAACGTTGAGTTGTTCAAAGCGCTGAGATGTACAGTACGTGTTCATGTACTTGCATTAAGAGCAGGCAAGAATGAATGTTTCTCGCTTTGGACAACGTGTTCAGGGGAAATACGACACCGCTGCTGGTGTTTCAAGCGCTTTAGCACAGTGGAGATTGTTTGTTTGTCGCCCGTGTTTTGGTGTATATAGCGTATAAAGGAAGGCAGATCACTTACTCCCACATGGGTGACACAAGCCCCCCTCGGTTTGTCCCTGGGCTTCCTCAGGCCCCAGGACCAGTGCCCTCCAGGATGACAAATGGCCTTAATGAAATTGGACAACTCAGCATACATGCATAAGAGGATGTTAAATATTGATAGTGAAGATCAACGTAGCGGTGCATATTCCACTCTTTAATATTTTAAGTGTCAGACAGGCCTATTGTCTATCTATTGGGGGGGGGGGGGGGCAGCAGTAGGTAAATCACTGTCTGCGTCCCTCAGGTCTCTTTGTGATGGCCTGGCCGGCGTTAACTCTGTTACAGATGAGAGCACCCAGGTCCTTTGCATATATACTCAACAAAAGTGAGTCAAGGCGGTAGCTAGGTACACCTTTTCATAAATCTGATAGCGGCAGTTTATGCATTCAGAGACCACATGTGCAAGCAAGCAAGCAAGCAAATAAAAACCATAGATTTATTTAGCAGCAACAATCAAAGGGCCGTTCTGATGGAGTTCCATTTAAGCCACAATAAGAGCCACTCTGAAATCTGCCTCCCACTGATGATAAACATGAGCTCGATTTTGATCTCCAGCTGAAAGGATGAGTCTTAAGATTTCGTAATAATCCATGCCCTTGCAATCTCCTTTTGTATCCCCCTAGCCTTTAATGTATTAATCATTTTCTCTTTTTTTTTTTTACAATTCTCAAGTTATGAAAGAACATGTAATATCAAACAGTGTGCGCATGCCAACACAGTGTACTTATCAGAGCGGCGGCGCTGCACCTTGAGGGCGTGTCGTCGCGGCGGCGCAGCGGCGAAGGCAAAGATCACATGAATAACCATTATTCAAATCGATTCAAATTAGGGGGGCACTCAAAGTAATCGGCTAATATCCTACAAAAAAATCAATTCCACTCCCATTTGGACACAATTGAATGCGTCTGAAGAGGGCAATTATTAAACACACAGATCAGATCCATAATTGGCGGGGGAGGGGGGACGTATTGTCATGAGGGCTAATGCACTTCCACTGAGCCAAGAGCCGGAGAAGACACTGGCAGCGGGTAGGAGCTGCTAGGGACTTTTAGGAGGGTTGGGTGGTGGTGGTGGTGAGGGGGTGGGGGGGCACCTGGGGGACTTTGCCTAGCGGGGCCCATTCCCCTGCAACCTCCCCCCTCCACCCATCTTCCCCTACATCCCCTGGAGGCTCGCTTCACTCCGGGTCCCTGACACACCGGAGGGATGACCCTGGGAATCTCATTATGCATACAACCAAAGTGTGGCCCCCTCCCACCACCAACAGAGCCACTGCTACCCAACCACCACCCCCCAACTAATGCATTTGCATACAGAAGACAGACCAAATAAGGTAATAAATCAGCGGCCTATATTCAAATGGTTTGCAGGGAGATTGAAACCCCTGCATGCACTACCTCGAGTAAATTCACCCACATGCCGCCGAGCCTGGATACCCATTCTCATCAGCGGACACAGGCGCTGCGTCCACCGGACACCTCGATATAAATATATATCCTGCTTCATTGCATTGCCGAGGGACGAACTACCTCAATATATCAATATACATATGCTTATATCTCATATGCCTTGGGCAAACTAACTGCCTCGGTTATAAGGCTGTGCTTTCATGGCACCCGAAGGTCACAGCTCATACTGGGAGAGGAGGGGCAATTTGAATATTGCTCTTAATGTAGGTCTTTGGACACCACCTCTGCCAATTCACTTTGCCTCATCAATAATGAAATTGCCATGAACATGGAAATCAAAGTAATTTCCTTAAGATGGGATTACAGAGGGTTTCAATTTTCCTACCAACATGTAATCGAGCTTTTTGTGCCGGCAACAAAGTGATACTTTGTTTTTAACCCGGCGTGATTTGACATGAAGGAAGTGGCGTCGCACATGCTTGATATGGTTGATTATGAAAAAGAAAAAAATAAATAAATAAAAAAAAGTCTGAGAATAAATAAAT
This sequence comes from Acanthochromis polyacanthus, assembly GCF_021347895.1. Lineage (NCBI taxonomy): Eukaryota > Metazoa > Chordata > Actinopteri > Pomacentridae > Acanthochromis > Acanthochromis polyacanthus. The sequence goes on from NC_067128.1 coordinate 3,916,065, forward strand.
AGGAATGTCTGGGCTTTTGTGCATGCTTGAATAGGACACAGTGAGATGGAATAATAAAATCAAACCCTAAGCAGAGTAAGATATATTTGTGTGTGTGCGTGCTGACTGGCACAATAAAGCGAGGCCCACTATGATTGCATTATGATCTGGTGGAAAATGAATTCTGCTTAACAAGCCGACCCCCCCACCCCACCCCTCCTCCCGCACACACACACACACACACACACACACACACACACACACACACACACACAACCCTCCAACCAACACCCACCTACACACATTTACTTCCATTCCATTATTTTCAATAAAAATGGGGAGAAAAAGATGCATTTTAAGATACATGCAAATAGCTATCCATCAATCAATTTGTTGGTCCCAAAACTACCATCAAAGGGGCAGAGGCTGTGAAGTATGCAATTCCCCATCAACAAATGGAGGATTGAAACTGAATCCTTCAAGCTTAATTAATGGGAAGTCTGCCACTATTACTTGGTTTGTTTAACGCGCCTCACACAGAGGGCAAGTTGTCCTTTTTTGAATCACTGCACTGAATTCCACTTGTTCAACATCACTGAACTGCTTTTCATGCAAAAAAACAATCCATCTCATTTTTAATCCTTTCCTCTCATGGGTCGACATGTCATTATTTTGATCCCCACGTACAATGGCTTCACACATTCATATCGCATCACTCGCCGAGCGTGTGTGGCAGTAATTATCACGAGGCAGAGATTTCTATTTGTAGAATAACTACCTACAGTTAGGCAGAGGCACTGAGGCAGTAATTTCTGTCTCATCCCAAAGTTCAGCCCCACGCCAAATACTTCCCCTCTCCAGATAGCCAATTACATCTCGGTAAACAGTGACTGGAAATCCTATTTTAACTGAAGCATCAATGCAAATCTATAATAAAAACTAATAAGAAAAAAAACACAAAGTTTGTTCGAAAAATGTCAAGCTTGAACTTTCTGTAGGGAACCAAAATGGAAATGAGTCAATGTAAATAATGGTTTAATAAAATCCCCTCCAGTGTAAATCCAATGTGAAATTCCCCAAAATACGGGAAACTTTTCACCCTCTTGAGCTAATAACTGGTGACAGGAAGAGGGCTTAAACAAAAGATCAGTCAAGCGTTCATTTGAATATTCAAATCCTTTTTAATAAAACTCGGCTTGATTCATTTCCCATAGATTTGCCAAAAACACTCATTTTGAATTGGAGAGAACATCATTTGAATTCCCTTTTTTTTTTCAGAGAAGAGGGACAAAGACGGAAACAGTACAATTCACCTGCTTAAGGTCATTGTCTCAAAGAATGAGCAATCCAGATGTTTAAACAGTAAATGCTCATCATAGAAGCACACATCTGCATTAGAATAAACCACCGTAGATTTGTTGTCATCTATCGGCTCTATCAGACTTTTCTTCTGTTCTGGAGATTCAGGTATTAGAATCAAGCACAATAAAACTCTAAATTCCTACATTTCCCATAGTGCAACATGATAGCATCTTTGAACAGACTTCCTCAGTGTTTTCTTGTGGCTCCTTCAAAATGAAATTATACAAACTGTGTTCCCAGTAGAGGAGGTAAGGAGGCTAATCTGCAAGCATTTGTGCTGCCAGTTTACTACTAATGACTATTTCACTATCAGCTAATCCTTTGACTGTTTTGCCGAATAATTGCACTAATTTTCCTCCAAAAAAGCAAAATGACCATTTCATTGAAATGTGTTTAATCTCAACAAATTGTGTGTGGTTGAATAATGCAGACAGAACAAAACTTACGTATTAAAATGCAAAACTGTAGGCTTAAACTTCAACATGATGAAAATATATAATAAAAAGAGAGGTTTTTTTTAAAAAAAAAAATACGAGCTTCTATCAAGATTGAAGGTTCGATCTGTACAATAAAGCACAACATGGACATTTTATGGGCAGGTACCACCTAATACAGCTCGTTTTCCTCTTTATCTTGCTCTCTGACTTTGGTAGTAGCTCTGAGTTTTATACAAATGTTGCTAAATTCATGTAAAATCTGGTGAGTTTGTGCCACAACATCGAGATGTACAATGTTAAGGATTTTAGCAGAGCAGAGAAGCAGCTTAGTGGTCAACGTTGCACCTTAATGAGCCATGTTCCAGCCACTATTTCATACTTGCTTCATTGTCTGACAGCTGAAACAGAGAAGTACATAAATGAGAGCAGCTTTATTGGGATGTCAGGTCACAGAAGGAAGCAAAGAGATGGCACAGGTGTGTTTTATCTTCAGGGTTTGCTGCAATATGCAACCGAAACTCTGCACAGCGTCCTAACCACCTTTTGTTTGGTGATAACTCTAAGTAACACCTTGGGTCTCATAGAAACCTTTAACCGAGTCAAACTTTGCTGCTGCTGCCTCCATCCTCTAAACTGTACTGCTGAGTGCAGACGACCATAACTGCAGCTAAAAACCACTGACATCACGATGCAGAAATTATGTACAGTAGGTCTTCAGTTTACAACATCCTCGACCTACGCCATTTCGTGGTTACGTTGCCCATAAATTTATTCAGAAAGTCTTGTTCCATCATTCCGACGTACAGCGTTTGTGACGTTAAAACATATTTCGTGTGGGAACTTGTTGGTGAGCAGCGCGGACGAATACGTCATCACACAGCGCTACACAATGAAGACGGCTTTGTTTACATTCACCGGTTGTACGCCACATTGGATTGTGCTGTCTTTTTAACTATTTTTTTTTTATTTTTGCTGTACAGTGTTTGTAGGTCCAAGATTATGATTTTAAGGCCCACTACACATTGTGCGATTTTCGGCCGTCCCAGATGAAAGACAACAATCGTGAGAGAATCGTGGCTAGTAGATGCTAACAAGTACTTATTTCAAGCTGCCTTTTCAAAATTAGCATCCCAAATTGGCCTCTCTTTTCGAACCACGCCCGCGTCCATATTCTCCTCTTTATCCATTTTTTGGGATTTCTCTCCAAACACATAAATGGATGAGGGCTCCGTTCATGTTTCACTAGTTTCCCTGTGATTGTAGGAGCTCCATTTATGCTTTGTTTTTTTTAATTTCCATGAATGCGCACATTTATGACATTTTATTCTTGTGCATTCACGTCGACTCTCGTACTGTCTTCATCGTTCAATCTGCACGAAGCAAACTCCACGTCATGCCCAAAGATTATTAGATTCATGTCGTACGGTGTAGCAAGCTGTGAACTTACAAGATTGTTAAAATCACATGGTGTGTACAAGCCTTTAGCATAGGTGAGTGACAGGTTTTCATGTACATATGTGGGTTCCGACTTACGGCGAAAATCACGCTACATTGCACCATAGGAACGAAATGCCGACGGAACTCGACCCCCCGTTCCCCTGTAACTATGCTAAAGGAAAACAGGAATTGAAGAAAACACATGCATCATTTAAAAACACTGATGTCAAAGCATTTTCTGCATTAACGTCACTGAATTATGCCGACTAATCTCAGCTACTACTGGCTGCCAGCTACCATCTCAGGTACCTTACACACCGGCAGTTAACAGCTTTGCACATCTTCATCTCTCACCTTGCCCTGCAGCTCATTGCTTCTCCCAGCCTGTGGTTTGCAGGCAAACTTCCTGGTTTAACTTTAACCTGCTGTACTTGCCAACTTTGTGCACACTGTGAGGCTCTTCAGCTGTGCTCACATTCAGTTTAACCTCCCAGTAAGGTGGTTTAGACATCTGATAGCTTGTTTTTTTTATGCCCTGCAGAACTGTTGCCGCAGATATGAGACTATATGAAGCATCATAAGAGAAAGAAACAATGACACAAGCTGCATTACACCACAGTTATCTCCTTGTCTATAGATCCAAATCAAATTGTACACTTCAAGAGCACTGCTGCAGAACCATACGCTGGGAATTTCTATCCCTCTTTGCACCGTGTGAATAGGCCTCCCTTTTGACTCGCCTGTTCTCAAGGCCTCAGCGCTCATAAACAAAGTGATTTATTCAAACTTTCCATATCAGAATTCTGCTATCTAATTACTTCAGGGGGACAGCATATTCCACTCGCCTGTGAGTTATGGAGAACCTTCTTTATGAGTGAAGTTGATGGAGGATCAGGCGACGAGCTCATCATAAATCCTCAATAATGCAAACGTTTGAGGAATATCTCAAAATAAAAATGCAAATGTGATTAAGAATGGGTTAGCCTGTGCTGATATGGCAGCTTGTATCATCTAAAGAGATGCAGAGCACCTACAGGAGGGAGAAAAAAAAGTGCCACGTACTAAGGAGGCACTCAGATAAATATATATATAAAAAAGAGAAAAAAACACTGACTAGCATGGATGCTGTATGGTAAAATATCCTTTACAGTGTGCACGGCTGCATATATGCCTGACACATGTAGACACACATGAGAACAGCCAACTGCTCACAGTCTTATGAAAATGAAAGTGTGCCCAACATTTTAATCTCACACCTACATGGCCCTAACGAGGAGGCATAAACTTTTAGGAGGGAGGATGAAGTGGAGGCTTGCAGATGCAAATGGAGCACGTGGAAAATGGCGGCGGTACAATGCAGAAGCTTGTTAGTGACTGAGAGGCGAACAGTGAGGACGATCGCGACACCTCGTCACTCGCCTTTTATCTCTCGTCACCGGCAGATGAAAAATCACTGTGAATCCGCCACATCCGTCTGCATTAACATAACAAAGCCTCCGAGGGCTGAGAGAGAGAGAGAGGAAGGGAGAGAGAGCGAGGTAGAGAGAGAGAAAGACAGGCCATAGCAACTGTCCTTCTCAAAAATCTACCCAAAGTCCAACCAATGTGCAGAATTGGCAAATTCTCCTCTCTTTTTACCTATTATTATTTATTCTTTTTCGCGCTTTCTTCCTCTTTCACGCACACATACGTCGGTGAGAACAGATGTCAGGCAGCCACCTTAAAGAAGATCCTCCCCAATCTTAGCATCATCTCACCACTCAGCCAGTCTTGTCAGCACAATAGACAGGACAGAATTACAGACGGGTCTCTCTCTTTCTTTAAAAAAAAAAAAAGGCACAAAAAAGAGGGACTCATCACCTCTCTCTTTTTCTATCTTGCCATTCCTCTCCATCACCACCTCCAACCCCCCTTCCATCCCTCCATACAAAGCTCATTGGGTGGAAAGAGAGAGGAATGGGAAGGAAGGAGGGAAGGAGGGGGGGTTGAAAGACATTATGCATATGAAAATGTCCTGAAAGAGGTGTGATTTATGTATGCATTAGATGCAGATTCCATTACGGGCCAGTGGCTCAAGTGAGATCTTTCCAGGAACACTGGGGCGACCTGATCAGACTCAGTCTCATTACTGGCCATACGGGCGAGCGGGGAAACTACTGACAGAGGAGAGAAAAGGGTGCAACAGAGGGAGAGAAAAAAAAGAGAGGAGGCATATTTACAACCTGGACACACACACCTCACCCACAGGGAGAGAGTAAATTGCAATCTGCCCTCCGAGACCGCGGCGGATCACAGACAGGCGTATCACCTGAAAGACGAGTGGGAGAGAAAAAGACAGGAGCAGGGGAAAGAAAGTGTAAATATACGTCTGTGGTCAGCTGTGAACACTGTCGCCTCGTGTTTATGTGCAAGTCTAGCATTATTTTTCACCCAAAATGGCCTCACGCGACCGTCTACTGTACGTGTTTCATCTGCATCCTTAAACAAAAAACTAAAAAAACATATAAATATATATATATATATGCAAGTGCACGCCTGTAGGAAGCCCAGGGTGGTGCTGGTGGAAGAGGCTTGTTTGGCTTGATAATCACGTGCCTTGCTGGAGATAAGGAAAAAGTGTTTTGTGAAAAGAAAACATGGGCGGCGGTCCCTCCATCCCGGCTGACCCCGGTGCTGTAGCCCTTGTGATTGGGGTCAGTCTGGAGATTCCTCTCTGGCCAGCTAATGTGATTGCATCGGAGCAATCCCCTTAAACGGCATCAGCTCTGATCTGCATAGTAATTGGCTCGGCTCTCCTTGGACGTGACCTTGGGGAGGGGCGCTGTCACTCCCACCGCTCCCTCCTGTAATCATGCACACTAACATACATGCAAACTCACTCACAGTGGTATCGGGGATGGACGGAGAAGGTGAGCTGCCCCAAACGGCGGCTACAGGCGAGAAACGCAGGTGACAGGTGTTAATAAACTACCAGGAAACTCTGGATATCAACTTGTATTATAAGATAATGACGAACAAAGTGTCGCAGATGGCTGTGGGAAGTCTTGTGGAAACATTTTAAGTGAGTTAGCAGGGACTAAAGTCACCAGAGAAGAAGAAGAAGAAGAAGTGAGGCAAACAGTGCAGCAAATGCCCTTAAAGCTGCTTTAAGTATAAATGAGCCTCTTCCCATTATTAGCGGTAATTCATAAAGCAGATAGGGGTTAAGTCATGCTGCTGCAATTCCATTCCTCAAACACCCCCGTAACCTTCTCTCTTTTTGTCCTTCTTGCATCAGCACTATTTGTTGAAGATCTTAACGAAAGACAAAGAAGCAAATGTATATTTTATGAATGTATGCCTCTGGTTTATCTTCCTTTGTGGGGCTTGTGTATACAATCGAAACCAGCTCTCGAAGAGAAAAGCGCTTTTTCTTCTCCTGTCCCCCGATGTCAACGACAAGGTAAGTTGTGGCTTTGGCTGGCTTTTTGATATGCATTTCAAACAAGGGGGGGAGAAAACTTCACAACCATAGAGGCTAATTTGCAATGGAGATTTTTTTCTTCTTCTTCTTCTTTATTTTTTTTATTATTATTATCGTTCTCTGCTTCGGAAAGCAAAAACAGTCAAGGGTGTCAAGCGAGTGACAAGTTTGTTTTCCTGTAATGATTTCCGCAAACTTGAGGTCTGTTCTGTTTTGTTCCTTAGACAGTTTGACCTAGTTGGAGTGCGAGCACGTCCCCTCTCTCTTTCCCTCACTCATGCATTGTTAAAGCCGTGGGCCCGTATTAGGCACTCCCAAGTCATCACATGTCAGAAGGAGCTAATACAAACTGTGTATGTGAATAAAATTGTGAGATTTTATTTGCATTAAAGGGGGAAAAAATGGGCTTTTTCTTCTTTTTTTTTTTGCCAAGTTTGAGTTAAGAAAAACTCATCAAGAATCAAGAAAATTTCAGGAAATGACTTTAAAGCGACCGAACGCTGGGCTTGTCGCCCCCCTGTGCAGCTCGCTACAATGAATTAAGTGACAGTCCCTCAGCTGTGAGTCTGACATTAAACTGCCATCTATCCCGGCTCCCCCAAGTAACCTTCCTCTGCATGGTCCGCAGCAGCAGCAGCGGCGGCAGCATTGCAATATTCATTTGAAACATCATCGGAACTGAAACAGGCCCAAATGTCTGCGAGAAAAAGTTTCTGAGGCATCCTCAAATGGCTGAGGGGGGAAGACTGGGGCCCAGAGGATTTGACTGGAGCACACCCAGCAATACTGAAGGAAAAAAAAAAAGAAGTGCTTTGTTAGAAGAGCGAGAGGCATCCCTTGGGCTGTCTCTTTGAATAAGCCAGGAGTAAAGCATCCACCAGCACCACCAACCCCACACACCCTCCACTTCCCCTCTCACTCACTCACTCTGTACCCACCGCCACCACCTCCTCCTCCTCCTCCTCCGCCTCACCCGCCGCCTCCTCCTCCTCACTCCTCCTTTCCCTTCAGAGCGACAGAGGTATAATTGTGCCACAGGGTTTTAGGTGGTGTGACATATCTGTCACCTGGAGACGCGCCGTATCGTGCTCTCCGGAGGAAGCCTCGCCTTCCTGTTGGGTGTCGTGGGGATATATAGAGAGTGAGACACAGATAGAGAGAGAGATGCCGGCTAGGCTGAGGCCGTTTGTTGACTTTTGTCACCGCATTGATGCTTTGTAAACTTTCCCCCAAAAGTTTTGTCGCCGCGCTCCGGTTACACGAGGTGCCACCGTCGCCACGGCAGCGGCCACAGGCTCCTTTTGAGTGTCATTAAATCTAATACAAAGCCAAACAAAGCCTCCGTGTGCTTTCATAAAAATCACAGGATTCCAGGTATTATTATTGCAGCTTCTCAGCACATGCTTGACAATATGGCTCCGGTTGTTGTCCCCCTCACCACCTCCCTCCCTCCCCCGCCATCCCTCTCCTTCCTGAGAGGATAGTCTGACTTTAAAATGAAAAGTCCCCCCGTTTTTTTTACATAAATTATGAAATGTACGTGGTCCTGAGCTGTCTCTCTCTCCCTCTCTCAAAAAAGGCCTTCACTCTCCTTTTTCTCTCGCCCTCTCACTTCACAGCCCAAATCAAGAATTCTGTTGGCAGTGAAATATATTGAATTTGACAACTCCAAGAAAGACTTTCTGGAGGATAGCGTTTTATTTTGGGTGACCTAATTGTACGCTCCCCATGGCTGCTCCTTGTGCGGTATCTCACTCACTCCTGAAACAGCTTCATTTCTACATTCAAATTATTCATCATCGCCTGGATTTATTTCCTCCTTTCTTCACTTTTCATACCTTTGGTGTTCTCTGCGGGGATTTGAGATGAGGAGGGAGGGAAAAAAAAGTGCTTCTTTGTTTTTTTTTGTCTGTTTTTTTTTTTTTTTTGCATGAGCTATTGTTGAAACACCTTAAGTCTCTGGTGTACGGCAGAAAACTGAAGTGATAGACAGGGCTGCCCTATTTACAGCCAGATTAAAAAGAATCACACAGGAAGACATTGTTAAATGATGATTGTCTATGACATTTAACAATTGATTAAAGAAAGATAAGTTTTAATAGGTGGTGGTGGTGATGTGGGTGTAGGAGGAAAGAGGAGGGAGGGGAGGGCGTCTTCTCGGCAATGAGATTTTTTATGCATCAAAAAGAGTCAAGATATTGAAGCAAATGAGGATTAAAAAAAAAAAAACTTGTACAAACACGGTGGCACTATTTATTACATACTGTGCACCAAAACCAAACACAGAAAAATACATATTGGAGTAATAAATGAAATCTGTTGGACATGCCTTTTGCTGTTGTTGTTCTTCTGAGCACTTTCAACTTCCAGTCAACTTTTTCGTTTCGTGTACGACAATTTCAAAGTTTGATTTGAATTTTAAAGGTTCACAATTTCTCTCGTGGGCTCAATAAAGTGCATCTATCTGTGCGATATTAGCTGACATTTATGGTAAAATACACCCACAGTCACATGAATCTCTCAGAAAAGGTGCATATTTTTATTAATAATTGAAGATGTGTGACTGGAAAGCAACACTTTATTAGCAACATTGTATCAAATGTGTACTTTTTGGACATTTTTGGGAGGTAAAAAGTTTATATAGCTTCTTTAACTTGAGCAAGTTTCACCAAAAAGTTGTGTGGACTCACTTTTGCTCAACTATTTTTACTCTTCTTCAGCCAACATTTCCAGGGAATCATAATGTGCATTAACAACGTCTGTCAGCACTGTCAAACACGCTGTCAGTCTGTCTCACAGCATGCTAATTACATGTGCAAGTGGAGAACGTTAGAATAAAGAGGGCAAATAGCGCAAACACCTGACGCGACCGTAGATAGAAACACACACGGAAAAAAGCTAAAAGTAGGAGACGTATTGCACTGACAAGGAGGCAGACAGACAGAAAGACGCGCAGACTGAGAGTCATCGGCGGAGAAGTTACTCAGCCTCACTGAAACTCAACTGTTTTCACAACCAGAAAGGACAAAAGTGACAGATAGCGTGGGATATTCATGTTTTTCAGAAATAGAAATGACAAAGAAGGGCGTCAGTGAAAGGGCTGCCGGCAAATGTCTAGGTCAGTGGTTATCAAAGTCTGACTCACAACTGCGAGGTAAAGATTTGAAAGAGCGATATGGGTACGTAAATTTTTTTTTAGATTTTTTTTTTGTCTATGACAAACTCTGAATTCCAGAGAAAAGAAACCTGCATTGTAGACTGAATGATACACTCCTCGCTAGTTGTCTGACATGATAAATGTTTGATATATGATGCCCACACGGCAGCATCCATAATTTCAGTCTAAAATTGAACGCAGGAAGGAAATAAAAATCTCCTGTTGAAGTTGAACCCCATTCAAACCCACAGCGATTTAAATACAGATTGGGAATGTGCTGCTAATGACTCAAATTGATCCTTTTTTATTCTTTTTTTTTTTTTGCCTGCGAGCTAAGTGCAACTCAAAATATTTCTTTCCAAAAGTTGAAAAAAAAAAACAAAGCTGCGGAGTTGTGGATGTAGAAATTCTGAGTTTCCTACCAAGAGTCAACACTGACAAATACAACTTCATCTGAGAGTTTAATGAGTTGGATTGTATTGTGCCGTAAATAGTTCCCTCTCTCCGTAGGGCACTGCGTTGGCCTGCGGACGCTTCCCGGCATGTCTGTGAAGTGTGTTGGTGCCCTGTGGGGATGGGAACACACAAACACACACTCGACACACACACAAACACACACACACACACACACCAGCCCCACCAGCATCCCCCTTCGCAACAGCTGCCGTGCTGCAGGAGGCAGCCGTACCCCTCGCTGATCAAATCTTGTCCGTCACATTTCCCCTAATTAACGGGCATCTGCTTCCCCCATTTTCCCTACATGGCTACACCCTCTTCCCTCTGTAGTTCCAATCATCTGATCGTTATGACCTTTAACCCCGCCGAGCTCGCCTGCCTGCCTGCCTGCATGGCCGGCTGCTTCGGCGTCGCCAACCAGCCCTCCTTCCTGCTTTACCTGTCTTTGTCACAAACCAGCTGGGGAGACGCAAACAAACAAACCACCAGAGCTCATGTGCAAGACAATCATCTCACTCGTGTCTTTCGCTGCGGCTGCTTTTCCTGCCAAACATCTGATAAAATAACTTGCGGAGACAAAAACACTCGCAATTTGAAGAACGACTGCTTAGCGGCGGTAGATGTTTTTATTCCTCAGATGGAAAAAAAACAACTTGAACCCCCATTTTTAAAGCGATCCGGCTCCTCCCTGCTTAATGAAAAACTCCATTTAGTTAAAGCAACTCGCCAAACGTCTGATAAAATTCACTCATTTGTAGCTGCAATTAGCAAAAAAACTTTAGAAATGGTTGATTTTTTTTTATTTATCTCCGAGACTAACTTAAGACCCCATTTTTCAAGAGATTTGACTCCTCCCCGCTTTAAGAAAAACTCCATTTAGTTAAAGCAACTCGTCTCTCTCTCAGTAATGATTTTTTTTTTTTTTTCACTGAGAGGAAATGAAATAATTAAAAGAAGCCTGGATTAACAGAAGTCACTCAAACACCACACGCAGCAGCCACCAGTGAGGAGGCTCTCTTTTAGTATGTGTTATTGTAGGGACAGAGGATGATGAGGAAGATGATGATGATGTGTGTGTGTGTGTGTCTGTGTGTGTGTTTGTGTGCATTCCGTCATTCACAACACAGACGCACCTGAGCAGGCACCAGCTGGCAATGTGAGAGGTGCGCTCTAATTTAAAATGCATCTCATTAGAAGCAACCCCGTAGCCTGTCACTGTACTCTTACTCCTTACAAAGAGCAGAATTACTCATTTTCACACACAAAAAAACTTGCCCAAAATGTCGATAAATATGTTACACGGCAAGGAATTGCGGTTAATAGCCGTTTCTTTCTTTTGTTTTAACCAGTAGGAGTTTATGTAGATTTTCTGGTTGAAGTTTGACCTTGAATTATGTGCATTTCTATTGAGCAGAGATTGAAGGCTTTTGTTTGTTTGTTGCTATTGTTTAAAACCCATTTCCCATTTGCAGGGAGAAATATACTTAAGAGAAGTGTTTATTCATTTGTAGAGATGGCTCCACTGCCAAGGAGAGGAGACTTGATGGAAGCTCAGATTCATTAAAACTTAATTAATATGCATCATTATGTAAATGAGGGTGCAGTTAATGAGTTTTTAAAAGAAGCATTCCTTAATTAGTTCACTTTTAATGGCATCATCATTTATCTTTTTCTTCTTTGAAGCAGAATGATGCACTAGATGCAGGCAGTTCTAAAATGCTAATCTACGTTTTATCATCTTATTTTTCTGATTTCCATGTGATAGCGATGACATCTCGAATCTTGTCGCTAATGAGGGACGTTTACACGTTTTAATGTCAGATATTTCAATTCAAGACACTGGAAATTTTTCTGGGAAAAACACAAGAGGAGGGGAGGATTCCAAACAAACACAGAATCACATACTTTTGAGCAGCGAGGGAGGAGGGAGGGGAGAAAAATGATAATTAAAAATGTATCGACCAAGTTAAATCCAGACCCTTAGGCTACTCAGGAATGCAGTGATTTTTTTCCATCCCGTTTGGGGGGGAAACGAAAAAAAAATCTCAACAGTTCCATTTCCCAGAGAACAACACTGGCAGGGTGTCAGAAGACTTGACAAAACCTGGAGACTTCTGACAGCGTCACACTTCTGGATAATTGGTCCCCAGCACTTCCTTTTTTTCCCCCCTTTCTTTCTTTCTATTTTTTTTTTTTTTTTGCAAAGGTCCCAATAAAACTTTTTCACAGTGTTGCACCTTAACCAACACCACATATTCTTATTCACGGTTATGCATTGCCACATTGCTGCTGCTGTTTAACGTAAACTGCACAGGAAGCATTTTTTTATTTTGGCAGATTTCAGTCAGTGTCAGATTCGGAGAACATGTGAGAACAGGGGTGTCAGGTGAGAGCCACTTAAACACCTCCTTTTTAAAGACAGTCCTGTGTGTAATCCAGTCATCTTCACCAAACCAGACAGTTGAAACCTTTAAAAAATCATTAAATTAGCTGTTTTATGCTTCAAACTTTTCATAAGATGTAAAAAATGTCAAAAAAAACAATAAGACATTTACCGTAAGCCGTGTGACCCCTGTGTGCGTCGTGCACGCTGCACATCCCCACCCTCTCACATCTTCTCCTCTGATGAACATTTTGATTGTTTCGCCTGAGAAGGAATCAGTTGCATCATTTCTCTTAGGGCACCGGCACTGGGCAGTTACAAGGCTTTTGCATTAACAATAAATTCATCATGCATGAGTGTGGCCCTCTCCTGCGAATTGATAAGTGGATGTGAATAGGAAAATGTGGCGTATTAGCCTGAAAGTGAAGGAGAGGATGGAGTGACACACTGAGTCCAAATGTGGACACTAATGTCACATCTAATCCCAGGAGAAACGCCGGAATCTTCTGACATCCTTTGCACAGAATCCGTCACAACAGCGCGACTTCTTGCTTAGTTATTTAATTTGTGCAAAATTAATATTAATTTCATGATTAAAATTATTACCATTGCTGGTGTTGCTGCTGAAGTGCCTTTGTTTTGCTATTATTATCCCTCTGCTTCTTCTTATAGATGAAATGCAGCAGTTTCTCTCATTATTTAGATGTGCATTCCTGTGGAATCAATTCTCATAGACACATATAAATTATTGTTTAACGAGAAGCTGTATCCTATAAATTATTCAAAGCACCTGGGATTACAATACGAGATCAAATGATAGGAAAGAAAGAGCACTCTGCTGGAGGCAGCCCGCACACGAGCCATCACATCCCCAGTTTGATGTTCCACACAATCTGCTTATGCAGGAATAATTGGGGAGTAACAGACACCATGTGTACAGATGCACCGGCCCGGCTTTTGTATGCCATATTTGGAGAGAGGTAATTGGGCCGCTGGACATGGTCAGCAATGTCACCCCGACTCATGTACACGTTTGTCCTCCCGCGCTGGCAAAGTTACCAAGTAAGCTCCTGCATAACAAGAAAAAAAAATAATCAGCTTGTTTATTCTCTCCTGCAGAAATCCTTACAAAACTTACAAAGCGTGAAAGGGAGGGAAAAAAAAGAGAAAAAAAGAATGAAAGTTGAGGAGGAGCTACTTGTTTACAACTATCACACTGACATACGGAGGAGCAAACTGTAATATTTTTTTTCATAGCCACTTTTCCTGTCCAGATGAATTTAAAGCGCAGGTTTTCAGTAGGTGAGAATACAGAAAACAGAAGAATTTATTGGTGTGTTATGGTGCCCTGATGTGTTGTAAAAAGGACACTCCAGTAGATAAGGAGAAAGCAATTGTGTGGCATGTGACTGATGGAGAAAGGGGATTTAAATTGAGTCCTCAGTCATAAAATAAATAATGTGTATGTCACCAAAGTGGGGAGCGGAGAGGAGAGAAAAGACGACAATGATGTGCTCTCACAGGAACCCGGGGCTGTTGTAGGCCGGTAGACGGAGGGCATTGTGGGACTGTTAGAAACGTGAGGGATGCAGGTGCACCGAGGGATGAATGTGGTTTTGCTGAGTGTGTGTGGATGAGAGGGGGGCATGTAATTGCCCCCACAGATGGGTGAGGAGCAAAGAGAGGCAAGAGGCGGGGGAGCAAGTGCGTGCCATGGGTGCATGAACTACCGTATGTGCATCTATTTTGCTTTTGCAGAAAAACCTCAAGCAAATGACTTAAGATCAGCGTGAAAAAAAAAAGAAAAAAGAATGTCACAATGAAATATTAAAACTTCAGCAAGCAGTAGGAGGAAAGAGGAAAAGTTGACGAGAGGATAAGAAGTGTGTGCATGTGTCCAAAAACAAGGCATCAAAGGAGCGAATTACTCTTTCTACAAAGTGCAGCAAGTTTAACAGGTGGTGCAATACCCACACTGGGGCTACTTTTTCTTTTTCCTCATGAAACTCACCTCTGAAAAAGCAGCAGAAAATAAAAAAGACGCAGTAGAAAGTAGAGAACTCAAGGCGGGAGAGGGATTAAGATGAAGGAAGGACGGGCCGTGGGGAAGGAGAGAGCGAGAGAAACAAAGATGGAAGGAAACAGATAGAGGGAGCGAGAGAGTGGGAGGGAAACAGGAAGAGGGAGATCATAGCGATGGGAAAAGAAGGAGACCGAAAGATCATAAGAGATGGATATGCATTTGCACACGAGAGAGGGAAAGTGGGGGAAGAGGGAGCCGGAGACCGTAGGGGACTGTCCCCATTCCTGCACCCCACGCTGAGAGCTCCTCTCCTCGACCGTGCCACTTCCGATCAGCCACGCAGTCGAGCCTCAGCCCCCACGACGGAGCCGCCGAGGCTGCCGAGGTTCCAGCTAAAGGCTGGATCCCCACTGAATATACTGACGAGAGAGAGAGAGACCAAGAGGAGGAAGAAGAAGAAGAAGTTTGGGCTCTCTATAGGCATGTTCCTCCCTCTCTTATTCATTTCAATTACAAGGGGCTTGTATTCCTGCAGGGCAAGGCCGTGTCGTGTGATCCACTGTAATGCAGCGAGGGGCGACATGGAGAAGACACGCTGATGCACCATTATCTGCATATTATATGGGAGCCGGTTACATTAGCGGCTGCGGAGGAAAGCGGGCAGGAAGTCTCGGCGGAAAAGGTGGAAGAAGCTTAAGCGATGATGTAAACACATAAACAGCAGATAATAAAACCAAATTTATTGAACGCGTCTAGAAAAGAGAAACGCTTCATTTATGCCTCGCTGCAATCGACGCCACCTTGTTCTGGATTCAAGTGCTGCCCTGCGCGAGTGCTCCAAATGTATGAAACCCAAAGTGAGATACGTTCGAGATCCCCGAAACATTTTTGATTTAATCATATCGTGGACACAAACACTTGAGATGTAAATGGTTTGCAAAACTTGCCTCTTGTATGAATCCTCCACTGCTGCTTGAAAACACACACACACACACACACACATTGTCACAGCAAAGCATTGTTGCACTTCTTTTGTTCACACGCAAGAAAAAAACGAAGACAATTTATGTCTGCGTGGATCCCATATTATATTGATTAATCTCCGAGTCAGATGTGCTTTGAAGGAAGAAAAAAAAAACAGATTCTTCTACCTGGAGTCATTTACTTCCTATAATCTTTGGTTCAATTTCAGAGAAATATGGGTGTTTTGTAGTGCGACTTCCTTTTCAGTGAGGGCTCTCTTTGTGCAGACAGAGAATGTGTTTTATTTGTATTTATGCATATGAATAGCATACGCTGAATGCCAATGATTAGATGGCTTAAGTTCCCCTTCAGAGTTCATATCCTCCATAAAACTGTCCAATTATCTGTTCATGAGCCGAGGGCAGGATATGTATGCATGTGTGTGAAAGCATGCCCAACAGTGCCACCTAGCCCCTGAGAGCAGAGGGAGAACACTGTTTTAATATCTTCCTCCTGTTTCTGCATTTCATTTTTATGATCCGTGTGGAAACTGCTGTGAAGTCAGCATTTATTTTTCCTGTTTTTCATTCCAACTTTTGCCAAATTTTTCATATCTTACACCTGGCAGTTGTTTTGGAAAATATGTCGTATGCAATTCAGAGTCATTACATGTTTTTTTTTTCTTTTTTAATGATCGGGGGTGATACTAATAATTTCCTTTCCGTACAAAACAGGAAACCACAACGCTCTATTGTGCAAATTCTAGTGAAATTCCAACACAGCATATAATATTCATACCTTGTCAGTGGTGCAATATAATACCTCACTGTGAGTGAGTGAGTAATTTTTCGCTGTGTGAGTCTGAGTCTGAGCAGGGGAGTTATTCTCTGCCTGATAACTGCCAAAATAACAGCAGATAATTAGGCCCTTTAGAGCGCTGGGTGTCTCTTAACAAAGGCACCTGCGTTTCCTGTGGTGTTTGCCGTGCACCCCGAGTGATTGTCATTTTTAATCTAGCACTCCCGCTGAGACTTCTTCGGGAGCAGTCTAGTCTGTAGGGTGCCAGAGGTAACCTGCATGGGGAAGCACGTGGGTGTTCGTGTGCACGTTTGCATGCTTGTGTTTGAAAAAGTGTATCCGGTTAGCCGAGCATGTGTCGGCGCATGCACATGAAAGCCGACATGTGTAGAAGAAAAAAAAAAGAAAAACACACACACATCCTGCTGTAAGATACCTCCATACCTGTGTGTGTGAGAGAGAGAGCATTTTAAGGCTACTGACTGCATTTTTTAAGCAGGTAATTGCCACAAGTTCAAATGCTTGACATTAACATTGACATCACACCTCAGGTTAATACTATCAGTCAGCCTCGGCAATGGAAATGACTTCCCCGCGACGCTCAGGTTTATTCACAAATGAAGTTTCTACTCAGGACCGGCAACTTCAGCGAGCAAATGTTTGCAAATGCGGCGACGATTTTCGGTTTCGTCTGAATGAAATAATTTGTTCTGAACATCCTCCCTCATCTAACTGCTCTGACAAGAAACAGACACCCTCCTCCTCCTCCTCCCCCCTTCTTCCTCCCTCCTCTTTCTCTCTCCTCCCAATAAAGAAACAAACAGAGAGCCAAATAAACCCGTTGCAGTTCCTCTCCAGTGCAGCCATCCACATCCTGGACTGTGCCAGGTTGGGGAAATCATTGGAATTGTTTACCCACCACCACCACCACCACCACCACACACCTCCCGTCTTCATCCTCCTCCTCCTCCTCCTTCTTACCCACCCTACCCCACCCACTCACCCCGCCTCCGCCTCCTTCTTCTTCTTCTCCTCTACAAAATGAGATGCCCGTGTCTGATCGCCTGAGCCAATTTGCAGACCCATGTGGCACCCTTCCCTTCAGACCTGGGCATTGTGCCTCTCGCTCCCTGGCAAAGAGGCGAGGAATTATTTTTATCCCCCAAACATGCGGATATGCACCGATGATTTCAAATGCCTGCCTCGCACATTGTCAGGGATGATTTTGGCCACCTGCCAAACCTATTATATTGATCTCTCTTTCTCTGTATTTCAATAGCCACAGACAATGCAGATTTACTGCAGAACATATTAGGGAAATAAAAATCAGTCTCAGGCACTAAACTCACTGAAACTGATGGTATGCATGAGTGTGTGTGTGTGTGTGTGTGTGTGTGTGTGTGTGTGTGCATTGTTGTGCTAAAGGCTTTTCTCTAAATTTTGTAATAATAATCTCAGGTTTGGGTCATTTCCTTGCTTTACTCCCTCTAACTGAATGTCTAATTACATTCTGACATACTCTCATCATGTCATTGACTATCATAACACGCAAGCCATTATTTTTTTTCCCACCTCATCTTATTGCTTTGGCATCTAGATCTTTTTCCTTGGAGTGCGTTGCTGGCATGTCGGCTCTGGCTTTGGTTGGAAACGATGAGACCTCCGATGTTTGCTGAGGTACACACGGGAATATTCAAATGTTGAAACTGGCAGAGAACGGGCTGTCAGCTAATGAGCGTGTCTATGAGAAAATGATTTGGTTGTTTCCTGAGAGGGAAATCACAGAGAATGGCTAAATGGGAGCTCTCCGAAGAGACTCTGCCGAGAGCTCGGCGTGCGGAGTCGAGTCCGTGTTGGGAGGCCGGCGGATTGGATGAACACCGTCTGCCTGCCTCGGTGCCAATGTCATTAGTGCTGAGGACTGAGAACGACCACCACGTCCCTTTTGATTGCCATTAGAGCCTGGAGCCAAACAAAGAACCAAACAAAAGGCCCTAAATAGACTTGGAGTGGAGGTCATGCCAGCCACAGAGACACATCAATAGCGGGGCTTTTGGTGTCCTTTAGACCAGCAATTTTCAGCCTGTTTGGCGCCATGGAACCAGACGAAACATACTGTATCAATCATGCACAGTAAATTGATTGATCATACACAACTGAGTGCTTCATGTAGAAAACCCTTCTGGCTAATCCTATAAAGTGGGTATATCAAATATTAACAGCGACCAAACAGAGGTGTTTCATGTGGGGAAAACAACATGTGGCCATGACTTTATTTAATTCCTGCAGATATACATGATAATACTGTCATCTGACACTTTAACGTTTCAGGTTTATTTGAGTTAACGTTGTACGGCAGCCTGCAGATGTTTGTTGGTAATGGTGACAATGTTGTGATGCTGTGCAAGTTCTTTTGTATGTCATAAATGGACATACAGAGCGCACAGAGGTGAAACAACACAGATTTCAGGCATGTAAATACCCATAATATATATTTATCAAGGCAGTTAATGCATATAGCATGTTTGTAACACTTCACAGAATATGTGTGAGCATTTTTTGAAAGATTTTTGTGCAGTTTTTGTTGTTGTTGTTGTTGTTTTTTTAAATCAATTTGAAGTGGATGGGACTCAAGTTAAAAAAAATGCACCAATCACAATTTACTACCACAGTCAGGGGGTTGTTTGTTTATGTACTTATGCTGTCTGTCAGTATCATTTAAATGTGATCAGCCAATTTCACACAGTCAGGATGAGACATATTTTTATGACTTCTGAGACCTAAACTATCACTTGCCATGTTTTTATTTCAGTTTTCAGTTTTGATAGTTGGTTTTTCAGCGAGGAAGATTCAATGTGTGAGGCCAAGTTTTCGAAAGCCTTAAAGAATTATTCATATCACAATTTACATGTACAGGAAATGTAATCTTTATAAGTACCAAATTAGCACTAAAATGTGAACTGTGTGCCATTAGCTACTCTTTGTGCATCCCCCCACTGATTAGACATATGAGCCATGCATGGTCACCCATGCTGTTATACAAATGTCTACATTATAGTCATTGGTTTCACTTAATTTACTGTGTAAATTTATTGCTGCTGTGAAAAAAATGCAAAGACTCATTGCAGGTTGGAAGTGAACTGTTAATATGTATTTCTTCCCTATGAAAAGGACTTTTCTGTCATGTTACATACATGAATGCTACATCCTGTGTTTCCAGTATATTAAAAAAAATCTGGCAAAATCTCTGTACTGATGCTTTCTTTCTTGCCATCATGCTTGTTTCATTCATTTCAGACCCCAATATTCTCCATATTACAATAAACTCAGTGGCAACTTTACCAGTTAGACCTGTAAAATGCACTTTTATAGAACTCACTCATTTAGATTGTATTAAGGCTTAAAGTTTTGCATAAATAAGGAGTAGATCCTGTCATTTACATTCTACCTCTTTGATCATTTTTGATTTAATTGCTTGTTTTATAATATTGTCAACTTTATGTTGTTGCAAAAGGTTAAATTGACAGACATCATACACCCAGTTTTATTGATATGATTACATCTTAATAAAAAGAAATTATTTTAAGTTGTAATGTGAAACTCTTTTCATGTTGTACTTAATCCAGCATGAACACCTGAGGCCAAAAATTACGCCAAGGCAGAAGTGTCAAAAAACTGCAGTTCCTCGAATGGCCACTTGAGGGTGGCATTAAAAGCGTGTAAATCCCCATACACCCCCATGTTAAAATGTCCACCTTTATAGCTGTAATGGACATGTTTACATCCTAGTACAAACATGGTTTTGGTCTCAATAGCTAATTTCCCTCTTCATCACAACTGTACTGGGATAAATTTGTATATAATGCACTAACTGAAATTGTGTAAAAGCTTAAAGTTATGCATGATTATAGTCCAGAACCACTGTAGCTGTATTCATACTCCATTTCTTTGCTCATTTTTGGATTAGCGTCAAGTTAGGAGAAGTCCGCGGAAATGGACCCCACTGAGCTGCGTCAGTCTTTACATCCAGACTGAATTACATTCAGAAGTGCTTCTGATATTTTAGACAATAAAAGTTAGAATATGTCAAAGTTTTCTACATTTATTGACTCAAAAAACACAACTTTTCTTTCTTTATAGATGGTGTGGGGGTGATGTATTGTGCCATCTCTGTGTGATGTAGCATTTCTTTGCAACAGCTACAGTTAGATTAGTGAAGTCATTTCATCTGTTCGCAGCAGTTTTTTAAATGTAAAACATTTACAGCCCAGAATAAAGAACCCCATAATGAGGGTTCACACTGACCTCTGAGCATCTTTGACAAGAGTAACACCTCGTCGTTTGGCCTTGAGTTTTCGCTCGCTTGTTTCGTCAGACATTCTCTGGTAATTGAGGTCAAAATGTCTTTGCAGCGGCAGACTTTGCACAATGTGTTGATTTCGTGTTGATATTTTGCTCTCTCATAAGTGATGACCAGGTGAAATAGCCTTTTAGAGCGTGAACATAATCTGCAAAAGGTTGTTTTTGCCCCTGCCCCAGTCCTGCCCACCCATTCCTGTTATGACTATATCTATACTTTATATGAACTGGCTGCTCTAACTTGCACACAGATACTATAGAGCGAAAACTTTTCTGATATAGTTCAATGACAAGGGGAAGACATATTGCGGCATTGAGACATTTTCAAGCAAATTGTCTTTAAATTGATTTTCGTCTGATGTTTGTCCTTGATTGTTTGGATCCCTTCTGTTGCAGGATCTCCTTGCGGATCCCACAAGGCTCCTCTGGCTGGCGTCCCATCAGAACTCGTCACTTGAATGAGAGACGGCTCGATGGTGCTCAGATAGAGTGCTGTCAGAGGAGCGGCATGTGACTAATCAGGACTGGGCTCGGCTCCCTGCCTCCCAAACCATATTCTGCTGATTCAAAAGGCCACTGAGACACCGCGGCAATGGAACAGCATGATGGGAATCAGAGAAAGTCGAGAAATATTACGGCTGATCTTGCTTTGGTTGATGTCCAACACAATATGGGGGGATATATCAGCAGGGCTGTTGAAAGTCATTATGGGATTCATTATATGATGTAGATAAACAACTGATTGATCCACCCTGGTGTCAAAATTCAACAGCAAACCGAGTTACGGCTCAAACATATGGGTTACTCATATCTACCCTGCCGTCTCTGTTGCGGCTGCTCGTGCCTTCTGACTTACGCTACCCATCTCCCTGTGTCTATCTTTTTCTCTCACTCCCTTTTTTTTATCTCTCCTTTTGCTTTCTCTGGTCATTCTTCGCCTTGCTCCATGCCTCCACACACATAAAATGGAGGGCAGCGCCGAGGTTCCAATTCAGAACTCATTTGTGGAGCTGCCGGCCCCCTACCCGCTCAGCAGTTGCCGAGGGGACCCAGGGGAGCCCTATCACAGCTCTATATGCAAATGTCCTTGCACCTGGGCAACAGCGTGGGCATGCTGGGACTGGGAGCTTATTTATGCAAATCTCAGGGAGACAGTCACAGCACAACACAGAGCCGGCCACAGACACTGGTGGCCATATCTCCCCGGCAGCACAAAAAACTAGTTGGAGAAACGTGGCAAACATGAAAGATGTGGACTGAGTGGCGAGAGGGAGAGCAGCGCGACAAAGTCAAGGAGATTAGGAAATGTGGAGTTTATGGTAAATAAAATGTATGGATGCTGCGTGTGGATGTGGAGGAATTTTGGTGTGCGGTTTCACATTCAGTATGAGAAGATTAAATGGGACTGTACAGGTATGTGCAAGTGAGACAATTATAATCTTGATTAATAGTTCAGTATTTGTGGCATAACCCCAACGGCTTCATGTAAAAGAGCACACACACACACACGCATGCATGTATACACACACGCCGCAAAGGTGTTTGTTTGCCATCACAACACTCCTGACAAGAGGCAATAGCGCTGAATGTGTTAAAGCGCGCCACAGTGAAAGGAGAACAAAACCAATCTTTGTGTCTCAGCTGGCCCTGCCTCCCGACTGGGCCCCACCACTGTGTGAGACATCACACAGGAAAACGCAGCCTCTCCGCATACAACAGGCCACATTAATGTGCAAATGTATGCAAGAAAAATTTCAGAAAAGCCAAAATTACTGAGCCAAATGAGGTAGCTGCACTCAAATTGTTGGGATTATGAATAATTACCGCACATTTTCTGGAACTTTCCTCAATTTCCTGTGAAACAATGACTTCAGTGGTTTAATTGAGGAAAATCCAAACGTGGTGTGAAGTTATTGTGTTTCAGTGGCTGGAGGTAGGAGCAACCAATAAGCAGTTTCATTTGCTGAATCAGTGGACATAGAAGGATGGGAGCAATCATCCTCCCTTTTTCTTCATGGATGATCTATGGTCTCTCCTTCCAGCTCTAAAGAAAGCCTTGTTAATTACATGCAACACGCTGTCAGCAGAGACGCTTAAGCACTGATCAGCCACGACATTAAATACACTGACAGGTGAAGTGACGTGGACGTTGACCCAAACATAGGCACCTTTGCCATCCAAGCACACCCCATCATTGTAATCTGCATCTCCAGTGACCTACGCCCCTAAAAACTGCCCAGAAAGACCTCAAGGAACATAACAAAGAGCCCAAAGTGACCACATGGCCTCCAAACTCTCCAGATCCCAATCAATCAAGCATCCACCAGAACAAGCTCAGTCCTCAGAGGTCTTCTATCACTGTTCACAAAAGCTCAAATGTTTGAGGCAAATAAAGAAAAAAGGAGAATAATGCTTGGCGCTGGATGCTATTGCTCCAAGACAAAGCGTTCATCCACACAGCACAGGTGGCAGAAGCAGCTAAACGTGGCCTTGAACTGTTGCCTCGTGCACCTAACTCATTCAACCTGCACCGTCTGAGTCTTTTCCAAACTGAAATCCCACCTGCACGGTCGCAATTTTCAGAGTGATGATGAGGTCATGCATGCTGTTGAGGAGTACCTGGAAGCTCAAAATGTGACCTTCTTCCACAAAGGGACAGCGCAGCTCGACCATCAGTGGACCAAGTGCATTGAAGTTAAAGGAAAATAACGCTGAAAAATAACAGTAGTAGTGTGCATGTGCAGATTGCGTAGACATGACTTCCTGCAGTAGTACAGAGTCAAGTGGATCCACAAAGGAGTATAATCAAGGTATAAGTTGGAGATTTATCAGAGTGGTTTCTGTGTACTTAGTTAAGACAATCTACTTAAATGCTGGATGACATATTGTGAAATAAATAAACACTCAACATAGTGGAGCATCTCAATAACACAGATTCAAACTTCAGGGGTTTCGTACGTGACATAAATAAGGATCCAATCCTGTCAACTTGCAGAATGGAGTTTTCTCTATCATCGTTCTTCTTTAAAATAAATTTGTGATTCTAGCATGTGCAGTAGAGTTGAGTTACTCCAAAACCACAACTTGGGACTTCATCGATCTGCACAATCTAGTAGAAGCAAGAGTGTGGAGTTTCGTCTAGCCTGTTCTAAATTAGGAAGAGAGTATTTTAATGGGGAAAAAAATCTAAAAATTGAACTTTGATACACAAAGATTTCTTTTTGGGGTTCAATCATTGACTACAAAGGAACTTTCACTTAACGTTGCATCATTTAACCTTGCTTGTTTGCAGGGCGGCTCAAACCACAATCTCTCATTACCTCCTAATACTGACTGAATGACCAGTGGGTGGGAGGCTTTAGACAGAGCCGTGCTGAAAAACACGGAAGCGACATAATTAGGACGAGCATGGTAACGTGTTGATAATTGACTATGCGTATCTCCAGCAGCTTTCCCAACACTGCTAATGAGCGCTGAAATCTAGCTAACATCTCCACGAAACATCTAGTTCAAGGAGGGTTCTGATAAAAACTTCTGCATTGCTCCTTTAATCTGGGTATTTGAAAGGCAGGACCAGGTAACAGTGAAGTGTTTCCATAGCAATTAGAGTAGTGTTTGACATGCAGAGCCTTAAACAGCAGTGGTCATGGAGGAAGGGACTCTCATAGAGCTGTAATTCACCCTGAGAATGATGCACCAGCCTTGGGGGCTGACTGGCAGCTTTGATGCTCTGATCACCAGGACGCTGCCTCTCACCTTCTGGTTCAAAACCTGTGAAGAAGAAGAAGAAGAAATAAAGACGAGAAACAAGGTGATTAAGAGTGATGGCGCCCGACTCTTTGTGGTTTGATTGAGAGCAGCAACAACTCCGATATAACGTAAGGTGCTTTAAAAAAAAAATGCAGATGAGTCCATCATGAAAAGCAGATGAAAGGATTCTTTGGTGATGTGGACCGCGAAAGAAAAATGTCAGAGAGGAAAATGACTTAAAGAAAGAGGTAGAAAATGGAGGGGAGGGGATGAAGGAGGGCTGGGACGGTTGTTGTTATTGTGTTTGATGTAGTGCTTGACAAGAGAGAGAGTTTAGAAATCCTTGTGTAGTACGAGGCAGAGGAAGAGAGGGTTCATTTAAATGCATGCTCACTCAGGGACCATACGGAGTGGGTGTCTGCTGAGAATTCATCATGGCCTCACTGATAAAGCCTCAGCCTCTTAGCGAAGGGAGAGGAGAGACAGATCACTCTCTTGAGGTGAGATTGCCTTGTGGATGGACACTTGTTATGTAGAAATACACAACACTGACGGATATTACCATGGCACTTTCGGACCGGTTCGTCATCCCTCCATCCTCAATCCACACCTACATCCATCAATTCTGCCATTTTCTCCTGGTTGAATAAAAAGTGCTCTCTGGAGACCGTAGGCTGCAGACTGCTTCGGAGATTAACTTCACAACAATTAGGACCAAAGTTTTCACAGAGACGTGCGAATCTTTACAAAGCATCCAAGTAGAAAAAGGTGGTCAAACATTTAGAATGCACAAATATCACGTGATGCTATGTATATAATTTTAGCTTAAATGTACAAGAATTTAAAGCTAAATGTTTTAAACGTAAGGCCTCATAATAGCGAACTGCATTTTTGGATTTGCAAGCAGCAAAAGTAAGTGCAACAAATCAAACACAAATTTTATTCCGAAGCTGGTATTGGTTATGGCTACAAAGGTGGAACTTTTGTCTCAAACTTCTGAGATCAATCATACAAGCACGTGTGTCGCCATTCCTCATTTTTCTTTTTTAACTGCTTCTTCAAACGCCCAACGGCTCTTTAATTCGGAGCATCAGGACTGTTTGGGGGGTATGTCTGAGAAATGGTTCCACCACTCCTAGCTGCTGTAGCCTATCCCGTCTCCGTTGATATTGTTTCCATCCTCTTCTGGTCTGGCAAACCAGTTATTGCTAGTTAATGTGAACCGCATGGCAACCAGACTAAAAAAAAAACTCCAGTATACTGCAAAATACAAGGAGGTTTACTTGACACCAATTAGGTGAACCCTTTAGATAAAGGCTTGGATGTAACTGACATTCATTTATATGTAAAAACAGGAGAGCAAGTTTGTCTTAATTCACCTTATCATACGCAGAGGTTAATCCAAGTGCTATAAAGACAAATCTAAGTTTCAAGAACAGCTGGTTCCACCATCAGGCAGCATAATGACTAAATGCCATTTCATTGCGTTTGGTCTGAACTCTAGGAACCACTAACTGACCAGTCCCAGCAGATTTTAGAGCCATTCCAGGTCCAATGCTCTATTTTTAAAGTTACAGGACTATAGGCGACATCTTTCAGGCATATCTCTGTTTTCCTCTGGGGATAAATTTTTTCAGTTTTGAAACTTTCTTCTGGCAGAAATCCATAATTCTCCTTCTACACAGACTTTCAAAAACCTCCTCCAAACCTACCTGGTCACCAAGGCCTTATGCTGTTTTCCCTACAAGCACGGCTGTTCTTGTGTGTTCTACACTTGTCCATGAGTCCCTGGAAATGTACTATATAGGTGCAATTTATTTATTATCAGTATTATTAGTATTAATAATAGTAGTAGCATTATTAGCATTAAGTTTATATTTGTGTTTCTATTCACCTGATCAATGTAAGCTCAATGTTCACACCACATTTACCTCCATGTGGCCTGAACTGACTCCTGATGGAAGTATATTTAGCTGTAAAACACTGAGGGCTGGCCTGAATAGTGGTTTCTGGTCTCCGGATATTCGGGCCCTATTAAAGACGAATATCCGAATATTCGTTCCGCCCCGTAACGTCCGACGGGGGGGTGGGGGATGTGGCGGGCACGGTCTCCCGGACGCAAATTTTGTCTTCAGTTAAACTGAACAATTCCCAAACAGCGGAGGTCTTTGGCATCTTATCTTGTGTTTATGCAACGAAGTGAAGCGTGACGTCAGAGTCGGCAGCCATCCGGCCATTCAGATGTTGGTAACAAACACGAATGCATGAGCCGAGATGAGTCGAACACGACGGGATGAGCCAAAGTGGGACGCGGGCGAAGAGAAGAGACGAGCTCCGAATATTCCTATTTTCGTCTGAGGGAGGAGGGAGTGATCACATAGACATATGTGTATATGTTATAGACATATGTGTATATGTTTATGTGATCACACGACGGGATGAGCCGATATGAGCCGAAGGCGGAGGAAAGACAGTAACGCCGAATATTCGTTCCGCCTGGTAACGTCTGACCAGGGGGGCGAATATTCAGATACCAAAATTAATATCCGGATAGTGCCGTAGCGAACAAATATTCGGATATTCGGGATATTCGGGTCCAGCCCTAAAAGCACCCTGCTGTGTTCAACACTAGTCATTAATTCTATCTGTTGTTTTCTGTTGGCCTTTAGAAGAAGAAGGGTTAATGAGCAGAAGGGATCCAAATACTGGGCTTAAAGATTCTGTACAGCAGGGTGAAAAGCAGAGAAAACTGTACCATCTACCAGCTTTGAGCCGGTGTTTTACATTGTGTGCCAACAGCTTTTGCGGGAAATCTGCTCAATAATTTTATTGCATAAAAGGAGAATACTTTATGGGGCAAAACAGATGTTTTGTTGCTCGGCTGGGGCCCTGCATATATAGAGCTTCTGGCAGTATCAGATGCAAAATTGGGGGAAATGAAATATGATAAAAACTATCTCAGCTCAACTGTTAGTGTTGACAGTAATTATACAAGAGTAGTACAGTTTATTTGCCAATGACAGTTATTTAAAAGATGCTATGTATAAATCCCTGTAGGCATATAGGCATTTTTCTTATTGAATGGTGCATATATGTGCATAAACCTATATATACAGACAACAGGAATGGTCTCTTCTACCAGATGTAAATTTAAGTCAGGAAACGTTCATGGTGACAAACATAATTTATTGACATCATTCAGCTTTGAGGAGCAATTAGCACACATCTGCAAACACAAACAGGAGAACAATGGTGAGGTGACAAGTGCAGAGTATGTTTTCATTTGCTTTTCATTTACATTTTGAAAAAGGACAGTACAGTAGTTGAACAATGACTTGAAATTCCAGTAAAATGCAATATTTTGATCCTCCATAGGGCCTGAAGGCTCACTGAATGGTTTACTTAGGACAACAATGATGTGAATCATATGCTTTGGCCACCAGATCTCAACCCAGCTGAACACCTATGGGAGATTTTGAACCAGAATTAGACAGTGCTCTTCAATAGCACCATGAAAACATGGAATATCTTTTGGAAAAATGGTGTTCAATCCATCCAGAACATTAAAGCTATTCTACACGTAGTGGTCCAACACTTTACAAAAACACCTTATGTTAGTTTTTCCTTTAATTTATCAACCATCTGCAGGTAATTTATATTAAAATGCATTGTATTAAGGACGTTCAGCTTGATTTATTTGCCTGAATTACATTGGTTGTAGCCGCACACATTCATTTTCCATTGTGGTTATAGTCATTGTTTTGGATTTTCTGATGTATTTATTCATTGCCCACATAGTTCACAGTAAATATATGTAATATTTGCCGCCGGTAGTCTCAGTTTGTGAGCAAAACTCTGCACAACTGGACTAGAATACCAATACGCCTGTGACACATTTGTTATATAACGCAGGTGCTGGTAGGTCGTCTTTAAGCTGAATCAGCAAGCTGTGCTTTTTCTTGTTTGCTTGCTCTGGCAATTAGCTTTTGAACCTCCGTCACGTCCTTGGACAGAACTGTCCTACCTACATGCATCTGCCTCTCTAGAGAACGCTGCTAATGCTTATCACAGTGAAATTTTTTGCCACCAAAACAACTCTCTCCGTTCCCTCTGTTTTTTCCTCTGTTTCTCTTTGTGACACACATACAAAAAAAAAATAAGTCAGAACTAATTCAAAGGCAATCTTCCATCTGCTTCCACTCCAACGTCCTGAAAAGTTACAGATTTTTATGCTTTTTTCTCCCTCTCTCATTACTAATGTGATAGACGGACAAACTTTTTTGGAGTGCAAGGGGTTTTGGGGGGGGGGGGCTGGCATGGCTGCGGTGGTGGCGGCGGTGGTGAAGTAGGCAGCAATTAGCATGGCGCTAATGAACTCCCTCTCATTATCAGTGAATCAACAGGCCTGTGCTAATTACGGTTAGCAGGACAGACTCCTCTCTCCCACTGCGACGGGCTTCAAGGTCCCTCCGGAGCTGCAACACACCGGATGGTCTGCCAGCAGCCACAGGTGCAAAGCGCTCACTGCCAATGTTAAAAACAGAACATTACACATGAACACACACACAAACATAAGGCCCGACAAACGCACACATATCCTCCCTCTCATCTCGTGGTCATCTCATGCAGATGGACCCAACACACAGCCTTTTTTTTTGTTCTTTTTTTACATATCTGGTAGCCCTTTATCACCCGATGCTAAGCACATGAGAGAGGTATGATGCAAACATTTGGCTGGTGCTGTTCGAAAACAGTCACCTGTACTGTACACACAACATTTGCTGTTCTTTGTTAAGGTTTATTACAACATATTCCCATACATTTGGAGATTGTCTCAGTGGCAATAACAGCATTCTATTTATTGCGTTAAATACAGGACATGCAGGAACACAAAAGCTCAGATTATAGAGACTTTAAAGCTGCATTAATCAATATTTTCATATTAAATGACTACATGCTATGTGAAAAGTGTCGCCTCTGGTGAAGAACCCATAGAGGATTATCAACGATTTCCTTCCACTGTTGAGCCTTGAGTGTTTTCAAAGGAAAATGATTTACCTTTTATACGCTTTCTCTTCCAATGCTCTCATCTCACTCAACATGTCTTCTATCTATAGCAGAAAAAACAGCAGAAAAAACTATCTGTATACAATTTTCTCAATACAGCAGGCGGGCAGACGAAGTTAACAACTTGCTAGTGAACATAGTAGAGCATTCATTTCCTTCAGGAGCCGGTGGAAACCAAAACAGCAACTATGACCCAGATAATGTTGCGTCATGTTGTTGAACAATACAGATTTTTCCTAATATTTTTGTCATATCATCTTTCAAATCTATCAGTGCTGTGATTTTTAGCTTGCCAAGCCCTAGACATTGTTTCAGACCAGGCACACTCCACTTGAGATTATCACTTCCTGATGCCAACATCCCCCCTCCACCAGCCTCTGTGCCCCACCACACAGCATAAAACTGCTCAGAAACAGCTCAACTAACATGATAAAGACCTCAAGGTGTTGACCCGGCCCCTAAAAACCCCCAGATCCCAACCTAATTGTACACTGTGCTGAAAGAAGCCCACTGGATCCAACGGATGCGTTGCCAATGTATTGGTGCCAAACATCGCAGGAGACCTCCAGAGATTTTGCATCAGAGACCCAATGGTTTTGAGCTGTTTTGGCAGCAGGAGGTGGACATAAACAATATTAGGCAGCGGGTTTGATGTATATATTAAAGGCAGAATAGAAAAGCCAACTAAAGCCAACCATACCCTCATATGGCACACAACTACCTAACAAAGTTAAAACAGAAGCACGTTAGGACTAATATTTAACCATCTTTGCTTGCTGTGTGCTAAATTTAGAAACATTAATTTTGCAATGACTTGGGCTGTTCATGTCTTTGGCATCAGAAAACCAAAGAATTTGACACTCTCCCAATATCTCCTGTTGGACTTGCACTTCCCATTGGCATCCATGTGGTCTTTGTTCCTTGTTCTTAAAGCTTGGTAGGCCTCTTTCCCCTGGTTATGGTTATGCTAGGCATGGACAGGGCCTTGAAGAAAGGTCAGTGTCACTGTTTTGGTTAAACCTTAAAATAAGGTGATTCTTACCGTGTTAATTCTCGAATCAGATCACCTTTTATGCCCCGTTAGACACTGTTATAGTTGCATTGCACTATGCAAAGACCTCAGCAATGTAGAATGTTTCCTTGTACAAAACTACACAAATGAAACCCAAGCTAGCATTGCCCTTTAAACTGTGCAGGTCCTGCACTGAGTTGTGTACCTTTTAAGTGGCATATTAACACAACATCTGTCATCTATCTTACAACAACCTCCCAACATTCCCCTGCTCGGCAAACAAGTGTTTTACAATAGACACAGCAAGATCCATTAATCAAATGCCACTTGTAAAGCCAGCAGTGGCCCTCGCCTATCAAACGCTCTAAATACTTATTGAAAAGCACAACTTCTAACTCCATTGATAAAGGGACTAAAGGCTTTTCAGTGAGTCACTGAGGCGAACAAACACCAGAAAGATTTTCGGTGTCAGCCCACAGCATGAGCCATAAGATGGGACCTGGGCATGTAAAATAGACCTCCCCCCTCCTCCTTTTCTATCCATAACTTAAGCAGAGATCAGTGGCTAACACTCTTAATCCCAAGGGGGTGCTTTCTGAGCTGTAATTTAAAAATAGCGTTTTAATAACACACCACTGCTACAGTACATTAATCTCAGAATTAATTATCTACCCCACCCCCAGCCTATTTGCTTGAAAGAGGCTCTTTGCTGCATTTCTTGTGTTTTAGTTCTATTTATTCCACGAATGAGCGGATAAAGAGATGCATGTGGAGTGTCGAGCGCAGTAATTATGCAGTTGCTGCTATATTACCAGCATGTATATGAAAAACCAGCCAGTGAATTAGAGCTGCAGGGTGTCATCCGTATAAACGGTCAGTAAGGTGAGATGTTCTTAAACGGCGGCGCTTTGCGATTGTGCAACATAAACAATTCAATTAAGAAAATGGGAGCGTAATCTAAAGATATTGAAGCAAACAGCTGCCGTATGGAGAATAACTTCATGATTTTTATGCAAGAAAATGTTTTTAATCAAACGTCACTCCCAGCAATGGAAAGTCAATTCCGAGGAGAAATTAAAGAGCATAATGTGACTGCAAGCCAGGCCTAAAGGCACCGCAAATATTCAAAAACAATATTAAACTGCAATAAATAAAATATGAACCTTTCTTTGGCAATATAGCATTCAAGTGTCAGGGGACGTGGGCACTTAATGCAAGTTAATGAAACACAAGAATCATGTTTAAAGGCGATCACTGAGCATTTGCCGGAAAAAGGTGATGATCGCGTTGCCGAGGCCCTCTGGCAGAAGTTGCTGCCTGACAAGAGATCAAGTTGAACAGTGACAGTGATTATTAGTATATAGGCCGGGGATGTTAATAAAAGAAGAAAAAGAGCAAGTCTTCCTCTTGTTCTCTCTCGCTTCCTTTTCTCGCTGATTGACTGACTGACTGACCTCTATTGTCATAGCTCCACGGCTGACAGTGATCTCCACACATACATCACTTCGTATGTTCCTCGGCTGAATAGCGGCAACGTGCGCCAGCTCCGCATGAGGCAGGTGCCCCCGGGTCTGTGTATCGCAGATAACCTTTACAAGGAGGTGCAGTTCACGCCTCCCGGCCCCCGCACCTTCCCGCTATCGCATCAAAGGATCTGGATGTGGTTTAATTCAGACACTGGAGAGACGGCCGGGGCTTGGCATGCATGATTGATGTCGAGTTCGTAACATTAGGTATCATAAGGTGTAATATAGAAGATAGTGTGAAGTGTAAGATTGCGTTTGAGCGCGTCGAAGGGAAATGGGAAACAGTTTGACAGCTCTCGGTGCTTTATGGTTTCCTGCTGTTCTTTTTCTGCTCTGCGTATCTGACCACAGCTATAAAAACCAGGACCTGCTATTAATCTGTGTTATGCAATGTGGTAACTCGAACTTCCTCTGCATCACTGTCTACGTCTGCCTGACTGTGTGCTTTTGCTTCTCCTGCACACACTTCCAGAATCCCTTTCAGACTTTTAACGTTTCAATTAACGTTTGATTGAGTGATGAAATATACAAGCCTTGGAAGCAAAAAAAGAGAAAAAATGACATACATTTTTGTTGTTTGTGACATGACTCTACTCAGATTTCTGTGTCTCCTACATGACATCCTATTAATTTTGTTTATACCGAGGCAGGTGGTTGTCAGTAAAAGTCATTTCGTCAATCAATTTTTTTCGGACTGACTATTTTTCAAATGAAAAAATAAGTTGCTAATTTTGTCAGTGCTCTTTCTAGACACTGCAGGTTTAATTGCTAATTGTTAACTGGGAATGAATGCATTTGCATATTAATTAGTTAGCCCATTTGCATTTTTAATTTGCTGCCTTCAAAGGGGGTGAGATAAAAGGTCGCACAATTCTGAATAATTTAAATAATTTATGCTCCATTGGTGAAAAGAAGCTGAACAGAAGTGTTCTGCGGATATTAACCCCTGAGAGCTTTTACCGAATAAAGCACTCCAAAAATTGTTTTAACAAATCTAATTAAACGGAAAAAGGTCTGAACACACAACCACCCAGAGCACCAGGAGCTAGAGTGTGTCCTCGGGAACAAAAAACGCTCAGGAGAGAGTGATGGAGGGTGTATGGATATGGAGGACGAGACTTCCAGCCCTCCATCCGGATATGAAGGCCTCTCGTAGTCTTTTCATCATTCAGATTGATCAAATACCCCTACAGGAATGCTGATGGAGTCAGCGCTTGGTAATAGTAATTCTCTCTGAAGTTAAGCTGCTCTTTGCAACGTGACATACTCCATAAGCAATCAAAGAGATGCATGCACTGTGGTGGATCCTTGAAAGTTAGCCGAGACTAATTTCGGCTGCGCGTCCAAGTTGTCATTTTTAATGAATGGACACCGATAGCACGAACGCATTTATCAGCTCATCACAGGGAAGGAACCGCAAATACACTCATTTTAACTTTAACCTTAACTTTCTTCTCCTCTTCTAACAACTCAAGTGTCCATTTAGACAAAAATAAAATAAAAATTCTCTTCCATTTTTGGGCACAAGGAGCTGATATTTTCACTCCCTCTTCTTCAACCAGGTCCCGACTGCATTGTGAGACTGTCTCCTCTCCTTTGTCCCAGTGATCTTAATTACAGGCCCTGGGCCCTGAGCAGAGAAGCCCATTTAAATCAGAACACATCCAGCTTCCATTATGGGCTTGGCATTTGGTCTTTGTGCCCATGCTCTTAAATTACATGCTGCCAATCCTAGTGGGCACGGGCAAGATGAGGAGCGGAGGATGGGTGAGAGATGAGGTGAAAGGGGGGACGAGAGAAAGGAGAGAGGGGGCTGAGAGTGGGAGAGGAGGGGGCCACAGGCTGCACTTGTCAACAGAAAGTTCACCCCTCCCTCTCTTTTTCTTCTGCCCTCTTTATCACCAGATAACTTATGTAAAGTAGCAGATGAAACCCATTCCCATTCACGTCGGCCTGATTGTCAGAATAAGCTTGCATTCCTTTGAAAAGTGATTGACCGCCTGAAAGGGTACAAATTAGGGGCCTGTTCGTCTTTTCTTCTCCGGTCGTGGGGTTTATTTGCGGCAGATTCACCCAGGCCCAAAATTAAGTGAACTCAGGCAGGGATGAATGGGAGAGCTCTGATTGAATAATTGATTTCTTTTGTGCGGCCTGTGTTTAAGAGGGATAACTAGACATCCTTTGGAGTGTAATGATTGTAATTACTGCGATGACTGGTCATGTCAAATATGACACAGAAAGGACTGTTATTAACCTTTATTCTCCACATAGGAAAAAAAATAACCCAATATCCTCTTGTCTCTCCATTCTGCATATGGGTTTCACCTCCGATAGAGGCATGGCCTGCTGTAGGTTGAATGCATGGATGAACTCATTCCCTGTCTTCTACTCCTGTTCCATGAAAGGTAGATGGGTAATTGACTGTGCAGTCAGAGTCACTGGTATGTCAATGACTCACACGGCTAGTGAGCCTTGGGGTAACTCTCAAAGTCCAATGCATTATGGCTCCAGAATTTAAGTGTAAAAGATAGGAGTTATAGCCATGTTCATGATATCTGTCAGATTCCCATATGCCTTGACCTCTCAAGCAGTGCGGCCTGAAATGGGCTTTAATGCACTTGATGCATTCGAGGGCGTCAGTGAAACAGACATTCATCACATAGTGATCAGACACAGTCTGCTGAAGGTACCGGACATGTGGTCCATATGAATCACTGAGCTCATGTCTGAGGTCTAAAGCCCCTATTTTAAAGCTGCACACGCAGAATGTCTCCAAACTAATGAAAATACTTTACAATGTGTCCACTGTACAGCTCAACCTTTCATATAGAGGCTGTCAGAGTTGCAGTTTGTCAAGAAAGTAAACTGATCAGAGTCTTCCTCACAAGTCATCACATACTGTCACTTTGTCAGGACCTCTTGGAAACACATTTGGGTTCCATTTAGCCTCATTTTTCAACTTGCAGGGTAATTCAATTGACCTATTAAAACTTGTGAATATCAGAAATAGACTGATAGGAAATAGGCTGGTGTCGTCATTATCACTCATTTTCAGGCAATAAGAAGTTTGCTTTGCAACTGATCTTTACCAAACTTAAACAAGCAGCAAGTGAAAATGAGCCTTAGCAAAAGTAAGTGGAAAAAAATAGATTCAGCCTCACACAAACCTCAGCTTTCTGTAACTGAGACCGTCTTCACCCCTCCAACCTCTTTATGAGGCTCTTCTAAAAGCTCTTACACCTTGTGCATATCTCCAGGATGACAGCAGCTTTGACAAAATGGCAGCATTTGACACTCTTTGGTCCTTAGTTTGGCATATGTCATAATCATCATTAGTTTTGTTATTGGCCAGTTGCAAGCAACATATTCAATTCAGTAAAAAAAACAATGTTTTTTTGACACTATATTCACTTCACCTATCTCCTCTCTCTGCTAATGTCCCAGGAGAGCTTTAAATCAGCAGTAGTATCTCACAAACTGAGCTGAAATGAAAGGAGAGCATATAAATTAGGTAAATAACATCATGAAATACTTGGTCTATAAATTCTTAGCCTTACGAAGACACCGGCTGAAAACACAACATGGGTCATTCTTGGTCTGCTAATAAGGCAGATTAAGTGTTTCAAAGGGAGGAACCTACATGCACATGCAAGACACACAAAGGTAGTATGACTTCTATCTCTGCTAAGGACACCATTATTCCGCCTATTTTTTTGTCCCATAGCTGGTTTGCTGCTATATTTATGATCAAAATCTTGCATATTGCACCTTTAAACAAGGTTTTGAGCAGTAAGACTGAAACAAACAGTGATGTTGCATGCCAGAAAATCAAAACAATGAGCTGAAACAAGCCGAGTAGAACTGCAGAGATGGTGAGCTTTAATGAACCTTTGTACATCACAGTCATGATGATGATTTAAAGCTATTAGTGCAGCTTTAAACACAGTTGCTTCACAGGTAGAGTTGAAATCTGAAGGGAAATCCCACTGAAGATACAAAAAAACTACCTGAGATATTTCTTCCTAATTTTCAAATCAAACCTTAAACCGTACAGCAGAAACAGAATATTCCAGAGAAGATCTGAACCTGAGCTGCTCCATAGATGGTAAATAGCTGAACAACCGCTTTGACTGCCCCAGTGGTAATTTTACTGGAATAAAAAGACATTTTAAGATTCAGTCACTTAAAGCTCATTTGGATGTAAAATCTAAATCATTCTCAAGTCCATGAACTCAATCTCTAACTCAGTGTCAGTGGAAAAAATCAACAGTTTCAATGCCGATGCTGTGATTTCCAGTCATCAGGCGGTTTGTGTTTGTAGATCCCGACACTTCAAAATCACTCAAATACTGCAGTTAAAAGTGAAACTTTACAGTGACAGTTGGAGGTTTGAACAGTTTTGTACCATATTCAAACAGCTTGTCCAGAGACTGTAACTGACAGCAGCTAATTCTTCCCGCTCGTTTCCCTCCAGCTCCAGGTGAAACTTTAGAGAGACATTACAGTCGCTTATTCCTAACCTGTCACCAGAAACCCCAGGCCCGGCTGCCCTTCAGTTGAACTTCTGTGTTCAGCGCTGCCAGCCTCGCCAGCTGTGGAGACAACTGAACAACTTCATTTGCAACTTCATTTGAAGCCTTTAATTAGGTACCACAAGCACTTGTACAGGAGGGAATATGACCAGTGAGCAGGCAGATGGCACCGAGGGAACAGTAACACATGACCCAAGTGGCTAATGTTGGATTAGTATGCAGCTAAAATAGTTCATGTTAATGCACTGAAGCCATTATTTTTGGGACGTCCTGCCTGTGTGGCTCCAGGGAGAGAAGTGTCAGTCTCTGTTGGTTGGTCAATCCTCTGTTTTGTACCTTGTCTCTAAAAATTATGACTATAAACAATTAAACTGCCTTTTCTTCTACATTTTGAAAGTAACCTTTTTCTTCCTGAAAGGTAAGACTGTGACAAAATAGGAAAGACTTCCAAAATATCCGTAGGGTCAGTGTTATACTTTATACATCCGTCAGTATGCAAGGGTTTGCTCAGGTATGAGGGATATAAATTTGCAAGGGACCTCTCTGGAATGGTGTCTTTCCAGTAGACTCCAAGCAGACTGGAAGGCAGTAAATAAGTAGTCTTGATTATACTCCCTTGCAAACACAGAAATACAGCGCTCGATTTAGACGGTCGCCAGGTCGCCGCGAGCGCCAGGAATCATGGGAGGTTGATGACATCATACAAAGTGGCTGCCTCCATGAAGAAAACATGATAGGCAGTTCAGCTCGATCGAGCGCTCGATTTAGACGGTCGCCATTTGCGACGTTTTTAGTCGCAAATGGCGACCTGGCGACCGTCTAAATCGAGCGCTGAAATACCTGGATTATTGTTGTTATCATGGTACTTCTCTAGTCTGGAGGAATTAGCATGAAGGGCTTCATGTGCCCCCGTGCAGAACGGTTGTATCTACAGTAAATATCCTTTAGTCTATTGCCCTTTTAGCACAGTGTTGCATGTTGCGGCCACAGGTATCTGTGTGCCGTGTGGTTCCTGGGGTGGTTTCCTGTTAGGCCTTTGCATGGGGAGATCGTGTGTGTGGCCTCAGCTGTGGCTGCTTTCAGAGCCTCTCTAGAACTCCAGCTGCAAGCCATCTCCACTGATGACTCAGGAGAGGACGACCTGCACTCCAGCCTTGATCTCCCCGCCTCCCGACCGTCCTGATTGGGCCACCATCCAGTTCGGTTTCACCTCTAGCCATCACCACACCTGCAGAGTATATAACGACAGCCAAACTCTCAATCTGGTTGGCTGGAAATTGTGACCAGTTTGCCCTGGTGCCTCTGTGAGTGATATTTTGTTTGTATTCCTGTGCTGTCCTTTGGTCTGTAGATACTTGTAGTGGGTACTACAGACACTTTGAGCTTCTGTTGACAGCTGCTAATTTGATTTGGAGAGTGAGGCTCTAGTTAGCAGTCTGCTAACTTAGTGAAGAAGCTGTTTGGTATTTAGAGTCTTTGTGAACTGTGTGTTCAGTATGTGTGTGAGGCACCAGTTTTGTTTAGTTTGTTTTCATGCTCTGTTGTATTAGTTTTTGTTACTTGTGGTGGATGTTGCTGATGTACTTATGTTTGGCTAGGGAGTTCAGTTACTTGGCTTGTGTTTAGATGGTTTAGACACTCTATTAGTCTTTGTTTTGTTATATTCTCTTCTTTGATTTAGCAACACCCGCCAGTCTTGTGCTCTTTGTTATCACTTATGTTCCATTTGCCACTAAGCAAAAAATCCCTTTACCTGAACCGGTAGCATTCTGGTTAATTTTATTGCGTGCAGCCAACCCTAGAGGTTGGATCGTAACAGTGCACAGATGCAAATTTTGGGCCAGTGTTCAAACCAACTTTCAGAGACTTGGAGAGAGTTCTAAATTTACATCACACAGACCTTATTTGCAGACACAGAAAGTACAATGCCAGTGTTGCATTTTTGACATCTGCAAGTCTACAATTGGTCTGCAAGTGTTAAAACACCAAGTACGCTACAAGGGACAGAACATAAGGCTCCAAGCAGATTGGAAAAGTACAATATTAACTATGCATCTGTGATGTTTGCAGCTTTCCATGAGTGTGTCTGGAGGGGAGTATAATCAAGGCTTAATACTGGCCTTTTCCAAAGTATGCAAGAGTCCACATGAAGCCGTTTTCTTCATCTCCCAAAGTCTGCAAGAGTTAGTGTGGTTTCTTCCACACACAGCCCACAATCTGTGTCTGTATTGCAACTATGCTACAAGGTTAGCAGTGTGTACGCGTGGAATACTCTGATACAACCTACTTTGACTCAGTTTGGATTTTATTTATACATCATCAAATCACGACATGTCATCTCATAGAATTTCAGTAGTAAAGTGAAATTTCAAACAGAGAATCTAACAATCCAAAGTTCCTTTCGGATTCCCTTTGAGCAGAACTTGGTGACAGTGGGAAGGAATCAAAATACCTCCCCTTTAACGAGAAGGAGGGGTGGGCTGCCATCTGCACATGTAGAGACAAGAGTCCTCCCGATGGACTCCAAGCAGACTGGAACATTAAAATAGCAACAACTACGTATCTAGATATGAGACAGCAACAGGATTTCCACCCAGGAGTCTGAGGGGCCATTCACACGAGGACGCTTGCAGGTGAAAACGGCAAAATATTTCAACAAAACACCCTACCGTTTTTACGAGGACGGCGTTTTGGGGGCTTGAAAACGCAAAAATTTGAAACCGGCCTCCAGAGTGGAAAAGTAGAAAACGCTCCGCCGTTACGTTTCCGTCTAAACAGCAAAACGCAAAACTTTGCCGAGATCTGACCACGTCGCGTACGCGATTACGTCACATACGTGCTTTGGTTTGCCAGCCGGTACAAGGACGTAAACAAAGATGTGTGATTATTTCCATCCTTCGTACCTTCAAGCAACTCTGGCAGCTCTATGTACACTACAGGAGTCATACCAACAAACGTACAGAATCTGTACAGATTCCATTCATTAACATTTACCGCGGCGGAGATCCAAAAAGGGAGATAGTAAGCATGCGCGTAGACATGGCAGCGTTTTATCATAGCGCCACCCAGCTGCCTGGCATGCATATCCAATCGAATTCCACACACTATAGAGTCACCGTATATAGGCAGATTTCCTTCAAAACCG
The DNA here is from genome assembly GCF_021347895.1 of Acanthochromis polyacanthus. NCBI lineage: Eukaryota > Metazoa > Chordata > Actinopteri > Pomacentridae > Acanthochromis > Acanthochromis polyacanthus. The sequence continues at coordinate 3,955,914 of NC_067128.1, forward strand.
CTCGTCTCAACGTGAAATGACAAGACGCCACTTTTGCGTTTTCTGTTAAGATGGTCCTCGTGTAAACGGCCCCTGAATTTTGCTTCTCGTGTGGGACCGCTCACCTTTTCTTTTAGTTTTTACAGATATAGGCACCTATAGGTTAACTCTGCGGTTGGGTTTAGGGGAATGTCACTATTAGGATTAAACTACAAGCCTTTCACAACATGTTTGAAGCTTCTCCATTTTCTGGGTTAACAGGGTGACAAGTTCCATCCCATGTATACGTGATTGGTTGGCCATAAAGGACCAACAGTGAAGGAATCACATAAATAGCAAAGATGTGTTGATTTGTGATGCAAAACTGCATGCTTGAGAGTGCAGTTTAGTTGGGCAAGAAGGTCATTTCTGAGATCCAGGGTTGCAATAATCCAGTATAATGGGAGGTGTGTGTCAGCTTTCACATTGCTCTCCATGAAATGTAGTTCAGACATTCGTGTTCCCTCAAGATAAATATCAATATCACCTGGGTGTTCCACTGGCTTTGCTTCTCAGCGGTTCAAAAGTTGAATTTGTGCAGTAATTGACTTTATTAGGAAATATCTGATAAACTAGTGGCATTACTGTCAGCTTCAGCTGTGCAGCGTGTTTAGTGCTTTTTTGAAAACTTTGGTACCTTTCGTATAAGATCCTGAGGGTTTGAAATTGAACAACAGTCAGTTGTGTGTATGAAGCTGAAACTGTTTCCAAGGAGCTATTTTTAGTAGAAATCTTGCAAAACAGTGAACAAAGGACGAGCAGATCACTCTGGCAAAAAAATAAATATTGCTCGGTATTGTCAGATATTGTAACCCAAATTACACAACAACCTTTGAATGAAGAAACAAAAATAAGTATTAAATTTCATTTTTACTGCTTTTTTATTATTTGAGTTGGAGAGAATGATGTCAAAATTGAGATTTAATAAAAGAAAAGCCTGAGCTAATGAGAAAACCTGAATTTGAAACGTAAATATAATCAATAGCGGACCAACAAAAGCCTCTTTTTTTTTTTTCCTACCCGTGAGCCTATAAATGAAGACACAAATTTAGTCTGGAGTTGGTTGCGACTGTGCCATCCTGCTATTTGTGTTCCTTAATGACTTTCTAATTCCTCATCAGTGGGTAGCTAGCCTCCACAGCAGGCAGACAGAGAGCAGTGGCAGGGTGCCATCCATGAACAGGTGCTCCTCCGTGTTGTGCTTATGCTGTCCGTAGGCCTCAATTACATCCTTTAGGTTGCTTTTAAATTGGGAGCATTTCAGACGCTTGGGTGCTCTGCTCTGAGCTTAACTTTTTTCTGCTTACACATTCGAGTGCTTGGCTTTGACTCCAGGTTCTGGTTGATTTGCGCTGCAGCTAACTGGTTTTAACGTGGTGGAAAAGTTAGCTGATGGATGCTACCGACTAAAAATCATTTATTCCCACTGCAATAACCACCCCGAACCAAATAAAACACTGAGCACTGCGTATGTACGAATTTATTTGTTTTTATCGGCTGCTGCTTCTTTTTAACTTTTCTTTTAGACATCTACTTTGTGAGCTGTTTTCAGTGTGTTTTTATGTGTTGTTATTGTGGGAACCAGTCAAAGAAGAATTTCTAACATAAAAATTATAATTATGTAGAATTATATGTACAAATTATAGGTACATATAAATATATGTTAGAGCACGTGACAAATTGGGAGATAACTAAAGTAAAAGACAAATAACGAATGAGAAGAAGAAAAACAAACAAAAAAAACAGTATGATGAATAATATAGTATCAAGCATGTCTGGAAGGAAACACCATGCTGAAAAACAAGAGATGTACACATATTTGGACACCGGAAAATTATTAATTTCCATGTTCACCATAAAAAAACAGGCCAAAATTATAAATAACATACTTTTTTTTTTAAAAACTACACTTTTACAAATACTATTTCCTTTACAAAATGTGACTATAAAATTACATTGTTTCACTGTATTTGTCTTAGAGATGTTATATTTGCTGTTATTTTTACATTTTTACAGTTTTTGAACTTTGCCATATTTCAATGGGTTTTTTTCTTCTTTTTTTTGGCACTCTTGCTGCCAGATTTTCACTGTTATTTTCTTTTTTTAATTTATTTTGTAGTGTGTAATCTATAAATGTCAGGCCTGATTACACTGTAAACTGAAAACTCTGGCTTTGGTTATTCAGTTATGAGAAACATTGCAGCTTCACAAATACCCACCTCTGCTGTCACTACAGACAAACCTAATCTTATGAGCGTTTGCAAGTTCTAACTGTTTCATCCTGATTAAGCAGCAACGAGACCACAACCTCTTCAAAGTGTACGACAACAGATGCACACACAAGTCATTTTGTTCTGAAACCGGTCCTCAGTGGAGGTGGAATGGTTTGACTTCTGACCTTTGCCAAGCATCAGATTTGAGTTTCAGTTTGCTTTAAGTCTTTATGGGTTTCGTTGCCTTCACGGTTTACGGTTCTTTTATTAGTACCGTGCTTCAAAGATGTAATCTGAACCAGTTACAGGTAAAAATATCAGCCCATGCTGATGTGGGTGTCTTATTGTAAAACTCAATACGGCGGAGCTCGGATTAAACGAAGCAGCATTCTGTGTGCGTTTTGTGCTTCAGTTTCTCTCCACATTGTTGTGATAAGATAAAACATTTGTTTTTGTTTCCAATAATGTTACTCCATTCAGTCTTATTAAGTACTTAAAGCATCTGAACATCAGGCCAAAATGCTGTGTAATAAAAATGTTTATTGCAAAAAAAAAAAAAAGTCTTCAAATGTACCTCTGAATGGAGCTTTGTAGGAAACTACACCTGCAGTAAGTCACCATTAGCAGATTGAATTTAATTTTCTATTTTCTACCTTTTGCTGATTTTTCATTCTTGCTTTTTCTTTTTTTCTTATCTAAGTTGCCCTCTGAGCTCCAGACACCTGTGACAGACTCTAAATGAGTGATTTTGAGGGGTGAAAGATGTTTTTACATTGGTGGATATTTCGTGGAGATTTTAGTTTTTTTTGGGACCATAACCCTACAAACAGTTGTCACAACAGTTTATCTTCATCCTGGACAACACCCAGCATCCCCTGCACCACACTGCGATCAGACAGAGGAGTGTGTTCAGCTCCAGGATGCTGTCTCTGATCAGCTAACAGACTCAGGAACTCTTTTGTCCCCCATCAGACCGTAGAAGTCATCACTGAGTGGACAGGAGGGGTCACAGTCAGGATCCCAGTAGGACCACAGTTAAATGTCCTGCACCTTATGTAGTTCTAAACAGCTGTTGTCTTACTACCTGTCAAAATCACTTTAAATCGTGGTGCCTCAAAATGTATAAATCCTGTATATTGACCATTAATACGTTTAATATTTCTATAGATTTTAACCCTCCTGTTGTTTTCATTTCCGAGCACCAAAAAATATTGTTTCCTTGTCTGAAAAAAATCAGAAAATTCTGAAAAAAAATTCCACAAATTTCTGAAAATTTGCAAAACTTTCAGGGAGAAAATTCCAATAATTCCTTAAAAGTTTCCCTTAAAGGTTTAATTTTTAAAAATCCTCCAAATTTGGCAAGAAAATTCTTGTAATTTTTTTTTAAAGTAACAATCTTCCAAAAAAAATCCTGTAAATATCTAAAACAGCTGCATATATATATATATATATCAATAAAACTTCTATTTTCTTTAATAACATTCAGAAATTTTTTTTTTAAAAAAGAGATAAACTGCATGTAGCTGTAAATTGTGTATATTGAAGACTGAAAAATAATTTGACTGTCTTGTGTTTTTTTTTTTTTACAGATTTTCTCAGTTTTATTAAAGTACAGGTAATATCTAATAAAACCACAGAAAAAACGCATTCATTTCCATGTTAACCATAAAAAAACAGGGCAAAATTGTAAATAACAAACAGAAAAACATCTGAACTTTTACAAATACTATTTCCTTTACATGTGACCATAAAATTACATTATCATTATTTTAGAGATATTATATTTGCCTTTTTAAAAAATATATTTTTAGAGTTTTTGAACCTTGCCATATCTGAATGTTTTTTTTATCTTCATTTTTTGGCACCCTTCCTGCCAGATTTTCACTGCTTTTTTGGTATATTTTTATTTTGCAGTGTGTAATCTATAAATGTCAGGCCTGATTACACTGTAAACTGCAAACTCTGGCTTTGGTTATTCAGTTACAAGAAACATTGCAGCTTCACAAATTCACACTTCTGCTGTCACTACAGACAAACCTAATCTTATGAGCATTTGCAAGTTAGAACGGTTTCATCCTGATTAAGCAGCAACGTGACCACAACCTCTTCAAGGTGTACGACAAGTGATGCTCACACAATCTAAATCACAACACAGGCAATACTTATTACAAATACATTTCATTAAGGCCTTAAAAATATGAAATATGAGTTCTTATTCCCTCTAAGTAGCGTCTTCCCAGGAACAACATGTTATTGAATCAGGTTACAGCCAATATTTTAACTCTCAAAAGCTATTTTTTATTCTCATCTCTTTTTTTTTTTTTTACTCTTTCAGTCTGATGTTTTCCATTTGTGCTTTTTCACTCTTTTTTTTTCATGATTCACTCTAGCCAACTTTCTTACATCTTCCTGAATGCTTTGCAGAGTCGGTGTTCAGGGACATTTACCTGGGAGCCACATATGCAATCGGTACTTCTTATTTGAAAGACGCAGACTTCTATAAGTCCAGGGAGACGCTGTGATCAGTGTCTGTACTGTAGGTGCAGTACCAATCAAGTTTTCATAACACAAGATTAGCACATTTCTTTACTTCTTTGTACTTGTTTTTTTAACTTAGATATATTTATACAGTATTGGGTTTAATATCTTCTTGAGACTTTGTTGATTTTACACTCTAAATGACTTAACTACTACTACTTCATCAGGTTACAGACACCTGTAGCTCATAACATTAGCTTTCGTATTTTTTTTCTTGCTTCTTTGCTCTCATAACATCTCCTGAAATCAACCCCATGACACAGAAAATCTGCAATGCTAAGAATTTTAATAAAGCTCAATGAATAACAATAATGGTTTAAAATGAAGCAGCCATGAGCAAAATACAATAAGCAAGTAAATAATAATAATAACAAAAATGAAGGAGAAGAATAAAAGATGGCTGGTGATGGAATTTGGAGTTTTCTCTTCAGCCATTCAGTCAGCGGCGGTCAATCAGCTGCGCCTGCTGGAAGAGAAACGAGGTTCAGTCAATATTAAAAGTGTTCAAAACTTCTACATAGGAGCTAAAAATAAACCGCATCGTCTGTACAATATAAGGGATAAACAAACAGATCATTCATCGTATTTAGGCGCATATGTAAGTGAACTAAAAACTTAAATCCAAGGCACTTCAGTAAAAAAACAACTCGATTTGTGAGAATTTTTAGCCTCTTGGATGAGAGGACGACAACGAATCTACACAGACAAAAATCACAAAGATACCAAACATTCTGCGTTATTTTCCCAAGAAATGTCAAGATATCCCAAAATTAAAATCAACACGTAGCACCAATGACTAATTTTCAGCAAAGTCATGAGCAGACGTAAAGAAATATGCGCTACCAGATGTGCAATGCTGAATTTCTGCAAGGAAAAACCGACGCATCCCCGTGAATGACACCTCTCTTCCACCACACTGGTCAGATCACTCAGAGCAGCACATCTACCAGGCCTCCTCTGATCTCACCCAGGAAGGAGACAACACTTTCATATCAATACCCCTGTCATCTCACAATGTGGCATCTCCCCCCTTTGAAGGTACAGTAGCATTGTTGCAGTTGCTCAGATGTGAAACTCGAGCTTTTATCATCCTGTTTTGGGCGAGGAGAAGCGGATTGGGAGATGAAGGAAGCGATTTCTTTTTAACTTGGACCCACCAAAGTGGAAAGAAACAGCGGCGTTGACAGGTGTGTGAAAGGAGTACTGCTGGGTCAACTGGAGAACTTCAGAGACCAGTTTAGAAGACTTCTTAGAGCCTCTCAGAAGACGGAGAGCAGCATGGCTCACCGGCAACGGAGCGAAAACAACACCCAGGAGTTAGCATCCAAGGCTAGCTTCTAAGGACGCCTGCTTTTACGACAGATTATTGTTTTCAGATCTGAGTGCCGGTGCCAGTCCTCTGACAAAGAGGCTTAAGACAGAAGCCAGAGAGATTTGCTCCTTGTCCTGAATTACCAGACAGCTGTAAACTACAAGTCCCATCCCACAGCGGGAGGATCACTCCTCCCATTAGCCTTGGCATAGTGCCGACTACAAATGCGAGATTCGTGGTCGTCGGGAGGCCCGGTTGGGACGAGACCCTCTGTCACTCACCGCGACACATGTCATAAAGTCATTGTATCGCCATCAATCCGGGGACCTAACCACCTCCACAGCAGATGGAGGCCCAGCAGGAAGACAGGGGGCCGTGCCCTGAGCCGGTGCCCCACACAGAGTGCACACGGCAGGAGTACGAGGGGCCACAACTATAGGGGAGCCCCAGACCCCAGACCGGCCCTCCTGTGGATACACCTCTGGATCAAGTCCTAATGTTGTCCATGATTAATTAGATACAAATGTAAGTAAGCCATTAGTCCAAGGAAACAGGCATGCTTTTGGTTTTAGCCTGTTAGCTAACTACTTAACCATCCGTTGTCCTCATTTCCTTGTTTGAAAAAAATGTAAAAATTGAGCAAAAAAAAAAATTCAAAATTCTGAAAATTTGCAAAACCTTCAGGAAGAAAATTCCAATAATTTATTTTAAAAAATTCCCTTAAAAGTTTGATTTAAAAAAATTCCCCCAAATTTGACAAGAAAATTCTTGTAAATATTTTCAAAAAATTTGTAAAAATCTTCCCAAAAAAATCCTAAAAATATCTAGAGTAGATTACATATATATCAGTAAAACTTCTAATATTTTCTTTAAGAACATTCACATAAAAATCGCTGGATTTTGGTTGTTTTTTTTGTGAATATTCTTCAGAAACATTTTTAACTTTTCTTTCCTAAAACCCACCTCTTTTCTTTACTTTTTTATTGTGTATTTTGCTTGTAGTTCTATAATTTTTACCTCATTCTATTGTTTTCATCTTAGTTTTATTATTTTTATCTTTTGATCATGTTTTAATGCTTGTGTACAGCACCTTGGTCTACTCTGGTTGTTTTAGTGCTTTATAAATAAATTTGATTTGATTTTTATTTGATTTGATAAGATTTTTTTTCCACCAAAAAATGTTCAAAGATTTCCCAAAAACGTTGAAAATGTGGACATCTGATGTTTCATTGTGAAAAACATTTTTTCCCCCACATTTTTAAACTTTAAACAACACGAGGGTTAAAAGTTATCTCCCTATAGGTGCATATTCTCTGTATTATTTTCAATCACAGCTCCATCTATCAGCGCACACATAAAGGTCTGCACACTGAGCATAAACACCTGCCCCATATTTACGAGTAAAAATAGTGATAAACATAGTCTGCAAAGGATAAAGATGTCTTGCCTCCCGTGAATGGGGATTTGTAATGATATTCATAAAAAGACCTCCTACTGGGGGCACAGGAAATACTGTTCCTTAGCAACAACATACACACTCTTACAAGCCATATCTTGGGGAATTTTGACCGGATTGGGATGCAAACAACAGAAAACCTTTAACTAGGCCATGTTATGAGGCTGCTCCCTATGGCTGATTATCTACAGTAGGTGTCTCGTCTGGCACAAATCTAGCCCTTAATGATACACACCGCATATCAACAAAACACAACACGGAGGAGAACAGAAGCCAGCGAGAGGTATTCTGCACAACCAAATCTCAGCCCTTTCAGTTCAGCTGAGAATCGTGTAATTAACGTTCCGATATCCATCACGGCTAAATGTCAGCTCTTACTTCTTACACCTTTTAAGCTCTTTTTCAAAGAAATCCTACATGACACTTTTACAAGTTGCTGCACAATGGATGCTTTGTACATTTAAAAGGTCATAAAGTGGTCAACCTTGCTATCTAATTCCTGTTCTCCCTCCAGCACTCAGACTCCATTTCACATTATCAGTTGATGAGAAAATTCTGATGGCTCAGGTGCATTAAAGAAGTCTTACGCCTATTTAACGTAATTAATTATTGAGTCCTGCTCATGACTGTGCATCGCGGGTGTAATGTCAGAAATGATACATTTGCTGAGGAAATATTCAAACCAATTGAAAATATGAAGCTAACTTCTAAGAAAACAGGGCATTCTGTTAGATTTTTCTCTCAAGATATTATTTATACTCGCTGTGCGTGGTGCAAAATAGTCACATCAATACACAAAGTCCATAGTTAATGGTGTTGAATTTTTTTGTGCAGTAAATCTTAAGCACACTTGCTTTTATCCTCTTCATCCAAAAAGGCCTTAAAAACAATTACCATCCCATAATGAGTGATGTTTGTTTCTCCCTGTCATTAATTACAGTTAATCAAAGACAACAGACGACTTAAAAGCATCACTCAGCAAAGAGCTCACAGAGGTCAGCTGACAAAACATTATCTTCTGTGTGCAGCGCTTCCAGGAAAAAACATCAAGCGACACCGCCAAAAAAAATAAAAGAAGAAGAAGAAAATAATAATAATATATATATTCAGTTTTAAGAGCACAACATGACAGATCATCTTCACAAATAGGAAATTATTAATCAGCACCTCACTGCTATTATCTGCAAATTAACAAAGCAGTCGAAATCTTTATTTTCCTTCCTGGAAGTCCAGAATATTCATAAATAAAGAGATGAGTGTGTGTAAAGATGCTCCTATAACTCTAATCTGCACCAGTTTTTTGCTGTCACCAAGTGACTCGTCTTTGAACCGACTCTGTTCACCCACCGCCTCGCTGTGGTCGAGCAGAAAGGCTTCATTGCCCTCTTGTGGTGGAAATATGTCATTAATATGGCAAAAATGACCCGTTTTAAACTTTGAAAATGTGGGGGAAAAAATAATATTTTCACTGTGAAACGTCTGATGTCCACATTTCCAACATTTTTGGGAAATTTTTGAACATTTTTCGGTGGAAAAAAAGGAAATCTTCTTTCAGAACATTCACAATTCGCTGGATTTTGGTTGATTTTTTTGTGAATATTCTTAAAGGAAATATTAGAAGTTTTACTGATATATATGTAATCATTTTAGATATTTTGAGGATTTTTGGGGGGAAGATTTCTACTCATTTTTTGAAAATATTTACAAGACTCTTCTTGCCAAATTTGTTTTTTTAAAATAACACTTTTAAGGAATTATTGGATTTTTTTTCCTGAAGGTTTTGCAAATCCTCAGAAATTTGGGGGATTTTTTTTTTTTTTTTGCTGAATTTTTGGATTTTTTTCAGACAAGAAAACAATATTTTTGGTGCCCATAAATGAACAGGAGGGTTAACAACAGCTCTGGAGGCTCCTAGCAGCGGGCCTAGCTGCTAAGCCGCATGTGAGGAAGGTGGAAGTAGAAGTTTGTGGAGCTTCAGGAGTCAGATTCTTACCTGAGGAGTTGCAGTTTGATGGCACGTTTCACATTTGGAACAGACTTGCTGTAGCAGTAAGACTGGTCAAGCAACTCTTCGGCCGGTACATTCTGAAAAGCAAAGGACAAACCGAGAAGTAAGTCAAGAACTACTCATGTTGTTGTACGCTGACAAGGTATATGAGGATAGTGGAACATATAGTTGAACATACCGAGTCATATTTGGGTTTCTTCGTCTGTGTCTCAAGCTCAGGAGTGCCGGGTCTCTGTCGGACTTTTGGGTTGACGCTGGGAGACGGACTCGTACTGGGCGAGACACTTGCGGTGGGTTTGTCAGAGCCGGTAGTTTTTTTGTCGTCAGTCGGTGTTTCAGAAGCTTTGTGCTTCTTGTGTGAAGTGTCCAGATAGGAAGAAGCAGGTCTCTTTGTGGCCTTTGGAGTCAGGAAGTGTGAAGCAGACGTGCTGGGAGTGGACGGCTGGAAAAGTGAGGGCCGAGACACCGGTGGCTGTAGGAAAGAGGAAAAAATACTCTGTATGTTAGCTAGAAATGTGGGTGAAACAGCCATTCTTTATCGTGCTGAGAGTTAGATGAGAGGCCTGTATGTTAACCCTTGTGTTAAAAATAAAAAAAAATTGTTTCCTTGTCTGAAAAAAATCCCAAACATTCTGCAAAAAAATTCCCCAGATTTCTGAAAATTTGCAAAACCTTCAGGAAGAATATTCCAATAATTCCTTCAAAGTTTCCCTTAAAAATTTATTTTTTAAAAATCTCCTACATTTTTGCAAGAAAAGTCTTGTAAATATTTTTTTTAAAAATGAGTAAAAATCTTCCAAGAAAATCCTAAAAATATCTAAAGTGATTACACATATATATCAGTAAAACTTCTAATATTTTCTTAAGAACATTCACAAAAAAATCAACCAAAATCCAGCGAATTTCGCTGGATTTTGGTTGATTTTTTTGTGAATGTTCTTAAGAAACATTTTAACATTAATTTTTTTCCACCAAAAATGTTCAAAGATTTCCCAAAAATGTTGAAAATGTGGCATGAGAAATTTCACTGTGAAAATATATATTTTTTTCCACATTTTTAAACTTTAAAATGGGTCAATTTTGATCCACAGGACAACAGGAGGGTTAAGTATGAGGCTTGGCTTAGCATAAAAACACAAAACAGGAGGATCATTTAACATGTGAAAAGTGCTATTTCTGGGTTTTGCAGACTTGATGTGCCAAACTATTTCTTGGCTGGGCACAGTTATGTTTCGGAGTCCTGCATAAAACCACAACTTGTATTTTCCACACTTTGTTTTTGTAGCAATTACACACACGAAGTGGTTCTATACTGTATAATAAGCTATGCTAAGTGGCTACTGTCAGATTTACCACACAGCTATGAGGATTGTGTCAGTCCTCTCTTCTGAATCTAAACAAAGACATTTTCATGGGCTGTCATCACCAAAGCACAGATGGGTTTACAAACCTTGTCAGCTGTGAGCTTCTTGGCTGGTGGCTGAGGCAGAGGCTCGGCTTTTCTTTTCATGCCCTGTTTGCCTGCGGTGACGGTTGGCGTGTAACTAGGTGGCGCTGTTGCCGGGTCTGAGCCACGCTTCGGTTTTGGAGTGCAAAGAATGTTTTCACTCGTGATGTATCTGGCTGCTATGGACACCCCCTCCTCAAGGATCTTAGCCTTGTCTGCCAGGTTGTAGACTGTAACAGGACAAAAAAAAACAAAAACACCATTTAGAGGGTCAATATATAACTGCAGGACTTTTTGTAACATAGTTGACATTTTTGCTGTTTTCAGGCCTAAAATCAACATGGCCGCCTATAACCAAACACCACATGGTATTTTTTTACAGAAAGATTCTTCGAAAATATTATAAACTTGTTGTAGTAAACCTGTTGACATGCCATAAATCCACACTTGACTCACACACTACTTTATATTAAATAAGTCAGAAAGCCTTGGAGTCTTCCAGTCTTTCCTTCAGGAGGAAATGACATCATGTGGAGCAGGTCATGTGATCTGGAATTAACACACTTCCTGGAGAGGTGTTTTTGTAATGGGTAGCTTAGTTGAAAGTGATTTCTCGGAAACAGATTTCCATATAAAATGTATATTTTGCCAAAAAAGAAATCTCTGTCATGATTATCTCAATTTAATAAAAAGAACACAATCAAAACTATTTTTAATAAGTTCATTTTATTATTGTTTAGCTAATTAGAAGGTGTTTGTGATTAAATTTGGACGATTATTTAGTTGATATTTTAGTGATATCCAGTCATTTTTTATAAATAAATTATTGTTTCCATAACAAATAATTATGGAATTTGTAGACATGATCATTATGAACATCAAAAACATCAGTTTTCTTTACTCTTAATAAAAAATGTATGCAAGCTAGATCCCACTGACTTCAACGGTCCCTCAAAGCAGTGTTGCTCTGCTTCTACCGATTTTTAAATGAAGTTGAAACAAACTTACTAATATTAGTGAAGTTATGGAGGGTGCAGGACAACTGGTCTTTAAGGTATGCAGAAATCTCCCCTTTAAAGTCGAGTCCCACCAACCACATTCTGCTCTTTCCGCCTCTGAATCAGAATGAAAACATGCCAGTGAGGAGACAACACAGTACAACACATGCAAGTCCAAAAAACAACAATCAAGCATGTAAAGTCAAAAGGTGATAAAAACATCACTAGTTTTTACTTTTTGTTGGCCTTCCTGGGTACAACCAAGGGCTTTACATAGACATGTGCAATGGAGATCCGCCTGTTTCTCTCCAGAAGTCCCACCAGCATCCGGACTTTTGACTCCACCAGGCCGAGCCTTCCAGATAGAAGCAAACAGGATGTTCAGAGAGAGGAAAGCATCGCGGTAGCTGGACGTAAAGTATTCAAACAAGCATGATCTACAGAGATGTCTACATCTGTTCCAGGTTTGCTTCGTACTCACCATTCAAGACGCTGCTTATGTGTCGTATACGATGCTTCCAGCACAACGTAATGCCTTAAAATGTGAGACAGAATCATGGTCATTTGTGTCCCTGCATTGGGACGTTGTACACATGGTGGAATCTTACAAGGTTGATCACATTTAGTTAGTTAGATTGAGCGACTTTCTGATTAATTATTAAAACAGCTACAGAACAGGAATGGCACCATACACAGCTAGTTTAAGTCTTAGACGTGCAATTTAACCCTCCTGTTGTCTTCATTTACGGACACCAAAAAATATTGTTTCCTTGTCTGAAAAAAATCCAAAAATTCTGCAAAAAAATTCCCCAAATTTCTGAAAATTTGCAAAACCTTCAGGAAGAAAATTCCAATAATTCCTTAAAAGTTCCCCTTAAAAGTTTTATTTAAAAAAAAAAAAATCCCCCAAATTTGGCAATACAATTATTGTAAATATTTTCAAAAAATGAGTAAAAATCTTCCAAAAAAATCCCAAAAATACCTAAAGTGATTACATATATATATATCAGTAAAACTTAGAATATTTCCTTTAAGAACATTCACAGAAAATCAAACAAAATCCAGCAAATTTTGCAGAATTTTGGTTTATTTTTTGTGAATATTCTTAAGAAACATTTTTAACATATTTTCCACCAAAAAATGTCGAAAGATTTCCCAAAAATGTTGAAAATGTGGACATCAGACGTTTCACTGTCAAAATACTTTTTTTCCCCGACATTTTAAAACTTTGAAACGGGTCAATTTGACCCAAAGGACGATACAAGGGTTAAAAAATACATTATTGCTATCCATTAATATCTCATTCTTTCATTGCATTGGTTAAAACACTCAAAATTAAGAAACTTCAATGATTTATAAATTCAGTTTTAGCCCAAAAGTGTTGCACAAAAGCTACATCATTAGCTGTATGGAACATACTGTTCTGACCTCTGACTTGTTATTTAACTGTGCAAACTAAGAAAAACAACATATAATACAGGAAAAGACTAAAGTGAGATCAGAACACATGGCACATTTATTCAAAACGTACAAAATACAGTAGTAAGTGCAGCATAAATGACAGAAACTTAACAAGAGGTCAGCAAAAACAATAAATAAATAAGACAGAGAATATTAGCATTAATATTATTAATCCTTGAATACAAGAACATGTTCACCATAGAAGCATCCAGTTTAAAATAATAAAGTTAGATGCAAATTTATGTCTGAAACAGCATATTATCGGTTTAGAAATTACATAAAGGAACCATAAATCCACACAAAACCCAACTTTCACTTCTCAGACATCACAGAATATTTTCAATTAACGACGGCAAACAGCAAAACTTCTCTACCGTTCATTCCACGAGTGGAATTCAGCAAAGTTAGGTGCAAATGTAAATACAACAGCTGATCCACTGTTTAATTTACTCCATCAGGCTTCGTGTACATTAAGTTAATCACAGCGGAAAACGTTTCCCACATTCATTATTTGAGTGTCATTCAAGAAATTGTCATCACACAGAACAACACATAAAAACAGGAATGGGAAATGAAACCAGAATAGAACAAACATCCAAACCAGCACGCACTGTAAAAAGTGTAAAATGTGAAACAAATCATTTCATTGTGACCTAAATACATGATAAAAGCCATTTTTACAACCAAGTACAAATATGTCTTCATTAACCCTCGTGTTGTCCTGTGGGTCAAACTGACCTGTTTTAAAGTTTGAAAATGTGGAAAACATATATATTTTTATGTCCACATTTTCAACATTTTTGGGAAATTTTTGAACAGTTTTTGGTGGGAGGAAAAGAAATGTTAAAAAAGTGTTTCTTCAAGAGCATTCACAAAAAAAAACAAAAAACAAAATCCAGCTAAATTCACTGGAAATAAATATTAGAAGTTTTACTGATTTATATGTAATCACTTTACATATTTTTATGATTTTTTTTGCAAGATTTTTGTAATTTTTAAAAATTATTTGCAAGAACTTTCTTTCCAAATTTGGGGAATTTTCTTCATGAAGGTTTTGCAAATTTTCAGAAATTTGGGGAATTTTTTGCAGATTTTTTTTTTTTTTTCAGACAAGGAAACAATATTTTTTGGCGCCAGAAAATGAAGACAACAGGAGGATTAAAAAAGTAAAAAGCAACATCAAATATATTCCTATTTGGAGGCACAATTGAGGTTTAAGGCACTGATACTGAGGCAGAAAGAGAAAATCATACAGTTTTATCAATGCAACAGATGTATACAGTTAAAATCTTAGAAATTAAGGAGTGTTCCCTTGGATTCTGTACATGGCAAACTTGATTTTTATGTTCATGTAGCTTATACGTACTGGTACTTCTCAAAGAAGTCCGGTTTTTCAAAGAGTTTGGACCAGTTCGCTTCCTTCTGCTGTATTTGTTGAGCAATGGCATGGCCTGAAAAGGGAAAAGGAAAAGGAAAGCTTGTTAAAAATCAAGGCAAAACAACGTTCCAGCAATTTGTTAACAGCATAAAAATATATTCAATCATGTGAACTTAATCAAGGATAACAGTGCAGTCAGTAAAGGCTGAACACCTTCAACTGATTTAGTATTAAAGCGCTACAGTAACATTTAACTGGACCACAGTGCAGGGAGTGAACTGAGAACATTTGGAGGCTATCAGCTCAGACACAGCGTACCTCTTTGGATCTCCTTTGTCAAGACATCTAAGGTGGAGCGAGACACGTTGACCGAGGTGTTCTGCTGAGGGTAAGCAGGGGTGATGATGGCCATTTGGTGGTGGCGGTCGCTTGGATTCACCTGGAAATGATAGAAGAACACAGCATTTTGAGCTCACTCGTGCTTCTGAACAAACTGGTTTGATTCTGCTAAAAATGAAAAACTCTGCTGAGGTCTTACGTTGGGATTCCAGATATTGGGGTCCAAGCAGTTCTTGACTCGATGCAGGTGAATTGGGACAGGCCAAATCCTGGAATAGAACAAGATTATTCAAATTGACATGCAGCCACACTTTCACAGTGGAAGCAACCCAACCTCAGACATGTTTTTATTTTCATTTACTAAGGAAACCAGAAATGTGTCGACAACTCACCACATGGAGTAGACCTTGAAGAACTTGATCACCAGGGTGGCTGGTGTGGCGTTCGGGTACACCTGGCAAATTCTGGCCACCAAAATAGCCCATGACACACCGCCCAAGAAGCCCAGCGAGTTGGAGTAAATGTTGCGCTCTGAAGGCGAGAAAAAGACGACAAAAAAGATTAGAACAGCTCTAGCTCTTGCTATAATCGACGGTCAATCAAGAGATTACAAAGTAGTGAGAACTTTTGGGTGCTCATGTTTTATTTCACGTTGATACTTCTTCCAAATACAATTACTACAGTTGTAACTTTTGCTCAAAATTGATGTTAAATTGATGGAAAAGAAGTCAATTAGCGCTCAGACTACAAAGGAGTCAGCTAGCTTCTCTTAATATGACACGAGCTTCTCTGAAAACATGATTTGTGAAGTTTTAAGGTGTCTAAAATATTGACATTGTGCTCTTTTTGTCCTGCATTTCTCTATTTCAGTATTTGTATCTTCATGGATCAATTAGGCTGTTATTGATGGATGAGGGTGATTAATTCCGCATGCTGTTCTTGTCATCGCCATCAAAGTGCGGTGGCAAAATATCTTTGCTCACTTTAACTCAAAAGTCAGTAAAAAACAAACTTCCCTGACGCAAACCACCGTGAATCAAAACAGAAGACTAAACCTAACCCTCTGTCGGGCTTCTCATTTTGATTATTCACATTGGTATTGATCGGAAAGATGACAAATAAAAGCTAAAAAAAAAGTGCTTTGAAATGTTTCTGTCATTTTTGAAGACAAAAAAGTGAGAAAAGTGATTATTAAATATTACAAATACTCACAAAAATAATTATCTTTCATGCAGGAGATCTAACAAACATCCAAGAAACACTGTTCTCTCTGATTGAGCGGTCGGGTTAAATTAAATTTTGCTTTGTGACTGGATGAGATGACTCCACAAAGACGCTTTTGTGCAACACCGACTCTCAGTATACAGACAAGTAAACATACAAACCGTTTATTTCTGCTTATGTTTTTGGAAAGTGCTCGCATGAGAACACATTTCAATTTAATACCAGACATACTGAAAAAACATGAGCTCCGGTGAAGTAAAATGCGAGCAATATGTCCAAAATGATGTTGTGTGTGATGTTTCAAGGGCACAGTGTAGTTCATGCTTTCAAAGCTCCACCTTTGTCAGTTTTAAGAGACAATGTAAGACATGGCTGATTAACAGTCCAACATGTGAACACTGAGGAATTCAGGCCTTTTAACAACAGGCTCTTTAACTGTATGCGCTTTATGGCAGGCTTTGCTTAGAAAGCACTTTTTTAAAATAGTAGGGCAGGTTTAACCCAGTCAGTATTCATTTGTCGTTGTCTATGCTTTACTACATTGTTTTTTATACGTCTGTAATCCTGTATGTTTTTCTTTTATGTGTGGAACAAAAGATGGAAATTAGCCTCATACTAAATCCAGCATATTTACTGCAACCCCGTGTAAACTATTGTGAGATTATATGTTCATTAATATGCACTGTCCCATCCAAATACATAAATAAATCAATGCCTTTTACACTGACAGATTTTCAGAAAGCAAACAAAGCACTAAAATAAGACAGTTATGAAATCATTTTGGGTGCGATCGACGTGTAATCCTGCTTTGAACAAAGCCGGTTAGAAAAAGTGTAATCTAATCTGAATACTTTTGGATTACTTGTAGAACATTTTAAAGTCAAACGCTGAAAATATTGCACATGATTCCGCAAATACAGTTTTTTTATAACATCTCGAAACACGTTCAGTCAGGGCCGGCCGCTGGCATAAACACTCTATGCCGTTGTTTATAGCCACATCCACTAGAGGGGGCCACACCACAATAAGTGTGTGATTCGCATTTTATCCCTGTCTTTATTCCAATAAAACATAAATCTGTTAATGCTGTTAATCATGTGCATGTGTGTTTTAATCCAATTACAAACTGTGCACGTGATTTAGTTGCCCTGTGCATGTTTTGGGGCCACAAAAAAAATCTTGCTTAGGGCCACCAAAGTCCAAGGGCCGGCCCTGCGTTCAGTGCAAACAAAATTGCATTTTCATCGTTAACAATTATTCAAATCAAACTACAAACACGGTACAGGCACTAACTCCACTAACTACGGACGTACTTTGTGTATTCTACAACATGTATAGGATGCTGTTTCTGTGTTGGAACTATTTTGGAAGAACGTTTTGCTGCTGCTTGAACCTTATATCCTGACCCAACACTGCTATTTTTATTCTAAATGCTTGTCTAAGAAGCCTTGCATGTGGAGTGCAGTTTTCTTGAGCAAATCACGTTGACTGTCATGAAAAAAAGCACTGAACTCACGTTTGGCCCAAAGCTTGATGACTCTCAAAGCGACTCTGAAGTTCTGTACGTTGGGCACATGCTGCAGGATCTCTTCTGCAACTCTGTAGCCTACAATTAAATAGAATAAAGAAAGATTACTATACAAATAATGGCAGTAAACTGGGCACAATGTAGATGTAGGATTTTCGATGAGTGACAGTTAATCTGAGGCTTACCGTTGAGACTCCTGATGCAGTACTTATCAAGGCCTAACACATATTTGTCATCGAGAAGGTTGAGTTTTTCAGGAACGCTCTTCTGCGCCAGCCGGCCGAAGACTAAGTCAATCTATACAGTAATTGAAACACAAAAACAACGAGTGAGAGGAATGCAAACAAAACCTGCTAGAGACAGTGAAGGTTGAAAGTTTGTCTCAAACCAAGTTACCTCAATGCCTTCATAGGTCAGTTTGATGACAGGAACGTACGTCTCTTCGATGGCCTGTGGGCGACAACATTGTCAGTCTCTAACACTACTGAGAAAAACATCATTTAACTCGTATACAAGGAATCTTATTGAATAACTAACCCGTATGTCCTTGACTTCCTTCTGGGCTTTAAGCTTCTCAAAGAAGGAAGTGAAAAAGTCTTTTCTGTCAAGAAATCCAGGTCCGACACAGAGAGCATCAATATCGGCACCTGGCGACACAAAACAGACGCATATGAGAGGAAAGTCAGGAAAATGGGCAAAAAAAACTGCTGCACTGCACTGCTTCATTTTAGATTCAGAATAAACACATTCAGGAAAAAAATTCTTATTCGTTAAGCTAATTTACCTTTGGCGTGGACTCCCAGATGATAAGAGCCAAATGGTAAGAGCTTGCCTCCAACTTTGTCTTTGACCACTTCAGGTACATTCTGAAATCAAAAAGCACAATAATGTAAATGTACCGTCTTCTGTTTAAAAAAATAACACAGAAAAAAACTGCTCACCAACAACTTCTTACCATCTCATCGCACATTTCTTGGAGCCATTCCTTATAGAGTGTCTCCAGTCTTTTCAAAACCGTTTCTCTGCAAATGAAAAAGAATGTATTTTTCAGATTAATGTAAAGCAAAGAACGGTCACATTCACCTGAATTCTTTCGTTACTAAAGATGCTACAACTTGAAAACAGTGACACGGGAAAAATCTGCATCAAACCTGTGCTGGAGCTCCTCTTTGCTCTCATATATGTCATATGATTGCAAAGTTTCAGTCAGTTTTTTGGTCAAGATCAGGTCATCCTCTCCAGGGAAATCCTCGCTGATAGGACCGGAGGGCCCGGACCACTTGGGTGGGGGCTGAACCGGTGCTGGGGAGGTGGTAGTTAGGTTCTGTTTTTTGCTGAAATGAGATATTTACATGTTAACACAGCATGGTTAGATGTAAAAAACGTAATACTCCCACTGCTTTAACACATCTGAAATAAACTGTATGCATCAGTAAAGGAACTATTCACACGTATTAAATACTTGTAAACTTTTGAAAACTATTCACAGGTATTTTAAATCAAATGTTACATAAATAAAAGTATGTCACGATTGCTGTTTTTTTAAGCATCTCTAAACTTTTTCAATGCAAACAAAAATCCATCTTGTATATTCATCATTTATAATTCATCAAATCAAGTTACAAACACAGTACTGCCACAAACACAGTTAACAAATAATTTCTGTAATTAGTAACATAATTTATTGAATTACAGTTCAATCTACTTTCTATATTACTTTTGATTACATGTGGATTATTTTGAAATCAAACACTGAAGATATTCCACAAAGATTGTTTATTTTCAAACATCTCAACAAACATATTCAATGCAAACAACATTCATTTTGCATATTCATTGTTTACAGCTTCGCACATTAAATTAACCTCACAAATAACGCACAAAGCAAAGAAAATGCACAAAAATGAGAAATATGAAACCATGTGGGATGTAGTCAAGAACATCTACTCCTGCTTTGCATGAGGAAAAACAAAGGGTTGTAATATTGGTGTTAATGTGTGACGATCAGTGTCAGAAGATTTTGGCACTGATTGTCAGTTAATGATTACCAGCACATCAATTTCTGTAATTAGTCAAATAAATTACTGAATTACAGAGTTCAATCTATTGCAACATGTGGATTATTTTAAAATCAAACACTTAAAGTATTGGACCTTAGTCCAGAATTATTGTTTATTTTCAAATGTCTCAAAACATTTTCAATGCAAACAAAAATGCATTTCGTATTTCCATCCTGTACAGCTTATTAAATTAAATTGCCCTCACAAAAAAGTACCCAAGAAAACTACAGGCAGACTGAGCGTATTCTACAACTTTCAGAAATCCAAAAAATGCACAAAAATGAGACAAATATGAAATCATTTCAGATGCAGTCAAGAACATGTCAAGAACATAATAATCAGTGTCAGATTTTGACATATAGTCAGTAAATAAATAACAATTTCTGTAATTAGTAACATAATTTATTGAAATACAGTATGCAATCTATTCTGAGTACATGTGGATTCTTTTAAAGTCAAACACTTAAAGTATTGCACCTTATTCCAATATTTTTTCCCCAAACATCTCAAAACATTTTCAATGCAATCCTGCTTTGAATGAAGACCAACAAAGAGCAGCAATATCTGTATTAATGTGTAATAATTCACTGTCAGAAAATTTTGACATTTAGTCAGTTAAGTCAAACACTGAAGATATTGCACCTTTTTCCAAAATGTTTTATTTCTAAACATCTCAAACGATTTTCAGTGCAAGCAGAAGAAAAAAAATCACACTTTTTCAATTTTTAGGTACATTTTTTGTTCAAAAGATTGTGTGCAAATAGAAATTAAATTTCTCAGATAAAAGCAGTAAAGAAAAATGTAGCATTTCCCTCTACAGTATAAAAAAGTAGCATGAAAGTTTGGTACCAGACTCAAAGTACTTGTTTAAATCCCAAAACAGACATGAATATTATTCCAAAACTTTAAAAAGTACAAGCTCGCACCAAATTCACCAAGAAGAAATCACTTAAATTTTTTTTTCAAAAATTAAAAAAAAAATAAAAATTGAAAACGAGTCAAGTACTTACCCAGCCATTGCAGCGATATAAAAAGCACTTGTTTGTTGATATGGAGCAGTAAAAGTGTAGTTTTCCCTGAGTATAGCAGCGAAATCCGTAAAGCCTCCACACAGTCTGAGAGCAGTCGTGGAACTAAAGAGTGATTCCAGATAGGTAGAAAGCAATGACGCCAAACTTTAAACAAAAACACAATTCAAATCAAAACAAGTAATGAATTGTAATAGGCTAGGCTAGCCTAGCTAATGCTAGCTTTGTGATTACTGAGGTTCTTAATACAGCGGAATATTAGCTGAGCAGCAGTAAAAATGCACAATAATCTGTCCACCAGCCAGATATAATATTATCTGTCCATTAGCCAGATTTACTGTAATCGGTCCTTCTGTTTTCTTAAGCTAATAGCGCCATGCTATATTAGCTCGCCAGCTAAAGCTAGCAAGCTAGCTAGTCCTATAAAGTCAATTCACCAAACACTACCTTTTATGCCAGGAAATGATATATAACAATGAATGAAGGTGTAAAGAGTACAACTTTGGTCATAATCAAATCATTTAAAGAAAAAAAATCCAGTAATTTCTGTAAAAGTTTAAAAAAAACATTCTGCACACTACTACACTGTCTATAAATATGTTCATATTATTTTGTACACAGCTACATGTCATAAGATGAATTCCTAAATTAAATCAAATCAATACAATATATACAAATAATAACTACATACATATGTGTATAGACACATAGTCCTTACTATACAGTTTGTATAATAACCTCTGCAATATATACTGCATACATACATATATCTATATATATAATCTGTAGCCTACATAATATGTGTAATAGTTTATAATACAGCGCATGTGTGTTAGGGCGTATGCTATACTGTACATCAGGAACAAAAGCTTCATCAGCACACTATTTGTATTTACACTCTCGCACTCGTACACATATGCACACCCCCTAACGGCAATGTACTGGCATCTGCCAAAACTGCAGCTGACCATCCAGGTTTCCTAGAGCCAAATGAATGTTCATCCAGAGGTGGTTTCCAGCTTCTGGTCAGCTATTTTTTGTTATTTCATTTTTTCAAACCAGCGTGATGCTGGCTGTCTAAAGGAGCATGGTCTACCTCATTGGTGCATGTTTGGTCTGCTACTAAAACCATCATCCTGACCGCTGGTGGTACACTAAATATTCTCCAAATACAGCTTTGAAGATTGTGATTTGAATTAGGATTACATCTAATCCTTTTTGAACTACAGTTTTATTACAGGATTGCCATTTGCTATAATGTAGATTCTTATGTATCTATATATAAAGTAATATACTGTAGAAAGCCTATAGTAACTGTAATAACATATGTATGGTTCATATAATGGGCAGTCTGCATATTTTATAAATATACAATATCTTTGTATGTAACAAATGTGGAGTAAACAGGAATAAGACACCCCTCTAAGAACAATGACTATTTCTTTTCTCCTATAGATGGAGGGATGGATTGGTTCTCAATATAATTACAATGACAGGGCAGATGCCGCCTCTACTGGGGGAATCTCACTTATATATATATATACATATATATATAAATGTTAGATAACACATACGAGACACAGGAACTCTGACACATTTATTTCATAGGACATATGTAGAAAAGAGACAAATATATCCACGAGTTTCAAACAGACTCCCACACAGTCTTAACTTCCAAGAATATATTCATTAGCAAAGTTTCAGTGTTAGAACTGCATCAGGTAAATGGTTTAGTACAAACTGAAAGGAGTGGTTGTGACTGCCATAAATGAACATCTGCTTAAATTGTGTTTGTTTGGGAACATCTTCATCGCTTCATTGCTATGTAATGCAGTTATTGAGAATGCAGTTTTGGCAGGATTTTAGTGTTCATATTTGAGGACTAAACCCATGGTTGGCTTCTCTTCTCTTCCTATCAAACCATTTGCCTGACAATGGTTTAGCACTAAAATGTCATTACCGTAATAAATATATTCTTGCAAGTTAGACAGTGTGCAGGAGGCTGTTTGAAACTCTTGGTTACACCGGTCACATGAAATAGATGTGTTCATTTGTCTTGAATGTGTTGTGTAACATTTATGCTGAAGGTGAAGCATCAAATTTTACAACTAAAGTTAGGCTTATGCACAAGTGAGAACTTACTTTTCCTAAAAGTAAAGCATGGGGTCAGATTCCCTAAGCAGAGGGGGCATTTTCGTTGAGTTCTTGGGTCCCTTTCCCAAGTTTTCACATTTTGTTTCATGAAATCAAAGATGAAGTCTATGACTGAATTACCTTCTACCTGTCTCAGTCCAGTTTTCTCCGCATTTAATTTCACACCAGTGCTTCACTAACGATCTCATAAAAAAATGATCTAAATGTAGATCAGTATTGGTTTTAGTTGAATAATTATGCTGTTTACTTTAGATGTTTATTTGACAAGGATATTTTTAATCGTTGTTTTAGTTTCATTTATGTTTGTTTCACTGATTTGTCTGATTAGTTTTTTTTGTAAATTTTGTTTATTTTGTAAGGGGAGAGTAGCACTATATGCACTTCATGGTGCACAAGTAGGCAGGTACAGGAGCAGCATGCACTGGGGAGGTTTCCGGACATCGTTGTTTTGGCTTATATGGAATGTTTATAAATGTAACGATGTATTTTGAAATATTTTTTTCCAGCTAAGTTTGAAAAACTGACACAAAATACAGAATTTGTCTGACAGTGTGTTATATGTTGAATTTTTTTGCCCAATTGGCAATCACAACAAACATGTTTGGCTAGTATAGAATTTTTAGGAATATAACTATATTATTATTGTAAATGACACAAAATTTAGAATTAGCCTAACAGCAAGTTTTATTTGAATATTACTTTCCTGGCTGGCAATAATAACACACACAAAAACATAAGGAAATTCCTGGGCAAAGAAATTTTGGCTAATGTAACACTTGATATGTTAAAACTATAAATATATTATAGATAGACCAGTATCAGAAGGATAGGACACTCGGAGCCTGAAGTCTGAACATCAATAAAGAGACACAAAGCAGGAAATAAATTTGCCAAAAAGGTGTATAATAACCCCACTTTAACTGCACAACAAAAATATGACAGTACAATTAAGGACAAAATAATAAAGCACACACAATGACATAAAGAAAGTGTCTGAGTCCAGTCTTTTAGTGTTAAGTCATTGGATTGAACGTTGGGGCCCAATCCAGATGTGTGTGTGTCTTTTATCTGTCATATCGCACTGTGAAGGCAGTAAATTCTTTGTAGAAACAATCTTCCTCTCTGTCTCTCAACATCTTGTAGGTTGGCTCGCCATTCAGTTAACTGGAACCTCAGTTCTCTGATGGATGAATCCTTTAACAGATGCTCTGCTGGATGCTGGACAGATCCAGAAATTCGCCCTTTACCAAAACCTGACCTATAGACAGGTCATACATCCAAATAAAGTACTATCCACATATCATCATCAAATTTGGCTGCATCTTACTTCAACACTTGGCATGAAACATTACCAAGCATCAGTATAACCTTTGCTTGATTTCGCAAGTTTCAATTACATCTTTTGTACAACAAACATCAATTTCTCAAACTCGATTGCATCATAAATCATCACTGTAGCAGTATTAACAATATTAACAACATGAAATAGATTGGCTTAAAGTTATAGATAATTAATTTACTTTTATAAGGCACATTATGGCATTTTATTGCACTTACCACACTGTAAACTGCTGAAGCTCAGTGTTAGAAAGCTAAACTCTATAGCAAGACAATATAACTGAGTAAATACAGTTAACATCCATCAAACTTAAACTTAACTTATTTACAGAAGCTCGGTTACACACTATGACTTTAACAGAGTCACTTTAAACTTCATGCCACTAATATTCACACTTCTATATGCTAAAAACATGGATTGCTAAGCACATTTTTCCGCGGTCCAAATGCTAATGCTATTAGCACAGGCCTAGGGGATTTCCTATTAAATCCGTTAGCATCGCGGCTAGCGCGAGACAATTTTTCACTCGGAAATTTCCTAAACACTGACAACAGATAGCGGACTTTTCTTTACTCACTAATAAATCCGACAGCTGTACCCTCAGTTATGAACAGTAAGATCGAAGTTAACCCCTCTTAAATATTCATTTTGAACAGAATCTGGCATAGCAGGAAATGTGTCCGAAGCATGAGCAGCATGACGATTTCGAACCAGCAAAGGATGCTGGGAGAATCGCCTGGCTGATTAATGTAGTCCAGCCCATGATCCAGCCAACCGGTCTCCCCCTAGTGTCAATTTGTGGTAACCCTGGTAAAAACACACCACTAAAATAGTTTGACGGCTCCAACCAGACATTTATCTGTTTCTCATTATAGCAGGGGTGTCAAACTCAGTTCCTGGAGGGGCACTATCCTGCATGTTTTAGATGTTTCCCTCTTCCAACTCACCTGATTCAAATGATCAGCTTATCATCAAGCTCAGCAGAAGCCTGATAACGAGCCTGATCATTTGAATCAGCTGTGTTGGAAGAGGGAAACATCTAAAACATGCAGGATAGTGGCCCTCCAGGAACGGATCTTGACACCCCTGCATTATAGCCTGAGCTACACTAAGATGGATCTTTTTAGAAATGTAACTATGTATTTTTAGGGTCCGAGCACTGAATGGTGCGAAGACCCTATTGAAACCCTAGTGGGGTTTTTTTTGTAATTATTTTTGTCTGCTAAATTTTAAAAAGTACAACAAACAAACAAACAAAAAACAACAACAGCAGGGAATTAGCTTGACAGTGAGTTTTATTTGAAATATTCTCTCCTGATTGACAATAACAACAAACATCTGACTAATAACATAAAAAATATTGTTTTTATTACAGCGTGTTTTATTTGAGCATTTATCTCATTGTTGACATTAACAACAAACACAAACAATGCTGCAATTGGAAATTTCCGGGAAACTTAATTTTTACGGAGGACCGCGAACGCAGCACTGAGCAATGAATTGAGGGTTGGAAGGACGATGAAAACAAAAATGGACATCGATCGAAAATAGCCTGGTAAGACATACAATTTATATTTTCATTTAAGGGCACTGGTGCAGATAAAAGGTAGTGACAGCGTGAAGACGAAAAAAATACGCGCATTTGTTAAAAACGCTGTCCGTTTCTGGCTACGGTTGCTCGTTCGGTTGCTAAGTTAGCCTCAGTCGCAAGACGTATGCTAGCGTAATTAGCTGCGTGTAACGTTAACCCTGTGACATTGACCACTAAGGCTGGCTTTGTAGTGTATATTCGCCTGCTAATTTAGCTTAAATAATATTTTTAGCTATATTAAGTGTTTTGTGGGGTGGCTGTATCGCCTGTAGCCGTTAGTTCACTCCCCCTTTACTCCATTTCTCGGTCAGCTGTTGTTGTTATCGCTGTGTTATTGGCTTTAAATCAAACAACGGGGCCGTTATTTCAAATTTGCTGGACTGAGATGGAGTTGTGTTGCCATAAATGATTACCGAGCAACCGTTATTGGTAGCAATTAGCTTCATGCTAACATTTGCTTCTAATCGTAGAAAATGTTGTATGTTGTTGGTTGTAGCCATGGTTGCAGTTTTTTTGATGGCCTCAGGTTGTCACTGGTGTATGTTGACTTGCACTGAAGCAAGACATTTAAATCTTTAGACACAGAACTCTGTATCTCTAAATACATGCTCATTAAGCAGTACAGTTGAAATTCATTTGACTGGAAACCTCCAGTTAAAGATACTTGTTATTCAGTGAAATATCAATTTACACTGGCATAATTTCAGGCAAAAATGTGTTGAATTTCCTTGCATATTTTAGGAGCCATCATAATTTATAAAAAATGGAAAATACTGCCAATTCAGGGTTTGCAAGATATTAAAAATAACTGACATTGCAATATGAAATATTGCAGAGGTTTCTACCAGATGATTTAAATAACTTTTTGGGAATAAGGGCCAGGATATTTGCAGTGATTTTGTAGAAACTGCACCTGCTTAGAAATAAAAATAATGAGAATAAAAGCTCAAAAAGCCATTTGGAATCTTTCTCATGTAATGTAACCCTGACAAAGATGTCAGAAATATTATTTTGCTTTGGATGGCATTTATATCTGGCCTTGTACTTGTCATACACAGCTTCGTGCTGCTGACAATCAGTTGAGAGAGTTGCTGTTTTTTGACTGAATGTTCTTTCTTTAGCTGAAAAAAAAATCCAAATAACTAACAGTTTGGCATGTTTTTCACCCAGATGTTCCTTCTCGGTGTTTCTCTAGTTCCGTGCTTATTTTGCTGTGCACATCTGGAGCCTGCATGTCAAACCCTGTGAATAATCTCTCAATCAAGTAATGATGATAGGCTTTTTTAATATATTAGTCATGGAAAATGAGAACTGTGCCATCAAAAAAAATAAATAGCCCCATACCAAATCCTATGTTAGATGTCTAGAATTGGCATTATGCTTCGTCAGAAATGGAATCAAGGGACTTTAAATTTTAGTTGTTACTAGTATCAGTTACACTTGAACAATTTGGGTAAAATGTGTAAATGCAACAGCTTGTAATTATTACAAGCCTCAGCTCAATATTTTCTGTGTAATAGATGTAACATGATGCAGCGTTAACACGTGAGACCCCATCAAGAGCACGACTGCTACACAACTAGGACAGCATGAATTTGTAAAACCATTGCCACAACAACTTAAACTCTCGGTCAGACGTGCTGCAAACTGCACGAGGTGTTATTAAAGAATGAGACGGGGCTTTCTTACATCGGTGCAAACACAGCACAGAACCTCATAGTCTACATTGATCAGTCATAAGCAACACCTGAAATTATCAGTTTGCTCCAGTTAAATAAAATAAATCACTGCATTGGTGTCTTTAATAGCTTCTTCATATAATACCCTAAACTGGAGTGTTTGAGATTTGCAAATTGCACTGTTTCAAATTTCCGTTTTGATTTGCCATCGTTTAGCTGCCCTGTCCCCTGTGGCATTTAAAGTTCTTGGAAAGCAGTGTCCTGAGTTTGTCAAACCACATAATACTGTGCTGTTAACCACCTGGATTAATTTACAGGATTGAAAGAATTGGCAAGTATATAAAATCCGGTTTCAGAACTGTGAAAAAGACAAATACCGGGACTGTGTCTGCCGAAGGCGCTGACTGACAGTTTTCACACCTGGCCAAATGAACAGTACTAATCAAGCAAACAGCCCTGAATTTTTAAAAACTGAACCGATCAAGTTAGGTGTGAAAAATATGTAAAAGAAATACAAAATATTAACAATAACTTTCTGGAATATTTTTGTCACTTTGCTGCTGTGGGCTAAAGAGTGTCGCTAAAGTCTGGACATTTAAGGTGAAAATACGTATTTTCAAGAAATGAAATTTTTAACAACATTTTATCCAGTATATTAATTTTTGAATATATTGAATTTGATGCATATTTGATAATTAATCAAATATATATTTAATACAATAGCCATATTTATTCTATGGGGGAAAAACAAAGTTGACTAAATGATTCCCTGTGTGCCCAGACTTTAGGGATAGCCTGATATAAAATGGTTATTGCAGAGGGGGGTGTTGGTGGCTCTCCATCAATGTGGCTCTTCATAAAATCAGTCCGCCTCTTCTTCATCTCATCTTTCTTTAAAGTTTAAATAAAGACATGGTGCTGTTTTGCAAATTCTGTCATCCAGGGAAGATGCATTTGCATAGTTAGATAACAAACTGCAGGCTGTAGAAGGTGTAGTAACTCACGACCACAAAAGTGATAATGGACTTTGTCATATTTACTGTTATTGTTCATACACTGTTATTGTTCATACAGTATCTTCTGAATGGGTTAGCACTGTACTAGTTCTCACTGAAACCACAGATCTAGAATCAGTGGAGAAATCTGATGAAATTTCTCTAGTTAGCTGAGAAATATATATTCATGTACCTCAAAATACTGTAGCTCTGCAGCTGTTTGGTTTTATTGGGTAAATATATCACTCCTATTTTGTCCTGCTTCATGTAATTTACCCCTTAAAAAATTTCAGAGAACATATATTGTTGATATCTTTTGATTTCTTGACAGGTTGTCTATGTCAGATCCCTGACTGGCACTTCACAGACAAACTTGAGGGGAGAAACGTGAAAAAGACCAGAGCTGGGAGCCATGGAGGCTCGCTTTGGTAATATTGTGTTTAGTTCCAAGTTTGACTCAGGGAACCTTGCTCGTGTGGAGAAGGTGGAGAAGGGAAGCTCCAGCCCTCCTTCTGATACAGCTTCTAGTGGGAGTTCCTCCTCAGGGTCGAACCTCAGCCCTGACTATGAGTTCAACGTTTGGACGCAGCCAGACTGTGCCGGCACAGAGTATGAGAATGGAAACAGGTAACAGAACTTCTGCTTTTGTAACTTTTGTATTTTCTGTAATCTGCTTGACTGGACACCAAAAAACATGAAAAATGCACAATTCTGACTTAGGGTTTCCTAGGTCATTTCACTCCCTGATCTTTGCTTGCAAAATCAGTGGAGTTCTGTATGTGGTGCGTGGCTTTACCTACCAGCCGTGCTAGAATTGATGCTAGGTGTTTTGCAGTATTGTAGGTGACTGAGTTGATCCTGCTGCTGATGGGTCTGAGTGGTGCTCCCTCCTTGTATGTTTTTGGAAGGCTATACATTTATGGTATGTCCTCACCAGGGTAGAGTCCGTAGTAGGATGGACAGTCTATGGCGTTTTCTTTTTTCCAGCTGCTGTAGACAGTCTGTGACCTTCTTTTTGTAGTTGTTTGTGGGATCTCTTCTCAGGCCTCATAGGTAGTACTGTCACTGAGTGAAGTTGTAATTTGAAGTTGATTTTGTCGTTTCTTGCCCTCTTTGTTTTGAGTCAGCTGTCCCCTCTCTGTAAATTTAGCTATTTCTGCCATGACTGTGCTCCAATTTTTGTAGGGTCTGTTCACATTAGTCCTGAAGTGCTTCAATGGTGAAATTAATCTGTCTTATGCTTTCGTTTAGCAGTTTGCTCTGTACCTTCTGTGGTATCTATTTGACAGTGGAGAACAGGCATAAGCTGTGAGGACGAGTCTGTGTCGTCTGTATCTGAGATTGATTCCTGTAGTCTGCAAGTTTTCTTCTCATACTCATGCACCAGTTGTAGAGTGTTCATCCCAAACCATGTTATGTTTTTGTTTTTCAGATCTTGGTTTTACTTCAGCATGCGGGGGGCAGCTCCAGGGAAGTTGCTGAAGATCAATGTGATGAACATGAACAATCAGAGGAAGCTCTACAGCCAGGGCATGACTCCTCTCGTACGCACTTTACCTGGCAAGAACCGGTGGGAAAGGATTCGCGACAGGCCCACATCTGAGGTACACACTTTCTGAATCTGTCGGGGAGAGGATGTGGGCATCAGGCAGTGTGCTGTCAGATGGGCTATTAATATCTTTCTAATTATACATCTCTTCCTCCTTTCGTCTGCTGCTTTCCAGATTGTAGATAACCAGTTCATCCTTTCATTCACCCACCGGCTGCTGGAGGTGCGAGGGGCCACCACATACTTCTCCTTCTGCTTCCCATTCTCTTACAATGAATGCCAGGAGATGCTGCAGCAGTTGGATAAGAACTACCCCAATGCTGCTCAACTCAGTCCGAGCAGGTGAAGCATCCAAAGTCGCATAAATGCCATACAAACCCCAGTTTTGGGAGAATAAAAGTACCTTCAATGGGCTGTTTTATCCTGCTCCTCTAACGTTTTGCATTTCTTTGCCACTGATTTCGATCCAGTGCACCAGGCACTGTGTATTACCACAGAGAGTTGCTGTGTCACTCTCTAGATGGCAATAGGGTGGACCTGCTCACTGTGACCAACTGCAGCGGGATGCAGGAAGAGAGAGAAGCCCGCCTGCCAAAGCTGTTTCCTGACACCAACACCCCAAGACCACACCGCTTCTCCAGCAAAAGGGTATCACTCAGTCGTACATAAACACACTCACTTTTCCCAGCAGCTCTTGATGACAGTATGCAATGCTCAGACTGTTGTGGAGTCTTACCTTTGTCTTTGTTTCTGCTAAATATTCGCAGGTGTTTTTCCTCAGCAGTCGGGTGCACCCAGGGGAAACTCCATCATCCTTTGTGTTCAACGGTTTCCTCAACTTCATCCTAAGAAGGGATGACCCACGTGCAAATGCGCTGCGCAACATGTTTGTGTTCAAGCTCATTCCCATGCTCAACCCAGACGGGGTTGTCCGCGGACACTACAGGTAAGAATTTCTCATTAGCATTCATGAATCTGCTTGATGGTAGCAGTGACTCTGCCACATGAGTTTAGACATTAAACATACTGCACTGTGAACATTTTAGACCACTTTCATCCACTGAAAGCGTAACTCTTTACAGATACCTTGTCTTAGGACACAGAAAGTCTGAAACTATAGCTCTACCTATATTACAGAAACACTGAATTTATTCGATGAAATAAATATTGCATATGGTCAGGTTTCGGTTCTGCTTTTTCCTTACTTGCCCACTGTTTGAAATTTCCATTTTTGAAGCCAAATACTGAAACCGGTCACCTTACAACCACAGTGATATGGGATATTACATGACAGACTGTAGTAAGAGCACGCGCTTGTCCTCTATGTTGCACATGTGTCAGATTTTACTGAAATATTTGTTAGTTTATGTTGGACTTTAGTTGAAAGTAGAGTACAAGCACATATGGCTATGTGCTACTGCTTTACCTTCACAACAATAGTTTTCAAGCCTGATTTTTTTTGGTGTGTGTCTTATGCATGCATTTAAAAAGTATGCAAACAACCAATTTATGCATATTTATGATCAAGGAATGAGCTGTTTCCAGGAAAAAAATTCTCCATGTGTGTAACTTTGCTCTTCTCATATGCACAACATTTAAGAAATCAGGTTTCTGCAGGAAGCCCAGTGCAGCCCGCTCATTTCAGTTCATGTTCATCAACATACTGCTGGTCACAAAGAGGTTAGAGGAGACGGGTCGGATGACATGTGTTGACCCGTTCAGCGGATGGTGGTTAGGCCTGTGACACTGTGCCTCAGACAGTGATGTATTAGTGCTATCAATAAGCAATGACACAGTGCATGAGGGTAAACATATGTGCTTCTGTACCATTTTTCCTCTTTATCTGAAACAGACTTTAATTATATTAAATGCAGCATAATGTGTCCAGCCATATTACAGAGGGGAAGTGTACATTAGGGTTCCTGTAGTTTTTTTGTCCTGTCTTTGAACGTCTCTGTAGACTGTTTTTAATGCTGTAATCTTTGTTTTTTTTGTAGAACTGACTCCAGGGGTGTGAACTTGAATAGACAATACTTGAACCCCAGCCCCGAGCTGCACCCTTCCATCTATGCAGCCAAAACACTGTTGCTGTACCACCACACACACAACCGCCTGCACAGCGCACAGTCGAGCAGTCACTGTAACAGCTCCTCACGAACACAGCCCGCTCCCCTCAACACCAAACCAGCAAACCAACATCAGGCTCCTCCGCTCACTGCCCTCGAAGTCAGCTTGAATGAACGAAATGCGGAGAAAGACGCGAATCCTGCGCAGCCGGAGGTGCCCATGGTGATGGAGGAAAACGCCTGGGTTGCCACGGAGATGGGGAAAGGAGACCAGAACAGTTCTTCAAGTTCATCAGAGACTGTAGCTCCTGTTACTGTAGAAGTAGAAGCACCACAGGAGGAGGAACAAGAATCAGTGCCGCCAAAAGAGGGAGGGGTGGCATATTATGTTGACTTACATGGCCACGCCTCAAAGCGTGGATGCTTCATGTATGGAAATAGCCTTCCTGATGAGAGTCAGCAGGTAAAAACAATTCCGTTTTCCTTTGCAGCTCTTTTGGAAGAACGTCCCAAAACATTTAGTTATTATCTTTCTTTCTTTTTGCTGTGTTTACAGGTCGAGAACATGCTGTATCCAAAGCTGATCGCTGTGAACTCCGCACACTTTGACTTCCTCGGCTGCAACTTTTCTGAGAAAAACATGTATGCACGAGACAAGAGAGACGGCCAGTCTAAGGAGGGCAGTGGTCGGGTTGCTATTCACAAGGCAATAGGGCTGCTTCACAGGTCAGACATCATTACATTTACAAGAGCTGATGTTCAGTGTACGCAGTTCTGATAAGAACACAGCAGCTTTTGGGGCTTCACAGTGATTTTACTATTTTTATGTGGATCAAATACAAATTAACTTGCAAGAGATAGAGGTGATTAAATGATTTCTCTCTCCATTTACAACCTGAAATGTCAGTAAATGTACGTTTTTGTTGTGTTTTCTGTTATTGTGTGTCCACTAGTTACACACTGGAGTGCAACTACAACACAGGAAAAACCATGAACACTATCCCACCTGCCTGCCATGACAACGGACGGGCAACCCCTCCTCCACCTCCATCATTCCCTCCAAAATACACTCCAGAGATTTTTGAGCAGGTAGGAAGACACAAGTGTGCTTACCCTGTGCCAAAATTAGGAGTTTTATTTAATGGGGTTTGTAATAAAAGACATTTCTTACACTTTTTGTATGGAAATAACAGGAAAATGCATAGATTTCTGTTCCTGATTTTGTTGGCCATACTCTATACAGACTGATCATGCTTTATGTCATGCATAGTCAGCCCCCAAAAACATGCTTATTCCAACATAGGATTTATTGTGGCAGGATTGACTTCCTGTTATTAGCCAATATTAACAAGTTAGTGTTTGTTACTGAGGTGAGTTTAATGCTTTGATTATTGGGTAACTACAAAACCTGTCTGCAAACAGTATTTACCCATGAAGGGAAGTAAATTCAGTGGATGTTGTGCATCAGGTGGGTCGTGCCGTGGCCATCTCTGCCCTGGACATGGCCGAGTGTAACCCCTGGCCACGACTGGTGCTGTCTGAGCACACCTGCCTGACAAACCTCCGAGCCTGGATCCTCAAGCACATCCGCAACACCAAAGGCCTGAACACACACATCTACCCTCCCCCAAGAATACACCACAATGGCAGCAAGGTGTCACCGCCAAAGAGCTTCACCAAGTGAGCACATCTCTTTGTTAAGCCCAGACTTTTTTAACTTCTTTACAGACGGCTGCATCGTAAGTTTCTGTGTTTGTCTCGACTTTCTGAGCAGCTGTCTGTCTGGATCAGCATCGGAGAACACCCTCAGCCGTGTTCGCTGTAACAGCCAGAGTAGCAGCAGCCAGACGCCCTCCCCGAAGATGCACAGCTCGCCGAGCTTTACTTTTGGCTGCCCCCCGCCCCGAACTCACGCACAACACAACGGCACACACACCAGTGGACGAGGAGGCAACAAGACACTCGGGCCGGTCAGGGGTAAGCTGATCTCTCAGCCGTCTGCCTGCGTGACCGACTGGCTGCCATTTTCTATCACTTCTCCTCTGGTGACCCTCTGCTCTTCTCTTTTCCTCTCTCAACATCACATATTCTGTCTTATGATGTCTCTCTTTGCTCTCTCTCACTGCCATGTACTCTTTCTGCTGTTGGAGATAAGAAAGACTCATGGCTGGTTGACGTGTCAGTGTCTGTGTGGCAGCTTCAGGTTTTCTGTGATGGTGATGTAAAACTGGTCCCGGGCAGGAGATTAACTTGATTTTATAGAGATGAGCGAGTGGGTTCATGTTGTGGATTTGTGTGACATCAGAATGACACCTGCATGATTGTAGCATGACCCCCACCTGCTGCTGCTGCTGTCTGTGCATGTTTTCTTACCCTCAACATCACTGCTAAGTTTTATTGAATTCTCTTCCAAAGACCAAATGATTTTTTACAGTTCTAATCCTACATCCCATCAGTGTTTTTACCTTGTGCAATTTGTGTTGTTTGCTTCAGTGTGTGTTTATAAAAGTGAAGAGCAGTTTCAGAACACAGATGCTTTATGTTTATACGAGGTGCGATCAGAAAGTTCAGAGACTGTATGACAATCTAAATACATTTGGCTGCCATTCCTGTTGAAGTCTTTTGTGCAGTGATACAGCAGACCTCACACCCCTGCAGTGTTTACATCACTCCCTGTAAGTCCTGTTTGGTGAGTTTGTCAATGTAAAATGGAGATCCCTCACCTTGAATTTACTTTTGATGAGAAGGAAGAAGTCAGAATGCACCAATTCTAACAAGTAGTGCAGCTGGTGAGCGACCATGTTGTTGTTGTGCTAAAAAAAACAAACCTGTGTGTCACGGCATTTGGCCTCCTGCATGCCACTAAAGTTAAGATTATTTGCCCCCAAAGTTCCCCCTCAGACACCTCAGTGCATTACAGGATGTTACAGTAGAACTCTGTCTTAACAGTCTGAACCTGGGTGATGAATTCAAAGTGAATAAATTTGTGGAACTTGAAGAAAATAAGCAGCATTCAGGGTTCTCACCAGGATTTTTTACAGCATAACGGCAGGTCCTCACTCCACGCGCGCGCACATGCGCAATAGCCTTCATTAAATCTCGCGAGCGGCTGGCCCAGATGTCAGCCAATGAGCGGATTGGAAGCGACTCTTAATTTTAGACGGGAACGGGTCAGTCGACAGGAAAGTGCGGCTGAGGTGGGGAGACATAAATTCACCTAGATAGGCACCTAGTCGATAAAAACAAACGCACATGGCGTTATCTGTCAAAATAACAGCGCAGTGTTGTGAGATGTGTCTGATTGTCAAGTGTAGCTCAGGTAGCTTAGTGTGTGAATGCGAGTGAGTGAGTGTGTGCGCGTGGCCGAGGCGCGCTGCTGGGTGTACGAGCCGAGCGAGCAGGTAGAAGCCCGGTGTGTGTATGAGAGACGCAGCTGAGAGACGACTGAGACGGCGACCGGGGCAGGTAGTGAGCAATGGCACGTGGCTGATAACAGTGCAGTTAGTTCATAAAAAGCCCCTCTCTTCGGCAAAACGGCCTCTTGTCTTTTGGGTGTTTGGGTCTGGAGCAGAAGGTTCTCCCCTGTGTTTCCCGACCACGGTCAGGAAGCGGACAGCGTATCGGGCCGTTACGACAGCGTAACGGCTCGTTACACTGAAATGCACTGGCGAGAACCCTGGCATTGCTCCTGGTGTGCTAGGGCAGGGCCAAGTCTGATCAGACCAGGGTTGAGGCGGATTGCTTGAGTTTTAAAACTGAAGTTTTAGCATTAATTTATGGGCTGTTCTTTGTTTTCATCTGTCTATTGTGAGAAAGACTGTGATATTTGCTGTCAGATTTCTCACAGGAATGTGGGACTATTGTTGTAGTTTCCCTGAGTATTTTAGCACTAATTCACTGGCCTGATGTTTGAAAACCTCATAGGAATCTTTACCAGAATTCTGCTTTAATAGCTAAACTCCCACATGCTCTTTGCTTGCCAACACAGAAATGCCTGCCTCTCTGGGTTGCATCAGTAATAAACACTTGCGGTGCGACCATTACTAGTAAAAGTGTTTGTTGTCTCAGTGGTAGCTGTAGACTCTCCTCATCACTAGTGATGGTCTTCAACATGAAGGTTGTTCCTGGTTGCTGACTGACACTGCTGCTCTTTGCTCTCTGCTACTGTTTGAGTTCCATGGAAAAGTTGCAAATATGCGCCTACTGGCGGCCACAAAAGCGTGATATCAAACGCGTTCTCATCCTGACTTGTGACAGTCGCCACTCACACGTGTGATGCAGCATAAACGGTCTCTGAACTTTACGATCACGCCTCGTATGTGCGCACAGTCCCTGCATGTCACTGAGCAGGTGTGTGTCTCCCTCTTTATAGACACTAAGCCTCAGGACAAGAGACGCCCCCCACACCACCGATCCATCCTACGGTCTCCCAGCAACAGCCACACACCCGCCCGCCCCCCACTCTCACCCCCTTCCTCCTCCTCGTCCTCCTCGTCTTCCTCAGTGTGTGCAGCGGGCTCCTGCCCCCTCCCAGCCTCCGTCAGTATGACAGGTCTGTACTCCCTGCAGCCCCCCAGCCTCTCCACCTTGCTCCCCTCCCTGCAGGCTCTGCCCCGTCCTGGGCTGCTGTCCAAACTGAGCCCCCTGCTCCTTCAGAGCCTCCCACCGGCCGCCAACTCTCCAACTGGGCCCACACCGGACTGAATCTAATCTAACCTGTGAGACTTTGTGAGTTTGTGAGTGGACTGAGTGAGTGTAACTAATACCGACCTAGGAGTGTGTTAGGTTCTCTCCAGACTGTCTTTCCAGAAGCCTGCGCCTGCCTGATGCTCCATGTAGGTCAAAACAAAGGTGTTTGTGTGTGTGAGTCTGAAACATCATTGGTGCTAGCTCTTCTACCTTTTCCTCAAATACTGTTGTTTTTCTTTCTGCACATATCTGACTAATTACATCTACAGTATTAGCACCTTAAGATAAACAATACACTTGAGAGTGCAAGCGTTATTCGGATCTCAACGACAACTGTTCTGAAAAATGTTTCTCATTTTATCATGAACCGCGAATCAAGTAGCGGTTATCACTCGTAGTTCTCGTGGATGTTCTGTACTAAACAAAGCAGCAGACTGGTTAGTTTGTGAATGTGTTAGGTTGCTTGGCTATCTAACCTGTAATGTTCATGTAGGACTTGCAGAATATACAGCAGATATTAACAGCACACATCGATGTTGGAAATATTATAATACGGATTCCAACCCGAACAAGCTTCTTTTGCAGTCTGTATACAAGTAATAAGCTAATCATCATTTTACTGTGCTGATGTTTGGAAAGTAGCCACAACTGTTAGTTTATAGATTTTTTTCCTGCAGTACAAATGAGAAACTTTTGCAGTGTTGCACTTTTAAGTTTTGAATTATTTATTGGTTTTATTTTATTTTTGAGCGAGCGAGTGCAGAATTAGAATGAGCGTAGTGTAGCTTCAGTTTCTTTAAAATAATTCAGAGCACTTTCATTTTCTTTACTTTTTTTTTTAATCGTAATTGTGTCCCCCTTTAATGTTTTTGTGTGAAACAGTGCAAGCTGTCCTTTGGAGTTAGTCGTTCTGTAGACTACGTTTAATTTCCAGTGACTGAAAATTATATTTAAAGGTTCTGTCGTTTAGTTTTTGTGTGTAAGTCAGTGCTTCATTCTATATTCGCTTTGAAATCTGTATCATTCCAGTGTCAGACCTATTTCGGTCTTGACGTTATGATGTTCACAGAGTAGCCTACTGCCAGAAACCTCATGTGGACCATCACTGGCTTAAATCCTCATGGGTGGGGGATTCTTAGAGTCGCTTTGAGATAGCAAGAGTTGCTTTACGGAGCCGTTTGCCAACAAGCAATATCATATAAAAACTTTTTTTTTGGCTCAGTGTTCCAGTTGGCAAGTGTTTATAATTTTCTAATAAGATTGCAGTATTAGTTTTGTTGTAAATAAAATGCAGTTTTTTTTATTCTATTACTTGTATCATCAAACTGATGAAGAAAACATCCATCATTATTTATTCAGATAGATAAATGTGTTTTTCTTGTGTACATTTAAATTGGCAGAAATGTAGTCGGCTGTCGATGGTGAAAGTTAATTTATTTTGTAGTAAGAAGACGTGAGAAGTGAACACGTTGTCTTGGTTTGTATGTAAACCTCATCGGTCACTTGTGGAATTATAGTAACTTGTCTGTAATTCAGTTTTTGTGTGCTGTCATCCAAGTAGTTGATGATGGTCTGTGTTTTAGGACCGGCCATTTTTGTTGCACCGAAGGCGAAGTATCTGTGATCTGGAAAGTATTTCTGAGCAGCAAATAAAGCAGATTATTAACTGATGAGATCAGAACGTTGTTGAGAATGTCTGACCTTGCCTCGCTGTAGCCGTCTGATCCAGTGCTGTGACAAACTGTAGTTATGGTGTGCCTTGCTTTGTAGTAAACAGTAGGTTTTGAAGGCTCCGCTCATGTTGTGATCTCGCAGGTTATCCATCTCGCCTCCTCAGCTGTCTTCGATCTGGAGAAACGTGCCCTTGCAGGTTGCATTAAAAAGAGGGAAAAAATCTTAGTAAAATTCATGGATTTTCGAGTGTACATGAAGATAACACTGTATGCTTAAAAAAAAAAAAAATCTACATAACCACAAATAGTGCAGGAACGTGCATTTGAAGGGGCATAGGTAAGACTTGTTGACCTTTTTGGAAAAGAAAAATCTTGCGAATTAGTAGCAGCATTGATGGTACCGGTTGTATTGGTAAATGCCAAGTCTATAGCGGTATGCCTCTGCTCTTAAATACCTCCTACCTGCAGGAGACACATGGTATTGAATGGCTGCTCTTGGCTGGTGATATAACTGTCATATTAGTGCTGTCATGTAAACAGTATGTACATTTAATGCCAACAGCCTTTATGTCAGTTAACTACCTTAATGACAAGTATGTACACATTTTCTAATTAAATCAAAAATATACATGATAATATACTTGCAATAAGAAACTATTTTATTTTGACTGTAATTTACATGTTTTTGCAGCAGAAGCTTATATTTGTGCTAGCTTTTGCAGTTGTGCCTAATAAAGGGCATGCTTCAGTGTAAAATGGCATCAGTAAACAGTATGCTGCTGCACACAGAGTGGTGTTTATCAGTGAGAAATTAACAGGTGTACATTTTCTAATCAATATAATCAAATGTACTGAAAAATTATTCCATACAACTATTGAGTCAAAATGGTTAGCCCTCGATCAGATCTTTGAACAGTCCGGCTAGGCTAACCATAGCCTCATTTCAAGTGCACTATGTTGTCTGTGACAGTAAAAATGAAGTTTTACTTTCACAACAGTACTTGTCATGAAGTTAATTTCTTGGTATTAAAGTTGTTGACATTATATTTACATATTACTACCACTGTAGAGTCGGCATGTATCCCGACACCCATAGGGGCAAAACATCGGGCACTTTTCAATCCCGATTTCTCTTCAACTTAGAGCAGATACAAAGCAAAAAAAATACCAGTTAATTTCTCCCAGCTGTGTCCTTTCGTATATGGGTCAGTATAGGGACTTTTGAAGTCCGTGGGATATATCTTACATACATTTTTATTTAAAGTTAAAAAAAACTAATGGTTTTATATTCATTATGATCTCGTCTTTACATGGATGTTTATTATGGAAACAACCACTTATTAGTAAAAAATGACTGGATATCACTAAAATTTCAACTAAATAACCGTTCCAGTTTAGTAACCACCACCTTCTAATGAGCTAAACAATAATAAAATAATAAAATAAGTGTTCTTTTTATTAAGTTGAGATAATCATGACAGATATTTCTCTTTTTTTGGCAATGTATCAAATTTTATATGGAAAATAACAAATTGTATCTGTGTCCGAGAAATCCCTTTGAACTAAGTTACTATTAGAAAAACACCTCTCCAGGAAGTGTGTTAATTCCAGATCACATGACCTGCTCCACATGATGTCATTTCCTCCTGAAGAAAAGACTGGAAGACTCCAAGGCTTTCTGAGTCAACAGGTTTACTACAATATCTTTAGAAATAACTTTCAATTTCAATTTTTCTCAATTGTATATATAATATTTTAGAAGAATCTTTATGTAAAAATGCCATGTGGTGTTTGGTTATAGGCGGCCATGTTGATTTTAGGAATGAAAACAGAAAAAATGTCAACTATGATACAGAAAGTCTTGCTATATATATTGACCCAGGTACAGTAGAAGAAAAGAGGGAGAGATATGATTAAACTGAAGCTGACAACAAATTAACTAGATATCAACTAATCATGGGCAATAAAAATCTTATTTAATGCTCCTTTAAGATAACTATGATGATGGTTTTCATGTAGCTGATGCTTGCTGCGTTCAGCACAGTGCAAAGGATGTATCATGAGCTCTCGTTTCAGATCAGCTCCTCGCACAATGTGGAGCGCTCACCGTAGTTTAATTCTGCTTTCTCACTGTGAACTTTGACGTCCTGTGTCCCAGTGGTTTCACCCCTAAAGCTCCACCATCTCCACCCGAAACGACAATAAGCAGCTTTAGGTGGAAACACTGTATGCATAGTCACATTCTCACTAGGTCCTCCTGCTTTATGAGAATTGTGCCGTTTCCTTCAATGTGGTGCTAACCTTCTATACCAGACTACGGCTCTGTGTTTGTCCCTGTAACGTCTTTACAAATATCACCTTTCTTGAATGTGCTGCTGTCTTTTACCGCCTTTCTGTTTAACCTCTGGAATAAAAACTATCCCTTTGTGAAGCAAAGTGCTGTGTGTGTGTCTTCTGCTCTCTTTTGACTCTCTGTGTGTGTTTTATCTTTATTTTACAGCTTCCATATAGAGAAACAGACCTATTATACTGATTATAAATTAGTTCAACAGCTGATGTACACAAGTGGACATTAAATGATCCCAGTGTGTTAAGTTTTGTCTTCACACAACGACGTGTCTGGGCTGAAGCTGTAGTTTTAGAAGTTTCTTTCATAATGTTCCCCCTTCCATCCACAGTTTCTCCTTTGCTCTCTCCGTTTCCTGTATTTATGCCCCTTCATCTGGTTGCTAGGCCTCAGCTGCCCAGACTTTAAGGCCGGTGGACCAGGCTCAGCTGGCTGGTCCAGAAACCCCTTCCCCACGCGTCCCGGCCGTGGAGAGCGAGGAAGCCGAACTCTTCACCCCACAGAAGCCCGTAGAGAGGTTAGCTGACCTTGCTGGCTCACTGACAGCAATTTCTCCTCATTGTTTCATGTTACCAGTTTTTCTGTGATCTGTTCCCCTGTGCAGCATCGTTTGGTTTAATAATCTCTCCATCTGTTATAGACTTCTAAAGACTTGGGGCCTGATCACATCCTTTCCTCCATCAAATTTAGCAAGTAAGTCAAATCTATCCATGCATCTTAATACAAACAAAGGGTGGCATCTGATAAGTGGAATGAAAAATCATGCTGTAAACAATAGAGCTGTGGTCTCCAGGTTGATTGGTTAATTGATGTGCTTTCATCCAAACTGAATTCTTATTGGTCAGACAATGGCTTTTTTTTAATTCAGAAGGAGAAAGTGCTACACCAGTGGACCAGTATTTGTATTAATTATGGTTTTTTTGCACATTCATATTATAAATTTCACAATAATACAAAAAAGCAACCAATATAGAATATTTTTTAACATATAATACTTGGTCTCACAAATGGAATGAAAGTTAATTGACTGAGCAGCTATGACAAGATGTACCACAAAAAAAAAAAAAAAAAAAAAGAACGTGAGAGTGAAGTCTGATTGAAGATAATTAAGATCAGTTTTCCTGAAGGAATACGGATGGAAAGCCTTGATAAGATACTTTATCACTCCATGTAAAAAAACAACACTATTATGGAACTCTTCCAAGTGTGGAGAACAGCGTGCAAATGAATGATGTTCATGGAGCACTGCAAGACATTTTTAAATGCGTAACTCCTTTTGGAATAAAAACTGTTTGATATGGAGTAAAAAGGATAAATATCTATTGAGTGGTTTGTTGGCTGCAAGTAAGACATCTATAAATAAGAAATGGTTATCACAGGATAGTACACTGGATATTTATACAATGGAAGAGATGATTTATATCTCAAAAACAAGACCAGTTTGTAGCATGTTGGGGAAAAATGGGTTGTGTATATAAACATTAAAAAGCGGGATTTAACTTCTATGCTAAAAAAAATTAAAGACAATGTAATGGCAACTCCCTAATGTTCTTAAAAATGTTCACATTTCTGTTTATTTTATTTTATTTATTACTTTTGATTGGAAATTGTTTTGTGAAAAAAAGAACAATGATAATATTGTGCACATGCTGGCACGTGTGAATTGTATTCATCACTAAAAACAGTTGAAACTAATAAATAAAGATTTTTTTTTAAAAACTAATTAAAAAAAGTAATTAGGATGACTTTAAAATTATATAACCATGACCAAATATATAGATTTGTTGGGATAGTGAGATATAATTAATGGTAAATGTAATTTCTAGAAGCATTTGATATATCCAGCTAAAATTTTACGAATGTATTTATAAACATCCATATTTTGTGCCATAAAAAAAGCAAATCAGAGATAGGCGAGAAGAAAAGCTTCTAACAATGTCGTTATTTGCGATGGGATGCACGCAGTAATTGGACATTAGTCTCCCTGATGCTCTGATGTTTTTTCATAAGTGGTGAAGATATTAACCTCTCTGTTTTACCTGCCCAGGTGTGAGCTGCAGCCTCATATTAGCCGCATCCCCATCCGCAGGGTGGGATCAACTGACGCCCCTCCAACACATAACCCGAAAACATCTCCCACTAGCAATAACCCAGCTTCACCTGGAGATAAGGAGGTGTCAGCCACCATGAAGGTGTGGAAGCTGATCAGACCTGGTCTCCAGAGGCACCTGTCACTGTCAGGTATGTACGGAAACATGCTGCATTAGCTTAGCATGACCACATTAAGGAAAACTGTTCATGGATGTATTTATTTGTAAGTATGGCTACAGTGTTGGTGTTCAGAGCCTTTATTTAAGTAAATCTACCAATAGAGCAATGTAAAAGTATTCCATTACCAGTAAAAATCCTACTAAAGTGAAAGTACAAAATTATTAGCTGCTAGTAGATGGAGCTGTTTTGAAGTGATTTCATCCATTTGTATATCCAGGAACAGACGATAAATCTGACGACTGCAAACATGATTAATGGGAGCCACAAATCTGTTTTCCGTTGGATTTTTCTCTCATCTTTGTTTTGTGGAAAAATCCCTGTTTGGTGGAGCTTTTAGCAGCTCAGAGACACACGAAATATCACTCGAGTACACACTGCTTTTTCGAATGATTCACAAAAAATTGGAAACAACGGGGTTAATCTTTAACAGTGTGCCGTATTTTAAAAGGTTGTTATGTAATTCATACATCTTTAAAGTATTTAAAGCTGTCAGATAAACGTGGCGGAGTAGAAAGTACAGCAATTCCCCATGAAATGTTGTAGAGTGGAATGAAAAAGTAGCATAAAATGTA
The DNA here is from genome assembly GCF_021347895.1 of Acanthochromis polyacanthus. Taxonomy (NCBI): domain Eukaryota; kingdom Metazoa; phylum Chordata; class Actinopteri; family Pomacentridae; genus Acanthochromis; species Acanthochromis polyacanthus. The sequence goes on from NC_067128.1 coordinate 3,999,847, forward strand.
AATACTCATATAAAGTACACGCACGTCTGGACTGTATTTAAGTAGAATACTCGAGCAGAAGTACTGCCTCACATATTGACAGCTAACAGCTGTGTTTTATTAAACTTTTCAGGTGTATCAGAGAAAGAAGGTGCCCTCCATCTGGCCTCTAAAGCGCTGATAAAGAAGAACACAGACAAGAGTTTCCACTTCCGAGCAAACACCATCATAGAAACCGCACCAGAGACAGACGGAGAACTGCAACAGGTGAAAGCACACGCACAAAAATAACATGCGTGACATTATTGTTGCATATGAATGAAATGATCTGAGCAGGCTGTGAAATGTTATCGTTGAAGGTTGAGGAAACTCCGGTGATGCCTTCGGCCGAAGCTGTGAACGTGTGTGAGACAGTGACGCTGTGTGGAGAAGCCTAAGAACTGCACAGAAGAGCTCATGCTTTTGTGGTTTTGTTTCACTGAGAGCCTAAATTCCAATACTGAAAAAGTTCAAAATAAGAGGGAGCATTGTCCTCACAGGAGGACTATGTATGCGCAATACCACTATTCTGTCTTTATTTATTCAGTTTCTTGAGCAGGCGTGGAGCTGCCCGGGGCCTCCACTGAGCAGCTTTCCTGAGGGTTAAGTGCCTTGCTCTGTGACACTACGACAGGGGCTGGGGGCAAACTTTCCCCACTGAAGTTTTCCAGTCTGATCAAGAATGCATAGACGTTTGTGTTTTTTATCATCCTCCTGCTGCCACCTCCTTTGAAAACACTCTGACCAATACTGTTCTGCACTGGTAAATATCCTCAGTCAGCCACTTGTGCTGTAAGAGCAGAGGGCTGCTTTTTATTCCCACTGATGAGCACGACTGCACCTTTATTAACCATGATATCCAATGTGACTGTAGAAACAAATGTGAGTTACGTGTAATTATTCAGCTTTTTGAGTGTGTGTGTGCTTTTCATAGTGTTTATAAAAGGTTTTCACCCCTATGGGCTTTTTCATTGTGTTGTTACACTGATTTAAAAAAAAACTCTTACTGAATGCAGTTGTGAAAATAGAAGTATTTAATTTCTTGATTTTAAAAGACCTAAATTGTGATTACTGTGACCTGCTTTTTTTACGATATGCTTTGCTTCAGCCAAGTGATTTTAAGATAATTACACTTGTAGCTCAAAGGTCAGTCAACACAAAGGTAGTGAGAAAAATGCAGACCTACAATTTCTGCAAGAAGATTAAGAAAAAAAGTGACACAGCTGCAAAATTTGCCTGTAGCCCTTATGAAGTGTGTCCATATGAGGACACCAAATCCCATGAAGTTGTGTGCTTTGTGTCTGGTAGTAGAGGGTCAAATTAATGCAGTAAAATCCACTCTGACAGCAGCACTGTGGCTTGGGACCATATACCTCCACATATACCTCTTAAAAGTCTGTTACACATGTGGCTTAAAATCAAGCTCATGGTTGATAGACTTTAAAAAAAAACAGACCAATGGCTGTAATTGTGACCAGAGTTGCCTTTATGAGATTGACTGTGAAACATCCAGTCACATTATCTGTAATTCAACACAAAACATGAAAAAGTCTACAGTGGGTTCATCCTTTTATAGGCATCTCTATGGAATATTTCCTGCCACAGTCCTGTAAAAGCTTTTTGCTCCACTGTACACCTTTATTATGTATCCATATTTATATTCCTGTATTTGTTTTCTACCAAATTAAATAGACTGTGACTGATAGGATACTATGTTAGTATGTGTTCAAAATCAAACTGTAACTTGAAATAAACTCCTCGCATTTTAATGTTAAAACAGTAAGTGTCTGCTTGTATATAGAACAGATTCAGGAATTTTCTGAGACATTAGTACAAATGGAATTCAAACATTTTTATTAGAAAAAAACACTACTGTGCAAACATAGAAATTAATTTCTTGGAAAAGGGACTGGATGAGGGGAATGTTGTTGTTTCCAAGGTGGTGGCTTTGACTCCCATCTCACCTGTAGGGACAAAAAAAAATGATTTAAGTTGAGCTGAAATGATTAATTGATAGACTTAACTATTAAATTGATCTACACTAATTTTGATCCCAAATTACTGGGTTTAACACATTATCTATGGAAAAAATTACCCAATCCTAACTTCCTGAATTTAAATATTTTCTTTTTTTGATTCTCTATGACAGTAAATTGAATATCTTTGGGTTGTGGACAAAACAAGACATCTGTGCCTTTACCTGTACAAGTTAAATACTTGCACAGGTAAAGGCATCTTCTTTTGACTCGACTGTTATTGATTTGGGGAGAAATAAAGCACAAAGATGGACTTATGGGAACACATTCTGACATTTTGTAGACCAAAACTAATCAATTAGTTGAGAAAATCATCAACAGTATAATCAACCTCGAGGGTTGAAAATGTCCCATTTGTAGATGAGAAATCACTCAACATTTAATTATGGGTTCCTCACATTTTTACTAAAAGTCAGTGGCCAATTTCTCATTTGATCTCTATACAGAAAAAGGGAATAAATTAAATAATATGACACTGACTTAAAACCCTGACTTATTCAAGGTCACAAAGTACCACGACTGACAGAGGTAACCGCTGAAAAAAATGCAAAGAAACAGATGTGAAAGTGTTGAAGCAGCTCAGCCAACCCCTGTCAGTGCACAGCTCAGCCAACCCCTGTCAGTGCACTGACCTCTCCAATCATACTGGGGGACTCTACTCCTGCTTCTTGGGGTTATTCACGGCGACGTAGTGGTACAACACAACCAGCAGGAACAAGGACACGCCAAGCATGTTGGCAAATATGGCCAGCTGCACGTCTGTCACCATTCTGCTCAGGAGAAAGAGATAATACAAGTGCAGGGAAGACAGAAAAAGCACATTAGATGACAGGAGTAAAGGATTTTTGTGCAGGTTTACTATAAAGTGAAGTTCATTTTCAGTTCAGGGAATACAGGTAAGTGCTTCGGATCTGGTGTGGTGGCTATCAAAGGAAATCGGAGTTTCTGTGACAGCTCAGACAGGACCCTGCATGTTCTTCCATGTAAAACTGGAAGATTGAACTTTGCTAAAGGCCATGATAAGAAGCCAAACGAATACCGGAAATACATTTGTTGGTCAGATGAGATCGAGATATACTTGTTGGGCTCAGATGAGCTCCAGCCTGTCTGGTGTTGATCTGGCCAACACAGTAAATCTTAATATTAGTGTTCAATTTTAAACGGGAGAAAAATACTGTTCAACTTCGAGGCAATGCTGCTATTAAGAGGTGATACGGTTTTGACTCATTCGATAGATAAGTGATAATCCACAAGGGTGCACTCACTTCAGTTGTTTTTTGTACATCCAATTTGTCAAAGCTGTGTTATATTCCTGATGAAAAAAATAGTAAGCGTTATATGATATGACAGTGATAGCAACGTTTAAAAGTTGCATGTGATCTGGAATGCAATGTGAAGTTCAGAAAAAGTAAATAATTAGCAGAAAGATTATGCAGATTGCAGTTACGTTAGCTTGTCTTTGCACTTGGCACAGAGACAAAACTCACTTCCCAACCTCATATTGTGGACATTTTTGATGCAGCAAGTGTTTAAATAAATAAGGAAATCAACAGAGTAATAGTAATAATCACTAGTGGTCACACTTATATAAATCAACCTCTATTTTTTGTAAATTTTCTGAGCGAACCATCAATCTGTGTAACGCTAACCTAGCTAACGTGCTAGCTAGCAAACTTGCAAAGCCGACAGTGGTCGAATTGGGGAATATAAGCAACGTTAGATTTGAAATTTCACCATATATAACAAAAATATCACAATTAAGATATGTTTTCGCTGGTGTTATTACTTACTTTTCCCTTAAATTGATTGGGGTTTTAGTCTCGGTTTCAGTGGTGCTCCAGCTGTACAGTTACAAACAGGCAGGTCGGTTGTCTACCGGCTGAACAGGAAAGACACGTCACCTTTAGGCGACATAGAACTAGATTGAATAGATTAGACATCCGTGAACAAAAATGAAACCTTAATTGGACATTTCAAGAGCTGTTTTCGTATCGTTAATCATAGGTACATAAGTAATTAATATCGTTTAATTTTGGGCTTTTATTATGTTTTTTTTGTGCTTTTTCCGACTCTGTCCTCCAAGCCTGAGAGGGCGCTAGTGAGCAGCGGCTAACGTTAGCTCCAGGCTTCGTAGTAGGAGGGGCTCCGGTGGTTCGACATCACCTCACCCGGCGTGAACGACGGCGGCTAAGCTAGATGGTACTTCGACTCGGCAGCTAACGTTGGGGCTTTGCATTTCCTTCCAGAGGGGATATATATTTATCTCGCCGTTGAGCCAGACTGCGCCGCCATGGCTCTTTACGAATATGTCACTCAGGAGCAGCTCGCGGGCTTCGACAAATACAAGGTAACAAGAAGGGGCTGCGTTAGCATGCTAGCGGCTAGCCACTGAGCTGTGTATTTAGCAGCTAGCTGTCACGATCTGCAGGGTGCTTCCCGAGCAGAAAAATGTGTGAAGGCGGCCAGGGTTAGACGGAATCACCCTGGATGTTGGCCAGTTTCCCTTTAAAATTAAAAGTACTCAATCAAAAGTATATTTTCACCTGGTCAAGTTCATTTTATTGGCATCTTGTCTGCTGCTACTACCACAATGCGGAGTTGTCATTTCTAATTATTGGATTCGGGCTGCAACTAACGCTCATATTTATTGGCAAATACTTTCTTGTTTAGTTGTTTAGTTTTTTAAAAAAATGAAAATTGTCGATCAGTGTTTCCAAGCCCAAGATGTTTGTTTTGTCCACATCCGAAATATATTCAGCTTATTGTGAAAGAAGAGTAACTAGAAAGTAATCATATTCAGGAATCTAAAATCACAGAAAATAGACTTAAACAATTACTCAGACCTTGTACTGAATATTTGGTAATTTTGCAGAATCCTAGCCAATTAATTTGGCTTTTTGTAAATTCCTTCATTACAGGTTTGATTTGATACGCTTGCATTTTATTTGAATGTATTTGTTGAGAACTAATTATTTAATCAATGAATTACTTTAACTCTAGAGTGAATAGCACTGGAGTTTTGGGTCTCAACTTAAAAAAAATGCACATCCTTGGAGTTGGGAAGAATTTGTGTCTTGCTCAGTGGCACTTCAACAGTGGTGTTTCATCACTGGTTTCCAGCAATGACATTGCCAGCTTTCTGATTCTAGCATTTTGTGTGCTTCTATAGGTTTGGTGAACAGAATTAAGCCCACATTTTTCCACACACTGTACGTTTTGTTTTGAAAGTTTTGGTCTGCATGTTGGTCTTCACAGTGTCCTGCTTTGCATTGGCATAAATGAGCTAATAGCTAAGCCACTCTTTCTCTGCCAGGATTTGAAATAAGCCTTATTTGCTTGCTGTTTTCACACATTTCAGGGATCTCCTGTCTTGCTTCTTTTTGTATTTAAGTCCTGCTTGTTAATGTAATGATCATTTGCAATCACAGACAGACAGCAGATGCAGTGCTGTAATACATGAGTAGGTGATGGTGGAAAGGGTGTGTTCAGTTAATTCCCATAAAGACGAGTATCAGTGTGGTAATACAGATACAAACAGTGTATTTCACTTGTCTCTCCTGAGCTGTGATAAGAGGACAGAATATGACTTGGCACTGTACATGCTTTGGTTTATCAGCATGATAATTTGTCTTTGAAGTTTACAGAAAATAAATAACTGTTTGTATACCACAGTCCAACTGAAAGGGCTTCACAGCAATAAAATGAGAATAAATCAAATACAACAATAGCTGGAATAAAGATTGAGGTGATAAAATGAAAATAAATAAAACAGTCGATAGCAAAAGTTAAAAATTAATTTTGAACCCTGTAAAATGTGTCAAAATCCAACAAAACAGCATAAATGCAAATCTAAAATAAGAAGTTTTAAAGTTGAGTTTGATATGATAAACTAAGTCAGATGTGCTGCCATCATCAAGAAGCTATTCTAGACACAGATTGCAGCTGCTCCAGAAATCTTTATTTTCCTCTGGAGAGACCAGATGTTAGAGGATGTTAGAGAGGTCTACATGGATTTATGTATATAAACAACAAATCAGAAATAAGTCCTCAAGGGCCAGACTTTTAAGAAAGTTTGGTGAGAAGATGCTGCATTTTCAGAACATCTCAAGTTTGTTTAAAGATTTCTTTGTGAGGCCAGAGAACGGAGCTCTACAGTAGTTATATCTGCTAGAAACTGGAGCACAACGACATCTTCTTCCTCAGACAGGAATGGTTGTGAGGAATATTATTTCAGACATTTAAAAATCCTACTGTTGTCAAATCTACGTATTTTGCTGCCGCAATTCCAATTCTACCTGTGTTTTTTCATTCTTAGTCATATTCTTTGCCTCTAAAGACACTCCAGCCATTCAGGCTCTCTTTCTAATACCTCCAGCTTTTATTACTGCATGAAACGACTTCTGTGAGCTGTTAATCATGAGAGACCTTTTCCAATAATTGCTTTTTAAGTGGCTTCCTCTGTGTGTCTGCTACTGAGCCTCAAGTAGCCACAGAACAGCGGTGGATGACAAATGGCAGTGAATGGAAGGATTGTGGCGCTGTTTGACACAGAGCTTATTTTCTTCAGAGGTGAACGAACGTGCAAGCGAGTGGGAAGCACGTGAGAGCGTGAAGATCGCTGTTCAGTCTAATTTTTCATGCTGCTGTCTGTCTTTCTGCATCCCGCATTCTTAGTTGCACTTTTAAAAGTAACTTGTGTCGATGCACGCGTGTTCTGGTCAAGATAAGGCTGTAAATTGTGGTTCCAGCATCTGTTTTTGCAGATGATTAATCACAGTGTTTAACTTGTTTATTAACGAACACACTTTTTTTACTAATATCACGGGACTCATTATACACAGTGGACATTCTAAATGAAGCATTTAAGTGCTGTCAGTTTGCCAGTAACATGTGATTATGTATTTTGTAAATTAAATTCCTTGTAATGGATGGTGTAATTAATTGTGCAGCCCCAGTGTGAGCAGTGTAGTAGCATTAATCTGTGTCCTCGCCTGGCTGACTGGTGTATTAGCTGCTACAGTAAGTCTGTTAATTTGAACTCCACAGAGCTTCCTGCTGTTGTTAAAAATCAATAGTAATCCTGCTGTAATCACCTGGAAATGAAGAGCTTGGTTATTTTCCAAGTAAACTGTGAGTGAGAGTGAAAGGAAGCAGCCCTGCGAAAATATTGTCACACTAGAGCAGGGGTGTCAAACATGCAGCCCGACTTTGTAAAGCGTAAAAATTACAGAGAAGACATTAGCTACAGATCGTAAATTTGTAAAAGTACAAATTTAACATAATTTCTAGACCCTGATAAATTGTTTTGATCATAAAGTAAAATGCTAGACTGATCATTGTTCTTTTGTGTCTCATTTTTGTAATATTTTGTCTTCTTTTTGTTGTTTTTTTGTCTGAATTTTGTCGTTTTGTTTCTTGTTTATGTCGTTTTGTGTTTCCTTTTAGTCTCGCTTGTGTTGTTTGTCTTATTTTTGTCATTTTGTGTTTTGCTTTATTCATTGTTTTGTGTATCGTTTGTGTCGTTTTGTGTTTTTGTCCCGTTTGTGTTGTTTGTCTCTTTTTTGTCGATTTGTAACCTTTTTCTCAAATTTTTTGTCACTTTTTTGCTTAGTTTCGTGTCATTTATCAAATTTTTGTCATTTTGTTTCTTGCTTTTGTCATTTTTCTGTGTCATTTATCCATTATTTTGTCGCTTTATAGCTTTTTTGTTAATTTTTTTTGTTTCTTGCTGTTAAAAATTTGGCGTTGTGGTTATTTATAGGCTATTATGCTGTGATTTTACTGGTCCGGATCACTTCAGATCAAACTGGGGTGTTTGTGGCCCCTGAACTAAGATGAGTTTGACACCCCGGCCATAGAGACAGCGTTTAATAAGAAACCCTTGCACTCTTCTTAAATTGTATGACCACCAGAGAAGGTACATTACACTGGATGAGACACACACATTAGCCATCCACGGATAAAGTTACAGAGGCTGGAATCAGGTTAATTTTCATGTGTGTGATGACTGCGGCTGCAAGTGACAATTATTTTCACCGTCACTCTGTTGATTATTTTCTCTTTTATCCACTTGTTTGGGCTGTAAAATGTCAGAAAATAGTGAAAAATATTGGTCAGTGTGTCCCTAAGCCCAAAAATAACCCAAATATACTCAGTTTGTTGTCATACAGAAGGAAAAAAAAAACAGAATTATTTAAATTTAAGATGCTGGAATTGGAGAATCTTGACTTTTTTTTCCTTCTTAAACTCAAACCAATGGAATGATAAGTGAAATAGTTGTTGATTCATTTATTGGTTAATAATTCATCATTACACCTCCAGTAAAGACAGGGTGAGTTAATACTCCAGGTTTAATGCGAGGCTAAATGTCTTTTGTATTAGCTTACATAAAGTGAGATGTAATTCTTTTTTTTTTTAATGTATTATCCCAACATGTATAATTGTGTGTCTTTCTGCAGTACAGCGCGGTGGACTCAAACCCCCTGTCTGTCTACGTCATGCATCCTTTCTGGAACTTTGTGGTAAAGGTGAGAAAGACCTGCTCAGCTGTGTGTGTGTGTGTGTGTGTGTGTCTGCTCTGCATCATTAATGAGGTTTCCAGCCGTCTGCTGCAGCAGTGAGACGACCTGACACACTTATCACCAGCAGCCCTTTCCCCGTCTGTGCCACAACGCATCCAAACACATCCGTCTGTTTCAGGCTTTCAAGATAATTGGTTGTTTTTAATGCACTCATGTATCTGATATATTACACAGACTTTATGTTTCTTACAAAGCAGCCACTGATGTGTTTATCTACTTATCTGTATTAAGTCTTTATATTTTACATCACAGTAACCTGATATTTATGTGAAGTAATTTACATCGCTTTCACTAAAATCCTCTCTGCGTAACAGCTTTAAGTTCTAAAAGTAGATAAAGAGAACCCAAAAAGACAAAATATAATACTTGATCATTTGTTTATTGAGCAGAATGAGCCAGTGTTGCGTATCTGTAAAATAATGCTTGACCCTCTTGAGCTTAAATAACTGCAGCTAAGCGTTTCTGGTAACTGTGGATCACTTGTGTATTCCAACTTGGCTAAATTTTAACCCACTCCTGTGTACAGAGCAGCCTACAGCTCTTTGTTGGTGGGTAAACAACTTGTGTGCCTGGTGGTGTTGTTTTGCTGCAATGATGTACTTTGTCTTGGGGTTCGGTTCAGAGACAGAGGTGCTGATATTCTCCTTTACAATTTGCTGCTATAATTCAGAATTCCTTGTTTTGTCAATAATGGAAAGCTCTTCATGTTGAGATGCTGCAAATCAGGTCTAAATTTTGATGCTTCCACTGCCGAGTTTCGCAAAGAGGATCAGATTCTTATGCTGGAGTTCAGTGTCTTCCTTTCTCCAGACATTTTTTTTCCTCATTTCAACTAAAATTCTCTAGTTTAGCTTTACCCATTGACTAAACCTTTTTCTCAGTAGCCTTCTGGTTTGTCCAAGTGATCTTTTGTGAACTAAATAAAATGTTTAGTGTTCTCCTGATGGTAGACTCATGAACATAACAGTCAGTGTAACAGACTTTAGACTTTAACACATCTGGCTCCTGGAGTGATCTTTGTTGTTCGACCGCTCCTGATTTCATCGATTTGTACGGTCTGACTTGCAGGTGTGGGTTGGTAACTTTCTGCAGCATGACGTGCATCAATAAATCTTTTTCTGAGGTCGTCCGTAATCTACTTTATGTCGTGATGCTCTTTTATCAGACTTGGACAGATCGTTCTTTAAATAAACACTCGCTCAGTTCTGATTATCTCATAGATAAAAAATAACACTTGACCCTAATTTCTCTGTCAAATTACCTGCTTTTTTTCCTCAATAACTAGAGAACCAAGTATAATATTTTGTCTTGTTTGTTTAACTCTTTATCTACATTTCGGAATTGTGTTCAAATCTAAAGATGCTTATGTTATATTTGTGCAGAAATACCACTGTAACTGCCCGCAAAGTCTGACAACAATAATTCATCTGCAGTTCTTCAGTCTGCCATTGCTGTGATGAGACGCCTCTGTGTCAGAGCTCAGCAACATGATCATGAATTGTTATTTACAGTCTGTTTTTTCTCTCTCTCCCCACAGTTTCTGCCGACATGGTTGGCTCCAAACCTTATTACATTTACAGGTTTTATGTTCCTCGTGTTGAACTTCCTCATGTTGGCCTTTTACGACTTTGACTTTCATGCCTCTGGTAAGTGCTTCACAGCGTGCATTAGGGAGTGTTGTTCGTTTAATTTTGTGATCAGTCATCACTAGAAGCTGGTTGAATCGATCACAGGAGAGGGAAAGGCAAGTTTGTAGGTTTGTTTATGAAAGACAAAGTCCATTACTTACAGAAACTGACTCAGGATAATAACTAACAGATCCTTAACGCACACACAGCAGCACAGAATAAGCTGTTAATGTTTAAAACTGTGTTTCTACAACATAAACAAAGATTGAGACACAGCTCTGTTAAGATACCGTGCTCTATCATGTCTGCTGTCTTATCTAAATACTTAGATAAAATAAACACACAAGCAAGCATACTTGAACCCAGGGATGTCAAAGTCATCTTAGTTCAGGTTCCACATTCAACCCAGTTTGATCTCAAGTGAGCCGGACCAGAAAAATCCCAGCATAAAAACGGATAAATAACAATAACTCCACATTTTTCCTTTATTTTAGTGCAAAAAAGTACAATTCTGGCAATGTTCACATGTAAGAAATTTATCTTTTTGCAAAACATCAGGAACAACCTGAAATTTCTTACGAAAAATAAGTTCAGTTTCAACAATTTTATGCCTCAGTTTATCATTTCCACATTACAGCTTCCAGATCAGTTTGTCTACAAAGGAACACAACATTTAGTCACAAATATCTGAAGAAGAGTGTTTTACTTTATGATCGAAACGACAAAAAAAGACAAAAACAAGACAAAATGTTACAAAAACAAGAAACAAAATGACAAAAAAATAGACAATCCAAGCGAAACAAAAACAAGACACGAAATGACAAAAACAACAAATAAAGCGAAACATTTTTGTCACAAAATGACAAAAATCAGATTAAAAAACACAAACGAGACAAAAAGGAAACACGAAACAACAAATAAAGCGAAACATTTTTGTCACAAAATGACAAAATAAGATTAAAAAAAAACACAAGTGAGACAAAAAGGAAACCCAAAACAACAAAAACACGAGACAAATGACAAGCCAGACAAAAAAACAAGACAAAAAAACCCTGAAAATGAGACAAAAATTACAAAAACAAGACACAAAATGGCAAAAGAACTGTGAGCAATAGTCAGCTAGTATTATATAATAGCTAGTATTTTACTTTATGATCAAAATAACTTGTCATGGTCTAGATATTATTTTAAATTTACAGTTTTACAAATTTACAATTTGAAGTTAATGTCTTCTCTGTAATTTTTGCACTTTGCAAAGTCGTCCAACGGGCCGGATTGGACCCTAAACTGACCTCCCAAGCATATTTTCTGTCAATAGAAAACCATTCAAGCAAAATAAACACACATACATGGTGGTTCATGTGCAGTATTATTGCTAAGACTTGTTTAGACATTCCTTTTAGAGTAAAGTCAGAAAGTAAAGGCTTCCAGTCGTTCACTGTCTCTGTGTGATGTGCTGTATATTTATGTTCCTCATGTTTCAGCTGCAGGACATGATCATGTGCCTAGTTGGGTCTGGGTTGCTGCAGGGATCTTCAACTTCTTAGCTTACACACTCGGTGAGTTCCCACCTCTTTGACCCCACTGTCTTACTTTCTGTTCTGACTTTGAGAGGCTCAGGGGGAAACACAGTAACTCTTGGAAAATTCCAACTCCACCTCCACTCAAAAGTGGGTCATTCCATTTCAGTTTCTGCTCTACTATCTCTGATTTGCTTGAATTTTTTATAGCATTACATGTGGATATTTATAAAGATTTGATATGTCAAATACTTTCTTTTTGCGCATTGAAATTTAAAGATATGTTTGGATGACAACATCTCTGCAACACTTAAGATAAAAGCCTGAAATCTTCACTGCTGATTTAAAATCTGCAATATCGGACAAGTAGATCAAATAGTCCGTTAATATGCTTGAGAATTGGAAAAAGTCCACCAGTGCTCTTTTCTGTTTCACATGTAGTTGCATGTCAGACTTTTGTCTTTCTTATTTCCTAACATATTGTACTCCAAACACTCCCTCAGATTTTAGTGTGTGAAAAACCATGCCAATAGTGGGTTGATAGGCAATTTAAAAATTCTTGTATCTTGGAAATTACTTGCTTTATTAATCCAGAATTTCAAAGATACCATTTTACATATACATAGTTGGTAATGAAATAAGTTTCAAATAAATCAGACATGATCAAGCAGAAGGCTACTGATGACTTGAGATGGAATAACCCAAATCAGGGTTCTCGCCAGGATTTTTTTTCAGCGTAACGGCAGGTCCTCCTGCACGCGCGCAATAGACGAGAACGCGCGCGCGCGCAATAGACGGGAACGGGTCAATCGACAGGAAAGTACAGCTGAGGTGGGAAGACACAAATTAACCTAGATAGGCACCCAGTTGATAAAAACAAACGCACATGGCGTTATCTGTCAAAATAACAGCGCAGCGGCCCTAATCACAGTGTTAACCCTTCCTGTTCGGCCCCCGACCGTGGTCAGGAAGCCCGGGGTTAACCGCCTTCACTTCCTCAGCAGCCGTAGAGGCAAAGACTCAGGAGCCCAGCCGCATCGAAGAACACTGCAGCCTTTATTGTCTATAAACAGTGGCTGAACCGCACAGTACCACCAACCCAGCAACTACACACCTTCTCTCCTCCTCCGACTGCACCGACTGCCGTCTCTGTCACTCGCTCTCCCCCTCCCTCCCCCTCCCTCCCACACACACACACACACACACACACACACACACACACACACGCTGCTCTCTCTCCCACTCTCATGACGGAGCCACACACTCTCATAACAACAGCGTAATCTTTGAAATGCGCTGGCGTAGCGACTCTAATCACAGCGTAATCTTTTAAACTGAGCGTAATGGGCCGTTAAGACTGCGTAACGGCCCGTTACACTGTCTAACGGGCCGTTACGCTGAAATGCGCTGGCGAGAACCCTGCAAATGCTTTTTGACACTAAAAGATATGCTGCACATTTCTATGTATTTTTCTGCTGAACGTGGATTGTTTGTTGCGTCTGAGTTCAAGCTGTGTACCACCAGGACTCATCCAAACTTTGTTTAGAAGTCAGTCCTCTTTGCACATTTCTGCAGGCTGTCAGACAGAACACTATCAGATTATTTATAAACAGAATGAGATGAAGATGTACTAATCTGTCTCTAATGCGACGCATAACATCCTGGAGGTACAGATATATTTAATTGCATTGAGTCATTTTTCCCCTCAGATAATCTGCTGTGACTAATCTCTTAAAATGTGGCCAACAACACATAACATCTTTATGCGCTGAACGTACTATTAGTTGTTGAAGTCTAAAGGGAGGTTTGTAGTTAAAGGTCATGGGAAAGGGGTAGGTTAGTGCATTTTGTCAATTATTAACCCCTGCACGGTTAATGAAACATGGTTTAGTGTGCTGTTCATCGCATGTACTAGTCGTCCTGCATGCTTCCTGCTTTTCACGCTGATGAGTGTTGAGACATTTGAACTATAGTGGTTGTCTGTTGCACTTTAAAATCCCCGTTTATGTCACTGACTACAGCTCATTCTTAACTCAGGCTGTGTTCAGTCTTATTATCCCCTGATGTGAAGTTGTGTTGGACGCTATCTTTATTAACGATCAGCCTTCTTGCTGTCTGTGTTATCACCTCAGTGGTTATGTCAAAGCAGGAGACTAATAAAGGTTGAGTTTCCTTTCATTATTTGGCAGCGACTGGCCGGGTTAGCAACGGCTCTGCTCCTTAGATTCACTTCTGAACACAAGTCTCTATCTTTATATTCATTAGAGGGATACACAGAGGGAACTGTGCTAAGGTATGTTAAGTCTTAAGCATATAGTGTCAGTCTACATAGTGTCACATATCTGGATTGTTGCCCAGACTGATGTTGGTGAATGAGTGTAGCTTAATGTTAACAATCATAACCAGCTGCTGACACACCCCATTCCTCCTATGACAAATGACTTCAATCACTCACTAACGCTGAAAGCTACGACAGACTCCATTTCAGCAGGTGCCATCATAGTTTTTTAAAATTCTGGTTACACTCCCAATTTTGGATGACATTTGTCCAAGGTTGGTAGTTCAATCCCTGCCACATCCATGTGCTGAACCCCATGTTTCCTCCAAACTGAGAATAAGGATCTTGCTGTAAATCACTTCTGGACATAAGTGTCTGCCAGATGACTGTAATGTGATGCGATTCCTATTTTAAACAAGAAGGCAAAATGCGTCCCGCGCCAGGAAAAAACTGATACTACGTCATCAACTAGTTGGAATCATGATTTGAAAATGCTGGTGTGCAGGGAGCTTTTGTAGTTGAGATGCTGAAATGAAGATGTGAACGACACTTTCATGCATGCGCTGAGATCTTGGAAGCCACATTTGAAATATAAATTAGTTTTCAAAAGACGAACGGTCAGATTTTTTAAAAATTGTTTACGAAAGGGACCCAATAAATAGTTTGAGATAAGATGACATTAAAATGATGTCTCACAAGAAACAAGGGTGTAGAAACAGACTGAAAATGTGGGTGGAGAAATTAGTTAGACACTTCCTGCCCTGATGTAGAATCTACTGCATCATGTGGAATACGATAACAGCAAAGCATCGCATCATATTATTGCATCTGAAAACACCTTCATTTGACTCTCAACATGCACAATGAATGCACACAGTTAGTACGGAGCTGAATATTTAGCATATGGTGTCGTCATCAGAGGGAATTTAAAGGAATGTGTAATATGCATTATAGTTGTGTGATTCTGTCACACCCTCAGTGCTGTTCACTGAAGCAGGATAAGTCAGTTTAGCAGGGCAATATTTACCCTACGCATGACAAAACATACGTAGACTTTAAGTGAGTTTAGCAGAGAAGTTGCAGATTGTGGCCAACTCCCTCGCCTCTCCCTTTGCAAGCATGTCGGAGAACCCATGGTGGCTGCTTCTTCAAAGTAAACGTGACAGCCAGTGTTTGGCTAGTCAATGCCCTGCTCCTCTTTAGATAGGAGGGCCTCATTCTAAGCTAACCAAACACAACAGGTAGTCGCGGTGATTATACACCAGTGAAACCAGGTGGAGCCTCTTTCTGGTTAATGTTCTGGAGTTACAGGTGTGTTTGCTGACTGCCTGTAATGGTGCATAAAACGAGCACACCTCCCTGCTGTCTAACTGGCGATTAGACAAAGAAACAGGAGCACATCAGTTTTAGCCTCACTGCACTGGCTTCCTGTCTATTTTAGAATTGTTAAGATTTTATTGCTTGTTTTTAAGGTGTTAAACGGGTTGGCACCTTCTTATTTATCTGAGCTTTTTACTATCCATGCTCCGGTGTTATCGCTGAGGTCGGTCAGTCAGATGATCCTTAAGGTTCCTGGCTTCAGGCTCAGAAACGGAGCGGACCGAGTCTTTTCTGTAGCTGCACCCAGACTGTGGAGCCGTTTACCTGTTCAGAATAGAACCGCTCGGTGCCTACTGAAGAAACGTGCTCTGTGGCTTTCAGTTGTAGCTGAACGCTGACACCTGAAAGATGGCATCGTTCATCTTGTTCAGTATATTTCCTTACAGATTATGTCTTATAAATAAAGATGACTTGACTTGTCTAACGGGTAACTGAGGCAGTCGTGTTTCTAAACTCTGCAGCATCAGGTCGTAAAAAGGTGTCTGGTTCACACATCTACCTGAGGCTAATGCTAAGCTAGGATTTTTGAATGCTAACACATGCTGGGAGCCGAGTGTCTGTCTCTCTGATACTGCAGCAGGACTCTGATTACATACTTCCAACAACATTTAAGCTAAAGTGATGAATTGCCTCAGTGATGCTCTGATCTGAGTATAAATGCATTTCAGAGGTGGCAATAAACCCTGATCGATTCCCTGGACTGATAAAGTTGCTGCAAAAGTATTTATGGACATCTGTTCCATCTGAGCAGCTGTTTCTTGCAGCTGGACTAATATTTACTGCCGTGAATGAGTCGCTGCATCATGTAGATCACCTGTAAGCATTATTCTGATATTAAACCACAGTGAAGAGATTATTACCATTACACCTTATTTGCTGCATTTTATGCTTTGAATTGTGTCGTGCCAATTATCGAACAGTTTCAAATGAAGTTATTATTTTTTGCTGGTTGATTTGGGATTCAAGTAACCTGGTGTTTACTTTATCTCGTCTTTAAATTCCTAATGTAATATAGCTGATTTTACCGTAAAAATTATGGGTTAGCGGTTAAAAATGTTTGCATTGTATGAAAAAACATCCATTCCATTCATTTCAATGATTAATCACTCATCAATTGATAACACAGCCGACGATTGTTAAATAGAAATGTTAAATCGATGAGTTTTTGTTTGCATTTGTCAGCTTGTTGGAAATTGTTTCACAAATATTAACCGTCCAAGCTCAAAGCAGCTGAATATTATTTTTTTTATAGCTGACTACTGCTCTCCTGACAGATCCAAAGTTTACCATATAAATTCCCCTCATGTTTTCTGGAGACTGCAGACTTATTGTACTGTTGAATTCCCTGCATACTTGTGTGCAGACATGTTCTCTGTGAACCATTGTGCTTGTGTGATGCATTAAAATCCAACAACTTGCTGTGCGATGTTTGTTATATGGATGTGCTTCCAGAATACTTCCATGTGTGGATGAAAAGAAAACAGCCCAGATCAGTTGCTGTAGTGGTGAATTCAGTGGTGGGATGTAGGAATGTGGCTGCACTTTACACAGCTATGTGAGTGTGGGCAGCAGCTTCAGCTGAGTCAGATGTGAAAGATGGTAGAAGAAGAAAATATTTGGCCCTTTTTGTGTTTGCATTTCCCTGTAAACATGAACTCTATGCAGTGACCCGTGACTTTCTTTGTTGTGTGTAGATGGCGTCGATGGTAAACAGGCTCGCCGCACCAACTCCTCCACACCACTAGGGGAGCTGTTTGACCACGGTCTGGACAGCTGGGCCTGCATCTTCTTCGTCGCCACCGTGTACTCCATATTTGGGCGCGGGGAGAGCGGCGTGGGCGTGGTCACGCTGTATTACATCCTGTGGGTGGTGCTGTTCTCCTTCATTCTGTCTCACTGGGAGAAATACAACACTGGCATCTTGTTCCTGCCCTGGGGATACGACATCAGCCAAGTGGTGAGGACACACACACACACACACACACACACACACACACATACACATACGTGATCGAAGGTGTGTTAAAAATAAAGCCAGGTCACTGGTTGTTTGCTAAGCCCCGCCCTCCTCAGTCACTGCTGCACTGTGAACCTTTCTGACGTTCTCCCATGTTACATATGCAGTTTACAATAGAAACCATAATAGAATTACCATCAAAATTAGCCTCAGTGGAATTTCAGACCGAAAACATTAGCTTCTCATTTTGTCTGCTGCCATATACCAGGTAAAATCAGCCAACATTTGCTCAGGGGATTTGATAAAACCTGGCAAATGGTATTTTCAAGCAATTGATGGTCACATGTATGATATTTTGCCAAAATACTAAAACTAGAGCCCCATTTCCCAGACAGAAAGTGTCCTCCCGCTGGTAATCGATGCAGGAGTTGTAGATCTGAAAAGCATCCATGTTCTCATATTGCAGTCTAAAGGTTATCTTAAAACTGGATGCTTTTTTAAAAAAAAATTAAACCTACTTTGATAAGCAAGAGAGATGCTAGACTTAGGATTGTTTGTATTTCAAAACTAGGTTTCATTTTTTTAACATTAGAAGAGAAAAATCTTTCAGAATGAGGACAAACCAGTGTAGAAATGGAAGGCTCTTTAATGGCTAATCTAACATTTCTGTAATATTGTCGTCAAACTTCCACAGTAGGATAATAGTTCATGCTGATCTGGCTGTCAAGAATTTTTTTAACACAGTACAAAATTAGTAGCAGAGAGTTAAATAATTGTTATTTTCTAATCCTCTCCTGTCAGACCATCTCCCTGGTTTACTTGGTCACTTCTGTGGTTGGTGTTGAAAAGTGGTACCAGCCGGTCCTGTGGCATCTCCTCTACAGAGACCTCTTCACCTTTATGATCATAGGTGAGCTGTGTTCGGTTACTCTCAACACATTCGTTCTCTGTCCTTAACAGCTGCTAAAATTATGGTTTGATGATTTCTAGCTTGTTCCTTCACTGTGACCTTACCCATGAGCCTGTACAATGTCCTGAAGTAAGTGCAGTTCATATTAGCTCTTTGTTTGCTCCGTTCACTGTGTTTCACTCGGTGTTCTGAACTTTTCACCCTCTGTGGTTTTTCAGGGCTCACCGGAGTAACACTCTGAAGCACAGCAGCCTGTACGAAGCGTTCCTGCCTTTCCTGTCTCCCTTCCTCCTCTTCATCTTATCCACCGCCTGGGTGGTTTTCTCTCCATCCAACATCCTTGAGCAGCAGCCGAGGATCTTCTACCTCATGGTGGGGACGGCCTTCGCCAACGTCACGGTGAGAGTCTGCAACCCCCACAGTTCCCACTTTCTGCAGGTGTGTGTTCTCTGTGCCTTTAGTCATGCTGTTGTGCGTCCGTTTCCCTTCCAGTGTAAGCTGATTGTGTGTCAGATGAGTAACACACGTTGCCAGCCGCTGAGCTGGCTGCTGCTGCCCATGGCGGCGGTCGTGTTGTTCGCTGTGACCGGAATCGTGGCCAGCGAGACTCAGCTGCTTTACCTGTGGACGGCTGCTGTCATACTAGCACACATACACTACGGAGTATCAGTGGTAAGAGCACACACACTAAGACCCTCTGAGTTTCCTTTCATACAAAGGAAAAGACACTGTGTGAGGCGAAGGGAAGAGGTGTATGCAGGAGTTTAAAAGATGAAGTTATTCATTGTAGCTTCACAGATTAGTACCATTTTATATACTGGATGTAAGATTTTAATATATAATATATAATCGGCTCAGGTAAAATCACACCATAAATAACACTGTAGTGTCTTAACCCCAATATCTAAACTTGTTAGATGATTGGTAATGCCAGTCATAATCTTTTCTCCTAGAAAGCACATCGATGCAGCAGCTGTTGCTTTAATCGTGATAACGGCGACTTGACTTGTTTTGTTCGTTCTGCTTGTCAACACTGTCAGCATTTGGACTTTTTACTTGAGGAACCTTGAGTCCTTTGAAACAAAAGCTAAACAGTGTTCTCCCATCATGCACCATGGTCATGGAATAATCTTCATAAAACTCTTAAACTAGAAACATTCGTATCCGTTAATGAGTTTAAGACTATCATAAAGAATACAGCGAGTGAGGAATGTCAGTAGTTTTTCTTAAGAGGTCACTGTCCTTGAACAGCTGTCAATCTGTTTTATTGTTCATTGTTGATTTGTGTATCTGGTTTATATAACTTTTACATTTTGTATGGCTGCTACCTTGGCCAGGTCTCTCTTGTCCCTTGAAAGATCTTTACATTAGCAATTAGAAGCAGATTTAAATCAATTAAGACAGAATGAATTGGAATTTTAAATATATTTAGTCTAAATCGGTATCTGCTAGATACCACTAAATCTTACCTCTTACCACCTTTAGTTAGTGCAACCTCTGCTCTGTGATAGTGTCTGAAACCAGAATAAAGCCATTTATGCCTAAAAAGTTGAGTTCAAAGATGATGTTGAACAAGAAATACATTTATTGTGCCGATAGTGTGCAGTCAGTGTAGCTATAAGTTAGTTTTAAGCTGTCCCACCAAAGACACAAGAGAACACCAGGGCTGGATTTCAAACAATACCCTCTGAGCATGTTAGAAAGGTTGAACAGCAGACATGTCTAGTCATATACTGACTTCACATGTCACTGTGGTCTGCCCAGATTTATGATCAGGACCGGCAGCAGCATAGCCCCTTCCTTTAACATGAGATCTGCAGCAAACGGAGAACTGTATTAAAATAAAGCCACTCACTTTTCCAGTTTGTCAGTTTGCATTTCATGGTTCACAGACTGCACTAATGTCAAGTAGCGCCAGAGGTGATATTTCCCCAGAATCAGTCATCAGATAAAAGTTGAGTGTACAGGATTTGGAGGGATATGTTAGCAGAAATGGAGCATATTATTAACTATGTTTCCACTCGTGAATATCACTTATCATTTCAAATGGTTGTGTTTTTGTGAGCTTGCAGAGGGACTTGTGTGTTTTTATGTTGAAGTGGCAGTCACCATAGACTCTAGTACTGTAAGTTATTAGAAAGGCAGAGGTGAGGGCGGGATATTTTGATGGTTGCAGTCTGCAGACATGCTGCCCACTTACACACGTGGACAAAATTGTTGGTACCCCTCAGTTAAAGAAGGAAAAACCACAATTCTCACTGAAATCACTTGAAACTCACAAAAGTAACAATAAATAAAAATTTATTGAAAATTAAATCATCAAAAACAGCCATTTTGAATTGTTGATTAACATAATTATTTAAAAAAACAAACTAATGAAACAGGCCTGGACAAAAATGATGGTACCTCTATAAAAGATTGAAAACTATTTGACCAGAGTGACATGATTAACTCAGGTGTGTCATTTAATTGACATCACAGGTGTTTCCAAACTCATAATCAGTCAGTCTGCCTATTTAAAGGGAGACAAGTAGTCACCCTGCTGTTTGGTGAAAAGGTGTGTACCACACTGAACATGGACAACAGAAAGCGAAGGAGAGAATTGTCCCAGGACATCCGAAAAAAAATTATAGACAAACATCTTAAAGGTAAAGGCTATAAGACCATCTCTAAACAGCTTGAAGTTCCTGTGACAACAGTGGCTCATATTATTCAGAAGTTCAAGACCCACGGGACAGTAGCCAACCTCCCTGGACGTGGCCGCAAGAGGAAAATTGATGACAAATTGAAGAGACGGATCGTTGGAATTGTATCCAAAGAGCCCAGAGCAACCTCCAAAGAAATTAAAGGTGAACTCCAAGGCCAAGGTACATCAGTGTCAGATCGCACCATTCGTCGTTGTTTGAGCCAAAGTGGACTTCATGGGAGACGACCAAGGAGGACACCACTGCTGAAAAAAACTCATAAAAAAGCCAGACTGGAATTTGCAAAAATGCATGTTGACAAGCCACAAAGCTTCTGGGAGAATGTCCTTTGGACAGATGAGACCAAACTGGAGCTTTTTGGTAAGGCACATCAACTCTATGTTCATAGACTCAAAAACCAAGCATACGAAGAAAAGAACACTGTCCCTACGGTGAAACATGGAGGAGGCTCAGTAATGTTTTGGGGCTGCTTTGCTGCATCTGGCACAGGGTGTCTTGAAAGTGTGCAAGGTACGATGAAATCTGAAGACTATCAAGGCATTCTGGAGAGAAATGTGCTGCCTAGTGTCAGAAAGCTTGGTCTCAGTCGCAGGTCATGGGTCTTCCAACAGGACAACCATCCAAAACACACAGCCAGAAACACCCAAGAATGGCTGAGAGAAAAGCGTTGGACTATTCTAAAGTGGCCTTCTATGAGCCCAGATCTGAATCCCATTGAACATATGTGGAAGGAGCTGAAACATGCCATTTGGAGAAGACACCCATCAAACCTGAGACAACTGGAGCTGTTTGCTCATGAGGAGTGGGCCAAAATACCTGTTGACAGCTGCAGAACGCTCATTGACAAATACAGAAATCGTTTAATTGCAGTGACTGCCTCAAAAGGTTGTGCAACAAAATATTAAGTTATGGGTACCATCATTTTTGTCCAGCCCTATTTCATTAGTTTGTTTTTTTAAATAATTATGTTAATCAACAATTCAAAAGTGATGGCTGATTTTGATTATTTAATTTTCAATACATTTTTATTTATTGTTACTTTTGTGAGTTTCAAGTGATTTCAGTGAGAATTGTGGGTTTTTCCTTCTTTAACTGAGGGGTACCAACAATTTTGTCCACGTGTGTAACTACTGGGCCTTTAGCATATTTATTAGTACAACCTCAGTCCTGTGGCACTGCCTGAAGCCAAAATAAAAATACTTACAAAGTTGAGTTAAAAGGCCTTTTCAGTATTTTGTCCGGTTAATTACTCATTACTTAATTATGATCATTTGTTATTAAAGAATCATGGCTGTTTTTCTTGTGAAAAAAACAGCGACAGTTGGCAGTGATAATACTCTACAACATTTTAAAATTAGTGTGACTGACATTAGAACTTCCTGAATAAATTGTCAGCCCCTTTCTTAAAGGTTGCAGGTTTAGATGCAGTGGAAACACGAGATATTTATGAGAATTTATCTGGGCTCCATCGTTTCCCGTTGAGGTGTTGTGCTGCTGAATGTAGCATCCTCCTCTTTATTACACAGAGTTGTTATCAGATCAGTTACTGAGTTTGAATGAATAATAAAATGAATATATTCTCTTGTTCCCTGCCAGGTACAGCAGCTCAGCAGTCACTTCAACATCTTCGCCTTCTCCCTCAAGAAGCCCAGTAGTGACTGACAGGAGGAGGAACGAATCGGCTTGAAAGGAGCAGAGGTTTAGGCTTTGCCCCTCCTCGGCTTACCGACACTTCACTTCCATCACCACGGAAACCGCATCCCCTCCCCTCCATCTGCGAGGACACTGCAAATGGAAAGGAGGACTGTGGCCCTCTTTTTCCATTGTTTCCAAAAACACACACACACACACACACACAACAAACACAACATACACAATCACACACATATCCTCCAACCAACCAACCGAACTCTGGTCTCGGCGATGGGGCGGGTCCAGGGGCTCTGGCTTCCGTCATTGGTGATTGGCTAACTTGGTTGAGCCAATGAGGTGCAATTGTTTCCTACGGAAATGTGCTTCAGTCAAGAGGACAGGAGCCCAGACGAGCCATGCAAAGACGAACACTCACATGCACGTTTGTACTTCTGTCTTTGTGAGAACCCTTACTGACACGCCCTACCTGTTATCCTAACCATTACCTCCATGCCTAACCCCTAAGTACACCTAATTTCAACCAAGTCTTGACCCTCTAACGGCCCGTCTGGTTAGATCTGTCCCAAAGCGAGGACCTGCCACTCCCAAGGTCTATAACTCACATCGGTCCTCACAAAGATAGACACACAAGCTAATACATGCACACACGTATTATTCTGCTTTAACGCAGATCATTTCTATTTGGTGGCAGGTATTTCAGTACAAACACAGCTATGTACACGAACACGCAGTCGTACTCACATAGTATTATGAATGTATAATATGCCTTGGGGAAACGCCATTTCAGTTTAATTCTATTAACAGGAATGCCTCAAGTAGTGTGTTGTTGCAAACTTGACCAAACCTCAGAACTCTGGCAGCTGTGTTCAGTGTTTAAAGGTTCCGTCACTTTTTTTTATTATTATTGGATGATTTACAGTTGGAAATCTCTGTGATATATGTTAATAGCTATATATATAGTGTATGTTTTAAGGGGTTTGGGGCATTTTATTTTCAAACTGAAAACAATTTCCTCCTGTGAAACATTGTATAAATTTCCCGTTAATTAATTCCGCGTTCTGCTCTGTGCTGACGCAGAAACATGAACTAACCAGGGCAAGAATTGACCAGGGTGACCTCAACTAACTTTCCACTTTGACTTCTGTCTGAGCTCTGACCTCCCGGTTCTCCCTTCCTTCTGAGGTGTCGTGTCTTCACGCTGATTCGTTCTTTTTTTATAGGTTTATTTTTTTATATATAGATACACGTCTTCAGGGTTTTTTTTTCCCTGTTTGTCTGCTGCCATGGCAACGGTGTGTGGTTAAGTTGCGCAGCGCTTGAATGAAGAGTGCGTCCAAAAACCGTCACTGGAGCGGACTCACTCTGAGGGAACAAGCCGGGACACCGCAAACGCTACACCACCGCCGGGCGTCGTGCTCTCCTGCTCCTACAGATATTATCACACCTTTTATACTGTTTATCATGTAACTTGTCTCGCTGCTTTTTTTCGGTTGGGTAAACACTGTTCCTCTGGGAGATTCAAACTTTGTGTCCAAGGCGAAGGGCATTCAGTTGTGGCTGCATGACTTTGGTTTCTCATTGAACTGGTTTTCAAAGCAAGGCCAAAAAAGACAAGACAGGCCTTATTTGTGTTACCTCTCATTTCAAAAGACAAATGTGACATCCGTGTGGCTGCAGTTTTGTGGAAGTACGTTTGCTTGTGTGTAACCTTGACCCATTCGACTCCCTTTTTTGGCCTTGTTGAAAACTGACCAGTATTGTTTATCTGAGCACAATTTTGTGCTTCAGTTCATACTAAGAGATTTTCATGACCACAGGCTGTATAGAAAAGATGGACGTAGCCACCTGGATGTCACCAACTAGTGAATTCAGGGGGTTATAAAGTGAAACTAAAGTGAAAAAAAAACTGCACTTCCTCAAATGACCACTTGAGGCTGGCTCTCAGCAGAGTAATCCCCACAGACCTCTATGTTAAAATGTCCACTTTTACAGTAGAAACAGACACGGTTACAGGCTGGTAAAAAGAACAATTTTGGTCTCTGTGTCTAATAAACCTATAGGTAAGATGAACTTTTTGTGTAAGTGCATGACCACTCCACAGCTCCACCTCTCTGCTATGATTAGCCAAGATGGCAATGAG
This sequence comes from Acanthochromis polyacanthus, assembly GCF_021347895.1. Taxonomy (NCBI): domain Eukaryota; kingdom Metazoa; phylum Chordata; class Actinopteri; family Pomacentridae; genus Acanthochromis; species Acanthochromis polyacanthus. The sequence goes on from NC_067128.1 coordinate 4,024,653, forward strand.
TGGAGCCACACTGAACTTTAAAAACTGCTGTTCAGGAAAGCTGTGGGTGATGTCATGATGGGTTAGGTCATCTTTATATGCAATCTATAGATCACTGGTTTCTAGACTACAGCTTTTAATCCTCGAGTTTGAAATTTGGCCATCGCCATCAAGGTCTTTTGAAAAATGATACGCCCATAGAAAACACTCAATCGCTGTAAAACAAACTCTCCCTTATTATCTAATTACCTCCAAATGGGACCATAATGTACAAAAAGAACATTATGGTGTGTTTAAGGAGACATAAAAGTAGTGGTCAAGACCATAAACCCATTAGGAAAATGTTTTATAAGGAAGCAAGTCAAGTGAGAAGTAGCCTGATTTTCTCCTAGATGTCTATATTTCCCAACCAGAGGAGTCTCCCCCTGCTGGCCTTTAGAAAGAATACATGTTTCAAGCACTTTTACATTGTCTTTACATCCATCTTTTATGTACAGTCTGTGGTCATGACCAAGGGAATCTATTTTAATTCATTTTCAAACCCAAAATCCTCAACCTGCCATGCTATGCCTCACTTTCATCACATAGGTAGATCCAGTCAGCTGTAAACAATCAGTAATGTCTGGATCTTAGTGATTACGAAGGAAAAAAAACAAACCACAATATCAGCTGTTAAACCATGCTCTTGCCTTGGGAATGGTCGTTTCTGTCTGCCGGTTATCTGACTGAATAAAAATGTCCGGTCACAGTAGGAATCATCTCATATACAGCAGATTGTGGGGATAATTGATTAAAGAGAACATAGGAAATATATACGTTACTTTTGCTTTTTACCACTTGTCCAGATGTTTTGTATATAAACCGTTATGAGCAGCACTGAACATTTAGACCACAGGCACAAGCTTGTAGCGTCCCTGTATGTGTGAGAGGAACAAAACATCTGTAACTGCCATGATACCCAGCTAGATAGCCCACTGTGGTTTGCAAATAGGGAAAACTTGTATGCAGGCATAAGCACATTATAGTTTCTTTTTTTTCTTTCTTTTTTTGAAATCTGACTGTAGATTGTAGTGATGTGGCAACAGCTGTGACTGAGATTTTGCCACCAAAAAAACGGTTGTTTCTGGTGGGTTTATGCACTGTCTGGGTATGTACAGCTCCATGTGTTCACGTATGGCTGTATGTATGTGTGAATATCTGTGTAAATACATATTCTTTCTTTTTATTTTTTAAAACTACAAATGGGATTGTTGGCAGATTTCTCCTCACATGGGGCTTCATGACCGGAGGCCTATCAGCAGTGAAAATGACAGAACCGTCTACGTCAGGTTTTTCTCTACAGTTTAAGGGGATTTTTAATTTTTGGCTGATTGGATCTTCTCTAGGTTTTTTTCTCTTGAGAGTGTTTGAAAAGAAATACTGAGCTCTGGATGTGAAGACCTCCACTCCAGGCTGCAAACACTACAAACTAAAACAAGGAATTTTATGTTTGCCGGTAGAGAAAAATGGTGCCATTTAGTGAAACAAAATCTCTGTCAAGCAGCTGGCAGATCTATTCCTTTAGTTTCATTTTCCTGTTTTCTTTTGTTCTGGGCATTTTCTCGTAGTGTTCCTCAGCTTCACTCACCACTTTGAAGGAAGAACAGTCTTAATTCCTGCCCTAGATCAATGAACTAAGCTGTTGTGTAACGCTGCTCTGGCGAACACTCCAGGGCTTCAGTGTGGCTATTTGTGATGTTGTATTTAACCAGTGAAAGAAAGGACTGTCCAGAAACAAATAAAAGAGAATTTTCTTTAACTGTTTTACTGTCTTTACTGAGCAGGGCTCAGGCGTGAACTAACCGTGACGTCACCCGTTGGTTTCAATGCCGAGAAAATGAAGCCCAGATTTTGCTACTTCCTGGTCGCCATTTTGGATTTTTTAGAGCCAGTGATGTAAAAAGTGTCATCAGACAGGCTGGACAGGAGAGCAACTAGGGGCAGGACCAGTCTATGGGCGGGCCAGACTGAGAGCTGAAGACTCTCTTATCCCGCCCACATTTTACCGCAGAGGCTTCTGTTGCTGCTTTCGGAATAAAAGGATCTGTCAATCATTCCAGACAAGACTGTCTATCAAGTATAGCCACGCCCCCTGGCTCTGCCAACTTTAACGATTTATTTAAAATTCAGTATTGATTTATTTTAAGGTGGGCCACCTGATCTCTCATTTTGACCATGAAAACTAACGGGAAAAAAATCCTGAGCTTTAGAAAATCAGTCTATCAAATTTTATTTTTTCCAAAAATGAATTGGGGTCTATGGAGCAAAAGCTTTTTGGAGCCAATCCTAGCGGACGGCGTGATATTGGAAGTTTTTGACATTTCTGGGGGGCTTCATTTTTGGAGCCAGATGCTACGTCCATCTTTATATACAGTCTATGGCAGGGTTAAGTGCAGTCAGCACTTTCCTAAATGTCCTCCTGAGGACAGCAGAGAGCAGCATTTGAATTACATTTCTTTACTGTCCGCATCACCTGTCTGTGGTTTCATGCAGTTCTAGAATTTGTTCTGAAAACCAGAGGACTGTTTGCATTTGTGTCTTTTTTACAGACTGTCCTTTAGTTACATTTCACTTTATCCAGCTGTACTTCTTTGTTTCCAACAAAATAGACCCATTACTTAACAACTTTCCACCAAAATAAAATGTTGTAATAAACGAGTTAACCAGCAAGATGAAGCACATAAAAAGGAAACCACTGGATCTGACACTAATGGTTCGTAGATCAGCCACAGCTTTAAAACGATCCACAGCTGAAGTGAACATCGATTATCTCATTCCAGTGGCACCTGACAGCAGGAAGAATGTGTTTGGCAGCAAGAGAACAATCACTTCTTGAATTTGATGGATCTGGAGACTGATAAGAACCAATCTGATTACTATACTACTCTGTAAGTAGAAAATAATTCAGTCAAATCCTAAAGTAGAGCAACTTTGGAGGTATGTTGTATGTTGGAAGACATATGTTCAAGGCTCCTGGGGACAACACAGATCTCCATAGACACCGGAGTACTTCAAGGAGACCCTCTAGCACCTTTCTTCTTCATCATCTGCTTAGACTATGCACTGAGGAATGCAATCTTGTCCTCCGATGGTCTGACCCTAAAGAGTCGTCAAAGTAGAAGACACCCCAAAGAAGTCCTCTCAAAACATGCATTCGCAGATGACATCACCTTCCTGGAAAGCACCCTCAGTGAAGCAGAAGACCGTCTGCATCGGGTAGAGAGAGAATCAAGACAGATTGGACTCGTCCTGAACCTGCACCTTAACCCAACATCTGAAGAGACATTGCATGCACTAGATGGGTCAGAAATCAAAAAAGGTGATGATTTCCTGTATCTTGGAGGCTACACCAACACAAAGAAAAGAACTGATGGGACTCGTACCAAAGTGCTACGGATGATACACAACATCTCCTGGAATTTGCACCTCACCAACAAGTCGCGATTTGGCTCACATCCACGCCGGTCAACAGTCATTAGGCAGCGTGGACGAGCATGTGTTGAGACACAACGAAGCAGCTGGTTGTTGTTATGGAAACCTGATAGTATCAGAAGGACTGGCCGTCCGAGTGATTTATGAGGAACAGGTGGAGGAAAACGATAAAAATTTGCATAAATTAAAAAGTGAAATGAGCAAAATTTGTACTATGCCTTCCAAATTTGAATTATTCTAAATATAAAATAATTTTTAGAAATATTATCTCATTAACTAAAAAACAAAACAACAGCATGCTGTGGGGAGAACTAAAGTCTGTGTATATACAACTGATGATGTATGATTAGAGCCGTGCAGAACTGGTGAGAGATGAGATATCAGTGGAATGTACTGAGAACCATGCAGACAAATTGTGGAAAGTGATGAAGAAACTTGCAGTACATTAAACCTCCAGCAGATGAAGCTGCAGATCAACAGATGGTGCGGTTTGCATGAGTTTCTACTTTCTGTTTTGTAGTTGCTCTCGCTGAAGATTTGAGCGTTTAGAACCATAAACATATTATTTCAGCACTGAGTTACTGTTGCATTACCACTGAAAAACCCATTTTATGGAGCCAAAGTGAAATGAGTTTCACAGGTAATGTCACAGTTACCATTTTTATAGTCTTCTTCACAGTTTGAACAACATGTGTGTTGAACTTAACACCTCTGACTCATGCAGCTCTGCTCTCTGTTACAGACTTCATTAGTAATTGATGTCTCCTCACACTCCAGTTTGTCTGGCAGTGTGAGCTTTGTTGTGTTTTTTTTTTTTTTATCTTTGCACTCCTTAAAACCTCCCTGGGGATCATGTGCCAGAGCCTTGTGATGAAGTGTTGATTAAAAATGAATGAAAACTTTCAAACAGAGAAAAATCTGCAATCCTGAGATAATCTTTAAGCAAAGCTGCCAAAAGAACATCAAAGTGGGAAACCAAGTGGTGAGTTTGCTGTTAATAAACGCTTGTATATCACAGAGTCGGTATGTTTGAGCGAGGAGGCCTCAGTCTCGAACTGGTCTCTCTGTTGTGAGCGTCTAGGTGCTGAGTTCTGCCTGTCAAAACAGCTGGCACCCGATCAAGACCTTTCCTATCCAGAAATGTGACTCTCATCAAGCCATGATTCATCCAAACAATGAGCTGAGAGACAGCCAGGCGATGGCTGCTCCATCAACTATGTGATCCGCTCGATTGTCTGGGAATGGACAAATGTTTTTAAAAGGCTGTGGGATGTAAAAATGTGCAGCAACTTTGGCCGCACCTTGGAAGATAAATGTAACAGTGATATAATAATAAGAACTTTATATATATATAGCACCTATAAAAAACAGTTTTCAAAAGTGCTTTACAGACAAAAAAAAAAAGAGAAAAGAAGAGACTCAGGAGGAACATTGAACAACAAAAGGACAGTTGGTCTGAACAGAACAAGAAAAGCAAAAATGCTAAAATGGAGAAACAGAGTTAAACATTAAAAAAGATGATCAAACATGAACCAATACAACAAGACCAGATAAGATTAGGAAATAAACAAAAATGCCATATCCAAGACAGGAAACGGAACACGAAAATGGAGAGTAAAGGATTAAAAACAAGGATAAAAGTAATAATAACTAGAAAAGCACTTAGAGAGTGCAGTACTAAAACAAGGCTGCTTAGTTGACGTATCATTTGTGATGGATGGAATCTGTAATAAAAAGAGACCTTGCGCCAGGCACAGGTATGTGTTATACATGTGCAGATCTTGCTGGTAGTAGCAAATATTCAAACGAGAACTTTGAAGGCCGAAGTGGAGAAGAGTTCCAAAAACACCACAGAGCAGTTTTCCTTGAATAAAAAAATAATCATGAATTTTGTCCAAAAAAACGCCATAATATACTGTCGAAAAAAATGTGATTTTTCTAACATGTCGTAAAAACATGCCACATGATTAAATAATGTAAAATAGGCCGTGAAAAGCACCACAGAGCAGTTTTCCTTGAATAAAAAAATCATCATGAATTTTGTCCAAAAAAAGGCCATAATATACTATGTGGAAAAAAATGTGATTTTTTTTCAACATGTCCTAAAAACATGCCACATGATCAAATAATGTAAAGTAGGCTGTGAAAAACACTACAGAGCGGTTTTTCTTGAAAAAAAAATCATCATGAATTTTGTCCAAAAAAACGCCATAATATACTATCGAAAAAAATGTGATTTTTTCAACATGTCGTAAAAACATGCCACATGATTAAATAATGTAAAATAGGCCGTGAAAAGCACTACAGAGCAGTTTTCCTTGGAGCTATATGGGCGACCAGATCACAATTGTGAATTTTGTCCAAAAAAAATGCCATAGTATACTATGTCGAAAAAAATGCCATTTTTTCAACATGTCGTAAAAACATGTCATATGACGTAATAATGTAAAATAGGCCGTGAAAAGCACTACAGAGCAGTTTTCCTTGAAAAACAAATCAAGAACTGAATTTTGTGCCTTTTTTCGATTGCAGCAGTTTAGGTATACAGTGAACAGGGAGAACACATGCAGCCAAGCATCGAACCCTGGCCGCTGTGTAAGAGACCAGCTCCTGTACATGGGTCACCCACTTAACCCATTGAGCTATATGGGCTCCCAGGTCACCACCATGAATTTTGTCAAAAAAAAACGCCATAGTATACTATGTCGAAAAAAATGCCATTTTTTCAACATGTCGTTAAAACATGCCATATGATGAAATAATGTAAAATAGGCCATGAAAAGCACTACAGAACAGGTTTCTTTGGGGAAAAAAAAATCCTCGTGAATTTGGTCCAAAAAAACGCCACAGTATAGTATTTCGGAAAAAATGTGATTTTTTCAACATGTCATATGACGTAATAATGTAAAATAGGCCGTGAAAAGCACTACAGAGCAGTTTTCCTTGAAAAAAAATCCTCATGAATCTTGTCCAAAAAAAACGCCATAGTATAGTATGTCGAAAAAAAAATGCAACTTTTTTCTACATGTTATAAAAACATGCCACATGATAAAATAATGTAAAATAGGACGTGAAAAGCACTACAGAGAAGTTTTCCTTGAAAAACAAATCAAGAATTGAATTTTTTGCCTTTTTTCGATTGCAGCAGTTTAGGCAGACAGTGAAAACACATGCAGCTAAGCACTGCGGTCAAGAACCAAACCCCAGCTGCTGCGTCTTAGACCAGCCCCTTTGGATAAGTCATGCACTTAACCCGTTGAGCCATACGGGCGCCTCGGTCATCACCATGAATTTTCTCGAAAAAAAAACGCTATAGTATACTATGTCGGGAAAAAAATGCCATTTTTTCTACATGTCGTAAAAACATGCCACATGATGAAATAATGTAAAGTCGGCCATGAAAAGCATTACAGAGCAGTTTTCTTTGAAAAAAAATCATCTTGAATTTTGTCCAAAAAAAACGCTATAGTATACTATGTCGAAAAAAATGCGATTTTTTTTAGATATCGTAAAAACATGCCATATGATGAAATAATGTAAAGTAGGCCGTGAAAAGTACCACAGAGCAGTTTTCCTTGAAAAAAAATCATCATGAATTTTGTCCAAAAAAAACGCCATAGTATAGTATGTCGAAAAAAAATGCGACTTTTTTCGACATGTCGTTAAAACGTGCCATATGATGAAATAATGTAAAATAGGCCGTGAAAAGCACTACAGGTTTCTTTGGGAATAAAAAAATCCTCATGAATTTTGTCCAAAAAAAACGCCACAGTATAGTATGTCGAAAAAAAATGTGATTTTTTTTTCAACATGTTGTAAAACATGCCATATGACGGAATAATGTAAAGTAGGCTGTGAAAAACACAACAGAGCAGTTTTCCTTGAAAAAAAAATCATCATGAATTTTTTGTTTTAGCCTTTATTCGATAGCGGCAGTGAACGTTGACAGGAGAAGAAGAGTGGAGAGAAGTCATGCAATGAAGGGCCGCAGTCAGGAATCGAACCTGGGCTGCTCCATAAGAGACCAGCCCCTGTACATGGGTCACCCACTTAACCCGTTGAGCTATATGGGCGCCCAGGTCACCATGATGAATTTTGTCCAAAAAAAACACCATAGTATACTATGTCGAAAAAAATGCCATTTTTTCAACAGGTCATAAAAACATGCCATATGATGAAATAATGTAAAATAGGCCGTGAAAAGCACTACAGAGCAGCTTTCTTTGAAAAAAAAAAACATGAATTTTGTCCAAAAAAAACGCCATAGTATACTATGTCGAGAAAAAATGCCATATTTTCTATATGTCGTAAAGAACCCGCCACATGATAAAATAATGTAAAGTAGGCCGTGAAAAGCACCACAGAGCAGTTTATTTAGAAAAAAAATCATCATGAATTTTGCCCAAAAAAAACGCCATAGTATAGTATGTCGGAAAAAAAATGCGACTTTTTTCTACATGTTATAAAAACATGCCATATGATGTAATAATATAAAATAGGCCGTGAAAAGCACTACAAAGCAGTTTTCCTTGAAAAAAAATCCTCATGAATTTTGTCCAAAAAAAACGCCATAGTATACTATGTCGGAAAAAAATGTGACTTTTTTCAACTTGTTGTAAAAAACATGCCATATGATGAAATAATGTAAAGTAGGCCGTGAAAAGCACTACAGAGCAGTTTTCCTTGAAAACAAATCAAGAACTTCATTTTTTGCCTTTTTTCGATTGCAGCAGTTTAGGTAGACAGTAAACAGGGAGAACACATGCAGCAAAGCACCGCGGGCAAGAATCGAACCCTGGCCGCTGCATCGCAGACCAGCCCCTGTACATGGGTCACGCGCTTAACCCATTGAGCTATACGGGTGCCTCAGTCATCATCATGAATTTTGTCAAAAAAAAACGTCATCGTATACTATGTCGAAAAAAAATGCCATTTTTTCTCCATGTTTTAAAAAATGCCACATGTAAAGTCGGCAGTGAAAAGCACTACAGAGCAGTTTATTTAGAAAAAAAATCATCATGAATTTTGTCCAAAAAAAACGCCACAGTATAGTATGTTGAAAAAAAAATGCGAATTTTTTCAGCATGTCGTAAAAACATGCCATATGATAAAATAATGTAAAATAGGATGTGAAAAGCACTACAGAGAAGTTTTCCTTGAAAGATAAGTCAAGAACAGAATTTTTTGCCTTTTTTCCATTGCAGCAGTTTAGGTAGACAGTAAACAGGGAGAACACATGCAGCTAAGCACCAGAGGCAAGAATCGAACCCTGGCCACTGCGTCTTAGACCAGCCATTGTGGACAGGTCACGCACTTTACCCGTTTAGCCATACGGGCGCCTCGGTCATTATCGTCAATTTTGTCGAAAAAAAACGCTATAGATACTATGTCGGAAAAAAAATGCCATTTTTTCGACATGTTGTAAAAACATGCCACATGATAAAATAATGTAAAATGGGCTGTGAAAAGCATTACAGAGCAGTTTTCTATGAAAAAAAAATCATCATGAATTTTGTCCAAAAAAAGGCCATGGTATACTATGTCAAAATAAATGTGATTTTTTTAACATGTCGTAAAAACATGCCATATGACGTAATAATGTAAAATAGGCCGTGAAAAGCACTACAGAGCAGTTTTCCTTGAAAAAAAAAAATCATCATGAATTTTTTGTTTTAGCCTTTATTCGATAGCGGCAGTCAATGTTGACAGGAGAAGAAGAGTGGAGAGAATTCATGCAGCAAAGGGCCACAGACAGGAATCGAACCTGGGCTGCTCCATAAGAGACCAGCCCCTGTACATGGGTCACCCACTTAACCCGTTGAGCTATATGGGTGCCCAGGTCACCATGATGAATTTTGTCCAAAAAAAACGCCATAGTATACTATGTCGAAAAAAATGCCATTTTTTCACCATGTCATAAAAACATGCCATATGATGAAATAATGTAAAATAGGCCGTGAAAAGCACTACAGAGCAGTTTTCTTTGAAAAAAAAAAACATGAATTTTGTCCAAAAAAAACGCCATAGTATACTATGTCAAGAAAAAATGCCATATTTTCTATATGTCGTAAAGAACCCGCCACATGATAAAATAATGTAAAGTAGGCCGTGAAAAGCACCACAGAGCAGTTTATTTAGAAAAAAAATCATCATGAATTTTGCCCAAAAAAAACGCCATAGTATAGTATGTCGGAAAAAAAATGCGACTTTTTTCTACATGTTGTAAAAACATGCCATATGATGTAATAATATAAAATAGGCCGTGAAAAGCACTACAAAGCAGTTTTCCTTGAAAAAAAATCCTCATGAATTTTGTCCAAAAAAACGCCATAGTATAGTATGTCGAAAAAAAAATGCAACTTTTTTCACCATGTTGTAAAAACATGCCACATGATAAAATAATGTAAAATAGGACGTGAAAAGCACTACAGAGAAGTTTTCCTTGAAAAACAAATCAAGAATTGAATTTTTTGCCTTTTTTCGATTGCAGCAGTTTAGGCAGACAGTGAAAACACATGCAGCTAAGCACCACGGTCAAGAACCAAACCCCAGCTGCTGCGTCTTAGACCAGCCCCTTTGGATAAATCACGCACTTAACCCGTTGAGCCATACGGGCGCCTCGGTCATCATCATGAATTTTCTCGAAAAAAAACCGCTATAGTATACTATGTCGGAAAAAAAATGCCATTTTTTCTACATGTCGTAAAAACATGCTACATGATGAAATAATGTAAAGTCGGCCGTGAAAAGTACCACAGAGCAGTTTTCCTTGAAAAAAAATCATCTTGAATTTTGTCCAAAAAAAACGCCATAGTATAGTATGTCGAAAAAAAAATGCGACTTTTTTCGACATGTCGTTAAAACATGCCATATGATGAAATAATGTAAAATAGGCCGTGAAAAGCACTACAGGTTTCTTTGGGAATAAAAAAATCCTCATGAATTTTGTCCAAAAAAACGCCACAGTATAGTGTGTCGAAAAAAATGTGATTTTTTTTTCAACATGTTGTAAAACATGCCATATGACGGAATAATGTAAAGTAGGCTGTGAAAAACACTACAGAGCAGTTTTCCTTGAAAAAAAAATCATCATGAATTTTGTCCAAAAAAAGGCCATGGTGTACTATGTCAAAAAAAATGTGATTTTTTCAACATGTCCTAAAAACATGCCACATGATTAAATAATGTAAAATAGGCCGTGAAAAGCACCACAGAGCAGTTTTCCTTGAAAAAAAAATCATCATGAATTTTTTGTTTTAGCCTTTATTCGATAGCGGCAGTGAACGTTGAGAGGAGAAGAAGAGTGGAGGGAAGTCATGCAATGAAGGGCCGCAGTCAGGAATCGAAGTTGGGCTGCTGCATAAGAGACCAGCCCCTGTACATGGGTCACCCACTTAACCCGTTGAGCTATATGGGCACCCAGGTCACCATGATGAATTTTGTCAAAAAAAATGCCATAGTATACTATGTCGAAAAAAATGCCATTTTTTCAACATGTCGTTAAAACATGCCATATGATGAAATAATGTAAAATAGGCCGTGAAAAGCACTACAGAGCAGTTTTCTTTGAAAAAAAAATAATCATGAATTTTGTCCAAAAAAAACGCCATAGTATACTATGTCGAGAAAAAATGCCATATTTTCTATATGTCGTAAAGAACCAGCCACATGATAAAATAATGTAAAGTAGGCCGTGAAAAGCACCACAGAGCAGTTTATTTAGAAAAAAAAATCATCATGAATTTTGCCCAAAAAAACGCCATAGTATACTATGTCGGAAAAAAAATGCGACTTTTTTCTACATGTCGTTAAAACATGTCATATGATGAAATAATGTAAAATAGGCCGTGAAAAGCACTACAGAGCAGGTTGCTTTGGGAATAAAAAAATCCTCATGAATTTTGTCCAAAAAAATGCCACAGTATAGTATGTCGAAAAAAAATGTGATTTTTTCAACATGTCGTAAAAACATGCCATATGACGTAATAATGTAAAATAGGCCGTGAAAAGCACTACAAAGCAGTTTTCTTTGAAAAAAAAATCATCATGAATTTTGTCCAAAAAAAACGCCATGTCGAAAAAAAAATGCAACTTTTTTCAACATGTCGTAAAAACATGCCATATGATGAAATAATGTAAAATAGGACGTGAAAAACACTACAGAGCAGTTTTCTTTGAAAAAAAAATCATCATGAATTTTGTCCAAAAAAAAAACGCCATAGTACTATGTTGAAAGAAAGTGATTGTTTTTTCAACATGTCTTAAAAACATGCTGGTATTTCATAAAATGTCACACCAGCAGGAGAGGGATTTATCACAACCTATAATCTTATTATTAAATCTGATTAATCGCTTGTATCATGAAATTAGCTCAGAAAGGCTCCCATTTAATCCATTTTAACAGATCCAGTGTTGGGCTAATTCCAGTCAAAGAATCAAAACTGGACCCAACTACAAGATTGACTAGCTTTTCTACATGAGTTAATCAAATTAAATTCCTACACTCAGTCTAACATGACCGTCTGAGGTTGAAAATCTGCCTAGCATGATGAATAATCCTTATTCAAAGCCATATTTTAAAACTTTGCTGCTGAGATAAACTTGTGTGTTTCCTGATAACCTGACTTCCCTCAGCATGTCTCCCTGCTGTTCAGGTTTGAATCTCATGTGTTGAGGTTAAGGGCAGCTCCTACGTGTGGAGGTTAAACTGACAGAGTGTCCCTGCGGTCCGGAGCGTCTTTTACTGAATTAGCTGGTGTTGATCCTGAACTGACAGTTAATCAGAGGTGGCATCAATTAAACAGCTTGGTCTCGGGTTGCGGCCCCGTGGCGCTGGACGTTTTGTGCGCCGCTGACCCCCGTGACTCATATCCACACACGCTGTCATGGCGAGCAGCTGGAGCCCAGTTAACCACCATCACCACGCCGCCTTGGACCTCCTCCACCACTTCCAGCACCCCCCGAGAGGAGACACTCAATTATGGATGACCATCATTAGAAACCAGACCCGCCGGAACACAGGCTTGCCCAGACTGACACACACACACACACAAACACTGTGATGGGCACGACGATTATTCTCAGAGACACCCAAGACTATTGAAGTGCTAATGGAGTAACACCATCCATTTCATTCCATAACCACTGCACCCATAACCCCCGTGGCCTCCAGGTGACCAACACCGAGCAATTTTCCATATCAGTGTCACATTAACACATCACCATAAAACTAATCATTCTGATAGTAAAACATGAATATCTTTATCAGGAGTTGTTGTTCTTCATGTACAGTAACTCAATCGGTCGGATGTGAAGGTTGACGTTGGGGGCAGCTGCAGATCTGTCCTTCAGTATCAGCTCTTAATCCTCCATTTGTTCTAGATAGAAGCTCACACAAAGCATATCTCTCAGCAGTCATTAACTCAGGGATTGAGCTGCAGCACATTAAATGATGCCACCGAGGGTGATGCATCCACAATCCACACAGAAACACACTTAGAAAGGTTTACAGTGTGGAATCTGTCATTTTTCTTCTTCTCTGCCGAAGAACACCTTCATTCATTTTCTTTGACTTTTTGTTGTGTGGTTTTAGCTATGACGGCTGCTCAGCTTCAGAGGTGGCACTGCTGGTTGGTTCCACTGAAATAGCTCAGAAATTATGAGATAGATTGCAATGAAAATGTAGTATTATAACAGTAACTTCAGTGATTCTTCAACATCAGGTCAGTGTTTCAATATGTATAAAACTAAATGCTAGCTAAACTAGCTGTGCTTCACTGGCAAATGTTAAAAAGCTAAAAAAAAATGGTTTGGTGCATAGCTTAGCATCAGCATGTTAGCACTGTAATTATACGGACATTTGCATGTTTATAGAGGTGCCTTCAATGCAAGAGTCAGTCGATTAGTTGACAACAGTTAAATTACTTACCTGATTGGTTGATTTGAGCCATTTTTGAACTCACTGGAATCCAGATTCTTGAAGTTTCAATACACTGTAATCACTCATAAGAAAGTAAGAGGTCTATAGAAAATCTGATTAGCACAACTTTCATCATCGCTAAGATTGATCATTTAAGTTGCTGTATATAGATTTGACCCTGCAGTTTCTCACATAAAAAGACCTACAATAAATCTACGGAAGAAGCAAAATGCACGATTGTATTTTTGTTTGTTTTTGAGACAAAGATGCATGTGGTTTAATCATTCCAGCACAGAATATTAAGAGTTGTACGAGTCATTGGAAAACCAAGACTGCCATGATTTATGGTCTTCACAAACTGTACTTGAAATCGTAACAACTTTATGAATCTGTGAAGTGTTAGGTGGATTCTGGAGTCGCCAAACAAACATCCCATTCTCACCTCATCCTGTCTATACTGTTTTTGTATTCACTGTTTATTGCAAAAGCCACAATCTTGCTTGACTGGACTGGCATCTTAAAGACTACTGGCCTCATAGACCTCCCGCAAGTTGAAGAAAGTAAAACAGAGATGATTTATGACCTGTTTAAATCTCATTGACTAGATAAAGACTGTTTGTTCCAAGACCTCTATAATAATTAACTAGCCTAACCCCAAAGTAACAAACCTCAGAGGAAGCACTTGCTGCTAGACAAGTACAGGCATGTTTGGTGTCTGAACACAACTGCCAGTGACCACAACCGTCCATCTCCGCAGCGTCTTATCTAACAGGGTGTAACATTTACTGAAACTTTAATGGAATTCACTTGCCTTAAGCCGCATTAGTAATTGTGAGCTGGAGGAACGGACACAAGTTCAATTAGAGGGAGAACATTAGGCCAGACGTAGATAAAAGGTGGGGATGCATCTCAGGACAGGCGAACACAGAGATAAACAACTAGACTGAACCTATAGAATTATTTAAACTGGGCCCGAATGATCTGAGGAACCAGGTACACACCTGTTACTGTCCAGCCTGATAGTAAAAGACCCAACCATCCATCAACCAACCATCCATGGGTTTTAATAGGTCAACATATAACCCACAGTCTTACCAGTGAGTTAAAGAGGAAATGTGGGTAGCTTCTCCCAGTGATGAAGCCAGACAGTCTTTATAATGGTGAACTGGCAGAGACCATTACTTAAGGATGACACAATATCTCATTATTTTTTTAAATCACTGAAGGCCAAATAGTCATTTTTGGTCACTCACTCTTATTATTTGCTAGCACAGGAAATCCTGCAATGACACGACAACTCAATAAAATAAGATTTTTTTATGACGCCCTCAAGTAGTCAAAAACCTGGGCTGGTTACAATGGTTGTGCCCGGTGGGTAATCTACAGAAAATAACATCTAAGAGACATTGTGCCCTTCCAATGAAAGTCCTGGTCTCAGTCTGATCACTCCTATGAAGGGACATATTTGGGCCAAACCATGGCTCCACTGTCAAAAGAGGCAAAAGCAGTTTAATCTTAGTCAAGCTAAAGCATCACATGAATCCATTCTTGGTTCAATTTGATCCAGCATTTCTTAGGACCTTTGTCAATTTTCTCTTAAGTCAGAGAACCTGAACTCTACATGACCTTGAAAATGCCTCCTTTGTTCTCGGAGAATGACACCGGCTCTTACAGTATGACTCTATAGAAACAAACAGGGCCTTGACAATCTGCTGAAACCACTATAATAAAGTGACAGCATGTTTATGTTATGCAACCAGAGTTAAGGTCGAGTGCACGTCAGATCTCAAGGAAATCAGAGCTGTGACAAAACAAATCTCAAGTTTTGTTCGAACGAGTCTTAATCCGGCTTAAGAGGCAAATTGCATCAGTGATAATAAATTATTTAAGCAGTCTGTCAAAGTCAACGTTAAGGGCACATGCAATGTTTACTGCAGCGTATACGCAATGTTCCAGTAGCCATGGATGCATCTTTACTGTATGTGCAGCCTGCATTATTAATGGATTTCCCATACCTTGCTTTACGTACATGACCTGTTCGGATTCAGTCTGACTCTCATTGGAGGAAGATGCTTCTGTAGCATCCAAAACAAACTTTATGTAGTGCTAATATACATTTAATGACTTCGTGTCCAAGTAGTACCCTGAAATGAATTAGGATCTGCATTTTTTTTAAAGAAAGGGAGGCCTTTACCTCACTTGGCAGGCTCACCATTCCCTGCTATTCTTGTTTAGTGCGTTGCCATTGTGCAGTGTGAATGTGTGATACAGTATCAGAGCTTACTGGTTCATATCAGTGTTAAGTAGCCAGAGGAGTAACTGGAGTGGGGGGATGTATCCACCTCAGTGGGTTCAATCTGTCCTCGTCAGGCTCACGCACAACCTGCACCTCATTGACACACACACACTCGCAAAACAGAGTAGGTAACAGCCGGTGAATTATTTAGCAGCCGCGATGAGTGCCGCGAAGCAGCAACCAGATTCTTCTACATCTTTGCACCTGAATATTTATGATCCAGAGACCTTGACTTCAGGAAAAAACAGCGACAAGTATGAGGGAGAAGATACTTGAAAACTGGGAGAAAACAAAGCTGACTTTTTGTTTGGTTGGAATAAATTTGCTTTGAAACTAATGTATTCCAAAAAACACCCTTCACGTTGACTTGAGTGAAGACTTGTGCAGTAAAAAGCTTAATGTATGACACAATAGTCGAGTAAAATATAGAGCTTTAAAGATGTTGTGGAGACATAAAGGTTAAAAAATTGCTAAAGCTTCACAACTATTTTGGTCCTTGTCCAAACCACAGAACACTATTAAATGTAACTGAAGAAGACTCGGTTCATCAGTTTACTAATTGGTTTCTTAATTTCATGATGCCTCAAACACTCAGTCTTTTTGAGTTGTGGCAACTTCTTATGAAATTATATTCAACAAACTATATTGAGTTGGGAGGAAACAGCTTTACCTTGACAGTCAAAGGTGCTTTCATTTACCAGCTAAAAGTGTCCAAGCATGTTAAGATTTAGTTAAAGATTTCAAATCTTGAACTTTTCAAGCCAATTTTATTAAGTTACCGCAACTTGAAAGGAGTTTTAAATCAACTAATGCAGAAATATGAGTTGAAATGACTCACAGTATCAGTTTGCTGCAGTTATCAACATTATTATGTTGATGCAACATCAAAATAAATCCTGCAACTGAAAAGATTGAATTAAACAGTAAATTAGAAATTTTAGCCATCCATTTAATGAAGTACTGTAAATATATGTGTATTCGTTGGACTTCTGTCTTTCAAGGGGCCATTATTAGAGTATTTGTGTATTTATATATACACTTTGGTCTATTTTATCTGTCTTTCACCTCTTCACTTTATTATTATTGTCTTATTTTACTTATTTCATGCCTCGATGCATTTGTTCTGTTCCTCAGTCATAAATTTATTGAGTCATTCATTCATAACAAAATCATTTATGAGGTGATGGAAGGAGGATTTTTTTTCCTTTGTACTGTAAAGCATTATAGTTAACATCTATTTGTATAAAATGGTTATATAGATAGTCTGATTGATTGATTGGTAGCCGAGCTAATGCTAACACTTTTATTTTCATATGTAGGTGATAAAACCTCGAAAAACTAATCTGTGTATCAAAGTTACACATAAGTTTATGACATGCCTTAAAATGGTGCTTTAAAATGAGGCATGTGCCCCCTTTTAACTTTGAGCACCTGCCCCTCCAAAGGCCTCTGCACGGCCCTGTTTAAAGAGAAGGTTCTACTATGGAACCAGTTTGACATGTTCAGGTGTTCTTTGTGAGAAAACTCAGAGATTTCAGATATCAGAAGGTGGTTTTCAACTTTCTTTGTTAACTTTCTGCTTCAACTTTAAACTAAATTTCCTTCACTAAGCCAGCCCTCTGGACTTCCAGTAAGCTGTGTTCCTATTGGCTGTCCAGGAGGCTGCTTGGTGTTATCAGGAACATCTGAGCAGCTCAGTGTCTTCCTGCTTTATGTTTGCAGTCAAACATTTCCTCTCCTTCTCTTCACCACTGAACTGGGTTTGGTTTCATTGCTTTAGTTTGTTCTTTAGGTGTTGGCTTGCAGCTTCCAGCAGAATCGTCTTTAATGTGTTTCTTTTTGTGTTTTAGGGCTTTGTACTGGATAGTTACTGACAGGTAAAAAGAATGACATTGGTCATTTCCATTTACTAAATGTTCTGCTGTTACTTTGACCTCCATCTACACATTGTAGCAGTCTGAGCAAGTCCCCCTATGGCAATGCTTATAATCGAAGGTGATGCCCTTTCCAAAAACTGCTCAGGGACAGCTCAAGGAACATGAACAAGAGCCCAAAGCACCGACTAGGCCCCAACTTCAGCATCTTACAGAACCCAAAGGATCCACTGCCACGGTTTCCTTCCAGAGCTCCAGTGTTCATGTCTCAAACAGTCTGTTTTGGTCAGTGGGTAAATTTTCAACTACATATTATAGCTACATTTTACTCTACCACCATTATCTGGTAACTTTACTGAACAGATTGAGATTTTACTATTAATTAGATAAATAAATGATGATGTATCATGTGGGCTAAGGTTGGGCTTTATTTATTTTTTGATCCCTAGGATATAATCCCAGTGGTATACAAAGCAACACAACCCCAGCTTTAGCAGCAGCAATATTAAGAAACAACAGTAATTATAATTCCAGTGTAAGAAGTTTCAAAGTGAGCTAACTGCACTTAATCAAATCAGCAGCCTTTAGCAGTGGAGCTCCCCCTCAGTAAAGTTGGCTAATGAGCACAATATATTGACAGATATGGGTCAAAACACCCCCCATTTTCACCTTAGTTTTCTGAATTGGAAAGAAAAAGACACATTTAAAAACCATAAAAGTAGAGTTAAGACGTGTTTTTACTTTAACTTTCAATGTTGGTACAAAAATGTATGAAAGAGCAGTGAATACAAATGGAACCAAAAGTCAACGTTTTGCACTTCACATTGTGATGGGTGGAGACGTTGAAATTCAAGGAGAAAATAGTTGATATGAGCTGAACCAAACTCCTGCTGCTGGAGACTGAATTTAATTTAAGAGCTTATATTAATCTGAGTGGAAGTTTTGGCACTGCAGCTTCAGTTACTGTATGTTGCTTGTTAGGGAGGAGTTCTGTTGGTGAGCAAAGCTTCTGCAGAAGAGCAGAAATAGACAGTAATAGCTTTAGTACTGTATCTGTTGTGGCTCCTAGTTGCAGCTGTTCCTTAAAACCCAGTTCTTAGTGTCCCCGTTTCAACCAACCCTGTGCTTCTTAAAGGGGAACTTCGTTTTTTTTTCAACCTGGGGTCTGTTTTCATGTGTCATTTCATACATGTGAGTGATGGAGAAATGAATTTTCGACATAGCTCCAGTATTTAGCTCGGCAGGCAGCTTCGCAGCTCAGGTAGCAGCTCAGCTAGCAAGAAGTATGGGGCAACTTGCCCCCCCGAGTCAAAGACCCCAACGTGCTTTTTTTTCCCACACTGACCAGCTCGGATATTCTGGTGTTTTGGCGAGAGCTATCACACGATTTCGCGAGCTATCGCGCGATTTCGGAACGAGATTTGCTTTCTAGCGTCCTGCGATTAGGATACAGACCACAACAAATAGTGATCACCAAGTAATGTGGAGGTTTTTGTTCACTTCTCATCTTTAGTATGTTGTGGGACACTCGTTGAGACTATCTGAGCCGGTCAGTGTGGAGAAAAAAAGCATGTTGGGGCGGACTTTGACGCGGGGGGCAAGTTGCCCCATACTTTTCGCTAGCTGAGCGGCTACCTGAGCTGCTAAGCTGCCTGCCTGGCTAAATACTGGAGCTATGTCGAAAATTCATTTCTCCATCACTCACATGTATGAAATGACATATGAAAACAGACCCCAGGTTGAAAAAAACCGAAGTTCCCCTTTAAATGCTAATCTTCTTTACAAATGTGTCACCAACTTTCTAGCACCTTTCTCTGCCTCTCAGTGTGTCAGTAGTCCATGCTGTGCAGCTGATTCTTCCTGTCACTTTTCCCCTGCAGGGCTGCAGGAAGCAGCGGCAGGTTCAGGTCGGCGACCCGACGCTGCAGAGACGAACGTAACTGGACTGAGTTTCTCTTGGCTCCGTTGATGCCTCCTCCTGCCCTCTCTGATCCTCCTCCTGCTGCTGCAGACAGATCTTTCCTCTTCCCCCTCTCCTGCCTCAGGCTCTTGATGACCAGAGTGTGTTGTCTCTGTGGGGGGAAAGCAGGAGGTTTGGATCCGTTCACCAGGAGTCCTGGTGGTCCAGGTCGGGTCAGCCCTACCCAGGTCATCTTCCTGCCCCGTCCATCTTTTAGCCCCACATTGCGTAAACGTGGGAGGGGGGCGGAGGGTGATGTCTTAGGCGTCTCCATGGTAGCCAGGTGAGCTTGGTCCGAGGTGTCAGCCTCCACGAGCATCCTGGGAGAAATGCCGTTCTTCTCCGAGGAGTAGAACGTCTGCAGCTTCTCCAGACGCTCGTTGATGCTCAGGTGATGGGAGTCGTCCTGGTGACGGTTGTCATGGAAACAGTCTGACCCCGGGTCCGCCGCCCCATCCGACTGGGTCGTCCTGAGCAGGTGAGTGTGTCGGATTGGTCTGGATGAGCTGGGTTCTCTGATTGGCTCGGCAGGCAAGGGGACTTGGCAAGGGGCGGAGTCACAGAGCTGAGAGGCGGAGCTTTTAGGAGGAGAAAGATGGACGAGTTCCCTGTCTCTGAACACTGACACTAGAAAACATCAACATACAAATGTAAGATAAGATAAGATGAGATAAAGACAAGATAAGATAAGATAAGATAAGATAAATTAAAGTAAGAAATGATAAGAGTAGATAAAATAGAATAAATTATTATTATTATCAGTTTATTTAAAAAGGGACCATGTACAATATTAAACATACATGTTTCCATTTGATGTTAGTTTTAAGCTAATTTTCATCTGCAGTCCCTTGGCAGATATTGTCCCAGATATTGTTCAGAAAATTACATAACATAAGAAATACAGTGCCTAAAAAAAGTAGAAGATTTCATGAATAACATAAGTAAGCTCAAATAATAACTAATAAATTGTAGATGAAGCATTTGGTTCTGTGTTTGTTTTACCTTCAGGAAACAGCGTCTCTCTGGCGTCCAACGTGATCTCCTCATCAGTAGCTCCATCCTCTGCAGACAGCGGGGCAGGAGAAGGTGAGGGAAGCCGAGGGGGTAAGGAGGGGGAGGCGGAATGAGGAAGCCGGGGCAGGGAGGGAGACGGGGGACGGTTCTCATCGTCCTCTCTCTGGTCCTTCCTCAGCAGATCCTCGGTCCTCCTCCTGTTGCTCTGACAGTCGGTCATCTGCTGGGCTCTCAGAGGTCGGCTGAACTGCTTCGAGCTTTTCTCATTGGTCTGTTCGTTCTAAAGAAAGGCAGTGATTCGCTGTCAGAAGGCCCAGAGTGTTTTATTTATTTGTACACCTCTGATTATTCACATCTGACTGGACTGTTTGCAGAAGCAGTGAGGATGCTTCAAATTGCAGTTTTGATTTGAAATAAATTAATAATTCAACCCAACTTCTGAGACATCAAAATGAATGACAAATTTAAATTGAACAGATACTCTTTTCTGACAAAGACCTCGGGTCCATTCTCCATATGTCACTTCAAAGATCAACTAGTTGATGGACAAGCTGCTGATCTGGGATACACTCACTGGGTTTATTTTGCTCTGATGAGAACAGCTGGATGTAATCATCTAAGGTAACTGTAAATTCCTTTATATACAACATTGGAAACCATAATTATCAACTCAATAAGTGGAGTAATGATAAAGTAAAGAACAATTTCTGTTAGAGAGCGCCCTACTATTACTAAAACTAGCCTAAAAGTAGCATAGTTTAACAAGAAAGCAAACTGGAATCGAGCAGAAGTTCCAAAAACCGAAAGAGAACCACCAGTTAAATCTGTCATTCATCATCAAATTCACCTGATTTTAGAGGTTACAGAAGGCAGGATGTCTTCCTTGCAGCCACTGGCAGCACTTGTTGCAGCAGTTTTGCCTTTATTTCAGCTAAATTTAACCGTCTAGACATCCCTGCTGTTTGTGTCTTTGTGGTGTCATTTCTTTATTTAGGTCAGAATGGTCGGCGAGCGGTTGAAAATGTCATCGCACTGCTGCCAGCGTCTGAGCGCCGGGATTAGAATCAGGTGATGTGATCGATGAGAACACAGCGTCTGGACAACATCACCACTTCAAATGTTCTTTGTATTATCAGTGCACCGATCATCACGGTCGGGCGGATTCCCAATTAAGTCGGTCATCTAATCTTGTTTACACAGAAAACCCCTGAGTGGGTCTGACCTTATAGATATGTCGCGGTGACACCCAATCCAACCAGAGTGTCGAAGAACAAAGCAATCCAGGATTTTACCGAATCATCAAGGATTTACTGTAGCTAAAATGTTAATCCACATATGGAGAACCGTCTCCGGGAGTATGATAAATGCAGTACCTGATACTTATTTGTGGCCCTGTTGTCCAAAAACTTCTTGATTTAGATGTTACTTCAATATGATGAACACAGGAACTGTAGTCTAATTAAGTCTGGTATAGATTTACTCTCTTGCCCATCTAATTACTCTCTGGTGGACCAAATTATTGAAAATAGACCAAACAAATACACTATTTGCAGCCCAAAAACTATATAAATAACATCTCGCATAACCCTGTCCCCCCAGTTTTCAAGTCAAACCATGCCAAATATCAGACATGTTCTTTGCATTCTAACAAACCAGGTTTCAATCATGAAAACTGGTTCCAGAGTGGCACTTTACTGCTTCTGTCAGGGGTTGAAGGCAGGGATACTGTGACCAACTACACCAACTAAAGGTGGGGAGTTTTACTGGGGCGCTACACCTGTCTAACGGTATGCAGGTGTCCTAAGGCGAGCTCAGTGAGGAGCGAAACCTCCCACTGAGCAGAAGGGCAAAAGGCCACTTGATCTTGACTTTCAGTATGACTACAGACCTGAAAGCGGGGCCTCACGATCCTTCTGACTTTTTGGGTTTTAAGCAGGAGGTGTCAGAAAAGTTACCACAGGGATAACTGGCATGTGGCAGCCAAGCGTTCATAGCGACGCCACTTTTTGATCCTTCGATGTCGGCTGTTCCTATCATTGTGAAGTAGAATTCACCAAGCGTTGGATTGTTCATCCACTAACAGGGAACATGAGCTGTGTTTAGACCGTCCTCCTAAAACAGGTTGGTTTTACCCTGCTGATGATGTGTCCTTGCAGGAGAAATTCTCTGTTGTGTGACTGCCATTGTGAATAAAACAGAGCTAATCTGACTCATCCAAAGCAGAATAAAAATCTGGTTTCAGTATGGATGGGTAATCAAAGCAGCTGTGAGCAGAAACCTGATGATGTGTCTCATTGTACCTGTCGTTTGATGTTTTAATATCGTCAGCTGGCGTTCAGAGGTGATGCTGTAAATATAAACGCCATTGCAAATGGTGGCACAAACGCCAACTGCCGTCTGCAAAGACGTTTATAAGTGCCGGCTGGCTGTATTAAAACACTGAACAGCAGGGAAGATGAGATGAGTAATGACTTCATCAGATCTCAGGCAGTACTTCTTGGAAGAAAAAGGAGCTTCAACGACAAAGTTGATGCTTAAACAAAGACATGGTTCTATTTGGTGACAACCGGTTCTTAGAGGGTTTGCGGGTTGAACCAGCGCCGATCCATCACTAGCAGAAGCCCAGAATTAGCTCCCAGCTTGCATCAATACCTCAAAGTATCAGTGATTACAGTATTAATTGGGTTTTCCAGTTCCTGATCTGACCAGCAGATCATTACAACATCTAATTAATTGATATGTGCAGAAACTAAGTCCAGTTCTTAGTTTACATTCATTGTCACATGGTATAAACAAGTCATAAAAACAACCATTTTGTGCTACAAAATTAAAAATAGCATGATTTAACACTTATGTGCTAGTCAGAGGTCATTAAGTCTTTGACAAAGACTTTGTCTTGGTGCTCTCTTAGTAGCTAAACTCCCACAATGCTCTCTGCCTGCCAACATAGAAGTGTCTGCCTTCTTTTACAACCTTCAAAACTCGACGTGCGTATTTTCTCTATCAGCAGATACTAATATTAAATGACTCGGATTGAATATGGAACAATCTGTTCTGTATTTATGCCTTTAGCTTTACCTGCTGCTGAGTGTTGGATTCAGTGTTACTCCTCTCTCTCCATGTATTCTTGCTGGGAAGACACCAGTCACTGCTCTCCAGCTTCTGCCAAACAAATCATTGCAGACTGTAGTAGACTATATATGTATTATTTGTATTTTCACATTTTTGTTATTTTTTGCAACTGTTCTACTGACCCATTTATGTATTACTGTCATTAGTGTTGTTAACTAACATTTCAGTCTGCACCATAAAAAAAGGTTTTAAAAAATGGTAGAAGTCTGTCAGAAAGGGGCCAAAAAATATGATAAAAATTGTGTAATATTAGAAAATTATAAATAACAGTGACAATAATAGGAAATATCTGTAAATGAATGAAATTTCCAGCTGATTAAATACAGTGTAACAGTGTGCTTTTACAGTTAAAAATAAAAAGAACGAATTACTGTTAAAACACGTGGATATTGTCAACAATTTTGGCCTGTTCTTCCTCACAACAAATTTGTAAATTAATACTTCAGTATTTTGTGTTTTACTGGTTATTTCTATAATCTAATAAAACAGGTAAGATCTGGATTTTTTTTTTAAAAAAAGCTAACACAACATTTACCATTTATTCACCAAAATTTTCAATATTATGTAAAATGACAACAGCTTTTGCTGATTCAAGTACAATAAAATATATATTTTACCGGCAAACAATGTAAAAAAAAAAAAAACACATCAACTTAAGTAAAGATACTGATTTTTGATATAAACGTTATTTACAATTGGCCTGTATTATTATTGTGTTTGTCTTTTAGTAAAATATATGTACATTAACATCTTTTTTCTGTGATTTTACTGGTTTTTCTTGGTAATTTTCGAAAACAGGAAAAATATGTCAAATAAAAGTGACTGTCTCCAGTTAAAAACATACATTTGGTGGCTGTATGTGTGTCAACATATAAACCTTGCTGGCTTTGGCTCCTTTCGGGTTCCTGTTGAGCTTGTTGAGCAGCAGGTGGTAGGAGGCCATGATGGCGGACGGACGGTTGGTGGTGAGCGTATGGATGACTTCAGACAGCGAGTAGCCCAGCGACTCCGTCATGTACGTCAGCACAGACGAGTTCAGATCCTCTGGACACAACCTGGACAACACCAAGTGAGATTGAAGGAAAAAAGCCTCATAAATAAAGTGTAAGTAAAAGAAAGCAGAGAGAGATCTAAAGGGTCAGTCGGGATCTGTTGGTGAGGGACGACTTGTAACTGAAGGATTCTGGTTGAAGGCAGATCAGAGCTTTAACAGCTCTTGCATCATTCGTGTGGACTTCAGAAAGCACATCATTGCCAGGAGGAGACGTACATGATTGCATTTCCACACTGCGTAAAGTGATAAAAGCCTTTTAGTCGTGCTATAATACACAAAGCTGTTACGCTGCAGACCACAGAAATTTTCATTTTCTTGGAAAACATGCAGTGATTTCCCTCCCGTTCTTTTTGCCCACATTGTAATGTTTACTGCAGAACGTTCCCTGAGGAGTCTTTGTGTGCCTCTATGCTCTCTTGGTGCAAATGCTTTATGCTACAAACATGGTGCAAGAATTACTGAGGCGTATTACTGCCACACCAGAAAACAAAACTGGATGAGTTCGACATCATGGCATGAAAAGATTATTGCTAAAACAAGACTTTTTTTATGTAATAACCAGGCATCTTAATGTTATTTTGACATGAAAGCATTAGAACAAGAAACCTTTCTTGTATTCTCTGATAATTTTTTTCATCCATATGATGTTTTTTTAATATGCTGGAAGACATATCATGAGTAAAACAAGCAGTCGACACCATGTCTGAGTGTGAAAACAGATTCAGACTTCCAGGGTTTCGTATGGAACAATCCTAAGAAACCAAATCTGTTGGCTTGCAGGGTGGAGCTTTGGTGTCATTTTAACTTACAGTTCTAATGTATGTAAGGCTGAATTACATAACAACTGGCCAGTGTATAGCATAGAGTGTTTAAGCAGCTGTAGGGGAGCTGGTGTGCTCGAGCTGCCATCAGAGGAGACAGAGGCAGGGACTATGTAGACCTGCACATTCTAGAGGAGGCCATGGTGTGGAGTTAAGCCATTTTAAGGCATAAAATCATTATTATAATGGTGAAAAAAAAACCTAAACATGTAACTTAATTACACAAAAAACTGATTTTTGGGGGTTCAATCAACAATTAGATGGAGGATGGAATATTTATCTCATTAAACCCCAAATGTTTCACCTGAACCTTTCCCCACTGCAGAATCAATACAATAAAATTCATTTTATCTTATCTTGTATTTTATCATTTTATCTTATCTTTATCTTGTTAGAAGAAGATAAGTTGTTCTTTATAATGCAATTTAGATTGGTAAGTTCTGACAACATGAGAATATCCTCATGTACACACACCTAGAGAAAATATAACACCTAGAATGCATAAAAAGGTGAGTAGTTATGCAAAGACAGAATTCTATGTGTGCCAATGTGTCGATCTCTACCTGTTTTTATGAGAGAGAGTGTGCAGTGGTTTCTTGGCGTGTCCCTCGTTGATCCATCTCTCCTCCATCGCCTCCCTGACACTTGGTCTCTTATCTGGATCCGGCTCCAGGAGAGACAAAACAAAGGACACAGCGCCTGCAGCAACAGAGCAGACAAAGCAGTAGGTTTAATTCATTTTTAAGAACCTTAAATTCAGTATTTGGTTTGGTGTACACTCTCAGTGACCTGAACAGTAAGTAAATCCTCCTCCTTGTAAGTTATTTATGTAGGCTGTGTATTACTCAAATGTCTTTAACTAAACATGAAGAAATCTGAATCAAAGCATCATGAATTTCTTTTCCAAGTAAAACTTTGGTTTAATTATCCTAAAACATACTTACCAAGTTGCACAAACAACCGTGCAGCATTTTTTTTGTCTGATTGCTGCCGTTCAGTTTACCCAAATGGACCAAACTAAAAGAGCTGAGCAATTAAGAGTGTTACACAACTACCTCAGACTGATGTCACTCACTGTGACTGCACTGAAACTTTATCAGAGACGACAGCAAGAAGAGGAGAAGCAGGAGAACCCTTCAGGAGAACCGATCCATCCTGTCAGCCTGCAACACAGAGCTGCCCTCTGCAGCAGCCAAGCTGGCTTTGAGTTCAGATGGCGAATCCAGATAAGTGCTGCAGTCTGCAAGAGCAGATGGACTCCAACGGGACTACTGCCACATCCACAGACATATAAGCCAAGACTGGAACTTCTTTATTTACTACTATCGGTTCTCTTTGGTAACAGAGCCAGAGCAGCGTGTCTCAGCCGGTCAATGATAGAATCAAAACACACTATTTACTGATTTTATCTCCAAAAAACTATGGAACAATAACTTTCAAGGGTGCTGCAACAGACAGAAGTTGTTTAACCCTCGTGTCGTTCTGCGGGTCAAAATTGAGCCATTTTAAAGTTAGAAAATGTGGAAAAAATAAATATATTTTCACAGTGAAACTTCTGATGTCCACATTTTCAACATTTTTGAAGAAATGGTAAAATGTTTCTTAAAAAATATTAGAAGTTTTACTGATATATATGTAATCATTACAGATATTTTTAGGATTTTTTGGGAAGATTTTTACTCATTTTTTGAAAATATTTACAAGAATTTTCTTGCCAAATTTGGGGGATTTAAAAAAATGTAGGGAAACTTTGAAGGAATTACTGGAGTTTTGTTGCTGAAGGTTTTGCAAATTTTCAGAAATTTGGGGAATGTTTTTGCTGAATTTTTGAAATTTTTTTTCAGACAAAATAACAGTATTTTTGGTGCCTGTAAATGAGGACAACAGGAGGGTTAAAGCGATGATGACCATGATATTCTTCATTCATGATTGTGCCACAGATGGTAACCTCAACACTGCGCGCCGTGGGAATGTATTCCAATGGATATATCGATTACTTTTTGCACTATGAACAGCATTCTCTGCTTTTTGCACTGTATCATGCACTACTGTGTTTATATATTCCTTTCTAGCTTGTAAATATCTGTATACATAGTATTAAATTTAATGTTATTGTTACTACTTTTTCCCTATTCTTCTTTCTAAAATTTCTTTATTTTTATTATTCTTTCAATATTCCTAGGTTGACATCAACAGCCAAAACCAACTTCCTTACATGTTGTGTATGCAGTTGGCCATTAAAGCTGATTCTGATTCTGATATTATAAAAAAAGTCACATTTGCATGACTAAAGCAGTCAATTAACCCTCCTGTTGTCTGCATTTACAGGCACCAAAAAATATTGTTTCCATATCTAAGAAAAATTCAAAAAATTCTGCAAAAAAATTCCCCAAATTTCTGAAAATTCGCAAAACTTTCAGGAAGAAAATTCCAGCAATTCCTTAAAAGTTTACCTTAAAGACTGTATTTTTAAAAAAATCCCTGAAATTTCGCAAGAAAATTCTTGTAAATATTTTCAAAAATGAGTAAAAATCTTCAAAAAAAATCCTAAAAATATCTAAAGTGATTACATATATATATCAGTGAAACTTCTAACATTTTCTTCAAGAACATTCACAAAAAATCAACCAAAATCCAGCGAATTCCGCTGGATTTTGGTTGATTTTTTTGTGAATGTTATTAAGAAACATTTTTAACATTTTTTTTTTGCACCAAAAAATGTTCAAAGACTTCCCATAAATGTTGAAAAGGTGGACATCAGAAGTTTCACTGTGAAAATAACAATTTTTTCTACATTTTCTAACTTTAAACCGGGTCAATTTGGACCGTAGGAAAACACAAGGGTTGAACAAACGAGTGAGTCAACAACTGGGCCAGTTTGACAAGAGTTCAAGAGTTAGTGGCCATAAGGTGCAAACGGTAAAAGCGACGTCAATTTTCTGAAACGCAGTAAAACAAATGCGTCCATTCAGAGGCAGGATTAAGTCTAAGAGTTACCGTGGATGTCTCAGATGCCCACCATGGCAGAGGTACAGCTGCACTAATCTGATCTTGTCACAGCTTCAGAGCATCAGCGCCGAGCTGGTTTTCCCCACAGTAACAGGAGCTATGTTTGTTTGTGGTGACATGGCGCCACGACAGAGTGTAATGGAGTGACTGTGTGAGAGACCAAAATACGGCAGAGAGAATCGGACACACTGAGGTCACTGTGGACGAGGACAAGAAGTCATAAATCAGCGAGACTCGTATTCCTTATTTTTATTGTGTCATGACGTTTGTGGTTAAAGAGTGCATTTTCAGAAAGAAAGAATTTTCATAAGACGGTTTCATAACAGTTTTATCCTTTAGCCATCCTTAATATTTGGTGCAAAATGAAAGCTTGCATTCACATCAGCCTAAAACGTAATCTGACATACATTTGGAGATGTTTCTGTAGTTTCAAGGTTTGCTTTACAAATAATGATCTAGCCGGTGGAAATTCGCGCCATTGCATACGTGCATCCTACATCTGGTGGCTTAGACTTCAAAATATGTGTCCTCTCTCTTTTGTAGTTTGCATTTTGTCTTTTCTGCAGGTATCTGTGAGTTTGAACCTACACATTACTAATCTGCAGCTACTGGAGTGACCAAACTCCCCAGCACTTTCTGTTCTCATGTTTGTTGTCTGTTCTTCTTTAACCTCTCCCCAACAGTTGAGTCAGACGGCTGCTCTAGCTCAACCTAGTGCTGCTGGAGGTTTCTTCTTGTTTAACCTGTCTTTGGACTGTTGCCGTCATGTTTGCTTGAAGGGAACTGTTGGATTTGTTGGCTTAAAAAATAAAGTAACCAATGACAAGCTTGTACTCGCAGCCTGTAAAAATGAAGCCCATTTAATTCTCTGAAAGAAACAAGCGGGCATGGATTTCTGCAAAACTTGTCATTTTGAGCGAGCTGCTCGGAGACTGTTGTTCATTTTGAAAATGCTAAGTTGCAGAGACCTGAAGAAAGGACAGTGCTGCATGGAATGGACCAGAAATTGCTGACTTATACCAACAGTCTACATCCGGTGAGTCAGACGACCCAAACCTGAACATTTTCCTACATTTTACCAAATAGTTTTGGTGACTAAAGCAAACAGCAAGAGAAAATGAGACTTCAGTATAAAAATAATGATCACACAGGGGACCGCTACATCCGTCCCTCCAGCATTATAATGTGGACTCTGTTAAAGTTTAAACATTTCCTACTACGTCATACCTTTTAGTTTTCTGGGAGAAATGAAGTTTCTACCAAAACATAATTGAGAAGCACTAGAAATGTAAGTATTGGAAGGGCTATACATGGGTCAATATATAACTGAGGGACTTTTGACGTCCATGGGATATATCTCATATATTTTTTATTCAAAGTTATGTTTTTTCTGTTCAATATGACCATGTCTTTACAAATTCCAGAATTATTTATTATGGAAACAAAAAAAATGACTGGATATCACTAAAATGTCAAAATAACTGTCCCAATTTAACAACAACCACCTTCCAATTAGCTAAGCAATAATAAAATGAGTTTACTCAGAAATTGTTTTGATTGTCTTCTTTTTATTAAGTTCAGGTAATCATGACAGATGTTTCTTTTTAGCAATATGTCAAATTTTATATGGAAAATAACGTGCTGTATCTGTGTCCGAGAAATCATTTTCAACTAAGTTCCCCGTTACAAAAACACCTCTCCAGGAAGTGTGTTGATTCCAGATCACATGACCTGCTCCACATGATGTCATTTCCTCCTGAAGAAAAGACTGGAAGACTCCAAGGCTTTCTGACTTATTTAGTATAAAGTAGTCAACAGGTTTACTACAATATCTGTAGAAATAACCTTCAATGTCAATTTTACTCAATTGTATACATAATATTTTAGAAGAATCTTTCTGTAAAAATGCCATGTGGTGTTTGGTTGTAGGCGGCCATGTTGATTTTATGAATGAAAACAGCCAAAATGTCAACTATGATACAAAAAGTCCCGTTATTATATATTGACCCAAATAATGCCAGAAACTAAGAGTTTATATTTTGATACCTTTGCTGATGTCACTGGGGATGCTGCTGATCTCTCCACTGACCATCTTCTGGTGCAGCTGTTTGATGTTAAAAGGCTCCACAGTGAAGGGGAGAGTTCCTGTCAGCATGGCAAACATGCTCACACCTCTGGACGAGCGTAGAGAAAACATGAGGAAACCTTATCACTTTTACGTGATGCATACAAAAAAAAGACTGAACACACTGAGGCTTCATCACTTACACAGACCAGACGTCCACTTTAGGTCCGTACTTCCTGTGAGCCAGCAGCTCAGGGGCGGCGTAGGCTGGACTTCCACACTGGGTGCTGAGGAGCTCCAGAGATAAAGATTCAGCTTTCAAGGTGTTGCTCAGGCCAAAGTCTGTGTAATATATGATCATTTTTACAGCAACGTCTTATTATTGCATTTTCAGATTTGCCAGATTGCTAAAAGAAGAAACTACAATGGAGAAAGTATGAACGTACCCACAATCTTTATGTTGTTGTGTTCGTCCAGGAGGAAGTTTTCAATCTTTAAATCTCTAGAAAAGAAAAGAAAACAGCAAGCCGTCAAGACAGGACGGAAGCATGAAGCTCCTAAGTGTTTTCATGAGCTCTTTCCTTAATCCTACAAGAATTTATGGGGTTATTTTTTTCCTACACATAAGCAATTTACTTCATGATGGTGGTTGTTCAATTTAAGAACTCCTACGATGTGTGTCTGGCCTTACTAAGCTTTTAGTGTGTGTGTTTGTGTATTTATAGATATCCAGATGAGATGGGACCGAACTGGACCCACAGAAGCAAAAAGAAAACCCCAAAAAGCTAAATTTGGGTTTGGGCAGAGCTCAAGCTTTAAAACAAAGTTGAAAAAGAGCATTTTTTTTTGTCCAGAATGAATACTAAGCGGTCATTTAAACCTAAAATCCTTCACTGATTGTTATTTAACAGAATTACTATCTCTGTCTTCACCTGAATAAGTTGCTTCACTCCCCTAACCGGACCCCAGCCCCTCCGCCAGCCACACTGCCTGCTCTAAAACTACCGAGCTAAATGAAAATCTGCGGTCGGGAGGGAGAGAGCCCCTATAAAATGTAGCCTGGGAATCCGCCATGTTCCTTTCATCTGCCTTCATCTAACCAACAGACACTGAGAAAAACCCAGAGAACCCAGCTCACCCAAGTTCAAAGAAGGGAGGAAAAAGAGCAGGAGAAAAGAGCGAGAGCAGACATTGTCATAAAGGAGAAAATGGATGCGGTGAACCTATTGAACGTGGGTGGCGGGAGGTGCGTTTAAGTGCAAATTTTCCATTTATTTCCAGTTTAATCATCTCTGTATGGGACCGCGGTGCCGAGTGTGCGAGTGAGTGCATGCATGTGTGCGAGCGTGGGCGTGTGCGACGACGAGGTGCTGCTGAAGGGCCGAGAGCGACGTCGTTGAGGGACTTCATTAGAGAGGAAGTCCATGATGTTGTGATGATGTGTGAATCATGGCGCCGGCGCAGGATGATGAGGTCATTGCCTGGTAATCACATTCCCACCTTCAGAGGAGCCAAAGTCTTAAACCAAAGCGCAGCGTATGTGTGCGTGTTGTGTGTGTTGCTGCAGTGTATAGATGTGTGTGTGAGTATTGGGTCTCTAACACCTACACGTACTAAAACAACACTCTCATCTCCCACACTGCTCAGTGCCAGATTCAGCATTTCCTTCTCCGTAGGCTGTTAATGCCCTGCAAACTACTCTGTGTGTGTGTGTGTGTATGAATCTACAACCCTAACAAATAGCTACTGTTAGCTTAGAGTGACATTTGAATTCTCTTTGCTCTTTACTTTAACCAAAACTCTAATTGGGCCATTTGGCTCCGAATAAAAACCAACTTTCTCAGGCTCCGGATTGGCGAAATATTACGCTGTCTTAGCGAGGATGGTTTTGGTGAATCACAAACCAAAAAGACATCAATCATTTATTTATTCATAAAGAAAATGTCAGTAATGTTTTAGCCACATTTCAGTGACCATATTTCAGTTTGAGATTTGGTTATTTTAAAGACACGTCCCTCCTAAATCCTGAGCAGTTCAGTAGAAAGAAACTCGACATTTCACCTCTAATCCAAGAGGATTAGAATTTCAGTTCTAATCATTTCTATCTTTAAGTGAATTAATAGTAAAATAGACCTCGTCTCACTTAGTAGCTGGTTCTGAGCATCTGTTCTGCTCTATGGCCGAGGTGTAGACATTCTGAAGGTACTTTTCTTATCTAACCCAAAAAAGTATCTGCACCTATGCACACAGTTAACCGGAAGACTGTAGAACTAAGAGAGACAGAATCTATCAGCCATCAATCACCAGGAAGACCAGATAAAGAAAAGCAGCAGAGTGTAAAGTGTTTTTAACTAAGACGTACAGCAGTGCAGTGCATTGTGTACCAACCTGTGCACGATGCCGTGTTTGTGCAGATGATCAACAGCAGAGAGGATCTGTCGGGTGTAACGTCGGACCTCCCTCTCCTCCAGCCGCTTCCTCTCACAGATCCGGTCCATCAAGTCTCCTCCAGCACAGAGCTCCATGACCATGTAGTAGCTGTTCTCCGTCTCCAGGGTCTGACACAAAGATTATTAAACAGCAGTGAATACACGATTACCTTCAGATTACACACTACAGTCACCACATCTGAGTGAATTTTCTGCTGAAAGATTCCAACATTACTTTATTTGGGCAGTATACGGGGGTCAATATATAATTGCGGGACTTTTTGTATCATAGTTGACCTTTTTGCTGTTTTCATTCCTAAAATCAACATGGCCGCCTATAACCAAACACCACATGCATTTTTACAGAAAGATTCTTCTAATATATTATATATACAAATTAGTAAAATTGAAATTGAAAGTTATTCATAAAGATACTGTAGTAAAACCGTTGAGTGCTTTATATTAAATAAGTCAGAAAGTCTTGGAGTCTGGCCAGTCTTTTCTTCAGGAGGAAATGACATCATGTGGAGCAGGTCATGTGATCTGGAATTAACACACTTCCTGGAGAGGTGTTTTTGTAACGGGGAACTTAGTTGAAAAGGATTTCTCGGACACAGATACAATTTGTTATTTTCCATATAAAATTTGATATATTGTCAAAAAAGAAACATCTGTCATGATTATCTCAACTTAATAAAAAGAACACAATCAAAATTATTTTTGAATAAGCTCATTTTATTGTTTTTTTTAGCTAATTGGAAGGTGGTTGTTATTAAATTGAGATTGTTACTTAGTTGACATTTTAGTGATATTCAGTCGTTTTATATTAATAAGTGATTGTTTCCATAATAAATAGTTATGGAATTTGTGAAGACATGATCATAAAGAACATATATATATATATATATATTTTTTTTTTGTTTAAATAAAAATGTATGAAAGATATATCCCATGGACTTCAAAAGCCCCTCAATTATATACTGACCCTTTGGTTTCTGATGTGTGAATGTGAACATGTGTGTTTGTTTTACCTCCAGCAGAACTACAATATGAGGATGTCGGACCATCTGATGAATTCGAGGTTCCCTCTTCATGTTTTTCAACACATATGAGTCCTGGCGAGCTTTCTTCTTATCTATCACCTTAATGGCAACCTAAACACACAAACGCATACGTCAAGATCTTACTCTATTAAAAGAAAATGAAATGAACACCCTTTATACTGATAAAATGTCTCTCTTCTTAAAGATTTGAGCCAGTTCTACATGTGAAATGAACAGTTTTACACTGACGACAGATGTGACTTCAGAGCCTTATTCGAGGGAACTTCTGCATCGATAAGGAAGTAGAAAGCATTGTTCCACCACATCCTTTGCCTTCACTCGTCTGGACGTTTGAGCTCTCTGACTGGAAGTTTAACCTCCAGTATAGAACCCAATGCTGAACCTTCAAGTCCATTTAGTGTTATTTTTTATACAGAATAGAATTTATTGACAAAAAGAAACTCTGTTGCTAGTATAGCAAGCAGAAAGAGTAAAGTGACCACCACTGCAATATAGATAAAAATAAATAAATAAGGAAAATAGGTACAAAATGCACAACAAACTGTTAAATACACTGTGACTAAAATGTACTACAGTGGAAAAAATGCACCCTAAAGGGTCAAATGCTAAATATAAAAAATTACAGTGAGTAAGGAAATTAAAGTCCTGTAAACAAAACAGGCTAAAGAAACAGTCAAGGCCATAAAACTGCAGTGTACTGATGGAGGTCTGAGAAGATTCAGACTTTTGGGGTTTCATTCGTAACAAATGAGGGAAGCTTTTCCATATTATGGGTGGAGAAAGAGACTGGAACTTTATACATCTGCACATTCATAAGGATTCAAGGCATTTTAAGGTATGATAGCATTATTTTAATAGGGAAAAAAACTTCTAAATGTGTACACAAAAATGAGCTTAAGTTAAGAAATAGTGGTATAAAACAAAGTGAGGACTAAACCTCTCTGATTGGCAGAAAAAATACATTTCTCATGGCTCTGTCAAATAACAAGTCAGTTTTTATTACATTTAATTCTCTGACTTCTGGGAACTTTAAATGCTTGGTCGAAAACACTGGCAACTATTTGTGTTCTCACAATCAGTTTCCCCACAAACTTCAAACTTTATTTATTTGTGTAGCACTTTTCATGCAGAACAACACAAAGTGCTAAGAATTATAAACAAAGAAGAAACACGGTGATGATGATGGGGGGAAAAGGACATAGTCTGAAGTGGAAATAAAAATACTAAATGTTAGATGTGTTGAAACTGATGCAGCTTCAGTCCAGATGACTGCAGCTGGCATCACATGTAAACACTTGGTACAAGGGACAGTGTTCATGAAGACTCTGCCAGTGTGCCACCCCTCCAAGGCTCAGTTTACCACAATATTCATTTCAGACATGCATGTGCAACCGTCTACACTCTAAATGTAATTCAAGCGACCACTTCTGACCGCTTGATTAAATGCAGGGCTGCAAGATAAACAAGTTTAATGTACTGATTTAGAGAAACATTTTAAGCTATAACATTATTTTCATGACTCCTATTGACATATTAATGATGCTAATTGCATCAACTTCAGACTTTGTGTCATTTCAACTCAGATTTCTGCATTTGTTGAGTAAAAACTGAACTCAAGATGAAGTAACTTGAAATTCTTCATCCTAAGTTCAGGATTTCAAAAAACCAGTCATCTACTTACTGAACACTATAGCATTTTTTTTTTGTTGTTGTTTCAACATGTCAACTTCAACATTTTATGACAATTACATGCATAAAACTTAAAATTCTCTTTTACAAATAGGCTGATGTAGAAATGCTACATGGAGAGACTTCACTTTTATGAGAAATAAATTGAAAAACATTTGTTTATGCTACTAATTATTAGGTAAAATACCTTTGACTGTGAAGGAAAAGCTTGTTTCCCCGACTTAATGTGGTTTGTTGATTGAAAATAGTTTAATTAGAAGTTGTCATAATTCAAAAAGCAGATTCAAACCATAGATTTCTTTCACTGAGCTCAAACATTAATGACTTGCCTCATTGAAAATTTGCAATAACAAAAAGGAAATTCTATTCTACCATTATTTTTACAGTGTATATTATAAACATGAGCTATGTTGTAACATAAATCTAAATAGAAATGTAATTTTCTAGTTTTCAGAGGCCTCCAGCAGTGACTTCACCTGCTGAGGGTCAGAGGGGTCAAGTGGAACAAACACCCCCACAGGTGAGTTTATCCATCGCTATAGCAACCAGGTCAGGTACAGAGCCAGGGTCAGAGGCTCAGTGACCGGTGAAAGTTACATGAGAATATGCAGCACATGCTCTTTATTTTAGAGCTGCAGCACTCATGTTTTCTGTTCGTGTTTGTCTGCATATCATACATTATATGTACATATTAACAGATTATAGTATAAATAAGAACATAGAATGCAGCTGCCATCTTCTGTTGATGTAAGAATAAAACTGGCATGTTGTGCAGAAACTGACCCGCTTCAGCCCTCTTCCAGTCTGCTGAGCAAATGTTGTCCCCTAAACTCTCCTTAAGAGCCATAGTTATGAAATGAGCAGTAATAGACGGTCTGTCTGAGTTTTTATGTGCCTAACAAGAATAATAACAGGCCATTGCCTTCTCCAGAACTCAAGTGGGTATAATTATCAGTTGCAGGGCACTAGTTGTAACCGTGTAATCATAATCCTGTATGTGTGTGATCGTTCTCTGTGCCAGTGTGCCACCCTACGCAGTCCGAGCCTCTCAGCTCACAAACCAGTGGAAAAAGCACCGACCTTTTCCCCAGTGCCGATGTGCAGCCCCTCCATCACTTTGGCGAATGAACCCTTGTTGATCATCTTCCCCACCAGGTAGGATCCCACCCGCTTGGAGTGGGGGAAGCTCCGCAGCAGCTCCCTGGGGACCTTCAGGGAGGGAAGAGGCAGCCGCTCCCTGCCCAGAGACGGAGCCTCCCACTGGGACACTCCACGCTCCCCTTCTGCAACCATGTCCTCCAGAGAGGGCTTCACTGCAGCAGCTGGCATCCCCGACGAGACCCGGGCCCCATGAGGCCGCCGCGCGCACAATCAGACCCAACAACAGGACAGTCTTTGCAGAACTCGCATAGCAACACAAAGTAACACAAAGAGCCAAGATCCAAATCCGTCTTATCCACTCTCAGGCGGGTAAGTCTTTCATTCCAGCCGCTCTTTTCTCCTTTTTTATTTAAAATCTTACTTCTTAACTACGAGTGTCTCAAACTGTCCCTCTGGCTTCTCCCGCTGTGTCTCTCTCTGCCGGTTAGTGGATGATTAACCGTTGTGTTCTTAGGTCAGCTCCAGTGATGAGGAGGACATTCTACACCGTAATCACCCCCCACCTCTCCTGACTGGAAGGTACACACAGGTACTCACAGTTACACAGTAACCATTCAAAACTGACTTTACTGTTTCTCCTTTGAAAGCTCATTTTCTGCTCCCTTTCTCATCAGAAAATGTGAGCGTTGCAGCTTTTTTACTTTTCTCACTCCCAGATGTTGAAAGCCTGGATGAAAAGTGAGCTAATCCACTATTTGGGTGTAGGATTTGTTTTAAAGCACATGTTGCAACCTGTTTTTCTTCACGTATTGTTTAGATTTTTGGAAATTCCCTCATTTCTTTCAACCTGGGACTCAGGTGAGAACACTGATGCCAGTCTCCAGCGCTAAATCTGAGCTCAGATTTTTAAAAAAAAACAGTGATATTGGAGGTAAAAATGAGATATGACATGAAAATTAGTGAAGTTTAGAAGAGCTACCAGACAAATCAGTCAAAGTTACACGAGTTATTTCCCCCCTGCTTTCACTTTTCAGTTTCCCAGAAATGACAATGACATCAATCTTTTCGTCAAACTTTGGCAAGAAATCCAACAATAGAGTAGAAAGCAACACAACATATTTGGTCTTCTCTGTGCTGCAGGGAATCAAATCCTCCCAGACAGCCAACTTATTAATAAAAACTCATGTATCACTTCTGCACTGATTTATTAATCGGTCGTAATAAATATCAATCACAAAGTGACATGGTGTTTAAATACAGGCCATAATACCACTAATAATTGCATGACAGACCGCAGCTGTGCTTGAGGCGTGTCTCTCACACTCAAGATTCCCACAAAGCGTATGATGTCTCTAATCATCTAGAAAACACCCTCAAGTCAACATTATATGCACATGGTACAAGACAGTCACAAATCTACAATATAAATGTCTCATGGCGTTCAACAACCACAGATTTATCTAAATACAGGGGGTCCTCAGTTTACGACATCCTCGACCTACGGCGTTTCGTCATTACATCAGTTCTGGTTACAGGCGGGTCCTTGGTTTATGACGTACGCTGTTTTGTCGGAACTGCTCGTGGCGCCGTATGACGCCTTTGTTTAGATTCGCTGGTTGCACACGACCTTGAACTGTGCTACCCTCGCTAACTATATGTAAGATAAAGCGTATTTTCAAGACAATTCATTCCACATAAGAGACATATTAATCAGACAATCAGATAGAAGAATATATTTTTTCTCAATAAGAACAAATCATTCATATCCCAAATGTTTCTTTAAATTTGTGTCTCAGGTATTAGATAAGACGGCCTTTTCCTGATGTCATACACAGTAATTTATAGAGTATATTACAGTAGGGGTTTGTGTGTATAAATAAGATGTCACTTGAGGTACTTTCTGTGTGTTGTGTCTTCAAATTTTAACATTTTCACAGGTCATTTTACAGCATTAAAATAACACATGAAAGGGTTAAGTTTAGAGTTAAGTTCAGGATTTGGGGCTCATTTGTTGCCACTAAGTGACACGCAATGACATGCTAAATGCACAGATGCACAAATCTAAGTGATTTGGGATATTATTCAAACACTTATGACTGTCTTGATACCAGGCTGATCAGTAAAACATCAAGCTTGCAATGTTACAACTGACCATTTCCACCAGTATTACTAAATTCTGACAGGTATTATGTTGGCAATGAAGTAGACAGAAGTCACTGATTTTAGCTGCCGAGGGATTCAGTGATCTTCTTAGCAAATAAATTGTTATTGATTAAAACAGGAGTTTTAAGGTCCTCAACTGATGCTGACCGATGACATAAATACCGGCTAAAGCGATCAGCGCCGTAGAGCCTCATGCTAGGACAGTGATGGTCGATGAAACTCAGCGGTGAGGTTTGGAGCTGACGGTCAGCATTGAAGTACGTCTGCTTTTTTCCCCTGCTACTGTGTGTATTAAAGTGCACGTGTGAGTGCACGTCGGGGTCAGATTGCACCGTGTTGCCGCTCGATTCTTCCTCACTCAGCTGATGAAAGGAGGGATGGAGGCTTATATCCGCCATGTAACCCAATCCGCTCACACACCCTCCACCTCACACAACCTTTAACTGAGCGGCTGCAGTGACCCAGTGAGGCCTCTAGAGTTACCTTTGCTTTAAACGTGTTGATACTGCATAATTCGATTTGGCGATCGGACCAAACGTTCAAGTACTGCAGCCACTGAAGTCTTTTGCACACTTAGACGCCTTTAAAGTTCCAATCAAAACACTTTGTCGACCATTTTCCTCCCAGTAGGCGGCCATGCCAGCCTTTTAAAACACTCTTTGAGATGCAATCAGCTACACGGACCGACTAAGATCCAAACTGTCTGAGCCGTAGCGAAATAAAAGACACATAAATACACTGGTGTCAACAGTTTTAGCAGAATATTCCGAAATGAGCCACAGGACAGAGAGGCAGGCTGCTATTAGTGGTTTCACATCGGTAGAATTCAAAATGCTGTGAAAAGACCGACCCAAACCCTTTCAAGAAAATCATTAATTTTCCAACACGGGGTAAAATCTCATGTCTTAATCTTCATATATGCACTCATATGCCAGGAGTCCTACACTTCATAAAAGGGTCTTAAGGCCTTGGCAACAGGAGAAGGTGTTAACACACCCCTACTAATGCCGAGGAAGGGTGTCAAGCTGGATCTGGCTCTGAGGTGGACGAACACAGGGGAAGAAAGAAACAAACGAGACAGAGTGGCAGAGGGAAGAAGCGAATGAGAAAACGAAGAACCGGAAGTGAGCTAAAAAGCAAAAAGACGGGATGAGTGAGAAGGAGAGAAACCGAGCTTCACTACTGCAAAACAAATGTGAATTAATAAGCCCTCGAGAGACTTTTTATATAACCTCAGCTCTGCCATGCTTAAATGTTTTGCAGCGGAGGCTTTTTCTGAGTGTGTGTGTGTTAATGTGTGTGTTTCCATGGTTCAGAAAAGGTCATTCTCACTGCCAGAGACCACAGTCTATTTGTGTGTGCGTTTTTATGGCCGCACACATATTTGCAAGCTAAAAGTACTGCGATGAGCTTTTCTTTTTGACATTATATGACTTTGCATCCACACACGGGCATGTATAAACTTCATTTACATGCTGTACAGTGTAATTATGAGTGTATACATAGTCCACTGTGTGTGTGTGTGTGTGTGTGTGTGTGTGTGTGTGTGTGTGTGTGTGTGTGTGTGTGTGTGTGTGTGTGTGAGTGTGTGTGGCGTTGGTGCGCAGGAATGCTGGCTTGCCTGTAGGACTTGGCGAGCTTCTCGGCGGTCACATTAAATGAGAAGAGAAACCCCCTTCTGCTTCCTGCCTGTAATAAATGGATCCCCAGCAACCATTAAGGCATATTTTAACACCAAATAACTCCCCGAAACCACACTAGAACAGACAGAGCCGACCCCCACCCTCTCACCATCTCTCTCTGGTTCCTATTCTTTCCCTTTCATTTCTTCTTCTACTCTGTCACATTCGTGCAAAAAAGGAGCTAAAGTTTAAATATGAGATCCTTTTGGTACCACATCTTGATGCACTTCACAGCCGTAGTTCGTAGGCTGCAAGAGTGTTTCATAAAAGTTAGAATTCTTGATGGTTTCAGTCGATAAGCAGCAATGACTCTCGTCAAATGTTTAAATATGGACATACTGTACAAACCGAGAGAAGCTATCAGTGAGTTTCAAAATTGGATGGTTTTGTTGTATTTTGGTACATAAATGATTGGATTCAAGTCATATGTTACAGAAATCAGCCACAACGGTCAGGTAGGGAATAACACTCATCGTTTTGTTACAATGCAATGTTCTGCTCAGGAACTTTGGGTCCTGGCATTCATGTAGATGCTACTTTGTCATGTACCACCCAACTAGACTTTGTTCTAGACCAACCATATCCCCTCATATCAACCCCCAACAGCACAAGTGCAGAATGTGACCACTAAAATTGTTCAAGAACCATTTGAGGAACTTGAAAAGAATCAGAGGTGCTGCCCCGGCCTCCAAACTCCCCAAATCCCAATCTGATCGAGAGTCTACGGGATGCATCCAAACAAGTCCGATCGATGAACTCCCCACCTTGCAACTTCCAGCATCTCAGCACCAGGCACCACAGGACAAACCTAGTTCAAACCCATCCTCAAATGCATTTTCAAAGGAACGTAATTTTGTTTTAAAAAAATCTAATCTGTGACCTGTCACATTGTAGGAAAGGCACCCAGTTTAAAGCAGGACGAAGGGGTTGTAGGTGGCAAAAACCAGCATCCAATTGTTACCCAGAAGACCACAGTTTGTGTCTCTTGATGGATTTGTCCCAGAAATAGGTTTTTTGTTTTCTGTTATTGTTTATTTTTGTTTTTCACTTGCTTTCTGGCTGGATTTAGGCTCAGAGACTTTGTGGTTGGGTTTAGGAACACCCTCTGTTAGACTTTTTTTTTTTGTCAAAAGATTGGTTAAGGTTTGGCAACAAGATTATTTGGTTGGGTTTGGAAAAATATCATGTTTTGTTTCAAATGTAACCCTTTCAGTACATGTCTGATGCATCTCTTCCATTTTCTGGGTTTCCAGAGTGAGAAGTCGGCTCAGAGCTGTTTTGGTAACATAAGGGGAGGACCTACATAATATCCAGCAGGTGGTGTTCATGTAGTGGCTGTTCGGCTGAAGTTTAACAACCTGATTACCTCTGAAGATGAAAACTGTCTTGAGGAAAAAGCCGACGTTCTGATTGCAAGTTAAGACCCACAAGGCAAATGTTAATGGAACATGGTTAAATGATTACAGAGCTTAATTAAATAAATAAAAATGCAACATGCACTTTCTTTGTGGAGAGTCTGGAATCATACAATCCATAAAATGATAACTACAAGAGATTACTCATTAAAACATGAAAAACATAGAGCCAGTTAGAAGAGAGTTATACATTTGATTTACTGTATAAACAGTAGAGTAATTAACTATTTTAATCCACTCTCAATCTCACAACATCATATACGGACGTTACATCAAAACTCCTGGCACCTCAGAGATGTGCCTCACTTGCCAGTATTAGATACCAATATATGTTTTTGTTGCTTGTTTAAAAGAGCCTCAATCAGATGCTGGAGGTGGTTGAAGCTGCATGACTTCCATCCAGGAGGCTGAGGTTTGTTTTCCGTGTCACACTGTTATTATTTTTAGTTTTATTTTCTAACACAAGTCTGGTTTATAACTTGTTATTTGGTTAAGTGTAGGCACCAAAACTATTGGGTTAGTTTTAGAAAAAGATTCTGGTTTCACAGCATTAACCACATGTTGCATAACAAGTGGATGGAGAGTTAACAATCTTCATGATGCTTCTCACGTGTACTAACTGAACCTTTCTGCTCTTTAGGCTGAAATACATAAAATATATCATGAAATATTTGGGCACACTGTTGGTTGTTATATTCAGTGTTTTAATGTTTGGTTCCCATTTTAACATCATTAAGTGGGACTTGCTAATGGAGGTCTATAAAACAGATGTATTGTGTTCTATTACATGATTTTAAATGCTTTAAGAGCATTTTGCAGTTTTCCTAAGAACCACTGATCTAAATATTGTAAGTTGATTTTAATTTACATATTAATTTATAATTTATTTGATAAGGAACCACTCTCCAAAGCAAAAATGTCCTACAATATGTTTGTATATTGCATATATAACATTACATTAAAGAGTCAAGAGAGTCAGTAGGATGCGTTGTGTGTTGGTGTTTCCAGAGCTGCTGTCCCTGTCTGCCCTCCAGTGGATGGAACAGACCACTGCAGCGTCACTGCTTTTACAAATTCAACTGCTCAAGGAAGGACTTCATTAGTAGATGAACACAGAAGAGGCTGTCGTCTGTCTCTTTCACCAATCTTCCCAGTTTTCCTTCTTTTCCGAACCTATAAAAAACAGCTCTCTCCTGATCCAAGCTACAAATATTCCTTAAGTTCAAGAAAAAACTGTTGAGGAAGAGTCTGAGAAAATAAAAGCACCGCCAACTGTCGAGTCTCCCTCTGTTGCTTTACAAGGTTTCACATTCTCCACCTGCATCTGCAACCCACAGCGGAGTTAAAACAAGTGTGCAACGCTGTTTGGGGGAGCTGTAG
Source organism: Acanthochromis polyacanthus (assembly GCF_021347895.1). NCBI lineage: Eukaryota > Metazoa > Chordata > Actinopteri > Pomacentridae > Acanthochromis > Acanthochromis polyacanthus. Next base: position 4,068,170 of record NC_067128.1, read on the forward strand.
GAAATAATTAACTGAAGCGAACGATGCAGCTCGAGGGAAAGTGAGTCATCTCGCAAAATAAAGCTCCTGCGACGAAGTAAATATCGTCGACTGCTGTTGTGTAACTGCACGCATGGATGGACTCAAAGGGGATGAACAAGAGGCAAAAATAAGTCACGAGGTCAGACAAGCAAACAAGAAGATGAGATTTCAGTCAGCAAATATTAAAAAAGAAAGCTACTGATTGAATTTTCCAGGGTGTTTGATGCAGTCACTGTCTAATCCTGTCCTAGTTTTGTCATTAGGTCAAAGGGTGGCGTCCGTCAGTCCTTGATGACTTCATAAGTGGCAACGAACTCCTTCATGTGTCATCGTCCATCAGTGACGCTCTGCCATCACTTCCTCGTGTCATCATCAGTCAGTGCAGCGAAGCAGGCGTAGCGTGTCATCAGTCAGCGCCTGCATGTTGCTGTGGTTTCAGACTTCCATGTTCTGTGGTCTGTGCTGCAGTGATGCTGATTAGAAATGTTCTCCATGGTTTCTAAACAGACAAACAGCGAGCGGTGCTTTAATACTTTAAGCCGTGTGTCTCCCACATCACATACTGTGACAGCAGACTGTACACCAAACCAGCGGTGACCACAGACGCATTTCAGTGAGATCGGGTTGCTTCAGTGCTGAATTCAACCAGAGAAATTGAGCTGAATTACTTCTCTAAACAGTTTGGGGAAGTATGTTTTGTGAAAACATCAAGTGCCAAGAAAAACTGAAATGAAGAAAGGCCAAAAAATGAAATAACACTGGTTTAAAGCTGCCTGGTCTAGACAAAGACAGAGTGGAGATACTAAAGCATTTCAGTGTCAGACAATATTGTCTGCAACATCACTTTACCAACACTATAAATGCTAAAGAGTTGTGGTTTTAAATACTGAAGTCATGAATCTAAAATATTTTCTCCCCCAGCTGCCCAAAGAAAAGTTTCACTAGACACCAAAAAACGTTTTTGTCACATAACATTTATTCCTACTTTTTTAAGGGCATTTCATGTCTCCATATGTTGCTTTGGAGAACTCTTCACACTTTTAGGCAGTGAGCAAGTCAGACAAGCCTGTATCGAGACAAGATTCAGACCTTGACCAGGACTAGCCCGATGCGAGACAATATGACAAACTTCGAATCAAATTAAGTAAAATCACATTTCACCACTGAAACTGGTGCCGAAACATACAGTACATACAGAGACGTAGATTATTTACTGCTCTGTTCTTGTTCATTTTTTCTCTGCCTGCACAGGGACAACAGATACACATTAGCTGCTCGCTAACGCTGGTGTAAATATTTTAAATTGTACACTGTCTCTGCAAATATAAACAAACTAAACTTAATATGCAGAGCTGCAATGTTTTTGTACAAAGACAGATTGCTAATGTTAGCTGCCTAGCTTTGTTAGCATCACATGCATTGGGTTTACCTTTCTTTATTCTTCAAAAGTGCAGAATTTACTTTGAATTTCCCTTCCAATGCTGTTTCACAGATGAACGCTTTCTGGTTTAATTTTATTGCAGAACATTTTGCTGACCTTCCAGACAGCCAGAGCTTCTTGTCCTGCCTCCTGCATTTACTTTCTTGTAGTGAGTTTGAGCAGGAGTAAGGACGATGACAGAAATGAACATGAACAAATATTCAAAATTAGAAATGCATTGAGTTATTAGACAGTTTTCCACTGTAGGAACTCTGGGCAGATGCAAGGTGGCGCCACAATCAAGTCTTTACGTTTACATTACAGTTTACGATTCGTCAGCTTCCACTTCAACATCAGCTCTGATTGCGAAAAAATACCAACAAATAGCAGCTAGCGATCGTAGTAATATGAGCACATTGGAAATAGAACAATGTAGATTTGCTACGTTAGCCTTTACATTTTTTTTTGTTGCTGATGGCGACTTTAGAGAAAAGAAGACCGCTACTCAACAAGAAACAGCATAAAAAATGGCGGGTAAGTTTCATCAATCAGCATCCAGACCCTCACAGCAGTGTGTCCGGGCCCCCAATCAGTACCTACTCTTGAAGTAGGTACAGTTTTCGTCCCTAAAAAAGGTTCTTTTGGGGCGGTTATTCTGGTCAAAACTTCGGATCACCCTCAGAAGAACCCACAAGCTCCTGCAGTGGAAAACAGCCTATTGGAAGCATTCAAAGCATCAAGTTTTACATCCAATCACAGTAATGATGCTAACAAATAAATCAAACGATGCACAGGCAATTTAATGATATCCAGGGAGTTGTGGTCTTGACTATTCTTGAAATAAAATCCTCAGTCATTTCCAAAACGAGACTGAAACCTTCATCAAAAGTGGCCTTAGGACCAAAGATCGATTTTGGGTGCTACAACACGACACGATATACAACTTTAGAGCTCTGAACACAGTATCACATCATTAAAGTGATTCAACTTTTTTTTTAATGCAGTATTTTTTATTTACCAAAATCTGCAAAAAGCTGAAGCTACTGATTTCATTGAATATCAGTCAGGATTTTAAAAATGTGGATTGGGCAACTCCTTTCAGATTGCTAAAATTCTAACGCTAATGCAACATTAACACACATAGCTGAAGGTATCGGCTCTTTAACTTTCCAGCTTATCAAACTCAATCTGCTGGTGTTGAGTTCTGGACAAAAAGTCGACTTTTTGTTTCAGATTTCACCGACTATAAAGTCCATTTGCGCTGCCTTAAGGCTAATGTTGCAGATCAAACACACACATACAAGCATAAAAAATGTCTTTCCCAGAGCCTCAGTCCATCTCACCCTGCTAATCCCACACAATCCTAACCAGGCCTGAAATGGGAGTTTGTGTCACGGGTGGTTTAGAGGTTTTCTACTGTCAACAAAACACTGACGGGGAGAGAGAGGAGTCTGATCGAAACACAGAAAGAAAAGGAGATGAAAAAGAGCCCACCCCTTGGAGCTGAGAGGCTGAAAATGGAGCGCTGTAGCAGCAAAAAGTGCACTCCCACTGTCGCTAATGTGGACCGTGTGTGTGTCTGCGCCTGTGCCCAGATGTGCGTCGTTGTGCGGCTGTGCATGTGCGCGCAGATGTGTGTTGTGCTGCAGTCGCCTGCTGTGCCGCTCCCAAATTGAAATGTGAAAGAAACGTGTTGGAAGGTGATGACAAGAGTGAAGTGAACCAGTCGTTTCCTGAAGGCCCAGGCCAGATGTGTCGCACACAGAGCCTCAGAAATCTGCAGCACATTTCTGCTTAATAACCAGGATATTTAACTGGGAGGGGGGCAGGAACTGAGGGTGTGTGTTTTCATGCATGTGTGCTTACCTGTGTGCGCAAATATGTGTGTTATTTGTTTTTGCTTAGGGAAACGTGTGTGTGTGTGTGTGTGTGTGTGTGTGTGTGTGTGTGTGTGTGTGTGTGTGTGTGTGTGTGTGTGTGTGTGTGTTTTAGTGCGGTTTATTACTTTAATTGGAGTTTCTTCGGGCTGCAGCGCTGCAGAAAGTGAAGAAGGAGGAGCGAAAAGTGAAAAGAAGCTCGACAGACTGATGGCCACACCTCCGATCAGCACTCAGGACACACACACACACACAGAAACACACACACAACACACACACACTGGGTCTATTCCATACTGTACTCAGCTACTGACCACAATGCCCGCCACTTCCTCTAGGAGCAAGCCCTGGCGCCTAGAATAACAAAGAAAATATTCAGCTCCATACCGTCTGATGTCTTAATATTTCCAACCCTTCTGTTCTCATATACACATGATTCATGGATTATAACTTAGAAATACAATCAGATCCTTTTCCAGTGATCCTTCTGCCAGTTCAATAAAGCTTTTTCAGAAGTAGCTGTGGGAGGAAATAATGCAGGGGTGTTGCAGACTTTCTAAGGCCAGTGTGTGATGTGTTTTCACTGGGAGGACAGTAAATACACAGCAGGGCCTATTTATAATAGGATAAAACTGTATTGACCCTCATGTCTGTGCATAAATTACAGCGCTGGAGCCAGGAAGCAATTAGCGTAGCTTAGCATAAGGAAGCAGGAGAGGAAAAAGCTCTCCTGTCAGTCTTCAAATACATGAAAAAATACATAATAGTTGAAGATGGGTTGCTTAACATGCACACAAAAAGAAGGTAAAAAGGAAAAATTGTGGTTTCATAGGAAATTATGGACTTTATTTCTTGGCGACCAAGAGTCTTGTCACCTTTAAGATGCCAAAAAGTCATAAAAATTTTGCTGAAATTGCATTTAATCAATTAGTGAGAGGTAGAGGTGATTATTACTGGCTGTTAGCGCCTGTTTACAACCCTGCTAAGCTAATCAGGCTAACACAGTATATATAAAAGATCATCTGTAAAGAGTTTGTGAAGTGAAGCCAGTGAGAAAGGGACTTAAGTTTGCAGTCTTTCTAACAGCCAGCAGGGGGCGACTCCAGTTGCAAAAAATGCATAGAAGTCTATGGGAAACTGATCTGACTTCTTAACTTAAATTGTTGCCTCAGTAAAAGTTTTCCTAAAAAGTTTATGGTATTGAAACATTAGCAACAAGTCTCTTTTAATACAACATGGTGTTCATTTAGCTAATAATGTCCCATGTAGAGTAAAATGATGCAGAAACTCAGGCAGGCACAAAGTTCCACCAAAAATTACAAGAAAGCCTTTTTGTGACCTTAGTGTTTGCTTAAGATCTAACTGCTGGGACTGCAAAGGCAAATCCAAGGACACCAAAACAACGACTTGGTTGTAGGAGAGCAATGGCAATTTGTTATGTTAGCCTGTACGGTACATTTTTCATTGTTAGAGATAAAAACAATAAGATTCAAGAAGTCCTAAATTGGAGTAGGTACTATTTTGTCCTCAGGAAATGGCTTTAAAACAGTCTGGAGATGATAAAGTAGTGTACGCTTTAAGGTGTGGTTGTCTTGTGATTGATGTTGTCCTCAAGATTTCTCATTGGGTTTCAAAAGATCAAGATGCTGACGGCCAAATTTCAAACTCATGGCTCTAAAACTAATGGACATGAAGGCTTTGTCCGTCTGTTATATTCTATCTATGGCGTTAGCACCATGTGAGTTGCATCCATCTTTACAGTTAAAAGTTGAAAAGTAAGCAAGCATATCATCTATTCCCCAAAATACTGAGCTACTGATGTAAATAACTAAATTTTGTCTAATTTAGTTTCTTTTGACAGTGAGATAAACGCTGTTGATCTGTGCCTATGATACAAGTCTTGATTAGATTACTTTCTTTATTAGACCGTAAACCTTCTTCAAAATTTCAAGTTTCTGTTTTATCTGATGCATGAGAAACTGAATTTCTTGGATAAGTCTAGGGCTGCAACTAACGAGGCGTCGACTTATCATCTGAGCACGATGCGTCATCAAAAGCGGAAGTGAGCGCGCAATGCAACAGAAATCAGCGTCCAACCGGAGCGTGGAACACGGACGGACGTCGGCGCTGCATCATGCATGTATTATGTATGCACAATGTAGCGCGGATGTCCGCGTTTAGATGCAGCTGTATAGTAAAGGCTGACATCCGTGTTTACGATAGATCGTGGATGTCCATGCTGTATCGTGCATACATAATACATGTACGATGCAGCGCCGATGTCCGTCCGTGTTCCGCGCTCTGGTTAGATAGTGATTTCTGTTGCATTGTGCGCTCACTTCCGCTTTTTATGATGTATCGTGCTCAGACGATTATTCGACGCGTCATTAGTTGCAGCCCTAGATAAGTCATGAGTTAAGTGACCCTCTGATACTTCTATAGCTGCTTCTTCATCACTTCTTCATCTCTGGCAAACCAAACTGAATGATTTAAATTCATAATGACACCCGAAATACCAGATTTAAAACTCCAGAATGCTGTAAAACACATTTGGTAAGGGCTCGAAAGTTATGAACGTTCATTTGTATGTACGGTTTCTTGGACTCTAGCTTCAATTCAAAATGAAATCATATGTGCTACAGCTCCCAGGTGTTAAAGATACTAGTTTGATTCTGTAGCTGAACCTGGAGCTGAAGCTGAACCACAGCTAACCTGACAAACTGCAGCTAATTCTTCCAGAAACCGAACTGGATCTGGCAGCCATACTCGGGCCTCACATTCGCTCTATTTGTGCCAGAACTCAGCCACGTGCACCGACATTCAGCCACGACAGTAAACAGGACGAACACAACTGGGGTTGGCTTTAGCCATCGTGTAAATTTAGCGTTTTCTAACCCGGTTTCCACAATGAGCCGCAGCAGCAGCAGGACGGTGTGAAAGGCCGCATTGTGCATTCTGGAGGCGCAGTTTGTTTGGACAGGAGGAAGCTGCTATTTACACAAAAGGTGTTGGAGCAGCACACGTTTTAAGTGCCTTGGCCTCCTAGTGTGTGTGTGTGTGTGTGTGTGCGTAATGAGAGAGTGTTTAGCTGCGTAAGCCCGTGTACGCGAACATAATCGCCCATGATATACAACATTACGGCCGTTTCTTAATAGCTGCGTTTTAAGAACAGCCATTAATGCAGCTTGTAAAATATTCCCAACACCACGCCAACCGCTCACTTCAATTTCACCTCCCTCTCTCCACTTTCTTTCCCTCACCTCATTTGTGGGAGAATTTATTTAACTCGTTAAAAACAATTCTCTGAATATTCCCAGCTGAGTGACCAGGCTTCCGTTTTTTTTCCTCTTCTTTTTTCTCTCCTCGGTTTCTCTGGCTTTGTTTTTTTTCCTCTCTTCTCTTAAACTAACCTGTATAATGTTGTCAGAACTGCTTGAGAATGAAGTGCTAAGTGTTGCTTTTTATGGGGAGGAAACAGACTGGAACAGCGGGTGTGTGTTTTCTGATGCCTACTAGACACACACACTTACACACACTCGTACACACATCAATGTATACACTCCAACACACACACACACTCACATTTAAATGAATATGTTATGAATTACAACCTGTTTGCTGATGAGATAGCCCCAAAGCTTTGAGCTAGAAGATCATTAGTGAGGGTGTGTGTTGCATTTTTAGTGTGTGTGTGTTTGTGTGTTTGCAGAATAAGGGGTTTGACAATGTCATTAAGGCACCTTGGTGAAAATCTGTTCTCAATTGTTGTGGTGATTTCTGCTGTTTTAATTTGGACAGTAAAGGCGCTGGCAGCTCCGCCCGCCGTGATGCCGTGACCACTTAATATTAACTCCATTCCCACGCACACAAACTGCTGCACGCTTTGCTTTTTCAGAAAAAGAAAAAAAGAAAAAAAGCTCGGCTCATAATTTGTTTTCCAAAATGGTGATGTGTCATGAGCGAGGAGTCTTTGTTTAAAGGGTGTGAATAATGTGCAGAAAATTACCGAGGCTCTTTTTTAGAGCGTTGTAAAGTTAAACCTGACACTCTGCTGCTTCTCTGCTTCTGACGACGGCAGTTTGAAACGCAGCTGAACTGTCACCAGGAAGACCTACGAGGACAACAAACCAACAAAATGGACGAACACAAGAAATTCTATGATTTGAAGAAAATCATTTTTAAAAACCCTAAAATCTCATTTACAGCAGCAGATAAAAAGCTTTGGAATATTTACATTTATTTCATTTCAGAAATTCATCTTGCAGGTTGTTGTTGTCCTGTTCTGTTTTGCTTCATAGTATTTTACATTTTAGTTGAAAAATTCATTCTTATAAGTTTGTATAACTTTTTCTGTTTTACCCCTTTTTGGATATTTATTTTACTTTGTTCAACAAAATCACTTTACAAGACTTTATCCCATTCTATTAGTCGCTTTTAATCAGAATTTTGTATTGATTTTTAAAGTCATGTATTTTTATTTTATTTTAGATATAATTACTAAAAATGTTTATATCCTGGTTTGTTTTGCTTTTGTTATCCAATGATTTTTTAAAGTTTGTATTCTGTTTTCTGTCTTTTCTATATTTATTTTACTGTTTCATAAATTCATACACTGTCCTGTCTTGTGTGTGGGTTTCTTTTTTTGTATTTTACACTTACTGTATTTTAAAAATATTTGCAGTTTTGCCCTGTTCTGTCTTGCATTTGTAACATTCTGTATTTATTTTATTTTGCTTCCCAAATTGATCTGAACAGTTTTTTATCTTTCGTCTGTTCCGTTTTATTGCACATATTTTTTAGTGTGGTTATTTTCAGTCTTGTTAAAAAAAAGCATTTAAAAATGTAGTGAAAATGTGCTGCATAAATAAACTCAATTTGATTTACAATCATGATATTTAAAAAAAATATATTTCATTGATTAAATTATTCAAATGTAAAGGAAATGGAGCACAGAAATGCAAGTTTACATGAAGATGTGAGCAGACTGCCACTAAAGCACATAAACAGAGTTACAGTAATCAATTCTAGAAACAGACAAAAGCATGAATAACTTCTTCCATGTTGAGTTGAAAAAAATCTGACACAAGAAGCAAGATTAGTTTGAACATGATTGTGCAAAGTGACATAATATTGTGTAAAATAATGGTGACAAAAAGTAAAGTAAAACAAAGTTAATTTAAAAATGTTGAATGTTGTAGGTTTATGAACAGGTGCCACAGTATTTAAAATTGGATTCAAATTTTTTGTTGTATGAATCTTGTGAATGATTAGCCCGTAAATGAATTAAAGTCGTCAAGTATTTTGCTCATGCTTTTCCTGCACTCATATTTCCGTCACTTAAACCTCACGTTCAGCCGTCTCTGCTCTTTTAGGGCTTAAATTCAATCCGAACTTTTCCAACTCTCCCTCCTTCTCTCTGCTGTCCCAGCTGACAGCTGCTACGAGCACCTCTGACTCTCCCTGAGGATGAGATACGCTAAAACACGATTGGCTGGAACTAAAACAACTCCTGAAGGAAAAACTCTGCATCAGAAAAAAGAAACAGAAAAGCAACTATCACAACAGAATCAGAAGAGAAGAAACTGGGATTAATTAAATCCACTCGATGTTAAATGTATTAAAGCTGCAGCAAGTTGGTTATCATCTGTAAAAATGGCCTTTTCCTTTACTTTTAGAAAAGCTGATTTCCACTGTTTAAAAAAGTTGCTGGAATATTAGCAGGGCTGAAATGGTGGAGCAGCGAGAGGTCACAGGATTCAAACAGAAACCAGATGGATGCTGGGATGGCACCGAGTTCCTTCGCCTCAACCGACCGGAAATGGAATTACGGGCGATTATTCACACCCAGATCTCAGCTTGCACGTCTGTGATATCTTTGTTTGGACTTGTGTAGGAAAATGTGTTGCTGCATGTGTGTGACCATGATTAGGTGGGGTGTTGGCCGTTAAACGGGGCTAATAAAGCGCGTTCCCTTTCATTAGCGTGTGCTTAAATGAGTCTGCCTGCGTGCGTGTTTAGGTGTAGGTGAGTTTAACGGTGTTTTTGTTAACTAGGTAATATTCTAACGTGCACTTGGGCGTGAGTGTGTGTTCATTAAGCATGTGTTATGTTGTTAATAGCGCACCTCGTTGGCCGGGCAGAATGGGGCTGTTAAACTGGTGTACAGCTGTGCTTGTGTACTCACATTTAACAAAGACAGGCCTATGTTTGTGAATGCAAGAGATGTGTGTGTGCATGTTGGACGGTATTACTAAAGTTGTGGGGACCTACATCTGTGTTTACAATCACATTATGGGGACTTCTCTTCCCTAAACAAGTCCCTATCATTACATTATAAGGTGAAGATATGTTTATTGTTAAATTAAGTTTAGAGAAGTAGAAGTTATGGCTAAAATTTGAGTAAGTATTCAGGAAATTAAAGTAAACCAATAAAATGTCTGTGTGGCAACTCTGTTGAAGAAGCACCATCCTATTTTTGCTGTCGTTTTGTTAATCCGTGCAGAAATACGCTGCAAAATCTGGCTAGTGTGGCTAAAATTCACATAAAATCGTGCATCTTGATGGATTTACAGGTTACAGTAAAGTAGAGAGAATACTAATACCACAAAATAAGACGACATTTTGTATCTGGGAGGAGAAATACAAGCCCAAATCACACCAAAAAGAGTTAAATCTTTAATTCTTTTGTCCACTTAAATCCAACACTCCGAGCTGTAAACACAACGGTGTCCGATTATCACCTTATAAAAGTTGCCACGGCTAATATGCAACCAGAAAATAGCCTATTTGCACGTCCAGAAAACACCTGGAAACATTAGCAGCTGATTTAAAGTAAAGTCCAGTTTCCATTTCGTTTTTAATTCTGTTAAACTTAAGAGCCAGCTATGTAGCTCTTTAGCTGCTAAATGCTAAATCCCGCTTAGAGCACAGCAGATATATTGGTATCGTCATATATGTTGTTCGATATGTACCAACATTACAACTGTTGAAGTTTTTTTATTATTATTTTTTAAAAATATAGAACATAATACAAAAAAGATGCCGGGACAATTTAGAAATTGTGTTATTACGTAGTTTGTCCAGCAGGGCGGCTCAGACTGCATTGTTTACAGTACTATCTGCAGCAAATGTAGCAGAGCACCTATCATGGCTGAGCAGAATGTATTTTTACAGTAGCTATTTTGTGTTTTACGTTGCTGGAAAGCTAATAAACAATGAATATATAGCAGAACTATTTACTACCTAAAGACTGGTATCGGTATTAGCCACAAAAATCCAGTATAATATGGCCTCTTTTTTGGTTCACAAGTAAATGCTCTTATATTCTAGCTGGAAATCTACTGGTGGGCCATCAAAAAAACAAAAACTAGAGGGTTTACACAGCTTTCTAGCGAGAAAAAGCCACCTGACACCAGTAAAAATTAGCCAAAACATTAAAGTTCCGACCATTAAACCAAAAACAATGAGCTAAAAGACACTAAAATGCGCTGTAAAACTGATTTAATCAGGAGAATTTTGCAGGAAATTCTCAGTGAAATCGTCATTACACATGACCCTCCATCCAAACTTTAACCAGAGCAGTTTTAACTTTGTCTGACATGTACCAGGGAGTCAGTGTTAGCAGGTATTTAGGACGAGGGCGGGACTAGTTCCTACCTATCACCAGGAGCACAGATGATGTTGTGTTCACACAGCTGCTCAGATGTGGCCGTTTTAGCAGCTTCTACCTCCACACCTCGCAACGGGATGTACTTTATTACAACGCACACATGCATGTGCAACACACAGCAGCCCTTCCAGTCATGCCTGGCAACTTTGTAGTTTCTCACAGCTCGGTTCTGGGATCATTAAAAGTGAGGCTTTAAAAAAAAATCAAACCTTGAGACCTGCTTCAATCACTCCCCACCTTTTAAACAGATAGAGGGGTGCAACAAAATACACAAGTTCGAGCTTAAACAACCCTATGAACCTTAACAAGTAACTTTAACAACAAGGGGCACTTTTCAAAATCTAATTTGCTGCTTTTTATGAAAGAACAAACCAATTCTCTGAACTCAGAATCTCAGGTTTAAGTTGAGTTGAAATGAAGATTGATTTAAAACCAAGACCAACAAGATCTCACCAGGTAGGATTTAGCCACATCGCACAATTTTCTAAAAAAAATAAATAAATTGTGTGATTTTAATGAAGTTGAGCAGGTGCTAAATCCTCCTAAAAGTTTTCTACTACAGTGGAAATTATGTTGAAATGCAGCAAATCAAAGCTGGCCACATACTGCCAGTTTGTCAGGAGCTCTTGGAATCATAGTTGAGCAAACTGGTTATCCTTTAGTGGCATTTTCAAGGTGTGGACATATGAAAATCCCAGAAGTTTACCTTGTAACACGTGGGTATGGGTGTGAAAAGGGTTTTCTAAACTGAACCAAGTAGTTTTGGTGCTTAAAAAGAAACAAACAGCAAGAGAAAATGAGACTTAAGTCATAAAACACAAAAAAACAATGGTCCAACATGAACCTCGGTGAAGTCATTTGACTTAAGCATCTTGAACTCTCCAAATCAGGCCACGTAGCTTGATATACTAACAGATTCTAGTGACTTTAATCAAGCTGCCTACTGAAAGGTTTCGGCTCTGGTGAAAATTATATTGAAATACAGCAGCTCAAAAGCAGTCACATATGGCAATTTTGACGGTACGTCTTGGCATCCCATTTGAACACATTCAGTATTCTTTAGTGCCATTTTTTAAAGTGCAAGGTGGTTTGAAAGACCATTCAAAATCAGTGAATGCTAGAAGTTGATGTTACGAGTCTGTGTACAAATGCTTTATGCCGGTCAATGTTGTGCTTTCAGGTAACGTGAAATTTTTCCGTGTAACACGTGGTTAATGTTGTAAAAGGTCAGGTTTTTTAGGTCAAAACCTAAAGTTTTAGGGCCTAAAGGAACCCAAACAGTGAGAGAAAATGAGACTGAAGTCATAAAATTAAACTAAAGTTAAAAAACAAAAAACAATGGTCCAACATAGGACCTCTGTAAAGTTGTTTGACTTAACCATCTCCAAATCAGGCCATGTAGCTTGATTTACTAACAGATTCGGGTGACTTTGATCAAGGTGAATAGATGCCATGGCCTCCTAAAGGCTTTCGACTATAGTGAAAGTTAGACTAGCTTACAACAAGTCAGAACCAGTCACATACAGTCAATCTTTCAGGAGCTCTTGGTAGAGTAGCACTTGGTACCCTTTAGTGGCATTTTTTAGGCACAGTGTAGTGCAATAGACCTTCCAACATCAGTGAATATCAGAATTGGATGCCTTGAGTCCGTACACCAATGTTCTCTTCCGGTGTCACCAATGTCGTGCCTGAGAAGCTTGCCGAGTATTTGGTGCAGTGAGAATGGAAGCACGTTGAGACTAAAGACTAAATTCCTCCAGACCAGCTGTTCATCGTTGCTACATCAGATCAGTGTGGGGCAGCTTCAGAAATGTGTTCTGTTCCGTCTCCACCTCTCAGCTGCTTCATGCTGCCTTGTAGGAGAGGTTTGTGTTTTCCTGCGGTTCCCCAGGGAACGCTTTGGATTGACATCATTTGTACTGTTTACTTGCTGAACTCACACCTGTGAGGAAAAAATCCTGGCAGCTAAAAGGCAGACGGTTCAGAACTAAGTCGAGGAACATGAAATAAGAAGTAAAGACTGGAACAGGTGAGACCGATGGGAAACTTCAGTAGCATCGACTGACTGATGTGTGACAACAACATATGATTACATACACTGGCAGCAATAGTCACCAGGTTTTTTCTACTGTATTCTTAGTGTTACGACCGTAGTTTATTGAAGCAATTATTAACTGTTTACTAGGTTACAGATTCGACAGTAGAATATGAGGTTTGTTGCTTAATACTATGACTTTCCAATAGTATAGTGTATACTTAACATCAGCTGTGACTGCCGTTTGATGTCCCATTTTGTCATGTTGTGTCTTATTTTTATTTTGTGTCGTTTTCTTTGTCCGTTATTGTCTTGTTTGTGTTGTTTTGTCTCTCGTCTTTGTCATTTTATGTGTTGTTTCAGTCATTTTGTGTCTTCTGTGTGCCATTTTGTCTCTCTCACTTTGTTTTTTGTGTATTTTTTTTGTTGTTTCGTTTCTCTCTGCTGTTGTTTTGGGTCTCATTTCTGTCATTGTGTCTTGTTTGTGTTGCTTTCTATTGTTTTGTCTCTTGTCTTTGTCATATTACATCCTGTTTTTGTTGTTTTGTGTCTTGCATGTGCCATCTAAGTCTCACTTGTGTCTAATTTTTCTTTTTGTCTGTTTTTGTTGTCTTTTTGTCTCGTATTTGTCTCCTTATGCGTTCCCCTTGCATCATTTTGTGTCTTTTGTGGTATTTTGTCTCTATATTTTGTTGTTTTGTTTCTCATTTTGCCTCATTTGGTTCATTTTGTCTCAATCTTATGTTTTGTATTTGTGTGTTTGTGACTCATTCTTCTTTTGTGTCTAGCTTGTTTTGTCTGATGTCCCTTTAAGTCAGTTTGTCTCCTCTCTGTTGTTTGTGTCACATTTTTGTTGCGTGTCTCATTTTTTTTTTACATTTTTTGCCTTATTTGCATCATCTTGTGTTTTGAGTCTTTATAAATTGTGTCTCCTTTGTATATTTTTGTTTCTTGTTTGTCATTTTCTCTCATCTGTGTTGCTTTGTGTTTTTTGTCTTTTGTCTGTCATTTTATGTCTTATTCTTATTATTTTGTGTCATTTTGGTCTCGCTTGCGTTGGTCTTGGTCTTATTCTTTTGTCGTTTTGTTTCTCTCTTTTGTTATTTTGTCTCTGTCAATTAGATTTTGTCTTTCTTCTGTGTCTTCATTCTGCCATTTTTTGGATAAAGTTTTGGTTCAGGTCACACCATCAGTGGCTACGATAACCTGCTGTTAATAGTCATCCTTGTTACTGGCTCTAAAAATAACATCAGATTTGACAGTTTTCAAATGTATTTCAGAAAAAACAGTAAACTACTGTTAGAATGTGGCTGTTTTTTTATGGTGATTTATTACAGTGAGTACATATATCATTGCAAAGTTTAGTAACAGAACTAAATAGTAAAACTCATAATACACTACATAAAATACTGGCGACCCCAGCTTCCAGTATTTTATTGTAATTTTTTTACAATTTGCAAGACTGTCCATATTTCTCTTGCCCAGTATCTCTAAATAGAACTTTCTGCTGTAAAATGCAGCATCTCACAGCTTACATCCAACGCAAACACACATTGGGCCAGACCAGCGTTTGCATCCCGTCACAACCCGACCCTGAATGTTTGCTTTTGTTGCTTTGTTTAGTTTTAACTGTAATCTTTCCCAAACCTCAGCACTGGAGCAGCTATGCACAGAATTGGTAGAAAGAAAGGCTTTAAAATGTGCTCCAGGGTTTCGTAGAATCGTCCAACATCTACAGGATATTTTTATCTAAGAAGACAATAGATATCAGAGGGAAAATATAAAGAGAGGAGAAAGAGCGCAGGGTAACGTCGTGCATCCAGGCAGGTTTTTTAGCAGGTGTGAAGTTTTTCATCATTACATCCCAGTTGGAGCACTGAAGTCGACTAACCAGACGCTCTTAGGTAAAAGAGCAGTCTTAGCAGTGGCATCAGATCGACTTTTTCTGACAAGAACTTCTCAGACTTTAGAAACATTGAAGTCACAGCTGATCCTCGTTCTAATTCAATTTCCAAAAAGCTTGATGCCACGACACCAACTTTTATTGTCTTGTAGCACTTAATTCTTATTATTCCATTGTTTGATTTTATTCTTATTTGCTGCTTAGTCCCAGTGCTCTGTTGTGCTTTTATGGTGCAGCACTTTGGTCGAGCTCTTGTTGTGTTTAAATGTGCTTTACAGATAAATTTGACATTTTGCAGCACGAAACACATTTTATACACTCAGTGGTGAAAATCCCAAAACCTTGTAGGATCAAATCAGCTTCACCGAATTTCTGCAATTACATTCTTTTTTCTTCTCCTTTATGTTTCTCACATGCAAATCTGCTGCACATAATAAACTACAGAAGGCTTTTGGGTTTTCAGTTTTCTAAGAGTTGCCCAATTCCAGCGTGGATCTGCAAACAAACATCATCAGAGTTCCTCTTTCTGAGGTGAAAGTCTCTCTTTTCAGATGTGTGCAGCATTAAAATGCTTGTGTGCGAAGTCTAAAAATCTCCAATCATGAGTCAAACGTTTACCATCTGTTAACGAAGGCGGATGGAGTTTGCCTTTAATTTAGTGCAACTTTTATGTCTCCCTTTAATGAGTCGTACACCATGTGCGCCCATGTCATGTGTAAGCTCGGGTCTTTCCCGTGGTGCCTGCCTGCCCGTCTTCCAGTGCTAATGTGCTAATCTGCTGTTTAGTCCAACCAGATGGGTTTTTCTCCCCCCACCCTCCTCCTCTGACTCTTGGGGTAAGGATGGGGGAGGAGGGAGCAGAGGAAGTTACCTGCAGAGATCTCCCCTCATTAAAAATCCTAAATTACACAGCCCCACACTCCGCCTCTCCCCTCCCTGTCTCTCTTTCTGTTTTCCATCACCCCCTCTTTTCCAACCGAGAACACTTTTATTAGGCAATGACAGGCACAGAAACCAAAACTCTCCATCGATATCTCCGCTCTTTCTCTCCTTTTTATGCAATTACTAGTTCGAATCCATCTCGAGCCGAATGCAGTCGTCATACTTTGGCATCCACATCACAGGCCTGTTGGCATATGTGCTGACTTCACATAAAACTAACACATTCCTCTGCATAGATGAGAATAAAACGAGAGCCAGAGATGAAAGCGGGTTAGATCTGAGAGTTAGATTGATATACATATATATGTAGAAACACAATATGTAAAAAAACAGAAATGAAAAACACACGAGAGTCAATCCAGGGAGACCACACATACTCTATCCATCACATGCACATGCTAACAGCTCTATTGCCGGTGCCCTCTGAACGTCTATCAAGTTCAGACCATCATGCATGAGCGCATTCAACAAGAATAGGGAGGTGCAGGGCCGAAGGCAGGAAAAAAAAACGATGGAGGGGAGAAAAGAAGGACACATGGGAGTGATGGAGAGAGGCATGTAAAAAGCTTCCTTGGAGGGCAAATAAGAGAAGACTGTTTAAAAGCCTGATTAAAATTCTTATGCTTTATTACTCCTCTCTTTAAGTGGGCTGTTGACAAAAGTGAAGAAAAATAAAAGGTAGAAGCAGAAGGCGAGAGGAGTCGAGTTCTGATTCTGAAGAGGCTTTTAACAACGGAAACTCTCCTCTAAGAAAACTCTGCTCTAAGAAAACTCTGTGGAGAAAAAGAAGGACAAGAGGGAGAAAGGAGCTGCTGAAAGTCTTCATATCAAATGTTGAACTCATGGAGAAATGTGACCAAGGTTAAGAGTTGCCATTTCGCACACACACACAGGCTCCATCTTTCATCACAAGACAATGATCTCTTTTCCTGGACTGTCTACACACTCACACTCAAAACCAAAACCGCCAGACTAAAAATGGGTCCTTGTCATAGTCTATTAGGAGTAAATTTGCTGTGTCCACAGAGTTGATTCTCCCTTTTCCCATTTCAGCCCCCTTTCACTGTGCTTAGACTGCTCACTGGATTTGGTCCTCTCACCACCTCGCAGTATTTAGGAGGATTTAGCTGCTGCCATCGGCCACACGGCAGCCTGATGGACAGATAGCATCCGATGTGTTTTCCAAATCAGCAAGTG
This sequence comes from Acanthochromis polyacanthus, assembly GCF_021347895.1. Classification (NCBI taxonomy): domain Eukaryota; kingdom Metazoa; phylum Chordata; class Actinopteri; family Pomacentridae; genus Acanthochromis; species Acanthochromis polyacanthus. The sequence continues at coordinate 4,085,234 of NC_067128.1, forward strand.
AGTGGACCGTGGTATGTCGAGATGTGTGCATTTCTCATGTTTATTCTCCTCCTCCTCCTTTGCATCCTGCTGCTTCCTCTCAGACTCCTTTCCCTTGCATGTAGGCTACAGTAAATCACTCAAATCTTGCAAAAGGGTCAAGTCAAATGAAATTTCTACCATCTTCTACAACATTCAAATACACTACAAGCTGAGAGCAGCTGATACACTCATTTTCCAGGCAGCTACTGGTCAATTCCAACTCAAGGCTAAAACCAAATAGCTTAGTGAGGACCTCTGGTTGCTCACATGATTAAAAAAGGCTCACTGGTCACAATGAAAAGCAGAATCAAAAAGTACAAGGAGTTCCACAGTCTGACGAACCCCAAAAAGTGTGATAAAGAAGACAAAAGTGACCCCTGCACTGGCAAGAAGAATCCAAGGATTAACACCAAGAGAATCCTGATGAGTTCAAGCGTTTCTGGAAGCAGCATCTCCACCAGACACTGAACAAGGCTGGTCTCCATGGAGACAAGATAGGCACACAAACTCTCACCTGGACGAGGAAGAAAGCTTCTAGTCATCAGTTTTATGGTTGGATAAAGTTAAGATGCAGTTTGGACACAGGGACGTGGTTTTAGTTTGGTGAAAGAAAGGAGAAGCATTCAACCCCAAGAGCACCATCCTCACAGTCAAGCATGGCGGTGGGAATGTGATGCTTTGGTGCTTTTCAACCAGGCAACATGACAGAAGATTCTGGAGGAAAACATCAGTCAGTCTGCAGCAAAACTCATCCATGGACAGCAATGGACCTTCTAGCAAGACAATGATCTGAAATATACGATTAAAAGGGGGAAGAAACGGTGAGAAGAAAACACCGTGAACATGTTGGAGTCCAAACCTGAAACCCATCAAGAATCTGTGCAGCCAGAGTGATGGACAGGAACCTTCCAGCCTCAAAGACCTGGAGATGATCTCAAAGAGGAGTGCAAAAAAACCCAAGTGGAGACATTCAGGAAGTTTTTCAGCAGTTAAAAGAAGTATTTGATGATTGCGGTGGCAAATAAAGTCTTTGCCCCTGACTGAGAAAGAGTTTGAGTAATGTAAGACATGGTATGTTTAGTAAAACCATCAAAAAAGGAGAGATGGTGGGTAAAATTCATCATTAACATCTCTAAAACAATGTCTTACCTTAATGTATTGCTTGTTTCCGTCTTTTCTAGCCAGAAGAAACCAATTAGTCATATAAAAAAAATCATTATAAATCAGAATTTGGCATGGATTATGAATCAATTTATGCTTCACTGTACATGGACTTGGCAAGAAAGTCTGGCTGTGACATGAGCAACGTTTGAGAAATTTTGTGGTTTTGGCTGTGAAAAGTTCAAATTGGTCCAGTTTCGATGCCCCATTAAAGCCCTGAACCTTCACAGATTTTTAACCAACGTCACCTGTAACATCACGACATATGTGGATGGCGAGAGGGATGGAAAAAACACCAGAAGGAAACACTTTGTGAAATCATATTAACTTGAAAGGGAGATTTCTGAGTACAGTAAAGCGTGAGGTTGCAGCGAAAAGCCTGTCATTATAAGACTAAGCCCAGTCTCAACCCCAACTTATCAACATATTAATTAAAAAAACACTATTTTTCTAAGTGCTAATCTATAAAAATCCATCCCAGAATGTCAGAGATATACAGCTTGGGACACCGTGAATGTCTTCTCTTTCATTGTTTCCTTTTTAGGCAACAAGAACTTTACCCTGTAACATGTAGTTAGGGTATTGAAAAGGTGTATTTCAACCAAAACTAGGCTTCTTTTTCTAAACGGAACCAAGTAGTTTTGGTGCCTTAACAAAACAGTCAGAGAAAATGATCATAAAATGAAACACAAACGAACAAACATTGGTACAACACAAGACATGAACCTCGGACTCCTTGGTGGAGTCTTTTGATTAAAGCCTCCTCCACTCAGCAAAGTCAATATGAAGCGATTTTAAACTGGATTTCTTTGGGGCACACTGGTTTGACAAAAGGGTAGTCATAAATTTGCAATTTTTCCATATTTTGTGCTCAGTGGTTTCATTTGTATTTCCATTGAATGTCATATAATGTCACACTGCAAAGCAAGTGCACACCAAAAGTTGGGGGTTGCACTGAAACTGGCCAATTCCAGTCTTTTCTTCACTAAATTATGGGCGTTTTTCCATGAGCACCTACTCAGCTCGACATGCTTTAGGTTGTTTTCTATTACAACTGAACCACCTCATCGTGGGTGGAGTCGTCATAGCACGGCGGCCCGGAAGTCCCTTAACATCATTTGTGTGCGACACAAACGCAACACAACAATGGAGGACATCGAGGCGATGATGTACCTGCTGCCCAGTCAATGGCTTTGTGCCAGATTTTCTCAGTTCCATGAAGAACAACGCACACCGTCACTGTTGCCAGTTTTTTTTTTTAATGGCAGGTTTGGTTTTTGTGAAGGAGTCGCTCTCATGTTGTCACTCCTTGTCCAATCACTGGTCTGCACTCTGTAGACGTCACATTAGTGGCTCATGCAACTAATGGTGCCCATATAGAGGTGTATTAAATGAGGTAGAAACTATTTTGACAACCACTGATTACAACAAAACAAATCTGGTTAAGATATCTTATCAACTGCCTTTGTAATAAATTCTTAAATTGTAAAGAGACTTTATGGACACTCTGTACATCTGGGTGACCCACTGACACCGCCTTCAACATTTACCAAACAATTATCACCACTTGTCTTTTGAGATCTTCCACACGGGCTTCGAATATTCCAACAAAACAAAAACATTGTTACTGTCACTCATCTCCATCTCATGCAACAGTTGTGTTGCTGAGCAACCCACAGGGGAAAACATCCCGAGTCGCTCGCTGTTGCTAAGTTCTGGAGCCGAGTGCCTCATAAAGTTAAGGTTTCCAAACATTTTCAAATCGGGGTCTGTATAAAAGAAAAAAAAACGTGCTTTGTGCCGCTTGGCCAAGGCTGATGAAAGCACATTAAAAGTCAGCAGAAAAGAAGCATGACCCATTTAAGGTTGTAAACTACAGCTAAGAGTCCCGGCTGTAAATCATAGGCTCCAGCTTCAAAAGAAAACTCTGCTCTGACACAAAAAGCATATATCAGCTCTCTGACTGTCTATCTGAGCACTGGATTCTTCTAGTTTTAGGTGCAAAGGCTTGTGGAGAGACTCTGAAGGCACGACCGCTCCTCTGCAGTTTTTACAGGAGTCCTCAACCTTCCTCTGATTTATGAAATAATTACAGGATCTGTTTCCCTGCTGCACCTCTGTCCGCGCAGTTTGAAATGCAGGAAGATGAATTCATTAATAAACCTGATGTAGTAGATGGAAGCAGAGGAGGATAGAAATGAAAAGAGAAAGAAATAAAAACAGTCTAGAGGGTAAAATATCATCAGGGTGTTAAGGACTGTGTTTGGCAGGTTTGTCAGTAATAAGATACTCCGATATTTTGCTGCTCCACCATTTGTGTTGAACTTTTTCCCAGGCTGGTAAACACACATCCATCCATGTGCTGCCTGGTATAATAACCTGCTCTGCTTAGAGGCCATTATGAAAGGGAAACAAACCGTCACATACACTATTAACTGTTCCAGTGACCCCCAGTAATATGGGGGTGTTTTTAATAAAGCTGTAAATGCTGTTTACATAAGCCACAGAGGCACAGGACCTGGACAGTGATGCCCTCTGACAGTAATGCCTGCTGTTAATCCGTCTACGTCTAACCAAAGGTCTTTATGTTGGCTCACTGTGCAAGAAACCAGGCCTTCATAGCATCACGCAGTCAGGACGGATTTAGACCAAGAACGTCTCTTTCCTATGTCGGGGTTTATGTACAGAAGATACATGTGTGTCTGTGTTTGATGCACCAGCACTGCTGAAGCTTTTTATTGCATCAGATACACCTTGGTTTTGATTCACGCAGCTGAGAATGAATGCAGCTGCACCTCATCGCTCCGGCAACAAGAAGAAGAGATTTGTGAATAATAAACAGATGGCACAGAGCAGAGAGGCAGACGGGTTCTATTCACCGTTATTAACATCCATCCATCATGTTCTGGAATCAGAGTGAGCAGAACGGCATTTCATATATTAGCATGTGTTTCATAAATACTTGGAGTTCAGCTGCAAATTTACTGTGCATTCTGTATTTTTTTTTATATATTTCAAGTTGTAAATTGTGTCACCTTGTATTGCAGCATGTGGAAATAAAAATGCACATGCGTACACTGCCACATAACAAAAACAATGGTGCACTTGTCATTTATTGACTTGGAAAAATGCAAAGTAGAGAGTCAGCACTAAAAATGTAAATGAAAAAAATACAAAAATAGCTCTACCAAAAACAATGTCCTTATTAAGCCTCTCATATACAACAACGGATTACATCTGAAATCTTGGAAATTGGATGGGAAAGAACATATCCATGAGGTTTGACATAAATTAAAGCTCCATTACTGTTTTTCAGCTGCTAAATGCTCCACTGTTTGACCAGCTGATCACTAACTCTGCATCTTTGTGCCGTTTACGCAGAATAAAACTGGGTTTTTCTGAGCATTTCTGCTAAAAACAAACAGTATGTTGAGGCAGGCTGAAGACAAATCAAACCAACATGATAAAGGATGCTAAAAAAATTGCTTAAAGCTTTGATAAGAGCTGCTCGACTAGAAGACAATCCTCTATAATCACACACGACACCAGGACACTCTGTTTAATTCGTGCATTTTGGGTTTCGTTTGTACGTTAACATCTGAAATAATTTGGAGCAGTTCTCATTTTGTTTATTCCTCAGGGACACAGGGAGGTTAAAGGTTCAGCGTCAAGTGCAGGTCATCAGTTCTGGCTGGAGTTGAGGATGATTTTACATTTTCCTCATACACAATAACAGGATCATCTGATCAATGTGCATTTTGCTATGCGATCCCAAACTTTTGAACGGTAGTGTACGCATATAAATAAATCATTTTTAAGCCGCTATTTGACAAAATTTCCCAGTTTTGTTAAATTACTGACAATGTCAAGTAAATCACTGGGGAAAAAAGCATTAATTTACATGTTGACTGCAAAAAATAAATAAAACAAAAACAGGGAAGAAACTGTAAAATAATGTTGACATCAAAAATCTGTATTTTTACAAGTATTCATTTGTTCTTTAATCATATGTGGATATAAAAATACACATTTTTTTCTGTAATCTGTATTTTTCTATATGACTATATTGCCAGTATTTGAAAAAATAAGTACTTTAAGGATGGAAAAATGGTAAATATTTTTTTAAACTGGTATTTTAAAGATTTTATTTATAGATAATATCTGATAAAAGTATGAACTTCCATGTTGAATGTAAAAAACACACAAAAACACATAGCTGCATTGTTAAATTGGCTAAAAATATCAATATTTTATGGATATTTGCTGTTGCTTTTACAGTGCTTTTACAGTTTTTCATCATTACCTTTTTGGCCCCCTTGCTGCAGGATTTTCAACGTTTTCTTTTGTAACTGAATTTTTATTTTTACAGTGCGGTACATTAACAACAGCTACTCGTCTGTGGTGTTTGCAGCTGTTCATGAGCACATTCACGAGGGAGTATAATCAAGGTTTAAGAGTGTAAAGGGAGGAACCCTAACCGAAGGGGAAGCTCCCTCTTAACTAGTCCTTCCACCACATCCACGCAGTAAAAAAATAATCGAACCCATTATCTCACGTCTACTAAACTAGACAAACTGCAAACAAACAAGCATCACCTTGAGGTGGCGGCGTGATGTCAGCAGGCGTGGTCAGCCGTGTCCAGCTGCATCCTCATTAACACATGACGGGAGCCTCACAGGGACATGTGGTGGTGTTTGTTGTTCAGATGGTTTGTTCATGAGGAAGATAAAAGACTAAACGACGGCGACAGTCAAAATGTGAAGTAATTAGAGGACTTCAGTGAAGGACTGCCAGAGTGTCAGCTGGCGTTCGGGTTGAATGAAGTCAGGAATTCTCAGTTTTCTGAAAATCTACGAATGATAAAGTGTTTCTCTGATTAATGATGGAGGGAAAACAGCCGACACAAAGCTCAGTCTTATTCGCTGCTCTGCTCTCCTTAAAGCTGCACTGGCGTGGAGCAGAGCAGGAATGTAATAATCATAATATTCCACTCTATAAACATCAGTCCAAACCATATTCCTAGTAAATTCTTCAGCTTTAATGTCACTTTTCTGTCGGTACATGTGAACCATTTATTTGCCGCCTTCTCCAGTCCGCAATCTGTTCGAAGCAGTCAACATCTTCGGAGTTTATTTGGAGCCGCAATGACACGTGGCAGTTTTGTAGGGATGAAAAATGTCCCCCAAGCCTCCAGTATACATACGGCGAAACCCTACAGTTGTGAATTCGGAGACTTTATGTAGATACACACTCCTGCATGTGTGTGTGCGACTATAATATGTTTGGACGGAGCAGGATGCCAGGCAGTGCCCGTTAAAGGCTCTAATGTGGCGGTGGTTTCATGGTGGTTGGCACCGATCAGCAGGAAGAGGGCAAAGAGAGGGGTATTAAAAAAAAAAACGAGGGGAAAGGAGAGAGCGGGAGAAAGAAAAAAAGGGCTATAGTTACACAGGCAGCACCGCAGGCATCAAACGGTGCTGGACGTATGGATTCGTCCTCACTTCATCCCTCTCTTCTTCCTCCATCCTCTGGGTCAGTCGGTCCCGGGGCGATCAGAGTGGACCTTCCCTCATTCTTTCATCTTCTTTTTTTTTCTTTGCCCTGCGGAGAAGAGGGGCAATCAAAACAGTCATACTTCCCCCCCAACTAAACTCATCTTTTATTAATCAGACCTCAGCAGTGTGTCAAGGAGGGGGAAGAGTGACGCACACGTGGGGTTTTAAAATGTAAAAAGAAAGAGAGCACAACATGCAACTGACCACTGACAAATGCCTCGGGGTGTTTCATATTTCCTCTGCTTCAAAACAGGCCATCGCTAGAAAAAAACAGTTTGTGTCTGAGTATGTGTCAAAGAAAAAGACGGAGGAAGAAAGGGGAAAAAAATTAGAGAGACAGATGACTTGAAAGCACCACACGACCTCCTTTCTCCTCCTCTTCTGTCATTCATAAAGCCTCTCGCACTCTCGCTCCTCTTTTTCCTATCTGCTCGCAGTGCAGCGGATATTCTGGGTGGTGTTGTTCCAGGTGTGGAGTCCTCGAGGTCTCCATGCTGTGACCCTGTTATCCTGGGAAGAGGGAGAGTATTAGACGCATGCGGCGAGAGGAAGAGACTCTATATCAAAAACACATTTTCTCCCCGAGGCTGTATCACTGCAGCGACACGGCCGCAAAACACCGAGACGACGTGCACGTGGATACGCACACCGTGTGAACGCACGACGGACTTTATCAATCATCAGTGCATGAGGCGGTGCGAGCAGCTGTAAAGAACTCAACAAGCATTTATCAAGCCACTACAATAAAAGAAAAAGAAAAAAAATACCTTGACTTGTTTCTGGACATGTAGAGGGTCAATATAGAATTGAGGGACTTTTGAAGTCCATGGGATATGCATACATTTTTATTAAAAGTTAAAAAAGCTAATGTTTTTTATGTTCATTATGATCATATCTTTACAAATTCCAGAATTATTTATTATGGAAACAATCACTTATGAATAAAAAATGACTGGATATCACTAAAATGTCAACTAAATAATCATCTAAATTTAACAACAACCACTTTCTAACTAGCTAAACATTAATAAAATGAGATCAATCAGAAATAGTTTGGATTGTGTTATTTTTATTAGGTTGAGATAATCATGACAGATATTTCTTTTTTTGCCAATCTATCAAATTTTATATGGAAAATAACAAATTGTATCTGTGTCAGAAAGTTCCCCATTACAAAAACACCTCTCCAGGAAGTGTGTTAATTCCAGATCACATGACCTGCTCCACATGATGTCATTTCCTCCTGAAGAAAAGACTGGAAGACTCCAAGGCTTTCTGACTTATTTGATATAAAGTAGTCAACAGGTTTACTACAATATCTTTAGAAATAACTTTCAATTTCAATTTTACTCAACTGTATATATAATATTTAGAAGAATCTTTCTGTAAAAATGCCATGTGGTGTTTGGTTATAGGCGGCCATGTTGGTTTTAGGCCTGAAAACAGCAAAAATGTCAACTATGATACAAAAAGTGCCACAATTAGACTATTTGTTCTTCTCTTGTGTGAGTTTGATTTACTTTCACTCTATTATTATTGACTATTCTTCATTAGTTTTGTATTTTAAATGTATCTGATTACCTAACAAAGTGAGTTTTGTGAGTCTTCACTCCGACATTGTCCCATTGACGTTCTGTCGAATGCATATCTAGGAAGTTTGATAAATATAGACACAAATCAACCATTCACCATCACCCTGACAACTCAAAGACGACGCCAAAAACTTCCTTTTATTGTTGAATTTGTGCATAAATGTGCTTCGCAATGATACTTGTGTACGTTCAAGCCAAACACAGGTAACTCATGGAAATAATGATCAATTATTGACCTGACTGACCACTGACAAATGGCCTGTGGTGTTTCATTTTGAGCATAAATGGAAGGTGAGGGACATTTTTTCGTGTGTGTGTGTGTGTGTTACTGTGAATCAGTGTGCATGAAAACACTTTGATGTTTTGAGTTTCATTCAGAATTTCTCTCCACAGTTAAAACTGTGTCATTACGACCAATTAGATCCTCAGAAAGACTTAAAGATAGCAACTGGCACTGTCGACAAAGCACTTTTTTTATAACAAGGTAATAAAATTGTGCATATACATATGTATGTTTTGTGCACACTTTAAAACAGACCTGCCTTAAATGCAGTAATAAAACAGCATTCCTTACATTTGCGCAAAATGCTAGTTAGTGCTGGGTTGGACGCTGCATGCAGGCGCAGGAGGAGAGGCGGGCTTACTGGACGCCTTCACCGCCAAATCTCAATTTTAACGACTTCGTTCTTTGATTAAGAAAAAGCAAAAAAAAAAAGAAGCCTAAATGGTTCCAGTTGAGCCAGAGAAAGAGAAAAGAAATAAAACATCTAAGAGATGAAAATAACCGTTGTTCTCCAGTTTTAAGAGGCACGTGTGCTGGGGTTGGCCTGAGACGTTAGTTACGAGCTGCAGATGTTTGTATGGTTTTTTTATGATTGTTGTTATTTTCAAATTGCGGCGTTTTCTGTGATGAGCTTTGCACTCGTTAGGGGAGTGTGTATGCGTTTGCGTGTAGCCTATGCATGCAAGAGTGAAAAGTAACCTCCAAAGAGAGAAAAAAAAGCATAAAAAGTCTGGAGTACTTGGAGCTTAATTAACCATAGTTCTAATCTGTGTTCTTTTTAGCAGCTCATTATGCAGGCTGATCACAGGAAACTATATTACACACAATGACAGGCTGCTCACATGTGCACACACACACCTATTCCTTCCAGATCTAGCTGGCAGTCAACAATAGGGGGTAATCAAAGCCTCTGCACACACAACCCTTCCTCCTAATGATCTCATGCACACACACACTAAACACAGCATTCAGATGGAGTCTTCAGGGGTTATGAGAGGAGAAAATGTTTTCACCTCTTCTTCGCTGGATCAGGAAAACCATAAAACCAGCACCTGCTCGTTTTGCTTTCGTTCCCCTCCTGTCTTTGAAGGAGAGGAAAAAAATAAAAAGACCCAGTGAGGTAATCAGATGAGTTGTTTCGTTGCTGCGTAACGGCATTTAAAAAAAACACTCAACCCTCATCCAAAGTTTCATAAAAACCTTGGACAGGTGAAAGTTTGGGTCATGAAGCCACCCTGCCATCGACACCTCCACATGTGCAAATCATCCAGGTGATGAAACAAGCAGGTTACCTTGGCAACGCTGCGAAAAGACAACCAGGTTTAAGAGTGTTCGATGCCAGCAAAGGAATACTTAACTTCCGCAAATTACGGCTGTGCTATGTAATTAATGGAGCTTAGATCAGCCCGATAAAACGCGTATAACTGCGTCTCCTGCTGACTTTAGTAAATATGACTGGAGCCGATCCTGCAGAGCCGTTGACCCCTGTTGACCCGATTTAAGCTCAGAGTCAATTACTTACAGCACCGTAACATAAAGCGTTCCACAGATAATCAGGCAGAACTTATTGCACCGTTAAACTCCCTCTTTTAACTATACAAGAGTCAAACCGTGGCGTCCTGAGATGGTATAGCCGTTTCCTGTTCGAAAATAGAGCCGTAGCCGTGGGTAGTCCTTCTGGCACGACTGTTCTGCTTTGATAAAACATTACATTTGGCTGTCTGGATGCCAAAAATGTGCTTATTTTGGGTAAATCGTCCACTGAAGCACCTTGAGATAGTTGTTTTTTCTCCACTGCAGGAACTTGCGGGTTGTTTTAGGGCAACCCAAACATTTGCGCGTGTTCCAACGGCCAGAAATGTCCCTGCACCACCTCTTACAGGGCTGTTTTCTATAGGAAGACATGAAAAGCTACTTCAGAGTTGGTACTTCTGAGTGGCCTTGAAAAAAACTGATGTGCAGTTTTTAAAGTTGATTGGTTAAACTTGGAGAAAACAAATGCTGATTTGAGGACAACAAGCTTCATTTTTCTGTCATTTCGATGGTCTTGTCTAGTAGCAGTCTTCTATATTTAACATAAATTTGGCAGATTTAAAACCTGCGTACATCTGAGAGTAGATGCAACACAAGCAAAGATCTAGTCAGGAGAAAACAACCTGGATAAGAGCCATAAAACAAGTACTGGTTAACATAAGAAGCCTCCATTGATCTATTTACTATACTGATAGATTTGAAGTTCACTAACTACTATTTGTTGCTGTTTTAGTGCAATCAGTTTGTCAAACTTGTTGGATTTTACACCATGATGGAAACAGAAAGGCTAAAAGGGACCATTAGGGGTTCGTTCCTACAAAACTATTCACCACCTTAACCCTGCCCTGCCACTGAGTGAATCCACTTCCTGTTTGTTGCCGCCATTTTTCAACACTAAAATAAACTCCATCAGCAGTAACACCCAAGAAACTACTGGATAACTTGATTCAGCCCTGGAAAAAGTAATCACCTGGTCCCTCATAACATCAATGAGCTCTTTAGTTAGATGTTATGGTGTGCAGTAGTCAACTTACATCCATCATGCAGACCAATGATTTATCTAAAGTAACTCAAAAGATGCAGTTGAAGGATCTTCAATATGTCAGTTTTCAGACACTAAACACTGTTTCATGTTTGGGCTCATGCTATCACTGCTTCTCAACAATCAGTTTGGATACGATGTTTGTGTTTCTGGTTTTTGGACAGTCATTATAAGATCTTCACAATTCAACTTTGACTCATTGCTCAAACAAGTACCACAGGTGGTCATTTATTATGAGCTTTTTGATCAGATTTTTGATTGTAGGATGTTAATTATAACACCTATAGATCAGAACTATAAAATTTGACTGTATATGCATGACTTGTGCACACAGCAGAACTTAATTACAGTGGTTTATATGTGTATTTTGTCAAGTCTTGTGTTTGACAGAATACACACGTGGCTTGTGTCATGTGGTTGCTTAATAAATTTTAATACAACACCTGCTTCCATTGTACTTTACACCTGGTGAGGACGTTCTGATGTTTTATCCATGTGTTCATAAAGGGTTGTTATGTTGAGTGATTTGGACATTCTTTGGACTTCCATTAATAAGAAGTTTGACAGGTGTCATTTTTTTCAGCTTTAATTAATTTCAGTTCAGTTTTACTCATATAGAGCCAATTACAGTTCAGATTGTCTCACGATCCTTTACATTATTCCCATGTTCGACTATGGCAACGTCATCTATAAAACAGCCCCTAAGTGTGCCCTTAACCGGCTTGATGCCCTTCATCACTCAGCTGTCCGTCTTGCTACCGGTGCACCTTTCTTCACCGACCAGCGACCTTCACAAACTGATGAGTTCCTTTTACACCAGGCGACTCCAGCGCTGGCTTTTACTCATCTACACGATACTATCAGGGAAGACACCTCACTACCTCTCCAACCTCCTACACCCCATAACAACTACCACCTGAAGTCCAGTGATTTCATAACACTCTCTATCCCCAAGGTTTCCACCATCTTTGGCTGGAATTCCTTTCGTTTTGCTGCAGCAATCGACTGGATTTCCCTCCAAAAATCTCTGAAACTGTCATCTCTTCCACCATTTTACATTTTTATTGTTTTTGCTGAATTGCTTGCAGTAATTTAGGCAGTTTTTAATCTCTATTTAAACACTTGTGCCTCCATTTTTGTACATATATTGTTTATTTGTTATCTTTCTTTGTGCTGGAGCCTCTTGCCAGGTACATCAGGGTAAATGAGAAATTGTTCTCAACTGATCTTGCCTGGTAAAATGAAGAATAAAAAAACAAAAAACAGAACCCAAATGGCCTGCACCCCCAGAACAAGCCCTGAGGTGACAGTGGCAAGAAAAAGCTTGCCTTTAACAGGAAGAAAAGGGGAGGTTGAAGGAGGGGAGAAGAGGGAGGGTGGGCTAGAAAGAAACACTTAACACACATTGGCATAAATGCATAGTGTGAGAAACATAGATGATACATACAAACAGATGCATAACGAATATAGAGTGACTGGGAATATATAGAAGAAGCCAATGCTGAACCCTGATTCAGAAGTTTACTGTTATGGTGTAAGGCTCTGGTATAGTGTCTTTGTGATACTAAATCCTGTTTGGAGTCTGTAGAAATAAATGAGATGTTATCAAACCATCTCTGACTAATCAGTTTGTGTCTGTTTATGCACATGTGATTTAAAAGACTAAACACTCAGCAAGATTTGGCATCAGTGATTTAAAATCTGACTGTTGAGTTTTGCTACAATTTCAGCTTTCCTTTTAATCCACTCCAGTTTTCACAGCTCTCTCTCCCATGTACCGGGCTGTGATTATTGCTTAATTTAAATAAGATGTTTCATTGAACCCACCGATTTGGTTTCATTTACAGATAGTGAGAGAATGGTGCTAAAATGCACTTCTTGTGAAAATAACGAGGCTGTGCAGCGACAGAATGGCTGAGCTCAGCAGAGCATTTCTGACCTGTGAATAAGAGGATGAATCCAGCACCAGTCCAGCAGCTTCAGGCTGTAACTCAGAGGAGCCTGACTCATCTGTCTCCCTCTGTTTCTGTCTGTCTGTGTGAATGAGGCCAGCTATTGCAGCCGGAGCAGGAGTTCAACTTGAATAACATCCGAGGCGCACAGAGGCCTGAATAAACGGCGTCAGGACCAGAACCGGCTCGTAAAAAGATTCAATAAATGTCATAGATCCATCATCTTCCATCAAGCGTGTCGGTAAATACCACGTTTTCAATGGAAGGTTAACTTTATGAAAGAGAGCAGGGGTCACTTCACTTGGATGACGAGTGGACTCGGGGCCAGCATAAGCAGGATTTACTCACAGGGGCCCCGGTCATTCTCTGTGCAGATAGGCAACGGGTTCAAGTCATGGCTGCAGTGGAGACAGACAGAGGATCCAGCACGTTTCAACAAGGATTCAGACACCCAGGACAAGTGTGATACCGGACGCTTCACTGTAAAAAATATTCAGTCGAAAAATTATGAAAATATGGCAGCAAGGGTGCCAGAAGAAATACATTTCAAACTTGCATAAACTGTGAAAATAATAGGAAATATCTGTAAAATAACATTTTTTTTAGAGATTTAAATACAGTTCAACAGTGCAATGAATAACATTAAGGGTGCATGTTCTAAAATTGCTATTTGTATATATTTCTATAGGTTTTTTGAAAAGCAAACATGAAAATGAATATCCTTCCTTGTGTTGCATCTACTCTCAGATGGATGTTGCTTTGGATAAGCATCTGCTGAATGAAATTGTAATACCTAAGTTACTTTTTACTAGTTATTTTCTGCAATTTAAGGAAACTTGTAAAATAGCAATTAAAAATCGTATTTACCATTTTTCACTTCATACCGTCCATAATTTTTCTTTCAACTAACTCAAGCAGTGTAAAATCATGGTATTTTTCTGATTTACACATGGTTAAACATCATATTATTTTATGTTCACACATTAGAGCAACCTATCATTTTTAAAAGTACATTTTTGTGCAATTTTACAAAACGTGAAAATTCTCTAAAATATCACTTTAAAAAATACAATTTAACAATCTTTAAAATACTTTTTATAAAAAATAATGACACATCTGTAACATATTTTTTCAGATTTAAATACAGTAAAAAGTAATGTCATTTTACGGTCAAAGGTCGAAAAAGAACAAATTACTATGACAACTATTATTCAGGCAGATTTTTGATGTTGACATCATTTGATGTTGACACATATTGCTTTTTCCCTCTTTGTTTTCTTTACTTTTTTCTGCAGTTATTATCAGTTATTTTTATTCTCTAATATATACCTCTTTTTAATCACAGATGTGCATATTGTTGTGCTGCTTTATTTCATATAAAAATTACAGCTTCTACTGGTCAAATTAATAATGGACATACGCTTTAACGTTTATGATAGCTAGAACTGTGTCATAGCGAAAAATATTAAATGTTAAATACACCAACAGTTGTGCTGATAATAGAAAAACGCTGTAATATTTATAATAGGGCACACAAATTTTACTTTTTTTATGATATTTTCATGTACGTTTTCAAGTTTTTAAAGGTTAAAACTTATTTTCTTACAGTAAAATATGGCATGAAGCCCATTTTTTAAAACCGTAAAATCAACAGTATCAACACATTTCTAAATGAAGAAAACGTTTTACCGTCATTTTATGGAAGTGTTCTGGCAGCCACAGAATTTTATTGAAAAAAAATTTTTTTAGTGTATGTTACAAAAAGTCCTGTAATTACATACTGACTCAGGCAGGCAGAGAAAAAGTGAACACCACAGGGCAATAAATACTCTACATCTCTGTATGTTTCAGCACCAGTTTCAGTGGTGAAGTGTGATTTTACATTATTTGATTCTAAGTTTGTCTTATTGTCTCGCATTAGTCTGGTCCTGGTCAAAGCCAATACAGGCTTGTCTTGGTCATGACTTGGTCTGGATTCAGGTCGTTTTGAGAACAACGCTGTCTGAGAGTGTGAAGAGTTCTTTTAAAGCAACAGTAAAGCATCATATGGAGACACGAAATGTCCATAAAAAAGTACAACTGAGCAGTAAAACGAGTAAATGTCATGTGACAAAATGTTTTGTGGTGTCTAGTGAAACTTTTTTTTGGGCAGCTGAGGTAACACTGCACTGTAAAAAAAAAAAAACTTTTACGGTGAAAAACTGTCAAGTCATCATGGTAAAAATCTGCAAACTCTAAAACAGTTTCATACAGTTTATATAACACTGAATCGCTGTAAATAGGTTAATCAGGAGAAAAACGTGTTTTTTAGATTTTTTTTTCTATTGAAAAAAAAAACTCCCAACTCCCACAGTTTCTAATGGAAACATACCGTAATAGGGATAACAATACCGTAATTTTTGCTTTTAATTCTCACAAAGAATACAGTTTTTCCCAGTTAAATGTACACGTTGTTGTGCCGGTAATGGAAAAACGCTGCAATATTTATAACAAGTTACACAAAGTTTATTTTACATGGTATTTTCTGTAAATTTTCACAATTTTAAGGGTTAAAACTTTCTTTTTACAGTAAAATATGGAATGAAGCAAGTTTTTCAATCTTTGAATCAACAATATCAATCCATTTCTTCACCGTAAATGTAGAAAATGTTTTCCCGTAATTTTACAGTAGCGTTCTGATGACCACATCTGCCGGAATTTTACCGCAAAAACAACTTTTTTGCACTGTAGAGAGGAATATAAAAACACAGTAGCGCAAAAAATATAATTGCCACATGATGATTGAGTGCAAAAAGCAGAGAATGCTGTTCTCAGTGCAAGAAGTACTGCACACATCCATTATATCGTTGTGGAGGAGTGGCTCAGCTGCTTATTAGGGTGATTCCAGTGGAGAAGAAGCTGTTCTTGTGTCCGCTGGTTTTAGTGAACATGGCTCAGTCAGATCAATACGACACCTTACCAAACCGTGAACAGGAATCTCTGCTGAAAGCCCTTAAACTCTGAATTACAGCTTTCTCTCTCACACACACCTTCACTGCTCTCTGCCACTTCCGCCATAAAAGCCCTGGCAGAGCTCCACGTGCCCATTAGCACGAGCTAAATAACTGTTAACAATGTATTACCCAGACTCCCCTGCTCTGCGCGGCCCCGCGTCCCTTCAAAGCCCGCAGGTAATTATGTCAAAGGTTTTTAATAAACAGCCTATTCAGCGCTCAGTGGGTTCCGAGACGCTGCTTTGAAACCGCGCCTGCGCACATGAGCTGAGCGCTGATTGGTTGAAGTCACCAGGTAAACACCTGACTGCATAATTAATGAGCCAGCAGGGATATTTAGCTCAACAAAAATATATAATTAGTCTGTCATAGCGTGACGCAGCACCTACATGTTCAAAATCAGTTAATTTTTAATTAATTTAATCTAATTTGTTCATTATTTGTGGTTAAATGCTGCATAAAAAGCTCAGAGCCTATTAGAGGCAGCACATGGAGCAGGGCCTCACTTGTTTCACCAAAATCTCTTTAAAAATGTCCACATCACTAAAGGAGTTAACCACAACCACTGAACATGCTGGACACTTTACATTTTGAATGTTATTCATTACATGTGAACTTATCTGCACCTATTTATATCGTTTGGACATTTTTGTGTCCCTTTTGTATATTCTTGCATATTTTGTTAAGTGTTTTCTTTCTATATTACAGTTTGCATATTCTTTTTTTATTTCCTTCACTTCATACCTGACCTTAATATTCTGTGTTGTCTTGTTGTTTCCCCCCTTGTTGAATATCCAGCTGCTGGAACAGAATTTTCCTCTGTATGGGGATTAATAAAGTTTGTCCAAGTCTTAATGCTGCAGGCTGTCTCAGGTCAGATGCTCACACACAAACTGACATAAAAGCATCTAAAATAAGTGCAAAGTGCAACATTAATGCAGCTAGTAAATCCAGAATTTTTTTCATTATTATTATTTTTTTCAGAGAAGCTATTTCCATAATCCTGATTGATTAAAACTCTTTCTGGTCTGTACAGTTTTCTTTGTTGCTGCATCGCCTCCTGTAAAGTCAATTTGTTTCTTGTACGTGCAGCTTTGTAGGCCCAATTTTTAAATTTAATTTTATTTATGGCTGTACAAATACATGCATCGCACCGCTTAACAAAGCTGTCCTCATTTCATTCTAAAATGTGACTGGGAACTCCAAAAATTCAAATTGCGCATGTCTGCTGGCTGCGCCGTGTCCGCAGCTCAGTGCGCAGTTTCAGAGGCAGCCTGGTTGTGGAAGCGGCCTGTAAAGTAGCTGAGTTCTGCTCTGAGCCACTTTCTTTATGTTCTGGAGGAATAATTCTGGACTGTTTCACTCTGTGGAAGTTTAATAATGAAGAAGCAGCAGATGATTTATTGATCTTTACTGTTAAATCACTGCGCAGTAATAAATATTGACAAAAACGACAAATATATACCAATGATTTTTATTTTTCACATATTTAAAATAGTAAAAACGCTTTTCTTGCTGAAATCTGGTTGCTGATTTAGTGCAGGCTCGTTTAATTACGAAGATTTCACATATTTACACTGATCTGGTCTAAAACCTTCATTATTTCAAAACACTTATCCAAATTGTTGCAATTTTATTATTTTTTAACGTTTAATTTTTAACATTTTTTGTGTTTCATGAAATATCAATAATAAAATGTGACATGCATGTATAAAATTTCACGACATTATGGCTATCATTATTATCAATAACTCCACTGACTAAAATGCATCATTTTATTTGCATGTAATGTTTTGCCCATAAAAATAACGATAAATCAATCAGTCAAAACTTAGTATAAATTACGTGTATCCTGTTCTGAGGCTCTATTATTTAATTTAACAGCAATATAGACCAAAAATCATAATAACCAGTTAAAACGAACAAAATCTGCTATCTGTTGTCATAATATGCAAAGAATAAATTGGATAAAATATTATTTGAAGCAGTGTTAGATTGTAAAACACTATTCATTTGAATTTAATAAAGAATAATTAATGTTTCCTGTTAATTAGCTATTTTTTAATTGCAAGATCAAACGTTTTACAGCTAAGAGTGCATTTTTACGCACAAACTAAGTCAGACTGTTCTCTCTTCTCTCATGCTGGATCGAAACTAAAGTCTGTTTTAAAAACAAAAAATCTATTTAAATGTATTTCATCTATATAATTAAAACAAAATGACCTAAAATGGCACCGTTTTTAAATTCCCAGAGGCAGCGTTTGATCTAAACGTCGTGGATCTGGACACGGAGCTTCTGCTGGACGTCCAATCATTGACTCTGAATTTGTGCCAATAAACGACGTGAAGTTTATTTCAGAAAGGATCCTGCAGAGGCCTCGAGCTTCACGGTGATTCTACCGGAGAAAACAAATCGGAAAAGAACCAAACCATGAAGAGAAGAATCAAACATCAGATCCACAAACCGCACCGAAACCTCAATGAGTGGAATTAACTCATTAACGGGTTAATTAGGGCCATAAATGGGGCAATTAATATGCAAATCACGCACACACACGCCCTGTTTATTTATAAGCAGCTCCAAACCCACCACACAGCTCCCAGTTCGACCACACGCTCTTTACGCAGCTTTCAGAGTGTGTGAGGTTATTTCCAAACGTGCACGAAGAAGAAAATCCAGCTCATCTCCCAACTCAGCTCATCTGCTTTTATTTTAAATCCCTGCTGTGGTGCTTTCACTGGTACCTGCGTCTCAATCACACGTTTTTATTCTCACGAGACTCCAGTGTGACTTTGGAACATGACCGACAGCTTCTGGTTTCATTTACGCACCAAAATATTAAATAGAAAAAGCAGGTGGTCCTATAGATCATGATCAGTATCTTAAATAAATTCACACTCTTACAAATAAAGAGAAACATTTCATGTATTTATAC
Source organism: Acanthochromis polyacanthus (assembly GCF_021347895.1). Lineage (NCBI taxonomy): Eukaryota > Metazoa > Chordata > Actinopteri > Pomacentridae > Acanthochromis > Acanthochromis polyacanthus. The sequence continues at coordinate 4,104,302 of NC_067128.1, forward strand.
CAACTGTGTCATAAAGTTTATATTTCTTAATGCATTTGTTGATAAAATAGATACTGTGAGTCGTGCAGTGGTTTATTTTTTCATTTTAGCTGTTTTTTGGCTGCACATTTAAGTTGCAGAGAAAAAGGACTGAATGAGTTTGTTGTGTTCATGAAAACTGCACGTATTTATGTCAACGTGCACTTTAAAAATGTTTCAGAAATGCAGCTTGTATTGTCATGGAGCAGAGGTTTTGTTGTAAGAAGCGATTTTTAATTATTATTATTATTATTATTTTATTGATTGATTTAGTATTGCTGTTTATTTGATATATTGCACGACAACATTATGCGAACATTTCATAAACCTACTTTAAAATGCTGCGCAAAATTCTAATAAAAAATGCAGAATGACTTTTCTATCCATTTTGTAGCAGCAGCCCAACTAAATAAATTTAAATAATCGTCAATACAGGAACGTTTTGAGGTAATTCTTCCACGTTCTAACGCGTGTTTCTCCGGTGGAGGCCCCAGGCTGGAGGCTCTAATGTCCAGATATGAGGAGCATGTCGTGCCGGTGTGTGAAAATGCGCGCAATGTCCCCCAGAGAGACGCTCCTCTCGCTGCTCCGCCTGAAGACATGATTCATTCACCGGCTCCACTTTGACCACATAAGGCGGCACGAGCGGCCCCCTCAGCGGGCGGGACCGGAGGACGGTTCCGGGGGGCCGAGATCACTCGTGATTGGTTGCTCTGCGCGCCCTGATTGACAGGTCCCTCTCTCCGGCTTCTCCTCTAAGCTCGGTTGTTGACACTCTCCAAAAGTCCGCACGGCTCCTCCGGACAACGGAGGCTCTGTTCCAGCTCGTCTCTTCTGTCTCCAGGACGGACAAACTCCTCTGCTACCACGGGACTGTCCGGCGTGGATGCTCTTTTCTTCTTCTTCTCTCTGCGTGGGGTTTGAACTTTTCCTGCTCCCTTCATCTCGCTCCGAGACAGACATGGCAGAGAAGCGGAGGTCTCCGTGCGCACTGAGCGTGAAGGCGCACGCGTTCTCGGTGGAGGCGCTGATCGGGGCGGAAAAACGACGCAGGACGACCGGGGAGGATGCCGTGTCTCCCGGGTACGAGGACGGGACTGACGTGTCTGATCTAACCGGGAGTCCGGGGCTGCGGGCCGACAGAGCGTGCACGAGCGACCGGGGCAGCGAGGCGGAGTGTGCAAGTGACGGATCCCGTAAGTAGAAAACACAGAGAAAACCTCCAAAAAACACAACACGAACACCAATAATTAGAACTAAAATGAAGCATTTACTTGCATATAAAATGGTTCCTCAGATGCCAGATTACTGATATATTTTTAAATTAGTAAAACATGTCTGATTTGACTTTAAAAGTTATGGCTACTGCAAATTATTATTTTTTCACCACAGGCTGCACATTTGCCACTCTTTTGCTGTATTTTAAAGAGAAAACAAAATCTCTTTCCTCCTAATTGCAGATACTTTCCTTTAGAAGCAGATTTTTCCTTTTCCATCAGATTTATGCATTCTGTCTTCTGCATAAAAATCAGTAAATAAGATGCAAAAATATTTAAAAATGCAGATTGTAAAGCCAAACAATGCCAGAGCCCCACAGTGGGAATGTGATATCATATCACTGGCCTGGTCTAGTAAATATGAGTGGTGTGAGTGTGACTAATGTGAGAGGCTTTATGAGTTGTGTTGCAATCATAAACACGCCAATTAGCAGCGTATAAAGGCAGGAGGGAAACTGCCACGGAAAGGATACCGAGAGGTCTGCAGAGAGCATAAAGCGACTGGCCCCTGACGAACTGAAATCTGCTGCAAAGTTCTTTTTTCTTTTTCTTAAAAAATGGCTGCAGAGCTGTGTTAGTCGGGCTCGTTAGGCCCACGTCTGGTGTCCATAAATTTCCACCACTTGGGGAGGCCTGGGGTTGAATAGCGCAAATAACAACAGCGGTGAGACGCATAAACACTGCAGTTAGGGCGCAATCTGAACGTATCCTGGATGGTAAAATAGATTTAAAACTCAAGTGTAATAATGGGGATCATTATAGGCTCCACATGCTGCTGGGAGTTCAACCGAAACTCAGAAATAATTGCAGTAAACTTGACGTTTCTTATCTGCAAATTCACTAATTAATAGAGAGTTGCATTCATTTTTAGAGACACAAATGTGTAGAATATTATAGTTTTTATGCAGTAGGTACAAGCAGTTTATTAAAGGCCATTTATTTTACTTGCAGTAAAATTAGTGATATTTCCTTCACAGCAAAAGCTACTGGAATAGCAGTAACATAGGTGGCTTAATAATAATAAATGCAAAATTCACTCTCATAAAACCTGCTGTCATGTTATTCTGCTTCAACTACATTCACATTTTAGTCTTTTCCACGAGTCACAACACATAAACAGAAGATGAAACACCGTGCAGAGTGAATAATATTTTACCTGAGTGCCATTCCAAAACAAAAACGTGTCAATCTCGCCTCGTCCCGGAGCAGCTGAGAGCGACGACGCGCTGCTGGAGAGCCCGCAGCCCACGGCTCTGTGCGCGGCGCCGGTGACCGGAGGAGCCGGGGAGGAGACCCGGGTGGACCTGCAGGGATCAGACCTGTGGAAACGGTTCCACGAGATCGGCACCGAGATGATCATCACGAAGGCCGGACGGTGAGACGGAGGACATATTTGAATGGATGCATGAAAGTCGAGGATGAAAAAAAATGGCAGAAGAAATAATATTTGGCTGTTGGGATTAAAGAAACATCTATGACTTTTTATATAAAAATGCATAAATGTGAAATACAGCTCACTAAATAACAAGTTTGGTAATTAGGGTGAGATATTTATGAAGCAACTTCGAGATATTTTTATAATAAAATAATTACGCATGGAGCTATAATTCCTAACAGGACATTTTCTGTTGTGTTATCGCTTTATTTAAGCTGCTAATTTTAGTCTATTTACATGATGATGATAAAAAAAATAATTTTCCTATTATTATCACTCTTATAGTTTGGGTTAGAATGAGTGCAGAGTGAACAGAGGATTTACTTGAAAGCTTCAGTGCAGCAGATTTATTTGGTTTTCCTGTCAGGCGGATGTTCCCTGCCATGCGCGTCAAGATCACGGGTTTGGACCCACATCAGCAGTATTACATCGCCATGGATATAATCCCCGTGGACAACAAACGATACAGGTAAGACGCACGAGTTACGCACACAATTTTACGCAATATATGGCACAAAATTCATGCGAAAATTTTCATCTTTAAGTGCCTTACTGAAGTCTAAATACCATAACAAATCGTGATATGAGCATCAAAGTGAACATATCTGCTTCCTCTCACGCAGGTCCCATATAGAAACGGGAACAGTGCAGTCATTTTCGTTAACATGAGTCCTAATTTAGACTCCATCTACGCAGTTTTCTGAAACAAACCCCGAGATTTTTCAATTGTCCAAACCCCAGCTTACTGTCCACAAATGGCTGCTTGGCACCGGTGTTTTGTCACGGCGGTTTTGTCATCCCTTTTGGAAAGGGCCTTTTGGACGCCTTAACCTCTCCACCCTGCGGGGTCAAACCAACAAACGTCGTTAGAACGCAGGAGAAAAACAGCGTGTTGCTGCGCAGCCAAGTCCGTGCGTGCTGGTGCACTGTAGGCCTGTCATTTTTAAACTCGTTTATATGTGAAAACACTTTTTTAGCGGCGCCTTGGAGCGATGAGTGACAACCTGGAGCACTAGACTGTCTGTGTTCCTGCGGTGGATTTAAAAAGTTTGAGGAGGAGAAAGCGTGTTAAATTTGCAGGTTTTAAATGCACCCAAACGTTTACCAGAAGGTGATAAATGCACCTTTAAACAGAGGAGGTTCTTGCCTCCCACATGCAATCACATCGTTTAAAGCGGAGAATAAACTCTGAATAACTGCTTCAGGTCTGCTAAAATTGAACTGGACATCTATGCATAAAATCTTGCACAAATAAATAAAATATACAGGATTTTGTGGTGTTTATTAATTAATATATTTTCTCCAAAATGCCAAAACGCACAATCAGATCACAGTTTGACTTGAATAATAATCACAATTTATGTAAATGACTTTGAAGTAACCAGAGCTAGTTTGAGTTTTTATAAAAGGCCTCACATTTCCTCTGATTATTACTCATCTGCGCCACAAACCAAAAGTAAAGCAGTCAGTCCTTCCTCCCCGCTGCTGTGCGTAAAGTTACAGGCTGTACCAGCTGAAATGGTTGCGTAAAATGTGTACATTGTGCTCATTTGCCATTTTATGTGGGTGTGCTGTGTAGATACGTGTATCACAGCTCTAAGTGGATGGTGGCGGGGAATGCGGACTCCCCTGTGCCGCCCAGAGTGTACATCCACCCGGACTCCCCGGCTTCAGGAGAGACGTGGATGCGTCAGGTGGTGAGCTTCGACAAACTCAAACTGACCAACAACGAGCTGGACGACCAGGGACATGTAAGCAGCATCACATAGCATACCCAATATATTATTATAACACATATTTGTGCTCCATATATACTTGCATTATTGTGGCCAATTTACTTCATCTTTATTCTAATATGATAATAATTTAAGAGTTTATATTTTTTTGGATAATTCTGCAGCATCCTTTAAAAATCACTGCAGGTACTATAATTAAAAACTCACATTTACAAGATAGTCAAATCCTGCAATCTAATTTTCATGCATCTCTGTTACAAATACAGCTTAATATAAACATGTTTGTTGAGCTGCATTGTTACAAACTGTAATTCAGTCTGTAAATTAGTGCATTTCTGTGCATCTTTCTATGTGTGCAGGTGCAAACCACATGTTAATTTCCCCCATAATCATATTTAATAGTCATTAGCAACATGAAACTGTTGTTTTGCATTCTAAACTTCAATCATTTTCTCCCTCCCTGCTCAGATCATTCTTCACTCCATGCACAAGTACCAGCCGAGGGTCCATGTGATCCGGAAGGAGTGTGGCGAGGAGTTATCCCCAGTGAGAGCCATCCCTGCTGGGGAAGGAACCCACACTTTCTCCTTCCCCGAGACTGTGTTCACCACCGTCACAGCTTATCAGAACCAACAGGTAGCACAGCTCAACCACCTTTTCTCTTTAAAACCAACACTCATACAGCCACATTTCCACTGTGTTCTGCTGCAGGGACATGGAGTGTTTTGTAGAGATTGCGGGTGCAAAATTGTGATGATTGATACAGATTAACAAAAAAGATTGTGGAGTTTCTTTAAGCTACAAGGCTGAAAGAAAAAAAGAAACTATTTTAATTTCTGTATCGTAAAATTTTTATGTCTTGGTCTGGACTGCATTTAAGGGCAGATTTCTCTGTGAGTGTGTGTGTTTTGCAAAACAAAAAGGCAGGGAAAAAAGCAGTCAAATTTTCCTAGAAAGTGTTTTTTAGAAGAGATTTTTAGGAGATGATGGTGCTACTCGCTCAACTTGTTTTGTCTTACACTGCCTGAGGATCTTCAGTGAGGAAAAGTTGCTGTTTTTTTTCTGGATTTTTGCACTCGAGCATTCAACGTGAGCTTTGAAGTAGATGTTAGCTGAGGTTGGCTGGCCCACAGCGCATGATGGCTGCAGTCAGAACATGGTGGCGATGCCTATAAAAGTCCCTCTGGATGCGGGTCACAGAGCTGGGCCTTAAACACCACCCACAACCTGAGCAGAGCCCCACAGACATTACAGCCTCACAAATTCACATACATGTGCAAGGAAGTATACAAGTAGGCATGTGCACAAACAGCTAACTGAGCACACAAAAGCATTTATTTAAAGATCTGAGTGAAAGATTACAGAGAAGGATATTACTCTGGCTGGGAAAATCCTCAATTATACAATATATGTTATGGTGGATTTTGTAATAACTGAATTTTTGGAAATAATTAGAGTCTTATTTTTGCTTTTTCAGATTACAAGGCTGAAAATTGACAGGAACCCATTTGCCAAAGGCTTCAGAGACTCTGGCAGAAACCGGTGAGTTCATTTTAACCACAGAGATTTTCACATTATCTGGTGCATTAGGGGTAGGGCTGCATTAGATTCTGGCTTAGTTGTGGTTTTTGTCGCTGCTATTTCAGTCGGATTTCATTGGGAGCAAAACTATGTATTTATTTATTTCTTTAGAATGGAAAAAAAGTGCAACAGCCTCCTATTAAAGCTCCCCTAAATGGCAGAAAAGACGGGTATTATTACGACGAGCTGGTGATGCATTTTCATTTAAACGTGCTAACTTTAAAGGCAAATTAATTCCTACAGTTACAGGCACAAGACCGTGAGAGGAAAAAAAAAAAGTCAACTTGGGGCTGCAAACCTAAATGGAGCGTCAGATTCCAGCCAGCCTCGGGAACATAAACATCAACAGCAAAATAATAAAAGTCAAGAGTGTCCTGGAGAAAAATCTGTATAAACACATTTCTAAACATACATAAACACAGCATTAAAACAACACAGCAGTAAAACTCCAACAGTCTCCAAACAGCCACTCCCCTGAGGCCTCGCAGAAATCATTAGAGAGGAGGGGAGAGAACAGGGAAGCAGGGCGAATGTGTGAGACAGAGCATTCAAGAGAGGGCAGGAAGGTAGAGAACGGCAAACTGGATAACCCAGAGACCTTGACAGCAGACCCCATAAAAGTTAAACTCAGGAAGGCTGAAAAAAAAACACTCCCCTTAAATATTACAGGAAGAGTTAAGCAGTTTGCTAAATAAACTTCTGCTCTGATAGGCTGCCTCCGTGCACACAGGACCGCTCCGGGCAGCTTGTCTAAATTATCACCGTGGCTACAACCCCGCGGGGGGAGGACTTTTATCCTCACGCTAACGAGGGGTAACAGAGCACTCGCATTACCCCGCCACAGCAAACCCCTCTGCCCCACCTTGAGGAGGAGGGAGGCTCGGATTGGGTGGGTGAAGGTGGAGGGGGGAGTCCCACCTCATAAATCGTTGCTGCGGCTTCCTGCTCCTTCGTCCTGATTCGCCCGTAAAAGTCGTGTGAAAGCAATTACCTCCGAGCACCCGACCGGCAGCAGCCAATAGCAACGTGGCGTTTATGCCCCTCATTACCTGCGGTCTCCATGGAGACGGCAAGAGAGAGGCCCCACAGGCGACTAAGATGGCCGTCAGGTGCTCGGCGTAATGTGGTGCTGAGCTGAGCGAGGCTGCAGCTGTAGAAAAAGCAGAACGTTTCAGCTCCGAATGTTGGGTTTTGTGTTGGTTTGTGAGTCGTGCTGATGTCCGTGTGTCATTTCTGCAGGATGGGTTTGGAAGCTTTGGTCGAGTCGTACGCATTCTGGCGTCCATCCCTGCGAACGCTCACGTTTGAGGACATCCCTGGCATGGCCAAGCAAGGTAAAGATAACTATCAGGATACAAAATCTGCTGGAAAAACCAAACCCTTGACCCCTACAGCGAGGCAATCCAGTGGCTCTGTCGTGCTGGCGGCCGAATTTTGTTGGCATGGTTTGAGTCCAATTGCTGCAAATCATTGTATAGTTTTTCTGAGTGATCCTTGAAAACAAAATCAATGACCCCATCCATAGAGCACCTTCTGTCACTGAAGGATTCCTCTAAGTGACCTGATCTTAACCCAACTAACCACTTATGGGAGGTTTTGGAGCAACATGTTGGACAACGCTCTCCACCACTATTATCCAAACACCAAATGGGGAAATCTCTTTTGTAAGAATGGTGTTCATCCCTCCAGCTGAGCTCCAGAGACTTGGAGAATCAATGCCAAGGTGCTTTGAAGCTGTTCTGGCAGCACACAGTGACCCAACACCTTACTAAGACGCTTTATGTTGGTTTTTCCTTTAATTTGCCACCTCATCTGCAGTTTATCAGTACCTTCCATGACTTAGACGCCCATAACGACAGCAAGGTGTTGTTAAGTTTGGGCTAGCAATCTGTTTGGTCAAGATTAGGGAAGGATTGTGGACAATGTTTCCTAAAACTTCAAACAGGAGGTGTTTTGTTAAAATGTCATGACAGTTTTTCTTTTGCTTCTGAGAGACAGTTATTTCCACGGCTACAGCGTCTCATCTATAAACATAGATAATTCTTTCATCAAAATTTCCTGAAAGAGATTCAAGTGCCTCACTTCAGCACATATTCAGTATTGAGTATCTATGTAAGGTATCACTTAGCATAAAAACTCAATATGCATATAAAAGGTCTGTAAACATACAAAGTCCAAACAAAAAAGGAGGTCCTTCCCAGCCTGAACCACCTCTGTGGAAGTCCAGGCTTTTCTTGCGTTACTTATCTATGTCATTATGTAACATTCACATAACGCTGGCCTATTAGTTAGTTTGGGCCTCAAACAAAGAATGTTTCCCCTTTAAATTTTTTTCTGTAGGAATTGCATCTTTCTGCCTATATTCACTCACATACCTGGAATTACAGTTTGTAGCCAAAGCTACCTCACTTTTGTTGACAAATCAGAGCAGACTGGTGCTACAAAAAGACAGGAGTTAAAAAAGAGTATTTCAGATAGATTTAAAAAGAAAGTGCTGCAGCAATGTGCAGTATGGCAAAACTTATTCGTTTTTTGAACTGTAGAGCGTGCAAACATTCTGCTAGACCCAAAACTGAAAATTCCATACCTGTACAAGTGCATAATACATTCTCTATAATATGGATCAGTCATGTTATGTCAGACTGCTACCTGAGGAGACCAATACAAATCCAGCTTGTTAGATTAATGCATCTCATTCTGTTCATTATTTAAGATATTTGGGTTATCAATGATTTTGAGAAGAGGTGCTGCAATAATATCCATTACAGACATCATGCCATGTCAGGGTACTACCAGAGATTCAAATCCAGCTTGTTAGATTGACACATCTAGTGCTGTTCATTATTTAAGGTATTTGTGTCACTTTTCTGTTTTGCTGCCTCTTGTTCTGTAGGAGTCCCGGGAGCTCATGGAGGGATCGGACCATCACCTCACCTGCTCTCCACGTCCCCGTGCTCCTCACCTTTCCAGGTTTGCCCTCTCAGCCCGCCTGACTACACCTGCAGCCGACCAACGCACCCCCTCCACCGCTACGGCAACCCCCCAGAGCCCTTCCCTCCTCCCAGAGGTTCGTCCGCGTACGAAGGCGAAGCGTTCTGCTCCCTGCCGCTCCCTGCCTCTCAGCTCGGCTATCTATCCAACCCCACCCCGCAGGGTTACGCCGGTCTTCGCCTCCACACGCCGCCCTACAGCCTGTACGGTTACACATTCCCCCCTCGCCACGCCTTGCTGCCAGCCCCGATAAGATGGCCGCCGCTGCCACTGCCAATCACCAGAGCCCCTTCCTTGGCTCGTCTCCCAGTGGGACTCTAACGGACAGTCTGGGCGTGCTCAGCGGAGGACAGCAAGGCTTCTTGTTCGACTCTCGGACTTTAGGACTGGCCGGTAGCCAGCCGGGAGGTGGGGCCTCACAGGTCACTGCCCACATGGGCTGAATTTGACTCTCACTAAAAGTAAAACGACACCCTGGAATGAGTTGCTTTTGGTTCAGAGCGTTCTATGAATTAATTATCCACGTGTTGAACTGTGGACAAACAGAAAGGAGTGAAATCAAGTCATTGGTTCTGTGAACACATGAGCTGTACCTGAAGGGAATATTTCTCATCTTTCGAGCATGTTTTCTACGACATGCGTGTGCAGCTGCAATGTTCAGTAAAGGAACAATGGATGAGGAGTAAAGTAAAAACGATGTAACCCACTGACTCAACTGGAACTGAATTCGGACTGGGCTGACACTGGGCTGGCCCAGACTATCAAAGCGAGCACTTCAACCCCTTTGGCAGGAGGCCCCGAAGCAGTAACTATGATCCTCACACAGCATTTTACATCGCCTCCACGATGTTGCCGACTTTGGACGGAGCTACCAAACACTACTTTTAAACTCGTAAACCTTTTCTCATTACATGCCTGATCATGCACTCCCAGCGATATGCACTACAGGCAGGGCCTTTTCACCACTCCGACTTATGAAAACACACAACATCTAGAGCCTGGCGCATATTAACGAGATGACATCATGGCCTCCAGAGACCTCCGGAGATATTCTGGTGGACCGATGAGGTCAAAGCTGTGGGAGAGTGACGGCTGACGAACTGATACTCCGCTTTGACCGACGTTTACTTGATGCAGCTGTTTGGACGTCAGGCTGAAGAACACTTTTCCTTGTGTGACAATGACTCTGTATATAGCGGTGGGGGGGAGGGGGGCGGGAGAAGAGATGTGTATATAAAGGGCTGTGTGACCCTTCGCACTTAAAAACCCCAATGCACCTGCTTCTGCTCTTTAGACTGGGTCAGGTACGTAGCGGTCTATTACCCTGAACTTGACCGAAAAGCTTTTTCTCTGTTTTGCAAAACAAACTATTATCAGCGAAGCCCTTTTTGGCCGGAGGACATTAACATTTTCTGTGACCTTTATCGAGCCAAATAAATATATGTATTCATGTGTTTGAATGTAATCAATATCTTACTAATTTAACTGGTTCTGTAATGTAATTCAGTGTATGTGTGAGAGTGTGGGTGTGAGAATTTCTTTTTTTATTTTTATGAAAGCAATCACAATACAGTATTTCCATGAGAAAAGAATACTTGAGCTCATGTATAAGTAACTGTGAGTGTCGTGTTTGTGTGATAAAGCTGTCAGTGGCTTTGGTTGCTGCACAGACTTGAGATGCCAGAAAGTTGGAAAACGCCCCGGAGACCAGTGAGAAACTTCCAGACAAATGCATTCACACATGCACATACAAATAACACGTCGTCTTTATCGCGCAAAGACCTAAAAGTCTGCAGAAGGGGCTGGTCACACGAGAGAGGGTGTGCAGGAAAATGTGGATGTGGGTGTGAGAGCGTGGATATATGAGTGTGAGCATTTGTGTGTGTGTGTGTGTGTGTGTGTGTGTGTGTGTGTGTGTGTGTGTGTGTGTGTGTGTGTGTGTGTGTGTGTGTGTGTGTGTGTGTGTGTGTGTGTGTGTGTGTGTGTGGCAACAGGTGGTTGAGTTGTCAGCAAGTGTGTGACCTCACAGTCTCAAAGTTCATGTAGATCCATGAGAATTGACACCCCTCCCTCCCACACACAGACATAGATGCACACTCAGAGCGCTGTGCTGAAAGCCAAGATTTTCACTGAGTTCTTTGCATCAGTGTACATTTGTTCATTTAACCTATTTTAACACCTGAACAAACAGAGAGTCCAAGAAGACAAAACACACAGAAATCTCCGGATTCTTCTGCACCTCGTACCCCAAAATTGACTTTTACAATGAAAACAAGGCGAGAACTACACACTGCAGCTATTATGATACTTGGTCGTAAAGAGGCTTTGTCAATAGTAAAGCTACAAAAACATGAAGGGAATATAAAAGATGACATGTGAAACTTCAGCAGCTGGATGAAAACATGGAACCTGGATCCTGCGTCGTGTATTTTTAAGATTCAAGATTCAAGATTCAAGAGTTTTATTGTCACATGCTAGAAATTACATGAAGCAATTGCTGGCAGTGAAATGCTTGCGTCTCTCTTTCCCAACAACAGTGCAAAAAAAGAACACACAACAATCAAGATAAAGTATAAAAAGTGCAAATGAGGTGGGTTGTGCAAATGTTCAGGTTATTTGGAGTTTAAAAGTCTTATGGCCTGGGGGATGAAACTGTCTCTGAGCCTGCTGGTGCACAACTATGCAATAAAATGCTTCTCAAAACTACAACTAAAAAGAGTCCAGACATGATTAGGAAACCGTACGATGGGGAAAACGCTTTGCTTGTCTGCACTAACTCGAACTTTCACTACGCACTCAGGACAGGAAACAAAGTGGGGATGTAGAGGAGGCAAGTCTTTTTGTTTCTGCTTGGAAATAAAGCAGAACTTTCTGCTTTAAACCACGGAGTTTAACAAAAAAATACATAAAATATGTATGAATTACAGACATTTTTGATATAGTTCTGCTATTTTCACATGTTCAGAAGAAATTGAGGATACACTAACACAATTATGCACTACTATAATTGGGAATTATTAAGAAATATCAACTGCAAATCCTGAGTTTTCTATCTCGAGATGTTTTTCAGGCCTTTACTGCAGTCGCTAGTCTTTCTGCTCTCATTATTGTCTGCAGTACATGATAGGCAGCTCAATTGTCTTAAGGTTTCTTGACCTCTTGGGTTGCTTTTGCGGTATGTTTTGGGTCTATACTGTGAAGCACTACCCTATCAGTTTAAGGTATTTGACTGAATCTGAGTAGAAGCACACCTCACAAGTCATCCTACTATTTTTATCAGTAGTCACATCATTAATAAACACCAGTGCCCAGCTCCACTGGCAGCCATTCATGTCCACCACGCCGTAACATTCCCTCCAGCATGGCTGACAGATGATGTGGTTCTCTTTTCTTCCCATTATTCTCCTACGAGTTCATCTTAGTCCACAGAATCTTGTTCCAGGAATGACTAGGCCTTTTTTTTTTTTTTTTTTTTTACATGTTTTCTAGCAAAGTCTAATCTGGCTTTTGTGTTCTTGAGTGTCACCAGTGGTTTGCATCTTGAGGTCAGAACTTATATCCATGAAGGCGTCTCTTGGTTCTATACTCTGACGATGATATGCCTACAGAACTTCCTATTCTTGACCTGGCTAACTGTTGTGCAGAGGCTTTTTATCACCAAGGGAGGAATTCTACCACCATCCACTTTACTTGTCTTCTGTGGTGTTTCAGTACATTCTTTCTTTTTCAGAAAATGTTGATTGTGCTCCTCCTAAAGTTTCAGGTATCTCGCTGATAGGCCTAATGATAGCCATTTTCACTTGAATTAATATTTAGAGAACACTCCAGAGTTTTTAATCTCCTTACGTTGTCATGAAATAAGTAAACAGGCCACACCTGACTGTAAAACTGCTCATCAGTCAACTGTCCGATTACTTCTGAGCCTTTTGAAATTGCAGAACCATGTAAAAAAAATGGCTGTAATTTCTTCAATAGTTAATTTTTGTCTAGTGAAAATCAAGTGTTTTATTGTGTTAACATGTTCGAATGGCATCTTTTAATGCGCTGGAAGACACATTATGAGCAAAATAAGACTTTCCACCCTGACACTGCAGTGTCCCAATCTTAAAAGCACAGTTTCAAACTTTCAGGTTTTCATAAAATCTAAAGAAACAATCTTTTCCGCCTGCACTTCTGTACCTGAATTCTTCTTCAGAATCGGTTACTACAAACACAACTAGCTGCACTTTTTCGAATATTACAACTTGCCGTTGTGTAGCATCGAGTAGTTTGACTGAAGATTCTTAAGTGAGCTGGTGTGCTCGAGGAAGCAGCTGTCTAGAGTTACATCTAAGCCATTTTAAGGCAGGAAATTAAATATTTAACTTTGATGCAGAGAGGTGTTTTTTTAGTGGTTTATTCAATAACTTGTGGGGGACTTTAAACCTTTTAAATTAAAGCGAAAAGTCTGTACCTTAAGGACATCTTGAATGCTTAATTTCTAAATGACTGGTGGCATCACGAGAAAAAAATAACTGTCAATTTTCCATATACTTATGGACTTAAATGCATTTGTAGGAGTCTACGGAGCTCAATAATTTATTACAAACTAATCAAAGCAACAATAATGGGGCCAACAACCACATTAGCCAAACTCCTTAGTTTAAATCCTCACTATGAAGACACCGAAAGGTATGAAACTGTAATCTCTACATTTTTAAGGTGCAGGTGATTTTTTTTTCTGTGGCAAACCTAAAATTACATTTCCCAGGACTGCACAACACGCAGCACAAAATAGCTAGCTGTTAACTGGATGGTAAATCGGCTGATCTTGTTCTACAACTTACAACTGATTCACCCAAACTTTTCCTCTGATTTTTCACCTTCCACAGTTCGCTGACTCTCTTCCCCGCTGTCACCCATTTCCTCCTCAGCTCTTCTGTCCCCCCTCAGTTGTCTCCTGTCACTCTGAAGGTGAGAGGTCCTGACGAGAGGAGCACATGTGAGGGGGGAGAGAAAAGGGGGGAGGAGAGCTTATTTTAGAACCTAGGAATGATTGGCTTGTTGCTTCTGAGTGACAGCGGACGGAAACCCTGTCTGGTGCATCATTATCATGCAAGCAGGGACGCACGCAGACGGAAACATTTAAAGTACAAGATCCAGAATAAATCTCCTTCTACCTCGACAGCTTTTCTAAATTTCTGATTTGGAGAGGAAACGTAAAATGGGTTTAAAGCTGCGGAATGTCTCAGACACACTCACAGATTCACACAGACACACTCCTGCATGGTGTCGGCGGTCCAGTGATTCTCGGCTGAGGTGGGGACATTAACACTTGCGTACGACCAGGTGCCGACGTGACAGATCTGTCACGTCATGTCCTCCCCTCCTGTGCCGAGGGCAGGGGGAGGACGGAGGAGGAGGGAGGGAAGACGAGGGAGCAGTGTGTTTCAATCTGGGCTGTAGCAGGTTTTGGTCTCTTCATCAGTAGCTCGGGAGTTTGTAGTTAAACATCAGAGGTCAAATGTGCACAAATATTGAATTACCAATTAAACCAACCCGTTGGCTTCTCCATATGAATGTGAGTGCAATTAATAATCTTTAAGTGAATTCTGATGGCTGGAGGGATCATCTCTACACATCAGGCAGACTAGTACCTCAATATATGGGGAAACTGAGGCATGATCTGGAAGGATCAGATCGGAACGTTCATCAGAGAAAGTTCTACTCAGATTTCATCTTTCTGAAGCCAACACTTTCCAACACATTCTCTGCCAGTCCAACCGTATACTCATGTGAATCGAGTTGTCGATTTTGGCAACAGAAATCTAAAAAATTAAAGAATTAAACGAGAAAATATCTTGCTGAACATGAGTATTCATACCAATATTCAACACAGTCTCACACCAAAATGTTTAATAGCAACGCTGGTCGGGGCAAAAATGCACAAGTTCAACAATGAATGCTGTAAATCTGTTCTTTTGTAGTGGTCTGTGTCCACTTCATGCAATTTACAAGTTTTTTTTTCGCTTTACACTTGAAAAAAGCAACTACGCCTGCAAAAGATTGCAGCTCTAAGTTACAGGACTTCTACCCAACAGAGTGAATGGTTTTGTGGGTTTTTTCAGTTGCTGTTTGGTTTTGTTTTTGCTACAACAGCATTTTGTTAAGTTGCTCACATTCAGGAAAATTTCATGATTTGGGCTGAAATACAACCGCTGAAATGTGTTTTACTGTCGTTTCCAGTTACTATTTGCTTTTATTCATGCCACAGAACTATTTAGTTGAGTTTAGACTCTAAAATACTTGGTTATGTTGAGGAAAAGATCATGATCACAAGCCCCAGTTGTTTACCATGTTGATAATGACCAACTTAAAGAACTGCCCTTAAAAAAAACACGCTGGCATCTCTTAATTTTACAGCATTTCTTTTTTCTTCATGAAATTAATACATTTTTGCATTGTGGACCAACACGGCTATTACATCTTTTTTGTTACTGGGTTGGTTCTGAACCAAAGTGCTACACTAATAACAAAATAAATAATAATACATTTTATTTGTATAGCGCTTTTCAAAACACTCAAAGACACTTTACATAAAAATCACTGACTGGATGGGTTTAAATTTCCAGTTATGTCTCAGCTCCAGTTTGCAGTCAGTGAAGATATGGATTCTTAAATCTGAAACACCTACAAATTTCTTGTCACATGTTTTATCCATTCTTGCTTTTTATCGGCTAATAACACTAGAAATCAATCTCATCATTGTCACTGTTAAACTGTGAAGTGAAAATAAAAAGTCTGCCTGTTTTACTCAGTAGTAAACTTGTGATCCAACATGCATAAATGTTTGGTTTTTATACACTTTAACAACTTGTTTTAAACAGTTATGATTGGATAAGAAGATTTATACTAAATTGAAAATCCAACATCTCTAAATTTGATCCCCATATTTGTAGAGTAGAAAAATATTTTATGTCTGGCATCACAATCAATATTCCTTAGAATATCTCTGAATTCATTTTGACATGCATCTTTGCATCTACAAAGTGAAAATGAGGTGGATGTGCACAGAACCAGATTTAGCCTGTGACCTGCTGTGACCCTTTGTGAGCTTATTTGTTTGTTGGCAGCTATTTGAATGTGTCATCACAATGAAACTCACAGTAGTACACATTAAAGTGTTAAATGTATCATCTTTACTCGTAATATCTATTATTATCTGAAGTCGACTACTTTGGTGTACTGTTAATATTATCCACATGTAAATACACACTTAGCAGAGCTGCCAAAGCAGCTCATCATGACACTGAATATCCCCACAGCTCTGAGGCATCAAATCAAAGCTGAGAGATGTCAGTCTTCATTCTAGAGTCGATCTGCGTGTGTTGGTGTGTAATCATGCCAGCTCAGGAATACTAATATAGACATACAACATAAAAGTGACGCATGAATGAAAGACAGCGAGCAAAGAGCGGACTCTTTCAAGAAGTTCTGTGATTGTTGTGTCACCAAAACCATGCGTGCAACGTGTCCAAACGGTAACAATTCAGGATACACGTGACGCTGTGCTATTCACATCAGGATCTGCATTTTCACATTTTTGTGACTACTAGTAGATTCACATTTTCAGGTTCTCCTTGAAGTGTAAACAGTAGCAGAGAGCAAACATCACGTTCTGGAGAATCATGGCTGGTGTTGAGAAGTGGGCTTCTGGCTACCATCAAGAGAAGAAACGGCAGCAACAACAAAGCTGATCAGGTCAGGAGTACTCCAAGAGCATCCTTGTTGTTGTCTTTAACATACTGACCTGATTGTGCACTGTTGAATTTCTCTCAGGATTATCGATCTGATCTATCCGATCTATCCATCTATCCGATCTATCTATCCATCTATCCATCCATCTATCGATCCTTGTCCTCCAGGGTCAGACTCAGAACATTCAATAGAAGTGACACCTTACTCATTAGATTTAGCTCCTTGTGACTTTTCTCTTCCACAAATAAAATTCCACTTGAAGGGTTGCCATTTGGAGCAGTGTGGTGCTGCACATGGAGAAGAATTCTAAAAATATTTTGAGCCCGGTACGAGTTCAGATTTTTTCAGGCACAGTCTTGGAACTTTTTGATCACACCTCATGAGTGTATGTTGTCTTGATGCCATGAAATGTGATCGCTGTCATTCATTTCATTTGATAAACTACAGCAAAAGCCAGTGTTTTTACAAAGCTGCCTACACTCCCACAACTACATGAACAGAAACACACAAGTTAACTGTCTGTTGGTTTGAAAGGTTGAATTATGAAACCCGTGTGTTTTCCACTTGCTGCGTGGAGCTGAAAGTTACAAACACAAGCACTTGTCATTTTCACACATTAACTCATCCAACCAACCAGCTCAAGATCCCACCACACTAAAGAGACTTTGGTGTGTTTTTACCAAGAATATCCTTGGTGAACAAATTCAATAAAACCAGTAGATTCTGGTAAATATGAGCAATAAGTAATGACAACACAGGAATGATGCCATTGAGCTGGGAAAACTGCATTACCTCAAAATGTTCTCTATGTACAATCTGATGGTCTGTTGCAGTGTCAAACAGCGAGTCATGGCGAATGCGGAATAAACCTATTTACCATATCTTTCCTCTAAACTCACTTTCTTTCTTCCCTCGGGGGAATTGGCTACCCTGAGCACTCAACACAGAAGTTCGTATTTGCATAGAGGCCAGTTATGTGGTTTTAGCATTCTGTGTGATTGAAGTGTGCATTAACATACGGGCCAGCGACGCAAGCGCGTGGTCGATCGTGCTCAGAGGGGAGTTGCGGCCGGCCGTACGTGACCAAGCATACGAACCGGGGAGTCCACAGGTGAGGTCATGTTGGGCAACGACAAGAAAGTTCCCTGGAGCAAATAATAAGGTTTGGCAAAGAACCTTGCAACTGTCAGAGGCAAAAAAGAGGCCTGTTTGTATGTGATGAGCAGCGGATTAGACTCACAAATGGCGGTTTGTGTGAAATAAAGGAAAAGCCTTCTTGAAGACAAAAGGACTCCTTAAGGTTTCCCAAACAGGAATTCTGTAATGATGTTAAAATATGTGTCAACACACATTTCAGGGTTTCACGTCTATATGAAGCCTGTGTGCTGTAGTGTTTTCTCAGTTTAAGGAGCTAAAGATTTATTGAGGAGACGGGAGAGGACAACTGAGCAGATTTTGCAGTGTGGCATTGTACATTATCCTGCTGGGGGAGTGTCGCTGCACTGAAGATGTGTGCTTGGTCTACAGCAATGTTTAGGTTGGAGGTTAAGTATCATCCAGCTGAAGGCCAGGACCAAAGGTTTCCCAGCAAGCAATCTGACTCACTGGAAGTAAACTGTGGTATAAATCTACAATTGGTTGCTCAATTTAGGAAGCTTTCTCCTCTTTTTTTCGCGTCCTCAGTCTTTCTAAGTCAGTCACTCTGCACACAGGAAGCCCAGAAAATGGAAAAGTTTCTTGTGAAAAAGGTCTTTTTTTTTAATCCAAAGCATATTTCCCTACATTTAACCAAGAACATCTATTAGCTACACATTAAAACACTCTGACCCATCCAGTCATGGACACTAGAGGTGTCCAACACTGATTTGGAGCTGGATTTCTTTTGATTTTGAGGATTGCAGGTCTGTGTTAGACTTGTTCCAACTCATCTCACAAATGCTTGATCTTATTGGTCAATGTCCTTGGCTCTTGGTCCTGTTCCTCGAGCTATTCATGAGCAGATTTTGTAGATAGGCAAGGCGCATTATCCTGCTTGGATAGTGCAGCTGCCATGAAGATGTGCGTCTGGTCTACAGCAATGTTTAGGTGGGAGGTTAAGAAACATCCACCTGAATGCCAGGACCAAAGGTTTCCCAGCAAGTAATTAATTAAAATACCGATAATCAGAAAAATGCCAGATATCAGCCAAGATAATCAACAAGGCTGATAATCGGTCTATCCATAACACAGATTTCAGGGCTTCAAATCTTATACTGTATCAAACTGGCGTGCTGCAGTCCAGATTTACTGGGAGAGACAGGAGAGGACGACTATCTTTTGCCCCTGCTGCTGTTCTGGAAGTGCACCTGTGTTTCAGCTGGTGACAGGAGCTGGGTGGGTGTGCTGATGATGTTGCAGGCTCAGCTTAGCTACGCCTGCGTGACCTGTTAATGGCCTAGCGGGTATTTGATGACAGTTGCAAGAATCTCAGGCTCAGGGTGTCCTTTACAGCCGTTAAATCTTTGTCATCAAATCTACCCGGGCTAAACTGATTTATGGCGAGCTCCGCGATGCGTGTTTCTCAGTACCCCCCTCATATCAGAAATCCCGCGAACTCTGATCTATGACGGGGGTGTTGAGAAATAATAATGACACAATATTTTCCTGTAATCTTTCCATGTCAGCAAAGAGGACACCTCCTCTAGACTCTCCATACAGTTTGACGCCGATATCAGAACAACTCATATTGGTGTTCATAGTTAGCATGGAACACTTCATGCTTGCGTGAGATATTGAGACGATCTGACAGACTGAGTGTCCAGCCAAAAGGAAAGGAGAGGCTCTGCTATGTCTTGTAAATGTCTATCAGATCTTTAACCATGTGATCTGTGGTTCTGTCCCTCCCGAGTCCTGGGGCCAACACATAACTGAATGCAGGACGGTTATTCACAGCTGCCTTAGCGCACAGTTTCAAGGGTCGAGGTTCTTTTCGGGAACTTAAATTAACACTTGACCTATGCACTTGTTGAGCACTGGACCGCTGCCACTAACTCTGAGCAAAAAGGAGCGAATGTGACCAAGAGCGACCTTAAACTTAACAACCCAGGGACAACTGTCATGATGTCATCCGAAGGAAAAAAAACCCTGGACCTGCTAAATGAACCCTGGAAAAGAAAAAGGAACAGATCCCATAAAATACTGTGACAAAACCCACAGTGGGTTCAGGATATGGTACATTTTCATCCAGAGAGCCAAAGTGAAACTGGAACTTCTGTGTTCTGTTCCAGACGTACAAAAACCTCATTGTAAATCTCGCTGACATTTGTAATAATGCAAACAAGTAAAAAATCCAGTCCTGGAATGTAACCTCAGTCTTCATTACACCATTCAGTTTAATAAGATTGTCTTGCTTTGGTTGTTTAGTCAGTCTCTTTTCAGTGGCCTTTAATAAACACAATTTCCCACAAGCCCTTAAGGCATTATCCTTCACAAGTACTTCCATACTGAACAGTTCTGCACCTCACATTTTAACTCCTGTGTCAGCGTTCAGTGCCAGTACAGGGAGCGTTGTGTCCTTTTTGTATCCAGGCGGAAAGCAGCGCTGTGCAGTTTTGGCTCGTTTGACTAGAGTTTTAGTCCCACCACAGACCTGAAATGAAAATTTTCCCTTTTATTAGCTGTTACCTCAATCTTTCCCTATCTTCCTCTAACTCTGGCCGTACCTCAAACATAATCTCCTCCTAATCTTAACCATACCACACATCAATATTGTAGAAATGAGAGTTTCCAGTCCTGTCTCCCAAAATGATTCCCATACAGCTGAAGTGCATTCTCAATTAGATTTTAAGGGGAATGCTTTTAGTTCTGGTTTACTTTTGTTTTTGACAAATCACAAGTACTCTTCAACTAAACACATCTTTGCATCTTTTTTTATTTCTTTTACTGTCAGTCTTTTTAAGTCAATCGGTTGCATATTAAATGTGGTAGGAGCCCAGAAAATGGAGAAGATTCTTATGAAAAACATCTTTATTTCTAACCTCAAGCATGGTCTTTTTCTACATTTAACCAAGTTCATCTATTAGTCACACATTAAAACCACTCTGACCCATCCAGTCATGGACACAGCAGCTCTAGAGGTGTCCAACACTGACTTGGAGCTGAATTTATTTTGATTTTGAGGGTTGAAGGTCTGTATTTGGCTTGTTCAGAACTCATCTCAGAAATGCTTGATCTTACTGGTCAATGTCCTTGGCTCTTGGTCATGTTCCTTGAGCTATCACCTATATATCTCCCTAATGAAGCTACACTTTCATCAGGGAGATATTTTGGTACAAACTGGTACACAGCTACACAGTTACAGCCACTTCCTGTTAAAGATGGCTCCCGTCCTTGTATCAAACTACTGACCTGGTGAAGATCTAGCACCAAAACGCCGAGCTAGTACATGGATTTTGGCAAGTTAGACAATGCGTGGGAGATCAAAATCACAGAAAGTTAGATTTAATTTGCATGTTAAAAATCAGATCAAAACTTTACATATTGTCCTCATTAAAAATCTGTAATTTTATAAATGGTAAGTAATTCTTTACAACATTCAAACACTTTTTTTCCTGGACTCAAAAGTGCAAAAATTATTTTTATACAGACATTTACTTTTATTTGAAAGAAAAAATATGCATTAATTAATTATTGCTGATTTCATAAATTCCACAGATTTTCCCTGGTTTGTTTTAATTCCAGATATTGTCTAGATAAATCACAGAAATAGTATTAATTAGCATGTTGACTGTGAAAAAACAACTCCAAAAATGAGGCCAAATTTGTAAATAATTCAAATGAAAAATCGGTGTTTATACAAATAGACTAAAGACAAAATTTACGCTGTTTATCTATGTTTAAATCAGCTAAAATAATATTTTTCAGACATTTGCAGCTATTTTCCCAGTGTTTGCCTTATTCTGGCATCGTTGCTTCCAGATTTTCACCATTTAGTTTGTTTTTTAAGTGTGGACAGCAGAGCTAACAGGAAAATAAAGATTTATGTGACTGTGTAACTTTGCACATGCTGCCATTTTGTCCCGGTCTCTGTTGCAAAACACATAACAGTGACAAATGCTGGAATATCGTCTTCCAGTGTGATATATAAGTGAAGAAGCTCCGATGCTGCTGGAGGTGACTGACAGGGTCACATCTGCTGTAAGGGGGTGTGTCTTTGTGTATATATTTTCTGTGTGTTTGCTTCCATGCCCTTCCCGGGCCCCAGTCAGACATTGTGCTGCTAATAGGGACGCTGGTGTGAGGCTCCATATGTACCTGTGAGTGTGTGTTAATGTGGATGTAGCCCTTGCCTGACCGTGGCCCTGTCAAAGTCTTAGCATGCTCATTTATAGCCAAGCAGCCCATCAATCTTAATAGAGGAGAGAAGTGCAAAGAGCCGATGAAACGCCAGACATGATCACTATTCACTCAATGAGGGCAAGGAGAGAGGGGAGGAGCGACGGAGGACGGGGGAGGCGGAGGTGGCGGGGTGAGGGAGCATCGGGGGAGTGAAAGTGAGGAGGGAGGGAGTGGGGAAGAAGGATGGGGTGAGAAAGACAGAGGTCGCCACTTGTTTATCCCTGCTGGTGATAATAATGATCTGATCTTCTCTCTTCTGGCCCAGACTCACTGCCTGAGTGACGGTGGGAAAAATCTCAGGAAAACTGCTAAAAAAAAGTTATTGCTCCACATTTGTCACAATCACTGTTATATAGGGATGTCGCATATTGGCTTTTTTTTCCCGCTAATAACTGATATGCCGATATTGTCCAACTCTCAATTTCCGATTCCGATACCAACTGATACCGATACCGATATATGTGGGCTAAACTAATTTTCAGTATCATCACATATCTGCTGTCGTGGAATTAACACATCATGCCTAATTTTATTCGGATGCCCCATTGGAGGCATTCTCAAATGAAACAAAGCTTTCCAAATGTAAAATTGTCTGTGCAAAATAAGATAACTACTACAACTTAAGTTATGCAAAAAATGGCATTTCTAAAAAAAAATTGTCTCAAACAACAGTTCACACACTCTCTTTCCCTCCCTCTGTGAGTCCAGTAAATGCCGGCAAAATCCAGACATTATTTTAATGGTGTTCATGACAGGCACAAAAACAACAACAACAAAAAAACGATAACGATATTGACCGATATTACATTTTTCTGCCGATATCGGACGGGCCGAGATTATGGGACATCCCTACTCTTAGATCAAAACATTAATATCAATATCATTTGCAATATTACTGTAGGGTCTTTTAAAGGCACATTACAATATATTCAAGATCTTGTTTGTAATAGTATGAAACTGAACATATAAATGGGCTACACTTGAATTAAAAAGGAGAATAAGAAACTAACTGCATGGCTGCGAGATAAAAACAATAACACAATGATTGAGACGAAGTTTTAAAGTTAAAAACTTCAGTCTCTGCTTTGCAGCATCTGCGTTGTTTTTCCAGTTACCTGTTTTCGTAATGCCAGTGCACTGGTGTTTACAGGACTTTCATTTCTATTTTTATACTTATTTGACACTTTATAGTGTGTTTTTCACTATAGTAGTTTTCAAATCATATACTGTGCATCTTGTTTTTCTTATTTACTATTTATTTGTACAAAGTGGTGGTCACTTTACTCTTTGTGGTTGCTACTGTGACAATAGAATTTGTCCTTGGGAATCGACAAAATATTTCTATTCTATTCTATGCCTTATTTTAATGAGTTAGGTTGACATAATAATCTTGGTATTTAACTTCACATGATGCAACAATACGTTTCAATTGTGCAATATGAGATACCACGTCATTTGTAACTTTTCACTTCATGTGCAATATTTAATGTGCAATTTTTCATACATCTTCATTTCTCAGGTGTAATATTTTCAGTTTAATGTGTAATATTTAATATTCATATGCAATATTTTGATTCCATATGCAATATTTCACTTTCGTTTACAACACTGTCAATGTAAAGTGCAATATTTGACTTTCATCTCATTTTATAGGTACAATACTTAATATTTCATGGTGATATTAATTTTTATCTGAGTATAATTGCCAGAATCACTATTTACAGTTCTATTCCAGCCTTATTTTTAGATTACTTTTATTTCAGTATTGGAATGTACTTATAAATATGACATTTTGGTTTCTTCTGAGCAATATCTGGCACAACATTTTGCACCTCAGCATATCTTATTGCACTGCATCTTATCTTATCTTAGACAATCTTATCACATCTTTTCGTATCGCAGCTTGTGTTATTGTATTTTATCATTTTGTCTCTCATTCTATGCTATTGTTTTTTAATGTTATGGTATGTAATTGTACCTTATCTTAATTTATGTTATGTTTCTATTTTATCTTATGGTGTCTTATATCGTATCTTATTGTTTTTTTTTTAAATCTCATGGTGTCTTATACGTTATATGTCGTATACAAAGTCCCACTTTTTTTTGTTTAGGTGATCAGTTTGGGAGAGTGTGAAGGTGTCAGCGTCAGACTTGGAGGGGTCACATGCTGGCTGTGGGATCACGCTGTGCTCTGAGTCCAGGTTCTGGAATGAGCCGCTGGGTGTCTGTGTTTGTGTCGGTGGGGGTGGGAGCGCTGCTGAGAGGTGGGGAATGGTGAGAGGATATTTGGCAATGTGCTGCGAGACTGTGCTGACACAGGACACTGCGTCTTCATACAACAACAGAGCGATCGCTCTCCCAGGCACAAGGTGCAAGGGGGCTTCAGTAAGTCAACATATACATGTGACGCTGACCACCTGCTCACATTATTATTAGGTTAGAGGGAATAATGTGATGGAGGCAAGCGCTCATAAATAAAGTGACAACTAATAGCACAGCCATAAGAATATGCTCTGAGTCAAACAGTATTATTACCATTCTCAGACACCTGCAACCCATTTCATATCCTATAAAAATGACTGTTTTTAAACTGTAATTGTTTGTAGAACATTTTCCTGTTATTTTACAGATTTTCCCTGTTTTACAGAAAGTAACTAGTATTTCAAATAAGAAAAGTATTAATTTGCATTATGAAAACAATAGGCTCAAACTGTAAACATCTGCATTAAAATTCAGTATTTTAATAAATGGTAATTTGCTCTTTTATATGGTATATGTGTATAAATATCTTAGTGATCACCAAAAACTTGTTTTGTGAGGCAGCCAAACCCTACTCAGCCTATCGTTGACTCCAAATGAACAAAAAAATACTCATACACTGAATAAAAAGTGTGAGTTTTCATTGAAAACCTGAAATTATCGACATATGGTACTGCATATGTACTACTGTTCCAAAGTTTGGGGTCACCCAAATTGATTGTTTTCCATGAAAACTCACACTTTTATCCATGTGCTAACATAACTGCACAAGGGTTTTCTAATCATCAATGAGCCTTTCAACACCATTAGCTAACACAATGTAGCATTAGAACACAGGAGTGATGGTTGCTGGAAATGTTCCTCTGTACCCCTATGGAGGTATTCCATTAACAATCAGCTGCTTCCAGCTACAATAGTCATTTATTATGATTAGACTGGATTTATCATTCATTTAGTGTTATCTTCATTAAGAAAAAACTGCTTTTCTTTCAAAAATAAGGACATTTCTAAGTGACCTGAAACTTTTGAACCATAGTGTACGTAGATAATAAGCAGTAAGATCATATAAAAAAGAATTATTTACATGTTGATTGTAAAAATAAATAAATAAACGTGCATACAGTCCTCATCCAATAACATATTTTTACAAACAGTAATCAGTTCTTTTACAATGTGTAGCTGTAGAATAGCAAAGTTTTGCAGTATATACATCTACTAAAATAGAATTATTTTTCGTATTTGCCATTACTTTCACTGTGCTTTAACATCCCAGTATTCCACCGTCTTTTAACTTGTTTTTCTGGCAACCCTCCTCCCAGATTTTCATTGTTTCTAGGGATAATCTTTTACAGTGTAGCTCTTGTTTCCAGTGCTCTTGCTAAGCTAAAAGAACCAGATTCCTATTTATCTGATTTAGGTTACACATATTTTAATAATCAATAACCTCATTAGGCCCCAGAAAGCAGTAGTTTGGCATGAGTGCTTAAAAAAGCTGCGCCTGCTTTATCCTCATTTTGGCTGTGATGTGTTCTCTTGTTGGACAATTTGACAAGATAAATCAAGTACACATCAAAGCGGCTCAAATATTTAAAACCCCTATTGGTGTCTTGTATATTTTGCCTTCAGGTCTGGAAGCCAGGACCACAGAGGGCAGTGCGGCGAGGTGAACCTGGGAACGCCTGCAACAGCTGTGAGAAACCATCAGATCTGCCATTCCTCACACTTCAACAGCCAACAAGAGAGCGATTTATGACGGTCGGAGAGGGACGAAAAAGAGACGGAGGGCGAAAAAAAGGAGGACAGACGGGGGGAGAAGGAGACATAAACAGAGAGAAAGAGGGAGAGAGAATGAAATAAACACAGAGAGGGATATGAGGAGTTGAAAGGAGATGTGATCAAACAAGCAAAGTGAAAGAAAAAGAAGCAGGAGTAATAGAAGTAGGAAAGAGCAAGATGGCTGAACAGAGGTAGAAAACAAGACTTTAAACATGGACATTTTGACATTTAAATATCTAAAAGACGTCTACATACTGTACAAGCACACATCCACTCCCGGTAATTGTTACTAAACACACAAAAGGAAAGAAGCAGGTTGACAAGTGTGCACAAAGACACTAAATCACTCTGAAATAGCTCCAAGGTCACTCCTTTGACAGTGAACAACCAGAGCAGCAGGACAGCTGAGTGGACGGTGACACGGTGCTGCAGCTAGAGGACGAAGCAGCTCTCTTTAACAACAGGCAGCTCTATTTGCACAGGACTACTGTAGAATTACCTGGGGACCTGATGTAATGTAGAAATCACCCCCAACGACTGTGTTTCATAGGGTGCTTTCACACCTGTTAGTCCGTTAGAGTGGTTCGTTTGGACCCAAAAGTTGTTACAATGTTGCTAATTTCAAATGGTTCAGTTCGCATTCACACCAGTGTTTTCGCAATTGAACCAACTACGATGAATGTTATATCTCCCCCCAGTCGTTTGGCGGTGCTGTTCACAAAAATAAGGTGTTTTAGATGACGTAGGTGAACGCTGATTGGTGCAGCATGTGAAGAGGGAAAAATCCCGGAAGAAAACATTCCATGGATCGAGGTTTATTCGTGAACAACGAACTATGCTCTCCTGTTCGTTCTTGTTGCCATATATTCGTATCATTGCTTTATGCAGCAAGCACAAGTAATGCTGTTGTTCCAGCATGAAGCTCGCATTCAGTACGAGAACATTACACAGTCGTTTTTGGCTACGGAAGCTCCCGTAGACCAAAAAGTCTGCTGCGCCATCAAGCCGGTCCGAATGGAGACAGGTTTGTGTTCTCACCAAGAGCGAACCGAACTGAAGTTCACATAGAAGCGGACCGAGACCACCTCTCGAAGGTGGTCTCGGTCCGGTTCTTTAGTCCGCACCAAAAACATCTGGTCTGCTTTCACACCAGCCCAAACGAACCGTACTTGCTGCTGTTGCGGACTCCAGTCCGCTTTAAGCGGACCAAAAGGCGTATGTGTGAAAGCACCCATACATTCACACAGAATAAACAAAGTCTGTTTTTACATGTATTCACTGACATCAAACCTACAAATCTGACATAAATGGGTGCCAAATCCTAACTGTTAAACCTGTTGAAAGACAGTAAATTCTCCATCGATTGCTGCCATGCATGTCATCATCTCATCTGAGCTTTCTGTGAATGCATATATGAAGCAACAAGAGATTCCCAACAGCTCCAAACTTTTATTTACATTTGTAAGCATGGCCTCCATAGTTCGTAAGCGGGAAAGAGGCAAAAGAAAGCTGCAGAGAAAAAAAAGAATCTTGAAAATTAGACCTTAAATCACAGAGATGCTAATTTGGGCTAATATTATCACAAAATGTCTGTGTTTGGTGAAATTTAGGGATTAAAATTACAGATGACATCGGCAATGATTACAAATGACTAGAGGTCATCAGGTAATAGTCCAATACTCACTGGGCTGTAGGTCTCTGTTGGATCTTTTGATATATTTAAACCAAAAAGAATAAAAGTGAACTACTATCCCTAGGAATTTTGTCACAGTAATTGATGTTTTAGTACAAAATCGACACTGATATTCTGGAAGTCTGCCTTTCTATGGTACTGAAAGTAGCGTGGCTGTAATATGAAGGATGCTGGAGACTGTTATGTCTCCAGAATGAGGTGGAGATGCAATTTCTGGGGGAAAATCATCTCTAAAGTCAAGTATGAAGATGTTTAGCTACATAAAATTGGAAAATGATTGTATTTATATAGCACTTTTATCCAAAGCGCTTTACATGATACGTCACATTTAGCCATTCACACACTGAATACGGAAGCTGCCATGCAAGGCACTAATCACGACTCACCAGGAGCAATTAGGGGTTTGGTGTCTTGCTCAGGGACACCTCAACATGAGCTCAATGGGCCAAGGATCGAACCAGTTACAAGACGGCCACTGAGCCATGTGCCCCACCCCCACCCCCCCACCCCCCAGTTGATGATCAGAGACGAGTTAAAAACAGCCAAAAGTCACAAAGCAAACAGTGTTGCACTTTCACACAGACTTTATAAAATATTCCTTTTACTGTAAATGCCAGTGATTTTGCATTTTTTCTTTTGGTAAATATGAACAATTTGCACCTTTACTGTAAATATCAGTAATTTTGGCATTTTATTTCTTCAATCATATTTATCCCTTCATCCATCCCATTACAATATTCATATCCTGAAATGCCACTGTGTTTAAAGAGCTGAATCTGTTGTAGCAAACTTCCTCACACAGCATTCAAAAAGACATATTCTGGTTGTTTTAAAGGGCTAATGTTGAAATCCATTCTATTAATTGGGTTGTTTTCTGCCTTGATACTGAAACTGGTATCATGAATGTTTGAATTTCCGCGGCATTGACCACTAAAAATCTGGTTTTGTGACACCAACAGTCCTGTAGTGAGGTCAAAGGCCAGTTAAAGCACATTTTTCAAAGTTTCTCCTCCAGTGCAGGTGTGTTTGACCTCCTGCCGTCCAGGTGAGGATCAGCCTTCCTATAAAGCGATCTGACATGAAAGATATTTCCTTCTGCAGCTCCCCTCCTTTTCCACATGTTTCCTCCTGTCGCTTTCACCACTTTCTTTCTGTCTGCTTGTCTTGTCTGCGGTGGGTTGCTGGTGTGAACACTTGGTTTATTTGGTCTTTTAATACAAGCTGACCTTCGTCCCCTGATGTGTGTGCATGAGAATATTTGCGTACGAGTGTGTACGTCGGTCCGGAGAGCAGTCTCCCATGACAACGACGTCAACGAGCCGGAGACGGTGTCGAAAGAAGACCACACCACACGGGGAGAAAACACACATCAAGTCACACACGCACACAAATAAACCTCAGCGCGTATATACCCGTATATCCAACCAAGTCGTACAGCGCACACAAGAATATGTGTGTGTGTGTGTGTGTGTGTGTGTGTGTGTGTGTGTGTGTGTGTGTGTGTGTGTGTGTGTGTGTGTGTGTGTGTGTGTGTGTGTCTGTTTATATGTGTTTTAGTCTTGAGGAAATCTTCAGCATGTGTTAGATGGATCCCCGGGGCTCTCGCTCGGCCCTGATTGGCCAGTCGGTTCGCTGTGTTTGTTTCCACAGCGACAGAGCTGTCACTGCCTCCCGCCACCCAGGTAGAGCTGTCAATCACATGGGCTGGCAGCCAACCACATACAGGCCTCACCGCAGCCAATCACAGCCCACGTTATTACCGAATTATTAAGGAGCAATAATCATCCCTAGAGGAGAAATCATAAAGGATAAAAGAAGCAAAATAATTATCGAGTTATCAAAGTTTTTGACAGAGAAGCATGAAGATGAAGTAGAGTTCCAAACATTAATTGATCAGACAGCACACCAAGAGATACACTAATGCCCAAAAACTCACACTAAAAGCAGTGAACTGATTCTTATACCCTAGAACACAACCTTAAAATCTGGCAGCAAGGGTGCTGAAAACTACATTAGAAGACTGTGAATATAACTGCATACATCTGTTTAAAAAATGACATTAAATACAGTAAAAGGATTTCACTTTCAGACATGAAAGAACGAATTACCATTCCTGAAAATACAGATCTTTATATGAACATTATGGACAGTTTTGGACATTTTTTGTTTGTTTGCTTGTTTTTTGTAAATCAATCTCTTTGTCTGTGGTTTAAAAATATTATCTGTAATTTAACAAAACAGGTAAAAATCTGTTAAAAAATTAAAATCTTGTCTTTCACCATTTTTAAATAAAAAAAATATTTTTCTTTTAAAGAAATGCTGTCTTTTCTTTATTTATAAAGTGTAATTATATGACTCAAATGTTGGAAAAGATCAAATTACCATTTGTAAAAACTTTGATATTCTTAATGTGGATTACATTTACAGTTTGGACCTTTCTCTTTATAGCCATCACATAAATTAATCCTTTTTTTTCTGTGATTTTACCGAACAGTTGCCATTTTTCAGTCCTTAATATCTGTATCTTTTCTTTGAAATGACAGCAAATATCTGTCAAAATAACAATCATTTTATTGATTTAAATACAGTACAAAAAACTTAAATTTTAGTCTTATACACTGATTTCACTAGCTATTATGTGTATTTTAACAAAACTGAGAAACCTGTAAAATGTCTGTTAATTCTTCAAAAAAAAAATCCCTTTTTATGAATCTCTAAATATTTACATACAAATAAAGACAAACCAAAGACCTGCTAATGTACTGTAAAAATACTGTAAAAACTGCAAAAATCAAATATCGGAGTTACTGATGAGAACAGTCAAACACAAAAGGTGAGATAATGTGAATGTGCAGCATTAATGGTACAAAAATGCTTCAGTTTGACGTAACATTTATAACCAACTTGGCTGTTAGGGACATGCATGCTTTGATTAAAAAAATCTTGATTTGACAAACATAAATCACTCATCATATGTTTGCAGTAAATATAGCATGCAGCTCTATTCATGTGAGTTTTTTGTGGAAATAGGACACACCTGTAACGATGCTTCAAACGCTGCAGCGCTGACCATCAGAACAGGAGTCTGAAAACTATAATTTACACGTCAGAGTGTGAATCATTGACAAAGATTTCTGATTCCATCAAAGCATTCGTGCTTTAAGCAAATATTCTGTCCTGAACTAAAGAAGTTACACTTTAAGATTTCTTCCAAAGTCATTCCTGCTGCTGACACAATAAAATGAAGGGTCATAAAAAACTAAAAATAGAGCCCTTTCTATTTTGGAGTTGAGGCGTATCAGAAGGCGATGAAAAGCAGATGTAACACAATATAGAAGTCAGGGTCTTACGGTGCAAAGTCACAGAAGCAGGTCTGTCACATGTTCACAAAAATAGATAAGAACACACATGACGATCAGGTGAGAAAGCAGGAAGACACAGTAGGGTAGGAAGCCTTTCCGCGTCTGCTGGTTTATAATTTACTGATATATGCACAGGTATATGAGCCACCGATTCGCACAAGATATTCAATCCTCGACTCTTTAAGACGCTAACAATTAGGGAAATTTGAGACTAACTGTCCTCCTGGCATGTGGTCAGTGTGACCCAGAGATTAAATCACTGGTCAGCACAGAAAACATCCTTCAAGCAGGAGTCGAACCAGCGACCTAAGGATGTCTGTTACTGTCTCTCTACAGTCCTCCGCTCTACCAACTGAGCTATCGAAGGGGCTGAAACACTGAGTACTTGAACACAATGACAAACTAATTATGAGTATGAGTTATCACAAACAGCAAAGAGCAAAACAGCAGTTTAATCTATCTATACTCTGTTCTCTTTCACAAAGTCAAAATACTGCTGCTTTGTCAAAGCTGCTAGACTTCTCAGAGATACAGCAAGTGTTCATGTTATTATTTGATATCAACAGATGTATTATATATACGTCTTTCCAGTTTAAATGAACTGGAAGAGAAGGTTGGACTGTGTTTGCAGCGTAACATCAGTGGTTTACTTTCTGCATCAGCGAGGTCCTGAGGGTCCACTCCTGTCCAGGTGAAGTCAATTTTATAATTCTCATAAATGTCTCAGACTCGTACAGGGGCAGTAATGAGCATGCTCAGTGGTTATGTGCATGCATAAAATGCACAAATATATATTTGATTACAAGACTGCTAACATTCAGAAATGCAGCCACTTACTACTCAAGGAATTGTCCTGACAATCGGAGAAATTTGATATTTATTCAAACCTCCAACAGCCCAGTGAGCACAGAAAATGTCCTTTGAGCTGGAGTCGAACCAGCGGCCTAAGGACGTCTGTAACTATCTCTCTACAGTCCTCCGCTCTACCAACTGAGCTATCGAAGGGGCGGAAGCACTGATTACTTGAACTCAATCACACACTAATTATGAGTATCAGTTATCACAAACAGCAGCAAGCAAAATAACAGTATAATCCATCTATACTCTGTTTTCTTTCCACAAAGTCAAAATACTGCTGTTTTGCCAAAGCTGCTAGTCGTCTCAGAGATACATAAAACGTTAGTGTTGTTGACTGATGCTGACAGACTTACAGGAGACTTTCCAGTTTAAAAGAACTGGAAGAGAAGATTGGACTGTGTCTGCAGCGTAACATCAGTGGTTTACTTTCTGCATCAGCGAGGTCCTGAGGGTCCACTCCTGTCCAGGTGAAGTCAATTTTATAATTCTCATAAATGTCTAAGAGTCGTACAGGGGCAGTAATGAGCATGCTCAATGGTAATGTGCAGATATATATTTGGTTACAAGAACATTCAGAAACACAGCCACTTACTACTCAAGACATTGGCCTAACAATTGGGAGACATTTGATATTTATTCAAACCTTCAACAGCCCAGTGAGCACAGAAAATGTCCTTCGAGCCGGAGTCGAACCAGCGACCTAAGGATGTCTGTAACTGTCTCTCTACAGTCCTCCGCTCTACCAACTGAGCTACCGAAGGCTGAAGAGCTGATTGTATGTAGAGGACAACAACCTAACCACGACTTAAGCTGTAACAACCCTTGGATGCACTACGTGTCAAAAGTGACCCGTATTCAACGACCCTAAAAGAGACCAAAAGGGACTTTGATTTTTATCAAGTAACAAAATGTAGTAATTATTCTGAATTACAGACAGAAATATGTACTGAAGATTCATCTGCGATTATGTCGACGTTCATCTACTTGACAAATGAGGACATTGTAGTTTCATTGTGCATTATAGTCATGTGACATGTCTGAGCAAAGCTGCCTATAATCCCTCATTGTACAAAAAAACCATGAGTGTGCACGAGCAGCACTGTGACTGTTGTGTTGAACCAGGATCAGACCGCCAACTATGAAGCACTGTAGTCAACCAAAGATAGATCTTAGCCTAAATACACATAAATCGTTGGTATTTGGAGCAAACTAAATAATTTTAATGAGCTGAGATTAAGCGTATTGCATGATTTAGAGCAGAAACACGCTTTACTTTAAATGGAACCCATTTAGGTTGCATTTTTTCCAAAACATCCCTCTCATGAACACAATGATTTTGCATTAACTGTCTTGCTGATATATGGTCTGTGTGACCAAACCACCAAGATGGTAGCTACTGAAAACATCACCTCCTTCGAGCCGGATTTGAACCAGCGACCTAAGGATGTCTGTTACTGTCTCTCTACAGTCCTCCGCTCTACCAACTGAGCTATCGAAGGGGCTAACACCTTGACCATATGAACACAATGACAAACTAATTCTGAATATTTGTGATCACAAACAGCAGACAGCAAAACAGCAGTTTAATCTATCTTTACTCTTCCCGGGAAGTCAAAAAACTGCTGTTTTGCCAAAGCTGCTAGTTGTCTCAGACATGCACAAAATGTTCATGTTGTTGATTGACACTTACAGACGTATATCAAAGGGGCTGAAAGCAACCATGGATGTACATCACAATAAACTATTACTGAGCCGTTTCTTTCACGGGTCAATTAAACCACCTCATACTTTGAAAAATTAAAATAAAGGTACCCAGTGTGTTCAAATGTGATAAGAAGAGGTTTTGATGGCCTGAATATTCTCCGAGTTCTTCAACAAAGTATTGTAGGTGTTGCATATTTTCAAATGTTTTCTTTGTATTTCTACTAAAACACCAGCTGTCCTCCTGCTAAAAGCTTTAATACAGATCATTAACTAATAATTTAACTTGTTTGGATATTTTTCTACCACTGTGTATATAATGGAAGCTGATTGCTCACCTCTTTTCTCCTTTGTGTCTGCATGTGTGTGTTATGTTAACAGGCTCATTTCCGCGGATTTCACTGTGGATGTTTTGGTCGGTTTAAAAACTCCTGTGGAAATCCAACCTCTGCTTCCTTTCTGCAAACCCCACAGTCAAAATACACTTGTTTAGGCTTCGCAGGGATTACAGAGGGGTTAGCTGGGGCCAGAGGAGAATTAGTGCATGGGTCAAGGTGGATGAAAAACTTTTTAGAAATGGGGTTAAGAAGCAGAGTTTAGGTTTGGGGTAAGAAATAGCTCCAAAAATTCTCTTTTCCTTCTTTTTCTGTTTTCTATTTGAGAATGAAAACTAGAGGAGGCTTCTAATGAACAGAAAGCAAACGTAAAAGGAAAAGTTAGTACAAATATAGCAGCAGCAGGCTGTTGTAGCCGCTGTTCCAGCCTGAGCAGTGTGCTGAGGGGTTAATTAGGCGAATCAGAGACTAATCCCTCTCCAGGGTCATCTGCTGGGGTCAGGCCTAAAAAGGGAAAGGTCACAGCAACATCCGGCTCAACGCATTAATGATGTGTTCATACTGTAGGCCTGTGTGTGGGTTTGTCTGCCATTTGTTTGTTTATCTCGGTGTATTTTTAAAGCTGTTTCTTTTAATCCGCTTATATCTTAAAATTAGTCGTGTACTGCTGTTGAAACGGCGAGCAGCTGCAAGCATCTGCTGTCACTGTGTGGTGTTTATTTGACCAAATGGCAGCAGATGGAACAGTATTGATGATCGGGCTCTGATCGCTAGTATTGATTGGTGATTACAGTGAAGGGGCTTTACTGTATTCAGTTCGGCAGGCTCACAAACACACTGAAGGAGCTACTGTAGCCCGCAGGGGACAAACAGCTCCGAATGTGTGACTGCTGAGCAAGGACAGGGATTAAAACAAAACACATAGATGTGTGTTACACAAACACACACTCACCAACAGACTGAACACATTGCATGGTCACTACTAAAAACAAATGCGTTCAGATTTTCACGTTTCTGATCGAGTTTTTGTAGTAGTGTATTAAAATGCTTGAACTGGCAGAAAATGGGTAATTATCTCCTTCACTCTCCAAATAAAACCAACATCTGGTCAGAAGTAGGACAGCCAGTTCAGTTATTCAAGTCCAGTGTTACTCCCAACTCCTCATACAAACCCGCTACGTCCTTTTGAGCATCTCCACTGTCTTGGTTTGCGTTCCAAATCGAATACTTGTTTTTTACTTTACGTACATAAAGCAGCTGCCCTCATGAAGTACGTAATATTTAATACAACTGTGATAGACTACTTCAACATAATTTGTCATAAATTTTGCTCATCCACACTATGTGTTGGGGCAAGCTAGATCTTTTTCTGGTGTTCTACATTGTCTGAAAGTACGGGTACTGGAAAACATTTCAACTTTAAATCAGACGCAGACTTGAGAGTAATGAGTTTGAGAAGCCCTTCAGAATGGGTTCTAGTGTTTTACTACAGCACAGTGGGTCGGATGGCATGATGAGGATGATCACTAATGTGGGATTAGTATTACCTCACGACCAGTGGTGATTTGTAACAATTGCCGAGGATGTCTGTAATATTAATCCTGTGTGAATGTTCCAGGTCTGTAATTTGTAAAGAAAAAAAATCCACTGGAAATTATCAGCCTTATTTCTACAAACACAAACATCCTGTGATAATACTAGTCCCGTATGAATCTGCATCTTAGCGATTGGAGGGTATTTTAGTTTTTTTTTAAAAATTGCGGGCGTTTTTCTACTTCTTTCCCAGTTGAATTACGGAGACTGTGGTGTAAATTACTGAATGTATTTTAGGTGCAAATGCAGGAGTATTCTGATACACAACAGGCCTATGGAGCATTCACAGAAACGGCAAAGTCAGATCAACAAGAAGAGGGAAATTTGGGAGGATATTGAGATGGATGACATGCGTAGCAGTATGTGGTAAGAGACAGGCCTATCTACAAACGCGCTGATGACCCGTTATCCTGACAACGCTGCCCGCTGTTCTCAAGTCACGTTGCTGCTTTGACTTATTTACTGTTGCCATGACGACCACATACCACGGTAAAAGTGATAATTTTAACCCGGATCACAAGCTTTACATAAACCTAACAACAGCGGATGTTGTGACATGCACAGATTTGACATCATGTCCAGGCTGTGATGTCAGTAAATTTGAGTAAAATACAGACGTGGGGGACTAATTCACAAATTACCAGAGATCCCCAGGTAATACTAACCCCACGAATAGGGCTTTAGATAGCTACTTTTAGAAATCACAGCACAGTGAAGCAGTACACCTGTGAAATGTCACTAAAACCATGAATGTGTTTGTTGGCACTAGACCTGAGTGCTAAACTGACCTTGATACATAAGATGCAAACTTTGAAATCACAGAGCAAAAACATAAAGTTGAGTTGGACAAACAAACCAAAAGTGTGCTCCCTCACTGGCTCATAAACAGCCTATCATACTCCTTGATAATGGAGCCCCTTCGGCCTCCTTCTCTCATAGAATAGAATAGCCTTTATTGTCATTGTACCGGGTACAACGAGATTAGGATACCAGTTCCCATTTGGTGTCAAAGCAAAAAAAGAGCAATAAACAGTAACAATTTAAAAAGAACAATACATATATGTACACAAAGGCATAAATGCAATAGCAGCATGAGTCTTTCAGGTGCCGAAGGAATGCGAGTGTCAAAGGAGAAAAGGAGTCTCCCAAGGCAGGCTAGTCTGTACACCTGGACCTCTTGTCACCCCTGTCTGCACTTGTCTTGGTGGAGGTTTAGGCTGGCAAGGACCGATGATTGCCCTTCCAAGACAGGATTCATGATCTAAAAATAGCCACCATCTAAGCGATTCACTTCCAATGACCAGCTGACAGACTTGCCCTCGCGGTGCACACAGAGGCCGGCGTGAGGTCTTTGTCCACTGATATCCAGTCCAGGCCACCTTAACCTGAGCAAAAGTTTCACCCTGCTGGTCGCCTTCCATGGGCCTTCGCTTTCTTTATGTAATATGCACCACAGTGAGATCATTCTTCTAAGCTTAATTCTTTGTATCTGTGTGTGCTTTTCATTGTTTTTTTGACATTAAAATTATCACCTGTGTGCTTTGATAAATAAAACAACTAAATCCAAATCAAACAATATTATTTTTCATGGTCTTGATTGCAGATAGGTCAATAACAAACATAATATTGATTGAAATGACAGATGTTATGATGACATTTTTCAGCTACATATCGCTCAGCCCTAGATAGCGCACCGTCCTAATTCTGTCAGCAAATCTGGTTCAGAAAGATTCATTAAACCTGCTAACACCCTAAGGAGAGTTTCAGATGTCCTCATTGAAAAATTCTTGCCTCTTCTCACTTCACTTCAGTCAAACACACACGCACACACACTCACACACATTTCTGGTTCTTATATCCCTGTGGGGACTTACCATTGACTCCCATTCATATCTAACCCCTAACCCTAACCTTACCCAACACCAAAACAATGCCTAACCCTAAAGAAACTTTTTGCACTTTTACTTTTTTCAGTAACAACAACATGGCCAAGAAAACACTGCTTCCCCCCGTGGGGACCTCATTTTTGGTCCCCACTGTGACGCGAGTCCCCACCGAGATAGCGTGGAGTCAGGTCAAAGTCCCCACCGGTATAGGTAAACACGTACGTACACACACACACACACACACACACACTCACTCATGTATGTAACAACACACTTAGCTGAGTTCCTCATCAGTCACATGCATACACATGCAGTACAGTATGTAAGGTATCCTGGGTTCGGCTCAGACGACGTGATTCGATACTCGACTCCTTAACAGTTGCACAGAACCAGACACTCTATTTAGCAGGTTACCGAGCAACACATCTCCAAGCTTTGATTTTTAATAGGCTGCCTTGAGGCACACATTTTATTTCATCAGCTTAAGATACCGTTTATCTATAGATTTATGTGACATATACGAACTCTGACCAACTCCCTTCCTGTTCACACCTCCTTAGCTCCTGCATGTATGCAACAGCACTATGGCTATATGTCTAAGAGCTGTAGCTTCCAGATGTGCATTTGTATGTGAAAATGATTATTTCTTTTGCTTCATTAACATGTCAGTGTGGTGTTTTTATATGCTGGAAGGAATCATGAACGAAATCATCAGTCAGCATCATGACTGAGCATTTCCACCTTCAAACTTCAGGGTTTCATAAGTAACAAAACTAACGATTCAATCCAGTCAGCTTGCAGGGTGGAGTTTTCTGTAACATTATTCTTCTTCAAAAACTGGTTTACAGTTCAAAAGTCATGTAATTAACTAGTGTAAAGTAGTTCTAGCTAGTGGCAGAGTGGTTGGTTGAGAAAAAGGCCTGGACTTTATGGATCTGCACATGTTTAAGGAAGCAATAATCTAAGCCATCTGAAGTTCATTTTTATGGAAAAAACTTCTAAATGTGTAACTTTGATACATAAAGATGAGTTTTTAGTGGTTTAATCAACCAGTGGAAGGACTTTAGTCCATGTTAGTCAGTTTTAGGTACATGATGGTTGGTGCATGATAAAATGTAATGTAGCTCAAGAACAGCTAAACTTCTCGCATGGTTTAATTTCAATAAATGGTAAAATGAGTTAATCAGAAATCAAAAATGACAGAAAAAGTTCAAAAACTGAAAACAGATTGTTTCATCAAAACTCTTTTCTTCTTTCTTTAGATTTATTTGTTCTTCTAGTATATAAAACTGAATATAAAATAGTTCAAACCAGCTAAACTTGCAGCAGCTCCAACAGTAACATGCTGCTGACAGACCGAACCTTCGCTATTAATAAACAATAACAGACAATAACATATCAGTCAGAGGGACCAAAGCACGACTTTCCCTTAAATACTTAAACTAATTTTGCTGCGACTTCACTTCATCATTTTACATGAAATGACGTATGTTTACATTGCTGTACTAAGCAAACAAACTTAGAAGCAAACAGCTAATTTAATACAATTTGTTTGAATTTGTTGTGCAACCGTTTTAGGTTTAAATGTCTTTCAAAAATAAATTCCTAAACGTTTAATTCTGGACGTAACGCACCAAAAATTGCTTGTTTCATTGCCTCTTTAAGTGAAAGATGTGGGGAAAAAAAGACACAAGAACATGGAAAACTTAACAGTTTTGATACCTGTAATCATGACAACAGTGAAAAGATGGCGACAGTTGTAGCCTCCAAATCCTTAAGATACATAAAAATTGTTAATGCAAGACAAAAATAAGGTTAGTATGTCTTTAGCTTGTGTTGCTAAAACTCGCTGGCAGCTAACAAAAATTAAATGACTACACATTTTCATTAACATCAGGTGCTAAAGAAACCAGGTACACATCAATAAACACACACTTATGCTTCCAACACCTAAAGCAACACACAGGAAACCACCCCAGCTTCACTGTATGTGTGTGTTATTATCTCCTCACAAAGACTGATGGGAGTCTCCCTGCAGCCGCAGCGTTTCCCAGCTGGATCGTTTTGATAACGGAGTGCTTGTGAATGAACGGCTTTGTCTTCATTACTGT
Source organism: Acanthochromis polyacanthus (assembly GCF_021347895.1). Taxonomy (NCBI): domain Eukaryota; kingdom Metazoa; phylum Chordata; class Actinopteri; family Pomacentridae; genus Acanthochromis; species Acanthochromis polyacanthus. The sequence continues at coordinate 4,144,027 of NC_067128.1, forward strand.
ATGGAAAGCACATGTGTGTCTACGTGTGTGTTTGCGTGAGCCATCCGCCGAGGCCGGTGTCAGCCATGCAGGTGTGAAGGTGTGAAAGAAATGAAATAAACCGCCTTCAGTGTGTGTGACCTTGTGTACCTGTACACGTGGGCGTGAGAGAGTATTTTAGTCTGAGCGACTGATGCTGAACCTCTCAAACTCTCACACTGACACCTACACTGGAAATAAAATCACATGTTTGTGTTTTCAGGATGAGTGTCCATGTCTGACTTTTGTTGTTGTTGTTTTTGTGTTACCTTTCTGATGATAGGGGAGAGTGTCCCTGGTGGGGGAGGGCAGGGAGGACAGAGGGGGGTAACTGCTTATTACAGGCATCCAGAGAGCAGGACAGATGGTTAGACACTGGTCAGGGTTACACAGCAAAAGGCTGTAAAACAGATATGAGAAAACCATGTGTGTGTGTCACCTCAGAGCACAGATGCACACATATGTACGCCCATTCATGTGCACATTTGAGAGGAAAGGCTCGGAAGCAGAAAGAGAGAAGACTTTCTCAAGACGAAAGGTGCAATTTGGGACGAGAGGTTCTTCTGGCAATTTTCTCAACACTTTTTTTTAAGATCTTGAGCAACAACAGCATAAAAAAACAATATTAGAAGTTGGACAGTTTGAAAATAGCGACTGCAATTTATCTATTGGAAAAAACAAAGGCAAATTATTCCTAAAAATTCCAGATATAAAGTGACAGTTGGGAAACAATATGCATTATCGTCTATCTGCTGGTAAATATGCTCTCAATCTGAGCAAATTCTCACTGGTCAGACAATCACTAATGTTTCCATTTCTAATGTTTTCCTCAGAAAAGAGCTGCATCAGTAACTTTCCTGGATTAATCCATTATTTCTGCCAGCAGAAGGAACACATTACCTGTAAACGCTTCCGTATTTTCACAACTTTCAACTCATCCGACCAAAAGGATGCTGCTGGGTCTAACTTACTGAACATTTACTGAACATTTACTCAGGGTCGATTCCCAATGATTTGACATTATGTGTTAAAACAGAAGGGTGAACTTTGCACATGTAGCCGGTCTGGCCTAACCCTTAGTCCCTCTCTCCTCTGCGTTGTGTATGTGTGTGGAGAATGATAATAGGAGACCACTTCGTTCACGCCAGCTGGTTTATTCCTTCTCCAGTTCCGCTCCTGATGAAAATAAAATACATTTGGTACAGCAACCACGAGGCAACACGCTAGCCACTCCGTTCCCATCAGATTCTCAAACTGTCTCATCAAAATACAACAAATAAAACAATCATGTACAGGCCGATCACATTCCATTCTACCAGCTAGCGGCATTTTTATATTATAATTCATAAATTTGTAACAATCAAACAGAGAACACAATATCAACATTGAAACAGAACTATGAAAATAAATGAATAATTAAACAAAATACAACATACACAAAAAGAGGAGGGGGAGCTCACATACCTGATGAAAATAAAATACATTTGGTACAGCAACCACGAGGCAACACACTAGCCACTCTAAAGAAGGGCAGAAAATGTACCGCATGAGAGACCGCACGACCCCACCAGCTAGCCTAATTCCTCTCTAATTCGCTGTACTCAACGACTAAAAATACCACTATGATATTCAGACATTGAATAAAGTAAATCACAAGTAATAGAACAGTCCTTAAACCACATTCAAACGTGTCTTTTTTGTGTCTGAAGCTACAAATGAAGAGCGCTCTCTGTTCACTCACCCGTTCCCATCAGATTCTCAAACTGTCTGAGGAGAGAAGCGCGAACAGAGAGGAAGTGATGTGAGGAAGGACAAAGGTCAAGTAAAAATCTCAAAATAAAAGTCACAGTGTCAAAATAAAATAAAGCTCCCAAAAGGAAAATACATAAATAAATACGCAATAACAATGATAAAAAGAACAAAACAAAATTAAATAAGAGTGTAAACAAAAACAAGGACGGATTTTGGGTGAAATTAATAAGTCCCTGACACACTTGTTACACACACAGCAGTTTTATATCACACATTGACAACCAACATGTCAGATCATCTAAGAACAGCAGTAAACTTGTTTGTGCTCTATCCCTCGATTTAATACAGCTTGAGTCATGATCAGGTTGTCATCCTCTACATGCACTCAGAGCTTCAGCCTTCGATAGCTCAGCTGGTAGAGCGGAGGACTGTAGAGAGACAGAAACAGACATCCTTAGGTCGCTGGTTCAAATCCGGCTCGAAGGAGGTGATGTTTTCAGTAGCTACCATCTTGGTGGTTTGAACACACACACCATGTATCAGCAAGACAGTTAATCCAAAACCACTGCGTTCATGAGAGAGACTGTTGAACCAGGATCACACTGACAACTATGAAGCACTGTAGGCAACCAAAGACAGATCTTAGTGTAAATACAACGAAATCATTTTAATAACCTTGAATATATTGTATGATTTTAGAACAGAAACCTGCGTTATTTTAAGTGGAACACATTGCAACATCCCTCTCATGAACACAATGATTTTGCATTAACTGTCTTGCTGATACATGGTGTGTGATCAAACCACCAAGATGGTAGCTACTGAAAATGTCACCTCCTTCGAGCCGGATTTGAACCAGCGACCTAAGGATGTCTGTTACTGTCTCTCTACAGTCCTCCGCTCTACCAACTGAGCTATCAAAGGGGCTGAAACCTTGAGCATATAAACACAATGACAAACTAATTATGAATACCTGTTATCACAAACGGCAGACAGCAAATCAGCAGTTTAATCTATCTATACTCTTCTCTTCCCGGGAAGTCACAAAACTGCTGTTTTGCCAAAGCTGCTAGTTGTCTCAGAGATACACAAAACGTTCATGTTGTTGATTGACACAGAGAGGTATAGAAGTCTTTTCGATTTAAAAGAACAAAAAAATTGGTTAAAGGAAAGATCACAGAAAATGACCTTTGAATCAGCAACCTAAGGATGTCCATTCCTGTCTCTCTATAGTCCTCTGCTCTACCAACTGAGCTATCGAAGGGGCTGACTGCATGTAGAGGACAACAACCTAATCATCATTCAAACTGAACTAAATCTAAGGCTTGAACCAACCAGTTTAAAATGCTACTGACATAAATGAAGCCGAGACCACATTTTATTTTTGTTTCATTGATTTTGTCCCATGAGAACAAAACACAAACATCCCTGATCATCAAAAGAGCAAAATAACTCCAAGTAGCATCAACAACCTCTTTGCCCAGCCCAGCTGTCATCACCCTGAGGAGCCGGGTGACACATCAGTTCACTGGAACCACAGACAGGCGCCAAAGACGAGCTTAATCTGCTCACACATCTCTTCCTCTGCTTTGGTCCGTTCAAGTCTTCAGGTTTCTTTCTCTCTCTCTGGATTCTCTTCAGTCACACCCGAGCATACACTCACACCTGCAGCGAGGCGAGACTATCTGAGTCGGGATCTTTACGGAGGAACAGATGAGGCCGGCTGGGAGGGGAAGCTCCATCTGTTTCATCTGTAACCAGTGTGGTGGTCACTGTTGGTTTCTGGTTGTTTGCTGTGTTTAGACACGTGTGCACGGCCTGTGTTTGCACGTGTGTTTGTTTACCGCTGTGGGTTGTAATGCCAGTTGTATTCCCATCAGGGCATTTAAACAGCATCACACCGCTTCTCTGATATTATACGGGTTGTATCTATAATCTAGAGGTTACTCTGGAGTCAGGATTTATATTCAATTACAGCGTGTGAAATTCAGAATTGATAAACTAAACTATGTGTCATCATGAGGAAACCTGGAGTTGGTATACTTGCATTGAGGAATTTAACACTTTGATAGACTCAATCCGTACTTTGGCGGCTCTTTGTATTTCAGAGTGGATAGACAGCATCATAAAAACGGATTAATACTGGAGTCATTCTGTTTAACATGTGAACCTACAGGCAGTCAGGGATTCTAATCCAATACTTTTCGTCAGATTCGATACACATCTCCCCTAGATGTCGATTCTGTGCATCTTTCTGTGAAACAAAGTAGCTCAGATTGATCCACATGACACTATGTTACCATGTGTTGTGGAAAGGACAGGTGGAATGAAATGAAGGAAAAGGAGGGAGTAAGAATGAGGACACTAAATCTGGCACACATTAACTTTCTAACTATGCTAACAAGTTAAGTGCATTTAACCCTTTTAAAGTTACAATCTGATGTTTTCAAATCTCCTGAATGTGCAAACTGTAGAAGCACCGCATGCTGGCAGGTAGTTTATTGGTTTCTGCAGTCTACATGTTTTGCCATATGATTACTTTGATCCCTGTAGCTATGCAGCTGAGAATTATGCTGCACAAAGGTGAAATTAGCATGGAATTAGTCCATAGTGCTAAAATGAAGGGGAGGAAATTGTGAGACGCAAAGAAGATGCCAGTTTGTTTGGTTTCTTATCCATTCCCCACAGTTGCACAGTTCTCCAGCCTTAAAAAGCTTAGGTGTTAATTGACAGTTTAATTGGTTCTAAACCTTTGTTTTCGCTATGCATGAGAATCCATATCACAGAAAGTCAAAGTGATATTTTTATGGTCTGATATTGATGCAGACATCTCACCTTGAGTCACCTCCTTGTGACAGCTGGCTAAACTGCTTCTAGCTGCTGAGTTAATATGATTTTGTCACCCAAAAGCACCAAAATGAAAGTTATTTTTGTTGTTTTGTGTCTAACTTTGACTCATGAACTCACTCAGTGAAATCTATTCTCCTGTATGGGTCACTGCTACAGGTGCTGTTAATGCAGAAACCATTCCTCGGTCTAAAATACTCTGTTATTTTACTTTTATAATGTTATCTTATTCTTTTTTCCACAACCATCTGGCAACGCTTGGAAATGATCCTGAGACCCACTTGGTGGTTCAGGCTGATATCCACTGAACTAGCACAAAATTTAACTGCTTCAACTGTAAAATAAATAGAATGGATGCAGATTTTCACATCATATTACATGTGTGAGGATTTAAATTATTTAAATTCAAGGTTGACAGCAAACTGATACTAAGACTACTTCTCAAAAAGGTTAGTAACATGACAATATGAGACGGAAACAAAAAGGAGAGAGAAGAAATGAAGGATCAAGTCAAGTTCTTAGTTCCCACGACCGACCCGCTGCAGGAGACGCTGCTGGGAAGGACACGGCATTCGAACGCCAATGTAGCATGAGTCCGTCTCCCAATAAGAGCATAATATAGACGGTCGAACACGCATCTGTGTGTACGTGTGCTTATGTCCATGATATCATCTCCCAGTGCTGCTGTTACCACACCTTTCCATCCGGTTTAGACCCATGACCAAATAAACACCATTCACACTCCAGTTCAGTCCACATACACTCATATTTGCACACACACACACACGCACAGATAGAAGGTCTTATGTGTGTAATTGAAATAAAACAGCCCAAAGGTTGCGACCTGCTGGCTCTGCTGATGTGCTATTAACTCTCACTCTCTCTGTCACATTCCCACCGTCTTTCATACATCTTTTCATACATGAATTCACATCAGACTTGTCGTCGGTGTGTATTTAGCATCTAATGAAAATACGTCTCTGTGTGTGAACTGCTGCTGCACGGCTCATGAACCTGAAAATTTCTAATTTTTCACTTGCAGTATCTGCGTGTTGAGCTGCAAGTGGTCTGACATGACAGCGAAGGGGTCAAAATAATAAATGCATTAAGGCTACATCCACACAAAGATGTTTTCATTTTAAAAATATAAGTTCTGCTACATTTACACCTAGCATTTACACTAGCCTTTACATCTTAGGACCTCTAAAATGGAGATCATTTGGATCATTGCGCATCCAGTTGTAGTCTAAAAACTCTACAGGTGCATTTAAGCAGCCGAAATATTTGGAATTAATGACACAGAAGCACATGTGTGCTTTGTTTTTGGGTTTCAACTAGATTTGTTTTGCTTCCATCTTGTGAATCTTTTTTGCAACAGACTTCAGCCTTAACTACCGGTGGTTAATTCAACATAGTTAGCAAAACACAAGTGTTTTTGACCTTGTGGTCTCTGCCAGCAGCTGTTGAGCTGTTAAGGAAATTTCTGGTCTTACTTTCTGCTGGATGGTCAAAGGATGTGCGTTTAAGATTATTTCTAAAAGAATGTTAAAACCCTGATCTGGTGCTTTTATTTTAAACATTAGGGAACCCCCGATAACAGATATTTGGAAACAAAATGTTATATTTTAACAGTATGAGGTAGGGAGGAGTCTATCTTTATAAACTAAGCATCTATATTAAAAATACTACAGCTAAATATGTGCGCTAGCAACAGAAGTGAGGCGTCACAGCATGACTAGCATTAGGATGTTCTCCTCCATTTACCGTGAGATCAACTGATTGAGACTGATCAGTTTGTCTCCTGCAGTTTTGTCTGTTGTTCATCTGTGTTTTGTTAATCTTTCACTGTTATGCCACCATATATTGCCCACTAAGGTCCAGATTTTAAAGCAGCATTATGGCCAGACATCTCACTGAGACACTTTCTGTGTTTTGTCCTTCAATCTAACACTATTCAGTTCCACAAATGTGTTGAAGCATCACTTCTGCAGCAGAACCAGGTCTCCTCCTCATTCATTCTCCCTCTCTTTTGTTTTCTCTCAGCACTAATCTAAATTCCTCGTGAACACCTTCCATCACGCGCCCGATGATCCATGCAGAGCGTCCTCCCTGACGAGACCGTTTCATCATCCCTGCGGCACACACCGATACTCGCACACAATACACACTGTATTGTGTTGCTGGCCTTGCCCCTCGACCTCTTCGCCCATAACTTCAGCAGTGTTTGGATCCCACACACACTGGCCTCTGAGCGCTAACAGATAAATCCAGAGGACTTTCAGCAACCTAAACAGGGCAAGCACACACACAATATGTAGGTCTGTCTGCACGTATAAGTGTGTTTTCCTTCAGTGTATTCTGCATATGTTATATTTGTGTGTTTTATATTTACTTTAAATCTCTGTCTGTGTGTTTAAGTGTATTTTCCTTCAGTACACAATGCATATATGGTATATTTGTGTGTTCTACACTGGCAGAAGCAGTGTGACCATGCTGTCTGTGTGGCCAAGAGTCTTCTCCCTTCTGAGAGTTGGATTTAATTTAGGGGCTCGGCTACGACTCCCTTGACTGCTGTAGGCGTCACGCTCTGTAACGCCACAGGGGCCCACAGAAGAAAGGAGAAGACAGAAGAACATGCAGACGTCTGAGGCTGACAAAGTCCAGGGTAACTTTCTTTTATTATCTAAAATGTGTAACGGTGTTCTGTGTAACACTTTGCAGTTCTGTGTTCACCCAAAAGCCGGGTTTCAAAATGTAATTATTGCCCCCGATTACTTCATCAACAAATGAGCATGGATTGTTTTAAGCAAAAATAAAAAATGACTCAGTATTCTAAGTTTTCCTTTTCTGTGTTTTGTGCCTGTGTTCAGACTGTACCATTAGCTACCAGAGGTCAGCCACAAACCCAGTAGTTAGGGCTGGACCAATATCCGAATATTCGTTCGCTACGGCGGTATCCGGATATTAATTTTGGAATCCGAATATTCGCCTCCCAACCCCCGCCTTCGGCCCACATCAGCTCATATCAGCTCATCCCGTCCTGTGATCACATACACGTATACACACATGTCGATGACATATACACAGACGAAAATATTCGGAGCTCATCTCTTCCCTTCGCCTTCGGCCCACTTTGGCTCATCCCGTCGTGTTCGGTTCATCTTGGCTCCTCCATTTGTGTTTGTAAACACCACCCAAATGGCCAGGTTGCTGCCGACTCTGACATCACGCTTCACTTTGTTGCATAAACACAAGACAAGATGCTGAAAACCTCCGCTGTTTGGGAATTCTTCAGTTTACTGAAGACAAAACGAAGGCAAAATTTGGACCCGGGAGACCAGACGAATGGATCCGAACATTCGGGCGTCTCTGCCACTGCCACCAGCCGTCGCCGCCCGCCCCCGCCTGCCCCCCTTGGGACATTAGGGGGCGGAACGAATATTCGGATATTCGTCTTTAATAGGGCCCGAATATTCGGAGGCCAGAAACCACTATTCGGGCCAGCCCTACCAGTAGTATGGTCACATTATGTAGAATATTATATAGAACATCTGACCGTGCTGTAATTTATCAGCTGTTCTATTTTAAGAAGGTTTGGAGATCTATGTGAACATTACGGTTAGACTGTAGCCATAGCCGTGTGATTTGGTAAGAATTACTGAATAAATAACTATTAATGATTAAACGAATGACTGAATAAAGTCAACACCATTGTAATAATGTTAAAGATAATATATTGTCGATACCATTATATCAAAAACCTGTATTCTCATTAATGGCAATTTGTTATTTTACAAAACTGACTGCAAAATTTTTATTTTTTTTGGCTCTATTTAAACCAGCAGAAAAGTATTGATATTTTACAGATATTTGTCTTAACTGTCTGAATTTGAAAGAAAAAATATTTATATTAAGGATTAATAAATGGCAAACACTTTTTTCAACTTTTTAAAATTTGACAGATTTTCAATCACACGTGATGCTAAAATCACAGAAAAACAGCATTAATTTTTTAATTTTAATGAATCTATAAAGAATAACAGGCAAAACTTGTATTTAATCTCAACATTAAAAATCTGCTCTCTCAGTAATAGTCATTTGTTCTTTCATATATCGGATGTATGTATTTATATGTATACATGTATTTAAATCAGCTAAAAATATCAGTATCATGACTGATATTTGCTAACAGTTTTTGAACATATTTTTGCTGCTGCCATTTTAAAAGATTTTTTGTTTTGTCATTGCTGTCGACCTGTTATTTTTTCTGAATAATTTACTCTCTCTAACTCGGTGTCTGTAATCAGTCAAATGTAGCTCATAGGCTCACAGCGTAATATCAATGCTCGATCTATCCTTAGACAAAAAAAAACAGCTACTTTTTCATATCAGATTAATTGCAGTAGCCGTTATCACCCAGTGAAATTTTCAAAAATATCAAATATTCATAGTTCTGAATGAGCAGATTTTAATGGATTCAGATTCAATTGTGTTTTGTACACTGTGTAGCCAATAAAGGCAAAAATGCAGTAAAAAAAAGAAGAAGCAAATTACGACCTGCTATGAAAACATAGATTAGACTTCCACCAGTTGTTCTAACCTTTAATTTCTTTTGTAGCATCCTAACGTGAAAACCAGACAGGAAGACAGGAAACAAACAGCGGAAATTCCTCCTCAAACTGATGGCGCAGCAACTTGTTAAGATCCAGTTATGTTCGTTTTACTGCGACGACACAAATTGATTCAACTCAGTTTTATTTAAAGAACGACAATTCTTAGCATAAGCCATTCTAGGACACCTTAAAATATTATATTAGAGGGAGAAACCTCAAAAATCCAATGAATCCCGTTGAGCGAGCATTCTTGGCGACAGTAGGAATGATGCTTTTTAAGCTACATGGACAGAAATATAACTCGCATATTACAGACAGTAGGCGCTCGGCTTGCAAATGTCCCCATGTTGCAGTCTGAGGACATGTACCGTCTCCCCTCAAATTCAATTATGACAACAGAGACGGGCAGTTAAGTGTGCATTGCGTGCATGTGGGCTACATGAATGTATACATATGCTTCACAAAGTGTGTGTGCATCTGCTGTGTCCTTGCACATACGAGTACAGCATGTCTAAACGAGGCCATGTTTAAGCCTTGTAAACACTAAACATAGTGGGCTGCGACCAGCATTCAGCCATGCTGCTTGTGATTAGCAGGTTACAGCGGAGTGATCAGAGAGAGCCAGGCGAGCGGAAACCAGAGAATGTGTTTTATGTGGACCTTATTTTAGCATATATATCCCAGAATTAGATCCACCGTGGCGGGACTAATTTCAGATGTAGAGATGTAAATGCTAAATATAACACGGCAAACATCTAACAGATGCAAATACAGAAACTAATAAAATGCACAGACTTTTTTTCCCCCCCAAGTTAGTACATAAACGTGCATTGATGTGGAGCGTGCACACATGGAGTGGATGCAGTGTGGGTAGCATAGCTGTGCTATATAAGCTTCCTGTAAAGTTTTCTTTGAAAGGAAAGTTCACAAAAATTATCATAAACACAAACAAGATGCCCAAAATACGAGCATGTGTGGAAAATGCGGTCGTTTCTATTTGCGTCCGTGTAACAGCCCATGCAGGCTCAAAAATCCGAGGTCTAAGGTGTCTCATTATCAAGTTCAGAGAGCAGATGTGAGACACTTCCTAGCATGCGGAGGTGCTAACTGAGGTGGCGTGGAGGGATCAAAAGAGGTCCAGCCTGAGCAGCCCATTACCGCAATAAACAAGCACGTAGCCGCACATACACATCTTCAAGTACCTCTTACCCCCGGTTCAGCTCTCTTTGTGCTGCTGTTGCCCTGTTGTCCACGTCTGTCAGCAGCCTCCCCTACACACAGACCAGCAACACTGGCACAGGAGCACACGAGCAGTCAAAATAAAGTTATCTGGAGGTAAACATCGACTTATCGCGGAGGATGAAAGAGAGGGAAAAGCCAGAATGAGCCAGTGAGAGGCGTTATCTGTGATCATCAGCCCCAGAGAGAAGGTGTTGAAAGGAGAAGGCCCCAAATCCTAGACATCTGTATCTGAGAAAGCAGGAAACGCACATTGACACAAGGGGGAAAGTAACACACCGTAACCGCCGAGCGCATTAGGTGCTCCAAAAACACTCCAGCTAATCACAAGTCGGGGCAAGATGCCGCGGGGTGTGTTACAGCAGCAGTCGGTGAGGCATGGAGGTGACGCTGTACAATCTGGATGCAAACACAAAAACACACAAACACACCGTCCTGCCGTCTCGAGATAATCAGAAATGAGGGAATGTGCGCTATGAGTCACACTAAGCTGTTTAAAGTCATCAGAGGTTGCGGCAGGAAAAGGCCAAATCACTCACATGTTTTAAAGACTGCAGGGGGAAAGAAGAAAAAGAGGAAATGAGTGGAAAGCTCTAACAAGAGCTCTATGTGAGTGTGTCGGTGGGTGACAGCATGTTGGCAACACCTCCACAATTAACACCTTATTATTCACACATACATCATTGTGTGTGCGTCTGCTTTAGAGGTGGGGTTATAGAGTTGTGAGGCCGAGGAGGGAGTACACCACCACCTATTATTCTTTAAAATTCCTTAAAAACTTTTGACTACATTCTTTTCATGCATCACAGATGACTAATCTGAGGGTAAAAATGGTATTTTAAACGATCATTAGAGCAAGAAAGACCAAAATGTAGTCTAATGTCTTTTATACAGTGAATGAGCTGAGATTTAGAATTAATCTGACTGATTTAAAGGTGGGTTATTTATCTTATTCATATGGGTTCAGCTCTCCACACATTTGCAATATGTCTGTGCATGAAAGCTTGCGTTTTCCTGTAAGACTTCAAGATAAGAACAAAATAGGGTCCTGCTTATCAAAGCATTCCCGAACATTGTCATTAGTGGTCAACCAAAGCAAACCTCAGCTGAGTGAAATCAAACCTACTCTTCAGCGCATTGATCAGCAAGAAAAGTAAATAAATCTGCAAATTATATGTGAACTAAACTGGCCATGAATCCACTACCTGTTAGCTTTATTAGCCTAATTCAATATCAAATCAACATAAAAAGCGAGTATTTGCTTCATATTAAAGCATTCAAACACGACTTTTAATACTAAAATGGAAGTACTCATGGAAGCTTCATCAGTAATTTTCCAACTAATGACAATTTGGTCAGATGAAAACGTATCAGTCGACCAGTTAACTAATAACAGCATCACCAGACATGTACTATATTAAAACTTGATGAACCCACAGCGGATGTGCTCTCACCTTTGTGCAACAGTAGGTCTGTAATAATAAATATCACATGTTCAATGGGTGGAATGGTGTTTCTTACCATACTTGAGTCTTCATTTGTTTCTAAATAACACATGAGCAGAGTTCAACTGGAGGCGATGCTTTGCTTGCTTCACATCATCCATTTCAAACATGCCATTCCATTCGCAGTCAACTTTATGGTGCATGGTAACAAAAACACAGGATATCATACATAATTTAATAAAAGCTTCATGGCATGTGACCGCACACAAAAAGGGCAAACTGTCTATGGAGCACGGCGACTCTTTATGGTTACTGAGCAGACCAGGAAGCTGGAGATGGACCATAGATTCTTCTTCCTCCCCAAAATTTCCTCTGTGTGTAGACCTCATCGATCTTACAGATCTGTAAGCCAGCACATGTAATGTCCATGTTGTGTGCAGACAGTGTTTGAAAAATGAGATTTAGCGCTAACTGGAAGTAAAAGGAACTTTAAAAGCGAACTGGCGTAAACAGGAGCCAACTGGGGCCAAATTACACAAACAAGAGGTAAACAAAGCCACCTGTAAGACCCATTAGACGCTAAAATAAGCTAGCATTAGCACACATTATCAGCTAAGAGAAGCTATCTGGAGCTAAAGACAGTTTTCTTCAGCTAAAAGGAGCTAACAGGAGCCAGATGGGGCTAAAAAACAAAACAAAAAAAACGTTAAGTGGAGATAAAATAAATCCAACTCAACTGGAAATAACAGATACTAGTAGGAAGCATCAGGAGCTAACAAAAGCCATTAGAAGCCAACGGAAGCTTTTAGAATTTCAGGGGCTAAGTGGAGCCAACAATATTCAACTAGTGCTAAAAGGCAATACAAGGAATCCATAGCGCCACCTGGAGCTAAAAGTAGCTAACAGCAGCACTCAGGACTTAATGGAGCTAATGGGAATTTACTTCAGGAAACAAAAGTTAACAGGAGGTCACAAAAGCTATTTGGCGCTAAAAAGGTCATTACAAAGAGAAACTAGAACAAACTTGAGCTGAGAAGTGGCTGCAGAAGGTAGTCAGAGTTCACTCGAGCTAACAGAAGTTAATACGAGTTGTTGGTAGCTAACAAGAGTCATTAGGAGCCAATTGTAGCTTTTTGGAGCTTTAAGATAGTAATGGGAGCTTCCTTAGGCTTTCAGGAACTTACACAAGCTCTCTAGAGCTTCAAAGAGTGAAAATGAACTAATAGAAGTTTTCTCCAGCTAATGGGAGTAAACACAACTTAAGAGCCAACTAGAGCTAACTAAGAGAAGATAACAATAGCCAGCTGGTAATAACCGGAGCTAACAAAAACTAATCAGAGCCATCAAGAGCTAACAAGAGCCATTAGTAGTAAATTGCTGCTATTTGGAGCTCAAAGGTGTTAACAGGAGATTTCTTTAGTTAACAGAAGTTTACAGGAGCTATCTGGAGATCCAGAGAGGAAAAGAAGCTAATAGGAGTTTTCTTAAACTAAAAGGAGTAAATAGAACCTAACAAGAGTCAACTAGAGCGAAATAGCAGGTGTCAATGAGAGCCAGCTGGAGCTAATGAAAGCTAGTAAGAGATTTCAGGAGCTAACAGAAGTCATGTGGAGCTCAAAGCACCAAAGAGGAGAAGAGCTTTCTTTAGTTGATAGGAGTTAACAGGAACTAGCTAACAAGAGCTAATTATACCTAACAGAAGTCAATAGGAGCTTACAACAGCAGTAGCAGCACTGGTGCACTCAAAACTTCTTCAGAAATGTTCAAGTTTAATTAATCATTACACTGATAGATGTCAGTGGAGTTTAAAAACAGCTTGCATGTTGGGATCATAGGTTATGATACTAACCCCCTGCCACTTCCTCTCACCCTGAAGGTCATTTATAACCGCAACTCAACAGTTTTCTCTCTCAGACTCCACTACTCCTCCTCCTCTCGCCAACCTTCCCCCTTCCTAACCTCCCTCCTATCTATCTCTTCCCCTCCACCTCCATATCACCCTTCTCTCCTCCTCCCTATCCTGCAAAAAACTTGTGTGTATAACTTCAGCCTTCATACTCAGGAAAGATAAGTGATAAGTGTGCAGTTGTGTGTGTGTGTTTATGTATGTAATTAATGAGCTTGCGGGGGTGAGCACTTTCTGTCAGATGGCTGTCTCCATGTGCAATCAGTGGTTACCTTGGAAGCACAAGGAAAAGAACCAGATTTTCATTACAAACTTTGACAGAAGGAGACAAGCTGCCAGCCTCCTAATTCCAACATTTGTCCTATCTCTGACCTTTTAATTACACACAATTACAGAGACAAATACACACATTTATCTCTCTCACGGCTCTCTGATATCACAAAGTGTATCCTTGATATCCACAGTTATTACCCCTAACTTCTTATGTCGCTCTTTGTAGTCCGGTTGCTGTCCGTTGGGTTATTTATCACCCAGCGGTAAAATGGAGGGGGCTCGCCAGGCGCCCGGGCCTTATTAGTGAGATTTACAGTGTGCAGGAAAGGCTCTCAAAGGGGGAACTCTGCTATGAGCACCATCAGCTGTTCATCAGATAACACCCACATGGTCAGACCAGTATGAGGTCCATGCATGGGAACTCAAACACACACAAAGGTGCAGCGGAAACATGCCAATTTCCCCACTGGGTTCAAAACATGCACCGGAGTGACCTTCCACTGTCTGTAGTGGGTTTTGTTAAGAGAGTTCAATGTGATTTGAATGAACTTTCCCATAAGACGGTCACAGACGCAAGTTTTACTACAATAATAATCAAATCTTAGCCTAATTCAGATGTGTTATTGTAGGAATGTTATCTTATTGTATTGCAGCTTCACTAGAAAAACTTATTCACACAGGACTAATATTACTATTGCTATTATTGTTGACATTGTCTGCTACATTTCTCACCACCTCCAGCAGCATCTACTCTGGCTTCCCTTCCAGTCTTCCCCACAGTGTTACCTGTACAGTTACAGTAGCCAATATTTTTATGTCTTATAGTTCAGTACTGTTTCTCCTTAGCCTCAGATTCTCTCTGACCTTACAGCTCAAAGGCTCGACTCAAACCAGCCATCTGCTTGTCTGTCCATTCTCTTCAACAGCCCCGTTCACCTCTGAGCTTCAGCCTGCCGCTTCCTTTCCAAGCTCCATTTCCCTGCCAGCTTAGCCACTGGATCATTCCCTCTCCCGGTCTGAATCCAACCCCCTGCCCTCCGTCAGTCATCACCCAACTTCTGAAGCTTAAATTTTGCCATAAAACCTATTTAAACTTTCCTCAGAGTCTGTGAGCTGCATCCACTTGTTGCTGAAAGTTAACACTCCACTACATTTTTCTGACAGCTTTAATTGCTTAACAAATGAAGAGTTTGTATATAAAAGAAATAAAGTAGAATGCAATGCTGTGTTATAAATTAAGCCAAAGACACTACTTTACTGACATTTGCAACTAATGGAGTCATTTTTCATAAAAGATTGGCAATACATTCTTCATTCCAGCATCTCAAATATGAGGATTTTCATTTTAAATGATTGTATTGCTCTGTTTTTACTTAGCTCGGAAAATCCCGTTTTACTCACCGTGCACCTCCAACCTGGAACAACCTGCAGAAAAACGTTTCAATTTGATCTCATTTTACTTCCAGATGCTCTTGTTTAAATTAATTTGTTTTTTACTGCCCTAAACTATGCTTATTTTGTTTTACAAACTTTGGATTTCAAGATTTCATTTAAATTTGTGTACATCTTTTATTTTCATGTTCTGCTACATTTTAATGGGGCCGTCACACCTCAACATTCCTAGTAGTATTCTAGAATGTTGTAAGATTCCACAATGTTGTCCCAGGATTCTAGAATTTGTAAGATTCTAGAATGTTGTAAGATACCAGAATGTTGTCTTAGGATTCTAGAATGTTGTATAATTCTACAATGTTGTTTTAAGATTATAGAAATTTTAGTTTTTAAGATTATAGAAATTGTAAGTTTTAAGATTATAGAAATTGTAAGATTTTGGAATGTTGCAAGATTCTAGAATGTCGTCTTAGCATTGTAAAATGCTGTAAGACCCTACAATGTTGTCGGAGGATTCTAGAATGTTGTCAAATTCTAGATTATTGTCCTTGTATTCCAGAATGCTGTAGGATTCTAGAATGTAAGACTCTAGAATGTTGTTCTAATATTCCAGAATGTTGCAAGATTCTAGAATGTTGTCATTGGATTTTAGAATTTTGTGGGATTCTAGGATGTTGCAAGATTGCAATATTCTAGAATGTTGTTTTTGGATTCTACAATGTTGTCCTAGTATTTTAGATTGTTGTCCTTGCATTCTAGAATGTTGTAGGATTCTAGATTGTTGTAAGATTCTAGAATGTTATCATTGGACTTCAGAATGTCATAAGATTCTAGAATGTTGCAATATTCTAGAATGTTGTCTTAGGATTCTAGAATGCAAAGACAACAATCTAAAATACTAGGACAACATTGTATAATCCAAAAACAACATTCTAGAATCCTACAACATTCTGGAACACAAGGACAATAATCTAGAATTTGACAACATTCTAGAATGTAAGACTCTAGAATGTTGTTCTAATATTCCACAATGTTGCAAGATTCTAGAATGTTGTCATTGGATTTTAGAATGTTGTGGGATTCTAGGATGTTGCAAGATTCCAGAATGTTGCAATATTCTAGAATGTTGTTTTTGGATTCTACAATGTTGTCCTAGTATTTTAGATTGTTGTCCTTGCATTCTAGAATGTTGTAGGATTCTAGATTGTTGTAAGATTCTAGAATGTTATCATTGGATTTCAGAATGTCATAAGATTCTAGAATGTTGCAATATTCTAGAATGTTGTCTTAGGATTCTAGAATGTTATAAGACTGCAATGTTGTTGTAGGATTCTAGAATGTTGTCCTAAGGTTATTTAATGTTTTAGGATTCTAGAATGTTGTAAAATTCTACAAAATTGTCATAGGATTCTAGAATGTTGTAAGCTTCTAGAATATTTTAGGATTCTAGACCTTTGTCTTAGGATCCTGAAATGTTGTAAGACTCTAGAATGTTGCAATATTCCAGAATGTTGAGCTAGTGTTCTAGAATGCTCAATGTGCTCCGAGTTTAAATAAAGGTTGAATAAATGAACCTAATATGAGTTTCCCTATTTTTTCCGACTTTGGGCATTCCTTATCCTAAGCCTGTTCCTCATACTGCATCTCCCCTCACCTCCAGATACACAAATAGCCTTGAGAGGCTCGTGGTAATGTGTCGGTGTTAGCAGTGTTGGTCACTGTCACACCTGATGAAGCCCGTCTCACCGGTGCAAGTGCTAAAGCTAAATGTGTGCTTGTCATATCTCATGTTGCTAAGCGGTGGCCTGCACAATCTTATCAGGACAGTACGTGTTGGAGTGGGTGAGAAAAGACAAACAGGGTCTCTTTCTGTCATGTGTCTCTGTCACAGCCTCTGGGATCAGCGTCTGGTGTGATAGCAGCTAGGAGCATCGTTTGCCACTTACTACATGCGTAAGAGCTTTTTGACGCACAGATACCACCGATACATTCACGTATTTATGTGCAGGTGTTTGCATTTTCTGCTCTCATATAATGCCATAAGCACCAACACAACCCTAAAAGTTATGTTTCTAAACTGGATTTTCATTTATGTTTTGAAAGATATATATTTTGTCAGAAAATATTTTGTCAGAAATACTTCAAAATTCTTTATGAGGTTGGAGGAGGCAAATACGTCCAACAAGACTTTCAGCTACGAGATGCATTTGGAGAATTTTTAGACCTCACTTGATGTTTATTTACATTTGAATCAAAAGCATGACCCAGCATTTTACTTCATATTGTTTTCAGTGGTCTCATTGTATCTTACTTTACAATACTTACAAATTCATCTTACGACTATCCACTATGTTTAAATTGCTTCTTTAAGTTTTAATCCTGTTTTCTGTCTTGCCTTTTTGCACATATTTTTGTTGTCGAACTTATAATGTGCAGCACAATGGGGGACCTCTGTTTTTATTTTAAAACATGAGTAATGTTTACCGTAACCCTGCTTGATTTTACACTTAACATGTAAATAAGCACTTTTTTCTGGAAAAGTTTAAAAATTATTTGCCATTTCCAATCCTTAAAATACATATATTTACTCTATCAAACAACAGCAAAAATCTGTAAAATAAATTTTTTTGCTGATTCAGATACAGTAGAAATAGTGTCATTTTATGGTTAGAGGTTGTAAAAGAACAAATTACTACTTCTAAAGATGAACCTACCAATATAAATTATTGACAACAAATCTACAGTTTTGGAATGTCTTTACATTCAGCACAAATTATTTTTGTTCTGTGATTTTGCAACTTTTCTGTAATTTAGCAACACGACAAAATCAGGAAAATAACAGAAAAATGTTCAAAAAGTTAGAGCTAAAAAAAAAGTTTGGTGGATATGTATAAAGTCTGTCCAATCGTGCAGTCAGTTACAGTTCAGTAACTCATAAAAACTTGCACTGTAGCAACACTTTGGCTCGAAATAAGCCACAACTTCATGGCTGGATGCCAGATGCTGGAATGGAAGTGCACTCCGAGGTACACCTTGTTACTTTAAACATTACGACAACTCTGGGTTTAGGCACCAAAACTACCGTTAGGTGAAGAAAATGTCATGGTTTTGATCAACATATGACCGAGTCACAAGCTTCTCTTGTTTTCATGACCCATATAAGGGTGGCACGTCTTCTCTAATGTGTGACAGGGTGGCAGAAAAGGCACAAAGGTAGTCATCAAATAAATGGCAGAAATATGGTTACATTTTCTGACTGTAAAGGCATTTTTGATTCCTTGGAAACAAATATAATGCAGGAGAAGGTACAATTCACTCAGCATTCAGTGTCTTTGCTTGATCACTATTAGTGCAAGAAATGACAGACAGGAAGCAAAAGCAGAAAATGCATATCAAGAGTAAAGGCCACTGACTTCTTTATAATGTTGTCCAAGTCTTGCAATCTGTTTGGCAACATAAATTCTCTCTACTCTTAAAAATACTGAGGCTTAGTAATTTCTTTGGCATGAGACCGACAGACCAACCAGGCACAAAGCCCTTCACCAAGACCTCAGATTCTGACATCGATTCAGGCTTTTAACTGTGATGTTAAATGTATGAGGCCACTGAAAAAGATCTTTCACTATCATCCATATGCAGCAGCTTTTTCCTTCCTCCCAGGCAGCAGCGGTTGTGGGCTGGATGCTCCTGTCGAGTCCTCAGAATCCGACGCAGTGATTTCTTAATCTGTTTTCTTGGCCTCTGCTGCGGATACAACAGCAAAGTGTTTCTTATGTGTGTGCTTGTGTTTGGATTTCTGTGCGGATGTGTGTGAATATGATAACTGTGATGGGGTTATTTTAGAATCAGTTCCTCTGTTCCTCTGAGGCCGTCAAAGAGACAGAGAGGCAGGATGAAAAAACTGAAGAGAAAAAAAGCGCAAAGGAAGATGGTGTGTGTGTGTGTGTGTGTGTGTGTGTGTGTGTGTGTGTGTGTGTGTGTGTGTGTGTGTGTGTGTGTGTGAGTGAGTGTATGAATACAAACTGGCTGTATTTACATGGCAAAAGTTCATTTCTAGTCTTTGAAGTGGGGAGTATCAGTGTCTTAAGAAAACACTCAGAGGAAAAGGCAGTTGGCTGTGTTTGTGGCTGAGAGGGAGAGGAAAGAGAAAAGCATGAGAAAGACGATGAAACCATTAATAACTCCTTTATCTCAGAGGTCTCTCTTTGCCTTCATCTTCTTCTCATCCTCCCTTCATCCTTCTTCTGCTGCTCTCCATCTCTCCATTGGCTTTTCTTTCACTACTTGTCTCATAGCAGCAGAATGATGAGCCTCGGTGACTCCAGCCCTCATAAATTTGATAATGAGTCTCTTCATTACGGTAAAAAGTAGCTCCTCCCATCTCCTTGTGCATTTGTGTTTTGTTTCCCCCTGTCTTCACCCTTATCTAAGTCTCCTCGGAGACAGATTTATATACACAGAAAACAGTCGAAGACGAGAAAGCAGAAGATATATGAGAGGACGATAAAACACAAGTAGTGAGAGAGGGAGGTCCCACAGTATGAGCAAAGACAAAAGAAATTCTGCTTGAAAAATCGAGCTGGACAGAAGTTATGGATGTTGAACTGCCTGGAAGTCGTGCCAGAAAGAGCAGAGGTTAAAGCATAAAGCTACACAAAATCCTGAGTTCATCCGGCTCTGTGTATCAGCACTTATGACACATAAGATGAATCATATTGTACATATTCCCATCAGCCTCAGCTGTTCCTTGTGTTTAGCGTTAATTAGGGAATGTCAGCAAGCTAAATTTAGATCAGGACGTTACATAAAAGGAGTCCTTACATACAAGGAATTTGACTCCAGCGGTTTCTTTACTCTCAAATTACTTCAACAAAATAAAACATGCATGCATTTAAGCACACAAAAATGTGTGTTTAATTTCTGTCTACAATGGTAGCTATGTGTAAACAAGCATGTTCAGTGAAACAAAGATGTTGAACATGGTTAGTAATATCCAGCACATTATCAGTTTAGTTTCTACTAAATGGGAGTTGGGCTGCACAGTAGAGTAGTGGTTACCACTTTTGCCTTGCAGCAAAAAGATCCCCGGTTCAAATCCCAGCCTGGGCCTGGGATCTTTCTGCATGGAGTTTGCATGTTCTCCCTGTGCATGCGTGGGTTTTCTCTGGGTACTCCGGCTTCCTCCCACAGTCCAAAAACATACTGAGGTTAATTAATTGATTACTCTAAATTGTCCGTAGGTGTGAATGGGAGTGTGATTGTGTGTCTGTATATGTAGCCCTGTGACAGACTGGTGACCTGTCCAGGGTGTCCCCTGCCTTTGCCCGAGTCAGCTGGGATAGACTCCAGCACCCCCCATGACCCTAGTGAGGATAAAGCGGTGTAGAGAGAATGGATTGATGGATGGGAGTTGTATATGACTGAGAATAAATAGCTTACATATTTTAGGACATTTTCCTGCCACATATTTGCCATGTTTAACAACATTCTAGAATCCAACAACATTCTAGAATCTTGGCCTAGGACAACATTGTAGAGTATTTCAACATTCTAGAATGTCATCATACACCAACATTCTACACTGGGGTCCTGGGATTCCAGAACGTTGTAAGATTCCCAAATGTTGGCTTAGCAGTTTAAAATGTTACAATATAACAACCTTTTAAAATGCAAAACAGTTACAGATTAAAACAGGTTTTCCAACTTCCTACAAAAAGCAGTGTGTATTCAGGCTCACATTTTAAACATCTATGAGTTGTTAAGAGCTCCAATAGAACAGGGAATTTTCCCTCTGAAATTCTCACATGGTTCCCTTTCAATAAATAGTAAAATGATCCAACATCTCACCAAAAATCAAAGACTGGAGAAAAAGGTCGAATCCCACTTAAAAAAGAATTGTGGATCAAATCGTATTTTTTTTCTTCTGTAGTCTGTCATTAAACATGTTTGAAGGCTCCAGATTTATCAGCTGTCTAACAAAATAAAACTGGATATGAAGTAGGTCAAACCTGCAGCACTTCCAACAGTAACATGCTGCTGACACACTAATGATGGCACATACAGTAATACATCAGTCAAAAGGATCAAACCCGTACTTTTACTACATTTTGCTAATAATACCTATTTACGACATAAGTAAGACCTTTAATGCAGTGGTTATACCATAAACTGTACATAAAAGATGGGTGTAGCCACTGTGATACCACCTATTGGTTAATGCACTACCGTTCTGAAGTCTTATTTGAAATCTGACCCTTAACATCTTGTTTTTTGTTTTTTTTTAATTGATCATGATGAGTGAGGCATGGCTTATGCCCACACCTTAAAGCAGCTTTATCTTCTATTTTACTCTAACTGGGACCATAATTTGCACCATGAACATCATGCTGTTTGGAAACAAATCAGTACTGTGTTATATCACTGAAAACGATAGCTGTTGTAGGAAAGATAAGAATTCTTTGCCAATGTCATACCCAAACATTGCCCCACTTATATATATTTAAATATAAAACTTAAGCTACAAAACGACCAGAATATCATCTGTCCTAAACCAAGAAAATTACAAGAAACACCTACATTGGTTTGGTTTTTAGGGATTTTCTAAAATGAAACCTTGTCTTTGAGCCTGTATGTAAGATATGCCTCTTAATATCTGTATTGCAGCAAACTAATTCAATTCATCTTTCACACGACTACAGTCTCTGCTCCCAGATCCCCCCACCAAATACTTAAAATCTGTTCACCCCAACAAAGACCCCTCACCCTTTATCCTCTCCACGTCATCCAAAAAGATTGTCCATAAAACGTTTGACAGGCAGCATGCGGGACCTCAGATGATGATACCATAAGATCACATTTTCGGACCATTTGTCCATTAACAGGCGCAAAGACAAAGCTCTGCGTACAGCTACACACAGTCAACATGTGCGCGCAGGTTTTACTAACTCTGAGATGTCTCGTAATAATTTTTATTGAAAGCGAGCGGGGGAACGGCGAGATAGAGTCAGAGCGAGACAGACACGTGGAGACAGAGAAGTGGGGAGGTCGCTGCAGGAGCTGGTATCTCCAGATAAAATAATCTGGTTATTCTCAGCAACACCAGGAGGAGACATGCCTTTTACATGGCGTGGACCTCAGAGTGTGTGATTACGTCTATATGCGCTTTAATTGCATCCACAGGGAGAAGATACGGCGCGTGAACCCCGAGTACTCGAATGACTGAAGAGAAAGTGAGAAGATGCTCTGAAATGTCAGAATGTTCATGTGCATCCTGCACAGAAACACGTAAATTCATCGTAAAATTATATACTGCAGAGCTCGTTTGTGTCATGTGCTGACTCTTCAGGGCTACAGTGATATCATTTTCTTTATGATTTAACATAAAACTAGTACAGCTTCTTTGTGAAGACTGGAACAGTATTATGTGGTGAACTAACAGTTTCATTTTCTTATACTGCTGGTTAAGGCTTTTCATTAAAAGCACCTCATGATTTATGATTTTACCAAACACAATATGCTTGGTGCCCTCTAATTTTCTGTGTGTGGCATAATCTTGAAACAAAATCTCTCTGATTCATATTCTTTCTGTGTTCAGGCCAAATGTCGGTTAACCTCCTGCGGGCCTCGGCACAGATCACTGACACTCAAATGTTTATGAGGAAAAACAGGACTCCCTGGAAAATATTCACAATAAGTGGACTTTCCTGGTAAAATAAAAGGGATTGCCTTTTGAATTTGTTTTTTTTCTTTTACAAAAACCTAATATTGTTGAATATTCTTGTGGGATCTGAGAACAGAAGTTTGTTGCGATTTAAATTCTTTTGTTTTTATCCATTAATTTGCAGATTTACTCCTAAAACTAAGTGCCCCATATTTACTTAATAACTACACCAGTATAGGAAATACGTATGTTCTGTAAATGTACAAACAGGGCTGAATTGAGAAGGCACTTCAGCTGAGCCATGACCACAGCATGTTACTTCACGAGGAGAAAAAGTGAATAAAAGCCAGTAAATTTCTAAACTGGACTAAACAAAGTGTTTAAACAAGTTTGTGACACTGTGGATTTACTGTTTATATGTACGTCACAGAAGTGGGATCCCTCTTCAGTTGTTCCACCTCTTTAATCATGGTGAGAAGTTTCTTTTTGAATGTTAAATTTGTGGCGCAGAGCCATCCATCCATCCTCTATACACCGCTTTATCCTCACTAGGGTCGCGGGGGGTGCTGCAGTCTATCCCAGCTGACTTGAGCGAAGGCAGGGGACACCCGGGACAGGTCGCCGGTCTGTCACAGGGCTACATATACAGACAGACAAGCACACTCACACTCACACCTACGGGCAATTTAGAGTAATCAATTAACCTCAGCATATTTTTGGACTGTGGGAGGAAGCCGGAGTGCCCGGAGAAAACCCATGCATGCACAGGGAGAACATGCAAACTCCATGCAGAAAGATCCCAGGCCCACCCCGGGATTCGAACCGGGATTGGCGCAGAGCCAGAGTCAACCAAATATAATCTTGGTCAACTGTTCGACCAATCGATTCGTTGTGGGGTAAATAAAAATCTGCATATTGTCTTACCTTATTCAGCCCCAGCTGCGAGCCTTTAATGGTGATTCTAAATCAACATTGAAAGCTACTGTTTGCGGCATATTAAATGATTTTAACTGGATTATTTCCTTGGTTCAGATCAGCTTGCACCTGTCTATATTTATATGATTTTTGAACATAGAATGCTATCAACTGGTGACTACAGCACAAAAACTATCGAGGAATACAATGCAGACAAGTTAGTCGCCGTTTTTAGATGATCCGCTATGTTGGTCGCTGAACTATAATAAACAAACTGCTGATTGCAAAGTTTACGTTTGGCTTTTTTTGTTCCATCTGTTTAACCACAATGCAGCCGCATCTAAAGCTTCTTTGGACCCGACTTCAAATAAACATTGAGTAAATTGAACTAAGTCAGACCAAACAGTCTCCATTCTCAAAGTTGCGAAACCAAGGTGGTGTTCTCAGGTAATCTCCCAAAGAAATAACGGAATAATCCTCTCAGGCTGATTTATCCTGATGGAATATAAAGAAGCTGTAATGAAATATAGAAAATTTGGTCAGTTAAGTGCGTATCAACCAATAAATCAACACATAGACTCAGACGCTACATGACTGTAGTGGAGTTTTCTCTGTTGTAAAATAGGACAATAAATGCAGATTTAGCTTCAGTTACATGGAAGAAGCATCAATCTACATGTTTCTAGAAAACTGTGAATCTCTTATGATGCCAGTAAATATCAGTTTTGCCAGAATGGACCAGATACTATTTTTAAATCTGCAGCATCATGTGAAGAAATCATTCTTCATTTGGTGCTTTAGCGTAATGATAATCTTCTTGTAAACCCAAGAACAAAGCTGTAACTGCGCTGTGCCATTTAAGACTAAACTTAAGTTGCCCTCCTGTCCTTATAGTCAGAGTTATAACAATCATGACTACCCAATATCAGTCTAGGTAATGCTGAAACACTTTTATCCTGCTCTCTGATTCCCACATTCACATAGAGGACCTGTGACGTGTCACACTTGGCTGATACTTTTACCAACAGTGAAAGCATGGTGTTGATCTTCGGCGCTCATGATGTAACGGCCCTTTCGGCTCTGCTCAAATATCCTACCGCTCACACATTTTCAGGACTTACTGACTGTATTTAATGACATTCAGATGATATAAAGACTTCATTTCAAGGTTTCTACCCGGGACGCAAATGAGACCTTGGCTGCAATCGTCACATGGAGACCTACCAGAAGAAGATGAAAAAAAAAGGGAGGCCTGTGACTTATTTTGGGTGCTGAGCCATAGCTTAAGTAACCACTATCATTGACAGCATTCAATAAGTCTATTTCCAACTGTTTTAGTGGCTCAATTTTCACTGCCCCATTGCAAACAGATTGTGGGTTTAAGGCCAGGAAAATAGTCATAGGTTGAAGTTGCATCCAAGCGTTTTAGAGTGTAGAACTTTTGATGAAGGGTCAAACTCTTTAATACGCTACTTCTGTTGACATAAATTATAAATTCAAAGGATTTTGTTACCGTTTTGGTTAAAAAAAAAAGGCAGCAGCACGAAAGCAAAAATGGAATAGTGTTATGAATCATCATAAAGTTTTCTATGCTTTTATATCGCCTGCTGGTCTTCGTCTGTCCTCCACCGGACACGTGTCATTTCAGCTCAGGATTAGATTCAAAACGCTGTCACTGAATGAGATTTTTTTATTGTGATTTCATTTCAGTCATAACTGTTAATGAAAATCTTCTCATGTGCCCCTTCCTGAGAGACAGGGCGGTACGAAGACGCAAAGAAAGGACAGAAAAAGAGAAGTACCGTTGAATATTTTGAACGTTTTTCTGGCTGATTTTCTCTGGAAACCCGTCAAATCAGCTCCACGAGACCAGAACCACGAGAGACTGTGGGAGGTATGCGGTAGGTTTTTGTTCTCTCTCCATACAGCTAAGAGTATGTGTCTACAAACGCGTGTGTGGGTGATTGTACGACTGGTTTTATCATCAGATTTCTTAGAAAATGCTCAACTCTGGCCGTGATGATGTCATAGCCTAATCCTAACCGACCCATCAACGTCTGGCCAATCGCACCTCACCACCAGCTATCACCATCATCATCATTTCATGTCATCGGTTTTGTCTTGGAGCCCGCATTCGTTGAGGTACCGCAGCTCTGCTGAAACAAGGTTTTATGTTGAGGGGAGAGGAAGAATTAAAGAAGAATCCTACAGATTTATATCCACAGACAGAAAAAAAAAACTGAGCAAACCTCTGCCTCTGGTCCTGAAATATGTCGAAACTGCACCTATGGGAGTCAAAGTGTTCTTAAACCTCAGCGTTGTTGAGGTCAGGGAGTCGGTCAGTTGAAACACCACAGAGGCACATTTTCAAGAAGCACGACTGTTTAGTAGCAAGATAACTGAACATTATCAATGAATACCTCTGAAGGCCGTGTCACACCGGCATGCACGCACCCAGCATACAGAAATGGAAATGTGATACGCCTTTACAGGGATGCTAGAATCATTTCTGAAACTATTCTGAAACGGAGACAGGTTTCTTTATGTATTACTGTGAATGAAGCCAGGCAGAAGCACACATGACTGGCTAAAAAGGCAAGAGGACAGAGATATCACCACTGCCCTTAAAAGTGACATTACAAAATGATAAGATCATTTCTAGGGCCAGAGCTCCATTCGGTCGGTTATCAATGAACAGATGTTTCCTCTTAAGGCCAGTTCACGCTTTGCAGTTGTACGCATGACTAAGTTTGGTTCGTCACTCAAATCCAGACTACAAGTGTGCCGGCTTTGCATGTGGCAGAAAAATAAAGCACACTTAATAGTAATAACTGGTATGTGAAGAGTTTGTATGAAGACATTCTCAACTATCCACACCTTTTTCATTCATCATTAACATTAACATAGCTGTAATTAAAGTAGTCGGTGCAGGACTTCAGAGGAGCTTTGATTCGTACGTTTCCTATCAACGGAGCCCAAATGTAGCAAGAAGTTCTAAATTCTCCAGATATCCTGCATTAGGTTCACCTCAACACACCTCAAGTATATTTACTGATATGATGCTACAGCCCAATCTACAAGTAGCTGCTATATCATGCTAAAACTGCCCCATGTGTTTTTCTGTGTTCAACATGAGGTACAATGCCACCATCGGTGCAGTTACGGTTTTATGTTCTGCTTTAACCATTCAGATCGGTAGCGTTTACTTTTCAAACAGAGCAGCTGCACAGTTTTATCATGTGTTTCATCAATGCACCATTAGCTAAGCTCGCTAACCAGTTTGGTCTCAGGTTTTTACCATAGACTGTATATATAGTGGACGTAGCATCTGGCTCCAGAATTGAAGCCAACCCGGAAGTGTCAAAAACTTACAATATCACGCCGTCCGCTACGGTTGGCTCCAAAAAGCTTTTTCTCCATAGACCCCAATTCATTTTTGGAAAAAATAAAATTTGATAGACTGATTTTCTACAGCTCAGGATTTTTTTCCTGTTAGTTTTCACGGTCAAAATGAGAGATCAGGTGGCCGACCTTAAAATAAATCAATACTGAATTTTAAATAAATCGTTAAAGTTGGCGGAGCCAGGGGGCGTGGCTATACTTGATGGACAGCAACAGAAGCCTCTGCGGTACAACGTGGGCGGGATAAGAGAGTCCTCAGCCAATCCTGCCCCTAGTTGCTCTCCGGTCCAGTCTGTTTGATGACGCTTTTTACGTCACTGGCTCCAAAAAATCCAAAACGGCGACCAGGAAGAAGCAAAATCCGGGCTTGATTTTCTCGGCATTGAAACCAACGGGTGACGTCACGGTTAGTTTACGCCTGGTTTTTACGTCATTAAACAATAGACAGTCCACTATTTAGAGAATTCAAGTGAGTTTTATTAGTACTTGTTGGTATCTCCAAATTGCATATTTGATAGAGAGCTGCACAGTAAATAATTTTCACCTTGACATTTTGATGTGTGCATGCACAACAGTCACGTTGCAGCCAAATTAACTCACTAACAACACACAACAACCTTATTTTTCTGCGTAAAAAGAAAACCCCCACAGTTCTAATTCTCAGTGACTAATCTCCAGGAGAAATGCGCCTGCTGCACCACATTTACTCTGATTTAAGGTTTCTTGCACACACTGAATTCTGTTTTTCAGCTTATTTGCAAGACATAAGAGTTTGTTGACATGCAGGCGCCACATGTGCACAGCAAAATGAGAGAGAAACGGGAGAGAAACACTAAAAACGAAGATCTGGTTCCAAAAAAAAGCTGCATTGAAATATTTCCTCTACAGAAGGGATGATGTTTATTAAAAACAGCGACTCTGCTGGCAGTGACTTGCAATTGTTGCCACCACACGAGGCAACACAAATAATTTGTTTGACCATTTAAATCAGCACCACAAAGCTCAGCATAAAGAGTGCAAAGGCAGATCTGAATGCCATCCAAAGCAAGAAATGATTTCAGATGCCTTCGCTAGTGTAACACCATATGAGAAAGATTCCTTACAGCTTTAACAAAAAATAATAAAAAATATTTTCTATGCAGATGCACTCCCCCACGATCTTTCTAGAATGATAATTATTTCCAAATAGAGCAATTCAGGACATCTGCAGAAAAATCTTGTTTTTTTTCATGTGTATCGCAGAAAACAGAATATCGCAACATCCAACATGTTCCAGTGCCACGCAGCCTTATTATGTCACTGACGAATTTAAAGTGTTCCCACACAGCTGAAGTCTCATGGTGGAGTTCTGCATGTCTTCTCTCTACTGCCTGGATGAACTGTAGCGTGACGTTTACTGCCAGTGAGAAGCATGTCGGGCCAAGCTGGGATGTATGTATGTCT
This sequence comes from Acanthochromis polyacanthus, assembly GCF_021347895.1. Taxonomy (NCBI): domain Eukaryota; kingdom Metazoa; phylum Chordata; class Actinopteri; family Pomacentridae; genus Acanthochromis; species Acanthochromis polyacanthus. Next base: position 4,172,932 of record NC_067128.1, read on the forward strand.
ATATTTTAACACTGCAACTTAAAACTATAAAAAGAGTACAAAAATGCGCTGACAAAATGTAGTTTACCGTTTGCCTTCACTGAAAGCCCACGTTTAGCAAAAGAAAAGGATCATCTGAAGCCCAAAATTCAAACATTCACAATGAATGATTTTCCAAATAGTCCAATATTTGGGTCCAGCTGTTATATTTTTGCAAAGTGACATTTTGAAATAAAAAATTAGGAAATAAAACAAGCTTCTTCAAAGTATGTTTTTATTAAAAAAGCAATGAACTGACATTTGATACGTTTTAAAAAATATATCATTTGAATTATTCATGAAATGATCATACCATTGACACGTTTTACACAATTAATTCATATTACAGATCATTTACTCCATAATGTTAATTTATTTAATTATTAAAAAATATTTGGCACTTTCTATGTGGAGTTCTATGAGCAATAGCAAATAAAAAGTATAAATATCTTACAAAATGCATTCCACAGTTCACTGATAAAGTGAAAAAAAGAAAATATTTCATTCTGATATTTTTGCAAAGGACCATTTTTAATCTACAATTTCATGAAACAAAATTAACTTCTTTCAAGCTCTGTTTCTATGAAAACTGTGATGAACCAACATTTGATCATGAGTTTTTAAAAATATGTTCTTCAATTCTTGTACAAATTAATGCATCATTAACACATTTTGTGCGATAAGTTTATCAGAATAATGTCCATTAAATGTCTGATACATACAATGTCTTATTATAATGTCAAATATTTGACACTTTGAGGTTTCAGTGACCACCAAACCAGGCCGATTGAACACATGAATTTTCCCGACTACTACACCAATTGTAATTTTAATCACAAATAAAATAAATAAAAAAACAAATAAATTCATAAAACGTAATTATCCTGCTTTTTTGGCCTTTATTTTCTTTTTGTATTTTTTAAAAGATAGTATTGCAAGAAAGAGGAAGAAATTGCACTGAAAGGCAAAAAACAAGGACTAGTATAAGAAATGAAATCAGTTCCAATACTGCGCACTCGTATATCTGCTGAAATGCATCAGTGTGTAATAATATATGGAGAACTCTTCTACATTCTTTCCAGTAGAGACTGTTAAAGCATGTCACAGACCTTTAAACTATGTAAAGGTTAAGCGCTCTTGCATGGCTATTAAATCCTAACAATTACATCTGCTGTGTGTGTGTGTGTGTGTGTGTGTGTGTGTGTGTGTCCCTGTGTGTGTGTGTGTGTGTGTGTGTGTCTCACACAGGTATCATGGCACATTGAATGCATATAAAAGTGAAGGTGAAAATTCATTTTTTCCTACCACCTAACTTTGCCCTGGTTTTTCCATCATGAAGCTGATCAGAAGTGGCACACACAAATATGACACACACTTTCTCCTGTTTCCTCTCGCGCACACACACAAACCACAAGCCCTCACAGACCTGTAAGTGCCTGTCTTTAAGCATTAAAACACACCGAGGCCTCCAGGATGGACAGAAAGAGGGAGAAACAACACGTCGGTCTGCCAAGATCCAAAAGAAGACAAAGCTGGACTTGTCTCTGACAAACCTATTCAACGAGCATCATCATAAACCTCCTATTGTTGCAGCCATATCATAAAAACTGCTACCACCATGACAACCTACATTCTCTTCTTCTTTGATGCGTATCTGAAAAAAAAATCCTCAGGTTTCACAGGAAATGTGGTCCATTCAAAAGCAAAAAGTAGGTTATTGGAAGTGATTTCTTTTTTTTTTTATTCTTAAAACTTCTATTAAAAACAAGGTTTGCAATATTAAGAAATCCAGCAGACCAGGTAAAATACCTGTGGAGAATAGTCTGACCCCATTCATTATAATAGGGGAAATACACTCTGGTTTGTTTGTATTTCTTTAAATCAATCACAATCATCGTGGGCGGCACTGAGCCCAGGATGCAGCAACAGTGTCCCTGCAATCATAGCGTCAAAGAGAATTTGTTTTGGTGAAACATTTACACTCTGGGAGATGAGCATTGTCAATAAAAAAAGCTAATTCTGAAAGAGTAAAGTAAGGTGTGATTCATACATCATCTAAATATTTCCATACTGTTATATATTATATTTAACATGATACACTTTAAAAAATGCTGTTTTCGACGTCTAAGTTGCTGTTTGGAGGTTCTTCTTGGATTGAATTTTGAAAATGAGAACATTCAGACAGCGACAGGGAAGGAACATGCCGCATTAAATGCAAAACTAAATTTACACTCGTGCAAATTTATACCCGTCTTCTACATTCGATAAATCAGACTAATTTTACATAAACTCTCTGAAACACTCCAGTCACTAAGTGGAATCTATATTGCTATGATAGTGCAACATTTTAAATTTTTTTTTCACGATTATGGATATAAGTGCCACGTCTGCATGCAGGACGGAGCTGGAGTCAGCTTAGCCTAGCTTAGCATAAAAACTGGAAACAGGAAGAACATACTAGTCTGTCCAAAGAGACATAAAACTGTTCAAAAAGCACTAAACTAAAGGATTAACATGGTTTATGTACTTGTTTAGCAAGTACAGAAGCAGAAACGTATGAACTTTAGGTGGAGTTACATGCTTTAACTATTTCTTGAGAAAAAAGAGCCAGACTGTTGGACAGATGCTTTACTCAGCATCAGAGTCTCCTTCTCAGAGAGTGCAAATGTACATAGATTTAAACCTATATGGCTGCATCTGGCAAGCCTCACGAGAATTAAAAATGCTAAGAGGTGCCGACTGGATGGACAAAGTTTTGTTCTTTAAGAAATAGTTTGATCAAGTAAATTTTTACATTCCCGTTTCTCCATAGGTGAAATAGATGTCTATTCATTCTGTCTGTCTGCTTTAGAGTTGTTTGTACTTACTTTTTTAAACATTAGCTAAAATCAGGCTAAAGTTTTACCTGCCTCTAGTCATAAAAGTTGATTTAAGCATCTATACTATATATCAAAGTGTAGCCTGATGTGCGTCTCGTCAGAAATACAACCACAATACAAAGCGGCAACACTGAATACAACTGACCCGCCTGTTTGGGAGGAACATGCTGTATTAATTTGTGTAAAGATAATATTTTCGTGACACACAGATGCTGTCATTGTATCTAACTTGCTCATGATGCAAACACAAGTGATAGCGTTTGCTGCTTTCTGGTTTTCATTCTCTACCAGTCTGTGTAGAGACGCAATCAGTTGAGACACATTCTCCCTTCACTCCTCCGCATTAATTTAAGTGAAAGTAACTGTAGTTCAACATTAATTAACTCCGACTCAAACATGATCTGCTCCGCTAGAGCTGACATCATTTTCTGGGACACGAAGAAACTCAGTGACATAGAAACTCCAGCGGTAAATTGCGTTTTGCGCACAGGTATGAAGGCTCACAACGGTGTGGATTTAACGTAAACCAAGCTCAACGCTCAGCTAGGCTAACCATCCAAACTGTAGCTCTACTATCTTCTCATCTAAACCTCAGAATAACAAAGTAGATATACGCCAAAATGCTGAACTGTTCCTGTCCCTTTTACTGACACAGAAGAATGTATCAGCCTGTGTTCAAGGTGCTGATGCATGCAGAGGAATGCACACAGTCGCTTTGTGTGATTCTTTCTTGAGAAACAAAGTCTACAAAATAAAAAACACTGGAAGTCGACACAGCTACAAAGTGGAAATCATCACATTGGCTGAACCACATGAAACAATAACTATTAAGTCATTCTCCTGTGCTCTTAAAATCCATAATATGTCCAGTCTGTTACTCGTTTCCTCGCTTTTTAAGATGACATGCTGAAATGTGCTGACAATCAAAATAGCATTGGGTTTATTTTCTCTCCTCATGGTTACCCTGTATACATGAACATAAAACATGAAATGCAACTCATGGCACTGGCCTCAAACCCTGCCAAGCAATGACTGTGTGTGTGTGTGTGTGCGTCTTTACCCTGTTGGTCTTCAGATTTATCTTGATTGTTTCCTTCCACGTCCCTTCAAAAAGTTTTCATGTTTCTCGAGGGTGAAACTTTATGTCGACTGTGGTCTCGGGGTTTGGTTATTTTTGAAAGCAAATGCGGAGGAAATATCCCAAACATTTTAACGGGCTTTCTTCAAAGGAAGTCAGCTCTCTGTTGAATTTAATTAACAGACAGAATTGAGATTGGCCTTAAATAGCTCGGCTTTTTACTGCACTTTTTCAAAAGTAAAACATAAAACCGCACATAGCAGTCATCAAGTCTGTGAATCGCCACCCCAGTTTATTTAAGCACAAAATTAGGCTAAAATGGGAGAAATCTTTATAAACATAGTGGGACATTTCTGGGACAAGCTCGACTTGAGTGCAGGCTTTCACAGCCAACGTGCACCCTGCAGGTTTTTAACAGCTTACATTAGCAAGAAAAATATGGAAATTAGAGAATTACTACTTTGCTGCAATTTAAAGCACTTTAAAGAACAGAATAAACAACTTGATAAAGGATTTGTTGACATTTTAGATGGAATACAGACCTAGGGAGACATTTCAATTCCAGGATCGGCAGCTTTAACCTCTTGGCTCCCAGAACACACAAAACAACCACTAAAAACTATGTTTCTCCAAAATATCAGCTCTTATAAGTGGCAGTGTCAAAAGCAGAGCTGCACCATTGTGGCCAAAATGCTAATCTTGATTATTTTAATCAGTATTTTGCATGTTTATCATGAGAGTCCTGCTTTAACTTTCATTCTTGCTAGCATAAACATGTTTGCATCAAGATTGAAATAATACATAAGATCGTACTAAATGTCTTTCATGACATGATTTCATTTTGTAGCTTCACTCTAATGGAAACCTGAGTTGACGCCATATAAGGCTGTAGATGCAGTGAGGTAGTGTTAGTGCCACTCTACCTCTTCGCCCTCATGCATTAATCTTTTTGCAGTTTCTTTCATTTTATCAGGCGATCGAACATACCTGTTGTGTTGCATTTTTTGCATTTGTCCTTGCTTAAAATCTCTTTCCCTAATTCCAAAAGACTTCCCAACAATGGAATACGATCCATTTCAGCAGCTAGAACACCTTCTGTTTCAGACATTTCATGTTGCCGTCTGCTTTCTGTTGTGTATCACTCTTCTGCTTTGGACTGCAGCCGCAATATGCAGGAAATTTTTGTGCAGGCTGCTGTTGCGAAGATGCATAGACGGCAGGCGTGACGGCTCCCTAAAAGTGAAGCCAAACCATGTCGATCGCTCCCCAGTGGCTGGTTGTTAGTCAAGGAAGTACTTTTTTCTGTTAAAGATTTTAGCTTTGGGTTTTTAACAAATGAAAGGAAGTAAAAGAGGGAGAAACTGTTCAATCCTTGAATTTCATTGTGATCCATTATCTCCTCTGAATGGCTTCTTACTCTCCCAAAGACATCTCAGAAGTAATGTATAGGGATGGAAATGACCAACAGGTGGACATGGTGGTTAATATCTAACATGTTATCTCCTGCAGCCCCAAACCAACATTGGATTTGGAAAAAACTTTAACGATATATACCTTTATATAGCTCCCTACCTAAAACTTCAGATTTAGCAAGTATTAAACTTTTGGTTTAATTTGGGTAGAGTTTTCTTTTGGTCAAGCAGCATTTTAGAGATCCATGTCACATTCAATCATGGGTATTTAATCATGGGAAGCCAAAAATGTGGTCAAAAGTCATATTTGGTCAATTGTGCAGCCCTGCCAGTGCATTTTTTTTCAGCTAGTTCAACTATAACACACCTTATAAAGTGTAAGAGCGTTCTCCAACACCATCACAATAACAGGTGTCAGTACAGCTTCAATAGAAGGTGACTGGATTTGGTTTTTTAATGGTTCTTGAAGATGTTTTACCTCTCATCCAAGGTGTCGTCAGTCCTGGAACCGAGGTCTCTCGCATGAGAGGTGAAACACCTGAAAGAACCAAAAGTAAACACTTCAGTCCCCTTCTTCTGAAGCTTTAAGGATCCAAATACACTGGAGATAATCTACATGACAGGCAGAAGCTTCAACAAATCTCATGATATTCTCAGTCGCAATACATATTAGTTGCAGATAATACAAAACTGAGTCAGAACAGCTTCACCTCCATCTGCTCAACATGAGAAAGAGCTCCCCCCTGAGGCTGGCATTGATGCTGCACACACTTTCCCCTGAGAGACAATGGAGGAGAAACGATGGAGGGCTCCAGATGTGACAGAGAAGAGGTGCAAGGGCAGGTAAAGTGACAGCACTTGTACATGTGTGTGATGTCTTCATTGGTCCAGTGTGTGTGTGTGTGTGTGTGTGTGTGTGTGTGTGTGTGAGAGAGAGAGAGAGATGTCTTCATGCTCGTCCCAGTGGGCTGCAGATTTTAACAGAGCATGGATCACAATTACTGTTCCTCAGAGGAAGAACAGCAAAAAAGGGACCAGAAAGCTCCCCCTCTCACTCATACATCCACACGTCAGAGCTGCACACACACCACAGACATGCTAACACACACACACACACATGCACTAACACACACATCTGCTTTGCTCCTCAACTCCAGCAGCTGAAATTCCCATCAGAACTTTAACATCGTAAAGCCCCATCATCATCACTGCTGCCTCTCTTTGGTTTCCTCCTTTGTTCTTCTGCCTCGCTCTCCATTCCTTCATCCGTAGGTCACACACTATTCTCTTACAGTATTTATTAAACACAAAAGAATAGTGTTTACTTTCATTTTCAAATCTAACACCGTTCAACCCACTGGCCGCAAAAGACGACTTCGTGACAACAGAAGCTTTTCAGCAGATATGAGCGTGTCAGCGGGTTTGTCCCCTCGAGGCGCCATCGAAGAAGAAAGATGGTAAAAGTTTGACTCTTCAACATGCAAAGCTCACTAAAAGAAGACTATAATCTACACCAGTGATGCACAGCTTAGGGCTCACAGGTCAAAACGGCCCCATGCTTGGATGCTGGGTACCGGTTAACTGACCACTTTCTAATCTTAATGAAAAGAAATTAATTCATACTACAGAGGTTTTGTTTGCTCATACTGTAAATGTTCCTTGGTTGCTAATTTGAATATCAGTAATTTCAAAGAAAGAGGAGTTGTGGTTCTTCTAACATTTGTTAATTTGATCCAATTAATACTATTTGTTTATTAACAATGTGAACCTCAAGCAGTTTCTGTTCCTGTCACATTTTTACTAGCTGTAGGCCCATTTTTCACTGCAATATAAAGTCCAGCATCTCAATGGAAACAGCACAACTATGGCTGGAAGCACAAGTATAAAACTTTGAATTAGTTTTTTAAACATCGTTACAAGTTCCCAGAGTTGTTACTAATAATGATGGGAAATGGAGGCTTCATTACCCATCGATAATTTATCATTTACATCTATACAATCTCTAAATCTTGTGTTTTTCATACTACACTCTGCACATCACCTGTAGAAAGATATTCCACCATGTGGAATGTATCCTCCAACAATTTGCTGAGAATTTGCTCCTCTGCAAACCATTTTTGAGCCAAGTCACATATAGTTTATTGATTCAGTATGTTTTATTTTTATCTTCTTTGTTCTGTGTAAACACAGCCTGCAGTTCACCAAAAAATTAACTAAAGTTTTGTAACATGACACAGGTGGCTCATATGTGGCTTGTAGAGCTTTTTAGTTTTTTACAAAATCTGGTGCAAAAAGTTCATTTTTGTCGATGTTTCTGAATGAGAAATGTACCAGATTTAAGGTCAGATTTGGTGAATTTTATGCCACTGATGGTTTCTTCAAGGATCACTGGAAAGTTGAACATCTGATAATTCTTTTGGTTTTTCTTGCTCTAGTAAATGGTGTCATTTTTGGCGATTTAAAGAAAGCAAAAAACATGGCTTTCAAAACCTTTCCTTCGGGTTTGTTGGGTTTTCTGTTTAAAATTTATAGCCTTCACCTTTCTGCGTGAAGCGCTATGAGATGATATATGTTGTGAGTTGCTGCTATACAAATAAACTTGAACTGAACTGAACTGAATTGAGAAACCGGGACAAGGTTTCGAGCTTTAACTGGTCCCTCTCCTCCTGTCATTCTGCAGGAGTGGCCCCCAGACAAAGCAAGTTGAGTATCTCTGATTTACACAGCGATATAAGTGTGTGCTGGCTGCTTAGAAAGACACACGCAGTCTTTTCAGGCTGCCACAGCTTCAGCAGAAGTCTTCCACGCGGTCGCTCAGGGTGTCACAGAGGTGACAGCAGTGATGACTAAAGCAGAAGTCCCATCAGTTGGTGACACGAGGACACACAGGCGTGAAATGAGCCACCTCGGAGGCCAACATCTTGCCAGCTCATTAGATTCACTTGGACAGTGGCCTTTAACACCCAACGCCACCAAGAGAGCTGCACGGCCCCCCCATACTGCAACGGAAAATGTCAAAATAATATGATGATGAATGATTTTAACTACATTTTACATGGCTTCTCTCTAATAAAAAACGCTTTAGAAATCATCAGATGAGGGTTAAATATGCCTACATGATTGTGGATCACTCATATATTTTAAAGTGTTCACGGCCTTTTGCACTTGACAAGCTGTTTATTGCCTTCACCTAAAATCAGATGAGATTTGAACGTCTTGTGTCCAACGTGCTCATCCTTATAACATGCCACTGTCCAGGGTCAGAGGTCAGAGGTCATCATTAGGGCCTGCTGACATTCTGCTGACTGCTCCTTCAGCCAATCATCAATCAGCTTCTCCTGTCAGGCTGCGTAACTGCAGCGACCAGCTCTGTCAGCAAGTGTGTGTGTGTGTGTGTGTGTTCTTGTACTTGCTACATGGTGAGGACCATTTTCTGCATTTAACTATCAAAGTGAGGACATTTTTACAAATGAGGACATTTTGGCCGGTCCTCACTTTGAAACAGCCATGTTTGAGGGTGAAGACTTGTTTTTAGAGAACAGGTATGAATTGAGGTTTGGTTAGGGTTAGGGTAAGGATTAAGTTTAGGCAATCAGTTGTGATTGTTAAGTTTAGGGTAAGGCTCTAGGAAATGCATTACGCCTATGGATGTCCTCACTAAGATAGAAGTACAAACGTGTGTGTGTGTGTGTGTGTGTGTGTGTGTGTGTGTGTGTGTGTGTGTGTGTGTGTGTGTGTGTGTGTGTGTGTGTGTGTGTGTGTGTGTGTGTACATTCCAACCACTGAAGTGGTGTGGGGGTTAAAGGTGAACCTTATGCAGCTCCTCATCAGCACTCCTGGGGGGGGGGGCTCGTCCCACAGACACAAGCAGATCCACACTTGTTTTCCACTTACTCTATTTAAGTGACACAAGTGAGTGTGACATAATGGTAACACAAAGACACAAAGTCGCTGTTTGTTGTTAGGTGCATTGACAGCAATCAGTTGTGTGTTCAGGGGTAACACAACCTGCTGTCTCCATGGCAAACGGGGTTTCATGTTTCATAGTTCAGAACTAGTGCTGTCAGATGACTACAATTTTTAATCAGATTAATCACACGGTTGCTGTGGATTAATTTAGATTAATCACGATTAAAGTCATTCATTTTTAATATATATTAATCACATTTCATTTTGCACGAGCAATAAATATATATGGACAAACTGCCCGAAATACGTTGCCAGAGACGTTTCATTGAGTCTGAGTCAATCTGCGCTACAGATGGGTTAATTGTGTTTAAATTTTTAATCAGATTAATCATGATGACAGATTATTCCGCATTAATGCATTCATTTTGACAGCCCTTTTCGAAACATTTAAATGGAAAATTAAATCGCTTTAAAATGTCATTGTCATTTTTGTCCATTATTTATACATATTTTGCTTACCTATGTTCTTGCAAAGCTCATTAAATGACTTAACATTACCAACAAATCTACCATTTTGAAGGCCTTCTGTAATACAGTATAGAAAACTGAAAATGTAGGCAAGAAAAAGAGACCAAACTGGTATTAAAATTACCAGAAAAAAAAAATTAATAAAATAATAAAACCCTAAAAAAACAAATGGAGCTATTAGTCTTTACAGGAGTAAGGAGTTTTATATGAGCAAATATTCACCAACTTTTATCATTTATGCTATTCTCAAGTTATCTCCACATGCAACATGTATTCTAGTTTTAAAAATCTGATTTACAGTACATAATTTGGAAACATAGTTGCATTAAATTAGGCTGTGAGACTTTCAGGAAACATCTACATGTGATATTTCTGATAGATCTTGCAGTTTGATTGGCAGGCTTCCATTTGTACTTTCCAGTAGATTTAAAACATGACAGAGCATTACCAACTGGGACACAATTAAGAAGTGCTCGATGTCCTCGTGCAAAAAGAGAACTTAAAGATATGAAATGCTTCCACTGTATGCTGAAGGCAAGTTTTTAATTTGCATTTTATTATAGAACAATCAAATATAGAATAATTATCACCATAAATTACTAAGAAAAGAGTGAAATAGGGTGTTCTTATGTACTATTTTCTTTTGAAAACATGTAATTTGATCTACACTGACTGTTTTTTATGAGTGCAGTTTAAGTTGAGCACTTTAAATTTCCATCCTGTTCATGTAATTGTGAAAAGCCATGATCAAGATTTGGGTTAATATAAGATTAATTGTTCACCTCTGGTTCATGCTGTCTACTGCTCAGCTTCAACTAAAACAAATAAATATATAGTATAATTAACCAGAGTCCAGCTAAGGTCTATTAAAGCAGCTCTACTGATGGTGTGCCCCTAACCATCCTGTGTAATTTGAGTATACGACTGTCAATGAGTGCTTTCAATAAAACTAGGTTTTTCATAGAAGCCCTTAAGTGAAAACATCCACCTGCACTATTTCCTCTCTGCATCCCCTCAGTCGGTTGAATTCTGTTAACTTTCCCTGCTTTCATCCTGTGTTTTCCTGAATCCACATCTAGCGACTCCCCTCCGCTCGGCTTTAAAGCGTTGCCTATCCAAACAGGAAAGTGGCCTCTGCCCCTGCAGCAGTCGAGGGCACAGCAGTGGAGATTTCATTAGTCACAGCTAACAGGCAAATTATCCGCTTCAGTGCACCTGTAAAACTTTACTGTGTGTCAATCTCGCACAATCACAGACGCAGCTCGTAGGTGTGGGTGGGTGGGTTTGTGGACCTGTGGGTGGGTGTGAACCGGTGGGTGTGGAACAAACCCGTCTGGTTCTGTGTTAATATGTGAACTGTGTCAATCAGGGCTCTGTGGGCATGTGTGTGTTTTATATGGTATGAATGGCAATCAAAATCCAGGAGTTGTTTACTTTTCAAAGGATTCTGTGATTAAACAGGTGTTAACTAAGTTTGTGGTTTCGCCGTCAGCTTCTAGAAGGTCATAAATTACCGTTAACACATATTTTAATATTAAAAGCCAAACATTTTCTAATTCCAGTCTCCCCTGTGCAGGGATTTAAGGCGGTTCTTTGTCGTACAGTAAGTTTTCAGATGATTTGAGTAATTTGTGACGAATATTTTGCTATCCTATTCATATCAAGAGTGTCAAGAGGAAATAAAGAAGAAGCCTACAGGAAGTTTGGCTCCTTTTCATGAACGAAAATTTCAATACACTCCCTCAAAGTGACACAGAATAATGAAATCTGTGTGCATTGCAAGTGTGGCTCAAACAACACCAAACAAACAAACAAACAAAAAAAACGTACTGAGCAAGTCAACTGTTTTGTATCATATAAATGAGAATAAGTGGATCTATTAGGGGGATTTTGTGATGCTCAGCAACAGCTTTTTTGCGTTGATACCATGGTTATAATGTACACACAGTATTGAACAGTTACAGCTGTAGCACTCTGCAAATGTGTCAATACAAGAGCTTGTATTATCTATCTATCTATCTATCTATCTATCTATCAATCTATCATTTGGTTGTTTTTAGTTGTATACTATGTACAGCCAGGTCAAATCTCTATAACTGACTAATACCGATACAGATGTTGGAGTTTAAAAATATTTTTAGGCTTTTTTCATTTCTTATACATAAAGAATTCTGTATTTTTTTGACATACCTCCTACATTTTTTTTTCTTTTAAAGAGTGACCAAGACAGGTTAGTGTTATTTAAAGTGTACACAAAATGTAAAACTAAGTCAAACTGCTTTACACAGTTTCTAAATTACATCAAACATAGTGTAGGAGCTCCACGGTGTACTATAATTTCTTACTGGTTTAAGCAACACATCAGTACTGATGCAATAAGCAGATCAATCCAGCCTGTTCATTATGTGTTTTAATTTGAAACTGGCACTGTAAATCAAACAACAACAAAAAAAATCTGTTTCAGAAATATTCTGCCATACTAACACACTGATCTACCAGTTTCTTAAGGAATATTTTGTGAGCTGTAACCTGGCCGTAGTTCTTGCTTTACCAGGGATTTGTATCTTGTGATGAATTCTCTACGTTTCTTTTTGTGAAGTCTTCCACAGATTATTGACAAGGATGTAAGCCCAACTACACACTATAGAGCATTACTGAAGAGGATTTTCTTCATTGTGCAAATACTGCTTGCGATTGTTTTCAAGACCAGTGCTACTCAGTCTATCAGCTCATTTGTCATTTCCAAGTTTTTCTGCATGCACCTGCTTTTTTAGAATGGACCAAGCTGTTTATTTTGGCAAACCAACTCGATTTGGCCACTCTCTGATAGAGTTTTGCTACATTTTATTTCGATCTTACCTTTTTTTACTCGCATTGCCACTTTTTGACTCCTAGTATTGACAAGTAGCTCCACCTCAATCTGAACGGCAAAAGCATGCGAGGTCTTTTGAGCGTGAAGCAACGTTGGCATGGCACACGGCTGCCCAAGAAGCATTTAAAGGTGGAGTCTTTAAAGGTGATTCTGGAGAAAGGTTGTGGAATTTTATCTTTTGGCGGATGCTTTTATCATTACTTTTGTCTCTGCATTTCCTCATCTCCGCTATTCCTGAATTCAAACGAGCCACTTTTCGCATTTACAGACCAAATGCTGCGTACAAACATTGGATTTTTATCCAAACACACAAATATTGCACATTTAGCAACATCTATTCACTGACTTTGATTAAATGTGTGTTGAAATAGAATCGCTGACTTTACCTTTAATGGCTAAGCGGTCAATTACTTTTGAAGCCTGAGAGGATTTAGGCATTATTTGTTAAAAAGACAATTTCTCACACAGTTCTTTCAACACCGGTGTAAAGTTACTTAATTTAAAGCCGAGTCTTGGCACTTCAATGCAGTATCCATTACTTCAAAGTGAATGTGTTAAATGTGCAGAGTCTAAAGAACTAAATCTAATTCTCTTTTACATTGGTCTGACTAGATGGCCTTTGACACTAATTGGCAAAGAGGAAGAGGAGGGAAAGAGTGGATTGCATTAATCAAATACCCCCGTTTGAAGGTTTAGGATTTCGGTGTTTAAAATAGCCTCAAATGGAGGGATGAAGGATGTGTGTGAAAAGTCTTTGAGGTCGAGGGAAATTCTCACCATTTTACAGCGAGCACCAAAAACCCGCATCCGGCCCAATGAATAGAGCCGGAGACTCACAGCAAACACCGACACACACAGACACCGGTACCCCCTGTCTGGAAGCCCCTTTGTAGCCGTGTTGTGATTGTATCAGATGTGGGGCGATGGAGGCTTCAAGTATGGGGGTGTCGGTAGGGGCATGTGTGAATTTGTAATGTGCTTATGCTGGAACCGCAAAGACAGGAGATAGGGGCTCCGAGGCTGTGTTCTACTCCCACACACTCACTCAAACACTCGCTGTGGGGAGTGCAACTCTAGCTGCCTTTCATCCTACTGAAGGTGGAAGTGAGTGCAGGGTTTCCTGGAGTCACAGCGAGATACAGCGCTCTATATCCTCTGCAAAAACTGCTGCCAGCGACTACGTGTGTGTGTGTGTGTGTGTGTGTGTGTGTGTGTGTGTGTGTGTGTGTGTGTGTCTTTGCTCAGTTCAAAGGCTCGGAGTGCACAGTGTCGAGGTGAGCTATCAGTGTGTGATCTCTGTGGATATATATATATATAGCATATCACAGTTTGAATTGTTGCATTAGACCGTATAGCAGCTTTATTAAGGCAGCCGGCGGAACGGAGGGTGAGCGAGACGGGAGTTTTTCAGCGATACTGTTCACGTGTTGCTGATTTGAGGTGAGGATTTTAAGTTATTCTGGATATTTTTCTTCCTTGTACTGCTTTTAAGATCACACAGTTGGGCCTCCATGTGTGGTGGCGGTCGAGGTCCCGGAAGGTCGTCAGGAGCTAAAGGACAAGCGGCAAATGGTGTCACTTCCGTTAACGGCAGGTTAGAGGTTAAAGGGGACCGCTGGACTGGACTCAACATACCTACAGCATGCTGCACTGGTACACAAAAGCAATAGTTTTCTGCCAAATCAGTTTCCTTTACTTCTATACAACATAAAATTATAGAGCAGTATATCTTATTCATGTAATTCCAATAAAGTCTGTCTCACAGATATCTTTATAAAATGTACTGACTGTAAAACATCTTTTGATATCACATCAGTACTTATTATGTAATAATGTGATGTAAAATCATTCATAGGAAAAAGCAAAGTTTAGTAGCGACTAGGTACTAATGTGCCTTCATAGGTCGACTTTTGTAAAATACAATCAATTGCAAGAGTAAAATCAGACGCAATGAGCCTTTGGCATTTCACTTTTGAACTCATTAGTAAAGTTCTGTCACTTTCAGCTGATGTGGTGTCAAGATACAGAATACATCATCATCTACTTCCATCCTCTGCTTCAGATTCCTTCCTCACTCACATTTTTCACTCTGGATGTTCATTAGCGAATTAATGAGCAAAACCACCATTTTCTTTGTGTCCAGCTTAATAAACACATTTTTAAAAATCCCTTACATTCGTTCCATCTCTAAAGTCTGAGAGCAGAGTGCCGTGATTTTGTGTGTTCCCTGCACCATGACACACCCACAGCCACATATATACACTTAACATATGGCTGTGCCCCTCAAGCTGAGGACACGCTACTCGACCTACTTGACTGGTCTTGTGACTGTTCACCCGTCAGGCACAACATTAAAACCACTGACAGGTGAATGACCATTTTGTTTCAACGCAGAGTTCTGCTGGTTCCAGACCGAGCAGCCCTCATTGCATCAGGACTCCCCTAGCAGGGCAATGAGCCCTGCCAACAACAAAAACGTCCAAGGAAGGACACAGAGAAGGGTTGACCCGGCCTCCAAACTCTCCACATCCCAATCCAACAAGCAAACACAGAGCCCAAAGGTTCCACAAAAGTCTTTGGGTCAGACACCACAAAACATCCTCACAGGTTTTGCAGACGTCCCAACAGATAAAAGCTGTTTTAGCAACATGAGTTGGACCTACACAACATTAGTCAGGTGGTTTTAGTGTTGCTGTCGTTTGAGGTTCTTAGCTTGTGATGTGGCACAGTCAAGCTTTTACCATTTGGGACCATAATTTAGCTTCCTATCTATTTATCTATCCATCTTTGTCCCAAATCTAAATATGCTCAGAGTCTAACAAGAAAGCATGCACAAAAAATGATAAGGCAGAAGTTTTGCACTGAGATGAGGTGCATCTTAGAGCCATGCAACGACAACAAAAGGCATTCTATTGCCAATGCAGAACTTGCTATTAAAATATGAATCTATTGTGATTTTAACAACCTAGAGAAAGTAGAATCCATCATTATAACAAACTAGGATAACAGTCTTGCAATATCACTCTAGTCTGACTCACTGGATGTAGGCTAAGTATAATTCTTCTATTTCCACCACTGTGCGTTTCCTTTTTCATTTAAAAACTAAAAGCAAACAACACAAAATTACACTTAACTCTGAGACTAGTGGTCTTTCATCCATCACAGGACAGATCACCGGTCTTTTAGGTGAAAGTCCACTCCTTCATTTATACAAACATCCTTCCCTCCTGCCTCCTTGCTTTGATTCCATGACTCTTTCAAATTGGCCGCCTTTCTCACCACGTGACTGGTCAGAAATTACATTTATTTTTAAACGAAATCAAGGTTCCCCTCAAAATGTATGACAGAATGCAATCAAGTCGTATAAAAACATTATTCTACTGAGACAGGGTTGGTTTAATGACAGCGGTTGTCACTTCACAGGAAAGCTTCCATTAAAATTCATTTTCACTGCATCCTGAGTTTAGCACCGCCCAAGATGATTGTGGCTAGTTTGAAGAAACACAAATAATCCAGCGTGTCTTCCTCTACAGTAGAAGGATAAAGGATGCAGCCACACCATTCTCTAGTGCTGTACTTTGGAAACAGGTCTGGTTTTGCAAGACTATCAACCCTCTGTAACAACAGTCTCTGGTGTGGAGAAAAATTGTGGGTCTCTTCTCATAACTCACCACAGCACTGGTAGAAAACATCATTTAATAAACAGCTCTAAAACACATTTAAAAACACGCGACATTTTAAAATCTCTGTCCTGATGAATGGATTTAACCTCTTGTCAAACTGCTGAGCATGTTTTCACTGCAGTGTTGGATTGGTGTTTCATTTGTAAGTGTAATTTTGAATGAAGGTGTTCTTATCGCAAGAATCTCAGTTTCCCCACAGCTTTCTATCCCAATTATCCTCAAACTGCTGCCACCCAGTCCTGAGAGGCGCACACACACACACCCGGAGGATTTCCTGTTGCTTGGTGTGGCAGTGTGAGGGTACATCCTGGCACCGTGCCGTAGCCGGACAGCTCGGTGGGGAAGAGGAGAGTGTTTACACACTTGCACCGCCGCCACCACACAACACTGCCGGCTCTGGCTCCCGTCTCCCTCTGCTTCTTCATATAATATATCAAAGCATCTCTGGGTGTCTGTGGATCTCAGAAAATCCGCCCTCACTTCCTGAGCCGACATACTCTCTTTATCTCTCGCGCGCACACATCTTGCGTGGTGATGAAGGATGGTAACTCTCCTCTCTCCGGTCTCCAGCCGATTTACACACTCCGTCCTGCACAAAGCACCTGGAATAACACCTCAGACACATATACACACACTGGCAGACACACAAAGAGCCCAGAGCCTTCGCCACGGCTGTGCCAAGATAACCACAAAGCAGAAATTACACAACATTATGCTAATAAATGAAGAATAGTTTCATCTTCTCTCAATTTACGACGTTCTAACCGAAGTTCTCCTCATCGTTCAGTTACCAGATAAACTTTCATCACAGTGTCGCTGTGGGTTTAGATTTTCAACCACATCAGCAGCATTTATGTCACGGAAAACTCCTATGAGCTAACATCATTCATTTGACCTCAGTTTCACTTGCTCCTTAACATGACTTCTGTTTTTTTGCCAAATGGCAGACAGGAGGCTTCAGAGGACAAGTCTGAGCTGGAGGACAAAATGGAACAAATGGAGCAAAGAAATAAAAAGAAAGTTTACGTCTTTTAGATGCAGAAAAGTGGCTTTGACATTGTGCATATGTAGGGTGAGTAAAGACACCTATCTATGAATACGCTTCCTGGTCAGGAGGAGGAGGAGGAAGAGGAGGAATAAAAAGATAAGAGTAAAAACAGTAGATCCATTCATGCAGCATCGGGGAATGTGGAGGTTTGTAGAGGGAGGAAGAAAGAAAGGGAGCAACGTCAAGAGCAACCAAAAATAATAGAAATGATCCAAAAATTAAATATATAGAAAACTCCTGAGCCTGTTTGATCTATATGTAGATACATATACAGTGTACAGTGTGCCATGCGTGTGGTCTCGTCCGCTCATCCTGTTTAGGAAACAGAGAGGGACCCCTGTTTCCTTTGGCTCTGAACCCTCTGTTGTGACTACATTACAACTCCTCCATCGCCACCCCCAACGCCATATGTCTCCCATATTAAAGCCCTCTTCAGCGGAGTTTGCATGAACAGGGGTTAATCCCTCAAGGTTTTCAAAAGTGCCTTTTCTGGCTTTTAATTAAACACATTAGGGTTTAGGAAAACACATGGAAAATACAGTGTTGCTCTGCAGACAGTTCATTGACACTTAGTTTCATTAATACCACCTTAACTTGGTGTCCTCGAGTGGTAACTTTCATCTTATGCAACATGGCCTGCATTTCAAAGAACTGAACATTTTGGGAGCTTATTTAGTAGTAAAAAGCCAGGTGCAGTGACTTATTTTAAACCTGAAATCACTCCATTTGTAATAGATAATCAATAGTGAGCTGTAAAACAAGATTTTGGAGTCTTACAAATCATGAACATTTTGCATCATCACCGTCAGCAGCTCTGGAATCTGTAAAACGTGGCTTAAAGCGACGTAGGATTGATTTAGTTTGAAAGAATAATACACATGGCACTGGCAAAAGAGTCACTAAATTTACACACTCAGAATTTGGACACTATAATACAATGTCGGGCAGTAATTGCAGCTTACTGTGTAGTAAATAGGGAGAGATCCTAACGGAGGACTTGCCAGGGAACCAGCTGGAGACTCTGAGCAAAAATACTGTTCTTACATGATGAAATTGAACCTTTCTTGCCAATTTTCTATATTTTTGTGCATTTGTACGCGTTTATAGAAGCAAAAAACAAGAAGCAAAGAGTAGTAAAGTCATCAGTGAGCTAGCATTTGTTAGCAACCTTTACACCAAAAATGAAACTGAATGCAAAATTCTAAGTTAAATTACAAAGTTATATTTCAAGGCAGCACCTACGACTGTTTTCATCGACGAATAAAAACAAAACAATAATGTTCAAGACGGACAAATGGACAAATAACTAATCACTGCTTTAATGTAAAATGATTTGCAGCAACCTGCAGCATCTGTGGAAGTTTCCTCTTCTGCCAAATCCGTCTCTTGTTCAGCAGATTTATCGGTTTGATCTGTTGAACTGCTGTTAATTAAGGAGTCTTTGCATTCAGTGTTGTTACTTGTTTATCACTGCTGTCAAACAGTGTCTTCAGATTTATGAACTAAATTTATCTACAAATTATACTGGGCAGTGACAACAAAGCAGCCGACAGAAACTTGTAGGCAGCCGCTGACATTTATGAAACACGAACGCTAATCGAACACTAATGTGGAAGTGACGTTAACGTTACTTTCTGTACGTTCCATGATTAGTGATGGCGCTTCATCTACGTTCTCCTCCAGATGTTCACCAAAGAACCGCTGCTGGACAACTGTGCGAATGCTTCCCAACAATTCAGCCTGTCAAGTTCAACCCAAACAGTGAACAGGTGAGTGAATTATCTAGCTGGAGATGAGAACCTGCAGCTGCAGCAAAATCCTGTTTTACATTACTACAGAGCATAAGCACGTGGACTCTGATCATTTTACATTAATCTCACTAATACCATAACCATGCAAAAAGATTTTCAACCCCCATTCATAGATGCACGCATTTAAATAACCTTCTGTCTCTGATGCTCCGTTATTGCTTTTTTTCCCCAAGGTTCACTGTCTAAGCTAATGCTTTCTTGTGTTCTTTTAATGTTTTGTCATTGTTTCCTTATTGTTTGTATACTTTATTGTTTCATAAAGCACCTTGTAACTACAGTTTTGGGATGTGCAGCAGAAATGAAGTCTATCTTTATAATAATTATAAAGATGTCAACAGTTAT
Organism: Acanthochromis polyacanthus; assembly: GCF_021347895.1. Classification (NCBI taxonomy): domain Eukaryota; kingdom Metazoa; phylum Chordata; class Actinopteri; family Pomacentridae; genus Acanthochromis; species Acanthochromis polyacanthus. The sequence goes on from NC_067128.1 coordinate 4,192,512, forward strand.
TGCCCTAAAATGCCAAGCCAAAATTACACAAATCTGTCACAGACAAAACCTAGACAGCAAAGATTTTTAGTTTCTATTGACTAAAAAGACACTAAAACTATTTAAAATCAAAATTTGACTAGACAAGCACTAAAATTAAATCAAATGACAGAATAAGACACTGAAAAAACCTTTAGAAATACTAATAAGTGCATTTTCTAACTTTGGATAAAGCCGGGAAACTGTTTTCATGCGTTTACAATCTTTATGCTAAGCTAAGCTAATCAGCTCATTTTATGCTCCTTCTTAGAAAGAAAGTGAATAAAGCTATTTCCCAAAATGCTGAAACTGAGGAACAAAGGGCTTTTAGATGCACAGTAACATCTTTGTCTTGTCAAACTGATAGGAAACATACACAAGCAGTAAGAGAAAGAGAGGAAACCTGGAGCGAATTTCTTCATGTTTACCCAAAATATACAGAGCCCAGTTCCCTCCAACCCAGCTGAGAGCTGACAAATCCGCCAACCGCTTATCAAATTAAACCCCCATTAGCAGCATAAACATACAGGCTGACACACACTCGCACAAACAACCCATTACCAGCACAAACATGCTTGTGCCTCACACGTTTAACTACCCTTCCTGCTCTCGGGCTCTTCAAATAATCCTGCACATCAGAACCAGACACGTTCTCCGCGTCCAGGTAAGCCAGCCTCCATGCAGCGAGAGCTCCTGACCTGCGCCTTCCACTGTCAGCGCCTGTCACCCCGCGCATCCGGAAGCGCTGCAGATTTACCCCCATTACGTCACACCTGATGAGACACGGCACCCAGCGTGGAGCCGGCCGTCTAATTCTTTCCATGCACGCTTGTTAACATGTAGGATTGTCTTTGCAGCCGTCGTAAAGCAGAGCGCGCAGGTAACACAATCTTCGCGCTGTCCGGCAGCTGCTAGAGGGATTTACCTCGTAATGTAGTAACGCAAACCCCAAAAGTGAGACATCGGCGTTAAAAAGGACAATTTCATTTGTCTTTCTCCGTCTTCCTGTGTGGCCCCCGGGGAACGCTCGGCCGGTAGTCGAAGGTGAGAGATTGGGGGAAGCAGGGAGTAAATGGAACACTTAATATGCACTCCATCAGCATAAAACAATCATCAGATGATTTTCAGGTGTTTGCATGAGCATAGGTTTATGGAGCATAACCAGGATACAGGAGGAGTGGAGGGAAACCCAAGGGGAAGTTTTGGTAAAAGGAAGCCAAGATCCAAACTTAAATAGAAAGGGGGTAAAAACAATTCAGCATTGCTTCCAGTAAAGACAGTCTACGCTTCATTAAGCAATGCAGCCGATGCTTCCTCAACACATTTCACACAACCGGCACGCGTCTCTCATCCATATAGCCTGGCCCGAACACACCGGCGTGACACGATTCACTGGAACATGACAGAAAACACATCAGGAATATCTGTTTTCCACACTTTGCTCTTATTAAACTGATACAAGTAAGGACAGCCACGTCTCAAGGTCTTAGTAAACGTATTAGCGGTTTGCCAGAACGTCTTTCACACTTCATCAGGGGGATGAGTTATTTTGGAGGCCTGTGGAAACAGAGGTAACTCATGCAGCTGCTCTCGCTCTTTTTGCCTCAGCTTCATTTGGTCTTGTTTGTAAAAAGTTTATAGTCGCTTGCTGAAATATGTTGTAGAGCCATTTTTTGCTGCTGGCCATTTTTCTCCTGAAAGCAGACCAACATTTGGACTACATTCTAAGTGAAATTACATTACTTACAGTGCTTTATAGTCTGGAGGCTTTCCATGCTTACCGCTGTAAAAAGCATCCAGTCACCTCTATTTAAGTCTGCTCCCTCATAAAAAATGGATCAAGAAGCTATTTTTGCTGTTTATTTGCATGTTGCACTGAGGTACAATCTGTGGCTTTTAAAATGAAATGAATCCAAACAAAAACACTGCAGTCCTGCCTGCTTTTGTCCTCTTTCTTCTTCCTCCTCCTCTCTGGAATTCTACTCTCTCTCTATTCTAATAAATCTAAAGGGGCCTTTTCCTCTTTTACAGGAACAGCAACTCATTAAATGGTTGATTTCAGATGGCAGAGTGTGAATGTTTTGAGTTAACTTTATTGATCTGTGAGTGGGTCTGTGGGCCAGAGAGGAGCGGACGTCCCCTCCAGCACATGGGCAGTAGATTTACACCTCTGCATTTAAAGACTCCTCTAAACCCAGATGGCCACTGGCCTGCTCTCTCCTGAGCTGCACTGGAAGGACGGGACACCGTGATCGTCTCTGCTGCACACTTAAGCCCTTTTCAGACAGGAGACATGTAGGATTACTGGCTTCATCAGTCTGGTAAACTGACGACATTCTGTCATTCAGAGAGGTTTTAATGTTCCTCACAGTTTCATTCAGACACACACTGTGCAATATTTGTCATGAACAGTACATAAAGTGAAGTACAATACATAAAAAACAAAAGACTAAGAGCAGCTTATCAAAATGTGCAAATATGAATAGTCTAGTTTAATTATGATCTCCTAAATACTTCATATTCTTTACTGATCCTATCTCCATGTCAGCGATCATTTCTAAGTGTTAGTAATTCATGAAGTTACTGCTGTTGTGCACACATTAGGCGCTTTTCCACTAGCACCTGCTCGGCTCGTCTCGACTCGGTTTAGGTGAATTTCCGTTACAGCTGACTACCACCTTATAGCGGGTGAAGTCATCATAACACGGCGGCCTGGAAGTCCCCGAATGTCATTTGTGACACAAACACAACAATGGAGAACATCAAGGCGATGCCTGCTGCTCGGTCTGTGGCTTTTTGTCAGATTCAAAGTAAAAGAAGAGAGTCAGAGAAAACCGAGGGCGGCGAGTCGAAACACTCAGAACAGGAGAGTTTGGGAGGTGATACAGCAGCATCAAGCCGAAGACAAGACGATACAAACTAGACAGTGCATGAGGGTAAGCCAATGCTAGTTCTCTACAGTTATCATACTGTATATCAGTTCCATGAACAACCCTGGAATCACTGCAATTTATTGCTATTAGGTATTAAAATCTGTACGCTGTGTAGTGTTGTCACTCCTTGTTTAATCAGTAGCCTGCACTCTGTAAACGTCCCATTATCAGTTTGACTCAGCTCAGAGCAGGAAACCCAGCCGAATAGGGACTAGAATAGAACCTGGTACCAGGTACGATGTCCTAATGGATAACCTGACTAACCGAGTAGAGTCAAACTGAGTAGTAGTTTTTATTGTTTTATTTTGGAGATGTTTATATGGATGCTGTCTGACACCGCAGATATTTATTACACTCAAAGGAAAGACTCCTACAAACAGCTGGAAGCAACAAGCTTCAACTTCAACTCATGTTACGAGTTTGTCAGTACCTGGATTGCACTTGTTTGTGGTGAATCTCCTAAATCTGACACGTTTGTCCCTGCGTCTCATCTCAATAAAGTTTTATTTTTATCACAAATGAGGAAGGAAGTCCGATCTAGTAAGATTGCCATGGCAACTTCTACAGAAACATGAGCAGCACTTACAGCTCCTTAAACCTGAACTGAAGTTAAATCAAATAATCAATTTACAAGTTACTCCCAGGGCTAGAAATGTCTTCTGGGGCGCGACTATGTACAAGCATGATCACTATTTGGCAGAAATATACAGATTATCCTGTTATTTCTGACCATTTGGTAAACAGACATGTCTGTCACGCTCAAATAAATGAATCCCACTCAACAAAACTGGCCCACAAACAAAAAGAAACCTACTTAATTCTCAGTTTTCAACACATACAGATGCTGTCAGACGAACAGAAAGAAGCTAGAAGAAACTATTTTATTGTCTTACCTGCATGGATTCATGTTCTGAGGACTGCAGTGTTTCCTTTCAGTTCACGCTTGCTTTACTTCAGCCTCCTTGGAGCTTCAACTCTGGCTGCCTGTAGGACATAAAGAGGTTGTGTGGCAGCGAGTCAACAAACCCAAGCAAATAAATAATTAAAACACAATAACACTAAAAGTTAAATAATTATTCAAGGGGATTTTCTGTTTTATTAGACACTATATATTAAGACGTAATGATGGAGAAGTTGCAGATAACTCCACGAGCCAAATATTAGCCCAGAATTAATGGCATGCGAGCTAGCGTTCTGATCCAAGAGTATCGAGCCAAATGATTTAATACTTCTGTGACATGTTTTTGAAATATAGCAGCGCCTTCAGTGAGCAACAATGAGAACTCGGGGGAATAGAATTAAGAAGCCTTTGGTGTTTCCGAACTTGTATTCACCCTCCCTTCACCGTATCAGCCAGGGAGAACTTGGTCCGACTCCTATGTATGATATCACTCCCTGAGCATGAGCCATTTCCCATAAACCTCCACGGTCCCCAGGGTTTCCCACCCACGAGATCAGGGAATAGGCTGGGCGATTGTGAAGACTGCCTTTTATCAGTAGTAAGTTAAATTTTATCTCCTCTATAACGGACCGACCAACAGGCTCCTGTGAGAGTCGACCGTGGAGGATATCATTTATTTTGCAGCTGTTTTACGCTCATTCGGTCATGTAGTCGCCATCTCTGTGTATCCTATTAATCTATTTAGACTGTCTTTGTCTCCCTCTCCCCCTCAGGGCTGAAGGCATTGAGGCTGTAAGGTCCCTCTCTTCCCACAACTGCTCTCAATCACCCCTGTGCCTGCTCGCCTGTCAATCACCTCCACATCAGACCCACGCTGAGCAGATCAAGCCTGCTGGCATTCGCACACATACACCAAAGAAAAAAAAAAAGAGGGGTTTGAAGGGGTGTAGAGCAGAGATGAAGGTCCTGTCAGCACCTGCTGGGCCTCACCGGAGAATCTGTGGACACGCCGATACACCAGCGCACGTATATACACACCGCAGGGCGCTAGTTGTGAAGGTACCATTTTAATTTTGGTCATATTTATTCAACCTCCCTCCATGTCGCCTCCAACCACGCCGTCCCACAGTGTCAGCATGAGCCGCTCTGCCCTTTAACTGCAGCTTTAACCCGCTGGGCAGCTGTTGCAAAACACATACATGTACGGAAATGACACAGAAGCCCGTATGCACAGGGAGAAAGTCATACGGTTTTGCACGGCGAGCTGACATGTCAACGCACACCTAAAGTCAGGTATTTTCTATGAGCGACACAACCCGCGCAGAAGTGCAATTCTCTGGGTCTTGTGAACACAAAACCTCCCAATTAATTTCATCTGTTTCTGTCCAAAAACCGCACTCGCTCACACACTGATGTGCAGACACGACGCGTGCACACAAACATACACACAGAGTCCATTAGGCTCATGTGTTGGGCCCAAACCACGGCCCAGAGTGCTCTTTCATGGCTCCATCATTACATCAATAAGTCTTCACATTAATCTCAGCAGTGGAGCAGAGCACACAGGCTATTACCAGACCAGCCCTGCACCACAGAGGCTCACTCCGAAAGCAGACGTGGGCAAAATGGTAGTCGAGCATATTCTTAAAAAACACACAAAGGCGTGCTGGGTTTGTCTCGCTTTGCAAAGGGATGTGTCCAGTTCTGAGCGGAGGATAAATTACCTTCAAGTAGTTCAAATGCATGAAACCGTATCTAGATATATTTGGCCACGTGTGCTCCGAAAAGCTCTCAGAAAGACTCCTTTAAGAGTCTTAGGAGCTGATTTAATACACAGCCCAAATTATTTTTGAGGAGCTGGTTTCAATAGTGACTAACGAGAATCTTTCGCCAAAGCCTTTTTGAATCTGTGTAACATAAGATCATGCCCTTTTAATGAAGCTCTTGAGAGCAGTCTGGAAAAAAGAGAGATTAGTTTACTGCGCTGCTTATTATTAAATCAGTCTGCAGTAAAAAGCACCTGTAAGAAAAAGTGGCTGGTTAATAATCAGTAGGATGAGCTGGGGGGGGGGGGGGGGGGGGGGCTGCTGTCACAAACACGTCGTCAATCAGAACGCTGAAAAGCTGCATTTTTAGGGGCAGTGCAATGAAGCTCAGATGGAGAAAACAAGAGAGGGATTGAAAGGAGGCCTCGTCTGTCTGGACAGGAAAGGGGGTTCTTTAACCTCTAACCCGGGTTCGCTATTTGTCTCCGGGTGTGTACGTGTGTTTATCCCCTCAGAACAGGTTCGTTCAGACGCCGATCTGATGGACAGATGTTCCTCGTTGTCATGGCAGCCCATGCAGGTGTGTGGACTTTCCTGCCCTTAAGGTGCAGCAGGGCGGCTCGGTGGGATGTTTATTATCCGCTGTGCCAACGGGCAGCGGATTCCTGCCGCTCCCAAGGAACGATAGGGGGAAGGAAGTGGAGGGGGGAGGAATGAGAGAATGCAGGGTGAATGGAGAAAGGGGGAGGAAACAGAGAGAGTGGTAAGCTGTAAAACTTTGGAGGAGCGTCCACTTTTATCACCCTGGATCTGTTCTTGGATGAAAAAAGCTGTGAAGTATGTTTTTCACTCGTCTCTCATTTTCTGCCATAATAAAAGAATAAAAGAATATTGCCTCAGAAACCTCCGCTCTTCCCGGAATGGCGGCCTCAGCGCAGATGACCTCAGATATTGTTCCGTTTCTATTCTCTTTGCTCTCCCTTCAACATTTTCGGACCGCAAGACGGGAGGAGGAAGGAGGAGGGTGAAAGCGTGGAGGGAACTGAGCGGTAGGGCCAAGGGTCACCGCTGCAGAGTCTCCCCCGAAGGCAAGTCCGCTGCAAACGGGGGTAATAATAAACGTTTGGCGTTTTGAGTTTCTGAAACCTCCACCGCCACCCCGCCCCTCCGTCCTTCGAGGCCACCGGCTTCAGCTCTCGTACCGAACACACACACATCCAAGCCAGCACCAAAAAACTCGCTGTGAACTCAGATTTGGAGACTGTAAAACGCTCGACTAACTAAAACTGTCCGTTTGTAGATTTTATCTTTTTGTTTAGCAGCGTGCACATTTTTTTGGTCAACTCATTCGACCGATCTGTTGCAGACTCGCCCCCCTGAACTCAGCAGCACTTTTATTGCAATTATTGTTCCAAAGCTCAAATAAAGACACTGAAAATGACTTATTTGGAATTATTTGGGTACATTCAGTCAAATATAGTGCACTTTATTTGTGCAGCTTTAAAAAAAATCAAAACTTTAAATTGATTTAATCAAATTGGGGGGGGGGGGGGGGATCAAGTCAAATTTAACAATAAATTGATTTGCAATGTGCAGCATGTAACATCTGCTTCAAAAAGGTACTTTAACAACAACAAACACCATTTATAGCTACTTAGGCTTAATCTTGAACTGAAACTGCATCAAGTAATCAATTAACAAGTCATTTCCTGTCATTTCTGATCATTTGGAACACAAAAATGTCAGAAATGAAACCCTGAGCAACAAAACCAGCTTGAAAATCTTTATTATAATTTTGTTTCTGGCAATTTTCCTTTGCTTCTGCCCAAAATCTCTCTTTTTTTTTTAGAGGGCACTAAAATGCCCCTATGCAAAAAAAAAAACCCTGCATAAGTTAAGCAAATATAACAAAAAAAAGAAAAGAAAAGAAAAGAAATTGTTTTACAATGTTCAGCATCTAACATGATCTTGAAAAACATGCATTTTTATGTAACTTAAAGCTACTCATACCTCAACTTGAAATGAAGTTAAAATAAGTAATCCCTTAATTTGCTATTTCCAGATTCAGAATGGGTCTTTTGATGGTGATTATGCACTAAAATAAGCACAATAAGCCTGTGTAGAGTGAAGATAATAGTCTATGTACCCGTATTTGATAGAAATATACGCATTTTCCTGCTAATTCTGACCATCTGGTAAACAAAATTGTCACAAATGGAACCCTACTTAACACGCTGGCTGAAAAATCTTAATTATCATTTTACTTATGTTGATTTTTCTTTGTTTCTGACTAAAATGTCTTTGAGAGAGGGCGCCAAAAATGCATTTTGTAGGAAAAAGCCCGAATAAGTTCAGAAAATTTTTAAAAAGTCAAGGAAAAAATAACATCACATCTCTCTGAGAACTAATTACTAAGGAAAATAAAGTTAAAACAGAGGATGAAAATCAAACAACCCTACAAAGACATGTCCCAGCACACAAACATGACTTGCCATACTAGAAATATGTCAGTACCAGCCGTCTAATCCCAGGCCTCGCTGTCTGCACTGTTTGTTTTTGTGTTTACTCTGGAATGTCAGCCATCCGAGGACGCAGCAGAAAAGAAAGTCCCCAGATCTCCGACGGCTCGACAAACATTATTAAATTCTAATTTGTTATAACAGGTTCGTGTTATGTCGCGCAGTGAAACCATTACCCGTTTTTCTGGTTATTTTCGTGTCCTTAAAGGTCTTCACCCGCTGTGGGAGCATGTCGGACAGAAAAACAGCAGGTTTGCATATCATGTGGGATCTCGAGCTTACAGTACATCACGCAAAGAAATCTGATTACAAGATAGAGCGCCATAAAATGCAGAACGTGAAACTGAGGAGCAGCTGAGGAAGTCAGGGCTTAAAGGTATAAAGGAGCTTAAGTAAGACCGCGATAGGGTGACTGAGTGTGTTTGAGCTGATAGTGAAAGAATTTGAAGCCTTAAAAACACAAAATTTACATTTATCAGTAAAAATATATGCATGAAAAGCCAGAAGTGGAATTATTCATGACACCATTAGAAGATAATGAGAAAAAAAAGAGCTCTTAACCCTGTAAGACACACACACACACACACACACACACACACACACACAAAAACTAAATTATATATACCGAAACACAGAAAAATTTGAAAAAAAATAATAAAATAAAACTAAATAATAATAAAATCCAAATATAGGAAAAAATTGCACAAAAAAACAAACAAAAATTAAAAGTATATATCATACAAAATAATAAAAAGTGAGCATATATATATATATATATATATATATATATATATAAAATAGAAAATAATAAAAATAAAACTGATGTATTTTTACAACAGAAAGGGGAAAAAGAGGGAAAAAATAACAAAACTAAAAAAAATAATATATCAATCCAAACATAAAAAATGTAGCACAAAATAAAAATAAATGTATATATATATATATATATATATATATATATGTAAAGAGAGAAAATAATAAAAAACATAATACATATATACATATATGCACATATACAGAAAATAAAAAGTGAGCATATATACATATACATCTATAAATAATAGGAAACAATAATAAAAGAATAAAACTGATGTTATATTTTTGCAACAGTGGGTTCTACAGGGTTAAGACACTTATCTGATAATGCAGAGATCATATAAGGTGACACTTCCCAGCTCATCTGTCAGAAAATAAAAAAACAGCCTGATGTATTGTGTGGAAGAGGAATGTGGTGCTGAAAGGGCTGTAAAGTCATTTAAGGCTCTGACAGATCTTTTGGCACTCCAACAGACATGATGGCTGTAATCATAACGACGCACTAACGAACGGGGAATATCGCTGCGGCCTCCATGAGGGGAACATGTGTTGCTGCTATGTGTGTGCACGAGTGTGTGGTGTGCACGGGGCGCACTCATTAGCGAAAAGCCTCGGTGCAGACTAGCTCCAGTTACAGTAGTAAACGCTGCCTTTGAACTTTTAATAGAGCCCTGAAACCCAGCTAGGCCTTAAAAAACACAGATCTGCAAGAGAAATGGAGAAAAAAACCAAAAAGGTAGAAATGCTAACAATAAATAAACTCAAAGAAAATGTAAGCAAATGGAAAAGCTGCATTATGAATGAAGACTCTGCTACTGTAACTAATCACAACATGTTAAATGTAAAGAAGCACAACACACACCTGTTAACATGCCTGATAGACTTTCTCAAGTGTTCACACATGCCAGAAATATTACTGGTGTATCAAGTATCTCTAAACTGTGTGTTTCTTTAGCACACATCATTATCATGGGAACTGGCTGCACCTGTATCTACGCCTGGACGCAGTAATTACAACATGCAGACGTTTCTGTGTGGGTGTTTAAGGCGCTGAGTGTTTACCAGGGTGGGTGTCTGCGCTGCACAATCTCCTGGCATGCATCGCAATAAACAGATGTTGAGCCTTTATGAGGTCTTTACAACAGGTTCAGCGAGTGTGTGCGTGTACGTGAGAGAGTCCGAGCGTGGAAACCTCTCATCAGCGAGGCAAAAAAAGAGACCACAAGTGGAAATGAAGAGGAAATGTAAACGCTCAGAGTAATTCAATTATTGCAGTGATACTTCAGGAATAAGTTCGTGAGTTGTTATAGTTGCAAATATATTGAAATCTGCATATGCAAGAGAGAAGTTGCATACCAGTATGATGTCTAGTGCACTGTAAAACAACAAATTCTGTAAAAGAAAAACTGAAAATGCGTCTGCAAGAATGCTGGACAAAAGACATTAACAACTGATGGAAGAAGTCAGCATTAAAAAAATTGTAAAAATGGTGAAAATAATGTCAAAGATCTAAAATCGTATTGTAAAAATACAGATTGACTGTTTTTTTGCAGCAAACACGCAAAAATAATGCTGTCTCTGTGATTTTACTAGCTGTAAATTAAAAATCTATTAAATTCTAAAAAAAAAAGATCTACTTTTTTCATTCCTGAATCTTAATGGTTTCTTTTAATCAAACATGTGTTTTTACGGATTTTAACCATGTTAAAATAGCGTAATTTTATGGTCCAACTTAAAAGAACAAATTACCATTTCTACAAATGCAGCAATTCTGCAAACATCAAATCTTTAAAATGACAGTAATGGCATAAATTTCCCACAATGCAAAGCAGTAGTGATGCATCTATTTATGACCGACAGCTACTACGCTTCGATTTAAGTGTTCAATAACTGCCCACTGAGATGAAAATGAAGTGTGTTTAGTTATTTATTTAATCTTAATTTTTATCTCTGGGCCCTAACACCTGCCAGCAGGTTTTAGAGGCATGTTATTACTGAAATACTGCAGAAATTACATCATATGTTATAGACAGAAACATGGCCCGACTGATATGGACTTTTTGAGGCTGATGCCGATTCTGATATTTCACAGAAAAAATTCAAATAACTAAAGAATCAGCTGATTCTAAAAAACATATAATTAATAAAATATTTTGGGCCCTTAATGCTTACAGCAACAAAGATATAGATTAGAGGCAGCATGTTTTACTTTTTTACAATATTTTATCCTTTAGTATTTGTTTAATTTGGCAACAGAGAGGAATTTTCAAGTACAAAAACATGCAACAAACCGTTACATTACACCTCTGGGAAATGATATAACCTTAAAAAAGAGTCAGTCTATAATGAGTTATGAAATATATCTTGTCTTGTACTTCTTGTTGTTGTAAATTAGAGGTAGGTTATAGTTCAGTAGTTATAGTGAAACTTCTTTTAAAAATTGCTCGTTTATTTTTCTTCTCTACAATTTTCAAGAACAAAGGACTTTCAAGTACAAAATATTGTGCAAATCTGCAGTAAATTTATGCAAAAATAAAATAAATAATCTTTAAAATGCAAATATATAGATGAACTATGAACTCTACCTTGTCACGTCGGGCTTTCAGTCCTGGAGTCCTTCTCATTAATGCAATCAGATTTTAGTGCAGCTAGATGAGCTTTTTTTTTTTTAAATTGTAAACATGAGGTCGTTTCTTAACTTTCTGATTGTCCGTCATTTTATGTAATCACATGTGATGTAGGGTTCTGACACAAATAAACCATTTGCACCAGACAAAAATTCTGCACTTGTCAGCACAACTTGAGAAGTTCAGCTGCAACCAGCCGTCACATGAAAATAATTCTGCAGCTTTTCACCTAAACTGCAGACTGTGTTTACATACAGCAGAGAGGAGACAAGTGTGGAAACAAATTAGCAAACAAATTAAATGCAGCATGGCTAAGAAATGGACTTGCCATAAAGTTGTTGGACGATACATTCAGCACGGTGAAATGTCTTTCTAGAGCTGGTGAAAAGACATTTCCGAGTTCTCTCTACTTCTAGCCAAAGTTGTGCTGTTTCTACAGAGCTGCAGGACTTAAAAATGCTCAGAAACTGCTTGGGGTTCAGAGAGGTAACCAGAAAGTTCCTTTCTATGAAGACTTCCAAGAAGAAACCATAAAATCAAGCAACAACAACAAACATGAAAACATCAAAAGCAAAGCACATTAAAACACCCGAGTGACTGAAGACACATAAAACAAGAATGCAATGATCAGAACTTTGAACTTTCCCAGGAGACAAAATCATTACGCTGTAGTGTGATCTGAAGGTTATTCCAGGGCGTAAAATAGGAGAAAGTCTTTCTACCAAAGCAGATCCTGAGCACCCTGCAGAGCAGCTGTTCACATCACAACAGCTGTTGGTAAGTGATAGAAGATTGCACAAGTAAGAAGAGAGTTTATGCAGCATTGCTTTGTAAATAATAAAAAATAAATACTTAATGAAGGCCAAGAGTCCAGATCATAAAGTGCACAATGATGAGAACTGGACAATAAGTTGGATATAAAACATTAAAGTAGGTCAGTTCCAACATGCCAAAGCCACAAAACTGGCACCAGTAAACATTCTTATTAGGGATGTAATTAAGCACACGTGTGTTTTCGCTGCTATCACATGTCCGAATCTCTGCGGATACAAAGATCTGTTCAGTGATGAGAGTGGAGACGGCCTGTGAGCCGGACTGTTTATTTGACTATGAGCTGTTTACAGAGATGGACGCTGTGGAGCTGAGTGACAGCATGAGAAAATACCTCTGATAATACACTGACATGCAGAGAACTCAGCAGTGAACCTGACTCCATGTTCTCCTCTCAGGACCTACAGGCATCACTCCACGTCCTATGATTCATCGTTGTGTTCCTAATTCCATTAAACCACATTGTAAAACGCCATGACGTGTTTTAGAAAGTCCTGTCCAATCATATAATTTGCATTATTTATCTCATCTGGACCTGGGTGTTGCCACGTAACGATGCGATGGACGAACAAAGCTATCTAAGTGCCTGTAATTATCATTTTGCCTCGTTCTTCTCAGCTTCAAAGTTACGCCCTCGCCTTGTGAAATGTGATTATTTGTACAAGATAAACATGTCAGGTCTGACAGAGAGAAAACAAAACTACTGAGTGGCTGGGCAGGAAAATACAGTTAAAATATTGTTTAGTTTTCTGCTATTTGCTCCTTTTTGTCCACACATTATGATGCGGGTCAGAATGTAAAAAAGTTCAGCTTCTTTTTATTAAATTCCTCATGAACAATCAACATTTGTGCAAACGCAATGGTTTTCTGTCTACTAATGTAACCTTCGCTGGACCAATCATATATGCATAAAACACACAAAAATAAGCTAAAATAGAATTCACAAGTCAGAGTTAAGTAGCAAAGCATGTGGGACAAAAACCTGGAAATCAAAACCTGGATGTGGTCTACCTTTCAAATACTAAATAATAATAATATTAATAATAATATCCTCAATGATATATATTCATCATATATCCTCAGTGTTCAGTCAGTTGTGAACAGTGCAATATATTTATCTCTGCCATTTGCTCTCATGCTTTTTCTCATTGTCTTATTGGCTACTTTAGTATATATATTTATATTTTTTTATCTATTTGTCTTATTTGTATTTTGCACCACAGGAGTTGTCTTTTAATTTCATTCTATAGTATGTGTGTATAATGATAATAAAAAAGCATTCTATTCTATAATAGCATAATATTATACATTCAGAGCATAGCTTAATTCAATTTTTTTAAAAATGTAACCAGTTCCACCAATTGAGGATTCACTAACCCAAGAATAATAAACATTTTGTCAATCAAAATGTCAGAAATATGCATAGCTATCTGTCACATAAGATAACTTACTAAGATTTACAAAACCAGCCACTTACTGTCATGAACAGTCACCCCCAACGGCACAGAGGGAGCGATAAAATATTCTTATATATATATATGTGATATTTGGTCCGTTATTTCACAAATAATCTTTATAGAAGATGCACAACATTTATAAAATTTAACTAAATGCTATGCTGTGGCAATAAACCACAGCATAAAAACATGACAACAGAACCTGTAGTGTGTGGTCTACGCTTCAAACAGGTAAAAGTATTCTATCATATTTCTAAAAATTGACAGTTTGGTTAATTTGGCTTTAATTTCCTGCAGAATAGTAAATATTTCGGTTTAACAGAAATCAGTCACCCCTCAAAGGCCCATTCTGGTCCTAGAAAATACTCCCTTACATGTTCTGTATTTGGTATTTTCTATAGAATATATGCACAACATTTATAAAATTAAACAAAGTTACAATTTACAAGGCATGGCAATAAACTAGAGCACAAAACCATGACAACAAAAAGTGCTTTATGGTCTGCTCTTCAAAGAGGGAATCAATAATATATCATCTCTTTTTTTTTTTTTGACAGTTTAGGTAATTGGGATTTCACTTCCTGTAGAATAACAGACAGTCAAACCCCAAAGGTCCATTGTGAGCCGTGAAATGCTGTGATTCTATACAGTATTATATTACAATTACAAGGCATAGCTATGGCAATAAACTATACAGTATAATGTAGTTAAATACTGACAAAAACATCAGAAGTAAGAGAAAAATTTACAGATTTCTGTCACGTAAGTAACACAGACTTGTTTTTATGGCATGTGGAGCAATCATGCTCATTATCATGCACACTCACCCTCTAAAAAGGCCCATCCTGAGCCAGGAAAATCATGTTTACTGTCCTAAAGCTGTTAACTTCCCTTGTAATTGTGACACAACATGATAACAGTTCAACTCATCCATCTGACTAATGACCCTGTTCTGAGAGTTTACTCCGAGCCTGCAGGTACAAACAACCTCCTGCTGCTGAAACAATGATCACCACCTGAACCTATTGTTAAACAGGGCTGAACACCGCTGCTTTTATAACCAATAAAAGCGTTCATCGGAAGAGTCTGCAGACGTAAACAATGAAAATCCACATTTATTGTGTTTTCTCATTCTATCAGCATCTGTTTTTAACAGGGAGAGAGATTTGTGCAGGGGAATAAAAAATAGAACTCCACTTTTTCCTTTTTTTTCCTCCTTTTCACAATAAAGTCCTCGACAGATGACAGCTGTGGACACACAGAGTGCAAGCTGCATGTTTTATCGCCTTCGCCCATAAATAAAAAAAAATGTAGAGTGGAAGAAATACAGTCAAAATGTAGGATTTATGGCAACGGGCACAGAAGGGAGTCTGGAGATTTCTTGGACAATATGAAAATAAAAGTGCAATAAAACTGCACGGGCCTTGATTGTGGTCTATGGAGAGACATGGAGGGACTCCAACACGGCTGACTTTATTACTTCATCAGAGAGAGCGAGAGAGAGAGGGGGAGACACATCAACAGATTCAGAGACCATTACAGGCAAATCTTTTTCCCTAAGTGGCCACAGTCTCCATCTAAGAACCCCCAGCCTCCTTTTCACCCAGGGAGCGGGGGCACAGTGGAGGGCAGATCCTCCTGAATGCAGTTTACTTTTTATTTACATAAATCTTTACAGCATCATTTCATGGCAGGCATCACAGTAAGTGCTATTAAACCGATGGCAGTTATATAAACATCGGGAAAGAGGGATTAATGCTTCGAATAGTAAAACGGATTGTTGTTTATGTAGGCGGTTGGTAACCTTACGATGTTTGCCAACCGAACAAATAATTTACCACCATTTTCATTTACCACAACAGCACAGCGCCCAGCTCAGCGTTTAAAATCACAGCCATCTCTATGATCCGAGAGGTGGAGGGGTAAAAGAGGCACATTTATGGAGCAATAGATAACCAAAAGATGCCTGACAGTGAAACAAAACGCTCCTGACTTAACAGTAAGGGTCTCCTCCTCTTTCCCTGGTATGAAAATAGCCTATTGTACGCTGCTGCATCCCTCTTGGCTGCAGCTTCGCATCAGATGTGGGGTTTCACAGAGCCTACCGGGGGACCGGCGAAACCGGAGACAACAACAACAAATACAGTCTTGTATTTTTAGGTTGTGATTATAAAGCTCATTTCACAGTTTCATTCTCGAGGGAAACCAAACAAACTCCGTTGTATAAAGAAACCAGCATCCAGAATCGGATCGGATATCTTCTGCTCTCAAATGCCCTCGAAAAGAGAAGAAAGTACAGTACACGGAGAGGCCTCAGGTCGTAAAGCAGAGTGACAGATTTGTATAAGACACTAAAATACAACGTCCCCTGTTTGTGCAGAGTAATACAGTATTTCCTTTACACTTCAGTCTGAAGAACACTAAGACACAGCTGATTACAGACGCACTAAATCTGATTTTTAAACTTTTATGTCATGGTTATGGCTGCTATTATATACCATTACTTAGGCTGTTCACTATTTATGAAATATTGCTTTAAATATAAATAAATAAAGGTCAGGAAATTAACGTTTTATAGACCCTTTTATTTATTTGGGAGCAATTTATAATATAAAATAGCCATAAAAATATCTAAAAAATGTCACATAATTACAACTATTATTAATAATGTGCATCTTAGCCTCCTCATGCAACTACAAAAATGTAAATTTATTTTTGGTGTGATCACAAATATTTCCAAAAATATTTTATATACAAAATTATACAGTATACACCTTAAATATTATAAATTAAATTTAAAACTACTTGTGAAGGCCTGCTCTATGACTTTCTGATTTCTGTTAGACTTTGCTGCCACCTGCTGTTCACATAGGAGTACCAAATTATTCTTTGTAGTATATTATATTACTGTATGTAACCTACTAATACTGTTGGACTGCAAGAGTGGCAAGAATCTGTGGAACCAGCACAACAGGTGTGTATTTTAAAAAAAAAAAGCTCTGAAGAAGAAGTTAGGCTTGCAGAAACACAAATTGTTCTGTCATGTTAGTATTCCTTTATAGACTTGTTTTATTGCTTTGCAGCTTAGATTATTATCCATCCATTATTATAAGCAGTAGTATTTTATTTTCATTCATTTTATTCATCTTCTTCCTCTAGCTTTATCTTAAATATTGTTATTTTTCAGTCTGGATGTTCGGCTTTTGCTTTGTCTGTCAAAACACTTTAAAAGTGCTACAAAGGTAGTAGAGTACTTGTCATTATTGATAAAGTTATTATATCTATGAGCTCCCATCTCATAAATGCCTGTTCTGTTAGATTTTAAACTTATTTTGGCCAATATTGCTTGACCGCTTTTACAGAAATAAACTGCACACATGAAAAACTATTTTGAATTTGAAAAGGAGAAATAAGCATCTATACTATAGTGCATTTTAAGTTAGATTAGTGTTGAAAAATTGATCAACTTCCAATCAATATTGTACTTTGGAGCAAATACCAAATCACAAAGGCTGTAGTCTAGGATATAGTCATACAGTATCTGATCGATGTTTGTTATCTATTGCACAGTGAACATTTAACTGAAGCTGGACTACATGTCAGATGAATCGCAACTAGATGCTTCCCTAAACATTACTGTGCCCTTATACATTCATGCACCATACTTCTAATGATGTTATTAATTTGCATTTAGACCAGGTGAAGCAACAACATACCTGCTGCTGTGCTTGTCAGGTCGCTCCTACATGCTTTTGGTCAAAGCTAGCAAGTGGGAAAAGAGGTGAAAATTAGTATTTAGCCCTTTAAATCACCCAAATGACTGTTAAAAAGTTCAAATTTACCTTGAATGCAATGTTTAGAAACTGAGAACTTGCGTTTAAGTGATAATAGCAAGTCTTTTTTTTTAGCTAGTTTTGCTAAGCTTCACAGCAAACAAAATCAGATAATAGCAGTAAATTCACATTTCCTGAGAAACTACAATCACACAAACTAAATTCAGCTCTGGACTGACTTCAAACTTCTTGACATTCATTCAAGTGCTCCTAAAGTGAGGTTTATGTTGGCTAAAGTTGCAGAAAAAGGTGAAGAGTTACACCTGACTGCTCAGCTAGCTTAATTAAGACAGGTGTGTTCAGGTATCACAGGTAACATTTCTGCACTTAAACATCTGAAAACCACACCGAAGTTTTCTGTTTCACTTAGTTGTGTACTCACATTTTCCAAAATGTTTCCAACAATGTTTAAAACTGTTTTATTCACTATAACGGCGTGTTTTATTGCGGTTCTACGTCAATTGCGTCATATCACGTTAACCGTGAAAAAAAGTACGTCACAGAATGCGAGAAGGAAGAGGAGGAGGAGGAGAGGAAGTTAGTATACCAGCTCTGTTGTTTTTTCCATACATTATTTGTTTAAGATTTATGGTAAAAGTATTTTCTTTGATTGGAAACAGTAAGAAATGTACAAATATAAATATATAAATACACATATAAAATAATACGTTCATGTGTAACCTATAAAAACAATAAGCCAACTTATTGTTACAAAAGTAAATAAATAAATAAATCTTGTTGTACTTCTGGGTATTGCTAATTTCTTAAGGACTGGAGTCTACCTTTTAAAAGAACTTTTAATTTGATTTTTCTTTAAAAATTACTCAAATGGATTAACTAATTATAAAATAGTTGATTATTTTTGATAGGTGATAACTAATCAACTATTCAGACAACTGTTGCAGCAAGAGTAGTTTTTTTACTCATAAGATGGCATTCTCTGTTAGTAAAATCCTTACCATTAAAGTAATAACTGTTTGTGTAAGATTGTTACTGTTTGTTATTGTTCTCAGATTTGCAACTACATGTATAGAGTGCTACTTATTGCATTTTAAAATTGATATTACTGCACAGAACATCTGAGGTTATTTTAGCACAGATCAAGGGTACAGATTGTTGTTGTTCACTGTGTACTGGGTAGTATTCATTTTGATTTAGGCTGATTAGTATACAGAACTCTATGATGTTTATGGTTTACAGCTGAGAACTAGTTGCTAAAAGTACAGAATATTATTTCTTATTTTAGGTGTGATAATTGTCGGTAAACATTCTAAGAAGCGGAAATTGACAGGGTTGTATATAGTGCTGTTCTTGCATGATATTTGTCACTTAATTACCCTCAGGATACTGTCGTTGAGCTTACCAGTTTTACATAACAGGCAGATGCTGCAGCTGATGATGCTGTAATTCACAAAAACAAGTCCATCATAATTTGAATGTTAACAGTCCAAAATGAAAAGGTCATATACAGCTTTCCTACTGGGTGAAAGAGCCAAAAAAAAAAAAAAACACACATGGAAAATATTTTGTAAAAGCGAGAGGTCGGTAGCAGCTTTCAATTTTTCTTACAACTTTTTGGTCCCCCCATCAAAAAAAATATCTGTGCCCCCCCACTAAAACTAATCTGGATCCGCCCCTGCTCTCGGCATGAATAGAACATCAAAATACCAATTAATGTCTCACAAATTTCTCTAATTCGTTTCAATTTTAGACTTGTAAAGCAATACCTAGTTCTTTTTGTAGTCCATTAACGGACTACAAATCCCGAAGTGCATTTCGCGCATCGCCATAGCAGCGGGAAGTTAGTTTGAGCTTACCTCCATCATGGCGAGTCCATGTCGCGCCTTTGCTGCGGTTTTACCGGCTGAAGTGGACCGGGGGCTGGAAGTGAGACCAGTCGGCAGAGACAGAGCCAGTCACCGGCTCAGGGAGCTCCAGGTGACCGGCACAGCGGAGGTGTGTTGTCCGGCGGACCGAGCGTCGCTGCGGGTCGGTGTGAGCAGCAGCAAGGAGTCGCTCAGCGAGGCGACCAGCAGCGTTTCACGGAGACTGGAGTATATTTTACAGGCTCTCAGGTAAGAACAGCCAAGATAAAGTTCATAGTGAGACAGGAACAGCTTTAATATTAGTTATCTGCTGTTGTATTAGTTGTAGTGGTAAACATATAAATATTACTAGACTATGTACACCATTTATTCATGCACAGATTGGAGGACACACAGGTAGAAAGACAACTTTCTATTGCACTTAAAAGGTTAAAAAGAGGGGAAAAAACAGCGTTGCATTATGGTTTATAATATGCTGCTATGCTATTATATGCTACCTGTCTGTAAGACTAGTTAACTGTAAACAGAAGTCTTGCTTTATTCATTTGGATTGAACCATTAGTAACATTTAATAATATTAAAAAACTTCACTTTTATGTTTCCTGCCTCCAGCTTCAGATGAATAACTTTTTCTTTTTTGCATTCTGCTCAGACAACACAGCATCAGGGAGGAAGACACATCAGTTAGGAGGTTCGTGCACCGACACGCAGAGCAGTACTGTATGGATGCAGAGGTAGAGTGTTTAGAGAAGCACCAACACGCTCATGTATGTTCACTTTCATGTGACAGACTTACAAAATGTGCCCTCAGGTGAAGGTTACGTTCTCAGATTTTGAGAAGATGGAGCGAGTTTGTAGCGTCCTGCTGGAAAAGCTGGACAAGAGCGTTTGTGTCGGGACGCCTCAGTTTTACCACAGCGCTGAATGTCTCAGTCAGATGAGGTATTAAAGAAGAAATCAGTTTTGTATTATCTGCTCAGATGTTCATTTTTATTCTAATTGTGTGTTTTGATCCGTTTTCTAGGCAGCGTGCGTGTGTGTCAGCAGTGGAAAACGCTCAACAAAAGGCCGGCAAAGTCTGTCAGCTGCTCGGACAAAGTCTGGGCTCCCCGCTAAACGTTAAAGAAGAGGAAACCAAAGAGTGGAGGACTGAGGAAGAGGAGGACGAAGGCAGGAGGCAGCGTTTTCACTTCCCTCATGTCCCTACGATCACCGCCTCCTCTCAGGTGTCTGCGTCATTCAGCCTCAGAGACAGGAGCAGGAAAAAACTCTCATAAACCCAGAAAGTGGATTCTGTACAACACTTTATTGCATGCTTGTGATGCTTAAATATAAGGTGCAACTTTCATCCAACACACATTCATATTTACTGTCATTATTTAACATTTCCAGCCTTTCACGACTGTCGTTTAAAATCAGGATTTAAATTAAAGGGTTTTCTATATTTGTGGGACATATTATATTAAAATACTGTATATTTGTGCATCTTAAAAGAGCTTGGTTTTTTTTTTCAAGAATAGCCTCCAAATCCCCAAAAGAAACCGTCACAGACAGGAGGAATTTGATCATTTTTCTTGTTCTGCACAAATTTTGGCACTTAAATCTGCCCAACACTTCCTGAGCAAAACATATCTGGCATTTTACCTCCACTAGACTCCACAAACAATCATCTGGAAGAAGAACACTGTTCCAGTTAGAAAATAAAACCGTGTGTGGGATCAGTCTTTCAGGGCCGAGCAGTCAAGCGTCCTCGTCCTCGTCTTCTGGGAAAAGCTCTCGGAGCCACGGCTGCATGACGAAGCGTTCGCCGTCAAAGTGTGTGAAGTAATTCTCCAGGGTGGGGATGTCCGGCTGCAAACGTCCAGCAGTGAGCGAGAGATTCACTGAGTGTGTGATCGTGTGTGTTATTTCCAGGACTTACCCTCATCCCAGTGATGCGCTCCAGTTGTGTTTGTGGTAAATATCCGACCATCAGAGAAGAAGGTCCAGGACCGCTGAACAGCACCTTGTAATGAGGCGTTCTCTCTGATTTGGTGCCCTGAAAGAACACAAACGCAGTCAGTGAAGGGCTGATTTTCAACATGACGTGCTCCACATGATGCCATTTCCTCCTGAAGAAACGACTGACAAGACTCCGAAAAAACTGGGCACATATCCCATAAAATCACACACAGACATGGCACGTAGATTCCCAGAAATCACCGTTTTCTCTGATTTGACCCACACTGGAGGATCTAAAATCCGTTTCAGTAGAAAGGAGTCTAATTTGACCCAGAACAGCCTGAATGTACAGACATTTGTAACACCTGAACAAAAGGATAACTTCAAAGATGTTTTCATTTTTGTGTGTTTTCATTGCTGTCAAATGTCAAAATGGGTTAAATTTGACCTGATCAGTATGTAAGGGTGCAACTAGTATAAGTAAATTGTGCATAAATTAAGCTGCTGCTAACCTCAAAGTCAGAATACATTCTGTCCACCCATTCTGGAGGAGCTCGTAGCTCAGGGTCCCAGCTCACCACCACTCCGACCATCTGGCGATTCCTCTCCAGCACAACTTCACCGACTCGTAGGAAAACAAACGGAGGTCGAGGGCTGCGAACCGTCTTAGAAGCTGCATAAATGAAGACAAACAGAAGCACTCATCTGCTTGATTTAAGTTAAAGTACCTCTTAGGGCTGTACAACTTAGGTTTCATTTGTGATTTTTCTGACAAGTATTGTAACTTTTACAATACACTGTTTTTGTTTTGTTTTTAAAGCGTAGCTCCAGTTCAATTTGAAAAATAATTTGCTTTGTTTTTGGGCTTGTGAGTCTCCATTTAGCGTTTGATGATTTTCCACAGGTTTTCAACTAGATGTAGATCTGGTGATTGAGCAGGACAAGGCATGGTTCCAGTGTTCTGGTTTTCCATCCAGGCTTTAACTGACCTTGTCTTGTTGGAAAATGCAGTCATTGGAGGCAGGAAACAGTTTCCCAGCTGATGGAAGAAGACTGTTTTCAAGAGCAGCCCCAAACATGACCTGGTTCGTTTGCCCTGTTCCACTCGTACTGAAACAACCCCAGATGGTCACTGATCCACCCCCATGTTTTACTGTAGGGGCAGACAGTCTGGTTTGTAGCTTTTCCAGGCTTCTTCCTAACCAGTAAGTTGGCTGGAGTGGGCATCAGCTGAAGAGAACCTTAGTCCAATCATCAACAGTCCAAGCCTTGTGATCCCATCCCTTTCATTGATGAAGGGCTTCTTCCTGCCCTGTGTGACTTCAGACCAGCTTCAAGACGTCGGTTTCCAACTGTCCTTGCCGAACAAGTCACATTTCTTCACAGTGTTCACTCATTTTTAAGATCCCTGGAGGTCTGATGACGATTTCTGACACAGGAACGGATGAGTGACGGTCATCTGGTGGTAGAAAGACGTTTCCTGCTGCGACCAGCGAGCAGTTTGGTAGAACCATGCCGGGCTTGTTCTTTCTTGGTGGAATGAACGGCTGTCTTGGAGATCTTCAGTTTTTTGGCTACCTGTCTCTCACTCATGCCAGTTTCCAGCAGTGCTAAGATGGCTGCCTTTGTGGCTTCACATAATTCTTTAGTTTTAGGCGTTATGTGAGAGCTGACGACTTCTGAGTTGTGCTACGGCTTGAATGTCAGCAGGAAACCACTCTAGGCCTTTACATGTGCAGTGCTGTTTATGACATGAAATGGCCTCCTTTATAACCTGGGAATACAATGAAGCTTAAACATGTCAAATTGGACATAAAGTATTATGGAATCAGCTGCATCTTTTGTCGTGTTCATTGTATTCCTCAGGTAATATATCTTTAGTGGTACCAGGCATGAAACTGAACAAGAAATGGAAGATAGGGTGGTCTAATATTTTTTTCATGACTGTATATATTGACCCAGCTGATGTCCACTGATCAGATCTTTCTGTAGCTACAGACACAAACCTCCAAAGAACCCCTGGTCGTTGTCGTACATCATGGTCTCAATAGGAGGCGACTCTGGAGTCGTTTCACCTTCTTGTCCGAAGCCAAACAGAGACCTTCAGGAAGCAAAAGTCATCAGATATTGCGAGTTTACTTCTATGTTCCTTTCCTGAAGCGTCGCTACAAGAACTTTAAAAATCACATTTCCACTGAGTAAAGTTTGAAAAAAGAGCCTAAGCAAATCACCGTCTTTGATCCCAAGTCAGCCCTGATTTGAATGACGCTTCTTCCACTCACATGACTTTGGACATCTGCTGGTTAGTCCAGTCCGTCCAGGCCGTGCCATTCAGGTAGGATCCTCTCCACTCTTTCCAAATTCGAAGCAATCTGGAACAGTACAGGAAATAAATAAATTCACGCTGCATAATTACTTGACAACATCCTGATAGCTTCACTACAGTCTTTAAAAAACGACTCAAAAGTGGCGCTGTGGTCATCGGTGTACACTGTAAAAAATTAAAAAAAAAAAATTAGGAAGCAACAAAGGTGCCAGAAAAAAATAGGTTTAAAAATGATCAAAATAAGTATCTGTGAAAAAAAAAATTTAAACTAATTAAATTGCAATTCTGATCTTTGATGTTGACATTGTCAGCATTTTTATGGTAAATGTGTGGTTTCTGTGATTTTATTAGTTATTGCTGTAAAAGTTAATAAGCATTTTTTAGTCCTAATTATACACAATTTTTCTTGCAATTAACCAAAAATGTTTTCATTTTTGATGTGGACATTATTTACAATTTTGTCCTCTTTTATTTATAGTTAATATGAAAATTAATACTTTTTTCTTTGTGGTTCTTCTGGTTATTTACTGTAATTTAATGCATTCTGGTGATTTTATTTTTTTTGCAAAGATTTGTGTCTTTTCTGCATC
Organism: Acanthochromis polyacanthus; assembly: GCF_021347895.1. NCBI lineage: Eukaryota > Metazoa > Chordata > Actinopteri > Pomacentridae > Acanthochromis > Acanthochromis polyacanthus. The sequence continues at coordinate 4,216,896 of NC_067128.1, forward strand.
ACTTGTTAGATATGTTTTTATTCATGTCAAGGAAAACACCAAATTCTGGATAATGAATGATATATGGATCTAATTCTGTTTTCCACAGCAGATTAAGTGTCTTACTAGTTCATAATTGTGCTCTTGTCTTGATCTTTTCATGTTTTTATTGCTCAAAATATTGACGGGAGCACATAACAGTCTGAGGCAGGTCATTTATTTGTTTTCCCCAACTTAAGACCTTTCCTCCCCTTACAAAGCGTTGTATGGTACAAAAAGGACATTTTTACGCACCGGGTGGTCGCATGGAAGCGCTGCACCGCCGTGGATCCGCTCCACCGGGAGATGAGGTACTGCGCGGGCACGGCAGAGAGCAGCAGCGCGACCTGCAGCACCACGGCTGCTCTGAGCTCTGGCATGACTGCACAGCTGTCACCTGAGGAGAGGCGCGTCAACACTAAAAGTCACTCCAACACTAATGTAGAAATCACAACAAGGGGCCCTTTTGTGCCAAACGGCTTCAGGAGGTTCACTGGCGCGCGTAATTTGGAGAATCTTCATGAACATATGGCACCACAGAAACTTCATCAAAACTTATATATTTTATATCTGTCAAATCTGGTTTCTTTTAGTAATTATGACTTCTTACCTCCTCTTAAAATCCACAGCGTCTCCTCCAGCTATCTGCCAAACATTGCGTCCGAGTGCGTCTTTTGCGCACAGAGAGCAGCCCGGTGTGACACTTTCACTTCTGTTTTATTTACATAAGCCACATATGCCGCCACCTGTGTATTTACATTGTTTTCTAAAACATCAGCCAACAGGTGCTTTGCCCAATCACCGCCGCCCACGGAGGAACCAGAGGACCTTTAGCGGCGCGCCACGTCAGTCGAAGCCGAACGCGGAGCTCCGCGTTTGGGGAAGTGAATTTTACGCAGTTGCGTTTTGGCAACGCAAGGTGGAGGAGTTGTTCATTTACTGTGTGTGGAGCAAATAAAAACACACATCCATCCACCTGCACTGGAACTGAGTTATGTTGTTTTGTACTGCCACAAATGAGAAAGAAGTTCAGTAAAGTTTGATTTTTTAATATCAAACCAAGAGTTGTAGTATGACCAACAGTAAACAACTGAAGGCTGCAGTGATTTTGGTGACACTACAGTGTATAAGAGTGGAGTTACTGAGTATGTGAGTAGAGTCTCTCTTTTTTGCAATTTGCAGACGGTCCCTGTGCGCTTGTATAACCACCACTGTCATTTGTGCAGCTTGAAAGACAGCTACTTTTGATAAAACTGGGCTTGTAGCACTTTGTCTACCTCCCAACGATGGAAAAGAGGCATCGTTTATGTTTAGACAACGTATATCTAATGAAATGTTGATGCCGGAAGTCTAAATCTGTGAATATCTTTCCAGTTTTACCGAACTGAAAAAAGAACAGGAGGTGAAAGTGGATATGGAAACACAACTGTTTATTTACTTAAAATATTGGTATGAACTAACAGGACAGCAGTACTCCCCTACACATACATTCTAGCTTTATGCGTCTTTTTTGCATTAATTCCTTTATATATAAAAAGTATCCAAACTAACAAAGACAACCTCGTCAATCAGTGAAACGCCCCTTTTTACCCCCTTTTCTCTTCGTCCTTCCCCGTCCCGCGTCCCCTTAAAACATCCCATAACGCTTCCTGGTGGCTTACATGCAGCCACGTCACACACACACACATTACAGACACACACACACACACACACAAACTCTGCCACACGTTAGCACAGGCCGTGTTTACATGAGCTCCAAAGATATCACGGTAGAAGTGCAGCTCTGAAGGCGCCGATTCCAAACTTCTCAATTAAAAAAAAAAGCTTAAATCATATCTGAAAATGGAATAAAATGTGAGCAGATGAACTCACCACTTCCTGCTGCCTGTCTTCTTTTAAAGCCCCTTTCAGATGACTTCTGTGGTTCAGGTGATAAAACTAAATCAGCTCTTCTACTTTGGCAGATCTGATGAACACAGATATTGATGAAGATGGTCATTACTTACATATTTCACTGGAAAATAAGCTGAGATACGACAAATATTCTCCTTTATCCCCTTATTAACTGGGGATACCATGGCTGCTACGTAGTGGGCCAAAAGTGCAGTTATCTTTCCTGAAGCAAGATGGGTGCCATTCTTTAGAAATTAGCTCATATTTCAAGTTTGAGAAGCCTGGATCAGCAAATTTAAGACCTGCACTCTACTCATGACAATCTGTGCATATACACACGAGTGACAAATTAAAGGAAAAAGCTCAAATAAAGTGTCTCAGTAAAGCTTCACTGCTTCCTGATGTGTGGGGGAATTAAAACAATTCTTTCAACATAAACTCCCTCATTTGGTGAAATGTTCTGATGGAACAAACGGATCCGAACGATGTCGCAAAAATGCCACCAGATCTCCTCACAGTAGGGGTCCAGGGTTCAGGCTTTTCCTTTAATTTGTCACCCATCTGTACGTGAATTTTATTGGCTGAGATAGAAAAACAAATCCCAAACCCTGAAAGTGAATATGAAGAGTTTATAGATTCATTTGAACAATTAAAACCAGCAAAATGCACCGATCAGCAACAACATTAATAATGTTTATGCTGCCTTTGCCAAAGCCCCAAGACGACAAACCCAAAGAGATTCCGTTTACTGTCACAGAAGAGACAAATGAAATAAAAATCACACGTAAAAAGCTAAAAATCTGACATTTTTTAAGTAAAAGTTATATTTTGTATTTAAAATCTTGATTTTTAAAGTAACTGCTGTACATAAAATGCAAGGGAATTAAAAATGTACCTGTTTCGTCAATCAAAAATAACCGAAAATTGTTAAAAATCTGTTTCCTTAAAGCCCAAGATGACAAATGTGTTGTTTGGTCCATAACCTAAAGGTGTTAAGTTTACTGATAAAGTGAAAGAAGGTAAGAAAATATTCAAGTGAAGGAAAAAGTCAAGCAAATATTTGAATAATTACACTATTTTCTCCCAAAAGAAACACTCAAACTGAATAATCAGTTGTCAAAACAGTTGGCAATGACCTTTAAAACTAATCAATAAATTAATGTAGTTCTAACTGGTTCCCAGCAGAGCACTGTAATGAGATAATCAGTGGTATTTGCTTTAATTCTGTGGCTGATCGGTGTATTTTTATGGCCAAAGATCACCACCTTTAAATCCAAATAATGGGATTTACTTTCATTTCTGTCCCTTATGAAGGAACGTGTCTCAAACTGGAATAAAACCCTTCATATACACGATGTAAACGAGGCGTTTGTGGAGCTAACGACGGCAGAGTTTGTGTAAATGATCCCCTAACATACGTGTGGCAGAGTGTAAGAACACCATCCCATCCTCCTGTATGGCAGGGACACAGACGGAAAACAGTTGACACGTAATATGTAAAAAGAGCTCGACACACTCACTATGGAGACGATAAAACCTCTTTAGAAAATAAAAGACATTCAAAAAGCCATGTTCTAAAAGTTCAGTGCCCAAAGACAGGATTTGGCATTGACGTAACGACAAAAAGAACCAACGATGAGCAGATGGGTTATACGTTTAGTAATATGTGTCTGATGGAAGTGGATATAGATGCTACTGTCCAGTTCTCCCCAGTCAACCCCACAACACGAGGTGCAAGATTTTGGCTCTGCGCTGGAGGGCGGAAACAGAAAAATGTCGTTTAGAAATCGGTCCGCTTTGTGTTGTGGTGTGTACAAAGTGTGACGCAGAACGTACGTCTCCCCCTGTCGGACTCCTCAGTCTTTTCTCGTACGAGCCTGAAGTCCCAGACAGAACCGGAAAGTCCCAAAAAAACAAACAAACAAATCAAAACAAGGCCCCGAAAAGGAGAAAAACCGTGGATTCAATATGCCAGAGTAGCAAAGGCACACAATCAGAATGATGATATATGACTTGTTTCTCTCTCTGGTTTGCTTTCCGTCCTGCTTGCTTCAGACATGAGAAAGTGCTAGAACATGCGAGACACAACTGTGTGTGTGTGTGTGTGTGTATGTGTGTGTGTGTGTATGTGTGTGTGTGTGTGTGTGTGAAAAGTTCATTTGTATATGTTTCAAAATACACATGGTTCCTCCCTAAGACTGCACTGATAACCGGTCTGTGGTAAGTGCATCTCGAAAGCTAGTCGCCCCAAATCCTCCGCTCTCCGTACCTTAGGTATAAACTGACGATAGGTTGGTTATAGGATAATATATCGACATGGATAATGGTATGTTTACAACAACAGTAAATTCTTTTTTTCCACTGCTATAAATACATTTCTTTGAGAGGTTTCACAACGATCAAACTGTATGCCACTGTTTGTACGCCGAAAGTGAACGACACGCTCAGTTGTGTTATAAAAAAAACACACGCACACCTTGAATTTACTCGCACAACACACACACACACACACCGACAGGCACATGTACTTTGCAGGGCAGAGGCCAAGCGCACACACACACACACACACCCACACACACACACACGCCGAAGACATAAAGGCACAAGGTATTGCTAATGTTGAGGACGCGTTGAAACGTGATCTACATCGACATACATGACCCCTTTCACCCACGCATCCTGTTCCTCCTCCTCACAGTAAAAACAGCGTCAGGAAAAAGAAAAAACTTTCTAACTGACATGCAAAAAAAAAACCAAAACAAAAAACAAAACACATCAATAGTAAACAAAACCTACAGATCTACAGTACCTACAAAAAGGTACACCATTTGGTATTTTAGCGCAGACGTACACGCTCAGGTCAGCCGACGTGTAAGACTTCCAAAAGCAGACAGCCGATCATCACGTACAAATCTTAGAAAAAGCAGAGAGCGGGTTGTATAAAAAAGAGCAGGGCGAATGAAGAAGAAGGTGGGGGGGGTTGTAGGACGTTTGTCAGGCCGGCGGTTTGTTGTCCATCACCGGCCCCACAGCTTCAGCTCCACGGGCAAAAAGTCGTCAAAAATAGCGAGATAAAGATACATCCGTTCTCCTCATTTTGTGTTTTCAAGTACTAAAAGTCTTTGCCCAGCTGCGTTTAAGGTCAGACGGAGGTTCAGAGTGATTCAGCGGACAGGAGTGCGTCCCGACACCACCAGCGTAAGACTCCGTGCGCTCCTGTGGGATCCAACATGGATCAATAATGTAGGAGGACTTAGAAGAAGAAGTGACCCTCGGTGCTGATGTGCTAACTGGGCAGAGGAAGGTGAGGAGCGAACACCGCGGTTTTTCCCTCAGAAGCCACAGCTTCAAATAGTAGCAGCCACACCAGCATCTCCACACACACAAATGCATACAAGCAGGACTTCCTCGACTCCTCCGCGCTTAAGCTCAGAAATCTCCTCAGCCAGCCTGTGTGTTACCAGCCGATCAGGTTGGCTTTGGCCTTTTCTGTCAGTTTGCGGACGCGACCCTTGGAGGAGGTGCCAAAGGTTATTGATGAGTCCTCAAACAGCAGCTGCCTCTGTTCCTCCTCAGAGTCCTCCTCCATGTACCAGGCCGACCGTCGCCCCTGGTTACGTGTTCGCATCGACCCTCCTGCCCCATCCTCCTCCTTCGGCGACTCCTTCCGAAGCGGTCGCTGCGAGGCGGCCTGAGGAGGCGTCACCTCCTCGTTGGCTCTCCTGCTGCTCCTCCTCAGCGGCGAGGGTTCGGGTGACTCGGCAGGAGGCGGGGGTTCCTCAGTTCTTATGATTCGGGGCCGACCTCGCCTTCTGTGCGTCGTGCCGGAGTCCGACAGAACCGAGGTTTCCTGTGCGGAAGACGTGCCGCCTTCGTCGCCCGTGGATTGGTCGAGCTCGTCGTCGGGGGTGGAGCTCCTGCGGTTGCCGCTCCTCCTCATTTCCTCCAGCTCCTGCTTGCTCTTCCTGCCTCTCTTCTTGCCGGGCGGTCGACCTCTGGGTCTCGAGGGGCTCGCTGGAGTCGTGACTTCCGGAGGACTCACCGGCGCCTCCGTCCTGGACTTCCGCCCCCGTCGGCCGACACCCAGAGTCACATGACTGCTGTGGCCGTTCAGGTGGACTGTGCTTTGAGATGCAGGAATGACAGGAGAGCCTGAGAGGGAAAAGGATTGACAGAATGAGAGGAGGAAAACATGGTGTCAGGCTGGAAACATGAAAGAAACCATATTAGGCACATTTAATGATTTCTAGAGTACAGGAGGTCCTCGGTTTACGGCGTCCTCGAGTTATGACGTTTCGCGGTTACATTGGAACTGATTACGGGCTGGTCATTGTTTTAACGTACGGCTTTTTGGTGTTTCGTCGTTATGTCGAACTGGTTCAGTAGAAATAGTTGCGGAGCGGACAAATATGTTGTCACACGATGAGCAGAGCAGATGAACACTGTATGTACAGTAGTCATGCAGCACAATAAGACGGCTTTGTTTACATTTGTTTACATTGTATCATGCTACATTCGCTAACTTCATCATGGCTCACAAGTGTAAGTCAGACTTAAAGTTTACATTTTCACCGATACTTTCCTACCTAGTTGTGTTTCAGTGTGAGCTAATGATTGTTTGTCTTTACTGTAGTTGTACAAATATGTAAACTGATTGATATTTTGATGCACGTAGCGGTTTTGTTTACATTTAACCAGAGTTCCGACTTGCAGCAAAAATCGACTTACGTCACATAGTAGGAACGGAACTCTAACGTAAGTCAAGGACCCTCTGTATACTTACTTTACTGTTCAAAAAAACACACTATTTTTCTACCTAATAACCTTCTCACACTGTCTTAAACGCTCAGTTTTGCCGAACACAATAGAACGTCGGTTATGGACCAAAACCTCAGACCTCTGAGTGTAGTCAGAGAGACTTATCTCTAGTTGAAGTGGCTCTTGTGGTTCTGGAAGTAACGGCAGGAAGCTTTATTTGACAGACAAACCAGCAAAGCGTTATGCAAATGTGTATAGTGATGAAGATAAGTAACAGAAGCAAAGCCTGGACTTGAAACAGGGCATTTCAGACAGGTAAGGAGCAGAGTTTTCAGAGTCTTTGCTGTGGACTTTTTCTGACCTTTTACAAGAAGAGAAAAGCAGCTTTATAACAGTGTTTAAGAGTGTTAAAAAGTGACGTCTTTGTGACAGTATCTCTCACCAGGGGTGTGTCTCACAGGCGTCCTGAGTTTCCGACGAGTGCTTCCACCGCTGAACTCTGTGGGTTGGGACGGCGTCACCTTTTCAGGAGCTGGTGGTGCAGAAGCCGACACAGAGTTATGAGTCCGCGACGAGCGAGTGGACTCTGGTGGCGGCAAAGAGACACAATAAATAAGTCAACTAATCAAACTTTATCTACACAGAACAAGTCAGAAATTAAATGGAACTCCAGGTGCTGAACATAAAGTGTGTACATAAAGAGCATAAGTCTGATTAGAAATCAAGTATAAACATACAGGAACAACAGTGAAGCATAAATGACAGTAAATATACGAGCCGTGAAAACACACTAGATAAAAGCCAGGCTAAAAAGTTAAGTTTTAAGTGTTTTTTTTAAGATATCAGGGTCAATATATAATTGCAGGACTTCTTGTAACATAGATGACAGGTATCATAGTTGACATTTTTGCTGTTTTCAGGCCTAAAATCAACATGGCCGCCTATAATCAAACACCCCATTTCAGTTTTAGAGAAAGATTCTTCTAAAACATTATATATAGAATTGAAACTGAAAGTTATTTATAAAGATATTGTTGTAAACCTGTTGACTACTTTATATTAAATAAGTCAGAAAGCCTCGGAGTCTGGCCAGTCTTTTCTTCAGGAGGAAATGACATCATGTGGAGCAGGTCATGTGATCTGGAATTAACACACTTCCTTGAGAGTTGTTTTTGTAACGGGTAACTTAGTTGAAAATTATTTCTCAGACGCGGATACAATTTATTTTCCATGTTAAATTTGATATATTGCCCAAAAAGAAATATCTGTCATGATTATCTCAACTTAATAAAAAGAACACAATCAAAACTATATTTGAATCAGCTCATTTTATTATTGTTTAGCTCATTAGAAGGTGGTTGGTATTAAATTCGGATGGTTTTTTAGTTGACATTTTAGTGATATCCAGTCATTTTTTATTAATATGTGATTGATTCCATCATAAATAATTATGAAATTTGTAAAGTCATAATCACAATGAACATAAAAACCTTTTTTTTTTTAACTTTTATTAAAAATGTATGCAAGATATATCCCATGGACTTCAAAAGTTATACATTGACCCACCACACAAAATCAGTCTTCTAATTCCCAAAAAGAAAAGGCAAAGCATATCTACGACACTTTATTTTTGAACGTACAAACCGTGCTATCATGAGCTCACCTGCTGCGCTCGGTGTGTTGTTGGTGATGCTCTGCGAGGAGGATGAGGAGGGTGGAGAGTGCGTAGAATGGCGTGTTCCGCTGCGTGTTCGCCCCGGAGTCGGAGCGTCCGCCTTGCCGTTGACCAGCTGAGGAGGCTGTTTCGGGGGGATGCTCTGCCTCAGAGACGGGGGTCGTGAAGGAGGCGGTGAGGGCTCCTTCTTTGCAGTCACCCTGGAAGACACTCGCCTCTTCCTCTCTGGACTACAAGATTAAGGGGAAAGCGGTGACAATTAGCATTTCTTTCCCTGAGCCACGACAACTCCAAATGAAAGGTCTTTTGTTTCTACCTGGATGCAGTGCTGCTGGCGGGAGAATCGCTCCTCCTCCTCCTGCGCTTTATCGCGTGCCGTGTTTGTCTGTCTGTAGTGTGTCGTGTCTGTCTGTCTGAGCCCTGTCTGGTCAGTTTATCTGTCAGACCGTGGATGGCTTTGTAGTCGGCCAGGATGGAGCTGACGTGTTCCTCAAACAGCGCAGACAGCCTCAGACTCATGCTGTATATCTGGAGACACAGTTTAAAAAAATAAATACACTGAAACAGGAGATAAATGCTAAATAAAATACAGTGTATGCAATGTGTGTGTTGGTGCATGTGGCTCTCACCCGAGACTTCTTGCTGGGCGTGTATGCTTTGGAATTGCTAAAAATGAGCCTGACGTCTTTGCAGAGCTCGATGGGAGACTGGTACTTTCCTTCCGTCAGCGTGTTGAGAACGGTGCCAAAGTCCATGGGTGAGTCGACTATTTGCAGGTAGTCCTTGGAAAAGCAGAGGCAAGTCAGGATAATTCATTTGAATGGTTCAAAAAATGAGAACAGCAGAAGGAGCAGAGAAGAGGGAGTGAAGGAGGTTAAAAGAAGTGAGAGATTCGGGGTTTCACTTCAAGTGGACTGGAAGTAAAATTGAACCAACGGCAAAATAATTAATCTGTTCTTGTGTTAAGCAGAGAACTCAAGGTCACCGAGGCTGCGAGTCTGTTCACACAGTTTTTCCTTCACAACTGATGCATCTATTCGATTTGGTCTTCATTACAGATGTTCAATGAAGAGGCCTGTTCTACAGACCAAACAATTACTTTGCCTCATTCCTGGTGTAATTGAATTGCTGCCACTTATATCCCAGACTGACTGTACAGAAAGACTCAAGGAGCAGAGGAGGTAACGGAAAATGCAAATGAATGTCAGCCTAACGGAAATGTACAATGAGCTCAACTCAGATCAATACCACAAGAGTTCAGTTTGTTTCTGAGGAGGTGTTTCCATCAGACTTGGTTATAAAAAGTGAGAGTTTCGTTGTATGTTTACCGGGTATTCTTGCAGGTCCACAGGTTCTCTGAAAGGCTCAGAGTCTTCACACTGAAAGATGAGATCCAGCAACTCCTTGCAGCGGCCTCTCCATGCGTGAGGGTCGTATGAAGGAGGTCGGGTTCGCAGTGTGCGCTGCATGGGTCGACGGCCCTGCACAAACACATCACAAGTTAACAGAAGACGCTGCATTAGCTGACAGACAACAGCATTCTCTTGTTAAAATGCAAGATTATGTGAGAGTACTCAAACGTGAGAAGTTACACTTTTTAGTTAGACTGGTGTGTTTCCACTTATGTGGGCTGCAGATTAGGATAAATAGTAGGGATTGGCCAATTATTGGATCCAGTATTTCGTAGGTAACATGAAACAAGTAATAGTGTATCAACATTAAAGAAAACTGTCACAAACTGCAGAATGAAGCAGCTACAATGAATGATTACAGCTGTGTTTAGAAAGTAGCAGGCATCATCAAAGTTGCAATGAAATCATAGTTTAGAATCTATTTCTGTTTTGACCACTTACCCCGTTTTCGCAGTTAAACTGAAATATAGTTACATCTTTGAGTAACGTTGGTGCCAGTTCAACCAGAAATGTATTTTGGCTACAAGCCCTCACTGAGAGGCACGTCTGTGGCTAGCATTATCTCAGAGTTATCTTGGAGTTTCAATCCCAATACCAAGATTTCTATTTTCATTGCAAATGCAAATCAGTTCCAAATACACGGGGTCCTCGGTTTATGACGTCCTCGACCTACGGCGTTTCGTCGCTACGTAGGAACTGGTTATGTGGAACTAGCTGACAAGCGGAGCAGACGAATACCTCGTCACCTGGTGCTATAAGACGGCTTTGTTTCCATTCTCTGGTTGTATGCCACCTTGGATTGTGCTACATTCGCTAGCTTTTTGCCCTTCATTACGGCTCCCAAGCATAAGTCAGACTCTTCTCATGGCAGCGCTTTGAAGAAAAGGAAAGTGTTCGAAACACCAACGAACATCGGTCAAGTTGTAAAAACAGTGCAACATATTGTAACGACCCTCTGTGATGAATGAATGAGACTTCATCTTGTTCAGCATCGGCTCTGCTACCTTGTGGTTTCGTGTGGATGTTCCAGGAGTATTCGTATCTTCATCGTCTTCCTCATCATCCTACAGGAAAAAGGAAAAAACGAATGATGTACCACAGATTTCTCTACCAGGTTAACGTGTTATAATCCGCCCTGCAGCAGCACTTTGCTGCCTTACAGGTGAAACTTATGGTTTTGTGTGTAATGGAGTCTTTGAGCCTTCAGCCTACATGAACTACAAGGCTCCAGCATACAATCTGTCAAGTGCAACTAAATGTTTTCTTTTGTTGCATCGCTGCATCTGACATTTACCTGGTTTGTCTGTGTGTGTTTCTGGGCAGCCTGCCCAGGTAGATGAAATCACTTGGATTCAACTTTGAGATCTTATTTCTTATCTCACTCTTTTCACACGTGCTTTAAATGTAAAAGTGTAGTTTGGAGCACAAACCTGAATGTAAATAAAGGCTATAGCATCATCATTTACACAACAGATTTACTGCTTGTTATCAGTTATTGTGTGATGCATTAAGGCTAAGTCCAGTTAGATTAATCGACTTGTATTTCTGGCAGTGATTAGCAAGAGCAGCAATCGTACGCATCCCTGTTCTAAATAAATTTACGGTATATGCAAACTCACCTCATCTTCGGAGTCAGAGAAGGTTGCTTTCTTCATGGTTTTGTAGAGCGGCATGAGGTCGGTCAGACTTTGGTCCCTGAGGGAGAACAAAGAAAGAGGAGAAAGGAGGATTGAATGACTAAGATCTGCGTCAGGACAATGAAAATGTTGTGGAACGTTTAAAATGAAATTTAATCTCTCAATCTACACAGAAAATTGCTGCAAGTTTTAAACCTATCGTAGTTTTCAGAGTTGCTACTTTCAGCTAAATGTGAGCATTTGATTACTTTTATTTAAAAAAAAGTCAAGTAATGGTACATTTTTGGATGATTATGTGAACAGACGCTGAGCAGTACACATTATTTGCCCTAAAAACACGTACAGAATGATGATTTAACGATACTCACTTAATGAACTGCAGCATGAGGTCAGAGACAAACTTGGCGGTGGTGACGATGAATGATCCCGGCTCATTGAACGTCTGAGCGTTGTGTTCTATGTAACGCACCTCCCACATCAGGGAGGAAAGCCGTCTGAAAGGAGAACAAAACTGTGGCAAAAATGGCGCCGATTTACGCGCAACGTGGTGTTTTTCTGACAGGACCTGAGGTGAGATACCTGTAGAAGCGGTTCACCAGCCTTTGGCGTATCGTGCTGAGGTCGGTGACGTAGGCCACCACTGTGCAGTACGTGGGGTAAGCTTGGAGGTCCACTGGGAAGGCAAACGGTGCTGCCACATCTGAAGGAGGGTAAAAGACACAAAAAGAGAGGATTATAGCTGGGGCACATCAGATGAATGAAGCCATATTTAGTGAATAAAACAATGGTACAAGGGGTGCTCGATTTACGTCTGAGTTCCGTTCCTACTAAACAATGTAAATCGATTTTCGCCACAAGTCGAAACTCCGACAAAAACGTAAACAAAGCTGTTACGTGCATCACGATATTGATCAGTTCTCTGGAAAAGTCATGAACACCAACGATTTTCATGCATGTACGAGTCGCTTTACTAGAAGATAGCAGAATATTGTAACGGACTGATATTGTTGATGTTTCAATGTTTTTTGTTCAGTTGGAGATTTACCTAATGTCAGTGAACGTGCCATGTTTAGTTAGCTCACCTCTGATTAATAATAATAATAATAATACATTTTATTTATAGGTGCCTTTCAAGACACTCAAGGTCACCGTACAGAGGAAACAGAATAAAAACAGATTCAAAATACACAGTTTAAAACATAAGAATTTTAAAATTTAAAAAAGAAAATTTAGCAATTTTAAAACAGAAGGAGGACTGGAGGTCAAAGAGAGTAAGCTAGTTTGAACAGGTGGGTTTTGAGAGTGGATTTGAAAATGTGTAGTGTGTTGATGTTTCTGATATCAGGTGGGAGGGAGTTCCAGAGGCGGGGAGCAGCGCGACTGAAGGCTCTGGAGCCCATGGTGGTCATGTGGGCAGGGGGGATGGTGAGACGGAGAGAGGAAGACTGATTGGCTCAGAGTCAGCAGTAGTGTGTGTATTGCTCTGTGCCGTGCCAGTGTGTGTGTGTGCGTGTTGAGAGAGAGAGCTGACAACAGCAGCTAATTCTGGAGCTAAGTTATGAGGTTTTTGTAGTTATTCTGGTGTCGGCTACGGCCCACAGTAGCCTGTGTCAAGGTTCAATAAACCAGCAGAGAACCAGATAAAGTCTCACTCATTCATCACAGAGGGTCGCTACAATATGTTGACCTGTTTTTCACCCTATTCTATCTCATTTCACTTCCACGGAGACGGCTTTCTTTTTCTTCGAAGCACTGCCATCAATAGAGTCTGACGTACGCTTTGGAGCCGTAATGAAGGGCAGAAAGTTAGTGAATGTAGCACAATCCAAGGTGGCGTACAACCGTCTTATAGCACCACGTGACGACGTATTCGTCCCCTCTGCTCATTAGCTAGTTCCACGTAACCAGTTCCGACATAACGACGAAACGCTGTAGGTCGAGGACGTCGTAAACCGAGGACCCCGTGTATTCATTTCCATTGGACGCTACGCATGTATTTTTCCCAAAACTCACACAGCCTCCCACCATCGCGGTTCTGATATTGCCAGATTACAGACAATCTCTCCAACACAATCACAAAAAGATATCTCTACTGAAAGCATTCTACAGTTTAGCAATAATATTAAAGTACTTACTTTTTTCTAAAAGACACTTCACAATACTCTAGGGTCTTCCCTTTTTGTGTATTGTATTTAAGCCAAAACAGTATTTCATTTCATTTTTGTAGTGTTTAAATCATTACAATATAAATTACTCAGGTAAATTCACTTCATAAAAAAATTCTAGAGTCATAACCCTATTACTTACACTTGTAAGGTATTTTGCATGCAAATCCTGTTATGTTTTTCTTTTTTATTTCACTAGAAAGCACTTTGGCACATCAGCTTTTGTTTTCAGAGATGCATAAATAGCAGTGACTTGACTTGACTATGAAACGTAAAGACGTAATTTCTAAATATGAATTATTTAATGTCTGTATGATGTTTTCTATATAAAACATGCAATGACTTTCATATCAAATAAGGTCTGGATAACTTAAGACTGTTCCAAAAAATATATGCTCCATGTATTCTGTTATAATAACCACAACAGGAGCCACAGTAACTCACACCTTTATCCGATTTTGCTTTTTGTCCTAACTGTTCTGAATGCTCTTCTCTCAATGTAGATGCACCAAAAAGAGTTAATATAAATCCTGCAGCATGAAGCGTAGGAGTAACAGGGAGAGATCTAGAAGGATTAAGTGTGCTGCTGTGGCTGTCTGTGTGTGTTTAATCCCCAAACCGTCAGTAGGGGGAGCCCTCAGTCTAGCTTTCCTCCAACTGGGGAGGATTGCAGTAATGCAAAGTCCATGCATGATGTGACATGACATCACTTAACGGGAATCCAAGCGAGCACCTCAATATTTACCACAATGTGTTAGCGGCTTATTCCCTTTAACATCTGATCCGCGGCTCTGGCAGGCTCGTGTCGATGAGCTCAGAGAGGTGACTCATGAGCGGAGTCACGCTGCTGCTCGTTTACGAGAAATCAGCCCTCGTGGCACAACTTCATATCCGTGCTTACGTGACAATAATGGACTGTTATTTTGGTGGGAAGGGGGCTTTGATGACGTCATACCGAGTGTGCAGAGCTGGTCGATGGCTTTGATGATGCGTTCGCACTCCTCTGCACGTGTGCGGCAGCCCCATTCTCCATCCAGGGGGACGTACAGCAGCTCTTTCTGCTCTGCTTCGACCAGCGGGACACTCATGCCCAACTCCTCAGGGAACGTGGCTGTAGTGAGACATTTAAAGTAAATCTGTCAAAACTGTAAATAACAGAACTGTAAACAAATTACGCTGGCTTAAGTATGTGTGCGCAGCAGTGCGTGTGTTTTTCAGACCCCTACCATCATCAGGAATGGGCTCCATATCCCAAGGACTCATCTTCTCTGTGTCTCCATTATCCCAGCTGGATAGGAAACAGAGTTGATATGAATCATCAGCATCATCATTTTCTCGTCTTTGTGTTTGTTATTTCTTTTGTGTTTTTAAATTGGTGAGCACTGCTAGCTCTGATATTCCTCTCTCACAACCTAAAGTGCGGGTCATCATTCGCTAACTAGGCTTTTTCAGATAATGTGACGGTGAATCACTCAGTGCTGAGCGGAGGAAAAAAAATAACTCCAACAGACAACACACTTATTAATGCTTCCAACTGGAATGTCACCGACAATGAAAGTCCAGCAACACAAAACAAAGGGCAGCGCTAGTAATTGTAAATATCAAATCCAAACCGTCATGCGGGATAAAGTTTCCTGAATGATTCATGTCTGGAGGTGTTTATGTTGTTAATGAGATGCCAGCAGTATTATCACACAAAGCCGTTTGTCTGTATTTGCCTGGAATCTGTCCAAGAAGACAACCTCCTGTTACATGTAAACCATTGCAATGAACCTCTTTGAGCTTTCCTATTCATTTCCATCATCATTAAATAATCAGCTCTGATCCTGTGTGTGAGGAGACCAACTGTACGGTAGACAAAGTGAAACCTGATTCAAAGTTTTCACACTTTTGCACGGGCCAGCTTTAGCGATTTTGACCCAAAAAATTACAGCTGAAATTCCTGTACTTGATATGGCTTTAATAATGAAATTTGTGGTTTATTTTTTCCTGTAAAGCCAAGAATAAGTGCTCCATTGGCAAGTGTAAAACAGGAATCACAAGAGGTTACAATTTTACACCCATATTTCCTCTGCAACCTCCTGAGGCCTTCAGGGCCTGTCAAATACCTCCATAAGCCCCTTTCTGGAAGTTATTATGATATTTAAAATTTCATTATAATGGTTGCTGGTGTGTTGTTTTAGCGCAGGGCTCCAGAGTGCAGCGATTCAGTCGCATTTTGTAATACGTGCAGACAGTGGTACTAAATTTTTAACAAGAAGCACAAGGACGACATGCAAATATGCTTCTGACTTCTTGTTGTTGTTTTTGTTTTGTAATGATCATCATTTATCATGTGGGACACCATGAGGCAGCAAGAACTGGGTTGACTGAGTGAGACAGAGAGTGAAGAGACTGGAGGGCTAAGACGAGGCGCTCAGCATCGGAACAATGCAGGAAGGAGATCATTTCACACAAGATGTCATCTGAATGAATGTCATCTCACTTGGCAGCTGGTGACAATGGAACAAATTACTGAATAATTTTGTAAAAGAAAAGATCATTTTCACATTCACAATGGTCTCACGTAGCAACACCCGTTTCCACTAACCCAGAGGTGGCACTGCTGAGAGGTCTGGTTGCACCTCATTATCATTCTACCATAAGGGGGAAAAACAAGACTTTGTTGCGTTTGTATGTCTTTAAATCAATCACAGTCGTCTTGTGTCGTGCTCGGCCCAGGATGCAGCAACAGCGCCTACAAAAACAGAGTTGGTGGGATTGTTTTTGCAGAACATTTGAATACAGTGAGGTGAGCACTGTCATTAAAGAGGAAATTCACAAGAAAAAAAAAAAGAAGAAGCAGGACTGCCTCATTGCATGATCCAAATCTTTGGCTATATCTGCCATTTTCAGTGTACAGGTTGCTGCACAGAGGTGGTTGCTGCTGTCCAATATGGCAAGGAAGATTCTGAAATCGGTAACACGGAGACAGAAGAAAGGGAGGATAAAGCTGCATTAAAAGTGCAAAAGAAATGGCAGCTTATAACCAAAGTTCACATCCAGAGTATCAGATTACACTCACAATTTTCTGATAACACTTTAGATGAGGAATCAGCCGGAGATCTCATGTTGAAAAAAGGCAGATGTACTCTTTACAACAGGAAGGACTCACACAGTAAACGTGGCTGAGACGATGCATGGAGAGGAATGAAACGTGTTGTGTGACCCGACATTTGCCCAAAAAACTAAGCTTGCAAATGCAAACTTTTAAAGATAAACCACAACATCAGGAGGAGGCATAAAGTTAAACACGGCTTCATTTCGTCACTTTCTGACTCACAACAGCAAATTGTTATTTCTGCAAATTGGGCATTTATGTCCTAAAGGTTTCTTAGTAATCCGGTTAAAAAGGAAAAACTGGACGTGTTGTTTGTCAATTTAATTGGTGCTCCTAAAATTTTCAGAATGGAGCGCAAGTGTTACTACTGGAGAAAGAACAGGAGCTGCAACTACAGCAAAACCTTACAAGTCTGCAATGGCTGCCATCATCACCTTTGAATCTGAAAAGAGACAAAGTGACACTTCACTCTACTTCCTTTTCCTCACCGACAGCAGCGAGTTCTTTTGAATCTGATTCATTTTGGTCGTGTTTGTGTCGCTCCTCTGAGGCATTTCCTCTGTTTCGGTTTCACACGTCATTTGCATTTCTGCCCCTTCTGCCTGTTTGTTAATGCACTGTTCTTATTTACTAAAAATTGCCAACACTTAGCTCAATACTATGGATTCCCTTGCTACTGCAAATACAACCCCAAATCCAACTATATTTATTGCGTGAAAATAAGATTGCATAGACTAATTTGAACGTGATGAGATCCCCACTGACAACACCGTGAATCCAAGCTGTGATCTTACCAGACATTGTAGCACTGGAACAAGCTGTCCTGATACTGGGACTGGTAGGGTTCCTGGCTCTCAATGGTCCCAAACCACCAGGCATCATCAATCACAGACCGAAACCTGTCGCCTGCACCAAAGAAATATAGAAACCTTTACAAAAAAAGAACCTAAATGTACCCAAATAATGTATGTGACACGTGTTGTATTTTATATCTATTTCAAATACTTCATTTGTTGTCAGCAAGTGAAGCCAAATCAGGCTGCAAAGGTTGAAGTATCTCACCTATAGCCCACTGTCTTTTTCTGGCATTGTCAAACTGCTGCCGCAATATCAGGAAGTCGATTACATCAGGCATGTCGTGGTACCTGCAACGAGACAAAGGTGTAAAATTCAGTGTGACACTTTAACAAAGCACTAAAATAGCAATCCTACCAGCATGTACAATAGATAAAGAAGCATTACATGTGTACTAACAGTCTACTGTTGACACGAATGCCAACTATATAACTAATATGCATCTATTTTAATAAATTATTAATCAGATTGAGCATTTTAAAGCTTCTTAAATGTGAATATTTATTCTTTTTTTACACCATTCTGACTATCTCCAGGCTGTGAACAAGCAAGGAGAACACAGATAGTCATTTCTCACCATTATCTGACATTTTATAGACCAAACAACTAATCAGGTACTTGAGACCGTACTCAACAGATTCATCACGAATTAAAATAATAGTTGCAGCCGTGTTATGCTGTCAAACTATTTTAAGTGACTGAGTGTTTCTTGAGTAACATCTTGTCTTGTGTTAAGATTTAAATTAATTTAGAAAGACAAAGCTATCTTTGCTGAAATGTACAGATTACTTCAAAGACAAGCTTCACTCTGTTGGTGCGAAAAATCTGCATATTGTTTGAAAAAAGGGGATTTTTTTTGATCAAGCACGGGATATGACAAACTGTAAAGTAGCATCTGCATCTTATTATAATATGAAGACAAGAGTCACATAATAGAAATGTCATCGCTGAGAAATGAGCTGAAATAAATACTGCAGTCTTTATAAAGACGTGTGACTGCAGGCTCATTTGTGGCAGAACTCGTCCTTGTGCGGAGTGGGACGCATACTTCATAGAAAAGGATCCTCCGGTCAGTTTGCCAGTGTCAGGGTCCAAAAACGAAAGCTTCAGACAGCACAGCGTGGGCAAACCCACTTCATACTTGATGCCAACTATCTTCATCAGCTCCTGCTCCTGAGTGCCACAAACAAAAGAAAAATGAATATTACTCATTTCCTCCCGAGAAAAATCTATTCACACACCCTGGAACCTTATTATTTTAAACACAATTCAACGTCGTACTTTCACTTTCTAATAATTCTTTCTTTCTTCTGTGTCACTTCTTTCCAGTAGGGAAGCCTCGAGCAAGTGTGTGTGTAGGTTGAAAAAGTGCTGCTAAGTTTTTTCGGCCGAGAAAAAGCGCGACTGAAGGAAGTGATGCTTTAGCGTTTTAGGAATGTGTGGCTGTTCAAATTTTTATAAAAAAAAAAAAAGATATAAAAGAGAAAGCAGCATTTCACACGCTGCAACCGGCACATTCACAAAGAAGCGCACCGTGCCTGCAATGCATTATGGTCCGCCGTCTGCGGTGAAATTGCTTCCTCACTGGGAAGAAAAAAAAGAAATGTATACCAAGTAAAAATGCAATCCTATAAGCTGCTGCTTTCAAGTGTCTGATGGGATTCTTTGTCAGTTCTTTTCAGACGCAGTTTCACATACGGAGGTGACACTTTGCACTCAGCAGGCATTTTTCCTTTAGCAGAGAGACATTTTTAGGACAGAGAAAGGATTAAACTCCACATGAAAGTGTCTCTGATAAAGAAGACACACCCATGAGAGGTTTGCCAGAAAAAGACAGTGTTGAACTGCTGATAGCACTGAAACAACAGCGAATCATCACACCGTCACAGGCTGCTGATGTGCATGAATTCCTGGGAATCGCTGAGTATTCTGAGGAAGATAGTGTCTTTTTTTTTTCCATTTAGAGTGGGTTTAGCCATTATCCTAAAAGAGAAATGTCACTGAAAATGTTATACCTGAAAATGTCAGTCAAGATGTTGGATCTCCAAGCAGGATATGGCTCATGGGTGATGTTAGCAGCATTTTAAAGAGAGGGCAAGTTTTCAGAGGGACATAGCTTTAGGTTCTAAACTTCCACTTAAAACTTAATGAATAACTCTCCAAATGCAGTTCCTCTATGTGAACCCTGCATTGATTTTATGTTATATGGCTCAGTTATGATATTTATTGAGACTTCTCACACACAAACAAAAAGGCAATATAAATCTCCAGATACAGGGGCTCTAAAGAGCGATGTCTTCCTTCAGAGAGTAATAAATCCATCTTTGTCGAACCGTTCCTTACCCGTAGCTCCATCTTGTGCCAGGGTTGCTTCTTAGGATTGATGCTGAAAATCTTTTTTGTTTGGCCATCTCCACATAAGCCTCATGGCCCTGCCTGAAGTAGTACACCTGCACACGAAAGCATAACATAACATGGCTTTAACTGTACATTTTCTGGTTTGTTCTACTTAAAATTATAAGATGTGCTTGCTGCATACTTAAAATACATTCCATAATTTGGTTCATAAGCATCACAGCTTCATGGGCCCGCTAACTGTGGTGTAGCCTTGTTGCTATGTAAAACACATCCCTGTGTTTTGGTATCGGCAGACATGTGGTGCAAACAGAAACAGAGGGAGTTGTACCTCGTCTCCCATCTGGGGTATGTAAGGACATCTCCGAGGGACCGTGTCCGTGATCCAGGCAGAGGGAAGCCATTCCTCCAGAGTTAGCCCTTGCTCCTGAAACTCCGTCCTCTGAAAGACACACAATGCAATAAATATCACACTTACTGTTCTTTGAATAGACTGATTTTATGCATTTTCTAGTCTTTTCCAAAGTTAAGTCAGAATTTAGCATTTTACATACCTGTAGTCCTGCACTTCCTAAACGTTAGTCAAAATGTGAGTCTTGTTTTGGTTGGTCAGTTTGTCACAGGAAAAACAAGAAAAGCACTGAGAGAGCACAGAAGGCTGTTCATTCCCCCATATGTCATTGTCAGAAATGCAGCATATTTTTGTAGAAACGCAGCATTTTTTATTAGTTACTGATGAGCAAAAATGGTAACATAGAATGTGTCCGTTTAATATAAATGCACCCACAGACAGAATAGCACAGGTTCCATAGCTCAGTGGTTAGAGCACTGGTCTTGTAAACCAGGGGTTGTGAGTTTGATCCTCGCTGGGGCCTGGTGGGTGAAAACATTTCAGGGTGGCATAGCTCAGTGGGTAGTGTCTGTCTTGCAAATGTAGGGTTGTGGTTTGATCCTCAGCCCGTTGAGCTCATGTCGAGGCGTCCCTGAGCAAAACACCTAACCCCTGATGGGCCTTGCATGGCAAGCTCCTGCCATCAGTGTGTGAATGTTTTTTTTTTTTTTTTTGTGGATAAAAGCACTATATAAATACTACCATTTACAAAATGATTTTGCTGAGCACAGCAAATTTGTCGTACCTCCACCTCTGCCTGTGTTATGCATGTATATGTTACGTACAGATACCGAATCGCGTGACCTAAATATGTAGAAGGCGGCGGGAATTGATGGGACTCAGAAACACCCCCACAATTTAATCAATTGAAGAGTTCATTTGCAAAAACAGGTCACTCTGCTTTCAGAAAACTCATTTTTTTATTGTTTACTTGAGATAATAATAATAATAATAACACTAATAATTTATTTTTTCTCTATTTTGTCATGTATTTTTCTACTCAGTCAAATCCACTCAACTTGAGTTTGATTGATATTATCTCAAGTAAACAAGAAAAAAGTTTTCTGAAAATGTATCAGAACGGAGTGATCTGTTTTTGCAAATGAACTCTTCAATTGTTCCTTGTATAATTTCCGATGGATGAGTCCTGATTAGTCCACAGCGGTCAGTTTGTAGTAGGATCGCAATCATGTGATCGTCAGCAGGAAGAACGTAGCGTTCACTTGTTGTCATGGTTACAGCGATGCCATGCCAGTCAATGGCACATCCTCAACAAATCGGTGGATCCAGACTATAAGTCGCATAACTGCCAAAATCTAATGAGACAGTCTTTGTGTCATTTCTGACCTTAGCTGATATTTCATCCGTATCCGTTTTTGAGTAATGTTGTGCGCAGACGGATTCACATCCGCCGATCGTCATAAAAAACTTGAACTAAAACTTAAACTCCACAGAAAGTGAAAACTCTCAGTTCATCATAGACGGACATGATCCTTTACACGGCTGCTTCTTGTGGTCACTCGATACTAATTCCACATGTCTGGGGGAAATCCAAAGTGTAAAGGATGACACCACGTAGATGAAATGCAAAGTCGGTGTTTCAGCCAGAAAAGTTGTCAGGTTTGGCAGCTGAGACCAACCCGGGTGGAGCTCGCTAGTCCAGTCCCTGAACACGGCACGCCATCTTGCAAACCCCAAACGTCAGGCAAACAGAGAGGCCAAAACACCAACAGGGCCAGTAAAAACTTCCTGGATTCTCTGACAGTCCATCATTGCAGCAGCCAAACGTCTTTTTAGCAGGAGGCAGTGACAGGGCGAGGGCAGCATCATGGTCAGGTCCTGTAGCTTCAGTGATGGCTTAGTGAGAACAAGGTGCTTTGTCAGCCCATAGCGCTCTGTATGATCAGGCTTATTAGAGAACCATTTAATCTTCTTGCTGGTTTTTCTGACACATTCAGAATCATAAGCTGCTGCGGCAAAACGTGTATTTTCAGGCTCATTATTAGCTGCGGTTTGGCATTTCCCTATGATGCATCACAGTGTTAACAACGTTAGACTGCTCATAACATCCTCTCATTCCTGGAATTCAAATCAATTTCAGATGCCCCTCCCCCCCCCCAAAAAAAAAAAATGGATATTTAGTTCATTAAATTCGTATCATATCAGAGTCAGCTAACGGCCTGAATGAAGCCCCAGCACTTAACCATCATGATCCGTACCTAATGTGAGAAAGAAAGACTCATTTCTGAACTGCCGCTTTAAACATCATCGTCAGAAGGCTGAGCTCACGTCTTCAAATTCTTTAAAAGGTCAATATTTAGCCAAACTGAAAGCAATTCAATTATTTTTAATCATTTTAAACTTGAACACTTGTTCGGACAAATGGAAATAACTGAATCTTGCAATTAGTTTACTTGTCAGTCTTCCCGTAACGACGAGGAGGAAAATCAAATTCCAGTCATTACTCTATAACCCACCTTCCTCTTCTCCTTTGGCTTCGTCTTCTTTGGTAATGCGCCGTCTTTGTCTGGTTTGTCCTTTTTCCTTTCTTTCTTGCCCTCCCTCTTCTTCTCTCCGTCCTCCTCGGAGCCGCTGCTTTTCTTTTTCACTTTAACGCTCTTCTTGGGCGGCTCAAGGTTGATTCCTGCGTCTGCTGTCCAGTCGGAATAATCACTGGAGTAGTCGCTGCAAATACATCACAGACTGAAGATTAAACACACAGATGTGCAGCGCAAGTGATGATAAATCTGTGTAATAAACTGCATGTATTTTACCTTGAACTACTGTGGTCGTCTGGCCAGGGCTCCTTTTCTTCCTCGTCCTTCTCCTCCTCTGAGGAGTGCCCGTTAATTTGTCGTACCTCCACCTCTGCCTGAAAACACACTTTATGTTAGCGCGCAAATAATTGACACAGAGGTGCAGAAAAAGACTCAAGCCAAACAGAAATGATTGAAAAGCCTTAAGATAAAACTCTGACACCTCTTTAAAAATATAAAAAGCTACTTGCTTTAAGTGTCAAGGAGAAAACTCTCCACACAACTCGCCCATGAAGAATTAAATTCAATCCAAACAACACGGTGCTGTATCTACCTCTGAGGTGCTCTCATCATCGTCAGCAGCCTCGGCGCTCTGGCGGCTTGTTTCCTCCATGGCGGCGCGGGTTTGGTAGCCGTGGTTACCCTGGCTCCTCCTCCCCTCGTCCACAACGCACTCTGATGTCGGATGAACCTGCAACAGAGTCAAAGTCGCATCTATTTATAAAGCACTTAAAAGTAACAGGAGTTGAAACTAACTGCTGGACATTTAAGAAAGAAAAGAAGAAAACCCAAAGTCTAGAAGACAAAACTGGACGAAATAAGAAGAGGTATAAAAATACAACACAGTAATAGATGACGTCAGGGTGTCAGGACCTATTTGAATCAAACGCCAAAGAAGGGGGAGGGTTTTAGGCAGCGACTTAAAAGTTTTATTTACAGTCTCAGCAGTTGTTTAATAAAAAAGATAAACTGTTGCAAAGCTATTAGACAGGATAGTAGAGAGGCAGACGGGACGGTAGGGAGAAGTGTGGGGGGAAGGACCTGCAGCAAATAGCCATGGGGATCAGAGCATCAGGGGCTTTTCACAGGTCGCCTGCTCAACCAGCTGAATGCCTCAATTTTTTAACCTTCAGGAGCTTCTGGTTGGTCGGTCTCAGAGCTCTAACTGAGGTTTGAAAATGCAAGAGTTTAGCTAAACAAGGTGGCCTTAGCCAATTCAAAACTTTAAAAGCAAACAAGAAAATCTTGAAGTCAATCCTGAAGTGATTAGGAAGCTATTGGATGGAGGTCAGTACTGGAGTTAAAGCTGCAGACGCTGAAGGGACGACTGCAACTACAAGGTACCACAATAGCCAGCAGATCGTGTGGTAACAAAAGCATTAATAATTTTTTCGAAGCTGTTGAGACAGAGATGGGGTTTCCCCTGGGCTAAAAGAGCAACAGGAAAGACGAGGTGGTGAGTGGAAAGTGTATAAGAGATGGAAATTCCCAAATAAAAAGTTCAAATGAGGAAAAAATAACGCCAATACTTCACTTACCCTGCTCTCTTTGGGGAGAGAGTGGATTGTGCGTCTTCTCCTTTCTGACTGATAAATATTGATCTCCTCTTCCCCTTTCGCTTCGCGCCAGTTCACCTGTCTCCTACACAATAAACACACGCACAGTGGAATCATCTCTGTAGGTTTGTGTAGTTCTGTGTTCCAGCTGGGACTCTGTGTAGGTCTGTTACTGGTAGTTTACCTGACGGAGGCGTCCTCCAGCTCGGGGACCAGCACCCGGCGGCTCCAGGCCACCAGGTCTCCCTCTGTGGCCATCTGGCTTCGAGGGGCATTGCTGTGCATCTGGCGAACACCCTCGATCTGCCCGCTGCGCCGGAGACCCACGTTGGGCGGCGAGTGTACTTCTGTAGGCGAACCCACCGATCCTGAGGGGAAGAGAGGCTTTACTGAAATCAGCAGCATTAAAGAGATAAGCCTGGTTTAGGGGCAAGCTAGTTAATGTACTTGACAAATGATGACACTAAAACCCTTTCCGGTCGATCGCTCACTCAGGTGCTGCCTATGCAAACACTTTTCTGTACCATACGAAAGACCGTAGCAAAGTCAAATACGCTTAAAACAGGACGACGGCTACACCGAACAACTCGTTTAATTTTTTTTCTTAGATTTATTTAGTCATTTATTCACATAGTTTTCCCGTGTTGGTATGAACATGTGGAAAAAAAAAATGACACCTTGGCTGGTGTGGGATGGGGCCGACATATGGGAGGTA
This sequence comes from Acanthochromis polyacanthus, assembly GCF_021347895.1. NCBI lineage: Eukaryota > Metazoa > Chordata > Actinopteri > Pomacentridae > Acanthochromis > Acanthochromis polyacanthus. The sequence continues at coordinate 4,241,963 of NC_067128.1, forward strand.
ACAAGGTCAAGAATTGGGCTGTATGAAAAAGTGTTTGTTACAGAAAACCACAGAGCGGTGTGAACACGTTATTCGTTTCTGTGCAAAAAACCAAAAAACAGAAGTGTGAATATTTCCATTATCAATTAACTTTGAGATCAGATACGGTATTTTGGCCAATATACTATTAAAAATAAGCCAAAATCAGCTAATGACTTCAGTTTGATTGCTCTGTTCAGCCAATAAAAACTGGTTAGAAAAGGCCAGTTTCAATTAATTATCTGTCCGTTGACTCCTGAACAAACTGGTTCTGTTCTACTGTAGTAGGATCAAAATAATCTGTTTTCAAGACGTGAAAAGAGTAGCCAGGGAAAAATTAATGACTTGAACTAGAAGTGAGTCAGTTTGAGTCATTGCCAAACCTAAAAAAACATCCCCAATAAAAGCACATATTTTATAGTTTACGCTGAAGGTTTCGGTTTCTTTTTGTTCAATTAAACCTGTTGCAGAGGAAAGAAGGAGAACTTTTTGGACTTATTCTCAAATTATTTATTTTTCCGATTTTATGTTTTCGATGAAATGAAATCAACTGAAAAGTTTGGAGTTGGGAGCCCAAATACACACTGTGTTCTGTAAGAAGAAAAAAAGGTAGCACTTTTAAAAATCTGTTTTATCATCCACTGTGTAAAATCTTAAAAGTGACCAAAGCTGTCAGATAGATGTAGTACGAAAGTAAAAAGTACAATATTACCTCCAAAATGCAGTCGAGTGTAAGTATAAAGTAGCATAAAATGGAAGTAAAGTGCCTCATAATTGTACTTAAATACAGTAGTTGGGTGAATTTACTTAGTTCTCTTCATCACTGGTGTGTCGCATGCAGTTAAAACATTCTATATGCTAATGTATCCGTATAATGCAGCAGAGCTGAGGACACAAATGATTTTGATCCTTTGTACTCATCACAAAAAAACACATACCTCCCAAACACTTCCTACCGACATTTAGTGCGTTCTATGAAAATCAGTTCTCTGTATTGCTGGCTCTCTGTGTCGGGGGAGTTTTATTGAACTTTCTGTATTTTCTGGGCTAATCTCACTGAGATGGATAAAAAACTTGTTTTGCATAATTGTACATTATGCATGCTGTATGCTCCATATATTTTAGTTTCATCATACCGAACACACAAGTAATTATAGTTAACGTATGATTAAGTACTTAATACAAATGTTTTTCTGTAGCGCAATCTTCAGAGTTAATTATATGAATTCATCACAACTTAAATAAAATAGAAAGTGTTCTAACCCGCTTTAAATGCAAGAGACTTCTACAAGTGTACAGACGTCAGCACGTTGGTGGAATTGCTGTGAATAATGGCCGAACCGCAGGCGGATAAAAACAAACACTAATTTAAATAGCATTTGAAGCACAGTTAAAAGCCAGTGTGATTTTAATGTCACGTCTGGGCCCTGACCTCGGCTGGACCTGGTGTTTGCTGCAGTCGCGGCAGGAGCAGAGGAGTCGTTGGTTCCCAGCCTTTGGTCCTGTTCCTGCTGCAGCCTCTGGATCATCGTATCCAGAGGACTGGGACCGTCCACCGCCTGCTCGCTCACCACTTGGTTCAGACCTGACACAGACAGGAGGGGAGCAAAAGCCAGACAGAGACTTAAAAAGTGAAAGAGAAACAGAAAAAAAAGGAAAGTTTCTGGTGGAATCAGAAAAGATTCAAACCAACCAGCAGCACAGGTAGAAGGAACACCACACCTGTCTTGTAATTTATGTATTGCATTCATTTATAAATAAGGATACGCGGCAGTAAGTTTTCCTGAAAAATCCTGGCAAAAAATTCAGGCAGCATTAAGTGATATTGTCTCACTTTCAATTCCTCTTTCCCTGCCTTTGCCTCCTTCACCTATCTCCATTCTGCCCTACTAATGCATTTCATTAACCACTGATTGTTTCTGTTTATATCCCTCCCAAGGTTTTAAAACAGCCTTATTAATTCAGACTTTAATTGCCAATGCTCGAGTTGCTTCAATCAAAGCTTTAAATTAAGCACATTTGAGGACAGATAACATTATCGTCAGGCTATGAGAGCGGTATGATCAGCTTGATAAAAGCGCCTTTGATTAGCTGACAGACGAGCCGTGATGAGACACAAGACGACAGCATCACCTCCAGGCAAAGATCTGATCTGAGGGGTGCAAGCAGACAAGGGCAGCGCAGAACTATGACTGAGCTTGTGCCCTCAGGCCGCGAAGAAAACATATTCTTTGATTTCAGCCTCCGTACCTGAAGAAGTGACCCCCATCTGAGGAATCAGCTGCTCGTCTCTGCAGCCCTGCCTGCCAGGCACCAGCCGCTGGTATCGAGGTGGGTGAGGGTTCCCGTCCACGTCCACCAGGAAGGGGGGAGGCATGAGGTGTGGAGCCTGCTGAGTCTGCTCATCCAGAACGTAATTGTTGGCATCGCGGATAAGTGGCCGGTAGTCGGTATGGAAGAACATCTGGTCCGCTATCTGGAGCAGGTGTAAAGTTAAGAGGTAGAGGGCATTTGTTATTACTAATAACATTCAATTAGTTGTTGTGCATGTGTATAAATATTAAAGGCGAGCTTGTTACCTTGTCATACTTGCTGCTTGAGCCGAAGCCAAAGATGAGCAGGTGACCGTGGGAATCGGTGGCTGCAAAGTGCTGCCCATCTGGACTACATTTGCAGTCAAACAACGCTCCATGCCCTTGGCCTTCAATCTACCCACAGAGAGGCAGAGAAAAAAAAATAGGTGCACACTGTAAATCATGATATTAGACTAGCAGGGGAAATTCCAGGGAGCTATACCAGTTGTATGACATGGACACTATCAACTCTAGACGTCTAGATCCACTCCCCAGCCGAACAACACATACAAGTGACAGAAGAATCTACAAAAAATAATAAATAAATAAAACAAAATCAGTTACAGGCTCAACACTGCCTGACAGAACGCCACCTGCAGAAACTGAAACTTCATCAACAGAAAAGTGAACAGACAAAACGCCCTAACTGTTGTGACCGTCAGACAGCTGTTGCGTCTGCTTTGATCTGGGAGTTCTCCTTCACTCTCACAATAGCTCCATTCAATCCCAAGATGAGAAATGTCTTTATAGCTCTTTGCCTCTTCATTAAAAAAGACTTTGCATCTGCCAACGCACCAAACTGAAGCAGCACACAGCCTACGAAGAGGAGCCTGAAGCTCGGTTTCAATCATCTTTTGCTCAGTCTTGTACAGGAAAGTTGTGTGGTTTTTTTTTCCCACAGCCGAATTACAAACAGCTCCACAAATTGTTAACACACAACACAAACATCCAAATGTTGTGTAACAAAACAATATTGTACAACCTCTTTTGTTGGGCTTTCTAGATAATTTAATGTACCTCCCTATTTGACACATGAATCCATGAAAGGCTACAGTAACATGACAGAGGAAAAGAGGTTTGCAGCAGCTTCAACAAAAGATGTTGAAAAAGATGTATTAGACACATGATGCAGAAAGTAAATTATGCCACATGCTGAGGTGGTACATAAAGATGGACAAAATTACAGTTCTGCAGAATGTGAACCAAAATATCGTACTGATGGGAGGGGGTGGTGATGTGTTGTCCATTTTTATGTACAGTTTATTATCACAGCAGCATAACTCTGCAAGAACCAACTTCAAAGCTTTGCTCCACTAAAGCAAGACTGTGTAACTTTTTTTTTTTAAAAAGAAAAAAAACAGTCTTTCTCAGTGGCATATCTTGACTAATAATAGCCAACATGGCTTGTAATCAGGTAGTGCAGTAATCAGCCTAGTCACAGGAACATGAGTTCAGCTCCTCTGCTGGGCTGGATGTACTACCATGAACAACCTTTAGATGAATAATACTATGTAACTGACATTAGTGAGCCAGTTCTCTGCCTTTACGAGTGCTTTCCACTTTTGCTAATCTTACACTACCTTTAAAAGTGCTGTACACAGCATTCAGTATCAGATCAAAACAAACTGACGCATCGGGTCCCCCTTCATCCATTTCGTTTACAACTAGTAATGGATGACAAGCTGCTATCAACTCCAGTTCTGTTATCTTTGCCTGACCTGTCACTCCACTCTGCTCCATCTGCTCCACTCCATGTGTGACTGTTTCACCATTAGCCACAATGAACAGCCAGTCAGAGCAGAACTAGTCTCATTTAGCCAGCCCATTCTGTAGTACAAAACAATCTGGCTCCTCCATATTATCATTCTGCTATAGGGGGGAAAAAATCCAGTGGTTTGTTTGTATATTATTAAACCAATCACAGTCGCTGTGGGCGTGGCCAAGTGAGCAATTCAGCATTGACGTTCACTCAAATTAGTGGTGGGTTTTGGTGAAACATTTGCATGCAGAGAAACAAGCTTTGTGATTAAAATTAATAATTCAGTGACAAAACTAGCAGGGCTGTCCGACTACATGATCCAAACCCTCCGCAAAACTTTTTTAGAGTGGTAGGTTGTCATTGGAAGATTGTTGCTGTTTGTAGCCATCGCAAAGAAATGGCTACCACACAGAAAGCAGAGACACTGTCCACCAGCGGCAGGCTTACATAGGTAGGTCACATAACAGGAAATCAGACACAGCAAAGCAAAGGAGAAGGAGAGGAAAGCAGGAAAACAGGAGCAGACTCTCAGATTAAGCTGCAACAAAGTGAGCCCACATAAATAAGCAAATAACATGAATATAATACTTTGCTTTTACATTTCTTGTTCTTTTAGAGCACCAGCCGCAACTCTCTGGACTGCGCTTTAGCTTATCCAAACTGATTTGGGACGTCACTCTCTGTCCAAACAGTTTCAAAGGGAGGGACTCACACGCTTTAACATGCACTAACATATGTGCTCACACAGAGGGAGCGTGACTTCATGCTAGGGATGCCATTACTACGCTATAACTCTACATAGCAGATAGGTGTTTTCCGTTATAATGATGTTCCAACTCTCTAATGCAGAACCTCTAATCATTCACCATTATCCTGTAAATGTCATTTGTGTTCTTGAGTCCACAGCAGCTATGATTCCTCGAGGTCTCGCAGTAAGTTTCAGTCTGAAATTCAGGCCTTTTCACACACGCTTTGTGTGGTCAAACAACACCCTTCACTGTCTACAATCAACACTGAGATTTGGCCGAACCACCAGCTCGCTTAGTGACTCACATGTTCTGAGACTGTGATTAATGCTGTCCTTGGTTACCATAGAGACAAATGCAGGAAATACAACGAGGATTACCGCACAAGATGAACACGGGATGGCATATGCACTCCAATCTGATGATTCCACCCTGTGCTTAGCTCATGTACACGTGTGTGTGTGACCGCACTGAATGCATTAAATGATAAAAGAAAAGGCAGGAATGGAGGCGCGAAAAGTGAGGAAGCAAAGAGAGAAAGTGAAAGCAAAGAGGGAGGGGAGCAGCAATGGGTGAAAGAGAAAGAAGGTCAGACGCTGGAAAAGCAGCAAACAGCGAAACCTATTTGTAGTTAAAAATCACACAACTATGCAGTCCAGAGAAACTGTGCTTTTAAACAATTCAAGTATCCGTTTGTGTGTGATGGACAAGAATCGTGTCTTCAGTGTGATACAGTGAGAGAAAGGAAGTGATCCACAAAGATTTGGAGATGTATGATGAAAAAGAGTCTCACCATGTTGAAATAGGAGCGGATCTTTACTCCTCTTGCCAGGTCCCACACAATACAATTCCCATCGTGCCCCGCTGAGAAAAGGATCCTGGGATCAAAGGGATGCGGCTCTAGAACAAACACCTCATCCTCATGACCCTGTGACAGAAAGGAATGGAAATCTAGATTATGGTTCAGATTGAAAAACAAACAAAGAGGAACAATTCAAAAAGCAGCAACTTTACATGTTTTAGTCCATTAATATGTGTGCATATTTTGTGTCACTGCATTACTCTCTCTGGAAACAGGCTGAAGTTTGTTCTGAGGTCTGAGATTCATCTTTTTAACTACCAAACCACAAGCTTTTTAGTTGAAGACGCAGCACGAATTCAAATTAATCTGTACCCAAATATGTCCACATTTCTATTTTAATTCTGGATTCAAAAACTACCGTGTAGCTACAAAATAACCCAGGCTTATCATTTGGAGCTGCAACTCATGAATATTTTCATTCTCAGCCGATTTGTTGATTACTTTCTTGATTCATTGATTACTTCCTTGATCAATAAAATGTCACATTACAGTAAACAATGCCAGTCAGTGTATCCTAAAACCCAAGATGATATCCTCAGATGTCTTGTTTAGTTCTCAACTCAAACATATACAGTTTAATGCTACAGAGGAGGGACAGAAATAGAAAATAGTCACATTTCTGAAGCTGGAATCAGAGAATTTAGACTTAAATTGATTAATCAATTGTAAAAAAAAAAGTTGCAGATCAACTTGAAAGTTGAGAAATTAACAATTAATTGACTGAACTTTGCAGCAGCTCTACTCTAGATACATTATCAGGAAGACTCTGTGACACCAGATTGCTATCTGACAATAATCTACAGCCATGCTAGTAGCACTGTGCGGCTATGGATTGACTGACAGCTAGCTAAGATACCCACACTGACAATGCAAGCATGGTAAAGACAATCAAGTGTCAGTTGAGCATGATCTGCATGTTTAATGAACTGCAGGCTTTTAGTTAGCAAGAAAACACACAATGCAGGTATTTGCTCAAAAACCAAAATGCTGAACAAACTGGAATTGTCTCAAGCCCACATTATTTGGCATAATTTTCCATTAGTGACTGATAATAGAACACTCAGGGTGATCTACCATAATTGGCACACAACACTAAGTATGCAAACATTTCACTGCAGAGGGGTGCAGCAGGAGTGCATGCAGCAGGATATCCTCCCAGTAAAGTCGCTGCTTGCAGGGTTGGGAAATCCCACATTCACAAAGTCTTGCTGCCTTCTGATCGCGTCCCTGGGAGAAATGCCGCCCGACTTCAAAACTGTGGCTGAAATGGTGCCAGTAATAGCAGCGGTTTGTGGATATTTCAACTGTCATTGGCTAATTCTGTAAATTTGCACTGTTCATATTTGAGTGTGTGTGTGTGTGTGTGTGTGTGTGTGTGTGTGTGTGTGTGTGTGTGTGTTAGGCAGAGCGGCTGCAGTGTTTCAGTACTCTCTGTGTGTCACTGCAGGAATTATAAAAAGACAAAAAAAAATCATTCATCTGCTTTGTGTAGTGGTGACACGAAAAGTCAGGGTCTGTTCATTTCTTCATGTCCTCCAAAATAGGTAATCTGTAAGACTGTTCTGTATATATATATTATTGTGTTGAGTAGTTTTTGGAAATGAAATGCTGTTAAAAATGTCTCATTATCATTCATTTAGAGGACCACCACAGGCATTGATTAAAGCCCTCTCTAAAACCTCATCTCCGTTTATCATAGTTACATATTTAGATGCTTTTTCTACTCTGAAAAGATTAACTTCTACAGTGCTTCACCTCTATATATCCCCTGTCTCTCCTTCTGCTATTCACCGCAGCTCAAGCACACCGGCTCACCTGCAACTCTGTTCAAATACTGTAAAACTACTACATGATGCACAATGGCAAGTTGCAAATTTGTAGTAATTCACATACACATGGTGAAAGCAGTGACTAATTCTGAAGAGAAATAATGATATAGAAAGCCGTGCATAGTGAAGTGATAGGATTGGTTCATTATATTCAGTACATTTGAAGGTTTGGAAGTCTGAATCTGTGTTTTTGAGCCTGTAAATGCTCAGCCATGACTCAGACTGCTTGCTTCACTCATAATACGTCTTCTAGCATATAAAATACACCATATGGGCATTTAGCAGAGAAAAAAAGCTTAATTTTAACCAGAGGGGGTTTATAAAAATTAAAACAGCAGGTAATAAACAGATTATGATGGAATTTTTATCACCCTGTCCATCAAAATGCAGGAGGACAGAAAAGTCTACAGCAGCCTCCGGGTAAAATACAAGTTGCATGAGTCTTAATATGCCATTAATGTAAAATTAATGGCTGCTTTGCTTTTGGAATTTAAGCTTATATCTGTCCTTGGGTGTTTAGTCACTACATACCATCAGGACATGGACCAGATTTCCGGTGATGGAGTTCCACACCTTCAGCGTCAGATTGTTGGCCGCTGTGATCACCGTGCTGTCATGGCGATCCCACGCTACCATGGTAACCTTCAGCTTGGTCACCTTGTCTTCCAGCGGAGGAGGGTTGTACTTCCTGAGGGGAAGATGTGAATGTCGTTTAGACCTACTACAGCCCTTGTACTTATTACTTTACGTAATATGAGAGCAATAAATTAAAATACTGCAAAACTGTTAAAATGACAAAAAAAGAAAAGCATCCTCTTCCTAAATGGATTAATTACAGAAGGGAAAAACTGATCACCTGTCTGTTCCTGTTGGGGAGTTTATTCTAGATTACCCTCAGTCCTTTTTACACCTTTAATGAGCAGCTAGACCTCATCTTTCAACAGCTTTAGATAATTATTCAAATCCCCAGCTGCTACTGTTCACATATGTAAACTGTGAAAACAGCACATTCAAAATATTTCAACACTTTTTGGTGCAGTTCTCTGACTTATGTACTCTCCAGACTAGAAACAGAAGCCTTGTTAAGTTAAAGGGCTTACCAAAGGCAGTAATGTAAATCAGTTTAGCTATATTTTGAAGATTTAATACCAATACATCTTCCAAGTAACATCTATTAATATTTTAGTTTGTATTAACGGCAGCTTTGTATAGCTAATTTGCTCATTTTGGCGTAGTTATTCTCATTGCAGCATAGGGCTTGTTGTGTATATTCAGAAGAGAAAGACATAAACAGCCTGTCAGTGCTATGTCTATTCTCTCCCTGTCTGTGATGCCCACAGTAAATCTATACTCTATCTGGAAGCAGTCAGCCAATCAATCACTATGTCACACTTTATGCCACAGGTGTAAAAGTGCTCTTTTTTTCTTGATCTTAATTATTTATGTCCTGTACATTATGCAGCAGGTCACTAAATAAATTAATGCAGATGCAAGCGCAAGATGCAAAAAAGCTTTTTGCTGCTGGCACAAATGCCATTAACTTGCCTTCAGCTGTTCCTAAATAAATGTTTGTGCTTTTAAACATTGAATCACTTTCGACACGCACTACAGGTTCAGAACTTTTGTGCACATGATTGATTTTTTTAGAACTGACACTGACATCATAACCTCCCAGGATCATTGCAGCTCACAGGTCTGAGCTCTAAGCACGACAGCGCTGATGGAAAGGCCAGGCTTTGACAGACGTACACACACACACACACACATACCCTGGTAATTTGGTCTGCATGTCCAGCAGAATGCTCCTCCAGCCCTGAGGCTGCAGCTGCCAGATTCGTGCCGTACCATCTCTGCTGCCGCTCACAAACCTACAACACAGATTCATGAACACGGATTTGTGCAATTTAAAATAGAACATTTCAGGTTTCATTAGGACACGGGTTCCCTCCATCTCCACATATGAACACACACAAATGATATGCGTCTCCTCCTCTGCTGCCTCTGCTCCCTGCATAGACAGTCTACCTCCCTCGCTGCTTAGATTACAGCCACCCAGGGGAATTACAGCTGAGCTTGTTTTCCTGCAAACTCCATCGAAACACACACAGTTTAACACTCACAGCGCACGATATGTGCAACCATAAGCGTGCGTCTGTGTGTGTATGAGAGATTGTGTATTAAGACAATGTATTAGACAGTAAGTAAAGCCGGTGTTTCTGCTGACACAATCAAGTCACATTACAGCACCCTGAGGCTCCATAAAAACAAACAGTGGGGCCCATACAAAAATTAACGACACCAGCTCTGTAGCTCAGACACATATATAAACTCACAACATGTGCAAGCTTACCTGTCACTGCAATGTGAGAACTGGATGCTGTCAACTTTGTCCTAGGTGGAAAAATATGAGAGAAAAGTCAGCACAAGCTTCTTTTTTTTTCCTTCTGCCTGCCCAATGATGACAATTCTAAATCATCTTGTTAGCAAAAATATCATAACTCAAGGATAGCTAGCTTGCTTGCTTTTTCTGGGGCTTTTTAGTCGCATTTGTTCAAGAACTGGAAAATGATGACAACTCTCTACAGCACAAAGCGATTTACACCGATCAGCCACAACATTCAGACAGCTGACAGACGAAGTGAATATTGTTCATCTGGTTACAATGTTCTGCTTGGGTCCCGGCATGCTGCTTCGACTAGCATTACCCACCTCAGCATGGTTGCAGACCAAGTTAAAACAGCACTCCCAGAAGGCAGCGGCCTTCTCCAGCAGGACAACGTGCCCAGACACTCCACAAAAATGGCTCAGGGAACTTGGTTTTCACCCAGCCTTCAAAGTCCCCAATCAACCATTCAGAGGGCATGCTAGAGCAAGTCCAATCCACGGAGACCTCATCCCACAACCAAAAAACCCAAAGGATCCGCTGTCAACATCCCAGTTCAGAGCACCGCCAGAGACCCAACGGTAAAAGGCACAACAATTCAAAGCCGTTTAATTGTTTTTTGGGGTGGGTTTTTGTTGTTGTGTCTGATCAGTATAAATCCTCTATAAAAATGCTTTTGAGCTAAAAAAAAAAAAAAAAAAAAAAAAGTACATTTACACAGAGGTGTTATTTCTGTTGTCATTCTACTTTTTCCAGGATCAAGGTCGAACTTCAACATTAAAAATACACCGCTAACATTGAAGGGAACACTTAACACTCAAAATGATGTAAGAATGATCATTGAAAAGGAAAATTATCAACCCACTGAGGGGGGATTCACAATCACTGGACAAATCAATATCATAGAAGTTTAGCTGAATTGATGTTATACTGTCATTATTAAGTCTTCCTTTCATTTTTTTTTTTTATTGTAACCAACTAATAAACTTGCTAATTAATAAACCAGAATAACCACAGAATACTTATACAGTTTTAAGAATCTTATTGTACTTTTTTTATTTATTTTTTTGTACAAAAAAACTTCCATGTTGACTCACTGTATGGGACTCAAGTTCGGAGATCTTCTCTGGTTGGCCTGATCCAAAGTAGTACACCCTGATGATGTGGTCCGTGCTTCCTGTGGCGAGGAACATACCACCTAGACACATAAATAAAGAATTAGAATAATGTCTGTGTGCCTACTGCATACGTGGATTTATTGTTCTTTAAAAGGTTTCATTCATTGTCAGTTTCTTTAAAAAAAAATCATCAGTATTTGTTGTGACTTGAGCAAAGTTTATACACTAAATTACTTTTTAAACTTACTATGACTATACTGTATGAAATAGTTAATACACACATACAGATTTGTCCTGTATTTTCAGTTGCAAACTTTTAACGAATTTATCAAATGTTCTAGGTCAGTGGCACATCAAAAGAGAAATACCCTTCGAACAACCGAAGCACATTTATGGAACATCTTCTGAAAACCAGCAGGCATGTTTGAGTGTGTCTGTCTGCAGTGTTTTGCTCTGAAGATAAGCCTGACTAATTGTGCTTTTTTATTATTATTATTATTATTCTGGTCTCAAAGTATGCATGAAAATCAAAGCAGAACTGTGTTGACCTGCGCTGAAGGAGGAGCAGATCATCTGGACGCCGGGTCTGGAGCGCTCTGTGAATTTACTGGGCCTCTGACTGGAGAAAGACGAGAAACAGAAATTTGAAATGAAGCACTCTGAGCTACGAGTTTGTGTGCTTTTAGCGGAACAAGTGGGCATGTTAGCTGCTTTTGGATTCCTCTCGCATTGTATCACTTGTTCAGAGCTATTTTTGAATGAGACATCTTCAGCACACATACAGCAGTAGCTATTAAAGTGAAAAACTCTAAATCCCATTTCCATGTGTATGTATTATAGTCATAAAGAATCTTCAACACATGGTAAAGCCGCATATCCAGCACACTACTAACCCAGTGTGGTGCGATTTTTACCAATTAGCTAACAAGCAAACGCAAACACAAGGAAAACGATGACATGCTGGCAACATGCTTGATGCAGAAAGTGTGAAAACCACTTGTGCAGTTGAGATCTTGCACACAGTGCATCTGTGATTCTCACCCGAACTTGAGCGTCCGTGCGTCCCACTGCCAGAAGCAGATGGTGCCATCAGCGCCGGTGGAGGACAGGTAGCGCTTGGAGCCGCTACAGAGAGGGGAAAACTGCAAGCACAAGCAATTAGAGGTTACGGCTGAGTGTAATGGGCGATCAAATGACACTGCAGCAAGAATACGGGAGAATTAACCTATATGAGCTCATAACATTTCCACAGTAATGCAAGCTTGGAATACACGAGTGGACAAAATAAACAGAGCTTTGGAGTAAATTTTTAACAGGCAACACAGGGGCCACAAGTATTACGGGCGATCACAGCAACACAGTATGAAACTTCTGGTTATTGTCAACAAATTTCATAAAAAGACCAAACCCTTAATTAACTGATCTAATAAACAGCACTGTCTGTTAATATAGTTTGTTCCTTTCTGCTATAGATGTCCACTGGGGCACAAAATTATTCAAAACCTGCAAGTTAGTCATAACGCAAATTTCTGACTACAACGTCTCCACTCAGAGCAACCTGAAAGTCGAGTAATTAGGTCACATCCTACATGATCCTTGCTGCATGTCATCCCCCATGTTTCCTATATATTTTCACTTACACGATCAAATATAACCCTTACAGAAAACAGAACCATAGAACAAACACTGGCATTTAATTATATGATGGATTTCAGACAAGTATGCCATCTCTACTTAAAGCTAGAGTATGCAGGACCGCAGAAACAGCAACAGTAAGGTCAATTTGGAAAGAGCACTAAAGATGCACAACATTAAATAGACATGACGGATGCCAAGTTCAGGTGGAAGAGTAAAATGTGGCTGCCATTCTTGTCCTATCTGCTCGCTAACTCTAGCAATGTGTCCGCCTGGCTTTGTCAGAGACTCCGGTTACGTGCAATGAGTGCTCACAGGCAGTTAGGCAATCCAATCAGAGTGCCCTGATTAGACGGTCTACTGCCACAGATAACACATTTTTTTTCCTTTTTAACATCAGAGCATGTGATCTATTGATTGCCTTCGAGATGCAAAGAGACTTTCAACCATAGACTGTATATATAATGGACGTAGCATCTGGCTCCAGAATTGAAGCCAACCCGGAAGTGTCAAAAACTTGCAATATCACGCCGTCCGCTAGGGCTGGCTCCAAAAAGCTTTTTCTCCATAGACCCCAATTCATTTTTGGAAAAAATAAAACTTGATAGACTGATTCTCTACAGCTCAGGATTTTTTCCCCGTTAGTTTTCATGGTCAAAATGAGAGATCAGGTGGCCGATCTTAAAATAAATCAATACTGAATTTTAAATAAATCGTTAAAGTTGGCGGAGCCAGGGGGCGTGGCTATACTTGATAGACAGCAACAGAAGCCTCTGCGGTAAAATGTGGGCGGGATAAGAGAGTTCTCAGCCAATCCTGCCCCTAGTTGCTCTCCGGTCCAGTCTGTTTGATGACGCTTTTTACGTCACTGGCTCCAAAAAATCCAAAACGGCGACCAGGAAGTAGCAAAATCCGGGCTTCATTTTCTCGCCGTTGAAACCAACGGGTGACGTCACGGTTAGTTTACGCTTGCTTTCAACGCATACAATAAAAAAAATGCTCCTTCCATACTCTTGCTTTGACGTGACTTTGGCTCGATATAACCTAAATATTGGTGGCTTCTCAATTCTACAAGTACAATGACACAGAATGCAAGATAGAAACAGATAGGGTAAAATCAAACAGCACACAAAAACACTAGCTAGGGTGCGCTTTTATCAGAGTTTCTGTCCAGTTTAAATGAAGTCTCTACAGCTGTTACAACCTGGCACAAACACCGATTACGCTAGTGGCTTTCAATCATCCTTTTGGGGCAATCAGCCACACACACAAACAAACCCAACACACCTACAATCCTCTTACCTGCAGTGAGGTGATGGAGGCAGCGTGTCCCTCCAGCACAGCCAAAGGGGCGCAGGTTTGTAAGCACCACACTCTGATGGTCTTGTCGCAGGAGCCGGCAGCGATCATGGTGTTCTCGTAGCTGACGGCCATGTCTGAAATCTCAGCAGCGTGGCCGCGCAGAGTCGCCAGCAGACGCCCGTCATCTGTTCCCCAGATCTTCACAAGGCAGTCATCTGAGCCCTGGGAAAGAAAGAAAGAAACCAGCGCCAACATGACGATCAGACATGAGTGAAGACTAGTGTTAGACATAGTTTGAGGAGCGTCTGCTTCTGGGCATCTCCTCCACTGTGACAAATTAAACATGTCAAGTTCAAAAGGACTTTTAAAATATATCTGGGCACACTTCAGCTCTAGACTGTCAGCAGACTGACAGACTTGGAAGACGAACAGAAGATGAGAATGAGAGTCTTCAGATGCAAAAAAAAAAAAAGTTGTGTGATTAATTTGTGCTGGGACAAAAAGGAACAACGATCATTCCACTGCGCTGAATTTTCAGTGCATTCACACGCAGGCTAATAAAATATTACCAGTAATAAGAAAAACACTGCAACTGGCATGTAAACACATTTACCAGGTTGTCTTAACGGGACAAAGTAACAGCGAGCATTAACAGGCAGACTTACTGTGCTGTGTAGAATATTTTAGTCAGACTGTTTGATTCAGTGCATGCATCTGTAAAGAGCTGCATTTATGTACACAAAGAGCAATTCAGTTGAATGGAAAAACATCCAAGTACACTAGTTACTGAGCAATTTCTGCTCATTCACAGGATAAACTGTACATTTAAATGACCAGTAAACAAATCGTGTAATTTCAGGTTGACAGGATATAGCTGCTACGTTCATTTGGGTATTCACAACGACGGGGTAAACATTTTACCACAAACAACAGGTGAAATAAACCCACTGACCAACTACCCAGACAGTGCAGGACAAAGATTTTCCACAGCACTGTGAAATAGGCTGGCCTGCACTCTGTATGCTCTCCACTCCGGCAGAAATAAAGCAGAAGTGCACCGAAGAAAATAGAGTAATCTCAGACTGTGGAGGAAAAACACTGTATTGGCTGAGGCTTCCCTAAGATGTCAGAAGATGTCTCATTTTGACAAAAATGGTTTTGGTGGTTTATAGAAAAAAGAGCAATATTAGATGGGAGACATTCTTAGTGGCATATAGAAAAGAAAGGAGCACAAAGGAATGCATCTGAAGAGCTAAAGGACAGTTTATAAATGACACCGCAGTAAGTGAAGAAATCTGCTAGCCTGGAGGCAGCTCCTTAAACATTCTTTAAATGCACGAGCAAGGCCTCAATCAAGACATGAAATCCGCCTTTGGGGACTCGGCTGAGAATTCCTGGCTGTGATCCAAATTGTTGGGGGTTAAAGTGTTTGTGATTCAACATGAAGACAAATCCATCTGTGCCTTGATTAAGATCTCAGCATAGTCTTTAAAACCAACAGGTAACATCATCAAAATGCGGAAACACAGAGCGACGTGATTTTAAGTTGTTATTCTGAAAAACTGACTAGAGACGTCAGGGCGTCACGTTTAGTAAATTTAACAAATGTATGCATTTAAAGCAGAGATGCTGAGATTAATCTGTTAGCTGTCAACTATCAATTAGCAATAATTTAATGATGGCTTTGAGTCATGTTTGTGGGGGGAAAAAAAGTGAGTATTCGCTTGATTACAGCTTCCTAAATGTAAAAACTTCCTGGTTTCTTTCCTTCTCTGTGACGGTAAGACAAGAACAAAACAAGACATTTGTCATTTTGAGCTTTGAGAGACACTGATTTGACATCTTTAAGCATTTTTTGACATTTTATAAATCAAAAAATGAAATTAATTGAAAATACTGAGCAGCGGCCCAAATTCAAATGGTAATTTTAGATAAATTGTGGGTCAAACAGTACTAATAGTGTCAGATCAGAACATTTTTAATAGATGCAATTGGTTTTAAATCAAAATCTGAATCAATAAAAAACAAATACATAATCAGACTAATGTATGTAGTTATGTTCAATTCAAGCAGATTGAAGCTTTCAGGATGCTGCTGGTCATGGTTCAGGCATGCACGCTGTGGTTCGCTGACATAAGCCCGTTATTTAATAGCCACACCTCGTCCATTCTGCAGCGTCTGACACACAGTTTGAAACTGTGCTGTAAATAGTTTGAACAAGTCATTCTTCCTCGTGTGTCACTGGGATGTAAAAACATTAAGCAGGTGATCTTACCAGGACAAAAAAAAAAAAAAAAAAATCAGTAAGCATTGCCAAGAGATGAGCAGCAGACTGCTGCTGTTGTGTGAGTACGTCTTTGTCAGATTGTGTTTGATTCATGCACCTGCAAGGACCCAAAGCTACGTTTATGTACACAAACAGCAGCTAGATGAATTGTAAAAATATACAAGTAAACCAACAAATTTCTGCTCTTTTCATTTGTAACATCATGTACCAGATGAACTGTACATTTAAATGAGTGTTAAACAAATCAAGTCACATAAAGTCGTCCTTACGTGACGCTTCTGTCTCGTGATTACGCTCCATCACATGCTTAAATCTATCAAACAGCGAATACTGAATTGAAGCTTCATTTTTTTTAAATATTGCAAATAAATTCACAATTACATATGCTCCCAAATCATTCGCTCGCTCCTATATTCTAAGGAAAAAGCGAGAGCCCCTCTCCTTTGGATAATAACTTATTTCACTGCGAGTAGAACAGAGTCTGACTCGAGCTGTCGGTCCGCATGGCCTGATCAAAACCAGTCCGTGAGTGATTTAGAAAGAGACAAATTACGAGTGTGAAAAGACGGACAGAAAACTGATACGCCCCAATGAGAGCTGCTCCGAAAAGCTCAGCGACTGAAAAAGCAAAGACTTGACATAAAGTTTCCTTACTATTATAGATGTTAACTACTGTCACAGGCACAAGCAATCCATACCAACTAAGTCTTAATTTGTCCTCCTCAATGGCCATGATAATGAGCTGTGAGCTATTTTCTGAAGCTATATTGCACAAATCAATAGCAATCCATTGTTAAAACAAACACACATGCCCCCGCTCATTGAACACAACGATCGGAGCGAATATTTAGCCAACGCAAAATAATCAATCTGCCCGCAACTGCAGCAAAGCCAGAGTCAAAAAAAAGACCGAAGAGATCCAAAAATAAGAAAATATATAAATAAAAATGATCTTCTGATGAAAGGAGACAGCGAGAGAACAAAATGAGTGGAGAGGAAAAAAAGAGGGAGAAAGGAGAAAGTGAGGGAGACCAAGAATGAATTTTAATTCTGGCACTTAGCCAGCGCCTCAGAGGAAACATTTTCTCCAGTTATGATGAGAAATAGCAAGAAGAGGGGAGGGAGAAGAGAGGAACAAAGGCGGGGCAGCACAGGATGAGGACGGGGGAGAGAAAAAGAGATAACAGGAAAAAAAAAAAGAGAGAGAGACAGTCAATCTAACCCCCCCTCCTCCCTCTCAGCAGCCAGCCATTTTTAGAGATTTAAGAAGTGAAAGCTGAAAATGGTGTATAGCAGCAGGCAGTGTTTGACTCGAGCATCCAAACAGACGGACAGCAACATTAAATCGACATTGTCTCAGCGCTGGTTCAATATTTAACATGTTACCAAACGCTGTACCTTTATCACAACCACATAGTGGGGAAAAAAAACAGCACATGTATGCAAGCCAAAGGGCAAAGGTCAAATTCCTTCTCTTTAAAACCGAGGGAATCCCTCGTTTCCCTTCTTTAAAAACATCATTATTACCGCAAAGTTATGTGAATTTTCTCCCTTGCAGGTTGTAGCCGTGAGTCATTGAGTACAAGCATCCCACTGCAGTTAGGTAAACAGTAATTACCTCCTACCAGAACTGTTACAACATGGAATACAGATGCTTGGTAAGCAAAAGACACCTTGTAGCAATCAAACGCATGCACGGCGTACAAGAGGTGACTCTAAATAAACTGCTATCGAGCAGCAGCAGACTAAATACACTCCTTAAACGTCGCGGAGAGGCAGTCGAGGTCAAAGTCGCGCAGCAGAAAGCTGCGGCCTTTACCGTGAAGATGCGTCGCCCCGTCCGGTCGAAGGTCACGCAGTACACGGACGACAGGTGTCCCAGGATCCTCTTGTGCATCTTCATGTGCTGGTACACGGCCGTGGGCACCAGCTGCCGGAGGCGGTACGAGCCGTTCAGTCGACGGCCGTAGCTCGTCTCCACTGGGCGTCAAAAAATGAGAAATAATTCACAGAGGAATCAGAAACACATCCAGAAAAGATTTTAAAGAAATTGGAAATGTGCGTGCAAAAATACACTGTGAATCTGAAGCACTGATGTCAGATACAACTGCTCAGGCAAACAAAGACAGACTGGATTTAAAAGGTGCAAACAAAGAATAAAAAATTAATTCAAGTGTTTTCTTTACCAATATTAGGTGGACTCCCATAGATGATAGGAGGCTCCGGTGGTCGTCCACAGTGTAACGCTGCCAGAGCCGAACCCTTCCACACAACATGCTTGCAACCTGGAAGAAAACAACACGATCCAAATCTGAATCTGAATGTGTGTACCTCCACTAGAAAATCTTCAAGATACAGATTGACAAAATAGAGGAGGTAAACAACTTCAAGTTCTTACATCCACAACTCCAATTTCATAAACATTGTGACGAAGTTCAAACTCATTTGTTTCAGATTAATCAGGCGCAACAAACCCACTCAAGCAGCCCGGTTATTTATGCACTCTATGATTTTCTGTCATTTTTCTTATTGTATGACAGCACAGGCTCAAGCATCCCCATCAACATTCAGACACCTTACATCCTTATGCAACCAGGCTCTGACAGTAACGCACAAAAATCCTGTCCGATGGCATCACTATCACATCCTGAAAAGGTACAATTTACATAGCCCTGACAGATTTTTTTTTTTTTGTCAAATTAGTCTTCACATGCATCAACAGTTTATTTCAAGAGCCTCTTTTCACATACATCCAAAGGCAACACAGTAACAGTTACCCTCAAAAATGGCTGTCAACCCTACAACACACACTGCCAACTCAAATCTGACAGAAAAAATCTTTCACCACAAAGGTTAAGGCCTGGCCAAAGGCAAGTCATTTTTAGCTTTTTTCCCCCTTTACACATCAAACTCAGTGCATTTCGTTTAAAATATTTAATTGTACTTGTGTGTCTGTGGAGTACTGTGGTTTTACGAGAATGAAACACGAGTATTTTAATCGTACTGTGTATGTAAAAAGCCGACTAGGGACAAGAGTTATTTTAAACCCTCTGTACATGCTCTCTATGTTATGATTAACTATGCTAATCTGCATCATCCCTGTCAAATTAGATAAATTCAAAAGCATAAACACACATTACTCAGATCCAATTTTGGATGCATTGATCTGTATGCACACACTTCTACTCAGACGAATTAATGCACACACACAAGATCTGTTAGTCTACACATGGAAGCGCTAATAGCTGCCTGAGTGGGCGTGTTCGCATGTGCGTATAGTAAAGCAGCTCGTGCACATGTGCTGTACATCCACTCACTCTTGCTGGTGCGGAGAAGATTCTGCCTGCCGGCCCCCAGCAGGCTGGTGAGTCCAGGCACGCTGGCTGGGACCTCCCCCTCCAGCAGTGGGCAAACTCTGGAGCAGACCTGCAGCAGGTGGTCTGGAGTGATGTGCCTGTAGAGCTTCACCTGAACGCAAGAATACACTCAGTTAGGTGTGGAGTCGGGCAAATTAGTGGGAGCAAGGCGGCGAAGTAAAAAGGAACACGTGTTCCAATGAAACTCCTAGTCGCTCAGTAGAGATGAACATTTGTGCACCAAATTGAAAACACTATCAGACACTTCAGGAGACAAAAAACATTTCAGCTAGGTCCTAAAATAGTGAGGATTTTTACAAGCAACTATGCAGACAAAAGGGGTTTGTTTTCTGTCTTGCGTCCATTTAGTTTTGAGCTCATAAGCCAACACGAGAAAAAAATATTTTTAGTAAAATTAGAAGAAGCAAAACACAAAACGACAACCACAAATGCCTGTTTTATCACTGAGCACATGCAGCGAATTTCTAAAATAAAGGTACCATTTTACCAACTGCAATCTGGAAGGCTTTCTATAAAAATAAACTCACCAAAGGAAATAACAACAAACACAATTCAGCGTCAAACTGCATCCATCATCACTTCAAACGCACAACAAGCATTTTGCCTCTATATTCTGACAAGAAAATCAATAATTAAATATGAATTCAAATTAAAATTCACATCACTGATTGAAAAAGATGAAATCTGCAGTGAAATGAGCGCTGAAATCCAGTTGCATTCCTTGTCTTTTCAGTGAATACAGCAGCAGCAGCAGCAGCAGCAGCAGAGGACAGGGGGGCGTGGCATGCAACACAAGCATGAAGCAGAATGAAACACACACTGCTATAAACACAGAGTGCCTCTGATTCCACTCACACATGGGGACACTCTTGCATGGCCTACTTCTGAAGAAACATACACACGCACATGCATGGATGACTGGAAGAGCATGCGATCCACCACAGGATGAAAGAAACGAAGGAAAAAGAAGCCACAGCAGCGTGCAGCAAGGTGTTTGTTACAGGAAGCAGCATTGTTTGAAATGTATTAATTTCAATCAGACATGCGGTAATCAGCTTTGTTTCAGACACATCTGATTTAAATATCTGAACGGGGGTCAAATCAGCTTGAAATTAAACAATTATTTCACACACAGATTTTCTCCATTCCTTTATCTGACACTGATACTTATTCTGTCTCTGTGACACACACACACACACAATTAATGACCCCTTAATTGCTTTCAACATCCTTGCTGGTTCAGAGACGTGATCTGTGTTTCTAAGCACATATCAGCTCCTCTCAGGTACGACGACACACACAGTAACTGAGTGATGTGCTATAACAATTTGCTCCATTTTCCCTGCGTCTGAAGGGGAACGGATAGCACTGCTCCGGCCACCACAAAGCACATGGTCCCTCACACCACTGCAAGTCACCCTCGTGTGTGCTCAAAATACACCTCTAAATCCCTTCCAACTAAAACACCACAGCCTCTTATGTGGGTTTATTTTAATTAAAATGCATCCTGTGTTAAAAATTTAAATATCATTAATTAATAAATTGGTGTAAATGTATTTATTGTCATAATGAAGACAGGTTTCTATTTTCTGTTTTACAAATCCACATTCTAATTGTGCATTGTGCTCCTGATCAGTCAATGCAAAACGAAAATAATCACACATCTAATTAATCCGCCTTAATTAATTAGCCACAATTAATATTGTTAATTATTACAATATCATTTGATTCCTCATTGTTGCCCAACCCCCTTCAGCGAGCAGACATCCACTGACAAAACACGTCCACGCTGGATCCTTCTGCTTCCTAAACTCCCCTTTTCTCTTTTTTTCTCCTCCTCCATTTGGTCTAATAATTAAAAACCCTCCGCAGTATTTTTTTTTAATACGGGAAATTATGCACAATAGACAGGAGGCAGGCTGAACGGCTGGGGATGGGAGGAGGAGGAGGAACGGAGGAGCCCAGCGAGCCAAGCAGGAAGAGAAAAAAAAACACGAGCAGGCAGAAAGACGCTGTCAATAATTTCTTAAACGTAAAGATTTACATGCTGCTCAAGCTGCACTTCATGCGTCCTGGGTGTTCATCCATGTGCGTTTTGGATACGAGGTGGAAAATCCGAACACATGGATGCTTTTGTAGATTAAATAGGCCATAGGTCATTATTTTTATATTAATTTTAAAATTAAAACTCATAAAATAGCATAAAAAATAGGGACGCGCACTTCCAAGCGATCAGGTTGAGAAATAAATATGAACGCGATGATGGATTCTCTCCACGCCCCCATGCGTAAAAAACGCCGCTTTCAGGCAAGCCCCCTGTTTGTTTACATGACAATTAGCGCTTCAATTAATAGATTATCAGACATCAACTCAGCATTACCTCGCATCTTCACATCTCCCCTCTTCAAATCCGAGCTTGCAGCGCACTTTCCCCCCTCTCCAGAAAATAAAACTGCTCTCCAAAAAAAAAAATATCCGCAAAGCAAAGCCAGCAGCAAATGAGAGCCGAAAACTCCCCAGCTTTACTGAACATACTGTTTATATTCTCCCAAAAAAAAATCCTGTTTTCTAACTCTTGCCCCCTGTGTGTTTTCAACCCATGCACACAAATTATGGTTTCTTTGCAGGACAAGAGCGCCTCCATCTCTCTCTGGCTTGTGGCGCAGGGAGTCCCTCCTCCGGATCCTGGCGCTCCTACACCACAACACTCATGACGTATCAACATTTCACACACATTTTTCCCAACAACTATTACAACCTTTTGGATATGCATGGCACCAAAGTACGCACGGCACTGGCGCACAAGGAGGTTGGGACCCGAGTGTCCTTTGGTGCTTTGCAAAAAAATTAAAAAAAAAGGAAAAAAAACAGCCCCGACCTGCAGCCTAGTAGCCCTGCAAAGTGCTATTTTTTTCCTCCACCACCTGATTTAAAAATTGCGGGAAATTCAATTTTTATTTTGCTCTCTAAAAACTTTTTCCTCAGTTATAGAGCTCCCTTACCAAATTTTCGTACGTCCCGGGGTGTTCCTGCCCCGTCCAGTCCAGCCTTTTGGGCAGCAGCTGAGATGGAAAAATAGTGTCGACTGTGATCATCCAGTGTATAAATGCGCAGAGTGATGTTTTAAAACGTTAAATGATAAAACAAGAGTAAAAGCAACATGACAAAGTACAGTGCGGAGAGAAGCATCTCTGTCGTACTGCTGACTGCTTACCTCCTTCTCCTCCACCTCCCTTATCAGGGTCTGAAAACGGCATAAAAATACAAAATTACACCTCATGACAATCTCGTACATGTTATAAATTCACCTGAAATGCAAAAACACCAACCTCGGCTGCTTTTTGACACGGTCCAGCTTCTAGAAATCGGGCTATTAGGAAGTACAGTTCTGGTATGGTTGAAGGGGGAGAAGAGGACGGGAGCTGCGTTAGAAGAGGGCACCGAGGAAATTGGTGGGGGGGATATTACAACAACCATGACACATTTTCCGAACCCTTTTTACTCACCAGAAGTCAACTGCGCGATGTGTGTACTGTCTGAAGCCATTTTGGTTGTTGTTTGCCAGGGCAGCGCCAGAGCCTGTGTGCTGGGTCTAGGTGGCTGCCCTGTAGCTGTCACTGTTTATCCACCAGGAAGAGGCTGCCTCCATTCAGCTCCGCTCGCACTGAGTCCCGGCTGCATCCGAGTAGTCCTCCGCCTCGGCGACAACTAGCGCGCGCTGGCGACCGATACCCCGGAAAACACCTCTTTCCT
Source organism: Acanthochromis polyacanthus (assembly GCF_021347895.1). NCBI lineage: Eukaryota > Metazoa > Chordata > Actinopteri > Pomacentridae > Acanthochromis > Acanthochromis polyacanthus. The sequence goes on from NC_067128.1 coordinate 4,265,386, forward strand.
CCGGTAAAACGCGAACCACATAGATATACTGTAACTCACTAGGCATCGTAGTGAATTTTAATGGCGGTTGTTTTCTCGTCGAGACTCGTACATTCAAATCCCCCTCCCCCTCAAAAAGGAAAAAAAAGAGCCATCTGCGGATGAATACGAGCGGCACGCCGCCCTTAAGGGGAGGTAGAAATGGCAGCCTGCTAAAGGAGAGGACACATTGCTGCAGAATGGCTGTAACTCCGTAGCTACCTCATATTTATCACATTTTATCACTTACAACGTCGCATTTATGTAATTTAAAATTCGCTTTAACGTAACTCCTGTCGTATTTCTCCTACATTTCTAGCTGCGGATGTAGAATATGGCGTTCGAGATAGATAGAGAGAGGGTTTTACAACCCGACCATTATAGCTAGCTTCTTTTCTTCAAAAACAACGTAGCTAGGTAGCTGTGTTAAATTTTTGCGTGTTACTCGTCGCTTTCAGCTCGTCGTTATTGTGCAACAAGATGTCTAACTTAACACACCCACTCTCTCTGGTGGGGAAGTCGTCCATTTCTCTCTTCCAAATACTGCCAGGCAGTAAAATGGGGGAAGGGTTTTGGAGAAGAAGGGGGGAATGCAGCTTAATGAATGAAAAACCCTCCGTGTGTTACAGCAATTGAATGGCAATGATGCAAGATCCAGCATCGAGGAAAACTGTAAAGGGAAATACATGACAGTACACTTTGTCTGTGGTCACTGCACAGCTGTGAATAAAAGGGAAGCTACACTTTATTTTTTGGCAGTAAATTCATATTATCCTATCATTTTTATATGGCCTGTGTATTATAGTTTAATTAACAAGCAGTTAACCCACTGAAAAACAATCCCCAGCCCTTTTCCTGACCCCATAAGGTATTTACTGTTCTATTGGAACTTTTATTTGTGTAGCACAGTGTAAACAGCAACTCATAGTGACCAAAAATAACAGTGATAAAATGCAAGAGCCCACATAAATAGGTGTTATACCAATAAAATAGCACAAAATTGCATAAACATATGCCCCAAAAGATCAATTTTAATACTATGTTTGATGCTATTTACCGAATCAGATGTTCTGACCTCTGTAAATTTATTCCAGAGGTGAAGGCCGATGACACAACACAGCATCTTCAAACATCTCAGTTCAACGTTTAGGAGATTAAAGTTAGCATCTTCAGTCAATACCTTAGAGGATCTTAAGATTTAGAGGAAACATACCAGCAGTCAGAAGACTTAAAATCTAAAAGCAAAAAGGAGCCAATAAAGAGCCTTTAAACTGGAGGAATGTGCTCTCTAAATTTAGTTTGGTGAGAAGACGTTATGCTGCGTTCTGGATCATCTGACGTTTGTTACAGGATGTTTTTAGCAGGCTAGAAAACAGCTCAACAAGAGTCGAAATCTGCAAGAAAGAAAAGCATGAATATGTCCTTGCATGCACTGAATATTTTTACATTCTTTTTCAAACTAACCTGCCTCCTGTGTGAGGCTAATTCTGTGTTTGTTACAGCAACCATATTTACGCAGTATTGACAAGGTTTACCTTGAATTTTTTTTTATTTCTCACTTTCACCTCAGCATAGACTAGAAATATACTAACATGTAAATAAGAGAAGCAGCAATTATTTAGTAAAGGTCAAACTCACAACATATAATTTGAAATGAAGCAACATAGTGCTACAGAAATGCCCTGGACTACAAATCCTGTTTTTCAGACATAAGGGAATGTGCTTCTTTATTGCAGACAGAAGCAAAAATCACATGATCGTTTTCAGATTTTCTCTCGGTGGGAACAAATAAATACATAAATAAACCATTGCCCCTAAAATTGTGACTCAATCATAAGATCTGTCAAAACCATTGTGTGATTTTTTTTTCATGCCGTTCAGCCCTGATCTCAACTGTGTGAATGTGTTCATTAAGATTTACTCGCACACTTCATCATTGTGTACAATATAATGCGTTTGATCTAATTGCTTCAGTTTGGAAATCAGAAACTCTGCTGTGGAAGCCTCTCCTGTTCATATATCTAATTTAAATCCCATGCAGAGACTTAATTAAGCAGATGAGCAAGATGCTAATAATATGCAAAAACAAAAATAATAGATCAGTTTTAAGGCACACTTGGGATATTTGTTATACATTTAGTGTTTTGCTCATTGAAATAAAATAATTCAGGTTATTTGTTAGAACTAACAAGGAGTGACTAATAGTGTGAATAAGTAAAATGCAATGTATAACCATATTAGGACTGGATATCGTTTTTGTTATTTGCATTGCTCTATTGAACATTTCTGGATTTATATCAGCAATGTAAGGCACAAATAGCACAGATAATATCACAGGTGTACAGAAATTCGGCAGAGTAGCTGCACCACCTACCAGTTTTCTGTATCAAAAGCATTCTGGCAAAACGGTGGGTGTTACACTTTACTCTGAGAAGAAGCACAAGCCGTATTTTAGTTTCTGTGCACTGACCATCCACTGAGAGACACTTAGGACATTTATGCCAAGTGTAAATATCAAATAAGGCCAAATTATTTTCTTACTGGCTGCATTTGATCTCAAGTGAAGCAGATCAACGAGCTCTTTTCATTACAGAACGTGAACTAAAATCAGGTCTTATAATTTAAAATTGGAAAGTAAATAAGTACATTGACTTAAGTGCTGTACTTAAGCACAAAGTTGAGATACCTGTGCTTGAGTATTTCCATTCACTCCACTACATTTAGGAGCAAAATAAGATGAAATGTTTTTAATCCCGGAAGAAATTCTGGTGCTAGATATTGTTCAGAAAAACAAATGACGTAATGTAGGAAATGCAGTGCCTAAAAAGTAGAAAAGCAATAAGATATAAATATTACTAAAATAAAATAAGAGCTAAAATAAGACTGGTTTGCAATTTTAAAAAGCAATACTGGTAAACATACTGCTGAAAATGAAATAATGCACCTGGAAATGAGAAAAAGTGAAATATTACGCATTGCACTGACAGTAAAATGCTGCACATGTAATCCAAATGATGCACTTAAAAATTAAATGTTACGCACGATAGTAAAAAAAAATGTTGTACTCTTTACACCACAACGGTTATCTTACACATTTAGTTACTTTAAAGATAAATATTTGAGGGAATGAATATTATAAAAAGCTTGAAAAACATAACACACGGCTGCATATTAAACCAGTATTTCCTCCCTTTTTGACTTATTCCAAAAAGCAGGGTGTAGTCACATTACACATGTCTATTAGTTGGTAAAACATCAACAAAACTGTGAATTTTTCCCTCTGAACTTCTCACATGGTTTTGTTTAATTCAAATGATCCAACATCTGAGCAAAAGTCAAAGATTAGAGAAAAACTGAAAACAGATTTGCGGATCAGATCATTGTTTTTTCTTCCTCCCTCTCCCATTAATCACATTTGAAGCCCTCTTTAATTGCATTTTCCTGATTTTACTTAATGACTTTTCTTGCATTGGAACTATATCAGTACTTTTACTTTAGTAGAAGATATGAATACTCCTTCCATTACTGCTTCAAACAGCTCAATCACCGGTATGCCATGTGCTGTCCTGAACCCTCCAGTGTAAATGTATTTGTGCTGGCTGGCACAGCCACAAGGAGGCATCCTCAGCCTGCACCACTCCACTTAACATGGGGCCATAAAGGAGTCAAAGGTTATGAGTACTGACAACAAGTGTTTCTTCCACTATAAATAGGAATTCACTGTTAAAGTAGCGGCCATAGCAGAAAGGTCCATTGAGCTTATCTTGACACAGTCCACCAGAGGACCATTTGTATGTAAACACTTTTAAATCACCTGGGCCAATATATAATTGCAGGACTTTTTGTAACACAGTTGACATCATTCCTAAAATAAACATGGCCGCCTATAACCAAACACCACATGGCATTTTTACACAAAGATTCTTCTAAATATTATATATGCAATTGGGTAAAATTGAAATTGAAAGTTATTCATAAAGATATTGTAGTAAACCTCTTGACTACTTTATATTAAATAAGTCAGAAAGCCTTGGAGTCTGGCCAGTCTTTTCTTCAGGAGGAAATGACATCATGTGGAGCAGGTCATCTGGAAGTAACACACTTCCTTGAGAGGTGTTTTTGTAATGGGTAACTTAGTTGGAAGTGATTCCTCGGACACAGATACAATTTGTAATTTTGTGTTACAAAATAACACAAGTGACCACAGAAAAACATAAAATGGCTCAATGAGGCACAAAATGATCATAAAAAGAGACAGAATGACCCCAAACAGACTAACAATGACCAAAAAGGACCACAGAGAGACACAAACTGACAAAGAAACACAAAATGACCAAAAAAAGGCTCATATCACAACATCACAAAATGACTCAACGAGAAACATAATTATTATCTAAAGCTAAACTATGACGAGAGACACAAAATAACTACAAAAAGTTGCAAAATGGCCACAGAACAACTAAAATTACCACAAAGAGACTGAAAACAGCCACAAAGGGGCACAAAATGATCACAAGAAGACCTAAAATGCACACAAAACAGACTGAAAGTGACCAAAAAAGAAACAAAATCACCACAGAGAAACAAAGTGACCAGGTCATATGACCTTGAGAGGTGTTTTTCTAATGGGTAGCTTAGTCAAAAGTTTTTTCTCAGACACAGATACAATTTGTTATTGTACATATAAAATTTGATATATTGCCAAAAAAGAATTATGTCAACTTAATAAAAAGAACACAATCCAAACAATTTTTGAATAAGCTAATTTTGTTATTGTTTAGCTAATTAGAAGGTGGTTGTTATTAAATTCGAATGGTTATTTATTAACATTTTAGTGATATCCATTAATTTTTTTATTAATAAGTGATTGTTTCCATAATAAATAATGATGGAATTTGTAAAGACACGATCATAATGAACATAAAAAACATGTTTTGTTTACTTTTCATAAAAATGTATGCAAGATATATACAATGGACTTCAAAAGTTCCCTCAATCGTATATTGACCCAACTGTATTTTGAGAATGTTTAAACTCTTTCAAGCTTTATGGTCTTTGTCCAAATACATCCACACCCTTCCCCAGACTGAATCATTAAATTTTATTGCGTTTTACTGCACATATGCTGCAAACAGTGACAGTTTAATTGGGTTCAATGGTCCTTCCCTGTATGTAAAGCTTTCAGAAAGGCAGCGGTTAACATCAGTAGGATTCTGACGTCTCCATGTACTTGTTGAGTGTTGAGTTAAGTGTGTAGATCTTTTGCTCAAGTAGACATAGCAAAGGTTGCATGCAGGAAATATTTCTCAGATGGTAAAATGCTTTTCTAGGGAATTGAACTAAGACATCAATAAAAGCATAAGTATTCACTCTAATTACTATCTTCCAATATAAGTGCTACATCTTTTTACATTCTGACTGCCTTGAGATTTCATTAACAGCAAGCCAATTATTTTTTAGGTTAGGATAAAATGTCACAGCAAACTAAAATCCAACATATTTACGCACTTACAAAGAATCAGCAAGCGTCCTACATTCAAATTATTTAAGGTAAATTGGCATTATCTGCAAAATTATAATATGAAACTATTCATTACACACCAAAACGGGCTCTGTCAGCGTTCTCTTTTTTATGTTTCACATCTTTTAAATTATGTTTTATTTCTACTATTGCTGATGCATCAATGTGCAAGCAGCATTTAAATGTTGTAGCTCAATGATAAAAGATGTTTTTTTACAAATTTAACTCGTTTTATAAGCTGTCAGATGGCTGGTTTTATTGTATATCAGTTCATTGTGTTTTACATCAGTCATTGCATCAGGATAGAATATAAACCCCTTAACATTCACTCCTATTTTTTGTTAAAATCAGACTAAAAACTTGAAAGCATTTTGTCCGTTGGTGCCTTAGAGGGAAACTAGTGTGCAGCACATGTGCTCTTATAAAAGCCAGAAACCCCATTGATGCAATGGAAAGCATAGCTTGTATTCAAGTACTAGCGCAGCAACTGAGCGTTTCCAAAAGTGTCAAGGGATAAATCTGTTGTGCAAATATTTATATTTAACTGTCAGTAAGTTCTTGTAGTTGCTGTGGTTTCCGAATGTGAATTTAATCATCAGTATTGTAACCCGTGTAGCGTTAGTCGGCGGTATGGTGTATGTCCAGAAGGTGAAAATAACAGCAAATGTTACAGATTTAAAACTGTTATGATCACACGTCGTAAAAGAACACACGAGGATCTGTAAAAACACTGAATTTTGGATTTAGACATTATGTAAAGTTTCAGCTTCTATTTTTTTCCCACACTCAACATGTAAATTAAAAGATTTCTGTAATTTTAGATATCATCCATACAGGAAATCCATAATATTACAATTTTAAAATGGTTTACCATCTTTCAGTCCCAAATATACGTCATGTTTCTTTCAAATGACGTCAAACATGTTCAAAAATGACATTTTTCAGATGATTGAAATGCAGTAGAACAATTTACCGTCATGTGGCGTGCAAGAGCAAATTATCGTTTTTAAAAATGCAGATTCCTGATGTGATTTTCTGGTTCTATTTATTTTATTGCTTTTTTAAATGTGATTTTTACTGGATATTATGTTTCACATAGCAGGTAAAAAAATCCATTAAGTAAATAGTTAAAACATTATTTACCCCTCTTCAATCTTCAATATACAATTTTTTTCTTTCAAATCATTGAAAATATCAGCAACAATATTTTTTGCCAATTTAAATTTTACATTTTTGTGTTGTAAAAGGACAATTTTGGGCATAATTTATAGTTTTGGCTTGTCGTTTTACAATTAAAGTGATTTTAGTAGTCACTTTTTGTAAAATAACCAAACAAAGAATCTGTTTTAAATCAGTCAATAGTTTAAAAAACATTTAAACTGTTTTTGAGTGTATCTAGTAAATGTAAAGTACCATATTTTCTTCTGAAGTACAGTTTTGTTGAAATAAAAAGTGGCATGAAAAGTGAAGACAAAGTAAAAGTACCTCATATTTTACTACTTCCTTTACACCACAGTTGCAGCGTGGTTTAATATAAGTATTTGTGCAGCTGTGAAGCCTTTCCAAAGGCTTCGATGGATATTTCTGTTGTGCAAACATTCATATTTCAGTGTCACTGGGTTCCTGTAGCTGCTGAGGTTATTTAAATTATCAGTATTATATCTCATGCGGCTTTATTCTGCATTTACTAGTATCATGTATGGGTCAAAAGGTCACTTCATGTCAGAGCAGTACTTGTATATATATTCAGTGCTGATCCACACATTCCCTCTGCTGTCAGATCACATTAAAAGGCGTCATATTGTTGACCGAGGCTCCTAGTGTTGCATTTTAATTTGTCTCTTCGGTGTATGTGGAAATTTGGATATCACCTCTCCACACATCTGCATGCTAAAATAAATGATCTGGCCATTGGTTGGTGAGTGTGAGTGACAGTTCGTCCTGCAATGAGGGGTCGTACAGTTTCGCAGGTCCCACCGCTTTGGCAAATGCTGACCTTTCACTTCCTGACGCAGCAGTTGTATTTAGCTCAGCCACGTGCTCCCGACGACCTCACACACACATGCACATAAAAGATGTACACAGACACACAGCGGCGGCTTTGTGTTGGTTTAGAAAAAAAAAAAAGTACTCGCAAAACCTGAACACATTGAAAAGGAACTCTGGAACACAAGCAGAAAACATGCATGTGCAGTTTTTTAGCACCAGTTCAGAGCACCGGAGTCCAACTAGAGAAAATATACGTGCTGGGTTTTTCAAAGTAGTTTTATTCACCAGTAAATAAAAGAGACACTGGAAAACAGAACGGAAAAAAAAAACTCCCACATGACATCAACTTTTTCTTTTATTTCAAAATATTCTCCCAACAGGATGAAAGTCAGAGAAGCCCAGAGGGTCCAAAGCCAATAGAGCCGTCTAGAACAGAAGCACCACTCATTATTGCTATGTCACTCTGCTGCAGGACAAGGCGATCAGGAAAGGAGGGGAAAGAAAAAAGAAAAAGAAAGACGTGGGGGGAACAAAGTCAAACACAGAGACCCACAAACACATTCACTCCGGCACACACGTACAAAAGGAGCTATGTGGAACACGGTGGTGGGTGATTCTAACAACAAAGATTTTTTAAAAGCTGCAGATGTTCCCCAGGGCGACTGTGGAACCGGATTCTCGTAGCTCTGCGTCCAAACTTTTGCCCACAAACCTTCACCTTAACCGTCAGGGGGGTAAAATTGGAGCGTGTCCTCATTACAAGGCCAATAATAATGATCATCTTTTGTAGAGAATATCTAGAAACAAAGGCAGAGCTGGTTTAAAGATCATAACAGTCACGTTTACGGCCCCCTTCAGGCAAAACAAAGAACATCTGCAGCCTTCTGATGGAACCGCTTCATTCGGCCTTTTCTGCTTCTAAGAGGATTCACCGTATACAGAAATGGAGGCGGGAGGAGGGGGGAGCGAAAAACGAGGGGTGGAAGGAGTGTGGAGGAATGGATGGGGTAGGGGGGTGGGGGGCTGCTGGTTGTCCGTCTCTACTATCACAAGTCTAAAAAAAATTCAGCATGGTACAAAAATCGTCAGTAAAAAAAGATGCTTTTGCTGCCATGGAGTCAGAGGGGACGAGTCGCGCCCGAGTCTTTATGCCTTCTCCTCAGTCGCCTCCTCACCGGCTTCAGTTTCCTGCAAAGAAGAAGATGGGAAATTTAGATTATCAACCCCAGATAGATACCAGCAGCGACTGCAATTAACTAGATAAGTAATTATAATCAGCTACTTTTATCTGCCCGGGCCATCGCCCTGCGCTTCCGAACAGCATTCACCCATCCCTCAGGAGCAACTGACCCATGTTCAACTGCTCTTCACATGGAACTCTTCTCCACTTGAGCCTTCAAAGTTATCGTTTGAATATTTGTTACTACCAGCAAGATCTGCACCCGCGGCAGCTCCAACTGGGCTTCTGTGCTCATCGCAGCAGCCCAGCGGCTTGGCGGTTAGCACTTTCGCCTTGCAGCTAGAAGATTTCCTGGTTCGTATCCCGGCCTTCCCGGGATCCTTCTGCATGGAGTTTGCATGCTGAGGTTAATTGCCTGTAGGTGTGAATATGAGTGTGATTGTTTGTCTATATACGTAGCCCTGCGACAGACTGGCGACCTGTTCGGGGGCTCCTTTGCCTTCGCTCTAAGTCAGATGGGATAGACTGAAATGAGGATTAAGGGATGTATAGATAATGGATGGATGGAACTTTAATCTGGAGCAGGTGAAAATCAACCATATTCTGCATATACTGTAGCTAATGGAACTTTATGGTTCAGTGAAGTCTCTTCACTCAAGCTCCAGTGAACAATTCATTTCATTGTTGACTCATTAAGGGTCAACTTGACCAACTACCAAATCCAGCATTTGTCAAGATTGTGATTTTTGACCAATTCCAGGTCAAATAAATTATTTTTAAAATTCGCTCCTTTGGCTCCTGCAGAAGTCTCTGATCTGATTGGTTTTACGTCAATAAGGAGCAATCAGCACTGAAAGATCAATATTGAAAAGTTCTCTTGCAGCTAAACATATGTAAAACATAACTGGGCAAAAGTATTTCATTCATAACTAATAATCGTTATCAGTCGACCCCTCCAACTAATATTTAAATTGTTTTCTTGCTTACTTAATTAGTTTTTTGTGTCTACAAAATGTAAAATGTGGCAATCTGTGTTGCCCAAAGCCCCAGATGATGTCCTCAGATGTCCTGTTCTCTGTCCACAACCAAAATATATTTAGTTTACTCTCATAGAGGCTCATTTTTCTTAAAGCAGAATAATCAATTACCAAAATAGTCGTGCATAATTTCAAATATAGATATTATGTCACTAATTTCTTATAAACCTCTACAAACTAGATGCTGCACATCAGGTCTACACAGACGTTTCACCATGTAGAATGTGTCTTCAAACTTGCTGCTCTGTATACTTTTTTTTTTTTTGAGCCATACTGCATTCATTTTATTTTTCTAATATATTTTATTTTGCTGTCAATCTCTCTAAATGGCTGCATTTCTTGTCTGCACTCAGCTGATGCAAACACTGCCTGCAGTTCAGCCGAACAGCCTGAGAAGAATTTTTGTTTCTAAATAAGTGTTCAGTTAATTAATCAATTACCAAAATAGCTGGCTATTAATTTAATAGTTGAGATTGCTTGAGTCTTCTTTAGTGTTAACAGAGTTATGTGGATAATTCTGACATCGTTTTGGGGGTTTTACTAGCACCTGGTTTCCAAAGTAGAAAACCAAAGTAGCTGTTTTGCACAGATTACATTTCAACCAAAACTGATTCAGAGATTTTGTTAAATAAATTCTTAGTGGCTTTCTTTCTGAGACTTGAAGAGGGCACTGTTGCCTTTAGCACACAAACACACAATGCAATATGCTCACCTGCCATCAGGACAAACTTTGGGTTAACTGTCTGAACAAAGAAAACAGAACAGAAGGATCCAAATCTGCTATCAGTGGGTGACCCGCTCTACCACCTGACCTGAGGCCACCCATGACATTATAACCACCTCAATGTTTGTCTAGTGAATATGAGGCTAGGAGTAGCAGCTGGCCTGCTAAATATAAAACTACAGCCAGAAGATATTTAGCTTAGCTTAGCATAGGATCAGATATAGAAGTATAGCTAGCTTGTGAACTACAGGGCAGTCAAGGTGAGTTTGGCTCTTCTAAAAAGACATGATCAGCTCTTTTGAAAACATGATTTATTAAATATTAGGGGCATCTAAAATTTTGACAGTTTGCTATTTTACCATTCTAATTTTCAGTAACCACCATGTAGCTAAAGACAAGGCCAAACCCAACCTCATCTGATTTCTTGTCATTCATAGTATTTTAATTATTATTAATGATAAATAAAAGCTAAATAAAGCACTTTATACCCGTTGCACTAGTTGTTTCTGACTGTAAAACTGTAAACAAAAGGAAGCACCATTAGATGTCATGGTGTGGCTCCAACAGGTGTTTCCACCTGCTTACAGTCTTTATGCTAAGCTAAGCTAATTACCTTCTGACTCCAGCTGCAAAAATACAGACATAAGAGTAGTATCAATCTTTCTCTTTTAGTAAGAAAGCGAATTAAGCGTAATTTTCCAATATCCTTAAAGGGTTCTTCTACAAAACCTCACATCTACTTGCTTACTGCTCGTAGAGGCTGATTTTAATGTGCACAGATATTCATCTCTCCAACCTCTACAAGCAAAACTAAAACTATCGCTGTAGTGATTTGACTGAACTGCCGCTTTAATCTGAGATCTACAAAGTCCAGGTGAGGTGTTTGTTCATGAGTTTCAAGAGTTAAAATGTGACTATTCACTATAATTTGCTGACTGGCTCTGCTTCAAGCTTTCAAGTCAAGAAATCAAGTTCGGTTCTTGTGGTCCGACTCTTCTTTGTCTATGAACACAACGAGCCAATCACAGCTGTGAGCAGCAGCAAACCTTCCTGCTAATGTAAAAAGCTGTCCTTGTCCCACTTCACTGCACACAACAAGCAAACAGGACATCCTCAACCTCACCTCTTCTCTTCTTCACATCACTGCTGCTGCTTTCATTCTCACTCCTAAACAGGGTAATAAACAGCACTCCAAAGCACACTGAGTAAATGTTTACTTTGTTAACCCTCTGAAGACCAAGCAGTTTGTCAACACTTTTTTTTTTTTTGCTCCTGTCACATTTTTAGTCACTGTAGGCTCATTTTCACTGCAATATAAAGTCCTGCACCTCAGTGGAAACAGCACAGACATGGCTGGAAGTAGAGAGAACTCAAAAATATCTTTGCTGAAATGCCATAAATCATAAAACAATACAGACATGAATTACGTAGATTATACATTTTACTAACAGTTAAAAAAAAGAAAGAAAATCATCAAGCGTTACCAGTACTGGATGAAAAATGGCTGCCCTACAACCTCAACAAATCAATGTTTTTCACTCTACTCTGACATTTCACCATGCTGAATGTATCGTCAAACAACCCGCTCCTATGTGTACCATTCTTGAGCCATACTGCATGTATCCTGTTGATCTAAAATGTTTTATTTTGCTCTCAATCTCTGTAATTTCTTTCCATACTCGTCTCCTCTCTGCTCTGGGTACACTGCCTGCAGTTAAGCCGAGCAATCCCTTTATGTCACATTGCGGTTAGTCACATTTGACAAGGAGTATAAAAAATAGCTTTTAAAGAATCTGGTGTAAAAAAAATTAAAAGGGGTGTGCAGATTTAAGTCATTTTTGTGTCGAAATCATGGTTTTAAGCTCAGATTTGGTTAATTATCCATTTCAGAACTGCACATCAGTGACCAGATTTCATGAATATTTTCTGTTCTTGTATTTTCTGGTTCGGGTAGATTGTGCTACTTTGCAGGGGTTTTTTTATAATGCATGTCTTTCAAACCTATTGCCAGGTTTTTGGGGTTCAGAGGGCTAACATACGATTGCTGCAAAACTGTTAGTAACCAAACACCACACCAACAAACCAAAAATGGATGAAAAACACTCAACCATACCCTTAACTCTGACTGTCACACTCTGCCCTCTGACTGACATCATGGAGGGAGCCATGCTTCTGATGGAGGACACGCTGACAGACGGACGAGACACGTAGATCTGTGTATGTGTGTGTGTGTGTTTGTGTGTATAAGCGTGTACACATGTAGGCAACAAAAGATGAATTAGTGCAGTGGGTCATGGAGGAATGTAGGTGTTGTACATGCACACAAGTGTTGCGTACACAAATTGACAAAATGAGGGAATAAAGATCGTTAATTTCGTGTCTGTTTCTAACTAAATATACATTTTCTTCTTTTGTCATTTGTGTGTTTTTCCCTCTTCGTACCTCATTGGTCTTGGTCTCTCCATTCTGGGCAGGACCGTCGTCCTTCTTCCCCTTGGCGCCGCCTTTCTTTGCCTTTGCCCCCTTATCATCAGCCACCTTCTGCACAGGACAAATGAGTAGAACTTACACTGCATAGAAACTTAATGGCAGCAGACACTATTGTGCATGGAATGTTTTCTCTGTTAGACCTTTACATTTATCTTTAGTACATGTGATGCTCTTTATTTTGACTTTTATGCTAATTTTCAAGAAAAATAGTATCCAAAAGTACACAAATTGTGCTTTTAGAATGCGTTGTCAACACATTAATACGATTTTTTTTGCTTTCTGAAGGAAAATAACGAGCTTTGGATGCTATATGTGTAGCTGCAAAGTGTGCTAGGAGTGTTTTTCACATCCAGCAGCTTTGGTCATGCAGTGAAGGCCAACTAAGCGCCTCAGACTGTTTCAAAATCATGTGGATATAAATAAATTATAGTCGGACTGCATGTGCATGTTTGTGTGTGGACCTTACCTTGACGATGGGCTTCTTGGGCTTGGCGGCCTCGGGCTTGGGTAGAGCAGGTTTCTGTAAAATACACAAAAAACATTTAGAGCTGATCATTCTCACAGTTCATCCTTTTTGGAGAAATATCCATAGCTCCCCTCTCTGCGCTACACTCTGATTAAAACAATATTGCTTTAGCCACCAGAGCTGCTGAACAAATTCATTTAGGATGAACACAGAGCTGGAATGTCTGCACTGTAAATATTAATAACAATGAAGGAGTTCTCTGCTGGTTTTCTCATGCTGCGCAGTTCTAAAATATCTGCTTCTTGTAAAAAGTGAGCTGACCTCAGAGCACTGTGAAATTACTTTATCAGATGGGAGCAAAGATTCTAGAGCAAGTTTTTGCTGCAGAAATTTTACAGGCCGTTGAGTGTGGACCACGCTACCCCAAAGCCACGAGCTACAGTAACACCGCTGTGACAAAATTAAACCATGTGATTGCTGCTCAGAATATCTGTGTTTTTCTTTAGAACTATCCGACACCGCACATGAGACCTAAACTGAAAGGCACAAATAGCCACTTGACTACAAGTAATGGGGCAGAACATTTCAGTTACATATAGAAAATGACTTGTAGCTTATTAGAAGTGGAAAATCACAAGGAAGACTATATTTTTTTATCATGCAAATCAAATTGTAGCCTACAAACCAGTTATCAGTGCTGGTTAACTAGTAAAATAGTGACTGGTGAAGGTGTTCAAAGACAATCATATCAGGAAACATGCAACAAAAAAATGTACACTGAATACTGATTTCACAATAAAAGCGGAATATTTGGACATTTTGGGAAACACAGATAACAATATACCTTCTCTTCTATGCTAAGCTGTTCATATTATGCATATTCACAGGTTTAGAGTTTTAGTACTGGGAGTCTACTCGAATATTTGAATGAATCTTCTAATACTGTACATTGGTGCAGCAGCTCTTTCTGAAACGCTCCGTTTTAGCTCCTGTCTCTTTATGTTCCCCCTTCCTGAAAAGCCCAGTCTGCTCTGATTGGTCAGCTGGCTCCATAAAAATGAGGTAATGCCAGTCACCTAATATAACCCCAGATCTTTGAGTCAGATCTTTAACTACAAATCATATTCTAACAATTTGTGAATTTATGGAAGTGGTGTCAATCTTGTCATTTGTGAATCTTTTCTGAAGTGATTTCTCATATTTTTCATTTATTCCACATAATTAGATGATGTTTAGCTGTGACTGGGTAAAGGGGTTGGATGGAGTCTCAGTTTCTTCAGCAAACTTAAAGATAAGAGCAGAAAATGGGGCTTAGTTACTGTCTTTGACCATTTGCAAGCCCTTGTTTTAACTTCTTCTTCCCCTGTGTTAAATAATCCAAATCTGAACACTAAATCACGGTCGCTGATTCTGTTGCCTTCATTTGGCCAATTTATTTTCACATTAGACTTAGAAACAGTTGGTATCTTCTTCAAAGAGAGAATCAATCAGCTGAATGAAGGCAACAGAATAAGCAACTGTGGCTTAGTGTTGGGATTTGGACTCATGTGAGTGAGGAAGCGGAACCACTTGAGGTGGTAAAATACAAAAGAAGTTGAAAGATCAAACCAAAACAGACCACGAGACCATGGGAACAGGCAGCGAGATACAGTCGTAGCAGAAACAGCTCTCATGAAGAAATAATGGCAAGGAAGCTTCTCATTCTTTGTCTGAGGGTCAAACTAGCTGCTAGACAGGTGTTATGCAAATATATTAAACAATGATGTAGATAGGTAGCAGAAGAAAAGCCGTTCTTAAAATGAGGCATTTTAGAAAGGAGAGGGGTTTTCTGAACTGGAATTAGGACTTTATTAGTTCACAGCTCTTTTAAATACCGAAAATAGGAGCTATATAAAAAGAAAAACCCAACGAGTACAATATGGGGCTCTTTAAATGTGATGCTACAGCCAGGAGATGGCTAGCATAGCTTCCAGTAACTACTGAACACTGGAAGGAAACAAATAGCAATAATCGGTTTCCTGTAGTCTCTGCTAGTTGCTTAGCAATCATACCAAGTTATCTGCCAAGAAAATGGGCCACACAGAACCACAACATGTTCCTTTTGCAGTAGACAAACTGCATTTCGAGTGCTAATTAGGAAGCCTTAAAGGTGCCAGTAGGTTTTTTTTTAACCTTTGGACAATGCCTGGCTAGCTGTTTCCCCTTGTTTCTAGCCTTTATGCTAAGCTAAGCTAACTGCTAGCTGCTAACTTAAGAGCTACAGAGTTGACAGTAGAGCTGCAACAATTAATTAATTGTTGTCAATTTAAATTCCAACAGTTTTGATCATGGATTAATCAGTTTGACAGTTTTTCAAAGAAAAAATCCTAAATTTTCAAGTACATCTTCTTAAAAGTTAATATTTTCAAGCTTCTCTCCTTGTTAATGAGAGGAATTTGAATATTATTTGGTTGCGGACGAAACAAGACACGAGAACTTTTTAAAAACAATTTTGACAAGATATAGACCAAACAAATAATAATAAAGAAAATAATTAATAGATTAATCGACATCAAACTCTTGCTAATAAAGAGGCTATGTGGGTTTCCCAAAACGTCAAACTATTCCTTTCGAGTGAACATGCAAATACACAAACACATGCAAAGACTCAGCACAGATGGTTTCAACATGCAAAGTACACAGACCCACACGGCCTGAATGGCAGAGTTGCACGACCACATTAAAATGATAAACACATACTAACATGCTAATGATACATTTGCTGGATGATATTGTCATGGTTACCATCCATAATCATCCGCTTTGATGCAAATTGGGCACATTTCAAGTGTATCTTGGCATTTCAGTAAGAAAAAATTGCTTTATTCTTACTGATTTGACAAAATAATTTACTCTCTGGACTACAGGGGCATTAAAATTCAAAAGTAGCTGTTTTAGTCATGCAGCCCTGCACATCAACAGGCAACAGACTAGACGAAGACAACAGAGAAAAGACATGCAAACCAAGCCAGAGCCAATCCTCCGAGGGCACGTTTATGGAATGTGTAAATGCTGATTGCCTCGATCAAATCCATAAACCCGGGGAGAACTTTACTCTGAGGCTTGGTAACGTAAAGGAAAGAGAGGACAGAGACAGAGGTGAGGACAGGGAGGGAAGAACGAGAACTTACCTCTTTTAATCTCTCTGACCTTCTGGGTGGCTACCGGAGGAAGAAATGATCAACAAGAGAGAGAGAGAGAGAGAGAAAGAGAAAGAGAAAGAGAAAGAGACGGTGACAGAGAGAGAAAGAAATATCAGTTGTACCTTTGTGTTGCTGATCTGAACCTGATCTATGTGGTTAACAGCTACAAATAAATCCTAATCATTAACCTGTCATGTGGCTGTTCACACACACTCACATACGCTATTACAGTAAGAACAACACAGCACAACAGCACACACCCGCACACACACAGCACACAATCACGTACCTCCTGTTTTGTGACTTTGGAGGCCTCCTTTCCCTCAGGACCCTCGGGGGACTGTGGAAAATAAAGAAGCAGCATTTTAATCATTGCTTTCATCAATTGTCATCAATTCATTTTACTTTTTAGGTTCTGAAATCAGTATTTGGTTCATTTTCTTGTGCATAAATCCTTTCTGTGGAGTCAGGATGAATAGGAAAGGTGAAAAATGCAAATCACTCAACTGTAGAGCTGCAGCAGTTGTCGGTTGCAATTTTGATAATCAATCAGTTTAAAGGGGAAAAAAGTCAAAAATCTATGATTCCAGTTACTTATATTTTCATATGTCCGGTTTATTTCCTCCTCTATGACAGCAAACTGAATACATTTGGGTTGTGGACAAAACAAGACATTAGTCATGTCTGCTTTGGCAAACACCAACCAACATTTCTCATCATTTTCTGATTAATTGGTTAATCAGTTGGTTGTCAATTACTAAATTATTTGATAGAAATGTTCATAGTCAATTAACCATTTGAGGAATTCTGTTTAAGGGAAAAAGTCAAAAATCCGCAAATGGAGCTTCCTAAAGGTGAATATTTTCAGAATATATTTGGGTTGTGGCCAAAACAAGACATTGGTCATCTTTGCTTTGGGAAAAATGACTCAACATTTCTCACCATTTTCTGACATTTTATAAACCAATCAACAAATAGATTAATCAAGAAAATAATCAGTGGACTAACTGACAATACAAATAATCATTTTTACCTACCTAATAATATAGCTTCAAAAACCAAAAGAGAGACCAAAAAAGTGCTGAATTCCTCATTTTCTGTAAAGAAATGCCACCTCTTTGTAAGAAACCGCTTCCTGATGACAACAAAAGCTGAAGCAATTATTCAATTGACTAACAAAAAATGGAAATTCACTTACAAATATTTGGATATTTTAACTAATCAATACATCAGTTGACTTTTGTTGACTCCCATTGACGGGCAAAACTCTTTAAGAGATAATTTGCTAGTTTTCTTTGTCTGCTATGGGACTAAACGCAAAGTGTTTGGGTTTTAGATTTTTGACTATTTTTAACATATTATTGACTAAATGATCAATCACAAATTAAAATAAGTGTCCATTGCAGCCAAATGTTTGGCTTTTTTTGGCCACACAAAGACGTGTGTACATAATAAAGTCATATAAATGAAGCAGTAAACTGTATAATAACTTCTTTCTCAAGCGTCTGGTAGCATCCTCAGTGTTTTACTGACACTGTGACATTATTTTGATAGATTCTCAGAGAATTATACACGTGAGCTCTGTGTTGTTCTTAAATTAAGGATGCCAAGGATTCTCAGAAATGTACAGATCTTACATGTAATCATTCTTTGCCTTTTTAATCAAATAGCAGCAACTACAAATGCTTCCACATAATTAAATCCCAATTATCATCTTATTAGTCTAAAAAAAATGCTGCAAATTTCGCATCATCTCATGGAGACATATGATGCTGCTGCCGGAAGCTCCCTGGTGGTTTTTACCCTAATGGAGGCATCTTGCTTACAGGCCAATAACTGAGCTCCCTGAGGAGAAAACAGCCCATAAACACGCACTGAGTCAGGCGCAGTTATTAACCAACAGCGCCGCGTTCGCTTCAGTGGGATCGTCTACTGAACGCTGCTGCCTACGTTCCGGCTGCAGGTGGGCAAAGGACGGCGCACCGGAGAGTCCAGTCCACCCCCACCGTGGAGAGAAGGGGGAAAAAAAATGTTGGTTTAGCCCGCAGGTTGGCAATCGCATCATTTGCATGTGGGCGACCTCCGCCCCTGGAGGCCCCCCATTCTCTGTCCTCAAAGGCGAATGTGCGCAGACAATGGCAGTTTTCTAGGTGGCAGAAAAGCCAGTTTTCATGTGTGCGACGGTACAATGCGCCGGAGCTTGTCGTGCAAACGCAGTTTTTTGGATCCTGTCACGGCCTCTTTTTTTGACACAATCGTCTCTGATCCTCTCTTTCTTTATTCTCCTCATGTGGATACGGGCTTTGGCGCCGACCATTCATCACCCCTGGAGATCCAAAATTAGACACAGAGGTGGCGATGTGCATTTTTCCCCCTAAATGTTACATTACATATGCACAGATTCTATACATATGTGTATGAAAAGCGCCACAACGCACGTCTCCTCCGGGATTTACGCGTCCATCCATCCGGCGGTTCCGTCTGACATTCACCAGTGCGCACCGTGGACAGGAAAGTGGCACATAGAAACGACCACAAGAACGGCCATTGACATGAACGCAGAGGGGGGTGTATTTATGGTGTGAAAAACGACACAAGGTTGATCACTAAAGCGTTTTCCACAAAAGCCGCGACGCGTTCAATACACCTGGAGACGTCCGCGGACGCGAAGAGGCTTCCTCAAAGTTTGGCATCACCTCACCTGCCTCGACGCAGAAATCGCGCACCGCTATTTTCCTCAAATGCGAGAGCTGGAAAAAACTACAGTGAAGTGTTTGCTGGGCGGCAGGAGACGACACTCACCTTTCTCTTCGGCATTTTTACGCGTGAATTATTCTCCACCAAGCTCGGGGAAATAAAAAAAAATAAGGTCAGACCCGGAGTGACCAGCAGAGGTGAATTTGAACTACCTCGAAATACAGGATCAATATCTAAGCACCTTCGATAATATGTTGATTATATGCACTCCCCAAAACTCTATACCTCCCACTGCCATTGGGTAGAGGGGTCAAAATCCTCTTCTGTGCCGACTCCTCATTGGCTAGTCTCGCCTCTATGTAAATAAGAGGGTTGCGCGCATTGGCTGAGATTTATCCGAGTGCCCCTGCGATTCGCTGCGCGCTCTTTGTGCGCAGATCCACAAGGCTGAGAGGGAAAGTGGAGACAAGCCAATAAAAGCGGGGCCTGCTCTCGGTGGATCTGGGTAATGTAGGATGAAAAAGAGAATGTTGTAAATAAAATACAAAGGACCAGAAAAAAAGAAAGAAAACAAGGCACAATGGCACAATGTCGGCCACAGACGAGCTCCAGAAAAGCTGCTGGTTATTGTGTCTTGTGCTGTAAAGAACTAGAGGAATCATGCAGCGTATTATGTGCAAAATAGCCTCTACTACCTCTAGACAGAGGGTCCCTGTAGAAACATGGCACTGAATACAACAATATTGCATATAAGATCACAAAATAGACCCTTTAGTGCATCTTTCATGACGAGGAAACATAGTTTAATGAGCGTAAAATATAAGGATTTCAGACAGGTGTCCACATATGAAGGCCAAATTATACACAAGTGCATTTTAGGTCCAATAGTGCTTCATCTGTGTGTTTTAATGCTAGAAATTCATTGAAGAAGACAACAAGTTCACTGTGAAATAGATGAATTAATAAACAATATGTTTTTCTTGTATTAAATTTCCATTTTAAAGCTGTCTTTGGAGATAAAGAACACAAATGTGTGTCTGAATATGATGAAACTCGGTGGACAAACTGGTGAAGTGGTTAAAGATTAAAGTATTTACATTAAAAGTTAAAGTACCAGTACAGCAATGTAAAAGTACTTCATTACAAGTAAAGGTACACAAGTGCACAGCAGCAAAATGTAGTTACAGTATTAAAGTAAAAGTGCTGCTTTGGTGCCTAGTTTGACTGATATATTATTCTATATGTGAGGCATCAGAGTGTCAGCAGCATGTCACTGTTGTTTGATCCATTTTATATCCACTTCTGTATACAAAGACAGCAGATAAATGAGGGCTCCAAATGTGATTAATGGGAGAAAAACTAAGAAATAAGTTCTGATCGACAAATCTGTTCTCAGTTTTTCTCTAATCTCAGATTTCTGCTGAGATCATTTGAGCATTTATTAAAATGAAACCATGTGAGACGTTTATGGGGATAAATCACTGTTTGGTGGAGCTGTTAACAACTCAGAACACATGAAATGTGACTCAGACTACACACTGGTTTGATCTTAAACAATGAGTTGGGTTTTAAAAGCTTGTTAGATTAATCGTTGTGTCAAATCTTCATCTTAAAAGTAACCAAAAGCTGTCAGCTAAATGTAGCAGAGTGATAAAACAACAAATACAAGCACACCAGAACAGTACTAAAGCAGTAAATGTGCTTAGATACTCAGCTCTCATAATGCTCACAGAAATAGAACTTTAATCTATTCTATAACAACCATTCAACCCCATCAGCTGATAAAGATCATGTGGTGTGATAGAAGGCTCTGGAGCCGTTGATAAAGGATCCTGAAGCTAAAACAGTTTGTCAGCTACAGTTTCCAATGTCAACAAGAAATTCATTTTATTCACTAAGAGATTGAAGAGTGAAAATTGATCGCTTAAATACCTCCAAACTGTACTTAAGTGCAATACTTGAGTACATGTACTTAGTTACTTTCTGATCCTGTGAGGTTGCCGCTAATAAACTGCCAGAAAGAAGAAATTAGAGCTTGTTACAAACAACAAAAGACTCGCCAGATTTGTTTTCTCTCATTTTTGGTTTCATATTTTCGTTTTAAAGCAGAATGTCTTTGTCTGAATGGGATGCTTCCATCCTTGAAGCTCTTCCGTCTCGAACCACAGGCCAGATTTCCCCTAAAGGAGCCTCTGTTTCTTCTAGTAACCCCTGGTGACCTTCAAGTCAGTCAAAATGCCCCTGCAAGTGGCCAAAATCAGCTTCTGATGGCCATTAAGTACCCAAACTGAATTTTTTCCTACAGGATTACTTAACATTACCTACAAGTTATAATAATTTCTCTTCTAGTGTTTAAGGATGTTTATCATTGTATGAGGTTCAAAGTTAGCTAAAATGGATTAACTGCGGCATTCAGAGGATGTTGTAAGGATAGTATCAGATTATGTTTCATGACGGACAAAGGAAGAACAAACCAATATTAAAACAATGCTTTCAAGATGTTATCAAGGCCTCAGGGGACATGTCTGATCTATGACGCTATGTTAACACAGGTGGAACATCTTGTCTGCAATATTCTGAGGATGTTCTGGTGATGTCAGGACCACAGATTATTTTACACGATAACAATGAAGGAACAGTCTTAAATCGCATCTGAACAATATTCTCATGATGTTATCGAGGCCTCAGATGATGGAACATTTTTTAACATATTAAAAAATTAAGAAAAGTGGAACATTCTACCTACAAAGTACAGTTTTGAAGGATGCATTTCCATCAACATTCAAAAGATGTTTTCAAGATATTTCAAGTTATTGAAGCGTCAGATGTCAGAACGTTTTTGGATACGGTTATATTTACAAAGTTGGAACATTCTGCCTGCAGTTTTCTGAGGACGTTTTGTGCATGCTGTCGGGGCCACAGATTATGGTGCATTG
Organism: Acanthochromis polyacanthus; assembly: GCF_021347895.1. NCBI lineage: Eukaryota > Metazoa > Chordata > Actinopteri > Pomacentridae > Acanthochromis > Acanthochromis polyacanthus. The sequence continues at coordinate 4,287,626 of NC_067128.1, forward strand.
TATGCAAGAGGGATGTTCTTAAAGCAACACCTGAACAAGATTTTCAAGATATTATTGAGACTTCAGATTACAGAATGTTTTGCAGGCGTTGCCAGGAGCACAGATGAGGAAAGAAGAACTTTTTCAACCAGCATTAAAAATGTTTTGAAGATGTTATCAAGGTTTCTGAAGATGGATCATTTTAAAAATTTTGATTATATAGGTGGGACATTCTACGAACAATGTATATGGGATGTTTTGGGAACGTTATCAGGGCCACAGATTATGTTACATCATTGCAAAGGAAGAACATTCTCAAACAAAGATTCAAAAGATGTTCTCAAGACGTTATCAAGGTGTCAGATGAAAGAGTGTTTTTGAGTTTTTTTTGGTAATGTTATTTTCATAAAGATGGAATATTTTCAAATGTTAGATTAACAAGATGGAAGGCTCTACCTGCAATGTATAAAGGATGTTTTGGGAATATTATCAGGACCACAGCTAATGTTACATGATTACAAAGGAAGAACGTTCTTCAAAAGATGTTCTCAGGATGTTATCAAAGTGTCAGATGACAGAACGTGTTTTGCTTTGTTTTTCTTATTTGGTAATGTTGCATTGATAAAGGTGGAACATTTTGTCTGCAGAATTCTAAGGATGTTTTGGGAACATTGTCAGGATCACAAATCACGAAGGAAGACTGTTCTCAAACCAACACTGTAAAAATGCTTTCAAAATGTTCTCAACGCTTCAGATGGCAGGACGCTTTTTTAGATAATGTTAATTAGCAAAGGTGGAATATTTTGTCTGCAATATTCTGACATGATTACAGAGGAGGAGCGTTCTCTGATCAACATCAGAACAATACTCCTAAGATGCTATTGAGGGTTCTTTTAAAAAAATGTTGCATTAACAAAAGTGGAACATTTCTCTGCATTGTTCTAAGGATGTTTTGGGTCACAGGGCCACACATTATGCTACATGATGGAAGAACCTTCTTAAACTAACATTTAAAGGATGTTTATAAGATGTTATTGAGGCCTCAGATGAAGGAACATTTTAAAAACGTTACATTACCAAAGGTGGAACATTTTGCCTGCAATATTCCGAGGATGTTCTTGGGGCCACAAATGACCGTACATGATTACGATCATGTACGATGAAGATGGATGGAATATGAAAAGCACAAACTTTTTGGGATGGAACATGATCTTCCTCCATTTATACATGTGTGCCAAAAACTAACACTTTGGCTAAAGGGCTGTTATTTAAAATATGCTAACAATGACTTGACTGGACTCAAAATACACACACAAGAAAATGTAAATGAAGTTATTAATATTATTGTTCTGTCCGTGAAGATTAAACAGGGCTGCATTTTTCTTAGACTAACAATAATTTTCTCAACTTAGAGATTGTTTACCATTTTCCGTGATTGTAGACCATTTTGAAGGATGTATTTACATTTTTTACTAGTAAATGTACAAGTATTACATGGCAAAAAGCACTTGAGTAAAATATATATATTAGTAAAAAGGTCGCAGGAAATATTAAAGATAAAAGTTGTCAATGCAGAAAATGTGTCCCATGTCTGTTCCACTAATAAACATATCATTAGATCAATGTTAGTGATGGAGCCGATTTTTAACGGGTAACTGATGATTATTTTTCTGCTGCTTATATTCTGTTAATTGGCTAATTGTTTGGTTTGCTTAAAAAAAGAAAGTCATCACAAAAGTTCTCTAAATTTGTATCTTAAATGTTTCCAATTTTCTCTAATTTTCCCTGTAATTTTAATTGCACTACCTTATGAACTGTAAGGTAGTTCAATTTATAACAAAACATCATATTTTTTATATGTTTTGGGCTTGAAAACCTTGATTTGGAAAGTAACGAAAGTTGTTGAATACATGAAGTAAAGTATTAATATTTTAGTGGAAATGTAAAGTGGCATGGAAAGAAAAGACTCAAGTAAAGTATGAGATATGTACTTAAGCACAGTATTTAAGTAAATATGCTCCACTATTGCTATTTTATGATTGATAATGCGGAGAAAAAAATCATCTGAAATGTGTCAGAATCCAAAATGATGTCTACAACTAGTTTAAAAAAAAACAAAAGATAATGAATTCCTGCATAAAGACACTAAAGCTTTAAGAGGAACTGATACCAGCACATGATTTTGTTTGAGAAATGAGTTGAAATTAGCTGCCAGTCAGTTGTTTTTAAATCAACTAACTGCTTTAATTCTACTTAATAGTCATATTTTCTACCCAAGAAAGGCTCAGTAATCCTCAAAATTCTTTATGAATCTTGTTATATCATAAATCTATGTCCCATTATGCTTATTTTTCATTTAAAAGATTAAAAAACATTCATGGCCAAAGGAATATTGTGCTATTTGCTCCCTTTTCAGCAGTGAACATCCAGAACCTTTTCTATGTAACAACTGCGTTCCCTTATGTTCTATAATCTGTAAACCTTGCAGCTTATATTACACCATGGTAAACACACAACGGCCATAAAAACTTTGTACAAAAATCAACAAAAGCTTATGTAACCTCACAATAGGCAGAGAAACCGAGAGACATGCAGAGAGCTTTCCCAACAAACAAACCAAACCCTTCGTTTCTGCATATATGTGAATATATGACTGTTTCAGAAGTCAAACCAGAACACACAGGAGCAGGTAGCTTCATGGCAGCTCCACTGTTCTCATAGATTCACACTGTCAGCTAAATGGAGGACAAACACAATGAGGAACACCTACAGCACATACAGTACATACATGAAAGGCCCAAAGTGAAAGAACGGGGTTGAACAGGTGAACAGATGCCGTTCCCTTTGATTCAGGCATTTTCTCATGGTGGGAGTGTTTGTGTCACATCCTATGTATGTACGTTAGTTGTCTCTCTTTTGACTTGCTTTTATTTTATTATTATTTTGGTTTTTCCGTGTTGAGTCTTCACACCTGAAACACTTTTGTTGACAGAGAGCGTCCAAAAATATGCATAGGCACGCAAAAACACGCACAATAAATGGATAAAATCTTGCCAGCTTGGTCGACTTCACACAAAACATCACGGTTTAGCTTTTAAAGTGTTAGAATGATGTTTATTGTGGCTGAAAAGTTCCTGAGTTGCACTTTTCAGTCAGTATTCTACACTCACTGTGAGAAATACTATTACTTTTTTCTCTGTCACATTCAGTGAATGTTCGCTTATGTACTTGAATGAAAACAGAATGTGCTGGTAGATGCTCTGCTGGACAAAGAAAACTAATGCTACACTTAAATATAGATCTCCAATCATGTTAGACACAGATGGGACTTGTGTAATTAAATCCTGAAAGAGGATTAGCCCTCTAGACCCCTTTAAAAGGCAAATTATCTTGAAGGAACTTCAATTTCATAATGTTATTAAACTAACCAATGTGCAGTTACATGATGAAAATGAACCAAATCTATGCTTAAAATTGTGATATTTCATCAAAAAAAATCACTTGTCTCAATTGAAATTTTACCCAAAATAAGGACCTGATTCTGTACAAAATAACAACATTGTTAGCCTAGCCGCGCTAGACAACCCACGGCAACGAATTTAATTCTCTGCCAGGGTGGGTCTAGTTACCCTCCATAAGGCTCGAGGCTGGATGCTCCTAAAACTGGCCGGACCAATCACCATGAAGTGTAGAGTCAGAAGGCGGGCGTAACTAAGTGACGACAGAGGCGTGACGATTCTGACAGAAACAACCGGCGCACAATAAACAGTTATCTTTCGACTTGGCTTTGGCCACAGCCCTTAAAGATTTGAAGCTAAAATTCAACTTGAAAGATAAACAAAGGACGGCACTGAAGTGTTTCATTGAGAAGAAAGACGTATTTGGACTTATGCCGACGGGATATGGCAAATCTTTAATATACCAGTTGGCTCCGCTGGTTGGGAAGCTAATGGGACTTAGCCACAATCCGCGGGCGCTCTAGGAAACTATGTCAGCCTATTCGTTGCGCTGATTGGTTGTATACCTACCCAATTGCTGCTGAGTGATTTGAAAGACAACCTTTTAGCCCGCCTCCCTCCCTGTCGAGCGGCCCTAGACCCTTGTGCCTTCAGAGCATGGGTCTAGCGTGGCTAGGCTAAAACATTGTACTTTTCAGCGTAAACAAGAAGCTGTTAGTGAATCTACTAGTGAGTTGGATTTTTTTAAAATTTGCTTTTAATTTTCTCACTTCAGTAGTTTTAATTACACCAACCTTAATTCTTTGGGAATATTGTTAATCTGACAATGATGCCAATAAAGCTCATAAAATTGTCCACATGACAAATATCCAGGGTTGGGCACCTTCGGTTGAACTGCAGGCTGTGTTTTCACATAAAGCAGAGAGGAAAAAGAACGTAAATAATTTTGAGTAGCAAAATATCTTTAGTATGCATATTTGTCTTTTTTTTCAGTATCTGTGTCCAAGAAATCACTTTCAACTAAGCTTCCATTACAAAAACACCTCTCAAGGAAGTGTGTTAATTCCAGATCACATGACCTGCTCCACATGATGTCATTTCCTCCTGAAGAAAAGATTCCAAGACTTTCTGACTTATTTAATATAAAGTAGTGTGAGTCAAGTGTGGATTTATGACATGCCAACAGGTTTACTACAATATCTCTAGAAATAATTTAAAATGTCAATTTTACTCAATTGTATATATAATATTTAGAAGAATCTTTGTACAAAAAAAATGCCATGTGTTGTTTGTTTATAGGCGGCCATGTTGATTTTAGGCCTGAAAAGAGTAAAAATGTCAACTATGTTACAAAAAGTCTGGCAATTATATATTGACCCGAATACTAATGACACCTGTGGATACTGCATTATAAAATTGTTAAACTGCACAAAAGAAATTGTTGAGTTCTCCCTACTTTTAGCCATGGTTGTGCCGTCTCCATAGATGTACAGGACTTTATGTTAGAGTGAAACACGAGCAGATAGTAAGTAAAAATGTGACAAATGAAAAAATGCTCGGTGTTCTGAAGGTTAATAGTCGACAGTCATGCAAGCATCTCTTTCAGACTGATCTTGGAGCTAAACGCTAACATTAGCATTCCAAACTGCTCAATAGTAAGGCTGACATGGTGATAATTAACAGGAATAGTGTGTATTCCATGTTTTTCATTGTTTTAGCATGTGAACATTTGCTAATTAACACGAGACACAAAATCACTGAGATATTTGAATGGATAAACCAACATGACCGACAAACGGTCCCCCAACAAGCTTCACCGCGAGTGTGGATAACTCAATAACACATATGAATGAAAAACATGACTATTAGTCCGTTTAGTTTAAACTGACCACAACCAAATTTAACCTAATCAAATTAGAACCAAATATCTTTGAGAGAGTAAATGCAACAGAACACTTGTTTGGTCAGATATTTTTTAAATTTCGGTTAATTTCGAACACCACACGTGTGCACTTTATTCCTGGGAACATTCTCTCAATTGAAAAAGTAAAAACAACAATGGACAAACAGATGGATGACGAGTTACAGGAAAAATGCGAGAAAAATGGCCCCCACAGCACAACAAATCTACAGGATCCCCTCATTAAAAGAGTTCAGGTTTTTCCTTTAATTTGTCACCCATCTGTACACCAGGACTGATTTAACACATGCAAAGATGGATGCTTTATTGTTCCCATGAAAACAGATTTTTAGGAAGTTTTATCTCTATGTTCATAATGACAATGCTCAGCATAATATAATAATAAATTTGAACTTGTCAGTGAACTTCCTGTGAAAGTATGTGCAGCTGTACTTCTTCAATTTGTTTGATTCTAATTTGTCTTTCACTTTTTTGAATAATCACACTCCTGACATCAGTCTGATCATCCAAAAGCTTGTTCTATTGTATTTAGACACCAGATTTTTTATTAGCACCGTATGTAAGGCTTTTATTTCTCAATCTCTGAATAAATAAAGTTTGTTTCATCTTGACCTTGGTAACTGTAGCTGAAAATTATTTCTGCTTAAGATCTCTTTGTTAAGTATTCTGGAGCTTTCCATTGTAACACATGATCCTCATTAATGGATGGAGTCATCCTGCAATAGTATAAATTTCTATTTGTGTGCAATTTAAGAACTTGAAATAATGGAGATTTTACACAATGCGTAGTAGAACAGGCTGTTAAAATACAACATGTTAAAGACTGAAGCAGTAGTTTCCACCATTTTTTGGCCTCTTACAGAAAGACGTGAACAACTCCACCAAATAATGAATATTCTTAATAATTCAAGTTCAAATGATCCAATAAATAGTTTTTATTCCTTTTTCCAGTCCCATTAATCATGTGATGAGCCCTCAGACTTACTTATCTACCGCCCTGTATATTATTTTTGAGTATTTTTACATCGCTGTATTACTATTTTTGCTTAAGGATTTTCCACCAGCTTTGGCTTCTCCTGTATTTTCATGCCCAATTACCTTATTTTGTCCTTCTGTCTTTTAGAAAGCTCTTGTGCTCACATGCTATAAATTCCTAATGAAGTTTCATTTCAACAAATTGCCATAAAAAGGGGCCCAGCAGAAAAAATATTCTCCAGGGGCCTCCTAACAGATTAAACCAACCATGTCTCTGTTTGCTTAAAGTTTGAGCTTCTAACTCCATACTTGACTCGGAAACAGCAGCTGCCAGAACAGTTAACCCCAGATCTTTAAAGTAGCTTCAGATTTAAAATGGTGCATTCAAGTGTCTGTAAAGGAACCCGTCTGTCTGTACAGATTCCTTTATTCCTCGTCATGGTCATAAATAGGCTCACTATCACCACACAGCGACATTACTGAGATGCCATTTTTCTTTACAACAGAAAGACAAACTCTGGCCTAAATATGGCTACTTGTTGAAGGACTTGAGTGACACCTTGTGGGGAGTTTTTGTCATGGCTGTTGCAGAGCTATTATCATAAAAGGAAAAAGAATCTGAGAGATTTATAGTAGCAATATATTTGAATTTAGCCCTTTCTAGCACCATATTCTTTTTCATCTTGAGTACAAACTTCTCTCTCTATAAATTTCCATCCATCACAGCGATCCATCAGATAAAACCACAGGGTTGTCCTAAATCTGACTTTTTCATAATATTTCAGGTTTAGGGACATCCTGGACAGGTCACCAGTCTATCGTAGGGCTACACATGCAGACAAACAATTACACTTGCATTATGGAAAATTTAGAATTACCAACTAATCTGAGCATGTTTTTGGACTGTGGGAGAAAGCCAGAGTACCCGGAGAAAACCCACGCATGCACAAGAACATGCAAACTCCCTGCAGAAAGATCCCGGGAAGGCCGTCCTTAAATGTCAAATGGTTCAAAATGATACAACCTTATAATAATTGTATGATTTAAGTTGCCAAGTAAAGTATTTCCATTTAGTAACAATCAACAACAGATCATTTAGAAAGATTATTTACGAGTTTGTTGTGAACCTGATCAGGACTAAAACAGTGAATGCACAGTCCTGACAGTGAATCACGGAGGTGGGGGTGTGACAATATGGGGCTACAGGAAGTGCAGAAAGTGTTGTGGAGTTTCCATTTATAGCGAACACCATGACGGCCTGTGGAACATTCCCACATAACAGTGATCACTACAAATACACCATCAACACTGTGAAGCATGGTGGTGGCAGTATTATGATGTGGGAATATTTCTCAGCAGCAGGCCTTAGAAAACTAATAAAGACAGACAGGAAAATCAGTGCAGCAAAGTATAGAGAGCTCGTTGGTGACAGTTTCCAATGAGACAATGACATGAAATACAAGATAAAATTTTCTTAATCCAAAAGAAAAATTCTTGTAAGAATTTACTCAGAAAAAAGTAAAGTGTGCTAAAATAAGACTAACATAAACCTGTAAAAAGACATGCTGGCAATGATACTGAGGTAATAAGTAATATCAATCATAATAATAATATATCACCTCCGAAAATTAAATTAAAAATTAAAAATTGCACATTGCACTGACAATGTTGTACATAAACATGAACTATTCCACATGTAATCAAAATATTTCACATGAAAATGAAACGTTGCACATGACACCGCGACGGATATTGTTAAAAAACTATTGAGAAAAGCAATTTTGTAAATGATATTGATATTATTGTTCAGGTGTCAATGTCTAATGTCTCAGCAAACAGCCAAAGCTAACCAGAAACGATTCAAAGACAATAAATCAAGTTTTCTGGATGTCCCTGTTGGATTACCTCAGGGCTCAGTACTTGGCCCTCTGTTATTCTCTATGTATATTAATGACTTGCCAAATTCATGTGCTAATGTGGAATTCCAAACAAATGATGCTGTCTTCTTCACCAGTGCCTAAACTACTCAAGAAGCATCCTCTAATCTTACGCCAGCTCTGGTTCCTGTAAATGAGTGGCTTTTAAACCATGCATGTTTCTGAATTTAACAAACTGTATGATTTTTCACAAATCAACCATGCGACATCAAACTTTCAAGAGTCTTTTTGGGAGGACAGGAACTAGAAATTGCCTCTGAATTCAAATATCTTGGTGTGACTCTTGATTCCACACTGTGTTTCAAAAGAATATCTAATACAGTGAAATTCAACCTGAACAATTTCAGACAAATTAAACCTTCCATAACACTTAGTGCTGCTAGAATGTTTCTACATTCCACAATATTATCACACACTGAATAATGCATAACATGTTGGTCGCTGACAGGTGTAAATACATGCAAGATCATAGAATCACTCTCTCAAAAATTGCTAAAGGTCTTCGATAGGAAACCAAATTCATATCATGTTTGTATTATCTTAGAAAAGTACATCCTATTGTCCTATGTATCACTGTTACATCTTTTTAAAGTTTTTTGTTTTTAAAAAAAAACCTACCTTGGGACTGTGGATGTAAATTAGCATTGTTTCTATAATCTGGCATATTTACGTTCATTGCTGTCTAAACAGACATTTGTTAATGTGCACTATCCCTATCAAATAAATAAATAAAGCCAACTGAGGATATATGCCTGGATTCGAAAATCCACTCAGACTTAATGCTGTAATTGTAGGCAAATGTGTGTCTACTTAATACTAAACCAAAAGGAGTGAATTCACATTACATATTTTGAATTAACATTATTTTGTAGAAATCTGTTTTCACTTTGACATGAAAGAGTCTTTATTTGTCATTTCTCGTCCCCAAATGAACCTGATTATGATTCAGCGTAGAAAAGCAATAAAAGGGAAAAACTTCCAAGCGGGGTGATTCTTTTTTTAGGCTCTGGTGCTCAGTTAGTAGACAATTCTCTCTTTAAATCTAAATGAATGCACCCTGATTGACACCATCATGTCTATTTATAACAGCCACCCATCCTCGTCTCCCACATTACGTCATTGGGACCTGTGTGCACTTTGTGAAGGCTGCAGCTCCTCATGAGGCGAATCGTGCAGCTGCAGGAGACACCGGACCGCCTTTTGTCTTCCCGGGATCCGGTTCGGTTTCATGTGAGTGAGTAAAAGCAGCAGAGACGCAGCAGCAGCAGGTTAATAGGCGGGACTTCCTCCGACGCTTGTGTTTATCAGCTGGGTGCAGCAGGGATCGAGCCAGTGCAGGATCTGATAACAAGGTAAGCAGCTTGTTGAAACTGTTATTTTGAATTTGTGCATCTTCTTCCACCGTAATGTTGCTTTATGACTATGAACCGGACTCGCTGCTGGTCGTAATTTTCCTTGCAGCCACAACTGCGCGTTTGAGCGGTTAGCACTGCAGCAGAGATGCTAAAACACGGTTTTACTGGCAGGGACGAGGCTCACTTTAATTCATGTGGTTTTAAGTCGCTCCCACACAGATGACACTGCAGTCTCTGCTATATTACCAATGACATCATTGTCCGGAGCTCTAAATGTCTCCACAGATGATGCGTCTTGGTGCCAAACTGCTGCGTAATGCGCGTCTGGATATATCAAACTAATACCAACACTGTATCTAAAACTGACCATTAGTGTGATTCAAACTTAACTTGCGCTTTGTTGTCATATACAGGCTGTTTTTTTCTGTTTACATTTTTTTATATATAAAATGAATCCCCTCATTAGTTTTCTGAGTCATAATTGGATGGAGAGTATTAATGATATTCTAGAGATATTTAGTTTGAGATGTGGAACGGTACCTTAGATGTTATACTTAAGCAAAAGTACTACTACTACAGTGCAGAAGTACTGTGTTACAAGTAAAAGTCATGCAGCAAAAATAGAAAAGTGTGAGCTTAAAAATATTCTTAAAATTCTCAAAGTCATTATGTAGAATGTCATGTTTGTGAATACTGTGTATTATTGGGTTATAATTATTAATGTGCATTAATATGTTCATCACTGTAACATAGTATATGCACTGGGATCTGTGAAGGTTTATCTTAATTTCTAATATTGCAGCATAATGTATTAGTTGGTTATGTTTTGTTTATGGGGCTGAACTATTTGGAGAAAATGTCTAACTGCAGTGTTATTGAACATGCCTTTCTGTATTTTTGTGCTCTTGCATTGTGTGTAATAAGTTATTACAAAGGCTTTAGGTGGTGCAGGTTTAGAACAAAGGTTAGGTGCTGTATCTGGTCCAGATTTGGAATGAAGATGGGGTTGTAAACGCTCACAGGGTCGAAGGATCAGACTAATTCCTGGGCAGGTTTTCTGTGGGTCAGAAGAGGAAGAATCTGGGGTGCCAATGAAATCACAATGTGAAGGATGACTTCCTTAAACAGTGGTCATTTTTGATAGTTTGGTCAATATTTGTGCAATACTTCTGTCACTGAAATCAGAAATGCTCTTAAGATGCATTTTACATTGATTTTTTTTTTTTGCATAAAGTTATTCTTTTAATGTTGAATACAATCTTTTTAATTTTTCCCTTTATGGTTATTATCATATTACAATGTGTGATATTTTTGTAAAGTCAAGCGTCCAGTGTAGTAGATTTGAAACATGGTGGAGCACTATGACTGGAGACACCACCCAAAATATTAACCGTGCTATGTTCTAATACAAGAATGAGCAACAATTAACGATATGAATTGCTTGTTTTTGTATTTTTTTCCAAAAGTGGCATAAAACACAACGGCTACGAAAACGTCTCTGTCTAAAGTTAAATAAAATTGAAATCGATAATGAATCATGATAAGAAAAAAATTAAACGGTTACAATAAGAAAGCAGTAGAACCTTTCTGTAAACGGTCTGTGACATTAGATAATGTAGGTCATTCACTTTTGGCTCTGGAGCATCGACAAACTATTTAACATTCTGTGATCAAGTTAAATAAAGTTAAAAAAAATTTAATCTAGGTCAGACACACTGCATAATGCATGTTCTAAATTGCAGCCTTTGCAATTTTCTAATTGCACTGCTTTAAAATATTACTGAACTAGTGCAGTGGGGTAAAAAGTGCAATATTTGTCTTTGAATTGTGTAGAAATACAAAGTAGCAGAAAGCAGAATTATTAAGTACAGTACTTTTAAATGTATTTAATGACCAGTTTTGTTTATAATGATGTAAAGCCAAAAAAGGCAGCAAATTCTTGCATTTGAGCCGGGAAATGGGCAGATTTTTTGCTTTATTGACCAAATAATTGTCAATTAACTTTCTGTCAGTCAGTTAGTCGATTTATTGCCTCAGCAGTTTTCAACATAAATGCCTTAAACCACTGAAACTTCAAGTAGTTGATCTAAAATAATTGTTGCATCATTAGTGCACAGTTATTAGAGAATAAATGAACAGCTGATGATAGAATGCGGAAGTTACACCTGTATGTGATTATTGAACATCTCATTTCTAAGCTAATTATAGCTGCTTATTAAATTCTGTCTTTTTATTGACAAAATAATAAATCTGTTATCTGTCACATGAAGTCAAGTCACCATTATTCATTAAGCACATTGGAAACAACGAGTTTTGAATCAAAGTGCTTTCCAGAGAAACAACATGACCTGACATGATGAATTTAGCTGACAAGTTTAAATATTAATACAATATTATTTATTCAATAAATGTACCTGACCAAATTAAATATTAAAGTTAGGACCCTACACAAAAAATCCAAAGATTCCCCATGAGCAAGCATGTTGGTGACATCTGAGAGAATTTTCAGTTCATTTATATAGCAAAAATTCTCAACATATGCCATTCATAGCACTTCACATAGTAAGGTGAGGATCGTACAAGTTTTGAGAAACCCAACAAAAACAAAGGTCAAAAAATATCCTGAGACAGAACCAGGCTCAGAGAGGGCAGATATCTGCTTCGACCAGTTGGGGTGAGGATGGGGAACATCCATCCATTTTCTATACAACGCTTAATCCTCATGAGGGTCGCGGGGGGCTGAAGCTCATCCCAGCTGATTTAGGGTGAAGGTAGGGGACACCCTGGACAAGTCGCCAGTCCATCGCAGGGCCACACTTAGAGACAAACAATCAAGCAGAATACAGCCACACCCACAATCTAGAATCACCAATCAACCTCAGCAGGTTTTTGGACTGTGGGAGGAAGCTGGAGAACCCAGAGAGAACCCACGCTGCACAGGGAGAACATGCAAACTCCATGCAGAAAGATCCATGTGCCCTAACCGGGATGCGGGATCTTCTCGCTGCGAGGCAACCATGCAACCCGGATGGGAAACAATGATTCAAATCCTCTAAAGTGTTAACTGAAGGTCACATAGTTCATTCTTCCAGATAAGAAAACTTATTTGCTCATCTGTAGTCATTTTTGTCTCGGTTTTTAGGTTGTGTCATCGACCTCCACACCATGCTGGGCCTCTCGCTGCGAGGAGGCTGCAGTCCTCTGCCCTGCTTGCTGGTCCTGCTGCTGCCTCTGGTTTCCCTCCATCGCCTGAACCACCAGGAGCGCAGCGAACACAGCGCGACCGACCGACCCAAGCTGCTGCTGGTGTCCTTCGATGGCTTCCGCTGGGACTACATCGACCGCGTCCCGACGCCTAACTTTCGCAGCATCATGGATGAAGGGGTGCTTGTGGAGTACGTGGAGAACGCCTACATCACCAAAACCTTCCCCAACCACTACAGCTTGGTGACGGGGCTGTACGCCGAGTCGCACGGCATCGTGGCCAACGAGATGTACGACCCTGCCCTGAACATGTCCTTCTCCATGGAGACGGACAGCATTTATGATTCTCGGTGGTGGGAGGAAGCTGTTCCTCTCTGGGTGACCATCCAGAAAGCTGGAGGCCGGAGCGGAGCGGCGATGTGGCCGGGGTCCGACGTGAAGATCCACGGCTTGTTCCCCAATCAGTACCTCCAATACAACGCCTCGGTCTCCTTTGAAACCCGAGTGGAGTGGATTATCGAGTGGTTCTCTGCACCTAAAGAGGAGGCGGTGGACTTTGGAGTTCTCTACTGGGAGGAACCGGATGAGAGTGGCCACAACCTCGGACCTCAGAGTTCCCTCATGGACGTGGTCATCGCCGGGATCGATGAGAAGCTCGGTTTTCTCTTGAACGAGCTGAAGAAGGCCGGCCTGTATGAGCAAGTGAACCTCATAGTGACCAGTGACCACGGCATGGCTCAGCTTTCTGCAGATAACATCATAGAGCTGGATGAGTACGTGAGCAGAGACACATACACCTGGGTGGATAAGAGTCCAGTGGTGGGAATCCTGCCCAAAGAAGGTATCCATAACAATATTTTCAGACATTTATTTTCTCGCCAATCGGCTGTTCTCTTGCTGTAGTTTCATATCTATCATCCAGACAGACAGCAGTACAATTATTTTTTCTTTCTGAAAGTTTTATTTGATGATTACTGGCCCAGAAATACTTTCATTTAATGATTTGTTGTTTTCTGTTCATTTATTCCTCCATTAACTTTAGAGTCGTGCAAATCCCAGATTGCTTCCTCCAAATTATTGGGTTCTGGTTTTTCATTTGCTTAAAAACCAAAATTGAGCCTATAATAACAGTACTGTCCAACTAAATCCATGATGTCAACATCAAAAGATGCTCATCAGTCTAATTGCAGACATTAAGTGCTTTTAGATAAACATTTGCTGCCATTAAACCACAGTAGAACCGAGTGGACTGGATAGTGATTGATATGTGACATTTCTATTAGTTTCATCCAGCTGTTACATATTTATACAGAGAAATTGAAGCAGTTCTCACAATTATGCAAAAATAATTGCAGCCAGACAATTATGTAATAATTGGAACAGGCTTACTGATTTTTTTTGTCTCACTCCTGGCAAGACAGAAAATTCAGCTTATTAGTAAAATGTTGAACCATTCTTTAAATGTTCAGTAACAGGGATAAGTTTGTAATCCGTGCAATAGAAGAATAAAATAAGCACAGATAAATGTTTAAATATAGTTTTTTTTCATTTTGTGGTAATGTAAATTGGAAAATAGAGATTTAATCTAGAATTAAATATGCCTTATATAGATACTCTCTCTGCATCTGCATACCTTTCCTACTGTTCCTTGTTTTCTGTCTTGCAGGAAAGTTTGACGAGGTGTATGATTCGCTGTTGGACGCAAACCCAAACATGGCAGTTTACAAGAAGGACGACATTCCCGAGCACTTTCACTATCGGCACAACGTCCGGATCATGCCCATCCTGCTGGAGGCCAAGGAGGGCTGGACCATCATGCAGAACAGAACCGGACACTTCATGTGTACGTAAAGCTGAGACGGCATTCTGCTTCGGGGCTGAACACGTTAAACAAGAGCTGGTTTAAACAGCCTGCTTTTGCCCGCTCTAATAATAACTTCACAGGAGATTTATTTTAGTCGCTGAAGCAAAGCTTGCTCATGTTATACCAGATGTAATTAACAAAAGAAACCTGATTTGTTTTCCCGTAGGGACAGCAGAGGAATGTGTGTGTGGGTTTGGAGGTTTCTGTCGCATTGCCTCCAAGTGCAGATATTTTATTTTAATCCTACGCAAATCGAGCATTCTCTTCAAAAATTTCTCTCCACCAGATAATTTGATTGCTTAATGCCTCCTCTCTCATTACAGGCTTGTTAATTAGTAAAATGATGAGGTGCAGTCTGCAGCTGGAAGGAAAACCTGCTGACTGTCTGTCTTCAGTGATATGAGACTGCTTAGCTACATGTGTAGCTTGATGCTATCCTGATTATCAGAAGTAGTTTTTTATCTGCATGGTGTAATATATAGTATCGAGAGCAGTGGGCCATGATGATAAATCATGGCTGTTACTGTCTAGCGGTGGCCTCCTCTGCTTCTCAGTGCATTACAGGGAGCTACTAAATAAAATTGTAACATAAATAATGCTGTAGATCCACTTATTGATAATTACGCTCTCTTATAAATAATGACTTTAGGTCATGTAGACTGGATCTGCACTGGTGGCTGAAAATAAATATTTGCCTTCTATTTCGGTTTACTTTAATAGAAAAACACTGTCTGCAGGGTTTTGTTGTATACAAGCAGAGGTTATAATGCAATATAGGGTTGACATTAGGTTACATTTTCCCAAAACTGTGATTTCATATATATTTACAGAGATTTCAGACAATTTGGAGTGAAATCTATATTCACTGCCACACAATGATTTTCTATTTTTTTATTTATTTAAATGAGGTAAAATCCTATTTCATTGTAGAACTATGCCATCTCAAACACATAATAGACTCATCTGTGATCAGCTGTTTCTCTGTGCACACTCTGAATCATAACTCAAGAGTGTGCACAGAGTTCCTCCCATGCATAATGTGCATGGGAGGAACAGTTATTTTTGGCTTTTCCCCACAGACCAGAATCAGTCGATGTCGGAAACCTCTCTGCATAGATTTTAAGTCTGATGAACAACAATAAGGGACGTCCTGATCAAGTTGTTTTTACTCGCAGTCCGATCCTGGTTGTTCAGTATTTAGTGTCAGGCGATTTTGACTCTTCATCTCAGATCATTTTTTCTAGATAATACACAGTTCAAGTGCAATAAAGTCAATAAAATAAATTTAGTGTATATATTTGGCAACACTGCATTGCTGCATGTGCCCCATCAGCTCCTCCAGAAGATGGCAAAAACCTTGACAGTGAATTTAAATAAAAGATTGGTTTTAGAAAAGAGTTGATGTCGATAAATTACTAAAAGCTATGATTATTCCCCATGCTGATTTTTGACATTGGTTTGGGACATCCCTAATTTACACTATGCTGTCAATCTTCAATTAAGTTCTTATAACTTTAGTTACCTTTTCATATGCTTAGCTCCTAACCATGGCAGGGAGACCTCTGGTTTCAGACCAAGTTTCTTTATTCTATCCTGGCTTAGCTGCTAACTAGCCTTTACTGTTTGGTCCAGACTATAGTAATGAAGAGAGGCAGGAAACATGGTCATACCATTGCATGAACTGGGCCTTTTTTCCATCTGTGGGGCAGTAAACATGATGCACAACATTTGGATTACTGTGACATTGAAATTTGGGCCTATCTATACACTACATTGTTGATACCAGTAACTGAACCGCCTTTGTCGCTGTGTAGTTTACACCGGCTGTGGCTACAACACAAACATGCAACTCCAAATCAAAGTTACTATTATTGCATGCACAGAATTGTGCTTTGTAGTTTAAATTTGTATTTACTCAGCTGAACTCTGAAGGTGGATATACCACAAACCATAAATCTCTGTTAAAAAAACAACCAAAAATGGACTTGGCCAATTGCTGATAGCGAATATATTTGTCCAGTCACTCAGCTTTCATGCAATATATCCAATAGAACACTTTGTGCGTTGTCTTCACCATAAACCTGCATAATAATGTTAAACCACTGGCAGAATGCATGCACGTCGCACATTTGTTTTCATGTGAGCATCCTCATGCGTGTTTTAGTTGAAAAATAGATTCCTCTCCTGTATTACTGCCAGTCAAAATAAACCTCCACAAGGTTTTTTTAAGGCACAGATTCATCTGAACCTCACTGGATGGTAGCTGTCGCCATCACAGGCAGCTCTGATAAGCTGTATTGATTTCACCCGCAGCACACCGAGAATCAGGTCAGGTGTTCAGGAATATTACAGCAGTGATATATTTTAGGAGCTGCAGTTAGTCTGTCAAAGCTTTCATCTAAAGTCTTTGTGCTTGTGTTGTTTGATTTAATTCTCAGTTTTGTTTGTGCGTTGCAGTGATTGATTTACTCCAGTCGGCCGAGGCGAGCGCTGACGGTAGTAAATCAGCAGATAGAGCGGCGGTGCCAGATCTCATAACTATGTGAACAAACAGAGCTGCTGCAGATTAACAATGCAGGAATAATTAACTTCAAAGCATTGCACTGCCTCATGCAAATGTGTTTCCTGTCGTTTCTCTGCAGTGGGAAACCACGGCTATGACAACACCTTACGCAGCATGCAGCCCGTGTTTGTGGCCAGAGGTCCGGCCTTTCGCCAGAATTACGTCAAAACCTCCATGCGCTCCGTCGACCTGTACCCGCTCATGTGCCACATCCTGTCCATCCGCCCTCTACCCAACAACGGCTCCCTCCTGAACGTTCAGGACCTCCTCTCCGCCCTACCAGACTCTCCCACGCCCATCCCATACCACCCCCCACCCACTCCTCCCAAGGTCAGCGGCTACGGTCCCGTCGTGGGCTCGTTCCTCGGCGTGGTGATGGTGCTGGTCTTCCTGGTCGTCTACGTCATAATAGTGACACCGAAACAGCGGCCCTCGTTAAAACACAGAAGCTGGGAGATGTCACAGCCCTTACTGCAAGAGGACTTGCGCCTGTAGCTACAAAAACAGAAAGGATGAGCAACACAAAAGAAGAGGAGTTATCGCTCCCCAAGGTACTACGGCTATGTCCAGGAGCTTCCCCTAAGCGCCTCCCTTACACCACCCAATGCAAATGCGCTGCTCGTTTTATTGGTTGGAGATCAAGGGAGTCTAATCTATTCTCCTAATCATTTACATCAAGTGTAAGGGAAATGTCTAGTGCTCGCTCCTGGTGTAGGCTTAATGAAAATAATAAACCTTTACATGGGTTTTTTTAGTGGCTTTGCTTTGATTGTGAATTTTACCTACTATCATCTTTAACATGTTCATCACTTAATAGTAAAGGTTCAAAGCTAAGAGCAAAATTTTAGCCTGTGATTCTGACGAGTGTGAACTTTTGGCTGCCAAAACTGTGATAATATGAAGGTGTCAGTATGCTGGAAAGAAAGTGTTCCCTCCATGGCAGGTTGGACAGCTTGTAATCACAGAGAGAGGCGGGAAGCAATAACTGTTGACATGTGGAAAACTGCGCAAATGTTCAGACAATCTTACCTTGATGGCATTCATAGTGTTGCACTCATTTGTACATAAGGAAAACCGAAGTAATGAAGTGTGAGAAGTTCAAACCCTGCTTACTTTCTCACCTCCTCACGCCTGGATAGTAGCAGCGTGAAGCGAGTGTGAATGAAAGTTGCTGGACGTTCGGAAAAGCACCGTGTTTGAAGCATACTGACACCTTCGCAAAGCAGCTGTGGGCTTAGATAGCAGCCAGTTTGCTTTATTTGACATTTTCAAATTTATGCAAAACAGATTTGTGGGTCATAAAGTAAAGAAGAATCAAAGTCTTGTTAGATTTTTCTTTCACCACTTGTTCTACTTGTGGTCTGAGCACTGAACAAGATGTTGCTTTGAACTACATACGCTGTGATTAATCTACAATATTAAAAAACCCAGCTCGTTCCAGGTGATTGGCTGTTGTCAGTGTCACTTTTGAATGTCATTTTAGCCGCATTTCCACCACAAGAACTTTCCCCAAAGACGAGAAACCTTTGGCAGAACTTTCCACCGCAGTTACTAGAATCTAAATTATTATTATAGAGAAATTATTTATGCATTAGGGGGGTAGCACGCCCTAAAAGTTCTAGAACTTTATGGGGTGGGGCTTGTAGCATTAAACATTTCTGACAGGTCAAATACTTGCAGCATTTATTTCAGGTGCTACGTCTCCGGCTGGTGCTATGCCTTCTCTGACTGTGAATATACGAGGTTCTATGTGACGGAAATTTCGTCATCTCCCCAAGTCCGCGAGAATTTGCACAGACATCTCTGCACATGTACACGCGCAGCCCAGAACGTGTGTCCATGCACTTACATGCTATAAAGACAAAGTGCACATGTTGGGCATTAGTGTGCATGCACGATTACATAGATAAGACCTATTGCACACGTATGAAATGGAGTCTTCCTAGCAGGCTCCGGCCAAGTTATTATACATCCCCGGGTGTCCAGAGTTGTTTGTGTTCCAGTGTAATAAAGTTCTTGGCCAGTCATTAGGCGTCTTTCCATAGCAGGAATGTTGGGCATCCATGAGGTGGCATGAATGTCTGCAGTAACGCTACTCTAGTCAGTCCTTTCTGCTTTTGTGTTTCCATTGTGGTGTAGAATCTCACAACTCTGACCATGATACCAACTCGGAGTGGCCAAAACAATGGCAAACAGTGGTCACTGAACAAAGTTCTATGATCAAGTACGAAATGGGGATTGTTATGTTAGCCTAAATGGATTTAACTTGTTGAGATCACTGTTAGAGAGGAGAAGACTACAAAATGAGGACATGCAATAGACACAACATATTGTTGTTTCCTCCAAGTTTAGCCAATACACATCTAGGCCCATACAGCAGTTTTATTAGAAACTGCCCTGGAGTAGGTACTTTTATCTCACCCAAAAATGTCCCTCTAAGAGGTTCTACAGGGGCATTTGTTGCAGGTAGAAAATACACAAAGGTTTGGGTTTCTTTAAAATGGCCTGCAAGTTCTCTGTTAATAGCTTGTATCTTCTCCAAGGTTCAGTCAGTGATCCCATTTACAAAGCAGTGGCATGACTTAAATCCCCACTGTGCTTTCGGTGGTTGTGAAGTCACCTGTTCTTTTTTTTTTTTTTTTTAACGTGTTATTGTAGTTGTAAAGTCTTCAGCATCACTGCCAACTACTGGACTGGACCACAGCAGTTTTTAAAATAGCAACTTCTAGAAATTCTGTGTAAAAACAGTAACTTTCGCTGGTCTTTAGACTGCGGTGGAAACGCAAACAACCGACAGTCTGATGGAAACTTAAGTTCCTGGAAAAAGTTCCCGTTACTAAAAGTTCAGTTTGCTTTGGGTGGAAATGCGGCTTTGGAAGCAAATGTTCCACTAAAGACTCACTCAATGTGCCAAGCTACTGCTCATATGTGTTCGTCATTCCATGAGCTAATCGCGTCACGACCTTGCTCTTAAGTAGTCAGTTACCATTTGCCTTTTAACTTAACAGAGAACATCTCTTTAAGGTGTGCAATTGTTTGTGTGTCGGTCTGTTTTTTGTAGTTTGTGTAGGTAGGGCATTTTATCCTGTGTAGCTGACCGTGTACTGCCCTCCTCCTCATACGTCATAACCATGGCCATTTGTTGGTGAAATGTGAAGTGCAATTGCTATTGATCAGTATTTCGTCTTAGGGATTTCAAGGGTTTCGTTGTTGTTTGGTTGAGAAGACTATACCGGCATGACTTGCAAGAACTGTTCCCCTAATTTGCACTACAAGATCGAAACGAAACAGAATGAAGGGGCAGTAGTTGGATGCATTTTAAGTCATGAGTAAGTTGCACTTCTAGTTTGTAGTTGCTATTTGAAAGATTAAAAAAAAAGTTAGGTGCCTCTCGCCAAAAAGCTTTTTAATTAGCATAACCATAGAAAGAAGTAGAAGACGTAGAATCCAAATCTGCAAATAAATTACAATATTTTTTCAGCATCTTTTGAGAAACAATTGAATAAACTGTTTTCTTTTGCTTTTTGATCCATTGACTAAATACCTGTGCCCAAAAAAAACGACAGACATCACTGTGATATATACTTTTTACGAAATTTAAATTCTTAAATTGAAAGCATTTATATGGAAATTGTTAATTTTCTGATGATTGTATGGTTTTATTAAAGAAAGGTGCTGTCTGATAATTTTCCCCTGACTTGTTAACAGAGACATAAGATATATCCATAGTACATTTACAAAAAGGTTCATTTGAAATTGCTAGAGAAGATGAGTATTAGATGAGGTTTATCTCAGTTTATTCTTACCTTGGATTTGAAATGTGGATATTTAGTATTATTTACAAATTAACTATCGTTGCCATGTTGATGCAATTAAAGAGTCTTCTGAAAATAAAGGAACTTATGTGAAACTGACTGTCTTGTGTTTTGTGTGTGTTTGTGTTTCAGCTGTAAGATACTTTCAACATGCGTTCAAGAGTTACATTTGTTTCACTTTGATTTGGCCAAAAACTAAAGTGCTTCATTTAATGCGCTTCATCAATATCATGTTTAAATGGATGATGTTTAAATTTAAACAGCTCTAATGTGGAGCTGCATTCAGAGTGCACTGAGCAGTAAAATAAATACTTAAACTCACAGCATTAACAGTTTTCTCCCACCGTTTCTTACTTTTTGCTGTAATATGTTTTTAGATTCTTCATAGCTTCCCATTATAAACATTTTGTTCCTTTTGACTGACATGGACAGAATTCAGTGGGTCCAAAAGCAACACATAATTCACCAAATGTGTCATCTTATAGGAGTGTGTAAAGAAAACTTGGTCTATGGGGCTGTGATAATTGTTTTTTCCCCCTTCATTTGTTCATTTTCTAGAGTAATTGATTAGTTGTCAATCAATTTCCCAAAGCTTGAGATGACGTCTTCAAATCTCAAGGCAAAGATATTCTGTTTACTGTCACAGAAGATGACAGAAACCAGAAAATAGTCAAATTTAATTTAGTTATAGAGGGTTTAGACAAACCTAATAATTATCAAATTAGTTGGCAGGTAATTTAATAGTTGATAACCAATCCATTAATTGATTATTCATTGCAGCTCTAGTGTTAACTAAGAAGGGACTTTTCAAGCATCCAGTTAATCTATGGCCTTTGTGATTTCACAGGTCAAGATTTCTGCTTTAAAGGCCAAAAGAAACTACAGACTAAATCATGTTCACCGAAATGAAAATTCTAAATTAGGACAATTGCTGCAACTTGTCAGTCACAGGAGTGGGAAAAAGTTGGACAGATTCAAAAATCAAACTTTAACCAAGTTGAACTGACCAACTTTTTTTATTTTGTTTTTGAGTTTCTTAACATTTTTTCCAACAGTGGATCAAGTACCAAAATAAACTAAAGCTTTTCCATGTTTTCCTGCTCTGTTATGACCTTTAGGGAAGTACCTGATGCACTTCCATGTCCTTCAAGGCTCATGCGTCCTCTGCTGCATTACTCATTTGTTAACTTTGCAGGATCAAAGGTCTTTTATGAGTTATCGCTGGAATTTGCCCGGACGCTCAGTCAGTCAGAGGCAGGCGGACTGTGCGCCACGACTTCCATCTGTCCAGCACATTTACCACCAGAGTCTGACCTCCAAAAAATAAAAAAGACTAAATCAGCCAACATGGACCACATCTATGACACAATAGACATAGAAAATGCGCACGAAGAGCGCCGTGAAGCAGCTGACAGCCCCCATCCAGAGCCCAAATACGAGAGCGCAGGTGAACCGCTGTACAGCCAGGTGCAAGTCCACGTCTCCGCGGAGCCAGAGCGCAGCTCCCCGGACTACATGGCCATCAGGGACGAGGACAAACACAGCTCCTCTTCTTCCAGTGACGACGAGGAGGGTAAAGATGAAGAAGTGAAAGCAGAGGTGACAGTAGAGGAGCAGCAGACTGTGGTGGAGGAGGTGACTGAGCAAGAGGTGACGGAGCAGGAGACGGAGCAGGAGGTGAGTGTCGAGGCGCACGACGGATCCAGGCGCTCCTCATCCTCGTCAGACTCCTCGGAGTCCCCCGGAGACCCGTGCGATGACCCACCGATCCAGCAGAGCATGCAGGAGGAGGATAACGCCAAGGATGAGCTGCTGATGGCCTTCACCCACACTGAAATTGAGCCGAAGCCGGTGGAGACCGTCGACTACAGCCTCAAAACTCTGGAGAATGTCACTTTGGATGACAGCAGCGCTGCGCCGGCTGATCCAAGTCAGCCTGAAGTCGCCCTGTTCGTCAAGGTAAGACGAGGAACTCCAAAATGAAAAACTTCAGCAGAAACAGAGTCAGTTTCCGACTTCAGAATGAGGCATAAAATTAACTAAGTTGAGTTTTTACTTTTATTATGTGAAGTACTGGTGCATTTTGGCAAAAAATCTCCAAAAATCACATGTTCAAAATGACTTATTTATGATAAAAAACCATTAATTCTCATGTAATTCAACTATCATGTTGTGTATCAGTGGATAATAATACGGATTACATCCACTCAATGATTGCCATACAGATGAATAATGAGGAGCTAATGTGGCAATAAAACAGCATCCTGCCAACAGCTCCTGTAAATGATGTCATCTGCAATAAGCCTGTGATATCTGGCATTTAGATTACATATTAGTGCATATATGGCCATCAAAGTCTGCGTTTCTGTCCTTCAGTTTGTTGTCCGATTTCTGTTGGTGCCAGTTTTTAGAAGGCCAAAGCTAAAAACATGACAAATCACCACATTAATTCCTGAGGTCACATTATCAGAATCGTATATAATTATCTTATACGATTGTCTTGATACTATGATTGCATAAGATAACGTGAAGCAGCAGCAGCCATGAATTATGAAGCTAAAGGTGACAGTGTTGTCAGCTTAATTACACACATGCTTCACTGCTGAAGCCTAACAAATTATAAGGGTTAGGGTTGTGCAGACGGAAATTCTGAGTGTGTTAAATGTACCGATTTCAGAAATGTCGAGGAAACATTCGTCCTGAATCCTCGACTGTGACTTTAATCTGGAGGCCTTCCGATGTAATAATTAACCCATCTACTGTACGGCCATAGAAAGCAGAGGTGAACTCCATGCCTGTGCAAATCCAAGTGTGTGTTTTGCTGCTTTTTGGTGATAGCTGGTCGGAGGTTTGTACTATCAGCTCATGCACGGGTCACTTTGCTGATTGGGTTTGATTCAAGGAGCTCAGTTAGGTAATGACGTGTAGTTTTTGGCAAATCTTAAAACTGGCATGTCCTTGTATAGCATCAGCAAGGAAAATGCTTTCTAAAAAGTGAGGGTAGAGAATCAAACTAGATACAGACAAGCCGAATGCAAACAATCTGATCTCGATGGTGAGTTCGTAAAGCCCCTCTCCAATGAAAATCACGTTTTACCTTGTTAGAACATCCAAATGCTGTTTTTTAAATGCTATAAGACATATCATGAGTGAGTGTTTCCACCTTGAAGCTACAGTTTACGAATGACTGTCTCAAAAACCCAGATTCAGGCTTCTTCTTTCATACTTAAAGAACAAATCCTGTCACAAAACAGGGTGGAACTTCCTGTGCCATTATTCTTCTTCAAAATGGAGTTTCAGTTCCATGAAGTATGGCTGAATTACCCCAATATTGCAACTTATCACTGTAAAGCATCGAGTAGTGTTACAGCGTTTGAGCAAAGTTGTAGCTGAGCTCGAGCTCCATAGACTCAATAGATCTGCACATTCAAGAAAAGCAACGTACAAGTACATTCAAGCAGTGTTAAGACAGGATTGGATTATTTTCTTTAGACAAAACTTTTAAATTTGGGGAATTTTCATATACAGACATGGGTTTTTTTAACAGAATCTTAGGTGAGCTAGTGTGCTGAAGACTTGAAATTCTAGAGGAAGCCACAGTGGAGAACTACAGTACATCTGGGTCATTTCAAGGCAGGAATGGATTATTTTCATGGAAGAAAACTTCAAAATATGTAATCATCAAACATAAAGATGGTATACTATCTTTGTATAGTGTCAGACAAGGCCTTAGCTATTAAAAAATGGAAGCATGCAAGCAACGCTGATGCAGACAAGCCAAATGATTGCTGAAATCTCACCTGGATGTTGAGATCTTGCAGGTCTTCCCATGGAGGTTCTTGGCAGCCAAATGGCTTCCTAGTTTAATTCCAGCTGGTGTTGCATGTCATATTTCCTCTTTTAATCTTCACTATACAGGCAAATATCCATCCTATACTGGACACAGGGACAGGAATGAGCTCCAGAAATAGGATTTGTTTGCAAAAATTCAAAAATGCTTTGTTTCCAACAGCAAAACATGATGTAATTTCTCTGCTTGTTTCACAGTCAATTATTGTTTCTGCTATTTTCTTGATCACTTGATTAGTTGTGTGGTCTAAAGCATGTCAGAAAAGGTGAACAATGTCAATCAGTGTGTCAGGTTTTAACAATGGTATGCCCCTCACTGAAGTGCCACCAGCAGAATGGCATACAGCATACAGATTTTAGCAAAACTTTGTCTTTTACCAGATTCTGAAGTGTAAAACAGGTACACTTACACAAAACTGAGTGACAAAGGTTCCCCCTGACACACAACCAAAACCAGGAAACACTGAAATCAACCAGGATATAAAGGCTTCATTCTGAACCATTACTAAACAGGAAGAGGTGGAGTCTACAGCAAAGACTGCAGTTAATATATACATTAAGCTCAGTGATTTAAAGTTACCTCAGCACAATTCTCCCAAGCAGCATATGAACACCTACTTCCCACTCAAGCTAAGTAATCCAACCTGAAATGCACAAACAATAAACCAAACAGAGCAACTCAGACAAACCCCCCCTTTCTCCTCAGTACACTTGGTTTGCTCCATTAAGGTTGACTGAAACCACCAGTCTCTTGACAACAGACCTTCATGACACTGCTGGCCCCTAAAAATAACCTTAGAAAGTGATCAGAAACAAGAAAACATGGCAAACAAAACAGCTGATGGCAATAGATTTAACTAATGTGTCAATCAACTCAACAGGATCCATATTTAGCAAGTCAACATACTAAAAACAAACATTAAACAGACTGTTTTGAATCAACTCAACTATGCATCTGAGTGTTTTTTAGTCGTCAATTAATAATTTTGAATGGTCAGTTAATCTGTTGTTTTGTCCACAAACTACAGATTTTCAGTTTATTGTCACAGAGGAAGAAAGAAACCACAATTAAGATACTGGAACCACAGGATGTGGGATTTTTTCTGTTACAAAAACATGCAAACCAAATAAGTAATTATCAGAATAGCTAGTAATTAATGTAATAGTATCTGATATATTCATCGTCGCACCTCTACTCACCCCTCACCCCAACTGGTTGTGGCAGACATCCATCTTCCCTGTGCCTGGTTCTGACGGAGGTTTCTGCCCATTTCTGCCAAGTGCTGCTTAATGGGAATTATTGTCTTTATCTCGCTAATATAATTTTATATGCTGTTGAAATGACTCTGTGAAGTGAAAAGCTTGTTGTGAATGTGTGCTACATAAATAAATAGAACTAAATACATATAAATATGAGGCTGTGTTTTGCAGCGTCGTCCATTTTCTTAATGATCTTGATGAACATCAGTGGGATTTTAGAGTTGACCTAAGTCATGTGGTTATACCGCAAATATGATAATCATCGACCATAGCTCACAGTGGACGTGACAACATCCTCGACCCGCTCCCAATATGCCGTCCCACCCCCCATCTGAGTGAATCCAAGTCATGAGTGGATTTCCCAACTGTTTAATCTTCAACGGTGCCATAAACCAAACCGAGCTGTGCTATAAAACCTGGGAGGAAGGTTTGGAAATAATCTTTTTGTTGTCAAAGCCTCCTCGGCTCTCTGGACTAAAGCAAACTACTACAGAATAGTCTTATCACTGCGATCACGAAGAAGCATTTTCACATGAACAGCCTGTTTTTAACACTCTATGAGAAGCTCTGTTTACGATAACTCTTCCAGCAGTCACTCAGGAAGACTGGATATCCATTTAGTCACATTCAGAGGGATAATTTCCTCTGGTGGTTCATGTCAGGACCTAAAAAGTTAGATAATGCTCATAAGTCTGTTTGGTTAACACATTTGGTGACTGTGTGTCAACACATGAGAGTTCAAACAACCCTCTTCACCTTGGCGCCGGAAAGATACAGATTTCTGTTACTGTTTGATGTTGATGGTGAATGATTAGCTCAGCAAGTCAGTGATTTGAGCTTCCTTTTGTCATAAAGAGCCACAGAACCAAGGCCTTGTCAGAGAAGCCCTGAATGGTTTCATTATCATCAAATATTGAGAAATCAGTGAAGGAAAAGTTCAGTATACTGGAATAAATGTGTTTTTGTTGTTTTGACCAGAGGATAAAAATGATGCAACTCTTATATATGTTTTTTTTTGCTTAATGTAAGGCAGCAGTGAGCAATTACATAATACAAATGCTGAAAACAACAAATCATTTATTCTGGTTAGCCTGTGTACAGATTGTATATAAAAAACGGATGTAGCCTCTGAATCTGAAGAGTAAACAAGAGCTGAAATGTTTTTAACCTGCATTCTTTCTAACAGCCAGCAGAGGGCGACTCCTTGGGCTGCAAAAAAAGTCTGATTGTATAAAAGTCAATGAGAAAGATTCTACTTGAGACTTGATTTCTTTCCTTAGTACACATTTCCTTGAATGAATTTATGGTTTCAATCACTAGTTTAAAATCCCCTTTAATACATCATGATGCTCTGTTTGTAAATTATGGTCCTGTTTAGAGTAAAATAGGCAAAAAAGCAACTTATGCTTTAGGGCAGGCCTACATTTTGATTGGAAGGTCATCACATGGGTGCACAATGTATGTAAATATCAACCTCTTAGCCTGAAAAATAAAACCAACATGGAAGAACAGTTTCTTGAATGACCACTCGAGCCTGGTTCCAAAATTTAAGTCAATCCCCATAGACCCCCATCTTGAAATGCCCAAATCTGCAGCAGAATAAACATGCCTGCACCTTGGTGCAAAAAAACATATTGGTCTCTTTGCTCACTTTTGGATTTTTGGTGAGTTAAGAGAATGATTCAGGGACAACGGCTCTTCAGGAAACCTAAGGGTGGTGGTCGGGATGGTGGGTTTGTCCAACCTAATATACAGTCAATCATTATGTCATTGAGTTTTCAATCCACATGTCACTTGTCATTTCTGGTTTTAAAGAACCAATATGATGAGACATGAGTCCAAACTGGTGTCATTGTGGTGCTTGGTAGCCACAATGGTTGTGTTTCTGCACAAAATCCACCTGATAGTGACACCTAATAGTCTGGTGATGGAAATAGTTCCCAACAGTAGCAAATTATGCAGCTATAAAAAAAAAAATTTGATGAGCTACGCTTCCTGTTTCCAGTCTAAGCTACTTGTCCGCTGCTGCAACCATATATTTACCCAACAGATATTACGATTGTGTCGATTTTCTCATCTGAATCTTAGCAGGAAAACATGCACCTGTCCATTAACTATACCCAACAGTCACGATTAGTTCAAGTCTATTCCAGCTGACTCTGGGCGAGGGGTGACATGGATCCTGGACAGGTTCACCAAAGTGCTAACAAAAAGAGACAGACATTCACAACTACAATCAATTTGCTTTCATTACTTAGCCCACTGTGCATGTCTTTGGGCTGTGGGAGGAAACTGAGGTTTAAACACAGAACCTTTATCATGTAAAGCAACAGTACCAACCAGTCTACCACATTGCCTCCTCCAACAAAAGCAAACCAGAGTATCTCCCAAAGTCTTAAGCAGTTGTCTTAGGTCTTTAAATATACTTTATTCTGAGGCCTGTTGGGAAAGATTCTAAAACATGAAGCTTTTTCTAAACCAGTTCTGCTTTTCTGCTTAATGACTCCATATTTAGCCATGTCTGAAAACTGTTGAACGAGATCTGAAGCTGAGAAGACTTTTGTGCTCGGCTCATTACTGCGTATTGTTTTCAACATGTGGGTGTTGTTGAGTTTTCAACTTCACGAATAAATTCACCAAACCCCTAAAATAACACATTCAGAGACTGCTCAACATTTGCCATCGTAAACACAGATAATGAACACCTTCTTCCTCAGCGGCTGGTAATTGCTGCATGTTGATTTGTCAACCAGAAGAGGGAGCTGCTCTATAAATAGAAAGGGTTCAAAAAAGTCACTGCAGCCCCATCTGTGTCTTTTTATGTTTCCATTTGACTTTCAGATGATGAGTCTATTTTTTCTTGGTTTTGTCTCTCAGTATAGTTTTTAACAAGCCGGTTTCTTTGCTGTGAGTGTTTGCAGAATGCACCTGCTTTTATTTGTTGTCCTACATAACCTCTCTTTGGAAACAGATGCTAATTCCTGCCTTAAAACCAAAGCCAAGCATCAATAATTCACAGAGGAATCTTATTCAGGTCTGCTACTAGTGATCAAATATAACCTGCCAGAGTCAAACACATGTGCACATGAATTAAATATGAATCCTGCTGCTCTGCTACTCAAAAACTGACAGACACAGAACCTAAAAGTGGCACACATATCTCATATTTTTAGCAGTGATTTGGGATATGATGCTATTTTGGACAGTTTTTGTATTCTGGAAATGCCTGTTTTTTATCATTTCACTTGTTCTAATCGACTTCATGCAATTGTGAGCAATAATGCAAAATGAAAAAGTGAGATTTGGGTCAGATAAGAGTGTCAGTGCTGGTAGTAATGCGTTTCAGTGGAGGTTTGGTTGCAGCGGTGGGAAGAGAGAGATGGGGCTCCTCCCCCTGCTATGAACTGACACCTGTTTTACACTTTGTGTCAGTGAGAGCTCGCTCTGCTCTCCATCTGTGTCCAAATCAGAGCTCAGGGCTCCAACCACCACCTGGACCGACTCTCAGCCTCACTGGTGGATAGAAACGAGGGAGAAAACTAACTTTAGGAGGAGCAAACTGTGGTGAAAATTCTGAATTGGGAGCTAAAAGTGAGCTGTCACTCCCACTGGAGAGAGGATAATCTTTTCCTTTTTTTGTTGTTGCTTGTTTTGGTTTTGTTTTTCTGGAGGATGTAGACCTCCAGGAGTACAAAAGGACTGAATTTAAAAAAAGAAAAACATTTTTGAGGTGACGTCATGTCCACAAACGGTCAAGACAGAGACCCTGATATTGAGCTTTTTGTAAAGGTAAGAAAGAGACAAAACTATGAGTTGCAGTGTTTGACAGTTTTAATAGGGACAAAATATGAGCAGAAATTTCAGCCGAGCATCACCGTGTGTTATGGAAAGCTCATGTAATCCAATAGTGGAGGTAGAGTTACAGCGGCACTGTGCTCCACGTTGACCTGGGATTTCTGTGACAGTGATACTGAAGCTGCTTGTTGAAGGTGGGAAGCTCGAGTCAGGCTCAGTGGTGGTGACATTCATTCAGCTTTTCTACAGGCAGGGTTGCATTATGTAATTGGTTGCTTTTAGATTGCATTTAGCTGTGCATGTCGGCAGAATTCTCTCGAAAATGAAAGAACTGGATTTTTATTCACTCTCTTTCATCCGTGGTGCATTCACTGAAGACTAGATGCACATTAAATGATGCACAGCTAATAAAAGAGATGTTTTCAAAGAGCCACCTACAGCGCATGTGTTTTGTTCTCGATAACAAGATGCACTTCAGCTCCCCTGAGCAATGTTAGAGCCACATGAATGTACCTGAGGCAGGTGAGGTGGAAGCAAAGCCGATGCGCTCTTTGGATGCACTAACTCAATTAGCTGGTGTGGCTTCATACAGACATCTCCAAGGAAACAAGTCGGTGACTTAATGTTTGCTGACAACACCATCATCGCCCTCAAGCTTTGGCTTTTATTCTCCGGTTTTGCTTTGGTGCATGAAACTATTAGTACTAGAAAGCAAAATACTTCAGCTTACTCGTGTTTTAAAGGCCCTCATGTTCATCTTAAAGAAACTAAACTCACTTTTGGCCAGTTTGATGCATATACAGAAAGAGCAAGACAGAGTGGTTTCCAATGCTAATATTAGTTTTTTCTGCCATCTGAGATGTGACCTAGATGGACAGAGAAGAAACCTGCAGCTCCAGACAAGAGCCCCACATAGAAGAAAAATCAGGTTTTGATTTAGAGGATATTGAAGCATTCTGTGCACTACAAGCCTGAATCATAGCTGATTTTACTTTTAATTACATCGCAGAAGATTGCAAGAAGACATCATAATTACATGCTGTGCCAGTATCTGTCAGTGCTCCAGTAAGTCTCAGAAAAAAATTCACTTTTTGAGTCTTTGCATAGTGAAAAAAGGGGCACTGCACAAGTTTTGCACATCAAGATCAAAAGACCAAGTACCATAAATGCATAAAAACATGAAAAAAGAGGGGAAAAGGCATGCTGAAATTGAAACATCAGCATAAAATTTGTTTACATTTTCAGTCTGAGGCAAGAAATTTCATTATCTTTTGGAGCAAAGTGTGACTTGATAGATTTAACAGCCAAATATTGCAAAAAAAAACCAAAACAAACTGGTTCAACCAATGACACCAGAACCCAGTTATAGTGCAGCATTTACACTATGTGATGGATCATATGAAGTAACTCTGCCTCATCGCATAACCCAGCAGCTCTATAAACTGTCTACACGTCCAGTTGTGTGTGATAGCTTTTGTCCTCCATGTTCTAGATGTTGATTGGCTATTATCTGCGGACTTGTGTATTGTGTTACCGCCGTACGACCGCGCCGGGCCACAACAATGCAGCAACAGAAGCGTCACGTGCACACAGACAGTACTGAGGGCTTTAATGGCTGGCGGACATACAGTCGGCTCAGCTGCTTTCAGACCGACAGCTCTTTTTTTTCTGGTCTTTGCTCGGAGCCGTGTTGAAATAGACACATATAGTGAACGGCAAAATGTTTCCAGTGTTGTGTCTTGTCTCGTGTAGTGATTTCTGGAGCTACTTTCAAGCTGATGATATATTAATTACCTCAGGACTCTAATTTAATGATAGAAATTGCACACAGTGAAGCTCATGTGCTGTTTTTCTTTGAAGTTTCAGAGACTAGTTTCCATGGGAGTCTGATTCTGTGTGTCAGATCTCACCCCGCTGACCACAAGGTCACCGCCCTCACTTTGCTGTGTGTTGTGTTGCTTGGTGTGACTGACTGCAGCCTGCAGGTCAGGTCCTGCACCCGGTGCCCCAGTGGCCACTGAACCAGATGATGGAATCACTATGTATAATTCAGCTGAAGCAGTGGATCAGGTGTCGCTGTTGGGGCTCCGCTGTGCATCCAAACATGCCGACACATGATATCACTGCATGCACGCGAGTGTGTGACGGGGAAGAAGTGATTCTATGTAGTATTTCTGTAATGAACGTAAACATATGGGCCGTATTTGTTTGTTTTCATGCTCTTGCCTTTTCAGAATAATTTGGATGAATGCAAAGCTAGCAAGAAGTTTTTTTTAGCATGACTTAGCGTGACTGTGCTGCTTCTTTGTCATACATAAAGCTTTATAGACACCGTGTAGCATAAGAAGTGATGCACATTTACTCAAGTGCACTATTTAAGAACCAGATTTGAGCAACTTTGCACTACCATTTACTTTAACATTTTTCTTTCATGCTAATTTACACTTCTAACTCAATATTTGCCTTATTATTGAGTTAGAAGCTAGCCTAGCCATGCTAGACCCATGTTTCTGACGGCACAAGGGTCTAGGGAAGCTCGACAGGGAGGGAGGCGGGCTAAAAGGTTGTCTATCAAATCCCTCTGCAGCAATTGGGTAGGTATACAACCAATCAACACAACGAATAGGCTGACATAGTTCCGAGAGCACCAGCGGATTGTGGCTAAGTCCCATTAGCTTCCCAATAGCGGAGCCGTGGAGCCAACTGGTATATTAAGGATTTGCCATATCCCGTCGGCATAAGTCCAAATACGTCTTTCTTCTCAATGAAACACTTCAGTGCCGTCCTTTGTTTATCTTTCAAGTTGAATTTTAGCTTCAAATCTGTAAGGGCTGTGGTCAAAGCCGAGTCGAAAGATAACTGTTTATTGTGCACCGGTTGTTTCTGTCAGAATCGTCACGCCTCTGTCGTCACTTAGTTACGCCCGCCTTCTGACTCTACACTTCATGGTGATTGGTCCGGCCAGTTTTAGGAGAATCCAGCCTCGAGCCTTATGGAAGGTAACTAGACCCACCCTGGCAGAGAATTAAATTCGTTGCCGTGGGTTGTCTAGCGCGGCTAGGCTAGTTAGAAGCATAAATTAGCATGAAATAAAAAATAGTATGACACACTGTTATACAATAAACCCTGACATTAATTAATTAAAATATTACCTAAAGTGACCAAGAACAATATCCAAATCACAGGAGCTGCAATTTTTTTTATTTTGCTAAAGGTAATATGCTACAACATATCATTATACATGAAGGACTGTGGAACTATGGAGGTGCTCGGCCTATAAATTATGTCTTCCAAAGATACGAACATGTTTATTTGGTACAAATTACATTAAAAAAAATCACACAAATCATCTTTATATTTGCCCCAGTGGAACAGAAGGAAACATATATTGCAATATCTGCCAAAAATAATCTCAGTGTTATCTTATTTTATGATTATTATTATTGCATGTCATACAGCTCCAACCTTAAGTCCTATTTTTGGGATTTAAAAAAGCTTTCTACCAGAAAAAAACTAATTCAATCAGTGGAAGCTTCACAACTGTAAGGTTAAAATCAGGTCAGTAGATAAGAGACTCTTTAACTGTCTGAGACCAGACTAGAGTGAGATCAAATCAATATTCAAAAAAAGTAAGTAACATCTCAGTGGCACCTATGTTACTGAACCTGTTCTAAAAATCCCCAGCTGCAGGTCTACCACAGTTGAGGCAACAGAAATAAAACATAACAAATGCTGCACCTATTTTAGTCACATGAGTTCCACCTCGACCAGCTACAGCAGTAAAATGTTACTTACACTTTATTGTTTTAGTAGCCTGCTGTCTTTATCCACATTCCCTGACTCTCTCCTCTATTGTTTGCCTACATCTTTGTTTTATTTCTGTCTTTGCTCGGCTATATTGTAAACTAGGCCTCTACCTGGAAGTAGCTTCAAGTTGAGAAAAAGGTTGACATATTTGATGCATTTCTAAAAAGCATACTTTTGCTGAACTGAATTTTGAGTGGAGCACTTCTACTTGTTGTGGCGTCTTTACAGTTTTGCTAAATCTACTAGATTATTATACTGTTCCTTTGCAGGCAGGTGTGTGACTGCAGATTCTGTATTTATCATAAATTTGTATTTAAAGGTGACACATTTATATGTTTAAATTTACACAGTAAAACAACCGTGTCGACAATAAAGGCAGTTTGTGAAATTTTGGGGAAGATCTCTAAAATATTGAGAGTATGACTGATGTATGGTTTATGCATGACAGCAACAGATCCACTTTATTAAATATACCAGTATGCATGCTATTATTGCCATCAATCACTTAAACTCAAAGATCTGGGAAAAATTCAACTTTTTGATGTCAAGGGCAATAAGAAGATAAGGCCTGCAGACTCAGTAACTTCTTTTAAATCATTTCTTTAAACCCATTTTACAGACTTGCTTTTATGAGAGGTTTACTTTTAGCATTATTTAGTTTTAGTGTTCTATTCTGTATTATGTCTTGTTTATTTGAGATGTTCTCTCTCGCTTTATTTTACTTTTAGCTGCCTGACTCTTTGGTGTGATGTCGTCTCTAATTTTTTTAAATCCTCTGACATTTCTTATTAATTTCTAATTTTAACCTTCAATCTTATTCTTTAATTTTTAAACTGCCTTGCTCCTTTGTGTGATATAGCTAATTATTCATTTAATTTATTATCATTTTTACTGTTTATTTTAATTGACTACTCTGATTTGTCTCCTATATCTTATTCAATTGTCTGTGTTGCATGTTTGTGAACACTGTTCTTAAAGGTATTATTAATATTATTGAAACAAAACAGAAGCGTAAACGTCATCCGCTGTGGTGCTGAAAGCAGGCAGCAGCCAGCTTTCATACTTTTTCTTCATATTCTTGTTAACTGCAATAGTGTTAAATAGAAACTACAGCTAGCATGCTTTTTAAATGTCCTATCTGTCATTTCTGACTATGAAAAAGTAAATAAAAAAAGCTCTGTGAAAGCCTCCGCCTGGTTCACACGCTCAGTAAAACCCTTGACTCCTTTATAAACAACCATATTCCACAGTTGACCAGATAACAGTCAAGATAACAGCCCTTTAATCCAAATATGTATGTAGTTGGTAGCAGCAAGGTTGCAACCTTGTGAAGAAAAAGTGTCACGTACTTGATTTTCACAGCATTAGTGCCTGTGAATACGACAGCAAATAGGTCCTTTAACTCTGACCCTTTGACCTGGAACAGGACATTTAACCGCTCCTTAACCTAACAGTTCAAGGTCCTCTGAGCAGAATGAGAAGCATCTGGCTACTTTGTTCTGGAGACACAAAAAGAACATCACATAAAACAGAAGACCTGCACGATATACTGCTGCCCTGCAGCGTTGCAATAAATAAATACGAGTGCACTTTGGAAAATAGTTTGAATTTTAAAGACCCCCTCCGGTGAAGATCAAATTGTTGTTTTCATAGCTCGTTAATATGACCATATGGTGTTTTCTACATGTTTGAACACAGATCATGAGCAGAATAAACCATCAGTGTACCTGCAGTGCACCGATATCATGTCTAATATATATAAAAATATAAAATATATGTCTAAAAACATGAATTTTGACTTACAGGGTTTCATATGGAACAAACCTACCTACCTGGGAGCCAATGACTAAACTTGCAGTTTGGGACTTTCTGTATCATTCTTCTTCCTCAGAGTTAGTCTGTGGGTCAAACGGCTGAATTGTTCTAATGTCTACACGTCTTGCCATTGTGCAGGTGAGCTGGTGTAGTCCAGCTCCATAGATTTGCACATTCAAGGAGAAGCAACATTGGAGGGGTACAATAAAGCCATTTTAAGGGGCGTAGAGCATCATTTTCATGGGAAAAACTTTATAATATATAATTTTTATATAAAGACATGAGTTTTTAGGGGTTAAATCAACCAACATAGAGAGCTTTAAAGTTTCGATTTGTGTTACATCTCTGAGAACTAGAAGACGAGGGATACAATGAAGAAAACCCGGGTAGAGAGGCAGGAAAACTGACCGTGTACTAAAAATACTATTTCTTTACAACAAAATAGCAAAGAAAGCTAAACTAAATTCAACACTATGCAGGCTTACTAACACAAAGCCGCTCCAAAAATCAAAACACCACACTTTTGGCTTTTAGCAGAACGTGAGACACCAACACAGCATGCTAGCCGCTGATCTGGCCCACCGGCCACATTGATCAGGTCAGCTCAGCTTTTAACCATCTCTACTGATTGTAAGGACCCACAGGTGTACCTAGTCACTCCCATGAGGCGTAACCTGTGAGAAAAGGGGAGAAAACCGAAACAAACGACACAACTTATCCTACTTACTCACATACACACATCAAGAACTGTAACATTTGCTCAGACTGCACCACTGAGTTAACATTCCCCTCCAGTGGGCTTTTTTTAATCATTGTTACTGCTACAGTAGCTCTTTTTAGGGTATTGTATTCATCCGCTGTATATTTGTATGAGCTAAAGTTTCACATTATGTCAAAAAAGCACTGATCTGACTCACTTTCTGACACTTTGCATGCAGGCCGGCAGCGATGGAGAAAGCATCGGCAACTGTCCCTTCTCTCAGCGTCTCTTCATGATCCTCTGGCTCAAAGGAGTCGTGTTCAACGTCACGACCGTCGACCTCAAGAGGTCAGGAAGCAGAAATGCAAACCTGCACAAAAAAACGCACCTAAAGTTGTTCTTTGTAACGTTCTGCCGTCTCTGTTCTCTTCAGAAAACCTGCAGATCTGCACAACCTGGCTCCAGGAACACACCCTCCTTTCCTGACCTTCAACGGAGAGGTCAAGACAGATATCAACAAGATTGAGGAGTTTCTGGAGGAAACGCTCAGCCCCCCGAAGTAATTCAGCCAGAAAGTTTTACAACACTGAGAGTGCAGTATCGGATTATACCGCCGACTACACGCATCCTGCTTTTGGCTGGATTTATTTCTCTCCAGCAACACAGTTGAAAGTAACAGGAAACTCTTTAGTCCAGTAAAAGAGTGCTGTATTTGATGAAGACTGACTGATATAACTATTTGTTGTTTATGGCGGCTGTAAATCTTTTGTGAATTTATACTTGTAAGTGCATGTGTGCTTCAGGTACTTTTGCAACTTAAAGTATCTGCATGCAAAGATTTTTGAGAGTCGCCATTGTTTTCTGCACGATTTTAGCAAAGTCAGGAGAGTTTTTTTGTCGCTGACATTCCAAAAAAACATGAGAGCCGGCGTGTGAGAGCGCTCACAGAGAAAAACGTCAGATTAACTAAATCTTTCTTTTATTGCCTGTAAAGTTTTTAGTGTGAGAGAGCTTAAGGGGCGAGCGGCCAACTTGGTGTGTAACATGCTTTAAGCCTGAAGCTGAGTTCCAGTCCAGGTGTTAATGCCATCCAGATGTTTCGGTTCTGACTGCGTCTCCTGCCTCCGTCTGCTCAGGTATCCCAAGCTGGCCGCCAAGCAGAGAGAGTCCAATACAGCTGGAAACGACATCTTCGCCAAGTTCTCAGCCTACATCAAGAACACCAAACCAGAAGCCAACGCCGGTGGGCCGCTCACACAGCAGAACAAGATGAGAAAATACATGACAGGCATTATTTCATTCCTCCACTAGGTCGTAGCAGAGTCCAGCGTTTGAGGGCTTCACTCTGACAGTTAGCTCTGCTGCCACCTAGTGAGGCTGCACAAGCTGTATAACTCTGACCTTTTTATTTACAGATCTATGCTTGTATGTTGTGTGCAGTTCTGGAGAAAGGTTTGACCAGAGCCCTGAAGAAGCTGGATGATTACCTGAACAGCCCCCTGACGGATGAGATCGATGCCGACAGCATGGAGGAGGAGAAGGGCTCCAACCGAAGCTTCCTGGACGGGAACGAGCTCACACTGGCAGACTGCAACCTGCTGCCCAAACTGCACATAGTCAAGGTAAAGAAGGAAGAAAATATAATAAATATAAGGAAGAAAAAATATTCAGAATCAGTTGTGTTGCTGACCCTGTTTTCACACGAGGAATCTGATAAGCACTGCAAGTAGAACATTTTAAAAAAGGATAAAATGATTTTAAAAGAATAGTAATGCAATCAATAGACAGTAAGAGGGTCAATATATAATTGTGGGACTTTTTGTATCATAGTTGACATTTTCGCTGTTTTCAGGCCTAAAATCAACATGGCCACATATAACCAAACACCACATGGCATTTTTACTGAAAGATTCTTCTAAATGTTATATATACAATTGAGTAAAATTAAAATTGAAAGTTATTTATGAACCTATTGTAGAAAACCTGTTGACATGTGATAAGTGTTAAAAGAAGGAAGTAAAAAAAAAGAGTAATTTAAACAATTTGAAATGTGCAAAACGAAAGCAATTGATTCAATGTGCAAAACGTAAGTATGCATCTGCAGTATTTATGTAGTTCCCCTCACTGCCAGAAGGGGGAGACAATAATTCCCACCTGCAGGTTTAACTCAACAGACTTTTAGTGTTACTATTCAGCACAGAAGAGACCCAGGGGCATTGTTGAAAGTCAGTTATTCCTGCATTTATGAGCTGAAAAAGCAGTAAATGTGGGAGGTTTGAGGTAAGGCAGGTTACACGAAGGTAAATTTTGCAGCTTCTCATCTGAAAATGACCTTCTGGAAACAGAATGCTGATAATAAAAGCTGTGTGATGAGGTTTGGTTCACATAGTGACAACTTTTCCTTCTCTTCTAGGTTGTTGCTAAGAAGTACCGCAATTATGACATCCCCTCCGACATGACGGGGGTGTGGCGTTATCTGAAGAATGCCTACACCCGAGATGAGTTCACCAACACCTGCGCTGCCGACTCTGAGATCGAGACCGCCTACAAAGACGTGGCGAGGAGGCTGGCCAAGTAACTGCCGGCTGATCTAAGCTCCTACAAAATAAACTAGCAGCACACAACATGTAAAAAAGCATCCCAAACGACACCCTCCATGTGTCCCTTTGAGTCTCCTTCAGTTTCATTTACAGAAACCTGAGATTTTTTTAGTCTGTTATGGTAAACAGGCCACATGTCTGTGTTGTAGAGCAGCTCATGGTGCTGTGCAGCTCCAGACTTGATGGATTTCTGAAAGTTTCACTGTGCGTATGGTTTTTCAATCACACAAGCAGACATTGCAAAACAGAAGTGGAGCAGGAGATAAATCAAACACATTTAACTTGATTCGCAGTTCAAAAAGCGGGGGCTCGAATTTTGCTCCTGTGAAACTTCTGACATAACTCTTTTTTCGCTCAAACATGATTGTGTCTGTCTGTATTTATTCCTCATAACACAAAGCTCTCTTTCATACGTCCTCCAGTGCACGGCCAAACATTTTACTAGCTGCTGATGTCAAGGTCGTTCGCTTTATTTATTCCCGAGCCCACAGAAGTCTAGTCTGACTCCAGTGTTTATTATCAAGCTCTGGCTCCTGCGGAGACACCTTGATTCATCTGTGACCGAAGATTGATGCTAATTGTTCGCTGAATGTGACTGTTCCAATCTGCAGTTTCAATCCCGTCGTCACTCATTCCTGTGGGTGTTGCTGTAGTTTTTTTTTTTGTTTCCTCGAGCTTCTATGCGTCTCTGGGTCAATATATAATTGCGGGACTTTTGTATCATAGTTGACATTTTTGCTGTTTTCAGACCTAAAATCAACATGTCCGCCTATAACCAAACACCACATGGCATTTTTACACAAAGATTCTTCTAAAATATTATAGATACAATTGAGTAAAATTGAAATTGAAAGTTATTTATAAAGATATTGTAGTAAACCTGTTGACATGCCATAAATCCACACTTCACTCACACACTACTTTATATTAAATAAGTCAGAAAGCCTTGGAGTCTTCCAGTCTTTTCTTCAGGAGGAAATGACATCATGTGGAGCAGGTCATGTGATCTGGAATTAACACACTTCCTGAAGAGGTGTTTTTGTATTGGGGATCTTAGATGAAAGTGATTTCTCAGACACAGATGCAATTTGTTATTTTCTATATAAAATTTGATATATTGCCAAGAAAGAAATATCTGTCACGATTATCTCAACTTAATTAAAAGAACACAATGACAACAATTTTTGAATAAGCTCATTTTATCATTGTTTAGCTAATTAGAAGGTGGTTGTTATTAAATTGGGACGGTTATTTAGTTGACATTTTAGTGATATCCAGTCATTTTTTTATTAATAAGTGATTGTTTTCATAATAAATAATGATGGAATTTGTAAAGACACGTTCATAATGAACATAAAAAAACATTAGCTTTCTTTTACTTTTAATAAAAATGTATCCATATCCCATAGACTTCAAATGTCCCTCAATTATATAATGACCCTCTCACTCCTGCTTCTGAAAACTTGATTTTAAGTTTAAAAATTTTTAGTTAAAAGAACAAATTTTAGCATAGAACAAAGCTCAGTCCTGAATCGTGTGCATGCATTAATTTGTAACCCGATAAAAAGCCTTTTAAAAGGAGAAAAATCCTCAATTATGTGCCTTTAATTTGAAAGCATCAGAAATCCACACCAATGTCACTGATGGACCTATTCTGAAAAAATGTATCGCAGCCAGAGCCGAGACATTTGTTTCGCCTCCAGCTATTAGTGCTCGGTCGACAGTATTGATTTTGTCTTGAGTTACACATGATATTATAAATGGAGAGAGTATTTATTCAGCAGCCCCAATCAGGCCTGATTAGCTTGAGCCATTAGCGCCGCGATGAAAAGCGTCTTCCAGGGCCAGGTCCGCCACGATGGTCAGGAGCCCTGCCCTCCAGCCCCTTCATCAGAAAGACATTTCCGAATCGACATCCTAGAAAGTTAAAGTTCAAAAGTTTCATTGTCCACACAGGAGGAGGAAGGAGGAGGATGGAAATTTGTCTTGGGGCTTATCGTCTTTGGCTTGTTGTCAGGCTGCAGCTACAGCGAGACTTCCTTGAAGAACCATAAGGCTCTTGTGTGGTTTTGGACAAACATGTGATATGAAACTGGAGCATGATGACTGAGAGGCTTGCACACTGCGAAGCTCTACAAATAAAATAATATTTTCACAGATCTGCTTCTGCTCTTTTTTCTTTACCAGTGAGGTGATCAATCAGCAACAATGCTTTCAGGTATCATCTGGGCGAAAAGGTCCCTGTCTCTTTTTTGAAAAACAGGGGGTTAGACTGAACTGATCAAATCCAGTGGTGCAGGTTTGTTTCTTCATCCATAGCAGAGAAAGAAGCAGAAAGAGAGGGAGAGTGATGACCGTTGACAGGCTTAAATAGAGGCTTCCATGCCAGGGATCAAACGCCATCCCTCTTCTCCACTCTCTCATTAAGACGGAAAACCCGAGCGCCGCCATCCGATCTGTCTCCATTTTTCCTCAAAGGAGTCTAACTTGAAAGATCTGCGCCTGTCGGATTTACAATGGTGGGCGAGCGGTGTTTACTGAGACGCGGCCCTGCCAGAAACAACAGTCAAAGAAAATAAATGGAGCCTGCCTAGTGTTTCCACAGGAGTAAGGAAATATGGAGCGAGACTTGTGCCTTGCTGTTTGGTAATTAGTACCTAAACATCCCCTGTCCTTGGATCCCATCGCTCACATCCAACATTTCTGCAAGCTGGATAATATACAGTGGAGCATTAGCGTCAAACACGTCTGGTCGTGGGGCCTGGCACGCCACATTAATCTGCTCCTACACTCCCAGTGGATCCACCAGTCGCTGGCCTTGGCTCAGCCACCGTCGGTCCGTATAGGCTGACAGCGACTCACACACAGCGAACTTTTATAGCCTGCTTTAGTAAACCTTCTCAACTCGGGCATAAATTGTGTAAATTGAGTCTCGCTTTGAGACCCGAGCTGATTAAAACAAACTGGTGTGTTTGACGTGTGAGGACCCACCAGAAACAGACCTGTGATCCAATTAAAGGCCAGACCCATAGTTTAAGAAATACTGCCACACAGGCCTTCGAAAGAACAAGTCGAGTTTAGCCGCTGCTCACCGAAGATATTGCACCCATGAGAGAAAGCCATACTGTATGTTTCAGCCTGAGGTGAAG
The DNA here is from genome assembly GCF_021347895.1 of Acanthochromis polyacanthus. Classification (NCBI taxonomy): domain Eukaryota; kingdom Metazoa; phylum Chordata; class Actinopteri; family Pomacentridae; genus Acanthochromis; species Acanthochromis polyacanthus. The sequence continues at coordinate 4,329,672 of NC_067128.1, forward strand.
TTTAGTTTCCCCTGTCTCCTGTCTTTTTCAGCAGAAAGGCTGCGGTACGCATGTTTTAAAACTGCAGCAGTCGAGGGAAGGGCTTCATTTGTTGACTTATCTGAACCAATTTAGACTTCTTTGAGTGTTATGCATCCTTTTGCAACCCTTTTGAATGAAAATATGGTCTAAGTATGCACAAAACCCCCATTTCTCTACATTTTTAACCTGTTTCTGGAGCTACTTCTTCATATTCCGCAGACAAAGGTGGCGACCAGAATCTCCTTGGTGAATAAATATTTGTCTTAAGTCATTTTTGGCCCATCCGAGTCATCACTTGCAAACAGATTAAAGGATCTCTTTATTTAGTTTGCAAAACACTGAATATTTTTATCCTGTTGGGTGGAAATGCCCTCAGAGCAGAACAGTGGTGACTTTTGTTAAATGACCTTCAGTGATGAAAGAAGAATTCAGATCCTTAACCAAAAGTAGTGGAGCAGAAATGTAAAAATACCCTATTTCAAGGATCAGTCACACTTAAGCAAGCACAAGCAGCAAAATGTAGTTAAAGTATGAAAGTAAAAGTCCTGGTTTGGTGCCTCTGATTGATACATTATTATATCTGCCATCATTAGATTATTAATAGTGAAGCATAAGTGTGTCAGCAGCATGTTACTCCAGGTGGAACTAGTTTGAACTAATTTAAATCCAGTTTTATATGCAGAGACAGCAGATAAATCCGAGGGCTAAGAGCATGATTGACGAGTTAATACGTTCTGATGCACAAATCTGTTTTCAGTTCTTCTCTAATCTTTGATTTCTGGTGAGATGTTGGATCATTGGAGCATTTATTGAAGTGAGGCCATGTGAGAAGCTTGGAGGGAAAAATCACTTTTCGGTGGAGCTGTTAGCAACTCATTGACATCTGAAATGTGACTCAGACTGCACACTGCTTTTTTGGAAGAAGCCAAAAAGGTTGGAAACAATGTGCTGCATTTGAAAAGCTGGATTTACTATCCATTATGTGTGAAATCTTAATCTAAAAAGCTGTTGGATGAATGTAGTGGAGTATGAAGTGATATTTTTCTTTCTAAAATGTTGTGCAGTGGAGGCATAAAGTAGCATTAAATGGAAATACTTAAGTCATTTACCTCAAAATTGTACTTAGGGACAGTATTTGAGTAAATGTATTTAGTTACTTAAGTATATCTGAGCTGTAGTTGAAGTAAAGTGTTGTTTCAAACTACTACTTTGTAGATTCTGTCAACTTGAAATTACAACTTGTTCCTTTAAATTGGTGTTCTAGTTTCAGTGAAAGTGTCAAAATTAAGTTCCTGATGTCATAATGTTCATATTTCTTAATTTTTTTTGGTTGCTGTGACTCAACTACTGTTTTCTTTCAGTACGATTCCAGAGTAAAAGCAAGAAAAGAACAACACGTCTGATGACCAAATTGTGTGGAAATTTGTAGGTTTTCAGTGTCAACAAAATGACAGAAGAGCAAATATGACAAAATCATGTTTTGCGTTTTATTTTTAGATGAAGCAAATATTTGAGTTGGAGAAACTGGAAATTTGAAGTTGATTTTAATGAAAATTGTTCATTTGGAGTGGGGAACATAAGTATTTGATACACCACGATTTTGCAAGTTTTCCCACTTACAAAGACCGGAGAGGTCTGCAGTTTTTATTGTAGCTATGCTTCAACTGTGAGAGACAGAATCTCAGCAAAAAATCCAGGAAATTACATGGCATGATTTTTGAATAATTAATTTGCATTTTATTGCATTAAATAAGTATTTGATCACCTACCAACCAGGAGGAATTCTGGCTCTCACAGACCTGTTAGCTGGTCTTTAAGAAGCCCTCTTATTTTATAATTAATTTGCATTTTATTCTATGAAATAATGGGATTGTTCTCATACTTCTTCTTCCTCCAATCCTGGCAAGTAGAGTTTCTCCCAGAAAGTTTTATTTTGGTCTCATCTGACCACAGGTCCTTCTCCCATACCTCTTATGGATCATCCAGATGGTAGTTGGCTAACTTCACATGGGCCTGGACATGAGCTGACTCGACCAGGGTGACCTTTAATCCATGACGGTGTAGTGTGTTACTATTGGTAACCAATGAGACTGTGGTCCCAGCTCTAGAGGTCATTGACCAAGTCCTCCTGTCTAGTTCTGGGCTGATCAATCACCTTTCTCATGATCACTGATAGTAAAAAAAATCTTGCACGGAGCCTCAAAACCAAGAGAGACTGACAGTCATGTTTTCTACCATTTTCTAATAATTGTGCCAGCAGTTGTTGTCTTCTCACCAAACTGCCTACCTATTGTCCTGCAGCTTATCCCAGCCTGGTACAAGTCTACCATTTTGTCTCTGGTGTCCTTAAAGAGCTCTTTTATACAGGTAATGAGTTCAAACAGGTGCAGTTAATACAGGTAATGAGTGGAGAATAGGAGGGCTTCTTAAAGAGAAACTAACAGGTCTTTGAGAGCTAGAATTCCTTTTGGTTGGTAGGTGATCAAGTACTTATTTCGTGCAATAAAATGCAAATTAATTATTTAAATTAATTATTTATACAATGTGATTTTCTGGATTTTTTTATTTAGATTATGTCTCACAGTTGAAATTTACCCACGATAGTCTTCTCCATTCATTGTAAGTGGGAAAACTTGCGGTGTATTAAATACTTATTTTCCCCACTGTAAGCAGATCTCACTTCGTGGAGTTCATAGACTGTATATAAAGATGGACGTAGCATCTGGCTCCAAAATTGAAGCCCACTGGGAAGTGTCAAAAACTTCCAATATCACGCCGTCCGCTAGGATTGGCTCCAAAAGGCTTTTGCTCCATAGACCCCAATTCATTTTTGGAAAAAATAAAATTTGATAGACTGATTTTCTAAAGCTCAGGATTTTTTTCCCCATTAGTTTTCATGGTCAAAATGAGAGATCAGGTGATTGGCAGATCCTTTAGGGCAGAGAAGCCTCTGCGGTAAAATGTGGGCGGGATAAGAGAGTCCATAGACTGGTCCTGCCCCTAGTTTTTTTTTGTTTGTTTTTTTTTTAGAAAAGTTGGTCCTGCCCCTAGTTGCTCTCCGGTCCAGCCTGTTTGATGACGCTTTTTACGTCACTGGCTCCAAAAAATCCAAAATGGCGACCAGGAAGTAGCAAAAGCCGGGCTTCATTTTCTCGGCGTTGAAACCAACGGGTGACGTCACGGTTAGTTCACACCTGGACCAGTTCTTTAAGACACTGCTCTTCTAGCGTTGTGCAGCTGATGTTGTGACGTCCACATTTCTTTGTTTTTCTGCTGCAACTGAACCACTATGTTTTTGTAGTAGATTTACAGAGTAAGAAGAGGAAAGAACAACAAATCTAATAACAAAATTGTGTTTTACATTTTACTTTTAGGCAAAGCAAACACTTAAATTGGAGAAATTGGATAATTCAAGTTGACTTTTCCTTAAAATTAGGTTGCAGTAACGCTTATTTGACACCAATCGAATGATTTAAGTTGATCTAACTTGTGGCACTGATGTTACTTTTTAAGTTGGATGAACTTAAGTTGGTTCAACAGGTTTATAAAAACAGATGCTTTGCTCTTCGATTTCATGATAATGATAATACAAGAGTGAAATTACACCAGACACACAGATGAAAAATAATTCTTTAAAAACAGCAGAGATTCAGCCTGTTTTTGTAATGAGAATCCTGCTTCCATTCACCGTCCTCGTGCCGGTTAATGACTGACATGTGACATCCAGCGTCGACCCGTTTAGAGGGTGAGAGCTGAGGTCTTTCAGGCCCGAGAAAGGAAGCGTCTAATCAGAGCACAGGAACACGGTGTCGTAACAGGAGATCATGTTTAAAAAAGGGAGACAGGGCTGCCGAAGACGAGTCCTGTCTCTTCCACTCGGAGCATCTCGGAGAGTATCAGGTTCCCAGCAGGTCCCCCAATCCTCCTCCACTCGCCTGCCCTCCGAGGTTTGACTGACTTGTGGTGAGGCTTGATGGGGATTATTGATCTGCCCGGCGCGCGCCTGCGGTTTCAGCGTAAGACTTGACGACCTCACCAGAGAGAATTCTTGGCACTCGCCGGCTGCTGTCTTAGACGTTGGAGGAGGACGGGACAGGCCTGTCGTGGCCTGAAGTGTAGACTGTTTGAGCTGGGAGCCAGGTGATCAAGACATTTTTCTGTGTATTTAAATAATCAGGCCTCAAATTGGGGCCGAAGATAACAATAAACAGATCTGATTGGGTTTTTGGAGACGAGTTGCTGAAGTGAGTAACCATGTCTGCAGACAGCAGAGCCCAGGGGTATTTATGCTCTTGGTTAGATTTACTGGTTAGGGTTTCAGTTCCAGTTGCGAACCACATGAAATAATCCTCGGTCACTGGAGAAGGATGTGGACACTGTGCTAATTATGTGAGATGATGATGTCAGGTATTGATACCTACTAGTGAGCCAGAACTTTTCCCTCTCTGCCCCGTTCCAACGTATATAACCGCACTGTGGTGGCCACACTCGCTATACGACCACACTCATCCACATGTCGGACATGTCTGGATCCTCGGCAGCCCTCACACATCCGCACTGTCAGGCAGGCGCTCACTTTATCATTCATAGTTGTAAATCATCGCTTCGCCTGCAGGAAACGCGCAGCATTTTATTTTCCAGTCATAAACCATAAAACCTGCCTCTAACACGAGTTATGATCCTTGGAGACAGAGAGGATGAATGTCTAAAGCAGAACCAGACACGATGGCGGGCATCCTTCATCCGTTTTTTCCCCCCTGCCTGGCATCCCCACATGACCGTGGTCATATGGTGGATTTTCCAAAAAGCCCCAACATAATCTAAATGTCACCAGAGCTGTAAGTCACTCAGCTGTGAACTGGATCATTGTGACTGCTCTGAATTACCAGTCCATTAGTTCTCAATTAACACTCGCCTGATAAAGTTTTAACAGCCCTTCTTCTGACACAACGAGCACACAGAGCTCCTTCATGGTCCGATTCAGGCGAAGATGGGGCCCCTGCCCAAATTTTTGAAATTTTATTGCCTGGCTGAAACCTATGGAAAAGGCCTGTTTTGCATGAATATTTGGCACCAAGCGGAGGTTTATCCTGTCTTATGTTCTGTACACTCAGTCGTGCTGCAACAGTTTGCCATTTTTTGACAGCTGAGATGGTGTATAATTTGAAACACTGACATGAAGCGAAGGCTCTGGACAAAGAGGCCTTTTGTTTGTGTGTTTGGTCGCTCTCCATGGTCCTGACACTCACATTTTCACAGTAATTCCTCCTTTTTTTTTGGTGTGTGTCAGGCGGTGTGGCCAGTATCAAATTGCATAATCTGAACTGGCAGAAGTCATTAAATGTAGGCATTTTAAGGTTTCATAAGTGCACTTTCTTTGAGTTGTGTTTCACTTAGCAGCAAAATGGTTTCATGGAATCGAATGTTTCCAAAGCAGGCTGAAGACACAGGCATGCTTTAATCTGGTGATGAATGGATTCTGGTGCAGGATGTCAGGCTGCCTTACAACCTAGCATGTCTGCAGAGTTCTGGGCTGCTGCCTGGATGCAGCTCGCCTGCCAGTCGATCATTTCTTTTATTACGGGTCAAAAGACAAGTTGTCTTTTACAGCCCCCTCTCTGCAAGGGTGAACAACATTTCATATCTGGCTTTCATTTATACGGGGGACAAGCTCGTGTGCAGGCTGGAGTGTTGGAACTGCAGCAAATAGTCTCACTAACATAATAAGTTTGGCTACATGGAGCCTGTATGGAGCAGCGTGTACAGTAGGTGGGCCTCTCACCCTGGTCCCTGTGGCAAAATGAAAAAAAAAAGCCACTAGAGTGCGCCAAAGTACACAGTTATTGTTGTCGCAGGGTTAAGAATCTCAAACAGGGGGGTGGGTAGGTGGGGGGGTGGTTGTGGGGAGTCGTCCTTTAAAATCAGACCGAATTAAAATCATTGCTAAGCTCCGAGATGATCGTCCTCATCAGATAGCGGCGGTTCAGGGAGGTCAAGGCTTCCAGTGGAGAGGCCACACTTTAGAGCTCATTGCTTTTGAGTTTATCCAGAGAGCCAAATGAGAAATCAAGATGCAGTGATTCCAAACACACACACACACAGGCCTGTTAGTGGAGACGGAAACATAGGCAGAGATATACAGCTCTGTAAGTGGTATGAGACCCCTGAGGATCACTTCCCGCCTGAGCTGCTCCTCTGAAACGTTTGCAGAGGTCAAGTAAACAGTTTGTATTGGGCTGTCAGCTGTGCACTCGCTCGAATGGAGTGGTTTTGTCTCCTCATAAACTCTTGTTTGTATTCCTCTCTGCTGATTGCATAATATAAGGAAGGAAAGTCTGCTTTGTGCTGCTGCTCCTGCAAAACTACTCACAACCTGGTATAAAAATCAAGCGTACATCATCGCTGGCATCATGTTCAACCACCAATTTTCGCATAAAAACTCCATATACCCCAACCCTCTTTAAATGAGTCTGCTGTCTCTCCCGTGCATGCAGGACATTATGCTAATTTCCCTGGGTGTCTGGGTCCCACTGCTCCTCCGGAGTTCATTATTATAATTGCTAGACATGGCTGAGAACGCTGAGAATGTGAACCTGAAACCAGCGGGAGCCTCTTTTTTTCTCCACGCAATCTATATTCAGGGAAATCCCGAGAATGTTCCCAATCTAAAAAACCTTAAAAAAACATGTGGGGATGGTGTAGATCTCCCTCTCTCTCTTCTGTGTTTCAGCCCATGTGTGTGTGTGAGCACTTAGATTGGCTCTATTATGTCTTGGAATAATGTAAAACAGCTTCTCCCTGGTTCTCCCTGTCTCTTCTCCTGTCTCCATCCACATCGGTTTTCTCCGTGTACCTTTGAAATGCAGCCATGGCAGTGGCAGCAGCAGCAGTAGTAGGAGTCTGGCTGGGCGTGCAGGAGGCCCCAGCCGGCCTCAGTCCCCCGTCCAAAGACAATGTTGGTGCAGACGAAGTGGCAGACCAGAGATGACACCATGAAATGTGCTTCCTACGCTCAGCACACTCAGAGATGTGCTTGTTAAGCGTTTCGGAGGAGATTAAACGAGTGATGACTGTTAAATGTTCCTGGAGGATCTTAGACAGTTGTGGCACTGCGCAAAAATATAAAAAATACTCCATTTACTTCCAAAGCAAGTATTCAGCGATGTATTTGAAGTATTAAAGTAAAGGTCAATGAGCCCCTGACTGATATTTTATTATATACACGGATCAGTCATGTTAAATTAAAACCAAGTGAATAACATTGATCATCTTGTTATACTGCAATGTTCTGCCAATAAAGTCCTGGCATCTGTGGACTTTGACATACACCAGCCACATAAAACCATTCCCAGTTTCTCCCAGTAGGACAATGTGACCTGGCACAATGTAAAACTGCTCGAGGAACACGACCAAGAGCTCAAGATATTGACCAGGCGTCATATTCTCCGCATCTCAATCCAATCCAGCGTCAGAGGGATAAACAAGGATGTCCTACCCCAAAAGATCTGCTCCTACCAGACACCTCAGAGCTGTTTTAGTCACATTAGATGGACTCACACAATATTATATAGGCCATTTAATGTTTTGCCTGAAATGAGAATTCAGCAGCTATGAAAATTTACTCCAAAACCCCAGAAAAAACGGTAGCCATCTAAATCTTTTTAAATTAAACATCTTCTATATCTCAGTGTTTTTTCACTACAGGTTTCAACTTCTCACATCACACTTGTTTAGGTTGCAATGTTGGACCATGTGCACATTCATGCTAGTGTTAACCTCACATTAAAGGTGAGCAACTTTTCCTTCCTCAAGCAAAAACAGCCAATGGGCATCAACCGCTGCACATACTGTACATTACACTGAAGTAACACCAAGCAGAGAGGGACTGTAGCACCCAGTAATATAATAATGGACTGGAAATGCAGTAAAATGTGCATTTAATTTAAAATATTTCAACTAATTTCACTAATCGGGATTGTGATAAAACCCAATAAAGTAATAAAATGTCTTTAAGGATGTAGTCATTTTGAAAGATAATGTGTGTTTTTTTTTCTCTTTTGAAATTAAACTGTGGAAGTATTAGGAGGTAGTATTTTGTTGGGAAAACTGTGGTATAGTAACCTGGGTCATTCAGTGCCTCTTACAAACATATGTAACCTTGCTTATATAAATCAAGGATGTTTGTGAACGTTCCTGAATTGGACTGTATGCTGCACTTTAATGTCAGTCATTCTTTGACTTCAAATCTAATTCAAGTAACTCTTAATTTTTTTAAAAACATGAACATAATCCTATATTTTTTGTCAAAATTGTTACATTATCTGTTTGATTTTTTATTTTATTTTTACAGGACTCGCCTGAAAGGTGTCACATCTGCAGTGAAAATGTTATTACAGTATCAGTGAGGACATTTTATTACATTATTGGGTTTTATTGCATTTTTTGGTCAAGTTAAGTGCACATTTAATTACATTTCCAGCAAATTATTAGACTGCTGGGCGCAGCTGGGACTGGAAATGAATGTAAATTAACAGTAAGGCTGTCACAATATCAGATTTTCACCGCATATTTATCGTGGCCAAAAGTATTAAAGATAAAGACATTATTGCAGTATCTGTTGAATTATTTTTCAAAGGGTATATTTGGGGGAACTTTCAATTTTATTAAATAGAGTGGAAAAAGAAGGAAATATGGGGAAAAGCGCAGGTTTGGTGACGCAGGGAATCGAACCAGGGACCCTGACCTTTTGGGTAATGGCCCACCATCTAGAAAAAAGAAAGGACAAAATTCAGGTGTGCGTATCTGGTTAGCTTTTTCTACATTAAGATGCAGTTGCTATGTTGTAGAGGAGCTGGATTATCATGTGCGATTATTAACATGACAGCAATATTACATTATCATGACTATTTCTACATTACAATACCTCGATGAAATACCCAGAGTTCCATACGGCCTTTAAAATTAAACAAAAACTGTGATTTCAGTGGAGAGAGGAGATTAAGAGGGAAAAAATTAAGTTACAAAATTCCTATTTTATTCTTAAAATAAACAAAATGTACAATCACAATGCCAATTTCACTCACTGTTGTCAGGTCTGTTTGTCCCTTAAAAAATAAAATAAAATAAAACAAAAAAAACACCTTATGATCTTAATGAAACGTACCAGCAAAATCTAACGGAGTCTCCGTCAGACTCAGTTTCCTGACAAGTGTTCATGAGAAGAAGCATAGCAATAGAAATAACAAGTAAACTTTACATAAGAGCAAAGGTAAAGTACAATTCCTGGATATCATACATGTTGATCATTAAATAATACAAAGTTTTTAATGACAGTTTGTACGCAACACATTGAAACAAAAAAAGAGTTTTCTGAGGAGGAAAAAATAAAAAAACACAACACAAACAAAAGCAGATGAGGACAGAACGGGATGTCAGTGCTGCGCCGGTGTGTAAACAGTTTTTGCTGTTCAAAGGTTGAAAAGAAAAGAAGGTTAAATAAATTCCAACAGATGTGCATAGTTACTATGGAGACACTGGATATAATTGTCAAAATGCTATAAAATCCCAACAATCAAAAGGGTTTTTATTTGCTTTCTCACTGTAACAGCAAAAATACTTTTCTTTTTGGGCTGGAGCAGTCAGGGAAATGTAGTGTGACATGTTCAATTCCATTAACCGAGTTCAGAACATCCTCTGCGTGCAAACCTTCAATGAAAAGTTTGAAGTCTGATCCTTGGACAGGGCCGTGTTTTTCTCAGCTTTTTCAAATTGGGTTATTATATTACCTACATGCACTGAATATCATATTGTACCAAAAGCAAAAAAAAAGAAAAGCTTTTTTCAAACAAATACCAACTGCCTTGTGAGATCAGATTCAGCTCCAATGTAAATGGCTTGTTTGGCCAAGTGTTATCCATTCTGTGTGTGTATGTGTGTGTGTGTGCATGACTCCAGTGGCGTTATATCTGCACTGAGGACCAAAACCACGAGCCCTGCTGGCAGCCAGCCGCAAGTGCTGCTAGAAATAAAACAAGAAATAAGTGCTCTATGAAACAAACATACACAAGTCTCCCATATTTTTTGGTTACCAGTTTGCTGCCAGCAGCTGAATCCAATCACGTCGGTTTTTGCACTTTTTTCCCTTAACTCCAACACTTTTCAGAATCTCACATAGTAAATTCAGACTCTCCTCGGCCACAGAGTGATTTTTAGGTTGCGACATGAGTCGGCGAGGAGGGTACAAATCTATCTGGTAAACCGAGCCAACGAAAGCAACACAATAAATAAAGGAATGTCACAGTCTCCTCTGTCTTTAACTGTGAGATTTTCCTTTTCAATCTCAAAGACCGAAAGAGAAAAAACAAAAAACAAACCTGTGTGTGTGTGTGACACACTAAGACAAACTTTTTCAAAGCTATCTTTTGCACATGATATGAAAGCTATAATAGACTTGGCATGTTGAAGCTATAATCTGCACGGAGCTTTCAGCCAGGCTGGATATGAAAAAAGAAATGCAGATACAGCAAATCTGTGGGATCATCCGAGGATCATTCCAGTCCTGAGGAGTTCATGTATCACAAAATAACCGGACCTGAAAGTCTGACCTGCTGCTGTAAAGAGCATCACCAGGCGTGGCGGCGCTCTAATCATCTTTGGGCTGAGTGTCAATCCGTGTGTAAATGTACCATTTCGTATTTGGATTAGAAAACACATGAGTATCTGTGTGCATGTCAGACGAGACAGAGTAAAGAAATCAAGCAGAATTTCCCCCAACGGATAATTATTTTTCCCCCATTGAAGCTCTCTTTCACGGTATGTTGCCAAGAGGCACAATACGAGTTATTGCTCAATAAATACCAAAGGTTTAATTCCGAGCCAAATGTGTGTCAACGCCTAGCGAGGATGTTGGGCTCTTAATGTGTAGAGCAGTTAAACTGAAAGTTACACCAGAAGAAACATGTTGCAATACTCTTTGGAAATTACATTTCATACTCGAAACGATTTAAATCTTTGGGTGCTACAAAAGAATTTAAAAAAAAAATTAAACCTCTTACTCTCTTAAATTACCTATCCAAAAAAAATCATTTTAACTTAGTCATATAGATGCATCAAAAATATTCAGATTACACTTCTTTGACTCAAGTTTCAAATACAATACATAATTTATGGCTTTATAAGTTAAAACTAAGAAAAAAACGCCTCAATCTACATCAACGTTTCACCCACAATATACAAGTTAAATTAATCGGTTTAAAGCAAATTTACTGTCCACACCACTTTAAGGTAACATATGTGTCACTCTTATCTTGCTACTCAGTGCTTAACTTGCATCTTGATATTGTCGTAGTACAAAAACATGCTCTGCAAAAAAGCCGTAATGAAATACAAACACTATACAAAAGAGGCAGTCTTTTACAAATATTGTGTGTTGAAGCATCCCTTAGCTCGAGGACTAGAATAAAACGGAAAATAAAGTCTCATCCACTTGGGTCTAGTAAACCAGAAGGGAAAAAAAAATGTCTTTCTCATTATTGCTGTGAGAATGACTCCCTTTGTAGTGCCTTTGGTCAAAAACACATTCCAGGAAGACGAGTCCATACAAGTCTGGTCTTTTTTTTTGTAAATCTCAACCTTAATTTCCAAGCAAAAGGTAGAGACAGCTGATGAGAGCTCAAAAATCCCCTTTTTTTACTACCAAAAAAGGGTTTTGTGCTTTCAAACCATGACATCAGTTGACTCCTCATCCCTCCTTCTTCAATATGGCCTCCACACCGCTTCATCCATGCGACCTCCGGGGTTGAGGACGGTCGGGGAGTTACTGTGGCTCCCGTCTCCGTCCACGCCTCCCTCCGTCTGGCTGGGCAGGTTGGGGTTGACCAGGGAGGTGCCGGTGGAGGCGCTAGTGCAAGGCGGGATCATCCTGGACGGAGAGCGGTCGCCGCCGGGGACCATGGAGAACTGGTAGGAGTTGGAGGAGGCGCCGTAGTAGAGATACGGCGTGCTGCTGGTCTGGAAGGGGCCGCTCTGGCTCTGGGTGGAGCCCGGGTACGGAGGAGGAAGGTAGGTGTGGTAGTGAGCGCTGCCCAGCGACATGGCCGAGGTGACGGGCGGCGTGTAGGTGAAGGTGGCCGGGTAGTGCATGCGAGGGCTGGAGAAGCGGCTCTCCGTCAGGGAGGAGAGACCCGGGAACTGACGCTCGAACTGACCGGGGAACGGACTCAGGTCGGACGAACCTGGAGAACACACAAACACATTCATTTAAGATAAGAGAAGAAATGTACACGTCACAGCAGCTACAAGGCCTGATGGATTTACATATGAATCTTCTACTTTTTTCTTTCAACACGTTCTATTTTTATTTTATTTTTTCCTATTTAACTGCCACATGGCTCCTACTACTATTGTACAATTCTTGCTACCATTCTGTTTCCAACTGCTCTAAGTGCCTTTAAACTGCCCCTAGAGGACAAATAAAATTTTTAAAACTGAATTGAATATGACATAATGAATTTACATATGGATATGTACAGGTCTGGTATGATGAGTATAAAAATGGATATGGTGAGTTTACACATGTACAGCTATGAAATAGTGCATAAGTACAGATATGATATGGGTAGTGTACATATTGATATGTACATAAATGACATGGTGAATTTACATAAGAATATGTGCAGATATGATATGATTAATATACATATGAAGAGGTATGACAGAATTAGGTCAGTACAGGTATGACATGGTGAATTTACTTCTGGGTATGAACACATATGATATGATGAGTTTAAATCTGCATATGTATAGATGTGGCATGGTGAATTTACACATGGATGTGGAGGATAATGTGCCCACATTCGTGTTACTGCACTTGAAAATCTTATTGACAGTAAAGCATAGCATTAACATGATGTTATTACACATGAAAAGCTGTAAGAAAATAATGTTTTATGTTGTTTATTAATGCCAAAGAGCTGTAAACAGAGGACACAGGTTATAATACGGTGAATAAAACAACCACAGTTCAGCTGCTGCAGTCTAAAACAATATTGAGACTTCATTTCTTCAGGGTTTTCCAACACCAGCAACACAGATATCACTGTGAATGCCAAATATTGACATATCTTTTAACCAGTTTGTCAGTTTTCATTATGTGGCTTGGACTCTTCAGCTATTTCGCACTTTGTTTTTTAGACTAATTGAATTTAACAAATAAGCCTCTTGAGAGATGAACCACTTGTGAATCACTATTGAGCAGCATTTATCAATAATATGGAGCTTTTTCACTTGATAAAGCATCACAAACGCACCGGCACGCATAATCTGTTTACACCTCTGCATATTTATGTGCGTGTTGGCGCATGTTTATGTGTGTGACTGTTTATGCATGCAAATGTGTGTGTGTGAATGGCAGATGGGGGTGTGCAGCGTATGTGTGTGTGTGTGTGTGTGTGTGTGAATACTGTATGCACATAAAAAAACTAGCAGTTGGGATGAATCAGGAGCTGCACATGTGGAAACACTTTGAGCCGAAACAGTTTCCATGAGATCCATAATGAGGCAGGGCTGAGCTCTGATGTGGCTCCTCTCCTCGCCTCCCATCGGCTCCAGCGTCAGTGTGTATGTGTGTGTCCGCCAGCGAGTGTGCGAGGCAGAAAAAGAGAGAAAAAGAAAAAGAGAGAGAGAGAGAGAGAGAGACGAGAAGGAGTTGCTCCATCTCACCCTTCGTTCCTCTTTTCGCTTCATCCCTTTAAAAAAAAAAACAAAAAAAAAACGAAAACCACTAACTGGCTGCGGCGAGCTTCGCACTGGGCGAAGAGTTTAAGGAGAATAGGAGGTCCTCCCTCCCTCCCCTCCCGTCTCCTCTCGGCGGTTTAGTCCAGCCATGGCGCTCTTATCATAAATCACCAGGCGTCTTCCGTGTCACCATGTCTGCTGCGAGAGGACAGGGGGTTTGGTGGGGAAGAGGAGGGAGTGTTTATGCGCAGGCGGGGAGGGGAATTGCGAAGTCGGGGGTTTGTCGCTAGCGTCAGATAGCATATGCTGCCAATTAAGCCCTTTTAAACTTCCTCTTTTCCATGGAGATCTGTTTGAGTCTAATAGAAATAGTAGGTGATTGTCTCTCTCTCTCTCTCTCTCTTGCTGTCGAGGAGAAGTGTGATCAATAAACTTTTGGGATCTGTGATGATGAGCCAGATTGAACTTTGTGAAACTGACTAAATATTCGGGAGAATTTTCTCCATCACATCCAAGTTAGCAGCATTTCAACACGCATCCATATCAGCTCCTGCTCGGTATGTTCTGAGGTGGGATACGGTTACAGAGCGGACCAGGCGAGGTGTCAACATGATCTCCGGAGATCTGAGAGCCTTAGTCACATCACTTAGGAGGCATTAAGTGCTCGAGGTGCACGAGTGGGTTTAAAAAAAAAAAGATAAACGAAAAAGGCGGGAGGTTTTCTGGTACACGTGTCGCCTTGATAGAACAAAAGCCCCGACAAGATGAAAGCTGAAGAGGGGAAAAGACCAAACTAATCAAAGCTGACAAGGCAGCTGGCTGGATTTTTTAAGCCTTTTTCTAATGCAGAGTCACACGGCTGCATCGCTTAATCGCACCGCTCGGGGCGCCGGGAGGAGGGAAGGAGTCGGGGTGTGTTAGCACAAGGGGAGGAAACAGAAAGAAAAAGTAGGAGGGAAAAAAAAAGCTGCTCACATGGCAGTGAGTCAAACAGGTGTACGGGGGAGAGAAACTTGTCGGGCAGCGTGGAGGGGTTTTAAAGGAGCTTTCACGTTAGGAGGGGTAAAAAACAGAGGACAAATTGGAACACAGATGCTGCCGTTACTGCAAACAGACTGGCTAATGCAATTACCCAGAATGCCTTGTGAGAGTGGCGCATCGCTGTAAAGACACTTTATTTGTCAGTCACGAGCCTGTTATTATCCCTGGGCCTGTTATTACCCATACTCCTCTGGGATCAAAGGCTTAGAGCGAGGAGGACAAAAAAAAGAAAACAATTGCTTTTTCTTTTTTCTTTTTCCTCCACCGTTTGAAAAATTGCTCTCTGGAGAAACTCTGACAACAACACGCCCGATCCCTCAGTCTCAGAATATGCTTTGAGTGTGAAGCTGTGTGAATTATCTGACGGTATGAGGAGGCTGTGGTGGGTTTTTCTAACCTGGCAATCGTCGAGGCACGTCACTGATGGCAGGCAGGCCCGTGCCTCGGCTGGAAGATAGAGGGGTGGTGGAGTGGACTGAGGGGGACGCCATGGGACTCAGGTAGGATGGATACGTCTGTTCATATGACCAGGGAGGAGAGGACTGGGACTGACGAGGGTCTGATGGAGCGAGGGAAAGGAAGGAGGCCAGAAAGAGAGAAAAGAAAGAAAGAATAATTACCAAGTGGCCCGAAGGCTGCGTCAAATATAGCTTTGTGTGCTGAAACTGGACAACAACATTCACAACAAGTCTGTCTTGACGTTATTAGCGTGTGCGTTCAGGGGGTAAAGTATCAGTTGGGCCGTGTTATGCAACATCCTCCATAATGACACATCTAATGTTTACCTCCGAAGAGAAGATCTTCCTGTTTGCCTTATAAAACACTGAGCTCGCAGCTGAAGCACAGAGAGCCTCGCTGGCACTGGCCCAGGCTGTAAACACACCAAGCAGACAACCGCACCACACTTTATCATTGTGTCTGTGCAGCGGCAACGCAGGAGCGAGGCTGGTCGGGATGGGAGCTTATGTCATATATATATAGATATAGTTAAATAGATATAGAGATACAAGATGAGACAAGACAGGATGAGATAATAAGCCTCTATTAACCCCACTGTAGGGAAATTTGGAGTAGTATGGCAGCAAAAATATCAAATTAACAAGAAATATAAAGAAATACTGCTGATATTGTGTAGATTATTCTACATGTAAAAACAGAAATACTGCACAGGATTCTTTAAATGTGGAAAATAAAAGTGCTGCACAGTTATTTTTGTATGTGGAAAACATTTGGAATAGCACAGTAGGAAAATACTGATAACAAAAATACTGATATTGCACAGATTCTATCGATTTTGCACATATTCCTCTCATTGTAGTTCAAATTTATAGCGCTAAGAGTGTTTTGAATGTGCAACATATTCATAAATGCAAGTTTAAAATGCACTGATGTTGCACCAGAGTGAAGTATGTTTATGTGTGGTCTCCTAGGAGGAGTGCTGGTTGTAAATACATGAAACGTAATGCAATCCATTACAGCAGCTCTGCCATAAATCCTTCTGTTACATCAACATCCATAAGCAGGGCAGAATATTATCGACAAATTCAAATGCAGTACAGTCCAGCACACCACCGCCAACCACTGTAATGTCAATAATAAACATAAAGCTGAGGACTGAATAGTTATCGATTTCTAATATGCAGCACATCGAAAAGGCTGCAGTTCACAATATACACGGTGCGCCTGTTAAAAAATTAGACATATTTAATTCAAACAGATACAGGTTGTCTATATTTGTTGATGTGTACTACTTATTTCAGTCTGCGGTTCGACTGACACGAGCCAAGTCTTATTATTATATCGCCACACCTCCCACAAACGTGACTGACACGCTATGAAACACCATGTCAGTGGTTTTTATGAATTCCTGCCTTCTTCCTTATCTGATGTCTCTCATGGCGTCTCGTGATGAAGCTCCATCACATGTTTAAAGTTATTAAGAAGTGAATAATGAACTGAAGCTTAACTGTAAAATGTTATTTCGCAGAACAAATCGAAATTAGATGTTTTCCACGAATCATTCAGCAAACATCAACAACAACTGAAAATGTAGAAGTTACGTATACGTTTCAAGGATTTATGGCAGAGCTGCTGGACTGGATTGTGGTAATGATTGTGTGTATGCAATAAAGTAACTGGTGAGTATGTGTGTATGTTTCTATTATGTTTACGTGTTCTGATAGAACTTCTGTGTGATGAATGAAGGCTACTTGTACTTGTAGAAGGTGTGTAGACACACCAGCTAATTGAAATATAAGTTAAAAATTCATTCAAAAAACACATTTTCTTGAGTTAACTGTGCCTTCTGGGATTTCTGTAATTGAGATTGCATGGGAGGAACACAGAAATATCGCTAAAGACAATGGTTAAAAGGTTAAATTAGGTAAAAAAATAATGATTAAACACTGGAAATGTTTAGCAAAGTGGACTTTTATACAGATGGGAAGCATAAAGGAGGGCTAAATAAATAAAGAATGTGGTCAAAACAGCTAAAAGTAATGAGAAAACAGCTAAAGTAACTAAAAGGACTTATGGAAAAGTGGTTAAAAAGTATTTGTTACTGTAGCCTCAGCTGAAAATATCTGCAGTGTGACACCTGAAGGTGCATCAGACGGTGCTGTGCCAAACTGAAAACACTAATTATTAAAGCTGCACTCCTGCATATTTGCACCTGAGGGGCAGTTTGCTCACTCGGTTCGTTCATTCTGGTGTTTAATTCTTGTTATGTTGCTCAACCATCCCTTAAACGATCCGCTGGGCAGCACCGCAAAGCCACGCCAGACCATAGCTCACGGCTAAATGACGGCGGGTGACGGGCCTCCAGAGACGATCGGGTGGCAGCGTGAGAGATGCTGTTACCCTCCGAGACGGAGCCTGATAAGAGTGACGGGGCGGGGAAAGACAAGACGAGGAAGAGGCGACGCAACGATGGGAGTTCCGTGGCTCAAACACTGGTCCTGGCTCAAGTTGGGGTTTGATATTTCACCTTTATGCTCAGTTCGTGACTCTGCTTACTTGTTTAATCAGTTTAGGGCGTGATAAGTAGAAGACTGATGTAGACTTACAGTGAATATGGTGCTGTTCTAGGGTTGCTAAATGAAAAAAATAAATGTGTCTCAATGCAAATCCGAATGGTATGTCTGGATTATCTGTCTAGAATCAGTTGTGCAGCATTACGAAGAACATTATTCCAAAATCATAACACATAATGACATATACAGTCACGACATTCAATCTTCAAAGCCATGGATTGCGTTCTATTGTGGTGCATTACGTCAGACAAAGCTCTCTGCAAATGCCAAACGGTAATTGTGGTGACTGATTTTGGTTATTTCTAATTACAATTCTGGAGCGGTCCAGTTTGACAACTTAATTTTGTAGGATGACAACACACCATTATCTTATTATTAAAAGAATACCATGATCAGGTGAGTGTTATTATTCTTGTATGTGAGTGTTTATAATTGATTTAATTCTACTATTTAACATTTGTTTATTAGTTTTTATTTGATGTTAGCTACAGTGACTTCTACATTCTAAGGAGTTGTGTCTTTGCTGAAATTAACAATTCATTTTGAATTTTATAACGACCCCACCCGCCTCTAAATATTAAGAAATGGAGAGTATCATGCCATATTTGCTTTTTTTAAAAAACTATTTGTCTACTGTTCCTTTGATATCAGTTTTGTTAACAAGTTTTTCATAACACTGAAATCCAACAATGTTTCCACTGTTCTCTAAATGTCAACAAGTGATCTTCAGGCTGATGATCTAAATGTGATCTTCAGGCTAATCGTAAATTCTGTCCTTATTTTGCAATTAATGGTTCTCCACCACAAACCTCAAATTCCTGTTGCTCTTTGGAGTTAAAGATGACTACCGGTAATCAGTTCTAAAAATCTCTTTGGCTCTACAAAAAAAGAGTTCCTTTTTGATCTCATCTGAGCTACCGTATGTCCTTAAAATTCATTCTGAAATTCTTTGAAAACTGACAGCACTTTATACATTTAAAAGATTTGTCTCTTTATTTTGCTTTTACGTTTTTCTCCATCACCTTTTCTGCCTTTAATTATGGGCTGAAAATGATTTGGGAAACTGCTCCTGAAAGATTAAAAACCTGTTCTAGTACAAGTTTAAGAATACTGGAGGTATGATTTCAGATAAAATAATAAGACAATCTGACAAGTAAAGCCTAAAATGATTGAATATATAAGGTTTAGGGAGTTTATGGTATCATTTTTAGGTGTGCATCACCTCTTCCACATAGCATGTGTGACTTTTAACACTTGGACCACCTGCAAGAGTTGCACAGCAGAAAGACTCTGCATTTGAGATTCTAATAACTCACTGGGTGCTTTCATGATGCTAACTTTTGCTTCCTCACATTGTCTCTCATCCCCTGACCTGAACGGTCTTCCACTTACTTACAAAGCACCTCGAGGAAACCAGGAGAGGAGCTCAGAATGAGGAAACACAGGTGCATCTCACAAAGCAGGTTTCATCAAGTGACATGATGTGTTAATTAGTTTTGGGTTTGATTTGACAGGTGATGCAGCACACCTTAAACGCCTGACGCTATGAAACAAGGATTTCTCATTTGACAGTTTTGACATGCCAAAAGGTAGCAAAGAAACACATTAGCATAATGAATAGCACCTCATTCAATGCCAGAGGTCAAGATCAGCTTGTGAGCTAAAAGGGACTTTCATCAGTGCATGTGGATGTTTGTAGTGCTTCTCCATCACCTCCATCATGGGTTGAAGCTGCCTCTGTAGGAGCTCACCTGTTATCTGAGTTTGTCCCTGCGGGTTGAAGGAGTTTGCCGCCGTGTTGAGAGTTGGTCGGGGAGCCTGAGTGGGAACCGTGACCCTCACCCTCATCCTCTCCAGCTCACTGAGGCGGTCCGAGAACAGGCCAGTTTTGGGAGGATCCTCGAGCTTCTGGCGATGCCCTGCAGAACAACAATGAAAACACAATTTGATTCAAGCATTGCTGCTGCGGCGTTGCATGCAAACCATATTTTCATCACGGTAACATCAAACACGCTGTGAGGATGTTTGCTGCTCTCTTGGCATGCAGTTTGCCAGTCAGCCTGTGTGATGCACGACGCGGTGACTCAGTTCTTCTGTCCAAGTCGGTAAACAGTTTGAGCTCCAAAACAAAGACGAGGCTTTCGGGAAAGGGATCCAACATCCTGCTAATTAACTTATTAGGCAAATATCTCCTCGCACCTTGCACAAGAGAAAAAGAAAGATAAGATGTATTCAAGAGGGAGTGAGAGGCTGGATGTATGAAGAGTTTTAACCTGAGGCCTCTTCCTCAGGTAAACAGCAGCTCTCACGCCATTCCTCTATTATCCCCACAGGAGTCTATGCCAAATATGTTATGCCCGCTTTTTTTCCCTTTCCTGCATTCCTTTGCTGATAATTTTACACCCTTTATATCCCTGATTCTATTCTCATCGCTCTCTCAGGCTGGTAACTCTACACTCCTCCCATCTACGAATATATGCAAACACCAACACAAACACTAGACAATGTGTCAGTCTGAGCCCGTCCCAGCAGCCTTATCTGCCCCATAGAGGGAACCAAATCAAAACCTGCCCAAAGGCCCCAGGTGGAGGCTACAGTTTAGCAAAGGTGGGGTAGAAATATAGGCCTGTGCACACACAGTTCTTTTCAACACTGACACAGGACTGTGTCGGTGCGTCTGTCTGGTCTTGCACCAGTTCCCCTGTAAAGGCGGTAAAGTAAATATCAAACAGAGGAGAGTAGAAACTCCTGCTGTGCTTGGCAGCGCTCCAGCTGGCTCAGGCAGAAACAGCGAGCTACTTCAGAATCCTGCCCAACCTGCCTGTTGCCTGGGCTGGGAACAAAGGCCTGGCACAACACCTAGAACTCTGGGTGTCGAGAGGACAAGAGAAAGAAAAGAGGGAACAAAAGGAAATCTTTAAAAAGGATCATCATCTGAAAGCACTATTATAAAGATCAAAGACAGTCTCCCAGCGTAACCTGTGTATTAACTACATCCCCGCTGAGGAACTCGGTTGCATGTCATGCCCAGTTTTCTGTCTCTGCAAATAAATGCAACACGACAAAGAGAAAATTCTTCATAAACCGCTCATAACGGCTTAAAATGCCTCCACGGCTGCAACAAAACATTATTTCTGCATGCTATTGCAAACCATCTGACTCTTCACAACAAATTCATTTACTCCGGTCGCAACAGTTTGGAATTTTAATACCAAAACGCTGCTGCCATGAAATGAGACTGGAGAATGGCGGCAGTGAAAAAGCAGCCCGTGACAGTCAGACAGACCATGATTTTTTATTACAATGACGTTACCCGACTGGCATCATCATCCGGCTCAAAATAAACAGACAATCTCATCATCGGCTTCGTCTAGTTTCCTTTGAAATGGAGAATAATATTAGCTACTTAAAGAAACCTCAGCTTATTGAGGACTTTTCGGACATAATTCACGTCCACATTTCATTAACAACGTTTCCCCCCGTCGCTCCTTGCGGATAATTTGTGCCTCTCGTTGGCGTTCCTCGTCTCTCTCTGTGCGAGCTTTGCCCAGTCAATCATGGCGTTTCCACTTTCAACAGACCGAATTTCTATTCTAAAAAAGCCTCGGGACACAGTGCAGGCTTTGTGCAGCCTGTCTCCTAGTGATGGGAATAAATAGCAATGGGAGACAGACATAAGTGAGGAGGAGGCTCATGGAGAAGAAGAGACCCCGATGACCAGTAAATTAAAAGCCCTGGATGATCCAGTCAGGCGACACAGGCTGAGTGCTGAATGGTGAAATAGTTAGAGAGGATCTTGGAGGAGGATCCACAAATACATTTTTAGATGTACATTTAAGCAGCTCAGAGCTTAAATTCACAACTTCAGGAACTCTCAGCTTCCATCCTGAGCCACCGTATTGTCAAAAAAAATCTATGTATACAAACCAGTTTAAAGTGTTTTTTCTCGTATAGGAATGCAGCAAGTCAACCACCACATTAAGGTCCAATTTACACTCCAAACAGCCAGACCTCAAGTCCATTAGTTTAGCAGGGCCTGACAGTAAATACAGTTTTTCATGAGTTAATTACACCTTTTAGAGGACAACTGTTGCCAAACACAAGACGTCTCAGCTGTTTTATCGGAACCCTAGCAGGGCGGAGGAATGAGCCGGGGGTATTTAAAGGAGCGGGAAAGGCGGATGATTTCACTGCCGTAGGGAAAGTCCCTGAGATTCCCATCATCCCTGTGAAAACAGCGGAGATTTTCGATAGCGCCTGCCACTTCCCTGCCCTGCCAGCGGCCGGAAACATGGACAGATTCAGACCAGATGTGAGCAACTTGCACTGAAACACACGAAAAAATAAAAAGGACGTATGGAGACACGCTCCTGCACAGACAGTCATGCACGCTACACCCCCACCCCCCCACACTAAAATAAGATTAATAATGATTAGATAGCACCTCTATAGATAGTATCTCAAATCACACGGTTGCACACTGATCCTAGAATAGTATTATTTCAGCCGTCCCAGAGACATAAGTCTGGATTCAGCTCACCCCTGCTGATCTGATAACACTTAGTAAGAGCAAGTAGGTAAACAGAATATAAGTCTTCTGTAATTAATGGCAGCATTAGATTGAATCTGAGCTCTGAGCACCGAGATCTCAGGCGAACGCTTCCCTCATGTGTCCCGGCTGAAAATATCCCACAAATACCCTATAGTTCTCTGAGCGAGGGGAATGATTTGTGTCGGGATTTCACATGACAAGGGTATCAATGTACTTTTTAAAATCTTAAGTGGCTCCAAAATGTTATGAATAGTGAATGAATTTTCGTGATATATGCTCATTCGCCTTCTTTCCAAGAGTCAGACGGGAAGATTTATACCTCGCTCATGTCTGCATGGCAAAAATTAACATACTAAATACAAGGCTGCAGCCAGCAGTCGGTTGGATAAGCTCAGCAAAGACGAGAAACGGGGGAGCAGCTTCTAGTCCGTCTAAAATTCAGATTTTGTACAGTATGCGCGGTTTCGCCTCTCTGCAAGAAGGTTCAGGGAGTTTGTATGTGTGCCTCTGGATGCTCGGGACATGACTGGTAGGTAACTAGTGGTTCTAAATTGGCCATAAGCATGACTGTGAATGTGAAAGGCTGTGGCTGCTTTCCAAATTGGATACAGTTTTTCACTTTAAGTACTGTTTACAGCTGCCCTCGTGAACTATGTACAGTTTCATGCAATATGCAGCCAAAACATACTACTTCATCACAATATTGTGCTTTAAATGTCGTCTGTCGCAGCATGTTGTGTGAAATATACTGGTGTGCGACACAGTGATGCAACTATGCAGGGTTGAAAGCTAAAATGGCCAGAAAAACATGCCAGCTTGCAAACTGCAAAATTCAATCGAATATAGCAGGACATCTCGATATTTTTGGCAGAATACTTTGCAATAAGACACACTAAATCATTTTCTAATGCACTTTACAACATAGAAGTACAAATATTGGAAAACACCCTGCCTCTTTTTGTTAGTCTTGACATGAAAAACTATCCGAGTCAGTCTAGTTTCCCAAAAATCATGCTCCTATAAAACTAAACTGTATTCTCAATTACAGTTTGAGGAAAACATTTTCTGCCAGATTATGTTTGTGACATAAGAAAGAGCATTTCTAATTTATAGTTAATTGGTACCATGTGTTTTCTATTCTACTGCAACCCTTTTTCATCCAAGCAATTATATTAGATGCGGTGGGTAAACCAGTTAATGGAGAAGACTGAAACATGTTTTCAAAAGGTCACATTTTATCACAAGCCATGATATTTTAAAATCAAATCATTAACTAAGCTTCTAAAATGTAATTACAACAACCAAAGCATGATTATTTTTCTAAAAACTGATTGAAATCTGAAAATAAACAAGTGAAAATGTAACTTAGGAATAATGGTGCTACTTGGGTGAGGCTTTGGTGGTTGGCCAACCACTCCATCGGCCGGCAGCCACCTTACACTGACTTTGTGGCTCTTTCAAAGTAAAAGCCTTAACTAGAACGCCACAAGTGGGAAAACACATTTGTTTAATGACAAAATTGCAATTCAGTCAAACTGAGAAGGATGTTTAGGTGGATAAGAAGGTCATTTTGTGGACAGGATGAAGCTAATTAATGAATGGATGTTGAATGGAATGAAACAAAGTGATAAGATGTTAGTGAGTTTAGAGATGCTGGTAGTTACATGTTGTTATTGCAGCACAGAACCAGGCTAGCTGTTTCCAGTCTTTATGCTAAGCTAGGCTAATACCGCCTGTCTACAGCTTCCTTTTTACCTGTGAGAGACAAATATAAATGCATTTCCAGAGGGTTTGATCTATTCACACTCTGTACTCGAACATATCGTCAGACGCATCAGTAGGAAACTCTCCTGCCTCCTGCCTGACTAAGTAACATGTGAGGACAATGTGGAGCGCCAGAGAAATCCTGAATAAATGGGATAATTTATAAATCTGCTGTCACGTCATGCCCTCTAAGCCCTTCAGTCTGGTTTATGATCACCGGGTGGATGAATGTATCTTTGGGGCTGATTCAGAAACAACCACCCCCCCTCCTCCAATATGCTCTTGGAGCCTGGGTTGAATCAGTCGGTTTGTATTTGTGTGTGTGCGTCAGTCATCTCACGGTGGAACAGTAAAGTCAATGAAAAAATACACTGGGTCCATATTTCACTTTTTTATTTGGAGCCCTCACAGTGGCCGTGTTGTGTTTTTTTTTTTTTTTTCCTCGAAAAACAATGAATTATTTCAGGTGGCGACGCCGAAGCTGGTGGAGCGAGTCGAGCATGGGGGTCTGGTGCAAAACGGGAGAAAAGAAAGAGAAAAGAGAGTAAAAACAGAATTCGGAGAAGTGAAAAGGGAGAGAGGGGAGAGGAGGTGTGGGAGATGAGGCAGCGAGCGAAAGGGGGAGCCAGGCAGTCGTGGAGCTCTGCCAGCCGTCTGTGTGGTCCATGAGTTCCAGCCTGGAGGAAGCTCGCCAGGCGAAGGGAAGGGCACACAAACTCACACACACTCACAGAGGCAGACATACACAACAATCCCCAAAGGCAATACGTTTATTGAACGCACTTTCCGCACTTTATACACATTTGTGCAACATTGTGCAAAGTTTAAAGACTCTTTGGCGTGTGTGTGGTTTTTCAGGCAGCACCTCTCGGCTCGAATTAAACTGTTTTGATTCGGCTTTTTTTGTCGCCCGACCAAATCCAGACTTTGTCTCTTTATCTCATTTTATGATTCACTTTCTGCCGTGCTCTTTATTCCTCTCTGTCTCTCCCTCCCACTGAATAATTTTGTGTTTTTGCGTTGCAGAGGCCTTGGCACCTCTTCAAGGAACTTCATAAGACATTCAAGTGACTGTCTGCCTCTGGAAAAGCCTGAAGTATTTCTTTTTTTCTCCTCTCTTTTTCCCCTCCTCCCTCCCTTCCCTTTTCTTTCCTCCTGATGTTTGGGTGAGTTTTATTTGTCCGGCTCCCATTGTTAAAAGCCGCTTGAAGCGAGTCAGCAAGCAGCAGAAAGGTGAATTTTCCAAAATCCTCTTTAATCACCTGGACGCCGAACAAAAAGTTTGCTCTATTTTTGGGCGGGCTGCTCGAGGCGTTTACTGACAGATATAGGGGCTTCGTTCCTCTACATAATTCAAGGAAATTAAATGGCAGCTGGCTGACATCATCTAAATATCGGTTTAATTAGAATCTGCGAGGCTTTCAGCGTTTAGCACAAAACGTAAATGGCTGTTGTATGAAACAAAGCCAGGGCCTTAGAGCAGGTAATAGTAGCCTTCAAGCACATGTAAAGACGTGTGTGTGGGGGTGAGTGTGATGACACCGAGGCCTGTTGGTGTCATCATAACCGACGTTAATGAAGCCAGCTCACTTACTCATATTGTTTCCAGGCAAGCAGCGCTGGAAGTGGCAGCTTTTTAAGGGAGGTTTTAAAAGGTTGTAACTCAGCAACCACTACAATAAAGGCAGTTTATAGGGGTGGGAACTCTCAGGAATTCTTGCAGTTTAATTTAATTCCGATTTTTTCGGAGCGGGAAAATTAACCAAACATTGAAATGTCAAAAACTGCAGTTCCTCAAATGTCCACTTGAGGCTGGCTCAAAAAGCGAGTCAATCCCCATAGAGCTCCATGTTAAAATGTCCAACTTTAAAGCAGAAATAAACAAATTTATAGCCTGTTATGAAAAATGGTTTTGGTCTCTATAGCTAACGTCCCCATTTATGACAACTGCACATCTGTTAGATTGTTATATAAATGTCCCATTTGAATTGCATTAAGGCTTAAAGTTATGCATAATTACAGGCATGGTTTCTCTGAGTAACAGGAGGGCGATGTTATAAAAGAGTCTATGGTCCATATTTGTTTGCATGGCCTGCTTTAGCTCCACTCAAGTTCCACTTCTTTGCTAATTCTTAAATTAGGTAGGTATTAGGAGGAGCCAGAGTCACAACACTGAGCTTCAAAACTGCTCTTTGGGAGGCCTATTGGTGAAATCAAGAAGGCTTTATATTAGAAGTTGACCAATCATAAGGCTGACAGACTATCAGATCCAATATTCCACAATTTTCCTGTCAAACATGTCAGTTAAAAAAAAAAAAAAAGATTCCCAATAAAATAAATAATTTGAAAAATTTGCTACTTTGGCTTTGATCAGTGGTCTTGAGCAATGTTTAACCCACAGATTTGAAAAACATGGGATTGGTTACACAGCCTATCAACACTGAGGGATAAATGTTGAAAAGTTCTCTTTTAGTTAAACACATGTAAGACACAAACAAATAAATGAGTTGTAGTTTATGTGCATATCATTTCCAAATGTCCCCCATCGGTCTTCTTGATTACTAATCATCAGTACTGGTAATGGCTCTGAAAAATCCAAATCGGCTGACCCCTGCTTTATATACAGTCCTTGTTATTGACTCAATAAAAAGCCACTATATTCTGGCTCCCACTCCGGCGCAATGTGTGCCAAACCACTGACTCCTGTCTTTTGCCCACTGAGCTGCAAATGAAACATAACTGACAGCGAAGCCAACTGGTTCTGATGAGACTCGTTGTCTGACTAATACTAAAAATTCAGAGAGTATGCAGCGTTTTCTTTTTCTTTTTTTTACTGGCAGGGGTCTCCAGGCTCCAGGTTAGTAACTCAAGGTGACAGAAGCTTCGCTGTGAGGGCTCCCAGCTTTGTGGAGAGAAATTTACTACTTCTATGTCAATGTTTAAGTCGCTCAGCATAAATTGTCATGCTCACAATTTCCAGCATCCTCTACTGTAACTTGCCATTTTACGATATTTATTCTATATTGAGTTTGTGCCAGTATATTATTATTTTCTTTCTTATGCCAAGGCTCAAATTGCCAAAAGCTGGAGTGAACTAGAAATACGAAGCTTGGCCCAATAACTGGAAATGATGCGCCAATGCTTCCAAGGCAACACAAGTCTAATCTGCCACATGATGGCGCTGTAATTAAGACCCATGTAGCGTTGGAAAGGCCAAGCCCCTCACAATGTAGGACCCTCACACTGGATTGAAATTAAAATTCTACACGTAATTCCAAATCTCTCAGTGGCCTCTTCAAAAGACCTCCTGGACCATAGAAGTCCACCATGATGGATTTTTTTGTTGCTAGTTTGCATTATGTGGAAAACAAAGTGACATCTACTCTTTGTATTTTTACTGAATCAACACCAAACTTTGTATTCAGCATTGTAGGACTGAGCCTCATAATTCCAGTATAAACAGACAACACCAGACAAAACACATGACTGCCATTAAGGGCAAAAAAAATCATAACAAAGGATTTAGCTTAGCAAGAGATTACCCATAACTGATTGATAATAAGTCTAATCACAACAAATCTTGGTAGATCTTTTCAGGCCGTGTTTAAAAATGGATCTATCAAAGCATTTGGAGCCCGACACAGAAGGGGCAACACAAATGCCACAAAAGTTTATTTCAAAATCTGTAGGAAAGGACTTGATTTGGGGGTAAATATGAACCCAAATCTGAAGAACCATGTTGACTGGTCCATGCAGCGGAGTTCTATTCACTGTTATCTGATAAGCAACTAGTCTGGGGCGATGAAATGAAGGCAACATGTACCAGTGACGGATGCTTCAGAAATAGAAACAAGAAAATTGTCCAGTGGAATGTTGAATAGTTTCACTTAAATGCATCAGCTGCAAACCGCCATGAAAGCACATGACAAAAACGCAAAGTTCAGTGAACAAACCATAAGCATCTCCCTCTTTAGTTAAATAAACAGCCTTTCATATCCCTGTATTTTTGTGTGTTTTTCATTGCTGTGTTAACATTCACATGATCACCTAGATTAAAGTGGTTTCAATTCAAAGTGAAGTGTTTTCTGCTGAGCTTTGTTAAGAGTAGGTCCTAAAAAGTAATCAATAATTATCGATATCCAGTGAAAACCTGTTCAAATTTTTACACTTTTTCTTGTACTTGCTGCACATGGTGATTTAGTTTGGCTTTGTCAAACCTAAAACTTGCTCATGGCTTTAATTTTGGTCACTTTAAATGCTTCCTCCTCTTGAGCCCAAAAAGGTTCAAACCTGCAAATTGCCACTTGTGACTGTATTTTCCTTTTTGTGATTATATTTCTGGTTTTTACGCTATATTTTGACACATATTCTTGCTTTAAATTTAGCTCTGTGAAACCATTTGTAACTGCAAATAAAGCTGCCACTACACTGAAAACATAGAGAAGCTCCATATGTAAGTATCATGGGAGTGTGTGTGAGTCCTTGTGTGTGTCGCAAGAGTTTGGCTTGGCAGACAGGTCTCCTGAACCACTAATATTGTCTGCAGGCTTGTAAGTAACCGGGGCCTCTTCACCAGACTTGTTAACACCCTGACCAAAACCGAACCAAAACACGACCCCGTTCCCGAGCCCAGAACCCCCCAAGAACCCGTGGCTTCAAACGCCAGCGAGCGGAGACGGGGTCTGACCACTAACCTCCACCACTGACATACAACACACACACACACACACACTTCTCAGTAATGCAGAACAACCACTGCAATATGCCCCAACGAGACCCAGCGTGTGACGCCACAATGTTTTTTGTCACCTTCCATGTTTGTCTGTCATCAATTAACTCTAATGAGAACAGTGGGTTTGGACAGAAAGCCTTGTATATTGTGTTATTACGCCTCGGCTATTATCGCTCAGGAAGTTTGTCTCAGTCGGCCACTGTCAGGAGCAGCTGAAAGGAGACAGAGCCACCTATAAAAGCATATTGGTTGAAACAGCCACTCCCTGTCTATTAGCTCAAAATGACATTTAATGAGGCCTATTAGCTCTGCTCCAAATCAGCACTGTGGCTACGCTAGACTAATGACACCAATAACACACATTCTCCTTGCAAAGCATGTCATGTGGGTGCACATATGCAGACACACACACATTTCCAAATCATATCTGCATCAGCAAGCAGACATGCACGAACACGCACACACATATGCACACCCTCGTTGAAGCTGCTGGTGCAGTGGCAAACCACAGGCTAACCAAGAGCTGTCAAGCGATTAAGCACAATGCGAGCCGCAGAAACCGAGTTAGCCTCCCGCTAATAACACAGTGGCCAGAGGGACCTGACTAACCACTTTCCAAACCCCGCACACACACGTATACACTGTAAAAACCTCAGAGGGAAATCATACCGCAGATCTTTAAACTGGGCCCCCACCGATATTCGTCACTCTGACCACGCAATTAATTAACCGGGGCTTCAGCTCTGCAGTTCAGAGATACGAGGCCCCAGTCGTTTGCTGGGTGGTCCTGCTTTATTCTGATATTAGACGAGGAGCCGCTGGGGAAATGACATCCCTCAGGAAGACTCATATGGCTACCATAAGACTCATCAAACACAAAATATCCTTCCTGAGAGAGAGAGAGAGAGAGAGAGAGACACCCACCACCTCCACCAGCACTTTAACAAGGAGAAAAATCGCCAGTAAAACTGTAGAAGGTGTTAAAAAATAATCAGCACAGAGAATGTTCTTATTGGCCTTATTGTCAGCTTCATTCTCCAGGAACAACACAACAGCGTTTTTACCGTAGAGAGCCACACAGTGCCAGTGTGTGTCAACGTTAAAACGGCCTACTGTTCCCGTCTCCCCTCCCTGCAGGGGCCCGGTGCACGGCAGGCCTCCTAATTACCCACTCGTTTAACACAAAATAGAGCTGTAATGGCCGACAAAGCCCCCCACGTCTCAATGAAGCGTTCACACAGATAGAATCGCAGCCCTGGAGACAGCCGGTGCTCTCAGCTCCGGGTCTCTGTGCCGAAAAACCCTGGAGGAGGGGCGGCCCGGCGGAGAGGGCACATGTGTGTTTTGCCACCCTTCGACCTCGGCTTAATGACCCCTGAGAGGGAGACGTGTTCTGGCTGTAGTTTCTGGGTAAATTATACCACCACTGTAATTCTGACCACTTAACAGCAAAGGAAAGAGGTTCAGGGGTTATGTATGATGACATAGTCTTTATTGCTTAAATTACTATCCTGAGACTGAGGTTAGAACATGCAAACTTTGACTTTTTCTAGAGGCACAAATTGAGCCAAACGAAGGAAAAACAACGTGAAATTTTCTTATTGCACCAGAATCCCCTCACCTGATGTCAGGTAGAGTCGGGTTTGTCTATCTCGGTGGCTCAGGCTGTCCAGTGAGGAATTTTGGACGCAAATCCGAGACAGCAAACTTTTGTTGAGACCAAATTGAGCTTTTCTAAACAATCTCGGTTCCGGCTCCCATCTGCTCGCCACCAAATAACAGGACTTGTTTGAAAGTCATCTGACGGGGGACAGCAGATGCACAGGAAATGCTTTTGATCAAACAAGATGGCTCGAGAGTGAGAACGGATGGCGGTGGGGGGAAAAAGAAAAAAAGAGAAAAAGCGGGTGTGATTGCGAGTACATGTGCGTTTGAAGGAAAGCATATGCCTTTGTTTTCAAGGGGCGCATGCTGATGAGCGCCGAATGTCGAGGCAATTTTTTGGCACCACAGGCAGGTTTTCCTACAACCAAGAGTGATGGTGGTACTAATCCTACTGTCTCCCGGCTCCTCGGCGTCTCCTGCGTGTCCTGGTGCCATATGTGACAGGGCAGGCTGGCGGGCGGGTGGGTTGTTTGTGATGTGATATTGTTCATTGAGACGCCACGAGATGAGAATATGTTTTTTTTATGAATAGGGAGGAGGGTTGTGGAAACAGCTGCATGCCAGACCAGTTGGCACTGATGGCTATAGTAAAGTTTTTTTTTCCTCCTCAGTTGTTTTTATATGGCCCATTAAAATGAGCTGATGCTAGCACTCTGCTACCCAGTGTACCCTCGCAGGAATACTCTGCCTCGCATTTTATTCCTCGTCTTTCTCTCAAACCATCACTAGACAGACGAAGCTGCTTTTTCTCACAAGTTTTCTTTAATTAAAAGCCGGTTGATTTGCTAATTAACACAATTTAGGACTTTTTCGATATTGTTCATTTCAAACGCCTGGCTGCCATTGGCTGGCTGTGCAGAAAGTCCCGCCCACAGCTCATTTAAAGGGCCACTCCGCCAAATTTGCACGTCAAACCACATTGTGGTTGTGGTTAGTAAATAACCCTGATAATATCATCAGAAATCTGATCTACAATCTGGTCCTACATCACAAACTGGAGTTGCAGGGTTGAGTCTGTTGTGGTGCATTATGGGAAATGTAGTATTCACTATTTTTGGAGCTTACGAACTGTGGCTAGAAGCACGAAGAACTCAAATATCTCTTCTGTGCAACTTGACACAAATTTTATCATGTCATAACTCATAACAAAACATAAAAACTATCATTTAATTTCTCTGATTATTCATGATACAAAATGGGAAAAAACTAGCATCAAAACGTACAACATTTTTACAGATGTAACCAATCCTGGAAAGTAAACGGTGTCTCTGCATGCTATAGATGTTTTGCTATTTACATACAACTACAAACTTTCAATCTACTCTGCACCTCGGCTCTATTAGGCTGTTTCACCATGCTGAATGCATCTTCTAACAGCTTGATCCTCTGTATACTATTTTTGAGCCATGCTACATTTCTTTTATTGTTTAAGTACGTGTTGATATCCTCTAAATCTGTCTAATTTATTTCCATACCCGCTTCCTCTCTGCACTCCCTGCAGTTCAGTCAAATCATTTTTGTCACATGGCTACAGGTTGCAGCATTGTGAATTCGGCAGCATCAATTTATTTTTTGCATATAAATAAAGTTCTGATTAAATGTCATGATTTTATGGAAAGATCTGCTTAATTTTTAGTGATGAGGGCCATTGGACAGAGTTGACTCTTTCCCAAATCTAATTTTGGAGATGTTTTTATAAAGATAGCATGTCTTTCAAACCTGCCAGCAAGTTTTGGTGTTCAGAGTGTAAAAAGAAGAATGGTGTGGTTTGCTGTGTGCATGCTGTGCTGCTTGTGCGTGCGTTGGTACTCACTCCTGGGCTCACGCGGTCCGTCCACGGTGACCTTTATGGCTCGGTGGTAAGTGGCCACTTGTGGTGGGTTGGTGAATACTGTGATTGTCAGTGTGAAGCTCTTGCCTGTGGTGACATCAAACAACATCAAATGACATACCATCTGTGGAGACAATGACCAGTATTCATCTCTAAACCATCCCCAAGTCACAAGTGTGGTTGTGATCGCATAATACACAATACAAACTAGGGGGGGAAATCGACTTTAAGAGGATTAGTGACACACAACATTGGCTGTTTGAGAGGATCTATTTAGACTTTTTGGCAGCGCCTAAATGGAAGATTGACTGCAGGAGCCAGTATCTTGTTATCCAGAATTTCTAATGCAGCATGAGGGGGCGAGAGGCATTTTAATAGTCACTTCCTTTCTCGATAATCCCCGGCAGTTGCTGCCTCAGGGTTGAGTGTTTGTCTGTGCAAGTGTGTACGTTCTTCTATGCATGCACAAGGAATGTTCTGAATCAGAGCGCAACAGCCAAGTCAGCAGCAACACTAACGTCTGAGGTATGCAGACGCGTCATGTCGCCATGGCTACATACAGGAAACAGGAAGAAAAGGGGGCAGCGACTCATCTGAGCAGCTGTCCTGTTCAGCCATTCACCGGTGCGTGTCCTCCCTTCTTCCGCTGCAGCTCACTGTAAACACGCTTTTCAAAGCGGGCGTTAAGATGGGAGATATCAGGGCACAGATGCAACAGGTGTTCCACATAGCTGATCTGAGGTTCATGTGGGTGAAGCAGAGCCTCTATACTGCTTCCCTGCTGCGATCTAATCCGTGCTTACTGTCGAGGGAAGCCAGTACAACTCTATCAGTCGTAATGACGCTATCAGCAGTGTCTGATTCCTCATTAAATTAGCCGTCTGATGCATGCATGCCACTACCAAACTGTTTCATCCCTGCACCCATCAATCCTCGTCCATCTCTGCTGGCTCTGTCCATCTCTGTGTGCATGACTTTTAGCTATCTAACATCCTATCAGTTCGCTCTGCTTGTACTTATCTGTCATTGCGGGGTATTCATTTCAGACACCTCGTAGTCTGATCCACCCTGGCTCCTATGTCACTTCCGTTTACCGGATTCCGTGTCACAATGCGAGGTCTCTGTGGCAACTGGTGCCTACCTCACCCCATCATCCCTCCCTCGCCTTCTTCTGCTTTCTGACAGCAGTGCAGGAAACGGAGAAGTCGCTGCTGACAGCATTTACCACACTCAACTTATTGTAAAAAAATGAGAAAACAGTTCCAGAGGGTAAGCGAGGGCATGTTGTCAAACCGTAAATAAGATGATTTAGCACCACGACGGCAAACGACGCAAAGAGCTGCGCTGGTGATGCCAAACATTCAGGGAATGCCATTTGACTCAGTAGTCTCTGCATTTTTAGCGTGACAGCCTGAAGATATGCGCGGAGAGCGATGAGCCATGGGGCTGCAGCACCACCCAACATGTTTATGAGCCTGAGCTGAGCAGGGTCACGTCAGGTGAACGTTACGGAAAAGGTGGGGAAAAAAAAGGCAGTTGAGGTCCAAAGATCTGTGTGTCATCTGGTTTTAAAAGATTTAAAATGTATTAAA
This sequence comes from Acanthochromis polyacanthus, assembly GCF_021347895.1. Taxonomy (NCBI): domain Eukaryota; kingdom Metazoa; phylum Chordata; class Actinopteri; family Pomacentridae; genus Acanthochromis; species Acanthochromis polyacanthus. Next base: position 4,363,636 of record NC_067128.1, read on the forward strand.
GAGCCTGATATTTGACCAAAGCGAGGGGAAGCAGCCACTCAGGCTTTAGGGGAGATGGGCGGTAGGGTTTAGAGTGATCATTATGTGGTTGCCATGTTGGGAATGTGGCCACTAATCCACACCACTGAAGCTAATAGCTCCCACAGAGAGCTCCAAGGCCTCACCTCTGCCACTACGGCCCACGAAGCGAAGGTCGTTGAATCGTGCTACTTGGTTCTTCATCACACCTGAGGCGTTCCGCAGCTCGGCCGAGTAGTTCTCGTCGTTACCTGCCATTACCGTGACAACCGTCCCGTCGGGTATGTCTCCCAGGGCGACCACCTGTCAGAGGTCAAAGGGCGGAAATTCAAGAGGTGTTTTAAAGGGATGCAAAATTTTGACTCCCTTGTCCCTTTGTGTAATTAGAACCACAGTCTGCTCCTCTCGGCTTTCCAAAAGGGTTCAAAACTCTGTGTTGCAGCTCACCACTCATGATCTTAAATCATGCCATCCTCCTCCAAATTATCCTGATAAATGGATTTAATTTTATCCCCCCGAAGCGGTTTGATATATCATGATAAATGCGATTACGTGAATCATCTGAAATGCCGTGTCTTCGAACAAAAGGCGCGGAGGCCTCCTCGTGTTATCATTTAGATTCTTGGATGCAGATAAAAGAGGATGAGCAGGCCTACAGAGCTGCAGTAATTACAGAGCCGTAGAGCTAAGAATGGTTAAATAACACTTATATTTTATAAAGTGTCACATTTGATTTGGAGCCAGAACTACAGCTACAAATTTCCCACTTTGAAGCGTCTTTGATGCATCCTTTAAATAATGTCTGCCGAGTAATTAATAGGGCCTTTCCTGTGAAATATCATGGGAACAAAAAAAAAAAACATGTCGAGGTTTCAAAAGCAGCTACAGAGGTCGGAAATATGGGAAACGTTACTCTGTGGCGCATTTAAAAATCTGGTTTTCTGTGCATTTTAGCAAGTTAAAAGTTCAGTGAAAGTCAACACTTTTACACAATCACAATAATTTTCATAACAAGGCAAATCTGGGTGTAAATTATAAAGATAACATGCTGTACAATATGTTCAATCATTTTCACATTTCACAGGAAAAATAAGAATTTATCACCTTCAGTATTATGCTGCTTAATTCCCTGGAGAGAGGTACGTTTTAAATGAGCTTTTATAATTCACCATACTTTCTGTATTTTTGGAATAAATAACATTTTTGTTGTATTCAAAATAAAATGCAGAAAGAAAATGGTATAAACATGTGATTCCTTCTTTTTTTTTTACATGTTGACATATTCAAACTTCCCTTTAAACAGCACATGGACAAATTAATTATTTTTTAAAAATGTTGTTGGCACTGTAATTTGCTTGTATTGTCAGATTAACAGCCTCTGGAGGACAACATGCACGTTAATAATAATTTGCCAGAAACTGAAATACGTTCAGATAAAAAGTCAGGTTGAACACGAGGGAAGAAAAAACATCTTAAAATTCACATTCAACAACCTAAAAATAAATCACTATTTGGTATTTTCTTTATTTGAAATGAGTTTCTGTCTTCATGCAGTGTCTGTTTTCCTTCCAGTAGCTCATCCACCGTTTAATTTAGCTGCACGTTTCTGCGTCGGGACTCACCTTAAAAGCGACAGGCAGCGTCTTGTTGCACCGCCAGTGGGAGGGCAGGACCGAGCACAGAAAATTGGGGCTGTCGGTCCGGACCAGCTCGGCCGGGTGGTCGGCGATGATCTCGGCCATGCTGCGGTTTTCGTGGGGACGCAGTCTTGGCACCGCCGCCGCTGCGTCCGGCTGCCCGGCTGGAGAGCTCACATCGTTCATCTTCCCTGGGACCGGCTGGAGGCTACTGGACGGCGGACTGAACCTCCGACTGGCGCTGGGATCTACGGGAATTCGCATTACAACACCGTGGATTATCAGAAAAAGGGGCACCAAATGCTCTCCAGCTCCTCTCCTCTCTTTCTGTCTGACTTTCTGTCTGTCTTTCTGTCTCTCGCACACTCAGGGAGAAACTCGGAGAGTGCGCCGCTGCTCGCTGAACCTCAGCGCGCCTGCCAATGGAAAATGGGACTTGCTGAGCGCACACCGCGTTTCAAAAACCTTCTCCACTACAAACTTTAGTGGTCGCCTTCAAACGACATAAAATAGACTTCTCCGGCAAGAAAAACAACCCTTGAAAACTCGATGATGTCTAAAATGACAAGCTCTCTGTTTTTTCTGTTCAAACTTCTCGGGGGAAGAGTCCATGTGCCATAACGCAGGCGTAGTTGCTCATGTGCGAATATAAATAACATCAAATAAATGTCCGAGCGCGTAACAGAGGCTATACAATTACAGAAAGCAGGTCTGAAATGGAACAGTCGACCCAGATGCTCAAAAAAGGTTTTGTCTGTCTTCCTTTAGTGAGAAGTCAAAAGCGCTGCTCCAGGTGCGTCATTGAAGTCTTTGTGCCAAACTGAAAAGGCTCTCTGGAAGCCCGCAGGCTATGTACACACAAAAAAGTTTTCAAAGTCAAAGGAATAAGCTTTAACAATACTTAACAGGGCGATTTATAATCCCACGACGCCTGCAAATTGTGCGTATTTTAGTGGAAAGTCTTCCGGCCGAGACGCAGGTTTTTGTATAGGGTTAAAAAAAAAAAGGTTGATGAAGTCGGGAAGAAGAAAAAAAAAAAAGAAAATCATCGCCGGCGAGATGAAGGGAGGCGGAAAAACGAATCCCGTTTTTGTAGCCGTAAATGTGGTTAGTGTTTGGAGGCCGGGGTTTCCCGTGCTCAGGCTTTTTGTGGTTTATATAGCTCGGGCGCCCAGCAATTATTGCGCTGATGCGACTCCAACACGTGGTGTCTGGAGTCAGATCCATTCCCTCCGCCATAATCTATCACGCCTATATAGAGTGCCGGACAGCTCCCCGTGTAATGTCTATACCTTCACGAAACACACAAGGGGCTACACACCTCACGCATTTTCTCTCTCCGTCGTTATTCACACTTTTACGCACAGCACCCCGCCGTACATACCGACATGTTACCGCTCCCCGGTTCCGTCCGCACGCTCCTAACGCTGGAGTTTGTCATTTCCAGTCACCGGTCCATCACACCGTGTTGTGTTACTGCTGCGTCCCGACAACGTTGCGGCTCACGGCAGCGTCCACGGAGCCCAGCCTCGGGTGTAGCAGTGAGTTATGCTGCCAAAAGGTAGGAGTGAGTGAGTCACCGGAGAGCGGTGAGTCAGGTACAAGGCGCAGGAGTAGAGTTTCAATCGGGCGCAGGGGAGAGCTGTTGTGCAGGTGTACAGGTATTCTACTTTACACGGGCTTTAATTTATGTTCACCCACCCATGTGGCCGTCTCCTGATCCAAGGCGCTCATAGTAAAGTCGTTTATATAAAAACCCAACTTTACCAGTTTTTTTTTTTGTGCCTTATAATACCTGTTAAATTTACTGCATGGCTGTTTCATTGCATGGAAATTAAACCACATGCAAACAGCACCGAGGGATGGATCAGTTCGACTGTGCGTAATTACGCACAACTTGCCAGTAATTTATTATCTCATATTTTAAAATGCCAGTGGTAAACTAAGCACAAATATGTGACACAGTACTTGCATCTTACTTGGATATTTCAATTAAATGCAACTTTTTACTGCTTGTACATATTTCAGAGGGAAAAAAATACACCATGCCACATTTATCTGACTCCTGGATTGTCTTTTTTCTGTCTCTTTTCTTGTAGATTTCTCCAGATTTCTACACATAAAACATATGTCAAATTAAAAAAATATATATATGATGAATTGCTGTAGAATTATCTGCTCAGCAGTGTATAAAATGGTGAAAATTATAAGTATAACAACCACTTCCAACAGTAAACTGCTACTTATACACCATCTGTAATAATAATGTTAGATAATACAGTGGAACCCTCACAGGAGCTGTTTTTCTGCTTTAGAAATGCTTGTAATTTCCACAGTTTCAGTACTTTTTAAATAAAACTGATGCATTATTACCCATTTTATTTTCAAAATTATAATTTCTATGATAATTTGACTGATACTGAAATAATATTCAACTGGAAATGTCATTTTTAAAGCGTGCAAAAGCAAAACAGAAATACAAAGGATTCATATTTTTGATTTAAAAAACTATTTAAAAAAGCATTAATTGCATCTTTTCAATCACATACCAAAGCCACACTATGAGGACAAAAATATTTTAGGTGAAAAAATGAAAAAATATTTAATGTTATTTTTTTTTTCTGAAATATTCAGACTGTTTTCTGCTCCTAATGCCCCCAGTGAAAAGGCCTCCTCCGCCTGTCCCTCCTGTGTCTACTGTAGAGGGCATCATCTACCCTCTGTGAGACTCCATATCTCAGCCGGCTCTCATCAGCCACCCCACCCTCGGCCCTGATTACCCATCAGTCTCCCAGTGAGACTTTTCTGAGTGCCACATCACACAGCAGCATGTGTATTGCCACTCTGTGTTCCTTTCTTTCCGTTGCTCCCAAACAGGCTGTTTTATTGCAGCAACTCTTTAAGACAAAGGTCTTTGATACTCCAAGGCCTGCTTCAAAAAATAAATGGCACTGACGGGGAGGGCACAGCTGTCGGGGTTATTTGGATCCTGTCGGGGCTTTTTTGTAGCTTGTTTTTCATCCTGTGAAGTTACTTTTTTACAAAATACACTTCTGGGCAGAGATGGGGAAAAAAAGGTTGACTCTCCGTCCGTACTGCAGCACTTGAAATAACTCGACTTCTTATGTTTCATAAGTATGTATGTACGTGTGTGTGTGCGCATGCATGCACGTCTGTTAGCATGTGTGCGAGTGCGAGGATGTGGGAGGGATATATATAAAGTCTGAAAGCACTGACACGCATCTGGCACCTCGTCATGTGGAGGGGAAGAAGAAGGAAGAAAAAAAAAACCGAGTGATTGAGTTACACTTCCCTTCTGTGTGCCCCAAACACCAGAAATATGGTTCACATTGTCCAACATTCTCAAAGATCAACTAACAATTCATGGATGGATAAATGCGAATTGTAGTAATTAAATCTGTAATAGCGATAAACATGGCCTTGCAGGAACCGTGGAGCCGGTTATTCCAACAGAGTTAAATTTCAGCTCCGATAATATTGTCCCTCTTTTTTTGGATACATGTAGAATAATGTGGAAAACATCCTAAATGTTGAATTTAATTTAGGAAATGTTAGGGATGAAATAACATGCCAGCAGCCTAATCAGCCCCATTACTTTTAATTCAGACTCAAATTTGAAATGGAATTTAATTTTAGAGCTGTCTACTTGTATTTGTGCAGTGTAGGAACTCAGCAGCTTTTTTCTTTTTTAAGGCAAACTAATCAGTCTCAAAATTTGGATTTGTCCCATGGAGAGGCAGCACATTTTCCCCAGGCCCCCCAAAAACCCTTCCTCAACCGTAGTCGTGACTTAAACCCTGACAAGCTCAGCTCATCAAAGAGTGTTTGTCCCATCTGACTCCGCTTTCCTTCACCGCTGCACATTCAGCATCTGTCTTGCAGCTCCCTACAGGATCCGTTCATACAGCCGAGGCCCTCTCTGTCTGGCTCTCTGTCATTCAGAGGTAGTGGGCCTGAACTCTGCCCAAAAAAATCCACCATTTGATGTCGCTTAGATGTGAAGGAGACAGCAAGAGAAGGCGTTAATGTGCCAGAATATACTGTTCAATCAAAAAAAAATTGCACTTCCCCGCCTCAACGTCGCGGGTTTATTCCAACTCCCCTCCAAAAAATTACATTTTGATTAAATGTGAACGCTTGGAACATTTGGACTTTTTGGGATATGCGACCGATCCTGCTCCGTATTAGCAGATTTAATATGATGGAGTAATGAATCTAGCATAAAGCTGTTCAGCTATCCAGCGGGGCCTGCTGCTCGCCTGGTGCACAGCTGGATCGTCTCTCTCAGCTCTGGTATTATTCATCTACTGTGTTACACTGGCTTGGAGTCATTGCACAGTAGGAGAAGTCACTAACAGTGAAGAACCACAGCGTACCACATTGAGCAGGATGTGCATTTTATGATTTATGGTAATATTGTATTTCTGCCGCTCAGTTTCAATTATTTGTTTTCAATAAAAATCAAACTAGTCTGACATTCTCCGGCTAATTTTCCCTGTCGAGATATCAAGCATGTAATAAAACTTTCTGTTCTCATTCCCACTTGGAATGACAAAGACTGTGCGAACCGCTAATATGTACGCCGTCTGTAATGTTGTCAGCTGACTGGAAAACGTGCAGAAATCATTCCCTGTGTCTTCTGCAGTGTTTGACATGCACAGACAGGAGCAGCACCTCATCAGGGAAGGTGGCAGAGCTCAGAGCTGAAGCTAAAAAATCAACAGTTTAAGAAACACAGTCTCTTGCAAATGCACTCGTTTTAATTTTTAAGCAACTTTACTGTCTCCTCCTCGCTCCTTCTTCTCACAAGCCGTGCTCTCATCCTTCAAGAAGAAAAGTACAGCCACTTAAGGCTCAGGATTAAGGCTCCATTTCACAGTGGTGCATTTTTCAAGACACTTAATTATAGCTTTCTAGAGGAGTGCATTGATGAGGCCCAGGCTTTTTCAGCTCTAACGGGATGTTTCCATGTTTGGCAGGCCACCAGGCGGACGCTCGGCCTGCCAGCAAGCCAATCAGCGAGGGCCCACCGGGCTCGACGGACAGAACCGGCCAAAGCCCCCGGTCTACTAGCCAATCAACCGAGGAGCCGCAGAACCAGCTAGGCCGGTTAGCGGACCAATTAGTGAATCAGAGAGGAGGAGGATGACGAGGACGTGCAGAAACTTTACTCCTCCTGACCTCATCGACTCACTGAATCCCAGATCACAGCTAAGACCTTAATGACTGTTTGCGATCGAGCCCCGTGACATCACCGTGAACTGCCGGGACGACGACGGCACGTTCTGCGGTGCGTTTAAGTGTGTGTGCACAATCCCAGGCTGTATTAGACTCACTGCAGCGTCCTCGTGCCGGCGGACTTTAATATATTTCAGCAAGAGATGCAGAAAGAGTTCGCCTGATATTTCACTCTGCTTTTTTTCAGAGCAGCATGGAAAGAGATGGAGGGGGCGGCTGCTCGCTGCTTGTGGCAGGAGGGTAAAAGAGAGAGGGAGGGAGGCAGAGAGGGAGGCAGGGAGGAGGGGTATAAAGACAATTTCCTCTCTGCTCTTATTGCTCTGACTGTCTGCCGCCTACCGCCTTCATGGAGGTCCCTAATTGAGATCACTTGTACTTAAAAATAGGAACAAAAAAGGAACTTCAGTGGGCTGGGAGATGTAGAGGAGAAAATAAAGCAGTAATATGTGACGAAGGCTGCCATTAAAGAGTCCCAATGATAGATGTGAAGGGGGTACAGAGCTGAGAACTGGTTGTGTGTCTGCCAGGGAGCCTTCAGATGTTGACGTGTCACACACCACCTGCTGTCACGCAGTGTATTTGTAGTTTTTCCTCTGTGTATGTGTGCGTGTGTGCAGCTCTTTGATGGGGTTGGGTGACAGTGCTGGGACTCAGGCCAGAAACATGCCAGAAAAGTTCCACTTCATGTATGCATGTGTTTGTGTGTCCTTTACATCGCTGCAACAGAATATCGTATACTCAGCCGCCCCTTCTGTGCCATTAGCTCTGCTATTATTAGTCTTTCACTTCACTTCATCCGTTCCACCAATCAAACCATCCCAGGAGCCGCCTCTCCCAGCCTCGATCCCATAATGTCCCTAAAGTCGAAGCTGGTTTTCCCTTCAAAACCATCTATCACTCAATCAGGGCAGATCGAGCCATTAATCAAACAATGAGCCCCCCTCCTCAGAGACCAGTTTGAAGGATTGGCCTGAAGGAAACGCAGCGTATCCAGGAGTGGTACCGGACCACGGCTGGGAACAGGAACCCTGTAAAGAGCGTTTTTCTTGGACCGAGACTCTCTGTAGGTGCTAAAGACAATACAGACACTCGGGCTAGGCCAACATTCCACTTTACACTTTTCCCTTCCTCTGTGTATTTCACTGGTCTACTTCCTCTCTGCAAACTAGCCGGCTAGTATCAAAATATTTATAGTACATCTGCAAGACATGCTGTTCTCATGTATCCAGGACCGTTTAGCCCTGTGTTCATTATGCGAGGTAAAACTAATACCAGATTTACGGGGGGATATTTCTCTCTGTTCTGGCTGTCCGTGCGGCGCGATTGAGGATGATTTATGTGAGGCGAGGACGCTCAGGCGAGATAGATAGAGTGAATGAGCGGCGAGAGGCGAAAACAGGCAGCGGCCCAGACGAGCGCTCGCAGGGGGGCTATCGGCTATCGCTCGGCCCCGTTTCCAGCGCTCCAGACTGGGGAGGAAGGTAAGGAAGGACAGGCAGCGGCTGGAGGAAAAGGAAGGAGATGGGAGGCAGGGATGTATGTATGTATATGTGTGGAGCAGCAGGGAGAAGGAATGTCAAAGTGCACCGGGTCCAAATCGATGAATGCAGAAGAAGGGCCAGATGGGGAAAGAACTCTGTCATGGATGCTCAATTGCACACAGACATAAACATTTAACCATACATGAAGTAAACCCACGTCTGGAAATGTCTCGTATACATTTTTATTTTGGAGCCATTTGTATTTGTATTAAATATACCGTGTGTTTTGTTTGGCGGTTATCTCAGAGTGGGCATCCTGAATGGACTTTTACTGCACATAGGAAAGCTTAAGCCCTGGCGCTGCTCGACCGCTTCATTTCTGGGGGGTAATCGCATCAAAACTGTCAGTCAGTGAAGTGTCCAGGACTGAAATAAAAGCCAATCAGATAAATAGAAAATGAAAAAAAGAAGAAGAAAAAAGCAGCACTGGGCAGGCAGCACGAGCAGCCACCACAGCGGGCGTGCATCGAGAAACTTCACAGCGTTTTGGATCTTTTCTCTTTTTCCTGATCTCTTCCTGATCACGGTCCAGCTCGGAGCGGCTCCAAAAGCACCGAGCATGAACTCTGCAACCTGGAGCCACACATGCTAGTTAGAATTCCAAAACCATTTAGACGTCAAAAATGGCACCAGGAAGCCTCGAACAACTGGAGAGGCTGCACGTGGAGCGTCTGAGTGGTGAATGAGTTAAAGAGTTAAGCCTTGCTGCTCACTCAGAGATGGGCCTTTGCCTTAAAACCTTAGCCTGTAATTACACTGAGCCTATTAGGCTACTGGTCAGAAATGACTCACAACAAGGTGGGGGTGTAGCGAAAGGAGACAGACGGATGGAGTTCACTTTCATAGCTTCCAGCCTGAGATGTCCTCAGACAAAATCAATCCCAGCCATGTTCGGAAAAGCGACCCGAATCAAAGGAAACATCATCAAAGTGGAGGGAAAACATGATTTCACGGCAGATAAATGACTATTGTCTGATTATGCGACCTATGACCCTGTATTTTCCAGTCAGAAGTCGCTGGTTATTCCAGGACGAGGCCTTTTACTCACGTTCTGTTCTGCCCCTGAGCTGAGACTTGCATGACGCCAGCTTTATAGAGTCTAAATCGAGTCCTGAGCAGAGACTCATCGACTGCTGGGTCCCTCAGGGAACATCAATTACGTTGTGAAACGTTGTCCTTCAAACACAATCTATTCTGTGGTGTTGCATTATGGCAAAGCTGAGAATTTCAGCGTCACATACACAGAAAAAAAAACCCTCTCTGGCAACGGGCTTGTTGGGATGTGGTCTTGAGCTGACAATTAAATTGTCCGCTCGGAATACGCAGTCACTCTGGGAGTGCGAGATTTACGGCGAATAATTTTGCGAGAACTGATCATCCTAAATATTTTAACTGGATTTTATGGCACCGTAGATCACTCTGATATGTTCTCATGGCCTCCTGGGACTGAAAACTGTCCCCAGTAGTTGCAGAACTCATTTACAGACAATTAAAGAAGCTCCGTACAATCCAACCTCATTGTTCCTGCAGAAGAGGCAAACATTTGACGTCTTACAAACCGCAAACCCTCATCGTGTGTCTCCACGAACCGTCCTTCAGGCAGCTTATACCAGCAAAGAAACATAAAATCAGAAGGTTAGAAGCTGTAAACATTAAACCTGTGTTTACTCTTCTTTTTCATCAGTAATAGTCTCACACTGTGAGGCTGATGATTGGGTAATATTTATTATGGGCCCTGAGGGTGTGCTTCCCTCTCAGTCACTCTTATGTCTATAAAACCTTTTACCCTTCGCTCAACTGTGGCACACACGAGCTCCCATTAGAACCCGATTGTATATGTGCTTTTAAAGTGTGCCTCTATAGTGTCTTTAATGTGTGTATGTGTGTGTATATATATATGAACACATGCATGTGTGGGTGTGTATGTACAGTAAATGTGTGTAGCAGTAAAGGGCCTGGCTCTGAGACTTTGGTTAACCAGACTATAATTTGGAGGCCCAGTGAAGACTCCCAGCAGCCTCTCACTGTTTGTTTACCAGAGAGACCAACTCTACTGTTTCTGCTGCATCTGCAGGGTCCTTGCAGGAAAAGGGTGTGTAGATCTGTCTGGCTGTGTGTGCACAAAGAGCGTGTCGGTGTCATCCGGTGCAGAATGCATGTGAAAGTGGCATTTTTGGAGATTAAGTGAAGAAAAATTCACATGTGCCGCTTTAATTAACATGTTTTCTGTTTTGTTTTTTTTAAAGATTCGGTGCAACCAACTGAGCTAAAACATGCTTATTGCCCTGTTTTTGCTCAAACTTCCCCGGTAAATCAAATATAACTGCTCTATCCTGAAATGGTAGCTTTGTCATAAATAAGAAAACACAAACTTCACACCCTCGCATTAAAAAGTGTTTGTCAGCAAAAAATGACTGCTATTTTTGTTTGTGCTGAGAGGAATTCTCCCGAGACCAAACTGCTCGCTTTCTGTCCCAATTGGGGCTTTTTCTTTTCTTTTCCTTTCTCACCAAATCCTCCCTCTCCCGAGCCGGAATAAAAAGAAAACAATGCAATTCAAACGACCGGAGCTCCCAGCCTGTCATTTAGCTGTAACTTTGAATTGCCTTTGCTCTGTGTGAGCTGTTTTCTTTCACACAGACAGAAATGTTGCAGCATCCTAAAATTCCATCACGAGAGAGGAAGAAAGACCGAGCAGGAGGAGGAGGAGAGGAACTTTCAAAATATCACTCTAATAAAATATTCCTGCTCCTCTGGGATCCTCCTTTGCTCATTCAGCATCAGGAGAAGTGAAGTGGAAAAAGGGCCCGTTATTGGTCTCTGTCCAAAAAGGGAGAAGAGAGAAAGAGAGAGACCTATTTCTTAGGGGGGGAAAGACGCAAAATAGGATGAACGGAGCAACAGTTGAAGGAAAAACTTTAAACTGCGACAACAAAATGAACTACAGACGACTGTAAGGCAGCAGCTGTCTGGCTGAGTGACAGGATTCTCTGGCTCCAGTGAGGATCAGACGTTTCATACGTATATGGGCTTTGATCAGGCCGAGCTGCTTGTCGCTGCAGTGTGATTGAATGTGTGTAAACTGGAGCAGCTCAGGGGATCAACATAAAAACAACAGCTAAGTTCTCCAAAGGATGTCACAGGAACAGAACTTTGAAACAACCTGAAGTGTAACGTCGGGGATTTTTTTCTTCTTTTCTTTTTTTTTTTTTTTTTTGCAGTTTTGTAACATTGCTGCTCAAGCAGAAAATGTTCAAAACTTTTCTCTTTTTTTCCAGAGCAGGGAGTTATGTGCATACTTCAGAATATTTGCAGCAAAGTTGCAAAGACAGAAAAGCTGCAACTTTATATCAACCTCCTATTTGGCGCTTTTTTCCCTTTAAAAAGTTCTTTATTGGTTTTTAACATGCAAAGTGTTGACACTAACTACTATATACTGTCAATTTTAGATACCGTTTGATTTCTTCTACCTCAGGCTAATCAGTTTTGCCCTCAATGTGACACTAAGTCTCATTGGTCCATTAATTACACAGTGTTAACTGCACGTAGAACAGAAAATGTCACTTACACACAACAGACATACTGATAAGTGATAATGAAAGACAAAAAAGGCAGAGGAAAAAAAGAGTCTCCTCCACATTTGGTCTCCTTTGTTAAGAAGTGTGTTTAAATCCATGTAGCATTGTCTTTATCTATTCTTGTATTGTTCTTCTGAGTGTGTACTTACATTTTTCTAATTTTAAGAACTACATAGTCTCTAATCTATCTCCCAAAGCTAGGTGGAGGCAATTAAGGCGGTGAAGTTCATGATTCCTTGCCTTTAAAGGGACAAGGTTCTGGCAAAACTCCAAATATGACACACAAATGGGTGGGAGAGCTTGTTTTTTTAACAATTTAAAAAAAAAATAACTCAAAAATATTCATCCAGAATCTAGAGAGTTTGGAGTAATACCAAAATACATGCGTACAATCTTCAAGCTGGCCTTAATATCGAGGGCATTAGAATGCATGCACACCAGTTTTGCTTTGGTTTCCTATTCAGCGTTTAGAAGTACATTAATAAATGATCCAGAACATGCTATAATGCAATTATAAAGCTGGTGTAAAACAAATACGGGGAAATTTGGAGCTTTGGATGTATTTGTCAACAATATATGTGAAAAATGTTGAATTCACATACACCTATGGTAAACCCCATTCACTCATTGCATCATTTGTTTTAAGCCAATTTTGATTTGTTTGCTTATTAACCTTTAGTTTTTTATTTGCGTATGATGCACAAAAAGATGAGATGTCGAGCAAAAGGCTCTAGGATTTTTCTTTTCTCACCTGCTTTTATTAGATTGTAAAAATGAACCTAATTTTTAAAATAAAAGTACAGCTAATATAACTTCCTCTACTGAGGTATCTAAACCCTGTTATACTTCCACACTAGTCTTGCTCAGATAGTATTTATTAAGCATTACTTTAGGTGTAAATTTGTCTTCTGCTGAAGACCAAGACATGCAGCAGAAATCTCTGTAGTTATTTCTATTTCTATTGTCAAGAATGAACCTTGGAACTCAACATGTCCTTATGTGGGATCATAGGCACTGTATACAGATTGGTGACAAATTAAAGGAAAAACCTGAACCTCTGACGCCTACTGTGAGGAAATCATAGTTTGGATCCATTTGTCCCCATAGAGGGAAGAAAGTTGTTCTGAGTGATCAACCTTTCTTCTGTGATAAAACATTTCTATAGTGAGGATCTTAATGTTATGTTGTGATGTTCAGAGTCATAAGATCTCAACCAGACTGAACACCTATTCAACGGTGTTCTCCACCACCATCACTATAGGACACAGAAAGAGGAAGAATAGTGTTCTGCACCTCCAGTCGTATTCCAGAGACTTGGAGAAGGAAAGTCAAGGTGCAATGATGCTGTTAACACCTTACTAAGACACTTTTTTGTTTAATTTGTCACCAGTTTGTGCCATGTTTTGCACACCAATTATGGCTACTGCAGAGAAAAAAATTATAATTTCGAAGCAAAAAAATCATGTAAAACAACAGAAATATGTTCAACTACATCAAGCTACTTTACACTTCTTACAAACACTGAGCAGGAAGGTTAAGTCAAGCTTCTACCTCTTCAATTTTTCATTTTTTATCCCAATCATCTGCTCGCTTCTTCCTTTCTCGCTCTTTCTGGAGGCCACTTTACAAATGAGAACTACCTTTTCCATCTTTCCTCTTCTCCCCTGAGACTTGTCAATATCAGCTACACACACTGTTCAGAGTTCAAAGCCTCGCATCCCGCCGCACACACACACACACACACACTCTTCTGGCCTCCCCTTTTGTTGTCTCTGGGGGCATATTTCATTTCGGTGTCTGAATTCGTGTTTGTCACAGGTGGCGCGGTGCCGGTGACTCTGATTATTGACCAAAGCATTACCGGCCCCATCACATGTGTCATCACCCCCTGTTCCTGAGAAGCGTGGGTGGGAGGGGAAGGATGAAGGCAGGACAGGAGGGGAAGGAAAGGAGAAGAAGGGGAGGCAGATGATGGTAAACGGCCACCCCCACAGTGCCATATGGGAGGTGGCTTTGAAGGAGTTGGTTGCTCTAACTGGATGCCTCGCGAGCGCAAACCGATCCCTCCCCTTTGTATCTCTTTTTTCATGTTTCCTTCTCTAATTTTCTCACATGTTCGCCAACATGAAAGCACAAAACTCTCCATAAAAGGCCGGCGTGGGCGTTGCTGAGTGGGTGGGCTCTCTGATTTTCAGGTGCATTTGATCTGTTGTGTTCACACTTCGGCGCTGGCAGGGGGCCCGGCAGTGTGTGGGCAGGTAATTTGAGCAAATTAGGAGATGGGGCCCTGTGTGCTGCTATTAATGTCACCCCATACCCTCCAACTGCACGTCCACCTATTGTTCCGCACACCTTGCTTTGTCTTTCCGCTCAGAGTCCCCCCCATCTGCACCACCTCCGGCTCGACACCCACCCAGAGTCCTTCTAAAGGCCGCGGTGTATGGAATGCACGTGAACACGCAGTGCACGTGGGATGGGATTGGTTCCAGGTGGCTGTTTGAGTGAGAGCATTAATCAAGCAGACAGACCTTGCTGTCACAGACACCTTTAACGCACACCTAAGCTTGCATCCCGCCAACTCCAACCTGCGCCGTCATTACTCCGTGACGATGCTACATACCAAAACATCTCCACAAATTTATAAATGTCTGCTGAGTGATGAATGATTAGAGAGAAAGTCAGCGCTGATGCACCGTCTGAAGACGCGTCGTAACAAGGTGCACTTATCTGATCAGGTAGATCCACTGATGTGCTGCCAAGCTATTGATCACGTCTCTTTTGATGCGCGATTTAGTCTCAACTTTATCTACGCTATGTCACAAGAATCCAGATTCAGAAACGCATCCACCCTGGTTCTTCTGAAAAGTAAGCTCATATACATATATATATTTGGGCCTGAGTCAGAGGGGATACCGCATTCCTTAAAGATTAAACTAACAAGGCGAGAAACCTGCCCTTTTCTCCGGCGTGCTGCAGAACAGGTAAGTCCTTGTGTAGGTTTGCTCTCACTCACGTCGTTACAGGCTAAACCCAAACATCCAGAATGCTCCACACTCCATATTTCCCCCTTATAGAAACACCTCCACCTCGGCCGTTTCTCACAGGAAAAGGGGGCTGGACAATCGGCTTTCCCTGCGGTTCAGTGTATCAGCTCTGCTTAAAGCCGCCTTCTTACTTAAACAACCAAAACAATACAAAAAAAGAGGGGACATGACACAGAGGGAGTGGGTTATAATACTGGTGTTGTGTTTCATTAGGGTGAACCGGTTCCAAGATAGACCAATTTTCAAAGTGTTAGGTAGTTACTTCCTCTCTGAGGGCTTATATCGGATAACGGTAATTCGCCCAGCGTGATGCTATTGAAATGGATGAGGGGCTGCAGGATCTTATGTGTGAAAATAGCACTAGGCTGCATTAAAAGCTCCACTGTGATGGCATTAAGCTACCTGGTAATTATGGTGCATGCAAAGAAAAAGCATAAGCATGCAAGAGATCCAGTGTTTGCAACATTATTCATAAGAAACTTGATGTTACGGCGTTTAACAAGTGCTGCTTTATCTTCCCTTTGAGTGTTTCTGAGTCGATTATCAACACTTAAACAGGCAGAACTCCACAGTAAGCATGTTAACTGGTAGGTCACCTTATCATAATAGTGTAATTAGCCCCAGAGCTACTGAATATGTGGATGAAATGCAGGATAACACACACTGAACTCTTCATTTGTTGTTGCAGTCTCAATATTACAGGCTCGAGTCTCATTTCAACAAGTTTTGGCTGCTTTATTTAGACAGAAGAGACACTGTGCAGGAATCAGAAGTTGGATGAGCGCAGCAAGAAAGATACCATACTTCATGTGAAATTACAGGTTAGAGCAAGTTGATTAAATTATTTTTAACATCAGCGCATTTAAACCTCCTTGAAAACTCCCTCCAACGTGAGGGAAGATGTATTTCTAGCCATTAAAATCACAGGTTACAGAATTCCCCTGACGCCCTCATTCGGAGCTATTTTTGGCCACAATCAGCCCTTCCATTTACCGCGAGTAGATTCAAGCTGAACTGCAGACCAATTAATCTATCTCTGATTAAACACTGATCACATTAAAACTCAGCAGCTCCCCTGATTACCCCGAGGAATCGTCACGCCGACTAATGCGAACCGCCGGTGCTAATAAGTCCTAATAGCTGGCGCAGCTCGCAAACACAAACAGCACCAGTTTGCTCCATCAATATGACCCTGCTGGGATTAAATAACATGTTTGCCTCAGAGGTACAATTAAGCGACGCTTAAATAGAGTTCCTTTGAGCCCCAGAGTTAAAGAGGAAGAGTCTTCAGCTTGCACAGTAGCAGCCAGTGAAGCGCTCGGATTTTTTTTTCTCTCTCCCCCTTCTGGCATTTTCAAATTACCTATTGATGAGTGGGCTTCACGTCTGAAGGGGGAGGAGGTGGGGGAGAGAGGAGAGAGAGAGGAGGGAGGATGTCTGGTTCACTTTTAAGATGTCTCCAAGAAGCAGGCCTGCGGTTAGATCTAAAGGCAACACTTATGCAACAGAAGCTGCCTTTCTCAAATACATATACGGTTTCCCCTGCAAATTATCTGAGATTTTCTTTTTGAGGGAAAGTTTTCCGCCTGGAGTCTTCAGATATTTACCCGGTCCTCTTTTGATCGGGGTCTGTCTTTGTAAGCACTTTTTTCTCGCCACTGCTACTACGGCTTTTACTCAACGATAATTGCTCCCATGACTTAATTGTCTATATGTAATTAAGTTTGTAATAGAGAAAATAGGCACTTAAACGTTCCCCAGAGAGACGTCGGTGGTTGAGTGGGTGCCACACATGTTGAGGATTACTCTGCCCCTCTCCATCGGAGTTATAAAAAAAATGGATTCAAAGCAATTAAAGGAAAACTTTGCTTGATGTAAAAGCCAAGACAAATTTTAATGAGACCCCTTTTTTTTCTCAATTTGGAATATTTTGCCCCACTCCCCTCGAGTCAGCTCAATTTATCGCTGGGAACGTACGTTCCGTTCTAAATTAAAAGTGTCCTTAATAAACACAAATATATAGACGGAATGGAGCGATGTGGCTTTTCTAACTAGCAAAACAATATTTTGTAGCTCAGCAAACTAGCTGACGCCACAGAAAGCGATCCAGGAGAAACACAGAGGCAGGGCAGCATGAGGATGTTTAGCAAATGGATTTAAATTGAGAGCCGATTCTTCTAAAACTCTCAGAAATACATTTAAAATGATAGATTCGAGCTCTCATTCCGGTTTAACAAGCTCAGCAAACTCGGACCTTTTCTGAGCAAAAATACTCACGATGCCAACCTCAGTCTTTGACACAGAACAGTAACAGTATATTTATTTATCCAGAATTATAAATACAACGGCTGGTGGTTTTGCAAACTTTGCCATCGGTGGGCTTCTTGTGGTGATAGATTTACTGCCCCAGATGTTCACAAACAGGGTCGATGAGCCGCGGCGAAGGATCAGTCACTTCATGGGGATCGATCAGTGATTATCTCCCCTCTGAACTTTTCTACCTGCACATCTGCACACATCTGCTGCTCCTCTCTGTCTGTCTTCTATACTACAGCATGCTTTCAATTTCCTGCGGCGCTGCGCTTTTCTCTCCTCGCGACCCCCGAGACACGCCGGCAGGTCAGGGGGTTAACGTGGTAATAGGTGGTGGTGATTGGTAGAGGACGCTCACTCTCTCCCAGCTTTCAGAGCGCATTAAGAGGAAGCCACCCTAGCTTCTCCCGCCCAGAACAGCTGTGTCTGACCACGGAGTGACTTCTTAAAAACATCTTTTAAACATTTGATTTGGACAGCAGCAGAGGAAGGCGGGTGGGGTCTATTAAAGCCCTGTTCTGTTCCCCGTGTCGCACGGGAATGTTTGTTTAAATTTTGAAAATTCATCTGGTAAACCTAAAACATCATTTATTCTGCTGATTAAATTAGACTGTGTAGAGAAGCTGTCACAATAGGACACAGCAAAGCCAAAACAGAGGCCCGCAAAAGTTGAGCGTGATAAAGTTGGCCTTCACAGGTAGTTGGAAATCATTAGGCTGTTTCTGCTACTGTTTGCAGGTCTGGGATTTATTTATTTCCTATAGATCGGATCTTGAATCAGCACAAACACTGAATAAATATTTAAAAATGTAACTTTTCTAAGGGAAGACACAAAAAACATCACATTTTGTGTTTTTAACTCTCTGTGTGGAAGCTGCAAATCATAACAAAGTGGTTATTTTAAGTTTAAATGAAATATTACAGGCTTTGCTTATGAATTCTGAGCATGAAAGTCGACATGGATCAACTTCCCATTGAGTGTGGATTTATGTCTGCGGATTGAACGCTCCCTGGAGGCTGCAGAAATCGACACTGATTAATTAATGGCAGAAGCGTGACTGAACAATTTCAGGAAGCGATTACAGATCTGTTCTTGGCAAAGCGATCGATACACTTCTTTTTCCTCCACGCACAGCGCAGAGACACCCAGCGGACTCAGCCACAGTAATCCCCACATCTTGTTTCAATGCTCAACTGTAAACTCTCTTGTGCAGCGTCTGTTTACGTCTGTCAAAAATATCACCCCGTGCTTTTGTTTTTTGGTTCCGCAATGGCATCGGCTTTGTAAATCTAAGGGCACGTTGCACAAACATGTCATCTCCCTCTTTCAGAAATATTTATAAACATCACATAGAGTAAATACTGGAATTTCTAAGAGCAAGAGACTTTTTTAAAAGTTCTTTTTTTTGTTTGCGGATTTGGGCGCCACACGAAGCCTTGATGATAGTTGGGTCCTTCTTCAACCACACAAGCTTGGACTTTTATATCAAGAGTCCTCATCGACCTCAGCTGATCCCTTTTCTGCTCATTTCAACCCCAAACCTTCTATCAGAACCAAGATCTTCAGTCCCTTTACTCAACACCTGACCCCAAGTCCTCCCCATGACCTGGACTCCCTTTAAACCAGACACAACAAGCAGAGCATCACGAGCAAGTACTCACCCCAGAAGAAGTTTTGTTGACATGGTGTCACTGTGCTGAAAAGGCTGTTAGATGCCATAGCTGCCTCTGGTCGCAGCAAGCCCCACTTTTGTTCCTCTGTGGTTTCCGTGACCCTTGACACGTCCTAAACCAAGAGCACGCAGCGTGTCATGAGGGGGAAAAAATGGAAAAGCCATCCACAAGACATGCTTTTACGTATCAACTATTCGGATGACCACAAGTAACAACCAGTTCTGGTTTTATAGAGCAAAAAAAAAAAGTAAAAAAAAAATAGGCAAATATCGCCTTTGCGGATAGATCAGATGGTGTCGGACTTGCTTGCTTGGCGAGTGTGGTTGGAACGTACTTACTCGCTTAGCGCCGTCCTTGTGACTGGTGCTGGCCCGCGACGATTAACCATTTACACTCCGGGTCGCCCTCAAACACCAACCCCGAGCCGCACGTCTGTGGTTCTGTGGTTGTTTGGGAGGCGAGCAGAGCCCTCACACAACCCAAAAGGCACCAGCTTTAAAACTCGTCTCTTTCCTGCCCTCCATGTGCCGTCACTGGAGAGCCTGGGTCACATGCCCTCTGACGTCATCACGGCACGGCAGTCGAGCGGGACAGCCTACCGTTGTGGCTTCTCTAGTCTCCTCTCTCCGACTTTTTTCCCCCTCTCTCTCCTCCTTTTTGGGTCGTTTCCAGGCTCCCTGGGGATCGACGCTCCCATGAGTCAGGAGGCTTCAGTGGGGGCAGCTTGTTTAGCCGCCCATGCCCTTCTTCCTCAACATATGGGGAACAGTGCTCTCTCTGCTTTGCTTCACTCTTTCATCCCCCTCCTCCCTTCTCTCTCTCTCTCTCTCTCTCTGACTCCGACTGCCGCTGCTCCTTCCCTCAACTCCTTTAACAGGCTGCCGTGCTGCTCCTGTCTGCCTCTGAGCAGGGAGAGCTGAGCTTGGTAAGATTTGAGGGTGTGAGTGAGGAGCGAATGGCTGGCTGGCTGGTGTGAGGCTGGGTGTGTGTGGCTGTGTTTGTAAGCAGAAAGAGTCGGGAAAGAGAGGGAAAACTGGAGTGTGTGGAGGTGGTGTGAGTCTAATTTACCGCGAATCCCGTCTTGCACTTTATTGCGGACACTTAATCGTGTGCATGTGCATGTAACGAACCCAATCCGATCCTTTGCCAGCTTCCATAGAAGCGACAGACGTAGGCGATTCCTGCAGGATGCCGTAAATCACCTGTCTCTCTGCAAACACAGACGCCCCCGCGAGAGTAACCTGCCGACATGTGAAGCAGCAGCAGCAGCAGAGCAGGCAGGTCATAACAATCTGCGATGAATCACATGCAGATTCCCACACACGCTGCTGCACACACCCTCACACACCTCTTTGATCAGTCCATCGCAGGTGTTCGTTACAACAGATCAAGAAACGCGGCACCGACGGCGCAGGAATGAGTGGAATGGAGCTGGGAAGTTCAGTCAGGTTTGAAAGCGTTAAAGCATCCCAGCTATCCTGTTGTCACGAGCTGATTGTGACTAAGCAGTAATGAGGAGAGCAGCGGCCTCGGGCGTCTTTCTCAGGATTTTGCTGTTGCCAGTTCAAACAGTCTTTCCTTTTAAATCAGTCATTTGCATACATCTGTCATTTCAGTTTAATTTGAGGCTGTGATTAAAGGAAAACAAAATCTATTTTCTCACTCACAACATGGAATCTACCCATGTAGGTCGAGACGTCCTTCAAGGACACCTGTGCTAAATTATAAAAGAGTCCAACAGAAATTTGTTAACCAAACACAAAAACGTCTTTCTAGACATAATAGTGATGTTTCTATATCAGATTTTTACACACAGTTTGAAAAAATCACATTGGAAAGAATTAATGGAAACAGCGAATTTTAAAAACACACCCCATTTTTAGCAGAAAAGCTTGTTTGTGGCAGTTTTTCACTTTTCAAAAGGCTTGTCAAAAATATCGATACTTCGGTACTTGGTCGATCCTAAACATCGTAAACGGATACGATACTAGCTTGCCGTAGTATCGATACTATCGATACTCTGCTCCTATGGTCTGCTGCTCCCGCTACAGTCCACGCGCCCCCCCTCCCTCCTCCAAACTCACCGCATGTCCAGGCTTGTTAATGTTTCGCTACTACCAGAAAAACATGATGGGATGAAGAAATATAACCATAGAAAGTGTCGCAGAATTTCGTGAGGTAAGCTCCAGTTTGATCATGATTGAACTGAGTTGTATTTACATCCTAAACGGCAACGTAACGTTGCCAGGGCATTAGCCGACTAAGCTAGCTAGCTAGCGCTAGTCCAAAACATAACGTTACATGGGGCTTTTTGCCAACGTAAGCAGGCATGCCCGCAGCCCGAGTAATCCTAATTGACTATCAACGTTAATGCGTTAATGCGGATTAATCAATCATTGTGATTAATCTGCTAAAAAATTTTGAACGCAATTAACCCATCTGCAGCACAGAATGACTCAAAATCCTTGAAACGTCTCTGGCAATGCATTTCAAGTAGTTTGTCCAAGTAGACTTACTTTGTCTAAGACTTACTGTCGCGCAAATGGGCAGTTGATCCAGTAGTGGCAGAACAAAGCTACTCGAAATGGAAGACGCTAAATATACATATATACATTTATATATTCCCTTCTTTCTTGAGTCTGTTTGCAAACTAAAACGCAATTAATATAGATGAAATATGAATATTTAATTGTGATGAAGGGTTTTCTAATCATCAATTAGCCTTTCAACGCCATTAGCTAACACAATGTAGCATTAGAACACAGGAGTGCTGGTTGCTGGAAATGTTCCTGTGTACCCCTATGGAGATATTCCATTAAAAATGATTATTCTAGCTATTTACCACATTAACAATGTATAGACTGTATGAATTAATTCACTGATTAATTTAATGTTCTATATGCATATATAAAAAAATATATACATGAGTAGGATTAAAAGTGCTTTAAACTGTTTGTTTGCAACAGGAGTTAACCAACACGAATTTTCCGTGCCGATATTGGCACTGATTAATAATGCTCAAGGAGATTTATATTTGGAGCCAACGCATATTGGCTGTAAACAAAAAAAGTACTTCTCAGAATTCAGATTAATACAAATTCTATGACAAAATTTCATCTTTTTTAATCAGGTGACTGGTCTCACCATAGACTGTATTTATAGTGGACGTAGCATCTGGCTCCAGAATTGAAGCCAACCCGGAAGTGTCAAAAACTTACAATATCACGCCGTCCGCTAGGGTTGGCTCCAAACAGCTTTTTCTCCATAGACCCCAATTCATTTTTGGAAAAAATAAAATTTGATAGACTGATTCTCTACAGCTCAGGATTTTTTTCCTGTTAGTTTTCATGGTCAAAATGAGAGATCAGGTGGCCGATCTTAAAATAAATCAATACTGAATTTTAAATAAATCGTTAAAGTTGCCGGAGCCAGGGGGCGTGGCTATACTTGATAGACAGCAACAGAAGCCTCTGCGGTAAAATGTGGGCGGGATAAGAGAGTCCTCAGCCAATCCTGCCCCTAGTTGCTCTCCGATCCAGCCTGTTTGATGACGCTTTTTACGTCACTGGCTTCAAAAAATCCAAAACAGCGACCAGGAGGTAGCAAAATCCGGGCTTCATTTTCTCGGCGTTGAAACCGTCACGGTTAGTTCACGCCTGGGTCTGACAGATTCTGACCAATCTACCAGATCGATCACCTGATAAAAAAGGACACATCATCACATGTCGAATGACGCTCTGAAGAAGACTGCAGACGTAGCTGAAACATGTCAGCAAGGTAAAACCATACTTTCCTTATTTAGTTGTCGGTTAAAAGTAATGCTATTTTATGAAATACTGAATATCGGATCCGATGAACAACCCCTAGTCGTTGTAAAATGAAGCAGCTATTTTGCAAAAAATGCATCAGCGGCAACATAAAATTAAAAAATAACACAAAATCAATGTGCATCAGTGTTGCGCAGTTTCCGGCATTTAATCCAATTGCGGTCAATAAACAAATTAGAAGTTGTAACCTGTGTTTGCACATTCAATATGAAGAAAATTTGTCTTCATTCAGTAAAAACAAATACCACCACTGTCTGCCTAAATGTTAAAAACTAAGCATGTTGTCACATTTGAGCAATGCAGTCTGAGGTCTTTCTCTTTCTAATACTACTGACCTTAATATAGGTTTAGAGTAAAAAAAAAAATCCGTACACAAATTCCGTGGCACAACTGCATTTCCACAAGTCTTTGCCACCTTCCTTATTTTTGTGCAGTGAAACGTTTTCCTTGGCGCGCTGCTTTGTAAATATTTGCCGTCTAAAACAAGAACATGCCTCTTGAGTTGCAGTGCGTGTTACAGAATCTTTAAGGAAGGGCTATTCGAACCCAGCAAATGGAACGTACACGGCACCTACTTCCATTCACAGATTTAATCGATCACGTCACACATGCAGTTTAGTCTCACTTTAAAAATTAATAAACTCTTCAGCAGCATCCTTAATAACTGTTCTGGATCACCAGTGCAACGGCAAAGACGAGCTGTACGTACGGATTAGTTTGACACTCGATGCTGAAGTATTTCAAGAATAATATTTAAGGTCACGTATAAACATTTTTAAGGTTACTGCAAATGGATGCTTTTCTGTCAGAAGCATTAAACTTTAGGACAGAGTCCAGCGCTGCTCTGCTGAGCCACAGTAAATTACATGCAGTCTGATGGGGATATAATTTGCACATCGTGATTGAATCTAAAACATGGAATGAAAAATAAAGCATAAATGTCAAACCCCGGCTCATACGGCAGGAAACATAACTTCTTGGGTGGCACGGCATGTGATAAACAACCTTGATGGCGAAAATCCTAACGGTGATGATGTTGTAGTCTCGGGTATCTCTGCGTGAATTCTTTAAGATTGCAGCTAGAATAAGCGCTGGATGTTTACCCCTCCTGATACGGTAACAAAGTTTAGTTAAACTTAGCCAAATATTGTTTTACTTGCCCGGCTCTCGGTCAGGTCGGCGGTTTAGGCACCTTAAGAAAACCACAAGAGACTTTTCCATCATTCCACTGAAGCTGCTTCTCTTCTTTATGAGCAAATCTGAAGATTAAAATCAACTTTGCCCCTTCAGCAAATCCAGAAAACATGAAAATTAAAGGTTTTGAAGGGGCTAATGTTTTCGGAACATTTGACAAATCGACTTGAATAAGGTATTTATCGAATTTATTCCAGCCTGATTGGAAAGATTTATGGAAAAAATGCAGAAAGAGGAGCCGACTGAGGCTGTGCGATGCTTTGTTTTAATGGTTTCAACATATCTAATCATATACGTATATAAACCAGGGGGGGAAAAAAGAAATCACTTGAAGCCTTTACCGCCAGCTTGGAAGCTCCATTTTGCTACAGAGACAATTTTGTAATATATGTACTCCTTGCTGTCAAAAAAAAATTGCATTTATGTGAAGGTAATAATGTTAGAGGCTGGAATATGATGTGGAATATAATATTTCATTCAGTGCCGGTTCTCCACTGGTGGCCGTATGCTACACTTGCTATACTTGAAGAGCTTGGCCATGCTCTGAGCTCTGGCCAAGGTCTGCCCTGAGGACTGTGGTTGAAGGCCCACCCTGCCAGACACTTTCACTCTCTCTTCTACCACTCAGGACCACACACCTTCAAATGGACTCACTTTGTTATCACAAGCTCTCAAAGAAACATAATAGACATATCATGTGTTGGAATTACACATGCTATTAGCCCATGTAAGTCTGACGGGTGCCGCTTCCTCGGTTTTTTTGTCACTAGCGGATGGCCTTCGAGTGTTTTCATAGAAAATTTGAGAGTATTTCTGGAAAAATGTTAGAGGATAATGACACCTAAGACGGGTTAAAATGAACTCAGACGGATTCTGAGAGTACTGTCTGTGTTCGCATCTCTGCTCTGAGAAAGCTAAAAATGACGTGACATAATTAGCCGCGGAGCAGACATGACACACGTGGAGGGATTACAGTATTAGAAAAGGAAGGGCTTATTAATAGCCCCTTTTGGCTCGTGTTGTGTACTCTCTCTGGCAGGGCATCAGAACGGCCCCCGGTTGGGGCAAACAGGCAGGTACAGTGATTCACTTTAACAGGCGACATCTGTAAAACGCCAAGGTAGTTTACACTGCGGCCGAGCCCGAATTAACGTGCTTTCATTGGAAACAAACACCACTTGCAATCAGCTCCTGTTGGCCCGCTGGTGTGAACGTAAATATCTCCTCACAGTTGCAGAGCAGCGACCTGAAGCCGCCGAGAGGTTCACTTCAACGCCGTCCAAGACTCATTGGGAGCGCGGAAACTTAATCCGTGACGCCACGTCGCCAAAGAGGATGTTGATGTTCTATGTGAATTGTTTGGTGAAGTACGGTATGGGTATAATCTTAATGAAAAGTAGATATTTTTCTTCTGGAGTCCAGCAGTGGTATCTACATCTTCCAGTGACTTAAGGCCCCTTTCTTGTGGTGTCTGGACAGCTGTTTTTGGAGTCACAGCTTTGAGGGAAAATAAAGTCGGCCTTTAAGTAATAAGGGGAAATGTTTAATATCGAATGGCGCACGCACAACCTAAACACACATTAAAAATAGCTCTTGGAGTTGTGATTACATAAAATCGCAAAAAAAAGCAGGGGGGGGGGGGGAGTCGGATCATTGGAGGAGGCTGTGGCTGACCACCGAGAGCCATTTCTTTCTTTTTTTTCTCCTCGATTCCTCATTTTAATCATGGGTCCGCTCCAGGATAAACAGTGCCTACCTACACTGCAGTTCAAACAGCGAGGCCCGCTGAGACCCAAGCGATGATTTCTAAATGTTCACTGACAAGTTGGTTTAATTTGTGTGCTAAGTAGATGGAGTCGGACTTATATATATCTTCCATGCTTTGGCAGCATGCTACTCTCTTGCTATTTCTCCACCACGAGGAGTCCTGCTGTCTGGTTTATATATGCCATGCTGTGTTAAAGGTGAGGACAGGTCCGGCCGCTGAGGCCTTACAGTGGCTTCTCCATACCTAAAACTTGCAGTTCCATGACTGAGGACCTCGGAGATGTTCTTCTGCTCCGCTCTGATTCTACAGTGAGGCTGGTACAGTGTAGTTGCGGCCCGCTGCGAACCCTGTCATTGTGTGGTCAGTCGTCAACAGCCGAGAGATTTTTTACAATAGCAGCTTGGGTCGAGGTCAACACAGTTCAAACTCCTAAACTGCCAAGTCAGCATCATAATTACCCTGATGATACAACTCCACTACAAGAGGTCACATGACACCCCACCGGGTCACATGACGCTGTCACCCTGAGCGAAATGTCAATAACAGAAATGACAGTGTTTTGGAGAATACATTAACGCTGCGCTGGCCGTGACTCAAACGTGGGGGTCAGAAGCAGCCAATCAACAACCTGAATGAGCTTATAGATAATCCACTCCATTATGAGTCTCAGAAAAAACCCTGGTTTACTCGGCGAGGAGAACAAAGTGCGCCTGATAAAGGCAGACAGCTCGCTGGAGAAACAAGCTATTATGAGGAGGAGTTCGGCACTGTGTCACTGACAATGGGGCAAACAAAAGGCTCTGTTGTCTCCTCCAGTCGGTGGGTTATTTTTTTTATTTTTTTCTGTGGGGCTTTTGTGATGGATAATTGCCCTCCTCACATGATTTCATAACGCTGTGACTCGTCTTTCAGTCCCTGTGTAACACAATAACAAGATAAAAAAAAAGGAGGTGGAGGAAGGAGGGAAGGGGGGGGGGGGATCTAAATCTGAATTTTTGACAATGTTTAGAAGTGGCCGCTTTTCTTCATTGTGGTGTATAATTTTAGAAAGATGTATGAGCAGGACGCTGACTTGAACCAGTCATAATAGAGCCTGGAGCGCAGGCAGGCAGGCCGGCCGGCCAGCTCCCAGAGTTCACTAGCTGCATTGTCTTTGGATAATCATTTACAAAAAACCTCCACCACAGTTTATGGCTTTATATCTTATTCCTGTCTGAATATCAAATTCAAATCAGATGGGAATTCTTCAAGTCAACACAGATTTATGCTCAATAAAAAAAGGAGGAAGCTGTCTTTTGTGTGTTTCGAATTGTACATGTGTATTATCTACAGGCTGAAAACAGCAGAACAATTAATCTGGCTTGTTTGAGTTGATGTTTATCACCTGCACGTCGTGTAAAATTAGTGTTTCTCACTCGCTGACGTACTGAAGTCTGCAGAAACACAGTACAAACGAGTGTCTGTGTTTCTACCCCAAGGACTGGGCTGAACTGTAAACATTGTTCTGCACACAAAGCCGTGCACAGAGGTAGTAACCCCCGCGGGCTTTGTCTATTAGACGCTTGGTAGGTGTGCGATCTTTCCTCTGAGTCAGCAGAGATCAATTCAGGACAAGCCAGCCAAGGAATGTATTTACTCCTCAAAACTTCAAACAGAATCACGTTCAAATGTATGTTCGACTTCTCCGGTACAGCAGGATACAGCGTTATGTAGCCGGGCAGCGCTTCACTGAAGGCATTCCAATATGCGCTGTTAAAAAATGCATGCAAATTAAATTTTCATGTTCAAAATTAGAGTGCAGATGGGAGAGAGATACACTCAGAATTCCAGTAAAACAGAAGTGGCTGTTCTGTGTTGTTACACAACGTGGCACAGGAGAAAAATTAGAATTTACACACATATCTGAAATTAATTTAATGAAGCTTTTTCATCAGTGGTTTCTTCCACTATGAAAGATTCAAGAAGTTTTTTTTTGTCACATGCTCATTCAGTGATTGTTCTTAAGGCCGCACAGTAAAAACAATACATTATAAATATAAGAACAATTCTTTAAAAAAAATAATAGAAAATTGGAAAAAAGAAATCCCAGTCTCATAAATAATGAGACTGACATTTACTGCTAATGTGCAATAAAAGTTCATACAACTACAATGTAAAATACTTAAGTACAAGTCAAAGTAATGCATTAAAAATGAGAAAGTGCAGAAATATTATCAGCAAAATGTGTAAACTGTCAAGTAGTATATTTGGATGTGAGGTCTTTATATGCAAATGTATTCAAAGTAGTATTTGTCAGATAAATGTAGTGGAGTAAGAAGTAATAAATGCAATAAATTAGAAGAAAAATGCAATCTAAATAGGTAATACTCAATTAAATATATATAATATAAATTGTACACTGGTACAGTCTACACCTAGGAGTCTTTTCTCATCAGTGTTTTTGTAATCACATAGAACAGGGATAAAGTTGCATTACAAATTAAAATGTCGTTAATAAATAGGACATGTTTTAATAAAATATTCTCAAACCTGTATCATAATGGATGCACTTTCAATAACGTTACTTTTGCTGATCAAATGTAATAATTCTAAAATGAAAAACTCAAATAAGACATCTATAAGCGAGTGATTTAACATTAAAATTAAGAACCGCATCCAGCACAAAATCCACTCCATGTGTTTACTCTTGAAGGTTGGTTCCCCTTCTGAGCTGAACTGTGCAGCAACACATCTCCTGCAGCAGGAAAAATCATTCATGACTTCTTAGCTGGCAAGAAAAAAAAAGACCTAATGCAGCTCTAGTTGCTGTGAACTTCTAATTGCACTTCTCCCTGTAATAAGTCTTATTTCTAAACAGTGTACAAAGTTACAAACTTCTGTACAAACAGTCCCAAAAAACTACGTAAAGAGCCCAGCTGCAACTAAATGACTCTTCTAATATGAGCCCTTTGAACAGCACAGTCACATATTGTTGCCTCTCCAACACCATTTCACAGATGGTGGTTTTGGGATGTGTAGTTGTGAATTACAATGACTCTCCTTTTTTTTTACTCTCAAAACATTCCTGCAGCCTGCGAGATGAAATGCTGGAATCCGAGGCATGATGCTAATTTGAAGACAGAATAAATCTATAAATCTGACTTAGTCTCTCGCCCGGGGATATACAGCCATGATAATTACAGGTTGACTTTACAGACATGCAGACATCTCTCATCTGTATTGCTAATAGTATAACCAGCAGGCTGCTACGTGCTCGCTCACTGTCTAGCAGCAGGGGTGAGCAGAGGTAAGCTGTAACAATGATATCATTATAAAGTGGGACCGGGTCTGGCTCGGGTTGCGTGTTGTTATGACAAAGATTTACTGCAGTTTAAAAAGAATTATCTGTTTGTCGTTACACTGCGCGTCAGCCACATTAATGAATAATTCTGAAGTCACACATGGAAAAAACATACCCAGAAATGCAAAGCCAGATGTGCGGCCTGTGCCATGGCATTAGCTGGCAGCCAGAATTAGAGCATATTTGTGAATTCGCCGCCACGCTTTGACTGTCCCTCGCCAGCAAACAAACAGGCATCCTTGTCTACTGGCAGCGTGGCTATCTGAGGAAGAGCTGACACAAAGCATAACAGATGATCTGGGAGGACAGTGCTGCATCTGTTTGCACTTAAATCCTTGTTTTGCTGTGTCCTTCAGACTTGGTGCCATAGGCCCAACTACTCGAGCAAGTAAGAGTTCATAAGAACACAAAACCAACATGTGGTGCCTGGAAGACTCCCCACAGAGGTCAGCTCCAGGACTTACCGGGCCCAGGAGACAATGGATCAGGACAGGCTGGGTTGGATTCCTGGTGCAGGCAATGAAAGAAAAAAAAAACACTAGAAAGACATTAAATAGATCATAGGCCACATGGGGAGCTTTACTGAGCTAGAATTCTGGAGACGAGGCAAAATGTAGGCCTGCTCAGATTTAATCTCAGATATGTATTCTTTTCCTGTTTCTCATTTTATTTCCCCTATTTCTTATTTGGGTTTTCTCGGCCGACTGGGTGGGCTGGAGGACTTCCACGCTGGTGGCGAATCAGGACAGGTGAACGCTTTTTTCATCCGAATTCTCTCATTTCATAACACATGACAGATTTTCTGTGCCCTCTCCGCTGACGGCAGTTCCACCCCGCACCACACCGGCCTTTTTCTGCCTCTCCGGCTGCATTTTCGACGGAGTTCATCAGAGGCAGTTATATTGTTTTTGCATGGTCAGACTTTTTCCGGGTATTTTTGCGGCCTCCTGTTTGCACACCTGGCGGAATTGTGAAAGTTTGTCTTGGGTCATGTGTGTTTACCCACCCCAGGCCCCAGAGGTGACCCCATCACGCCACCGACAGGGAGGCCAGCACTTGCGTGTGGCGATTTCCAAAGTGGCCAGGCTTGGAGATGGGCCATGCTGCCTGTGCTGCCTTTCAGCAATCCGGCCCCGCTCTGGCTGCTCCGGGGGTGAGGCGGCGGGAGGAGAGGTGGGGGGAGACTTGTTGGCAGGGCGCTGCAATGTTTTCAGAAGCACAGACTTCTGGCAGCATCGCTCAATATGATGGAGAAAAATGCCTGCTGCTAATGAAAGCCAGCAGTGTCTCTCCAATTGGACTACAACCCAAAAGGCATTATGTAACTGAGATACCGTAAACATTTCAAAATTGTCTCTCAACAAATTATCAGTGTTTATTTTTCCACATTATATCTGATATTTTTGAAACAGTTTGTAATTGAAGGAAAAGCTCCGAGTGTGGACTAAGTTTCTTTTGAAACCGGGGACATTTAGTCTGCAATTATTTTTCTATTTCATTATCAAACAGCAGTTTAGCCAGCAGATTTCAGGAGGGCGAGCAGCAGACATGGCTTCTAGATGTTATTTGTAAGGATCTAATTTGTAGCAATAAGCAATCAAAATACAAAGACTGACTCTGTGGCTTCGGGTCAGTGTTCAGTGTTTTATTTAGGGGGTATAATTTGAGTTGAGTCACTCCAACAGAATCAAGATCCCCCCTTATCAGAGATGTGCAAACACTGCATGTGCAATAATCAGCGGCTGGTGAATGCTCCTCTTTCACTCATGTTTTGATAGCGGTGCTTCTGGCCTGAGCCCAGTTGCTGCAACCTACAGTATGTATTAGTCAAATATTTATCTTGTCCAGAAATATGTGGCTATATTGAGATGGGAATAGGGGTATGATGATTTAATGGGCACACCAGAGGACCTTCTTGGGTGCCAGAGTTTTTGCAGTTTTGGTGGTCCTCTCTCTGCGAGATGAGGGTCGTTTAGGAGACCACGAGATGCCGTGATTCAAGACCCGCTGAGGGGACATGAAAGTGTGCAGATGATGGAAGGGTCTGGATCGCAATTACTGCTCATCAAGTAAAATTTCAAAGGGTGACTAAATTGTTAAAAGTCTTGCATATGAAAGATTTACAGTCCTTTCCCTTGGTGTCTTCCCTAAAGAGTCGGGGTGGGGAAGCAGCATTTTTATGTCTGCGCAGACATCACCGCCACGCAATTAACTATAAGCTCTTCTTCACTGGAGGAGATTTTTTAAAGCTTAGGAAGTTAATCAAAACTTACATTTGCAGCGCGGAGACATTCCAGCTTGTCCAACATACATATTTGCTGGACTGTTTACTGACTGTAACCATGCGATCCCGCTGAAATAACAGGAATGAGACATTAAAGACAAAATCTGTCTCAGTCTTTATTTGGAATTCTAAATCTTCCCGTCTGTGACTTTTATGTTGCAGACCAGCATAGAAAATGTGATTTTCCAGTATATTAAATGAACCAACTTTCACTCAAAATAGATTGAAGGAACACTTCATCCTTAAAGCCGCTTCCTCTGGAAGATTCCTCGGCCGTATTTGAGAACTGAAGAAGTTTCTAACTTACACATTGCACTTCATATATCACAGTTACTGTCAACTGTCATAAACTTAAAAATAATATTTGTCTTGTTGTATTTTCTCTGTGTCATGAAATCTGATGAAATGTTCTTAAGTGTCTCTTTGTGTTGTTCTTTGGAGAACCAACCACAGGAATAGATATTTCCAGAAGGCACTACTAAAGTTTCAGCATGAGGGGAATGAATCAATACACCCAGGTTCTGCTTTTTCACTTTAAATCGTAGTAACACTTAAACACTGTTCAGGTCTGGGTCAAAAAGCACTGGAAGTACTTGTGAGTCCGAACATGAATGGCAGTTTATGCAGTAACTTAGAGCTAATCTGCAGAAATTCAGAGGCAAAATCAATGCTATTAAAATGATTTCACACTCTGGATTTTTTAAAGAACTATTTAATAAATATGTTGTCATTCACAAAGCAGGTCTAAAAATGCAACAGATGTATGGGGTTTTAATTAGATGTGTGCATATTTTTTTGAGAATTATATATTACAAAAAAATATGTACAGTTGTGTAGTCCAAGAAGTTGTCAAAAGCACCCATAAATTATTTTTATTACTTTTTCTTTAGTTATTTCTCCATTAAAAGGGACAAAAAACATTATTGTTAAAACAGCACTCATGCTCTTCAAAAAAATGTTGAGCAATTTAAAAATAAGCATAAGACTTCTCCTCCTTTACCATTTAATTCTGGTACAGCTATGCAATTTAAAGCTATTCAATACAATAAAACTGCCATTTAGGTTGATTTGCATTTAAAAACATTTGTTTTTAATATCAAATCCACACATAGTTTAGCAAGTGCAATTTCTAACCACACTATAAATTTTATGGAGGAGAAAAAACATGAAAAAAGCCAACGTGTGATACATACCATGTACCACCTTTACGCAATAACTGTGATACATTTCCGTATTAAATAATACTATTTTCTCCAGTCATTTAACAATAATATTACAAGAAAGCTTCTAATTTATTGTTCTCTAATAATGATTAGAATCAAAAGTGCCCTCGTATTCACTGATAAAATAGTATTTTTCAGGTCATTTCTGATGGCAAACTGAGATCATCTAAATCGACCCTTTCGACAGTCTCTCCTTTGGCCTATGTTGTGTTTCACAGCATGACAGGACAAGTTGCTGCTCAACTCTTGTGATTAAAAGCCTAAGATAAATGCGATTAAAATATTTAAGTGATGTGTGTCAAAGAAGCCGAAGGAGTCGGCCTGCTGATGAGTCAGTAGTGAGCTGCTATCTAAGTAACATTTATTTGGCTGTAAAATTAGGTGTGCAGGCTGCTAATGCTACACTGTCTGTACACAGACAGATTTCTTTGCAAAACATAACAATTGCTTGCAGCGTTAGATCTAAAAATGATAAAGGGCGGCAGTTCTTTCCTTAGTAAACCAGTTTTACCGTAACACTAGGTGTGCAGTTACTGGGTTGCATGTTTCGACAATTTCATGTTGTCATTTGAGGGTGTAGCTTTGCTCTGATCATTGCTCTAGATGCCAAAATATCATAGCAATATTTGTATAAGAGGTGGAACTTAAACAAGATGAGTTAACTATCTATTTACACTCATTCAACACTGATGAAACAGTGGCTATACTGTTATTTTTTTATTAAAATTGTTTCTAGGGACAATTTAATAGTCACGGGAAATTGGTAGAGTCAACTGGTGATACATTAAGATGGATGAACCCTGCATGGCATCACCGAAAGTGTTCCCAAAGTGTAGTTTTAAAGTTAAATCTGGTAGCTACGGCAGTCGCCATCTTGACAGTGTCGGACTGTCTCATTCCAGGCTCATCCAGAGTTGAAAAAGTGGAGTTGAGGTGGGCCATGGACTATCCTAAAAAGTCGTCCTAAAAGTGGCCATACCCTTAATGAAAGACTTTAAGTCTCAATACAATTTTAATGGGTGATTTTTATATAAATCCATCCTAAATATAGAAACCAAAACTGTGTTTTTTACCAGGCTGGAAACATGTTTATTTCTGCTCTGAAGTTGGACACTTTAACATGGGGGTCTACAGGGATCGACTCGCTTTTGGTGGCAGCCTCAAGTGGCCATTTGATGAAGTGCAGTTTTTGCCATTTCAGTGCATGCTTAGTATTTCCGGTCTGGAAGTTGCTGTTTGGCACATGTGTCTTCAGTCTTGCCAAATTCTATGCCTTTGATTTGGCTAGCTCAAAACATAATGTCAACTGGCAACAGCTGGTGAAATGTAAACGCTAATAGCCTGCGAGGTGGCCTGATCTTGTCCACGATTTTAATACTCAGTGGGCTGCAGAAAAGTCAGAGTAATGAAGCATTTTATGATTTGTCAATGGCAACCTCTGCCTAAAACTCTGGTTCTTCAATGTTTGAGTTCACTGCATGTATGATTTTACCCACTGCTTGTTGAATTTTGTTGCCAGGTATATATGTAGCTTAAACAGGGAGTGTTTATACAGTATCCTGGGACTGCCTAATATAGCAGGCCAAATTTTAAAATGCAACAAAGCCAAGCATAATAAAATAGACACCATTTTTACCCAGTTTATGTCATGTATTATTCTATTCTTTCACATACATTTTCACCATTGTAAGGCTTGTGTGTTTGTTCAAGAAAAGAACTCATGTTGCATTTTGATAATCCTCTGTGAACCGTCCTAAAGGTTTCAAAGCATGGAGAAACTTGGGTGGCCATGATAAATGACATTTGACATTTAGAACTGCTTGCATTCATAACAGTCATTACATCAGTGTTCCCTAATGGTGGTTCTTATTTTAATGGGCAGGATTATATGAAAAGGCCGTGACGTTTATATTGAATCTGTTGCACTTAATTAGAGTGGAATGGTGGATGGAAGGGTCTGCTTATTCACAGGCACAAACTGCCCGATTCACAAATATCCGTTCCTCTAATACGACCGCAATGCCTTTGTGTTGTTTCAGGTACAGTATCCTCTCATTTCATTTAGTTCAGCAGACCTCAAACTGAACGAGGAAATACTTGTTGTATTATTCAAGCATAAAGTCTAATTCAGCGAGACATGAATTTCTCTTGGATGGACTAATTTTGTACAAAACTCCAGGGCGTCAGGGAGTTCAGGTTTCAGAGTATCAAGGCTCTGAAATTGACATTGTCTTTTGTTGTGAGAGCTAAAATGCCACAGGGGAGCCATCTGAGGCCCAGTGTGAACTGCTATTACAAGGTCTTTAAGCAGCAGCAGTTATCTGCCCTGACCTTCTCTTATAACCAGGGCCACATTTCCCTAAAGCATCTCCGTGCCACAGTCAGTTCTTCTAAGTTCCACTGTAAGCTAACATGCAAACATGATCTCAGTGCAAAATGCTTTTCAGGTCGAGTGCCCCCATGGCACATGTTACTTTAAACAGGACTATATGTTTTACACGGAAAATTTAAAAACCGTAACTCTGGCCTCAGATAAACTCACTCGCCGTGCAAAAACAAGCCTCAGGGGGATGAAGTGACAGGTCCCACCCACTCGCTTTCTCAGCTGGAAAACAGAAAGACAGACCATAGCAGATGCTCCGTGTGTGTAATGTTGCCTGTATGATATACAAGTGACTCATCCCTCTTTAACAAATGCCTTCATTTTAATTTCAATTTATTGTCATGACAGCTGCAAGATAAAATATCACCAGTGCAGATATCAGTGCTCACACAGCCGAATCTGAAAACTCGATGACTACCCACCTATTGAAGGCATGACTGAATCTCAGGGCTGCTGCCAAGGGAGGGAGATCCCCTGCTAAACAATATGATATCACTTAATCCGGCTCCTATTCCCCGAGCAGTCAAGCCCACATAGGCTTTCCACTCAGTAGTGATGACTGGGCTCTCTGCTGATGAAAGAAAGCAGAGGCCCATTAAACCTTAGGACTCATCGGCTCATCTGAGTAATCTGGAACAGGCACAGAGTAGGGGGGGCGGTTGAAGGAGACATATAATGGAGACACAAACAACTGAATAACATATATTGGATTTCTCGGTTTTTATGGTTCATTTGGTAAAGCTGAACTTCGAATAAAATCCATTTTTACGAATAAATTAGTATATATATATACACTGTAGATACTAGTATATAACTGCAGTCCCTAAAAAGCATTTACCACCCCTTGGAAGTTTTCCCCTTTTATTGCCTTTCAAACTTGGCTTTTTTTGACAACAATTCCCAAAAAAGACACTTTCATGTCAAAGTGAAAACAGATTTCCACAAAGTAATGTCATTAATTAAAAATATAAAATCCAAAGTAAGTGATTGCATGAGTATTCATCCCCTTTAAAGTGACTCAACTAATTCAACACAGGTGCAGTCAATTGGTGCTATAAGTCACACAATTAGTCAAATGGAGATCAACTGAGTGCAGTAAATGTGTCTAAAGTGATTGTGGTATAAGGACACCTGTATCTGGAAGGTCCAGTCACTGATGAATCAGTACTGATGGCTACACCATAAATCTAAACAACATTCCAAGCAATGCTGTAAAAAGGTTTCTAAAAGCATAAGTCAGGGGATGGACTCAAGAAAAAAATCCAAGTCACTAAATCTATCCCTCCGAGTACAGTTCAATCCATCATTAAGAAACGGAAGCATTACGGTAAATGCGTAAATCTAACACAGAGTGACTCGTCAAGAAAAGGACTAGTGAGGGAGGCCACCAAGACACCTATGATTCCCTCAGAAGTAGCTACAAGCTTCAGCAACTTTGCTTTATGAGAAAGTGGCAAAAAGTCACCCACTGACAAAAAAAAAGCTCAAATTATATCTTGACCAGAGTATACCAGAAGGCGTATTGGAGACTCAAAAGTCAACTCGAACTTTAACAAGACCAAAGTGGGGCTTTTTGGCCATCAACTAGACAATATGTTTGAAGGACACCAAACAGTGAATATCATAACAAACCTGTCATTCTCACTGAAGCATGGTGGTGGTAGCATCATGGTGTGGGGATGCTTCTCAGCAGAAGGCCCTGGAAGACTTGTAAAGTGAGAGGCTAAAATGAATGAAGCAAAGTATAGGGAAATCCTGGAGGACAAACTGATACAGTATGCAGGAGAAATATGATTCAGGAAAAGACCTGTTGTCTATCAAAACCTGAAGCATACGACTAAAGCTACAGAAATTGTTTAAAGACAAATAGGTTAATGTTCTGGAGTGGCCAAGTCATAACCCAGACCGTGAACCAATTGAGAATTTGTGGTTAGACTTGAAAAGGGCTGTTCACTCATAATCCCTGTGCAGCGTGACAGAGTTTGAGCCGGTTTCCAAAGAATAATTGCATAAAATCACAGCTTGTTCATGTCTCACGAATGATTGGTTGGCTAAACCGAGCAACAATTTCTGAGGATGAAAAATGAAGCCAACGTGGACGTGTCACAAACTGCAGTTCCTTGAACGTCCACTTGAGGTTGCAGCTCATTCCCCTTAAACACACATTCAAATGCCCAACTGTTTGGGTCTAGCGAATTTGCCTTTTTCAATTAAAAAAAATGTTGTTCCTATGCATGTATGGGTTCTCACCGGGTTCTCCAGCTTCGTCATACAGTCCAAAATCATGCTGAAGTTAACAGTTAATTCTAAATTGTCCGTATGTGTGACTGAGTGTCTGTCTGTCTGCATATGTAGACCTGGGATAGGCTCCAGCCCCCCCACACCCTTAATGAGGATTAAGTGGTGCAATGATACTGGACGGATGAATACCCTATGCCATACCAAACCACTGGCCTGATAAAGGTCCAGCGTCACAGTTTGGGCCATTTCACTTAAATGTTTTCCCACAGACGTCTCTGGATCTTACAGTAGAACTTATCACTGACACTGGACAACCACATGAATATTGAAGAGAATGATGACCTCTTGGTTCACTCCTGACTTCACACACCTTAATTTCAGACACTGTGGGCACTTCCACTGGAAAGACTGCTGCTTGAGCTCTGGGTTGTAGCTGTAGACCCAACTCCCATCATTGGTGATGATTCTCAACATGAGGTCACTTTGGGCCTGTTGATGGACATCTTTGCAGATTTTGACTTCGCACTGGAACACTTGTCACCAAGCTACCAATGTTGACACCTCAAGAAGTCCTCCCTCATCAAAGTTACTGTTTACACCTGTTGCATGTTGATGATTTTTGATTGGATCTCACAGTGGAACAAAAACAACACAGAAAAGGGCATGAGGTGTGTTTTTAATAAAATGAAGGAAAATTACATCTAGCTGGAGTCATTGTTAACTTCAGCAAGCAAGGCTAACTAGCTTCTACCTTCTATATAAAATCCAAACTTAACTGCACAATGGGAGCTGCTGCTAATGTTGTAAATGGATAACAGCCAGTGGTTTCAGGGGATGCCTTTTATTAGTGTTTGTAGGCTATTCGGGGCTATGACGTTCTCCAGTGAGTTGTGTACCACAGATGTTGACAGTGTGTCTCCTTGCGACGCCAGCTTTCAAATGTCAGTCAGCTGCTGCCATGGGAAATGTTCAGGCTTGTAGCTTAAACACATTTTCCACACATATGTCCATAAACAGTTTTATCCTCTCTATACAAATGGAAGAATATGAAAAATAGCTGCAGAATGTGGCACCCTGGTGGTAAATCCTCCTCTCCGGCCTTGGGGTTAGCTCATTGACCATAAACTACATCCGGCTGGGATCTTTGTCTCATGTACTTTCCAAACTTTTTCGCTGCTCATTTCCTGCGTTCTGTCTACTATTGCAGAAAGTAAAGGGTCACAAGAAGTCATATTTCAGTATGAATTTAAATGAAATGACAAACATTTCGCTGAATACGATGACCCAGTCTTCCAGCACAGCTTGAGGAATTAAACTCTGCTCACTTGTATCAGCTTTATTGAAATTCCAAATGTGCAGTACAGAGCATCTACTGTGGCTCATTTAAAAGTTGAAAGACTTGTTTCAGCCTGCAGTTTCTCCAACTTCCGGACTATATAGGTCAGGGAAACCTGCCAAAAGCCTTCCTGCATATTGGGCACATGTGTTATGCCACACATCAATGACTGACATTTGAT
Source organism: Acanthochromis polyacanthus (assembly GCF_021347895.1). Classification (NCBI taxonomy): domain Eukaryota; kingdom Metazoa; phylum Chordata; class Actinopteri; family Pomacentridae; genus Acanthochromis; species Acanthochromis polyacanthus. Next base: position 4,402,477 of record NC_067128.1, read on the forward strand.
GTTTTCTACCTATCCACATCCACTCCTCTCACTTCTCTGTTCTGCTCTCCTCTTCTCCAGTTTTTTTCCCCTCTTTTCTCTCGTCTTCGTCTCCTCTTCCTTCGGGTAGTGATTGTGATGGAGAGGTTAATCCAGCCGGCATATGGTTGCCATCGGCAGCAGATCTCCCCATAATGGTGGACGGACAGTGCAGGCTAATCACGATCTTTGATCCTCCACGAAACCCTCAGCTCGCGTGGCTCTGATTTCCCCGCATCGCTGCTACGCTGAAATGAGGAGGCCTGCCGCTCTGGAAGTCATTTTGGGTTTATTACTTAAGCCTCAGCGTATCCCCATTGTCTTTGCAAGCATTGGAAATGACTAGAGGCTGTGCTTCTGTGCAGTCGGTGGTACGGGTATTTCCTCTAACTGTGCTGCTTTGTTGGCCAACTTTGTGCTTTCTCGCCCTCTTTCCACAGCAGCCAACTTTTGATGAGAGCTTTAATTTGATGTTGTTAAGGTTGTATGGTTTCAACTTTGCCATTTCTTTGGCTTATAACAGTCGAGGTTTTTTTTCGTTTCTTTTTTTTTCTCCCATGCATGAGCCTTTTGGGCGACGTCCTAAAATGGCCTCCAGATTTATTGGTGAGCTTTTTTGCAATCCGAGCCAAAGCGAGAACATTACTCAGCAGCAATTATTACGGCAGTTGACAGGGTCGCCGCTCGCCACAGCCTACGCACATCCAAACGTCAAGGTGTGCAGTGATTGAGCGGTGCAGTGCTTTTGAAAATGCACAATTACAGCTTACGGACTCTGGGTTTCTGTGACAGTGTCATCTTGGCCAGGCTGTAACAGCACACCGGCCGAGCTCAGGATTGTCACCGGGGCAATCACCAACACCTCAGCAGTAATTAGAGTAAGTCTTAGAGAGGGCATCAGTCACGTCCGTGTTCCAGTGACTCATGACCCCCTCAGTGGAGTAACACAACCACACACACACAACACACACAACTCAGTGCCGCCTGCACACACGTGGAACCAGTCAGCGGACACTGAGCCTGGGCTGGTCTTAAGTAAAACGTAGAAGCTTTGAATGGATGATCTGTTTACAGGGAGAAGAAAGCCAGGCTATCAGGTTGCCAGATCTGGAACACATTGATCTTGATGCTACTCGCATTGTCAGATGAAACTGTGGATCTATTTGATATACAACAGATGATTTACAAAGATACAAACACTCTCAACAGGCTGTAGGGAGATTCAGATCTGTGAAATGTGAATGAGCACAGGATCGCTCGATTTCATTGCTTCTGTTACTGTTTATTTCTAACTGGCACGGCTAATTAAAGGACCAATTTCGAGTCAATATTTAGACCATAAATTCTCCTGCAAATAAAAACCCCAACAGATGTAAAACTCTATAACTTATCTGTTGCATGAGGCGAAGTTTTCCATCAAGACTAAATTAAAATTTTTTGACAGCTTCAGTCCAAGTCACTGCCCCTTTTTCATCCGGTGGCCTCCTTAAAAAAAGTCTTGGCAGATACGTTCACCCCCGAGAACCAGAAACAGGAGGGATATTTGACACAGCTAGAGTGACGGCGTGTGTCAGCTTTTCTATTTCAGCCCGGTTTGAGGCACACCTTTGTGTGTTGCTGTGAAGTAAGTGGATATTTTCCTCAAGGATACCTCACAGCAGAGTTTGTGTGTTCACCAGGAGCTTTCAGTGCGTGGTTGGAAGACAGACTACGCTGCAGACAGATCTCTGGTTTAGCTCTGGGTTTGCCTTCTCCCCCCTGCTTCAGGCCAAAACTATGCAGATGAAAGTTTGGAGTGTAACAAAGTGATTAACAGCGGTGCAGCATGAATGGCTGAGGTTTGCCATATTTCTCCTGCTGGGTGGTAACCTAATGGCCATATTAGCATTAATTCAATTTTCTCCCATCCTGTCTTTTCAGAGAGCTGCTTCATTATGGCTGGGACATTCCTGATTTTTACAACACGAGAGTGGGAAAAACAGCAGACTGCACAGTTAGAGAGGAAAAAGATTTCACAAAGCTTCAGCGACACGACAAAGTTTCCCAGGAAATGGGCGGCTGCTCTGTGACTCTGTCTTTCTTTCTTTTTTTTAATTTAATCAAACAGAAGCAGCGTTTTATTTTAAAGAGCTGTTTGTGCACATTTTCAAAATGAGAAATGCAGACCATATCCTGTTATTGAAGTCCTGGGTGTCTTTATTGCCTGGTGAGGCAGTGGTAGGAGCACATGGCAGTGTCCCTCTCTGCATATCAGGGCAGCTCGGTGAAGGGGCAGCATGTTTAGTCATACATTAGGGTGAAGGACACTTAAATGCTACCTGATGTTAGCGGGAGTGCATGTGGACACAGTGGGGTTTTTTAGGCGTGCCTCAGAAAGTATGCACAATAATTTTGCCATTTACTGCGGTCTTGTGATGGTGCACTGCCGCTGTTATATTGGTTTGGAATGTACCATTCTATTTTTGAGCGAGCCCACTCAGTGGGTTGTGGGCCACTACGGCCACTGGCCCACTCGCGACTTTTAAAACAAAGCTCGGCGATTGGATCCGGACCAGCCGACGAAGCTGCAAGGTTTGACGCAGAACATTTTTGAGGTGATTGTGTCAACAGTTCTGCAGCGCAACATCCTTTATAAAGAAATATGAGTGACAGAGCGGACGTTGAATTTCACCACAGTGTTTTCCCAAATTCTATCCAACAAATTGCCCTTTTGGGATTTCCACGGTTTTAGAGTTAAATTCACAAGCAAAGATTGATACAAATAAGATGACCAATATGATGAGGAAAATGATCTCTTTTCCTTTTTGATTACAATTTGACCACAACTTGTTATACGGCTTCGGATCTTCTCAGGAACAATCCTCATTCTGTGGCTGCGCTTCCCAATCATGTGTGTGAATGGAGCTCGTAATTACAGAGCAGAGCAGTTGTGTTTAAATGGCAATCCAGTTTGCAGTTTTTCACATAAACTGTCAGAAGCTTGAATCTGAAACGAAGCAAAATAAGCAATATTTCCACGGAGAGTCGCTGCCAATAGCCCGAACAAAATAACAACTCCCCATCCAGGCCAACTGCTGTGGCTGCCCTGTTTATTTTTCTGGACAGAGTTCATCGATGGAATTTCAGAATTAACTGACAGACGTAAAAATATTTATTGAAAGGGCACCGTAGCAAAAATGAACATTAGAAAAAAAGAAGAATCAAAAAGCATCCATCATCACCGTATGGGGAAGTATGTGAGAGAGTGGTACAGCTGTCATTTAATTTCCACTAGCGCTTGATTAAATAAAGAGCAAAAAAAAATCCCTCTGTACTCTGGAGTCTCCAGTTCTCTGGCACTCTATTTGACTGACCACTTGTCAAACTGAGAATGAAGAAAGGTACACTGCAATCACGACTTGCCACAAGACTGAATAGTTATTAATTTTAACAAAACATATTAAAACAAAAAAAAAAACATTTTATCTTGATCACTGAAGCCTAATTAGTTCAGAAACACAAACGTAGTAATATTGGAGTTTCCCTATAGGTCTGGAATATTGATCCATCGTGCAGCCTCGGTAATAGTAGCTGCAGTAGTTGCACCAGTGGTATAGTTAAGCTTTAAACCTCAAAAGCATTTCATATGTGAGCTGGCTTTGATTTGGGAGCTCGAATGAGGGAATAATGGGAGGCAGACAAGCTGGGGGAGCGCAGCCACACAAAGGCACCGAGCCTCTCTAAGGGGTCTGGCTGCCTGGCTGTCTCAGGGCCCTGGGCTGAGGTTGAGACTGAGGCTGTACGGTTGGGGTTTCATGGAAGATGGAGCTGCATGGGGATTAGTAATGAAAGGCCCTGGATGGATGAGGAGAGTCAGAGGCGTGTCATCCTCTCCTGCAGCCTGACCCTCACCTCCGAGATTATTTTATCACAAAGAAGCATCGGCGGAGCTTTACCGAGTGCAGCTCCGAGGAGGCAGGAGTGGGAGGGCTTGAGGTACTCTGGGGTGAGATGGGACACGGACCGGGTGGGGTGATTTGGGGTTGTGGCGGCTCTTTTCTAAACAGCGCTCCTTAAAAATAGATCCCTCCAGTATTTGAGCATTCTGTCATGAAAGGAACCATGAAAGGGTTTTCTTTTAAAGCAAAGCAAATCTTGAATTTAATGCCATATTAAAGTTTGAAAAGGAGCGGACTGGAATTTTCCCACTTCTCCTCGGACAAAGTGACATTACTAGGAAGTAGCTGTTGCACCTTTAGCACATCTGAATGACCAAACAGGAGCTATAACTAAGAAATAAAAGAATATTTGCAGTCTGAGAGGGATGACGCAGCCTAATACAGCTGCAATAAAGTTAGAACATCAACTGTGGCTGATTTATTTGAAGTGGAAGGGAAGTGTTTAATATGAGACACATGGTTTCAATAGATAGCTGAAGTTCCATGCTACGGATTGCAGAAAGATGTAAAACGGGTTCTATTGGAATTGGTCAGTGATAAGTACATGATATAAGACAGACACAGAGTGATGCCATATGAGTCCATTCTCATGCTGACTAGTCACTTTCATTTTAGCAAAGCAGTGCTGACTTTCACGAGAGATTTAAAACAATTCAGATGTTCTTACAGCACAGAATTTTACAGGAAGATCTTTGACAAACTTATTTTAGTCCCTGTCCCATATGGGAGTTTGCATCTTGGTTATATCTGCAGAGACAGACAGGTGCAAACAAATATATACCGCAATGCGTTTCAGGGCCTCTACTGTACACAAGTAAGGATGTCCAAATATACCATCTCCCCACACCAAATCTACAGTCTTTGTTCAGTGTCTTGAACTAACACTCGGTGCCTCCATTGCTAGAAAAATAAACTTAGTCACCCAAGACTGAGAGATGAATCTGAAATAGTGTCTGGCACAGAGTGTCTGGGCAGCAATGCCAATGTGCAAATCCACACATCTTTGAGGAAAATCCTGAACGTTCCAGTGATAAAATCTGCACTTTCCAGGAAAAATCAACATTTACCGACTATAAGAGGCATTCATGTGAAGTCACATTTAGGTATAGGATTTTTATCAATGCTTTAGACTAGTTTTAATTATTAAACGCTAAAGCAATTTTTGTGTTGTATTTATTAGTTGAGAAACAAGAAGCAACTGCAATTTCTCAAATGGCCATTTGAGGCTGGCTTCAAAAGTGAGTCAATCCCCACTGACCTCTGATGAAAATCAACTGTATAGATCTACACATTCCAGAAGAAGTGAAACTATGGAGTTACAACTATGGAATTTTAAAGAATGAAGAGATGACTTTGTGGGGGTTCAATTGACATATGAAAAGGGACTTTAAAATGTCCAACTTTACAGTGGAAATAAACAAGTTTACAGCTAGACAGCAAAAATGGTCTCAATAGCTACAGTAATTTCCCCATCCACGACATCTGTATGAGGATAAATTTCAACAAAACTCACACGTTTGAATAATATTAAGCCTTAAATTTGACAGTCTATGGCCCAGAGTCGTTTGCACGGCCTGCCTCGGCTCCGCTCCTGTTCCACCTCATTTTTGGATTAGCTGGGAGTTAGAAGGCGTCAGGCTCTGCCAAGATGTCCACGGCTGGAGTGAACATGCTGAACCTCAGAACTGCTCCTCAGGAAACCTATGGGTGATGTAACGGAGGTTTTGTCCATCTTTATTCGCAGTCAATGGTGAGAAAGTGTGAGGCTACAACTGTTGATGTTGTTCATGTTTACAGCTACCATGGTTACAGGCACTGTTTTTTGTTACAAATGTCATTCCCAAGCTCAAGCAGTTCATTCACTGGGGTTAAGATTGGGTTTCGCAGTCAGCATTAATGTGCCTAACAGTGCTTTAAATCTCAGTTTTAGCTTGAGACAATATTAAAGAACCCATGTTAAGCTTTTGCCGGGTTTCATTTTCTTTCTGTTTTAGTGAAAGATATCCAAAGTTACAAAGTCTACAGCTAAAAAGTTATTTTCTCTCACAAAAAACAATGCTTTTTACCTGCCTGAAACACCTTGTTTTAAGTTCAGGGCTTTTTTCTGTTACTTAATGACATCACCATGTAATACATTTGCATCATGGCCGCCTAGCAGCTAGCTGGGCCCTCAAGCAAAAGATAAGCAGCCTTCTTGCAGCCTGGATGGATATTTTCTCAGTATATTCCTCAGGGATCTGCAGTGTCAATACATAGCTAATGCTTTCTTGCTTTAGTCTGGCCAGCTGACCAATCAGAGCAGACTGGGCTTATTAAGAAGGATTCCTTAAAGAGACAGGAGTTAAAACAAAGCATTATGGAAAAGTGCTGCAGCAACGCACAGTCTGAGAAAATGTATATATTTTTGAAACATTACGTGGTGTAAAAATGTTTTAATAGACCCTCCAAATAAAAATATAAACCTGTAAATGTGCTTTATCTGGGCTCTATAACCATAAACTGTTAACCTGGGAGAAGATTTAGAAGTTTGACAGTTGATTGCCGCTACTTTTTTAGTGTAACAACTGAAGCAGCCTCTGACAATAAGATGTTTTTGGGTAACAGATCCTGTTTTACCAATCAGGACCATATAAAGTTACTGAAATGTGTTTAAAAAGTTTGCGAAAGTTGCAACAGTTTAAGTTGATCTGTCCACATTTTTACATTACCATTAATAAACTTAAAATGTATTTTTTCTGATTTTCTGTCAATGTTTCGTTGATGAAATTAACACCTATTTTAAACTTCTAATTTTTTTTAGCACAGCACACTTGCCCTTTTCAGCTGCTTCATTTACACAGTTAGACACATTCACACCTGGTAGCTGCAAAAATAACTCAAGTCATCAACTACTGGCCACAAAACAGCTCTACTGGACTGGACGAGGGTAAAATCCATGGGACAAGGCAGCCTGACTGCCATTCCAGCCTTTCAGCAGCTCTCCCGTCACAAATCAGCTTCTTTAACCTTTAGGCTGCCGCCTGCAGTTTAAATGACCAGTTTCCTGCGACACTGTCTGCATGTAGGACAGCTGCTAAATCAAACACTTCTTTCTCACTGCTTAGCATTATGTTGCGGCGTTGAGGCTTCAATTCACAGACTTTTAGTGGAGGTTTTTTTTCTGCTTGTTTATGGGCATGTGTGTCTTTTTGCGAGCTGAGCGAGAAGAATCCAGAAAGGAGGGAGAGCTGTGAGAGCGAGTGGGAGTCCTGAGATGAAACGCTGACATGGAGTTTCCTTATGATGCAGAAATGGCCCGTGAGTTCGGAGGCGGTTGTTGAGACTACAGAGGAACGCTTTCCTCGTTTTTGCTCCGGAGGAACTGACTGATCGGCGGCCAGTCTGCTCGCTTTTTAGAAAGACAGTTGTCTCTGATCCGGACCAAAGCCCTTTGTGACTAAACAAATGGAATAAATTACCCAACTGGAGTGAATTATAGATTTTCCCCCTAGAAGTTGCTGGCATTTATTATATTACAAATGCCTTTATGTTAGGAGCAGAAATTAAATGGGGAAGTCGTAAAAGTGCACTCCCAGACTTATGGCAACAGCCTCCATTATACTGTTAAACAGAAACGCTCCTCTTGGAAGGGTCAAGCATTCATACTTCTGTATATGTTTATATCATTTTGAAGATCCCGGTTATTAGTTCAACCTGGTGACCTCGCAGTCGCTTTTCCTTCTGTCACAGACGACATTTCCTACAGTGTCAAACGGGCTCCAGGCTTAAGCCTTTGAGCTCGGCTGCTACATCTGCTCTACATATTCATCCCAGGGCCTCTTTAATTCTTGCCCTGCGCCCACACACACACACACTCTCCCGCACACACACACACAAACAACACACACACCTTCCTACACACAAAAGCACACTCGCAGCTTTGTGCACAAGCAAAGGGCTGAGTGTACATACCGAAGTGCATGTAAAGGAAGCACAAAAAGCCCTACATTTATCACGTCAAGAGGAAACACAGAGTCATCTTCATTTGAAACAACTTCTTAATAAGCTCTGACTATTTCAAACATCCCACTCACTTCATACGCAACGTCTACAAATAACTGTCGGAAAGTTTTAATAAATATCCAGGAGCAGCCAGCTACTGGATTTATGGATACAATTACAATTTATTTTAGCTGAACATTATGTTGCAATGCCAGATTGGTGCTGAAATCAATAGATATTTAATTAAATAATCAATAAAAAGGAAAATTGCGGTCGGTTCATTGATGAGTTGTAATTGATTAAAATAATTGTGATTCATTGCATCCCTCTGGATTGGTGCTATATTAAGAACACTGGATCTCAGCTGTGGCAAAGTCAAGTTCCGTCAAATGGTTTGACAGCTGAAAGTTCGAGCCAGTGATACTTATGATCGGACAAAAGTTTGACTACAGCTTTGCCGGGCATTGAAGCTGCAAAAAAAGGTAAGATGGTGAAATGAAAAGGCTGGTTTGAGAACAGGATTCGTGACTTTAGAGGCTTTTCAGATGGTAAAACACTGAGCATCCATATATGACACTAGAGGCACAAATTTTCTATTTTACATTTAGATATCACAGCAGCATTGTATCATCTGTTGCAGCAGTTGCCAGGTAACAGGTAGAAATCTATATTCATATTATAAATTCAAGATTATTTTCATCGCTCCAATGTGCGACATACTGTAAGTAATCTCGGGGCACTTTACATAGTACAACGTTATCCAGTGAAAACACCAACAAATCCAACTGATTAGGGTGAGGTAAAGGGGAGTGAGGAAAACATAGCAGAGAGAAACTATTTCAAACAATCTGAAGTTCATTTTCACACCTTAAAGGCTGAACCAAAGTTTTGGTTTTACTTTGCAATTTTGCAAGCACACTAAAGATGGACTGCATCTCCCAGAACTTGAACTAGATTAGCTTGCAAAGAAATTCCTAGCATGCTATCAGATCATAACAAAGGAACTTTGTCCTTCTCATTGGTTTGTTTTCGAATTTATCTTCACATGCCACTACTCTCCTGTTCTTTTATACACTCTCTTTTTGATTCTCCTGTTTGTCCAGTTTACTTTTTATAATGCTGTTTGAACATATTTCAATTAAAAACCTAGTCTCATCCTACCTCTCTGTGCTACTGCAGCTCATTTTTCCTTATTCTGCTCTTAAGAATATCTCCCTGTAATTGGTTTGAATGTCAAAAACATACATAAGATGTTTTCGCGCTAGAAATTAACCACACCGTGTCTCGATTATGTCCAGACCGAGACCACCTTTTTCAGCTATTTGGTCCGCGCTGTGATCCGTAGAGATTTCACACTTTCAGTTCAGATCTAATCATAATGCAGACCATAGGAATGAGCCTGTCCTTTCCATCATATATTTTGCACAGCATTCTCCTCCCCTTCCACTTGTGCATCACCATTTTCAAAATTGCCTTTTCTACGGGAAACAACAAAAGCCTCCAAGCAGAAAACTACATACTTTTAAAATTTTGGATCATACAAAAGGACAGACCTGCTTGGTCCTGTCATTTAGTTAGCCAAATGAATGACAGTGCTCACCAACCTGCATGCCAGTGTTCCACCAGAACAAGCCTTCCTGACACTATTTTGTGGGGACAACATCACGGCATCCTGGGCTTAGCCTCGCTGTTGCTTGTCTGTAAGACTTTCATAACAAACTGAGAAAGTCTGAATGTCAGGGCCAAACAATTTGGATGTGAAAGGGCCCTAAATGTACTTTTGCAATGGTTTGTTTTATTATTTTTTTGTCCAGATACGTGGCTATTGCCTGCTTGTACTTGACAAACCCACTTCCCACCTCCAGTATCCATCTGCTGTGTCATTTCCCTCTGAGAGCAGCTTCAGAAAAAGAAGACAAACAGTAGGTTGATGGCTGACATTTAGACGCCAACTTAATTTTCCAACTTTCCAGTTTAACTTCAGCCTCACTGTTTAAAGTGCTGAGATGCTGACTTATGGTTAGCAGAGAACAGCGAGCCCATGTTTCTGTTGAATCCCTACCTAGCTCTGGAGTCAGCCATCCAGCAGATAATTATTAACTTCTGCATATTAAATCTGCAAAACCTCATGGCTTGGAACAGACACTCTCATCTCGTGTTGTGTAGCGGTGATACGAAGCAGATGACATCAGTGCATGGATACAGGCTTTAGGTTGGCAGTGACTGAGCGCAGCTGAGTGTGCTGGAGCAGCAGTGTACAGTAAACTGTGAAACAGGAGCGGGGCAGTTCAGATTAAATAACAGTATGAAGAACAGTGAGAAAAACTGTCAAATAAATCTGTTACACTGAGTTTAAATGTTTTCCTGTTTATGAAGCGTGTTGAGAAATGTGGCTGTGACTACCTGACTTGCGTGTCACAAACTCATGCTGAATTTCCCATGAGGCCAACGTACAGGAAAGGAAAATAATTTTATGAGTATGCCACATGCACGATAATATTATGACCAGTAGAGATGTGAGTTTGCACTGAGCCAGTAACCCCATGAATATGTCTTAAAAATTCTATTTATTAATTACAGTTGCACCGTCGTACTTGTGCTGTCAGTCTTAACTATCATTCTTTGCTCCATTGGGTCCCAAGAAAAAGCAATGCAGTTGACACAAACCAGGATTTTTAACATTGACATGTTGGTGAAAATTTCAGTTACATCATCATTAAAACACAGATTTGTTCATTTCTTTTGTTGTTTTTTCAGTCGTAGGTTAAAAGTAAGGTGACGTCGATAGCTCATTATTATAAAAAGGAACCAATCTTTGGCCGGGCAAGTGTTCCGCCTGGAAGGAAATAAACAGTTTTGACCGCCGGAGAAGCGGCTGAAAAGGCGGCTAACTGTGAATTGTTTGTTTGAGATAAAAGCTGTTGGATTGCAATTGTTGGAAGCAATAAACCGCAGATTACTGGAACTGCAAGCATTGATCTCGGCTCTCTTCATCAGATGTAGTAAAGTTTGTCTGCGCGTACTAAGTTTTTAAATCCTGGTGAAGCACCTCAGGGGCTTCAAGCATTGGCTTAGCCTCTACATACACCAAGATACCAATTCAATGCATATCATGTGTCATCTAAAATGTAATTGATAGGAAATTGCACTTACTGCTGTAAAATACATGCATAAGTACTTTGAGGCTACAGTTATGATTACCTGTTATTTCCAAAGGCTCAACATGTCCTCTGCCTTTTCAACATAAGGAATCTAAGACTTTTTAGCTTAGTAGCTCAGGAGCATGGGCATGTTCCAAAATGACTGTTATTTGCAAATAAAAGGATGAATACTTTGCTTATTGAAATGCAATCTGAATCTTAATGTTCAATCAGCATCTCCAGATAGTTTTAAAAAAAATGTCTCTTCACTTACAATCATAGTTGTCCTTCAAAAGAAATGATGAAAATAGTATGTATAGTCTTAGAATGGGCTTAAGATAAAAAGAGTTGAAATGGAGACAGCTGTCTAAGTTGCACAATTTGCAGATAATACATCACGAAACAGACTTATCAAGTCCCGATAAGTCTGCAACTGTCGATTCATAGTAGGATCGCAATTGTGATCCTCAGCAGGCAGCTGATGTAGTGTTCACTTGTTGTCATGGTTACAGTGACGCCGTGCTTCTATCCCGCAATGATACAGAAATTTTCAACAAATCTGTGGATCCAGACTATAAGCCGCATCACTGTCAAAATCTAATCACTTGGTCCTTGTGTCATTTCTGACCTTCCCTGACAATTTCATCCAAATCAATCGGTCTGTTTTTTAATAATGTTGTACACAGACAGACAAACATACGCCGATTGTCACATAACTCCGCCGAGGCTCTGCCTACTTGGCAGAGTAATAATATTACTATCAGCACATTCAGTCATTCTTATCCATTAGGATTTAAAGCCGCATACTTCTACGTTGCCATATTTATGTTGAAACACTGGATTTGTAGAGAACTCCACATGCATCAGTTCTTTTTTGAACAAGTGTTTTGTTTGCATCAGCTTCTCCTCAGAACTTTCGTGGGTTTTAGAAGTCAGCCTTTCTTTTGTGTGTTAGAAAGGTTATGAAAATGAACATGGGTCACATGCAGCATTTTGTCAGCACAACGCTGCAGGCTGTGAGCTACTGTTTTCCCAGAGAGGAGAGATAGAGCACTGTTTGCCAACACGTCATGGTTTGTTAACAAGTTTCTGACTACCTGCATGCAAATAAATCAGCCAGGTTCCAGCCACATGGTTTTGTTGTTGGTTATTTTTAGTGTTTTTATATGAGAAGCCATAACTCTTTAAACAGGGAGAGCCTGCTGGTTTGAATCCACCCCAATGCTCAAGAAAAAAATAAATCAGCAACCTGCAGGACAAATTGCTCCAGAAGAATAATGAAAAAAACTCCTGAACCTGAGTAATTGAGTTACACGAAACAAATGGACAAAATCAGTATCGCATTCAAACAAAGTCTCTTCCTCGCTCGTGTGTCTACCAATCTTCTTCTCCTGTCTGCCAATCTAGTTTCTGTGTTCCCACTGAGTCATATTATTTCCATATTTACGTCGGCAGCAGCCCCTCGCTTTGATCTCGAGGCCTTTTTCAGAGGCTGGTCCTGTTATGGCTTGTTCCTGTAAATACTTTGAAGTGCTCCAGGATTAGAAGATTGTGGACCCAGTGAAAAAACAAACAGCTCTTTACACAGATTCATTTATAAGGTTCCTTGAAACACGACAAAAATCATTTGGTAACTGTAGATGGAAGTTTACTCTGTAATTGTTGGTAATTGTGGAGCCACTGTTTATGGGTTCTGACAGAGTAAGATTCTGAGTGATTGAACTCGGAGGGTATTTAGCCTTTGAAACTTGACAGCAGCTGGAGTTTGCACACAATAACCATCTTTCTGGTGACCGTTTGCCTCATGTGGGTGAGGCTAGAAATTTAAGTGAACAGGATTACACTGACTATGCACACATCTTATACAAAACATACCAACATTCCTCAGGCTCGATCCTTCAGTCATGCTAGCAGCTCTGTACTGTACTGTACTAAGGAAAAGAGGCGCTTTGAATTAAAAGCCAAAATGCTCATTATGCCAAGCAGACACGTCAAGAGCTAAAGAATAAAGCCAGTGTGGGAAGTGTGACACACCGTAGATCAGGTTTCAAAAATTAATCAATCCCCATAAACCCACATATTAAAACATCCAAATTTAGAGCAGAAATAATCATGTTTACAGCCTGGAACAGAACTGCTTTTGGTCTCTTTAGCTAATTTCTTATCTCGTAACAACTGTATATCGGCGTTTTGTTTTGTTTTTTTTTTACAATGACTCTACCGTTAAAATTATTTTAAAGCTTAAAGTTATGCGTAATTTGAGTAACAGGTGAGTGCTGTCATAGAACCATCCATGACCCAGAGAAATCTGATTGGCCGGCTCATTTGTGAAATAGCAAGGAGATGGTGAAGAACCTCAAAACCGCACTTAGGGAAACTTTTGGGCAATTTTACAGAGTGCATATTTAGTCAATGGACAATGTTAAAATGGGAAGTGTTCATGAGTTTAGTTTAGTGTGTTGCCAGCTTAACACTTAAAGTAACACAGTTAAGGCTAGTGAGATCATTAATTTAGTTGGAATATGGTCAGAATACAAACTACCGGACAAATGAAAGTTTTGACATAATGGAGCCACTCCAGTGTCAGTCACTGGACAGTGACATTTTAGCCTGATGAGGTAAATTAATGTGTGACAAATTCAATCAAAATCTGCTTCAGTAATCTTTAAAGATATTCCATTCAAAATGACAAATGCCAATTTGGGTGCTATGAAGGAAAAGTCACAGCATTACCAAAGCCATCAGGATTTATCTTGTGGGATCCGGGCTTAGCTGTACCAAACCTAATCTATCCTAATGTTTGTCAAAGTGTAATGTGGAACTTTTGTCTCCCTCATCTGGCAGTGAGAGTAATTACAGAAACACTAAACACGTGCTTCGGTGTCTTTTTCAAATTATAATCATTAATCTGTACGCAGAGTGTCTTTTTTTATCTGGAGCTTTAGAAACTTTTCTTTGATGCTTCCTACAGTTCTCCTCCAAAGGTTCCACCATGATCCTAGTTACTGTAGACTACTCTGTCGTTCTTCCTCTTTTTAGCTCTGGCAAACCAATTACTGCTGCGCCAGTGTGAGAACGTCACCGCAGAAAGCAGACTTGAAACTCTGGTATACTAGGAAACAGAAAGACTTACCGGGTGTCAATAGGCTTATCAGTGTTGTGCAAAGTCTCTCTAGTTTTAAGGCCAGTGTTTCAGCATCCATGAAGACAACCTACACTATTGTGAATGAACCAAAACCTTAGCGTAAACTCCAAGCCATTAGAAAGTAGTATTAACATTTATGCATTCATAGTATCTGCAGCAATTTCAGAATGCATTTGCTAGACGGTGTAACCAAAGCGTTAGATATACTTTAATCAACTCCTTTTCTTCCTCTTATCTGGGGTTGAATCGACAAGAACGCTAACCAGTTCCTCCACAAGGATCCCGAGGCATTCCCATGCCAGATGAGATATATAATCCCTTCAGCGAGTTCTAGATCGATCTCACAGTTGTTTCTGCAAGAGGATCAAACGTCTGTACCATATATCATGGTAGTCTATCTAAAAGTTGTTGAGAAATCAGTCTAAACTTAATTAGGTGACTGACCAAAAGACTGACACCGCCGTCTAAAGAACCACTACAAAAACATACACAGACACACTTTCATGCTTACAAGGGGTAAGATCCAGCGAAGTGTTTTACGATATTCTGGGTAAATGACTTGAGTAAGCACAGGTGTGCTCTGATCCTCTGCCTCAGCCCTCTGAATAATCCGTCCTGAAAAAGAAAAAACAAAGCAAAAAAATAAATAAAAAAAATCAATGACACCCAACCATAGTTTTCCACGCCACCCTGAGAACAAAGCCACCCTGATCCTTTTAAGTGTCTGAGAGCCGAGAATAAAAACAGAAAGCCAACTAAAAGAGGAATGCGTGGTGGCTCCTGCTCCACATCCACTTGTAGTTGTCAAGATATGTGAAGAGTTTCTTCTCTTCCCTCTTTTATGAAAGCCCGTTAACTGTTGCACAAGTAGTGACCACAGCTGTTTCGTGACATTTATTTTCTTGTCGTTTTTTTTCCCGTCATTCTCTAATTGGCTTCTGTTTGTGTCCTCTTATGTGGTCTCTCTACACTCAGCTTAAATGAATGTACGCGCAGGCTGGCTTTAAGAAGGGGAAAAAAAAAAAACTAGACTTGTATAAGATTTTCAGTGGTGGCGGCATAAATGTTGTAGGTCACACAAATTATTATCTTTAATTCTGAGGCTGTGAGTCTCTTGATTTTCGGTTTCGCAGCGTGTGGGTGACTTCATCCACTTCATTGCACATTTCATCGCATATTTCCTGTCCTTTTGCCACTTGGTCTGTGGTCTATCGCCCTTCATCGTGTGGTCCCCTTCTGACCAAATCACCAAGCTGTGTAAATTGCACATTGGGGCAGACAAAAGAGTAGGGTATCATTTTGCCTACTGTATGCTGTGGCACAGTATTAAATGAATGAAGTGGCTTTTGTGAATGGAGTATATTTAACTGTAGTAGGCCAGAAACACAAGCTGCCTGGTTAGTTTGCATGTTTAATCTCCCTCTGAAGTGCCTCCAGTCCTTTGATATTCTAGAATCGGACTTTTTACGTCATTAGAACCTCTAAAAGCTGCATTTCTTTGTGTTATTTTTTTTTTTACATAATAATCTTATATAATTGGAATAATCCCTCTTATTTTTAATTGGCCAGGTTGTTTAAAAAGATTGTACCTAGTCACAAACAATAAGAAAATTGTTCAAATATCTGCACTTAAATACATCAAGTGCAAACCGGTTTATGTAGACGGACTTGATGTTGGGGTGCATGGAGTCCTTGTCCAGTTGTACCCAATCCAGACCAACCAACAAAAAAAAAATCTTTTTTCCTTGTTTATCTTTATTTGTGTGTGAGTTTTCATTGGGGTGGTGCCATTACAATTATTACTCGTGTACCTTAGAAGACAATAGACACCTTAATAGCCCTACTTCTTGTGGTTCCTATAAAACAACTCATCTAACACACAACTTTAGTGCAAAACCAATTATTACATCTTATTTACATCAACATTATTGTAATAAACGGAAACCAACATAAATATTCTTGACTTGTAAAAAGAGTTTTATCGTAAAACCAGAAAACACAGTAACGGCTGAAAGCAGGAGCACACACTGTAGTCATTCACCACAACAGGCCACAGAAGCTAACCATCTTTATGTAGTAACCATGTGAATAAGCCAAATAAATGGATCCTGCATAGTCCAGAGGTTGCACATAGGAAGTATAACCAGCAGACTTTATTGTGTTCTTTGGACATGTGTGATTTTACATTCCAGTTCGCTACCCGAGGCTTGTAAAGATAGTATAACGACAAACACAGACAGCAACCGGAATAAAAACAAGCCTCCCTTAAAGCACACACACACTCACACACACACACATATATAACACGCTTACTGGAAGAGTGACAGAGCATTGCAATGGGAGAGAAAAAACACAGAGAGAAAAACAAGTGGGCAAAACCACTTGGGGAAAAAAACACCCTATATTATCAGGGGTGGAGATCTGCCACAAGCACATTCCTGATTCAATACTCACTTCATCCCAAGCTATTTCAATATTGGTAAATACTGTAGCGCATCCACAGGCCGGGGACTGCTGCGCTCCCGGCAGACATAACACCTCATGGGCGAGACGGGATACTAAAACTGTAGCTGATAATAAATTCAAATAACTGCAGTAGCATCTCTGTCTATTTCTCTATCTTTATCTACAGCAAAGGTGAGCAATATAACTGAAGTGTCAAATAATTCAAGCTGCCTTACTTGTAAATGGAACAGGAATTATTTGTTGTTGTGTCAAAGCACAGTTGCTGCTCTTTGCTGGAGGCATTGCATTGCTCCACCTTTCTCCTTAAAACATCTCCAAGGTGTTCTATTGGATTCAAGTCAGGCAACATACTTGGCCAGATTTAGCTTTCGCTTTGTTCTACTATAGAAAACTCTAGTGTGATTGTGGCAGTGTTATTATGCTGCTTTATTCCTCTTCTACCAAGCTTCTGTAGAAAGGGAGTGACAATGTCAGACAGTATTTTGATATATCCACAGGGATTTATGGTGCCATCTATAAATGTCGTCTCCCCGACACCTTTTCCACTCATACAGCTTCATATCATCAAACCTCTGTGCTTCACTGTCAGGACTATGCATTCACTGTTGTAGTCCTGGCTGGTTTCACACCAAACATACTGAGCCAAACTTAGTCTTATCAGATTAAAGAATGTACTTCCAGTTTTCACCAGGCTTGTTTTGTTTAGAAAAGCTTAATCTTGCAGTTTCGTAATGAATTGCAAGCAGTTTTTTTTTTTTTTTGCGTTCTTGAATGCAACCCATCAATCCATAGAGGTTGATTTTACGCTGTTGTAGATACTCATGTCTGAAGTGCTTTCCTAATGTTCTTGTCTTTTTTCAGAGCTAGATTGAGCAACTAGTGCACTGATTGTAGCATGATGACCACTGCAGCACTGATTAGTGGTACTATTGCTCATTTTATAACTCAAAAGTACTGCTGCAGCTGCGTTTTGATTAATTTGTGTAGTTGGTCACTGATCCTCCAATGTCCTTCTCTATTTTGTGAAGTTTCACAATCAGACTTTTCAGCTCCTCTGGCAGTTCTTTTCCCCATGGAGCCATGATGCAGCCATGCACAGCTGATTGGTCCAAATATGGTTTTCCCTCAGGATTACTAAAGTATCTATCTATCTATCTATCTATCTATCTATCTATCGTTTCTGCAAAGCATCACAAAAAACACAGAACACAAATCAGTCTGACGGCAGAGACAGCGGCTGTTATTTGGCCACTGAAAGCAATAATATGATTTTGTTTCTTGCCAAGACTTAGACAAGAAAATCAATCCCACCCTCATATCGGTACGATAAATCCATGGCTTCAGCCAGCAGCTCCAAAGAAACTGGAACTATTGCTCTTAATCCATTAGTTGAATACTGGATTGATAACTTGCAATACCTCAGGTTACAGATAAAGTCAGATAAACTGGAAACAGCTTGATTCGGACGGTTAAATGAAGTAAACCTGAGAGCAACAAAACATTGTGCATAACAAATGATGTGTGCATCCCAGTGTTGTGTATTTGCAATCCTTCTGTAGCAATGCAAGCAGCAATTTTGTCAGACTGTAGAATGCAGCTTTGGAAGCCTGCCTAGCCAAAATAGAAGCTCAATACATTTTGATTACACTGAAAAAAGAGAGACATTTGAAATGGAAAGTTAATGAATCAGTAACGAGAGAGTCCAAAATTGCGGACAGCAAGACGGAGCATCATTAAGTGGAACGGGGAGGGAAGAAGTGGAGTGTGTGCAGCGGTGGGGGTTTAATGGTGGGAGGAAGCAATAGATAGTGCAGGAAAGAAGAGGCAGGAAAATAAAGCACTCAGGGGGTGAAAGGTCGCGACTCTGACACGTGTAGCCGGTTGAACCTTTCACTTTTAGTGAAGGTCACTGCTGGGAGGCCTGGAGGGGAAGTGCTTTATTGTTCTGGGTTACGAGCTGCTCGCCAGCACTGTTAGGAGCTCCTAAATCACAGACACACACTCTGCGGGTCATTCGGGGCTGCCTGAGCCAGATACTGCCTGGCCTGAGCACATTTTTCCCCTGGTAAAGTCTTTATCCTAGACGCCTCACCAGTCTATTCCTAGAGGCTGCTGAAATGGAAAAGACGAGGTGGGTTTTATTTGGGACCATTTTATGATACCAACTAATGTATATGAAAAGACATCACCTCATAAACCGATGGAGTTCCCTTGCTCATGCACCTACTTAATGCACCACACAAGATATTTCGCATGAAACATGAGAGCTGCAAAATCCATTGAGATAATGACAACGACCTGTGAATACGGAACATTGGTTTGTGTGATTACAGACCTAGAGCTGAAACATTAGTCAAAAAAGTGATTAACTGATTTATTAAAAGTGATATGGAAGTATTTTATTTATTGTAGCATGGGGGTAGGTCCTAATGGAATATGGGAGGTGTATGAATTAAGCAGGGGGTCTTTGAACATCAAACGCTTAATTTCCTGCATTCTCTGGAATTTTATGCATCAATTTGTGGTGGAAATATCTCAATTGATGGGAAGAAAAGCACAGAATTTGAACATTAAAATATATTGAAATATATATTGATCTAATCCTGTTTTCCACAATAGATTCTGTGGCTGCATGAGATCATAATTCACAGTTTAGGAGTAAATAAAGACCCAGTGTTGAAGGAAAATGATGTTATGTAGTTAATGTTGTACTTTAATTCCTTTTATTGGCTGGGGCTTCTCTTCGTTGTTATATACGATTATAAAATTGAATAACTTTGGGTGTGGCAATTTGAATGAATCAAGAAAATCATCAACAGGCAATAAAAATTCATTTCAGCCCTACATTTTATGTATTATATGAATGATACACACTTAAACATATTTTCAGTGTTGGACATTTGCTCTTAAATACAAGTTTGAGCTACTTGTATGCTGCTTTTTATTTGTACTACCTATCTATTTCATGAATCACAAGAAACTGTTACATTGAAATCATGTGATTATCAAATACAAAGTGATCTATCTTAACGTACAACGGTTAAAAAGCACCTACAGCATGATCAGTGACAAAAGTATGATCACAGTTGTTCACAGAAGCATCAGTGCTGACAGTCTGTCAACGTTTAGGAACCCAGAACCTGTTGGGAGCTTTGAAATGCTTTTTTATCTCTATTGAAAATCACCAAAGATACACCATTTATCTGAGTCACAAACTGTAAGAATTGCAGTATTTGCAGATTCCCAACACTCCTGAAACACATCATGCTTGACAAGCATCAAATTCAAGCTCAGAATCATTGTGCTTCATCAAATTCACCTTTTACTACATGCCTCATTTAGAAACATGTTTCCATAGAGGCGCACAACTGTCTGTTTTAGAGAAATATAAGCAGCGAGTAAAAAAAATGTGACAGGAGCAAAAACTGTTTGTGGTTCAGAGTGTAAATGCACTTGCATGCTACTTTTTTCTTTGTACTGCATAACAGCTTTATTAGTTTCATTGGATCATTTGATTTTAGAGTGAAATCATTTGGTTATCAAATATGACAATGTTGCAGTTCAAACTACCTGATTTAAACTAACATAAAGGAGTTAAAATACAACCTGTGCGTTGGTGCAGCAGTTTTGATCGCCTAATAATGTAATTTATAAGAACATATCATTCATAGATTGCCTTTTTTTTTGCACAAGTACTCTGACACTTGTATATTTTTAATTAAGTGAGATTTTGAACATAGAATGTTCACTCATACCATTAAAAATATTATACACAGGTGTTTTTATTGTTTTATGTTTTTGACATTAAAGCCAAATGGAAAAACGTGGAGTAGAAAATTGTAGGAAACTTAAATCAGCTGGGTTCAGCTAATATTTAAATGTACTTTTTCAGTTCTTCCAAACAACGCCCTTGGATTTTCATCAGACTTTACAATAAATGTGGTGCCTCAGTGTGTCTAATTCAAACCTGAAAAACCAGAATCAAATCTAACCCGACCATAATCTGGGCCTGAACAGTAGGTGTTCCTCATTGATTTATTATAAACTCTGCTAAGTGTCAGTGTGAGAGGTAGCAGAGAGGAGTGTGATGATGATAACCTCAAATGAATTCTCCTCTCTCCACCCTCCTCCACAGTTTATTAGTTTAGGCCAGAGGCCACTTGTAGCCTTGCAGAGTGGACGGTAATTGTGTGCGTGCTCCTTAAGCACCGACCGCAGCAATAATAGACTGAATTATACAATAAATTCCCTCCAGATGTGCTCCCTCCACTCCCACCCACCTACTCCAATTTGACAGTTCGCACACCCACAATCTGCGCGAGGAGGCCTCCGTCCACACTCACCCATGCACAAGCTTGCAAACTCACACACACACACACACACACGCGGTGGCTTAGTTGCAGTGTTTGCATTGTCAGATTGTTTCCATACTGGTGTTAGCGCGCTGCGTTTCCTCACTGCTGCTGTAATTACAGGTCGTATTAGCTGATAGTGTTTTGCTAACCTCCTAATAGATGTCCTCCTGCCTCGGAAAACCTCACAGAGAGTCCATTCAATAATAAGCAGCCTTTCTAATACCCAACACTGTTTGACACGCGCATATACACAAAGCCATGCTTGGAAGTTACACATGTCCTTCTCGCTCAACAAAAACACACACGGCTCCGTGTTTAATGTAAAGTTTTTGGATTATAAATAGTGAAAGTACATCCTGCGTAAAAAACAAGAGCCACCCTGCATGGGAATCTGCCCGTCTATTTCTGTCTTATAGAGGCGGCAGGAAATGAGGAGGATAAGGACAAGAAGAGGAGAGAGAAGGAAAAGAGTGGTCAGACTAATTATTATGTACACTGCTGCTGAAATGTGAGTCACTTTTCTGGAGGGGGCCTTTTCTTCCTAAATGTTTTCATTCCAGATTTTTTGTGTACCTCAGCCTACCGTCATAGAAACAAGCTTTCATATTTTTCTTACGGGCTATATATTGCCCAGCTCTCGGCCGGCATTGTGCTGATGCAGGGCGATGGTGAGAGAGAGGACCACCGGCTGGACTGGCTGCTACACTTTCTCTCCCTGGTTGCTGGTGAGCTGCTGTCAGGATCTCACCAGCCTGCACAGTGCCACCCAGTGTTCAACCACAGGCCATATGCACTGCAGAGAGGGGTGAACAAACGAGTGCTGAGCATGAATTATAGCATCGATCCGTAGTGGAACAAGTATTCAAATCTATAAAAACAGCAACATCTTACTAGAAAAGCACTCAGTTGCAAGCAGAAGTTCCGCATTTTTCAAGATTTAAACAATATTTATTACGCTGAACGAGCCTTGTGACGCATCTATAAATGAACTTATAGAAATGATGCATAATATAAATGCTGCATTTCATTGCTGCTCTGATGGTTCTGCTATTGTATTTTCAGTTTAAGTCCAGCTCAATGCAATAATGCAAATCATACTCCACTTTAAAATTGTGTAATGTTTTGTATGACGTATCAGAAAAAAAATTAATAATGACTTGTACTGTAGCAAGAAATGCAGCGGAGTATAAAGTTGTAGACTATGGATACAAAGTGCTACACGGGTATTTAAAAATTACTAAGTGTAGCAATTAGTTATTCCCAAACTTTGTAAAGCAATTAATTTACATTATGTGGGTGCAAATACAGTGAAGTTAGCAAAAAATTTAATTTCCTCTAGTGTCTTTTTCAAAGCAGAGAAAGATAGAAGAGGCTGGAAAAAGAGAATAGGATGATAAATAAGTATTTTATAAACTACTGTCCACTCGTGAGTGATCCAAGTGTAGCAGAGTGTTTCAAAAACGCTGCTTTCGCTCCAAAATTTATTTACTTACAGATTTAAATATGTCAACACAAACACTAAACAGAAGTTATTCAAACGTCTTGTGGCCATATGTTGTAATAAAGAGGTTATTGGTGCAATGATTAACCTAATTACAGACTGAATTCCTTCACACTCATCCGTCCACTCATAAATAATAAGGTAATAAGTGTGAATTTAAAGTGCAAAAACAGGATTATGTACAGAAAACTGTATAAAAAAGCATGTGCAGTATTTATGATACAAAAAAAGTTGAGATTTCCCCATGTTCTGAAGTAGGTAATGTTGAATTTACAATGCAATAAGAGAAAATGTGCAGAACAAACTGTTTTCTAAAAGGTGTATGCATTTTTTTTTAATATAAATGTGCTTAAATATACAATAAGAACATTTGCATCCAAGTTTCAGGAAACGGAGCACAAATGTCACAGGTTTCATGTTTTTCTTGCAGTATGGCTCTTCGTTCATCAGATTTAATGTTTTTACAAGCTATTAAATGCTTTTTAAATCACATTAGTTTTTATCAGTCATTTTTTAAATAAAGTAGGAGAAAGCACTGAGAACTAGAACAAAAACATAATTTTTTTAATCTTTTAATGTTATTTTTTGTGTGTGATTAAAATGTTCAGTCATGAGTGCAACTATAATTTGGTTCAGGCCTTGACAGTCTTTTTTCACTTCACGTTAAAAATAGCTTTGATTACATACTGCGTGAACAACTCGATTAGATTTTTCACTTCTGATGTTCTGATGTTCATCTATTACTACACTGAATAATAATAATAATATTAATAATAATAACAAAGGAGAGCAGCAGCTGCGTTGCACATACTCTGACTGACAGTGTTGCCTCTGTTGCGCTGCCACATGGTGATATTGTGTTTGCCAGGTGAGAGGCTGGCCGGGCTAATCAGTAAAGGCAGAGTAATTTGCCTGCAGACATGTTCCAGAGCAGAACTCTGCTCAACCTGCTGCTCCAGGTGGCTTCAGTGCTTCAATGCCCCTTTTACCTGCTTCATACTACAAGGCCAAGAGAAAAAAAGGAGAGAAAAAGTAATTCAAAATACACGTCAAAGCAGGAAACAGGAACAGGAAAGAGTGTTGGCGGGCTCTCTGGAGGCCAGGTGCAGAGTTTGGCTCAACTCAGCTGCTCTCTGGCTCGTTCAGGAGAGGAGGAGGAGAGTCGGACTGCTGGTAGCGGAGGCCTTTTCATCGCCAGGCTTCTTTATCAAACCCCTGGGTCTAGTTTGTTCTCCTTGTTGCTGCTGCTTGGTGGGTTGCCGTTATAAATTAGGCTGCTGGAGATGTTGGGTTCTCCCCCGCGGATGCCTTCCTGACGACTGCTCCCAACAGAAGGTCAAGTGAAATATCAGCTACAGTGCTAATTTTTTTAAAATTACAAGACCTCGTAAAAAAAGCCGGTGGTACACGTTCCTCTTTTTGTGTTCTAACACCACATCTTCACCTCCGTCGCTGCTTTTTCCCCCTGCGCAGCTCAAGGATATTTAATCACCACGCTGAAGGAAAAAAATGGTCTGTGCAACAGCTACTTCAATTTATTTGACTCACTCGCTAATGACTGCATGTAAGATAGATTCTCCTTCATCCTTTCCGAGCTTGCTCTCGGAAATTTACTACTCAGGTTCACTGTCTGTACAGCAAAAGGAACAAATTAATTTACAGGCCTTTACAGACCGGTTTTAGAACATGATGACGTTTGGGGGAAAGAATTACTTTTAGCTGTGGCCTTAAAGGCCATGCTGTAAAACAGCGTCAGAGAGATCAGATGCTAAAAATGGCAACATCGACAGCTTGGTGCGTGTTTTTGACGCATACGGCGAGAATATTAGCTCTAAAACATGCGCACAATTAATTATTTGCGTACCCATGAGCAGGCGTTGTTTGTGTTTATTTTTGTTTGAGCGGTCGTCGGCGAAGTTCGTCATTCGGGGGCCTTGTGGCCTCGTGGGTGGCCGCGGCCAATGCCAAAGATGCCCCCGCTGTGTTTAATCTTTGACATTTATTTGTTTGCTTTGTGAATGAATATGCAAGCTGGAAAGAGCTATTAGTTCTAGTGTGTCCTCATTACAGGGGACCAGTTCATCCTGCTAGACTGTGGTTGGTCAGGCAGTCCTTCCTCCAGACCAACGTCCAGACACCCGCCTGGCATCCCGTTGCCTTCAGCCCTCTATCCAGATACTGTCTGGCTCAGCTCGAAGCCAAGCTGGCATCACAGCAGCAAACGGAGCCCAGAATGACTCCAGGTTTGTATCAATATTTTGCGAATTCAAAAACTTAAACTCTCATTGAACCGCTTAAACAGGGAGGGGGGCTGTGATGCCTTTAAATATTGACTTTTTTTTATTTCCACATTTGTTGTTGTCTCTCATAACACTTCCAGGGGCTATGTGCTTGTTTGTGTATGCATGTGTGGCTTTAATTCCTCCTGTAGCATCCAACAGGCCTCTGAGAACCAGCCTCACCTCATCTGGCAGCCATTACCTGCACACATGCTCCTGTCTGAAGGTTGATCTGCCGGGTTAAACAAATCCAGGCAGCGCTGCGCGGCCCGCCAAGGAATCAGCTCCATACATCAGCTGTGGAACAGCCAACATGACAGGGTTAGAGCCGGCTACCGTTAGCAGTGTGCTATCACTGATCCTCCGATGCCAGATACGCTCGGAAATGACAAGCTCACTTTGGTCCAGGTGCTGAACGTGGCCATCAAACGCTCTGAAATCTGTGGCTTCTGCTGGAGGAAGAGGGGGAAAGGCTCCTGGAAAGATGTGACACGAACCATTTCTCGTGCACAAAGCTCCAAACTAAACAGTAACAGGCATAAAGTCTCAGTACTGAATGTGGAATTCGGTAATTATCTGCAGCAATACGCTCCATCCAGCATTCTGGTGTGAGACGGGGCATAAATGCATAACCGTCTCTCAGCGGGGATGGCACGGGATTGACAATCCGAGTGGAGTTTTCATGGAGTCTGATTCGATTCCGCTCCCAATCAAAAGCGTGTGAGATTCCATTTTATGTTTATTACATTTCCTGTTTCTCACTTCATCACGTCGGAATTGAAACTGACAGGGTAATTATCATTTCACCCTAAATTGATCCCAATCCATGTGGGCTGGCTCCAAACATGGAGACACGAGAGAGAGAGAGGGGGGAAAGGAGGGAAAAAAGAGAGAAGAAGAAGAAGCATTCTGGGAGCATTTGGCGATGGTTCAGTCATCTGTAAGACGTATCGCTTGAAGGGTGGAGAGAGATGGAGGGGAGGAAGAGGGAAGGGGAGACGTTTGGAGATTGCGTTGCGGGTGTTCTCTTGATGTCC
Source organism: Acanthochromis polyacanthus (assembly GCF_021347895.1). NCBI lineage: Eukaryota > Metazoa > Chordata > Actinopteri > Pomacentridae > Acanthochromis > Acanthochromis polyacanthus. The sequence continues at coordinate 4,428,337 of NC_067128.1, forward strand.
CCCTGACAGGAACCAGATTGGGAGCCGCTCGGCGTCGGCGCTTTGGCTTTTTATTCGTCTGGCTCCGCCGGGTTTTTCCTGGCCTGAGCAGGGCCCGGTTCTGAGACGCTGTGGCCCTGCTCGTGGAGCCAGCCCGTAGTTTAAGTGAGAATAACAAATGCTAGAAAAAATAATAGGCCTACAAAAAGAAAAAAGAGAGAGGAGCAAGCACAATCCTACTATTGTTCGTGGTAGCTAGGCAGAAAGCACAGTCCAGCCACGTCTTTGGGACATTTTACTGGCTCTAATAAAGAGTGTGTGGTCCCTGTTTTCTGGAGAGGTCTGCCAGACTGACAGATATGCTCTACAGTAGTATTGGATGGTTCCGTATCATGTATTTTGAGTTGTGTTACTTGGCACGGCGCAGTCAGGGCCTGTCATTCATCATGCTTTTTGCCTAGCCGAAAGTAGTGGTCCGAGTTGCTTATGATGGCAACACGGTAAAGGTGCGTATGGATGGCGCACATTTCTTCAAACTCACACAGAAACTGACTAAAATCCTCCGATCTGACAGGCGTGTTTAAACTCACAAGAAGCAGCGGCGTACGTGGATTTCAGCAACAGGAAAATATTTATACATGTCAGTGAGTGAATGCACGCTGAATCAAATGTTTTATTGATTATGTGTAATGTGTAGTTTAGCAGTAGGGGGTCTGCAGCTTCACAATGAATATCTTTGTGCGGTTTTTAAGGTTATGGACTCATTTCAGCTTGAGCCGGCCTGGATGAAGATCCATGCATCTGAATCCTTTTTTGTGGAATTATGCATTTTTCAAGTAAAAATAAGAAGTGTAAGACGAGCACTGAATTTAATTTGACGCCATTTTCTGCCTGTTTAAGATTAATCAGCATTAATTGCGGGATTTGCAGCACACACACGCACACACCGCTGTCCCTGGTTTTCTACTGTGTGTGGTGCAGAAACACAGTTTGGTCTGTGCTTAATCAGTTCTGTTTTTAAGTGTTCTCCGCTCGGTTTTCCAGCACAGCCCCCGTGAAAGGAAAACGTCTGGTCGTGGGTGGCTTAGCTGGGTCACTGAGCCCACAGAGTAGAGCATTTCATAAGAAAGAGCCCACTTAATTCTGAACCATACGTCGCATTAGCTGATTTACATGCGGACAGCTATCATTTTGTGAAGGCTCTGACATTGATAAATGAGGTGTTTTACCTAATAGGTAATAAAAACAAATTACAGGCCTTAAGAGAAAGGATGTTCTTCATTTGGCTCTGTTTTCTGTCTCTTCGAGGGCAAGGGCCAGATTGTTTCCATATGATTGTAGCCTTCATTTGTTAAGACTACAGAGATTAATAACAGCATTTTCTGATGACCAGTCCATACTTGGCCTTGGAGTTAATAAAAGAAAAAAAAATGGTAGGAGCAAGTGGAAATTAAGGATAAATGACTCCTTTATCTGCACGTTTAGAATCTTAGCCAACTCTTACTATTATTATTAGAATACTGTATTTTAATCTGTCATTTGGTATTATTTCTCTCTCCATTCTCTCCATTCTGAAAATAGCCCTTTACTTTGTTTGCACAAACTAACTTTATTAATTGCAGGAAACTAAAAATCCCTGCACTATAAAAACATGACATGAACATATAACCAATATTTATATCCTCCTCGCTGCATGTTGAGAGCAATAAACATTTCTCTGATTAGCAATAGACAAATAATCTCATGGTTAGAGAGCCATGAAGTTTTCTCTGGGAGACTGTTAATTATGAAGGGTATAAATGCCTCAATGCAGTGATTATGTGGCTTGTCCGCGATCCATCAAATACCCTAAAATCAAATTAGTGAAACTATAAACAATCTACTTATGGTCAGTGGGGGATTCACATGGTTTTCTCAGAAGGTGAAGTTCTGACATACAATGTGAAATGACAAATGGCAGTCCAGAGACAGGAACAAATCAGTGCTCTGACCAGAGGTTTTTTTTCCAGAGAGAAAATATTAGCCCAAACAGTACTTAGTAGGTGAGGGTGTGTTATTCTTAACCGGTCTGAATCACTACTGGACTCTGCAGGTCCCACAGAGCTCATATATAAGCGCTCTCGAGTTTCTTCAGCTAGGCGTGAAAAGGCTTCCCTTCTGGTGTAATGCAAGTCTGACAGAGGACAAGTCTGCTTCTATTCTCTGTCAAGCAATGGGATGAGTTGGCCACACTCATGCGTTTTCCATAAACTAACCTTACATTGTCAGGTGACTGCACTCCTACAGGTGTAAAAAGAAAAAAAGAAAAAAAGCACGCTGCATATTCGCATCTTTTCCATGTACAGATATAATTCCCTCACTGTGAAATGAAAATTCCATGTGTGCATGTTTTACCCTTGAAATTAGAGAGTTATGTTTTGTCAAAATCCTGCAATCATCATCACGTATGCATATAAAAACAAAGACGATACTTATCCTGCGAATCGAATTTTGCTTGTAAATGATGCAGGCGCGCATAATGACTGAGCAGTCGGGCCGAGGTAATTTTAAGTGCCACGTCCAATCAGCGTTATCACCACAAAGCATCACAGCTCGGAGTCATTCCTTCAGCTGAGGTGATGCAGTAAAAGTTACCAATGCAGGGGGAAAAATGAAAAGAAAAAGAGGTGAGGAAAGAAGAAAGGGGGAGATTTTTAGGGGGGGGATAGATTCTTGGATTCTGTGGTAAGTGCCAGAGGGACACGTTTTGCTGGAACACAGGGTGTGCTGAGTGATGGGAGAACGGCTACAGCAGTGTTTAGAAACACCAGTCGGCCAGTCTATTGCCTCGGAGCCGGGGTGTCTGCGCTCAGCTCCCCCCCCCACCGCTCTAAGTAGGATGGTACATGCAGCCTCACTGCATACCACTCCTGCGCGCCGCTAAAATTAGCCCCCCTGGAACCAGATGGAATTCTAAACAGAATAAACTTTTCTTGACTTGATTATATTGAGCCTTTCCAAGCTCCGACATTAAAAAGAAAGAGAGAAGGCAAAAAGGAACGAAAGGGGGGAACCTTAGAAGCTAATTGCCATGGGTCTGGCGTGCACATTGGGCATTGTGTTGAGTTGAGACGCTGCAGTAATGCCGGAGCCGTTTTCCCCGGGCCGAGCGTCCCCACTGTCACATCTTCCATGCGCTTGCGGTGGGTTCGAAGCTCCACATGGACGGCATGTGAAGCCGCTAATTAAAAGCAAGCGATCCGTAACTGTCTGGCTCACCAGGCCAGGCTCATCCATGTGGCCCCCAAGTGGACCCCCAGCTCAAGACGAGGGCTCAGGAGCCTCGGCCTGGGAGTGATTTTAAGAAGAAACTACGTGACTCCTTGTAAAACATCACTGACAATATTTACGACTCCAGCTGGATGTTTTTTTTAATGACGGAGTTCAACTTGTCCATCATATTATCTTATAAATATAGTGACATTATGGTTAAATGGAAATTAGAATTTTTTCTTTTCTTCTTTTTTAAGTCCTTAGCGTTTCAGTCCTGGTTGCTAAATCGACTCCCGTGGGAACTGTGATAACAATGTGGTTTAAAATGACAATAAGCAGCTACTTTTCAGAAATCCATCAGAAGAGCATCTGGTGTATCTGTTTACAGAGGAGCTAAAGCTTCTCAGGTTGTTTTAATAAAGAAATCTGTCAGTGATAACTGCAACCGCAATCTAATTTGTGCTGCACGTGGTTTCAGGAGTATCCTGCCAAGACAGAAGCACACACACAGAAGTTCGTAACCTCACTGAGAGGCTGGAGGCGTGAAGCCTGACACCTGTAGATGGGATTCTGAAATCTCACAGAAATAAAATGTTATTCAGACACATTTTTGATGAATGACTGTGGTCAGTACTAACCCAGTGATAAATACAATGCAGTCCCCATGACTGCATCCCACCAGATGTGAAGCAGCAGCAGTAAGAAATTTGAGTTTTGCACGTCGTTACTGAAGATCAGTGTTGATTGATTTCATCAATGAAAATTGTGAAAAAAAAACTAAACTAAGACAGTAGAATTTGAAATGGGAACTGTAATGAAATGTATTACATTTTTAACCAATAAATAAAAACTAATTGGCAACATAAAAGACAAACAAATGAAAAAATTACTGCTTAATAAAGAGTTTTAGTAACTTTGTTTGCATGCGCATCAGTGTCCCAGTTTGTCTCTGTTTGTGCAGGCCCCTCTAATGTTCGCGACAGAAAGCAACAATTTACAAGTTGCTGGCCTGACGTTGTGTAGTTGTTCCCGGAATTGAAGTGGATTCTGAAAACGGTAACATGCAGATAACAGAGGTAGATATGGGACCTGGCTGATGTAACCACACACAGTCACACTGTCACTGGCTGGTTTAAAACACCTCGACTCTGTGTTGTGTAATTTTTTTTGCATAAAGAAGTCAGAAGGCTGAGATGTCATCTTAGTGCCATTTATTCTGGTAAATGTATTAAAACCTCTGGTCAGCGGGCTCAGACCTCTGGCAGACCTCAGGCAGCAGGCTTACACGATTATACAATATTAAAACGAGGAAATAAAACAGTATGTACTTGATAAATGTAAGAAAACCTCTGGTCAGCGGGCTCAGGCCTCTTGTGCACAGCACACTAAAATGGGAGCAGCACGTTCATTAGGCTAATGCTCGTTAAGTAGCTAGCTCAGAGTATGTCAATCTCCTCAAATACATATTTAAACAAACAAAACTATTAAATATATGCCAACACACTTCAATCAACATCTGGATAGATCATAGTGTACATACACTCATGAAATAAACAAAAGGACATCAAGAAAACCACCTACCTCATGTACACTTCTGACAGTGTGGCACCGACGCCAGTTACACACTACAGCTCCAGAGAGGGCGTCATTGAGCAAACACCAATAAATGAAAACCAAATTGCAGCAAGTGGAATTATTTAGCACATATACACAGTTACACTGACAGTGGCGCCCAACGTCAGGTTTATACCCGTTGTCCACATACTGGCAGTCAGACTAACAAACTAAACCCCTGAGAATGAGACAACATAACAGCTGAGGCAAACTATGAACATGCAGGAAGCATGTCTACATTCATAAAATGGTCAACTATATTTTAGAAGGAGAGTTCTCCACCGCTCTGGAAAGAGGTTACACCATATTGGATTGAATAAAAGTCATCATGTACTAGCCGACTAGACAATTACGTGTTAAGACTTTGTATCTGAATGGAGATTTTGCAGGTCTCACTTGGAAGCATGCTGCAAGTTGCAAAGTTTTAGCTAGGTGTTTCTCTTATATTTGCCCAGTTATTGTGATCCGCTAGGCCAACAGTAGATCCCATGACAAACTTTCAATAGCTTCATCGCATGATTACGACAACAAGCATCCGGTAACTAGATTTCAACAATGAAACAAGCAATGCTGATGACATATTAAAGATTATTATTTGCTGACTGTAAAACAGTCCTGCCACTTGATCTTACAGTAGACTAACTTTACAGCAAATCTAATATTTTTTTCAGTATATATAAGGAAATGCATATCTGAAAAATGTGAGGAGAGGAGAGACAGATTCCCAAAAAGCGTTGATCCAAGACAGACAGATTTCAATCCAAAACTTCTGAAAGTCAGATCAAAATATCTGCACACAAACCTAAATGTGGTAGCAGTGGATTATGGGAGCTCGTCTTGGTCACGCTAGTTGTTCTCTTGCAGGTAATTTTACGGCTGCATTCCTTGACAAGCACAGTAGGATATGTTTTGACCCACACCTCATATCAAAGGCACAGAGGAGAAATAATGGAAAAATGAGAAAAGATGCTTCTGTGGCCCACCCTTCACCCCAAAGCAGTCCACCCAGGGGAAACACTGCAGCCTGTTTATACTGAGGCTTTCAGAGTTAACATAAAAAGTGTTTGATCAGCACACTTTGACCTGCACAAGTCTGTAAAGGCTCCTGTTTTACTGTCAGAGGATATAAATGAATGATGAGCAGGGAGAAAATTAACTGTTATGGACAATAATGTCAAAAAGAAAACCTAGCCGTTCACACAAAGTATGGACTAGTTTAGCTGTTTCAAAGCAGATGACTGGCTTTTTGAGGCGAGAGATGGGACATGTCATACAGCTGCCATCTTTACAGAACTGCTCTTTCCTTTACTGAATGCAATAGTAATACAGACGTAATGCAAATGTGTTGCATGATGACATCAATAAGTGACGGAAGAAAAACCCGGACTTCAATAAGTGCTTCAGTGCTTCAGGCAGGTAAGGCGTAGAGTTTTCTAGTGGAAGAAAATAACTCCCTTTGGTTTTCATACTCTTTAAAGGCAAAAAAAATGTACTAAAAGAAAATGAAAAACGAAAAAAATCATAATATGGGCTCTTGGAAGGAAAACACGACTGTGTCAATACACTGAAACTGAATCAAAATCAGGTGCCAAAATAAACATGGAGACTTTATATCATCCAAATGAAAGCACAGGTTGTATAATTTATTCTAATTAAACTTTGTCTGTCTGTGCAGTCTCCTTTTCATAATGTCTTCAAAATGTACCAGACAATAGCTGTAAAATAACAAAGATCTGTTTACAGAGAAACCTAAAGAGCACTTAGAACACAATACAAATTCCTCTAATGAAACAACCCACGGTTGGTAGAGAAGATGGAATGGGACTTTAACTTCCTCCAAACAGTGACTTTGATTACAGAGATTTGTTTGTTTCCACAAAATGACAGCTAAAACCCCAAGTCCTTCTCTAAACCAAAGCCTCACTACACTCCAAACTCAGCTCAGCGGTTGGCCACCTACAGAACAAAAAAAAATATAGACGAGGGAAAAACCCCCACTTTGTATCAAAGTCTATCAACTTGTGACTCCCTGGCTCGTGTTTATCGAACGCTGATTTTAATGCTCCATTTTTATCATGGCGATTAGCATTGTTTAGTAATCAGGCAGACCGAGACTTCCCCTTGTCCATGTGAGTGTAAACACTTGTCTTCTCAAAAACTGCTTCATCTGGATAAAGAAAGGACATAAATTCCTCTGTGAAAGTCATGGTATATTTTTTTTTCGCATTGTTTGCTAAAGCCGAAGTACGTGATGCAATGAGCTTGTGTTTATGAGAGAAAAAGTAGCAATTGTAATATCAGTCATATGTGAGCCGTGACACGTATGGCCACCATGAAACGGTCTTTTCTGTCTCTGAAATCCATCTCGCCACTGTTTCCCACCACTCACTGGCTTAGTTTCTCAAGCACGAATTTTGCACAATTCCGTCCCTTTTTTTCCCCCTCAATAACCTCAGTTTGCTTTGATTACTTTAATCACCTTTGAATCTGACCAATTTTCAGAGTTTGTGGTAGCTAAGTCTGGGCCGAGTCTACTAGGTGGCGAGTGTGTGATTGAGGTGAGACGCTGAGAGGTGCTGCAGTTGCCTGTCTGAGAGTTTCCTCGACAGTAGGAAGGCTGACGGGGGGAGGCAGGGGGGAGGTAACGCAAAGGGGAGAGTGAGAGCGACCCAGACGGTGACTTGGCTGGGGTCAGGTGTAAACACAAGCACAGCTGGCAGACAGATGTGCTCAGATGAGAGCCAGTGACCGTGTCTCTGGTTCCTTCCTCTGCGCTCACCTGATGTTCGACAGCTAATCCAGCAAACAAAGAAAAAGCTGCACAAAAAAAAAATCATGCAAAATTGCATAAAATACACACAAAGAATGGGCGGCACAAAGAAATCAAAAGTTCCAGTTACTCCAGAAGTGGCCTCTGCTGCTCTCTTACTTGGCCAGTGTGCGGTTGATGAGAGGGAAAGTATAACATTTCCACTTTTTCTGCTTTACTAGAGTGGTCTGGGAGAGTCATCGGATGGCAGTTTTAAAGGATCTTTCAGTGCGCCGACATCCATGAACGCCATGATTGCATTCCTTTCACTCGGCCCTGTCTTCTGTTTTTTTTCCTTTTTTTTGTTTTACTGCCTGTATCGAATCCAAAAGGACGGACAATTTGGTGCATTTTTGCGGATTTTCTAAGACCCCTAATCAAACTTTTAAACAAATGATCTCATGATGTAATGGACTGGAGAGATGCAAGCAACAACAAAACAAACTGTGCTCCAGTGCTAGAGCAATAACCCAAAGTTTACACCCCGACAAACACTTTAAATATTTACCAATCTTAGTAAAACAGTTGGGGATTATCCTGTACTGTTATAACACCAAGAAAAGGCTCTCATACTTTCCATATTTTCGACTGATTCCACGAGGCTGAAAACAAGAAGGGGGATCAGATTAAAATCTCTTTGTACATAAACTACCCATTGACTCACTGTCTTCCTGTCGGAAGGAGCAATTAGCTCTCCGAGACAAAGATCTCAGACATGTTAAATGGCTGAAAATAAATAAATGTGGGTATTGCTGTTAGACTTTAGGCCCTGTTTCAATTACAGCAGAGGCTGTGGTCTGTGTCTCTCACTGAGCTGCTGGCTCCTTCAAGCTTTGCTTCTATGGAGACTTTTTAATTGCTATGCTTTAGCTGAGAGGGAAACAGAGAGGGGAAATGTACTGTATTCATCTTGGCCTCCCACTATGCCTCACTCATGAAGGCCTGGGGTGATTTGTCTCTTTAACACAGAACTCTGTACAGTGAAGTACAGTGCAGCTCAGACAATGCATTCATTCTTCCCATCATGAATGGAGATTTTCTTCCACGGCCCTTTTTTTTTTTCTCCTTTTCAGGCGGATTGATTTATGTGACATAATTTATTATGACCAGCTACCCGAGCTCCTTCAATTTCAGTCGGTAAAATGATCTAGAGATTTTCTAAAATCACAACACCTTCAATATAAAAGCTTTTGACAAAGTCTGCACTTGATATTCATCATTAGATTAGCGGTTGGCATCTGTTAAGACTTATATAACTGATAAAAGTAGTCTGTGGCTCTTATTTTAAGGATTGCATTCCTTTTCAAACATTCCACACAATCTGCTGAAGTTGGTTATACCTTCAACAGAGCGTAAGATTTCAAACTCCTCAGTCAATTTTTTTGCTTTTTCCACATGCAGCTGATGGCAGCCGTGTCAGCTATCAAAAAGCAGCTCACAGGGATGACTGATGAACGATGGTAGCCAGATCTGTTCTGCACTTTCTTTTCCAAGCATCCAGACATGTGGGTCATAGACAAAGACCAGATATGCACCTCCTGATCTCCCCGCTGTCAGATCAACACGTTCTGTCAGCATCTCTCTATCCTATCCATCCTGTCTATTCACCGTCCTCAGGCGTCCCATCAATCATTCAGAGCTCCACCAGCCACAAATGTTTAAAGGTCCCTTTGTCCCTTTGAGAGCAATGTGAATTTCCTCTCAGATGCGATAATCTGATGATGGTTACACTATTTTCAGGGACGCCACAGTCTTTTTTTGTGTCTCTAATAAGCAGCGTGCTCCTTCTGCGGTCGTACCTCTCGCCCTTCCCTCTCTCGGCGCATTGCGTGATTACGCGCAGACACATGGTTTGAGTTTGAGCCCTGCCGCCACTCGCTAATATCAGATATGCTTTTAATTTATCTCACATCTTAATGGACGACAGCGTAGACAGGCAGTTTGCGCGCTGCTGAGCCATTCCTCTCGCCCTCTGTTTATTACCATATTTATTTGACTGGATTTGAGGAATGAGGGGAGCTGGCCCCTGTGAGAAGGAGACAGACAAAGTTTGACGGGTTAGAACTCTACATTGAATACTCATATATTCGACTGTTGAGACTGCGGTCAGGAGAGCTGTCAAATTCTTGTCTGTCTGATAATAAATGTTATTGCATAGCCATTTCAGACAATCAAACTTCTTTTTAATCAATTTGGACCTCTGTCTCTCTCTCTCTCTCTCTGAGGTACTAAAGTGTCTTTCGGCTTCCTTTTTCTCCAAGCAATCCATCCATACGTTTTGTTGAACTTATCCAGAGTTAACAGCAGGCTTACTCATGCCTATTCTCAGCAACATTTTCCAGTTTCCTCTGGGGAATCCCAAATTGTTCCCAGGCCAAATGAGATATGTCATCCTTTCTGGCAAGTTCTGGTAAAGTCTACCCCGGTGTCTCCTCGCAAGTGGATGTGGCTGAAAACCCCACAAAGGTTGGCTAATTGTGCATGTCCACAGGATCATTGTCCAAGTGAAACACCCAGCAATGCATTCTGGTAGAGTTGCATTTGAGAAACAGGACATCATGTTCGTTTGCATCAAGTTAAGGTCTCAGATACTTTATACTAATGAGGAGCCCAGTAGGAGTCCAATCTTACACGAAACTTTTGTAAAACTTTCAAACTAACCATTGCTAATCGAAAATGAAGACGGCTTTAGTAACCGCATAGCTTATTTGTGTTTTCAGACACACATTTTGTCAAACTTCAAAGTTTCAGAGTGAGCAGCCATGTTGGTTCCATTTGAAATCCAGGAGCAGGGACTTTGGATTGACCAGTATGGCAGTCTTGGTAGTCTTTTGCGGTAGAATGCGTTTCTAAAAACATCTGAGGAAAGAATGAACTAAACCTGACCTTGTTTAGGATGAACAATCTTTACCAAAAAAAAGTTTAACAAAAGCTTAACGAGGAGTTGGACCCCCACTTGATGCACCTCATTTGCATAAAGTAGTCAAGACCTCATCTTCAATGCACTGCTGGACATTTCACATAGAAAATGAATGGGGAGCACTGAAATGATGAATCATTTGGACCCATTAGGCCATAGCTACATTGAACATTGAAATTTGTTCGTGGAATGGATGTGCAGCAGAAGCTATATTTTGAGAGGATGAATCGCAGTGCACGTATGAAGAGCTTTCATTTTGGGATTATTGTGTCTTTAGTTTTTGAACCCAGCACAGCGCAACAAAACTCATGAACTAATGAAGTTTACGGATATGTACTACTAAGGGATAAACTTAAGCAACTGACAGCTGGTACCGGCAAATAACTGCTACTAGATTGGTAAGAACGCTGAAGTGGAAGCTCTGTTAGAGTAAAAAATATGGAGAGCTTAAGAGTGTATTTGTGTAAAAGGGCCATGCACACCTCAAGCAAAAACCATAATCGAAAGCTGACCTTACATTCTTTCAACAAGCCTGGTGTTGCAAGTTGTATTGATAATAGTGGAACCATAGGGGCTAATTTCGGCCAGCTGTGTCAACAATCCTGTTTGTCACAACCTGAAACTCATGGTAAATGGTAAATGGTCTGTATTTATATAGCGCTTTACTATACCTGCAAGGTACCCAAAGCGCTTTACATGATACATCACATTCACCCATTCACACACACACATTCACACACTGATGGCAGAAGCTGCCATGCAAGGCGCTAACCACGACCCCATCAGGAGCAATTTGGGGTTAGATGTCTTGCTCAGGGACACCTCGAACATGATGGGGTGAGGATCGAACCGGCAACCCTTCGGTTGCAAGACGGCCACTCTACCCACTGAGCCATGCCCCCCCTCATGACAAATAGATGAATCTCTGGAACATAGATTAGGTGGTAAATCAAGAGTTTTGCCTTCTGGCTCAGCTCCCTCTTCATCATAATACAACGTCTGCATTACTGTTGACGCTGCACCAATTCATCAGTCCATCTCATGCATTTTCCCATCACTCGTGAAATTTATTCCCTTTGGGCAGCAGCTTATCCCCAACCCAGAGGGAGAAATCCACCAGTTTCCAACAGAGAATTGTGGCCTCATGCAGCCTCTGAGGCATCCAAGTTAATAAGATAATGACTTTCACCTCTCCACGCTTCTTTTAAAGAACATCTTCACACTTCCTCTTGATCCCAAAGGCCACGGGAAAGCATTGCCACACTTGTGGTTATTTATATTTTTATATTGTGCCTCTCTGCAGTAGTTGCAGTATCACATTTCACTACAGTGGCCCACTCACTTACTGAAAGATAAACTCTTTCTGTTGACCTAAAGTGGTTTGCTTACGCTTCATCAATTGGCCGACCGGTCAAGCAGCAGTTGTGGGAGGAGAAGACGAGGGCGAATGGCTCAGCAGAAGTGGCAGAGGGAACAAAGACTGGTTTATGGCGTGTGGCCATCAGACAGGCTACATCAACACTGTTCGTCAGGGCCCAAGAATAGTGCGGAGGGCTGAGTCAGCCTCGCAGCAGCTACCCACAGCAAGGGGAAGAGGCAGAAATGTGTGCGTACTTGCGAGAAGGCCAGATGCAAAAGGGAAGAGAGAGGAAAAAAAGGAGGGGAGAGAAAAAACAACCCAAGGTCCTTGTTAAAACGAGATTGTTAAGGATTCCTGCTGTGGGATTTACTTTTTTGCCGTTCACCATTTGACTCTATGGTTCCACTCTTGACCTCGTAGCACACAAACACAAATGGAGAACTTGGCCTCCATAAGGGCCCTGTTTACTGGAAATGCTGCTCACCAGGGACAATAAAGACTTATGATGCATACAAGGCTCCTGCCGATCTCTGCTGTTTTGGCCTAATGTAACTCCCATACCCACACATGTATACTGAACACACAAATAGGAAGGAGGAAGACAAACAGCGTGCATGTGCCCCTTTTACCTCTGTATTAAAGAGCGGTTCATTTTAAGGTAAACCATGGATAAAGATGCAGAACTTTACTGATCCTTAATAAGGCAGGAATGAAAACTTGTCTTTGTCTCAGATCAAGGGGCTCAATAAAAACCCACATTAAACATTCAGGGGAGTGAGATTAGGTGTGCGCATATGGAAAGAGGCATGGCTACTAAAACACCAACATGCAAACACATAATTTATGGAGCTACTGTTTATAGCAACAGGACCCCGGCGTTGTCATCGACCGAACACTCGGGGTGTCAGTGCGGTGGAAGGACGAGCCGTTTATTTTGTTTATCACTTCACTCTATTGACTGTAGATGAAGTGTGTGTCGGTGTGTGTGCACGCGCATTTGCATTTGGAAGCAATCTCCTGTGTTTTTCCTGTTGCAGAGCACAGAAGCGTGCGGTGTGGAAGCTCAAAGCTTTCGCCCACATCAAGAGAAACCATCCGGCCTTACAGCCACAAGCCCTCCCCCTCCTCCCCCCACTCTCAAGCGTAATAACAGAGCCATCAAATAGCCATATTTATAATCTCCGAACGGGCCAATTTTAAAGTGGTCAACTCCAGAGGTATAGGAATTGTTGAGAGCAATTTGCGGTTTTCATTCTTAAAGAGGCACCATCCCAGTGGCAAATGAAATAAAATCAGTTTCCTTTTTTTTTTTTTCCCCTCCTCCCCCCCATTTGTCAGTACAAAAGCTGTGTTCAATTATATCTTTGGCTTTATTCTGATATCGCTTCAAAATGATTTATTTTAATTGTGTTGGGCAACAATTAGTTTATTACAATTCTGCTCTGTGTTTGTGTGTCACAGAAATCACAGCATTTATCAATTTCCAAAACGCAAGGTTGAGATTGTGCCAGACTGGTACAGCAGCCTTTGTGTGGCGATCATATGAAAGTAATTACTGTATATCTTAAGTAGTAAGTAAGCTCTGTATATTTGTGTGTGGTATTTGTTATCTTTTGTCTTATTGAGGTTAAATGAATCACTTTATCATAAGAACTCCTCGAGGCGTTTGCAGTTGAAACGGCGGTTGTCAGAGGTGGAAGAAAGGGAACTCAAGCAAACAGCATCTGGTTTAACAACATATTGTGAGCAGAACCAGCAGCAGCAGATCAGCATACATGAATACATTTCATCTGGTCATTACTGTGCAGTTATGGAGCCAAGCGCTCCTGCCAGTTTCCAGCCTCCTGTCACTTATCAGTATCTGACACTGATGAAAAATGCAGCGTGTTTCGATCACCGCAACATTACCATTCTGTTTTCTCTATATGTTGAGATCAGATGACTCGCAAGTGTTGATCTAGTATGATAAATGTAGTGCTGTGCGACACGCGATTCGTGCTAGCTTTTTTAATGTAGACCGCGTTTGCCTTCGTAACTCATTATAGATTTGTGACAAGGGTCAATGACTTGAAACTCAGAATATTCAGCCAATTAGAGATTAAGTTACTTTTTATTTATAGTCTAATAAGCAGGGCTGTGTTGACCCACTCAGAGGCCTCATGTAAAAAAAATGTAATCATCTTCATAAAGATTGTTTGTCATTTAAGGTCAGAGGGTTCATCTGCAAGATCACCATCAGGTACGTATGATAGGAGCCACTATAAGGCCCTTACTGCTTTGGTTTATATTTCAGAATTTCTGGTGAATATTAGTAATAAACTGTCACTTAAAGGTGCAGCTTGCAGGAATTTGAACATAAATACGACATTAAAATAGCAGTAAACAACTATCTGCTGCAGACGTGCGTGCAGCTCTGTTCACACTACAAAAGGTGTGCGTCAGTGTGCAATCCACATTTTTATTTTCTCTCGTATATCAAACAGAAAAACAGTCAGAATATAGAAGCTGGCTACAGATTACACTGTACTATTGTGTTCATGTGATGTCGAGCGCGGTGAATTTTCAGAGAAATTAGAACTTCCTGCTGTGTTTGGTGTTTTGTGCAAATCAAGTCACCATCAAACTCTGGCAGCAACTACTACAATTACAATTCTGTTCATGATGAATTGTAAAGGTGCTGATGGAGAATCAATCATAAGAAATGTTCTCATACTAAACATTTGGTTTAAACACCACTTGTTGTCCTGCCACATGCGCATTTGGCTCATTATACTGTAATTATACTGTAATTTTGGACTGCACATGTATGGTCCATGCTGGCTTTTGTGAATGTGGGAGGGTGATGAAATTTACACACCTTTGCAGACAAAGAAAGCATACTTTCTCACACTTTTTTTGTGTGTTGTAACAAGAGCTTCTCTGTTCTATGTTTTGGAAGCCAGTCCAGTTTGCATGTAACTGCATGCTAGTGCATGTGAGTCCCTCCCTTTGAAACTGTTGGCACTCCCTGTGCCTATAAACACACTGAAACTGACTTCCTGCCCCTAATTTAAAAAGCGAAAATGCAGTCCAGCGTTCATCTAGTCCCCTAAGAATCCAAAGCATTTAAAAACAAAGTATTTTATTGATAATATTTACCTCTTTAATGTTTCATTTCAGCTCGGTGTGACAGTCTACTGCTGGTCTGAGGCTCTGTTCTGCTTTTTGTTCTCTGATTGTGTCTGTCCAGCTCTGGTTTTTGGGTATTTGTTTCCACTTGAGGGTTAGCTCCAGTCAGAGGTGGAAACAGACACAAATGAAGTTTTACACTATTCATGTTGCCAACATCTCGCTACAGCTACTGGATTACATTTTTTGTTGGCTTAAGTGCACAACCTTTCTGGTTGTAAATGAAAGTGAGGAACCCGAAAAGTTTGGCCAAGATGCCCATTTGTTCTGGTCTGAGATACAACATCCCCTCGGTCTGAACGTTGCACACAAAACCTTTCATTTCTTTACTATAAACCGGGTCCTTAAGAGACCCTGAGATCTAGGGCCCTGAGGAAGTCTTACTCTTTTCCTTATTGGCAATAAAAACTGTTTTCAATCCAAAATCCCTTCTATAAAAATAGGATAGATAACTAATACAACCGATTTCTGTCATCGAAAAGGCTCCTCATAAAGAAAATTACTTTTTGCTGCAGCCCCAGTTTTCATGCCAATTTTAATATATACCAGAGCAGAGAAGCTAAATACCAATGGCAGCTTTCATCCCAGGCAGCAAAATATTCCATCAATAAAAGAGGTATTCATTACAAAGCAGAGGCAGCTTTCCTAATACTTAAACAGTTGTTGAAATATTTTCCATTTCTCTGACCTATTGACCGTCTTTGCTTAAATCCGTCCTGTGCAAACACAGACCATCTCACATTATACCGACTTGGAAAGAATCGGTGTGTATATTTTAGAAACACAAACATCTGCAGTTTCAAAATACACTAAAATCTAAATATAAAATCATTTGACCCAGGGGTTAATTATTCAGCCATTTTCTCCTGGCTTGAAAATTATAGAATTACTTAATACTGCAGCCATCTTAATGACATTGTTTACTGATGCTGAATCCGCTCAGATCCCTGTGTGTTTTGACTGTGCGATATGCAGTTCCAGACCCATAGCTATTAAGTCGACCTTCCTTTCATCTTTCTGTCCTTTCTTTTTCACTCTCTGCCCCTGAAGGGTTGTGCTCACGCATGCCACGCTCATAATCAGCCATTGTGATATTCAAATGAGCACGGAAAAGCATTATTCGCACATGTTGCAGTTGACGACCAGAATACATCAAGGGGACAGCTGGCATCAAAACTGCCCCTCATTTTTCTTTTACTTTGTAAGAAATGAAGGTTAAAATAGATGCAAGAAGTGAGGCATAAGGAAGAAATATTGGGGGGAAAAAGAAAAAAAAAGGGGGGGAGGCCTAGCAGAGGGAGCTGTAGAGCTGTTAAAACACGGCCAAATTACACTGCTGTCTGAGCAGGAAGGAAACCGGGCTTTATACACTCCTCAATAACTTCCTGTTAAACATCCGCAAATCACAAACTCACAAAAGAATTACAAAAAGAGTGCAGCAGAGACCTGGTGTCATCTAAACGCTTGCTGTGTATTTATGTAACCCTGCTTGTAGGAAGCCGAGCAGCACCTGGTTCTTCGGACTGTGCGAGTGCTATTGCTGAATGGGATGTGTGTATCATACAGAGGAGGATGTTATCAACATGGCAGTGATGAGAGATGAATGGCGTCCCACGAGGCCGCCTTAAGTCCCTGCACATGTGCACAGCACTACCGCCCACTAAAAATATGACTCCTGGATACTTTTCCGACTTCTGGCTCTGTCCATAAATCAGCGGCCGGACAGAGGGGCTTGGACTTGGCAGAGTATCAGACGTGCCTCCAGTGACTAGGCCTGTCCGTCATCCTGCCACTGCTGCCTCGAGCTGCTTAATTAATGTGGCAATTGAATGCTGCATATCATAATGAACACACAGCCCCCTCTATTTGAGCCTTCCTGGGCTTGTTATTCTTGGTCCCCATTGAGGATACGTCCCTGTGTATTTTGGGATATTTATAGGTAATGGATCTATTAAAATGCATGAGAACGAATTAAAAAACAAATAAATGCGAAGGTGCTCAAACGAGCCTGGAATGTTTGGAAAAGGGATTTTCAGTTTGATGTGTTTTCACAGCGTAGCTGTTGAATTTATCACTTTCACTTTTGTTGGTGTTACTCCGTCGCCTCATTTCATCATTTAGAACACACAGGCTGTTTCAGCAGCAGAGATTTTTCATTTTCATGAGGATTCCTACACTCAGGGAGCTGACTAAGAGTGGAGTAACCTGCCACTTTCAAAGAGGAGAAAAAAGGTTCACTTTCCCAAACCAAGTGATGACAGAAAAGTACATGTGGGTCTTTTTCTACCACTGACCATGTAGAATATCCAACTTTTATGGAGCTTTATAGCTCTTGGAGGTCATTGCTCAGCCTTAGATGATAGTTTTCTTGTAAGTAAAGCAGCATCTGAATCAGTTTGACAACAGCAGCTAGAGGTTAATGCCTCTCCATTTGTAACTCTTTGCTCTGTGTAATGCCACCTCCCTTGGTTATAAAGTCTTCATAAATCATGTGCATAGATCCTCTGCGATTCTTTGACTGGAGACAGTCTGATTTACGGCTACAGCTTCTAGCAGACTTCTCATCCTTTTTTCTCTTTTATTGCCCCCCCTTCTACTACTCCCTTAACACTCTTTTTCTGCTCTCTCTCCAGGTGTCTGCACTCTGACTTAGCACCGCAGTCCGCCAAACAACACACACACAGAAAAAGAATCGACTTCCACGAAGGCCTAATAGGTTGTGACATCATTTATGGCTGACTTGGGAAAGTGTGACGTGTCAACTCTCAGCGTTTGGAGACTATTCAGTGAGATTTTTCAAACCTGCCACAGTGAAGAGTTTGGAAAACACTAAAGCAATACAACAAACTTCTAAGAGCCTGGAAACAGGGAACAGGCAGGGAGTGAGCCGCTCTGAGGGGTTTATCTCTGCTGGCTGGAGACTGGAAAGGATCTCAATCTGTCACAAATCATCAGTGTTGGACAAGTTATTTGGAAAAGTGTAGTGAGCTAAGCTAGCAGTTCCTCTACATTCAATGAGGCTTCACAACACTGAAACCACCCCTGGGACAAAGTAGCTAACTGAACTTCATCAACATGGCAGAGGTAGAAAGTGCTTTTTTATTTATTTGTTGTTGTTCTTTTATGTGTAATTTTTCGAGTGTGATCACATGGCAAGTGATCTCACCAGATGGTGTTGTAGTAGACTGTAGCAAAGATTGGTATGTGATCATGCAGATGTGCTGCTGTCGATTATGCATAGATCCTATTTCTAAATCTGATTTCATGATAATGGCATCAGGTAGTTATTCTTATTTTAATTTCAGATGCATTGAAAGCTCCACAGTGCTTTTCAGTGCTTGCACTGTTAGCTTTCACTTATTACAACTACTGTGTAATATCAGAACTTCCTATGTCAGTACTTCTACTTAGGGAAGAATCTATGCTAGACCATTGACATGTGCAATGTTGGTATTTTCTACATTAAGGTTTTTTTAGTATAATACCTGAATATCCACAAATGGAAGAATCCAAACTTATGTATATTTTTTAGTTCATTTCAATTTTCCTTTAATTGTCTCTACACGTGTGCACCTTTTCTCCACTGAGTGACTAACAAAGGCTCATCTTTAAAGTTTTATTTCTATCACGGAACTTTTATCACTATGCCTTGTCCTGAGAAATACAGTTATACTAGTAAACCTGCTACTTGTAGCGATGCTACTGTCCAACACTGCAAATCAAGCATTTTGATCATTTCCTGTGGTTTAGCTGAGGAAGTGGGTAAATAAATTTGCTCATCTTCCCTCTGAGTTATGACTCATTGATGGCATTCTGGCTCCCTGCACATGATGCTCTTTCCAGATTAGTTGGGGAAAAAAAAAATCAACACACTGTATAAAGTCCCACACTTTAGAGGTATTTAGGAGGTTTTAACCTGTAAATTTAAAGCACCAGTTGAAATGATATCTCACCAATGCTGTATACTTTACCTACTATATTCCTCCTTCTTTTTCAGGCTTCCAGTCCAGTCTTAACACTTTCTGTTTTCTTTCCTCAGGCAATACGCTCTTTCTCAAGCTTCATGGTTCTTGTTGTACTGGGAAGACCTTCAGCGAGCTGACTTTGAACCTCAATCCAATTTCTCTGTGCAACTCAAAACCATAAAGAACCATTTTTAAGGAGTCTTTGTTTCGGTCACTGAAGAAAGGAAACAGTCTTTCTCGGATATGTTTGCACTCAAAATAGTAGACCCTTTGTTTTAAGAGACTTTCATTTGTTATGGCTTCACGTCTCCATTTCTTTTGTGGTGCAAAGCCGTGGAGTCGAGTCAAAACTTTGTCTTGGTTAGCCTTTGACTGTGCATACAAATCTGTGCTTCTTTGTGCGTTTCTGACAAAGCTATAGGTCTAAGTATTCTCCACTGGTGAGGAGAGAAGGGGGCAACCCCAATAATCTTGTTTGACAGTTGGGAGCAGGGGCCGCCCGGCAACGGTGTCCCACAATGCAAGTGTAAAAACAAACAGCGTGTAACCGTGTGAAGAGGGGCGGGAGGTGATGTTCACCACATTCTGGAGCAAACGTATATAAATGCACACATACTACTCCACAGGCAAACCTCTAACAGGCCTTCTTGCATGTGACAGACTTTAATCCAGTCCACCTCACACATGTGTATTATGACAACCACAAGCCCTCTGTGTCCCGATTTCTTTCGCTTTCTCTCTGTTGTTCTTTGGGCGCAGGCTGGGGTTCTAATCCTGTTAAGGCCTGTCAGGACTAATACAGCGACAGGTCAAACCACCAGCGAACCCTCCGCCGCCGCCTCAACACCAGTAGTGTTGACACAGAACGACAGTGTGCCTCTGAGGTGGTTACTATCAAACCGTCATGAACCATTTATGACTGTACAGAGAGGTGAGGGAGGGAGATACCCGTTTGTTCTGCATCACGCTGGCATTACGGAAACCACTGCTAGTCTTGTACTGCAACATTTAAATGTGAACTTTTAGGAAATTAACAGATGACCTGCACAAAGGCTGGTACTGTCACTTATTTTAATGATTGTTTAATCTGCAGATTATTTTCAATTAGGCGTTTCTATATTTAACTGTCAAATAATGTGAAAAAAAATTCTGACAGGTAAAACAAAAATTCTTGCTGATTTAGTCTATGTTGAGTTTGACAAAGAAGAGCAGAAAATCATTGTCTTATTTCTTTTCAAAAGTCTTTGCTTGAGGAATTATTGAAACTAAAAAAAATGCCAAAATAATTGTCAGTTATTTTTCTTTCAATCAGCTAATCACATCGGCTTTAACATAAGTTTTGTGTGAACACAAACATTTAATTTACTGGAAAATACATGTATGTGTAAAATCAGCACTAATATGTCTCAATCAGGTCTAAATATGCAATTAAAATTGTTAATTTCTGGAAACATTACAGAGCACGGAAGTTCACTTCATGTTGCTTTGTGCAGAGATAAAAAAGTCAGAAAAAAATCAGAAAAAAACCTTTAAAATTTGTCTAGCTATATGTCACTACCAGCACTACTTCCACACTTTGAACACTCTTCACAATTCCTGTTCTGTGTCTTTCAACTTGAACTTCAATTTAGACATTAGGTAGAAGTTAAGGTCAAATATGGCAAATAGGATGGATGGGAGCAAAATTAGTACTGGTACTGTTGAGAAATGAATGCATTTTTTATGCACTGTGGGCAGGAGCATGCTCTCAGGGCATTTCTATCCTTTCTCAATGTAAAAACTGCTGTTTGGTCTGTGGGTGGTAGCTATAGACCCAACCCTCATCACCACTACTGCTCTTCAACATTAAAGTTTGTTCACCCCAGAGCCTGTTGATGGAAATCCTTGCAGACTTCGGCACAGCACTGCCTGTGCAGGTCTTGGATGAAACTACAAATGTGCCTCTGCAAGTGGTCTTAAAATTGCATATAACACGGGTCCTAGTTCGACGAAGAATTATGAATCC
This sequence comes from Acanthochromis polyacanthus, assembly GCF_021347895.1. Taxonomy (NCBI): domain Eukaryota; kingdom Metazoa; phylum Chordata; class Actinopteri; family Pomacentridae; genus Acanthochromis; species Acanthochromis polyacanthus. The sequence goes on from NC_067128.1 coordinate 4,449,409, forward strand.
CAAGAACCCAAGACAACGGCACAGGCCAACAGACAGGACGACATCAGAACTGCTACCAACACCTGGTGCATGAATGTAACCATGTCATACTCCATTTATGAAAAGGTAACTTTGCATCAGTCATAGCGGCTCAAGAGTTAATACCAAGCATCACAACTTTACGGTTCATTGCACTTTACACATCTTTTTGCATTAAATCCCCATCAGCAACACACAATGACATATCGGTTAGGGAAACAAACTGAAAGATAATACATGTGGCTTTGGTCTTATTGTCACCTCCTAACCTCAGCAAGAGAAAAATGCAGCTAAAATTGCTATGGAAGTTGTGTGAAATCTAAAATGGGATTCCACACAGTGTTATGGTGTTAATTTCACTACATTAAAAAAAGTAAATATAACAGCTTAGGTCCTTCTACAGTCTGATATGCAGAACTCAGCAATGTATGACATCAGCTCCATTCACAAGTAATGTTTCTAGATTATTCTCATGATTTCTTTCATTTCAAATGCCACATTTTTAGCCAAGAATGTACCAAATTACTCAATAATTCAAGAATTACTTCCTGCTCTTTCTATGCAACGTACTTCCAAGCCCATCAGACAACAAAGGGAATTTTGTACACGGTAATTTTTATATTCTGAATTACGTTGGCGGTGTAATTTCAACTATTTTCAGTCATCCAAACAATCCATTCTGACTTCAAAGCTCTGTGGGCTCAAACCGATGATTCTGCACGATGCATTAAAAATAAAAGCAACTTTCAACTTTGATTTCACACTTGCCTCCCTCCGCTTAGCGGTCAAGTTTGACCGCGATGTGAATCAGTGCTGCCGTTTGCCCTCCACTTAACAAACCTCATTATTGGACTAGAGAATCTCCTTCCAGCTTAATGGCTTCGCTCTCCAGACCGGCTGGACACATAATGCTTTCAACAGCAGCGAGCCGCCACTGCCCAGTCTTGTGCCTGTGAGCTGTTCTACAGACACGAACACACAATACGAACGTGCACGTGTGTGTTCATGTACGCTGCAGTTATTGGTTCTGCAGGACCTGGCGTGTTGACCCACGGGATCGGGGTTCACACCAACGCACACGGCGCGACACATAAACACACGCTGCGGTTCTGTGGTTTCTCCTGCGGCTGCTCAGCTCATTCGGGGCTCTGACCACCTCCCCTCCTCGGCACTGGTCCCTCCCCTGCCTCCACCATCCCAGCATATACCCCGCTGGTTCCCCCTCTTCCATCCCCAGGGATCGTGCAGCGTCGCTGGGCACTCATATCCTCAACTGTGGGCAGAGAGCCAGCTGCTGGAGAAATTTGAGAGGAGGATTTTTTTAGGAGGAAAAGAAAAAAAGGTGGATGTGAAGAGGAAAAAGGTGGAGGGGAGGTCAGTGGGGGTTACCTATCACATAGTTTATCATATACAAAAGTCCCAAGTGAGCCTGTCATCCTGGAGACTGAGGCAGAGCTGCAAAGTAAACGTCTGTGTGCTGATGGAGATGAGGCGATGGTGACATAGGCTACACTATGACCATTGTATGAAGGCTTTGGAGGAGTTTGCTTATCTTCAGCGTGACCTCTCAATGTAAATTGAATATATTCAACACTGTGTTATTAAAAATCTAATGCAGACCTGTTTTCGGGACAAAAAAACAAATCTACGTGGCATGTTTATTTGCTCTTTCTGATCTATTTTAGCAGCCGTGAAATATGCTTGTTTTCAAACTTCTAGTCTGAAAGCTATTACTCTGACAGAAAAATGTCTGTGATTCAGCTTTGTCCACTATTGTTCTGGGCTCCCATCAAGGAAAAGAAAAAGCTGTGTCATCAGAGTGGTGGAGGGCAGTAAAGTGGGAAATCTGGCCGCTTCCCAGGCTTGCCCTCCAGGCCTGTTAATGCCTTCTTTTCCTGGACAAACGTCAGCACATCAAGGGTGTGAGAACAGAGAAAAAGATGAAAAAGAGATGGACAGATAGCAGTAAGAGGAGATCAGAAAAGTAGACCAACGCTCGGTTGATATGTCAGATTTCCCCGGCATCATTTCCTCGGTCGAAGGCCCTGCCAGCCCCACATAAACACAGCGAACCTGTGGAAAGTTTCACTCCTCTCTGGAGGGTCCCCTTCTCTCCTCGCTCATTTTATTTCTGTCTAGTTGGCCCTTCTACTTTTCTTGTCTTGTTTTAGGAAAATTCCGCTGGTGGTGATGGTGTGTGCCCCTGCAGTCCCGAAGTCTTCCATGTGACCATCACAGGGGCACGTTTCCAGTTTGTGTTTGTTTTAGGCAAACAGACCATTTGCCACTTCATCCATCTAGTTTACCTTCTCCTGTCCTGCGAGCCGACGTTCTACCTGGCACTGGGAATGTGAGGTCGTACAAGTCTGCCACACCTCTGCATGTCACCTCCATCCAGTTTATTTTCATGTGACACACTCTTTGATACGAAAACTGAAGCCAGCAGCAAATGGAGACAGAGAAAGACGTTTAAGTGTGCTTGTTAAAAGTCACCAATTAGGAAAAAGGCCTCACACATAGCAGCTTTGGTTTTGCCAGGATGCACAGTAATCCCAAATCAAGACAACACCGCCATCTGCAGGAGAGAGGCAGGATTTAAACCAACATCTCAAAACAATAACGGAAGAAATGAGAAGTAAGATTATATAGCTGGATGTTACTACAGTTTTAGCATCTTCCTACTCGGCCTCCTCTGCTCCAGGTGGCACTCTGACTCCATTATCCCCTCCTAAAGAGCTGGATAATGGCCTTGTTTGTTTAGCCGGCAGTGTTGACGCCCACCCACAGGTGCCAAAGGTATAGTGGATACTGTGCCAGCTGTTTGCAAGCCACAGCAGCCCCTGCACCGCTCGGCTTCACCCTGCTTAACTGCCTGATCTCACAGGAAGGGAGGAAGTGGTTGAGTTACCCAGCAGCAAATTTGAGGTTTATAAAAGGGAGAAAGCTGTAAAGAAAAATCCAAGTCCAGCTTCCTTGAACTCAGCAGTGATCCAGGGTGAGGTGCTAATGTTTAATTTATCGTCATTAGGAGCTCGGCACAGGGAGATAGCAATTTTCTGACTCAAAGGTGTTCAAATTTCATGGAAGCTGTCGTAAAACTGGATTCATTACACTATTAATCAGCTGTTACCTGCATCACACCAGGGAGTCACCCACAGCAACCACAAGCAGGCAGCGCATGCTCACTGGGAGGCCAATATCGAGGGAACGTGGCTCCATATCGGTCGATGCTCTGCTAAGCTAATCACTCACACACGGTCGAGCTGCAGGGGGAAATACCTCGGAATGTCTCATGATGGCATAAAGCTGCGTTTTACTTGGGATGTGAAATCAGTTAGGCATGTCTAGGGTCCACCTTAGCATGATCCCGTTTTTGCCAAGAAGTAAATGCAAGAGTGGGGGGTAAAGGTAGGGAGAACTGGCAGCTTTAACCCAGCCTGCTGTACGGCCAGCACAACGAAGCACAGTTCACACTCAGCTGTGGCATATTTGGAAAACTTCAAGCAAAAAAGAGAGGGGGTGGGGGGGTGGGGCTTTTAAATCAGTTCCACTCTCCAGTAAATTACAACCCTGCATTTTTAATTTCCTCTCTCCATACAATGTTATTCATTGGCATCCAAGCCAAACATGGGCCCCTGCAGCCCTGCAGAGCTCCACGGGACAAACTGTCCTCTCATGCAGTCGCTACCTGTCAGGAGCGCTGGGGCGTGACTGAAAAAATGCATTCCTTGATGCAGAGCTGAGGAGGTGTGTGAGGTGGAAGAAGGGAAAAAAAGCAACAAAAAAGAGAACAAACAGAAACCAAAACCGCTGAGTGTAGATTTAATCTACAAAAAGCGGACGTGTTTACATCCTAAGTGGTTTCAGAAAATCTGATAAAGGATAGCGGCAATTATCTCAACACCGGCACTTCAAATTCAAATGCAATGCAACTCCTACAACGTATTAAAGATGCAAACTGCTGCCATGTCAAATCCTGAATTCGAGGACTGTGCGTACCAATACTTCATGGCAATAATAGCGCAATTACACGCCAAGAAGAGAATGTGCATACCCAAACATGCTTAGTCCATGCCTCAGGAAACTGTCTAAGCTTCGCTAACCACTAGAAAGAGACAGACTTGGCTGCTGAAATAACAGTAAGAGCCTGTTACTATAATAGCAAAGCCTCATTTGTTAGCATTAGATATCTAAATACCATCTGAAAACCATGGCTCATTCTGATTAAGCAGGATCTTGTAACGGTGTAGCATTTCAAACAGCTTCTTACATCCTCTATACCACGTTAACGTATATATATATCTCCTGTTCTGGAATTTCACGTTGCACCAAGGAGATGACTTATCAAGTCCAAAACGGATCTTGTTTTACTTTATCTGAGCCTGAGTGAGTGTCAGGGAGCTGGTTATGCTGCAGCAACATCATTTAAAAAAGGTGTTTTTGCTTTCACAGTGGATCTGTTTTTGTCATCAGGGCCTGGATACTGTAGGACTGTTTGACAAGAGACGTCGAGCAGGTTTCAAACATGAAAGCGGATAAGAGATCTCATTTTTGGAGACTAACGTTTGCCAAGGTTCTGCTAATTCTGCTGTTTCTGTGCCACACAAGGCGATAGGATAAGGCACCTGGCTTTTGCTTGGACAGGCCTTGTATGTCCGTGTAATCCGAAGAGACAGCACGGGCAGGGCTCAAACTTCTCGTTAGATTTAGCCCAGAACACAACAACATAATCATGTCATTACCCTTGGGCCATTCTGCCACATTGTTATTGCGGGTGGGAGACACTGGATTTGATTTCAGCAGACTTAGCTGACCTCTGCTTCATGGCCCACCAGAACAGGGGGAACTACAGCAGGCTGTCCGCCACACTGGCACTGGGCCTAGCAAAACATTTTAGCTTTCAGAGACAAAAACAAAACCGTTTCGCCTTTCTTTCCCCTCGGTTTCTCTCAGTTCTAACATATATTTTTTCTATAAAGCACAGAGAGGACGGGTTTTTCGCCATTTTGTGCTGCTGTTGCAGAATTCTGCCTAAAAATTCCTCCATGCAGTCGTTCCATCTCTCTGCTCCACTGCTGATTATTTTGCTTTTTGTCTTTTCTTTCCTCCTAAATGTGTTATTCATCCTGTTCCGTGTGTCTCCAGGCACACTTCAGAAATGGATATAAAATAAACAGTCGCCCCATCGCTGGGCCTTGACTGCATATACCTGGAACAATAAACAGCTGGGTTTCTGGGCTTGTTTATGCTCATCTCTAGCTGTTTGAGGACAGAAGCACAACAGGAACTAGACTGTGTATATGGATTTGCAAGGCAGACGCCCACTGTGGAGCGCAGGGTTGGTGGACGCTACTAGACCATGATAGAGCGGAGGCTGCTGGCAGGTACTGAGCTCTATCTGGCAGAGCCGACGTTTACCTTGGAGACACACCAACCATCTGCATGCTATAAGGACCAAATTGCAAGCTTGATGTCCAGCAAGCGAGACAAAACCGTTCTACATACATGGAGAGGGCGTGTGTTTGTGTGACTTTGTGTATCCGCGGGTGTAAAAGAGAACCAGACAGAGACAGAAATACAAAGACAGAGAACAGGCAGACAGTTCAAGGAAACAGGCTCCATAAAGAACGAGTTCTAACAGGCTTAGAAAGTTTTTCCCATTTTTTTGAAGTTAAAACTGATCTCAATAACAATTTTATCAAAGCTATAGCTTTGGTTGTAAATTTCATATGGATGTTTATTGACAGATGGCCTATTTGCACGTGCTCTTTAACTCTATTATCTTCAACATATTTTCCATTTCTCTTGCTATTTTAGAGATATTTTACTTATATAAAATCAGACTAAAATTCTTAAATAACATATGTAAAATATACACTATGAGATAAATTTTCACTGCAAATGTTGCAAAAAATATATACTTTTAGGTGCTGTAAACCATCAACAAACCTCTAACGTCTTCCAGTCTGTTGACTGATACTGTTTTCTTGAATAAATAATAGACCACTATCAAGGCTGCACAACTACATTTACTTTTAGCGGCACTGATGTCCCTAAATGAACAAAAAAAAATTTAAAAATACAATTTGGGTGACAGAAATTGCTTACAATTACAATTTGCATGAATGAGCACTCTGTAGAGCCCTAACAATGACTTAAATTATATGTTCTTTTGAGACTGTACAAGTTGTTTGTAAAGATGTATCCCTACCATCCATACCCAAATCTACATCAGAGATTTTTATATCATCAGTGAATCATATGTCCGTACAAAATTAGAAAAGAGTTGCTGAAGCCAGAGAGGATTCCACCTCTGTGACTTAATGTCAACTTTTTTAAAAAACCTTTTAATGTCTTTTAGTTCATTGTTTTACTTTAATTTTTGATAGTTTTGGAAAGATTTCTGTTTCTTCTTTCACTCTCACTAATCTCAGCATCGTGGTTTGCACATGCAGCCGGCTGTGGTTTTCAGCGAAACACTGTTTGCTATATTTTTAACACCAAACAACTCAAAGACAAAGGCCTTGTCTGCATGTACACGGGTTTGATATACCTTTTTCATTGTCTGTATGTGGATTGAAGGGCAAAATGCATCATGTTAGGTCACTGAAAACTGACCTTTTAGAAGCAGTTTGCAGTGTTGTCGTGTAAACTAGGACCCTTATGGAAATGACACAAACATCAAAATTCACTTATTGATTGGGTCTAATCAGTCAGAATGAAAACTTATTAGACAGATATTTCCAAAGGATCCTAATCATACCTAGCCGAAGCTGACATGTACTTCCTCAATACTGTAGCTAAATGTCAAGGTTACCGCAGCAGCTATAGATAGATGTACCTGCAAAGTGCAAGGACTGTCAGCGATTTTTTCCTGCAAGATTCCAATGACAGTTGTCAAGGTTGATACCAAAGAATGGAAGAGGCTGAGGAAAGACCTTTTAGAAAAATATTCTTTTTCTATTAGCTCGGCAGAAAGACATTTTCTGCTACAAAACGCAACAAAGATGCAACAAAACCTTCTACTTGTCAGGATCACTGCTCTTTATAAGGTAAGGATTATAAACACAGTGGTCATATTGAGACAAGACAAAATAATGCCTTTAGTTACCTGGATGCATCTTGAGTTCTGCAAGATCTATATGTGGGTAGCTCACTGTCATTTTGCCAACTTGAACTAAAAATGGACCTTCACAAAGGAATCCCTCAGGGTGCCTTTAAAGAACCATTTAAAAATGGCTTCTTTATGGTACCATAAACCAATAACTTCAGCAACAATAGGTTCTTTTCTTTTTAAAGTAAAACAGTCCAATGGAAGAACTTGCAGCATTTCTGGGTCTTCAGTTAGAAAACTTACTATTTTGGGCTGCGAATTTTTGGCCAGACAGAGCAACATAATAGAAATGGAAATTTGAGATTGTAAAGGACAGATCTCACTGTTTTCTGCCGTTTAATCGACCAGATAAATAATCCAGTTATTGAGTGCATCCAATAATTGAAGTCTGTCGATCATTCAATAATAGTGACGGGTCTAATTTTCTGCCATTACCGGCCACTAAAACAAGCACCTCCAATCTAAATGAAGAACATTTAGCACTTTACGGACCCAGAGAAAGTACGCTAAGAACCAGCTCGTGAATGTAGACGTTCATCAGTTAGTCATGGCGCACCTCGAAGAACTTTGAAGAAGCAGAGATCCTTCTAAAGAACCATTTAAGAACCATTATTTCTCTGACAGCATATCACAACAATCACTTAATGCCTACTTTTCATTATTCACATTACTTTGCAAAAATCTGATTTCACTTTGAGACATAAGAATCTTTTTTTGTAAATACTTGCCAAAAAAAAAGCCCAATTAAATTCATCAGTATTCAATGTTGACAGGCAATAAAAGTGGAAAACTTCCAAAGTGAGTGAATACTTCTCACACATACTTTATAATTAAAGCATTTCATGGCTGAATCATAAATTATCTAGCATTGTGGCAGTGAAATGTAATGCAGAAGAAAAAACTCTAAATACCCCCCGACACTGACGATAAAATAAATGCAGTTTAACATCACTGACCTCTTTTATACGAGGCGTCTTGGGATTCTCTGGTTGGAATCTTGGTTCGCTCCTTTGTGGTTTCATCCTCTTTATTGCTGATCCTCTCTGCATTGTCAATAAAGCAGATATGTCCATTAAAAAAAAAATCATTAAATGAGATTCCACTGTGGGCAAACACTTCACAAGGAAACACTGGAAGCGCAGCAACGAGCTGACAATGAGAGTTATGGTATAGTAACCTTGAGAATTGGCAGTTTGCGCTATAAAGCATCTAGCTGTTGCAAATTCACTAAATCTAGTTGGGATTATGTGTTGGCCCACACACGCAACCATCACGGTTTAAGTCAGATATGCAGGGAAAGTTTCATAAATAATCTTCCCAGCATCTCAAGACACAACACGCCGGACAGACGCCTTTAATTCAGCTGACAAGAAAATTAAAAGCCTTCATTACCCCAAAGTCATCGAGGGGAAACAAACTTTAACAGCTCAGACAATCGCAGTATGAAAGCCGTTTGGCCGATCCCCAGCCGAGCTCTGGGGCTCCGATTGGTTTTCCAGAAGGATGTGGGACTCCCGAGTGTGGCAGCTGCTTAAAATAAAGTGACAATTTTTAATGGGGTTTCAAACCTCAGCGAGTCACTGCATCCTGCCAAACCCCTGCAGATGGCAAACGTCCAAACCCCGGTTTTATCAGACAGGACACGGAGGAGTGAGCTTGTTCTCTCAGCTCAGCTCCGTTAAGGAGGCCTGGATGCAGTCAACCATTTGCAGGAGTTGGCTTTTCCCATCAGCAGGAGCTTTTTAAACGTGAACATACACTAACAGACCCAAACTGAGGCTTTGAGGTGAGGGGTCCCCTAACAATCAATGGCATCAGAAAATCCCCTAAAGCTGACTTAATCCTCTGGTCAGTTTGTGAGGTCTTGGCAAAGCTTTTCTTTTCTCGTGATGACGATAAAATCCCAATGAAAAACACACTTTTCACCCAAAATGGAAATTGTGTGCAATATTGCCTCATTGCTTTTGACTGTCGCTGCTACAGTCGGTTCAGTCTGAGGTGTTTAGTCGCACATAGACAGCGAGAAGAGTCGCAAAAGTAGGCGACTAACAGGAAATGCAATTACTGTCCGTCTGGGCACAGCATTCCTCAGCAGCATGGCCAATTTCACAGCAATTTTAGTGAGTCAACAGGTCATAAGTAATCATAATGAGCACCTTAATGTTTTCACACGGAGCAGAGCAGCCCTTTGTGGTTTCATCTCGTGGCCATTTGATCCTTCTAATCATCTACAAGCTATTTAAACTGTACACAGGAGCTGTAGGCTGGTACAAATCCCCAGAGAAGGCCCACCGCCTCTGTGTTTATGGAATACTGTCATTTAAACGCTGTGTCAACAGGGATCGAGTTCCCGGCTCAGTTTCTTTTGAGTTTTTTGTTCAAAGGCTGGCAGTGTACAGTAAAAGTGGACACTGTGCTGACAGTGTGCTGTCAGGGCCTCAGGTAGGAGGCAGATATTTCATGCTGCAGATTGTTATGACACTGCACTTTTCATGTTCTCTCTGACAGATTAAAGTTGGACTTTTTGTGGGGGATGGAGCTGCAAATAACATAAATAAGAGCTTGAGAATGAAAGGCTGCAGGGCTGATACTGTAGCTGTAAAGTGCCGCCTGCCTCCCCACTTGATCAAACAGCTTTGAAGAACAGGTGAAATAAGATCTGGCATCAATGGTTTAAGGGATTTCTGTACTCTAATACAGCTGCAACTTTTCTCATAGTGCAGTTTATCTACATTGTGAAAATGTTCCTTTTTCAAACAGCTTTTCAGTGTAATTTGTTGTTATTATTATATAGATTTTTTTCTGTTTTTCTGTTTCTGTTTTCGTAAACTTATGGATAGTAGCTGTAAAATCACAGATTTTTTATTTTTAATTTACAAGTTAATCTTAAAAAAGGCCGACAAAAACTCTAAATGATATCCGAAATGTATCGACTATATCGAAAATCTGCATTTTTGCAAAAAGGAATTCATTTCCTTTTGGAGTTTGAACATAAATTTGCACTATTTTCCATTTTACTTTATTTAAATCAGCAAAAAACAATATTCTACAGATATTTGTCGTATGAATGAAACATATAAAACATTTTTTTTCCTGTTATGTTGAATTACAGATAACTTGTGAAACCACAGAATAAAAGTGTTAATTTACATGTTGACTGAAAAAAAAACAACTAAAACTGTTATAATGTCTACATCAAAATGTGTTTGTCTTTCACAACACATGATCATAAAATTACAGTTTTACTGTATTTACATCATTTAAACAAATAGAATTTTGCAGACATTTGCTGTTATTTTCACACAGTTTATTGACATTACTACTTTATTCTTTTCTGCTTTTTTTAATGGTACCCTTGCTGCCAGATTTACAGATTTTTGTTGTTGTTTTTTCAGATTCTTAGGGAGATGTGCAGGACTCTTATTTCTGATAATGTCTACTTTATTTTTAGCTGCCTGTCATAGTTGTTTGACTAACTTTGAGCACTTTGGTGAGTCTTTGACAGACTTTATACCCTAAAACTTTTGACACTAATGGCATTTCTATCAAACTCATCCTGGAGGTTGTTGTGGTGAATTCAGTAAAGACCTTAAAATCAGTGCGGTAGCGGTGTCACTGTCACACGGTAATGCAACCCTGATTTCTTGGTGGGTGGAATAGTGGGCTACAGTTTAAACAACACGTGCTCTTACACCACCGTTACACTCACATCTGTCCCACCATCAACAATGGCTTAGAGGAACCAAAATTACTCCCAGTGAAGTGGGAAATGTGGAAGTGTGGGTTGTAAAAAGCTGCTGAACTGTTACATTTCTAAGACATACATGTACAACAATCTAGTGCTGCAACAAACAGTTAACTACATAATAAACTCAATTGTTCAAAAATGAGAATTCATAATTGAATAGGCAACATAAAACAACATGGTAAAACTTAAAAATAACCAAAAATGAATGTGTGCACACAGAAGCTTCGTTTACAGCAACATCAAAAGTTTGCTCAAAGCACCACTGCACCTACACTGCGGCTGGAAACTGAAGACTGAATGTAAAAATGGACAAACCTTCACTGAGCAGCACTTTTGAAGCTCATCACAGTCAGCCATCTTGGCAGTGCCCAACTCCTCCCAGCTAATCCAAAAGTGAGCAGAGGTGAAGTGGTCTTCAGAAGATGGTAGATAGGCAAGTTCAGCAGACTTTACCAAGAGGTTCAGATTGTATTTACTGTGGTGTTCATTCATGGGAAGCTCAAACAAAGCAACAAAACAAAGAAAGCAACTCAAAATCACCACATATCTAATCAAACAAAACATGATTCAACAACATGGCCTCTCTTATATAAGCTTACCCTGCACACCTTGTTACCTTCAGCCCAACCATCAGAAAACACGGGGACCCATTCTAAAACCTTGATGCCAACCAAAAACCCAAACAACATCACTGTACTCACCTACAGACTTAATACCTTTCCAAATATATCTGTAGACGCTCAGCATTTTAAGGATTTACATAAAGATATATTCAATGAGAAAGAAAACATTCTGAAAGACAGAAAACAGCCCTCCACTTGGTCTGACCCAGTGATGTCACTACGGCAGCACCAATAGCATATAATCAGGAAATGCTGTGCCGCCGCCTCCCCAACACTAATCCTGTATTGAGTATTGAACTAAGACCAAACAAGGGTAACTGAAACTAGCTAATAATTGTATGTTTACTTTAACCCACCCATATGCTTTGATGTAAACTTTAGCACAATGCCAACACAACAGATAGCATGTGTTGCAATGTTACAATAGCACCGGTTTAATTATGACTAAATGCACAGATATTATAAATATGGCTGTGTAATGTGTAAAATTAACATGTAGAGGATAAATGCTGATGAAAGAAGAGCTCTCACCCACTTTGGGTGTCACTTTGGCAAAGAAACATCCACATGCTACTCAAAGCAACCATTAATTATGCATAATTTAAAGTTTTTGTACAATTTAAATAGACAGGTGAGTTACACAGAAGTTTATGCATCTGTTTACTTCATTTCATTTTCAGTTAATCTTTCTAGTTTTTAGTATTAGTATTCAATCACTTTACACACTTAAGGCTCTTGACACACTGTGATACTTCACGCAAACATTTTTAGAAACTTAAATTTTGTATTTTGCATTTTGTATTTTATATTTGTTTTACTACTAACTTCTGTGTAATCGTGTATATTCCACTAAGCTTTGTTTATTGTTTATTGTACTCTGGCAAAATAATTTCCTCCAGGATGAATAAAGAAGATCTTGTCTTATCAACAGGAAAATTAACTATACAGACAAAAAACTGCCTTTCCACCAGGCTGTAAACACGTGTATCACTGCTGTGAAGTTGGACATTTTAACATGGGGTTCTATGGGGATGGACTAACTTCTGGAGCCCGAAGTGGTCATTTGTGGTACTGCGTTGTTATTTTTTGGCACAGGAGCTTTAAATTTAATTTGCCATAAACTCCTAAATTTTATGATTTGATTGTTGTCACAACCCAGAAAAGGACGTTGAATCTTATCATTCATAAGAAAACAAAGATGTAAATAGAAGAAGACTGACATCTGCATGCATACATTAGAGGCAGACACACAGCAGCACTGAAGAAACGCACACATGTTCATATTCACATGCACAATGACACCACACAAGCGGCGGCTGTGAGTTCAGCCTCTCTGTGCATACCTCAGTCAGAGCCAAAATGATTAAACAAATGCCCCCTTTGTGCACAGCAGCCTTGATTAAGCTGAGTAGCATGAAAAAGAAATTCAGGAAAGTGGCTACAGTGTTGCCAAAATGCACTTGCCCTACTAAAACACAGCTCCCATCAAAGTTGTTTTAACTCTCTGACATGGAAACTACATTTATCATGCCTCTCCTGAACATTGACTCTTTTTCAGCAAAGCTTTATTTATGTGAAAAATAAATATTGAAACTGTATCTGCATTAGTGGTTGCAGCCGGCTGACATCAATGCATTTGGGCAGGAGGTTGTTTGCGTTGTCACCATGGGACTGAAAACAGGATTGTTGTGGTTTACAGAACAGATTGAAGGATGTTTAGCTTGACAGTAGCGATTATGATGTGACAAATTATACACCATTTTGCAAAATTCATAAAGAGATACTTGTTTGTAGTTGTTCCCTATTTTTAGGATTAGAAATATTATTGTTATTTATGATAGAATTACATAAATTGAAAACATGCATGTGGTTTTCTGCTGTCTAACAAAAGTTTGAGAAGTGTGGTCCACAGATGCAACCATCTTATGTCCCATCTATATGTCTGAACGAAAGAGGAGACAAGAAGAAAGCAACCCTGCATTTAAATTTCCAAGAATCTGTTTCCTATAAGTCAGCAGCATCTGAGATTTAAAATGTGCTGTAACTGCAGGGAGCTGTTGAGATGAACAATCCTGCTCTCTTGTGGCCATATTCTGACCTGCAATGAGATGGGTTTGTTATAATGTCCTAATCCGAAGTTCATTTTAGAGCTGAAACAACAATTACTTGATTTTTTTTAGATGACTGAAGAGTAACAAGCAATAAGCTCAATTATTTATTGATCACTTGAGGCACTTCTTTTTAGAGCAAAATGCCCCAAATTCGCTGTTTCCAACATCTCAAATCTAAATATTTAGTCATTTAATCTATTGTTTATTGATAGTAAACTGAAGATCTTTGAATTTTACTCTTGACAAAGCAAGACATCTGAGTTCTAAGAGAGAAAAACTGACATTTGTCATAGTTTTTGGACAACTTATAAACAAATTTATTTGCCAAAAAAAGACAAAATTGTTGATTAAAACAATTGTTGGTTGCACCGCTGTGAAATTTGATTTGATATGATTTTCTTCAGGCCAATTCCAGTGTCAATTTGTCACAAGTCAGAGCAACACAAACTCTGACGCAAATCTTTTCTGAAAATCTTTAGTTTCTTTGTATTTTACACGTGTTAAATAAAAGAGAACTTTTCAACATTTATTCTCCAGGATTACGTGGTGGCACTGATGGACAGTCAGATAGTGTTGTGTGTGGCTGGAGAGCACAGTTTGGTTGACTCTAGACAGACGGAGATGATTGTGTCAGGACCAAAGACTTTTTAAACGTATTTAAATTGTATTTCCTTCCTATTGAAAGGAAAAGATCAAGAGGAAAATCAAAGCTACTGGATCAATAAAATAAATGCAGCATGGCTCAGAAACAGCAAACACAAATTGACAAACAATGGCAAAAATGAGAGAAAACAACAAAAACATGACAAACTGAAAAAAAAAACATACCTAAAAAGACAAAAACAAGACACAAAATGATGCAAAAAGAGGCACAAATTGATAAAAATGAGACATAAAACAACAAATTGGGACAAAACGACAAAAACAAGGCACAAAATGAGACACAAATTGACAATGGAATCAGTTAAAATACAAGTATTTAAGGAAAAGAAGACAGGATATGGAATCAGATAATCAGCTTGGCCAATAGCTGGTCAATCCCTCATTAAAATTTCAATAAGTTTTAAAAATCTTTTCTGTGAAAAATGTGAACAGGAAACCGTCCTCTTGCAACTGGTGAGTGTGAAACAAGAGAATTGTAGGATAAATGTCAGTACATTGCTTCATTTGGTAACATGCAGCTGATTTAAGTCTATTCAAATTAAGTGAACCAGTTTTAATGTCATTATTGGTTAGATCTACTTAAATCAGTTGATTCCTCTTTAGTGAGCACTGCTGCAACTTCAGCAACTTTAGGAAAAGTCAACTTCAGGGTTCCAAATTTTCCAAGTTAAGTTTTTGTTTGCAGGTCAAATGTAGAATATAAAATGTTGTTTTGTCATTAGACTGACTGTTCTTTACTCGTCTTTAATGTAAAATCCTACTTGAGGAAAACTACAGTAGGAACATTTAAGAAACATGGACGTCGGATACACACTGCTGAAGGGCTAAAAAAACTCATTTTTGCACTTTATCTGAAGCTTGAATATCATTTTAAAGCAGGGATGTCAGACATGCTTCCCAATCCGTTGTTTTTTTTGTATTTTTTTGTCTGACTTTTATCGTTTGTGTCACGATTTTGTCCTTTTGTTTCTCGTTTTTGTCGTTTCGTGTTTCCTTTTTGTTTCGTTTGCGGTTTTCTCATCTTTGTCATTTTGTGTTTTGCTTTATTCATTGATTTGTGTGTTGTTTATATCATTTTGTTTGTCATTTTTGTCTCCTTTGTCCATTTTTGTAGCTTTATTGTGAAATTTTTTTGTCACTTTTTTGTTTTGTTTCGTGTCCTTTGCCTCATTTTTTTGTCATTTTGTTTCTTGCTTTTGTCGTTTGTGTGCCATTTTTGTAATATTTTGTCTTGTTGAAGTGCCTCGTTTAAAGAGAGAAAATGTAACCACAAGTTCATAGAATCCACAGAAGTAAACTGCCTTCACCAAAGCAATAACTGGACTTCAACTCCAATACAGTATTTTACAGTGCAGCCTTAATCCAACTTAAACATTACAGGTGATAAAAGTTTACTTTTCTCTGTATTATTCAAAAGAAAGAAAAGTTAGATTTCAGCTCTTTCTTGCTCCTAAACAAACCTTTAAATAACCTACAATGCTAATTTCCCAGCTGAAAGTGCCTCGACAGCAGGAGCTGATCTTTCTGGTAATATCGTCTCAGTCGACATGATCCCGTACGGATGTGAAGACGTCCTCCTCAGCAGCATCTTCAGGCTTTTCATCTCTGACACGCTGAGACTTTCAGCGGCTTACGGTCTTTGTTTGAGATGACAGATAACTGAATAATGAATGATTCTCCCATAGGATTTCTTTTAATTTAATATTCTTACAATGACTGTTTTGTTTTCTTCTCCTCCACGCGGAGCTGCTGAATACATTACGGTGAGACCCCCTAAAGAGCCTGTATTATTGAAGGGAGGTTTTTGTTTAAAGGCTGTGTTCTTCTGCTGCCTCTAAAGTTTGAGCAGATACGACTGGGCATCGCTGTACCTACAAAGGAAATGTGTTTGAAATGTATCATTCATGAGAAACGCTTGCAAGCAGAGGTTTTAATTCTCTACCTGCCTGCCCTCATTCCTGCTGCTTTTTCACGGTTACCTGACAAACCTGGAAGTTGATGTTTTCTTGCGGACGTTCTCTTTTTGAATTGAGGCAGGTCCTTTTAAAATAATCAGAAAAAAATCATACAAAGTCCATAAAGGCCAAGAGAGCAGTGTGGATATTGTACTGTACTGTGAGAAGAAGTGCTGCTGCTGGAACACCAGAGGGCCTCTTCTATTCAGAAGATGATCTCAGCAACAGTTTAAAGCTGTTGGAGTTTTACCTTTATTTCAAATTTAAAAGGATAAATAAATAAAGTAAGATTCAAATCATCAGGGGCCTGCTGTTTGACAAATGGGGACTTGCTTGAAAAGGTCTTTTAAAAAAAAAAATCATAAATTAACAAGAAGTGTTTTAAATAAAAGTTTGTATTTGTATATGAAGAACTTCCTTTTTCAAATGTTCTGTCAATTCCCTGCACTTTTTTAAACTAAATTGTTCATTTAAACTACATGTTTTTATACATATTTATACGCAGCTCCAAAATGGACAAACGAAAACATACACATGATAAACAAAAACAAATATACAATTTGGCAACACGACAAACTCACGGCATCATCTAAACCCACATGAAGAGGAGAATTAAGTTTAAAAATAAATTAAATTAAGAGCAGCAAAGGGTTGTGAAACTTGTAAAAATATGCACAGATATCATTACATCCATCCATTCTCTATACATCGCTTTATCCTCACTAGGGTCATGGGGGGTGCTGGAGTCTATCCCAGCTGACTCGGGCGAAGGCAGGGGACACCCTGGACAGGTCACCAGTCTGTCACAGGGCTACATATACAGACACACACTCACACTCACATTCACACCTACGGGCAATTTAGAGTAACCAATTAATCTCAGCATATTTTTGGACTGTGGGAGGAAGCCGGAGTACCAGGAGAAAACCCACGCATGCACAGGAAGAACATGCAAACTCCGACTGAATCTGAATATTACAAAATAAAATAAGGTTGTTATAAGCAAGTTCACCCTAAATGAAGGAATTCCTAATACAATGGATGTCAAAGGCTCTCCAGACATTGTAGTTAAAAACAGAAAAGTCAACATGTCAATCTCAAAATGTATCCACCAATCTGACAACATTAAAACCACCTGACCGATATCCTGCAAGTCCCCTTCAGCCTGCAGATGCTCAATCGGGTTGGGAGCTGCGTAGTTTGGAGGCTGGATAAACACTTTGTGCTCTTTGCCTTATTCCCTGAGCAGTTTCTGTGGTGTGACATTGTGCACTGATCTACTGAGGAAGGCCACAGTTCAATATTTTTAATCACTGTATTGATTTTGGTCGTGAAATCCCATACTTGTGATATTTGTTTTGGTGAATTATTAATCTAAAAGCATGGAGGCAGTACATGGTGCATGTTATGTTCTCCATGCAGTCGTACAAGGCATACAGATGTTCAATGGCAGTCCGGGAGTAAAGATTTATCGTGACAGTTCTCATCTATTATTGAGATAAATGTGCAGCTATTTATACATCCTATCGTCTTTGGGAATTGGCCTTCAGCATTATGACACAGCAGCAACACATATTGTATGTTTAATGAGCTCTCCATGTGTCTCTACGGCTGCCCTTTTCACTGTTGTCCCTCTCGTTATTGATTCCTCTTCTGGCAGCAAATGTGTGAAAAACACAACTCATAAAACCGTTTCTCAGACACGTTACTGGTTTAAAACTGCGAGCGCTGACATCACATCTCATCCAACAAGTTTTTCTTCCCTTACATTACAATTTACATGACTATTAACTAAACAATGTGCACCAAAATCTAATTATGTGTGTGTTATTATGTCTTTTTTTCAAGGTAAATCAGTCAAGATAATGTTGTGTCTTAATGTGTATTTGAAGAACAAACAGCCTCTCCCAGGTCAACCAGGTTTGGTTGCTATGCCAACAGCTGTAAGTAAAGAGCTCTCCTTATTTAAGATGACACCTGCAGCTCTTCTGCTCAGAGGATTATAATTCTAATTGCATTAGAGGGTGTCTTTGCTGTGGTTTAGGTGATAAAACTGTACTGATAGCAATCACTCCACTTCACCCATGACAGCACGAGCACTTTGCCAAGGCCGGTCATGTAGTGTATAGATTTGACAAAACAAAACCTACAATGTAATGTTAAACAAGCAAAGGAAATCCTATATTTGTCCAGGAATGACTAGCTCAGTCTGGGCAGCACTGACAGAAAGTGACCCAAAGCCAAAAGACATATACAAGCAGCAGACAGTAGTTTCAGTTCATTATTTTATGTCTGTTTCAGAGACATTTAGCAGGTGAACCACACTTATTTTAGCTGGCGTTAGTAGAAAACCACTTTTTTTTGGTACTTTTTATGCAATTGTAGATTGTCTGCCCAAATCTCAATCTCACACTGCAAAAGGTCCATTTGGTGATAATAAAAATATATACTGTGTTTTCCCAATGTCAAGCAAATCAGTTGTTTGCAAATTTTAGTGCAGGCCTAAAAGGTGAACTGTCAAAATGTTTAAAATAGAATTTCTATACAAACTGGATCACTTATGGCTGATTAGGACAAGTGAAAGATTCAAAATACCTGGGTGCTTTAAAGGTCCCAAATGGTGAAAATCAATTTTTATTGTGTTTTGTGGTTGTTCAAAGCTGTTAAAATATGAAGATGTTTACTTCTGCCATTCCTCAGGCCCCCATAATTGCCTTCCAGCTGTACAAGTCAGTTTTTTGAAATGCTAAATTTTAGTTGAGAAGCCAATAGTGGTCTGGCTCAAGCTTTGTGTAATTCTGCCCCCTCACTGTATGTTGTTTTCATATTAAAATGAGCGGCTGCCTCTCCATTTGCCAAGTTTATTGACTTTCTAGAGCTGTTTCGGCAAACTCTCAAATGTCTCAGCTACAAGTAAAGTTCACCAAATGTTCTGCTGTTGGCTGCAAGAGTGAACACAAGAACCCTCAGGCACTCCCAGCATCTAAGTAACTGAAGACCTAATGGATTAGTATTACCATGTGGCTTTGTGGCTAACGTTAGCATAAATCATACAGCCACAGGCCAGAGATCTGTGGGAACTGTAATGCTGAGGAATATTCAGAGAAGGCGGAAGTTTAAAAACAATAATTTTATTTCTTTTACATCTGGTTGCTTCTCTCCTGCTCTTTGTGGCCACTAGAGTGACTTCAAGGCTGCTATGTAAAAGCTAAAATACTGATTTTACAACCATGATTTTGCCTGACGAATTCACCCTACACACCAGTTAAAAATAATGGCTATGCTGTGAATTTGGTGATATTTCCATGTCAAATGGTTACTCAGAGATAGCTAGAAGCTCTACAAAGTCCTGGTCTTATACACTCATCCATGTCTATGTCAGCTGCTGTTTTTTTTTTTTTTTAGCTATTTCGATCCCTGCTGTCAATTACAGATGCAGAGAGAGAAGCTGGTACAGCAGCAACTCAGCTGCATTTAAAGCTACGGACACTAAAACGCCTTGTTTAGAGCAGAACTAAAGCCAGGAGTTAGAAATGAACCATCTTTATGGTACTTTGAGCTGAAATTTGAAAGACGCCTTTTAAGAACATGTGAAACTTGGATCAGTTTGCTTAAAAGGTCACCAACATGGGACCTTTAATGCAGAAATGACAAACTTGGATGTAGAAACATCACAAACAGACTAGATAGCGTGGTTATGACACATATCACGTAGGTAAAAATGCTCTCTGTGGCCCCCAGTTCAACTCGCAATCAGCTGGACTATTGTTGTTTGTCCGTCCTCTGCTTTCTTTTTCCCACACTTCATCTATCAAATGAAATAATAGAATGATATTCCATTTCAGTATGGTCAAAACCAGAATATGTCATAGATAAAACATTATGGAGTAAGAAGATATTGTAAAAGTATCATAAATGTCATCTTGAAAACATCCGTCCCTTCAGCTGTGACAGGCAGTGTCTCGCCTACGGCAGCAATGTCCAATAATGGCTTTACTTTTCCTACAGATCCTAAAAATGTGAGTTTAAATTGCAGATTTGAATAGACAGCTGGTACCACAGATATCACATATACTTTGTCTGTGCAACGGCTGTGTCTGTGGTAATGGGAGCTGATGCTGTACTTTACAGCTGTAATGTAAAAAACAAGGTCTGTCCTATCAAAACATCGAAGTTCCCTTAACGCACTCAGCTGTTGTTTACCTATTGATGAGCTTACATGGCTTTCATTTAGCATTTAGGAATTTGTCTTTCTCATCAAATGCACAGGATTTTTCCTTCTTGTTTTCTTCAACTTCAGTGTTTACCCATCTGTGTTAACACAACGGTTTAATACAGAGATTTAAAAGCTAAAGAAGCAGGAGCTGATCATCTTTTAAAGGACAGTACGATTTGGGCATAATAATATGTATGGAAAGTAGATATTTTTGATCTGACTGACCTTTTTGGAAAATTATTTTTGCTGCATGGAAGAAAATAGAAGAATGAGGCCTTTTCATCACTGTGTTGTGCACCTTTTTCTTGAATTTAGCCCAACAATTACTCAACCCAGACCAATGCTCCAAAAAATATTCACATCCGATGCGCATGCAGGCTGTAAACCATATACACTCTATCATAGCAGCTGGTTTCCTGTAAAGCGGCCCAGTTTAACAAATTCCGTGTAACATCTTAGAAGGAGACCAATGCCTGGC
Organism: Acanthochromis polyacanthus; assembly: GCF_021347895.1. Lineage (NCBI taxonomy): Eukaryota > Metazoa > Chordata > Actinopteri > Pomacentridae > Acanthochromis > Acanthochromis polyacanthus. The sequence goes on from NC_067128.1 coordinate 4,470,335, forward strand.
AGCATCTGAAGACCAGCATCATGGCAGGCTGTACAATCTCCCTTCTGGCATTCGTCATGGCAATAGAGTGGATCATACAGGCATCTTGTTAGGAGACGAGAGGACCAACAGTGGCCTGCGTCTTCCACCAGTTAGAGCCTACATGGACGACAAGACCAACATCACAACAACAAAACCATGCACTAGACACTCCTTCACTTGGGACCACAACTCCCCCCAAATCATGGAATTGCTGAACTCTGTTTTTTGGTTTGTTTGTTTTGCTGAATTTGCCATTTTATTTGCATTGCATGCCGCCCCTGCATGCAAATAATGTGAAACCAGTAAAATATCAACTGGTAAACCAACACAGGAACTATCTAGGAATATAGTGCAGACGTGTTAGCTGCTGATTTTAGAGGAGAAGTTGGTTGTTGAAATGCGACTTCTTTGACATGGTGTCAGTCCATTTGGAGTCAATTCTCACTAAATGTTCAGTGAATGTTAAATAGGTTAGACCTGGCAGGCTGCATTAGGTTGTGGGTGTTCAAAGGGAGTCTGATCCTTTACTGCAAAAAATAATGGATTTTCTCCTGAAGGCTGTTGATGAAATGAAACCTGACATGTCACCCATTGAGCATGTTTGGGATGCTCTGGATCAGCGTATACAACGGCATGTACCAGTTCGCCCCAATATCCAGCAACTTTGCACAGCCATTGAAGAGGAGAGGACCCCCCCCAGTAAAACAAAACTGCACCTTTCAGAGTGTCCTTTTATTGTGGGCAGTCTAAGGCACACCTGTGCACTAATCATGGTGTCTAATCAGCATCTTGATATGACACACCTGTGAGGTGGGATGGATTATCTCAGCAAAGGAGAAGTGCTCACTATCACAGATTTGTGAACAATATTTGACAGAAATGGTGATATTGTGTATGTGGAAAAAGCTTTAGATCTTTGAGTTCATCTCATAAAAAATGGGAGCAAAAACAAAAGTGTTGCGTTTATATTTTTGTTGAGTGTATTTGCCTAAACAAATGTACCTTTAGCGGTACCAGGCATTAAAATAAACAAAATAAACAACAAAACAAGGGTGGTCTAATCTTTTTTTTTTTTAATGACTGCATATGCCTGTGCTGAGGGCCTTCTTGACTGTCAGAAAGGTGGCTCTAATTTAATCTGCTACATCACCATGGCAACAGATGCTGTACCGCTAACCTGGAGCTGGTTCTGTTTAGAGTTTAGGCTTTAAATCAGCTGTACGAAGAACCAATGTTTTCTGACAAAAAAAAATATGTCTGCAAACCCGTTGAGCTGCGTGTTGGTAATTTCACTTAGTTGCCATGGGAACCTACATGCATTTAGTGGGCGAGGCAAAATGTGTGAAAATGCTTTGATGTCTGGTCCTGGTGTTGCCCATTCTGTTTTACCCTGAGCTAATGGAGCACAGATTAGAGAACTGATTAGCCTGTTGGTGTTTAGTGACTTCCACACATTCTTGATTATGGGACAGTGTCTGACCTAAATGCACTTGTTGAGTTTTATGTTTAAAGATGTGACTTTTAGTCTTAATGTGCAGCTGTCAGGGGTAAAAATAAATCTATCAACTTACATGATGAACACTTTTCTACCAGCATCCTTTCTCACCTTGTTTGCTGTAAGTAATGATTTTTTTTTCTCTAATTATTTTTAGATTCCTCATAGCTCTCTTTTTTATAATAACTTGATCCTCTTGACTTTAGTAGGCGGCACGGAATTGGTCTGTTATGTGCAGAAGAAGGGTCAAACTAATTATCTGCTAACTGAAACACCCACTTTGTTGTGAGCTTGAACAGAGCACGAAAAAGAAAACTTGGAAAGAAAGTTGAAGAGCACCATCATGACTTCTTCTAATGCAAAGAAAGTTTGGCTATGTTGAACTCGCTTCTCAGTGCAGCCCTCAGGTTCCACAGAAACACCACAACTCGACATGATTAAAACCAGGACACTAATGTGCATGAAGACCCACTCAGTGAAGAAGGATTTTCGTGTTTCTCCGCAGCTCTTCCTCCGCTGCTGCTGTCGTTTCACATCCTCTGAATCCCCGCATCTGCATTTCTTCTTCTGTGTCGCTGCTTCTATGATGTTGTTGTTGACGATGATGTAAACAAGAGATGAGATAGAACTTTATTAATCTTGAAGGAGATGCTTGTGCCAGATGTTGCTAGATAGATTGAAGCAGCTGAATTTCCTGAAAGTAACCCTGCCTTTTACATAAATGTGCAAAAAAGCTTTTAAATCTGCATAAATCAGTATTTTGACTTCAGCTTTTAATCATCCAATCATAATGCGACATAATATGTTGCTGATAGTGTTGAAATCATATTATTATTGTGCTTCTTTAGGTTGTTTTAAAGTTGATGCACTTTCCTCAGATCATCTCTGTAATGGCGGGAATATCAATTAGCTTTATAGAAATGAATATCAGTGCTTAAATTCAGTTGGAGCTCGGCAATTAAGAAGCAGCACATCTATTTTCTCTGCAAAAGTATCACTCTGGAGTCATACCTGAGCAGTTTTTTCTGTACAGCGACAGGAGGCTGCTGTCACCATGGAGTGTAGCTGCATGTGAGGTCAAACTAACATCTAAAATGAATGAAAGGATGGGAAGCTTCAAAGCAGAACATTGGACTGTAACCACATTATAACTGTCCTGAGCTGTCCTCATTGAAGTCGAGTCAAAACACCAAAATAAGACATCACAAATAGGAGGACATTCCATCAACTGATGAAAGATATTTATCATCTCCAGCTGATTCTGCAACATCCTCGGTTGCTAACTTCAGCTGCAGGAGGCGGTCTACACTCTATTGGTCACATGTAACATTTCAAAATGGCATTTCAATTTGTTTTCTCTGTGGGAAACAAGTCACAGGCATCACAGCAACCTGCAGTGGCAGATTATTTTTTTATTCAAGCTCTCAGACTACTTAACATGCTACAAACTGGCTGAAGCTTATTTGCACAAACAGAATGGTGTACCTACATAAAGAGCTTCAATGTAAGCACTGCTGAGTAGAGATTAATAGAAATTCAGTGTGTATACAGCTTCCCTGGTAAAATGTGCATTAAAGCAATGTGCTGTGGAAAATGAATGTGAAATCGACCGCATCATAATGAAAAATAAATATCAAAAACAACAGTTTAAAGGAAAAGAAATGTCAAAAACAGCAGTTTCAAGGAAAATAAATGTCAAAAACAGCAGTTTCAAGGAAAATAAATGTCAGAAACAGCAGTTTAACGGAAAATAAATGTCAGAAACAGCAGTTTAATGGAAAATAAGTGTCAGAAACAGCAGTTTAATGGAAAATAAGTGTCAGAAACAGCAGTTTAATGAATAAGAAATATCAAAACAGTACTTTAATGAAAAATAAAGATAAAAAACAACAGTTTAATGGAAGATAATATCAAAAACAGCAGTTTAACAGCAGTAAGTATTTTAACCCACACCATGAAAATAAATGTGATGTTCTGTCATTACTAATAATATCTGCAGATTATTTAAATTTATTCTGCTGGCGTCTTTTAATCATGTGACTGGTTTTTCCAGTATAACTTTTGAAATCAAACATCTCAAAAAATTAAATTCCACCTAGTATCATACCACAGCAATAAAGAGGCACCAAGTACAGCCTCTCAATTTGAGTTTTCCATTTAATTTCAAACACTACCTCCAGCAGTAGCTTATTATTTTCCCAGTTAACTGAAGCTGGAGCCTCATTTCCCAGTAAGAAAGTTTGCCGCTTTGTGATTATTATTTTATTTTTTAAATAAAACCCCGAAGGCATTATGGGTAAAAATCTGTCATAATTACCGTGCAGGAACTTTCAAATCACTTCACCTGCAGGAGACTTCACTACCTGTTCTTTTAAAAATTAATCTCACTGAAGGATTGTGCAGGAGTAGAGCAGGAAATGATCTGGTTCCACCTCAGCTGGGAGCCACAGGTGCTGATTGCAGGTCCCGAAACAACATGAAGAATGACGTAAAGAACAACCAAAGGCTTGATTGTGAGGCAGGAACTCACTCTGTGATTTGATGAAAACACTCAAGGGAAGAACTCAAAGTGAGAAATGGAACCTCATAGTGCTGAACTTTTGCAATATGTGAGCATGAACACAAACTTAATTGCAAGCAGAACATAAAATAAATACGTTTTTCAGAGTTTTCTGTGCATCGACTCAAAATACTGGAGATTTTACGATAAAAACAAGACAGTGAAACATCTTTTGAAGAAGTTCAAAGGCAAAATCTCATGAGAAAAATATGAAATTCTCAACAGTTTCCAGAGAAAAGTTCTTATGAAGTTTATTCATTTTTTTCCATTCGTTGAAAAATCCTCATCACTTCCCCTCACTTATATACAAAAACGAAGTGCTTCAGTTCTCATTAGTTCTGCTGTTGTAAGTGGTTCACGTTTCAGGATATTATATTTGCTCTCATTTCTTGTGTTGTTGTCATTACAGGACTACATCTAGAGCTGCCATAAACAGCAAAACCAACTTTAAGTATGTTCTAGTAACCAGGGAGATGGAGGATGGCTGAAAATAGAGCTGCAGACGTGCAAACATAACAACAGGCAGAAGTTCTAGATCACCCGGAATTACATTAAATACAACATGTGTAAATTCACTATTTTTTAGCTTTTATACTCAAAGTCTGCAGATAATTAAAATGCTTTGTACTGAAGTTATACTAATGGAAAAGTGATGTGTAGTTATAGTTAGACAAAAATAGAAAGTTCAGGGATAAGGTATGAATCCACGTCACCTGTGCCAAGGGTTGGAGAGAAAATCTCCTTAGAAGCAGCTTTTTCATATATTAAAATGATTATTTAACAAATGCAATCATGGCAGGACCTTACTGTGTGTAGGTTGTATCAATCACATTTCCATAAGCCGATGCAGGATGGAGATATTATGTAAAGCAGGTTGACCTCAGAGCACGACAATCAATCTCTGTAATGGAAAACACATTAGCAGTACTTTTGTGATTAATTCCATTTTTATGTTTTTCTAATTTAAGAGCAAAACTGCGCAGTATAGTCACTGTAATTTGAGAAGAAAAGATGTTTACAAGATGTAGACTGCTTCATATCAGCCCAGAGTTCTAATCAGGTCTTTATTCCAGTTTCATGATTAGACTTGATTTTGTCTACTGCTGGCAGCTTATATATTCCAGCTAAACCACCTGCAGAGAGCAGCAGCACTGGTCCCAGTACAAAGGAGATACTGTATAATGATGCTAGAACTTTGTGTTTTAAATTGAATCCCAGCCAGCAAGGACTGTTCCACAACTTCTGCTGACATTACCTAAAAATTCTAAATGTTCAAATCTAGTGTTCACAGGACAATTTAGAGATAATTATCATTTAAAATAATCTTCCTTTGGTTAAAAGGTAACAAAGATGACGAAACTGTGAGTTAAGTATCCAAATGCAAAGGTGCGTGTCCACTAGATAAGACAATTTCCCACATCCCATTCATTGTCTATGTAAAACGCATCACTTTGCATGCTGGTCCGGTTGCGGAGGTCAGACACATCGCAAAACTTTTCTCAAACGTCTAAACTAGTCGTTGTCTTTCTCACGTGGAAAAATTTTCACTTTGTGCACCTCTAAATTTTTCCAACAATGCAGAAAGAGACACGCAGAAAACTGGCAGAGGAACGTAAACTTCCAGCAGTAGAAGTTCAGAAATACAGGCATTTATAGGATTCATCACACAGAGATCACTGTGGTAACCGGGTTAGGAACAATTCATGGTGAGAAATTAAAACCCAACTGCTGAAATGCAGCTATTCGGTAAAATGTCGTGTTGTGAGTGGTGTAAGCGATGGCAAACGTCTTCTACTCTAGCTTAGTGCTGTGCTAGATGTGCTTACGGTACATTACCCTCTGCAGTTTGGGAGCAGACGCCTCATGGAGTATAAAGCCACACACATTCTCTAGAGCAGATTTCCACTCGTCAAGGTTCATGCAGAAAGGATAACCCAGCCTTAAGTCAGCTAGGAGAGGCTCCACTCCACCAGTTTGGAAAACACAGCATGTGGTAGATGTTCACACATAAATTAATAATACAGTGCAGACAGTGAGTCATGTTTTGTGTTTCATATTCTTTTTCATGCTTTTGTTCCATTTAAATAAATAATATGGGTCAGGACATGGTGTTGAGGTAATTATACACAAGAGTCTGTCTTATGTCTAGAAAAAAAACCTTTTAGCAAAAATAAATCAAGTGTTTGGACGTGCTAGGTACAGTTTGCTACTTGTGGTTTCAGTGATGAAGAATAAAGAGCAGAACACTCATGATCATCTCACAAGCTGGGGGGGGGGGGGGGGTCATGCATTGAAACAGCAATTTAGAGCAAAAGTGCTGCGAAGAATCACATCTCAGAACACATTAAACCTCAAACGGAATAGTTAAAGCTGCAAAAAACATCTTGAATTTCCCAGAGGTATGAATTGCTGATGCAGTATCTGTCTATCTGAAAACCTGCTTCATTCTGTGTCTTCTTTGAGTATAAAATATTTAAGCACAAGAGGATCAGTGACGGAATCAGATGCATGCTTGGATGAAAACTCGTGTTCGATATCAGATGGCGAGAGTTGAGTCAGAATTTGGGAGAAGCCTTGTAAATAATCTTTTTACAAAACACCACAAATCCTCACAAATCGACATACGAATCCTGCCTACATGCCAACAGCACTGACTGGCATACTGAAAAACACAAATCTGCTGCAGTTTATAATCAGTCTTGGCATTTATCAAACACAAAAAAATCTGAGTGATCAGAAAATGTCAGGTTTTCATCTAACATCAAAAAGTTATCGATCCATGGTGTTGGGGACTGGACCTCGATATTTGGCACCAACTCTGTAGACAAGATGGCAGAAATTTGTACCAAACTAACACCTTTCTTTAATCTTTTACAGTCTCCAATAACTAATAACTGGAATTTGTTAAACTACAGAAATACAGTTTTCCAAATGGGAGGATTCCTGTCAAACTATTCGCCGCTTTGTTTTCAGGCACTGTGAATCTGTGCAAATGGATTTGTGACCTCTAACAACTGAGAAAGCTGATGACAACCTGCTACAAGCCCCATCATCATTACCATGTTTTCCTCTGAAAGCTTTTCTGTGTATAAAATGCGACAGACGGAAAAAAAACCCCAAAACATCACAGTCTAATTGTCGCACCTTTTGCACTTCACACCGTGGCTGGAGAGAGAGAGCACGCATTAAAAGTCACTTTCCTGTTTATCAATTAAATGCTGCAAGTGCTGACTTCAAAGTGCGCTAATTAGCCTGACTCTCATTTTGCAATTTGTAAACTTAAATTCATTTGCTCAATGCAGTCACTTCCACCTAAGCAGAGGAGGAGAGGAAGAGACACGAGGAGAGAGGAGTCGATGCAACAAAATGAGACATCCATTGTTTTATAGTATCAATTATTTGTTTCGTTACAGCCCAATGTTGTATTTTTTTCATAAATTAAAGGGGGTCCTCAACTTACATCGGTGTTCTGTTCCTATAGTGTGACGTAATTTGATTTTCGACCTAAGTCGGAGCTCCGGTGAAAATGTAATCAAAGCTGCATCACGACAGCGATCAGTTGACTTGTTTGTACAAAAATAGCCATCAGCTCACTATAAAACAACTCGGTAGGATAATTGCGGAGAAAATGTAAACTGTAAGTCTTGATTGATTTATTTGGATCTCATTAGCTATGGCAGTGCCGAAGCTATTCTTCCTGGGGTCCATACAATATCTTCACGATGTGTCAATGCAGTTAGCATCACTTACAATACAATTCCTGTACAAATGCAACATAAAACACAAAGAAATACCAAAAAATACACAACACAACAACACACGGACAATACAAGACCGCTCCCAGGTCAGCAGTGATATATAGTATTTACATATCATATCTACACAGATCTACGTATATTATGTATATTGGTCACACATATAAAACTAAAATTTCTTTTGCCCTTTGATATTACACCCAACGCCATTGAAGCACAAACCCCGAATTAACCCGTTTTAACAGTTAAAATTAAATCAGATTTGACAGTCCCTTATGCTTGGGAGCCATAATAAAGTCAGTGAATGTACCATAATTCAATGTGGCGAGAAATGTAAACAAAGTCATCTTATAACGCCGCGTGACTGCTGTACATACAGTATTCATCCGCTCCGCTCGCCAACTAGTTCCACTGAACCAGATCTGATGAAACAATGAAACTCTGTACGTTAAACCGAAGACTGGCCTGTAATCAGTTCCAACGTAACGGTGAAACAACACAAGTCGAGAACATCATACACCAAGAACCTCCTCTATACTACATACAGGCTGTCCATAAAGTCCACAAAGGGAGTTGATGAGATATCTTAACATTTAATACACCTCTTCGCTGTAGTATAGCCCCATCAATGGTGGCAATGGCATCATTTCTTCAAGTCAGTAATGTCCTGTATCTTTGTTCGATACACGACATCTTTAACATAACCCCATAGAAAGGAGTCCAAAGGAGTGATATCTGGTGAACGTGGTGGCCAAGGAATTGGTCCATCCCTTCTACCAGTCTGAGGAGTAGCCATTTTTTAGGGTTTCATTTAACAGGAGCTCTTTCACCACCAGGATACCTGAAACACACAATTTCAATGTGATTTAAACACTGAATACAATAAAACAAATCTGGTTAAGATATCTTATCAACTGGCTTTGCAAAAAAAAAGTCAAAATTGTAAAGAGACTTTATGGACACCCTGTATTTATTGAACTGAATTCACAAGGTGACATATTGTGCCAAGCATGAACGGACATCATACATTTTTAGATTTAACACAAAGAAATATAAAAGAAGCATGAAACACAGAGTCCCATACAAAAACCAAGATATACATTGTGTTTTAAAAGGCATGTATGGTGAAAATACATTTTTGAAAATTGTGTTTTGTGTGCATTAAGCTCAGATGTGTAAAATAAAAACTGCTAAGATATGAAAACATTGTCTTGTGCCATTCCTCAAGCTGCCCGACAACTACCTATTCTCTGAGTTTTATCATAAACTGTGTAAATTTAACTATACAGTCTGTGAGTTTCATAAGCGAGTCAGAATTCGACCCAGATGTGATGTAACAGCTAACAAGGCTAAAATCACCAGGACGTCATCCATTCATGGTGAAGTTAACCTTATTTGCAGGACTTTGTGCTGAAACAATGAAAAACACTCTGTGAGGACATGAGCGTGATTAAAGGCACAATAATGGACCTTTAATGACATATGTTATATTCATAAGACAGGCTGTTTTAACATTTACATCACTACATTGGACATAATTACAGATATCTGCAATTCAGTTCGTCCACGTCATAAAGAACATTTCCGATATCCACATTGTGATTCTTCGAAGGACAAAAGACTTATTTTTCATGTGTATGGATTTCTCATTAGACATCTCCAAGTTTTAACGACAAGCCCCTAATAAATGAATCTATAATTCTCTACAATTTCTTAGAACTGATGAACTCTTCCTGTCTGACATTTTCTAACCATCTTATTGTCAATAGCAACTGTCATTACTTCTGCACCGTTCAGATGGCTCACTGAGCCTATATTCAACGGGAAGCCTTGCATGAACAATGACATTGTAGAGATTTCAGACATCTGCAACTGTTATGTCAAGTCAAAGCTGAATTATAGGCATACAAATTTTTCTGTGTAATTACAATTTGTCAAAATTACATTGTTGATGTAATGTTAATTTCAAATAGCCAAACTTGGCTACAAAATGCTACAGTCATAGTAAAAATTATTAGGCCACCCTTGTTTTCTTCAATTTGTTTATTTTAATGCCTGGTACCACTAATTGTACAATGACTTGCCATTTAAACACACATTTGTCAATTCTGCTTACAGTACGGTTTGTATATTCCAACTGTGTGTCACAGCACTTAAATATTCGAGGCTCACGTGGCCACTATTGCTCAGTTGTGTTGATTCTCCCTGTACAACATCAGGAAGATCAGACCCTTCCTGTCTGAATGTGCAGCTCACCTCCTGGTCCAGGCTCTCCTAACATCACGCATCGACTCCTACATCTCCTTACTGGTAGGTCTCCCCGCATATATGGTCAAACCTCTGCAGATGATCCAGTTTTTAACCAGCCAGAAACGGCTCATGTCACCTCGCTGTTCAGATCGCTTCACTGGCTTCCAGTTGCCGCTCACATAAAATTCAAAACTCTGACATTTGCATTCAAAACTACTATGAAAACAGCTCCCTCCTACCTGCACTCGCTCCTTCAGGTCTACACTCCCTCCTGCTCTCTACGCCCGGCCAACAGAAGGCGTCTGATCCAACCACCACAACAGGGCCAGTCAATAGCTGGACTCTTCTCCTCAGTGGTTCCCCAGTGGTGGAACGAGTTGCCAAACTCTATCCATCTGCAGAGTCCCTCTTAGTGTTTAAGACCAAAAACCCAGCTCTTCACTGCACACCTTTGCACTTGACAAATTGCAAAAAAAAAAAAAAATACGACTACCTCCCACACTGCCTCTAGGCATCATGGTCCTATTATCACAGTTGATCTTGTTTTTTGGCTCTTATCCAGGTTACTTTCTCCTGACCAGATCCTTGCTTGTATTGTATCTACTCTCAGATGTACGTTGCTTTGAAAAAAAGAGTGTCTGCTAAATGGAATTGTGGAACTGTAAATATGTCACAAATGTTAAAGACTTGTGCACAAAAGGATGCAAACCTGTGCATCCGTCTTCAAAGCTCCTCCTTTGCTTTTTAGGATATAAGACAAATTCCAAGATGCCAGGTGACATCGATTTCCAGATCACATGCAGGATGAAGGACATATGGCTCTAAGCACCAAAATGAGAAGACCCCTGTGTAATTTCTGCCACGAGGGGTCTCTAAGGCTTTCCAATAAAGGACATACTAAGACAACATTCTTCAGGCCATCACCACTACAGATGAAAGTTTATCACGAAATCATGTTCATGGACAAAGGTGATCAAAATGAAATGAACCGTTCTCTGACTGAAATTAAAGATTCTTTCAAATTATTAAGATCAAGAATTGTAAAATATACATATAAATATGAATCATTTAAGTTACTTTAACAAGACAGCAGCTCTAGTGGTTCACATTTTAGCTGGTACTTTTACCGTAGAACAAACATTTACTCTTATTTTTATTACATAAGGTAACCGTGATCATTAACACATTCTCCTGTGCAGAGAAGCAGAACAAACCAGTCATTAGCCGCTCCTCTCAAAGAAAAACCTGCACCACTGTCATGCTGTCAACACCTAGTCATGCCGTTGCAGTTCCACTTGACCTCTCGCTGCCCTGCCCTCTCCTGTTAAATATGTCATTTTAAAGATATTGATGGAGATCTGCTGCAGGTAAGAATGACTTAAATGTAAGTAATTTCACATGAGCAGACAGCGCTCAGGCTCCACAATGCTACATTTCTTCTCTAATCGAAAAGTCAGTTGTCTAAACACAGGTGTTTTTGCCCGGTTGCTTTGCCCCTTCTGGCATCTGTATCGTACTCGCTCTCCGTGCAGCAAAGATGGCTGCAGGGATGTGAAGGCATTCCAGCACTGCGGCCATGAAGAGCAGATATAAAGTATAATCGAAACAAACCACACATTTAACTCCACCCGCCTCGCCTTCTCTGCTGTGGTCGAAACATAACCTCCCCAGTTTCCTCGTGTTTTCTCTCTCTTTTTTTTTTAAAATTTCAACTCAACATGAGGACCATCAGCATCTTAATTAAATTCATGTCTTGAGGCGCTTCTTCTGGGTTTGCTGCGGGCAGCATTGGAGCTCAAGAAGACACTGGAGCTTTGAAGTAGTCATGTCCTGCCTGGTGAAATCAACAGATCTTAAATGAAAGTGCACATGCCTTTTGCTCCATCATATGTTGCCACAAATGGACCAAATAATGCGAAACGTGACCTTTAGATATGATATATCAAAGCCGCTTGGCATCCAATTAGTGTGACTGATTAATGATGTTAGCTTTTTTCAGCAGAGGTGGTTGTACACCATTTGGAAACTAAATGAATCCTAACCTTTAGTGGAAAAAAAATTAATGAATGTGCATCATAGACGTGAAACATAGTAATATCCCCACAGCACCAAAGGTTATAAGAATTTGTGACATGTTATATATAAATTGTGCGTTGTAATAAATTCATTCTGTCTTATGCAGCTGCTGAAGTCTTGACCTCAGACCTGCTCAGCTCTACTGATAGACCAAATAATCGATCGGCCGATTAATTGAGCCAAATAAATGCCCTTTTGAAGTTGATTTAATGTGGTGAATTAGGTCTGTTGAGAGTTACTGCTCCCTTGAACCCAGGAGCCTTTTCCTCTAGATTTGTGCAATCATTTGGTATAAATGGTTACTTCTTTGACGTAAAGGTGAAATAGGCCATTATAATCCAATGCAACTTGTCAGATTCAGTGAATATCTCCTCACGGTCTGCTGGCTGTCATTGTGGAGTTCGTACATGATCTTGCAACACTTAAATCGACTTTTAAACTGAGGGTATTTTCTGGTGTTGAAGTCAATAAGTACTAAAATAGAAAAGCAAATCTCAAAGACAGACAGAGTTGAGTGCAAATCTTCGATTTTTATCCACAGCTGCTTCATGAACATAGGTGTTCAGGTCTCAAACAAAAAGCTGTCTCAGTTTGAGGCACTGATTGTAATTTTAATCTTCTTTTATAATTCTTTTATTCCCTGATTGATACTGGCACCACTGGGATTTTTAATCAAGGCGTACACCCTTTTTTGTTTATTTTTGGGAACTTTCCATAATTTTTCATGATTATCTTTTGGTATAAGCATGATGCCATGGTTGGCAATAATTCAATCTTTAATTCTTGATAAGTTGTGTCAAATCCTGGCCTACTTAATGATAAAATGCAGGCCTGTTGGACTTGAATAACTTACAACATCTCAGTTTTTACAATGTCGTAACCATAAATCCTCATTACGTTTTCTGCTGACATGTCATATAAGCACAAGGTCAGTAAAAACAATCAAAACAACCAAGTCTTGCTAGTTTTTGTCTCTTTGTGTCTCAGTGTGTGTATGTTTACATGATGATGTTCTATAAAATCTGTTTTGCTTTACTTATGCAAAGAAAGCTGGAACATTTCTGCTTGGCTCTGAAAAATCTAACCAGGCGTACAACCAGTTTGGCCATCTGAGCTATGTATTTAAAATGCATGTGGAAATATTAAACATAATGAATGTATGTAATCAATAGCAAATTTACACCATCTGTCCACAATGTTCATTACAACTTAGTGCATTTTCACTCACACCGATCAGGCGTAACATTATGACCATCTGGCTAATACTGTGTCGGTCCTCTTTATGCTACTAAAAATCCTCTGACCCAGTGGGGCATTTACACAGGACCTCTGGGGATGTCCTGTGGCACCAGGATGATGGCAGTGAATTCTGTGGGTCCTGTGAGTTGCAGGGTGGGACCTATCTAGATCAGGCTTATCCTGGTGCATCCCACAGATGCTCAGTGAGATTTAGATCTGGGAGTGTGGAACTTGGGTGAACAGCCTAGCTCTGTTATGTTCCCTGTGCCACTCCTGAGCAGTTTTTGAGGTGTGTCGGGGTGCAGTGTCCTGGTGAGGGTGGAAACTGGCTTCAAGGACTGCTGTTGCCATGGGGGATGGGGGATGGTTGACCCGCAACGTTTAGATGGGTGGTACATGTCAAACATTCACATGAATGTCAGGACTCAAGGTTTCCCAGCAGAACATTGCATTACAAGAAGATGGTCAATGTTTTTCACTTCACCTGTCAGTGGTCAGAGTGTTGTGGTTGATCGGTGTATACATGGTTTGTGTATTCCATCTATGTGTCTTTTATGTCACAGGTGCAGAAAAAACTTCATGAAGGATACAGATGTGAATCCTCACTCCTCCGGCAGATGCATTCTAGGAACGGAGATGTCCTAAGCGATCATGCACCAGGTTTGATTTCCAGGTCACGGCCCGGAGGCTGAAGGACAGAGGAGACGAGGAGCCTCAGGCTGCATTTCAAATCGCATTTCAAATTTTGGCTTGAGTTCGTATTACAGCTGCCCTCACAAAGCACAAACAGTTTCAAGCATACCGTTTCATGCAACATGCACACAACTACTTCATTATAATAATGTAAGATATTTTTCACCTGTGTCTTCTGCCATATTTTGTTTTGAACAACAAGCACAATATTTCACAACTGCTTTCTTCTTGGGCCAACTGACCACAAAACCAAACCATGTGACACGGTCAGTGACACAAGGATAGTATGGCGACAAGCCGGAGCAAAAGCATGAGTTAGAAGAAAACTGAACTTTATGATAATTTAATACAGAATAGAATAGAATAAGTCTTTATTGTCACGGTTACAGAAACAGTGAAAATCAGTTCAGCTCTCTCCGTATAAGCAGCATTAAAAAATAAACCAGAAGTTGTGTGGTTAGACCTGCTCTACACATGATTATTGCACATAATATGAATACTCTACACAACCATAATATTGCACATTCAGGGGGAGGGAGAAGACATTTGACTGCTTGTGTTTAAAAGCTGTTTTTGAGCCTCATACTGCATTTGACATACTATGTACTGGGAGATGCTAAATTGTCTTCTGGCTGTAGATACAGTATAGTACGGAATTGTGGATATTGGTGTGCAGCATTTGTGTGAGTGGTGATTACAGCTGTGCAGGAGACTGGATCACCTGTCACCAATTATCCTCCTCTACTCTAAAAGCCCTGTTCAGACCATTTATTGCCAGAACATAGATTCAATTATGCATTACTCTCTGTTCACTAATTTCCTCCACATCAACTCCATGCCAAGCATCAGTTTGACTCATTGCGCCCTACTTTACTCAGATTTGCTTTTCAACCTCCTGCTTCAGTCCTGTCACACACCAGACTCTAATTGTTCTGTCCAACTTCCAAATCAGTCGTTTACATTTTGTAGTTTTGACTGTTCTCTTCTGTTCCGGTTCTTTGTTTCTTTAAGCTGGCTATATAAGTGGACCCATAATTCTTAAATGCTCTTACTTTCATGGCCTCTGATCTTCTTGTGAACGTTGCCTTTGCAAGTGTTGATATGTTAAGCCGTTTCTTAGCAGTGCATCCTTAGTTTTAGTGTTCTCCCAACTGTAGAGTTGCCCTGCACCAAGTAGAAAGGGCAATACTGCTACAACTTAAAGCGATTTTCAGCTTTTAAAAAGGGGGTTGCAAATTCTTCATAACATATGCCTTGAACATTGGATGAAGTATGGGGTCCTTGAATAGGTCTTAACATAACCGCATTTATATACAGTGAAAACGCTGCAGGAAGCCTTTAAAGTACCAGGTTCATGGTCAACATTTCTCACCATTGTATCAACAGCCCTGGCATTTTTGAGTTGTTTTAGTCATTTAACCTCTCAGACACATTTAAGTTGCATGTAATGGATCACATCATGAGATCTGACAACGTGTGTCACCTGAAGGTACCGATTCTACCCATTTCTGTTCAAAAAATTTTGATCCTGCCTTATCCATTTAAGGTAAATCAACACTTCAACATGGTTTTGAGCACATTCCCCCTGGGCTACATTAGCCTTTTGTCATCAATTTTATGAGACAAATAACACCCCAATCAACACCGGTCATCTCCAAATGCATCTACAGATCAGGGCAGGGAAAACTGCACTTACTGACTGTGTTTTAAGTCACTTTTCACTCTTGCCAG
The DNA here is from genome assembly GCF_021347895.1 of Acanthochromis polyacanthus. Taxonomy (NCBI): domain Eukaryota; kingdom Metazoa; phylum Chordata; class Actinopteri; family Pomacentridae; genus Acanthochromis; species Acanthochromis polyacanthus. The sequence goes on from NC_067128.1 coordinate 4,486,155, forward strand.
GGAGAAATCCTGTTAAACTTTGACATCATTGTATTATAATGCTGTCCATTTTTTAAATTCCCTCATGGCAGGAGAATACTACCTGTGTTCTCTGCTCAGCAGCTGGTTATTAATCATGGAGGTCATTTCTGGGAAAATGTCTGATCATAGTGGATCAAAGAGTCTGCACAAAAGATTTCTGGGCTGTTTCCTGCTTTAGGTGCTGACAGTGATGTAGAGAAAAGCTAAAAAGCATATACTCAGTTTCTCATTCATCTCTAAGAACAAACAACTCGAACATCTCGCTCCACTGCTCACCAAAACTGTGCCATCCCAAAAAGATACTCTGCCTTTGCACAGACAGCCTTTTCATTTAAAACCATTAAACAGTGGAATCAGCTCCCAGACAGTCTGAAGGTGTCTGTGGATTTGAACATTTTTTCTAGGAACATAAAGAAATACTTCCTTGATAGGCAACTGTGTCAGCATCAGTCCACTTAAATTGTTCATTGCCTTATTTTATGCAAATTGTAGCATAGCTTTTTTAAATGTACATACTGTAATTTGATTAGTATTATTAATAATACTGTATTTAGTGCTACTGTTAATTGTAATGTGCATTTTACTTGTGTGACCTGCCCAAGGACTGCAGATGGAAAATAGCAATAGCTAAATCTGGTACAAAGCATCTCTTTTCAAGAATAATGCATTTGTACATGGTCCCTGACAAATAAACTAATAAACTAAACTAAGTTTTTTGCATTCGTTGAACTACCGTTTGAACATTTCTTTATATTACTATTGCACCACAATTGACACGTGCCCGTCAGATGCCATCTTGTTTCTAAAATGAGATGACAGTCCTCAAATAATTACTGTTATAATCGTGGTTCTAGCTAATGTAAAGTTTACTGCAGTACCCCTGGATGTAATTAACATGGATTTTGATGCATCATGACAGCTATGAACATGCTTGATCCACGCAATGCTGATATGGAGAACAGAGAAAAGCAATTTAAAAGCCCCCAAGCTGCCAAAGCCCTTTATAGTGCTGTGACCTTGGGATGTATTTTGTCACTGTACTTATCTCAGGTTAAACTGTGCTTTAAAGACAATAGTAGTTTTTCTGCCTTCTGGGAAGCCTTTGGTTTTAATTGTAGGATGTGAAGATCTTCCACCTAAAATCCCCAAAGTCCTAGAAAAATTACAAAGCTAATGACTTCAGGGTTCTCAGTGGCAGCTCTGGTATTTAATTGCAGGTAAGCCAAATATTATTAATACCTTTAACATATTTAGACTCCAAGAACACCAAACATGACAGTGGCAGTATTATGCTCTTGGACTGTTTTGTTGCACTGAAACTTTTCTTTACACAAAGTAAATGAAATAATGAAGAAAAAGGATTACCTCCATATTCTTCAAGAAAACCCAAAATCATCAGCCAGAAGGTTAGAACCAAAATGCATTAACATTATTGGAACAAGGATGCATGTGTTTGAATCTTGTCATTGAATCTCTTCAATGATAGGCAATTAAGAGTTGTAGGAATCATTCAGTTCATGTATTTGTTTTGTTATTTGTTGACATCCATTACAGTGTCTTACCCTCTTCTGTCACTTGTTTATACCAATTACAACCAAACCACGCTTTTAACATGATTATCCACACCCCACGGAGTCATACAAAGCATCAGATACAAGCAGCATAATCCAAAATATTGTCTGAATGAATAGGTGCTCCTCATACACTTGTATGATTCATTATGTAATAGCAGCCGGAAAAAAGTGGTTTAATAGTCATTAGGAGCGCAGTTAGAAGATGCGTCTCTGCTCTGTTTCACTTATGTCACTTAGTTAAGGTTTTGATTCGGTGGGAAGACCGGTCTGTTTCCAACTAACCTCACCACTTATCTGTGCCAGTCCCTGAGCACTGGAATCCATCGCTCAGTCACATGGCAGCACTGGAGACGCTGGATGGTAGCCCTGCCCTTTACGCATGATCTCCCTGCCAACATACATTACAGGCTATAAGCACAAGGCTCCGCGCTTCCCTCCCGAGGACATATGGATCCGACACCGGAACGCATCAGCGGCGGCACATTTTGACTTGCTTTTCCCTTCCCCTCCACTCAATGAAGATCGCTTCTATTTACTCATTTCTCCCCGTTTCTGATCTTTTTCCCCATGGATATCTACGCCTCCACGTTATCACCGGAGCTGGACATCGGCACAGGCTGTTACCTGCTGGTTTTAAGTAAGTTGAAAGCCGCGCGTAAAACTGGATGGAAGTCTATCATAAACTGCCTTGTTCTTCGGAAGTTTTGCCTCCCTACTCTGCTCAACTATCTTGTGTGTGCGTTTAAAAAATACAGTTGCAGTAAATGAATTACTACTCCAGGATTTACAGAAATGAAATCAGACCTGAAAGCTATTATGCTTTTCCGTAATCCATTTTACGCACATCGGTTCACCACCACCCACTGAGAATTTACTGCGAAATTATGACAGTGAGCACAAATCCTTGTTGTACAGAAGATATTGGTGAAGTCTGAAAGTTTTAGATGAGAAAAACAAACCGCAAAGACGTCTGAGATAAGCTCAGCCATCTGTGCGCCTCTAAAGAAGATGCGAGCAGGATAGTAAGGTCTAAAGACTTCAAGTTTTCAATTAAGGTTTGGTTAAACGATGATGTGTCCAGAGTTTACAGGTGAGAATAACCCCTGAGGATAATGATAAATGACCAAAATAAGTCTGTCTGTGTGGTTTTGTGCACAGGACTGCAGCCATGATGCAGCATTCCCCTTCACATACCACTACGTTGTGAAATGTCAGTTGAAAGTCCTGTAATAGTCACATTAAAAGACACAGTGATAGAAAGAAATGGGTGAGCAATTACTCCAGTGAGGTGGTTTATAGGCTGCAACTCACATTCTCTCACTGCAGCAGGGTTCTGGTCTCACAAAGCCACAAAGCTCTAGGAGTCATACCAGACACCACTGAGACACTGCAGGTGTGTTCCTGCAATTTTCTCCCATCATATCTGCAGGAAAACGTACTATTACACAGTAAATACACGGAGAAACTGAAGAAAGATGGAGAGCGCAATGGAAGATGGATGATAGCAGCTTTGGGCAAACTGGCCAACAAGGCAAACTGGCATTGATTGGAGGGGTCCAGAGAGCAAAGCAAAGCAAATCAGTCCATAATTTGATGAAAGAGATTTGAATCCAGCTGGGGTAGACATCCTGACTGAGCTTTATCATTCTCCTCACATGTGCAGATTAACCCTGATCATTTCTCTGCAAACCACAAGGAGAAATATGTGATGGTTTTATATTTGTACTTTTTGTTTTGTTTAATTCTTACACATTTAAATAAGTAGAAAATGGATGATTGCTCAATGTCAGAACATCAAAATATATTCGATTAGTATAACTTGATTCTTTTTGTGTCCATAATATCCTGAAACAATGTTCACCATTAACAAATGTAGTTAGTTCTAGTGACATTGTGTTTGTGAGGAGGATAAAAAGCTGGAATGTTACGAGCTGAAATTGGTGTTTGGGGACCTGGATGTCGCTCTAAGTGTGAGAAAGTGTGTTGGCATAGGAAGGGAGGGGGCAATCGAGATAAGACAAGCTAAGGGTACTTCAGGTGTGGTGAACCATGCTCCGTTTTGTTCCTTCTGATCTTTTCATTCCTTTCCTTTTACATTCATTCATTGCATTTCTTACATATCTCATCTCCGTTCAGTTCTCTGGAATCTATTGGACTCTATTCTTCAGTCCATGATTTGCACTAATTCACAGTGTGAGGATGATTCAAACTCTTCTTAGAACCTCTACATAATTACTGAGAACCTTGATGAGACAGTCATATCTGTAGCCACGTAGTGTTCAATTACATGCTCATATATATAAATACTTATAAAAATGGCTAGACAGGCTAAAGACGCACATTTGAGGGACTTTTTAAAACCCGTTCTCACACATTTCCAAATTATGTAACAGCGGTAAATTAATTTGAATAAGTAAGTGTTCTTATATTCTCAAAGAAACATTTGAGTCACCAGCAGCACAGTCTCACCAATCCACAGTGCTAAAGGTGTTTGTATTGCATGTAAAATAGTAACATGGTCACATTTATTTGGTCTTTTCTATCGTCCTGTATTTATATTGTCACTCACAAGTTACTTTTGATTTGCACATACAAACAGCAGTAAAGTTCACATTGTTGGGCTGATGGTGGATTTACCCACAGGAGACCCGAGACTGAAGTGTGAGTACGGTGTAGAAACTGCTTTTTCTGATAATATTCCGATTCTTATTTGTGTTTTCAGTTGCTCCTTAAAGACCCCATATGGTGAAAATACATTTTGTTTGTGTTTTGTGGTTGTTAAAAACCGTTAAACCTGTTACGATATCAAGACGTCAACTTTTGTCATTCCTCAAGCCTCCCTACAACTAGTTATCCTCCCAGCTTTACAAACTAGTAAGAATTGGACCTAGGTGGTACTGTATGCAACACCTATTTAATCAATAATCATCCAGCTCAAACAGTTGGCATCTGTGCTGGAGCTGAAGTGGGTGGGAACAGCAGCACGTCATTAGGTTTGCTGAGTGAAACAGCCCATTTAAATTAGCCATAAAACCAAGCCATGGTGAATTTTAGCAGTACTTTGAGCTTAAAAACGGAAGGTCACACTGCAGGGATATGTGAGATCTTGATTAATTTGGTCAAAAGTGGCACAATATAGGATCTCCGAGGCTAATTTATAGTTTACATGTTTCTGCAAAGGTACATGTAATGCAAATTTCGTCATCCACCCAAGTGTACAGGTGTTCTCATACAATGTCCATGTGAAGGCCTAAAACTAGTCACGGTGTGGACTGTCTGTACTGCAAGCAAAGTGACTGAATGTGCCAGGAAAACAAACTTCGCTTACTAGAAACAAGGGCTTGTATAGAGGAGAGATTGTCCGAGGTCGTTCACACTTTATGATTCATCATTAAAAGAGTTGTTATTAAAGTAGTTGCTGCTGGGCTTTTAAGGTGCTGTGGTTGGCTCTTGCTTTCCATTGATGGTGTGTACAGTGAAGTCATTGTATTTGGATTCAGGTGTTGCTCCACCCAGTCTACTTGTTTGTTATTTGGGACCCAAAACTAAGTTCTGTAAAATATTTTGGCTGACATTTCTGAATTTTCTGCCTTTTCAGACCTGGATATGTTTGTAATTTCACTCTCCAAAACATCTTGTCTCAGAAGTCATTTTAACCATTTAGTATCTCCAGAAATATAACTCCCACAGTCATGAAATTTGGTGAAGATACAGATAGAACAGTTTCCAGTGGATTCAAATTATTAAATGGCTCTAGCAGAAGCCAGATTTGTAATTATTGGCCCTTAAATATGAGCTAACACCACAAGATTTTCAAATGACAGTGGTACTGAAGTCCCAAAATGTTACTGTCAGTGTACATATGTGGATGTATTCATACCTACTGGTTAAATTATAGTCTTTGCTTGACATTTCACCTACACTTGTGGCCCCAAACACCAGTAGAATTTGATTTGTGGCAGTTTTGTTATTTTCAGATGTCTGAATAGTGGTATGGACTTTCTTGTAGAACCACAAAAACTAGTGTACATTGGGGTCTATATATTGTCTGTATTTGTGCAAAGTTACCAGTTGATCCATGTTGTCTTAATACTGAAATTTGGGAACATATGAGGCTTATTTAGCCTTACTGAATATTCCCATACATGTACTGGAAATGAGCACTAAACAGACTAAGCTGATGATAATACAGCACACATGTCAGTGAATTTCATGGTAGGTTCAAGCAGTGCAACAACAGGACAAGAGAAACATGAACTCAATGCTGCACTAAAAGCAGAAAAAGAATAAGTCATCATTCCTCAGTGGGTTTATATTTCATTCATTTGCAGAAAGAAAACTCTCATAAGACTCTGTTGGTCTGATGTCTAGTTAGTATCGTCTTCTCCTCGTGGTAGCTGGAGCTGGAATGGTGGCAGAACATGTTCTATTGGTACCAACAGATCTCATCAGATGGAGGCCACTTCAACGAAGCAGCCTATGTTTTTGACTTCAAGTGCTGGTTGAGATTCACCATGAAGAGGCTGAAGAGGAGGAGGACATGGGGGTGAAGCTTATGCACAAAAGTGGACCATCTGTGTTGTTCAAGTGGCCTCCATCAGTTAGCATACAGGGATGTGGAAACCACAACTTGTCCTTTAGGTCTACTTTTGTTTTGAGCTGCGGCTTCCTGTCATTTTCAGTTTTTGTTTGCATCTTTTCAATTGCTTTCAGGGGGAAAAAAAAGGGACAGCTGCGCAAACATTAAATCTAAAAGTCTGGTTGTTTCCTTGTTGGACCCAAGAATATCCCCTAAAAAACAAAAGCATCTCACAATTTTTACGGTCTTTTTGGGAAAATAATGCAATGCTCTCACATATTTTGGCCCCGACCCTGATGAAGCTACAGAACTTTTATGAAACATGGGGCAAGTTAAAGGTGTTTTCTGATATAACCAACTATATTGCGGAGGAAAGCTTAGATGAAGTCCCTCCCTCCCCTGCTCTCCTAAAATACAGAGAGACTATAATACCCTCCTCCTATTCTGACCCCCTCTAACTCCTTAATAATATTTTGTACAATCCCTTAATCCTTAATCCAGTGCCTATATCATTTAGGGCAAAAAGTGGATTCATGCTTTGAGATGATTAGCTATGGGTTTTCTTCTGCATAGAGGATTTTTTCTTGCTTCCCAAAGGGGTTTCAGGTGGCCTCCAATAGAAAACCGCTAGTTCTAAAACAACAAGAACTGAGAATAAAAATAACTAATTCTGTTTCTAACCCAGTTTGGTTGATCAGACTTTTATATTCTCAAGCACAATTGGCATTTTTGTTCACCAAATGATGAGAAATAACAACAACAAAAAAAAAATGCACCTAAATCTGTTAAATAACACAACATTGAATTTCCTGCACTCACCCTGATCGTGCTCACCGTTATGTGTTGTCACCTAACACAGGAAAGGCTCATTTAGAACCAGCAGAACCCATGCAAGGTGCTGCTGAATAAATAACTGAATGCATAATGGATAAAACATTTGATGGAAGTCTGCCCACTTGTGCTGTTGCTGCTCTCATGCTGCCTGGTTTGGCCAGACTGCTGAATGAGCTTCCAGAGAGGTGCCACTGGGATCTTTAGGCCATTCACTGGAAGAATGCATCTCATGCATCACAGTCTTTTGTCACAAAGTCACATAAAAATGTGCCTTAGGAAGGCAGTAAGACTATATTGAGCTGTTGCACGTGGATGCGCACTGCCTTATATGGTAATTATACGGCATACGGCTTGATCATGTCAGGAATGAAAGGAGCCACTGTTGTGTGCCGCTGTGGAGATTAAATCTGCTAATGGAGTCATTCCATCTGGGTTTGAGAGATTTTTCTCCATTTAATTATGGTTTTATGGTTGTAACACTATTACATACTTGAATTAATTGTCAACCAAGGAAACAGTGAGGGGACCATCGCAGAATCTCCAACAGTTAAGGCCAAAGTGTGATTAAAATTCATTTTTAAGTGACAAATAGAGTTCTTCTGGCTGGAAAATACAAAAACAAGTGACAAAAAACTTAAGTTATTATTTTAGAAATGTTTAATCGGAATTTAAATTACTGCAGGATTTTTTTTTTTTTTTTTTTTGCCAAAATGTCAGACAAATTTGTTTGTTGCTTTGTTTTGTTTTTCTTGTCTGGACTGTTCTTGTTTATTAATTAATAACTATTATCTTTATGAAGGTTTTTTCTTTTTTTGCTGTACTATTAATATTACAAGTATTGATACACATTTTTTCCTCTTTTTTTGTATGTTTTCGAAATGGGTAGGGAACGGTTAAAAAATTTACATTTGTAGCAAAAATAATTATGTTTGTGATCACTGAAACTTTAAATAAAGTTGTGGAAAAAAATGCAAAAAAATGTCAGACAAATGTATTTGTACCTCTTGTAATTTTCTTAAACTTTAAAGAAAATGCAGCTTTTATAACATTCTAAATTGTCCTAGAGCATTGTGATGCACTATAGACTGAGAGCACATGATTCAGTAGTTCATTAGGCAGTTATGAGTCAAAACAAGTCATTGCTACATCCTAAGAGGTTACTGAGTGCAAATTGTGGCTGCCCACAAGAAGGGGAAAGGCTATTAAGACATATCCAAGTGTTTTCAAGTGCCACTGACCACAGTGCAAAGCATTATTTGAAAGTAAATTGAGTTCCACACTGTGAAAAATCTCAAAGAGCCGATAGGAGGCCAAAGATGACCTCTGCATTGGCAAGCAAGGTCAAGAAGAATCAAGGGATCATCGCCAATATGAGATTAATTTTGTCAGCAATGTCTCAGTCAGGCATTAAAACAGGGCTGGTCTCCATGGACACTAACCAAGAAAGACTCTACTTCTCCAAGACAGACACAGAAAAGCTCAGATGGACAAAGGAGGAAGCTTGGATCAGATAAAAATGGAACCGTCTGGATCCATGACGTGGCTTTGTTTGGCGAAATTAAAGAGAAGCATCTCAAGAACGGCATCCTTGAGATGCTTGGCTTTGTTTGGTGAAATTAAAGAGAAGCATCTCAAGAACGGCATCCTTGAAGTCAAGCATGATGGTAGGAATGTGACGCATTGGGGGTGTTTTTCTGCTAATGGACCAGGCAGGATTGTCAAAGCAAACAGCATCATGATGACCGAAGAGGATGATATGAAGATTCGAGAGGAAAACATCATTCTTGTCCTTGGGCAGCTTTGGACCTTCCAACAAAAGAATGATCTGAAACATACAGTCAAAGTGGTGAAGAAATGGTAACCGTATCATTTTGAAGTGCGGACCTGAACCTTATCAAGAATCTGTGGAGGAATTGAAGGCCAGACTAATGGTGAGGTAGCCATTATCCTCAGTCCTGGAGATTGTCACAAACAGGAAGCGGAACCAAATTCTAGTAGAGATATGCAGAAAGCTTGTTAGCGATTGATTGCAGCAATGGCACATAATGGCTTTGATGCTGATTGCAGAGAAAGGATTTGAAAAATGTTGGACAACATTTTTGGAGAAAAAAAACAAAACAGACACAGAAACCATTAAAATTTGTCATTACCATTTCTAACACAATGTCTTAACCTCTCGTCAGTTGTTTATGTAATTTTGAGCCAGAAGAAACCTATCAGTCAAATAAAAGTAGGCATGAGTTTGAATACATTTGAGCTTGACTGTATCTAAGGCTTAATACCTTCCACCTACTCTCTATTCCTTACATTTCACCTCTCACCAACTGCCTCCTCTACCTCACAGCTTCTCTTGCGTAACCTCCCCTCGAATCAATATTCTACCATTAGACCACTATTGAGCTCTGTTACGATGAGGATGAAGACAGCATCCCTGTCTATTTATCTAAATCTAGCTGTGTTAGGACCGCTCCTTCCTTTGCTCGCCTTCTTTTCTGTTTTACCCACACCTCCTGATCTGTGATCTTTGCACGCTTCCTGTTTAATAATATTTGAATTTGTTCATCAAATGACTTTGGAATTCTGATACTGTATGTGAATTTACTCGTTTCCTGTCTGTCCGGACGGAGTGCATGCTGTCAGGAAAAGGTTACTGTTCAATAAACTGCTAACCTGAGTGTTTTCCCTGGACTTATTTAGCACATTTGGTGGGAGGAAGCCGGTAAAGTAGCATTAACTTTGAGAGAATGTGACAGATTGGAATTGCATGACTTTCACATATGCTGCACAAAATATTGTCGTCTTTTTATTTGTAAAGTCTGCAACCCAATTTTCTTTAATTAGACTGTGGTAGTTAGTGGAAGATAACATTTTTGTGTCCCCATTGATTATTTCTTGTTCTTGTGCGGAAAGGGATTAGAGCTGTTGGCTTGGGTGCATTTCTTTGAAAGTAATTTTCAGTGAGCTGGAAGCTGATAGGTTCACTGAAACAGTCCCACAGGTGACGCAGCATCAGGGGTCAGTTCATTTTGAACAGGCAGATAGTCAGGAAAAGGAGGTTACATGTGGAAGGAGTGTGTGTATTTAACATGTTTATCTGCTGGATTTCATCACATTTTGGATGGAAAATGTGATTCAGACCTATATACACAACAGTGTCAGCGCTGTAGAATGGTCTGACTACATTTCACTGTTATTCTGCAATTGAGTGTTGAACTGCTTTGGCTTACTTTAAACCAATAACAATCTGGGGTGGTGCTCAGCCAAAGTGTCGCAGTGCCACTATCTGGCAATGATACAGAAATCTTTAACAAATCATTGGATCCAGATTATAAGCTGCATCACTGCCAAAATCTAATCATTTGGTCCTTCTGTCATTTCTGACTGATCTCCTCTGAAAATTTCATGCAAATTCGTTACTCTATCTTTGAGTAATGTTGCATACAGAAAGACAGACGGACAAACATGCATCAGTCGATACATAACTCCACTGTGTTCCTTGGCGGAATAATTATTCCTGGTGACAATTATAATACTCATCACTTCTGAACTGTATGCTGAGGCTGAGTGGCCCTCACCATCCTGAAGGCCTCAGAGAAACTGGGTTGTATTTATTTATGTTCTTGCTATTTTTTTACCCCCTTATATTACCTCACAGCTGTTTTTTAATGTGGGACCTGACAACACTCAAATGACTAATTAAACTGTAGGCGCCAGAGAACATGCAGAACTATATAAACCCGACTCATTTTTATTCTTTGGGTGATTCAAGATTTTAGTATCATCTTTTTTATGTCAAACTGCTCTTGTTTTATCAGATGTTTATAGCTTTTTAAAGCTAAAATGGTGTAGTTATTTATTTTTAATCTTTTGCCTTTGAATTGAATCCAAGTCTCTTATGTGCGTGTCTGCTTCTTTTATTTTCTTACTCAGCTGCACTGGAATGAGGCCTCCATCTCTCATATGTACTCATAGCTGAAAGGTTGAATGAATGAGCAGTTATTAACACCAGGCTTCTGTACTGATACAATGAAGACCTAGAAAAGCAGATGATTTGCTTGAAGTGAAAATATCCAACAACTTTTTCTTCACTTACAAGAGACAAGTGAAAAACTCTGTTTGCAATCACGATACATCAAGTGCTTAAAAGGCATTTCTATGTAGCTGCTGGTTAGACGTCTGCTCACATAATTTCATCATATTCACTGCTTTGTATTATGCCTTTTCCTCCCTGCACTGTCCACTCCTGTCTGCCTCAGCTGTGCTCTCCATCATGGGAAACTTGCTCGTCCTCATCATGGCATTCAAAAGGTCATCGAGGATGAAGCCACCTGAGCTGCTGAGTGTGAATCTGGCTCTGACAGACCTGGGAGCAGCTGTCACCATGTATCCTCTGGCGGTGGCCTCAGCCTGGAACCACCGCTGGCTTGGAGGAGATGTCACCTGCATTTATTACGGCCTGGCTGGGTTCTTCTTTGGCATCGCCAGCATCATGAACCTGACCGTCTTGGCCATCGTGCGTTTCATCGTGTCCCTCAGTCTGCAGTCTCCCAGTAAGTAACTCACAACTTCAGCAAACTGATGAAATCACCATCTGGTATTAAGATTTAAGATTCATCATGTGCAAAGATAGCTTTATGCTTGATCTTCTGGTCCCTGTGAACCCTTGTTCTCACATTTTCCACGCTCTAAGAGATAATACCATCCTTATTTGCAGGATGACTCAGCAGTGACCTTTGTGTAACTCAGATCTATAAAGCAGTCCTCTCTATTATTCTAAGGGGAACTGAGTATGTTTAAATGTGACCACTGCTTTCCTACTAGTGTGGCGCTCAATATGTAGTTTTTTCCCTGGCGTTATGAGTGTGCAGGAGACAGGAGATTGGGATGACCTCACAAAAGCGTTTGAGTTGGTTGATAACCTGATGCATAACACAGTGATGTGATAGATGTTAAAATCAGGAAGCCCCAGGACATCGAGAGAGGAAAATAGGGCCAGAAGGAGCTGCATGAGCAGACCATGGAAGAGCACAAATTATTTTCTTTTGCGAAGAGTGTAGTGTGATGAGATCACTTGGAAAAGTGTTGCACCATATTATATTACAATAGTTGATATGTGATTCAGTGATGGATCTATACAAAATAAGAAGAGCGGAGAGTGGGAGATAATGTCTTAGTTTAAAGAATAAATCGGTATATTTTGATAGTTTGTTGATTAACACATCAGCGATACCTAAAATTAATAAATTCATCCAAGTAGATACCAAGAAATTTCATAGAATTGAGTCTATATTGAAAGGGATGTGATTGGTGGTACTTTTATTTTTAACAGAATGAAATACTATACAGTTTGTTTTCTTGATGCTGAGTGATAGTTTCTTGCATTTAAACCAAGAATCAACTCTCTAACTCCATAATAGCTCGAGCCTGAAGCATAATTGGACTCTTGTAGACATGAGGAAGTTTATGTCGTCCGTGAACAGGACTTTATAAATGTTGTCAGACACATTAGCAAAATCATTTATTTATATGATAAATACTAAAGGCCCCAGAACGGAGCCCTGGGGAACCCCAATGTTTAATTATTTTTCCCTGGGATTCATGGCCATTTATATGAACATGCTGTACTCTGTCTTGTTAGTAGCTTCTGAACCAGCTCAAAGCAGTACCTCTGATGCCATAGTGGTGCAGTTTGCCAAGCAGAATCTCAAAATTAATGGAGTCAAAAGCCTTTGACAGATTGAGGAAAATTCCAATGGCATGCCAATAGCATCATTGTTTTTTTCAATTAGATCTAAAAATGCCATGAATTAGTGCTGTTTCCTGAAGCCATACTGGGAGGAGGTGAGGATCTTAAGTTTATTAATGGAACCATTAAGTTTATTCTGCACTATCCTTTCCGGTACCTTGGAGAGCGTAGGCAGTATGGAAATTGGCCTTTAGTTGTAGATATCATTTTTGTCCCCTGATTTATAAATGGGGAGAATTTTATCAATTTTAGTCATTTTTGGTACTCTCCCAGTGATTAAGGATATATTTATACAGTAAACAAGTGGTTCCAGGATAACATTCACAATAGCCTTTTGGATGGTGCTGCAGATTCCATCAGCACTGAGCTTTTCATGTTCATGATAATTTTGTAGACCTCATTTCCATCCGTAGGCCTCAGGAAGAATGAACTGGGATAGTTTCCAAGTAGATATTGCCTATAAGAAGTGCCTTGATGTTGGGGGATTTTACTAGCAAAGTTCTCACCAAGTGAAACAAAGTGGTCATTAAAATGATTTGTTAATTTTAGCACATCATTTTTGTCTTTGCTGTCAGTGTCATGAAGCACAGAGTCTTTGAGTTCCTGCCAAGAATTGCATTCAGTATCCGCCATGTTTTCTTGGAGTCACCCCAAGTTAATTGTAGACGTTCAGTGCAGTGATCTCTTCCTTTTCCATATTAAATGTGTGAGTTTCTTCCTGAAAAAATTGGATCCTTTCCTTGTTTCTATTGCTAGGATTTTTTTAGATGATGTTTGTAAAGTTTATTTTTTGATTGATTTATTTTAAGATACCCTTTGTGAACCAGGGATTGCAATCCTTTGAACAGGATGCCACCGTCTTCTCAGGTGTATTGCACTGAATGGAATTAGTTATAGCAGTAATCAGAGATTTTGTAAGCCAAATTTCAGCAGGAAAGTATTGAGGTCCGAATCAGGGGGACGATAGAAAACTCCAACTATAAGAGTTTTTGCATTATTCAAAGTTAGCTGCATAAATAGGGAGTCAGAATGACCATCACCAATTTGCTGATCTTCACAGATTACAGCAGCAAGCTTTGAATTTATATGCAGACATACACCACGGCCATTCCTATTTAATCTATAATTATTAATTAGAGTGCAGCCATCAATACTTGGGGTATCCAAATCAGAAGTCTCACTAAGCCAGGTCTCACTACAACCCACAACATCAAAGCCACAGTCAGTGATGGACAGAAGGGAAATTAGCTCATCATGATGTTTTTCAGACTTCTAGTGTTTATGTGCAGCAATGAAAAGTTGTTAGAATTGATAGAATATTTTACTTGGTCTGGAGAGAAGCTCCTAGAAGCTATCCTCTGAACAATATCACTATATTGTTGATTATCGTCACCTATGAACCAGGCACTAAAATGAACAAGAAACTGAAGAAAATAAAGGTGGTCTAATACTTTTTTCAATGACTGTATGAAAATGAATACATCAAACTTTTGTTCAGAGGATTTGTGAACCACCTCTTCAACGTTCTTAATAACTGCTGCTGCTGTGCCAGGCAGCTGCTCATTGACTGCTTCCACACAAGTATTAGAAATTATGACTTAACAGCACATGTCAGCATGACGTTCTAGTTCTTAGTAAACAATGTTTTACTGCGAGATTGGTACAAACAGCCTTAGGCACCCATCTTTATCTCTGGATGACTTATTTTTTCTTGATAATCTCACGCTTCTTGTGTTTTGCTTGAGGGAATGTTTGGATTCATTGGGTTTTCAGTGCGTAATTTAAAACCTCCAGAGTATGTTAAAAAAAAAACCCATCATATTTAAATTAGGCCACTGAATGTTATGTTTCACCCCCCTTCTTGCCTCAGATGAAACTAAATGAACCAAGGTTGTTAACGGGTGAAACTAAAAAAAACTGCACAAACAAACAGAAAACAGGGTTCTAAAAGAGGAGAGTGTGTGGTTGCATGCCACTATCCCCCAGTAAAGCTACCAAGGCAGTAGACCAAACAAAAACCCCTTAAAAGAAAAACATTCCCCAAAACAAAAGTAAGGAAGTGCTGGGTTCTGTGCACTGACACAGCACAAAGACACTTAGTTTTCCATAATAAGGCCGACTGACGGTGTCGAACCTTCCAGATCACCTACCCACAGCCATCTGAATAGTTGGAAGATCCCTCCTTATATCCTCACCCAGCTGATTGGCAACAGCACACAGCCGAGCTCAATCACACAGGTGCAGCAGATTGAGCCTGATCTGAGAGCCAGGCTGTGAATTTTCCAAGTCCATAGCAATGTATATAAAAGTAATATTGAGTCCTAATGCGAAGATTTAAGATTTTTTTTTGGAACATTAGTCTTATTTCTCTAATAGAAAACACTTTATCTCTGTGTCTGTTGTTTAAAATGTGATATATTTTAAAAAAAAACCAATCTCTTCACTTTAAATTAGTATTTTCACTTAATTTCTAAGTGCTAAAACGACGGCAACTGGACTTGAAAAAGCTTCTTGTGAAATTGCAACTTTTCGCTTTAGCAGTACAGTTTTTTTTCTTTTTTGTTGTTTTTTGTACAAAGTGTTTCTTATTTACCATTAAAAATGCTCGTAGGCAAATTCTGTCTTGCAGGCTGTTTCCCTCCAGGTTCCGGCCTTCAAGCTAGGTGAACCTTTTAAAGACTGCAGCTATTTTCTGAAGCTCATGTCTGTAAAAGCATCCCAGTTTAGTTCTGTGAGTCCAACATAAACAACACTTATAGCTCTGTACATAAGGGACACTTTGAAATGCAATAAGTCATCTTGCTCCCACCTTCAGATCAGAGCTTCATGTGACAAAACAGTGAAAACGGACATTTTTACATCCACATGATGGAATTTAGAGTAAATAACAGCCTCATAACCAAGACTTAGGAACACAGACATCATTGAACCTGCTCTGCAAACTGTGATGCATTAGAAATGATACACAACATCCCCTTCAGTCACTGTAGTACCAGGAGGGCTCTACGATGAATGTGACAACCTTTGAGAAATGCCTCATGCTCTGTGTTTATATAACAGATATGATCTTGTGCAGAGTCCTCCAGGGTGGAAGAGGTTAATCTGGGTAGCAGCTGACTATAGATATAAGATCAATTTCATTTCAAGTCTCTGCAAGACAGCAATAAAAGAGCACATTTCCCAAAATGTCAAGCCGTTCCTTTAGATGCCGTATATGTCTGACAAACTAAGCTGGGTTTTTATATGGATTATTTCTGTGAAGTGTCAGACTGTCTATAATGTTCACAGCTAGAAGAAGAGCTCAGATATTAGAAATAAAATAGAAACTCATGCATTTGAATCTTTACTTAGGTAAAAGTACAAAAGTATTAAAATGAAAAGATGCTTAAAGTAAAAGAACTCAGTATGCAGAATGGCATACACTATGTCAAAATATGGATGTTTTTGGATTCATTTTACTGATAGTTGGTTTATCTGTTGCGTAGCTTATGAATTTTCCCTCAGAGATCACTACAGTTTGATTTTAATCTATGATATAATATCAAAATTTATTTGTTTGATCATATTTTTAATATTAAACTGAAACTAAAGAACTAAAGAAAAATATGCTATCGGTAAAATATAGTGAGTAAAAGTATGATGCTTCACTCTGAAATGTAGTGGAATGGAGGCATAAAGTAGCAAATGAAAGTAGCATAAAACTGAAAGACTCAGGTCCAGTTTTGAGGTGCAATACTTGAGTAAATGTACTTAGTTACTTTCCATCATTATTGCAAACCTCTTTACTTCTAAAAAAAACCCCAAAACAAAACATGATATTCGTGCTGCACCTGAAGTAATCAGAGCTGTTTGACAATACAAGCAGGTAGGAATAAAAATTAAAATGGTCCTAACTTTAACAAGAGGAAACATACAAAACTGGCAAATCAGAGGGTCTGGCTCACATAAATATTCCACACTTGGTGCAAAAGACTGGATACTTTTTAGACAGAAAAATGAAGCCAGTGTTGGTACACCTGCTTTTTTTTTTTCGAACAGCCAGCAGGGGGCGACTCCTGCTGGCTGAAGTCAGATTGTATAGAAGTCTATGAATAAATGAGCAGAATTCTCACTTGATTTGTTACTGCGGTAAAGATTTTCCTGAAGAGTTTTTGGTCTTAATCATGAGTTTTAAGTCTTCTTGAATACAGCATGATGTCCATTTTGTAATTTATGGTCCCATTTAAAGTAAAAGACAAGACAAAGAAGGGTCTTCTTTAGAGTAGCGACTACATCCACCTCTTATATGCAACCTTTATTTGGGTTATATGTGAGGAATCAGTATTCAACAACCAAAATAGCAACATATGGTGTATAAGATTAACACAGATGAGGCTCACATTAACAGACACAAATCCTCAAGAAACTCTTCTGGATGTGATCTCCACCTGTTTATATCTGCTCTATATTGTTTGGCTTAGAAAGAGAATCATGCAGCAAGTTTTACCTTCTCTAATGTTAACATAGGCTTTAAGATATTGGTGAAACAATCAGGCCTGTTGTATAAAAGTGCACAAAGCAGAAACAGCAGTAGGTGATTGCATAACAATACTGTATCCTCCATTAGTGTCATCCTACAGATTACTAAACCACGCTTGAGGAGTGGTATTACTGTAGATCAAGATGTAAATGGATTTCTTTTAGATAGGGTATTACATCAGAAGGATAATTAGAAGATTTTCTTTTTTTATTTGGTTTTGTAATGTCTTTTATAATTGTCTCCACATAACCCTGTCAGATATATATTATTTGCAGAATCATTTTTCTTTAGTTGTTTGAGTTATACTCTTCATATTATATTTTACACTATGTTTCCTTCATGTTCAGTTAACTTATGCTGGCTACATATGATATTTTCTAATCAGAAGTCTAGAATGTTTATGTAAGTCTATGTCTTTATTCAAGTATTATATATGCATGCACAACTATCCATTCTGTTTGTATAAACTGTACATGTATACAGTATAGAGATGGGACCAGAGCAGTAAGAGTTTACTATTTTGGCATCAAAAATAAAAGCTGGCATTAAAAAAAACTGAACTGAAAAGGGAAATTTTAATGAGTTTTTTTTTTTTTTTTGGGGGGGGGGGGGGGGGGTTGTATTTGGAAGTGCTTATCAATGACAGTTGTCTGAGTTTTTCTTCATGTCTGCCTCTTCACAGAATATCTTCCCATATGTTATACCTAAATGCATGGGAGAAGAGAGATTACTGCAGTTTTAATGGTCACTAGGTTATAAAAACTGTCAAATCTGATAATAAAAAAAGAACTTAACAAGTTGGACAACTTTGCCTAAAAATAGGGTTTTCCCTACAGCTTACACCTGACACTGCACTGAGTCTCTTCCTTTATGTCTGTTAGTGTTGATGTTATTTTTATTTTATTTTTTTACCTAAAAAGCTGGACAGATTTATTAATATTCCAAAATGAGTCAGTAGCCAACAATTCTAATATTTCCTGCAGATCTATATAATGAGTTAGAAGATGTTTTATGGTACAAACTGCAAAGTATTTTCTATCATAAGCATAAAATCAGTAATGGGGCTTAAAATGGTAAAAATATGAAATACAAGCCCTGCTTAGACTTATAACCATTTCATTTGGAAACATCTAAATGCATCCAGCAGTAGTGCTTGATAGATGCACTCTACGGTCCTGGTTAAGATCAGATATTTACAGTAACAGCTTATCCTGCTTTCAGAAACAGCATATTCTAGTAATCTGAACCATTTCATCATAGTTGAAATAAAAGAAGGCTTTTAGGCAGCCAGGCAGAAACACGACTACTGATGTAGTTCTGTATGTAGGAGTATGAAATCCAAGATTTTCATGTTTCATGTAAACGCCCACAAAGGTAGAATAAAAACCAGGATGACAGGATCAAAGTAACTCAAAGGACATATTCCCACAATTGAATTAAATATATAGCTACAAGATAAAAATTCTAATTTACACGTTTTGAGAAACCTTTGAAGTTGCAGACATTATTTTTGACTGGTTGGGGTGACATAATAATGTTGAAAGTGATTTAAACAATTTTCTGAGTTAGTTGATCCAAAAATTAATTCAAGTTTAGGAAACTCAATGAAATTGACTTTATAAGTAAAGTTTTCTTCAGCTTGAGGTCAGGATGTCAGATGCTTTTCCTCACCTACTTCACATTGGAGCAACACTGCCATTCAAAAGTTTGGGGTCACCCGGGCAGTTTCATGTTTTCCATGAAAACTCACACTTGCCAACAGTTACAGATTGTTATCTAACCATCAATGAGCCTTTCAATAGCATTAGCTAACACAATGTAGCATTAGAACACAGGAGTGATGGTTGCTGGAAATGTTGCTCTGTACCCCTATGGAGATATTCCATTAAAAATCAGCTGTTTCCATCTATAATAGTCATTTACTATATATATGTCTACCTCAGTGAAATTGGTGGTTGAATAACATTAGAAACTGTCATAAGTCAAAATAACTGATGCATTAAATTTGTTTGTTGAGCTAAAACATTAGTTTTTACAGTGCAGGCTCACATTCAGGACACTAACACATATATAAACATATATATAAACAAAACTCACTGATATATGGCACAGACGAATTTGTTCAGTAGATGCAATGCACTTGATATGACGACTTTTACATCAGGAATGTGTTTTACCTCTGTAACTGTCATCCTTGCAGCTTATATGAATGTATTCTTAGAAAAATCTGCATTACGGCACCTCTCCTGCATGTACTGTACAGCACACTAAAAATGAAAACAAGCAATGTTTGTTTTTCTTTCTGCAGAGGAGAAAATTGGTTGGAAGAAGGTGAAGCTGCTGTGCATGTGGACGTGGTTGTATGCTCTGGTCTGGGCTCTGTTTCCCATCCTGGGCTGGGGTCGGTATGGGCCAGAGCCCTTTGGACTGTCCTGCTCTCTGGCCTGGGGACAGATGAAACACGAGGGCTTCTCTTTTGTCATCACCGTGTTCTCCTTCAACCTGGTCATACCTTCCATCATCATCATCTGCTGCTACTTTGGCATCACCATCAAGCTCTACGTCACCTACAAGAAGTCGATGAACAACAGCAATCGAATCCCAAATATTGTGAAGCTCCATCGGAGGCTGTTAGTAGTAAGCGACCTTCTCTTTTCTCTCTGTGCATGTTTCCTTATGACACTTCAGTTTGTCCACAGGCTTCAAACTGAACACTTTTTGATTATTGGACGCCATCAGTATCTAGCATCTTATAGCAAATGCACAGCTGCTTATGAAATTACAAGCAATGCACTGGGAACGCATTTGTCATTGCCCTTGATGTACAGTAGAGTGCTGCTTCCAAGCTTTCAGACCTGTTCAAACAGCCACATCAGTCGATCTCAAGCACCTCTTCAAGAGTACGTTGATGAAAATGTGTACATTTTCAAAGCAACTCTGGTGCACTATTTACGTAATGTCTCTGCAGCCCAATTGAAACTAATAAACAAAGGGATGAAAAGTGTTTCATGATGAGAAAAAACAAGAAGAAATGTGTGTAAATACTGTGCATGAATTAGCATCATGACGATGTTTCAGACGACTACAACAGTTAGACAATGTTGTCGTCATGGATTATTGTGAAAGAACATTCATCCATCCATTCTCTATACACCGCTTTATCCTCACTAGGGTCACGGGCGGTGCTGGAGTCTATCCCAGCTGACTCGGGTGAAGGCAGGGGACACCCTGGACAGGTCGCCACTCTGTCGCAGGGCTACATATACAGACAAGCAATCACACTCCCATTCACACCTACGGGCAATTTAGAGTAACCAATTAACCTCAGCATATTTTTGGACTGTGGGAGGAAGCCGGAGTACCCGGAGAAAACCCACGCATGCACAGGGAGACCATGCAAACTCCATGCAGAAAGATCCCAGGCCCACCCCGGGATTCGAACTGGGATCTTCTTGCTGCAAGGCGAAAGTGCTAACCACTACCCTCCTGTGCAGCCCTTGTGAAAGAACATGCCTACAGATATCTTATATTCAACTAAAAGTATCAACAGATGTAATATTCTTCTGCTAAAAAGTAACTACACCCTTGGCAACAGAAGCTAATATCCCCCTTTAAGCAGAAATAACTTCTTGTAGACATTTTGCAGAATCGTCCACTTGTCTCTGACAGACGGACAGTCATTAAGTTGCAAGATGTTTTAGGGTTTTCTTGAATGTAGATGCACTATAGACCTAATATCTCTGCAGCCATCGACAAAGGAGTAGAAAATGTGTTACAGTGGACAACAAGAGTTAGAACACGCTGAGATTATGGATTATTATCATTATACATACTGGAGGATTAAGTGGACTATAGATAATGGATGGATGGATGTATTGTTCATGTGTTTCAAAAGTAACTACACCTTTGGTATCAGAAGATAACCTCCAGCTGAATTTTTTTGCACAATTGTCCACTAGTCTCTGACATTAGCTTGCTGAAATGTTTTGTCTCCTACAAAATTCATTAGGATGTTTTAAGGTTTTCTTGCATTAAACGTCTGTTTCAAACACCCCCGCACACCGTTTCGCTATGGTTCAAATCAGGGCTTTGACCAGGCTGTTCCATAATCCTCCATTTCTTGTTTTTGCCATCTATTCATTTGTGGATTTGCTGCATACTTTGAGTCATTATCCAACTGAAAGGTCCACCTCAACTCCAAATCCTGGACATACTGGCACTCATAGAGGATTTATTTCTTATCATTTTTGACAGCAAAGTCTTGATATCAGAGGTTTAACTAAAGACGTTCTAATCAACGGCACTGAATTTGCTTGGGTGCATTGTTTTAGACGACGTTGCTTGAAATCTGCACCACCTGTAGAAGATTTTTCTCACTGTGCCATGTATTCAGATCATTTGAGATCTTTTAGAACCCAATGCAACACTCTTTGGAATCCACAACCCTATTTCTGAGGGACTTTGAGATCTCTTGGGATCATGGCATCACTTCAGTAGCAATTAAAACAGCTGACCGTCGAATCTCTGATTCTCATTTTATAGATTTGGAGGTGTGAGAAATGTTGGGGTGAACTGTCTTTTTATTTATTTCAGTGAGAAAAATTACTACAAAATGACAATTTTATGTGTTTCTGTTGGTATTTCTTGAATTTCCCTTGGGATTACTAAAGTATCTATCGATCTATCTATCGTTTCAAAGAGGATCAACATGCTGAAAAAGACACCAGTCTCCATATATTCCATGTATTACTTTATCTGGAACAGGAGCTCATACTGTCAGACAGATGAAATGGCGCAAAGCAGACTTTCTTGTTAATTTTCAGTGATTATGTATGCTTTTTGCCGATTCTATCCTTCTGTTCGGTTGCAGATTTCTGTTTTGATCAGCATCGGCTTCATTGGCTGCTGGGCGCCCTACAGTTTAGTGAGCCTGTGGTCGATTTTCCGCGACAGCAGTGCGATCCCGCCCGAAGTCAGCTTGCTGCCGTGCATGTTTGCCAAGAGCTCCACCGTGTACAACCCCCTGATCTACTACTACTTCAGCCAGAGCTTCAAAACCGAGGTGAAGCAGCTGCCGTGGCTGTGTCTGGGCGCGAACCCATGCAGCGTCCCCAACAGAGTCAACGACAACAGCATCTACATGGCCAGAGTTGACGTCAAACCCAAAGTGGCAACACCGTTGAATCTGCAGGAGATCACAGAGATCAAGACGGTGACTTTGG
This sequence comes from Acanthochromis polyacanthus, assembly GCF_021347895.1. Taxonomy (NCBI): domain Eukaryota; kingdom Metazoa; phylum Chordata; class Actinopteri; family Pomacentridae; genus Acanthochromis; species Acanthochromis polyacanthus. Next base: position 4,508,650 of record NC_067128.1, read on the forward strand.
GTTGAAGGATTTGGTCGTTCCTTGGGACATGCGCTGGGAGAAAGACAAGTGAAAAGATCTCATAATGTGTTTTCTCAAAAACATCATCAGAGAAGGAAGCAGATGTTGTTTTCTGATACAAGTGGTGTGTGGTATCATATCATCATGCTGGGCTTATTTTTAATGTGACAAGGATGAACGAGAAGGTGTGTTTGCACTGTGTGTTAAATGTTGTGAAAGCTGGCAAACGGAGCTATGAAAGGGAGCAAAATTTGTGCTTGGGGTTGGCATCCATTTAAGTAGTAATGCTACGCCTAAAGAAGGCAGCACGGCAGTCTTTGAGAGCAGAATGTCGCCATAATCTCAGCCTTGTTACATCACATGTGGGCTCTGATCTCCTGCAGACTCCATCGTGTTGCCACTTTGGACTTGATGTTTCGGCCTTTTTACATCACGCTTGTATCAAAGAGCTGTTTGATAATGATATATGCATCTTTTTCTGCTTTAGTATTTGAAAACAGTGTTATGGACGGCTTAAAAATGATCAGTTTGTCCAATATGAGTCATTTTTTTAGATCTCTGTACCATCAGTCGTCTTTGTGCAATCAGAGGAGTCGCCCCCTGCTGGCTGTTAGAAGTAATGCAGATTTATGGTTCACTTTCCTACTCAAAGTCTCCATGGTTTAAGATATTGCCACAAAGTCAAAATTCTCCCAAAAACCATCTCAGAAAAAGTGCTGTAGTTTCCATAACCCGTACACATGACACACAGTTCCAAAGTTCACAGACTTTATTGAGATCAAACCTGATTCAGAACAAGTAGAAAAATACTATTTCCAACTGCTTCACACACCGCTACCAGTGTGCTGTGAGTTGATCCTTGAACAGAAGCTGCTTAAATTAAATTGATGAGATGAGATGAGAAGGCCACTGTCTGGATGATAATATCCATGAAAAGAAGACACCACACTGACACTAATCCAATCCACAGTAACGGAGCAGGTTGTCTGGTGTTTTATCTTAGATGACAAAAAATACTCACCTGAAGCTGAATTTCTGTCACATGATAGCCTCAATAAATAGTGTATGTTTTAAGGTTTTGCTTAAGTGTGGGTAAGTCTATTGCACATATGGAAGTATTTTGGGTTTAAAATCATATTCTGGAATTTGTGGGATATTTACAGGATATTACCAACCTTTCTATCAATGCAATTCACACACAGGCGTGCTGCAACGGGTAAATCTGTTAATTACCAAGCTAAAGTTAATTTACCAAACTAAAGCGGTGATGTGCGACATTGCATCTTTAGAGTTTGTGATACCGTGACAGAAATACAACAAAAAGCAACTATGAGCAATTAACATTCAAAATATGAATCTACAGAGAATGCAACACTGCAACAGCGAGCTCACAGTGGGCAATGACATTTTGTTTTTTCCATTCTCAAACAGATTATGTACTGAAGTGTTGGCTCTGATTTGTGACACAAATAAACACGTAGTATTGTTTTTTGTTTGTTTGTGTTTACATAGCCTGCCGTATGCTTTCCAGGCTCTTCTCAATGTTGTCAATAACCTCCACTGCAGCTTGTGGGATCCTGGTTCCTGGTCCGAAGATGGCACAAACTCCGCTCTGGTACAAGAACTCATAGTCCTGCGAGCATAAAAAGGTGGAACAGTTTAAATCTTCATCTTTAAAAGCTACAACAGGAAAGGAATAATTCACTTTTCACACTTTTGAAAGAGAAGGATGCGCACAGCCCCTATGTGATCATGCTATTAATGGTGCTATCGATGATTATACAACTGAAAGAATCCGCAAAAGGAACAGGATTTAAATTAGGATTAGCAGGAAGTGGATTTCAGGAAATTAGACAATCGCTAAAATCCTAGTGTTAAATTTAATCCTATATGACAAGAATTGTAACAGCTTAATTTTGTGTTAACATGACAGCAAAAAAAACATTTCATATGCTCCTGCATCCTCATCACACAATTCAACACAACGTATTTTCAGGGCCTGAAGAAAGCCGGTAGTCATGCTACAAGCCATCTGTGCAGACTTGTTAAGAATAGGAGCAAGGGTAATCAATTATACTGCTCCACTGCCTCCCCACTGAGAATAACTAAGCAGTGGCTGCTAAATCAAGGTCACGTGTTACTAAATATTATGTGCAAGAGCTATTTTTTTTAGCTTGCCTTTTCCAACTGCAGCATTTTCCCTTAAGCTCCCTATCATGCTGTCATGATGCGCAGCTTCTGAGCAGAACAACTGAAGGAGCACAGCGTGTTAGCAGCTCACACTCCTCACATCTACTGAGGGAAAATGCATTTCACGTACGCTGGATTACAGCAAGTTTCAAGGCACACAGTACACTTGTGCATTGACTTCTACGAGGCTACCTGTGGCGGGATGACACCTCCGCAGATGACCAGGATGTCCGGTCTGTTGAGCTTCCGTAGTTCCTTGATGAGCTCTGGGACGAGCGTCTTGTGTCCGGCAGCGAGCGTGCTGACCCCCACGCAGTGAACATCTGCATCCACGGCCTGCTGGGCCACTTCCAGGGGAGTCTAACATGAGAAAACAAAACAAAAAGCACATTTTCAAACACTAACGTAATGCAGCACAATGTATAGCCAAACAACAAGTCTAATCATCAATAAGCTGCTGTGTACAGGACAGAAATCCAGCGTAATATTAGTCACTGTCAGAGGCTACACTTAACGCCGAGCCATGTGATCGGTGGTTAAAAAGAAATTTTGCCCACAGAGTGTGACAACTGGTGCTCCAGGGCTCAGTCCTCCGACATGCACATGAAATATGAGCTCAGCTGATGAAGCTGAAGATAACAGCTAGAGACCGTTTGAACGTCTGTACTCTCTAACCAACAAACAACTGAAGGGGTATGCGTGATGTTAGCCACTGATGATTACTTTAAAAGTTAAAAATTTGCCCTGCAGCCTCACCTCACCTTGCACAGCTGCATGCAAAATTATTCAACCACCCTGACATTTTTGACATTCTGGCAAAATGAGCAACATTACAACTACAGGTGACTATGAAATCATATAAGAGCTGAACAGTTAGTTTATTGAAACATAATACCAAAGCAAAAATCAAGATTTAATTCAAAATCCATCCAAAATTTCAACTTTTTACAAGAAGCAGGACGCAAAATTATTCAACCCCCTACAAGCAATGTCATAGCAGGAAAAACACAGGTGTAACCAGTATCAATAATAATGTTTCTCTTCCATGTAAATTTGCCGGACAAAGTAAGCCAGTATGTGTAGGAACAGGAAACAGACACACCTGAGTGAAACACGGCTACGGTGGAAAACCTTCATTTGATGCACTTCTGTTTGTCAATTTGAAATTTATCTACTCTTTGATGAGGTTTAGTGACAGAAGCTACATGTTATTATCATAATCGAACATATTATTTTTCCATTTTCGCTGAGGCATTTACCTGAAACAACGGTCCGATGTCTACGTCAAAGCCGAGGTCAGCAAACCCTGTGGCGATGACTTTGGCTCCTCTGTCATGGCCGTCCTGACCCATCTTTGCCACCAGCAGACGAGGGTTCCTGCCCTCGTGCTTCTTAAAATCTGCAACTCTGTAATTTTGAAGGGAAAAAAATGAAGTGACCACATGTGAGTGAAGCAATCAGTCTACACATTCCAGAGCTGATTATGTTTGTTTTTTTACCTGTTGTGGGCCAGAGCGATCTCCTCATGCTCTCCAAACTCACTGCGATAAGCGCCGCTCACCATCCTGGTGCTGGCCTTGTGTTCACCAAACACACTCTTCATGGCGTCAGTTATTTCACCAACAGAGCATCTAAAGAAAGGAGCACAGTCTTCAATCCTCTTTTCATTGCAGGATTTCAGTTTTTATGACTTGATTATTTGTAGATTCTCTGTAATGGGATCACTGGTGCAGAGAGGGTAATAATAAAGCAATTTCAATCGTAACTCCACTATCTAAATGTAACTTAATGAGCCATTTTAGCTCATGTTAAAAGTATTCAGCGTCATCTAGAGAAATGGACTAAAGGGGAAACAGTTGCAGAGCAGCATGGAATGTTTAAGTGGTTATGGATGGCTGCAGGAGGTTTGATATGAGGTTATGATATTTCATATTCCCAGTTGGTCCGTGCCAGTGCCTCTGGGCAGTTGGTCTGTGATCAGCATGTGGACTCTTCACATGATATGGCCCAGTTTAGCATGGGAAACGAATAATGGCACATCTTTCTTGTCTTCGAGGTGGAAGTACAGTTGATGACGTTAGACGCAACAAAGAGACGTTAATTTCACATGTGACCAGTTTGTCAAATCAGTGATTATATAAATACCACAGGGGCAAAAAAACCCAACATCTTTGCAGATCAAAAGATCCTCAATCTTGATTTGCACTATTAGATAAAACAAAAATCCCTCTTGGGTATAAAAAGACATGTCGTCTTTTATCACAAACACTAGATGGGCTTTAGCTGCAGTGGCACTGACAGTGGTTTTCTGAGAAACCAAATTCCAGTTGTTTGAATAAAACTTGATTTATAAACAGGTTTTCCAAAAAAATCCCAACAAGTTGAGCTTTGTTCGTCATGATTGGTGACTGTGCTACGAACTGCCACATGACAGCCTCAGGTGTGAAGAAAGATTTACCGCCGCTGCTTATTAAAGTCACCCACAAACAAAACAGCTTCACAGAAAAACACCACAATGATCATGTTACTTTACTGCATACAAAACCAAGGTCAGATGTTTTCAGAGAAGCCTGTAAACAGGGACGCTATGTCAGAACAGTTCAAAGAAATGCTGCACAAAGAAACAGGTCGTCTGATACGCTTTGTAACCTTGACTTCATTTGTGCTATGAAAACATTAGTGAATAGATGAAACAGTCTCAGAAACATAATTTGAATTACAATTAGGATTGTAAATTAGAGTTTGGACCTGGCTCGTGATGCCTCCACGGCCAGGGCCAACAGGTTGCCCTCCCTGGTTCGAGCACACTCCTCAATGGCTGCCAGGCACTTCTTGGCTGCCTCTGGGTCCCGAGTCTCTCTCACCTAAAACAAAGGAGGGAATGTGACACAAACATGGCATTCAGAGCTTCTATTCCCCCTGCTGCCATCCACACAAGTGACAGAATAGAGAACAGACTTCGATTGAATGACTTCTTGTTTTCTTATGCCCTATCTAGAATGCAATCTGTGGTCATTCTGGACGTTTCTTCGAACGCCGTTATCTTTCCAGCGGCGCTTATTCGTCAAAAAATCAATTGCAACACTGACCTTTTTCAGTTTTTCAATCTGTTTCTGGCGTACGATGGTGTTATCTATGGCCAGCACCTCCACAGTCTCCTCTTTTTCCAGACGGTACTTGTTCACCCCGACGATGACCTCCGATCCTGAAAGTACGAGAGACGAAACAGCATAAGAAGAATACAAGAGGTGCACGTGAAGTCACAATAGAAAGCTTGTACAGGGAGCACAACAAGGAGATAAAGCAGATAGTGGCTGAGAAAACAAATAGAAAAGCAATAAATGGCGAGTGGAAAATGTAGAAAGTGCACTAAAAGAATAAAATTGCACATTATAAACCTGTGCAGCAAATTTCAGAGTAAAAAACGGTAGAAAGTTTGAAATCGCATCGCGTTATCTTTAAGGAAAACAAAGCTGATAACGGCAGCAGCAATTTACTGACAAGCAAACATCCTCTCTGGCCTTATCTCAGCTAAGCAGCAACACCTAATTTCTGAACGCTGATCACATTCTGAGCCACACTTTAGGGAAAAAAATACAAAAAATGCCCAAATTCATCGATCCAAAAAACACTGAAGCTCATAATTTTATATTTACTCCAAAGATTCTAAATGTCTGACAATTGTCAGAGCTGGAAAACCAATAGTTATCTCTGAGTCGAACAGGGCCAATCAGAATCGAAGATCCATCAGAAGAAGAAGAAAAAACAAACAGTCAGCAAAGATGTGGTGCCGAGGTGGTAGAGAAAGCCAATGAATATCAATGAGAGAATGCATCAGGGGGATTACTGAGAGAAGCTACAGTCTGTGAAGGTTCTGCTCTGTTACGTAGAAGTCATTTCAGGCTTTATAAGACGTAAGTAAAGGTAAATCCGAAAGAGAAACAAAGCAGACTCAATTGAACTTCCCTGTAACACCCCGACATGCCTAACCAAAGGTATACACACACATCTGCCACGACAACACAACAAAATAGACACGATGCCGGGTTCAACCGGCGATGTGCTCCTACGTGTGACGGCCTACTTCGGTCAGCAGAGTCAAAAAGGCTAAACAAGCACATCAGTAAGGATAAATAAACGTGATGTGGGTTTCCTCCGGGTGCACCGGGTTCCCCCTACCTTCCAAACAAACGCACGGCAGGTTAACCAGTGATTCTAATGCTTGATTATCTGTAGACTTTCTTCATGGCAGCCCTGGGAAATACCGGCTTCAGCCTGCAGCAAGCCTCCACAGGGAATTTAGTATAGCTACAGATGGACGAAAATGTGTTTTAAGAGCCAGAGCTGCACAATAAATCAGTTCAGTTGTACTTCATTAGAGTAATAATGTGGACTGGACAGAGGAGCATGCAATAAAGGATCACTGTAGGGCTGCTTTTGTGTATTCAAATCTTAATATTGACAGCGTTATCTGTTTTGTAACTATTGCATCTTTGTGTTGTGTGTTTGTTGGAGGACAGAGCGGTGCATGAGACACACTGTAGCTGTGTCACATTTCGAAGTACTGCATTAGAAAGGGTAAAATGGAAACAGCAGAATTTGAACACACTTCCGCAATGTAGAAAAAAAATTATTGCTCCTTTGAGGGTTTTATTTCCCCTTTTCCAAAAGAGTTAAAGCACTTAAAGAGAGATGGAAACACCTTTTCCAAATACGTTCTGAAGTAGAGAACCTTTAACTAACATGACTGATCAGATGTTTCTTGTTCTTTCATTGTCTTCTCTACCGACAGCATGAAATGTGTTCACGAGAGACTAATCACAAACTTCCAGACTGAAAACAATACCTGGCCAAAATTTGTATTTGTTCCTTCTTCTTTGAGTGTTTTTGGCAGCTGGCAAACAATTGATTTTGTTCCAGTTTTTGTCTCTGGCTTCTTCGATTCTGTTTATTACAGTAAAAATGTAGCAAATATATAACACTAGTGCAGCCCAGTTTCATTTGCTTAAATTCACTTTAACGTTGCTTGCCAATTATATGGAAACACTGATATCGTTAGGCTACTAGTGGCATCGAAGCTGCATAATTTGTATGTCCATAATACACATACAAAACAGGGAATTTCCACTATATAGAGGACAAAAGGCAATTGTTTTGAATAAAAATGTTTATTCTTATATTATCTTTGCCTCAGATAGTAGCTTTATTTGGCTCTTTTTAAGACTAACTGCACAGAAAATCAGTGACAGCAAACCTTAACAGATTAAAAGCTTGAAGTCTACAAAGTGTCAGGCCACATGAGGAAGTTTTAAAGAGCAGAAACTAACTAAAACAACACAGGAAAGTCTTTACACGTTCATCAGGTCATACAATCAAATAAGAACAAATGAAGATTGTGCCACATTAAGTGAGAAATGTGACCCTTTCAGACAGGAACTTCCATTCATCTATATATTCAATAGGAGTAAAGTAAATACAAAGAATTAAAACTAAAAGAAGGAGGAGAGGGTGAAAAGACTGAAGAACGAGAGGCTTTGAAGCAATAAAAAAAGTACCTGAATCGATGCGGGCCTGTCTACGTGCAGCACATTCTTCAATACGAAGCTTTGGAATGCCCTCCGCCACAGCTCTAGCCATGCCTCCCATCTCCTCAATGTCTTTAATGAACTATAAAAAGGATGTAAAATGGATGCATCACTGCTTAAAACGGTTAAAGTTCAGATCAAAACTTGAACAAAGTAAAGGATGTGATGAATCTGGACTGATGCCCAGACTGCTGCCTGTTTATTTCATGACAAACCTTCAGGGCTGTGTTATAGACATCGTCTGTGAGGGACTCCATCATGTGCGAGCCTCCCCATGGATCAGCCACTTTTGGGATCCCCGACTCCTCCTGGATGATGATCTGGGTGTTCCTGGCGATGCGAGCGCTCTTCACCGTCGGCAAACCGAGAGCTTCGTCGAAAGAGTTGGTGTGCAGCGACTGGGTTCCCCCGAACACAGCGGCCATGGCTTCGATCACTGTGCGGATCACGTTGTTGTACGGATCCTGAAAAAGGGTCACATGGCAAAGCTTTAATTGCTATTCAGTTACTAGGCTCCAAGCTACAAATACAAATTTTGCCAGATCAGTTGATCTCATATTTCTGGATCTCAAACTTGGATAATTTGTCTCTACACATCTCAGCACAACGGTTTGTGTTTACTTGTTCGGTGAGAGACCAGCCTGAAGTCTGGCAGTGTGTGCGGAGGAGGAGAGACTTGGCATTCTTGGGCTGGAAATTCTCTTTAATGAGTGTGGCCCATAACCTTCTGGCTGCCCTCAGCTTGGCAATTTCCATGTAGAAATTCATGCCAATACCCCAGAAGAACGACAGCCTGATGAGACACGCAAAAAATGCAGAGGAGTTAAAATGGACAGAAAAAAGTGACACCAATTCTGCACTAACATATAATTTACTGTCTCCTACAACCTTTCTGCCCTTTCCATCATTGAGAATGGTTACAGATTGCTTTACAATTTCAGAAATAGACTGTACACTGTCCATACCCTCGACCAACTAATAACAATCGCTGAACTATCAGCATTCAATGTCCAAACTTGTTTAGCTGCCTGAAACGTCTCAGTAGGACATTTATTAAAAGGTACCACAGCTACAGCTCCTACTTGGCTGCACGAATATATCAACTGATATTTTGCATACTGCACATATAAAACATACATACATAACAAAATATTGCATTAGAGAAAGGCCCAAATATATCATTGGTCATGTAGAAGCAGAGAGCACCGGAAAGTTTATTATTGAAATGCTAAATATTCAAATTGAATTGAGTTTGTATCTGGCAACACATTTCAAAACAGAAATGACTTGGCCTTTGTGTGTCTACATCATGTTTAACTTCGACGTTCTTAAGGTTTAAAGGTGAATAATATACAACCCTGATTAGGAAAAAATGGGGATAATATGAAAAATGGTATTTGTGAATCTGCATCCATTCCTGCCATTAAAGTCTGCGCCATACTCCAAAACAAAGTCTGAACAGGTGTAATTTAGGACTAGTAATGAGGTAAAAAAATTTGATAATGACATCAGCAGGTAGCACAGCATCCAGGGAAGGATTAGTCCTGCAGAGCAAAGATAGACCAAGCATTCAAAGACAAATGCATTAGAGAAAACTGCTGATATTGTTTAAAAACAATGATTTAAGCCAGCTGCAGGAGTTTCTGTGCATAAAAGACATGAGTGTGAGATGAATATCTGTGATGGCATTGTGTCAAGGGAAGTCATTTATCTGTGATTGGCATCTATAAAACATCTACAACTGCCAGAAAGCTATATGTTAGCAGTGTCTATAAGTGCCGTTGACCTCTGTGGGCTAAGAGGTGGATCATTACACAGTTGAATCAATATTTTAAGCCCGTTTTTGAAGCAAGAACCTCGAAAGCCAGGCTCCGCCATAATATGAGGTTGTGCCAGTGTCACTATCAGCAGCAACACGCGCCTCTTTGAAGGCACCATTAATGCTCAAACGGTCTTTGGAGCTACACATGTTGCTCTCAAGGTGACATCTTTTCCAGGGCCACCCATGTATAATACAAAAAAACGATGCAAAGCTCCTTTCTACGCGCACTGCAAAGCCACTGCTGTGTAAGAAGATTATGCCTGTAGTGGACTGACCTGCTTGCAGTCCTGAATTGTCCTCAAGAGAGAAAGCGATGCACATTTCCAACAAAGACCCTGTGCTACTGCATAGCATAAGATTTTAAAGTAGAATGAATGGGATAATATCACACCTAAAACAGTCAATTGCTTGTACTCGTCTTGAATTTTAATAAAGTATCCATCTATCTATCCATCTTAAATGTTTAATCAACATTACAAGGTGGTAAATACTTTGCTGTCCTAACGTGTTTTTAAAAAAAAAATATGTTGCAAACTCTACCAAATATTGTGCTGTTGTATTTTTTCCAGTGCTATAAAGGTCAATTTTAATTCTAACTGAACCAACCTTCAGTTTCTTCTGATTTGCAGTTGCAGTAAGTACCCTTGCATGGAAATAATAGTCACTCAAGTTTTCAGAACTACAGAGCGTCTTATTCTAACAACTAAAACCCAACATGACAGTACATGGAAAGTCTACCAGTGAGGCACTAAGCGTTGGTCGTGAGTCAATAAATCTGGGCAATCAGCGGTAAAGAGATAATAGGTTTTTGGTGGAAAACCTTCAGAGTGACATCTCTGTAATGATTCAGAGCATTTGTCTATAACGTCTCTTTCTGAGGTCACCACACAGAGATGGGTCAGACTGGACTGTGCCCTGAGGATCTTCCTGAGAATTGGATGCGCATCGAACTCTGCAGCAGAAAATAGTTGGGGGACACTTGGAGAGGAGATAATAGAGGTAAAATGGAGGATATAGGAGCTGGACAGGAGATGAGGTTTGTGCAGCCGTGCAGTTCTGTTATTGATTGAAGAGTCTATCTAATTTGTCCACCAGCCACACAGTGACAATTTACTTTAAAAGCCACTGAGGTGCTGCTATTTTAAGACTTTGGAAAACAGTATACCAAGGAATTGTTCTCGACTGATCTTACCTGCTAAAGTGAAGAGTGTCAGGTTCTTCACAGTCAAATTCAGACAGAAAATAGTTGAAACACTGTATTTGTTGTCATAAGTCTGAACCATGTAGAGCTGATGTTCTCTGAATTCCTTAAATGCAACACGCAATGTCAATAAATGGAAAATTGACTTGATTGTCGGAGGAGAAAGCGAATAACAACACAAAACCAACATCGATATTGCTGGCTTTGTTCACAAGCGAACACTTGATTCTCTTTGATATAGTATCTATAAATAAAGGCACATGACAAACACATCAAAGAAAATTAGTTTGTAAAATTATTTGTTCAATAAAAACATCCATATATGTAATATTCTCCTCAGGAAAATGTCGGCGCAGCCCAGGCCTCCGGTGCTAGTAGTGCACCTTTTGCCATCAATGACTTGTAAGCGTTTGACGTCATTGTCCACCGGTCTAACATTGGTTTGAGGACACTTTTGAACACTCGATGAGGATCAAATCTAGGCTTTTGTGAAGCCATTCCACAACCTTTTATTTCCTCCTTCCATTTCCTGAACAAACCCTTTGGTGGATTTTCTAGTGTGTCAAGTCCACTTCTGGTTCATCTTCAACTTCCAGATTGATTGCCTGACAATATCTTCGAGTACTCCTTAATATGAGGCACAATTTATTGTGAAATCAATGACTACAGCCTACTCAGTCCCTGAAGTAACCACTGATTGCAATATTTCCACCACCACAGTCCACTGCTGGATCAAGTTTTTCTTCTAAAAAGCTGCTAAACATGTCTACTTGTCATCTTTGATTGATCTGTCCAGAACATGGGATTTCAACAGGCAGTTGCTGAGTTACCAGCACATCTTGTAATTAAATGTTGGGGTTTATGAGGACGTCGTTTTACGTCAGACGGTCACATCTTGAAATTAAATGTTGGGGTTTATGAAGGCATCTTTTTACATCATACGGTCAGATCTTGGGTTGAATTTGATGAGGTGGCCAATCCCTGACATATTGGCAATCGTAGAGGATTTATATCTAATCATTTGGAGATCTTTCTTAAATCCCTTGCCTGACTCATAGGCATCCCCAGACTTTTTTCTAAAGTTGCAGAACAGCTCTTTCAGTGTTGGCATGATGAAACCACACACGTCAACAACAAAGAGAACAGAAAAGCCTGGATGTCGCAGATTTAACTAAAGACGTTCTAATCATCGGCTGCTCCCACTTTTTTCCATTTCTGTTTACTGATTGAAACAATTTCAAATTTTATGGGTCCTTTGTTTGAGTAGGACTTTTATCTGTATGCACCGTTTGAAAGAGGGGTGAAGGTTAAAAAATGATAAAAACATTAGCATTTCCAAGGGATGCATTTCTTTTATCCCAAGACTGTAAACATTTAGTTCTAAGTGAAAGGATAAAATGTAATTCTGCATCGCAGCAAGTGGACAGAACCAAAGAGAATCACACAAAAAAGCTGCATTATGGGAAAGTCGAAGGCTATGATTCGCAACTTCGTCCATTTCCTGATAAAACAACAAGTAACAGACAGCAAAAAGATTATCATGTCAACTTAAGATGTCAAACAAATGCATATGGCTTCATCTTTGGTTCATCTTTTTATTTTTTTCTAAATTATATCTGTATGGTTGTGCTCCGGGGAAAATATTTGTATATGTGACTAGAAAAAGAGTTTGATTTGCACAGAGGCCTTTCAATCGAATTTTATGCTTGTTCAGTCCTAGTAATTTACTGGTTTGACAGTTGAATGTGGCCGTCATTATGCACCAATCAAACATCAAACATGCCGCCGTGTCATCCGCATATTAATTAAAGACCATACAGGACTACAGCGTATGTGAGCATCTCTGAGGACTTTCATTTAGCGCCTGAGGGAAATGCTGAAGTAGGTATTCATTGACTGAATGCACAAACTCCTGCTCTCTAACAAGAAGCCATCATGTTGTTATGCAGGTGATGTGGTTGTGCATTAATTCCACACACGAGGGAAAAATCACTGTCGTTTATGTGGCGCGGAGGGGAAAAAAAACATGCTTCTGTTAAAAAAAATGAGTGTAAAGTGAGTCTATTTGCCGTCAGATTCAACCGCTACTAGTGACACTGATGGTGCCACTAGCTGAGTGTCATGTCAGATACAGGTCTGACAGTTCACATCTCTTTAAGGTTACTTTGTTTTTCCTACACTGACAAATCAGAAAAAGAAGATCTCTTTAGCTCTTTAGTTTAAGCTTGTTTTTTGCTGCAATTTGACACACAATATCCTCGGAATTACACCAAAACTGCTTTATCATTGGTGTACATATTGGGAATTGCTAATGTGGATATTGTGGGAACTTTGCCCACAGTTCTGAGCTCACTGTCACCGGCTGCGTTATGTTGAAATACGCTAAAAAGTAGAGAAGGGGCTGAGAGAAGGACGTGATAGCAACACAGAATCTTCCACACCAATGCCACAGGGGGATCTTTAGAAGTGGAGAACGTTTCCCTTCCACAATCCTACCAAGAATGCATTAGCGGGGTGAAGGACTGTAGCAGTAAGAATTCAAGCTGTCGGTTGTGGAAGTGTGAGAGAGGACGGAGAAGTCTCTGAGTGGTGACAGAACATTAGTAAGACGGAGGTTTAATGAGGTTCAGTTTGGTGGTGCTTCTACAGCGAGCTAAAGAGTCTGAACACATGCATCAAAATTAAACAAGACGACATGGTCATCAATATCCCCCGCCACATGTGATGTCTATGAGTCTATATCCAAAATAGTGATCAAGGGCCATAACTCTGTTAAATATTATCGCACAGGTCTCATTTTCGAACTTGATCAAGGTGTCCATGGTGTGAAGCTACACACTAAATTTCGTAATCCTAGCTGTAATAGTTTCCGAGAAAAGCTGCCCCCTTCATCTCGGACGGACGGACGGACGGACGGACGGACAGAGGCCAAACCTATATCCCCCTTTCCACTTCGTGGTGGCGGGGGATAAAAATACTGAGGGGAGGGTTAGTAAAGGAATAAAACAAACATGGAAAAAACAAAACCGGCAGCTCCTCAAATGGTCGCTTGAGGCTGGTACCAAAAGCAAGACAATGCACACAAACCTTCACGTTAAAAAGTCCAACTTTAAAACAGAAATTATCATGTTTACAGTCTTGTATAAATAAACGTTTCTGTCTTCATAGCTTTTTTTACCTGTTAATGACAACCATACAGAGGATGTTTTTTGATAAAACTCACCTCATTAAATTGTATTAAGGTTTACAGTAATGCAAAATCAATGGCACGGAAACAGGCGGGTGACATCCATGACCCAAAGATGATAGCAAGGCCTGCCTTAGGTCCACTTAAATTCCACCTTTTTGCTCATTTTTGGATTAGTTGGGAGTTCAAAGGCGTCAGGTGACAGCATGAGCACTAGTTTTCAAAACCAACCCTCATGAAATCTATGGGAGGTGTCCATTTTTTGTCCATTGTTGTGTTCAGGCAATGACAAAAACTAGCCTAAGAAACAACCAGTGTGTTTTCACAGACACACACTGCTTATACGCACATCTCTGACGTAACAGAGTTTTAAAAATATGAATTACGTAAACTTCACAGACTAAATGAGCCCCAAATAGTTTACTTGACTCCATGTAAGCCTCGATCTTACGAGATTTAGAACGATTCCAAACACTAGATGCGTATCCCACGAAACGCATATTTTTTTACAAATTTGGTAGAAATGTCAACATTAACACCAGCATGAATGTGTTTTATCACAGCACAGTGGTCCCTCACTTTTCCAAGTCTCACTGTATCATGGATTTGTATCGTGGATCGGGGTTACAAAGCCTTAAAATACACATAAATATTAAAATAAATGTGGGCGCTACTTCATGGATTTTGGCCTATCACGGGGGGTCTTGGAATGTAACCCCCACGATAGCCCAAAAAACATGTTTAAGTTTTGCAATAATAATGCACAAGAATATTAATAAAACTAAATGTTCTCGCCATTCCTGTAAGCTACTAATGTTTAGATCCAGCCTGGTCTACTCTGCAACTACTAACACTTAAAACCGAGTGCATATTTGTACCTTGGGGCGAACTCGTCGATGGTTAAACCTGCTTTCAGACCAGTGCGGCAGTACTCCAGGCCGTTGGCGATGGTGTAGGCTACTTCCAAGATGGCATCAGCTCCAGCCTCCTGAAGATGGTAGCCACTGATGGAGATGGAGTTGAACTTAGGCATGTGCTGTGAAGATGACAGCAAATCAATTCAATTATAACATTATGTAATGTAAAATAAATGGTTTATGATAGCCTTGTGGTACATACCTTGGACGTGTACGCAAAGATGTCTGCAATGGCGTGCATGGAAGGTTCCGGGGGGAAGATATAGGTGTTGCGTACCATAAACTCCTTCAAAATATCATTCTGAATTGTGCCGGTCAGTTTGGCTTTGGACACGCCCTGCTCCTCTCCAGTCACAATAAACATCGCCAGCACGGGAATAACTGCTCCGTTCATTGTCATTGAAACGGACATCTTCTCTAGCGGGATTCCATCGAACAGCATCTTCATGTCCTCAACGGTGTCTATGGCCACTCCAGCCATGCCGACGTCTCCGTGGACTCTGGGGTTGTCGGAGTCGTAGCCGCGGTGCGTCGGGAGGTCGAAGGCCACAGAGAGACCCTGCTGACCGGCTGTAATGAGAGAGCCAGAGAGGTAATGGACGGGAGGCGAAGCAAAGTGAAGAGGAGCCATAGGTGCACACTATTACTAGAAACATCAAAAGAGACTACTGCAGCGTGAGTTTGGGCAGTGTCAATCCAGTAACTATGAAGGTGATGTGACACTGCTGAATGGGTCAGTGATTAACAGAAGGAGACTTCATCAGCAAAGTATGGACCGCCTCCAGAAGGAAGAATTGAATATGTAATTCTTTGCCTACTATTTTCTAAATTCTTCATGATTCTGTATAATCTTGGAAGCCTCCACTGGAACAACAACAGCACTGCATTATAAACTATGACAGAAAAACGTGACCTCTATTTATTATTTTCACTGATTATTAAAGTAAGTCAACATACAATAATTACTCATCACAGTAAAAGCAAAGCAGTCTTGTTCCGGACAGCCGACTTGCTGTAGTTGTTTCAGTTTACTATGCAATAAAGAAAGGCCTGTTTTACTAAGATCAGATAAGTGTAGACTTTAAATAGCTAACAGTTGCAAGCTTTGGTGATAAAATAAAATGATAAAACTTCTCATGCAGCTTCTGCACATCCTCATATGTAATATATTCTTACATTTTTAATTTGGTTTCAAATTATTACTCTGTGAAATTCAAAGTGTAGTTTTTAGTATGCTAATCAAGAGAAGCTTCTTCAGTAAGTCTGCCTGTTAATTCTTAAGGGACAAACATCACACAGTTGTGTTTCCTTCAGCTTCATCGGAGCTTCAAGGTAAAATAATTTCTTACTTTTTTAGACTCATAAAAAGGTAATTCATGCATTCATCACCTTCAGACTCCATTACTGTTCACCACTTTACTCCAGCCTCAGTAATGGAGACATTTATAGGCCTGAATTATTGCAAAATGATAAAAATTCTAGTAGAATCTGCCACATTACTCCACTTGTAACCTTCAATGGTTACAAGTTAGTTGTAAAATTGTTTTTAAGATTTTATTGCTTGTTTTAAAAGCCTTAAATAGTCCGGCATTAAGTTGCATTTGTAGTCTTTTCACTCTTTTTAAGCCTGATTCCTGTCTGAGATCCTCCAGCAGAGGTTTTCTATTCCTATTCCTGAATGTTACCTTGTGACCAGAGACGATTGCACCTTTGCTGTTTTCACCCCTGAGCTGAGGAATTAATAAAAGGACCTCAGAGGACCTCAGAGCGGCAACGTGAGCATCCTCTTTGACAACATGACTGAAAACTGTCATTATTGTGGATAATTTAATAAAGTTTTTTTACAATTTACGACTGGCCTGCTCAGTATTTTATCCTATGTCACTTGTTTTTTCCCCCCCAGGTATGATAATGTATGCTTTGTGTAGCTCTTTAAAATTCTGGTGTCGAAAGGCACAATATGAATAAAGTTATTACCGTATAATGCTGCATTTCACTGTTACTTTGGCTCAAGTGTGAAGTGTCATACTGTCTCTCAAATTCAGTACAGATCAATTAATACAGTTAGTTATTGTATGTAAATAATCATACATTTTTTATCATAAACTACAGACATTTGAAATGGTATTTGTGAAATTTTAATTGATGTATAAAGTAGTTTCCAAGATATGTTTTATACTTTTGAATTTGCCACTTTCAGCTTGTTTATTTGCACATAGAAATCTGAGGCTACATTTGGATGACAATATCTCAGGAACTATAAAAGATAAAAACCTGAAGGTTCCACATTGGTTTTCAAAAAATGTTTTCTTGGAAAGCATTTGACAAATGAAGTTAAAGTTTCATGAATATCTTTATAAATATCCACATTGTATGCTCTAAAATTTTCAGGCAGATCAGACGTGGTTGAGCAGAAAATGTTTTAAAAATGTGATACTTGTATGTGTGTGTCTTGTTCTAAGTTCACCTGAAGAATATCAGGAAAAAATGTAAATGTGCATAACAACTAATTCTACCTTTAATGTTGTCTTTGTAGAACTTGTTGCTCTCCTCCACAGTGCTAAAGCCGGCGTACTGCCTGATGGTCCACGGTCTGTAGGTGTACATGGTAGGATAGGGCCCTCTAGTGTAGGGAAACACTCCTGGCAGCTCATCAGGACTTTTTGCTGTGTCTGCTTTGGTGTACACGGGTTTGATGTTGATTCCCTCAGGTGTGCGCCAGATCAGATCTTCTGGGTTCTTCCCCTTCAGCTGCTTCTTAGCCAAGTTGGCCCACTCAGGATGCAGCTCCTCCTGGTCCCGACATGGCACGGAAGTGTGGATCAGAGATCGGTGCGTGTACGAGGAGGAGACAGAAGCTCTGATCAGGCGCCCGGCAGCCATCGCTGCACACGCTCTCTGTGCAGTCAGCATCCTTACTGCTGGATCAGTCAGACACACATGGAGAACCTGGAAGCACAGATATGAGGTGGTAAAAAAGATCAGTGCGAGTTAGTCTGTGAATCTAGAGGATATAGAAAGCAATATTTAGAATTCTGAACCATGACAATGACACTGCTTTAACTATAACCATTGGTACGGCCCTGGACCACGGCGCTCCTCCTCCTCTGATTAATTTATATCAGGTACAGATGGTCCTGCACCTTCGTCTGGCTTCCCTGTCCTCATCCCGCCTACAATCCCCAGAGTTGGATTTGGATTGGACAAGGCAGAGTTAAGAAGCATCCAGCAGCGGTTCTGTGTAGTAGACGTAGAGCCGCCCAGTGAACTATTAAAGAACCTATGTTTGTGGTTAATGTGTGTGAGGGGATAAGAGTTAGTGAGTGTTTTGTTTGCTGGCCTGTAAAACTAGACTTTTCAGAGTATTTATTGTTATATTTCCGTTAGGGCTGCTGCCATGGTGTTTTTGGGGCGTAACTTTTCCTTCAAAGAGTTCTTTGTTTTATTACCTTATTCTCACTTAGTTTGGGTATTATCTGCTTCAGAGGAAACTCACTTTATGTTATGTTTCGTTTTTTTTGGCAACATCCATTTGCTTTTATTGTTCTTGCTGATTTACTGCCTATTCCAGAATAAATCATCGCAGACTAACTCTGGTCCCAGCATTGTTTCGTTTTCTTTGGCTACTGCCTGGCAGCATTAGACAGCCGGGTGGTAACACCACAAAATCATCACATTACACCTCCAAGTCTCCAGCTTATCCATCAAAACTTTTAGTTAAATGAAAAACAAAGGCTCCTTTATTTTTGTTTGCTTTTGTGTTCCGTTTTCAAATCTCATCAATATGTTGTGTGTCTTGGTTAGCATGTTCACATAGTTGTCTTGGTGGGTATTTATGTTCAGGTATTTGTAATACTTTTCATTCCTTCCATACATTTAAATGCCACTGCTGCATGTTGTTAACTTTGGGTCATTATTATCGTTTGTGTTTTGTCCTCTCTGCAGGTATTTTTGGCTCTGAAGCTGCACATGTTTAATCTTCACTCACTGGCCTCACCAGCCTGTCTGGTAATTGTCTTTCCATTTGTTCCTTTTTTCATGCCATTTGGATATAGTCCACACTGCAACTTCAATAATATTTCGATTAATTGCTCATCCCAACTCTGATTTAAATAATCCTCATAAACACGATGATGCGTCAAACTCCTTTGCATACTTGGAGGAGCTGGAAACTGCAAAAGTCAGCAGGAGCCAGTTGATGGCTACAGTAATTATGGTGACACAACAGTGTATAACACTGAAATTACTGAATATTTGTGTAGTATCTCTCTTGGCTGTTAAAGCGGTTTTGCAATTTGCAGACATCCCTGTTCACTCCATTGACACCGATGTTTTTTGTGCAGCTTGAAAGACAGCTACTTTTAATAAAACCGGGCTTGTAGCACATTGTTTACCTTATAACGATGGGAAAGAAGAACCGTTTGTGTTTTGACAACGTATATTTCATGAGGGGGCTGCACAGTGGAGTAGTGGTTCAAATCCCGGCCTGGGCCTGGGATCTTTCTGCATGGAGTTTGCGTGTTCTCCCTGTGCATGCGTGGGTTTTCTCCTGGTACTCCGGCTTCCTCCCACAGTCCAAAAATATGCTGAGGTTAATTGATAACTCTAAATTGCCCGTAGGTGTGAGTGTGAGTGTGTGTCTGTATATGTAGCCCTGTGACAGACTGGCGACCTGTCCAGGGTGTCCCCTGCCTTCGCCCGAGTCAGCTGGGATAGACTCCAGCACCCCCGCGCGACCCTAGTGAGGATAAAGCGGTGTATAGAGAATTGATGGATATCTAATGAGTCATTGATGCCGGAAGTCCGAATCTGTGAATATCTTTCCGACTTTACTGAACTGTATAGCCTCTTCTGCTAACTAACACTCATGACACTGGACAAGGAAAATGTTAGCTAGGTTTAGCACGACAGGTGACAAACTCGCGAAATAAACAAATACATGAACACTTTTTATTAAATCACAATGGCATGAGGCGATTACATCACTACAAGTGACAATAACTTAGTGGCATATCCACCAACGTAGGTTAAAAAAACAAACATTTAGCTTGCTAAACATTTAGCAACAAAGCTAACTGTACATGTTATACAGCTGCAACCGTTTGCGTTAAGGGAAAAAACCGAAACAGTGTTCGCAACGTGACACATTCAGCAGTCCCGCGTGTTTCACAGCACGTATTTTTTAATATTAAATGATAAATTTCTGACCTTGTCGTTTGTTGTGCTGTCTCAGGCTGATAGCAGGCGTGTGGTCGGACAGCCAATGGAGTTTCATAACATTGAGAATCAGCCAATCGCCTGCAACAATCAAACGGAGTGACCTTTGACCGCAGACACCCGGAAGTAGCTACTGCAGTCAAGATTGTTGAATGTTTTAGAGATCAGCAACTGCAGCTGTTGTTCATATATTGGAAAATATTGTACAATAAATGTGCAGTGTGAATTACCCTATACGTAGGAAAATACCGATATTGCACAGATTCTTGCATATGTAGAAAAATATATATTATACAGATATTTTAAAAATGTACAAAATAATTACAATGCAACAAAATTTTTATAGCATATTGACTTATGTATTTATTTATTTTCCCAGCAAATCACTGTAGGTCATGCAATACTTTTTTGGTCTTTTTTGGTCAGTCACTCTTACCATTGGATAATGCAGACAGACTGCTGTGTAGAAGAACATGATTACTGACATCCAGAATAATATTTAGGGGTTATATTATGTAACCCCTAAATATTATAAGATCAACAAATGTTGCTTCAATTATTCTTTTTTTTAAAGTAATATTAGTGATGCATCACTGAGGATAATTATAATTTAGATTACATAGGAAAAGTTTGGCCCTTAAGTTAATAGTTCTGCCCAGGATACCCTCCTATTTGCGTCCATCCAGTGTTTTGTTCTGTCATTCAGCAGTTTGTTTCCAGAGCTCCATAAATCAAATGTGTACAAGAGATTTAATTATTTAATAACTTTGTAAATGTGCTTTATAACAATGTTATTAATGTAATTGTTAATGGAATTTAGCATGTTTTATCTGTATTTAAACACCACACTTTCCTAATTTTGGCTCATCTTCTGGTTTTTCCTCATTAAATTTATTTGTAATACCGTTTCACTTCCTCAGTACCTGTTTTTATTGACTCCTAATTATTTTTTGTAATTTTAGATCCTTGATGTTATTGTTTTCCTAACGGTGCCTTTTAATATGTTTGCGATCACTGTTATTTCAAGTTTCCTATTTGTGTGTCTGTATCTTTTATCTTCTTACAGGGCTGCGATGTAAATGAGGCCTAAATAAATCAACGTTTTCTCACTTTAAATAAAAATTGAACTTGTTTAGAGGAGGTATCATTTTAATCCTTTTTCTTCTTTTGTTTTTAAGGCACTTTGTTTTCCATTGTAATGGCTTGGAATGCATTATATAAAATAAAGTATGACTGATACAATTCCCATTATTATTAATATTACTGGTTTATGCTCAGTTTATTAAGCTGCTGTGCACGTTCATAAAAGACACCACGTGGAGGCGATGTTGCTGCAAAAGCTCATTCAGCATTCAGTCTCACTCACAGGCTCCAGACAGGACACAGACGTTTCAACACAGTACATGCCATTTTTATTCAAGAGTTGGTCAATAAACTGTCATAGTAGCGATGGCTCTGACCCAGTTCTGTACAGTATTGGATTCAATTTGACAGGGTACACTCGCAGTAAATGTTCATGAGGGTTATAAAATATACCAAACATAGCAACATCATTCAGAGCATTCAGCAGGACAAGCCTTTATCAAAGTGGCAATGCAGACAGTGGTATATAATGCCCAGATAATATACAGAGCAGAGGCATTGTACTTCCGACACATGTACCCTTCCTCGGTTGTTCAAACTGTAAGGCAGTATTATGTTTGGATTGCAATGTAGTTTTCTTCAGGTGGCAGATTTCTTCTTGGTTAAAAAAAAAAATTACAACATTAAATTCAACAAAATAAGCATCTTTAACAAACAGGAACCAAAACGTTGTGTGTAAAAGTCTTGCATGATGTGAAAATTTGGATCTATTATGACACGATGGCGACAAAGCAGCAGGAGTTTAAATACTGAACTGAAGACTGTAGAAATCAAAGAAGAAGAAGAGCAGGTGGATGGTGGCAGGAGGCAGCAGCCGGGTATGGTCTCCCTGTGGGAACAGGTGGTGGCGAATGCAGCCTCATTAACCTTCAAACTTGGTGTTTTGGTGCCAAGGTGTCACTCCAGTTTCAGCAGTTCCACGTCGAAAATAAGCGTGGCGTTTGGTGGTATGACTCCGGGGTGGCCTGTCGCTCCGTAAGCCATGTCTGGTGTGCAGGTGATTTTAGCCCTCTGACCCAGGCTCATCTGAAACACAGGAGAGACAGAAAACACAGTGATGATGGACGGCACAAAGAAGCCTTTTGTACGTTCCTGTCACATTTTTTAGCCTTTTTTTTTTACTGCAGTATGGAGTGCTGCATCTCTGTTGAAAAAGCACAAACATGGCTAGAAGTAGAGAACTCAGAAATATCTTGTGTCTGGTGCAACACTCTTATATTGCCATGAATCATAAAAAAAGAAAAAAAAATGAAGTTGAAATTCTGAAAAAAACTCTACAACATTTTTCCACATCCTCGCAAGTGTTACAAAGAACGGAAGAAAAAAAGCAAAAATACTACAGATATTTTGCTATTTACATTTTTAATTTGTTTCCTGCTTGCTCTGTGTAAACAGCCTGCAGTTCATCACAGTTCAGCCTAAAAAGTCCCTGAATTTTTGACAAGTGATTGTTGGTCAGAGCTGCTTCACTCATGGCTTCTCAGTTGAGTCAAGAAATGCAGAATTTCTTGTTTTTTATAGAATTTTTACAGAAAGGCTGCAACATTTTTTTAAAAAGCCTTCAAAATAAAAGCATGGAAGGAACAGTTATTTTAACACTAGCAAAACAAAGCCTTACAAAAAGTGATGAACTGATCAACAGACCTTTATAAGAGTAATTTACACATATGTAGGTCGCACAATTCAGTATCCACACGCATGTGCTCAGTGCAAGGTCATTTGGCGTGTGGGTACATTTATATTAAATGGACACATTCTATAATGCCGTGATTTCTGATCATCAATAATAATTACAAAAAAATGCTGCACTTCTACAAAAATGTGCTGCATTTCTGACAATGCCATATGGGGGAATGGACAGCCTTGGCGGAGTACTGCGCTCTCTGCCTGCTTTTCTTGTTCTTTTATTTAACTGTTCAAAGTTGTACATTTTATCGTGGGGGTCTATTGTGACCAACACATTTTTGGAACCAGCATCAAGTGGACGTTTGAGGAACTGCAGTTTTTTTGGCACTTCATTTTTTTTTAGCTGCTTTATTTGAGGTTGCCACTTTAGTTAAACATTTACTTATTTTGCACTTTTAATGATGTATTCCTATTACTTATGTGTGCCTTTAATGATGTGAACTGCCTGCTGGTGCTGTGCTGACAGGTCCTGCTTGGTAAAGTACACGTTGGAATTTCCCTGTGGGGATAATTAAGCATCTACCTATTTATCTTCCAGCCACCTCCGGCAGCATCGTTGTTCTCTAGTTTAAAATCAACTGCAGCAAAACACAATGAAGCCTCGTCTCTGAGCTCCAATTGGCCTGAACACCAAACGCTCCTACTGAACACTGCTCATCTAATAAAATCACATCATACAGCTAAATAGTGTGTGTCTGTGGCAAAATTACACAATCAGCGTCGAACGTTTAGCCGTCTGGTGTCATAAAATCTGATCGGATGATTAGATTTTTACTCCAGCGTGTGTGAAAAGGCATTAATTAGTCAACTCAGCAACAGCAAGATCACTTCATGTATTGTTTCACTCATAATTGCACAGTGTGCTGCAAAAAGAAGCTGGAAATATTCAACCATGTTCGCATCTGCCATCATGTAGACGGGGCAAACAATGGAGGCAGTCGCAGCAAGCACTTACTGTCTGCCTTCAGAATGGCGACTAATTGGTAGGTAGGATCCCATTACATGTAATAATAATAATGAGTCAATGAACTTCCAGCTGTAGCTACAGTGGATGACATGGAGAATGAGCCGTTCAGTGCTGGTAGCTGAAGCTGTTTAACCTCTTACCTGTACCACTCCTTCCTCCCAGCCCTTAATGACCTCCATTCGTCCGATCTTGAACTTAAAGGGTTTGTTCCTGTCTCGAGAGGAGTCAAACTTTTTTCCATTCTGCAGCATACCTGCCAAAATAAAACACACTGCAAACATCAGACATAAATGCAAAGCAAAGACTGCATGCGGGATTATTTTAGGGATGTTTTTCACATGTGTGCAGCAGACCGGTCCTATGATTTAGGAATAAATCTGGCGGGGTTTCTTATCTTGGGTTGGTTTCAATTACTCAAATGAACAAAGGGACTGCGAATCAGGAGGCACTGGCCTGGTTTACCGGATTATTTTTAAAGTTAACTAGGCCATTGCTTGCCTGTATCTAGACCACAGGGAGAAAGGGGTAACAAAGGCGGAGCAGCGGAGGACTCCTTCAGAACACTGACCGACCGTTCAGGCATGGTAATAGCATCGAGGTCATTAAACATCACGAAAAGGCGTGAAAACACTGGGCTGCTTAATTAGTCCTTCTAATAGCTTGAGGGAATCCAAGTTGAAGCAATGTTCTGCTGCTCTGATAACTAATGAGAACTTTCTGAACCTTTAGACAGATGAGAGACCAAGGTAACAACAACAAAGTTTTCCACGGAGTTTGCTACTTTCCCTGCACAACCAATATGCGTAGAACTTTCATAAATGCACTCAAACATTACTTTGAAGATTTTAGCTCAGGTGCAGTGTTTTTTAATAGGTGCATGATTAGTGAAAGTTTCCCTCTGCCTCTTAGAAAACCTTCACTGTGGTTATATAAAGAAAAATTTCCATTTTATAACGTCTCTGCTGATCACCAATAAAAAAAAAGATGCATGTCAGCATGACTGTCATATCCTGACAACGAATTCGGAAAATTTTTGTTGAGTTTTATTGTGTGAATTTTCTGTATTATTCCCAGCTTTTTTGTTCAAATACACATTTAAATGTCAAAAATGGAACAATTATTGTGTAAAATGGATGCATCTGTCAGATTGTACATGCTCACTCCGATGACTGGAGCGAGATTTTTAAGATTTATTGCATAAATCCGACAAAAATTTGATTTTGCAGGCATGTAATTTCCTGCTTTAGAGGAAATTGATATTACATTATTTCTATTTTATCTATAAAGTGTTTGTAGATAAAGTTTCCAGATAACACTGTATAGAGGTTCAGTCTTAAGGCTAATTAACTGCTTGGTTGGCTGATATGTTCTCATCAGATAAAATTCTCAGTCATATGCATGGATTTTTCATAAGAAAAGTGCTACATCAACAGCCTTCCAGGATTCATTTATTATTGTTGATGGCGAGAGGAACAGACTGTCATATTTTCACAGCTTCTAATTTGCCGAACTTCATGGAGTCTAACTTATTTAACTTTTATTGGACGTTTATTTAGAGCCATCATTTCAAAGAAGTCAAATGTGCAGCTGCATTTTGCTCAAACAAATAGCTAAGAAGCAGAGTGTAAACTTTGTAAACAACGGTTTGCATATCAACAACCAACACGGTAGATCATGTGAAAACAGCAGCTAACTTGTCTGCATTATATTTTTAAATGTTTTTTGTGAAAGATAATTAAATTTTGTAATTAAAATATATTATATAATTACAATTTTGTAAAGTTTTCTATGCAGAAATCCTAAGAATACAGGCAGGTGCATGATGTTTGGCTTTAAATCTGTTATTTCAGTATAAAAGAAAGAGGTTACACTTTACCTTTTCTGTTTATTTCTGATTAAATTAGGCTAATAAGGCCCGCAGGCAGAGTGCACTGCTGCCCTCTCAGCTCATGCAGAGAGAACGTGCAGGTTTTCATGTCTCCACGATCAATCAATTGGTTGTGGAATACGTACGCTTTTAGTTCAAGATTTTCTTTCTGCAGCGCTAGCTCTACATTAGGATACACTGTGTGTCAACACTGTAATATTAAATGACAAATACTATGACTTAAGATATGGGCTGCATCCCCCACCTCTAGTATGAGCAGTTAAAATCCTTGTTTACTCTTGCATAAGGCCGAGTGGACATCATGCAAAAAAATATTCCACAACTTCCACTTGCATTTGGAGGTCGCCCTGTGATAGTGTTTTGATTTATATTCCTCTGTCGTGATTCAACAAGTGTGAATACTTGGCATTTAAAATTGGTGTTAGCTGAGGTTTGGTCGTAGCGTCTTACTCATCTAGTCATATGAAATGATGGTACTGTACCACTTCTCCCCTTTCATTCTCCCTAAACTTAGTAGGTCCATCATTCCCAAGAATCCCAGGAGCACATATATCAGTGGGCTGGTCTCAGTCCAGGCATGGAGTCATCAGGTTCGCACACCAATACGGATACCACCTGCTGCAGGGCATTCGAGTAGCAGAAAGACAAAAAACTTCTTGCAGCAACTGCAAAAAAAGTGGTTTCAGTTCCTGGTAGTGGTGCCTGCAAACACTCATTGGCAGCATCCACAGGTAGGAAGGCAGCCAGGGATCATGTCGCACAACTGACTCCTGTGGTTGGTCAGCTGAGAGTTTGCTGACGTGTGTGAGACTCGGTGTATCTACACACTTTACGTGCTTTAGGAAAAACTCCCAAGGAGCAGCCGCCAACTCCATGTTGGCTTGAAGAGGCAGCAAAGGCCTGAGATCCACACTGACAACTGGACAAAGCCACTTTGAAAGAGAAACAACAATGGAGAACACAGGGTTTCTGCAGAAATCAGCCAGTCAGCTAGCTTTTTGTAATTACATTTTAATACTATAAAAATTTTTAATGCCATGACCCGTGAACTCAACAAATTACACAGGGTTTTTTTGTAAAAAGATGATTTTTCTATGAAAACTGTCTGTACGTTTCCCTATTTCTGAATCTGGAAACCCTACCTGACCGCCCACGGGCTGCAGTCATTTTCTGAATTCCACGTTCTTCAGCCACTTTTGCTGGAATTTGCATTTCCTAGCTCTCCTCCACCGGGTCCAGCCTGTCGGTGGTACCTGACCGGCCGGAACAATTACCGCAGTGCTTTGGCATGTTCACACAGATGCACATATCTGATGAATCGCAGTCTATAATTATACATTATTAAAAGTGAAAACTGCACAAAGAATTTTTAACGCCCCTGAGAATCAAATTTAATGATTTTTAATGCCATTTAAGGCCAGCCTAGCCGTGCTAGACCCATGTTCTGAAGGCACAAGGGTCTAGGACCGCTCGACAGGGAGGGAGGCGGGCTAAAAGGTTGTCTTTCAAATCATTCTGCAGCAATTGGGTAGGTATACAACCAATCAACGCAACGAATAGGCTGACGGAGTTCCTAGAGTGCCGGCGGATTGTGGCTAAGTCCCATTAGCTTCCCAACCAGCGGAGCCAACTGGTATATTCAAGATTTGCCATATCCCGTCGGCATAAGTCCAAATACGTCTTTCTTCTCAATGAAACACTTCAGTGCCGTCCTTTGTTTATCTTTCAAGTTGAATTTTAGCTTCAAATCTTTAAGGGCTGTGGCCAAAGCCGAGTCGAAAGATAACTGTTTATTGTGCGCCGGTTGTTTCTGTCAGAATCGTCGCGCCTCTGTCGTCACTTAGTTACACCCGCCTTCATGGTGATTGGTCCGGCCAGTTTTAGGAGAATCCAGCCTCGAGCGTCATGGAGGGTAACTAGACCCACCCTGGCAGAGAATTAAATTTGTTGCTGTGGGTTGTCTAGCGCGGCTAGGCTAATTTAAGGCCTTAATTTTCACAAAATCAATGTCATGACTATTAATGCTTTTTAATGCCCTGCAGAAACCTTGGAACAAAATACCAACAACATTCAGTTCCCACAGATCAAAATACGCAGCAGTGTGGTCCTAAAGAAACATATGGCTTCTAATATTAGAGCATTGTGTGAGATTTGCACAGTACAGGTACTCTATATAAATGCTTCCTTTAGTTCTTCACTTCATAGCAAAAGCAAAATCCAAACCTCTCCCTAACCCCCTCTTGTATCACTGCTCTGTTATCACTCCTGGTGCAGCTAAGCATGGGTGGGGTCTCTGCAAAAATAAAGCCAGGCCTGTCCCCTTCCTGAGCTTGGCTCCCAGACTCTCTACCCTCGTGAGAAGAGCTTTCACTTGGTAGTGCGCTGGCTATATCTGCAGAAAGCCCTACCACACAGGGGTGGGGTTATTTTTACTCCGTTTACTGTATCCTGTCTTGCCCCCGTCTAGGAGCGTTGCCAGCACAAGAGTCCCCTCGGCTCAAGTGTGGATGAAATGAGTGATGTGTAAAGATATCCATCTATGAGACTCGTATGCTTTGCTGTGTTACACATATGCGGGCACAAACATCTCAATACAAAGAGCAAAATCTCGATCATTCTTCATTCATGTAATGGAGTAACTGGGAGTGGCTGTGTGTGTAACTGGGAGTAAACTTGGTGCAGCCTGAAAATGATCCTCAGCAGTGCCTTAAAAAATTACACATGCAAAACAAGAGTCAATTTGGAAGAAAATAAGAAGTGTACTGGAACCAGGAGGGTTTACTGAATACTGATGCATGTGCTTATGCATATGCATGTTTCTATTCATATTTCTGAGCCATCATTTCAGCTGGGTAGGCACTGCATGAAATTAATCTGTCCAGTCCCAGAATACAAGATGTGAAAAGCCTGTCAAGCACTCAGACAACTCAATAGTCAGTACCCTTGTTTTCCACATAACTATCAAATAAATCCGGAAAGATTTTTAAGATATCCCAAAAAGAAAAAAAAGAAAAAGAAAATGCACATTAGGCTTATTTCCATTCACTGCTTTGGAGCAAAAGTTGCCATATAGGCGACATGGCCGTAACAAACAGAGTAGAAGAAGCTGGAAACGAAGCCAGCTGTTTGCCAAATGCTAGAAAAAAACCCATGCCAGTATTTTCTCTTACTTGGTATAATCTAGTCTTACTTTAGTGCACTTTTTAAAATACTTTCAGTTATGTATTGTACTGATATCCTTCTAATTTTCTACCAGGCATTGTATTTCCGCATTATGATATCAGATTTTCTTTTCTGAGCGACATCTGGCAAAAGAATGTCCTTCTGGGGTAATAAAGTTTCATCTATGAGCCAGAAATGGACAGAAGAGGAAGTCTTCAGGATTTGTTTTCAACTGGACAGGTTGTAATTATTCCTTCATGACAGCTGGTATCACGCCGACTCTTCCGAAACAGTCCATGTCAAGCAAGCATGATAACTTCATTACAAAGCTGTTAATATTTCTTTCTAAATTTGCCATTTCCAAAACTTTTTCTAAATCGTAGAATATGTCATGGAAACACAGCTAATGTTTAAGCGGATTATTTTTGGTTTATTTTAGGAGCAAGACGTGAACGTTTCCCACTGCAACGACCGGTCAATTGAGAGTTTGGCATCTCCTGACATACAGCCCGATGTGTCAGTCTATTTATTTCTGAGTCACACATCTACAGCCTCTCACCTTCAGCACGTTTCATGGTGAAGCCTAGAGCTCAAACATGGTAAGGATTGATGTCCACATTTAGGTATGATGTCATCGCTAGCAAGCCCTCCAGAACGTCTCATCATGGAGGTCAATAATGCAATTAGTTTTAACCAATAGGCTGCACCGAACACTGAAAAATCACAGGCTATGTTGTTTTCCTTATATTGACTGATATCAGCTTCCATTTTGTACATCCAGCCTGACATGCAGAGAAATAAAGCTCGTGACTGCAGCTGATAGAGCTGCCAGTCTGCGGGCAGACCAGCAGTCAGCCATGAAATAAGAAATGACAAATAAGAATGTGTGTGAGCGAGTGAATTATTTTGTCCTGCTGCTTTCAGGCCATAGTTGTTACCGTTCTTAATGACCACTCGGCTAATTTGGGCGCCCATAACTCTCACCAGAGTCAGAGGAGGGTCACGCAACATATCTGTGCGTCTGCATGTTTAAAATCCCAGAGGTGAAAGTGGGGATCAGAAAGGCACAGCAGCAAGAAAGTGCGAGAAAGTTTCGTTGAGGGTGAAGCTCTAAGGCTAAAGGCTGGGAATAGAGTGGTTTCAAATCCCAGCATGTATTAGGAAATCACCCTCTCCCTGCTCTTACTTGTTTGTCTTTGCTATCTAGAAAACTAACACCAGTGCAGGGTGGAGGGTACAGCCTGTGGTTGTGCACTAAGAGCCAGCTGGAAGACTTTAACAGGATCATGTCACCAAATCTACAATGAACCTCTATTACCAGCACTAGGTCTTTATCAGATCTGGACTCTCTAAGCTTCTAAATCAAACAAATGTTGGTTAGGCTCTGTCGCCTTGCTCTGAAAGTCTTCATCAGTTCAGCTTTCGTACAAATTCCTGAGCTATTAAAGCAAGCTAGTTGAGTCTAGCAGCAAAATGGGATTAAGGAAGATGAATTATTTTTCAGTATTTTGCTGAATCCATGTAGATGTCCACTATCCTTCAAAAGCTTGGGCAATTTCTTGTTTTCCATGAAAACTCACACTTTTATTCACGTGCTAACATAACTGCACAAGGGTTTTCTAATCATCAATGAGCCTTTCAGCACCATTAGCTAACACAATGTAGCATTAGAACACAGGAGTGATGGTTGCTGGAAATGGGCCTCTGTATCCCTATGTAGATATTCCATTAACCCTCCTGTTGTCTTCATTTACGGACACCAAAAAATATAGTTTCCCTGTCTGAAAATTTTTTTAAAATTCTGAAAAAAAAGAAGTTTTTTTTGCAAAAAATTGCAAAACCTTCAGGAAGAAAATACCAGTAATTCCTTAAAAGTTTCCCTTAAAAAATTACTTTATAAAAATCCTCCATATTCGTCAAGAAAATTCTTGTAAATATTTTCAAAAAAATGAGTAAAACTTTCAAAAAAAATCCATAAAATATCTGAAGTGATTACAGATATATCAGTGAAACTTCTGATAATTTCTTTAAGAACATTCACACACACACAAAAAAAAGTCAACCAAAAATATGGTCTTAAGAAACATTTTTGAATTTTATTTTTTTCATTTATTTTATTTCAACCCAAAAAATGTTCAAATATTTCCCAAAAATGTTGAAAATGTGGACATCACAAGTTTCCCAGTGAAAACAGTTGTTTTTTTCCCCACATTTTCAAAATGTAAAATGGGTCAATTTGACCCACAGGACAAGACGAGGGTTAAAAATCAGCCGTTTCCAGCTAAAATAGTCATTTACCACATTAATAATGTCTAGACTGGATTTATGATTCATTTCATGTTATCTTCATTGAAAAAAAAAGATTTTCTTTTAAAATTAAGGACATTTCTAAGTGACTCCGTACTTTTAAACGGTAGTGTATCTGATGCATTACTTATTTACATGTGTACACAAACCTTATTGTCAAGCACATACTGTACATCTCACACTGGTGCTATCACTTACAAACCAAACGCTCTCAGTGTTATCAAGGGAAACGACATTCTTCAGCTAATCTCCTGGCTGGTGTTCAACACAAAGGCTCCTTTCAAACTGCAGGCAAAATGGGCGCAAATCTGATTCCTCTGCTCATATGTGGCTTGGATTGTATAATGGCGTGACCAGCACAAATCACATGGAATCAATTTAAATTCTGATTCAAGCCACTTCCACACACCTAAGTCCCATTCGGGTCTGATTTTTTTGCAATGCAGCAACAATCTGAGGGACCATACTGGAATTCATGCGACTTTTGAGTCACTCTAGATCAAAATCGTCACAATTCTGCACTGGTAGGAGTCATTTGTGGGGCTTTTCAACTGACAGAGAACCAGTTTGGTTCTCAGTTCCATTTAGGACCCACAGAACTACAAAACACCCTATAGCAAACGGACACATTTCGACAACGGCCCCTTCAGAAGATCAGGCAAAAGTCATTGTCTCCATTTAGCTTCTTTATCTTCAGGTTTCCAACACACCAGTATTTTAGGTTCTGAAACTGAATATTTTTAGTTGAAATGCCCAGAACTTCATTCATTAATGAGAACTGAACCGGTTCTGCGTTGGTCAAAAAGCCTTGTCGGTAAAAGAGGACTTTACAATGTCAAAAGGTGCAGTAATCCATCTAAGTTGTCAGCTGATACTAAAAAACTCAGTGCTTTCTCAGGAAGATTTGTTGCATGAACTGAGTCTTACAGAAAGATGCTGACTGATGTGGCTTGAAGTGGCTCTGACATCCTCAAATTTTGCGTGAAATCTTTGTCAGCGAAGCCGTTCTCATTACAAAACCAACACTCCTGGATCCGACTTCGCATCCACGCACACGTCCAAAAAAAGCAGTAGTTCTGTCCTCAAAAAGCCACAATTAAAAATCTGGCTCTCTTTCTCTTTGTCCTCATTACCATCTGCTCAAGCTTCCACAGAACATTCAATTAGAAATTAAACCATAAATGAAGACTTTTATGGCTTTTATGCTTACTTCCATACGACATGGAGCTACGTGTGACATCTTTAGTGCGTGTGGGTCAGTTCACGCTGGAATCTACCAGTGACCACATTTTTAAAAATAATGTCAACAGCCAAACTAAATAATTGAATCTGAGCAATAAATCCAAATTGAGCACCAGGGATTTCTAAGCTCATATTTGCACACAGCTCTACCCTTAAACATTGGCTCATTTTTTCAGCGTTTATCGCCTGCAAACGCACTTCCCCTGCTAATACAATAACAGCTCTTTTTGTGTGCCATGAGTCAAGCCCTGCGTGCCACCGCTGCCAAAACACCAGCAGCGCATGGGTACATCCTGTGAGTCAAAAATGAAAAGGCACATAAAAAAAAGACGCAGAGGACCTGAATGCACCATCCTGAATGTAACATAAAAGAGGACAAGAGGACTCAGTTCGCTTTAAAGAACCACAAGGGCTATTCTCAGGCTCTGATGCGTCCTGGTTGTCGGACACTGCAGCCAATTCTGTCTCACTCAGGGACGTGATGAGCACTTAATGTAATTGTGACAACAGCGAGAAAGGAAATACGACAGAAGAGCTAGGAGAAGTGCAGATTATGCGCATTCCTATAAGTGGAGGAAAGGTGTTGATTGAGTACACAAGCCAATTATCAGATTTGGCTCTTTTATTATTTCAAATAATGCTATGTATAGAGGAGCAAGAGCAAGTGGCTACCAAACATTCATAATGCAACACTCCAGGCAGGAATTGACTATATCTGAACAGAGCAGCTTCACATCCTGAGATACATCATTTCCAATTATAGCATAATTCATCACTGCAGTAGCTGATCTCTGCAGAAATCAGCCCCAAAGGGAAACGCGATGCCTGTCCCCACGAAACTTACTAAGACTGCATTTACTACCCATAGTTGCAGTACGTCTTTACAATGGCGCACATGCTGTTTTTGAAACAAAGCTGCAATTCTTAAATAAAATTAAACACTGTGAGAAACTCGGTCAAGACAGGCAGCCAGAACTGCAACGGATTAAGACAGTCATAGGGAAAGGAAATCCCTCCACACTCGTACGTGCACACACACGTACCTTTGATACAAAAATACACACAAACCTGTTCACTACAGACAATGCCAGCATGTGTACAATAACTTTTATAACCACATAATAGGCGTGTGATACTCAGACGGCAGACGGATGACATGCGAACTAGGTTTTGTTTACTTTCTGTCTGACCTAGTTGTCTGGACTGCCAACCCCGGGGCACAGAACAACCCAAATTTATTTCCCAAACGTCTCAGCGTCTTAGTGCCCCACCTCAAAAATGGGCAATCTGACAAGAGACAAACAGGAAAAAAGACGGCATCTGTGTGTGTGTGTGTGTGTGTGTGTGTGTGTGTGTGTGTGTGTGTGTGTGTGTGTGTGTGTGGAGTGAGCTGGAAAATGGCAATGACTCAATGAAACCACAAATTCCTCCTCGAAAGCATACACATATTAATACTGTCTACGCATGGTAGTAATATTATAGATATCTATTACACCGCAACTCAGTCACAATTTTATTTAAGGTATCTATAACGTCAGTCTGATGAGAGAGAGCTACACTTCGTTTTGATCGGTCACAATAACAGCTTCACATATCTCAAACGTCATGACAACTAGTCTGAATTATCATGCACAACGTTATTCATGCAAGTTTTACCACTGGATATTGGGTGGAGCAAAGCGGTTGAAGAAAGCTAGCAGAAGTGAAATAGAAAGAGTGGAGGAGCTGTGTTCATTCAAGATTTGTGGTTGACGTTTACGAGACGTCTGTAATTACATTTTGATTGCTGAAAATTCCAATTGATGATATCTATAAAGTCATACAAAGCTCAAATTAAGACCTAGACATCTCAAAACAACAAAGAAGATGTCTTGAATTGCGGAAACATAACCACAATTAAGATGAGTCAAAAAGAAACAAGAGATACCTGAAACTAGAATTACAACTAGTTATGTATCTGCAATGTAAGTTATTGTCAGGTGAATTGTAGATACCTGTAATTAGACACCCCACACATACATATAGCAATTCTAGATATTTGAAATGTTCTTGTTTACCAGGACGATTAGTCTCGCTATTAAAAGTTAAAATGGCCTGCTGTAGCTTCACATGCTGTGTCCACTGTGAAAGCTGGATTGAAGACTAAGAAGTATTGTGCTACAAACATTGTGAAAAATGTTTCTCAACAAGAAATAAAAGGTAATAATTACCTATGTAATGAACCACGCATGTCTGGCCTTTCTTTGGAAATGTTCTTCCTGTAAACAAAGAGAGACAAAAACAAGTGTTACTGTGTGATTGTGAACCTCTTGAGACTGGCAGCTTAATCTCGTAATTAGCAATGACTAGTTAAATCTGGTGAGGTTCTCCTGGCAGGGATGCCATAAACTCCTTATGCCTGCAGACATACTAAAGTAAGACAGCATCTGTCACCTTCTTTCTCATATTAAAACTTTACCCTGGAGGCTTTTTTCCCCACAGTGCAGGGCTATCAGATGCATCTAATTAAGTTATTAGAGCCTCACCTACACCAAGTTAATGCCTTGACTGTGTGCTATACTTGACTGCGCATCTTCTCTCTCTGCCAAACGTAAATGACTGTGTAAGCGAATTCCTAATTTAAAGACATTTGCAGATTAAGTTTGGCACCTCCTGCAAGTGTGGAGAGTTCTAGAAAGATGCAGTACAGGCGTCTGTGTTGATGAATAACAGTAAAAAAAAAAAGGATTTTACAACCCCCAGTTTACATCCCGAATACTAATAAGAGTTGCTAACTGTCTAATGTGAACATTTTCGTGCCCGCTCCACCCAGAAACGTGACATTTTACCTACATAATTAATATCTAACAAGCTTTGAACGAAATTCTGGGGGACTACGGAGCCCCAACACCCCGCATCAAAGCACAGACAAGCTAATAATTCAACTTACCATCACCGGGAGATATTGTCTCCACTTCCACGCCCATGGTTGCGCTACTTCAAGGATCAGCTATGAAACATACAGCACCCAAAAAAAAGCCCCTTTCTCCGGCCAGTGTCACCCTTTTGCGGCTACGAGTCGGACTTTAACGATAGAAACCATGCAGACACCGAGCACTGCCTAACTGGAGCTCCCAGCCAGACGAGACACCACCAAGATATTTTCCGGAGGCAGCGTCGAGAGCTCCAACTACCGCACGTACGTCGTCTTCAGTCCCGTCAGACTTTTGCGCAACGCGGTGGAAGTGCTGTGCGTCAAGTTAATTCATCCACCGTCCTCTAATGTTAGTTTAATTTCAATTTCTAGCCTTTATCGCAGTAAATATATAGCTGTTTTTTCTCTGGCGTTTGACTTTAACAGTTAAAAACGGGACTGCTATATTTCAACTACATTTCCCATGATGCACCGAAACTAGCCGACAGTTTTGCTTCCGGTTTATTTAAAAACGCTAAAGCCACATTTTCAGAGTTTTAACCGGCAAAATGTGAATTAGGACGCAGAAGACTCACTTTTAGTGCTTTACGCGAATTCCTCAAGAGATGTTTGCTGTTTTACAAGGTATCTGCACGTTAAAATTGCATGCTATCGATGTTTCCGCTATTTAGTTGTTAGCATGTAAGTTCACTTAGCTAGTGATTCACAGTTAGTGTGAATCTGTTTCATTCGAACCACATGTTAAATATTACTACTCCTCAGTAAGGTTCAGTTCTGTTTTTATATACACTCCATGCATTTTTCATATTCTGACTAGCATATTAATGTGATCTAGTCAACTGTGTATAGAGCTGCAACAATTGAGTGATCGCTAAAATTAATCGCCTAATATTTTGATTATATTTTACTCATTTTGAGGAGGTCTGAAATTTGATTTCAGCTTATAAATGTGTCTTTCCCCCCTCATTTCTTTACTCCTCTATGACAGTAAAATAAATATCTTTGTGTTGGGGACAAAACAAGACCTTTGCAGACATAATTCTGCACATTTGGGAACATTGATTGACATTTTTCACCACTTTCCAATATTATATTCACCAAATAAGCAATTGGTTAATTGGTAAAATAATCAACATATTAATCAATGATTAAAATAATTGTTGTGTGTAATTAGTTTTCTGTCGACATCTCACATTGAGGAAAATGAATCTGTATTTGATATTGAATCTTCATTCAAAAAGTAAATGCTGTGATGAAACACTCTTATCCAATAATGATAATAAAAATAATATCCTGTGTGGTTGCAACTAATAATTTTTTTTCACTGTTGATGAATCTATCGATTATTTTCTTGATTAATCAGGCAGTAGTTTGGCCTATGTAATGTTAAGAAAATAGTGAAATGTTTCCCAAAGCCAGAGATGACAAAATATTGCATTTTAAGAAGCTATATTGGAACATTTAAACATGTTTCCCTTTGAAAAATGTACTTAAACCGTTTTATTTTCACATTATTGGATGCTTAATTTAATATGTGATAATCAATTGATTAATCGATTAATTGTTGCAGCTCTAATATCCCGAGCTCCCAGCAGAACCTGTGTGTTCTTAAGGTCATCACACGGTAAGCAGCTATAGGTGTTCGTCACACTGCCTCAGCTCAGGCTGGGGGGGATTAAAGCATGTACTTGGAAGGAGACATGAGAGGCTTTTGCTATTCTTAAGCTGCATAGGTAGCAATAGCTACTCCTGCTCCAGCCCCGTTCAGATCGCAGACAGGGCTCTGGAATCAATGTTAGTTTTTTGAGTGATATTCTTTTATCTTTTTCAAGCTTCTTCACACCTGCCAGGATGGATCTTGGTAAGGCTAAGCTAATCAGGACGGGTCTCAACTGTCTTCACCAAGCCATCCACCCCGTGCACGGGATCGCCTGGACGGACGGCAAGCAGGTCTGCCTCACGGCGCTCTACTTCATCAATGGGGAGGTGAAGTTTGGGGACACTAATGTTATCGGGCAGTTCGAGCACGTCTTCGGGCTCTTCTGGGGGCCGCTGTGCTGCTCGGATTCTCCTGCTCTGTTGGCCGTTCAGCACAAGAAACATGTCACCGTGTGGCAACTGCAGCTCAGTGCGCTGGAGCAGAACAAGCTGCTGTGCACTCAGACCTGTGAGATGAGCGAGCCTTTCCCTTTGCTGTCTCAAGGTTGCGTCTGGCATCCGAAACTGGACATTCTAGCTGTGCTGACGAAGAGGGACACTTCTGTGCTGTTTTCTGTCAGAGTGGACAACCGGAGAATCAAAGCAGACATTAAAGGTAGTGGACTCATTCACTGTGCTTGCTGGACTAAGGATGGTACACGCCTGGTGGTGGCTATAGGCAGCGCTCTCCACTCCTACATCTGGAATGACATCCAGAAGAGTCTGGTGGCCTGCTCCTTCTGCCCCATCTTTGACGTCGGGGGGTACATCTGTGCCATCGAGGCGACAGGGGAGGCTCAGGTTGCCGTGGCTACAGAGCTGCCTCTCGATAAATTATGTGGGTTGAATGCAGGCATCGCCTTCGACATGTCGACAGAGCAGGACTCGCTGCAAGGCCATGGCTCGCACATGTCAGAAGACGACAGCCTGCTGGACTCGAGGAGGAGGTCGTTTGAATCAGAGAGGGCTTTCATGCCCAGCTCAGGTCCTCTAGATCTCACCCACCTCCTGGCGAGGCACCGTCGCTCCGACCCAAGCCCCCTCATCCACCTGCGTCGCCGAGACACAGTGACGGGTTCTGGACAGGATTCCTCACACCTCATTCTGGTTACCTACGACCGAAAGGTCACCACCACCCGCAAAGTCAGCATCCCAGGGATTCTGGTCCCCGACATTGTTGCTTTCGATCCGCGGGGATCCACAGTCGCGGTGGCCTCCAACACCTGCAGCATGGTTCTCGTTTACTGCATCACTGCGTCTGCGATGCCCAACATCCAGCAGATTTCTCTGCAGGCGAACGATAGGCCCAAAGGAGTGTGCTTCCTCAGTGACAAGATGCTGCTGTTGATGGTGGGCAGGCAGAAGTCCAACGACCCTGCCTTCCTACCGTCTTCCAACACAGATAAATACATTCTTCGCCTCATAGCCAAAGAGCTGATGTACGATGGAGAGACTTCTGTCACGCCATCCCCCCCTGCCAACCATGAGTCCACTTCTAATTTCTGCGCACGGATTAGGAGACACTCAGAGAACCTGTCAAAGGATGACAGGGAACGCACAGGGATAAAGGACTTGGTGTTGCCTGGAAGGGGGATAGTTGGTTCGCCAGGGAACAGGCGCAGGCTGGTGGAGGAAGTGAGGAGCACCGAGGCCAGCCCCGTCACCAGCTCTGTGGACTTCTCTGACCGAGCTTCAGACAGAGCCCCGTCCAGTGCCTCTTCCGTCACGGTGGAGAACTTTGACATGGATCACGTCAACCGTATGTCCAGCCTGGCGGTGGCCGGCCAGGTCAGCAGGGAGTCCAGCCGGTGCAGCTCTCCTCGCTTCGAGCCGTCGGAGAAGCTTCACTCGGAGCCGACGCTGCCAATGCCTGACAAAACCTCTGCCGGGGCAAAAGAGCGGGCGCTGGAGCAGCTGGTTCATAACATGGAGAGACTTTTTACTCGCTTTACAGAAGTGCAGCAGTGCCTGACGGAAATCAGAGATTGTACGCAGAATGGCAAGAAGGCCCTGACTGTCTACCCCAATGCCTGTGAAGCCCCTTATGTCAATGTCACATACCAGGTACAGTTTTCTTCACTACATTTTCCTATTCATTTGTTAGCCTGCTGTAGCTTAAGTTTTTTCCTGGTTCAGGTGCAACAGCAAACCTTATTTGTTGTATGCATTTTTCTGTTGTTTTTGACCACTTTATGGACAAAAATGCTGATTATGTTTGGTCTCATGAAATCCAGGTTAACAAAACTGTTTAAGAAAATCATTTTAATTCTCAATTCTTATCATTTTTGTGCTTGTGATTTTTCCCTTGGCGGTGTCTTAAACTCTTTCTTTTTGCATCTTTTTTTTCTGTTCTTTGTGTACACGCAGAAGCAGTTGTCAGAAAACGTGTTCATTGACGAGCGGAGGCCGGTGCTGCTTTGTGACGGGAAGCTGTGTCTGCGCGCCCTGCAGGACCTGTTCGGCCTCACCATTGTGGAGATGATGTATGGTATGTGCAGGAAACTAAGCTCTGATGTCGAAAGGTCAACACATGCACTATACAGACAATTAGTAACCATGGTAAACTCAGCACTGCATCGCTTTCAAGCTTGTTTGTTTGGTGTCAGAAGTCCTTTTAAACCCTGGAACGCCACTCTGAAGCACCATCTAAGCCGCCTTTGTAGAATCCTCCTGTGTGCCTGTGAGATTATCCGTGTTGTAACAGAGCGTGCACAGGGTCGGCTAATTAAAACCACCTCGAGGAAACTGCTTAGGAAGGTCTTCCCCTGTGTGTATTTTCAGCTGTCTTGTATGATGGGTTTCCCCAGCGAGGTCAGCGAGAAGTCATCGACTAAAACCTTCAGCATTCAGCTTTTTTTTCCCCATTAAAACCTTTAAGTTCTCCGCTCAGCATGCACCTTCTTTGAAAAAGAACCTCAGGCTCATTGCAGCTTTCTACAGCTATAGGTACGTGTTCTTGCATTGTTCTACCGTTAACGTGCCTAAGCTATAATTGGAAGTGATTAAGAGCCTAGGTCAGATTACAAGGTTTTAAACAAAAGCAGCTTAATGTGCATAGTGTTTTGTTGCTGTCGCTGCTGCAAAGACAGGCTGTCCTGAACTGATACCAGCGAGGTATAGATCTCATCTATACTTAATTTGCTTATTAATTAAACAGAACTCAAATATATGGAAAATCATTCTTGGCTAATACTCGACTGTTTGGTTTTTACAGGACCGTTGTGGATTGTACTCGTGGCAGACGCAGACGGCTTTGTTCCTTTGACGTTTAAGCCCAAAGATGAGCTCACGGTGCGGAACGGGAAGCGAAAATCGACCCTTCGGACTCCTGGGAGTCCAGAGAACTCCAGTCCAACCAGCCCAGCCCCCAGCCAAAACCCAAACACAACCACAGAGGCCTCCACGTAGTAGCTCTGAACACACACAACCTCAATGTGTGGACTCAAATAATCTGATTGGTTCACAGTACAGATGGATCTCAACTGATTCTGCTTTATTGGGATCAATACCAATCTTGATTTTTAGGCAGTAAAAAACTACTTTGCCAAGATATCAGCTGATATTCTGGAGAGATGCAACCATATGTGGCAGTAATTTCAAAGCAATTTATGTTACAATTTAAGTAGAGACACCACTTGATCTCCTCGGATGTGACGGTTACTCTGCTACATGTGCTGCAGAGAGCTAGTTATGCTGGATAAACTATGCAAATGCCAATTCTAAATGATCTTTGACTCTTTTTTTTTAAAATCATATTCTGTAACAACACAGGTTTTCATATTGAACATATATGCCGAAAAGTATGAGCTGATATCGGTCGGTCTCTACCTTCTGTGAGCCACATTAAACTCATTTTTGTATTGAACCACAGTGTAGATTTGAAAAGGGCTGCCTGTGTAATGTTTACTACTTTGAAATGGAAGCTTACCGAAGAGAAACTGGGGGTAATGAGCCACAATTGTTTCCCTTTCTTGTTTTTTTTTCTTACTTTGACCAAATGCAGTGCAGCTTTGAGCGTCTTCTACAGAGATTTTCTTCACAAGAGAAAATACTGGCTAATGTATGACGTAAAGCACTCCAGATTTCTCAGCACTTAAATGCTAAATATTTTACCTCAAATGTCACAAGTTCAAATTACCCATGCTGTGCAGCCATTTGGAGTGAAATTGATCTCTATTACGGTCATGACAACACAACTGAAGCACTTTTTCCTCGGTTCAGTACCACAACTGCCCACAAGGGGGAGCAGCAGCAACAGAACAGTCTGTTTAGGTCACACACTGTTGTTAGGATTGTTTTTGAAGGCCAAAACCGAATGTAGCTAGCATTCTGAATATTAAATTTGCATAACCAGCTCTGTTTTTTTTGCGTGTTCTTTACACTGCACCGCCTCTTCAGCAAAGAAACACAACAACTACACACTTATTGTCTACCAACCAACCTCTACAACATTTATTCATATCATCAATCGTTTTAGAATCATAAATAAATAACGGTGTTGTAGAGCTAAACACAGCAAATAATGATATACATTCATTTATATAAATTAGGTAATCTTATATATATTTATTTATCCAAGATGACTATACAGTACATGTGAAAATGAAACAAAAAATGTTTACATTAAAACAATTTAACTATGTAATCAGTGTAATATACACTAAAGAACAACCTTCCAGCTGCTTTGCTGGAATCCGTGGCTTTGTTTTTTTGTTTTTTTTCTCTGTGAAATTCACTCCATTCAAGATCCAGGTCACACATTACTCAAATCTTCCACAGTTCTGGAGCTGACGCTTTGTTTCCTGTGAGAGACATCAATATCAGTAATGTTCATGTAACTTTACTCGTCCATTTTTTTTTTTTTGATTTCCCTGCTTCCTTAGACATAAAAACGACCATCTGCAAAACAGAACTCAATGTGTCAGTGGAGCTGAGAGGCTAAAGCTGTTCCCTCAGGTGTCCGTTTATGATTTCTACACACCGTAGCTCCTCCAGGCACAGTTTGTTCCTGAGCCGGACGTCTTCGCTGATGGGATAGAGGAGGAGGATCATTAACCCGGTGACGATGAAGGCCACTGGGGCGGCGCCGATCAGCAGCTTGAGGGTGTAAACCACTGGAGCTGGCTGCTTGCAGGCGCCGGTGTCGTAGCCTGCAAACCTGCACACACACACACATTAAACACAGGTTACTGGAAAATCAGCCTGAAGCTGCAGCAAATGAGCAAACTCGACACCTCTGGCATGATGAATTATGCATGGGAGCGGGGGGTTAATGGGGTTTTTTAGCGAGGTATCATGACACGCTAAGTGCAGCTGGGTCAATATATATTGGAGAGGGATGAATCTTGCATACATTTTTATTAAAAGTTTTGAAAAATATGTTTTTATGTTCATTATGATCATGTCTTTACAAATTCCATAATTATTTATGATGGAAACAATCACTTATTGATAAAATATGACTGGATATCACTAAATGTCAATTAAATAGCAGTCTCAATTTAATAACAACCACTTTGTAATTAGCTAAACAATAATAAAATGAGCTCATTCAGAAATAGTTTTGGTTGTGTTCTCTCTCTCTCACTTCCCTCTCAAGGAAGTGTGTTAATTCCAGATCACATGACCTGCTCATTTTCTTTCTCTCTGGTCATTTTCAGTCCGTTTTGTGGGCATTTTAGCTCTTTTTGTTTTCATTTTGTGCCTTTCTGTGGCCATTTTCAGCCGGTTTGGGGTAATTTTAGGTGTTTTTGTGGCCATTTTGCAATTTTTGTAGTTATTTTGTGTCTTTGTATGATAAATATCTGTCTCACTGAATCATTTTGTGTTTTTCTGTGGTCATTTTCTGTCAGTTTTTGTCATTTTGTGCACTTTTGTGGTCACGTTGTGTCTTTTCGTGGCCGTTTTCAGTCCGTTTGTGGTAATTTTAGGCGTTCTGTGGTCATTTTGTGTCTCTCTGTGGTCATTTTTGGTCATTATCAGTCTGTCTGTTGTTGTTTTGTCTCTTCATGATAATTATGTCTCATTGATTCATTTTGTGTTTTTCTGTGGTCATTTTAGTTTATAGCACAAATGGTGTTTGGTTATGGGCGGCCATGTTGATTTTAGGCGTGAAAACAGCAAAACTGTCAAATATGATAGATGTTAACTATATTACAAGAAGTCCTGCAATTATATATTGACCCAGATACACTAAATGGGAATGCAGACTTACTCCAGGCAAAGCGTGGACACTCCCAGGGAGATACCAGCGGCGAATTTAGTGAAGAAGACGTAGAAGGAGTAGAAGATGGCTTCGTGACCTTTGCAGTAGGGGTTGGCCAGTCTGAAGTCGTCCACCACGTCTGGCAACATCGACCTGGAAAGAAAAAAAAAAAAGATAAATTGCGTGATTTATCTGAAAGGCTGCACATCAGTCGATGATTTCAGGTCTGCTTATAGCGCCCCGATATACCAGTCTGCTAAAATTACAGGGCTAATAACACGATTAGATGATGAGCAGCGGGCGGCACCATAAACAATCGGCTCATCCAAAATAAACATGCCCCCTCCGGAGGCTGTAATTTGAGGTTTTGGGGAGGAGGCAGGAGACGAGCAAGGAGCGGTGACGGCCAGAGAAACGTCTGGAAAACAGATGTAAAGATACCTAAAAGCTCTATAGTGGCAAAGGAGATTTTAAGTAGATGCCACCTGTAATTTAAAAAAAATGACATCAGCTTTGTGACCGGCACTTGACCTGACGAAGATCTCTGAGCAACAAACCACTGCTGGGGCTTCAATAACAATATTTTGCATTAAATGAGAACTAAAATTAGCAGCACGATGACGTCTGAATGTAAACAAAGTTGGAGCCCTGCTGGATTTTCATTATTATAAAGGTATATATCGCACAATTTGCGATGGAATTTTTGCTCTACCACTTTTTTACTGCAAGTGAAGAAATAGAATATTCAAATTTAGCATAATATAGTAAACTACACTATGAGATTCAATCAGCATTACAACATACGTTAAGCAAGAAACTAATAAATATGGAATCACAGGAGTGCCATAAGAAAAGATAAATCTGATTTAAAAAATAGGAAATAAATGTACACATATAAAGAGAAATAAATAAAAAAATCTATTTAAAAAATGAGGAAATAAATGTGTAAATATAAAGAGGAATAAACAAAAAATAAATTAAAAAAAATTGGGATATATGAAGGTAAATTTTGTCTTTCCTTTTCCCATTAGTTTTTCCTATTTCTTGTTTTTTTTTTCAATAACAAAATGGAAAAAACAAGAGAAAAAAGAAAGGGAAAGGGGAAATGCAAAGACAAAATTTACCATCATATGTTCAGATTTTTTAATAAATTAATTATTTTTTATTTATTTATCTTTATATTTACGCATTTTTATTTATTTCACAAATATTTCCTTTTTGTTTAACAGATGAAACTGTTAAATACTGAACATATATTTCTAAAATT
This sequence comes from Acanthochromis polyacanthus, assembly GCF_021347895.1. NCBI lineage: Eukaryota > Metazoa > Chordata > Actinopteri > Pomacentridae > Acanthochromis > Acanthochromis polyacanthus. The sequence continues at coordinate 4,553,248 of NC_067128.1, forward strand.
AGATACAATTTGTAATAACATAAAAATAAGTATCGTTTTTATATTATTACTGTGTTTTAGGTGATTTCGTTGTTTTCAAACATGTAAATATCAAAAAATGTCACTTTAAAAACGGCAAAAATGAGGGAGAATCACTGTATTTTTATGAGCTGGTTATTTTCTTTTATTTTCCAGATTCCTTGTGGTGAACCAGGTGGAATATTACCATTTTTTGCTGTTGTTTGTTGCACAGTTTCTCTTGTTTTTACCGTGCAGAGAGGTTGCATGGATGTTTAAGATGAGTTCACTGATTCAGAACACCAATTCAAAACAAAATAAATGCAAAATCTTGCTTTTTTGTGCGTGTTTTTGGTGCTCAGACCATCGAGTCTCACCATGGCAGCAGGAGCGACGCAGCGACACTGAGTCCAGAGGAAACGGCCACAACGTACGCCACCACCACGTTAGGAATGAACACCAGCATCAGGGTGAAAGGCATGATCCACTAAAGAGACAAACAAAGTGGAGGAAAAGTTAGTTTCGTTAACCTGACGTGACTTTTCAAGACTCTCTTCCAAATGTGTTTCCGGGATTAAGACACTTCCCAGTTCATCCACAAGATGGCACAAACATTAAAGCTCAACAGCTATCAAAATAAAAACACTTCTTCACTCACTGTGATGCCACAAAAAGCAGCCGTCTTCTTCCCGAATCTCTGCAGAAACCATTGCCAGAGAGGAATGCTTATCACTGCAGAAACCTGAGCACAAAGATAATGTGAAATGCAGACGTGAGGAGAATTATTCTGAAACATTTCCTCCATAAAACATAAACTCTTCTAAAGCTACTGCTATAAAGGTCTGAACTGAGCAGATAATGAAAAAAAATTAAAGTATAACACAGAGTACGAGTGAGATGTTGGAGCTCTTTGTGTTCCTCACCAGGATAGTCAGCACAATGTTCTGGAAGTGGTCCCTCAGGTCGGCAGCGTAGGTGCAGAAGAGGACAAAGTTGCTCTGAACCAGCTGTAGAAAATCAGAGATCAAACATTCAGACATCCAGCCTGCTCTTGTCTACTCAGCACTGTCGCCGTGCACTCCGCCGGCTGCCAAATGAAGTGACTGGAGAAGCTGCTGACGCTGTCTCACAGTGATTTATTCCCACTCGCAGACTCGACGTGGATGACAACTGACACCTCCTCAGAGATGAGTGGGGTGGAAAATATACAGAAACGATGCAAAAGTCTGCAATAATTTAAAGCGCCTTAAATCGAGGTGTCAAAACAGAGGCGTCTGTGTACGAGTGACAGGAAAACAGCAGGAATCCACTGCTCCGGTATCACTCTCAGGAGTCTTAAAACACACTTTAAAGCAGCAGCTTTCAGTAAGTGCTCCTCTGCATTGATCAAATCAACATTGAGCCTCGTCGGGATGCAGGACCGGCTCCATTTACTGTAACGCTGAGTGTCGTGTATGAGAAGTGCTTTCTAAATACATTTACCTGAATGGCGACAGTGATGAAGAGGAACGCGGCGGTCAGAGTGAGGTACGGCCCGTGTCTCATCACCAGGATGAAGGCCTGGTGGAACGGGATCTGCTTCTCCGTCTTTGGGGCATACGGATCTGAAACAGGTTACATGTGGAATAAAAATATGAGCGAGCAGCAGATCGAATAACATGCAGTCAGGGGAAGGAGAACTCTGGAACTGCCCCTGCAATGCAGAGGGAAGCTGTCTGTCCCACTGAGAGGCGTCATTTATCGTGAAATAAAGATCAGATACAGAGTAATGAGCAAATACTGGGACTTTACCAAAGAGAGGGGCATGTATACAGCTACAGATGTACATGCAATATATGTATCCCATACCATCTACAACTAGTTTTGGCACAATATCACACTATTTAAAAAGTGAAAAATGGATGATTTTAAATGTAATTTCTTGAACAAATTACTGTTATTTCACAGACTATTGCGATTATACATGATAGTACTATTGCAATATCTAGTGAAAATATGACAAGAAATAATGCTGGTGGTCAAATTCATGTTTGCATTCGTTTACTGAGTGTTTTGTCTCTTTTTTTGGTAAATTAATTCCACTCAAAATACGATTACAGGTAGGAGGAGAGAGAATATTTAACCATCGCTGAACTGTATGCTTCATTGTTGGTTTTTAGTCTGTTCCCAAACAGCAAAAAAATGTCCTTGAGCTCAAGGTTGACTGAAAAATCTGCTGTCTGCCTGTTTTTGACAATCAAGAAGTCAGTTCAGATCCTCACCGTCTCTCTCTTTGACTCCCAGAAACATCACCAGGGTACAGATGACGAACACTCCTCCGATCACCCCGGCAGCGATCATGTAAACCTCCTTCTGCAGAGACAAACACCAGAAACACAGCTCAGTCCATCATCTCTTCTCACACAACATCTATTCTGAGGCTTTCTGCAATATTTAATTCATAATGTTCTCAAATGCCTAAAAAATTTAAAGGGTTTCATTTCCACACGCTATACATCCGTTCTGAAGACGAGTAGGTGTTAGTTTCTACCTTAAACTTTCTGTTTTCCTCAGATCTCTGTTCTCCTGACACTCATCAGCGTTTGATTTATTGCCTGTGAATCTGCGTGGACTTTCTGGCTGCACTAACCTGCCATGCGCATTTCGCTGTGCAAACACAAGCATAAACAGGAAGAAACCTCAAGTAGATCTGTATCCAAAAATACCACCGATGCCGAACCCCGACAGGAACTGCTCTGCCTTAAACAACCTCTGTTTGTTTGCTATTTTTCCGTGTGGCTCAGCCCCGGCGGTTCATTATTATTTATGCACATCAAACACTCCCAGTTTCCGAGGGCAGACTGAGTTTGCCCAGACGGTGTGCCACCCTCACCAGCGACCGCGAGAGGAATTTAGCGGGTGGCTGCTGGAGGGTTTGGCCTGGCGAGCGGATCGCCCTGATAGGGTTCACCCAAGATCCATTTGGAAAAGAACCATTTAAAACCCAAATAGCTGCGGCTGCAAACCCTAAAGTTTGGACTCTTGGCTCGTTTCATCTTCACAGAAAAGTCCCGTCCCGGCAGCTTTATTCACAGCTCTGCAAACTGAAATGTGTGCTCTGAGAGATTAACATTTCCCACATATTGAATCTGCCTCGGAGTGCTCAGGGTGTGATATAAATAGGCCTAATGGCTTGCAGACTGTGGAGACCCCTCGGCTCAGTGGGGCCATGTCTGGAGCCTGGATGTGAAGGGAGGAACCCCCTTTTTGTGGTCGGCCGGCTCAGGATGTCGGGTTCGGATATCAAACAACGGCGTCTCCTTTCAATCCCGAAACATTTTGGATGTCAGAAACGTGTAGAAAGTCTGTAAATATGGAGCCAATTTCCAACAATCCTTCCTTTTCACTCAACCTCGATCCGCCTTTCGCACACAGCAGCTTCATGGGAGATATTTTCAAACTTTGGCCTACTTCGAGCACACCTGGCTGCTCCCGGCTCTTTGACACTTACAGCGTGTGACAGGTAATCCTGGGAGCGAACCAGGCTCTTGACGACCTCCGTCCCGCTGCTGTTGCCGGGGTAACCGGCGGACATGTTGTGAGTGGGGCAGTGCTTCAGAGTGTGAGCGCTGGCTACGATCTGGCCCTGGATGGCGGCGCCCACCAGCGTCCCCAGAACCTCCATCGTCATTCCTGTCATCACAGATCCAGCAGTCAGACGCCACGTTTGTAGATAAAACGCCACAGCACAGGAATGATATTAAAACAGGCCTTACGGTAAGCAGTGGCCGAGTCTCTTTCCTTCTGGTCTGTGCTCAGGAACATGGTGAGGGCAGAGTAAGGCACGTGGAAACACTGCAACGGAGCAGAAAGAGTCGGTTAATTCTCAGGTAAAACAGAGTAAATACAAGTCAGGAACAGCAACAGACAAAAGGTGCAAAAGTCCCACGAGGCAAAGAAGAAATAATGAATGGATTTTAGTTGTGGGGTTATTTTTAGTTACAGTGGTGGATTGTTTCTAGGGATAGAAGTGACGGTCGGTCACTTTGGTCTGGATCCAAATCTCTCTGTTGAATGGGCTGCAGACATTCATGATCCCCAGAAGATGAATCCTAAAGAGCATTGTGGCCTCATACCACCAGACGAAAGCTGACATTTCTGGTTTTGAGTGACATACCTCAATGACGGTTATTTAGTCGACATTTCAGTGATATCCAGTCATTTTTATTAATAAGTGATTGTTTCCATAATAAATAATTATAGAATTTGTAAAGACATGATCATAATGAACTTAAAAAACATTTGTTTTTCACTTTTAATAAAAATGTATACAAGATATATCCCACGGATTTCAAAAGTTCCTCAATTATTTATTGACCCTACTGTTGTTTCTTTTAACCGGCTTCCAATTAAAGAAATTAAGTCAAAAATGCAGGACTTTGTTTCTGATGAAATCTCTGTACAGGCTGTTTTCCACTGCAGGAACTTGTAACAAGTCAGTAGCTTGTAAACAATGAAGGATTAATGCTGAAAATTTGACTTTTTGTGTAAAACGTGAACAAGAAAAAGGCATTTCAATTAAATTCTATGTAAAAAATGGTGTTATTCAAGTCTGTAAACATACACATGCTCCAAATATCAGTCCTCTGTCCTTAATTACTAACAACTGATGTCAGCCTTGATAAAAACAAATCAGTCGACCCTTATTGTGAACTTTCATGTACAGACTCCAACAGGAAACACCCTTAGTGTCTTTTATCTGTGAGAATGCAGAATGTACAGATGCTGTAAATATATCAAAAGCCATCTCTGCAGTTTCCATGTTGGCCAACCTCAGCTCTGTTTTCTCCTTCCTCACCACCACCTCTCCCAGAGAATAGTCCTGCTTCACTTTGTAATTTACACAAGGGCTCAGTCAGCACTGCGGCCAAATGAGCCTGCAGAGCCGCAACCAAAATAAATGCGGCCGTGAAAAGGATTTTTTGTGTGCAGCTCCTATACAGCATGTCATTTACGGGGCTTTTTCACTGCGAGCAAACATTTACAGAGTCCAACCTGCTTAGCTCTCGCACACAGATGGAAGTGAGAACGGCTTAATTTGGACGTAAAACCGGTTATTAGTTGATTGCATTTCCAGTGACGTATGGCATTCTGACTCCTGTTTACAGACTGAGTGATAACAGCTGGTCTTTCCCAGCAAAACTTCACACAAACACACAAGCAGCAGACAATGAAGGAGGGGGAGCTAAAAGAGGCAACCGGCATTTACGCAGCGAGAAGGTTCCTGGCAGGACTGACCGTATACTTATCAAGTAGTTAGAATGACATGCCATCACAGCTCGCCGCAGTGTGGCTGCATGCTCTGTAGCACATGTTATATGGGTTAGAGGGAGAAGAAAGTAATGGTCTGGAGCATAATAACAACAAAACCTAAATAACTACACTTCCTCTTTGAGGTGATTTGTCAAATCTGCTTGCAAATCAAAGACTTGGACGACTGCAATCAGCTCCATCTTTGTTATTCTCCGTCTTTTATCCATTTGTTATGTAATCTGTCATCTGTAGACACAATCGGGGCTTTTATCTGCTCTTTTTCTCTTGTTGTCTGAAGTATCACAAGCTGAATTTGTTCAACTTACAGTGATGAGGGTTTGGTAGAGGCAGTAGAAGCCCAGATACCAGATGAACCTGCCGCCACTGAAGGGAGGAACGAACCAGAGGTAGAAGTAGGAGACCACCAGGAACGGTGTGCAGCCCACCATCCTGCAGGAAACAGAAAAAAAACGTTCAAATATTCAGCAAGAAACTTGGGGAAACTGTGCTTCACTGCAACAATCATCCTCGTTTTCACAGCAGGGCAGAGGTTGTGTTACGTAAGTTTCACAGCACTGTTAAAATCAGGCCATATTTGAGGCCGATTACAGCCGAGGGGTTAAGCTGACTGCTAAATGATTATGTTGGTGTGAGTATGGCAGGAATCTGTCCGGGGAGGGACGCACAAACAAGGGAAAACACCACAATATATCAAAGCCACACATACCGTCGAAACACACAAGCAAACGCAGCGTGAAGCCGTTCTGCTGCGTCGAGCTTTTTCTCAGAACTTGGATGATTTGCTATGTGGGCCATGTATAATTCATAAGTAAACAACTGGTCTGTGTCATTATGGTCGAAGTGAGCAGCTGCGTGCTGCAAAAATGAGGAGAAAAAGAGCAGATTATGGATGATCAACGGTCTGCCGGCAAGCACCGACATATCATCATCATCCTCCCCCTTCCTGCTTCCCTTTAGCCCTCCCAACCCCAAAACCCAAAAGATATGCTGTCTTTTAAAAGAATCACCAAAATTACAATATTTATCAAAGCCAGAAAGTGTAAAAACAGAAAGAGTCATGTTTCAGACGATCCTCAAACTACTCATCTGTGACATGCGGGTCCTCAACCCGATCTGAGCTCCCAATCGATGAGATTTCATCAGAATCCTTTCATTCTACGTGTCTCATTCGAACGTTTGCAAAAATGAAGCATTAGCACTAACCAGATTCCGTAAAAATAAAAAAAAATTCTGTTTTCCTTTGCGCAATCACAAAGCCATGTTTGACTCAGTTGCGACCAACAGTCATTTCATAAAAATTCAGGGACCTTTCGGTTGAACTGCAAGCAGTGTTTACACAGAGCAGAGAGGACACAAGCATGCAAATAATTTAAAACACAAGCAGTGAAATGTAAAACATATAGTCTGTGAAGTTACTATTTTACCCCAGTGTTGGTAACACCTGTGGGCCACATGTTCATTCCAAATTTTTTACTGTTTTGTCAAATAAATCAGGGTAATTCTGTCTCAAATCCTCAACTTTTTAGAACAGTTACTATTTAACCACCTCAGATTTGCCTGAAAAAGTCACAGCAAAGCGCATGGATATTTCTAATTAGATTTCAAAATCTTTTCGTTGATATATCAAGTGCTTCTGAGATAAATCAAATTAAAAATAAAAATAGAAGTTGTCCATCGATCCACTGTCAGCTCATTTCTTCACACATTGACATTTAATGCGATGCTTAAACAACAATATCTCAGAAACTATTCAGGATAAAAGCTTGAAAATGTCGCTGTTATTTCTCTTACATGTAGGCATGAACTATATTTCGAAAACTCTTCATATTCAGAGAGACATTTTGAAATTCCATGACTTTTCATGATGGCTTCATATTTTTTCTCATCATATTTCAGATCACCCATAATCAGAGAATATTTGATCGACTTTTCCAGATTCTGAATCAATGGCATGAGGAGAAATTACTGGGAAAACTTCGGACTTATCAGTCAAACACAGCCTCAGATTTCAATGAGTGAGAAAAAGAAAGAATCTCTGAAAGTATTTGATGTCGCGAGCAAAAAATTCACAAAAATATCTACACTTTGTGAGAACAAAATCAAATCAAAGATGGTCAAGCAGAAGGTTTCTGAGCAACACAATACCATGAAGATTCACTCTGTTTTTGTCTTTATTACATGATTTATGGCATTATAACTTTGTCAGCCTACACAGAAGATGTTTTTGAGTTCTCTCTACTTCTAGTTATGATTTTGCTGTTTCCGTAGAGGTGCAGGACTTTATATTGCAGTAAAAAACTGAACCCACAGAGAGGAAAAATGTGAGTTCAGAGTTCTGAGGAATAGCTGTAATTTGGCTCTTCTGCAGGTAGAAAAAGGTCAGATGGAATTTAGGTGACCGTGACAAAACTCCGACCTCTGACCTGCTGCAGGAGAAAGCGGCAGAGAGGGGCCGGTTACAGTCATTTCTAGCATCATCCAGGCGGCTAAAACCTCCCTCTCCTCCTAATTGTTCGCTCGAACAAAGGCGGCGGACAACGCTGGTGCTGCAGTATTGAGCGCTGGGTCATTGGGGAGCTGAACGGGCCCCTGAATGGGACAGTTAGAATGTTCCTGCAAGATGAACGTGTTCAGAGGGAGGACGAGCACAAACGCACTTCCTCACACATTATGCATGCATGAGCACGCGGTCACACCTGTCCCCAAAATCTGCACGGCCTTAATTAAAGCGCCTGATAAGAAGCTGCCACTTAAAATTCTTTTCTCTCTGACTTGTCGGGGACATTTGCAGAATGTTAATTAGATGATGTGCAGTGGGGCAGCAGGGATTTGGAATGAGGTCTAGCAGGTGAGAACGTGAGCAGTGTGAAGGAACCTACAGTAGGGACTATTTACTCTTTATTTTACTTGATTGTTCCCATTTACACTGTATTTCTATTGCACAAAAAGTAAAGGCAAATATTTCACCTTTTTTAATGGACTACATCTATTTAAATGAGAAAATGCCACAGATTTTTCTAGGACAGTCTACAAAAAGGATAAAATCTGAAAAAAGTGCTGTCTTTTTTTCCACAAATTCTTCTTTTTTGTCAAAACTTGCTGCCTACATTACTCGCAATTCTCACAAGCTCAGATGTGGAACTGAACGCTGTAGTATTTTACTTTATGATCAAAACGACAAAAGTCAGACAAAAAAACCCAACAAAAACCAGACAAAATATGACAAAATGAGCTGCAAAATGAAAAAAAAAGTTAGACCAACGACATGAAACAAAACAAAAGCGACAAAAATTGAACATAAAGTTACAAAGTGACGAAAAAACAAACCACAAAAGCAAGAAACAAAACAACAAAAAAGTAGACAATGCAAGCAAGACAAAAAATACCAAAAAATGATGCACAAAACAAGTAAAGCGAAGCACAAACTGACAAAAAAAAGACAAAAAACACAAGCGAGACAAAAGGGAAAAACGAGAAACAAAATGACAAAGAAAAACATGAGACAAATGACAATAAAAGAGACAAAATATTTTTAAAAATGAGACACAAAATGACAAAAGAACAATGAGCAATCTAGTATTTTAAACAACCCATCAAAGTCTAGGAATTATTTTAAATTTATAGTTTTATTTCATATTTCCACTCCATCACAATTTAGAGGCAAATATTTCATCGTTCTGTCGACTACATTTATTAATATTCAGATTATTAACACAAGATTTAATCAAAAAACTAGTTATGGTGTAATACTGCTGAAAAGATGCCCTTATTATTAACCTAAGATTAAATTTCATCTGCATAATTTAAACTGATGAACACATCAATGCATCAAATATACTCCAATAACGGTATATATTGACTTTTAACTTTTGGTACTTTAATTATATTTTGATGCATATTTACTGCAGTAAAATGCAGAACTTTGACTTGTACCACAGTCCTTCTGCACTCTCCTACTGCTACTTTAACTTAAGTACTTCTTCCACCGCTGAGGTTATCGACTCTGAACTCAACTAAGGATGTTAATTATCTCAGAAATGCTTTCTAAAAGAGGACACAGAGTAGCTATCCTGATTTCTTCCAGATGCCGGAGCAGAGCACGAAGAAAGTCCGCTGGTCAGACTGAGGATTAAACTGGTGGTTTGTTGTGTTTGAGTGGGGAGTCCTTCTGAAACGGCGGTAATCAGTTGCTTCCAAACCGTCTCCAACACACGTATGCAAGAAGACAAAATGATATTTATATTAAAAAATGCCTACATAAAATAATATTCTAGTCACAGGGGGTAACAAGAGCAATCCCAGATTTCTGACCTCCGCCAAGGGAAGATGTGGATGGTAAAGCAAGATCTTTTTTTCCAACAAGGGAAAATCTAAATCCGGATCCAGAATCCAGATCCTTATCCGGATCAACACAAAATTTGAATGGAGTCTTCCCTGGGCCAAGATCCAACTCTGGTGAAAATTTCATGAAGATCCGACAAGTAGTTTCCGAGAAATCCTGTCCACAGACACGCACACAGACAGACAAATAAATAAACGGACCTGATCGCATGACCTCCTTGGCAGAGGTAATTAATTTGACTTTTAATGCTGTTGGCAGCACTGTTGATGATACTTCTCTACTTCCACGGAATAAATTTGTGAATGCAGGACTTTTACTTGTATTAGAATACTTTTACATTTTACTTTTTCTACTTTTGCTTAAATATATTGTACCACCACTGACATATCCCCTAACTAGGCTGCTTTTATCCACAGTGACCGGCTGTTTGGTTGATCCATATCGTCTTATTTGACCAAATTCTCATTGTTTGGATATTGGCTGGTGTAACTGTCATAAACAGAAAAGTGCAACATCAACAGCCTTCCAGGATAAATCCATTATACTACAACCACAAAAATAAAATGAGCTTGTATTGGAATAGCTTTGATTGTGTTCTTTTTATTACGTTGAGATGATCATGACAGATATTATTATTATATTATATTATTATTATGATATTATATTAGTATCTGTGTCCCAGAAATCATTTTCCACTAAGTTCCCCGTTACAAAAACACCTCTCAAGGAAGTGAGTTAATTCCAGATCACATGACCTGCTCCACATGATGTCATTTCCTCCTGAAGAAAAGACTGGCCAGACACTCCGAGGCTTTCTGGCTTATTTCATATAAAGTAGTCAACAGGTTTACTACAATATCTTTAGAGATAATTTTCAATTTTAATTTACTCAATTTTATATATAATATTTAGAAGAATCTTTCTCTAAAATGCCATGTGGTGTTTGGCTAAAGGCGGCCATGTTGATTTTAGGCCGAAAAACAGCAAAAATGTCAACTATGATACAAAAAGTCCCACAATTATATGCTGATCCAACTTTGATGCTTTCCAAGACATGAAATATGCAGTGCTCAATACATATGAACATAGTCATAATAGTAGTATAGTCATAACAATACATACAAGTATATTATGCATGAAATCTGTCACAAAATATTGAGGTTAAGATGGGAAGCAAAAGTCTGAACATGTCTAGGGATATTCTCTGTAAAATTTGACCTAATGAAAACTTAATGTCCTCTGCAAAATGTTACCGAAAAATGAAATATGATAAATTGGTGACAAGATCTGACCAATGGCTATAGAAAAGTATAAATGTGTCCAAGCTGCCACTCCTATCATATGACCTATAGGCGAGGAAAAATGACCGACTCTCACAGTATGAAGAAGATGCACAGCTCAGTATCTTTGGTTTTTCATGGGGCGTTAATCACGGTTAACAACTACTCCAGATTTTTTGTCGACAATAAATCCTGCTGCCTCCGAACGTTTATTTCTCGGTGAGATTTTTTGAAGATCCTGAACGTTTGAACACGGTCAAGTCAGACTCTGGCCCTTGATTTGGGACTTTTCCACTTTATCACTGCATTTTGTTCAAAACAGATGGACAAAAAAGCGAGAGGTAAAATGTGAGTGTGTCGAAAATTTCCTAGATACTATTTTAAATGTCTATAATTTATGATACAAAAGTTTCAAGCTATTCAGAGACTGCTAAGGAGAAGGACCCTGGTGATTTGAGATGGAATAAGCACTTTTCCATCATCTAAAAACAGCAGCTAATTTGTCTGTGTTTTATTCCTCAACGGTTCCTCTGCTGGGAGTTGATATAGTTGTATTTTCAGAGATTATATGAATATTGGCAGCATCATTCTGGTCTTTTCTGAGTGTTTTTATCATTCCAGGAAATAACCAGGTTCAAATGATTTAATATATTTCAAATCCTCGCGTTTTATGTTTATTTATGATTCATTCTGGCAAATAAGGTCAGCAGGTAGGATGTAAGGCTTTCCTTTCTACATCTAACCGTCACTTTCTCCTTCTTTAATCTTGACAAACTGCTTTCTCAAGGTTCTGCTCACTGCATTTGAAGGTTGTTTGCTACAAATCATAAACACGGCGGCGCCCAGGGGGACGTTTTGGGCCGAAAAGACTTCCTATGAAGGAACTCGAGGCGGAGATACAAATCACTTAACGTCTGGACGCGTCAGCCGCGGGGGAGAAAAGCTCTTCCTGCTCAGAGGACAGACGGGACTTTCCAGACGGAGCTAAAAACTTGAGGGAGTGTCCTGCACTCTCATCACAAATACTGACGGAGAGACACAATAAAAACACCCACGTGGAGGCAGGAAAGCACAAACAAACACCTCCAGCTTCCCGAGGGTGAAGCAGAGCTGAATTAACATCAGCATCTGTCTGGCCACAGCCGTCCCCCTCCAGCTCTGGCTGTAATCTATGGTTTATAATGGAGCGGGCATTAGCTGCAGCCTGTGTAATTACACTAGTATTTTTAAAAGACATACTGCACACACACACATGCATGTGCTTAGCTTCTTATAAAAGCGATGATGGTTCATATAATCCACACTTGTGAGGTGAAAAATTGCTGTCAGAGCCCCGGGGGAACCGAGGAACAGCTTGCAGATGATGAAAAACAAAGCAGACGTGAAATGAGGTGTTACATAAATGTAATAAAACGTAACCGAGCAGCGCATGATTTATGGAAGATGAACTATTGTTGTGCAGAAACATGCAGCCCTCGAAACAAACCGGCCCAGAACAACAAATTAAAGCTCGGTGGGTGTTTATGCAGCACAAACCTCAGGTGACACGAGGATAATTTAAGAAGCATCCAAAACCTGGAGCTTGTTTTTGTTGATGCTTTTGTGGGGTTTTTTTTGTTGCACAAACAGTAGCATCGTGTGAGGAGTGTGATTACGTCAAACCGCCACATGTTTGGTAATCCATCAACAAATCGCAGTTCTTTACGTAAGTTGAGCAAGAAAACCAGAACCAGGAAGCCCAAAGTTATCACTGGAGGTAAACATGGGCAGTTTAGTCCAACATTTCTCACATCACATTTGGATTTATTGTGAGTTTTATTCCATCAGTTGGTTCCTTCTGTCTGGAAATGATGTAAACAAGTGACAAAACACAGTAAGAGTTGTGATAAAGACACATTTTCTGGAGTTCAAAGTCATTTTTTGGAGGGGAAAATGCAGCTTTTATGCTTCGATTTCGATCCTGCTCGAGAGTATTTTTAATATACTTTAAAATGAGGCAAACTTACGCAGTAGCTCATCATTGTTGATTCCTAAGGCACTTATGGATGAATCTGAACTCTTTTTTTTTTTAAGAGTTAAACCCAAAACTGCTCATATCTGCACCAAAATGTCATCCATAGAATGAGCAAATTTTAAGTATTTCCATGTTGTTTTTTTTGCATTTTTACCAAAAAATGTCACATTCAGAACTTATTCCAGTCACAAATCTTTGAGAAAATGCAGTTTTTCTACCATATAATTAGAAAAGCAGATGTAGTGGTTCTCCAGTCAGTTAATAGTTAGCTGCAAGTCATCATGGCTACAACCAAAGTCACCACAGAGGACATGTTGAGACGTGCAAAAACCCGGTTAGCAACTACAAAAACTGTGTGATCGCCATGATTAAGGTAGTGTGAACGATTCTGGACGTGGCATTTTTAGTAAAAATGAAAAAGAAACACCTAAAATTCATCATCTACATCTTTGTCATTTCCAAACTGAAAAGAACATACTGGTGAAATAAAAATCCTCTATAAATAAAATATTGCTGCAGATATGAATCATTTTGGGCTTAACTGTGAAAAAATACTTTCACTTCATCCATAAGAAACAATAGTTCTGTTTTATTTAAATTCATCACAGTTCCTTGAAGCTTTCTCACAACATGAGTGTTGAAATAGACGATTCCAAATACTTATTGTTTCATTCTGAAGCCCTGAGGAGTTTTACTTCAGTTTCTGAGCTCACCAGGGCATGAGTCTGCCGATCTTGGTCCATCTGCTCTTTGTAATGAAGAAGCCGACGATGGGGTCGGTCACGGCGCCCCAGGCTTTACCGATGAACAGCACCATGGAGGCCTGGAAGGCGTTGATCTGCAGAGCAGAACCGAGACAGATTGGACTTTAAAGCGCTTCCAAGCACTAATCTACCGTTATTTTTATAAACAGAAGCCACACACACATCCTTAAACTTCTTCATTCTCCTCCAGCGTGTTTACCTGGGCGACATCGAGCAGGTAGATCTGCAGGAAGAAGGCCGTGGCGCTGGCAGCTACTTCCTTTGGTGCACCGCCGATGGCAAAACACAGTTTACTGCATAATGACAACTTCTGGCTCAGGTCGGTCTGTGAAGGCAAAGGAAAAATCTATTACTTTCCAGGTGGAAGATACGAAAATGAAACTTCTCCAGTTGATATCTTACAATAAGACTATGACTTTTTTTACTACTTTTATGTTTAAACATGCAAATATTGGTGTTGTTTTATAGCCAGTATTCAAGTATACGCATAATAGCAATCAGTAAGGCAAAATAAGCCTCATGATTAATCTGAAAATTAGTGAAATCTGCTGGTTCCACCCATGATGGATCCTCATCCTTTACTGAAAAGCTTTTGAAACATCTCCTTAACAAAGCCGGAACATGGCTTAAAGTAACAAGAACGACAAACAAATGAAAAGTGATCAAAGATTAACAGTGGAATACATGACATTATAGTGCAGATATGCAACATAGAATACACTCTATCAGGAATATACGACATATCAATGCAAAAGTTGGCAGAAATACATACATTTATGACAATTTGATTTGCAAAAATTTAAAATTTCTTTGATATAAGTGAACTCAGACACACTGTCATTTTATCATGTCGTTTCTATTGCAATGAAAATACAAGAACAATACGATTATATTTGAAAACTAGAGATTCAAGCTTTTATATCATGTAAAACCTGTTGTGATTGCCATGAGAGAAAAAGGCTACAGTAGCTATGTCAATATTAGAACAGAAAGTGGAAACTAGAAAAGCACTCAGAGAGTGCAGACCTCCGCCAAGGATAGAGAGGAAAACAGGAAACCCATGCAGTAAAGGATCATGAGCTGGAATCAAACCTGCATCTCTGACACAGTTCTGTTTACGAATCACCTTCTTAACCAGTTGAGCTATTTAGACACCTTGTTCCAATTTGTTGGACGACATACTAACCTATGATGTTTTTGTCATATTTTAGACCACATACTACAACATATTAAAAAATTCAAAGTGATGCAGAATCCAGGATCCTTTCCGGATTGCCACCAAAATTAAATCAGCTCTTTCTCTTAACATAGTCTACATCCCCTCAAAATTTCATCTGAATCTGTCCAGGCGTTTTTGAGTTATCTTGCTAACAGACAGACAGACAGACACACAAACGCCGGGTGTCACATAACCTCCTTGGCGGAGGTAAATATTGCATTTCCGGGTCAAGCAAAAATGGAATTTTAAAAATTACTCTGGGAATGAGTTATTTTCAATATGAAAATATATTGACCATATGAACACCAGTTTTTGTAGTTCTAAAATTAGCCCACATCACCATTTTGACAACTCAAAATAGCAAAAGAATGGAATAAAAAACAATAAATTCTGCTGATGTTGGAGGCCTTAAAAATTGGTGAAATGTTGACCAAAGTCTGCATTTTGAGTAGAAAATATAAATATTTCCATATAGACACACTTACAGTGACTTTCTGGGGGCCGAAAGACATCCTAGATTGAAAATTTTGTAATTTTTACAATTTTCAGGAGCCAATATTTAAAGGTTTGAGTCCAAAATAACAATTAAGTAAATTCTAACATAACCTGAAAAGGTCTGATGTGACACAGATTGACGTAAGACAAAAAGCAATGTTTCATTAAGCCACCATAAAAAGCAGCCTTAGTGATAGTTTAAAAATCAGCATTTTCCAGCAACTCATCAGAGCAGCACTGTAAAAGGTATGTTTTCCCCGCTGCTGATGGTGTCTAGAACAGCATTTTAATGTAAGTCACAAGTGCACCATAACCAGCGGTGTTTAGGTCATCCTAAACAGCAGAATGACTGTAATTTACCATAACACCATAAAAGTCCTGTTTTCAAGGGCACAAATGTGACATTTTAATACAACATTACGCTATTTTAATATAACTCACAGTAGCACCATAAAAAGGGACAGCTTACAAAGCAGCATTTTATGGTAATTCAGAAAAGTATTGTTAAAAAGTAGAATTTTTGATGGAATATAAAGTACAATTTTACTCTAACTCTCCAAAGCGCAACAAAAAGTGTCATTTTTGGCAGCATAAGAAGTATTACTTTACAGAAACTCATCCCAACTGTCGTAAACTGCATTTTTTCCCCCTGACTTTTGGTCAAGTTCAAAAGTAACAGTTTAATATTACTCACTAAACCATAATAAAAAGTGACACTTTTGATCACACAAAAAGCAGCTTTCCATGATAACTCATCAGAACACCATTAAAAGTCGTGTTTTTCACAGCATAAAATGTGGCGTTTTACAGTAACTCATTATAGTGCAGGGGGAAAAAAAACAGCATTTTCTGGCACATTTGATCTTCCATAGATTTCTGACACAAACACACAACATAACCGTTTAAATCTAAGCTACCTACAAGGTTGATTCCTTTAAAATTCTTCTCTATTCAAGGATAAATTATTTCCAAGTCATCACACATTCATGTTGAAGTCCAAAAATGTGACATAAAGAATATATTTAGATCGCAGTAAGCGTGTATTTATTATTCATATTTTCATCAGACTCCTCTCTGGAGCAGGATGTAATTAAAAAAACGTGTCATTTTGTTTCACT
Source organism: Acanthochromis polyacanthus (assembly GCF_021347895.1). Taxonomy (NCBI): domain Eukaryota; kingdom Metazoa; phylum Chordata; class Actinopteri; family Pomacentridae; genus Acanthochromis; species Acanthochromis polyacanthus. Next base: position 4,569,790 of record NC_067128.1, read on the forward strand.
GAGCCCCAGTGATTCAGTGTTAGCATCAAAAACTGCTCATTTCTCCTACACAACCTGCAGGAATACTTCCATTTCTCTTCCTTCCTATAAGAACTCCTCTGCAGACACGCCAACACTAACTAAGGTGTGCCACTTGTGACTCACAAATAACACACCTCGCAGTCATTCCTATCTGAATCCCTTTCATATTTCAAGTTGCTCTAAAAATATCTTCATGATTCAGCGTATAGAACCACATCGCAGCGTCTCTGCTGGGATGTGTGAATTCCACCCCCTGAGAAAACTGTCAACTCTAAATCATCGGTCAATGAGAGGTTGCTCGTTTAGAAGATTAAATAAAAGGGAGATCAGACGGAGACCCCCCGCCGGCTGTTGGCATTGTGGTTTTGCCTGAGAAAAAGAAAAAAAATAACCCTCGAGTCATCCACGGCTCTGCAAAAACCATCAGACACGTGACTACGCAACAAGGCTGAGCTTTCATCTTCAGACTAAAACGAGACACCGCAGTCTGGGGAGTCCAATATTTACAACCGCTCGCTCGCACAGCATCAACCTTTAGCTTCCTCTTGCTTCTGTGCAACCTTTCTGGTGTCACATCCCCGGCTCTGGGCCCCCGTTGGAGCTCCATGAAAGAAGGGACTCACCAAAGTAACCACAGCGCTGTTATTACCCGGCCTTCTTTCGCCCCCACGAAAACACCGAGGGCCTCCGAGAGAATTACCAGGAGGGAGGTGTGTAATTATTCAATCGCAAGACAAGCGGCTTGGAGGTAAGTAAAGGCCTCGCAACTTCAAAACTCTCTCTTCTTCCACTCTCACTGCAATTATCTCTAATTGGAGAGAGAAAAAAATCAAAGTCTTTGGTGTCTGGAGAATGCTGCTTAACTGATGATGTGCAAAAAAAAAAAAAAAACCTCGCTGTGTCTGACTCCAAATGCTTTTTCTTTCCCTCAAAAATCTTATCATCACAGAGGATAAACAGGATATCCCTTCTACTGTTGTCTGGATGCACAAACAAAACCACACACACGCATACAGCATATATTTATATATATATAGAAATACAGAGAGAGAAACACCGGCTCAGAAGAAAGCGAGCATCTGCAGAGTTCTGACAGTCAACAAGCAAAGGGACAAGGACAGATAAGACTAATCTCTAAAGTTAATGAATCCTTAACCGTCGCAGGCAGAACAATTTAAATCAGCACCGAGGATAATTGAAGAAAAGAGCTGGACGAGGGAGGAGGACGGGGAAGAAAGCAAACGAATTCTCAAAAAAAATCTAAAAAAATAAATGCTCGGGGTTTACATGCGAAGCTGGAAAAATGAGACTTTAGATGCCAAGTGAAGGATTTTCTGACAATTCTGGGCATCACAGTTGAAGCGCAGATTACAGTAACACGAGTCGAAAACAGCAGCTCCGTGACCTCAGTTCAGATTATGGATTATGTATGAAAGATGATGAATACCAGAGGAAAGGTTGAGTATGTCGATGGCGGCAGCAAGAGCCCTTCAAATGTTGAAACTGCACTGCAAAAAATTAATGTTTGTAACTGTAATTTAAAAAACCCCCAATATTTTCTAAAAGCACAGAAAAATGCATAAATTTACACAAACTGTAAAAAAACCAGACTAAAACTGTAATAATATCTGCATCAAAATCATTCTTTTTACAATGTTTGACTGTAAAATGACACTTTTCTGTATTTAAATCAGGAAAAAATACAGAATTTAAAGAAAAATATGCAAGATTCAAGGATTAAGATTGTTTTACAGAAAATATCTGCTCAAATCACATCATAAAGTATCAATGTTCATGTCTATTGTAAACAAAACTGCACACAATGTCCATCACCAACATGTAATAGTTCTGAATTTCTTTCTTTTGTAAGATAAACACCCTTTTTTGTATCTAAATCAGGAAAAAAAAAGATATTTTTGCAGGTATTTGCCACTATGTTGAAGAAAAATGGTTATTTTAAGAATTGGCAAACGGGAAATCATTTAAATATATTTTCACTATTTTTCGAATCAAATCTACAAAAAATATTGCATGTTGACTATTAAAACATGGAAAAAATTGCACATTATGTCCATATTAAAAGTTGGCATTTTTACAAAAAGTAATTCAAGATTTTGTTTTTGAATGTTACAGTATTCCAACATTTCATTGTATTTTTTTCTGGCACCTTTGCAGTCAGAGTTTTATGTTTTTTTTTTCTTTTTTTTTTTCTTTTTCTTTTTATACAGTGTAGAGGTCATTTGGTAAGATTTGAATAAAAATCTTGGGAGTCAAATTTAGAAGCTCTAAATAAAAATTTCATCTAAATGCCCTGGTTTATCTTCGTTTTACTTGTATTAATTAAAAGATGTACTTTTCTGTGTTGATCGACTGTTTTAGTGACATATAACCAGCCAAAGCAGCTGCGAGAACAAAAGAATCCCAATAATCAGAAAAATGCTGAATAATCATCTGACCCTGCAGCCCAACCGTTATGGAATCAATGCAAAATCTTTTTCTTCTTCTTGACCTTTAACATTTAAACCAGAAAAGCCACTGAGAACAACAAACACACCCTGGTCACGATATATAAACAATAAAGCTCGCTGTAGTTATGCTGTCTATACGCAGAAATCCTCCATCAACATGATGGACGACATTAATTCAGATAAATTAAATGCATTCACTCTGCTCTATGTCAGTCAAAAAGGATTTAAATGGATTAAAAGGTAATGGGTTCTGCTTATGTGAAGCATATTAATTAAAAGCCAGTTTCCCAACGTCAGTATTAACATGACGATGATGAAACAGTAATTCATGCATAATCCAGAATGTAAAGATGGAACAAAGTCCTTGATTACTTCTTTTAAAGTCAGTCTCTGGTTGAACATTTAATCCCAAAAAACTCATCTCAGTGCATCAAAATGACATTTAGAGTGGTGCTGTCAAACGATTTAAAATTTTTTAATCAGAATCACAGGGTTGCTGGGGATTAATTTGGAATAATCATGATTAAATATAATTCATCTTAAATGTCTATATTAATCATGTTTCATATATAGCATTCGCATTTGCCACAGATTTGGCCAAACTGCTGTTTAGCATCTTCCATTTGGAGTTTGTTGTACTGTAAAAAATGCTTGTAAATTTTACAGTGAAAAACTGTCAAACCGTGACGGAAAGAATCTGTAAACTTTAAAACAGTTTGAACCACCGTAAATAAGTTAATCAGGAGAAAACTGTACTTTAAAATGTTTTTTCTCTGGAAAAAAATAAATTTGCCAACTCTTACAAAAATGCCATAATATGTATAACATCAGAACTGGAATTTTTTCATTTATTTCTTGAAAGAAAACTATTTTTCACAGTTGTGCTGCTAACGGAAACATGCCACAATATTTGTAACAAAAAGCTACAGTGTGTACCTCTCAAACTGATGCAGTCTTGTGTTAATAACAGACAAATATTTTAATATTTACATCAGCTATAACCGCAATGTTTGCTAAAAAAAAATACATATAATAAATAATAAATACATTAACCGTTGTGCTGATAATGGAAAAATGCTGTAATATTTATAATAGGTCTCATAAACTTTATTCTGTAGTTATTTTTATGTACATTTTCAAGTAAAAAATGTCATTAAAGGTCAAAACTTTAACAGTAACATATGGAATAAAGCACAATTTTTTAAACTGCAAAATCAACAGTATAGATGCATTTCTTTACTGTAAATAAAGAAAATGTTTTACCACAATTTTACAGTAGTGTTCTGGCAACCAAAGCTGCCGGAAATTTACCGGAAAAATAACTGGAGGTTTTTTGTTTGTTTTTTTTTACAGTGTGGTTCTGCCACTACGGATCAACATGCGCTACGGTAAGTCTACTTGGACAAACTGCCCAGGGGTTTTGAGTCAATCTGCAGATGGGACAATTGCATTCAAATTTTCTATCAGATTAATCATGACGATGGATTAATCCACAGTAACGCGTTATATTAGACAGCGCTAATTTAGTTTTCTTCATATGAAAATCAGTCCTTTTTGCATTAAAATGGCGTAATGTAACTCTGTACCATCGCTTCTTGTTTTCTTGATGTACTCGAGCACACCAGCTCACCTATGATTCTGCTTTGTAAAACTACTTTGCACTAAAAAAAAATACAGAAAGTCTCACTCTGCAAGGTACATATAAAACCCCAGAAATCTGTGTTTTTGAGACTGCTGTCGTTAGAAATACTTAGTCATGGTGCCGACTGTTTATTTTATCCATAATGTGTCTTCTAGACTAAAAAAAACACCATCTGAACACGTTAACAAGGTAAAAAGCTTGATTTTCACTGCAATGAGTCTTTAAAAATCTCCTCTCTGTCTGAATTATCACAGTAACAAAGCAGAGCTTTTGTGATAAATTGGGTTTTGCTGCAGCGTTTCATCACTACCGACTATGGATCCATCATTTCGTCTCATTTACAACTAAAGAAAACTCTTACATTTATCTTTTCCCACCCAAACACACTCATAGGACACGTCTCACACATCAGATTCTTTTTGTCTTTCATAAAAAATGCATTATGGCGAATCTACACTGTAAAATGGGATCAAGTTGGATTAACTTGAATTCATCAGATTTTACCTTTGTTAATCGGTGGAAATTTGATATTTATGTTTTCTTGTGTACTAATAAAAGTAAGGTTATAGATTCGATACTTTTGTTCAATTGTAATTTGCAATATTTCCGAAAAGTGGAATGAAATGACATACTGCCTGTGACTTATCTGCTCATTTTTGCCATGTTTTCATTTAATTATCAAGAAATTTTGAAGCCATCTTTTGAAATGTCACAAAAACTTCGTAAAAACGAAAATGTGAATCAGGCTTGTTTGGGAGAGAATACACTCGGCTATTGCAAACGGCTGAAAAACCACAAAAAAGGAGAACCAAGTTAAAATTCAGTCATCTATGAGAAAGTGAAAGAAGTGTTGAGAAAGTATTTTTGAGAAAGTTATAATTATTCTTTCATTTCAGCGGGTTTCGGTATAAGACGAAACAGAAACACAAAGACACTATGCCATAAATATTTGAAAAACGTACTTCTCTCTTCCATTAAGTATATTTTTAACTCAGACAAAAAAAAAGCAAAATTGAAGAAGTTTCATTTTCATTTGCTTTCCAGTTCCCAGTACTTTAAAATATGTATAAAATATATCAGGAAACCACAACTGATGCCAATTTTTACACCTCGGCCAGGCTTTAAAACCTCTGTGGTGTAATTTCTTTGTGGGATTTGACAAAAACATGCATGAAAACACGCAGATGGAAGCTGCCTCAAAGCAGACCAGAGCTTAACAGCTTCCTCAACTTGAACTCACACATTTGGTTTCTGTCATTTTAGCCCCTCATTTAGGATTCAATCTATTTTTTTTACATGAGCAAATGTCTGTTATCTTCAGCTTCACTGCAATTTGCCAGTAGATAGAGATTTTAAGACTCCATAGGATCAAAGCAAACCAAAAAAGGCGCTGCATATTTGATAGAGGTTTGGCTCAGATGAGACACTTGCAGAACTGGTTGGATGGAGTGATGTAATGCAGTTTCTTAGACACTGAGCCAGCGCTGACTAACTGTCATAGTATCGTTTTATGACAGCACTTCTGAAAAATGTGGAATCTGACTGAAGATTTGGTTGTCTATATTTCATTTTCTTCATCCAGCAGCTTTTGAGCCTTTAGAAACAACCTGAGCATGCAAACAGATGCATTGTTCTCAAAAAACAACCCTCTTAAGGGGAGATGATACGAGAAAAAAAGAGTAAAATAGCAGAAAAGTCAGTCAAACTGTCCCTTTCTAGTGTCTGTGATTCATCACCTACTGAAACTATCTTCAAATCAAGAGCAACAACTTCTCTAAAAATTAAAACATTCAGCTTCTAGGCATCGGATCCTCTATCTGTGAGAGGATTAACGATAACAGGCTAAAACAATGATGCTGATTAATCACAGCTAAGCTACTAAAGAGATTGCACTTTCCATTTTTCTCCATCAATCCAAACCACAGCGAGTGAAGCTAATTAACAGCAGCACAGTAAACACATGATCCTACCTGGTGAGAAGTTTTGGGGAACAGCGGCTCACTGGGCTTGATGAATTTCCCCCCGGAGCCCTGCGCTCCTCTTTCCCCTTTGGTCATGGCTGATGAGAGGCTCAGGCTGTACTTGTCGTGCGTCGGAGCGCCGAAGTGATTGTGGCTTCTGGTGTGAGCTCTGTGAGGCTGCTGCTGCCGCTGGGTGGTGGTGGTGGTGGGGATGTTGGGGCTGTGCGCCCAGAGCTGGAACTGCTGGACGTGGCCGTGACTCCGTGTGTGTTGCGCGCCGCGGTGCGTGTGAGCGCTGACAGCTCCGGAGGTTCGGAGCTCCTCCTGCGCCTCCGTGACAACTCTGCTGCTGCTTTCCGCCGCCATTCACATGCTGCTGCTGCTGGAATGAGGCCAGGAGGAGGGAAGGGCAAAGTCAGGCATTACCAAAAAAGATAAGCAGCTCACCTGCAAACACTGGAATGCACAAAGACGCACACATGCAGGAGAGAATACAGATGCACAACTGCACATTTGCGCACTCTACCCTTCCAAAAATAGCTATAAATAACCTGAAACTGTTTTCCAAGCTGCATCTGCTTGCAGAGCTGCTCTGGAGAAGCAAAATGCGTCGATGTCCCGTGCAGGAGTGCGCTGTCTCTCCCCTCATCTCACTGTTACTGTACCCATCAACACACCTGATAAAGAAGCCTGACGCACATGTAAATAGATGAAAAGCACAACAGCAGAAGATAGAAATCGCATCTTACCCCGTGCTGATGGAGAAACTGCTGCTGCTGTCAGCTCAGTTTGCTCAGTCAGTCAGTCAGTGGGTGAGTGAGTGAGTGAGTGTGACGGCCGGGATGAGAAGGAGACTGCGGAGGATGGAGACGGTCTGCGCGTCTCCACTCCTGTTTTTTTTGCGGGGCGCAGTGAAGGAGCTGCGCCCTACAGCGGCCGCCACGGTGTATGACATGCATGTAATGTATTGTATGTGTGTGCGTGTGCATGTGAGAGGAGATTATGGCAGAAGACGATTTGACTCCAGTGGTGTGCTTTTTGGGGGAGCTGGATTGGCAACACACTGCAGTGGCACAATGCGACAAAAAACGCATCATTCCACAGAAGATTATTGTATTTCCTACAAGATTTTCAAGTCATACACAATCCTCTGCTTCTTATCGTGATCCACGAGTAAAATACAGTAGAAAGGATGTGATTTGCATCATTTTTTAGTTACTTTCTGGGGTCCTTTGGGGAAAAACTTGAGCGCAGAAGTCTTTCTTTCTTTCTGCCTTTACACATACTTCTTTCCCCCACGCCCTTGACATTCCAGTCTAGGTGAATGTCATTCTCGTGCAGTGGTGCCAGCTACAAATGGAATGTGCACAATGCAGCTTGGTTTCTTCTCACCGGCAGGAAAGTACCTGTGCGGTTCCTGGAACAGGCAGCAGGGAAGGTGTGTGTGCGAAAAGACGCACCAAAGAATTCAAGCTGCATATTTCCCACAGTGCTTCATCACAATTAGCATTTCTGAACATCACTGCTGACAGATTTCAAATCACAGGAAACAGTGGAGGAGGAAGTGTGCAGATCATTTACCCAAGTTAAATACAGCAAAGAGAAAATGCAATAAAAAAATAACAAAAACATGCATTTACTTTTAAATAAAAGTATTCAGCAGCTAAATCTAGCTGAATTAGTACAGAAAAGTCCTGATTTTGTCTCTTTGACTGATGAGTGCCATTATTAGATTATTAACAGTGAAGCATCAGTGTGTCAGCAGCAGGTTACTGCAGGTGAAGCTACTTGCAACATCTTTATATCCAGTTTTATATACATGGACAGCAAATAAATCTGAAGACTCCAAACATTAACGAGAAAAAAGAAGAAAAATGAAGCACGAGTCTGTTTTAGGTATGGATTGTTGCTGGGATGTTGGATCATTTGAATATTCTTTGAAATGAGAAGCTTAGAGCGAAAAAATCACTTTTTGGTGAATCATCTCAGAGACATCTGAAATGTGAGCTGCACTTTGCTTTTCGGAAGAAGCCAGACAGGTTGAAAACTGCTCTTCATCTACGTGTTGTGTTTTTAAAGCTTGTTTTATGCTCCATTGTGTCTGTCAGATAAGTGCAGTTAAGTGGAAAGTACATTTCTTCCCCCTGAAACGTAGCAGAGTGTAAGCAGCATAAAATACTCAAGTAAAGTCAGAACTGCACAGTAGTTAAGTAAATGTAGTATTTATTCCCCAGTGTGTGCACGTGCAGCCGGTTTATCCTACTTGAAGAGACACTCCAGCGATTTGATGTTGCATTTTCATAAAGCTGAGACTCACAACAGACAGATTAATCAGAGAACGGTCAGAATTGAAGCAGATATCCAGACTTTTAGTCCTCAGTAAGCTCCACAAACAAAATCCTCAAGTTTCAAATGATGACCAGAATTGGTGTCGTTCAAACTGAGTGTTTCAATTTGCCAGTAAGCTGTTGTTTTACAGAAAATACATAAATAAATAAATGTTTGTTTGTGTCCTCTCATACTCCTATATCATTCGAGCATCACCGGTATATAAAGTTGGATGAAAACCTTCAGGCTCCAGCTGAATCTTACTTTTCTTTCTGCTTTGGTAATGGCTGTTAACTTTTCTGGCTTCTATCAAGATATTTTGTCATTTAAGCTGGTATTTTAATTTCAGCAAAGTGAGAAAACTAGGTTCTTTTAGCACTGTGCATCTAACTTCCATGTTTACTCTTATTTTTCTGCTGCAACTCAACCACTGTTCTCTTTAAATTGGAGCAAAGAAAAGGAAAGAACAGTAAGTCAACTAAAAAAATCATGTTTTACATTTGACTAAAGTGCATACTTAAGATGGAAAAATTGTAAATGTTAGAATTAAGTTGTAACAACATTCATTTGAGAAGAATCAAATGATCTAAGTGCATCTGACATAAACAAGTTGCGTTAATATTACTTTTATATTCATATAAAAGTATCCATATTATATGGATAATGGTGTTCACTTTCTTAACTTCTTAACTTAATTTGGACAAACCTAATTCCAGTTGAAGAAATTCATTTTAGTTGGTCCGACAAAGGCCAATCAAAGCTGCCACGTCCTTAACTTTGCATAACTTCACACCTTAATATAATTTCACTTGGTACATTTTTTAAACATATTCACTATCTGCACAGGTATTATGAATGACAAAATTAGCTATAGAGGCCAATACTTTTTTTGTATCAGGATGTAAACATGTTTATTTCTGCTGTAAATTTGCGCATTTTAACACTGAGGTCTGTGGGGGTTGACTCGCTTTTGGAAACAGCCTCAAGTGGACATTTGAGGAACTGCAGTTTCTGGCATTGCAGCTTTGGTTTCATTTTTCAACCCCGGAGATTGCACAACTAAATCATTCCCCTTAAACACTATCACCATTAGCAGATCTGTCATAAAAATTCACATAAAGGATATTTCCTGTAATTACAGCATGAAAATAGCACAAACATTGTATTGTTTTGAACATTAACTTTTACAGGGGGTCCTTGACTTACGTCGCATTTCCTTTCCGCCTGATCAATGTAAGCCGATTTCTGCTGTAAGTTGGAACGCCGGTGAAATAGTAAACAAAGCTGTTACAAGCATCACGATATCGATCAGTTTTCATATTTGCTCAACTACAGTAATGAAAACAGTCATTAGCTCACACGGAAACACAACTCATGAGGAAAATACCAGCAAAAATGTAAACAAAACCATCTAGCACTGCGTGACTACTGTACATACAGTAGTCATCCACTCACCAACTAGTTCCACTGAACCAGTTCCAACCTCACGACGAAACGCCACGTGACAAACTGAGGACCGGCCCGTAATCACTTCTAACATAACGGTGAGGACGTCGTAAACCGAGGACCTCCTGTATAAAATATTGACTACTTATAATACAATGAAATGTAAAGCTGTTTTTCTGTTTATGTATAATGAATTGGTCCCAATCAAGTAAATGATAAATAAAAGCTGACTGAATTGTCCATTTAACTCTAGATTTTTACTTTATTCGCTGAATGTTTTTGAGTAAATCTCGTTTTTAGAGCAGGAGAACTTCAATTCCATGAAATCAAACCATTTTTTTTCATGAGAAATCGTTCTGATTCTTGACCCTGCAAAGAAAGCAAGTCCCTTTGTCTGGTTGGGGAATGTGTTACAGTTCGACACACACTGGAAATGTTATTTTCATGGGTGCTTTTTCAGTCTGTGATTTATGATATATTGAGCCTTTCCCACAAAGCACTTTCATAAGCAGCTCTTTTAGTGCGAGATGCTTACTCTCCACAGTAAGCCTCTCACAGAGCATGACAACAAACATGTCATGGAGACCTCGGCTACTGAGCCCAGACCTCTCCATAAATTCCAAGTATGCAAACCCCTCAACCAAAACCACATTACTGACAGGGACCGAGGCACCACCGCAGAAAAGTCAGGCATATGACCTGCATTAGAATGGGTATGTTTCCGATAATGCGTGAAGAGGAATGTGCAAAATGAAAGGTTGGCTGCTGCGCGAGTAAAAGGGTCATTCTGAAAGGAAATGTGGGAGTTAAAGGGAAAGTAATTCCCTGCATGCTTAGCCTTATTAAATATGTAGCACAAAGGAAATGTGCTCTCTTTTACTCTTTAGTCAGACCCCCTCTGGCTGCCAACCAAGTGATGCCTGCACGTTCAGGCTGAAATCCTAAATGTGCAGTAAACCCCTTCACAGGGGGATTCTTCAGAGGAGGACAAAACATTACTACTGCTGCTGCTGACTTTCTTTCCTTGACCTTGACTATCCCGAGGCTGTCAGCTCTTCTTCTTCTTCCTCAGCTACGAGCAACAACATACCCCCTCCCGCCCTCCCAACTTCGCTTTAAATATTGAAGATGGATAATGGTGTTCACCTTCTTCCCGAGGCCAGGCTGAATGCTGGGAGACGGAGAAACAGGCACATGTTAAAACACACGCATGTTGTTGCACATGCCAAGAAACCACAGGGGATTCAGGAGTCAATAAAGACTCCACAAGAACTCAACTTCACCTCAGTCCATCTGAAGAAGGCAACTGATGTGACTGCTTGAGCCTGCCGTTGAACTCATTTTCCTTTATCGCTCTGACAGCTGAAGTGAATAACATCGATCATCGTGTTGTGTTCTGCTGAGAAACCTTTGGTCTTAACATTCATGTGGATGCTACTTTGACATGTAGCAGGCATTTAAACATTGTTCTTGATTAAGCAAACCCCTCCATGGCAATAGGACTCCCCTCTGCAGGAAAATGCTTCCCATCAACCTGCAAAAACTGCTCAGGAAATGCTCAAAACTACAGATCATCCAGATTTCAATCTGATCAAGTATCCATAGGATGTGATAGGACAATCCGGATCCATGAAGGCTCTACCTCGCAAACTAGAGGAACCAAAGAATCCAACATCCAAATGCCAAACATGACACACCACTCCAAAAGTCCCGTCTCTACAGTCCAATGGGTCATAGCAGTTTTATTTGTGTAGCGCCAATTCACAACAAAAGTAATCTAAAAGCAGTTCACATAGTAAAGAAAGAAACAAATCTAAAACATTCTCTCTGTGCAAATTCTTTGACTACCTTGGGAAGAAAAACTAGAGTTTTACCAGAAAGAAACCTTGGGCAGAACCAGGCTCGGGGACAGCAGACATCTGCCTTGACTGGTTGGGGTGAGCGGAGAACAATAACCAGTAACTGCAGATTAGAAATGTGCAGCTCCAAAGCCAGAGACACCTGCAGAAGAGACAAAACACAAATTACAGCAGAGAGAAGACACAACGTTAATGACATGCAATTGTGGCCGATAATTATATGGAAGCTGAAAGAGAAGAATGTAAAAGAGAGGTGCTCACTGCATCATGGGAAGTCCCTCAGCAGGGTATGTCTATAGTAGCACATTAAAGTGTAGTTCAGAGTCACTGGAGCCTGCCCCAACTATAATCTGGATCAAAAACAAGAAAAGTTTTAAGTCTGATGTTAAAGGTAGAGATTGTGTCCGTTTCTTTAACTTAAACTCAGAGTTGATTCCACAACAGAAGAGCCTCATAACTGAACGTTCTGCCTTCCAATCTGCTTTTGGAGACTCTACCAGCCATAAGTATGAAGCACTCTGTTAGGATAATACGCTACATTAAGGTCTTTAAGATAGAAGGGAGCTTGGTCATTAAGAGCTTTGTATATGAGGAGCAGGATTCTGAATTCTATTCTTGAAGAGAAGCTAAAATGGGAGAATTAATATCTTTGTTGGCAGAAGTCTCGCTGCAGCATTTTGGATCAGCTGGTGGTTTATTAGCATTACTGGGAGATCCTGATCATAAGGAATTACAATAGAGCACAGAAGTAACATAAGCTTCCTGGTAAAGGGGTTTGTTTTCATTCCATTGTTGCTTGTTTAAAGGGAATCAGTTGGATTTTCTGAGTTTCTATTTATAACTTGGCAACTTACTATATGAAAGACTCTTATACGTCTCATACCTTTGTAAAGTGGCGCTACATATATAAAACAGATTTAATCTGAGCTAAATTAAAGTACAGGGGTCCTCGACTTACGTTGGCTGAGTTGATTGCGAAAATGTAAACAAAGTTGTTACATGCATCACTATATTGATCAGTTCTTCGGAAAAGTCATGAATACCAACGACTTTCATGCATGTATGAGTCATTTTACAAGAAGATAACAGAATATGTTGCACTGCTTTTACTGTTTTATGCTTGGGAGCCATAATGAAGGGCAGAAAGTTAGCAAATGTAGCACAATCCAAGGTGGCGCACAGCTGGCAAATGTAAACAAAGCCATGTATTGTGCCGTGTGACGACCTGTTCTTCCACTCCGCTCGCCAACTAGTTCCATGTAACCAGTTCCGATATAACAACAAAACGCCGTAGGTCAAGGACGTCGTAAACCGAGGACCCCCTGTACTGGCAGCATCCCTGGATCACATTCAGAGATGTTCTTTCTTAACACAGAAAGTGTCTGTCATAAACTGATGACAAAAGAGCAGATTTAACTGCGTGAAAATACTGTAAATGTCCTGGACATGAACTGATATGTAAATATATGTTTTAAGTTTTTATACTTCACAAAGTGTCAGCTCTTTCATAACTTGCATGTTACATCACTAGGAAATATCTAAAATAACATGATGCTAATTTCATGTCTTTTGGCAAATGCTGAAAAATGCACTTATTTCATCTATTTACTTTTATATTAATTATTGCTAATATTCACAGTTGTGCTGATTACAGTGTTTCACCACAACATCTCCCTGTTTACACTTTACATCATCAGATAAATGCTTCTCATGCCAAGTGCCTCAACAAGCACCACTGTGAAGTCATCATTCCTCATCAGTGGATCCTGTCTCCCTCCTTAATCTCAATTCCCATTAAATCTGTCATGACAGCGCAGATGTTGTGTTACAACATGAACTGAGGTGCACTAATAAAGCTCGTTGTCAAACACCCAGGGAGAAAACTCACACGGGCAAGGAGGGAAACTCCACAAAGAAAGGGTCCAGACAAAACTGCTGCAGCACTGTAATCTACAAGGGATGTGAGAGGTATAAAATGAACAGAAAAACAGAATTAAATCATTGATTGCAATGCGATTCATTCTAAATGTGATCAAATTCAACATGATTGAACTTTTGGGACATTTACTGTCAAGACGGTGCTGCATTTTGTCATGTTTACCGTCAATTTAATGCTTTTACCTGAACTTTTATCATCATCTGAACCCAAAGTCAACGATTTGTGCTCTTCCACTCATCATTTTCTCTGTTCAAGATGGAAATCCATCACTTAACTGGCTACATCTTTACCTTTTTGGTGATGCAAAGCTGTCTGGAAATCTAACCTGGAAAGCAAACGAAGTGAATTTAGTCACTTGTTAGGTCAAACAACAGCTTAGGTGAATGGATCACACAAAACACCTCTGCCAACCACATTTGCATCTGGATAAAAACAAACAAAAAATAACTTTAAGGAGGATATTTATTGTATTATACCTTGACCTTGTGATATGTCCTTAAATGAGTCAATCAAATAAAAAAACATACATTTAACATTCTTAACTCCCCAATCCCTTAAATAAAAGAAGAAAAAAGAGATATTACACTCAAACATCCAGGCAAACATAAATAAGGTATTTTTCTTTTACATCCTAACAGTGTGCAAACAAAACATCACATTTTCCTTATATATATATATTATTGTAAACTTATATAAGCCCCTTATTGATGCTGTGAATAGTGCAGAGAAAGTGGTGATCACACTTTGGGAAGACTTGAGAGACTTGCTTGGTGTTGGTGAGCGTGAAGCAGTGAGGAGGGGGACATGCTGCAGACGGACAGATGGTCGACCATCTGCACGAAAGACAGCACTGGTTTTGGATTCACAGTTTTTTTTTTTGTGCAGTTTCGGGGAGTTTTCTGTTGGCAGGTAAACACTGTCCTCCGGGGGAGAAGAAGACAAAGTAAACATGGACCACAGCGCCTCAGCAGCACCTCGGTTAAGTGAAAATATCTCTATTAGCTAATCCCATACAGAGAAGGAAAGAACTGAAACTGGTGCACATGAAAACCAGAAAACAGTGTGAGCAGAAAAGCATCCTCAAGGTGATTTTTGACATTTTGAATATGGGGAGTGGCTCTAGATGTGCTAATCGGTTACTGCAGCAACCGACAAATGAAATGAAACACTGAAGGATTCTTTTTTTTTTGGTTATTTTCAATCCAATATGTTTAGCTGGCTAAAGTCATGGAGAGTACAGTAAAGAGGAAGTGAAAAATTGACGAACAAAATTTAGTTTTTCACCAGTTAGTGAAGAAACAAAATACAATAAATGACACTTGCCTTACGAAGGGGTCGTCATCAACATCATTCAAGAGCTGAAACATGCTCTGTGATTTCTGCAAATAGGTCAGGAGGAGTGGTGTAAAGTAACTAAATACATTTACTCAAGTATTGCAAGTTAGTTAAGTACAGTTTGGGGGTATTCACACTCCTTTATACTTCCACTTCACTACATTTACTTGACAACTTAAGTTACTTTTCATGTTCACATTAATAGAACTAAATATAATCAACAAATAAATTCTGATGTATTACAGGTGAGAAGTCCTGGCTTATTATTAGATAAAGATGAAATTGTATTGATGCCCCAGGCACAGGGGAATTTAGAAGTACCCATCTGTAAATATTAAAATCAGCTTCATCTTTACCAGCTGCAAACACATGAATACATCAATGATTATTATCTAAATATACAACAAATGTTATTCTGTAAAGGAGTATTCTGCATCTGCATGAGTACTTGGAGCATATTTTCATGCTACAACATTTAATGCAGGACTTCTACTTGTATTTCCAGACTCTGGTGTTATTTTTGCTTCAGTCCAACATCTCAGGGTCTCCTCAGAGGGTCAGAGACAAGGCGGAGACTGTGGGTGGAGAAAATGAACAAAGGGTCAAGCGATTCTAACAGGACTGCATTTGATCACAAGAGAGGAAAAAAGCCGCCTCATGGGGATGGTTTTATGGTCGGAAACACCATTTCTATCCCATGCATGTACCTGGTTTTCATGTGCTCAGGTTATGAGAGAAACTAAACACTATAAGGGTCATTTAATCTCAAACCACCACATTTTTAGAACCATTTCTGCTCAACTATTTCTGATTTGCCTTAAATTTTTAAAGCATAAATTATGGATCTTTATAAAGACATGTCTGACATTTTAGCAACTAAAACAATTTGTCATCGACCCACTTGCAGCACACTGACATTTGAGGCTGTTTGAACGACAATATCTCAGCAACTATGAAAGATAAAAAACTGAATTTTTCACTCTTATTTTTATCATGTATTGATACAGAATCTGAACTGGACAAGTAGGTCAAATAATCTCGGATTGAGGGCGAGTTGAAATACGGGAAAAAGTCACATCTTTTTGAGCATACATAACAAAAAAAAAAAAAAAAAAACTCGATCGTGCAGAAGTCGACTAGTGATTATTTCTGAACCATCTCGAGCTGCATGTCACAATAACACAAAACAAATCACATAGAATACTTTAAAAATCCAATACTTGGCCACAAAAATGAAAAAAATATTTTTTTTTCATTGAACTTTCAGAACTGACTGAGTAGGTATGACTAGATGTACCAGAAAAAGAGGCCTAATTCAAGTAGAACAGAGATTTGGAGTTTAGTTCTCCAGATTCTTTTCCAAACAGGGACATATTTTCCATTTTTGGACCACATTTTGTCAGTATCAACCTTTGCTTGGAGGAGACTGGCAATGTATTTCAGTGTAACTATCATCGAAATATGTGCTGAAAGAGGCTCAATGGCCATTTAAAATAAAACTTTCTCAGAAAGTATTTGATATATCACTCTAAAATCTTCCATTATTAATATCCATAGTTAATTATGGAAATGCTTCAAGCAAATCAGAGATGGCTGAGCAGTGGCAGCCTGATGATTTGAGATGGAATAGCCCATAAATAACAATCATTAAATGCAGCACGAACTGCAGAGTGAAGAAAGAAACATTAGAGGTTGTAGGAGGATTAGATTTTGCTGTCAGGTTGGTGACGTGTCAATGGTGTGGTGCTGAGTGAATCTTATGAGGCCCTGCTGGTCAGCAGTGTCCGAACGGAGCCTGTGTGTTCAGGGGTCTCTGGACAATGACGGCGTTCGCCAAATCCGCCTCTTCCAGACTCAACTCTTTGTCGCCGAGCTCTCGGAAAGGAACTGACGTGGTGAGGACGAAGGGTGGGCAGCTCCTCTGGCAGCGCGCGACGAAATCCTGAACATCATGGATCCTGGAAAAGAAATATGAATAAAAGATCGAGGAAAAAAACGGATAATAAAAGGCAGAAATATTCCCCGCTGAACATGTCTGCTCTCATTCAGCTGCAGAGCATTCCCAGTCAAATACTCTACTCCCTATCATGCCACGTGATTTCCCTCTGAAGCACTATACTAGTAACATCATCTATTATTAATACCGGCCCGACATATACAAGCAATCCTATAGCAGCCCTCGCACACTGAGGGTTGGAGGAGTCCAGGCCCTGCTGTCTTTTAGCTCCTAACCCTGTTATATAAATGCTGCATCAGAGTTACGCAATCCCTCTCTGGGGATTTTATAGATCCACGCCGTTGCTACATCTCAGATTATGTTTTCTGCAGCCCCATGCACTGTGGCAGGGGATCTAACATGCACCATGCCTTCAGCCTTCAAACTCCAGCAGACTAGAACAAAGCATTACGTAATCCTAAAACAAACCCCCCCCTCCACCTCCAGAGCTACAACAAACATCCCTTGAACTACTTCTTTCCCTGCTTTGCTTGAGATTACGGGATTTACAGACAAGCACAGGAGGAGCAGAGAGTGCCAAGATATTCCTCGCACAGACTCCTCCGTCTTCAGCATGCAGATTGTATTTGATATTTGACGTCAGGCCGGCAGGTTGGAGATGTGAGGTGAAGCGGTGCGTTTGGGATGGTGCTACTCACCGATGCGATAGGTTAAACCTCTGCACCAGTCTCCTGCCGTCAGCCAACCAGATCTGCAGCGAGGTAACGGGAAGGGTGTGGTCTAGTGTTACCATGGGAATAGGAGGAGATTCTCCGTCCTCGTGCACAGATGGTGACCTGGCCACAACTCTGGGTGCAACACTGGGAATGGACAGGAATCAAATAAAAGAACAGATTAAACGCCAGTGAGAAGCGAGCACAGCAGGAGCAGAGAGAATGGTCTCACTGTGATAGCTGCTAGGTGTGAGGACAGGAAGTATAGACTGCCAGATATTATTTGGACTCACTGGAGCTGTTGGTATTCATGCAGTGATGCTGTGAAAATGTTGAGGTTCTCAGTTTAGGAGGCCGACTGTCTGCTTGGTCAGATCTGCTGCTGGAAATTTTTCATACCTGGATTTAGGAGGACACCTAGTGGTGTAAAGTCATATGGTGGTAGGACTGATGGTACAGTAGCTTTGAAACTTGAGGCAGAACAACTCTACATTCTCTATACACCGACTAATCCTCATTAGGGTCACAGTGGGCTGGAGTCTATCCCAGCTGACACCTTGGACAGGTCGCAAGTCTATCACAGGGCTTCATATAGAGACAAACAATCACACTCATATTTACACTTATTGTAGCTGATGCCTTTTAAGAGTCCTTAGGTTGCCATGACAACACAGGAAGTTGGTCATTTTACAATCATTAAGCACATTTTATTTTGGAAAACAGTGTTAGAATAGTTGTTCCGATGTACTTTTGGTTATTTTGTCCTGGTAAAAATAAGAATTTTTAGTCTATTTTTTGTTTGATTTATTTGTTCTGGTTAATAAAGTTGTATTGCATGTCATGTGACTCACGACGTGGACGTGAGGCGCAGCGCAGTGTGTGCCAGAATACCAAAAACACCCCACTACAGCAAACTTCCACAGACCAAGAATGAAATTTCTTCAACATATTTAAACTACAATAGGTACACGCTGGTTTCAATTTTCCTCAAGATTAATAAAGTATCTATCTATCTATCTATCTATCTATGATTGCATTGTCCTGCATATCACACCTACACAGAAAAACACATGTAGACAGCAGTTGTTTACAGATTACACAGTAGCATCGTGTTAATGTGTCGAGCACAGTGGACAGACACAGTACAGGATATCTGAGAACTAAAGACTCTCTGCTGTGTTTCTCCATCGATGGAAAGCGTGTACAGATCAAAGCACCTCCAAAAACCTGGCAGCAACAACTTCAATTCCAACCCTTTCAGTGATGAATTCTAAAGAAGCTGACGATGAAGAATCACCTCGCACAGTTTCTCCTCAGACCAAATTTCCGTTTTAAACAACAGTTGCTTTCCTGGCACATGCAAAGTAGGAATTCTGGCAGTCTGGACAGTCCACACGGTCACAAATTTTTGGGATGCTCGCAGAATTGGGTGAGCTACAGAATTTACAACACGCGAATCTTTGTGTTCTCAGATAATGAAAGAATTAATTTGCTTTAAGTAAGAGTCAGAGAGAGTGGTAGAGAGGGGAAAACATGGTGGAAGAATACACTACTGCATGTGCAAAAATGCAATGTTCTGTTAACTTCTAACTAGAACTCAGTCAGAACGCTGCTTGGTCACTTTTATAATAAGATCCAACCCAAACCTGTGATATTCTCTAAAAAGCTCATCCAAACTACATCGATGACCACCAGTTTCCCAAAGTTCTCTGTTTTGCAGGATGTCCTGTTAAGTCTCATTTTTCATTTGATTTAGCCCCTCATTTGTGGAAGCTTCCAATAAATCCGAGCGACCATCAAACTGAAATGACCTACTTATTAAATATCATAATCCAACATTGCATTTCGCCGTTTGGTCTCCAGAGAATCGGCCTCACATGCGGAAACAAACAGATGAATATGCAGGTGTTCAAGCAGTCAGAAAGCATGACACTGCAAGGTATAAAAGGAGGTGAGACATGGGTATAAAGTGTAGTCTAACAGCAGTAATGATTCAGTATTTATTACTACATTATTACTCAGTAGTTACGGGTCGGCTCACACCAACAATCCATGAATCCGGCCTTCATTCTGATCTCGACTGCACACCTGTAATGTTTCATGACTGAATCTTCCACAGTTGTGACACTTCTGACAACATCTGTCCTCACGCATCCACACAGATATGACAAACACTTGGAAAGTATTCCCTGTGGTGTCTTCAGGCTACAACACCGTCACAGTTCATAACCTCCACAACAACAGTCTCTCACCTGCCCAGTCGGTATCCTCGCCCACTAAAGGGGTGAAAGGCCTTCTTCTTGGGAACATAATTCTCCTCGGTCAGATCCTCCACGCTGATCTCCAGCTCCTCCTCCTCTGCTCTGCTCTCCCACTCCGCCGGAAGCTCCCTGAGACGGAGTTAAGATCAGGTTTGGAGTCTAGTCAGATCGATCAACATGACAAATGAGCTGCATTAATGAGCGCTATGCTTCATCTATGTTCCATCGCCTGCTGGTGGACTGCAGGAGGGACATCTTTACTGCTGAGCTCCTCTCTGGAGACTGATGGGGTTTGGCTGTAAGAGCGAACCGATGAATTGATCCAAGACAGAAATGAAGCTAAATGTGACCCAAGTAGAACCTCTGACCTGTGCTGGAGATATTGGACTTTAAAACTCAAAGAGCCCAAAGGGTTCAATTAATCAGACGCTCGGTGACTAAATGTTCCTTTGTGCTGTTTTGAAGTTAGTTCATGCAGAAAAGAGCTCACATGAGGCTCAGAGTTGATTGAAAGTTGAAATTTAGAATGAGGTGGAGTTAAGTGTTAATGTAGGGAGAAAAGAGTTAATCACGTAAATAAGTGAGCGCAGTACTCTGCCAAGTCTGCTCAGTCGTATCATTTCCGACGGACAAAATCTTGAAAAAATTCATGGCAGAAATCACGACACTATAGATGTACCCACAAACAAAATGACCTTGGACGTGTGTGCTATGCATGTGTACATTATGTACAGATACTGAATCATGGAACCTAAATATGTAGCGGGCAGCAGGGATTGATGGGACTCGGAAACATACTATAAGCCGCATCACTGCCAAAATCTAAATCAGCTGGTCCTTGTGTCTTTTCTGACTTTCACTGAAAATTTCATCCAAATCCGTTGGTCCGTTTTTGAGGAATGTTGCTAACAGACAGACAAACCAACGCCGGCTGTCACATAGCTAAATATAATTAGGTTAAAAACAGAAAATGACACGACATTGTAGACCGAGCAGAGTCAAACTTGTGCACTCTGAGAAAAAATCTATTACAAATTAAAGGATATTATTTATTTACTTTACTTGTATTTACACAATTTTAAAAAAAAGCCTCTCTTGGACCACACGGATCTTTTTCAGCCATGTGGTGCCATAAAAACTCTGAACGCAAGCATTGTATGTCACATGATGTACTGTCCAATCTCATGGCAAATATGTACATATGTGGCTTTTCCTGTATGTCTCAATGACACTATAAGGGACAATAATGTAAACGTGACCTATGTATGAATAGCAGACTTCTGTCACTTGAACAGTAGTTATGCTCCTAACAACAATTTTCAAAACGTAACAACAAATTTTAATATTATCGCAAAAAACAAATTCAGAGCCATTTGAAATCGTTGTTCATACTCTTCTTGACCTTAAAGAGTATTTAAAACGTGTGACACTCTGTTTTGTGCATATGAACGATGCACAAAGTGTCATACAACATAACGATAAGTCACTTGAAAGTTAAAAGCTAAGAAATAACTTTTTTTAGTAACTTGCAGGATAACATTCTCATGCCTGTGCTGAATGTGGTTACAGATTGCTCCAGTTAAGTGGTTATATCTCTGTTTATTTTGACACAGCCTAAATAAACCTCGTTTTCATTTTCTAGACCAAACTACTGACAGACCGCCAAATAATGCTGGTTTTACCAGATGTCATTTGTGCTACTTATCACCTTGCTGATTTACAACACCCAAACGTCCTTATAAAGGAGACAACAGCCCAGCCAGCAGTTCACTGCGTCTAGCCAGGGCTTCAGCTGACCCGCGCTATGCTTTAATAAAATATTAATGATTAGTTTAAGTGACTAGGATTCCTGGTGCCGACTACAGAGGGCAGAAACGTTTCATCGTTTAGTCGATTAATCGTCCATATAAATATTTAACTGATTGATAAAGCCAGTAAGTCTAGGTCTAAAAATGATTCTATAAGACTAGTCAATAAAAGAAAGAGAGAAACATTTTAGGGAAAAGCAAGGATGCTTTAAGAAAGAGTTATTTGGTATTTATGAAACTTTATTTGGTCGGGTCAGCGGTTTTAACTTGGGACATCCTTAACAAGTTGTTTTCCAATCCAGGTCATTAAATATTTAGTTTCTGCTGATACTCAGTCCCAATCCAATACTATTTCAAGGATGATACACTCTTCAAGTGCAGTAAAGTTACTAAAATCAATCCAGTGTACATGCTTGACAACCCAATATCTCTGCAGTGCAGTAAGAAAAAAAACCTTGCATTTCTGCATCCAAGCTGTGTTTCTTAATGTCAATTTTAGGAAAGCTACAGCAGAACAACAACTGAAATGTAGTGTGGCAAGGATAGAGTGGACTGTGACTCCACAAGCTCCAAAACATGTTGAAAACTTCTATTTTCTGCATGCATATAAGAAAATGTATTGTGGATCAGCTGTAGCACCTGGTTGTTCCACCTGGTGAAGCCTCCTATTGTTTAACATTTGGACTACTGACAGCTCCATGTTGGCAAGAAGAGAGCATTGTTGCAGTTTAGCTAGCAATGGGCACTGTGACAAAGCCTGCTGTGATGCTTAATGACTAGGATTGCGTTCCTACATGAATAATAATTTGCCTGCTGACTGCAACAGCGACATTAGCACAGGTTACATGTCTACTGTGCTCAAGGAGTATTAGCGATTCCTCGATTAGTTATTGACAATAGTGCTAATTATTAAAATTATTCAAGAATTGTACCCCACACTGTCCTGGCAATTGCGATTTTGGCTTCCCACATTTAAATGAATGTGATAGTCTGCAATATCTATGTTGAAAAAAATGCTACGCTCATAGAAAACAACCCGTATAGACGAAGTCTCCTGATTTTAACTTAAGCAAATCTGATATTAAAACACCTTCATTCCCACGATTCAAAGCTATTGTTAGTCATAAACCAGTCTGAGCTGCTTCAGTGCAGTAACTGAATGGAGACTAGAAGCGTCTCTGTGTACAGCTGCCTAGCGAGCATGCACTGTAACCATAGACTGCATATAAAGATGGACGTAGCATCTGGCTCCAAAATTGAAGCCCACCCGGAAGTGTCAAAAACTTGCAATATCACGCCGTCCGCTAGGATTGGCTCCAAAAAGCTTTTGCTCCATAGACCCCAATTCATTTTTGGAAAAAATAAAATTTGATAGACTGATTTTCTACAGCTCAGGATTTTTTTCCCGTTAGTTTTCATGGTCAAAATGAGAGATCAGGTGGCCGATCTTAAAACAGATCAATACTGAATTTTAAATAAATCATTAAAGTTGGCGGAGCCAGGGGGCGTGGCTATACTTGATTGACAGTCCCATTGACTGGTCCTGCCCCTAGTTGCTCTCCGGTCCAGCCTGTTTGATGACGCTTTTTACATCACTGGCTCCAAAAAATCCAAAATGGCGACCAGGAAGTAGCAAAATCCGGGCTTCATTTTCTCGGCGTTGAAACCAACGGGTGACGTCACGGTTAGTTCACGCCTGACTGTAACCTGCATGTGAGGCGTTTAGGGGACATTGGTAAATTGTAGTGTCTGCGGATAATGAGATGTTCAGCAAATGAGGCATTTTGGGTACAATTACATTTATATTTTGCCTCCAGGAGATGCACTGACTTCAGCAGAACATTATTTGAAGTCCTATGTCGATGCAGATTTGAATATTAGGACTGTAGCACAACATGGAAGGGAAAGTAGTGCTCTGTTAAAATTGCAGATAAAATCAATCAGTCGTTGTGATAAATAAACATGATTTCAATATTGATTGAAATAATTGTGATTACAGAAAAGTCTGGAGATGAAAGTAACACTTGTTTTCCATTAGCTCGAGAACAATTTGCACTTTAAAAGCAATTTATTGCAACAATCCTTTCTGGCCGGTCTGCACTCGTTGAAGCAATTTGACTGAGACACCAATATTAATTTAAAAACCCAAACCAGAGCGTAAGATATGAGGATCCTTTTGTGCTTTAAGGCAGAGAATTCTTACTTAATACACCTTTAATACTCAAAGGATTTTCTGGCTCAGACAATTAAACTCACCCTCTTTTAATGGCATCCAGGAAATCTTGATTTTCTGGAACAGAGTAGCTTCGAAAGTCCTCATCATTGACAGTAAAACCGTCCTTCCACAGCCTCACCACCATCTCCACCTGGAATAAAGGCAGAAGCTGGTTGTTTGGCCTTTAAAATGTCAGAAAATGGTGATAAATGTCCACCAGGGTTTCCCAAAGCCCAAAATGATGTCCTCAAATGTCATTTTCTTGTCCATAACCCAAAAATATTCTGTTTACTGTCATAGAGGAGCAAAGAAACCAGAAAATATCCACACTTAAGAAGCTGGAATTAGAGGATTTTGACTTTCATAGTTGCCAATAAATTTAATAGTTGACAACTAATCAATTAATCACTTCAGCTAAATGGACTTCAACATAGATTAGATTCGGTGAGGTGAAAGTGTCTCTGACCTTTGAAGTCCCTGAGGCATCGTAACAGATCTTCTCCACCTCATCAAGGAGGTCTTCAACTGAGAAACTGCGGCTCATTGGAACCTCCTCTTCATCATTTGTCTCACTGACAACCCTTTAAGAGACACAGAAGTGTTCAGCTGTTTATCTTTCTTACTGAATTCAACCTGAAGGTTCACGGTATTGTCCAGAGGCTCAAAGTGATGAGTTTCAATCAATCAAAATACAATAGTATAGGTTTCAAAGTCACTCCTCAGTCAAATTATTTTCTCATTCAAAATACTTTAGGGTCAATATATAATTGCAGGACTTTTTTTTTTAATCATAATTGACATTTTTTGCTGTTTTCAGGCCCAAAATCAACATGGCCGCCTACAATGAAACACCACATGACATTTTTACACAAAGATTCTTCTAAATATTATATATACAACTGAGTAAAATTGAAAGCTATTTATAAAGATATTGTAGTAAACCTGTTGACGTGACATAAATCCACACTTGACTCACACACTACTTTATATTAAATAACTCAGAAAGTCTTGGAGTCTGGCCAGTCTTTTCTTCAGGAGGAAATGACATCATGTGGAGCAGGTCATGTGATCTGGAATTAACACACTTCCTTGAAAGGTGTTTTTGTAACGGGTAGCTTAGTTGAAAGCGATTTCTCGGACACAGATACAATTTGTTATTTTCCAATCCAATCCAATCCAGCTTTATTTACATAGCATTTTTACCAACCACCGATTGACCTAAAGTGCTGTACATACATGTACACACATGTACATGTATGCACACCTGTGCACTAATCATGGTGTCTAATCAGCATCTTGATATGACACACCTGTGAGGTGGGATGGATTATCTCAGCAAATGAGAAGTGCTCACTATCACAGATTTGTGAACAATATTTGAGAGAAATGGTGATATTGTGTATGTGGAAAAAGCTTTAGATCTTTGAGTTCATCTCATAAAAAATGGGAGCAAAAACAAAAGTGTTGCGTTTATATTTCTGTTGAGTGTAATTAAAACAGCTCAGTCTTAAACATCTTGAGCAATAAAAATGCAACCTGCACAATAAATCAGCAGCAATGTGCTTCAAAAACAGAATGTAGAACTGCAGGACAAGTACTTCTGAAAGTCTAAGCAAAGTTTGCCGAAGTACCTGAGTACAGTTTTGAATGCAGGACTTCTATTAGTTGTGGAGTAATTTCACAATGTGACGTTTCTGCTTTTACTGAAGCAAAGGACCTGAAAATTGTTTTCACCATCACTGTTATAATCCAGAAAAACCCAAATCTTCTGCTGCTGTTTCTCAAAGAAGAAATAAAAACCTTTATAAAATGTATGAAAACAGTTTTACTTTTAAAAAAATTCTAAAGTTCTATTAATATTATTTCCCCAAAAGTGTGCATTTAAAAAAATCTGAACAGTTTGACATTATTCCTTAAAAATGTTGTAAAATCAAAACAGTTTACTTGATATTACTTCTTTTATTTAATTGTTTTAATATTAAAAAGAAAAAACAAGGAATTAAGCCGAAAGTAAATAAACACTTTTAAAAAATTGTAAAAGTGATCCAAAACTATTGAATCAAACAAAAAAAATGTAATAAAATTTATGATCTAAAAAACATAAATACACATTTTCCGAAAAGAGTTAACATCGTGCATAAATAGAGTAATTTTAAGGAAATAATTAATACATAAATGTGGCAATAATAATAATAAGAACAATTTGTTTCACAAAACATAAACTGTATATATATATATATATATATATATATATATATATATATATATATGTGTAAACTGGTATGAAATCCAAAATTAAAAAGAATCAAATATTATTGTTAAATTCTAATAAATTTAATTGGTTACATTAATATTGTATTTAAGAAATAATAAAGTGGTTCAAATTATCCTAATGATACTGTTTTGCAATAAATATACATAAAAATATTATAAATTAATTTAAAAATACATATCTTGCCACTTACCACTGCTCATCCTTTTCACTCCCCACACTGTCAATCTCCTTCATGATGTTTTGTGTTTTCCATCTGAGAGAAGACGACACACACACGCACGCACACAGATGAGGCCTGGCAGCTTCAGAAACACGCTGCTGAACATTTATGATCATCTCTGCTACTCATTCTGAACATTTATTCCCTGCCAGCCACGTGTCTACACGATTAAAGTCCTAAAAACAACCTGATCGAGTCTTTTTCTAAAAGAGCTCATCGATCAGAACCAAACAACCAGCAGCCTGTGGCGCTGAACGGCAATTATGCAAGTGGGCGTCACAGGAACGTGGACGCGCTCAGACACGAGAAAACCCGGGTTAAACACGCGCGTTCACACACAGCAGCTGCTCTTTAGCACGCACGTATTGAGACAGAGGTCAAACGGTGCTTTACCAGTCCGCGTCGGCTCCGTTAATCCCGGTCTGCACATCTGCAGCCATAAGTTTCTTCTGCTGAGCAATGTGTGACGTAACAGCGCCGTAAGTCCCCTCGCTGCTGTCGTAAAATTGCTTAGCTCAGCACAGCGTCACACACACGGCAGGGATATATTTGTGTTGATCTAAAAATAGCACGGCATTAAAATTAAAACAGTAAACATGATCTAACATGCAAGAAATTAAAAAAATATAGATTCTTAAACTTTATGCATAAGTAACAAAATAAATGAAAATAAGACAAGTAAACTCAGAAAAACAACAAACAGAATAATAAATATATATATATAATTGGGTCAATATATCAGCTTCACACATATATATGATGCTGATATCCTACTGTACAAGTCCTGTCTTCAATATATTACTTAAGATAAAGCATGTCAGTACCATGAGAAACATATGTTGTATTACGTATTATAAAATGTCCCCTAAGACTTTTCTGCTGGAATATATCATTTTATTATTATTACATAATGTGTCATTATACTTGCACTTACAAACTTTATGAGCACAGGAGACAGACATGTTGTTTTATAATTATAGTGCACTTTTCATTATTGACTCATCTGCTAACTATCTTCTCTATTAACTGATTGTTTGGTTTATAACAATTCAAGAAACAGAAATGCTGTCCTAGTGCTCTGACGGATTAACTGACTTAATTTTTCAAATACACTTCAAAACACTCCTTGGTGCTTTCATTTATAACAAAATATTGCATATTATCTTTTATTTTCATTTATTTTGTGTACAAAAATCCTAATTTCTAAAGTAACTAAAGCTGACAGATAAATGTAGAGAAGAAAAAAGCAGAATATGAGATGTAGCAGAGTAGAAGTAGAAAACAGCCTGAAAAGAAAATACTCGAATCTGTACTCTAGTCCAGTATGTGAGTAAATGTACTCCCTCAAGCTGTGATGTCCTGGCTGACTCTGTCTTAAGCGCTCACACATGGTGCATCTGTGCTGCAATAAAACTATTACGAGCACATCTGCAACACCAGCCTCCTCTCTGGTGTGCTAACAGTTCCACGCAGATTACATTCTCACACTTTAAACACATCATTACGCATGATTCCTCCACTCATAAAAGAACCGGCCTGCCAATACCTGCTCCAATGCTGAATGCTGTACTTCAATCTGCAAAATACATTTAAAGAGTCTAGGACAATTATCACCTAATACTTTCTTGAAAACTTTTTTTTTTTTATGTCGAAGGGATTCCTAGACTTTTGAGATCTGCTACACCACTTAGGAGCAAACTGGATGCCGAACGCACTGTCGTAATCACAGTGCCACTTGTTAACATGACGCCTGTGTTTAATGTTTTAGAATGATTAGCAGAAATACATGTTTTTTGGATTACTGGAGGGGTCTGGGGCTCCACATTCAAGAAAACTTTGAGCATGAAACAACAAATTTGTTGCATTCTGGTGAAGTTTTGTGCACCAACTTGTGCATTTGCTGCGTTAATTTATGGCTAATTTTATTTTATGTAAAGAAAATTTCAAAATTCATGTAGCAGGTGGCAATTTTAATATAATGGAATGGATTTTGATCCACATAGATGTTGAAAATGTGACTGATTGATTTGTGGCATCTGTGAGTCACACTATAAACATATTGAGCCATGTTAAATGTGCAGCCTCTTTACAGCTTCTTAGTGAATAATACTTTCACACAAAATCTGGAGTTTTTTCTTTCAATCGATGACATCTGAAAACAATGCAATTTAAAATATATTACTTTTTAGCCTTTATTTTAAACCATTAAACCTCATAGTAGATCAACTTTATGTTTTCTGAGGTGGGGATGCTCATTTTTCTTGCATCTGAATCATAGATCATCCCTTTGACAGCTCCATGTATGCATATAAACACAATGCCACAAGGTCTCCAAGAAAACAAAGACTTTCTCAACAATGTTTGTTTTGTGTTTTTTTTTTTTTTTGGTTGAAGCCATAGCTTGAACCAAAAATGTGAAACAGATGGCTAGCACAGTTGCATCGTCAGCCAAGCCAGGAATAGAAAAGGCACCGCATAAAATGCCGGTTTTACTTGTGGAGACAAAATGAAAATGAAGTGCAGGGTAAAGAGCAATGCTAAACCCATCAAGAGTAGAAAAGGATTATTATTAATTCAGTATCTCAGAGTACATGCTTTGAGATCACAAAGAATTCCAAAATCTTCCAGTGAATACAATTTCCCTCTGCCCTTGACTTAACTCACAAAAAGCTTTTCAAGTAACAGTAAAAATGGCTCTCGTGAATTATTTCCAAGCTTATGAATTTTACTTATTTGCAGCCAACAGATACCGTCCAAGATTTATATGTCTAATTCTTTATCCTCTTCGCCAGAATAGTATGCAGTAGTTTTTGATGCTCTGCCAAAGGGTGTGCTGCAGATTCTCAGAGGTTCCGTAATTGCTGTAGGGTCAGCCCAGGAAAAATCAATCAGTGCCTCCCACTCGACACCTTCAGAATATTTGCACAATAATTTTAGTATATTTAAGGAAGTCAGGCAAAATTTTACCTCCATACTATGAATATTTTCAGAGTTACAGTACAGGGGAAATGCACATGAAACTTGGTGTCATAATGGAAAGCTGTTTCTGTTCAGCAAGATTATTTCTAATATCATGGGATGTATCCCAGTTTCAATGGCAAAGCTGTGCATGTTTAATGTGTATGACGCCGAATAACTGAAACAACCACAGTCTGGGGCAGTTCAGTGGTAGTTTATGACACCTGAGGAGCAATTTACTTCAATTCAGCAGTCTGTGGGGTTTAAGTGTCACGTCTGTGTCACATGGGTGGCAGTCTCACCTTAGCGGTCATCATGTGGCACCTTAGCGGCAGTCAGTGGCACTTCAGTGGTAGTCAGTACAACTTTATTGGTAGTCTGTGCCAGCTTGTGGCATCTCAGTGGCACTTCAGCGGCAGTTATGTGGCATTTTGGAAGCTGTCTGTGGTAGTCAGTGGCACCTCAGTGGCGGACCGTGGCAACTTTGTGGTAGTCATGTGACACTTCAGTGGTAGTCTGTACCAGCTTATGGCATCTCATTGGCCCTTAAGTGACAGTCTGTGGCATGTTAGTTGCAGTCATGTGACACTTCATTGGCTATCTTTGTCACCATAATGGCAGTCTTCGGCATTTCATTTATAGTCATGTGGCACCTCAATGAATGTCTGTGCCACTTCATGGGTTGTCTGTGTCACCATAGTGGCAGTCTTTGTTTGTGGCAGTCAGTGGCACCTCAGTGGCAACTTACTGGTAGTCATGTGGCATTTTTTGGCACACTACTGATCCTTAAGTGGTAGTCATGTGACACCTTGGTGCTAGTTTGTGGCATATTAATGACAGTCTGAGGAAGTCTTTGACACTCTTGGTGAGTCTGTAGCACCTCTGTGGCTTTATGTGGAACTACAGTGGTAGACATTGGAAGTCATGTGGCACATCAGTGGCACATGAAAACCTCTCCATGACTTATTTCTCACTGTCAAAATATTACACTATCATAGTTGAATGGAACAATTCTGATTTCACTGCTCTTTCAAATTTAAGTAGGGCACTATCAATAGACCTGACATTAAAATGTTCTACATCTAATAGTCACGAGGAGAATTATGGAGAATTACCCCAGCTGACCCTATTTACTGTTAATGTGCATGCTTTCTGCGGTTTCCGAGTTGACTGTGAATAGTCCCACTGTGGACTGCAATTTTTACCGCATAGCATCGTGTCAGCACTTAAACTGTCACTGTCATTGTAATATTTGTATAATATCCATGTAGTAACTAGAATATTGGCTGCAGAGAGCAAAAAATAAATGCAGCTGCCAACTAGACCGACAACCACTGAGAGAGAGACAGAGAGAGAGACTTACAACCA
Source organism: Acanthochromis polyacanthus (assembly GCF_021347895.1). Classification (NCBI taxonomy): domain Eukaryota; kingdom Metazoa; phylum Chordata; class Actinopteri; family Pomacentridae; genus Acanthochromis; species Acanthochromis polyacanthus. The sequence goes on from NC_067128.1 coordinate 4,600,564, forward strand.
GAGTAAGAGAGAGAGAGAGACAGAGAAAGAGAGCCACTTACAACCAGAGTAAGAGAGAGAGAGAGAGAGAGAGATACACACTACCAGAATAAGAGAGAGAGAGAGAGAGATAGAGAGAGACTTACAACCAGAGTAAGAGAGAGAGAGAGACAGAGAAAGAGAGCCACTTACAACCAGAGTAAGAGAGAGAGAGAGAGAGAGAGATACACACTACCAGAATAAGAGAGAGAGAGAGAGAGAGAGAGAGAGAGAGACTTACAACCAGAGTAAGAGAGAGAGAGAGAGAGAGAGAGAGAGAGAGAGAGAGAGAGAGAGAGAGCTACACACTACCAGAATAAGAGAGAGAGAGAGAGAGAGAGAGAGATAGAGAGACACTTACAACCAGAGTAAGAGAGACTTACAAGAGAAGAGAGAGAGAGAGGGGAGAGACATAGAGAGAGACACTTACAACCAGAGTGAGGCAGAGAGAGAGAGAGAAAGAGAGAAAGAGACACTTACAACCCAAGTGAGAGAAAGAAAGAGAGAAAGAGAGAGACACAACCCGAGAGAGAGAGAGAGAGAGAGAGAGAGAGAGAGAGAGAGAGAGAGAGAGAGAGAGAGAGAGAGAGAGAGAGAAATGGCGCCTCGATGCTGCGCTCACTGAGCCAGTGTTTGGAGCCGGCTAGAGAGATCCAGTAAGGGCAGACAAAAGGAAAAAAAACATGGTGAACACGAGGAAAAGCTCACGGCCGACCAGCGGCCCCTTCATCTCCTCCAGGACGCGATCGTCGTCGAGGCGCGGGAGGAGCCCTGAAGAACATGTAAGCCGGTTTCTTTTCTCTGCCGGTCCGGCGAGCTAGCTGGCTCCGGCTAGTTGGCTAGCTAGCTGTAGCCGTGGCCTCAAGGTGCTCCGCGAAATGTTATTCCCAGCAAAACGCGAGCTCTAACGACACTGACACCCACACAGCCACGAAGGGACACAATCAAATGATTGAATGCAGCAATCCGTGTGCGTGTCAGCGGTACTGAACGTTTTGTACAGCTGTCAGATCACTAGCTAGCGATCTGAACTCCTGGCTAGCTCCAAGTTGAGTTCCCTTTGTGTTTGGCAATTTTACCCGGCTGACTTGTTCTACCGTTCCCGCCGCAAATTAGCCCCCCGATTAAAGACAACTGGAATTTTGACACGGGGCTTTTAACACTGCTTTATGTCGCCCTCCTGGAGGTGTCGGCGTCTTTATTTTCCCAAAACGTGAAGAGATAAAGCGTTAGAGAAGCTAATGGTTGTATGTTAGAGCTAGCCCGACAGCTAGCTTACAGTGGGGGAAGGGAGTCCCAGGTTCACAACAGTTGGCTGGCTCCGGTCCCGTATTTAGCAAGTCTGAACTTGGTGAACTTTCTGTTGTAAATACCCCAAAGACCCGTGTACAAGCTGCTTTTACAACAACCCCTTCAAATACACAAATGCACTTTTATCGAACTGTATGCTTCTGCCTGAACACCCAATAGATGTGCTTAGTTTTGACTCCGATCGTGTGACCTACAAGCAGTCTGACAGTCTTTGTCTCAAAATGTAAACATAGAGATTATGCAAGGCGCTGGGTCCTGCATTTCCGCATGATTTACGATTATTGCAGCACTTAAACGCAAACGAACAATATAAATCCTCCTTTGGATAATTTATCGATAGTCATTAGCACATTTTTTGAGTTTTAATGGGTTGTTTGTGGTGCAACAATTTCGAGCAATTCCTTACTCAAGTCCAGTCCAGTGTGTTTTAAATCAGGCTAACTTGTGACATGATAATTGGATCATTGATTGAAGGGGTTTGCTGTTGAAAACTATAAAAAAAAAATTCAAAGAACTTAACATGTTTCCAAAATTTCCTGATGTTCGTTTGTGCAGTAAGTAATCAGCCAGTTTGCTGTATGTTATCAGGACTAATCATTGCTTTGTGACAGGAGCTACAATGATTAATTGATTAGTTGTCTGTTACTCTGATAATGGATTTATCTGTTTATTCATAAATGGCTGTTTTTATCACAATCTTGTAGTTGTGCAAGGAAAGAAAATGTCTAAAATCTCTGACTAGAGCTTCTTAAACGTGAATTTTTGGGTTTCTTTCCACCTCTGTGACAGTAAACTGAATATTTTTACGTGGTGAAGAAACAAGACATGTTGAGGATGTCATTTTAGGCTTTGGGAAACACTAATTGGTAACACTGGTCCTTCATAGACTGAACAACTAATTGATTAACTGAAAATGATTAACTGAGAAAATACTTGATCATCATCAACAATGAAAGTATTTCTTAATTGCAGCTCTGTTTGAGACAGCGCTTGCAAAATGACCTAAATGTGGAAGTGATTCTGAGGTGCACCCATTTCCTCATCTCTGTGCTTGAGCTGCAACATGTAATTGATTAGTTATCAACTACTAAACTAATCATTAACTATTTTGAGAAATGATTAAGGGGTTTCAGGATTTTTTTTATGAAGAATAAGTCAAAATTCTCTGATTCCAGCTGCTTCAGTGTAAATACCTTTGGGCTTGTTTCCTCCTCTCAGACAGTAAACTGAATATCTTTGCATTGTGGATGAATTTCGACTTTTCAGTATGTTTTTGTGGGCTTTGGGAGACACTGATTGTCATGTTTCACTCTGTCAAGACAGTTTACAGATTAAATAACTGTTTGATCAACCAAAGAGGTATTTGATAGATTAATCGTTAGTGTTTGTTTGTGACAGTATTTGCAAATGGTCCTAAACGAAGAGACGATTTAAAGCTGCATCCTTAAAGCCACCTTTGTGCATTTGCTGGCTGTAGGAACATCCTGCACTTTTCAGTCTGGCTGCATCCATCTACCCAGCCAGTCAGACAAACCCCTCTGCCGGCGTTGCAGACAGTTGCCTATGACAACAGTGAGATATGCTCCTCATATCAGCAGGGAAGTTAAGCTGTGAAGGGCACGCGCATCAAGGACATGTGTCTGCTTGGTGCCGTGTTGTGATTCACAGAATTCATGGAACAATTGGGTACAAGGTGTCTTGTCTCATTATAATACTTTTTCCCCCCTCGGTTTTGCCATGTGGCGTTCCTGCTTTCTTCTGATTTAAAAATCTTTGATCTTGCCGGTTTGATTTTTGCTTAATATTCCAGTGTTGTGCACTGATTGACAGCGGGAAGTTTTATGCAGACATCTGTGAAATGCTGCCATTGTATCTGGCATCCTCATTCTCCGTTTCTTGCATGTTCTCATTGTTTACCATTCTCGTGTCCTCACCTTCCTACTCTCTGAAGTTGTGGCGTTGTGTGTGTGTTTGTTCAACAGAAGGAAACCAACAGTGATGCGAGCAGTCCCAGCAGCCCGCGGTTGGCGCCCTCTTCCAAGCGAACCCGGCGGCAGACAGCCTCTGAGCCAAGCTCCAGTGATACCTCCCCGTCACCTCAGACGAAAAGCCAGAGGGTCAGCTGGGACATTCCTACCTACCACACCAGGTCAGCCGGCGTTGTCAGCTTTTACTTAATTCCTATGTATTTCCAAACTTTGCATATGTAAACTTTGTGTGAAAACAAAGTTGTGTGAAAGTCAAAAAGCTTGTCCAGAGTTGCTTTAGATGACCTTGCTGTCACTGCCTGTCAAGTCAAATCTCAGTCTTTTCGTGCCATATTATAAGTGAGCCAAGCAAATTTTAACTTAAGTTCTTGAGCAGTATTATATGTGATATATGTTTCATCTTTTGTGCAGATTTCATTCATATTTTCACTTTTTTTTCTTCTATTTCTAGGCTTTCCTCACGTATCATGCAGAATGGGCACGGTAATGCAATGCTTCAGTTTGTCTCTTTTTTTTTTTTAAACCACGTGCATTTGCCACACTTGAGCATTAAATGTCCGTTTTATGTTCTGCTCATGCTTCAGCCCATATGAGTCACCGGAATGAGGAGAGCGGAGGGGGAGATCACTCTCGTATGAACGGCCATGTGGAGCTGAAGAGGAGCTGCCGGGTGAAGAAGAGCCAATTTGAACACCTCAATCAGAGCCTGCTGTTTGACCAGCTGGTCAACAGGTACACAATACTGACATCTGTCTTTGAAATGCTGCTTTGAAGAGAGGAGAAGCGGCAAATGTGAATATCCAATTCAGCTCCAACATACTTTGTTCGCTTTGGAACATGTGGAAGGTGACTCCATGTACTTGTGAAAAGTGTGAGGAAGCCAAAAAGTTTTTTAAATGAAATATAATGCGGCTGCTGCAATTTTTTTGGGTTTTGGCACAGTGTTCTGCTGGACTTAAAAGCTGGCAAGTGCAAAGATTATCATTGGTTGCACTGCTGTGTCCGACATTTAGCACGTCTGTCTGGGTGTCTGTGATGGGAGAACTTGGCTAAATCCGACGTTAGATTACCATATTTCCCTCTTTTCAAACTAGTTTTTGGTCTGAGTTGCAGTAACTGCGTGGAGACTAAATGCTTCTCTGTGAAAACTGCCCAGCTGGTGTCTGCTAATGCATGTGAGGTTCAGTAAATTCTTGCATTCAAACCGCTTATTATGCGTTTTGGGTACATCTGTAATAGCTTCAGAAAGTGAGCTTGGTTACGCTCTCCCCATCTGAACTGCAGGAGCCTCTCTATGTACATCAGTCACGCTGCATCACCCTCCAACACTAGTAAAATCTCTACCTGTGGGAATTACTAATATATGGTAAACCAGCGAATGTTAAACATTTTATTTATTGCAAAGAGTGGCTGTGATTAGAGCTTTTGCTGCCAGGCAATCAATGTCCTGAACTGAAACATTGAAAAAGCACAATGGGTCCAAGAAACTTCCTGCAGGTTTTCATCACCAGGCAGCGGCAAACTGAAGCACTGAGGAGTCAGAAATCATAAAAGACTTTGATCAATGTCTTGTTCTAAGTGTTTTATTCTATCTACTTTCACGTCCGTGGAGATGGCGTTCCTTTTCTTTGAAGCACTGCCATCCAAAGAGTCAGACTTACAGCGCCATGTGACGATACATTCGTCCGCTACGCCCATCAACTAGTTCCATGTAACCAGTTCTGACGTAACGATGAAATGCCGTAGGTCGATGACCTCGTAAACCGAGGTATCCATATTTGTTAAACAGTTTTTGATCAGCGCAACAGTGAATTTACAAATCCTGACCTCCTGTTGACAAACTGTGGAAACACTCTCAAATTAGAGGCTGGAGTCAGCACTTCAGTGTCTGCTCAGATGCTGGGTTTGAGAGACAACACAACAAAAATGTCACTGTCCAGCACCGCTCTGTAGGCTGCTCATCATGAACCCTTCCCTGACAAAAGTGATTGCTCTTGTTGAGCTTTTGTAAAGCTGTCTTCACTGTGTCATGCTGTGCGTTGCTTTTTATGTGCAGCACTGCTGAGGCTGTTCTCCAGGAGATGGACAACATCAGCAGCATCAGGCAGAACCGAGAGGTGGAGCGACTTCGCATGTGGACCGGAGAAACTGAGGAGGTGAGCGTAGCGCTGCTGTTAACACTCAGCCCAGGGCTTGAAAAGTACAACTGTCTGATGATGTGAGATGATGACATCCAGGCTCTGCTCTTTCAGGAAAACATGGACATGTATTCCCGGGTGAAACGCAGGAAATCCATGCGCAGGAGCACGTTCAACATGCCGGCGCACCACAAAGTCATGAGCAAGACGGAGCAGGAGGAGGAAGAGGAGGAAGGGACGGAAGGTCTGTTTCTGTCATGAACACTTAATGAAATGGCTTTAACTGAATTCATCTTTAGTGAAATATTTTAAAATCACAGTCATATTCTTGACTGAAGTCTGAAAATTAAACTTTCAGAATCCCACGGCGAGGAAGAGGAGGAGGATGCAGAGGATGACGATGAAGATGATGAAGGAGATGAAGCAGAAGAAGCAGGAGAGGAAAATGACCGACCGTACAACCTGAGGCAGCGGAAGACAGTGCAGAGATATGAGGCACCGCCTATTGGTTAGTTAGTTTATTTCTCTTTAAACAAGCCTCACACTGAAATGCAGTTTCTCTGTGTTTCTGTAGTTAGATTGTCCATTTATTGAGTTATTTTTCTCAATGTTTAATCACATTTGAAACCAATTTCAGAGATCTTGTTGCGCAGCCACCACTCACGCTGTGTTTGCTTTCCCAGAGCCTGTGAACAGAAAACAGAGCAACCCGTCGCTTTTCGACACCCACAGATCCCCAGCAAGGAGAAGCCATATAAGGTGGGCAGAAATTTGTGGGAAAAAAAATCCCTAATGTGTGTACGATGTGTCATTCTTAAACAGCTTGTCACTGGTATGAGTAATCAACTCGGAGCTGTTGTTATTAAAAGATTAAGGGAGGGGACAATAGTGTTGCAGCACTCGAGCTAAATCATCTCGTTTTTCTCCAGAGTGAAGAAACATGCCATTCACAGCAGCGACACCACCTCGTCTTCTGATGAAGAGCGATTCGAGCGGAGGAAAAGCAAGAGCATGACCCGGGCAAGGAACAGGTGCTTGCTGCTGCTTTCTTTCCTCGACCTTTTACCTTCCTGTCTTCTGCTATAGTTTCTTCAAGCACTAAAGGATAATTGAGATCTAGGGCTGTTAGAAGCTACGGCCATTGTGTTCATAAAACCAGCTGCACCAGAAAAGTAATTTCAGTACTTCTCCAATCATCTCACAAGCACTTCAGGGGGAATATGTCGGCCCCTTAAGTGTTCGTACAACTCTGATATAATTACCTACAACTGTATCATTTGTTTCAATAGATGTTTGCCCATGAACTTGACCGCAGAAGACCTGGCGAGTGGAGTGCTGCGTGATCGGGTGAAAGTGGGTGCAAGCTTGGCTGATGTGGACCCCATGAACCTCGACAACTCAGTGAGTGGAGTCACTAAAAAATAAAAGAAAGTCAGTCCATGCCATGTCACAAAACCTCGCAGTTCACGTAGCGGATTCTCCTGAAAAATTAATGTGAAAACGTCTATTAAGTTCACAACACTTGCAAAATCCTGCAGCTCCAGATCAGTTCCGAGTTTTTGAAGCTAGATTTCATCATTTTTGTCATTCATTCTAAACCTCACCAAGCACTCATTTTTCACTGGATTGGGTTGAAATTCTTCATCCATGGAAGCCAAAGCAACAGTTGGGCTGTTGAATGTCTTATAGTAATTAATAATAATAACTTTATTTGTATAGCATCTTTCAGAAGAACATTCACAAAGTGCTTTGACAGGTAGAACATAGTGATGTAAGAGAAATAAAAGAGAACTTTACTGGAAGGCAAGTCTGTAAAAGTGGGTTTTAAGAAGTGATTTAAAAGAATTTACTGATTAGTAACAATAGAAAAGGTTCTGCCTGAGCAAAGAGTCTTCAAACTCCAATGGTTTTTACCTTCTTGCAGCCAAATTTTTTTAATATCGTGTAATATTTATGGTTTTTTTATCATGTTGCTGAGAAGACAACTTCTGAACTGTATTTTGACCGAAAATTTTCAGAATTATATATGCAAGAATCACTATTTGACGGCCCATTTTTATGTAAATGTATAAATATTCATTGCAGACATATAAAGTATTGCAAAATGTTGCATTATTCTTTCATCATTGAATATTTTTTTGCAAATAGTTATTTTTCAATTCTTTTCACTGGCTGTAACATTCAATTCTGTGGGTTTACATCATCAGTAGGTATTTACACAATGTTTTCAAATTAGTTTTTTCTTCAACACTTTTTTTGATACTTACACTCAGCAACCACTTTATTAGGTGAAAATCTAATGTAACCTAATACATCAGCTTCACTATTCTACATTTTCTGCTGTTAATACTTAGCCCTAAGTGTAAAATAATACAGTTTACAGTAAATTATTAATGAAGTAATAAAACATCTTTCTATTTTTTATTTCGTATCTGCAGTAAACATTAACCACTCCTCACTATAACCTCCATAATAAACATAAAGTAGATCACCTGATTTCAGAAAAAGGATTTGGGTTTTAGGATTTTGCACATAATAGAGGTTTTCACATTAATCTTCCCCCAGAAATCCATGACATTAACTAGGAGGGTTTGGTCAGTTTGGATGACTCAAAAGCCACATAGCAGCACAGTTGTAGTCTTACTTCTGGGAAAGGCTCAAACTTTATGAGTCACAACTGAAATGATCTCTTTGAATAGATTTTTAAATGTTGCCTCATAGTGCATTTTGCCATGATTCAGAAAGACTTCTGCACTTAAAGGTCTTTCAAGGATCCTCAGGTGACCTAAAATGTGTGTCTGCTTTGCTTAGGTGAAATTTGACAGCGTGGGCGGCCTCAGTAATCACATTCAGTCACTGAAGGAGATGGTCGTGTTCCCTCTGCTTTATCCTGAGATCTTTGAGAAGTTTAAGATTCAGCCTCCCAGGTGAGAAGTTGTCACTCATGACAGTTTATTGCAAAAATGTCTCTTTAATTTGCATTCTATTCTGCATATGTTTCATTTCCTGATAAAACCAATGCACTCACTAACTTGTAGATATAAACAAGCAAGTTAAGGGCAAACAAAGAGCATGAGAACAATTAACTAACATAAACTATTATTGATAAACCAGTGGACTTTTCTTTATGTAGAATCATTTGATAAACTTAGCTGAATGTAAGAAATGAGGCACTTTGCAATCATCCAATAAACTCTGGTCCCATTTTCTCTTCCTTCCCTTTTAGAGGGTGTTTGTTCTACGGCCCACCGGGGACAGGAAAGACTCTGGTTGCTCGGGCGCTCGCCAATGAGTGCAGTCAGGGAGACAGGAAGGTTTCCTTCTTCATGAGGAAAGGAGCCGACTGCCTCAGCAAGTGGGTTGGAGAATCAGAACGGCAGCTACGCCTGCTCTTTGACCAGGTGAGTCAAACAGGCAGCATTCTGAGGCAATTTTTAGACAGAAAACGTGTAAGCATGGCTTTAGTCACTTGACCTGAGTCGATAGTGTAAACAGAGAACAGGTCATTTGCTGCTGTTTTTGCTTCTTGTATTTCTTGTGGCCTCCATGTTGCAAAACGTACGAGTTCAATGTAAGTGAAACACAGAAGTGAAACCCAGCTAATTGTAATCTAATATTGCTTTTCATTGAGTGTGGTGCTTTGTTTAAAGGTAGAGTTTGACTGTCTTCTTGTGTGTGTCTTTGATCAGGCTTACCTGATGAGACCATCCATTATTTTCTTTGATGAAATTGATGGTTTGGCTCCTGTTCGCTCCAGCAGGCAAGACCAGATTCACAGGTAAGGCTATCAAAGATGTGCACGCCTGTATCTCCAAATAGGGACAGGTGATGTGATTATCTTATATTGTGGACAGTGTTAGTTTGGCCTATGATCTGCTTCCATAGGAGTGGTATAGATGGCCTTACTCCAGATGTATGTATTTTATTTTGAAACCTTGATTGCTGTTAGCCAGGTAGCTTAGCTCGTGTCCTGTTTCCCACTTGCAGGCTGACCAAGCTGTTGCTTTGGTGGCTTTTGATGTTATTCAGCTGCCTTTAATCTCGTCTTGCTGATGGACTGTAACTCCACATCTTGGTCTTCAGCTGGTGGCAGTACGCCTTGTTCTGCTCTCTTGGAGACTTGCTGCAAGCTTTAAGGTCTCCCCAGCCAGAACCTCTAGTTTGTTCAGAACTTGTTGATGCTCACTGAGGCTGCAGAGCAGAACAAGGACGCCTTAAAGTCTGTCCGTGATGAGATAGCCAACTACTGTCACTAGCTGCAGTTCAGGATGGTGGAGTTCAATTCCATTGTATTTATATAATGGAAATTCACAACATATGCCATCTCACAGCGCTTAGCATAGCAAGGTACAGACTTTACACAGAAAACCCAACAATCCAAGGAGCTGGAGTCTGTTCATGAGAAGAGAGACACTCTTGAGAAGCCATTGAATGACATCTCCTAGCATGGGATAGCAACAGGATAGCTGGTGAACAGCAACTGAACTTTCAATATAAGCATGAAAGGGATGGAGATTCGAATTACTGCTTCTGGTCTAAACTTCAGCGACTAAAATGAGTGGAAACAGGATGCAGAGATTTGGGAGTTTGCCTTTTAAACATGTTGTAGTGACAGGCAATCAACCCTATGCCTGCTACTGTGATCACATGAGTTCAACTAAATCTGTGGAGACGTCTGGGATCCAGATTGTGGTTCTGCTAGAAAAGTTTGCCATGTGATCTTTTAGCCAGATTGCCCACCCCTACTTCCAATGCAGTCCACTGTCAAAGCTTATTGTCTGCTGGCAGTGAAGAGCCACAGTAGCATTCGGTTTTTTCCATATGTCTGTAATCATTTAAGTGGAAATGGCACCTCATGGAGTCGACTTACAAGTCACTCATACTCGAGCCAGCTGCAACCCGTGACTTTCTCTTTTATGTTGCTTTTTAAACGTGCACATAATTGGAAAATATTCAATCTAAGCCTTACCTTTAACACACTGATATAGGAACGCTTTGGTGCAAGAGACAAAACCTCCAGCAGCGTCTGCTCTGCCACACATTGCCATATCTGCATGTACAGTTCTAGATCACTGCTGCCGTTATCTTGCTTGCCAACAGGTGGTGCAGGTTTGCTGGAACTAAACTTCCAAAAGTGCTGGCATTGCAGCTTTGACTGTAAATGAATTTGGTCTAATCTGTATTTGGCTGCTTTACATCTGTACCACTTGAGACCTTATATTTTTGGTTCATTTAGGATTGAAATGGAAATCAAAAGACTTCTCACTTCTGATTTAGACCGTTTTAATTTGAACTGTTAGCGAGGAAGAATGTTATTATCCAGAAAACAGCTTGCAGTGTGTCCCTGCTAAAATGATTACCATGTAGAAAATTGAATATTTGTAAGTGAAGTAATTATGGACCACAGTTTGTTCAGAGCAGGAAAAGTGCATATGCTTTATGGATGCTTTCCTCTCGCTGCCATGCTGGGTAAATGCATGCATGGGGCTTAAGTGAGCAGGGACCGAGTCTGTGTTCTGTTTGCAGAAATAAAACCTTGATTATTTGGTCAGTGCTGCCTCTGGAGTCTGTTTCAGTCACACAAAGTTTTTGGGCTCTTGTATACTGTGTTTGTTCCATCATGCTTTAGAGTTGGACAGTTCTTGAAAGATTTGATGCAGCTGAATGCTAAATACCTCAAATTACATTCTGTCACACGTTCTCCTTCTGCAGTTCTATTGTGTCCACTCTGCTGGCCTTGATGGATGGCTTGGACAGTCGTGGGGAGATAGTGGTCATTGGTGCTACAAACAGACTTGACTCTATCGACCCGGCACTCAGGAGGCCTGGACGCTTTGACCGGGAGTTTCTGTTCAGCCTGCCCGACAAGAAGGTGAGACGGAGAAACGTCAATATTGTGTACAGTGGACATTATATCTTTGACACCAGGCTTTGTTTTCACCGAGCTTGGAAACTCTCTTCATGCCGTTTTCATCCTTGCCTTTTTGATTTTACACCTGAAACAGTGGCAGATTTTTACCTTGCATATAGTGCACGTGTGTCGCTGTACCCACATACACATCCGAGATAGAAACACAGAATAATACAGAAATAATTACTCTTTTGTTTACGAATCCTGTGTCTAAATTAGCAACACGAGCACAGGCATCCCTCCAGCTAGTACGAGTTTTTTCCTTCCCGTTTTAAATTCTGATTCCAGGAGCAAAAGGCAAAGCTTGTTTTTTCTGCTGTGCCCAAAACTGTGTAACGTGTGAGCAAATGTGACAGTGAATCAGATAAACAGCTCAGTGTAGGTGACTCCTCCCCATCGAGCCTGCCTAATGGGTTGCCTTGCATCGTTTGTCCACACAGCAGGATCATTGGTAATCAAAGCCTAATCTGCAGGCCATTGCCGGCTGCTCACCACTAGTGAGCTCTGACTGATTAAAAGTCCCTCCCTGGTCATTGATTTAACCCGTAAAAACTCTTCCCTGTGTATCAGTGTTACACATCTTAAAGTTTTTTTACAACCAAAATAATCCCTTCCTCCCTTATAATGTCTCAAATATAACTGCATTCACCGTTTCTTCTCTTGAATGTGTAGATCTATGAAGTTGCTGCTGCTTTTTCCACCCACGCCCCCTGCGTGTGCAGCTGGGAAAAAATACAAAAAACTAAAACTCTCTGTATGAAAGTCACATTTTTCCACAAAATTCTCCTGTTTCCCCCTTAAAATTGATTAGATGTCATGCTACACTGTTGATTCTCTTAGAATGTCCCTTCCTTATTCTCCATTCACCCCTCTGCCATTCACTGCAGCTCAACCACACCAGCTCACCTACGACTCTGCTCAAACTCTGTAAAACTGCTCTACGCTACGCAATGCTCAGTCTTAAGATTGGAGTAATTTAGCTACCCATGTTTGATCTGAAAACCACACCAGAAGAAGAATAATGAGACAGAAAGCTGTAAAACTGGTTGTAGGTTTAAAACCCCAGAAGTCTCAATCAGTGGTTTTAAAACGCAGTGGGTGGATATCGCACAGGGTTTCTGGAGAATTCAGAACTTGCCACTGTGTTTAGGCTCCAGTAATGACAAGCAAATACAAATTAAAGAGTCTCCAAATGAAGACTTCAATTTGAACTCTTTTTAACCAGGAATTATGTGATTGTGGATGATGGAGAATCTTCTTGGAACAGCCCTTTGTGTCATTTGCCTTCCTGATGGATGCACAGTTGAGGCAGTTATAATTTTTGGATTGCATGCCTTAATACGTACATCTTCAGAATTTGTCCAGCTGACCAGCAGGTTCATCAGTCCTAACTACTGTATCAACCCCCCGTTAGCTGTAAAGCTGTATGAAACCTGCCTCAGTGGTGTCTTTAGATAGAAATGAGAAAGATGATGAAATTTTTTTTTTTGTCCACGACCACTGACTGATCATCAAAGCAGAATCCTGTGGAGACGCTGAAATGAATGACAGGGCTTACTCTTGCACTCTGCTCCTTTTTTCATATTTCTCTCTGTGTTTTCAGTTCTGTATACAGTGAATGCAAAACTTAACAAGACATGTTTTTATTATGTTTCTGGCGTGTTTTGCTGGTTGTTTAAATATTTTCTCTTCTGTTTATTCCAATGCATTTTTCAGGCCAGAAAGCACATTTTGGAGATTCACACACGGGACTGGAATCCCAAATTGGCTGAGCCATTTGTAGATGAACTTGCAGAAAAATGTGTCGGTAAGAAAGATTCTAAAGTATGAATTTATATGCAGTGTCCAACTTCACCTAGGGTTAATGTTGACCTACAAAATTTCACCCAGCAACTGCAATGGGGTTGCTTTGTACAGCTTAGCAAAAGCGCCTCAATAAAGGCAAAACAAATGACTGACTAACCCGTGTTTGTCTGCTCTGCTTCCAGGCTACTGCGGTGCTGACATCAAAGCACTTTGCACAGAGGCAGCCTTGGTGGCGTTGCGCCGCCGCTATCCCCAGATCTATGGCAGCAGCGTCAAACTGAAGCTGGATGTCACCTCCATTGTCCTGGGGCCTGGCGACTTCAGCAAGGCAATGAGGACTATTGTCCCAGCCTCCCAGAGGGCTCTGGCTCCCCCGGGCCGAGCTCTGTCCCCCACCCTCAGGCCCCTGCTGGCCAGCTCTTACTCCTTGGTGCTGAAATCTCTGCTCCGAGTCTTCCCCCATGCTCAGTGTACTGACAGGGACAACACACACGGTAGGGATCTTGTTTGGTTGCCTCTGGTTGTTGCTTCTCCCACCCCGACTCTTGCTCTTTTCTCTCTCGCCACCTATCTCACTTGTCGGTTTGTTATTCCTGTTGGCGCTTTGTACTATTTGATTATCTGTTTCTCAGAACCTCGAATTTGTGATGAAACATCCCCCTGTGTATGCAGAGGTGATAGCACAGAAATTGGATAACTAGTCATCCTGTGAGCGCTTCAATAACTCAACTCCCACTCCAGTCAACAAAAGAGTGTTTACAGCAGATTAGCCTCAATGCAGCACTTGACCAGTGGGAGATTGCTTGTAGGAGCTGTACTTCTTAGACCCAATAATGACATGAAGTTCCCATGGTGCTTTATCACTTTAAATGGCCATTAGATCTCCCCTGGTATCCGAGCTCCCTTTTTATTCTCTCTTTTGCAGGGAATTAGCCTCATTAATGTCAGTGATAGGGTTACTTTGAGGATTAAACTTTGTAGAAGCAAACTTTTACATCTGTTTGCTGCCACTGCACTGAATAACAGCAGGAAGAGTGAGCTGCTGCTGCTGCGTGTTCATGGCTGTGTAAGCAGTGTTCCTCTCTGTGCTAGGCGGCGACAATCATCTGCTTGAAGAGGACTTTTACAGCGACGATGACAATGAGGACGGCTCTGCTTCCATCTACGAAGTCCAGCCTGCTGCATCCCCAAAGAGTCACCTCTCCTCTTCTGCAATGCACAGACCCTTTCTCCATTTCTCCTCGTGAGTTCTCACATTGCTTTTATAGGAACCTGTATATACTTGTGCGTAGTCTCTGGTGCCTAATTAGACAGCTGAAAACCTACAATAACATTTTGTTAAAGTAATTTTAATGTGAGAAGTTTAAAAAAACAAGTACATGCAGGATTACATGCATTTGAAGCCTCTGAACCCTAAGCATTTTCTGGGTAATTTGTTTTACTTCTGCCATTTTATTTGCTCAATGCGGGTTTGTTTTTAACTGCAATATAAAGACCTGCAACTCTATGGATACAGCACAACCGTGGCTAGACGTAAAGAGAACTCAGAAATCTTGTGCGTTGTAACAATGCTGTAAAATATATATAATATCGAAGGAAAAAAATCAAAGTTGAATTTCCTTGATTATTTATTTTGCAAATTTGAAAAAACATGGAATCAACTTCTACAACATCTGTTCAGTACTGGACTGAAAAAATATCATGGTTCTCTATACTAAAGATATTTGACAGCTTACTTTTTAAATTAGTTTCATTAGTTGCTTGTCTTTTCTGCTCATTGTTACACGTCCTGCAGTTCAGTCAAATAATCACAGAATTTTCGAGGTGATTGTTGGTCACAGCTGAGAGAATCATGACTTCTCAATTTTAACACTTTCTTTTTATGGGATTTAACTATTTACTAACTATTTATTTTTGCCCATTTTTTATCGGGAAATGTAGAATACAGTAGGGCTGGCCCGAATAGTGGTTTCTGGCCTCCGAATATTCGGGCCCTATTAAAGACGACGCGTGGCGGAGACGGCCCGAATAGTCGGATCCGTTCGTCTGGTCCCCCGGGTCCACATTTTGCCCTGGTTTAGTCTTTAGTTAAACTGAAGAATTCCCAAACACCGGTCTTCAGTATCTTGTCTTGTGTTTATGAAACGAAGTGAAGCGTGACATCAGAGTCGGCAGCCACACGGCCATTCAGGTGGTGTTTACAAACACGAATGGATGAGCCGAAATGAGCCGAATATGTGGCGGGGGTGGCGGCGAATATTCGGATACCAAATTAATATCCGGATAGTGCCGTAGCGAACGAATATTCGGGATATTCGGGTCCAGCCCTAGAATACAGGGATCTGGTTGAACTATCACATTTTCAAATCTGAGATGAGGTTAGTTTGTCAAATCTGTCGAGTCTTTCTGTTTTTACAGTTTCTTGCTATGATGAATGATGGAAATTTGGTGATAAAATACATATTTTATTCATTTATCTTTGATAAACATACCTTTCAAACCTGCTGGCAGACTTTGGAGTCCAAAGGTTGAAGGACATGTCAGACATGATGTGAAAAACTGCTCTTTGAATGCATTCAGGTAAAGAAAGTTCACAGGACATAGAATGACCTTTTCATTTACACTGAGGTGATGATTACTGCTGACATTTAATGACCTTTTGACTGTACCACTTCTGTCCTACTCAGTATGACTGGCTTCCTTTTTAGTGATTGGAGTGGGGACTAATAGAGCTCAAGCTTGTAAAAAGAAACTTGAAACCTCTTTATTAAGATATAGCACACTGTCTTCTTGACACAAATCTAAAAAGTGAGAATATACAATGGCATGAATGAGCAGCAGATATAGCTCAGTGACTCCACAGGTTGTTGAGAAATCTTAGCTAGGGAGTCAAAAGGCCCAAATCAAAGGATGAAAGTGAAAAGAAAATGCAACAAGAGAATTCTGTTGTCAGATTTGCTCTGGCAGCTTCCATTCAGAAATAGAGAGATGAAAGAACTGCTCAAGGACTGACCTATGGCTTCCCATTTGCTCAAACCGTTTGTTAATGAACCTGTTAAACTCATAATATGTTTCTAGTCCTCAAGACACACTTGTCTTGTGTGTGAGGTGCACATAAAGCTCCTTTCAGACATGCACTCCATTCTGTTAATCTGAATAAACCAGGCGTAAACTAACCGTGACGTCACCCGTTGGTTTCAACGCTGAGAAAATGAAGCCCAGATTTTGCTACTTCCTGGTCGCCGTTTTGGATTTTTTGGAGCCAGTGACGTAAAAAGCGTCATCAAACAGACTGGACCGGAGAGCAACGAGGGGCAGGATTGGCTGAGGACTCTCTTGTCCCGCCCACATTTTACCGCAGAGGCTTCTGTTGCTGTCTATCAAATATAGCCACGCCCCCTGGCTCCGCCAACTTTTACGATTTATTTAAAATTCAGTATTGATTTATTTTAAGATCGGCCACCTGATCTCTCATTTTGACCATGAAAACTAACGGGAAAAAAATCCTGAGCCGTAGAACATCAGTCTATCAAATTTCATTTTTTCCAAAAATGAATTGGGGTCTATGGAGAAAAAGCTTTTTGGAGCCAACCCTAGCGGACGGCGTGATATTGTAAGTTTTTGACACTTCCAGGTTGGCTTCAATTCTGGAGCCAGATGCTACGTCCACTTTATATACAGTCTATGGAATAAACCTAAATATACCTGCTTCATGCCTAAATGCAGGGCTCCAGACTTTCTTTTTCACTGGTAGCACCGGTGCAACCAACTTTCTCATTTGGTCCACCCTCCCACCTCGTCAAAGGCAAAACGCATCACTTGCTGAACATCTGCTCATCGATAGACACACAGCACATTTACAGATGTTCCCTAAATGCAGGCTGTGGTAGCTGCTGCTGGTTGGCTGCAGTGCTCAGTCAGGTCAGTGACCAAAAATGACCTTGAAAAGCATTAAACTAGAGCGTTCTAATTTTTCCTAATCTTTCGTTTCTACATGTGGTGTTTTCTATGAGTGGAAAAAACAACACATGTAGGTGTGCTCCGCATTCCACGAGAAGACTGCATTTTTAAGCATAGATACCACGTGTAATGGTGCGAAGCTAAAATCATTATTGTGATTAATGCTCATTCAGTTTTGCGGCCCTACTTCTGCCATTGTTAGTGAATTAATTGCTTTTTTCCTTCAGTGTCTTCCTGCTTCCACCTGCCCTCTGATCATCAGGTGTGTCTGAGTCTCTCTGTCTGCCTCCTTTCCCCTTATTTTCATTTTAAACTAGACGAGCCCTCAGTAAATGGCAGAACCACGCCCAGATATCTGAACGGACACACACACACACACACACACACACACACACACACACACACACACACACACACACACACACACACACACACACACACATACATACTTACCCAGCCAGCCAGATACCGAAGCGAATGCAGTAACCTCGCTAACGTACACGGCAGGTGTGGTTAATAATCAGCTACAGATCACTTTATCTTCTTACACACATCAACTAAACAGCTTGTTTTACACACCAGGCAGGGACAGACTGACAGAGCCACCAAAGTTCTAAAAGTAACACAGCGACACCAGTGATCATCATTCACTTGCACAGATGTGACCAGCTGAACCTTCAACTTGCACACACTCAAAAAACGGTCACACATGTGACATTTTGGTCACAGTCTGTACCTAAATGAACACCTCACCCACTTGTCTATGAAAGTCACAACAGCAGTCTTACTGAAGTTGGATCTGCACTCAACAAAAATATAAACGCAACACTTTTGTTTTTGCTCCCATTTTTTATGAGATGAACTCAAAGATCTAAAACTTTTTCCACATACACAATATCACCATTTCTCAAATGTGTCTAAATCTGTGATAGTGAGCACTTCTTCTTTGCTGAGATAATCCATCCCACCTCACAGGTGTGCCATATCAAGATGCTGATTAGACACGATTAGTGCACAGGTGTGCCTTAGACTGCCCACAATAAAAGGCCACAACATTTCAGTATCACTTTCAACACCTTGAGCTGCATGCAGTCACATCAAATGACTGGCAGTCATACGGTAAAGCAGTTTTAGTTGTCTAAAGGGATTCAGTGAAGGCTTTTTCCACATTTTGGTACCAATTTTGGTAGTTTGTACCACAGTGGCTGCTCTCAGGTTGAGTCCTGAGCTACATTACAGCTGTCGGGATATTTTTATTTCTTTGAAAGTATTAGTTAGATTATCATCAACAGGACAGAATTTTCACTGTTTGGGAAATCATAAATAAACTTGGCTATTGGGTATTTGGACAGTTTAATAACCGTGCCATTAGTTTAGTTTTAGTCTTTTGTTGTTTGCTGCATTATTATGCTGTCAGCTCCATCACTGACATGTCTGTGCGTCAACCATTATGGAAACTTTTTCAGATCGATTCATGTCATTGTGGCTGACAGCTGTCTGTTCCCGGCTATCAATCAGGTAAACTTGAGTAGAAGGGGCGTTGTGTGCGAGAGACAAAAGTGTGATGTGGCAGCTAGATTTCTCTCAAACCACAGTAGACTTTACATCAAAGTGAAGCTGAGCTGTGTGTTAATTTCCTCCAGCAGAAAAAAAAAACCTGTTGAAATATTGAAATATCTAAAGTTCTGCCTCGGATTTCAGTTACTACATATCAGTTCAGTTGTATCAGCTACAGGTTTGATGGAGTTTCCACTTGGTGTCCACTAACACTCTCCCTAGTATTTCATGGTACTTAAATGCACTGCATCTCTAGTCTTTGAGCACAGATGGACCCTTTTTGTTGGTTAAATGTTGATGTCTCTATGCACCTCATCTGTCTTAAGAGTGCTCTCAGGGCCGTGTTTGCCCAGCCTAGTTGTCAAGTGTTGCTATCAAACACCTGCAATGGAAGCTCACACAAATCTCTGGGGGGTCAACAGACCTGTGTCTTATAGGTGGAGTTACTGGTAACATATGGGCAAAATAATGAATGCTCAAGATGAAGGAAGAGGCCCAGTCATTTGCATTTCTGCCCTGCTGTGTCATCCTGCAAAATGCAGATCAGGATTACTTGGATCATGTGCATATGCAAATCTTTAAAGAACCCTTATTATGCACCTTTACAGGTTCAGAATTTTATTTTAGGGCTACTAGAACATGCCTACATGCTTTATTAAAAGATTTTCTTGTTCTGTAATTGCTACAGCTCCTCTTTTAACCTCTTCTGTCTGAAATGCTAACTTTTAGCTCCAGTCTCTCCTCCTCAAAACCCCTAGATTGCTTTAATTGGTCAGCTGACATGACAATGTTGGTTACGCACTGTAACCCAGGAAAAGTACCCCCTGGACACATGCACATGTTACATGGTGATGCAAATAATGAGGAGACAAAAGCCTGGATTTCAGGCAGGTAGGAAGCAATGTTTTCTGTAGGAGAGAAACACTGCGTTTGGTGTTGACTTTGGGCTTTTACATGCGCAGAAAAACTACGACAACCAAATTTTAGGGAAAAACTCAAGCAGATTATGAGCTTTTTAAAACAGAACTGAGCTGCTCTTGGCTGCAGGCTTGTTGCCCTCCGTGCGTCCATATAACAGGAACACAAGGGAACGCTTCACACTTCTACATAATATAGTTGGAACTGGAGGTTTGCCCAAACTGTAACAAGCCTTTGCTATTTTCCCTCTGACCACTCAGTGGTGTGGAGCTTATTTCTTTTTTGAGGACCAGCTGCATCACTTTTGGTCGCCTTTACTCCCAGTTGCTAAGACTTCACCTCTATTCAGAAAAGCCAGTGTTCATCGTTCGCTGATTACTTTATACTCTTTGCTCTTGAAATGTTTCACGCTGACAGAAAACACTGCACAATGGTGCTGTATGTATTTATGCTGCTATTATTTACACAAACTGAGGTGCTTTGGCAGAAAAACCTGTCATTGCGTTTACATTAAACATGCATTTACAGTGAGACTCTCGCAGAGCTGACTTAATGTAAAATGCAAAGCAAACCGCAGTGCTTCTGTGGGAATGACAGGTCGACTGCTGTTCCGACTTCATAAGACAATGGATGGTATGCTAACTATGAACTTCCCATCTGCTCCTCCCAGCTCTGCCCTGCAGCAGCCCACAGCGTACCGGCCTCGTCTGCTGCTGGCAGGGGCCCCAGGCTCAGGACAGAGCTCCCACTTGGCCCCTGCCTTGCTGCACCACCTGGACAAGCTACCAGTGCACCGCCTGGACTTGCCCACTCTCTACTCCGTCAGCGCCAAGACGCCGGAGGAGTCCTGCGCTCAGGTAACACCTGCACAGACCCGTGCCTTGGAATTTCGCGACCGCTCGGACTTCTTCAACTTTCTTTGCTAATTCAGATTTAATTACCAGTGCGTGCTTGACCGTTGTGGTTGCAGGTTTTCCGTGAGGCCCGTCGGAGCATGCCCAGCGTGGTGTACATGCCACATATCTCAGAGTGGTGGGACACAGTGAGCGACACTGTGAAGAGCACCTTCCTCACCCTGCTGCAGGATGTGCCCTCCTTCAGCCCTGTTCTTATCCTCGCCACCGCTGAGACTTACTACTCAAAGCTGTCAGACGAGGTATACACACACACACACACACACACACACACACACACACACACACACACACACACACACACACACACACACACACACACACACACACACACACACACACACACACACACACACACACACACACCAGAGCTGACATTTTCAGATTTACCTGGAGGCCTGCCACGTGTTCTGTTGGGATTGCATATTGCTGTTGGTGCAATTGCCTCCTTTATATGAGAGGAGTGTGTTGTTGGAGGGCCAAAGCGTGATTCAAAGGTCTCCTTTTATTTCCTTCTTATGTCGGAATGCGAGCGCAGACAGAGTCAAGGTCATCTGTTCCCACAGAGTTTTTATCTACTTTGGCTCCATCACCCTTTCTTGTCATTTATCCCACTGCCCGTTTTTTTTCCTGGGTATGCCTGCCCCTGCTCCTTCATCCTTTCACTTGGATTTATTATTTTCTCTCTGAAGCCAAAGCAGAGTCAGACCACCTGTTGTGTGTTAGGCTGCAAGGGATTGATTGGGTTAGAGGAAGAGGAAAGAAGGAAGATCGGAGAGGGGAACAAAAGACACAAGAAAAATAAGGAGGTGGGCTCTTTTTAGTCAGGCAACAGAAGGGCTTTAATTAGGTCTGGGGGTTGGCGGCCACAGATCTTCACCCCAGGCCACACACTCCATATCAGTATGCCTGTGCAGCTTGTAGACTCTTATCGGCTTCTGTCTTTGTGCATGTGTGTGGCTGCTGTTTTGGCAAGGCCTTAACCCTGGCCGAGCTCCAAGGCCAGAGAGGCTCTTGGGATGATTCTCTCTCTGTAGTTTACTCGTTAGGACTGAGGCACCTGGACTGCTGCGCCAACGGACATCTAAGCTCTTTATCAAACTCTCTAAGTTCTAGTTCCCCATTTTCCCACATCTAAAAAAACTGTATGGAGATGTTTACAAGGTTTTCTAAATTTCTAATTTCTCTTATGATCATTTTAACTCATCTTTCCGTCTTTCTTTCACTTTCTTCTTTGGTATCTTTATATTGTGTGGTTGAAGGATCCCCACAGGTTTCTGCATTGCATTAACGTTTCTTTCCTTTTTAATTTCACTTAACTCTTAACATGTTGATTCTCATGCTGTGTTAAGAGAATAAGTATGAAAATGGAACTACTGCACAGACCATTCAGTCCCAGTGTCACATGTCAGATTGCTTTTCATTACATGCCAGGTGACTGGCAGAAACTGTGCAAGATTTGCAATTACCGCTTCTTCAGATTAACTTTTCTTTGGTCATTGAACACGTTGCCATTTAGTCTAGAAAATTGGAGAAGCTCATGATGGAATAAATAGCATGATCGACTCAACATGGAGCCAGCATGAAGCTATCAAGACTGTCCTGAGGCTATGTTGGCTTTCTCCTGTGTGTTTTCTCCATTTCAGTGTCTCGTGCTGCTACTTTATAGCGGGATTGCATCATTGCACTTGTTAATCAGTTCCTTATTATTACATTGGTGAGGCTATTTCTTTACTCATTTTAAAGCTATATTAAAAAGCAAATCATCACGCTTGTACCACACACGCTGCGCCTCCGGCTGCAATGTTCCCACGACGAGAATTAACATTTTGGACACAGCTAATGAATATGTTTGATGATAAATTGGTGACAGAAAGATGGATATTGTTGTGTGTCTCCTATTGCTTTCTTTACTATGAGAGAATCCTCCATATGTTGACAAAGTTGACCGCTGACAGTTTTTGCTGTTGGGAATAAAATCAGCCTTCACTCTCAGCTAGGATTGGACTCCTATCTGCAGTCCATTTTCAGTTGTTGTTTTGTCATCTTATTTTTCCGTTTTAATGGCCTGCCTTTGTGAGAACTTAACTGAGCTGCAGCAGTCAGTTAATTGATTAAGCTGTCAACTATGAAAATAACCATCAACTACTTTAGTGTTTAATTAGCCAGTTTGAGCAATTTTTTAAAGAAAATAAATCAAAATACTCTGATTCCAGACGCTTAAATGTGAATAATTTCTGGTTTCATTCCTCCTCTATGATAATAAACTGAATATCTTTGAGTTATGGATGCAACAAGACATTTTAAAACATCCTCTTGGGCTTTGGGAAACACTGATTTTACTACATTTTTACCATTTTCTTTTTTTTACATTTTGCAGGTGAAACAAGTAATCGATTCATTACAAAAAAAAATCAACAGGTTAATTGAGGATGAAGATAGTAATTAATTGCGGCCCTGCTCTGTAACTGAATGACTTTTAAGCCGTCTTTTGTGATTGGTGTCCAGTCGATTTAAAATCCATGTTTGAGAAATAGATCCAACTGTGTGTGCGGCTGTACATCCTGATCAGTTCTTAACATATGCTATCCACAGCTGTTTGTTCATTTAGAGGTTGCAAGTGGAGGTGTCCTTCATTTGACGGCGTCAGATTCTGTCTCTTACAGTGTCGGACAGCTGTTCATTCTGTCCTTACAGTTTACTGCTCGTCAAACTTCTCAAGGTGATTGGCCGGTCATGCTGGAAACTTTTGGCAGAACTAGACACTTGCAAAGACGTGCTCACTAGTTTCAGCTGGTTTAAAACCTCAATAGTGCCTGATTGTATTCTTGGTTTGCACCATACTCCCTGCATGTTCGGCATCTTTATGACTATCTCTGCATTCGCTGGTTGTTGGATGGATGGTGGCTGGTTAGAAAATTGTACTTTAATAGATTTCTTGTTTTATGAATAAACTGTAGATTGTTTTCGTTGCTTTCTGTTAAATCTAGTTACATTACACTAAGTCATGCTTTAGTTTCACGTTTGTGTTTTGTGTCCTATGAATAAATGCATTCGCCGGCCTTTAATATATTTAAAATAAATCATTGCTTGCAGCTATAGAATAACCAATTCCATAACTTATTTACTGTGATGGATTACTTCTGTCAAGCAGATTTCAAGTTTCTGCTACTTTTTCTTACAATCCCTATGTAACCTTAAGCGGTGACTGTCAGTAAACTCATCAGACGGAAAGTAAAAACGCCCAAAAGATAACTGGTATGCTTGAGAAAATTGTCAACACAGAGAATGGCAGCTTATAGACTCCTCAACACTCCTGCTTCTAGTGATTTTCTGTGTGATTCAGGTGTAACTACAGGCTCTCTTTGGAAGTTTCCAATTGGAAATTATCAAGGGGGGCTTACAGTATTCCAAACAGAGATTGATTATTTTTTCAGGCTATTTACTGAAAGACTGCATCTGGGTGCATGTTTAGCAGCTTCCTTGCCCAACAATTGGAACCATTTGCTAGAATAGTTATTTTTTTTAGGTGTGGACATGCTGCAGTATACGGTGCTTTAAGTGGTCTGGCTAGCTCTGTGAGTGTTGTTTCACTTTCTGGCATGGAGAACACAGTGACAGCTGCTGTCTCAGCTCCAAACCTCAGCAGGGAACAGGCAGCATCCCTCCCCAGCCAAAACTGACAGTACAGGCTTGGACCCAGCAACAGAGCGACCCTCCCTCCCTTAACAGCTATTCACTCTGCTCTGATTGACTTCCTTTTCTGTGGAGGACCGGTGGAAATTGCTTGAACATGTGATTGTAGAAGCGATATACCTGCAGTTAGAGGAAGAGATTGTGTCCCTTCAGTCATTATGTTTAGTGCTGGAAGTCTTTTTGGGATGCAAGCGCTGCTAACCGCATCAAATGCGTGTTTATTGTTGTAGCAGGAAATTGGTATCAGCTCTGTCTTGTCAGGTGTGTGATACTTTGTGCAGTGTGTCCTCCAGGCAGACTTGAGGCACAAGTGTTTATAGCTGCTCTGAGTGGAAGCACACTTGAAGGTGGACAGAAAAGCCACAGAAAAAGGGTGAACAATAACACTTTAAATGTAGATGAGTGCATGTGCTTTCAGACACTCATTCCTTAAAGGCATTTGTGGCGCTGCGCTCATTTGTAGACACAGAGGTGACGGCTAATGTTTAGTAGGATGAAAAATCGAGCTTTAGAGGGAAAAGAAAATCCTGCCACTGGCTCCGCTTCGTACAACTGTTAGATATAGATCTCTTCAACACCTTCTAAGTGCATATTAGCTCATTTGCCTAATGCACCATTAGGGGTTCACCAATTATCAGAGCTGTTATTCAGCATTTTTTCACTTATCAGTGGTATTTTTTAAAGAAATTTTCAGATCAAAAACAGAATTTAAAACATACCAGCTGCTTCTTTCGATCTCGCTTTGGCCTCGAGCAGTGTTCTTCTCACAGCAGGATCTGACTGGTAACCCATTACAACTGTATGAGTAAGAGCCTGTCAACACAGAAGAATAAATGAAAAGAAAAGAAAGGTTGTCATATAATTGAACGTATCTATTAGCTATACTCGTGTTACCCCTTGGAGATTTGCTGGAGAACCACGCACACTTAGGTTTTAGAATCACCAGTTAGCGTACAGTACATTTTTTTTTAGATTGTTAAATGAATCTGGAGCACCGGGGGGAAGCATGATTGGCACGTTTGAACCCAAAACCTTCCTAAGAAATTATGAAAATGGCATTTCAGTTAAGCTTTAATTTTGATGACCCTGATTTCCATTCTGGCTGCAGCTGGTTTCAGATATTATCAGCTCCCTTGATTGACAAATAATCACAATCAGCACTAAAACCAGCTATTTTCGTTGACCCCCATGTTGTCATTATTCCTCAGTGCATGCAAAATTAGCAAAAGCATCTCTCTTCTGGGAGCCACTGGGCCATTGTAGTGGCCGGCTTAGCAAAGTAAGCCAGCAAGGCACCTTCCTATCCACAACCTGCAGCTCTTTTTTTTTGGGGATGTTGAGGCATTTCGAGGCTGGATGGGACATGTAATCCTTCCAGTGTGTAATAGATCTCTCAACGTGGAGGCCCAAACCACCTTAACTGGCACCTTTCATAATGTAGCAGCAGTGGTTCTTCACTGAGCTCCTCACTCCGGCTTTTCAGCTTATTTTGATCGCTTGTATTTGGTGATCCGTCAAAACCCTCAGCTCATGACTATAGCTGGAGGCTGGAACGTGAACCTGTGAAACCAGAGGCTCATGGTCCATCTGACGAGCCCAACAAGCCTCCATCTGCTCATTAGTGTTCACTTTATTGTGGAGAAGTCTTAGTTTGCCCTGTAATTTGCTTATTTCAGGCTGCAGAAAGCACTTCTTTGTTTGATTTCTTCTAAATTTCCTCTTTCTAGATGGTTTTTCAGCTGCTTCTATGTGAACTGCATGAAAAGTTATTCACTCCAGCCAACGAACTTTCCACCTGCCGTGGAGTTTTTTTTTTTTTCTTAAGAAAAGCGAGACAGAGATGTAGTAACAGGGTGGTATCGGGCTCTCTGACAGGCAGGTTTTTAGTTTTCTTTTAAGTCCGTTTCTACGGTTAAGAATTCATAATGCGGTGAGAGCAGGCATCCAGTTGTGTTTTACAGTTGCTCGAGCCAGGCAGACATTCCCAATTTTCTTTGTACATTCGGTTCTCTCCTCCCTCCCTCCCTCCCTCCATCTTTTTAACCATTCATCTATCGGCACATTTCTGCTCTCCCTCCCTCTGTGTCAACACCCCTGCAGCCTTTATCATGATGAAAATACTGCAAATCATTACCTGCTGTGCGCTGTGCACACTTTGACTGTCTCCGGCTCCCTGACTGTCTTCCTTGTTTTTACTCCATTTCACCTTTTTTTACCCTCGTTTGAAGGGGAGAGAGCGCCTAATGCAGGGAGAGAGGCTGAGAAGGAGAACAGAAGGCGATGCAGTGAGAACAAACATGCCACGGCTAAGGGAGAGGATCGATGTGATTGGCAGATGAGGGGGGTATAAAGAGGAAAGTTGGTGCCTAGTCAGCAGTAGCATTTTCTGGGAGCGGCCTTGAGCTCCAACTGAGAACTAACCTGGGATCTGTGAAGCACCCTGTAAGCTCAAATACAGATGCATACCAGGAAATAAGGTTGCCTGAGTTGTATATGTGTGTGCCTACAATATATTGTTATTTATCTGGCAATTATCAAGATGAAATAAAATAGTCAGCAGTGATTTAAAATGAGGACGCCTCTCCCCAGCAGCTAGGTACACACTAAGTTTGATGGATGTTAGTTTAACCGTGGGTAGCTTCTTAGATATGTATATATGCATTCCTTGCAGTATAATATAATTGCAGGATGGATGCTTTGCCATCTCATTTGTTTGTAGACTTGTTGTCCTTGCCGGTTTTGTTTGGACTGTAAATTAGCTGGTAAATTAGCATGGCCGCTCTGTAAAACATCCCACACCTCAGTGGAGTCACCTCATCTTTTTTCATTATCTTAACCAGGCGCGTAAAGGTACGTACCTCGGTTTTAAGGTCTTGTTCTCGGTACAGCGAAAAGAAGGAATAATAAAGTGCTCCTTTTTCTTTGAGAAACTTTTTTATTACCTAACTATTATTTATTTATTTATTTATTTATTAACTGTCTCTGTGTAATTTGTAAAAGTTCGTAAATACTGCTGCAACTGGCTGAAACCTCCTAATAAACAAGTAAATAAAAAATCGAATGTAACTGTGCTTAAACTGAGTTGTACTTGGATTCACATTAGCAGTCTTTAGCTACACGGTAGGACTGTTAAACACAAACATTCTCTCAAATAGTAACGGTTAGCAAGAGCCTGTTAAGTGCAACTGGGAACTTTTTTCCTCCACATTTTCAAATGAGTGAAGTTTGATGTCCAACCACTTACACACACCTGATGTCACTTAAACAATGTCAGTGTATAGCTTTTGATGGATCCACTTGTTTTTGTTAGTTTAAGTGGAGCTGGATGCCATGACTAGGTTCTGGCGTAACAATCGTGGCGCCTGATGAACTTTTTCCCCGTTTCCTCTACTTGCTTCCTTCTGAAACATTTGGGAGAACCAGCGCAAACTTCAAGACAATAAATTATAAAGTTAAATAATGCTTTTTAAAACATAAATGACAAATAATATATTTATTAGGTGCTGGCAGGGAGGGTCCATTTCCTTCTACTCTACTTGACATTTCTGAAAATCTGAACTGCTCTTGTCGGTGCTTCACCAGCAGCGACTGATTTCTCATTTTGAAGATAATTCCTTCACTTTCCACCAAAGTTTTGTTTTCTGACTGGGTTTAGATTGAGGAGATTCTTATGTTGACATTTCTATAGCAAAAATCTGAATGACGGTTTAGATGGTTAATCACAGCACTGATCCTGGAACTGCCTCATCCTCTGCAACATTAAAAACATCTGACTGAAAGTCATGTTAATGTTACATCCATGTCAATTATGTTGTACAGGTCATAAGTAACTAGTGCTGCCTTCATGTTGACAGTTGATCTCAGCTGTTTTCTTGCTGCTTCTTGTTGCTTAATCTCTTTAAGTTTCGTTCAAAAATCCATTTCTGTGAAGAACCAGTAACATCAGATAACTTTAGACGGCTGCATGATGTTACTGAATGTTTCTGCTTCTTATTTACAGCAGCACAAAAGTTCTGCTGCTTCTGACAGAAAAAAAATAGCTGGCATATTTACAAGTGGCACTGGTGCTCCTAGTTATAAAAATTTAGTAGCACTGTCTGCAAACAGGTTCGCTGTCTGCAGCTCCTGCAATATATTGTCTGTTTTGTTTTTACTACAGGTGAGAAGTATATTCCAGAGGACCTATGGGGAGGTGGTATCGCTGAGTCCTCCAGGAGAAGAGGAAAAGAGGAACTTCTTCTCCAACCTGCTTCTGGTTCAAGCTGCCAGACCTCCTCCACGCCTCAGGAATACAGGTATTTGCTTTAGTTCATCCACATACAAGATGAGGCAGTTATGACTCATCTCTGCTGTCAGTCCTAGAGGGCAGTGTTGGCTGCATACTTCCTTCCTTGCTGAGTTTTCAACCTTTTCCCACAGTCCTGCTTGGATCCAGTGTAAGGCAGAGCAGCAGATGTTATTTCACTAGTAGAGATCCTCCTGTGCGAGTGTCTAGGTCATATTCGGTGATGAGGGTTTCAGATTTGACATGTTCGGAATTGATTTAATTTAGCCTCAGATGGAGCCCAAAAAAGTACAGATGTAGGATAATTAGGATGGTGCACAGTGAAGTGTAAGATTGACCCACCTCTCCATCTACCCCCTGCCTTCGCCCCAGTGCTCGGTGTTCCCAGAGCTCTCGGTTCCAGCTCAATAAGAGAGAACTGTCCACCCGGGCTTTTAAATGGAAATGGTGCCCCGCTTTCCTCCGTCGATTCCTCATTGATGTAAGGCAGGGGTCCCCCGCTTTACTCGTGCTGCGCTCTTCAGGGGCTCCTCCCTTACTAAGACAGCCGTCCGACTTCCAGCAGAGAGGCCGGCGCAGAAGCATGGTGGGGAATTGCTATGAGAGGGCCCGGCCGCGATTAACCATAATTAGAATCAGGGTTTGGATTGCCGCTCGTGAATCAAGTACCCTTAGATGCTGCGGAGTAACGATGTCGGCAGATGCCTTGGGCGAAGCGCTGGTGCTGTGGGAGAGGAGGAGAGGGCGTCTGCTCGCCTTGCTTCTCCACCCTGCCGCTGGCCAGAGGCGATTCCTCAGCGCATTTCAGAACTCGGGTTTGTGAAGGAGTGCAGCTGCAGTTTTTTGTCTTCAGCTCAAATAATCTTAAAGCATGATTTCTCTTTCCTCGGGTAAGATTTTTTTTTAGCTCTTTGGAGTGGTGTTAAAAGGAAATGGGGAAGAATAAGGTTTGAAATAAGACTGTGTGTCTGGTCTCTCACTTTCAGCCAATACGCTGGCTGTGTGTGAATATTTTTTTTATTTTTACGTCTTTGTGATGGTGACGGCTTTGGCCAGAGGCATTATGTTCTCAGGTTGTCCGTCTGTCAGACTGACCCATTCTGATGAACGTGGTTTCTCAGGAGGGCCTTGAGGCAGTTTCTTAAAATTTGGCACAAATGTTCACTTAGATTTGAAGAGGAACTCTTTAGATTTTGACAGTCAATCAGTCACTCATGGTTTGTGTTCTCACCATTCTGATTCGGTAGGTTTCAGGTGGTTAGAGTTATACAATAAACTGATGATATAATATAGCATACCATAGTATAAGAATAACTGGAGTTAGTTACTGTGTTTGAAGTGAGGTTACACGTCCACATTCTCTTCATAGAAGTTGGTAATGTTGACTTTGCTTTGGACGTGGTGGTAGTCTTGCAGCTAGCATGAGCATTTAGAGGGGTTTGGAAAGTTTATAAGTATAGTTTCTTTGTCTCCTTTTAGCAGTTGGCACTAGATATTCAGCATCTTGCTCTAGCTAACTGGTAGCATCGGCACTGGTCACTACCTGGAGCATCTCCTAAACGGGTCTGGGTCAGTTGAATGTGGCAGTGCTGTCTGGACTGTGTAGGAGCGGTGTGAACTGGCACTAGTAAGGGTGAATCTGGGACGCCAGAGTTTACCGCCTAGCCTCCTGGAGGTGTTGTGGGACTAAATATGCAAAACACCGTTGAAGGGAGGTTTCCACCTGATGACCTCCAGAGATGTGTGAGGAACCACTGCTAACTGGTGTGTATAGTGATGGGTCAGGGATCCTAGGTCCTTCATTGAATGCGCATCCTTTTTGTTTGGAGGACAAGTGTTTTGTGTTTAAACTAACTGTGTTTAAGGTGAGGTTACACATCCACATTCTCTTCATAGACGTTGGTAATGTGGACTCATGCGTTGTGTGTAAAGTGAGTCTCTCCTGGTGTTTGAGAGAAGTACCGACATGTTGCTGCAGTCACAGTACAGTGTTGCTATAAGGACAGTGAAGATACTTGTGTTTGCTGTTACAGAACAGAAGGAGAAGCAGAGTCCCAGCTCATGTAATATTACTATGGCGCCCTCCATGCTTCACCTGTGAAACGATGTTTACTACAGATAAATGTTAGCAGCAGAAACACAGAGCTAGATTAAACTATAGTAAACAATAGTTGCCTCATTTTCTGGTTTTGTATTTTTTTGTGTTTACTTCAGTTTCTTTACTGAAACAACAGTGGAGTCCAATCCCATCCCTGTAAAGTGTTTTGTGGCAGCAGTGAAGTTGTCTTTTACAGGTCAGGATTCACCTGCTAATCAACAGCTCAGTTACAGCAGGTTAACCCTCTGAACCCTGAGCTGTCTCTGGGCGTTGCTTTGCTCCTGTCACATTGTTACTCAATGTGGACTCATTTTTCACTGCAACACAAAGTCCTGCAGGTCTATGCAAACAGAACAACCATAACTAGAAGGAGAGAGAACTTGGAAAATATTCATTGTGCAGGATAGTGAAAGACATTTTTGGTTTATCAAATGCCATAAAGCATGAAATTACAAAAAAGCGGAAATTGATTTGGTGGCTCGACATACTATAGCTACTTTACTAATTACATTTTTAATTTCCTTCCATACTTGTCTCCCATCTGCTCTGTATAAACACAGCCTGAAGTTCAGCAGAAAAACATCCCAGAGTTTTTGCGACGTGACTTTTGGTGGCAGCTGAGTGATTTCTGGCTTCATGGTTGTGCTGAGGAGTAACAAAGTTTTTGTTTGAGCAATGTGTCAAATTTTACGAGTTCACTGATCATTGAAGAGTTGAAAATGCCACGATTCTTTCTGTTTGTACAGTTTCTGGGTCAAATAGATAATGTCGTTTTGCCTTCTTTTTTTATTTTACGATAACCTACCTCTCAAAGCCATGTACGAGTTGGAGAATTAGCTGAGAATAATGCCAAATTCACCATGTATAAAGATTTTAAGAGCATTAAGAGATGGGAACACATGCAGGCATTTAACTTGCATGGCAGAGACGAATCCCAGTAGATATAGGATATACACTACCAGTCAAAAGTTTTGACACAGCTTCTTATTTAATGTTTTTTCTTTGTTTGCATGAATATTTACATTGTAGATTCTCACTGAAGGCATCAAAACTATGAATGAACACATATGGGATTATGTAGTAAGCCAAAAAAGTGTGAAAAGCTCAAAACATATTTTATATTTTAGATTCTTCAAAATAACCGCCGTTTGCTTTGGTTACTGCTTTGCACACTCTTAGCATTCTCTCGATGAGTGTATGTTTGCGTTGTTCATTTGTAACTGTCCATCCATCCATTCTCTGTACACCGCTTTATCCTCACTAGGGTCATGGGGGGTGCTGGAGTCTATCCCAGCTAACTCGGGTGAAGGTACGGGACACCCTGGACAGGTCACCAGTCTGTCACAGGGCTACATATACAGACACACAATCACACTCACATTCACACCTACGGGCAATTTAGAGTAACCAATTAATTAACCTCAGCATGTTTTTGGACTGTGGGAGGAAGCCGGAGTGCCCGGAGAAAACCCACGCATGCACAGGGAGAACATGCAAACTCCATGCAGAAAGATCCCAGGATTTGAACCGGGGATCTTCTTGCTGCAAGGCGAAAGTGCTAACCGCTAACCGCTAACCACTAAACCACTGTGCAGCCCTCATTTGTAACTAGCATGAGTGAAATTTCAACTGACAAACAAAGCTGACCATAAATTTTTTTTTTAATGATTCCTTTTAAAACGAGAATTTTGAAACTGGTTTCCAGCCGTACCAGTCAGTCAATTAGTAAACTAATTTGTCTCCAGTGGGGCAATTGGTTATGCAGCAGTGGGATGCAGAAGTTTAGCAAACATAAAACACGACACACATAAATGCAACTTTAAGACCAGAAAGATACTCGGTTGAAACATTCTGCAAATAGCTGCATTTTCCTCCTGGAGTTTAGGAAGGAGCTGGCAGAGGGTAGAAAGGAGTGTTTGAATCTGTTGGTTTTAGCTAGTGGAAGTCTGAAGAGGGTACCACATGTCAGAAGCTGAGACTGTTGATGTAAAGGATGGAAACAATCAAACAGGATGGATTCTGCTTTCTTATAGAAGTGTTTGTTGTGAGGATCCTACAGGATTTCCTGCTGTTGTGTCCCAGCTCAGCTAAGGTAAAGGGAGGCAAAATAACGGCAGCTGTGTTTGATTTGGTAAAGTTATTTATTGCTTCGTAATATAATTAACAAACAAAGGAGGCGAAGCTGCAAAGCACAACAGGGCCCGTGGGTGATGCTAAATCAATGAAAGTCAAAAGGGGTCTGTGCAGTGGCAGTAATTTCGTAGCAGATATTAACCGCCTTATTGAGAACGTTTTTGTGTTTGACCTTGAGAGATTGATACCAGCAGATGAGGTAAGAAAGTCTGCTCAGACTCAATAAAAGATCAATAAAGCATTGTCATCAGGGTCCTGTCATCCTGGAACTTCCTGAGACAAAAGAGACGCTGCTGTTTTTCTTTATTGTACACCATGTCAGTAATACTCTCAAATGTCAGTTTGTCTAGTATAGTTCCCAAATACTTGTAGAACTGCACTCTTTCTATATTCTGGCCATCAATCACTGTAATGTCAGGAGGAGGGTAAGAAAATCAATGTACATGTCCTTCAGCACGAAAAACTATTCAGCACGGCAGTTTATAAAATAGTCAACAGGACTGTGGGAAGTTTCCTCAATATTTAACAGTCTGCATCTTCTTCTAGACATGAGGGTTGTCATTCATGTAGCAGCAGCAGCCATTAGTGTACAGTAGAGGAAAGAGGATCCATCCTTGGGGACAGTTAGTGGATGTCAGCTTGGAAAATGGACCATTTACACTCCCTTTTAGCATCCTGCATGTGAGGAAATCTCACCGAGAATAAGTGTCAGTGAACTTCTGACCCGACAGATGTGAGTGTATGGTGTTGAAAGCTGATGAAAGGTCCACAGATGTTTATTCAGGATGTTTATAAGAGCTTAGGGATGCTCTCTTGGTTCTGTATACAGATTACAAGAAGACGCTCAGCGCTATTCTGTAGTTCATGTTTGGTGACTGCTTTCTGCTTCTGTTGAACATGGTAGATGACACTGTAATAAGTATGCATGCAAAACGAAGGATTTTAAAATGCACAGGCCTTTACAGAAGGAGGAATGAGTACGGCCCTCTAGAGAGGGTGTCATTTCTCATTGATTGGCTGGAGGGGCACTGAAGGCTTCACAGATTCATGTATTATCTCACAGTATCATCCATCATGCTCAGTCACAGGAGAATCTGACCATGTTTGAGTTCAGGCATGAAGAAGAACTCAGTCACATCATGTAAATATGAGGCTTATTCCTCCGTACATTCATGCGTGTTCCAACAAAATAAAAAGCATATTGCTTCACACGAGAAGTTTTTTTGTTTGTAACTTGAAGGTATCTTGTTTTAAGTCTGCAGATTCTCAGTCAGCCAGGTCAATGTAATCCTGGGAACGTCAGTAAAAAGAAACTGGAATTCTCTTTTAGGTTTTTGAAGAAGTTTCACCTCTTATCCAGAAGGCTTCTCAAATTCCAACTGAAGTCTTGGAAGAGAGGTAAAATGTCTACAAGAATGTACAAGGGAAATCCAGCTGCTTTTCACTGAGGCTTCTAGGATTATCTTGTTGCAGCATCATGTTTTAATGTGACACAGGCTGTTTTTTCTTTTTCTGGTGTCATAGCTAAACACTGCCCTCTGAAGTCATTCAGAAACTTGGGAATTTGGTTTTAGTAACTGCGGTGAATTATTCCCACTGTTAACTGACAGACTGACAGATTAAAAACAGCTCTAAATATAGAACTCAGTGGGTGAGCGTTGAACCTTCAGCATTATCAGAGCCGGAGCTTGTTCTACTTTTTATGATTTTTTAAAAGCATTCACCAGAGTGTGAAGATTAAAAGCAGCGGACAGATGACTGGATTCAGGCTTTTTTTTTTTTTTAAGTAGCTGCTTCATTGTTAAATCATGTGCATCAAATCTGTAGTCGAGCTTTTGTGCCAGAACTTCACCTGATTTGAACATCTAGTGCAACTCTTCTTTTATTATATCAGTTAGAGCAACTAATGTGATCCTGTCCCTGACTGAACTCAAATTATTATTACTTAGATTAGCTCAGAGCTCATAATTTGCTTTCCAGTCTTCTTTAATCTCTGGGAAATGTCTCTGTTTCGAAACTCTTTTTTTCTATTACTGTTAGGGCAGATTTTAAATGTCTTTACAGGAATAACAATATCCTCGTGTCCGAAAGTTGATCACTGTCAGATTTCAGTTCACTCCTTCCAGCCTTGCAGTCACTTTAGCTTTCTGAAGACACATGCTGTATGATGGAACCGGATACAGACAACTGTGATCCATAAAGCCCAGCGGGGGCAAGTGGAATCGATTTATGGATGTTTTTAAGAGAGCTATAACACCAGCCAAGTATGTTGTCTTTCCTGGTGGGACAAGACACATGCTGGTAGAAGCCCCTGAGGGTTTTCTCAGTGAACAGTGATTGAAGTTGCCCAAAATTAGATTTGGAGCGTCTGGAAATGGAAACTGAGGCCCCTGCACAGTTTGAAGAATTCGCTCAGAGGCGTCATTCTTGATCATGACTAATGCCAAGTTGATGGGACAAAAAGGATGCGAGACGCCGGCTTGTGGACTCCTCGTCTGCTGTTTGGCCTTCTTGGTTTGCTTTTAGGTGCTCTGGTGTAGCTGCTGCCTTCCATGCTCATAAATAGTTTCTTCAGGGTTAAAAAAAAAATCAAGGTTTGTTGATATTTGAGCAGAAAAGTCCCAGTTGTAGTGAATATTGTTTGGTTCAGGGGCGGTGAGCCACCAGTACCACCAGTATAAAGCAAGGCTAGCCCAGTTCAGCACACGTTACAACCCAAATGCAGGGGAGCCTGGACACAGCATGTGGTGTTTTTTTCCACTCTCAAGAAATACCTGCTTCACAATATGAGTCACTTAAGTTTTGTTCTACTTCAGTTGTTAGCAATGGACAAAAAATAAACAAACCAAAAATTCTGCATCCACCCTAAAATCCCCAATAATGAAAACAAAGGTTAAACAAATGACAGACTTCAACAGGAGAAAGAACGGATGCAAACTAAAAGGGCTTCTCACTCCTACTCAGCTGCTAAGTGCTCATTATATACAAGTGCTATTTACAATTATTCACAAAATCAGAAATAAACAAGCTGAACCAATCTGTCTTTAACAAATTCTTCAACTGAGAGTTCAAAATAGCTCTTCCAGAACCAGTCTGCTTACATGGAAATTCACAAGAACACACAGTGATGAGTGTTAGAGGTGTGGAAGAGAAAGGAGGAGGTCGGTTTTCAGTTTCAAAAGGCTGCTGTCATTAACTGGCCAGATCCTGGAGCTGTAACCCCCCCAGGTTAAAGGTCAGGGTCAGTGTGACCTCTAGTCCATCTCAATTTTGTGATACAATATATCGTAATTACCTGGAGGGTATTTCATCACTTTTTCATTAAATCTGGCTCAAACATTGATTTGGACTGTGGAGCCAAACCGAATTTGGTGGTCAAAGGTTATAAGTCGCCCTGACCTCACAGAACCCAGTTTTGGCCATATCTTAAAAATTCACGCCAATTATTACAAAATAGAAAAAGTGGTGACATTTTATACCCAAAAGGTCAAAGACCAACGTTGCTGTGGCATCATAATGTTCCACAAAAAACACTTGGACCAAATAAAGGATTTTAACCACATCTCACATTTGGTCTGATACTGAATTGGTGATTCTAATTTTTGGTGCTCACCTTGAAACTTCGACGATTATCCAGATCTGCAGTGCTGTTGGGTTGAAGATGTCCACATTTTAGAATCTCTAGTTTATATGCAGCAATGTCTATACGTAAAATATTGTCTACTTTGTGTTCAAGTAATACATTTTATTTAATTCCTTCAAATTCTAGACAGACATGCATTTAAAGTGCAACATGACTGATCAGCAGAGGCAGAAACTGTGGTGTTGCTTTAGCGTTTTGATGTGCAGCTATAGGCAAACCACAAGATACTTCCCGTTCAAACTACAGGAGTGGTTTTTCTAAAAAACAAACGCTGTTAAATTTTAAAATCTTGCCTATAGCTGGAAGCTGTGTGAACCTTTACCTTAGCGTAATGTTCACCTTTCTTGCTTCTCCCCCCACAGAGAGGTGTGAAGAGGTGCTGCCGGTAGCGGAGGCTCCGGGCCCCAGAGTCCTATCAGCAGAGGAACAGCGCCGCCTGGCTGAGCAGGAGGAAAACACATTACGGGAGCTCAGGCTCTTTCTCAGGGACGTGACCAAGCGCCTGGCCACCGACAAACGTTTTAACATCTTCAGCAAGCCAGTCGACATTGAGGAGGTAAAGTGAAATGGATTCGTGACATCCCTGATATCTCATTCACAGTTTATCAATATTGAAGTGAGCTTTGTGTTTGTGTGTCAGGTGTCAGACTACCTGGAAGTGATCAGGCAGCCCATGGACCTATCCACTGTCATGACAAAGATTGACACCTATAAGTACTTGACAGTCAAGGACTTTCTGTTGGACATTGACCTCATCTGCAGTAATGCTTTAGAATATAATCCTGACAAGGATCCTGGAGGTGAGGATCAAAATGCTTTCTCATACATGCATTCTCATGAACACACACACATGTATACATGCAAGCAACAGCACTGACTGCACACGAAACGTATGAACTGCATAAACGGCATCTGTGTACAATTATGCTTGAAAAAGGGCTGCATTGTGGTTTTGTTAACCATCTCAACTTCAAGCAGTTTCTGGATTGTTTCACATTGTTACTCATTTTTCACTCAAACAACAAGACCTGCACCTCTTTTAGAAACAACACAACCATGACAAGAAGTAGACAATTGAAAAATGCTTTTTGTTCAGTATAATAAAGCTACAATGCCGTAAGTCTTAAAAGAAAAAGAAGAAAAAAAAAAAAGAACAAAACAAACGAGTCAACTTGGAGATGTAAATGAAGTGCAGCGTATACCGCCCACACTGAAAATAGCATTGTAATTTGTGCTCTGTCGCTGCGGAGGGCTGCATATGCATAAAAGTTTAATTGCATCTCTTGCAATTCGAAATGATTTTTTTTTAGCCCATCCTTGTTCCCATCTCAGCACCTTTCCATTCGCTAGATATCAGCTTCCTGATGAATGCTGGAACACTCAAACAGGGTAGGAACTTATTTGCAAATGCTAATACTCTGTTGAGATTTATTATTTTAGCGTTTGCATGACAGGGAAAGACATAGACATATGCATGTGTTGTGTTTATTTTAAATGCTTCACACAAGAAATGGGCAAAAAGTTAAGACGAGCTTGTTAAGCAGAAGAAAAGGGTTTCTGCTACGAGATTCAAATCCTCAACATGACGTAATATTGTGATGGTAACTGAAAGCTGTGCAAGTCGCTCTGCTTTAGACCATTTAACTAAAATGACCGTTTTAATCCTCGCCTTCTGAGTTTAGCTGTTTCAGTTCGCTTGCAAGAATCGAGCTGTCTGATACTAATGGGAAGCAATTCTCTGCCCAAATGAATAAATCATATCTCTGTCTTTGCAGGGAAGGGCCTGGGTCATTTGTTGGAATGCAGGGTCTACAAATGATACACTAAAGGGGAAAAATGCAATTAGGCAGTTTAATAAAGAAGACTAACGAGGCCCTTTGCCTGCTCACCCAGCACTTGGCCCAGGGAATAAGGCCCAGGCCCTATGCAATTATGCCACTGGGGAAGTTCCACACCAGTTCTCAGAGTGCTGGGAAACAACCTCATTATCCCTCAGTGGGCTGTTGCTGGTTGTCCTTCATGCTAACTTTATCGTGAAGTCCTCCGTGTACAATCATGTCGGTTTCCTTGTCTTGGACCTCCACACCTTGCTCAATAATTACTTTATGTTAAAAAGGGTGATATCTCTGTGCTCCACAATGTTGCTCTGTGTCACAAATGCTTCATCGTTGCTTGAGGGAAATGGCGATAACAACCCTTTTACTATGAAGCAACAGTGTTGTATGTCAGTGCGTTCTTGTCTATTCTGGATGGGGAGGTTAGGCCGAGCCCATGAGGGTGCTGATGAGCTCTCGGCATCCCACCTGGCCTTTGACATCTCCTCCACTGACAGGCATTTTCTTCTCTTATAATGCACTTGCGTGTACACACACTCAGCCACACTGTCAATGGAAAAAGTGCACGCAACCACCCAAATTGCCTCCACTGCAATTAAGCAGCCATCTTCCAATTAGACAACGGAAGCTGGCAGATTGTGACCCCTCTGCCACTCTATGCCTGAACTGTTCTCCCACTGCCTGGCGTAATGAGAGACGGCCTGTTTACAGTGGCTATGCTTTCAGCCTGCCTCTGCAGCGCTGTCTTTATTTTCCCTCCATGGATGCAGGGGGAAAAAGTAGGATTTAATGATGCCGTGCTACATCTGAGGAGGGAAGAGGCACAGGAGTAATAAAGGTGTAAGGAGTGCCAGGGATAATGAGTGTACGGTTTAAAAATATGTCACTTTGCATGTATATGTGCCTGCATGTATGCACGCACATTTTGTCTTAAATGTTTGAAGTAGTGATCGCAACGCTTTCATGCGTGTCTGAGTTCTGCCCGCTAACATTTCTCACCAAAGCCAGTGCAATCCTTTTGTAGAAACTGTGAGAAAACACTACAATCCCCTTTCTCACAACGAAGTAAGGGTGGGCTTGCCATTGACTCTTTATCTTACATGCATGATAGGGGTCTGGAGAGAACATACCCTAATGGTGTAAGGCAAAGAAATCTAAAAATACCATGGCAGAGCTACTGATAGATTTGTGTAACATTCAGGGCATATCCTTGAGCATTCATTGCCCACACGTATAGCCAGAAAACCATTTTTTCTTGTGAGTGTTGTGACATTATTTTTCACTGTCTCCTCTTTTCTCAGACAAGGTGATCAGGCACCGAGCATGCAGTTTAAAGGACACAGCTCATGCTATATTTGCTGCCGAGCTGGACCCCGAGTTCGACCGCATGTGCGAAGAGATCAAGGAGGCGCGCAGAAAAAGAGGTAATAGCTTATTTTTAACACACTGCAGCAAAATTGAAACATGGAAAAATCTGCAGGCCCAAACATCCTAAATTAGCGCTTTGCTGCTTATTAAAAAGCTCAGTTTTGCAAGATGATAAACTTTAATAACTAGTTAGTGGACACCAAATTGTACATTCGGTCTGTGCAGCTTGTTTCTGGACAGAAATGGTGATTATTTAGTTTATTCAGCAGACTAATAACACCCATTAAAAGCAGAATTTGCTTATCTAGCATTATACATTATTTTGAATAATGAGTCTCCGCCGGTCCATGTTGGCTGTATGGTTCCCAGCATGGTCTCTCTCCTCGTGTCTCTTTTGTCTTTGATCAGTTATTTCAGAGACTTGAAACCTGGTTTTGAGGGAAGAAAAACTGCAGGGCAACCCAGTAGTACTTGATGGAGCATTCAGTTTTTAGTGCAGAGTATGTGGCGCAGAAAGGAGTGACGCCCGAGGCTCCAGTGTTTCAGACACTACCTTCTGTGCTAGCTGTCTGCCTGACGCTCTGCATTTGTACTCTCACCAAACAGCCCCAAGCAGAGTGGACGTCGGGTAAATCTAAATGAGGCTTATGCACATAGAAGCACACATACAGTGCAGTGAAACAATACGCTTAAGCTGAGTGTTGACTTTTATGTAAGTTGTCAAATATTAAGCACAAAAGCATATATAATCTTATGCAAATAGTCCTGTTGGTTTACTTGCCCACATGGGAATAGGCTCGTGAACATATTTCCTTACATCGAGCGCAGTGGCCGTGTTACACTGCTCTTACCTACCCAAGCAAATAGCAGTCACTAAACGGCAGCATTTATTATTAGCATTTAGATCTGTCTGTGAGCTGGCCTGCACGAAGCATGTCTGTATGTGCACATGCAAGAATACATTTAAACAAAACTACATAAAAAATGAAAACTGCACCAATCTTTGTTTATATTTGGCCACTATCCTTTCAAAATAGTCTGATTGCACAGTGATTCACCACTCCCTGCTCTCCTGCAACACTTAATGCTTCTGGAGGTCCCATTCTATAAAGATTTCAACCACCATTTATGGTGAGTGATCAATCTTCTAATCTCATGCATTTTAGCTTTGGGGGTTTTAATTTAGTCTGTTCTCTGAGGAAGAAGTCACAAGAGCCAAATCTAGTAAATAGGGTGTAGGGATGTTGATGGTTTGTGGTTAATTAATTAATTGCACTAAATAATTTAATCAATTAAAAACATATTTAACAATACAACAGAAGACAAAGAGCATGCATGTCAGAAAATGTCTAATTTGGTCTAACACCTGGTTTAGTTCCCTCTAGTGACCTGAGGAGGCAGTCACTTGGACTACCAGCACTTCTTAGGATTGTGTCAGTTTTGCCAGTAAGGGACCACCATGAGAAAGTGTTTTGTGATGTTTAATGCTGACTGCCCAAAGCTCTCATTTCATAGGTGGGGTGCTGACGGTGGCTAATGGCGTACACGAATACAGTACTCCATGTCACATAGCACAAGCTGTTGGAGCAGCTAATGTCAGTGGCTTGAGTTAATTTTGCGTTATCAGTAAATTGATTACCGGAGAAGTGAAGATTGTGTCATTGCTGCCAGAAAAAACGTGTATAATGCAACCCTTTGAATATGAAAAGCAACCACATGCTGCGCTCCAGACCAGATGCGATGTTTCCAATTTTGGATAATGTGGGTTCTTCCACTGTTTAAAGCTGTTTCTTTTCTTGGCTGTAGTCCCAGACTCATGAATCTGGGTGCTGACTGACACATGATGTGATGGCACGGTGTCACATTTATTTGACAGTTACAGAAGTTGCACACATGAGACCATGGTTCAATCGGTGTACGCTCACAATAAACAATTCCAGAGTTTTGGATCACATATGAAATCAGCAAGAAGTCTAACCACAGCTCTATTTGTGTCTCGTCTGGCTTATGTAAACAAAACTGTTAGTTCCGAGTACAAACCCCAGGAAATTTTCTCTCTCTATCATTAAAAGTGATGTGACAGTCACACACTCCCCCTTTTTTGTCCTGGCTTATACAGATTTTTTTTTTTTCTGGTTACATTTTTTTTATGAATGCTTGACAGCTAAAGTACAAGCACAAAAAGATTCTGATTCTCCTTTGGAACAAGGACCTATTGACATTTTACTGAGGTCACAAAGTTCTGACTCTTCCATGTCAAGCAGGGAACTTTATCAAAGAGAAGCCAGTTTTCTGAAGTCACCCTGTTGCTTTTGATTTCCTCTTTTAGCAACTAAAAGCAACGGATGCTAAATGAATATTGCAGGAGCAGAAGTCAACTGCCTGAGAGGAGGAATACAGCGGTATAAATATTTCATCTTCCAGTCAAGGTCTTGCTATAAAGCTATCAATTAGTCCAACGCTGCATGATGTCCAGTTGCAGCAGTGTTCCAAACTCACAGTGCATCGGGCAGATTTTTCTCCTCCGCGACAAGATGAAAGGAGCAGTGATTAATTTCACTAAAAGCTCCAATATCACTTGATGTCAGAGTTGAAATGTCTCATTTTCGGGGAGTATGCGTGTCTCAATCCTCCAGTTCTGTTTTCCAGTCCTGTCACACTCAAAGTGAAACATGAAACCATTGCAAATTCTATCTTTGCAGTTCTACATTAAGGGCTGTAGCCTCGGGTTGACTGGTGGTCGATATGCTTTCATCCAACTGTTCCCATTGGTTGGTCAATCACCGGTTTTACTGTCATGAGGAGAAAGGCACTACATCAATAGCCTTCTAGGATTGGTCCATTATTTTTGGTGGCAGGAGGAACGGACTGCTTGTGAACACTCCTGCGTTTTCACAGCTTTGACCTAATGCAGACTGCCGGGTTTAACTTATTTAACTTTTACTGAGCTTTTAGTCAAAGTCGGCACCAAACTAACTGACACTACGTCAATGAAGTCAGCGGTTAAAATGGATGTCCAAAAAGTTGAGTGTGAAGTTTGCAAACTCTGCAACCAATGTGACAGATAATCTCCAAAGAACAAGTGATTTATCTGTGTTTTTATTTCACAGTGTGAGATTTCAACTTCCAGGAATCATATGAATCCAGTCAGGGGTAGGGCTGAGTACCGAACTTCGGTTCTTTAATGGCACCGACCGAAATGTTTCGGTACTAAGGAGTATCGAAATAAGCCTCGTCTTTCGGTTCCATGTTCCGGTACTTATCACGTGATTATGATAAAGCAAACCTGTGATTGGCTGTAACATTACACGTGATTGCGGCAAGCCGGAAAAAAGCATGCTGCCCGTTCACAGACAGGTTTCACGTTAGGTACATTGAATTTACTGCAGTTGTTTAGCATGTCGTCGAAGTGGGAAAAGATGCCTCTGAGGTCTAAAACGTGGCTCTACTTTTGTAAAATGGACGCTGTAACAGGAGAACCTGTCTGCGGCTCTGCTCAGCACAATAACCACGGCAGTTCGGCCAATGCAAACAAAGTCTTTTATTCACCACACCGTCTCAATGTAAATAAAACAGTCTCTCTTCCTTGCCCGGCGCTACACCGGACCTCGTCCGGTAAACAGTCTCAACGTCCGCCGGCTCTCCGCCGGTTCTCCTCCGGTAAACAGTCTCAGCGTCAGCCGGATCTCCACAGGATCTCGTTCGATAAGCTGCCCGCTCCACCGGACCTCGTCCTGTCCGCTGTCCTCCGCTCGTCCGTTCCCCGTCCTCTCTGTCCGTCTGTCTTTTGTCCTCTGCTTCAGTCTGTTACTGCCGAGAGAATCAGGTGAGTCTAATTGGTGCCAGCTGCGCTAATTAACCTGACGCTGGTTCCACACACTCTCCTCCACACCTCTCCCCTCTGCAGCTGAGCTCTCCCACGCCCATCGCCACAGACGCCAATAGTGCGCGG
Source organism: Acanthochromis polyacanthus (assembly GCF_021347895.1). Taxonomy (NCBI): domain Eukaryota; kingdom Metazoa; phylum Chordata; class Actinopteri; family Pomacentridae; genus Acanthochromis; species Acanthochromis polyacanthus. The sequence goes on from NC_067128.1 coordinate 4,644,095, forward strand.
TGCAGTATATGCCAAAGCGGGTGGTAAACTCCATCTAAGGCTAAATACCGGCACGAGACCGATAGTCGACAAGTACCTTAAGGGAAAGTTGACAAGAACTTTGAAGAGAGAGTTCAAGAGGGTGTGAAACCGTTAAGAGGTAAACGGGTGGGGTCCGCGCAGTCCGCCCGGGAGATTCAACTCGGCGGGCCAGGGGCGGCCGCTCGGTGCGGGAGGATCCCCTCGCGGGACCTCTCACCGGGTGCGGGCCGTCCCCCGCCTGGCGCATTTCCTCCGCGGCGGTGCGCCGCGACCGGCTCCGGGTCTGCCAGGAAGGGTCCGGGGCCGAAGGTGGCTCAGAATGTACTGAACTGTACATTGCTTGCAAATGTTCTTTTGCACTGGAAATCACTGGAAAATTAAACTCAAGATGTGAAAAGTAATGTGTAATGCAATTTTCATTCTGTTAGAGTATATATTGTAAAACTGGTATCGAAAAAAGTATCGTTTAGGAACCGGTATCGAAGTGAAGGTATCGGAATTGGTACCGGTATCGAAACTTTTAGATTGATACCCAGCCCTAGTCAGGGGTAGGCTGGTCTGTTCCAAGCCTGCTGTTGTCATTTAAGTATAAAATAACAAGGTTAAAATGATTTAATGTGCTGCAAATAGTAGCTTTTTGGGTTTATTTATAATTCATTTAGGCCAATAAGGCTAGCAGCACACCAGAGTGCACTCAGTGAACTGTGGCCCATTTTGTTCATCTACAGATAACGTGCAGATTCTTTTTCCTCTGTGACCGTTGCATTGGTTGGAGAGTAGATAGGATTTCAGTCCACCAAGATTTCTTTGGGTCCCGACAGCCCTATTTATTTTAATACCTGTGCTGAGTGACATGCAGTTGCACTTCACTCAGCATCTTTTGCCTGTCAGATCACATTTTTTTCCAGTGTCTGTCACAGCATCTTCCTCGTCTTTTGGCATTTTCTGCACATGTACACACACACACACACACACACACACACACACACACACACACACACATTCAGTCTGTCTTGCCAGCAGTGTGTTTTTAGAGGTGTTTTTCACATCGACACACACAGAATTGCACATGCACACAAAGCGAAAAAGTGTATTGTTCATTGTCAGTAACTGATCCTCTGTGGGCACCGCAGACCTCCAGACGCCGGCTCAGCTGACTCCAGCTCCGGGCGCTGTGGCAACCAGAAAGCACCACAGTGCAGGAGAGGAGCAGGCCAGGAGCAGCACTCAGGGCGAGGCCACTGACAAACAGTGCACCACTAGTGAGTATACCGTCTCTGTCTACACATTTACTGCTACACAACCTGAACAAGGCGACTGAGTTCTACAGAGTGATCATACGTATCTACCTCACACTCCCTCCATACTTCACATTCATACTGTACAAGACTAATTAAACGCAAGTAGTGGTGAGTCTGCTGCCTAAGCAGGAGATGAAGTCGTCTCAAGTCAGTGCAAAATAACTTCTCTCCGAACTCTTAACACTTTTACCTCTCTGCTTGACTCTCGCACACTCAGAACTTTCACTCTCTCCTACTCTGCGTGTTTTTTTTCCCAGTTTCTGGCGCACCAGCAAGCAGCTGTGTTGTATTACAACAGCATACCAGATGTATGCGATGCCACGCACCTGCCTACTCACACACACAGATACATTTCTCAACAGCGAAGAAGCAACACAGTGAGCGGCCTCATTAGCAAGGCTGCTCGCTCCTAACCACTCAGAACATGACCACACCACAGAGCAATTACATGCCCACCTGTGGCAAACGGCAGGTGCCTAAGGGTGAAGGGAGGGCCAGGAATGGGCAGGGGGGCAGACTAATGAGGCTGTTACCTGAACAAATCAGAGGTAAGCGGGGCTTGCATGTAATCTGAAAAAAATGCCCTCTAGCTTTCACCTGGACAAAGTAAGGAAAATGAGACAGGCTTGCAGAGGTGCCCTCAACAGCTATGAGGACGTAGCAAAGATGTACAAGGCTGTGGAGGAAAGCTGTGTGTCGTGTCTGGATATCTATCTTTAGACAGGAGAAAGATTAAGGACACTTCTTTGTCTGGGCAGGTTGAAGCCTTCAAAGTGAAGAAAAGGAATCGGCGGTAACAGTGAGCCGTATTGATCAAAATGGCCAGTTTGTTGATGTTTGGATTCCCTTTCTGTGCATCTCTGTGTTACAACAGACGAACACTAGGTGGTGCTTGTCTCTCATGAGAGTGTCCCTAATGGAAACCCTGCTGTGTGGGTAAACCATTTCTCCTCCAAGGGAGATGGTGCCCTCTTGAGAGAGGAGGGCCTCTGTTTGCCACCATAAATACTGTTAAGACTTGAGCCCACTGCAATTCATCACGTCCTGCTAAGCCAGGAAAAACCTGTTATACAGTAGGGAGGGAATATGTAGACTTTATCGATTTTCACCCGAAAATATTTCAGTCAAGGGTAAACTAATGAAGCCTCGATGGAAGACTGGAACAAAACTCTGGAACCAGTGAACCGTCTCTGATTTAGTGCCTTTTGTATTTTATTGTATCCCATAATACTGTGTAGGTGTTTCGTGTATGTTATCAGTGCATATCAATTAGTGCGGAAATGAAGAGTCTTTTTACAAAGCAGATTAATTTATATGCCATTAACCCTGTACAGCCCACATACAGAAAACAAAGGTGCATTTTTTCACCTCTTAGATGTTGTCAGATGCATAAATTATGATTTCCAGTTTTTTTAGTATATTGTATGAAATCACATGGAGGAAATATGATGCAATGTTTGCACTAGTGGGAAGTCTATTTTCCGTTTTTCTACTTGCATTATCTGAATAAATGTACTAAATGGTAAAGGTTTGTTTGCAGGGTTGATTGTCTGTGTGGATACTTGTCAGTATATGGTCTAATTGTATCAATAAATACATGAATTCTGCCTCAGTCTCAGTGTTCAGCCACGTCCCAAAGACGGTTCTTCTCCTGTTAGAAGTGTCAGTGTTGATTCTGTCTCAAAACAACTCTCCATTTGGGATAGCAATCGTATTCCACTCAATAAAGCCTATTTCTATCTAATGCAACAAGCAAAAAGCTCAGGATTAGTTAAATATGTTTTTAACTGAGAAGGAATAGATTTGGTGTCAAATACAGACTTTCAAGTACTGCAACAAGAATTTCTGTATTAAATTAAACAGTTGTGGTCTGAACTTATACTTAGCAATTATATTCTACCATTATTTCACTGTATTCTCCTATATTCTACTGTTTTGACTGCCACTCCTACCCAGATGTGTAGAATTGCAGCACAGACAAAACAAGTAGAAAAAAGGTTCTCTGCTCATCTTTGAGGAAAAAATGGAGCTGAAGCAGGTGCTTCTCAGCTCAAGGACGGCAAATTTTCCAGAGTACAAAAGGAGGCTGGAGCACACTGATTAACTCACAGCCTTTTATTAGTGCAAAATAACATTTCAGCACAATTACCTTCATCAAAGTCAAAGTGGACAAAGAGACGAGGCAAACGGATGTATTCAACCAAATATTATGATAATTGGCCAAACAGGGTTTCACATCTATTGGATTATAAATCCAAGGCTGGGAGTTGCCACACCCGCAACACGGTGCTAGAAAGAACGAGGTCTGGAAAAGCTGGATATAGAAGGATAAGCTTGAACTCAAATGTAATAATTTGATGAATATATTCCACTCTTGATATATATCTACACCTTCTGGACATTCTAACAGTCACAAAAACCATCATTTAAGTTGTTTTATTCAGTTAAAAAATGACATCCAGTCATTAAACCAAAGTTTGTAAGCTGTGCGCTAATGGCCTGATAGCTGTACCTAAAACCGCATCTATTATCCCAAACTATACCCATTCTATGTAACTGTAGATTTTTTTTGTCTGTAAGTCTGTAATTTCTGCACTTACAGGGTTAAACCTATTAAAAAGCTGCATAATCCAGCCTATTCATGGGCATATCTGTGACAGTGTGTAACAAATAAATCCAAAGTAGAAGAAGAGCACTATTAATTAATCCACCCGGACCTCTTGTCTTCTTCTTTTTATTTAAAGGTGACAGCTAACAGTGGGCCCGTACACGCTGCTTTTACCTGCAGTCTTTATCTCCAAAGCCAAATGTCGCAGATGCGGACCACCAATTTAGAAGCTCTTGGGAGAGTCGTTATCAGCCTCCACCAGAGGTTTAATTAATTAGGCTAACTCAGGTGATTAATTTGTGACATCGGCTGCCAGTTCTCACCTGGAGCACCTCAGCAAGGCAGCTATTAGGCTAATTGATCAGAGGCAGTTATGTTTTTGAGATGTGACTCGACGTCTGATGAGATGCCGGTCTGTCAACTGTTTGTGGAAATGCTCCCGCTGCTGCCGGGTCATTCCAGGGTTGTCGGTTTTTCCCTTTCCCTCCTGCGGAAGGTCAGGATACTTGAAGGTTATCCTAGATCATTACCTGCAGGGTAAAGGGAGAGAGGTGGGGGAGGCTATCTGGAGCTGTTTTGGTATCTGCAGCTCTATAGGGCTTTTATCTGGGCCACGTCTCCCCCCCTCTTCTCTCCTTCCATCCCTCTTTTCCCGTTTGCCTGGAGCTGAGAATTGCCTCTGACATTCAGATATAAAGAGTGGTGATGGGGATGAAGTGCTCTATTTGGAAGCATGGAGAAAGTTCTGTGGGAGGCTTTTTTGGAGGGGGATATTTGGGAAACCAGGTGTTAAAAGCCGCAGATGAGCCCAGTTGTTGAGATGTAGATGGTCGGGGCAGCTGCTTCCAGGTCGCTGAGGGTCTGTGAGATGGGAGACCTCGCTGCTGTTAATGCACGGGAAAACAGGAATTAGAATGCATGGATAGCCCTGTCATCTTTCTCTACTCTTTCTCAGCCCTTCTTTATTCTTCTACCCTCCCCCTACTCTCTCCTGCCACTCCATCCCAGGAGGAACAGAAAAACTCAAGGCCCATTACCTGGGCCACGGGCCTGGGTTCATCCACAGTGCATCTCCACATAGATCTGGTTCATAGAAAGTGCCTTCTGTTCATTCATTATTGAGCTCTCACAGTTTTCCCCTCATTCACAGATGAATATTTCTCAGGCTAAATCAGCATTTTTTTGTCTGTGAGAAGACGCATGTTGATTGATTCGTTAACTAAATATAAATTTTTGATTATTCTCTTGCTTTCAATTTCAAGTAGTTTGCTTCATTCTCACTTTGGCAAAAACCTCCAGCAGTGCTTTCCTCTTTTCTTCTTGCCACAGTTCATCAGTGTTTTTCCACTGCCACTTAAAGAAGATTGTCCTTATTCAACTGTTGAACTGTTTGTGGAAGAAAAGAATAATGGTGCAGATGCTGCATAATGTGTCCTCTGCGTCACTCAATAGCATGCCCAAGGCAACAGCCACCATTCTGCATTCATGTAAGATGGAACACTGCTGTGTGTTGCTTCTCCCCCTGCCTTGTATCTCACGTCGCAGTAAACAGACAGCTCCTCTCCCCCATTGCCAGTGTCAATCCATCATAAGACCTTGATGGGATATTTAAAGTCATAATAAACACTATTTTTTTTACCCCAGGCTGGTGTAGTTACTGCGTAAAAAGGATGGCCTGGATTCTCTTTGCTCAGGACAAAAGGACAGCAGGCACACAGCTTGTGATGTGCTGTGATGGTCACAGTGCACAGGGAAATAGGTTAATAGGAAGGCGCTTTTCCTTTCTGTTCGTTTAAGGAACACAAAGGAGGCAATTTTACTAATTAGATTTTCTCATCTGTGCCTTTTCTATTTACTTTGACACAGCACCTGCTACATATGCGAAAGGAATAAACTTAACCTTGAAGCCTTTGTGTTTTGCATGCTAGCTGATGTCTGTAACGTTTCCTTTTGTCTAACATGCAGCAGCTACAAACCTGTTATTACTGTTGCTGCTTTTATAAACTTCTACTCAGCCTGTGCTGAATTGACTCAGTATTTCAGTGAATTTCATTTAAAAATGGGCCAGAGATTAAGATATATTAATACATTATTCAATAATACTGAATAAAAGGTGCCAATATTTTAATTTCTTAACAGACTTAGTGACAAATACAAAGCTAATGGTTAGGAAGGATCCCTTGGATGCAACCTGGGTGTGATGTAGGTGCAGTGGCCTCTTGTTTTGGAAAGTAAGCGACTCTCTCTTTGTTAAATGTATGTGAGAAGTAATGTTAGCAGCATGTAGTCGTAGCCACTTTTAAGTGCATGCCGACAGCGGAGGTCAAGTTGGTATAATCAGTCATAAACTGTCTAAATAGGCCCATTTATGAAACTGTGGCAAGGCAAATTAGACAGTTGTAGGCTAAGTAATTAACCTTCTGCACCTTGAAACCCACTGGCCGGTTTGAAAGGCAAGTTATCTTTGAAAAATCGCCAAAATGAAGCCATTTATCCGAGACAGAAACTGTAAAAACAGAAAGAATCGTCAAATTTTCAACTTTCTGAAAGTTCTTGAGCTACTTGTCGGTGACGTGCTCCTCTGCTCGAAAACCAAGTCGAAGCTTACAGTCAGAATATTTCGTCACAGTTTCTTCATACTACACATATCCTTTACGTCAGGTTCCACAAGAACAAAAAAAATCTGTGCTCCTTGGTTCAACTGTGAAGCCGTAACTGATTCTGCTGCGACCTACAGTAACATGACATAAATCCAGGGATATTTCGGCTGAACTTCAGTCAGTGTTTACACAGAGCAAAGTGCTGACGGGTATAGAAACAAATCAACAACATAAGCTGCAAAATATCTATAGTATGCATGCACCATGTTTAAACACTTTAAAAAATATTTTACATACTGATTGCAGTTTTTCATAAATTTTTACTGCATTCTGATTTTGTTGTACCACACCAAAGACAATTTGTAGCCATGGCTGTGCTTTTTCCATAGAGGTGCAGGATTTTTCACCGCAGTGAAAAATTATCCCACAGTGAGGAAAAACATGACAGGATCATAAAAACACTCAGAAGCTGCTTGTGATTTTGTGGTTTAGTGGAAAACACTGACATGTATTCACTGCAGTAGCCCAAAAAATGCCACAAGGGGTTTTCATTTATCTTTTAACTTCATGCACATGCAGAACAAAACAAAATCATTTACGTAGCCACTCGCTGCCTGTGAAACAGCACCACTCCTCCCTGATTCGCTTGCACACAGTCTTTCAACGTACGTGGCAGATAAGTTGTTCCAGGCAAGTTGGAGATGTTGCCACAGTTGTTCTGTGGATTTATTCTGTCTCCGTATCTGTTGCCTCTGCTCCACATAATCCCACGCTGACTTGATGATGTTGAGATCAGAGCTCGATTAAGTCCATGTGATTTGATGCTTGGACTCTGTGCTTCTAGTGGCTTAAGGTTGTTGTTTATGACTCTGACTGTATGCTGGGAGGGTTCTAATGCTGCAGAACAAATTATCAGACCGTTCAACTGCCTTCCTCATTATATCACATGATAAGAATCTAAACATCTAAGGGGCCTTGTGCACAGCAGTGTGTGTTTTTGCACCGATCGATCTCTGTATTCAGATTGGATCATTTCTATTCAGTAGCGGTTTATATCAGATGTAGTAAATTGCACGTTTCCTTTTCCATTGCACATACCACGAACCCTTCTGAACGGCATCCGGCACAGACCAGAGGTGATGAATCATCTTGTTCTGTGGATACAATATTTCCTCAGCTTCTTAAGGGCCAACATTAAAACATACTAGTGGCCAACAACGCAAAACAAAGAACCTTGCCTGCAGCTGAGACGATGTTATTATTAGTTATTAGAGCTGGACACCGATTCTCCTCAAGGTACTCCTTGGCTACCAGGCAAAAGCAATCTTGACTTGCACACTCTGACACCCCGTGGTGCTCACTTAATAAAATCCATGCAATGCATGCAAAGCCCTGAGCATAAGCTGCCATTTTGTGGGCACAGATGCCTCTTGGATCATTGTGGCACCAAGCGTGAAATGAATGTAAAATCAACCGTGATGCCTCTTGCTTCCATTTATTGTTTTGGGGTGCAGATGAGCTGACATCGGTGTTAGTGTCTTTGAAGATTCATTCTGTGTATGTGGATCTTTTCTCTCCCAGCGTAGCGCCACACGTAGTCGTGCTGCGTACTAAGTGTGCACAATTTACAAGGTTGGGTGATGATCCTCTTCACAGGGTTTTAATGTCTGTTTTTTATTTCCGTGCAATGCAGATAACCATATATATTATTGTAAACAGCTTATACTTCTGCCTGGGAGAAATGAGCTTGGAGAGTTGCAGTGGAATGATTGAGCGCCGCTGCTCAGTGCCTCTGTGCATGCCCAATGACTACAAGCTGTGCTGCCTGAGGATGTTAGAAAGGTGATGGGAAAGGAGAGGGAGAGAGAGGGAGGCTTTTGAATGCTAGACAGAAAGTGTTATAATGCTGACAATGCCCAATTATGATTTATGGTTATTGCCTTCTCAGAAGCCAGGCTTAGTGTTCTACAGACAGATTAGGGCAGGGGTGAGCATTTAAAATACTGCCAGTGCGTAGGTGTCCATATTGCACAGTGTTTTTTCATAGTAATTTATTATTTTAATGCTATTCTGTCTCGTTCTAATGTGAAATGCTTTGTGAAGCTCAACAGCTTTTGTACAGCGTATAAACTGACATTTCTGCTGATAGACTGCTTCATCAAATGGCTGGACCTCTTTGTTTTGGTATTTTGTTTTCTTTCGAGGAATATCTTTCCATCATTCAGAGGCTTTCTGCGCCTAATAGACAGGTCTGGATTTTCACAAAGGATCGGCTGGCCTGCCATTCCAATTAAAGTGGATCTGGAGCTGTGCTTTCTGTGATAAAGGGGGTCGTCTTCTTTTTTTTTTTTACTCGGTCTCTCTCCAACACTAAAGAGAAGCCCAGAATTCAGCCTGTACTACAGACAGAAAATTATACAAGGCCTCCTGGGCTTTTACTCTCATTGTTTTTACCATAGTGCAGTCGATTAGTCAATTTCAGTAAACATCAAAAGCTAGTAAACGCCAAGCAGCCTAATGGGGTGCATTCCCTCCCTCTGCCTGGTTCTGATAAGTTGTAATTGACTGGAACAATTGCACAAACATGATGCATTAGTGCTTGATAAGTTGGAATGACTTATGGATTTGCTGGTGAGACCCAAATTGTCTTTTGGACTTTATGCACTACTCAAACCCAGCTTGATGGAAAGTGAACTGGTATCTGTTTTCCCATTATGCGCCACCTTTTTATAATGAGGCCACCTTGTGCATTATGGTTTGCACCTGAAGGCAGTGGTGCTGGGAAGATTCAGGAAGATTTAAAATATATCACCCCATGTTACTGCTGCAGACATCACACTGACAGCTATCCTATTTTTTTTTAGTTGTTTGTGTACATATACTTCAGAAATGGTGGTTTTAGTTGTTATTGGCACTGATACTGACATATATTCTTTCCCAGAATAATAAATGAGTTGATGTCTGCGGTGGAGATGAACATTTCTAAACATAAAATTACCTGTGCGCGCCCACGTCTCAGGGGGCTCTTTAGGAGATGAGTCACATTGGACCGCCGTAAGAGCAGGAATGTGCACGGACAGGGTTTTTAATTACATCAAATTACTCCTAGAATCGCACTTATCTAGGCTAATCACCACATCTTCATTAAACCCGGAGATGAGATGCTTTTTTTTCGACACATAGCCGCCCCATTTCCAGCTAACCACTTATTATAACGTATCATCAGTCAAGTGCAGTTGGGCAACTTATCGGCTCCCCGGTGCATAAGTTAGACCTGTAAATTGTTCATTATTATTTATCAAAGTCTCTTATCGGGGGTGCTTTGGTTGCTTGTGGTCCCATGTTCATTCGGTGGTAACAAATTTCATTAAGAGCCTTTAATTGCTTTATGAACCAGTTGTTCTCCTTTTGTTGTGGCATCATCACAACACTTAGTGTGGCTGTAAATCTTCACAGACATTCAGTTTTGTTTTTGTTTGGATGAAGGAGATTGTTTGCTAAAGCTGATGTCTGGTTTGAACAGATAGGAAAGCCAATAAATCAAGGCATGTATGACCAGTTGAATGCCACCACTAACTACTGTACGTCATCAAAATTAAATATACTGAGTATACTTAATATATGAACAGAAGTGATAGTTTTGATTAAATACTAAGGTTTGCATATTAGACAGAATGTTTTTCTCTTCTTTGCTCTGAAACAGTTCTGAAATGTAACTGCAATGCAAATGTGCATAGAACTTCCCTTGCACTACAGAATTTCCCAGAAAGTTATAAATGATGAAAGCAATGAATACAGAAAGTTTCCTGTCATTTGATTATTTCTTCTATATTTCTATCTTTTTCAGTAGAAAGTGACAAATGAGGTTGTTATATTGTACTTTAGTCTGTGAAGTACAATATTTTTAAAGGTTCAGTTTTGTAAAAATCTATTTTTTTGGCCTTAACTTGTCCATATGGTATTCTCAGAATCCAGTTTAAACATCCATCCATCCATCCATCCATCCATCCATCCATCCATCCATCCATCCATCCATCCATCCGTCCATCCGTCCATCCGTCCTCATTAGGGTCGTGGGAGCAATTTAGAATCACCAATTAATCTCAGCATGTCTTCGGACTGTGGGTGGAAGCCAGAGTACCCAGAGGAAACCCATACATGTACAGGGAGAACATGCAGAAAGATCCCAGGCCCCGTCTGGGACACAAACCAGGGATCTTCTAGCTGTTAGGTGACAGTGCTAACCACTGACCACTGTGCAGCTCCAGTTCAGACATGTTTGGCTGGGTTACTGTAATGTTAAAAGTTGCCATTGAGTAGTGTAGAGTAGTTTTACAGTGTTTGAACAAAGTTGGCTGCAAGCTGGTCCATAGATCTATACATTCTAAATGGGGCCCACAGTGTACAGTTACATCTAAGCCATTTCAAGGCAGGAAGGGAATATTTTCATTGAAAAAAATTAAATATGCAAGTTTAATACATTTAGATGAGATTTAGGGGGTTTAATCAATGATCAGTGAGGGATTTTTACTTTTCTTCTTAATAAAGGTTTAATTTAGGAGCAGCTGAACACAACCATTTTTAACAGAGGTATTTTTTATTGCAGGAGCAAGCTAGAGCAAGAACAGCTACACACAACTGAGAATTTAGTTTTGGGATGTGAATGGACAGGAAGAACCAGCAGCAAATGCAGAAATGTCAGTGTAACCAGAGCTAGCACATTAGTGGATCGGGAGCACAGTATGACATGAACTGCCAGCCCAAAACCAAAGGCGTAAATGGTGCTGGATGACTTATAATCTATATTGAAAAGATACAAACATTTTTGCTAGATTACTTGCAAACATCTATACGATAAGAACATTTTTTGCTAGGAATAAATTTATTTGTTTCATTTGGTGTCAGGCACTGTTTTGGGCACTGCTGCAGCTAGAATTTATGCATCAACCAAACTAAAAGCTCAGTCCTATCAACAGTAGTGTGTCAACATCCAAACCTAGTACCAGCTGCATCCTTGGGTAGTTTGAATTGGGATTTTCCTTACTTTAGACACACACTGGTAAAATTGTCTTTAGTTGGGGAAGATCTGACCATACAGCCAAACATATCCCATTTTTCTCCTAAGGAGACACAAAGTAAACTAAGCTGTTACCTTAATGGATAGGATTTTAAACCTTTATCAGATAGTGATGGATAAGTTGTCTGTTAAATGGACAACTTTATTTTTTTCAAACCACTAAGTGAGGCTGATTCATTTGTGATCACAATATTTTCCAATCACAACACACATTTATTTGTTGATGTTTGTAAAAGTAGGATACCATTGTTTTAAATCCTTAATATGACCGTTGAAACCTTTGTTGACAAGCTTAGTAGCATTAAAGATCCTGAGAATATTAGATTGGGATCAGAAGAGCTTCTGGAGAATTGACTCGATCATGTTGGGAAGCAGATATTTGTCTAGTGTTACCCCTGAGGAGCAGATGATCTCTTGGACTGTTGAAGTTTCACAAAAAGTTAATGAATCTTTAAAGGAAAAAAGAAAGATCCAGAAGGGTGCCTGTGCAGAGTGAAAAATCCTCATGTAAACATTACTTGATTTAATATCCCTTTCTGCAGAGTTCTATTATCATGCAGCTGTCACGACCTGAATCCTCTTAATGGACTCTCAGGGTGTCTAATTGGTATCTGATCTAATCAATTTAGCATGTGTAAGAGTTCCAACAACGTACAATGGCTATCCTTCACAGTGAATGTGATATGCCTTCTGATCGTGGCTTTTGTCAGACGGTCAGCAGAGTGTAACCGAGCAAAGCGGTATCATTATATCCCACAGTAACCGAACTATTAAGTAGCTGTGTAGGCCCTTTGGGTTGTATGATTAGTTATTTTAATTTGGCTTTACTCATTAAAATAATATAATTCAGGGACTTCATCACTTTCACCAATAAAATACCAAGGTTAGGATGTAAGAAAATGGCATGCTGCCCAGATTAAACTATAGATGAAGCATTTGCAGATAATAACGTCAAACTGCATTTGGCAACAAACCTGAAATGTCCACCATACCATTTTCAAGATGTGGAATCATTATAGAATTTTTGTTATTACAGGTTGTAATTATTATTAGGACTGTGGTCAAACAAAGAATATCTTGGTCGAGCAAATTTGTATAAACCCTTCAGCCAGTTAACTGGTTGTTCGGAAAACATCTGTATGTTATCTGTAGATGAAGTAAATGGACCACAGTTCATTCTACATGTCAGCCTTATTAGCTTCAGTGAATGATAAACATTAAATGCTAGTATTTGCACCATACTGAATCATGGTTGTTTTATCCTAAACTAACAGACTTGGAGCACAGCAGCATGGACCTTCACATACTCACTTGATTTCTGTAAACTGTTTCTAATGGTGATCCAGAACAAGAACTATTGAGCGTTGCATTGCAGACGTGTTATCCTACTGTTTTTGATGATCTACCATGTTGCTTGTTGAATTGTGATGTACAAAACTGCTGCTTACAAAGTTTACACTCGACTTTTTGGCCTCAAAATGCAGCCAAACAGACAACTCCTTTGACTTGGTGTCATTAGTTAAGAGCTGACGCTGAAAAAGCAGTTGCTAAAATGCTAACGTTAGACCTAGCAGTCTCCATTGGGTTAGTCCAGTTCACAGGTGGTCTGTCCCTTGCTGCCAGAAATAATGGATTAATCCTGGAAGGCTGTTGAAGTAGCGCTTCTCTCCTCATGAAACTAACACCGGTGATTGTCTGACCAGTGAGAATTGGGACGGATTTGAGCATATTGACCAACCAAGCGACCAGTTGATGTGGAGATTACAGCCCTACTAATTATATTGCTTACTGCAGCACAAAACACCTGCATTTTAATGAGATAAAGCTCCACAAAAGCAGGAAGGATGAGGGAGGCATTATGGTTTATTCATCTTTCACATTAATACTCGGCTTGGATCGTGAAACCCATGGTTGTTCATGGTGTTTATTGTCAACATTACATTTTACAGGCTAGCTGGCTGTTGAACATCTTGTCAGAGCACTCTTGCCAGGTGCACATATTCTCTCCTCTCCGCAAGGAATATGATGACTCACATATCAGCCAAAATGAGCCAACCGGTGCAGATCTTGTTTTTTTGCCTTACATCATGTGTGTATTCATGTTTTTGGTCCGTGTGACAGACATTTTCCCCCAGAATGCTTTCATGCCCTGCCTTGTATGTACATGTGTGCGTAGGCTGATGTCTTCAACAGTTCTTGGAGGTGCTGGTGCATTAGGGCATATCTGTCTTCTGTGAAGAGGGCACCACAGGCACCACCATCCCACTGGCCATTTACTGAGCAGCAGAGAGGAGAAGAATGGAAAAAGATAGATGCACTGACTGTATTATGTCCTCAGTTCCTCTATCTTGTGACTGTATTTCATCTTTGTAGTAGTGTGGATATGCACTCAGTACACAGCCACATCTTCAGCCTGTGTGATAGCGTTTCATAGTCCAGAATCAAATTTCTTTTTTAGGTTTGAAATTATTGATATATATATATATATATATATATATATATATATATATATTTTTTTTTTTTTTTTTTTAGCTTTTTATCAGCCTGAGAGGAAGACAGGAATGCTCAAAGTTAGCCTTTTTGTTTAGACTTGTAAATGAAGTTTGAATTATTAAACATTCACAGTGATTCTGGTCTTACATGACAGGAGTTGCAGTGTGTTTGAACATGAGATGGTTTAGTAACATTATGATTTAATGGAATCACTCTTTTTGCAGCTGGGGGAAATGTGGTCCTGGTGGTAGCACTATGGAGTCTCTCTGTCGCTGTGATGTTGCCAGGCAACATGCTGAGATTCCCGAAAGTCACTTTTCCTGCCAGAAAAACACTTAAAGCATGTAACTAACATAAAGGAAGAACTTTCTACGGTTTTGTTGGAATTGAGTCCAGAGGAAACAATGCATTACTTGTTAGTGAGTTTTATAGATGCTTGTAGGCAGAGTTTTGCTACCTTTGGGGAAAAGCTCAGGCTAACTGTCTATCCCTAGTGGTCTTGATTTTCTCCCTTACCCTTGGCAATAAAGTAAATAGGTTTATTTCCCAAAATGTTGAACCAATGCGTTAAAACGTTGCGTTGTGGCTGTGCAGATCCTCATATGAGAAAAAGAAACAAGGCGAGTGAAGGGGGGAAATGGGAAGGTGGTGACAGAGCAATTGAAGGAAGTGACTGATCTCCTTAATTTCAAGAAGCAAAGATGGGATCATTTATTGAGCTGGACATTTCATTAAGTGTCAGTGCACAGTGTCACATCTGGTGACGAACAGCTGTCTTCCTTTCATGACCTAGGGACCCCGAGGCGCTGCTTCACCATGACAGCCTTTCTGGCGCTCTTTGTCTTCTGTAGTGTTTTCCATCCTTTTGTTTGCTTTTCTCTCCTTCTTTTGCATATTTTCTTACTCTTTAGTTCAAACAGCCAAAACAAATATAATACTTGCTGTTGCGAAGTTACAAGTGGAGTCAGTGAGCAAAAATCGTCAATGCTTGCAACCCTTAAGACCTCCACATAACATTAAAACCACATGAATAACATTGTGCAATTCCCTTCATGTTCTGCCAAAAACGGCTCTGACCCATCGAGGCATGGACTCCAGAACACCAATGCAGGTCTCTTGTGGTCAGCAGTAGATTGTTTAAAGAGCCCATATTATGCTTTTTGGGTGCTTCCCTTTCCTTCAGTGTGTCATTGATTTTTTTTTTTTTTTTTGTGCATGTAAAAGATCTGCAAACTTACAAAGCTGGCCATGTCAGTTGAACTTTTTCCCAATCATTTGTATTATTTTTTTTTATATTCAATTCATTTACAGAAGCGCAGCTTTGGCACTCATGCAGTTGCCTTTCTATATCTGTATTCACTACTGTGTGGAAACGAGCTCATTGGCGACACGTCATGAGTCACAGCCTATAAACACTGGAAGATACAAGTTTTTGTAAATTCTGCACATGTCCAAACATAGAAGGAAAAGACATTTCAACTAAGTTTTGTTTTGGAATTTGTGCTATTTTAGGTTTTCGGTCTCGCATACTAATAATCGGGGAAAATGGTATAGTGTCACCTGCGAGAAAACGCTGCTCTTTACCTTCCTGAGACTCTTCTTTTTAAGTCCGAGTTTTTCTTCCGTTACTCGCCTACATCACCATGTGAAACATTTACCAAGCAAGCGGCTAGTTTGGCTTTCAAACAAAGAATCAACAGCCGTCTAGCAGTCTTCTGGTATTCATTGTCTAAAAACATGTCTTCAAGAGCTACGCCTCTCTGGATTTATGGTAGCTAGCCAACATTACCTTATGCCATAAAGAGAAAGGAACTTAAGTAGAGCATTTAATGATACCTGGACCCAAAGTTTCCCAACAAAGCATCATCCAGAGCATCACACTGCCTCTTCTGGCTTGTATTCTTCCCATAGTGTGTCCTGCTGCCACCTCCTCCCTTGGTAAACACACCTGGGGATGATGTATAGAAAGCTTCATTCATCAGATTGGGTCACTGTCTTACGGAAGACTCTTGGTGACCAAACATTGGACAGAATATGCAGATAGTACGCATTCATTCTAGTAAGAGGTGGAAGAAGTTGTCTTTTGCCTGTGAACAAAAACAAACTGCTTTTTCCATCTAATTTAATTGGAAAAGAGATGCAGATAAAAAAGTATTGGAGGATGTTTTCATGTACACTTGTGCACCATGTTAAGCAAGAGCATACAGTTTGCCTTTAGTGCATAATCCATTCATTCTAAACACTAAAATGGCTATTACCTTTACAGTATATGTGTAAAATCTTGTTGAGGTATATGTTTTGCTAATTTCATCATTGGCTCAAAACTCCTAACTTCAAGTTCCTCCCCATCAGTCACAGGTGATGAGAGCAAGGGCCGATCAATACTTCATTAATGTTACAAGATCGAGGCTCCAGCTCCAGTCGATTCCAGTGAGCCGGGATGACAAAAAGCTGAGTCAGATGTTGGGTCGTGCCTTTGACCGTGCTTCTCTTCATTCTCTATGTATGTTGGTACAAACACAAAGCCTAGACATGCACACTGGGAGAGCAACAGATGGGCAATTAAGTGTGATGATCTCCAGATAGGAGCGGACAAAATAGCAACACTGAACAATATATTTTAATCGATCACAATAGCAATGTTTCACACTGCAGCCTGAAAATCTCCTATGTTCTTTTGACTAACTTGACACTGATAAATCTTGACAAGTCTTTGCATTCAGCTTGGATTCAGAGCAGGATTACTTATTTGCATCACATCTTTAAGCAAATTTAAAGTGGCGTCATAATAATTTATTCATGCTTTGCAAAATCATTCTGTCGCTTTAAGACAGAATCAGTTTAACATTAACAGATTTTATGTAGCAAATATGTAGCAGTTAATTTGTACATACAGCTATGATAAATGATTTTAGTTCCAAATATGTCATTCAATTCACTTGTGATCACAACTTTATACCTTATTCACATGCTTCCACATATTTTTTATGTTTCAAATGCTTCCCCGTGTCTCATTGTTTTTGTAACCTCAAATTTGAACGTTTAATATTACTGTCTTCCTTCATTTCTGCTAAACCGAGATCCATAGTCTTCTTGCTTTCAATATCTCAGCTAAATTGAATACTACTGTGACTAATCCGAAAACAAATCCCATGTGGTTATTAAGTAAGCACATAGATAGTTCCAGATGTGCAGCCGCATATTTATATATTAGGTTCCTGTTTTTATTTTCATCTAGTCTCAAACTTTTGTCATACATTTCCCTGCGTGAGTTTTCCACGGTGTTGGCCAGGTGTCCTAAATGTAAATTCATGGAGTGAAATTACAGAGGAAGCATTCTCTGGAGGAAGGAAAATGTTGTTCGTCGCCATGGAAACACACACTCCACACCCTTAGACACACACACACACACACACACACACACACACACACACACACACACACACACACACACACACACACACACACACACACACACACACACACGTACGTCCAGCAGTAAGGAGGTAAATAGGTTAGTAAACAACAGAGCATCTGTCCAGGTTAGAAGAGGACCTTGTCTGTGGATCTAGGCCGACTAGAAAACGCTTCAGACCAGTGCTGCTCACAAAATGGAATTCGATAAATATATCTTTGATTTAGACAGGACTTTAAATGAGTTGTGAAGTGTGGATCTAATTTAAAATGCACCACATCACTTGCAAACCAATTTTAGTCTGTTCATTAAGATGGATGGTTAGTTTTTGAGCCTTTTGGGGCCAGTGCTCAGTTTCAGGGACCCAATATACCAGATAGCATTCTCTTTTAAATACTGGGTTCATTGTTTAACTTTACAGCAGTATATTTGACAAACTAGTTTGCAACTTCCTGTATAGACACAGATTGACTCCGCACCACTGTCTGCTCGGGTGTTTGCTCTGCTACATGTGCTGCAGACAGTGGTCACAGTTAAACAATGGAGCTGCTCAGCAGGACAATCTATGATGACATTTCTGAAGATCCCAAAACATTTTACACTGCATTATGTTCTGTAAAAAACAAAACAGTATTGGCCAACACTAAATATCTCTAACATTTATTAAAGAAAGACCTACTTAAAGCACATTCTGGGTTAAGTGCATGAAGTAGACGCCTCCTGGCTTTTTTCTAGCGCTGCTCATTAACCTATAAAATACATCATCTACTGTTCTTTGAAAGAAAAGTAAACAATGCTCTGTCTGAGAGCTAATCACCTAATGGTGTCTGAACTGCCAAAGTGGATTTATTTATTTTTTTGCTTAATGTATCCAACTGATGTAATTCAGAGTGCTCATTAGTTCATGCTTTTTAATTACTGTAATGTGTCTGGAATTTAGCTTTCTCTCTTCCCTGCATTATTTTCACCCCACATCACTCAGCTATAATCCATGTGTGGGAGAATTTATGTTTTACTGTAGGCATTCCTCGTTAGAATTTGTTTTAGGTTTGCGTCCTAAAGTCCACATTACACTACTTTAGCAGTGTTGCTTCAGCCCATTTTTAAATACCACTGAGAAAAAAGGGGTACTGAGATCAGATTTGCTACTTGTAAACGGACAAGGGGCTTACCAGCTAATGTGAGATGGGATCACAATGAAACGATTCCATTTCAGTGAAGTGCACATTTGTGGTTTTGTGTTGATATCATGGAATATAATCATTTTAGACTATATTTTACTACACTCAAGCCTTAAAGGTCCCATCCAATAACCACTCAATGAAAATGCATTGGTTTCCCTTCTTAACATGTCTACATAGCATTTGTTTATATACTCTAAGATGCATAATTAATGAATTAAACATTGCACAGCATGGCTGACCATTTCTACCTTTGTGCTGTCATCCATCCTAAAAAAACTGATTCAGATTTCTGGGGTTTCACAAATAACAAATGTAAAGAACTAGTCCTGTCAACTTGCACAGTGGGAGTTTCTGAATCCTTATGCTTTTCAAAATCGACGGCATACATGGCTGAATTACTTCGGTATTACTTGCCTTTGTGTAGTGTAGAGTAGTTTTACAGTGTTTGAGCAGAGTTGTAGGTTAACTGGTTTGAGTTGTGCCAAGTGGAGGTGTGAGTGGAGAAAGAAGTGATAACGTGATAAAAACAATGGTATGGGGATCCATCTGAGCCATTTTAAGGTATTAAGAGGCTATTTTCATTGGGAAAAAAATCTTAATATGTAATTTGGGTATACAGAAATGAGTTTTTAGATGTTATATTGATGCCTAAGGAGAGACTTTAAAGAACAAGTTCAGTATTTTTAGTAAAAGGAAGCCTGGCAACTACTGAACTCTGACCAAGTGATGCTGAAGCACATAACCTTCCTCAAAAGCCGTTTTTTGTTTGTTCTACACTTAGAATTGATCCTCAGATTAACCAGAGGTGAGACAGAAACATGGTCTCTTCCTGGAAAGAGTCACTGTGGTTAAGTGACATTTGCTGTAACCATTTGGCGACTTAGGCCCCTCTAAGCTAAGCTAATGATTTGATAAATCTTCTTCTCTAACTCTTGGCAAGAAAGCCGCTATTTCCCTGAAATGTTGGATATTTCATTTAAGAGAACTTCCCTCCCAGGTACAAGCTGAAGATTAATCAGTCCAATACGTTTTTTGTTTCACATCTTTTAGGCGAAGCCCTGATTAAGAATTTAAACAGCAGCTGATTGGATTGATTACGGGGATTTGTTTCAGTAGCTTTGGGGTATACAATACGTATGAGTTAGGACTGATGATAACGTGGCTTTGAGCCCACTGATCTACTACACCAGACTGAGATGGATACACTTGGTTGGGTCGTGAATCACAGGAGCAGACAAGTAAAAAAAAAAAATTCTACAACACATTGCATAATGCTAAAGGCATGTGGTGCTTTAAAACTACTGTGAAGAAATGATGCTGACAAGGCTTTGGGGCCTTTGCGAGTTCGATAGTAATAAAGACGTGGCAAATCTGTGAAGCCATGTACACCCGTGGAAGGAAAAACCTGTCATTTAATACAGCATAAAAGCTGCCAGTTGTTTATTCAAACTTTTATTGCACTGATTCTGCAAAATAGCTCCTCGTTTGTGCTCTCTAGTGCGACTACTAGGAATTATTAAATAAAGAAATCTGAAACACTGATTCACATTTCTGCTCAAAGGCATTACCAGTGCGCGCTGCTGAACTGCCCATCGGTGTCACACAACTGATTTATTTATTTAATACTTGCTTGTATGGCAGTTTGGATAGTGCTCTCCTGGGGCTTCTGTTCTCAATAGCTGTGTTTGTCTGCGTGCACACAAACCGTTCTGACAAGATGGCAACTTGAACACTTTTTGCCCCCTGCATAAATCGTGCATGGGTTAGGCACTTTTAATTATTATGAAGTGCTCTTCTTCTCGTTTCTCCCTTTGTTCTTTTCCTTCTCCCTGCCTCCGTTGACATATCTCCCTTCTGTGGTTGGCTCTTCATGCTCTAACAGGTTTCATGCATTATTTAAGAGCCGACAATGACGAGTCATTTGCCGCCATTCCGACTCACCTTCTGCGTCCCAAGGAGCATGCTTCATAGCTTTGATGGCGATAGCTGACCCTAGTGAGACCCCTTTCACTGAATTGTTGATTTGTTTGTTTTGGTTTGTGGAAAATAAAGACTTTAGATTTGAATCCAAAGGGGGTTGAAAGGGAAATAAGAGGTCAGTAGAAAAATTGCCACTGTATGTTTTTTTTTTTTTTAAAGTTGTTCTTTTCAGAATAATAGTGCTAAAGTTTTCTTTTGCTGGGCTTTTTCAATAAGACATATATATTTTTTAAAAGCACAAGGCAGTGAAGCAATATTGTCTCTACTGTAACCGACGAGAGCCAAGCTGTAAGCAGTGACAAGATTATATGAAACATAAATTCTGAAGGTTGAAAAGAAAAATGGTGGTCAAAAGTGAGCATTCTTGCTAGATGGGGAAAAAGATGTATTCACACAGACAAAGAAACAATATTGATATAATGCCACTGCTCACAACAATCTCAGATGCCTGCCTGCTTCTCTTCCCTTTTTGATATTGCTCTTTTTTCTCCATCTCTGGCCTTCCACTTACAGCTGAGCAGCGATCCCATGTGCCAGTCATGCCTGAAGGATAGAACTGTCTGCCTGCTCCATAGTATACCCTCCAGCTGTCTTTTCCTTCCAAATCAGATCAGGAGCAACCAAAGTTGAAAGCTGCATCCCACCGTAAAACTAGCGCTCCCTACAGCCCCACTCGAGAGAGGCTCTGTGACAAACTGTGGTGGCCAGTGGTGGATGGGCTTGGCTCATTGTCTCTTTGAACCTCCAGCTCTGGTTCGGTCCTGTACAGGGAAAACTGCCCAATTCCACTTCATGTCTTTGAAGCTTTTTAGATGTGAAATATGTAACTTTGCTGTTTCATCAGGCTGTTAAAGTGATGGCATTCTGTCATTCAGATGTCACATTTAATGTTCTCCGTGGCTCACAAGAGATCGGACTGTACATCAGGGGATTAAAAGTACACAATAAACTGAAGACTACATCTTAACCGGCCAACAGCAGCTAATTAAACCGTCCAAATAACCAACAGGCCACCTAAAGCTCTGTTTATGTGATGATAAACTACTACTTTCATTATGTCTTCATCTCTCTGGGATAATTTAGGATTATAGTATATAAATGCACACAGCTCGTATGGATCCTCTTGTTGCCTGATGCTGCGAATATTTAAGTAACTCAACAACTGGAGAACATCTTAACTTCAACTCCTGTTAGCGCTTTGTCAGAACCCAGATTACATTCATTATTGTTGAGTCTCATTAATCTGACCTGTTCTAGTCAGACTTTACACCAGTAAAGTTGCTTTTTTGTCAAGACTTCAGTTTGTAATATATGTGAAATTGCAGGATGCAGTGAGTTTAAAAAGATACTTTGTGATTTCGGCAGCAAATTGTGTCTTTTGCACCCTCTGTGATGGTTTTTGTTCCAATATTATTGCAGAAATCTGGAATAAGCCTTCCCCAAATTGCTTCACACAAATCGCTTGTGCGTGCCTTTTGGTAATGCAGCCACATGCACTTCAGACTTGTGCTATGTAGAAAGTGATATGTCGATGCTAAAAAGTCTGACCTAAGAAGATTACCATGGCCACCTTTTACAGAAAAGGGAGCAGGGTGTCCAGATATCGTCAGACAAGCATATAGCAGAGTGCACGTTGTGAAGTCGCTTTAGTGGTGCAGATGTCTAAAGTCCATTCGCATGTGAGACCAGTGGATGTCTTCTGCTTTGTGCTGTTATTGTGTATGCAGAGTGCTTGCAGCCCTGTCATGCCTTGCATCAACGGTGGGTTTACACTTGTGTATAATAAATGAGAAATGCAGAGAAAATCTCAAGGCAACATTTAAGTGCATTTCAGTGTGAGTTTAAGTAGCCAGGGAAAGATGGATTTCACTTTTATTCCAGTAGAGCGGATGTAACTCGAGAATTAAATTCTTTGCGGCAGCAGAAAGATAACGAGGTGAAGTGAAGCAAGGACAGAAGGAAGTCTTGACAAAATTCTGATGCTGCATGTGTTTGTTTTCATATAGATTCTTATATTATTTATGTAAGGTATGAATACATGTTTGTCATATCTTTGAAATTGCATATGTTAAGATTTACATTCCCATTCAAAGCCAGTGCATAAACACATGTACATTACTGTGTTGTCACAAGCGGTAAAACTAGCTCTGCCTTCAGCCCCTGAAGAAAGGCTTTTTGAAAAAATATGGTCATGGTGGCTGGTCTTGGTTGGCTTATTCTTTCTTTGTACCTCCAGCTTTGATTCCCTGCTCTCCAGGGAAGAACTACCGTGTTCTCCTATCTTTACATTGAATACCAGGAGTGCTGGGATCTTTTCTGCTCTGTGCTGTTATTGTGCATGCAGAATGCTGGCAGCTCTAGCATCCCTTGCATGAACAACGGTCGGACACTTGTGTATAATAAATGGAGAAAGCAGAGAAAGTTTCAAGGCAGCACTTAAGTGCATTTCAGTGTGAGTTTAAGTAGCCAGGGAAAGATGGATTTCACTTTTTGAGTGGAGCAAATGTAACACGAGAATGTAATTCGTACTGACGGGAGTAAGACAATAAGAGGTGAAGCGAGGCAGCAGAGAGCGTCTAGGTAAAGTTACAATGCTGCATGCACTTTCTTCTTGTAGATTTATATGTTGTTTTAGTTTCAGTTATGTGTACTTGTATGAAATATCCTCAACTTGCACAAATTCTCAAACGTACTCAATGCATAAACACATGTAAATTGATGATTGTTACAAGCAATAGTTTACATGTGTTACAGCACTGACTGGCACTGAATGCACTCTACTCCCTTCTGAGTTGTCTGGTTGTGGCTGGCAGGTCATTAAGAGGGTCACTGGAGAGCAGCGTTAGGAAAGATGACAGTCCTGATGCCGTCAGCGAGCGCTGGCTGACTAATTATCCTCTTTCTGTACTGCCTTTTTCTTCTTCTCCGACCAAATCTAACTTTCAGGTGGTGTGATGGTGTTTCTTGCTGTTCCCTTCCCGTTGCGGAGAAGTGCTTAACATAAGATTTCTTTTTCTGCCTTCCACTGATGCCTGTACAGCGTGCATAATCACATCTTTAGAGTGGAAAGATGAAACCTGGCTAAAAGCATCGGGGAGGGGGAAGAGAGGAAATTTGACAGGCGGCATGCAGGCATATCATGATTTCTTGTTGGAGATTGCCTATTCATATCGTTGTGGGGAACGTGGTGCAGGTACAGATGATACAATGGTCTGAAGTATTAAGGCAGAAGGCTTTATTCAATGTGTACAGTGCAGTCTGGTTTCTGCTGAGTGACTTTAAAGAGTTATGATCATTCTGTCCGTTGAGAACCAGGCTGGCATATGTTATTGATTTTGCGTAAAATCTCTGTTTGGCAGACTTGGATCGTTCCGACGGCCCCCAACAGAATTCTAATGACTTGGACTTTATGGATTTTAATGAGTCCATTGTGATCTAATTTCCTTATCCACAGCTCATTTACACACACAAAGCTATCTCTTTGATCTTCTTTTTGAGGTAGTTCTTTTATGAAAGAATTATACTTTTATTTTTATCGGGGTGTCAAAGTCGCTGGATGGAGCTCAACAGACTTTTGAAGACATGAAGAGCAAATACTTTCTTTCGGATTAGGATGTGTGTCTCCCTGACAGGTGGTGGTAATGCTACACATTGTTAGGTTCAAATTCCTTCCTTGGGAAACTGACTTGTGGTCGTCTCTGTGTGCTTTTTCTGTCTGTGTCTGCCCTTCCCTCTGACTTTGTTGCTCTCATCTGTATCTCAGTGTCTGCTTGGGGAAGAGCAGTAAATGAAGGCAAATGCCTTGAAGTTTCACTGCATTTACCATTCTCGCTGGCTCGCTGTGACACTTTTACTGCACTTTCAGAGAGCAGACCTTGGTTTGCGTCTTCCTCTTAAAACCCCGAGCACCATCTGTTGTCATTAGTGTCCGGCACCCATGATGTAGCAGGACTGCCATCTCTGTATGCCTCTCCCCTGTGATCCAAGTCACCCTCCACTTATTACTCTGAGGAAAACCGTATGTGCAGATTTAAATACAGTCAACTTCCACGGTATACTATGACACCATGTGACAAAGGGGATTGTTTTTTCTACTTAACGTTGTGTTTAAAAATGGGGAATAATGAGGAAATTTATTTTGCTTGCAATTACAGATTGTTTTAAAATTGCTTGACCTCTTATCTACCCAGACCTAGAACAAGCCCCAGAGAATATGTCTGGACATTTATGCACGTATACTTAAAGACTGGACTGGGCATTTTTCATGAAGCAGATCTGTTTTTTTCTCCTCTTAAATGGTTGATAATTGTCGTTGCTAGAGCTAGTTCTCAACTTTTGATATATTGATAATTGATTCATCAGTTTGAGTAACTTCTTAAGGAAAAAAAAACCTAAATTCTCTGATTCCAGCTTCTGAAATGTGAATATTTTCTGGTTTCTGTCCTCCTCCGTGACAGTACATCCAATATCTTAGAATTCTGGTCAAAACAAGGCATTCATGGGCATTAAATTGGGTTTTAGGAAAGAGTAATTGACATTTTATCTGTCAAACAGCTAAAATAAACTATCAACAGATTAATCTACAATGAAAATAAACTAGAGTTGCAGCCCTCGTAGTTACTTAAGAAGTGTGGTAGGCGTTGTTAAGGCCGTGCATTTACGTTACTGGGTGCAATAATATGAATGTTGATAACAGGATGAGGATGGCATGAAATCTTAAATGTTGGTGGTCGGCACCAGTACCACTGGAAAAACTACGAAAATCTAAATTTCAATACTGCAGCCAAACATGCACCATTCAAATTAATGTATTTCAACATGAAGTTAATACTGTGTAATTAAAAATTACCCTTCCATGTTCCTCGTGAGAACTTTCTATGAGTTTGGTGGACTACATTGGGTCTCACTCTCCTGCTCAACTTCCTCCTCATGCTCTTATTGTGAAAGGACACTGCTACGTTAACAGGCTAAGCGATATTGTAGCCCACGAACTATGGCTATGTTAGCCTGAACAAGTTAAGGTAGCCTTTATGAACAGTAACAGCCATATCTGAGGATGTGAACATTGTGACAGCATGTTGTTAATATGTAACAACTACAGAAACCCTCTCAGCTTGAATTATTTGCACAGGTCTGGATGTTTGTCTTTGAGCTGCTTCGATCAGTTGGAGGTGTTTCCTTTCATTTGTTCTGAATATGACACCATTTGCATTCTGACATTCTGCATTCAAACACTAAATATCTCTATGCAGGACTTTGGAGGCTTGTTATTCACTAGTTGCTGCAGCTCTGCTGCTCCACTTACACTTGCCAATGACATTCTGGAAAATCACAATCTCCATTATCTAATCTATGACAGCTGTGGTTCTTTTGGCAAATTTGATCATGGAGAAAATAGGATAAACTGATAATAAGCCACAGGTCATTTTTGTAGTTTCACTTTAGTTATACTAAAATTTAGTGAATGGATTATGCTCGTTTGAATTAATAAAGTTTCCTCTGTCTTTTTCTGTCTTTGTCATAGATCACATAAAGCGAAAGATTCGCCGGCGACCATCTTGGGGGCGGGGCATCATCCGTAAGAAGAAGATCTACAAGAAAGGAATGGAAGAGGAAGAGGAGGAGCCTGAGGCAGAGGTGGAAGCTGCCGGGCCCAGCGACTCGTGTTTGACGCAGGATGAGGAATCATCTTGCGATACTACCGGTCCTCAGCCCAACGGCCACCATCCCCACCTCCCCTCCACAGAGGAGGAGAGCTCCAACGAGCCCCCTGTCGCAACTCCTGCTGCACCTACAAATGCCAGTGAAGCCAGAGAGCCAACACCTGGGGAGGAGGAGTCCACAGCCAAAGAGGCAGAGAACACAGAGCAACACACTGAGCCACATTGCCTTGGTGGCGGTTCTCAGCCCAGTGCAGACGGCGACGGTCAGGCCAAACAGGCTGACTTCCAGCCTTTGATTGAAACGTCCGAGTCTTCAGATGCTGAGGTCCAGCCTAAGCACACAGAGGGTCTCCTGGTTTCACAAGTGGACTGTGTGAATGGAAATGAGTCAATGGACAGCCTGGACTCACAGAGCCTCAAGAAGAGCAGTGAGGCTGAGACAAGGACTCCTCAGAGCACGGCTGAGGGCTCTAGCAAGCCAGAACAGGAAGAGCACAAAGACAAAAATGAGAACAAACCAACTCAGGAGCACCATCCTCTGGATGGGAGGGCAGAGACTGTTGAAGAAGCTCAAGATAAAGAAGGTATAGAGTTACCCTGCAGAAGTGTTTCTTGCTCTTTTAGTGTTTTAGTGCCTTTAGCAATCCTTAAAAATGCAGATTTACGACATAATGTTTCCCTGCTGTATGAACTGCATCTTAGATTGAGAATAGAAAGGTGCTAAGTTAATGCTACTCTTTACAGTCTTTCCAACTCTTCATTCCCAACTGTAGTGATACAAAATTAACAAAACCTGTTAATTTATACACATCTTGTCAAGTATTGCCCAGCACCTGATTATGACGATGAATTACTTTCTATATTATCATCCTGCTCTTCTGATTTATATGTGGCTTCATTTTTTAAAAGAAGACAGAGGACATGAATAATGCAACAGAAGTCCCATAGAATATAAAAATACCATCTCTTTCTTAGCAGATGATAACATTTCATGGAGAAACTCCAAGGGTTTGCATGTTTTGTGTACCTTTTGTCGACACTACGCCTGTTGAGATGCATCCTAAGATGTTTTCAGTCTGTAAAAGATTTTCTGTAGTGGCTGACTTTCCCTCCACCTCTAACTCTGGCATATATTTAGATTCTTTGCCGTGAGCCATTATGCCCTTTCTACTGAGGAGTTAGTGTTTGAGATAAGCAGTAAGTTTATGTGTCTGACTATGAGCCTGTGGTTTGGCTTATGACGAGCAGAGGCCAGCTGGATGGCTGAGGTAGTGGTGCTGATAAAATATGGAGAAGCCATCAGAGACTGCCGTGATCACACAACGGAACACAAACAAACTGTGGCTCCTTAACCAACAGACAACTCGGCTGCTCCACCCACGCTCTCATTACAGCCTGAGCTGGGCCTTTTGTTTCCATCAAAGCGCTTCTTGAACACTCTTATAAATGGGCAGGAAAGAGGCCAGATGTGAAATTTCGTGCACTTGCTGGCTGCAAGTCGCTTCAAATAGATTTTCTCCTCATACAGTAGTATCGCATTAATCTTGGAAGTGTGACAGTTTGAATGTATTTTCTTTTCGGTCTTGTGAGAGGAGTGAAATTGGGGACTCAAATTTAACTGGGCTGGTGAAGATTATTTTTGGTTCGCTGTCACATTGTTTAACTGTTTCATATCTTCCTTTGTTCGATTTTCCTTCCATCAGTCGTGCTTTTTCTCGTTCTAGATGGTTCCAAAGTGAGGAAATGCAGGTGGAGCCCGTCAGAGCAGTTGAAGGACTCGGCTGAGAGGATAGAGGAAGACCTGCACCCAGTCCCTCCCCATCCTCCAGTAGTGGTCGACCACCAGCGACTTTTGGTAAACTTTTTTTCAATTTTTACTATTTCCAGCATAAGTGATGCAAAAGTAAAACGGGTTCTAAGTTTAATAGGTTGTGAGGACAGAGATCTGACATGTATTTTTCTTAACCTTTACCTTTCTTCTTAGCCCTAAAATGAGAGCCCAAACAGTGGTCCATGCACCTTGTTGTCAAATACACATTTGCATATCATCAATGAGTAATCTAAGTAATTTCTCCATCCTATTAGTCGGTTTTTATACACGACATTTTGACATATCCCAGCAGGAAAAGCTGAAGTGTAAATAATTAACTTAATGATGCCTGAGTTCTGTTGACTCGCTGTCGTGGCTTACTGCAGCGTTTGAACATGACAGAGCCGTTGTTAATTTTAATTAGTAACACCTGAACTTTTCTTACTCTGATAAATGAGCGGGGCTGCACAGTGGCGTGGTGGTTAGCACTTTCTGATTGCAGCTAGAAGATCTCCGGTTCACTTACCAGTCTTCCCAGGATCTTTCATTTCATGTCCCAGTCTTCCAGGGATCTTTCGTTTGCATGTTCTCCCTGTGCATGTGTGGGTTTTCTCCGGGTATTCCGGTCCAAAAACATGCTGAGCTTAATTGATAACTCTAAATTGTCTGTAGGTGTGAGTGTGATTGTGTGTCTGTATATGTAGCCCTTGTTGAATGATGCCCATATATAGAACAAAACCCTGATTTCTTGAAATTATTTAGGATCATTTATTTAGTATAACCCCTTGGATTTCATTTGGCAGCACTGGGGAATAGATGCTTATTGCTGAAAGGAAATTCCTTACATCTGAAAATTGGGCTAATGGCAACTTGAGTACAAATTTCCTCTAAAATAGCGTTTTTAATCCTGTTCTTCCACCGTCTTGTCGGTTGTAGTTTTGTAGAGGCCATGCGATGCACTGGACAGCCAGTCTTCCTTCTTGATATTTGCATATCACATTTACGATGGTATTAGCAATGTGACAACTTTTATTTAGTAAACATAAAGCAGTAAAGCTTGTGGAGTAATTTAGAAATAATGGCCAGTTTGTCCAGCAGAGTGGATGCAATGCCATTGTTTTCAAAACTCTTAGCATTGTCTGCAGCACATGTAGCAGAGTATGTATGACAGCAGCGCATTTTTTTCAATATAACTTTAACACGTGTACATTAGGAATATTGGCTGCTGTATCAGTATCTGGATTTTTTGCATCCTAAAATTGACATCCCAACTGTCCGTTGAGCCTCTTGGCTTTGTTATCTTAGTTTAAAATGTAATTAAACAAACGTTTAAAGACACAGGCTTCAGGACGGCGTTCACTGATGCTCGCACAATCGATTGAGAAAAGCTCCAAAGACACATTTTCTACCCCTCTGTCAAACCCCCCAGATTGTACCTTTTTAAAACCCTGGTCCATGCCCCACCATCTTGCTTGATTTTCCACAGCCATCATTCTAATTCAGACCATGAAGGATGTAACAGCTGGGGTGATTTAGCACTGTGCACTGCTGCGGATTGGAGATTTAACAGGTAGTGTGATCTGTATCAAAGCGATGATCTGGTAACACGACGACGAACATTCTTAAAGGGGAAAACAGTCACACAAAACGTCCGCGGTCATCTCTTGTGATCTTGTACGCCCGATGTACTTCAGCAGCTAGGAACCAGTGTTGATGTGTAACGGCACTTAAAGATCATCGCAGCTCACTCTGAAAATAATTATACAAATTAAATAATTCAGCAACATGAATTATGTAGCAGACAATCTTGGAGAGGAAAATACAGAATTTGCAGTGTCGCTTGTTGTTGGTACATATTCACTTTTACATTTTTACAGAGAAAACGCTAAAGCTGTAAAATGAGGGTAGATATTTTCCAGTAAATATAAACAGCCCTACATTTCACCAGTAAATAAGAAAGCGTTGAAATATACACTTATTAGTAGCAACAGAGCCAGCTGTGGAAAAGTGTCACATTTTAGAACCGGCTAATTAGACTGTGATTATGGAACAGAGGAGCTATAATCTAAAAATGTTGCCAATATGCTTTTGTTTTTGTCTTATTTAAGTTCATTTGGGTGCTTGTTGTTGCAATAATGTTGTTGACAATGTGGGTGAAGGGCTTTTTTATCATTTTCTCCTCCCTTCTACAAAAGAAGCAGCTGCGGTTCATTGCTGTACTCTTAATTGGTCACTTATGGCTTCCTTTGAAATGTTAAATCACCTTTTGTGTACAGACTTTAATATGCAAAAGAAGCAGGATGAACGAGCCTCGGTCTGACTCATGGTGGAATCGACACTGGCAGTCATACTCGGCTCAGGGCAGCTCGCTCTGAAGGCTAACTATTCATGGTGTTTTTAGTGAGCCAGCACACCCGTTAGCTAGACCATCCTCTTGCTGGCATATGATGTCAGAGAGAGCAGAAAATACCATATCACAGGTGCTGTGTGGTGCTCATCTCAGAAGCCCTCTGCACTTGGTATTAACTCATCCCTTTGTCCCCCTTTCTTTGTGTAGCGTCTAATCACAGAGAAGGGAGACTCTACTATCTTACCCACCAACTTATTCGCTCTTAGTTGCACAAGATTTGGTAGAACCCTCCATTTTTTGGAGTATAAAATGGCGATAACTTGTCTTTGGTTATAACTTCCATCCATTTATTAATTTTCTTCTACTTATCTGGGTGAGTCATGGGCTAAGCGTTCCAGATGCTCCTCTTCCCAATAATTCCAAAGTCACGACAGGTATGTAGTCCCTCCATTGAATTCTAGATGGAAATGCAGTCTATGGTGGATGCTAGCTAAGTGGCTGTGCACAGAGAAGCTTCTAGTCCCTGCACTGCTGCAACTTTGATCAAAAATTGGGCCAAAGAGTGAAATATTGTGACTGGAATATATATACATTTTGTCACCCTATGTTCTCCCTGAAGTTGTCTGAAATCATACCAATAAACTGGGCATGGGGTGAACTCCTCACTTGTACATTGCTTATTGATAGACACTACAATTTACAGATAGTCCCTAAATGGCCCAAATGCACACTCACTGCTAGGAAGAGTGTTCCAATGTCAGATTTCCCTGAGATGAAACTAAATGATTTTACTGACATGGACTGTTTTCTGGGAGTGAAGAAACCCTCTGGTTGTTTATTTGTGTCAGAATGGGTCAATTTTTCACTGCAGTTTAAGCAGCTGAGTCACTACTGACCTCACGGTTGTGGCCAGGAGTGTCGATTTTTTTTGTAAAGTTTTTATTGGATCTGGTGCAAATGATTTGTTTTGACAATAAATAGTGATTTGAATGAGATACAGCAATATTTTGAGCTTAGATTTTTTTAAAAGTTTCAGAGGAAACCAAAAGTAACACATGATAAATGTAAGGACTGTTGGATGATTTAAAATCCAATTATTTTTTCTGTTGTAACAGTTTTTACATTTGATAATTGGTGCAATTTTTGTTAATTTTTGAAAAGAAAACAAGCCTTTCAAGTTTGATGTTTGGAGGGTGAAACATCACTATTGCAATTAATTCATTTTCAATTAATCATGGGGAGCCAAAATCCTGACTGATTATTATGTGTTTAATTTTGCAACCCTAATACTGTTAGCCTTTGTGATTGAAGTTTTTCTTCTTCACTGGCTTTAACTTTGGTAACACAACTAAATGAATTGTTTCATGCATCATGTACCGATACGGTGACTAAACCGGTGAAAAAGAAAGAATACTGCTTCCAGCCACAGCTAGGGCTACCTGTTCCAGCTGGAGAGGCACCAAAACAATCAAATGATCATCATTCACTTCCACAAATTTGATCACATGAAATTTTTTCTGCAATTTTGGTTGCAGTCTGGAGCCCTGAAACGGTTAAACTGAGCAAGTATTTTGAAAATTTGAATGCTGCCATCGTTCCAGTCGGGCCTAGATTGCAGATGGTACACAGCTTTTTATGTGGAGTGAGATTTAAGGTATGGAAGATGGAGAAACGCCATCATGTGCGACGAGCGTTAAGCTTCCTCCGGATCCATAGGTCTGTTCTGGAGCTGATGCTGTCACACTGCCCTTCTCAGAAGGATAACTTCCATCTTCTTAAGCCGATCCCTCCTTTCCATTCACATTACAGTCCTGCCACTGTCTCTCGGCCCCCTTTCCATCTTTTTTGTATCCTCACTTTCTGAACTTAGGAGGGAGCCAATTACAGGGGGCCAGACTATTTTTCACATCTCTCAATCAACAGGTGTTGCTCAAATTTGGAAATAAAGAAACAAGGCCATGACTCAAACATGAGCTTCTCTCTGCCCCACTAGATCCACCAAACTCGTCCCAGGATGTGTTCAAGTAACAGGGAGCATGTGAAGCAGCGCCGTGGTACTTTGCACCGTCACGCTAGGGTCCCACCTAATACCCCAAGTGTAAATTGGCGCCTCGGCTCAGTGGGCTCCCTTGACAGCACTTGGCACTGATCGGATTGGGGGGGGGGGGGCTCTGTGTAGTGTAATTGGTGTAAAAGAAGTGTTCCTCTGACATGTGCTTACTTCTCCCCTCCATGCTCCAAAGTGACATCCAACTATCAAGCCATTATCTAGTGGCTTTTACCCGCGGTCCCGTGGGGATGATGGCGACGGCGGGGGTGCGCGTCTCGCTGAACCTGACTCCATCTTTCACTCTGATTGACAGGCTTTTTAGTTGGCCTGATCTCAGCGCTTCAACCGGCTGCCCCTGTGAACTGCCACACACGGCACTAATCTCGAGGTTTATTTGTTAGTAGGGGGAAGAAGGGAGATATCTTAAAGAAACAGATTGTGAAAAGAGGGGACTGTGAATAATTGCTTTTTCATCCTAGGCTTACGGAACAAATTGAATTTCCGGTGCGCAGGATGAGAGTCGCCATTTAAGCAGATATTTGCTGCCAGGGCTGGGACTGGCACGCTGCCTGATGTGTGTTAGGGCCCACAGTGAGTGGTGTACTGTTCCTTCTCTCTTCAGTTGTATTCATTGATTGTAGAGGGCTCATTATTCCTGACTTTTAACTTGATGGAAGGCGCTCTGAAATCTCTCTGGAATTAAATCCCATCAGAGTATTATGAGTTTGTTCACAGACCCTACACTTGAGCCCTGTTGGACAGAGATGGTGTTTTTTCTGTATTCACATCCAGCCTTTTAGAACCATGGCACAGCTATTTGCTCTGATTCACTTAGTAAAATCAAGTTCTGTTATTGCCAGTTTCGCTGAAATGATGCTTGATGCCGTCTGGATCAAAATGAATTCCTCAGCATGAATAAATAGGTCCTGACGCGTGTTTCTCTCACTACTCCAAGATGTATCTCACTCTCAGCTGTTTTCTTTCATCAATAATCAGACACTCGTCCACAGATGGGCTAGGAGAAGTGGCGCTGAGGACTGCAGATGAGTATTCAGTAACAAGAAATCCAATCTGGCCCTGCAATTTTTCCTCCATCTTAATAAGAACACACAGATTCTGCGTCTGCTCTGCTGTTTTCTTTAGCAGCTGCCGAGAAAAAGGTAGTGTTTCTAGTTGCTGGCACAGTCAGGAGCCTTTTGGCGGCGACGCTTAGCTTCTACAGCATGTCAGGATTTCCTGTTTTAGAGAAGCCTGTCAACAGAAATGGTCCTATTCAGTTTGTCATCTTCCTTCAATTTTAGTACTAATAGCAGCAGGGGCCCCTCCGGTGAAGTAGCCGTGCCACATGTCTGTTCAAAAGAGAACGGCTTAATAGCAGCGCTGGACCATCGTTTGATTGTCAATAAAAATAGATCGCATTTGAAGTGCTCCTTTTATTTTCATTCATTCCCACTGATGGCCTTGACAGTGCTGCTATTTGCATGTAATTGCACTCACAAAGCTGTGCCTCTTGGCCACTCATGTGAGGGCCAGTTGTGTCAATAGCTCACACAACACAAACATAGCAGTCTCTCTTGTTTCCCTCATATTTTGCAATAGTGTGCACTCTTGCCAAGCCTTCAGGGTGATTTATTTTGCCCTTTTTGCAATGCTCGCACCTCGTGCGTCTCACTCAACCCTAGGCTTATACAAACTAAAGGCTTAGATTGTGTGGGATTTTCTATTAATTAAAAGCTACACCGTGCATGGTGTTTTGTAAATGCTTGGCTTCGCTTTTGTCAACCTAGCAGTGGCCAATGTTGTGGCCTCTGGAAGCGAAAACACCGTATAGCATTTAGGCTGAGGGAAACATGCAGCTGAAGGGAACACAATACCGTTCAGACGCTATTACGTTTGACAGTTAATAGGCAGGGTGGGAAGTGCAGGGCTGTAAATGAAGTGTAGGAAAAACATTACTCTCAGGCCTGTTAGCGTCTTTCATTTGCTTTCTGTTGCCAATTAAACTGTGTATGTTGATAATGAATATGAAAGTAGACCCGTGGTAACGAATTACAAGCCCTCATCACCTGCTGCTGCTCTTCCAAGCTTTTTAAGTTGTTATATATATTCCATAAACCTCTTCTCATAATGTGTAATGGACTGTGAGTGGAATGCTCAGTTGCTTGGTCAGCAGCTTTTTTCCCCTTCTCTTCCTGACACACACAAACGCGTAAAAACAACATACTGGCTGCACCACACATGTAAAGGACATTGTATTGATTAACCTTTATTTCCCTTAAGGTCTGCTCTAAGTTTAATCACAGCTTGTCAATAGCTTCTCCCGTCTGTAACCTTGAACTTAACTTTTTTTTTTTTTTTTTTTACATGAAACTTTTGTCGTCTGTGCTCTTGTTTTGCAAACACATCTGCATGAAGTAATTTTGCAGGGTTATGTGAAGGTGTGTTTGGGGTTGTTAACGTCTGTGCAAGGTGTTCTCTTCCTTTATTACCTGGTGAAATTGGATCTCTGCTGTCTCCAATCTGAAAAAAATATTAAATTTCATTCCTGTAGCCTGCTTACACAAAATCATATTTTTCATATTCTTGCCTTTTTTATTTTCAGTTGCAATCTTTTTTTCTCCCCAAAAAACCTGTCAGATGAAAACCACAGACTCAGATCTAGTGCACAATTATCAGATATTGTGCAAAACAGGCATTTTCCTTCGTGTTCTGACCTCTGATCCAGATTGTCTTTTAGGTAAGGCTGAACAATTATTCAAAATCTTATTTAAAATCGCAGTATGGCCAAGTGCAATATCCTAATCACATGAGCAGCTATTTTTACCAGCATACATACTGTATTTTCCAGAGGTGAGGAAACGTGCTTGTTTGATACAGACCGCAACAAGAACATTGTAAGTTAAGAGATAAACTTGGAATTATCTCTGCTATTGCTAGATTTTAAGATGTATTAGAGAAGCATGTTGTTGAAGTAGAATATCTAGATTATAGCCTCAGAATGGTTTAATTTATCTTCTCTAAGAAAACCACCCCAAAGTCACTCAGCTCTCCATTGATTAAATGTAATTTCAAAATTGATCTTTATGCTGTCATGAATAGTAGTATTTATTATTAATTATAAATGTATGTACGTTTACTTCTTTCAGACTGTTTTTGTTCTTGGTGGCTGAGTCAGAACATACCTGTTAAATTTGTCTTGTTAAAATGCATAAAGGTGCTAATTCACTTACAACAGGCACAGATTAAGGTTAAAAAGTAATAATATTTTTCATTTATAGAGCACTTTTCAGAATCTAAGTTAGAAAGTGCTCACAAGACGGCAAAATAAGTCAGAAAAAATCAGATTTTTTAGCCTAATACATGGGTATTGCTGTTCTTAAATGATATCGACAGGTTAATTTTAGTAATATGTTAAATTTAGCTGTTTTAAATCCATGTTTGACGCAGATTCTTATAGCAAACCATTCATTCGTCCATGTGACAGCATGCAGTGATGTTTTTGTTGGAGGCTAAGCATTTACCTTTAAGGCACATGGCTTTATCGGTAATCTGAGTGGAACGTGGGTCCAGTTTTGTTGGTAGTTAGCGACTCTGGTGTGTAAAAGAAGCAATGTTAGCCGCGTGTAGCCACAGTTGCCTTGAAGTTCATGCCGCCAGGGCCTATAAAATTGCTGTAGTCGGCCATTAATAGGTTTAAGTTTCAGTGTAACAGCTATCCAAATGTTGTGCACTGTGTTTTCTGACCTAAAAAAGGAAATAAAGACCCAGTTTGTGCCGTGCTATCGCCGTACCTCCCTCTGACAGTCTTGGCCACCAGCTAATGAACCAAGCAACAATAAAACCAAACCAGATTCTTATGACAGAACTCTGATTCAGGGGTAGCCCTAGTTAAATTACATATTTTAATATAGGTCTTGTACAAAAAATCTTACAACATAATAATTAATACCTTCTTCTCCTCTATACGAGCACAAAGGGAACTCACAGCTGTCAACTGCTTTGGCGTTTTTCTGTGCAGTTGAAATACAGCCAAACACTGCACACCTCAGCAGGGGTTTTTACATGGCGAGCAGAAACGTAACATCATTTCATTTTAATGTGCATGGGCCGTGGTAATATGATTCATCATGATTGTCCCTGACCCCTGGAACACCATCAATATTACATTACCTGTGTGACCGAATGCCCTATGAGGGACATTATTTGCCACTGTGACTGGAGTTTTTTTTATTTTTGTCAGCAAACCGCCAACCACTAATGCCACATCCAGTCTTTGCACAGACTTAAGGCATTTAAGGTTTTCATGGTAACAGGAAATCATTTATAATTCATTCATGTGCTGGTGTTAAGAGACAAAAAAATAACTTGAAACAGGAAGAAGGGGGAGAGTTGCTACTCTTAGAGGCAGATATTGGAGGCTTAATGGTGTCCCTGGTGATGGAGACAGTTGGGTTTCACATTTTTATTTTTTTCTCCTACTGCCTGCAAACCGTTTTCTCTCAGTCTTTGCAGAGGAAGCCTCTCACACACACATGCATGTATCGAGTGGAGCATTCAATGATCAAAGAAGACCGTCTACTGTATCACAGTCAGCTCCAGTCTGCATGGGTGATGTTTTACAGCTTGTTTATTTGAAAAAGGATTTGTATGTAGCATATTTGCAGCATAGAATGATTGCAAAGCTCGTGCATCATAACGCAGAACAAATCGCGCTCATCACAGCCGTAATTGTAAATCTCTTTCAGTGATGAGATTCTGTCATTCAGACGTCATCACTTTCATGTTAATTATTCTGACAGGTTCATTCAGACCTAACCAGACAGCGATGTAGGGAGTCACGGTACACATAATTCTTGTCAATTGCATGAGATTGGGGAGGACATTAAAGGATGTATAATGCAGAATCAACCAGCAATAAATGGAAGACAAAATCTAAGCTGAAAGCGTCTTATCAAGCTGTCATTTACCTAATGTTAGAAAATTATTAAGGTATATTTATGGCACGATTCTCCATGAGAGATTTTAGAGTGATGTCTAAAACATCCCAGCAGCTGTATTGAAGTCTGCCATTAGATCCCGATCAATCCTGTCTCCATGTCAGGGGTCATTTATAATTATAGTTAAGGAATGAAATTACTGCTGTTGGTCCTGTAAATGCACACAACTGTCTTTCTTTAGAGATGCTCGTATAGATCTCGCTGCTCTCTCATGGCACAGATATTTAATCAATCAATCATCCCAGGAAAGACTCCTACAGACAGCTTTAGCTTTATGATTATACTGTTTGAGAGTCTCAACAATGTGAGCCGTTACAGTCTGTCTGCGTCAAAGTTTTGTTTGATTTTTATGTAAATTTTTGTTTGTAATAGATGTGAAATTGCAGTGAATAGTAAATGAGGCAGGTGATTTTTGCCAGAAAACTGTATTTTGCTCTCTGATGATTTTGGACAAATGTTGCTGCTGAAATGTGGCAGAAATCTTCCCCAAATCGCTCCACACGACTCGAAATATGTATTAAGATTGCTGCTGTGACTTTCACAGAAAAGTGAGCATGTTGTTAATGCGACACGTTCAGATGTTTTTAGTTTAACAGAAAGGACTGCAGGTCTGAAAGGGCTCTCCTCTGCACGTGACAGCTTCTTTATTAGAAAACCATTCTGTTTGTAAGATACTTAAAGCATAAAATAAGTCATAGCAACATTTTACACAAGGATTATTTGAACACCTGCTGTTTTCCTTACAAAATACATTTTTGAAAATGTGAATGTCTAGATGATTGAAAACATTTTTGTGTCAACAGTGAGTGAACATATAAGAAAAATTTAATTTTCAACTTAAAAATTCCTAAAGTAACCAAATTGAAAGATGATAGGACGTAACAACAGCTGGAGAGATGTTGCTAACCTGCTTGAAATCAGCAAAACAGCAGTTAATTACAGTCTTAACAAGAAAATGTCGCTGAAAACCAGCAAAAGAAGCGAAAGAAAATGGTGGTCGCAGGGGTCTAATAATTATTTCCAAAGCTGGATAATGTCATTAGTTTTTTGGACAGGTTGTTGTGAGATTATAATAACATTTTCCATTTATTTTATGTTTTATAAACAATTCAACATCAATCTAAAATCTCTCATGGAGATGGAGGTATATTAATGTTCCATTAATATACCTCCATATCCAATCTTTTTCCTTATTCTCTAAAGCCATCCCACCTCTCTCTGCTCCGTCTGTGGCCTTAAGGGGCGTGTGGATAGATAGAGATGTGGGTAAAGACGGAGATGTGAGTAAAGATGGAGAGGGAAGATGGAGCAGGGAGTTTAGAGGGACTGAGGTTAAATGGCCCATGTCAGTAGTCGTCTTTAACGCATGGGATTACTGCCCTTTTGTGTGCTGTGAGCTCACTCAGTCACTGAGCCCTGTGTAAGACACGCTCACACCATTTACCCCACACTGTCGCCGACATCCTGATCAGGCTGACAAAGGCTGGGAAGTACACCGCCACAATCAGCTCGCTAACAGTAAGAGGACGACGAGGAGGGAAGGGAGTGAAAAGACAAATACGTTGGAAGCAAAGGTTGTTGTGCAGGGGTGTTGTGTCTGAAATGGGGTTGAGGAGGAGGTCAGGAGAGGCTCTGTTAAACATCGAAAACCGCTCGAGGTGAGAAGACACGCTATAAAGGAGAGGAGATGCACTTAAGGCAAGACTTGGAAAACATGATAAAAAGATACAAAGGGATGCAGCCGTTTGAGAGGAGAGCTTGAGGAATGCCGTGCATTATTGCACATGTGAGATTGGTTGTAATGATGCTAATTAAAGCTTTTATGTGTGTGTTGTTAAAAGTGGCGTCTCGCTGTGATGTGCTCCATTTAGTCCCTTTTATACGTGTTCTCACGGCTGGTTTGAAACTATGAAACCTCTCCTGTATGTATAAAAAAGAGAGAGAGATACCACTAAATATGCTTAATATGGAGCAGCTAATGGCACTTTTTAGAGGTATCCGTGATGATGGCTATCACTCTGCATGAATCCTGAACATTAGAGACTTGTTTAAGTGCTCTTAACTTCTGCTGCATGTCGCCGTTATTTGTCGAGACACTTATCAGATTGGCCAGGTGGAGGTTTTATGTCACAGTCATTTTGCTGGTGAGTCCTCCTATAATGCCAGATTAAGGTATGCAAGTGTTTGAAAGGTATTATCTACTCAGCTATGTTTCCATGCTGTTGACTTCAGTGTGATAAGCATTCAGTGGAAGC
Organism: Acanthochromis polyacanthus; assembly: GCF_021347895.1. Taxonomy (NCBI): domain Eukaryota; kingdom Metazoa; phylum Chordata; class Actinopteri; family Pomacentridae; genus Acanthochromis; species Acanthochromis polyacanthus. The sequence goes on from NC_067128.1 coordinate 4,683,899, forward strand.
AAAGCTGTCAAAGTATACAAGAGACAAGCAGATTTTTCCATAAATCCTGACTGCCAACTACTTTATCATGTATAGTAAAAAATATGTATGGGTAATATATGTATTGCATCTATTAGTTTCAAAACAGTACAAGTGAGATAATAGAGAAACTTTCATCAGTCCTACCTGCACATGTCCTATATAAATCACTTGAGAGGCTGTAACCTGCTGAGCAGAGACATCTCCCCTTTTATTACAGATATTAGCAAAATAATTGATGGTAAAACACCTAGGAGCTTCACTGATTGCACAGACTGGGGACGTCCTCATTAAACAGGCTGCTTTGGGATACACAGATTTTCCACTTAGGATTTCAAAAGTCCACTGAAAGCACTGCGTGTTTACGTTTTTGTTGGTTAATTATCTCTTTTTATGTTGTCCGTTTTGCAGTAGAACGTCTCTGAGATGCAAATACACACTCAAATGTGTAGTATGAGGGAAAATGTTGATTTTAAATGTCCTAAAGTGTTTTTTCCCTAATTTTTTGCCCCTATCCAATTATGTAGACTAATGTCAGATGGCCTAAATCATGTTTTACCAACTGAATAAGATGTTATAGAACTTTGCACAGTAATATATGTGATGAAGTGTGTATGTTCTTCCACATCATAGAGTCTGACAGGGGTTTGTTTTTGTTTGTTGTGCTTTGTGTGTAACCAGGTGATAACTCTTAAAATATACCTGCTTACTGCCCACAGCTTTGGAGTGGAAAAGCAGAGAATAAAAGTTGGAGGAGAGATAGCTAGAGAAGCTAGAGACAGCAAGGGCATAAATAAGTAAAAACAAATTAGCAAATCTAATGATTTTCAGTCACAAAAGTTTGGATTAGTCACGAACAGGTGAGGTTTCAAATGCTAAACAGATTATGTGGTCTAAAATGCCAAAGAATTATCATTTACAATAATTTTTGACATGTTTATAGTCAGGTAGACAATCTCATTAAAATATGCAATAATTAAAATCAATGTATATGATGCAATAGTGACATAAGAGTGTACCAGAGGCCACCAAAGTTGGGCTTTTATTGCCAAAACCTTCCCTCCATGTTCTTGTAAAAAGCCTTGGAAAAACCTGAAAGATTTTTTTCGTTAGTACTGACTGTGTTTCAGCTCAAGGTAATTTATAACTCGAAATTCAACATCTTAAAACATTTATGCTTATAATTGCATCATAAATTCAAGTTGGCAAACATTGTGCAGAAAAAAGTTTGAGTTAAATGACTTCCAACTCTCTAAACTTCAGGTGTCATTTCTCTTGTTTGCTACGGTTGTGGTGTGATCGGTTCAGTAATGAAGCAAAACGTTTGAAAAGCAGAACCTGACAAGACCTAATTCTGTTCATAATAATTACTTTTGATAAGTGTACGTGTGCGACTGTTGAAAAAGTTGGTCCTGATGATTTCCTAGGGGACTTTTACAGTCAGTGTTGCTTAAAGAACCCATATTCAGTTTTGGGGTTTTCCCCTTTCCTTTATTGTTGTGTTTTATAGCTGCTTTTTGTGTAAGGAAAATGTCTGCAAACTTACCAACGTCCACACCAAAGGGAGCTATTCTCTTCCACAGAAAACACTTCTCCTTTAAATGCCTGAAACACCTTGTTTGAAGATCAGGGTTTTCTTCTGTCCCATGTCTGTGTCATCATGTAACATGTTTGCTTAGCTTGATCGTCAAACAACAAATATTTCCTTACTAGAGCTGCCTCTGCTAGAGCTTCATCTTTCTATCTATACGCAAAGACTTGGGGTTACGTAGCTCACCTTGCCTAGTTTTATTGGACTAGCTGACCAATCAGAGCAGATTAGGCTTTTTGGGAGGCGGGTCTTAACGAGACAGGAAACATTTCAGACAGAAGGTGAGAAGAAGTGTTAGAGTAGGAGAAAAATTCAGTTTTTTGAACAGTAAAGCATGTAAGCATCGTCAATTAGAGCCCAAAATGAAATGGATAAACCTGTAAATGTGCACAGTAGAGGCTCTTGAATATCATTCTGGCAAATATGTGCCACTTCAAAGACCTAAACATGGTCGAGTTGGCTTTGCATAATGTGTCAGCTGTGATATTTGATATGTTCACGGTCATGATGGGTCTCAGTGGCAGCTCATGTTGTGGTTCTGACAAGTAAAGAACAAGTATTGTTCATGTTTAAGACCGTATTCGTGAGTTAAGAGTGTTGTGGGATTAGGTTTTTGCTGAAGTTTCTCTTGATTTGAAGCCTCCGTTTAACTTTAATCAGGCCAACCGTCACTTAAGCAGAAATCCTTGTCAGATGGAGTGCGGTGATTAATACAATGCTAACCTTTTTTCCTCTGTAATTCTTCTTTTGCTCACTGTAATTATATCTCAGACGTTTTGTGATGAGAGGCTCTGACAAACATCCATGTCTTATTAATCATGATATTGCCTTGATTTTATGTGTTTAACACGTGCTGCTGCTGCTGCCTCGCTCTCACACAACCACACACCGCACACAGCAATTCGTTTCTGTTGAGGTTTCCCTGTTTGCCTTGTGTCAGTGATGATAACTTTAATTATTGTGCCGTTGCCGTCTCAGTCCATGCATTCTGATGAGCCTTGTGTTTAAATAGACTCGCTCACACACACACACAGACTTTGGCTTGGGTAAAATGTGACAAACAGGTCAATTAAAAGGGCCTTTGACTGTCCAGAATGTTTTAATTAAAGTAGCAGTGAAATGTAAACTTGCTTCTAATTATGATTAGCCTTAATTAGCTGTCACTCTGATCTTAATTGCTTTTGAATACAGCTGACCTCCAAACACTGCATCTCCACGTACCACCATCACGGCTTGGTTACTCAGCCCTGATTTAGTCTGCGTCCTTACTGCCTCTCTGTAAACGTAGTAATAATGTATGGCGTGTATCTTTCTCCAGATTAAACTTTAATGTTGTATTTCTAACATTTGTTTGCATCATTTTCCTCAGGACATACTGGATATGGTGGTGAAGAAGAGCGAGGGTTACAGCGTGGAGCAGCTGGAGAGACTCTACTCTCTTCTCAGCCAGTGTATCTACCAGCACCGCAGAGAGTACGACAAGACTCAGCTACTGGAGGTCAGTAGGGCAGCTGTTTTATAGGTTCATCTATCAACTGTTTTACCAATTAGTTGATTCATCTACAGCGTCCTCCATAATTATTGGCACCCCTGGTTAAGATGTGCTCTTTAGCTTCTAATAAATTCAGCTTTTTTTCTAAACAGTATAGGTCCACAATGGGGGAAAAAGAGGAAAATCCAACCTTTAATTCAAGTGCATTTATTCAGTGGGGGAAAAAAAAATCACACATTAAGAAATAATTCTTTTACATCAAATCATGTGTGCCAAAATTATTAGCACCCCTGATGTTAAGACTTTGTACAACCGTCTTTTGTCAACAAAACAGCACCTAATCTTCTCCTATAATACATTTTTCAGTGTTAGAGTATGCCTCTGCAATAAAAATGGCAGTTTAAGGCTTTCAACACATCTTAACCAGGGGTGCCAATAATTGTAGAGGGCGCTGTATGTATTATATGTAATAGTTTCAGAGGAATAAGTGTAGAAACAATGCGCAATAGTGCTACATATGAGCAGCAGCAAAAAACAGATATTTGCAATATAATCATGTATAAATTTTAATTAATTACTGCTTGGTAGCTTACCTTGGTCCCCCAGCGTTTGTCTATTATGTGCACTACGTGTTCTTGCTTTTTGCCCGGTTTTTTTATGTCTTTGTTCAGTTATAGTATTATGTTATTTGAATTTTTTTTTATTGACTGCCAGTGGGACTCGAGATATGGCTACAATCTCTCGTATTAATGTGGAAATGTACATTAATACAAACTGTCCCATCCTAAAAAATTTAAATAAATGTGGCACCCAGATAGCTCAACTGGTTTCACGACCGACCCGTGAACGCAGCGGCCTGGATTCCAGCTCGTGGCACTTTACTGCATGTCTTCCCTGCTTTCCTGTTTGCCTGTTGACTGGTCCTATCAAAAATGCCAAAATATACATATAAACATAATCTAAACAAGCCGTTTTACTCCAAAAAATCGAATTAACCATTTAATTTGAGTTCAGATCAGAGGAGTTTTGGGGGTATTCAGCAGCTACGAGAAGGAAATAGGTTTGAAAAAGCTTTCCCTGCTAATGAAAAGGCAGCACTTAGACTTGTTTTGCCTTTTGTGGTGTTTTATCTTCCAGAATGTTTTCTCTTCAGGTGTTAATGGATTGTGCTAGTGGTGCCATTGAATTCTTTGCCCAGTGTATAAACTGTGTTTTTGTTTTGTGCTAATTTGAAGTACTCCCAAACTTTCGAAGCCTTGGATCTTTGGAAACTTTCACTTTCACAAACTCGGCCAAGTTGGATTCTGCTGCAAACAGCGATTTCTAAAACTTTAGCTCCGAGTGCACCTGGAGCCGGAAACGGCTGACGTCACGATGCAGCTATGGAAGAAAAACACTTGTCACAATGAACCGACTGACTTCAGGAAAAAAAAAATATGTGAAAAACATGAGTTGGTTTAAAATATTGATGAATTTTCAGGGATTATGCTGATGAATCCTGACAGGCTTCGAGTCCAGAGAAAAACATACTGTCAGCCAGTCAAAATAAGTCATAAAGCGCGTGCTTCCAAAAGTACGTGCAGTTTTAGGATGGCAGTAAATTAGTGGATAGCTATGGAGCCAAATAATACAATATAGTTGGTCAGAGAGTTGGTTTGAGACTCAACGTTGCATGTTGGCCAATGCGTTTAATGGCTATCAATTCATTTTTAGCATTCTTTAAAGAGCAGAAATGCCTAAAACTCATCATTTCCAATTACATATTTCATGTCTTCTATGATAGAACACTTAATATCCGAGTGGTTAAGGTGCATAACGTGGTTGCAGATCAGTCAGGCTCTACCTCCACACATTTACAACTGTGTTTGATAAAGCAAAAAACACGTTAAAGAAAAAGAATCTTCGTATTTTGTTCGAACGAATTAAGCACTTAAAATATAGAAACTTTGGCTCTGAAAATGGGAATTTCATAATATCACAAGACATTATAGAGTGTTGACTAAACAACAGATTAGTCCAGAAAATAATCAGCAGATTAATTGGAAGTCAAAGTAGCTGTTAATTGCAGCTGCTTGTTATCACACAGGCGCTTTAACAGCATGTTGAATGATGAGCAGGAAGCAGGTTTAAACCTCAAAGACGGGGAAGCTCAACTCGCTTTGCTCAGGGCAAAACAAACAAACAAACAAGTAATGATATTTCTCAGATGAAATGGATGAATGAACAATAAAAGGCTCAAAACTTATCTTTCTTTGAAATTACTTGTTTTCAAATTTGCAGCCAAAGCTCAATTCTCAATGTTTACCAGCTAAAGGAACAAAAAATATTTCAGTTTCAGTCAAAACAGATCCTCAATATTTAGGTGGAACTGGGTAGCAGTGGTGGAAATAGAGGATTTTTGTTTTCTGTGGCCCTTGTACTGCAGAATATCATCGATTGAGGACATGTAAACGATTGTTGTACTTGTGAGACCTAGAAATATAAAGCAACTGCAGGAATAAAATAATTCATGAGTTAGCCCGCAGTATTTAACGAATCAAATATATTCCACTTCTTAGATTAAAAACTGTAATTTATCTTTTTGATCTGAGGTTATTGAGATTAAACAACAGTCTTCCATGTCAAGCACAATAAGAAATAAAGTCGAAATGTAATTTTTCGTAGCATAAAATGTTAATTTACATTTGTGCACCCGGCTTTTCATTTGATTGAATTTGATCAAACTTAGAAAATAAAGAGGAGTTTCTTATTAATGTAGCATAATGGCAGCTTTGTGGAGATCAAGGTCTTCAAATGTGAAATCATTAAACGCTGCGGTAAACACATAATTTGTCCATTTATGGCAGCACTTTAAGGAATGTTTGCCTTCACTCAGACCAAGTCTCTTTGGAAAACGCTCCAAATAACAGACCTGTTGCATACCAACTAAGCGTTATGTAAAGCAGGTTTATTTGTGTGACGCCGTTCATACACAAAAGCAGTTCAGAGCGCTTCACATGGTGCATTAACGTGCTTTAGAAGAAACAAAAACATCTTGAAAGCAAATTAAAAGTTAGGAACAAATAAAAGACTCCACTCTCTGAACTCCAAGCAGTTTTTGGGTGTTGTTTATTTTTTGATCCTGCCGCATTATTCGTTATTCTGAGCTCATTTTTCTCTGCAGCATAAAGTCCTTGACCTGTGAGGAAACAGAACAATCATGGCTAGAAGCAGAGAGAACAAATATTCTTCTGTGCAGTATAAACCATCACAAAGAAAGACAAAAGTTTTGTTTCTTTGATTATTTGTTTTCCAAAGCGTTGACAAAAAAGGGAGATCAACATGTGCACCAAAACGGATGGCTTTACATCTTTAAAACTTCTACAAGCTGGTGATTCTCTGCACTTTCTTGTTCTAGAAAGTTGTATCTTCCAACGACTTACTGACAACTTGCTCCTCTGCATTTAGTTTATAGCACAGATCTATTTTCATTTCCTTTCAGTGTTTCTAATTTGTTTCCATATTAATCTCTGTGCTCTGTGTAAACACTGCCTGCAGTTCAGCCTAAGAGTCAGGACGCATAAAGCACAGCATCTTATTGTTGTCTTTACAGAATCCAGTTTATTTTTAGCTTATTGTTAAACAAGACATTTTGATAAAATATCACGATTTTAAGATCAGTTTTGGAAAGACATCATGCATACAAGAATGCCGGAAAGTTGGACATCTAATGCGACTAGGAGACAGAATTGTATTTTATTTTTTACAGTCTTGTGCAAATTAGCATTTTTAGCATGATTTTTAGATTTGGAACCATGCCACGCCTGCTTTTAGAGACTTTAGCAGCACAAATGAATTTTCTGTTTTACAGAACCCCACACAAGCAGTTTATTTTTAGAATTGTTTAAATTTAAATAAGACATGTAAAATCGAATGAATTTGATTAAATATCACAATGTTTAGCTCTAGTTTTTATAACCACATTACGCACACTTTGAAAGATTGTCAGAGCGTTTAAAATCTGATGCGTTAAGGAGCACAGAATGATCGTCTCATTTACAGAACCTAATGCATTTGTTTTATTTTTAAATGTAACATGTAGGATAACATGATTTTGATGAATTCCTGTGATTTTAAGCTTTGGAACCACATGTCATGCATGTTTCCAAAGACTGTCAGGAAGTTGATGCTTCTGGCTTTGATAAATGGTGTAAGATTGGCATTTAAAAAAAGACTGCATGCTTTTATGATAATAACTTTATTTATAAAGCACCCTGAAGAACAACGTTCACAAAGTGCTTTGACAGTTAAAACATGCAACGAAGACAATCAAACAAGCTACAGGAGACAAAACAGAGCAGTCAATTAGAAATAAATGGTAAAAATGGCAATAAATTAATGAATAATTTGCTAGATTAACAAGCAATTCAAACAAGGGAACTAGGAAATTTATAATTAAAAGAACAAGACTGAGGGTTAAAATTAGAACTCAAAAAAAAATTAAAGAATTACAGAGAGACGACATTACACCAACGAATGAGAGTAAAATAAAACGAGAGAAGATCTAAAATAAACAGGACATAATACAGAATAAAACACAAACTAAAAGCTAAAAACCTTAAAGGCCATTAAAGCCTTTCAAACCTACCTGTTGGTTTTGGGTTTCAGAGGGTGAAAGAATGAAATGAATTAAAGGAAACAAGTTTAAATCAGAATTTAGTGTCCCAATAATTAATGCACTGAGCAGCATAATTTATGCAAGGGTTAACCAAAAAAAAAAGCAAAAACACCCTCAGTAGAAGGGAACTTTTCCTTTTTTTCTAAATTTCTAATCTCCTTTGACAACGTTCCACACAGAGAAAGCTGCTGTATATTTTCCCAGAATCCCATCTGGTCATCTGCCGCTGCTGTAGGATGTCAATGCTGACAGTGGGGCCAGGAATGGCAGCGTCCTGGCGCCGGTAGCCAGAACCGGCTGTCAGGATGTCAGGGAGGGGAAGCGGCGAGAAGGGAGGGAGAGCAGTCAGCCAGGTGGTGCCGCCTGTCGACAGGCCGGCTGGCGGAGGCCGGGAGGGGCTCGTGTCTGGGTTCATTTCATACTGCCAGCCCAAATTGGTGTTTCAGGAGCAGAAATGTCAGCTCATCTGGCACGTGTTTTGTTTGCCTGTGTTCACCGGCACGCACCCCGACTCCACGGCAGGTCGTCTCATCGTAACCCCCCAGAGAACAGGAAAGAAAAAACAAGCTCACAGACACACGTGATGCCGAACGCCGAGGCTGCAGCCATTTCCACTTAATGTTGCACTCGCTTGGTATTTGTGTCGAAGTTGTAGAGTCGAGTGAAATGGAGCGTGTCCATACATTTGTCTCCTTTACTCTCCCCCCGTCCTCCTCTGGTTATGGCTTGTCTCGACGCTGGAGAAGAGCTGACCTTTTAGCAGATGGAGTGGACTGCACCCTGCTTTCAGTTAAAGCCAGAGGGACCATATCTGCTCTGTGCACAGCAACATGCCAACTCCGTTCCTATCAGCAGAGCGGTTGTTCGCGTTGCCCCAGCCGTAGCCTCGGCGCTGCGCACTGTTTTGCCTTGTGTCTCAGACAGCAATTAAAGACTTTGTACGAGTCTTGGACCTTTAACCTGCTTCTGCGCCGTGCCAGAGCTGGTCAAGTTAGCGGAGCTTCATAAGATCTGCTATTTCTATGCTTGTTTGGTGTGTTTGCTGCTGAAGATTCTGGCCTGTGGGTCATTTAATAAAACTTTCTTCCTACTTGTTTATACAAAGCAACAGGGGTCAAATGTTAAATTTTTCCTAAGACATGCTGGGCTTTCAGCTCCATTTAGTTATTTGTGTCTTGTTATTGTAGATTCCGCTTTATGATGTGCATAGTAGACTGCATTTTCTTAAATAAATGATTAGTTGCTTGTTTTTTGGATTAGAATTGTGAGAAAATGCTGATCAGTGTTTCCCACAACCCAAAATGAAGCCTTGAAATGTTTTTCTTTTTCCACAACCCAAAAGATAATCAGTTTACTGTCAGAGAGGAGGAAGGAAAATGGAAAATATTCAAATCTAGGCAGCTGGACTCTGAAACTCCAAATCCACCAGCAAGTTTGAAAGCCGTGCTATCTTTTATGAATACATCAGAAACTGTAAAAACCGAGAACTGTGTGATTTTCAACGTGCTTGACACAGGGTTCTGTCATGAAAATCACCAAATTTCAGCTTAAAATCGAGAGTTTTTAAAAAAAATCTGAATCTCTTTTTTCTACATCTCATTTAAAAATTAATCAGATTAACCACTTGCACCAGATTTTGTGAAAAAGAAAAAATTCTGCACTTTAATTCGCAGCTAAGAAACCACGAGTGTCTCCACTGTAATTAAGTCATGAGAAAAAAAAATCAGTGAATATTCAGCTGAACTGCAGGCAGGATGTCAACACAGCAGACAGAAGACAATTATGGAAAGAAATTAGAGCTTGTTCCGCCCAGCCTAGGGAGACTCGAACGTAACATGAGGGGGCCGTCTTTCACTGATCCAAGCAGCCAGGAGACGCGTTTTCTCAAAGAACTGCAGTGTTTATTTCCATTAGCTGAGAAGTGCTAAACAAAGGATGTGGCTGAACAAAAGAACAAAGGAGTGGTAAAGTTCTAACCTAAATTCAGAGTAAGCAAAACCAAAACAACAACAAAAAAACCATAATCTGTTAAGCAGGACTGGCCTACTGAAACAAAAACTGGTAAAAGAAAAACAGTTTTGCCTCCCTAAAGTAACTTAAACATGAGAAAAAGCCAGAAGTGTCAGCTCACTCCTACTTTACGTAGTACTATAGATATCTCACAGTTTACTAAGCAAGGAGCAAATTGTGCTGGATGTGTGCCGGTTGGAATCAGTGATGGATGGATGGCACGCCCTCTGACCTGGAGACGACGTCATCCCTCAGCCTTTAGCTCTGGCCTTCACAGTTGCCAGACCAATCTTGCGCCGACGCGACATCCTGGCATCCAACCCCGTCAGTGGCACAGCGCAGCTCTATTTGCATATCATATGGATGCAACCCAACGGACACACACACAGCACAGAAAAAACACGACACATATGTATACGTATCCCACAGCAGTAGTAACAGAGCGACTGAAAGCAGAATGGAATCAATAGGTCAATGCAAATAAATGCAGCATGGCTCAAAAACAGCATACAGGAAAGCTGTTGGACGCTGCATTCAGCACGGTGACACAGTTTGTAGAGGTTGTAAAAACATAAATTAGGGATGTCTAATCTTAGCTTTTTTTTGTCAATAGCCAATATGCCGATATTGTCCGACTCGCAATTTCCGATTCCGATATCAACCAATACTGATATATGTGGGCTTAGAAATAATCCCAAACCACAGACATATTGTTAGTCAGGCACAGTAAGCTTGTTACTGCAGCCACATTTGCAGGACTTAAAGTGAAAAATAATCCGTAAGCCTCAGGTTTTCTGCTTTTGACTGGGGCTCAAGTACAATCTAGAGATTGGAAATTAAGATCTCTGCCGTTGCAAAGTCAGACTGCAGATTAAAATAATTCCAACAAAAGGTCAGTATGTCGGGGTAGGTACTCCATCTGCGACTACAACATGGTGCAAATATATTATTTAGCAACCAATCAGTAAAAGACATGGAAAAAGGGCATGGATTCACCTTTCAGCAATGTGTGCACTATTTGCACTGTTTATTCTGAAATACAACTATGTACACAGTTACAGTGCAGAAAAAACCCTATATTAATGAAAGTACAGTTTATAACAGCAAACTGTAGTTCAGTTCAAATAATGGGACATCCGTAACATAAATGGTAAAGTATCAATCATATGCGGCGCCGGTATTTATCTTGAGAAACTCGGAAAGTTGTTTGTGTTGACTCCAAGTTTATTTAAGTTTTTGGAAGACAAATAATCAAAGAATCTCAACTTTTGTTTGTGCTTTTTTAATGATTTATGGCAGTCTAACTTTGCTATTCTGCAGAGAAAGCATTTCTGAGTTCTCTCTACTTCTAGCCATGGCTGTGCTGTTTGACTTCTGTGAAAAATCCACAGTGAGGTAAAAAAAAAAAGAAAAACTGCTTGAGGTTCCAGCATTACTTCAAATCAATTATCCACATAGGAAAATAGTTGGCGTTTAATGTAACAGCTGACATCTAATTGAATAACGGTTGCAGCTTTTCTGCATGTGATGACAGCAAGTCAGGATTAAGGAGTTATGGCGTCTATTGAGACAAAAGATAAGACGCTTTGTACCAATGTTGAAAAGTCATCTAAAGAGAAAACCTTCATAAAACAAGCAGTGAAATCCATTTCTCCATTGACAGCAGCCTCTGTAGAACAGAACGCGCTGCAGCCTCGGCTTTCATCACAACCAATCTGTTGTCAGCAGCTCGTGAAACAACACCTTCATCCAGGAAGAGTACACAACACTGGTCTCTCTCCACTCTTTTCTCTTTCCTGGAAAACAAAAAAAAAATAACAAAAAAACACTTATACTGTTGTTGTCTTTGCTCTGCTAACCTGCGTGCCACGGAGAAGCCAGTTCTCCCAGAGGTGGTGAAAGATTAGATCTGGGAAACCTGAGCTGGACGTAGATAAGGTGGTTTCAGCGCATCCCAGTCATTTATAACATAAATCATAACCATAAATCGGTCGAACATTGCAAAACGATGACAAGTGCAGAGCATGCTAGGCTGTGCTTTCCTTTTAATGTGCACTATTGATGGCCCCTTTAGGAAATAAAACTCATAAATTTGCTATTGGACCTTCTTGCCATGTAGGTCCAGCAGCTCTGGCCTCGTTTCACGTCGGCGAGGCGGAGGGTTGGTCGGGGGTGTTCCTGGATGACGGTGTTCTCGGCCCTCCGGCAGATAAACTTGATATCGCAGAGGGGCGAAGTGTCGAGGCAGCGCAGAGCTTATTTGCATGTTGCTGTGTGGGCGCACAGTAAAACAGGGCAAACAGACAGGTGTTAAGAGCGAAGATGTGTCTCAAACATGGGCTGTGGGTTTTAAAGCTGCCGTGACCTGCCGCTGCTGATAGCTGCGGGGGTGTGGAGAAGTGCTAAGTGCTTATTTTATGTTCTACGTGAATCACCGGCCATATAGCTTCAGTCAGAATGAACTGCGATGTATGTTAAGTATAGTTTGTGCTACATTTAGCTTGTTAAATAAACAGCCGTGTGGTCTGCAAACACTAATTAGTTGCATTTTGATGCGTCAGCTGCAGTTTGTGTGATGATCTTTACTGAAAATAATCATCAACGGTGACTAGGTGGACTACTTTGGGGCATTTAGGGCAGTTGCTGAATCTAACTGATGTGTGGTGGTTGAAAGATGTTGGCGTTCAGCGCCTGATGTGGATTCTTTGTCAGAATCAGAAATACTTAATTCATGCTTCTGTTGCTCCCATTCAAAGTTTTAATCTAAGATGAACATGAGTAGAAAAAATATGACCCTAAACTATGAACAAAAGCAGAAAAGTATCAGCATGAAATGTAAAAATGGACATTGTACTGGGAAAATAAAAATGCAGGTGTGCAGTGTGATAAATAATAGAGTTATAGTTGTGTTATTGAGGTTGATGAAGTGAATATGAGTTAACTTTAGAGAGATGGATGCTTGATATAAAATGCAAATGTTGGTTTTTAGCAGCTGCACTTTAACCACATATCAATCTTCTCCAGTAAAGTTGTAGATGAGGAGTTATGCCATCAGGTTTCTATAGTAAAAAGCTCAATTTAATGTTTATTTTAATGTGACTTTCTGTATGTTTTTAGGCATTTGAATACAGTACAATGATGTTTGGAATTTATGACTTTCCGTATGTGGGGAATGTAAAAAAATAGAGGAATCCAGTGAATATTCACATTTGAGAGGCTGCACCTGAAAAAAAAATCCTGAAAATTCCACAATTCTTAAATCATAAATCAGTGGTCTGCTGAACAGCTGAGCTGATGTATGAACTCATTACTTCAGCTTTAATGAAACTGTTTCAGGGTTTTTCAGACTCAGAATGGACCACTGGGGGGGAGATTCTACACAACAGCAAAGATCAGTGTGCGTAATGTAAAGGCAGTGAGTTTGTGTTCAGAAATCTATGGATTTTCCAGATATTTCAGACCGTTTGCTAAACATAAATGTAAATTATGTGTGCGTAAATGACACTAAAATTAGCAATACTGGTTAAAAAAACGTGTTCTTTTTTCGATCATCATTTTGGCTCAGTCTGGAATGTCTTTAAGGGGGCACCAAAGATTGCTTAATGCAAGAAAACACACTTTTCAGTCTACCTACAGTCCAGGTCACCACTACTGGCAACCTTTCATTTTTTTCATATCCGGTACAATATCTAAAATGTACTGAATTCATATGATCAGAATTTTTTAATTGGATGTCCAAATTACAATCACAAAAAATATAATTTTTCAACTAACATGTTATTTCCAAGAGGAAATGGGGAAGAAAAATGCCATGGAGTGTAGTAAAGGCAGCCCTCCTTAATATTGGCAGCGATGACTTCCTCCAAACATTTCATGTAGCATCTAGAAGCTTGTTGTGCTTCTCAACTGGTATTTTCTCCCACTCTTCCTTTACAATTTGTTCAAGCTCTTGAACGTTTGCAGGATTCCTTAACCCAATGGCAGATTTCAGCTCATGCTGTAGATTTTTGATGGAGTGAGATCAGGGACTCGTTGCTGGTCAGTTTAAAACAGTCATTTTTCCCTTTTTCACCATTTGAAACCATTTTTCCAGATTGCTCCAGGCCAGCTTTCAGGTCTTTGGATGTTTTACGTGGTGTTTTTTTTTTCTACAGTTTTGCACCAACCTTTGAAGACTTGTCTCATCAGTTTTCCTCTTCCCCCCCACGTCCAGGCAGGTTCTTGACAGTTCCATAACTTCTTCATAACATTGCGAACTGTTGAACCAGGGTTAGAGATGGCCTTATACCCTTTAAGAGTCTTGTGTTTGCTAATAATAACACTTCTGATGTCCTCAAACAGCTCCCCTGTCTTTACCATTGTGACAAAGGAACAGGAAATAGCATGTGGCTTTTTAAAACATTAAAGTCATCATTCTTTGGCTAATTTGTGTTGTGTGGGCACTGACAGGTTATCACCAGATGTTTCTCATTTCTGATTAATTGCAGCTGAGTCAAAATGGGAGTTTTTTCCCAACACTAATTTACCCCTCCTGTTGTCCTCATTTATGTGCACCAAAAAATACTGTTTCTTTGTCTGAAAATTTTTTTTAAAAATCAGCAAAAAATCCCACAAATGTCAACATTCCAATAATTCCTTAAAAGTTTGCCTTAAAAGTTTTATTTTTAAAAAAAATCCCCTAAATTTTGCAAGAAAATTCTTGTAAATATTTTTGGAAAATTAGTAAAAATCTTCCAAAAAAAAAATCTTAAAATATCTGAAGTGATTACATATATACCAGTAAAACTTAGAATATTTTCTTTAAGAACATTAACATAAAAATCAACCAAAATCCAGCGAAATTCGCTGGATTTTGGTTGATTTTTACGTGAATGTTCTCAAGAAACATTTTTAACATTTTTTTTCTCCACTAAAAAATGTTCAAAGATTTCCCATTTAAATGTGGACATCAGAAGTTTCACTGTAAAAATACATTTTTTTTCTCCAGATTTTCAAACTTTAAACTGGTCGACAGGACGACACCAGGGCTAAAGGGTGCCAATACCAATATCACCGCACAATCGGTCAATTTCTCTATTCTTCTATCTATCTAACATGAATTGTCTGTAGACCAAAACTGTTTGACTAGATTCCCTTTTTCAGGAGATATTCTACATTTTGTATTTAAATTTCATGTTTACCAATAATGATGAGCAGGCCTGTGTTTTGGGATTAACTGCTGTAGTCTCCATTATTATCAGCCTGAAATCTTTACTGTAAAATGTGCTCATAGTTGGTAAATATGTAAACGGTCTCTGTTCTTGCCGTTAACTTTGTGTGTAGATGTGGAATGTTCAGTGCTTGGCTGTCCCCTTCCTGCAAAAGTTTGGCCCTCTTTATGTGTAAAATTGCTTTCTGCTGTAAGGTTTCAA
Organism: Acanthochromis polyacanthus; assembly: GCF_021347895.1. Classification (NCBI taxonomy): domain Eukaryota; kingdom Metazoa; phylum Chordata; class Actinopteri; family Pomacentridae; genus Acanthochromis; species Acanthochromis polyacanthus. Next base: position 4,699,078 of record NC_067128.1, read on the forward strand.
CTTCTCTTGATATTGGTGTCTTGTCGCGGCGTCTGTCGCACTGACTCAGCCATTCAGATGAGAGAAAACACCCAGTGTAACATCTTCAAGGCATTAATCACGGTCTATTGCAGGCTAACATCCATCTCTCTTCCTCTGGCTCTGTTCAGATTTAGTCAGTGTCAAATTCTGCTGTTTTCACGCTGAGAAAAATCGCCTGTCTCATTCTAGCACAGCTTTGCTTCATTTTACATCATTTATCATGGTGAAAGCTGTTGTTTGCTGTGGGAAATTTCCAAGTAATATTGAAACCGCGGTGCACAGATGCTTTTATGCACACAGCCGAGTTTGCCGGTCGTAACGGAGCGTGATGTGTTTGTGTGTCTTCTCTGTTGCAGGAGATGGAGGAGAGAATCCAGCATTTTGATACATCCTGTGAGACGGAGGAGGGAAGACTAATACCTATTATCAGGTAGATCCTGGGACCACAAAGACACACAAACTGACTGAAGTGAGAGTGAAGGAGTCCAGTCCTCGACACAACAAAAGCCCACAAGGAAAATGCCCTCCTCTGTCGTCTGGAGGGAAACGAGGGCAGAGACATTCAATGGTGCTATCGTCTCAGGAAACCTGGCCGGAACCAGATCCATTCTACACAACCAAACTCCCCCGGAGGTGTGTCACGTCAACACAAACACAACAACAACAACAACACACCGACGGTGACGGGCAACCCTGGTGCTACACGGGTGCTAATCCTGACCTTTTGTCCATGCTGCTCTTTGGGAACACTTCTTCTTCTAACTCCGGATGACTAGCAAAACCAACAGATCGGGTGATGTCTTATCTTCTCTCCGGAGCAGGCGGTGCATACACACTTTAAAAAAAAAACTCACACACACACAGAATAGCATCTCTTTCTTGGGTACACTCACTCAGAGCCTCACCAGCAGGAGTGTGGATGCAGAGCGCTGCTAGGAGACGATATTACCACGCTGTTTTCGCGGCTCTTTTTTTGTTTCTTTTTAAGCCACTTGATTATTTATTTTTTTTTTAACATCTGAGCCACCCCAGTTTACAAAGAAGTTCCACCGCAGACACAAACCCCCGATGAGGTTAGAATCCAGTCACAGTGTTCGTCTCGGAGCGTAGCATTAGCATTAGCCCGCGGCGGTCAATCTGTGAAACCCTCCTCGCTCGCTCGCCTCAATTGTTTCGTCGACCTCCTCTTCCTCCTCTTCTTCTTCTTCACTACATTTTCACAGTATGAATGTGTTCCCTCTCCGCTCAAGCTGTGCCCGCCAGTCTATTATTATTATTGATATTCATTTTTTTCTTTTTCCTCCCCGAGTGAGGAACTGGAAGCAGTACAAATCGGTCAGTAGTTTGCACTGCCTAGCGTGTGCCTTATTTTAAAAACCTCATATGATATATTTAGTAGGATATTTTGATTTGTGATAATGAAACAGGCTCCAGGTTTTTGGGGGGTGGGTCTTTACCACTGAGGTCACCTTGAAGCAAAAAAAAGAAGATATATCTAGACGCCAATTCTAGACATATCTAGGTGATGCATCTCTACAATAAAACTTTCCTTCCTGTCTCGGCAGATGTGTGTGAATATTGTTACTGTATTTAAATGTGTTCATGTCCTGTTAGAGCTGAGGTGAGAGGTCGACACCACCAGCCTTCCTTTCAGTTTTCATATGCAAAAACCCTCTGAAAACACCAATAATGCGAGTCAAATGATTTATGGTGCCAAGTGTTACCCACTCCTTCAGAAGGTGCTGACATTCGCCGGCGTTCTGTTTCCAACTACATTAGCTGGTCATAGCTAAAAATCTGTATTATGTTGTGTATTATTTTTTACTTTTTTATGAAAACGCTTTGCTGGATTGTCTTCTTTTTACTTCTTGCATGGGTTGTGAATCCATAATGAACAAGGCCATTCTAGGCAGTGCCCGTCACCTAAAGTGTACAAAGTGATTATTTTTCCTCCTCTTTTTAAATGTGTGACTTTTTTTTTTTTTTTTTTTTTTTTTTTTACGGATTTATTTCTGTTTTCCTCGACACCAGACAAGAGAAGCTGGATTCTCACTTGTGGCCAACAAACACACGATATGTTTTCTCCTAACTGTAGAAGCTTATGAAGAGTTTCATGCCATATTTAGCAGGTGTAGACTGAAGAAACCCCTTTTGTTTCCCCCCCCACCCCCACCCCCCCCCCCCCCCCCCCCCCCCCCCCCCCCCCCCCCCCCCCCCCCCCCCCCCCCCCCCCCCCCCCCCCACCCCCCCCCCCCCCCCCCCCCCCCCCCCCCCCCCCCCCCCCCCCCCCCCCCCCCCCCCCCCCCCCCCCCCCCCCCCCCCCCCCCCCCCCCCCCCCCCCCCCCCCCCCCCCCCCTCTCTCCAAGCACCGATTCCTCAGAAAAAGAATAACAAACTCTCGGTGCAACTCTTAAACCCCAGCTCACCTCTGCCTTTTTTCTCGGATTCTTGGTGGGGAAAAAAAAAAAAAAAAAAGAAGCAAAATGAAAAACCGTATGCAAACTGGCGACGACAGGTTAGCACTTGGACTACTGCAGAGAGAAAAAAACCAACGCTACCTCAGCTTAATTATTTTAAACGCGAAAAAACAAACTGTTTACTGGGTACAAAAGCAGTATTTTTTTCCTCCCCACGTGAAAATACTGTCGCGACATCCTCGGCGTACCGACAGCGGCGCCAGATCAGCGCCACCACAGCGGCTGCAGTAATCCAAGAGTGGTTTATATCTCTGATTGTTATGTATGTTTGCATTTGAGCCACATGATGATTGCATACATTTAGAGGATATTTCAAGGACTGTATATTTGATTGCTTTAGGTTCGTTTCTACTGACACCGAGGAGGATCTGCTCCTCTCGCATCTCCTCACCTCCTTCTCTGAGAGCGTTTTCTGCCTCTTTTACACACCCATCGCCTTTTTTTTTAAATGTTTTCGTCATTGCAGATTTTCATCTCATGATTCTGATTATTTATTATTATTATTATTAAACACGTTTAACACCTAATATTCAATAAATTTGTCTCTTTGTAAGTTTATTTTTTGGAATCTAACAGAATTGGGAAGCATCGTGCGTTCGTTTTAGCCGTTTTTTTTTTGTTTTTTGTTTTTATTATTTTTTGCGTAGCGTTTGTGTAGCAGGTTTATTTGGCGTGTACGGGGGAATAAAAGGGTTTACAGGTCTCTCAGGTTCAACACGCGACAACATGCCCTGTCAGCTTTTTCTATTTATTTTGTCGTTCTGATGTTTTTCTTCAGTTGGAGGCGGTTACAGATCGTGGCATACTGGAACATTAGGATCTTCAAATGAGCTGTTTCTGTCTAGTACATCCCAGTAAGAGACCTTTTAAATGTTGTTCACTTTGTCTCCAGTTTCTGACAAAAAAAAAAGCTTATTTTTCTGAATTTCTAAAACACATTTGGACTTAAAATATGACTAGTTTAAATGTCATACATTGTGATCTTCCTTTTCTTATATTAAATTGTAGCCAGTTTGGACTAACAACCAATTTTTGTCTGGTAGTTGAGACTACTTAGTCCAGTATGCAGAAGGAAAAAAAAAAAAGGTTTGTTCTTTCCTCCATGACTTTGTTCTTCCCTGTTTTTTTTCCCTCACGATTAATTTAGACTTCTCATAGCTTTGTCCGTTCTGTTTGTTTTTGTGTATTTAACACACCTGTTCGCAATTGTTACTTTAGTGTAAGTTATATTTGAAATGAAACATTTACTGTATTTCTCAAATAAACTGCTGTGATATACTTGAATAAAGGTGCAAACTGTAATTTTGAAGTTTTCATTTTTAAATTGAGGAAAAAACACACATGTAGTTGAAAACAAAAAGCAAAGATTCCCTTTTCCAGAAGCTGCTGAAATCTGTGGAGATCAATACAGGAGGAAGACCAAACTAGTTGTAGGGGAGAAATCTTGCCCATTTCTGTGTATAATTTGAAGCTTAATACTTAAATTTGTCAGATAATTATATATAATAACATATATTCTTGTAGGATCTTATTTACATTAATCTGATTAATTTATAATTTAATACGTGTAATATTTATATTATGTAAATTTCTTCACATTTAAATTATTTACATATCCTACATTACAAATTAACCAGATTAAATTAAATATTAATGTTAAGACCCCACAGTATTTATTATAAAAACTTCCCTCATTAGTAAAAATATTAGCTGAGATCCTACATTTTATAAACTGTATGTCATCATTTTATAATCTGAAAGTTAAGGTGAAGACCCGACTAAATTATTATATAAATGTACATAATATAAATGTTGCATATACTACCCTGCAATAATATTTATTATTATGTAAAATTACCAGACTACTTCAAATATTTGTCCTGTGGGTCAAATTGAAACGTTTTAAAGTTTGAAAATGTGGGGAAAAAAAAATATATTTTCACAGTGAAACTTCTGATGTCCACATTTTCAACATTTTTGGGAAATCTTTGAGCATTTTTTAGTGAAACAAAAATGTTGAAAATATTTCTTAAGAACATTCACAAAAAATCAATCAAAATCCAGTGAAATTTGCTGGATTTTAGTTTATCAGAATCAGAATCACTTTATTCATCCCCGAAGGGAAATTCAGGGTTAGGGTTTTTTGTGAATGTTAAAGAAAATATTAGAAGTTTTACTGATATATATGTAATCACTTTAGATATTTTTAGGATTTTTTTGGATGATTTTTACTCATTTTTTGAAAATATTTACAAGAATTTTCTTGCCAAATTTGGGTGATTTTTTTTTAAAATGAAACTTTTAAAGAATTATTACAATTGTCATTCTGAAGGTTTTGCAAATTTTCAGAAATTTGGGGATGTTTTTTGCTGAAATTTGGGATTTTTTTCAGACAAAGAAATAATAGTTTTTGAGTGCCCATAACTGAAGACAACAGGAGGGTTAAAGTTTAGCTTCTACAACATTCTACACAGAAAACAGGATAGATTCCCACCCTGCAACTAGTCTGGTAGCTAATAGAGTTCATTTTTTATTTAACAGAGCACTGAATCACCTCTCATGTCGCATCTAAAAGCCCCATAAAACATCAGACCAAAAAACAGACTTGACAAGGTTTTCATGTTCTGGTATATGTATTAGTTTTCAATAATAACAATTGTTAATTTTTCCTTTTTGGGTACAGATTTACAGACATACCATTTTGAATCCAACCTATCAGTTTTTTTTTTTCTAAAAACATTTATACAGAATTGCCTTCAGGTTTTTAAAATATACATATTTCCTTCCTGTATTTACAGAATACCAACCGCACATCGTCTGTGGGTTGCAATGAAACACGTCGTAGAAAACAGAAAAGGGGTGGATTTATGATAAAAATCAAACCTGGATCAACAGATAATGTCTATGGTAACAGTCACAGGTGAATATTGTGCTTTTTTTTCCAGAGGAACTGTCCCAACTTCAACATCTGATCAGTGGAAGGAGGAATTCCCTCTCTCTCCAAACACCAGAGCACAAATGAAAATGGGAAAAACAAACTGCTCACCCTGCAGATGATGTCTCCATCAGGCTGGAGCTGCACCAAAAACAGAAAGATTTCCTCCTTTTCAAACCCCACCCGACCCAGATTTGATCACTTTTTCTGCTGCTCAGTGAGTCATTAAAAGAAAGTGGGTTACACAGAGTTCAAAATCTGGTTTCTAAATCACCTCACAGGAGGAATTATTTGCTTCCTGGTACATGAGGAGAGAGAAGAAACCCTTCAGATCCGCTGATAAGAGGAAAACAGTCCTTTCCTTCGCTTTTCCTCCTGTCCTGTAGATGTCACTACTGAGAAAACACAACAGAGAAACTTGAACAAATGAAACCTACCATCTGGCGAACATCAAAGGGACAAAAACGTGGAGCTGCGAGCTTTCACTGAGCTGAGTTCATCAAAGAAACGACCGAATGGTGAGTTCACAGAGACAGAACGGAACAAAGCTTCATTAAAAAACAAAACAAGGAGCTTGTAAATTACTAAGAGGGTCCCTGTGCCTGTTGGATGAGGATGAACTACTACCATGACACATACAGTACTGGAGGTTAGGCATCGTCACCTGACATGGCTGTGTAGCTGAACATGAGTACATTCTGCACAGGGCTTTTATTTGAGGGGGTGGAGGGAAGGTAACAGTGTGGATGGATGCTGGCGTCAAGTCCGGAGGCTGCCGACCGGCCGATCCGGCTCTAAGCTGCCGTCACACATCGTCCCACAACTGGAGCTCAGCTGGTGTTTTGGCGTCCAACCCGGTACGTTTCTGGTACCGAGCCGCCCTCAGCCGCTCTGGATGTACTTCTTGATGACCACGCAGCCGTGTCTGAAGAGCGGGCAGGGCATCGACTGCAGCAGCGTCCACGAGTTGGTGCAAGGGTCGAAGGTCTCCATGTTGCCGAGGGCCGGACCCTCGCTGCTCACGATGCCCCCCGTGGTGTAGATCTTCCCGTCCAGGATCACAGCACTGCAGAGACGCACAAGTCAGTCATGATCAGTGAAAAGTAGAATGCACTTTAAACTTAGAGCTGCAGACTGCAACCAAAATGCAGCCATTTTTTAAAAAAGTGTACGAGTTAAGATGTTCTTTAGACTGATGTGGAGACGCTCCAGTAGTTCTCGCACCAGCCATGTTGTTTAAAAATAGCATTTTTTCTTCTTTGGCTAAATCGGTCTCACTTAGACAAGATAAGATAAAATAAAATAGAATTAGTCTTTTTATGTGATGATTGGCGTACGTTTGTCTGTTTATCTGTGCACAACATTACTCAAAAACGGACTACTGGATTTGGATGAAATTTTCAGGAAAGGTCAGAAATGACACAAAGATCAACTGATTAGAGTCTGGCAGTGATGCGGCTAATCGTCTGGATCCACGGATTTGTTAGAGATTTGTGTATCATTGCAAGACAACGACACGTGAACACTACCGGGGATGTAGCTCAGTGGTAGAGCGCAAGCTTTGCATGTATGAGGCCCCCAGTTTCAATCATCTCAAGCATCTCCACCTTTTTTTGCAGTGAAGATGGCACTGCGTTAAGGTCACAGTCTCCCCTAGAGGTGTGGGCTCGAATCCCCCTTCATTTTACGGGCAGTGGTGGTGCAGCAGTTAAGTTTCTGGGCTACTGATCTGAAGGTCAGAGTATGAAACCCCAATGCGGCCACTGTATGGGGCACTGTACCATGACTGCGCCCCAATTGGGATGTGCAAAAACAACTTTTCACAGTGCTGTAAAAATGCATTTGTGACACACAAAGGCTTCTTGTTTTCTCTGTCAACTGACGATCACAGGATTGTGATTGACTGAGCAGTCTTGGCGAAGCACTGCACTCTGAGTCCTTTTCTTGTTAATGATAGTGCTCACCTCCCCGTATTCAAATGTTTCACTGTTCGTTGTGCGACTGACTGCAAAAAGAAGTCGTGTTGAAGTCTGAGAAAATGAGCCACTTCTCTCCTGATCCGTCACCTCACTAAACATTTTCCTAATGAGTTAAAGGTCTCAATCGCTAGTTTTAAGTCTTCTTCAACGCAGCATAATTTTCCATAATTACCATACTTTACAAAATGAACATCATACTGTATTGAAGGAGGCTTGAAACTTCCAATTGAGGCCATAAACTCAGTAGGAAAATGTTCACTGAGTTAGCAAATCAAATGAGAAGTTGACTCATTTTTCATTGACTTCTATACAGTCTGAGTCGCCCCCTGCTGGTCATTAGAAAAAGTGCAGGTTGTAGGCACTTTAATATCGGCTTCACTTTTGAAACCAGAGACGATGCCCTTTTTTGAATACAGTATGGTCAGTGTGGCTGCACACAACAAATCTGTGAAATCCTTAATCTATCTGTACACATCAGTAGCTCTGCTGTTGTATTTCTAAGTAGCCGCTCAGGAAATGTTTGTAAACCGCAGAATTTATTTTGCCGTTACCTCCAGTAACAAAAAAATTTCGCTCAGTCAAGTTGTGCTAAAATTTTAGGTATTACAATCTAAATGTCAAACATTGTATTTGTGTTGGAGAGCCGGCTCTATTCACACCGACTGTTGGGACAAAACAGTAATGAGACGTAATCAGTGTCGGGTAGATAAGTCGCTGAACAGTGAGCGTGAGCTGGCGAGGCTTTGATTTGAGATAGCTACGAGTCACAGCGGCAGAAGTACTGTTTGTGTTGTTAATCACGATCAGACAACAAAGCCACACAAAGGCGACATCTCCACAAACACGCTGATTGTCGTGCTGGGGGCCACGCCTGAGATTATTTGACATCGCTCACGCGTGATCCCGAGAAGGCGAAAGTAGGAAGGAGGGCAAAGGGAAAAAAAACATTACATTCTCTCTTGAGGGCGAGAGAGAAAACTAATGAAAAAGCAAATATCTGTACAAATGTGCTCATTTGATATGAGAAACAGAAACAGGAGTTTGTGTGCAGAGAGGATTAAAACTTGGGCTGTAAGCTGATTAGGGCTTTGTACTCCTATTGGGGTTTGGAACGATCTGCATTTACATAAGGTGCACGCTCAAACACACACACACACACACACACTCGCAGCGAAACAACATGCAGTCCTATTGCACAAATTCACAGCACTGTTGGGACTGGAAAAGATTATTACATAAAGCCTAAATCTACTCAGAGAGAAAGCACAGCTGATCCAAAATTGAGAGAGCGCAGGGCAGCGCCTGGAGCTGCTCTTCCTGATAAACAGAGGGAGGTTCAGGCCTGCAGAGGGCCCGACGCACTGAGGGGAGAATATCAGCTCTCCTGCACGATAACCTGCTAGACTTCATCTCCGTGTGCCGCAGATATTCCAGAGTGTTTGTGTGCTTCTGCTTTTGACAGCGCCGTGCGTGTTTGTTGTTCTCCCCCTTCCTTCCCGGCATCTCTTCCTCTCTTGTGTCAGACTTAGTTAAATGTAGCAGAACAGCTGCCTGCCGCGTGCCGCTGCAGCTTATCAATAACTCTGACAACATGATTTATGTTGGACGTTCTGCACATAAGATCACTGTCTGTAATTGCCTCCCGAATGTATTTCATGCATGCCTCCGTTCCCTCTGTAGCTCCTGCAAAAAGAAAAATATCAAGAAGCTCGGGCTTGGAAAACTGTGAGTTCATTATCCAGGAAGCTGCACACCTCAGTGGCTCCGGTGGACTGGAATATCAGGATGTGAGCTCACCACTGTTCTTTTTCATTTACAGTGGTCGCTCTCCATATCGCGGTTCACTTTATCGCAGATTTTTAAATTCTATTTGTATCGCTGATTTTTCGCTTCACCGTGGGATTTTGCGGTATATTTATATATTGTTATAATTATTTTTGCGGAAAAATAAGCATTTTCTAGCCTAAAAAAATTGAAAACAATAATTAAAAAATATTTAAAAAATAATCAGGGGGGAGTTCAACGGTTAAATTTTGATCAGATAATTACAGAAAAAATAACACGTTAAAAAAATAACACATTTTACACTGCATCATGCAATTTTTCATTTACACTAATGTTTATAGCAAGCTATTTTTGCACTCACTACTGTAAATTTCTGCATATATCGAGTTATATTTAACTTTTATTACTACTATTTTTTTCCCTCCCTGTTCCTCTTTCTGTAGTTGCTTTATTTTATTATTCTCTTCCATATTCTTAGGGTGACACCAACAGCTGAAACCAAATTCCTTGTATGTTTTGTACGTACTTGGCCATTAAAGCTGATTCTGACTCATTTAATCGCACCTTTCTCAGTTCCCTAATTTCTGCCACACCGGTCACACTGACGAACACTCCAGCCCAGTAGGTGGCGCTAATGAGCCTAAAGTCTGTTAAACAGGATACAGCTGGAGAAAGTTTGTTGAACAGTGACAAAAGACGAGACCACATTGCTTGGCTTGTTGGGCAGAACATTTTCTTTTAAAAATCTTCCCGATGTCAGCTTGTGTGCAAATTGTGCAACAAAGAATTTTCTGATCACCGCAGCACTTAAACCCAACAGTATCACCGAAATGCAAAACATGTTGCTCGTATAAACTTTTAGTTTTACTAATTTACAATCTGCAGTCAATGTCTTCTCTGTAATTTTTAAACTTTGAGGGTCAGGTTGGATCCTCTGAAGGGCCACATGTTTGACACTCCTGCTCTACATGTTTTCACTGAGGTGCAGGATTTTATATTGCAGTGAAAAATGAGCCCACAGTGACTAAAAATGCGACAAACTGTTTTGGGTTCAAAAGGCTAATATCTGTAGCTAATGTTAGCCTCAAGGACTAGAATATTTAGAGCTGCTTGGCAACTGCTTCGACTGCTCCGGGCAGCAGCCTAATATTATAGCTATCCAGATTTTGACTTATAAATATCAGTCAAGACTGGATGTGAAGACCCTCTTACATCAACAACAGTCTGGCTCAGATGAAAATCCCAGACCAGACTCTGATTGTTGAGAGGAGTGAAATTGAGGTAAATCAACCCGAAACTTGAGGAAAGTGTCACTGCAAATCAAGAAAATTGTTCTGAGTGATCACCTTTATCCCGTGATGAAACATTTCTATCGCTCTCCTGCACCTTCATCAAATCGCCAGATGATGGAAAAGTAGAGTTCCAGAGACTTTGAACGATCAAAGTACTGAGCACTGAGGCTGCTCTGGTGGGATGTGGTGGTGTGGCACGTTTCTAAGACACTATATGTTGGTTTTTCTTTTAATTTGTCACCAGTCTGTAAGTGAAGACTAACAACCCACCTTTACAAAAGAACAAATTACTCAAATGGCACCTTAATAGTTAAAAATAATTGGAAAGAAAGCTGATTTAATCAAGGCTATCGAACAAACATGTCTTGTTTCTCAGCGTTACTGATCAAGCAAATTTAAAAACCAAGCCCATGAATTAGAAAGCTGTTTTTTTTTCCTACCCAGGGAGAAGTTTCACAACCGAACCGCATCGGAAACGCTGTCAGCCCACAACCGGCTTTGTTCAAGTTTTAATTAGCTGGCCTCGATGCATTTTCCCCGTGCAACCAGTGTTGTGACACAAAGACTGACAGACTACTAATAAGCTTGAGTTTTACATTATTTTTGAGGCTGTGTAATAATGTCAGAGCTGTTTTTGAAGCTTCACACAGGACAAACGTGCAATTTATGCGTATGAGAAAAAAAAATCGTTACAAATCCCACACTGGGGATTTAACTTACATGTGGCGCCGCTACATTAATTATCTCTTACCTGCAGAACTGCCGAGAGTGATTCATGTTGGGACCAGCCTTGATGTTTCCTTTGTCTGGGTCATAGATAGTGGTAGCTCGAGCGTAGGCTCCTCCCAGGATGAATATAAAACCGTTTAGACTCACTGCAGGGGCGTATTTGTTATCTAAAGATATGAGAGCAGAAAGAAAGAGGAAGAGGGGGGAAGAAAGGGAGATTTTTTTTAAAGGAAACACAAAGCTATTGTTTGGATGTCATTCTCGCACACGGCAGAAATTTCCATTCGATATAATGGCATCAATTTGTTCTTTTTTTTCCTCCTCTCTGGTCCCCACACCGCATGCAAAAACGATCATCATCAACATTCTCCTTATCACTTTACAGATATGCCCCTCTCAAGATTGCTTTAGAGGAAACGAAAAAAAAAAAACAGAATGGATACCAAAAGTGATGAAAAAGCGGAGTTCATAAATCACTGAGGCTTTATTGGGTTCTACTTCAAAGTATGTTTGGGCCTGGAAGCAATATAAAAGAGTTACCTAAGTCCCAATAATTCACAATTGCATTAGGTCCTCTGGCACCTCCATAGATTCTCAAAGAAAGAAGAAAAAGCACATGTATTGGAAATACATGAGTGAACAGGTGGGATACTGTGCATATGGCATAACTCAGTCTGATACCGAATATCGCACATGAGGAAAATAGGAGCACTGAAGCAGCGCCGTTGGAGAATTATAGCTGATGGGAAACAAAATGAAACAGTGGTCTGTGCGTATCGGTGCTATAGTAAACCTGGAGTTAGCAAGCGGCAGCCCCGCTGTGTGAGAAGAAGAAGAAGAAGAGGAAGAAGTGTGCATCAAACTCGTTTCCTCTCGAGCATGACTGCAGCTGGCCAATTTACAAGCAGCATGAATAATGCACAGACAGTTGGCCGAGAGCTGCTGTCCTCGCCGCTTTCTGCCACAAACGACGGACAGGAGCTCACTGGAAACAGACAACAGGAGTTCAGTCTGATGCCTTAATAATGCCAGTGGAGGGGAGGAAGCCCTGAAAGCTGCCCTCGTGCAAAATAACCACCTTCATTTCTGCTGAGACGAGTCCGACGTGTTTAATTAACGGGTCAAATCTGGAGGTCAGAGGTGGTTCTGCTGCTCCTCAGGCTGATTACTGAATGAAACCCGCTGCTTGACATCCATGCTAGGTCTGTGCAACCAGCATTGCTTCATGTTTAAAGCCCTGACAGTAGAAGTGAATAACATTCCTGTAATGATATAATGTTTTGCTGGGAAACCTTGGGTCTTGGCATTTATGTGGATGTTATTTTGACATCCACAACCCGACTAATGGGTCAATGTGGCCCACAACCCCACAAATACTGCTCAGTGATGGCTCAAAGGATACTACAAACAACAAGACCAAGCTGTTGGCTCGGCCTTCAAACTCTGTAGAAGCCAATCAAATGGTGGATCTACTTGGGTCCATGGAAGCCCCACCATATAATCCACAGCACACAACGGATCTACAGCGAATGTTTGCTTCCTGACACTCCTAAAAGTCCTGCGTTGGTGGCACAAGGTGTATCTACACAATATTAAGCAGGTGGTTTTAATGTACGCAGGTATAATGGTTCAGTTACCCACTATCTTAGCGTAGGGTTAGCATGCTAGCATTTGAGAAACAGCACTACAGACAGAGTATAGCTTAGGTTGATGTGATATCTTGATAAGTACTGCAATTATTTCCAGTCCATCCAGCCATTCGATCATTTTCTCCCATTTGTCCAGAGTTGGGTCGTGGTGGCAGCAGGTTGAGGAGTCAATGTTTTCCAAAGTGTTCCCAGGCCACATGAGATATATAATCCCTCTAGCAAGGCTAAGCCCAGCTACCCTTTGGAGGAAACTCATTTCGACAACGGTTACGAGTCTAAGCTCATGACCATGGGTGCCTGTTGAGACATAGATGAGCTAATAAATTAAACTAAGTTAGCCCAAGTATTAAAATTATTTAGACCTGATAGTGGGTGGTACAAGAACATTTAGAGGATGCCCCAAGTTTCACTTTCTCTGCCTTTATATGCCACCAGTTATTAACTTTATGTTTCCTATCTCTTGTAGGTTGTGTTTTGTTCACGCTGACGGTATCTTTGTCTGTGGTGCTACATGTTTCAGATTTTCTGTTACTGGCTTTACCAAGCTCCCCAGTGTTACTATTCTCTTTTTCATTGTCTTTTTCTTTATGCTGCCAACCTCAATTAGCCTGGTTCTGACATCCTCAAATGTGTCGATTTGTCCATAAAGCAGAAAATATACAAACACAGGCAGCTGGGGTCACAGATTTTTTTTATTATTTTTTCCTTAAGACATGACGCAAACTGATGAATCAGCTATGAAAATAGTTAAACAGTTGAGGACTATTTGATTAAATGTTACAGCTCTACATCATGGAGGGTTCATCCATTTTCACACACAGTCCTGAGACCAATATGTCTTCAAAATCTCATTGCAGACCATTTAATAATTGTTGACAAATTTCAGCCCGGGCCACTGTGGTGAGCTGGCAGACATTTGTTGCCAATCACACGGCTCCCGCAGCTAATACCCACTTTATATTATTCACATTATACGACAATGCTGCAATCATTTACACACAGCGAGATGCGATATGAACTTCCCCTGCAACACATCTGAGGCGTCAGCTCCAATTTCTGCCCTTGAGAAACGAGTAGCCACTGATTGGTCCTCCTCACATTCTGCCAGACGTGTTTATTTTCCTCTTTTTACCTCCTTCATCTCATTGATATGCCGCTGCCAGTCTTTCCAAGCGTGTGTGCCAGCATAAGCGCGTGTACATGATGTTTTGTGTTAGGTCCCATAAACACAGAACACTCATTTCTCTCTGCTTGGCGCCTGAGGCAGAATAATAACAGGATGCTCTCAAAGGAAAAACCTTTCTCTCTCTTTTTTCCCCCCCATCAACAGAAACTCTCACCACCGCTTCCTGTGTCTCTCATTGACTCACAGCGAGCGTTTGGAGAAGCACCAAGCAGGTAAATCTCGCTCTCATTTGGCGAGTCTCCGAGGAGGGCTGTTGGGGCTCCCTCGTCCTCCCTCGGCCTTTGGATGGTTAAAAACAAGCCATTTTTGCTCAAGTTACGCTAAAAAGTGTGCATACTGTCTGTGTCAGCTGAAAACTTTTTAATTCCTGCTGTTCTTGAGGTCTTCTGATGGATTTTGTCTGCAGCTCTAAGGTTGAAAAGCTCCACGACTGACCACATTCTACATAAAAAATGAATGGAGAGGAGGGGGGGAGAAAATGACAACACAACAAGGTTTGAACACTGCAGCTGTAATAGGAGTGCAGCTGTGCCTGCGGGGCAACACGGGCTGACGCAGTCTTTCACACCCTGATAAGACAGCTTAGTCACCGAACCCCGGAACCCTCAGGCTGAGGTCAAGGACATGAAACAAATGCGCACACACACACAGCCATGATGATGAATTTAGCCTCTGCTGTCTAAACAAACACCTTGTTGTTCCCTCACATCCTTCCCTATCTTGTTTCTGCATCAACACGGCGGATATCTGATTCTATAAAGCCGCTACCGGAGTGATAACGGGCGCTCACAAATATATCACAGTTCAATCGAAGCAATACTGTACGCTGCACAGATCTAGACAAGACCGTGCTCCCTGATAAGGACTCCCAACAGCCACGTCATCGCAAAGCCGACATGGAAATACGCGGTCAGTCGCAGACGGAGGAGGGAACACAAACAAGGAATAAACAACTCGGAAAGCTGGAGTATGATGAGGTGATGGGCATCCAACGAGGGAGGAAAGAGGACAAAGAAGCTTCAGTTCTTGCAGCCAGAAACTCAGATAAGATTACAACCAGGTAATTGGAGCAGCAGCAACATTTTTTTTTCTCCCAGTGTCCTTTTATGTGGTGTGAGGAGAATAAGAGCTGCCTTTTTTTGAAATGACGGAGCAAAATAGCATCGAGAGGATGATGTACTTTAATTCAATATGATGGAGAAACGGTGGGGACATGTCCAATTAGGTCGCTATGGAAACACTCCACCTTCTCCACTTCCTCTCTCTCTGTCACTCTCCCCTTCCCTCGTCCTGCCGTCACCATAATGGCGCTCCCAATGGCCATAGCGGTTCGGCTGTTACGTCATTTGCGGGAGTAATTGTTCCCGCGGTCAATTTCTCGATAGAGCAGTCGGGGCGCGGTGCTGCTGCTTCGGTGTCCCTGGAGTCGACCAGTCGATGGAGGCCTGTCTGTCAGCCGGGGGATGCGAGCCGGGGGAGCTGGCTGGGGTTTTAATGTGTCACTGTTTCCATGTGGATGTGACCTCTCAGGCAGTGTTGTAGAAAGGGATTTGAAGGGTCAGTTCACCCAAAGTAAGGAAACAGAAACCCTGCAAAGAGTGACTGACTCCACACTATGAGTTAGAAATGTCCTGATTGACTTTGTTTTGCCTCCAATCCAATCCAAGTCTTTTCAAATTTAGTCTCTAGGATGCAAAGTCTCAATCTGATACCATTTTCTTAGAATACAGTCAAATGTACTATTCGCACGGGAATTATATTACCTGGAGATCTCTGGTAATTTGTGAATTACCCCAACATCTGTGTTTCCTGCAGTACATTTACACAGAATTTACTGACATTACAGCCTGGATATGATGTCAATAAATTCCACCCCAGCCTCCATAACTCAACAGGAAAGAGGTAGAAAAAGGCGCGCAATTTAAAAAAAAAAAAAAAAAAGACTAAAATACTCCCCAATTACTGAGATGCAGATTCGCACGGGACTAGCATTATCAAAGGAGACTGGTATTTGGTGAAATATCATCCAAAATGATTACAAATCACCATTGGTCCCAAGGTAATACTAATCCTGTGTGAATAGGGCTAAAGTTATTGAAATCCATCCAGTGTATATGCTTTAGAACTGCAAAAATCTCCACTGCATTAAGAAAAACACAGGCATTTCTGTATTAAAGCTGTTCCTTAATGTTTTGTAGGTGGTCACAAGCCTTGTTGTAACGGTCCAGCTGGCAAGAAAAAAGACTTTTGCGACACTTAATGTCCTCCAGCTGAATCAAGCATATTTAATTCAAAGCCACAACTTGTTTGATCCCTTTCTGACACCTGTATGGCTGCAGATGAAAACAAAGCCTCAGGCTTAGATTGGTACTATCACTTGGAAAATGCCATGATCAACTCTACCTTAACCTCAGATAATCATCAAACTCTACTTGATATGAGACAGAATTCATAATTGGATCAATAGCAACGCCAAGCCGTTATAAATCCTCCCCATGTTGTCTTTGGTCTGCTCCAAAATGTCTCCTGATGTTGTGGCCTAACAACTCTATCTTTGATTTGTGTGTCGAGAGCCTGGTGTTATATTCTCACTGGCAAACTGTGGTTTTGTTGTAAAGTTCTTTTTTGGACAACGAAGGTCTTTTTCCTGGATGGCCTCCCATGCAGGTCAGATTTGTGAAAGTTCTGATTATAGACGCAGCACTTTGACATCAACAACTGCCGGAGTTACCGGCTCTGGGGCGGCCATTTCTGGACAAATCTGCAGTCTTGAATTTTAAAAGTCTTTTTAAATCCCTAGCTAGACTTGCAGACATCCACAGTGTTGTTTTTTTTTCTCCCCCTGAAGGTCTTTGGCCTTGATTATACCCCTCTGTGGACGTACACTTTGACAGTTACCAACAGCAGTCCTAAATAGATCGATGCTCAGTAGAAGAGCATCAAGGCAAATTTCAGGCTGCGTACAGAGGTCTGCAGAGGGGTCTTTGTGGACTCTTATTGGACAAAGAAAAGCCTGCAAGCTCACAGATGCACAAAATATAACACTGGCCTAAGTGACACCACTCACTGGTGTTCATGGAAGTTTTAAATAAGACCGGTTCCACCTCTTACTTCCTAAGAAGGATCTAGTCGAAGCACCTAATCTGGACTCTCTGATTCTAATTTGTTGGATTTGAGAGTCTAATAAATGCAAGAGTGTACTTACTATTCAAAATGCGGTACATCATTTTTGTTATATTCTAAATTCATCTAAATGATGAAAATAACTACTGGAAATGTCGCCTTTATGTGTTTAGTTTGGTTTTAGAGGATCAATTGTTTGCTTGTTCAAACCAATTTTGAAAAAAAAAATCTACATTTTACATCAATTTTACTACTTTTTTAACATCTCTGAACTAGTTTGGGTTTTTTCACATCAGATATTCTATTTGTTTCTGTTTTCTTGCTAAATATTTTTTTTTAACGTGGGTAGAACTTTAAAATTATAAAAACAGAATCTGATCTACATCCTGTGTTGGTTTGGTTTGATCTGAATGTGCTTAAAAGTTGTTTGTCTGTGCTTGTCAATCAAATCTGATCAAGCTTTTCAGCGTCAAATTACACATTAAAAGCTGCAAATTCTGCTTCTTGGTTATGAATATTTAATGCTTAATTAAAAAAAAACAATTCCTCCTTTGTTTTCCCTCTATCAGTGCTTCCATTTCTCCACTGAACCTGCTGCAAACAGTTTTGTTAAAGCAGAAATGAGCTAATTAAATAAAATGGAGAGGAAAGGGGAAAAAGTCAAGAAAAGGCTCATATATCATGTTATGTCATGAAGAAAAATCTATAGTCTACAGCCGTGCTAATGGCTCTGTGGGACTGTACATTGGAACAGCGGTGCTTTACGTTAAATGCTAACGTCAGCATGCTAATATGCTCATAATGCTTTGGACAGCAGTCTTAGTTCAGCATGTTAACAAGGTAACATTTGACAACAGGCACAAAACCCAAGTAGAGCAGAGGTAAAGGTATGCCATTAGTCCTGCTGGTATTTGGTCAGAAACAAAGTGAACAGTTTTTGTGCTCAGTTTTGACGGTGATCCATCCATTAGCTGTTGAGATGTCTTTGGACAGAAGTGGTGAGAAACGGACATCTGCTGTGTCTGTTAAGATCACAGCTATAAGACTGTCTGTGAAGTCATTTAAGGAGCCTATACTGTGCTCTTTTTGGTTCTAATTTGTTGGATTTAAGCATCCGTACTTTTTGCATGTGACAGATCTGTTTTAAAAATGTATTTAAACGATGAAAGTAAAAATGTAAACGTCACAAACATAAGTCGAACAAACAAATGTCACAACATGACATCTGCTGTGTCTGTTCAGATCACAGTTATTAGACTGTCTGGCTCTGCCGGAGTGATTCTGTGAAGTCATTTAAGGAGCCTATATTTTGCTTTCTGGGTGTTTCTTGTGCATGTAATAGGTCTGTAAAGTTACAAACTCTGAACCAAAATGAGTTATTCTGTCTCTCAGAAAACACTGCTCCTTAGTTGCTTCAATTGAAATCCAGGGTTTTCTTCTGTTACTTATTTACATGTAACACATTTGCATAATGTCTGCCTGAACACCTGCCCCAGATAAATTAATATTTAGTTTTTTAAGCTTCTTAACATGTGTATATGGTATTTTTATATGCTAGACCGCACATCATAAACGGTCTACGCCATGGCTGAGCAAATTTGGTGCACTGATGACAGTCTCAAAAAGCAAGATTTTCAGGGTTTCTTACATCACAGATCTAACGAACCCATCCTTGCAGGGCAGGACTGACTGCATAGTTATTCTTCTCTTTAGAATTGTTTTTTGCTCCCATTATGTATGACTGAATTATATTACAACCTGCTATTGTATAGCATCGAATAGTTTTGTGCTGTTTAAGAAGAACTGTAGGTGAGCTGGTGTGCTCGAGCTGCAGACAACCATGCAGGTTTACACTATTATACAGATTTCAAGGCCTGAATATTATTCTTTCCATCGAAAAACTTCTAAATATGTAACATCGACACACAAAAGAAAGTTTTTAGGAGTTAAATCAACAACCAGAGAGGGACTTTAAAGCATGTAAACAAACTCTAGTAGACCGCCAAAATAAAATTATAAACATGTAAATGCTCTTTTCAAAAAAAAAAAAAGGGACAGGAAACTGTGGGAGATTCACTTCTCTGAAATGTATCTGGTGTGAAAAAGCACATACTCCATTTGGAAGGTATTGCTATCACAAATAGAACAAAATTGATTTTTGAGAAGTTGAGTGCTGGAATAAAGAAGCCAGATGGGTGCGAGGATTTTCTATAGTTTGCAAATCTGACAAAAACACTTTGGGAAGGTTTGTTTGCCTACACTCGCATCGCAGTTCCAGTGGAGAGGATATAGAGGTCTATGGATTTTTCTGGTGTGACAATGACACTTTTAAAAACTTGTTGCATGCTGTATTTTCCCTTAAATGTCATCTTTCTGTGCTGCGAGCGCCACAAACTAATTTCCCTTTCACCTCCGTCGTGCTGAGGTGGAGGTAGAAATTGCAGAGACAGATATCTCAAAACCTTGGCATTTTGATAATTTGGGTGAAGTGACCTTTTAAGAATGAAGCAATGAGACTTCATAAATAGGTTAGTGTGGGCGCCTGGTAAACATCCGGCTCACCAGACGGAGAGGCAGACATATTGAAGACAAAGGAAGATGTAGATGAACGAAGCCGCAAAGTGTCTCAATAAACTTTTTTATTTTATTTTTTTTTGAAGGGGGACTATTTTTGGCATGAGTAATATTATTTTTCACTCTGCGAGAGATAGGAAGTCAGTCCTGATAAGTGTTTGTGAAACCCATTTGCAGTCCATGCGGGAGACGGTCCATGCAGAGGGAAAACACACACCCAGAGCCGGAGTTTACACACAAACACACACATACGTACATACACAAGCCCTGGAGGACGCACACAGCTGTATTTGTGTCAGTCGATAAGACGGTGCTGAGAGACGAAGGGGGTAAGTGTGCAGAGGGGGGAGACAGAGACAGAGAGAGGGAGATGCACAGAGAGATTAGAGATGGAGAGCAGTGGAGGGAGGCGGCGGGTTTGTTGGAGAGGCGGCGGGTTTGTTGGAGAGGCGCTCCCCACCGGCTCACTAAAATCATCACTGGCCCAATTTCACAGGAAGCACTAAAACCCGTCCATTATCTCCTGGCTCGTTGGCTGTCAGACGCAGCCTCATCGACGCCCCTGACAGATGACGGTCTGTCTGTCTGAGCCTCACAAACGTGCAAGAAGACAAGGCATGCACATGTGAAGTAACCTCCTGGTTTGTTGCATAATTCATGCGCCGTGTACCTGCAGCCCCGGGGGATGTACGGTTGATATGAGGTAAGCAGAGGTTGCGTCTAGTTCTTTGAGCGTGCGAGACTTCTCCCTCATTTCTTCTCTGCCAGCTGCTCTAATACCATTCAGCTCTCGCCCCAAACATCCATGTTACATAATCATCTTTTTTTTTTTTCCTCCCCCTCGCAGCAGTCCCGGCTCTGAAAAGGCACTAATAACACAGAGCAAGTTTCTGGGCAGCAGTGCTGAAGGAAGTGGCTCCGCGCTGGAGCTGTAATGACAGAAGAACAACTTCTTGTCAGAAAACATTTGAATTTAAATATGTTTCTGACCCTGTGTTTCTGTCTGACGCTCGCTGCAGCAGTATTTGTTAAAATTATTTTTCAGCCTTATTAGGACTGTAGACATGCAGGCAACAAGGGAAGAGAAGTACACTGCCTATAGAAAGTTTTTGCCTTTTATTGCTTTCTGACATTGAATCTTGGGAAATTTAATTAGTTTCTGTGGACAAGAATTTAAAAGAAAAGATTCTTCTGTGCAAAGAAGAAAACCAACCATAAATGTTCAGTTGGATTGAGTTCTATGCTCTGACTTGGTCACTCCACAACATTCACCTTGTTGTCTTTAAACCATTTCTATGTAGCTTTGGCTGTTTTCTTCAGGCTATTGTCTTGCTTGAAAATAAATGTCCTCTTAAGTTGCTGTTCTTTTGCATCAGGTTGGCCTCCAGGATATCCCTTTACACTGCTGAATTCATTTTACCCTCTGCCTTTACAAGCCTTCCAGGGCCTGATGCTGAGAAGAAACACCAACATCATGATGCTGCCACCGCCATGCTTCATAGTGGGGGTGGTGTTTGTTTACCAAACATAGCGTCTAATCTGATAACAAATAAGCTGAATTTTGCTCTCATCAAACCAAACAACCTTCTTCCAGGTGGCTTCAGAGTCTCCCACATGCCTTCTGGTGAACTCTAGTCCAGATTTCTTTAGAACCACTATACATTGCTTCCTTAGAGCCAGAGCTGTCGAAACCACGAAAAAATAATCCAAATACAACAGTTAACAAATGGTATCATTTTAATTACCGTGTATATAAAACATGGACACAGCGATTGTGACTTCACCCACTGCTTTGCGGACATCAATTACTATTAATAGGTAAATATCATGAATTGATTGTGTTTACATATTTATATTGTTTGGGGCATCCATTGGACACTAGATTCCACTTTTGCTTGTCCTATTCAGCATCGGAGGTCACTCTCAATGTACTTATAAACACAGGGATGGGCAACAGTTTCAAAGGGAGGGACGCACATGCACCAACATGCACTGACATGTACGGGCAGACATAACACAGAAAAAAGTTGGATTACAACACACAATATGCAAAGTTTGGCTTCATTCTCTGCTAATGATGCCACAACACCAGCACAACTTTACAAGATAGCTGTTTGCCGCTATGTTAATGCCATATTTATGTTAGAAATCTTGCATGTTACACCTTTAACTAAACACTTCTGCATTTCGAGAGACATGCTCATTATTAGAGTAAGATGAGAAGATCAGCAGCCCTCTCTCCTCTCCGGATGCTAAATGTGAGGCTGCAGCTCGTTAGCTTGGATTAGCTCACAGACTGGAAACCGCTAGCCCGGCTGTGGCCGAAGGTAACACACTCTGCCCCTTTAGCACTTCTAAATCTCACTAATTAACAAGTTGTACTTCGCTTGTTTAATCCACACAAAAACCGAAAGTGTGAAAATGACAATAAGGGTTGTGTCGATGGCGAGTTCTTGGCCTAGATCAGGAACTTTGAAGTTTCCTGTAGTTGCCTGGGAACCGCTCTTCTCTGACAAACAGTCTGATACATAATTCTTCTCTTATCCAACTCTTTCCACAATGTGTCAAGTTACTGCTGCAACACAAAGAATTTATAGACTGAGCTTACATACATATGGGTATTAGTGTTGTCGAAGTCTGAAACCAGCAAACAGCTCCAATCAATAGGAATCATTACCGCGCCGCACCTTCAAGGACGATTATTTGTGGAAAAAATACCCGTGGATAAGACTGAGGACACATCTGCCAGTGTTTTGAATCACACAGAGTTGTACGCTGTGTTTTTCCTACTGCCTTAGAGTTATGGCAGCCTGGTTAAAGCAGGTTTTTTCCTGGGTTCTGCGTCCTTCACGGGTCCCCAGAGGCTCCGGCTTGGAATGTGGCTGCAGGTTTGTGCAGCGAATAACTACAGAGTTTGGCCAATAACATGTCAGAAGCTGTTGTTGGACCCACCTATCATTTCAGCGATGGTCTTCTCATTAGAACGACAGAGCAATAACGTGGGAAGAAGGGGACTAATGGAAAACAGTGAGTGGGATGATAATAAGGGTAAGAAGAAAACAACAGGAGCGGAAAAGGTCAAGCGCTGACCACTGGATTTTCTGTTGCCATAGGCGAGGGTCAACTTTTTCACTGAAATAAGCTCCAATGCTGAGGATTGAAATTACACACAGAGAAATCTATTTACACTGTTTGTTTTATGTAATTAAAGGGCATTGATGGGGCTCCACATGAGGCACAAATAAGAAAAGTTAAAAATCACAACACACAGTCAATAAACGTGCCACATACACGAATGATACCTTCACTGCACCGTGAAAAAGAACATTTTTAAAAGTTTTTAAATGTAAGATTTTCCCTGTTTTTGCTAAATTACACCTCATAACTGGTACAAACACAGAAAAAAGTCATATTTTGAACATTAAATGGTAAGAAAGTATTATTTACTGTATTTAAATCAACTAAAAATATCATTGTTTTACAGATATGTGCCTTTATTTGATAGAAAAAACTATAAAACAAGAGTTTACTTGTTGACTTTCAAAAAAGATTTTTGATGTGGACATTATTTTCAGCCTGTTTTTTTAAAGTAGTATTTTGTTCTTTTACACAGTTTTACAGCAAACACTGTATTTAAATCTGCAAAAATGTTGTTTTATAGATATCTGTACATATTTGTAGGAAAAAATGTATATTAAGGATTAAAAAATCTTTTAAACAGTTTTTAACATTTTTAAACAAATGTTCTTAGTTTTATTTTCAGAGAAAAAAAACTATTAAAAAAAATAAATTTTATACTACATGTTAAAATAAAAGCCCCATCTGAAGTTAGTAAGAGTAAATGACATTTTTTAAACTGTTATTTTACAGATTTCTATGGTTTTATTTAATCATTGATAATGTCTAGTAAAATCACAGAAGACAACCTATTAACTTACAGGTTAGTCTGTAAATAATAATTATACCAATAAATCTTGATTTTAAAAATAATTAATTTCTATACAATGTATGACTGTAAAATTACACCATTTTTGATGTATTTTAATCAGTTAAAATATAATTTTACAAATATTTGCCATAATATTTACCATTTTTATAATCGTCATAGTTTTTTTTTACTAGTTTTCTTTTTTGCAGTGTATCAATTTGGAGACCAAAGTCCAGACATGAGGACAGATTAGCCGATGCCGTTTTCAGTCTGAAATGATGCTTATGTGTGCTGCACATCTGTATTTCCTGTCAAAGCTTCCTCATTTCCTTGAGTTGCCTTTAAGTGACTTATAAAATAAGATTCACCTTGATGGTGGAGGAGGAACAATTTCCGGCAATCACCCTGTAAACAACTGTACTGTATGTTGCCTTCACATGGCAATCAGGAGAAGTCAAGCACATCGTATAGAGGAGCCAATGCTCAAGTGGGAACCCCGCTGCTAGGCAACCAGGCGGCTATAATGGAGGCCCAATGACACCTCGTTGCTCTCTAATGTGATAGGAAATGGCATGCGTGCATAGGAGTGGTATAGGACTGATGTGTTGGTTTTACAGTGCCAGTAAAAAGAAATCAGTCATACTGATGCGTTTTAATGTCTGACAACACTTCAAGCAATATTGTCGATACCATTGGAATATTGTACTTTTCAATAGTTGCACAATGTTGGTGTCTGCATCATGTGTAGCATTTCATTTCATGTGTAATATCTTGCATCTTCATTTGCAACTCTGTGATTACATGAGCAGATTTCACTTTCATGTACAACTTGTCACTGTGATGGGCGTTATTTCATTTTCATCTCATTTTTCGGGTGCAGTGGAATGCTTCATTTTATTTCTTCATTATCATGTGTGGTATTTCTCATTACTCCTGCAGAATTACGTTTTACTCCTCTATTCTTGCCTGATTATAGCTCACTTATTTCAGTAATTTCAGTATTGTATTTCTCGTTTTTAGGCACTGTAGTTGTTATTTTATGCCATTATGTTCCTCCTGAGCAAAATCTGGCACAATAATTTCCGTCAGCATTAGCACATGCTGATGAGCGAGTAATTCTCCATCAAATCCAGAAATGTGAAGGCATAGTGATGGAAAACAGACCACACGTGGGTTTAAAATGGAAGCAAAAGGTGAAGCTAACAATGGAAACACATCTCCTCACTCTGTTCTTGTGAAATCTCTGACAATAACAGGAAATGTTGCTGTCTCTTCTCACCTATCATGGGCGATTCGATGAAGCTCCAGGTGTTGCTCTGCGGTACGTAGGACTGCAGGACGCCCGCCGAGCGTCCGGCCTCATTCACGCCTCCGAACACATAGACCTTCCCCCCACATACCGTCGCCGCCGCCGAGTGGACCGGCTTGGGAAGAGGAGAAACCGTCTCCCACTGGTTGGTTATGGTGTCGTACCTGCACAGAAAGTTTTATATATTTTAGACGTTTTTGACCTTTAAGTTTTCACTTCTAATTGTAAATTCCAACCTTGCAGGGCTTGGAGAGAAAAGAACATTCAGGTCAAAGTTCAGACTCGGCTGATAAGTAAAGTCATGACCCCACTTCCATTAAACAGCTCCAGGAGAAGCCTAATGATTCATAAGCTGCTCTAACACCCAGCACTCAGTCATTTACTCTCTCTCTCTCTCACACACACACACACACACACACAAAACAGTTTACAGAAACACTGATTTGAAAGTTCCCACTGCTCCGAATTCACAGTGAAATGCTCATTTTGGCTGCAGGGCTGACAGATATAATTAGCAGAATGCCTACACCACCAGGGAAGATGAAAAAGACCAACCATTACGTACAATGACAGCAATTAAAGCAATTACACAAAACAACATATGTTGGGAGCTACAAGCCATTAGTCTCCGGAGTTTGGGCTGTGTGTCAGCGCAGAGCTTTGGACCTTTCTCTCTGAGCGATCTTTGGCAAACACTTCCAACGTCGAGCCTAAAACTCAGCCGACCCAAAACCAAGCAGATGAAAGAGCCGACACAACGGGAGGATAAATTCAGGGCTGCCAACTTTCACGCTTTGGCCGTGAGACACACGCAACTCAGTCCCTTCACACGCTCTCATGCCACACTCCAAATATCACACGGGCAAAAAAAAAAAGTTCCATTTTGCTGTTATGGGAATATGTAACCTTTGGGGTAATCCAGTTCACGTTTTCACTCCAGAGAATGCCAGGTTTGTGAAAATCCGGTCCACATTTTCCGTCCTACACGCTCCCCAGTCATTGTGCAGCTGTCAGGCTGGCTGTCTCTGAGTGACCACCTGGGTTTAAAAGCCTGTGTGTTGCGCTGCCCAGGCAGTGGTGAATCTGCTGTGGGGCCAAGGGGGGCAGTGGCCCCCCCATTGATCTGAAAAATTTTATATTATTAATTTCCAAAATTTTTGTTGGAAATTTACATTACTGATACTCCATTTCTAGCGCTCCTGAATGCAACTTCGTTGTTCGACTGCACCTGAATGCACTAATGACGTTAGTTTGATCTTTTGATTCTATTTCGTTTGGATTTTAAGAAGCTTTGAAGACGTTTCCTGATGCCGTAGGAGAAGATGAGCAGCTTTGTACCTTTGCGGTAAGAAGACTATGGACGTTTCTCAGAACGTAACTGTCCGTACTTGCGTTCTCGTGTACTCATGAAAGGTCATCATTGACCAGACTAGTGTGCATAGATATGAATCAGGAGATAGGGCATGCCCCGTTGAGCTGCATGCTATGGTGAGGCTAAGCTAGTAGGGGCAAAATTTCAGAGCATTCCGTGGATGTAGATGACATGAAAACGTAAATAACAAGTATGCCGTCTCACTGTGCTGCATACAATTACACACTACGTCATACGATTGAGACAAGGAAACTTGGAATAACTCTTTTTCATTACTAAATCTTGTTGAGAGCTTCCAGACTATGGGAGCTAACTAGTTAGCCACTAGCAAAGCACTAACAACCGCCTTGGCTCCACCCTGACTCCACCCATGTGGTCAGTTGCAAACTACGATGTCAAAGGGACGACGAATTTATTTCTTTTTATCTGATCTGTAGCTCAGTGAGTTAAGGGTTTGCCTATGGAGCTGTGGGTTGCTGGTTCAAAACCAGGACCTACTTAAACTTTTTGAAAAACATAGACAAAGAAAGAAGAAAGCCAGTGGTGGGACTCAATCCTGCTACCTTCCACTTGGTAGTCTCTCTTCTTATCCCCCTGAGCTACTCGCTCAGATACTAATTCTTCTTTTTTATGTGCATTTATCATCGATTTTTTTTTGTCATTTTCGAGTTTTTTTTTTAACTCGAGTCTCATCTCGACCGTTTTTCTCAGGAGGTTGGACTTCAGCCTTTGTGCTGGAGGGTTGAACCCTCAGTTCCAAGACTTTCCAAAGCCTCGAGACCTCCCAAGTCCTCAGGACCTGAGCTTTCACACAGTCTGAGGGCTGAAATTTTCTAAGTCCCACAGTAGATCCCTGTTAGTTTGAACCTTGAGACAGTCTGAGGACTGAAATTTTCTAAGTCCCACAGTAGATCTCTGTTAGATTTAACTTTCAGACAGTCCAAGGACTGACAGTCTTCTAAGTTCCTGAGTAGTTCTGTGTTAGTTTGAACCTTTTGACAGTCTGAGGACTGAAATTTTAGAAGTTCCTGAGTAGATCCCTGTTAGTTTGAACCTTTCGACAGTCTGAGGGCTCAGATTTAAGAAGTTTCTGAGTAGATGGCTGTTAGTTTGAACTCTGTGGTTAACAGAAGCCTTAAAATTTGTGACAGTGAGTCTTGATTTCACATTTAGACCATCGATTTGAGTTTTTCTCAGACCTTCACCTGTGGGTTCTTTAGAAATCCTGAAAAAAACTTTGATTCTTTTCACTGAACAGCAAAGTTTGTGGAGATCAGATGGTAAGATTAGTTTGATCGATGCCTTCAACTACTAGTAGACTTTATCTGGAAAGCAGCTTTCTTAAATGAGTCCTTAGTAAATCTGTCCACAATTAAACCAAGAACATAGAAAGAGAGGTTGTTTGAAGAAACAACTTGATGTTTTCATTTCAGACTAGAAAACACTTCAAGACCTTTATCTGTTTTTGCTCTTTTTGATCATTTTATTGTCTCTTCTGTTTAATTTGATCTTCTAAAGTCTAACTGATGTCTTTTCAACTGTTTTGTCTTTAGTTTGATTCTTCTTAAAAGTTTAGTTTTGCTCTTTTCTTACCTTTTATTCTTTTCTAATATCTGATTTGATTTTGAACTGCTTTGTCTTTTTAATGTTTAATTGTTGTTTTTTCAAATATTTTATCGGCTTGTTTGAAAAATTTCCTTTCCCATTTTTTTTCCGAATAAATCTTTGTTAGGGTTTTTCCATTTTAAATGTTTTACCACCTTTTAATGTTTAATTTTATTTTTAATGCTTCATTGTATTTTCTGTTTAATTCCTATTTAAAGTTTTATTGTCTTTAAGATTTATTGTCTAATCAAACATTTTTTTAATTAAACATTTAGTCTTTTTAAAGGTTTCATAATCTAAATGTTTTGTATTTTTTAAATGTTTAATATTCTTGTTTAATTGTATTTTTTAAATGTACAATTATCTAAAATATTTCATCTTTAATGTTTAATATTTTTGTTTAATATGTTTAATTTCATAATTACATGTTTTTTATCTTCCATTTATTTAATTAAATATTTTGTCTGTTTAATATAATTTAATTGTATTTAATGTTTAATTTTCTTTTTAAGTTTTATTGTATTAAATATTTTTTTCCTTTGATTTAATTGCTTTTTAAATGTAGTTTGTTTAATTTTAGACAAACCCTTAAATCACACTGAAAATAGTTCCGTTGTCACAATCATGAGTTAGCCAGTTATTCAGTTTATCAATTCAACTTTATTTGTTTAGCACCTTTCACACAGATGACAAAACTAAACAAGCAAAGAGAAAAAACTATGCTAAAACTATGATTAAAACTCAAAAACATGTAAAAAAAATTAACATTGTAAAATGTGTTGTGTTCAGGGGATGGAGGGAGTTTATTGAAGTCTTCTTGGGCTCACACGGTAAATCATTTTAAATAGAAACTTGATATTCAGTCTAAGGAAACTGCAGAGCAACAGAAGAGCCAACAATATCTCCTGTTTTCTCCTTTAATGAGTCGACTCTTCTGGTGCTTTCAGATCAAAGAACTACAGACTCTTCACAACCTGCTCAAATTCTTGGTACAGGACCTCACCACACAGGTCAAGAAGGTTTCCTTCTTATTTCTACTCTGAAAGCTCACCTTCTCCTGCTCAAACTGCTGACAAATGTTTCTGCTGCTCTGAAGTCTGGACTCCAGAACTTCCTAAAAACTCTCAAAGTCTCTTCTGCTGCAGGTTGCTTTGTAGAACTGTTCCAGAAAACCTCACTAAACCACATGGAGGGGCCTCAAGGTAGTCGTCCAAATGAAACCGTACAAAAACCAAACTAGCACAACCTAAACGCTCAAGTCTCCTGCAGCCTACCAGAGAACCTCTTTAAACAGAGAATCAGGACAGGAACGCTTACCTTCTGGACAACCAACGTTGGTTCACAAACAAGAAAACAGAATGTGTCTGACCAAAAACCTCTAAAGACTCACTACAGCCAAGATAAAGACACAACCCAGCTGCGCCAAGTCCACTAATCACTGCACACATTAGCACCATGTGCTAACTATGGCTAAAGAACCACATTTACCGAGACACCTATCCAGGACAAAGCCCTAAAACACACCAAGAAACACATTAAAGAGGACTTTACTGCTGGAAACTGCAAGCCTAAAGCCTCTAAAGAACAAACTAAAGCAACAGAGCCAAACCCGGTTCAATGAGGAGAAGCAGAGGAAATGTCTGACTGCAGACATAAAGCAGGAAGACACTGAGCTGCTCAGGTGTTCCTGATTACACCAAGCAGCCACCTGGACAGCCAATAGGAACACAGCTTACTGGAGGGCCAGAGGGCTGGCTTAGTGAAGGAAATTTAGTTTAAAGTTGAAGCAGAAAGTTAACAGAGAAAGTTGAAAACCACCTTCTGATAGCAATTTTTTTCTGTTTTTAAAATCTATAATTATTTTACAGATGTTTTCTGTTATTCAAAAGAACAAATAATAATCTAGGATTGCACAATGTTAAATATATTTCTTCAATGGTTATTTTACAATTTTTAATGCTTAGTGAAATTACAGGTAATATCTAGTAAAACTGACCATAAAAAATATTGTCCACATGAAAAATGTGATTTTTTAAAAAGGTAACGTCCTCTTTTACAATGTTTGACAGAAAAATGACTTTTTTTACTGTATTTACATCAGCAGAAAATATTATTTTACAGATATTTGTAATTGTTTAAAGAAAAAATATCGTTATTAAGGACTGAAATGTGGTTTAAAAAAGGTGTTATTTTAAAAATTCTTCTTTTAAGAATAAATTACACATAACCAGTAAGATCACAGTATAAAAGTATTATTTTTTTCAGATTTTCTCTGTTTTCCCCAAAGAAAAAACTTTTAAAATACACATTAACTAAAAAAAATAGATTTTACATACATTTGCTGTTTTTATAAAGAAAATGGTGTGCATTAAGAATTGAAAAATAGTAATTTTTATCGCAGAAAATAAGTATAATATTACAAGTTGAAAAATAACTAAATGGGAAAAAAATGGCTAAAAAAGTTATGATTTTACAGATATTATAGAACAGTATATTTATGGTTTACTAAGGACTGAAAAATGGCAATTTTTTCCTGAATTTCTCAGTTTTACTCACAGAAAAAAAAAAAGAAATTACATGTTGACTGGAAAAAAAAAACAAGATCAAAATTGCACTGTAAATATTGTAGACATCAAAAGGTTTTATAAATGGTAATTTGCCTAAAACCAGGCAGATGAAAGGTGCCGACACAATGAGCTGAATTAAAGGGGATTGTGCCTTTGTCAGAGGTTGAGTGTATGTATATTTCCTAAAATTTAATTTGTGTTAGGTGTTTGCCTCGAACCGTATTTGTGTTTTTCCACTTGTGGTTCCATTAGTGCTGTGTGTTAGCGCTGTAATCCGGCGTCTGCGGGCCGCTGATCAAAGCAGCGGCGCCGACAGCCTTCCAGCTGGAGGAGGCCTCATTAAAGAGGCGCGAACAGATCCAGGATCTGTGATTAAAACACGCATCCATTCAGACTAAAGCAAGCCTGCTTAATCAAGGTTGCATCTTTGTTGTACAAGAAAAACACCTTTGTGTTAAAAAAAAAACTGTAGCCAACATCCCCAAGAGGGCTGCTTTAAAAAAAAAAAAAAAGACACTACTTAAAAGTGATTTTTAACTCTTATTTTTACACCGAGGTCGAGCGCACAGGTGTCTTACAAGATGCCGGTTAAATACATACAGGTTGGCGAAGGTGTTTTTTTCAGTGCAGAGATGCTTTACTGCAGAAGCTCCTGTGGCATTTGAAGTCAGGCTGAATTTAAATGACACCTGGAAGCACTTATTGCATCCACCTTCCTGCGAGGAGGCTGTTAGATAAAGTGTGAGAGGAAGATGGGCGAATTAGCCTTTGGGAATATTCTGTTAGGGGGTCTGATAATGTCCTTGGCAACAGCTGCTGAGGGGGGGACGGCTTTAAATCGACTGTCAGTCTGAGAAAGTGGCGACACAGAAGCCACTCCAGGAAAGGTGGACTCGCAACACTCGAGAGTGCCAATTAGCACTGTTCAAACAAGACACACACAGCAGCAGAGTCTGGTTGAGTAACTGAGTCCTGCTGAGAGAAGAAGGATGAACATGTGTCCCGTTCTCCGACGGATGTAATTACCCCTCGGACCACATCGGGAGGAGGTTCATAAATTTAAGGGTCAGGCGCCGCTGAAAGATGCTGATTATGGGATCGACAAAAGTCCAACGGGACGGCAGCAAACAGCTGCTCGTGATGAGGAAAGATTTAAGAGAAAACACTCAGTTCTGCTCAGTAATACATAATCGTTTCCAACTTTCCAACTTATTACAGACAAATTTACAAGGTTCTCCTGCATAGTTGCAATGTCTGGTGCCTCCAAATGAGTTTTTAGCCAACACTAGACTGAGAATAAAAGGAAATAAGTGTTTTTTTTTTAAATCTGTTTTCTTAATTGAAGCTTCATTTCTCCACACACAGTAGAGATTTTTATTAAGCAAATGATGAGAAATGACAATAAAATGCATAGATTTTTGTGAAATACTTCGTTTTGGGCTTAGTCCTTCCTCAAAAAAGTTAGCACAGTTAGTTACTGTTTGGCTGCTAAAGAGGCAGATATCTTCCTCTGTGAAAACACTATTTCAGCTATAAAATGAGAATTAAACATTTTTGCAACCATATACAGTGAAGATCATTTCTAAACATGCCAAGTTTTGATTTGTCGGGATTTAGGGTTTTCTGACTGGAACCGACATAAACACGCTATAAAAGACAGATATTGTGTAACAGATGTCTATGATAAATTCTATCCATCTTGTTGGGTTATTTTTCATGTTTTTGCTAAGAATGCCATGTCTGACATTCTGCCTCATTAATCAACAGCAAAGCCTTCATTTGTCACCACATCAATCAAACTGTTCTTTTAATTGCTAACAATCTTCCTCAATGTCTCTACAGGGATTTTATTATGCTTTGTGTTGATCTCTTTGAGGCTTGAAGGATTCCTCACCATCATTCTGGGCTTCAGTTGCTCCACAGATTCTCGATAATAATCAAGTATGGACTCCAATATCTTCACACTGTTTTCTGGTAACAATTTCTTCACCACTTTGGAAGCAAGTTTCACATCAGTATCTTGTTAGAGGCTCCAATCTTGCTCAAGGACAAGGTTTTCTGCAGAATCTCAATGTCGTTCTGATAATGTCTTGGAGAATTGGAGTCCTTGTTGGTTGGTGTCCATGGAGACCAGCCTTGCCATCAGAACTGCTCATACTCATCAGGATGCTCTTGGTAGCAATCCCTTGATTCTTCTACCATTCTTGCAAGTCCAGGGGTCACTTTTATCTTCCGACCAGCCCTTTGAGATTCTTCATAGTGTGGTACTTCTTGTACTTTTTGATGATACTTTGCACTGTGGCCACTGGCACTTGGAAACTCTTAGATAAGACTTTAAAGGCTTTTCCTGTCTCCTGAGCAGCCACAAAGTGAAACTCTCTGAGTGATGGAACCTAATCACAAACTCTCAAAGCTCTTTGGTTTTAGCCATGACTTCCAATTGAATAGCAATTGTCTAAACAACTACTCCATCAGCAGTTCTTAGTTTATAGTGCATTAGAACGCTCTAGAACGTGGTAGAAATGATCAAGACCATTTGGATTGAAAAACAGCGGCATTTTCTGAAAAAAATATGAAATATCAAGGGGTATGGATCCTTCTGGACATGGCATTTTAGTAAAAATGTGAGTATAAAAGCACAGACATAGTTAAGATTTCATCCAAACATTAGCATCTCTAGCGCCATGTCTTACCATCCTTTGTCTCTTGTTTATTCCACCCAGGGTGATCAAAAATATCAGCTTGGCTGTTATTAATTTGGGGGTTAGCTGTATTCTTGTATTTTCTACTCAACAACTGAGATTGTGGTTATAGTTTGATGAAAACATCAGATTCTGACTGTTACATCTTTATATTCTGATAGATGTCTGGAAATTCAGAATATCATCCTTTTGCCCACTTCAAAGCAGCGATCAAAGAAAAAAGCAAAAACACAGAAATCTCTCGTGTTAAATAAGCAGTCCCAGTCTATCTCTATTACATGAAAACGTGCTTGTGTCTCTTTTGAGATCAGTGAAATGAGCTTTTAACCCTTTACGCTTCAGTGCGTCGTAGGTGTACCGCCGGCGGTACACCTACTAATTTGCATAGGAATTTCAATAATGTCCGACGGCTGCAAACCCGATTATACAAACACTATACGCCGATGGAAAGCTTAGATTCTCATGAATCCGCCGGTATAAACCACTTTCAGATGTGATTACCACAGCGGGAGAGAAAAACACATTTGTCCGACAAAAACAAATATCCATCCATCCGTTCTCTATACACGGCTTCAACGCACACAGCGCGACTCACATTTCCGGGTTCATTATTACACACAGAAAAAAAGATTCCACAAAAAACGGTCATAATCCAACCTTTTACATCCAGATGACACAAGCTAGTAAACTATTTTGTCCAAACATGTCCTGAAGTCGGTATAAAATCCACGAATCGGTCGTTTTCAAGGAAATGCACCTCGCGATGTGCATCCAATATTCCCTGTATTTTTCGTAATTTTTTTTATTTAAAAATAGAATATTAGCGATTTTTTGTACTGAAAACGGCTGGAATTGACTGAAGCTTAAAGGGTTAAGGCCCATTAATGTAAACACCGCGTGGCTATCAGCTGGTCAAAAGGGTCAGGAGTTGTGATCAAGACGAACATGTGCAGGTCAGAAGAAACTCAGGGATCCAAACGTCTCTGAGGTCACGAATGTGATTGAATTCATTATGGCGTGTGATTCACCATCAAGCATTTAAGATGAACCGTGACATTCAGACTGACACGAAATAGACTTGGAGTGGGCGTATGTGCTTCGATTATCACTGCGAGGCAAAAGGAGTCGTAGGAAAGAAGACTCTGTACAAAAACAAAGACTGTATTTGTCCTTCTTTTGCCTCTGAAACTGATTTGTCGACACTGTAGGAGTTTACCCATCAACATGTTACTCTGCATTGGTGTTTTTTTTTTTTATGTGTTTATACACAAAGCCTGATCGCTGCATGAAGCCATGTAATCGTCTGTAGCTCCTGACAGGGCTTGTTTCATCACGCAGGGACAATCATCTCCAAAATGCAGCTGCGGGGTTACAGCGAGGCAAACAATGCAGGATTGTGTTCCTTTATGTCGGCTGAGAGACAAAAAGAAAGACTGACGGGAAGCTGAGACAGAGATTCTGAATGAAGCAAACATGCCAGACTTTCAATTAGACTCGCCTCTGAATATGTAATCTGGATAAAAACATGTTAATGCTTGCAACGACATGTGACAAATCTCAATTATAATTCATGGCCAGCCAGGTGTAAGGCAAACCCACGCAGAGCAGACGTCAGAGCACCAGCTAGTGTCTCCACGGCCTTTGTTCTGCCGCGACCAGACGGGCTAAGAAGCGTAATGTCGGGGAACAACAGGTGAAATTGGACCGTTGCCGTGGAAAATATGCAGTCGCACCTGCCATGTTTGTTTATGTTGACAGCTGAAGGATTTGCCGTTTTCTCCACCTGCCCGTTTGCTCCGCTCGCTGCACCTGAAGATTTACATCCAACCTCAATGTATCAGTCTTCAATATATGGGGGAAATGACAGACGAGTGACAAATTAAAGGAAAAAAGCTGCACAAATGAGTGGAGAAACGACTGCAGATGCTTCGACACAGGTGCAAAGTGAGGTACAATTAAGCAATTAATATCCAATCAGGCTCTGTGGCATGTTATAAAGATGCCGAGCAGTTGATTCTGTATCAAGATGGCAAAAGGAGAAGAACTCAACGGCTTTAAAGGACATAAAATCCTCAAATCTATAAATATACAAATTCATTTTAAAAGATTAGCCTCTGCTCTCTACTGCATCACTGGTGTGTGCAATACAGGTTTCAAGTTTTCACATTATTCTGATCTAAGTTGCCTTTTAGATGAGGACTGACTTCTAAACAACCTGTAATGATAAAGTAACTGAACAACTTCGGTAACTTTCAGTTGTTTCATGTTTCTTTGTTGTCATTTTGCATCTGTGGAAGTTTTGTGTCTCTTTGTGCATCTATTTGTTGAAGTTTTGTCTTTCTTTGTGCTCATTTTACATCTCTGATTGCTATATTGCCTCAATATTTTACCTCTCACTGTAAATGTTTTGTGTCTTTGTATTAATTTTCCGTCTACTTATTTTTTTTCTAATCATTCTGTTGTCATATTACATCTGTGCTCATTTCGTAGTAGTATCTTGTAGTAGTAGTAGTGGTGGTAGTCTGTGTACTTTTACTGTAGTGATATGACTGTTCTATGTAAACTCTGGCCTTGTTATTGATTTAGTTTTTTGTTTGCAGTGTTTTTCTTGTTGCTTTGTATGCTTTTCTTTGTGGATGTTTGTCCATAGCAGTCTTCTGTCACCTCTGAGTTGTCATTAATCTTTTTGTTGTTGTTTTGTGTCTCATTGTAGTTGTTTTGCAACTCTTATTAATAATTTTGTCTCTCATTGTTGCTGTTTTGTGTCTAATTGTAGTTTTGTATTTATTTCAGTCATTTTGCCTCTTATTGTCGTCATTTTGTGTTTGAAGTTGTTTTGCATCTCTTTGAAGCTGTTTTGTGTCTCATTGTAGATTTTTTTGCTGTTCTTTGTGGTCATTTTGCCTGTTGTAGTTGTTTTGTGTGTTGTTGTAGTTGTTTAGCCTGTTGTAGATGTTTTGCGTCTGTTTTAGTCATTTCCTCTCTAATTGTAGCTGACTTGTGTCTCGTTGTTGATTTGTGTCTCATTGTTGTTTTGTGTAACTGTCGTCATTTTGTGAGTATTTTTAGTCATTTTTTTCTCATTGTCATTTTGTGTCTGATTGTAGCTGTTTTGTGTCTGATAGTTGTTATTTTATGCCTTTTGTAGTTGGTTTGTGTCTATTTTTGTAATTTTGCTTGCAATTGTAGTCATGTTGTGTCTGATTTCAGTTGTTCTGAATCACTTTGTGGTTGTTTTGTGTCTCCTTTTTGTAATTTTGGAAACTATGTTTTAGTGACGTATTGGACGGCATACTAAACTAAGACGCTTTTTTCCCACATTTTGGACCACATACTAAACGATGACGTTGTTACGGCCCCAGAGCCTATGTCTTCTGCTGCTCCTCTTACAGGTCTCTGGCTGGGTGGAGCTTTAATCAACTAACCAGTCACACCAAGGAAGTGCACTAGGTCAGCCAGATGAGCCAGAGCGCCCTCTGCCTCTGCTCGCTTCTGTGAATTGCCATTGCTCCTCTCGGCTTAACTCCACACCTCCTGCTGGCCATGTGGTCTTTTGTGGTATTTGGTGTTGTTTACACTGACAACACGCACTACATATTTTCCACTACCACCACACAACCTCACACACTACTGATTCTAACTACCACACCCCATTATTATATTTTGTTCGAAATAAACAATTTTTTGTGGACTTAAAATATGTGTGCTTTTCCTCCTTTGTTGAGGCCTGCAGAGCTGGTAGTAATGTTTTTTCCACGCTTTGGATGACATACTAAACTATGACGTTTTTTTCCCCCACATTTTGGACGACATTAAACTATGACATTTTTGGTCACACTTTGGACGACATACGAAACTATGACGTTTTTGGTCACACTTTGGACGACATACGAAACTATGACGTTTTTGGTCACATTATGGACGACATACTAAACTATGACATTTTTCCCACATTTTTGACGGCGTACTAAACTATGACGTTTTTTCAAAGTTGTTTTTTGGGCCCTTTTGTTGGTTTTATTGAATATATAAGTTGACAGAAAGACCTGAAGTAAAGTAATATAAGCTGGGCTTGAACCTGCATCTCGAACAAAGTCTTGTTTATAAGCTACCCTCTCATCCCGTTGAGCTAACCGGACAGCTTTTATAAAGTTGTTGGACCACATACTAAACTATGACATTTTTTCCCACATTCGGGACGACACACTAAACTATGACGTTTTTTCAAAGTTGTTTTTTTGGTCCCTTTTATTGGTTTTATTCAATATGTAAGTTGACTGAAAGACCTGAAGTAAAGTGATATAAGCTGGGTTCGAACCTGCATCTATAACAAAGCCTTGTTTATAAGCCACTCTCTCATCCCATTGAGCTAACCAGACACCTTTTACCCAATTGTCGGACCACATACTAAACTATGACGTTTTTGGTCGCATTTTGGATGACATACTATGACATTTTTGGTCATATTTTGGATGACACACTAAACTATGACACTTTTGGTCATATTTTGGATGACACACTATGACATTTTTGGTCATATTTTGGACGACATACTAAACTATGATGCTTTTTTTCCCCACATTTTGGACGACATACTAAATAACTATTACGTTTTTTCGGGCCCTTTTGTTGGTTTTATTCAATATGTAAGTTGACAGAAAGACCTGGAGTATAATGCCATAAGCTGGACTTGAACCAGCATCTCTGACAAAGTCTTGTGTACAAGCTACCCTCTCATCCGTTGAGCTAACTGGACACCTTTTACCCAATTGTTGGACCACATACTTAACTATGACATTTTTGGTCACATTTTGGATGACACACGAAACTATGACATTTTTGGTCATATTTTGGACAACATACTAAACTATGACTTTTTTGTTATAT
This sequence comes from Acanthochromis polyacanthus, assembly GCF_021347895.1. NCBI lineage: Eukaryota > Metazoa > Chordata > Actinopteri > Pomacentridae > Acanthochromis > Acanthochromis polyacanthus. Next base: position 4,737,198 of record NC_067128.1, read on the forward strand.
TTTGGATGACATACTAAACTATGACTTTTTTGGTCACATTTTGGACGACATACTAAACTATGACTTTTTTGGTCACATTTTGGACGACATACTAAACTATGACTTTTTTGTTATATTTTGGATGACATACTAAACTATGACGTTTTTGGTCACATTTTTGGACGACATACTAAACTATGACTTTTTTGGTCAGATTTTGGACGACATACTAAACTATGACGTTTTTGTTATATTTTGGATGACATACTAAACTATGACTTTTTGGTCACATTTTGGACGACATACTAAACTATGACTTTTTGGTCAGATTTTGGACGACATACTAAACTATGACGTTTTTGGTCACATTTTGGACGACATACTAAACTATGACTTTTTTGGTCAGATTTTGGACGACATACTAAACTATGACGTTTTGTTATATTTTGGATGACATACTAAACTATGACTTTTTGGTCACATTTTTGGACGACATACTAAACTATGACTTTTTTGGTCAGATTTTGGACGACATACTAAACTATGACGTTTTTGGTCACATTTTGGACGACATACTAAACTATGACTTTTTGGTCAGATTTTGGACGACATACTAAACTATGACGTTTTGTTATATTTTGGAATGACATACTAAACTGACATTTTTTGGTCACATTTTGGACGCACATACAAAAACTATGGATCATTTTTTGGTCACATTTTGGACGACATACTAAACTATGACTTTTTTGGTCACATTTTGGACGACATACTAAACTATGACTTTTTGGTCACATTTTGGACGACATAAAACTATGACTTTTTGTCATTTTGGACGACATACTAAACTATGACGTTTTTGGTCACATTTTGGACGACATACTAAACTATGACATTTTTGGTCACATTTTGGACGACATACAAAACTATGACATTTTTGGTCACATTTTGGACGACATACTAAACTATGACTTTTTGTCACATTTTGGACGACATACTAAACTATGACTTTTTTGGTCACATTTTGGACGACATACTAAACTATGACTTTTTGGTCACATTTTGGACGACATACTAAACTGACTTTTTTGGTCACATTTTGGACGACATACTAAACTATGACTTTTTGGTCACATTTTGGACGACATACTAAACTATGACTTTTTTGGTCACATTTTGGACGACATACTAAACTATGACTTTTTTGTTATATTTTGGATGACATACTAAACTATGACTTTTTTGGACACATACTGACGACATACTAAACTATGACTTTTTTGGTCACATTTTGGACGACATACTAAACTATGACTTTTTTGGTCACATTTGGACGACATACTAAACTATGACTTTTTTGTTATATTTTGGATGACATACTAAACTATGACTTTTTTGGTCACATTTTGGACGACATACTAAACTATGACATATTTTGGATGACATACTAAACTATGACGTTTTTGGTCACATTTTGGACGACATACAAAACTATGACATTTTTGGTCACATTTTGGACGACATACTAAACTATGACTTTTTTGGTCACATTTTGGACGACATACTAAACTATGACTTTTTTGTTATATTTTGGACGACATACTAACTATGAAGTTTTTGGTCACATTTTGGACGACATAACTAAACTATGACTTTTTTGGTCACATTTTGGACGACATACCTAAATGACTTTTTTGTTATATTTTGGATGACATACTAAACTATGACGTTTTTGGTCACATTTTGGATGACTATTAACACTATGACATTTTTGGTCACATTTGGACGACACTAAACTATGACCTTTTTTCCCACATTTTGGACGACATACTAAACTATGACGTTTTTGGTCACATTTTGGACGACATACAAAACTATGACATTTTTGGTCACCATTTTGGACGACATACTAAAACTATGACGTTTTGGTCACATTTTGGACGACATATTAAACTATGACCTTTTTTCCCACATTTTGGACGACATACTAACTATGACGTTTTTGGTCACATTTTGTATGACATATAACTTATGAACATTTTAGTGACATTTGGACGACATACTAAACTACGACGTTTTTCTCAAAGTTGCTTCTTGAGCCCGTTTGTTGGTTTTATTTAATAGGTAAGTTGACAGAAATACAGGAAGACCTGCAGAAAAGTGCCATGAGCTGGAATCAAACCTGCGTCTCTGACACAGTCCTGTTTACAAGTCACACTCTCAACCAGTTGAGTTAACTGGGCACTTGCTTCCCATTTGTTGGACCACATACTAAACTATGATGTTTTAGTGACATTACCTATAATCACCCCTTCTATGTTTCATCTATCTCAAGATATTATATTAATAGGGTGCAACATATTAGCTTTTGACCTGAAAAATGTTCCTCCCTGCAGTGTCATCCATTAAAACCATACTTTGAATCTGAGCTTTCTGTGAATCAGCGACACAAGCCTCAAGATTTTGCATCAAAAAATCTCTAAAATTTCATTCATAATTGCCAAAGCACCTTTAATAATTCTTGAACAGGAAAAAAACTAATCAAAGCGGCAGAAAATGCAAAGCTGAGCCAATCCAAGGACCTCTGGATTTGGTAAAATAAGGCAGGTGATCATTGCATTTATTCCAAATGACGACAGATCTCCAAGTAATCCTGGCCTTACAACTTTAGAGAGGGCTTTTGTAGCAGCGCTGCAGTACATAAACTTCAAATTACAAAGACAAATGCACATTTGAGAGGCCAGAGGTGCAAAAACCACTGATCTGCAGAGATCAGTGGAACAAAGAGTCAGATCAGTCATCCTTCCCTGAATGCTGGACCCCTACCGTGAGGAGATCTGGTGGCATTTTGCTGCTGTGGTTTGGGTCATTTGTCCCCTTTCGATGGAAGGGTCACTGCCAAATCAATACAGAGTTGTTCCAAGATGAGAATGCTCCATCCAAAAGGCCCGAGGGGCCACTGAAATGGTATTGATTAAAACTGTAGTGAGTCAAAATATTAAGGCCTTCACAGTCAGAAGGTTTTTAACAGACTGAGCACAGTAAAGGAGCCAAACATGTTATCCAGTACTTCTGTTGCATCCAACTCTTCCAATAACGTCAAATAAAGGAATATCTTTTGGAAAAATTTAATTCAATCCCTCCAGTAGAGTTGCAAATAATTGAAAAATCATAGTTTGAAGCTGTTCTGCCAGCGCAACACCCTACTAGGCTGCCTGTTCATCTCTTGCCTCCATTTTCCCATCACTCATAGCAGATCTCGAGACACTTGAACTCCTTGGCTTGGGGAAGCAACTCCACCGGTTTCCGACAGAGAACCATGGCCTGGACTTGGAGGTCCACTGCCCCATCATAAAGCTTCACACTCCAACCGCTCCAGTGCTGCTGAAGGTCACAGTCTGAGGAAGTCAACAGAACCACTCATCTGCAAAAAGCAGAGACGCAATCCTTAGGTCCCAACCGGATCCCCTCCTCCACCCGGCTGCACCTCGACATCCTGTCCATGAACACCAGAAACAGGATCGGAGACAAGGAGCAGCCCCTGGCGGAGTCTAACACCGTACAGCAAACGGTCTGACTTACGCTGCTTTTTTCTTTAATTGTCACCTGCCTGCATAGAAATAACAGGTTTATTTACATGTTAAATTAAAGTGTGGCAGCAAATTATCTGAATTGCACAGCTATTTGCAAACTTGAGGTTAGTGGACTGATTCAAATGCAGCAAACAATGTTTATACAACCCCGATTTTAGCATAATTCTGATGTATCTATCTGGTGCGTAGAGTAGATTTTAATAGTTTAATTAGCAACTCTACAAACATAAGAGTGGTGCTATAATCTCTCTCCTATTGGACGTTCATTTCTTTGGAACTTCTCACCCACATGTGCCGTTCTTGCAGAAGAAGCGACTCTCTACAAATATGTGACCTGTTTCTGTCGATGAGGCAACTTTTCTAAACACAGCAGCTTCAGCAAACGTTGCTCAAACAGAAGTAAATAGAACATTTGCCGGGAATTATTTTCTGGAGGCAGATTAATACACATTATTGTCCTTGTCTCTGTTTACGGCAGCAGGACGGTGTTGGTGGAATCCACTAAAAATAAACAACATGTTCAGATAATTAAGTGACACCGGTCAAACGGAAAAAAGAGGAAGGTACTGTATCAGACTTTATGCACAGACCAGTACTCATTAGTCTGATTATTGTTGGTTTGGGTCTTTTCAAGGCATTCACATCCTTACTTAGGTAAAATACCCACATATAAAAGGGAACAATAATCCACAGATTTGGGAAAAAGCCTACTTTAGTAAAAGGACTTATATTTAGCAGCAAAATGCAGTTAAATATTGCAGTGAAAGTCCACAGTTTGATTCTTCTGATTTGATATATTACTAAATGTGTCATCATTAGATTATCAATAGTGAAGCATCAGTGTTGACTGCATCTTACTGTTGCTGCAGGTGAAGCGACTATTTTATATTTGGTTATATACAGGAACAAATAATCTTTGATTTTTGGTGAGATATTGAACCAATTGAGCATTTATTGAAATGAAAACCAAGTGAGCAGCTCAGGGAGAAAAAATGTGATGGAGCTGTTACAACTCAGACTCTGAAATATGAGCAGACTAAAGAAGGAGGAGAATATTTTGAGTGAGGCACCTCAAATGTACACTAAAGTACATTATTTGAGTGCTTTCTAAACAGTATTTTAGATTTCCTCCTTTGAGACTGCTGTGGACGCTGCCTGTCAACAGAAAACTGGCAAACCAATGTGATTTTAATGTCATTCTGAAAATCGGGAACATGTGTCCGGACGTGGGCTTCGTCAGCTAAGAATATGTCACCTCTGGGATGACGTGTTTGCATTCAAGCTGAGAAAATGTGGCGCATAAGCAGCCCACACCGGCCCTCGGGCCCTTCACTTTGTAACATTAACTAGGATACATGCATCTGAGTCACAGACCATAAAAAATTAATGGATGCAGTAAAGTGTCAGGCGTGATGCAGGCTGCCGCTGGATTTGCTCGGTGGCATTACACGTCTAAAAGCCTTGTGTGTGTTTGTATGTGTGTGTGTTTCTCTGTGTGTGTGTGCTAGCATTTTTTTCCCTTCTGATTATGGAGCAACATGAAAAAGACTCCAGCACCAATCAGTAAGTGTGATATAATGTGATACAGGAGGTCAGGCGAGAATAAAACACCCGCTGCATGTTGTTGCAATGCATTAGATGACTGACACAGTTGGTATTTAGTCCTTTTCCTGCCTCTAGATGCTGATGAAACCGCTGATTTTAGGGAAGATGCAGTAGATGCATCCCCCTTAATGGTAGGAACACATGTATTCGTCCCTCCTAATCAGAGACTATAAAAAACAGGAGTGAAGGCAATGCATCAGTGACATACACTGGTTGCAGTGTTTTAGAAAACTAGCATACCTTCCATTACGTTTCAATAATCATTTTACTGTCTCAATTAATAGTGTGAAGACTTTTTCAGTCCAACATGATTTGTCCTTGGGGATAAAACTACAGTGATGGGTTTCATCAATCCAAATTTGTTTGAAAATTGTTTGATAGTTTCACTGAAATGCATTAGTGCAGTTTTCACGTAGTTTCTTTACAAGTCTCCTAAGGTGTGCTAGTCTGCTACTGCCTGGGTCTCTTGTCATCTCTGAATGCTCATGAACCTCCCCTGGTGGATGCTGCAGCTGTTGAGGACCAGTGGTTGCCCTTATGGGATGAGCTCTACAGCATGAAAACATCCTACATCCCGGCCTAAACAACAGACTCCCTGCAGCCTTCACTGAGGGCTGACAGACTTCATGTCGGGGTGTACAAAAGTCGGTGCAGGATTCCTTTCCGATGACACCCGGTGTAGTCCAGCCACTCTGAATTATAACATCAGGGAGGTGCAGAAGCTTCACCTTGTCGCCCTTCAGGTTTTAATGGCATTTTATCTAATGTGCATCAAGGTGAGATCATCCCATTATCTTTTTTCATTTTATTTCTATGTGTTTTTTATTGTTGTGCTAACATTGAAAGTATTACCTTGGTGATAAATAGGCTGAGGTGGTTACATATCAATTAAAGTGCTAATCCCAAATAAATCTTAATTAATCTTAAAATTACAAATGTTTAAAAATTTCTCAACCAAAATGAAAGATTTTATCATGACAAATTTTCAGCTGCTCACCTAGGCCAAGCATGGATTCCCTTTGTAAATCAAGGCCCCATTTAGTGTAAAATAAACATGAAAGCAGCGTCTGTTTCAAGGCTGGATAGCTTGTGATTGACAGATTAGTATCATATCAATGTGCTTTGTCAGATTCCACCCGCTTGCTATTAGGACCAGTTCCAAAGGACAAGATGGCGACAACCAACTGTAAACTCAAGGCTTCAAAGCAAGAGTTCACAAACCAGCAGGCCCTTTACAAATACAGAGGGTTCTCACTTACACTGGACTACAGATGGAAATTAGCATGATGCTAAATCTGTTGCACGCCATCTTTTTAATGTAACTGCACCGCTGTCCTTTTTCAAATAAACTTGAAACTTGAGTTTCGTTCCTACAGTGTGAAGTAAGCCAACTTTTGCCGTAAGTCGGAACGCCGGTGAAATGCAAACAAAGCTGTAACGTGCATCGCCATATCAACAGTTTACAGTATTCGCCAAACTACAGTAACGACAACAGTCATTAGCTCACACTGAAGCACAAACAAAGATCTGACTTACACTTGGGAAACATGAAATTAGCGAATGTAGCAACGTGGCGGCAAATGTATAGTGCAGTGTGACGTCATGATTCATCCGCTCCACTTGCCAACTAGTTCACTTAACCAGTTCCGACGTAACGACGAAACGCTGTATCTAAACAAGGACCAGCTGGTAATCAGTTCTGCTGTAAGCAGAAAACGGCGTGAAGTCAAGGACGTTGTAAACCAAGGACCTTCTGTAGTCTATATCCCCAAATAAAACATGATGAAAGATCATTTTTACTCATTGTGCCTGAATTGTCTTTAGAAATCTACCAGAAACAGATGCAGAAAGGGCACTAATTACTGGGAAAAAAAAAAAAAAAAAATCACAAGAAGGCAGAAAATTAAGTGCTGGATGCCCATATTCAAGCTGTATCTACACCCATGATGCTTGACCATACAACCTCCACCCTTGACCACACAGACCAACTGTCTCCAAAAACACACAAATGATAAAATCTAATCATTAAGCAGGCGCCTTCAGCATTGCAGCCACTTCACTAATACGGTTAACTGCAGTGGGAATGATGAACCTGGCTTCCCTCCATACTTGTCTCTCTTTCTCACACACATGCGATAAACCGTTAATGATGGGCTGTCAGTCACGGAGATACTGACATGTATCATTTCCCCTGAGATACAAAGTACAGCATTTATAGAGTGAGGAAAGAGAGAAGGGAGGAAAAAGGGAAGGGAAGGGAAAAAAAACACCTCGCTCAGATAACAAAACCACTCCGACTCTATACACCTCAGCACTGACAAAAAGATCCATTAAGAGGCAGAAGAGTGCATCATGCTGCAGTTACAGCCACACTGGAATGGCATACAAACACCGACTGTTTAACAATAGCGACAGTATCCTGCACACTTGCTGTTAAAAGCATTCAGCGGTGGAAGATGGTGCACAAATAGGCAGGAAAAAAAAAACACACTAACAAAACCTGCATTCATTCAAGTTGTTAACCAAGCTTACGGCATACAGGTCCACAGCATGTAACCTTTAAAAAGTGAGTGCGTGCACTGGAATGCAATGGAAGTTTGTTTTAAAAAAACCCCAACAAATTCATCGCCTGCAGAAAGGAGCTGATGCTCTAGATTCTATCGAGTAGCAACTCATGCCCTGTAGTTACAAATTCACATTAATCCCTGCAACACCCCAGCTATCTATCTCACTCGCATGAACACTATCTCACCGTCTCTCTCTTGCATTCTCTTCTAGCTGCCCCCACTCACCCTCAGATACATGTGTGCAAAGCAAAAAAAAAAAAACAGTGTGCAAGTCTGCCGCGTTTGTAAAGAAAGTCTGTCAGTTTGTAACCAGATCAAAGTTTTTCAGGGTGTATAGAGGTTGGCATTTTTAGCAAAACGTCTCCACCAGTATGGATAGAGGAATGCATTGGTACAAGCTTAGATGATCTCTCAATTTTTTTGTCTGACGCCGAAATAAAGTCTAAATTCCCTTTGTCAAACACTTTGACATGCGAACTAATACTTGAACACTTGCGCATGATTAAATGCAAATCACAGTCATCAGCAGCAACACTAACCTTCTGAACTCAAAGCAGTTTCTGTATGTTTTTTTGCTCCAGTCATATTTTTACTTTCTGCAATATAAAGTTATGCACCTCTATGGAAACAGCACACCATGGCTAGAAGTAGAAATAACTCAGAATGCATTTTGTGAGTATGACACTGTTTAAATGCCATAAATCATACAAAAAAGATGCATTTGTTGATTTTCTATTTACCAAAACAGATTTTCCAAGTGCCCGTAAATGTTACTGATGCTGGAAAAAATAAGGATGCTCTAAATACTATAAAGATTTTCCAAGTTATATTTTTAATTCATTTCCATACTTGTCCCTACACAGCCTGCAGTTCAGCCGAAAAGTATGTGAATTTTTGCCACTTGGTTGATCACAGCTGAGTCACTACTGGCTTCTTGGTAGCGACAAGGAGTGTAGAATTTTCAAACTTTTGAACAAGATATGTAGAATTAAGTCATTTTGATGAAATACAGTAACTTTAAGATTAGATTTGGCTAATTTTCCCATGGAAATATAACAATTCTTTCTGTTTTTACAATTTTTGGCTCTGACTAATAGCGCAACTTTGGTGATTTCTTTAAAAGATAGCATGCTTTCCAACCCACCTGCGTTTTTTTGGGTTTTAGAGGGTTAAAATCCCCTGCCCAAAATTGTGTTGGTCCTCCTCGTACTTTCAAAACAAAAGTCCTGACCGATCAGGTCATGACTACACGACCTCTGGTTTTGTCCTGTGATGTCTGGCACCGGGACGTTGGCAGCAGATCTTTTGGGTCCTGTGGGTTGCGAGCGACGTGGGGAGTTTGGCCGAGTCAACACCTTTTGGACGTTTCCCTGCCATAGGGGGTGTGTGCTTGGTTTGAAATGATGCTGAGGTGGGTGGTTCATGTCAAAGTAACGTCCACATTAATGCCAGGACCCAAGCAAAGGTGGTGAACTCATGTCAGAAGCTGGAGCAAGCATGTTGTATGTGCTTCATGTAATGACTTTCGCTGACCGTATAGAGATCGGAGCATCTGCCATGAAAATGTGAGATGACTTTTCAGCGGCAAATATGTTTCTGAATGATCACAGAAGTGGTCTGCTAAAATAGTATAGGAATACTACAGGAGACAGTGTGTCTCTGCATGATGCTTCTTGTCATTTAAATATCATAGTCGGTGCACAGGGAGATGTGTGATTGGTCAGGTTAACTATAGTTCGGTAATGCAGGTTATGGCTATGTGCTAGTGTGATTTTAAGTAGGAAAGAAAAAGGAAGCAATGGTCGACTCAGTAAAACTAACTGCAAGCAAAGTTGTTGATAACTTAGTCGCAACACGACTTTATCAGTTTTTGACCCACGCTGAACCTGCGATGCTTTCTAATAAGCCTGTTGGAGGTGTCCCGATCCCAATGCTAACGTCAGGATAAGGACCAATCAGCTGAATGACACAGATCTGTTTTGCCACAAACCTAAACTTGATCCTGTGTTTACGTCCACTGTTGTAAATTACATGCAATGTAATGCAATGCAACATTATCAATCAAAATTAGTAATGTGATTTGAGATCAGTGAACCTCTGTCATGTGCTGATCTTGAGTTAAAACTGGTCAGAGGTCATTAAGTGTCACAAAAGCCTTTGTCATGGTGATCCTTTACTTGCTAACCCCAACAATATTCTCTGCTGCTGCACTAGTCTTGTTGCTACAGTATTAAACAGCAGCACAACCAGGTACTACAGCTAATCTAGAATACCTGAGTAGTGTATCTTCTATCAGCAGATACTAAATAGTGAGTGACTTAGTTTTCTTATCAGGGTTAAAAAAAGCTTGACTGGGAGATTCCTAAAGCTCACCGGTCCCTTTGGATAGCAGGACACTTGCATTGCTAATCACTTTTTAAAAAACCAAATGTTTAGATCAAAGAAAAAGCAATAACGCAACAGTTTGTATCAGTTGTTTTCAATTCTGATAATCTCCAATGAAATCATGTTCAACAAACAAACTATAATGAGTTAGGGAGAGTTAATCTTGGAGCTACAATGAATGAAAATAACAATGACCAGTTATGCAAAATAAACACCAGTTTTCATGGCCTTGAAATTCACAGCTTCACTTTTGTTTTCAATCAATTAGGTTTAAATTACCCACAATACTAGACGCAACTCTAAACAATGTTTGCAATTTAAAAGGTTCATCGAGATCGTTAAATTCGAACTTCAGTCTTGCGACCTTGCATTTAATTCAGTGGCGCTAACTGATCCCCCAAATTACTTTTTATAGTGTTACAGTTTACTAAAGTACGCCGTCTTTCTGTCCTCCAAATCTCATCGTCCTTCTGATTTAGCTCTTCATCCACTTAACGACGGCCGACCACCAAAGTGAAATGTCATACTATCGCTCATCTAATGGTTCAACAGAATTATCCAGCATCCTTGGATCCAAGGTTTCGCTGCTCTGTAACGAGATGATCAATGTTATACACTTCACCTGTCAGTGGTTGTAATGTTGTGGCTGGTTGCTGTATTAGTCAGTGCAAACTTACAGTGATAAGATGTTGAACAGAGCAAGCGTTACTCCCGCTAAACACCAGAACCTTCTTATTACGAGCCTCATAGCCTGCTAATGTTAACATTTAGCCCAAAGCTGTTCTAATCAGAGCAGAAGATCTGAAGATCAGAAGACATCCACATGGTAGTTTGGCTCCACTGGAACCGGCATGAGGAGAGAAGAAGTGCATGTGTGTGCGAGAGCGTCGATCCCTCATAGCCCTCTGTTTCCTGTCAGATGTAATGAACTGAGAGGTTGTGATTTGGCTTGAGGCAAACGGAGCTACTGTGTGTGAATCAGCTCCAGCCTGGAAGGCATTCAAAACAATCTGCACACAGATATAGGCATCATTTGCTTGCATTAACATTTTTCACATTTGCCAAGAATGTTCATTAGCAGCGAGGTGGGGGGAAAATCTCAGCAGCACGGCATAAACATCTCTGTAGGGTCCAGGTAGAAGGGAAAACGGGCAGAATTTGCTGCTGAACTTTCATTTTCGAGCACAATACAAACGTGTGCATCGCATGTGGACTGTTTTGACAAAGGACGCTGCCGATAGCGACTGCGGATGCTCATTCATCTGTGACTTCCTCTTTGCATATTTGCTTGTATCTCATCCAAAACGCTTCAGTCACACCGACGCACTGTGAGGACGCAAGGAGTAAAGGAAGGAAAGCAGGGAAAGGAGACGGCGATAATATTTTTTTTGCATGAATGTGCCCGTCTGTCTGCATGTGTGTGGTGTCAGATGACGGAGGCATGTAGCAGTGAGCAGGACTGAGAACATCCATTTTGAAGAGGGAGGAGCAGTGAGAGTGGGTGTTGGAGGACAGAGTCTATCTGTGTTGTGTCAGCTGCCATCTGTGTGTCAGAGCACATCACAGAAGCTGTGAGGCCGTCGCCCACACCTCCACTATCACCCTGCTGTCTGCTGGGCGCAAACACTCACACAGTCACGTCTTCAAACTATTCCTCAGATGTGCGAATTTTGGTTTGCTGCCCTTCTACACATGTGGACATCTAGTAATGGTGCATGTATGCAGGATGTGTGGACACGAGGGAGCTGAGCACATGTATGTTGTTCCTCTGAAGCCAGCGTTTTTTTTTTTTTACATTTTAACACGCTAAACCCAGAGCAATTTTGTGTATTTTTTTTGCTCCTGTCACATTTTTACTGTCAGGTTTCACAGTAATATAAAGTCCTGCACCTCTATGGAAACAGAACATCCAAGAAATAAAGAAACCTCAAAAACATCTGTGCAGCACGACAAAATAATGCGTTATTAATACTGGAAAAAACACTATACATGCGTTACTATTTACATTTTTGCAATCGCTACAAACTCTACATTTTCTATTCTATTCTGCACATCACCTCTAGAAAGATGCTTCACCATGCTTAATGTATATCCCAACAACTTACTCGTCTGTAGACCATTTTTAAGCCACACTACATTTATTTTACCGATCCACTATGTTTTGTTTTCCTCCGAACCTCTATAGTTTGTTTCCATACTTGTCTCATCTCTGCTTTGTGCAAACACAGCCTGAATTTTACAGAAAAACTCACTGAATTTGTGTCACCTGACTGTTGGCAGATGAGGCATTAGTGGCTTTTTGGTTGTGTTGAGGAGCAGAGAATTTTTTATCTTTTTTTTTTGGCATTATTAAAAAAATAAAATGCACAGAATAAAGTGATTTGTTTAAATTTGTGGGTTAAATTTAAATAATTTTCCTGATGGAACAGCGTGTCATGTGTGATTAGTTCAAGGATTAATCTAAAGCTGAAAAATCTAATTATTCTTTGTGGTTTTTTTTTAATACAGTTTTTGGCTGTGATAAAGGACAACGTTTTGTCATTTTAAAAAAAAAGGTAACATGCCTTCAAACCTGCTAAAAGCTTTTGGGTTTCAGAACATTAGTGGTAATTCTGTGGTCCAACTTAGTTCCAGCTGTACTGGAATCACATCTTAGAGCCTGAAGCCATCTGCCTCTGGCAACTCAGAATAATTTATACAAATATATATCAAATAGTAACCGAATGCAATGCAGTGTGATGCATGTGTACCTACGATTGATAGCATCAAGGTCTAAAGTCAGTGACGGTAACAGTAATCAGTGAGAAGTACTACAGAGCTGTAGATGACATTCCAACATCTAATTTAACTTGTAATTTGACAGTTTACCCCGCTGTCTTCCATTTATACATACGTTCTCGGATGTGGCAGCGGGAGCACAAATACAAACTCACCGCTCGCTACGCTCCGTTTCACAAAAGACAGCTCAACGCAAATTGTCAGAGATGAAAACAAAAACAGCAGCTTTGTGACGACTAATTTGAACTCGTTTGCATGCACCTCTGCTCCCCGTGTTGATTTTCTCTGCATGTGACAGCTGTTTGTACCTGTGCTCTCCCTGCCCGGGTTGCTAATCAATGTTTCATGGTGAAATCCTGAATCCCACCTTGGAGATGAAGGGCTCGGCGCAGCTAAGAAATGTAAATGTTTGTGTATTTGCATCCTATAGGAGGTGCATCATTTTGCTGGCATGCCTGCAGCTTCACCAGAGGAGCCGTGAGGTAGACGTAGCAGCAGTCGCTCTTCATTTTAACACGACACGAGTGACTAAGCTCCTCGTGACATCAGAGCCGAAAACGTAAACATTAAAGCAGGGAAATGAATTCCACTGGAATCAATATATTTAACATTTCTCCACAGGTGCTATTAATATTGTAGAGAGATACGGGGCGTCCACATGCTACACATCAGCTAACTGACAGGGCCTGGTTATATTTTTACATCCTCGACAAACCAGATGTTTTTCACACAACTCTGACATCAAATAGGGGCTGAATGTATCTTTCAACATCTTGCTGGCTACTTGCTCCTCTGTTTTCTGTTTGTGATGGAAGCTGCTGTTCTATTATCGATCAACTACGCTTTATTTTGCTCTGAGTCTCTCTAGTCGTCTGTTCTGAGCAAACACAGCCTGCAGTTCAGCCGAGCGTTGGTCACAGTTAAATCAGTTATGGCTCCTTAATTGTGCTGAGAACTCATTTTTTACAATATGTGGTGAGTTTTACATTAGGTGTGGGTTAATGAGATTTAAATTTCTTTGAAAAATCACAATATGAAGATTAGCTTTGGCCGTTTTTCCTGGCAGAACAACACATCACGTATGATACGTTCTGGGACTGCCGGATAGTAAAAAAAGTTAAGATTTTTTGAATTTTTTCCAATTTCTGCTTTGACAAATTTCTAGTTTTTGAGTTCAGAAGATTAGTTTGAAGCATTTTTAGAAGTGTGACAACATAAGAAAAGCAACACAGCTAATAATACTTTAGGGTCGTAACCTAGTTATGCTAAAGTATGTGACTTATAAAAGGGTCTTAGCTATGTTATTATATTAGTTAAGTAATTTATTTTTAACGTTTGTCAGGTTTTAATCCCTAATATGTAGATTACACAGATCAAAATCACACCATAAATCACATTACAAGATCTTAACTCCAATATTTAAAATTGTTTGGCTACTTCTAAAACATTCAATCATAAGTTTTTTAAAATTCTTTTTCTGGCAAGTACTTGGATTTGTGTATAATGGCTGTTTGGGCTAATTTTTATTGGTGGAATATCGACTATATTAGTACACATATAATCTGACATTTATTTTTGTCAAAAAACACTTTGGAACATTGTTTTTGAGAGGTGCTATTCAAATAAAATTATTATTATTACTGAATAAACTAAATGAATCAGTCAAAAATCTGTTGGTGCATAATAAATAAATACAAACTCATACATAAGTCATAGGAATTGTTACTAGGTAACCAGATCGAGACAGTAAGAGTGTCTTTTATTATTTATTTATTTTATTTATTATTATAAAGTGTGGCTATTATTATGACACAAAGAGAATATATGAATTTATATGTATGAAAAAGTATAAACTTTTGTGTTCCTTTACTACCTCCTTTAATCATCCTGTCAGACTCACTTCTCGTCCCTCTCTTGGGTCTTCTTGACCCTGAGGTTGCGCACCAGATTTAACCTCTGACCCTCCTCCTCTTTCATGGACTCCTAAATCTCCCTGATTCCCCTCGAGGGTGGCATCGTTCCGCTCGTTATTTGCTTGCGGTACACACATCCGACAGACTGCGCGATGACATCTGGGGATCTGATGGTGTCTTGCTCTCCGTATGGACAGTCTGGAAGTGTTCTCATCCAACAGACCGAAGCCAAGGTCACGAAAAAGACACACGGCGCGCAACACACTGCACTGCCGTCGCTGTAGGAGCACACGCACAACTCATTAACTCTGATGGATTACAGCACATTTCAGGCTAATAGCGCAGACATACAGTAGCAGTGCACACCGAGCCAAAGTGCACATCAGACTATGGCAGCACATCAGATGGACACAGACCTGCCACCTCAGTGTCACCTTCAGCTAATCCTTGTGAGACAGAGAGGAATCCATTCACCGGCCACACAGATTTACCCATAATCCCTGAAAATGAACTCATTCGGAGTGCAAGTCCCCGTTTGGCCACGCATGTGTACACGCAGACACATTCAGCACGCAGCCAGACGCCGTAAAACACATGTAAACTCAAATAAAGGCACCTTGAGGAAGACGAGTTAGAGACAATAGAGAGGGTTCTTTTTTTATTGTCTGTATCAGAGTGTGTGTGTGTGTGTGTAGACGCAGATTTAATTGGATGGGAATGTCACGTAGGACAGGGGACATGAGTGCTGCCGGTGGTGTAGGTCGTACACCAATTACTGCTCTGCGCTCTTCAAAACCAGAAGCCGAATGGAAGACTGAGACCCCACTTCATTACCAAAGTAAGCCTGCGTGTTGATAGCAGCCAAGTAGGGCAGCGCTGTGGGGGGGCGGGGGGCTGCTGGTGGAGCCGGTTGGTGGTGTCAGTGGAGCGAGGAGGGGGAGTGTAAAAATTCAAATTGACACCTAAATTGCTGAGGAGAAAGTGGCTGCAGCCGAAGCTGGAGGTCTCATCGCCTGGTTTAGTTTATTCCAAATAATATTAGTTATCACGGCATCAACCTGGTGGACTGGTGTGTCTAAGTGTATGAATTTACAGTAAGTTAGATTTTAAAAAGCGGATTAAATGGCAGAAAAAAAGAAGATCCTGATCTATGCTTGGAACCTATGAGCCCGAGTCTATTCTAACAATTTTACCACCTTTACTTTACTTTTATTTTAGATATTTCCCGTTTTGCTAAATTATGGAAAATAACTAGCACAATCATATGAAACAGGCCAAAAGCAGCAAAAAAAAATAGTTATTTTACAGATATTTGTCATTGTATGAAAGAAAGAGTAAAATAAAATCACTTGTCATTAAAGGTATTAGACATACAACCTAAACCAGATTTTTTTCAGGACAGTCTAAAGTACTCAGATGTTGCATCATTTGAAATAAAATACTCACAGATTTTCTATATTAGTCTGGAATCTTATCTGTAAAAAGAGATAGTGCTGAGAAAATATGTTAAAAACAACAGAACACTGTTTTGTTCAAAAGCTGTAAAAATAACAGTAACTACAGTAATTACTGCTAATTTTAAAATCTCTTAAAAATACAGATTTTAGTCGTGGATACTATGTACAGTTTTAGCCATTTTTTAAACAGTCAGTGTGTCAATTTTTAGTTTCTTTTGTGATGTTTCTGTAAGAAATCTGAAAAATTGAATATTTTTTGCTGCTTGAAACACGGTAAAAAAAATGTATATCACTTGTCATTTGTTTTTTTTAAAAATTAAAAATCACTTTGTAACATTGTTTTTAAGAGGTGCTATTCAAATAATGTTGTCATGATTATAGAGGAGTAAATAATCTCTTAACATAGCTCTTGTTCTGCTCTTTCTTGGGATGCTGCATTACCCCCATGAACTCATTATTTTTATATCTGTCACCATCTACATTTTGTAATATCATGCAACGCAGAATATCATAGGGAATCGATGAAATGACTGCCTGTCATGGCATTAAAACATCTAGATACTGACATAAATGAAATGATTCAAACTGGAATAATGGATGTGAGGATGGATGAAGGCTGTAACTATGATTCAATTTGATGTAAATACAAAATAATTTTGCCTTGCTGACACTCTGCCGCCCAACAAGCAACTGAAACTGCTCTAAAGGTGAAGTCATGCAGTTTCATTTGAGAAGAAAGGAGGCAAATTTGGTTACAGAGTTTCCCTGTGATCAACCTGAATGTCAGTTTTTTAAATTCAGCAACAGGAGGAAAAGCTGTTGGCAATACTTAGTAAACTGTGCATGACTCTGAGTGTGGATATACTGTGTGCACAGACACACTCTCAATTGAAAGAGCGGCACAAAAGCTGAAAATAGATCTGTGTTTGTGCTTATCCCGTGTAGATGTGAGCATCTTCACCTTGGCTGGACACACCGCACAGATCTATATATAACAACTAACCCTCCCACCTCCAGCGTCGATCTCTCCCTGGGTGCCGGGTGTCTGGATACTGCAAAGGCTTGCCAGGGCCTACGCTTTCTAAAGGTCAGTTGTTGCTTCCTCCTAAGTGGGGACAGCGAACTGACTGCCAACCATCTTGGCGGCATCTGTCACATCCTAATCACTGATAATTAGCCGGCAGCGACGATCTGCTGCAGCCTGGACCCAACCGGACTGACCGGGTCAGATAGGAGAGGGTGTTCAAGGGGAAAATGTGAGTTTTTATGTGAACGATGGAAGGTGAAAGACGCACAAATACAAAAAGAAGGTGAGAGAAAAATGGCTCTCCTGTCGGTAAAGGCTGAAAATTGTCCAAAGTGCCAGCCCATCGTTTATCAGCGAGACAGAAGCACATACAGTTCGTACAAGTCATTACCTGCAGCCTCTCTCTGCCTTTTTTCCTAATACCATCCTCGGGCACACCTACCGCCACTCGCTAATGTTTCTCTGTAACTGACACACACACACACACACACACACACACACACACACACACACACACACACACACACACACACACACACACACACACACACACACACACACACACACACACACACACACACACACACACACACACACACACACACACACACACACACACACACACACACACACACCATCTACCTCCACGTCTCCCAGACCCCAGCGCCCCATTAGGAGACAATGAAGAGAAGACACTGTCTTTGCTCGAGCATGTCAGACGGATACGACATCAGCGGCCTCCGAGGGCCCCAAATACACCCATCATCTTCCTGCCCACCTAATCAGCGCTGCAAAGGAGACTGAGAGAGCAAAGGGACGGAAAGGTTGGAGATGATGGCTAAAAGAAGAAAGGAGGAGGGTGAGGAGGATGGGATGGAGAAGGAAATATGAGGGAGATGTGATGATCTGCCTGACTTGGGCCCACTCACTTCTCCCCAAAGCCTCAAAAACACTGAAAGACACAGCAGGTCCTCAACGAAGCTAAAAAATGCCTGTAGCAGCACGATAGCTGGATGTTCACACACATGCATGCATCCATTAGCTTTAATCAAGAGCAGGGGTGTCAAACATGCGGCCCGTGGGCCAAAACTGGCCCTCCAGAGGGTCAATCCTGCCCGTGGGACGACACTGTAAAGAGTAAAAATGACAGAGAAGACATTAACTGCAGATTGTAAATTAGTAAAACTGTAAATTTGAAATAATTTGTTGACCATGACAAGTTGTTTGATCATAAAGTAACATTCTAGATTGTTCTTTGTTCATGTTTTTGTTGTTTTTTTTGTCTTTTTCGTCTTTTGTCCACTGCTTAGTAACTTTTTTTCTGTTGTTTGTGTCTTATTTTTGTCATTTTGTGTCTTGTTTTGTGTCTCATTTTTATCATTTTGTCTAATTTTTGTCATTTTGTGTCTCATTTTGTCAATTTGTGTCTCGTTTTCGTCATTTTGTATCTCAATTTTGTCATTTTGTGTCTCGTTTTGCCAATTTGTGTCTCATTTTCGTCATTTTGTGTCTCAATTTTGTCATTTTGTCTCATTTTTGTCATTTTGTGTCTCGTTTTGCCAATTTGTGTCTCGTTTTTGTTGTCATTTTGTCTCATATTTGTCATTTTGTGTCTCATTTTGTCAATTTGGGTCTCATTTTCGTCATTTTGGGTCTCGTTTTTGTCATTTTGTGTCTCGTTTTTGTCATTTTGTGTCTCAATTTTGTCATTTTGTCTCATTTTTGTCATTTTGCGTCTCATTTTCTGTCATTTTGTGTCTCAATTTTGTCATTTTGGGTCTTGTTTTTGTAACATTTTGTCTTGTTTTTGTTGTTTTGTGTCTTTTTTTCACTAAAACAAAGGGAAACATTAGGAGCTGTGGTTATTTTTAGGCTATTTTGTTGTGATTTTACTGGTCACTGCAGATCAAACAGGGCTGAATGTTGCCCCTGAACTAAAATGGGTTTGACACTCCTGATCTGGAGCGTCACGCATGAGTTTGGACTGTGAGAAGATCACTGCAACAAATGGATAATTTACTGCTGTTTGTGCAGATGTTCCCTGTTTAGGTAAGTTACAACTAATACCTAGTAAAAATACAGAAAGTATCAGAATTTACACATTAATCCTTAAAATAACAAATCAAATGTGTAAATAATGTCCAAATCAAATATCTGTATTTTTACAAACGTTAAATTGCGATTTTACAGAGTCTGACCATAAAAGTACACCACTTTTGGAACTGTATTTAATCACAAAAATCTTTCATTAATTTACAGTTATTTGCCAGAAACAAATATTTATATTAATGATTGAAAAATTATATATCACTTTTGAACAGTTATTTTTCATAATTTCCCTGTTTTGATAAATGAGAGATAATAACTGATGAAATAACAGAAAGAAAGTATCATTTAATCCTTAAAATAACAGGAAAAAAAATGTAAATAAAGCCAAAATCTGTAGTTTTAAAAAAAAATGTAATTTGTTGTTTCAAGAAATTTGGCTGTAAAATTACAATTTGTGCCGTATTTGTTCAGCAAAAATGTAATAATTTACAGATATTTACCATTTTTGAAAAAAAGTACATTAAGGATGGAAAATGATATGCTACGTTATTTAAATGTCAAAGTGAATTGAAAAGTCATTAAATAATCGATATTTATCAAAAATAATGATTATTTTGGCTATAATCATGCAGCACCACTGTACTGCAATGTTTCTTAAAAACAACAAACTTTGACAAAAAGTGTTGCAGCCCAGACTCTCACAGTGATGGATTACACAACTCCAGAAAGGTTCAAGAGTTTGCTAATAGATTTCCCGTATCGTGTTGAAATTAAATGAAGTAAAACTACAGTGAAATTTCTAAAACTCTGCAGCAGGTTTGAAAAATGGCCGGCGGTGATGTCACGTAAACAGGATCTGTGGTAAATGAGCTGGAACATGCAAAAGGAAGAAAGTGAGCAGAGCAGAGAGAAAACGCAGAGAGAGAAAAAGACATGGGAAGCGAAAATCTACACTGACATTTGAGGAGGGACGTGGGGACCGTGGAGGGTAATGAGGGGCTGTGTGAGCGTGGATGTGGGGTTTGCTTAGAGGGGGAACCGATGCCTTGACAGCGCAGTAGGGGCCAGCGCTGTGAAGTTGGTTAATCCTGAGGAGCGGGGATTAGCTCCACAGGGGGGAACTGCCTCAGCAAGGGGGCTCTGGGAGGCTGTTGTCCCCGACCGGAGAGTCACGCCCCGCCCCCGACCACGGAACTAGCCCCGGGCTCCGTCTGACCTAGTATGTGGAAACAGATCCACACACGGATGCATAAAAGACATGCACAGCAGCTTGTCGGTTCATTACGGCTGCAGAGCGGCTGCAGGGTCTGGAGAGAGCAGCCCATCGGTCCCAGTGTGACTGATGCTGCAGAGCTCTCAGGCCCACCTGGGGCTGCTGCTTCCCCTCTCATCTTCCCTCATCTGCTCTGCGCTGCTACGCTCTTCTGGGCTCAACCTTTCCTCTCTTTCCCTTCTTTCTCGCCTGCTTCGCTGCAGGGTCCTGAGCACCTGCGGCTGCAGAGCCGTGGGATGCTCCATTGTTATTAGCATCATTGCCCTGCTGGTTATTTCCCCAATATCTCCAAAAGAGAGTGCTGTTGGGCAGGAAGCTGAGATGGACAAAAGGAAGGACCTCCGAGTCATTGTGTGAGAACACTGCCTGCCTGCCTTCCTGCGTGTTTACATGCAGCATGTTGGTGTACAGTAAAGTGCATCAACATTCAGGAGGTAGGATCTGAAGGTGAAGGGCAGGATGAGTGAACTGAGTAAGTTTCAGCGGACCGGACCGACCGTGATCTCCTCTTTCTGGCTGCCTGACAGCTTCTTTCCACCCGCAGAAACAAAAGAATCAGAGGTCTGTCAGAGTGCACTCATACGAGCAAACCCACGACTCAAAGAGCCACTGAAGCCTCTTCCTTCATCGACGCCAAGTCTGAACCCCCCACCAACCCCTGGTGTCCTGCAGAGGAGGACCTTTTTTGGGGTGACTGGCAGCCCAGCGTGTACACCACCCGCGGACATCAAGTACTTAAGGACTTGTCAGTTCATGGAGCAGCCCACAGAAGACTCGAACAGCGTGCGGTATGATGAAACCTCCCGCTGGATTCGCCATCTCACTGTATGTTCTCAGTCATGCTTGAGTTGGCGAAATTTTCCCTGGAGCCTTTTAGTGCTCCTCTGCAGGGTCGCTGAGGCATTACAATTCGCCTCCTGCGTCAGACTAGACCAACATTCTTGAAACGCCTCATTATGCTGGTCAAAAGTATAGCTGCACTTAATTGAAAAAGTAAAACCTATAAAACAGACGGCGGAAGAGGGTTTAGTTAAAGGCAGGACGAAGTCTAACAAAGGCTAACCATTTCAGAGCAGCTCGACAACCTTCACAGAGACTGAAAAACACAATCCTGACCCTCAGTGAGTGACGCCTGAATAATTACACACAGTGGTAAAGTGTGGGATTCTTACACAACAACAAGTGCTAATGAACCTACATAACCACACGAGAACAAGGGAGCTTTCACCACACATTTTTATAGACAATCTGAAAGGTCATTTCAGTCTCCCTCCTTCAGACTTGTTAGCCAAACAGCAGAACATCCCTGATGAGAAAAGCTAGTTGCTGTACTCAGTGTCATGTTGCTAACAGTCTTCATGCAATATTAACTTGCAATAGAGCTCGGAGGACGCACAAACCTGTGCATAGTGCGCAATAAATAAAACAAAACCATCCGTGATTGACACATCATTAGACACCCATGAATTATTCAATATCTGCAATCATATTGGTTTGCCAAAGGATCAACATGCTGTGGAGCATGCAGGCCCAGGGTACCTGATTGCAAGTTAAAAGCCTTCCGAACTCGACTGCTCCCATCTCTAAAAATCTGTCAGTCATTAGTACAGAGAGCGGAGACAGGAATAAGCCCGCTCGGTCCTCTGAGTGTTGATTTGGACCTCCTGCCGTTCCCAAAGAAAGGCTGCATCCTACCAGCTTTGAGATGGCTCTGATTGAAGACATAATTGTGAATGTGGGTGAATTTCACGGTTAGGAGCGTGAAACCCTCAGCGAGATGGATGGAGAGATGGGGGAGCACTGAGGACTGCAAATTAGGTGTCAGAGAGCTTTTCGGAGCCAGAGCTGGAAGGTGAGAGACCTTGGCTGGTGCCGGCTGATTCATGCGGGCCGACACATAAGCAAACATGTCGGGCATGCATATGTACTGTACGTAGACTCCGGTGCAGAACACACAAGTGTGGACGGAAATGCAGACGCATGCATAATGAATAAAGACTGGCGCCGTGTGTAAACAATATCTGCATCAATCAACGTATGAGTGGAGCAAATCAACTCTCGCTGTCGCACCATTTCATGCCGTTCCCTCGGCCTTCGGATACAATCCCCGCCAGCCATCTGCATATCAAACAAGGCAGCCATTCACATTCACTGACTAATGATTTCTGAATGTTATTAACTCCCCATATTACAACTGCACTTCAAACGTATGCAGCTCTTCCTCTTTAGTGCAAAAAAAGAGGCTTGAGTAACAGTTCTCCTTATCTGCTCCAGCCAGGGTTTTCAGTCCTGCTGTGGTCTGGCTGCGTCCCTGTTCGGGTCTCTACTATCTTTAGCGTTTTGGCCCCACAGTGCAGAGCTGCAGCAGAAGCCAACTGTGTCTCGCAGCAGAGCCACACCTGCCAAATCTGGTAGTTAGCGGCAAAATAAAGGATCAGCAGTTAATGGGGCTCATTCATCAGAGCAGATATGAACAAATGTGCTCAGAAGTGGCCTGCAAGTGATCGTAATGATCTTCAACCGTTCCTTTTTCTCGGCCTGTGCAGTGATTCATATGTGAAGTCAGTCAAAATGCAAAAAATCTGAGGGTCACAAAAGAACTTTCAAAGGAACCACTTGAGGTAGTCGTGCGTAGAATGCTAAGAACAAAATAAGAAAAATAAAATCACTAAAGGTTTTGAACTGTGGGGGGTTTTGCGAGGGTGAAAATGAGCTTGGATTGACTTAGTAGAAGGGCCGTTGTCCTGTACCTTGTTATAAAGACAATTTTGAGGAATTAAACTCCTGTTTCTGTGCCCTGTGCAATTGTCGTTCATCTGTTAAGCTCTTCAGCAAGACTCTGAGATTGTGAATGATTCAAAGCACCTGTCTTTGGAGTTGATTTGACAGACCAGCTGGCTGTTGTTCACAAATCCTCCTTAATCTTTGAAATTGCTCATCCCTCCGCGGGAAAACAAACATGCATTTGGTATTATTGAGCTGCAACATTTGCCCCCATACTGTTTCCTTTCACATTGTTTATGTATTTTATCTCGGAATAAATTACTATCAGGAACTCAGCCTGTCAGTTCTGACTTGAATTTAGAGGGATGTCTGTTACCAAATAGCAGCGCCGCACAAGTAATCAGACATTACTCATGCTTACAATTTCAGCTTCCCACAGTTAAAATAACATAATTGACTACGATAACTGCATCTAAAAGCTTCACTCCCAGAAAAAAACTCCATGTAGATAAAATCATTTAGTTTCAACTCAGGTAACTCTGGCATTAGAACACTTTATTTTACTCTTTAAAAGTCATTTTTGGCTTCACATCTGTGTAAGTTTCAGCACCGCAGTAAATGATGGAGACTAGAGGCTTCTCTGTGCACAGCCGCCCAGCTAGCATCGACTACGCGACGCATTTAGGGAACATCAGAAAACTGCAGTGCCTTTTGATAAGCAGATTTTCAGCACTTTAGGTACAATTTTATTAGTGTTTTGCCTCCAAGAGAAGCATTAAATTCAGGTATATGTTGTCCCTACAATCGCGATAAATAACTGTGATTTCAACGTTGATAAAAATGATGATTTAGCCCAATCCAATTGTTTTTAAGCCTCACCAAATTTCTGATTACCAGTTCAAAACCTGTGTTGCATCATGGACATAAAATATGAGTAAAAGTACTACTTTGTACTCTTTCCTGAGCAGTTTTTGAGGTTTGGTGGGGCACGTTGTCCTGCTGGAGATGCTTGATCTGCAATACATTTTCAGGTGGTGTTAAAGTAGCATCCAATAGAAAGCCAAGACCCAAAATTTCCCAGCAGAACAAGATGATCAGTGTTATTCACTTCACCTGTCAGCAGTTTTAGTGCTGAGCTGGTGCATATCTCCTATTGAAAATGTAACATTACAGATTCTGCGTATGTAATTTCACCCACATAAACAGGTTTTTACTGCAGGAAGCAAAAATATTTACAACCTTTACAATACCTCTGTTATTCCCCAGAACAGCTGACACCTTCAAATTGGGTATAATTAGACGTTCTGGCCTTCATAAATGTATATGAAACAGTATCCGCCAGTTGGTCCATCAACAACGGTAATGTAAAAAGGCATTCACAGCAGGTCAACACATCCAGTCAGAAAGCGGTTCACGTGAGAAGTAACAGACCGCAAATGGAAACCTGAACACAAAACACTTTCAATTTCAGTACATCAGCAGATATACCAGGTACATCTCTTTAAAAGCACAAACATGCATATATTTAAGCGTTGCTATTCCCAGAATAGTGAGACTTCAGACCTTCTGACTCAATTTTGACTCCCGCTCTGTATAGTGGTTTCTGAAAAAGACAAAATAAAAGCCTGTGTTGCTTAGAAACAAGCCCGTTGACTGTTTCGACAATTTGCCCAAATAGCTTCTGAGCCGTGTTAGCTTTTACATGATAAGGCCGGTGAAAACAACCCTGACCCTGCGTTTCAAATGCTTCGCTTCTGCCCGAGCACCATACATTTTACTCCTAACTATTCCAAGTTCAGCTACTTTGTTTGCCGAGTGGCTGATTTCTCTATAATCTGCGCAGCCTTCCAGAGTAAAGTGGTAACACCAGGCAGGGGTGGTTCTTGGAAGAGGGGCAAAGTAGGTTAAAGTTTTACGACGCTGATAATTGAGTCTGGTTGCTGAGGGCCTTCGTGATCGCAACAAAAACACACACAAGGGGCGTGGATGGAGGAAACGCGCACACAAACACATCGCGCCCGTGAAACGCTGATTTCTTCGGAGCCGCCAATGCCCTAGATGCATCGGCAGCTCTCAAATTAAGCAGCTCAGAGACAGAGGAATCAAATGCGTTTCCATTACGGGGCAAATATTCCATCTACCCCCTGTCATAACGACACTGTATGGCAGCATTAGGGGGAAATATCAAATTAGGCTGTTTCATTTGGAGGACTGTTGTGCATTGCGAACAGCTTTGGAGATCAATTGAGCTGCTAGGTAATGAGCGGCAGCGGCCTGCTCTAATATACTCAGTAATGTTCTTTTGATTGCTTTGGTTAATCTTGCTCTGCTGTGCAGGGGAGGTAGCCCCCCCTCTCTGCTGAAACACACTCACCAGCCAAGGTTAGAGGGAAAAATAAGGAATGGGGAGCGGCGTTTGAAAAGTCAAGCAATATGAATCAAACTATTAAACGTGGACAAACCACGTTCATGTTTTGTGCCACTAGGCATTCGTTACACACCCCGAGAACGGTGATTGTGTAAGTTTCAGCAAACACTGACAAAAAGAAGACGACCCCACTGAATAGGCCACAGTACACGACCTTCAGATGAAGTGTTGCTGATGTTTTGATGCTGAAGTGGATGGAGTCACGCACAGCGCAAACCGCTCTGATCTCTGAAAGCAAATCCTCTCTCTCATGCACCTCTCACAAACAACTAAGAGGCGCTCCGTCGTTCCACAGCCACCTCTCACAGCTGTGACCATTTAATATGCTCCAGCTCCAGATTCATTCCTCTGCACCTTTTGCTCTCACAGAAAAATGCTAACAAACCTGTCCAACCACTTTTGCAATATGCTGCACCGTCGCCGCTGCATGCCACACCATCTGCCGCGTTTTCACTGCGCCGTGTGAATATTTATTCGCTCAAACCGTACCGCTCAGCATCCACTCACTTCTGCAGGATCGTCCACGCACACGCTCGGAGATGGCAGCCAAATTGGGGTTAGACGCTGTTTGGGTAGTGTGCAGTCACCAGCTGGGCGATGCTGCTGCTGGAGGTGTTTATTGTTCGGAGACAAGCTGCTGTTTAGTTTGCGTGACTTTTACCTCTCCACGTGGTCCAGGTTCCCTGACACGCCTAGTCCGCCGATGGTGTACAGTTTGCCGTCGTATACCAGGCTGTTGTGTCGGCAGCGAGCCACCGTCATCCGGGACACCAGATTCCAGTTGTCCAGCAGGGACATGTAGCACCACACGTCAGCCACCATCACACCGGACTCTGTGCCACCTGAAATTCAGAAATAAAGGTTGAAAAGGTTGGCATTTAGGGCAAACACAAGGGTCGTTCCATCACGTGACCCTCCTAAACCCAAGAGTCATGTCAGGGTAAATAGAGAACATAGGAAGGCATTATTTATCTATGGCTTCAAACCCATGTCAGCAACTAATAAACTCATCTTGGACTTAGATCATAGTTTAAAAACTACACTAATGATGCATTTTATTATTTAAAAGAACATTTCTGGGTTGCAACCACTTCTTTCTTATTCCACTTTTGTGTACTTTTATTACCTTCAGGATTAAATATTGTAAAGCTCTGCTATCTGGTTTACCCATCTGTATGCGTGTTGACAAAGACCAGAAAAAGCAGATTACACCAGTTTAAAAGTTTCCGCACTGGCTAGCCACCTGCTTTAGAATTGAATTTAACATCCTTTCATTGCCTTATAAAACTCTTCATGGTCTTGGTTCTACCTGTTCATTGGATTTGCTTTAATCCCGTGAACTTTCTAAAACTCTCAGGTCTTCTGCTAGGGGCCTTTTAATTAAACCAAAAGTTGGAACATAAAAGCCTACATTGATGCGCCTTTTGTTATTAGAGATCACAATTCTGCATCAGCCTTCCTTCCTGACACGAGGGCAGCAGAAAGTCTCAGTATTTTTAAAAGAAAACTCAAGACCAAACTTCTTAGCCTGACTTTTAACCTTGTGAACCTCAGTAGGTTTTAGGGCATTTTTCTTGTTGTTGTTGTTATTGTTACTATAGTCACTTTTTGTTTTTTTACTCACTGTGAGTTTATTTTTCCCTGCAATACAAATTCTTGCACCCATGTGGAAACAGTACAACCATGGCTAGAAGTAGAGAGAACTCAAGAATGTAACAAAGAGTAACAAACTTACAGCGACATAACAGAACGAAAAGAAAAAGCAAATGTTACATTTTGTAAAATGATTTATTACACAGAAATTGGAAATCTGGAATCAGCATGTGCGACATTTTTCAAAGTGTCCACAGATTTTACCAATACGACTACATTTTAGTTTTATTTTCACACTTGTCTCCGATGTGTTCTGTGTAAACACAATCTGCAGTTCTGCTGAAAAGTGTCTGAATCTTTGTCTGGTCACAGCTGAGTCACTAATGGCTTCACAGTTTTGCTGATCGCATCATTTTTTTTTGTTTATGGACGAAGTTGACTGGCAAATCTTTAAATGAGACGTGCAGAATAAAGCTATTTTGACAAATCCTTAATGATTACAAGCTTAGAATTTTCAAACAGAATGCTGCATCCCAGATGAGTAGTTAAAGGACAGGCAGAAAGAAAATAGAAAATAGGATTAGTCTTTCTGCTTTTATAGTTTCTGGCTCTGATAAATGATGTTATTTTGGTGATTTTCTTTAAAGGCAACATGAATTTAAAAGTTGCGCGTTTTTCGGTTCATTGATTTTATTTATTTTAAATATATATATTTCTTTATAATTTATCTGTCTATTTTTCTAACGCTAATCAGTTGTATCTGTCTTTTACCACATTTATTTTTATTTTGTTG
Source organism: Acanthochromis polyacanthus (assembly GCF_021347895.1). NCBI lineage: Eukaryota > Metazoa > Chordata > Actinopteri > Pomacentridae > Acanthochromis > Acanthochromis polyacanthus. Next base: position 4,765,362 of record NC_067128.1, read on the forward strand.
TGTTTTGGGATTTTTTGTGCTTCTGTTGTTTCTTCATGGCATTTAATTATGACAGAGCTTTTTCACTCCCTGTTTTTATAACATCATTTTTTATGGGATGATTGGGAGAGATGGCTGTGTGAAGTATTGTTTTTCCTCTTATTTTTGTGAAGCATTTTGTGCTAAATACCATTAGCCTGAAAAGTGCTATTCAAATAAAGTAACTGATTGATTGATCATTCCTTCGGTTGTGGTGGAAGTAGAAATGGAAGTTCTCAATAGCCATTAAAGTCAAAAATGGATGTAAGATGTACAGGTCGTACATAGCACGTTATTTTCTGTGTGCAAAACTTTGGTTAGATAATAATCAAACTGTCTTTCTGTATGCATCCTGTCCAGTAGTAAAATCCTCACTCTTAACGTAAATAAAGTGGGATTTTCCTCTCAGTAAAAACAGTGTCAGACTTGGAGAACCCGCACTGACTGAAAGTTGTTGGCTGCTGTGTCGACGAGTCAACCAGCCAACCACGAAAACTGTACTTTTTTGAGATCTCTTCAAAGTCGCCCTGTTAGCCGTGCAGTTTGACATGTAACACCAGCCGTGACTCAGTGACCCTGTTCAGAGTGCGAGGAAGGTTACAGACCGGAGCCTGTTGATTGGCTAGCTAGAACAACCCTGATTTCCCCACTGGCTGTCAGACTCCCAGCGGACACATGCAGACCTGTTCCAATGCCCAAACACAAATTTACATTTATATGAAAAGAGGGAGAGGAAAGGTGCACGCAGGACAAATCCTGTTGCATTTCCACGGTGCAATGTGAAGGTCTGAATACCGTGCAAGATCCTCGCACAAATGGACCATGGAGGGAGAAATTCAGTTTACCTCTGGAGGAGCAACTTAAAGGTGTCTCATACAGGGAGTCACAGAGTGCACAGTGGTGCCACTATGGAAGAAAATAAACTGTAGAACACATCAGCAACTGTAGGGCCAGGCAGAGAGAAAAGTTCCAGAAAACCCTCCGCAGAATACCACAGGAGACGTTCTGCACCAAGAGGACTCTTCTGAAGTGAAGACAAATATTTCAAAGCAGCATGTGAGAAAAGCTCTTTGAGGCTCTTCAACTGTTGCATAAAGGTCAAAAGACACGAACAACGTCCTGGGTAGCTTTATCTCACAGAGTCACAGTGGCTACAGAGATCATGTCAAGTGTTGAGACCTTTGCCAGGATTCATTATGATGACAGTGACTTTACAATCCATTTCTGGGCATTGATTAAAACCCTAAAAACTAATTTCTGTGAATAAAAGTTATATATTTAGAAGGTCATTTCCATGAAAATAATTATTTTTTTCCTCAAAGTCACCTAGATGTAATTTTAAACAGTTGTTTCCATTCAAATGTTCAGAACTATCACTATCCTGCTTCTTTCTCCTTACAGCTGTCTGCTACACAGTAAAGCTACTTAATGACAAGCTGTAATATTGGAGGAATTCAGGTATGCATGGTTGAACCAGAAATTGATCCACAAGAAGAATAACAATACAGAACTGTGCAAACCGACACGCCTGGTTCCTGAGGTTTGTTAGGTCAGAAAACCCAGGATTCTGAACCTGCATTTTTCAGACAGTTACTGGTGTACTGCAGTTTCAAAACAGATTGACTGCTTATTTCACACATGATGTGTTTCCACGAATCATGCTATGTGGAACAGGCAGATAACCGGGTGGATCATCAGCAGTAATGGGTCACTGTACCGAACCCCTGTAGTGAATAGGGAGCTGATTTGGAAGAAAAAAAAAATACAGTCAGACAAAGACACAATAATTAGCATGACCTTTCGGTGCCAGATGTTCATCAGGCAAAAAGAGACAAAAAGGGATCCTGATGAAGGTGTAGTATCAAAACGTTGCGCTAACAAATGTATCTTTGCAAGTTAGACAAGGGTGCGGGATTCTGATTGAATCCTTTGGATAAGCTCGTTCCTCTCCTACACATCTGTCTCATGTAACAGATGTGCAAACAGTTCCTCTGGTTTAAAGCTCTTGATTTGACCAGCAGTCTACTTCCCAACCCTCACCTACAGCTCTGAGTAGTGAAGGAAAGAATGAGACTGTAGATTCAAAAGGCCAAAATGACTTTCCTCTGTAGAGTGGCTGAATTCTTGGAGGATAGTTTGAGGAGCTCTGATATCCAGATCGAGCCTTTGTATCTAAAGGAGTCAGCTACGTTAGATTAGGACGATTCTTGGATGACTTCCTTTTGGAGGTTTTTGGGCAATTGGGAGGAAGCCCTGGGGTAGATCCAGAACTTGTAAGAGGGATTACATATCTTATCTAGCCTGGGAATGCCTCAGGAAACCCTATTAGGAACTGGAAAACATTGCTGAGGAGAAAGACATCTGGAGGGCCCTGCTTAGGCTGCTGGTACAGCAACCAGGGAAAAGTGGATTACAATGAAACAAAATGGAAATGTGACTTTAAGCACATAAAAAAATGCCATCTAGACATGATAATAAGGTAAAACCTTGATTTTCACTGCAGGAGATCTTCAATAAGAAAGCTCATACCGAAAACCAACAAGTATTTTCACCATTTACATCCCTACAGATCCTGTCACACAAACAAACAAAACCACTCGAGATATAATGGCAAAATAATCTCACCTCAAGGTCCATTAACTGGCTACCCTGCAGCTTTTCATCGCCTCATCTGATTCCTGAGCACTTTGTTGGTTGTTGGTGTCTAAATGTAAATTTTTCTGAAGAACTGAAGGATTTTCATCTGTGCAGACTGAAAACTTGAATCCTTGTGCCGAGTTTGTTGTGACAACTGCTCCTACCAAGATAAGAAATGAACTTAGGGACTCCTCTCAATGTGGAATATTACTTTTTGGGTGCTGTTTGCTGTTAATGGCACTAAAGCTTGGCTTAAGAGATAATTTAAGTGTTACTCAAGAGCCCTTTTCAGCTGTTTTATCCTTTTCTTTTATTCAGTGTGACTAAATGAATCAAAAAAAGAGCCCAGTCATACCTGGGTTTCGATCAGAATTAATTTTGCACCTCAAGTTGAAAAAATAAGAAGAATATTGTGGCGTTTTAACATGATTATTGGATTTCTTCTGGCTGGAAATAACATAAAGAAGTGGAAAAAAACAGCAAGACATTACACCAATCAGGCATAACATTATGCTCAGATGTCTAATATTGTGTTGGTCCTCTTTATGCTACTAAAACTGCTCTGACCCAGTGGGGCATGAACACAGGACCTCTGGGGATGCCTTGTGGCACCGGGATGGTGGCAGTAAATTCTGTGTGTCCAGTGGGTTACAGGGTGGGACCTACCTAGATCAGGCTTATCCTGGCACATCCCACAGATGCTCAATAAGATTTGGATGTGGGGAGTTGGAACCCAGGTGAGCAGCTTAGCTCTGTTGTGTTCCCTGGGACACTCCTGAGCAGTTTTTGCAGTACGTCAGGGTGCATTAGTCTTGTTGAGGGTGGAAACTGGCATCAAGGACTGCTGTTGCAATGCGGATTGGGAGGTTGGGGGGTTGGGGGTTGCCTGACCTGCAATGCTTAGGAGGGTGGTGCATGTCAAACATCCACATGAACGTAAGGATCGAAGGTTTCCCAGCAGAACTTTGCATTATAGCAGGATGGTCAATGTTTTTCACTTCACCTGTCAGTGGCCATAATGTTGCGGCTGATCGGTGCATAATAAAGGTGCTAATGTTACATTTATGCTATGTATATGTTTTGTTGTATTTTTACTGAATATACCATGTCTAAAATTATTCCTATTCCTTAAAATTGTTGCACATTTTTGGGAAATGCAGCTTCTATACTATTCTAAATGATCCTGGCGATTTCCACCAGGCTCTGGAACATTGTACGACACCACAAACTGGAAGAGGCTGATGGAGAAGTTCTCCAGTCAGTTACTAGCTAATTGCAAGCCATTGCTACAACCAAACAGCTCAGTTAGGGCCTCTGGTTGTGCTCTGTAGCTGCTAAAAAGACTGAGAAAGCGTTTCAATGTGGCAGTGGATACAAACCAGCAACAAAATGTAGGCTCCACTCAGTTCCACCTTGTGAAGAATCTTCAAGGGAATTGCAGGAAGACGCAGGTGACTCCTACACTGGCAAGAATGGTAGAAGAAGAATCCAGTGATCAACACCAAGAACATACTGGTGAATCCGAGTAATTCTGGGTGCAACATCTCAAGCAGATACTGTACAATGCTTATCTTCCTGGATAAAGAAAAAGGAGGACTTTACTTCTTCAAGACAGAAACAAAAGCTCAGCTGAACAAAGAAGGAAGATTCTAGTGATCAGTTCTGTGGTCAGACGAGGTGAAAATGCAGTTGTTTGAATACAAGGAAGCGGTTTTCGTTTGGAGAGAGAAAGGAGAAGTTTTAAACCCCAAGAACACCGTCCTCACGGTCAAATATGAGGGTGGAAATGTGATGCTTCGAGGGCATTTTTCAGCTGATGGGCCAGATAACCTTGACAGTGAAACATAATGAGAAGGAAGAGGTTGACATTAAGATTCTGCAGAAAAACTTGTCCTTGGGCAGTACTGGACCTTCCAACAAGACACTGATCTAAAACATGGAGCCAAAATGGTCAATATGAAGACATTGGGGCCGAACAGTCCAGACCCGAGTCTTCATGAGAATCAGTGGAGGAACACAAGACCAGAGTCTCCAAAATCCCAGTAGAGACACGCAGAAAACTTGTTAGCAATTATTAAAACTATCTGAATACTGTGGTGGCAAATATATTCTTTGGCAATTATTACTGATAAAGGCTATGCGTACTTCTGGACATGGCGCTTTTGGTACAAATGTAAAAACAAACAAACAAAAAAACAACACCACCATACCATCTTTTGGCATTCAATGTTATTTTCAGTCAGAAGAAATGTATTAGTCAAACAAAAAATTGCTACGAATCAAACTTTGTTATGGGTATGACTCAGTTTTTGGGCTGAACTTTAGTTTAAAATAATTCCCCGTGTCAACCAGTGAACGTAAAAATAAAATCTATTGAGTTGCTGTTGAGATATTTCTGGACTAAAGTGGTGGGTGGAATGATTGACGAACACATTGAAGCAGGGTATATAACCAAAATATGCTTTATGTTTGAATATAACAATAACTTTCCAGGTTGTGCCAGTATTTTTTATTTTTTTATTCACTCCTCATCCAGCGTACCCACAGATATACTTTCATTTCATTTTTTTCAGTCAAAAGAACCCAATTTTGTCGGTGCAGTGTCAACAGATGGAACTATTTACTGAGTTCATGTTTGCAGTTGGTCCTAATTTAAAGTAGCACACACTGTCAGTGGAGGTAGGGGCGCAATGTCAGTCATTTTAAAGGCGACAGACGCAGATTTACTCACATGCTCTGCTCTGTTGACAACTCTAAATACTGCTCATCCAAAAATAAAGCAATGTTCAAAGTCAGAAACGCATGACAGAATTTTAAGATGAAATGTTTACGACACATTATGCAAGATAAGACTAAAATAGTGTGCAACGCATGCCACTGACATGCAGTCAGAGCATGATCAAGACAAAAGCACAAAAATAATTATTATCCAGGCTGCAGATGGAGAGAACCAGGACTATGTAAGATCTGTCAGATATGAGGAGGTCTGCAGTGTTTCTCAGAACTTCATGACGTATTTTGTCTGGTATAAATCTAGTTTGCATCTCTGTAACATCATTTGGATCCCATCAATGCTGGCGTTTTAGGAAAACAATGGCGAGCAGATCGAGTTTGGCTAGATTTAGTGCTGCTAAAATTATAACACAGAAACAACGTTCACTTCAATTCACTGTAAATTAAATTATAGCAGAATCAAAGAAAGCTTTTAAGTACTAATGTGAATGCACTTGAGATAAAAGCTGCAATTTGTGCGCAAGAAGAGGATCTACTTTTGTTGTGCACAATATGCTAATTAATTGTAGCTTTTCTCAAAATAGTAATAATTTTGTTTCCACATGATATGAATAACTTAAGTATGTGTAAATGTTGTGAGAAGAAATCATGATGTTTGGTTCTTCTTTTAGTTTATTTATGGGGTTCCTGGGGGCCCCAGCTGGTGCTCCTTGTATGTCTAAGTGTTCATTTAAACCAATGGTATGATGATGTACTTGATTTGGATTATTTTTTAACAATCAAACCTAATATGAAGTATTTATGGGGGTGTAGGGATAACCTGCGGGATGGTTAACCGATAACATCCAGTGTCCTCCTCCTGCTCGGTGCCACTAGCCGACTGCAACAGGAAAAGCTGCAATTGTGCTGCCGGAGCGGACAATTTAGCTCACCTGACAGGTAGATGTTGTCTCCGGCCGAGATGACACTGAAGAACTCCCGGTCGTAGAAGGGCAGGCTGGCCAGCGGGTACCACTTACTGTTCTGGGGGTTGAAGCAGGTGACCGCTGTCAGGGAACGCTGGTTCATCCCGATAGCCTGACGCCCTCCCACCAGAACTATCACTTCGGCTACACCTGCAGGACAAAGGGGCATCAGGAGGACGGAGGAGGAGGATGATGATGGGGGTGGACAAAGGAGGGAAAGAGATGGGAGAAAGCAGGCCATCAGGAAAGGTTTCCACCAGTAAATAAGGGCCGCGATTCTATCAAAGGCTCTTTGTGACGGCCCTGTGTTGTAGTAACCAGCAGGCAAAATGTTCTGTGGCATGATATTTAAGTTTATAGTATAAAGCATAGCATGACTTAAATGTCAAATGATTCAGAATTATGAACAGTTTCGTATTTCCTCTTACATAAAACTAAAAACTAGTAGTTTAGATCTGCTATATTAAAAACCCCTCAGCATGAACTCAGTACAACAAAGCCAGCACTGCTGCCATTACTGAGATTCAAATCTTTTATTTTTTTCCAATACATCCACCTGATTTTTTATGACAGACTCAATCCTCCTTGACATTGAGGTTACCATATTCCAAGAGATATGTTCTGCCATTCAGCTGCTCTTTGCTGGAGGGTTTGTGTTTCTCTGCCTCTCTTTTTAAAATCCCCCAAAGGTGTTTTATTGGATTCAAGTCAGGCGGCATACTTGTCCAGGTCGTAGCTTTCACTTTTTCTTCCTTAGAAACTCTTTTGTGATTTTGGCAGTGTGCTTTGCATCAGTATCATGCTGGAATATTTCTGTTCTGCCAAGCTTCTGCAGCCTGGGAGTCATCTTGTCAGCCAGTATTTTGATGTATCCACTGGCATTCATCTAAAAATATTTAATCCCCCCCCCCCCCCCCAACACCTTTAGCATTCATGCAGCCTCAGAACATCACACTCTAACCTCCGTGCTTCACTGTCAGGACTATACATCCACTGTGACGGTCCTTGAACTAATTTATCTTCGCCTCATCTGGACGAAGAATGTCCTCCCAAAATTAATGAGGCTTATTTTGACGTTCTGTAGCAAAGTTTAATCTTGGAAATTTGTGCTTTTTAAAAAAAAAAAAAAAAAAAAACTTGGATTGCATTCATAGAAGTTGATGTTTTGGAATATCCTTCTCACAGAGCTGTCACAGAAACTTTCATCTCCACTGAAAAATCACCAAGTCTGAAGCACTTGCTTGTCTTTTTCCAGAGCTTGATTGAGAAAATAGCACATTGTCCATGGCGCCATTTTAAGAGGACGCTTACTGCAGCTCTGATTAGTGGTACAATGGCTCCTTCTATACCTCCTGATCACCGATGCCATTGTGTCTCCACTCATGTTTTAGTTGCTCACTCATCTTCTTGTATCATTTTCCATCTCTGTGAAGCCTCAACATCAGATTCTGCAATTTTACTACCAATTCTTTTCCATCTGAAACCTTGCTGTAGACATGCAGACGCACAATCCAAAGGTCTAAAACTGGGTTAACTGGAAATCACAGTTGGACTCAGTTAGGTTTCAGTGTTTATTCACTTTAGCTGCACTAACTCTGAGGACTGTATTGTCCATATAGTCTATCTGTAGTATTTTTTTAAATTATTTATAAAGAAAAACAATCCTGTCTGTCAACTTGGAAATAATTCAGTTTTGAATCATTTAACATTTATGCGATAATCAACACGGGTGTACTCGCTTTTGCTGCGCACTGTATGGTATTTTTACACTTTGAATAACGCTACCTTTTTATTTTCATGGTGTTAGGCTGCATGTGAACCATTATAAAACGTTTGCCGCCTAAACTCAGCAGGCCGCAGCTGTCTCCGAGTTAATAAGTTTGGCAAAAAGTGAAACAAATAAAATGTAAAGCGGGAATGTTTCCTCTCGGTCACAGGAAACCACCGAGTTAAATGGGAGAGCATAACTCTATTAGCAAGACTGATTGGGGCTGTCATTCGTTTGGTTGCTGCTCAGCTCTCAAATTCTTCCTTCCTGCACAAACTACAGGCGCTAACCCACTGATTCACTCATCCACACACTCGCAGTGAAACACACACTGGCATAAGAGAATCGCAAAATCAATAGGTGAATCAATTTGTGTACATTTGTATGTGAAGGTAGACCTGGTGTGATTAAGAAGATACTTGAAACACGTTTGGTGCTCATCCCTATTACAGCTCAGCAGGTCTCAGCACTCAGATGCATGCATACACAACCACACAACCACACACACACACACACACACACACGCATAGAGCTGGTGGATAAAGACACCAGTGATCCAAAACACACAAACAGGTTGGCAGGCTGCCACATGCGTGTCTCAGGTCCTCTCAGTCTTCAGCAGCAGCAGCAGGCTCCAGCGAGCAGGCAAGCCGACGAGCCGACAGACAGAAATGAGCTGTGTGTTTGTAAGCAGCAGGCAGGCCGGCAGAGGGAGGCGAGCCAGGCAGCGAGAGGACGGCGATAAGAGGAGATAGAGACGCGGTGAGAGGAAGGAGAGGGGAAAATAAAAAGGGGTATAAGGGGAAAAAGAGGGAAAAAAACGAAGGGAGGCAGAGCTAATCTTCATACACTCCAAACCAAGGCTAACCACTGGTTCACCTACCCGGATCGATAACCTTCCACACTCTCCTGACAGGACGGCTGTCTCTTCCTCCTGCTTCTTTCTGTTAAAACTATCACCCCCTTTTCTCTTTCTTAAGCTTCTCTCTTCTTTCAAAGCCAGTAAAAACAGAGAGCTTTTCTCTAGGAAGAAGGAACAAGGGTAAAAGAGGAGAAAGATACAAAAAAAAAAAAAAAAAAAAAAAAACTACAATGGGCTTTGCTGAAGCTGAGCAAACAGACAGAGCGGTAAGCACTGCCGCAGACATATCGTGGACATACAGCTTAGACTTAGTGGACAGCTTAAAGCCGGCTGGCTCTTTCCCTCGGTTTTAAGAATGTGTTCCTCTTGCGTGGGACGTGATGGTTGAAGGAGAAATTGTGGCATTGTCACTGCAAAGATGAAGCTCTGGTACACAGGATAAGAAAACAAAAATAAGGCATAGGAAGCTGTGTCGCCCATGTTGGCAGCATTTGTGAAAGATGTGTCGAGTGCAGCTAAAAAAGATCTCGGGGTTATTGTCACATCACGCCCCGGACTCTGAAGCCTCAAACGGCCTTCGAGACCTCCAGCAGACCTTGGATATTCAGCTAACAAATGGGAGTGTAGTTTTATAGGACAGTCGCAGCTACAGCGGCTGTTCTTTGACAAAGAAAAAAAGAGTGAAAACAGGCTCTTTGTCTTCCCTCTCATGAGCCTCCCTCTATACCTACACGCACATTAATTATATTGACTTTGTTCTGCTATTGTTCTTCCTCGTGATTAGTCTGCTGCTAGTGCTGTACATGTTTGTTCTCTCTGTATTCTCCCTGTCACACCCTATTTCTCAACTTTATTGGATTTTAAAAAGTACGACTGTTTTCTTTGCCTTTATGAGACCAAATCTTTCATTTCTTTTCATCTCCTTTCCTTTCATCTTATTAGCCGTTTCGGTTTGTTGATATTGACTGCCTCGATTAACTTGGCAAAGTTTCTGTGTCTATGTTGAAGCCAATTTGGGGATTTGCTTTTTCTTTGCGCGCACATCAATCAATGTTCTGCTGTTTAATGGCGCTTTTAATGTCTGCATAGGTTTGATTGTTCGCGAAGAAATATTAAATCCGACTGCACCCAAAAACATTGTCGGAGATGCACAAACAGTAAATTTCCTGATGTCACAAGTTTGTTCTTTTCAGTTTAAAAAGTGAACAGAAAAGACATTTCTTTTCTTGCTTTTCTACATACAAAAGTCTCTTCCAGCACTGAGCCTGGATCCTCACAGTATCTAATTAGGCCAAGTTAACAATTCCACATGCGGCTTCAACGTGCCCCATTGTGTCTATGCACATGCAGGTCTATATTATCACCTAGTGCACATGCGTCGTTTTTTTTTTTTTTTTGCAGCGCTTTCTGCTTGGCCGGACACGTCAGGGAGAGTCCACATCTGGGCGCCAAGGCTGCTCTGACCCCTGAAGCCCTGAACACATTCACAAGCTAACACAACCCAGCACCGGCCTGTCAGAATGCAACACAACACGAGAGCGGCACCGCTGACGGGGAGTCACGGCATCGGATCAGATGGTTGCGTGGGTGTGTGTCTGTGTGCATATGTGTGAGGGTTTTTTTTTTTTGGTTTTTTTTCTTCGCATACAACGAAGCCTCACAGGGACGGCTGTCAGTCAGTGTGAGGTTTGATGGGAGTTAGGTAGAAGGGATGAAGGGATGGAGGATCGAAAGATGGAGACGAGCGGTTGGGGATGAAGGGATAACCAAGTCTTGACAGCTCTTTTTTTTTCTTTTCCTGACAGAGTTTATACCCGTGGCAGTTTGGGGGAGAAAATGTCTCCTTCGCCTGATTGTTACTGACCTTTTGTCATATTCTTGGCATATTTTTAACCTCAGGAAAAAATATCAACTTGGCACGGGTTTTGAGCAACACATTGTTTTATTCATGAATCTGGCTAAGCTACCACTGTTAAAACTTTATTGCACTTTAGACGGAGGGTATTCTTCTGCAGTGACAGAAAAGTCTTCGGACACCCCATGTGTTTGTGAAATATTGCATTAAGAATCACTCTTAGGTCCTAAAAAGAGCCATTAAAAACTTAAAATTGATTGGTTCTGTAAAAATACATCAGAAATTTTGAGTATTGGGTCATTTTGGTACCAGTGATCCACTAATGAAGGTCGTGCTTTTCATTAAAAGACACAATTTTTTTCAGCCGTGCTTCGTGTCCATATAAAAACAACACATTTGAAAGTTCTTCAGAGATAAAAATGGCTAAAACAAGAAACCGAATGCAGGAAACAGATCTGAAGATACAGATAGTCAGCTAGGAAGAGTACAGCTGCTACCAGACAGTCAGGAAGTGCAGATGCAGTCCTTAAGCAGGTGAATACACTCTGCAAAAATACAGACAAACCAATAGCTTGGAAGACAACCCAAGATCTGGGCTTTCAAGGGTTTCTTCAGCAAGAAATGACCGCATCCTGACCCGCATGTGCAGGGAAAACCACTGAATGACATTATAGGAGCTTCAGCAGCAGTAGTCAGACCAAACTGGTGTCCAGTGTTCCATTCACAATGTACGTGGCCGACTTTTGGATCATGGCTTAAGGTCCTACAAAGCTGCCAAGAAGCCCCTGATCAATAAGAGACGGACGTTAGCCCGGCAGCGTTGGGCTCAACTGGACAGACAGCAATTGGAAAAAGATTCTGTGATCACATGAGACTGTGTAAAATTTTAGGGTGTTCAAAATCTTTTTTCCTCGGCTTACGACGTCCTCGACCAATGGCAAGGCCGGGTTCTTGGTTTAGGGCGTACACTGTTTCGTCGGTACAGGACAATGTACCATGTGGCATTGCAATAACTGCTTTAGAAACACAACCAAGAGCCCAAGGTGTTTACCTGACCTCCAAACTCTCCAGATGATAATCTGATGCAGCATCCATGGAATGAGCCAGAGGTTTTTTGGCTTTATTTTTCAGCTTCTTGTAATCCTATTACAGCAGCTGCCACGTAGACTATACTGCCACCTTCTGATGACGCTACACAGCCAGCCTGGTTTACTCACTCCAAAGCAGCTAAAAGGAAAGAAATGTTTGCTTCCAACTAACAATTATCTGGAAACCTGGCAATTAATCACCTCGTGCAGTGTTTGCTTGGAAACTTTGGTCCTGGCATTCATTTCAGTATTAGTTTGACATTTACCACCAATCTAAACATTGCTGCAGGCTGAGAGAACTTCTCCCTGGCATTGAATACGACAAAGAGCCCAAGCCCACCTCGAAACTCCCTTAATCCCAATCCAATAGAGCACCCATTAGATGTGCTGGAACAAGTCCCATCTATGGAAGTCACATCTCACAATCAACAAAACCCAAAAGATCCACTACTGGCATCCCAGGACACCCCCACTGGCCCTGTGTCCATGTCCCAACAGACACAATGGGCATCTTAACAATATCAGGCATGTGGTTTAATTATGGCTGATTAGGGTATACAAAAAAAATTAAATAAATAAATAAATATATATATATATATATATATATATATATATATATATAATTTAACGTATCAATACTGCCTCCAAAAACATATTTTAATTAGACTTTGATTTTTTTTCAGTCTCATATAACCAAACCATTTACAAATGTTGCTCATTTATACATGTGTTTGTGTTCACTGGATGAATTTGATATTCAGCTACTAGCAGCTAAATTTAGTAGGTTTGAGAAAAATGTTGATTATATCTGTTTAAATGGCGTTTTACAGCAGAGAAATCACCAAGTCTTCACTGATACAGTGGAACAGTGGAGTGAGTATTGAGCATAAACAGGGACTAGGATGGAAAACATCTGGACAAAGTGCAGTACTAAATCCCTCAGAAGGAGGTAAGCTGTGTATTGTGTGGCAAAAAAAGCCCCCAAAAAGGATATGTTCTGAGGGATGGACAGGCTTGTGAAAGAGCTGAATCTCAAATTGAAGCTGATGCCCACCCACGGAGCGAGACGTGAATACACACACACGTACACACACACATAAACACCCCCTGACAGCTTCTTCGTATTGCTTCCACCCAATTCGACTTCAACTAAATGAAACCTATCTGTGACAGGAGCTCACCGCCCATGCTTTACCCCATGCTGGAACAAGCTGGATTCTCACTGTGGACGTAAACTCACACTCACGGATGTACAGTCGCCCCTGAATAAGTGAGGTTGATGGAAAGATGAAGACAGAAACGGAAAGATTCTGTCATTTCCTCTTCCCTGCTGCCACAGTGGGTCTTATCTCACCTTTTTATAGGTCTCCTTGCTCTGTGCCTCATGCTGTGACCCTGCTTTCCTTATTCCTCTTCTTTTTACCCTGCGGCTAACACCTCCCTCTTTCCTTCACTCTCTCGACCTGCGGGAGTCTTTGCCCTCCCTCTCTTCCTGTCTCCCTGTTTTTCAAGTCATTCTCTCTCGAACCCCAGGAGTCTTTCCTCTTCTTCCAACATGCTCTGCATTTCATCTTCCCTCGCCAGCTTCCTCTTCTTTCACCTCATGCACCTTTTACCCAATGCTGCCGACTTCTGTGACCTTACTTTAACCAGCCAGGCTTCTGCAGCAGCACAGCTACAAGGAGACTGTGGGTGGAGTCACAGAGACAAATTTAGAGCTGCTTTGCAAATGGAAGTAACTCGGCAGCCCTGAAGTTAAAAGTTGAGACTAGTACCTTGCTCAACACATCCATACATCAATTTTCTTCCACTTTTCTGGGGTCTGGTTGCAGAGGCAGCAGGCTAAGCGGAGCCTTCCAGACGTCCCTCTACCTGAAATGTTTTCCATCTCCCCAAGGCACTCATAGGTCAGATGAGATATGAAAACCCTCCAGCAAGTTCTGGGTCTCCTCACTATTAAATGTGGCTGTAAAGCCTCCAAAAGAAAGTTCTAATGCATTGGCCTGGCCTTTCAATTTCCCAGTTTACAATCTAATTAAGAATCCATTGGCTGCCCCAGAGGTTGTTAAGCAGTTACCAAACATCAGGTTTTGTTTTCCAATTTCTGTTTACACTGGTTTTTAAAGTCGTACGTAATGTAAACTATTCCACTGCCTCTGGACAACACTACACAGTCTAGTTTACTCACTTCACAGCAGATAATTGAAATAAGCCTGACTTATATTTTCATTTAAAATTCAATTTGACCATTATGTGGCAACACAGGTATTGATCTGGCTTCTATGCAATGTTTGCTGGAAAATTCTGGGTTCTGATATTAATTTGAATACTACTTTGACATGTATCACCCACCTGAACACTGCTGCAGATCAAGAACATTCCACCATGCCATGGAACATGACAAAGACCACAAACTGTTGACCTGGCATCCAAATTCACCTGATCCCAATCCAATTGAGCAACCATGGGATGAGCCAGAAGAGGCCCAATTCATGGAAACGACACACCACAAACGAAAGAACCTGAACCCATTCAACTGACTGATTTCGGCAAGAAGGAACGGCAACTTTACTTTGAGCCAGTTTGGGACTCTGCCGATAAATCACAGGGACACAAAAAGCCCTCTACCACAATAAGATGGCCATTTTTCATGATACTGTAACCCAGAACCATACTCTCAACATCAGCTTTCCTTGCCTAAAAGTGGTTTGTAATGTAACAGAAAAGCAACCCAACAAATACCATCTCCGAAATTTAATCTTGAACATTGAGACAGTAGCTGTCAACACAATCTGCCTTCAAAGGTCCATCTGGTAGCTGTTCTGGAACTTTCAATCAGAGTCTGTTTCCAAGGTAAAGAACTCAATGCTTAATTTTGAAGCCAACCTGAAGGATAAATTCAGAAAATACTAAAGATTTTGAAGATCTTCATATGGATTGTATGGGACTGGTCAACCAAACGATGCTACCGTGACTACCTGGCACCGGAAATGGAAGCCAGTTAAGGAAGCCACTAATATTTCATTGATGTACAACACCAGTAAGTTTTTGTATGTAAGAAGCTATGCAGCCACATTCTGCGACAGAGAGCAGCCTCCGTCTCCGTAAAGATGTTGTAAATCAGGTAGAAAGTGGGACACATGACATCTCATAAAACCAGCGTGGCTGTAAGTATTTTGATCTAGAATATAATAATATGGCTGCACGTAGGGTTGTAACTAACCATTATTTTCATTGTCAAGTATTTTCTCAATTATTCAATCAGTTGTTTGGTCTATAAATTGTCAAAAAATGGTGAAAAATGTCGATCAGTGTTTGCAAAAAGTCTTGTTTTGTCCACAACACAAAGTTATTCAGTTTACTGTCATAGAGGAGAAAATAATAATGAAAATTTAAGCTGCTGGAATCCAGAGAATTTTTTTTGTTCTCATAAAACTACTTATACTGATTCATAGATTATCAAAATAGTTGGAGACTGATTGAATAGTTGACAGGTTTATAGACATCTACTTGCAAGAAATGAAGAGTGCTGGTGGTAATACTGCTGAAGTTAAAGCACAACCACTGTTTTCTCACTTTCAGACTAATCCACACTTAAATTTCATTTAATCAGCAGGAAAATTAGTCACTTAGAACCTCCTTGCTCTTCAGTTCTTAAGACAAGCGGTCAAACACCATGCTGTGATGAAGATAATGCAACGCGATTTTAAGCTCCAGACGAGGAATTAAAGGGACCTTGAGGTGAGACTGCTGTGTTTCATAAAAGCCTGATTTATGAACTGGAAGTCTTCTGCTGCTTAGCAACATAATCTACAAATTGCAGAGAAATAAAGAATGTATTGCAATTTCCTTACAAGACACGTTTGTCTTTAGATTTGAACAGTTGCAGTAATTTGAGCTACCTGCTGATTCAGATCGTTTCCTCCAGTTCTGTTTAAAAATATTTAGTTTGTTTTTCTTTCTTTTTAATTAAATCATCACATCAAACCCTCGGTTCAGTCCTGCTTGTTTTTGTCTGTCGCTGATTCGGACTGTTTGATTCAATTTTGTGCAAATCTGGGCTTATACAAACTCTCTTTATGAGGTTAAGAGCTCAGCGGCCACCAATCTGCAGCTGAGCTATGGCATTAGAACTGCTTCTGTGGATTTTGCTGCCCTTTGTATACACTGTAATGACATACTGTATATTCTAGCTGAGTGGATTTAGCTCTTTCAGTTACCAGAGAGGGGAGCTATTGCCAAAAGCTACTGATTGGGTCATTGACCTTGGCCATTCAGTTCATCGTGAGGATTCAGAGTGAAAGATTTGCTTGTTCATGTACAAAACACCTCTACTGTGAATATATATATATGCACGCACACGCAGTGTATTCACACCACAAATTGATTTAAAGTCCTCCCCCAACTTCTCTGCTTCTTTTTCCTCTTTGTAGATCTCCTGTTTAATGTTTAGAGCAGAAAAACAGATTTGCAAGGGATTTAACTCAAAGGTATACTTTATGAAAGGGAACATCGCTCAAATAATTGTTCCTACAATAAGCTTCCGCTCCGTTTTTTCACTAGTCTTTAACATTCTCCTCAATCAAATCTCTCTGGTTTGCAGCGAGGCATTAAACACATAAATCACAGGACTGCACCGATGACAATGACAAACAGCCATCGAGTCCAGTCTGAAAGAAAGAAGAAAAGGGGGGAGGGATGGTGTCTGTGTATTAACAAAGGTATCACATGCATAAATATGTATGGGTAAACATGTATAACTGGAGAAAACTGGAAGATTTTTACTCAGTGGGTGTCAGAGCTGCAGTGACACCAGCAGTCCGTCTCTCAGGGCTCAGAGCCATTTATATCTCACTGCTGGTCCATAAGCATTTCCTCTTATCACTGCTGCTTCTCTATATTCTCTCTCTTTAGCTGTTTTTTTTTTTTTTATTTCCTAATCCCATGATTTCTCTCCCTGGGTATTAATTTGCTATGGTGAGGATCAGGGGGCCAAAGGCTCCCAAATAATGTCAGGGTCCGGGGAGGTGAAATGAATTCATACGTGTGTGTTTCCATGCAGCTGTGTATTTCCTTGTCTGTTGGGGATCTGCTCAGCAAAAATATACACTCCAGCAATTGGCTGATGTACTTGAAGAGAAGACAAACCTTTTCAAGGCTTCAAGTGTCCTCGAACACCATGTTTGTAGGCTCAGTTCTCATTTATCTTTCAATATCAGGCCAGGAAAGCAGTTTTGGTTCATTCTGTTCAGGTTTTCGGATAACTACTTCAGATTTCTCCCTCCAAAACAGACAATAAAATTGATTGGTGTTTGGTTTGTGTTGCTCACAGAATTGTAAAATTACACCAGCATTGTGTCTCCACAAAACAGTTTTTGGTAAAGCTACTTTCTGCCGCAGAAATAATCCCTGTGTAAACTGTTCAGACGTTGTTTCCATGGATTTTCCAGAGTAACTGGGACACTGTACTGGAGAGAGATGCTACTGTTAAATTTTTTAAATCATGTATTGGTGAACGGGGCATAAATGCAGGAATTTGGGAGGAAAAAAACACAAAACTACATGCAGTTGAGCTCAAAATAATTCATATCCATATCGAAATAGTGAGTTATCAGAATCAGAATCACTTTATTCATCCCCGAAGGGAAATTCAGTTATGGGTTGTTTGTGGTTTTTTTAACCAACAGCCTCTTTCTGGTTTCACTTGAAATAAACAAGTGAGAGTAAAAGACAGCAAGACACCATGGTAGAAATGTTAGTGATAAGAGGTATTAATAATTTTTTTAACATATTTTTAAATGAAAAATCCAATGGCAATGCCTATATTTGTAATCACACTGTTCTTATAGCTGCTAACAAGCGTACTGCACATCTCGGCTGGGATTTTGTAAAGTTCTCCTGGTCTTTAACATTGAAGGCTTTCCTTTCATCAATCTGGTTTTCAGTTCCCTCCACAGATTCTCAATGGAATTGATGTCTAAACTCTGAATTTTGGCTCCAACGTTTCGTATTGTTTTCTTTTAACCATTTCTTGTCCACTTTGGCTGTATGTCTCTGGTTATTGTCTTGTGGAAGGTCCAATGTCAAGTCAAGCTTTTCTGCAGACTGACTGATGTTTTCCTCGAAAGACTTCGCAACATCTTCTTTTCTCAGGGCTGCCAAGTAAAAGCCACATCTCTGAGTCTAAACGACGCCAGTTTCATCACATCTAACCGCAGAAATGAAGATGAAAATCTTTCTTCTTTGTCCAGCTGAGCTTTTGTATGTTTGTCTTACAGACTCAGAGCCGTTCTTGGTAGGCGTCTAGTTCAGTGTCTGTCCGAGTTGTTGCTTCCAGAACTGCTCACATTCATCAGGATGGCCTTGGTGGGTTCTTCTTGCTCTCTACCATTCTTACCAGCACAGGAGTCACCACTTTTGTCTTCCTACCACCCTTGAGCTTTTTCACACGGCAGAACGTCTTGTAATTCTTGACAATACTTTGCACTATGGCACATATGTCTTTTTAGCATTTCCCTGCTGTTATGTGAGCATCAACAATGTGCAGCTCTCTTTTCTCTTTTAGAAAAACAGTGACTTACACTTGACTAGTAACTGACTAGAGAATTACTGCATCAGTTGTTCTCAGTTTAGAGTGTAATAGCACTTTCCAGAACATGGTAGAAATTACCAGGAACATTTGATGTGGCATAAAAACAGCATTTTTTAAAAAAAGAATCGGATAAAACAAAGAGATAAAAATGAATTACTAATATCTCAAACAGAATGTACTACCATCTTCTGCCACTTGTTTATGTAATTTCCAGTCAGAAGCAACCTACTATTCAGATATAAAATTCACTATAAATCTAAATTGGTACGGGTATGAATGACTCTGGGCGTAACTGTACTTGGATGTTTACAGCTGGAGAAAAGAAAGAAAATATTTTCCCACAACTTAGATGGAATAACCCTCTAAATCTTGTAGTATTTAAATATTATATATTACAATTTGACGATCTGATGCAGGCACAGATGCGCCCACAGTCCAAACAACCAGATCTGCACCATCAGCACATATGAAGCTCCAGCTCAAAGCAGCTCCACTCTGCCTGCTGAATACTGGATGAGGCTGAAGCTGCCTTCCAGCCTCGCAGCAGGTACCAGCGGGTCAAAGTGCCAGATGTGGTGTGAACGATGCCGAGGCTGATCCGCATTTCTGTAAATGCTGTTGACTTCAGGTCTGAGCACGAACTGCAGCTCAAGAACAGACCGAGTCAAGTTTTCTGGCTGCAGCCGAGACGATCGCCGCCTCCCCCTTTTCCTGCTTCTCGGTAGCTCAGGCTGATAATAGCCAAAAGGTCAAGTGGATGCAACCTTAATTTTGGCTGCGGCCCTTTCACACATTCTGGATACAATCTGGATTTACTGCCTCCATGTTACATTCATGAGCTGAGATAGACGTGTTTGCTTGAGACTGCTCTGATAAGCCGAAGGAATATAAAAAAAACTCATACGGCAATCCTCCAGTGGATCGCAGCATCCAACTTTGTGCTCACTCATTCTGTTCCTCACTGCCTCCTTCCTCTTCTCCACTCCCTCAAAATACCATCTCCAGACTCCAGAAATAAAATCGGAAGAGGATCCGCTGAAGGGCACTCTTCACATAGAGCGATTAAGACATTTCTGGCACATTCTCCTGCATCCTGCTTTTCCAGTTTGAGAGGTGAAACAGAGTAATCTCACGCTGCATTGGCTCTAAAAGACAAACCAGGCTGAATAATTACACAGAGCAGGACAATAATCAACAAAGTCCTGACATAAAAAAAAAAAAAAAAAATGCAAAGCTTATTATTGTCTTTCCAAGCTGCTGACAGCTTCCCTGTCGGCATCGCCTCACTTAATGGTTAGTGTTGAGGTTGTGCAGCCAGACAGAAAGATGACAAATAAATTCAATTATTCCACGAAAAAGAGCCAGTGTCAGAGCTGATGAGGAGCAGTTGAGGAAGCGTCGCGGGGATCAGCGAGGCGGAGTGATAATCGGGCCCGAGCCAGAAGCGGTAGGTGGCAGACTTCAGAGGAAAGTCATCTGATGATCTTTTATGCTCTCCTTACAAGGTGTGAATCTTGTTCTGCTTTCTTTGCAGCGGTGGCACGCTACGACTACTCTCTGAGGAGCTGCTGGCTGGCAGAGGTGTGAATGAGGAGATGAATGTCACACCTACGGGGCCGCGGACCTCAGAGAGCAGCCTAGCTTTTATTGTCTCCCAGCCGTGGATGCGAGCCACGCTCTTGTGCGGGGCCGGTTCTAATGAAATCCAGCCATTCTAGGCTGCGGCAACACGGGGTTTTATTTGGGTTGCCTTCTGCTGCAGGAATGTAAAACGGTCAATAAGGTTTGATATCAACATTTCCAGAGTAATTTAGAGAGCAGCCAAAATCCTGCTGTAATACGCGCCACAGTGCTGATCCCAATTTTGCAGGGAAAAAAAAGAACAAAATCTTGTTCTGGGGAGCTTTAAAGTCAGTAATCTATAACTGCAAACACAATTTCATGTATAATGACTGATGGATAAAATGCCTGTGCGGGAATGATAGAGTGAACCTGCAGCTATAACAGTTAGTCTCACTGTGGTTTAACTTTCCAGCTTATAGATACATGAATGCTTGATTACAGAGGATGAAGTGGACAGAAAAAGAGAGAGAGAGAAACAGGCTGGGAAGGAGTGCAGCTACTGTTTCAGGATTCCCTCCCACAGTGTATGCATTTAAAGGTTTAACAGTGTGTGTGTGTGTGTGTGTGTGTGTGTGTGTGTGTGTGTGTGTGTGTGTGTGTGTGTGTGTGTGTGTGTGTGTGTGTGTGTGTGTGTGTGTGTGTGTGTGTGAGCAAGACAGAGAAACAGTGTGAGCCGAGCTGGACCCCTGCGTCTCCTAGTCATTACAGCTCATTTGTCTGAGTGCTATTCCACTTGGCTGGGTTGAGTTAACAGTTTGCCCTGGCGCTCTCCACCCTCCTGAGCTGAGCACAGCGACACATGTGGAGAGAAGGAAATGGGGACATAATGTATGAGTTCGTCTGGGTCGCGTGCATGTACGAACACAAGGAAAGGAAAACTTTTGTTGCTGCTTAACTGCATGCAAGCATATATACATATAAGAATTACAGCATCGTGGTGTCTGAGTCCGAGTACGTATACACTGTCGGATTTCGACAGTGAAGTAGAGACCAAGGCAAAGAGAAAGAAGCCAAGTGCACCAGAGAAGCCGGTCAAGAAACCAATAAGTGGAGAGAGTTCCAAGCCAGGAGGCTCATCCAAGAGCAGCAGAAAAAGTTACGACAACATGTTCCAGATTGGAAAGATGAGATATGTCAGTGACAGAGACTTCAAGGGTAAAGTCCTGATTGACAACAGAGAGTACTGGATGAACCAACATAGGCAGATAAAGCTGGAGAAAATGGGTATCTCCCTGAGTCCTGAGCAATGCAACACAGAAATTGAAGATGTCATTAAGAGAGCATAAACATTCCTTTCAGTGTTATCTGTTGAACTAACTGAACACGTTGGCTAATCAGTTTTGTGTATAAAGTCAGAGTACATCCAGTGATTTAAGAATTACAGCATCGTGGTGCCCGAGTCAATCAGTCTACTTGCAGTTTACTTCCCCGTCTGTCAAGATTCACATATTATATGTAGTGCAGACTTCGAAGGGGTTTAATCAAAGGTATTAATCATCTGAAGGGCAAAACCTGCAGGAAAGTTTGACAGGCATGTTCTATATATTTTTTAAAAAAATCATAAAAATAATACAATTTATCCTAGCTAGAAACTGTAAAAACTGAAACATTTGAGACCCTTGAACTAATCACATGTGATGGTTGGTTCCATTGTTCAAATAAACCCAATCAAAAATTCAATATTTAATCAAACTCACTTAACTCTATATGTTCTGTTAAAAAAAAATCACAAAAAATAAACTGACTGCTGTGACAAACAGTCAGGAGGCAAAAAAAACAGACTATTTGGTTGAACTGCAGGCAGTGTTTCCACAAAGTAAAGAGGAGACAACCATGAAAGAGGTCGAAAACAGAATTAAACATATTTGATCAGTAAAATAAATGCAGCATACAGAGGAGCAAATTGTTGGAAGATACATTCAGCACGGTGAAACATCTTTATAGAGATGATGTGTAACGTAGCGTGAAAAATGCAGAGTTAGTAGAAGTCTTAAAAATGTAAGCAGTAACATATCTATAGTAGGTCGACACCATTTTTTCCAGTACCGGTAACACTGGTGGGAATTTGGAAAAATGTTGTATATGTCCAGGTTTTTTGTAAAAATCAAAGAAGTCAAACTTCCTTTTTTTTTTTCTTTCACAATTTACAGCATTACAAATGTTTGAGTGTTGTTTCCTTCTCGTCATGGTTGTGCTGGTTGCATTGAAGTGGAAACTTTATATTGCAGTGAAAAAATGAGCCCAGACCAAGGAAAATGTGAGAAAAACTGAATGAAGGTCAAAAGACTGAATTAACTTTTTGGAAAAATGGCAGTTATCACTATACAGACATAGATGAATACTGAGTTCTAGTGTCTAGAAGTTTGCTGTAGAGATACTGATGCCCCTTGTGACAATTTTTTTTGATATAGGGATATATAAATGATATTGATTTGATGAGACTTTGAGCTTTGCTGTTCTTGTTCTGCTGTGTTAGTCCAGTGTTGAACCTTTAGCATTCACAAGTATCTCAGCGACAAATTTCGTCATCTGTCCACTACAGTCTGTTGTAAGCTTGCGTGGCTAATAAGCTCCAGGTGAAGCAGTGTTTATTTGTGAAATACATAGATACCGATCTACTGCACAGAAATGAGAATGCATCCTCCAAACACACTAGAAAGTTTAAAATAACTATGCATCTGTTGTGTCCCCAGCTGTCCATGTGTGCATCCACAAGGGAGTATAATCCTGGCTTTCGTGTGTAAGTTTACTGAGAGAAACAAAAAACAGACTCAAATTCCTTGTATGTTCTCACATGTTTGGCCAGTAAAGCTGTTTTTGATTGAACACAAAGTTGCAAGGTGGCTGCAGAAAGTTCTTCAAATATGAACGCTGCTGCAAAGAAGCTAAAATCTAGAGAATCAAAGTCAGTGATCTGACCACATAGCCTTCGTGTCTCCTGTTTCTGAGTTATCATCTTAAATAAAGGCCAGAAAGTTGTTTTTACAGAAATATTATTATGTAAAGTGAAGCTGACCTTTGGTCTTTTTGGTATAAAGTGTCATCACTTCATCTTTTTATCTGATTAGTGTGAAATTTTGCCAGCATTACCGTATAAATTCCTGAGTTACGGGCAGAAATGTCTTTCCTCAGGTCACACTGACCTCCACCAAATTATAATCAGATCAACCTTGAGTCCAAGTAAACATTTGTGCCAATTCCGAAGCATTGCCCTCCAGGCGATCCAGAGATACTGGAATCATGAAATTGGGACAGACGAACGGACAACCGGAAAACATAACGCCTCGGGCATCGGCTGTTTCAGAGCGAAGAGGCATGAAAATGTTTGTGAGTGAACTCGCAGCACCGGCGGCTGTTTAATCCCCATGATCCCCTGGAAAGTCTAATGACAGCTAATCAGATGCACATCCACAGTCTAATTAACCAATTACCAGCTAATGGATACACATACACCACGCAAAATGCCATGGATTCATTACGAGACACTCATAGTTTTCACTTTACCCCAGACTCTTTTCCTGGTGCCAAATGAGGAAGACAGAAGGCTGCGAACAAAAGACATCAGCTACACGCCTCCAAATGTCTTTCTGAAAAGTTGCAGTAGGACAAATGAAGTATACTAACCGAGACAAGAGATAAAAATACCACTCAAATCACATTATGTTAAAAGAACAGAAACAATAACACCATCTGCACATGGAAAACCTCCCAGCGTGCATCTTTAAATTTGAAATTGCGTCTACGTCTGAAGATCACAGACAGCCATTTTCTAAGCCGAATATCTTTTTTGGCTGCTTAATTAACATCTAATAAAATAATATGCAGAGAATCCGCTCCAGAATGTCAAATAAGCGCAAAGCAAAACTGAAGAAACACCTCATTTTCAGTCAGCACAGCAGCTCAGAAATAAACCTCATGTCATGGTGCTTATTCACACTTTTACTGCCTTGAAGTCACTCTGGGAGAAAAGAAAAACAGCTTTGTCCAGCCTCGTTCCAAATATTCTTTTTTTTTGTAGAAATAACTCTGCATAGGAACACACACAGTGAAACAATGTGGTGACCTGTCAGAGCAGCTAATATAAAAATTAACAATCAATAAAAACCGGGCAATTAAGTCAAGAAAGAAACTCCAGCGATGCAGCGCAGCGGGAGTCTATATAAAGAAAAACCTGGAAAAACAACACAATTAAGGCGAGTGTGAAAACCATCTGGCTGCTTCTGTTTGGCTACAATAGAAATAACTTTTTTAGAGCTTACAGCTAATGGAGCAAGTACTCATTAAAATGTCTCCCTCGTTTTTGTTTTTTTTTAAAGCTAAAAAAAGTTTACGCCTTTCCATCTTCTAAACATATTGCAGAGCGGCTCTTCATAGTCCATTAATATTCATATTAACAGAGATCTTATCCTTGACATGAGCGATGAGCTTCATTTGGCAAAAACATGGCAAGTATAGGGAAATTGGCAAAGACATTTGTGCTACTGTTTGACGTTCTGGCATTGTTCCCATCATGTTTTACTATTTAAAGTTCTCCTAATCAATACTTCTGCATTAAGAATGGGTAAACTTTGGTTTCACGTACCGATGGACAATCATGACTAGAGTTTATAGTCCTTTTAACGTGTCTGTCAATAACTGGTTTGGTTTTATATCCTGTAACTTTACAATTTCAGACCTCCTAGTAACACTTTTACACATACAGCAGCTAGAAGCCATAATAATACTAACACTAGCAATAACAATACGTAGTAGTTTTAAAGTGCTTAACAACAAAACAAATGCCAAATGAGAGCAATAAAACAAAATTAAACAAAAAGTAAGACACAAAACATGCAATATAAATAAAACAGTCCGATCAAGTTAATGTTCTGAAACAGAACACTGAAGACAAAAGCAAAGCTTTACAGTAAAAGAATAAAAAGACTGGCATTACAAAAGCAGCCAAACAATTTTAAACATTAGGCTTAAGACCCTATAATGCTATTTATTGTGTCATTGGACCCGAGTAATTTACAAAACTAGGGATTCAAGCTCTACAAAGAAAAGAAAATAATCTAATTTACCTGTCTGTGATACATGCATTATGGCTGAGAACCTACAGTGTTATTAATTATGGAGAATAACCTAACTTAAGTAACAATGTAGCTAAGATTTTCAGGATAAACCCCGACAGTATTAATAATTATGTAGATGAAATCGACTAATTTAGAGGTAAGGTTTTGACCCTCCAAACATACAAGAGTGTAGATGCACTGTACATCGGTCAGCTGAACATAAACACAAGCTGGACTGATGTTTCTGCAACAATATTTGTGTTTGGTGGGTCCAGGAGTGAGTTTTCTTTGCAGTATCTTACATTTTTTGTAGCATTTTCAGTAACTTTTTGCCTTTGTCTACAATACCAAACTAATTGGATAAATACAGGCAACAACACTACTTGGTTAAGTAGAAGAAAAGATCGTGGTTTAGATCAAAACCCAGTTGTTTTTATTTGTCCTGCCACAAAAGCAGACCCTAAAACTGGGAATGTCTTCCAATTATACTTTTTTTTGTGTGAATATAATTAGTTTTGTGCTGCAGAACAACAGAGCTATTCTGTTTTGAAAAACTGTGTGAGAAACAAGAAAGAGTTATGCAGAAATACCACAAATATTCACTGCAATTTCACCACGACCGTGTGCAGCTGGTCCACCAAAGATTTAACAAAAGTTCGGCACAGTTTATATGCAACTGTGGTACCTCAATACTCTTTTTAAAAAGTAATAATAGATTGAGAAAATGACCATTAGGCTACAGACAACAGCCGGTTAACTTAGCATCAACAAAGACTGAAAATGGGAAATAGCAGCTGGTGTGGATGTGATGGAGGGGAACAAAATCTGCACCTCTAAAAGCTCACCAATTAACATATTGAGTCTCATTTGCTGCATCCCTGAAGACAAAATGCTAAAACACCTCGCTTTACCAAATTAAAAGATCCTGATTTTTCAAAAAGAATTGTTGAATATATTTATATATAATTTTACCATTTCTAGTATTTTTTTTTTGAGTCTCAAATGTTGATTTCCGCCTTAATAATCCATTATTGGTTAGGCTCTGCTGACAAATGCTGAAATAATACCTGCACCGTGAGCATATTAAGGCTCAATGTGAAAGAATGTTAATTAAAAATGAGTCTCAGAGGAGCAACTTAAATTTCCAGGCTGCAAAAAAAAGTTTAATTCACCTCAAATTTATTACAAGGAGCGAATGTGTCAGGCCCACACACACACACACACACACACACACACACCAAGACTATAATACTCCCCCATATGCACGCGACACACAAGTTCACAGATTGACTGCGCTCAGCAAGAAGTGCTTCACGGATGGCAGTTTTCCTTTCTTTTTCCGCTTGACAGACTTATCAACCGAGCTCAGGTGGTGCCCCATCTGCTTGCGCACATTTAAAATACACACACGCACTCGCCCCCCCCACACACACACACACACACTTACTGCTTACACAAGAAGACACATGCTCAAAGAATAAACTCAATCAAATGTCTGCCCTTCAAATTTCATTTCTGATCCCCCTCCTAGCTCCGTGGCTCTCCTCCTCCCTCTGACCACACACTGACCTCTCCTCCTGTTCTCCCACGTCCTTTTTCACTTTCTTATCCTCCGACAACACTCCCCCGGCAACCTCAAACTCTCCTTCCAGTCTTTATTTTATCTCCCTCGCCGTCCCCTTACGTCTAAAACTGCAATCCCAGAGACCGAGGGCCCCGCTGTGCAGAGCCCAAGCCCGTCCAATGCAGCAGATGGTTGAGCAACGCATGTATGCAGACAAGCGCTGCAGAAACACACACTCTACACCACTCAGTACTACAAGTATACATACTATTACAGAGAGGGTCAAAGGACATTCTGTATCTAACGCTGCAGTGCATTAGAACGCACCATTTTTCACACTTATGAAACCGCCACACACACACTCAGAGAGTCAGTCATAATAAGAACTTTAGCTTCAGATGAGTTCAAAACGCAATCAGGAAAACTTACATATATTTCTCAATCATGGAGCCATTGGGGTATAATGCATCATGAATGTATTCATCCCAGCAGCATTTATATAATTCTGTTGTACAGAGCCACGAGCTACTGCGAATCAATACGCGCTTCAGCCTGCATAATGGGGATGCAGAAGGCATAAGATATGCACATACCAAACACTATAAAATGGGCCTTGACAGAAAAATGCTTCAAGAAACTGCAGAGAACAAAGAGAAACTACTGGATCGAGGATGAGTAATGGGACGACGCTGGGCGCGCATAACGCAACAAATGTTTTCTCTCGAGAGGCAAATGATTCTTCATAAACCCTCATGCAACTAACTGCATTACAGGCAATTAAAGATGCGAGAAAGGAAAAAAAAAGAGAAAAATACTGACCTGACGCAATCCTCCCCGGTGTTTGTTTACTGGCTAATAAACAACACCGGCTGCACAGTGGAGTCAGGCTGGTAAACTGACCTCTCCATAAAGTGCCATTTGTTAGGCAATTATCTTTATTCCACCGAGCAGAAAATAAGTTGTGCTGAATGGTAAGGTGTGCTGGTGCGAAACTCATAATGCCATGCAGACACTGTAATTAGGCAGCTCTTTACAGGGTTGAGGAGTGTGGTCCTGGCTGACCTGCAGGGGGAAAAAACTCGCAGCCAAAAGCGATTTTGCAGGCGCCTTCCAATTTACATGAATTATTCTTTGATTTTAACAACGTAAACAAACGTGGTCTCCGACATCGGTGGCAGTTAGACGGCGAGTGATTGGCTGGCTGCTTAGCAGAGCTGCTGCTAAAGAGTTTGTTGGAGATGCTTACGTGTTGAGTTTGCTGTTAAAGAGCCTCAGTGCAGGAGTTCGGGTGGACATGTTCAACCTTTCATGGTAACTTTAATCAGTCATTTCTCTGATAGTGGAAAGAAAAGGCCTGTCCTGAAAGATTAGCATCATTAAAGTAACCGCACAAGAAAGTACTGGGGTTGATCAAATCCCTGAGCGGCACGGCTCAGTAGAGTGGCCGTCTTGTAACTGGAAGGTTGCCGGTTCGATGCTCGGCCCATCGAGCTCATGTCGAGGTGTCCCTGAGCAAGACATTGAACCCCTAATTGCTCCTGGTGGGTTGTGGTTAGCACCTTGCATGGCAGCTTCCACCATCAGTGTGTGAATGGGTGAATGTGACGCATCATGTAAAGCGCTTTGGATAAAAGCGCTATATAAATACAACCGATTACCCTACAAAAAAATATAAAATACTACATTACCTCCCTGGAGAATACTGTAACTATTGTAATAATGTAGTTCAGACTCTACAGCATATAAAATTAAAGAACTTGACTTATATAAATATTACTTCTAAACTCCAAAAGCTTTACTAGACATTTAGAACTACACTACCAGTCAAAAGTCTGGACACACCTTCTCAATTAATGTTTTTTTCTTTATTTTTACTGCTTTCTACATTGTAGATACATACAGAAGACATCAAAACTATGAAGTAAGACATGTGGAATTATGTAGCAAACAATTGTGAAATGAATCTAAATATGTTTTATATTTAAGATTCTTAAAAATAGCCACCCTTTGCTTTGAAAACATTAGCATTTTCTCAATGAGCTTCATGAGGTAACCTGAAATGGTTTTCACTTCACAGGTGTGCCTTATTGAGGTAAATTTGTGGAATTTATTGTCTTCTTACTTGTGTTGTGTAGAAGTCAGGTTGATACACAGTCGACAGCCCTTTTTTTACTGTTAGAATCCATATTATGGCAACAACAAATCAGTTAAGTAAAGCAAAACGACAGTACATCACTACTTAAAGAACTGAAGGTCAGTCAGTCTGGAAAGTTGCAAAAACTTTGAATGTAACCCCAAAGTGCAGTTGCAAAAACCTTCAAGCGCCACAACGAAACTGGCTCACATGAGGAAAGGAAGACCAAGAGTCACCTCTGCTGCTGAGGATAAGTTCATCTGAGTCACCAGCCTCAGACTTCACAACTTAACAGCACCTCAGATCAGAGCCCAGATAAACGCCACACAGAGTTCCAGTAGCAGACACATCTCTACATCAACTGTTCAGAGGAGACTGACCAATCAGGGCTTTATGGTCAAATAGCTGCTAAGAAACCACTACTAAAGAAAAGCAACAAACAAAAGAGATTTGTTTATGCCAAGAAACACAAGGAATGGACATTAGACCAGCGGAAATCTGGGCTTTGGTTTGATGAGTCCAAATTTGATATCTTTGGTTCCACCTGCCGTGTCTTTGTGCGACACAGAAAAGGTGAACGGATGGTCTCTACATGCATGGTTCCCACTGTGAAGCATGGAGGAGGAGGTGTGATGGTGTGGGGGTGCTTTGCTGGTGACACTGTTGGGGATTTACTCCAAATTCAAGGCACACTGAACCAGCATGGCTCCCACAGCATCCTGCAGTGACATGACATCCCGTCCGGTCTGTGTTTTGTTGGACCATCGTTTACATTCCAACAGGACAATGACCCCAAACACACCTCCAGGCTGTAGAAGGACTATTTGACCAAGAAGGAGAGTGATGAAGTGCTGCGTCTCCACAGTCACCTGACCTGAATCCAGTCCAGATGGTTTGAGATGAGATGGACCTCAGAGTGAAGGAAAAAGAGCCGACAAGTGCTCAGCATCTCTGGGAACTTCTTCAAACTGTTGGAAAACCATTTCAGGTTCTACCTCATGAAGCTCATAGACAGAATACCAAGAATGTTCAAAGCAGCAATCAAAGCAAAAGGTGTCTAATTTAAAGAATCTAAAATATAAAACATGTTTTAACTTATTTCACACTTTTTTGTTTACTACATAATTACCTCTGCCAGGAGGTTATGTAATCATCGGAGTTTGTTTGTCTGTTTGTCTGTTAACAGCATAACTCAAAAAGTTATGGACGGATTTTCACCAATTTTTTACAGAATGTCCGGAAGAGCAAAAGTAACAATCGATAAAATTTTGGAGGTGATCCGGATCACCGTCTGGATCCAGGATTTTTTTGAAGGACTCTGTACAATTGAGAGAGATGGCCACCGTCCATAACTTTTTGAGTTATGCTGTTAACAGACAAACAGACAAACAGACAGACAGACAGACAGCCAGCCTGGCGGAGGTCTGCGCTCTCCGAGTGCTTTTCTAGTTCCATATGTGTTCATTCATAGTTTTGAGGCCTTCAGTGAGAATCTACAACGTAAATAAAGAGAAACCTTTAATTTATAAGGTGTGTCCAAATGTTTGACTGGAAGTGTATGACCTTCTGTGGACATGTTCAGTATTTACACTAGTTGTTCCCAAAACATTATGGTGTCCTAAATCACTGCTCTCCATGTGGAGTCCTGACCTCGCTGTCATCTCGCTGCAGTAAAATATAAATAGTGGTTGGTTGTGTGGGAGGTGCACCTTGCGACCTGGACCACAGATGCTGCACATCAGTTCATCTTATATGCCTGTTTGTACCTGCAGAAAGCCTCGGCCGGGTCCTGGGCGTCTGCATCTCCTGCCTCGCGTGGGGCAACATGTGGTAACGTTTGGATTCGTTCACCAGGTCGCGACACGCCTCCGACGATTTGATGAGCTCCTCGTTGTCCACGACATTCAGCAGGTAGGACGGATGGATGAAGGGGAGACGCACAACCGCCAGCAGCTCCGACAAATGCTGGGAAAACAGAAGGAGAAGAATTAGATGTTAAATCCGCCAGAAGCGCAAGCAAAAATAAAGTTTAAATGAATATACTCTGGGCAAAACCGGCATGAAGGATCAAAGAACGGTAGATCAGAGTTGGCAAATACAGACTTTCACAGTAGTTTTAATACTCAACTTCATTTTTAAAGTTGTTTTTTGCTGTACAAATAACACTTTTTTATGTCTTGAAAGAGGACAGGAAAAGAAACTATCACTGTAGATAAAAGCCAGGGCTGTTAGTCGGCGGAAACCTGGCAGTAGCGAGACCATTAGATCAGTTACTGTCAGTGTCAGAGCTTCAAAGCTTCAGTTTAACACCCAGCATGTGTCAGTTTGCTATTTTTATACCTGTGTAGGACAAAATGCCCTGACAAGGATGGAAAAAAAACAGAGGATACCTTGCAATATCTGCATGGTTTTATGTGCCAACATTTTCATTCCAGAGACTCAGCCATTAAAAGTTATTCATCACGGAACAAGAAGCCGCAAATAACATTTCTGCAAAGTTTCCTCTACTTTCGTATGCACGTTTGGTTACGCCGTGAGAGTTGAAGCGAGGCAGCGGGGGGTATCTTACTTCCACCTTCTGCTTCGTAATTTTTTTTCTCTTTTATCTCGTCTCCAAATGAAATCTTTCAACAGACAGCTAATGTTCTTTTGCTGCTAAAATTAAGATCCGGTTCTGGCTAATCACGAGCCATTCAAGCCAAGATGCTGCGGCGCCCTCAGCTAGTTATTTTGGGGGCGGGGGGAGAGAACAGATTATTTTGACACAAATTTGGCTTAAAATCTGCACTTTTTATTTGCTAGTAGTGATGAGTTGGTTCACATCGATTAGGATTTTATACTTAAATGATGGAAATCCGAGTGAAACCTCGCCGACACAAATATTTGAGCATGTTTGCACCGTCTCTGCATACATTTATGTGTGCTTATACTGTATAGGTGTTCAGAGGAAGGACATACTGTTGCCATGGCAACCATGTCTATAGCTCTGGCTGTCGAGTATTTTTTTTCCTCTTTTTTTTTTTCCCCTTTCCTTGCACAAGTGTATGTGTCCCCCCCCACCCGCCCCTCAATGGGAATCTCATCTGTGTCGACAGTAAAAGCTGTAAACAAGCTCGGACAAAGCGACAGAGAGCTGGACGGAGATTTGACCCCGTTGACCCCCTTCGGCTCAGAGCGACGTGACCGAGATCCGCCGAGAGGGACGAGCGACAAAACAACAGACTCAGAGAAACATCGTTCAGGGGACAGAGCAAACAATAAGCTGACACTCTTGCCTAAGCATCTTCCTCCTCCGACTTGAGGCCTTGGTACACTCCTATTTGTTCTCCTTGACGCATCTGACCAGAAAGGAGGGAATAAGAAAGAGCCCGAGGAGGAGGCAGGAAGAAGAGTGAGGATGTAAAGATGACAGCAGAAATCTCCCGGTGACATTTCCTCTTTTAACAAAACACCAGCCTGAAACTGGGACTTCCTGCCTCTCCTTACCCACGATGCACACGGCGCATTTTGTCAAACAAACAGCTCGATATCCTCATAAACACTCGCCGGTTGCTCGAAGCACCTCAGTTCCAATACGAACGAGGAGCTAAAGTCTAAAGCAGGCTACTTAAAATACTCGGATATTCTCCCGGGAAGACTCCCCCGGCTCAAGAGGAGCTACTACTTCCAATTAAAGTGCCCCCATTGTGGGAGACCTGACCCAGTAGTTACTGAGTCATGTCACACTCAAATGGAGGACTTAAGCTTCAGGCTCTCTGCTCTGGACTTTTATTACAAGCTACTTTTCTGCAGGTCTGCCGCTACATCACCTGCATTAGTCTCATTAGGATGACGTATCATGTTCTTAATGCCTGTAATTGGATTGAATTGGAAAAAAAGAAAATGCATAAGCTTTAATTCAACAAATATTCTTTAAATATTACAATTTAAAAAGTAAGCGATTGAATTTCATAGTGTTTAAAGCAGATTTCGGCTCATGAGATCATGTACGGGCATCCGCAGGTCATCTGAAATAGGTCCACTACTGACCGTTCTGACCCTCAGAGCTAAATTAAAGCTGTATATGGGGCAGTTCCAGCCAGGTGGTGCCCTTCATGGCACAGCAGAAATAAATGGGTTCAACCTCCCATGGGTGCATCTGGAAATCTTGCTTTTTTTTGGAAACGGCAGGTGGACTGGCTCCAATTTTTGTCTTTGGGCTCCTCAGGTGTGAAGTTGCAGGTTGTGCGTTTTTCGCCGGGGGGATGTTCCCAGCAACTAATTTCCCAGTCGATTAAACAGGAATTTATACTTCGATTAGTTCAAAAAGTAAGAAAACACCGGCTGCCTTCCAATCTGGCAGTGCTAATTTTGATGACAAGGCAAGTTCGGCTCTACATTTTATTAACTTTCAGAAGTCTTTGGGTCAAACTATAATTGAAGGACTTTTGAAGTTCATGGGATATGTTAAACTTTATATGGAAAATAACAAATTGTATCTGTGTCTGAGAAATCACTTTCAACTAAGTTGCCCATAACAAAAACAGCTCTCAAGGAAATGTGTTACTTCCAGATCACATGACCTGCTCCACATGATGTCATTTCCTCCTGAAGAAAAGTCTGGCAAAACTCTGAGGCTTTCTGACTTATTTAATACAATATCTTTATAAATCACTTCCAATTTTATTCAATTGTATATATAATATTTAGAAGAATCTTTCTCTAAAAATGCCATGTGGTGTTTGGTTATAGGCGGCCATGTTGATTTTAGACCTGAAAACAACAAAAATGTCAACTATGTTACAAAAGTTCCCACAATTATATATTGACCCCTTTAACAAAGTGGACACATGTCATGTGCTGATCTGCATTATCTTTTTAGACCAAACAGGAACACAGCATCTGCCGATAAACAAAGTCAGATTAGTTTTCAGAGTGTCGCTACTGTTAGCAGGGCTGGATGTGGTAACACACTGCTCCAATACATGCTGGTTTCTGAAATTAAAATCACACTGTAATTTAAAAAAAAAAATCTACTGTCATTTTATACAAATAAAAAAAGAAATACATTTAAAAAGTATTAATTTACATGTCGACTGTAAGAACAAAAGGAGGCAAAACTAGAAACAATATCCATATAAAAATCTGTAATTTCACAAATGGCACTAAGTCTTTTTACAACAGTTGACCATAAAGTCATAATATTTTTGATTGTATTTAAATCTGAAAAAAATAGAATTGTTTGACAAAATGAAGTTCTTTAAAATGCAAAACATCTGATAAAGGGTTAAAAAAATTAAAGGTATTTTAAAGATTTTGTCTGTGTTGTTAAACTACAGCTAATATCTAAACAAAGAATAGAAAAAAGTATACATTTCTATACCAAAGGGCAAAACTGTAAATAACGTCCGCATTAAAAAAAAAAAAAACTGCACTGAATTTAAATCTGCAAAAAATATGTTCTTTTACTGATATTTATTTTATAGATATGACTGTCTTTTACAGTTTAATGGAATTTTTTCTGGTTATTTATTTATTAGTTGTTGTTGTTTTTTTTTGTTTTTTTTACAGTGTGCAGTGTTGCAAACCTATATTCAACCAACCAGCACAGTTTGACAGTATTTTGACAAAGAAAATCAAAATACTGTCAAACGGTGCTGGTTTTACCAGATGTTGTCCGTCCCACGTTGATGATTTACAACATCTGTGGGGAGATGTGAGCTGCTGTCCGCTGGGACTGCAGCCGCGACGCAACAGTAAACCAACCTCATACATTAATATAATACTAATTATTTGTTAACCCCACTGG
The DNA here is from genome assembly GCF_021347895.1 of Acanthochromis polyacanthus. Lineage (NCBI taxonomy): Eukaryota > Metazoa > Chordata > Actinopteri > Pomacentridae > Acanthochromis > Acanthochromis polyacanthus. The sequence goes on from NC_067128.1 coordinate 4,800,043, forward strand.
CATCTCTAGTGCTGATTGGGGGAGACGGTGATTTTTAACGATTTAGTTCACAAATGGAGCACATCACTAATACAAAAGTTCAAATTCTTCAGTGCTTTGTGAAACTTTCTTTCATGTTGGTATGAAAGTTCAGCATTGGCCTTAGAAACAGAGTATGTGATATGACGCTACAGAACAGCTACTAAATGGACTTGATTGTTCTGTTTGTGGTGTTTCAATGGTCAAGATTGAATTTTGGAGAATTTATTAGGTTTGTTACCAAAGGAAATCTGACATTTCAAGTACAGTTCCTGCATGTCAATTCTCTCAGTTTCAATCCTGAGTTACTAACAGAATGTGTCTCTGTGACTGAACCCAGCTGTACTCCACAATGTCCCTGCAGTTGTTCTGCTGCAAAGTGCTCCTGGTTAATTTAGGGTCACAAAAGGCTGCAGCACTTTGGTAAAAGGTGACAGAACAGAGAGCAGCGAGGGAGGATGAATTGCAGAGTACACTGAATGAAGAGCAAAGACTGGTGGGGTTTGAAAGAGAGGCTTGAAAACTGATAAAAAAAAGACAAATTTCCAGTAAGTTGAGAGAAAAAGATGGAGGTTTGAGCCATTGGGTAAAAAACAAGGTTAGAGTCTAGTGGCAGGTCGTTGCATAATCATCTTAAGTCCTATTCACACGGGATTAATGTTACCTCGGGATCAATAGTGATCTGTAATAATTGCAGAAGGATGTCTGTGATCTTAATCACACATGAATGCACCATGTCTGTAATTTGTCAAGTCAAAACTCCATCACACATTGTGTAGTCCCATGCTAATCTGCATCTTAGTGATTGTTTTTTCAGTTTTTTTTTGTTTGTTTTTTTATTGTGCACCTTTTTCTACCTCTTTTCCCGTTGAATTATGGAGGCTATGGTGGAAATTATTGACAGTATTTTTGGTGCAAATGCAGGAGTATTCTGATACACAACAGACCTATGGCCCATTAGCAGAAATGGCAAAATCAGATCAACAAGAAGAGGGAAATTTGGGAGGATATTGAGATGGATGACATGCATAGCACCATGCGGTAAGAAACATTTTTCTAGGCCTGTCCTCCAACAGGCTCAATACAAACGCCATGATCACCCGTTATCCCAACAACACTGCCCACTATTTTCAAGTCATGTTGCTGCTTTGATATATTTTCTGCTGCCATGAAGACCAAATACCACATTAAGCTGATCATTTTAACCCGAACCACAAGCTTTCCATGAACCCAACCAACGGGTTTTTGTGCCTAAACCCAACGAGACCCTAACAATAGCGCTGCTACAACATAGGCTTTTAACTTTGACACATGGGCCTAAGGGTTCCGGAAAGCACAAAGTATGTTGTCCTGGCGACACTGTCGGTTCAGCATGTTGGACAGAGCAGGTACCACAACGTATTCTGTGCCCCACATGGACATGACAACAGCGGATGGTGCAACGTGATTTGACATATCTTGACTCAATTCAAGTAAGTAAAATACAGACTTCGCTTATCCCGTGCAAATCTACTGCAAGAAACACGGACGTGGGGGTAATTCACAAATTAACAGAGATCCTCAGGTAACACTAATCCCGTGCGAACAGTACTATAGACTGTATCAGAGTATAAACAATTTGTATCTCTGATGCAGACTTGCAAGAATAACGGTGTCAACTAATTATGCAGAGTTCTAGTTTTGCCCAAAAGTTCTGGTCTTCTCTTGCAGTCCAAAACCACACAGCTTAGTTGAGCTGGGAACTCTATCGTTCATATACCAGGTGTTTCCCGTCTCTTCTCTTGTGCAGTCCATCCTGTAATGGATATCGATGAATGTAAGTTTTGAAAAATGGTCATCAAACGTGCTTTTTTAGGACCAAGCTGCTTCCAGAGTTTGACAAATTCTGGGCACGACCAGTCGACAACTGAAGAGTCTTAAAACAGTGACGGGTGTCTGCGCTGGAACTCATGGAACACATGCAGTATTGTCTCAGAACAACCATCCTCAGTCACACATGCAAGCTTAGGTATGCTTTCTGTTGTCTGTCTGTGGAAAATGATATACAAAAACGGAAAGAAAAAAACCCAAGGCATCCCACTGTACCATCTGCAAATCCTCGCTACATACAAACCCACATCTGTTGCAGCCTCTCTTCGCTTGCCAAATATCTTTTAATGGCAGTAAAACTACCTCAAAGAGAGCATCTGGTGTCTGCAAAAAGGTAAGGACGGCTAGTGCTGCCACATACAGGAAAAATATCCGCCCAAAAATACGCCCACGCTCGCATACAGACACCGAGAGGCATGCACATGTGAATACAGAAGGAGACAGATGGGTACATTCAGCGGTAATGTCTCTACTGTGATTGTACAGCTAAAAAAGAATGTGTTATTTGTGGTCAAAGCTGCCGTTAATCTGGACGGTGTGTTCGGTATGGAAGTTGATTTGACCGTAAATCTTGTTAGTGAGATTAAGACAATGTATAATCTCTGAGGCTGATTAAATGTACAACATGGGATATCCCCTGTAAGTGGATGGAAGCAGAGTCTGCTGCTCTACTTTAATTCAGCTCTCTGGCTCCATCTCCCTCCCTCTGTCTTTCTATTTCCAAAAAAAAAAGAAGAAGAAAGAATTACTCTCATCTCTAATTCTAACTAACTCACTATCTCTCCCACTTCTTTTTCACTTTCTGCCTCTCTCTCCACCTCCATTCCCGCTCCTCGCTCTTCCTCCCACACATGCATATATCGGCATGGAAATGAGGGAGAGTTGCACACTTGGTGCTAATATTCAAATCCAAAGTGTCAGACCCCACAAAAGAAGAAGAAAAAAAAAGGAGTCCTGCTTGATGCCAGCCATTGAAAGTACACAAGCAGAAATTACTGCAGAAACTGTTTACTCAAAACTGTTGTCTGTTAAAACATTTGATGGATTCGTATGAAATCGGTCACAAAGATTCATGTTTTCCTCTGGATGAACTGAAGAGACTCTGTGGTCTTTAATCATGTCAAAGTCCCAGCACTGACTCACAACACTAGCATCCTCAGCTCTACTTTATGTGTTAGTATGAACATTATACCTGCATGTTAGCATGCTAATGGTAGCATTTAGCCCAAAACGCTGCTGCGCCTTGTAACCTTTCCAGAAAGCGCAAGTGACAACAGGGATCTGTTGCTCTGAAGGAGAGAAATGGTGAATAATTCATGTGATTTTGGGGTTGAACTTTCGAAGACAACCACAACCTGAAAACCATGTACATCAATCCCACAGCTGAGATACTGTGTCAAAAAAATATACATTTCATTATTTCATCTTCTCAATCTGTATTAAAGGTCCCATATTATATTCATTTTTAACAAGGTAATTAAGCCTCATGTCCCCAGGATGTGCATTTCAAGTTTCAGCTCAAAATAGCATGCAGATCATTAATTTCAACATCCCTACAACACGGCTAGTTTTAGCTCCGATCCTTATGGGTTGTTTAAATGCCTGCAGCTTTAAATCCAACTGAGCTCTATGGCAAGCTCCTTTAACTTGTATAAGCTGCACTGTAAGGAAGAATATCCATCTGTCCATTATCTATACACCACTTAATCCTCAATAAGGTCGCAGAGAGGCTGGAGTCTATCCCAGCTGACTCAAGGCAAAGACAGTGGACACCCTGGACAAGTCACCAGTACATCACAGGGCTACATATACAGTAAAAACAATGATCACGCTGACATTAACACCTACAGACAATTTAGAGTTACCAATTACCCTCAGCATGTATTTTGGAGTGTGGGAGGAAGCCGGAGAACCTGGAGAAAACCCACGCATGCACAGGGAGAACATGCGAACTCCATGCAGAAAGATCCCAGGAAGACCGGGATGTGAGATCATCTAGCTGAAAGGTGAAAAAAAGCCACCGTGCGTCCACAGGAAAGAATATGCAAAAATAAACAAATAAATAACAAATGCTGAAATACTATAAAAAATAAATTTAAATAAAAAAGTGAAAATAATGGCAAATATCAGTTAAAAAAATGTGTTTTTAGTCAATTTAAATACAGTAACAGTATATAGAGTCACACACTGTAAAAGAACAAATTGTAAAACTTTAGATTAGGTGAGTGTGGACACTATCTACAGTTTTGGCTATTCCAAGAAATAGAAAGAGCTCATCAGCGAAAATGAGGGCTTTATTCATCAGCTACTTGTGGTTGAAATTTACCAGAACTTTAGCCTCAGGCTGCTCTGACGTGGCGGTAAAACAGCTTGTCATATCCGGCTACAGTTGTAGTACCGTATGTTTGAAAAGCAAGACGTCTCTGCTTCCCGCTCGCTGTAGCTTCTGACATAATCACGGATATCTGCGATGTCATTTCGCCTCATCAAAACTCTAATGCAGGATATTAAATCCTGATGAGACAATATTCTGATATGTTAAAACATAATTTAAGACATCTAAAAAGGACAAAGTAGATATCTTGTATTGAGGGGAATCAAAGATATCTGGAATTATGATGAGTAAGAATTAAACAGTAGATATCTGCAACTGGAATTACAACTAATCATAATTCAGCTGGAGATATTTGCAGTTCAAATTAAAGATAACTGAAGCTGAACTGAATATATCTATAATGAGAAACCCCATATATATAGATACATACACATGAATGATAAAAGTGAGGCAATTTGTCCTGGAAGAATGACATTGCAGATATCTGAAATGTTCTTACTGACCAGGAGGAATTGAATTCTGGATATCTCAAATATATATCCAGTCCAGCTATTTGTGTCTGCTCAGTGGCAGAAAGAAGGAGGAGGAAGCGGAGTCCAAATGGATTCAGAGCTAATCGTTGGGTCTCTGGACATACTGGAGATGCATAATTATGTCAATTTTAGGTGGATTTTGCCAAATATGTCGACTTTAACCTCAACAACACAAACTGTAAAAAAAATCTTCTAGAAGTTTATTTTGTGAAATCTTGCTGTTGTCGATAGACTCATGAATTGTGCACCTTTTTGGTGAACTCAGGCTATTCTTGTGCTTTATGAATACTTGGATATTCTAAGATTTGTTAAAAGCCTCAAACTGTGTTGAAGGCTGAATTTTCAGCATCTCAAAAAACTTCTCCAAAAAGTAACTCGATATTTGAACAGACTGAGACCTTCCTTGGGTGTTAACTCTGGTAAATATTGATGAATGCTGAGGCGTGTGGGCTTTTTACCATCCTCTGTCAAAGCATGTAGAGAGAGGAGTTACACGCAGCACACTGGATGCACGCCTTCTGAACTGTAACACGGTGAGATTTTCATTTGTCTACATGTGTGCATGCATGCAACATGAAGCAGGTTAAACGAGAGCACTCACGACACTCCAGACCAGCGAGCGACACTCTGAGCAGATGAGAGGAGGAGGCATGTATCCAACTCCATCTCTCTCCATCTCCAACAGGCTCTCGAGCAATCACTCCCTCATGCACAGGCACGCAAAAGTGAATGCGAGCGCCGTCCCTCCAGACGAATGGTGTGACCTGTCATTTTCATCTCCTCGCCTACTCATCCAAGCAATCCTCACACACTTTTATACAGAGATGGCATCTAATGGATGCAAATTAACAACAGCTACAGTGCCAACTGCAAGATACCGGGCCCACTGCACATGATCTTTTCACATTTCTAATAAGGAGTTCAGTGTTTTTTTTTTTAACACGTAGAACATATGGAAAGTATCCACCGGAGACTGAGGACATATGGAGATACTCCTTTTTAGCTCATCTGCCCACACATGCACTCTTTATTCCCCCCTTGTTCCATTCTTCCTGGATGAGCAGCATTTATGAGGCGCCCATATGTGTATCCACTTCTATCTTGATGTGCAACCCAGATAACATCTTGTGATTTCGCCCCTTCATTGGTCTCCATCTTTACGCTCGCTGACCGATTTGCACAAACGCAGGTCAACATTCACAGCGGATGCCCTGCAGCCTCATCAGAATGCATCTGCTGCAAAATTTGGAAGGAAAACTATGCTGCACAGGCTGTCTCTGGGAGAAAAAAAGAAAAAGAAAAACTCCCTTTTTCTTTTCCCTTCATTCACATTCACACACACACACTGAGGCAGGTGGACAGAGGATGTGAATAGGTTGAGCCTGCTGAAAGGCAGGGATAATGTGTCTAACAGGGAGCCTCTCAGATCTGTCAGAGGCAGCAGAGAGGCAGCCAGGAGACTGCCATCCGCTAACACAGATGACAAATGTCCACTGAGCATTTCCCATTCCACTACTGTCAGTGAGGACTAACGCCTCTTACTGTGTGTGTGTGTGTGTGTGTGTGTGTGTGTGTGTGTGTGTGTGTGTGTGTGTGTGTGTGTGTGTGTGTGTGTGTGTGTGTGTGTAAAATGATTCAATGCCACTGCAGCGTCAAATAAATGGCACAGGAACGGTCATATCTATTTGCTTTGCTCTGAGCAGATAAAAGTATGCACCTGCTTTAGTGTGAAAAATGGTTGACTTGGTGCTAAAAACACAACCCTGTATGAAAAAACAAAACTCCGACTGACTTACAAGTGCGTGTTCAATAGAGCGCGTGCCCATGTTTACCCTCACAACGCTAACAAACGCACTCAGCCGAAAGGACTGTGGCCTTTTGAGTGCGTGCAGGTTCACGGGAGAAGATACACGCACGTGCACATTATGGACGAGTAAAATATGCTCCTGCAAATGGCACTTCATTTGGATTCAAGTGATGCTTTGCCGAGCGTGTTTGCGGCTGCATGGCTATGTCTGCATATCAGCCAGAAGGACGGATTGTGGAGAGAGACGTAGCGGACGACAGACGCTCAACGCTGCCCTGAGCAACTACTGACAGGTGCAATGTGTCGTCCTCTGAGGCCCTTTTCAGCGTGACTTCATTCAAAGGATGAAAATTTAAAAAAAAAAAAAGCAGCTTTCTTCTGCTGATATAATTCCAAACATATTTGTGGGGGAGACTTGCTTTCTATATATTAACATAAAACTTTCTGGCTGAGTTCTCAACTCACTGAATTACGTTTTTTTTTATGAAAAAAGGAGATTATTTTTGGGGGCATTTTTGCCTCTATTATACGGATGGCTGAAGAGAGACAGGGAAATGGGGAGAGAGAAGGGCTGACATGCAACAAAGAGCCCAGACTGGAATTGAACCCTAGGCTTAGACGTATTTGATGGTGTGCGTGCTCTACCAGATGAGTTATCTTTGACATCAGTGGTATCTAGCATATGCTTAGTGCACCAGAACAACACCACAACACTTCATTCTCTGACGGGAAAGAATGAGTGTGTTCACAGTTTGCATAATTGGCTGAAATTCAAGCATTTTTTTAAGCGCCTGGAGATCAAAGTGTCATTAAAGCATATGTATGGCAAGCTGTTTTAACATTTACTGGCTTATTTAGCTATCTGGAATTACAGTGGTCCCTCGACACGTCACGGTTCACTTTTCGTGGTGTCACAGTATCGATTTTTAAATTGCATCTGGTCATGGCACAACAGTTCAGTCATGGTGACCGGTTCTACCATCACTACATTATTTTAACTAAAATAAGCATTTTGTAGTCTAAAAAAATTGAAAACCATACAAAAAATATAAAGAATAATAATTAAAACATATTAAAAGATATTTAATCAAAATAAAATGCACAGCATTCAGCATCTCACCTTGTCCATTTCACATAGACGTCTGATCTCTGTATAGTGCTGCTCCGCGATGTTGTACAGTGTGTGGGAAGGGTTTACAAAGCATTGAAATATATATAAATAACAAAATAAATATGGTTGCTACTCTGTGGATTTTTGTCTATCACGGTCGGGTCTGGAACGTGACCCCCACTATAGATGAGGAACCACTGTATTGTTACAGACAGGTATCAACATCTCTTTAAAATAGTCCCAATTACTCTGACTACTCAAAACTTTTATTCCAAAACTCTACCAGCTCATTTCGACTAGTTCCGATATCTGCACGACATATCTTGTTTAGACTACTAAATGGTAAAATGGTTTACTGTACCAACGTCACACAAGAGAGCCAACAAAAACCAACTGAGGGGTTAAAATTCTATTTACAGTCAAGGTGTTCTGGGGCAACAAAGGACATCAAGTTGCTTTGATTAATTCATGCCAACTTGTGCACTGAATAACACACGAAAAAACATTCCACCTTAAAAGTTGCCAGTAGCTCCTAGAATGAAAAGAACTGAAATGATTTTTTCTACCTAGCTAACTGCTGAAGATGTCCTCTAGCTACTCTGTGTTAACACAGCCTGCAGTTCATCCTAGTTCAGCTGAAAAGCTACAGAATTTTTGTCATGACTTTTAGCCATAGAGGAGTCAATCATGGTTTTCCCGTTGCTCCATGGGGGCCAGAACTTGTTGCTTCTCACATAATTTGGTGAGAACAAGTATATTTTGATTAAACATTGCAATTTTAATCTTAGGTTTGGTTCAGTTTTCCCACAGAAGTGCATGTCACAGATGAGCAGTTCAAAGACTGTCAGAATGTTTAAAATCAAACGATTCTTTCTGTTTTCTCAGTTTCAGGCTCTGATGATTTTTTTTAAAAATTAAAAACATGTCTTTCAAGTGCTCTGATGGGTTCTGGGGTTGAAAGGGTTAAACTTAGACAGCCTGAGCTGCATCAACAACACCTAAATCGAAAGCTTGCTTAGCTATGTTTTCATAGCGCAGCTTATTAGTTTGACCTCTGCATACACTGCAGCAGCACAGACATAAACAGAATTATTCAAAACATAAATACACGTCTCGGTTTGCCTATATGGCTAAATGCTGCAATACTTACTACATCAATGGTATCAGTTAATACTGCTTATCTAGATGTTTGGATATTCATGAGGTCAGTCTAACATCCGATGGTGTGGACAGTTATTATGCATGAACCACATCTCCGGTAACTTCCTATTCTCCCTTTGATGACACAGCGGAGTAGGTTTTATTATTGCTCAGAAATCTTGATCTAAAAGAGGAATTTGCATTCTGTGAAGAGCTAATTTGTTTGTTTTCTATAAGTCATATCGCCCATGCAGCTCTCGCGTGTTGATAAGAAGAAGCCGAGATGAGACGCCTTTCACTCGCGATGGATATGCAGCCGCCGTGGTTGAGTGGCTGCGCTTCAACTGGCTGCACACATCAGGACTGAGCGCGCTCTGGGACAACAAAGGACACAGATGAGAATGGAGGTCTGGGGTTCACTGGCTTGCATCAGATCCCGTCCACTCTCTAATGCGCAAGTCGCACTTGAGCCGCTCTACAAGTAATTTCCAGTCTTGTGTGAGTACAGGACTGGGATATGAACAATGACACCCAGTGATTTCCTGTGCAAATCCCCTTGTGTGTTTGTGTGTGCATGCAAGAAAGAGATGAAGAGGAGAGGAGGCAGGAAGGCAGCAGAAAAAGCAAACACTGTCCGCTGCATCAATCTCCATTGCCGGGCTTTGTCTCTTCAAAGTGCGTATTTGTCACAGATCACGCCGGCAGTGGCCTGCGTCGGGTTCATTTCAGCTCACTCCACAAGAGCTTCAGTTTCCTCTTCAGGGATGATTGCTGTGACATAAAGCTCCTCTTATCAAAAAAAGAAACAAATTAACCATTCCTTGAGGGGTTCAAGATGATGAAAAGTTTCTATTTTGAACTTGGAGCCTAAAAAGAGAATGACTAAATTAAAAGTGATGCTTGTGGTGATAGGGTCATTTGTCGTTTTGAAGGTAAATGAATCGTAAAACAGTGAGGGAAACTCAGTTTAAGTCCCGACTCAGCCTCAAAGCATTTTCGTCTTTGATAATTTTATACTCTAACTACATAATGATAGCATCATTTGTTCTGGGAAAATGATTTTTTTTTTCCTCCTTAATGAGCGCTGGAGGAGAAAAATATCACCGCACTGCCAGAGTCAATTGTATAAAATCTTCAAAATAATAAGCAGTAACTTATAAGCATAAGAAGTAATAACTTTAACTATATTAATTTGGCTTGGGAACTGCAAATGTCAGGGCAGGCCATTGTTATTTCTGATGAGTGGACAGCAGGTCCTCTCTAATAGCACGGCTGGTCTTTTTTATCACGAAAATACACCATTAACTGTCCTTTTTAGCTGTTACATTAGTTGGCCACTTTCCAAAGAGCCAATTAATCAGCCTCTTTTGTCAGGTTGAGTCACCTGGCAAGATAGGATCCTTTATGAAATATGTTGAAGTGAGGCGTAATGGAGGTCCTATTCAGGGATTTGGCAGAGACTGGCCTGTTATAATTGGAGCCATGTGTCTGTGGTCGTCCCACAAAAGGCTTCTGGGTGAAAGGAAGGACAGGTCTCCCTCCTTCAGCACCTTCAGAGAGAAACCATGACGAAGGCCACCGTTTTTCTTGTTTGTCTTATGGAACCAGACTGAATGAGAGTGTTTCACAATTAGTAAAGAACAAAGCTCTGTGTTTTGAGGCATGCATACATTAATGTCTGATTAATTTATTCTGATTCATGTTCGCGGCTGAATCGTGCGTTGATCTTTGATTAGCCTATAAAATGACAAAACAGTGCAAAGTTGCCCTCATCACCTCAGTGAGTAGAGCATTTTCTCAAGTTTAAAAAAAAAAAAAAAACAGGTCTCTGATAATGGTCAGGGGCGTGGTCGAGACAAACAAATACCGGCAGGGAAAACGACAATCCAGCTGTTGTTCAATATGGTATTCCAGCAGTAAAAGCAGTGTTAAGAAATTCAAGGCTTCTGTCAACTGGAGCTAAGCTGCAAGCTCCAAGGCTGAAAACTGAAGTGTTTAAAACTGCAGTTCCTTTGACGGCCTCCAAAAGGGAATCAATCCCCATAGACCCCCATGCTAAATGTCAGACTATACAAAAAAATAAACAGTCTGCAGCCTGGTAAGAGTTGTGGTTCTGGTCTTTATGGCTAATTTCTGTGTTCATAACAACTGTACAGAGGGTGGACTTCTATATAACTCACCTGTTTAAATTGTATTAAGGCTTAGAGTTATACCAAATTAAGCATGTGGCTAACATCAGCTTCACTTCTTTGCTCATTTTTCAGCTAAATCTACCACACTGTCCTCCAAAACTGCTTTTCAGGAGACCTGTGGGTGACGTCATGGAGGTTTTGTCCGTCTTCATAGACTTTGCACTACAAGTTGGGGCACAAGCCAGCAAGAAGTGATGATGAAAGGCATGAAAGAAGCACAGGAGAAAACCGTACACTGCCGTGAGGAGGTGTCAACTTAAACAAAGCATATGTCTGTCAGCGCAATCAGGGTTTATTGGGTTTACAGGCTGCTCATCTCTATGTTAAGTATATTAATGGTATTCACCAGCGACCTATTAATCAGTTGAATACTGACTGACGATGTTGTGTCTGAATCAGCCAGGGGGTCAAGGTAGGAGTATAAGCTGCTTTCACTGCTTTAATAGAGCAGGGCACTGATGGTATGCGCTGGCTGAGACGTCATTGCAGCTGTACACCGGTGTGGTAATTGTTCAGATGTAAATGCTCCTGAGTGGGTGTGTCTTCACAGTCCTGGCTTTGCAGCAGCTAATGGACATCAGGAAAAATGTAATGCATGCTCTGTCATACGTTCTATGTGTGCTCCATTAATGTATACGGTTCAGTGGCTCATTTTGTCTTTTATTTACCTTCATGTTTGCTTACGGTGACAGCATGAGTGTGACAGTGGGATGATCAAGATCCCCATCTTAGCAAAGATAGGTGTAGGCAGAGTGGCGCTGGATGGTTCTTAACCTGATTTTAGTAGTTTCAGACATCTCCTTAGATGTTTTCTTTGCTTGATACAGCCCAATAATTTGAAACTGATGAACATCTTTTCCATAAACACAGGATATGTCTGTCAACATGGTTGTTTAAGAAATAATAAGCTCCTCACTGCATCAGCTAGGGTTAAATAAGTCGTTGCAGCTGAAACATATTCATCACTGCAGTAATTATCCAATGGAAGGCTCTTATCTGTTTGCTTAGTTAAATCCAGGTGGTGACTTTTTTTGGACAGGCAGTGTAAATAAAATAAATCTTCTCATCTAACAAACGAGCACACGTCCAAAATGTCAAGTTATTGCTATAGACATGAATTAATTATCAGTATCATTACAGATTAATTTGCTGTCCAATAATGAGGTGTTTTAGCAATATATTCGTCCAAATGCTGCAAAAAATGTATTCCCTTCTCTTCTGAAGCATCACTACGTCCCCTTTTCACTTATGTATACAGACAGACACAGAGACGCTCGCAGGGTGGCACACCTTCAATGATACTCAATCAAAGAAAAGTGAAACAGCTCTCTACTATTCTACTTACTCTCTATTCAGTGGCTTTGTGTCTCATAGCAAACCATTATTAACGCTCAAATGCCCTCCCTCTGTCTCTAAGCGATGTCCGGGCCCTGTTTCCTGGTGCCATCGGTTGTTAGTGACAGCATAGTGGAGAGAGAAAATTGCATATTATTTACCCAGCGCCTTCAATATGCCACTTTTCCACTCTATAGCCTGCAGCTTACAACCCACGGCACATGCACAGACACACAAACCAACAAAGATGCACACAGCGCAGATGAATGCAAACGCACACAAACTTAGCTCAAGGCTTAAAGCTTTTTCCTCCCCCCTCCCCATTTTTACTGGATTTTTTTCAGCAGTGCTGCGACATGCTGGCCTGACATGTCATTAAAAAGTGTCACCGGTTCTGGGGGAGCGATTTCCGTTACTCTCTGTCTCCAAATGGGCAGAAAGGACGGAGGCGAGGGAGGGTGGGGATGATGAGCCGAAGCTGGACCATGCGTATAAACTCAGTCTTCAGGGTCACATCCCCTTCCCCTGTGGCATCACCGAGGCGTCCTCTCCTCCTCTGCTGTCCTCTCTACAGGCCTGCTAGTTGTTTTTTCAGTCACACATGGGCAGGGGATTTGAGCCTGACCATGAGCTCAATCACATCTCCACTGCCTGGATGTCATGGCTCTGCTCGGAGGCACAAACCGTTGGATATCAGATTAGAACACAGGGGCTCTTTTTCCATTTCACTTTCTCCGTTTTCTCGCCATCTCCTTTCTAAATCACCCCCCTCACCCGTTTCCCGTGTTCCTGCCTCGCTATGATTCTTTCGCTCTCCTTCTTTTCCTTCCTCAAGACGGGTGACCCGGGCGTCTCGTCTCAGGAAGCCGTGCGGTGGGTTTGTTCAGACAACCGGGAAAATTTCTTCTTCTTCATCTGAGTAGCTCACCTCTGCACCAGTCCAATAGAGTGTGAGATTGGAGGAGTCGGTCGGACTGAGCCGGCTACACGTTTGCGATGCAGATGACGGGGATCGTATGTTCTCCTAAAAAACTGTGCATCAGCCTTGTTATTTTAGAATTTGCAAATCATATTTCAGTCCTACTGTAGCACCTGTGCGTGCAGGCACCACCATCTGCTCTGCCATACTTTGTCCTTGTGCTTTGTGTGTAAAGGTTCCATATTGTTGCCCTTTTCAGCAAATTAATTAAAGTCTTGCGTGTCCCCAGAATGTGTCTTTCAATTTCAGTAGATTCAAAAATGTATTTCATGACTGTATAACATCTGGTTTTAGTCCTTTTCTAAACAGTTGTGGTAGCTTTGAAAGCTGCTGAGCTGTTGCTGTCCCCGCCCCCTTCAGGAAGAAGACTCTCACTGCATCTATGATTGACAGACCGGAACAAAACTGCTGACTGCACACTTTTAAATTTCTCTCCCAGCGATAATTTTACATGAAAATATCACCGACTTTATCACGCAGCTGCCGTTTTTCACTCATTTTCAGACAACAGTCATAAAATCAGTATTTTAGCTGCAGAATGGCAGCTTGCAATGGCTTTGATTTGGCTGTTGGTTTACATGGAGTGTTTTTAGGCTGTGTTTCAGTCACTATTTCCTACTTGTTATGTTATCTGACAAACGAAAACAGTTTTATTGAGAATTCAGCTGTATTAAAATACAATATATGTGAGCACAGAGAGCAGGAGAGAAGCAAAGACGTAAACACTGGCTGAGTTTAAGTTGCACCGAAGCACTGTAACCAACCAAGTCCTTGCTTATTGGTTTAAAATTGCTCTGAAAGTCCCTTAGAATTGAAACTTCCACAGAGCGCTGACCTGAAGGCTTACAATCAAAGCTAATGGTTAGCCACATTAGCAGTGCAATGTGCCAACACTCAGGACTTTCCCGCTGTGGTGACATTGACATCAAAAATAAAAATAATAAGTAATCCACTCAATCTTTAGTTTCTCAAATGCTTGGAATGCATGAAGACACTTGTGTTCACTATTTATTGTACTTTCCTTGTGCTTGAAATAGCAGGGGTGGCTCTAGAGAGTAAACAAAGCTAGCAGAGCAGCTGTTAATTCTGAATGGCTCACCTCAAAAACAGCAGGCAGTAACGTGACAGGATTATGCAAATGTTGGTTATATGGAATATTGGATAACATTGTTACTGGCTTGTAGAGCTGGGAGGTTACAGCTTTGATCAGGTCTGAAAGAACAGCAGTAGTGAGCATCCCCATTGTCACACAGCTTGTATTTTACGCCTCCACAGAAAGCACAATAAAAATGGATTTTCACCATATGGAACCTTTAACAAGTTAAGATTCCTGACTTCCTCACAAAACCCTCATGATGGAGTTCACCATAATAACCACAGTGCCACATATCATAAGCTCAATGCTAAATGTTTGATTCAAAGGGTGAAAAATTCTGATATTGACATATGTGTCTCATAAAAGTGGGTGTCAATAAAGTACCATTGATTGCTGAGGTCTGCACCAAATCGGATTCAGCTGATATAAGGCAGTTCCTTCACTCGCCGGTTGATGAGAAGACATTACTTTGAGGGAATGATTCCTGCAGTGATGGACTGGTGCAATTTGTCTGATAATAATCTTACCTCAGTTTTAAAACAGCCATAAAATACTTAAAATCATCAGCTTTAAAATTCATGGCTTTTGCGACGGAACCCATAAATATCTCACAAGCTGAGGTTTTTTTTTCTTCCACTGCTGGATGAGTATCAGTCCATGGCTCAGTCCATTTACCTTTTCATGAATGTAGGCTGGAGTTGATGCTCTGACCTTGAGGCTTATCGATTCGATGCCTGTTAAAATTTGACCTGCTGTACCTCATTGTCAATATCTATCTCATGGATACAACCTTTGATTATGATTAACAGTCTCCAGGAATAAATCAAACACCTGTTAGGCGTCGAGAGAAAAAAGGACCGCGGCTGTCTGTGTTTTTGTTGGTTTTTCATGCAGTACAGTGTCTCACAAACAAATGAAGTGTAACTAAGAATAGAGCACATTCTGAGGGCAAAGCACTCCTGGGATTACGAACAACTGCTGTGTTAGGCTGCATGTGAAGCACAAAGTTGATGAACACTACCGAGAGAGAACGAGGAGTCACTTGTCTGTTTTTTCATGCTGTGTGCTCTCTTGGAGAAGACAGGGAGGGTCGATAGAACAACTGCTCTAATACGACTCTGCAGACATACAGAATCTGTGCTGTCAGTGGCAACAAGAGCTTTATCTCGCTGTTTTTGTCTCATGATGCACAGACAGTATGTGTTCACTTCGAAAAAGTGCACCATAGCTTAGGATGCACAGTTAACTGAATATGCAGCATGATTTTGGTAACATGATTGTCTGCAGTATTGATGTTTTAAATGTTCTGCTCATAGACAACAAGCAATACAGGTAATCACCTGCTTTCAACTTGGGTAACTCAGATATTACAACATGTTATTTCATTCTTTTTAAAGTAATTTTTTGGTCACTTGCTGCACTTCAGTAACTGAGTGGAGACTAGAGGCTTTTTGGGGCACAGCCACCTAGCTAGCATCTACTGTAGCCCTCATGTCAGGCGATTTGGACATATCAGTAAATTGTAGGGTGTTATGAGAAGTCAATGATCAGAAAACTAGACCAGATCTCAGTAGATGGCAGAACCACGCCCAGATATCTGACCTTGATCTTGATCTGCTGACCTCTAACTCCACAACTGAGCAGGGGACCTTAGACTGATCTTCAGTGCCAAGTTGTATTATTCTGACTTCAGCACTTGCAGAGATATCTGAACGGACATACATACATACTTACCCAGCCAGCCAGATACCGAAGCGAATGCAGTAACCCCGCTGACGTACACGTCAGGCGTGGTTAATGAAGTGTTGTGAGGACAAATTTCTTTATAATTTTAACCTCTTACCTGCACTCTGGAGTTGGGATCTTGTTTGATCCATTTGATGACCGTCTCGTAGACCAGCTCCTCAGCCTTTGTGTTTAGACTGTCATTGGACAGATAAGCCACTAGGTCTTCCTTGGACACACTCAAAATCTCTTCCTGACCTGCCACCTGAAAAAGATAAAACATTCAATAAAAACGCCAACATGTCTGATATGATTTCGACATTTAAAAAAAGCTACAAATACTTTCTTGCTTCTTACTTTTGCATTCACAGTGTCCACATCCCACATAAACGTGTAAGTCGCCAACTGGACTAGGACTATATGTGATGTCCAAGAAACTTTTCAATTTGAGCAAAAGAATCTGAGAACAGCCTTCTAGTGCCAAATTCTAAACATACAAATGGAGGGCAAATAAAAAGACAAAACTGATTCCTTGACCCTACCAGTGAATGGATCTGGTGACTCTGTTATGACAGTGGAGGGCATTTTGCTGCTATGGTTTGGATCTACATGAGTAGAGGGGCAATGCAAATCAATACAAAGTTATTCTGAGTGATCACCTTTATATAACCATCATCAATACCAAAATGAGGAGATATCTTTTGGAAAAACAGTGTTTATCCCTGCAACACAGTTTCACAGACTTGGAGAACCAACGCTGAGAAATACTGGAGCGGTTCTGGTGTCCCGACTCTTTCATTTGTTTTAGTTTGTCAACCATCTGCGCACAATCCTGTAGAGTAAAGTTCAAGTATTCAAGAGAATTACACAAACTAACCGAAGCTTATTTTTGAGTGTTTCGAGCATGGACCTAAAGCAAAGGCAGCTTTGGAATCTCCACGGACAGACATGTGCCATTATATTAGATTTTTAGTTGACTACACTGGGAATGCGAAACATCTCATCTCTGCCTTCCAAGTGTGTGATATAACTGCTGCCTTGAAGCAAAGAAAAGTGCACTTCTCCCATGTACACGCTGAAAGAAAACAACACCAGCAAGTTTATATCAAGGTCAACTCATCTTGAGTTCACATTATCCATGGTTTCATTCTGATTCTCTTTCATTAACAGCAGCTCGACTTGTATGCAGGCTTTATCTGAAAAACAGATTTTTTTTTATTGTTTAATATGTATACAAACAGACAGCTGAAACAGAAAACACTGAAAAGCCAGTATAATTTTTTGATTCTTGTATTGTTAGCAGAAGGCTGTCTGCGCACCGTGGATACTTCATTTTCATTACAATATGTGCATACTCAAATAAAACAACACAAACAAATACAGTGATTTTAAATAAAGTGTATTTCTTAGAGATCAGGGTCAGGTACATTGAATCATAATGTTTTTGTTGCTGGGAAGCCTCACAACAAAGACAATTTAAAAGAAATTATATATACATAATGTAAAGTTGAGATAGAGTCTCCTGGGTCCTATTAGCAAGAAGTAATTAAATCCCACTGGATTTGATCAAATCTTGCATATGGCAATTACAAAAGAAAAAAAAGGATTGAAATCAGATTAAATATCACATAATGTAGTGCTGGTTTTTATCTAGATCAAATCTTCAGTATTTGTGGTTCAAGAATAGGATTAAGAGGATTTCAGCAGAAAGTTGGATAAATAAATGCATTCATTTCAGGAACAAAATGGCATAAACTATAAAAATGGTCAAAAAATCCATTTGTATCGTGCAGTAAATATCCTCTATATATATTTTGCACTTGATTTGTTAAACGGTTATGGTACATAAAGCAGATATTGGGCTACCTATAAGCCTTGTGGTGCAGTAAAAAAAAATAAAAAAAATCACATAATCTCCCAAACAACTGTAAATTTCAAACAAAAAAAATATTGTATTTTATTGTAACTGGCATTTATTACTGTATATTAATTACAGTGACATGATCATCTCTGTGTGTCCTAAAGGATTTGTCGTGGGTCTGAAAGAGAAGGATAAGTCTGTGTTGTTTTATCGTGGTGTTTTCCGCCTTTTCATACAAAAACGTTTTATCACGATCCAATGCTAATTATTTGCCAATAGATAATTATTTGTTCCTTACGTAGTTAGTAGTCTCCATTGTTATGCAGCCCAGTTTAGAGCACTGGTATTCCAGATCAAGAGGATCCAGTCCGATTTTTCCTTGGAAAAACAACATTTACACGATCCTGGATAGCAAAACGCAGGATTTTTAAATCCAAATCATTCCGGACCAGATGAAACTTTTTGAACTACTGCCTCCTTATTATAACTTTGTATTTAGTTAAAGACGGGAGAAAGTATCGACCTTCTCATCTACAATAACTTAAGCAAGAAGAGTGAAAAAGTGCATTTCCAAAATATTAGAGTTTCTGGATGAATAGCTGTATCCAGCGTCACAGTTGAAGGTTAAGACTTTCTATGTTTTCTTCTTTGGTGGTAAAAAGGTGGGGTCAGAAAAGCAACATGCTTTCAGTGAAAAGAAAATATCGTTTCTGAGTTTCTATCCTGTGGGATTTTGTGTGAGATATTGGTGTTCGCCCTCTGCTCCAGTTACAAAAAAAAAAGAAAAAAAGAGTGCGATCTCCTTGAGTTTCTCTTGTGTTTGTTCGTATATTTCAGTAACATTTTTCCATTAAGGTATCTCAAAGCTGCTCTGTGGAAAGCTTGGTGTGCAGTGCCCTGTACATAACACGGTGCACTATTCTCTACAGTAAACTGCATCCTGTGAGGTGAATCGTTAACCTACGAGAAACGCTTTAATGTAAGTACCGAGCTAACAGGGTCAAATAATATGGTGTCAGAAAGCTTCGAGGTGATTCAGAGACAGAATAGTGGGCCCCTGAACTCAGCAAAAATAGGCTGGCTTAATGTCAAAATACACGAAGAAAAAGAAAATCTATGGTGTATTGTAAAGATTATGGCTCCCTGAATTTTGTAAGGAATCATGCAAATACAGACAGGCGGCAAATTAAAGGAAAATCTAATATGAAGTGTCTCAGTCAGTCTATGAAATCCTCCTGGAGGGATGAACTCCATTGTGCCAAATGATATTCTCCACATACGATGTTCTGATGATGGTGTATAGAACATTGTCTCACATGTTGGTCCAAAATTGCTCCCATAGGTATCTAGTTGTATTGACCTAATCTGCCGTCTAAAAAGATGGACGTAGTCACTGTGATGTCGCCCACAATTGCCTAAAGCCATTTTGAAGACTCCAGTTTGGAATTTGCCATCACCATCTTGGTCTTTTGGGACCAGATGTAACAAGAGAATCGTGGATCAGACTGAGAACTTGAGGACACTTTGAAAGCACAGGGTAACCTGAGTTAAAGCAGACTCTGCTTTATCGCCCATTTTAGTCTAAATGGGATCATCATTTACAAAATGAACATTATGATGTATTACTAGAGTCTTGAAACAAACATTTGTGACCATAAACTCATTAGGAAAATCCTAACTGAGGTAACAAATCAAGTAAGAAGTTGACTTTTTTCTCAACTGTTTCTATACAACTGGACCTCTTTTGGCTTTTAGAGGAAAATGTAGGTTTTTGGAGCCACATCAATCTTTTAGATATCGTTTATGGTTAATATCTGGTGACTGTGAATGGACAATAATTCACATCATTTTCATCAAATCATGTCCCAATTAATAGCTTTGTCATCCTGGAAGAGACTCATTAGGGTTGAAATGTTTCATCAGAGGAAGGTGATCAGTCACTAGAAATTTGTATTGATTTGCAGTGACCTTTCTCTCCAAGGGGACCAACAGACCCAAACCATGTAAGTAAAACACCCTCTATGTTATAATAGAGCCACCAGATCGGATCTCAGTGTAGGGGTTAAAGGGTTCGATTTTTCCTTTAATTTGTCACTTGTCTATATGTCCGTGTTTATTGATGTAGTGTGAGGAGGAAACCGTGGATGTGTGCCTTCTCAGGGAGTATGTTTTGCATGTGAAGCGTCAGTCTTAACCTAGTAATGACATATTTAATTGAGTGTAGTAGAAAGGACAGTATCCCACAATATATTAAATGGAGCTTCACAAAAAGATGCACAAGAAAAGCAGATAATTTGGTCACTTACTGATCACTGATTTAGGTATGAAGATGATTATATTTTGCCATTACTTTCTCTTCATGTAACTTTCTGCCACAGGAATCAAAGGATTCAGACAATTGAGGACTTGCCACCTACCTCTGGGAAATTCTGCAGTGCAAACGCTTTGGCCATGTTGTGGAGCTCCGTGCAGCTCATGGCTTCGGCCATCGCCAGCACTCCCAGACAGTTAGCCGCGGTCAACTGTTTCTCTGAGTCAATAAAGGAGGCCGGACAGGCAGGAAGACAGACAAAGACGGAGAGGACAGAAGACAAACAAAAAAAACAAGAGAGAAACAAAAGACACAGGCAGATTGATTAAGACAGGGGTGGAGGGGGGAAAAACTCCATTCAGACAGCCATAAAAAGATCACAGAAAGCAACAGAGGCAGGCTGCAGGTAGCACACAGACTCATTGCCTACTGGGCTGTGTATCTGCCTGAGACTGAGGGAGAACAAGTATAATAACTCAAAACAGCCCCGGGGACAAACAACGAGGGGAATCGATCGCTCACAACCCAGGCATGAGGGGAGCTGGATTTGGGATTAGCTGGGCCACTTTAAAGAAGTCCTGTCAGATATTAGGATCTAGTACGCACACACACACAAATATATATATTCAAACACACACAGGGCTAAGAATATATGATGGTCAGGCTAGTGGGGAGAGGGCTTATGCTCCCATCTGTGATCTTTTTGTAAAGAGGGCAGCATTTAAGGCGGCGGTGTGTATGCGAGTGTAGATTTTCAACATCACCATTCATCATAAAAGGAAAATGTGGCTGTTAGTAGTGCGGCAAAGCAGGCAAATGCACGGATCAAATGGGTCAGCGTCCGCCAAAAGACGCCTGATTAAACAATAGCCATCAAAGTGGGGAGCAACGCCAGGTGCTTTTCATCGCCGAAGACAGAGTCGGGGAGTCTTTCCTAAACAAATATCAGCCGATAAAAGGTCGCTTAACATCTGGTGAACTGAACAAAAGCCGAACCAAATACCAAATAAAAGGCAGGATTGATGCTGCATCAAAGTCGGGGCCTGGGAACTGGAGAAATAAAAAAAAGCCTGTCGGCACACGTTCCTTTATTAGAGCATTTAAGGAGACGAGGAGTTGTGCCACTGAGGATGCTCACATGCTCCATACGCAATTCTTTTATCAGCGTCTTCAATGCAGGTCTGCATTTGTCGGGTGAAAGTGTGAGAAAATGTGGAAACATCTGAAAATCTCTCCAACTGGGGCCAGCAGCTTAAGTATGTCGCTAATTTACCTTTGATCCTCCGGTAATCATGAAGAAAAAGTCAGGATTTCTCATAAAACAGCAACTAAGTGTGTTGTGAAGTTGTGTGAATAAAAGTCAAAGTGGTATAAGTAGGTCGCGGAGATGTTTGCAATTTCTCCCTCAGTGTATTTGTTACAAACTTCAATAATTTCTGACACAGTATCAATTTCTCTTCGCTCAAGGACACACGCTTGCGCCTCCATTTCTCCACTTTCTAATGTGCCGAAATGTCATGAATCTTGTCGAGAAAGAATGGATTGACGTCTCACTGGCAATGAAGTCTACAAATGGCTTCTCTGTTTTGCCCGTTTTTTCTTCTTCTTCTTCTTTTTCCTGAATCGAGAAAAACAAATCAATAACTGCTGGTTCCTCTTCTACTTTCTTTTTCCCACTTCCTTTCCTGCTGGTGACCTTTTTGCTAACATGCACTTCCCTTGTGTTACCAATACCCAAAACAATTTATTAAATGGAATGCAAAACCTGACATTTGCGGCTTTTTGGTTGCCTGACCCACTAAAATATGGAACATGCCATTTGCTTTTCATGTAACCCCCCCCTTGGGTTGCTGAAAACCAACTCCCCTCCCGTGCTCCTCTATCCATACCTTGTCTAAGTATCAATCTGGTTTTGCTATTTTTTGATTCCATCACGGTTCAGGCCAGAGGATTTGACATTTAAGTGACAATTGTTCCCTGACCTTTTTATAAATCTGCCCCCGTGCTTCATCCTGCCCACCGGGACGAGATCAGAGGCACCGTGCCCAACTGTGAGCGTTAGCGAGGCAGAATCCTAACACGGCTGCTAGCTTTGGAAACGTGACAAACAGCGATGTGCCAGAGTCTGGGAAGGAAATTTAGCTTCACATTCCGTACGACATGGTGATAAAGCATGACCGAGGCTGTAGATGCTGCAAGAAAGGTTGCACGTCTGATGTAATGAGCGTAGACTTTCTGATATAAGCATCTACAGTTGTGTAAACACTGCATTTCTGAGCTGCACCTACCTAAAAAGGAGACGCAGACTTTGCAGAAGGTGTTGAACTGGAACTTGTTGGCGGCCTCCAGCAGCGTCTTGGCGTTGGCCGAGTCGATGACCAGCGATCCCGTGTAGACGAACTCCAGCAGCAGCTCCAACACGTCGGCGCTGATGTTGCTCATGTTCAGCTCCAGCATCTCACCGTTCCTCGTCTCCCCCGACGACCTGATCAACCAATCACGGCAGAGAGAGGGCGAGTTAGGGGGCATTCTGAGAGGAAACACGAAGAAAGGAAACCAAAAAAGAAAAGAAATAAAAGAAGACAGGGACACAAATACATGTATGCTACACACAACAAACACCTGGGCCAGTACGAGAGTGGGGAGAAAGTAAGAGAATCATTACACAATAAGATAACAAAAGTGAAAAGGGACAAAAAACTTTGGATGGTTTGTTCTACTTTTCTATGGGGCTATAGCAGATTTACAACTATAGTGCTGCATCTGAAACAAAATGTCCTTAGGCAAACAAAAGTTATTGCTTTGTTTCATGCTTTTTCCACATGTGTGGGTTCATGTATGCATAGTCTTGGAGAGGGGAACATGCATACATGGCAGGGTCACATATGAGGCGTTAGACACACAGCAGAGAGAAAGGAAGAAAGAAAGTGATGACACAGTTCCAACGCCGACACATGACGGAATGTAAAGCCGTGAGCCCGCCGCCCGTGTTAGGTATCAAAGCAGCGTATCCGCTCCTGCTGGCATGATGCAAAAAGCGTGCCAGGGAGTGCTTGGTTGAGCAAATTAAATAGAATATAATATCCCCTTTCGTAATGCCTGAGCCTGAGATGTTGCGGTGGAAGAGGAGAAGTGGGCCACGCCGGTGACTTCACCGGGATCAAATGGCCGAGATTAGTACACATGCAGGGTCCCCTCGGGAAGCCACGGGAGCGTTAAATAACACCTCACCACCCATGTTTAATGTCCCATGTGAAACAATAATCCACTCAAGGGCAAAATAAATGGAATCAAAGCCCCGCAGAATTCATACCCCCGCTAGCGTGTGTCGCTCCCTGCGGATACGGACATCAACAATATGAAAAGTAGCCTGCATTAAGATGGATGGAGGCTGTTTGCTTCTGCCAGTCATGGTAGCTCAATGATAACGCTCTCTGTGTGAGTGTGTGTGTGTGTGTGTGTGTGTGTGTGTGTGTGTGTGTGTGTGTGTGTGTGTGTGTGTGTGTGTGTGTGTGTGTGTGTGTGTGTGTGTGTGTGTGTGCAGATTTTGTGCAGAAAGTCAGTCGGTTGGATTAGAAATCATGACAAACAGTCAGCGTTTAGTGAGACAGCAAAACAAACAAGATGAGACAGATAAGACAGAATGGCTGAAGATGAGAGGCTGAAGAAGTGAGGGGAGAGGGAGGTAAAAAAAAAAGAAAAGAAAGAAAGAAAAGGGAGGCAGGGGCGAGACGGTTCTTCCACAGGGAGCCAGCAGCCATCCTTCTGAGGGAGGGTTTGAGGTTGTTCCATGACTGTGCCTTGGTCTTTTAAATAAGAGATATCCCCGCCCACCCCCGAGAAAAATATACACCATCACACCTAAGCAGAAAACTCTGTCCCCGCTGCAATAATCATCAGTCGCCTGTGGTGTATGAACTGAGGCATTAGTCGTCATTTGAAATGCTCAGGAGGTGAAAAGGGGGGGGGGAGAAGGACATCCAAATAAAATGAAAAAGACAGTGGCATTTGTCTCTGGATGGACATTGGCTGGAAAAACCAAAGTAGTTACTCTTTTTCCTCCTGCAAAGCAAAAAGCCACATAGTGTTATTGCCCCCTTTTACCTGCACAAAAGCCCTGCAGTGGGGGAGGGTGGAGGGGGGGGGGGGGGGGCAGGTAGGTAGGTAGCAAAGACAGAAAGAAGGGAGAAGGCGGGAGAGGTGGGGAGCGTTGTTGAGGGTTAAAGTGATGGAGGGAGGTGGGGAAGGGGAAAAAAGAGCTAAAAATAAAAGAAGAGCATGCTCATCAACCTGGTCAATTAGTGCAATAGGAAAGCGGCTCGAGTGGCAATTTGTTTTGTCTGAGCACTTATGTTATGGAAATGACTTCTTTCTTTTTCTGCTTTTTTTTCTCTCCAGAGCTTCTAAAAGAGGTGGATATTTATGCTGCGTTTTGATTGCAGACTTGAATTTAAATTGTGAAAGAGGGGGAAGGCAGGAGGAGGACAGGAGAGACAGGAGAGGAGGAGGAGGAGGAGGAGGAGGAGGAAGAGGAAGAGGAAGAGGAGGAAGATGGGCACACTCAGGCAAAGAAATTTGTTTGTGAAAAATGCTCCACTTATTCAAGAGGAAGTCTGAAAAAAATCGGCACAGACTGTCAAAATGGTGGTGAGCAGAGGCGGAGAGGAAGAGGAGGGGAGCAGCAACACACACACACACACACACACGCACGCACACACACACACTTTCTAATACATGCTTCAACCTAAAAAAAAAAAGCCCATTTACAGGGAATACGTTTAGCTTGTTCTTACAGGACCATTTATTCTGTGCAAGCACATACACACACTACCAGGACATGTTAAGATAGAAGCTCATTCGGATGCGAAGCCGAGACGGTCGGGGCTAAAAATGGCTCGCCTTTATGTCTTGTCGCAACAATAAATCAGGATTAAATTACAAAAATAAATACAACGTGGTTGCTTTATTGTGTGTTTGTTGTTCATTTGTTCCAGTATCGAGGCCACGATGCTGCATCTGCGAGGCTACCGGTCTCTAAAAGGACAAAAAGGACGGGCAGGGCGACAGGTTGGAGGGTTTAAAAGCTCAAACGTCCATCCGAGTGTGAACGCGGCGCCATCAGCTCAAGAGGGGGGAAACGAAATGTACACATTGGATTGACAGAAGGCTCGATGCAAAAACTTTACTGGGAAAACAAAAGTTTGTTTTGAGGCGTGATGACAGGGGACAAAAGGTCGAATCACCTGTGGGAGCCAATACGGCAAAAATGAACATCAAATCTTGAATGAAAATGCTATTTTGGGGCTTTAGAGAACCTGCAGAACATTTGAGTCATCGAGTTTTCAGGGCGTGCATGCCTAAACGCCTGGTGATTGAGTCGCCCTTTAAATTTCCAACTCTTGAAGTTACTGAGAAGCTTGTAGATTCGTGAGTCACTTTAGCTGCATAAAGAGTTTTTCTCACCAACTCTAGCTGTTGAGTTGGTTTTGAGAGATCCGTCTGTGAGACTTCTTTCTCCATTCCAACATAAGGGTGAAAAACCCACAGCTGCATTTCTTCTGCAGACGCAATGTGGTCAAACAGTCAGAAAAAAATTATTTTTCTGAACTCTTTTTTTGACCTCGATGGAAAACATCTCAAAGTCAAGGAAAATGCGACAAAGAATGTGTGAATACCACGGTGCTACATAATGAAGCGACAGTGGGTGCTGAGGATACTGCGTTGCTCTGAATGTTGCTTGCATTTTATTTCAGAAACAATGGTGGTACAAAAAGCAACAATTAAGGCACTGTTTCCTTAACATTTAGAGAATTTCACCAGCATTTTATCATGGCTGTCACTGAACACCTCAGGGTCATTTCACTTAAACCTTCCAGGGCAAAAAAAAAGGACTATTTGACTGCAACCATGTCTTGGTTATTCTGAACGCTATTCACGCTTTTCAATAGAACTACTTTTTATCGCAAAACAGATCCTACAAAAGATGATTTATGATTTCTGGGGTGTAACAGAAACATTGAGTCTGTTATAAAAGCCCCTTTTACAGACAGATTTGTTAGTATTCTGCACATAAATCTGATTTAAGAAAGTTTTCTACATTTACCGGGACTTTTGTACTTATAATTTTCTCTCAGGTACAAGTCCCGGCTTGTTGATCGATTCGTGAACAGATCTGCCTTCTAGCGCCTAGTAATGCAATAATTTCTTGGAAATTCAATAAAATTTGCACCTAAACTAATAAAAACTGCAATAAAACTCAATAATGCAATAAAAATGCCCGGCCTGCTTTTGTAATAATAGTCAAGAGTTCTATATTTTGAGTTGTAAGAACTTAAAAATGTCATACACATTGGATTATAAAGGAAAAAGTGGCGATTAGATTAAAGTGCTGCCATATGCATATGGGCAGAAACTCAGGGACAATATTCTGGTTGTTTTGAGTTAATGTAAGGATGCAGAAACTTTTGAGGAACACTGGAAAACCCAAGTAATGGTTCCCTCTAATACCACGGAAATCCAAATAACTTTTGGTGGCACTTCAGTTGAATGGGGTTACAAAGAGGCACCTAAATAAAGCACTGAGAGACATTTCAAATCATTACTAAGTGGAAATTATTACATTATGGGGTGCTTTCTTCAGGAAGTGAAAATTTTGAGTGACCATATAATTCATAAAAAGCACAAAATAAGTGTTTCATAACTTAGTTGAACTGGCCCTTTGAACATTACCAGTCAGAACAATGTTACGAGATGGAATTGTGGCGTTACAGTAACCTGCCTACCCAGCAGCCGAACGGTGCAGCAGCGGGTCTCGATGTTCACTCTGTAACGGGCTTTAAAACAACGCTCTACCCATCTCATAGTCAAAACACTCTGACTCACCAGCATTACAGAAAAAAGACTCAGAGGGTCAACACAGACAAAAGAAAGAGATGTGGGGTTATGGTAGAAACAAATTGCATAAAAGCATCTGCTCAAAGATTCTGGAGCCTTTTTACATTACGGAGGTGCGAGGATGCAGGGGCCATAAATTAAATGCCTGCGAGCGCACTTATTGGAAAATCCCGAGGGGTAAAATGGAATTACCAGCGATGATCTGTCTCCCCCGCTCTGTGCATTGGCCCTTTAAAGGGTAAGGTAATGGGTTTTTGGGACGGAGGGGGCAGCGAGGGCAAACGTGCGCGCACATTTCCAAACGGCATTACATCCTGCAGGTATCGTTGAGGTGAGACGGGGTGGGGGGAGGCCTCGAGGTGAGAAAGAAAGAGAATTCCAAATGAAGACTAATCAGTGTGTTTGTAGACTGTTTTGCTGGAACAGTTTTGTTTGATTTCTTGACATTTTCAGCAGCATAGAAAAATTCTTGCAAACTACGCTGCTTGATTTTGACTCGTTGCCAAGTGAGGCTTTAATTTCTAAAATAAGTCAGTGGGTTGGTGTGTGTGCACTGCTCGCCCTCCAGCGTTAACATCTCTACTACTCTGACTAATGCAGCCTGCCGGGATATCACACAAGTCCTCGCATCCTACACACACACACACACTCTTTAAAGCATGCATGCAAGGAAACACATTTGAAGGCGTCCATATATTTCAAGCACATACTGTATGGTGGTTTATGAGCTGACAATCGGGGGGTTTAAGTCCTCAATGAGTCAGTAGATGAAGTCTCTCTCTCTCTCTCTCACTATGTCTCTTATTTGACCTCATAAAGACGTGGACAGCAGCGAGCCACGTGTAGCATCAGCATAATTCCAGCCGCGCTTAAAAATGTGACCCCAGCGACACACGGGAGGTCGTAACTCAGTGACAGACAGGCCTTTGGCTCTCATCGCTCCTCTCTGACCGAGCTTGCAACAGTCAAACGCCTCGCAGCTACGACCGAAACGCTGCTCCCCACTCAGTCACTTTTATTCATTCTTTTTGTTTGCCTTCCTCCTCCCTTCCCTGTCCTTCTCTTGTCAACTTCTCGCTGCTCTCATTTCCATAAGTCAAGGTGCCACACGCCTCAGAAAAGCAACAGCCGCTGATGGCGTCGCGTTAGCATAATGCTAATGATCACGAAGAAGAAGAGGTCTTAAAAAAATTAACAATTATTGTAACAAATTCATTAGAAGCTTTCCAGCGTGAAGTCGAATGAGAGAATTTTCTATTTTAGACATAATCTCGTGACAAATGACAATGTTATGACAATAAATCAAAATAGTTGTACAATTAATTAACCAATTAATGAGAATTTACTCCATTAAACTGTCAAATTAAACAAGAAAAATCTGACAATGTGGGCGGCAGCAGGCATGAAGATGAGCTTGATGAAATTCTGCCAGCTCTTCTGGGAGCCCACGGTGTCTTCAGGGGCCCTGCCTTTATGCATAAATGATCCGGCTACGTTCCAGATAACAGGCAGCGACCAGACAATCTGATAGACAGGCTGGCCAGCATGGGGGCTTCACTTCTACCCAAAGTCACTTCAGTCTCTCAGGAAGCTTCTCTGCTATTGTCAAGGTCAAAGGAAGAGTCGGTGTGTCCGTTTAATTCATGGTGAGTGTAGCCGTCACAGAGTTCTGCTACAGACGAGGCTCTGTCTACCGCTGTTCTCTCTCCGATCCGTGCCCATTCAAGAGGGAAACAAGTGTATCGGTGGCGAGCAAGGAGGCCGATAAGCAGCTCTCCAGCTCTCTGATGAGCTCGCTGTGGAGGCTGCATGGCTGCGGGGCAAAGTGGCAAACTTCCCTAAGGCACTCGAGCCATCGCTTCTGACTGTGTGTGTCTTTGCTGCTTTGTCTTTGTTAAAGCACTTCATCCCTATCCATGCAAACAAGAACACACACTCCCTCAAACACACACAAACAACATCAAGGTGGCAAAAACAACTTTGGGTCCAGGGGACTCTCAATCAAGCCGAAAGCACCTGCAAGGATTTGAAGTGAGGATGAGGACATTAGGGATTTGTGGAATTCCCTCCCCGGAAAAACAAAGCAGATAAAAAAACATACTTTTTGCTGTCAGATTTTCACAGTCATGCGTGTGCACACACATATAAAGACACTAAAAAGATCTGGAGCTGTAGCACACGCACTAGTATGCAGACAGGCACCCATGAAAACAAAACAGCCCGTGAAGACAAAATAAAATATGGAGTATGAAGGGCAGAGTACTGGGGGAATACTTGGATCCAAATCAAATGAATACATTAGTGAAAGGTGGTGTTAACCTGTGAAAGTGGAGGTTCAGTGAGCTGCCTTATATGTGCTTTTGTTGTGTCCTTTTGTTTATGACTCTGAAATGTCTTTTTTTTTGTATTATACTAACTAACATGTATTAGCATATGAAAAGGCTGTTTTGAGGCATGAACTCAGGAATTAGCAACAAAAAAATATAGTAGCTTGGGAAACAAAAACAAAGACGAAAAAAAGAAGAGTCCCTCTGCCCACAGAAGACAGTGTGGCTTTGGCAAATTACCACCAGAAGTGTAGCATGTATGATTCTTTTTGTTTTGGCCCCTTTGGTGAGGTTCTTTTAAAAAAAAAACATCCCCAGTCATGGAACATTTTCACTGCTCATTAAAATGGAAATGTGGTTAAATTGCCCTACATGGGGGGAGGAAAGGTAAATGACGAGGGTTGACCTTTTTCTCTCCAGTTTCAGATACATTCATTTGAGTGGGAAGAGGAAGGAATGGCTGCTGGCCCTGTGCAAGGAACCAAAGTCTTCACAACACCTGCAAGAGAGAGAAGGGGGGAAAGGGAAAAAAAATAGCGACACAAATGCGCCCTATGAAAAGAACAGATTGGATCAACAGCTGGTGGGAGGGGGGAGGAGGAGGAGGAGAGGAGGTGGGGAGGGGTAGCGAAGGCAAACCTTTTCACCAGGTCCTTGAAATACAAGCTGCAGGAAGCTAGAACATTTTGGTGGACTTCAAACTCTTTGCCTTCAACAATAATTTTCAGGTCTGTAAACTCTTTCGCTCTGCGCTGTTGGTTCAACTCCTTCAACATCTCTGTAGAACAAGAAAAAGAAACAGACAGTGCCACATGTTGGGTTTTAGAATTCCATTTTCCATACATACAATAGCATGACAACAAGAAACAAAAACAAAGCAAATAAAACAGAACACCGTGGAAAACGTGCAGATTGCAGCACACAATACTGCTGGCCAGTCTTAAGAAACAATGTGCATTAAATGGTAGAGGAGAACAAACATTTCAGCAAAAAGAGCGCTTGTCAGAAGTAAAATATCAGATACTGTACCGAGGAATATGCAAAGCATGCTAGTGGATAACAGAACTAGGAATGAGATCAACAGCTTGGATTATAATGAGAAAAGACACTTGTTTAACTGTATTTGACTTCTGCAAATTTACACTGCAGCACTAGAACTTCAATGAAGGGAAGACTGAGTGAGATTAAAAAGCATCTAAGAGAGATGTGGGCTGAAAACAGAGACACTGTCAATGCATTATTCATATCGAAATAAAATTCTTTGGCTTCTCGCTAATGCCCTACTCAGCGTAGAGTTGACCTTGAAAACGCTGCTCAATGAGAAATCAACTGCTTATCCCTCCCCACCACCACCACCAAATCCCAACACCCTCTCCTCGTCTTAGAAGCACCAACCCTCATCTTCTTCCTCTCTCTGGAAAGAAAATACAAAAACTAGAAAAACAGGGACGCCACATTCTGAGAGAACATGCTTGGAGCAAACCATTGTGCTGTTGAAGGCCACAGTTGTGGTGCAGCGGCGCCGTGTTAAGCCTGGCCTTACTGTAGCACTGGGTCGGAGGCGCTTGTTTCTCCGCATCTTAATGAGGCACCATGAGGGGATGCTGAGAGTGAAAACCAGCGGGAGGCGAGCAACTTATTCTACAGCTTTAGGAGGGATAACCAACACTGCTGCTTTGTTAATCTCCTATCGAGAATGCCACTAAAAGGGAAAACACTGAGAGATTCAAATAACAAGCTGCGGACGCCATAATGTGGAACACCATGATTACAGAGGGAGCCACCTTCAACGCTGCAGTAAACACTTGTTTGGCACAGTCTGCGTGGTATAAAGGCACATATTCCAAGCTGGGGGAGATGCATGATGATTTGACCTTCGTGCTGCCTTCGGGTCAACAATAAGCCGGCCACTATGTTTAATACCACGGAAAAACGCATGAGTGACTTTTTTCAGCTAGAAATTCAATGACTTTTCCTATAGTGAAATTCTTATTATTGTTGTAGGTTATACTTCTTGTGGATGGGGGCGATGATTCAACAGATGTGAGAAGACTAGCATTTTGTAGTTGAGCTTTGTAGTTTCCCATTCCATTGTGCACTATACAGTACACTGTTGTTTCCCCTCAAAAATGCATGTAAAGCTGCTTTCTGAACATTTTTGTTACTTTCTTAAGCAATAGATGAACTATTTCTTGCTAAACAAAAAATGTTTACACCTATGCAATACCTTTAGCAGCAATAATAGCGACAATGAACCTCTACTTTAGTAAAGAAACCAGTTATAACATGTGTTTGTAAGAGTCACATCTATCAGAAACTGAAATGTATTATTCATTAGCAGAATATTTCTACAGCAAAGCATTTATTATTGGCAAATTATTCAAACGGCACGCGAAGAATACAGCAACTTCGATGAAATGTGATCTTAAGTGAATTTTATTTTGAAGGAACCTGAAGTTATACGTGATACGTTCAAGGATTGTTGGAAAGTTCAGTGTCTGGTCAATTTTTCAGTTTTTATATTTTCTGGCTCAGATGAACGGAGGGTTTGTGGTGATTTCTTTAAAGCTGCCACTGGGTTCAGAGGGTTAATTTAATTTCATAGGGAGAGAGAGAGAGAGAGAGAGAGAGAGAGAGAGAGAGAGAGAGAGAGAGAGAGAGAGAGAGAGCGCAAATTGCCAAAATGCCATTTGCCATTTGTCAGAGCCAGAAACAGTAAAAACTGAAATAATTGCCACATTTTCAACTTTTCTTAGAAGTACCTATCTGCGATGTGCTGTTCTGTTAGAAAACCATACCAAATCTAAAGTTAAAAATTGTGTTATTACAAAACAAAAAGCCACATTTGCACCAGATTCTGCCTGAAATAAAAACTGTGTGTGCTACTCGGCAACAACTGAAAAGCTTTTAGTGCCTCAAAACAAAAAATGAAGGACTTTTTCACTGAACTGTGCTCAACTGCAAACTGTGCTTACTCAAAGCAGATAAGTATACTGAAAATGTAATTATAAGAAGCTTTATAGTGCACTGAGTCACTGTTTTTCCAGTATTGGTAACAAATGTGGATGCTTTGAAAAAATACTGAGTCCAGGTTCACAAATTTTTTGTGAAATATATAATCAGAGGAATCCAACTTTTTAAAAAATGTATGATTAATCACATTACACCAAACAACACTAAAGTATTTTTTTACTCTTTACTTCTAGTCATGGTTGTGCAGTTTCTGCAGAGTTGCAGGAAAAAAACCATCATGAAACAGTGTAGAGGACTAAATGATTAGTTACAGAGCTGATATTTGTATTTTACTGTTAATAAAGTTACACTATCATCACACAAGGACATAATTTTCTGCCCTTAGGGAATCAGAAATGTTAAAAAAAAAAGATTAGTTATCTGTTCAGTTTGATGAGTTTTGCATTAGTTTCTAGTTAATCAGTGCATTACTATTCATCATATCGCTCTGGTGAATATGTCTGAATGAAGCCACGAAGAACATCATTTGTAAAAGTGACCCACGTCTGAATGACAGTGTTGTCTTTTTACCAGATTAATGAAGCAGAAATGCTACGTATTGAGCATCTGAAAAGGGTTTTAGATAATAAAAGTGGCAAAGATACCCTTTAATCAGCACAGAATTCTGAACAGTGGTAACGGTGACTCACTAGTTGTCGTGCGTAACAAGAAAGGTGAGCATGTGTCTGCGCTTCACACAGCTGTCGAGCCTTGAAATGTGAGAAACCGATCAGCTTTATGATTGTACTCATGACACGCGAGCTGAAATAAAGGTTTTTTTGTGTAAAAAGCGGCCTGTGTTCACGTCAGACTCCAAGCTGGGATTTAATTAACCTGGTATGACACTCGGCCCTCTATTTGGCTGGAACATCTACTCATTTAGCTCCCTCCATTCTCCCGTCTGACACTGGGAGCTCGGTTCTGAATTAATTCTGCGGCTGAAATTACACAGTATAAAGACACATGACAAATAAGGTGCAATTCAGGAGCGTGATTTGGTAAAAAAAAAAAAAGAGCTTTTTTTCTCCCTCTGAGCGGTGCATCCTTCAGTTATCACATCAAGGAATTAATGGCCAGAAAGAAAATGACCTGGTTATTAAACATGCTGAATGCTAAACGGGGAGAAGGAATAATGAGAGATACGGTTTTTGACA
Source organism: Acanthochromis polyacanthus (assembly GCF_021347895.1). Taxonomy (NCBI): domain Eukaryota; kingdom Metazoa; phylum Chordata; class Actinopteri; family Pomacentridae; genus Acanthochromis; species Acanthochromis polyacanthus. The sequence goes on from NC_067128.1 coordinate 4,833,742, forward strand.
ATACGTCCGCTGTACTCTGACTGGGATGCACAGCTGCATGGTGAGAGTGAGCCGTACACATTCACACGCAAACACAAAAGACTGCCATTTGCCTTGTCTTTCATCCATTTCTCTCCACTCTCCACATTCCACTCCACTTGCTGCTTGTCAGTCGGCCAGCTATCTGATTACTGTGTGGGCATGGGCCTGTGAATAGTGAATACACAGTAGTTTGGAGTTTGCATTAGTGAATTTCCAGCGACCGATATGGCTCTCACCTCCAATCAGCCACACCGCATACCATCCATTTGCCCCGAGAATGGAGAAAGTGAGAGGTTCGGCCGAGGTGGAAGGGAGGGGAGACGGAGAACTCCACTTGTCAGCAAACAATGGCCGCCTCCCTCGGAGCCGTGAAGACACACCTGAATGCCTGATGGAAAAGCTAATTAGGGCTTCTTGGGGGTGCGTCGGTGAGCAGAACAACTCATCACCACCGGGGACCATGAAACTGCACATGGCGGCCCGATTGTGAGCTTTGGCGTGGCGGAGTGTGGTGCTCAAAGGGACCACGGCGGCTTTGAAAACGCCAAAATGTCTCAATACTCCTAAAAGGGGGGTAAAATCTCGCTGTAGCTCAGCTCTGCAAAAACAGGAGTAAAAGTGAAGCACACGGGCAAACCTCACAGGAGTGCCTCACAGGCTGCAAACAGCGTTGGCATGTGCTAGCGTAGATGTAATTCACAGTAACAACAACACCCTTGCGCTGGCACTCCATGATTGGTTGACACACGGCACAGGGGGCATGGACACGGCGCCGACTCTGCTGCTCAGCCTAGTAACTCTGCTCCACAGTCGAACATTCCTACGGCCAATGGGGTCCCGGGCTGCGGTTTCCAGTAACCTATCACATTGCTCTCCTGTAAGGTGCAGCAAGTCACCCCCATGAGCTCCTGATAGGCCGCTGCTGGAGGCCGACACGGCGCCCAATTGGCTGCATAACTTTGGAGCCATTTTGAGGGGTTCTACATGTATTTTTCCACATGTGCATCCGCCATTTTGTTTCACCCCAAAAATATACCGTTTTGGATCTTCAGGGTTGGGATATTTCATGGTGGGGTAACTACACGGTTGTGAACAAAAAAAAAAAAAAAGCGAAAAAGTCAAAGCAAAAAAAGTGAAAGCGCCTGTGTTCTGCTAAAAGTATTGCTACAAGTTGAGAAAGTCATTGTGTGAAGTTTTCGGCACTGATCTTTTTATTTCCTTGCCAAGAAAATGATTTTTTAATTACATAATTAAACTCAGATCCATTAATGTAGTTTCTTAAATCATATCATATTGAGCTTTTCTGAAACTCAGCTCTTAAATGAGTAATTTTCTATCATTTTAATGCATTATTGCGGCACAGTTGTCGCTAAAAAGGAAATCCAGCTAAAAATATCCAAAAGAATTCTAGGGAAGAAGAAGACAGGCGAGATAAGAGGCTCCGAGGAGGACAGTCGATGCAATACGTGTCACTAAATGTCACTTTTCTCTTGTTTTTCCACCTTTTTTTCATAAATCTTGCCATTCCGCAGCCCAAGTAAACACATAATCATCCACATATCTCTATCTGTCGGGATGGTGCCCCGTGTTGGGCAGCAGAAACAACGCTGATGTGTTCATTCTGACCTTTCTGTTCTCTTTCTAAACTTTCAACAATCAATTCCCAGCAGCCCTCGCAGCTTAATTACCCAGAACAAACCACGCTAGCTGATCAATAATTCAATGTACAACTCGGCCATAATGGTTGTCTTTAGCCCGGAGAAGACAAAAGCAGAGCAGTAATTTTATTATCTTTTTTTATATAAACTCAGTCAGCGCATGACCATTTTCCCTCAATGAAAAAATGAAATTACTTTTTATCTTCAAAGTGATGAGAAGATAAAGCCACAATGCTGCTCTTTCTGTAACATTTGTCAGACAGTGTTTTATGTGTTTGGCACATGGGAAAGAACCTCGAAAAATATTTTAAATAAATCTTTCTTGTTTTTTCCTGGCTGATTTGGGATTAGTCGTGATGACCCTGAATGTAATTCAAAGCTGCTTTATCTGTCACATGGAATGCTGAAAAGAATGTGAATTAAATAAATCAAGCATTCAAACATGTTGGTATTTTGTGGTAAGTAACGCCACCGTGATCAAAATGATTAAATAATAACAACAGCAATTGGCGGGGATTACCCATGAAATCACATCAAAGATGAAATAATCATTTTATGTTCATTTTTGCGCAAGAAAAATTTAATAATTTCCTCAAACTGTTGATTGCACTCACATTTGTTTGCAAATAAAATCTCGGAAATTTAGCTTTCACAAGACGAACAAATTGAATTTGATTCACAAAGTAAAAGCAAAGAAGCCTCTAAGATGGACAGAAAGCAGCAGAAGCAGAGTGGACTGAGGAATTCTGATCAAAATGGGCGTCATCGTACAAAAGCCTTTTGATAAGGAGGGATGTTTTAGAAATTTTATTTCAAAGAGCAACACACAACAGAATAAGAACAGCGGGCCACGAGCGTGGTTCATAATAAATGCTCACAAAGGAACCCCTTCGAAGCAAAAATCTCTCACAGCGTCAGCCTCCCCTGAAGAGAGCAGAATTCCTGAAACCCTCCAGTAAAGCCACCGTATGACGATATCAGGGGGCTTATGGGGACGTGTGAAGTGCTGCAATGATGCTAAAAAAGGAATTAGAATGAATAAATGATCTGGTATTAATAATGCATTCGCTTATTTTTGTAACAGAATCATTGCAGTGGAGATTTGAGCAATATGGGATATTTGGGAGAAGCTTAGTCTCCCCTGCTGACGTTAACAAGCCTTAAAATGGCTTCAGTGTTTCTGACTGAACACACTAAATACACCCGAATGCAGCATTCGCAGGCAGAGTTATGGTCAAAAGTTCACTTTCAGCACAAGTAGTTCTGAAATGCAATCTCTCTATTGTGCACCTTCAGGTCCCAAGAAGCAAAAAAAAAAGACTCAATATCTGCTCTGAGGTCAAGGAGGCATTTGTACAAAGTTCTAAAAGAGCACATCGACCCACTGATGTATTTTTATATTCTTTCGTTTGTTCTGTTAAAGTTGCTTATTTAAATTCTAGTCAGATGATCCTAAAACCCACAGCAATGTGTCATAAGTTCAGGAAAAAATGTGTCAATTTATTTATTTTCGTGGAATATAATCATATACAGTAAAAATAAAATGTGGAAAAACTGCACACATCTGCACTGATGTCTTCCATTTTTTCACTGGATTAAATTGTTTCAAAAATCAAACCTTACACATTTGTTTGAATCCAAGAATCTATGAGAAATTCAAGGTACACATTTTTTAAATAAATCAAAAATTGTATTAAATTTATCTGTTCAATTCCTTCCATTGAGTGTAATCAAGCTAAAAAAAACCACATTTTAATTTAATGTTACCTTTACAAAAACACCTTAAATATATTTTTCTTGCTTATAAGCTTAAATGCTCAATTTTACTGCAATTTATCCCATTTTGTGCACATCAGGCCGCACTGTGGTCACAGTCATATTGCTTGTGATAAATAAAATAAACGTGTCCACAGTTTTTAAAATTATTTTCATTGAGTTTTGAATTAAATTTCACAGCCACTAAAGAAAACAACAGTATGTTTTTTTAATTATTTTATTCAGAAATTAGTGTTTTCCTTTGTTGCTTTGGGAAAATTTGGCTCGAGGTTTGGTTTCTGAACTGAGAAAAAAAACGTAAAAAAAAAAATTTAAAATGAAAAATTGAAGGAAAAATGTATTTTTGTGGATTTCCATTTGAATATTTTTGTCAAATATATTTCTCCTGTTATTTCTGTCATTTTTAATAACCGCATGCTACCAGAAATGATCAAGAAGAATTAAAGAGCTCAGCTTGAAATTAGCAGTTTAGAAAGACTATCTTTAAAATTTTATTAGTTTTGTCATTTTTAATATCATTCAAACATCTTTCTTCTTGAATTTCAAACGATTCCAAATATGAATGCAACGCACTGCAGAATCCCGTTGATGTGAATTGGTCCTGTTTGTTCGCATGCCAGCCAAACCATTTTTCAAAAGGAACATTTCATGAGCAATTATTATTGAACACCACAGTTCAAACCATCTCAAAAGCCTCCGCGGCTAAATGTCAGACTTTAACAAGTGCAAAATGTCATCAACACTATCAGGCCACTCATCTGCTGCAGATACCATCTGCTGAACAAACGCTGCGGATATAAAAGCCATCAGATGTCGCGTTACGAAACCCCGATCCAGCCTCTATCAAAGCGCAATTACTGCAAACAGTCTCTAAAAACATACCTCCAACAATCACCGCCACATTCAGCAAAACCAAATCCTTCAGGCCTCCTTGAGTCCTCCGGCTGTCCTGATTTCGGCTCCGTACAGATTTAAAGAATAGCCCATGATGAGGACGCTTTATTTCTTCACTTTGCTCGGTTTTTGCTGAGCTTAAAGCCTCAGCACTGCTGGACTGAGACGGTTGGAGGCACCAAGACTGAGAAAAGGAACTTGTGCCCCTCAAAGACGCCGCCTGGGCCTTTGTTTCCCTTTAGAATAGGCATGCAAGGGGGGAAAAAAAGAAAAAAAAAGGCTCGGCTTCTGCTCTGTCCTGCACTTCACCACTCGAGCTTCTACATGTAGCCTCTAGTCCAAGGGTCAGGAATATGCACAAGCAAACCACTGAGCTAAGCTGAGGCAAATACAAGTACAGGCTCAGAAGAACATAAACAAAGGGCCCTGGGAGCATCCGCTGGCCGGCTGCAACACTCCGACAGCATGTCAAGCAATGTTCTCTTGTGTTTTTGTGTTTGTCTGAGGACGTCTCTGGTCCCGGCTGGCTCGGTGGCTTCCTCATTAGCCAGGCAGGGGGGACAGTAGATGACAAGCGGTCACACTCAGGTTTTAACAAGAGGATACTCCTGTGGATAGCAAACAAGAGCACCGTCACATCCCTTCCCTTTCCTTCAGGCGCTGCAGCGTCGGGTTCAGAGTTTGAAAAAAGGAAGAAAAATGCTGCATGATATGGAAAAAGAAGTTGCCCATGACTGTCTTCTGAAGGCAGAGAGTAGGGATATGTAGTGCATGCATATACAGTGGGTTACAAGGCAGACTGGTTACAGTTCACACGAGGTTAAAATTTACATTCAGTGCCGCAGTTACGACATTACAGCTCAAAGAAAGCTCCTCCACGGCTGATGCAGCTTTTTTAGCTATAGGAAAAAAAGATTACTGCTTGTAAAACGAACACAAGTGAAAGGGAAATGGCTTCCAAAGAAACTCTGCACTGAATTTGAGTCTGTCCTCTCTATTATATTTAGATTTCACTATGCTATCTGGGAAACTAGAATGTACCCTTCAAGGACTCTCTAAGATGTTAACGCTACTTTTCAAAGCAGAGGTAGACGATGGAATTAGCATCTGAATTAAAATCAGCAATAAACTTTTTAATGAATTTTGATAGCTTTGTGTCGTTCCCCCCCCCCCCCCCCCCCCCTCCGTTTCACTACAAAAACAGAAAAGGAAAGAGCGCACATCTATCTTTACCTCTTTGCAGTCACTGCACACGGAGCCTAATCTGTAGCAGACGCACCACAGGAATAACTCTGCCACAAGAATAACCGGGACATGACTTCTGTTCCAAGATCATTCAAAGGAGAGCTAGCAGAGCTGAAGTCATCCTAAACTAAACAAACAAACAGAGACGTGATGCCTGTTTTCATTCCACTATTGAAATGCTTCCAGACAATCCGAGATGTTTCTTCACAATAACTCATTAAAATCAGAAGCCGGTTGCACAAAACACCTTAAATTTTGTGATTAATCGCTCCTTAGGTGAGGGATTTACTTAAGGGCATTGCACAGAATCCCATTAAAAGCTACTTTAATTAGAGAAAAACATTTAAGGCATTAAGTGCATTGAAAGAGAGCAACAAAACTCTACAGTTTCCATGGAGACCCTTTGTTTGCTTGCACTCAGGTTTGCGATACCCGTTATTATCTCACCAAGCTGCCATATAAATAGTAGCAAACTGAAGTGGCCAGAGGAGGATAGGATTATATTTCTGGAGTAATCAATAATAATAATAAAAAAAAAAAAATTGATCTTCAAATAAACGAAGACAGAGAACAACAAATGTGGGAGGAAAATTAATTCAAGAAGTCTGGTACTCTTCATGTTCTCGATTTAGCGCCATAAACTCAGCCACGTTACAGTTAAGCCAGAGTCACTGCTAGTGTTTTTGGTTTGTTTTTGTCGCTAAGGTCTTTTGTGCAACAGTTTCAGCTACTTTAAGGATTCCTTAAGTATATGATCCAGACCTTAAGAAGAAGCCTTCAGGGTGTTTTGTGAAACCTGGGAATCTTAACTAAGTCTTTAAGGAAAATCTTAACTTAAAGTTCACATATCCTCCTGAAACCCGGATCATTCATTTTATGTTCTCTGTACTGGACATTTGTTTTTTAGTCTATGTATTTTGACTCATCTGAGCTACCATACTAAATCCTGCCTAACAGAGGACACCTGGCCTTTCCTATGATATCTTGAGTGATTGGGTGAAATGAAGGGAACTTTATTTTCATGTTGTGACAAAATGGAGACAGCAGCAAAATGCACCTGCTGGGAAAAGAGAAAAATTAATTCAAAAATTGTTAAGATATCATTGTTTTACCTATGGTAATCATATATTTTCTTGTTTAAGGATATGTTGGGAATTATAAATAGGGGTCAGAGTTCAGTTAAACCTTTTGTCAGGAGAAATAATTTCCTCTTTATGAATGTCAGCTGTTATGAACATGAGAATGATTTAACGGTGTTAGCTCATATCTAACTAGCCGGCTAATTCTTTGTTTACATTCAAATTTCTGCCCCAAAACACATTTCTTTGTGGGGTAATAAACACATTGATTGCAAAGTAATTCATGTAATAAATAAATATTTGTTTATTACAATGTTTCATTCAACCTCTTAATTTTTTTCACTGCTGTGAAAGTTTCATTAGAAAATAGATATACTTTTTTTGCTTTCTTGTCGGGCTATTTTGATTTCGAAGTGTTGCTGTTTTGTTTATTTGTTTGGGAAAATTGTTGTGTTGACTCTAAAATAGAAAGAGTTACATAAAATTCTAAACTGTGACTTGTTATTTTAGCTCCAAAAAGGCAGGAAATCACAAAAAAGTTAAATTGAAAGATACTTTTTTCTCTCGGTTCCCAGGAAGATATGGTGAAAATCTGTATTTATTGCATTCTTTATGTCTTGTTTTGTATAAAGATGCTCACTACTGCCACTCCTCCAGCCTACCCTCAACTTTATAACTTTACAAGCCAGTCAGATTGTCATCCACTCTAAAATGTTTCAGTTACGGCTGCTAGAGTGAACACAAGAGTAACTGTGCACTTCCAGCATCTGAGAATTAGAAAATCCAGTGGACTACTTATATTTTTGATGACAGTGTCATGATAACAATAGGAAAATCTTAGTGTTAGCTAACAATATCATTAGTTTTGGTAATATTCCTACAGCATGAATTAAAAACATCAGCTGTGCCCAGAAATCAGCAGTATTTCTATTCTATTACTTTATATGGCTCAGATAGAGGGTTAAAAGCAAAAAAAAATGTTTTGCAGAACAACGCCACTCATAAAAGCAGAGAGAGTTTTCTTCCTGAAGGGGCCAGGGACAGTAGCAACTTGACTGAATGCAAAGCTACACAAAATAGGAATAAAACCAGGTTGTGTTTATACAGTCAAGATGGAATAAGCTAATTTTGCTGTATCTTGAGCTTAAAGACTGAACGAGACATTCTGGGGACACGTGAGATTTTAATTATCTGCAGAAAAAGTGGCATAATATGGAAACTTTAAAGTGTCTTGTGCAAACAGCTCCAGGTTTTAAGAGGCAACACAGACTCAGCCAATACCTGTCACCCAGTCGAGTTACATGACAGGAAATTCCAAGTACAGGGACCACCAAAGTACAAGAGGAAGAACTGTAATTACACGGACTTCAGCAGTAGCATGATCCAATGACACATCATCAAATATACGTCAAGATTTATATTCCTGGATGTACGTTTTGGTTTCTTTGTGTGTGTGTGGTCCCTCTGCAGCTCTGACATGTCATTACCAAAGCACCTCGGCCATGTTCAAACGTGTTTTCCAACCAGCATGATGTGTGACAGTCAATACGGTGCCAACTTACTAATGTGACAGTCCCAACCAGCTGCCTCTTAATGCTTTTTCCATAAAAACACGACTGAAATTAAACACCATTTCATGCATTCAGGGACACACGGATGGAAACACTGTTCTCGCGTTTAACCTTTAAACAAGCGGAAAATAACTTCATGCTCGCCACCTGTTTCATGTGTACAGCTGACCGACGCCTTAATCCATCGCTGGACATCCAATATTTTGAACAATTCTCTACGTATAAGCCGAGCCGATGACAGCTTCGTGCGAAGAACCCTGCTCAGACTTTGATTGTATTTTTAGAGTGGCCACCACATCCACTCGTGTCGCTGCGAGGACACCTGCTTGAACATCATGCGCGCAGAATTATGCATTGAATGCGGAACAACCAAAGTTTTCGTGCCCTGTGTCATCAATTTGCCGCCCGTGCGACCCGGCGCATCACAGGGAATCCAAGATTTCTGTGACACATTCACCCGCACGCTGCTATGATTCATGCGATCTGGACTTCACATTCGGATGTTTGCGACGGCACCTCGAAGGCAGCTTTATGCTAATTTGTTGGTCATAAATCTGTTCAAAATGGCAGCTACAACAGTTCACAACATCAAGTGAGTGGGGCAGAAAGATGAACTAATGAGACGTGATGAACAGTGAATTAACTAATAATTATGAAGTGATTAGCTAAATTAAGTGTTTTCGTGATAAGTAGGAGGCAAAATCACTTTTCTGTTTTTCCACTGGGAGCAGACAGAGGTGTTCAGGGAGGCTGAAGGCTCTGATTTATAAAGTGATAATAGCTGATCGCACAATAGATAACGTCACAAAACCAAAGCACACAGATGTATACAGTGTGTTGAGTTGCTAAGCTAATATACTAAAACAGTTTTTTTGGTCAACATTAACACAGAAGCAGACATTTTACTTCCTCCATCAGTCTGAAAATTGTTCAAATTATACTTTGCAATGAACGACCGTTGCAGCAGTTGTTCAAACCAATGAAATATAGGTTTAACTTCACACATCTAAACAACTACAGTGCATGAAATGAAACATTTGAAGTTGACCCACGCCTCGTACTGCATGGTGCAGCCAATAATACTCAGAACTAACTAGATTCTTATGAATGTGTTTAAAACCACAGTGATGAAGCATTTGTTAAAAAGTCACAGTTAACACCTGGGGGAATAGAAGTGACCTTCTACACCGTCCAGTTTGTTAAGGATCCACCGAAAAAAATGTAAAAATGGCCAGCGGCTTTAAAGGGGTATGTCATGGTTTAAAAAATAAAATAAAATAACTAAAATTACAACTTCGATCATAACCAGAAGCTGTAAAAAATTTAAAGAATTGTCCGATTTTTAAGTCTCCTGGAGCAAGTTCTGTGCTATGTGCAGTTTTGTTGAGAAAATGAACTCATTTAAGCCTCTTGAAAATCACTTCCCTGCACTATTCTGTATGTCTAATTCAAATATTCGCCAAAAATAAAGCCTTTGCATGAACTAGATTCTGTAAAAAACTAAAAATTCAACGCTCATCTGTGCAGCTAAAAAGCTATGACTGCTTCAGATGTAACAAAACCTCACATGACAAAAATTCCGGTGAACTGGGTTGCACTACAGGCAGTGTTTAAGTATGGAAACAAATAAAACTGTAAATACAAAAATATCTGTGTATGTAGAACTTCCATTTTTCCCAGTGTCGGTAACATATGGGCACAAAAATGCTTACGTGTAGATTTCAAGTTTTGAAAATTTCAAGTTTCAAGTTTTCAAAATGTTTGTAAAAAAAGAAATCAAAGAAAGTAGCCCTTTTTTAAAAAAAAAAAGATGTATGCATTAAAACTGTCGTACTGATAGACCAGCAGAATTTGCACGTTAATTTGCTTAAATGTAAAGTGTGAGCCGCTTGATTGGTAGAATTTTCCTGAGGCGATGAATGAAGTATCTAACTATCTACTGCACAGAAGCCTTTTTGAGTTATTTTTTCGAGTCATGGTTCTGCCGTTTCTATAGAGGTGCAGGACTTTAAATTACAGCGAAATAAGAGTCAACAGTGAGTAAAATATGTGACAAGAGCAAAAGCAGAAAGTGTTTGGAGTTCAGAGGGTTAAGGCAAACTAATCCAAGAACTCTTGCTTTTCGAAACAGAGATAAAATACTTTGGGCACACAGGCCTACACGCTTAAAAAAGCCCACCTTTCATTACTCGGGCACAGCTTAAGCCTCGAATTTGTGGATTGGCTTATTTGACATAATGCCAAAGAGGCAGGAAGCCAATATGGATTTTAGTTTTTTTTCTTTTGGCCACATGAAATTGCAAAAGTGCTCTGCAACCTGCTGTATCACAGATGAGGAAACATTCTGCTTTAGCCCTACGGAGGACGTCATTGTCAAACCGGGCGCTGGGTCGAGTAATTCATTCACCCCACAACAGATGACATTGTCATTGTGCAAAAACACTCCAGCGCCGATGCAAAGAGACGCACGTGCAGCCGTGCATACTGCGGCCACACATGCAACTGTGTACAAACACACACTCGACTTTAGGAAGAGACAATGTCACGAGAGAATAATCCTAATAACAATGTCTCGCTTACGAGGAGTTCCTGGCTGGTGTAGATAACATACTGTATGCTTGGAGGGGATTTGATTAGAACTGAGTGGGTGTGCAACACTTCTCCATCTTCCCTTTAATTAAATTGCGGAGTTACTATTATATAAATTGCTGCGAGGGCCAGAGTTCTGTCTAAGCCACATCATAAAGCCTGCTGGAAAAACAAGGCTAATTGAGTGAAATGAATCATCTGGACACAGGTCTTGTGTATCAGTATGAATGGAACCTTTCAGGGAGCATCTGCGCAAACTGTGTCTCATTTGTGCTTCACCTTGAGAGGCTTGACTGAGCATCCAAGTTCTCTTCGGAAACATCCAGCCGTGCACGTGTCACCTTCAGTCACACGGACGAACCGAGAGCCAAACAAACGCAGGTTTAGTTTTACTGGAACACTTCAGTTCCAAAGAGTCGGCGAGAAAACGTCGTGACCTCAAACCACAACATCACGACTACTACAAATACCAAACATGTCTCCAGGCTCGTAGTCAAGTAGCCTGTCCACTTCAGTATTTCATCATCCCAAAGTTTGTTTATTTTTTTTTAAACCTGCCTGGAACTTTTACCACCTCGGGCCATGGGAGAAAACACTCGAAACAAACCACACAGTCTTCTAAAACTCTGTGCACAAGCAGCCTTAACTAACAAACACATCTAAGCCCTTCTCTCACACAATGCGGTTTACATTGACCGGGCGAATGCACTTCCACAGGACACAGAATGATTGCAAGGAGCAGAGCCAGTGATTAAAGAGGCATTACAAACATGCCATGGTATTAGGAGGTGGACCGTGCAGAAGCAGAGCATGTCAGAGCTGCCAATAAAAGGGACAATCCAGGAGTGTTTGGAAGCCAGAGGATCACAACCTTTGTCCAAAATTAGGTTACTCAATTTAGGGCTGAAGCATCAAGGTTAACTGGTGGGTTGGTTGGTCGATATACTCTCATCATTGGTCGGACGATCGCCAGTGTTACCTTGATCTAGAGAAAACAGTTACATCAATAGTCTTCCAGGAGTAATTCATTCTTACTGGTGGCTGGAAAAACAGTTTTGGCAACCTGACAGAGACTGCTGGGTCCAACTTATTTAATTTTTACTGAATGTTTGCTTGGAATCAGCTCCAAAGTGTCAAACAAGTCGTCAGTGTGGCTGCGTTTGTTCAAGCAGATGGCCGAAAAGTTCAGTTTAAACTTTGCAGACAGCCGCTTGTATATTACAACAACCAATATGGCAGAAAATCTAAAAACATTAGGCTGTCTGTGGTATATTCCTCAGTAGTAATTGTGCTCAGATCACCAGCTATTACAGTTTTATTTCCAGAAGTCATGTGAATATGGGCTGTTCTGGTCCAAATACTCACAAATACGCTGCAAAGACTCACGTTTTCTGCTTATTTAGAATTAATTTAGGCTATTATGGCCAGCAAGGACAGTGTACTAAGTACAATGTGGCCAGTTTAGTTCATCAAGAGATAAAAGGCAGTTGGTTGAAGAGCAGCTACGAGTTGCTTTAGTTGACCACAGACCTACGAATATGTTGGAAAAAAAAAGTGGTACATTTACTTCAAAGCAGTATTTTTATGTTGTTATATTGCTATTTACTTTGGTATCAGTCTGCATATTTAACATAAGTAACTATGTACCTTAAAATCTCCAATACAGTCACTATAAAAACTACCATTTTACTACTCCTCTTACTCAACTCTAATCATTTCTGACACAGGTGACTTCAATATGCAATTTTGTTGTTCTCAGGAGCTGGGACAAAATTTAGGCCTGCTGTTGTAGACAATGAATAACACCAGCTCTAGAGGTTTTACTGGCAGAAAAACAACTCCAGGATTCAGCTGATATGACAGTACATCTGTAATTACAACATGAAAAGTTCAGGTTGAACTGCTCCTTAAAAGGCAAGCTAGTCTGAGCCAAAAGGAAAAGAGAAAATAATATTGCGCTTTAAAGAGCCCACATTATGCATATTCACTTGTTATTTTTGCTTTTGGGGGTTTACTAGAACAAGTTTCGAAGCTTCAATGTACACAAAACATATGACTTTTCTCATGTTGTACATTGCAGCGTCACATTTTCTCAATGCTCTGTTTAAGCTCCCGTCTCTTTAAGAACTCCCCTCCCAAACACCACAGTCTGCTCTGACTGGTCAGCTGGCCCAGGGAAAGCGAGGTAATATTAGTTTTATACAATAACTTCAGATCTATTAAAATAGGAATGTAGCTCCAGCAAAACAAGGTCTAGCAAGGGGCCTTGGCAGATTGCAAAGTGGTTGCTCATTCTATGCTTGAGGGCCAAACTAGCTGCTAGGTAGATGTACGAAAATGTGTTACGTGGTGATGTAAATAAGTAAAAGAAGCCTGGATTTCAAATGAGCTATTTCAGGCAGGTAAGGAGGCAAATTTGCAGATTTTTTACATGCCCAAAAAGCACACTAAGGCACAACATGGGCTCTCTAAACATGACAAACACTCTCTGGGGCATATGTGCAAGTCCCTGAGGAATAGCTGTGAAGCTATTTTATCTTTCCGAGATCAGATACACAAGTGCAAACCCAAACATACCTCAAATAAAACAAAGTGCAAACTCCATTTAAGCTCTAATTAAAAGCTTTAAGTTACTTCCTCCTGCACTGCTTCGACTGCAGCCCTGATCCAACAGTCTCAGCTGTGCCAGGTCCTCCGCTACCCTTCACATGTACCGGTGGCTGAGCATGAGAGAATGCAGATCTGCTGCCCAGCTTGTCTTACACCTCGGCTGTGTTTATGAGTTTGGTTTGTGTGCGTTCCTCACGAGCTTCGAACATGTGTGACGCTTGTCTCTTTGGGTTACGTTTCTTCCAAGTTGGCTCTAAACGCTAGGACAGTGTGACCACATACACACACACAGAAAAACAAAAACACTAAAATCCTGTGTCACCAGCGCAGCTTAAGATAAATGTCACATCTCCCCCTGAAGACAGGAGATGTGTTTACTGGGTAACTTTGTGAAAGTCAGAGCAGCCCAAGCAGAAAGGTTAGTGTTGGGGTTAGGTTGTATGTGGGAGTCTTCTCGGCAGACTGCACGCCTGGGATGAGCTTCCACAGCCTACAGTCGAGTCAGCCGAGTAATCTCTGCATTTCATCAGGCTTTTTTTTTTTTTTCCCTTTCATTCCTCCTTCTCTCTCTGTTCCCACCTTACTCCTTTCACCTTCTCTCTCCAGGGACAGAAAACAATCTGTTGGGTGACTGGAATGCCCCACAAATTCTGATTGTGTCCAGCATGCTCCACTGCTTACGTATGGCTGATGTGTCCTTGTACAAGTTGTAATCTAAGCTTAGATCTCTAATACAGTACTTTTTATCCTGGGCTCCAAAAAAAGTTGCATTACATAAGAAAACAATGTCTGTATCTGCAACAAAGAGCAGAGAGGGCGGAATGACTAGACTGTAGCAGAATAATGATAATAATCAACGCTATAATTCACAGCTGCAGCCTCTAGCGAAAAAAACACATTCTGTAAGCTTAATAGGGCAGTGGCATATTGCTGTTTCGGCATCTCAAAGAGTTCTATCTCACTGTTAAGGAAGACTATCAAACTTGCAAAGAGCACCACTAGCCTACAAAGATATCTTGATTGCAATGCAGGCCATTATCATTTATCTAAGTCACAGAAGAATTATATATCTTCACATGCTAAGCTTGTTGCTAACTCCGTGGAATAATGAGGTAGAGAAGGGAGCCATTCTTGTTAATGTCTAGTCCTGTCATTAGTATTTATTAGATGCCCCGTATGCATTATCAAACCCATTTAAAAGTTTCTGGCTATGGAAAAAGTTTAGCTGGCAGGAGTTGCTGAACTTCTTCTGGACTTTTTCGCTGAGATGTTGCGGCGCATCTGCTGCTGTTTTGGATCCTGACTTCTCTTTCTCCATTGCAATTACGCCTTCTCATTAAAGAGAAACATCCGCTATTGACTGGTTTCCTGCTAACATCTGCTGTGTTTACACTCCGCCTCATTGATAATGCATAACCGGCCTTTTTTCAAGGCTAATGTGCGGGACAACACATCGACATTTCACTTGTGCCAATTAATCGCGTCATATCAGATCGTCTCTGACACGAGGCTGTTTGAGATTCAGGCCCGTCAGAGGGTGCAACCTGCGTTCACGTTCCCGCTACTCGACACACAAATTAATCTGCTCCCACATAACCGAGGGCAGTGAAAGTTTCACGTGGGCTAATGGCGCTGTTCAGGTTTGAGACCTCTCCTGAATACCCAATGCATTATGCTACAGCTGTGAGGAGCAGAGTGTCACCCTTCATCACAAATTCAGGCAGCACGAGTGCTCTATGTGAAATCTGGAACAAGACCAAAAACTACACATTATACGATTCAGAACAAGGTTGCCACAGCGCTCTTAATTTTTCCTGAAAACACTGTGCATAATTTACTGTAGAACTGTACAACTCAGAGGTACTTCAACTATATTTCAGAGAATGGGTGAGGCCTCTGTGTGGAGTTGGCATCCTTTTCCATTCCAAAAACACGAGGATAATTACAGATTAATGTAAATGGTTGTCCTGTTTTCATTTTAAAACAAATTCCTGCCACATTTACGCCTTTTGTCCACACTACTACGGCATTTTACGGCATTAAATCAGACTTTGGGGTCGCACTTTAATCTGAGGTTCGAAAATTGCAATTCCTCGAATGGCCACAGGGGGTTGGCTCCTAAAGTGAGTCAATCCCCACCTCCATGTTAAACTGTCCATCTTTCCAGCAGAAATAATCATGTTTACAGACTGGTATTAAAACAGTTTTGGTCTCTCTAGCTAATTTCCCTCTTCATGGCGACTGTACAGGTAGTGAATTTTTATTATAGAAGTCACTCGTTTAAATTACATTATCACTTAAATATATGCATGATTAAGGGTGTGGTAGTTCTGAGTGACAATCGATGGCCTCAACTCCACTCATGCTCCACCTCTTGGCTCATTTTGGATTTATCTGAGAGTTACGAGGGCTCAGGCACCGTCTAGATGGTGAAAACACCACACTGAGATTTATAACCCTTCTTCAGGAAATCTATAAGTGACATCACAGATTCAGAGATGTTTGGAAACAACACAGACACCCATGTTTGCTGTCTGCTTTCTGATTTGTTTGGACCAGATGCTCCTGGATGTTTAAAGATCCAGGCTCAAAAATTGAGGCGACTGAGCCGTTGCAGTAGCTGCTTCTAATCTGAGGAACATTTACCTTTATCAAGTAGACTTTTAAACTTTAAAATGCTGCTTAAGACCCTGTTTTAGTTTCATTAGTTTAACTGTGCAGCCTTTGGTTCAACTCATGTTGCTTTTAAATGTGCTTTTAGGAAGGAAATGTTGGTTTCCTTCAAAACAGCCAGTATGTGTTGTTTACTGATTCAGCACACTCCTACTACCTGACTGACAGATGACCAGCAAAAACAAAGAAATCATCCTTGACGGCCTGTAGTTAATTAATCATGGATAATATTTACCGGTGCTGCTGGCCTTGACTGTTGCTGAGATTTTCTAAACTGCTGTTGTGCAGTTAAGGAAACCTGTATCTTCTACAACTAAACTACCAACCTCCTGCTTCATGTTTACAACTGTATCCAGTGTCAGTAAAAGGTCACATGCAATGCATTTCAAGGTGTGTCAGTATGCACAGAGATGATTTCTGAACCTGCGCTTGTTCTACTGTTACTTTTGCATAAGTAAGGAAACTGAATACTTGCATTACTGCTAAAATTTGACTGACAGGAATAAAAGACTACGAGATTCAAGCAACCTCTTTAGCCTAAACAAAACTAATAAAGCCAAGAAAAAAATCACAAGTAAATAACATGAACAACCACCTTTAGCACAGTGATAGACTTGTCAATGGCATCCAGTACAATACAGGATCATAGAAACTGAACTCAACTCCAACCTGCCACAACAACAGATATGTATGACTGAGACATGATGACTAAAGCAAGAAAACTAAAGTTTAAACGCTTGCTGAGATGCCCCCGTTGTTAATCATGAACAGATCTTCCTTTAGCTAAAATGTTGTTTGGGTAAATACAGTTTTGCTCATAAGTTTACATACCCTGGCAGAATTTGTAAAATGTGCTACATTCTTTAATGAAAACATGAATGATCAGAGCAAATACAATTGCATGACAAGAAATAGCTTTGTCTGAACACCAGCCCTAAATGAAAGAAAAATGTTTCCATTAACAAACATATTTGCTAAAAAAAAAAAAAATAAAGGACAATATTTCACAAATTTGGCCAGGGTATGTAAACTTATGAGCACAACTGTATATAATTGTGGGACTTTTTGTATCATAGTTGGCATTTTTGCTGTTTTCAGGCCTATAATCCAGTCATTTTTATTAATAAGTGACTGTTTCAATCATAAATAGTTATGGAATTTGTAAAGTCATAATAACAATGAACCTAGAAACCTTTTTTTTTTTAACTTTTGATTTAAAAAAATGTATTCAAAATATATCCCATGGACACAAAAAGCCCTTTAATTATATATTTACGCGTTTATTCATTGGGAAAAGAAGAATAAACTAGCCTGATCTGCTGAGACACAAGCCTCAAACCCTGCTTGGAAAAGACAAATTACGGGACCTCGAGATTGATGGCGCACTAACCTCAAGCAGTAGCGGATGATTTATATGAAGACTCATTAAGATTTCAAATTAAATATTAAGTTTTTATAACTCCCAACTAGCTGGCTGAGGATTTGAGCACAGGCAAAACTTTTGTGTGTGCGTGTGTGAAGGTAATAAGGCAAAAGAGACAGTTTGATTGGGCGTTTCAGACGAAAACAGCCATCTGACACTCGGTCCAGCTGTCAGAGGCAAATGAGCAATCTGGGCTGACTGGGTGTTTTTTTTTTTTTTTCTTCCTCCTCTTTAATCCTATCTTCTCTTAAATTTTCTGCTGCCACTTTGCTTACGGAGGCTATTAGAGAAATGGCAAGCTACTCCGACAGAGAAAGAACAGAGGGAAGTTAGAGATGCGTGGAACAGGTGGCAGGATAAGAGGGAGGACAAAATGAGAAGGAGGATGGAAAGAAAGAAAGGGGTTAAAAAAAAAAGAAAAAGCAAAGGATGTTGGTGGATACGAAGCAGGTGGATGTTGGGATAGTGGGAGACCACAGCAGGGGAGGGATTGGAGAGGAGTGGAAGAAGCAGACAGGAGGACCGGCGGGAGGGGTGCTGAGGAAGGAGGGGATGGAGGAAGGTAGCTGGTGCAGATCTGGTGCCCCCTCTAGCGTGGCAGGGAGTCGGGCGGCTGCTCCTCGGCTGCACTGCGTCTGTGATTATGCATGTAGCAGCCGGGCTGTCAGGCTCCGGGTCCTGCGAATGTGCCGCCACTGAGCTTTATCTTGAAATCCCGGTGATTAATGAAGCCGGCGCAGCGTTCTGCATGGAGTAGGTGGACGAGGAATGATCAATCTTAATGAGCTATCTGCTGTCCCTATATTAACTGTGGGGGGATATAATGTATGGGGCTCCTGGCGGGGCTCCTCTCCTTTAAAATACGATAACGAGGGAGAGAAAGAACGAGGGCGAGCAGCTTTCCTTCCTCCGCTTATGACACACTGCCGCTTGCTCACCTCACGTTTCCTCTCTCCCCTCCCTTTTCCTCTTTTTTTTTTTGCTTTCTCTCCTGAGAGAGCCGGAGCTGTACTAGAAACAGTTAGACATCTCAATGGATGCCATCCTTAGCAAAGTTAAAGAGACAGCGTCAGGTAGCTGCTCAGCACACAAGACCAGCGGTGTCCAGGCTTCTCCTGCCGCTGTTAAAATGAGATGTTTGAGTCAATATCATTAATAACTCATAAGCGCTGCTGATTGCTGTGGTATTGCATGTATTCATTTACCAGAATTACCTGTGCATACTGAGTCCACAGTGATTGGAATAAATTTCAATTTCATTAATAATTTGCAACATTCCCGGCTCTTGTGAATCCCATTTCCAACTAAAGCTACCTCAGTTTAAGTGAAAGCTATGAGAAGGCGAGCAGGAGAAGAAAAAAATTGCCTTAAAATCCATGCATTTCATATTCCAAGTTAAGCCTGTTTTGGAATCATAATAACCCTAGTTCTGCTTTAGCTAATCCTGATGTGGATAGCTTTAAGATAATCGCCTCGCCACAACACCGCAGTGATTTTTAATTAATTTGCCACTGCTTACTCCACGGACGCTGATCTAAGTCAGCACATTGGAAATGAAAATTCCTTAAAAGAACCTACAGCAGGATCATACTTTTTTTGTGTAATTTACAGCAAAGATGTCGTCAACATCCTTCTATCAAGTAAAAAAAGAGATGGAGACGAAGAAAGGAGGGAGAGAGAACGGAACGGGGAGGGTGTAATTAATGTGCTTGCTATGATTAATGGTCTCAGTGTGGCTATCACAAACTGGCTGTGTTTTTAATCACTGGTTTGAATGGCCTGTCATGCTAGCAGTGCAATTCCTGTGGTCGAATCCAAATAAATATTTGCGCATACTAATAATACTGTTTAGTCTCGTGTCTGCTTCATAACTGTAGTTACTTAGATGGACGGTGAGCATCACGTCAGCAGGTCCATAGTTATCCCATCATAAACCAGTAACAAGGTACACCTAACCATTAAAATAGCAGGTCAGGTTAAAAATAAAAGCCACGTGTGCAGACAGGCATGTTCTGATGTCTGTTTTGAGGTCTTTACTATGTTTGATATTCATTTTTTAAAATGTTCTCTAGTGCTTACAACTTCAGTGAAAGGTGGAATAGAAATAAGATTTGTCATCATTATTATAACCTTTGAGAAGGTGTGGTAATTCTGCAAAAATAAGGCATCTATCTCCCTTAAACAAACACCCCCGCCGCACGGAACCTGGCCCCTGTAAACAGTCGCTATCTTGCTAATTTGGTGATGTATAATTTCCTCACTTAGCCGTAATATCACAGCAATAATGTGCCAGAGATCCAATATGCGAGCGGACAGTAATGTCGCAGTGCCAATATGCTCGGCACCCAAAAGTAAACAAAAGTGAACACGTAATTAAAATCTGACTGAGGCCAAAGTATGAATAAGGCCGATAAGGGGCGGATGAAATGGTCACAGCGGAGCGGAGAGACGGGGGGGAAGCGGCGCTGCATGCGAGGAGGCTGCGCCAATCTCACCGTGGCAAAGTAAAAACTCTGATCTTAACTCAGCAAGACATCTTAATTGCATTCACTAGCAGTTCCACAGCGGCCCGGTCCCCAGATGATGGCTGATGTGAGCTGACTGGAAGATGAACTTCCTGGGAAGAGAAGAGGAGGCTGGGTGCTGCTGGGTGTATGCGTGCTCCTTTTCTTTTTAGTGGTGTGTGTGTGTGTTGCACCCTGTTGTGATCACCGGTGTGCATGTGTGCATCTCTGGCGCTGTGTGTGTTTGGTCGGACAGAGAGAGAAAATAGAACGGAACCAGCGAAGGCCACTGAGGTGGAAGGAGGCGCTAAAATGATGGTGGACGTGACAAAAGAGGAAGAGGAACTGCGGCACATGCTCATTGCGGCAGCAGGTGGTCGAACGGATCCGCCTTTGACCCCTGAAGCTCGCCTAAAGCCTCCAACACGGACAGATAAGCGCAGGACTATTCATAGCCGTGCCAAATTTAGATTTATAGTGAATTTTTACGTGACTAATAGGTTACTTCGGGCTGGAAATGACATAAACAAGTGAGGAAAAAACACGGTAAGACACTGTTTTAGAGATTTTAATGGTGAATTTGTGCTATTTCTGTGGGGGTTGTTTTTATTGTGGCAAAAATTCCATGTTTGAAATGATTCATACCATTTTAAAGTAATCAGTGTCAAAGCCTTTGTTTGCCACCACATCAGTCAGTTTTCTATAATCACTAACAAGTTTTCTGCATCTCTCTATTGTGATTTTTCTCCATTCCTTTGTAAAAATCTACATTTCTTTGAGGTTTAAAGGCTTCACCACCATCACTCTGGTCTTCAGTTCCTCCACACATTCTTGGACTTCAACATCTTTGTACTGTTTTCTATTTCTTCACCACTTTGTATGTTTCACTGTCTTGTTATCGCCGAAGGACAAGCTTTTTTTTCCAGAATGCCTCATGTTGTCCTGCACAACTTTAACGTTGCCGCTTACTTGAAGCAAACAAACAAGGCACCACATTCCCTCCATCATGTCTGACCATGAGCACAGTGTTCTTGAGGCTGAATGCTTGTCCAAAATAACTCTATTTTCCTCTCATCCAACTATAAAACTGATGACGACTAAAGATCTACTAAAATCTTTTGTCCAGCTGAGCTGTTGTGCGTCTGCTTTGTGTGTCCATGGAAACCAACGTTAACCAGCATCTGACAGATGTTTCTTCCAGAACTGCTCAGATTCACCAGGATGCTCTCGGTGTTGATCCTTGGACTGTTTTTGTGAGGGCAGGGGATGCCCTTAGAGATTTTTTTTTTACAGCATAGAGCTCCTTGTACTTTTTGATGATACTTTGCACTGTGGCCACTGACACTCAAAAACACTTGGATATGACTTTATAACCTTTCATCGTTTTGCTAGCAGCCACAAAGGGCAACTGACTCTCTGTGATGGAACTTAATTTCACACTCAAAGTTTTTTTTTGTTAGTTTTAACCATGACTTGCAGTTGACCAGTAACAGAATAGAGAACTACTACATCAGTTGTTCTCAGTTTGTAGTGCATTAGAACACTCAAGAACATGGTAGAAATTGGGAATGGTATAGAAACTGTATGGTATCAACATTAATAACTGGGAAAATGACATGTAAATATGTATCATTAACATCTCCAACACAATGATGGAAACATCTTACTAGTAGCGACGAGGACCCCTCTGCTTTGAAATGAGCTGCCTGAGGAGAAAAGGCTCGCTGAATCACTAAATTCTTTTAAATCATGTCTTAAAACCCACTTCTACAGACTCGCCTTGCAGTAAAGTTCTCTTTTATTTCTCGTTTATCACCATGTTCGACCTGTCAAAGCACTTTGTGAATGTTCTTCTGAAAAATGCTATACAAATAAAGCTATTATTATTATTACTATTATTAATACAAAGCACAACTTTCTTTCAGCAATGGACTGTATAAGCAGCTAAACATGTTTTTGGTTTTAGTTGACTAGTAACTGATTAGAGAACTACTGCACCAGTTGTTTACAGTTCATGGTGTATCAGAACACTCTAGAACATTACAGAAATCACCAGGACCACCAGGAACACTGTAGAAACTGCATTTTATCAAAAATATAAATTATAGGCAAGATATGTCTGTAAAAATGCAGTTGAATTGGCATCTTTTTGTCACATGTTTATGTCATTTCCAGACAGAAGAAACCTATTGACTGAAAAAAAAAAAATCCCTATTAATAAAAATTTAGCATGAATATGAATCATTTTGGTATCGTAATTGCACCTCACTGGTTCCAGTAAGAGCAATCTCAGTTCTCATGTCAAGCTAGTAAAACGATATCAAAAATACATTTAAGTGACCAGCATGGGTAACAGTGGTAACTACTAAAACAGGCCTCTGAAAATGTATAAATAAAAACTTCCTTTTGATATTAATGTGCTTCTGTACTCGTGAGCTGCCTTTAAATGGTGCTCAATCACTTTTGCAGCGAGCAAGCCCGTCCCTGCTGAGCTCGGCACTCGCTTCCCCCGGCTGATATTCATCAGGACAGCCATCGATTTTAATGACTTGGTCAATAGACACACACTGACTCGGCTCTCAGCATCTCCCCCTCTCTCTCATCCTCTGTATCCATCTCTTCTACTCTCACCTCCTCCTGTGTACCGGCCTCTCTTTTTTTTTTCCTGTCCTTTAAAGCAAAAATGTCAGTCATTCTGGATTCCCACATTTCGGAAAATGTGTTGCGGCAGTCTCGAGCTCACGATGCGAATAGATTATTTAAGCGCTTCTGTTTTTATTCAGTTATAAAATCCACACTCGAGTGAAACAAAGACGAGACAATGAAAAAAAATAAACAAGAAGTGGGTGGTGTGAAGGAAATTAACAGTCGGCAAGAAGGTGTGCGGTTTGATTTGTGCACTATGATAGGCAGGTGTTATGAAAAAGCCCTGCTGAGGATGGAGAAACCAGGTAGGCAGATCACAGCCTGGTGACTGGCATATCTCAGTAGGTGATGAAGTTAAAGCTGCCTTCAAGCTGCTCCGTGTGAATCTGCGCACACACAGACACAACCGCACATAAACATATGGCGTTTACGTCCGCAAGCACACATGCTATGTTCCGTAAACAGACAAATACCTAGACAGACACACACCCACGGAGAGAGGCAGTTGCTGATGTGCCCACTGATGCTGAGCGAAGACAAATTGCTCCCTTTGAAGGCGAAGCCAAATCAAACGTGGAGTGTGATTTCTGTCACTGTGGTGTTTGGCTTTAAGGCTGACATCTGACAAAACATCCATGCAGTCACACCCAGGAAGTTGTGCACGCATGTAACCGCACACACGCACACACATACGCACGGCCTGTTGTGAGGGTGGATTAAGGAGGAAGAGCTCTGTCAGCTCCTCCAAGATCCAGGCCTTTGCCATCAAAAAGCCACAAAAACCTTCTTTGCACATCACTGCTTACCACCATTGTGTCTGGAGGCTCAAACTTTTCTGTTTCTGATGCACCCGCGCAGTCCTTTAAGCGCTGGCTTTAGCATTTCAACTGGCTGTCCGCTAATCGCTTCTGAAAACACTCACATGTCAGACGCTTGACCGAGATTTGACCACTGAACGTTACTGTTTAGTCACTTAAAGTTAAAGTCAGCATTTCTAATCCAATATAGCTTTTTTTTTGTCACCACAGTGAATATCTCCTCTCAGTCCACCACAAAAAAAACTGAGTGTTTGTACGTATTCCTGGCTCTGTAAATTGGAAAACAAAAAGTGGCTCGAACTGATCTGCACAACACTATTCTGGTGTTGTCCAGTGCAAATTCATGCTCCTGCACAGGTAAGGGGGAAAAACAGGAATAGGAGCTACAGGAATGGATGCAAATCTGGCATATGCTGACTATCTTAGCATGCTAGCTTGCTAAATATTTATCTTTCTCCAGAAAAAAAAACTTCACCTTTAATATCAAAATAACCACTAATAGACACATCTATGAAATTAACGCCTGCATTTGCTAGGATGGCATTATTATTCTGACCTTTATAGTGAATTTACATGCATCAGTCACCTGGATGGTGTGACTTTAGGAATTGTATTTAATGATTTAATTGAAAAGTCAATTAGGTGCCAACTACTAAGTTAATGACCAACTATTTTAATACTTAAACAACCAGTCTGAGTAATGTTTTTAAGGGGAAAAAAAGGCCAAATGCTTTGATTTTCGTATCTTAAATGTGAATATATTCTGGTTCTTTCCTCTTTTATTATAGTAAACTAAATATCTATGGACGTCATCTTAATCATCTGGATTTTTAAACACACCGATCTACATTTTTCCACAATTCCTGGCATTTTACAGACCAAAAAACGAATTTGTTAATCAAAAAAAAATAGTTGCAGCTTCATTTAATGCTCCATTTTCTTGGTTTTACACCACTAGCCTCAACAAAATGAAGTCTACATGAGTAACTATAGCAAATCCAAGGAATTATAAGGTCCTCTGGCACCGGCCTCTTAATGGTTCCCAAAGCTAGAACACGGACTTACGGTGAGGCATCTTTCCAGCACTATGGCCCCCGTCTGTGGAACCAGCCGTGTTGGTGCGCACGAAACCGAAACTAAAACTTACGTGACAGTTTCACGAATCCCCGTGAGACCGGGTTGGTGGAACAGTCTGCCAGAGGACCTGAGGGCCGCAGAGAAGGTTCATATTTTTAAAGGCAGGCTCAAGACCCACCTATTTAATTTGGCTTTTACCTAATGTCTTATTTTCATTAATATTTTTATTTAATTTTATTTATTTAGGAATCTTAGCCCTCTTTTTACTTATTTTTATTTTATTACTTTTAAATGATATTTTAGCCATTTGTTAGTACTTTATTTAAAATTTTATTTCATATTTTATTTAACTTTACTTATTTATTTAGTTTTATGTTCTTAGACTTTGTAGTTTTACGTTTTTATTCCATATCTCCAGTGTTTCCTCAGTGGGGGCCGGCTGCACTGGGGGCTGCAATTGGCCCTGGTTGGGATGTCTCCGTCTTGTGGCTGGCATCATCTTGGCCAAGTCGGGGGTCTGCAACACTGTTTTGCTGTGTGGGCCCCTCACTGTCCTTGTGGTGGGGCGTGCCCGGGCGGAGGCATCTGGCCCTGTGCTGTGGGCGGCGTCCAATGCAGTCGGCCCCCTAGCGTTTACTGACCTGGCTCCTCTGTACTCAGCCACGCGCTTTTAAGATCACTTCATCTGTGTGTGTGTGTGTGGTGTGTATTTGGTGTGTGTGTGTGTGTGTATTGGGGTTGGAGATGGGGCGGGGGGAGGGGACTGTTTTTAACATGTATAGCACTTTGTGCTGCATTTTAATGTATGAAAAAGTGCTCTATAAATAGTTTTGATTTGATAAGGCCTGAAAAGTAATATAAATATTTACAGTGTGGAGGAATGTACAAATTAATAGCTTCAGCTTTTACAAATTTCCATAAGATATGATATATGGCATGTACAATATCCTAGAAGAACACACTGCTTTATTGTCAATTTTACTCTAAAATGGGACCATAATTTAATAAATAAAAATCATGCTGTAGTGAAGGAGATGTGAAACTAGCAATTAAGACCAGAAACGTGTTAGGAAAATGTTCACAGAGGGAAAAATTCAAATGAAAGCTAGGCTCATTTTTACATAGACTTCTTTACAAGCTGACTTCCAGATGAGTCGCCCCCTGCTGGCTGTTAGAAGGACTGCAGGTTCCAGGCATTTCTGTATTGGCTTCACTTTTCAGACAAGGAATCTACATCGATCTTTTAAAAGCAATATATGGTGCGACTGGTTTTATTCCATTGTATTGATATAAATTCCTTGAGGACACAATATAGACTGTGTGTATGTTTGCAAGAAGCAAGAGAACAGGACACTATAGCATGTGTGTGATTTTATACACAGTGCATAACAAAGTGACAAACACCCAGATCTGAAAGGGTATTTTCTGCAACAGCCAGCAGGAGACGACACCTCTGGAAATCAGCTTTTCTATGAAAAAACGATCCTACTGCTCACTTGATTTTTCACCTCAATGAACATTTTACTCATGAGTTTATGGTCTCAATCGCTACTTTCAAGTCTCCTTTAACACAGCATGATGTTAATTTAGTAAATTATAGTTGCAATGATGGTTTCATTTTAGAGTAAAAAAAGACAATAAAGCAGTTTTTGCATGGAACTCAATGCGAAATGATGCTAATTCCCACTTGATTTGTTACCTCAGTAAAGATTTTCCTAATGGGTTTATGGCCTCAATCACTACTTTAAAGACTCATTCAACAAAGCCTGGTGTTCATTATGCAAATTATTGTCCCACCTAGAAGAAACTACACAATAAGGCAGTGCTTGTTTTAGGGCATGGCTTACTTGTGTTTGACAAGCTGTTAAGATCTCAGTCAGATCCACCTCTCACTTTTTTATGTCTGGCTTCAAAAGACCACGGTAGCGATGGTTAAATTCCAAACTCGAGGTTTTAAAACACTATGTAACATCTATGTGTGTTTGTGGGTGCTCTGACTCAAATTGTAGCCTGGTTTTAAGTCCAAAGTGAGTGTGACTCATAATTTCTGCCCTGGAATCAGATTTGTCATTTCTTGTTCTCACCTCAGCCATTAGAGAGTTGCACAATACTGACCTCTAACCTGTAGCAGCTTTCCTTTCTTTTCTTCTACTATCATTATTATTATCTCTCTTTTTTGGCCTAAGCACAGCAGGTCCAAGATAAGTGTAACAGACGAGAGCCAGAATGGAGGTCGCAGGAGCTTACTCTCCATATTTTAACACTATGCCGCTACAGCAGGACAGTAGGTGTCTTTGCCACAATGATATGCAGTGTTAATTGATTTAAAGCAGAATACATAAAGCCTGTGGGTGGCTGGGATTTGTGGCTTCTTGGAGTAAAATTACAAAAAAGGAGGGAGGGAAACGGCGACGGCAAGCGACAGACAGAGATAATCAGAAAGACAGAGAAGCACAGACAGCACAGTTGCATTGGGCAGACCGTGAGGGGCAGAGCGGTCGCGACGGCATTGTTGTGATTAAAGCAGCAAAGTTAAGTGTTCTTGTCAGCGGAGAGGTCTGCTGAAGAGACGTCACGGCTGCTAATTTACTGGTGCTCAACATTTTACCTGCTTCCACTGTCCTTGTGGCATTACCGCACTGACATGCTTACTAATGTCTATTCAGTGCCAAGCAGGGATGAGAAAAGAAAAAAAAACACAGATGAAATGCTTGAGGAGATCTGAGATTCAAGTGCCTCTATTTGCAGCTTGACCTTCATACAGGCTTGCACAGGATTTCAAGTGTATGAAATTGACACAGGGACGTTTCCCTGCTGCCTTTGAAATACCGCAGCTGACACATTGTAACCAGACAAACCGAATCACAGCAGCAGTGTTCCCAAAGCTGAATTCTAATGATCCTACATCCTCCCCTGTAAAAATTGTCAGCATAAATACTGTAATTCCAATTAAACTCAAGCCTCTTTGGCCTGCTACAGAAATACATTTTGACATGTAAACGGTTAATGGCTCGCGACAGTCTATTGAACACGGCAGAAGCTAAAACGCTCTTACTCGATGGAGACCGGACCAAGCCGAAGACACCGTCTAATTATCCATTTCCAATTCTACCTGCAGTCTCATTTCGATGTATCACAGGCAGTCCCCCAAAATAATTGCTTTTTTGCAATCTACAAGTTCATTTGCACACATTTTATTGATCAAAATGAGTCAGGAAAAAGAAAACAATCTAAACCTAAATTAAAAGCTTCATTAAATGTGAAAATTGGTCGGGGAATTGCGAACATCTGTTTCTAGCGCCCTGCGTCATAAACTCCAAGGTTAAAGCAAACACCAATTTATGGCTTGCAGACTCAGGCGTGAGCCGGAGCTGTGAGCCACCTTCACAAGCACAGCGTAAGTCAACAAGGCTTCAAAAGATTTCAGCGGAGATGTGAGGGCAGGGACTGAAAGCTCTTCCTGCTTCATGTTTAGTGGGACTGGGGTGTTTGTATCGCATCTAAAAAGCAGTGAAAAGATTAACCTGACACACTTAGAGCCAATTCCAGAGCACAACACTACAGATGTTGCTGTTGTATGGTCGTTCCAGATCAGTGCGACATGGTCTTGTTTCCAAAGAATCCACTACAGGGAGCGCTGCAGGTTTTTCCGAAGCGCCCGTCTCTTTGCTGCTGCCGTTCTCTGCGACCTTGGAGCAGCTTTGAAGTGAATTGGCTGTAGTTGCAAGTTGTATTTTAACAACCCCTTGCTTGAGTGTTTGCAGCCTTGTTTATGACTGTTGGCATCCGAAGCTGCTCTGCTATACAGACAGAGGGCAGAGGCCTACGCGTTTCATTCCAACGCTGACCTACATAAGGGGAGGTCACAAGGAACAGAGAGCTAAGAGTACATTGATTTAATACCAAACACCCTCCCAGCTTGGATTCGCTTCTGAGCTTCGGAACAGACCTGCTTTTACTTAGCTTTTGAAAGTTATAGAGAGTGATTCTAGAGACTATCTGCCTCCCTAGAGCTCCAGGTGCCTGTGCTTACCTCTGGGATGTCCCGGGTCACTGAACTCGTACTTTCCACTCCCGACCGTCCGCAGCATCTGCAGCCCATTCGGACCGTCCTGATTGTCTACAGCTGAAGGTTGGGCGTGTCCTGCTGCCGCCGCCGCCTGTCCGTTGGTGAGAGGCAGGGTTGGAGGCTGGATGAGGCTGGGGTGAGAAGTTAAGTGGCCGTTGCCCATCAAGCTGTGAGGGTTTGGATGAACCACCTGGTTGGCCTGGGCAGTGAGGGCGGATGGCGTCACCGTCGGCTGGGCTGAGGCATACAGAGGCTGGCTGGGCATGTTCAGCACCATGGAGGGCGGCTGCTGGGTCGACTGCGGCGTCAGCTGGAAGTGGGCCGTCATGAGGGGGTGCTGTGGGGGCACCGGCGTCTGGATGGACGGGGTGACTCCGATGATGGGCGACTGCGCCGTCACGCTGTGGTTGAAGGAAGGCGGCTGGGGGAGGGCGTAGGTGTGGGGCAGCAGGCTGGGCTGGCTCACTGCCGCTACTGGTGAAGCCCAGGACGGACCTGATGGGCAAACAGACAGAGAGGAAGGAAAAGAGAAGAAGCTGTTAATGCATTTTCAGACATCGGATATGAGTCAATATGTAATTGCAGGACTTTTTGTGACATAGTTGACAGGTATTACAGCTGACATTTGCTGTTTTTTGGCCTAAAATCAACATGGCCGCCTATAACCAAACACCACATGGCATTTTTACACAATGATTCTTCTAAATATTATGTATACAATTGAGTGAAACTGAAGATATTTTAGTAAACCTGTTGACATGCCATAAATCCACACTTGACCCACACACTACTTTATGTTAAATAAGTCAGAAAGCCTTGGACTCTTCCAGTCTTTTCTTCAGGAGGAAATGACATCATGTGGAGCAGATCATGTGATCTGGAATTAACACACTTCCTGGAGAGGTGTTTTTGTAACGGAGAACTGAGTACAACAAGATTTCTCAGACACAGACACAATTTGTTATTTTCCATATAAATTTGATCTATTGCCAAAAAAGAAATATCTGTCATGATTATCTCAACAGTTGGCATTTTAGTGATATTCAGCCTTTTTTTTTTTTTCAATAAGTGATTGTTTCCATAGTAAATAATTGTGGAATTTGTAAAGACATGATCACAATGCGCATAAACAACATTAGGTGTTTTTTTTTCTTTTAATAAAAGTGTATGCAAGATATATCCCACGGACTTTAAAAGTCCCTCAATTATATACTGAACCAGTAACTTTCTGGTGCATGTCTATCCTTTAATGTGCCGTGTTGAAAGGGATAGAGAATGTTAGTAAGCTTGTTGTTGCAATTTTTCCAAAAAAGTGATCAGTGTGCTCATTCATTCATGTAGGAGCTCTATTGGTGCAGTTTACACACAGCAGCATCATGTGAAAGTGGAGATAAATGCATTTGTATACTGTATCTCACTTGTGGTATTTCGGTAAGCTGCTGACAAAACTGAAAAACGAGGGCAGAGTGCTGATTTTAAGTCTGATATTAGATGATCAAACAGAGACAGAAAACAGCATGAGAAGGCAGACTCCAGCATGAGTCTGTTCCTCACCACCACCACAACTGTCAGCGTGCTGCTCCACTTCAGTCCAAGTTTGTTTTTGACTTGGAGACTTAATATAAAACACAAAAATATCTGAAGCGATGCACAGATCTGCGCCCAAAGTCAACATCATTATAAGATTTGGAGATGCATTTTGCTACAAGACCAACAAATGGTTTTCCTCAAAGTGGAACGCTCGATGCACACGGCATTTGGCACCATTATCTGTACAGGAGTCTGTGTTTACCCAGACACTGTGAGCCAATCATTTCTCTACCCTGAGGCGTTGGATGCTAAGGGAAGAACGTGGCCATATTGGAGCTGAATGCTGCCTCCCCTCCCTCACTTCCTCACTCCTTCATCTCTGGCTCCTCCTGCCATAGTCCAAGCTCCAAAAATAGCTTCACCACTCTGCTAAAGGGCCAAAGGCTAAATCACAGCATGCAAAAAGCTAAAGAAAGGGGGGGAGAAGTCCACATTATTCATGCTACTAGCCCTGCTGATATAATAGTCTGGACAGAGATGGATGGGGAGGGAGAGGGAGATAAAGACAGACAGTGGGAAGAAAAGAATGAAGGGGAAGAGGGTGGGAGTAGAAGACCCCGGAGGAGAGGCCAGTTCACTTCATAATTCACATGTCATTGAGCTAATCGGCACCAACACTGCATTTCATTTCCCCTCTTTTGTAGCTCATCTTGATAAAGGATTCTAATCAAATGGGAGAGCATAATGGTTCCACATCTCACAAAGCTTCTAGGTTTTTAATGCGGTGTTGATTAGAATTTGACGTAAATACATTGTATCTGGCCCTTTTTCCACTTTTTACCAGAAAAATATTTAATTAATTAGGCAATTTAATAACCACGACCCCACGACGACCTGCATTTACAGGCCGCCACAAAGCCAAGCAGCAGCATTGATGTTAAATGTATTCTGCACCTCTGAATTAACCGTTAAACTACGATATTTTATATTTACCGCACAATTGGAGCCTAATGCAGCATGAAAAAAATGAACTCTTTTGGCACTAAAGTTGAAAGAAAACTTCTCTTTTTCAAGACAAACTTTCTTTTAACAGACACAACAGTGAAGTTTTCCGTTGAAAGGAGCCCGTTGATTAATTCTGGCACAGTTGGCAGAGAACTTTCTGGCAAACACAGTTCAGTGAAGTGTGGAGAGGAGCTGGCTCCGTCGCAAACGCCAGTCACAGTTTGGAATAGCGCGTACACGCAAATCAATATGCAACACTATGCTTTGGATTTGAGTGTCATATGTGGCAGCGTGCTGGGTCGGTGACATCTCACTCTTCTCGCACTTCAGTCTGCAGTGTGGGTGGACGGAGCTGCTGTGTCGGTGGGGAGGGAGGCGTGGTGAAGCATCTTCACCCATCGCAACCGAGCACCTCTTCCTCGATCGAAGTGTTTGATAAATAATCCATGAGCCCATCTACATGTAAGATATGCGGGTTTTTAATTGGCCGAACGGAGGCTGGAAACGTGTTTTCATGCGTTGCTGCAGCGGAGTAGCAGCTGTCTGTAATAATCTGGATTTGTTGAGCCAGAATTTCCACTGGAACAAGCTGTCGCGTGCCAGTATTATTCTTAAATGAGACACATTTGTGGATGAGCAGGAGGCAGAGGCCAGCAGAGCAATGGAAGGAAATTAACAGCTTTAGGGCAGAGCCATTCTGGGTGAGTTCATTACAATAAAGGGTAAAAAACTCAGACTTAACTCCTTAATGTCTGCGCAGCAAACTGCTATTGCACTGTGCTTTAAAATGGCATGAATAGAATAAGGTCGACATCTAAATTAGACCTGGTGGAGATCATTTGGAGGACTTTTGCTATATAGGTTTAATTGAGACTGAATTAGCTTGACACAATAACATTAACAAGGACAATAAAATGAAGCCGGTGGGGGTCGAGGGGGAGTATTTCTCTCCCCCAATTTCTTAATATCAAACTGGCATTTCTATAATTATATGCGTAATTAATCTGGTCTATGTAAAGCTGATGTTTGTGGATGTACATTATGCATGAATGTATATGGGGAGTGTGCACGCTGGGGAGGGAGGCATGTGTTTTATGTGGGGCAAGGGAAGTCAAGATGCCTCATTAGAATCAGGATGCTAGTGTAGCCGGTTGTAGCACATCAGTGTGTGGTCCGTGCATACATCTGTAACACGCAGGCATACTGATGATGCAAAACTCTGTAAACTCACATCATAAGGTGCATGTATGTGTGCGTGCGTGGTTCATTACCGGTGGGTTCTCCGTCTCGATGCTGCTTGGCGGGGGGCTCGTCCGTATCCCATGGCGTGAGCTGGTTGATGGGCGTCTGCCCCCACCTCACCCCCGGAGCCAACAGCAGCCCCGGGGTCTGGTTGTCTCCCGGAGAAAGTCCGGAGACCTGCAGGACGGAGACAGAGAGCCGATCAGAGCGTCACAAAGGAGGAAATGTACTGCAGTGATTCTCGGCAGCGTGTTTACAAATCAACTACAATATTTCATTTCACGGCGATGAATGAAAAATGCAACAAATCACAGCCATCTGAACTTGTTCTTTAAGGTCTCCAAATGAGCCATGATGATGGAGTGTGCCGTATAATTAGCAGTGAGTGAGTGATGATTACAGCCTATATATAATGGGAGCAAGAGGAGAGGAGAAAAAAAACTCGTTCGCAGCCTCAAGAGTCTTCGCAGAGACCAGTATTTCTTTTTTTTATATACTAATAACAATTAACTTTGCTATGTGCGCTACATTCAAATTCAGAACCTTCCCCAGAGATTGTGTATATCTTAATTTTGTATTGAATTAAACATTTTGTTCAGTCAAGTGAGATAATAAAACCCCAAAAGAAGAGATAGAGTTTAAAAAAAAAAAAAGAAAAATCTTTTAGCAAGGATGAGAGAGAATAAAAAAAGAGAAGGTGACAATGTGTGCAACTTCACTTCGAAGTTCCCAAAGCCTTTTCTGTGCACCCACATCTCTAATATTTGGCTCTGGTAGGGGAGTAAGAAATGTTATCAGGCAAGCACAGGCTGATGAAAACACAGGGTCAATCACCACTGGACCCCTGAGCAATATTCGCCTCTCCCTATCTGCAGTTTGGACGCTCGGTCTAACAACCAGGCAGGGAGAGGGCAGAGCCAAGCCTCATTCCCCTGCTCGCCCCAGCCAGCCTCCTGAGTTAATAGAAAAGACCTGGTCACCAGGCCCCTCCTGTGTCCTCCTCGCTGATCCCTCCATCCCTCCCTCCCGGCCCTCTATTCCATTATCCCCCCCTGACCCGGTGTCCACTTCATCAAGCACGCCATCATGCATTCCAACAGCTGTGTCGACAAAGACCGACAGAGCGCAGAGGCCGGCCGACCGCACAGACACGAAAAATACAATCCAAACAATCTGGTTCACAGCAAATTAATGTGCAGCTTTACATATTGGATCGATCCCACTTGTGGAAAACTTCCTTTCTAGGTTAGGAGGGATTTAGCATGGCTTTGTAGGTCCTTTTAGATATTATATAGTAGGGATGATTGGGGCTGATATTTGGCGTTTTATCAGTTATCTGCATCAGTACTTTTATTAACAGATCTTCAATAAATTCAACGTGCTACACTGGGTCTCTTTCTGTCTGTAATAGGGATAGACCAATTATCAGCCTGACAGATTATGGGAGCCAATATTTAGCATTTTTTCCAATTACTGTTAAAATATTGACTGGTTATTGATAAATGAAATGTGCTACTTCTGGTCTGATACAGCTTCTAAATGTCTCTAAAGCAGCGACTGCAAAAGAGAAACAGAAATCAAGCAACAAACTAGGAAATTAGCTACTTTCCTGATGGCTAAAGCTATGCTAACAGCTAGTGGCTAAGTTAAAAGGCAGCTATGTCATGTCACATGATCATCACTCTGATGGCTGGTGCACATTTCCAATTATAGCAATCCTTTTAAATGAAGAAGTCGAGTTAGGAATGAGAGGTTTCCTCTTATCACATGCTGATAAAATATTATAACCTACATAAAAAATACAACAGCTTCTGTATACTGGTTCCACATATCGCTTGTCGGCCTTGATCTCAGTATTGGCCCAGAAAAACCCATATCAGTCGAGCTCTATTACCCAGTTCTGATGGATCACAACGTCTGCTGTCTAATAAACAGCTTTATAACCGCAGACAACTTCAATGATTGTCACTTGCTTGATAAATCTATACGGAAAGTTATCTGACAGTTTTGTAAGTGCTGGGGGGCAAACTGGAGAAGGAAAAAAAGAAGAAAAGAAACAGCAAAAAGGAAACATCTCAAGGCAAAGCAGAAAACAGAGTGATGGAGAATGAAGCCGGGTTTAGGGGGGGAGACAGGCTGTCAGGTCTTTTTGTCCGGCTCAACCTGTCGACTTCAGACAAGAGAAAACTGAAATGGTTTACTCAGAGAATGCCCTAAGCGCTCAATTCCATCTGAGAGCCCCGGAGAGTAAAGGAGAGAGAAAATTCGGACCATTTTCAAGGTGAGGAGCCGCTTTTCTCTAGCCCACTATTTGTTTTAATGAGCGTTGTTCCTCCTCCGCTTGGCGTGCTTTACTGTATTCCTCTCAAGCCATTGCTTTACTTCCCCTCTATACAGGCAACTCCTCATTAACTCACAGCACTGACTCTCTTACTTTTCCTTTAGCCCTGCACCTGCCTCATAACACTCTCTCATTAATACTCCCACCCATTTACCCAAAACAGAGGAGGAAAACAGGAACGATCTCTGCCGCTGAAAGGCAATCCATCTGTCACAGTTTTAGTGCAGCAGGTAAAAGAGAAGAGGAGGTAAAAAAAAAAGAAAGAAAGAAAAAAAAAAAGGTTCTTAGTCAGCGCCATCACATTGACAGCATATCAGCCAGGCTCGGGAACAATCCTGAGTTGAAAATGATCAAGGTTAGATAGGAAACACACACACACTGGGAACACAGTGCTCACACAGCAGGTGAAAATACACGTACACACACACGCACACACACATGCACACACACGCCGGAGCCAGCGAGATATCAGACGGGATGTTTATTAAGATGGCAGACTTTGCTGCAGGCAGGAAGGAAGGTACTGTAGGTTCTGGGACAGCGGCTGCCATTTTCTCTCAATTTTTATTTGCTTTCCCTATTTTCAGTCCCCTCCTCCCTGGCCGCCCATTATCACCGGGCAGCAGATGGTTTCCTCTGACTTGACAAAAACCATGCTGGAGAAGAGAAGGGGGAGCCAGATAAATAATTTTTGAGTCGTGCCAAGCCATTCTGTGTTTGTTGTGGAGGCTGGCTGGGGAGGGGATTTTTTTTATTTTTTATTTTTATATTGCACGCAACGTCCCTGCATATGGACCACATACTGTAAGTGTGGAATGTGGTACTTGAAAACAAACACGCATGCCGGTGTAATCACTATCGAGAGCATATGCACACCTAGGAATCTGCAAATACGAGTAAACATAAAGGATGTTCTTGCTAATCCGGAATTTGTTTTTGCTTTATTATGATGCAAACAAACGAGGGCCTATTACCATTATAAATGTATCTGCTATGCTACTTAAATGAAGTAATTTATTGTTACAAAGTTCCAAACACACTCCTGCACACTGTCTAACTTGCAAAAAGACACTGATTTGTAGCATTTCAGTGAAACATCTTAATGAAAGAAACCCATCTCAACCAGGAAGTGGTTCTAACTCAGCAACCAATCACATTCTCCATGCACTTGAAGAAGGATTGGAAAAAAAAGGAAAAAAAAAAGACGAAGGATTGAATCCTAAATATCGTTCTACTGATTCACAACAACATACAGAAAATTAGAAAACACTCAATGTATGAACAATTAGGCTGAGCAATTAATCATTTTCTAATCAAGAAGATTGCGATTTTTAGCAATGCAATTAGCAAATGGCAAAGACTGCAGTTTAGGACAGATGTTCTGCAGCATGTCTGACCCAGATTTAAAATGTGGTGTCACACTTTGAATGGTGTTATCAAGTGAAAATGCTGCGTCAGATTTTAACATATTACATAATGAATACTAAAGTGATGGTTAAATTTACAAAAATATATTGCAAATCAAATCCTAATGTACAATTACGTAGTATCTTTAGAAAAAATCACTATCAGATATTTTTATCAAATTCTTTAACCTCTGTATCAATCATAAATAAGTCCCAAAGTTGTTTAAATTAAAAAGCAAAATACTATAATATGGTGCATAATACTCTCAAATGCAAAACTACATTCCCAAAAAATGTGCATATAACATGCATATAATTTGACCCCATAATGCACTCAGGGTACACTTGTGATTGTTACTTTACTGCATGCTTTCTAACAGCTAGTATGTTATTAAATTCTGTGAAACAGGAAAAGAATGTTAGGAATTCAAACACATACACAGAGACTTTAATTGGGTGCAGACTCGTCTTTGTGAAAACCATTTGCCAGATAATAATCTACCACTGAAACATCACAAATAAATGAGTCTTTGCGAGTTCCACAGTGTGCAGGAGTCTGTTGATATCCTCTCAAGCAAATTTTGACTTAAAGTTACTTTTAAATGTAAATAAAAGCTGAGATTTTTTTTCCCCCACAAAGATGCTGCTTGTACATCATCGTATTATCTTTTGGGAAACACCTGTGTTGTTTCCAATCGAAAAAAAAACATTGCTGGTTGAATAAAAGTAAATTTAAGTTAAAATTTACTGAATAATTTCGGGCTTGACTGTATCTGTCTAAAGAAACAGATGTGTTAAGTCTTACAGTTTTGTTAGAAACTATTTAAAAGCATCTCATCAAAGATTGTATCCACAATAATTTAGTCAACGGATCATTTAAATGGTGCATATGAGCTAACAGAAATCTGTCAACAGCATTAGCATCAGAAAGTGATTTAATACTGGTTACTGCAACATTAGATGTTAATATGTTTTAGCAGGTCAGCAGGTTAATCTGGTTCTGTTAAGTAAAGGTCTGCTATGTTTTTTTATTACCTGTGGACATTTATTTACTCCATGTATTTTTAAATTTGCAATGCAGTGCAGACAGACTGCAGATCTACTGAGGCAAACAGAGACGATGTAAATGTTCATTATCGTTCAGCAGTTTTGTGTGATTAAACGGCCGTATTTAATCAGATGCAAAAAAATAGCATGATATCAGCAACATATACCAGTCAACCACTAGCTAGAAGCAATATTTTGTGGGGGGTGTTTCTCTACAACATTAATCAGTTAATTTTCTGTAGACGGGCTAATCAATAAATGAGTTCATTATTTAAGGTCTGAAGCAGAACAGAAGGTCAGTCTGCTGCTATATTTAATCATATGTTCCAGCGTTGCGATTAAAATGTGCGCCAGTAATTTGGCTCTAAATTCAACAGGAAATTGGTGTGAATTTTTCCCGGTCTTGTTCTGGAGAGCCATCCTCAGAATGTGAAGCATCTGCTCCTCCTGCACACACACAGCAGAACCAGCAGCATCCTCCCTCCTGCCTCTCAGGCCTCTGAATGATGCCGACATGTCAGAATCAGTGCACTGAAGAGCGCAAGATAAAAATCAAGACGAATCAGGCCTAAATATATACTTGTCCTCCTCTGTCCGGGCAGCACAGACAGCAGTCTTATTCTGGGAGGCGTATCAGCTATTTTTCTCTCGGACATGGCAAACGCTGACATCTGTCACTATGTGCGCTCTAACATCCTGCGGTAAGCAGCAGCAGCAGCATCACTGCAGAACACCAGAACCTCTCTACAATGGCTGCCATCTGCCGTGGGTACATATAGGAGTGGGGGGCCTTGTGGTGATCCAAGGCTCTGGGCTCTGATTGCTTTGACTTATCCACAACATCCACATCCAAATAAACAGCAAGCGTTTGCTCATGGCTTTGTGTTTGCCTTTGCTTTTTGCTCGAGCCAGCCCTCGTCTGTGTGAGTTATTGCACCAGTTCAACCCTATAAAAACAGGGAGGAGGACACCACACTACCACCGCCGACACGCTGAATAAACTCTGCTCCTCATATAACTCAAGCTGCACCTGAATCAAAAAACAGAGAGCAAGATTTGAGTGTATTTGATTACATATTTCAGAAAAATTGAAAAAACTTGGAATCAGCATGTGCAACGTCTTTCCAAGTTCCCACAGGTGGTACCAAAACTGGAACAAAGTGGCTCTTCACTCATATATGCAACAGGGTCAGTAGTGCAGCAGTGGTATTATTAATAATTATGGTATTGGTATTATATAAAATACCACATTTTATTTTATTGTTCTTTTGTTGTAATTGCACAAAGTT
The DNA here is from genome assembly GCF_021347895.1 of Acanthochromis polyacanthus. Classification (NCBI taxonomy): domain Eukaryota; kingdom Metazoa; phylum Chordata; class Actinopteri; family Pomacentridae; genus Acanthochromis; species Acanthochromis polyacanthus. The sequence goes on from NC_067128.1 coordinate 4,872,255, forward strand.
TGGTCTCCTTCCCAGTTGTACGAAAATTTTGCTGGGGGCTCCTGCACCCCTTACGTGCGCTTTTAACCGCCCCACGGCGTCCTATAAATGTCTTTTTCCCACCTTACCTCTCCCCTTTTGTTCATGTATTCGAAAGGAGAGGTACATAAGATTGTGCAGTTGCAATTTGTATGTTTTAATGTAATATAATTCCAATTATGAGTTTCCGTGTTTGATATGTGCACTGTTTGATTTCTGTAGGATGACAAGTTTATAAGTTGGACAATTTTTTATTTTTTTGTCTACTCTAACGGAGAGAGGATAAAAACAAACAGAGCTCGCCTCCAAAGAGTTTTATGTGTTGGCAAGATCAGCACAACGGAGAGAAGAAAGCCACCGGTTACATATACACCCCCTGTCAAAAAATGAATAAGAAAGTGTCCTAAAACTTTCGACAGGGGGTGTATTTCACAACCTCTGCTAATTGCATGTTTCACTCTGTTCAGCTCCAGCAGGATGTTTCACCATCCTGAACGTATCTCCCAGCATACTTGCTCCTCTGTATGCTGTTTTTGAGCCATGCTGCATTTACTTTATTGATAAAATATTTAGGATTTTCTCTCTGTTTCTCAAATTTGTTTTCTCTCCCCTCTGCTGTGGGGAAACACTGCCTGCAGCTCAGCCGAAAAATCCCTGAATTTTTGTCACGTGACAGTTGGTCATGAATGAGTCAGTCATAGCTTATAGTGTTTTTTGTTTATTACGCAATCTGGTGGACATGTTTATCTGTCACCTATTTAATGTGGTGTGCAGAATACAGCGATTTCAATCTTTATATTTGGACTATTTTTTAACTCTTTGATTCACAATATGGGTCAATAGTAGGGCTGGGCGATAAATCGAATTAATTCGATTAATTCGCTTTTTTAAAACTTGATGATTTGAAAATCTGCCAAATCGTAAAATTGAGGCGAGCTTAAATATATAACAATACAGATTCTTCTTCTGCCTTTCACGACTTGTGCACTGGCGTTTGCTTCCGCCTCTCATCTCCTTCCGCCAAAACACTCACACCGCCGTCATGGCGGACAGAACAGCAGACGAAGAGTTGGTCGCGAGAAAAGGGCCTCATGTTACATCGATTATATGGAAGTGGTTCGGCTTTGACAAGACTGACACAGAGCAAACTACAGTCATGTGCAAGGTTTGCAAAAGTACTGTGAAAACGAAGAGAAGTAGCACAACTAACCTTTTTCAGCACCTCCGGCAGAGGCATCCTAAAGAATGGGAAGAGTGCTGGCAGCTACAGGAGTGCGGCATGGCTAGCACTAGCCATAGCAAACAGACCACAAAGGAACAACAAAAATAGATTAAAATCGTCAAAGATGACTTTAAAAAAAAATAAAAATTAGATTTTATTTTTTGGCCATATCGCCCAGCCCTAGTCAATAGATACCAATATTTAACTGAACATGGATCACTTTTGACCCATGTTGTGCATAAAAGGTTAACACATCACAGCATCACAGATACGTAGCTCAAAGACCATCGGAGAGTGAAAAATAAGGCAATTTATTCGGTTCTTACCGTTTCCAGCTTTGACAAATTACAGAATTTTAGTGATTTAAAAAGAAAAACACAATGTTCCATTTAACCCCCCAGTGGGTTTTTGGCTTCAGATAAAAAATAATCATAGACAAAAACCTATAACTGCAGTGTGCTTCTAATATACCTAAATCTGAAAATACATATGCAAAGAGATGGCATTTGTTTCCTAAAAGAAATCCCTTTATTGGTCGACATGGAGAAAAACAGCAAAAGAGAGGGCAACCCCCCACTATCACCAACAACACAACACACACTGATCAAATCAACTAACTGCCATGAGATTTAATAACAGGTCTGGGTGGAAAACAGGTGTAGCGAGAACAAAGTCGAAGAAAAAAGCAAGAGGAGGGCCTTAAATGAAGAAAGGCGCGGAGATGGTCAGCTGCAAAACCACATTGAAAAGCTAATCTCGTGAAATGTCATTAGCACAACCGCCAGACACGGCGAGACGGCGGCAAGCGGGCCGAAGCTACACCGACTGATTATGTTCCACCTTTTAAGATTCAGTGTTCCTCTGGTGGCCAAGGCTCTTTTACACACAAGAGGAAAACAACAGACTGCGAGCGAGGAGGAGGTTCACTGTTGTGTGATAGCACTCAGCTGGTATGGTAATCAGGCAGGCCTGTTAATGCGCAGTTGTTTTTCCTGATAGCTTTAGCCATTAATTTCTTCCGAACGGCTGGACCTGGAATGGACCGCTGGTGGTCCAGTGTGGAGATGCCATTACGATTCAATTTAAATGCATCCACGAAAAAGAAAAAACAAAAAAAACACCTCCACAACCAGGCATCTATCTCCGGGGAGATGCATGTACACAAATTTAATCATAATCAAGATTTCAATAACAGCGTTCACTTGCGGTTGCTTCCTATATTGTATGCGGCCGTGAAATAATATCACATTGTAATTCCACACCATGAACAAATCACATAAAAGAAAAAAACACAGTACATGTTGGCAAGGAAATGAAATTTAACTCTAACAGAAAGGCTTTTTCTTCCCTTTGGCCAGGCGTGGACTGATACAGTGAATTTGGTTGAAATGTGGAGGGTGATGGAAATAATGGCTTTCCTCGGAGAAAGGAGAAAGAAACGGCGGCGGAGGAAAGAGTGAAAGATTGAGAGGTAGAGTAAGACAAACCCATCCATCACGTAGCTTTGTATCATTGCCTTTGACAGATCATTTTCAGCGTTTTCTAAAACAGAGAGTGAGAGAGAGAGAGACGAAGAAGAAAAAAATCTCTTTTTTCCTCCTCCTCCATCCAAAAGGCTCCAACCAAGTGTGGTCCGAACTGACCAGGAGCGCTCAGGAGGGCACAAAAGCGCACAACTCGGCTTTCTTATTCGGACATTATTCACTTACTGTATAGAGGTATCTCCTTTCCATGACAACGCGCTGACACCTAAATGTGAAGTGGATTTGTTCTGGACTTCCGTCATAATGGTGCTGAATGCTGGAGCCAGACCACGGGGCGGCTGTGTCCAATCTATTAGACTGGAACATAGCAGAGCATCTCACGAGTAAACAAAAGAGACCACTGCGCCATTTTTGGCAGCCATCTTAAAAAGCGAGCGGTGCACCAACATGCCGAACACAGCGGTGCCATAGACGGCGAAGGTGCAGAATGATGGCTGCACACTGAAGAGACGGAGAGGAATTCAGGTAATGCTCCAAACAAACGCGATCCAACGCTGCCATTAGACTCGCCTGCTTCATTGCGAACGGTCAAGATGTTCGCATTTTTTAGCCATTAAAAAGCAAGTCTTTTGTGATGTTTAACAACCTTTGTGTGAGTTGGAGTGTTCACAGCCTTGCAAACTCTCAAGCAGTCTTAGGGTGGTTTTTTTATTTGCTTCTGCTACATGTTTTACTCAATATGTGCTCATTTTTCACTCCATTATAAAGTCCTGCAGTATGACAGTGTGTTTCATTATATATTTTACAAAAACTGAGAAAAATTGGAATTAGCATGTGAAACATTTCTCCAGGAGTCCTCAGGTGTCACCAATACTGGAAAATTGGTGTCTCTATTGTGTAGATATTTAATTATTTGAATTTTTACAACCTTTATAAACTTGCATCAGCTCTCAAAAGATGTTTCACCATGCTGAATTTATCTTCCAATGACTTGCCCCTCTGTATATCATTTTTAGCCCTGCTGCATTTAGTTCACAAAATATGGCAAAAACATGCTTGGTTTTCTCTCAGTTTCTTGTACTTGTTACACACTTGTCTCATATCTGCTCCGTATAAACACTGCCTGCAGTTCAATCAGGTTTTTGCTACTGGACAGTCACCGATAAAGGCAGTCAAGGCTTCCCAGTTACACCAAAGAGAGCAGAATTTTGTTACAGAATCCGGCACAAATGGTTTCTTTTTTGTGATGTATTGAATAAGGTGTTTCTAATATGTTGATTTCCCTGAAATATCACAAAATTATTCTTATTTCGGATATTTTTTTGAATGCAACTAAGCGCCACAGATAGTTAGTTCAAGGACCATCAGAGAGTCCGAAATAAGGTCATATTTTTAGTTTTTGCAGTTTCCATCTTTGATAAATTGTATAATTTTACAGATTTTTTTTAAAAGCACAATGGGCCATTTAAACCTGCTAGTGGGTTCTGGGGTTAAGAAAAAAAAAACACATCAGAAATAATAATCTATAAAAGATGCTGGTTTATTGCTGGTTGAAATAATTTTTAAAAATACTGTACATAGATCTCATTACAAAAGCTACATTTCAAAACTAATTTGGAGAAATATTTGCATCACAAAACAAGGCTGCAACCTTGCATATTCCAACTATTACGGTCCACAATGGCCGCAGGTGAGAAACACTCCTTTGTTGGACTGAATAAAGTTAATATTAACAGAATAAAAGTCATATTGAGAATCAAAACTATTGGCTGCCAAACAGCTAAAACTCAAACTCCAAAGGCCTGTCAAAGTCTAAATGTTTTGCTTGATTCTGTGTATTTTTCATGACTCTACAGTGTTTGCCACGTTCACAACACCTGCCTCTTTCCGTAAGAGATACAGCAGTTCACAGAAACATCATATCAGCCTGGATCGAGGCGATATTCCATCATACAAGACGAATGTCAGCCATTACTAGTGGTTGACTGGCAGTTAGAGCAGCAGAATTTGAAAATCTGAACAAAGGATTTCCTTCCAGGCACCAACACTTAACACTGACCCCCGGCAGCACCACAGACAAACATAATGAAAACACACAACACAAGCGCCTGACGGGTATATACGCTATTGATGTGCCGCGGAAAAGGGCTACGGATACAGACTCTATAATTTCAAGCCCCGGGCCAAACGAGTGAAGGGGAACGGACTTGGCTTCCACTGAAATTCCAGCTAAGACACTCCGACAGCTCCTGGCTCGACGCACACGTTCCAGAAAGGAGAAGCGTGATCGCAGGGGCGAGGCCGACAAGCTTCAGTGGAAAAGCAGCGCTGGAAACCCCGCCTAATATCCCATGAGTGTGCCGAGGTTGCAGCGTTTGCCCTCCAAACCCTGCTGCAACCCCTCCTTTCATTCAGTTTCCCTTTCTCCCACAGACAAAGTAAGTGGCCGCAGCACTGTGAACGTGTCTTAAGCAGCACGGGGAGGCTTCTTAGAAAGAAAGAGCGGTCAGTGCTTGAACATGTGAGCTGTGGTGACTTCCTAATGTCATAGTAACACCTCCCAGAGGAGAGTGTCAGGAACCATGTTGCCCTCTTTGGAAATGGCTGAGACAGTAACAGACATGGGTCTCCAGCAGGCCGTGACCCCGCCTGATGTGTGGGGAGTGTTTGGGGAGCAAAATATCTACTACATGTCACAGCAGCAGCAGCATCAGAGGCCCAACTGTGGATGAAATCGAGGAAAAATGACAACGATGTGTGGCCACGTCTGTGTGTGTGTGGGGCTCGATGTGTGGCTGTAATAAATGAGCGTTAACTGGGCAAACAGCCATTTAGCGCTAAAGAATAAATTGAATTTATATTGATATTGCAATATGAAGGGAAACAATATCTACTTTGCCAAGAGAGCAGTGTGGGGAGTTGTTAAATGCATTTTACAGTGTATGCAATCTGCAAGTCCAGCACTGGGATGTTTTGGCTGATGGTGCCAAATACCAGATGTCCATATGGCAGAGGCTGGAAAACAGGGGAAAAGTTCAGAGGAGGCATGTCCACGTTTACACTGATCAGCTACAGCATTAGAAGCAGAGGCAGGCGACGTAAAAACATCGATCATGTGATTACGATGCAACACTCTGTAAAAAGTGCTCAAGGAGCACGACAAAGAACCCAAGCTGCTGATCCGACTCCAAACTCCACACAGATGAGCATCCACATAAAGGCTGCAAGATATTCAAGATTCTGAAGTTCTTATTTGTCACATGCAAATACCACATGTGCAGTTAAATGTAAAACGACTGTTCCTCAAGGCTGTGCAATAACATAAGACGTTATAAAGAAGTGCAGTGTACATTGTGCAAGAGTTCAGTCACGTCTGTGTGTTCTTGGGAGAAAAACATAAAAACGGAAATTTAGTTTTTCTTCAATATGGAAAAATACACGAGTTTCCACCAGATGACCTGAAAAACTCTGTTTGGAATAAAAATCATCATTCTGGAAGGACTGGGGTGATTTGTGGGGGAGTGCATCTGCATCAAAAATAAAAGGTAATTTAAAAAACGTCAGAAAAGGCTGTTTGGAGCCTTTCTCATATGGTGTGATGCTGGCAGGTGATGTGAAAAACATGAATCATCTCATTACAATGCAATGTTCTGCTTGTAAAGTTTGGGTGCTGCTGGTTGACTCCCCCACCAGGACAATGCATCCTGCTGCACTGCAGAAACTGCTCAGGAAACACGACAAAGAACCCAAGCTGTTGGTCTGAAATCTCCAAACTCTGTGGATCTCAGTCCAACTCATCATCTACAGCAGGGCTGCATGATATTTGGAGAAAACTGATGTTGTGACATTTAGTTTTTTGCCACATGAAAAAATACAAGTTGTTTTTTTACTAAATGACTTGTATGTCTCTATTTTGAAAGAATTAACCAAATGAATGTAGTGAGAATAGAGGGAGTGCATCAGAATCAAAAATAAAAAGCAATATTAAAAAATCTGTTTGGAACTTTTCTAATGCGGTTTAACACTGGCAAAGACATCCAAAATGCTGCCGATCTGGCTTTGCACTCATCATACAGCTGTATAGCAAAAAAAAAAAGAAACTACAAGACACCACCAACAGAGAATCTGTTTGCGGTCAATATCTTTTTCTCTGCAGCTGAACTATTTCCATACAGCTGATGTTGCTTTTCTTTCCTTTCAGTGTTTCTCATCCTGCTGTGCACATGTGGAGCCTGTGCGGCAACAAACCCTGTGTCTTGTTTGTAAAGTTGAACGAAACAGTTTACCCAAGAACCCTTAAAACGGTGTCAATTACAAATCAGGACTTGTTTTCCAGATTAGTCGTGTTAAATGAGAACCATGCAAGTTTAGTTTTTTGGATCAAGCAACAACAAAAGTTGCTGCGCAGATACATAATCAGCACATGCAATGGAAATAAGAATCATAAATATTAAATGTATTTTAGGATAGGTCAAATCCTCCAATGAGCTCACCAAGCCTGTTAAAAGCCTGTTTAAAACCTGCTGCATTCAAAATAAGACCTAGATTTACAGGTTGCACATGTAGATGAAGCTGCAATTAAAGAGATACCAAAGAAAAAAAACATCAACTTTACACAAAGATGAACATCATTTATAAAACATCACAGTTTATAACTTTGCGGTGTTAGACACCAAGAGAGGTTCTGTGCTCATGCCAGAAACAGCTATTTTGGCATGAAGCAGGTGGTTTTAATGCTGAATCTAACTCGCACGTTGTCAGAACAATAGAATTTTATTACCGTTATTCTGTTTTTGCTCTGCCACACACAGTACAGTATATCAGCACTGCCTTGACAGTAGAATACTTCTGTGAATGCTGCTTCTGGAACAGGTGAGCCAATTTGTTCGGCTGAAATGTGTGAAAATGCCTCAGGTTAGTTATCAGGTTGCTCTTGCAGTTGCTAAAGAATTTTTTTGTTTTTCACTCTTTTCACTTCTTCCCATCAAGGACAAGTTAGCTACAGCTGTGGTAAATTAATCAGGAAATGGTTCACTTCAGTTTAGCAGCCTCCAGTAAAATGAGCTTTACATTCTGTCCTCCCGTTAGCTTGACCGTAACCTCACGCCGCCCTTTTTTCCTCTTAGTTCACACTTATTCCTCTACAACAGTAGCTGCCAAAAGGATGCAGCAGAACATGTTGCTCCTGAGAGACATTCGCTTCACACAGCATGGCTGGGCTTAATTGAACAAGAGCAGAGTTCTCCAACCCCACATGTTCACTAACAACTGCTGTGCATTTAAGGATTATCTTCCCAAGAAATTCTGTTTGACGTCAAGTTTGGGAAAAAAGACACGAAAAAGAGACAATTAGCAACAGCATTTATGGCCATGAGCTGCAGGTCTACAGCAAGTCTGATCATCTAAATAGGCAATTTGTTATCCACTCAGTGCTGCATGTATAGCTTCTAAAACTGGCAGAGCACACAGCATTGTAGATGGATGCCACTATCCAAAGTCCATTTGACTTTTGCTGGGCACTAAAAAATCTTGCAAAAAAAAAAAAAGAGGTGTTTGATCAATAAGGAGCACACAGTTTCTGGCTAATACTCATGCTGCTCTGCCAAAATGCCCAAATATGAGCTCTGAAAGAGCCAATTTCAAAGCAGAGAACATTAAAATAAGCTGCATTTTGTCCAACTTCCCATCCACGGCTGTGATTCAGCCCGCTTAAACACACATGCTGAATTATTTTACATGGTTACATCACCCCTTTGCACCCAGAAGGCAAAATCTCTAATCAGAACACAAGTGAGAGTAATTAAACTGAAAAACACAGTCGCAGTCGATGGCCGGCATTTTCAGTCAACGCACATAATTAATGCTGCAGAGCTGCGACATTATGGGAGCACAATGGTCAGATTTATCAGCTCCACTCAGATGAACTCTGGACGCTGAAATGAATCCGCCAGTTGGCTGCAGAGCACCTATCACCTTTCTGTCAGGTGTCTAAAATAGCAGCATTAAGGGAGGTACAGCAGAATCTGCATTACGCCGCTGTCAAATTAAAACCCTCATGACTCTACTGAAGTATACAATTACCAGCATGCCTGTGACGGCAACTCTGTTATTTTGCAGCTGTTTTTTAAAAAAAGAAGATATACACTAAAGAGCACTTTCTTGTAAAGAGGAGTAAAATTCCCCTTCAGCAGTCAACATCTGAGCCTCACAAGAGAACAAAATAAAAAATGTGTGAATGTGTAAATCAATTTTTCTGAAAGTGACAGGACTTGAGAAGGGATATGGAGTTCTGTCTGCGACTTTATCAGCCAAAAAGCAGTGCTCCGGCAGCCGCATGTAACCTGTGGTGGTGTTCCAACCTTTGAGGTTTAAGTCTTGGAACTCCAGCGCTGCACCCCCCCAGGGTTTGAGAGGAGACTGAAAGACTGGTTTTATCCCACAAGATGAAGTGGTCAGTGCAGCTCTGTGCTCCTGCGAGCACAGGGGGGAGTCCACACAGCGCACCGCTAGGGGTAAGATATACACTGGAGAGACATGCTGGGATCATTAGAGACCCGAGCCTCCTAAAGAAACTGAGAAATAGCCATGAACTACATTGCAGCAGGTGGATAAACAGACCTTCGCTTGAATTATGGGAGGATTTTTTTTCTTTTTCTTTTTTTCAGTTTGGAGCTGCCTTTCAACTGCCTGTGAATGAGCTTCTCTTGATTTGGCCTAATGTTGTTGGTTTTTCAAATGCTAATGCCGTTCCATACAGATGGCAAAAGTAATTTCAAGGTCCATCTCCTGTGTTCCTGTGTCGAAAGTTACAATTGACAAGTAAAATTAGGATGTTTTTGAAAAGCGGTTGATGTCTCCATGCTCATTTCGCTTCTTAACGGCACACAATTTGTTTTTTAAAAAAAGTGTTCCAAACCAGTTCACCTTCTGGTTACTAAACTCACATAAATATCACCTAGGAAACTCTTGTCTTCCACATTGAATGCCATTCAAAAAAGCTTTATTAATCACGTATCCTGGACTATTACGCCTCTTGCACGAGATAAAGAAATCAATTCATACCAATCCTTTTCCTTTTTTTATAAATAGTGGAAGAGCTCTGTCTAGTCTGCAAGTACATATTTCAAGAGATAAAATCAATGCAGTGTGTCTGTCAATGTTGGAGCTCACACACATTCTCTGTTCTCTTTGTTTGCTGTTTTGAAGGTGTCCAGCTCCCGTCAGTAGACTCATATACTTCAGTTAAACTGCACACTAACAACGCAGCGGTAGAGAATCAAATACATGTGTCAAGAGGAAATTCTCCTCGCCGACTGGCATTTATATTTTCTTCCCCATTTTACCTTAAAACTTGGGAGAATCACGGTTTAGTGCCTATTCTATCAGTCCCGCTGCCAGTGAAATGGGCACGCTCACAAAGATTTGCTCTGGATCGCTTTAACAGGTACAAACACATCACATTTGTGAAAGCTGGTGCTTCAAAAACAGGAAAAAAAAACCTCTTGAAAATGCATTTCTAGGCCAATATTTACTCCCGTTGGCATTTATAAAATGATTTAATTTTGTTATTCAGTTTGCTTATTTGTTGTGTGATAATGCGAGAGATGAAAAAGTGTTTCTGCTTCATGAACACAGACAGACAGCATTAATATTCATGAGGTAGATGATTAATCACTAACATGGATGAGTCATGTTATTAAAAACTGTTCCTGCAGCCAAATATAAAAATGAGGCTTCATACCTGGAGACTCTTGTGTCTTTCTATCGTCTTATTCATGTAGTAAGACATCACACGCTCGCACTGATCAATAAAATGCAAAAACAGGGACCATTAGTGGCTTAAATGTACCCTTGGATACCACAATTGTGGATGTGTGTATGCTCCAGGCTACGGTAATGTTCAAAACACGCACTTCAGAAAACATGCAATTATACAAATGTGCCTCATAGAGGGGGGAGCGTCCTATGGACCTTAACATATGCAGATGAAAAACCCTTTGAAGCAGCTGATGCAGCCAGTTTTTGGTTTTCAGTGGATTTCGTCCAAAGGTCCCTGTTGTTGACCAGGAGTGTGCTCATCCTGCTTTTGCTGGATCTGAATGAGGTAATGACGCCACAGGAGGGAGGCTTTAAAAGCACCTCTGTTGTCAGACGCAGCATCTGTGCTGTACACTGATTCCTATTTCCCTTACACAGCCCTGTACACTGGTTCCCTGTGCACTTGTTGACAGCAGTTTGTAATCTGAAATAGTCTGCAGGCTTGAGCTGCTAAGTCCCTTGTAGGAACGAGGGATGAGGTGATGGTTTGGAAGGGGAGGATGAGGAGGTATGAGAGGGAACATCTTCCCCTCTGAAGCTTATTGAGCTGTCAAGTTTCAGTCGCTATCATGCCGCATTGATTTCCTGTCACACATTGCACTGTATGTGCTTTTACACCCGCCTCTGACAAGAGCACCTTGCATAATGGAGCCTGCTTTGGCGGTTATGACCACATCAAGAAGCCCGTCCGCATTATTGATCTGTGTTGACGCCAGGCATACTCCTTTATTTAAATTGATCCATAAGCGGGGTAGCCAAGTGCTGGTTTCACACTCTGGTGTTTAATGAAAACTATCAGACTGCGTATCAAGCATGACGAAGCATGGCGAAGTCATGGCGAGCTGACACGGGAGGCGACACGCAGATAGTTAATTGCGCTAATATGTCCCAATGCGAAAGATTTAACACTTCCCTTTTAGCAATGTATTCTCTATGAATTCTGGAGAGCTGACTGGAAATTACATTTCTGCATTAGCATTACCGTGACCTTTCCGGCACTCAATTCAGCTGTCAGAAACTATACTGCTGGGAAGCAATGAACCAAAGGAAGCAGACTACACTTAAAACACCTCCTGGAAATGGATCTATTAAACTTTTCAGGCATTTACGAAACACATTTTTTGTCATGAAAAATAAATAACATCTATTTGTCTTGACTTTGAAACAATCCTCAGGAAAAATCATTGAAACGCCCCAGAAATTGCAAACTGTATAAGAGAAAAGCCGGCACATTATTTTAAAATAACCTTAAAGACAATAAATGGGTTGTGTTTTCCATAGAGACCGAGCCTCATAATGGAGATATACAACGTGCACGCAGAGGACGCTGGCTTGTGAGAACAGTCCCAATCTCTCGGCCATGCCCGGACATTAGTGGGAGTCATTAGGCTCATTTAAATGAGGTTGTTAAGCCGATGAAATGAGGCCATATATTTGAGTGCAGAAACAAAAGAAAGAGTCGCCCATCTCTCAGTGGTACACAATCCCTTCAAAGTCAAATACACAATGAGTCTTGCTGCAGGGAACGGCTCTGGATGAGGCATTTTTGGGACCAAACGTCACCAACCCCATAGAGTTTGGAACATCCTGTATCACTGACAAAAAAAAGCTTTAAATCAGGAAATAACCACAACCCCAACATGCTGTTCCTGCTGTATGTTGATTGTGACAATGCAACTATTTAACATGCTTCAATGATGTTGTTTCTAACTACGAGCCTAAATAACGGGTGTCAAACATGCGGCCATGTTCCACAGAAGACATGAAGTGCAGATTGTAAGTTTGTAAAACTATAAATTCAAAATGATTTCCAGACCATTACAGGTTGCTTTGATCATAAAGTAAAATACTAGACTGGTCATTGCTCTTTTGCCATTCTGTGTCTCATTTTTTTGTTTTGCTTTTGTTGTTTTTTTGTCTTTTTTATCTGACATTTATTTCTTGTCTCGTGTTTTGTCATTTTGTTTCTCATTTTTGTTGTTATTTATCTTTTTTAGTCCGCCGTTTGTTGCTAGTCTCCTGTTTTTGTCGTCTTACGTTTCCTTTTTGTCTCGATTGCGTGGTTTGTCCATTTTTGTTGTTTTGTTTCTCGTTTTTGTCATTCTGTGTCTCATTTTTGTAACATTTTGTCTTGATTTTGTTTTGTGTTTGCTTTTGTTTTGACCATAAAGTAAAATACTGCATTGTTCAGTTCCAGATGACTAAATGTTTTTGTTCCTTTGTGGAAACTCTGTGAGCTTTAAATGAAATTTAACTTGTTTTTCTTCAGAAGTTTCAGGTTGTTCATAGTGTTTTGTAAAAGAAAACAGTTTCTTAAATGTGAAAATTTCAGAATAGACTTTTCTCACTAAAACAATGGAAACATCTGGAGTTGTGGTTATTTATAGGTTATGTTGTGATTGAACTGGTCCAGAACACTTGAGATTAAACTGGGCTGGATGTCGTCCCTGAACTAAAATGAGTTTGACACTCCAGCTATATAATTTTCCTTGCTACAATTATGTCCAAATACCAACTCCATGGCCATTTTTGTGATTATTATCCAAGTATCTTAACACATATACCCAAGCACTGCACTTAAGTAAATGATTCTTTAACCACTTTATGCCATTTTTTGAATCTTTTTATGCCATTTTATCATTTTTAAACCATTTCATGCCATGTATTTTTACCACTACCTTTCAGATTAAAATACTGTAGTTTCAGCTACACTACATTTCTCTGACAGCCTTTCGTGAAGATGATTCAACACAATGGATAACATAACAAGCTTTTTAAAATACAAAACACAGTTGCAGATTAAACCAGCAGTGTCCAACCTTTTGGGCTTTTTACAAAAAGCAGCGTGTAGTCGGGTTCACATTTCAGATGTCTGCGAGTTGTTAAAAGCTCCACCAAGTAGTGATTATTTTTTCTTTCCCCCTCTAAACTTCACATGGTTTAATTTCAATGAATGTTCAAACGATTTAATATCTCACCAAAAATCAAAGATAAGAGGAAGACTGGAAACAGATTTGTGGATCAGAAACTTTTCCTTCTTTTCTCTTTCATTAATCATGTAAGGAGACCTCAGACATAAAGCAGCTTAAACTGGCTCCACCTGCAGCAGCTCCAACAGTAACAAGCTGCTGACTCACTGACGATTCGCTATTATTGATGGGGCGTATAATATATACCTGTCAGAGGGACCAAATCAGCATTTTTACTTTAATACTTGAACTACAATTTGGTTAAGTACCTTGATTTAAATGGAATTTTTCATGCAGAACAAAGGAATCTTTTATATTGCTGTATTGGTACTTTTGAGTGCTTCTACTACTGATCACCACAACTATGGTCCCCGAACTTTCACAAAGAATTTATTAAACTAAATGCATGATCTTTACATAATAGGATTACTGCACTACCTTTATCATTCAATGGTGAGTTGTCATAGTTTGTAAAATAAGTGTGTGGCTCTACAAGGCTGATCTGATGGCCTCATCAGCCGCACAACGTTAGGAAACCAATAGCTGCGGTTGAGAGAAACTCTGAACAGGCAGGCTCAGGTCTAAAGAGGTGCTAAAGCATTATATTGCACTCACACGTTTATTATTTTGCACCCTCAGTTCAAATATGAATAATAAATGCATGATTTAATTGCGGATTGGAACATTAAGTGCACTGTTGTTTAATGCACTCCGTAAAACGCTGATCGAAATTGCACTGCGTTGTGTTGTCTGTCCAGATGTTCTGGACGCCTCTGACTGCAGCTGGACGGCTTCAGCCTGCAGTGTTTTCTAATTGTCCAGATATGGTTACATGGATCCACGTCCAACGCTGGCAAAACACAACCTCTACAGCTGCCGACACCAAAACAGATCCAAGAGCCAACAGTATCTTACTAACAGCAAAGTTATTATAATAACCGAGGCCTCAGTTAGCCAACACGTCTCAAGTTTAGCACCAACTCTCAATGGTTCACTCCTGCTGCCTGACTCACCCGACTCCTTGGCCTGTGCAGGTTTGTCTAAATAAGTACCCAGCTCATGTGTACAGTAGGGTTTGTTTGGCAGCTCATTGTTGAAAAACTGACAATGGCTGTAATATTCCTACAAATATCTTTCCATGTTTGCCCTATTTGCAGATCACACGTGGTTGTTTGCAACAATTTTCAGCGTAATATCTTCATTTGAGAACTCACTTTGGACCCAAAATATACAATTTTTTAATGCTTTTGCTGGTGTTATTTTATATAGAACCAACTTGTAAATACATTGTAGTTTCCAGGTGACTTAAAACACAAACCTCTGCCAACACCTAATTGGCTGTGACTATTCAGTTACAAGAAATGTTTGGAACCCAAACAACTTTGTTGTTATTTTGGATGAATTCAAAGAATTTGCACATTATGATAATTTAATTGAAACAAAAGTAGTCGTGCATTAATAGTAATGGACCAATTTTTGGTGGATGACAATTACTTTTGGGCATCTTAGGTGTCTCACATAGACCCTTAATATTTTTGTTTTTCTGGAACTGGGCCAGGATTTGTGGTTTAGGCCACACAAAAACAATTTGGTTGCACAAAAATAATTTATGGGAATAATATACTTTAAGGTTGAAGAATGGTGGTAGTCATGTTTATCTGAAAAGAATTGTGGTCTTTCATTACAAAACAAAAAAAACACAAACAAAGGGACGTGTTTCCTGCCAAAGACAAATGTTTTGTTGACCCCTCCAACAACCCCGACCTCCTCCCTCTTAGGAATATCAAACAACATTCATGATTTGCTCCTAAAGGAGACTTATTCTTCCCACATCCACTAAGGCGCTTTGTCATAGTTAGATAAAAATCATGAAAGGGGATAAAATGCCTTCATGATTAAAACTGAGGAATGATTGTCGTGTTTCTTAAAAAGAATTGTGGACGATCGTCAAAGAAAGAAAAACTGAAGCAAAGGGAGGTTTTGTTGATCCCTCCAATCACCCCAACCTCCTCCCTCTATGGATTATCTAACAGCATTTACCATTCCAACACCCACTACTGGGCTTTGTCACTTTAAGGATTATGAATGTAATAAAAGACACCAAAAATAACAAACAAGTCATTTCAAGATGGCACGAGAAATAAACAGTGGAAACACAAAGAGAGATTCGGCTCGACATCCATTGTTCCACCTCTGCTGCGAGCTCCCTAAACATGTTGAGAATTGACAACAATCACTCGTTTAGAGACAAATCCTGCTTAAGTGCTGATCTAGGATTATGGGTCTGATTAAAAACTGCTCTGTTTGTTGCTCAAGTCTGATGAATCAGTCAAGGGTGATACAGCCAGGAGATGTACCCAGGAATTAATCACATCCCATCTCTTTGTTTTTGATTAAAACCTGCTCCTCTTTCCCTGCATTGCTTCAATTTTTAGCACCAAGACCGAGGAGCTCAAACAGCGTCCACGGCAAAAAGATCTCAAGATGAGGGGAAAGATTAATTATTAATTACCGGCGCCTTTGTAAGCTGTGGACTATATTAAATTATTGTGTTTGTGGGCTTTACAAGGTCTCAATGCTTTTACTCCTGCAGGTTTTCTTCATGTTTTGCCCATGTCGGCAGCTGGGTGCAACTCCATTGAATGTCTGGCGTATGGTAAATAGCCCTTAAATTAGGTCCCTGGCCTTCCAGCTTGGTTATCTGTGATGATCGGAACAGTGTGTGCTGCTTGAAAAGACCCATTTTCCCTCTGGCACATCATTTAACATGTCTCATTTACCAGGAAAATATGCAGGTCACACACCAAGAGATTTCTGGTCACATCCTCGCCACGCTCAATACAAATTTGAAAGATTTGAATTAGAACAACTATTAAATTCCTGCTTTTCCTTGTGTTTCCACCTGATAAATATTAATGTTTTCTTTTCCTTTGACCACAATAAATTTTAAGTAGGTGCCTTCAGCAGAAAGAGAGGGGGAGAAAACAGACTTTTTACTTGGTAATGATGGCTCAACCTAGATATTTGAGGGGCACCTTAATATACAATAAGGAACGGTAGACACAGCAGGAGGAAAACCCTGCAAGAAGTAAAGTCGGTTCAGCAACAAAGAGAGAGAGGGATCTGCATCACCTGCAAGGTTCAATTACAGATGCAGAGTGTAATTGTGTTACATATTTACATCAGAAACACCTCAGGAGCAAACAGCTCATTTCAAAATGTCAGATTAGAGTTAAAAGGGAGACAACTGGAGTCTGTCTGCTTTACAGACAATGAAGAAAATTTTAAAAAGCCCACCCCCAAGAACAAAGATGTTATTTGAAGCCAACAGTCACGACACCTGAAATTCATTTGCATCACATCATGTCTGTATTTAACTCTTTCACCCTGACAAAACCTTGCGCTAAAAATGTGTGTGTGTCAGATATTCAGTATTAAAAGGCTTTCATACCCGGTGCCTCTGTGGTTTCTTTGTTTTTTTGTTTTTTTTTTGCTAGCCTATAATTCTAACGGTTGATTACAGTTGATTAGGTTCATTAGACCTTCAGACTTTCGGCCTTGCTTAAGCACAAAAAGCAAAAATGTGTCATACAGAAGCACAAAAGAAAAAAAAATGAAAAAAATAAACCAAGATGCTTCTTAAGGCTAACTTTGTAGCATCGCTTGTTGCACAGAGCGTCTGACTGGTTGTTAAGGTTGATGGATTGGTGTGATTTGAGAAACTTTTTTTAGTATTAACTATCCATTATATAATAGAAGTGATACTAGCGAAGTCAGGATCAAAGGCTTTTTTGCCTCCAAACCGATCTGAGTAGTAGTAGTTCCAATCCGATACCATTTCCCCAGATAATACGCACTTCAAATACATTCAAGATAGTACAATCAATCCGATGTACATGCTGGACAAGTGAATACTTCTGCAATGCATGAAGGAAAATAAATAATTTCTGTATCCAAGCTGGTACATAGATGGTTGTAAAGCTCCAGCAGGACATGGTCTGAAATGTAGAGTCAAAGTGTATCGTGGCATTCCTCATTAATACCGCTATAAAAATGCTAGGGCTGAAATTATTCCTACAAAAACTTCATTAGTAGCTTCAAAGCAGAGAAAGAGCAACCCTGTCCCCACAAAACGACTTTCCTATACAACTAAACTGTACTCTCAGTTTCGTTTTCATAATTTAAAATGTAAACTTCATTTTTCAACTGTTTAAAAGACACGCAGTTCGTGTTAGAATGTTCCAAAGTCAAAGTCAGCTTTATTGTCGGTTCTACTGCATGTGCACACATACAGAGCACTGAAATTGCATTTTACACAGGTTTGAACCATAGTTTGCATCTGGTGGTGGATGAGTGATCAGCCTTGGAATTATTTTTCATTTTGTTTATTTTTGGTTTTTACTCACTTTCCGTTTAGGCTTAGATCTTAAAACTATGTGGTTGGGTTTAAGAAAAACACTTTTGCATCCAAGCAGCTTGGTTAAGGTTAGACACCAAAACTACTCGAATATGGTTAAGATAAAACAATCAGGGTTTGGGTTATAATTAGTCTGTTTCACTGCATCTCTAAAGCTTCTCCACCATTTATTAGGTTACCAGGGCAACAAGTCTCGCCTCATCTAATATATGATTGATTGGATGAAATGGAGCAACAGTAAAGGGAATAAATAAGTGTCAAAAATCTGTTTATTAGAAATGTTTCTGTGATTTGTTACAAACAGCAGAAGTTAGGTTTCCCACAACACATAATTAAGAAAGACGTTTAGTTGTATAACATGGTAAAAGTACAAATTATTTGTAAAAACACAGATTTTTAATTTGGAAATTATTTACAGCTTTGGTTTTCAGCGTTAACGTGTGAATTAATACCTTTCTTCTGTGAAGTTACTAATTATTATCTGAAATTGAACAAAACAGAGAAAATCTGTGAAGACAGTAAATTAAAAACCAAAGTTTGTTGTTACTGACATAACATGTCTATTTTCTCTTTTGTATATTTAGGGTCTGAGCACCAAAGGCACACTTTTGAAGGCTTAAAAATATATAAAAATGCGTAAAAAATGTGCCACACATCAGAACCGGTGAAAAATTTGATATTTAATGGAACTCACATAAGTGTGAGCCAACCTGAAAAAGTTCAAACAGGCTCTACGACCAGGACATGTCATCTACAGCTATGAAATTTGGTAGGCATATGTAACTTGTCACAACACACAAAAATGTAATTGACAATCATACCTGAAACACAACAGGAAGTCGGCCATTTTGAATTGTGTCATATTTTGGACGATTCTGGACCAATTTTTGCGCATTTTCAAAAGCTATAAACTCAGAGTAACCCTGACAGAGCTTAAATTTGGCCAGGATGTACACCAGGCATGTGTGATAAAAGGTATCAAAATGTCCTATAAAAGTCTGAGGGCGTGGAAATGGCAGCTGGTGGAATTTCGACAATTTGCCAAGACACAGGAAATGCTGTGTAACTAGCCTGTACAAGCTCCAATCTGTCTCAGACTTTACATGTGCGATCACAGTCCAGCCCTGATAACACACCTAGGCTGAAATACAATCACAGTGATAGCGCCACCTGGTGGACAGTTTGGATAGGTCAACCATCAAAAAGGTCATAGGCCGAAATACACCAGCGTCACCTGGTCGGCATGCTGGCATTCGCTGGCCTGCAAGGCTCAATCAATGCTGCTTGCAGCTTAAATTACCATTGCTCGTTAATAGAGCAAAAGCAAATCATACTAATCATCAAATGTTGGTATTAATTGGTAGAATGTTCATTTACGAAAATAATCAGTAGCTGTAGTCCTACACGTACCTGAATCGGTGTGTCTTATTGGTTTCATGGAATATTAAAGTGATTTTCAGCTTGGCGCATCATCAAAACAGCAACTTTTCACTACCAACATGAGCTTTGTGATTGTTGCATCGTCATTCTGCTGCACTATTATTGTGTGAATCGATTTACTGCACAACAATCTGCAAGTTTTTCTCATTTAACAACCTTCATCTGCACGGTAACTTCAGACTACAGCTGTGAAATGCATACAGTTAAAAACACAGTATACTGCTTTGAGATGTAGTAAAGTAAATGTATTAAGCAGTTTAAAATTGAAATATGAACCTCATGACTGCAATACTTTGGTGAATGTACTTGGACTGCAACTTCTTCCTGTAGTTACTTCTGCTTTAAAATCAACTGGCACTGCTCACATTTGTCTGCTTTTTGTGTGAATCAAACTAAGTTTCAATAGTCGTCCTTGAAGCCATCTGTCACAAAGATTTGCGGGTGTTCAGCGTCACTTAGGCTGAGACGTAAATGTTGCAAATCACGATTTACTTCAATGCTAAAGTTTCTGAAACAATCTGCCAGAAGAATCCAATCCAGCACTCCTGCAGAGAAAGGAACTCACAAAGCGTCGGCGACCTTGGTGATCCTCGATGTTCTGCTTTTTTTTTTTCCTATTCGCGACGGGTTTATATAGCGCAGACATCACAGTTCAAATCAGCAGCTGTCATCAAATGAATTGCAGACGGTTTATTCAGCTGCACTTATTCATTTTTAACCTCGTCAAGGTAATCATCGTGCCGACGAACACAGACACACCCACGCGCTCATCGCTCTGCTTTTATGCTCCTGAAAGGAAGAAAAAAACATAAACAAACAAGTCTCTGCATAAAAAAATGCCTCATTTTCCAAGTTGGCAGGCAAAATTTGAAGTAACAAGACAATCACCCTCATTTTCAATAATCTCCATTGTGGGTTCACAAAGCCGGAGATAATAATTCAGTTGATTTTCAATTGGATTGTTCCGGACTTTCTGTGATTTAATGCGATGCGGCTTTCGACTGCCCTTCAAGAAAGACTTAGGAAACACTGCAAAGACTTTTTCATGGCTGACTGCGAGTCGACAAACAGCCTACTACAAAACACAATGTGCTCTTTTCACCCTTTTGTAAAAGTCAGCCCACATTCTCTGTTCAAGTGGTGTCTGACATGGCCTGCTCGTTGAAATATAATTAAGATTTTTACCCAGCAAGTGCTCAATGCGAGTCCTTGATTGAGTCAAGTTCAGAACGTCCTTTGGAGGAGACACATTAAAATCCGTTTCTCCGTTCGTCGAGGCAAAATAAATCAATGTGCGCTATAGCTGGAGGATGTTTCTGTGCTAACAAAGAACACATCCTTGTCAAAAATTGAACAGTTCCTTCATGTTTACATCACTGGCGCTATACGTTATTATTGCTGCACTATCGGTAGTCGGCGCTCATGTAAGTCATTTACTGGCCGATGGTGCTGAATTTTCCAGAAGCTGCAGGTTAACACACCTGCCAGGAGCGACATCCTTCATTTCAACAATACATGATTTCATTTATAGAAATGAAATGTAATGGTAGTGACACTTTCATGTGTTCTTTATGCTTCTGAGAACCTTCCGTGTAAGAATTTATACATTAACCCTTTTGAACGTCCTATTCTTTTTAAACAAGACGTAAGGAACACAGTGATTTTGATGAAACAACGCAATTTTAAGCTTAGATTTGGTGATACTCCCCAACAGAAAAGTATGTCATACATTGGTAGTTCAAAAACTTTAAGAAAGTTGAAAATTTTTCCATTTTTACAATTTCTGGTGCTGATAAATAGTGCACTGTGGGAATTTTTTTCAATGCCTTTCAAACTTACATGGTTTAGGGTTCAGAGGGTTGATAGTAGAGAAAAGAGAAAATAAAATCATGTGGAAGGTTGGTCCCATGCCAATCAGCCATAATATTAAACCCACTCGCCTCATATTGTGCATCTCATGGATGCTCAGCATAATTTCTGGAGAGTTAGGAGGCTATAACTTGCTCGTTATATTCCTCCTTTCCGTATTCTATATATTGACTGTGTGCTGTTTTATCTGAAGTCTCTCATTCACTTTCAGTGTCTTCTCAGAGGTCTACTCGCTCTCGTCTATGGAAGGCTCCTGTATACATACATGTGGTTCAATGCAATGAATTACTAACACAGGAGATGTGCTCGGTGCCGTGATGTTTATGTGGGCGGCACATGTC
The DNA here is from genome assembly GCF_021347895.1 of Acanthochromis polyacanthus. Classification (NCBI taxonomy): domain Eukaryota; kingdom Metazoa; phylum Chordata; class Actinopteri; family Pomacentridae; genus Acanthochromis; species Acanthochromis polyacanthus. Next base: position 4,893,833 of record NC_067128.1, read on the forward strand.
AAATGAACATCCACGTGAATGCCAAGGTTTCCCAGCAGAACACTACACTATAGCATGATGCACCTGTCAGCGGCTTTAATGTTGCGGCTGATCGCTGTAGATCTGCAATAGTCAACATTTAAACAGCTCTGCAAAAAAAAAAAAATCAGTCCACAATAAATCATGGCCCTAAAAATAACACGCTGCAAGCGCTTGGTGCTGTGTACAATATCTTCAGTGCGCTTGGCTCATGTTTGACAATATTTATTGCTCCCTCAGATACACAGCACTTCCCATAATGACTCATGATGAAATGGCTCCAATTTCAATCTGACCTTGAGAGCGTTCGCTTCATGCGCCGTTCTGACAAACTGCGCGTCATCAGGAGACACTCGAGATGTGGCGGGGCCGCGCAAATCAGCTCGCTAATTGAGATGACAGCTGGAGAAGTTCCAACAACGGCGACCAAAACATAGTAGCAGAGCTGCGTTGTGGGACAAAGACATCTTTTTCCTTTATTGCAAAATGGAAATATGACTCAAACCAAGCTGACATTTCGGCTATAGCTCACGGTAACAGCACCAGTAATGGATCAAATGAGCGGGGGGGATGTCATAACGGAAGTGGCAGCGATGCAACGATCATACCTTACATTACATTTGTGTCAAATCACTGTCGCTCTGCCTCTAAATCACGGGCGCTGACAAACAGCAGAACAACACGGAACAAGACCACCGATCCCACAGAGACGAGCGCATCTGAAGCAGCCAGAAGCGTCTCGTACTGCTTTACTGATGCTGCGATGATGAGAGTCGGGACACACAGCGACGCCTGCACACCTGCATAGCAAGTTAAGGCATATATTAAGAAAAGCTGCACTTCAGCACCAAGCAATTATAAAGTAATTACTCGATTTAATAAAGCTGCTACACAGACAATGATTGATTATAGTGGAATTCTACTTCGGCAGAGTTTACTTCTCTAGTTTGCTGATAATAGCTTTATAACTGGTGTCACTACTAACAAACTTTGAGGCCAAAGAGTAGAATTAAATTAATTATAATATTAACTTTTACTCCGGAGAACATAATTTCATATAACGCTGAGCAACATTATTTAATATTCTGTCAACAGCACGACAAAGCCAAGCCCAAATAGACATTTATTTGAAAAATGTCTCCTGTTTCACACAGTGTGACCAGTTTATAACAGATTACCGACTTAAAATGGACAACCAGTAGTGTAATCCACCAGATGAATCAAATTTAGTAATCATAATCTAATTGCTTTCAATTACTTTTGGATTGCTTTGTCTCCAGACTCGGTAAAATATTATGTTGAACAGACAATTTATTCCATTCCAATTTGCAGGCTAATTTGAATAGGGATATTATCCTCCTCTTCAAACATTATCAACTGTTATTTCCCAGAAGTATCTAATCTGATTATGGTTGCAATAAAGTTGGCAGTGCTGTTATTAGAGCAGAATTAAGACGGAATGCACACTGTGTGGCCTTTGTTGTTGTCTCGTACGATGATTCATGCTTTTGTGCATTTCTGAGGCGGAAAGAGTTTGAAAATTTATGTTGGGGATTACGAGAGACTTGAAGTTGTAGCTGATATAGCACCTGATCTTATCCATAACGTAACCTGTCATGGGGCTGCGCAATTAATCTCGATCACGGATTTGGCAGAAAAGAAACCGTTCTGCTGCGATATTGACGGCTAAGATGGAAAATTTCATTTCATGACAAATAAAATTCCTAAATTAACAACCAGCCACCAGAGAGTGATGGAGAGGTTTCATATTTGGGGAGCCGCCACGCTGTTGCACCTCTGAAGTCTGTGCAAAATATTTTGTGGATATCGTGGCTGCAGTCCAGAGTAGAAGAGTGATGCACAACAGAGAGCAGTCTGGTAAAATGGCAAAATCTGGTGATGTGCCAGTCCCTCCAAATGGACGATCAGCCGCTGGTTGGTTGTATTTTAGGTTTAAAGCAACAATAAATGAAAAAGCTGCAGAGATTTGTCTCTGTGCTGCAAAGTGACATGACTAGCTCATTCAAAAAACCTGAAAAAAAAACAAATAACAAATTGCAGCACAAAGTGAAAGCAGCTGTGTTTATCGAATTTTCAGTAAAATGTTTTAGTCTAATTTTACTTTACATTTTGTTCTAAGAGATGCTCTGTGAATAAAGACCAGACGTGTGTTGATGCAAGTAAATTTAGCTCATGTGCATGAAACAATATTTTGTCCCTAAGATCAAGAGATAACAGTGAAAAATAATTGCAATCTCAATATTGGTTCAATAAATCTAGATTTTCGTTTTTGACCACAATCATGCAGCACAATAATTACAGTGATGCTAATACTGATATTTGCTGTTCTTGCATCCGTTTTTGGACTAATGGGATGTTTTGCAGTCTCCGTGCAATTATACATAATTAAACATAATCCAGATTTATCTTTTCCAATTGCACTGCAGTTTAAAAGGTATTTTTTATTATTGTGACTTCCAGAAAAGTGGATCAGTGGTCACTTCTGCTGCTTCACAGCAACAAGTTTCTGGGTTTTACGTTTATCTACATAAGTCCACACAGGGTGGGGAAAAAAGGATGTCCTTATTTGTGATAGAAAGGTCAATCTGATGCTGTGAGCCGCAAAAGCCGGCAATGTTCAACATAGGAGGCAGTTAAGAATGAATGAGTGTTTTTGTTAGCTTTACAAATGCTCCTAAGTAGGTGTTCAGAAGCTCCTCCAAATTACAATAATGAAAAGAAGTAACTGCAGTTTGGACATATTTATTGCTACATGAATGAGGCTCAGATAAACCTTCCACTGAGACCCGGTGATCCAACAAGACCAGCAGGGTCAATATATAATTGCGGGACTTTTTGTATCATAGTTGACATTTTTGCTGTTTTCAGGCCTAAAATCAACATGGCCGCCTATAACCAAACACCACATGGTATTTTTACACAAAGATTCTTCTAATTTTTTTTATATACAATTGACTGAAATTGGAATTGAAAGTTATTTATAAAGACATTTTAGTAAACCTGTTGACATGCCATAAATCCACACTTGACTCACACACTACTTTATATTAAATAACTCAGAAAGCCTTGGAGTCTGGCCAGTCTTTTCTTCAGGAGGAAATGACATCATGTGGAGCAGGTCATGTGATCTGGAATTAACACACTTCCTACAATTTGTTATTTTCCATATAAAATTTGATATATTGCCAAAGAGAAATATCTGTCATGATTATCTCAACTTAATAAAAACAACAAAATCAAAACTATTTCTGAATTATCTAATTTTATTGTTGTTTAGCTAATTAGAAGGTGGTTGTTATTAAATTGGGACGGATATTTAGTTGACATTTTAGTGATATCCAGTCATTTTTTATTAATAAGTGATTGTTTCCATAATAAATAATGACAATCATAATAAACATAAAAAACTGTCCTTTTTTAACTTTTAATACAAATATATTTAAGCTATATCCCATGGACTTCAAAAGTCCCTCATAGTCTATTTTCTGTTTGTCTGACTGCCTTTCTGTTATAATATTGTCTTCCTGAGTATCTTTTTTGTTTGTTTGTTTTTGCTTTTGTCTGCCAAACCACTGTGTAAACTCAAATTTTTAAGATATGCTGTAATACATAAAGCTAGAATTAGAATTAGAAATCACAGGTTGCTACCATGGACACTTTAATAGAGACTATTTTTAATTTATTTTTAGCTGCAATGCATCTCAGGGATGTGTGCGTGTTTTAAATTATGTTCTTTTTTCCTTCTGTTATGAGACTCCTAGTGAAACACCCTCTCATTTTGCCTGCACTACGGTTGTATGTACAGCTAAATGACAATAAAGGTTGATTTGATTTAATTTGATTACCAAGTAGTTTCTCACATACTAGGAATTTGAATTAAGTGCATAACCGTAAAAAGTAATATATAGATTCTCCCATTGTTTTTCTCATCATTACTTTCAGCTCGGCGTCTAATCAGCGGAAAATTTATTCTACAGCATAACAACGGCCTAAAAATGCAGCCACAGTCCTAAATATCAATCAACAGCAACAGTACTTTTGTACACAATTCTAAATTCATCTACAGTCAGTGAGTTTGCCCATCTCTAGTGGGAGAAAAAAACAGATGGTATCACTGAAAGTCTCCAATCACCAATCCATAACTACTAAGCCTCCTCCTGTATTGTCTGCAGACGTTTGTGCCCAGTGCCAAATCCAGACACACTGCTGGATAAAACACTCTCCCCCTTTAAAGCAGCAGTTTTGAGGGTTAAAGGGTCGTAAAACTTTCCTTCAGTTTTAATTCCTTGGATGTAAGTCACCTTGATGGGCTGCACAAGAGTTACCAAAATCCCCACCAGTAAGGTTTGACCAGATAAATGCCCTATCAGCTAAATCTTTCATTTCAACTTACATCTTAACTTCTTCTCACCTGGATTTCTTATTTGACACCTGGTTTAAAGCTTCTTAAATTCCCCACAGACTGCTGGTTGCGCGGCACCTGAGCAACTTTTTTGTAACAATTCGTTTCAAATGCAGATTTAAGCCCATCAAAGTCTGCTGTGCGTCTGAGTTGCAGGTTTTATTGATGAATGCTATTAGCCCCCATCCTGTGTGCACTAATGGTGATTTTATTCATGAGTTTTCTATTCTTTTATCATCTACGGCCACTCGTTCAGATGAAGTATTGATTCTAGGGGATTTTAAAATTCATATCTGCCACCCTTTGAAAATCTATGGTTGCTGAGTTTTTATGCCTTATGGATTGTTTTGGTCTCTTTCGATCAGTTTCTGGTCCACCACACAGGAAAAGTCAAACAGAGACCTTCCATTACCATAATTTCTTTGTGCATGTCGGTTTCTCATTATAATACTGTAAGTTCTTGACTTTAACATTTAAATGAGTGAATTGTTTTTGTCATATTATAATTTGAATGCACTGTGGTTTCACTTCAGTTGCTACATGTGCTATAAAAATAACCACAACTCAACTTATCTTCATAATTTAAGTGCATTTAGTTCATAAGGCATTTCTACTTTCGATGGATTAGGATTTTAATTGCGGTCATTTTTAATTTGAATAGATATTTTTTCCATTATTGCATTTCTACTTTGATTTTCCAGACAATTTCTCCCAATACTGTTCATTTCTGATAATCATGTGTACTTCACTGCACTTTAACACTATTTATTCTCGATGTGATTTAGTGGGAAAAATGCCATTTTAAGACACATACCAGTGACAACATATAATATAAAAACAATATATAGCTCTCCTATTGTGATCTACATCAACATTAAATTGCTTCTGTTAATACATTTTGGATTAAATTAACTTTTAATGCCATTTCATATGAAGAGCTACTCTCAGCAACATTGCAGGACCCCAACACCAAAAAAAAGTGCATGTAAACTCGTGACTAAACTCTGTAAAGATGAAAGGAAAACATTTTCATGGTGATACAGTGGTTGTGGTTATAGCAGAGGGCAACTTGGCAGTGTGATGATGCGTGGAGCACCTAATGAGAAACACCGAGCTCCCAGTAATTTGTTAGCCCGAGTTAAGGTCAAACCGCAAATGCTGCATGATTGAGTCACCCCCAAAGTCCCTATTAGAATTTGCATTTAAAATATATCTATTATTTATGTGTGTATTATTAAAACGGCTGGCTTTAGATCCCCAGAGCACGGCGCACAGGGAAGGCCCACAGCAGCTGGACCACAATCCTCGGGACCGACAATCGAATAATGGAGGGAAAGAAATGGAAGAATAATGAGAGGCAGATAAAAAAAAGTTGTCTGGAGTCCAAGAAAAGCATCTGTCATAATGAGGACCTTCTTAGATTTAGAAAAAAAAGAAAAAATAATGACTTCAAGCACGCTGTAACCTTTGAAATGTTCTTTCCGTTTGAGTAAACAAGATTCATTACAGATGTTGGATGGTAAATATATAAAAATACAGGGATCAGAGGTGGCCAGCAAACCTTCCCAGTGGTTATGCCAGTTGTTTAAATAAACATTCTTAAAGTACACAATATGTTTTTTGTTTAAAATATGCAACATAGTTAAAAATATGAGTAACATATGAAGCTTAATTATTCTTAAGGGGGGAAATGCTGCTGTTGCATTCCTAAACAGCTTTACTATGGAGTGTCTACAGAATGTGAGTGGGTGTTTGGTAACCAGTGGGCATTTTACAACCAGTAACCTTAACCCTAAAGACGAGTAACAGTTTACAAATATCCACTGCGGTTACAGTCAACCGTGTGTAACTATTTTTGAACATGTGGTAGTGATTTTAAGCCAATAACATCTTAAAAGTTGTGGACTGCATACTTGTGATTTCTAACCAACCTCGTGTAATGATTGTGAAATGCTCAAAAGCAACAGCTTGCTACCGATCACATGTAAACAATTTTTAACATTTGCTTGTGACTTTCATCTAATCTCAAGCAACTGTCTTTTATATCTACTGAAAACTTCAAGCCAATAACTTGTAATGTTGGTAGACTGCACGCTCATTATTTTCAGTCAATCACCTGTATTGGTTGTGTTAAACCAACTGGCGACTTTTGGCCAATCAGGTGTAAGCATTTTTGATTATCCACTGGTGATATCCAACCAATAACATGGTAGTTGGGGAACGTCAAGTGGAGATTTCCAGCCAATAACATATAGCCATTTTTGACATCCATTGGTAATATCAAGTCAATAAATAATGGTTGCATAATGCATAATTGTGACTTCCAGCCAATCATGTGTGACCATTTTTGAACATCTGCTTGTAATTGACAACCAATCAGTTGTAACCATTTTTGACATTCATTTATATTTTGAACCAATAACTGGTAATGGTCGTTAAGTAGGCATTTTTGATTTCAAACCAATGACATGTAAGGGTTGTCTAATGCCAACAGTGATTTCTAACCAATCAGGTGTAACCACTAAGGCTGACCCAAATAGTGGTTTCTGGCCTCCGAACATTCAGGCCCGATGAAAGACGAATATCCGAATATTCGTTCCGCCCCATAACGTCCGACGAGAGGCAGGGCGGCGGCATGTGGCGGAGACAGCCCGAATATTCGGATCCGTTTGTCTGGTCTCCCGGGTCCAAATTTTGCCTTCGTTTTGCCTTCAGTTAAACTGAAGAATTCCCAAACAGCAGAGGTCTTCAGCATCCTGTCTTGTGTTTATGCAACGAAGTGAAGCGTGACGTCAGAGTCGGCAGCCACCCAGCCGGGTGGGGGGGGGCGACTATTTGGATACCAAAATTAATATCCAGATACTGCCGTAGCGAACAAATATTCGGATATTGGGGTACAGCCCGAGTAACCACTTCTGATAATCTATTGGTGATTTCCAACCAAGAACATGTCACTATTGCAAAACGTCAAATCAAGTTCCAACCAATCATGTGTTAGCATTTTTGAACGTCTACATGTAATTTTCAACCAATCATGTGCAGCTGCTATGCAATTCCCAATGGCAACTTACAACCAATCGTATGTACTCATTTTGGGACACCTCCTTGTGATTTCCAACCAATTATATACAACTGTTGTAAAATACCCAACAGGTAATTTTCAGCCAACCAGATGTCACCACTTTTGAACATCCACTGATGATTTGCAGAAACCCTTGTGTAGTGGTTGTGGAACACCCACTGGTGACTTCCAGCCAACCTCACATATTGTTTGTGAAATGTTCAATAGTGACTTCCAATCAATCACATGAAACATTTTTTTAACATCCACTAGAGATTTCAAGCTAATCTAACAGTTGTGGAGCACCATTTGGTGATTTCCAGCCAACCACATCTAACAATTGTCCAACACTCAATACATTACTTCTAACCAAACACATGTGCCCATTTTCAAACATCTACTGGTGATTTCAAGCCCATAATGAGTAATGGTTGTGGAAAACCCACTGCTGCCTTCCAGTCAACTGCACATAACAATTGTGGAATTACTACTTGTGATTTCCAGACAACACCACCAAACAGTCTTTGAACATCCACCGTTGATTACTAGTCAACCACATGTAACCACTTTGGAACCCCCACTGATTGCACCACCCTCATTTTGACTGTTGAACATCCAATCTCGCTCAGCAGAAACCTCCACTTGCTTCCGTGGGTCAATAAAAACATTGTTAAATCAGCGCAGCAGTGAAGCCAAGTGCTGACTGAACATTTGCACAAGGCCATGTAACTGTAACCAATCAGCATCCTCCAGTCTGATGCAAAAAGGGCAATTATTTTACCACCCCGAGCAGAATCAATCAGCAGTTGTGTATTGATGCTTGTTGTTATTGACAATGACAAATGTGGGGACCCCAGACTCATTCATTAAAAGTACACGACATTGGTCCAGATCAACAGGACATGCTCATCAAACAGCAGGCCCAAGCATGCCTAAGGCTTCTAGTTGATGCAGCAGAAAGAGCTGGACGCAGTCATGCAAGTGACTTTAAAACAGTGGGGACAGATCAAACATGGATGGACAGGAAGATGAGACATTTATCTGAGATGATAATAGTAACCCGAGTACCTATTAGAGCACATTCAATTTGCAGCAGATCAGCATGTGATGCATAATATTCTAGTAATTTGGTACATTTTCTACTCAAGATTGTTCCTAAAAAGATTTAATTGTCATACATCATTAAATTATGCCTGCACAGATAATTGTAAAACATTCTTTTTCAGCAAAATCATTTTACATGAAATCTTAATAATAACCACCAAAATAAAAGTCTGGTTTATGAAAATGTTAAAGTAGTCAAACATGTTTCATGTCGTACCAGTATGAAATGTTTGTACGCAAGAAACAGAGGGTCCCTTTTTAAGCAGTTGTTGGCATCAAACATTTAGTTAGTTGATAAATGGACTGCATATATCTGCACTTGCTTCAGACATTGCATTAAATGATATTAATATTTAGTTCACAGCATTAATTATGAGGTTAGGCATACTTATGCAGCTAACAGACCATACTGCAACAGAACTAAACAAATGCTTGCTATGAACATGTACACTATCAGTCAAAAGTTTTAGAACACCCAGTCCAGTTTTTTTTATTGAAATTCAAGTAGTTCAATTCCAATGAATAGCTTGAAATGGTACAAAGGTAAGTTGTGAATTTCCAGACTTTAAAAAAGGTAAGGCTATCCAAAACTGAAAAACACTGTACATTTCAGAATTATACAAAAAGCTTTTTTCAGGGAACAAGAAATGGGTTAACAACTTAAACCTGTTCTGGAAAAATTGGCATGTTCTAAAACTTTTGATCAGTAGTGTATATATAATATTAAATAAATATATTTTATTTATTAATTTCTTTAAGTTCTATGCTTTTTTTTTTTCTTGTTTGTTAGTTTTCCCAGGCAAAGTAAGTACACATGGGAACTGGACAACACAATGGCAGCTTTACTGCCAGTAAAATCTTTTTCCTTTTGCCTCCAAACAATAACCCACTACTTCAGGTGATTTTTTAGGTCTGTTGTGCCACACTGGTACCAGTTTCAAGTTACATAATTGGCCCAATACCTTTGTCATGCTATCAGTCAGTTGAAAGTTTTCCCACCCAGCTGAACTCTTCAGCATTTTACCTTCTCTTTAACCATGAAGGTGTACTAAAGCGTTCACTGCTAGTGAGATGGATGTCAGGCAGCCAAGATGAGATGTGTTTGTCTCTGTGTTTTAACAGTGCAATTAAAAAGTAAAACTAACACAAAAACAGAATAAACAAAACAATTTTCCCAAAACCAAACAAAAATTAAATGTCAACCACATGGCTGCTTTACAAAACAATTCAGGGAATTTCCAAAGTCAGTAAGACTCAACTTGGGAGGCGTGAATGTCTGCACGAAATTTAATGGCAAGCCATCCGTTAGCTGGGGAGATGTTTCAGTCGGAGCCGCAGCGGTGGTTTGACTTACAGACGCCACACACAATAAAAGCAAAGTTATTTTCAATGCCCTGGGTGTTCTTCAATGGAAACTCTGAAGTTAAACAAAACATGGCTAAGATCCTTCGCAGATACCAGCTCAGGGGGTGAGAGCAGCACAGAGTCAATTGGCTAGTGATTTTGTTTCAAAGTATTTCCAAGAAGCCTCTCTTAAGCCTTCCTTATTGTCTCCTTTGTGCAGCCAACTGAAAACCTCAACAAGTCAAGCAAAGAATTTTCAAAGCAAAGCCTGTCAATGTCTGCTTACAGTGAAAGAAAGTGCAAGTGCTTTTAGTCCAATTTTTTTCTAATAAGAGTGAAAAAAGTCAATCTTTTACCGCGAGTCAAGTTTCAGCTTCAGGCAGCATCCGAGGCCAAATGTGCACATACTGTGTTGTGTATATTATTTTTGAGTCCATCCTCCTACCTCCTGCTCCCACACGGCCTACTTATATTTCTTGTGTCCTTAGTACAAACTCTGCTGAAAGATTTCATAAGCTTGTCCCAAAAGATAACCAAAAATCAGACGAATCTGAAGAAGAATTACTAATTGACTTTAAAAATGAATGTAAAGCTACACTCGACTTTGGTAAAATCGAAGGATTCAACTCACAGCTAAATAATACCACTAAAGAAATATTAGAGGAGATGCAAGACAGGCAGAGCAGAAATGTAAAAAAATACCATCTGGTAGTTTCAAATGAAATAATCAAATAACTAATTGACAATCTAACAGAAATCAGTAGAAGAAGCCAGGTCCTCCTACTTTTCTAGCATTATAACCCCAGATTTTGCTTCAAAATCTTAATTAACCGTCCTCCTCCTAAACCAACTCAAACTACTCCAGTGATGTGTGCTAAAGTTTTATCCTCCTTCGCAACCAAAGCATGTGAAAAAAACAAAACTCCAGATTGGTCTGAACACCATTGACCCCTCTTCTCAGTCCCTCTGAGGACCTTTCAGTGTGCACTTTGAAGGACATAGTGGCCAAATTAAAGCTTTTGTCAGGTTCTTCAAATTTTTTTGCATGCCAGATTTCTTAGAGGTTTTTGACAGTGCTGCTGGTCCTGCTACTCCAAACAGCTCTTGGTGAACTGGCTGTGTTCCCTCCCATCTAAAGCACGCAGCAGAGCATCCACTTGACCTTACTGATTTTTAAAGAAATTATACACCCATTTCCAAATTACCATTTTTAATAAAAGTGCAAAACAGAAGAGTGTTTACTTGCAGATAATTTCATTTATGAATATTTATGATATTTTAGAGAAATTTCAATCAGGTTTCCATGTATGCCATGGGATTTTTCTCTTAATAAAGTGACAAACAACCTTCTTAATTCTCCTGCATTTGACACTGGATCACTCTATCCTCTCGAACTGCCTTGATAAGTGAGTTGGCATCAGTGAAGTTGCCTTAGAAATGGCTTAAATCATTTTTATCTAACAGCAGGTCCTTAAAAGTTATCTGTAACGCCTCTTTTTTAGTGACCATTTTGGCCTGAGGTGTTCCTCAAGGCTCCATCTTTAGTCCCTTGTTGTTTTCTATATTGATTCAACTAATGGGAAACACCATAAATCAAATCCAGCATCACTGCTATTTAAATGACACACTAAAAACCCTGTAGAGAAGGAAATTGTGTTTAGCTTTAATCCTACCTGTCATAAATGAAGCACTACACCAACTCAAAAGTTAAAAATAAATAAATAAAAATAAATATAAAATTGAAAAGCAAACTGCAAACATTTTTCAATCATGTTTTAGTCAATTACAAAACATCTCAAAGATTGTATCATTTCTCTCTTGACCTGATCTCAAGAAGGTCACCCATGGTTTAATTGTATCTCTGATTATTATAATTCACTGTATTCAGGGCTGAGTCAAGAAAAAAAGAACTATCTCATGCCTATAGCTGGAACAAAATGCTGCTGCCCGGCTTTAAGAAATACCGTAAGATTTTATCAGCTTTGTTTTAGCTTCTCCTCACTGGTTTCCAGTCTGTTTTAGAATTGATTTTGAGATTTTATCGATCACCTTTGAAGCTCTTCATGGTTTAGCTCCCAGCTACATTGCTGAATTGTTGCTCCCCTCTGAGTCAGAGTGCAGTCGAGCATCCTCAGGCTGGACTCTGTTGGCTGATCTACAGTCCTGACCACTGACTGTATATATACATAATATATAGAGAGATGGATAAACCTTCTGAGGCATCCCCCTTAGGTTTCCTTAGAGCAGTTTTGAAGCTCATTATGGTGACCGTACTCTTAACTTCCGGCTCATCCAAAGTCATAACGCTCCTTAATTATGAGCAATGTTTAGCCACAATACAATTTAAACAAGTGAGTCGTGTAAAAATTCACTCCATTTACAGTTAGTCACAAAACAAGAAATTAGCTACAGAGACCAAAATGATCTTTTCTACAAGGCTGTAAACACGTGTATTACTGCTGCAAAGTCAGACATTTTAATATGGGACTCTATGGAAATTGATCCATTTTGCACTCAGCCTCAAGTGGCTAAATGAGGAACTGCAGGCTGTTTTATTTTTCAGCCCCATAGGTTACTGCTTGGTCTGAGCTTAAGAGTGAATGTAAATGGGCTTTTGCAGTCAGGACCTCTCAAAACTGGAATTTCCTTTTAGACCTGTGACAATTGTTAAATAAATTCTTAAATCCTATCTTTGCCGAAAAGCTTTTCATTAATTTAAGCACACAATTTTATTATTATTAATTATCTCTACAGTCATTGTTGCTGTTGTTTTTCTGTATTATTTCAATTACTTGATTATATTTGGTTCAGTCTTAAAATGTTTTAACCATTTAAAGCGCATTACACCTTTATTTCGAAAAGTGCTGCATAAAAAAAGTTGAGTATTATTAAATGAACTGTTCTTTATGGACTCGTATTTGGTTGCAAAATTAGTCAATGCAGCAAAACAACAAAACAAATAACCTCCCTGTCTTTGGCTGCATGTACTCGATGTTTGGAACAACCGCAGACCTTAATCCTGGAGGTGTGAGGCGAGTGCCAGACGTGCTGTGGAGAGATGCATTGTTTACCTGTGCATCTACTCTGTCAGCCTCCACACTGATACCTGATATTCCACGTGACATGACTGATGCTTTAAAAGCCTGCATTCGCTATCACCTTTCGTATGGAGTTAACCTTAAGGTGCCAGCACTTTGAATGTCAACCCCTCCACATGTGGACCTTTTTAAATGCCACCTCTCTTTATTCTGCAATTGTGGAACAGGACAGACAAAGGGAAAGGGGCCGGCCGCGGAGGAAAGGGAACAGAGTCCTTGCCGGATGAGGTTTTTTTCCCACCAGACAAAAACCAAATGACAGACAATCAGCTAGGCTCAGCAGGGGGTTCATTTAACACTTCAAGGGAAATATGGGTACTGAGTGTGGTTCTTTGAAGGGCACAAGGACTGATCCCCTCATTTCACGATGTGCTCAATTACATAGATGGATGAATGGCAACCCTAAACTGAGAAGTGAAGCGTTTCTGTCTAAAGCTTTGTAAAAAAGTAACCTCTTAAATGTGGAGGAAATGCTCCTTACAAACACATTTGAATGTGGTATGTGTCAACATTTCCCAGCATTAGTGCTGCATGGCATTATCATACACAGCACACGTCTATAAATAATCATCACACGTGAAAAAGCTGGTGCAAATTGGAGGTGAAACTGCTAATTTAAAACTTGCTGGCATGTTTAAGCAGCATGTTTCCTCGCTAGTTCTATTTCCACATAATTGACAAGCAAATCTGAGGCGAACTTTCGAAATGTTGCAAAAAAGAAAATGTGAATCAGGATTGTTTCCGTCGACTGCTTTGGAGCGAATAAATTAGGTTGTGTAGTGTTGACAGTATGGGCAGTTAAGGCTACACGACTATAATAAACGAAGAAGACAGCAACAAAACAAATCGTTTAAAAAAAAGCTGAAAAACAAACAATACCATTCGCCTTGGCCATCTATGACTAGAAAAACTGAGAAAAGTCTTCAGGAATTTAGTTCAGTTGGACAGTTAGTTCTTTCATGCCAGCTGGTATCAGTAATGTTTCATGCTGTTCGGAGCCGAACACAAAGAAAGAAGAAGAAACAGCTGATTGGTGATGTGAAAGGTGTTTCCATCTCCCATGAAGCTCGTTAACGCTTGTTCTAAAAAGTAAAGAAACTACCTTCAGGAAAGACTCTACAGACAAAAACATATTTTTTCCGTGAACTGGTAAATGTTGAGACTGAGAGCTGTTTTACTTCCATAACATTACTTCGCTACATTTTTGTCTTTTGGACATTTATGCAGACTAGAGCACATTTAAATAGATTTTTATTTTTGATTTGAATATCGAAACAATGAAATAAAGAAAAGTCGTCCAAAAAAAAATCATTGTCTTATTGTAAGTAACCAACTGGGGAACTATAATGACGATATTTATTATGTATTTTTATCCATAAGAAGAAGCTTGCAGCAAAAAAATACAAAATTTAAAAGCTTGGTATTTTACAAAACATACATTTAAAGGCCAGTATCTCAAAATTAGTTATTTTTTACCTGCTGTGATGAGAAATCTTTCCTTCAGCAGCACTAACTCACACCAAACTTTATAGTTTTATTGTCAACAAAATGAAGCAAGATGCTGGATTTAGCCAATGTTCAGTTTTGTATTCTTGAATGTATGCAAATTAGTGCACGTCGTTGGATAGATAATATCTAATTTGCATGTTTGAGCATGGCATTTCAGTAAACTTGTAATACAGAAAACAATTTATTTAGTCTAAGTAAGGAACTGGGGAAGCTTTGTGATGATTTTCCATATTCACCCATGACTGTATATGTTTATCAAATTTTGGTGTGACTGATCAGAAGAATTCATTTATAACATCAAAACACCACTTTTCCAGTCAAAGTCTGGCTAAAAAAAAGCTACTTTTGGTGCAGTTTCTGGTGTTTTCAGGAGGGTGAGAGCTGAGACACAGTGGATTTAGACATCTTACAAAGAAAATCACTCCAGCTTAGAGCAAACTGCGTAAATGTGAAGACTCTGCTACGACACTGTTTCTTACTTTGTAAACTTGCCACTACCAGGGACATGAATTCAAGCCGATAAAGCCTTTTACACCCACCTTACAGGCCAATCGAGTGGCAAGTGTGTGATAATCACAAGATAAATTTGTGTGAAGTATAACTTTCGCCTCTGACACAGACCTCTCACCCTGTGATGAAGAAGAGGAGGAGTGACATGCAGCGGTGGCGCCGATGACAAATGGTAATGACAAATCTAAGACGACAGCCACTTCAAATTGCCGAAGGATCAGCGGCGACCTCTTGACACTTGAGCGAATCGAGCGAATCTGACAGCCTTCCTCATGCTGTGCAGCCTGACCACAGCCTTGTGCGTTTCTGCTTGTTGTTCGACGGTGTTCTCCTTTATGTTGTCATGAGATTTGCTGAGAGCATTTCCAGTCCTGAAGAGACGAGGACTAGGAGTCAAGCGTCATCCGTGATCCCTCGGTGTCTTGTAACAGCTGTCTCCGGCATCGGAGCATGCGGTTGCCGCTATCCCATATTACATCTCTGCCACTCAGCACCAACGGATCAGCAATCCAATTTCACACAAGCGCGCTCAGAGGGAGGCGACGCTGACGCAGGAATGAGGATCTATGCCTCAACAAAGACAAGAAGTTGTTTCAAGTGGCTGGAAGGGTCTGGACAGGAGGAGAGAGATGGGCTGGGAGAATTAGATGGAAGCAAGTAATAGAGGTGTGATGGAGGGAGATAAAAAGGAAGGAGGACAAAGTGAGGAAGAGGTTGCTCCGATTTTTCATCAAGTTGGAGCTACTGCAGGGAGCAGAATGAGCTGGTAAATTCTAGTGATAGATCAATTATCGGCAGGACAGATTATGGTAGCCGATATTTAGCATTTTTATTGATGATTATTGATCAGTTAAATGCGCTACTTTAGGTGTGATGCAGCTTCCTCTCTGAAATGTATCTGAAATTGCCACAAACCAGGCAATCAGCTGCTGCTGATCACAGTGGCTAATGCTATGTTAACAGCTAGCGGCTAAGTTAGAAGGTATGCACAGATTAACCTGAAACAGTGTTTGAAAAACAATAATTAATACAGGAGGTCCTCGGATTCTGACGTCCTCGATTTAAGTCGTTCCGTTGTTATGTCAGAACTGGTTCAGTGGAACTAGTTGATGAGCGGAGCGGATGAATACTATACGTACAGTAGTCACGCAGTGCTATAGGATTGCTTTGCTTACATTTTCGCCGGTATTTTCCTACTGAGTTGTGTTTCAGTGTGAGCTAGTGACTGTTTTCATTACTGTAGTTGCACAAATACATAAACTGATCGACATAGTGATGCACAGAACAGCTTTTTTTATATTTTCACCGGAACTCCGATTTACGGCAAAAATCGACATATGTCACATCGTAGGAATGGAACTCCGCCATAAGTCGAGGACCCCATATAAGGATTTAAGGTTTGAACTTTTGTGGGCAATGAAAGTGACCGAACAGTGAAATATCAGGAAAAAAAAGAAAACAGACGCAGCTGCAGGAAATGGGTCGATCTTGGTCGATTCCACATAAACAGAAAAGACAATTTATCACTCCTATTTCCATTTCACATGTTCACTTATGGTCAGAGAAGCTTGGTTATAAATGACCGGTTCCAGCTATTATATGCTGTGAAAACATTAGACTTAATGTACATTGGTTCCAAATATCTGTCTTCGATCTTTCTTGGTTACATCAGTATCGGCCGTGGAAAACCCACATCGGTCGATCCCAACTAACATCTAAAACAAAAGAGCCTCTGAGACAAATCCGCTCTTTGTCAACACACCTTTGTTTGTGTAGTGATGTGCGCCAAGCCAGTTTCTGCTCAGTCAAAGACTGTTGGGACAATGATCTTCTGTGTACCGGCGGGAGAGCAGATGTACAGTATTGGATGACAACACACTCCTCGAAACCCCTTTCAATATAACACCCTCATATTGCATAGTCACTGTGACATAAATAGAGAAGGGACTCGCGTCTCGTCTTTCACACGGCAGAGAGAGAGATTTGAATCTGATATCCAATGACTGCTTATTAGATTGAGCCATCAGACCGCCAGTTTGGAGCCAGACTCATAAGACAGCCGGTGTGTTGAGAAGGCTGCTTTCCATTCCCACCCACACAAAAAACACAGCAGAGAAAAGAAGAGGAAGAAGAAGAAGAGCAAGCCCCTACTGGACAATCTTCTCTTCTCGTGCCAGAGTCTTTTGTAAAGCTCACTGTAAACCGCCACAGACACACCGCAAAAGCCAATACCCTGAAAGGTCTCCTATTTTGGGACATGCATGGTTTTCCAGAACAATAACCCGTCTGTCTCTTTTTTATTTTCTCCAAAAGGATTAAAAGCCAGTGTGTGCATCGAAAGCAGAGGCAACGAGAAAGTGAAGAGGGAGGAAGGAAGAAGACTTGGCTCGGTTTGCAGGATTGTGAAGGAGAAGCAGTTGGATGGATAAATGCGGAGCTTCCATTGTCGGTGCTAAAAGGTCAGCAGGGATCCCACCTCTATAGACGGAGAGTCACCCATGAGAGGAGGCAGACTGGATGAAACCTGTGCGACATGCTGTTACAGTGAGACAGACAAAGAGAACACACGCTGTCACCTTTTACTTCGACCTGTAGCTTTATCTAGCCACATCTGCCACGTGTCATTTCTCTTTCATACGGATTTTTTTTTGTTTGCTCAAATCAAGAAAACTGCTGTCAATATCTTCTCATCACAACAAAAAGAAAATGACGTTGCCCTGGATGTGAGATGAGGGTGTGAGATTTCTGATAAATATGTCATGAATCCCTTTTATTTTTCATCCGTCTGATTTCAGATGCTGATAAGAAAAAAAAGTTTGACAGCTCCCTATTTTTTTTCTTTTTTATAACAATGCCTTTCTTTGACAGTTTGACAGCATGCAGTCCTCCTCGCGACTGAGGTCTGTCTGTTTCTGGATCTCTGTCCTTGATTAGCAATCACTGCAGGGTAGCCCGGTCAAAGTGGAAATCTTTAACTCTCCCCACATTGCAGCAAGATTTCCAAAGCCCTGCCACCGCTCCTGGTAAACACACAATCCCTGTTAACACTCAAAAACTTTCCATCTATCATCTGAGGAGGGAGAAAAAAAAAACTGTAAAAAAGGGCTGCTTAATCCTGCTCCCTTGAGGTTTACTGTTTCTTAATGATGTCGCCGTAGACGCCTGTTTGTCCACAAACATCGCGATGATGTTTAAGGGAAAAAAATGCAGCATGACTAATGGAAACCGAAGCAGGAAAATTGACTCGTAGCTCATAAACTGTCAGAACAAATAAAATCAGGTGCACATGTGTACTGTAATGAAGCTCGCCGTGGATGTTTTCCCTCGGAAAAAGCGGCTCTACTGTATGAATATTCCCCCCTTGAGGAAAAATCCAATCAGAAAAAGCAAAGAAGAAGTGGCATTTTTAATAGCGTCATGTCTAACAGTTGAGGGCGGCTCTCTGCTCACCCGTTGAGGGCTGTCTTTATCCAAACTGACACTCCGGCCGGATGGACAAGGCAGAAACAGCTGACAGGTTCATCTCAGCTCGTTGTCAGAATGAACTGACTTTCAGCTCTAAAATAAACTCCGACACATGCTCCACTTAACCACTTAGGAAGAGGGAGGAGAAAAAAAATGCAACAGACCTCTGGCTTCACATATTTAAAATTGCATAACTGTTCAAACAGTCAAAGTCAGATAAAGGGACTCCTGACTAACCTATGAAAAAGCCTTCAGGTTTTACATGATGCTATATGGATAATAAATGAAAAGCTATAGAGCTGAAGTGAAGCATTTCTCATCCTTTCCCGGCCCGACTTCTGAGGAATTGTCTTTGGAGAGGTGGATTTTGTGACATTTTCGCTGTGAATGAAAATGGCACACAGCAAGTCTGTGATAGGATGGTAACACATGCAGTAGGAGCTAATAAATCACATCCAGGCAGCAGAGTGTGAAGATTGTTTACCTTCCTGCACCTCTGAGAAAAGATAAAGGTGCCTCAGAAAGCTGGCGCTGCTTAGTATTTAGGGAGAATTTTGAGTCTGTATTTTGAATTTTAATTTATGTCTAAATGTCAAGAATAAAAACACTCTTTTTTTAAAAAAATTCTTCACCACTTGTGGTTCACATTCTGGTTTACAGATAGAGGAAAGTTTTCTTAATGGGTGGTCACCAAAAAAGAACTCTAAAGGGAATGAAAAACAACAGACATTATCCTCTACATGGAGATTTCCTGCAGTTATTGAATGGTAATTCAATATGTTGGGCAGGAAATCGTTCATTTCAGAGGGTAAAGGTGATGTGGGAGCTCAAGCTGTTGGCTCATGTCACCCTGAATGGCAGCTACACAGAAAGTTCAGGTAAAAAGACAGGGTGAGGAGAAAGTTTATTTTTACAGTCCACCAACGTAGCAGCCAGGCGTCTTTTCTGCGGCTCCATTAAAGAGCCCTATATGATGAACATTTACAGTTTTTTTTTTTATTATTATTTTTGGGTCTAGTAGGATATGTTTACGTACTTTAATGCAAACAAAAAAAAATAACATGGTCACTTTAAATGTTGAAAACACTGTCTGGAACATACATACAAGTCCCTTAAGAACAGCCGTGAAGTTATTCTACCTTTCTGAGCAAAGAGTGCACACCCAAATATACCTCAAATAAAACAAAATGCAAACTTCCACTCTACCGCTAATTTTAAAGTGTAGTTAAAAGCACACTTTGAACAAGGTGCTGAAGGCAGGTATTACAGTATTTTATTTTTTTGGTTGAGAAAATGATAAAGTCAGTTCATAAAATATTCAAATTTAAGAAGCTGAAAATAGAGAATTCAGACTTTTTCTGTTCATCATGTGATCATAAGAAGTCAGCTAACATAGTGTTCACTTGTCATAGTTACAGTGACGCCGTGACGCTATCTTTAACTGTCTTTAACAAATCCCTGCATCCAGACCATACTGCCAAAATCTAATCACTTGGTCCTTGTGTCGTTGGTGACCTTCCCTGAAAACTTCATCCAAATCCTTTAGTCCATTTTTGAGTAATTTTGCTAACAGACAGACAGACAGACAAACGTATGCTGATCATCACATAGCTCTGCCGCATTCCTTGGCAGAGTGAATACAAACCACTTCTTTGGGTGCTGCTTTATTCAGAGGCTCATTAGTAGCTGTGGATTTGTATTCTTGTGTAATCCAACACAGTGCTAACAATGTTAGCCAACTTGTAACACTCTCTCTCAACCCATTGTCTGATACCCTCGCAAATAAAATGTATTTACATAATTAGCCCTGCAAACCCGAGGCTATTTTAAATTTTAAATTTAAATTTAAATTGTACTCTACAGAAAGGGTTCACTACATTTACTTACAAGCTTTATTCTTGATCATTATAAAGGTTGCCATACATGCTGTAGCTTGTTTTCTTTTCAGAACTTAATACTTGATAATACTTGCAGATTTTTTGCATTAGACTTTATTATAAATTGAAAAATGCCTTATGAAATTCTTAAGTTTCGACATGTATCTCACTAAAAACACTTGCATATAGAGTAATAAGGAGATCCTCTAGAATCTGGCATTATCAGAAGCATTATTGTGTTATACTGTATGGATTAGAAATTGGGAAAATACTGTCTGTGTTCAGAAATGATGTACTTTGACATCAACTCAAGAAGAATGAATTGGAGTGCATCCATCTGGTTTTAAAGGTTAAATTATCATAAACTATTCTGCTAATGGCTTCACTTGACCACTGCTGGTCAAGTAGAACAATCTGGTCGAAGGCAGATCTAATTTTAGAAACCAGCAATTTATGTCCATCAGCACAAAGGCAGGCCAGCTGACGTTATTTGAAGCTGAGAAGCAATCATTATTCTCGCAGCGATGTTTAGTGTTCTGAGCCTTCCTCGCAAGGGAGCAGAGTTTCCTTTAAGACCTCCTGCCGAGTCTGTCGGCTTCGGAAATGTAAAGTTTCATCTCCTCCCGATTGATGGAGTTACATTTACAGCATCTGATATAACAATCGTAGCTTCCTCTCCAATCTGAGGCTAATTCAAAAGCAACCATCACCTGCCATCCCGCCTCCCTCCCTCCCTCCCTCCCTCATCCAGCTTCCCCAGCAAGGCGCCCTTCTTAAGCTTTAATCATTTCATATTCAATAACATTTCACGGCAACTCATCAGAAGGTTATCCCGGTTTTCAAAAGACTTTTTCCCCTTTTAGCCTCAACCTCAGCTGAGATTCTATAATTTCTGAGTCTTCCAGCCTATTCATTACGAGGCTCCCTGACACAAGAAAGACATCCACATGGAGAGTTTTCACTCTTGATTCAAAGGGCCAGCGAAAATAAAAGGGCATAAGAATAAAAGCTAAAAACTGCTGCTCAAGGTAAGTTCAAAATGTTGCTACGGCCTTTAAAAAAAACTGTTTCAAGCTGACCAGAACATTTATCTTTTTAATTTGTTCCCCTTGTCACTAACATGTCAGACAAATGACAAATGCTTCATGTTGGCTGCAGAAAAAAGAGTTGCTCAGAGGATAGCATGCTTTCTGTGAGGTTTCTTTATTTTTGATTGTGTCAGAGTGAGGCCACAGCACCTGCTGTTCACTGTTGTGTTGGCCACAGTATGGGGTCTGCTTCAATCCACCGGCTAGCTGACCTGGCTCAAATCAATGACCAGCAAGACACAATGTCTAACTTTGTTTTAAGACAAACTCCATTGATTGTTGCCGTCGACGCTTGAAAGGACTTCTTTGTATTATGTAGCTCATCTGAGGTACAGCGATAATTCATCACAAAAAAAAAAAAAAAAGGCTGTAAATCAATGTTCAAAAGACGCCTTTTTATACAAATATGAAAAGTATACAGCACATTTAAAAAGGCATACTAATGCGGTTTCAAAAGAAATGTCGATTATAAAAGAATCTCAGCCAGGTGGTGAGATTTGTGTAGGATGATCCTTTCATAAAGAGGGCGCGCGACAAAGAAATGGCTGTATATTTGTTTGTGCACAGACGTGCTGCGCAGGAGAGAAAGCTTCATTTGGCCTTGCGGGAGAAGCAGCTTTAATGGGCTTCCAGCAGCAGGTTTTACATCAGGATCAAACATCAGCCAGACATCGTAACTGAAGTCGAAGTCCTTGTTGACGACGGCTTTCATTAAGCACGACTAAAGGTAAATATCAATTTTTATTCACGCTCATTGTTTACAAAGCTGGTGGCGTATGAGCTGCACGATTATCACTTTTAATCCGAGCATCGCTAAAGCTTTACTATTTGCTTTTGTGCAATGAAATGACGAGGAACTACTAACCATGTGACAAAATGAGTGCTTTACCCCACATTAAATAAACAAGACTGAGTCAGAAAAAGAGAGAAATCTGATTTTCTTATGTTCAGTGCTGCAGAAGCTTGTTCCATACATGTCGACTTACCTGGAATTCCATTAAATTATGCAGTGTTTTTTTTCTCAGTATGAACTGCTTTTGGACAAAAATGAACGTGGCCTTGCTGGAGAAGCAGCTTTAATGGGCTTCCAGCAACAGGTTTTACATCAGGATCAAACATCAGTGAGCTATCGTAACTGAAGTCAAAAAAGAATCTATTTATATGTGGTAAAAGTAGAGTGAAGTGTTGCACTGCAGTTATCAACAGATTGTTTTAGGATACGAAGTTGCAAAACTAGAGTCAGACTATTGTATTTGGGCTGATTCCACACCCAAAAAGCCCATAATCTGTTCATTTGTGGTCTTTGTGTTTGGCTAAAATGCCAAATGAAACTCATTTCCCAAGGTTTTCTGCTCAAAGTTTTTGTGTAGAAAGCAAATATTAAAAGATGAATTAATGTAATGATCCAATTAATTTGACCTAAGAGTAGCTTTCACTATCTGAATCATTTAAAACATTACTAAATACTCATTATTCATCTTGTTTCTTGGAATGTAACAATAAATTACTTGAATGAAGGCCATGTACTATGTACTACAGACTCACACAACAACATTTAAAAGTGCAGCCTTTACTGAACCACTAACCCAGCCCAATTGGAAAATGCCCTATAAAGTGCATTCTTCTGGTGCAGTTTTGATATAAAGTGCTCTACAGCACCTAACACACAGACTGTACAGTGTGCATTTTTGTTAATTTTTTGCAGGTACAATCATGCAGTTGAACCATCACTTTTATGCTATGATAGATGCATTAGTAGATACAGAGGCTACATGTTTTTTATGGATTTCTCCATACAATGATATTTACAAAAGGGCGTCTAAAGCAGCTGACTTGTAGGTTACGTCTCAAAAAATATTTGTACAAATTGTTCCCATGATCAAGTAATAGCTTAGAAAAATCAATAATGTCAGAATACTATAAAATAAAGATTTCAAAAGGAAGGTTAATCTTATGATAATTAACTTCATCTGGAGCAGACATTCTCCAACTTTTGTGCCCTAAAAATGACCCAAACTAGACGTGGTTCAAACATATAAAGGCAGCTATGCCTGACCAAATGCAGGCCAAACTAAAACATAAAACTGACTGTAATTTTGTTTTACAGTAATATCATATAGGCTGGAATACATCAGTCAAAGCATTCTCCACACGAGGTGATCACAATTACTCGCTGATCTTCACCTGAATTCAAAGCATTTCCCAGAGGCAAAATATGAATAAGATTATACCTAACACACATCAGTTTATCTATAGACACTACAATTTACCAATGTCCCCTAAACGCCTCACACACAGGCTGCAGTAGATGCCTCTAGTCTGCTGTGCACAGAGAAGCCTCTAGTCTCCACTCAGTTACTGCACCACAGTAATTCAGATGGGTATGTGGCCAAAAATACCTTGAAAACAGTGAAATAAAGCGTTCTAAAGTCAGATTTTCCCAAAATGAAACAGGTAATTTTATCTAGGTGCTCAGTTTTCCATGAGGGAAGCATTTTAAACATCAATATCATAGTAAATGTTGTTCAATTGACCGTGAGAATCGCTGTGATTAATCTTTGATAAATTGTGCAGTCTTAGTATAAACTGTAGTATTGACTAAACATAAAATATGTAAAAGCAGCAGACTCAGTTTTTGCGTTATCTTTTGTAAGAACTATGGCTAAAATATGTTCCTTCCTCCACAAGCGATGCAGAGATTCCCCTCATGTCGCCCCATTATTACAGCTATCTGACCAAAAACAGCACAAGCTCAAGTATCGGAAGAAAACAAACTTAGTGGAGTTTATTACCAACAACATTAAACTAATGAGATGGCTGCAGGCTAAACAAACAGCAATCACGGATTCAGACTGCTCTCAAGATAACAAACCAAATTGTAGCCACAAACATCTCAACAGTGAATGAGATGCAAAGAGAGCAGAGCAGAAGTGATACACAGACTCAGCAGAAGCCTATAAGCAGAAGACAATTATTAGTTTGTGGCACTGTTTACGTCAAAACGTATACTGACTATAGCTGCTGCATTTGTGTTAAATAAGGACAGGTAAAGAAATTCCAGCCCTGCTAAATATCAGGGGAGGATGGATTAAAACTTTCATATTAAGGGATTAGTCCATGCAAGAAAATCCACATGTTAGAGTGGGCTATCTGTGGGAAGATACTTTCTGAGTAATGTGTTAGCAGATAAAAAAAAATTCCAGCTTTAGCCCACTTATAAACCCTATAAAATCCTCACTAACACTCAATAACGGGCTGTACCATTAATGTGCAAATGTTTCACTGGAGATTTAAAAGCAGAGACTTTTCACAAAACCTGTGCTCTGAAGTATTCTTTAAAAGCAAAAGCCTGATGTTGATAACTACATAAATCTGTCACTGAAACTGAAGGGTGAAAAACAGATTTTCACGATCAGAATTACAATACCTTTATTGTTGCTGTACTGGAACAGCTAAATTGGGAGTGTTGCTCCGTTTGGTGCATGTAAACATTAAAAAAACGATTTGTTAAGAGTTTTGCTATACACACACAGACACACATATATATGTCAGGGTAGAGACTGCGATTTGGTAGAATTGGAGTTTCTACTGGTAGAGATTGCGATCGCAATCTCTACCAGTAGAAACTCCAATCCTACCAGTAGAGATTTGTCAGGGCTAAGGTTAGACTTTTAAGGTTAGGGTCAGGGGTCAGGGCAGGGGTCAGATTTAAAGTTCCATCTCTACTGGTAGGATTGGAGTTTCTACTGGTAGAGATTACAATTGCACACTCTACTGGTAGAAACTCCAATTCTACCAAATCGCAGTCTCTACCCTGACACACATATATATATATATATATATATATATATATATATATATATAGCACCAGTCAAAGTTTGGATACACCTTCACATTTAATTGTAGATCCTCATTGAAGGCATTAAAATGATAAATGAACACATGGGTCAATATATGATTGTAGCACTTTTTGTAACATAGCTGACAGCGATCATAGTTGATATTTTTGCTGTTTTCAGGCGTAAAATCAACATGGCCGCCTATAACCAAACACCACATGGCATTTTTAAGAAGTCATCAATGTGGCTGCACTTCATTAAAATAAGAGGCCTAAAACATCAAATATAAACTTTACAGAACAGAAATTTGCACATCACAGTTTCACAATGAAATAAGATCTAAAAACGATAATCTAACTTGTCTGCATTAAATTCTTCAATATTTTTCGTGATGAATCCTCAGTTGATGCTGTCCTTTTTTTTCTTTTTTCTTTTAAATCAGATGAATATGGACAGCTGGTCTGCCCTGAGTCTGTTATTATCATATCAGAATAAAATAACTAGGTTAACCTGAGGTTGAGTAGGTAAGATTTCAGTCTCTAAATTCCTATTGTGAACACACTGAACAAGATTAAAAATTGTAAAGATTAAAAATTTAAAAAAAGAAGTTCACTGTCTGCCCAGCTTTCAAGGCTAAAACTAAAATATTCTATAGCTGCTAGACAAAGAACACATTTCTCTGTTTGACATTCAGAGGAAATAATTCAGTCAGGAGACACAAATGAGACTTTTTCATTAAAAGCTGCTTACATAGATGAGACCAAACATCAATGCTGCTAATAATGTCTCTGAATGCTGTTTTTTTTTTTTTAAATATGTCCACCTAAACTCTGCACAAGCAACTTGTGACATTGGAGTAATTCAGCCAAACATGTTGAAATTTATTCTGAAGGAGAATAAACATGCAAAAGTCTCACCCAGCAAGATTACAGGATTGGTTCCTCTGGTTTGTTTTGTATGAAACCCTCGTCTGAAACCATGCTTTTTGAAGTTGTTGTATCTACACTGCATTGCAATGTGCCTTCCGACATTATATAAAAAACAAAATATGGACATGTTAACGGGGTAAAACACTTGATTTTCATTGAAATTAGTCTTTAATAAAGAAGATGAAACTGAAGAAAAACGCAAAAATGACCAAAAGCAGCCATAGTTTAATCCCAACACTATGAAATGTTGGCTTATTCACAATCATTACACATTATTTAGATTAATCAGTCAGTTGTTTTATACAGAAAATGGTGAAAAACATAGAAAAAGCTGAAAACGATGTCCTAAAATGTCTTGCTTTGTACAAAATATAAAAATATTGAGTTTACTGTCACAGAGGAGTGAAGAGACCACAAAATATTCACACTGATGAAGCTGAAATCAGAGAATTTAGGCTTATTTCTTCTTAAAAAATGACCCAAA
This sequence comes from Acanthochromis polyacanthus, assembly GCF_021347895.1. Classification (NCBI taxonomy): domain Eukaryota; kingdom Metazoa; phylum Chordata; class Actinopteri; family Pomacentridae; genus Acanthochromis; species Acanthochromis polyacanthus. The sequence continues at coordinate 4,920,582 of NC_067128.1, forward strand.
TCAGTTAATCAATTGTCAAAATAGTTGTCAAATAATTTAATAGTGAACAAGTAATTGGTGTCACTGCAGCTCCACAAACAGGTGCTGAAATAATCAAATCTGTCACCCAGTAAACCGAGTTTCATTTATATTCTGAGAAAAAGACACCATGGATGGCAATATATCACTTGGAACAATGAGCAGCATACAAATTAAAAGTAGATTTTCTTCTGACATTTAGAGACCTGTCCATCAACGGGAGATAGAAATATCACTAATAACATGGATTTAGTGTTTGGAGTGAGAAATACGTTAAACTAACTTAAAATATTAATTCAAGGTGTGACAGGGGATAACAAAGAAGCTCCGAAGTAACTATAGTTCATTGTTCCATGTGGTTTCCTTCACATCACGACGGATGCTGCAGCAGATGGTACTTTTCAGCTCTCAGCATTTGTCCTACACACACCCACACTTACAGTACGCACACCTACACACACGTGCACCCGATGAAAAAAGGTGATTTTTTTCTTTTTTGTTTTTTTAGAAAAGGAACACTGAAATAATACGTGTTCTGCAACTGATGATCACCCTCTTTATGGTTTACTGCAACACGGGGTGCAGGAGCATCGCTTTCACTTCTACATGTGCCGAACTCTGTCTCCACTTGGGCTGCTGTGTTTATGAAGAGAGAGTCTCCAAACAGTGGAAATCAATACAGTCTGTCAGCTTTTTAGTGTAGCCGTGGACGGAGCAGAGACACAGGGACCGTGGAGAGAGGCCCGCATCCGTCCATCAGACTCTTTGTGACCACCAGCAGCTTTGATCGAATATGACAGAGAGTGCACACAGCCAGAAGAAGACAGAGAGGCAGGGCTCCTATGGTGCTGGCCAGTTGTCCAGGCCTCTGTGTCTTTTCTAGTCCATAATTAAAGCAGAATCCGGGCTATGGATTCCTCTTTTGCAACAGTATTGCTTACATTAGAATGCACAGGAAGGCAAGCCCCTGAATAAACATAAAAATGTGGCATCTTGGGAACAATCTCCATATATCCTGCTGCACATACATGCATAAATACATACATGTGCATTATACTGTCGCTTTAAACACACTCCACGTGCAAAAGCAATGCACCTAATTGCCCAGGCAGCCATTGTGCGATGACAACGGCCATGGTGGGAGTTGGCGAGACTTTGTCTGAATGTATGCAATTATTCAGCGGCACACAAACAGGGAGGGGCTGCCGCGGTGCCAGAGCAGATTTACTGTGTCTGTGGTCAGTGCATTCAGCAGGGAATCTAATGATGTGCACTTACAGGGCTAAATTACCAGAGCATTGTTTACCTCTGCTCCTACAGTGCCGGGACCCCACCGAGAGCAGGAGGCCGGGAGAATTTGCTGAGGTTCAAATTAAAGCAAATGATCTGATAGTGAGGAGAAGTGTTTAAAGAAGATGAATGGTATCCATGGAAGCAGAGGCAAGAGAAGGGGGGGAAAGAGGCTGAAATGTCTAAGTTCTTTTTTGGTAAAGGCCCCTCTCTTTACACACGCTGACAGCCAGCTCGCCGGCAAATCCCAGGACGAGGGGGTGGAGAGCACAAACTGTACAGCTCTTCACTATAACACCACGACACTGCCAAACGGCATTTTTTTTCAGTCTTCACACAAACACCATACATAACCGAGTGAGTAATGTATGCACCAAAGTGACTGAAGGCCTCATTAAACTAGTTTAATGGAACATTTTGGATTAAATGGTCACCAACAGCGCAACTATAGGACACTGCTTAATCTATGAAACCAATTCATGGCTTCTACAAAGTAACATTTCCTTTTGTTTGTTTGCTTGTTAAGAAAAGTACTACCTCTAACCATCACTTCTGACAGCAGCACCCATCTGAGCCACTGTTAGAGGTCATTTACATAATGAAAGAAGAAAATTAGCAAGGAGGCAAAGGCAGGACAAGCCTGCCATTTGGCACCGAGAGAAAATGAAGATGGAAGGAAAATGGTTTGGCAAGAAACACCGGGCATTGGACAGACAAAGTGCAGAGAGAGCAGCGAAAACTGAAGTGAAGGATAAAGGTGGAGAGAGAGAGAGAGAGAGCGGAAAGGCTTGAAGAGCTGAGACAGTTGAACCATGAAGACAGGCATGCCAGCACAGAAATGCTTGGAGAAAGTGGGAGGGGTGAACTGGAAGACACAGAGAGAGAAAAGAAAGCTGAAAAGCCTCAAAAGCATGGAAAAAAGTTGGATGCTGTGTCAACTTGGGGAGTCATCACAGATTAAAAAAGTTGAGAAAGGCTAGAAAAGGAAGTGGACAGAGCAGGAGGAGAGTTTCCAAAATGAATCCGAGGGTAGCAGGTGTCCCGGCGTCTGTTTGGACGAGGCTCTTACCTTGGCCGACGCCGGAGCCACCGACCCTGCTGCCGCGATGCCTCGCTTGACCGCTATGTCGCTGCTCGATGTTGTCACGGCAACTGTAACTGGGGTGGGGAGGAGGGAGGGGATGACTGGTAGGGGAAGCAGCCCCGGACGGTTGTTGCCATTGACAACGGCAGAGGCACAGCTATGATTGGCTCCTCCATTGTGGAGGCCAGAAGGACGGATGTCTCTCCGCTCCCAGGGTCCCCGGTAGTCCCGCTCGAAGCGGTGGTGGTGGCGCGACATCGCTTCCTCGTCCTCTCAGAGGGAACAACGGGGGCAGGCCTGCAGGAAAAGAGAGAAGAGGTCAGGTTAGAATTCATTTCTTATGTGTATGAAACAGGAACGAAGGTTTTAAACAACTGTCTTTACTGATATATCGGTAGAGTTGAAAACACTTGTCCACATGCTGTTCAGTTTATTTTGACAACACATCTCATGATTTCACTGCACAATTTACACAGAGCCTCTTGGCATCAGGAATGTTGCCCCAGCACCACACATTCTCTTGAAAATACAACCTCTGCCCCGAAGTCACTGAAACAAACAGAAGTCTTTGTCATGGTGTCCCATCGCTGCCTTCACTATTTTTGTGACCTTACTCAAGACGTTTCTAACAAGTAAAAGTATATAACAAAGTGTGATTTTTTTCACTTCTTCAACAACGTGAGAAAAAACTTCATCACAGGACGAGACTCTTGATGTTTTGAGTGAAAGTCTGGTCTTTATCATCTAAACTCAGATTCTGAGGCTCTTTCACTCAAACTGGCTGCCTGTATTGTGACAAGTAACAATCACATTAATTTGAAAATGAAATCATGTTCCCCTCAAAATGAATTAACAATGCAGTTTAGTTAAATAGGAATGTAATCTAGTGAAGACAAGGTTGCGATATGCTGTTAAGTTCAAATGAGGTCGCATGATTTTTGCTGCAAACCTTCACAGTTACATTAACGGCTTAAAATGCCACTCAAGTACATTACAGCTAATCTTGAAAATGTGAGCTTTGTTTAGAAGTCATTGACCAAAACAGAGGACTCTGTCATGGTGCCTGCTGCTCGCAAAAAAAGAAACAAAAACAACGGTCTCTGCTTGCAAACAGAGAATTGTTTTTTTTGTCCAAGCAAATACCTCCTCAGGTGGCTGTGGTATTAAAGACAAAAAAATCTAATTAAACAGTCAGTGGTACTACGGCTAATTAACAGTATATTTTATAACATGCATAATTGGTTGAATTATTAACAGCAATTAATCCATGAGCCGATTATCATTAACATGCGGTGTATTAAACTGGTAGCTGAAGCAAGAGGGACACAAAAACAAGGTTTTTTGTAAAGAAAAAGACCAGGTGACATACAAAGAGTGAGACTGAGCGTAAATTAGGGGAGAACATGTTGACATGAAGGTGTAAATGCTCACAGCATCTGCTCCCACTGCACCTGACTGACATGAACACACTGCGGCTCATTTGTTGCCTCTAATTCCTATTCTCCCAGTCATTAACGAGGGCTGCGACAAGAGGGAGAGAAATGAGCGCCGCTGAGCAGGTCTATAAAAAACGCCATCAGTGCCAAACACCATAAGGAGCAATATTTGTTTCACGAAGCATCCCGGCTCAACGATGACAGGTTAAAACAATACGGCTGAGCTGCGTGCAAACAGGTACACACTCAGTCAAGTTGTCCTGAGGGCAGCGCAGCAGTAACATGACCTTGCGGTCAAAACTCATTCATCTGAATAGATAAATACCCCCGCAATTACAGCTCATCTCATACATCTAATGGCTGGTTAATTCAATCACATTGCCCTTGAAGTGCATTTGAGGGTTCTCCCCTTTTCAAGCACAGCAGGCTGTGATAGGCTAAGAGGCGACAGCGAGCTGGAATTACATCAGAATGGGAACATGGCGCTATTGTGCCTGTATGAGCAGCGTATCACTCTTATATTATATCATAAATCAAAGTGGTACAGGATCTGAGCAGTGAAATCCATCACTGAGGGGTTTGTAGTGCATTGTACTTCTCCTCACCAAAGGCGCGTTATGCTTCCCAAGCCCTTGATAACAGATGAAATAAATAAATAAATAAACCTCAAACCAGGTTCAGCAAGCCCCATGCAAAATCCCCTGGTCTGTAAGGAGAGAATGACAGCGGATGATAAGTCTTTATTCTGCACGCTGGGGTCTGTCACGCTGCTTCTTTGCCTCACAGAGGAGGGAACGCCTTGAAATGCCAGCTTCTTTGTGCGTGTCTCTGTGTGTGTGTGTGAGAGCACAAAAGCAGTATATGCCGCCGCTGAATGGCTGTGTATGTTTTGGCAGGATGTAATGAAAGCACGCATGTTAAACACTCCACAGCAGTATATGAGCCGGCTGGGAATGAAAGGTTCTTCACAAAGCTTTGATGGAGGCGATGCACCACGCAGCCTGTGGTGGGAATGCTGGCCCTACTGGAACTTTAACCGCTGCGAGCTTCCATTTATTCACCTGCTACCAAACTCACTCTCTCCTCCTTTCTCTTTTCCTGCTGCTCTCTTACATTCTTTTTCATCTTGAATTTTTATGCGCTCCTTTCTCCCTCATGCAAGGTCTGCTCTGTGCAAACACAGCAAGCTGATCCGTGGCGACAGAGCCAGACGGAGCAAGTAAAAGCTGTGGGACGACTCTCTCACGCTCCCTTCCTCGCTCTCCCTCTCTCTGCAATAACCTTTCTCCCTCTCCATAGTAACCCCTTTTAATAACCTGAAATTTTCCAATAGAATGGGCTTGCATTATCTCTAAAAATATGTACAGAGAGTAACAAGGTGCTAGGCCAGTGGAACAATGGCCGAGTTAGAGCCAGGTAATATTCTCTTATCTCCCGAGCTCCACACCTCAGCTGAGAAATAAGAGGGCAGTCGGAAAAATTCCTGAGTATAAAAACAGGGGAAAGAGGGGGAAAGAAATAAGAAAATGGTACATTATCTTCACAAAAAGTCAGACTTGGGGCAGAGTGCTTCCACAATACAGTACAATTTATTTTTGTCATTCCTTTTCAGATGTGGAGTGGATACATGGAATTGTGCAGCCGCGGTCACTCGCCAGTCTAGACGGTGATTTACTGAAAAACACAGCAGTGTTTTGTCTTCCTGTAAACCTCGCAGCACACCGGAGAACAAAATCAATCCATTTGACTATGCAGAAAAGGCATCGAGCTAAGTTTGCATGTGCTCGCACGAGGAGAGCTTTGTGGCGTAACTCTCGGCAAAGCAGCAAGACGGAGAGAAGGATGAAAAGTAAGTACAACCATTTACACTAGAAATCTCCCCTTTCCTTTCAGTCTTTCATGTTTATCTCTAATAAAGGGAGGAAAATGTAAAAAGTGAGCAAATTTATTCAAGTGCCTGGTGAAGTGCTGGGAGATTATTCACCGACTGTTCTAATGAAAATTAAATCACCCATGAAGTCCTCTTACAGTAAATGCCAAAATAGTTGGGTTCTTGGTATTTTCTGATCTGGAACACCTGATTAGGGCCAATCCAACTAAATAATGCTTCTCTAAGTATTCATAACTTAGCTGGAAGTGGAACTTTTTAACATGGATTGCCTAAATCCACCATTAATCTTCACAAGATAAAGCAGAAAAAGAACTGGATGGAACCAAAACAACCCTCAGGTCGATCTGTGCATCACTGGTGTGCACTATTTGCCTGGAGGAAGCTGGAACTGAACAGAGTAACACGTCAAACCTCCATTCACACCCCAAAGTGCATCACCCATTAGCTGCCGCTAAAGTGACGCCATCAGTAAAGAGTTCATCACCTGCAGGCTCTCCAGTACGGCCGAACAATGCATCAAAGTAGCATGGAAAGCCCAATGTGCAATACCGAAACTGCAGAAGGTGTGATTTTTTTTTTTTGATCGAACATAAAAGCACTTGAAATAAAGCAGTGTGCTACAGAGATGCCCCAGCCTACAAACCCCCATCTTCAGACATAACAGAAGATGCTTCTTTGCTTCAGACTGCAGCAATAGGTATCATAGGTACTTACTTAACTTACATTCATTTTTTTTTCAGTTTAAAATCAACAAAATAAAATCTGCCAGAATAATCACGACAAGCCGATGTTAACCTGCTGTTGTTGAATTTATAAAGGACAAATAGAGTGGCAAAAAAAAAAATCGAGGCAGAATCTTCCAGCAAGGAGAGCACATTACTTTCCTTAAATGAAGAAAATAGCACACCTTTTGCTACTAGTGTCACTCCTTCATTCAATTTCCCATGGTTATCCACAAATCTTTTCTCTTTTCCTATTTGCATCTGTCTGCCAGACCCTTTGATTCAAGCACCTTTAGTTCTTTGTACCGTCTGTTACTCTAGTATTTCCATACGGCCCCCTCCTACCCTCTGACCATTCCTATAAATTGGGTCCTCTGGAAATGTTTTGGGTTGGTAAGCCCCCCGTATGCCGGAATACCAATAAACAACCCAATAAACACCCACTACAGCAAACTTTGAAGGGCTAAGAGTGAAATTTCCTCAACACCTTTCCATCACCAGTGAATAAATTTCACAACTTCCTCTCCAGTCACTGATTAAGCATCAAAAACTCCTCTCCATGCAACAAAGCTACATATTCAGAGTTTTTATTCCCTTTCCTCCTTAAAATGATTTCTTCTTCAAGAATATGCAGATCTATGGGGTCCCTGCATCTTCATTTGCTGTAGCTCGAGCACACCAGCTCACCTACGACTCCTCTCAAACACCATAAAACTACTCCACACTACACCGTGACAAGTTGTAGTATTGGAGTAATTCAGCCATACATGTTGGAAATGGAACGGAAACCAATTCTGAAGAAGAAAAATGATACAGAAAGAAGTCTGAATCCGTCTTTTTGAGATTCATACATTGCAATCTCTACTGCTTCCTGCTTTTTTTCCCCACTCATGTTTCTTTTAGCACATAAAACATCACACAGATGTGTTAACAAGGTAGAAAAAAAAACCTTGATTTTTACCGGAGGGCGTCTGAGATTTAGGAAAGATCAAGGTCATACTTAAAAGAAGCCAAGAATGAGTGTCAGAAGAAGACAAGACACAAACCTCAGTGTCTAAGTCAGTCATTTTGCATATTTTGTAATACCGTCACAGAAGGAGAGAGCAAAATGAATTCATGCAGATCAATATATGTTATAATTAGGGCTACAACTAAAGATTATTGTCACTAAAAGTCACAAAATTATGATAAATGTCTATTAGTGTTTCCTGAAGCCCAAATGACATCCTAAAATGTTTGTTTCATCCACGACCCAGTTTTCTGCCAAAGAGGAGGACATAAAACTGAAAATATTCACATTTAAGACTCTGAAGTCTGAGAATTGTGACTTTTTAATTAACTCATCATCGAAACAGTTGATGATTAATTTCACAGTTGTCAACGAATTGATTAATTGTTGCAGCTCATGATATAACTGAGAAACTGTTTCTGTTAACATGAAGAGAAAGTTTTCAGCATATCTAATGAATTAATAGTTAAAGGTAAATAAAGCACTACATCGCACTGATGCAGAAATAAAATGAAAATACAGTGTGGTTTGTAACTTCTCCAGGCTTCCTCCTAACAGTAAGTTGGCTGGAGTGGGCATCAACTGAAAATTGGATTCATCACTGAAGAACCTTAGCCCAGTCATCAACAGTCCAATCCTTGTGATCCCAGCAAAGACTAGCCAGGCTTTAGTCTGCCTTTTATTGATGAAGGGCTTCTTCCTGCCCTGTGTGACTTCAGACCAGCTTCAAGAAGTCGGTTTCCAACTGTCCTTGCCCAACAACTCACATTTCTCCACACTGTTGACTAATTTTTAAGGTTCCTGGAGGTCTGACAAAGATTCCTGACACAGAAACGGATGAGTGACTGTCATCTGGTGGTAGAAAGATGTTTCCTGCCACGACCAGCGAGCAGTTTGGTAGAACCATGTTGGGCTTGTTTTTTTCTTAGTGTAATGAATGGTTTTCTTGGAGATCTTCAGTTTTTTGGCTACCTGTCTCTCACTCATACCAATTTCTAGCAGTGCCAAGATGGCTGCCTTTGTGGCTTCACATAATTCTTTTGTTTTAGGCGTTATGTGAGAGCTGACAACGTCTGAGTTGTGCTACGGCTTGAACGTCAGCAGGAAACCACTCTGCACCTGCAGATGACATGAAATGGCCTCTTGTATACCCTGGGAATACAATGAAGCTTAAACATGTCAAACAGGACATGAAGCATTATGGAATCAGCTGCATTTTTTGTCGTGTTCATTGTATTGTTCCGGTAATTAGTGGTACCAGGCATTAAAATGAACAAGAACATTTTTTCCATGACTGTATGTCTTGCAAAAGCTAATAAGCACACACTCAAACATAGACAAATCTTAGGTAATTTTCAATGTGCACTTCAAACAGTTTAATATTACTTATTTAGTCATTTTCATGCTTGAAGTGTTAGAGAAGTGTAAACGTTCATTATTACGAAAGGTGACGATGCCACCGTGCAGTTCTACCATGCATGTGTTAAAAGGTTTCAGGAGCAACATGGTGCTGGTGTGCTGCTGGGAAGGCGGCTAATTTTGGACTGAAACAGGCTTTCGACTGTGGGATTGCATGTGATATTGTGAAACGCCACGTATCTCTCCGGAATAGAACATCATGCCGGTAATGGAACAGTCTGAGGTGTAACATTTGGGTAAGAATCACACCTGCCATCATGTTATAATCTGAATCTTCAAATGAACTCTCCACTCAGCGTTCCTCCTGCCTCCTGGACTGGTTCAGTTCACAGAATCTGGAGGCAGCGATACGATAAAACGGCCACTATGAATTATTACGGTGCTGCGTTTTTATTTGCATCATTGCTCACGAATGCAGAGTAATTAAACGAGGAGCTACCTTACAAAAGACTGTTATTGTCTCGCGTTATATCTCCAGACGTAATGCCACGGTAGTCCCCCCATCTCCTTTTTCTTCCTTTGGTACCGAATGTAAACAGGCTGCTTTAAGTGCCTTCTACAAATGACAAATGCCGGTGTTTTTGTGTGGAGGAGCTTCTCACATTACCGCGCTTCGCATTCTATCACTCACTTACCCAAGTGGCATTTTCAGAATCTTGGCTCTTCATTTTCAATATGTGCACAATGCTCTAAGTGAATTCCTGTCATCCTTACACTATGCATGTCAGTATGTGCTGCGTAACTGGAGGCTGGCAACTGATCCCCGCAGTGTCACAGAGACAAATCCCACTACATTTATGGTCCTCGGTGAACAGAAGGATTTAAGCTACTAATTACAGAGACTTAAATTCCCTTCACAGCTACGTTTCTGCAACTCCGCTAAAACCGTGTGTGTGTGTGTGTGTGTGTGTGTGTGTGTGTGTGTGTGTGTGTGTGTGTGTGTGTGTGTGTGTGTGTGTGTGTGTGTGTGTGTGTGTGTGTGTGTGTGTGTAAAATGCACATAACCTTGAATGTGAGAGTGTGTTCACGCTGTGTGTTTGTTGAGAAGGTGATAAAAAGAAATCTCCCTCTCAGAGACGCCTGTGGAAACCAACACCCAACACACCTGTGGACTCTGCCAGACCAGATAAACACTTAAATGCATCACATCTCCAGTGACACTTTGCTGCAGCACTCCAGGGAGATGGTGCCAATGAAGATTTGCCCATTTTCCTTCACATCCAATCAAGTCACTGTCAGCTCCGGACAAGACTTTTTTTTTTTTTTCCAGAAAAAAATAAAAGGAGATGAGAACCTTTGCTGCGAGGCTCACGTGGTTAAGCCAAACTAAGAGCCTCTTTTCAATTTTCTGAGAAATAATGACGGCATTTCAGTCATACCCTGCAGCAATTAATGAGGCTCTTCAGCTCCTGCAATCCTGTCAGCATGTTAATAATCTTACCTGGAGGTATCAAGAGTTTCCCACGCCAAATTTTATTTTCTGACTGCCTGCTACTTAAAATAACAGCTGATGACTGAGGATCCTGTGAGAGATGAGAATCTAAACAAATGACTGTAATTACTAATCCTCTACGAGCTCAAATAGCAACAACAACAGGAAGAAAAAAAAAGAGGGGGGGGCTCCGGTTTCAAACACCAGCGAGAGAGAAAGCGAGAAATACCATGTCAGCAATCAAACCTAATGAGCTGACTGACTGGCATCTCCATTGTGTTGTCAGTCACGTCATGAGTTTAGCTGCGGTGGAGGGAGACTGTCGCTGGGGTGTTTTCGACTATACTCGCAGTGCTGATGCGCCACAATCCCAGCATACAATGTTCCTAATGCAGTGGATAAAGAAAAGTGAGATGGTGTGGGTGTATACATGCATAAGAAAGAAATGCAGCTGAGGAGGAAGAGCATGTGTGGGCAAAGTGTCCATGCCAAATGACATCAACGTGACCCAAGTGGCATCACCATGGAGATGCCCCGCAGAAAAAAAACGAGCCGTCGACTAAAAAAAACTTAGGCGAAAACGGTTTTTAAAAGTCTTGTAGGTGGGAATGTGAGACGCACACCCCTTCAGATCAGCATCTGCCAGTGCAAGGCGTCGCGCAGCGTGTTGGGCGTGTGTGACGGCACTGCGTTAACAAAGCCATGTGGGAATACGCAGGGCGCCGCAGATAGACGTGAGGAAAGAGGGAGTGGAACAGATGGATAGAACGTAGCGGCGACGGAGTGACAGCCAGACAGTGTGAGCTGAGTGAGCAAATGAGATACAACAGCAGTAAAAAAAGAAAGAAAGAAAGAAGAAAACAGCCTGAAATAGAGAGACGGGTGTTAAGGACCGCATCGGGGAGGTGTGGAGTTGGGTTAGTGTGTTCTGTTCTGGGGTGTGATGTTTGCTTTGCTGGCACATTCAGGCCCTGGTGTTTAATACCCCCAGCGATTCCTCCCGCTACAGATACTCCCCAAGTGTAAAGGGCTCCATTTCCAATCTGTAGTAGTGTTTACTTCTATTGACCCGGTGGCAGCCCGGCTTTCAGCACACAAACAGCCACCTGCTCCAGCCCGTCGCTAATGATCAATTCGTCCATCAGCGCAGCCTGGATGGGACAAACGAGGGCCGAGGGTGGCAGGTATGCTGGAGCTTTATGAGGACATGATATTGCTGTAAATGAGCGGCCCGGTGGGAGATGTGCACAGGAACCGCCACAGGTGTGTGTGTGTGTGTGTGTGTGTGTGTGTGTGTGTGTGTACTATACTCCCATATACACCAGCAGAAGTGCACACGAGGAAATGTGCTGACAGTTTCCTTCAGGACAACAGAGGTATTCACCCTGATATTTAAATAATGGGGGAGACTGTTGGTACAGGAATAGCCCCGAGCAAAGCCAGCCAGAGTCTCAGGCCGTTTAGATTCTCAGCTAGAGTCCGTAAGACACAACAGATGATGAGGACGGTGTCTCAATCTGGATGCTTCACTGCACTACATACACACACGAGAAAACACACATATCAGTGGAATTAATTAAACTAAAGCAAGTTTTGATTGGCTATTTGGCCACTGGAGAAATACAAACTTCACAAGAAGGCACGGACAGACTGATATTATCCTTTACACGGTTGCTCCCTGCAGTTTTTGAATGGTAATTATAAAAATTGAAAGTGTGGCATCATTTCAGATGGGGAAAAAAAAAAACAATCCTAAGAAGGTGAAATACAAACTCAGCCAGAAGTGTTGTTAGTTTGGGTAGCTGGGACTCGGATGGGACTCATTGGTCTTGTTTCTGAATCTGCACACATCCTTAATGACAGCACACTGTGAGGGCATGTAAAGAGACAGACAGGGCTGCTTAAAACTGCATGGATTTTATGATGGGCTACCGGAACATCGATGCAGCAGCCAAGTGTCTTTTTTGGCACCACCCTGGCAGAGGTAAAGTAGAGTTTGCACAGCAGAAACTTTGGGCAGCCATGAAATGGCACCAATGTTTATTAAACAGCAGTTACTGTACGCAAGCTCTATGAGCATTCAGGAAACAGAAAAATGGAGGTCTGTTCTGTAAAATTACAGTGCGGGTTCTACGTCGTTGATGGCGATGTTAAAGCGGAGCAAATTACTACTCAACAGACACTGAGAAGCAGGAAAATGCCAATTGCGGTCATCTTAGAGCTTATTAAATCTGCATTTTTCTTCGCTGAATTTAGCCAATATCACACAGTCAATTCTCAGGGCCACTCAGACATGCTTACCTTGGACTACATACTTTGTTCTCCCCAAAAAACGGCCCTGAAAGAGGTTCTACAAGGATAATTTCTGCAATGAAAACAAGCTCAAAAGGTTTGGGCTGCCCCGAAACAACCTGCAGATTTTTACAGTACAAAATGGTCTCTTGTTTCTTCGATAACTCCAAGGACGAGGCACTCACCGGCTGCACTTCCTTGACCCGAGGTGAACTATATGATTAGTCTTCCTAACAAACTGTTAACTCTCCTTGCTTATTTTTCCGACATATTCAGAGTGATTAGCTTTTGTTGGTGCTACTTTGGCTCATATAAAGCTTGTATTTGTGGTTTTTACATTTTAAAAGAGTATTAACTGCACATTGGAAAAAATGCGCCTCTCAAAAGAAAAGAAAAATAACTTTTTTCAAGGAACTTTTACCTTAAAATAAGTGGAAAAAATCTGCCAATAAAGCAAGTGAAAATGGCTTGGTGAGATTTCTTCAAATAAGATATATTTAGAATATTGAGATCTTAAAATTAGCTGGTAAAACTTATTTTAAGCTATATTTAACCAGGATTGTCAAGCTTAGGTGTCTTAAAATAAACCAGATACGCTAAAAAAAAAAAAAGATTTTTGCTGTAATGTAAACTCCTAATTTGAGATGTATTAAACTTATTGAGTTTTCTTGTAAAATACAACTCAAAAGATCATTTGAAGATTGTTTGACTTAAGATAATTAAGATGCATTGCCTTAAAAAAGTCCTTCCATCTTGCTAAAATGTCACTTGTTAAGTGAATTCATCTTAAACAAAGTGGGATGAGACATTTTGACTAAAAATAAACAGACCTGGTCAGATTTTGGGTTTTTTGCAGTGCAGTTTTCCATTTCTCTGTAATCTAGCACAATGCCTATAACCAACTCAGCCCTGGAACTCAGATTATTTTCTGATGCCTGCCGAAAACTGTACGTGTAGATAAATAAGTTAATATTATAAAATGTGAGGTAACAGAGTTAACTAAGTGCCATTGTGTAGATGACTGTCAGGAATCTGGCAATATCAGAATCATGTTGCTGGGAGACTTCATGACTTTGAAATTGTGATAAATATATTCTTCAAGATCAACTGACCCAAGAAGACGGGACGTGAATTTGGAAACAAAGCGCATCAATCAGGCTCGAAAGGTTAAATAAATATCATAAAAGTACAACAACTAGTGGATTAGAAACATCTAGAGAGATCTGGAAACTAAAGCCTTCTAAACTGGATGGTACAGAATAAACATTTTATTTGGAGATTTTTCTTTCCAGCATTTTTAGGATTTTATTTTTTTTCCCCACCTTCACTTCTGTAAAAGTACTGATTGATGCAGCAAACTGAACTGTCAGAGAAGAAACAGGGCTTCCAGGGTATTTTTAGCTTTCCCTCTTAAGGACGAGATACAGGAGAAACCTAATTGATGTTGCAGATGAAGAAAAGAAGCACAAGAACAACAGAGCGGAAGCTTGAGGAAAGGCAAACACAGGAAAGTCAAAATGAAGTTTTGCGTCTTTTGTGTGAGCTCTGAGACAGTTGGTTGAGTGTTTGTGTTGAGGTGAGCTGTGGGGGTTGTGGAGGAAAGGAGGGCCATCTTCAGGGATAGGAAGATAAATGCAGCTACCTGCCAGCATGGAAACCAAGCAGCCTATTGTTAGGATTGATTCTTGGCATTAGTAGGTTGAATTAATCCCGGTGGTTTGAGGGGAATTAGTGTTTTGTTCGGATCCGTACACCTCATTAGTGGTGTGAGTGGAATCCAGAGACAGTTGGAAGCGTATCATAAAAATACAGGGCCTCTAGAAAAACAGAAACCCACCAGCTTAGGTACCAATGAAACCAAAAATAGCTTCCGTTTTAGCAGATTAGGGGCTGGTTTTACTGCTTCAGAACAACCAGGAAGCATTTGATACGCAAATAAACCCAAACCTGCAGGTTAATCAGCAGGCATTCTGAAAGGACCAGAAACTAATCTGAATCCAGCACCTCGCTGCACCTTATCTCATCTGCCTATTAGGATTTCCACACAGGTTTGGGAGATGATAGTGAGAGATGGCACTCTGTACATTAATCTGACACCTTGATGGATGAAACACTGGTGGCTGACATGCACACACTGCCTCATTTTGCCAGAGACAGACACTTCCTGATCATCTTCTCTTTGATAAAGCACGCAAGCAAAGGCCAAATCATTCAAAGTGGATAAAAAAAAGGGATCATGTGTATTAGGTAGACAGAGAGAAGAGAAATAAAAAGCTTGGGCCAAGGGTTATTTTTTATGAAGATTAAGAAATATTGCATATACCTGCATCACTGACAGCATATTTCCCCGAGTGTGCATCAGCACAATTCTTTTAGAGGGGCATTAATAAGTAAAATTTTCTTCCAATCTTGGAAAAAATAAAAGGCAGCTGTGTGTGTGTGTGTGTGTGTGTGTGTGTGTGTGTGTGTGTGTGTGTGTGTGTGTGTGTGTGTGTGTGTGTGTGTGTGTGTTTTCTGCATATGTATGTGTGAGGGATACAACATGATGCAAGGGTTTCCAAGCCACTTGTTTACTGTAGTTTGAACACATGGGCTGTGTTTTTACTTTTGCATGATGAAAACAGCATGGGCCGACAGTCATTTCTCTGTCCAAAAAATGTCAGCCTCTCAGTGGCCGCCCACGCAGACAGGAGTGTCCACGGCGTTATGAAGTATTGCAATGACCGAGTTAGCAACACCCTGCCAGTGTTTGGCTGTCAGTATCCCAGGCATGTGATTAGCCTGAGGAACAGAGGGGAACTGCTACCTCCACCACTGCACGCTGCTGCTCAGTTAATTAAAACACCGACTTTCAACTAAACGCCACATTATCACAACGGCAAAGACAGGAAGCTGGAGAAAAAAAAACCCCAAGGCTAGTGTACTGTGCACACTTTTCCCATCCAGCCTTTTCTGCATCGGGGGCAAATTTCCAGACGCCAATCACACAGCGCCTTTGTGCTCGTGTCTATGTGTGTGTGTTTATGTGTGTGTGGATATATATCCTCCGTGGCCCATGGCAGCTGTCGCCTTTTCTCTCCCCGCTGCATCCTTTTGCGAATTTCTCTGTTCTCTAAACAAAAACCAACAACGGCATCAAAACAAACAGCTCGCTGCTGATGCCACACTTGGCTGCGCGCACATATAAACACGCAGATCGGTTGGAATAAAGAATAAGAAATTGACATGTTCCATAGGATGCTGCACTCCTGGAGCTACTACAACATGCATGTGGCCTCGTGTACGTGTGCAGCTCAGCTTTTGGTAGCGGAACGTGAGGCAAGCGAAAGAATAGTGACTTAATTATCTAAATGGCTGCTGCGGAGATTACCGAGGGCAGTGAGCATCCATCTCTTTCAACACCACCGGCTTAGAGTGCACGGCCGAGGAGGAGAGATCAACAGATATAGACATCAATAAGAGAGACAGACCAGCAATGAGAGAGTGAAAAAAGGCGACTGGGAGAATTAAATGAGAGCAAGAGATAGGAGACAATGTGGAAGAGAGCCGGAGGAGTGGCCACGGTGACAGTGATTTACAGCGGAGAAGTTTGTGAGCCGGCTGGCCGAGCAGATCGCATCCTCGCCTACAGAGGGTTCGCCGACAGCAGGGATCATGACATCACCTCTGTCGCCATGGCAATGCCCCGCATCTTCGATTTTGCTCTTCCTGTCATTACCATAGGAGAGCTCCAGGGCTGGATTGTATCTTCTCCCCCTCTTCCTCCACCAAGCAACAAAGGCTCCACGTTTGGGTCGCTTACATGAGCGCGCTTTATTGACTTGTGCGCGGCCAGGCGGCTACAGAGGTCATCCTCAGAGTGGAGGGCCTCGGGTTTGATCCTCCTCGAGTGCACACAGTCTTCCCTTGAGCGAGATGTTTAACCCGTACCTGCTCCAGAGGCCTCGCTCATGCTGGTTGACCCTGCACCAACAACTGAGAGCTGAGAGTTTCCATCCAGAGGGTAAACCGTATATGAAATGGTAATAAAAAGATTTATGCTGCAAGCGTGCATGTGAATCACCGTGCAATACTGTAGCACTGATTTAACCATTTGAGGCCCAAAACCAGCCACCGGGTTTAAAATCTGTTATCTTTTCTTTCAAATTCACAACAATTACACCATTTAGCAGAGAAAGAAACTGTAAAAACTGGAGGAATCAGAAGATTTTCAGCTTTCAGATGGTCTTCAAACTCATCATGTAGGATAGGATGATTCCATTGGGAAGGTTACTCAAATCTGACCTTAAAACTGTGATATTAAGGTTAGATTTGATCATTTAATAATTTGCCACCAATGTATGTTTTTAAATGATTATCCCTCTGAACTCTTACAGACACGAAAGACACATTATCATTTTAAAAATCATCAAAATTACTCTTTGATCAAAGCCAGAAACTGAAAACTGGAAGAATATTAAGACTTTTAACTTTCAGACTGCCCTTGAACTAAATATGCAGGATGTGTGATTCCGCTGGGAAAATCAATCAAATCTAACCTTAAAATTGTGATATGTCTTCAAAATCCTAAATGCTACCCTGCATGGTACATTTGGAAAATTGCTTATATATATATATATATATATATATATATATATATACATACACATACACACACACACACACACACACACACACACACACACACATATTGGTAATTATTAACCTCAGTAAATCTAAAAGGCATTTTATCATTTCAGTATAAATAAAGCTGCAACTTAAATCTGAGCCAAAAACTGCAAAGAAATGAAAGAATGGTCACATTTCTTGAACTGCTCGTTAGTGACATACCATTTGGCCGGCAAATTACCTTCAGCATGAGGTTAATATTTGGATATTTCAGAAAAAAAAAAAAAAATCACTCTCTTGTACATGTCTAATTTTAAAAGATTGCCAAAATAAACCAGTTGCAGCAGATCTTGACAGAAAAACAACAAACTGTACGCTGAACTTAGAAGCACTGATCGACTCAGCTGCATCCAACAGTTATGTAATAAAATTTCAAGGACTGTTCAGCTGAACTGCAGGCTGTGTTTATACAGACGCCATTTTTTCCAGTATTGATAACACCTGTGGGCACAAAATGTTTTACAATTATTGAAGGAATTCAACTTAGTTTTTTAATGATTTATTACACTGTAACTTTGTCATACTGCTCATCGTCAGTTTTCATAAAGGTGCAAGACTTTACATTGCAGCAAAAAATGAGCCCAGTGGGAGTAAAAGTGAAACTGCAAGGCTTTCAGAGGGTTAACAAAGAACAGAATCCTACCTCTACCACTACCCAGAACACTCTGTTCCTTAGAAAAAAACTATTAAATGCCTTCATTAAAATGTTCTTGTTGAGTATACATAATAAGCGGAATTGAGGAGGAAATGACAACTCACACAGCCAACATTTTCCTTGTTAAAACTTTAAGCTTTAGTGTCTGACAGCAGAGACTGTGGTAAAGAAAGCACGCTTATGACGGGAAAGCTCACTGGTTTGAATCCACAAACTGTCTGCAGGAAACAGAAAATGAACAACTACCACAAAAAACTACTGTCAATAAGCTGCTGAATAGGACACACTGTTCGACAACTTCCCCGAGTTGTACTGAATAGTATCTTCCACAAAGTTCTTTCCCTGCTTATACTGAACTGAACCCAGCGCCAGCATGTGATTTAGTGATATCGGGGAATTCGGGCCCACATTCTCTCTGCCTAATCGCCTTGCTTTCCCCCAGTGACACCCAACACAACACTAACAATCGGGCTGCGTCGTTCACTTCCCTGGTGAGAACATGCTGAACTCCGAGGGAGAAGGGAAGCAAACATTAGGCCAACCTGCAATCTGCAAAACCACAAAAAAGCAGAATAAGTAGCTATTTCAGGCAGTAATGGTTATTCAGGATTAGGTCTGCACAGTTAATTGAACATTATTCAGGATTTTGGCTTCCCACAATTCAGTGATCATGACTGGCATCTTAAAGGCTCAGTTCATTGAAAATCTAAGTGCATAAAGTCACTTGGTTTCAACTAAATCCAGCAATAAAATGCCTTATTCCACTCTTTTCAAAATAATTTTTGGCCACACAAACTGAGTGGAGACTAGAAGTTTCTCTGTGCACAGCTGCTTACTAGCATCTACTGTTGCCTGCATGGAAGGCATTTATTGAACATCTGTAAACTGGAGTGACTTCATTTAAATACTTGGTCCCCAGAATCAATGGATAATCATGATAAATAATCGTGATCTCAACACTGATCAAAATACTTGTGACAATAACTGTGCATATAATTACATTTGACTATTATTTCCAAATTGCCATCGACTATAACAGAAATCTAAAATGCTCAGCTAGTCCTGTAAATCAAATCATTTGGTTTGGACTTTTGTAAATCTAATACTAGAATGCCTCAATTTGCTCTTTTCAGAGTAATTTTCAACAACATAAATGTCGGAGTTGCTGCACTGCAGTAGTGGAGACTCGAAGCTTCTGTGTGCACAGCTGCTTAAGTAGCATCTCCTGCATGTGAAGCATTTAGGAAACATCTGTAAATTGGAATATCTATCAACAAGTAGATGTTCAGCAAAGTGAGGCATTTTTTTTGAGATGCAGTGAATTTAGGTTAAGATTATTTTACGTCTTGATGCAAGTGCTCCATTTGACAATTTTGTCCCTAAAGTTAATGAATAATCATAAACAATGGCAATCTCAACAGAAATCAAAACAGTTGGGATTCTCATTTTGGCTGTGCTTGTTCAGCCCTAATTGTCATGCATATGATTATGAAAAAATGAATTTGATTTCAAAGCTATTGACTGTTAAAAACAGGTGATTCGCTCGCTTCACTTGAAATGCGAACACATGCTGAGAATGCTGTTCAGAGGCAGATCTACATTAGTGAGTTGCTTTCGAAGAGCCTTTTTACAGCTTTAACTCAAAATGGAACAGTACAAGGAGATATCTAATAAATTAAAGGCTGATGTTTTCTTTTTAGAGAGTTCAATTACATTAAAGCTGAAGCGAAATAGGGTTCAGATGTGCTGCGCATCAAATTCCCAACTCAGTCAGCTCCAATCCTTTACATGATGCATAATGACAGAGCCGCCTTTATTGCCGATTTTGTTGCATCTCTTCATTGCTCTTTCCTACATAACACACAGTCAGGAGTATCAGTGCAGATTTATTTATAGTACAAACACAAAACTTCTTACTCCGAGACACATTGTCTCCCACCCAGGTGCATACAAATGTACACCCAGGACGGAGCTCTCTCCCTGATTAAGCCAGGCCATCTGCTTGAGTCCCACATCACCACTGACGGCTGCTGCCTGTCCAGGCCGGCTCCAGTCGAGCCAGAAATCCCCCCGTGTGATCCGACGGCATATTAATCTCCTCAAATCTCAACCTTTTCAAAAGGGCAGACACCACAGTAACCTCGGTGCAGTTGTTCAGGGCAACATCGTCTCACACTCCTCCATACATGATTTCTTCACTCCTGTCCTAGACGACATGAAAAGTGAAGACGAGAGTATTTTCGTTTTCTCCTCATGCGTTTCTCTTTCTCTCTCCCACTTATCTCATGTCTCTAGGTGCTTTCTCTAAAAGCCATTCTCTGTCTCTGTCCGTCGCTTCATATCTGTATGAACACAGCGGCCTTTCAGAGCGCACCGAGTGGCGCCGCAGCCCGGTCTGGCTCAGAGGAGCGGTCGGGGAGGTATAGATTAATGGCCTAGGAGACAGCCTAGGCAAGTGGAATGAACAAATAGAGAGGCCACTGAAATGACCATAAAGAAAAAAGGAGGGGAAAGAGGGGGAAAGATAAGGAGAATGAGGCATGCACTAAACTCCAGGAGAGGTGCCGACTTCGGGAACGTGTTCTGTCAGAGTGCAGATTTTACACCGCTGTCAAAGCGACTGCAAATTACATCTGAATCGGTCGATGTGCGTCATCCGGAGAGGGTTTGCGACCTTCCTTCCACCTGAGTTGGATGGAGGTCAGACACAGATTTACTGAGCAGCCATCTCCGTTAGGAATGGAAACTTCATGTAATCTACTTTGGCCGAAGATTCACGTTCTGCTTGACTTGTCCAAAAAAAGTGACAAAGGGAGAAAGAAAGAAGAGAGGAGAGTGGAAGAATTTCCGAGTTGACTGGTCAGAGAGAAGCTCAGCTTTATCTAAATGTAACTCCAGCTACAGCAGTTCATTGATTAGTCAACAAGCAGAAAATGAACTGACAAAGATTTTGATAAGCAATAAATCATTAAAGACATTTATTCAGCAATCAGACTGAAGGTCGGGTTAAGGTCTCTCAGAACTAGTTCTTCCAAAGTGATGTCCACCAAAATTGGTTCTGATTGAAAGGTTAGCCATGTAAGAGGGAGAAAAGAGGCGCAAGATCACGTAAAAAAATGGGAATAACGACATTTCATTGATTCAGAATCTCTCCTGGGAGAAAGTGTTGCACTGGGTTATCCAGCTGAGAAGTTCCACAAATAGTTGAGCAATAAAATTTTTAAAAAGGCAAAGAAGCAAAGTAGAGCTGCAAACCTTATTCCACAGCTGAACCCATCAATTAATAAGATAAGAAATACTTTTGTCTTTTAAAAAAATAATTTAAAAAAGCAATAGTAAATACACAAAAGAGAAAATAAGGCAGTCCTTTGAAATGAACAAGCAGTCAATTTCTGTTCAAGAGAAATTAAAATTTGTACCGTGTCAGCTGTGGCTCAGGTGGTAGAGCAGGCTGGCCATTAATTGCAAGGTTGGCAGTTTAATTTCCAGCCCCTTAAAGTCCTTGGGCAAGACACTGAATCCACATTGTGTTTTATAGAATAGCTAACGCGAAAAAGCACCGCTGTTTACCATTTTAATTGGATACCCCAAAACTAAACCGAGTCCCAAATAGCAGCTCTCTGGGCAAAATTAGAGGTGATAAAGAAGCATTTTCTGATGGAAAGAATGACAGGCTCCCAAAATGAAAAAAATAAAGTTGGTTCCAACCTCAGACTGCACATAAAAGGTTGGCATAACCAGCAAGACATCACCCCTGGTTTGTGGTTTTGAAGCATTGAGTTTGGAACTTACCCTGCTTTATTGTGTATTTTCCTCTAAATGGGACCATAATTTACTAAATTAACATCCTGCTGTATTGAATGAGACTTTAAAGTAGCATGTGAGACCATAAACACATTGGGAAAACATTTACTAAGTTAGAAAATCAAGTGAGAAATACGGTCATTTCCTCATAGACTTCTATGCAATCTATTTTTTTGCCCTCTGCTGGCTGTTGGAAATAATACATTCACTTCTACATTACTTTTACTTTTCAGATCTTCAGCCTGTGTCCATCTATTATATACAGTTTCTGCCTAAAAAACTTTTTTTTAAATTCAGTGGTTACAAACAATTCAATATTAGCACCATAAAGATACATCAGAAGTGCACAGTTTAATATTTGCTTATTTATCGCAACTCATATAATCATTGCACGCATAGCAAACAATCTGACAGATGCTGATGGCAAACTGCTATTGTGTGTGGCTAAGCATTGCTAATATTGAAAACACAAGCAATCTAAAGCGATTTGCAATTTACGATGGCCATTTTAGCAGTGTTTAATTTGGCAGATAACTGATGAATCAAAAAATAACCAGCTGACTAGCAAATATTGCTATTATTTGCGGTCCTTAAGGTGAGCTTGATATTCTGTAAACGGTTCTGCAGAATAACATCGATTTTGGAGGATGCATTCTGAATAAGCGACTCGAGAAAGAACGTGTTGTGAAACTGCTCAGAGAATTTTGAATGTGCCACAAATCTGTAGAGCCTGCATGTATTTTTTGCTCTTTATTTGAATGAACGAAATGTGCTGCAGCCACAGTAGATAGTACTAGAGAGAGAAAGGTTTTTTTTTTTTTGTCTTGCCTTCTTTGTCTCTCTTATTTTCACTTTCTTGCTCCCTCCCCATCTCCTCCTTCCCCACATTGCCTCAGCTGTACTCTCACACACAATCAGCCACATGAGTCCATGACCAACACAGATGAGAGGGAAGGGGAGAGACTGGAGCGGGGGAGAGTGTCGGTGGAGGTTGTTGGGTAACATCAGAGATAGCGGAAGTGAAGTGAGAGATAAAAGGAGGAGAGAAAAGGGAGAGCGAGGGCGAAGCGAAGGAGGAGAACCGTCAATGACAGAGAGGGAAAATGAGAAAAGCCCAGGGAGATGGGGAAAAGGGCTGAAAGAGGGAAAAAAAACACTCACACACACACATGTTGTTTAATCAATATGGTGGGAATGTGGCCCCATGGTAAATCACTTTCCTGGCAATAACAGAGCAGCCACTATCCTTCTTTTTAATATGTTGCCAGAGCATCGGTGGGTGATACACAGCAGTATATAGCGTAGAAGAAGGAAGAGAGAGAATACAGACAAGCAGGGGAGTCTATGGTTGTGATGTATAAGCCTGGACAGTCGGTCTGCACTCAGATAAAAGAGGCGAATCATGATTAGGTTGGGTAAAGTGTCCATGCTGGCCTTTTCCACACAAGCACCCTCACATAAAGAGAAAAGCTTGAGCCGGTGGGAGAATCCGTCCCCCCACCTCTTATCGTGTGTCTTTTCACATGAGCTCTCAATGCATCAAAACTTGCCGTCCGCGGAACAAGGACCCACTATAATATGAGTGGGTCAAAAAAAGAAATTTCATTACGGAGGGAAAAACTATCACTCTCCTTTGCTGGTCACATCGATTTAGCGGGATATTGAAGGTCGGCAACTTTTCCCACCGTGGCCTTACGAATCTGTCCGCCTGTCACCGTGCAGAGTGCCACCAGATTAAACAACAGCCCGACAGGCTGACCTTCACTTAACTATCTGACCGCAGGGCACATCGTCCACCATGTTTTTTTTATTGACTTGATTCCATCTCGCTCGATCTCATCTTTGGCCCGCTGTGTTTGAGGCCGCTCGGCAAATGTTGTTACCGTAAACGAGAGCGGCTTCTCAATTGACATGGGTCCCCTTTAAAGTGGTGCTAAATAAGTAATGGGGCGTCTCATCTGCTTTGGCCAGCCAGTTGCTGGATGGGTTACAGTAAAGGGAGATTAATGGATGGGCAAATGGAGATAAATGTATGAGCTAAATGGAGGCACCCAACCAGCCCGTGATGAGGCCCAGTGACATATAGCACTGATGTACGGCTGGACAACTGTCAAAGTGACCATCGATCCTCAGTAAGGTGCAGGATACAGGCAGACAGAGCTTCTTTTTTTACTAATACTCAAAGGTGCATTTATTAAATGTTCCATGAATGCTATTGTATCAGCAAATCTGAGCCTGAATACAAATCGTAGAAGGGACAATGAAATGAGTAATGTGTCATCTGGAGACACAGTTTTCAGATGAAATGGTTTACTATCGTACCGAGATCAAATGCAGAAGGACTGAAATTTAACACTGAAGACCTGGTTACAGTTTCACTGTCTGTACAGACTAAAGCCAGACGTGGATTTAAATTGCTTCAAAATTTAAAAGGGTCACCACTTGAAGCTAGAACTAAGCTGGAGATGGAAACTGGACATAATTTGTTGATTAATCAGTTAGTTGGACAAACAATTTAACAGACCTTTTTTTCCTGCATATTCTGCTTTACATTTACTATTCTGACTGGTGACATCTCATCCTAAGGGATTCTTTGTGCAGGTGATATCCTTGCTTCTGTTTTTTTTCTACTCTTACTCACATTTGGGCTGAACAGAATAATTAATGCATGTTTGCTTTTCTTTTCAGTTATAGCAATTTATGATGTCCAACCAACAAACTACACTGAGTTGGAGGTATTAGCTTTTCCTCCACAATCAAATTAACTAGTCCTAATCATGTGAAATCATCCAGGCATGTTAAAATAATGAAGACTTAAAATGTTTAAATGAATGTAAAGAAAAGCTAAGTTATAAAGCCAATTGTATTAAGATACCTCAACATGAACGTAATTTTTAAAATCAACTGATGCAGAAATTTGAGTTTATGCTACACACAATACTAAGTCAGTGCAATTACCAACATTATTATTTCAATGAAACTCCTCAAAATAATGTTTGCAACTTTTATTTAAATCTGTAATTTGAAATTGTATTTTTCAATTAGGCATTAATTAAGTGGTGGAAATGGGTCAAAATCTTGGTCAACTGACGGTGTGCCTGCACAAGATCCCAGAACAACTGAGGAGTTTGCCTGCTGATTTTAAATGATTTGCGGTGTTGGTTACTGAAATGATACACCAACTATTATTTGCAAAGTTAAACTAAACTTTTTGGCCATCTGTTTGAACAAAATGCAGCCACACAGATGACTTACTGGACATGATGTCAGGAAGTTTGGCTTCGACTCTGAGTAAATGTTTAGCAAATGTTAAAAAAGTTAGATGAAAGGTATGAAAACGTGGGTGTGTGTATTCTCACATCACCAGAAATAATAGATAAACCCCGGCGGACAATAGATGCAGTGCTTTTCTTCTTTTGAAAGGAACACCGACGACTGTCCAGCTAATGAGATGATGGCCTGGACACTACATCCCTAAACCTTAGAACATTGAATACTGATGGACCAACAATTTCAGTCATCTGTCAAGCAAAAATACATTATTTTGCCGAAAGTTCTCAATTATGATGGCTAATGGCTATCTGTTGTCATATATGACAGTAGACCCAGTTTATTTGTTTTGTACTGTTATTCTGACTCAAAAGCAAAGTATTACTTCAGATTGGGAAACTCCGTTGGGGACATTTTACTGTTTTCTGACAGAAAAAAAAAGTACAGTAAATGTAGCAAGTATTTTAGTACTTCACGTAATCACACCTGCGTTATCAGGGTTTCCTGATTCTTGTACAGCAGTAGCACGGCACTGCTATGGCTGCTGTCATGGCCGACATTTCAACTTGTCAGCAGTAAAAGCACCGGTGGAATTAATGTCATTAACGATGACTCAGTTCCGTTAAGTGTATCGCTAAGCCACGACTGCGAACCGGCACAATAGCAGGACCGGCCTAAGTGGAATGCAGTCATAATTAATACGCAAGTGGCACCTCAGTAGGCAGATCCAACACTTCAGACA
Source organism: Acanthochromis polyacanthus (assembly GCF_021347895.1). NCBI lineage: Eukaryota > Metazoa > Chordata > Actinopteri > Pomacentridae > Acanthochromis > Acanthochromis polyacanthus. The sequence goes on from NC_067128.1 coordinate 4,946,314, forward strand.
GAGTATGAATCAACATGCACCAGATGCCCACGATAATCTGTTGACTACAACACCCTGCAAAACCATAAACACAAAAACAGAACACTCCACCTGAACAGAGATGGAAACATGTATTGTGGTTCATGCAGAGTTGCTCAATTAAATTTGTTTTGAAATGAACAAGCACAGCTGAAGTTTCAGAGCTGCATCTTAATTAATAGTGGACATTCGATGCTTTGCATGCTGTATGTTGTTGTGAACCATGCAATCCCCACCACTGGGTGCCTTTGGGACTATTTTAGAGGCTATTTACACTTATGTCAACTATGGCAGCATGTCTGCTTTTCACGTCATTAGCAGAAGTGATGATGGTACTAAATTATTTTACTAAAATGAAAGTACTGCTACTATGGTGAATTTGTACTCAAGTGACAGTAAAATTGCTCGTGTACGAATATCCTCCAGCAAAATTAACATTTACTTTAAAATGCACTTTGACTAAAAGTTACTGATCCCATCCCATGCTTAAACATTGTCATTTTATATACATGATGCATATATGGTACACAAATAACTTTAGTCTGATCATACCTCACTGACTGAAAGATACTGAGCATTATAATAAAATTATACTGCCAACTCAAATGACAGCCAAGCTGACAGATTTTTGAACCATGTCATCCTCAGACAAGAAATAAGAAAAGAAAAAAAATGAATTACCAACTGCCAAGCGTAACAAGCCAATGTTACAGCAGGAAAATGAGTCCATATCCCATCATTTATACTCCTACACAGCACAACCTCTATTAGGTCTGACAATAATTAAACATGGCATTAACTGAGCCAGAATGGTGGTGTCTGTAGTGTTTATCTTGAAGTTCCTAAACATTTTAGAACTAATGCAAAAAAAATTTTGCTTAAATTGGATCCTGAAACAACATCAGCAAATCTACTGGAAATTACTACCAGTATCCTTGAAATTCATTGACTACAGGTAATTGCACAGCTTTTATGTGCTGCAATCACCCATAGATTTTATATAAAACATGGGCAAAAAAATCCTTAAACCTGTATTATTTCTAGCAGTCAGCAGGGGGCGATTTGCAAACAAGAAGTCTGATTGTATAGAAATCTATAGAAATTCACCATTTCTCATTTGATTTATTACCTCAGTAAACATTTCCTTAATCATTTGATGGTTCCAATTGCTAGTTTCAATTCTCTCTCAACAAAACATGATGTTCATTTTGTAAATTATGGTGTCATTTAGATGAAAATGGACAACAAAGTAGGTTCTGTTTTAGGACGCGGCTACTTTGTGGTTGAAATGTCACCTATGTACTGGCATACTTAATGTCCTTAAGTTCTCAGTCAGATCCAGACCTCACTTGTTGCATCTGGTTTCAAGAAATGAAGATGGCAAAGGCAAAACTTCAAACTCAAGGCTTCCAAACTTGCTGCATCCGTGTTTTACATACAGTCATGCCAGTTCTACCGGTTTCAGTAAACAAAGCAAATCCTGCATAAAAAGGCTGTGGTCTGTTGGGTGAACTGGTCCCTTTACTGTGGTAAGGGATTTTGATTTTATTCATGTTCCACCACAGCTGAATGTGACATTTCTCTTTATTACATATTGTTGTGTGTACTGCACATTTTTTTCAACTTGACCACTTGCACCTGGTATTTAAATGAGCCGCCGACTTGTTGTCTTTGTGTGTGGCATCTAGAGATTTACTGGCACACCAAACCTTTTTAATTACTTCAGTAAAATTACTTTACAAAATACTCAACAAAAGACAAAAGTACAAAAGAACACTATCACAGACAAAAGAGTAACTGTGATTCACTAGTTCCATCTCTGGTCACTGGATGTAATTTAAAGGCTCATAAAAGCTTCCATCAAGTCGGTTTACCCAGCCTGACTCTGTTCCTTCTTTCTCCGTTTGGTTCCACATCTCTGGCTTTGATATGACATTTCTGCAGCCTACAAAATTCTCACACTCTAAAATAAAACTTGTCACACACATTTGTCAGGTTCGAGATGACAACGGCAGACAGTAAATGCAGTTCGATGTATTTAATGTAAAAGCAGGAAGCCGGGATTTGCGTCTGACTACAGCTGATGAGTTGTCACCTCCTTCACACGCCGAGAGACTTAAACCGCTCTCATCTCTTCTTTGTTCCTTCATTCTTTCCGCTCCTCTGACAGCGCTGCTGACAGGCCAAACCACATGCAGAACAAACCCTGCAACAATCAGTTCACTCAATTTAATCTTAATTAGTTGACCACAAAGAGACGCACATTACTACTGAAGCAGATGAGGTGTCTCGCTCTCCTTCAATCTGGTTCTCCCTTTTCTCGTGTTAGCCAGATTTCACACTACACATTTTAATGACATGTGGGCCTAATGATCTGTGTTAAGTCTTACCCTGTGACAAACCCGTGACACGTGGCCACACTAACCATTTTGCTCCCATTTTATCAGCCTCAAATGAGAGGCGGCTTATCTCCCTATTGGCATCAAAGGAATTGCCATGGACAGCACAGTATCTGTCAATGCTCCCTTGTAAGTTCACTTATAGCCAGCTCCTTCTCATTTCTAATTCAATATATGAACTGCTTGAATCATACTCTTTCATATCATGGCTGAATTATGAGCTACGACATACACCAACCAGCCACAGCATTAAAACCTCTTAACCACTTAATATTCTGGCATATCCCCAAGATACACGATTGGATTGAGATGTGGAGAGTTTGGAAGTCATTTTAGGTCTGTGTCGTGATTTTTGAGATATTTCGAAGCAGTTTTTGTGGTGTGGTAGGATGCATTATCCTACAGGTGGAGCATGGCTGGTCTCAAACAGTGATAAAATAAACATGTGTCTAAATAAGAATCAAATAATGCATGGTGGTGGCATTATCAACAAGTCTGATTCTGAAGAAAACTTTCAGAAAGTTTTAATTTTGTCAATTCATTTCCTAAACGAACTAAACGGTACAGTGCAAACACCTACTGTGTATCTACCACTACCTGCCCGACTATTCCTATATTCTAATGTATTTTTCTTGATAGATAAACAAACAGAACCAGCTAAGTCAGCTCAGATGCTACTAAGTTGCTTGATTAGGACAAGGACAGCACAGTGTGAGACTCTCTCCCAAAAATATGTGAAAGTAGCAAATGCTGCTTCAAACCACTTCACAAGGAAAGGAATAGGACTCTCAAAACCCAAAATATTCTAGAAACCAGACACATGACCATCATTACTATGCTTGCGATGACTGTGTCTAGCTATGCGTTTCCACTAGTAACATTCATCCATGGTAAGCAGCACTTCACAAAACACAGACTTCCAATAATATTTGTGCATATCGAGGCCTGTTATACCTGACTCAAGTACTTTTACTGTCCTTATAGCAACACTATTCTGTGGCAACATGATGCTACTTCAACTTGGAGAGACTCACTTCACACAATAAAGCTTCATCGCCTTCTTTAAAGGAAATGCCTTCCTTAAACTGCAGATGTGCTAACCTCACCTTAAACATAGCCATTAATTGATTTAATCATTGCTGGTTTCCCTTGACAGAGATGTGCAGTGGTGGATGAAGCATTCAGTTGCATAGTGAATACCACAATATTAAATTATGTTAGTACAAACAGCAATATGTACTATGGTGTTAAAAGTACTCAATGTAGAATACTGTCTCTAGTGACTCGTATTATGTAATAGAGTATATTATGCTGTTAAATTACTAGCACTAACTGCCTGCCTCTCAAAGAATTGGGACTTTAAAAGGACTTGACTAAATGAGCAAAATCATAATCATTCAGCTCTAATGATCAATGCCATTCCTTTCACCTGTCAGTGGTTTCAATGCTGCGACTGATTAGTGTAGTTATGTTTGACTCCACAAAGCCTCTGGGTCCATTTATAGAGAAATGTGCTTAAAGCAATGGGCTCCTGGTAGAAACAGTTTGGAATTCTGTGTAACACTCAGAGACCAGTTCCTTCACTGGGACTTGGTAACCGACGAAGATAATGGATGTCTCCACGGGCACACGTTCATAAATAAAACAAGCCCAGCTACACGCCTGGTATTAACTGCACTTTTCACGTAGAAGGAGGCGATCGATGCTAATGGAACGCATGCAAAGCAAACAGGGACAGGTCTGCGGCCTTTCGACCTTCGGTGGCGGCAAACACGGCCATGCATGTAGAGAGTGCATTCGGAGGGAAAACTTGCATCCAGAGAGGAATAAATATGTGGATAATATTCCCCGTGCTCAGCAGTGTCAGTGGGAAAAAAAGCTGTGAAATGTAGAATTTGATATGCTGTGAGGGTCAGCCCCGGGTTCTCAGAGAGAGATGAGCCAGAAATGGAAAGGGGATGGAGTATGTTTGTGTTCAAAAAACATCAGGCACTACTATGAATTCACAGACTATGGGTGGACTGAGACTGGAGTTATGACAGCAAGTGCTTGAAAAAATAAATTAATGCGTGAAAGATACACCCGCTGCTCGTGTGGTTGTGTACCAGAGCTAAATGTTAAGGCTGCTGGAAGACAGATATGAGATTTGTGTGTTGGGTTGGGTTGGGTGGGGGGGGGTTTATAAATGAAGAAAGTTAAGGAAACAAAGAGGGATGAGACGGAAGAGGGAAAAAGTGGCAAGGGGAGGCTTTAGAGCAGAGCAATAATTTACAGGTATTGTAAAAGCAGGGCTGGCGGGGACGTCAGTAAAACAAAAATGCCAAACTGCTCTCCGGAGGGAGTGCGGTTTTATACATTTCTACAGACATTTTTCATCAGAGGAGAGTGGAACACTTTCTCAAGCAGTCCCTCCAGAACATTCAAGTAGGACAAAGTGCTTTCTTTGGAGCCCTTTTTTAATTGCCCTGTAAAAGTTGAAAAAAAAATGACAGGAATTGGTGATGTGTGAGCTACAAGATTTAACATTTCACCCATAATACATGATCCGTTAACTTGAACAAGCATTTTGCATCTCTTCCCGTTCTTCCTCCTCCACTCGTGCAGCTGACATTAGTTCGGTTTCCACCCCTGTGAAGCCCAAACACACAGCGAAGGGGTCGGCGGGCTGCTATTTCATGCGCTCCCTCAGGCCCCTTCACTTTGATAAAGGTTGCATACCTCCGGGCATTTTTGAGAACATTTTCCTGCTCTCTCCTGACACCTCCACCTTGCAACCCCTGTCCCCCCTCTCAGCACGCCCTTTCCCTCCGGCGCAGTGCAGTTTACCGACCGTGACACAGCGTGCCGGCTGGATAATCCCAGCGAGACCGAAGCACCATTAGGAAAAGGAGGCCGCTAAAATGCCACACCACATTACCGACCCCCTCCTCCCGCTTCTCCTGCCTCCGCTGCCGGTTTCCCCTCACTGTCTCTTTCCTCACAGAGGGCACCTGGCATCTCTTTATTAATGCATGGAGGTGGAGGGCGAGGAGAGGGTCTCGCACACAACTTCTCATTCCCCCACACAGCCACTTATCTGTGGTGAAAAGCCTGCCGATGCCCTCTGACAACCGGGAGGCCAGTCAGTGTCTACGTGAGCCCTCAGAGCAGCAGTCTAGTTTAAAGCTAATCATGCAACATAATGAAGCTACCGGGAGACACTGTCAGCCTGCAAGGTTAATGGAACACCTGTATGTGAGAGGTCTGCGTGTGTTTTTTCCATGTGACTGCGCATGTGTACATTATTCACAGGAAGCACCGCGAGAAGCGCAAAAAAGGTAAAAGAGAAGCCACCGCTGCTATCTGTCAGCATCACAGAGAAAGAGAGGAAACCTTTCCTGGAAGCCCACTTTCAGGAGGGGTAAAAGAGCGTGTGAATACCAGAGACCTTGAAGGTGAGATGGATCAGAGAGGAGCGGAAAGCCGTGAAAATAATCAGGTTAACTTGTCACGAGACAAAATAAAACATTTAACTTTTCCTCACAGTGGATCAATTTGGTTTCTTTGAAATCGACGGCACTTTAGTGGCATATTTCTGTAATTCCCGTCCTGATCTCTAAACAAATATTCAAATCTGATCAAACAAGCCATTATGTTGACAGCTTTCAATTCTATTCAATATCAGAAGCGTCTGCAGGCAACCTTTGAGGAGGAGAAAGCGGGGCAGCTAAATTATGCAAATGTCTGTCAGTTTAACGAATCAGAGGCAAAGAATTAGCAGGCTGTTAGTCTCTCTTAGACCCGCAAATGCCGCTAATACAGATGAAGGGCTGGAGCCTGATTTCATTATCGCTGCTCTGAAAAAGAGAGGAAGGGGGAAGAGAAAAGGGAGAGAGAGAAATGAGAGATCGGGAGATGGAGACAAATGTATGTGAAAACACGGGCCTCTATTCAGAGCCGCTATCAACTCCAAATATCAAATTAGCCAAATGAATGGTACAAGATAAAGGACAGCACAGGGAGGAGAGCGAGAGCACGGCAGACGGGCAAATGAAAGGAGCTGAGGAGAAGAGGGGGGAGAGGCTGCTAGGGCGTGTTAAGAATGGGAGGGATAGGAGAGTATTTCAATAATCGATAGAGCGTGAAGCGAAGAGAGAGTGAGACGTGGAGAAGGAAAGAGAGAGAGAGGGAGAGCAGGATATCACAGTTCATTAGTCATAGCTGGTGACAACTAGAGACTGTAGCAAGAAGATTGTCACTGGGTCTTAATCAGATGAGAAACGATGGGATGCCAGTCGTTAATTCCAACAGCATTATACCGTCTATTGTCTGCCTCTGAAGGGGCTTATCGCAATCTCTCTACCTCCAACTGCTGCTGCTCCTCCTGCTTCTACGCCAGCAAACAGGCTGCCAGCAAACTCACCAGGGAAACTCTAAAGAGCTGGGGAGAAACTAAACTCTCTATTTTTTTTCTTTTTTGCAAAGTCTCCCTCTCTCATGCTTTTTTTCCTCCTCTCCCTCCACTCTGTGCACAGAGGAGCTGAGAAACCTGTAATGCTACAGTAGCCCTCGGTGCTACACGGAAGCATCTCTGAGGCATAAACCAAGAAATCAATTCTCTCTTTTTAAGCAACCCATTAAAAGGCGCCAAGGAGAGTTAAAGCGCTTGCTCAAGACATGCCATTACAGTATATTATATATTCAGTTCCAAGGAAAATCCTAATGACCACACACCATTACGGGCTCCTGCAGAAAACGAATGCACACAAGCACAAAGGTTTCATTTGTGTGTGATCAATAGGTGTCTTCTATCTGGAAATGACACAAACACATGGAAAAAAGACATCGTGCTCGAGATGTTCACGATGAAGTTCAGTGGTTTTTGTATTCATGTCATTCCTTGGTAATCAATAGCAAAGCCTTTATTTGTCACAACATCAATCAAACAGTTCCTGTAATTGGTACCAAGCTTTTTAAATGTCTCTGCTGGGATTTTGTTCCACTCCTCTCCGTAATGAACTCCAGGTCTTTGAGGTTGGAAGCTTTCTCACCATCACTCCGATCTTCAGTTGCCTCCACAGATTCTCAATTTTGATAAGTTTCTGTTAACCATTTCATTACTATGCTGACCATGAGTTTCAGATCGCTGTCTTGTTAGAAGCTCCATGGCTGCCCAAGGACAAGTTTTTTTTTGCAGAGCCTTCCTCAAGTTCACCTCCAGAAACTTCTTGTTGTTGTCTATTCTCATGATGCCATTTACTTTGACAAGACTGCCTGGAAAACACCCTCAAAACATCACATTCCTTCCAGCATGTTTGACCGTGGGCATGGTGTTCTTGATGTTACACACTTCTCTCTTCTTTCTCCAAACCAAAGCCACATCCTTGTGTCCAGACAACTCTATTTTTACCTCATCTGTCCACAGAACGGATGACCTAAAGGTTTATGTTTTGTACAGGGAAACTTTTGCAAAGGTCTTGGTCTGCAGCCATTGAGAGAAGCCTTGTAGAGTGTCTCCTGGCGAGTTTGACTGAGATCTTGCTCCCAGAATTGCACAGATTGATCTGGACGACATCTTTGGGTTCTTCTTACCAGTGTAGGGGTCACTTTATGCATCCTACTATGCACTTTCAGATTCTTCAGAGTCAAACTCTTTGTTCTTCTTGATGAAACTTTGTACTATATCCACTGGCTCTTGAAAACACTTGGATATGTCTTTATAGCCTTTCCTCGTCTCATGAGTAGCCACAATGTACCACTGTCTCTTGGAGATGAGTCATAACTGCAGTCTTACTAAGCTCTTTGGTTTTGCCTTTAACTTCCAATTGACTTATAACTGCTCAGGAAACTACTGCATCAGCTGTTCTCAATTTATTGCATATTAGGATGCTCTGGAACATGGTAGCACGTACAAGTGGAAGATGGATTATTTTCAAACAAGCAACAATTTCAAGAGCATTTTTTTTATTAAAACAACTTATCTAACACTATCTGTTGTCCCTTGCTGATGCCATTTCCAGCCAGTAGAAACCTATTGGTCAAAAAAAAATTAATGATAAATCCAACTTTGTCTTGGGTGTGAATAAGCTTTCCCTGAACTGTGCAGTTTCATTATACTAACAAAAAATTACAAATGCACAAAGATAAACTGTTGTTTTCTCTCCTTTCTTTGCTATCTTGCTTGTACATAGACACAAATAAATACTGCAACAACCTCCTTAACATGCACATCTCCGCCATGTTTTCCTCTCCTAGGGTCTGTTGCTGTCAGAACCATGGCCCAAAACTCTCAGTCAGCCGACTCAGCTGGGGACGGCCTCTCCGACTCAAACAACTTCCCTGCCTGGTTGGAAATGTGTTTACTGTATTTGTACCACTACGCTGCACTGCCTGCCTCATTCACCACAACCAAGCAAAAACTACAGCAGTCATGCAGCTACTAGTGTGTGAGCATTGTGTAAATTCTGGCTGCAGCTTCTACTGGGGTTGAGTGCTGGTGTGCATCCTTCTGTGCGTTTGGGGGGGAATAGATAAGGAAACAGTTTTTGAAAAGAGGAGTAAGTAAGGCTGTGTGTCAACTTTATATGTATCAGTAGTCAAACGTTCTACTCTGTCAGCCTTTGCTGGTTCGTTTCAGCCTGACATCTGTCTTCCTCTTCACTGATGCACGGTTGGGTTGCAGCCATAAACTGTATATATAACAAACTCCTAGTTGGAAAAGTGAAGCCTAAACCTACAACATTTCGAACAGCCAGCAGAGGGCGACCGGTTCAGAAGAGAAGTTTGCTTTTACAGACGTTGATTAGAAAATGACCGAACTTGTCACCTGACTTGTTATCTCAGTAAAAATTTTCCTAATGAGTCTTTGGTCTCAATCACTTGTTTTAAATGTCTTTTAATACAGCATGATATTTGTTTTGTAAATTATGGCAAGGTATGCAATAAAGCAGGGTTTGTTTTAGGATGGAGCCGTTTTGTGACTGACATGGGGCTACCATACATGGAGCTACCTTGAGTAGTGTCCTTGAGTTTTCAGCCAGATCCAAACCTCACTCCTTACATCTCGTTTCAAAAGACCAAAATGGCTTCAGAATAGTCCACAACCCAGAGGGTGTCATCATGGTCCCTAGAGCCATCTTTTAAATACAGTTGCAATCAATTTTTACTTTTATTATTGAATGGTATGATATATTTAGTTTGAGACATCTTCAGATACTGGAGGATAATTCAAAAATAAACACGCTCCAGTTTCATAGAGGACCTACTTACGACTGGCCTTAGTGAAAATGCAATGACTTCACACTTACAGATTCACTTTTTCTTTTATTTGGTTTTTTATTTAACGAGGAAAAGTCTCCCTGAGATTAAAAATCTGTTTTACAACTGCCAAGCAGCAACCTCCTGCCAAGCTAAGCCAATGCTGATTGACCAAAAGCTGCAGTTCCACAACTGTCCACTTGAGGCTGATTAACAAGTGAGTTAATCTTCATCAACCTCCATGGTAAAATGTTCAAATTTAACAGCAGAAATGAACATGTTTACAGGCTGGTACGAAAAACTGTTTTTGTCTCTATAACTAAATTCCCCATTCATGGCAACTGTACAGGTTGTGAATTGCTACATAAATGCCCTGTTTAAACTGTATTAAAACTTAAAGTCATGCATAATTAAGGGCGTGGCCTTTTTGAGTGACAAGTGAGTAATGCTGCCAAGTGTTCATCGATCTTTATATAGAGTCAATGGTCACAAGTTGTAAATGTTATTGACCATAAATCTGAATCATATGAGTCCGTAAACCTTCAAGTCACATGACATTGCTTTGAATTCAGGAAATTTTGATATCAAGCAAAGAAGTGTTTCGTACTTAAACGCCCTTCTACCTCAACACAATACGAGCTCTGGGCGCACATAGCAGGAATAAGTTCTGGCATCCTCGGTTCTTTTTTGACCGAAATAGACCTGTAGATATAAATGAAGCAGATCAATAAATAAAAACATGCCAAAGGACAAAGCAGACTGTCCAGCTCAAGCATATAACATGTAATAAGTAAGAGATCAGATTTTTGTCATTCTTTATCATCCAATGTACTGACTGTTATTCAATTAACAAGCTAAGAATCCATTCTATACAATGCCATACAAAATGAGGCATATCATTAAATTCACAATACAGGCCAGCATAAAATGCCAAAAATAGGTTTGCTTCTTTTGTTTCAGCAATCCAAATTCAATTTAAAATCCAACCATTTCAATGACTAACACAAGCAAATGTTTGCCCTTGATAGAACAACTCAATCAATAACCTTAAATCTCCGTCGTTTCATTTTCTATAGAGGGATTATTTCAGTACTGACAGCATATGTTGTGGGTAATGAATGTGGAGCCTACGCATTAAATAATCGTCCAAGCTGTTTTAACCAATACATCTGCAATATGGTCGCTTTGAAAAACACACATAACAACACAGACCTTTTTTTCTGCTACTGACAAATCCTGCTTAACAGTACCCGGCAGCATGTTTGCGGTTGCGATTAGTCGGCGGGTTTACATTAGCTTGCGTCCCCTCTGTACAAGTGTGCCTCCTTGCTGTTGTTGAAGTGTGAATCCTGGTGAATTTTCATCTACATGTGTGCTTTTCTGTCTGACTGGGTGAGAGACGGCGTCAGACTGGTGCGACTTAATGTGACAAAGCAATTCTGTGCTCGACTGTGTGCGTCTGCAAAACACTGCAGAACTGTGCAACTGCAACCCGGTGTGTGCGTGTGTGTGTACTTCTGCCGCCTGTGAGTGTTTGCTACTGTATGTGCGAAACACTGCGAAATAGCGCAGCCGGTTGTGACAAAGTGCATGTGTGCGAGTGTGTGTGTGCACGGCGAAGTTTGTCAATGAGAGCAGGGGGAGAAGGGAAAGAGCTTCTGCATCAGTTATTTGTCAGCAGTGCTGGTGTTTCACTTGGCTGAAAAGACCAGTCAGGAGGGACCAGAGTACCTCCTCCCTGATGACACACTTTTCTCACTGCACTCTGACTGACCTCACACCACACACTTGCACAAGGACACACACGCAAATAAAAAGCACAAAAACACACATGCATGAATGCACGGACAAGGACACGGGATTAGAAACCTATTTATTTCAACATTTAAACACAAAGACGTCCATATGTGCACACAAGGACGTGCAGGCAGGATGCAAACACCCTGTCTGTGCAGCAGTGTGCTACGTAAAGCTGCTGTCGTATCCAAGTAACTGAAGTAGGCCTGATCTGGTCAGATTCACAGTGAGCATTGGTGCTCAACAAACCATAATAAATGGCCACAGCTGTGAACCCCTGGCTCGTGTGTGTTGCAGTGTGCGTATTTGTGTGTCGACACGACTTTGTGTGGTCGTCCGATGAGTTTTTCTTTTTCCTGTTTGCTCATCATTCAACCATGTGGAAAACCTGCCCACTCACGACTACACAATTATGGATCCAGTGGCTCTTCTCCTGTTCTCCACATTGACCCTTTCTTTTGTCTTCTTTAGTACTCATTTTCTCGTTCTTTCTCCCCTCTTTATCAATTGGAGAGAAGGGGAGAAAAAAACGAATGCCTCAGCAATTATTCCGTACGGGGGGGCGTGCAGTTCAAGGTACGACTGTAAACTCAGCACAGGGAAAAGAATTCAGCTCCAGGAGGATATTTTCACTTCATTTCATCTTCGGTCAGAGGCAACATGTACCGGAGTAGTAAGTCATGGTTGCGTAGTTTCTCATTTCAAAAGGTGAATGTTTCAGAGACAAATTACTCCCCGATGTTGATGGACTGGATTTCAAATGGCTCGCAATCGACACCAGCTTTGAACTTGGCCGAGGAGGAAAGGGCTTCAGGTGAAAACTGGATCCTGATGTCTGCTTCATGCAATATGTAAAGATCAGGCACATCAGGCTTTAAGGCTCCACAGTTGGTTAAGTCATGAACTACACTTTAAAAATCTGTGACAACATGCATGAAAAATATGAAACCTGAGGTATTAAAAGTTGCTGAGACCAGTCCTCATTCCTTCCTGTTACGACAAAATGTCCATTTATTCTGGTGGCAGATTCACCCCTAAAAACTCATTGGATTCTTGGAAACAAAGGGTCCTTGATTTTATACTGAAGTTAACAAAAGCTTGATTTCTCTCTAAGATTTTATGAGCTGTAGCTAGCAAGGTAAGCTAATGTTAGCTTCTTGTGTTCAATGAAAATACTGATTGTGTTCCATTACAGTATTCCCTGCTTTCTGTTCTGGGATTTTCATTTAAGGGAATTTCCCTTCGACAAAATTCCTTCATCTGGAACATCCTGTGTAGCATCACCAGAGAAGATATGACTTCCTCTGTGTGTCACCTTGGTAACATAAACACATCAGATAACTGTTCCTCCTACTGTCAAAGACGACTGATATGAAAAAATGAGACTATTGCAAACAAATGTGATTTAAATGTTTGTAATTTGTAAATATATATGATTAGATGTATCTACAAGATGTAAGGTGCCATTTAGGGCTGCAGATGATGATTATTTTCTTTGTCAATTAACCTGTTAGCAATTTTCTTGATTGATCAAGCAGTTGTTTGCTTTATTAAGGGTCAGAAAATGGTGAAAAATGTCAGTCAGTGTTTCTTAAAGTCCAAGACAACATCCCAAATTGTTTGGTCCACAGCCCCAAAGATTTTCAGTTTACTGTCACAGAGGAGGAAAGAAACCAGAAAATGTTCCAATTGAAGAAGCTGAAATCAAACCGATTTATCACACACCTGAACAGATGGCAACAAGTTGATTCATCATTGGCTCTTGTGTCATTTCTAAAGAGATTGGTATTCTGCAGATTAACACAGCAAACTGCATTATTATCCGTGATTGTATGCGTAAAACTAACACTAAGGCATCCTTGATAATAATGAATGGTGCACAAACATATGTAAAATTCTTATACAGATTACTTTGTGTGCACAAACATATATGTTAACTCCTTTCGGACCTTACTTAGACTTAGAATTAAATTAAAAATCCATTGTGTAGCTGTCTTGCACTGCATTATCATGACAATAAAGCGTCTAATTACTTTGGCAGACTCACCACTGAAAATAGAACAATAGAAATCCGTGTTAGAGTTTGTTAACACCAAAGATGGTGGTTGTGTGACACATCAGTTAGAGCGGCCATTACACTTTACAAATCCAGGATAAGTCATTTTAATGTGAATCAACTCCTGGCAGGGTAACTGCAGCGATCCCACTGGAACACAACAGTAATAATAATAATAATAATAATAATAATAAATTCAGCGCTTTGAATGGAGGGAGGAAATGATACAAACAAACATAGTTATCTGTTAGACAAATCCATCAGCATCAGCAGCTTTGAAATTGGTTTTATCTCCAAAATGACTAATGTGCATTTGGATGAGAGGGCCCGTACAATCAGGAATGCATGTTAAATTTATTAATATATGCACCAAACAAACTCTGCCATCAAAAACAAGGGAGAGATTGAATTGGCAACATTTTTCCCGAGAGCAAAATGCAATTATCAAAGCTGTGTATGACAAAATAAATAAATAAGGAAGTACAGAGAGTGTATGCTTGACAAGATGAATAATTTCCTTCCTGGGGTTGTAGTGTCAACTATACTGGACTTCACTTAATACCTTCTTATTTCCAGAGAGAGCTCCATTCTGCCGAGATACGACTCATGGCCGACGATGAAAAGGTCACCCTCCGTGCCACGCCGGAGTCTAATTACCATGTATTAAATGGACCCCTCCTCATTTGCATCCACCTCTGTTCTTCCCCTGCCATTCTTCTCTCAGAAGTTTGGTTTGGGCAAAGATCACTCTCAGAAATGCATGTGTGGGTCTCCAATGGAGGCTCTTATGAGCTCATCAAAGAATTAGTTACCACTGGCTCCTTTACAATGCAGATGTGCTGCATTCTGAGGCACCACATCGGGTACTTTATGAGGCTTTAATGCATGTATGCATGCACGCACGACACAGAATACTGTTTTGACTGTTGTTTTTGTTGCCTCTCTTTAAGGCTTTTGGTGATAAATAAAAAAACATTCAACACACAAATCAGAGTTGCATCAGAAAGTGGCAAATGGAACAGCGAGAAACTCAGATGGCCTTCGTGTATGTGTGACTGCATGAATTTTGCATCAGAGATAAACACTAATGTGCAAAAGTTACAAAAAGAAACTCAAGAAATTTTTCGAATATATTGCCAGGACTAGTTTTTAGTTTTCATTGAAAGAACTCAAATCAGCATTTGGTGCGACCTCCCTTTGCCTTTACACAGCATCTGCTCTTCCAGGCAGGTCGCAAATGCAACCAAAAATCTGTCAGTTTTCATTGTTCACAGCAACAAGCCTGACATTTAGCAGGTCTGTGTGTGTGTCTGCCCAGACAGACAAAACTGCTCAGTTTCTAGTGAGGTGAATCTGACAGCAGAATTTGTTTTTCACCGTTTTTAGAGTCGTGTTTAGCTGCAGCAACTGAGCAGAGACTAGAGGCTTCTCTGTGCACAGCCAGAAAGTAGCTAACGCATGTTGAGAGAACGTCAGTAAACTGTAGCTTCAAAAAACAACCTAGGCTACATGCATTAAGTTTAAGTTGCACCACAAACCACCATAAGAAAATCCTCCACCTGTCGGAAAACACTGAGATATGACAAAACCGCCATATTATGAACTGCATTTGTTGCAAAGACTGTCGCCAAAGCATTGCGGGGAACCAAGCTTTTTGCTGGTCCGCTTCTGTCAAATGAAAGCAAAATTAGCCTGTACGATGGCAACAACATGAAAACAATATGAAGAGCTTATTTGTTGCAGTGCTTTCTCAAAATAGTGCAGTCACATGCATTACTGAGCTGACACTTCAATCAGCCACAGTGTAAATAATGTAGTCTGCTTCAATCACACAAAATGTAAGATTCCTAACCACTGTAGGTATATAAAAGTACAGCAATATTCTAGCTATGTGAGGGTTTAAAAAGTGTACATATATACCAGAATATTTTCCATCGGAACAGTGTTTTTGCTGTCAATTCATGAACTGTTGAATTGAAACGTTAAAAAACACAGTATTTCTTTGAGGCTGTGCTATGACAGGTGCATGACCGGCAGAGCAGCCTTCCTTCCCTGCAGAGTTTCAGCACCAGGCAGCGGCAAACCAAAGCAGCGAGGAGTCAGAAATGATAACAACATTTACCACTGCTGATAATGTAGAGGAAGAAAAGCTGCCTTTGACTAACTTTAAGTCTCAGATCATCCTTATTGCAAAAGACAGATTAAACGTATGAAACATTTACTTGCACCTTTAATCCTGTTTACAGTCATTTACATAATGTGTTAGGAAATCTGAACTGCCGTGAGAACTTACATGAAATGCAACTAATTTAAAAAGTTAGAGTGGAGTCCTGCAAGGTACACTCAGTTCTTTAAAGAACTTTGCAGCTGGTTGTTCCAGGCTTTTTGTGGGATGCTAACTCGTCCCTGTGTCTTTTGCAAACCCAATGCAATCCGAGCTCTGCAGGTACCTTTTAATCTGCTGCACGACTCCTTCTTCTGTACATTTAGCATCATTGCCATGCTGAAGAATGAATGCAGGACCTGACTGATTGCACCATATGACAGACCAGCACCTACACGTTTAGTTTGTGTCCAAACATGCTGTGCAGTTACCTGATTAAAAATGATTCTCTACATTTCATTCCTGCACTGAGCTGCAATGTGAAGCGCAGGGAGGGCGTGTGAGAAAATTTAAAATAGTTTTCCGCTCTGACTCAGCTCCATGTGAACTGAAGTTGTCTGTCAAAATAATGAACATCCTCATAATAGCTTTGCTAACTTGTAATGGATACCTTGGCATCACTTATTACGGGCTATATTGCACTGCCAATCCCTCCCAAGTACCTGCCACGCAACCGGCCATTAAGACGGACTGGAAGTCACTTGTTTAAAGATCCGCTTGGAGTCTATCAAACAGATAGATCAATCACATGTCGCATCGATCCATTTGCCGCTTCAGTTTGTCGTGATATTACCAGACAAAGCAAAGCAGCACCATCAGCTCCTAAAACCACAACTGTTTATTCAACCAATTATGTCCAAACTGCTGAGACAGGTTGAAACCCAGCGAGGGGCGGAGCAGTGGGGACGCAGCGGAGGAGAAGGGGGTTAGCTGGTATAATAAAGTGCACATTCACACAGCACATCACATAGCCACGAGCCATCTTCAGGGCAATAATGAAATAATGAGGAAATTCAATCAGCAGTGCTGGCAGCGTCCGGGACTGCACGGCTGCTGAAACCCGTCTGATATGTAGAGGAGCCTGTTAGTGGCACTGTTTTCCTATTTGTTATTTTAAATGAAAACACAGGGTTTTAGTGCAGCTTTGTCCAGCCGGCAAAACAAATCAAAACCAAGGCCAGAATTGGAGTAAATATGAAATTTAAAAATATTGATTGCTGCACAACACACGGCTCTGCGGAGGCCACTTGAGCGGCCCGGTGTCTCTTATTGTTCAGAGGACTGAATATGGGCTTTGAGCACAAAGAAAAAACTCGGAGGCTGGCACCGACACCAGAGCAGCAGAGTGGAAATTAGAAGGGTTCACTTTAAAACTCCAGGATCGCGGCAGCCAAATGAAACTACACACACTACATTATTACTTGTCACAAGGAAGCAATAAGTGGGGGAGATTTACAATACGCAGAGTAATACCTGCTAATATACTCGCGTTCCATGGGGCCTTTAGTCTGGAAATCTTCCTATAAAAGAGCCTCTACATTTCCAAATGACTGCAGTTAGTGGAGCATATTGGATTTAATCAAGCATAGAGCAGAGGTCTGGGTGAAACAATTGTGTATTTGAATGTAAGTGAGGAAGATATACACGTCTAAATTCTTGCATCTGGGTGTTTGATTGTTTCACTGATTTGATTTAATGGCATCCTAGAGAGGAAACCCTCATTGTCAAAGGGGATATTTTTGTCATAAAATGAAAGAATTCAAAGGCAGTGCAGACCAGATTGGGAGAAATGCACAGTAGGCGTTAAGCTACGCTCACAGGTTGGATACCCTCGGGCTATTTGACGCTTTTTTCTTTTCGTTTTAAACCCAGGCCTCTCATGGTCATTCCTCTAAATGACAGTGAAATATTATCACAGGCCCAGGGATTGACGGTACCTCGCGATACCGAACCCTATCAGCTTTTTGCAGTTATAGCTCCAGCTCTCCAGTGTATTCCGGGAAAATGCTCATTTTCCCCCTTGCTGATTTGAACCCGCGCAACATACTGACATTTAAAAGTTGCACGTCTTAGCATTGCTTTTGCCTGCTCATTATTTTCCAGCACAATTTACACACATAAGCAGAAAAAAGAAAAATCCTTAAAATGCTAGAAAATGCGACCATTTTTCTTCCTCGTCTCCTGAGTCGAAAAAGGATTCTTGTGTTAATTAGAGCTGTTAGGATGGCTGATCTGAGGCTGGACAGCAGCTATTGTGGCTTCTTCATGACCACAGAGATTGCAAATGAAGAGAAGGAGGATATTCTTTGTGTACCACACACAAAAAATAAAAAATATATAAAGGAAGACTGATGAAAGGTGCTTCTGAGTGTCCATTATTTTTGTTACGGTTTATGAATATCTCAGAAGATGAAAGAAATACGGCTTGAGGGCGCAGCAGATGGAAAACTCCATCACATCTGAAGTTCTGAGTTTCTCTCACACTCATGCTGGAGTACAGGAGTCGAGCACAGACACACATACAGGACTTTCAATTTGCAATCAGACCCAGTGAACTCTGCATTTTCGCCTCCATTGTACCTCGTATTCGGCATCAAAGTTCCGCCTCGCCATAAAAAGCCAAACTCTCTCTGCCGGTGCAGATTGCTCTGTCGAAAATGCAATCAGCCAAAGCTGCCTTAAATGCTGATGAATTACGGTGGCCTAAGAAAAGACAATGACTCGTCAGTTTTGCACCAACTGGCTCCATCCAGGAACAAACGCACAGGGGGACACTAAAAAAGTTGCACCAGAAGCCTGAAACCGGGAAATCTGAAGGGATTTTTGAATTTTATCACAAATCTGTAATGTTTTTGCAATTTGCCCACAAATACTTTTCCTTTATTACATTTTCAGAAACATGACGGCTGCAATTGACTGAAGCTTGTTTTGTGCTTGACGCCTCTGCAAGGTCCGTGCGGCTCGTTGCGGACCAATTAGATCATTTTAGCAGCCACGTGACATGCGGAAAACTGGCAGAAGAACAAGAGCTCGTAGCAGCAGAAGTTCAGAAATACAGGCATTTATATTATTCATAGAAACACAGATATCACTGTGACAACCGGGTTATGAACAATTCATGGCGTGAAATTAAAACGTAACTGCTGAAATGCAACTACTTGTTTTGTAAACGGTGTAAACAATGCAAGCTTCTTCTATTCTAGTTTAGTACTGTGGTAGACATGTGTTTACGGTACACTGCCCCCTGTAGTTTGGGAGCAGACATCGCATGGAGTACAAAGTCACACACGTTCTCTCGAGCAGGTTTCCAATGAATCTTATTTTCGTGCGTCACATTCGTGCAGTAATCATAACCCACCCTTTGGGAGTCGCCTTAGGTTCACTTGATTCAATCTTAAACACAATTTCATTGTGGGAAATCTATTCCATCCTCAATTTCCCCACTCCTGCAGACCACTATTTCCTTACTGAGGCCCCTCATCTCAGCTCTTTGTAAACAGATGCTGTGTTAATTTTAAAATGCAATTCAAGTCACAGAAGGTTGTATTTGGTTTCAATTTTGCCAAAACTGTCTTCCCTCAGTTTGTCTGTTGCTTCAATGTCTTTCTTGTATGTCTGCTTTAAAAGAGAAATTCAAGTGGCCTATTCCCTTCACTTAATTACATACATGCCTGCAAGATAAAAAACCTAATTTACTGATTTATTATTAATAATGTTGGTAATTGCGTCAATGTAATGTTGTGTGTAATTTAAATTCTAATTTATGCAGTAATTGATTTCAAACTGAATTCAAGTTCACCTTTGCCATTGCTGGTATCCTCACCTTATAAAAAGGTTGCTGCAAAAAACAGATAATGTATTACCATTCCTTTAACAGTGATCTAGTCACTCTAACTGGTGAATTATATTATATTGTTAATACAAATACTGGTATCAATACAGGCGAATACAGGGAAACTAGAGCCAAAATACTAAGAAAATCCTCTATTACCCATCACCTCAACAGCACAAGCAAGGCTTCCTTTTTAAGTTCAGTTTCAGCTTACCTACTGAGCAAACTGTAAAAACACCTTGAAGAATGTACGTAATGCACCAAGACAACTTCGACAGACAGCTATGTGCAGCCACATATTTGTAATCGCTCTGCAAACAAACCAACTGCGCAAATGTCAGGGAAACAAATGGTGCTTTAAACAAATGCTTATAGTAAAGAAAGAATGCGAGGACAATCTGTGTCCTCCACATCTTTAGAATTCATCAATGAAAGAGTTGAAATTGAAGTAGTTGCTTCAGGTATTTGGAGGTCCTTTGAATCAAAGCACAGTGAGAAGTTCTAAATTCTCCAGATATCATGTGCTGTGTGGGTCCAATGTACTCGAACACTTCCAGAATAATCACAGTGACACGGTGCTATAGCACAATCTGTAACCAGCTGATACATAAAGTAAAAAGTGCAAAGTCGCAGCCACAGAAGCCCAGTGGTTATTATAAATGCCAACGCAGCCACCTGCAGCAAACCAACGCGTACCTGCTGCATGAAAAGAAAAGAACCACGTTTACTGTCCGCCTTCAAAATACACATCATTCGTGCAACAACCATAAATTGGCCTTTGATTGCGGTCGTGGCTTCGACAGATGATGGCAAGTATACTGAAAATGTGATTTGAAAATGGGCATTTTTCCATGATGAAACATGAAATTGCCCCTCCACTGAGACGCACAGGAAAATTACCGCAATTTCTTCCCTTTATCATCTACCTGCAACCTAACATGAAAGGAAGATTTATGGAAATAATGTCTAAGCAGTGACTGATGTACATACTGTACATGCTCTACGTAAAAGCTAAGTGTCTAAACCTGAAATTACCTGCTTGAATTGTAAGTTCTTTCTTCATAAAATTATGAAGAAAGAACTGAGGCCCCATTCAAACAAGCACAAACTGGTCTTTTGCTAATGTGACAATGCTTCAAGTCCACGATGGCCATCTTTAGCAGTGCTAAAGGAAATAAATATCGAGTGTCCTCCCTACTGTTCAATTTCTGTGATTACAAGCGACAGCGTGCCCTCGAGAACACTACTTCATAAATAGAAACGTTGTTAGCGATGCGCATGTCCTTTTAAAAATGGATCTTTTGCCGTTACATCCCATTAAAAATGGATGAGGCAGGGGGGTCACCGGGAGTTGGCTTTGTTTCAAAGCGCCATTCAGCATCAGCTAGAAAGTGAAAATAGTAAAATAAATAAATAAACTACATGGAGCACTAGAAGAAGCATGTGTGTTGGGAGACATCTCATTTCCCTAAAGTTCAAAGGAAAACAATCACATATCTGACTCCAGAGGTGAAGTGCTGACTCGCCTGTGCTGCCTCTGTCAGCCTTCATCCATGTTACTTCACAGGGGTATGGGCTCACCCTCTGTGCATGAAGGAAAACACACACGCTCGGTAGGGAGGAGGCGTGTTTCCAGGTCCGTGCCCTGGAAACGGTCATTAAATAGTCATGGGTCCCAGAGCTGGGCTGCGGCGGCCTGCTTCCCCATAGTGCTCGTGTTATGCTCAGCGCCACAGGGTTCAGGCAGAGTGCAAGGCAGCTCTTCGGTTACGGCAGCAGTTCATCGCCGCCACACGCGAGCCTCGGCAACAAAAAATCTACACCGGCGCCCGCTCACCTCGCTTTAACCCCGCTGGTTTGTCTGCGCTGAGGAAGGTCACATCACGGTCACTGGGCGGTTTGACGAGTCACACAGGATGGGCTCTTCTTATGCTTTTTGAAAAGGGTATCAGTCTTGTCATCTTTTTTTTTTTTTTTGTCGTGTGTTGGCACATATTTCTCTCTGTGGGTGAATGTAAGCTGGTTATATGAAGGTCAGCAAGCAAAGCAGATGAAGGAGGAGGCAGCTTTTGAGTTGCTATCGGCCGATAAGGCTGCAGTGTGTTTGTGTGCGTTTGGTCACAATGCAGCGGTCCTTTGCAGTGCTCGACTGAAGAAAGCCAATGAGACGCCATTGTGAAGTGGCATGGCTTAAGAGAGCTCTTCTTGATGTTTGGTTTCCTCTATTTTTTTTTGGGAAGAACTCACAACAGAAAGCACACATTTCAACAGAGAGGCCAGTGTAGCAAAACAGCAAATATCCAGCAAGCAAAAATACGTCGTTGTGTACTTATAACACATTTAGCCGATCTAAAACCATATTGGGTGAAATATTAAAGGCTTTGTATTGTTAATTCAGCTTTACTAATGATTATTTACACACTTTTTCCTCTCTAGATGGCTTTCATTCGGGCTAAACACGCGGCTCCAAATATTAGAATGTTGGCCGATTTCAATCAAAATATCTCAACAATAACTGAACAAATGTTTGTGACATTTGGTGCAGATTCTCATGAAAACTTGTCTTGTATCTTGATTTGTCATTAAAATTATTCTCACTGCCAATTAATCTGCCGACTGTTTTCTCAATTAGTTGTTTGCTGTAAAAAGCGTCTCTGTACTCGCTGCTGTATCCAATCTTATCCAACATTCAATAGGAAAATACACAAATGTACGTTCCAAAATTTTAAACCATTTTTTATTTCTAAATGTGAATCCTTGTGGTATTTATATGGTGCACATAAGGAGCTCAAAGTCCTCCAAACCTTGGACACATTACAGCTGCAACTAACAGTTATTTCCAAATGTGATTATTTTCTGAATTAATCGCTTAATTGTTTGGTTTGTAACATGCCAGAAAATTGTAAAAAAAAAAAAATGTCCATCAGTGTTTTTTCAAAGCCCAAGATGGCAGCTTTTAATGTTTTGTTTTATCTGCAACCCCAAAGATGTTCAGTTTACTGTCATAGAGGTGGAAAGAAACCAAAAAAATGCTCAAATTTAATCAGAGAATTTCGATCACTTCACTTGAAAAACGACTTAAACTGATTAACGGAGAATCAAAACAGTTGGAGATTAACTGAAGGGTTCATGATTGCAGCTCTACTTTTCATTTAGCATCATCAGGCTAGAATGTTAATTTAGTTTATGATAAAAATATCTGCAAAACTCCCATTAGCATGAGCTGAAAATATTAGCCAGTGTGAGCAGATGAACACACAAAACTAACACGGTGGTGGTGAAGTTAAACTTCTGAACAGTGTTGGGCCGTATTGAATTTTTACCAGATAGGACTTGGATGAATCTTGATATTCCTCCGCTGTACTGCATATTTAGTGCTAACCAGCAGTTCAACAGCTAGTTTAATGTAGTTTAGTAAAATTTTGCAGTAGCGTCACAGCAGAAGTTCAACTGAAAGGAGGGGAGCCACTAGAGTTTTTTTCATTTGGAAGTTGTTCCAGGAAAATGGTGCACATTGTGTTCTGTGTTCAGTTTCTGGAAAAACATGCTGCAGTGAAACCTCATTTTTAGATTAAAAACTAAATTCCATTCAGCTGGATTGTATTTCAGAGTCAGACGTCTTAAATTGAACTGAAATTATCTTTCTAAATACCCACATACCTCCAACAATCTCATTTATTTTGTGTTATTGTTGTGCTTTCTGTACCTTTTAGGGATGTGAATGAAGTAGCATTTCAAATTAATTTGAAGGGGAAAAACCTTTGAGAAGCACTGTGAGGCTCAAATAAAACATAATAATAATATTAATAAAAAGCCTTAATAGACAATCCTAAACCCAAATACACTTCAGTGGCAGAGCACTATTTTTATTTTCCATTGTATTTCTCTGTTTATTGTATTTCAAGAGACAGTATTATTATTTCCATTTAATTATGGCTGACATTCCAGGCAGACATGTACATATTTTTGCATTGATCCAATTAAAGCAGTAACTTACAGGCTCAGTACAATAATCTGCATTTTCCTTATACTATCTGTTGCCTTTTTTATGTTTCAGTGATTAAATCAGTTTGTCCTTGCAGTAATACTGCAAATATTACATTTCAGCTGCAAAACTGAAAACTCTGCAATATCATCACTTGATACAGCATTTGATTCTCTGGAGGAAAGTTCATGTAGAGTTTAGCTAGAAATTGGGGGGGAAAAAAAAAAAAAAAAAGCTTTCTTCCCAGTTTCACTGCAGAAGCTGAATCCGTGCAGAACAGTTTACCTGTTTACTCGTAGAAAAGCATTTAGGCCGATGATGAGGCGACGCTGGATCACAACATCGCATCAGAAGACGTAAATTATTGATGAAGTTGCTGCTGCTGTGCCACCTGCGTACAGAGCACCGAGCCCCGCTCTTTCTTTGGAGACGGTATGGATTCTGCTGCCGTGTGATCCTACAGCTGTTTCAGAAAGTCAAAAGCAGAGGAAGGAGACTTTCTGCGCGAGTCTGAAGGCAGATATCCAGATTTGCACGGTGAAGCTGTGATACTGAAGGAGGCGGAGCTGAGATGCAGCAAAGTGGAGCTCCGTTCCAATTTAACCTGTGGGTGCAGCTTAGCTCGTCACATATAGACGGTTAGAAAAGGGCTTTTTATAGACTTTGTGCTGCGTCTTTTTATAGATTTTGTGCAAGTTCTATAGAAAATCTGCTGTACTGCTGTCTTGAACTGCATCATAATGACAGTAATGCTCTAATTCTGATTCAAATTTTGCAGCATTTTGCTTAATTAATAGACTAAATCGTTTCATAAATAAAGCGTCAGATTGGTTATTGACATCTTTCATTTGCTTTTATTGCTTTTTCCAGCAATCCAAAAGCCAAACATGATAAATATTCAACAAAGGAAGTAGGAAATCCTTGTTTGATGTCATTGTTTGTATTGTTAAATGACTGATTAATAATTCATCGGTTAAGAAAAATAGTTAAACAGGTTTTAAGTGGTAACGATCAGGACTTCTCTTGCTGATTTTGCACAGCCTGCAGATCCTGGATGGCCACTTTGGTTGCTTCCATTACTCCGGTGGGTTTCTTTGCACTTTCCTAGGATGGTCTTGGGCCCTGAGGCAGCCATCCTGCGCACTCAACATATAACTAGCACGAAGTGAACCAGTGGAGTGATGAATGACTTCCAACACACTGTGGACTCAGCAAATGTTAAATATTCTCATTAGCTGGTTGAGAGATCACACACACACACTCGCTCCGGCTGCACTGCTACCGCCCTCAACGGTCTGAGCCCGAGGCGATCCAAAACAACCCCCAACACACTCGTGCTTTCTCCTCCTCCTCCTCCTCCTCCTCCTCGCAGCATTCATCACCCCGATTCTGTTTCAGACTCAGTCCATCCATCGGCGGAGGCTTTCCAACGACAGGCAACATTGGCTGTCATACACGTGTGTCAAAGCAGAAGCAGCAGAGCACCAGAGACAGACGGACACCTGATCTGCTGAAGCGGTATGGATGATCCGGGGTGTTAGCACCAGGTTCAA
The DNA here is from genome assembly GCF_021347895.1 of Acanthochromis polyacanthus. NCBI lineage: Eukaryota > Metazoa > Chordata > Actinopteri > Pomacentridae > Acanthochromis > Acanthochromis polyacanthus. The sequence goes on from NC_067128.1 coordinate 4,971,354, forward strand.
CATCAACAGAACCAGCTGTCCTTACAAAATGCCGAGACTCAACTTCTGCTGCAAAGCGACTCAGAAAGACTTGCACTGGAGCCATTAAAAGGGATTAAATAGTAGTGGCACGCTGAATTGTCCCTTTGTTTTAAAATTCCTAACCTGAAGAGAAACAGGTAACAAGACATATTTGGCTCCATTTTGCGCAGAATCAAGCTGCCAACGACGGCTCCGTTTAGGAAGAAGGGTCTGGGATAAAGAGAGGAAGGAGCAGCAGGGACGAGCAGAGCACAGAGCTCAGGGCAGAGGTGGCTTTTGGCCATCCATCTCCGGTTTCAGGATTCAGAGAGTGCTGACAGGTCTGGGTCCCCCGGCACAGGCCTCTGGGCTGTAACCACGGATACCCAGACAAACCAAGAGCTGTCACTCAAGCGGTACCAGCTAGAAACAGTCACAGGAGATGGGAAACCAGGATAGCAGACACCAGAGGAGTGTGTGTAGCTCTTATACCTACGTGTGTGTGTGGGGGTGTGTGTGTGTGTGTGTGTGTGTTCGAGACTACACGAAAGGATTTGCAGAAGCTGCAAGTACAGGCAGTTGCTGGTCTAGTGAGATATCATCACTCACTCCTGGGACGCTCACACACATGCAGAGGACACACGAAAAAACAACTTCTTGATACTGGAGAAGGTTTTGGGAAACTCCAGGCTGAGACACACAGACGTGCTGATAATAGCAAACTGCCACCTCATGAATTTTGCAGCTGTCTAAATCTCCTTGACATTTTTATACAAGCGTGCTGTTTCTCTGGCAAGCGCCACTATGCTTTCTTTTAAGGGAGATAAAGAAGAGTGTGAAGTGGGCACAGTAAAACAAAGTTGGGTGGTAATGGGGATTGGTTCGGAAGTGCTCTCCCAGGAAATTCAGAGCATCAAACACGATCTTTCTGCAACAAAATGTGTCTTCTCCGTATCAAACGTATAATTTCAAGTTCCTCACGAATCTTTATGCAACAAATTGAGCTTTTTTTTGCTCCAACTTACAGTGGAAATATCTATATTTATGTGAAGAATTCATATTTTAAGAGTTAAGAGCCCGTTTTCTGAGGCAGTGTGGCATCTTTTAAATTATTCTGCTTCTTTTATACTTTAATTGAGGCAAGGAACAATGTAGGTGTACACATTAAGGGGAGATTTATCCCCTGCGTCACCCAAGAAATACACGCTTCTCAATAAATGCACAGGTAGCGCAGTGTGGGAGCTTCAACGTACAGTTCACATCTCCTTCCAAGAAACAGAAGATTTTTCCCAAAGGTAATTATGGATTTGTATGCTACAGTATGCAGCAACTTCTCCAAGATTTTTAAAAGCACACCTGTTATAGATCTAATCTCGCGGATGAGAATGAGTGAAATACAAAAGAAACAAAAAGACAAAATCTGACATTACAATGAAAACAACACGGAAAGAAAAACATGTCTGTAAATTGATGACTTGTGTGAAGCAGAAGAATAACAAATAAATTATTCAAATCTCCACCTTGTTGAAGGAAGAGGGGGCGTTCTCTTTGTTCTACACCCCGGCATTGATTTCTCCTAGTGGCGAAGGGTGGGATGCCTGAAGGTTAGACACACACACTATGCAGATAAATGACTCCGAAGCTGTGGAGTTTGATCCAAACGAAGCAATGATGTAGCTCAGTGGCCCGAGCTCACGCTGAAGTAAAAGTGTGTGCTGCTGAAACGTGATCGAGGTGAGTCACAGCGTGTGTGTGTGTGTGTGTGTGTGTGTGTGTGTGTGTGTGTGTGTGTGTGTGTGTGTGTGTGTGTGTGGACTGAATACATGTGAACGCTTCACTCCCACAAAACTGGCACGCATGAAAGCAAAAGAAGACAAAGAACTCTGATCACACAATCAGATTCGTGGCAGAAATGGCTAACAGAGACATCTTCCCTGTAAAATTTGACTACATGAGCCACAGAAGACTAAGTGTAGCTTCCAGATGTTACGATCCACCACATTTAAACCACCCACAGGTGAAGTGAATAACATCAATCATGTTATATTAATGCAGTGTTCTACTGGGAAGCTTTGTCTGCCCTTTTGATGTCCATGTCAAGTCGTTTCCTCTAACATTAACAATATCGACTATTATTACAAACCCTCCATTGCTGTATTACCTACACACTAGGGATGGATTGATATGGGTTTTCCAGTGCCGATGCCGATTACTGATAATCAGGAAAGGCCAATAAATGATACTTGGAGCCGGTGTGCACTACATGCAATGCTTTAACAGCATGTGATAGCAGAGAACCTGTCATTCACAACTAAGCTTTTTCATTAATAAGGGTGACTATCGGTGAATATGTAAAATAGAAATAGGAGTGATTAAATTAGACGCTCTCGACTGAGATTGATCAGTTTGTCTCCTGCAGTTATGTCTGCTCTTCTCTATTTTCTTTATCTTTCACTGTAATTTATAGCTGCCTTCTAACTTAGCCGCTAGCTGCTACCATAGCCTTTGCCACTGTGAAGCTCGAAGCGTCCTGATTCGTGGCAACAGCTTTCTGGTTCAGTTTCTGCTTGAGAGACGTTCCTGAGACTTATTCATTTAATATATCAATAATCAGCCACTAAAAATACCGTTACTAATAATCGTAAAGATGCCAAATATTGGCCGGGGCCAAGTATCGGTCTATCCCTACTTCACACTCATAAATCTGGAGTTACTTCCAGATTGGTCAGTAGGCCTACTTCCGTTTGTTGTAGTCTTGGTGCGATCAAAGTTGACATTACAGTCAGATCTGTTAGATTTCACACGGTAAAAGGAAACAAAGGGGCTAAGAGGTTGAATATTCCTTCTAAGCTGCCAGCTGTTGCAGACCAAGCATGCAGCAAATTCCTCATAGGGGAACCACAGCACAAAACCCGCCAAAACAGCTCAAGGAACACGACAAGGAGACCGAAGCCAAGCCTCCCCACCTACAGAAACGAAGGACCTGCTGCCAAATGCCAGACACCACAGGACATCACCAGAGGTCTTATGCTGGTGGCCCGATCAGGGTTCTCACCAGGATTTTTTTACAGCGTAATGGCAGGTCCTCCCAGAAATAGGTCCAACACTATGCGCACGCGCAATAGCCTTCAATAAATCTTGCGAGCGGCCGGCCCAGATGTCAGCCCATGAGCGTCACGCAGATGCTCCAAATGCTCGTGATTTAGGTCACTATTCACCATACATGGCATCACGGAAACAACCAAGACATGCTAATTGTAACCCCAAGATTGGAAGCGACTCTTAATTTCAGACGGGAACGGGTCAATCGACAGGAAAGTAGGGCTGAGGTGGGGAGACATAAATTAACCTAGATAGGCACCCAGTCGATAAAAACAAACGCACATGGCGTTATCGGTCAAAATAACTCTTTCACAGCGCCAACTGCTCCAATAAAGAAGATTTCTCACATAAATATGGAAATATTACACAAGCAAATGTGCTCAAAACACAATACCACAAGTTGAAAGGCAGCGTAGCGGCCCTAATCACAGCGTAATCTTTTAAACTGACAGCGTAACAGCCCGTTACACTGAAATGCGCTGGCGAGAACCTTGCCGATCAATTAAAGCTGTTTTGGTATTACATAGGGCAGCCAGGCAACACTAGACAGGTGTAGGGTTGCACAATTGATCATATATTATTCATGATCAAGACAAATTAACTCATTCAACTGTGCTATATGAATTTATGAGGAATTGCGTGCACTAGAGTAGCTGAGAGGGGAGACCACATGTTTCTTTGTCACATACTTAACTAGGGCTGCAACTAATGGTGATTTTCATCCTTAATTAATCTGGTGATTAGTTGTTTGGTCCAAAGAATGTCAGAAAATACTGAAAAATGTTGGTCCGTGTGTCCCAAGGACCAAAATGACAAATGCTTGTTTTGTCCAAAACTCGATGATATTCAGTTTACTATAACAGAGGAGGTGAGAACACGCTGATTATTACATTTTAAAAAGCTGGAGTCAGAGAACTTTGACTTTTCGTTTGAAAATTACTCAAACCAATTCGTCAAATATTAAAATCATTGGCAATTAATTCAATAGTTGACACCTCATTGATGAAGTGTTGCAGCTCTAACGCTGCTTGAATGTGAGGCATTTAGGGAACATCTGCAAATTGCGGTGTCTAATAATAATAAGCAGATGTTCAGCCAGTGAGGTGCTTTGGGTGAAATTTTATTGATATTTTCCCCCAAAGAGAAGCTATAAATTCAGGAGGAGATTATTTTAAGGCTTATGTTGATGTTAAGGTTTGTACATTTGCAGTAATGTAGCACAATGTGGAGCATCTGTTTATTCACATATGAAAGTGCAAATCAAATCAATTAAGATAAATAATCCCAAACTCAGTATTGATCAAAATATACATGATTCAAATAACTGTACAGCCTGAGGCAGGTGGTTTTAATGTTGTGGCAGATTACTATAAAACCAGACAGGAAGTCCACATTTACACAAACAACAACAGACTCCACCATGGCTTGTGTCTCTGTGTTTGAGTCAGGATGTGCCTCGGTATATATGCAGACAATTATGTTGGCGGTTATGCTTTTCTCTTTTTGCGGCAGACTAATGGTTTTTCTAAATGCATGTGTGACCGCCTGTGTGTTCATAAGTGTGTGGTAGTAATGCTGATGTTTTTTTTGTTTTTCTTCCCCCTTTTCTCAACCCAATGCCCAGCGGTGCTTCTGGCTGCACAGCGCAGCAAAATTGGCCTGAGAGGTTTGGGAACATTTCCCCCTTACAAACAGGGGCAAATCAATAACGTCTCGGTTGAGGGAGCCACTCTCCATATGAAGGTGAGCTGACTCAGCAGTCCCAGAAGCCGGAGGGAGAGAGTGAGGGAAGTGGGGATGGAAATGATTGCTTTACAAGCGGTAAAATGCACGGCGGTGTTGAGAACCCTCTGCGGACAGCGCGCTACACGCCTTCTCAATCCTCCAGTGCAGGAGCAGGGATGGTGAGGGCGAGGAGAGCGCACACATACATGCTCAGTTTGTAAATACTATAGCCCGCTCTCTTCCCGAGTGCAATCTAGCTCTATTCTCTTTCATTCATGCTTGCGCTCTGTCAATCTAGTTCAATACAGAAACCTGGCAAGCCCTGATTTCAGATTTGCCAAGTCAATCACAGCTCTACAGTAGCGCGATGGAGCCAGAGGACCGTAGGAAAAAATCCTATTTTTACCTTCTCTCTGGTCTATTTATTCTTCCAGGTCTCTGCAGCTATCACCGTGTTGATTAAATGTGGGAGTTTGCTAATTACAGGGTGTGCAGGCAGGAGGATGGGTGAGGAGAGTTTGGACATGGCAGGGTGCACCGACGTCCTTCAGGCGCAGCAGGGAATCTGCAGCAGCAGCGGAGAGGAGAGGACTGTATTATCTCTCATTAGAAACCCCGAAGGGCTGAATCGTCTCTCGGCATCACCTACACATCTATTTCCTCTCTTTGTTTCTCCAAATCAAGCTTCAATCCACCCACTTCCTTTTGTCGTTTGAACGCATGTGCATGGGTCTTTGTGTCTAAAATATCTATTTGTGCAATAGTAGTCTGCATCCTCACTTGCTAAATAATAAAAAAGCACCAACACACCACTCATTTTCTATCTTCCACTGGGTCACCTTTATGCCAGCTCAGTACAAAAATCTTCCTTAGAGCGCTGTCCATTGATAACGATGGGTCATCGATCACGGCAAGCATCGTTATGTTCGCCAAAGCTGTGTGATAAAGTCATAGAGATCATTTTGAAAACTCTCTGTGTTGCTGTTCATTCAAGGACACATGACGTGATGTTTTAACACTCAGCTGTTGACCAATGCAGCATTTACAAGCAACGGTGTCAAAGACAAACAGAGAAAGGAGCATTGTGAAGTAGGGCTGCAACTAATGATGCGTCGACGAGTTGCCTGAGCACGATACGTCATCAAAAGTAGAAGTGAGCGTGCAATGCAACGGAAAGCACCTTCCGACCGGAGCGCGGAACACGGACGGACGTCGGCGCTGCATCGTGCATGTATTATGTATGCACGATGCAGCACGGATGTCTGCGTTCTATCGTACACATGGATGTCAGCGTGTACTACACAGCTGTATCTAAACGCGAACGTCCGCGCTGCATCGTGCATACATAATACATGCACGATGCAGCGCCGACGTCCGTCCGTGTTCCGCGCTCCGGTCGGAAGGGAATTTCTGTTGCATTGCGCGCTCACTTCCGCTTTCGATGACGTATCGTGCTCAGACGACTCATCGACACGTCGTTAGGTGCAGCCCTACTGTGAAGAACAGAATATCAATTCAGTCATCTCACGCATTAAAATGATGTTGAATATTTTGAACATTCTGAAATTCAAATGCTAAAAAATCCTTTAAACACATAATGAACCACATTTTCACCAAAGGAGATCGAGGGCTGGCACGAACCAGTTTTCCGCATTTCGATGCCAAAGAACCAGTTCTCAGCCAAGAAAACTGGTTTCAAAGGCACCAACACTTTGCTGTCCAGGATATTTTGCAAACAAAGAGATGAGCTAACCACCAATATTCTTAAAAAAGGGGAAAAAAAAGCCATTAAAAAAAAGAAGAAAAAACAAGCTACAGTATAGGCATTAAATTTTTGCAGCTGTGTATAAGACTGATGTTCAATATTTTAAAGAGCCCATACCGTGCACCGTTACAAATTCATCATTTCTCTTTTGGGCTAGAATACAATATGTTTGCTTGCTTTCATGTTCAAAAAACACATTCTATTTTTCACACTGTACATTTATGCAGCACCTCTTCTCACTTTCTGCCTGAAATGCTCTCTTATAGCTCCTGTCACTTTAAGACCCCTCTCCTAAGACGCTCAGTGAGCTCTGATTGGTCAGTTGGCCCAACAAAAATGTGGCAACCCCAGATCTCTGAGACAGTACCAAGGAAATAACTGAGGCAGCTGCTTTCTCTTTGCTTGAATGATAAACGAGCTGCTACGTAGCTTTTATGCAAATGTGTTACATGATGACATCATTACATAACAGAAGAAAAGCTTGCACTTCAAATGAAATGTTTCAGGGAGGTAAGAAGCTGTATTTTCTGTGGGAGAAAACAACTCTCATTTTTGCATACACAAAAAAATAGCTACACAACACACTGAAAGAAAGTTTTTTAAAAAAAGCAAAAGGCCTCACATGTGCTCTTTAATGGCCTCACATGTGCTCTTTAATGGCCTCACATGTGCTCTTTAATGTCACCAGCTAGCAATTACAAACACTGCTGCTAATGGTGACACATAGAGCAGCGTTCACAACACCGACTGTTGATGCTGAACCTTCGAACGGCAGGGAAAATGAGACAAATAATGACTTAATCGCTTTTCCAGCAGGGGTCAGTGGGAGACACAAACTGCCTTCTTGTACTGGGGTCCTCGACAAAGGTTCGGAATAAACTAGAGGGAGCTTCAGGAACAAAATCAGTGTTTGAGGAGACGTGTACAGTAATTGGCAGACTGGTTCTTACAGGCTTTGTAAGTTGAAGGGAGATTCCACCTCAGAATACTGTCTGAGCGTCAGCCTAAAGTGTTGACTTCTTCCAGCGCTGTGATGTTTGGGAGTCGTCGGTGTCAGCAGCAGGAAGCTTTCTACAAACCACGCAGATAAATGGGCTGATAAAAACACCGGTGTTAAGTAATTGGCTCCCATGCAAGTAAGTAAGCGAGAGGCGTGGGAGCTTAAGGCTTACACCACTGGATAAAAAAAAAAAAAAAAAAAAAAAAAAAAGCTAACCTGAAAGGAGCTGTTTTCTGTGAGTTTAGAGCAGGACTACAGAGTGGAGGAGGGAAATCCGTGAATGGATCGGCGTCCTGAGGCTGAGCTGAGAGGGAGTAATAAATGGTAGGGCCGTGTGAGTGAAGTTGTAAGTTTGACAAAAAAGAAAGAAAAAAAAAACTAAAGGCAATGAAAAGTTCAGCGTGATGGATTACTTACTGCAAGCAAAGTGAGTTGGTTTTCAGATGTGAAGCAAATGGAATCTAATGGCTCCACAGGAGGGGAATCAATCCTAACGCTTTGTCTTTCAGCATAACAAGTATACATGCAAGAATTACTGCTCTTAAACATGCAAACCCCTGCTATAATGATTTCAGTCTGGGCTCTTTAAGACTCGAAAAGCTCGACCGGTGCACTGGGAGCTCAGCTCTCCTCTGGGGCTGCAGGATGGAGCCTGTTTTCGTCTCCCACAGTCACAGGAGGCAGTTGTGCGACACTCTTCGCACCCGGTGACAGTAAATAAAAATTCGGGCATCAGGCTTCTACATCAGCACGGCGAGAATGGCAGCGGTTGCCATTTTGTCATCTAACACAGCGTGAGGAGCAGAAAATTTAAAAGGGATGCTCTCTGTGACAAGCTGAATGTGGCGGCGTGTCCCTGTCCATCATCGCAATGAAATGTTAAATGACATATGCATTGCAATATGTCAGGAAGTAATAGCCTGCTGTCACATCTTCTCCACGTTTAGGTGTGGGTGAAAGCAGGTCTGCAGCGGTGCAGCGAGATAAAAAAGAAATGCATAAACGTGATAGCGTGAAAATCCTTTGTGTACATTATATACATATAAAAGAATTAAAAAACAGCACATATAGCAGCAGCAGGCTCTAAATAAAGCATGAGCCTTGTAACAGTGGCTTTTCACTCCATTCCGGGGTGATAAAATCATGCAGCCTGGCTACAGAAAGCTGTTGTCAGTGTGAGAATACTTGGTGCACAGACCCTTTATAGCAGCTGTCTACTCTGGTGAGGCCTCGATGAGCCAACCGAGGTGAATATATTACTCTCACTCAGTGAATGTCACAAATGCCATTTCCAACTGCTGAATGTCACAGAGACTGTTGGGGTGACTGCTAACACGGCGGAGCTCCATGACGTCTCTATTCCCGCTGTTAACACTCTGCATTCCCACTTTTTAGAATATCAAACAAAATCACAGCCGCTACGAGCCAAATAAATATCAATAAGTCGGGAGAGGGCTGAAGCCGATTGGTCGGGCTGCGCTCCTGCTGGAACTTTTAAGGGCGGCGCTTTTTTTCCAGGCTTTCATATTGATTTTTTCCCCCCACGCACAAACAATATTAGCGCAGAAATATGAGCTATAAACAAATAAACAAACATTACAGGAGCAGCTTTTGTCTTATTTGGTGGTGCATGGAGCAGCCATTTACACATTAAGAAGAGAATTTTTGGGTTGTACTAGAACATGATTACATTCTCTAATGCACATTATTTATCTCAGACTGCATTCCTCCAGCTTCTGTCTGAAATGCTCCGTTTTAGCTCCTGTCTATTTAAGGCCTGCCTTCTGAAAAGCCCAGTGAGCTCTGATTGGTCAGCTGGCCCAATAAAAGTGGAGTAACTCCGGACATCTGAGTAAAGGCCAAAACATGTAGTCCAGGGGTCACTAGCTGGCGGACCTGAAACCAGTAAATTGTAACAGGTTTTTAAATTTGAGTGGTCACTTCTATTTTATCGGCGCACCTTTTCCAGTGTTTACAGCTTTGGTTATCAGCTCAAGAAACACAGACCAATTACATACGAGTTCAGCCATCTGACATGACACTACTCAGCCAATAAAGTCTCTGCATTGCAGGAGCCAAATATCGCAACTCTGCATTCAGAAAACAGCTGAGAGGCGAGGGACAGACGAGAGGAGGACAGATAAAGAAAAATAAATAACACCAAGAGGAAGAAGCTTTCTCAACTACGAACATGATCAAAACCAACTATGGTTACAGACTCACCAATGAGCTCCAAATGTGTTTGAGAACGGCACTGACACCATTCAGGCCACGATTAAAAATAATGTCAGGGCAAGCTGCAGCTCAGTTCTCCCATTAAGCAGCAGGGATATAAGGGAGTGACACAAGACAAAAAAAAAAAAAGTTAGTCCTCAATTGTTTAAGTTTTTTGGGATTTAGGTATTTTTTAAGATGTATACGAGCTGGTTCAGGTTGTTCAGTCATTATTTTTTTCAAGTTCTGCACTTTATTTTAAGATGTACAGTTAAATCCAAAGTTATTTACTAATAAATGTTGTCAAAATGTTTTTGAACCGCACTGAATTTAAACGATTTGACGGTCAGTTATTGATTACATGCAGACGCTACTAAAACTACTATCACACTAATTCAGGTTAGACATTATGATGTTCCAGACCTTTGCTTGATACATTTTCTCTGGCTGGACCTCTCTGAATTTTACTTGAATACCCATGATGTAGTCCAAGGAGAAGGACCACCAAGAAAACAATATCAGGATGTGAGGCAGCTGCCTTTTCTTTAAGGGCCAAAACAGCCGCTAGTCATGCAAATACGTTACATAGCAGATCTTCTTCAATGAAAAAAACGGTTTTCATACACGCACACAAACAATATTAGTGCAGAAAAATGGCTTTAGAAGCTGTAAACAAACAAACAAACATTACAGGAGCAGCTTTAGTCTTATTTGGTGGTACAGGGGCAGCCATTTTTAATGAGCCCTTCGGCATCCCTTGCAGGCGCTAGACTCGCAAAGTATCAACAAAAAAAAAAGTGGAAAAAACAGAAGCACATCTCTGTAACGCGCTCGGTGCCATCAGCGAGGCTCATTGTTTGCAGCGCAGTCATCAGGGGCACAGTGCCGCTGATTATTTCCTCTGATATGAATGCCAAGGTCACTCTCCTGCAGCTCCCCATACCTCTCATTCAGCCGTCACTCATTACCGCCATACATCACCTCGCTCTCCTCCACTCTCCGCTGTTTATATCTCTTGATTTAATAAGATGAATCCCTCACTTAGCAGAGAGATGTGGGGAAAAAAATATTACAGTTGTTGATTAGGAAATATCTAAAACCTGGCTGATGCAGTCGGCTCCAGGTTAAGCGGATCATTGTTTGCTTGGTTTACGAGACAGATTTAATTATTTTTCCCCCGTAAAGATTAAAGTTCTTTTTAATTAAAAAGGTTCTTATCGAGTTGGAATAACCTCCATAATTGGGTGAAATATTGTGGATAAGTTGCACCATTAATACCTTCTTACAGCAAATAAAACAGAGAAACGCAGCAGATAGAAAGAACAGTCTGATGTTCAAGGGGTTTTACAAGGATACAGAGCAGCAGTATGGAGGCGAAACTGCATCTGAAGGAAACTTTAGGTCATAAAAGCTCACATTTTCTGGCTTCTGGGACATTTTAATGCCACTATTCAATCAATTACACTGATTTTAATTCATGTACATTTTCAATAACCCTCTAACCTGATTTGAAACGTGTAAAAATTTGATTTAAAAACGTGAGAATTGGGCTTCTTGTGCATTTTAGCTCACATGTTGTAAAGCGTCTTCCTGACTGATCCCACTTTTTGTAATTAGGAATCATTATGCATTATTTCTTATGTATTTAAGCCTTCATAGTAAGGTTTATCAAAAAAAAAAAAGCCACACTAAAGGTTAATGTACTGTACTATTAGAACCATTATTTAAGGCAATAAAGCTATTTGTAAGGCACATATATTTCTATTTCCATGTCTTATGCACCTATTTGGTTTGAAATAAATTATTCATAACCTCTTCCAAAAATAACTCCAAAGCAATGAAACTTGTGAATCTAAACTTGAATCTAAAGTCAAAGTCCAACTTATTTATAAAGCGCATCTAAAAAACAAGATCTGAACCCAAGTGCAGAGTAATTAAAACAGCAAAGCACAAAACACGATGATTAAAGGACGAATGAGAAGGAAAGATGACAGTAAGATAATCAGAACAAAGAAGAGGCGAGTCGCTCAGCAGAGGTTTAAAAGTTTGTAAAGTCTGAGTAGTTTTATATTCAAAGATAAACTGTTCCAGAGGTGAGAAGGAGCCTCTATTCTTGTGTGTGGATCTCAGAACATTCTGGTCCATCTGGTGGGTCGACCTCAGTGATCCAGCCTCAGGTGTGAAGATGCTAAAGTTCTGCTAAATACGTAGGTGCAAATCTGTTTAAGGGCTTTCGAACAAACAATAAAGTCCATTAGAAGAAGTAAAGCAGCTGCAGATGTTGAAGAGACGACTGCTTGATGCCACATACAGATAATTACATAACTGAGAATTAATAAACGCAAGAATAACTTTGTTAAAGTTAAGTGAGAGAAAGATAAAGAGTTCTTCATCTTAGGTGAAAGTGTTAAGTGCAAAAAGCTCATTTTAGCTGCTGACTTTTAGGGATTTTGTCCATTAAAATATTTATTGTAAATTAAGAAAATGTCTTCATTTGGTCATTATTTTTACCAATAAACGTCTGTGTGGTGCATGTAGAAACTGCAGTGGTTTCTGTGGACTGTTTTATGCTAAATGCACAGTTGTCAAATTGCTGCACCATCATCAGTTATTTTACGAACATTTATCAAACACTAAAATACTTGTCTGCTCTCTGCTCAGCAGGACACATCCCAGCTGATGCATACATTTAAATTCATACATTAGACAGGTTCCAAAGTTGATCTATACAGACAGACAGGCACATTCCTCTATTATAACACTGACAGAGTGATTGTAAAATATTTATGCGACGCGAATAACAATTTGTTGATCAAAACTACCGTTTTACAATCAAAATTGAGTGTAATTAAGTAGCAGGCTGTTTGGCCTTTAGTCATCATTTATATGGTTGTTTAACGTAAAAAGTACATAGTGTCCCTCTCAAAATCTGCGAGACCAAATATAATTTAAAAACCTGTTAGATCGTGAAAAGTGAACCGCAATATGGAAAGGGACTTACACACGTGGACAAAATTGTTGGTACCCCTCAGTTAAAGAAGGAAAAACCCACAATTCTCACTGAAATCACTTGAAACTCACAAAAGTAACAATAAATAAAAATTTATTGAAAATTAAATAATCAAAAACAGCCATTACTTTTGAATTGTTGATTAACATAATTATTTAAAAAAACAAACTAATGAAACAGGCCTGGACAAAAATGATGGTACCTCTATAAAAGATTGAAAACTATTTGACCAGAGTGACATGATTAACTCAGGTGTGTCATTTAATTGACATCACAGGTGTTTCCAAACTCATAATCAGTCAGTCTGCCTATTTAAAGGGAGACAAGTAGTCACCCTGCTGTTTGGTGAAAAGGTGTGTACCACACTGAACATGGACAACAGAAAGCGAAGGAGAGAATTGTCCCAGGACATCCGAAAAAAAATGATAGACAAACATCTTAAAGGTAAAGGCTATAAGACCATCTCTAAACAGCTTGAAGTTCCTGTGACAACAGTGGCTCATATTATTCAGAAGTTCAAGACCCACGGGACAGTAGCCAACCTCCCTGGACGTGGCCGCAAGAGGAAAATTGATGACAAATTGAAGAGACGGATCGTTGGAATTGTATCCAAAGAGCCCAGAGCAACCTCCAAAGAAATTAAAGGTGAACTCCAAGGCCAAGGTACATCAGTGTCAGATCGCACCATTCGTCGTTGTTTGAGCCAAAGTGGACTTCATGGGAGACGACCAAGGAGGACACCACTGCTGAAAAAAACTCATAAAAAAGCCAGACTGGAATTTGCAAAAATGCATGTTGACAAGCCACAAAGCTTCTGGGAGAATGTCCTTTGGACAGATGAGACCAAACTGGAGCTTTTTGGTAAGGCACATCAACTCTATGTTCATAGACTCAAAAACCAAGCATACGAAGAAAAGAACACTGTCCCTACGGTGAAACATGGAGGAGGCTCAGTAATGTTTTGGGGCTGCTTTGCTGCATCTGGCACAGGGTGTCTTGAAAGTGTGCAAGGTACGATGAAATCTGAAGACTATCAAGGCATTCTGGAGAGAAATGTGCTGCCTAGTGTCAGAAAGCTTGGTCTCAGTCGCAGGTCATGGGTCTTCCAACAGGACAACGATCCAAAACACAGCCAAAAACACCCAAGAATGGCTGAGAGAAAAGCGTTGGACTATTCTAAAGTGGCCTTCTATGAGCCCAGATCTGAATCCCATTGAACATATGTGGAAGGAGCTGAAACATGCCATTTGGAGAAGACACCCATCAAACCTGAGACAACTGGAGCTGTTTGCTCATGAGGAGTGGGCCAAAATACCTGTTGACAGCTGCAGAACGCTCATTGACAAATACAGAAATCGTTTAATTGCAGTGATTGCCTCAAAAGGTTGTGCAACAAAATATTAAGTTATGGGTACCATCATTTTTGTCCAGCCCTATTTCATTAGTTTGTTTTTTTAAATAATTATGTTAATCAACAATTCAAAAGTGATGGCTGATTTTGATTATTTAATTTTCAATAATTTTTTATTTATTGTTACTTTTGTGAGTTTCAAGTGATTTCAGGGAGAATTGTGGGTTTTTCCTTCTTTAACTGAGGGGTACCAGCAATTTTGTCCACGTGTGTATGTGTACTTATATTTTTATTTGTCTTGGAACAATGCACAGCTTCCTTTTTCCGCTTTTCTACTTACGTTTCTTCTGTTTATCTGGTTTTTTGTGCTGCTGAATGGGAGCAACAGTAATGTAAGTAATTTCCCCTCAGGGACAAAGGAAGTATTTCTGCTGCAGTTGTAACTTAAATTAATTTAATTTGTCGTTTTGCTTTGGTGATGGCAGTGTTGTGCATAAAGATAAAGAAAGAACAGTAAGTTTAATTAGAAAATCACGTTATACATTTCAGATTCGAGCAAAGCAAAGATTTAAGTTTGTTTTCCTTAAAGATTAGCCTGGAACAAAGCAAACTACTCATTTGGAAGCAATTTAAGCATTTTAAACACATCCAACTTAAACCAGTGGCCTGAATATTACTTAAAATCAATTTGGATCATTTTCAATGAATTGCGTGCTGCTAATTAAAGTGATTCTTTTAATTTGATCCAACAGTTCTTATTTTTATTTCCATTGCTGTCCAGCTGTTTTTGTTTTTCTGGCTGTGGAAATAGCAAATAAGAAGTCGACTTTGACGGTCAGCACGAGAAACCCAAACATCAACGTAAACAATAATTATTCTTTCAGAGCGTCTGAAGATTATACACACAGCAAAGACAAGTAATTTCATGCAACTGTCAACACTTTTGACGGTATTTACTCATAAACCACCTATCAATCTCTGCGCCTGCTAAGTCAATCACGCCCGTCTTCAGGCTTTGTGCGTCTGTCAAACAGAAAAACAGGACACTAGTTTCCAAGAAGAAAAGGGGCACCGTGCCAACAGGCATGTACAACAAAGGAGAAACAATCTCCAGTAATTGCCTGCCATCAAACGGAGAACAGTGATTCAAAATGCAGGACAGACAGAGGGAAGGGAAGGCAGCGCTTATTGCAAACCAGTCAAGGACGCAAGAGCCATCCATCTTCCAAGAAATCTCACAGCTAATCAAATAGGAGGAAGAGGTTTGCTGGTGGATCAGTGGAGCCGGATGTGACGCACACTAAACAACCAGGAGGTGAAAGACTGGGCAGCCGGTGACCTTTAGAAGGTAAAAGGTTGGGAAGCACACACGTGGAAGAACGGCCCAGAAGCTTATCGATTTCACACAGTTTATCTGTATCACAGGCAGCAGCCCACACGGACTACATGAACAACATTTTCACCTGTCATGGATTAGCTGAAAAGAGCCGACCGAGACAAGGAGGGCATGATGTAAACATGGGCACAGATCTGATACCCGTCCGTCAATCCACCTGAATGTAGGGGCGGAAAAAAACAACAGAACAATGCCTCAGTCTGAGAACAAACATGAACACTGTCAATAATCAAATAAAAATTTTACATGCTGAATAATGTTACAAAAGCTGATTTCAACACCTAAAATGCATAGTTTCACAGTCACACATTGTAAAAAGACAAATAACTATTTGTAAAAATACAGATTTATGATGTGTACAGTCTATTTACATACAGTTATAGCCTGTTTTAATAGTCAACACGAAAATGTATTTTTTCCTGTGATTTTACTAGATTATTTGCAATTTTGCATAATTGGGAAAATCCGTTAAAAAAAAACATATATATATTTTCCATCTTTGATAAACAATTTTTCTTGTTAACACCAATTATCTCTTAAATAATGTTTTTTTTGCTTATTTGAGTAGTTTCAATGCTGTAAAACTGTAATTTTACAGTTGTATATTGTAAAAGGACAAATTACTATTTGTAAAAATGAAGTTATGGCCTGTTGTGACAATCAGCATGTATATTAATACTTTTTTCTCAGATTTTACTAGACAAATGCCAAAAATCTGTTCAATATCATTTTTCTGTTCATTGAAATACATTAAATGAGCAAAACTGTGTAATTTTACAGTCAAATGTTGTAAAATAAAAGGTCAGCATGGATTTTAACAGCCTCCCATAATTTCACTAGTTGTTCTGAAGAATTTAGTAAAACTGGGCAAATTTTTAAGATAACAGAAAATTGTTAAAAAGAAAAAAATACATCTAAAAGCTTTTCAGGAATGATTCTTTTTTAAAGTGCACGTTTCCCAGATGTGCACTGGCTTATTTGCATTCAACACATGTAGCCAATTCTAACCCATACATGCCTCAGTGTAATGTCATTTCTTCCTCATGGTCAATGTGCACCACATTTCTGGTCAATACCGAAGCTAGACATTTTATATTGATTGGTTTGTTTCCAGAGCACCGATACATAATTCATCAACTCTCTGGAAGCACATGTGTGTGAGTGTTTGAGGGGTAAAACCATCAGTCAAAGTCAACAACGCACAATTACCACGAGAGTTTACGGTAAAATAAAAGCCGCCTCTAAAAATGCAAGATCCTGGGGACCGAAGCAGCAATCACAGCCTCTCTTATCTGCCTGCTCTTCATAAAAGGTTAAAAAAGGTCTGGAGACTAGTTCACGAAAGAATTAAAGAGCCTGATGTGATTAAAAGACAAGAAAAGACGGAGTTCAGCGCCTCGCCTGGAGCACGTTAGCCTCCTCAATCTTTCCGCCGAAATTGGGTTTGGGGGCCAGAGAGTGTTTTCCCCACAGACACATCACGGCTTTCTCCACAGATCAGGGATCATCACACATGAGCTCAGACCAAACCTCAGCCAATACCAGATCAGAAACACAGCGTTATCACGGCGGTCCTGGATCAGCGGTCAGGGGCAGTTTGTGTAAAGTGCTGTTCGTATCGCAAGGGAGCGGCGCTGCTCTGGTGAGCAATCCTGGATAGACACGTCCAGCCGCTGACCAACACGCTGCTGCAGTGATTCATAGATGCTGGTTAATCTTATCAGGGACTACCTGGACACAGCAGTAATAAACTGGAAATTGTCTAGTGAATCTCATATCAAATCACAACCAAGGGGAAACTAAAGCAACGCAGCTGCTCAGAGCGAGAACGGACAAGTCTACGGACGGTTCCTGCCAGTACGAGCTACATTATAATATAATGGTGTTAATTAATTAAGCAATAAACATATTTAAGCAGAATCACTAATAAGTTGTCACACAGAGCCCCGAGTTCCTGACGCTCCTCATTTACAACATGCTTAAAGTAATTTCAAGGTAAATGTAAGAATGACGTACAGCCGAGCTCTTAAACAGCAATAAATGCCACGACTTTTGAGTCAACCTTCAAGTTATTGAAACACAGAAATGTAATATCCTCATTCTCTGTTCCTTTCTTATTGAAAACTGCCAGTGAGACCTAAACTTCACTGAAGCTAAAGGTTGTCTGACTGGTCGCGGGTAAGAAATGATCATTACGCCGAGCCACTTGAGTAATGAAGGGAGCTGCTTGTCCTTCCACAATGTCTCGCCTCAAAGGAGGTAGTAAAGCTTCCTGCCACAGACATAAATAATGACGGGCCACTTTAATTAGCCCAATCGTAAAATATAATTTGAGACACATCTATCTAACATGACCCCAAGACTTTGCAGGGAGAACTATCCAGTTGTTTATTAAATATCACATCCGCTTCAGTTCCCCATCTGGGTCATTAGTAACACTGGACTTTAAAAATTAGGCTTCACTGCATAGATAGACTTGTTCTATTATTTAACAGGTGCAGTGAATCAAATCTGAGCGATTCAAGGTGAGGCGAAGAAGAAAACCTTATTCGCTTAATTAATATTAATATGTGAAGCATAACTTAGCACCATATATTCTGTTAAAGCTGTTAACGAGACTGCAGCCCTGCTAGCGGCTCTGTGAGGTTGCAATTATAGTATTTCTTCAAAATAAGGCCCAACAGTCAATTAAAAGTCGGGTCTTGAACAACGGCCGAGTGTGTGGTTGCCTCTAAATAAAGAAACAAGGGTGAGTAAACTCCTTTTGCATGTCATATTATGTACATGTCAGTTAAATATAATTTAATATAATATACTTGGATACAAAAATATCCATTAGAATGACATAATTTAATAATAATTTAGTCGTGTCCGGCTGTTGTTGCATATAAAAGAAATTGTTTCTGTAAAGGATGAAAATTTTTAACAATATTCTTAACTGATACTCTGTAGCATTAGCAATCAACATTTGCTTAAAAAGATGGACAATTCACATTATTCCATATGCCAATTGAGCAATTTTTAAAGTCAGAAATATTACATTAGCTACAATAACCCTGTCCTATCAGACTACATCTCATCAGGAATGTGCGAGTGCTCACCGGAAAGTATTAACCACCACAGAAGATTCTGCCTTGGTATTCATTGTTCGCTAAAGCCCCACAATGCTCTCTGCTTGCCAACACAGAACGAACCATATTTCAAGTGGCCGCCTCCTCTGGTCACTGCAGTCCTAAGCACAAACAAGCTGCACTCTTAAAATTATTAAATAGTAGAGATGATGCAACCATGTACTGCAGGTAATATCAAAATACGTTGTCTGTCCTGCTTGTACTTCATATTCTGTCAAACTGTTATTAACAGCAATTATTTGACTCACAATTCATCATTGGCATTCCCATCCCCAGGGCTTATAATCTGAAATGATCACTGGAGTGTTGAGTTAATGTTGAATGCATAGTGCAAGACCTTTAACAGGGCCTACTAGAGTACCAAAACAAGATTTCATACTAAAATATGGCAAAATATTCTTCTAGAACAGCGGAACTTCAAATAAATGTTGTCTGCAGTCGAGGCAAATAAAGACCCTTATTACCATCTGAGGAAACAGTAGCTACAGCAAGGTTTTGAACTAAATCCATAGACTGTATATAATTAATGGACTGCTGTTTTGAATTTTAGCCATCGCCATGGTGGTCTTTTTGAAAACAGATGTAATGAGCAAACACACAGCAAATTGTCAGTCACAAAGTAGCCCGGCTTCATCCTCTAGTTTCCTCTCAGAGGGATCATAATTTATAAAATGAACATTGTGCTGTATTGAAGGAGACTTGAAAGGAGCAAATGAGATCATAAGCCCCTCAGGAAAACGTTTGCTGTGGTGACAAATCAAGTGAGACAGTAGGTCAATATCTTGTAGACTTCTATACAATCTGACCTGATGTGTCGCCCCCTGTTGGCTGTAGGAAAGAATGCATTTTTAAGGCACGTCTACTTTGGCTTCACTTTTTAGACCCAAAGGCTACATCTAACTGTTATATGCAGTGTGAGGTTAGATGCTAACAATTGTTAATTAGCACTAAATAGGCTGCAGAGCTAGGGAATATGAGGACTTTTGCACGTTGGATCTGGTCAAATTAAAACAATGACAATTACTGACCAGCAGTTCACACAGTAGTTCAGTAACTAAATATCTTGACCTGCTGGTGCAACTTCATTATTATCATCATCATCTGGGACTCATCTGTCAATCCATTATGTTCTTCTCAAAACCAAACATGCCAGTGTCATGGTGACAAGTCAGTGGACTGTTCTTCTTTCTCTATGGAAAATGTACACACAGATGACAAAATAAAGGAAAAACCTGAACACCCGGCCTTTTTTTTGCCGGTATGGTTTGGGTCCACTTGTCACTTTAGAGAGACGGGTCACTGCAAATCAATACCAATTTGTTCCAAGTGATGACCTGATGAAAATACTGTGAATTATATGCTAGGGCCTTCACAGTCATCACAATTCAACCCTAC
The DNA here is from genome assembly GCF_021347895.1 of Acanthochromis polyacanthus. Taxonomy (NCBI): domain Eukaryota; kingdom Metazoa; phylum Chordata; class Actinopteri; family Pomacentridae; genus Acanthochromis; species Acanthochromis polyacanthus. Next base: position 4,991,443 of record NC_067128.1, read on the forward strand.
GAAACACTTTCACCGATACGTTTGACAGTCCTTTCAAAAACTACCATCAAAACACCAAATGAGCATCACGGGGAGAACGGTCTTCATCCCTCAAGACGGGCTCCAGAGACTTGGAGAATCAATGCCAAGGAGCAGTGAAGCTATTCTGGCAGCACATGGTGGGACAACACCTTGTGAAGACATTTTATGTTGGGTTTTCCATCAGTTTCCATGTCTGTACAAACCTTCATGGCAACCTGTCCAGTTTTTTTTAGAGTCTAGACTGCGGTTGTGATGACAAACGGTATTTAACTGCACTTATTTAATCCTCTGAACTCCAAAACAGTTTCACATTTTACTCACTATGGGCCACATTTTTGCCACTATATGAAGTCCTGCATGTCATACATAAAGAACATGAGCCAACACTAATTATCAGCACTATGAAGCAACAACACAACTAAGCTTCTTGTCATTCTCGACTTGCAGCAGCGTTGAATATTTTGAATCCATATTTTTGAGACAGAAACCTGCACACCAGCAACCATCCCTCAAAATGACCGAACGGTGTGACGTCCTGAGTGAAACCATTTCTGTGTCCATTATCCTTTGTGCACTAGATAGCATCTCACCTCCGGCTGTGCAGTGTTTTGTGGATTATTACAATACTTTGAGAGGGTTTACACCACCTGGGCGGCCCTGGCAGCACTAAAACGGACCCTGAATTCATGCTCCTGTGAAAATAAAGACCCAGAGATGAGGAAAGGTAATGCTGATGTCACTATGTGTCAGGATTGATTCTGTGTGAACTTATGCACTTTATCTACTGTTTCCCCCACAGTTTTCCATACAAAAAAATGATCAAGCAGCGATTGAAGCGGTTTCATTTTGCTTTGTGCTTTGAGGATTTTCAAGCACAGCGTGGCCCTGAGCCTGACGTGATCCAGGGAACACAGAATTGCCTGAATAAGCACAAAATATTTAAAAGATGCTGTTGAGTTGGTGGTTTTTGTGAGGAAATATGCCCCTTTCATTCCCGCTTCTTTGTTGGTGAAGCGATTTCCATCTGCGGACTGATGGGAGTCAATTGCAGATGTCAAACATGATAACTGGCAGTTTGCTGCGGATACATACGTGCCGTTACCCAGAGACCAGAAAAGGCTCAAAAGAAGGAATAAATGAAGGCGTTTGAAAAGCAATCGCGAGATGATCCTAATATCGCCACGTGATTATTTTCCCTCCTCGATGCCGCTGTTTATTTTCCCCTGTGAGGTTGTGGCCTTGAATCGCAGAGAAGACACCACTCAACGAGCTCATCTTCGAAATCTGTTTACCAGGACGCAGGAAAGCAAAGGGGGGAAATTTGACTCACAGATTCGCCCTCATGTGTGTTCATGTCAACGTCTTCCTATCTGATTGTTTTGGCGTTCACATCTGAATGAGGCCGGGAGTGCGAGGCAAACACGAAAGCTGCAGATGGTGCTCCGCTGAGAAGGCGAGCGGCGAAAGTGCTGCCACCAGACCTGCTGTGGCTAATCAACGTGAGAACACAGTCAAGCCGAGCCGGTGTGCTGGCTGGGAGCAGAGTAGACAGTGATAAAACAATGTGTTGGAAGCACCTGCACAATTTCCTGGACGCCCTGCTCTCTGCAGTCTTCTGGGTGGAACACTGTCTCAGCAAGACAAGTTTCATTACTGTTTCATTTCTCCGGCACAAGATTGTTTTTCCTCAGAACCAGAGCTGTGGATTTGACAACCGCACTCAACTTAGACCCAGGCCACAGTTACTGCTGAAAACAACAATTAATAATTAATGTATCATTGTTCAACAGATGTATCTATGCGGCTTGAACTTATCGTTGTAACCTTCAATGTACACTGTAAAAAAAAAAAAAAAATGTGAATAGCTTTGTAAAAATGTGCTGTTTTACTGTTGTCCTGGTGTTATTAAATAAATAACAATAAACAGTGAAATCACAAAATATGCATGGTAATGGTCAGGTAAGTGTACATAAAAGACTGAAAAAAAGTAGGCTTTTTAATTATTTTTTTTTTACATATATATCGCTGTTTTGTTAAATTACAGACAACTAGTGAAGTAAAAGAAAAAAGTATTATATTAAATATAAAAATTAAAATATCTGTATTATTACAATTCATTCTTTTATGTTTGACTATAAGATTCTTTAGTATATTTACTGTTTGTTTTTAAATTAAAAAAACATTTGATATTTGTTTTGTTTATTTCAAAGAAAAAAATCAGCATATTAAGAACTCTGTTTCTTTTAGTGTCACTGTTATTTTAAGAAATGTGACATTAAGAAAAGCAAATTAAATGTTGACTTTAAACAGGGCAGAATTGGATAAGGTCAATGTCATTTTTAAAACTGAAATAAATTCTTTAGGAATGTGCGACTATAATTTTGGCAAAAAAAAAAAAGTACAGATATTTGGCATTATTTATCAGGAAAATTACAGTATTCCCCAATTTTTGTATGAATTTTATATGCATTTTTTTGGTACATGTTGGTCAGATGGTCTCACTGCACCTCAATCCAGTTTTGTTTTCTTTTCAGTTTTTAATTGTCCCAACATTAAACTTACTACCTGTGTACCTTGATAATAAAAAAAAACTAAAAAATTAGAAGTAAAGTGGTCAAATTCAAAACAAACCTTCTTTGTTCTGCTTTTTATTATAAAGACGTCATTAAGAATTCTTAGTAATAATCCATGGAGTGAATTTACCATCAGAAATGTTTATCGCCCGGCCTGGGGGCAAATCCTGATTCATGATGTGAATATTTATTAGTTGTACTAATGTGATGCCATGAATAAAACGACTTTCACTCTGTTTGGTTAATGTGCAATAGGAAAGTTTGGATCCTGCCGTTATTTATTTACCCCATTTGGACATTTCCTTTGAATAGCAGACAATATGGTGAATTAAGACTGTAAATGGTTTGAATTAATGTAGTAAACATGTGACAGAGTGAAGGACAGTGAGCAGATGTAACCTCAAAATGTCCCGCTATGAAACTTCACAGACTGGAAGAAGAGTTTTCTCAGAGGAACCAAACACTCATATTTGTAACCGAGGCCTCGACGTATGAAAAGCCTCATTCTTCTCCACGATAAGGACGAACAGTGGACCGACTCTCACACCAGGAGCAAGACTCTCATAATGACCAAACATTTCCACTTGTTTGAGATGTGGATCTAGGAGACAGACACAAACAAGAAGCTCTGTCTGCTTCATAATAAGACTGTTATGAAGCGTTTATTCCTCAGCAGATACAGGAATTATTCCAGCCGCTATCGGGGCAAACTCTCCAAAATTCAAGGACAAGGACAAGATTCCACTGCAGGACTTTGTGAACTCTGATAAGGAAACTTTCTTCTCCCAGAACACATTCATCCTCTGCTTTTCACACACACTGACCTCAGAATGAAATAAAGAAAGCAGCTACTTGTTGGATGCAAATATTTCTGAATTTTCTGCTGCCATCAGATGGACTGAACAATCCTTCTACAATGGATTGCCAAATCCATTGTAGAAGAAACATATATCTTCCTATCAGATGAGATGTTTACTGGACAGCTTCAAAAAGTCACCAGAAATAAGCCTTAAAAAAAGAGCTGACAAAGAAGAATTTGCAACCAAAGTGTAGCTTGAAAGCTTCAACACAGCTGCAAACCACTTCATGCTTTCCTTTGCTTGATGTTGCATTCAGTTTTGTGGCATTTTTTTTGTTCCTGTCATACTTTTACTAAGTGTGGGGTCATTTTTCACAGCGATATAAAGTGCTGTGACTTTATGGAAACAGCACAACCGTGGCTACAAGCAGAAAGAACTCAGACCCACCTACTGTGCAGAGTGACACCGTTATTATGCCGTAAATCATTGAAACAGAATTAAATGAAGGTAGAATTTCTTTGATTACTTGTTTGGCCAAAATTGAAAAGAACCTAGAATTTGAACTGGACTTTTCATTTTCATTCAGTCCAGTTGCCTTCTGTTAAAGTTCTTCCCATGACCTTAATGGCTGCAGCTCCATAGACAAAAAGCCAGAATTAACATTTACAACATTGCTCACAGGTGTTATAATATTAGAAAGAAATGGCATTTTATGAAAGGGGATTCTAAAGACGAGGACCTGTTCATATTTTAGCTGACTTTTTGGAATGACATGTAGAATGAAGTGATTTTATCTAAATATCACAGCTTTAAGCTTTGATTTCGGTAATTTTTCTGACGGAGTCTCCCACTTAAAGGAAGAAGAACAAGACAAATCTGATTCTTTGTGTTTGATAAATGGTGGAATTTGGGCAATTCTTTAAAGAAAACATGCTTTCCGAAACCTCTGGAGGGTTTTGGGGTTGAGAAGCAGCAGGAAGCGTAGGTATTGAGAAAGCACAAACTGAGAAATGTGTAATAAAAGCGCATTAGTCTAGTTGTGATTTGAAGAGAAATGCCACCGACGAGTGAAATCTGGGCATTTTTCCCCATCAATAGCAGCTCAAAAACAACAGGCTTCGTGCTGCCCGGAGGGTCTGCCTCCATTCGGCTCTCAAGATCCGCCAAACCAAACAGTTTTGGCGACAGCTGGACTTTCACTCTTTACGATAAAGGGGGGCTTCAGTTTGGACCGCATTTGGAATCTGCGACTGTAGGCCAATATACAGAAGATTACTGCCCACCAGGGGACGGAGGTGTTGTAAAAAACCTCAGGGAGGGATGGGCCTACTGTCAGCAGCAGCTCATTTACACCTGAACGTGTGGAGGCTACATGCAGTCGTGCATTTGTGCTAAATTGCAACAATGCAACTGGAGGCACAAAAACACGGTTACCGCTATTGTTAAAGGTCATGAAAAGAGGAGTCTCATTGCGGCAGCAAACTGAGGGCAGTGAGACTGAAATGGCAACCAGCAGGAAGGGTCTTACACTAATGCTTTCTCCAGCTGCTCCACCTTAGGCTTATTGTTCCACTGCGCCTATCAAAGGAGGACGGGAGGCCATTCGAGCAGAGCCTAGACTGGGGTCGGGGTAGCGCACTTTGGCCCTCACATGCTCCATTAAACCTGGAGCTGGGGAAAGTATGAGCTCTTGACAGTTCCTGGGTCTGAGCCGTGCCGCTGACACAATTACTAGCCCCTCGTCTGTGCTTTGCTACCTTGTTTAAAATGGCTGCCTGCAGACATGACGGTGGATGTAAACAAGAGAGAAGCCGCCAGCGAGAAGGTCGAGCTTTCAAACACCCCACAGACAAATTGTTTTGTTTTTTTTCTCCTACAGATCTCTCTATTAATAACATCTTTTTTTTAAAGTGTCAAAGAAAGATCTGGGATGTAGTTTCTACCTTCCAATACTGTCGTCCCAGTATGACTGATTGACTAATTATCTTTATTAATCAGGGAAGAAACCTTTTGAGAGCAATGTTCTAGCTCACAACGCTGCCCTGAAAAAATACACCATGGAAATAATATGTGGAAGAAACATCCAACACATACATGCGTGTCACAAGGACAGACTACTACATTAAGGACAACTGAAGCATTTATTATATAAAACAGCATTCAAGTGAAGTTTAAACAGTTCTGACCTTCTGAATCCCAAAGCTATGCTAGTTTTAAAAAATATTCACCATTTATTATAGGCAGAAATTGTAAAGCTTGTCAAGAGTCCTCCAACGAATCATAAATAATGTGTAGTTCATCTAAGATAATTAACCCAAATCTGACCTTAAAATCATAGCATTTTATCCAAATGATTTTATTCTACATATGTAATTGAAAAAATGGCCAAAAATTAATCATTTGCACTAACCAGATTCTGTAAAAAAAAATAAAAAACATCTGTGCTTCTTGGTGCAAACATGAAGCCATGATGTAGCCAACAGTCGTCACAAAAATTCTGCAACTACTCAGCTGAACTGCAGGCAGTGTACAGACAAGTACGGAAATAAATAAATTCAAAAATGTAAACAGTAAATTTTTATATAGAGAGTCAGTATTTTTTCAGTATTGTAAGAGCCGTTACTGCACTGGGAAAAATGCTGTACATGTTGACTCCAGTTTAGATTTTGCCATTTTTATGCTTTATGGCATTGCACCTGTATCATATCACACAAAAGGTATTTTTGAGTTCTCTGTACTTCTAATCATAGTTGTGCTGGACTTTATATTACAGTAAAATGAGTCCAGAGTGTAATAAGACCATAAAAAACACTCCAAAATGGCTTCAAAGGGTTAAAATTTTATCCAACCAAAGGAAGTCCTGAAACTTCTGTAGTTAGATCAAAGCAGATTTTCCAGTTCTACGTTAATATCCAAGGAAATTAATGATGTGAGCAACGATACTAAACCATATTTCTAAGTGTTAAAAATGCTAATAGCATGGTAACTTATTTAGGATGGCTTTGTTTGTTTAAAAAAAGGAGACTGTTTCCTTTGAGTCAGCTGTTATAAATCCAAGAAAAAAACTGTGCTACACAATCAGTACAAAGGGTTATGTAACAGCAAAGTCCTAAATTAACGATGTTTGCTGCTACTAAAACTGTCTGACTCTCAGATTCACACACTCGCAGGGGGAATATTGCCATTTTTCCCAAGGCAGAAAACAGCTGGTCTGTGCTTCATCCCCAACACTCGCATAACATCCTCCTCTCCTCTCCCCAACAAAACGCCGATCTGCCTACTTTCCTCGAGCCAGTCGGACAGTTTGCCAACAGAGGCTGGACGCAAAATTGAAGTTTCATCTCTGAAAATGTTTTGTTATGCAAGCCTACTTGATAGCAAAAATAACCGAAGCATCAAATGATTTGAGGCGGCACACCATGGTGCGTTGGCAACAATAACAGGGCTGCAGTTAGCTCTGCAGACTTCATTAAGCTGCTTTATATGGGACACGGAGAGGAGAGATTCAATCTGTACAAAGATTACAAATTTAAACAAATAATACACCTCGTAGTGTATTTATAGCGCCACTGCTTCGATTTAAGAGTGACTGACATGACAATGATTGAAGCAGCCGCAGACTCCTCATCGGGTTTCCCTACATTTCACTTTGATGGAGGCGAGGAATACGGCTGCTGCTGCTGATTTTACATTTCTGACATATCATCCTGCCCATCCTCGGCTGCCAAACAGGCAATTTATTTTTATTGCTTTTAAATAAATGGTTATGCATAGCAGCTCCTGACGGCGGCTTTAAATTTTCCCAAACACAATTCTGCTCAGCTAAATAACGGCAGGAATAGTTAATTTTTTACTGCATTCAATTTATAGTCAGTTCTGTCATGTTTGCTGAAACCGCTGAGCTGTATGCAACTCGAACAGAAATGAATTATCCAACTGCTGTAACTGTAAAAAAAAAAAAAAAGAGCTTATTATTATCATATAATTCTTATTTCTATGTACTTAGACTTCATTATTGTAAATACCAGCAAATTTTGCACGTTATTTCTTCAACCAGAACTATTTGCACATTATTTGCCCTTTGGTTTCTCATGTTATACCGTATATATTAGTTTTTAAAGTGACGTAAACCATATATCATAGCCAGAAACTGTAAAATCTCCCAAACATCTTCAAACTAATCATGAGTGACATGCAGTTCATCCAGGAAAATGACCCCAAACCCAACCTTAACATCAGGACTTTTTATTAAATCACTTCATTCTATGAGTCTAATTAAAACAGACCGACAATAAACAACTTTCTCGGACCAGATTCTTGGTGCAACCAGGGAACCATTATTGGCCCAGATGTGATCAGCAGTCATGTCACAAAAATTCTCCTGGCTGAACTGCAGGCTGTGTGGAGAGAGGAGGCAAGTTTAGAAACCAATTTTAAAATGTCGTAAAATAATTATAGTATGCAGAGCTGCTCTTTTTTCCCTGGTATCGGTAACACTTGTTGGCACTTGGAAAATGTTCCTGATGACTGCTTTAAATTTGTCCAAACACAATTCTTCTAAATAATAAAATAGTTCATTTTTTACTGCATTCAATTTATAGTCAGTTCTGTCATGTTTGTTGAAACTGCCTGCAACTCTAACAGAAATGAATTATTCAACTGTTTTAATTGTCAAAAAAACAACATAGAAAACACACATGTTTGCTTGTTATTATTAAAATATGCTTATTATTTTCTATTTATATACTGAACTTGGACTTAGAGGACTAATTTACTGAAGAAAAACCTAAATAAAACCCAATAATCCCAGGTCCATGAGGATGTAATCACCTCTTCTACATGCATGTAAGTACTTCTACTGTTATACTGGGGTTTTTTTTCCAACAATTTTGCATATATTTCTTCTACCAGCACAATTTACACATTACTTGGCACGCTATTTTTGCACATTAGTTTCCTTATTCTTCTTAAATGTAACATGTGAGCAACAGGATACTTTGAATTTCTTCTATTTGCTTGTAAATGCTGTACTCAGACTTAGAGGACTAATTTCTTAATGAAAAAAATCCCAAAAATCTCAATATTCCTGGGCTGACCAGGACACAAACATGATCACATCTACATCTATTGTTGCAGTGTTTTTTTTGCACATTATGTTCGCACAATTGTTTCCTTATTCTTCTGAAATGTAACATCGGAGCGACTAGATACATTGATTTTCTCTCACGGGTTGAATAAAGGATCTATCCATCTATCTAGGCTTTGGTGCAAAAAGATGGTTGAAATGGAAAAAAGTGGATCACCTGAGGGAAATACAAAGGTTAATTCTGGCAAGCCTATTTCCCATCTCAGAATAGAGGAGAGTGCATAAATGATTATCTACTGCCAGCATCTGTGATTGGATTAATCCAAACCGGGGTCATCTCAGAACAAGAAACAATGCTTCTCTCATAGTCCCACTGTATGTTTATATTCTAATTGAGAGGGCCCTAAAGGGGAGATGGGAAAAAATAAAAAATAAAAAGGCAGACAGCAGGAGAGATCATGAAGGAGGACAGCCTGAAGTCAGCTCCAGCAGAGGGGCCCTGCTGACCTAGATCCAGGCTGAGTGGGGATGATATTAGCAAAGCAATTAAGGGAGATGACAGCCGTCAGGCAGGGTCAGACTGACAGGGATAGCAGCCTGTCGAGCCTGTTCTCTTTCTCTGTCCCCCCTCATGTAACGCCGATTGATTTTTCACAAGCAAACAAGAGGCTCCTCACAGCGTCGAAGTGGTAGATTTGGTAAAAAAATAAAAAAAAATTAAAAAAAAAATCTGAAAAACTAAGAGTGGGCGGATGAAACGTGTGGAGGGGAAAGGGAGTGCAGCTCAGAGGTTGGCCACCCTGTCAGCTCTTTTACTTGGATGTGCAGAAATCACTCCAGGCACGTCAAAAACTTCAATCCCTACTGATGATAGGGAAGTGCATCCTCCACCTCGGAAAAGTTCCATGTTTTGGCCACGGGGATAAAAAAATAATGATAATATTTGGGGGGTAAAATGAGGTGAATTACAATTTTTTTTTCTAAGCTTGAAGCAGACGGAGGCTGGACATTAAAGTTAAATTACTACAGAAAACATGATACTGAAGAGGAAAGTCAATGCTGATTGTACAATGTAACGGCTATACAATAGTCTTTTCCATTTTCTACCACTAGCTCCACATCCCTCCCCGAAAATGAAGCTCGATTTCCAAGAACAACTGTAGAAACTCTTGTCAGAGGAGTCAAAAAAGGGAGAAAACAAGAGACAAAACCTCATTTATCTCGCTGCTTTGGTGAAGGCAGTTTACTTTTGTGGATTCTATCAACTTGAAATTGCATTTTCTCTTTTTAAATTGGTGGAGAAATTGCAAAAATGGAGTTTGCTTCTCCTTTAGCATCTTGCAGGTTTGGACTTTCATTATTCTTCTATAGAATCAAACACGGTTGATTTGTTCTGATATTATAGAGTATTTGAATCATACATGAGCTGGTGTGCTGGAGCTGCAGCAACTGGGAAAAGTAAACAGACTTCAAGAATCAGTAAAGGTCTCATTTGATGGTTTATTATGTCATTTCTTTAATAATTTTATTTTCAGATAACCTTATACGTTAGATTTTTGTTGGAATTTACCGAACGTTTTCCCTCAAACCACTGCAGTAAAGCAATAAATTTTAAAGAACATTCTGTTAAGAGAAAAACACCTTTGCAGATATTCAAAGTGTCTCTTGACTAAAGTTTATTTTTGAATGTAAAGGCAGTTCTACACATTTTGCACCCTTTAAACTGATGGTGGAATTTCAGAATAATTGCAAAAACCAGGTTTGATGCACCTTTGGCAACTTGCAAGATCAGACTTCCAGAATTAATATTCTTCTTTAGAATCAAACATGGCTGATTTGCTCCGATATGAAAGTGTGCCAATGTGTAGCATAAACTGGTTTTACAGTGTTTGAGTCTAAAGGCGAGTTGCTGTGCTTGAGCTGCAGCTACTGGAAAGAGCAGCGTACCTGTAAAGGTCTTCTGCTTTATTATGTCAATCACATATTTGTGTGTGAATATTGTTGATTTTTGTTGGATTTTAACCTAATTTCTTCCCTCAAACCACCAAAAACGACTAAATTTGGCTTTGTAGTTATTACAAGTGACTTTTAAGCAAATTTCACTTTGGATTTTAAATGCAGTTTTACAAATTTTTACCTCTTGTTCGGACTTAAAGCGCCACAGTCTGAAGGCAATGTCCTTTAACTGTAAAAATAAGAGACATAGCGGGGCAGAACTACATTTATTCGACTTTTTCATTTCGATTTCGGACATTTTTATATCTCAAAAGGTTCAACTGAAGCAGAGGAGTTATGAGTTTTATGACTAACTTTGTTTAAGTTGTGAGGAACCTCATCATCGCACAAAATGTTTTAGATGAAATAGAGCTGTATGCTCAGCAGGGAAAACACGATTCCGGAAAATCTCATAAAAACACATTACAGTGCGACTGCGTAAAAATGCCCCACAAACCACACATCCTAATTAGATTTACAGCAATTACAGAGGGACAGTACCACTTACACTAACAGACCCATTCAGCTGTCGCAGAGCAGCGTCGCACTACGTGTCGCTGCATCCCAGCATGCTTTGCTCCAGGCATGCCAACTCAGTGGTGTTGTGTTCAGCATGTCTGCTTTAATCTGATCTCAGTGGGAGGTTGTACGCTTGACACAAGCAGAAGAGGTTGACATCCAGAGGACCGGATTCGACACAAAAAACAGCTGAGTGCAACGTGAGTGACATGATGAGACGAAACGACAGGAAAATAAAACGTTTGTGACAAGTGAGTGCACATCCGGATGCTTTTAAATCCCACTGTGTTGTCAACTATTCAAAACAGTGCATTTGTAGGTGGCATCTGTGAAGTAACACCTGCGAGACAATTGGATAGAGAGGTGCGGGATTTTTCACTGTTGCATTTGCTTTTTTCTTTCATCAGCTCGTCTCGCCGCAGAAGGTCAGTACGCACAGAAGAGGGCTTCTTTTTTCAACTGCTCTCCAAAGCCAACAACACCTGCTCATCTAATACCTCAAGTACACTTCAGACAGCACGCCTGGCTCGGCACTCGTCGCACACGGCGCTGTTTTTCTGCTCGCATTCTCCACACTACAGTGTCAAGTCCTTTTTTTTGTTTATTTTTTTATCAACGCAAATTTCTTCTTCAATCTCAAAATCCATTTTACAAGCAGCGCCTTTTTTTGGGTTTACAACTTAGAGAGAAAAGATGTCTGATGTGTGTGTGTCGAGGCTGATGGGAATTTTGATTATTCTGGTGAGCAGCAGGAGCTAAAACTGAAAGCTGATTTGTTTTGTTTTTTGCTTCGGCAGTATGCAAAGTTTTTTTTGTTTTTTTTTTGTTGGAAGAAGGGCTGAGGTAAAACACATGTGGTGCAAGAATGCGCATCGAATCCCTATACAATGGTTTTGACATCTGCACTGCACATGTGCCATCCATAAAACCGCACGAGGATCAGTTTAATAGTCAAATGTACAATCTGCGGATCAAGAGCCACGATAGAACATACTGACTGTAAGCTGGAGGACAAATCTTTATAATCAAGTGTAGAACTGCAGATGACCTGTAGCATGGCAGCAGAGGCTCTCTACTTAACATCTCATCTCTGCTGAAAGACTTCAGTAATAAGCCATTCAGATGAGTGACAGCAGTGGAAAACGCAGTTACAGCTTCCCTCGGCCTCATGCGTGCCAACCTTGGCGTCTTTTTCACGCTGGTGAACGATCACAGTGGAAAACAACGTAAAACATCTGAGCGGACTCCTGCAGTGGTGGGGAAACAGACTCAACATGAGGACCCAGACCCAAGTAAAACCTTATCACGTGGCAGTTAATTCAGAGTACATTTCCACGCAGTGCCACTGACCACAAATGATAAGAAAGTACGTCTGAATTCTTTGATAAGAGTCCCTGTTGGGAAAATTAATTTCAGCAGAGACCGTTTGGTCCTTACAGAGCTGCGGTGTAATTAAGGTTAAAAAGGAGTTTTCATACCAGGCGGGGAAATTGCTTCCTTTCAAAATGTATCGCTAGCGATCTGACAGGGGCTGTGGCGTAGCGGCCATTCACGTTTTTTAGTGTGTTTTTTTTATTTCCTTTCATCAATGCACGACAGCAACAAAAAAAGCTGGATCTTTTGTCCTGGAAACAGCTTAAGTCAGCTGAAAACTCCCAAACGTTCAATCAAAGAGGGAAGCAGCAGCAAATAACTTCTGGTTTTCACCTCCACCTCTGATGTAGCATAACGCATTGTGTAGGATTGTAGAAGTCAGCATCATTGCACAGTAGAATAAAACAACACACTGAGCAGACGTAAAATAAAAATAAAAATGAGATAAAATACAACCAAAAAGTGCCGTGTTTTTTTACAGCAGCTTCTTGAATACGAGGAGGAAATGTAATATAATACAACATAATGTTCTGCAGAGATGGAATCGCCAATAACTCCTGAAGCAGCACACTGTTTTATATCCGAGTGCTGCTCGAGACATTAAGCCAAACGATACCCTATCTGCTGCAAAAGCATGGCGGCTAATGGCACGCACTAAGCTTTGATGTGCAGGTCATGACACAACACGCAGCACTAAAGCGCAGTGTAAAAATCAATACTTGCATGGATGAGGGGGGACGGTCAGGTGGAGATATTCTTAAATAACACGGCTGACATGACACTGAAACGGTAAATCCAGCTGCTTGATATCATCAGGCTTCAGGACACCCTCACCAAAGGGGACACAAAGAGGAAAAGAAACACGTCTGACAGGATTTCTCTCTGCATCATCTCCACCGCTACACGTACATTCCTCCAGAGAATTGCCAATTTAAAACAGGAGGCCTCTCAATAAAATGAACACAACCCAATAACGCGAATTTTGTCGACGTCCGACTGCTGAAATGAACGATTTTTCATCACAGGTGCGTTTTTGTAAATCCCCGTATTCCTTTGGACTCTGGTTTTATCAATAAACTGCTGCTGACGACAGTAGAAGAGAAAAGAAACGAGATTTTCTGTTCCGGATGGTTCTATCATGTAGCTCAATGCCGCTGTGAGTCCAACCTGTTTGCTAGATTTAGGTTTAATTTCACTGAAGTTGAACTAAATGAATGTTTGAAATGCTCAGTATTTGTTTTGAGTGGAAGGCAAGGTGAAATTTTGAGAGCATTTTCTCGATTAATGGCTTAGTTGTTTGATGAAAAATGTCCGCCAGTGCTTCCAATGTTTCCATGTTTTGTCCACAACACAAATATGTTCAGTTTAGAGTCATATTAAAGATGCTAGAATCTTAGAATTTTTACCTTCATTCTTGGAAAAAAAAATAAAAAATACTAAATTCTATTTCAGTCAGGTCTTTTGGTTGAAAGTAAATGAAGGTTTTGGAAACACAATGTAAGTTTTTCCAATTAGTGAAAGTCAAAGTGACATTTTGTGAAAACTTTCTTGAATAATCAATTAGTTTTTAGTTGTTGATTAGTTGAAATTGTGGAAAAACGTCCCTCAGTGCTTCCAAAGTCCAGGATGACTTCCTGAAATATCTTGTTTTGTCCACAGCCTAAATATATTCAGTTTGTTATCACAGAGGTGGAAAGAAATGGGGAAATATTCACATTTAAGAAACTGGAATTTTAGAATTTTGGCTTTCTCTCTTTGAAATACAGTTCAGTTTCATATCGGTGAGATCTTCTGTTTGCAACTAAATGAAGGTTTGAAAGAGCTTTTTTCTTTAGTGGAGGGCAAAGTGACATTTTGGAGCTTCTTCATGCTGTAAAGCTCATAATGAAGCCGTAATGACTCTAATGTCTGCTGTTGGATTTACAATGTGCCGTTTGAAACGAGTAGTTTAAAGACGAGTAGCTTTAAAACCGCGAAGGAGAGAATCAAACACAATGCGACGCTTAAACTTATTGTCCTTATTTCACTCATCTTCTCCTAATTGCGGCCACTAAAGATAAAGAAGTTGCTTTGGGATGATGCTGTCGTGCTGCGACGGCCCCGAGGGCACTTTAAGGCGAGGAGACAACGCTGATAGCACAAAGCTCCGAGTGCCAGCATGCCCCATTCACAGATATTAGCCTCAATGGCCTGGATAAGATGCCATGCTAAAACCCCCGCTGTGTGCATGTGTGCTCGTCAGCCTCCTCCGATTCTACGCTCCTTTAACCACAGCGCCGACCCCCCGCCGGGCCTCACGTCTTAATCACTCCAGGGGCGTGCAGGAGACAATGCCTCACGGTTTATGTGACAAGAATATGACCGGGGTTTTTGTACGATGGCATTTATGAACGTGTGTTTACCTTTGTTATGGTCTGGTAGCGGCATGAGAATGAAGAGAGAAAAACAAGAAAAGGAGGCCGACATTTTCATCGTTAAGGCTGAAAGGCAGCAGGAGGCTTGTGAAAAATCCTGACCTTGCTTCGTCGGCTTCTTCTTCCTCATCTGCTGCACACCTGAGTGCTCTCAGCAGCGATATCGGACATGCAGCTCACAGCGGCCGGGTCAGAGGTCGCGTCATTAGCGACATTACTTTTCTGCTTAGAACACAGCTTCAGCCAGGACCTCCCCCCTGCGTTTTCTGGCTCTAAAGCTCAACTCCATCCACATAAATGCAGCTCTAAAGGCTTTTTTCTTTCCCCACTTTTGTCAGCAAGTGATGACTCCGTCTTGTTTTAATAATGGCAGGTAAGCGGAGCGCCGACCTTCAGCCGACTCGTGGGCAGACGGTTTAAAAACAGCGTTGCAGAAAGCTGAATTCGAGACGGCACATGGAAAGCTTATAGGCATGATTCAAACTTTTTAATTTAATCTACTTTATCCCTTAACAGCAGGATAGTCTATTAGACAAAGTTATACTTTAATAGACTAAAATACAAAAGAATATAATTTATGTCAGTGCTAATCAGCGCTAAACTGACCACATATGGAAAGTCTGATATTAACACACGTTTGGAATATTTAAAGCAAGAATGTGAATATTTTTGTACAGGTGAGTCTATTTTGGGATCTGAATTAGTCAAAATTTGTTGATTAATCAATTCATTGTTGGACAAAATGATGAAAAATATCCATCATGGCTTCCAAAATGGCGTCCTGAAATGTATTGTTTTATCATTAGCCCAAATATATTCAGTTTACTGTCATCATAAGAAAGTAAATGAGGAAATATTCACAGAAGAAGGAGCTGGACTGTCAGAGGATTTTTTTTCCTTTTAGTGGAAGGAAAGGTGACGTCTTGTCAAACTTTTCTCGATTAATCAAATCAGTCATTTAGTGAAAAAATGTCAATTAGAGTTTCCAAAAGTTTGAGATGACATTCCAAAAGGTCATCTTATTCAGTTTATGGTCATAAAGGAAGTAAGAAATGAGTAAACATCCACATTTAAGAAGTTAAAAGCTGAGTATTTTAACTTTTAGTTTTTTTAATACACTTTATGCTTTTGCAGCTATAATTTGGACTTTTATGAAATATCAGTGTCAGTATCAATCTAAAAAAAATGACCACAAATGGAGGCACAGTGAAGGAAAGTGCGACATTAGGTCAAATATTTTAAGAAAGAATGCGAACATTTTTGTGAATATGATTGAATATCTTTGGTATTTGGACTGCAGCTGCAACTGTCATGGTCAACATTTTCTGTTCTCTGATCAACAAAATTTCATAAAATGGTGAAAAATGTCCAGTATGGCTCTAAAAAGTACAAGATTGTGTAAGCTATTCAGTCTACTATAATAGAGATGGAAAGAAATGAGGAAATATTCACATTTAAGAAGCTAGAATAGTCAGTTTTTGATTTTTTCCCCCCAAAGTCACTCAAATCAATTCATGAATTATCAAAACAGATGGACATTAATTCAATATTCCATTTGCTGCAGCTCTAATTTGGACCGTTGGTCGAACAGAACAAGAAATATACAGATGTCACCTTGGATTCTAGTAGAACGGACATTTCTACTATTTTCTGACATTCTTCAAACTAAATAATTAGCAGGTTAATGAATAATGAAAAATGCTCTAATGGAGTGCCTTGAAAATTAATGGCCAAATTTGAGAAATAAAGCAAACCCTTGACTTTGAGAACGTTAGTTTGACTAAGTAATAAACCCAAGGTCCCCTTAGCAACTTTCAATGGTCTTCATCAGAAAATGAGGTCACAGAGTTAGAGCAAAAATTTCTATTTCCCCTTAAAATAATGGTTTAAAAAAAATCACTTTTATGGTACAAGGATTTGAAAACGGAAGAATGAGAAAAGATAAAGAAAAGATTTGTGTGGCTATGATTCAATATCCAGAGGTTAAACGAATATTAAACTGAGTTTTGTTCAGCCAAAGCACACGAAACTAAGCTTCCTGTTGCTGCAGATGGTAAAATTCTAGTTCGATTTGAGATCTTCATTTTTTTCTTGGTTCGAAGAGCATTTAAAACTCAATAAAACAGTATCCGTTTGCATTTGAGCCAAATTTAATACACCAGAATCTTGTAATTACCACTAGTGGCCACAAAGGTCAATTTTCTCAATTAATCAATGAGTTGTTTAGTGAAAAAATGTCGATCAGTGCTTCCAAAAGTCCAAAATGAGTAGAATTTAACATACCAGAACCTTGTAATTACCATTAGTGGCCACAGAGGCCGCTGTTTCCACCTTTAAGTAAAACCTTAACTGTGTAGTGCAGCTTTAATGTCTATATTTCCACAAAGTCTGCTGTTTGCATGCATGGTTCACACATTTCCACAGTTAAAGTTATCAAAAGGTTTCATCTTGGCTCACACATGGCATTCCAGCCCTGAACGTACTGATGCAGACGATTTTTCCTGGCTCTGAGTGGACCTTTAAACTCATGTACCGTAAAGGCAATGAGTCTGTGTTATAGCTTTTGACAGAAATCTATGCATTTTACAGCCTTTTCTGACCATTTAATAAACAAAAATGCCTTTTAGATCTATTAAAAGCTGTTTTTTCCTTTGGGGCTGCCTTTCAAGGGTGTAAAATATTCCTCCTCAATGCAGGAAAATCCATGGCGAACTCCCAAACAAGCCATAAGGTCAAGACTATAGATTAAAAAAATAAAAAAATGACACCTATCTATGGATAATAAAGCAATGAAAATTTAAAGCCGAGTCCAAAGCCAAGGTTAGCTGGAACTTTGTGTTCAGCTCCAACAAGGTGACCACTGGCTTTTATTAGTATTCACTGACATGAAGGAGTCGCTGCACATGTCCCGCGGTAATTTACTGCACTTCTCAAAAGGCAGAGATGGAACTTTCTTTCTCATTAGCTGCTGCAGAGTTTCCCCCCTCCGTTGTTTTATTTACCCCCATCCTCCACAGCAGTGCAGCAGGTAGGCCGTCGGCTGATGCCACCTCGTCTTCGTGCTACCAGGGGACCCGTTTCCCGAAGCCTGTCATCTATCATTACCGCAGGTGGCCTTGAGAATGATTCTGGCGGACAGCTCCAGCTTACTGTCTGGGGGCGCAACATAAACAGCACACTGCTGGGCAAACAAGGGCGATGATGACCATTACTTCCCGAGGTATGTGGTAAAAGAAAGGAACAAAAAAGGTAACTTATTGTGTTTTGTTGGTGCTTAAATTGAAGCTTTGGCAGGCAGCGGGGTGTTTTGGATCATTTGGATTGTGTAATTTCTCTGAAAAGGTTTGATTCCATTTCTTTTCTCACACTCCACCGCGAGGATTTAGGGCAAGAATGTCGGTTTAAACAAACTCTGGATGTCTCACTTCACACTTTTTAGTCAAAAATGAGAACAGCAGAATTCAAAACTTGGCTCGCGCAACAAATAATGTGAAAATATACGGCTGTGAGCTACTCCCAGCTAAATGTGGAGCATTTTGTTTGGCGTAAGAACAGTCATAGGAACTAATGGAAAATCCCAAAACCAATCCGAGCTGTACGGGCACACGGAGACGGATGGTGACACCTTATAGCCGGCGGCTAACCACCAGCTATAAGATATTCCCAAAGACGTTTTCGATTAGCAGCTGGATGGGCTGCATGCAGTGTATCAAAGAGTGGACCGTAAAAGTTTAAACACCTTTTTTGTAATATTCACTAAAAGGGGAAACAAATACAAAACCTGACACATGCTGCAGAAACTCTTGTAAGTGGACGGATTATGACACAAAACAGCAAGAAAATCTTACAGATCAGAATGAGTAATCACTTAATGCCACCAAGCATCTGATTACAAACAAGAGGGGTTGATTGTTGTCTTACTATTGAGCTACACAGTAAAAAAAAAAAAAAGGAAAGTGTTTTTATAACATGTTACTGTTGTTTCTACAGACTTTGTTAAATTAAAGAGAACAACTACTAAAAGTATAAAAAATATAGGATTTTACATAACTGTAAATAAAGCAGGTCAAAACTAATCCACATCAAAAATCTACATTTTTATAAATTGTGATTGATTCTTTTACAGTATTTTATTGCAAAATTAAACAGCTTTGATCGTATCTAAATCATAAAAAAATACTTACTGGCAGAAGATTTGCATTATGTGAGAAAATATGTAAAATAATATATTCAAAACCTCACTGTTACTTCAGTTTTTCTCAGTTTTGCTGAACTACAAATAACTAGTAAAACTGCAAAATATATATCAATGTACATGTTGACTAAAACTATAAATAATGTCCAGTTTAAAAATCTGCTCTGTAAAAAAAATATGTATTTTCTTAAATAACTGTAATTTATTTTATGTCTGACCACAAAATGACACTTTCACTGTGTCAAAATCTGCTAAAAATTATATATTTTTGCAGATATTTGCTGATATTCTCAATATTTTAACAGTTGTTTAGTATTTTACTGTTTTTAAACATACTTTCTGCTACCAGTTTTTCACGTTTCAGGGTTTGTTTTTGCTGTTTTGTTGTTTTTTGGGTGGGAAAACGGATTGGGAAGTGGTCAGTAATTTTAACATATTACAGATTGTCCGTCTTGTTAAATTACACCTAATATCTGCTAAATAACTGATAAAAAGAATTAATTTACTGTTAAAAAAATCATTATTTCACACATATTTCCTGTTATTTTCAGCTTTGTTTTTAGTATTTGAATGTTACTGTATTTTGTGTAGTTTCTGGCGCCTATGCTGCCAAATTTTTCTTCATTTGCTTGTTTGTAGTGTGCGATTTCCTACTGTTGTTGGAACTACAAAACAAAAACCGCAGGTGTCATTTCAGATAAGCAATTCAAATATACATGCAGCTCTACATTTAATTTATGGTAGCTGAACGCAGCGGAGCTCTGGATCACGTAATAAAGGGATGGAAGCAGAAACCAAACACCAGCCGATGATTTTTACACCTGAAGCCCCCCAGTGAGGGTTGAACTCCGGCAAAGAGCGCACATAATGAGTCCTGTTCATCAGCGACGCACTGACCCAGGACGGACACACACACTCACACACACACCAACCACCTCCACACAGACGCAAAGCCCAACCCCCCCGCCGGCGCCTGTGGCGCCCACGCCTGGTCACCTCGCTCTGGGATCAAAGGCAGTATGTCGTTCTAATCAGTCCTCACAGTGGGCAACCCCATTAATTCAATTCTATTTCATCAGCGGTGAGCAGACCACCAGAGGGGTCGGTACATTCCTGGGGTCCCGCGGTCCAGGAGTAATCCTATCTCTTAATGACCCCAGATCTGCCTCCAACCCCGTAATTGCTCCGAGACCGACTCTGCTTATTTTTTTTTTTAATGCTCGCTGACAAAATTGCAAGATCATTGCAGGAGGAAGAAACAAAGATAGACACAGCTCATTTTCCGGACACGGCAGGGAAGTCAAGCGGAATTAATGACGCCATATATCAAATAATTCCAGGCGATCAGCCCCCGACTAAACCAGGCCACTGCCACATGTACGCTCCTGCACAGAGAGCTCCGTCCAAAGCAGGAGCAGGTTCACAATGGGAATTTACCAGGTTACAATTTGGCCATTTTCTATTCTGAGGTAATAAAGCTAAACACAAGACTTGAAAGCACATCAAAATTACAAAACAAAGGCTGCAATTCAGGATATATAAGCTGCAGCTATTAAATATCCCAACGCTGCAATTAAATGTCATTTAATAAAAGGAGATTCAAACTTCACGAGGTGTGTTTGTGTACACTCATGCACAATAAACTATCAAGTAGTAGCACATTCCGTCCTTTTGCTGATATATTCTACCATAGGTGTGTGTAAGCTGAAAAATAAATTGATTTCACATTGAAATAGAAAGAAAAGGCTGCTGCAATTCAAGATATACATGATGTGACTACTGAATAATCCAATGTTGTAATTCACTTTCATTTAATCCAAGCAGATTCAAACTGTAAAGAGGAATTTCTGCTTGTTACATTGATCAAATATGTGGTTCAGGCGTGATTTATGTACACTTATGCACTTTAAACTCAATAAAAGAATCAAAATGTGCACATCCAGACTGGGAAAAGTGGAATTTGTCAGCTTAAAATGTGGCCATCTTAAGCCTAATTGTTGTTGCAACTGATTGATTTCACATCAAAATTGCAAATAAAATGGCTGCAATTTAGAACATACAAAGTGTAGCTCTTAAAAAATCCAGAGCTGCAATTAAATTTTATTTAATTCGAGCACATTGAAGCTTCAGTGAGCTTTGTCTGCTCGTCTCTGAGCTCCATCAAAGCCTCCAAAAGTGCACGTTCAGATTGACAAAGTAGAATTTGTCAGGTTGCATCAGAGCACAATTAAATCCCTCTTTTTATAACCAAATTATTTTTAACTACAATAATATTAGTGAAATGATTAAAACCATTCAGAATAGCTTCATGGGGAAAACATGAGTGTACAATAAAACGATGAGGCAGACTCATGTTTTATTGTGCTCTCATATCGCTCTGCGTGTGGCGTAATAAGGTGCTTATTGGGACATAAGATAATGAGCTTTTCATATCTTACCGTACCTTTGGTGTCTGGCGGACGGGGATGCTCATCACAGACAAATTAGATCTTTTGAGTATTGCTGTCTACACCTGCAGAAACAATAACAGTTGGTGAATATGGTGAGGCTTTAAAAACGTGTACATGCATGGCCCTGATATTACTGTGTTCGCCATCTGTTAACTAGAAGAAAGAAAAAAAGAGGCATAGCTTCGTTCAAAAACCACAAAAAAACAACACATTTGGGCCTGCATCAAGAGATTTATTAGTGTAATCTGTGATGTGGAGAATAAATAAACAGAGAGAAGCTTATCAATAGCTCTGCAAACGGTCCTGAGAGAGCATTAGAGGTCAGCAAGTGAGAATTTGGCAAAGGAAAATGTCAAACTAGGATGGAAAGCTCTCCAGGATTGGTCCTAAATTAACTCCCGACTGGGTTTTTTTTCTTTAAAAAGTGCTACAATTACGCACAAAAACTGAAGGCTCCGCTCTTCTAAAGATGACGCCAAAGGAGAGCATGGGAGACGACGCTTCAAAAGCCCTCATTGTGGAACGCAACAACGGCGCTGGTGTTGGTAAAAAAAAACACCCACAGCGATCATCTGACTCCTCCACGGTGGCAGCCTTTGGAAGTCACCACGTCTTTGTTTTGTCTATTTACGAGCGAGACCGCGCTGCTGTTAGGAAACCGTGTACAAGGACGCTTTTTTAGAAGCACGGCAGACGTCATTTTCCACTCTGAATTACAGCGTGATCACAGAAAAATGAAAGAAATAAAGATCAATGTGGCAAACAAAGGAGCGAACCTCTGAGGAACTAAAAAAAAAAGCAACCCAATCTATGGATAACAGTGTTGGTGATGGTTTCTTTCATCCTAGATGCCCCAGAAAAGAAAAAAAAAAAAAAAAAGACACTTTAGCTGCAGCTCATGATGTAAAAACCAGTAAAGCATCAAGTTTTGGTGGATCCCCTTACAATCAAAGCACAAGTCGGCTTCCCTTTGAGACCTAGCAACCGTACAGACGGAGATCCGTCATAGATCACAAAGAGAAATGCCCCAGAGCAGCCTCCATAAACTAGAATGCAATGCAGCCACAGCGAACTTTTAAAAGGCGGTCTGTGAATTCTGCTCCTCAGATGGAAAACCTCTTGTTCTGCTCTGGCAAAAGATTACTGCCTTTTTCTCTTTACCTATACATCAAAAACACAGCAGGCACGTTCACGCACACTCAGGCAATCTCTCACCGAGGAACGAGCAGACGAACCGGAGCGAGAACAAAAAAAGTTAAATTAGGCTCCTTTCGTAAGTTGTTAGAATTTGATGAAATGCAGCAGAAGGAGAGTCGGCGAGCGGTGTCTTTTTTTTCTGTCTTTAAAACTTCATGTCGCACTGCAGGAGAGCTGCAAACCACTGATAGGCTCTGATTATAGCGGGCGGCTAATAATCACAGCTTTTTGTGTGTGAAGAGGTTTATGATGTGCAGGTACGTTTCTCTTTCTACCTCCTTAGAGAGCTCATCTTATGCTTTTTGGGGTTTTCTTCTTTGTTAAGTGTGTTTTAGCTTTTTGTGAATGTAAAAGGTTTGCAAAGCTAAAAGTTCACAGCAAAGGGAGTGATTTTTTTCA
The DNA here is from genome assembly GCF_021347895.1 of Acanthochromis polyacanthus. NCBI lineage: Eukaryota > Metazoa > Chordata > Actinopteri > Pomacentridae > Acanthochromis > Acanthochromis polyacanthus. The sequence goes on from NC_067128.1 coordinate 5,014,466, forward strand.
CATGGAAAATTGTGCTTCTTAACAGCCTGAAACATCTCCTTTGAAGACCAGGCTTTTCTTTTTGACTTTGTGTCACCATGTAACACATTTGCATAATGTTGGATGATACGTTAAAATCTGGCCAACAGCAGTCTAACTGCTGATATATTCTGAGGTGTCCAAACAATTAATCTTCATATTTTACATCAAGACTCCAAGCAAAGGCTGTGATTGAGCATATAGAAGGTGCAGTCATCAGCGAATAAGATCAATGCTGTAATTCTATTCTGTTTAGTTTGAGCAGATCGACACTTTTATGAGTTGTTTCTGCTCATTTAATACATAGTTCAGGCTTCACAATGTGGTTTGAATTTGCAAGACCAGTCACATTATTTAATATTCACACGTTGGATAGTTTCCCCTACAAATCGCTTTATCAGTGTCGGTCAGACTGAGCGACAGTCACACTTTTCATGCTGTCTAATGTAGTATTTGCTAATTCTTGCTATTGATTTTTTTGGTTTTATTTATTCTATAAGAAGTACATGTCAGTCTGCTACACAACTTCCCCTTATATCAACGCACAAAAGCATATGGGGATATAGCATCTGTAGCACAGTAGGCAAACATAACACGGGATATCTGGAGATTTAAGAACTTCCTCCGAGCTCCGTCAATGGAAGGCAAGTCCAGCAGCTACCACTTCAGTGATAACTCAGCTAATGACGGATTATAAAGGGGTGGGTGATGTCAAACCTCTCCATACAGTCTCTCCTCATGCCAAACATTTGTTTTAATGGCACATAATTAACACAATAAAAGTCTGACTAGAGTTAACAACTAAAGACTACCACAAAAGCCAAACTAAAGTTCAACATGGAACAAAACTGAAAATCAAAACAAGCCCACTTCTCCAGTGCGGCGCTGGACAAACATTGGTCATTTTCGACAGTAATGCTGTAACAGCCTCAGCTATCTGCTGGATGAAGATCCATGTTGTCTCTGATGCAGTGAACTCTCAGACGTCTGCAGAGGGTCACATCTTTGGACCCTCATGGATACTAAAATTCACGTCACACAAACCTTTGCAGACATGGAAAGCTAGAATTGGCTTTAAACCTCTGACATGTTTTAAATCGATGACGGACTGAACGTTGGCCTGAAGCTGGACTTTGAAAAATGTTGTAATGTGTGTCCAAAAACTAACAATCAGATATTTTCCCTAAATCGTTCAGACCTAGCATCTGACACTATTTATAAAAAGGAGTCTAATGGTTTCACATCAGTCATCCCCAAACAATTATTGGTGGCAGCCTGCCACACATTGATTTCCTCATTGTTTTACTACTTAAAATGGGTAACCTTCTCTCTTTAACAAACACATTAACAACAGAGCATCTGTGACCAGCACCTCTAAATTAACACTCAAACCAAACATACGCAGTAGGAACTAGGACCGGCAATGCATCATCTGAGCATCGATACCTGGAGGTGCAGTAGTCACAAGGCAGGAAGTGTGATGTAAACGGTTGGGAATAAAGGCAAAATAACTCCAGCACATCATGGCACATGTTGTGCTGCTTGATTTAAAAAGAAAACTCATACTGTTTTCATTTCCTATGACTAATTTGCAAGAGATGTCTGACAAATAAACAATATTCACTCCTATTTAAGGGTTCTTGGTTAGACTATTTAATTTTTTTAAATAAGAAGATTTGGTTGCAAAAATAAACATCACATCAGTTGGATAGAAATATTGTAGCGGCAGAAAAGGATGTTGTTGATCGGAAACAGGTTTTCTTTTTCGTCAACAGCATTTTGAACCATATGCGGCTACACAGCTGATTTGTTTGACAATTTAAATCAGCACCACAAAGAGCTGTATGATGAATGCAAAGGCAGATTTAAATCCCTTTCAGAGCAAAGACGTTCTTCAGATGTTATTCTCACTGTTCAACTAAATGAGAAAGCATGCAGAGAGATACTTTGCACGTACATGCCAATTAACACCGTCACATAAGAAAATCTGAACTGTGCTTTTCAGGTTAATTATTTGTAGATTTGAATTCTCGAGAAGGTAAAACTTCGACAAAAATCACCAAAAAACACAACCCAATTGTAAGTTCAGCCAACCATCAATCGCCAATAAGTCTGTCCAATCGAGCAACCCTAAAATTAACACTTGGTAGTTTAATCATACTCTCAGCTGCCTCATAATCTGCTCTGTTTTTCTCACTGATCTGAGGCCTTGGACACAACGGAAGCAAAAACTGAGCATTTCAGGCTGAAAGTAAGAAGAGGTTCTGCCATTCTGAGCTTAAAAGCACGTTAATGCGCTCTTACAGACTCCAAAAACATAATTATTGTATAAACGGGCTCTTTAAGGTAAGCTGCCAAAAAATTGTTTTGAAAAACGGGTGAAAAAGTTGAAGTATCTGCTCTCTGTCAAAGTAACACAGCGATGATATACGCTGGTGTGAGGATGGGCTGCAGAGTAGAACCATGTGTCTGAGCCAAAGCAGGCAGGAAAAAGCTTTTCAAGAAGTGAAATGTTATTGAATGCTCATTCATCATGTTTTGCTGACTCCACTTCCAAGTCACATACATCACGTCGGAGCTAATAGTCTGTAGAACATGATTTTGACTGCATTTTTCCTTTTAAGATGAAAAATGGCCACATGAAGGCGTGTTTCTTTATTCGCGGGATGCAGAAAAAAATACATATAGTCTGATTTCCATTGTGATGATTGTGCAAGAATGGAAACGGCTACCTTGCCAAATCCTCCTCGAGAGGAAGATAAAAGACAGTCGCTCGCCTGGTAGAAAACCAAAGCCTTTCTGCGGAGTTGGTTTGTGGAGCTGAAAATCTGTTTGCAGCTGCACAGTCTGGGAAAAAAAGAAGTTCTGACATATGGCTGTTTATGTAACCGAACCAGAATAATCTGAAGAGAAACCTCATTAAAAGTTAGAACGTGTCCAACTCTGCATATATTAGGAATAACTTTCAAAACTTGTGATAAAAATTTACCTGGATGCATAAAGTGCTGCTGCTACCGGTTTGGTTTTCTGATGGAAAAACACATTATAGACAGTAAACAGTAAAAATGTTTAACGTAACTACATTAAAAGTGCGAACACAGTTTAGCAGTAAACAAAACCTGGAATTTCTGGTAATTTTGTTTTTGGTTTTAACTAGAAAATGAGCTGAAACCCCTGTAAGAAAAATGTTTACTTTGTCATGAAATTAGAGACGTTTTCCATTAACTCCACACAAAGCGAGATCATTAACTACCTCATTGACTTCTCCCTATAGATTTATATTTTGTCTCCGCTTCCTCTAATTGTCTGTTTGGAATGAAACTCGAGCACAATGACATCTGACAACGCTTCAGAATGAGCGACAGATAACCTAAAAAGTCGACAAAACGGATGCGACAATGTGGCTTTGTGAAACGATTTCATTGTTCCCTCTTTAATCTGCAGGATGTAAAGGGGGAAAAAAAGTTAAATTATTGTAAACTTGTCAACTTGAAACCCGGCTATAAATCATCTATGTAATTATCAATTGATTGAAGCAGCTATCTAACTGTGAAAAACACTTGGAAACATAATACATCAATTTTAATGGCATTTCTTAATCAGAACGCTCAGCAATCAGCAGAGACCAATTAGGGCCTGAGAGATAGAGACCCGCCATTAATAATCAAATCTGGCTGCCATTGCGTTGGCTCGGTCCTCTTACAAAAGGGTCGTGGAGCTGCTTTCAAGTGGATTTTGAATATTAGAGGTGAAGGTGCAAAGATGTGAGACTGGCGCTCCAAGCAGGAAAACAAAGTGAAAGCAGACTGCTAAATTAGCCACGGTTTTGAAATTTCTCTCATAACAAAAATCTAACGGCTTCTTTTTTCCAGTGTCAGTGAATTCACATCCAGAGAGAGAGAGAGGGGGATCTTGCAAATGCTGGGGAAAAGAAGCGTCTACTCAGTTAAAGCAGTAAAACTACACTGGAGCCCAAAGGCGCAGAGCAATGACAAGAGATATCTTTACAGTGGCACCTTCAGCTGCCGCCTTATTAACATTATGGCCGGTTTTATCAAGTCTGTGTGCCTTTGAATGCGAAAGGGGGAAAAAAACTGCAACACATAAAATGTACCGAACAGGAACATCGGCCTTTTATGCCTCTCCAAGCACGACTTTTACTTCTCTCTTATTGTCCTGGCTGCAGATATGAACGGCTGAGTTTGACTCCAGTGGATGTATTGGAAACATTTCCTCCAATTCCTATTTCTTTCTCGTGTTCTGTAGACTATTTGTGAATGTTTACATGACCCAGTTTGGCCAACACAATGTCAAAATGTTGACCAAAAACAGGTAGAATCTTGCATCACATTGAATTTGTTTGACCAAATAAAATCAGCACCACAAAGCGTCTGTATGATGAGCTCAAAGCCAGACCTCAATCTCATCCAAAGCTAAAAAAAAAAAAAAAGTATTTCAGTTGCAACTCCAAGTCTTACACTGTATGAGAAAGGTTTCAAATGGCAGAGAGACACGTTGCACCTCAAAAAACACAATTGTGCCGTTCCGTAAACGAGATTAGGTACAGTTGCTTCCTAGTACTGCATGCTTTCAATTGTTCTTTACGTTAACCATTTGCAGATTTGAATTCTCAAGGAGGTAAACACTTTGACAAAAATCACCCAAAGACACAACCCCTGATAGGTTTGGCCAATCATCAATAGCCAATATGTTCGTCAAATCGTCCAACCGTAAAATGAACGCTGGCAGTTTGATCACACCCTCAAAGAATGAGCAGCGCCTCACAATCCACAATGTTTTCCACACTAGAGCTGCCGATACTCACAGATCTGAAGCTTTGGAGACAACAGGAGCTAAAGCGGAGCATTTTATGCAGAGAGAAAGAAGGGGTTCTGCAGTTTTGAGCCTTAAAGAATGATAAGGTGTCATCATGACCTCCAAAAATAAAAATTTGCTCACTATGGTCTCTTTAAGGTGCACTGCTAAGAAAAATAATTTGAAAAACGCATGAAAACGACCAATCCGAGGCCTGCTGCTGAGCAGCTGACTTGGACATCCAGTGGATGTAAAGAGAGGTTAAGTAAGCAGTTCCACTGGTGCAGTTGTAGAACCAGTGTCCTTGTGATTGCTATTTCTTTCTCCGGCTCTCTACACTGGTGGTGAAGGTTTGCTTGACCCACTTTCGCCAAGTGAACGCGGCATCATTCAGTCCGTATCAAAAGCAACAGCTGGACCCCCCTGACAGACACCACGGCGAATAAAAAACAGCCTGTTTTCATTATTATTTGCCTGCCAGATGCCATATAGTAATTACTAAATACAATTACTGATCCTGGTCATTGTGCTGCAGGTATTTATACAGGCTAAGCCCAGTGCCAACATGAATTAATCAACGCTGGAGTGCTGTGCATCACGGCGTTAGGGCAGTTGGGAACGGGGCCAGTATTTTATAAGCTCTCGTCGCCCCTTCGGAAGAAACTATCCAAGCTAAAGGGAAACAGGTTGTAAGCAGGACGCCATTACAGATGCACATCACACCTTCAGCAAACACATGATTTATGTATCCTCTTAACTGAAAAGCTACCTTTCAACTTGCACTGTTGGAGTATGCAAATGCGAGTCGCTGTTATGTATACTTCCATTAATTGTGAACTATTTACATATTCATCCCTGGATGAGATAAATGACTTACAGGTTTGCCGGTAACAGAACTGGAAAAACAAAATACAGAGTTAAGAATGAAGAAGCAGGGATATCAGTGCATGCACACAAACAAAATCAGGTGAATTATTCTTTATTAAGATTTAGCAATGTAGTGATTTCTTTGAAACACTGCTTAAATTTTTGAATGTCAAACCCTGTCAACAAAATTACACCATTTATCAGAGCACGGAACTGAAAATTTAAAAAAAAAAAAAAAAAAAGCAAGGATTTTCAACTTTCCAATGGTAACTGAAATAATAATGTGCCACTTTAGGTTATTATCTGAAAAAATAAATAACAATACATCAGCAAAAGATCAGCATATATCATCAGAATCTCTTTATTCAACATGTCGCATTTAGAATTTTGCCAAAATAACCCATTTGCAGTATCTAGATGTTGTAAAAAACTGAAAAAAAAAAAAAAGTACTCTCCTCAGTGCAACTGTGAAGCTATGGCTTGTCAGTAATGTAATAAAGAGTCAAACAAATGGAAAAAAAAAAGTAAATATACACTACTAGTCAAAGGTTTTCAAACACCTTCTCATTCAATGGTTTTTATTTAATTATTGACATTGTACATTAATACCAAAGACATCAAAACTATAAAAGAATGCATGAAGAATTATGCTGTAAACAAAAAAGTTTATCTTCACTATTAACCTACAATGGAGAAAACAACACAAATAAATAATTAAAAGTACTGAATGAGAAGATGTGTCCAAACCTTTGACTGGCAGTGTATATCGACAGTACGTGGAATCACCATTGTAACAGCTGTAGCAACTTGAAAACATGGTTTACATGTTGCTTTCAGGCTTTTTCAGTTTTTGTAAAATAATCAAAAATAAACACACCCAGTTTTTTTTCCTTTTACGATGATTTATGCTACGATCCACAGAAGACTTCCAGCTATGCTCCAGGACTTTATACTGCAGTAAAAAAAAAATGAGTCCACGGTGAGAAAAATGACAACAGGAGCAAAATAAAACGGCCCATAAGCTGCTTGGAGTTCACGGGGTTAACGACAATTACCATCCTAATATTTGACATGCCGCGTTTTCTCATGAAAACCGAGACCGATGGGAAAGTCGAGGCACAAACGCTCCACCCTGCAAACACTGCAGCACATACACCGCAGCTATGTAGTGGCAACCAGTGAAATGACAGCAGCAAAGCTCAAATAGTTTTATTGTAATTTCCCATGGTTCTGAGAAGAAAGACGAGGGAAATGAGTTCAAGTGACTTCAGTGACCGGTGAAATTTGTTTTCCTCTTGAAGTAATTTGAAGTCTGCTTTGCCTCAAGCGGACAGAGCTGGTTGGAACCCGACATTCCACCTCAAAACCTGTTCCAGCAGGCCTTGCTTTAAGCTCCGCTTCTCCTCTAGGCACATTCAATTATTCAATTTCAAATAAATTATTACATAATACATCCATGTCCTTTCTAAGGGACCAGTTCACTCCCAAACATTGTCTGCTGCAGCCCAGATATACCCGGGAAAGGCTTTATATTATATTATAGATTATGTTTATTCCAAAGTAGAGATAAGATAGTAAAGTGCACCTTATTAAAATGACTAAGGTCCATAAAAGAGATGCCGAGGGAGCTGTGGCTGTCAGATAGCCGCACAGCAGAAATATTCCTGCAGCCAGGCTTAATGGGAGGCTGCAGAAACAACAAAAACACAGCAGCAGGGTGGGGGTTTTTTTGGTGGTGGCGATGGACTCCAAGATAAAAAAGACTTTCCATGTCCACCCCCTCCTCGTCTCCATCTGAGGAGCAGACCTGCGGTGTCATCATATGGAGCTAACAGGCTTAACCTGCCCCCCGTGGAGCCGCTTCAACCACACAGCAGCTTCCCAGAGCGCCGGGGCCCCGAGAAGAAGCCTCGCAGGCCCCAGTCCAAACCCAAATCCTCGGCCCCCTGTCCCCAAACATGTCAAGTGAATTTAAACAGTTTGTGTGGGTATTAGAATTATGGTAATGGCTTCAATTTCTCTAAGTGAGCTCTTCTCTTTTGGGAAGCCAAATGCTTCCACGTTAAACGACATTATGGCGAAAGCTGTGGGGTGAATTCAGAATCGGGTCCTTCTGTACGAGTATGGCCCTTGGCCCTGGCTCTCGGTGTCAGCTTGCTCGCTTGCTCGGGGCTGAATGAGTCTCAGCATTTTGTCGGGCAGCGTAGCTTGGCTCCGCTTCCTGGAAAGCATCGCTGGTGGACTGAAAATATTAAGGCCACAACAACACAAGGACACGGGCTAATGCACAGCCCCACAAACGGCATGTATGTGCACAACATGAATGCATCCTCAGAAGAGGATTCATGAAGACGCTGTCTGCTTTAGTGCTCATTTTTAGGAGAGGTGCTTTTTCAAGTAAATGAATTGTAAACATAACAGAAGACAAATCTGCTAAAACTGTATTTTTGGATAATGTACATATGATATACACCCTATCATGTTGATTTAATCTAATATATGCAATTATTCCTATGCAGCAGCAAAAACTATTAAAATAATTCCATATTAAAAGTTTACTTTATATGACAGAAACTAGCTTTTCTTAGCCAACTCAAATCTCCAAATATGTACTGTATTCTTAATAATATACACGCTGATGTGCCGATTTAATCTAATAAATGCATTTTTTACTATCCAGCAACACAAACTATTCAAGTAATTTCACAAAAAAAAAAAAAAAAACAGAACCTAACAAATTTTTTCAATTTCAGGATAAAAAACTAATTTAAGAGGACAAAAACTAACTTTACTCTGCCAACTCAAATCACCACAAATGTACCAGCTAAACCAGCATTCTTTTGTAATATACACTCTGATGGGCTGATTTAATCTAATAAATGCATGTATTACTACTCAGCAGCAAAATGAATCAAATAATTCAACAACAACCCTTTACATTTTATTCAAGTGTCTAACATTTAAGGATTTAAAACTTGCTGTGTATGACAGACACCAACTTTCCTCTAGTCCTAACATACACCATGACGTGCTGATTCAGTCTAATATATGAATTTATTACCATCCAACAACACTATTAAAAATCATTTAACAAGAAAGTCAGATTTCATTAGAATTTTTTACATTTCAGGATTAAAAACTTACTTTAGACCAAAACTTTTCTCTCCCACCTAAAATCTCTACAAATGCACCAGGCAAAATTACATTTTTTTGCAAATATGCACCCTAAAGTGCTGTTTAAATCTATTACATGCAATTATTGATATCTGTAGCACATGCTATTAAAAAATAATAGAAGAAAAAAAATAAAATAAAATCAGTGGTACGACCCGGCTGTCTGGGGAAACCGGATGGCAACAGAAAATCAAACCAACGCTGTGGTACAGAGTGACAGAGCAGAATTTATTTTGAAAGGGATATATTCACAACAAAACACAAAACAGTGAGGGGCTGAAACGCAAACAGACGCCACTGAAATGAAAGAACAAAACTGAGAGCGAACTTTACCCAGAAGTTGATATTAATTTACTAGAAGAAAATGAACGATAATTAATAAAAGAAAAACTCAAAATACAGAGCAGTAGCACTCCTGACTGAACTAACAGAGAATTCAAGAAGCATTTCTAAACAAACTAAAAGAACCACTAGCTAGCATTTTAGTCCCTCCACAAGCACACCAAGCACAATTTTATGCTAATTCCCAAAGCTTCCTGATTAAAATCTTACTTTATTTGACAGAAACCAACTTTCCTCTGCCAGCTCAAAACTCTACAAATGTATCAGTGCATGCTGTATTATTTACTGTTTTAATCTAGTATATGCATCTATTACTATCCAGTAGCAAAAAGCATTAAAAATAGTACAAGAAAATTGGATTTTACCAAAAATTCTTCCGTTTCAGGATTAAAAACTAACTTTCAATGACAAAAACTAACTTCCCTCTGCCAACTCAAATCTCCACGGACGTATGAGGTTCACAGCTTAGTGCATTTGGAGACCATTTGGGTCTCTGAACAGAGAAACTGCAGGCTTTTTAGAAATATGATACCAGCATCAGCGCCCCTTCAGCGACTGTGTTCAAGAGGGCAGCTGAAGAGACTGCTTTTCATAGTTCACTGATCTCTGAAGAGCTTGGGAAGCACAGCATTTGCTCATGGCCCTTTGCCCCGCGTGTTAGCGAGTATATTATGCTTTGTAATAGCCGCCGATGCTAAATATTCAGCAGCACATTCGAGCACAGATATTACGGCCACTGAAATCCAATAAGGAAAGCATCAAGGCTGCAAAAAAAAAAAAAAGAAGGAAGTGCAGGAGAATGATTCAGTACGACTGGCAAAGAAGCAAAAATACACCTATAAATTTCTACACCATGTCCATCTTTATTGTCCTTGGAAAAGGATGTCACAGCTGTCAGCGGTGAGGGATAACTCGGGATTTTTTTCCCTCCACAAGCTGCTCGGTGGCGCTGCAGAAAGTAAACATCATCATCCATTCACCCAGACAGTTGCAGTGTTTCTCAGCAGAAATAGAAACTGCGAGCTCCACAGCTACAAATTATTTACAGGTGTTATTTGGAGAACACCTGATGCCCAAAAAAAAAAGGAAGAAGAAGAAGAAGAGATGTGCTTTGTTTTGGAGGAAAATTAGATCCCTTCTTCTTCTCCTCCGTCAAACCATCTTTAACATTATGACATCAAAGCTGCACACGGGCATCAATGTCAAGACGGATCAAGCTTTTCGTTTAGCTATCAAGCCCGTTACCGTAGATACTGAGGCTGCACGATACAGCGTTTCAGCATCGACTGCACACCGTGTGCTATGGTCTCATATCACGCTACAACATTTTTTTTGCAACTTGATACAGGAAGAAAAACATAATTTCTGGCGTTTTTTTGAGGGTGTTGACATGCAGGCTCCAATGTGTACGACAAAACGAGTGAGAAAAACACTAAAAAGCAGGATTTGTTTGCAAAAAGACACACAAAGGCAATTGCTAACACTACACAAAGCAGCCCAACTAATTTGCTTGACCGTTTAAATTCAGCACAAAGCTCCCTAAAGTCACGTCTGAATGGAATCCAAAGAAAAATGCTATTTTGATGTCTTTTTTTTGCATTATCTTGTAATTTCCATATGCAGATGCATTCCTCTCCAAAATCATTCGACCATTCAAGTCATCTGATGAAAATTCCTGCGTCCCCCCCCTCACAATACATTAGATATCGCAGAAAAATAAACGTCAGCTCTGGCAGAAACGCTAACAAAAGAGGTGTTGAAGCCCGTCACAATCAGCCAGAGACTCGGTGCCACTTCAGAACAATTAGACCTCGGTATAAGATGCGGTTCTCGTCTCCGGCAGCTGCAGATAATCTCAGTTGGGTCCTGCTGTCATCTAACTGCATCGAAGCTACAACCTGGATAAGAAGCGCTGCACTCGGCCGCCTGCCTGCACCACTTATGTGGCTCCGGCGGTTTAATGCAGTGTTTGCTGAGGGAATTCAAATGACTGCTGAGCTGAAACATAAACAGACGCGAGTAAAGAATAGCAAGTGTACGTTGTGGACGGGTCAAAGCGAAATTAAGCAGGTATCGAAAAACTACAACGTGGTCTAGAGCTGCAGCAAATGATCACTTGAGTGTTTTTTGAGCAAAAAAAAAAGTCGTCGCCAATATGAATATTTACTGGTTTCTTTCCTCTTCTACGACAGTAAACTGATTATCTTCATGTTGAGGACAAAACAAAGACATTTAAGGTTGGTTTTGAGAAGATTCTGTGACATTTTACAGATCAAACAACTCATCGGTTAATTGAGAAAATAATCTACAACGGAAACCCTTAGTGGCAGCTTTAGTCTGGATTGTGTCCAAGAATGAGGTTCTCCTGGAAAACTCTGGGCTCCTTTTGAGCATCATGAAGCTTCTTTAAAGGAACAGTTTGAAAATCGACAAAGTGCATTTGCATTTTTTGACTGATCCCACTGTTATTTCTCTACACTAATGAAGCTCCTCTCAGCCGTGGTGTTGTATCTTGTTGTGTGAAAACTGCTGTGTAAAAATGACACATTGTGGGCTTTACTGAGGCATCGATCTGATCATCTAACTCACGGCAAAAAAGCAAATGAGCACATCTCAGCCATGATAGAGTTTAAGCATTGATGGACGTTTTCTACAATTTCCCATTCAAATCGTTTCCCCTTTTAAATGCTACATGTGAGCCGACCCGATAGCCGAGCAGCTAGGATGCAAACCACATGGATGCAAATGCCGAGTCCCTAATTTGAATCTCAACGAGCCGAACCGTCACTGCTGATCATTTCTGTCCTCTTTCCTCACACTTCCTCTTTGTCCTCCGCTTTGACAATCAAACAAAGGCAAAAATGCCACAAAGTTGTCCAAAAAACAAAAACTAAAAGAAATGCTTGCATACATGATGGAAAAATCCCAAATATTTGAGCCACTGGGACACTGTTCATCAAGTTACAGCTACATTTACAGAATGTAGGTCAAAATTTAAATTTTCGCATAAATTACAGAGCAAGTTTAGAACTTCTTGAAGCTACTTATGAATGCCGTGTCTTCCTCATTTTGCTGAAGGGGACAGATGTGTACTTTGTGTAGAAAGCTTGGAAACATTTCTGGGACGTTGCCTCTCAAAAGTGGAGAAAACATTTTGAAACTAATTTCAAGCTTTACTTTTTTCAATTTCAAACATCCTCTGCTTAAAAAAGTACAGAAACATGCTTGTTCTCTTCATTTTAATCTTACTTGTGCCATCTCAAGGCCGTACGTGGTTTTATCTGACAGAAACTGGCCTCAAAGGTCAAATTGTACATATTTTCAATAATAAAAGATCAAAACATCAGACATACGGTGCAAAAATTCCATATCAATAAACATAAAGAACATAATGCAGTGTTTATACTATGTAAAAAATGAATGATGAATCGGGCTGCACAGTGATGTAGTGGTTAGCACTTTCGCCTTGCAGCAAGAACATCCCACTTTGAATCCCGGGGTGGGCCTGGGATCTTTCTGCATGGAGTTTGCATGTTCTCCCTGTGCATGCGTGGGTTTTCTCCGGGTACTCCGGCTTCCTCCCACAGTCCAAAAAAATGCTGAGGTTAATTGATGACTCTAAATTGTCCGTAGGTGTGAATGTGAGACTGATTATTTGTCTGTATATGTAGCCCTGTGACAGACTGGCGACCTGTCCAGGGTGTCCCCTGACTTCGCCCGAGTCAGCTGGGAGAGACTCCAGCACCCCCCATGACCCTAGTGAGGATAAAGCGGTGTATACAGAATGGATGGATGAAGGATGAATCTATTTTCAGCTTTCAAAAAAAATAATGAAATGTGTTCACATTTTGAGGGTTGGTTTTCACCACCTGAGACCTTAATTGTAAGCAAAATATACATAATGAAGCATATAAGCACAAATATTTGAGACTTTGCCATCATGCTGGTTGATTTTCCACCAGAAAGAGAAAAAAAAAAACACATTAACAATTTGAAATTTGTTACACAATAGCCGAAAAATCCCACTTATGTAGCATAAATTCATGCATATCGTGGGTAAACTGTGGCTGATTTATGTAGGTATACAGCTAAAACCTACTTCATTCATAAGTATAGTGCAGGAAGTTCCTAGGGCTGGACCCGAATATCCGTTCGCTACGGCACTATCCGGATATTAATTTTGGTATCCGAATATTCGCCCCCCCATCCCATATTCGGAGGCCAGAAACCACTATTTGGGCCAGCCCTAGGAACACTGTGCACTGCCTGTTTAAGAGCCTCTGATTGCAAATAACCAACTGAAAAATCACCAACAAAAGGAATGCTTTTCTTTGGAAAACACTGAAAAGCAAGACTGAGTCTACAAACAGTACAGATGCACTAGAGCTGCTGTTCATGTGAAACCTCAATGACTACATTTTAGGAAAGATTAGATCCTTTAAATCCTGGAAATATTCTACAAACACTGTCAGCTGCCAGTCGACGGCTCACAAAGCTACGAGAATCTGCTCACTACTGCCTTAAACTACAATGAATCTGTGTAAAAGTGATGTAAATCACCTCATATATTTGAAAAAAAAATCAAACTAAAAGGAGAAAAACTCAGATCTGACACTTAAAAATGTGAGATGTCAGCGTCTGGAAGTCGGTTTATCTATCCAGCTCCACACTCAGCAAAGAAAAGAGCGTTTTCTCCTGCTTAACTGTTCTATCCCTCTCTACTGACCGCTGCTCTTATGAACTATAAGCAGAATAAATGTGCACTTTTACTCAAAGCAGACTTTAATTATGAAAAATTGGGTAAGAAACCTGCAGGGGCGCGTCCTGGAAATGGAGTTCATTGTCTTCCGAAAGCGCGAAAACATGCACAATTGCACCTCATTTTCATTTTGATTGGAGGCGGGTTGGTGCAGATTGGCCTTTTCTAATATCCACAGCTCCAACAGAATCAGCATAACTGCCAGCTTACACTCACACTCTTATATTTCGCCTTGGTCTAGATAAACAGAAGCATTAGATACACAATTTTTTTTTCAAAACGGAGACACTGGAAATGGCGGCATCTCACCCAAGCTGCAGTCGAGGTTCTATTATGTTTATCTGACTGCTGTAACATGGAAAAAATAACAGAAGTGAGAGCTGGGCTTTCTGCGGTCATGTTTGCTGGCAGAAGCTTCTGTTTTCCTGGATTCCTTTAAAACACACCACCAGAGGGGAAAAGCAGCGCATCACAACTTCATCTAAGCAAGATACTGTACAGCGTTTAATCTGTGGCTGCGTTTGCATCCCAGCTACACACCTCCTTTATCCAGCAGGACGCTGTGAAAAAAAATACGACAACAAAACAGCCCTGAGCCTCGCTATTGTAATTTGCTGACCATAACAACAGGAGTCGTTTTTCTCTTGGCCTTTACTAATAGGATAAATGCCTCTGGGTAATTTCTAAATGAATTCCTCGGGCCAAAGCGGGTTCCCCTGGCCGATCTAAATCACATTTGATATAGAAGGATTATCCCTGATTGAGTTTATTGCAGAAGGAGCTGGTGACAAACTGCAGGAGACGTGACACTTCCAGAGAAAGCAAAGCTCAGAAGTTATCAAAGACCTCTGTGGCGTGACTTGACCCCTATATCCAGCTAGGAATTTGGTTAGTCCAAATGTGAAGAGTGCAGATCTCACTCACGAGGTGAGAAGACCCCTGTTAAATGGTTTTGTCTTAGCTCCATCGAGTGCAGGAGCTCCCTGTCTGCTCGGAGACGACTAAAGCCCTTTAATCCCCGCCTTGATTCGCGATAGCCTGCTAGGTTTTGCAAACGTCATCGGAAGGTGGAAGTGAGTCCTGCTCCTCCGGCCGCACATGATAATGCAATAACAGGATCCTGGACGTCTGTTTGTGCATCAGTGTGGAGACCTGTGAGGGTTGACAAGTGTGCAAATAAGGACTGGAGATGGACAGAATGTGGGAATCCAACAACTAGTGGGTCTGAGCTGCCATTAAAATAAAAACTATTGCCTGTCAGGGTCAGCAGCAGGAGAAAATAAAGGGTATAAAAATAAACGGATTCAATATTCGTCAGTGACTTTTGTTGCAAGGAAACGGCACAGTGTCCCTCACAACCGGTGCTCCACTTCACAGCCAAGGGTGCAGCACTTCACTGTAACAACACATGGGACTAGTGATGAGTAATGCTTTGCTGTCTGGAGGATGAGTCTTACCGAGAGCAGGCTACAAGTTGCACACACACACACATCTGTAGGACACAATAATAGGATTTTTAAAAATACACTTTAAGCCACAGAAGATGCTCTCAGCTGTGTGCACTTGCAGTGGGAAATGATGCCCACAGTGGATGATGTTAGTTGGATAAATGCACCATTTAAGGGCTATTCTCATGCTATTTTTGGACAGATTACATATTTACGCATTCATGTCGACCACTCCTTCACCATTTCTCCAAACCTGCTCTGTTTCTGTCCCCAGCTTCTGACACATTGAAGTTTCCCTTCTCGCAGGAGCGCTTGCGCACAACGTGAGCGCCGTACACACCATTCTGTAGCGGCTAAAAGGGCTGCCAGCGAAACTGATGAACCCCCTCCTCATTCATTCATGATAGGACAAGTGGCTCCTGCGCCGTGTCAACTCCTGCTTACAACCGAGCATGTCAGCAAATGATAATAAATAAAAAAACAAGAGTACATGGGAGTCAGCGTGGCGGCTGCTTCCACCTCCGCTGCCCGGGCTGCGCTTACCTCCCCACGGCCGCTCGCAGCTCCTGTCCCCCGGCGTTCGTCCTTGTTTCGCTTCGGCGCTGATTATGTATGAATGCTGTCTTTATCCCGCAAAGACCGCTGTTGCATTTAACAGCAACACACAAAAAAACACACGCAAAAAGCACCGACAGTGTGCAGCGAGGAGCGGCCGCGCGCTGCTCGGTAACCGGCCTGTCCGTGCTCGGCTCCGCGCGTCACCAAGTGGAGTGGACCGGACTTGGCAGACGCGTCTTTCTGTGCTCGCAGCGCGGCGGCGGCGGATCTGAGATGTAAGCGACTGCCTGCACGGACTGGCACACCGTGTGGCCACTTTACTCCCGATGTTGCTCCTCCCCTTTCACTCCGCCTGCCTCAGTCCGGCCCTGCAGCGCCTCCTAGCAGACGCCGTGTGGAGGCGCACCGAGCTGCAGAGCGGTGGATCATCAGAGGACGTGAGGGCGCATGGAGGCTCACATTTAGCCACTTTCTCCTCAAATATCCATATTTCACTCTGGTGCAGCATCAATATATTCAAAGCTGTGGATTAATTTAAAAAACGATTTTAGTTATAATAATTAACATAATTATCAATATATAATTGAGGGACCTTTGAAGTCCATCTTGCATACATTTGTATTAAAAGTAAACTAAATTGTGTTTTTCATGTTCATTATGATCATGTCTTTACATATTCCACAGTTATTTGTTATGGAAATGATCACTTATTGAGAAAAAATGACTGGATATCACCAAAATGTCAGCTAAATAACCGTCCCAATTTAATAACAACCACCTTCTAATTAGCTGAACTATAATAAAATGAGCTGATTCTGAAATTGTTTTGATTGTGTTCTTTTTATTAAGTTGAGATAATCATGACAGATATTTCTTTTTTGGCAAGGAATCACTTTCAACTAATTTAGCCATTACAAAAACACCTCTCAAGGAAGTGTGTTTGCTACAGGTTTACTGCAATATCTTTATAAATAACTTTCCACTTTAATTTTACTCAGTTGTACATGTGATGTTGAGAAGAATCTTTCTGTAAAAATGTCATGTGGTGTTTGGTTATAGGCCTGAAAACAGCAAAAATGTCAACTATGTTACAAAAAGTCCTGCTATTATATATACACCTAGGATACCAACTTATAAGATATGCTTCTAAAAAAAATAAATAAATTGAAATATTGAGACCACATGTGTCACTGAAAGCATCTTCTGCTTGGCTTTATAAATAAATGAAAGAACTTTATAATCATGTCTGTATTTAACTGACAGCTGGTGCAGGGATGTGAGTATAGTTGAAATTTAATCATTTGTTTTGTTCCTGTTGAAAGTTTTGCAGCAGCTGCAGACAAGAACTGGTGTTTGTTCTGTTAAATTATTCATATGAGGTTGTGGATTTCACATTTTGTATCTTTTACTGTGTTTAAGTCTATTTCTCCACTTTTTACTTCTTTGACCCTCATTTTTGGGAACATAACGCTGCTGGACTTGACCAACCCCAGATCATAACCCTAAACCCCACAGGCTGGTAGGTACTAGCCATGATGAGGGCATCATTTTACCTGCCTCTCTTCTTACCCTGATGCCCCCATCATTCTGATTTTAACCAGATTTTAGTAGTTTAATCTCTTTAGTTGTTTTCTTTGCTTGATGCAGGCCAATAATTTGACCCTTCTGAGACAGATTAACATCATTTCGTGTCTTCCAACATGGTTGTTTAAGAAATGAGAAGCTCCTCACTGCATCAGCTAGGGTTCAATAAGTTGTTGCAGCTGAAACGTGTTCATCACTGCAGTAATTATCCAATGGAAGGCTCTTACCTATTTGCTTAGTTACATCCAGGTGGCGAGTTTGGAAATGATCATGAGCAGACACCAGAAATCACACGTCAGAAACACATTTGTGACACAGAGATTTAATAAAGTGTTGGATGCAGCTCGTGGAATCTCATCCCGCTCTTCCTGAAGTACTGAGTGAAGTTAGAGGACATTTTAGGAGGCAAAATCTGACATCCAGAGCTGTCTGAAAATGTTTCTTAGACGACAAACGGTGCCGTTGTGGACATTAAAGTGCTCAAACTGACATCTGGTAGCCAACAGTCCATTTTCATATTTCTCTTGTCACCTGTAACGTAATGTCATTTGAATAACGCTGCATTTTAAAGCAGCTTTTACAGTCACTGGTCAAAGGAGAGTCTGTTCTGGTCACAGTATCAGATCAACGTCCTTTAAAGCCACAACCGAGCAGAGTGTAGATGAATGAGTGGTTGAGAATCTGTCACCAAGTTAAATGAAGCCAGCGAAACTTGGTGGCTTCATTTAAGCCTTTTCTAAACTTAATTAAAGAAATAAGTCAGAAAACAAGACTATTTGCATGCTGCAGTTAGATTTTTGCACAGTTTATGATCACAATATGGCCAAATGCAACATCCAGATCATAGAAGCTGTAACTTTTTGTCTTTTTTTGATGAAATTAACCTAATAATTTGCTTTTTTCAATCGTATTTTTATGTGCAATATTTTGCTTTCATGCACAAAATGTCAATATAATGTGCAACATTTCATCTCCAGGTACATATTACTTTGCTCCCTCAGTCTCTTTGCCAGTAATACTTCTTATTTTTTCATTCTAGTCTTATTTTGTTGTATCATGCTTTATCCTATTGCTTTTCTACTGGATTATGCAGTCTCTTGTTACGTAATTGTGCATTTTTTTAGTAATATCTGGCACACAGAATTTCCCTACCATGTATGAATAATGCTCTGTCTTTTTAAATAAAGCATGCCACTCATCCTCTCCAGGAAGCACATGTTTGGTAGAGACATCAACATTTTTAGATTTTTCCGACTTGAAAAAGAAAGTTAGAAAAAAAGCCACATTCCCACTAAAATCAAGACCCGAATCTGACTCACATCCTCAGTCAAAGGAGTCATAATATGATTTCATTCATATCTCCTTCAGCCCTGGATGATAGATGTTCACAGAAGGTCTCCTCAGGTCTTCAGTCCCACCCAGAGGTGCTCTAATGCTGCCTATTTTTCATCCTCGGTCCTGCAGAGCCCGGAGCTCTGCTGCTTTTCCGTCCTACCTGCCGGTTAAATGCTGGTAATTACATTCACTTAGCATCCCGGTTGTAAATCAGCTCCTGATTAGATGGAGAGAATGAAAATCAACAGGGTTCTCTCTGGCTCCATCCAAATTGCCTAGAATCAATGCCCCCCTCTCTCTCTTTTTTGCTTCTCTAACCACTTTTCCATGAACACAAAGAGCGATGTGACGTGGTCAAGATAAGAAACATTTCTATGAAGTCAGGAGCAGACAGAATACAGGCCTCTCCTTCACAGAGGGAACAACAAGGAAGGAAACAAGAATCAAACAAAGCATGAATTCTATTTCCTGGATGTTTTTTTGGGGGGGGATAATTTGACTTTATCTTGGCTGAGACAGGAAACTTGTGGGGCAATTAACTCAGAGGGGAACCTTCTAATCCAATGCTTTCCATATCTGCACAACCTGCTAAAACTTTCAATTTGCTGCCTAACAAGGTTCTTCTTACCTGATGGATTATCAGCCTGTCAGCGACACATTATAGAATAAATTAACCTGTTGGTTTACCGTTATAAAGCTCATTACAGCCTCTATTGTACCGTTTTTAACACCGATACAGATGTTTGCTAGATCAGCTCTTCTCTCAGGACATTTTCGGTGTGCATAGTTTCGTCAACTTAGAGCTCTACTAGGCAATATAGCACTTTTTATTTCCTAAAATGTACTTTATTTGCAATAATAATAATAACTGCTGTAGCTCATTAAAGAGCAGTTCTGTGCAGGTCAGCAGAGTCCTAGATTCACTGCTTCTGGTGCCTTTTAAAATTCAAACAACGCGTTCTGCTTCTAAAATATTCAGAGTCTCTGTTGTGTTTTTGTGTTTTCCACATGTTTCATTAAAGTTTGAGTGTTTGAGTTCAAACAGTGAAGCGATTTGAAGGCAAAACATCTCAATTTGTGGATGCAGAACTGGACAAAAATTACCAGAAGTTGAGTTATATCGTTGATTTCACTGAATATAAACTATCACATGAATCTACACTTTAGCAGGAGACGAATAATCATTCAGTGATCAAAGAATTTAGGAATGTTTACTCTTTTTCCCCAATAAAAAAACAGGTTTATTGTCACTCAGATTTAAAGGTGCGGTTGTATGTTATTGATTTCAAAGGACTTCTGTTTCCTAATGCCACATTTATATATTATTTCATAGGGATATTTGTTTAAGATTGAATTAAACAGCATTCAATAATGTTCAAACCCAAAGAGAAACAGATTTATTTCAGTTTGGTTGCAATATCCATGACAGAGAAACACAGTAAACACTGCATGATACAACTTACTAATTTGCAACTTATTATTTTAATGTAACTATTTTACTCCCTTTCTTTCTTTTCTTCTTGTATGTTTGCTTTGATTATAGTTTGACTAAACTTTAACTACAGTATCTGTTTGGGTAGTCCAACCATCTCATCTTAAGAACAATTATAATAAAGTAAATGTGACTAAACTATTGGAACACAGTTTAATGCTTTATCTTGAGTGTCATACACACGTGGACAAAATTGTTGGTACCCCTCAGTTAAAGAAGGAAAAACCCACAATTCTCACTGAAATCACTTGAAACTCACAAAAGTAACAATAAATAAAAATTTATTGAAAATTAAATAATCAAAAACAGCCATTACTTTTGAATTGTTGATTAACATAATTATTTAAAAAAACAAACTAATGAAACAGGCCTGGACAAAAATGATGGTACCTCTATAAAAGATTGAAAAATATTTGACCAGAGTGACATGATTAACTCAGGTGTGTCATTTAATTGACATCACAGGTGTTTCCAAACTCATAATCAGTCAGTCTGCCTATTTAAAGGGAGACAAGTAGTCACCCTGCTGTTTGGTGAAAAGGTGTGTACCACACTGAACATGGACAACAGAAAGCGAAGGAGAGAATTGTCCCAGGACATCCGAAAAAAAATGATAGACAAACATCTTAAAGGTAAAGGCTATAAGACCATCTCTAAACAGCTTGAAGTTCCTGTGACAACAGTGGCTCATATTATTCAGAAGTTCAAGACCCACGGGACAGTAGCCAACCTCCCTGGACGTGGCCGCAAGAGGAAAATTGATGACAAATTGATGAGACGGATCGTTCGAATTGTATCCAAAGAGCCCAGAGCAACCTCCAAAGAAATTAAAGGTGAACTCCAAGGCCAAGGTACATCAGTGTCAGATCGCACCATTCGTCGTTGTTTGAGCCAAAGTGGACTTCATGGGAGACGACCAAGGAGGACACCACTGCTGAAAAAAACTCATAAAAAAGCCAGACTGGAATTTGCAAAAATGCATGTTGACAAGCCACAAAGCTTCTGGGAGAATGTCCTTTGGACAAATGAGACCAAACTGGAGCTTTTTGGTAAGGCACAGCAACTCTATGTTCATAGACTCAAAAACCAAGCATACGAAGAAAAGAACACTGTCCCTACGGTGAAACATGGAGGAGGCTCAGTAATGTTTTGGGGCTGCTTTGCTGCATCTGGCACAGGGTGTCTTGAAAGTGTGCAAGGTACGATGAAATCTGAAGACTATCAAGGCATTCTGGAGAGAAATGTGCTGCCTAGTGTCAGAAAGCTTGGTCTCAGTCGCAGGTCATGGGTCTTCCAACAGGACAACGATCCAAAACACACAGCCAAAAACACCCAAGAATGGCTGAGAGAAAAGCGTTGGACTGTTCTAAAGTGGCCTTCTGTGAGCCCAGATCTGAATCCCATTGAACATATGTGGAAGGAGCTGAAACATGCCATTTGGAGAAGACACCCATCAAACCTGAGACAACTGGAGCTGTTTGCTCATGAGGAGTGGGCCAAAATACCTGTTGACAGCTGCAGAACGCTCACTGACAAATACAGAAATCGTTTAATTGCAGTGATTGCCTCAAAAGGTTGTGCAACAAAATATTAAGTTATGGGTACCATCATTTTTGTCCAGCCCTATTTCATGAGTTTGTTTTTTTAAATAATTATGTTAATCAACAATTCAAAAGTGATGGCTGATTTTGATTATTTAATTTTCAATAAATTTTTATTTATTGTTACTTTTGTGAGTTTCAAGTGATTTCAGTGAGAATTGTGGGTTTTTCCTTCTTTAACTGAGGGGTACCAACAATTTTGTCCACGTGTGTATTTCCATTTCAGATTTCCATCAGTAATAGTGGTGAAGGCAACTCCTTTCAGAAAAGCAAGAGAAACTAAAGAAATATTTTAACAAACATAAGAAGAACAAAATAGATTTACAAGAACTCGTGAAAAGGTTCTCAGTAATGAGGTACTGCATTGAATTAAAAAATAAATACACTTACAAGTAAACTGGAACCTGTTTAGAAAGTAAATGTGTCAGTGGTTTTTGTATATATATGTGTGTGTTGAAGTTTGCTTCATCTTTCACAGGTTATTCTGTGTTTTCTTGGAGTGCTGTACATTCTGCAGGGTGATGCTCCTCTCATCACTTTATAGTGTGACAAAAATGTGTAAACAGCATTAATTGGGCTCAGGGAGCAGCGGACACAAAAACATCTAAGAATTTTCATCTCGCTGTTTGTGGATTTATCCTCTGTATGAACCACACACAGAAACTAGACTAAGTTTACCGGGAGAAATGTGAACTTCTTCTTTACCCTACTGATGTTTTCTTTCACCTCCAGACCATCAGCTTCTATAGATGTAATATTTACTGCAGGTGATACATCAGCCCGGTTGGACTTTAAACTTTGATTCTGTTACCAGCTGTGCAGAACTGCAGCTTCAGGCCATTTATCCTGGTGACTGTGCAGCATCTGACTCCATCGACTCCAAAACACTGCTTCAAAAAACAGCTTTGGTTGTTGTTGCGATTGAAAGGGACAGAAATGTAACTTTTAGACCAGGATTCTGAAGCTCCGTAGATGTTTTTCCTAACTGACTAGCGTCTCTTTATTAATTAGGCCGTTTTTCTGCAGCAGGAGGTATAAAATTTAACTCCTGTAACTCATTTTCAACCAGAGCAGGAGTCACAATGCATGATATAATAGCAACTTAAAGTGAAAAAAGAGAGAATTCAACAGGTCTTTTTCACACAAGACAAATAATAATAATAACCATAATCATCATAATAAACAATATTTAAAAAATAGAATAAAAATATTTTAATTTAACAAAAGCAAATAAGAAATTTACAGTTATATCAGTCTGTTTGTGTAATTTTATGGACATCTTTGTGTATTTCAAAAATACAGAAAATTCTGTAAAATCAAAAATTGGTTCAGTGTGCATTTATTTTAATATTATTATTGTTAGTAGTAGTAGCATTGTTGTCATTGTTGTTGTTTTATGAATATTATTATTACATTAATTCTATTTTTGTGTGTCTCAAAGTGCTTTAGAGCAAACTGAAAAAATAAAAACAAAATGAACAGCTATGTATATAAGAAAGAAATAAAGGAAGCCAGGGCAAAAGAAAAGAAAAGAAAAGATCAAAATAGAAGGAAAATGTACAAAAAAAGCTTCGAGACCTATAGGAACAAATAAATAAACAAACTGGGAACTGTTCAGTGAAAGATATCTAATGTGTGTTTTTATCAGTATAGAATATCTACATGCCTTATGAATCTGTAAAAATCCAGTTTCCACTGCTATAGATATCTTTTGTCATCATATCTACCTAACATAATTAAATTATGTAGAAAAACACAGATTAAACACACAAAAGCTCTGTGGGAAATGTTATTATAGTGTATCTGGCACCTCAACTGCTGGAAAATTAACTTTTGGTGCATTTTTCAGTAATTTTTAGAAGATTTTCTGCAGTAATAAAGAGAAACTTTCTCTCTACAATGAAGTGAAAATGCTTAATTATACTCCAGCATCATGTTTTACTTTGATCTACAGTCAGTAACCTGTAACCACAGCTTAAAGTCTGCCCTGCTGTATAAATATAGTGTGGAAAATGAGCGGCTGACTTTGCCACAGCTGAGTAAAATCTATTATGTTCACTTGCACACAACTTAAGCGTATGCACTCCACAACGCTCGGGTAAAATACTTGAGTGCTCTCCGCAGCCGAGACATCCAGCGTTGCATCAAAATGTCACACTTGGCAGCAGAGATAGTGCTCCTTATCAAGGGTCAAATTCTATTTTGCAGTAATTTCAGGAGTCTTTCAGCTGTGCCTTTCAGCCACGGCGGCGTGCGAGATGGTGTGCAATGGTGTGTGCTAATTTGTTGTAGGACCCGGTGAGTCAAATCCAAGCCTGCAGGTACCCGGCTTGAATTAAAAAGGACTTTTACATTGTGCAAATAAAGCCGACTATCTGAGATCTTGGTTTTATGGAGCGATTCCCCCACAGGAAAATGAGTATCAATGACTGAGCAGCTCTCTGGGGCCTTTCAGTGGTGATAGGCTTACATTTGGTGGCAGGAATCAGGAGGAGAAAAGGGGGAGGATGGAGGGTGAGGAAGGTTTGTGCAGTGCAGCTCCACAGTTAATGGCAGCCTCGATAAAGACGTGATGCAAGACGTGGAAGAAGCAGGGAACAACAATGGGCCATTGTTGTGCGATAATTAACAAAATTGTAGCGTATCTGTATCTGCAGTGACAGCAAGAAGATTACCTAAGAGGGCTCTGCAGTAGGAGATGTTTGTTACTGGAGCAGATCGTGCTTCCATCTGGTAGCTAAAGCAGCTTTATCTGAAGCAGGCTGCAGCATGTGGAGCCTGAGAGGAGGACAGGTCACCGGTTTATCGCAAGAACCAGCACAAAAAGACAGAAATTTGCACTTACAGCCAGTTTAGAATCAACAATTAACCTGTCAGGCATTTCTTTGGACTGTGGGCGGAGAAAAAACCCACACAGGTATATAAAAAACATGCAAACTAAACACAAAGACACCAAATGAGCTGCAGGTTTGAAACTGCTTATTGTGAAGGTTCCACACATGATCAGTGACAAAATTAATTCTGATGTTAAAGGAACAAAAATGAAGCCATATTTTGACAAGTGTAGCAGGCATGTCGAGTTTAAGAGGGGAAAAACAGGAATAAAGTGACAAGGACCTGTGAACACGTTGCCGTAAGTGGGATGCATGTCTGTGGGGGGGTTCCCGTTGTGGAGTTTTTGGGGGTTACTTTATGTTCATTTGGACAAAAACAGCAAAGAGAGTGAAGGAATGCTGACACAAGAATGGCGACGATCACTCCCTTGGCAGATAGCATGATCTCAGACTAACTGCTGACAGTTCAATGTCCTGCTACAGAACTGTTCTTTGATGGTAACGTGTGCAGGGTTCCACCATCTGTCATTCCTCTTACCACACACTGTGGCGTCCCGCTCCACTTGTATAGTCCAGAAGCCTCTGAGTCTGGTGTTATTCTCAGTAATACAGTCTTTCAGCCATATTTCCGTGTAAACCATGAGGTTGCTTTCCTGGTAGAGTCTTTGGCTCCTGACGAGCGTCTCAAGCTCCTCCATCTTATCATCCATAGAGCGAACATTTCCCATGATAACAGATGTAAGAGTGGGTCTATAAGCCTCTCTCCAAGCCATCTCTCCCTTCCTCATGTTCATTTTCACTCCAGCTCATCTCCCTCTACGTCTCTTCCATATCCATTGTTTCTGATGACTGCAGCCATGCGTCTTGGCATGCTCTCCAACAGATTCTGACATTGTTCTGCTGCCACAGCAGCCCATTCCTGTTGCATGAATTCAAACTAAATTGCTTTGTTTTTGGGTTTGTAGTTCTCCATTTTACATTTGATGATTTTCCACAGGTTTTCAACTGGATGTAGATCTGGTGATTGAGCAGGAAAAGGCATGGTTCCAATGTTCTGGTTCTCCATTCAGGCTTTAACTGACGATGTCGTAACTGATGTGTACTAAGGAGCATTGTCTTGTTGGAAAGTCCAGTCATTGGAGGCAGGGAAGAGTTTTCCAGCTGATGGAAGAAGACTGTTTTCAAGCATAGCCCCAAACATGACCTGGTTCGTTTGCCCTGTTCCACTCGTACTGAAACAACCCCAGATGGTCACTGATCTACCCCCATGTTTTACTGTAGGGGCAGACAGTCTGGTTTGTCTGCTTATGACATGAAATTGTCTCTTACATACCCTGGGAATACAATTAGGACATAAGGTATTATGTAATCAGCTGCATTTTTCACTGTATTCTTCAGGTAATACACCTTTAGTGGTACCAGGTATTAAAATGAACAAATTGAAGAAAACAAGGGTGGTCTAATATTTTTTCAAAGACTATATTAGTTCTTCACGCACAATAAAACAGGTAGCTGGTGTTCCAATGGATTTATTCCTGGATTATGTTGCCAGATTACGGGCAGAACGTCGATCAAATGTAATTCAAAACAGCTTTGAACTTGTTAATATTCACTGCAAATCCAGATATCATCGTGCACAGGTATGTAGCCGTATATTCTCCTGCAGGGCTTTACAGTCAGCTCATTTTATGTCCAAAGAAAAGCGAGTGGAGGGATGAGAGAGAGGATGAGAGCGATTCCTGCCAGCTCTTCAGAGTCCAGTGATGAAGACGAGGAAATCATTTTCAGATGGATAAAGTCAGAGGAGGAGGATAGTTCATCTTCTGAGGAGGAGGAGATGAATCAAAAGCCCAAAAAAGGCAAGAGATTTAAGTTGTAGTAGGTTCAAACAGACATGATAAAAATCCGTTTATAATGTGAATGTCTCTTCATCAAATAAAATATTTACACCTTAACAGGGTGACACATCCTGAGAGATGAAACTCGTAAAATGTAAAACATATTTGGACAAAAAAAAAAAGAGGTGGAAGTGTTTTAGTTTAGTCCGCATGAAGTAAACAGTAACTTGAAATTATTCTGACAACTTATTTATCACAGCTTTTGGGGCATTTTTAACGGTTGCTAAAAGTGTTTCTGAATCGATGCTCGACTGGGTGTGAAGTGGAGCATCGCCGCTCAAGTAGAGTTTAATAAACGAACCGAAGCCGAGTCTCTGGATGTATTTTTAATCAGACTAGTTGGTAAATAAACAGCCTGCAGGTCGACAGCACATATATGGCCACTGGGAAATTTTATATACCCTGCATGTATGCACAAATCTCAATAAACAGATTGGAGTTTGTTGCTAAAGTAAGTGTCTCATAAAACCGTGCAAAAGGCATTCAGAGGAAGAAATAGGAGCTGTGTAGGTCAGACGTGCCATTTATTGTGTATATATTCATGCATGAGTGGATCTGATTTACTCTCAGTTTAATTAAAGCACTTCCTGTTGACCAAATTGGACTCGGGTGCATGAAAGTGCTTTAAAGACATTGCTGGTTTTTATATGCTGGAAGATACATCAGCAGTAATATACACAATAAGCCTGAGAAACTTCATTACTCCACTGCAAAATCAGCTTCCAGTTCCAATATGTGTGGCTGAATTTCTCGAACATTCCCGTTGTGCAGTGTGGAGCAGTTTTACAGTGTTTAAACAGAGTTGCAGGTGTATTTTAAAGCTGTTTTAGAGCACGGAGGGATTAATTTCATGGAGAATAGCCGCTAAATATGCAACTTTGAAACACAGAGAGTGCCTTAATCAAACACCAGAGAGGGATTTTAAAAGAAAAACTGCACCAGAAGCCAAGATTTTAAAGATACAATTTGTTTCCCAGATAACAGTTCAGAATTAGTGATGCTATTTTAAGCACCGAGACACTAAATTATACGTTCAACCCAGTGATAATTATCTTTGCTGCAGTTTTTCTTGGCAAATGTCAGACTAATACATAACATCTCCAGTCTATGACGGAGGATATAACAAACTCCACCCAAGTTTGGGAGATTTGCAATGAAGTTTTAAACAGAATCAGAGAGACGAGGAGAGTCGACACATTTATCCTATTAGGAGGCAACGAAGGCGACACCGAGTCTGTGTTTATCCATTATGAAATCCATATCTGGCTGGGAAATGAGACAGCAAAGGTTCAGACTCCGAGCAACTTCAAAATCACCGTCTGACCACCAAAGAAGCCGTTAAATGATTAATTAGCTGTCATGTGTCTCTGATCAGCTCATGGAAATCTGAATGAATGTTAGCATCCACAGCAGGGCACATCCAGGGCATCTTTAAGCAGGGAAACAACATCAAGTCGACTGAAAAATTTATATTCAGGATGATTCTCTCCTGCAAAGAGATAAGAGCAGCAATGCCAAGTTTTCAGAAATGCAAATGCAGCTAAAGGAAGGGCCTTTGGGTGGAGGTACTTGGCCTGCGTTAAATCATAATGACATTTATGCCGCTCACCCGCTGAAAATATCAAAGTATTTCTCTGCTCGTCTTTGTTTAAGACAGATTTTTTGATGTTAAACATTCCTCCTGTCTGTTCCTTATCCTTGTGTGTTCGTCAGGTTGAATAGCTGCCATTCTCGCAGCCGTGCTCAAGTGGCTTTTTATATGGGTAGAATGAAAGTGCCAGTTCTGACAATAAACCCAGCAAAATGCCTCACAATGTCCCCTAATGTCTGCAGTTTGGAGTGGAGCAGTTTGAGGTATAACTTGAGAGAAAACAAGAAGAGTGTATTGTCACTTTCCTCCTCCACTCCGGGCGCCTGGAAACCAAAACAATTAGCAGGACTATTTCTGTCGAGATGACCACAAACTCACACTCCTCCTGCCGCAGGTGGTGAAAGGCTCGTTTCCAATTAACAAGTCTAATTACATCACAACTCTGCAGACTTGTGTGATTGTCTGCTTGTGCTGTTTTTCTGTGTGTGTGTGTGTGTGTGTGTGTGTGTGTGTGTGTGTGTGTGTGTGTGTGTGTGTGTGTGTGTGTGTGTGTGTGTGTGAGTGTTTATTGCAGATTGTGAGTTTAAAAATGCAGCACAATGATCGGTGAGGTCAGAGGACAAAACTGATGTGAACATTTAAATACAGAAACAGTGAGTCTCTGATGTTTTAGAGACAATAACTAATAAATTATCTGCAGTTTAGTCACACAGAGATGCAGATTTATCTGCTCAGTTGGTAGATAATTAGCTGTTTTTTCAAATGCTGTCTTGTTTATTTAAATCTGTTTATATCAAAGCTGACATTTCCAAATAGAAATTGGTTAGATAGTTATTAACAAAAGTATCCTTTTTTCTTGTCACCACCAGTTTTATTTTAACTTATTTTGCACAGTGATATCTTGAAATGTGAATGTAAAAAAGAAAAGAAGAAATAGAAAAATTAGGAAGAAAATAATACTTTTAAAAACTGTGTAGTACTGTCATGTTCAAAAACTGTAACCAATGACAAATATCTGTTAAATAATGATTTTTTTGCTGATTTACAGTAAAATGGTGTAGTTTGAGTGTCACACTTTTTTAAAAGGGAAATTCCCCATTTGATGAGGACATTATGCTGTTTTTTGTTTGTTTTGACAGATAACGTGGAAATTTATACATTTTTACTGGGATTTTACTAGATACTATCTATAAATTGTTAAAATAGGGAAAATCTGTGCTCTTCAGAAAATATTTGTGAAGTAATGAGAATTTTCTGTCAATTTCAATAAAGTCAAAAGATGGTAATTTTGCCGTCAAAAACTATAAAAGAACAAACCATCACTTAAAAATATTTAAATCTTTACAGTATTTGCACTTTTTGCATTTACATGTAAATGAAGAACACCTGTAAAATAACAGTAAGTTGTGATAGAAAATTGCAATAAAAAATGTACACATTTTTTACAGTGTGGCTTTGTGTCACTACAACAAATTACACTAAAATACTGGCAGCTGTGGTCGCAAGTATTTTTCTGCATTTTTATTGTTGTTTTTTTTCCAATAGTTAATTCATGTAAAGTGATTCCAGTTCTCTGAGGTAGAATATAAAGTTTACTAATACCATAAATGGACTTTCTAATTATAATAATATTGCATATTTATGGTATTGCTACTGTATTTGATATTGACCGTAATCGTATTTGGGTAGAAATTGGAAGATTCAGATTGCAGACATATAAACAAGCACACTGCTGTTGGAACATGGTGCATTTTGTCAGTAACTTTTCCTGTTTTCCTTGACTCCCTCATTTGAAAGAGTCCAAATCACAGCACTACTATTTCTGTCCTTCATTTGATAGATTTATTGTCACTTTAAACAAACATTTCTAACTGTAAAATTAGGTCGACGCCTCGTTCGACACAAAACGAAAAACAAGACCAATTTTTTTCTTCTATCACACCTGATTAATTACAATAAATCCCAAAATAACTGCTCAGGATAATATTAGACTTCAAAATTTGTATGTACATCGCCTCATTAAATCAGCAAATATTGAGAATATAATTTGCAAACAGCACTAAAAAGTGACAGACATGTGTCACCAGACCGGATGCCGTTGATTTGTTTCCCCTTTTTTTGTGTTTTTTTTTAAATCTGTTTAAATCAAAGTTGACATATCCAAATATAAATGTGTGTAAACTGTTCAAACAGGAAAAGCAGTAGACTATTATCAAATAAATATAAAGCAGGAGAGTATTTGTGGACCACAGTTATCACCAAACTGCATGGATCTCTTTACCCATACTGAGTGTTGCAGCATCTTTACTCTTAAATTCACCGTCGCTGCTCTCATCGTGTCATTTCTGGCTGTTTTCAGCATAAAAAGCTCTAAAAACCCACTTTGAGCCACCTGTGAAGCACTAAACATGAACAGATACGACATTGATGAACCAGCGGAAACCATATCAACTACAGCAAAGCACTGAGTAGCTGCAGAACCACATTATAACAGAACTGGGTGGAGACTAAAGCCATAAAAAGAGGGGAGTGAATCGGACACTTGAGCTCCAGAGCAGAATTTATGTTGCTCTGTGTGTTTATGTGGGATGTGTGATAAGCTGTTTGCTGACGATATGTCATCAATATGGACGTCACACACTGAAATGAATCAGTAAAAGAGCTGAAAAAAATACTGCCAGCACAGTACAGATTTTGTACAAACGTAAAATTTGCTATGAAGTCATGGTGTACCAACAGTACAAACAAAACAGGGCATTTTTGTATTATTTACTGTTAAACCTATAATTTAAAAAAAATGGATATTTTCTGTTTTAATGGTGCATCTATAGTCAAAATAAATAAAAAATAGTGTTTGTGTTATTTAATATTGAATCTATGTTGTAAAAACTGCAAATGTGAAATAAATGCAACAAATTCTAAAAGAAATCCTAAGTGCTCATTACCTTGACATTCCAGGAATATAGAGAAAAATAATCGAAAATATTTGCTGATTTATTTTTCACCTGTTATTGAAAATACTTTTTTTTTAAATCAATATAACTACAGCAATGGAAAATTGACATTTCTGTTGCTGTAGTCAGTTCCGTACCTACAGGGACAATAAGCCCCTGGAAAAGAAGAAAACATCTAATCTGTTATGATTTCTTTTTTTTTTAACTCGTACACCTTTTGTATTTCTGTAACAGTGCTGCAACAAGATAAAAGGGAAAAGGGTGTAACTTAACATGGCTTACATCTTCATATCACACTATGTCCTGCACAAACAGCCTTCACCATCTGCCAGATTTCAGAGTTACAGTGACCTGACCGCCTTATTTGAAAACCCAAAAGTCCACCTGAACAAAAACTGGACACTGCACGCTTCAGAGGTTTTATCTAAAATGAGGAGTCCATGTTGTTTTCTCCTCTCTCCTGCTTCTCTTGTACCTCAGTAAGGCCACAAAAACAACCTGTTTCACCCAATTATCTCTCCCACAGGGCACAGTCAGGCAATTTGGCTCAGTCAAGACTCTGATTCATTGAGCCAGATGATTTAAAGCTTTTGGGGGGCACAAGTCAGCCCACCAGGACTGAAACTGCTCCGTGATTCTCAGTTGATATTTAGCAGTGCGAGTTGCTCCACTAAAGGTTGCAGTGACAAAAATAGCATGTTATTTCTAGTCTTCCTCATTTGTCACTCTGTGAAAACCACATTTCTGAGGGATAGCAAAAAGGTTGGCGAACATGAAATCACATAGCAACCCTGTACCAAACACAAAAGCTGCATGATGGATACTGACAACAAGATGCTGATGTCCATTTATATATACTGACAGTCAATAGAAACTTTGAGGTAGAAATGTAGGCAGAATTCTACTTGTAGGGGGGTTGTAATTATTCATTGTGGATTTACTGATGATCTAGTGCCCTAGTAGTTGAGATAATGATGAGTTGTCATTTTGTCATGATTCATTGCACATGGGTTGGTCACTTTGCAAAAATGAACCAAATACACACCAAGCAATACTCAGTGAGCATCTGCACAATTTGAGAATGGGTTGTGAAGGCCTATGTAAAGGCCCAAAAAAGTTAGTCCAGTGAACAGCATCATGCCGCGTCTATCACATGAACAACGTCTCCGGGCACTGGGTATGGTGGAGGCCGGTTTGAGCTACAGTGATGTAGCCAGGCGTATGGGCTGTTCCCAACCCACAATCAGAAGCCTGGTCCAAAGCATGTGCCGACGGATTGCTGCCTGCATCGAAGCAAATGGAGGCCATACTCGGTATTGACTGTTGTGACTTTGTGTTTGCCAGGTGCCATTTTCTTTTGTGAAATTCTTTATTTTGAAATCATTCTTGAAACTTTAGATTTTTGTTTCTGTATGCCAATATGCTAAACAAATGATTCA
This sequence comes from Acanthochromis polyacanthus, assembly GCF_021347895.1. NCBI lineage: Eukaryota > Metazoa > Chordata > Actinopteri > Pomacentridae > Acanthochromis > Acanthochromis polyacanthus. The sequence goes on from NC_067128.1 coordinate 5,047,175, forward strand.
TATGAAGAAAATCCAGTTTCGGGCTTCAAAATAGAAATTATGTTGAAAAATGTGGTCTCAAAGTTTTTAATGACTGTCAGGAAAAAATGTTAGATCACCCTTGCTTTCTTCAATTTGTTGTTTATTTTAATGTCTGGTACCAGTAAAGGTACATTACCTGAAGAATACAATGAAAAATGCAGCTGATTACATATTTCTTTATGTCCTATTTGATATCTGAAGCTTCATTGTATTCCCAGAGTATTTAAGAGGCCATTTCATGTCATAGGCACTGCATATGCAAAGGTCTAGAGTGGTTTCCTGCTGACATTCAAGCCATAGCACAACTCAGACATTGTCAGCTCTCACATAATGCTTAAAACTAAAGAATTATGTAAAGCCACAAAGGCAGCCATCTTGGCACTGCTAGAAATTGGTGTGACTGAGAGACAGGTAGCGACAAAACTGAAGCTCTCCGAGACAACCATTCATTACACCAAGAAAAAAAACAGCCCAACATGGTTCTACCAAATTGCTAGCTGGTCGCAGCAGGAGACGTCTTTCTACCTCATGAGATGACCGTGCACTCATCCGTTCCTGTGTCAGGAATCGTCATCAGACCTCCAGGTGTCCTCTCCAGCCAACTCACAGGTTAGGAGGAAGTCTGGAGAAACCTACAACCCAGACTGTCTGCCCCTACAGTAAAGCATGGGGTGGATCAGTGACCATCTGGGGTAGTTTCAGTCTGGGTGGAACAGGGCCAATGAACCAAGTCATGTACAGGACTACTCTTGAGAACAATCTTCTTCCATTAGTTGGAAAACTCTTTCCCGTTTCCAACGACTTGATTTTCCAACAAGACATTGCCGGTGCTTCTTCCTGCCAAAACAGCTCTGATCCGTCCTGGCATGGAACTTCTTGGGTTGTCCTTTGGTGTCCGGTCCCAGTATGTTGGCAGTGGATTCTTGATTCAATCCTCTGGGTTGCAGGGTGGGACCTTCCATGGATCAGGCTTTTACCAGCACACCATGTGAACACTTGGATGGATTGAGATGCAATGAGTTCTGAAGCTGGGTCACTGCTTTGAGCCCTCTGTCATGCTTCTTGAGTTGTTCCTGGGCAGGTTTGTAATTTTTTGCAAGAATACCATTGTAAGATCTTGGGTGAGAGGGGAATTTGGCCCAACTGTTTAAAATAATAACCCTTTAAACTATAGTTTTTCTGTGCCCATTACAGCTTTGACCATGATGTTAACTTTTAGTGCTCCAAACAGCATCTACTGGGTGTAACTCCGCAACAACTGAGACGTCATAGCCTGAGGTTTTAGTTATTTTTAGTTTATTTTTCGTTCTGACATTCCTTGTTGTTCCACTTTCTTCTCTTGTCTGTGTTCCTTCCTCTTTCTGAATGCTGTAATTAGTCTATTGGTTCCCTGTGATGTATATACTAACATAGCCCCACACTTTCCTTTTGTTCACCATCATTTCGTCCCGTTTTGCCTCTCTAATTGGCTCTTTTAGTGTGCATTGCAGTTTTATTTTGACTAGCCATGTTGTTGCACTTCTCTTGTTCTACTTTCTTCCTTTTGACTGTTTCAATCCTCTTTTGAAATTCCTAATTAGTCTTACCTGTGACTTCTCTCCCCATTACTTCTCTGTGTATCTATAATGCTGTCTTTACCTTTGTTCTCTGTCAGTTTGTCCTGTTTAGTTGCCTGTTAGCTGCCCTGCTGTTCACTTGCTTGATCTTCCTCTTGTTCCTCATCTCATTTTGCTCTTTGTAATGTATATGTTTCCTTTATGTAAGTTACGTTTCGAAAAAGTTTTGTTTTGTTTCTCTCACCTGGCTGCCTCTGGCTTCGGCACGTGAATCCTGACCTGAGCTCTCCCTGACAGGAGGTTTGTAGTATTGTGGTTACGGTGTTTCAGGCATATGGGTTCTGTAAAGCATCTTGAGACAATTTGACCTGTAATCGGCGCTATATAAATAAAATTGAATTGCATTGAACTGAATCATTAGCATTTATGGTGAATTGTACACTGTTGTTGGTGATGTTAGAGAGGAGACAACTGCGACTCAACAAGGAAAAAATGGTGCTTGTTCAGCCAATCATTGTCAGGACTTGCACAGTCGTTGCTCAAGATCATTCAGGAGTACTTTCCCTGTGTTTTTTTCCTTTCCTTAAAACAGCCCTAAAAGAAGCTGTACAGAGGAAGCTGTGATTGTAACATGCACTAGAAGTAAAACCATAAGTTCATGCAGTGGAAGAAAGTTGAATAGAATAAATACTTTATTGATCTTAATAGGAAATTAATTTGTAACAGCTGCAGATTAACATAGACAATAGAGAAGGAGGAGTGAGGTGAGGTGGGACTGAGCTGGTAGGGAAGGGGCAAGCGTGGGAGGATGAAGGTAAAAGTTTGGGTTGAAGAGAAGTTTGGGTTGGAGGAGATGGATGACCTGGTCTCTCCAGTCTCAGTGTGTCCAGTAGGAGGAATGTAAACAACAATGGCGACGGCCACAATGAACTCCAGACAGATGGTATGATCTCAGACTATCTGCTAGCAGTTCAATGTCCTGCTACAGATCTGTTCTTTAATGGCAACGTGTGCAGGGTCACACTATCTGTCATTCACAAGCAGAGCAACTCCTCCACCTCTCCTCTTACTGAGTCCGGAAGGCTCTTACTCTGGTGTTCTTCTCGGTAATACAGTCTTTCAGCCATGTTTCCATGTAAAGCATGAGGCTGCTTTCCTGGTAGAGTCTTTGGGTCTGATGAGCGTCTCAAGCTCTTCCATCTTATCACCCATAGAGCGAACATTTCCCATGATAACAGACAGAAGAGTCGGTCTATAAGCCTCTCTCCCTTCTTTTTTCCTCCAGCTCATCTCCCTCCATGTCTCTTTCATAGAAATTCCTCCAGAATATCATGTCTCATCCCAGCAGTTTTGGAGGGCTCAGTGAGATCAGAGGCTCCTGTCAGAGTAAACAATAGCTGGCTGGCTCTGCTGCTCCGCAGGTAGGACTCCACTGAGCAACGCTCTTTTCCATTTCATTTCCTCTTCTCACTCCTCCAAAATTAAAAAAAAACAAACACTTAAATTGCCAGTGATTGTAAAAAAAAAAAGTTTGGCATCCACAAAAAAAAAAAAAAAAAAAAAAAGCACTAAACTGAAAAGCACAAACTAAAAAGCTACAGGCTGCCGTATCACCAGCATCCTCTTGTTTTCTTTCAAACAGAACTTTCGGTAGTTGGTATATATGACAGTAACCTCAACATAAATGTTGGAATCAAAGGTTTCCCAGCTGTGTTTCAGTGCTGTGGCTGAAGCCTGTTGGTGAGGTCACATAGATCCTTGCATCTAATAAAGATGATCAGCATTGAAACAGTGTCCTTGAAAACAAGGATGTAATTATCACGGACATCAGACCCTGAAAAACCGATTCATACACGCCTGACATACCCGCAGGATGCATTTCCAATAATTACTGCATGAGCTTTAGTGCTCAGGCACATAAAAAAAGCCAATACTTCATCTGGTACCTGTAGTCAATAAAGCTGTCCGTGCCGGCCACAGATGTCAGAGCCAGTGAAAGAGTCCGCTGGCTTTACTGCTCTGTTAAACCATTTGTGAGAAAAATAACAAATGTGCCAAAGTAATATCTTCTGCAGTGACCCTGCAAGAAAATGTGTGTGAGATCTCTGCTCCGGCCAGCCTCGTCTTTACACTGTTTAAAGCCATTAATGGCTGATCAATGCGTCAAGTCACTCTGGATTGTTGCAATTAGAAAACAATGCCCTCCCAAAAAACCTATTTTAAATCATGTGCTATCAGTGGGGGAAAGCAACAGAGAGGATAATTGGGTATTGACGAAAGAGTGTGAAAAGCAAAGACCGCATGCAAGACCACTCTCCAATTTTCTGTGTCATCTTGAGGCTCTGATTATGCTGTTTACTGACCAGATAATTGGGTTCAATAAAAACAAACATTTTTGGGGGGAAGCATCGAATACAAGCAACTTGCATAACGATATTGCAAACGCATAATTGGAAAGATGCTTTCGTATTTCTGCAAACACTTGTGAGGGCCTGATGCAGTCGTGACTTTGTGGCTCCCCAGTGTTTAATGCAGCGTTATTCACTGGGCGGAGCCATGTTTAAAAGCATAACAGGCCTGCGTGCTCCCTTGAGTGTTTGCTGATAGTAAATGGCTTGTTGAGAGTTAATTGCTAGAATGACACCATCATGGGGTCTATTTCTGCTGCATATGCTTTCAAAGGAGAGCCATCAGCCCATGTTTTGCTTGTATTCAATGTTTTGTAGAAAGGAGGCCATGAAAATCTATTTTCTCAATCAGTTTTTTATTATAAGTGATAATGTTGTCCATATAGCCCAAATAATCAGCCAAACTGGAAGAGATTTGCTTATTTCATATGAAAGACTATTATTTTTCTGGGCTTTTTTTTCATTGATTTAAAGATGTCTGATTAAAAAGCTGCAAACACAAATGAAAACTTTGCAAAATTTGAATCAAAATGCTTTAATATATATGTTTTAATATTAGTAACAGTGTTTGATTTTAACCAAAAGTTTGGAGTGTGATTTAAATTTTGTATTACTTTTGTAATATTTTTCTGGTACTTTTAGCAGCATTTTATTTTTGTAATATTTATTTTCATCATCATCATGCAAGATTTTCCTTTGTAATAAATGAAATTAAATTTAAAAGAACTACTAAAAAAAATAAACACCAGTGCTTGGTTTGCATTTTCTACTACATTTTCTTTTGCAAATGCTTTCATTATTTCAAGTGTTAATTATTTGTGAATATGTGGCAAAAAGAAAGAAAGATCAAGAGAAGTTTCTTCTCCCCATCCAACTATATTCATTTTAAAAAAACAACACCAATTATTGCTTGTTTAGTCATTACTTACTATTGCGAGAAAAAAAAGGTCTTTAAAAGTAATAATGATACACACAATGCAGAGAAGCATGTTTTTAAATCAGGGAATCAGCACCTTTAGCACTGAGTGGTGACCTTCATTGGAATGTAAACTCACTCAGACATAAAGACACCTCTAGAGACATTCACATTAAATATGTATATGAATACTGGAAGTATGCTTTCAAAACTTCTAAAAAAATGTGCATTCACCTCATACTGTAAGCATGTTCATTTGGAGGCTTCGTTTCTTATTAACCCTTTCAGGCACTCTATATGGGCTATGTAAGCACATGTATTACCTGTCCAGTTACTGTTGTGTAAATGATACCTGCATTGAAATTATGTTGTTTGAAAGTCATTGCCTGAAATAAATTATAAACTAAACTAAAACCCTCCCTTTAAAAAGCAAGTACAGAACATGACATGAAGGTAAAATGTGAGCACCATCTAGTGTTGAAAGCAATTATGTTTAGTCTCATTTTGCAACCATAATAAAGACAATAACGGTCTTTTTCTGCACAGACACTGCAGTATGTAGCTGCTTGACAGTTTTGCAATGTTTAAATGATTTGGAAAATGCAGGAATTATGAAAAGAACATGCAAAATGCATGATTAGTGGCAGGTTGAAGAGAATGCAGAGGTTCATGCAAAATACAGGTATGTGCTGACTCCCATCCACCTGATTGAGTCTCAGGCTGCTCTGACTTGCTCAGTGAGTTTTCTAACTTGGAGCCTGCAGAAGCTTCATGGCTGGGCGAAAGACAACAGAGGCCATCTGTTGTCTGCGTGTTTTCTTTGGTGCCCTGCCACAAAACTGTGCTGCCAGAACACCCAGGGGCACCCATGTGCACCGTGCAGCGCCTGGGGACCGGCTCGCTGAAGCACCTTTATAGCCCAGTGGCTCCGCTGGGGGATGCCTGTGTTCTGCCAAAGCCTCGACACAATAGCAGCGGTGTCTGAAATGGGCCTTATTGTAGCGGGATCGTTACACAACCATGCCATTAACCTTAATTGGAGCAGCTCGGTGGAACACAAAAAAACTTTCAGCGCTCTGAGACAGCACTGTTGTTCCCCCGAGTTACATAAAATCGAAACTGATCTCAGGCTGAGTTAATTGAATTGCAGAATACTTATCCTCCTGCTGAGGAGTAACTGAGAAGTAAGTGCTGTACAGTACATTCTCTGGCTCTGCAGTCTGACACTTAAACATGACGTAACTTTAACCCTCCTCCTCCTGTTTCTTGGTGATCATCTGTTGCTGCATTAATTCCCTTATTGTCTGACTGTATCCCAGGAAACACAAACAGAGCTGCCTTTAGAAGTGTTCTCTTCATAACTGCTGCTCTTCTACCTCTGAAACCTTATCAGGAGAGCTTTAGGTGCCCTTCGATCCGGTGTCACTCGTTGGGTAATACCGGATTTAAGGCAGACCTCTTGGCCCTCTTGGCCCTGCTGGCTCCATGATGGAGATTACTTTATTGGAAATCATCCTCTACTTCATGTCATGAGGCTGGGATCAGAGATGATCTTCATTCTAGTAAATTAGAAAAGACTAATCAACAAACGCTGCATCATGATGTATGTACAGTCTGGGGAAACAGAAACGAGAGAAACATGGACGTTAAGAAGCAGGACTGTGGTTTTTGTAGTCAAAAGTGGTGTGTTTTAATAGTTAACTAATTATTTTGAATATGTTTTATGATTTTACTTACATTTGCACACAATGTTATGCATATATGTAAATATAAATTCTAAATGTAGTTTCTTTTTTGTATGTTCTGAAAACTATGTTTATTATTGTTTTGAATTCTGAAGATTAATTGTGTTTATTTTGTATGTTCTGGAGACTAATTGTGTGTATTTTTTATATTCAGAAGACTAATTGCATTCTTTTTTCTATATGTTCTGAAGACTAACCAGGTGTATTTTTTACTAATTTTTTTGTATTTTGAAGACTAACCATGTAAAATTTTTATTATTTTTGTATGTTCTGAAGACCACTCATGTTTATTTTTATTATTATTTTTAATTCTGAAGACTAATCATGTTTATTTTATACATTTTCTTCTGAATATCAATCTATCAAACATAAAACTTTTATAACCTTGCTACATTTTATTTATACAAGTCAGACATTAAAATACAGAGACCGGTTAAATGTTTTTCTTTTGGTTTTAAAAGTTTGTCGCACCAAAATGTTTTTAAAATATGTAGACAAATCAATTCAACCACAATGCGAAGGATAAACTAAAAACAAGTGCACCAATAAAATATATAATGAACAAAGTAAAACATACTAAAACAATACTCTAATCAATAATATACAAATTTAGCCAACTAATTCAAATATCAAGGTCAAACTATTACAGAAACTGCCTTTAAAGGAGAGAATAACACCAATAAAAAACAGCAGCATGCTCCCAAATAAATCAGTTCACCTTTTAAATGCTTCAGCTTCAAGGCAGAATAAACAGCTTTCTGTGAGGCAGGACTTCATCTATAGTACAACATTTAAACTATATTAAAGAGCAAACATTATGGTCAAACATCGGTTTTTCATTTATATATGGGATAATATGCAGAAAATGAAACCATTATCCTGAAAGGTTCCAGCTTTCTTTCAGTGTTAGGACTCTATCTATGTCCCAGAGTTTGAGATAGTAATATTAATATCTCCCATTCACCAGAGAAAATAGCCCACAGTACTTCCTGCCTAAATCCGTTATCTGGTCCTGGTATTAAGCTCCATAGAGATTGGATTGTGAAAGATTACTGTGACAGCGGGATTTTCCAGGCCAGCGGATCACTGCACATGTTTGGAACCAGGAGCTTTACCATAACTTATTGGGCTTGATAAATTTTAGATCCAAATGTTAATCTTCCTTTCGCTGCAACGTAGAGCTCCTGCAGATTTCATGAAAACAGAAAGCTGAGGACATTACATGAATAAATGGAGTCTTCCCGTTTATCTAAATAGCCGAGGCTTTGTCTTGATGTTACAATAAGCTGCAAACACACATCAATTATTTAGCTCAAACAGAACCACAGTCTGGGATGCTTCTTTTTCTTTTTTCTAATGTGTTTTCTTGTGAATGTCAGCAGTGCGACAGATTGTGGAAATGTAGGGAATTGAATGAATACTGTAAACATGAGATGAGTCACTCCTGTTTGCTGCTCTGCTCTCGGCCTCCACGTGCCTTCAAATCTCCTCATCCTCGCAAAGCAGTAATGAGTTATGTTCTCTAAATTCACATTACCGGTCAGACTGTATGAAAATAGAAACGGCAATATGGTTTTACATATGTTTTGCCATTTACGCTCCAGATCCATAGAAAATCTCTAATTAGTCACATTGCAAATTAATACAAATACATGCCTCATACTGTAACAGTACATGATCAGCTTGAATTAGAATGAGCAAAGAATTTTTCCATATATCCGCCATTGAATATACTTTTATTTTCTCCATTTATGGGGTAATGTGACAATTTTTTGATGTTGTTAGCATCTTTATTATGAGTCTTTTCAGTATTTTGAACATAAAAACTCTATAACTTTACTAATAGATGCTCCAACGGGGGCAGATCTTGTTTTATAGTCTCAAAATTTGAATTATAAGCTCAAAAAAACAACTGAACCTATTGTAGAAAATGTAATCAGATCAATATATACTCCTGTATATGTTGCTAATGTCACCTCAAGGCTAAATTTGGTCATAAATTGATGCAGAAAAGGCAGAAACTGGTACAAAAAAATGACATGCTTAACGCCCAAATACCCCCTGCTTGACGTGTCAGTGTACAAACAACAATATTCAAGTGAACCAAATGTAGGAAAAATGCCCACAGACTTGTATATTCCCAGCACCATGTCTCTCTGTGGGTTTGATTCACTGCAGTTTCATTCCATCTCCTGTTGGTCTCCCTTCTGTTGCTGCCACTAATCTCTAACTGGGATTTATCAGGAAATAAGACTGTTTCTCCTCCATCATCCGCAGTGAAACGCTGCTCTGTCTTACGTCGCTCAGAGTGTCTGGCCTTGTTTTTCCTCCTGAGAAGCGGTTCAGTGACGCTGCTCGGCTTCTTTTGACAGGACTTCTGCTGATTGGAGTCTTGAGCTCTTGACTTTCCCTTGTTTCCGGCTGCCATGCTGCTACTTAATGTTCCAACGGCTGAATTACGGCTGCAGGTTGATTTAGTTGAACGAGCACCTGATGAGTCAATCAAATCCACCTGAGAGTTTCCAGAGAGCTTTGATAGAGGAAATTTAATCAAGGAAATCTGTCATTTTGGGGTTAACGTGGTCAGTGTTCATTTGATTGCTGACCTAAAAATAACCCACAAGTATTTCTTCTTCTTTAAACACGTCAGAATCTCTTGTGGTTTAAGATGTTCTGATTACGTCCTGGTTTACAGGAAATATATGGAATCCTGCAAGTGTCAAAGTGAGGGTCTCTTGATTTTTTCCCCCCCTGACAACAGTTTTGCACAAACTCACAATAACCCTTGAGTTCCCTTCCACATTCAGTCACAGTACTTTTGTATACTTGTCGATAGTTGTCTGTTACAATACTTTTGCCTTTCCTCACAATATTTGCATTCAATCACAGCACTTCCTCCAACACTTTAATGTTTCCTCACAATGTTTTTAATCACAAAATCTTTGCATTCAGTTACAAAATGTTTGCATTCATTCGCAATAATCTGTATTCATTCACAAAACTCTAACTTTTCTTTACAATACTTTTGCATTCAGTCAAAATACGTTTGTAGTACTGTAGTTCACGAGCAATATTTTCAATTTTCCTCCCGATACTGTTGCTATACTTTTGTATTACTTCTCAGTATTTGTATGCATCCTCTCACTACTTTTATTTTTAATCACAAAACGTTTGTGTTCTGTTGCAATACTTTTGCATATCACAATACTTTTGTGTTCCCTCACAGTACTTTTGGTTTTAATCACAAAAACTTTGCATTCAGTTGCAAAACCATTGCAAATCTTTTACTTTTTCTCGTAATGCTTTTGTTTTTACTCGCAGTAGTTTTAAGTCCTCTTGTAATACTTTTGCCATCTATTGCAATACTTCTACTTTTTCTTGAAATACTTCTGCGTTCAGTCTCAAAACCTTTGCATTACCTCCAAAAAAAACCTTTGCGCTGCCTTGCAATAATTTTTCATCACTTTGAAATACTTTCGTTACCTTGAAATCACTTTTGTGCTCTCAATGTTCTTTACATTAATCCTGATCCAAATAAACAATAAGTACATATCCAGCCACAACATCACTATCTCAGCTGGTGGAGCAGCTGCAGCTCTACAGCAGCTGAGATCTGCCTTTTCAATTAAACAATGAGCATTTAAATGCATCACAATAAGTGCCGCATGTCTGAGTCCAGAGTGTTTCTCTAGAATGGCAGTAACTGTTCTGGACCAACACTTTTACTGTTCGGTTGGCTCAGAGGGAACATAAAGCACATTGTGAAGGAAAATAAAGATTTTATGATTGAGCACAAAATTTAGTGCAAAGCAACAGACAAGCAGTTCTTTAAAAGCTCTCTCTGTGACCTTTAGATGGCTCCATCAAAATCTGACAGATTTTCTCCTACCTTTATACAAAGTCTTCTATGGTTTCAAAGTTTACTTAAAGTTCGACTTTAGACATAAAATTTTGAGTTTAGAGTCATGCAATGTGAAAGAAATGAACATTTCATCAGTAGGTACATAGGGTTTGTGCTAAATCTGTGTTTGGGATGTGAAAAGTGCATCCAGGGTTAAGGGTAATTTCTTACATGAGCTCAATGTTGATATATTTCTCCCCCTATACTTCCACTCTGCTACTTTTTAGAGGTGATTATTGTACTTTTTACTCCACTATCTGACAGATTTAGTTACTTTAAAGATGCAGATTTCACACAATGGATGACATAAGTTTTTAAAGTTCAATGCATTGTTTTAGCTACTTTTTTTCACAATTTGCTGCCGTTTACTTTTACAAAAGAGGGATTTTTTTTACCTGTAGCTGAGAATATTTTCACATTTTATTCCTTTACTCAAACTGGTCTTTATTGCTCAAAAGTTGACCTTCAAATGAATCCATTTAGTCACTGACAAAGTTAAGCTTTATTTAGTTTTAGTCATAGAAAACAGTATGCACATTTAATTTTTGTTTGAGGACAATCCAATAACATTCAGAATATGATAGCACAACACACAATTTTGCAGAGTCAAGACTGTAACTGTTCATATTTATCCTAGCTAAATGTTTTTGTTTTTTTATACTGAAATGGCAGGGTTTTTGTTCTTCTGCTGTGCCTTTTCTACCAATGTCACCACTAGAGGTCAGGCTGGTATTCACTATCTTGCCCTGTCCACTGTTCTCTCAAAGCATCACTGCTTGTGCATGCCTTTTTTTTTTTGCATGTTAGCAAGTTGTGACTTTTAAGTGAGCTCTACTTAAAGTCTGTTGACAAAAATCAGTGATTTATCAATTACTTTACATGTCCTCTTTACTCTGCTCACATGACTGCACTGCCATCCACACTTCAAATCCCATCGTGAAGTTTGCAGATGACACGACTGTGGTGGGTTTTATAACAGACTGATGAGAACCGCTACAGGGAGGAGGTCCAGCACCTGACCGAGTGGTGTTCAGACAACAACCTGGTCCTGAACTCTATCAAAACCAAGGAGATCCAGGAAGAAGAGGACGTAGAGCAAGTTGATAACATTGAGTTCCTGGACATCCACATCACCACTGACCTCACACAGACCCTGAACGCGTCTCACCAAAGACTTTATTTTCTCAGGAGGCTCAGACGGGCTGGACTCCATCCTGACAAACTTTTATAGAACCATCATAGAGGGCATTCTCTGTCTTGTATGGTGGTCTGATATGGAAGCTGGACAGTGCAGGACAGGAAGGACTTGGCCAGGATGGTAAAGACGGCTCAGGGGATTGTGGGACGCCCTCTGCCAAACCTGGACTCCGTCTCTGCTGCAGATTCAACCCACCCTGGTGACAAACTGCTTTTGTGAACCACTAGATTGAGGAATAGCTTTTTCTCCAGACCTCTAAACTCTGCACATCCTCACGCATACTCACTTTAAAAAGCATGGAACTGACACTGCACCTTGCACTGCTGCACTTTAATCAGTTTACTGTCTTTTAATGTTGACTTTTAAGCCGGCATTACCAACAAGAATTTGGTTATGTCACTGGTGAATACTGACTGCATAATGACAACTAGATGAGCCCTCAATATAGGGCAGAACCACACCCATGCATGATACTCTGTATCAATTTTGATCATCCTACGTATATCCCTTCCTTCTTGATCTGCTGACCTGTAACTCCACAACTGAGCAGGGGCCCTTAGACCGATCTTCAGTGCCAAGTTTGATCATCCTGACTTCAGCAGTTGCAGAGATATCTGACCGGACATACACACATACATACTTACCCAGCCAGCCAGCCAGATACCGAAGCGAATGCAGTAACCCCGCTGACGTGTACGTCAGGCGTGGTTAATAAAGATTCTTGACTACAAAGAAACCTTTTGTCATGTAGGTGCCTGGTGGTGGTCGACCTGGAAAGCCTGCACAGTACCTCATTTGTAAAATTATTAGCAGGCCTCGGTCATCTTTCATCTTCTGTCAGCTCACAGGAGTCAACTGAAAGACAAGGGACAGGTTTGTGTTGCTGTCGATGAAGAAATGTAAAAGATGTCACAACAGCGAACACTAACCCATGATTCTAAATGATCACTGTAAAAGAGACTTTGCATTATTACAGCAGCTGTTTGCTTTGTGGCATAGATCTAACCTTAATCGGGATTACCCTTCATGGACAAGACCAGTGAAAGACCTCAGACACACAGCTGTAAGCACACAACAACACATGCACGAACAAGCACAATCTGAAGTGATTTTCATCCTCAGAGGGACTTAAAGACAGGATGAGCTGCAGGTCGGGTGGATGGATTTGCACAGCCTCAATGTCATATAAGATTTAGTTAAAGGTTCCTCTCCAGAGAGCCACCAGGAACGTTATTTGACTGAAGAGCTTCCTCCTGGAGTCTCCTGTGTGCCATTGTTCAGCTGAAGCGGGGCTGACAGAGCAGTCCTCACTCATTTGGAATCCATTCAAGTTCTGCCAGTGATTGCAATCTCATTAGGAACTGGGAAGCACTTTCGATGGGGCGCAGTGGCCAAGAGAGTACTGGGAGCCAGTTATTATTTTTATGCACCAATCAGTCACAACAATAAAATCACCGACAGGATAAGTGAATGACATCGATCTTCTTGTTATAATGTAATGTTCTGCTGGGAAATCTCAGGTTTGGTCCTTAGCTGCTAAAGCTTATAACGCCTTTGGAGGAGTCATAGGTGTCTTGGTGGCCACCTTCATTGGTCTCTTTCTTTCACAATCACTCAGTTATTGAGGGACGACCTGCTCCAGGCAAATTTACACATGTGCCATATTGTTTTCTGCTTCTTAATGATGGATTGAACTGTCCTCCGAGGGATATTCAGTGACTTAGAAATGTTTTTGTATGCATCCCCTGACTTATGCTTGTCAATAACATTTTCCATGTGTGTTCTTTTGTTTTTATGGTGTACAACCAGGAGTACTGATTCATCAATGACCGGACCTTCCAGTTACACGTGTCTTTATACCACGATCACTTCAGACACTTTCACTGCACTCACATGATCTCCATTTGACTGTGTGACCTCTAGCACCAGTTGGTTGCAGCGGTGTTATACAATACTGAATATTTGAGCCTCTTCAAAGTAGGTGGATAATTGTGCAATCAAAAACTTTACATTTTTTATTTTTAATTAATTAATTGACATTGCTTTGCAGAAATTTGGTTTCACTTTGACATGAAAGGGCCTTTTTTGGAAAATCTTTTCAAAAACACCAGAAGAAACTGATCATGATTCACTACTGAAAAGCATTAAAAGGAGAAAACATCCAAGGTAGGTGAATATACTTATATGTTTATTACATTACTACGATGGAATCATTTGGTTTAGGGGTTAGAGCCACTCCTTGTCTTCTTGCCAAATACCAAAGAGACCCTTAAATCAGATTTACTAAACTGACATATCACTGACCATCTTTGACTAGATCAGCATTTCAGAATTCAGCAGCTTTAATAAATTTCAAATTAAAATTGCCATTTGAAAAAAATGCAATTAATCAACTGTCAAGACTGCAAATTAAGCTTCATGTCCCGCACCACATCTAACCCAGGTCTTGAAACCGTTATGTCAATAGTATCTCATGTCGTAATGCTCTGTCATGTTTGTTCATTGAATGTTGAACTGAAGATTAACCTGAACAAATAATATTAAGTCTATTTACAATAGTTGTGACAAAAATCACACGTAGATCTTGATTTTTCTCAAAATGTTTAGCCCTTGCAACAATCAGTAATGCTGCATGTTGTGTCAGCCTGTAGCGAATATTTTTTGCATGTGAGGCAAAGAAAAACCAAAACCCAAAAGCAGTTCACAATTTATTTACTGAATAAATTTGGACAAAACACCAGAATCTGTTACGATACAATCAGAACATCTGAGGCAGATATCCCACCATGCACCACCCCCCTCCATGAAACAAAAAAGGACTAAACATTAGCACCAAATCAGCACCAACTTAAACAAAAAAGGTAGCTCAGTCTACAAAAACAATGAAAGCAATAGTTGTGTTTTTTTGTGTAATCGAAAAGCAACTCAGAAAAGTAGCAAATTGAGAATTTTCATGTTTTTTTTTTCTTAAAAAACAAGCACCCTCCTACTTCCCCCAACCCTCAGCCCCCACCCACCCCTGCCTCCCTTCCCACCCACCCTCTGCTAGGCAGGCTATAGCATTCATGGAGCACATGCCATATGACTAGATTTAAAAACACAAATTCAAGTAACATTGAGATACGACGAAACGTGTCCACTGGTACCCATTCCGAGCATGATCGTTTCACAGAACCCTACGCAGGCAGTAGAAAAACTAACATGAGGTTCTGGAGTGAGCATGTCATAGCAATACTATCACTGAATAGCTCGTATCAAGTTTTTGAAAAAGAAACGAGGGAGACTGGGTGGCATGGGCTGTCAGGGCACAGGAATACTGGCACAGAAGATATTCTAAAACTTCAGACAGACATTTTTTTTCCTCGTAGCGCCTGTCCTGTGTCAACATATTGCCTACATCATACATGAAAAAGGAATCTCTGGATAAAGAAAAACCCTGCAATGTAGTTTTAAATATATATATTTATATTTATTTATATATATTTATATATAGCTGTTACAATTTAAATAAATGTTATGTTCTCGTTCCTACAACTGAAGAATGAATTTAAATAAAAGGAAGCTAATTTTTTTTTCTTTTTTAAAGAGGTGGAATCGTCCATTCACCTTAACACATCAAGTGCATGTTGGGAAGAAAATGGTTTGAAGATCTGAGGTTCAGGGAGTGACATTAAAGCAGCAGTAACAACAGATTGGAATAGCTTAAGAACAAAAAGATGGTTTACAAAAGTGTGATATCAGCTTAGGAGACAGAAATTGAAAACAAGGCCATCAAGGAGTTTAGTGGCAGAATTTTCAATGAAATGACAAAACCAAACAATGAAACAAAAAGCTATGACGACGATGAGAAAAAAGCCTACGCTGCTCCGTTTCCTCACCCATAGTCCCAGGTCAGGATAATCACCTCGTCTAAGTTTAGAACTTGGGGGTGTTATTTCTGACTCTGGGTGTGTGGTTTCAATTATTACCACCTAAAGCTATTACAGAAAAAAACCTAAACAAAAAATCCGTAAGAAAACATGTGGTGTCGCAGTTTGTCAGTTCATTTATCCTTGGATTCCTGCGATGTCCCTTCATGCTTTCCATAGTGTCAAAAAATGGTGAATGTGTTTATGAGCACCACATTAAACCAAACAGATCCAAAAAAAAAAGAACATTTGCTACATTATTTGCAACTTGCATGTCTGGTGGCAACGTCCCTGATCAGGAGCCGTGTCGCCAGATGATGTATAGATGCCATTTGTCATGCCAGGCTCAAGGTTTTCCATGAAATGGTGGAAAAGGAAACAGGATGGAAACACCTTTATTATGAGTGACAAATTCACCTATTTATCTCTAAACTACTGTTTTTGGCTCTGCTGTGACCGTGGCGAGCCGACCGTGGCGGAGTCGTCCGTTTGTGCTTGGTGTTGTTGCTCAGCTGAAGAACTGCTCCAGCTCCTCCTCCATGTTCACCTCAGGCACCATCTGCTCCTGCTCTCGCTCCCCTCGGCCGTGCACGACGGCGCCCCTAGCGCCCCGGACGAGGCGAACCAGGGGTGCTCCAGGATCTCCCGAGAGGTGAGGCGCTCCGCGGGCTCCCGGCGGAGGATGGAGCGGATCAGGCACTTGGCCTTGGGCGTCAGCGTCTCGGGGATGTTGAAGTGGCCTCGGCGGATTTTGCTGAACAGGGAGCCCGGCTCGACATCGTGGAAAGGGTAGCGCCCCACGAGGATGGTGTACAGCATGACGCCCAGGCTCCAGACGTCGGCCGCCTTCCCCGAATAGCTGCCGCTGGCGTTGAGGATCTCAGGACTGACGTAGGCCGGGCAGCCATGTTTGTCTGACAGAGAATCATCGTGACCTTCCAGGATATAAGTGTCCTCGAGGCTCTCCAGCTTCACAAGGCTTCTGCAGACACAACCGGAGCATTATTTGTTAATGTTGCTATCACAGTTCCAAACTACGTGACAACAAAACAAAAAAGCACAAAAGACAAGATCAAGTGGGGTAATTTGCTCTGATGGACATCTTAAGTGCTCTAAATCCATCGCTTTTGGATATCAAAGGAAGCAGAGCGCATAATTCTCGAGGCTTAAGCCTGACATTTCTTTTCACTCGGATAAAAAAAGCGTCATTGTGCAGGCTTTCCAAAAAGTAGCATAATTATGGGTGGCTGCTCGTCTTCAGTTTCATGCACCGAACTGTTTTGCTCTGAAAATCAGGCGGCGCCCAGCAATGTGGATTCTTCTTTGTGTCCTGCTCTTTTTAAGCTATAATACCCCCGAGTGCTGATAATAATGACTAGTTGTTCAGAAATGCTGTCACTGAAGAATTCGGAGAAGCTCAGGTGAGAAAATTTTCCATGCGCACGCTAAGTGACGCTTGTGTGGTTGTGTAAATGCTGCCATCTGCATGCGAGGTCCATACCACATTATGCATTACGCAAACTGTATGTGATAATGTCTCAGACACAAATGCATTTTCTGCCATCTGTGCACAAACTTTCACTCTAGCCCTTTGGCTGGTTCATGATCAGTAATTTGCTTGCATTAATAGGCTGTGGAGCGTTTTTGAATAATTTTTAAATAAGGAATTCCATTTTTTCCTTGAGCTAAACGCCCATTGTTCCTCTGCGAGATAAAGCCGTGTGAAATATAAATACAGCCTGGATAACTGCTCATTTGGAGGATGTGCAAACCTGCAATTAGAGCTAAGAGGGCTTAGAAGGGCAAAAATAAGAAAGAAGAGCCCAGTTTAATTGTACCAAATTCTGTATTTAAGCTGAATGTGTGCAGTTGTTGTAGAAGGAAGACATGAACAGTTTAAGTGGCCAGATTCCACTCAAAGCCAGATTCTGACTCTTTAACAGGCTGCCGTTTGGTTAAAGGCTAACAGCAGAATGACAAAATCCGGTTGGAAAGCTAAGTCATGCTGCGGAGGCCTGCTCAGGTGTCATTTACTGCCTGCTCTTATTGGTTTTCCCATCTGTGCATTCAGCTCAGCCTTGGGTTGCAGCCAGAGCAGGTCTCTAAAGCAGCTTTTTGTCTTCCTGTCCACTGATTCAGCACGACTGAAAAGATGTAAGAAGAGTCCTGGCAGGCCATATAGTAAATGTGACCCAACACTGGCCCACAACATCACTCCGAAAATTCACCCGACATCAATCATTTAAATAGGAGCAGGGGGCGACGCGGCATCCCAGCGGTCTGATGTGACATTCAAGGTTACTGGACCCGGACTAAATATGTGAGGCAGCTCAACTTCTCTTTTCCACAGTTAGCGCCAAAGATGACGTCACGCATCCAGACAGAGGGCACCGAAGTGCAGCGAGTGCCTCTGCCAAGGAGTTAGATAAGCAGGAAAGAAGCCTCCAGAAGGAACTCTACTGAGAGGATTTGCATGCAGCCTGCAGCGGCATAACTACAAAAATGGTAAAAATAGCCAGAATCAACAGCTACTCGAATTTAAAACACATCTTCATTAATAAAAAGCAGCTCTAACGTTGCTGTAGCAACAGATGCTTGTGTTTTCTTGGTGTAGTTCTGAAATGGTGCCACCAGGGGGCAGCAAAAGTGTACAGTTAGAGTGAGATTCTCCAGTTCTCTCTGGCTCATCATTACAGAAGTGCAGATGCTCAGCTAAAATGATCATCTGCCATGCAAAAAGCCTGCTAACTACTCTGCACGTCGACATCAGCTCTGACTAAATCACATGCTTCAATCAATGCTAAACGTTTCCCCGAGTGTGACATCTGCGTTCGTATATATCCACCATAAAACCCTGAGCACAAAAATAACCAGGGGAGACACAAAAGGCTTATGTTTCCTGCACTGTGCACAACATCTGGGAAAGGCATGTCGCCCTGGTATTGTCTCAGATTACACCGTGTAAACTGAGATATGACACATAACACTGACACGGCTGTAATGCCACATATACGTGTTCAGACCAAAGGGAGGAGCTCGACGCAATGTTCTGCAGAACTCACCTGTCCTCGTTTTTGAAGACAAACTTCCTCAGTTTGAGGTCACGGAGGACCAGTCCGTTGTCGTGGCAATGTGCCACAGCCGAGGCTATCTGATAGAAGAGCCTGGCAGCTTCGTCCTCTCGCAACTTCTTGCAGGTGCGGACGAAAGAGTGCATGTCGCCATAGCTCCTCTCAAAGAACACGTACGCTCGTGTCTCCCCGAGCAAAATCTCCAGGATTTGGTTAACGTGCTGGTGCTGGCCCAGAGCAAAGTAGGCCGCCAGTGACTCCTGGTATCGGCCAATGTCGAAAACCTGCAAACACAAGAAAGGAAAACATTTAGATTTGCAGGCCAGCTGGATGCGTTTCTTATCTGGAGTGTTATATGAGCACAGCTATCTCATTAGGTTGTTTTGGTGGTTTGAAGATCTCGGTGTGAAAACATCTGCCAAACAGTTTACTTCCACTTTCCCACTGTGGGGACACAATTAGGTCCAACTGAAAGAGCATCAAATTGCCCTCTAATTAAACTAAATGTCACCAAAATATGAGCAACCCGCCGCATTCTCGTGACACAAAACTGTGTGTGAGTGAGGTTAAACAGAGGCAAACTGAAAGCATCGTATTAGTGTGTGGTATTATACTGCAGCCCGGGGTTTGCAGTGTCTCTTTTGTTTCCATAGTAACCCCCAATTGGCTTTCAGTACAACCAGTTCAGGTGAGAGGGCTCCTCTGCCTGCAGTCAATACAAATACACCCCACAGGTCTCCAGATCTTAAGTTGCGACCCGAGCCTCCAGCCTGACAGTAATGATCAGTCCTGCAGGAAGGGATTGATTGCTCCTGTATTGAAAGCGGCACAAAGCAGAGGAGGTCAAACAGCTCTTAGGCTATGCCAAAGGCCATTAATTTGATACTGCCATGACAAAACATTAGCTCAAGTCAAAAGGTACGGGTTACTGGATATGTCATGCCTTATGAGTCCAAGGGTGCATGTAACTCGTCTCAATTCATCAGTTCACTTAAGCCAGCTTAAAGCTGTAATGTTCCTCGGGGACGACCCTGCTGCCCTTATAATCAGTAATAGCAAAGTCAATACGGGCTATAAATGTGGTGAGGAAAGGCCACGAGGTTGTCCTCAAGCTTTAGGGAGCAGTGTTTTATATTTTATGGTCTGGGAGGTCAATGCTGGAGCCAATGTCACAGCAGATGGCTGAGCTTGTGAAGTTCCCCTGTGCTGATTTTCCTCCTGATCCAACAAGCATTTGATGCAAAATGAGTGTTTATGCACCGAATATAAATCCAAAAGGGTGAAATAATACGATTACAGCATTGTACTATGAAAGGGAGAAGCCATGGGTAAGCGAGAATAGCTGTGAGAGGAGTGTGTGCGTGGTTACTCACTCCTTTGTCAACGTTACATCATGCAATCCAAACCACGCAGCTCACCCCATTCACTTTTTCCATTAGGCTGCTGTGCCAGCTCTCTATTTACAATGCAAGCAATTATTAAAAAGCCGAGGAGGAGGATGAGCTGTCTATAAAGAATGTGCATTACATTCAGGAGAATATGCATTGGAATAAATGCGCAGACTCGTATAGGGATGGATTTTTTGTGTTGTTTTATGCATGAAGCGACATTTGCACATTAGAGGAGAAGCTGCACGAACACGGTGAATACTAACCTTACATACGAGCTCGTCCCCGCTGTGCAGGTGGGCGGCTCTGAAAACGTGGTCTCCCTCCAGCGGCTCCAACAAAAGGTAGTCCCCGATGCGGGAGATACAGTGCGAGGAGTCCGGGGTCTCCGGTGGGCTGGGGGACCCGAGGTTGGGGCTGAAGCTCTGGTGCGACTCTGTAGTCCTTAAGCAGGATAGCTCCTCGAAATCGTGCGATTTGTGCCGCGATCTCCCATAACGTGAAATGTTAATTGGATTTGACCTCTGTATGTTCATGAGGAATAAGTGCGATAACTCCACAAAACGGTGGTGATGATGATGGTGGTGAGGTGGGGAAACCTTCCTCCTTCCGGCTCGATTTGAGGAGAAAACACCAACAAAAACAACACAACCGCTCCGACAGTGAAGCTAAAGCTTAAAAAAAAGTAAAAAACAACAGAAAAAAACAAAAGAAAAATCAGCTGCACCTTGCACTTGGAGAAACAACAAAAAATGGAGTCGCTGCTACAAAAACGGCTCTAATATTTCTTTACAGCTCATTTGACCTCCTTTTGTTTTCCATTCTGGAGGTAAAAATCAAACAGAGTCGGTTTCATTCACCTTTTAAAGCAACAAAACTGCAACAAAGGCTACCAAAAGTTAGCTTTACCAATGAATGGAGCCCGTCTGCCTGCTTATGTTGCCGGTATTTACGCAATATAATGGCACGTTTCGCGAAATAATTCAGGCACAGAAATTATAATACAACACAAAATAAAGGAAGTTTTACCAAAAGCCAAAGCGAGGATTAAAAAAAATGTTTGCTAGCAGGTGCAGAGCTAACTAGTTAGCTTCGGCGGCTAACTAGTACCAGGTCAATCCGGCCTTGTTCCCGGGGATCACACATCCGTGCACCGGCGGCTGTCAGCGGGCCACGGGGGGAGAAAATGCCCATCCAGAGAGGCTGCTGCTGCGGCTCTTTGTGTGCAGGGAGTCCCTCTCTTGGTTCCAGAGAAAAAAAAAACTGATAGAGAGAGAGATGCAAGGAAGGAAGGGAAAAAAAGAAGGAAGGAAAGGGACGGCCGGCCGACTTTCCCAGGCCAATCCCTGGATTCAGCAGGACATCCTCTCTCCGGTGGGGCCGCCGCGGTGCTTCTTACGTGGCTGGGGGAATCTAGTCCATTGAGCGCGGAGGGGAGGCCGGCCGAGCTGCTCACACTGAACCACACTGCGCCTGAACGGAGGAGCTGCTGCCTGGCTGCCTGAGGGAGGGAGGGAGGAGGACGGGGGGAGAGAGGGGAGGTCTGCATGCACACACACATACACACACAGACACGCACCCGCACGCATGCATCAACCCGCCCCCTGACGTCACCCCTCAACTCTGACTCCCATTGGCTGTAACTTGCACTATGCAGCGGAGTCATGTGAGCCTCAGAACGGATACCCCCCCCCCCCCCCCCAATCTAAATGCATCTCATGCTGGTAAATTGGATGGGGTGAGGAGTGAGGTGGGTGAGAGTATAGCTACTGTACGTGCTGCGTTACAAATGTGTTTCCTCCTGAAATGTCATTCAGGGGAAAAGCGGAGGGGGGGTATCCCTGAATCACACACACACACACATACACTGCTCTGTACAGCTGTACAAGTGAAAAAGATTCAGATTTTCATTACAAAGTAGCCTTAACAAGTGTAAATATTGGGATTAAAATCCTACAGTGCTATTTATAGTGTTATTTTATCCAACTAATTTTTTATTAGTGAGGTTTATTTGCCCCTTGGGGACAAATAAAGTTATTTGAATTGAATATTTAGGCTGAGAATCCTGCAAAAATTAAGTAAAATACTACTTTATCTGACTATAATACATGTTAAAGCTGATGCCTACAGTATTATTAATCATGGAGAATAACCTAACTGATGTAAAAATGTCATTAAGACCTCACAGTACTATAAATTACAGTACTTAACCCAATTCTAAACATTAATGATGTATTATTAATTATCTCGATCAATCTAAGTAGTTTAGAGCTAGTGTTTTGACCATACAAAAATATACAAATGTGCACTGTGATAGCACATCAGGCAGTAAAAATACAATATCATACTGTATAATGCACTGTATTTGGACTTTCTAATAGATTTAATTAATTTCTGTGACATATATATGAATTGCATGTTTTTGGGAGCAAAATTACCCAGAAAACCGCAAGTAAAACATGTCATACCACTGTTATTTTTATTTAGTGCATTTAAAATAACAGCAAAGTTGTATTCAAGTTCAAAAAGATTGTGATGACGAATTAGTTTAGAGTCTTTAATGTTATTTACGGTGTTATTTTGTTGGAGTAATTTACAAGTAAAGGAATAAAACCCTGCAAAATTGACATAAAATACTACTTCATCTGAATATAATACATACTAAGGGTGTCTTTAATTCTGAAAATTAACCAAAATAATAAAAATATTGAGGCTAAGACCTAACATTAGTAACTATTTAGATTAAACAGGCTAATTTCAAGCTTAAGTCCTGACCCTCCACAAATATATATGAAGTATACATGTAAATATACACCGTGATCGGGCATTATGCGATTAAAACATAATAATAACAGATATTATTATAGATTTTACTTTATTTAAACATGAAATTGCATCTTAAACACCAAACATTTGGCAACATTAGCTTAAAAAATGCATACAAAGTGCAGTTATATGTAAACACGTGCACATTTAGTGTATAAACTGAAGGTATGATCAATATAATTTACAACTAAAGAACTAAGCAAAAATAACACTCCACTGGTGTGACACACATGTGAATTGTATGTTTTTGGGAGCAAAATAACAGATTAAACATGCACTCTAACAGGAACAAAATGCAGTATAGAGGCATAAAACATCAGCAAGAATGCATTCACTCAATCAGACATCCTTTTATGCGTAGCGGAATAAATAATAACACCTAATCTCTGACAGCAGCAGCAGACTGGATCAGTGTAAATATGTATAGAACATATAGGTGTAAGCCCACACCCACACTGCCATGCATAACATAACAACACACACACGCACAGCTGCAGCCCTTGCACAATAAACAGCACTTTAGCTTCTTTTTCATTTATTCATTATTTAGGGAATGTCTTTTTTTTTAATCATGTCACATTGTTATGGCACATCCCTGTGGAACTTTGCGTTTTACTGCACCTACTGTATGAGCATGTGACAAATAAAGTCCTTTGAATCTTCAATCTCTTGATAAAAAGTGTGCAAATATAGAAATAAAATAAAAACAATATGTATATAATATTTAAAAGAACCTTTGTGTAAAAATGTCATGTGGTGTTTGGTTATAGGCGGCCATGTTGGTTTTAGGCCTAAAAACAGCAAAAATGTCAACTATGATACATATGAACTATGTTACAAAAAGTCCTACAATTATATATTGACCCTAGTTGCCATCCCAGCCATGTGTCAGTAATCTTGTGTAGGCGCAGAAAAGACTTTCCTAAAGGGGATACACCTGTGCATCCTCGCTTATAGCTCCTCCGGCAACCTCCTCAACCCTCTGACCTCGAGGTGCATATTAGGAATTGACACATCCCGCATGACGGTGTGGCAAGATCTATTTTCGGATCACGGACTGGAGGACTGAAGAGACGAGGAGGCTGAAATTAGTAAAACGATATGAGCCTCGACTGACCAGGTTTAGGCTGTGGTTCTAAGTATTACTATTTTCAAAATCCACATCACTGCAAGCAACAACAAGAACAACCTGTAAGCAGCAGCCTAGGTAAAATTTTGCAGAGGATTTGGATTGTGCTACTTTTTAAAATTTAATTGTTCATTTTAATGGCAGCACTCACCTCCCTGCATGCAAAAAATAGGTCCCATCATTGGTTTATGGAAACACTGAAACCACATCATTTGCTTGGCTTTGCCCAAGATAATTGTGATTGGTTTAAAGAAGTACAAAAAGCAAAAAAAGAGAGTGTTTTTTCCCCTTTGTTGAGGTGCAGTCAGACCATTGTGCATTGTAGAATGGTCTGACTGCACCAAGACCACCAACTAAAATCTGACCACCAATAGTGAAGCCTGTTGAGGGCTATACTTTATATTCATGGAACTAGAATTATTGACAACTACTATTTTTTTTTTGGCAGAACCTCTGTTCTGAAACCATCTTTATATAATTCTTCTTCTTCTGCGGTGGAAATGTTTGTTTTTATGTCAATGTAAATGGAAAATTCTGGCACCGGGTAATGGTTTAAAATATAATGTAAAATAATGCAGCAAGATTCTCAAAGTAGACATTCTATACTACTTTCAAGTATTTAACCTTTACAGGTTAAAGGTGGCCATGTTGATTTTAGACCTAAAAAAACAATATTATTCCTGTGTCTAACACATATCAGCATGATTTAATCTTCTGTCCTGTTTTGTGTCTTTAGTTTGGGGAAGTAACCTATTGTGTATGTGGCACCTTTTCACATCAATAATTCATTCTTTCATTGTAATTCATTTATAAATCCCTGGATTTTAATAACTCATACATGTTTAAGCAAGATCTCTTTCTCCAACTTTCTGCACATTCAGAAGATATCACCATATCAAGATTCTACCACTGTGGGAAGATACTATTTTTGATATGACATGAATCCAAATTTTTGTGCCAAATGTGGGGGGAAAAACTAGATTTTATTAAAAGCTGGCACAGGGCTATGTGCTTATGAGACATCTCGTGCAACAGATTCCTGTCTTGCACAATCGTGTCCCCGTAATATATCACAAAGGATGGAAGAGGCTCATTATTCATTGTTCTTCCTAGATTACCGGGAGGTGTGACTGCAGGATTGTGCAATTCCATGTAGGAATCTGGGGCGGTGGTGAGGAATGTTTGCAGCTGGACGCAAGACACTGACAGAAGTGTTCGACTTAACCTTTATTCTCCTGCTTGCAGGCAGTAGCAGTGCATACACAACCATGCGCTGGTCTAAAAATCTCTCGTCTCTCACTGTCTGCTTGAATAAGCCCCCGCAACATGGAAATGCATTTTTCACACAGAGGCCTCTCATCTCAGAAACGGTGGTTCACAGCTGCAGAATGTGGCTGCACCCACAAGCTCCTCCAGCGTATGTATGTTTCTGGGCTCTGCGATATAATCTCTGTGGGCCACCCACTTTGTTCTCTGTTAAAATGCTGGAACATTCTTCACTATACAATAGCTTCACTTTTGTTCAACCCATTCAGTGGAGAACAATAAGAAACACGGTCCTGAACTGTGGAAATGTGACTACAACCTTCATGCACAGTTCGCCACAGAGCAATTTCCCTTTGATGCCACCGCATCTCTGCCCATCGCTCTAACCCCAAACGGGGATTCTGTTAAGCCTGAACCACAGCTGTGCATGAATCAGAATAATAATCCCCAAAGATTTCTTTTGCCCCCATTCCCTGACACGCTGTGTGACTCATTTGCAGTGGAGAGCAGCACTCGAGAAAATCCATGGAGGCTCATCAGCTCTCTAGACATGCCTACATGCCGAGGAGTAACGGCAGGCTGCCCCGGCTCTGGCTCCCAGCGACAGACTCTGGATGTGTTCACCACTGAAACTAGATGTGTCCTGGAAGACTACAGAGGTCAATGAGGACGGGTGAGCATCTCCAAATCCCTGGAGCGAAGTTACTCACTGGCTTCTTAATAGGCTGAGTTGCCCTGTAGAAAATGATCTAAGGTCAGCTTTCATTGTAATGTCGAGATTAGAGGGGCTTAGATCCACCAGAGGAATGCCATTTTCCTAGTATTTTCCATTGTGGTTGCAATCAAATGACTTTTTTTTTTTCGAGTGACACACATTTTCCTTGCATTTCACATTCGGAAAGCGGCCAGTTCCCCCGCCGTCACATGGCAACGCAGCTAGCTAACTCATGTTGACACCAGCAAGAATCAGCGCTGTCACATCCACACCCTGTGGGCAACTTCCACTGAGAAATTCAATCATACAAGAGAAGATAGATGCAGAGGCATAGGAGAAATGAGATCATTGAGTGAGAGGAGATGAGCGAGGGAAGAGGACGGAGGCTGGAAAGGGAGGCAGCAGGAGAACGTGATGAGAGGTGGACAGAGAGACGCCAAGAAGAGATAGAAAGCAAGAGAAAGTTTGGTTACAAAAACAGGTAACTTATTTTATACACAATTTAATATGTAGTTATAGTAAAGGACTGAAGTTAATCACATGAAATCAAGTCAAAGTGAATCACGATGGACACATGACATAATCAAAACAGTGAAAAATAGCAGCTACTGGACATAAATCCAGTTCCATGTAGGAATTAGTGGGGGGTTGTTATGTTAGCCTAAGTGGTTAATATTACATTATTGATGGCGATGTTTGAGTGGAGAAGACTGCTATTAGAGGAGGACAGAAAAAATGGCACTGGCTGTCCTTTGCAACTTGGACCAATCATCGTAGAGATCTACACAGCAGTTTTCAGGGCCTCTACTAGGACCAGAAGGTAGTTTTTTCTCTGAAATCATCTTAAAAGAGGTTTTATGGGGCAGTTTTTGAGGTTGAAACAAGCTCAGAGGTTCAGGCCACCAGAAAATGGCCTCCAGGTTTCTTAAAGGTTGACCTGAATTCTTCCAAATTTGGCACCATGGTAACTGATGCCCAAATCAGTTTCTGAATGCTTCACTTACTATTATATATGCATCATCACAAAAACAGTGCAACAGTCGCATGTCTCAATGAGCAGTGCAAAACTACACTTGAAACCTTTGGTGGAATCATCACTCTGAAATCGTATGAAAAAGAGCTTTCTATCATGTTGTAAAGGTAGCTAGAGAGTATATTTTAACACAAATCATATCTAAATCTAACCTAAACTTAACCAATCTCTTGAGTCAGAGTCAACTTACTTAAGCCTCTACCAGCCATTCCAAATTCCAAATGTCGACTTGTGTTCCTCATTGTAAGTGCAAAAACTCACAGTTCTGCCACCATTAAATGAAGTGAAAAAGAAACTGTTTACATGTGATGTTAATGTTCCTACTGAACTTATCAGAAGAAGACGAAGGTCTGTACTAGACCATATATATGAGAAAACTCCATGAAGATAATGGATCATTCAATGGACTGACAACATGTATAACAGGTTTGAAAGTCAAGTGTCTGGAAACAGTTGAAGATCGGGAGTAACTTCAAAACTTGCAGAGATAGACCCAAAAAGTAGAACACCAGATATCAGAAATCTACAGCAAGTTTGGCAGAAATTTGAAAGTAGTAAAAAACAGCTTAACCTTTATGCAACCTTTTGAGTCAAAGCTTCGAATCCCAAAAAATGGCATTCAAGAAAGCCTTTGAGTCATTACGAAAGAACTGACATCAGCCCGTGAGACACTTTTTACTGTGATAGTCACCATTTTTTATTACCCACAATGGACATGTTGATACCAGTCAACCAAAAAAAGTCCCTTCAGTTTCAAGAAAGTGAAAAACTCTAAAGTTATTTTGGGGGTTGGTGCATGAGCCACATCGTACCAGTTGTGGCTCTTTGGGAAATAAGACTGTTTTGAATCAAGAGACTGAGGGATAAGAGCTGTGGATTTGAGGGAAGGAAAGACGAGCTGGAAAAGAGGGAAGAGAAGAAGGACCGATAATCATTTCACTTCATGATGCTCACAGTCTTCCCATTCTTTCCAAATAATCCGCTTGATGGAGCAGCTTGCCACAAAACAACTGCAATCACACATAATGTAGCACAATTACAACTGCAGGCTTGCTTTAAATATCAATTTGTAATCAGATCTTTCAGTTAAAATGGCACGTTACACAATGGGAGCGCTCTCATTGATAATTACGAAAATTCATCGTGCTACTTTCTATATGCTGAGAGGTTCAAAAGTGCCAATTTTCATTATGATAGATGCATTTTCTCAGACAAGATGGAACAAACGACAAGGGCATGGCTCTGTGAAACAGGACTGTCCATCTACTGGCAGACAATCTCATTTATTCTCGAATAAACCGGAATGTCAAGGGAATCCTTAATACAATTTTAAAACCTCAATTTGCAGAGGAAAGAAAATGATGCAAAAACAAAGTGGGTCAGGAGAGAGACTAAAAAAAATGTTCCATACTTTATGTGAGCAACAAAGCGTGTGCTACCTGCTTAATAATTTTGTGGGTTCCATTTTTGGCCTTGTTAAAACAGCACAGGAAATGCATGAGAGCTCATTAATGAACACTTGAAAAAAAAAAGCATCCAGTCAGCAGCAAGTAAACCTCAAGGGGACAATTCAGCAGATCAAATAAATACCGGCGCTTCTGTTGACCTTAATTCAAACTGCTGACTTCTGACCAGCAGTTTTTATTTGCTGCCACGTTGGACAAAATCAACACGAAAAACGTCCAAGGAATCGAGCACTGAAGAGGACTTTCTGGTGAGATGGTTTTCCGTTTTCCTCTCCGAGGCAACAGGAAGTGTGAGCGGCTTTGAGTGGCAGGTCACGCAGGCAAATAAAAAAAAGAAGCCTCCTCTGCTTGGAGAGGAAGGATCTTGGCTCGAGGGGGAGACAGGATTGGCGTCACCGGCTTGGATCTCTCCTTCATGAAGTCAGACAGCTGAGTGAGGACTCGTGGCAGCTCTGTCACTGGACAGGGTGACTCACTCACTCATAAGAGGGGAGGTTAATAATAGTCGTACATTAGAGCTCCTGGAGTGAAATTGCAACAGCTTTAGCAGCTTTAAGCCCCTCCGCACAAAAAAATGCATTTCACCGCCTTTTATGTGACACTTCATAGGTCTAAATGGAAAACTGAAGCTGCGAGACAGACATGCGGATATTATTATAACATGCGTATTTTAAAATGACAGGCACATGAAAGTGTCTAACATGGCGTGTCGAAACTGCCAGGACAAAGGAGGAAAATCCCAGCAAACACGACATCACTGGAATCTTGATTTTTTTTGTGTTTTCTCTCCGCTCCGTCTGACAGCAGATATTGTCCTCCTTCATGTAGATTTTTTTACTTTCTGGCATTGCTACACCTGCATGAATCTGCCTACGCGTTGAATGGAAAAACAGATTTATTAAAATTCCCAAACATTTGACACTTTGGTGATGCAAAGCAGAGACGCCAACATTATACTGCACTTGCTGGTGATGAGTCAGGCACAAGTTTTCAATACTTGCAGGGGAGTCACACTAGTGCAGGCAGAAAATAGCATTACTGATTGTTGCAGTGTCTTGTATCAACAAAGGTTTTTTTGGTGCAAAAATACCCGAATTATTCTTTTCCTTCTTAGATATTTTTCACTAATGCTCACATTGTGTTATGATGTGCTATGCAATGATAGCTGCTTCAAGAATATGTTCATTTATGTAGGCCAGATCATACAGTAAATGAGATTTAATGCACTTTACATAAAAATAAGAATTACATAAAATGAAAAAACGAAAATGACAGAGAAAAAACTTAAGAATTCAAAGTATGCTTGAAAGCAGAACATGAGATGAACTGCAAGCCTAAAATGACACAACTCAAGGTTTCGTTCGAAGTTTTGTACTGAATCAGATGCTTTGATCTTCTTTGAAAGGTTATTCCAGAAGTAATGGCAGATGATGCAGAATGCTGAATCTCTATGCATATTCTCATCTGGAAACCATTTAGGAGACCAGAATAGGAGGCAAAAAGTCAGAAGCTAGACCATTATAGTTTGAAATACTAAAAGAATCCATTCAAAAACATCATGTGATCCAGTAGAGAACTTTTAAAACTGGAGTTTTCTGCTCTGTAGGTTTAGTTTTGGTCAGAAAACTTGCTGCTGAATTTGGATCGTCTGAAGCTTGTTAAAGTTTTCTTTGGAAGGCCCAAAAAACAGCATTGCAATAGTCAAATCTGCTAGGATTAAAGAATTAGCAAGTCGTACATCTTTAAACTTGAAAGGGCCATATTTCTGAGATGCTAAAATGCATTTCTATTGATGTTTCTCACATGGGATTCAAAGTTCACAATCAAAGATTCTTTGCTTCAAGCTTGAGAACCTAAGTTTTGTCCTTGTTAAGCTGCAGAAACGTATATGAGGTCCACATATTAATACGTTACTGAAGCAACCAGACAGTTGAGCTTTTGGTAAAGAAGGAACTGTACAACTGTGTATCATCAGCATAGGTCTGAAGGAATTTATTTCTCTCTCTGGTGATATTTCTCGGTTGCATCATGTACAGATTGAAACGTGAGTCTCAGAATGAAGCCCTGAGGGACACCACATAGTCTCCTGTTCTTGCTAAAGTCTTGAAGCATGAGAATTAATATCTACTGAACAAGAACATACAGTTTGAGCTCTATTGGTGCTGAAGATGGCTAATTCTTAGGAGACTGCAAAGAAACAGCTGAAAACTACAAATGAACATGTGGTGGTTCAGTGGTTATCACTGTCACTCAGAGCAACAAGGTGGTTTCTGTGATGAGTTTGATTCTGTGTTCTTAATGTGGGTTTCCTCACACAGTCTGAGAACCAGCAGCTGAGGCGAATAGCAGAGTTTGCACAGATGTGACCTGAAAAAACTGTAACAGGTAAAAACACAGACAGTAACAACAGATGTGCCGTCAGAGCTAATCTGGAGCTGGGTTGGATTACCAATGTGGTAGAGTCGGTGATTACCCAGAAGTCAGAGCATCAGGGGGCTTGAAGGCTCCAGACTGACTGTGGCTAATAGTTGGTGGTAATTTGATTAATTATAGATGGAATATTATATGCACCATGATAAGCTGAACAACATGAGGTTAACTAAATCTGACAAGGGGAATGATAGAACTTTTTACAGGGAAATATGTGTGATTAATCTGAATCAAGATGTGCATCAAAGGAGGTCACAGTCCAATGCAGCAAGCAGGGAATGTTCCCACAGCTGTGGCATTGGCAAATATGACCTACAACTTCTAATAATGCTCTCAGGAAAGTGTTCAAGGAATTTTATCAGTTTAACTAATGTTCCAATGAGGTTAAATGTTAACAAAGACTGCGTTTATATGCAGTCAAAAACCCTTTCTTAACCGGAATATTGGCAATAACCCGGTTGCGTATGGCCATGTAAACACCCGCAAAAACCCGAATATGCTCATTTTCCGTTTTTTAAAAACCCGAATAAGACCCCTGGGTTACTCCTTTTCTAACCTGAATATCTCGTCATATAAACGCGCATCGGAATATCCCGATAGAAAGAGACATTAGTTTGCGTTCTGCGCATGTTTCATCCGAAAGGAAACTTGGTCTTTTGAATCCGGCAACTACTTGTATACCACAGACATACCGCGTCTGGCGCGCGACCCACCGGAAATACACAAAGAGAGGTAAACAGACATGGCGGCACCACAGCACCACACAACAGGAGTAACTCTGTCTGTTTATCCATGTAAACGGGTTATTCCAAATGTTTCAGAAACCGGAATATTGACCTTAACCCGAATATTGACTGCATATAAACATACTCAAAGACATAATGTTTCAGCTGCAACATTCAGAGGATATTTTAGGGATGTTTTAAGGGATATAGGATATATTACAATCATCAGATGACAGACTTTTTTTTTTTTACTTTTATAAAATGTTATATTACAATTTGCCAATAATTTCTTAAAATGTTTTAGGGATGTTTTTGAGGTAACTTAGTACTTATTAAATGCTCTACATAAAACATTACCACAATGTTCCACAGTGTTACAGGATTCAAAGACTGGGGATTCTATATGCAACATTCAGAAAGCATTAATGAATTGTTGACATAATGGTAAATCAAAGTTACTGCCAAACTGTCTTTAGAAAATGTTATACCACCTTAAGGAAATAAAATGTCCAGTTCCAAACATTACAACTTTCTCAGAAGGTTTTTCGAACAAAGAAACTGTAGCAGAGATGTTCTGAAAGTTGGTTTTGGCAGCTAAGAATTGGACTGTCAAGGTCTCTGTTTTTGGCTGCCATTCAATCCACACTGCACGGGACCTCTATGGCCCTTATACAGGTGTTGAATTTAGTGGAAGGCAGCTCCAGGTAGTTCTGTGGTGTTGAGACCAGTCAGTACCTGTAGCCTTAAACTTGACAATGAGCCTAAATCCAGGGTAGAATCTCCCATATCACTACCCTGGAGAAGGTACCTTAGTTAGTTCTGCTACATCTCACATAAGTCTTTGTAATGACACTTAACCCCTGATTATACTCTCTTATACCATAAATTGTTGTGGTTATACTACTTTTTTTGTCCACTTGTCGTCCACTTAGAAGACTCCCTTTCATACATACACAGTAGACCAGCATCTATATATTCTATGCATCAACACTGCTGTCCTTGTAGCGTAGTCAGTGCTTGGATACAAAATGGGGCAACACAGACTCTCCTGCACTTGAACAGATGATGACTTTAGCAGACCCACATAGACTTGCGGATGTGGACATTTTAACACTGCCCTTGGTCCTGCCCCCCACCCAAGACCAATTAGCCTTGTGAGACCCAAAAACAAAGCTCCTGGGATCACTTGGACACTCAAAACTCTCCACTGCGAAAAGGTGGTGATTAATAGAGGGTTAAAAAAAAGCCGGTTCGTTTGGGCACCTTCCTCCTAGAAGCCTCCAAGCTGAATAGTTTTGGTAGGAGATGCCTGGAAAGCTACAGAATATGGTGGAGAGATTGAAATTGATTGTGAATTCCTCAGTATCCCTAGAATAAGATGTTTACTCATTGTCAGAGAATCAAATTGGGACTGTGATTCATTTGGTGGATCAAAAACAGCTCCTTCAGACATAGTTTATTTCAGTTCAAATTCACTTGACAAATATATCGGAATAAGACTGTTCTTGTGCTTGCTTGAGACAAAGATGTTGGGTAAATTCTGCCTTTCTTACTATTGCAGTAGACAAATTTACCAAGCAACCTGCCAGTGTTTTCTATTTTATTTTTCGAGGACATAAGGGTCAAAGCAGGTTTTTCAGTGGTGGTCTGGGCAGCTGTGCTTAGTCTGCTGTCCCTGCAAAGCAAAAAAGGATAAGCTGTGGAAAAGGGATGGATGGATGGATAATCTACATCAAACAAAATCGAATTTTGATGTGAAAATGTGATGCTGCTGTGCTGTACTGGGCTACAAACAAATTATACTGGCACTGTCAAATGCAGGGCCCTGAAGGGAAGTGATATTTAACACACATTAAAATATCAGGCAACCCAGTGCAATATCAAATGACTCTCTGTATAACATGTATGGCAGCATATGAGATGGATATAATATCAGTGGATGCATATAAGGTCATTTGCAACATGCACATATTCACTGTTTAGACAAACAGAACCAAGCAGTGTTGTTTTCCAAGCAGCCCTTTCAGATGGCTTCTAGGAAGACATGAATAGTAATGTAGCTGAAAGCGTTTCATAAATGAAATGCAATATCTGTTACTATGCAGGCAGCAATTGTGTCTAATGTGACTGCGTTTCAGTCACAGAGGAGGGATATTCGCTTTGTGGAAGGTCACTTAAAACTGGTCTTTTTCAGTGATTCAGTCTATGATACGCTATAAAATGACGAGAGCACCGTGTCCTTGTCTGGCCTCTGAACACACACACACACACACACACACACACACACACACACACACACACACAAACACACACGTATCACTGCGATTCACGCAACATTCAAGCTGCTGCCATGGCAACCTGTCTCCATCCTCCAGGGAATATTGTACAGGACTGCAAACATAAACACAAACACACAAACAGTGAGGTACACATCAGGGACCCCGTGCTCTAATCTCCAGGGAGAGAACACCCTGCTCAGTTTTACGAGCCATTTTTTGTGCCAAAAGGTACATTTCATGCCTCCTTAGAAGGGAAAATTATGGCGAGGAGTCATGATTCACTCCCCTTTCGCTATACCATGCATCACGATGTAGTCACACAACTCCATCATAGCATGATTAAGGTCGGCTTGCTGCCACTTCTATCATCTAAAGTGAATTACCGCTTCATTATACTGTATTCATTTCATATGCAACAGCGTTTCTTTGCTGTTTTTTCCCCCCTTTGTCTTGCAGCTTTTCAACCGTGCAACATTAAAAATGAAATCCATACAAATGAAATCCATTTGAGGCGAGGCAGAAGCTACTGCGCTTTTCAATACGAGGAGAGTAATAACCAGTCTGCAATCATTTTCGCACAGCAATCAGACAGGTTTAGTTCCCACCCAACATGTGGGAGCTGCAGCAGACTTTAAGGTGGGGATACAGACGTTGACGAAGCACCAGAGAGGACATCGCTTGATGCTACACTTCATCACTTCAGTGCACCTTCCTGCTGGTAGCGCCTCGGCGTCTCATGTGACGAGCCAACAGTTCCTGTTTGTACCCAGGTGCAGGTACGCACACTTTGAAATCCCTCTTCTGCGCGATCACTCATTATACTGTGGGTGTCAAACAGCAGCCATAACTGCTGCATGACAATCAGTTCAAACAAACAAGCCGCTCTCCTTGTTTACTCTAGACACTTGCCTTTAGGAAACCAGACAGAAGCTTCCTATTGTACTGCAGTGGGGGGGGGGACGCTGTTGTAAAATGAGAATCTAGGCCACGCCAGACTGAGGGCAGCAGATATCAGATAAGAACATGCATCATTTAGTTCAGAAAATATGAACAGTTAAATGATGAGAACCACAAAGGGGAAGCCTGCTTTCTGTAGCAAAAAAAATAAATCTTTGCGTGGGCTGTTTGCCACGTTGCTTTCAGTGTGACATGTATTCACATATTGGGGATGTGCAGTTATTTAGATAATAACTGACTGTTGTCTCAAAAGGCCTTCGCTTCGGGCAAAATAGCCTCAAGACTGACAGAAACAAACAAGCCGGGTAGACAGGGGGAGAATGAGAAGGAGAGGAGTGACAGACCTGCGATTACTGTCACAGTAAGCAAAATTAGCGGCATTAGCTGTGACAGTAATGATCTTTTTCTGCCGTATCTGGCTAACAGAGGCTGGCACGTCAAACAAACCATGCCTGTGGCAGTCGAAGCTGGGCATGGGTCAATGTATTTAGTGGACCATTACGGCTCAAATAACTGCAGCATTTGGGACTACAGAGGAATGTCCCATTTTCCTCTTTTCTTGCATTGTTCTTTGTCATACGGCATACACAGAAATGGATAATGAGAAGGGCAGCCAGTGTTCAAAAGGCTCTGTTCAGCCCTCTGATGGAGGCTCAGATCGCCATAACCTTTCATATTGTCTACCAGATAGGCAATGTTACTCATTTTAAGTCTGATTTTAGATAAGACCCTAATGCGGTACATCATAAAAAAAGACAGGCTTGTAGAAGGATGGAGCATTATGTGTATCAGACTTCTTGAGATACCATCTTGGTGATTGTATCTTTGATGGTTTTTCCTTCTCAGAGCAGGACAGCCCCTTCAGTAGCACACCTCTGCAAGTGGAGCACAGATGAGGCGATAAGGCAGAGGATGAGAACGGCTCATCAGCTACTTTCTCAGTGTAGCGCCTTAACTGTCCCTTTCTGCTGACTGGGCCGAGTTGCGCTTTAATGCTGACCTCACAGGTGTGTGTGTGTGTGTGTGTGTGCAAATAAAAGCAAAAGAGTTAAGTTTTGTCCACTTGCATTCCCACCAGATTGTTTTGTGTTTGAAGGTCATCACCTAATGTTCCCATCAAGAGTCATTTGTATGTTTTTTGAAGACTCCAACCAGTGAAAATCAAGCTTTTGTTTTTCTACCCTGTTAACATAAAAAGTGTCCTTCCCCTTGAGCAGTTTGCCTCTATTATTGCTTTTTATTTGCATTTGTTTGACAAGAATTAAAAAAAAAAACTTGTTCAATCAAAGTGAAAACCGAATGTTCCTGTTTAAATGACTCATGTAATTCAAAACAAGTGCAGCCAGTTACTGCTAAAACTTACACAATTAGTAAAATAGAGATCACCTGAGTGCAGTTAATGTGCCTCCAGTGATTGTAATAAAAGACATATGCATCTCAAAGGTCCAGTCACTGTTGAATCGTTGCTCTTGGTTGTAACTACGCAATGAACACAAGAACACTCCATGCAACTCTGTAAAAAGGCAATTAAGCAGCATAATTTACAAGATGTTTTCCAAGTCACTGAATATCCTTTGGAGTACTGTTAAAACCAATTTTTAAAAATCGGAGGAATTGAAGGCACTTGTAAGTCTGCCTAAAGTAAGCCACCCTCAAAAACTAAGTGACTGTGCAGGAAAGAA
This sequence comes from Acanthochromis polyacanthus, assembly GCF_021347895.1. Classification (NCBI taxonomy): domain Eukaryota; kingdom Metazoa; phylum Chordata; class Actinopteri; family Pomacentridae; genus Acanthochromis; species Acanthochromis polyacanthus. The sequence goes on from NC_067128.1 coordinate 5,083,795, forward strand.
ACTAGTGAAAGAGGCCACCAAGACACCTAGGACTCCTCTGAGGGAGTTACAAGCTTCAGCAGCAGATATTGTAGAGACTGTTCATACAACCAGTCAGATTTTATGGAAGAATGGCAAAGAGAAAGACACTGTTGAAAAGCGCTTATATTGAATCTCAACTTAAGTTCACCAGAAGGCATGTGGGAGACTCTGAGGTCAACTGGAAGAAGGTTCTTGGGTCCGATGAGACCAAAATTAAGCTTTCTGGCCATTAGACGAGACACTACGCTTGATGGAGACTAAAACTGCACATCATCACAAATACACCATCCTCACCGTGAAGCATGGTGGTGGCAGCATCATGATGTGAAGCACAATAGTGGCAGTATTATGATGTGAAACACGGTGGTGGCAGCATAATGATGTGAAGCATGGTGGTGGCAGCATCATGATGTGAAGCACGAGGATGGCAGTATTATGATATGAAGCACGATGGTGGCAGTATTATGATGAGAAACACGGTGGTGGCAGTATTATGATGAGAAACACGGTGGTGGCAGCATCATGATGTGAAGCATGGTGGTGGCAGCATCATGATGTGAAGCATGGTGGTGGCAGCATCATGATGTGAAGCACGAGGATGGCAGTATTATGATGAGAAACACGGTGGTGGCAGTATTATGATGAGAAACACGGTGGTGGCAGCATCATGATGTGAGGCGCTTTCTCAGCAGCAGGCTTTGGAAGGTTTGTAAATGTAGAGGGTAAAACGAATGCAGCAAAGCACACAGAAATCATGGAGAACAACGTTATGCAGTCTCACAAATCTAATATATGATTGGTTGGCTGAAAAGTAGCAACAGTAAGCAATAAAATACATGGCAATGGTGGGACAAGGCTACTTATATGCAACAAACCAATCCCCTCAGCTGGCAGGGTGGAGCTTTCTGTATCATTCTTCTTCTTCAGAATTGGTTTCTGGTTCGAACATGTGCAGCTAAACCACCCAAACAACCCACTATTGTGTAGCAAAGAGTAGTTTTACAGTGTTCAAGCAAAGCTGAAGGTTGGGTGGAGATAGAGGCGGGGACTTCATACACATAGAAGTAAAGCGGCAGTGGAGTGTTACATCTAAGCCATTTTAAGGCAGAAAGATTATTATTTCAATGAAAACAACATCTAAATATGTAACTTTGATACACAGAGATGAGCTTTAGGGGTTTAATCAATGACCAGGGAGGGACTTCATAACAAAAACAACATTTGTGCTCTAAGGAAAGCTCAGGAGAGGTGATGCATAGCCCACCCTCCTGAGTTATTTACCCACAGATTCATGCAGATGCATTTCCATTTCTCATTTGATTTCATTTTCTCTCAAATCTAATTACTCTTCCTCTCCTTCCTTTCGCACACACACACACACACACACACACACACACACACACGCATATGTTCGCCACACAAACACAACACGCTCGCACACAGATGCAAATAACACAAGCATGATGTAATTATTGCAGGGTTGGAAAATTCTATCCATTTCCTGCTGAGAAATGACCTGCAAATGAGCACTGTTGTAACATAATTAAATACAATCACCAGAAATGCAGGATGCACATTATTTATTTGATCTTTGCTGGAAAATAATAGAGCATGAAGAGAAACGTGGAAATTAGAGTCATGTGGTTGCTATCCTACATACACTCCGGGAGAGAAGCGAATGCTATTTCCTTCACAGCGCTCCTAACAGATGTTGCAGCCACATCCCAACCTGACCGCTGATATCACCATTAACTGCGCTGATGGTCTGCTGTTGTCTCCGAATTAATTCATATGCAATGAGTCACGCTTGGAAAATTTCCATTATTGTTAAAGAAAATGTGGTTTTAAAGGCATTTTGTGTTTGGCAGTGATTCCCGTCTTTGATCATTTAAAATGACAGCGAAAGTTAATAAGGATCATGATGACAGCAGGGACTCCAACAGCGACAACGCAACAGATTACAATTAGAATAATAGTGTTGCTAAGAAAGGTGATTAGAGCAAAGTGAGGCTTAGATTTTGCTTTAAAAGCCACACAAGCTTGCAGACATGAAATGACTCCCTGAAACGTGTCCTGCTGTGTGTACATCAGATATGGACGTTGCTGCAGCACATATTGTCCCGGCTGTCAGGAGATGTTGCTCTGTAAATTACTTTGGGGATGTAGTTTGGATATGGTGTATTATTGCTCTGAAATGTGCCATGAGTGCCAGCGGGGCCACTACATTATATGAAACCTAACAGATGGCTTTCAACAACCTGTGCAATATGTTGAGGTGACCTTTCTGACTTCAGATGTAATAACTGCCAAAGAAATGACAGAGCGAACCAAAAAGCAATCTCCACAGACGGCGATAAAAATCACACTTTGTAGGCGCGGAAAACAAAGGCATCGGATTTGGAGAAAATATCAAATAATACACGGCACTGGATGGCAGATGTTGGTGTAATGAGTCTTTCACTTTGGATTGATCAAAGTATAAGATACTGCACATGGGGGACTATGGGTGACGGCATATTTGGGACACCAAAATAACCCCAATGTTATCACACAACATACAAACAATATCAACAAATTCCATGTATGTGGATTCTCTACCAGCTCGAAGCACACTTGGAGAACTCTACCAAAGCTAATGTCCTATCAAACAAGTTTAAGAACAGCAGTCAGGATATGCACCAAAATTTCTTCTTTTTCCAAAGCTCCAACTCTACACCAATTTTTATGACGTTTGGGTGGGTAGTTTTTGCATAATGTTGTTGTTAAAATGACAAAGGAATGCTAATGGGTATTGGTCAGATGGTGATGTATTATGGAAATCCAGTTTGGATAACGCTGTACAATAAAGTGTACAAAATAGTGAGCAGCTACTGAAAAACATGCAAGAACTGAATCTGAAAAAACACTGAACTAGAGTGAATGAGTTCTTCAAACAAATAAACATCCAATATGCTGTAAAAATCTCAATATTTCACAGAATACCAGAGTTTTAAATCTGGTGACGCTTTAAGAGATGGAGGTGGTGTAGATTGTAGTTAGCTAGGAGCGTGGTGGAGTCTAAGAGGGAAAAGGATGGGGATGAAATGTAAAATAGTTCCCTGCTAGATATGAATCAGGAAGGTTACATTTTGCATCACAAGCGTCTTTGTTCTCACCACTGTTGAACCCCTACACGGGTTCTTTCTATATGTAGATGTGTGTAAAAATGTGAAACTGTCTGGTTATTTATCTCTTTTTAAAGTGCAATTGACTAAACTAAACTTTAAAATGTAAGAAATGCATTTGGTACATTTATGTGTTTCAATGAGCTGAGTTATTTGTTAAGTACGATGTAGATTAAATCCTGAAATCTGTTGAAACAGCAACAGATTTCACATCGCAAACCAGCCGGGAAATGTGCAATTTGTGCTGAGTTGCATTTTGACAGCATTTTTATTTCTTCCTCCCTGTAATGAACTGTAATGGAACATTTCTGTAGAAGAAGAGCGGCTCGGCTCCATTGTGGAAAAACTAACAGGCCCATTCTGCTCCGGCCCCCAGCCCTGTCTCTGCTTTACAATGAATCTGACTCAGGCTTCCAGAGGAATGAATGACTGCTGCCTTCCCCTCTCTCTCTCACATGGCTCGCTGCCAGGGCTCTAATTTAAGCTCCAGGCCTTCTGCTGTGAGAGTGGGAGAGGAGAGGAAGCCTACCCCAGGCAGAAGTGCATCGGGTGGGGGAAGAGTGCTGGGCCCTGCTCCCTAGAGTGGAATTGATGGCTGTTAAGCTCATCAATGGGGATGAGTCATCTGAGGCAGCCAGCCGCTTCATTCCTCCTGGTCTGCCTGCCTCAAGAGCAGGAAAATCAAAATGTTCTCTCACTACCTGCACTCTCTGGTGAGTCGTGCCTGTTGGAAAGCACATTTTTCTGGCTAAACTTCCTCCACTGAGTGCATTAGAGCTGGTATGCACCTTAGCAGCATTGCAACACTTTAGTACACTGATACTTTGCTGATCATTTCTTGAATGTTCGCAGAGTCTCCGGAGCTGAGGACCTGCCAGTGTGTTCATGTGCTCAAAACCTGTTAAGCAACAATTTCCATATCCTTCTAATTGTCAAAGGTCAGAAGCTTCGAGGCAGTCGGCAGTAGGCTGATGGCGGTTGGCTGAACATGCATCTGATTCCATTTGGGCTGGTTTCAGTTTCAAAGCCTCCCACCTTCCTGTCTCATAATCACTCCTACAGACTTTTCAAATCAATTCAGGCCCCGGCTCAGACTGAGATGACTTCTGATCAACAACTGTCTTCAAAACCTCTCTCTGTGGTCTCAGACGAATGTTTGCCATCCACATAATCTTCAGTGATTGTTAAAATTACTGACGGTGGCCGCGATGTGAACTCCAAAAACATTGTTTTGGTCCATATTTTCCGTTCCCTCTGCAGAACGCGACGGCTCCTCTTTCTCTCTCTCATCTCGGCGGACTGCAATATATCTGGGTGGTGACGGCTCTATAAATGCTATCTTTAAATTCTGCGGCGAGCGCGTTACCATGACTGCTAGCCGGCCTGCCAAGTACGTGTGGTGTGATAGCATCAAAGTGAAGCAGCACAATGCATTCAGCTTCATGTAGGCATCCTGCTTATCAAGCCGCCGCTGCAGCCTCATCTCAGAGCTGCTGCAGGTCATCTCGCCCTCCGTGCATCCTCTTAAAGGTTTGTTGGTGCAGCAGGAATGTTAAAAGCCTTCATTATCTGCATGGAAAATGTCTGATTGCTGACCAGAGTCGTGTTGACATGTCGCCTATTATCAGAAGCTGTGGAAGAGAGTTAGATTTAGGATGTAGGAAAGCATGTTTTTGGAGGTGAAAGGTGAGCAAAATGTCTAAGTCAGGTAATAGCTCAGTGGACCTTTGCCATCCATTCTGGTCATTGATAAACAGGAAGTAACCCCGGTAACATCAGCTATCTCTTGTGGTCTTGTGCCTAAACCCATCCAAGTATTTTTGAGGCTTAAACTTAACCAAGCACAAGAAAAGACCGAATGAAGAACTAACTGGCGAAATCAGAAGTCAAAATGAGACTTAAGAGAAGACATAAAAACTGCAATTTTGGTCAAAGATGGGACTTGAACTCAAGCTTCTTTGGTGAAAGTCTGCAGAATCACACCTCTAGATGCATGAAACATGGCCACGAACAGCTAACGTAAAAGAGTAATTACAACTTTTTCTCAAATTTTCTCCCATAGATGGACAAAGTTTTGTTGTTCTTTGAGTTTGAGCTGGTTGTATTTCTGACTTCTTCTACTCTGTTTATTGCAACAATGGGCTACACAGCCCACAGCGCCACCTATAAATGTCTGATGGCTGACCAGAGTCATGTTGACATGTCACCTATTATCAGAAGCTGTGGAAGAGAGTTAGATTTAGGATGTAGGAAAGCATGTTTTTGGAAGTGAAAGGTGAGCAAAAATGTGTAAGTCAGGTAATGAGAGAGACATAAAAATCCCCCTCTGGGTTTCTATTTGCAGCATCCTTGACTGCCTACACCGTTGATCTGAAAGACAAGCTGCCCACCAGACACGTGTTCGGGCTGAAGTCTACACTTAAGAGCGCAGGTTAGTTTCTCTTCTCCTCTCAGCACAGGATACAGTACAGTTTCCACTGCTCTCATAAAAGGGGTTTCCTCTTGCAGTTGTGCGTTCACACGCTGAGAACTCACCTACCATTATATACCAAGTGAAAAAGCTGCAAATAAGACGAAACCGTGCGTGCAAACAAAATAAAACCACATGTAGCTTTAAATATACATAGGTTGTGCTTCTCGGCGCTTCAGACGCACAAATGAACACACAGGAAGCCCTGCAGTGACTCAATGCCACAATGATTTAGGTTCAGAATGGCAAAGGCCTGCTCATGACTCAGAGTTTCCATTGTGGCTCCCACTCTCCCTTTGCAACTTGTGTGTGTGCAGGTGTGTGTTTGTATGCGGTGTGTTGTATAGCATGTCTGCGAGCTCTGGGGGCTTCAGCCGGCGAATCACAGCGCAGCCCGTCCTCCTTTCTGCTTCTGTTTGTGCTCCATGTATGTAAAGAGATAGCCGCCGGCGGGATAAAGCATCACAAAGCGTATGGTGGCGCGCAGAGCAGAGAGCCGGGGGTTTAAAAGAGAAATCTTTATTCCCCACCCCGACAGATCTCCCAGCTTTTTTTCATGCATCATGTGACGTGCTGCAACTATCAGAACATTAAATGAATTCTCGACTGTGCCTGCACAACAAGCAACTTCAAAGTAGCAGCAGCGCTTTAACCGAGAGTTCTGCGCTCAGACATCAAACGTGGTATCGCTGTAACTTCGCTGCGGATGAAAAGGACAGGATTTTCCTTTTCTGCTTAATACCTGGAGAAAGTATCCCAAAAAAAAATATCAGGCCTTTGATTTTGAGTCTGAGAGCCAAATGAGGACGGGCGTAGCAGTGCGTCACTCAGAAACACAAGATTGGTGTCGACTAATAACACGTGTAATATGAAAATTTGATGCAGGGCTGCGTCTTTGCTGTCACTGATGGATTATTAAGCTACAAATAATGCACAGCTGCTCTCCTTCTTCTTCTTACAGTCAAAACAAAGCAGCTTCCAGTCGCAGCTTTGAAGTCTTCCTTTGGTCTGGTGGTCTGGACTGCTGTGTCACATGGTTTCCTGCCGGCCAGGTCACGTGGTCTCGGCCTCTCCTTACTGGAAGACAGGAAGTTTCGGTCTGTGGTGTCTCACATGCCTCACATGTCTCTTGGAAGATGCCAGTGGGCTCATCTATAATGCATTAATGGACAGGGCCACAGGAAAGCCTGTCTCCTGATGGGGGAGTACCAGAACACTTCCATTCATCACGGCTGGATACAAACTTGCAGCAGACACGACTGTGATGCAGCTGCTCGGCTCGACTCGGCAGAACGGCGGCGATCGATAGTTTTGTAGGCCATTAGGAAGAAATACAAACGTAGCGATGGAGGAAACGGGAAAACACCGCTCTGTTGAAAATGAATATCTTAAACTGGAGTTTAAAAAAAACAACAAAAAATTGTTCAACATTTGACATAAAATTACATTTTTTTTTACTGTATTTAAATCAGCAAAAATATCACTACTTCACAGATACCTCCCCTTCTTTACTATATATATATATATATATATATATATATACACATTTAATTTTACAGAATTTTTTCAGTTTTGTAGATGATATGTAGTAAACGCCGCCCAAAAATATCAATTTACATGTTAGCTGTAAAAAACAACAAAATTTAGGCCAAAACTGTAAATAATGTCCACAATAAAAATATGTATTTTTTTTAATCAATGTTATTTACAGGGTTTCAATGTAAAATTATTTTTTAACTGTATTTAAATCTGCAAAAATCTAAATCATATTACGATATTTTGCCATTGTTTACAAAAATAAGTGTATAATATATACATAGTATATTATGGAATATAAAATGATCATTTTACCAATTTTAAATGTTTTGTTAAATTATAGAAAAAACTTTAAATTTATACTGTACATTGACTGTAAGTGGAAAGACCAAGACTTTAAATAATGTCCACATCAAAAATCTATTTTTACAAATTATTTATCAACATTGTCATAAAATTTAAACTTTTTTTTTTTACTGTACTTTACAGATAACTGTCTTTCTTTACTTTATGAACAATTAGAAAATATTTAATTTTACAGATTTTTTTTCCCAGTTTTGTTGATAATATATAGTAAATTCCCAATAAATATCATTTTAGATGTTAGCTGTAAAAAACAAACAAAAAACAACTAAAAGTTTAAAAACAAGCCAAAACTGTAAATTATGTTATGGTAATTTATTATTTTCCAGGGATTCACTGTAAAATTAAATATGTTTTACTGGTTTTAAATAGCAAAAATATAAATCACATGACAGATATTTGCCATTTTTAAAACAAGTATATATTTAATGCTTAATATATTAATGATTAAACCAATTTTCCCTGTTTCGTTAAATTACAAATAATACCTAGTATTGTCACAGAAAAAGTTTAAACTTATACACTGAAGTGAAAGGACACATAAAGATTTGCTTTTTTTTTACAATGTTTGACTGTAAAATTACAGTTTATTGTGTTTAAATAAAAGAACAGTATCAATATTTGACTATTTTTAGTTTTTAAACTTTATAGTATTCCACAGTTTTGTTCCTTTGCATTCTTGCTGCCAGATTTCCACCCTTTTCTTTCGTCTTTCTAATACTATTTCTTCTTTACAGTGTTCCACGTATGTAGTAATTTCAATTTTCCTTGTGGAGCTTTTCCACAACTTCAGACACACCCAGTCTTTCAAATAAAGTCCTGATGCAAAGTTTAGCAGCCTTTGCCTCAGCTTGGAGCCCTGCAGCCGGCTGTCTCTCCAACGCTGCGCCTTTTGTCTCTTGTTGTGGCGATCATCCGAACATGATGCAAGGCAAGGCGCCAAGCGAGAAACATGTGGCTGGTGGCTCGGCTCTGCCTGGGGAGAGGGACCTCACCTTGATTGTAGCTGATGAGGCCTGACTTCACTGCCGGCGCTCAACTCAGAAGACATGTGAAGTCACGTGACGGTGCTTTCTTGAAGAGGCGTCCCGTGACTCCTGTATGTGCAACCTTCAGCAACAAATTACTGCCAGGGCGACACAAAGATCACACCGAGGCTCCGTGCTGAGCTCCACAAAGCCACGGCGGAGAGACGGAGTGAGAGTTAACAGACGCACTAATTATCACATTCTTTCTCATTATACATATCTGTCTGAGTACACCACTGGAATTCAACCTTCTCAAATTAGGCCTGGCTTTAATGCCTGGATGGTAATTGATTCTGTTCTTGGAAGCTCCATGGATTCATTCCTGCAACTCAGGCAGGCAGAGGCAGGACGCAAAGTGCAGCTCGGTGATTCTTCTTTGCTAATTCAATCCCAACGAACGCCGAGGATATGTCGTATAAATAGTATTTATCAATTTTGCATCAGTGAAACTTTGATGGATTATGCAACTTTTGTTTTATCCTTTTAGTTATTGATATTTATGGCTTTCAACCTCCCTCTGCAGAATGTGTTTTTATGCTTATGTGCAAATTAAATTAAAAAAAACTATAAGCAGGAATGAGCTGCAGTGGGTGCTGATGTGTGTAAGTGATGTGGGTGTGGATTGTGGATTATCGGGTGCAGAATTAACATGCTGTTATGGTTTTTTTTAACACTCTAGAAATGAAGGGCATCTTTTGTTTTTTTCCACAAGGGTAATTATCATCATAACCACAGCGTTTCCTGCCTCGCTGTACAGCAAAGGTCACGCTCTGGGGCAGGCTAAGATAAGAAAGTGGTGTAGACACAGCAGCTATGTTTTAAATACACTATAAAAAACATCCTGTAAAGAAATAACTGAAAGCTAACAGCAAGAATGCCAGAAAAAAGTATATAATACTGCAATATTTTTTAAAAAGTGAAAATAACAGAATTTAAATACATTAAAACAATATGTTTTTTTATTTCCATTTTCTTTCTTTACAGTCAGCATGCAAATTAATAATTTTTTTGTGTTTTACTAGATATATTTATAAATTAGCAAAACTTAATTTGTATGAATAATTGCTAAAAATTATTTGGTATTTTTAAATTCTTAATATACATATATTTTTGGGATAACAGCATTTTCCTCTATGTTTGTGATATTATTGATTATTTTCTGTAATTTATCTGTAAACAAAAACTGTTAAAAATTACAATTAAAATGTAATTTAACAAAACACAAAAAACAAATTTTTATATAATAATAATAATAATAATAATAATAATAATAATAATAATAACAACATATTATTTTATAAAATACATTTATATATTATCTTTAATATATTTTTTTTCTATCAAATAACAGCAAATACCTATAAAATAATGATGTTTTTCCTGGTTTAAATATAGTAAAAGAAGAGATTAAAAGAACAAATTATATCAGTAAAAATACAGGTAATTCATGTGGACATTGTTTACAATTTTGGCCTGTTTTCTCTTTTTTATTTTTATTTTTTACAGCAAACACGCAAATGAATATTTTTGGGATATTACTGATTCTTTTCTGTAATTTATCTGTAAAATAAAAATTGTTCAAAAAACAAAACTATAATTTAACAAAACTAGACTTTTTTTCTAAAATAATGAATTGTTATTTGTAAAAAACAAATGCTGATCTGATATGGACATTATTTACAGTTTTGACTCGTTTCTTTTTGGTTTTGTTGTTTTTTGAGTCAATTTTATATTATTTTGTCAGAAAAAAATGTTTTAATATAAAATAAAAAAATGTCCATTTGTCAAAAAAACAAAAAAACCTGAAATGCAATTTAACAAAAAAGGCAACATCTGTAAAATAATTACACTTTTTGCTGATTTAATGTAGAAAATGGTGTATTTTTACAGTCAAACATTGCAAAAGATGTGTTTTTGTTTTTGTTGACCTGTAAATTAACACCTTTTCTCTGTGATTTAACTAAATGTTGTTTAATTGAACAAAACTGAGAAAATATATAATATACACACTTCATATACACACATTTTCTTTGAAATTAGGGTAAATATCTTGAAAATAATGACATTTTTGCTAATTTAAAGCTGTAAAAATAGTGCAATTTAGTAGTCGAACACTGCGAATGCACAAATTAATTGACATATTAGTGAATTCTTCAGTTTACTTCGTCTTTTTTCTATGATTGTGTTCTAGTTCTGGCTCTCAGGAGGAACATTAGCGTTGCCACTGACCTATTAGCGTTCATGAGTTAAAGCTAACGCATCTCCTCTGAGGGCTCCTGCTCGGCAACATCATGTGAGCTTCGTAATGACACTATCGCTGAAGAGAACATGTATGTGCATGGAGACACTTACACACTCATGCAGCCCATAACCACACAAACTGTGCAGCCTGAGGCGTCTCGTGTGACTCAGCAGACCCAGTTTAATAAAAACATGTGGTTTCAGACTGACACGCTGAGAGAATGACTCCCAGCCGCCCACATCCGACCTGTTGTGTCGCATAAATCAAAGGTTAAACGAGTCCAACCGTCATCACCAGCATGATGCTCGTATTTGACCTCTTCTTTAAGTTTTACAACCAAGTTTTCCCTCAATCTGTCACTTGCATCCGACGGAATCAGTGACATGAAGAAAGTTCCTTCTTGATCTAAACCTTGATCCTTGATCTATTGTCCAGCAATGCAGTCAAAGGTTCTTTGCCTTTCAGACCAGCATCTTTTTCTAGCACAGGGGCGTCTTTGTAAAGTGTAAAAATTACAGAGAACACATTAACTGCAAGTTGTAAATGTGTAAAACTATAAATTTTAAATAAATTCTGGACAAGTACTAGATTGCTCATTGGTCTTTTGTCATTTATATGATATTTTGTTTTGTTTTTCATTTTTTTTGTCTGACTTTTGTCGTTTTGTGTTGTTTTTTGGTCTCACTTGTGTTGTTCGTCCATTTTTTGGCATTTTGTAACTTTTTTGTCTCTTTTTTGTTTTGTGTTGTCTAATTTTCTGTCATTTTGTTTCTTGCTTTTGCCATATTGTGTTTTTTGTCTCGCTGGTGTTTTTGTCTTTCTTTCGCCACTTTCTGTTCAACTTTACTCGTGTAGTGTTTTTGCCGTTTTGTGCTTTTTTTTTGTCTCACTTGAGTTGTTAGTCTCATTTTAGCATTTGTTTTGTTTCTTGTTTTTGTCATTTTTTTGTCTCATTTGTGTTGTTTGTCCATTTTTTGGCGCTTTGTAACTTTTCTGTCTATTTTTTGTCTCTTTTTTGTTTTGTTTTGTGTCGTTTGTCTCATTTTTGGTCATTTTGTTTCTCGTTTTTGTAATATTTTGTCTTTTTTATCTGACTTTTGTATTATTATGCTCTCATTTTACTGGTCCGGCCCCACTGAAGATCAAATTGGTGTCGAAATGAGTTTGACACCCCTGTTCTAACGCCTTCCTTCATGTTGTGCTCGGCCTCCAGCCCTTCTGATAGTGTCAGGTTTCCATAACAACGACCAGTTGCTTCGTTGCGTGTCACCACATGTCCATCCAGGGCTAGTTTACGTTATCTAATGATGGTTGACAAGCGTGGATGTGATCCGTATGGCGACTTGTTGGTGAGGTGATGTTTTGTACCATCTGTAGCATTCTGGTAAAGGTCCCATCACTTATTTTTGAGACTTCAGTAGTAACCAGGAGTCGCATCCATAGAGCAAGATGGATTCCACTGACGCTACTCTCATTCTGGGACATCCCCATTTTTTTGACAGAGAGTTTGATGCTCCCCAAGCTTTACCAGTTTTTGTTTCTACATCATGTGTAGCCTCCAAGAAGTAGGAAATCATCGACTTTTTCGATTTTTGACCCATCTAATGCTGCAATGTCTCCTCAGATGTTGGGTTAGGTCGGGCTTGTCTGAATAGCAATTTCTGGGCTCCGGATATTCAGGCTCAATCAACGACGAATATCCGAATGTTCGGCTCGTCAGGAGGAGGACAGCATTAGCATAGCATTAGCATGGATATTCCCACCTTTGGCTTTTGTCTTCTGTTTACTAACACAGGCATCAGGGTCGGTAGGTCGACGTGATCCACTGAGGGGATCTGAGTATTAAGATCTCAAATTTAATATTCGGATACCACCACAATGATCAAATATTCGGATATTCGGGTCCAGCCCTAGGGATAAAGCGCACGAACTTCATCTTTCCAGAATTCAGGAAGAGTCCAACCTGTCTTGTTTCTACCCGATGCAGAAGGTCTTCTGTTTCAGTGAGAGTGTTTTCCAGGAGGGCGATGTCATCTGCAAGTTCTGGGAGGACTTCTTCGGGGTGTTTTCCACTCAAGGAGTGTAATTATATTAAAAAAAATTATAGAAATTAATTGTTTCAAGGTCAGCTTTGAGGATCAGCAATTAAACACGAGCACAAACGCGTCGCTGCTGAGGGGGGAGGAGACCCTCAATAAAAGCTAATTTGTTGTGAATATGAAACTTATTAAATTCCAACTTTTGATCTACTTTGCATATTTCGTGCTAATTACAGCACAAGGAGGAAATGCCTCCTTTGCATATTCGGAGGAGCGGGGAGACAAAGAGGAGGGAATAAAGGAGGGAGATTACATGCTGCTGGCCTCTATAATGAGATCATATATTCCACCAAACCTTAAAACCTCTCTGCACCGTTTGAAGCTTGTGTTTCCATTTGGGCCGGCCTGGATCGACTGATTAATCACTTTTTAATCAGGACGCCTCAGTGAATAATTCACCCTGCAAACGTCTTCTGCAGCTCTGAGGCGACACACTTCTACGTTTATTTCTGCCTCCAGCCTTTATCTCAGAGATGGACAAACTAAATGTTTGATTCCTTCACAGAGTTGCAGCTGATTTACTGCACTGCAGTAAAAAATGGCCAATAGCCAACAAGTGACAACACAAACTGCTCATCCTTTCAATAAATACAGTTAATGTGTGAGTAAAGCTGCAATCTTTAGGAGTATCTGTGCGACTTCATGCATGACAAACCTCAGATAGGCTCCGATTTTTATCATTAACGCTCCCAGTGCAGAGTGACAAATGACAGGTGGCTCTTGTGCTTCACTCCCGGCTGGTTTGCGTTCACTTTACATAGATTTACATCATTTGACATTGAGAAATGATCCACCGGCAGAGAAGCAGAGAGTCAGACAGTGATGCACACAATAGAGTCTGAAACCAGATTAAAACTGAGCTTCACGGCTCGTTTTAATTGCTTGTGTGCTCGCTGTTACATAGCAGAAAGAGTCAGCGGCCGGTTTATTAGGAACAGCAGCAAAATCTAATGCAAACCAATAAAAGCTCATACAAAGATTTGTTTTGCTTCTTGCATCATTCTGTAATTTTGCCAGACTGTGTGCATATGTTGCTCACTTGCAATTTTACATGCACAGACTGTCAGTAAGCTTTGTCTGTCAGCTTCATGAATATTACTTGTTTCAATATTCAACATTTACATTGAACCTGTATTTAAACTGAATGCACTAAGGCATGGATTAATAAATAGTTCTGTGACTTTATATTACTTATAATTCTTTTGATTTGCTACACTTGGTTCCTATTTGTCTGGGAACACTTCTTGTCTATTTTCTTGCCACACGTGATTTAAAAAACTTTTATTGTTCTTTAAAAAGTCAGATTCCTCGCACAGCAGGTGGAAAACAACTTTGCACTAAAGCAGAATTAAAGACTTGTGTTTGTGGTTATCCAAATTAGGTACATTACACACAATTTGTATTTAATTTTTATTTATAATCAGCGTAAAAACGTGAGTTCATCCCACTAATCAACAGAAATATGTTTGACTGAAGAGGAAAAGCTAATTCTCCCAACTCAATTTAGCGTGTTGGTTGAACAATCATTCATTAGAAGTTGTCTTAACTCAAGAAGATTGATGCAAATTGCTGCATTATTGTTTTTTCTGCACAAAATTAATTCTAAAGGTGTCCATTCCTGCTGTAAGTTGATCTCAAACATGTATTTTTCTTTTAACATCAAAGTCCAGATGTCTGAAAGGCGCCAGTGTTGCTTATAGGATTCATGAGTATGATCTTGATTCTGTTGCTCGGCTTGAAAACCGTCTTCTTGTTGCTAAGAGAAGCTGTTCGACTCGCCTCGGGTCACTCGCCTCATCACAGAACTCCTAAAAGAGAAATGGCTTCTTTTTTTTTGTTCCTCCCGCTTTAGTCTCCTCTTCTGTCTGCTTCCCTCTCGTCTCCGATTATTCACAGAAGAGCTAAAAGTCAGAGTTTATCTCCGTCTTCCTCTCTGGCTGTGTCAATCTCTCCTCCATTATTCTGCCTCTCTTATCATCTCACCTCTCGCTCCTGAACCCGACTCGGGGGAAAAAAATCATGATACTCGTGATATTTCAAGTAAAAAAATGAAAGGAATATAAATTAATAGAGCGGCATGCTGTCATGCAGGGTTCACCGTACAAATAGACAGAATTTTTCTTTTAAAGAATGGTAAATATTTGTAAAATAATGATACCATAGCAGATTTGGATGCAATAGAAAAATAAATAAATTCATAAAATTTTGTAGAAGTATAGGTTTTTGGTGTGTCCGTTATTTACAGTCAACATGTAAATTAATAGTCTTTTCTGTGGGTTTATAAGATGTTATTTGTAATTAAAAACAAAGAAACAAAGAAAACCTGTAAAATAACAGTTCTTAAAAAAATTATCACCATTTTTCAATCTTCAATAAACACAGTTTTGCTTTCAAGGAGCGGCAAATATTTGTAAAATAATGATTTAAATACAGTAAAAAATAGCATAATCTTAAACTGATTACTGTGATTGTTTTTTTTTAAGTTTTAGCCTGTTTTTCTTTATTTCTACATTTTTACAGTTAACAGTCGTAAAATAATATTTTTTCTGTGATTTTACAAGTACTAACTTGTAAAATCACAGAAAAAATATCTGTAATTTATCTGTAAAATTACAAAAACTTTTAAAACAACAATAAAGTTATAGATATTTGTAAAACATCTATAGTTTGCAAATTTAAATACAGTAAAAAAATGTGTTATTTTAAACTGGATGTTGTGAATGCTTTTTTTTACAGTTAACTTTTTTCAGTGATTTTATTACTTATAATTTTATTACTTTAATTTATCTGTACAATAAACAAAATTGTTCTTAAAACTTCAATTGAGATGTATTTAATAGGGTAAAATTGTGAAATAAATTGATTTACCTTTTTTAAACTCATTATCTGTACTTTTCTTATAAATAATGATATCTTTTGCTGTTTTAATGCCAAACAAATTGCATAATTTTCCAGTCAAACATTGTAAAAGAACAAAATTACCTTTTTCAAAAAAAATACAGTTTTTTTTGTGTGGACATATTTACAGTTTAGGTCTGCTTTTTTTTTTTTAAACGGTCAATATGTAATTTTTTTCTGTATTTTTTATAGATATTTGTATTTTGATCAAACAAAAAAAATCTATAAAATGGCATTTAGAAATGTATTTAGTTGTTTTCAATCATTCAAATACGCATTTTTTCAAATTAATGGGAAATGTCTGTGAAATGATGGTATTTTTCCTGATTTTAATAAACAAAAAAATAGTGTAAAAATTAATATAGATGTTTAATGCAGACTTTGTCGATACTTTTGCCCAGGTTTTTATAGCGGGCATGTAAATCATTTTACTCATTTTACTAAATACCATCGGTCATTTAACAAACTCCTGATATTTTGGGGGGAAATAAAGCAATAAAGTGTCACGATGCTGCAGCGTTTGAACAAATTAAAGATAATTTCAGACACCGAGAAGCATGATGAGTTTACAGCAGGTCATCTTTTGGAAAGCGACAGTGAATTATGTTGCAAAATGAAAATGAGAATCCTCGGTATCAGCTCTCTCCTTCATCCCTGCCATCTTATCAGCTCCGTCTTCCCCTGATGTGTTTTTTTGCATATGACCAGCAGGTTTTCACCGTGAGCCACATTATTGTCACCTTGCTGAATCGCATTAAAGGAAAGTGAGTAAAGGAGACTCCAGACAGCAGCAAAAAAAAAAAAAGGGAAAAAAGTGAGAGTGTCTTCAGCAGGCAGGGGTGAATTCAATCTGCTCCCTGTGAGGAGGAGTTTCTGTCCGGCCCTCCGATGAATTAGCCTTCACACTCCAGCCAGCTTCTGTCTCCGAGTACAATCCGCCATGTGAAGTATGCTCTGCCCTTTTACTTCAATTTTTTAACCATAGCGCAGATTAATCACGGCTCAATCTGATTTCTCCGCTAATAAAGCCTCGGGGCGGAATTGCACTATTTCTTGAACTAATTAAGAGCAGAACTTGCTGCTGTAGCCAAAATTTTTTTTTTTAAAAAGATTGTAATGCACTTTGAATACTTGCTGAGGAGAAACTACAATGTGTGTGTGGGGATTTTCTTTTTTTTTTCTTCTTCTTCTCTCTCTCCGAGCCTCTGAAGTCATGTGGGATGTTGGCCTAGTTTGGGCAAAATCGAGTCAGCATATCAATGTATGAATGCAAGAAGAGACGTTTAGTAGGACACAGGCTCATTTTTTGGATGTGTGAACTGTAGGATGTGAGGGTTTGGCTTCTGTCTGACCCCGTTTTAAGACTGAGGCTGTTATTGGATTATTATAAAGGAGAATTTTATTTGCGGTGCTCACAGCAGCATCATACATTTCCACTGTCCTCTGTTAATGACATACCTGTGACTGCATCTTCTAAACTCAATTATTTCATTTATTTAGTGCAAATAAAAACAAGCCATGTGCACATGTTTGCTAATCTATATCTGAACATTTGGGGGAAAAAAAGCCAGAGTGTGTTAATGGTGCTTGGGTGGCACCAAAACACACAAAATCAATAAGAGCGACTCAAATCACCGTGATGAGAGCTGCGAAGCTGTGAGTGGCAGGAAGCAGAGAGCAGCAGACGTATATGACAAGCAGCAGCTCCAGAGATGCTGCGAGAGAAACGGCAGCATCAGCAGCAGCATACAGAAAAGAAACGCAGTGAAGCCATTCATCCAAACAAACAAAAAAAAACAGACTGTGAAATCCATCTCATCTGAAAAGAATGAGGAGTTTGACTTATAGACAAAGAGGCAGACAGTGAAGAACGGAGAGACGGTCGCCGGCCTCAGCTGCTGTAATTGATGTTCAATTGACTTTGGAACATCTGCCGGCCCATTCGGCCTTGTTAATTAAACAGCACTAATTTAACTGGCAGAGACAGGAGAGGAGACGCTCGGTGAACTGTGGAGCTCCAAGTCCCGACTTCTGCTTCATCTTAATCTGCCTAACGACGACGATGATGCTTCTCAGCTCTACTGTACATCTCCATGGTGATTACGCAGCCATTTTTGTGTGGGAAAGACTGCAAATGATCTACCTGCTGAGGGAGAAATCTGCCGCAAATATGTTGCCTGTGACTGAAGACTATGCCGAGAATTTTGAAGGACCTCGAATGACCTTTTTGTAAAAAAATTGGGCCACAATATGCTCCGACTCATTCCACTCTGCACATGTGCATCTGCTGCAATATGTGAAATTTCCATCCATCCATCCATCCATCCATCCATCCATTTTCTTCCGCTTATCCGGGGCCGGGTCACGGAAGCAGAAATTTGTCTTTCAAAATCACCAAACTGCACTTTTATGCTGTTTTTGCACATTTTAAGCAAGTGAAAGTGTATCCCTTGGGAGGGACGAATGCATCACCCAGATCTCAACGATACAAACAGCCCCTAAAACTGCACTAAAACTCACTCATTCCACTCTGCATCCATGCACCTGCTGCAATATGTGAAATATTAAGTTTGAAATAACCAAAAATGCATTTTCATGATGCTTTTGCCTGTAGAAGTGCATCACTTGCGGGACAAACGCATCCCCCAGATCTCAACTAGACAAAGAGCCCCCAAAATACACCAACTCATTTCATTCTGCACCCATCCATCTGCTGCCATAAAAAATGCACTCTTATGCTGCTTTTGCATATTTTGATTAAGTGAAAGTGTATTGCTTCCAAGACAAATGCAAAACTCATATCTTAACTACACAAAGAGACCCTAAAAATGCACCAACTCCCTCATTCCACTCTTGTATTGCACTGTATGCACCTGCTGCAATATGCAAAATTTTACATTTAAAATCACCAGAAAATGCACTTTTATGCTACTTTTGCATATTTTAATGGATGTAAAAGTGTATTGCTTGTAGGACAAACACATCTCAGATGCATCTGCTGCAACATGTGAAAGTTTAGGGTTAAAATCACCAGAAAATGCACTTTTATTCTACTTTTGCATATTTTGATGAATGTAAAAGACTCTAAGACTTTGAGTGTAAAAGACTCCCCAAAATACTTCAACTCATTCCACTCTGTACCAATGAATCTGCTGCTATATGTGAAATTTTACATCAAAAATCACCCAAAAATGGACTTTTATCCTTCTTTTACATATTTTAATGAATGTAAACGTGTATTGCTTGCAGGACAAACAGCCCCTAAAACTGCACCAACTCACAAATTTCATCCTCACATTGCACCCTTGCATCTGCTGCCATATGTGAAATTCTACATTAAAAATCAACCAAAAAAAAAAAGCACTTTTATGCTGCTTTTGCATATTTTAATTAAGTGAAAGTGAACCGCTTGAGGGATGAGCGCATCACCCAGATCTCAACTATACAAACAGCCCCTAAAACTGTGTGTCGAACTGAGTGATGAAATCTGAACCCAAATCGCATCCATCTAAAGAAACGTGTCGGGCATTCTGATTGGTTATATAAGAAGACACACACACACACACACACACAAACGTAGACACAGACACACACTCCTGCAGACCCCAGAGGCCTGTGTTTGCCTTTCCTGTAATCTGAGCTTCCGTTCTCTGAAGAATGATGTAACTGAATGCCAGCCCTGAACCAGTCGGTGCAGCCAGACAGACCTGCTGTAATGTGTGTACAGTCTTTATATCTCTTTACATCACTTGTATCACTATTTACTACTAATTGCGGAAGGTTGTCGGACGGAGAAGTTCTGCCGTTTGTTTTTGCCTGCCGTGGAGTTCCTGCTGCAGTAAACATGATCTTTTATTGCATCACGTTGCCCTGCAGATACTTTTACAAGGTCACCAAGATGTGGCAGTGGACCAAGACACACATAACGCCTGTAACACTAAATCTCTGCCTGGTTTGTGGACTATAAATGCGAGTGTTTTGTAGCCAAGTACACACTGTCTTCGGCTGTAAATTGGTCAGGGGGGGCATCTAGTGAGGGATCTGATTGAATGTCAAGCAGCGTAACTTCTTTTATCTCCTTTCTTCTCCGTGACCTCCTGTCTCTTTCTCCTCCCTCCTCCTGCTTCCTCGGTTTCGTCTGCGGTGAATTTTCCCTGTTAACCAGGAATGAGTCACCGTGCAGGGCTCACAGCGAGGTCGGAGCCTAACTAACCCTCTTCCTGCCTCATGCCTTTGCAGCACCAACACTTAGCTCTGCCTTCCAAAAAAAAGGATTTTCCATCTTAGAAACCGGCACAAAATGTCAATATGAATGACTTAAAAGGAATGTTTATCCTCTACAGGACATGTTATCTTTAAAGACAGCCTCACAATTACACCATCTCTGATGTGCAGTTCCATAGGAAAACACGACCAAATGAGATTCTGTTAAAATATATATATATATATATCCTTTGCTCTTTGGTGCAACTATAGAGTCATTAGCTGTTACCAACACTCACATGAGTTTTTGGATGAACTTCGGTGTTTCCACAGAGCAGACAGGAAAAAAGTACAAATTAGAAATGTAAGTCTAGAATATCTAAAAAACATACTTGGACACCTTGAACTACCTGTCTGTGGTGTATTTATCTGTCAGTAAATTTAACTTTAACTCGCTTTAAAAATTTGCAAAAAATAAATCATTGGCTGCAACAAGATTCTGTAAAACACAAAAAATTCTGCTCTCCTTGACACAAGGGTGAAATCGTTAGTGACTCAGCTGCAACCAACAGTCATGCAACCAGAAATGATGAACTAATCATGTCTGACTTTCAGTTTCAATAGAAAACAACCAAGTCTATGCTAAAATTCTGCATATTGCCTGAAAATCACTTCATTCTATATGTTTTATTCAAAATTTTGCTAAAAATAACCTATTTGCAATAACCAGATTCTATCAAAAATAGAAAAAATGTGCACTCTTAGGCACAATTGAGAAACTATTAGTGACTCAGTTGCAACCCACGGTCCTATAACAGAAATTCAGGGACTTTTTGGCTCAACTAGAGGCTGTGTTTACAGAGAGCAGATAAGAGACGAGTATGAAACCACATGTGGGCATTTGGAAAAAATGTTGCACATGCTGATTCAAGGATTTTTCGATTTTTGAAGAATGAATAACCAAAAAATCTAATGTTTTGATTGATTTTGGTGCTTTAAATGTGCCAAACTGTACAAAATACATGTTTATGTTGTCTCTGCTTCTAGAGGGAGTTTCCATGGAGGTGCAGGAGGAAAATGAGCCCAAAGTGAGTAAAAATGCCCAAAGATTGCTAGAAATTCAGAGGGACAACTAGAAAAAGTTTAATAGAGCACCATCCTCTGCAAAGCTGATGTCCTTTTTTTTGCAATTCTAAAGGAAGTTATGTAGATCCACACTTTTCAAACAAGCGTCACAAAATTCGACCTGGTAGTTTCTCAGTAATCCTGCGGCCAGACAAACACACAAACACTGAAAGCTCCACCTTGTCGGGGGTGAAAAAGGACTATATGGCTCAAGGCTTTGACTTTAACTGTATGTTGCAACATAAGCATGTTGTGCAAAAGAAAGGGGCTCATTCTTTCTCCCGGTGGTGAAATAGGTCAGGGGGTTTCTTTACTTTGTAACACTGCACTTGATGCTAAAGGGGTTGCCACACAACTATGCGAGTGTGTGTGCTTGTTTTCCTCTCCATGTGACCCATTTGCCGATCGACCACAGTGTTCCCCACTCTGCTGGGGTTTCCATGCCAACGCAGCCAGTGGCAAGACAAAAGATGAGGACTCACTTGGTCTTGATCAAAGAGAGCACTGTTTCACTCTGTTGCTCCTGCTATCGAGCATATTCTGAAACTGTATCCGAATGCGTGGCGATACAAGAAGAGGAAGTAATGCGCAGCAGCGGTTTGCCACCTTTTTCATCAGATTTACCCCTGCAGCCTCCACCGACACCTGTCATGTTTCAAATACTGCATGTTCTTTACAAAGAAGTGGGACTGAAGTGAAGTTTTAAAACACAAAAGTGTCTTTGGAACTACAGTGTGAGCTTTGAGGTCAGTTTAGTCAAGTTTGCATGAGTACATTCACTCAGTTCACTCAATGAACCTGCTCTGAATGTTATCAGCCCATTAAACAGGCGTTATCAGCCATTTTCACTCTCATAGATACGGCTACAGGCTCCCTCCTGCACCGCATAGTTGGCTCGGGAATCACTGCATTAAACAGCAACGGAGGAACAGAGTTGACATGTATGAATGTGAGCAGAGGTGGTGATAGTAGCTCACCTTTAAAAGTTGCCATAGGGGAGACTTTGTTTTTGCTTTTAGGCTTTTGGGGTTAAGTTTAAATAAAAGGTCATGAGTTGGGTTAAATTTGTCAGACAGCACCACTTTAATCATGCCGAGGCATAACATGACACTGACTCAGTTGGCTGTAGTAGACAAGAGGGCCTATGATACAATTTGACATGGACTTAACGACAAAGTGTCAAATGACTTACAAGAAGTGTTTATTCCTCAAAACCGCAAAAATTTGCTGGGGGGTTTGAAAGTTGTTTTATCTTTAAGAAATCTGCCACAATACCACCGTCTGTGACTTGTCGTTCCATTGGAAAACTGAATCAAAAGGCCTTTTTCATAAAAATCACTGTACTCTGCATGTCTCATTTCTAAAAATCGTGAAAAATCAACCGTTTGTACTTATTAGACTTAAAAAAAACTAACAGTTTGAAGCTACACCGTACTGACCAACTGTCACATGACAAAAAAATCAACAACTCAGAGTGAACTAGATTGAACTGCAGGCTGTGTTAACATGGCGTAGATTACAGACAAGTGTGGAAACAAGAGGAAAAAGCCTGTGTAGAATGCAAAATGCCTGTTTTTCTATTATTGGTAACAGCTGTGGGATCTTGGAAAAGTTGCACATGCTAATTACAATAATCGCAAAAATTCAACTTTGGTTTCTTTGTTTTTACATATATTATTCATGGCATTTTATGAGTGTCATATTGCACATAAGACAATCTTGAGTTCCCTCTACTTTAAGCTGTGGCCGTGCTGTTTCTATACAGAATCAGGACTTTATATTGCAGTAGAAATTAAGCCCACAGTTAGCAAAAATGTGACGTGAGCTCAAAAAATGCCAGAGTTCAGGGGCTCATTAGCTGTTTATTTTCCTTTGTAACATAATATGTGAATATATATTTGTTTACCACAACATAATTCATATTTTTTAGCTTGATGAAGATTTCCATGCATAGTCAAGTACTGTATGTGCATCATGACGTATTCAGGTGTAACTAAAACAGGCTCCAGGCAGCTTAAATTGTAGATTTCGTGTGCACAGACAGATTAATTGGAAATTAAATGCAAAAATTCATATTTATTCTGATTAAAATGTAATACTTAAATGTTAAAATGTGCAAATAGGGAGAGCAGAGGATGAGCTCTTATCATCAGTAAAAAGACAATCAATAGAACTGAGTCCACGTCTGATGGAGAATACAAAATGCAGAATTGACAGGACCAGGATGTAAACATAAGCTGCTCATCAAAATGCCAAAATCAACATATATAGGCTGTGTTTACATGCTAATTTCTAATTAACACTCATTGTCATTCATAGAGGAGGCATTTTATTGATGCACTTTTTATTTGCTCGGCCTGATCGGTGATGCTTTCCATTTTTCATACGGATGATGTCAGTTACAAAGTGAGTGCCTGTTTCCACCGACAGTGTAGCTTCGCTGGGAATTAATCTGGCGACACAGCAGTATCGTTCTTCCTAAAATGAAAGCACTTTCCCAAGTTTTCCTGCAGAGCAAACAAGCTGAACGATAAGCAGAATAACAGTCGGAGAGGGGAACTGTATTTAACAGCCGACTGAATGATCGCGCAAAGAAACGCCACGGCGGCTGCGTCGGGTGATACAGCGGGAGAACTTTCCATTCATCAGGAGGAGCAGACGAAGATAAAGTGGGAATGATTTGATGAATGAGAGGGGGCAAGCTATAGGGGGATTAGTAAGAAAAGAGAAAACACGAGAGGAGTGCTGCAAAAACAGGAGGAGAAAGGGGAGGTAAAAAAAAGAGGAGGCAGGGGCTGCAGACGGAGAACAAAAGAGGGAAAGTGTGATGTTTGCGGAGACAGTTGGGAGAGTCGAGTTCAGACTTTCAAAGAGATGCAGCGCCTGACTAATTTGCCAGACCTCAACCAACCAAAGCCAATTTGTGCAGCTCAAGGTGACCCCTGGGAGAGCAAATCAGTGAGTGTGAGAGATAGACCAAGTGCTCCTTTCTGCTGCTTCTTTTTTTTTTTCTTGATAAATCCTCATCAGCTAGCAAACAAGTGTAGCCTTCACCTATCAAAAAGCCACACACACTCCTGCATCGTCATCACGGGGGGAAGATTAATGATCTCTTCGTCGTCTCTGTCAGATAACTGCCTCATCATCAGCCAAGTGTCCCGCCCAGCTGATCAATCATCTTAATGCAAAGAGATAGACTCTGCCTGCTTTAACCGCAGCC
The DNA here is from genome assembly GCF_021347895.1 of Acanthochromis polyacanthus. NCBI lineage: Eukaryota > Metazoa > Chordata > Actinopteri > Pomacentridae > Acanthochromis > Acanthochromis polyacanthus. Next base: position 5,108,164 of record NC_067128.1, read on the forward strand.
GCGTTCGTGACGCCTCATTATGGCTCCTGTAAACTCGTCGATGTACACAAGTATATCCATAACAGCAGCTTTTAAATGGCACTTAAATGACACTTGAACGAGTGCTGAGTGTTTAAAAGCTGTTTCCCCTCAGGGATTGAGAAAAACTGTCGTCTAAATTTGCTCGCTTCTCCTTCGTTTGAAGCAGCAAAACAACAAAAAACGATGAAAATGAATTTATTAACAAAGCAGCTCTGTCAGAAAATCTCTGCTGTTTCTCTCTTGAATAATAAAAATGATCAGTTTGATACTTCTAATGAAGTCCTCTGCTGCTTTGAAGCTGCACACACGTGACATGAAAACAATGGGATCATTTAATCTGCATATATGTGCAGATGTTTGCATCCACGTTGATATTTACACTGTTGATAAGAGTTGGGGATTGTGTGTGTGTGATGTGGAATGAGGAATACTTTCCTGCATAATGAATTAATGGAGTCAACAATTCCCTGTAGCATTCCTCTGATAAATGCATATACCGGCTCTCCCCACTCTGTAAGGAGATAAACAAAAATAGCTCAAAGCGAGCCGTCTACCCACAGGACACATATGCACGGATGTAAAGACGGCTCATTAATGTACGCACATGCATATGGATACGGACGCGTGAATATTGGACGCGTATTACTGGAGTGAACGTGCGTGCTTCTGCTTTTTCTTTTTTCTTGCAGGGTGATTCACCAACCTGCCAGTGCTTCCTCGGGGTCTCCGTCCGGATGACTCATCCCTCATCAAATGGTGGCCTGCAGGAAAAAGCAACACACATTCAAACCGCCATTAATACAAACACCTTTAAAATATGCAAGAGGAAACACACACACACACACACACACACACACACACACACACCTACACAGACTTAAAGCACAAAGGGCTTCCCTTTTTTTTCTCCTGTATTCTGTATTCAGAGATGTCTGCTGCACTGCTGGGGAGGGAAGCCCCTGGCAGATGAATGTGATTCTAGTGTGTGTACGTTAAGAGAGTGATCCCATGCTCCATGTGATGAGTCATACACAGGCTGGTGTAGCAGGGAGCGGCAGGCTGGCTGGCTGGTTGGAAGCAGGAAACTCATCAGCTATGCGCCGCTGAGCTCGACACTCCGGTGAGATGCTTGACTTTCTTGTTAACTGATGTTTGATTTTCGCAGCCGCCTGCCAAAATAGCTGCCTTCACATGTTACATGCTGGTTGTGTTGTGGAAGCAGCCCCACACTTTGCAATCAAGTGACTTTAACAGCCAGTTTCACACCTCATTAGTTCATTTAATGCACTGGAAGATGGATAAAGATGGTTTTGGAAGGAGGCAGTTGCTGGAGAGCGAAACCCCAACGCTCCAGCTCTCCACTAGGTCAAGGTCATAGCCAGTTTTTATTCCAAAATTCTGTAATTTGGTTAATAAGTTAATGATTTTAATAGCAACAAACACACCAAGGCTAGAAGATTAACTGCAATGAACACCAATCTTATACTGAAATGAACACACAGTCTACAATCAAAACCACCTACCACACTAGCGGTTTGATGTTCACCAGCAGTACTCCTGCCACTTTCCTTGAAGGTAGTGTCTACAGATACAGACCCATACCCGTAGCCTGTGGGCTACGGATACGGCACTTTCCATTTGCCAGACAGATACGGACCCGTACGCGAGTCTCGCGAGTCAAAAAGCTGCTAACCACTGCAAACTGTTGAAAGGTAAGCAAAGGTTAAGGTTAGGGTTAGTGTTAGGGTCAGGTTTCGGGTCCGTACCTGTAGTACCGATGCTACGGGTCCGTACCGCTAGCGTCTACTGGGAGTCACGTGACCAGATCTCGTGTATCTGATTGGCAAATGGCAAGTGCCGTATCCATAGTCCACAGGCTACGGGTACGGGTCCGTACCTCTAGCAACAACCTTCCTCAAATTCGACAATTCAAAATGACAGGTACATGCTGATCATACTCATAAGGAATGGGCTTCACAGGTGGCGCTGAAGCTTCACAATGGAAGGTGTTATGTTGGAGTGTTCACATAATACAAATTGTACCAAAACGTATAACCTGTTCTAAATTCTAGGTGTCAAATACTGGATTTTCTCAAAGCCACTGGCGTCTAAGAGATATGCTCAAATTGTCCTTTTGTGTCGGTGCCATACATGTTGGTATTCAACGTTGATACAGGAGCTTTTCTATTTTAAAATATCCTTTCAAGGAGATTAGAGGTGTGGATGTGGGATAATGCTTGGTTAAGTCCAGGAAAAGATCTTGGTTGGGGTTAAAATACACCCTTTCTCAACATTAATTACATGTTAAAATGTAGACATAAAATAAAGAGACTTTGACCAAAGCAAAGGTGAACTTTTGTGAAAGGACTCTGTCGCTGACATTCGTTGGTTTTTGTAGCTCTATCTGACTGCAACATGGCACCAGGGATTCCTAACAAAGCAGCCATACATGACAAGTTGCCAGGGAGACCAGGATTACACATCATATTTACCTCAATGAAAAGAAGAAGCTGAAGAACAACTGTGCCAAATGTTGCAATTAAAGTGTTGCATGTTTTACCTTACAGAACAAATGAAGGATTGGTGTCTTTTTGTTCCTCTTGGACAAACACGGTTAAACCTCTCTTGAAATGAAAGATAGTGGACCAACATATGAGGCACCATGAAAAATCACAGCTAACGCGTTTATCCTTCAGCATAAAACCATGAAGAAAAGCCAAGGAGGCAGAGCAAGACTCAAGCAGGAGCATAAAACGTAAAAAATAGGATTTAATTCTCAAGAAAAATTTGGATGCTGGTGTGAAACCGAGGCTACCAACAAGGGTTTGACTGAAAACCAACATTACATACTTTGAGTCCATCGCTGGTTGTTGAATAAACCACTAAAAACTCAATTTACATAGTTTTTCTCATTGAAAAAAATCCCTGATTGGTTTAAAATGCTTTTGATGTAAGTCTATGTTGTCTCCTTTACAATGTGATCTACTTTTGAGTTGTAATATTGGAGTAATTCAACCATATACAGGCAAGTTTGCACCGGAAACTGATTCTGAAGAGCCATAATGATGCAGAGAGCTCCACCCTGGAAGATGACAGGATTAGATCATTAGGTTTGTTAGGGATGCAACCCTCAAAGTCCATGGTTTGAGACTATTATTGATACCCCAGAGCTTCAAGATATGCCTAGCCATGGTCTTGACTGCTTATTTTGCACATGATATGACTTCTAATTTATACAGAACACCACAGACAATTTTTCTTTTATACTTCATGCAATACTATACTTGCATATGTACAGAAAATGTAACATTCTGGCCGTATTTGAAGCCTTTGAGGATAATTAACATTGAAAGCTCTCAATCTTTGACTGAGGAAGTGGAGTAACTGAGTAAAGATGCAGCAGCAGCAGCAGCGGCAGAGGGGATTGGAATGATTAAAGACCCCACATCAAATGTCTCGAACATGTTTTTTATCCTCCCTCCATAGATCCATATGTGGAATGCAGAACGTAGCGAGCCATATGTGGTTGATGCCAGCTTTAAAAAGAAGGATATAGGGCGAGTGGAGAGTGGTGTGTGTGTCCGTCCAAGTTCGGAAAAGATTGAAGAGATAAGCAGCCAGATCAAGCTGGCAGCAGAGATAAATGGCTATGAGACAAGTGTGCATGTGTGTGTGTGTGTGTGTGTGTGCATGTGAAGAGTTGCCAGAAGAGAGACTTTGATGAAACAGCTGTAGGCGACAGCAGGAGAACGATGACACAGAGGGTCACTCATCACTTTGTTCTACCTTCCACCTCGGGGCGTGCATGCATGTGCACGCGCCGGCCTCCCTATTGTAATAAAAATCACCTATAGCGCACTTGAAAAAAAATGGCAAACACATGCATCCTCCTCAGATTCTCCTTACAAAGTCTCTCCTTCAACATCCATCTATTCTGAGCTGAGGATGCTGCTGCTGACTTTTCCACGAGGCCACAGATTTTGACATCTGGTGGCCTAGATAAGCAGGAAACACACTGAGCACATCAGCTGATCAGTCAGACTAAAGGGCGATTAAAGCGCATAATCTACCTGATATGAAGCGAGGTGGGGGAAACGGTCCAATTCACAAAGAGCCGACGGACACAAACAGAACCGCTCAGAGATGAGAGCTGCACACATATGGCAGCCTTAAAAGTCATCTAAATGACTTAAAAATGCAGTTTGTACATGTAAATATATGTTTCTATATGTATTAAGGTGTTTTCTGGCCTATCTCGTGTCTGTCTGCATGTGCATTGTTTCCTCCCCTCCCCACCCCGTCTCCGTTCCAGATGCAAAAAGATGATGTGTATGAGTCATAGCCTCGTGGTGTAGAATATCAGTGATCTGAGTGTCCCTGATGAAGAGCAAATGTGCAGAGAGACAGACGAGACGAGAAACCCCACGGAAAAAGAGTCCGTGACAAAGCCGCTCGGTTTCCATGACGACCGAGCTCGCCGAGTGTCACCGGGAACATAACGTTTCTCCTCTAATGAGGCAAATCGGATCATTTTGTCCATTTACCTGTGTACCTAGTAGTTCTTCCCCCCCCCCCCCCCCTCTCTCTTTCCTCCCCCGTCCTCGTGCCTTTTATCGCTCGTGCACACAGAGGAGGGAAGGCGAAGAGGGGAGGCAGGAGGGAGGGAGTGAGGGAGGCAAGGTTATGACTGCAGCTTGTGTATTTACTTTGTGCAATGCTGAGAAGGTAAATTGCTTCTTTGTGCTCTGATGTGAGACTCGCTAGACAAATGTGAAAAAGATTGCCTCCTCTAACTTACTGATTCGACTGCAGAGGCAAAGTCAAGGTGACCCCGACGCTACTTCTGCTTCACAAACACACACACGCAAATATATGCACGGCGTTACAATAGCACCGACTAATGAACAGAAACTGCCACCGGTCTCCAACTATAATGATCTTTTTGTTTGTTGTGGAGCGATAAAGCGAGACAGACGTGAAGTAAATCTCTCGTGATTCATAAAACTTGTGCAGCAGTGAAGCGGTTATCATCTCAGTGTCGGCAGCTCATCTGTGAACCTCGGAGAGTATCTGTGTTGTTAACATTCAGGACGGCCTGTTCTCTTCCGTATACAGATGGCTTCTTAAGGCAGGTCAAGCACCCTCTCGTACCTTGTATCGCTCAAAAAGAACCTTCATGGATCAACCTCTCTGCAATTTAGTTTGCAAAAAAAAAATCATCTCAGGATTTATTTGTTTAACCTCTGGTCAAAACTGAACCAGAAGAACAAAACTCCAGTAATGTGCATCGCAGATTATCAATGCTTCCCTTGTACGTGTGGATTTAGTCTCGAATAAAAATTCTGGCTTGTTTGCGCTTCCTTAAACCTAAAGTTGTTGGCTAAGTTGTGGATGCCGTGACTGTGTCTCTGCAAAAATAATGATGAGGGGAACCAAAGTCATGTGAACCCTGTGACTTTTACAGATAGGAGACAAACATAATCTGATAATTGGTGCCCACAATTGATTAAACCACCAACGATTTGCTAGTGGTATGTGGTTTATTCAACTGACATCATAGAAGCTCATGTGAAGTGAAACATATCGGTACATAGGTCAAGTCAATGTCAGTGGCACATGCTTGCTTCCGAAGTAAAAAAGATTTGTCAAATCATCTCCAACTGATAATGTTTGCATCAGAAAATGTATCAAATTCAGGCATCAGATTCCTTAAAAATGAAGATTCACAAGTTGTTTTAGTTCTGAAACTGTAATAAACCCAGATCTACCAGATGATAGATGAGCTAAATGGAAGGCTCATTAAGTTCTGCATGTAAAGGTCTGAGGAGATGCTAATCCTAGTCCTCAAACATCTTTTTGAGGTGTGCAGGTTGCTGCTCAAAGAGTGTTGTTGAATTCTGAAAAACACCCAGAAAATGGAGTCAGCGTTGACTGCTGCCTGAAATAATTGACCAGTGGCAGGCTGATACTTGCAGCCTACATCCAGTGTGTCAGGCTGGCCTTAATTCTTAGAAAAGGAGCACACAAGATGTTTTGTTTTGCTCAAGTATGGACAAGAAAAGATAATTTACAGATATTTTACAACTTCCAGGGGTCTCCTGTTGTGTCTGGGCAACAGGAAAAAACAGAAAAAAATAGTTGTTTTTTTAATTAAAGCATGTAAACATATTCTTGCACAGCCCACAAAGAATTCTCAATCTGTAAATGTGATTAAAATGGGCTCTAAAACGATCCTGAAAGGGTATATTTTGTTGATAATAAAAAAACTCCAATAAACTTATCAAAGTTTCACTGTTGCAATGCAGGCGTGATATGTGGAAACTTTTACAAAAACAGTGCCACATATTTTTACATTTTCGAATCCAAGATTTGAGAGTTGGCTCCTGCACAGCATGGGCTTCAAAAACTATGTTTTTTTGTAAATCAAATTAAGATGGCACACAAATAAATACGAATACTGCTGGAAGGTGCATGCCAACTGGTCTGTGTCCCTAAAAGCAACAAAAGTTGATTGATAACCCATTTTGGTTGAGTTTTTAAAGTTGCTGCTTAATGAATTGCACACTGCAGAGAAAAACGGAAAACAGTTGCAGCCTTTAAGGTGGAGTAACACTTTTGAAAATGGCTGCAAGGCAAGGAAACACTGTGCAAATTGTAATTAACAAGCTAAAACCACCAGTGTGTTCGTCATCGTGCACAACGCTGCCGTCCTGCCGCCTAGCTCCAAAGCCCACAGGTCTAATGGTGGGGGATGATCTCACCATCATGCCCACGATGAATGCTTGGATCATTCAATTATAGAGCAACACAATGAATCATTCTCCTCTCCTCTGACAATCTCCTCCACACTCAACTCATCTGACACCGCCAAACCACAGAAGATGGCCCTGTTATCTTTGTAATGCGGATAAACAGTGACAGTTGTCTCAGACGGGAGGCCATTTTGATGGCAGCGGCTCAAATGAGAGCTCATTACGGAAAAAGTGACAAATCAGTGTCTGTATCGAGGCTCGCAGTCAGAGTATAAAAAAAACTAAAACAAACAACAACAAAAAAAAACAAGTGCAACCCCACAAGATTCCTCCTCTGCCTGGATTGAATGAAATTAGTGAAGCTGAGCTTTGGTCTCCTGACCTCTCTCAGCTGACAAAAAGAGAGATACTATCTGCTAACATTTCAGCTTCTGTGTGTGTGTGTGTGTGTGTGTGTGTGTGTGTGTGTGTGTGTGTGTGTGTGTGTGTGTGTGTGTGTGTGTGTGAGGGCTCATTTTTTTCTGTCGTGTCCTTTCACTCTCTATCTCCCTCACACATTCACATACTTGTCTTGTTCCACAGTAAATGTGTCAGTCATGGGTCTCATCGCCGGAACAGCCTGTCAGATCCCCGCCTCCCCCCCACTCGAAACCCCTCTGTGCTCTTTTTCCTCTCTCCTCTCCATTTTTGGACATTTTCAAAAAAGGATGTCGGAGGGTAAAAAGAAAATGGTGGCTCTTAAAGCAAAGCTGTGTTTCTTGGGATTACCGGGATTTTTGCGCTGATCCACAAAGAGTCAAAAGGGAAAGAGTCAGCATTCGAGATCTTACTGGCTTCTTCGGTGAACAGCATCATCCTCAAAACCAGTTTTCCAACAGAAATCACACAACTAATGCATTCGAAACAAGACGTTACGTAAAATTAATAAGCTATGAAGGGAGTAATTTTAAAATCACTCTTGCAGACCGTGAGTTGAGCCAGCTGGCCGTGTGGTTGGGCTTCACTTCACATAGGTATTTTCATGTCTGTGGTCTCCTTCACTTCTGGGACACAACCCAAAGAAAATGAACAAATGCAACAAAGTGAACACAGACCTTTTGGGAGGCAACCCCAAAGTTAATTTGACACTGTATATTTGACAACCGGTTGCATATTTGAAAAACAATCTGTCTCGAGCAGTTGTGTCAACAAGCTGAGAGCGAGCAGCAGGGTGCAGCGTTTCTCCTAGAACTATTTGTGGTTTATTTTACTGGGAGAGTCTCTCCTCTATGCCCCGTAAAAGCATCAATCTGAAGCAGGGCCACAGCAACAATCCCTTTCAAAGCGCCCCGTCACTACAAGTACCGTAATTGACTCAGCTCAAGTCCAGATATACCAGCAGGGCGTCCGGCATGCTGAGGGGAGGCCCTTGTATGTGCAAAGTGGTCATAAAGATTAATTAGGAAAGCCCACAGATGGTTTCAAAAAGCATTCTAGCTGCTTAGAATGTCCACCACATGTTCCCCTTTTTAGTTATATAGAGCCCATATTTTAGAAGAAGACTCTTCCTTGAGCTGGTTTATGAAGTCAATATGGGACCTGGTGGGGTTATTTGACAGATTATATTCGGTTCTCCATGTCCGCATTACACAGTGAATAAAAAAGCTAAATTTCATATGTGAAATGGATGCAACAAAGTTTTTTGGGTCCACATCCGTATACTACAGCTGCCGTTTGAAAGTATGTACTGTTGCATGCCATATGTGCACAAATGTAACTCAATATTTCATCAAAATATTGCACCTCAAATTTATCGTCTTGCTCATATGTCTGTCGCAGCCTTTAGTGTGAAATGAACTCTCGTCTCTCTGTGTTTTCTCAGCAGCTCAGGCTTGTTCATACTCCTGTAAGACATATGTGAAGAGGTTTGTGGGTCAGAACGGCCAGAAATACATGTTGGCTTGCATGCTGCAAAAATGCAATCCAATATAGTTGGACATTTTGGTATTTTTGGCACACTGCATTTGACATACTATGCATTTACTAAATCTTTTTCTGGCATACTATATAGCATGATAATCACAGACTGTATGTAAAAGATGGACGTAGCCAGCATGACGTTACTCTCTGGTTTGTGGACTGCCATCTTAAAGCCTCAAGTTTGGCATTGGGCAGTTGGTGTGTGGGTTTTTTGTCCAAGAACTCAAGGACATAAATCGCATCTTTATGGTCATGAAGTGTCAATCACAAGGTAGGCATTCTCTAAAGAATACCATCCTGTAGAGACCATTTTACTCTAAATGGAAGCATAATTTACAAAACAAACACGTTACATGCTGTAAGGAAGGAGACCTGAAAGTAGAGATTGAGACCATAAATTTATAAGGAAAATATTTACTGAGGTGATAAATCAAGTGAAAATTAGGGTAACTTTATCATTGACTTCTATAGCTGGACTTCTTTTCGCAACCAGAAGAGTCGCCCCCTGCTGGCTGTGAGAAAGAATGCACGTTTCAGGCACTTCTGCATTGACTTTACTTTATAAATCCAGAGGCTACATCTATCTTTATATATAGTCTGTGACTAGTCCAGTGATCCACAGAGCGCAGAAACATCAGCGTGTTAGCAGTGTGGCAATGAAGGCAAAAAAAGAGTAAGACTGCAAGGTTGTAAATATGAATGTATAGAAATCAGGTGTCAGATGTTTCTAAAACTCTATTTTTCTATTTTTGCTAGACCTTTAGGACGCAACCTTGGCACTTCAGCCTAAACAAAAAAAATATTTACAAGAAAAGTAAACAAAAGGCTGACCTTGGAAATGAGATGTACCTATGAACCCACATCACTGTCCTCTGAAAGCTGTATATTTCACAGAATGTCACCCCTTAGCTGTATTTATTGAAATTTCTACTTAAGAAAACATCCTCGAATTCAGTAGGCAACAAATCCACAACTGTAAGGCCAAAATGTACAAGTGACATTTGAAAAGTTTAATCTAAAACAGACATTTTTACATCTAGTCAACAAAACTTACATCTAGTTTTTACATCATCATGGTCAAAACCATAGAGAGCAGATACCAACTTCATTACAAGGAGTTTGTGACATTAATGTTCTAAAAATTGTCATCTGCAGCTCTATCACATTTGGTGCAATAGAAATGAAGATATACAAATGCTGCAACCTTTTAGTAATAGTACCACACAGTCTTTTCATTGAAGGTGCTGAGCTTGGCAATGTTAGAAAAATGGTGGTTAGGCTCCTTAAACAGATCCGTCCTAGTCTAGTGACCTCCAAGATGGAAGGGGTTAAACAAAGTGGGCTGTTGGATTCCAAGTCAAGATGGGTTTTTTTAACCACAAATCACAGATTTCCTTCAAAGGACTTTTGTGCAATTTGTAAAAAAATGCTAATTCCAACTATCCTTGAACTCCAAGTTTGGATCCATTTAAAACTCTTTGTCCTTAATGGTCGAGATACAAACTATTTTCCAGCTGAAAACCTCAAGCGAACATCCATGTGACTATGACTGATGCACACACTCCAGAGACTCGGGATTAGGCTTTAATTGGGCAAGACTTCGTTTTCCTCCATTAACCGGCGGATACGAAAGGATGACTGGCTGAACTGGCGCTCTTTCAGTCAGCCAAGGCCTCTGTTATTACACAAGCGCTGGACCTCTGCCATGTTGCACAACGCAGAGAATAGGTGAACCCAGAGGAGCAGAGTTAACCTGGCAGGGGCTGCGGCTGTCCCACCAAATGGAAGAAGATGAGGGTTATTTACTGTCACTGAAGCTGCAGATTTCAGATAATCTTCGGTGATCACGACTTCAGCTCAAATAACTATGAATATTTTTTCCTTTTCCCTGAGTGCTACATCCTGGATAGTCTGCTGACCCCTGACGAGAGGAGCTGTTGCAAAGTACGGAGCCGCCTATGCTGATCCCACCATGTATTTCCTGTACGCTTAGTGTAGTGTAGTACACTTACAGTAAATGTCTGTATGCAAGCACAAGCAAGACAGAAAGGAAGGGAGAGGCAGAGAGAGAAGGGAGAGAGAGCATATCCAAGGGGATCAAACCTAAACCACAGGATATTTCTGACCTTGAGGGCGAGTGGGTGAAGCAGGGAGGGAGGGAGGAAAAATGAGAGGAAAGCTGAAGGGAAGGAACAAAGAGATGGAAGGGAGAGAAAGAAGGGGGGGAAGCCGAGTCTTTGGAGGGCAGCTGGAAAACTTCCAGAATCCTCCGCTCAATCCAACCATAAAATTCCAACTGAAGCCACAAAAACCAGTGCGAGGACTGACGAGGGTGCCTTCTGCCCACAGTGGGTGTGTGTGTGTCTGCATTTGTGTGCCATATGTGATTAAAGGGTCCGAGTAGAGGAGGCCAGGAGGCAGACGAGTGATGCAATCCGTGGAAGCAAAGGAGAAGACACGAGGGCGGCAGGAAGGAAAGGGAGGAGGAGGAAAGAGAGGAAGGAGGAATTGTTGCTTCTGGGGATCCAGCTCTCCAGGAATGTGCTGACGGTCATGTCCCACATGGTCGGGGGGAGCGTTGCATTCTGGGAAACTCTGCGGAGGTGACACCACCTGTTTTGGCGTGCTGCAGATTGCCAACGGATGATAACATCGCACGTTATAAAAGGGATAGACTTTGTGAGTCACTGCTGCTAATTCTCCAACAATCAACAGTTTGTTGTTTTGTTTTATTTTTTCGCTTCCTGTGTAAACTGGTCTCTTCTCACTACAGGCTGGAGGCCTGAATCCACCCTCACGCAGCAGCACTGGAGATCTATTTCGGTACGAGCTACACAATGTCCACAAGCACCCACACAGGCTCGGTGGGTAAGGTGATTGGTAAGCCTGGACAAATAGTCTATTTATGAGCATCGTGAGAGTGGGCAGTTGTCCTTGAGCTGGTTTGTCTGCCGTCTGAAGTGCTAAGTGCTGTATACAGTTACAATAGGGCAGAACATTCACAAGGACAAGTGAAGGTGGAAAGAGGGGTGAGGGAGGGGGTGAGGGAGGGTGAGAGCGAGAGAGCACTGGGAATAGAGATGGTGAGTCAGAGGCCATTTGGAAAGTAATTTCATCTCTGAATGCCGTATATCTTTTCATCAATGAAAGGAAAGTATTTTCCAAACCAGGCGAGCGCAAGAAAGAAAAACATCTCTGTTTGGTGAAATGGAGCCTATTGAAGGCAGAGAGGACAGATACCATTCATAGGATATTTTCTGCACTATATTTATTTCATGTAGGTGAGTTTGTTTGTTACAGTACACTGCAGGGAGAAGATCAGAACAACACCACAACAGTGTGCAGTCATGCTGGTGGCTCTGGGAGGATGTGGAGCTAAATACTATTATGATTGGTGTTTTCACTGCGGGAACGGGTCAAACTTTTGTGCTTGTTCCGATTGCAAGAACCGCTCCTGTTGAACCTTTTCTCAGGGCCATTTTCAGGGGGGGAAAAATACTTACTTAAGGGTTGGTTCTTAAAGAACCTGTGTGGGCCTTAATGCTGATTAGTCAAACTCAGGGAAGATAAATGCAGATTGGTTAAAATAACAATACATTAAAAAGCTTGCATCACATTTTACACAATTTGAATATTATAAGCTATCATTCATCAGGAAAAAAAGACCATTTCTATCAGCTACATCTGCTTGTTGGTTGAAAATCACAATTCGAATGAAGCATTTTCAAGAAAATAAGACTCTTTTCCATTGCAGGAATGTGCAGGACCCTTTCAGAGAGAGCCAAATATTGGAGCAAATTGCAGGAAACACCCCTGTAGAACTTCTTTCAGGACAGTTTTTTACTGTAAAAAGTACCTACTCCAGGGTAGTTTCTTTTTAATATCTCTGAAAAATAGCTGTACAGGTCTTAACGGTGACTGGTCAAACTCTGAGGACAAGAAGCACCACTTTCCTGCCCTCTCGATGTCCATGACCTCTCCAACATCGCCATCAAAAACACAAAATTCACTAGTTTGGCTTACATTGCCTATATTCTTGTATAACTAGAGTTATGTCTAACAACTGAGTCTGACTTATTGACACTGTTGAAGCGGTCCGATTCTGCACCATAATATGCCCCGAGTTCCAGCAGTGGAAAACCGCCTATACTCCTTCTTACGATCCCAGAACATTCGCTGTAAGTAACTCATTTTCACTGTGTACCGATTTGGAATTTGAATGGAGTTGAGGTGAGCCATGCAAACATCTCGGCCATGGACAGCCCTACGATGGTACCTACCTGTCACTGAAAACAGCCACACCCGTAATTATGCATAGCTTCAAGTCTTAATAAAATTTAAATGGTTGAATTATATATGAATTCAACCACAGTACAGTTGTCAGGAAAAAGGGAAAGCAGCCATAGAGACCAAAATAATTATTGTATTCAGCTGTACACATGTTTAATTCTGCTGTAAAGTTGGACTTTTAAACATGGGGGTCTAAGAGGATTGACTCGTTTTTGGAGGCAACTTCAAGTGGACACTCGTGGAACTGCAGAATTCATTTTTCAGCCCCAGATGATGCTTCTCAATTCACAGACAATGCCATCCCTGCAGTCACGGTTTGAGCATGATTAGAAAGTCATGCCTGTTTCTGCTCATATTTGGTGTGAAACTATGTCCTTCTGTGCAAACTTCTCATCATTCCAGGCCAAGGAATGATTTCCACATTATGGTATGGAGACCCTTCTGCAATTTTTGTGCATCACTGGCAGCTTATGTCCTGATGTCTCATTGAGGTTTTAGAGGTTCCAGCAATATTCTGGCCCGGCTAAATGTGGTGTGGCTTCCAGCCAGTTCAAAAAGGAAAAGAGAGGGGAAAAAGGGGAAGGGTGTTAGGTTGAAGTGTTACGCGAGCACCATAGACAGGCCTGGTGTGCTGTGTGTATCCTGGCAAAGCAGCCTTGGCCTTGACAGGACTGCACAAACATGTACAATATTTGACTCCAGACCAGCTTCATCCTTACATAAACATGGGTGGAGAATCATGTTCATTTACTAAAACAACTAAAACCGCTCTACAAATTTGCATAGAATCAATAGAAAGAAGCAGAAGCATGCCATTGACAAAACAGCATCTGTTGAAACACAAGTCGTGAAATATGTTTTCTGTTAACCGAGTTCACTGACTGGAGGGGAAGAGAGAGACGCCGCAGAATCCTGACTGGGTTGTGATTGGTCTGGCAGCAGCTGTGTGGTGATATGGGCGAGCACAAAGAGAATGCTGTGGTTATTCTTGGACCACCAGTGTCCACACTTCCATGTACTCTGCTAGTGTTTACCATCACTGGTTCAGTTCATCTGCTCAGATTATGAGTCAGCCCTGTAAAGGAGCTGCAGAGAGGTCCTGCAAGGACACCGACTGACTGATTTACCCTCGCTGCATCCAAATTAAAGTGTTTGCGCGATACAGCACACAAACCGAGCCCAGACAAAACCATCACCATCAAACTACTGAATTCTGCTGTGTGTTTTTTTTTCTTTTACAGTGTGTGTGCTCTGTAGCCTCAAATTAAAATCGCCCTTGGCTTTGCTTTTCCTCTCACACAGTGCACATTTTGTCGTGTTGTTTGTGTGCTGTGGAATGTGAGCACTGATATTTTCGGTTGTGTGGAGGAGTCTACCCAGAGCAGAGCAAACACGGCCCAGAGTCGGCAGAATGTTTTGCTTGCTGAGCCCATCACCTTTCAGCAGGCATTTGCGCTTCGTCTTCGTCACTGACAACCTGATGATGTATCTGTGGGAATTTAATTTGTTACTGGAAGGCCTGGCGATACAGCTGGCTATTAGGCACGCCAAGGACTGGCAACATCTGAAACCCTGACTTTTGTTACCTGACATCCTGTGCACCTTTCAACAACACTAAATGCCCCGGAGCCAAGATGTGCACAAGGCTGAAGTTGCCCCAACAACAGCCCATTTACCCTCTTTGGCTGATCAAAATAATAATTACAATGAGGTATTTTTGCTGTTATGGCTGCAAAAATGCATCCGTTGTTATGTCCTTCACATCAAACAGCACAACCATGACTAGAAGTAGAGAGAAGTCAGTATGGCAAATCCAAAAAATAAAAAATTATCTACTGGTGTTCTCAATACTGAAATGAATTATATTTGCAGATATTTTACTGCTTATATTTTTAATTCCCCCTATCCACTCGGTGTACAACACTGCCTGCAGTTCAGTCGACAAATACAATTTTTGTCCATGACTGGTGCTCACAGCTGAGTCGCCAAATGGCTTTAAAGCTACACCAGTATAAGATTACAGCAAACGATTTAATTTTGGCAAAACTGTAAATGAAAAATGCAGATTTTGTTTTGGTTACACCTGAATGTATCACACATGAATGGCTACACTTGGAAATCCTAATGAAATTAACTCAACCAGCTCAGAAAACATAAGTTGAGACGTAATAAACGTGTATACATTTACATATTTTTGTTACGAAGGAAATAACTATCGAAGATTACAAATATTCGCTACCCAAATACATTTCCATGACATATCTAATAATTTAAGATTAGATTTGATTAAGTTGCCCCATAGAGCAGCACATTACAGATAAGTAGCTCAAGGATCATTGGGAAGCTGAAAATCTGACAATTTGTCCTGTTTGTACAGTGTACAGCTTTGATGAATTTTATACTCTCGGCCATTCATCGGGACAAAAGGACTCAGAGGTTTAAAAGCTGGAAGTTAGTTACAACTACCCTCTGTTGTTCCAGTACTAATATCATTAATACATCTCCAGTAGTCTTAGTGCTTTATTTAGTAATGCTTGTAAAGATGACTACACCTTCGATTGTATCTTTGACTCTGATTTGTCCTTTGATTCTCAGTTGACTAAGTATTTACAGCCCTGCTTTGCCCAACTGAGACGACTAACTGAGATCAGATTGCTCCTTTCTTCTGCAGACTTAGAAAAGGTCAGCCGTGCTTTTATCTCCACTACTGCAGTGCACTTTACAGGTACCAGCAGGCGAAACATCCAGAGACTGCAGCTGATACAGAACACTGCTGCTGGGCTTTTAACAAGCACTAAGAGAAGCGAGCGCTGCAAACCAATCCTCGCTGCCTTTCAAGATTTGAAGATTCTATTGCTTGTGGTTAAAGCTTTGAATGATCTGTTTACTGTCTGTATCTGTAATCTGCTAACTCAATATGAGCCAGATTTTGCAGGAGATCTTCTGACAAAGCCTGTCTATTGGTTCCTCATTCTCAGTTAGTCACTAAAGGTGTCTGGACCCCCTCACCTGCTCGGTATCGTGTTTTAAATCTCTCAAAACTCACTTTCATGGGACAGTATATTCTTAACGCATGGTAATTGTTGTATTTATTTAAATCCTGTTAACTTGTTTTTGTCTGAACTTCTGGTTCTGATTTTATGCTTGTATTGTAAAGCACTTGGTAGATATGTTTTTGGAAGGTGCTACAAAGATAAAGGCTAGAATTACTATACGACACTACGGTATCCAAACCTGGTATGGTGGAGGTCGTATGAGGGTTTTGGGTAAGTCTCTTGTAGAAATGACTATGAGGTAGCACAAACATTTACATGAATATCGCTTCTTTTAATCTGTCTGGTTCCATTGTGCTGTAGGATCCAACAGCACCGACAACAAGCAGAAGTTTCTGGATGTAAATTCCAGTTCTATGTAGGAAGTAGAACAATGGAGGTTTATTTTGTGAGCCTTTATGATGCATTTTATGTAGTTGATGATGATATCAAAGAGGAAAAGGCTGCTAGTAGACAGCTAGAGGGTAGAAAAATGGCACTTCTTGTCCTTTCTGAGTTAAACCAATCAGCATCACGCTCTGCACAACAGTTTTTCAAAAGAACCTACGCCGAAGTAAGACGTTTTCTTCCTGAAAACAGCCATAAAAGAAGTTCTACAGGGGCTTTTTTACATTTGAAAGCACATAAAGGTTCAGTTCCCCCTAAAGCAGCCTGGAAAACAACCTTTAGTTCTTCAACAAGCTTCATTCAGGCTGTGATGTACTTTAAACCACCATGTAGATGTAGCTGATAGAAATCATCTTTTTCTTTAATAGATGGTAACTTATAATGTTCAAATTGGTAAAAATGCATGTTTTTGTGTAATGTAATGTAATGTTACCACAATGACACTGTTAAATGAGTGGAACCTGTTGCAGAGCTGAAGTCAAACAACCAGCAGGTGAACCATTATGATAGAAATGTCAAAGCTGAAGTCGTAACAATTAATGTCAGGAAGTTCAATTTTCTCTGAAGCATTTTTTAAAGCTGCAAGCACGCTAATAAAGAAGTAAAGCAAATATCTCAATCAGTGACAAACACACAGAATATTATGTCTTTCACTGTCCTGATATTACTGCCTTGTGAAATTTACTTGACGGAAATGTTTGTTGTTGTAATCTAGGCTTTCAGTTGTGTTCATCCACAGAGATATGAGAGTAAAATCAAATACTCGGCTAGAGCAACAACCTCTCAATTTGCCCGTGCACGTCCCTGCCCTGGAGTCATGTGAAAAGTCAACCGATATCACTGCTGAAAGTAGATTAAAATGGCATGTTTCTGAAATGACTGTCTGACCTTTTGTTCTTTCAGCGGCGCAGCATGTGTTCATCCCCTTTGATTACACATGTCAGCCGGCGATGACACGAAGAAACACCGAATACGTTTCTATCTTCATCCTGTGACAACATCACAAACCACAAACGCTGATCTGAGATGGCTTTAATATCTACCATCGGCACGAACCAGAACAACTTCTTCTGCTGCACAGCAAAAACCTGTGACCCAGCTAATCACTAACCACAGTGATTGCCTCATAGGTAGCTGAAACATTTCTACCAGACAAGAGTCAAACAAAGAGTAAAATGTTGTAATTTGCATAAAGTAGCTGAGTATTTCACTTAACTGTGGGCTTATTTCAACTGTAATACTCTCCACTGTATTGATATGTATGCAAATACTTTTAATTCTCACAGTTACAGATGTGCAGATGTTGTGCATCATATGAAGACAAATTAAGGTCCGGCTATATGAAAACTGTAATCTACCTATACAGTAGAATATGGCACACAGTATGGCGGCACAGTAAAGTAATGAAGTCCAGGGGAACACAGTGTTCCAGGTCAGAGCTGGAGTTTGCACAGCGTTGGTCCAGGAGCAGCATGAGTCACCGGAACAGAGCGGATTGCTAGCTTTGCAGAATTCATTAAGACAAATGTAAGGTATATGGATTTCCTCTGGAAGAAAAAAAAAGAAAAAGAAAACTCTGGCAGCGGCAGAACAGCACCCCAGTGAATCCTCAAGTAGCTTTCCATACACCTTTGGAATGACAGCATTTCGCAAGCCTGCCGATGATATACGCAGGTTTGAATGTAAATAAATCAGCTTAAATCCTCCAACATGTTGGCCTATTTTACACTGTACTCCCATGCAACCACACACTACTGTTACACAGAAGGAAATAGCTGTTTTCATGCATTTGATTTCATTAACCTTTATTTCACCAGGAATAAGCTCATTTGGTTTAAGAATCCATTTTACAAGAGCATCCTTTCCAAAATAATTTGACATTCTAAAGATATAAAAAGCAATTTAGGTAAGGTTTACATCACGATTAAGAGTGTACCAAATTGTAATTTTTAAGTGGCAAGTTTATTATCTAAATAGTAGGTCAGAAAGGAAGCCATGCTAGAAATTAGGAATGAAATGCAGTGGAAAATGCAAATGTGGATTTTAAACTGCCATTTAATCCAACACAAGAAGCTTAAAAGAAGCAAAAATCTGTGCAATGCTGCCGCCATGTGGGTGTTTGGGAATGATGCACTAATAAAAATCACTTTTCATGCTACTGGTGTTACAGTAGCATCCTTATTTCACAAAATGACTGTTTCAAATGCAGTAGGAATGTTACAGCTGTCATAACACGTCATCTTTAATATCTTTTATAGTTTCAAAATGCTGAGGCTTACACGTAGCTTACTTCATACAAAATGACAGTAATGGAAGAAATGCAATATCCCAAGGGTGTAGGTTTCTTTTAACCATTTGGATGCATATTTGCTTTTTATGCATCAATTTATAGTGGAAATGTCTTTGTTTATGCAGCTAAGTGAAATCACAAAATCCAGGCACCACTTACGATTCAAATTATAATGGAAAATATATGAATGTAATTATAGCCTATTTTCCCACAATGGATTCACTGGTTGTATAAGCTAATAATTCACATTATGAGAGCAAATAGACTCAGTGTTGAAGAAAAAAGATTTCCCTTAGGTTCCCGAAAGACCCGTTTGCTAGGCTGCATTTATAACAAAATGTGACTTTTCTGTAAAATTATACAAACCCCAACCTTAAAAAAAACATTGTCTGAAGGTTCCTTTAATAGTTCCCCAAAGTTCCCTGAAGGTATCTCTTTGTTGGGCTACATTTACAACAAATTGTGACTTTCCTGTAAAATTCTATAAACATTAATCTTCATGTAACGTTCTCTGAAAGTTCCCTGAACGTCCCCCTCAGTTCCCCAAAGGTTCCTATCTGCTGGGCTGCTTTTACAACAAAATGCAGATTTCCTGTAAAATTCTACAAATGCTAAACTTCATTTAACGTCCTCTTCCTTGAACGCTTCCTAAGGTTCCCAAAAGGTCCTTGTTTGCTAGAATGCATGCATAACAAAATGCGATTCTTCCGTGAAGTTCTAGAAGTAAGAAACCTACATTTAATGTTCTCTGAAGGTTCCTGTTTACTGGGTTGCATTTTCAACAAACTATAACTTTCTTGTAAAACTCGACCAAACTCACCTGAAGGTTCTCTGAAGCTTCCTTGAGGTTGACTGTTAGCTTCAGGCTGGTTGAAAAGTCCTACACGAACCGGTTTTCAGGCACCACTTTGGATGACCCAGAAACACCCGCTTGCTGTCGGCTTTCCACATTTCAAACGCGGCGGTAAACGGAGCGCTGATCCCAGATCCGTCACCTCGGCCCCGGATGCTGGTGAAGCGGTGAAGCCGTTGCTGCGGGGACGGACCTTCCTCCGTGCAGAACATTTGTGCAGGGCTGCCATTTTACCGAGCTTACGGTAAGAAAACTTGCTCCGTGTTGTCGTGCCGTTGTGCTGTCTGACAGACGGTCTCCCGGTCGGTGTGTTCAGCCACAGATTCAAGTTGTGTTAGCGCTTTTTTTTTTTCACGTTAGCCGGTTAACTTTAGCTAAGCTAGCTTACTTAGCATTGTGTCTGTGATGCTACTGTTAGCATTTACTGACTCCGATTGTGACAGATACCAAGACAAAACCACCAAAACATTATATTTAGCTTTTTGTTGTGATCGTTTTGATACTTAAGGTGAGTTCTCTGAAACCTACACCTTATTTTAGGTTAATTATAATTAGCTATTTTAAAGAACTCGCTGAGCTTTACATAAATATTAGCCATCCTGCCCCATTATTGAAAGGTTAAATTGGGATATATGAAGAGGTGGAGGCTTGTTGAAGGAGGCTTGGGGTCACAGACCAAACTGTACACACAAGAAATAAAGATTATTTCTTCAGTATAAACTAATAACAGGAAAACTGAACTGTACATATTGTGTTGTAGTTATTTGGACAGCTCTGTTTCTGGAGGAACAAATGCAGCAGTTCAATTCACCTCCATAATATGAGAGTTGTTTCAGATTTAGATTCACCCTTTTCGTTTATTTAACCTTGATTTAATCACAGAGTGCAATGAAGTATGGAGGCCTCATTTACAGTGTAGCCCAGTAAGACAATAAAAGATATAAGCACGCAGATAAGTAACTTGTATAACAATATTAAAAGGTAAAGTTAGTAAAATAATAAAACCATTGTGTAGTGAGGTTTGAGGTCACAGACCAGACTGTAGACAGCAGAAATAGAGATGATGTCTTTAGCAGAAAGTACAGCTGAACAACTAAGTGAAATATTCTTTACATCACAATATGGAAGTGCAATATCCAAATCAAATGAGCTGCAATTTTGTGAATATGTCACAACATACGAGTGATGAGCAGTTTGGGGAAAAATAAGGAGTTGTACAACTTGCATAGTAATGTGTAAAAGTCAAACTTGGACTCAATATTAGCTGTGTAATAGTTTAAACATGTGACATAGCATGAAAAGTGTTGACAGAACAGATTCTGGATCAAACATGATGCATAATGTGAATCCTAAATTGCAGCTTTTACAATTTGTTAATTGCATTATTTCAAATTGCAATTTAAAATCAATTTGTTGTTAAGCTATATAGACAAATGCAATATCCAGATGGCAGCAGCTGCTTTTTTTTCTTGCTAAAGATAAAATGTTGCCACACAGATGCTTCTGCCTATTAAATATACTTTCCAAATGTAAGAGTACTTTCTTATTTGATGCAGACAGCAGCAGAAATGTTTATATTGGGGTTTTTTTGGTGGGAAAGAAATACAAAAATACCATTTACCATTAAAGTCATGACTTACATAGTAATATCTTTTTTTTTTTTAACATATTCTACAGACTTATATCCCAGTGCAATGAAGTGGTATACCACTATTTTTAGTTTCTGTTGTCTCTAATCGATGGCATTAATATTTGAAACACTGACAGATCTGAGCCATAGAATGTCTGCTGTAAATTATAGGATCAGCATGAGTGTTTTTGGATTATTATGTCGACCATCTGTTGCCTTATTTTTTAATTTTTTTTTTTTTACTTGGGTGATTAGATCAGTTCTGCTTCCCCTTGTAGTTATGCCACTATTCCAGATATTATTGCGTTTAAGCAGCAATATTGAAAACACTTTGTAATAATGGACAGAATACACCAGTAAGAAAATATTGTGGATCTCTGGAGGATTTACATGCTGGATCCATCCTGAACATAAATACTTTGTTTTCAAGGATTTCACTGTAGAAACTGTGAATCTTTGTGCAACAGTTCATCTGTTAAAGGTATTTGTAAGATCACAGTGACACATCAGAAGAGTTTTAGTTAATTAGCTAATGAAGTCCCTGCTGTTGTACCTCATTCTCGGGTTGGAAATCATACAGATCCTGCTGCTGTGTGATTCTGCAGCTGTAATAAGGACACATACATTAATCTAATCTCATTTAAGCTCTGTGCTTCCACCTTTCAGAATGCATATGGATGTTCACACCTAGTTCAAACATTACAAGTCACCATAGCCTTAATTTTTTTGTTTTCCTCTCCAGCGCTAATGAACTATGGGGGTCAAAGTGGTCCAGCTCACCTCAAATACCCATCATGAAAACATTTTGGCTTCTCTGCACCAGCTGAGGCTCCAGGGACATCTGAGCGACGTTACAGTGCAGGTCGACTACCAGGGAGATGTGCAGGAGTTTCAAGCCCACCAGGTGATGCTGGCTGCATCCAGCGGCTACTTCAAGAAGATTCTCCTGTCTCAGGACGCGGCCCGAGATAAACTCTTACTCTCCAACATGCACTCCAGGGATTTCTCAAAGTTTCTGGAATTCGTTTACACGGGTAAAGTCAAAGTTGCCAGAGATAGGATTAGTGACGTTCAAGCTGTGGCGAAACTTCTGGACTGTGAGGATCTGTCGGAGGTTTGTGTGGAGGCCATGAGCGCTGGGATCCTGCAGCGCCCTGCAAAGAAAAGATCTGTGTCAAAAGTTGTAGCTACAGACGACTTACATGAAGCCAAAGCAAAGAACCAGACCAAACGGAAGAAGCAGCCTAAACGCTTACTTCTTAAGCGGCAGCTCCCGCCACAGAGCTGTGAGAAAGAAGTGGCTTCAAAAAGATTAAAGGCAAAGGACACTGTGACAAATGAAAAAAGACTAGGAAGACAGCTAAAACTGAGGATTGCTGGTAATAAAGTGCTCCAGAGGCGTTGGTATAATAAAAAACAGACTTCTAGCAATGAAGATGCCAACGAAGAGTCAAAGGAGGATGAGGATAGGACTGAGGCCGAGGCTCAGTCAGAGGATAAGGAGGACAGAGGGGATGAGCCGTTAGAGAGAAAACCTGTCTCAGATGTGGATGATTTTGAATGTGAGGATGATGAGCAGTGTAGGGATCCTGAAGAAACTTCACTGGAGGGAGAGGAGGAGGAGGAAGAAGAAGAAGATGAAGACGGACAGTCCAATGCGGCAGTAAAAAGAACATCCAAGGCCCAGTTCCAGTGCAACAAGTGCCAACGGACTTTCCACTATGAGAGAAGCTACTTGAAGCACATCAGGTAACAAAATTATGATCCTGGTTTTATTGATTGACACCATTATTGTGTCTTTGGATTCATACCACTTTTTGCTAGTTAGCAACATTCCTGATGTTGTCCTTGTTGGTCTTCCTGCATGTAGATGTGTTCCAGCTTGAAACCGGTAATTATAGTTTGGTAGGAAAAGTGAGTCGTCTCGTCAGCCCCTGGTCTTACTGTCACTCTTTACAGGCTTTAATAGGTGCCAGGAAGGAGAATCTATGTTGATTTCAGCTGTGTCTGAAGAAATAATTTATTAGAAATTGGGATATGAAGCAATGCAACATGTAAGCAATGCAGTTTAGGATGTTTATTATGCTACAAGTCTTTGTTCGGGTTTTGACTGATGTGTCGATGACAGTTGTGCTTTGATGTCGTCTCATGTGGTAATGCTCCATCACATACTATAAATCTTACACAGTTAATATTGAACGAAAACTCGGCTTGATAAAACTTTACAATGCAAAGTCTAGCAGAAAAATCACTGTTAGATAGTTTTCCCAAGTTGTTCAGCCCTATTTGTCTAACATTTTTTGATCTGTTGTGATTGTTGTTTATGAAAAAGATCTAAAACATGCACGAGCAAAGGCAGTTTAGCTAAAATTTTGTTATCAAGCTGGCATTATTCTAAACTTTGACATCAAGAGTTCTGTTTTTACTGCAAATATAAAAAAATGGTTCCACATATCAGTTATCTGTGTTCATGATTACTTATATTGGTATTAGTACTGGTTGTGTTAAAAACCACCTATCAATCTTTCAAAGCAGTGCATCTGTGCTACCTTTGACAGAAATCTATGCATATTCTGTGACTTTTGACCATTTGATAACCAAAAATTACTACTATGTATATTAGGAGTATGGGAAACCTTAGTGAACAAAATTCTTTTCATTTTGGCGTTGGCTAAAATGTCATTCAAGGACGCAAAAAAAAGTCCTCCAAGCAGGAAAAATCCTTGAGTAGGCACCTTTAATGCTCCCAGGCTTTTAATATGTATTTATTTGTCATAACTATTTCCAAAATGTGCAAAATGCTATGCGTCTCATCTCAACAATGACTAAATATTGATTACTAAACTGTGTCCCTACCCAGGAACGGATGCAGGTAATTGTGTAACTGTAGCTGGAAATTATTCTTATGTGATTATAGTGACAACAGTCTTATCTGCTGCTGTTCTTCTATGCTGACTGCAATAAATCTCTTAAGACAAGTCGACCTCTAAAGCCGGAGTTACGTGAGATAATCATCGAGCTCCCTTTACATAACATTTGTCTCCTGATATCGCTGTAACTTCTTGTTGTCAGCACGTATCATGGAGTGAAAGCAGATGTCGTCTTTCGCTGTGAGACGTGCCAGCAGACCTTCGCTAACCGCAGCAACCTGAAGATCCATGAGAAGCACGTCCACAGTAATGAGAGGCTCTTTGCATGCGAGTCCTGCACAAAGACCTTCAAACGCAAGAAGGATGTCGTCCGTCACCAGAGACAGGTGAGGATTAATGACATTCTACACTCTTGTTGTGTCTGAAAGTCATATAGTGGGTTATTTCCACATTAAAATAAATGCAGTATATGAAAATATGTAATAATAGTTTCTGTGCTTTTTTTTTTTTCTCCTGATTTGATCCTTCCCACTTTGCTGCTTCCCAGGTACATGAGCGAAATCTGCGACATGTTTGTTCCGAATGTGGAAAAGCCCTCAGCTCCAAAACTGCCTTGTTGTTGCACGAGAGGACGCACACCGGCACGAAACCCTTCGAATGCACCGACTGTGGGGCGAAATTTACCCAGAACTCTGCACTCAAGATGCATCGCAGGTACACAGCTCACTACTGATGACTGCTGGTCGAATAAAACTTTAGTGAGAGTTTTGACTTGACGAAAGTGTGGCAGAAAAATGTAACCGTAAACTAAATCAACAAGTAGATGTAGTCATAATTATGTAAATTGAGTCATTAGTTGCAAACTCTAGCAAGAAGAAGCCAGAAAAATTGATGTGATCAATCAGTGCTGCTACTGCTAATAACTTAGCAAGAGGTATTCACGTCTGCCGTGTGGACTGTACTTTTAGAAATACATGTCTTTTTTTTTTAGCAGAACTATTGTTAAAAAGAACAGTCCGACTGTTTTTAATAATGACTGCTATGGTTGCTCTGCCTAAGATGTTTAGTCCTTGAAAGGCCACCTCTCAGTGGCTTTAATGTTGTGGCTGATGTGTGTTTGTGTTAAAGCTGTGTGTTTCCACATGTGCAGGACTCACACAGGAGAGAAGCCGTTTGCATGCGATGAGTGTGATTCCCGCTTTACTCAGAAGCACATGTTGGCCTATCATAAGAGATCACACACAGGTAAAGTCATATGTAGCATTTAGCACTTCAGGTTTGATAAGAGATTTGTCTCAGCTAGGACTGTTTTATAAAGTAGGTCTTTAAGCTTGTAAAAAACAAGCCTGTCTACACAAGCTAAAAATTCTTCTTTTACCGTTTTTTCCTCCTGTTAGGAGAGAAGCCCTTCATGTGTGAGGCCTGTGGGAAAAGCTTTGCCTCTAAAGAGTACCTGAGACACCATTCGAACATCCACACTGGGTCTAAACCTTATAAGTGTGAACAGTGTGGAAGAGGCTTCGCTCAGAGGAACTCCCTCAACCAGCATTTAAAAATACACACAGGTAATTCGTATCTATGGGTTTCTGATTATTTCTGGTGATTCCTTCTCCAGTATTCTTTACTTTTTGCACTCTGGCATTGATTCAACTTTTCAATTTTGATTGTGTATGTTAGGAGAACGTCCGTACAGCTGTAAAGACTGTGACAAACAGTTCACTCAGCTCAACGCCCTTCAGAGGCATCAGCGTATTCACACAGGAGAGAAACCCTACATGTGTGGCCTCTGTAAACGCACCTTCACCGACAAGTCCACGCTTCGCAGGCACACCATGGTGAGCACAGCCTCTTACTCTCACAGAATGTTATCAGAAAGGGTATCTTTAGCAGTATTGGTGACTTTAACATTCATGTTGATGCTGACAGTGACAGCCTTAAGACTGCATTTAGTTCATTATTAGACTCAACTGGCTTTTCTCAGTGTGTGAGTAAACCATATGTACTGACTTATGGCATAGATACTGAACAGATAACAGTATTTCCCCAGAACCCTCTTCTGTCTGACCATTTTTTGATAACATTTCAATTCACAACTATGGATTGTAGTGTTGGGAATAAATATCATTCAGTAGATGTCTGTCTGGCAGCGCTGTAACCAAATTTAAGGAAGCGATAGTCAGTGTTTACCTCAGCACCGTTTACTGATAAAATGGAGGTCAGTTCTAACTTTAAACCCACAGAAGTGGATTATCTGGTTGATATTGCTGCCGTGTACGACGCTCGATATTCTTGCACCTTTGAAAAAGAAAGCTATACCTCAGAGAGTACCTGCTCCTTGGTATAATTCCGGACTTTAAAACAGGCATCGTAAAAGCTGGAAGATAAAGTTTATGTAGCTTGGAAAAAAGTCTAGTGAATTAGAAAAAAGTTCTTTGTAACGCCAGGACGCCATATTATTCATCATTAATAGAGGAAAACAAGAAGCCCAGGTTTCTCTTCAGCTCTGTAGCCAGGCTGATAAGAGTCGGAGCTCTGTTGAACCTGGTATTATTTTAGCGCTGAGCAGTAATGACTTTATGAGCTTCTTTACAGATAATATTGTTATGATCAGAGAAAAAAATGAGTCTTGCCCTTCCTACAAATATCACAGACGTATCATGGAGTACAGTTGCTTTCTGCTAAGGGTTTCCTCCTGTTAAAAGAGAGTTTTTTCTTGCCACTGTGGCCTTAGGGCTGCTTTGGGGGTTCTGTAAAGTTTCTTGAGGTGAATTGTAATTGGCACCATGTAAATAAAATTGAATTGGAATTGAATGATGTTGGTTAAACCCACAGTGAAAGCAGAAAACACTGCCGATGGTATTTTTTTTACACTGTGACCATGGAGGCATGTTTAGCAAATGATCAGCTTTGTTTTACAAGAATATTTTTTTTCCCATAAATCTATTGTAGTTCTAGTAAACAGGAGTTAAATTTGACTGGAGTTCCACCTCCTGATATCCAAATTGCACCCAACTGGAGCTCAGTTCCTTCCCTCCAGTATCACAGCATCACCAGCTCACATACAAATCTTGAATTCTGTTTTCAGACTCTGTCTTGTGCTGAATGTAGAATGTTGAATCCTTTTCCTTGATGTCAGCATCACACAGCAGCAGGATTGTTTCCAAACGGATAGCTGTACGCAGGTGGAACAGCAGCAGGAACTTCATTCATTATTCACATCCTCTGACATGCCATTGTGATCATTAATGCTTCTCTGTGCACAGGTTCACAGTTCCTCCAGTTAAATCATCGACAGCAAAGCAAAAGTCCAAATACTGCTCCCTCCAGAGCATCACATATTTTTGCTGGTCTATAAAGTAGATTATTGCAGGGATTTTTCAGCTTTGCTGCTAAAACACAATAATATTTACAGAAGTGGAATAACTGCAAGCATAAACTGATTTAATCGCTGAAGTAAATCAAAAATAAGGCAGCAGGCAGTGAGGCAAAGAATAAAAATATGGTTTGTTATGCTGAGCCTTGAAGCTAAAGCTCATACTTTAGTTGGATTGATGCGAAGAATTTTTGTATCTGGCAGGAATGTCAGTGTTTCTGGAAACACCAATCAAATGCAAATATCAGTAATATTAATTAAAAGCTTTCTGAATTAAACTGACAGTCTGCCACTGCAGTGTGTTTGGTTATAAGCTTGTATATTTAGGTTATATTACTGCCTCTGGACGTTTTTTTTCCGACAAATTACTTTAAAACCTTTCACCTTCTTCGTCGCAAAACCCAGTTTAACCCCTGGTTGTTGAGATTCACCGAAATGAGGAGTCACACAAAACAGCTTGTGATCAGTTAGCATTAGCTGCCTGCAGCTTTCCAGGTAAAGTTGATTTCTCTGTGAGTCATTTTAAACATTTATTAACCCTTTAAGCTTCAGTCAATTCCAGCCGTTTTCAGTACAAAAAAAATCGCTAATATTCTATTTTTAAATTTAAAAAAATTACGAAAAATACAGGGAATATTGGACGGGCATCGCGAGGTGCATTTCCTTGAAAATGACCGATTCGGGGATTTTATACCGACTTCAGGACATGTTTTGGACAAAATAGTTTACTGGCTTGTGTCATCTGGATGTAAAAGGTTGGATTATGGCCGTTTTTTGTGGAATCTTTTTTTGTGTGTAATAATGAACCCGGAAATGTGAGTCGCGCTGTGTGCGTTGAAGCACGGATGGATGAATATTCGTTTTTGTCGGACAAATGTGTTTTTCTCACCCGCTGTGGTAATCGCATCTGAAAGTGGTTTATACCGGCGGATTCATGAGAATCTAAGCTCGTGTTTGCAGCCGTCGGACATTCTTTAAATTCCTATGCAAATTAGTAGGTGTACCGCCGGCGGTACACTGAAGCTTAAGGGGTTTAACAGAGAAATTAGCAGAACAATGATGTTTCCCTGAGTCTTTACGACATAGAGTGTAGCTAGCGTGTCCCACAGAACCACAATAGAAACATAAATGGGAAATCCACCAGGCTGAAATATACCTAAATCCTCTGACTGCTGCGAAAATAACATCCACTTGTTTGAATTTTAGGTCCATGACTCAGATGCTCCCTGGAAGACCTACCTGGTGGTTCTGGAGGGAAACGTGGAGGAAAAGAAACCCAAATCTCCCACTAATCGAAAGACAGAAAAGGCAGGAACAGGGGAGAAACAGAGCGCCGCTAGAAAAAGCTCTGCTGCCTCAGGAGCTGCCGGTAAAACCCAAACAGACTCCATCGTGGTTCCGGCCGAACCCGTCACCCTGCCTTCTGATTGGACCAGCCACGGAGCCATCGCTCTGGTGAGCCACGGCGCTCTGGGCGGCATCACCGTCATCCACACCGAGGTTCCACCGGGGACGCAGATCCAGCCCATCGTGGCCACCGACGGCACCGGGGCCAGCATCATCTCCCTGGACGGTCCAACCATCCCCGTCCCGTTTTCTTTACCCGTGTCCATGGCTCACGGCCTCCCGCTGACCGACGCTGCCTCCACCTCTTTATCCGTTTCCTCCCTTTCAGTTCCAGTTTCTGACAGCTTGTTGGCATCAGTGTCGGAGATCCCAACTGTTTCCACGTCGTCTGTGCTGGAAGCTGCAGCCTCACAGACCATTCTGGCTCCAGTGTCAGACGCTAAAGCCATTTCTGAGACGGAAACTTTGCATCCAAACATTCAGACTGTGATTGTCACTGATGGACCAGAGCAACCAGCAGCAGACCAAAGCAACGGACAGCAAAAGTTAGCAGATAGTAACCCCTAAGCTGAACATACAACTGCCTCAGATCAAGATGCTGTGCAGATTCTGAAAATGGATGTTTGTCTTGTTGTAAAGAATTCAAACCCCATCTTGTTATTTTTTCACCTTTGGATTAAGCCGTGTGTGACAAGGTGGCGTTTGATAGTTATCATGATCTACAGTCCAGTGTTTTCATTAATAGCGAGTAGAGCTGGGTTTGATGTTTAGTTTTTCTGTCTTTTGGAATGTTATGATATTCATTTAAAATCTGAGCTGTAACTACCATATTAGGTGTAATAAATTAAATAATATTGTACATATCATAATATATAGGGAAACATACGACACAAATCATGTGGAATTCAAATGGAATGGAGCAAAGTGTTAATTCCTGACATATAGTGCACATCTGCTCTGAATCATTTTACCACTGCTATTAAAATCAGACTTTATACACTTTTGGAATGAGTGCAGTGCTTGCGCCTTTTGCTGAGAATTTCTTTTGTTTTAAATGTAAATGAAGTTGTTTAAATCTTTCAAAATTCTGGCACTTTTTTTTCTGTGGATAACCATTTTCTCATGCACACCACTGTAAGCAATTAGTTATAAGTCACTTAAGTTTAGAAAACTCCTACATAAAAAACATTTAACCTGCAGTGTGAAACTTTTGTCCCTCTTTTCTGAGTTTATTTATTTGTTATTTGGGATCCAAGTCTGAGAATTTCTTGTTTTCAGACCTGCCAATTTTTGTATTTACATCCTCCAAAAAACTAAATGTAACTCCCATAGCCATGCAATTTAATGAGGATACAGATAAAATAGTTTCCAGCAGATCCAAATAATTGAATGGCTTCAGAAAAGGCCACATTTTTAATACTTATAACATCTTCAAACAAGGGTATTGAGGAGCCAGAAAGTTCCTGTAAGTGCGTATATATGAGTGTATCCATACTGTCTTTGGGCGACATTTAACTTCTGAGGCCTCGAGCAGCAGTAGAATTTGATGTGTGACAAGTATAGCAAGCCAGGGTTCCAGTTTGTCAAGGTGCACTGATGCTACTCATGTAGTTTTGTTCAATTCCTGGAAGCCTATCAGATCATATGTATGTGATTTGATCCCACGAACACTCAGCAACTGAGCCAAGAGACACTAGTATGATATAATAACCCTAACCCTATAACTTTAGACAACACAAAACACATGAAAAAAGGTCCGTCCTGAGGCATTTATTAGTGTCTGACTCTAGGACAGAGGGAAAAACAGTGAACTTCCCAAAAACTACTGCATCTCTAAACTACCTCTTTAACCCAAAAACATCCACTATTCATCTTTGCATAACTGCTCAGGCAGGAAACATGATTTCACAGTCCTTTTAAAGTCTGGCCACAAAATGTCAAGAAGCATCCCCACATCATGATGCTGCCACCACCATGCTTCACATGGGGACAATGTGCCTCTAATGATGTGCACTGTTTGATGTCTGCCAAAAATAGCAGCTAGTCTGATGGCCAGAAAGCTCAATTTTGACCTCATCCTACCAAAGAACCTTTTCCCAATTGACTTCAGAGTCTCCAACATGCCTTCTGGTGAACTTGAATGTTAGAGAAATTTGTTTATAGTTTGACATCCAAGACTTTATTCCTCTCAAAAGTGACATTAAATTGAGCATGAGTCAATGCTGAAGAGCATTAAAAAGGAAACTTAGACGCCGTATGTGGATAAGAAACTTCCATTCACTGAACCTCCTCTGAAAAAACCTGATTTTGAGTAATGAACTTCTAACTCATATGAAGGTGCAGCTGGCCCCAGACAGAAGCTTTAATACAACACTGTTTGACAGACGAGGTCAAAGGTAATGCACGATGGGATATAATACCTTTATTAATGTCAATTTGCACAAGCATACAGATCATATCCACAGCCTGCTGGCATTCCACCTGGAAGAAGCTGGGCACACCGACCCTCCTGTAAAAACTTTGGTCTGGCCAACACTAGTGAATGTACACAACACTGAACTATACACAATGACATGCTTAGCAACTGGCCGTTAGGAAGGTTCACCGCGGTAGAAAACCTTCGAGGAGAAGATCACAACACGACACGAGATGAGTGACTAATGATGAGCCCCAGATTACTGCCCTGGGAAGAAGGAGTCAGTGCTCTTCATTCAGAAGTACAGTCTTTACAGGCAAACTATAAATCGTAGCTTCAAACATTCAAACACCAACGAATCCTAAGGAAATATAAATGAAATATAATAAAACGATACGGTTTAAGTACAAATGTTTAACAGTCTACACTTAGTGCATATCATTGCCCTTTTTTCAAGAAGAGTCACCTCCTGTGGTGATAACATGGAAACCCTAAATAATTCCGCTTTAAGAACTTCTATTCCAGCAAATACAAATTAAGAGAATAATTTAAAATCCATACACACCATGAAACTGAATCATTAAAAGAATCTGTTTAAATATATAATAACCTAGATTTAAAAAAAGCTGCTAGGAAACAATAATTGTACAAAACATGCAGTTCTTCTTTGTCAACGCTAACATCAAAACAAAAAATAAAGCTGTGAAATCCCCCCAGGCAGGATTTCAGCAGATAAAGGTATGCAGCAATCCTCTAGACAGAGGTGAGGGCGAGAGGATTTACATTCTGACTAGATTCAGTAAGGAAAGCAAAGATCTGACAGTATAGCAGTGTGCAGTGGGATATTCAGAGTCGTCACTCCTCTGTCGATGCTGAACGCAGCGAGGCGAGTGTGGAAGTGTCTACTGTTTGGTGTGTTTGTGTGTGAAAAGCATGCGTGATGGATTTGTCCCTCTGTGCTGCAGCTCCACGCCGACGCTTCTTTCATTTCAGGTCGCCTTCGTCGCCCTGGATGGTCTTCTTGATGCGCAGCAGGAGGGTTGTGTGCCACTGGTCCAGACGGGAGATCGAGTCGAACTCCTTCACCTGCAGCGAAAACACGATGAGGGCATTTAGAAAGTTCACTTGAGTTAATTTGTCCGAGGAGATTATCTGATAAAATTACACACAAGAAAAGCACTCAGAAAGCGCAGTACTCCGCCAAGGCTGTTTATGGCATTGCCAGAAATGCAGCATTTGTTATATTAGTTACTGATGATCATAACTCGCAGTAACATAGAATGTAGTCATTTAATATAGAGGTACCCACAAACAAAATGACTGAGCACAGGCGTGTGTTATGTATGTGTATGTTATGTATGAATACCGAATCGCATGACCTAAATATGTAGCGGGCGGCGGGAACTCGCAACACTTGGAAACACCCCCACAATTTAATCAGTTGTTCCTTGTATCATTTCCGATGGATAAGTCCCGTTAAACCTGCACTGGTGGGTTTGTAGTAGGATCCAAATCATGTGATCATCAGCAGGCAGCTGATGTAGTGTTCACTTGTTGTCATGGTTAGTGACACCGTGCCGCTATCTCGTAATGGGAAATCTTTAACAAATCCGTGGATCCAGACTATAAGCCGCATCACTGCCAAAATCTAATCACTAGGTCCTTGTGTCATTTCTGACCTTCCCTGAAAATTTCATCCAAATCTGTTAGTCCGTTTTTGAGTAATGTTGTGCACAGACGGATTCACGTGCGCTGATCGTCACATAACTCCACCACGTTCTTTGGCGGAGTAAATATACAATTAAGTTCAGCTTCTTCCACCTGCACTGCATTCATGTTATGTATTTGTAAAGAACCCATATTGTTTGTTTTAACCTTCTGTTAACTGAGACTTGTAAATAAAGACTTCATTTACGGGCTGCACAGTGGAGTAGTGGTTAGTACTTTCGCCTTGCAGCAAGAAGATCCCTGGTTTATGTCCTGGCTTTCCTGGGATCTTTCTGCATGGAGTTTGCACGTTCTCCCTGTGCATGTGTGGGTTTTCTCCGGGTACTCTGGCTTCCTCCCGTTTTGTAAAGTGCCTTTATTGTGACCTACTGTCCTTTTATTGTGACCTCTTGTCCTATGTTTAACTGTTATGTTTTTTTTACCTGCCTAGGGACTGTGGATGTAAATTAGCATTGTTGCTATACTCCAGCAAATCCCTATCAAATAAATAAACAAATACATGGAATGTAGAAAAGTAAAAGAAAAAACTGGACTTCACAAGGTGTTTTAGGCACGCAATGAGCACTGCTAGAGCAGAAGAACTCCTTTTGGTGGGAACTTTTACATGCACACAAAACCTACAACACACTAAAGAAAAGGAAAAGCCCAAAAAGCAGGATATGGGCTCTTAAAAAAACTCCTGCTATGAGACTCGTCCTGTATGTAACACAGATGATGTCTCTCCTCTCTCTGACTTTGAGTTAACTTTGAAAAACTTCAAGGGGCTCTGCTGTACGGTGACTACATGAGTCTGTACTGGATCCACATAAACACACAGTCCTGGGAGACTGAATGGTTACCTGAGATCCAGCCTTCAACTTTTTTTGAACACACAAGGGATCCAGCAGAACTACAAGCTGCAGCCATGATGAGTCGACTCCAGCGCTCACCAAAAGCCTGATTTTAAAACTTGACAACTTTCACAGCGTATACAAGACTTACTGCCTCTGTGAAAGCCTCGCTGTTCTGTTCCTCATGAGCCTCCAGAAGTTTCTGTTAAAACAACACGAAAAATATGAAAGTTACTCACAGAAACTTTATAGATTACAGGGGAGAAAAAAGTAAGTCATCAAACTCCTCTGTTCTACCTTCAACAACTTGCATTCTCTGGAGTCTGAAAAAGCCGGGAACATCTCCTCGTATTTTTCAACAGCGATCTGTGGAGACGCCATGAGTTAGAAATTCCACCACAACTCCTCATCCAAAATCCTGAGAGTGAGCCATGAAGGCAAAAGCTCACCTTAGCGTTGAGCTCGTCAACGATGAAATGACATAGGGCGGCTTTGAAGAAATACTCTTTGGCGCTGTACTTCAGCAGCGGGTTGTCCATCGTGTTGGCTCCAACCTGGATGCGTTAAAATCATGCAAAATGTATCAGAGAACTCGGTGCTGGAGGAGAGACTGAAAGCATGAAAAACACTCACCTGCTCATAGATCTCAATAGCCTTCTGATACTGCTCCAGCTGAGCGCAGTAAGCTCCAACCTTCAGCAGACACTTGTTGGCAGAACTAAGGAAAAGTTCAGAAAAACAAACTATGAAACCTGCATATGTGCGGGGAGTTCGTAAAAACAACACAGCAACACTTTCATTTGTTGGAAATGAAGCTGTTTTTTGATTTTGTGGGTCAATATTTCATCGTGGGACTTTTTGTAACATAGTAGACAGGTAACATAGTTGACACTTTTGCTGTTTTCAGGCCTAAAATCAACATGGCCGCCTATAAACAAACACCACATGGCATTTTTACAGAAAGATTCCTCTAAATATTATAGATACAATTGAGTAAAATTGAAAGTTATTTATGAAGCTATTGTAGAAAACCTGTTGACATGCCATAAATCCACTACTTTATATCAAATAACTCAGAAAGCCTTGGAGTCTTCCAGTCTTTTCTTCAGGAGGAAATGACATCATGTGGAGCAGGTCATGTGATCTGGAATTAACACACTTCCTTGAGAGGTGTTTTTGTAATGGGTAACTTAGTTGGAAGTGATTTCTCGGACACAGATACAATTTGTTATTTTCCCTATAAAATTTGATACATTGGCAAAAAAAAAGAAATATTTATCGTGATTATCTCAATAAAAAGAACACAATTAGAACAATTTTTAAGTAAGCTTTTGCATCAGCAATTGCATATTTAAACATAAAATTTCAGAAAACTTGTAACACAAAAATAATAGTTTTGTTGTCTATTCACTTGTAGTGTCTCTTCTTAATGTTCTCATTCTATCAAGCTTATGAAAATAAAACTCAGTGTACTACACCTAAAAATGTAATACACTGCAAAGGCTTTTCTCAAACCATTGATGAACTATTTAAGGTTTTAAATACTACTTTAAATTGTTACCGTAATTACTTTCTTCTTTGATTTTTTTCACATGTAAACAGCAGAGTATCTGATTTTAGAGGAACATTAAAGTGAGAACCTGTACCTGTTTGATTCTTCTCCTTTGTAATAGTCTGCTGCTTGTTCATAATGTGCAATAGCCTTAAAAAAAAGACAAAATACTGTCAACAAATAAGCCCTAAAGCTGCAGCATTAATACCAGTGTGTAGTATTATCGGACTGTGTGACCTCTGCTGGTATCACCTTTTCAATATCCACCAGATCAGACTCGTAGATCTCTGCGATACTGATGTGGTGTTTGGCTGCAATGGTGAATCTTCCCTGGAGGGGCAAGAGAGCAGAAATCATTACTAAGTGGATCTTTGCACAGACGCCTCTCCACTCAATGAAAGTGTTGTGTTCCAGTCTCAGTGCAGAGAGGCGAGGTCAAACAGTAGCCTGTGGCTTCACATCTACAAGGTTTTAGCATTTAAAATTAATCCCCTCTAAAGGAAACAGCAAGAAGGTAATTTGATCAAAGTATCAGCAATGAATAAACAAAACAGTGAGCTATGAATATGTTGATATGAGCCCAGAGACAGTCTGCAACAGTACATTAATATGTATGAAGATGATTTTTAGCAACCCACATGAAGTGATATGCAGTCCTATTTAGTCAAAAGAAAGCACAAAAATAAAAACGACACATCCAGATTTACTGCGGTGGATCAGAACACACATGAACACTTTCTGTGTGCATCTTACCATGTCTGTGTATATATCGATGGACGCATTTAAACACTTGATTGCCTCTTTTGGCAGCATTAAGGGAAGAGGAGGGAACAGTTAGACATCATGTTAGCTTAGTTCACATCTAACAGACTCTTGCACGGCACCCTGTCCTGCCCAGGATGCTACATCAGCAGGGTGAAACCAGGTGAACGATATGATTCAAGCTGAGGTAGGCTGAATTTATTTTGGCATCACGGAGCAAAAATTTCACAATAAGCCTTCAGCAGTTTGTAAATCAAGGCGTTGGGGAGGAAAGAAGGCTTCTGCACCTTCTGTTTTCTCTGTTTTCAAGCTTTGGATGGTGGAAAACCTGATTTATTGGTAGAAAAGTTTCTGCTCCAGCACGGGCAACAACTACCTGTACTACAAAGCATCTTATTGCACATATTGTCATAATCAGAGTCTGACAGAAAATGCAGTAAAACGTGTCAATGTTGGTGAAGCGTACTCATAGAAGTGCAGTGCCTACTACAGTCAGAGCCAACCATTTTTCTCCTGGACAGATATGTTGCTGATTTTGTTTTCCTGTAATATCAAAATGTGTGAAAAGGCTGATTTCCACTGCAGGAACTTGAGGCAGGCTGCACAACATTTACAGGATTGGCCTCCTAATCTACTCTTTCAGACTTTCTGTTTCATTGTAGGATCCACCAGATGCAGCCACAACCCAGACTGCATCAAGACAAACCGCAGTTATTATTGAACATAATTCCAGTTTTATGAGAATGCAGGAAATAGGGCAATTGTTATGTTAGTCTGTGGCGAACTTTACATTCTTGACGGTGATATTAGAGAAGACAAGAACATCGAAAGGGCCAGTAAAATGGCGCATTTTGTCTTAAATGTGCATCAAGCTAGGTCCAGAAGTTTTTCAGGGCCCCTTAGGAGCACCTGCCCTACAATAAGCACCATCTTCTCCCCCAAAAGAGGTTTTACAGAGAATTTCTGCGGCCGGAAGATGCACAAAGGTTTATCCCACTTTAAAATGGCCCTGCAGCAGAAGCCAGCTCACAATCATAACTATATTCATATAGTACCTTAGAAACAGAGTTTATTAAAAATGAGGCTATTTAGAAAGACCACTGAACAACAGAAGGACAGTCAGGCCAAACAGAACAAGAACAAAAAAAAAAGCCCAGAGAGGCGAAAATGGTAAAAGATTTACCCCAAAAAATCAATACAACCAACACCAGTGGATAGAAAAAAGTTAGTGAGTGAAATGAAAGAAAATAGAGCCTAAAAGCATAAAAACAAAGCTAACAATAACAATGGTAATAACAATAAGAGTAAATAAATACAATAAATAAGTGTAAAAAACAATTTGTTTAAAAATAGTAACAAAAAACATATGAATAAAATAGTGGCTGATTAGATTGTAACGGTAGATTTTCCATTAGAGCTGGCAGAGAGTGGCAGTGTTGAATGCTGCTAATAGTTTAGCCTTCTACTAACTATAGCCAAAAGTTCACAGCTGTGGCTGATTCAATTTATGTTCATGTTGATGTTTACAATCAAACTTGCATTGCACATGTGAATAAGCACATGCATATACCAGTTTACCATATTCAACTCTGCAGTTTATTTCTTTACTTTTCCCAGATTTCCACCTACCCCAGCTTTAGCTTCTTATATGTTGCATCCTGTCAAACGTTGCATACAAACAGTGAAATCCTCAGCCAGCCCTCCCTCAAAACAAAAGCCACATGTGTGCTTAGGAGACATTAAATGAGGCCACAGTGAGCACAAAGAGACCAATAAATCAACCACCGGCAAATACCATGCAGCTCAAGGACAGGTCTTACACAATACAAAGGATCAGCTGATGAAGTATAAACATTAAAGCAAAAGAAGACAGGTTAAAAAAGCAGATGCCTCATTGCAGAAGGCTCAGGCTTTAACTGCCCAACTGTATTCATGAAAACATTAATGAAGGCAGGGGCTTTAATGATAAAAGATATTAGTGCTGCCCAGTCAACTCTTCTTTCTCTTGAACAGTTTAAATGCTGCATTAGAGTTATCATGGTGGTAAAAGGGTGAGACTGTGTGTGCATTAAGGCCATCCGAGGTGAAGTTTGAACTTAATTAGCAGCCACAAGGTCTTACCGTTGGGGTCGGACTTCTTGTACGCATTTCCTGCATCGATGAAACTGGTAGCACAGTCGTGTTTGTTCTGCAGCTGCATGTGTAGACGTGCAGCCTTGCAGAATGCATTTCCAGCAGCTAAAGACAAGGGAAAGGTGAAAAGGGCAGGAAAAGAAAGTCAATACTCATATTTATGCACATAATTCCGCCTTTTTTTTAAACTTGTGACACCTTCACAAGTGCTGCGCTTTGCACTTATAGAACCAAAAAAAAACACAGCACACAATCTTACAGCCTCTCAAGTGTGTTCAAACTGTTAGGTTGGATATCTGAAGTAATAAAAAGCCCATCGCACCGCTCCAGTTCTTGGCCATCTTGAACATGTTGGCCGCTCTGCAGTACATCTCACAGGCCTCCTCTACTTTGTGATGTCCTCTAGAAAAACACAGGAGAAAAAAAAGAAACAGTTTTGAGTAAAGAAGCAATTTTCATGATAGTTCATGAGTCTGTCCGACATGTTACTGTGCAGCAAACCAAGCTGGAATCAGATTGGTTTATCTAAATCCCTCCACAAAGGCTCTATAGACCTCCATCCCATCATGACCAGAAGTGGATCCCTGGGAGTTCCCTGTAGTCGTAATAATACTGTGGCCATTCAGTCATGGCAAAGGATTACATCACTGCATGCTTGGCCACAGAATTACCAGCATAAAGCCTGCCAAGGGATGAGAACTGCAGCGTAGTAACATCTGGGGGTCATGTCGGGCACAGCTTTAGGAAAAACACTGAGTCACACAAGACAATGACTGCTGGCTTTCTGTATTTTGCACCTATTCAAGCAAATTTTTCTTTCTTTCTCAGTCATACATATTATTTGTATGCTGAGTCATCTCTGTAGCATCACAATGCTTAATATATAACAGCATGATGTGACACATTTGGTCTGTGTCAAAATATTGCACTTGGCCCTATTGTTATGTTGACAATGTCTTGAATATTTGTTCAGGCCTGTGCGAAATATACAAAACTAAGATAGGAGTTAAATAACACCATATTAATGGCATGCCTTGGGGCAACTTAAAATTGTAAAGGCTGGAGAAAATGTTGACTATTCAGAATAACAAATATCAACAACATCGTTTTGACTGGTCATAATCACACTGTGACTAGTCAGAAGTAGTGTTCACGTTATCTATAATATCATTTTGGCTGGATAAAATGACAGGGGTAGCTGTAATTCAGTTTGGATTTGTTCAAATCAAACGTGCAGACATCTCCAGCTTCATAATGACTAGTCCAGGGGTGTCAAACTCAGTTCCTGGAGGTCCACTATCCTGCATGTTTTAGATGTTTCCCTCTTCCAACACACCTGATTCAAATGATCAGCTTATCATCAAGCTCAGCAGAAGCCTGATAACGAGCCTGATCATTTGAATCAGCTGTGTTGGAAGAGGGAAACATCTAAAACATGCAGGATATGGCCTCCAGGAACGGATCTTGACACCCCTGGACTAGTCTAAAGCAAGCTCATGCATGGCTTCACATTGAAACAGTGTTAGCAGAAGTAATGGCAGCAGCTGTGGTGGATGTTTTTTAAGAAATTCATAAAAATACAATGAATTAGGAACAGCAAATCAGCAAGTAGCTTGTGGTGAAGGAGAGCTGTACTAATTCATAACTTGTGGTTGAAATTTGCAAGAAGTTTGGCTTCAGTCTCCTCTGATATGGCAGTAAAATGGTTGGTCAGATGTGGATACTGTTACAATGCTGCAGTGTCTTTCAGCACACAATTGCATTTAGTCAAAGCAGAATTCAAGTTTAGAAAATATATGTCACACTGAATACTTCAAACTTAACTAAAGATATTTTAAAGGGCAATGGAGACTTCTTGATGCTGAATTATGACAAGAGACAAAAAAAGGTTTAGATATCTGATACTGGAATTACATCAGGTCAAAAATACAGCTGGAGGTAACTGCAAATAAAATGGTGAATATCGCACTGAGAAACCACAGATAAATGAACTGTGAAGTGATGTCCTTTGTCCAAGAAAGAATGACATTGTGGATATCTAACATGTTTGTTTTGACTCAGAACAATTGAATTATATTTGCTTATCTGTAATACATATCCAGTGTAGGTATTAAATGTCAGTACGAATTTACCATTGTCTGCAACCTTTGAAATGACAACCATGTGGCAGTCAGTTCGATTTTTGGAATGTATGAATGCAGGCATAACAAATAATAGACAAAGGCACTTGTCATTAGGTAATGTGTTCATTTTGTTGATGCCAGTCTGATAAACCAAAGTTTGCAAAACAGGTGCTTCCCAGAAGAATGCTCACTGTCATCCCTGTAATGTTTGTGTTTTTTGCACTCCATACCATCATTCAGGTTCACCTTATCCCATAAGAAACCTTTAAATATTTGGAGGATTAAGGAAGGCGTTAACCACAAATAAAGGCAGCTGCTAATGTTTATCTGTGTTGCTTCAAGTGTTTAATTAACAGTTACTGCTTTGGGGATTATGACAGGATTAGCACACGTGTTCGGGTTTTCACTGATGAGGGTGTTTTCAACAGAAACTGGGGTGTTGATTTTGAAAGATCCTTGAGTTGACATTAACCACAAAGGAGTGAACTGTTCAGGCAACACAGCAGCATACAGTATAGTAACTTATACCGTAAATGTCAGCTGAATGAAACAACAGAAAAGGCTCCAACAAAGTAGGTATTTTAACCTTTAAAGTTTGCTGCTGCGTAGCTTCCAGGCCATCGCCAGGTCCTGGAAAGAGTCGTGATCTGCTGGCTTGTTTACAATCAGGGTAACAGCTAACTTAGCTAACTGACTTGCGGAAATTATAATACCGTTTGTCACGTGGAATATCTCTCTGGCTTCCTGTCTAACTAAACTTATTAAGCATTTTAACATGTCGAAAACTAACCTAGCTGCCTGAGTGTAAGTCTGTGTAGAAACAGGCTGCGTGCCAACTTTGCTGCGGACACTTGACGGCTGCTAGCTGTTGTTCTTTGGTGCAGTGCTGTCTTACCCTCCGAACATCCCTCCCAAGAAAGAGCCGGAGGACTTGACTTTTTTGTCGGCGTCTGCCATCAGCTGAATCGCCTCCTTCTCTTTCCCGGAGTTGTCCATTTCTTTCTATTTCTGTGTCTGGAACAAACTTAAAAGTGAGGCGGAAAATGCCCGCAGAGGATTCAGCTGTGTACAGTGAGGATTACAGTCGACGGGTTTACTTAGCGTAGGCGTGTACAAGCTAGTGGCTTAGGCGAACGGCGGGGCATCATGGGAGTCTGAGTGCCGTACTCCGTAAAAGCAGTTGAAAGCTAACCAATAAAAAACTACAACTCCCAGTGAAACGCCATGCTATTTTTACAGTTCGTTACGTAACATCTGTTGGCAAAAATACATTTAAAATTCAATTTTTTTGTAAAATTTTAACACAATATTAAATAAAATGTTACTTGAAATTCTCCGTGTATTACAATTATTTTATTTTTATTTATTATCGTTCAGTAGCAGCGCAGTCGGTGTACGTTGCTTATCCATACAGCAGAGGGCGCGATAACATTACAACTAAAACCAAGCTTTACTTTCGTAAGTATTCTTTGTTTTATTTCACTTCTAAGTACTTTCACACATTAGTCAAAAGTTCAATAAAGCTTTTTGGATTTTTTTAATAACTACTACGACCGTTTTAAATCGATCTTCTCGCAGTTCAGACAATTTTTAGCTCAAAAGCCAGGGGTTGCTAGCAAAATTACTGAGAGCTCGCGGCCGGAAGTGCATTTTTCAAGTACATGTACATTGAGTATTTCAATTTTCTACATTTTGAAGGACATTACTGTACCTTTTCAAAGAAATGATAGATTCAGTCACTTTTACATTACCAATTCATGTATAAAATATGGCTGAGGAGTAAAATAAGCCCTCGCTTCTAATGGAGTGTGTAGCAGTCTAAAGGAGGCCATTTAGAAAAAGTCTGTTTGCTTCCTTTTAATACAGTTTAATGATGTGGAATGATGTAAAATTCCACATTTTACAACTCACATTGATATTTGCTACTTTTATAGTGTACAACAGAACAGAAGACACCCTGAGCAATATTACCTCTCAGCAGCTGCATTATTTTAAAACTGGAGAGTCAATCACTTTCTCCTATGAACACTGAAAAACAAATACTTAAGAAAGACTATATTGAAGTAAATGCATCTGGGACCACTGACACATAAATTACTAAACTTGTGATCATTAACATTGTGTTCAGCTGTGTTGTCAATCAGCCCAATTGCATGACCAGAGTTATAAAATGAGCTATGAACATGAGACGTTTCATAGTTGGATCTATGGGCTGTGTCTGTCTGAATGTCTGCATCATGGCTTCACGTGGAAAACCATCGTCAGAGGAATAACTAACTGTGAGGCCCTCAGGCTTCTCAAGGATGGAAAAGAACAGAGTAGTGGCCAACTAAAAATCAGTTGAGGCACAGTTGCAATTGTAATTCAGAGCAGGGGTGTTTAAACATGCGGCCCGCAGGCCAAAACTCCGAGATTAATCTTTGCTAAAGAACATGAAAAGAAGCCTGATGAATGTTGGGAGCACATTCCTTGTTCAGATGAGATCAAGATAAATTTGTTTAGCTAAGATTGGGTCCAGCATGTTTGACATGAACCTGGTCAGGGCTACAACAGTGAATGCTTAGTTTTGTTAGTTTTGACAGTTAAGCATGCAGGTGGGAGTGTGATGAAATGGGGATGCATCACTGTAAAAGGTGTTTGCAAGTATGTGGCCTGGCCAGACTCCACTTAAACACCTTTGTGGTATTTTAAAAAGAAAGTTGGAGCAACCCCTCCAGCACAGAGTCGCTGATATGGGAACAATGGCAGAACATCTTTTCAGAAATTTGGTCTCCTCCAGACAGAGGAGGACTTGTTCTGTCATCAAAGCTAAAGGTGGATACATGAAGTACTCAGAAAGCAGTAATGAAATCTGTACTGAACTGTACTGTACTGTTAAGAGCTACTTATGTTGTGAACTGTATTACTCCTTTCAGTATTTTATATATTAACTATGTGCTGTTTCATGTGAAGGTTTGTCGATCTGCCAGTTTTAGTTTCTGCTGCCAATGATGCCAGCCTGCTGTACAGAGGAGGCCTTATCTCATCTCTCACAGATGTAAATCAAAGAAGCACAGTTTCAGGGAGAAAGACATGACGGTGAGTTTACACAAATAATTCTGAAATTATTCTGCCTCAACAGTGACTAAAGCTCTGCTTATATAGAAATATTATACTTTGGCCTTTTATCCTGCAAGTTAGGAGTGTCAGAGATGAATGTAATAAGATTAAGTGTGAATTTGCTCTTCTCTTATGAAGACATGAGTCAGTGATCATGGTTTATTGCAGTAAATAACTCTGATGGACACTTAGAGAATTCAAAATTTATAAAATTTCCACGCAAATTATTTTTTCAAAAAGCACAATAAGTCTGTCAAGCCAAGTCTCCTAGGAACTGAAGATTCTTCCAAGCCAGGTTAGGGTGTAACACATAAGCACCTGTGTAATAATTAAGCAATATGTTATTCAATTAAGATTAAGCTTACAACAGCTGAGGCTGCTGCAAATGAAACTGATCAGTGATGAACCAGTTTCAAGGTCCATTTTGATACTCTGCCAGACAGTCGCCATAAGATATTTACTTCAGTCATCTCGACTACTATTGAGCGTGCTCTTACTAATTAACGAACCTTAACCTGTCTTTTATTGTAGAAATATACCAATGTTGTAGTCACGTTTTCTTGCACTGTTGTTGTTTTGATGTCCTGGTATTCTGCTTATATCCCCTGCTGTTTAAAATCCCTAAACATAAAAATGTATATATTATTTATATGTGGTTTGTTACCTGTAATTATTAGAAATGTTATTAATGGTATAATTTACTAATCCGTTATTGATCAGTTATGACCAACAATCTTAGAGGCGAGCTTTTGGAAAATACTCCAGCACAACATTTTCCTTGTCTGCAGATAGCACTATTACCGAATAGAAGCTAACAGCCTCGTTATTACTTATATTTCTAATCTAATCAGGACAGCACACTGACGCGAGGCAGCTTCTGTTTCGACTTCTTAAATGTAATATAAAAGAGCCCTTATGTAATTTTTGGCTCACCTGCTTTATATTTTGCACGTAACCACAGCCACTCTGAAATTAATATTTAATTGCATGCAGGATTGCTAAATTTATTAGTACTTTTACAGCACTCTGTAAAATAAAAACATATAGCTGATTGAATGTATAAACAAAACTGTCATCAGCTTGCAGATATAAATTCTATGTCTATCAGAATTAATCCCATATTAACTCTGGTGTTTGGCTTGCCAAT
Source organism: Acanthochromis polyacanthus (assembly GCF_021347895.1). Lineage (NCBI taxonomy): Eukaryota > Metazoa > Chordata > Actinopteri > Pomacentridae > Acanthochromis > Acanthochromis polyacanthus. The sequence continues at coordinate 5,152,779 of NC_067128.1, forward strand.
AATTCAGGTATTCTGTAACTGATTTTAACTTTAATTGCCTGGTCTATTCCTAAGATTCAACAGTATCACGCTGTAGCTTTCAATTAAAATGGCAAAATCTAGACTCTTTCCAGCAATGAGACCAACTGCAGCCTTCTTGTCATTTTACAGCCTAACTTTTGCAAAACATGTATTAAGAAACAGTGAAACACAAAATAAGCAAACATAAGTTTTATTTACATTACAAGTGGCAGTTCATGGTCCACATTAAATTCATTAATTCTTCCTTTTTGTTTTATCATACAGATATACATGCATTAATCACTAGTTTGTAGGTGACAGATTGTGCAGAGACAGCTATTTACAATCAGCATCATGTAAATGGATTCAAGGGTATCTGGGGACAGAAAATAATCTGTCGCGCAGTATGGAGTATTGTGAAGGTGGTATAGAAGTACACACATCTGAGCCCAGCTCCATTGTGATGGATGATGAGTGAGGTACCAGTGATGCTGAAGCTAAAGGCCAGAAACAGAAAGATGTGATTGTATTCCAATTAAGGCTGTGGCAAGTGTGTTCGCTAACAAAACATTCTGCTTTCTTAGAGTTAAGGCTACAGTACATACAGTATGCAGAGCGCAATTTACACCAACAGCAGCAAGGAGCAATCAAGAAGTTCGGAAACTGTGTGAGAATGTGCAATAATGCTAACAGGAGCTTCTGTGAGTGTGGATCACGTTGCATTACAACATTGGGGTTTGTTTTACATATATTTTTGTTTTAAAAACACGAGTCTTTGCAATGAAAGACACAAGGAGCATGTGCATTGCTTAAATTTTTCTGTGCGTAGTTGTGCACCATGAATCATACCGAACTCCACTTTAAAAGGCGTCTGAGGACAACATTCGCCGTTAACCTGAACTGTACCACGATGTCATGTGGTTGATCCGGTTGTGCTGTAACCTCAGAGTGTGGTTAGTTTTTTTTTTGTTAAACAGTCACCATATCTTTTGATTGCACCTCTTATTAATCACCAAGTCAAAAAGTAGGAGTTTAAAGACATGAAAAATGGGAGCAACTAAAACAGTCATACAGGTTATATAAAAACCACCAAGGAGCGAGTTCTTGTTAATGGCAACCTGCACCCTCATCCAAATGCAGCTGATTGTGACTGGTAGGAAACATGGCCAAATTTGAGACCATGAAAATAACGCTTCAGGTAATGGCTTCATGCACTGAATCAAACACACCAGCAGAAACTGAGAAATAACAGCATCGCCCTGCATCATCATAATTCACCACCCGTAAAATATCACAAGCAGGACATTTTTAGCACTTACACGATGAGGAAATGAAATTTATTGGCTAAATAAATATTAACTGAAGTATTTAACTTCCTTATTTAACATGGTTTCCTGATAATAAAGATCAGACTGTTCTGGTCCCGAAACAATCTGCCGTCTGTCAGACCAAAAAATAAATAAAAAAGTCAGATTTTGGCTGAACTTCCATGTTTCAATAGAAAGCCTACATAGTAAAACTGCTGATGACACAAGACGAAATGTGGAGCGGAGATGGGTAAAGTGGTGTTTACCCCGGTGACTATTTGTGAAAGATTAAAGACACGCGAAATGTTTTGTGAGCTTAAACCCGCGTTCCCACCGTGGTCCTCTTGAGTGAGTACAAGTGTGAACAATAAGGTGTGTTGAACGGCTCAGAGGTGTTTAGGAGGAGCTGAGGCCAGAATCAGACTCCACGCTTCCAACACATGGTTTGGAGGCCGTGCAGGGCGCCATGGAGCAGGGGATGGAGTAGCAGGAACAGGTGGAGCTGTTCAGGGTCTCCTCTGTAATGACCTCCTGCAGGGAGTGTTGCGCCTCTACCTGGAAGATGTTTGGTTGCTCTCCTTGTTCTTCACAGATGCTAGAGGAAGAAGGAGATGTTTGTGGTTAGATACTGATGCATGTTGCAGGCCTATCACATTAAACTCATTCTCTCCTTTTAAATAATTTACTTGGAACAAATAAGTTAGGCAATGCAATTTCATAATGCACAAATCTTCAAAGTGATACGTTATCAGTACGGCTAAGTGGAAATAATGTCAGTACAAACTTGCAAAAAAAAAAGTAATTTATCTGATATAAGCTGCACCGAAATTTCTACTTGCAAGATGCAAAAATACGAAGACTACTCCAGTGCAGCTCTAGACTATCTAGCAAAGAAGTAATCTTCCCAAACAGTAATCCACACTTTTTTTTTTCATGCAACCATGTCAATAGAAGCAGCAATATCGGCTGCATTCATGTTGATTTTGGGAATGATTGCACTGGTCGACACTTTGGCAGTGAGAAGGAGCCATTTCTGATTGTTCTTAACCCTCTGAACCCAAAAACACAGGTGGGTTTAAAAGCAGAAAGAACATTCCAATTTTCAACTTTCTAATGGTCCTTAAACATATCGTGTGTGTGATGTGCTGTTTCATCTGGAAACCTCGCCAAAAGTAAGCTTAAAGTCGTTACAATTAATCAAAATCACTTTACTATATTTGTCGTATTTAGGAATTTGCCAAAATGAAAAGTTTGCACCAGATTGTAATAATAAAAAAAAATGGTTTGGTTGAACTCGAGCAGATAGGAGACAAGTTAAAAATGTAAATAAGAACATGTCTCCAGTATGTACAGCCACCATTTTTCCAGTATTAGTGACACCTGTAAGTATTTGGGAAAATGTTGTACATGTTTTTTTTCAACTTTTGTAAAATGAATAAACAATGCATAATAGACACATTTGAGTTTTCTCTTTCTAGCCATGCTTGTTCTGTTTCCATTGAGGAACAGCAATTTATAATACAGTGAAAAGTGAGTCCACAGTGAGGAAAATAATAACAGGGGCAAATAAAAACACCGACCTGGGTTTCAGAGGGTTAAAGCATTTTTGGATGCCATCTATGCTTTGAGCTCACTACTTGACTTTTCACCTGCCTGGCATGTTCACTTTGTGAAGCAACGCCCACGGGCTTGACACGAAACTTCACATAATGGCAACAGTGAGTTTACTTTGGGTGGACCACCTTATCAGCTACATTTGGGTGGCTCAATTTTACAACCTGCACCAAAGCAGATTAGGTCAAGAGTAAAGAAACAAAAAGCATCACGCCATCTGTCTGCGAGCATCATCAAGTTATCAACCCCATCTCTTAAAGTGAGCACACTTGTAAGAAGCCTGTAGCCAGTTTCTTGAAATGTAGGATGTCTGACCGACAGAATGGCCTCAATAAACTGACTGTGTTTCACTTATTTCACCAAACAGGCTGTTAAAGGATTCACCAAATGGAAGGCAGAGGGTCCAGTGCGATCACCCCTTTGGTAAAGAAATCAAACTGTAGTACAAGCAGATCATCCACAAGCTTGACAGGTGCAAATAATAGAAAGTATATTTGTGAAAAATAAGCTGTGACAAATGAAAGTTTTTGAGAGGTGGAGAGTTTTTGTGATATAAGGCTTGAATGCATGTACTTGTTGGACCTGTGGGTATAAACCACTGGGTGTTCATTAATCGCTTCATTGTTGAGTCTTTTTGTGAGTGTTTTCAGCAGTTGTGTTTTTACATATTGAAAAGTTTTAAAGAGTTCAGAGCAAAGCTAAGGAGGCTTCAGGTGGCTTATAATGATGCTTTCAGGATCCTGTTGAGACTTCCCAGGTGGACCAGTGCGAGCCAGATATTTGTGAATCGAAATGTTCTCACTATGCATGCTGTGATTAGGAAAGTTATGTATAATTTTATTTGTCGTTTGAATGTGTCACAAAATGAGCTTATTTTGTCTTTAATTGAGCCTATAAGGAGTAGCACAAGGTATACATCCAGTTTGTGGAAACATTGGATGAAGTGTTTGTATGTTTTTTAGTGTTGTAATGTTTTCTGTGTTTTTTATGGACCAATGGAGTCTGAAATAAAGTTTATAATAATAATAATAATAATATAAACGTAGTGAGTATGTATGGCTGTGAAGGCGCTGTTATGATATGAAACTTGCGTACATTAATTTTTAGGAAAATGAACAGCTAAAGTTACAGAAGCCAATACGTCATGCACTGAACAAGCCATTCAGTCTTGGTGCCTCTTGCTTCAAAAATATCACTGAATATTACTTCAAGCATGCTTAAACTACTAAAAAGGAAGCCTTTGATAGCATACCCGAAATGATACACAGCCATTTAGAAAATAAAGACTAAAGACTTCACTCTCATCTGTAGAAACTGGCCTCAAAAATGATAAACATGGCAGTTGACAAATCAAACAACTGTGTTTGGTACCATCCCAGTTTTTAAGATTTCAAAACAGACAAAAACCACAACTGTTACTGGACTACTAAAGCGTAGGAAATGCGATCAGTCAACCGTCTTGAATCATTGTCAAGGAACAGTATGTTGTTCCTGTAGCATTTAATGAGTGATATATATTTAGATAGTAATTGAGGGGAGGCGCGGGGCGGGGCGGGGCGGGGCGGGCAAAAACAAGCCAAGGGGTTTAGAGTGAGTACATCCACAAAACACAGCCAGGAACCAGAGAGACATTACGGGACTCTGGAGAACTTCAGTCAAAATGTGGCACCAAGCTTTCACAAATTCTGCAAGAAAGAGGCACAGTTATAACATCAACCTGGAGATGTCAGTTGTTTTTATTTCAGATTAAGTGGAATCTGCAGGGACTGCTAGGTAGTAATTAGGGGTCTATGGTTTCTGCAAAGGTCTGCAAAAGTCTGGGCCGAAATGTGAACATAAATGTAGAGCAAATGTCATTGTAAAGTGAAACACAGAAGTGAAACGGCTGAACAAACACGACCTGCTGGTCACGCAGCTTTGTTGAGACCAGAAAGACAAAATTCCTGCTCTGCCACCATCGACAGCTTTACATAACCACACTGGCTCTTGCTGTAAATGAATTTCCCACTCACAGATTACTCAACGAATAATCAAACCTTTTTGTCTGAAGCTATGACAGATGCCAAATAATTACCATGCCTGCCAGTGCTTGATTATATAACACCATAAACCCTGACAAACAGCTGAGTGTTCATGTGAAAAGGAGCTATGAATGGAGTAATCTGTTGATGAAAATGAAATGCCTGCTTAATAACTCAGGTGTGGAGTCAGCCAGGACAGAAACAAAACCGAATGGGACAAGGTCCAGGGGGTTACTTAACAGGCTTCAGCACGAAAAGCTGAATTCAGAGAATGTTTATCAAGATGTTTTATCTGTGCTTGATTAGAATGGTTCATGTCTGGACAGGAGTAGTTTGTAGCTCACAGTGTGGCCTCATCCACTGACCTATGAGTTAAAAGAGCAATGAAACATTTCACATAAGAGCATGAAGAACGAGGATATTCTGACTTAAATGTACTGCATTACTTCCAACTGCAATTTTTTTTCATTAAATGACTTAAAGATAAAGAATTATGTCTTTTTTTTTTAAAAAAAAAGCATGCATTAAATAAGTAGAACATGTGGTGACAATTGATAAGTACATGCTAATACGGCTATGACCCATAGCTAGTTCTGGTAAAAAGCTCATCAGCCAGGTGAGCTGTAAAAACACAACACGATTAACAGGTGTCACTTTGCAATATGTAATGGAAGTATGGGATACGAGTACTGAAAGTGGAGGAGCGACATAATACATATTCATACCATCTCAATCTTAATTCCTGTTAAGGTTGAAGATTTAATGAATCTCAAATCAAAGTTGTGATTTGAAGGACTGAAAAAAAGCAAACTGCAAAAAACTAGATAGATGTTTTGTAACGTGTTTGACCCAGATTTTTAACAGTGATTTCACAGATTCATGCCGTCTTGTGTGACAGTAACGTTTTTGTCATTAGCTCATGTGATAATGCTCCGTTACATGTGACACAGAACACTAAACTGAAACTAGGCTTGAAATCAAATCGCAACATCTGCCAGAGAAGTTGGAAAACTCCGATTGTGTGTTTTCCCCATATGGTTCAGCTCTAATGCGCAGTGTGCGTTTAACATTGTTTAAACTGGTCTGCGTCTCCGTGTGTAAACAGTCTGATTTTCAGCCTGTACCAAAACAACAGCACTGTGACACAACCTGTAGCTGGAAATCATCACAGTTCAGCGACACATTCGACAGCAGCGTATGTTCCTGTTAATCATTTACCTGCTGGGAGTAAGGAAAGTTTGTTTAAACAACAGCTGATGGCTGAAAGCTGTAGCAGCTCAAATTTAATAAAAGCCAAAACACAATACTGTTCAGGAAATAACTATTTTCTTGAGTGTTCTTGGTGGACAGGCAAACACTAAAGTGAATACTGGGGAAACATCCATCCATTATCTACACATAGCTTTATCTTCTGGAGGTTTGCGGGCAAATGTAAAACATGTCTGATAAAATGTTATCAGACTTTCATGTTACATAAACACCAGCCTTTAGAGAACTATGAGTCAGCAATCTAAGAAATTCACACTACAACCAATAAGTGTGTTTCTGGATATAAATAACTACCATAACTAATCTTTCCCATTTACAAAAAAATGATTGGAAAGCTTTGAAAAAAAAAAAAAAGAATTTTGTTTCTCAAAGTTAATTGCAACTGCCAGTATGTCTTTAGTGTCAGCTGATGAACATGTAGCAATGAACAATGAGAAGCAAAGTAGTAAAGACAAATCCAAAAGAAGAGGAGACCAGTAACAGCAATCCCTTCTTCCTGCTTGCACTGAGCCTAAACACCACATAGATGTTTGTGGTTCTACAAGAATTCACGTGGCAGCCACAGATACGCATGCCGAATTATAACCCACCTATCATAGATGAGCCCGTCTATTCCTTGCTGCCTCAGCTTCCTCCTGGTCTCGTGATCATTGTTGTCGTCTCCCCAGCAGAACACCACCAGACCTTTAGCCTGGGCGTCCCCGATGTAGTTCAGGTTCTTTAACAGCTCCTCGGTGTGGGCGCTGATTCCCTGGAAGAGCAGCAGATAAAGTTCAGTGAATGAAAAGAGGACAGCATGTTTAAGTTTTTACACTCCTGTGCATCACAGTTCACAGAATGGTATGCTAAATTCCCCTACAAGCTGTTGAAAGTCTTTTAGAAGAAGAAAAAAATTGGAGAAGGAAGCAACTGTAGCATTAGCAATTTCCCCTTGGGGATCAATAAAATATTTCTGGTTCTCAAGTGACTATATTGAGAATTTTTCCAAATTTGCATGAGAAATTTTATTATAAAACTGGTCGATATGCTCTCATTTGGCCAAATTCTTGTTGGCCAGACAACCTTCAGTGTTAATTTAAACAAGAAGAAAGTGCGACATAAATAGCCTTACGGGATTAATCCATTATTTTTAGCAATTAGAGGAGCAGACTACCTGTACACATGACTTTGCTGTGCTGCAAACACTTGTTTAGTTTATGATTTATTTAGGCTGATAAGGCTAGTAGATGGAATGCTAGCAGATAACACGCAGATTCTCTTTTCCTTGTGGCAAATTGATTGACTGAAGTAGGTACGATTGCAGCCGACCAAGATTTTCTTTGGTCGGCTGCAGCTCTACCATGCAAACAGTTCTCACCAGAATATTTTCACTCTGCGCAAAACTGATGGCGATCTGAGTTGTCTGGCAGCGGATGTCCATCAGCTCCGGATACCGGTCTGTTACTCCCTGAGTCAGGAAGAGGATGGGGTACTTGTTCTGCTTACGACGCACCCTGACGGACAAATAGAAGCAGATCTCATCAACTGCTGGAGAACACCAAATCCTGAAGCAGCAATAAGCAGTTCCACATTCTAAGTGATGCTTTCCAGTGTTACAAGCGGAACTACCTGAAGATAAAGAAAAAAATATTACGCGTTTTCAGTTTGGTTCAAAGGTTCTTTTTCTACTCGAAGGCACGCGTTTGTGAACGGCATGCAGTTTCTACGGCTCATTAGACCTCAAAGTGTGCACTTAATCCAATTGCACTTACATGGTGCAGACATCTGGGTCAAAGCAGGAGAACACAATCCGTCTTTTTCCACCTTTTTGCAGAACGCAGGACAGAACAATGTCGAGGAAGGTGTTCATGTTGAAGTAGCTTGACAAGTTTCCGTCCCATGATCCATCCTGTTAACACAAAGTGGTGAGAAACATCAGCTTATTTTAGAAATTAAAAGCCGCTTGTTTTTCCCTTTTCTGTTGTAGAATATACTCACCTTCATCTGGGAGATCCATTTGAGCTCAATGTTGAAGCCAACATGTTCAGGAATAGCTTGAAATATCTACAAATTATAGATAGCAATCTTACTGTCACAGAGTTAGACTCAGTGGAGGAAAAGTCAGTGATATCCTCACTGAAATTATGTTTTATTTAAGATGTGAAATGTAGGTCAACGTAGGTCTAACAGATGTGCTGCACTGGCAGTTTATAGCTACTGCTAATTGTAAACTCTTGTCCTCAGGTGGGCTTTTACATCTCCATTACAGTTAAAATATACAACTTTAATTCTCAGCAGACCACAGTATGCCATAGATCATAAAATATTCATAGCAAAGCACATCATCATAACGTTATGCACCTGTGAGAGAGAGGGAAACGGCTGATGCTCATCGATTTCATCTTCATCGTCCAGCAGATCTGAAGAATAAACAAAACAAATAACTGTTAGAGTTCATAACAAAAATGATCTGTTCTGATTATACATGAATCACCACTTTGCTTTGATGTACAATGAGCCACACAAACTAATCCTTGTTCAAAACTGAACTTGTGCTTCTCTTTTTATCTGCTCTGCAAAAAAAAACAAAACAACACACTACTTTGTGGAGCAAAGCTAAAATTTAAGCACGTTATGAAATAAAGGCACATTACCTACTAAAATCATAACATTTTACAGCTTAGCCACTTAAATCTTTCATCCAAGCTCTGAGCAGCCAGGGCCAGGCATGAAAAAAAACACACAAAAACAGAAGCATACCTTTGTGATCACTTCCTTTCATGGCAGCGGGATGAGCCAGCTGTGCAACAAAAGAAACCACACATTATGGCATTAAACACCAGGAAAAAAACATCATGGTACTCGTTTGGTTGGTGGAATGAGTTTAGTTTTGGTTGCTGGATTTGGGCTTTTTACAATTAATTCTTACAATGACTGATATTTTAAAACGCTCCGCTTACAAAGAACCAAAAGTAAGTAAATCTGGTCACATCAAGTCTGAGTTGCTACAATAACCAAATGGAGACTAGAGGCTTCTCTGTGTACAGCGGCTTAGCTAGCGGCTACTATGCCCTGCATATGACACATTTAAGGAACTTTGGTAAATTGTAGTGTCCTTTAACACACAGTTTATACATATTTTTCCTTTAGAAGATGCAAGGAGGAGATGTAAGATTTGCACATTAGTGGCAACGTAGCACAAGATGACATTAAAGCAGTGCTGTGTTTAATCAAATATTAGATTTAATCCTTAAAGCTCATGAACAACCACGATCTCAGTAATGACCAAGATAGTCTAATTGCCATTCTGGTCTCAATAGTTTTTTTTGTCATTTAACTGTATAACAATCTCGATTGCCACGTCAACAAGACACTAGTAAATGGCTAACGTTCTCTCTTAGCTGATGCAGACACAGATACCCAGGAACTATTTACTCAGTATCAGCAGCCATATGATACTATGAACACAAATCATTCAAGCCCAGATTACACCTGGTACAGTCTGGATGGTGACATTTCATCCACATTTCTTTGGATTTAAACTTGGTGCTGATGCAAAGCAATGCCATGGACAAACAAATCTTTTTCTGAAGAGAAGACCAATGCTATTTGTAGCTTTTACTGTACAGCTTGAACTGGAGGTGGGGTTTGGTGACTTGCAGGGCAGAAGTATTTCTAAAAAAATGAGGTCAAGCTGCACAGACTGCGGAAACACCTGGCCGAGATCAGGATACAATGCAGCTCCATATGTGGCCCAGCTATTCTCATCGCATTCCTGTCATTGTGCAAGTACTAATGTACATTTTTCCTCATCCGTATAAGATATTCTAGTAAACCAATTAGAACAGGGCTTACCTTCAAAAGCTGCAGCTGGTCAAATGTCAGGTCTTTCACTGGCACTTCAATAAGCTCCACATTCATGTCATTTTTCTGTCGAGTCAGAGAAAGAATTACTTGTGCAACGGTGGATCGATGTTAATTGCAGCCTGTATATTGTGACACGTTTTTCCAGTCGAACAAAAATATCAACAGAGACAGAGGAGTTTCAGGGCAAAGTACACCACAGGATTTTAATTTACCTTCTTGGTGGATATGCAGCAGGTCAGATCATGGTAAACGATAGGAACAGCGTCCTTGGAGAGGTGAACGTCAAACTCCACAAAGGCTGCACCCTATAAGTACACAGATAGAACACAAGTATTTAAATAGAGGTCATGTCAAAGGTGATATTCTCTCATGCATTAATCATCTCAGAGACTTACATGTTTAGCAGCACTTTTGAAGGAGGCTATTGTGTTCTCTCTGACTCTGTGATGCCTGTAAAATACCAACACAACACACATTTTTTTGACAGGAATTTATGTTGTGTGCATGCATTTCTAAATGTCGACTTATGGTGACATTTTGGACTCTTTTTCTGCCATGAAAACTAAAGCTTTAATGACGAATCAATTTGTTGTTAACTAATAAACAAATTAGCAACTACTTACTTAGACAATTAATCTGATTGACTTTTAAGGCGAAAACAGTCAAAATTCTTTAGTTCAGCTTCTTAAATTTAAATATTTTCTGTTTTTTTTCTTTTGTGTTGTGGACAAAACAAGACATTTAAGGGCATCATTTTGGGCTCTGGGAAACACTCATTAAGATTTTTCACCATTACCTGACATTTTTTAGACCATATAATGAATCGATCAATCGAGAAGAAAAACATTGACGGAATAATAGACAATGAAACTCCTAAATTTTCACAATCCAAGTGGAAAGAAAAAAAAGATTTACAGGACTTGGTGTAAAAGTCTAAATTAACAGCAGAATGAAAGCTTTATCTAAGCCACGATGTGTTTTAGTGTTAATTTTAACTCCTCGTGTCTAAATGTTTTGCTGAAGTTGAATATATAGTAGTAAATTTGCATCTTTTTATCAACTGATTGAGCCCCATTTTGTACAGTACATGATGACTCATTTTTTCTCTCTTTTTGTTTAACCTAAGTGCAGGTCCAGTTTTTCCTGTTTGACTCACTTGGCTGCATGTGAGCTGCCGGCTCCACGGTGACCCACACTCAGAGTGCTTCTTTTCTTCCAGTATTTGGTGAACGACGAGCTCATGTTGCACTGCAGCCCCTGGATGGGTCGAATTACCAGGTAATCCACTAAAAACAGAACAACAACGTGACACGGTTTGTACATTTACACACAAACATTAGTAACAGGTGTGTATACAGTAACTCAGATAGCTCAGCGAGTAGTGCACTTGCTTTGCAGTGTAAATACACACAATATCTTACCTCTTACTTTCCCGATGGTCTGTCTGGAGTTTCGTCCCATTATGGGAAGTGTAACTACTCCAATGTCTTTGCCACTCTCCAAAAATGAGGAAGAGAGGAGGCAGGCGGTGCCTGCATGTCCTGGGTGGGCATCACCCTGGACTTCATGCTCACTCAGATCCTCCTGTAAACAAAAACAGGATTAATACAACTCTAATTATACATAGCCAGAAAAAAAACAATCGTACAGAATCATCAGAGGTCGTTTTAACATGAGTATTAATACCTCAAAGAACTCAAAGGTGAGCTCCAGGTTGTCGGGGTCCATGGTGTGGATGCTGTAATCAGTCCACTGGGACGGCTCCAGAGCGTAGCCACATTCAGGCTGTGAGTGACGTGACTTGTAGCCGTTGGCATTGATCAGACTGATCTCCAGAGTGGGGGTCATTTTGTGGCAGGTTGATGGACTGAGCTCCTCCTCCTCCTCATCATCATCCTCCTCTTCCTCGATGCCCTCTAATGTCAGCTTGATCCTGTAAAGGCAGGAAAAATGAAGAGGTACATTAGAGTCAGCCAGATAAAGTCAAATTAAAAATTACAGATTTATAAAATAAAAGTGGATTACAAGTTGAATTCTTTCACTCTTTAAAACTATTCAGCTTTGAGTCCTGATCAGGCTCAAACTGCAGAAGTTTTAAAATTCTTACAGATTTTCAAAATCAGGTTGCATCGCTCACAAAAGAGAAAATTTGCAGATTTTCTTATCTCTAATTTCAAATATGCACAAAATCTAAAACTGGAAAGACGCTACAGAATAGCACCAAGATTATTTCAGTTATTATTAAGATTATTGTGTCAGAGAGCGCAATCAGGGAACAGAGCATCGCCTCATGTGACCCCATGGGGAAGCAGATGTAAACCAAATGGAGACTGTGGTGCAACAACTTGCTGTGTCATTAATACTTTGCAATGGGGAAAAACCAAAGCAGAAGGTTAAAGGAATCTGGATGAATAGTTGGGAAGACGTGGTCAACGTAGTGGGTCTATTATTCAGCAAGGATTGGAGGTGAGAGGTGTTTTCATACCTCCAGATAACACAGCTAAAATGGGCTGCATTGCTTATCCACTTGTGTGATAATCATAACAACCCAGCTTTTCCAGAACATGTTTATTTTTCAGCAAGCAGCTTGCATAACTGGATCTGTTGACCCTTCAAAGTGACAAATAATCTCTACCCAATGTCTGTTCAGGCCAAGATCCTAGAGCAGGTACTTCTGGGATTGCTGTGAAGGTTCAAATGAGGGTAAATCAGCCCGAAACTCCTGCAGTGAGGGCCAGACTTAAGCTACTCTTATTATAATTATGTACGCAGGACTTCAGTTACACTCAGGTAACAGTAGTGCTGCAATGATCCGTCTTGTGTCACTTTCTCGCTAGACTTTCTCCAGCTGTTCGGTGTCAAATTTGGCCTTTCGTGTCCTTACCTGAAGCGAGACTTCTTGAATTTCTTCTTCGTGATGGACACCGGAGGCATCTTAGAATAGTGCAGACGCAGGCGAATTTCTGTTTGGCATGTCAGCCACCCAGAGTCAACACAATTCACCCCATCTATAGAAACAGAGGACACAGACAGAAAAAAAACATGCGATGAGCCTGTACATCCACTCTGTTATTCATGAATGCTGACTGCAGAACTGGTCTCAGCTACAAAAGCAGGGCGGCGGCTACCCTTTGTTTGGGTATAATGAACAACCTCAAAACCTGTGTTCTTCAAAAGAAAGGAAGTGTTCAGAGACTTCCTGTAATTTACTTGTACAGTGGTTTTGCCTCACAGGGCCTTTATATAAGTGAGGTAAAAAGTCTGTTATTATCTTGAATGTTCGACAGGTTATTTGGTCTATAAATTGTCAGAAAATGGTGAAAAATGTTTATCAGTGCTTCCTAAAATGTGTTTTGTCCACAAACCAAATATATTCACTGTACAGTTACAGAGCAAACTAGAAAATATTCCAAAAATCTAAGTAACTTAATAACAGACAATTTATCGTTGCAGCTCTAGAAAGTAGTCTAAAGACATTTTGTCGTGGCTTTGTGTGTTTTTTATTGAACTTACTGTGAACGCCAAATTGTCCATCATCAATATTCTGGTGTGGTGCTGCAATAAAGACAAAAAGCATTAAAAGTAGCATGGAAGGATGCTCACAAAACATCTGTAACCAGAACGCTTAGTATGACATTACGGTTAACTTAGCAGGTCGTTTATGAAACGATTAAGAACTTAAAGCATTTAACATAAATGTAAGCATCTTATATTTAAAGCAAATTCTTATTTTAGTAGGAAAACCATGTTAGTAGGATTCACTAAAACAAACAAAAAAAAAAAAGGGGTAGGATAATATGAGGTGGTTAAAATAAATAAATAAAGAGGACACCAAGCAGCGGCAACTATTCCCCCATCCATCTCGCACTGAGTGAGCTTTGTTTGTCAACACAATGGCATGTTCACCAGAGAGATCTACAATGACAGGCCATGACGTGTGCTGCACTGCAGTGTTTCCTCTGTGGCTATTGATTATTTGAACATGTGCTCTCCACTAATCTGTTTTTTTAAAAGCATACACACAGTGCCAAATAAGCAAGAAGCTCCAGAGGCTACCAGTAAATTACAGCGTTCTGGGAGGAAACAATGCAGTCCTGGAAACATTAGTTCACTTATAAACCCAAAATAGGGCTGCATCGTATCGAGAGGGGGAAACTGACATTTAGATATATTGTTTTTCTGTAATGTATGTATATACTGTGATATGAAAAGGTACAGAAATGTTCAGATGACTTCTGGTATGATTGGGATTTTGCAAAGGAGTTCATCTCCATTGAAAATAAAACATTTAGATCATATCTGAAAAGCATCTAAAATAGCATTTTGCATTGTTTAGCATTCAGATCTGGTTTTGCATGCATCAGACAGAGCTTCATAGGGTTGATTTATATGGTCAGAAGCGCTTCTCTTTGCAACCACATCTTCAGTGCCTCTGTTTTATTTTGCCCACCACATGTGGAGCCTGCATGTCTGTGTGTGTAAATAAAGTAAGAAAAAAAAAAAAGCACTCCAAGAAACCTTAAATTGGAGTAAATGATCTTCTATCAGACTTCTTTCTTTTTGTATCACACAAGCAATCATTGCAGTGCAAATGCTGAAACAATATATTGTGGAGCCCCAACCCAAAAACAGAAACTTTTTTTAAAAGCGGGATAAGCTAGAACGACCTCTACATTCCTGTCAGTGGACAGCTGTTTTACTTGTCGGACAGCAGGAGATGGGAGGTCTATGGGGGGTTTGAGTATTACACACTTCACCAAACCGTGCACCTTTATTTTGTTGTTCTATACCTGTGGGGCTCATCGTGCGAGGCTGATGATGGGTCTCCCACATATTGACTATCACTTGACAGGGGCCACCTGCACTCTGCAATTCCAATGTTGGGTACAATGTTAGGGTTTTCAGATCACATACAGTGAACTACTTCTTCTCAGTGTGGTCTCAAAGCCTGTCTCTGGACCAGAGTGTGAAAAAGGAATGAGATCTGGTATAGTCACCAATCCCCCAGCTAGGGCAGTCAGCCACCATGGGTTGAAATCTGAAAAGTGGATTTGTTAGTGAGGGGAAAAAAAAGAACTTGGAAACATTTTGTAGTTACATATTAAGCTGCTTGTTTTACATGTGTGCGATACTAATGTAATTAACCATAGCAACAATGTGTATACACCAGCTTATTTTAGATATTTACTTTGAAATCACATCATAGCAGCCAGCTTCAGTCAAGTCTGCAACTTTGAAAGATGTCAGTGAGTTCAAACCCTGCTTATAATGCTGCTGCAGTTCCTAGTAACTTCCTAGTATGGTTCAGAAAATGCACAAATCATCATAAAAGTCACACTTTGCATAGATTTTTAGGTCAAACCACACAATAAGGCGTCTCACAGCAACAGTACAAAGACGTTAGGAAACCAAGTCAAAACATGTCGTTACACACAAAGCAAGCTCCACCCTTGGAATAAAAAAGGAAATCAACAACACGTCCAAACTCAGGCTGCACAAAGTCACCAGAAACATTTGCACTCTGGCACCTACTACTTGATTTTAGGAAAATATCTCCCACGTTTTTTTTCCCCTCTCTTTTTCAAGGAAATCTGATTCCTGGTATGAATGTTAGTGTGTATGTTTGCATACAGACAGGAGGATCAGCAGAGGCCCAGTAAAGCCTCACGTGCCAGATAAGAACCAGCCAGCTGAGCAGTTTTCCTGGACTTAAATATATCCCACAGCACCGACCTCAAGCTGTTTCTGAAGGCATAAATACAGATGCAGTGACGGTAATCCACAGACTTGGTGAATGATCCAAGCTTAGACAGTGACACATAATCAGAGGCAGTTATAGCTCAAGTTCATGGTAACTTTGAGATTCAAAACAGTCTAGCAAAACTTGTTTATCCTCGTTCTACTGATGAGCTGCAAAATGAGATGAATCAGTCCATCAGATCACATAGCAGACAAATTAAAAAGGATTATTGATCTTTTTAACAACTAGTAACTAGATTTTTGACATTTACAAGCAAATTATTCGATATTTTGGCTCCACTGCTTTAATGAAGAGACTCACCTTAGACTCCAGAAAGAAGCCTTTGAAGTAGCGATACTTGGCAACAACACCTTTAGGTACGGTGACTGTTGCAGTCCAGGTACATCTGTCGGTAAAACAAAATATAGATTTTTTTTATTTTTTTTTTTTTTAAAAGGCAAAATCGTTTAAAATAAACCTACAATTAGAGTGATTATTAACAATTTGAGCAGTTTGAGAGTTACACATGCGGACATTATTTAACCTGGATAGAAGTGAGCTGCATGTTTACCCACCCATCATCACCAACTGGCTGTAAAGTCACAGCTTTCTGATGGCTCCAGTTTCCCAGTTCTTCACAGCTACCAACAACAGCAATCACCTCACCTACAAATAGTCAGAGGAGCATTTTAGCATGAAATCTCAGGGCTAACTTAAAAGTAGAGCTGCAACAATTGACGGCTGCTTTTGCAACGATTAAGCTGTTTTGGGGAAAAAAAAGGGCCAAAAGTCTGCAATTCCAGCTTTGTAAATTTGAATATTTCCAAGTTTTTCAGCTCGTTTGTGACAGTAAACTGATTATTTTTTGGTTGTGGGTGAAACAACACACCCCTTTTTACCCTCATCTGACAACTAATTGAGTTTTTGAGAAAATAACACACGAATCCACAATCAGAAAACAAACTGTTAGATGCAGCTCTAATTAAAAACACAAATGCAGCATTGCTTACTTGGATAACATATAACTCAGAACATTGATGGCTGTTTTGAACTCATCTTTTTTTTTTTTAAATTTGGTTGTTTTTAATCTAGTTAAACTGATTTTCACGCCACCTCCTCAATTTCTCCAGTACCTTAACTAAACTAAAAGGTATCATCTATGATAGTTCTGATGGAAAGTGTTAGATTTGAGGTAGTGTGTTCATGTTTTTACAAAAACATAAAACATTTTCAGAAGTGGAGCCACGGCAAAAATGCAAGAGGAATCAACTTCAAATATTAACATACACCAATACCATTTAAAAAAAATAATTATTGACATAACAAGAAATATCCATTTATTTCTACAATTAATATATTAATATGTGTAAGTGAATTTTAATCACTCCAAACTACAGCAGAAAATGTATGAGCCTTGAACTTACAAAATCCAAACAGACTTTTGAATTAACTCCCGTAGATCGAACTGCGAAAGCCAAGTGAGTGAAAGTTTATCGAGCCTACTTCACATTTCAAAAGACTACTCATCCTTCAAACCCAAATGTTTCTCAGAACCAGGGACTTTGGGGAGAAAAGTGGGACCTTTCTTTGAAACACTTGTACTTCTGCCACAACCAAATGAAGTACTTCAATCACATCTCTTCAATGAAACATGAGAACACAACAGGTGATGTCTACCTCTGTGTTTCAATGGTCACAGATTACAATGATACCATATACAATATCAGAGACTGTTCAGGTGAAGAGTTTATGCTGAATTTAGTGACTGAGTGAGACAGACTGCAATGAAATCTGAGCAGAAAATCTTCCATTTTTGTTTTGGCACAATTCAATCTGGCTTAAAGTGGACAGGCTGATAAAACTAGTCCCACAATGCACCACACTGTTGATTTTTTTTAATTCTTACTGACAGGGCAGGTTTTCACAAAGCCAGTCTTGGTGTGGCAGGTAAACCGGCATTGTACCTACCTACCTTGGCAGTACTTTATAAAGTTTCCCATTTACACATAGCTGCCCTGCTCGGTGCCCGTCTTAGGGTTCAGTGGCTCCATTACACAAGCAAAACAATGCTAAAGTGAAGGGACGAGGAGCAGCAGGTGGGCTAATGTTAAACTTGGACTTGTTTTGTCACTGCTGCTCCAGAAGTGTCTCCTGTGATCAACGGGTTTGACAATGCCAAAGAGTTCAGCTGTAAGCAGCTGTGGTTCCATTTCTGAGGAGGTTCAGGCTCTCAAAAGTGTACAATGACACCACGTTAGTAGAAAGAATATTTTACTCCAGAAATACCTTGGATCGCCTATTAAACAGGCAAATATTAATCTGACTGTTACTTGTAAATATAGGTTAGATATCATGTAGCAGCAAGTCTCGAGGCATTATTATTTAGTCTGCAAACAGGTTTAAATTTACCTGGAGATGTCTCTCCTCTGACCGCCAAAGTCACCTGAGTGGTCTCCATAGTTGACACGCGCACAACGATTGGCAGCAGAACAAGCTGGAAGACATCAGCAGGGGTTAGATAAATAGTCCGACTTCAAGCACTGACCACTGCTAAAATAATTTAAGCTATGTAAATGCAGAAAACATAACCAGCCTCTGAATTACTCCTTGGTCAGTCTCATTGCCATCGATTCATAACTGCTAGTAGCCGACGTTTTCTGTCCTCTGTGTATCAGTGAAGCAGCAGATCTGCTTTGCCCCGCTTGGCTCTCGTGCATTTTGTCTGAACATGTTCGAGAGAGAGAGAGCACAGTGACTAAAGGGCTTGTCATTGTTGGTATCTGGTGGTGGCCAGTTAACCGATTCACTCAGGCAGGAATGGGAGGCTTCGGATATTAGAGGCTAGAAGCTCTCATTAGGTGGAATTTGGATAGAATTTTTCATGCGTTTCATCAGCAGTGTGGGTCTGATTACGACTTCTTGTTTATTTTTGCTATATTGAGTTGAGGGTGACGTTTTCCTCCTCACCAACACCTGCATCTCTTGGCCTGGACTGTTTTAAGAATCACCTAGTTTCCAGAGTATAAATAACCTATAGGACAAACCAATCTCATTCCAGCTGGTATCTAGAACTGGTAGCTCTGCTCAAACTTGGTGCTTCGCAAGCATATTTTCACAAGGCATATCTTTACATACGACCCTAACTGTATACATCAATTCTAAATAAAGACTGATCCTAAGACTAAAGCCTCCAACACAGGCAGCAGATTTGTTTTGATTGTTATTGGGTATTTATTTGGGTTTTGGAGTTTTATGAGTAAACTTATAATCCTCACTTGCACCTGCACCTCTTTTCTCGAACTACTGAAAGGCTTGATCACCCAAATTACTATGTTTATAGCTCTGAAAATCATCATAATTTGAACAAATTCCAACTCTAATCCCTCCAACATACGCAGCAGATGTGCTTTGATTATTATTATTTATTTATTTGAGGTATTACGTTACATTAAGGAGTTTTATCGGCACCAGCATGTCGTTTCCTGGACCATTTCAAGGGTCAGTCAACCAAACCAATATTAAATAAAATACATGAAAACAAGTATTTCCCTGACACTCCTTTACATATGATTGTACATCTGCAAGTTATTATAAATTCCAAGACAAATACCGCCAAGCACAAACAGCAGATTCTCTTTGATTATTATTGGGTAGTTAATTTGAAGGTATTGACTTTTAAGGGAGAACTTTGTATCCTCACGAGCATCTGTATCTCTTCTCCTAGACGAGTTTTGTAAATCAGTATTTAAACTAATTCCACAATGAATGCCTCTAAAATATGAAGTAGATTTATAGCAATCCCTAATTATTTATTTGGAGTATTGCGTTATGGGATTTTATCAGAGAACTTTTTTTTTTAAATTCTCAACAGCACCTGTGTTTCTCCTCCTGTAGTATTTAAAGGATTGGTCGTCCAAATTAGTATTAAATTAAATGTATGAAAACACGTGTTTCCATGACACATCTCTACAGATGGTTACAGCTTTACTAATCATCAGAAATCAAACTAATTACAAGGCATGTGGGTATATAACCGACCACAATTAGCTACTTGTACCAATTGCAATATTATGAGTCTGAGAGCACAGTTTAGCAGATTTTATCCAGTGTTTACCCCTAGTATGAACACTGGATGCTAAATTATTATTAAAATAGCGTCACTGGAGTAGCAGCGTCAGTGACAGTTAGCTTCTGATTGGATGTAAATGGCAGCAGCTAAAGCTAAGAGACACCTTCAAAACAAGAGAAGGAGAAAATACAGTAGCTACCTTCGTAAGTTTGGCAGCTCTGTGTCGGCTCTTGGCACCACCGATGAGAGATAAGTCAGAGGAAAGCCAGCTTGTGGATCACGCTGAGAAGCATCTGTCTGGGGAAAAGCAAATCTGAGGAGCCGCTCCAGCAACAGCCATATCAGCTCAGGCTATCCGGCAGCGAATCGATTATAAACCCACCGGAAATCATCACGAGTGTAATTATAACACCTGTAACGTGATCATTTAAAAAGATAACGAAAAAAACTCTCGTTAAGAGGTTAACCCATCAAAACGCGAGAGCTAAACTTCAACAAAGATTCCCCAATGTAGCAGAATTAGCAAACATCCTTCCTGCGCATGTGTCAAATGACCAAAGCAGAAACACATTTTCCGGGATAGACTGTCAAAGTAAAATAAACAGAGACCAGGGAAATTGACCATATAAACCAGGGGTGTCAAGATCCGTTCCTGGAGGGCCACTATCCTGCATGTTTTAGATGTTTCCCTCTTCCAACACAGCTGATTCAAATGATCAGGCTCGTTATCAGGCTTCTGCTGAGCTTAATGATAAGTTGATCATTTGAATCAGGTGTGTTGGAAGAGGGAAACATCTAAAACATGCAGGATAGTGGCCCTCCAGGAACGGATCTTGACACCCCTGATATAAACGTTACATATTCTGATTTTTTACGCAGGATGCAAAAATATGATTGTCCTTGTATTTTCAACTCCCCAAATGACTTTGAAATACACAAAAGCTCCCATTCCTTCACAATGAAGGCATTTGTGGCTCTAAACTTGTTTCTTACATGAAAAAAGCTCTCTTGAATCTAATACAAGATTGATACTGGTGTTTTGATAAATTTACAATACATTTACAATGGTGCACAATCATAATTAACCTCTAACATATCCACTTTTCATTTATGTAAGCACTAATGTAAATGATATTAGGTTTTAATTGAGAATTAAGCATTGAGTTTTGCCTTTTTAATCCCTGTTAAACATGTTTCCATATCCTAGGAAACTTAAATGATTTTTATTTTATGAGTTTTGAGATTTGATCTCTTAATTGCTAATTATTATTGTTGTTATCATTAAATTGGTGGTCTAGGTTCCTTTACTCTAATGCAAGTTTACCAAATAAGCCAAACTTATTTCAGTTAGTCTGACTTTCTTGGAGTTTATTTCTGTTCAATAAAGCAAAATACTTCAAGCTTAGTTACTTGGGTGACTTGTGTTAACAAACTAAACTGGTTAGTTTGTTATTTACTTATTTGTTAACCTTTAGGCTGAGTCTGAGCTCCTGCTTAACTTGAGTTCTGACACCGAAACGGAAGAAAAACGGAAAACGGAAGAAAATATTTTACCACTGACATTCTGACATATTATATGACTGTAACTAGAACCACATTAGCCTTGACTGACTTGTTTGTTTCATTCAAATCAGCTGTTGGACTTTATCAAGTATTCTTTATGGAGAATGCACAGTCCTTCCAATCATGCATACAAACAGACATATCTTTGCTCTAATTGAACTTTAACATCTACAGAAACAGTAACTAACTTTGACTGTCTGTTGCAATATTTTTCCAATCAACTTTAATGATCAGATAAATTTAATATTTGCAGTAATGCCTGTTCTAAAAAAACAATATCTGCATTAAAATTAAAAAAAAAATGCAAACTTAAAAATCATGATAGGCTACACAAATTTAATAAAAATGTAATTTTTTGAAATTATAGAATTTTGCTGAGTCGAACCAGAAATATCTTGAGTAGGTTTCAGATTATTTGCCCTGTTTTGTTTTCGTTTAACATAGCACTTTTATTCTGAAACTCGGTGTTGTGCTGTGTTTTTTCCCGCCAACTTAACGGAGCCGGTTCAGACCGCCCTGCTCCGGATCTGCCGTTTGCCACTGATGCTGCATTCATGGACCTGAAAAACATTGAGTTACTGGCTAAAAGCACATGCTCATCGCTACAACAAACAACAAACTGAAAAACTTAGGTAAACATTTATGAAGTAGGATTTTTCTCAGGTATCTCAGTGTGGTGCCGCAGTTAAAAGCGTTGGACTAACTGTTTAGTTCCAGACACCAAAGATTTTAACAATCTTTTACTGTAGTGCACTTATTCTGTATGACTTACAGAGTTCTGAAGCAAAATAGTCCAAAAATAAACCAAAATGCTTTAATCAGTACGTGCATTTGGATTTTACTCACCACGAAGCAGACACTAAATGTTTTTACTAAGAAAGTTTTCATCGTGATGTCAGCGGTGTAGGAGTTTACGAGCAGCGCCGAACGCCACGTCGGCAAACTTGTTTATGTTTTGCGGCAGACAGCAGCTAAACCGACAAAGTTAGCGAAGAAAAAAAGCGCATATTGAAGACGGTGACAGAGCATGGAAACAAGAGGAGAATAAACGCGGACTTACCGTCAGCAGAAATCGATGAAGCGGCTGATTTTTGACGATAGTTTGACTGTTTTTTTAGGTTAAGTCGGCAGTTCAGCGTTAAATAGGAGAAGTGATGGACAGGACGTCAGCAGCGGTGCTTCCTAGACCAGACCGGTATTCCACGAAGCAGGCTTAGGTCTAAGCCTGGCTTATTTCGGTCAGCTTCGCTAACTTTAGTGAGAGTTTTGTTCCACCAACAAGGCTTAGGGCTAGCCAGGCTTGGTAACAAGCCCCATGTCAGAGAAGGTTCTGACGAGCTTCAGAAAGAAGCCTGTGAACCGCATGTTACACATTAAATTCATCTTGATCTGTAATCAATGATGTTCTTGTTCGGTGACATACATTGAGACCTTTCTTAAATAACGCCGGAATAGCCGTGAATCAAACTATATCATATTACACTACACATTTTGTCACAGTACGCAACTGTGGCTCAGTGGTTAGAGCGTAGTTAAGTAGATTAAATGTGGTTTTACTTTTCATTGCGCTGTGGGTTCGAATCCACCAGCGGTAAATACTTGGAAATATCTGATTTTCTTTCTTCTTCTTTCACCCTCAAAGTGCAGTCAACATGTAACAGGAATAGGCACAGATTGTCTTAAAATAAGCAGGACACAACAGCCAGTTTTCCATAAAGAATACCTTCCTTTTACCAGCAGTCCAATCTGAGGATGATGATAATCCAAAGGTGATGCCAAATGATGAGATAACTATTTTGTGTACAAGTTCATTTGTGTCTTCTCCCTTATTTAAATGTAGGGCACAGTAGCACTATCATCTCTAATAAAAATGACATCTCCTCTATAGGCCTACATGTTTTTTTTCTGCTTTTTTATTCAAAGTTTGAGTGTTTGATGAAACATCTCCACATGAAGTTGCCCCTTTTTTCCAAAGTACTCCTACTTTGGTTTTAGGTGTTACCTATGTTGCTGCTTTATTCATCTATGGTGGATATATATTTGTCAAATCAAGAACATGAATTAGGCCTACCAGAGTAAAAAGTGAAAACCACCATCACATTACACAAAACCAGGCTATGTTGGAGCCTCTTTCTCTCACACACACACACACACACACACACACATATATATATATATATGAGAATGCATATATTTGTTTATACACACAAAAAAATGTCTTCAATGGGTTTTGAAAAGCTTTATTTCATCAAGATTGATCTGCTCTGGGCCACAGTAGTGTGACAAACTTCAGGGTGAGGAAAAAAAAGTCATCAACCACTGCAGAAATTCAATCAGTGTTGATTAGACACAGGTCTATATAAGCACGGTATTCTTGAACCACAACCTTTTCCACAACCATGGCATGCCCTTTCATTGATGAGGAACCTGTGGATGTTGGTGCTGCTATAATACATAGGGCTTTCAATCTGCCGGCGCCCAGACATTTCCGGGACCGGACAAATCCCCTGGCCTTTCCTGAAGAGTACCTGTGGGAGAGATATAGATTTAGTAGGCCGGGAATTGTGTATTTGTGCACACTGTTGGAGCCCCACATTGTGAGGCCAACCCGCCGGAGCAGAGCCCTGACTACTGTGCAGTCG
The DNA here is from genome assembly GCF_021347895.1 of Acanthochromis polyacanthus. Lineage (NCBI taxonomy): Eukaryota > Metazoa > Chordata > Actinopteri > Pomacentridae > Acanthochromis > Acanthochromis polyacanthus. Next base: position 5,176,850 of record NC_067128.1, read on the forward strand.
GTCTGCATTGGCCTGCGTTTTTTTGCCAGTGGGTCTTTTTTGTACAGTGTGGGTGATGCAGAGGCTCTGTCAAAAGCAACAGTATGTCGCGAAATCAGACGCGTATATGTAACTCTAAAAACGTACCTCAACAGGTTTGTAACCTTCCCTGGCCATCTGGAGCCGCAGCGCATCAAGGAAGAGTTTTATTCAATTGCAGGTATGTGATGATCCTCAGGTGTAACTTTGCCTGCCGGGTGATGTTTCTGTATGAAGTTGTGACTCTTCTTCAGGCTTTCCTAATGTTCTTGGGGCCATAGACTGCACACATATCTGCATTCGGGCCCCATCTGGACCTGCAGAGGCAGACTTTGTAAATCAAAAATCTTTTCACAGTATAAATGTACAGGTAAGTCACATTGCACCAGCGTAACAGCATATAAGGCAATGAAACATGGACACAGATGAGAAATGTACAAGTGTAGATGCTTTTGTACCTCAAGATGAACATGTTGCATGTCATTTCATCTCAATGAGCCATTCTTAATACCCTTTCAAGTAAAGTTCCTCACTGATGATTACCCTCCATGCTGGCAGATGATCTGCGATGGACGATGCCTGATAACCAACATTGAGGCCAAATGGCCAGGGTCTGTCCATGATGAAAGAATATGGAGAGCGTCATCACTTTCGCATAGGTTTGCACAAGGCAAGACAAACTTATGTTAAGCAGTTCTACTTTCCAAGTAATTAATATTGCATGTCATAGACTTAATCATTTGTTAGAAAACTGTATGTTTGTTCTGCAGGTGATTTCAACGGCATTCTTCTTGGGGACAGAGGTTATCCATGCCTGCCGTTTCTTCTCACCCCTTACATGGATCCTGCTACAGATCCACAGAGGGCGTTCAACCGTGCCCATGCAAGAACCAGGGCACGAGTAGAGATGCTATTTGGACTCATGAAATCCAGATTTCAGTGCTTGAAAGTCCTGAGAGTGGCTCCTGACAGGGCCTGTGACATAATTGTTGCTTGTGCAGTTTTACACAATATTGCAACAATTCGTAGTGAGAGAGTGCCACATGTGTTGGATGAGGAGGGGTGGGATGACATCATTGCAGAGCCACAGGAACCTGTTGATGGACAGAGAATGAGGGACCTTTACACAGCCACTTATTTTAGTTAAACTATTTAACATGCATTCACTTTTGAATGTCTCCCTATTTTCTACCTTTATTTCCCCCCCCCCATCACCCCCATTTTTGACACCAGAACAATCTACAGTAGTGAGGTGGGTCACCTGGCCACGTGGTGCAAGGACAACAATCTCCACCTGAACGTGGAAAAGACAAGTAGATTGTTGTGGACTTCAGGAGAGAGCACGCCCAGCATGCTCAACTATCTATCAACGGTGCTGTTGTGGAGAGAGTGAGCGGCAATAAGTTCCTGGGTGTGCATATCTGAGGACCTTGCCTGGAACATCAACTTTACATCATGGCCAAAAAAAGCTCAACAGTGGCTCTACTTCCTCCGCAAACTGAGAAGAGCGAGAGCCCCGACCCCCATCATGACCACCTTCTAAAGAGGCACCATTGAGAGCATCCTGACCAACTGCATCACCGTGTCCTGCTGCAAGACCCTGCAGTGCATAGTGCGAGCAGCTGAGAAGATCATTGGTGTCTCTCTCTCTCCTCCCTCTCCTCAATCTACAACACCAATTTATTTATTACTGTTATCTCTATATACATACATTTACAAATTTTTTTCAGTTCATAGTCAATTCTATTTTTATTCTGTTCATAATACATTTTTTTTCTATTCTATTTATTACTTTAGAAATTAGGCTATGACATTTTTTATACTGTAGTTTAGTTTCTTTACTCTTGTTTTTAATATTGCCTTTTGCACCGTGGGTCCAAGAGGACTGAAATGTCATCTGTGCTGTATGTCAAGCATGTACAGCATATTTGACAATAAATCTGACTTTGACTCTGAATTGGAGAACAACGATAACTTCGAGTCACAGTGATTTTAATTTTTTATTAGTCCCAGCTGTGAAGGAAAGACAATCTAACATTTAAAATAATGTAATTGTAAAAATGGGTTTCTTGTGTTCTTACATCTTTCTCTAGTTTCCTTATTTCCAGCTTGAGCTTCTTTATTTTGAGATTTTTTTATGGTTTGGTCAAGCTGCTGATTTTCCATTTTGAGGAGAAGGTGCCTTTTATACATGGCACGAATGTCCTGTAAACGACCGTGTATTTGAGTACTAGTCACATGGTTGATAGATCAAATTTATTACAACTTCATTTCTTGGAGGGAGTGGTTCGTGTGGGATTCTGGTCACACCCTGCAGCAATGGGAATTGGTTATACATAATATAGAGAAATCAGGTACATTCATTAAAAGTAACATTTTGTCTTACTTCTGGTAAGTCCTGAATTGATATGGTGTCCTCCTTGTCATCAAAAGGCCTGGATGGACCCTCACCCTACAGACAAATGTACATTGTGGTTGTTGTATCATTTATGGAAGAAGACTTTTGAATTAGAATTTGCCTCACATACTCACAGGTGGTTCAGGAAGGCTCTGTGTCCTGACTGCAGGGGGGGGTCGACCAAGGAAATTATGTCCCAGCATACTGAAAGACAATAACCAAGTGTTAGTGATACCAAACATACCACCAGCTTCGGAGGATGATTTTCTCTACATACCTTGCACCAGTACCTCCTGGGAGCTGCAAAGGGGGGGGGTCCTCAGAGGATGTCCCCCCTCTATTCCCTCCACCAGAGGCCGCTCTTTATGTGTGCTGAGCACTGTCTCCTCTGCTGGGGTGAGGCTCTCTGGTGGAGGACCCCCACCTGTGGCGGTGGCTTTTTTTCTGGTAGCTGCAATTACACACAGGCTATTAGCAGCTCTGGTGCTATATTGACAAACATGGGTCTAGCGTGGCTAGGCTATATTAAATAGACAACCACTGCAGTTGTGGGTTATCCCTAATCAGTGTCAAAAACTTGCCCTCTGAAAATTAAATTTTCAGACGTGTGCGTGTGTACGCTCAGACTAAGTGCTTCATTAAAAAGAAAATAAACACTTACGCATTTAAACGGTCGGCAATGCTTTGCCAGGCAGCGTCTCGAGCTTTATTTATCGCAACCGTGTTGCCTTTTCTTGTGATAATCTCCCTGTAGTCCTCGTACAACTCCGTGAGAAGTTTCTGCTCTGTTTTTAGACATAATGTCATCATTTCGACGATCGACATGTCGGGGCTTTTTATCTCCCCCGGACGCGCGCTCAGCCGCAGCTTGGATCAGCCTGGCTTCAATAAGCGTCTCTGAAAAACAGCTGAGCCTCGTTCGTGGAACTACTTGCAGCTGAGATTAAAGTTGCCGCTTATTCAAGCCACGCTTACCGGCGTAAGCCCAGCCTGTTTTAGCCAGCTTCGTGGAATACCCCCCAGGGGTGTCAAACTCAGTTCCTGGAGGGCAACTATCCTGCATGTTTTAGATGTTTCCCTCTTCCAACACACCTGATTCAAATAATCAGCTTATCATCAAGCTCAGCAGAAGCCTGATAACGAGCCTGATCATTTGAATCAGCTGTGTTGGAAGAGGGAAACATCTAAAACTAGACTGTTGATCATAAACTAAACACACAATAAACACAGTCACTGTAAAACAAAACAAAACAGACAAACTGAATGTTAAAGAAAACTGAAATACTGTAACTTTCAGAGACTGTAAAAAAGCAGTGTAAGTAATAAATAAACCAATAAATAAAATACATTGAAATAAATAGGCTTTTAGCGGATTTATATATTGTTAAAACCGTGTAATTTTATGGTCACACTTTGTGAAAGAACAAATTACCACTTGCAAAAATACAGACTTTTGGTGTGGATATTATGTACAGTTTTTTGCCCCCTTTTTTACATTTAGCAATGAAATTAATACTTTTTTTGTCATTTTATTTGATCTGTAAAGTAACAGTTGCATTCTGAAACCTTAATAGGCATAATTTTCTTCCAAATCACGGCAGATATCTGTACAATAATATTAACAGCTGATTTAACTACAATTTTCAAAGTTTAATTTTAAGGCAAAATGTAATAGAATGAATTACAATTTGTACAAATACAGATTTTTTAACGTCCAGGCCTCTTTCATGAGTTTATTTTTTAAAATAATTCTGTTGACCCATGGTTCAAAAACAATGTCTGATTTTTACTGGTTTATTTTCATAGAATTTTTTATTTATTATTAATTTTGTCGGATTCAGATTATTTCTTTGACCACTGTGGGTTTTTCTTTCATTAACCGAGATGTAGCAACAATTTTGTCCACATGTGTATATTTTGACAAAACAGGAACATTCAGTAAAAACAGTAAATTGTAAAAACTACAAAGTCATGGTTAAAAACATGACAAACTCTTGCACAATTCACACAAGTTTAAAATCTCTTTTACTTATCATTATTTATGACAATTCTGTCCTTCTATTTTCAGGAATACTTTTTATCAAGTTTTGTTGTTATTGCACATCCTTGAAGAGCAGTGGTTTTGCATTTCACCACTCATACTGTACGAGCACATGACAAATAAATACAGTATATTCTGCTCTTTAAGTCAAGTCAAGTCTCCTTTATGTATAGAGCACACCTTATTAAAGCAAAATAAACAGATTCTACTGAAATCTTTGAACAACTTACTGTTATTTCACAGATTTTTCCTGTTCTGGTAAAGTACACATAGTAATAAATAAAACTGCAGAAAAAGCAATATTTAACCTTAAAATAATAAAGCACAACTGTGAATAGTGTCCACATCAGTAATCTTAATCTTTCACAAACTACAAATTGTTCTTTTAAATTTAATGGTTAAATTGCATAATTTGTTTTATTGTATTTAAATTGGAAAAATTCTAATTATTTTACAGATGTTTGCTATTATTTGAACGAAAAATATCTATCATTAAGTTTGCAGAATTACAGATTTTTTCTGTGTTTTAAGTGTTCTAGCTGTACTTGTATAAAATATTGGGTTGTTTAACCAGTAACAAAATTACATATCTTATTATCTCAATGTATTTTAGGGGCAAAACTCTTACTTTGTAAAGTAATAACTGGGGCTTCCAGATAAATCTAGTGAAGTAAACAGGACAATATCTACCTCTGACATGTCAGGGTTGTAGTGTAGTGTTGTGATAAAATATCTAAATTTGTACTTAAGCACAGTAATTCAGTAAATGTACTTCATTACATCCCACCACTGGTTACTGGTTTATATAAAGTGTCTTTGCTGAGATCGACTGAGTGATTTAGTTTCACTTTCAGCTCTCATTTAAATATGTTAGTCTTTAAACAAATTGGTGACACTGTCTTTAAAAGAGATTTGGAAATCAGGTCATATTAGGCAGTTTCTAATTACATGTGAGTTGTACCATGAACATATTAACTATGAATCTTGGTGAACAACCTTAAAATTAAAATCTGGCCTTTAGCGCCCTCCAGTGTTCACATGGCAATAACACGCCATGCTGTAGTGGGAAAAAGTGGCAGTCTAAATTACGTCACTTCTCTGGAAATTAAGTTGTCAGGATTGAATATTTCTCAAAAGTGCAATCCTCAATCACTGCCACATTTACACGGAAACAAAATAGAGTGTTTTTGATGAATCTGGGATTACATAGCCCCCACTCTTCAGACTGCAGAGTAAAATAAGAGTTTTCATTTAGAATAAACTGCTCCTTAGAGCAGTCTGTCTGTCTGCGTTAATGAACACTGTTGGGACTCCGCTGATACGAGGCTACAGCTGAGATGATTAGCAGTCTGACCTGAGAAAATGCTGAAAATCTTCTGCTCTGGGTGTGTCACCCACGAAACGTTTGGGGAGCTGAGAGGTCTCGTATGAGCTCTGATGCTCTTCTAGCACTGGATCAGTGGTAAAAAGTGGTTTGAGTTGGTAGGAGAGAGCGAGGCTTGATGAAAGCATCAAGGAAACAGAGAGAAATCGTAATGAGAGAAGAGAGACTGCAGCATGATGAATATTTCAGGTTATTTCTCGGCACCCAGCAGGGCTCTCATTATGAATCACTTTTACCAGTTACTGCTGGCTCTGCCTATTCATTTACTGCAAACATGCTCTGTCATCGGTTAATTGTGAAGCAAACATCTTGATACCTCCATGGTTAGGATTCACGCAATTACCTTCAAGCAGTAACTCATGAATAATAATGTCACTCCTCTGCTCTGTTTCTCTCTTAATTAAAGTATTATCAGAATAACAATGTGACCAATACACAAATGGAAGGAGCTGCTATTTTTTGTTGAAGGTCAAACATTGTGGTTAAGGTTAGAGCTGCCCCCAAACTACAGTTGATTTTTTCAACACATATTGGAACTTCAACCAAAGATCACATCATCACTTTTATATTTTTCATCATGAAAAAGAAATGCTAAAACTAGGAATGTCCAATATTGGCTGCTTTTTTTTTTTTTTTTTGCCAATAACCGATATGCCGATAGTGTCCAACTCTCAATTTCCAATTCCAATATCAACCTATACCGTTATATGTGGGCTATTTCACTCATTTTAGGTAACATCACATATCTCCTGTCGAGGAATTAACACATCATGCCTACTTTTATTGTGTTGCCCCATTGGATGCATTCTAAAATGCAGCAAGGCTTTCTAAATGTAAACAGTGTCTGTGCAAAATAAGAAAACTACTTCTACTTAAATTATGGAAGAAATGCCTTTTTTTTAAAGTTGTCTCAAACAACGCTTCACACTATCTCTCTCAGGAGCAGACCTTTATTGTAGTAATGTACCAGTGTTGTAGTCACATGTTGTTGCAGTTTCCTCACACTGACCACACCAGCATTCCAAGAAAAAAACGTGTAAAAATGATTTCCTCAATGAAACAAGAGGGAGGAAATACAGTGCATCCTTCAAATGAATGTAGTTTTACTCTTGGTGGGGTGAAATATTTCTTTCTCCCCGAGTAAACAGGAAGCAATTGCCTTCAGGGCATCTTTAAACTTTGGTTAAAATATACAGAATATTTTTTCCCCTGTGGTGCATAAATAAATCCAGCACATACTGAAAAATAGCAGTTATAATGGAAGTCGAAATCATTACTGTGCATACACATGCCGATTACAGTTTTGAAATAAGAATCTGTCATAGGAATAAATGTGAGTGCCATAAATAAGATCAGCTGAAGCATATTTACTCTTGTGAGCTTTCACTGCATATTTCTTATTTACCCTGTTTGTGTTTGAATAAATAAATAAGTAGTGCAATCGCCCGCAGTGTGGTTCCATCTACTGAGGGTGAATCCAGAGTCATTTTTCCTCCTTGTATCTGCTCCCTTAACTCCATTTGCGGTGATATTTACGTCAAAAAAGATAAACTTGGCATCTGAGATTTGATCTTTTAGGATCTTACAATCTATCTCACAAAGTGCTTCAAAGTCGGGAGATAATAGGATGCTTATTTCAGAGAGACAAAATAAAGGCAATTCCTCCAGGCAGAAGTGTCAGACAGGGGGAAAAAAGAGGGTAACTTTGAAGCCTTCCCTGATGAGCGGGAATTGCTGAGTTATCTGTATCATTTGAAATGTAGATCTCTGCCCCAGCGTTACATAAACCTCCACTGTGAATTACTGCGCAAAACCACTTTTCCAGAACACTGCCCTCCAAAATGTAATATCCTGTAATGTCCTCTCATCGAGCTACATCCAGACAATCAAAGAAAATGGGGATTTTTAAAGTGCAAATTATGCTCAGTGTGGCCGGTCGGCTATTGTCCAGGAGCTCAGAATGGGCCTCGGGGAACAAAGCTGATGGCTCCACAGATCAAAGCATTACACCGTATAACACCTGCCTGTCAAAGGTGGTTAGACAGAGGAAATGAATACGGGGGAGAAAGAGATGACAGCAGTGGTAGGCAGAGAAGAAAGATGGAGAAGATTGGTTATCTGTTTGTTTTTGCAAAAGGAAACACAATAAGAGCTGGAGGCCTGCTGCCGCCGGTTTTTAAGCAGCTGCCCGGATCAGCGTGGAGATAGAGCTGTGTGATAATAAATTTATCCACAGGCTAAATTTAATTTCCTTTGAAAGGGGAGAAGGAAGAGCACATTATTCTAGTTTTTCGTCTGTGTGCGCGACTGCCTGTTAGTTATTAGAAGAATTCTGAGTAATGGTTGAACATGGGAACACTTTCATTGTTCAGTACTTCTCTTTTAATTGGTGCTGGCAGATTGTGAAAGCTCACCTTCAGACATTTGATTTCTCTTCATGTAGACGGCCTCAAATAGTAGGAATTTTTTTTACACTTTAGGATTAAACCCAAGTTGGTAGTTTAGCTCCATGTAGGACAATAAGATCAATTCAATTACTGTAGTTTTGTTGTTTAAAATTAACATATTTATATTTAAAATCAAACAAAAATAGACAATGACCATATTTCCAATCTGTATTGATGTACCTTTTGTAAAATATGTTAAATAATCCCCTAAAAACAATCTGTGCTTTCCAAAGGCTGATATGTAACTCCACACAGTTGCTTTCACACCTTTTCTTTAAGTTTGGACCTTTGCAAGAGTTTTGGCTGTCATTTCAATTTTAAGATATATTGTTGCACCTGTTAAATATTAACACAATTAAAGCTGGGGTGTTTACAAGGTTTGTACTTGTTGAGCTCAAGCACACCACCTTACCTTGAACGCAATTCAAGCAGCACAAAACTGCTCCATACTGCAGAAGTAATAATTTTTTCATAATTCATCTACAGATGTTTCACACACACTGGCTGTCGAAGAATCAAACCCGCATGACGGGTGGTCCACTATACTAACAAGGACTGCACGAGCCACTTTTTTCTGTCGTCTCAAGCGAGTGTTAGCAGTTTCACACACACAGTTTCAGTTTTGACAAAGACTATTTGGAGATGCAGCGATGGACAGGTGGTGCTTGTTGATAAAACACACAAAGAAACAATTGGATGGAACATCACAATGAATACTGAGACTCTGCAGGTGCCACTTGGACTATGTGTGTACAGATTGTCAATTAATGAAGTTAGAGTAATCCTAAGTGCTTCAGCAGAAAGTACCTGGTTCCTTAGGTTTGTTATGTATGAAACCATGGAGGTCTGGAGCTCAGTGGTATACTGGAGTTTCAATGAGAAAATGCTCAGCCATGGTGTTTACTGCTATTTTATTCATGCTCTGTCATTTAACATCAAAAACACATCATATGGACATATTAACAAAGTAAAATAACATTTTATTTACCCGATTGGGTCTTCCACAGCAACTCACAATAAGTTAAATGTCCCTTAGTTCAAAAATAAAAATGGACTCCTTTCGATGACAGTGCTTGTTAGGAGAAACAGTAGTGTGACCCTAGACTTGTGTTTAAATGATAGATGAGACAACTGTGACATCACCTGTTGGTTTGTGGACTTCTGTTCGGAAGCCTCGAGTTTGGAATTTGGTTGGGTGCATACATATAGAAATATGATAGCGCCCTATCTATTACAAGATGGCTCTGCCCTAAACATACCCTGATTTATTATAGATTTTCCTTTAAATGGGACAGTAAGTTACAAAATTTAAAACATTTTTATTGAAACCAATGACTAAGACTGTTAACATATTAAGATTTTCTTTTACTGAGGTGAAAAAAAAAGGATAACATTCTCATAGACTTTTATACAATCTGACTTCTTTTTGCAACTGGAGGAGTCGCCCCCTGCTGGCTCTTAGACAGAAAGCAGGTTAAAGTCACTTCTGCATTTGCTTCACTCACACTTTAGGCTGCATCCAACTTTTTTGTACACAGTCCTTAAGTGTGACTTAAAATAAGAAGCAATTAGGACATTTCATTTTATGACACAACCTGTAGTTCAGACCTTATAGAGAAACTTGACTGATGACGATTGGAGAGTTATCCTCGCTCTTCTGATTCTGTGACACGATACTGTCCTCAGACTGACTTTTATGATCCTCCCGTGGACAGAAAGGAATGTAACGAACCCAAGACTGAGATCGAAGGTAGGAAGTTATACCAAACGGAAGGTTATATACCTCCTCAGTTCCCAAGTTGCTGCCTGAGTCTTCAAGTTGTAGTTTCTCCAAGGCTAAGAGGCCACGCTCAAGTCTAGTCCCTGAATGACATTAGAAAAGCAATTAGCTTACATTCACAGAAAAGCTGATTCACAAAATAATCAAGTGTTGGCAGTTAAACAACACAACAGAAACAGGTTTCATGTCCAAGAATCTACATGGAACTGGAGCTGTTATGTGCACTGAATGGACCATACCATTTCCTTGGAAAGCACAGGTGTTGCTAATATTATTAACAGTGATTAATGTGACTAATTACACCTGTGCCTTTTGTTATGACACGTTACAATGTGATTCAGATTCAGTCTTCCACGTCAGCTTACCAGGAACTGTATTATCTAGGAAGAAGCCCAGAAGCCCTCCTACAAACATATGGGTGGTCAACAATGTGGTCAACACTTGGTCCACTTCCTTGACTCCTGACACCAAGGACACAAGAGAAAAATGTCAGTGCAGTGTAACAAAACAATATGACTGATAGTAATGACTTTCTGTTGTAATGAACTGAAATTTAAGTTACACAAGGATAGTAGGCTAAAGATATTGCCTTTCTTTTGTGTTAATGCTACCTGTTTCGAGATAACCGGGATTCTTTGTGATCCAGTTTGGAACGACAAGTGCAGAAAACACGGAGAAACCGAAAATGAAGACATTCCGAGACGAATTCATGTCCGTGTACTGTCAAACACAATAACCACAAAGGCCTCTATTAGCAAAGCAGCATTTGTAAACAATGACAGAAAAAAAATAAGACTGCTATTTACCTGCAGATTAGAAATTCCAGCAGCAGATATAACTCCGAACATGATTAGGAACATCCCTCCGACCACAGGGGTGGGGATGGTTGTGAAGATGGCTCCAATTTTGCCCAACATCCCCATCAAAATCATAATAAGTCCTGTTAGGAGAATCACCGTCCGGCTACCCACCTGTTGCCATACAAACACCATGTCACATATGCACATATACTGTTCAGGAAATTTTCAATCATAACTTGTGCATCGTATAAAAATAACATCAACCCCATACACAAATGACCTTTGACGACATGTTTCTTCTTTTGAAGGATAGATAGATGTTAGGGAGTATGTACATATCTTACTTTGGTGATATCGAGTGCTGCTATATTCTCGCTAAAAGAAGTAGTTCCATTTCCTGTTCCAAAGGCCCCCGCCAGCAAAGATCCGATCCCTTCCACACCGATGCCCCGGTTGATGGCGTGCTTGGGTGGACGAGGCGCCCCCGAGAGCCGGGCACATGTGTAGTAGTCGCCCACAGACTCTATCATGGAACATATTACCCCAGCCAAAATGCCAAACACGCCTGCCAGGCTTACAGTCGGCATCCCCCACTGACCTGAAAGAGGAAGAAACAGATATTTCAGCAGTGGTGGAATATAAGAAAATCAGATTTAGTCAGGTACAAATTCAGCGTACTTGCGTTATACTCAACACCTTTACTCCACTACATCTCAGATGAAAAATTTGGACTTTCTACTCCATTACATTTGTCTGACATCTGTAGTTGTTACCTCCGCCAGGAGGTTATGTAATCACCGGAGTTTGTTTTTACCTCCACCAGGAGGTTATGTAATCACCGGAGTTTGTTTGTCTGTCCATCTGTGTGTGTGTGTGTGTGTGTGTCTGTTTGTCTGTTAACAGCATAACTCAAAAAGTCATGCACGGATTTTCACAAAATTTTTACAGGATATCCGGAAGAGCAAGAGTAACAATCGATTAGATTTTGGAGGTGATCCGGATCACCGTCTGGATCCAGGATTTTTTTGAAGGTCGAATGACAATTGAGAGATGGCCGCCAGGCCTAATCGATTGTTACTCTAGCTCTTCCGGACATCCTGTAAAAATTTGGTGAAAATCCGTCCATATCTTTTTGAGTTATGCTGTTAACAGACAAACAGACACACACACACACAGACGGACAGACAGACAAACAGACAAACGGCATGGCGGAGGTATGCGCTCTCCGAGTGCTTTTCTAGTTTTTCATATGGTACGCTACTGTTCAAAAGTTTGGGGTCACTTAGAAATGTCTTAATTTTTTTTAAACTTTTTTTTCAATGAAGATAACAGTCAATCAGAAATACAGTCTAGATATTGTTAATGTGGTAAATTTTTAATGGAATATCTCCATCGGGGTAGAGAGGAACATTCCCAGCAACCATCACTCCTGTGTTCTAATGCTATATTTTGTTAGCTAATGGTGTTAAAAGGCTCATTGATGATTACAAAACCCTTGTGTAATTATGTTAGCGCATGAATAAAAGTGTGAGTTTTCATGGAAAACATGAAATTGCCTGGGCGACCCCAAACTTTTGAACGATATACACATATATACAGTAGTAGTAGTGTATGTGTGTGTGTGTGTGTGTGTGTGTGTGTGTGTGTGTGTGTAGTATATATAAATCACATATTCAAACGTGAAGTCCAGTATTTTCACAGTGTGATATTGTTGCTTAACCGAAACCCACCTTTGGATTAATAGCAAAAAAATTATGAATGGATGATACGCCTAGAAACTTTATTTAATAAAATAAAGCATCTAAATACATCTTTCACCAGTACCTTTCAGGAGTGTGTAGTTGTTTTGGGAACTTACCGGGATAAGGGAATATGAACCAAGAAGCCTCACTCAGGGCATCTCCCTTCACATCAGTACGGGCCAGGTAGCCGTATTGGGCTGAATCAGATGGCAGGACATCATAGATGGTGAGGAGGTAGCAGATTAACCATGGAATAGAAATGCCTAGCAGGATCTAATAGTAAGAGTGTCAGCATTTACAGGTCAGATCATATTGAAAATCGAGCTTTTGAAAAGTATATTGGCAGTATTTTAGGTAAGTGATGCATAGCCAGGGAACATACAGGCACTGTCTGGAATAGGTAGAATTTTGAAGTGTGCAGTTTCTTGGTTTTGCTGTATGCCGGAACAGGGATTGGTACACGACGAAGGTACTGAGAGAACAGAATGATCAGTGCCATGGTCCTGTGTGTATGACAAGAATAGCAGAATGAAATGCAAATGAGAGACTCCTTTCGAATTTGAAGCACACAGCTGATGAGACCATAGTGAGTGAAGTTACAGCTTGATTGTCATGTCTCAATTCTGAGCCTTGGCTACAGACTACAGCTTTGCAAGGCAAAATTTATTGAACTTTTAGACTGTGACCTCTTGAAATGGAAGGTCGGTGCTGCTGCTTCCCTTCAGAGTGGTTGCTACTTACGAAGCAGAGATGGCCCAGTAGCTGCCGACCTTCTCTCCGGCTGAGTCGTACAGTGACAGGCCTATGAGAGAGACTGTGGGGGCGATAGTTAAAGGGCCGATGAAGCGCATGAGGAAGCCAATGAGGCCGGAGAAACCAACCAGGACCTGCAGGACGGAGGCCACCATGATCGAGCCCTGCAGCTGTGGACATGAACACAGCAGCATCAGCATTGCCACTCTTCTTTTGTCTGAGTGATAGACTGTAGCAATGAATATGACTGGTTGCTCCCCTGAGCGGAAGCCACATGTGCTCACTGAATTAAGCATGAGCTCCACAGAAGTTGTTGTTTTTTGGATTGCTTATATTGCAGTGTTCGCTCACTGTTCTTATGCGGGTCTGCCACACTTCTATGAAGACAGGGGAGGAGGTATTGACCAGAGTGGAGTTCTGGGTCCAAGCTGGGCACTTGAACTCTGGCATGGACAGCAGGGCCATGGCAGGGGTCAACAAGGAAAACGTACCTCCCTGTAAGATGGGAAGCCTACGTGTAGGAAGATGAGATCGAACTTTATTAAGCTTGTGTCTGATATTGCTCAGAAAATGACTTCACACAATATAACAACAAATCCATCCATCCATTATCTATACACCGCTTAATCCTCATTTGGGTTGCGAGGTGGCTAGAGCTCATCCCAGCCAACTGAGGGCAAAGACACCCCGGACAGGTCACCAGTCTATCAGAGGGCTACGTATACAGACAAACAATCACACTCACATTCACACCTATGGACAATTTAGAGTAACCAATTAACCTGAGCATGTTTTTGGACTGTGGGAGGAAGCCGAATTACCTGGAGAAAACCCACACATGCAAAGGGAGAAACACAAATATCATATTTGTATTCAGCACACACACATAACAGGAAGCTAGCAAGCCATAAGCAGATATTCACTGAATTTGACAGAAACTGTAACTTAGAATTGCAAACTGTACATTTAAGATTGTAGTAACAAGTGCAACACTTTTCAACTCGTCAAAATTCTGCCTCACTTAAGTCTAACTTTGTGTGTGAACAGAATTTTAACACAACTATCTGTCCAATCTTTCAGTAAAGGATGTTGAGGAGTGAAGTGAACTCGCAGCAACATTCTCACCGGACGCCGAAGGTGACCTGCAGGATGGTGCACAGGCCAGAGACGAAGAAAATGGTGTTGATGAGGCGACTCTGAGTCAGGCTATCGTGCTGCAGACACAACCCCTCAGAAAGAATAAGAGGGATGGAGATGATTCCACCAAACGCTGTCAGGTAATGCTGTGGTGGAGAGAAACAGCCATGAGAATGATAAAGTTATAGTACTGACTATACTGCTGCCTTTGTGACACTTAATAACAACATACACTACCATTCAAAAGTTTGGGGTCACCCAGGCAATTTCATGTTTTCCATGAAAACTCACACTTTTATTCATATGCTAACATAACTGCACAAGGGTTTTCTAATCATCAATGATCCTTTCAACATGATTAGCTAATGCTGTGTAGCATTAGAACACAGGAGTGATGGTTGCTGGAAATGTTCCTCTGTACCCCTATGGAGATACTTCTTTATAAACCAGCCATTGCCAGCTAGAATAGTCATTTACCACATTAACAATGTTATGACTGATTAATTTAGTGTTATCTTCATTGAAAAAAAAAGATTTTCTTTCAAAATGAGGACATTTCTAAGTGACCCCAAACGTTTGAATGGTAGTGTAGGCCAGCAATACATGCACGGGGCAAGAAGAGATTGTACTGCAAATTACTGACAACTACAATATGCACAGTATGCAATTCTGGAATGACAACAACATAATAAAAGCTTTAACATATGGCTTTTATTGGCCCAAATGCAATGTAATTACACATGTGATGAGGAAACTTACTAGGCATTCATATAGAAACATCATATATGATCACACCTACCTGAAAAGCCAGGAAAATACAAAAGTACCACGGTGGGACATCAGTCACACAATAGGTTGGTTTATTTCTGTTGTTCTCTGCTGCTACACAACTGCTCCCAGAAGTCTTACTCGCCTTTTCTTTGACTGGCTCATCCATCTGCAGCATCACATAAAAAAATATGTGGATTCAAAACCACAGACAAACAAACAGACAGAGTAGGTATAGGAGGAGAAAGAGTCATCTTCAATGCAATGAAAAAGTGCTCAGCTATCATCAAGTTCACTTCGCTAACAGTTTCTTTAAAAATAAGCAACAAAAACTCATCTGAAGACATTTCTATGTCATGACTGACTTTCAGTTGAATTTTATGGCTAGTAAACACTCACAGTTCACGTTCACTGAATTACTGACAACATTTTACATTTCAATTGCACTTTCAGGTAGTCTGGGATCTCTGCTGTCTTTGGTTGCAAATGTAGGATTGCATGAAGCAAATAAAACAATGTCTTGTACAGTGCATGCCCTGTGTGAGAGCTGTGGGAACTTGGAGGAAAATTCTTCAAAAGTTGCACAACTGTCATCCTAAATTACTCCCACTGTGTGTTTTATCAGGCAATTATACTCCGCATATTTAGCCCAATAAATCAGAACAAAGTGAAGTGTATTTCTTACTATTTAACACAATATAAAGTCAAAATTATGTGTGTTCTCTGAATACTTACAGCCTCCCTATTGATGCTGGCTGCAATTACAAAGAACTCTTACAGATGCCAGCTTTGCATGAAGAAGTTGTTGTACTCACCTCAAAAGCAAGATTGTCAACCTCACCGCTTCCCGTCTCTGCAGCCATGACCGCTCAAGTTCAGGTTCTTCTGACGGGAGTAGAACTAAAATCTAAAGACAGCCGGACAAACAGGCAGCTTAAACAGGCAGGACTCGAAGGAGAGTGTTGGGGACGGGAAACTATTCACTTATTATGTGAGTTATAAAAGTATTTATTGCACTGGGAACACAAGGTGATGCCATCTATGTGGGACCTGAACTTCAGACTCATGAGGTTATCACACATTATGTTTAAAGTATTTTATGATCGCTGATAAGATGTCACAAAGAAAGGAATTTCTTTAACAGCAATAGATGACTGGATTGATTGGTTTGGTATTTAATTTTCTTAATGTGTGAAAACATTCACTAACCAGCCACCTAGTATATTCTACTCCTTCACAGGTGCCAGTGTAACAAGATGGTCATTGTTATTCACTTCACGTGTCGGTGGTTGTGGTGTTGTGGTGAATCAGAGGGCTAAAGTTTACACCAGATAACATTAGGTAAGAGCGGAAAGGTGTGATTATTTATAGTTTGGTTTAATTATTTCCTGTCTTGGTATGTAATAATCCATGTCCTTGTGTGTTTCTCGTAGTTTTACTTCCTTTCTTGTCACTATTTCCCTCCTCTTTTATTGGCCTCATTGATTTCACCTATGTCTTGTCTTAATTCTTTCCCTGTCTTTTAGCAGAGAGGTTAAGTGACTTTTGACTTCAAGTCATGATGCAAAGGTCGCCTTTGGTATGGAAGTAACTTAGGGCCATAGAAATAAATTTATTCTAAGACACAAGTGAGATCACCTTTTGGATACTTTAGAGGCCTATATCTTTGCTTCTGTTATAGCTATAATAACAAACTTGGTGTCAAAGTGTAGATTTTTTGGGTCAAGGAATCCACTAAAATATGCTCCAAGACCAAAAAAACAGAATAACATTCTCCTTACCATGAGAATTGAAGGTAAAATATCCTATTTCTAAAAACAAAACAAAACAAAAATGCATGCCAAATGCAGAGTCGATTCACAACTCAATAATAATTTCATAAACAACAACTTAAAGTTTTGAATATGTGTAGTATGGACACAGAGAAACTAAGTAGTGAAACAACAGGTTCATAGTTACAGCCATGGAAAAAATTATTAGACCAATTTCTTATTCATTTAAATGCCTGGTACCACTAAAGGTATATTACCTGAAGAATACAATGAACACGACCAAAAATGCAGCTGATTCTGTAGTAACTTTATGTCCTATTTGACAAGCTTGAGCTTCATTGTATTCCCAATATATATAAGAGGTCATTTCATGTCATCAGCAGCACTGCACATGCAAAGGTCTAGACTGGTTTCCTGCTTGCATTCAAGATGTAGCACAACTCAGAAGTTGTCAGCTCTCACATAACGCCTAAAACAAGAGAATTATGTGAAGCCACAAAGGCAGCCATCTGGGCACTGCTGGAAACTGACATGAGTGAGAGACAGGTTGCGACAAAACTGAAGATCTCCCAGACAGCTGTTCACTACACCAAGAAAAAACAAACCCAACATGGTACTACCAAACTGCTAGCTAGTCGTGGCAGGAAACATCTTTCTACCCCACAAGATGACCATGCACTCATCTGTTCCTCTGTCAGGAATCTTTGTCAGACATCCAGGGACCCCAAAAATGAGTGAACACTGTGGAGAAATGTGACTTGTTTAGAGATAATGCTGACAGCTTCATTTGGTCATGGTTTGCATGCAGAACGTCCTAGCAATCAGCTGATGGGACAAAACTGGGATAATTGTTAGATAAAGGATGTTAAGCCTTCAAAGGAAGAGAATGTAAGGAGTGATTAATCTGTTAAGGCAGCTGCAGCAATATGCCCTGGGAAATTATCACATGAAAACACACTCCAGTCTCCAGTTTTATAGCAGAGAGGATCTTAAAAACTGCAGGACAGCAACAGGGTCAATTGTAGTGCTTCCCCTTGTGACTTGTATATGTGTACCTGAGGCGTATTCAATGTCAGGTCACAGTAACCCAGCCTCACTTGCTCTCCAGAGCTAATGTCAGTACAGTCCATCAAGAGGCACCTGTTCCCACTGAGATGAATTAATGACACTGATAGAAACAGTGTGAAACCCGGTCAAAGTGACCCACCACCTCTCTGCTGGAAAGCGGAGAAGAACAGACTGAAATCTGAGCTCACAAGCAAGCACTTCTTTATGTTCATAATATTACTAATATGTACCAGTTTGCTTGCAAAGTGCAGTTGGGCTCTGCTCTTAAGAGGCATTTAAATACTAAGTGACACTATTTGCAGGACACCAAAACCTAATGTCATCAGCTGCAATGTTGTGAAGCCGATGACACGGCACAGATTTCATAAAGCAAACTGTGTCCCCATTTTATTTTTTTTACCGCAACGCTTCATCCATCCCAGCAAACACACATGATCCAGCTCTGTATGATGTTTCATTATTTACAGAATGACAGCTGTGTGACAGTGATGCAGCCACTTTTCCTGCACACTCCAGTTAGCAGTGCTGTGACTAAGATACGCGTTCGGACTCATTCATGCTAATCTGCACATGAATTTACACGGCAATGCAGAGTCATTTTGACACATTCTGACAGGAAAAAGGTAGGATGCAGAGATGAAAAGCAGCAAAGAACATTCTGTGAGCAGACTTCACAGCACATCGATGTGGCAACAAGCTGTAGCTCTTAAGAAAGCCTGAAGGAACACATAAAGTCTGCACGACTTCTCGGAGGCTCTTTGTAGCAACACGTCACCGCACGATAGCAGAAGAGGCATTATTTCATTGGTGTGTCAAATATTTAGATCATATTTTGTTTCATAACCTGCTGGAAGCATATTTTAACTAGAAAAGCACTCGGAGAGCGCATACCTCCGCCATGCCGTGTGTCTGTTTGTTTGTCTGTCCGTCTGTGTGTGTGTGTGTGTGTGTGTGTGTGTCTGTCTGTTAACAGCATAACTCAAAAAGTCATGGACGGATTTTCACCAAATTTTTACAGGATGTCCGGAAGAGCAAGAGTAACAATCGATTACTCCGGATCACCGTCCTGGATCCAGACGGTGATTCGGATCACCTCCAAAATCTAATCGATTCTTACTCTTGCTCTTCCGGACATCCTGTAAAAATTTGGTGAAAATCCGTCCATGACTTTTTGAGTTATGCTGTTAACAGACAAAGAGACACACACACACACACACACACACACACACACACACACACACACACACACACACACACACACACACACACACACACACACACACAGAAGGACAGACAGACAAACAAACTCCGGTGATTACATAACCTCCTGGCGGAGGTAATAATATCCAAACTACTCCTCTGTTTGCATAAAAGTAAGATTACTGAATTATGATCCTGCGTGGTTGTAAACAAGTTTTCATGCTGATATCTTATCTTATGATAGATATGTTGTTTTATCATCATGCTATCACCTCTCATGCATCTCTGCGGGGGTGATAGGAAGCACTGAGACATTCACGTCTTACTCAGATGGAGCAGTAGACGCTGCATCTGCAGATTTTCTATCGAATACATGTGCTTCATGCTGCTCCAGCTGAGAAAATCAGATTAATGGCTGAATTCCTCTTCAAAGCAAACAAGTGCCAGTGTCAATCTGTTCAAAGGTGACGCCGGAGTGAGAGAAAAACAAAACTTGTTCCCAAACTGCCGCTGATCTTGAAGCCAGCGTGAGTGTCCTTTCAGAGAGGCAGTGATGTTGATTTAACTCCTTCCACCTTGGAGGACGCTAACGCTGAGATCAGGTCATATCTGGGATAGAAACCTCAACTGGCACCATTTTTCTAAGTGAAGACGCTGTCTGGGATTACTATTGACTAAAACTGATGCAGCATTTGTTGTGCATCATTTCTGTTGCATCAAATAAGTCACGCTGCAGCTGAGAATCTTTAGAACCGGTTCAATAACATCTGTGTCCCTGTTTCACTGCTATCAGGCTGTTATTTACTCTGACTTCCAGATTTGGCACAAGTAAAAATCACAGTTTTTACTGCAATATTTCAGATCTCACTCTGACTTGAGTGGTTTCAAAACTCTCCCCAGCATCTCTAAGATGTGATCCATGGAGACCAGTTTGGTTTTTTTTGGTCTTACAGTGGTGCATTATTTCTCAGGTGTAAGTGTCAGAAATAGCCTTGGGCTTCAAGTCGCCCTGGGGGTCATTGATTAAACCTTTAAAAACTCATCTCTGAGTATCAAAGCTACATATTTAGAACTTTTTTTCCATTAAAATAATCATTTCCTGCCTTAAAATGTCTTTGCTCAAACTCACAGAAAATCCTGCTTAGTTTTATTATGCTTGAAACCTTGGTAGTCTGAATGTGGTTTAGCAGCAGTCACTGCGGTTAGAAATGCTTTACCTTGGCGCTGAATGTTTTGTTTGCTCATTATCTGTCTTCCATCGTAGAAGAAAATACACATGGGCATGTTAACAAGGCAAAAAACTTGAGAAAAAACCCTTTCTCCTGTGTTTTTTCATTACAAGGACCAACATAATCTTTATATATTATAATCTTTGTGATTTAAATCAAATTTTACAGCATTTTTATGCTAGTACTTGTCTTGAATTTCATGATATATTTAAATGTTACCACTTTTGTTTAATTTGTTTCCTTCTATTTTTTGAAGTATAGTGAAAACAAAGTAAGTTTTCTGTAAAAAAAATAGTACATTTACCCCACTTCATAAGGACTATAAAGATATGAGCACAAACTCCCTCAGTAACTGAATCTGTTGTCTAAGATTCTGTCTGTCTGTACTGAATTTGACAATAAATACAAAATCCAAAGGGAAAAAACTTTAAAGGAACAAAAAGATGTAGAAAGAACTGAACCAAAGTGCTGTACAGTTAAAATAACAAACCACACAAGCACATGAAAACACAATGACTTAAAGACAGAGGTTAACTTTATTTGAATCAAATCCAATATGGGAAGAAGTGGATCTTCAGTAGTAACACAAAAGTTTCTAAAGTCTGAGCAGTTCTTAGGTGAAAAAAAAGAAGCTGTTCCTGAGATTAGGAGCAGCCACTGTGAAGCATCCGTCACCTTTATTTTTGTGCCTGGATCTCAGAACATCCAAGAGCAATTTGGTTGGTTGACTTCAGTGCTCCAACCAGTTTAACCTGTTCAGAACCTTAAATACAAACAATAAAATGTTAAAATAAATCCTGAAATACACAGGAGGCCAGTGGATGGCTGAATTCTGATTTTATTTGTGTATTTTCCACTTCTCTATGTTTTTGTAAGCGAAAATAAATGAAAATTAAGCTACAAAATAGAAAACTTGGCCAGTGTGACTTGTGTCTCTTGAATTTCTAGCAATGAATTTGCACAACAAACACGACATGGATGTTTGCTGACTTATTAAATAAACAGAAAAAGTGCGACAGATGTTCTCTTGCAACTGATCCAATCTCAGTGTCAGCGTCAGAATGTAATATAATCACGAAATGATTTTGTTCTGAGCGGAACATGTAAATACATCTGAACGGTAAGTACTAGAGACACTTAAACAGCACATTAATGTGAGTTAAAACCAGTTTAAAACGATTTAGCATGAAGATTACCTGTCGAACCAAAAGGCCTCATCCAATGTTACCAAGAAGTCACCCAGAGGCTCCATCAGTGGTCAGCATAACTTCCTGAAGCTTTATACTTATTGACAGCCTTTAAGTCTTTGAACCGGAGGCAGAATTTAGCCAAAATAATCCAATTCCTAGCTCACCGCTGTCTGAGTCCTGACCTGAAAACACTTGATGTTATCAGTCCTGTGAAGAATGTTTAACATCAGTGTCAATTGAAGCAAAGTGCTGAAGGTCACAGCGGTGAAGCAGCTTAAGGGCAGCATTGATCATCTTTACTATCACCTCAGACCTAAGTACAAGAGACTTAAGACACTTTTACAGCGTTTTACCACTCTCTGGGCATTGTATGCTAGAAAGAGGTGATAAAAACATACATTATCTCTTCTTCAACAACTGGGGCATGGCTTCTTTTGGACATTTTGTTCACCATATACTTTACTGCATGAAAATAAAGATGGCATGACTTATATTTACTTGTTTTACAATAATACCAGTAAGTCGAAGGAGATAAAGTTGTTCCTGCAAGTATTTTGTTGTACACTAGAAAGCAGTGATACAGCTCTACGTCATTCCTTCCTTAACAACCTGTGCATGCCATTTTTTGCACATTTTATTCACCACTGTTTTACTGCACAGGAAAACAATACCATCACCTATATTAACCTGCAGGTATTTTGTTGTACGTTTCAAAGCGATGATAAACCCCAACATCATTCCTTCTTTATCATCTACTACATGTCAATTTATGCACATTTTCGTCACTGCTGCTTTACTGCACGAAAGTAAAGACGGCATCGCTTATATTTACTTCTTTTACAACCTTACTAGTGAGCCGAAGCAGATGAAGTTGTTCCTGCAGGTATTTTGTAAGTGGTTTGCGAGTGCTTAATCCATACTTGCAGTCCTAATTATGCAAAACACCATGTTCCCCAGTGCGGAAATAGAGGCCCAAACAAAGCAGGACCACCTGAATGATTGCCTGCAAATTGCAGTTCTGCTCTGCTCCGTGTCTCGGCCGCCTTTCCTCAGCGACAATTAGTGGAGAAAAATCAATGATGTGGAAAAGCTGTGGTAATTTGTGATTTAAGGCAGCTTTTTAAAAAGAGCGTCTCAAACTCAAACAGACACGAGCCCGTCTGTGCAGTCGCAAAAATGTGTATTTGGATTTGTTGCTGAGCCAATAAGCCCCCCTTTTTTTTAACATGCTAAATGTAATTTCTGCTTTTGTTTGCTGTTTCTAACAGGAGGACAAACAGCAGCTGAAGCAGCCTTCTCTCCAGAGAGCTCTTTCATGTGACGTATTGAAGTGAGATTGTCAGACAACAGCAGCAGCAGCAACAAAAGGTAGGAAAGAAAAAGGAAGCACAGGGATGGAAAGAGTTGCTTTAAATGTCTTTTAGCAAATAAAGGCTTCTATTAGTGGATGCATCCTTGGCATTGGGGGTTGTGAATATTTATCTGCATGCAAACATAAAGAACACACAAAAATAATGATAGTTTTTTTGGCTAGCTTGATCTCACACTTTGATAAACGGCCCCCATGGAAAGTCTATATAATCTCTTCATCACTATTATGCGTCCAAGTTGTGTGATAATTTGCATTAACATATCAAAATCAATACTCATGATGAAAACCCGGGAGAGGAGAACATATGCACCCCATTAAATTTTCATCCGCTGCAGAGGTTCAGCACAAAGGCTTTGTAAACATCCTCAGCTGTGCCGCGGCCGATCTTTTCTTATGTTTAGGCTGATGAAAAATGTATGACGAGCAGCCGCGGACATAACTTGGGTAGGAGGAAATGTTAAATTTAAAAATGAGTGATGCAGTACTGCTGCACCAGTTTACTTTCATAATAATTAAAACTACACATCTTACCTTCAGATTATTATTAACCCTGTGAGCTCTGAGCTACTTTTTATGGTAATTTCACTACAACAGAGGTGGTTTAAGCCTCCTAAAAAGATGTTTAGTTAATAAAAAATATCCAATATACATACTTTTAAGCTTTTATCTTGGTTATATTAAGGGCTACCGAGACATTCTGCACCTTTTTTGTTTTCAGAACAGTTCAGGCTATGCAGATCTTCCATATTTTGATATGATAATACTTGCAGAATTCATATTTTAGACTTCACGGCGATCATTTGTGAGCCACAAGGGATCTATGCTGGGGTCAGGTGCAAGAAGGTAGGCAAAAACTGTTACCCAGACACACTGATTTTGGCTTTAATTGTTTATTTAGTCACAAATGTGCACACAGATGGAGAGAAGAATTATGTTTTTCAGGTTTAGAATGATTGAAAACACTGTCAAGCCTCATGAGTCTAAGTCACCTTTAGCTAGATTTTAAGTTTTAAGTGACTAATGTAAATATTTTACACTTGCTGCCTCTATATAAATCCAGACTATAAGCTAGAGGGAATTCAAGGGGAGCTGCACATGCTCGTTAGATTTTTGAAGTATATGGTCTTCAACTTTTTTTCTTTATCTGAAAATGTTCCCTTTTCTTCTTGTTGCCCTCGGCTTTTTTCCTTCTGTTGCACTCATTTGTGTGGCATGTTTAATGTCTGTTTCATATTGAATTTCTCTGAGCTCAGGGTCTCAGCTTTTTCATATACGACAGAGTTATTTTAACTTGACTTTTCCAATTTCTTTCCTTTGTGTTTGTACATTGATTAGAAAAATGTTTTGCACTGGGTACAGGCATTATGGATAACCAGCTTGCTTACGTCAATCACAGCAAACAGTAATTTATACACAATTATTGCATCGCACTGCCTGAAGAAGGTTTTTGTAAGTTCATAAAAGTTTTTGGTGGACTCTCAGATATTGACAGGATAACTAACTGTGCCATGAATGCAGTTTTTCCTGGACCTTCATCATCATGAATCGAGCATAAAATTAGGATTTATTGATGCACGATTCATGCATGAGGTCGATTAATCACTGATTCAGTTCAATACATCACCATCAAAGTGAGGCGGCAAAATATCATAGACTTCACTGACTTTAACGCAGAAATGAGGAAGAAAAACAAACTTCTTTGATGCCATCTGCAGTTAAATAAAACACAGGAACAAATCTAACCCTCAAGCAGCAACATTTCACCTGTTTTTTATTCGTATTATTCATTTTCTTATTAAGTAGTAAGAATATGATACATACGAGCTAAATGAGGTGCTTTTTGATTGTTGTGTTTGTCATTTCTGACCATGAAAAGGTAAAAAACAAAAAGTGAGCCATGCCTAAAGCCGTGCTATAGCTCACACACTGTATAAACCTTCAGTGTTTTGTCATTCTTGCAAGCCAGATGGGCTTCACCGTTGCTCGGGAGAATTTAAACTTTTGAGCACATTTTTCTCAGTAAGCTGCACCTCAAACAAGGCTACTGCAACCACACTAAAAACCTAGATAACATGAAGAAGTGATTTTTCCAAGAAAATACGGGGAAAAAATGAAATAGAGGCGATTCTCTTTTCGGTATGAGTTTGGAATACAAAACTTTAGCACTAGATGCTGAAAAATAACAACTTCAGAGGGCTAAAAATGCTTCTTTAAAAAATGAATTTGCTCTATGTAAGGTACACAAATGATCAAAGTCAGCCTTAATAGGGTCTTAAAATTGCAAAAGAAAAGAAAACATGCAACTATGCTGCACAGTAATTAATACAGAAGATAAATCACACCAGTTTGTACACCAATATTTGCATGCTTCTTTAAATATGAGCTACAATTAACAAGAAAAAAAGCCTTTCTCCACAAATTTAGTTTCTGTCAGTTAAACTCTCTCCTGTTTTGCTCACTGTGCTGAATGCAGATGGCATTACATCATGTATAACCCCGTGGCTTTCATTAGCACATTTCAGTAAACACACAGATTAAAGATGAGCTGGTCCTGCACTACTGGAAGTGCTGCCGGCGCTGCAGATGAAGCCATGGGCATTCTGACTGGACGTATGGGTTCTGACATCCATCATGACTCATGTCACAGCGTCAGGCAAGGAGAGGATATTGTGCAGAATTGATTTCACTGTGGATATGAACACAGAAACCAGGGAAATGTAGCCAAATATGATGAAGACTGACACAAAAAAAGCACATTTCCCTGTTAATCAAACAAACCTGATGTATTTCACTGCAAACATTTCATGAATTTCTAAGCAGTTCTTCTAAAACACAATATTTTTTCAAAAATTTCCATTAGTCATGAAGACCAACCTACTTCTCTCCGGTCACAATTTATTCATATTTATCCTTCCTAAGTTGTTATCATCATCCCTTTTCTCCTTAAAGACCTCATTAAAATCGTCACCTTCACTCATATTACTGGAATAAAACTGTTTTCTACAAAGTCTGCATTAATTAAAAAAAATCACTAGTGACTGTAATTATGCAGTTCCCCGGGTATGCAGTTCACACATCCACACAACAAATAGTCACTTTTTAACTGCAACAAAGCAATTCCCCTGCAGGGATCATTTAATTTATTTTGAGTATCTCCATGATTCTTTCAGTTTTATTCACTTCAGGTTCTGTCCACGGAGCTGAATTCTCATCTAATTTACAACAGGATGAAGGGAGAAGCTGAAAATTTTAAGAATAGCATTATTAATAGTGCATATTACAATAAGGCGTCACCTGTGTGACGGGTAATTATGATAATGTAGTCCTGTATCACACAATAAATCCTCTTCATTTCACCCCTGTGTAGGCCCCATGCGTCCTGTTGAGTGCTACATTGAGAAAGCGCCGTGCGGCTACTATAGTGATGCTAATACAGTTTGGGATATACAGAAATACGACTGAGTAAAAGCCCTTTATTATCCTGTTTGATGAGAGCAGGAGCAACTAAGCAGTTTTGTAATGACACCTGCATGGGTCATTTGGAGCTTCATTTCCATTTCATTTAGCCTGCTGGGCTTCTTGTAAGTGTCACGTAGAGCTTATTGAGTATCCAAATGCCATGGGTGGGCACAAGTGGATCAACAATCAGGCTAAAAGGATTACCACATCAGGACACTAGCATATACGGGACCGCTCCAGGCTTATTATCAACTGTGGTTGGGAATAAACTGCGCAGTAAAACTGACAAAATGAAGATTTTAAAGTGACTCTGCAGTCATGCTTGTGATTAATTTACAGTATGTGAGGCTGTACTTAAGCACAGCAGTGGTTTAAGCCAAATACTACCATCAAAAGGCTAACATGCTAATGTTTAGCAGGTAATTAACTGTCTTTCGCTGCAAAGTTAGGGAGGTAGCAGGCAAATATTCACTACTTTTTACATTCTAGTGACTACTCTACGTGAAGTACAGCAATGATTTGGGACCACCAGAATGCTAATATGCTAATATTAATATGCTAATGTTTAGCAGGTAATTCACCTTGGTCGATAGTTATGTAGCAGGCTAATATACTCTACTTAGCACAAAATCTATCTATCTATCTATCTATCTATCTATCTATCTATCTATCTATCTATCTATCTATCTATCTATCTATCTATCTATCTATCTATCTATCTATCTATCTATCTGGTAGAAAAAAAAAAAATCAGGAGACCAGCAAAGTCAGTATAATTCATTCTCTATTCATCATGAAAATCTGTGTAAAGTTTCACAGCGGTCCTTTGAATGTTTCTTGAGATGTTACAGTCTGGACCAACAGACTGACACCGCCGTTTCTCCATGCTACGACAAACCTCTTGATCAAAATATTTGAATGTGAAAAGTCAAATGTATATTGTAGTTATTTTGTTTGTTTGTTTTGGCTGATTTCAGGCTTAGATATATGGTGAGGAGCTTGGACATCATCTTCTTTTGTAGGCTTTCCAGGAAACTGTGGGTAGACCCACAACTTACTGGAGGGATTATATATCTCATCTGGCCTGGGGACTTCTCAGGATCCCCGAGGAAGAACTGAAAAACATTGCTGGGGAAAAGGATGTATTGAATGCTCTGTTAAGCCTGCTGCCAACATGACCCAACTGTGGATAAGCAGAAAGAAATGGATGCATGAATTACCAGAAAAGAACAGATTGTACAAGAGGAACCTAAAATGCTTGTGGGCTTCACACAGCAGCAAAATACAAATGTTCTCACTGGCCATCCGGAGATTGGAAAAGATAACTGTAGTTCGTCCAGAGAAAACTTCTTTTTACAAATGTAGTAGTGAATAGATAATAGATGCAGTGAGGGGGAGCTGCGTTACATAACTATTCCAGCAGTTATGAAGATATTTTACGTTAAAGATGGATGGAACTTTGCTTTAGATCTTACATCAGATTAAAGCTTAAGGCCAATACAAACAAAAACTAGGCTCCTTGTCAACAAATGCCAGACCATAATGATCCATTAAGTGGAGAAATATTAGCAAAACTAAGTGCGTTTGACAGACCACAGAGTCCACCATTGTCGTTGGACTGTCATCAAAGTCTCTTAGTAGTTTTGAGCCAAACACAAAGCTTGTCCCCGTGAAGATCAAAGCCCGGTGGAGCCTTTCATGCGGCGGCTTCGCATTGTGCTCATCATGAGCCACTCGCCTTTTGTTCATGCATGTAAATGGTAGCGATGAAAGGGGTGGTGCAGTTGGAGACGGATGGGGGGGCTGATCTGAGTCATGCTGTGAGAGACTGAGACTGAAAACACTGCCTCTGAAACCCCCCCTGCAACACCACCACCACCACCACCACCTTCGCTACCTGTGAGCTTCTATATCTTCATGGCTCACTAAAATATTAATCAGTCCTGGAGCAAAAGCAGTAAAGCCTCAAAACCACAGCGTCACATGTGAATGCACACACAGCCTTGGACGCATACACATTGTTCAGAGCATGGGGACTTGTATAATTTAGTGGTTCAGTGCTTTTGATATCCTGCAGTGGCTCGCTGAGGAATACCAAGCTTCAGACATGATTTCCTCCCATCAGACTATATAGGAAACTGCAGCGTCCTGCTGTCCTGCATGTCAAATTCAATTCACAAACCACACTGGGTAAATTGACGGCTTCGACTCAGAATGGATGTGCAAAAAAATAAAAATAAAAAAATAAAAAATACATCTGATGTTCCGGTTTTGTGCTCTGTCCAGTAATTATTTCCCCCAATGGAGGCCGTCTGCAGTAACAAATACACACGTCAGCAACCAGTCATGCACACACGAGATGTTCAGGCGACTTATGGAGCACAATATTCCCATTTTGCTTACAGCTGTTGCAGTTTCTGGGCTTATAGCTTCCAAGACATGATTGAAATAGAATGTTGCCCTTAAAGGTCAGCGCTTGTTGTGTAAACATCCCGTTTTAATTTTAGGTGTTTGTCTTGTGTGTGAACAACAGAATACAGAGGACTAGCAAACTACTGTACAAGGAAGGAAACTAGAAAAAAAAACAAACATGCAAAGTGCCAAAAAGAAGATGCCAGCCCTTGTCAGATTGAATGTTCTGAGCCATGCTGAGCCCAACGCGTTACGTTTGAGCTCTGCCGCTGCACATGTCAGATCGTCCCGATCCGTGGTTTGTTATGAAGACAGCAGGAGCCGCAGATTATTTCATCCAAAGTTGGGAATTAAAAGAACAAGTTTGAAGTTACTGTCCTGACACATTTGCATTCCTACATCAGTCCAGTAGGTAAATATTTAATGTTTCTCTGCAGACGGGTTTTTTTCCAAGCTGCATAATTCTCTGTGAATCAACAACTGGCAGTGGTGTCGAGTAATTAAGTACTTTTACTCAGGTATTGTGCCAATTTTACTCATACTTGAGCATTTCCTTATTTTTTTGCTACTTTATACGTCTACTCCACAACAATTCGGAGGGACATATTGTGCATCACTACAGTTTGCTACTTTTCACATTTTAAATTAAGAATAACAAATATAATCAACAAATACAGTGTATTACACATTTTACTACCAGTTTGTGGTGTCCAGACTTGGTATTGGGCCTACGTTCAATTTTGGGACACTTTTCTTGAGTATTTCCATTTTTTGTTCCTTTATTCCTCTGCTTTGCCTCATTTCAGAGGGGAATATTGTACTTTTTATTATTTTTTTGATACTTTATACCTGTACTTTGCTAGATTTCAAAGTGAAATATTGTACTTTATACTCCAGTACAACTATCTGGTAACTTCAACTACTTTATATTTTCAAATTAATGATTTAAAAACAATCAACAAATAAATGATCATGTATTAATGTTGGAAAGTCCCACAATGATGCCTTAGTATTAACAGCAGTAAATACACACAGTAGTACGTCAATAATTTGGATTGAATAGTTTCATATTAATTATTCTTATATGCAAAATGCTGCAGTATTAGTGCTTTTACTTTTGGTACTTGAAGGATATTTCAATGGTATACAAATTTGGATGCATGACCTGTAATAGTTGAGCATATCTACAAAGTGATATTGGTACATTTGCTAAGTATGAGATTAGAGCACTTGTTCTAACTCTGTATATATATAAATACATATTTTTAATCAAGTAAAAAACACCCATGTTTGGTGTCTGGACTTAAGTAAGAACGGTTAGGATCATTGGTGTTCAGTACTTTTACTGAAATACTGTACCTAAGTTCAATTTTAGGACACTTTACATGAATGTTTACATTTTTTTGCTACTTTAGACTTGTACTCTATTACATTTCATACAGAAATATTGCACATTTTGTTCCCCTAAAATTATTTTATAACTTAAATTACTTTCCTTTTTGCACCTTTAATGCTAAAAAAGTACAATCAACAAATGAAATGTGATGTATTTTTAGCTAAAGATACAACTTTACTGATTCAAATAGCAAATAAATGATGGTGCAATATTATAGATTAAAATAAAAGTCCATTGATCTCTGAGGACAAATTGACAAGCAGCAGCTTTAAAATAGCCAAATCTCCTTTATGACAACATTAAAGTGATCAGTTTTTATAACGTATACATTATTCTGATAAGCAAGTAAATTCTTTTGCTAATTTAAGTATATTTTGATACTAATACTATTGTACTTTTACTGAAACAAAAATGCAGGACTGAGTATCTCTACACTATAATATTGTTACTTTTACTTCAGATCTGAATACTGAATAATATCACAGATACACTGAGCAGCAAAAAGCTACTCCTCCAATACGGGATAAACCACAACAACTTATTGATTCAGGTCTCCATTAACTAGTTTTCCTCTGCTGGTGCTGAAGCTCCTCAGTTCCCATGAGAACCTGGATGCTCAAGGCTGAATGAATTATTAAAGAGGCGTTTGTGCTTAATTCTGACACGGTGTCGGTCGGTGTACTTTCTTAAACGCACTGAATAAAAATACTAAGGCAGCACGTAGTATATAATTATATTCGATCCGTTCTTTTTAACATCGGGGAATAAGTTATGGTCGTCCCGATACGTGGAATCTCTGCAGCAGAATAGAAACAACCGCATGTATCGGAAACGATAATGAGCAGAGTGGAGAATTTACAAGTCAGTAATGAGTGTGTCCAACATTTCCATCTTGTGCTACCTAATGAGGCTGTGGATTAACTTAACGATCGAGAATTTGTCACCAGTTAAACAGCTCGAAAACTTTATGTGCACCATTGGCCAAATTGAAATTAGATGCTTGACTTTTTCTCTGAGCCAGAAAAGAATTACATTTTCATGCAGTGCTTATCAGTTTATATCATGGTATAGCTTTTGTTCTGTCTGTGTCCATCAAACACTTGACATTTTGCATTCTGATTAGGTTTTTGTGCACCTTTTTGTGCCTTTTCTGCATCAGATTAGGGTGGAAATGTCTTTATTTATGCAAAAACAAACACAAAATTCAGGAACCAGGTAACAATTCAAAATAAAATTGTAATATTTTTCATTTCAGACATTCAGTACTGAACAGTCAGCAAATGTGTCTGAAGTACACCATACATCAAGAAAGGGTAAAAAAGAAAAAAATTAAATAATGTTTTATTCTTTATTGTATTCAAATACAATTAAAGAATCTTCCTCAAAGGGACTATTTGAATGATTTTGGTCAAATGAACAGGAAAAATCCATATCACATTAAAAAAAAATCTATAGCATGAGCACTAATTTTCTTTGAGCACTCGAGGGAACATTAAGGACTAGTCCTCCCACAAACACCTAGTTTTCTTGTGAATTTTCAGGCACTAATTTGCACCTTTTCTGCATCAAATTATGATTACAGTGTCTTTATTTATGCAAAGGAAAACCCAAAATTCAACAACCAGGCAACAATGCTAAGTATAACAGAATATAATAAAATCATTCTGTTTCTTTTAAAGACAGATAATCTACTTAAGTTGACTTTTTAAGTAATGTTTGGCAGAAAATCAGTGCTACATACGGAAAATCTATAGCATCAGCATAGGTTTTGTTGAACTGTAGGTAAAAAACACTAAGGAGGAGGAAAATTCTGCATCATTTTATGCTGCAAATGTCTTAATTTATGCAAAGGAAAACGCAAAATGTTGAAAATATAGTGGAATACAGTGCAGGCATTCTGTATTTCTTTGAAAGACAGTTAGAGAATCTTACTTAAATGGACTTTTTCGGTGATTCAGGCTGAGTGAGTGTGGACATTTTGAGCATCAAACTCTCAATTTCCTGCATTCTTGCGAATTTTCATGCACCGGTTTGTACCTGAGGTGTCTCTTTTTAAGTAAAGGAAAACCCAAAATTCATGCATCAGGTAAAAGCTAATTAACTTAATACAATGAGATACAATTCCTGCATTTTGTTTTTCTTCCAAAGGCTGTTAGAGAATCTTCCTTAAATGGCCTATATGGATGATTTTGGCATGAAAAATAACCACATGTGGAAAATCTATAGGCATGGATAAATGCTTTGTTTGAACTTTAGGGAGGGAAAACATTGAGTAAGGTGACCAATTTCACCATCAAACACTCCATTTCCTGCATTTTGATGGATATTCATGCACAAATTTGTGATTTTTCTGCTTGATTTTATCCTGTAAATGTCCTTGTGCAAAGGAGAAGGTTGAGTAAACATTGTAAGCTGGTTTTGCTTTGCTTCTTTCACATTTTTATTCAGGGACAGAAATGCACATGCTCCAAAAAATTGAAGGGGATGTATTTCCTGCTTCCCTCTGAAATCTACTCCTGCTGGTACATTAGCCCACATAAGAGGCATCACTGCAGCTAGAAATAAGCAACAGTTACATAACTTTAGCAAGTATAGCATTTTCTGACTGAATTATGAAGAAAGTGCCATTTTTTCTGAATAAACCACCAAGCAGAGTATCGTGAATGCAACTTAATATGCAATAAAAACTGTAATTTTTGCTAGAAGAATATCACTAACAGCTCAGTTAACTTCCCGCAGATTAAAAAATAAAAAAGTTATTGTTTAAATATCACATTGCATTGGATTCTTGGTGGTTTTGCTGCACCATCGCAACACAAAAACTCTCCAGTTCCCCCCAATAAACCTGTTTAAACCGTCACCAGAACGAACCGTGGCACTAACTGGATTACAAATTCAACTTTTTCCCGTAAAATGTCCAACACGGCGGAGTGTCAGATTGTGCTCCAGTCACTTTCCTGGCAGGTCTTAATGAGTCATGACATAGCTGAGCCTGGAGCGTCCTCCTCCCACGCTGCTCTGCCCACTGCGCTCTGTATTTGAGGCGCTGCTCGGCTGCAGAAGCTCAGAGCAGCTCCCTCCTGCCGACAAGGAGGAGACCGGAGCCGCTCGGTTTTTCTTCTCTCTGGATTTACATTCATCTTTTCCAACATGAGGCTTTTCTGCGCCGTGGTCGTGGTTGCGGCTCTGCTGACAGGTGAGCGTTTATTCCTTCTTATTTCTCGCAGTAAAGTTGGTGATCAGTTCAGCACCATGGACAGAGATTCATCCACTTTTTTCATGTTTTACTTTTTGCAGAGAATCTAGCGCTTCCAGTGGTTAAAGAAGGACAGAGAGAAGACGTGGTATGCCTTTTTAAAATGCAGTCTGATTTCTAATTTGATCAAATCACAGCAGATATTTTTAATATTTAGCCGATGTGAATCTTGCAGGTTACAAGATGTCTGGTTGAAGTCTTGTCCAAAGCTCTCTCCAAACCGAACTCTCAGCTGGATCAGGAATGCAAAGACATTATCCAAGCAGGTTTGTAGCACAAAAGATCTAAAAAGAAAGAGGTGTAGATTTAGAGAAGGGGGATACCTCCTCCTCAATATTTAAAATGTGTATTTGACTCTGCAGGGAAAATACTGAATGATAGAAGTTGTTACAGGAGCCTGCAGGGGAGCTTTACTGCATTATAGTCCATTATATTTAGATTTTATACCTGCTGCAGGAAATTTGGGTTTTGCTTTACCTAAAAAAAGACATGAACAATACATGTTGGAGCAGAAAAGGCACAAATTGACACATAAAAATTCACCAGAATGCAGGAAATGAAGTGTTTAATACTCCCTCCTACTTAATGTTCCCCACCTAAAGTTGAAACAAAACCAGATTTGGTTATTTTTCATGGTCATTCAGCCTGAATGATTCGAATTTGAAGAAGATTTTTTTTAACTGCAATTGAAGGAAAAACAAGTTGACAGAATTCTATTTTGTTATATTTTGAATTGCTCCCTGATGTTGTGTTTTCTTTAGCATAAAGTACAACATTTCCACCCTAATTTGATATTGAAAAGGTATGTATTGGGGCATAAAAATGACCAGAAGGCAGGAAATTAGTTTTTAATTTCCTTCCTACTTAATGTTCATGATCTAAAATTTAAACAAAACCTCTTTCCATGCCTATAGATTTTCCAAACCACTTTCCTATTCAGAAATTAAGACATTTTCACCCCAATTTGATGCAGAAAAGGCGCCTAATGGCACATTAAAATTCACTAAAATGCAGGAAATGTAGTGTTTTATGAATAAATTTTTCCCTTTCATTTTCTTCGCCCTAAAGTTTAAACAAAACCTCTTTCCATGCCAATTGACTTTCCAAATGTGGTTGTTTTTCATGCCAGTTCAGTCCAAATTGCCTAAAAAGTCAGTTTAAGAAAAATTCTTCAACAGTCTGCAACTCTAAAGTTTTTAAAAATGTATTATTAAATACCTGGATATACATAAATGGAGACATTAAGATATCCATGTTCATAGTTTTAATGTCTCATTCAAGCGAATATATTCAGGAGTCTGTTTCAGCTCCAACAACCTTTAATTTAACAGAAATACAACAAAATAAATCATGAAAAATGTCATCTAAAGGCTGAAATCAAATGATGAATCCATTATAACTTGTCTCTGAGAGCTTTAAGTGGATCTTTATTCTTCTTTTCATCCTCTTTCTAGGAGTTAAACATACCCCATTAGACAAGAAGAGCAGTGAGGGGACAATAAACCATGAAGAAGTACTCAAAGGTCACGCTGTGGAGCCCGAAGCGAAGGCAGCAGATGTAAAAGACATCGAGGCGCTCTTGAAATCCGTGGAGGAAAAAAGAGAAACCCCGGAAGATGAGCGCAATCAGGAGTCCTGGAGTTTTGGTGACGACAAGGAGAAGAGACACAACAACGAAGTGGAGGAAGAACGAGAGAAGAGGGGCAGCTGGAGGCAAGGAAGATACCACCAAAGAAAAATCAAACGAGGAGATGAGGAGGAGGATAACGAGCGCAGTCAGGAGAGCTGGGGGTTAGAAGAGAAGAGATCTGACGACGACGAGGAAGAAGACGACGAAGAGGAGAGAGAGAAGAGGGCATGGAGGCATGGAAGATACCACCAAAGAAAATACAAACGTAATGAGGAGGAGGAGCCTGAGGAGGAACGCAGCCAGGAGTCCTGGGATGTGGACAAGCGGGCATGGAAGCCAACCCATCGCTATCACCACAAGAAAAAGCTGCACAAACGCAGCGATGAGCCATCGGAGGCCAACGAATATGAAGAACGAAGCCAGGAGTCTTGGGGTCTCGACGATGAGCGGTACAAGAGGGACTGGAGACCCGGAAGACACCACCAGAGGAGACACAAACGTGACGAAGAGCTTTCAGAAGAAATTCGAGAAGAACCAGAAGAGGAACGAAGCCAGGAGTCGTGGGATTTTGATACTGGAAGAGAAAAGAGAGACTGGAGGGCTGGAAGGTTCCACCAGAGGAGGC
The DNA here is from genome assembly GCF_021347895.1 of Acanthochromis polyacanthus. Lineage (NCBI taxonomy): Eukaryota > Metazoa > Chordata > Actinopteri > Pomacentridae > Acanthochromis > Acanthochromis polyacanthus. The sequence goes on from NC_067128.1 coordinate 5,212,727, forward strand.
ACAAACGTGATGAAGAGCTCGCTGAGGAAGAAAGAGAAGAACCAGACGAGGAACGAAGCCAAGAGTCATGGGATTTTGATGGTGGAAGGGAGAAGAGAGAATGGAGGGCAGGAAGGCACCACCAGAGGAGGCATAAACGTGACGAAGAGCTTTCTGAAGAAGCCAGAGACGAGCCTGATGAAGAGCGCAGCCAGGAATACTGGGATTTTGATACGGGAAGAGACAAGAGGGACTGGAGACCTGGCAGGCACCACCAGAGGAGGCATAAACGTGACGAAGATCTTTCTGAAGAAGCCAGAGATGAGCCTGATGAAGAGCGCAGCCAGGAATACTGGGATTTTGATACCGGAATTTACAAGAGGGACTGGAGACCCGGCAGATATCACCAGAGGAAACACAAACGTGACGAAGAGCTTTCAGAAGAAGTCCGAGAAGAACCAGAGGAGGAACGCAGCCAGGAGTCGTGGAGCCTTGATAAAAGACACGGCAAGGAAGAGGGAGAAATCGAAAAGCGTATCTGGAAGCCAACACACCGATATCACCATAAAAAGAAGCTTCACAAGCGTGGCGGAGGATCATCAGAAGAAGAGGAAGAACAGAGGGGTGATTCAGAGGAAAACGTGGAGGAGGGAAAGGACAGAGATGAAGCTCTGAGGTATCTATCATCAGATTTATCTTCTGCTGGTTAATTCGGAGTTTGTAGAGTGCAAAACACTGATGTAAACATGGATAAGAAAGTAATTTGCACTCTTAAAGCAGTATAAGACATATGAACCTGTAGTGTTACATCTGATTGGGGTGTTTTTCTTCAGGTATCTGGCTGAGAAACGTAATCCATGGATTTTCAGAGGCTATTATCATCCTGCCTGGTATAAAAGGGATTCAGATGAACATGCTGCCACCTCAAACAAGGTAAACTTGAGGTGTTATTCATGTATTTGCATACTAAACTGAAAGAGCAACTAGTTTTAAAAGCTTTGAACTAATGCATGTGCATTGTTCCGTCAATTTTCCAAGCAAATTTTGAATTTTTTCCTGTTTAACGGCCATTTTTTTCAATCAGCAGGTCATTATTTTGGTCAGTTTACATGATCTGGTTCTGCTTTTCTTCTGCTCAGATGGACGAACTGGCCAAGTTGCTGAGCTACAAGATAAACCAGCTGGCGAACCACTCGAATCAAGAGGAGGCGAAAAGGAGCACGAACCAGAAAACACTTACTCCACAGGAGGTAAATGGAAAAACTGCATCGCTAACTGCTAAAAAAATCACCTTGATGAATAATTTCTGTCATGTTAGATTCATCAAACCTCTAACCAGACCACTGAACTACAGTCTCGGTGGACAGTTCCCCAATTACAAATCAAATCGTGATTTGATTTGCACGTTACACAGGTTGCATTTTAGGATATACGAGGCATAACTTCTTAAATTACTGAATTTCCGTTCGGGGATGAATAAAGTGATTCGATTCTATTCTAAATAATGCTTTACTTGATTCAAATGGAAGTTTTAGGGGTTGTTTATGCCACCAATTGATCAATGTATAGTACATGGTTCAGGCTATGGTTCAACTGACGTATTTATTAGCCACAGTTTGTACATTTTGCATTAACAAAGTTAAGCCTAGTGCTGCGTTTCTGATCGTATTTCATTTGGTGATACTCCATTGCATTTTAAATCTATTCAAACAATCAATGTTGAACTGAAGCTTGACTTTAAAAGATGATATTTCAAATCAAACTGCAATATCTGTCAACAACCCCCCAAACAAAACACATTTAGATGTTTTACCCAGATGTTCTAGCCCTATTTTCACTCTCATGTGTCATATCTGCTACTCATGACAACCAGCATCCAGACAATTTAAACACACATGAAAATATTCAAAAAACTGGAGCTGAGATGTAAAATATCTACTCAGGGAAAAGCACTTAACTCTGCAGTCGTCCCCATAAACAATCTGCAGCATTTTCAGCTGACCTAGTAAAGTCATGAAGCGCATCACGTCCCTCCACCACAGTGTTACTGAGGGGAAAAAAAAAACATCCATGCTCATTATGGAAATCTCTGCTGTATGTGGAGATGTCGGGATTTAGCCTTCAGAACCGCAGAGCGCTGGTGAATATGCATCTGTGCAAATGCACATCGAGAACCATCCCCAGTGAGCAAAGACATGGAGGAGAAACACCAAACCAGTGTGTTCACATGCAGTGACTTGTTCTTCAACTCTGGCTTTCTTGGAAGCTGCAATTGCTTTGCTCACATCAGCTGCTCTTCTCGTTTGTCCCTTTTATTTGTTCCCTCCACACCGACGTTTTATGTTTGCTGCAGTAATCGCACTGAGAAGCTCATGATTGTAGCCTCCCGGAGCAATCAAAGCCATAATATGCCCATTAAACGAGAACCGCAGCCTGCAGAGACCTCTCTGTGTTGTCACCCACTTTGAAGCAGAAAAACAAATAAGAAAGGCGGCGGCATTGTGATTTATTAGCTCTGTAGCTCTGCAACCCGAAGCCTCATCAGGGAATATTTAACCTAAATGACCAATTAAGGATATTTAGAAGCAGGCATGGGAAATTAATCCTTTAATTCAGCTCCAAATGTGGTTAAAAAGCAGATTGCTCAGGTGTCGTAATAAAAGTTGGTGTTGTTTTTGTTGCTGATGTGTAAAATATTTTTTTTTTTCCCCCAGGAGAAAGAGCTGGAAAACCTGGCAGCTATGGACATGGAGTTGCAGAAAATCGCAGCCAAGTTGCATGAAAACGCCGCGTAATCCAGCAGCATTTAAGACTATCAGCTACCAGTGAATTAAAGTTGCTGTTTAACTGTATGTCTGCTGATGTAGTGTGCTTACAGTGTTAAAAGTGACAAAAAAAATATACAAAAAAAACCATGGAGCCTTGCCAAACCATTTTATCGACCTGTTTTTGTGATATTTCGATGTTCTGAACTTAATCCGCATGGGAATGGCCTGGATGTTTCTATATATAGTCAGAGAAATGTGAAAATATTAATACATACCTGAGAAATTATTCAAATGTGTTCTCAAGACTTTGTTTTGTTTGCACTCAATAAAAAGGACATATTCTGGGACCAAACAGACATCTGCAATTTATTTCTTCATAAGTAGTTGCACATGATGCTTTTTTAGTGCTGCTTTGTAATTGGATGCAGGTACAGATATAGCCCTGGACTATATAACACATGGCACTTTCTGCAGGGATAACTAAATAAAAAAACTAAAAGTCGGAGAGCATAAAAAACAAAACAAAAAACTGCTTCATACTTGGTCTCAGGGCAAAAAGATGCAAACCTGCCCAGTACAGAAATGATTAATGTCACCGGCTCCTCACACACAGGGAGCTCAGACAGCCTAAACTGGCTAACTTCTCAGCATCAACGTGCGCTGATGTGAGCACAAAAGACAGCAGAAAGTGCTCTGAAGAATGCAAACCAGACACCCTGCCTCCGTTACTCCAGATGTGTCAAATCAGTTCAACAGAAACCGACGTCAGAGCTGGAGGAGATTCCCTTCCGGACGCCGGTGATGTGCACTTCTAATGTTAGATGCTCCCGTATCCGGTTTATCCTTCCGTGTCTTTTAGCTTCTGCCTCTTCGGTGCTGGTTCCTCTGATCGCTGGGAGGCTGCAGGTTTGGACTGGTCCACGGCAACCGTCATCCCTGAGAGGAGGTAGCCGCCTCCTCCGCTCATCAGCAGCACGGGATGCGTCCTGTTGGGCAACACCTGGGGAGAATACAGTCAGGAGACATTAACTGGACTGAAATGGCTCAGGAAAATAACCCTTCGGAGGGAAAAGTTTCATGAGAATGCAAAACACGCTAAGTTTATGCAGTTGCTGCTGCTGAGTGCACACACTGTAAAAAATGCTCGTAAATTTTACGGTGGAAAACTGTCAAACCATGACGGTAAAAATCTGTAAACTCTAAAACAGTTTGATACAGTTTATATAATCACCATCACCGAATCACGGAAGCGCCTTCATCAGCGTAGCCGGCTCATTAACATTCATGTCCGTCGGATTACCAGCCAATCACGAAGCGCGTTCATCAGCCGGCTCATTAATATTTATCTGTAGACACTACCTATTTTGTAAGGTAGTGTCTACAGATACGGACCCGTACCCCTAGCCTGTGGCCTACGGATACGGCGCTTTCCCTTCTCATAAATATTAATGAGCCGTACATAAATATTAATGAGCCGGCTGATGAACGCGCTTCGTGATTGGCTGGTAATGAGGTTCGAGGTGAATCTGCGTGCGGAGCCTGTCATGTCAGTCATCTTTGTGTATTAACAGTGTATTAAAGTCCATTCATTCCATATCAAGTTCCAATAAAGTTACAAGAAATATTTTACAATCAGTGTGCTGGGGTCATCGTTGTCTGTGGAAAAGTCCAACATCACTATCTGACTTTTTCACGGACAGCGATTTGGGGGTTGAAATCAGCACTACTATTAAAAATAATAAAACTTTTTATTCACGTGGCGGAACTAACAGCCAGCAAACTACAAGTATTTTTTTACCTTCAAAAGTAGCGACAGACTATTACATATTAACAACCTAAACAAAACCCTGACGTATTTTCTACGTCTGGCAACACAGACACTGTCACAGTCACTTTAATGTCAGCGGACTCTGTTGAATGGCTAAGTTACATCACCACAAACAAATCTCACAATATCACAGTAAATCGAGTTTGTGGTTTTTTTTTAATTCATGCCGAATTAAAGAGCTGCTCCTCACCATTCACGAGTGTTTGTTTCATATTCGGCATCCTTAATTTTATCTCGTAAATTAGCGTTCGAAATTAAATGGGAACATTTGCAATGGAGTTCGTCAGCCGCTTCCACCACTGAACGCGGTAAACTAATTAATAGGAACTGGACTTCAAACAATTTAGACACGGCGTCTAAAAGCGTAAAAACTACAATGTCTAAAGTGTGAGAGGAGACGGTGTATTTTTGGTTAAATTATACAATGTTCGCCGTCAACGTCATTCATATAAACTGCCTGTAATGTGCAGCAATAACCGGCGCCAGCTCTTCAGTGACCTTAACGGGTCCGTACCTCTAGCATCAACCATTTTGTAATGCATCAGACCTCTGCTGCCCGCACCAAATTTGCATAAAGTAGAACTCAAGTCTACGCACCAGAATACAGCTCAGAACACAATGCAACCAGCATGCAGTGTGGTGGGTTTCACATAGACACTGAACAGGATGGGACACATTAGCTACAGTCCTGGTACCGGCAAACAGTGTAGCCATCCCATAATAGACTACTTTAGAAGACACTGAAAGTGCTTAAGTTTACACAAAGTCTTAAAATGTTGAGTCTAATCGCTATAATTGTACTTTGAGTTTGCAGTAATCTGTGAAAGTAGAAGACAGATGAAAAATGCAGATAAATAGAAATGAAACAAACGTTTGTTGTTTAAGGTCACCTATTTGATTCAACCAACATTTATTTGAACTGAAAACTTTGCTTTTTGTGTCAAATATTTCTATTTGGTCGAAATGAGATTAAATCACGATTAATTAATTACAAAGCCTCTAATTAATTAGATACATTTTTTAATCACTTCCCATCACTAGTTTAAATGATTCCATCATAGAAAAATCTGAGTCATAGGAGTGACTGGAAACTCAAGAATGCCTATGATAAACTTTTGTTTGTGATTTTAAGAGCGACCCACATTACAAACCCACAGTCAGATTAAGTAACAACTAGAACAACTTTTACTGCAGAAAATAAAAGATTCAGAACATTTACCTGATAATGTCTCAGCCAGGTGTCTGAGAGTCTCAGGTTCACCGTGCCGCCTTGTTCCTTGAGTTTTGTGTAGCACTCGATAAGAGTCTGCAGAAATCAAGGTGAAAAACAAGCGTTTAAAACAAACTGATCTTTTCAGCTGCATAAACACGACTGAGGTAATCAGCAGGACAAGGAGTGATATGATTCCAACTCCTCGGCAGTCACAGAAACGTCCACCGCTCTCGTGTAGGGGACGTCTGTGAGTGGTGGCAGCTAATGGGAGACCCTTCTAAGATAACTGATGATGCTCTTTCAGTGGCTGTGGCTCTGTGAATGCCTCACCTCTTTGTACTGGGAATAAACTACAAAAGGCCTGGAAGGGGCGAGGAACCTGAGCAGGGTCATCAGGACCGGACACGGGTGGAAGCGACTCGCTATCACCAACCTGTGAAATAAACAGATGATCAAGCAAACCTGTCCGCTGTGAAATACACTGTCAACAGCACAGTTTGTAATTGGAATTTAGTCGATGAGCCGTCCGTGACGCATTACCGAAAGACGCAGAGATTTACCAGCTCCCTGTGGTCGATGTTCTCAACATATTTCATACGAGTGGATGAGAGTCGGTCGAAGAGGCTGATTTAGGCTAAATTGTGCTCTGTGGCAGAGTTTATGATATAGCTGCTGTGATGCAGAGGAGAAGTCAATAAGCTAACAAGATCAATACTTGTACTCTGGGCTCAGATGTCACCTTCACACCAGTTCATGCATCAATCATAAAGAACGCTGTACGGTTCTTCATTTCATATGAGAGGAAACTGCAAAGCAATCAATTTATTCACCTTGAAAGGACTCTCATCACCGTGCAGGAGCTCAGAGGAGGCCGGTGATTTATGGTGACGTTTTATGGCGTAGTTAACGACGCTTTAATCATTCGTACATCTCTCATGCATTGATTTTAACTGCTTTTGTTTCGGTGCAGTTTACAGCCAGTAGAAGGGGGCAGAGAAACAGAAATGTGACACCAACCCGTCGGCGTTTCTGCCTTCCAGCAGAGCTGCAGCAGCCGCCAGCTTCTTCCGCTTCTCCTCCAGCTTCACTTTCCTTTCTTGAGCCTGATAAAAACAAAAAAACACGAGGAGGTCAGGACGCCATTTGTGCCGTTTCTTAGTTCCACTAACTTCAAACAAGAAGCACAACTTTTCATCTGAATAAAAACGTCAGCTGACATCAAGGGAAAAATATCAACTGCCTCCTGTTTATTATTACAAACATAACAGCATGCCAGCTAAACAGATATTTTTAGTAAATACTGAACATACTTTGGCTTCTTTGCGTTTCTCCTTCTCTATTTTCTCCTGGTCCTGAGCAGCATCATCCTCAGCGTTGGTCTCCATGCTCTGCTCCTCTGGACTGCCCTGCTGTTCTGCCTCGGGCTGGATTTGCTCCTCATCTGCAGCCAGGCTGAACTTCTCCTCTGCAATGTTACAAAAGATAAAGCTCTCTCAGATGGATTTACAGATAATATTGAGGAACATTAGCTTGTAGCTTGTTGAAAATTACACAAACAATATCGCAAATTACTCAAAATTTGTCCAAAACAACTCAAAATGTGTCAAAAACCCTACTTTAAAAGTGTCAAAATGACTTCAGAAATGACACTTTCAACAATATGCAAATGTTTTGAGGCTCAGAAATGATGGAAAAAGTCCTTTAAGAAGCGATTAATCTGGAGCCTCCTCTATGGACTTTAAGGACCTGCAACTCTAGAACTGCCTTTTACGTCACAGTTTTGTTCATTTACATCATTTTGATTCTTTTTGTGTCATACTTTGGTCATTTTATGTCTTTATGAGTTTGATTTGCATCTGACTTTGGTTGTTTTATGTCCTGTAGTGGTGGTTTAGCATCACATTTTCACTGTTTTTCTTCACTTTGTGGTCTTTGTGTGACATTTTAAGGCATATTATAGTTTGTAAATGCAATATATATATATATATATATATATTGAGAAAATGCTAATCAGAGGGGGACATTCACATCTTAGTATCTGTGTAGCTGCAACCAGGGATCGCTGGTTTTCTTTGGCAACTCAGAACAAGCTTGTAGCTTCACTGTCATCTAAAACAACAACCGCAGCACTATAAATACATGTGGCACTTTACAAAGTGCTTTGATAAACTGACAGTGTTGACTTCATATCTGAATGAGCAAACTGCCTTTTTTCTGGATAAGCTGTGACCTCAAAACATTTCTGTCACCTACAAAAGGTGATCCAAGTCTAAACTGCATGCAGTAGCACTATAAATGAACAAACAGGCACAGATAAGACATGTAATTTGAGTTGTGTGGAGTGATTTGAGGGAGACTCATTCACATTTCTCTGCAGCATCTATTACAAACTGAACTCTAAAATAATCTGACCCACCATTAATGAATGTAATTCTAGACATTAACGAGCGCTAAAGTCCAATTTGTTGCTTCCAGCTGTTAGTAGGAGTCTTTCCTCTGAGTTTATTAAAGTTCCTGCGTCATCAGACGATTGTCTCAGCCGTGCACATTCACGCACGTGGAACAACAGAAGTAACCTCAATTATTACTTATGGTTCTAAATGATCTCTGACATGGTGACAGGATGGATCAGGATCCAGCAGCGAGTTAAGACATGAGAGCCGTCACACAGGGTTACAGCTCATAAGCCGGTGTTAAATCATTTTGATTTCGTCTTGTTTATTACACGTCACCTGATGTACTGTCCAGTCTTGCATGTAGGACAAATATAACGCATGTACCGTGGCAATGTCTGAATAAAGACATGAGAAACATTAAAAGTGACAGAATGCCGTCACTTTAACAGACAATGTTAGGTACAACTGTGTGACTGTGAACTCATATCACCCACTGTACTCAGTACATTTTCTTGATCCACTTTGGCCATGAAAGTATAATAAGTGAATCTTGCGAGCAGCCGGTTGAAACTGGCTGCTCACAAACTCATAATACCACTGCGACTTGTTTATGTGCCTGTATAAAAGCTCAACGGTTTCTTTATATTGTCAGTCAGTCAGACTGTTCTGTGCAGGTTGATTCCAAGTGAAACATTCGCTTTGACCTGAGAGACGATTCTCAGCGTTCTTTTGAGCAAACAGCATTCCAGTGAAGAATTTTTTACAGAAAATATAAATAAAATAATGAAGTCCAAGCAATAAAAAGAAGATATCACACACACAAAAAGATCAAGTCTATCAAACTGGTTTTTCTTCAGAAATGTCAGGTTGTTCATGATGCTTTGTAAAAATTTCAGAATGTGCTCTTTTGCACTAAAACAAAGGGAAACATTAGGAGTTGTGGTTATTTCTGGGTTATTATGCTGTGATTTTACTGGACACTGGAAATGAAATTGGGCTGAAAGTGGAACCTGAACTAAAATGAGTCTGACAGCCCTGATCTACGGTTTTGAGCTGGCTCATATGGACCCTGACATGGTATAAAGGAGATGAGTAAAAACCGTAGAATCAGAGCTGAAAAAAAAGCTGAGCTGCTGCTTTCTGAACTGGTTGAAGGCGAGAGAGTGACTGGTGGTTCGTGCCAGACAGGAGGGAGTTGCTGTAAACATCTTGGAGAGGCTGCTGAAAGGGGCGGTCCTTACCAGCAGTGGGGTCTTTGGCGGTGGTGTCCAGATCGCCTGCCAGCAGAGCGTTGACGTGGCAGATGGGAAACTCGTGCAGCGTGTCGTGAAAATGCGCAGGAAAGCCAAAGCTCTCCACGCCCGCTCGAACCGGCCCACCTCCTGGGTACATCTGAATCACCGAGCCGTAGCCTGCACGAGGAGGAAAGCACACGATGAGCACACAAAGGCTGATGAAAGACGCTCTGAAATGAAGAATCCTGCACAACTCACCTCCCATCCGCTCCATGATGGATCCCAGCACCAGTCCAGCACACGTCTCAAACACCAGGACCTTGCTGCGAGCGTGGATGTTTGCCAGAGTCAGCATCTGGGCCAGTGTGTCGTACCGCAGGTGGCTGCAACACAACAAACACGATCACCTCGCTGCTATTCACAGAAGACTTTCACAGTTTGCTGATAGCTCATAACTGGACTCACCAGATCTTCCCTGGTTCCCGGCCATGGTACATCATAGCCAGGATGCGGCAGGAGGGTTTCAGAATGGTCACAGTGTTTTCATACCTGAAAAAAAAAAAAAGATGGAAACCGATTAAAACGCCGATTTCTACATCAACTCGAGTCCAGAACAGATTGTGAGTTTATCAGCAGCGGTCACTTACTTCTTCTTCTTCTTCTTGATGTACTTATCCTGAGCGTACTCGGTCTTATCTCTGAACGTAGAGCTGTTCTCTATGAGCTGCTGGATGATTTCCTGTGCAGAAATAATTGAATAAAAGTTTCTTTCGACAACAAAGGCGATCTGCCAAACAAAACTGAAGGAGCTGTCAAAGATCACCCCTAAGGTATTTCACAAAGCATTGATGAACCTGAAGGGTCAAAAGTGCGCTCGACCGGTCTTCAAAAAGTCTGATTTTCGTCAAGAGTGCGAAATTTTAAATCCATACAGGATAGAATGTCTCTTAAGCAACCCAACAAGAGCTGTAGTGAGTCTTTACTTTTTGTTTTATTGGACAGACAGATTTCTAATATCGTCAATATGATTATGAAAAGAAATGCTTCTTAAAAATGGAGTCCAAGGGCAGTGTATACAATGAAATGAGTATTGGGCCTAAAATGGAGCTTTAAGGGGTGAAGAATATTTGCTCAACTCAACCAAGACACTTCTATGTGTCAGATATGAACCAGACGTGATTTAAAGATCACGCAATTGATCATACACTCAATAAAACAACCCAAAAAAATTCAAAAAAATTAAGTTTAAGATTACTTGCAAATTGATTTTTTACATACAAAAATTAAAGTGGTTTTACAAAGACTAGTCTTGCTGGAGCTACACAATAATTTAATGCAAAAATGAACATTTTTTTTCTTGCTAAAATGCTTTCAACATTTTTTCTAACCAATTAAAGGTCATGATTTCCACAAAACCAACAATGTCTTGGCTTATCTCTCAACATTTTACAACTTCCCAGTAATGTCAGAGGCCTTCATCCTCCCATCCCAGTGGTTCACGCTTAGAAGAGAATTCTGGTTGATGTCAACCTGCTGTATTTCCCATTAATGTGTCCATTGTGTCAGACCAACTTTGCACTCATCGCCTCCATTGTAGTGATTCAGGAGTCGCATAGAACAGCTTGTGAACAGAATTTAGTTGGGAAATTAACATGAGCTCTCTCCAGCTTTCCAAAGAAATCAAACAATAAAACAATTTTCTTCATTCTGACTAAAGGTTAAACACAGAAATTAGCTGCCTGGAAGGAATATTGTGCAAACTGTATGAATGATCTCCGTCTGAGGAGTCTGACTTTTATTGTACTGATGCAGGCAGAAATCATGAAGGCTGCAGTTTAGGAGAAATGTTATGCAGCATGTCTGGGTTTAAACGTTTTTTTCTTTGGTTTTTACACATTCATGCCATCCTTTTTGTGTGACAGGGACACTGTTGATCGTGTCTTTTGTCTTAATACTCCAACACACAAAAATACCAAACTGAAGCTTGACTTAAAAGAAATTCTAACACATATCGAATCGCAATATCTGTCAGAAAGATTGCAACTGGATATTTCAATTGTGGGTTCTTTGGGTTGTTTTTTCTCAACCAATTGTCCAAAAGGGCTGCAACTAACAGTTGTTTTAATTGCTGATTATTCTGCAGACCATTTTCTCGATGAAGCGATTAGTTGTTTGTCTATGAATGCCAATCTGTATTTCCTAAATATCTTGTGTTTTGGAAGGAAAGAACCCAGAAAATATTCATATTCAAGAAGCTACAAGTCAGACTTTTTATTTCTAACTGAGTAACCTATCATCAAACTGGCTGGCATTAAATTTATTCGATGACAAATAATCTAATGTCAGTAGGCACTTGTCATTCATCGTTGGTTTTGGTTTCTTGTGGAAATCTCTATCAATAACAAACATTTCCACTGTCATTCTTTATTAAAGAACCACAAGAGCTGGCAGTGCCGTGTCACTTTCCTATATATAAATACGTAATTGTAAAGCTGCACATGTACCTGACCCTTCAGACCTTGCTCTTTTAGCGTCTCGATGTCGTCTCTGGTCAGTTTCTGAGATTTACCATCATCGACAATGTTTCTGTTGTCTGTGCCTGCCTCCTTTAAATCTGGGAAAATAGAAAGTGAAAATGAAAGTAAGACATAAGGCTTTCCATGGTCTGGAAATAAGCATCACAAATTAAACCTCGACAGATGGCGTGACTGCACGCAGCACTGAATAGTGGTTTACTCACCTGAAGGAGTCCCTGTTTCCTTCAGTTTCTGTGGCTGCAAGATTCCTCCAGATGAAATCTCAAATGTGGTGCTGTACAAGTTTCCCACTGCATTATCCAAGAAGAACCACTGCTTCTCAAATATTATTTTTCTGTGAGGAAAACACACATAAACTGTAGTATGTATACACGTGTAGACAGTGGCAGATGACAAATTAACATTTAATCGAAAATACAGCAAACAAGCACCGTGCTTTTAAGAAAGGCACCATCTGAGGCTTGCGTTTAGGTGTTAAAAGGAGCACATTTTGTAGTTTTTGACTCACTTCTTCGGTACAATCTGCACAGCTTTGAAGATGTCTCCTCGTTTCAGAACAACATAGTCTCCCTGTTGGATTCTGTACTCATCATCTCCGTTGTCCGCCATAATACGGCTGACAAACAGCTTCACCGCCTAGCTGGGAGCTAAAAGCCGCTTTTAGGTAATTTCACAGAGTCGTCGTTGACAAGGCACAGGTCAAAAAGGCACAACGGGAATCTGAAGTCAAAGCAAAAACACCGCAAGTTAGTATTTCCACGTGTTAGCTTCCATTTCCGTAGCCGCTCAGGACGGAAAGTAGAACGGAGCTGGAACCAAGCATCGGCGATTGAGCTTTCTTGTTACTGATTGGCTGGAAGATGAGTCGCTGAGTTTTCTAGCCAATAGGAAAGAAGTGCGATGAGGAAAATGTAGATGTCAGAATCATCGATAGAAGACCTTATGCCGGTGTCCATAGATATATATATCTATGCCGGTGTCTGCCAGAGGGAGGGGGCGCTGAATCCTTGGACTTTATTAAAGATGAAGTACAACAAGGTAAAAATACTTCATTACAGGTAAAAATCCTGCATGATTTTTAAAAATTAAATTTACATTATTTAAATTTAACTAACAGCAAAATGTAGTTAAATTACTAAAAGTTAAAGTCCTGGTTTGGTCCATCAGACTGACATTTTATTACGTGTGTCATCCTAACATTATTATTATTTGTAAAATCTGTTATTTTGTTAACTAAAGATTGTGTGCATGAGCAATTCTTTACACAGAAAGGAAAAGCTAGGAACAGATTGTCCTCATCTTTTAATAAAAGAGCTGCATCCATTAATCGATTAGTTATTAAATCATCAGCAAGTCTGTTAATCAATTAAATGGCTTCAGTAAATGTTTAAAGAAATGTTCATGTCTTTGATACCCATGCCTATGCTTAGGTACAGCACCTCAATATATAGTTTCCAGTGAGACTTTTAGAGTACTCCAACTCCAGACTTTTCGTTATTTGCATCAGTTAAACTTTGTCTCATGATATTTTAGCGGGATTGCATGTACAATATCACAATATACGCCATACTTTATTAATATTGTCTGTTTAATTTCTATCTAAAAACATGGAAAATTTAATAAACATATTAAATAAATGCAATATATTGTAGCAGTTTGATTTTCATAGATGTTTGTTGCACGATATGTAAACATTTTAGGAATATGGAGGTCATATTTTCAGCGTAAAACAAATTTAAAGGCCTTTAGTTTGCACTGAACTTGTCTTTCCTGGGTTCATGCAGTGATTCTATGATCACTGTCTGCATTATTATGGTGTCCTTAACTGTTTCTATGTGACATTATATTAACAAAATATTGAAGAATGCTTATTATTCAGTGGGGTAACTGTTAGTGACAAACATTTAGTGTTATGAATATGAAATTGGTGCCTTAACTGCTTCCTTCTCTTGTTCATTTGACCTTGTCTTCCTCCATTTTGCATTCAGATTTTTACAATGATGAGAAAAACTTTATAACTGTACCCAAATTATATTATCCCTTCCCTAGTGGCACTGTCAGTTAATATGTAAGCATTCTACCTGCCTTTTCCCATTTTCATGATGTGTTTTATAACTGTTTCGAATGGTTTGTCAGCTCTACCTGCCCACCAGCAGTGCAGCGAGGAGGCTGAGAAAGCAGAAGAGCTCATCCTACACTGGACAGGAATTATCAGGATAAGCTGATCAAACTGAACAAAATGGTGCAACTTTAGGTCGCTTATGTTAGGGAATTCTGCAATGTCGAGAGACGAATGAGGAGGCAGGCTCAGAGACACTCTGGAGGCTCCAATGGCTTATGTTAAGAAGAAGCTTTACTGATATCAGGAGATGTAACACGACCAGAAACAGCGATGTGAGCACTGGCAGCATCAATTCTCAGGATTCTCTTCAAGCTTCGGTATATATTGAGTTGAGAGGAATGCCACATTTAGATTACAGCCCAATATGGAGACAACTTGTCTATTACACACGTGGACAAAATTGTTGGTACCCCTCAGTTAAAGAAGGAAAAACCCACAATTCTCACTGAAATCACTTGAAACTCACAAAAGTAACAATAAATAAAAATTTATTGAAAATGAAATAATCAAAAACAGCCATCACTTTTGAATTGTTGATTAACATAATTATTTAAAAAAACAAACTAATGAAACAGGCCTGGACAAAAATGATGGTACCTCTATAAAAGATTGAAAACTATTTGACCAGAGTGACATGATTAACTCAGGTGTGTCATTTAATTGACATCACAGGTGTTTCCAAACTCATAATCAGTCAGTCTGCCTATTTAAAGGGAGACAAGTAGTCACCCTGCTGTTTGGTGAAAAGGTGTGTACCACACTGAACATGGACAACAGAAAGCGAAGGAGAGAATTGTCCCAGGACATCCGAAAAAAATTATAGACAAACATCTTAAAGGTAAAGGCTATAAGACCATCTCTAAACAGCTTGAAGTTCCTGTGACAACAGTGGCTCATATTATTCAGAAGTTCAAGACCCACGGGACAGTAGCCAACCTCCCTGGACGTGGCCGCAAGAGGAAAATTGATGACAAATTGAAGAGACGGATCGTTGGAATTGTATCCAAAGAGCCCAGAGCAACCTCCAAAGAAATTAAAGGTGAACTCCAAGGCCAAGGTACATCAGTGTCAGATCGCACCATTCGTCGTTGTTTGAGCCAAAGTGGACTTCATGGGAGACGACCAAGGAGGACACCACTGCTGAAAAAAACTCATAAAAAAGCCAGACTGGAATTTGCAAAAATGCATGTTGACAAGCCACAAAGCTTCTGGGAGAATGTTCTTTGGACAGATGAGACCAAACTGGAGCTTTTTGGTAAGGCACATCAACTCTATGTTCATAGACTCAAAAACCAAGCATACGAAGAAAAGAACACTGTCCCTACGGTGAAACATGGAGGAGGCTCAGTAATGTTTGGGGCTGCTTTGCTGCATCTGGCACAGGGTGTCTTGAAAGTGTGCAAGGTACGATGAAATCTGAAGACTATCAAGGCATTCTGGAGAGAAATGTGCTGCCTAGTGTCAGAAAGCTTGGTCTCAGTCGCAGGTCATGGGTCTTCCAACAGGACAACGATCCAAAACACACAGCCAAAAACACCCAAGAATGGCTGAGAGAAAAGCGTTGGACTATTCTAAAGTGGCCTTCTATGAGCCCAGATCTGAATCCCATTGAACATATGTGGAAGGAGCTGAAACATGCCATTTGGAGAAGACACCCATCAAACCTGAGACAACTGGAGCTGTTTGCTCATGAGGAGTGGGCCAAAATACCTGTTGACAGCTGCAGAACGCTCATTGACAAATACAGAAATCGTTTAATTGCAGTGATTGCCTCAAAAGGTTGTGCAACAAAATATTAAGTTATGGGTACCATCATTTTTGTCCAGCCCTATTTCATTAGTTTGTTTTTTTAAATAATTATGTTAATCAACAATTCAAAAGTGATGGCTGATTTTGATTATATAATTTTCAATAAATTTTTATTTATTGTTACTTTTGTGAGTTTCAAGTGATTTCAGTGAGAATTGTGGGTTTTTCCTTCTTTAACTGAGGGGTACCAACAATTTTGTCCACGTGTGTAAATGTCAACTAAACAATATCTAATCTTGACCAAGTCCTGTTTTTCCTACAGCAGTTGTCTCTCTCTCCTGTATCTTCTGTTGCAGCATCTGTCATTCTGAGGGTCATATTAAGGACAGAGAGGGCCTGAATGAGCTCCCAGCCTTAATGTGGAAGAAGCAAAAAGGACCTGTAGGATCATTTCAGGTGATGTATAAGTGATACAACTTTATTTAAGGTGACTGTAATTGACAGATGCAACATGCATGATACTCTGGGATGTCTTCAGCTAACAACTACCACGAAATACCTCAGTAAGGGCAAAGAGAGTATTTTTTCTTCACAATTTGCGGTGTTTAAATGACAGCTACACTAAATTAAACTCTGTGATACTAATCAGTTGCTGAAGGTTTTGTCAGAAACATCATGTTGAAATCTGTCAAATAACCTGATTGAAGAATAGAACAGGACAATTATGGCAACATTTTCATGATATGTGAATATAAAATACATTGTAATAGTGTGTTCCCAATATGAACAAGATATCGTGCACTAAAATGAAAATACCAGCATTAAAAATCTGCCATTAAAGCAGCAGAAGCTTGACTGATCTGCAGGTTATCCAAAGCTAAGAATGTCTTTCACCGTTAATTATGAAGTTTTTCTTCATGCAGAAACCTTCAGAGTTGTTGTAGCAGCAGTGAGAAGTACGGCTGTATATGTTTTTCATGCAGTGGCTCTGACAAAGTAGGGTGTTATTTTTTCATCATACATAAACAGAAGATAAAATAGCTGAGTTTTTTTTCAGAATAGTTTTTGAAGGTCACTGCACATAACAGTAAACATGATTGGTCCACACAGAATAAAAACAATAAGTCTGTGTTGCCTTATTTGAGAGGCACAGAGATTTTCCTGTTATTTCTCACCATTTCATCACCAAAAATCTATTTTGTGCTCAAGTAAATTAAATCCCATTTAACAGAACTAATTACATACTTAATTGCCACGATTATTCTCAGTTCTTATCATTTTGGCATGAGCTTAAACCACCTTGGAGGCTGTGAAAATTTCCTCTGTGCATGAAAAACCCTGAGTAGAGTGTTTAGGAACTTAGCAGTAGAACTCATTACAGTCTAGGAATTAGGATGAACAAGCAATTTTCACTTTCAATAAATGAACAAACAGGTTGTAAAATATAAAAACACCCTTTAATGGCTTTTGTTCAGTTTCTTCACCTTAGAAAAAAAAAAACTTCTTACAAACATCCAAGTTTTAGGAGAAAGACAAATCTTGGCTACATATTTACATCAACACTATCTTTTCTAGTGCAGGACACATAATGATACAAAAACAACTAAAGACACTGTCCTGTGGGTGAAAAAGCATTTTTCTCTGATGTGTTCTTTGGCAGTGATTTGCTCAGTGTTTGTGGTTACGGCTGCTGCACTTTCACACTAAAACATATACAGATGGGTGACAAATTAAAGGAAAAACCTAAACTCCTATGAGGAGATTTGGTAGTGTTTTGCTAAAAAATGTTTTAAAAAAAACAGGAAAAAATGCTTAATTCGTCCCTCCAGTAGAGTTTTAGAGGCTCAGAGAATCAATGTCAAGGTGCGTAAAGAAGCCCAACACTTTTCTCAGAAACTTTATCTTGTATTTTTTCTTTAATTTCTCACTCGTCTGTCTCTAAATAACAGAAATACACTCTAAAAAGCCACCACCTGTGTGCTCATTCTTGGCCTCCTGTAAGTTTATGGAACAGTTCTTCGTCTAGCGTTTCGTTCTGGTCCTTCGATCGCGTCGAGAGGAAGATGTAGCCGCCGATGAACTCGTGCACCACTTTGCAGTCGCAGCTCAGGCAGCAGAAAGCTATCGTCACATTCTGGTCAAATTCTATGGTCACCTGTGGAGATGCATGCAGAGAAAGATGAAGCAATCTGAAGTCATGACGAGACAGATGAGATAATAACATAAATCCCAACAATCCTTCACCTGTCTGATCTCCCAGTTGACGTTCCACTGCTTCATGTTGGCGAACCTCCACGTGGTGACGGGCAGACCAGAGGACATGTCGATGCGAATCATCCGGTTGTACGAAATCCCCAGAATCTCATCCTTCTTGCTGCCTTTGAACCTGAAACACAAATAAAAAGATTAGCCTCCTAATACATGAACATGTTCAAAAATGTTCTATTATAATACAGCACATGCTCAGTTTTTACCTGACTATGTAGTAGTTGATGCCAAACTCTGGGAGCGACTGCCAGGCCTGGATGAAACGCATCTTGGCCTCCATTAGCGACAGCCGTGCGATGTTCTGATGCGCCTCCAGGATACGTGCTGTCAGCTTGACGCAATCACAAGATTTAGCAACAACATTTAGCAATAGCACTGACGTGATACACACGTGGACAAAATTGTTGGTACCCCTCAGTTAAAGAAGGAAAAACCCACAATTCTCACTGAAATCACTTGAAACTCACAAAAGTAACAATAAATAAAAATTTATTGAAAATTAAATAATCAAAATCAGCCATCACTTTTGAATTGTTGATTAACATAATTATTTAAAAAAAAAAAACTAATGAAATAGGGCTGGACAAAAATGATGGTACCCATAACTTAATATTTTGTTGCACAACCTTTTGAGGCAATCACTGCAATTAAACGATTTCTGTATTTGTCAATGAGCGTTCTGCAGCTGTCAACAGGTATTTTGGCCCACTCCTCATGAGCAAACAGCTCCAGTTGTCTCAGGTTTGATGGGTGTCTTCTCCAAATGGCATGTTTCAGCTCCTTCCACATATGTTCAATGGGATTCAGATCTGGGCTCATAGAAGGCCACTTTAGAATAGTCCAACGCTTTTCTCTCAGCCATTCTTGGGTGTTTTTGGCTGTGTGTTTTGGATCGTTGTCCTGTTGGAAGACCCATGACCTGCGACTGAGACCAAGCTTTCTGACACTAGGCAGCACATTTCTCTCCAGAATGCCTTGATAGTCTTCAGATTTCATCGTACCTTGCACACTTTCAAGACACCCTGTGCCAGATGCAGCAAAGCAGCCCCAAAACATTACTGAGCCTCCTCCATGTTTCACCGTAGGGACAGTGTTCTTTTCTTCGTATGCTTGGTTTTTGAGTCTATGAACATAGAGTTGATGTGCCTTACCAAAAAGCTCCAGTTTGGTCTCATCTGTCCAAAGGACATTCTCCCAGAAGCTTTGTGGCTTGTCAACATGCATTTTTGCAAATTCCAGTCTGGCTTTTTTATGAGTTTTTTTCAGCAGTGGTGTCCTCCTTGGTCGTCTCCCATGAAGTCCACTTTGGCTCAAACAACGACGAATGGTGCGATCTGACACTGATGTACCTTGGCCTTGGAGTTCACCTTTAATTTCTTTGGAGGTTGCTCTGGGCTCTTTGGATACAATTCCAACGATCCGTCTCTTCAATTTGTCATCAATTTTCCTCTTGCGGCCACGTCCAGGGAGGTTGGCTACTGTCCCGTGGGTCTTGAACTTCTGAATAATATGAGCCACTGTTGTCACAGGAACTTCAAGCTGTTTAGAGATGGTCTTATAGCCTTTACCTTTAAGATGTTTGTCTATAATTTTTTTTCGGATGTCCTGGGACAATTCTCTCCTTCGCTTTCTGTTGTCCATGTTCAGTGTGGTACACACCTTTTCACCAAACAGCAGGGTGACTACTTGTCTCCCTTTAAATAGGCAGACTGACTGATTATGAGTTTGGAAACACCTGTGATGTCAATTAAATGACACACCTGAGTTAATCATGTCACTCTGGTCAAATAGTTTTCAATCTTTTATAGAGGTACCATCATTTTTGTCCAGGCCTGTTTCATTAGTTTGTTTTTTTAAATAATTATGTTAATCAACAATTCAAAAGTGATGGCTGATTTTGATTATTTAATTTTCAATAAATTTTTATTTATTGTTACTTTGTGAGTTTCAAGTGATTTCAGTGAGAATTGTGGGTTTTTCCTTCTTTAACTGAGGGGTACCAACAATTTTGTCCACGTGTGTATCTGCTGCATGGAGCTCCTCAACCAACCTGTTTGGTCTTGTGCTTTTTGGCATAACGTGGAGAAACAAAACACTCGGCGTTCATCTCCATGGCGTCCAGATCGGGAGCTGCCTGACCAGGAGGGGGCGCCAGGCTCTTCATCTGCAGGAAGGACTGGATGCTCCTCACCTCCGACTTGTAGGAGCTGTAGGCCATCGTCTTGCCTTTTGAGGCCAGGATGCAGGCGGCTTTCCACTTGGCGTATTGTATTTCCTGCACAGAATGACGATTTTAAAATCTGCCCCTTGTTTTCATCTTATGTATGCATGGAGGGATTTTTAAAAAGAAGAAGACTTGCTGGTCATTGCAGGGAAATGCTGTTAACCACGCGGATGTCGAGGTGGATCTTACATTGTCACATCGGATGTAAACCTCGTTCATCCCGTCGGCAACCGGAAGAAGCAGCTTGATGCCGAATTTCTTGTCTGTGACGTTGACGTCAGGAACAACTTCACAGCCTGAAGAAGAGAAAATAGAGAAGTTTTTACCGATAGAAGACCGTACCGAAATACAGTTTACTTGATTATTTACATTTTATGCTATTTTATTCTTCCTCTGTCCTATATTTCAGAGGAAATATTTGAAAATCTGGCAGCAAAGGTACCACAAAAATACATTAAAAACAGACACATAATTAGGGATGTCCAATGTTAGCTTTTTTTTTGCCAATAACAAATCTGCCAATATTGTCCAACTCTCAATTTCCGATCCCGATATCAACCGAGACCGATATATGTGGGCCATTTAACTAATCTGAGGGAACATCACATATGCTACAAGGCTTTCAGCATTATTTTATCGGCTTTCTTGACAGGCAAAAAAATGACGGAATATTGACTGATGTTAAATTTTTATGACAATATGGGGCCGATATTATTGGTCAGCCGATATTATCAGACATCCCTAGAAATAATGTAACATTTCAAAAAACAGTTTAAAATATGGCAAATATCTTAAATATCGCAGATTTATTCATTTCATTTTACAGTCACACATTGTAAAAGAACACTTTAGCGACCAATCGATAAATCGATGCAGTGGAGTATCTTGGTTTTCACTGTTAATCTTCCCAATCCTTCATGGCATATTAACACAACAAGGTAAAGCTTCTATCGAGGGGTATTGATCCACAACGATATAAAACACAAGAATCATCACTGACCTCGGAGGTGAAACTGCTCTATCGGTTCTCCAACGGAGGCCTCCTTGTTCTTGTAGTAGGAGATGGTGGTGTCCTTAAATACAAACCAGTATTCTTTGTAGGGCCGCAGCGTTAATCTTTTAGGCCTGATTCAACACAGAGAAGCGTTAGGAAGACATTCTTTAAATGAAAAGCACAGACTTCCTATTCAGAGCTTTTTTCTATGAGGGATCAGACAGCCTTGAAGCATTTAATAATGAGATAAAAGCAAAAATCTGTGAAACAAGCCGAGAATATTTTAGATTTGTTAAGTAAATCCTCTTATAATCTTCAAAAATGATCTTCCAAATCACTATATTAGGCTGATTTAAGGACAAAGAACATGCAAATGAAATTTCAACGACACACAATTGGGGTTTTACTTGAGTCCTTTTTGTAATACAGTGTATTATGCATAAAGATGGGTTTACCTAAACAACCGGAGGGAATCTGCCAGCTCTGGAATGTCTGTAATGTCTTCCTGGAGGGGAGACAAACAACTGTCCATTATCCTGTGACTTCTTGTTAAGACTTGCAATCAGCGAGCGCCTACCTATCACCTTTAAAAACAGCTGTTCTAGTGTATCAGAGCAGAAAAGCCTGAAATAATAAAAAATCTATGTTTACCAGGATTTTGTCGGTGTGTCCTCCCTCCAACGTCACCTCCAGGTTGGACAGGGCGGCCTCCACTTCATCGATTTCCGGCTCGTTGGAGTGATCCAGCGGCTCGCTTGACATGGTAAGCTTACAAATGTGATACTGTGGAGACAAAAATGTAAAAAAAAGAAAAATTTTAAACCAAAAATCAACCTTTTTTGTCTTTTCTAGTCCTTGTGAAGTTCTCCGACGTGACTGGAGAGGTTATGCAAGGCTGGCGTGAGTCAGAGGGAGGATTGAGCAGCCATTGCAGCAGTGTGTAGGTGACTTTTGAATCCCTCTGGTTTCTGAATCATTGTGTAAAAAGCAAAGCTGAAGGCACCAGAGATGAGCTGAAATTTACACACAGAGAAGGTGACAGATCAAACTTATGGTCAACATGAGTTTCTTTTTTCTGGAGCTGTAATTCTTACTATTCTACCTTTATCTGCTCTCTCTTCGTCTCTCCACGGGATTTTCTTCTTGTCCTGACACGTCCTCTCAAGGATTTCGACTCCAAACTCTCTCTCCTCTATTCTCAGCTCCAACAAAAACATATTCTGTACTTAAAACTAATCTAAGCCCCGTTACTATAACCCTGGAGCACTGTAATCCACAATAAATGACACAATTTATCAGTCAGAAACTTTAAAAACAAAGAATTACCATATTAGATTTCCTACTTTCTGATGATCTTTGAATTATTTATTCCTTAATTTTCATGAGCAATATTTCAATTTCATCCACAATATTCCATTTTTTCTTCAGTGTCACTGGCAGAATTACCTCAGCTAGTTACTTAAATGCACTTATTTATTTTAATTTAGTAATGTATCATATTTATTTATCACTATTTTTCTATTAGATGCTGCTTTTGCTCTGCATAATATCTCGAGTTTCCTTTGGTAGTAAGGAAGCTTTAACTTATCTACTCATCTGTAACACACGTTCCGTCAGAAAAAGAAACCAAATCAAAGCTTAAAATCAAGATATTTCATTAAAATCTCTGTATTCTACATGTCTTGTTTTGCAAATTCATAAAAAAATACACAGTTTAGTCGTCGTCAGTGACTCGGTTTCGACCAACAGTGATGGAAGAAAAATTTGGGCAATGTTTGGCTGAACTGCAGTGAAAAATTTAAAGCTTTTTTTGTTTTAATTTGGTTGATTATGTCTCATTAAAATCAGAAATGCATTATCATTTATTTATTATTTTGAGACAGGTTTTTGAAATCCTGTTTGAGCTGTAGGTCATAATTATCAAATCTAAAAAAGTGAAATACTTCAAACATTTTATTTTACATGTGAATATGAATCCAGAAGATATTACATTTTCTATTTCTTAAATAGCTGATGAAAAACATGAACGTTTTTTATGATATTCTAATCGGTTGAGCTGCACTAGTAGTTGTAAAACCAATGTATAGTCCTCTTCCATTTTGTTTTTTGTTAATTTAAAGTTCTTTATTTTGTTAAGCTAGAGCAGGTGTTGAAATCTTCCGGTTAGAAGTTCTCTTTTAGTTGATTATGTGCTACTTCCTTTTCCCCTGGTGAGCGAGGTCATAACAATTTATCATCAGCAACTTTAATTGTACACTAAAACAATGGCAACAACTGCAAACGCTTCTTCAACTAGTAAAATGAATAACTCTTAATTTGTTGTCTTATTATGGGCTGTCACAGTCCCATGATGTCATGTTATTTATTATTTGTAGCTTACAGTCTATTTATAGTTATGGCCCCATTTTTTTACTGTTATCTTGTAAATTAATAGCGATCAACTAAAACATCATAGTAAAAAGAACTTGTGATTCATGTCACCTGCCTTTTTTTAAATGTTGGTTACATTAAATGATCATTTACTGATTTTCCTCAGCTAGAAATTATTATCTTGCCCAAAAGAAGAGTTTAAAATATGCAGAATGGTTTGTTTTCTCCTAGAACTCTGAAGGTTCACCTGTAATGAAGCAAACATGAGCATCTCCTCCTCAGTGCAGTCGATCTCCTCCAGCAGGATGGACCAGCGAGCCTGTTCGTACAGCTGTGTTATCCTCACAGCGTCGTACTACACAAAGACAAAAACACACAAACACATGTTCAGTTCAACAATAGCAAACTTAAACTGCCTCACTGTTATTTTAGGACACACTCAGGGTTTCTTTACTTTAGGATTCAGGTCAAAGAAGACGTTGTACTTGAAGCGAAGCAGCAGCTTGTCGTCGTCTTGGATGTCCTGCTCCATGAGGGAACGAGACGAGTCCAACCACCTGAAAAACAACCAATCAGAAGAGCTGTAGGTATGTATAATAACATATTTTGTCATTTTTTTAGTTCTTTCTACTTTTATCTCTGCCGTTGCCACTGAATAAACTGTGTCTTATCCAAATATTAACCAACTACATACTGACTTTCCGATGGTTCTTGAACTATACATCTGTCAGAAAACTTAACCAAACCCAACCTTAAAATTGTTAAATTTCACCAAAACATGCCTTGTTTAAAAATTCGCCAAAAATACACAGTTTGCTCCAACCTGGTTCTGAAAAAATCTAAATATTTAGTGCTCCTCAACACAACTGTGAAGACATTCAACTGCAACTAACACTGATGTGACAAAAATTCAGCAACTTCTCGACTGAACAGCAGGATGTGTTTTGATAAAGCAGATAGGGGACATACATGGGAGCAAATTAAAAATGAAAAATCTATATCAAACCACAGATTTTCTCTCCTTTGCCTTGCCTTTACAGAAGGATCTCTTTCAGCAAATGTCTATTAGATTTACTAAATATACAGATCTTCTTGTGAGGTTTATTGAGAGTTTCTTATTTGTAGTTTGTTTGCACTGCATAGTCAGTCCATAGACTCTATAGAACCGTCTCTTGTGCCTCGAAGCTTTTGTGTCTGTTGAATTCAGCACAGTGCTCCGAGGAAATGAAATGATTTCAACCTTTGCCTGTTTTCAAAGCCATTGAGGAATAATAGGACAAAAAAAAATCTGAATAACAAGTAAAAATGTGAAGTAAAAAGTATAAAACAGTTAGCAGATAGGGACAGATATAAAGCAGATAAAGGACAAACATGGAAAAAAATTAAAAATGCAAAATCTATATCATGCAGCCTTTATATTTGTAGTTTTCTGGTAGGAGTAGCACCTGTGGACACTTGTAAAAGTGTAAAACACACTGACTCCAGGTGTTTTCAATTTTGGCAAATAAAAAACTCAAACAAATGTAAAGTTTTTTATGATTTACGTCATTATAACTTGCTGCACAAAACATTTCTGAGTACTCTCTACTTCCAGCCATGGCTTTGCTGTCTCAGTTAAGTGAAATCCAAACTGTACAATAAACAACTATATACTTAAAAGTTTCTACCCAGCATTGTTGATTGCTTTGTCCACCAGCGACAGCGGCTGATACATCTTTGCGAGCTCAGCAGGCGGCAGGTTTGGTTGACTTTCAGCCAGAGGGTTTTCTCCAAACCAGAGGCTGGTGGCCGACACCGGCATCCCGTTCTCCGGGTCGTAGGTCGCTGTCATGGTCTTACTGTACATGGGGCCTTATTAGGGAAAATAAAAGATCAAAAATTACAACCGTGGTCCGATTCACTGGTCAGAGGTGAGATAAAAGAATTAAACAAACTAAAAGAGAAGTTTGAAAAAGAGTTGGAATGAAAGTTTGACAAAAAGGTTACACAATAAAGCGTCATGAAACATTAAAGCGGACAGACATCAAAGGTCTTTATTAGAGTGATTTTCAGGTTGATGTGGAGGCTGAACACAGTGTAAGAGTGAGAGAAGAAGAACACGGCAACGCACTGAACCATTCCTTTAGATCTCACTGATTAAAACTGTGGTCTGTCAGATCTCAGCAGCCCCATACACCCAGGACTGTGCAGAAGTTTTACTGTGGATGACTCATTCTTTCACAAATGATGCCGTGAAGACATAGTTTTCTTTATTGGAAGTGCAGTAAACAGGACAAACTCAATCAAACTCTGATCAATATTTGCATTAAGCAGCATCAGTTCTTTTTAAAGCGCACTTCAAAAGTGCTCCTGATACAGAAAGAATGTTTTGAGTATCTTAGAGAAGTTGCCACACACATTTCTGTACAAAAACTGTAAAAATCTGAAATTAAAAAAAAAAAAAAAAAGTCGGCAGCATACTGTAACTTTAAAGAACTGTAGAAACTGTGAAAATAACTGCAAATATTTGGGGAAAAAAGCAGATTTTAAATTTAGCAAACTTCTGTAATTTTATAATCACACATTGCAAAACAATTAATTAGTATTTGAAAAATATAGATATTGATGTGGACATAAATTACATTTCTTTTTACAGTCAGTATATAAATTAATACATTTTTCTCTCACGTTACAAGACATTATCTGTAATTTAACAAAACAAAAAAAAAACATCAAAAACACTGGAAGTTGGCTAAACCTCCAGGAGAACAGTCCTGGCAGACTGACCTAATGTCATTTCTTAAGTTGGAGAAAATCAAATTCTCACTTCGAGGATCGACTGATAAATTTTATACTACATGGCAGCCGCTTATCTTATACTTTGATAATGAAACTACAACTTCTGTGGAGCAGGACTGAATAATGCACTCAGATGCTTTTCTTTTCTTTTTTCTTTTTATTTTTTTTTATGTGAACCCAGCTGTACTCTTACCTTAAGATGAATGTTAAAATTGGAATGACTGTTTAGACATGGAAGACCTGTGGGGGGGTAGGGGGGTTGCTTTTGATTGTTAATTTGCTGTTGTTTGTTTGTTTGTTTGTTTGTGGTTTCAAAAAAACAAAAACAAAACACACATATATGTGTAATTGTCATGCAAGGGATGATAAGTGTTTCAATAAAAAAATTAATAATAATAAAAAACTGTTCAAAATTATTTACTATTTTTTAGTCCATAATATTCATACTTTTTCCTTCAAATAATGGCAACTATCTGTAAAATAATGATAATTTATAGTGACTACATTCAGTAACATAAAATGTATAAGAGAATGACTTACCATTTCTAAAAATACTGATTTTTGATTTCGACATTATTTACAGTTTTGGCTTGTTTTTCAAAAATAGTTAACAAATAATTTGATAAATTCTTCTTCGCTATTCTGAGTTCTTAACTGTAATTGAACAAAACCAACTACAAAAATGAACAAAAATAGCAGAAAATTGTTAAACAAAAAAATTACAATTGAAAATCTGTTTGTTTTTTTTGACAGTGTGCCTCTATAGATCTATAGATCTAGGCTGCCTCGATTAGAGAATGAGGGGTCATATTATCTTTTTGTCAATAAAAATAGTTCTTTAGGTCTGTCCTGTAGTTATGGGATCGTCGTCGGCATGCTGCTTAATTATCTTGGGACCATACAGATGCCTTCCTGACTTTATTGCAAGATTTTCACAGTATGGCATCTACATTATTTCTCATAGTTCTTCTCCTCCCCCAGCACAAGTAAGACGTAAGCTGCTTCCTGACATGATGTGTAACAGTGCTGCTGATCTAAAAAGTTACGGCATTCTATGATTCAGACATAAGTCACTTTCAGAGTAATATTCCTCATCAGACTCATCACAGTGACAAAGAGAGCAAACGTACACGCATAGTATTTGTGAAATGTGATCACCAAGGAGCCGCTATAAAACAAAAGACTAAACTGAACTAATCAGTCAGGATCAGATGGAAAACGATACTGTACTTAAGCTGTAGGTAATCCATTTGTTCCACAGTGGCTGTCACTTTTTATTATGAACATTTTTCAGTTCCTCAGTCTTATGACAAGATATCTGCAGCATTTACATTATACTGTACACGTAAAATTGCACACGGCATACAGTATAAAATGTGGCAAATCACTGTATTAAATATCAAAACCACATTGCTCGCAGAACATATTTGCAAATTTAATACAACAGTGTGCAGTTCAGACTTGTTAAGTGAAATGTAAATGCTATGTGGCCGTGAGGCTGACATTATATTACCGCAAAGCAGTCTGAAATTGGCTTAAAAAACACGCTGGAAAGTAATTTCACTTGTGAAATTACAGAAATTATGAATATCTGACTGACCTAAACGTAGTTACAGCTGGTTTTCAACACACAAACTGTCAGCATTGCTCATATTAAACTGTAATTTACAACCAATGATGATTAGTTAAACAATTAGACAACTAGTCAGTCTGCAGTTGAGTCCACAAAACCAGAGTATTTACAATATTGCTGAACTGAGCCTTGATTCAACTAAAACATCACAGTGTTCTTGTTCCTTCATCTTTTCCAAATCAATCAAACCCATTAGTACAAACACATTAGGATTTTGTCTTGACATAGAAGACAAATTCCAGTTGGAACTAATCGCATAGACAATGTAAAATTTATTAAACTTTCTCAGCAAAAATTTCCCTTCTGTAACTCTGCACTTCTCTCAAAGAGCTCCACATCCCAGAACAGAAACCACTGTACAAATGGTACTATTCAGAACTGTAAAGCAGTTTAATTTATCAAATGCAATCTATAAATTCATCATAACAATAAACACAATTACCGAAATCCACCAACACAAATCAGTTCATCCATTAAAATGAGTGTTTTTGTTAATTACAGTTTATTCTTTATCCAGTAAACTGATGCACCAAGAAGGACCTACCTGTTCCTCCTGGACCTCCGCTGAGTAAATCGATGTCCCAGAGTTCCTCCTGAGGCGAGTTCTTGTCTCTCTTCTTCTTCTTCTTGGACGGATCATCTGGAGGCTTCAGCAGAGACAGCTCCTCTGGTCTTCTGATGTCTGAGATGGAAGACAAGAAAAGAAGATGTGATGGGGAAGAAAATGGAGGGAAGGTGCGTTTACTGTCTAACACACATAAAATCATAACAGAAAAAGTGGAGAAGAGAGTCTAAGTGCACAGATCAGAGGGAAAACTCACTGAGCGTTCGACAGATTTCTGTCACCGCCTTGAAGACCACGCTGGAGAAGCTGACGGTCATTTTGATGGTTTTCATGTTGGGAAGCTGCAGCAGCAGAGGTTTGTGCTGAGGTGTGTAGCGCAGGTCAGCATCCGACTACAGAGCAGAAATCAGTGAAATCATTAGAAATTCAGGTGCAAAATCAAAACATAACATATTGTACAAACACTAAGTTGTCTTTGAGAAACTTCCTTTGTTGTTTTATTTGTGCATCATGTACAATGCATTTGATATTTGTTTTTGTTACACGGGATGATCCACTGTGCTCACTAACAGCAGAATCTCACCAGAAGCTTAACCTATGCATGAAGGAGAACTTGATCAAATCATGTAACTTATCTTTTCCTTCATTTATCTACTGTTTGCACAAAGTTTCACATTTCAAGATAAGCAGTATAGTGTTATAACAACTAATTTATTTTTATTGCAAGACCATATCTTATTATTATGTGAAACTTTCATGTTAAAATGTGAAAAATCTTGTTATAATGTGAAAATCACTTGATAAAACATAAAAACCATATTTTTATACTTCACAAAAATCTTGCTGTTTTGCAGTAAAATCTTGTCATGACATAAAAATAGCTTGATATAGCATAAAAATATCTCATTAGGTGACATTTTTTGTTAGAAAAATATATCTATAACATGAATATATCTGTTATAATATGTTATTAATGTGTAATTACATAACATTCCATAAGAACCTTTTTATAATGTGGAAATATCTTATTAGAACATGAAAATATCTTGGTATAGTGTAAACCTATCCTGTTGTGACATGAAAATGTCTGTTATAGCACAAATATATCCCAATATTATTAAAAACAATCCTGTTAGAACATAAACATATCTTGTTATAACCTGAATATGTGGTTGCAACATGACAAACATCATGTTATAAAAATTTACTTTTCTACATTATAATCTGTGTTTCTTTTTCTGGTGTCGCAGCAATGCACTTCTGTCGTATTTACACAAAGGTTTTGTAGCATAAAATGATGTTTACAACTGCAGAGTCAGTAATGGGTTCTTTAAAAAGTCATTGCAGCCATTTACGAAACATCATCTTCATTTTTCAGCATGATTTTTTTGTTACAGTCAGGTATTATATGAATAATATTCCTAACAGACAGTTCTAGCTGCACTGAAAAAGTTAATAAAACAAGATGATTTTATTCAGCAGCTCCCTGGTGAGGCTGTGAAAAAACTCCACACCCTAAAGAGCTGTGAGCACAAACAGAATTTATTTATTATGCTTAAACTAGAGAAACCCTTCACATGGGAATTGAAATAGTTTTCAAACTTTCGAGAAATAGAGATCTTTTTTTGTGGCTGATTTGTATTGTATTACCTGAATTCCATACTTGTCCAGGGTCCAGTGGGTCTTGAGCAGCCAGCATTTCCTCTGTTCCCACCACAGAGCGTGATCGGACCAGTCCTGAGGCGCCTCTGCAGGGAAACATTACCATCTCCATCACATCTACATCTTTAACACATAAAGTTACTGCATGTCACGCTTAACGGGGTCTTGAGGTGAATTTCTGGCCTCGTGGCTCAAATATATTTCAACAACAACAACAGCTACATCTGCTGCCAACACTGCCAGTACCCACTGGTGTGTAGGTGGTGTGGTTTAATGAGTCTACCTGACATCACTTGGCCGAACTCCGTCTGTTGATGACAAACTGTTGAGTCATTTATTATGTCTCATGCTCTTTAAGCCACCTTACTAAAGCTGCCTTCACATTAGCTGTGTTTATTGGGGACTGTAAAGAGATATCGCATCCTGGCTGAACTTCGGCCCCCGAGGCTACACAAGCCGACGCTTTGTGACAAAACAATGGTGCCGCAGTGTAGAAAAATGCAGGGCAAACAAGGGTGTGGTTCGACTAACAGAGCTGTTGTGGCTGCAGGAGGAGGCTGAAGCGGGCGGACGCTTTAACACAGGTACGCCGGTTAAGCTGGGGTGTAAATGTAAGTAGTTAAGACAAGGAACAGCAATTCTTTCCAGTTACACATATACAGTCTCAAACTAAAGCTTATATATGCTAGGAAAGACCAAGTTTATCATGGCAGAGTTGAGTTTCCAATGACTCCTTCAACTCTTAATTTTCTATAATGGAATTACTGCAACACATGCATCTCTGTCAAAAAATCAATCATGCATTTTTGGTTCTTTATTGCAGGTCTTTCAGAAATATGAAAACATCTACTTGGTCAAAAATACGCATACAACAACTTTAAGTATCAGTATTGGTGACATAGAAATTGTATTAATCTGATTTTCTTTGTGGCATAACATCTTAACTGTGAGTGATTCAGATTGACTACAGCTGGTGACTCCAATTTAGCCAAATAGGACCCATTTGATTGACTTAGTGGATAAAAACACTACGATGGGAAAGTCTGAGGAGCTGAGTACAGATCTGAAGAAGCAAATCATTGACTTGAACAAGTCAGGAAAGTGACTTGGAGCCACTTCAAAGTAGCTACATATCCCAACATCCATCATTGTAAAGCACTGTAATGTAAAGTGCATGGCACAGTTGTATTAATACCACAGTCAGGAGGAAAGCACAAACTGTCACCTGCTGCTGAGACAATTAGTCAGGAAGGGTCAAAAATATGAATACAACAATTCTGATGTTTGCTTTAATGTTCTTTGGCTATTTCCACCTCCTTTATTCACTTTTGGTAGCTGCCCCTAAGCTGCCGGTTGCATCGTTGACCCCCTCTGTACAGAATCAGTGCAGTTCAACTGAATTTGTTGACACAGACATCTCCATCATAGTCCACAGGTTCTTGATGGGGCTTAAACCAGGACTTTGGGAAGGTTAGTCTAAAAAAAAAGAGCCTAATTTCTAGCTTGATTTTGCCATTTCCTTATCACCTTTGAAGTGTGTTTGAGGTCACTGTGTTGTTGGAACATCAAACTGCACCTAAGATTTAACCTTCCAGCTGATGATTTTAGGGTTTTCCTGAAGAATATGGAGGTAATCCTCCTACGTAATTATTCCATTTATTTTCATAGCGCCAGAGCGTAATACTGCCACCACCATTCCTGATGGTAGGTTTGATGTTCATGGGGAACATATTTCTCATTATTGTGGCCAAATAGATGCATTTTTGTTTCATCTGGCCACAGAACTTTCCTCCAGAAGACCTTTTCTTTGTCCATATGATCAGTAGCAAACTTCAGTTTAGCTTTAAGGTTCTGCTTCTAGAGGAAGAACTTCCTTCTTCAAGACAACCTCTCAACCTACAGTGATGTAAAACAGTGTGGACACTGACAGCTGTGTTCCAGCAGCTTCTAATTTACTGCAGACCTTGTTTTTGGTGATTCTTTGTTGACTTTTGTCCATCCTGACCAATTCTCTTTCAGCAGCAGGTGACAGCTTATGTTTATTTCCTGATCATGGCAGTAACACAACTGTACCACGCAATTTATGCTTACAGTTGTTTGCACTGAGGATTTTGGGATATGTAGCTGCTTTGAAGTGGCTCCAAGTGACTTTCCTGACCTGTTCAAGTCAATGATTTGCTTCTTCAGATCTTTGTTGAGCTCCTCAGACTTTCCCATTGTGGCGTTTGTGTCAGAGTCTAATGACTGAATCAGATGAGCCCTTATTTAAATTGGCTCAGAGAAAATGTAGTGGATTGTTATCAATCATGAGAAGGTAAGATGACAATTTGATTTACACAACTTTCTTCATCGCCAAAATTGATCATTTAAATAGCTCTATATATATTTTTGGCCCAACAGGTTTGTTTCAATCATTTCGCAACAGAAAACTAAGAGTTACAGGAGTCATTGGAAACCACAAGACTGCCATGATATACACTGTCTGTACAAGTGTAACAGTTTTCAGTACATTTGTGTCACTTAC
Organism: Acanthochromis polyacanthus; assembly: GCF_021347895.1. Taxonomy (NCBI): domain Eukaryota; kingdom Metazoa; phylum Chordata; class Actinopteri; family Pomacentridae; genus Acanthochromis; species Acanthochromis polyacanthus. The sequence goes on from NC_067128.1 coordinate 5,245,572, forward strand.
TGATTTTTTCCACCAGCTTTAGCATGAGGCCTCCGATGTGCAAGTCTCCCTTCACCCTCAGCTTAAATTTCATGGACTCGTCCCCCTGTTTCTGATCGATCTGTACCGACAGCTCCCATGATGTCTCTCCATATTCCGCGGCTGTGATCATAGCCCCACTCTTTAAAACCAAACCAAACAAAACACAGAGGTGAGATTACAGACAGGAAGCTCGTAGGTTTAGATATCACCAACGCAGAGAAACAACTGCCACTTCTAATTAAACACATAACGGGGGGGAATTCCTCTAAAAATATTTGTTTCTCAAGCCCTTTTTCTTTGGAACATTAGGAAACATCTGGCGTGAAAACATGAGTCAGCGGATTAAGTGTTTCTCAACATCCTGATTAACTTGGCTGGCAGTTAGCAAATACTCATCTCCTTCTGTTTTACACATTTTTAACTGTGCTGCAGAGTACTGCAGCCCCCGGAGTGGAGCTCCTCTCAGCCGGTACATTTATAAATAAGACATCAACGAACACGCAGACAGGCAGGCAGCGGGGAAAAACAGATGAGGCTGCAGTACGCTCAGCTCAGCTCCTTACAGATCTGTGGGACGATTGGTTGGGTTTAACGGGACCGAATGAATGGATGAAAGACTCGAGGCATGTAAGGAGGAAGAGGAGGAGGAGCAGGGAGGGTAAAGCTGTGGAATGTGTGACGAGCAGAGACACGAATGTGGTGCAGGAGAGCCACAAAAAAAACCAACCAGCTCCATACTACGCACCAATCTGCCTTCATTTCTGAAATGTGTTGAATGAAGACAGGCAGCAAACTGGTCCAGACCGAAGCAATCATACCTGTTTGGCTCATCCTGAGAGGATAGACCAGTGGAAGTGTGTACAGTGTGAAAACTTGTAGCTGGAAGGCAAGGTTTAATGAACACTCTGATTTCTTTTCTGCTGCTGCTCTCTCCCTGTACTCAGAGCAGCTGTAGGGTACAGTTAAAAGTTTGCGAGGCTGCAGAGGGAAAGACTTGTTGAGATGTGTTGGAGCACGATTAATTGACACCAATAATATTACACGAGCTGCAAAAACACCAGAAAGTGATGGAGGGAGCAGTGGTGTAATGGTCTAATCTCAGAAAATACAGCAGTACATTAAATAAATACACTAAAACCATGCGTGGGTTGGCACCTGGGTACATTTCTCTGACTGAAGTTGACCTCCAGGCCTCTGGAATGCAGAGAAGAACTTATTTTAACTGTTCCATGATGGAGGTAAATGTAAGTTAATGTGATGTTCCTTCTCCATTTATATTTTAAGGAACAATCTTAAAACATGCGTTTTTACTGGCTTGCATTAACACTCTTAATATTTTTAAATTTATTCTTATTTTTGACCGAACAAGTTGTTATCCTGTTTTGCCCTCTATTTTAATATACATTTTTATCATTTATTTAATTTTATTTTACAATTATACTTCACAAGTTTTAACCCTGTTTTATGTCTTACTTTTATGAATTTTTAAATAGTTTTACAGCTTGGTTTTTACAAGTTATTTTTCTGTTTTCTATTCTGCTTTTTCTGTATGTTTTTTTTATTTTACAGATTGATTTTATAAGGTTTAGCCAGTTCTGTCTTGCTTTTATAAAAAAAAATAAAATCTATTTTTCTGTACAAATTCATTTTTATTTCATTTTACTAATTGATTTTTATAAAATTTTATCCTATTCTCTCTTAATCCTTAATATTGTAATTTATTTAGTTTTACAGATAGATTTTTTTTGTCTTGCCATTTTTTTTGCAAAAAAATGTGCAAATTGCCTGTTTTATAACAAGTACAACACTTAGTTATCCTAAAACTTGCTAGAACTAAATAAACTTGATTTGAAAATCCAGAAATATTGCTTCATACTAAATATGCAATGAGATAAAGAGCTTTCAAAGATTTGAACTCCTCCAAAAACAGAAACACACTTCCTCTTTGCAACACAAGTGCAGCTGCTTATAGAAAAGATGCCAAAAAACACCATGCGTCACTTTTTACTGTTAAAATTATTCATAATGAAGCAAAAAAAAAAAAAAGATAGTAAACTTCTTCAAGAGCCATAAACAACACCCAACTCTTCTGTTTAGGCCCACGACAGATTGAGCTCAACTGGATAAATGTCGGTCATATAATGTAATATTTAGTATTATCTACTCGTCCAGTGTTGCACATCCTGATTTTAATCAAACTCAGGTGTGAAAATTAACGTGGAACGTGGAAGCAGTCTTACCTGGATTCACAGTTTTGACCGGTGAGCTGTTCCTGGTTATTTCTCGTGGAGTGAACTGAAGCAGGGCAGGAGTGAAGCTCTTCCAGAGGAAAACACGCCCCGTCCACAGTGCAGGTAGACGGGAGGAGGAACAGGAGGAGTCGGCTGGAAAAGTGCAGAGCAGGTGAGTTTGTTCAGAACATAACCCATGCAGAGCCACGAAGTTACAGCTAGCTAAACAAAGATATTAGCGTCAGGAGTAGCCCCAAAATTAGCATGCTCGACTTTATTGCTATTTAATAGGTTACTCAGCTTATTATGGGTCTTTTTGAAATCTGGCAAAATCGACTGAGTCAAATATTAAAACATTTGGCCGGTTTCGCAGTGCTTTTTGTAGCTTTTCACAAGCTTCTGGTTGCATCTTTGGCCTCTCCTTTTGACAGAATCGGTGCAGTTCAGCTAAATTTGTTGGTTTTCTAACAGACTAATTTCTTCAGCCAGTCCACATGCTCTTCAGGACTTATGGAGACCAGTGCAAGACCTTAATTCTAGTCTGATTTTTGCCATTTCCTTACCACTTTGATGTCTGTTTGGGAGCATAGTGTTGTTGAAACACCCAACTACCTCCAAGACTCAATTGTCTGGCTGATGATTTTAGGTTTTCTAAAGAATGTAGAGTTAATTCTCCTTCTGATACTGCTGCCACCATGCTTGATGGTAGGTTTGGTGTTTTTTTTTTTTTGTTTCATCTGACCACAGAATGTTCCTCCTGAAAACTTTTTCTTTGTCCATGTGATCATCAGCAAACTTATGAATGTGTGAAGGTGTTTGTCAGCATGTTTTGTTAACTCAGACTTTGTGCTTCAAACTTATCCACACAAATAGGAGAATTTAACACATCATTTGGCTCATTTTCCACACGACATGAACCGATCGCAAACAGGTTGTTTTAATGGGAGAACAATAAGGAGCATTAAAATTTATGATGGTAAATAGTGCTGCAACTGCTTGTGATGTAAGGCGGAAATGCTGGTAGAAAACTGTCAAACATGCCAAATTTATTTTACCGATCAATGCAGCTAATTATTGCTAACAGATAGCTGCACAATAAAACTATCAAACTTCATAAATTCAAACATGATCTCATATTGAAGGGGATGTAGGTCTGACACTGACTCATAATGAAGGAAATCACTTTAATCTGTGGCCAAATCAAAGAGATATTAATGTTAATTGAAATTATCTGTAATTAATACTAATAAACTGATCAATTTTCCTATTTATGTTCAGTCAGCTGCAGTACCAGCAGTTTAAACAGGCCAAACATTAAAACATGTTTGTGATTTGTGCATCACCAACTAAATACATGTGGAGTTTAGTTGCATACCGTATACTATACTATGTATGTACCACACACCACAGATGTCCGCCCGTGTTCCACCAGGACGGTTATTTCTGTCGCACAGCGTGCTCACTTCTGCTTTTGATGCTGTCACTTGCATGTCAAGTGTGGAATCCAATTACTCGATTAATCGTCAGAATAATCGATAGAATAGTCGACTACTAAAATAATCAATAGCTGCAGCCCTAGTTTGTGACAGCTTGTGTTTTCTTCCTGATCATGGCAGTGAACCATTTGTTCCATTCTCTTTAGAAATGCAAACAATTGTTCACATGGATGGTTCTGTGACCTGTGAAAGTCTAGGATTTGCTTCTTCACAGCTGTACTCATCGCCTCACACTTCCTCACTGTAGATTTAGTGGATGAGTCTAGTGACTGTATCAAATGGGTCCTATTTAAATTGGCTCACAGGAGTCAGCAGGTGTTGTTCATCATAATCATTCACGGGAAGTTGAGAGGACATGGCACTAAGAAATTTGATTCCCACAACTTTCTGCATCATCAAAACAGATGATTCAAGTTGTTGTGTGTATATTTCTGACCTAGCACATTTTGTCGTATTTGAAGAAGTGCCCAGCAACATGATTGAGTTCTGCAAACTTCACCAAGCCCTTCAGGAAGACTGGGGCAGCGTTTCACCAGCATCAGCAGCCTCATTAACTCTATGCATCACAGATGGTGGACACGCTCGTTAGTGACTTGTGATTTCTGGTCCATTACTCCACTCTCAATCTGTGCATTATCATTTCCAATATGCTTGGTTCTTTCACCAAGATAAGATGTTGTGTGGTGGAACAACAAATACTTTTTCCTCTATGTTCAAAAGAATGAATCTGATTTAATACAATATCAAATGGTACATTTATATTTTTATTTAGTATAAGTACAGTTTAAAGTACAGAAAATAAATACTGATAAGACGGGGCAAAAACATCCTTGTTCTTCTGAGGACATCCATCTAGTTGCAGCATCACATAAGTGAGTTTTTGCTGCAGGTTCTGGGCCAGTTTGTACCTTTTGTTTCCAGAATTCTTGAAAGTAGGTTTCATCTTCACAGTCTGCATTAAAGGACTTCTAACACATTTTTTCAGAAACCTAAGTCATATGCACTTTAACCAAAAACAAAATAAACAAAACAGATTTTTAATTTGCATACAAGAAACAAATGTGTTTTATACTACTTTCAACTACTGTACCTTTTGTGGAAACAGCAACATAACCATTACTTCCTAACATCTGAAAAGCAGCTCAATGCAACAAATTAGGTTAATGAAGGTAATTTTTGTCAGACCTTTTACTGAATGAATCAAGAATGCTATAGAGAGCCTTTCTGCTTTATCTTCCATTGCATTTTTAATCATCACGTGGCCCCTGAATTTTGTTTTCCTTCACATAAAGACATCTCTGGTATAAACTGATGCAGAAAAGTCAAATTTTGGTGCAGAAAAAAATCACTGGAATGCAGGCAAAATTTACTGTGGGAGGACACCCAGTCCCTTGCTTACTTCACTTGCCCCCTCCTGTGGCTAACCGTTGATTACTGCACTGACAGCAGCCTGCATCAATCTGTTAACCCAATCGAAGGTGTAGCCATTGGTGGAATGTAACTAAGTACATTTACTCAAGTACAGTACTTTAGTACAAAGTTGAGTTACTTTATCTGTGTCTGTTATTTTCATTAAACGTTCTACTTGCTGTCCAATATATTTTAGAAGGAAACACCATACCTTTTACTAAGGATGTCCGATAATATCAGCCCACTGATATTATTGGCTCGATACTGGCATAAACATGTAATATCGGTCAACATCGTTATTGTTCTTTTGTTTTTTTTTGACTATATTGAAAACCGCTAAAATAATGCCTGGATTTTGGAGGCATTTACCGAACTCGTGGAGGCAGGGAGAGAGAGGGAGAGTGTGAACTGTTGTTATAGACAATTAAAAAAATAAAAATAAATATGGCATTTTATCCATAACTTCAGTTAAAGTAGATTTCGTATTTTGCAGACAGACAATGTTTACACTTGGTAATCCTTGTTGCATTTGAGGATGCATCCAGTCTGGCATCACAATAAAATTAGGCATGATGTGTTAATTCCATGACAGGAGATATGTGATGTTACCTAAAATTACTTAAATGGCCCACATATATCGGCATCAGTTGATACTGGAATCGGAAATTGAGAGCTGGACAATATCGGCACAGGGGTTATTGGCAAAAAAGCCAGTATCAGACATCCCTGCTTTTTACTCTACATTTATCTGATAGCTTTAGTTGCTCTACAAATAATGTTTTTCGGAGACAAAACAATTTGTGAAATGTGATATTTTGCGATAAATTGACCTACCCAACAGTTTTTACATATAGGGCTGAAACCATCAGTTAGACAAGAAATGAACCACTATTTTGATAATTGTTTGCAGCAATTATGGCAGTATTTGTCACTTTTTTTTGAAGAAAAGCAAACCAAACAATCAATTAAACAATATAGAAAATAATCGGCAGATAAATCCGTAATCATTAGTTGCAGTCTTACACAAAATAGCTTAAATTGAGCCAATCACAGTGGTAGCTTCCTGCATATACATCAAAGCATGAGTAAAAGTCATGATATGAAATATGACAGTATTTACAGTAATTGGACATTCTGCGTTGGATACAACTACTTTTAATACTCAAAATGCATTTTCTTACAACTCTTACTTCAGTAATGTTTTCAGGGCATGACTTTTACTTGGAGCAAATTACTGTACTGTGTGTTAATAGTTTTACTGAACTAAAAAGTCTTTCCTCTGCCATCAGTAGCTACCGGTCTCGTGGCACTGGAGATTTCTAAAGTTCAAAATACCGCAGTACTGTGTTTCTAATATACCCCATTAAGAACTTCACAAACTAAATTATACATATAGCAAATAACAACCCTGCAGCAACACGAAGTTTCTCTGTTATATCCAAACACAAAGTCACAAAAAAGTTTCCATCTGCTATTGACCTGGTTAAACAGAATATAAGTACAGAAGGGGACTGAGTTCACCTCTTTTCAAAGGCGGTATAGTTAATGTGAAAATACCACAGTGATGGTTCATGTTTAAGTGGATTTAAAGAGACAGACCCAGAACATGATGGATAATGATTTACCTCCCAAGAATCAGCCCAGCGTCCCACATTCTGCTCAATGAGTAAATCAAGATGAATCACTTGAGCTTGTGTTTTTTTTCCACAGAATAATATTGCCAGCTTATGAGACTACAACAACACATCAGTAACATTGATGGCCAACATTTTTCACCATTTGTTCAGATGGTGTTTTACTGAGAGCCAGCCAAGCATGCTGGCCAATTTTGCAGCTCTTTTTAATATGTAGGTGTGTTTCTTTGTTGATGTGCTGGACTGCTCTTCTGTTACAGTCATTCCTGCATGAGGTGAGGCCATGTGTGAAGCCTGCCGCCCACGTGTGTGAAGCCTGCCACCCCCTGGATTCTGCTGGTAGGACCTCACAGTATCTTTTTTTTGCCTTGGCTTAAGATACTCGACTGAAATGCATAGTATGCTTTTTATTGGTATAAACATCAGCAATGAGGTCAATTTTGCAAACTGGGCAGTTACAGGGCAGTCTGAACTTGAGGATCAAGTTACATTTTAAGATAATTGTTTCTATTTTGACTAGAAGAGACCAATTCCTGCAAAACGATTACCTCTAACTGTACTTCCAATAGTCAAATGAAAATAAAAAGTGTCTCTTTCAGTTTTTTTCAAACACTTTTCCACCAGGTGCTCATTGTACCACACTCAGTTTGAATTCTTGCACCTTGGTCAGTTGTATCAGCTGATACTTCAGCAGAATATTCTGATAATAAAGTGAAATCAAATCAAAGCAAATATTGACTTGTCACAAATATATCAGTATTGGCGTATTCATTTTTTTATTGTAAAGAAGATAATGTAGAAAATTATGCTTGATGCAATTTAAAAATAAAAAAATACAAAACTTACTAAACAATTATCCCATGGTTTTTCCTTTTGAATATAACTCTAATTTAACCTTGTTCCTGACAAAGTCTAAGGCACTCATAACATGTCAGTAAGCATGATGAGTCCATATACAGTAGAGGCAGTGAGATTAGGCAGACATCTATGCCATCTCCTTTTACTATAAGCAAATTGTCTATTATGCTTGAGTTATTAAAAGCTCAAATTAAAAAAAATATATTTTCTTCTCAGTTATTATGGTTTTGGTGCTGCTGATTTTCCTTTGCTGTTGGCTAAATACTCAATGGGGGGCTCAAGAAAAATTCCACTATGCAGGACAATCCTTGATATAAAGAATTGGCAAATATATCAGTTTGAGAATTTTGGACCTAAAATTGACATTCATAAATAATGACTTGAATAACAATTTGTACAAAGAGAAATAGAAAGGAGAAAAAGAAATGGAATTTATGTCAAATATTTATGATGTTATCAGCTGTAAAAGTCTAATATATGTTAGCCCTGGTAGACATTCATAGTTGATAAGTGATTTTTTTTTTTCTTTTTAGTCATTAAATGAGAGACCATTAATACATAGTCACGCTAAGTTTTATCTATTTACATGTATACTTTGATTAAGTATTCAAAAATCCTCTCTTCTCCTCGGGTTAAATTCAGTTAATGATTATCTGGTTTTCTGTCTTAGCTCTGTTGGTGAACTGTGAATGACAGCATTACTGTCCCGAATTCTCTGAAAACTCTTTTTCTGCCACATAGTGGCGCCATTAGACTGTAAAAGAGTTGGAGGAGAAAAGACTCTTAAGCTTGTGAAGTAGTTTCAAAAAGAAAATGGTTTATTTCTTATTGAAATGGGGCACTGTTGGCACTCCCTCAGTAGCTCTTTATACTACATATTTACTGTCTGTGCTCACATTTAATTGAAAACATCCCAGTTATTACATGAGTTTTATACTTTGAAGAAAAACAGCAATAACTGATGAATGCCACTCTAGTTATCATAACACAACAGGCAGCTTAATTAACCACAAATCCAACTGTTTAGTTACTGTGAATTAGAGTCCTATCTCTAGCTGCTCTGTCTGTTGAGGTCATGATTAACAATCCATGCGAGCCACTTCAGAGGATGTCTGGAGTGGTGTCTTTTTGAACAGAATGATATCATGCTGCTTTAATTAAGTGGCAAACGTGTCTCTGTGTTTGTCCCATCCAGGCAGGACTAGTGTCAGAGTCAGCTGCAGAAAAAACAACCCTAGATTTGGTAAGTGTTCAAGGACACCTCAGCATAGCGGCCGCTCGCCAACACGCAGACTTAAACCTGGGCACTCCAGCTGAAGGACACTTTCTCTGACCATTTGACCATGTTGACCACACCCTACAGTTTAGGTGTAGCAAACATGCCTGTGAGTCTGTTTGCTGCCACTGAGGGTTTGGTGCTGGCACATGAGGTCGTCTTGGGTCCTTGTGTAAGAGAGGAAATGTAAATTCCATGACAAAAACAAACAAATAAACCCTGAGCCTCATAAACTGTGTCACTCGTGTAAGGGCACATGGAAAATAACATAATTTGGACCTGTCAGGCTTGGACACCATGTCATCATGACACCTGTGGTTCTAATGGCAACTTGCTACACACAGTCCCAGTTAAAGGAAAGGACAAATATTAACTTTACTGCAGCGCCTGGGAGAATGATAAAATGCAGTCTTTAGAGTGATGAAGAGAGAGAAGGAAAACTTTTGGACTGTGGTTTTAGACACAATAAATTACATCTACTGCCTGAAGCTGGTCTGAACCTACTTGGAAGCGGGTGGGAAACAACATCTGTAGAAGCCTTCGTCGGTGCTCTGTATTTATGGAAAGAGAAACCTCCCGATGACCTGGGAACACGCTTACCCAATTAGCAGCCTCGCCGACGGTTCAAATGGAAGTGAAAACATTCGCTGCAGTGACGGAGACGCATCACAATGCTCCATTCATGCTGCCGAGCCCTATGCTTTGGGGGTGAGGTGGGGTGGAGGGGTAGTTCTTTTAGGCATGTAGTGTGGTGGTGGGATAGGTGAGAGGGAGTGCAGCAAGAAAGTAACTTACCTCACCGGCTTCTTTGACGTGCCATTGGAGGCCTAATGCGGATTCAGGACTGTTCGAAGGTGTTGTTTTCATAAGGTTACCGACCACAGCTCACCTTTCCATATCCACCTCACCTCATCCCCTGCAATACAACACAACTAGGGGTTTTATCCTATGGGACTCAGGGCTAAGGGGGTCAGGAGAAGTGAATTGACAGCGCAGGTCTCGGGGGAACAAAGGCTGCACTGCCTTTCGGCCTGCGAAGTGTTACAAGCCGGATTCATTGTCTTTCTTTGAATCTGCTAAAGTCATCTCAGGTCTGTTTCTCACTGTTTTTTTTTTTTTTTTTTTTTTTTTTTTTCCTCATGTGAATTGATTTATTTGTAAGCGGCAGACCTCGCTAGTTAGCATGAAAATGAAAAACACAGGTTTCTTGCTCGGGAAATACCGGCGTAATTTGAAATTCAGTCATAATGAGAGTCCAGACAGCCCAGGTGTGATTGTCAAAGGAGGACAACAACATTAAAACCACCTGCCTAATTTTGTGTAGATCCCCCTCCTGCAACCAAAACAGCTCTGACTCATCGGGCACAGACACGAGAAGTCTGGGGAAGTCCTGCTGTGTTTCATGCTGGAAGGCTGGCATGGAGGGGATCCTTTGGGTCCTGTGGGTTGTGGGACGGGGCCTCCATGGATTTGGCTTGTCCCACCACGGACACGTTTGGAAGCTGGCCTTGGGCTCTTAGTCATGTTCCTCGAGCAGTCCCTAAGCAGTGTTTGGGTCTGTAACAATAGGTTTTTCCCCCTGCTGGAGCTTGCAGGTCGTTTTAAGGTGGCTTGAACCTTTATACATGTTATAAGTATAAGAAGTATCTCTGTATAACCTCTCAGAGTCGTTTTCCTGCGAACAGAAAGTGCAGGCTTCAGGGTAGATACTCTTGTGGGGGGCTGGTGGTCTAAACTCAGAGGAGATGACACTTGCGTTCATCAGTGTCCTTGTGTGCGAGCAGACCTTTCTCTAAATCATCAACAACATTAAAGTTGCCACCTGCATTGTTCTTTTTTTAAATTCCCCATATGCTCATAGAACTCGAGTTAGTCCAGTAGCTCTTGGTTGTTGTTTTTAGTGCACTCAGAATACTGCATTGTAACAAGATCATCAATGCTATTGGCTGACCTGTGTATAACTGATATATGAGCAGACTAAATATAGACTCTGTGTTGGTAAAAGTGTCTTTATTTCTCTGAATATGATTAAGTTCACCTCAGATAGACCGTGTGATTCCTGCATTGCAATGAAGCCGCTGTATAAAGGATCTTTTATTCCTAAAATGAATTGTTTATGAGCCAAAGGTGCTTCAGTAAATGCCGTCTTGTGTTCTTGCTTGTGGACTATTGAACCTTATAAAAACGAAAAAAAAAATGCCACCAGGCGAAGGTCAATGCTATAAAAACTCTAAATACTACAAAAAGTGGTTTTCAAAAGTGAAAGTGACATTAAAACATACAAGTTCAGGCATTCTCAATTACATTTTCCGTGCCATACAGCCAAGACTGATACTCCTTCTTTTCTGTTCACCTCTTCTCGCATGGAAACATCTGATAGAAATAAAACTTTTCATGGTGTCAGGTCAGATAGCCATAAATACAGGTTGTCAGTGCAGTGTGACCCTCACATCGAGAAGAGAGGCTGTTCTGAACTGTGGTTTGGAACAGGATATCCTATGTTTAAATATTGTGCTTCTTTCTGAAAAGTGGCTACTGTAAAACAACTTCCATCACAGAGTATCGCTTTACCTGTCACTGGCAGTATTTCATCCCTTTGCTGCCCAGAAGCATAAAAGATATAAACGAACACAGGCAGACGGATAGATGGTGATCATTCACCTCAGACAGATACTCGGCTTGTCCAAAATTGAAAGGACCGACAGATGACATTTTTCAGATATTAATCCTGATGAGTTCACTGTCCTTTGCTTGTGAAAACTAACTGTGTCAGTTTCAGCAGGTGTGCATGAAAGTTTGAAGCAGCTGACAGTTCTGCTCTCATGCGAATCTCAAATATGTTGAATAAAGCCATATGCAGTGTTGTGACTTTTATTAGGTTTGTCAGGGCGCACAGACACACGGTGGGAACGCTGCCCATATTATGTTAAAGATAAAATAACACCTTTTCTTGCAGGTCCTGCATGCGGAGGACTGTCGGCGATCCGGCCACATGTGCACGGAAGCCGTCCAGCCGCGTCCGGTGCTGCTCGGCCGCATGGAAGAAACAACCGTTGACACTGGCCTTGAAGTTGCCATGACTGATCTCACAGGTACAGCGTAAGAGGAAGTGGGCGTTGTGTTCCTTTCCCCACCACATCAATTTGCCAACTGGTTTGTGAATGGGTGCCATTTTGAAACATGCAAATATGGGTAGCCTCTGCCTGTATCAGCTGATGCAGGTCAGTGTTGTTGTTGGCCCGGCCTTAAAGGCCCGAGGGGAGAAAGACGTACTGAGAGTTAGAAAAGGTCGCATAAACTCTAGCGGGATTACTTTACCAACACTTTCCATGGCTGAGATCCCGTGAATGGATCCATTGTGGGGTGGGTCTTTGCTCGTGGAAAGCAAACCCTGTCAGGATCCAGTTCATTAGCACCTAGTTTACTGTTTGAAGTTAGTTATTTATCCGGTCTAAAGGGGAACCCCGTTCAGACATACGCAAGTGTGTGTGCGGTTGTGCGTGTGCATTCGTGCATACATGTGTATTCATGCGCAGGCATGTAGTATGTACTTGTACTAGACTCATAGGATCTACAGGGGGTTTCCAGAGCAAATGGCTCAATAAAACTTTCCATGGTGCAATAAAATGTATGGAGAACGAACAAGAGGTACATTGGTGCGGCTCTGAAGGTGGGAAACAACCTTGAGCATTTGTTGAAAAAATATATACATAAGGGCTTGATGTATTTGGGCTCTGACAGTCACTGACCTTGACTCTGTAAATATAAAGCTGATATCACAAGGATGACCGTTAGAAATGTTAAACAAAGTACATTTATATTTCTTCCAAAGTGAACATCAATTCAGTTTTATTTATATAGCAGCAATTACAGTTCAGATTGTCTCAAGATGCTGTACCCAATCAAGGTTGTATTACACCATTTTGTATATTTAATATGAAGATGAATTGTTATTTGTAAACACTTCTGGAAACACTGTTTACTTGTGGATTATAGCAGCAGCAGGCTGAGTTTTTCTACTGTATTTCTAACCATCATGTGAGAGTGCCTGTGTGTGTTTTCGCTTCTCTTTTCTTTTGTGATCTGTTTGTTCTTTGGAAGGCGTCCCTGTGCCTCTGGTTAGACAAAAGTGCCGCGTTGAGCAAAACCTCCACTCCACTTTTATGGTCTGTGTGGGCCGTCCTATTTGTACATGCTTAGAGCAAATTAGACCAGCAGCTGCGTATGGCTGTCCTATTCCATGTTGGCTTTCATGATAAAAATATGCTACGGTAAACCTCGCAGCTTGGTTCCAGAAATATGCGGCCCGTTTCTTCTGGCACTGACACCTCTCCATATTTACAATCAGCACTTCGCCTTTTTCTGGCCTGAAAAGAGGCAGAGAATCAGAATGGAAGGTTGGGATAAATTGAGGGGAGTAGAGAGAGAGACGTAGGGGGGCAGAAGGAAAAATAGGGACCACCTATGCAGATGTTTTCCACATGTGGAAGGAAAACAAGCTGCAGCAAGATAAGTATGAGGGGACGGAAGTAAGAAGGCTGCACCTGTTGTAGGGTGATGATCTGGCCACGGGTGACATCAGTCCTTAACATGTCCTGCTGCTTGAGTCATTCACCAGCTACGTGCCGGTGAAGTCTCCCACAATAATACATCTCCAGTTCACCTTGAGTTCACTGTGAAGTTTAGAAATGTGAAGGAAAAACATTTTTATTATTATTATTATTTTTAATGCTTAGTGATGGAAATGTAGGTAAGAGGCTACAAAAAAGCTTCACAAACTGCAAAAGAAATTCAGTTTTAAAGTGACGGCATGCTTTTTAGTTTACTTAGCCTTTGTAAATGCTTCCAAAGGAAAATGTAAAACAAAGAAAACATTGTAAACACTGCAAGCCATTTTAACAAACTACAGTAATACCAGAGTAACAGTAGCAGCAACAATGCTTCCTAACTTTATAATATTACTGTGCATGCAACAAAACAGTATTTTCTTACCATTTTACATCTACAGAGACACATACTTGTTGATTTCTTATATTCTGCACACTATATTCATTCTAAGAGTCCAGTAATCAAAATGCGCCCAAGCTTTTCTGCTTCTTCAGTAAAAAAACAAAGAGAGAATGTTAATGTGTTGAAGGAAAATAGTGATACCTCGATACAAAAGCTCAACTTTGTGTTGGCAGTTATTAAATTATGCCGTTAAAGAAGAAATATCCGAGTTAGTATAGAGGCTTTTTGACAGCCCAGGGCTTTGATAGTTTTGGCTCGCTTTCTGCTTCCCTCTTCAGGTCCTAATCCTTGGCTTCTCCTGCCTCATTGAGGGATTGTCCTCACCTGCTTTTAGTCTGAATAAGCTGGTTTCCTCCCAAAATGTCTCTCTGTCTCCTATCTGGAAGACTGGAAAGCCTCTCATCTACCTGACTTGGTTTGCTCTGGTTTGATTCTGTGAAGTTTGCCCTGCGTTCAAGCTACATGTCATTTCAGGTTAGCGCCGACTTATGTTCTGTTTGTTTTTTTTACTCATAATAAATAGTTGGATTAATTAAATTGTTGCTTTTTTACCTGGAGGGATATTTTGTGCTCATTGTTGCTGCTGTACAAGTAACCCATCATCTGACTGCATATATCAAGCCCAGGAAAAAATCAGCAGTGGTGAGGTTCTGAAACATGTTGTCTACACATCTGTATTTCTGTCTGTTCAGTGTGATGAGCTTTACTAGTCTAACAAGGTGCTTCAGGTAGTCGTCCTCGTTGTAAATGCTTTTCAAGGGCTCTGTGCCAACTGTGAATCTCTGTTTTTGTGGATTTTCCCGTGTTGTTTGGCCAGATTCTGAACAATCTCTTTCTCCTGGACATGGGGTGTTGAGATGGAAGGACAAGTTTGTAGAAACATTTGAAGCTGGAAATAAGGTTTGCAGTTGTGGAATTAGGCCTCATTTTGGATTAACAATGAGGCCTAAAGTTTCGTGAGGCGTTGAACCCATGCTCAATGCTCCATATTTACATAAGAGTATCCGAGATCTCAATTTTATGCAAATGACAAGTGAACAACACAAAGCCTTGTCTCTTAGCAGAATGCACTGCAGGTCATTTCACACTGAGCATTAAGCAGAGAACCTATTAAAGTTGAAACAAAATTGATCACCTTCTTAAAAAACAGCACAATTGTCTCCCTTGGTAGTTGATTCTTGATAAAAAGGAATTTCTTTCATGACCGTACAGCGATGATAATGAGATCTGATGTGTTGTTTGGGTGAGTGCTTGCAAGTAGATGTTCCTGTATTGATTGACAGTAAATGCATGAATCTTGTAGTATTACTGTCAGTACATCGTACAACAACTCAAACACTGGGTCTTGCAGGCAGTAGTGGCTGAAAGTTTTCTAAAGGTATTTTTTTTTTTATTGACTGTTTTACAGATCCTTCAGTTGTTTTTTTTTATTTTAAATTTTTGAACTTTGTCAGTGTTTTAGCACCTGCAAGCACAAATATATTAAAAAAGCTTCTTCTACTAATGAGCACACAGCATTTTTAGAGTTTTTTTTTTTTTTTTTGGTAATGCATCTTCCAGAGCAGTGTTTATGTGTTTCTTTTCAGGTGCTAGTGTTGCTGTGGTCTTTCCCAGTTTTCGAGCCACCTTTTTGTTAATGCTAACTTTAAATATTCTCATACTTTAGAATCCTTGAGTTGGACTGGTCTAACTACCGTTTTCTGCTGCGCTGAATGCAGCTTCGCTACATCTGGAGCCAAGAACTGATTACGTAGTGATACGGAAGAAAAACATTTGTTACAATGAAGTGAAGCGTTTCAGAAGAAAATAACAAATCACCAAACATATTGCCGTATATAAATGATGCGAACTTGTCTGTTGTTTTATTGGTGCGGATACAGGATGTTGTAACTGTTTCCTCTGTATGACTGACAAAAGGCAGCCACATCCGCTGGAACCTTGTCTGATCTTTTAGTGTGCCAGATTTCCATCTCCTCGATCCACTATGTAGCACTGAGCTGTCATAGATTCTGTTTGATGGAGCTTTGTCGCATCAAACTGCACCTAATTTATCAACCTGATTGGACATGTAGGCTGTTCTAATATCAAATGTGTCGTCGGCATCACTGTAGTCCTTCATAATTTGTTGGCTTAATTAAACTCTTACTGTGTGGGTCTTCCTTCTTTGTCATGACCTGAAATGATCCTGGCGTCACAGCTTTTTAAAAATTCGTCACTCCCTGCATCACCTGAATGTGGCCCGTTGTGAACTGTTGTGTACTTTTTAAATATGTAAAATAAACATCACACCTGCGCGATTTCCATTGATCAGTCAAGCCTCTCTTTATGTCCTGAGACAGTTGGGAAAAGTGGTAGGTAAATATAATTTTTGACAGTGTGACAGGAATAAGGAATAGTCCCCGCTCTGAATTGAGTTCTTAGGCTAATCATCCATGATTATAGCCCTGCAAGCCAAAATACACTCCATGTGAAAGAGGGTGTTTTCATGTGCATGCTGCAGCAGAGCGACTGGCTGACAGCGTTACCTATTCTCCTGAGGGCTCTCACTCTCCTTCTGCCTCCATTCGACTGGCCTGCAGCAGGTCTTGTAGCCCGCAGGGACTGTCCTGGGAGACCTGGACAACATTGGCAGCAGGCAGCTTAGCGGTGTCATTTCGCCACGGTGAGCCGGACAAAAGCATCTCTTGTTGTCGCAAGCTGTTTGTGGTGCTGCTTTCCCAGCCCTGTGGAAAGGAAAGGACAGCCAATGACCAATGCCAAACAAACCTGCTCCAGCTCACCTGTGCACTGACTGTGGAACTGAGTGACCCAGATCTGGATGGAAACCATTGCAAATATTTCCCAGCAAGGTCTGTGGAAGAAACATTTAACAGGGCCTCTCAGCAGGGAATTTAACTAACTGTAAATTACTTTGACTCCCTCTAGTTTGTGTCATCTGTTCCTAAGAAGTAGTAAACAGTCGCTCTGCCATCAAGCTATCCAGCACGTAGCCCAGTGCGGTGCAAGGTTTGGATGGCTCTGTAATAAAACTTAAGTGCTTTTGTGTTCACCTTGCTGAAGAATTTACTGTACAACAGAGCAAGGAATGAAACTGACAGCGTGATTAGATGCAGAACTGTTGCTGATGAGCAGTCAATCTGTTTATTGCCTTGTCCGTGCAGTGCCGCTGGTGAAGCAGACCTCTTTTGCCCAAAACTACAGCTCAGTTTAGAAGCGTAAGCCATGCTGCAAATATTTGGCTTGGCCACAGAAATTGAATTATATTGGCACACAAGGCCTCGAAATAAAAAACAGCAACCTTGGGAACAATTATGCAAAGTGAAACGCGGTTAAACCAAGTGCTACTGGTTTTCCATTCCATCCAAAAGGGGGGGAAAAAAAGGAAAAAAGCTGTTTTAGCAGAGTTTATCCACCTTAATAAATATGTTGAAGCATTTACTCTTGTAAAGCAGTTGTAGCTACAGCTCATTTTTGTACGGTTGCATAGCTTCTCTGTGTGACACACAGCCTTAAAAGTGAACTCATCTTCTGGGGAGTTCATTCATGTGAACCCAGAGCTGTGGTGACTTGATGGTCCATTTCAACCACAGATGAAACCTCATAACAGATAGCATTTAATAAATCTGTTTCCTGTTTCCACAAAACATTTCATATGCTGACAACACAGTCAGCAGGATTATGGATAAACAGCAACAAACATCAACTCTGCTTCTGCAATGAAGTATGAAAACAGGATGATTTATTCATGTGTTAAAGTATTAATTTATTTTCTCCTCTCAAGGTTGCTGTCGAGAAGTAAACAGACCGCAGCTGTATAATAACGACAGCTAATAATACCAGTCACAGTGCCATATTTTCACTTAGCAGATGATGAAATCGCTCATTATTTCTGTACATGATGTGACTGTATAATGTGAAATCGTTACCAGTGTGCAAGTTTGATGAAACTGTTGACTGTATAAAGAGATGTAAGAATCCTCCATGACTTCACCCGTAGTTTACCTGAAGAGCAGTTTTAAAGCTCACATCAACATCTTGGCAGTGACTGCTTCTCTGTAACTTCCAACTAATTCAAAAATCTGTAAAGTGGTGAAGTATGACTGTCTGATGATGGCACCAATCTGTCCACCCTCCTAATTTTGCACAACTTTAAGACTTAATACAATTTTTACAGATGGGTTTTATACAAATCCATGTATTGCACAGTTATAATGAATGTGGATTTTAGCTATAGAAACCAAAGCTGTTTTTTAACCAGGTTGTAAACATGTTTATTTCTTTTGTAAAGTGGGACATTTTAAATGAAGGCCTATGGGGATTGACTCTCATTTGGAGTCAGCCTCTAGTGGACATTTGAGAAACTGCATTTTTTTGGCAGTACAATGCCAGCTTTATTTTTCAGCCCTGGGAAACAACTTTCTCTGCACAGACTGAGGTTGGCTTTAATCAAAGCATAAACGTATACATGGGATAAATTAAAATATACACCACTGTAAAGTGCCTGAGCAAGACATGGGGCCACCGAATCCCACCAGAATAGCTTCATTTTATCTTTTCATTGCTTCTCCAACTCTCTAAAACTTTACTAGAGCAATCAACAGCATTTAAAATTTTTTTTTCCTCATTTGGTGATTTGATAATGATAGTAGAGCACTGTCTAACACGTTGGTCTGATATCTTAAATAGGTGTTCAGTTGATTGATACTCGTCAAAGCATTTTGTGGCCCCTCATGTCCTTTGGATGAAGGCATTGTCATCCTGGAGGAGACCGCTGTCATCAGGATCGAAATTTTTCATTGTAGGATAAAGTGGTCACTAAAAAAAGAGATAAAGGGGGCAAGTGGACCCAAATCATGCTGGCATAATGCCTCTCACAGCATAATTAGATCCCCTCGATATAGGGTCCAGGTTTCATGATTTTCCTTTAATTTGTGTCGATATATGTGTTTGTGTGATCAATATCAAATTGTGACTAACGTATCATACTGATAATAGATTCACAGATACTGTACATTTGAATACGTCATCGCAATATAGTGGACATTTATGCTACTGTGTTGTACATTGTTCTAAAAGTCTCCTCTTGCCAGTCATTGAAGGCCCACCTGCAGAACACAGGAAACACAAACTCCATTGCTCTCATTGACACAAACACTAATGCGGCTAGCCAGCTACCTAGCTAACCATCATGCAGACCTTTAAGCCATCTTTGTTTGCTCACAGCTGAGGCTCAAAAGAAAGGCAGGACCGGTGCAAAAAAGGGCCAGCTTTGACAATTTTCACACAAAGAGAGCACTGTTGGCTAACAGTGAGCGGCCTGTTTCTGGGAGGTTTGCACTGTTCCTGGGGCCCATTTCATGGAACAGTTAGCAAGGCCAAAGGCAACCCCGTGGACTGGAGTGATAGTTACGGCCTTCGGGGCCAAACCTGGGTCTGGCCCTCTTGCTCTCCCTTCTGTCCCCCACCCAGTTCCGAGGCTTTCACAAAGCTGACTGGGGACGCTGGGGTGCTGCAGGTGTCCTCTCATAAAGGCCCACATCACACGGGCTGGTGGACCGACTGACTGAGCTGGCATGTTTGGGTTATTTTTTTCTCCTCGCCACAGGTGTTAGAAAAATCAAGACAATAAAGAAGTTCCTTATTCATTCCTTGACTAGTTGAATTATTAGTTATAGTCTTCATTTTTTATTTTCATATTGCCACTAAATGTGAAATAGTACCTGGGGAGGCAGTTCTTTATCAGCCAGTTTAATGATGTTGATGGATGTCTGATGTGTGGATTTAGGAAGAATGCGGTTGGCCTCGCTGGTCTCAAGTGTCAAGGAGAGTGTGGTTGACTTATTCAGGTTAAAGCAAAACAGCCCAAGCAATTATTAATGGACAGATTAACATTAAAACATAACCCAGACCTTAGCTTGAGTGGCTGGCACTATCCATCACGCCGAGGCCAAATTGTTAATTCCTTTCTACCTCTCAACCACAGTGTTTGAGAGGATGCTTCCTCCAGCTGCAACTGCAATTGCGACGGCTATCAAAAGCAGCACTCTGTAATGGGGATGGAGAGCCCAGATAGGCAGCGTGCAAAAGGGGAAAGAGGAAGAAAACATGCGAGTAAGGACGAGAGAGAAAGAGATTAATATCCAGGCTTCTCTCCTTCTGACCACAGAGTGGGCATAAAGAGCCCGGCGCCTCATTGATGTCAACCCTAGCTGTGCCTGTCCTGTAGTTTTCAGTTTGGTTTGGACAGAACAGGCGGCCTGGCCTACAGGAGTTGGGAGGACAGGGCCCAGGCTTTCCCACATCACTCAAGGGCCTCTGATAGGCGGTCACACGGGCCGATAATGACAGGGGGAGAGATTTAGTATTAAAGTCTCCTCTGCTGCCTCCTCTGCTCCTGTCTGACGTCAGACTGTTAAATACGGGGATGAGAGCATGGCATGGCCTATGGGGAAGGGAGTTAGACCTGTCTTTAGTATAGAGTTTTGTGTGAGAGAAGCCTGGCGAAGTTCCCTCGGAGTGTTTCTGAGGAGTCAAGCTGTACACGGCAAGGGGGAATTTAGGGTCACGCTTACTCATTAAAAGGATTTGGATTTGCCATAAATATGATTTCAGTCAAGGTAAATGGTGATAAGATTAATGAAGGAGGGACTTCCTACTAACATAATGACTCACTCGGAGTGGTTTAAATTCACTGGGTGGACTCTGGGTTAGAAACTCAATAATACAAGCCAAGACTACCAGTGAAATTATTCTCCTTACTCTTTAGTTGTGCGGAATTTTTGGCTTGCAATCTTTTCAGTTTTTTAACCACTATCCCACATACAATACTGAGGGATTTTCCCTAGTTATTTGCAGAGCATTTCTAATATTTGAGTTTATGACTAATGAACTTGGAAAGCCTGGGAAAGGAAAACTACATGACTGGAGGCTGGTTTTTGAAAATGTCATATACTCACCAGTAAAAGACCTCATTGTCTTTGCCAGTTTGCAAGTCAGCCGTACAACCAATACCCAAAGCAGCTCAGCAACATAAAAGCAGCCGAATGCTGCACCTGCATCCACAGATCATCACACCATTGTGGCATTTAAAGAAAAGGCCTCAGTCGAACACGCCCCCTGACCTTCTCCAGCTAACATAAACTAATTAGGGTGGCTCTGAAAGGAATGGTCTACCATTGGATTAATCAGCCTCCACAGATCTGGACCATGCAGTTCTGCTCGAGCCTGTTCTCCCCACTAGAACCTCATTATCTCACGTTTTCAAAGGAGCGCCACGGCAGATGGAAGGGGCTGACGGGATGGAGAAATGGAGGAGGTGGCGGTACAGGAAGGGGCTTCCCCAGTTCCTCTCTTCTCACATTGGACTCAGAAAGGAAATGTCAAGCGTGAAGCTCCAAGAGTGGTCAGTGCTGCTCAGTCCAGCAGGTAGCACAGAGGGGGCCTTTGTCCACCATCACTTAGCGCCAATTACAGCCCGTCAAAATAGTTTTTCTGCTGTGGGGCGACGTGTTAATGGGCCCGGCGTTGGGTGTGAGGAGCGACCTTGTCCACACACACCAACCAGGGGTCAGGGGTTAATAGGGCCCCTCTGATGTGGCGGATGAGATTTTGGCAACCTTTAGCTTGTGAGGGAATGCCAGGACAAAGCCTGCAGAATGTGATACAATTAGGCGGACAGCTAGCCATGCTGAATAGAGTTGCTCTGTGGAAGTGGGATGACCGTGTTAGCTGGGAGCAGATGGGCAGCCGGACGATCGCCAAACAGGTGCCTCGGAAGGTCAAAATGCCTCCCAAATGAGAAAGAGGACCCAGGTGAGGACACAAACACCAGCCAAACTCAAGGCTTCACTTGAAGTGAGCAGCAATTAAAAATCCTGTTGAACAAATGACTGCTCTTCTGGACACAAAGAAGGTCCCATTGTACTTGTGAAAAGGTCAGAGACCATCCAGTCTCCCGCAGCATTTCCCATCCCAGTACTGAACCCACGGAGCTGCAGCTTGGCTCAAACAGACGACTGGGCCAGCAAGCCTGTAGATCGCCCTCAGCCAAACTTGGAAACTGTCTGCTCTCCAATATGAGAAAGCGAACTTGGCACGGGTGACGTCTGACCTACACTGTATTTCCTGAGTTTAAGTAATCAGTGATTATCTGATGCAAGATGAAAAAAAAAGTCCTGGCTAAGTAAAATGTTCATAACACTGAATCGTGCTATGTGTGTTTGGTCTGGACATGTGAGCACAAAGCCAGGCCTCCATTTACACCATAAGTGTGGGAACCGCACACATGCCGAACTACCCATGGGCCCTTAGAAGGCTCACAACACTCTGCCAGGGAGAGCTGGAGATTTTTTAGAAAAATACCCTACACCACACTGAGCAAATCCAACCACATGCAAGCCTGTGGGAACTAGCGGATGACATGTATCCGCATATAAATACTCTCAAAATACTTTCTGGACTTACTGGTGCACAGTTCGTTCCCCTTACCCGATCCTCTTGGAAATGGTAGTGGTGATCTGGCCCCCAGCTTCATCTAGTTACTGTTGAAATAAAAGAGGTGATTGAACTGGGCCTCCAGATTGGATTTGTTTAATCTGCATCAAGTTTGAACATCCTGTGTAAACACAAGCGTGTGCAGATGCCGGAAACGCCACGGCTGGAAACGTAAATGCCCGTGGTTGACTTTGGCAGAGAATCAGAAGAGCAGAAGGGGGAATGAGGCCTGAACACAGGCTGGATAACGTCCATTGTTACTATAGGGTCAAAGGCTACCTCTTCAGTGTACAAACGAATAGACAGAAATTTTATAGATTCATTAAAAGTGGCACGGTGCCAAGAATTAAAAGAATAATTACCAGATTGAGGATCCTCTGCATTATCGTCATTAAAAAAAATATGTCCAGAGTGTTTGGAAGTGCTTCCTCTGGGAACAGAATCTCCAACCTCCCTTCATAACCTTTTCACCAAATTCTACTTGGCCAAATGATGTGAAAGCAAAATTGAATAAACACAAACATCATTAAGAGTTCATGTGTTCCAGTTAAACAACCCTTTGGTTAGACTCTCATTTCCTTAATGGCTTTGCAGCTGTATTTCACCCTTGTGTTAAGTCACAAATCATTGGCAACCAACATGGTTTCTTTTGCCTTGTTTTTCTTGCAGATAAGTGAGAATATGACTTAGCCTTGATAGGATTTATTTGCCTTACAGCTGAGGCTGCACCCCTTCAAGCCCAACTCATTAGGGAGTGTGTTTTGGGGAAGGGGGGAGAAGTGAAGGTCGCAGAGGTTAATTCCAATCGCAGTGCCTCCTTGAAGCAGCATGACAGCATGTCTCCTCTGCTCACAGATTGGATGAGTTCTTGGCTATCAGGCTGGCTTGATGACAATGTGTGCAAGATTGGGTCTCCTGCTCACACACATAGTTTCCCTCCTTCTGCATATATGTATGTGTTGTGCTTGTTATTTAAGGGATTTGTATTGTGTGTGCACATATCTCTATTGTATATGTTAAATTTATTCAGGATGATTGCGACTGCATAGGGATTTGTGATATTATGTCTGCCACAACCAAGACAATTTCAACAAACCAAATTCTAGACCTAATTTGTGTGTTTTGACAGTTTTAGGTGATTTATCGGATCGGATGTCTGGAAAGGGTTGATATGCGATTGTGCTGCCCTTGTTCTTGCTGTTGTCTTTTATTGTTTTCATTAGCACAAGCTGCCGCTTTATGACTTATCAAAGTGTACACCTTGATCTTCAGGAAGGCAAAAAGAGCAAAGGGGAAGAATGAAAGAAAGAGATGAAGGAGACAAAGGAGTGACCACAGAGTGGTGAAGACATAACAGCAAAGAAAGAAAGAAAGTATTTGAAGAAAGAGGGAAAGAATGTCAGGCAAAATGAAAAAATAAGAATGAAAGGAAGAAAAAAGAAAACAAAGACAGGCGAGAAAGAGTGAGATGTGGGCCATTCATAAGCAGACTTCTCCAAGGGATCTCGGGCCAGCACACCTGCTACTATTCACTTCAGAGGAAATAGACACTCTGTGGAAGAGAGGCTCTTGGCCTCGGGACAAAACCGCTGCAGCGCCAAATTAGAAACAGGAAGGACTGTGGGTAAGGCTCAGATTAAAAACGCACTCCCCACATGGACTCAATATACTGCAGCCCTGATCCCGCTCTGGAAACCCAAAACCCAACAGCACTATTTTATGTCCCAGTCAACAGAACGCCCGCTGTTTGCACAGTGACAGTACCGAGATTTAGTCCAATGTCAACCCTTGAATGTTGGTAAACTGTGGCCCTCTAAATGCTGCCCATTCTAATGAGGAAAAGAAGTTTCTAAGTATACTTTGGGCATTCTCAGTATAGCATCACTTTCTGCAGTCGCAACTGTACTTTCACCAAGACTTCTTTGTTCCATACAGGTAATGATTTACCTTCTATGAGGAAACTGTGTAGACGTCAAAAAGAAAACCAGAGTGGACCTGAATCTTCCTTTTCTCTCGCCTCTTTCTGGTTTGTCCCATCAATCAGCATCAGGGCCACACGATGTGATGCGCATGAACACACCAAAAGGAAGGGCACATAGCTCAGTTTCCCACAGACAGCCATTAGAATAGTTAATGTTGTCAACAGGCATCGAGCAAGAACTAATGATCCGTAACACGCACATAAAGAAGTGAAACTAGCAAGAGGTCTGGGAATGTACCAGAAAAGGAAATGAATATTGATATATGCCTGCTGCCTTCCTCTTGCGACCCTTGACCTCAAACAGGGTTTCTCCTCTGCTTACGGGAGCTGTAAGGCATTTCCTGCCCGTTCACGTACGTACACATTCAACGTGAGGGAGAAAAGAGCAACAAAAAAAAAGGAAGGTTGGTTTTCTTTCATCCCAGGATAAGGGAAAAAAGTATTCACTCATTCTCATACAATATTTCCATTGACTCATAGGCCTGTCCAAGTAGTGTGTTCCCCTCAATCTATCATTTTCACTGTGGTCACCGACGGTAGAAAGGCCTACTGTAATTATTCCTACAGATATTGAGGACATCTAGAGGTTGTTTCTCCTCATTGGAAAACAGAACTACTCCTTTCTCATAAAGGTCAAGGTTCTATTAGCTCAGTCAAGAAGGCAACAAAAGGACATATTTGTATGTTACGAGGAAAAAACGAAGCAAAAGGGGGGAAAAAATTACAATAATCCAGCTTTGGGAATGAATCCATGTTCCATCTACCGCTGTCCTCTTCCTCCCCGCCTGTTTGATGTGCCTTTCGCTGCAAAGACTTTGCAGAGGAGGTCATCACTGAAAGCAATGAAGGGCCACATTCACCGCAGGTCCCTGCGACTGATGTTTGAGCCAGGCACACTGATGGATGTATGCACATAAACACACACATGCACGCTTCGTGCCAGATGGGGGAGTGTGTTCGGCAGCGCGACTCCGAAGAGGAAAACCTACCATGACATCACCCAGGAGAGTGCAGGTGCAGGGCCGGGACCGAAGTGAGTCACAGGAAGCCTGGTGAGGCAGTGTTTGCCATGCCGGTGACAGGCTGTGGGAGAGCGGGGCGAAGGCACTGTGAGTTGTAGCTGAATTTACTGGCGCCCCGCAGGTTGTAGAGCTGCTCTGTACGTAAACAAGCTGCTCTACTTTTTCCTTACAGTTAGATTTAGATCTAAATAACTGTGCAGATGGATAGATATAGACTATAGAAGATAAATATAAATAGGCTCTTGACAGACTACAGATATAGACTGATATAGACAGTAGATTGATATATATATATATATATATAGATACAGATATATTATAGATAGAGATGTACTATGATAGATAGATATACAATAGATAGGAAGATTATACTATAGATAGATATAATATGGATCAATATAGATATACTATAGATACATAGATATACTTTATTCATCTCCTTGGGGAAATTCAAAGTATCCAGTATCCTACACATGTTACATACGAGATACATAAAGGAACAATGTACAAAAAAGTGTGCAATTAACATGCAAATCGTGCTTGATTGAACACATAGCACAGAAATGCACAAAAATGTGCAAAAATAATAGTATTTATGGTAAGATGCAAATTGGTGGTATTTATAAGACAAAGTATTACAAAAGTACAAAAACGTACAATGTGAAAATAGAACTAATAACAATGAACATATTGTGGTGCATGGGTCCTGGTGGGCCCAGATTATTGGTTTATTTGCATTAATACAACTAGGAATTGCATGATTTTCTGCCTTTCTTTCATCAGTTGAGGTTGACATTTGTAAATGCAGAGTCTCCTCGCAGAGTATTATTGTTTTCTATTGTAATTCACAAAGACATGTGTGACAGATGTACTGTATGGACGAATGGATGGATGAGTAGGGGAGATGGATGCGTGTGTCCTTGACAATGGCAGTCCAGTGGTTTATACAAAGCTTATTACTTCTAATGAGAAAAGTGTGGGGGAGTGAGTTTGTCCCATACCACCCAGGGAAAGAGAGTCTGTTTCCCTACTGGTGCACTGCATCTGGAAGTAGCCTCCTAGTAATCTGCTCTAAGTACAAAAGGTTCAGCACCAGCTTGTTCTCATAGACCACCAAGTGAGACCATGAACTCCATAACAGGTCTCCCTTTCATAGCCGGGGATCAACCGATGCTTGGTGGACTCTCTTGGCGGGTTCGATTCCCGGCGCTCCTCAAGGTGCCACATCGAAGCTTTGAATCTGGTGACGGTGGTGTTGGTGTTAGGATTCTGTAACCTTACACTGTGGAGAAATGTAGTAAAGAAGTCAAACATGCTTTATCTCCATAGCTGCTGGCTGGAATTGGTTCTTTTTGTTTTTTTGACTCTCGTAACCCCAAGCAGTTTGTGGGCGATGTTTGCTCCAATCGTGTTTTTGCTCGCCGTAGGCTCATTTTTCACTGCAGTGTAAAGTCCTGCAAGTCCTGGAAACAACACAACTGTGGCAGAGAGCCCAAAATGTCTTCTGTTATAATCCCATAACTCATAAGAAGAACCGAGGAGCTTCAGGAAACAAGCAACTGGATTTTTAGGTGCTTAAAGAAGTTTCACCTCTCATTTAAGAGGCTTCTTAGGTGAGAGGTGAAACAGCTTCATGAGCCTAAAAGGCAAGTCCGGTTGTTGTTTTTTACTGAAGCGGCTTGGATTACCATGACCTGGGTGACTGAGAACCTACAGAGACTTAAAGAAGAAAAAAAAAATGAAAGGTCATTATTTATTTTCCAAAAAATGAAATAAACTTTGAAACGAGGTAAAACATTTTGCCCACAGGTGTTACCCATCCCGGAACAAAAAAGTGACTCTCCATACTATAGATGTTTTTCTTCTTACATTTTTTAATTTGTTTCATACTTGGTTTGTGTAAACATAGTCTGCAGCAACTGAAAAGTCCCTGAATTTTTGTCAGGTGACTGTGCCCGAAGGTGTTACCACTACTGGAAGAGAAATGGTGACTATATGCTATAAATCTTTTACTACTTGCATTTTAGAACCACTAAAAACTAGGTGCTTTTACACTCTGAAAGACGTTTCACCTGAATGTGTCTTTCAACAACTTGCTGACGAGCTCGTCTTTATGCTGTTTTAGAGTCATGCTGCATTTAATTTATTGCTCAAGTAGCTTTAATTTTCGTTTCAGTCTCTCTAATTTGTGCCTGTGTTTATCTCGTCTCTGTTCTGTGTAAACACTGCCTGCAGTTCAGCCAAAAAGTCCCTGAACTTTTTTCATGCAGCTGTTGGTCACAGCTGAGTCACCAGTGGTGTTGTGGTTATGCGGAGAAGGCAGAAGTTTTTGTTTTTGGATAATTCTGTGCAAATCTTTTCTTTTTTGGCAAATGTGACACAAAATATAACGATTTTGATGAAATGTCACAATTTTTAATGTAGTTTTTTAAAAATTTTCCAACAGCCTGCCTCAGATGAGTACTTTGAAGGATGTCTAAAAGTTGTTGTCTTTCTGTTTTTGCACTTTCTGACTATGATAAATGGCTTAAAATTGGGGAATTTCATTAAAGATAACATGCCTTTCATCCTTTGGTTTAGGGTCAAAAGGGTTAAACCTAAATAAAATTAACTGATTGAAATAAAAACTATGCAATCTCCGCTTTCTGTACAAACAGACATATTAATGTGTGGGTTTGTTCTGTTTTAAACAACTCATCATTATTCATTGTGTATTGTCACTTTTTGTCAACTCTTCTGTCATCAGACAAGACAGTTAAGTTCAGAGCTTCCTTTTCATTGCCAGCTCAGAACGGGAGCATCACGGTTTTGAAGTCGTATGCGTGGTAATGTGCGAGATTTATTGTGTCTGAGATTGACATTTATTTAACAGGCATGCTGGGGGATGTCATGTAGCTCCCTTTGATTGATCTCTTTACTTCCTGTTACAAAGATGGAGGCTGCTCCCATAACCACACGGCCCCTTTCAAGCTCGGTGTGTAGGAGACTCCCTTCGGCAAGGTTCCAGGATCAGTCGGGTTTAACCCTTTTACCCCAAACCTGACTGTAACCATCAGAGGAGCGAACACGACACTGACCTTAGATCAGTGTCTAGAGGCAAATCCATCCTCGAGCCTGTTGGCCCATATGTGGCCCATATGGAACTCCTTCCTGTGTCCTCTGTGGAAATGTGTGAGCCCACAAAGTGCAAGGTACACATCTTGAGCTGGATTCTTGCTGGAGTTAAAAAAAAAATACTGTAAAATTAATAGTGTTATCAAGAATTATCACCGTTTTCTGTCTCTGCAGTAAACATTCTATCCTGTGATAAATGCAGATAAAGCAGTGTTGAAAGAGTTTTGCATAAAATATCCAGATATAATGAGAGATATGTGGGTTATTCAGCCTTTAAATGAGCGATTAGCTACTCTGATATTATCCATTGATATAAAGTGTCTAAAGATTAGTTCATAGTGGCAGACTGGCTTGTAACTCTGTGCTATAGCTTAACAGCGAGATCATTCTGCTCTGGGGTAAGGCCATATAATAGTCTATTCCACTGAGTTCCAGCCAGAGGTAATGATTTCAGCATGTCACTCCAGGCCAACTCCACTGTAATTGCATGGATGATTAGCTCTTACAGTAATGGTAGTAGCAGAACATAGTTCAGAAGTTAGTTTTTAGTAATGTTGTCATTTCTTACATGCCTTTTATAATGTGAAACTGCCAACATTTAAGCAGTCAGAAGTCGTACATGTGTGGCACATGCCCCACAGGTAAGCAGTAATTCACAGACATATGCATGTGGAAGAAAGGGGGGAAAAAAAAAAAAAGGTCAGAAATTGTATATATGCAAAAGCACCATCATCCGTGCAGTCATTCTGGAAAAGTAATTTCCATATTTGTCTGCTCCTGAATCTGTGGACGCCCGTCTGTTTGATGTGTTCAGAGCTGCAGCACAGATGCCACAGTCTTAGCTATGCTGGACGTCATCTCACTGGCTGTTCTCGGAATACAGAAAAAACACCATGTGCACCACCTCTAAAATTAGTGTGTGCAGCACATGAAGAAGAAAAGACCCAAAAAAAACTCTAAAGTGGCCGCCGTCTCTCTTCACTTCTCTAAATTTTCGTGTCCCACGTTGGCGCTTGGCCAGCTGAGATCTCCGTTTCATCAAAGATACACGGCACACCACATACTCTCCAAATCTAGGCCGGGCCAGGAATCTGGAAATCTGATTTTTATAACCCTTCGCGATTTGGGTTGTTTGGAGCTGCAGATAGTTTTTGTGTGGTTTTGCTGCTGCACCAAACAAAATGAATGAGCTCTGCCACGCTAGTAGGTCCCAGCTCCCAGTGTTATGCTCATCAGTTGTGTGGCTGTTCTGTTGTGTGTTTGTGCGTAAACAAAGACAGCGAAGGACACCTTTAACTGATTTACCAGATGTTCATGGAGAAGGAAGGGGAAAATCTGTTTTCAGAGAGAGACTTTGCAGAGGTCTGTGTAGCAGGTGAAGACAGCCCTGCCAAGAACTCATATCTCACACACAGTTGTGCTTTTATAACTTAATCATGAAATTCTGTCACCTTCAAACCAAATTTTTAGCTCATCATCAGCTCTTTCATGCTGTTAAATACATGATTTTGTAATCACTGTAAAAAGAATAGACTCTAAACATGATCTCACAAGGAGTCCGTGATGAGTCTGGAAGTTGGTCGGAGATAATAGGCCCTTATGACTTTGACCTCTGACCCCTCTTCTTAGTGAGAAGTTCAGAAGTGGTCCCTCAGGAGCTTCCTGATACTAACATGGCTCTAAAAGGAGAACCCCCTGAAGGTGGAGGAACAGTGGCCGACTCATAGCACCGACTGGAACCCAATTCAGCCGGGATGGGGCGCAGGAGGGGAGTTTCAGGAGTGCTGCCCATGTGTCACCCACCCTGGGAGCAGTATTTCCGCCCAACCCAATGAAAGGTTTATGGACTTGAACTATAAAGGCACTAAATCTCACACTTTTTTTAAAACGCAAAATAATTCTCCCCCATCCTACTCCTTTTTTTTGTTGTAGGTTAAGGTTTTTTAGTGTTGATTTTTATCAAGTGTTCATTAAGTGTGCCAGCAAAGTACTTCCTTCTAAAGTCCATTAAACTTGTGCTGCTACTACTGGCGGAGGTATGTGCAGCTCCATGTGTAAGGTTTGCGGGATATGGTGGGATCCACAGAGGGAAAAATGGACACCAGATGGGACCGAAGGGGGTGGAGATGCAAGGTAGAATAAAATGGCACATGCAGGAGATTGAAATGTGGGAGGACGTGTGTGTGTACGGTTGTGCTGGGAGGGTGTAATGTAATTAAATAGTTGCATCATCTTGAGTAGACGGACCCCCTTGGAGGATGAGAATGGGCGAGCAGACGTGATCTGAAGCTCGTGGAAAAAAAACGACAAAAAAAAGTGACATCTCGGGTGTTTTTACAGCCCCTGAATAAAGTCTCACGGCTCCTTCGAAATGTTTTGATTTACATTTCCTATATAAGTAACAATCGTATCTTTGTTCGATGCACATTTGTTTTTGAAGAGAAAAAGCCCACCAGGAAACCCTTGAATAGATGATTGAAAAAACAACCACGTTGGTTTTCCATGCAAGCGTATGCATGTGTCTGAGATTGAAAACCAACATTCCACGGTCCCAATGTGCGCTCACATAAAAACAGTCTATTTAGAGCATTTTCAGCTGCCTTGTGATCCCTCCAAACCCTTTCTAATGCAAACACAGCAGAAAACGAAGTCAGTCAAACTCCGCAAAAACTCTCTCCTCCTCTCTGTTTCTCTTCTCTCTCTCTCTCATTATCTGATCTGCTATTGTGGCTGCACTATAAATTCTCATCTGTGTCTTTCTGGAGCAGTTTGTCATTTCTCTTTTGATTTAGATATGACATTGTTTTCCTTTTACTGAAAACACTGCACTTGTATGCCTCCAACTCTTTTTTTTTTTTTTTTTTTTTTTTGCAACATATGATGTTTTGTTTTTGTCATTCTTTATTGTCTTGGTGAACTTTTGAGATTTTGGTTTCTGTTGCAGTTCATTATTTGCTGCTGCCGAGTTGTTTTGTGAAACATTCTTCTGTTTTTTCCCCCCTTTAGTGCTGAAACACATTAGAGCCGTATGACTCAGAGATGACAAAGGAAGGCAGCCAAACTCTGAAGTGGGAAGAATCTGTCTGAGCATGTGCAGTATGTGGACAGGTGCAGGTGTGTGTTTGTTTGTCTTTATTAATTAAAGTGCCAGGGGAGTCTTTTTCTCGCTGAGGGCCTGTCGGTGCGTCTGTCTGCAACAGTTTGCAATCTCTCTGCCTGCACTGTAAATAAACCTCGTGCCCTGTCAGACCTTCCACAGAAGCGTTGCTGCGACTTCACTTTTCATTTTTTTCCCCCCTTCGTCCGATAATATTGGTCGGGAACAGAATAAACACACGAGCTAGCTTTTAGAGGAGTCTTCCCAGGGATCTTTGCAGTGACATGTAATGCTTAAAAACATGCTCTGCTGCTTTTCTAATCCTCCCCTGGGAGTCTATCACATTTGTGGGCATGTAAATTGTCCTCCACCATACTACAGTTCATTACACCAGTGACCCAGTCTTGTCAGTTTCCTCTCCTAAACTTCTATTATTGTTGGTTTCCAATTACATTTACCCAAATAGTTGAGTGCTTGGTTTGCAATCAGTGTGGTACGAGCTTCTTGTCATGTGTTGTATTTTCTCAGGTAATTTCTGTCTCATATTCACGGCAGCCACATGTCATCCCCCCCAGCGGCTGGTTCTTGGAAAACTGGATCGACCACGTTTTTTTTTTCACGATAAATACACATTATTTATTTACAAATAAAGTGGTTATAATAGAAATAAATACAAAATAAAAATCTGAGCATTATACTTCATGTGGTATTGCACCCATTTCAAAATGTACATCAGAAATACATTTTCAAAACCAGTAAAGGAATATTCCTTTGATTAAAATATTTATTTTTCCCAACTTTTACGTAGACATAAATATATTCATATATAGTTTTTTTTTCTTCTTCCACAATAGCTCTGTTTTGTGTTTTTCATTCATATAAATAAACGTCTTCATTGGGAAACCGGGTGTCCATAATAACCTCTGATCTCTTTCAGTCTCTCTTGCCCACTTCCTCGCTTTCTGTTTCTATCCAGACCGCCAGTTTCTCACCGGCAGCCGCATCCCTCCACCACCATGTCCTGGTAATTTTTCAGAATGACTTTCTCATATTCATCCAGGTAGAGCAGGGAAATGGGGCTGAGGTCAGTGGGAACACAACAGGCTCTGGGGATGTTTGAGTTGACTGAGTTGACAAGCGTCTGCACAATGGCATGATTGGTAGAATTGAGGTGGTCTGCAAGGGGGAAAGGACATTCCCCATGGCAATAAAAGGCATGGTAGCCAGGGGGTGCCACTATCCACTCATTCCACCCCACATCGCTGAAGTCCACATACAAGGCATGCCTCTTGCAGCTCGCCTTGTGCTGGTGCTTCCTGCGTTGTTTGCGGAGCGCCGCCTGCCTTTTTTCCCGTGTATGGAGCACCGAGTCCCCGCGGCCGTCGTGGCCGTACGTCACCAGCAGGGGCCGAGCCTGAGGCCACGAGTCCTGGTCCTGGTGCAGGGACCGGCTCACCCTCACATGCCTGCTTTGTTTCTTGGCATGCTCGCCGTCCGTCTCCCCTTCCCCTGGGTGAAGCACC
The DNA here is from genome assembly GCF_021347895.1 of Acanthochromis polyacanthus. Classification (NCBI taxonomy): domain Eukaryota; kingdom Metazoa; phylum Chordata; class Actinopteri; family Pomacentridae; genus Acanthochromis; species Acanthochromis polyacanthus. The sequence continues at coordinate 5,278,738 of NC_067128.1, forward strand.
TCCACCACAAAGCCGTGATTGTGGCCTTTCCCAGAGGCCCACTGAGATACAGCGGGACTGACGTCAAAGCTTTCCCAGCGGCTCAAAGAGTCCTGCACCAGCCGAGTGTCCAGCAGACGTGTCAGAGGTTCTGTGGTGTGAGGAACTCCGAATATCTCATAAATGTTGATGCGATGGAAGCCGCCAGCGGGAGCACTGACATTAGTGCTGCTGCTGTTGTGGGCTGCAGCTCCCATGACCTGATCCCTGTAAATGCGCAGCTCTGCAGAGGTGATGAGCTCCTCAGTAGGGATAGAGGTGAGGTTGAAGTAGAACTGCTGGGTTGTTTTGCCTTTCAGGCTGGCCAGGGCCTCCATGGACTCTATAGAGGACAGCAGAGACACAACCACGGTGTTAGATGATTGAACTGTGAAATACCTTCTAAACATGAGGCAACAAATTTATACATGCTACAAGAATCTGTGAGTGAACCCCAGCTGGACTTCTTTCCAGCAGGGAAACGGTTTCTTTTGCTGTTTCTTGCTCTCACACAACGTCCAGCTTTCCTCTGTGCAGCGATCCAAGCTGCCACGTGGTTCCAGTGAGTGGCTGTGGGCCATTGTCACACAGGTATATCAACACTTTGCATGTGTGATTGCAGGCAAATGCTCATTGTGATGTAATACTACCATTAGTGTCTCTCACTCATAGGTTCAGCTGGCTAAATGTCAGCAGATGAAAGCAGAGCGCTTCCATCTATCGATAAGATCTAACTAGCTTGTCTGCCTGCTTCCAAATGGCTCATTTGCTCTGTGACAGTTGGCTGCTACACACAATATCCAGCAGTGTATATGACAAAAGTTGTACTATATAATCAAAAATGAGGATGGTCAGTAGAAATCAATATAGAAATGATTGAATAAAGGCCAACTGTTGCATTAACCTTTGCAGAACTTGCAAGCTCTGAAATATCACTGTTAAATGCTGTAATGTGAAATTTAATAATTCATTCTAAGAGCCATTACAAAGACCCAACATACTATTAGTGTCTAAATTCAGGGGAACATCTACAGACAGATGGATATTTTATTATTAACCGGGAGCCGGGAAATTCTATCCAATATTATCCATCTGTTTGTCTATTATAACTGTTGTCCTGAGGCATATGAAAATCATATGTGTGTTGGAGTTCATTGGTATATAGTGTGCAGTAAATGTCAGAAGTCTTTGTAAAAGCTGCAATTTTCTTTGAGGCGGCCCGACTTTGAACTTTAGCTTATGAAGATCACAGATGATGTATAGACACACTTTTTAATCTGTTTGGTGCAGCAAAGTAAACACAAACTTTGAACTTTTTTTTCAAAGGAGGCATTTAGGAAATTCCACCATCTCATCCTAAACCTCCCTCCAGAGGCACAAAGACCTCAATTAGGCCCATCACTCCTCATTTGATGTGGGAAAGCCCCCTGTTTCTCGTTCCCTCTCCTCAGTCCCCAATCCCTCTCTTTCTTTCCCTCCTCAGCTCCCAAATCCCATTTTCCCTCTCTTCTCTTAGCCCCAAATCCTCTTTTCTTTTCTGTCTCCTTCTCGTCACTCTTTACCCCCCCCCCCCCATATTCTCTCTGCAGCAGGGTTTCTCACTCTCTCTCTGTCTTTCTCTCCTTTGAGCAACAAGTCGAGGCTTGTCAAAAACGTGTGAACCACAGATATGAGTGTATCAACATTCCGAATTTCTTTTTTGTGCTGCATGCCAAAACAAAAGATAAAGGCTAATGTCAGGTCATTCATCAGGGACCTGTCTCTGGCAGCTCACTTCCTCTGTAATAGTGGAAATGTTCTATTTGGCATGGAAAATGGTTATTTTTTGAAAACTGATAGCGGCGCAGCTAATTATCCCAGTGAAATGAATATCAGCCGCCAGATGTGATGAATGATTGGAGCTGTTTGCTTTGATGTGCCGCATTTACATCTGTAGATACACGCTTATTATATGGAGCTGCACATCTCCTGACATGGGAAGACGAACAACCCCGCAGCTCTGTATGTAAACACAGCCTGAGCACGTCGGGAGCGGCCGGCGGTGTCAAGGTGTGTTGGCCGGGGTTGCAGAGGTTTCCAGTGGGAGGCTGGGAGCAGTCAGCTCAGACCAGCTGCCCAGGCCAGGCTTGTTTGTAGTGTGTCAGTGTAGCCACTTGGTGTCATTGCACTGGGCCTCTGGAGAGCACCCAAGCAACCACTCAACCACCCCTCTGACTCACCCCTGATGGAAACTTCCCCAGTCAAACACTTAGGACTCTGTATGAGGACTCTGTGTTGAGCCCCTATGGACTCGGTAACTTGTATGCTGTAAAAACTGGAATATAGGAAGTGGAACCACTTGCTGTTTGCTTTAGAGTTAATATAAATCATCTGAATATCAGGACCCGGTGCATCACTCTGCTGTTTAGCTGTTCAACTCGCGTTTTAATGCCATCTGTTAGATTTTGACTTCATCATTGCATAAACAGAGTAACTTTTGAACCTCTGTGAACCTCATTCATGTGAGCAGCATATGTTGTCCTGGAAGTAAAATGAACTGAAATACTAAATTTCAACAACCATCCACCATATAAACTAAGTGAGCAATTATGGTGTTATTGGAACGTGCGTAATGGCGCAGGGCACGGAGAGAGGGGGTGATTTGGAAAGAATAAGGCGCGCTACCCCCGCCCCCCAACCCCCTCCTCCTCCGTTACTAATTTCAGTCTTGTTAAAAATGACTCAGAATTCAGTCTGACACCATGACTTTGTCATAATGCGTGTTGGTATAATGTCATGTCGTGTGTTATTGAAGTACCAGGGTGATGACTATCACCTGCGCAAAAAGGCACACCGCCCTTTATCCTGCTCCTGTGGTGCGTGTCTGGAAAAACTGTTTTCGGAGCCCACGCAAACACCATCAATTATTAAGAAACAAATTACCCCAGGGATACCACCGCCCCTTCATGTTTTTGAAGCCGCTGACAGCTGCGCCAGGGGGATGTTTGCGTAAAGGTTGCATCACTGCACATATATGAGAGTTGGTTTATAGTCGTGCATGAGCTGCTTGTTTGTAAATCGAGGAGGCAGACTTATTAAAGAGTTACAAATAACTTGGACGCGTGTCACCTGTAAATGACTAAAGCTCCATAAAACAGCGAACACTCTGAAGTTCAGTCCTGACGCACTGAGTCATGTTTAAATATAGGTTTGGGTTGTCTGAGAGCTCTGAGCTGCTCCCCGGCTGACAGGTAAAGGTATGTCACTAATACATACCTTCATGATGAAAGCTTCTAATCGTGTTGGCCTTGCTGGCGGCTCTCTCTGCGTGTTTCCCCATGCTCTTGGGCCGTTTACTGCTGTGGTCTCCGTTGGCTGAATGCATGCGGTAAAGGTCCACCATGTACTGCGGCACCACGGCTTGCTTGCTCGGGGTCGGCCTGCGCCCCAGTCCAAACATATTGAGAAGCCGAAGCTCGAACTCGTTGAGGAAGCTCTCCGACTGCTCCGCGGTTTGCTTCCCGGATTCGTTGTATTTCCTCCGGCCGACCTCGGGGATAAGTCCCGTAGCACCTTCCAGCAACACCTGAGCGAGCAGCAGTACCATGAGAGAGCGGACCACGGCGACCATGATCAGTCAGTCCCTGCGGAGAAAGTTTGGTTTCTGTCAATACACTGGCGCTGAGGTATTGACATGTGGTGGACACAGCAGAGGGGAAAAGGGGGCTTCAGTGCTGCAGCATTCTCCAAACTGTGTGTGATTTCCCCATACAGTGATTGAAGGAGAGCAGGTTAAAAAAAGGAAAGACACCTTCTTCACTTTGAAGTAGGACAAAAAAAAAAAAAAGAGAGAGAACCCCACCGGCGATACAGCGCGTCTAACTGAAACACAAGTTCGGTCTTAACATGAAGTGGAACATGCAAAATATCAAGGTGAAGAAGTTATGAAAGAGGAAAAAAGATAAATCAAAGGGATCGTGGAAGGAGAGGGGGAGAAAGACTGCAGTCATAAAGTCTCCAATTAGAAGAGATAAGAAATGATGTTCGGTGAGGTGAAAAAGAAACGCGTAAGATCACAAGAAGCGTTTAAGAATGTGGAACAGGAGAAGAAAAAAGGGGGTTAGAGTGCACAGGAGCAGCAGAGGCAGGCAGACGGTGCAACAAGCGTCTGTTTGCAGAGGCTTTGACGGTCATGTATAATCATAAGGGATAGAGTAACTTCAAGAGGCTCGCAGGTGTTAGATCTGACGTGCGTACCAGGGCCAGATGTAGCCTGGGAAAGCACATCAAAAACAAAAAGAAAATCACCCAAAGAGACTAACTTTTCCCTCTTTTCAACACACTTTAACTTTTACGCACACACCCTGTAATCATATATAGAGAAAGAAGCCCTGAGATCCAGCTGTAAAGTCAACTTCTCATCACCAAGCTGCTCATTTTACAACTTACTGGGAGTTTACTTCTACTTGGAAATCAAACAAATCCATGCCTTTTCATTTTACCTGACGAGAAAGCGCTGTGTCCGGTCGTCGTTCCACCTTTGGGCTCCGATAAATTCCACATTAATTCGTGTTTAATCCACGTTGCTTCTGCTTGGGGGACCAGAGACAGCCCATACCCTTCGCCGATCGCTTCTCGCACATATTCTCACCAGCTGCAAAAAAATCGGGTTAGGTCTTGGTCAGGACGGAGAGGAGGAAAAAATTATGAGGAAGCGAGTTCGCGGAGCCGATCTAAAGAATCCTGACTGTACATCTTAAAGAGAGGCAGGAAAGTTTTGTAGTTTCTCTTTTTTTGGAGAGATTTTACGCACTCAGACGTCGCTCCTTGCGGACGTTTTGCTGGAGAGCGCGTCGCCTCTCTGCTGTGCGCCACACCGTAGTGGTTCAATTGATTGGTGCCTTCTCTTCCCCCAGCAACGCTTTTTGTCGTACAGTGATGTCACCGAGGGGCTGTCAATCATTTGTCCACTTTAGAAGCGCCTCCTGCGGACCTTAGCTCCTCCAGGCTCCGCACTTTTTCACGAAGAATGATGTCAAATAAACACACATTAGAGGCAGGAACCCCCCGAACTTTCAATAAGATTTAGTCAAAGGAAATTTTTTTTCATTGTAATTTAGATTGTAGTGTATTTAAATGATTCCACAACATGCTTGGGACTCTTTTGTCGACCAGTGTATATATATATATAAATATAGGCTCGCTCTTCCTCTCTCTATATAAATGCATATTCCTCATTACAAACAACCTTATCTCTTGCATCTTTTCAGATCCTGGAAATTCAATCTTAAAGTCCCCCACAGGAAGATTTTATCTTCTAATTTACTCTTTAGTGGAATGAAATGATTCCACGAGATACCTGGAACCCTTTTGACCACCAGCTCCTGTATAAATACAGGCTGTGTACGCATTTATTCATGACTAGAAATAACCTTTACTCTTGTATTGTTACACATCTGTGAAATTCAGAACTATAAAACAGTATTTAAGTCGGTTTAAGTTACAGCAAAGTGATTCCACAATATGCTAGGGATCCTTTCGGCCACCAGAATGTATATAAATATAGCTATATATGCCTATGTTCCTTATTACAAAGAACTTAATCTTCTGCATCCTTCCACATCCTGAAAATTCAGACCTATAAAAAAGCTTTACATTATTCCTTATATATAGGAATGGCAAGAGAACTCTCACAGAACGATTTAGTTTTTTAATGTCCATTGCAGTGAAATTAAATGATTCCACAACATGTATGGCACCCTTTTGGCCACACATATATAATATATATATATATATATATATGTGTGTGTGTTATATTACAATAACCCTTTGTCTTGAATATTTACACTTCCTGGAAATTTAGACCTATAAACAAGTTTCAAAGTCAACATTTCAAATCATTCTTCTGTTTTTTCTTTCATTGACAGGAAGATTTTTGTTTTGTAATTCACATTGTAGTGGAATTAAATGATTCCACAACATGCCAGAGATGCTCTTGAGCACCAGCGTATATGTGAATATAACCTGTATATGCATGTATTCCACATTACAAATAACTTTTTCTCTTACATCATTACATATTCTGGAAATTTAGATTACTTAACAAGTGTTAAAGTCAGTTTTACATACAGCAAAATGATTCCTCAGCAAGCAGGAGAGCCTTTTGGCCACTAGCGTATATAAACACAGGCTCTAGCTCTCTCTTTATGAATATATAGCTCATTACAAATAACTTTTTCCTCTTGCATCATTACACATGCTGGAAATTCAGACCTATAAAAAAGTGTTTAAGTCAACACCTAAAACCACACTGCTGTTTTTTCTTCCATACATAGGAATAGCAATCGTCTGTTTGCCTAATACTTCTTAAATAACATCAAAATGGCTTGTTACAGTCAATAGGTGGTGTAATATTCCAGTGAATGCCAACCGCACGGAGAGCAAACATGCCAGCTCCTGCCGTTTCATAGACAGACAGTTGATCAAGAGGCACTAATAACCAGGATCAATGCGCTTAGTTTTTGGATTAAGGTTTTGAAGGATTAGACCCCACGAAGGGACCGCCGCTGTCATTCTGCTGCTGAATTTTACCGAGTGGACGCTCGTGCATGACATTAGTCCTGAATTATACGGCATGTTTCCTCCTGGATGGATTCATCTTTGAGAAATCAGTGTGCTAGCATCAGATTTGGCTGCATGAGTGTCTACAATAGTCAGAAAACTGCAAATGTTTTCCCACCTTAGGTTCAAGTTGAATCTTAAAAGTGCTCATCGGTCATGTGTAAACTCTTACTAAACCCAATGGTATGCATAGTGTTTCTCATTTATGTTGATTCAAACAGGCTTGGTGTACTTGCTGTATTTTTATAGTACACACTGTCATTCTACTGCTGAATTTCCTATGTGAGGGCTCGCTCATGACAGTAGTACTGAATTATGCGACATGTTTCCTACTGGATGAAGTGATCTTTAAATTTTAAAATTTTTTGTGCAGTTAATCAATGCATTAGCTCCAGATTTGACTGGATGAATATCGACTGTACACTGAAAGTCTGAAGACAAACCTCTGATGCTTTAATGTTTGGCTCATCTCTATAAGAACAACCTCCACTGATTCCCTCTATAGACTTCCACTAGGCGATGATAATGGAGCAGAACACTGTGTTTTGGCCAAAGCACCGAGCCTGTTTTCTTCGCGAGATAGCAATAGATTAAATCCCACAGAGATCACAAGATATCTTTGTCTCCTTTCAGGACAATAACATTTTATGAGGGATAATCCCAGATCATCCACTTAGCAATTAAAATACAAGAGAGGCCCGTGGGTGCATGCTGTTACCTGAGTGGCATTTTTTTGGCCTTCCCCTGCTTGGATCTAAGCACTTTTGATGTTTTTGAATCTAATACGCTTGTTTTGCTCCCCAGTCTGTGTTTGCTTTTTGTGTATTTACAAGAATCAAGCATTTCTGTCCAATCTTTTCCATTTAGCTTTACACCCCCACAGTTCATCCATTCATAAAGTCAGGGCATGTTAATTCATTCACACTGCGCAGATTTTCTCTGTTGTCATGTTAATCTGTTGGCAGTGACAGTTGGGTCTGTGCTGTTGCCAAAACACCACTTGGGTGAACCGAGTGCTCTAAACCCAAATCCAGGTAAAAGCTGCTCGGCATTTAGGAGCTGTAGATTGGAGGATAAGGCCTCCCACGACAAGCTGTGAGTATTTTTAATTACCGAGTGAGAGGATTAGAAAGACAAGGCTTTATCTGATGCTTTCTCTCCATTTTTCTTACTGTATCTGTGTGCGATTTCAATGAGCGTGTGTTTCTTGGCACAGCTTTCGTCGGGTCCGTACTGAGGAATGTGTCTCGCTGAGGCTGTTGACGGACTTGATCAGCAATGCCCAGAGTGGTTTGAGAAGATCATGCAGCTCTGACACTGTATATATGAGTGTTTATCAAATCGCTGCCACTGATCCAATTACAAGCTGATTGAAAGGACATGACAGAGTGAAACCCTCACGGCCGGAGAAGGCTTGTGGAGATAAGCTATCTGAAATGCAAATGAACGAGGAGGGGGTTCTGAGAGCTTAAACTGTGACTCAGCCAGACAGTGTCAAGCCAGCACAACCACCACCAACACTAGCATTGTTATTGTCTCTCCAGCAAGCATTTGCGTGTTTGTGATTGCAGTAAATAGTCTCTGCACGTTATGGCATAAAACTCAAGGTCAGGACGCACATGAGTCTGTGCTGTTTCTAAAGCCTCTCGGCTCCTCAGGACAGCGGTTTACAAACTTTATCTGGCAGTATTTCTAGATGCGCCACGACGCCGACCCTCTGCTTATAGGAAAGGGAAACATTATTCAGTTGAAAATGCACTTTTGTCAAAACAAGCACGCATGCTCTGAAGGGTTTCCCACACTTATGTTTAAGTTCGCATCTGTATTTTAGCAACATACAGACAAAGACTGGTGCTCATCCCTCCAATAGTGTCCCAGAGATTTAAAGAATCAATGCTAAGGTGCACTGAAGTGGTTTTGGTGGCACATTTTTGCCCAACACCTAAACAGATTGATGACAAATTAAAGGAAAAACTAACAAAGCCAACATAAACTGTATTAGTAAGGTTTTGAGCCATGTTAACAGCTTCAGTGCACCTTGGCTTTAATTCTCCAAGTCTCTGGAACTCTTCTGAGGGGATAAACATTATTCTTGCAAAAGATATGCCCTCATTTGATGCTTTAAAGAAGGTGGTGGAAAGTGCTCTCTTAATACCTCACCTCAAAGTTAAGTGGAACTTCAGAGAACCTTCATGATCTCTGATGCGTTTGTGAAACATCTCTTTCTGTTTTTTCCCATCAGAAATTAATCTGAAGTTAATTAAAACAGTGCTGTGATGGATTTTGAAAAGACTGTACTGTATGGCAGAAATTAAAATAAGGTAAAAGGGTAAGAGATGATTATTATTAAAAGAAACTAATTTAGCTAGTTTAACATGTGCTTGCTTAGCGATGTCCAAAGCAAAGTACTTAAATATTCACAAATATGGCTCCATAATTGCTTACTTATTCTTCCCTGTCCATTATTGGTGTAGTTTCTGTCACAAAAGTGGTGAAAAACTGAAAACATTGCCACTCTCCAATGGCTGTCACGTGGTTTCCATCCATCAGTAAAGAGTAGAATTTTCTCATGTTGAACAGTAGGGGGTGTGCTGTTCAGTTATCATACAGAAATAAACACAACAAACAAAGCTGTGTACAAAGCCGTAACACGTAGTCAAAAATATCTCGTAGACGATCAATTCGGTTGTGGTGTGGTTACTGTTAAAGCCATAGAATACATCATTTTCACTTTAAATAATTTGGTTAGCCCTCATGAATGGAATCCTGAGAATATGCTGCAAAGCAAGCATGACATAGCCCGGTTTTTTATTGTGTTAGCCGGCTCGACAAAACCTATAACTCCACTTAGAGTAACGGTTATCATGGTGGTGGTTGTCACCTGTTTATTTTTTTAACCAGGTTTATTTCATCAGCTTCTGTGCATGCACTAATAAAAGTGGATTTAATAGGAGTTTAATGTGTAGGAGCTCTTAAACTTTAACTGTAAGTGGATTTAAGTCTAGCACTGACACATAATGTAGGATATGTGGAAATCACTTTAGTTTTATGGCCAAATCAGAAGTGAATGTCATTGATTAAATATTATCTGTGCTAGATACCACTAGACTAATCAATTTTCTAGCCTGTGTTCTAGCAGTGGAAAGCGACCTTAGCAGCCTGCTGTAACGGCAAATTCAGCGTCATTGCTAATTTACAGCTCAACAGAAAGGAACATTTATTTGCTTAGCTGAAAATTTGCATCACTCAGAGAGAACATTCAGGAAAAGAATTGGCAAAATTGGCTTTTTTTTCAGCTGCGATGGTGATTTAGCAGGTTAAAAGAGAATAAAAACTCTGACTTTAGGCTGACTGTACTTAGCTAGCCACTACCATCACAACAGAAATACATCATACAACAACTTTGTATTGATTCACAGTGACCCAAACCCAAAACGCCCTCTGTGGCATAACACAGCCACCAAATCCCATCTGTCGAGGTCATTGGTTCAAGTTTTTCCTCTTTTTATTGCCCCCTGGGGACAAATAAAGTTGTCTGAATCTTTAATTTGTCACTTGTCCATGTATGTTTTATTTTTATACATGCAATCTTGAACACATTTTAACTAAACTTTCTGATTAAGTAACATTTTTAACTTTCGATGCTGCAGGTAGGAAGCATTTTTGCAGTTTTGGTTCTTCATCTGAAACAAGCTAAATATTTTATCATCCCTTGCAGTTTTTTCCAAGTCTCCCATGACCTACAGGTGGGGTGAAAAACAATGCTGTGGAGCATCTGTACATCCTCATAACAATCATTTAGCTATAGACTGTAGTTATCAGATTAAACTGGTGTTCTTGGAAATCCTTTTGTCCCTGCAGTCAGGACTAATGTGACTGGTCTCTGATCCGACCCCTGAGGCCTCCAGTCTACACTTAAGAACGACTAAACTGACATTTCTCAGAGCTAAACACTGTCATGAATCACTCTGTGTTCTTTCTTCTTCGTGTCATCTTTTCTCTTTTTCTTAACGTGATGTTCTGACCCTTCATCGTAATTCATTGCCCTTCTTCCACAACACCTGAAGCGCTTCTGCATTATGAAACACGCAGACCCTCACCTGCAAATTCAATATTTTGCAAAAGTCAAATTTCATGGGGAAATCAGCAGCAGTAACCAAAAGAATAATATACAGCTAACCACCATCATGTACTTTTTGCTTCATCTAAAAGATGGATCTTTTTCTTGTAGGGAAACCCCCTTAAAGGAGAACAATGTGTAACACTTATAATCAAAGTATAATGAACGTATTGAAGTGGGGGATGTTTGAGGTTATCTGGGGGGGATTTGGATAGAATGTGTTGTTTTAATACATTCTGATGAAGAGGAGAAGACTCGGCTTATTGTCCTGTACGTTCACCGCAGCATGTTCCACAGTATGTGTCCGTCTGCACATGTTGCGGTGAACGTGGACGGCGCTGCCTTCGCTTGTCATCGCGTACATTCCTCGAGTCAGTGGGCAGACAAAGCCCCGAGATGACACCGCAGATCCAACTATTAGCCTTTCACCTGCTGTTAACAGTAGCTTGGCGAGACACGGCGGACTGCATTCCTCTGCCTCGAGCCAGATGTAGCCCTTAACGCCGCAAAGGAGATAATCCTCCAAGAGATGCTGCTCAAAAAAAGAAAAAACAGGAAACAATTTGTTGCTGTGCCTCGCCTCTAATTCAACTCGTGGAGCAGAGTCGTCTTTTTAATTTAGAAAAACCAATAAAATCTTCATCAATCCACATGTGTTTGACAGCAGAAGCACGACTGCCGGACGACGCAGAGCACGTGTGCGCTCTCCATGAAAGGGATTGTGGCGAGATGGGACACATTTCATATAGGTTTGTCCCAAAATGGAAACCCACCAAGGTCAGAGACAGCTAGCTAGAAAGCCAGAGTCAATATTTATGGATACTGAACATGTGGCCCACTTCTCTACCCACTAATTTGAGCAACAAGTCCACCTCCAGATTATACGGCCTCTCGGAGATCACAAGAGAGGGTCCAAACCTTGCTCGCATGCTTCAAATATTGTGAAGTACGCTGAGGTTGGTCGCTGACGAGAAGCTAAGCGCAATTTGGTAAATTGGCACACTGTTTATTTGTTTGTGTTTTAATTTCCTGTGTAAATAGGAGACGAGGAGGCTTTGATCAGGCTCCTTTATCCAGAGCTGTAATTATCAGTGTCACTTGCATAGATCATGCTATTTATCATATTGTGAAGTGACTTTTGGTGGGATTTTATTAACCCTCTGAATGCCAAGCAGTTTCTGGGCGTTTTTGGCCATTTTTACTCACTGTTGGTGAAGTTTTCACTGCAATGTAAAGTCCTATATGTGTGTGGAAACAACACAATCATGACTGCAAATACATAGAACTGAAAAAGATCTTTTGTGCAGTATGGCAGTATGATACTGTTACAATGCCCAAAAAAAAAAAAAAGATGAAACCTAAAGATCAAAAGTTGAGCTTCTTTGGAATCATAATGTACAACATCTTTCCAATTTACCAAAACTGGACAAAGCAGTAACTCCTCATACATATATTTTACGACTTACAACGTTAATTTGTTTCCATGCTCGTCTCCCTCTCTGTTTTAATGTAAACACTGCCTGCAGTTCACCCGAAAAGCCCTTCAATTTTTTGCCATTTTATTGAGGCAACTGAAGCAGCCATGGTGTCACAGTTGTGGAAGGAATGCAGAATGCTCATGGTTTTTTTTTTTTTTTTTTTTTTCACAATCTTTGCATAATGAACGTCTTATTTTGGGCAAATTTGTATATGTCTTCTTTTAATTCTCTTCTTAAATCATTCCTTTGCCTGACAACCTTGATTTTAATTGCATTTTAATTCCTTTTGAACTGTGTTTTATTGATTTCAGTAAGATTTTTGCCTCTACTAACATTTTTTTACCTTGATTTTGAAAACTGCCAAAACTGCAAAATGAGGTTATTATTATCATCATGTAGACTGAAGTGATTTTGATTGAATATCATGATTTTAAGCTTAGATTTTGTTAGCAGATGGGCAGTTTAAGGACCATCAGATTCTTTTTGATGATCCTTCACTCTGACAAACGGTGTAATTTTGCAGATTTTACAAGGACAACATACTTATCAACACTGCTGGTTGATTTTAAGGTTCACAGAGTTGAAACCAAAAAAAGATTTAGATTTTAAGTCCTCTATTGTCTCATGTTATAAAAACGGAGGTGTTGGCATGCTTGCTGTTACAGAGACCAAAATGAAATCTGCTGCTAGGCGCACTAACTACACAAGACACAGCTATAAAATCTGTACGAAACCTTTAGCTGTGCGCCGACCTCCCGCTTTAACAGCTTACAATAGGACTCATATAAACACACACGCTCCATTTAGCAGAGTGGAGATGAGACGCATCTACTTCGATTTTAAAGAGAGAGAGAGACATAAATACAGGGATCTGCCCTTTGAATGCAGCTCCACTCATAAAGACACCACGCGTCACTCAATTATACGTCTGCATGATTAGAAGCTTGGGCTACGTAAACAGCCAGCGTCAAGATTTACATTTTACCGCTTAAGCACAAGCAGCTGTTTACAGGCTAAGGAAGGAAGGAAAACACTTAGCACGTATCCATACATGTGAGGGGATCTGGAGCTGACATCTCCAGCAAAGATGGTTCCAATTAATAGCTGTTTATGTAGCTCTAATGCAATACTCGCTTGGAATAGTAAATTGGCTTTTAAACCTCAAGGGGCTGCTGCTTCGAAACTTGTTAATGTGTGTATATGCACCTGAGTTAAACTTGGAGTGTGAAATGCTTCTGTGCAACTGCTGTGCCCTTTAAAGGTTCAGGAAACTAAGAAGACAAATAGAAACATCCTGATAGAAGTGTTGTGACCTTCACAGGCAAAAACACAACTGACAGCATTTTCAATCACACGCTGGACGAGATGAAAGAGCAACACTCTTCATATATTTCATCCGCAGTGTCAAGCCGTAAGCAATAACACGCACTGTAGCTTCAAATGTTCTGCACCTTCACAAAGACCATCTCAGCCGCAAAAGATGAGATTGGACTGCGGGATGACGTAGGACGGATCTTGAATCTGTGGGTTTTATCGCATGTGAGATAGTGTGAAGGTTAGACAGAGCTGAACATCTTATATCAAGCAGAGCAAGGTCAGCATGAATAGCGATTACAAATAATCACTGATATATTTAACACCGAAAGCTGTGCAGATTACTTTCATATGTACATAATACAGTGTAAAAACAGATTCCTTTAAAAATCTGGCAGCAGAGGGGCCAGAAAAATATGTTTAAAAGATACTGTGGAAGACTATAACAATCAAAAACTGTAAAAACATTGAAAACAAGTATTTGGAAAGCAGGGGTGTCAAACTCCAAATTTTTCCCTTTAGTGCCAAAACGTACATTCTGAAAATGTTTAAGGAATTACTTTTTACAAAACAGTATGCACAACCTGAAGTTGCTTCAGAAAAAAAAATCAGTTACAACAACATTATGCCTCAGTTTATCATTTACACATTAGGACTTACAGATCACAGCGTGTCTACAACGGAGCAAAACATTCAGTCATCTGGAACTGGACAATGTAGTATTTTACTTTATGACAAAAACCCCCAGCAAAAACAGGACAAAATATTACAAAAATGAGGCACAAAATGACAAAAAACGAGACAAATGACACAAAACAAAAAAGAGGCAAAAAATTGGACAAAAAAGTTACAAAGTAACTAAAAAAGGGGCAAAAGACAAAAAAAGTAGACAACACAAGCATGACGAAAAACACAAAACAACAGAAACGATACAAAATGAATGAAGCAAAACACAAAAATAAAAATAAGGACAAAATAGGACAAAAAACACAAGTGAGACAAAAAGAAAACAAAACAACAAAAACATGAGACAAATGACAAAAGTCAGTGAAAAAAACACAAAAACAAGACAATATTACAAAAATGGGACACAAAATGACAAAAGAACAATCTAGTGTTTTACTTTACGATCAAAACAACTACATGGTGTAGAAATTAATTTAAATTTGTAGTTTTACAAATTTACAAATGGCAGTTACTGTCTTCTCTGTAATTTTTACACTTCAGAAAGTCGGGCCAGGTTGGACCCTCTGGCGGACCAGTTTTGGCCCGTGGGCCGCATGTTTGACACCCCTGCCATAAAGTACTGATACTTTTACCTCATTTAAATACAGTCACAGATTGTAAATGAAGTAATTACTATTTGCAAAAATACATTTTTCATGTGGATATGATGTACACTTTTAGCCAGTTTTTGTTATTGCTAACCTGTAAAGTAATTGTTGTTTTTGTGTGATTTTACTAGATATTACCTGTAATTTAACAAAACAGAAAAAAATCTGAAAAATAACAGTTTTTTGAAAATAATATTTTTAAGTATTTTAATAAAGATAAAGATTTATATTGTATTAGAAGTACACACGTGGACAAAATTGTTGGTACCCCTCAGTTAAAGAAGGAAAAACCCACAATTCTCACTGAAATCACTTGAAACTCACAAAAGTAACAATAAATAAAAATTTATTGAAAATTAAATAATCAAAATCAGCCATCACTTTTTAATTGTTGATTAACATAATTGTTTAAAAAAACAAACTAATGAAATAGGGCTGGACAAAAATGATGGTACCCATAACTTAATATTTTGTTGCACAACCTTTTGAGGCAATCACTGCAATTAAACGATTTCTGTATTTGTCAATGAGCGTTCTGCAGCTGTCAACAGGTATTTTGGCCCACTCCTCATGAGCAAACAGCTCCAGTTGTCCCAGGTTTGATGGGTGTCTTCTCCAAATGGCATGTTTCAGCTCCTTCCACATATGTTCAATGGGATTCAGATCTGGGCTCATAGAAGGCCACTTTAGAATAGTCCAACGCTTTTCTCTCAGCCATTCTTGGGTGTTTTTGGCTGTGTGTTTTGGATCGTTGTCCTGTTGGAAGACCCATGACCTGCGACTGAGACCAAGCTTTCTGACACTAGGCAGCACATTTCTCTCCAGAATGCCTTGATAGTCTTCAGATTTCATCGTACCTTGCACACTTTCAAGACACCCTGTGCCAGATGCAGCAAAGCAGCCCCAAAACATTACTGAGCCTCCTCCATGTTTCACCGTAGGGACAGTGTTCTTTTCTTCGTATGCTTGGTTTTTGAGTCTATGAACATAGAGTTGATGTGCCTTACCAAAAAGCTCCAGTTTGGTCTCATCTGTCCAAAGGACATTCTCCCAGAAGCTTTGTGGCTTGTCAACATGCATTTTTGCAAATTCCAGTCTGGCTTTTTTATGAGTTTTTTTCAGCAGTGGTGTCCTCCTTGGTCGTCTCCCATGAAGTCCACTTTGGCTCAAACAACGACGAATGGTGCGATCTGACACTGATGTACCTTGGCCTTGGAGTTCACCTTTAATTTCTTTGGAGGTTGCTCTGGGCTCTTTGGATACAATTCCAACGATCCGTCTCTTCAATTTGTCATCAATTTTCCTCTTGCGGCCACGTCCAGGGAGGTTGGCTACTGTCCCGTGGGTCTTGAACTTCTGAATAATATGAGCCACTGTTGTCACAGGAACTTCAAGCTGTTTAGAGATGGTCTTATAGCCTTTACCTTTAAGATGTTTGTCTATAATTTTTTCGGATGTCCTGGGACAATTCTCTCCTTCGCTTTCTGTTGTCCATGTTCAGTGCGGTACACACCTTTTCACCAAACAGCAGGGTGACTACTTGTCTCCCTTTAAATAGGCAGACTGACTGATTATGAGTTTGGAAACACCTGTGATGTCAATTAAATGACACACCTGAGTTAATCATGTCACTCTGGTCAAATAGTTTTCAATCTTTTATAGAGGTACCATCATTTTTGTCCAGGCCTGTTTCATTAGTTTGTTTTTTTAAATAATTATGTTAATCAACAATTCAAAAGTAATGGCTGTTTTTGATTTTTTAATCTTCAATAAATTTTTATTTATTGTTACTTTTGTGAGTTTCAAGTGATTTCAGTGAGAATTGTGGGTTTTTCCTTCTTTAACTGAGGGGTACCAACAATTTTGTCCACGTGTGTATATGTAGTGGCTGTATTTTGGTTTTAGATATTTCTTCAATAGCCAATAATGAATTTTACTGCTACAGTCAATTGGAATAAAAACCTTTATAGGAAAGATGCCCTCCAAGCATGTTTGAAAATTGCAAAAAAAAAAAACACAACCTCTGCTTTAAATGATCAGTGGCAGAAATGTTTGTTCCATGATAGTCCAGTTACATGGTGAGAATTTTTTTCTTCCTCACTCTGTGAAGACTTCTGGACACAGGATATGTCCAACATCAATAAAAGACCATTTTATTTGCTGTGTCAACTTGTGTTTATTCCTGTTACTGTTTAGTCAAAGCTGATATGCAAATATATGCAAAGATATGCAAAACCTTCAGTTAGACATACAGCAGCTTGTTTTTTCAGTTTAAAACGGCTACAGGGAGGTAGGGTGGGTGGCGGCGGCAAAACTCATACGACTTTTACCCACAATACTGAGGTTTGTGTGCGATCTCGGACCATCATTTTTTTCGTTTAACTTCACTTCAGATTATGATGGATGTCTGGTTAAGTTTAGGCACCAAAACTACTTGGTTAGGCTTAGAAAAAGATCATGGTTTTGGTTCAAATACACCCTTTCACAACACTAACCACATGTTAAAAGCAAAACTTGTCCTAAAAAGTAGCAACAGTGGCAACACCAGCCAGAGATTTGGCTACGAACTCATGGCATCTATTTCTGACATTCATAGATCTTCATGGGTTTATCGGACTGCTCTGCACATTGAAACAAATGGTAATTAGGGTTCTCCAGTGCATTTAAATATGACACCAAAGGGTCCCATGTGAAAACTTGGGAGTGAAATTGGCTTTGTAGTGTATGTAGACTTTAAGTTTTCACAACACGTTTGTTTGAGTTGCTTTAGAATT
The DNA here is from genome assembly GCF_021347895.1 of Acanthochromis polyacanthus. Taxonomy (NCBI): domain Eukaryota; kingdom Metazoa; phylum Chordata; class Actinopteri; family Pomacentridae; genus Acanthochromis; species Acanthochromis polyacanthus. The sequence goes on from NC_067128.1 coordinate 5,296,376, forward strand.
GGCTTGTAACTATGCAGGAGTAGAATATTTCACAAATGAGACCAAAATAGAGCTAAAAGAGAGAAAATATTGGACTCACTAGGTAGCAAAAAACACAATGTCAAATTAATTTTGCTCTGAAACGGTGCAACTCATCACACTAAAATATATACTAGCTATGCTGATTCGCAGTGCAAAAACTTATCAGTTTTTCAAGAGAAGCTGTAAAAGTCTGTATTTTTTGCCTTTTTGTTTTTATTTACCTCCGTTCACATCATGTGTCCTTTGAGTTTCTTTCAGTTTACGCGTTTAAAGAGCAACAAAGTCCGCAAAAGGAGTCTCGAGGGGTGAAAGAGGCATAAACCGTGAAGCTTTGTGACATTTTCACTTGCTGTTGACCTTTATTTCTACGTGCTGTCCCCTTCAGTCACTGTTTACATTCGTTTTCAGTTAGAAACAGTTCAATTAGAAACTAATTAAGAAACCAAAACTGCTTGGCTACCTTTCAGTAAAAAATACATATGTGCAAATTCGTGTCGGTTTATTCTCACTTTTGTTTCCCGTCGCTGGTTTCTGCTTTTTCCACTCGCTGTTTTTGTTTGTACTACAAAAATACAGTTAAATGTAGGCACCATAACTACTTGGTTAGACTTCAGAAAAGATTAGGATTTGGGTTAAAATGCAACTGTGCAAATGCGTTTCAGTCGCTGCTTGTTTTAACTGACTGTTTTGTCATTTCCATTCACTGTTTGCTTTTGTTTCTACTGTAAAACTACTTGGTTCGACTTAGGGTAAAACTCACTCAGTACCAACGCTACTCAGTTGCTTTTTGCTTTCATTTTTACACATTGTTTTCTGTCATTTTCAGTCACTGTTTGATTTATTTACACTGCAACAACATTTCGTTAAATTTAGGCAGAGGAAGAGACCAGGATGTTAGAACAGTTGCTTACTGTTTTCTGTTGTTTTCATTCACTGTTTGTTTAACTACAGACACACTTGATTAAATTAGGACAACAAAGCGTCATTGTTTTGGTTAAAATACAGCGGTACAAATGCTGTTTACGCCACTTTTGAAAGTCAGTCGTGTTTTAACTTGCTGTTTTCCTTAGATTTTAATCACTGTTAGCTGTTATTTGCATTGCATAACTACCTTATTACATTAAGGCACTATAACTATAAGTTAAGTTTAGGAGAAGTTCATGGTTTGAGTTAAAATACACCCGCATAAACGCTAGATACAAAGTTGATTTGAGTCCTGCCTGATGAATAGCCCAAAAAACAGTATCTCTCACTTTTACAGCGTTTTTATGTGAAGACATGTTTTGCTCTTTGAACCGACACACTGGGTTTTATGTGAATAAATTTGCTAACAGGTTTGCCATATCAACTGAGAGAATCCGAGCCATCTGAAAAGAAAATTACATGTTATTACACGCTGGCTGTGCTCCTGCTAATGTTGTGGCCCAGCTTTTAAAAATAGTTTTCAATTTACTATTTTCTTTTCAAAGGTGAATAGGTCACTTCTGAAGTAGAAAAATGACTTCTCTTCCCTTTTTGAACACCTACACAGTCTTTGCTGTGGGCTGGTAGAAGAAAAAAAAACCCACCCATCTACAACATCTTTATACAAATATATACAGCTGTAGGAAAATGCAAACACCGACTTTCTCATGGTTGAAGCTGGTCCGGAACAAACCCATTTCATTGTCACATTTCATTATCGTGGTGTCGTGCTGAGTCTGATTCCAGCCGTTCAGCCTTGAGGGAGCAGAACAGCAGGCTGTCTGACAGAGCGAGAAGGCTAGTAGGCTATAGGGAGGACCTGATTGTACTCTGGCATCCACAGAATGACATTATAGCTGTGTGGTTTCATGATAATAATAATCTTCAGAGCAGCTGTATAAACATTTAACTGACATCCACTCCCTGGGCATGCTGTATGTATCTTTAACTTCTACTAGGGCCAGTCTGATGCAACTATTCATATCTCCGCCCCTCTCTCTCTCTCTTTCTCTCTTCCTTTCTTTCTTTCTCCCTCTCTCTGCTTGAGATACATGATCCATGTTAGAATTTGCTGCAAATGTCAGTGGAAAACGAATGTTCATATCACACTAAACCCTAAGAAAAGCACATCATGTTACGAGGACGAGCTCAAGGAGGCTGATTTACTGTGCAGAGCTGCTGTCTTGTTTCATTCAAGTTTCGAAAACGGTTCTCAAAAAAAGAAAAAAAAAAAGAAATTTAGAGGACTCAACAGAGGCCAATAAATTTAGACAAACCCTCACTCCGGCCTCTCACAATGTAGACTATTTCCTGGTAACATTTGTCTTAATTCGTGGCAGTTTGTGTAAATATTTATGCCACTAAACTAACTGTTCTGTATACAGTAAGCCCCCCAATCTTCCCTGGAATGTGATTTAATTGGCGGTTTCCTCTGTTTATCCTGTTTCATACGGTTATGGGCCAGCTTACTGTAATGAATAATCAGGTAGATAAAATGCAGCCTTAAATTAAATGTCCTCCTTAAAGAAAATCAAATGGAGGTTAATACCTGTTTCATGCTCCTGTCTGTAATTCACATTCTCTCATCACATGCCAGATTACCATTATGTGTCATTTGTAATACAATAAACAGACTCCAGATGGCTTGGATTCTCTTGAATATACACAGAGTAACAGAAGCTATGGGGAGAGCTGCTGTATTTTACTGTGTAGTCACTTTGACTCAGACAGCCCAGGCAGCTTTTCTTTTTAGTTTCTGGCATGTTATGTCCTGAAACCCCATAAAGTGAGACAAGGAAATGAGGACAATCATTAAAAAAAAGGATTCAGAGATTGAAGATTAGTGCCTGTTTTGTTAGTAGCAATGAGAGTAGATGACTAAGCTTGAACAAATGCAACCTTACGGATTGTTTTTCCTGCGTAATTCATTCATAGATGTTTAAATTTGTCAATCTGGCAGTGCGGCGAGCTATATCAAAGTAGTTTCCTCGTTGCTCACACGTCTTTGACATTGTGCAGCAGAGCAGGCAGCGCAAAGCGGACAGCAAGAAATGAGAGTTTTCTTGATCTCCCTCTTCATCTTGGCTCTTGCCTTGTCATTGCACGCTGAGCTTTTTATATCCATATCGTGGAGTTTTGCCACCGCGCCGCAAAGCAGACGTGCACGAAGGCTGGTTCTTCTCCAAAACGCACTGAAACACATGCATGACATATGAGACGTGAGCTGCAGTCTTACCTAAACACCTCTGTTATGATGGCTATCTCACATCCGACAGTGATTTATCTGTGATTATTTGGCCTCTCTGCGTTTGGGGCAGGGGACAAGGAAAGGACCACTGGTTCGGGTTTAAGCGTGGATCACTGAGGAACACTGGGCCTCTTGTCAGTATGTCAAATTTTACCCCGGAATGAAACATTGTATTTTCCTAACCTGGTTAAATAATCACATTACCTAAGACTCCATAAAGTGGAACAAACAGTAGCATATTGCCCTGACTTCTTTTTATGTGCCATGAGTGACAGATTGGCTTTCATCAAAGCAGCAGCGAGAAAAAAAAAAAGTTATAAAGCCGTTTTGCTATGCTAAGAACACTAAATTGATCCTCATATGTAGAACATCTGGTGAAAAGCAATTTCCACCCAAGTGTTTTAGTATTTCCTCCTAATTAATTTCACATGTACATGACAAGAGTGAGCGGTCTCCCAGAACCAAGGCACAAAAGCCAGCTTTGTTTCGCCATTAGAAAAGTCCTCTATGGTTCGGAGTTGAAAACTGGCTGCCGCTTTGACACTTGAATCACCTCGGAAAGCAAAATTTCTGGGGAGAAATGTCACATCGACACTCAGCCAATTGACTGGTGGCTCGTGGATCGATGGTTGCAAGGTGAGAAAGAGCAATCGCAGAGCCAGCAGAATAAAGTGAGCGCTAAGCTGCCAATCCAAACCATAATGAAGGAGTGTGTGTTAAAAATGCAGAGTATTAGAGGCACTTCTTGGATCTGAATGAAACGCTTGAAACAGTGACTCGCAGCACCTTGAAGTAGTAATTATGTCAGAGGAATCCCCATTAAATTGAACTTTTCTGTGGCGTCTCTTGCAGATGATCTTGCAGGAGATTAAGCGCCGGTGCCATGTCGAAGGCCTACTGTATATCACAACTGTCTGAGCAACAGGCGCCGCAGTGTGTAAAGGTGATTGTGGGACTGCTGCGAGACACAACACTTCTTGTTAATACTTGTTCACATGACAAGTCAAAAGAGCTCCTCTCGCATTTGGCGTCGACAGATGAAAAGTTGGCTTGATCAGATTAATCATTAAAGCGGGGAGATATGAGCATACTGTGCCATTGTTTTTAACTCGATCTTGACGCCGCTCAATCCGAGACGTCCGTTCGGATCAGGCGTCTGGGACCACCTGGATGAATGTAACTTTTGTTTTGCCTAAACCGCACATTTCTCACCTGAAGCTCTCTTCTTTTACAACGGGTTTCCCCCCCTGAGAATCAGAGAGTCTTTTCATCTCTGCCAGCTCTTCATCTTGAGAGGAGATGTGACGCATGGCTACAGAAGAAATAACTGTCCAGAGGTACAGCTAGCGGAGGTCTTGTCTGTACATAGGCTAACAAGAATGGGTGGTATTTACACACAGATGCAGGAGCGAGATACAAGCAGGTGTTTACAGGAATGTTTGAAGTTGAAGGGAGATGGTGTGTTCCGATTAGAGCCCTGAGGAAGGCAGCAGACACTGTAGGTGTTTCTGCAGATACAGAATGAAAAAGTCCTCATCCCCTCCTTATCTTTTCATTTCTTCTTCCCATCTGCTATGTGTTTTTATAGCTAAGCTTGACTTTCAACTCAATTTGGCACCGGTGAAGCATGACATATTGCCATTCCAAACATACTCCTGCTTTGCCTTTATACATCTATATCTATATCTATATATCTATATATATAGATACACATACACACCACCAAATGACAGTAAAATAGCCACCTTTTTGGAAAGGATCAGTCCCTCTAACCTCCCAGGTCAGCGGCTATAATAAGGAGGATTTCTATTGTCCGGTGTCTTCTCTTGTTGCGATGTTCGGCTGCAGCCCTGCGACGCTGCACTGGCTGCAGCGAAGAAGTCCTCCTTTCTATTGCAGCTTCAAAGCATTTTTCCCTGGGCGGCAGAGTTACAGGCTCTTTGTGGCATGGCTTATTTGTCAGAGGGTTTGGAGAGTGACTTGTTTCGCTCTGTTCCCTGAAAAAGGCCTGTGCGTGAGTGCCGGAGCAATCTAAAGTTACAGCCATGAGCCCCGGTATTACAACCTGATGACTGACAGGAAAAATGGGGTGAGCTCTTTTTTGCTGGGCTCTAACAAAAACACCAATAAGAAGGAGAGGGAAACAACAGATTAGACTACTGATCTCAATCTGCTCTCCGTTGGTTATTGGGAAATAATAGCTCTGAAAAGGAAGTCATTTAAAGAGGGCCTTTAATCAATTCTCCTTTGACGAGCAAAGCAGCATGAAAGGCTGCAGCGAGAGCATGCTCCTATAGCTCTGAACATTATGGTGTGGGGGAAGTACGGCAGAGATGGGCTCTAATTTGTGTTCTCATGGTGTCCAGGCATCTCCAAAGCACTTGATCACCACCACAGCAGGCCTTGATGCCATGTGTGAGTGTAAATGGTTCCAAGGCTCCCCGGTGGTAAAATCACATTGCCAAAATGACCACCAACTCTAAATGAAACACTACCCTCTTTTTAAAAGGTCCTATTCAAAACCTTGTGGTTTTTTTTTTTTTTTTTAAAGGCACATAAGGTAGCAATTTCCCTCAAATATGGCGTAGCCCAATAACTGTTGAAGTAACTGACACCATGTCAGGACGAATGAAGGAGTTTTTTTACAATGCGTACAAAACTAGATTTAAGATTTGTGTGGTTGTAACTGTTTGCAAACATGTGCAGCCTCAGGACCTGTACTGTACTACATTCTTGCCATCACTGTAATTCTTTGCCTCTTTTTTGTTTTATAGTTGCAGCCGGAGTAGAAAGGTCTGCGCACAGAGCGAGTACTTTCTTCATTCCAAAGCATGCACAAATCTGTTTTAAGTTCAAGGGAGGAGGAACCCTTTAATTTAAACCCTGAAATGAAGTCATTCATTCCCTGCTAAACTGCACTGTGACCCATAAGGTTAGGTAAACAAGTGTCCCTTGCATTACTGTCAAAAATGACCCAGCCCCTCGCCCTGCCGTGATGTAAACTCCCACTATCCTGCTACAGTTGCATGAGGGGGAAACTGGCTGAGATGGAAGAAATGCATTCATGTGTACGTTTTTCTTTTTTTGCGACAATGCAGGGAGGGAAAGTTGGTACCTGAGGCTGTTCTCAGGAAGGTGTCCTACAAGGAGAAACGCTGTCTTGTTCCAAAGCAGAAAACTGAGGAAAGGGGAGGACGGGCCACAGTGCGCTGAGCCCAGCAGGCCTGCTCAGATCTATTACCAGCTCCAGCTCCAGCACGGCCTGGAATGTGAAGAATCCTACTGGGCTGGGGTTCTAGTGCAGGGGTCCAAACCTCACAGTGCTGCTCATACTCATTTTTCCTTCTCTTTTAGTATTGTATTTGGATAGGTGATTGTAATGTAGCAGGAATGTGGAGTAACGGTGCTGGGGATGGCTGAGACTTTCAAATATACAAGGGATCTGTTCTCATGCAGCCTTGTGCGTTAGGCAGGTTTTTAACATTTTAAAACAAGAGTGAGTTGAAACAAAGCAGCTGTTTATTTAAAAAAACAAAACATGAGCAGCAGAAGCAGCAGCAGCGGCAGCAGGAGCTGCTTTGGCATGAATAAGAATTATACTGTGGATATCACTAATGTGACACTAATTGCTTCTTAGTCTGTCAGAGGACTAGCGAGAGAAGAGACAGAAAGACAGAGGATGAGAAAAAGGGGGAGAGAGAGTACCAGGTGCTGACTGAGGGCAGTAATGACTGCCAATGGAATGCCTACACCCATAATCCTCTCTGTCACCGCTGACAGATCCTCTTGACCTCTGAACCCCCGATGTAAGGAAGCAAAAGAAAGGAAGTCACAACTTAATAAAATTACCTGGTGGTTAGCACTTGTTTCAGAGTGGCAGTTGTCTTTGGCTGTTGAACTGTTTACATAGGTGAAGCATGCTCTCTGTCTCTCTCTCTCTCAGTGTCCCATTTGATAGATGGAGTTTAACCTCCTGCTGTTCTGGATATGCCCTTTGATTGTTGCTTTGCGCATGTGTGCACTCCAATACGAAAGGTCAAAGGGCACAGATTTCACAACAGCGGCGGCGAGTGCGAAAGCCGAGATTAGCTCCATGTAACTCAAACTGAAATCCAGACTTTTCAGATTTCCACTCCCACTCTCCGTTGCTCTTGCCTTCCTGTGTTTTCGCCTGGCTGATCACTCACACATTACACAAGTATCTGCAGACCCGGCAGTGTGTGTGATGTGTGTGTGCGCTGGAGGTGCGCTGCAATCTATATTTCAGCAGGCAGCCCAGGCCTGAAGACACGGGCCAAAGCTGTCAAAAGTTTGTCATCGATTCCCTGTGCCTTGTCATCAGTCTTATCTGATCACACTGTGTTGCTCGCTGCATGTTCTCCTCCCTCATGGCTAATGGAAACACAGGCTCGCAGTGCTTAGGACATTCAAGGTAGAGCCTCCAGAGGGCCTCTTAAACTATTTGTTCTGCTGTTTTTATTATATACTTTCCCCCTGTGCTCTGGACGCCAGGTTCAAGTCGAATTAATGTGAAATAATACATCCTGAAATATTTGCACCTTCAATTTTAGCCATTTTTTGCATCTTAAGCATTTTAAAATGTACTTTGAACAGGAAAAAGATTTGCACTGTCAATATGTTTTCAGATAAAAGTGCATGATCCTTCTTTTGTTGGCTGATGCAGTTTGGTAAAATTGCTGTGACAAGTTGGACACGAGTTGAATGTGACAATACTGTAGCAAAACTTGTAGCTGGAATTGACCAGTTCTGCTAAGCATCTCCAACTCTATCTAGTAAACTACCTCCTATCCAGGTGCTCCTCGGATGCAGGGGCAGAGCCAAGAAGTGGCTTGAGGTCGCCATGGCTTCTACAGACTAAAATCTGACCATCCAGCTCAAGCAATAGTTCACTATTGACTGCACACACAGAACTGGAGCTACAGCCTGTCACTAGTATGCTTCTTGTAGAATTTAAATTTTTTTTGCAGAGCCATTATTCTTTGTGTTCTCATACAGACACAAGCCCTCATTTACAGCCATGTTGAGAGTATAATCAACAGGATAAAAGGCAACAATCAGCGAGCACAGGTAAAAGCAGTCAGGTTCAGAAGCGGTACAGTCAATGATCATGGCTTTGAACTGGTCAACAGATACAGCTGCACCAACCTTCAATGTTTGATGTTCCAACTATGTGTGATTGAAAGGCTAAAAGCATTTTTACCAGCTGCAATGAATGTATGTGGGACTTCAAGTGTTAGCCAACTGCTTGAGCGAGTTCAGGAGTTACTATGAGATGAACTTCACAAGAAAGTGATGTCTTGTGACATTATTTTGCCCATCAGTGTTTTAGAGATAAACAGAAACCAGTGCCTTTTCCTCCTTGCCGCTAGATGTGGCCAATCAACTTTTTTTTTTATCCAATAAGCAGTGATTAGTGGTGTAGATGTCACAGGTAATGAATCTATGGACTGAGTGATAAACTAAATCTAAAGCTTTCAGAGTGGATTTCTGTAGATGATATCTACATAATCTAGGATGGACAAAATACGAGTGAAATGTCTCTGTCTGTAAAAATGTCAAACTTACTGCCATAGTTTGCAGACTATCATTCCTGTGTGATATTTAAATGAGTTTTTATACTGCATCTGTTTTGTGTACCTAAATAATCCATTTTTATGTGTTTTGATAGTTAAGGTGTGCATGGTTTAGCTGTAGATTTAGTTGGAGCTCGTAAAGACTGTAGGGATGAAACCTACTTTGAAGAAACAAGTACTAAAATTGCAGAACAATGCAAGACTGCAGCCAAAATATGGAAAGAAACATATAGATGGACAGTGTGATCAAATCCTGAGCTGAATGCTTTGGAGATATGTCATACAAGTAATTATCTTAAATATTTATATATTCTAAGCTTTATCTGCAATTAAAAACATACTCTCATCAGTATTAATCAGTATATGATCTTATTATACTGTATATACTATACTCTTTGGCCTACAGTGATTTGAAGAAAACAGAAGATGTTTTGCCACTTTAATGTAAGCGAAGGTCTCAGTTTGGTCACCCCTTTGAAAGCTGCTCGGATGTTTACATATGTACTTTTTTGCACATTGGTGCCTTACTCATTCATGCTACAGATCCTATAGGACTACAGGATGATACTATTGTGCAGGCTCAGTGTATGAGAGTGTCATCATCATGTTTCTGGCCTGTGCTCTTCCTCCTGAGTCTGCAGCACCGACAATTCGTTTGACAAACATGCAATCACCATAGTCACAGACAACCCCTTTAGTTAGAGCAGAGCGCAGTGTGAATTATGGTTGAGATGGAAACCTTTGAATTATGGGTAAGCTCTGAAGTGCCTCTCGTCCAGGGAAAGAGGAGGAGGAGGAGGAGGAGGAGGGATCTTTGCAGACTTGTGCCACAGAGGAGTGCTGACAGAGACCTGGCTCGGCGAGCTGCAGCAGAACCAGAACAACAAGAGGCTAACCCAAACACGGACCAGCAGAACCGGAGAAACCCAGCCTGGGCAGGGTCAGACGGTGCATCTCACCGCGGAGAGGTTGACGGCGTGTAACCTCTCACCATTCAGTGCGCCGTTTGCTCAAGCCAGCGCTGCGAACACACGCTTGGAAAACAGCATTGCAGGCATTCCTGCCTAATTGTACATTTGTCCTCTTTCAAAGGGAAGAAGTGTTAGGCCAGATACAAAGAATCTTGGGATAGGGCGATAGCGCCAGCATCCGTCCCTAGCCTCCTGAGGGCTATTTAAAGGTACAGTAGGCTGTATTTTCCGCTGCACAGTGAGGCACCCACCCTTCCGCCTGGCTCCATATTGGAACCAGATGCTGCTGGATGCAAGGCCCCACTAATTTAAGTGGACAGGGCAGATGGAAGCGACTCGCCCTGTATGCATACCACCCCCTGTTGGCTTTCATGTGATGAAAAATCTCTGCAATATGGCGGGGGAGGTCCACTCAGTGATGCACACATGCGCTGTGCGTTGTACACGTTAATACCGCATGAACACACACATGACGTGCTCTGGGGCCTTTAGTAACTGTTGTACACAACCACAGAAACGTAGCAACACAAACTCTGGAAGATACTAGAGTTTTCCAGATAGACAAAAGGGCATTTATACCCCATGAAATAACAGTGAAGTGCATATTGACGTTGTGTTAAATAAAGAATCTGCACACTGAGAGCGCTGCGAGACAGTCTGAGAAAATATGTGATTTTGTTGGCCGGCGCTGTGCCGCTTGTTTGGCAGAAAATTTATATTAAATTCCTTTCAAAATCTGAAATGGTCCAGAAAATTTGGTGCTAGCCTCAATAGAAAAACACCACCTACCAAGTTACTTATAAAAATTTCTTTTTCTTGTTTATATTCCAAACACTCAGCAAGTGATGAGGTCTCCTCTGGCAGCTCTGTGTTGTGCTGAATATCTCCGCTAGTTACAGGACGAGGACTAAAGCCCTGTCAGCAAACGCTCATCACCTGGTGGGAAGACACTGATGCGACGCTAAGCCTGCAACCCAATCCCGCCATAAATTACAGCAGTGCCTAGCAACCATAAGAACTATTGTATGGTACCTCGGTGCGTGTATCTGTGTGTGTGTGTGTGTGTGTGTGTGAGTGCATGTATATATGTCTGCATAAGAAATCGCCCTCCGTAGCCCTTTGTCTGGGGAGGTGACAGGTAATTGAGTCTAAGAGGATGGAGGAATTATGGTTGGGAAGCAATTTGAAACGTTGCAAGGCTTTGGAGCCAAACCCTCACTGGTGGTTAATTGCTGTGGGATGCAGCCGCGTGCAGTCCTTCTGCTGGGTCAGACCTGAAATGAAAATAGAGTTGCATTTACTGTAAATTCAAATACAGTGTTTGAAAGTTATATAAATGCACCAAAAAGGTCTGAAAACTCTGCAGAGGTACATTTTTTGATCATCTCTTTTCCTTACAGCTATATTTGATTGCAAGGTAACCGTTTATATACATTATGACAATCAGTTAGCAAAGTTTTCTTTTACTGACAATCATATGCAGTGGTGGAAAGTCGCTAAGTGCTTGTGCTTTAGTTGAATGTTTCCATTTTATGCTCGTTTATACTTCCACTCCACCACATTTCAAAGGGAGGTATTGTACTTTGTAGTCCGCTTGGCTTATCTGACAGCTCTTTTTAAGATTTAAAGTTTAAAAAATGGATAATCTAACACATAGTTAAAGATCTGGCAACCGTTTTGGCTTCTTCCAAAAAGCAGTGTGTATTCGGCTCACATTTTCAGATGAGTTGTTAACAGCTCAACCAAACAGCGATTTTTCCCTCCAGATGTTCCAACCATGCAACATCTCACCAATAAATAAAAGATCAGAGAAAATATCCAAAAACTGAAGATTTATAAATCTTTTTTCTCTTCCTTCCTCTCACATTAGTCATGTTTGAAGCTCTCAGATTTATCCGCTGTCCCTCTAAATAGAACTGGATATGAAGTAGTTCAAACCTGTTGCAGCTCCAACAGTAACGCACTGCTGATACACTGATGCTTCATTATTAATAATCTAATCTATTAGTCTGAGGGACCAGATCAGGACTTTAACTGCAGTACTTTAGCTTCATTTTCCTGCTATGTACTGTTGCTTAAGTAACATCTTTCATGCAGCACTTTCACTTGTAATGGAATGTTTTTACATTGCTGTTGTGGCACTTTTACTTAAGTAAAGGCTCTGAAAACTTCTTTCACCGCTGATCATATGTACAAACACGCTGTCTCATCCCTTGGGATCATCTGGTGAATGTACACTAACTGTGAAGCGAAAACTTGCAGATTGGACAGGAAATTTCCTCTTTGATAGTGCGTGTTTGTTTAGCTGGACTCGGTTGACCTGTGTTGACCTGTCTTCTCAAGTTCAGCAATCTGCAGCCAGAGCGCTGCCTCGCACCAACAGCATTCCACCAACAAGGGTTACTACACTGCATTATGCTACATACACATAGAAGTATGAACCAAAGTGTTCCACTTATACACCAAAATGGAATGTGTATTCATCAACGTAGGGCTGTAACTAGTGAAATGTTAGTTGTTTGGTCCAGAAAATGTCAGAAAATGTTAAAAAATGTTCAGTGTTTCCCAAAGCCTAAGATGACAATGTGTAGTTTTGTCTAAAAGTTACTCAAAACTGGACCAGATTGACAAATATCTTGTCTAAAAATGACTCAAAACTGGACCAAAATGACTGATAACTTGTCCAAACTGACTCAAACTTTGTTGAAGATTGCAAAATCTTAACCAAAACTATTAAAAAACTATCCAACATGACTCAAAATGTCAAAAACAATCAGCCGTTTAGTCTATAGAATGGCAGAAAATGGTTCAAAATGTCACTGTTTCTCAAAGCACATGACAAATGTCTAGTTTTGTCCACAAAGTCAAAAATGTTCAGTTTATCATCACAGACAATTTAAAAAAAAGAAAAAAAATGTAATTTTAAGAAGGTAAACTTTGAAGATTTGGAATTTTTGAACTAATTAATATGTCAAAAAAGTTGACAAACAATTTATTAGTCAACAAATAAACAATTAATTATTGCTGCTCTGCATCAAACAGATTGATACTCAGAAAAACAGAATTTAAACCTTGATCGCTGGTAAAAGTCAATCTAATGATTGCATGAATTGCGAGTTCCAGTCTCAGAATCTTCTATACTTTCAATTAATCTTATTTTATTTCATAGTTTTCCAGTATTTTGTGAGAAAAGCAGGAGTTGAACCATGAAAGAAATTAAAATAAACTTCTGTAATTTCACTATTTTACACCGTTTTTCAGTGTTTTCTTACTATTTTATGTCAAGAAAGCAGAGCAGTAAAGCAAAACTGATCCAGATTTGTAAACTAAACCCATTTTTGGCCACTGTACAACCTTCGCCTTTGTCAGAGCATAGTAGATAATCATGTGTTTAAATCCACCTCTATGAATACATAAAAATGCCTGATCTATGTGGAATTACATGTGATTATCTGAACCGATTTCTCACTGATTCTGAGTAAATTAAGTTTGCGACTCCTTCAGAATCGATGCTCTCTGAATGTTTGTGTTAAAAAATCCGACCACGGCAACGATGAACCACACACACACTCACATGCATGCACACATACATTAAGGAGCACACACAAACACGGCGGGGTTAAGGGGTTGCATTGTTATCATGGGGGTGCCCTGTGGCTGTGATTAAGCGTTGTTTTCACGGTCCCTCTGGTGTCCTAAAGCTTAGCTAGATGTCACAGTTATGGCAGGAATGCTTGAGTGAAGAGGCCAAGAAGGGGTCATGGCGAGGATGTAAACATCAACATTTTCTTTCTTAAAAGGATTTAGGTCCACTTGAAGGGAAAAAGGCTCTACCACAGCACAAAGCCTGATCCCGAGCACCTGGCCTTAGGCGCAGACCTATGACCAGCTTACCCTCACCTAATCCTCATTTAAAACAGTTTGCGGGGCACAAAACTGACCTCAGATCAGCCTCTTAGCGTGGCCTAGGCTTAGTCAGCACTGGGTTGTTGCAGCGTGTAGGGATTGGGAGAGAGGCTTTAGCTACAGATTGCTATCAGAGCAGACAGGAGTTTAACGCCCTCTCTGGATCTGTGCCACGGCGGGCCACGGACAATAGCCCCTTTGTGCATTTCTGATTGGCAGATCTACTCATAACAAACACACTAAATGGTAAAAGTCACAGTGGGAGGAGCGCAGTTCTGATAAATCCTGCTTCTCATTCAGACACAACGATGCCTTTCGCTTTGTCTAAAGATGTCAGTTCTGAAGTGACAATTGGATATTGTGCAACCTAAAGATGACTGGGGGAAATACCGTACGGCCAAGCCATGACTGTGAAAACAACAAATGTCCGACGAGGCATAAAACATGTTTCGCTTCGTTTTATTCCTCTCCAGAAAAGGACCCGCTTCTCTCCTCCAGCTGTGCGGAGATGGTTTGAATTAACCTCACCGTCTCCCCAGAGGATGAGCTGCAATGATGTAAATTTAAGACCTTTCTGACAAGACCTGGACACTTGATATGTCGGTCAGCTCCCCGTTTCATGTCGGTTTTAGCGATCCATAAATACTGAGTCTGCCGCTGGAAAAGGAGGAGAAAAGAATAAAGAAAGACTTGTTTGTGGTGATACAGACCTGCAGCCCCATCTGCTGTTGCGCCACACAAAAGTAGCAGAAGCGACACAGATGTCTGCGAGGGGAGTTAATGACAATCAATTCTGCATTTCTTTCTTGTTTGTGTTTTTATTGTTCAGTAAAAAACTTCCAACATCTCTTTCTCCCTTCCTCCCTCAGTCGTTCGCTGCCTCTCTGCCTCAAACATGTGACCGTGGTTATGCTAACACAGCATGGGGATGTGAACCATTTTTAGGCTGCGGCTACAACCATGGCATCTGCAACCCTTCCACTGGCCTCATCTGGAAGTTGCAAAATCTTGGATTCATGTGGCCGATGGATAAATTTAAGCAAATATTAATTCAAACGCATAAAAACCCGAGGTTTGTTTGCAAAACCGTGAACGCCTGACGTCTCGTGACAACATTTAGTTTCTTGGCTTGTATGTAAATAGAGCAGCAACATAACTGCTGCCGTGAAGATACTCACACGCCCAACACCAAAACACAAACATTGTAAGATGCAATCGCTTCATTCCCTCCACTGCTTTCATCTTGAGCGCCTTCGGTTCTGACGGCTGCAGGAGCTTTGCAGACAAATTTATCCACAGAGGTGGAAACAAGCAATCGCTAGTGTTTGTTGGCGGTTTGAAGAGGCTGTGTTTTCCTTCTCTGATCATTTTGACGTGCAGGTAATGAGTTCTTTGTGACAGAGTGAAACTGGCCCAGCTGCAGCTCTGCAGGTGAATGATGTCTCCTACTTCCTGGCTGTGAAAGGGCCCTGTGTGGTCCCAGTTTCTTTACATCACAGCAAAATGTGCGCAGATTGAGGGGGAACCTGTCATCTCCCGTTGCCATTTGATATTCAGGAATACTTAGCCGATTGTTGACATTACCAACTGACCTTTTTTTGTTTTTGGTACCGTGTGTGTGTGAAGCTTCTGTGGAGGTGTATAGTATCCACAGCTGTGAGGAAACTGTGCCTATAATCTGTCTCACCAGAACTGTGTAACTTGAGTTAGAGCGAGGTTAAGGGTCAGTTATTGAACTTGAATTACACTGGGAGAGGCCTCCCTCGGCCTCTCGCCATCCCTCTCAGCCACCCTGTGGGGTTTGTTTGTTTTCTCTCCCAGTCTCTCCCAGAGCTTACCCAGTCCTCTGTAATGAGTATTTAATACACACCCTCAGACATGTTTACACTGCATGTAACAGCACCGACTGTGTGATCTTGCAACACACTTAGACATGTGTGTCAAAGTATATGCCTGTGCGTATATATGCGTGTGTGTTTGCATGCATGTTCCCTTTCATTGTGACTCCCACTCTCTATTTTCCTCATTTCTGAAGTCTGTGCCTGAGGCGAGGAACACCTGCCAGTTTTTTCCCTCCTCAATCTCAGATAAGACAATAGAAGTAGTAGAGGTGTTTGGTTACGCACAGAACCAGAGCGAGGAGTGAGACGTATTAAAAACCTCTCCTGTCTCTCACACGGTCGCTGCAACTCTCCAGATGTGAACACCGTCAAAAAAACAAACATATTTGTGTGAGTCGAGTTGGGTTGGGGAGCAAAAGAGCTTCAGCATTTTTTCTTTAAACTCATACTTTGACCTGAGCCACAGGCCCTGGGCCCCCTCTGCAAGCTGTTAAGTTTTTAACGTATCATTTTTCACTGCACATGTTCCGTGTTATGTTAGTTACCAGGAATTTGGATTGAATGGACAATGAAGTTCCTGAACCTTGAGAGAAGGATTATTGTTAATCGTAAGCAGAGGAGAGCCACCAGGTTTGATGTAAAGTGGTGCCACAGCGCCCTCTGTTGGTGAAGTCTCAGGACTGCCCTCATTAAAAAAGAAAAAAAAAAAACCTTAAAAGTCCCAGTATGACTTTGGTCTTTTTATAGGCCAGAAACCACATCCCTGGTGTCTTTGAAGAGCTTGTATTCACTAAGTAGTAGTTAGGGCTGCCGCTACTTACTCACTATTTTATAAGTATGAGTGGTAGAGAAACCCTTTGAACTGAACCCATTTAGAATCCCGGAGCTGATGGCTTTATAATACAGAAGTAAATACACTATAGTCACATAATTAGCAGGGATGCCCATGAATTACTGTTGAGTGTTTTCCCTTGCACAGGTGAATAAGAGTGTTCATTCCACATCCCTGTAGTCGGTGCCCAACATACACTGTGTTGAATTTGCACACTTACATATATATATATATATATATATATATATATATATATCACACACCCTTAGCTTAGGACATCAATGTGCAGCAGAGGTTGTACACACGTCCTGCCCAAGTAATTGTCTGAGGAGAAATCTCAGTGTCGGGTCTCTGAAACCACACCAGAAACACCACAGGAAACAATTAACTTTTAACCTATAAAACCTTCCAATTATAGCACAATTATAACCACTTATGTCCGAAATTGGCACAACACATGAGTGTGGAATATGAGTCCGAGCCGCAAGTTCACTTCAAAGTGTGTTTATGAGCGAATTATGGCGAGTCATTCCGACACGTTAACAGGAACAAAGAGCATTCACAAACTAAGTCCATCCATCCATCCATCCATCCATCCATCCATCCATCCATCCATCCATCCATCCATCCATCCATCCATCCATCCATCCATCCATCCATCCATCCATCCATCCATCCATCCATCCATCCATCCATCCATCCATCCATCCATCCATCCATCCATCCATCCATCCATCCATCCATCCATCCATCCTCTTGAGTTATCCAGAGTTGGATCTCGGTGGCAGTCACTAAGCTCGACATTTCAGACGTCTTTCTCTTCAGCAATGCTTTCTAACTCCTCCTGGTGGAATCTCGATATGTTCCTAGGTCAGATGATATGGAATCGATTCAGCAACTCTGGATCTACCTCAAGGCTGACCTTCATTCACTGGAGACACCTCATCTTTCACAGTGGGAAATAACAGCTGGGTTATGTCAGAAAGCCCCTGAAACTCAGTGGATACTCTATCATCTATTTGATGGCCAAGGCCGTCAATAATCATAGATGGAGGATTCTCGTGAGACAGAAGTGAGACTTTGCCAGTAATATAAAAACATATGTGCACAATAAGAAATTCAGTTATTTTTTTTTCTGCAAATGCAATTAAGTCAGCTCTTTTGACAGTACAGGACGTCTTTATAATGTCTCCTTGTTGGACATCGCTTGAAAACTGAGGAGGCATTCGAATCAGATATTTAACTACTTCAACTGCCTTCTTTTGACACAAGGAAGCAGCAACTCCCACTGAGCTTCATCTGGAGGTCCAAGCTCCTCGTCCTATTTCTAAGACTAAAGAACTCATTACAATTGATGAGGGCTAGAATGTAGATTGATCAATAATTTGAGAGCTAGACCTTCCAGTTCAGCTTCATCTTCACCGTGACGGTCCAGTGCAATGTCTGCATTACTACTAATGCTGCACCAATCAATTCCATACTTCATTTTACCTTGAATCATGAACACAATTCCGACACATGAACTCCTTTAAAGAGGAATCACATCACCTGTTATTAGGCGAAAACCATGAAGTCCATTCCTTAAATATCAATTATACTTGAGAAAAGGAAACATATTTTGTGTTTTGGACATTTTTTAGTATTCTGTCTGATCATTTTGACAGTAACGGCTTCAGTTAGAGTTGTGGAACATTTTGATCATAAGTTGCATTAATTTGTTAATGATCTGAGGTGTTGGTTATCTTCTGGAACTGGTGGATAAAAGCTTTCCAGCTGTTGTTACAGAAAAGCGAGACATTTCATCTCTTTAATATATGCACAAACGGAGGCACTGAAGGGCATGGAGAACATAGAGAAGCTTGGATCAGCAGTCGCTCTGGATTTCAATGCATTTCAAACTTTTTCAAACATTTCAAAAAACCTCCCTTAGGCAACACAAGACATTTATGCTGACATCTTCAGCCCTTTCATGCATGAATTATTTAGAAAACTGAGTGAGAATTTTTTTCAAAGGTTTTTAGCGGTCCAAAACAAGACTTAAAACATGTCCAGTTGGATTTATTTTTCAGTATCTATGATTTTGAGTGAGATACACCACTGTAAACATTAAAGGGAGACACTACAGATGAATGGGAAAAATTAAACTAATAGATATGACCATGAAACTTCCTCAGTTGATTATTTACAATAAGGCAATTATTTTTTTGTATTGCAAGTTCCGTCTTTATTCTGTTTAAATACGCTAATGAGGTATTATGTCATTAAATATGCACTATTTTGAATACAAATCTAAAAACTGGATGAGGCCAGCTTCAAAAGTCTTTTTATTTTGTTTACATATTAGAATCAAAGGTTTTTACTGAAGACATTGTGGATATTTCATTTCAACATTCCATAAATCAGGAAATACCATCAACGGCAAGAGAAAAACACAGTTTGCCATGTTTTTAGCGATAAAATATTCCATAAATCAGGTTGTGAATGTTACATGAACAAAGCCGTCCGTGAAAGCTGTCAAAATATAGATCTGAGTCCAACTTGAAGGTTGCTCGTCTGAAAGAAGACGTGATATGGAAGCAAAATATCCCAAAACCTCACTCAAAATCGACCAGGGCATGAAAAATGTATGTTTTTGCATGAAGTATATATTATTTTGACATACATAAATACATATACGTGCTTGCATACACTCACAGTTATGTTTCCTACATGTGGTAAAATAATACTTACATCTCAAGATTAATTAACTAATATTATTTCAGTAAATACCAAAACCACAACAGAAGATAACGCCATATAGATTCAACTTTGCTCAAAGGATACCATACGCTACAGTTAATCATGTTTCTTGTAGAATAAATATTTTTCTGCAGATGACAGAAACCTTTCACTTTTATGTTGCATGACAAGTAGTAATAAAGACAGTAATCATACAGAAATACAGAGACGATTGGTGAGATTGTTCCCTGCTGGTTTGAAGTGATTATTGCAAATGATGTGGTTTTACTTGTTCATAATAACTGTCCACTCGAGAGAACACCAAGCATGAAAGGACGAGTGATGTGAATAGAAAACAATCAATCCACTGATGATGAAGTGTTAAATACATGATACCCAGGCTTGAAAGAGGCTGAACCAATGCTTCTCTATTTTTTTGTGCCATTCATACCATTTTATCTACCCTTTTTACACTGATATCTTAGACTTTAATGCACAAATTGGCAAATCAATTATTGGTAGTTGAAGGGGCAGTTTTTGAAAAGCTATTTTGAGCCATAAGGTTGTCCAGTTGATAATAGTTTGTTTTTTGGACTTGTTTCCATTTCACAGCTTTTCACTGTGCATCCATCTCAGACTGAAGGATTACTGACAAATCCACACAGGAGAACGACTTGACTTGTCTCTGCGAGCAGACATAAACAATTCTCAGTTTTTCCACAACAAAAATATATCTTGTGAAGCAGAATCCTCCTGTAGAACAAAATCATAAAGCATACTGCATTTTTATTGCATTTTGCCTCAATGTCTAGATGTTTTGCTCATAAATCTGTATGTAGTGTAGAATAATGTTGTCACATTATCATACACATCTAAACTTAATGCAGAGGTGGAACTGTGGAGGTGGAATCGAATTGTTGTGGAAAAATATCCACATATTTCTGGTGAGTTTGGTTGTGGATTTGCAGGTCTGTGCCTTTGAACTGCAGTTTTAGTTCATTTAAGTTTCAGTTAAGTATCTGTCACATTCTTGTCTTTGATGGTTGGCATATCAAGCTCCAAACTTTAATTAAATAAAGTGAAAGAGCATCAGCAAAATAGGTTATAAAGTGGGGTGTCATTCAGTGTTTTTCATGATTTAGGTTAGAAATTTAAAACTTTTAGTAACTGTTTTGAACAAAGCCTCAAAGTCTGTTCCGTGCAAAGTTGTTTTTGATGATCACCTTTATCCTATGTTGAAGCGTTTCTGTTTTGGTGGGAATGGTATCTTTCAGGATGCCTCCATCCATAGGGCACAAGGGTTTACTGAATAGTTTGATCTAAAATACATGAGTTATATCCTACATGGAAGGAGTTTCATCCCTCCAGTCCGATTCCACAGACTTGTGGACCAAATGTCAAGATGTTCTGGTGGTAATCGGTGGCCCAAAACCCAACAAAGACACTTTAGGTTGGGTTTTCCTTTAATTTGTCCCATATATTCACTCACACTCTAGAGGGGAAATAACGACCATGATGAATACTTCAGCTATTCATCTACAAGCTACACCTGTTTTTATCTTGTAGAAGGTCTCAGGGGCAATACAGTACATGAACCAGTGTTTAAGACACAACACTGCACTTGCAGAAAACCTCCAGTAGATACTGCTAATGCACTGCCTTTGTACTGTGAGACTACGTTAGGGTTCATTGAGAGGACAGTGCAGGCATCAACTTAAGCAGACCCTTTGCCATTCCCAGAGGCCTTGTTCATGCATTTATATATTGAAGTCCTCTGTACTCCTGCCCCAGCACATCGAAGAGACCAGTAGATTACAAAAGGGGTGATTTTTGCGTGGAAATTTAAAAGAATCTCGGATTGATTTTGCCGTGAGGTTGACAGAGAAATGTTAGTTCCGTGCTGCTGTCAGATTCAAGAGGCTGAGTGGTTAAACAGCGCTGCATTGTCCTCATGTAGAGCTGTACTGGAACACTGCATATATAGAGATGAAGCCCATCTAAGCTGCAATTTCTCTGCATTTTCTCCTAAACACACATGCTTTTCTTAGGTGATTTCAGACAGCTATACTCTGTAAACATCCAGCCTGCTGCAGCATCTAAAACGACTGATGCTTGGCAAAATAAATAGCTGAAATGGCAGAAAGGCACAGCGGTTTGACACACTGAGCTTCAATATTCAGCTCCATCACCGGCATGCTGAATGTGCCGCCTTGGATGGATCTTGAGCTAATATTGATAATGAAAGCTCCAGGAGGCAGTCATTTGAGAACATCTGTTACTCATCATGTGTGGGTAGAACCACTGCTGTGACGCCGTTCAATCTGTCAGGAGCTATGAAGCAAATCGCTCATCTCACTTCCTCACCGGTACAAGCGTAGGTCTGTGGAAGTGTTTGTATGTCAGGTCCTGCAACCTTCACTTAATTGACGGTCAAGAACAAGGTCAGAGCAGCATCTTCAATATTCAGTGTGCGGATGACAACGACGTAGACTTCAAGTAGATCTTGAATGATTCAGAGCCCCAGATCTTGTCCTGAATATTAAAATGTAGTGGGACTTTCATTAGTAAGTAGCTTGCCAGTCAGTGGACTTGCCCTGCATAAAAATCAAAGACAATCACACTCCAGTGAACAAAAATTTCTCCTTCTGTGCAGGAATCATTCACCATGGTCTTGTGGTGTTTGTAAAAATGCATACTAGAGGTTTGCATGGACATTGTTGAATTTTTTGACATATTTGCACAAACAAACACCTTTTTTTGCCAAAAAGTGGTAAGAAGGTACTCACCTGGAAACACGGGACATGACCTACATATTGGGACCCAACTGTAAACTATAAAGCCTTATATTACTGTCCACAAAATCTCAAATGTTTGTCGTCATTTCGCTCTTTACAAATAAGTAGATGAGAGAGAAATTCAAAAGTACAGCACAATTAGCAGAAGCAGCCAAATCATCTCAGAAGTTCACCATTGTCTGACTTGTACAGTTTGTGAGAGCACAAACAAGAGATCTGTATGGACATTTCTGACTTTTTTTTTGTGTGACATATTTGGAAAAACGGATATCCTTTCTGAGAGAATGCCGAACAGTGGTACAAGGGCACTTAAAAAATTGCCGAGCTCACTCAGGACCACGGGCCATTACTCCCTTTTTGGGGCATACCTGTACACTATTAAACCTTATATCACTACTATCCACAAAAAAACTCAAGTGTTTGAAGTCGTTTCTTTGCAGATGATTGTACATGCTGTCCTTCTGTCACCAAGAGTTGCAGAGTTACTTGCAGATTTTGTCAATAAAATTTGGGCTTCTCAGGACTTCTTTTTCCACCAAACGCTGTGCCACTTGTCTGGACTTGCTGGTGTGGCCTGTCCTGAGAAAATAGGCAATCATTTTGAAATTGACGCCACTTGTAGATGAATTTCCTCACAGTGGAATAATTTATTTCAAATCGTGAAGATCTGTTGAAATCCCCTGCCAGACTCTTGGTTAGGCGCACGTCAGACGACCAAGCCCATGGATGTTAGAGGTTGAAATAAGACAGCTTCCACCTTTCACGTCCCAAGGAGCTTCCAATCGTTGCCACCTAATCTGGAATCCTTGCTTGTAGTTTAATGTTTTTGAAGGTGAGAAATGTTGTTACTTTTCCCAATGCAATTAATCTGTGATTTACTACAAAATGTCAAATTTTGTTTGAATGCATCACCTTTCTTTCAGTTTGTTGCAATCTGCTGAATTACTACGTCTTTCTTTTGGGTAGTTGTCCTTCTAGAAAAAAAAACAATATTTTATACAATAACCTGATCTGGCAGACTGGCACCAATGTACTGGAGGTTTGGAAGATGAATGTCATCATCAAGATTAATGAAAGTCAAAGATTTCTCTTTGTGAAGATATCATCAGAACCAACATGTGGAAAATGTGGAGAAATTTCACTCTATGAAGACACTGACTGGAAGTAGTCAGGTTTAAGAGGGACTAGACTTGTTCTGTGGCTCAATTCTAATCCACTCTGTCTGCACAGTTGGGTCCGCAACAGTCCAAACCAGCCACAATTAAATAGGAGTGGGTTATAAAACGGCAAACACTGAGTCTGCATCCATGCAAGTGCAGCATATTTCTTGCATCTGTGAAAAAACAAACACCGCACATACCCACAAATGTGATTTCTGCGTGATTGCTTTAGAAGGAGCTGCCTCAAGACCGATAAATACTTTGAAGTTACTTTAGTAAAATGGCATTATTTTAAATTACATTGGCAGTTGTTCGTGTTTGGAGGCAGAATCGATGGAATACTGGTTGTGCTTGGAAATGCTTCCACTTGTCTTCATAATATCCTCTTTCTCGCTGTTTATTATTAACCTTAAGAATAATGATAAACTTAATTTATGCTCTGCAGGTCATTTCTCATGTCTGACATTGCAAACAAAGACAAAAAGAAGAATTAATCAAATAAAAAATGCAATTCTCAGAATAAGATGGAGGAACACGACGAGCTACACAACAGCATTTTATTTTTAATTATTAAATTGTTTTATCAGAAATTTCTTGTTGTGCACTTTGTATCTCTGTTCTTTATTATTTTATTATTATCGTTGATGTCGTTATTAAAAATACAGACCCAGATAAGAACGAAGGCGAGTGGAAAGCTTTTCAGAAAATGTTTTTTCTTGTAAACGCGACTCAGTTAACGATCTTGAAGCATCCATCTGATAACGGTATAAATCCCCACAGATGCTAATTGGAAGTTCCTCTTTCAGTCGGAGGGCTTCCTAAAGCTCGCCGCTCTGTTTATTAATCAACCCTCCACAGACTTGACATGGAGCTACACTGTGTGATGGAGTGGAAGGGCTGGGTCGGAACTGGGCCTATAAGACGAGAGTAATCCCTCCAACAAGTCGCTTACTGCTGTCACTTGTTTAAGAACAATGTAAAGCACACATTATGATGAGAGCTGCCAAGTCGCTTCCTGCCTACAATAAATAATAAATGCCTTCTTAATTCGTCATCTACCTGAAGTCTTCCTGTAGCAACGTTGTCAGTTTCCCCAAAATGGAAAAGCTGAAACGCTCCATTTGCAACCTCGGATGACTTCATTTTTATAGCTCATAGCACGGTAATAGGAAATTTGTGGTCTTAGTGCTTTTATATACTGACAATCTAATTATTTCTCCTTACTGTGGGCCTTTGTCTTTCACATGAGAGCACTGTGGCTGATTTTAGAGCCAACTGAAACCTCCAGGCTGATAGGAAGACATGACGGATGCCGAGGTCTGAGGCACGCAGGATAACAATGACTCATGCGTCTTATGAAAACATTTGTGTCAGGAGCCTGGACATTTGTTGTTCTTGCTGGAATAAGTGCTTCTACTTTTGAATTCTGACTCATTTGAAATATCTCTTTCTTAAAATCTGATAACTCCCTCCTCTTTCCTGAGCCGTCATCCAGCCATGACTCTTTATTTAGGGCCTGGTCCCCAAACTGTCACAGTTAATCAATCATTAATGACAAGAGGCAATTTCAAACAAGCTACTATTACAGACTGACATGAAAAATGCCAGTCAGGATTTGACAAGTTTGAGTAGTTTGACGTGTCTGACGGTTAGTTCCAACTGGCGATTGACCAGAGAAGCTCACAGAGGGAACGCTGCTTGTAGTGACTGTTTGGAAATGGCAGGAAATACGCAGTGTGGGTGTTTCAAAAGCCCAAAGGGGTTGGATGTTTTATTTAATAAGAAAGTTAAACTCTGAAAAAGTCTTGCAGGCAGCGAGGCACTCTTGGCTCACTGAACTTTAAGGAAGTTTAGTCACGAAGAAGTGAAAAGGCCCAGAGCTGTGTGTGGGCACTGAGGCAGAAGTTAGCGTGGATTGTAGCTGATGGGTGTGGACGGATTCCTGAAGTTAGCACCTATTTCCTTTGACACAGGTGTGACACAAAAAGATCATATCTGTCTTCTGAAGGAAATGGAAGGAAATGCGAGTTTATGTAAAGCATAATCAGATAAGATAAAGTTTATTGATCCATTTCCAGGGAAATTCACACATTACAGCAACTGGATAGAGATAAAGCATTGTAAAAAGTAAGGCAGGAAATACAGTAGTATAAAGATAAGAATATAATAAACCTATGTACACATTTTACATGTGCAGATATGGCATGATGAATGTAACCCAAATTGTAGGACACATACTGTGTGTATAGTTGTACTTTAAAGTCGTAAGAGTATCTGTTTCAATGATGTTATTGCACTTGAGGAGCCATAATAACAAGATTTTCATGTATCTACTATAGATTACATTAATGTGACACTAACACCATAGCAACAATTTTAGAAACACTAAAATATTGTGTGCAAATTTGCAATTTTCCCAGGACAGGGATCAATAAAATGTTATCTTAAATTTCACCATACCTACTGAGGCAGAGCCAGGAGCTTAATTGGAGTTGACGGCCACCATGCAACAAATAGTGACACCCGGAGTTATATCTAGTGTTCTAGCATGACATTTTTGCAGAACTATTTATCTGTGACTGTTGTTGCCTTAAAGATGCATTTTAACAGTGCGACCAACCCGTATTTAAGCAAATGCAGTCAAGAAGTTGTACCCAACCATAAAGTGTTTCCACCGATTTTGTGGCAATTTATAGATTTCTTTAAAATGCATCCGTTTCTTTTTCGTACATAAAGTAAGAATCTGTCGAAACTGATTTTGCTGAAGTTCATATACAGACGGTAAAGATGAAACATACTTTAAGGAACTCTGGAAACAAACATGAAACAATGCAAGACTGAAGCAAAACACACAGCCAGAAGACAGAAACTAAAGCCTGGATGGACACAGTACTATGTAGGTGGGTGTCCTGAACAGAACAAAGACACTGTTGACACAACTGTCTTATGTATTTTATATGAGCTTCAGCAAAAAGGCAGCAGGACTCCTCTCCTGGAGTGGATTTGGGGGATTAAATGTCTTCCAAAATCTGAAAGGGAAGTCCAGTTGCTTTTTCGATGACGGAGAATCTACCCTTGGCTATATTATGTGTTATGTAATTTAAACTGTCCTTATTTTATAAGCTTCATTAACAGTTAAAACCGTGTAAACTGAGCAACCTAGGGTTAGATGAAACGGCTCATTATAGTACATGTGTGTTCTCATATACTTCTACATGGCAGTCTTGCCTTAATGCAAAAATGACATGAAAATCTAAGGAGACGTTGTGCCACTCCAGTGGGAATGAAGGCTTGGAAACACTGTCCATCTCCTCCGAAAAAAAAGACCAAATCCTGCCTTATTTACCAAAGAGAAAACTCAATATCTCTGCTATCACGCAGCCTACCTTCATTATTCTTCTCTTACCAAACACCGGATTTGCATGCACCTGCTCTGAGCCTCTCATTTGCTTAAAGCTTGCGGCCACTAAAAGCCCGTCGTGTTGCCTCGGACGCACGGAGGCGCTAAATCACTTAAAGCATCGATCCGGTCCCTGCGCTGACTTGTACAATTTGTAACCAGACGTGCAACTCATTTAGATGCCCCCTCCTTCTCCTTCCCCGCCTCCCCCTTCTCTCTTTCTCCTCGTCTTTAGCTGCATGTCGCTCACTCAGTCGATCAGTGGCTCCGCTCCGCTACACGCCTGCGTCCGCCTCCACAGCTCTCCAAAGCCGAGACGCGCCACCACCGCCGCCGCAGCTGCAGCCGTCAATGCGGGCATGACACACTGGCAGCAGTAGTGGGCTTCCGTCAGCCTGCTTTTTAAGGCAGATCACACAGAGGAATAAAGAGTAGGAGACAGTGAAGTGACTCCTTGCTGCTTGTGCCGTGCGTCGAGACGAGTAGATGAGCCAATGGCTGGGGCACAGCCGGGAGTTCATGCGCTGCAGCTCAAGCCAGTGTCCGTGCCCGAGAGCCTGAGAAAGGGCAACAAATTCATGAAATGGGACGATGTAAGTAGAGATCAGCTGTGCGTCTTTATTTCTTTATTTTGCTCTTTATTCTCTCTCTCTCTTGCTTTGCACAGAATGGATTACATGCAGAGGCTACTCGTGCAACAGAAGCGGGTTCATTTGTGTGGATCTGCACTGACACACGGCTGGTTGCGTTTGGCTTCCTGCTTTCAGAGAAATGCTCTAGTGTCCACTGACATGTGCTCTGTTTACGTTTCCCAATGCACAGTATGTGTGCGCGCTTGGGGGGAGTGCACGCGTCTTTGCCACTGCTTGTGTGTGTCATTGAATCAAATTAGACATAATCTCACCGGAATCAATTAACTGCAACTAATTAGAGAATATAACTGTTGACAACACTTGGATGAAAGATGCAGCATTTATTTATTTTTTGCATGTTTTTATTCATGTTTTATTGCTTATGCAGTGACTGTCCAGCTGCAGTGACATGACCTTGATTAAAATTGATTGCATCCCGCTGCTGAGTAAAACATAACAGTAGTAACCTTTCAACAGACAGCTGTGGCCGCACTGCACCTCTCCAGAGCAACAAATCAACACATAATCCAGTCCAGGATTCACATACAGCAGCTGCACTGCAAACCGAGTTCAAATGAAATGACTTTATTGCACTTATTTCCTTCTTATTTACATCTTCTGTGTTCTGTCGTCGTGCTGACGGAGCTTTCTGTGACATTTTTTTTCCACAGCCCATCCTATTTGAATAACTGCATGCATTCCTCTGGTTTCCCCAGCCTTGATGTGTGTTTATTGTGGCAGTATTTGAATATGATTGTGATTGCTTTTCATTCTGGGAAAAGGGCTTCTCTTTTCCGCTCAGAGAAAATATACAGTAGACAGATGCCTCCACCTGTAACCTGCTGTTCATCATGGTTCTGATACTGTCTCTTCTTGTGGGAACTAAAATCTGTTTGCAGATCACACTGAGCACGGAGAGCTGCAGTTTATTAAATAAATCATCAACTGCTTTGATAATGGAACAATCAGCTTGAGAAATTTTGAGACATTTTTTACGAAGCTCTGCCTCCAGCTTCATAAACATGAGCATTTTCTGGGTTCTTCCTTCCTCTGAGTTGTTGTTGTGTTGTGGACAAAGCTTAAGCTTTGGGACACACTGGTTGATATTTTTTTTGATTTAATAGACCAAACAACTAGTCGTTTTTACCATTTTGGACAAATTCTGACTCATTTTGGGCCCATTGTCAATTTTAGACAAGTTTATGCCGTTTTGGTCTGTTTTGAGTAATTTTGGGCTGATTTTGAGCGTTTGATCAATCAGTACAGAATACAAGTTAATTGACAATGGAAATAATCATTAATAACAGTACTATTTGCTTGTAAATCAGACACGTAGACCAGCATAAGCAGTCAGGTGCTCCACATAAGCTAAATATAAGTGGCAGTTTCATATATAATTTCAGGAAATCTTGCTCACAAATACAAGTTCAGATTCACTGAGCTCAGTTGTCGTTGTCGACCAGGTACATTTTTCTCAGAGTCAGTACTGATGTCAGTTATCAGCAGTCAGAGAGATCAACAACTGATACTTAGAGCTGTAAAAACTAAAATCTTGGTAAAAGCCAAATGTTGTTGAAGTTCCTTTGTTTATTAATGTTTTACACATGTTTGTTGAAGATTGTCAACATTTATCTCTTAGTGTTGACTGGCTTTTGCTCACTCAACAGCTAATAATTATTTTTATTATCAGCTATCTGTTGGACATTCTCTTGATAAATAGATGAGTAGTTGTATATTTGTATAAAATGACAGAGTAGTGGAAAAATGTCAAAAAGACAAAAATGACAAATGACTTGTTTTGTCCACAACTCAAATATATTCAGTTTATTGTCACAAAGAAGGAACAAAACCAGAAAATATTCATATGAAGAAGCTGGAATCACAAGATTTTGACTATTTTTTGTATAAAATTACTTAAACTGATTAATTTTCAAAAAAGTTGTCGATTAATTCAATTTCTGATTACTAATCAATTTTGCAGCTTTCCTGACGTGTGATGAATCAGATACTCATAATTTGTCCAAAATATCTCAAAACCTGACAAAACTTACAAATAAACTTGTCCAAAATGACTAATATGTCACCAAAAATGACTCAGATCTTGACAAAAGTGACTCAAATTGTGTCAAAATTACTCAAAACCAATTGATTGATGCGGCTTTAGTGACACGTAACCGATCAGATACTTGGAAGTTTGTCCAAAATGACTCAGATTCTGTCCAAAAGTGAGTCAACTTTTGTCCAAATATTATTCAAGATGTGTGAAAAATTGATGATTTGGTCCAAAATTACTCAAATTCTGTCAAAAATTATTAAAGTATAGCCCCCAAATTACTCAAATTTGGTCTAAATATTTTTCAGATGTTCTCCAGAAATTATGGAAAGTGTGTCCAAAATGACTAAAATGTCAAAAAAAAAAAATCTGAAGAAAAGCTGGAATGAGAGAATTGCCACCAGTAGTTAGTGATTGATTAATTCAGGTTGACAAATGATTGATTTATTAATTAATCATGAGGTGTCACTACAGATGGAAAGAGGCAGCAGCATCAGAGCTGAAGCAGCACATTTTAAAATAATTTTTTCAATCTGGAATTGCTTACAAAATACCAGTAAGTGGGGAAAAATACTGAGTATCAGGTCTGATAATCGGTTGATTCCTAATACATACCACATTATGGTTTAGAAATATACTATACTATAATTACATTATGCTCTCAAATACATGATCAAATCCCAGATCTCAGGTGAGTGGAGCTCAGCGCAGATGGCTTCAGCGGATAAATGTTCTGAGAGCGTGAACGTGGTCAGTGCAGATGGCTGAGAGGAAACTGTGCACACTCTGTCAATCATCAATCCTCAGCTTGAATAACGGCTCTTGAGTAATTACTAATGAGCTCTTATTCCTTCAGCCCGCTCCCTGGTTTGTTGTGAGAAGGGGCGTGAGGTGTGAGTCTGTTTCCCCTGACAGCCCTGTTTGTGTGTCGTAGTTTGTACATGTGGGCCAATCTCCAGAACCAAATGCCCACCAGGCCTTTCCTGAGAAAACACGCTATCGAACACAGATACATTCTCTGTTTCGTTTCCCATGC
This sequence comes from Acanthochromis polyacanthus, assembly GCF_021347895.1. Classification (NCBI taxonomy): domain Eukaryota; kingdom Metazoa; phylum Chordata; class Actinopteri; family Pomacentridae; genus Acanthochromis; species Acanthochromis polyacanthus. Next base: position 5,326,546 of record NC_067128.1, read on the forward strand.
ACTCCTTCCTTCCTCTTGCCTCTGCGTATCATTTCATGGAAAGAATCACAGAGGAATCCAGAGCCGGGCTGAAAAAAAAATTAAAAAGTGAAAGAAGCTCGAATGAATTATCAGTGGGAAAGGATTGAATTAAATCATTTTCTTCTTATCTTGGCTTCGGATGTTGGGCTCTGCTCTAACCTCTCTCCGCAAGAAATTGTAAAAGCAACAACAACACGGAAAAAATCTGATGTACGTGCTCTAATTTATTGCTTTATTCCGTTGAGGATTTCTCTCTCTCGCTGCTAGAATCCAACGGGGACATAAAAAGGTGTAAAGTTTGTTTGCTGTGTAAGGACACAGTACTGCGAGGAGTTTTCAGAAGCTGAGCGGTGAAAAGCAACTGCAGACTCACTGTATTTGTGGATGAAAAATGACTAGAAGAGCAATCAGAAAATCTCTTTAAGTCCCAGACCTCGCCAACCTCCCTCTTACAGACACCTTGTACTTTTGTTGCTGCCACTTGTAGACAGCCGGCGGCTTCTTTAGCTCTTGAAATGCCTGGTTATGGCCTGAAATAACGCCTGGATTGTGCTATTATTTGTCACTCAGTTCAAATGCCACATTTAGCACCACAGAATGGAGGACAGGCAGCCGTCCAAATCCTCTCGGAAAGAGACCCTTCTTCTTAAGGATCGCTGACAGGGACTGGCAAGATGTGAAATTTGTGAGAGACGATGCCGGGCCTTTGTAAACACAGATTTTTATAAGCTTACACTTGTATCATAGCCCCTTTGGTGTGGTGTGTATTGAGTAAGATATCATCGGGCTCCACGGGGGAGCAGAAATCCCTTAAAAGTAGTAGAATATGTCATTAGCATACAGAGCAGAAATATGCTGAGCTCAAATGTGCGCTCCAGCTCACCCCCCTCAGGTGATGGTTAATGGTACAGACTCACTAAAAATAATGGCAGCGTCTCCTGCCTGGAATCGTCTCCCTCGGGGTGTTTGTACTTTCTCAAGCCAGCCACTAATCTCATCTTAATTCAGCAGAAAAAAGCCGGCCACTGCTGCCTAATGTTGTCCCATTAATGACAAATCCCCAAAATAGTCGAATGGCAATAAAAAACCAGGAGCAGCGCTGTTGTGGAGGTACTAATCTCAGCAAATCACTCTGAAGTCTAATCCACAGTGCTATAAGTACTTTTTGTTTTTTCTTGCGAATGTGCAGACCCAGGAGAAAATCTTTGCTTCGAGTCCGTAATGGCTTAATGTGTTTTGTAGCGGTGGCCATGGAGAGTTGGGACATTAGGGAACAAGATGGGGAAAATGACTGCTCTCACATCATTAGGCAGATTCCCGGTGCTCTCAATCCGTCCTCTTTTGTTCTTCTGACATCGCAGATGAGCCATCAATCACCATGAGTCATCCTCTGACTTGATTTTACTGGTAATACGAGCAACTTGCTGAAAAGTTACAGATCCAACTCGGTGTCATGTCATGAAAGTTTGTAGGAGTAACTAGACCTGGATGATGAAACAATATACACGGATACTTCATCAGTAGGAATAAGAAAATTGTTTGAACCCCACGCTTTTTGTCTCACGTCACATTTTTTACTCACTCTAGACTAATGTTTCACTGCGATTTAAAGTCCTGCGCCTCTATGAAAACAGCATAGCCATGGCAAGAAAGAATGAGAGCGCCAAAATATCCAGTTATAATATCATAAATAAAAAAAAAAGGGTTTCTTTGGTAACATATTTTACAAAATTAGAAAAAGGGTGGTGGCTCTAGTCTCTACATACTAATACTATTTTAGATTCTTAAGTTGTTTCCATACTTGTATCCTCACTATTATATATAAACACAGCCTGCAGTTCAGCTGAAAAGATTTGTTAAAATTTTCTGATGGAACTGCACGCTGTAGAAGTTCAAGAGCTGTCACAACGTTGAAAACCCATCTGTTTAAACACTGCCTGCACTTCAGCCGAAAATGAATGAGTCATGTAGAATAAGGTAAATGTGAGGAAATATGATTTTAGGCTTAGATTGAACTTGAAAATCTGCTAATTCTTTCTGTTGTTACACTTTTTGGCTGAGAAATGGTGTAATTTTGGTGATTTCTTTCTTAAATATATCTTTCAAACCTGCTGACTGTTTTTGGGGGTTCAGGGGGTTAATGAAAATACATAATGAAAAGCACATAGTGAAAACAGGCTATCATACCACTTGATAACAGCTTTTTTCCACCCTCCGTCGCTCTTCAAGTGGCTTCTATGAAGGTCTGCTGAGGCATGCTAGTCTGGGGCTACAGTCTAGACCTTCCTTCAAGGTGGCTGTGGCTAGTTTTAACTTCCAAGACTGAATCTGCTGCCTAAAAACGATTGCAACCCTGTGTCCTCCACCTTAGCAATGCACTCTTGGTGGGAGTTGGGTGGACGTATAGGGTCCCCCCACTTCGATACCTGATCCACACCAACCACTTTGAATTTCAACCTCTGTGTGTTGTAGCAGCTTCACCCTGGTCACCTCCAGGTGTTGGTTGTCGAGATAGTTCCTCTATCTTTATTTATTTCCATTTAAGTGCCTACACTTCATTACTGAGGTAACATAAGTTATTGCCTGTGTTCCTTGATAAATCGCCTCAAATTGCTCATTCAAAATAAACTTTTTCCATCTTACGTTCGTTTAAAATAGGTCATTAAAAATGATCAGTTGTTATCGATACTAGCTGAAAATGAACATTTTATCGTCTTCAGAGCACCTCGAGGACGAGACAGAGATATTCATCTGTAGTAACTAAACTGGAGAAATTGGACTGTGGATTGTGAGTTCAGTGCAGATCACTGATATGAAGAGGATGAGGTATGAGATTCTTTATCTTAGAACTTCGATCAAAGAGGTGTTTTTTCCCCCTCCTCCCTCGGGCTATAAATACTGTGTATCCTGCATGCATTCAGCGGCATGAGCTGCATCTTTTGTCATTCAATCAAGCCTGGAAATATTCCGCAGCCATGTGCACACAACCAAAATGATTCCTCTTGAGTCTCTAATAGATTTCTACGAGAACGATGGGTTGCCATAGCAAATGTCACAATAGAAAATTCCTCTGATGCTGCACCTTAGCATTTTTATTTGCTTACCGCTCACTTCCCCTCTTTCATTTTTTGTCTTTCTCTCTGCTTTGTAAGTTTCTCTGTGGATTTTAGGTTCATGATGGAGCAGCTGTGGCAGATTGTCTTATTTAGACAATGTGGAATGATCTCATGCTTCTCCACTACTCAGCACAGACATTTCTTCTCATGTCTCCCAGCTCAAACATTTCATGATCTTCTTCCCAACAGGTCGCGTAGGGTCGCATCCGAACATGACAAGTGTGTAGCAGATGCAGACCATTAGCTCTGTCTCCCAACGCTGTGATAGAGAAATCATTAGAAGCCTCATGAAGACACTTTGAAGATTTTCTTGCTCTGTGCAGCAAATGCGGCTTCCATCTCTGTGATCTCGTAGCCATGGCTGATTGAAGAGGACAATATGCTACTGTTCAGCTGAACCACAGCCACCATGGACACAGGGAAAAAAAAAAACAGGCAAAAGCTCTGTCTTTTTATAGAAGCATCCAATAATATCTGGTGTTGCCATGTTATGCCTCAGGGTCAGACTGTGTGTGCGAGACTCCAAGCCAACTGTATGTAGAAACTGTGGGAAAGCATTTGTCTGATACAAGAGAGGGGAAATGGAAACGTCAACTGTGAAACAGCCGTCAGTTTGTGATTGCTGTCATCACAAAGAGTCGCACCAGGCTCTGTGGTCATTTGTGGCGTTGCCAGGTCATGGTTTGGAAAGTTCCCTAGAAGGAAAGGATTGTATGTGTGCTCGCAACATAAACAGCACTTTTATTGTCATTTCAGTTTCTGGTATGCAAGCGGTAATACAAAAATGATGCCTTGATCCCGACAAATGAATTTTTATTGCTTTAGCTTGAAAGTATTCCATCGCACACATCAAAGCACACGCTCATGTAAAATACTCAGACAGGGACAAACAGACATCCGCACACATTGATTCCAGATGTTTTCTGTTTTACTTCAGGATTCCACCACTGTGACCCCGGTGACTCTGACAGTTGACCCCAAAGGTTACTTCTTGTATTGGACCGACCAGAACAAGGTAAGACACCACAACAGCAGGAGCGACTGTTTTAGTCCTGTCAGTCCTTGAATCTTGGACTTGTAAGGATTGTGTAGCACTGCTTTTGCAGTCTTGAATTTCAAGATTGAAATTCAGATGTATAGAAACTTAAATTTACACCTGGAGGGCAAAACCTTTTTCTGCCTCCCAAACATGTAGAAGCTTTTTGGATTTTTGTTGCAAGTTGTTTTTGTCACTACTATGGATGCAATCGACAACATTATTTATCAGTTATCACTTAATTGTTGACACATGGAAATTGGATAATTTTGGGTATGCTGGTAGAGCAATTTTAACCCACAGACTGGTGATATTTATTGTCAAAGCTGCTTGGTTTATTGGCTGAGTTAGGGGGTTGCTGTCCTAGAAAACTTAAGCTCACTTTAATCATGCAAGAAGCCATTAACTACCACAGAAATCTTTGTCATGGTGCCCTTTGCTATCTAAACTCCCACGATGCTCTCTGCTTGGCATGAAGCTGCCCGTTGTCCAAGCACTGTCTGCTTTGGTATTAAACACAAGCTTCTTATGTTGTATTAAACAGGACCTGGTGGCACAACCAGGTGCTATAGCTAATTTAGAATACATTATCATTTTTTATCAACTGTGAATAATCGATAAAATCAATAATATTCCTACCCAATATGCAGTCTAAACCGTCTCTCAGTTGCTTTTTTCTTGAGCTCTGGTAAACCAGTCATTGCTGCTTGATGTAAACCATCCCTGCCAGCACAGGAAAGTCGCCACAGAAAGCGGTTTCCAATAAACTGTGAAGTAGAAAGAGATTTGCCTGCTGCTGATAGACATAATCAGGATTGCATGAATTCATTCAGCAAGGTAATGTGGCGATGTAGCGTTCATTTATAAGTAAAAGGCCTGAACCCAAGCTTTAAAGCTTATCAAGCAGTAAGAAATCAGTGTTTTATGCTGCATTGTGCCCAGACTAATTCAGCGCTATCACAGCTGCAGTAATTGTCTCCTCCTTCTCTGTTTTGAAATGTTAAATAAATCAAATTAGCACAGCACTCTGAGGTGTATGATACATGCAGGTTTCACACTTGGTCTCTATCTGATTGACCAACCCAGTGCATTGCCAGAACTTTGAAACCACCCGCCTAAAGTTGTGCAGGTCCTTTTTATGACGTCAGTAAAGCTTTACATCGATGGGGCATGGACATTGGACCTGTAAGGATGATGATGGAAGCAGATTTTTTGGGTCTTATGGGCCGCAGGGTTGGGTTATTGCGGACTTAGTTTGGTGTGGTGCATCCCACAAATGACCAATCAGAAGTTTGCAGGCTGGGTGGGATCATTGTTGTTTTCCATAAGCCAATTCTTTCGCAGTTTTTGGATGCTTTGTACTGCTGAAGGAGCACTGATGCTGTTACGGCCTTTGGTAGCAGGCTGTTTGGAAATGGACTTCGTACAGCTTCTGTGTCTGGAAATCGTGTGGAGAGTGAATTGATTACACCTGACCGAAGACTGAGCTCCGGATTCCCACCTGACTCTCACGAGGAATGATGAGGTTGGAGCTCCAGACCTCCTCCCAACCCTGGTCCTCGATACTGAATTATTGGTCCGCTACTGGTTTGATGCAACCAGTTCTCCCTGGTGCCTCTTAGTGACTCGTTTATATTCTATTGTGGTCCGTCGGTTCCGTAGTCACTGAGGGGTGACTGTTGGCGGCTGATAATTTGGTGTGAAGCCTCCAGTCTTAGTGGAGACTGTAGCACCTGTTAGCAGTCCACCAACTTCAGGAAGAAGCTATTTTGTACCTGAAGTCTTCATGTGTCGTGTATTAAATGTATGTCTTCTGAGGCACCAGTGTTTAGTTAGTTCTGTGCACCGTTTATCTTAGTTTCTGCTGTTTGTGGTGGGTGTTGCTTCTGTGTTTAAATTTGTCTAGGGAGTTTAGTTGTGTTGTGTTTAGCTAGGTTAGATGCTCTGTTAATCTTCATTTGGTTTTATTTTGTTCTTTGATTTGGCAACTCCCACCAATCTTGTTTGCTTTGTTTGATCACTTTTATCTTGGATTTGCTACTGAGCAATAAATTGCTTACCTGAACCAATAACATCTGGTTATTTTGATACACCCAGCTGGCCCGAGAGGTTGGATCGTCACAGTCGCCATTGGGTGTCGTTCTTAATGTGGAATAATGTTCAGATAGATAGTAAGAGTTAAAGTATCATCTACATGAATGCAAGGATCCAAGATTTTCCAGCAGAGCATTGGATTGTAACAAGATCATCAGTGTGAGAGATTTAACTTTCATGCTTTTCTATCCACATATTTTTCCAGAGTTTTCTGTATCTGGATTCTGTGATGCACTGATGCATTAGTCTTACTGAAGCCAGGCATTTTGTCAGTGTCAGTATCAGACTAAATACTCAAAATGAGTAGTGAAGGACATAAAATTCAGACAGAATATGAAAAAGTGTGGGATCTGTTATTGTGCTAACAGATGATTGACAAGGAGAAAGTGTCAAAGCACTAAACTACTGTCTGTTTGTTGTTGTCTAAAGTGAAAGTTAGACCTGCCGACGCGTCTCATTTTGCTTGGCATCAGTCTGAGCAGGTGTCAGAAGACGATATGGAGTTGATGGAGTGTGTGTCTGCAGGCAAAGTTGAAGAAAACAGAATGGACCTTTGTGTTTACAAACTGTTTACGATATAATCTTACTTCATGATGCAGGTCAGCCGTCAGAACACTGGTTTCCGTCGTGTTTAAATGAGAAGCTGCTGTGCTTTGGGCTTGGAAAGCTGCTTTATTACCAGGGCTAAAGTGTCATTTGTCCACAGAGTTCACGGAAAACAAACAACTTTTTCATTCACTGCTGCCATGACATGATCCAGAGCTCATTACCATGGCAACACCATTGGAGTTTGTTGAGGCCACATTAGGCGTTAGGGCTACACAATGTTGGAAAAAGATGATATTGTGATGTTTTGTTAAAAAACGCAAATATAGCACAGGTGTACCTAACCAGCTGCAGCCAAAACACTACATTATCTGCTGTTGAAGGGTCTTGACATCTCTCATTGAGGCTCCAAACAAATTCTCTCTTCCCTGTTGTGATGTTTTCACTTGTAAGATCATCAGGAAAAAATGCAAACAGAGAATTTCCAGTCGGAAGTCCTCATAAATAAACAGTTTGACTTGTGTAGAGCTCCGTTGTTGCTGCAAAATATTCCACTCTGACAGCTCTATTTCAGCTTGTGCCTTGCATTTTTCATTCATCTCTTGAACGGCAACTTGAGATAAATATTACGTACTGCTTCTGAAGTTACTGCATCATGTTTTTAAAATCCCTTTGTGTTAATTAGTATCATGTCTTTTGCAATGTGAATATACACTGCTCAAAAAAATTAAAGGAACACTTTGAAAACACACTTCAATACGGGGAAAAAAACAAACTGGATATTAGCATTGATATGGACTGGATAATGTGTTAGGAATGAAAAGTGCCACATTATTTGATGGAAATGAAAATTATCAACCCCCCAGGAGGGCTAAATTCAAGACACCCCAAAATCAAAGTGAAAAATTGATGAGGCAGGCTAGTCCATCTTGCTGAAATTCCTTGACAGCAGCTCAAAATGGTATTCAGTAGTTTGTATGGCCTCCATGTGCTTGTAGCATGACTGACGATGCCGGGACAAGCTCTGAATGAGACGACAGATGGTGTTCTGGGGTATCTCCTTCCAGAACTGGACCAGGGCATCACTGAGCTCCTGGACAGTCTGAGGAGCAACCTGATGGTGTCTGATGGAACAAAACATAATGTTCCAAAGGTGTTCTATTGGATTCAGGTCAGGTGAGCGTGGGGGCCAGCTAATGGTATCAGTTCCTTCATCCTCCAGGAAGTGCATGACTTCTCTTACCACATAAGACTGGGCATTGTCGTGCACCAGAAGGAATCCAGGACCACTGCACCAATGTAGGGTCTGACAATGGGTCAAAGGATTTCATCCTGATACCTAATGGCAGTCAGAATGCCATTGTCCAGCCTGTAGAGGTCTGTGCGTCCCTCCATGGATATGCCTCCTCAGACCATCACTGACTCGCCACCAAACCGGTCATGCTGAACAATGTTACAGGCTGCATAACATTCTCCACGGCTTCTCCAGACCCTTTCATGCCTGTCACATGTGCTCAGGGTGAACCTGCTCTCATCTGTGAAAAGCACAGGGCACCATTGGCAGACCTGCAAATTCCTGTGTTCTATGGCAAATGCCAGCCGAGCTCCACGGTGCCGGTCAGCGAGCACAGCGGGCACTAGAGGACGCTGGGCCCTCAGACCACTCTCATTACATCTCTTTCTGATTGTTTGATCAGAGACATTCACACCAGTGGTCTGCTGGAGCTCATTTTGTAGAGCTATTGCAGTGCTCATCCTGGTCCTCCTTGCACAAAGGAGCAGATACCTGTCCTGCTGGTCGGTTGAGGACCTTCGACAGCCCTGTCAAGCTCTCCCAGACTAACTGCATGTCTCCTGGAATCTCCTCCATGCACTTGAGACTGTGCTGGGAGACACAGCAAACCTTCTGGCAATGGCACACACCGATGTTTCATCCTGGAGGAGTTGGACTGTCTGTGGAACCTCTGTAGGGTCCAGGTATCGCCTCATGCTACCAGAAGTGACTCTGACCCTAGCCAAATGCAAAACTAGTGAAAAACAGTCAGAAAACATTAGGAAGGAAAAAAAATGTCGGTGGCCTTCATGTGTAAAACCAATCCTGTTTTGAGGGTTGTCTCATTGTTACCCCTCTAGAGCACCTGTTGTTAATTTCGTGAACACCAAAGCAGCTGAAACTGACTAAAAAGCCCCTCAGTTACTTACTTGACCAGATCAGTATCCCACATGTTTCACTGATTTGATGCAATACTTAGATTAAAAAGTGTTCCTTTAATTTTTTTGAGCAGTGTATTTCCCTCTGCTGTCTGGAATCTTTTGTATGGTGTAACACTGACAGAGGCATCTGAAATAGTTTCTTTTTTTTTGCTTTGGATGGCAGCCAGTTCTGGGTTTGTACTCATCTTACAGAGCTTTGTGATGCTGAGGTAAATGAAAAGCACCTGTTTTTGGTCAACATCATCCTTTCTGTTGCTGAAATATTTCCATACAACTGACTTTGTGTTTCTTATTGCAGTCAGATCTTCCATCCTGTTTCTAGCCTATTCTTCACTCATTTATCTGAGTACATGTGGAGCTGTCAATGTCAATGAACTCTGTGTCTTTTTAGGTAAAATTTAAACAAACTGTGTCTTGAAGGACCTTTAAATCACAGTTAATTATGTTCAACAAACTTTTCTTGTATACTGGACAAGGTAAATGACGACTGTATGAGTTTTTGTTTGCCTTACTTCACACTTACTGTGCACACATTGCAATGTTGATGCTCAAATTACATTTTCAAAACTGTATATTTAAAGAAACCATAAATCGGATTAAAATTATGTTTTATGTTATTCCAGATTTTACCTCTAGATTAGTCTTTAAAAATGAAGATGAGATCAAGCAACAAAAAAGTTGCAACATGAAGTGTTTGTGTTAATTTTCTTTTCTTCAGGACACATTTCTTGTGGTGTGACTATTGCACACGTTGCACTTTTGATCCTTCATCAATATATTTTGTACTTTTATTAGGCATTCCATTTGTAATCATCGTGATACACCTAAGATTGTTAGAGAGAGCGCTCTTGGAAGCACTTGAAACTTTAACCAAACATTTATTGTCATGATTTATCCTTTTTTTTTTTTTTTTTTTTTTACTTTCCCAGACAGATTAGAGTTTGATCTTTAATATTTAGGACATGCGTGGCTATTCTGTTCTATCCTTAACGTCACAGGAAGTGTGGTTGCTCTTCTCTATTCTGACTAAAACCAGAAAAAGAACATAGCGAGAAAACACAGAAATCTGAACTGCTGCACCTGCAGAGCTAAACTTGACACCTGTGAGAATATTCCGTGTGTGTGTGTGTGTGTGTGTGTGTGTGTGTGTGTGTGTGTGTGTGTGTGTGTGTGTGTGTGTGTGTGTGTGTGTGTGTGTGTGTGTGTGTGTGTGTGTGTGTGTGTGTGTGTGTGTGTGTGTGTGTGTGTGTGTGTGTGTGTGTGTGTGTGTGTGTGTGTGTGTGTGTGTGTGTGTGTTCGTTCCTGCACTCCAGTTATGGTGAAGAGTTTCGTAAATACCAGGAACAAATGTCAAACTTAAGATACCGGCCTTAGTTACCTTATCAAAACTCCCTCTCAGGTTAACCTTGAACTGAGAATTTTCTAGTTTGATCAGCTGATTTGTCCGTACAGCTGCTGATTCCTTCCAGTCGGCCAGTCTAGTGCCTCCAAACACACATAATATGATCTGGTTCTATTAGTGCCTATCAGTGTATCCAACTAATTAATAGCTTCCATTAACTTGATGTTTTCCTAGACGAGGGAGTTTCACTGCAGTCATATCAGAGCAGCTGACCGAGACTTTACCTCTGAACACACACCAGTTCCTGCATGCACGCTCTGAGTCCACGTCATTTACCACTGCACCGCTACTCCTGTTTTGTAATAGAGAAAAGCTCTGTTATGCCACCAGCTTGCTGTAAATTAGGACACTGAATGTGGAAAAAGAGATGCTGTCTTCAGGGTGTATATGCTGTTCTATTAAACAATCTCTTTCTCTACGCTGTAAAAAAAAAAAAAATCTGCCAGCGAGGATGCAGTGGAAGACTGTCATGTTCAAAAACGGTGACAAAAAGCTTGGTGAAATAGTGTCAAATAGTTGTAAAATAATTATATTTTTAAGTGGATTATATACAGTAACAATTTTACTATATGGTAAAAAAAATGCTTGTATATTGTAAAAAGAACAAATTAGTGTTCGAAAAACAGATTACTTAATGTACACATTGCGCACAGTTTTGGCCAACATTAAAAAAAAATCAGTTTGTTTTAAATTTGTTTTTGCTAGATTTTTTTCTGTAATTTTCCAAAACAGGGAAAATCTGTAAAATACAGTTTAAAAATATCTATTTTTTCAGTCCTTAATATACACAATGTTTCTTTCAAGTAATGACAAATATCTGTTCAATATTGACATTTTTAGCTGATTTATATACATTAAAATGTAGTTTTGTGGTTGCCCATTTTACTAGTTTACTTTTTAAAAATAAATTGTCTTTTTCATAATTTAATTTTTAAATATTTTTCTTACATTTTTGAAATAGTTTTGTAAAATAATTTTATTAATTTTTTACATTTATTTTTTGCAATTTTACTACATATCTGTAATTTAACATATCAGAGAAAATATGTCCAATAGCAATTATCTACCATTTTTCAATCCTGATATAAATTATTTTTATTTCAAAACAGTCTCTAATTTTGTTTCATTTTATTTACGATTATGTGTGAATTAAAGCTATTTTTCTGCGGTTTAACTGGCTATTATCTCACAGGAAAAATCTGTAAAATACGACCAATTTGTTCTGTAAACAGTTGTTAAAAACAGTTATAAAGCATTCATTTTCCTGTGTAGTTAAGCACAGCACCACCTTTGATGTCTAACGTCCTTGTGTGTGTGTGTGTGTGTGTGTGTGTGTGTGTGTGTGTGTGTGTGTGTGTGTGTGTGTGTGTGTGTGTGTGTGTGTGTGTGTGTGTGTGTGTGTGTGTGTGTGTGTGTGTGTGTGTGTGTGTGTGTGTGTGTGTGTGTGTGTGTGTGTGTGTGTGTGTGTGTGTGTGTGTGTGTGTGTGTGTGTGTTAAAAGGGTGAGTTTGTGGTCAGAGATAAAAAAACACTAAGTGTGAAGAGAACAGAGGGAGGCTCATGACTTCAATTTGTCATTATTTCCTGTGCCTCTTTCATAAATCCACAGTTTTGAATGATGTGTGTGTGCGTCTGTGTGTGGCTGTCTGTTCTGTCTCTCAGTGCTGACAACAGATCCTGCTGCACACATAACTCAAATTAATACCAAGCACAGCCAAAGACAGAGCTCTATTAGGGCATAAGGAAAGGCGCTGACTCCGTTCCTCTGTGTCGCCTTGGACACACAAGAACAATCATATGCTTTTATTAAGACATCTGGTGTCGTGTTTTCTCCGATGATTGGTCATGATGGAGTTCCACATCTGTTCAGCAGGCCGATTTAAACAAGCTGCGATGCTTCGTCCAGTCGTTATGTGTGCGTTCGTGGGAGACTCGGCCCGACGGCCTGCCGAGTAAAAGCATTCCTCGGATTCTTCAGGAGCACAGCAGAACCGTTTGCCCACTGTGCCGACTTCCAGACTCACAATGCCACGGATGGAGACAGTTTTTTACTTCATTTTCACTTCTGTTACTTGCTGCAGGCCTTAAACAGACACTCACTTATATTTATATTGAAATCGTTTCTCCTCCTTGTGAAAGAAAAACCCTTTTATTACTTTAAATATTTGTGTTGATGCAGTCTGAGTCAAATAACACTTAAAGTCCGTAAACGACGTCTCATTAATGTGGACATGAGTTGGACATGATTCAGACTTGAGTCCCAAATCTGAAGACTTTTAGACTTGACAGATTTAAAAAAAAAAAGACAGACAGCTTTTTTTGATTCGACTTTAATTACTTGTGACTTCGCTTGGATTTGAACCTTTTGACTTGGAGTGACTTCCTCCCAAGGCTATTTTTTTTATTTAATCAGAAAAAGCCTCATCGAAATGAAGAAACATTCAGACCATGACAGGCAGCAGCACGAATTAACATGTTCCAGGCACAAAACTGTTTAATTAAGGTTTGTAAAGATTCAGCTAAATGTTTTTTTTTTTTTGTTTTTTGCAATTGTTGAAAAATGGACTGTGTGTTGTTTTCAATCCAGCAAAATTATTAACATTTTTTGTTGTAAAGTGTTAATTCATGACGTAAGTCATCTCTGAGCACTTCACATAGTGAGGTCCAACCTTAGATATTATATTATGGAGAGAAACCCAGTGATTCCCTCAGAGCACCACTTGGACACTGGGAAGTACAAATATCCCATTTAACCCTCTTTTCTGTACTTCTTTCACATTTTACTCATCATTTTTCATCATTCTGCACCAGTATAAAGTCCTGCACCTCTATGGAAACAGCACAACCATGACTAGAATGAGAGAAAACAAACAGAAATGTACTCCGCTGTAGAAAGATGTTTCCCCATGCTGGATGCATCTTCCAACAACTTGCTCCTCTGTATACTGTTTTTGAGTCATGCTGCAATTATTTTCTTGCTTCAGTATATTTTATTTTGCTCTTAATCTCTCTAACTTGAGTGCTTACTTTTCTTCTTACCTTTCTGCTCTGTGTAAGCACTGCCTGCAGTTCAATCAAGTCCCTTAACTTTAGTCACATGACTGCTGGTCACAGCTGAGAATCTGGTACAAATAATGTTTTACTGCCAAATTTTTAAATGAGAAAAGTAGAGAAAAGTGATTTTAACTAACTTTTTGAAATTCGCAACAGAACAAATTGAAAATCAGAGGATTCTTTTTTCACTTTGTGGCTGTGATCAATGTAAATGCATATCTAAGCATAATTTTGGTGGTTTTAACTTGCATTTTAAACCCCGTTTGGAAGGTTAACAGTGAGAAACTGCTAGCAGAAACCGGTCTCGGGAATGATGTGAGAGCAGAGGAGGGAGAGAAAATGATAGCAGAGAGAAACGCACAATAAAGAAGAGAACAATAAACACTGTGCAGGTCGGTGAGGTCGGTAACCACAGATCAGTATCATGCAGCTCCGTGGACAGAGATACCTGCAGAGAGAGAGAGAGAGAGAGAGGACAGAAAGGACGAAGCATGAACTACTGGAGAGAAAAAACACAGTGTGAATAATACGCATAAATGTGTGCTTAGTAAAGGAGAGAGTAGACAAGAGGTGTTCAGTGCATCATGGGAAATCCCGCAGCAGCACAGGCCCATTTCAGCATAACCAAGGTTCACCTGAGCAGCCCTAACTATGAGCTTTACCTGAAAGGGAGGTTTTAAGCGGGATATTAAAAGCAGAGAAGGTGTCCTGAACCTAAACCGAGAGTTGATTCCACAGCAGAGGAGCCTGATAGCTGAAAGCTTTACCTCCCCGTCTACTTTTGGAAACCTCAGACCAGTTAGAGAGCAGTGTGTTCTGTCGGGATATTAAAACGCTAAGAGGTCCTAAAGATAACCTGGAGCTTGTTCATTAAGGGCTTTGTATGCGAGGAGACAAATTTTAAATATTCTATTCTTGAATCGACACGGAGCCAGGGAAAAGACGCTAATGTGGGTAATATGATCCCTCACTGCAGCTTTTTAGACCAGCTGGAGGCTTCTCAGAGTGTTATTGAGACGTCCTGATAGTAAAGAATTACAATAGTCCAGCCTGAAGTTGGAGCTGCATGGAGTAGTTTTATAGTGCAGGTGAAAGATGTAGACGGAGGCATTGTTCCCTTCCATTTAAAGCATTAAAGAAGCAAAGGATTTTTATTTACTAACATTTACTAATTTTGTCTGAATTTCCACTATGAAGGAAATTAAGTTCTAATGAAATGTATTCCTGTAGATGTTCTTAAACAAACAAATCCTGTAAAAACTAAAATTGTGGCAGCAGAGTTATCAGAAAAAATATGTTGAACAACCTCGGAATAATGTAGCCTTTGATGTCTGTTAAGTGGTAAAAGAAGTCATTAATAATAAAAAGGATTAGCAAATTTAAAACAGTGAAATATTTGGAAAAATATTTGATATAGACTTCGAAAAAAATTGACCTGCATTTTTTATTTATTTTTTACAGTCAACATGTAAGTAATATTTTTTTTCTGTGATTTTACGTGATATGTATAATTTACCAAAACTTGAAAAAAACTGTAAAATAACAAGAACTTCTCTTGAAAAAATATATTTTTCTGCTGATTAAAAAAAAAAAAGATTAATATTACAGTCAAAAGCTGTAAAAGAGCAAATTACTGTTGGTAAAAACAGACAGTTTTGGCCTGTATTTTATCATTCAGTGCTACAATCCAAGCTCTAGGGTCAGCTGGATGTAGCAAAAATCACCAGTTGCTTCTGGTTTAGGTAAAGGAATTTATTGCTCAGTTGCAAATTCAGTAGAAAAGTGGTCAAACAAAGCAAAACAAGGCTGGCGGGTGTTCCCAAATCAAAGAACAAAATAAAACCAAAAGCTAACAGAATTGAACCTAGTTAAACACAAAAATAACTAAACTCTTTAGCCAAGCTTAAACACAGAGGCAGCACCCACCATGAGTAAAGAAACTAATACAAACGGTGCACAAACTGGTGCTTCAGAACACACACATTTAATACACAATACACAAAGACAAGTTACAGAAAAGCTTTTCACAAAGTTGGCGGACTGCTAACAGGAGCTACTAAGACTCGTGGCTCCACACCGAATTAGCAGCCGCCAATAGAAGCTCTAAACGTCCGTAATCGCCCCTCAGTGACAACAGAACTGACGGACCAACCAGAATACTAACAAATCAAAGAGGCACCAGGACGAACTGGTTACATCAAACCGGCTGCCAAGACTGAGAGCTTTGGTTGTAGATTTATCCTCGTGTGATGATTGCTGTGGTCTTGGAAGAGGAGTTGTGGTGGTGGACCAATCCAATGGTCTGCCACTCATTTTTTTTAAATTAGATTTTACTAGATATTATTTGTAATTTAGCAAAACTGGGAAAATCTGTAAAATAACAGTAAATTGTTTCACAAAAATACTTTTACATTTACCACATTCAATATTTCTACACTGTAGGTATAAAAACACGTCATTGTTAGATGATCGGCAGTAAAGCCAAATGAACTTTTGCTGCTTGTCCGAACTGACTCATCAAGAATTTGAAAATCAAACTTTTGGACTTGACTTGGGGCTTAACTTTATGTTGGTTAGCCTGACTCAGACGCTGGGATTCAGAGAAGATGAGTGTGAAAGAAGGCGCTGCTGTCTTTTCCCTTCACCGATCAGCTCTTCTGTCAGATCCAGCCATGGATTTCAGCCATGTTCTGAGGTCAAAAAGGCAGAGCTTAGTTTTGACGGCGATGTCAGATCTGTTTAGGTGTGACGTTCTTTGCTGTTTCTTCCTGGCTAGCCTTTCGGTCGATGACTCAAGGCCCCGGGATTGTGCTGGTTCCATCTCCACGCCTTTGGTGTAGTCACAGTAAGTTGTGCTGACAACCCGGTGTCCGCTTCAAAAAGAGGAAGAAATGTCAAAAGTGTAATCAGATACTTTCATTGATTCCTGTCAGGGTGTGTCGGGGAAACTGAGATGACTTAACAATGGCAGCAGCTATGAGCTAAAACACCCTGGATCCAGTGATAAGCTTCATACGATTCCTCACTTCCCTCCCTGTAGTAGTGGACTCATGCCAAAAGGAGCGCTGGAACAATGCTGCTCTTGTTGAAGATAGTAATATAGTCCGATGCGCAGTATTACACTTTATCTGCTTTTCCTCCGTAGATAGAAACAGGTGCACACTCTGCAGAGTCCAATGTGATGTGAGCTGCGTCTCCATTTATGCACACTGCTGTATTTTTAAACAGGCCATTGCTATGTAAACTCCTGCAGTCATAACTCTCCCATGTTTGTGTGTGTTTGCTTCAGAGTCCATTTGGCTGGCTTTTTTTATGTTTCTGTGCGCTCTCTCCTTCACCTTGAAAGACAAACTGTTTTGAACACACACAAACACACACATTCACACGGACAAACCGACAGATGGAATTAGTGAGATTTCACTAACAACCATGATAAAGATCGAATCAAGTATATTTATCAAGTTTATTTATTTAGCATCTTTAGAAACAATCGGGGTTAGCCAAAGTGCTGTACAAGTTATCAGCAGGAATGCAAAAACAGTTTTGCTAATTAATCGTTGGCGATGCTAACAGTGAATAACGGATTAATCACTGAAATGAATGCAATATAGTTTTTCCATATACTGGGGTCAGCATATAATTAAGGGATTTTTGATAGATATTTCTTTGATAGATATTTCTGCCACAGTTAACAGACAGCAGGGATTTGCTGTAGAGGTACTACAGCTAATGGACAGTACACTTTGGCATGCAGGACTCTTGTCTTCTGTCTTATCAGTTCATATATAGTTTTGGCCTGAACAATTTGGGGTAAACATCCAGTTGCTTTTTCTGTAACAGATATGGACTTGGGATGCATTTTCTTTTTTTACCAAGTCAAGCTTTAGTTTACTATGTTATCAATTTAAATTTGATGAAGCATTAACACTTGAGACACTATCTAAAGCTCACGCCTGAACTTGTAAAACCACTGACATGGCAGTTTAAATCTTGGGTTAAGCGTGCTGCAAAACATATATCCCTAACTGCAGCCTTTTTCTAACTGTTTTGTTCCCAACATCCCAAGACGTGAAACAACAAATATGTGCCAAAAAAAATGACAGTGATGCTGCTGTTGATGACAATAATAGCAACAATAACACCAGTAATAAAGCAGAAATGTGTGTCACCTCAATGTGAATGAGTTACCTTGTGTCAACATCATTGTCTACATTAGAAATACATTAACTACAGCCTCAAACATTTATGGAAGTCACTGCATTAACTTTAAAAGTATCACCAATAATCAGCAAAAAGTTCAACAGTTGTCTCGTTTCTCTCCTCTCAAACAACAACCCTTTAAGATGAAAAGCACTCTGCATTTAGGAACAAGGCACTGGAACATATTTTTTTAGTTTCCTCATTCAGAACTCTGAAATTAAAGTCCCTCTTTGGAGTTTTCCAACAGTGAATTCAAAATGGGTAATTACATGGGTTTTAGTTCAGCTGTGTTGGTGACAGATTGGCAAATTTATGCTTGAGTGTGTGTTGATTGTTTGGCTTCTGCTCACAATCAGTTTGGGGTAAAAATCATCACCGGTGAGCCTCTGAGTTCCTTGTGCATTCTTGTAGTGACATAAGTGACTACTTTACATATCCCGGCTACAGTGTCATGGTAACTAGAGACCAGTTATTTAGAACCAGCTCTTAGACCACATTCATGCACGGTACATGTTAACCCTCAGGAAACGCACTGGTAAGCACCTCCACACACACTCTCGACATTCCTGTAATGTCCAGCCAAGAACAGGTGCTTCTTTCGTGGGTGAAAAATATTTTTTTCTCCTGTTAGTGGCTTTCAGAGGGGAGGAGCTCTGCAGCGCTGAGAGTGGACTGACTCAGTCAAATTAACAGCCTTTTGGTTTAGTTGCCATGGTTGCCATGCGACAGCACACACCTTGGAAATGTCACATTCTCTTTCAGCCCCCGCTCATATTCAGGAGAATGTTTCCGCTTTGAAACTGATACCATTGTTTCCTTGTGTGTGTGTGTCTATATGTGTGTGTGTGTGTGTGTGTGTGTGTGTGTGTGTGTGTGTGTGCATTTTTGTGCATTCTCCCAAGCAGGCTGTGGTTATAACGAAAGGTTAAACGCTTTCTCTCGGGAGATTTATGTTTCAGCGATGTGCCAATTTCAGGACATTCGGCGGACAGGCACTCGGCATATGGTGCTGAATGATGTTCAGAGGTGAAAGACGGCTCACCCCGGGCCAGAACCTCGCTGGCAGCTGCTATGTGAAGGGCATTCCTGAGCGAGCCTCCAGTTTGACCTAATCCAGAGCAGCGACAAGCCTCTCCGGGTTTATGTTTTGGGCACACTTGATGCACAAACACCCTTTTTCTCTCCCCTCTGTTATAGCAGAGTTCACACATCAGCTTTCCCCCGACGCAGCAATTTTGTGAGATTACAGAGGCTGCTGCTCCTCCACCTCCGTCAGCACTATATGGGAGTGAGAGACGAGCCATAAATCTGCAGCCAATTTACCGAAAGTGAATTGTGACCTCTGCCAAGTTATAGGCTGGCACACTGAGGTCCTATTTCATCTGGACTGGGAATCGGAGAAGGGGGAAGAAGAAACAACAATAAGAGGGTGATGATGATTGTGGTTTGTTAGCTGGAATACGTTGTTAGTTCATTTGCTTTAGGAATCACTTTCATGCCACATTAGCATTTTGGTTGACCTAATTTAGTCTGGCATTTCGCTTTGAAAGAGATTTAATGTATGCTGACGTAAAACTGCCACGCCGTTGTTAAAAATGACCGTCTCTGTCCCCGACTCACCTAAAAAACATGACATAATAAAAATAACAACGAGGAGCCCAGGAAACTGTCACCTTACAGACAAAGTTTTAAATTCTATAAATTTGCTGAATGTTTTTCATATTTTAATAGTGTCGTGTGCACTTTGGTGGGACTGCATGATATTGATGAATAATGAATGCTGTCAGACTGGAGCATATTTGGCTGGTTGCCTGGTAACCCTGGTGGGATAAAAGTGCGATGTAAGAGTGACGTGGGGAGAAACGCGCAAGAGAGTTGGCTTGAAAGGGGAAAAGGAAGCTTTAACTCCGCTGTGCTCGACTGAAGGGCAGACTATGGATTTTCTCTTTCTCTTAGAGACTGTTTGGGTTTAGATTTTTGTGTCTGTCTCTGTGAATTAAGTGAAAACCGTGAAGCTGCAGTGAGTGTTGAACAGAGTCAAACTCACCCAGATTGACACATGAACATTGAGCTGAAAACTGACCAAAAGAGGCCAGACTTCCAGTGTCCTTGACTCCAGCATGTCAGGACTGTTGGGAGTTGTCAGTCTGATAGATAACTACAAATGGACTCCCATACTGAAAGAATAAGTACAAGTCATCAGTTCTGAAGATCAGGAAAACGTCTGACAAAGCAAAAGAAATATTGCAAATGTATGTCTTCACAGTCTGATTCTTCTTCTTCTCCTCCTTCTTCTTCCTTGGCATCGTCTTCTCCTTCTTCCTCTTTTCCTTCTTCCTCTTCTCTTCTTTTCCTTCTCGTTCCTCTTCACCCTCTTCATCTTCTCCTTTCTTCTCTTTTCTCCTCTTTCTTCTTCATCTTCCTCTTCTTATTTCTCTCCATCTTCTTCTCCTTTCTTCTTCATCTTCTCCTTTTCTTCTCCTTCCTCTTATCTTTTCTTCTTCCTTTTCTCCTTCATCCTCTACTCCTTTCTTCTCTTTTTTCCTTATTCTTCCTCTCCTCCTCCTCTTTCTTCTTCTTCTTCTAGTAGGATCAACCCTTGTCTAGTAAGACACACAAGGTTTAACAGTACTGACTTTAACGTTGATCTTCAGAGTGGGACCTGTTATTCCACAGACACTTAACAACTAAAACTTACAGCTAAAGGTCAGAACAGGGTTATTGCATCGGTTGACGACTATTAAACAAGCCACTCAGTGTTTTAACATTTCAGAATGTCTCCACAACAAATGTAAAACAAGGATCCATATTCTTAGCTTTTATTAGGTGTCCTGAGCAACAGCTTGGCTCGAAGCAGCCACCTACAGCAAGAGAATGTAAACCATCAATCCGTCTGCTTAGAAGGGCAGAACTGTAATTGTAGAGAGACGATGGCCTGGATGTTGGCTCTGGGAACTTGGCACTGCAGACTGAAGGAGTTCTTTAGCAGCACTAGGAATCAAAAGCAGAAAAAGCAGAGGTGTTAAATGAAGAGAGGCGTTGCCAAACTATTTAGGATTAGTAGTTCCTGGGTGACTTCGGGAGGCTTTGTTTGTGCTTGAGTACATCCTGTTTTTCCCCTTTGAATTCTGATTAGGACGTGTTCTCCGCTGCACTGTGCAGGTTTGGTAAACAAGTACACGCTCAAGCACCCACAGTGACACCAAATAGGAGGAGGAGGGACGTTGTTCTGTTCATTTCCTGTCCGGAACAACTGCAGAACTTGGAGTCACCGATCCGGAAAGAGGAGTTTTTGGGCTGTATTCGAGCCTCTCGGCTGATTAAAGGTTTCCTCCGTGCCAAAGCTGTTCAGTGTGAATCTGCCTGAGTAACAGAAACGGAGGCAGCAGCTTTTACTGGGCAGCTCAGAAGAGGAGCTAAGACCCCGGATTCAGGTGATAAGCTGAGCTAATCACGCCGCTTGCAATTGGTGATGATGCAGCAAGTGAAGGGCAACAGTTGTGGCCCAGAGTCAGTATTAACAGTCAGGGATGAAAGCAGGAATATATTATATACTGGTTAATAAATCAGCCTGTGCATTAAGAGTTTATCATGCAGTAGAACATTTTACTAACATTGCCCACTTTCTGTGACCAACGCCTCTAAACAAAATGTTGACTTTGTTTGCCCGGACTGATATTTAGAGGATCAGAGAGGTGTAATTTGAGTATTCTTCTATTACTGTTGTTAGAGTCCAACAGAAATCATCCAGAGATTTCCATTTAAAATCTACATGGTACATTACACTTTCTACGTAAAATTGTAAGAGACCATTGTGTGTATGTAGGTGGTGTGGAGTTCTGCTACTAAAAATGAACCCATAATTATGCTTTTTGGGTTTTCCTTTTTCTTGCATTAGACTCATCTATGAGCAAAATCAAGACGGATCTAAAACCACAGACCAGCCTAAAGTATCTTTGTGAAACTCACCCCAGATCTAACTATAGCCCTAATGGAAGAGGTTATAGTGAGAGAATAATATGAGAAAAGCTGCTCGTTCTTTGCACTTACGTAGCTGTTAGCCGGGTGTTTAGCAAATATGGTACATAGTGATGTAGATGAGTAACAAAATACTTCAAATGCTCAGACAGGTGAGGAGCAGTGTTGTGTTTGGCCAAGAATAAGTACGTTTGGTACAGACTTTTTAAGTTTGTAGACCTCTTATATATAGACAACAAAGCTATAGCACACTTATAGTTATACAGTTTCTTAAAAAATAAAGACTGACTAATTTAAACAACGACATCTTACCCTTAGGCCAGCTTAGACCTAAGACCCATGTTATTATGGTAACAATCACTGGCACCTGACGCCCAGTAGCACCCAACAAAAGACATGGAAGTGTGCAGTAGCTCATAATTTGTGTTTGGCTGACACTGTTAAATAGTTCAATAATAATGAAAAAGCTTCAAAAACAGCACTAACCCGCTAGAATACAGTGGTAAGGATATTTCCAGTTGTTTTGCCTTAAAGAGACAAGAGTATTTCAAACAGAAGCTGAAAAGAAATGCTGCGGTAATGTACAATTTTTTTTTTTTTTAACCTTAAAGCATATAAACATATGCGAGTGAACCCTGAAAATACAATTCTAAACCTGAAAATATGTATAATATGGCCTCTTTAAACTAAGATGTGTTTAAATCGCTCACATAACTATTATTTTGCCAACCTTACTGGCTGCAGAGTTTAGTAAAACTATTACGAAATTGTGCAAAAAAAATGTGTAATTAGTAAATAAATAATAATTATTCCTTGCTGTACTTATTTGCAGTTTTGCTTTACTTAAGAATTTCCATTTTCTGCTAGTTTACACCACCACTCCACTACATTTTAGAAGAAAATATTCTACTGTTTGACCTTTCAAATTAAGATTGGGGGGGGGATCCGAATATTCGGATCTCAAAATAAATATTTGGATACCACTGTCACAACCTTATATTTGGATATTTGGGTCGACCGTAATGTTACTTCAAGTTTTGGTACTTCAACTTTATCTTGATGCTAACGCTGAGTACTTCTTCCCGTTCTGTCATTAGATTATTCCAGTAAATTCACTTGGGTTACATTTTGGACAAGCTATAAAAGCAGAACTATAATCTGAAGCTCAGAGTAGTCATTGCAGGCGTAATCAGTGAAATAGACGTATTGCTCGTCGGACTAAGTGCTTGTGTACAGCTCATGTTGGCCTAATCAAAGGTGCTCCATCTGCCTGCCTGTTTAAAACATGACAGCAGAGTGAAGAGGATGATTAAGCGTCTCATCGTCTCATGGGTCCAGGTATTTATAACGCTTTATGCCGGCCTATTTCTGCGCCACTTATTCAAAACTGATCTCTATTGTGTTGACTCCTCCGTCTGACACAGTTCCCTCAGACTGCAGTTTGATTCTGCATGCTGAGTGTTTGTACGAGAGGAAGAGCGAGGCAAGAAGAGAGGCAGACTTACCTCGAACGGAGATGACTCAAATA
Source organism: Acanthochromis polyacanthus (assembly GCF_021347895.1). Classification (NCBI taxonomy): domain Eukaryota; kingdom Metazoa; phylum Chordata; class Actinopteri; family Pomacentridae; genus Acanthochromis; species Acanthochromis polyacanthus. The sequence continues at coordinate 5,349,734 of NC_067128.1, forward strand.
ATTACGCCGCCTTTCTCTTTAGCCGTCTTGATACGCTCACTTGAACACCGTCGGAAAAACCTCTCTTATTTCAAGTGTAAACGAAGAAAAAAAAAATCTAAGGATGCCTTTCTGGTGCCGAAGGAAGGGCTTAATGAAATTTTGATGTGGAGCACTGAGATGTATGGTTAACAGCGATGGCGGTAAATTGACTTTGTTTCTGCTCAATAAACTGCAGTCATCTGAAAGGTCTGCTTCATTCCCTGTTTCTGTCAAATTCTGTCTCTCTCTCTGTCTGCTTTTACCTCCATGTTATGCCCACTTGTATTGGTATGCAGCTCTAATAAGACACTGCAGTCATTTTTTTCTTATAAAATTACATTTCCTGCATATTAAACTAATGGCATCAAATAGCGGATTGCTTTTCTGATTTCACGCCGCATGCAAGGAATAAAACTCCAATATTTGCATTCGTTACATGTAAGTTACATGATCCTTCCAGGCAACGGGGAGCATTTTATCATAAGCTGAGCAAAACGTGAACCTTGAACGTTTGAACCTTTAACATGAGCTCTTCTCTGTTGCTAACGGGCCCCTAGGCGGCAGCTTTCCGCCGAAGTTCAGAGTTGTCTTTCTGGCATCGCCATGATTTGAATAGATTTAAATTTGCAACGGAGGCCAGGCAGCTGTTGTAGCTGTCAGTTCGATATTTGCATGGATGAGACAGAAGTGAGCTGCTGGTCGAGCTCCGCATCACAACACGGCTGAATCAGTCAGTGTCAGGCTTGTTTATGCTTGTTTTGTTTAGTTTTTTTTTCCCACCCAGACTGGTTTGGCAGTGACACGCCACCGAGCCGAACCAGTAAAGGCTGCATGTAGTTCACAAGAGTCAGACAGAATAAAAATGTACAAACATTCACTGTGAATGAATATAAAACCTCTGAATCAAACAGTTTCTGGCTGTTTTGTTTGCTCCAATAACGGTTTTACTCACTCTCGGCTCATTTTTGACTGCATTATAAAGTTGTGCACCTGGAGTGGAAATGCGTCACAACTGTAGATAATTTAGTGCTGGAATTTTAATTTTCTTTTTGTACTTGTCTCCTATCTATGTGCAATTGAAGAGCTTTTAAATGAGACCTATTGAATAAAGTTATTCTGATGGAATATCACAATTTAAGCTTAGTGTTGGCTAAATATTCGGATGGAAAATTGAAAAATAATTGAAAATCCCGTGATTTATTCTTTTCTGACAGTTTCTGCTTCTGATAAATGGTGTAATTTCAGCAAATTTCTAAAAGATAACATGCCTTTCAGACTCATTGGCAGGTGTTGAAGTCAAACATGGGGCTTTCTATTGGTTTCTAATCGTGACAAAGTAAAATTTAATTTCTTCATTATTCACTTTACACTTACTTCACCTGTTTCAAAGTTTGAAAATGTGGAAGAAAAAAAAAATTTACAGTGAAACTTCTGATGTCCACATTTTCAACATTTTTGGGAAATCTTTGAACATTTTTGGAGGAAAAAAGAAATGTTGAAAATGTTTCTTAAGAACATAAAAAAATCAACCAAAATACAGCAAATTTTGCTGGATTTTTGTTGGTTTTTATGTGAATGTTTTTAAAGAAAATATGTAATCACTTTAGATATTTTTAAGATTTTTTTTGAAAGATTTTTACTCATTTTTTTGAAAATAAAGAATTTTTTTTGCCAAATTTGGGGGACTTTTTTAAAAAATGAAAATTTTAAGGGAAATTTTTAAGGACTTATTGGAATTTTCTTCCTGAAGGTTTTGCAAATTTTCAGAAATTTGGAGATTTTTTTCTGTATTTTTGGATTTTTTTCAGACAAGGAAACCAATTTTTTTTGGTGCTCTTAAATGATGAAAACGGGATGGTTAAAAAACCTGGAATCAATATTTACAGCATTTTTCTATGAGCCCTCAGGTGTTACTGGGGCTGTACATAAATAGATATTTTACTACTTTTTTTACACTCTTTATTTTTCACATTATTCTGTCCTCCAATCAACTGTAGAAAGTTAATTCTCCATGCTAAATGTATCTTCCAACAATTTGCTCCTCTGTATATTCTATTTTGAGTCATGCTGCAGTTATTTTACAACTGAAGTATGTTTTATTTTCCTCTTAATCTCTCTGTGTTTCAGTACTTGTCTACTATTTGCTCTGTGTAAACACATCCTGCAGTTCAACCAAACATTTACTGAATTTTTGATCACAGCTGAGTCGTTCTTGGCTTTTCATTTGTGCCCTGGAGGGCAGAAGTTTTTATTTTGTTTACAAGATCTGGTGCAAGCGGTTGATTTTTGGAGATTTATTAGTTGTTTTTTTTTTAAATGGGATGTAGGCTTTGATTTGTTTAATTTTCCCAAAAGAACAAGTGTTCCTATGAACTGCTTCAGTGGGAAGTGTTCTGTAATTATTACCTCATTACCTGTAATATTACTGTTCTGTCATCTGAGGCCTTGATAACATCTTGAAAGCGTCTTTAGAACTTGTAGATAACGTTGTTGGAACATTCCCTGTTAGCTGCGTTGTGTGTAATTGTTCCTCCTGTTTGTGCTGTTGCTTTTTCCTTTGAATAATTTGACCCACTTATAAACAAAGCATTTGCAAATAAGCAAAAAAGAAAAAAAAACCATGATTGTGTTGACTCAGCCGAGCACTTTGGGCATTGTTTGATCCCCCCGTACACAAACAGTTACGTTTGGGTGCCCTAGTATACTGTATGGAAATATGCTGTAAAAAATTCTCTTGTCCCTAATTAACATCACTGTGAGTAATTCTGCTTTGCTCACCAGAGCGTTTCCTAATTGGATTACAGCTGGACATCGACAGCTGCGGTCAATAAAATATGTGGAGAGCTGCGCCGTGTCTGCTGCACTGCATGCTGGGGGTCAGAAATCAGAGGTTACCGTTGGCCACTGCGGCTTGTGGTCTTCTTGTAACAATTTGTCGACAGGATGAAATCTGTCTTCGATTTGCTCTAATAGTTCTAATTATGCCGAATCAATCAGAGAGGAGAACTATGAGCCTGAACAGCGACACTGCTGGTGAAATGACATTCCAAATTTGAGCTTTATGAGTCAACCACAGAGATGCACACCGACTCTTTCTTTCTTCTTCTATTCCCCTCCTTCCACTTCAAACACTAACCCAGCCCAGTTGCCATGACAATCCAATCCATGCAGCTTGTTTTTTGATACTGCAAAGTACTCAAACCCCCCTTGCTGCTGTGATTTGACTGCCGTCGCTGTTCCAAGCCAGGTGGCTGCTTTCCTCGGGGAGCCCTTTCAAATAAAGGCATTCAGCCAATAGACTTTGAAGTCCCACCGTAGACGGGCTCTCAATAAGAGAACACACTTCCTTCCTGTTTCATCCCTGGCTTTGACAGCAGATCCTAATGGAGCGCAGCCTCGTGTGGCTCATCAATGTGTTGTGGTGTTGCTGCTTTGGAAAAAAGACGACTCCTGCTTAAAATCCTCAATCCAGCTCATTTCCTGATGAAACACGTTTGTTTTTTTTATGCAGGGTTTTGATCCAAAGACTTGAAGTGGAGTGAATGCACCTTATTTTTGCAGTGCAGTTTAGTTTGCCTTTAATTTTCAATTCGTATGTCTTCATGCTGTGGCTGGAGGCTCTGTGTTTTCAGGTGGTCCGTCCCAGTCTTGTAATGTGATGTATATCAGGAATGCCTTGAGGGAATTTCGCTAAATTTCGCACCAATGTTCACGTGGAATGAACTGATTGGGTTTTGGTGATCGAAGGTCACTGTGACCTCCACATTCCTGCAGGGAATTTCATGACACTGGACTAATTTTTTTTTGACTGCAATGTAAAGTCCTGCATCTCTATGGAAACAAAGCAACCAAGAATAGGAGTAGATAGGACTGAAAGATGTATTTTTTTTGCTGTGTAAGAAAGTTAAAATACCATAAATCATACAAAAGTCAAAACAAAGGCAGAATTTCATTGAATATTTAATTCAAATCAGCACATACAATGTTTGCCCAAGTACCTCCAAACATGTTAACTGGATCTTTTACTGCTTGCATTTTTTAAATTTATTTCCATATTTCTCTCCCCTTTTTTTTCATGTGGCTTTCGGTTGCAGTTACGCCACTTTTGGCTCATGCTGAATTTTTTGTTTATTTTTAAAGACCTATTGAAAAAAGGGATTTTGGTGAAATATCTGAACTGTATTTTTTTTAATGTTTTCTAATGGAAATCCATGCCACTGATGAGGAATTCATGGACCATCTGAAAGTTAAAAATCCCATGATTCTTACTGATTTTACTGTTTCTGACTGATAAATGATGTAATTTTGATGTTATTTAGCATGCCTTTTAAACCAGATGGCAGGTTTTATTTAGGCTACAAGGGGTAGAACACCTGGAGTTGGTAACTGTAGATTCTTTTACTACCTACACATTCAAAGATCAGAATTGTGGTCATCTGACTGTTGGTCACAGCTGACACACTAATGGCTTTACAGTTGTTTTCTAAACCGCACAATAGATCAGTTATGCCTTGAGGGAATTTCTTCACACTGCGCACAAACGATCACTTGAAGTCCAGAATGAATTGATTAGATTTTGGTGAACAAAGGTCACTGTGATTTTTCCAGTTTTTGTGAACACAATACATCAGGAACGCCTAGAGGAAATTTCATTACATTTAGAACAAGCGGTCACTTGGATTTAGGGATAAATTGATCATAACTTGGTGCTCAAAGGTCATGTTTTTTGACTGACTCAAGAGTTCATCCATTAATTATGACAAAAAACATTTTTTTAGGTTTTTCCAGAGTCGGGTCAGGGATGCGCAGCGTTAAATTCACCTACCTAATATTATCTAAGTTCCTCTTTGCGTTGCCAAACCAGCTCTGATCCATGAGACCATAAACACAGGATTTCTGGGGTCCCGTGGGGTTTGGCATCCTTTCCAGGCAACGGTCTTGTTTTGGCACATCCAGTGGATACTCCATTGGACTGAGATCTGGGGAATTTGGAGGCCTTGAACTCTGCCATGTTCCTCGAGCTCTTCCTGAACAATTTTTGTGGTCTGACAGAGCACACTGTCGTGTTCGAGGAGTTCTGTTGCCACTGGGAGGATGCTCTTGGTCTTGAACAATGTTTACATGGGTGGTGTGTGTCAAAAATAACATCCACAGAAACATTAGGACCCCAGGTTTTCCAGCAGCACATTGTAACGTTGATGTAGACCAGGGGTGTCAAACATGCGGCCTGCGGGCCGAAACCGGCCCTCCAGAGGGTCCAATCCGGCCCATGGGACAACTTTGTAAAGTGTACAATTTAAAGAGACTTAACTGTGAATTGTAAATTTATCGGGAGACGGCCCGAATATTCGGATCCGTTCGTGTGGTTCGTGCGGCGACGCGGTGGCGGAGACGGCCCGAATAGTCGGATCCATTCGTCTGGTCTCCCGGGTCTACATTTTGCCCTCGTTTAGTCTTTAGTTAAACTGAAGAATTCCCAAACACCGGTCTTCAGCATCTTGTCTTGTGTTTATGCAACGAAGTGAAGCGTGACGTCAGAGTCGGCAGCCACCCGGCCATTCGGGTGGTGTTTACAAACACGAATGGAGGAGCCGAGATGAGCCGAAGTGGGCCGAAGGCGCAGGGACGAGACAAGCTCCGAATATTTTCGTCTGGGGGAGGAGGGAGTGATCACATAGACATATGTGTATATGTTTATGTGATCACATGATGAGATGAGCCGATAAATGCCGATGTGGGCCGAAGGCGGAGGGAAGACAGTAACGCGGCATATTCTTTCCGCCCGGTAACGTCCGACGGGGGGTGCGGGGGCGAATATTCGGATACCAAAATTAATATCCGGATAGTGCTGTAGCGAACAAATATTCGGATATTCGGGATATTCGGGTCCAGCCCTCGTGTAAACAGGAGCTTCATTGGTTAACTATGCAGCGTAGGTCAGAAGTTCATCCGGTAATGAAGTTCTCTCTTTCTCCTTCTCCTCTCTTTCATCTGCACTGTCACAGAGAACTGAAAGATGAGAAAGTAAATTAAAAGAGTATTGCAGTCAGAGCAGAGCAGCGTGTCTCAAATTATCCACAGCTCCTCCGCAGAGTGTTGTGAAATTGGCAAAAGGTAAAGGTAGCTTCGACTGAATTCATTAGTGGAATTCTTATTGTTGCTGCTCTTTCATGCCGGCATTAGCAAAACCTATTATTTCTCACCCCCTGATAACGGGAGGCTGTTTTGCTGAAAGACAGCATCCAGTAAACAAGCTATATTTTTGAAGACAATTAACAGCCAACACAAAGGAGAAAAATATCACCCAGCAGTTCTAAGAGCACATAATGTTTAAATACTGCAGAGAACATAAATGCATGTCCACCAGGTATGTAATTTTCTTTTGACTTTAAGTCTATACAAGTAGTATTTCAGCATTGGACAGTAGCATGTCTTCCATATTCTGCTTGAAACAGACACAAAGCTAGTTGAAATACTGGTCTTTTTGGTATTTATGACAAATTCCTGAAGTAAGGCAACATAAAGTCCCTCTCCTTTCATTGTTTAAACCACTAAAAATTCCTTTCTGAGTATCTGAAGCCCTGATCACATGAGACTACTATTACCTGGGGGCTTGTAATTCATGATAATTGTAGAAGTTGTCTTAATCCTGTGCAAATCTGTCATGTCTGTAGTTAATAAAGTAGAAAATCCATCACATATTACCTACCATATTTCACTAAATACAGAGTTCCTGTGTTATTATAAACCTGCATTTCATTGATTTTGAGACATTTTTACATTTTTTTGCAAAGTTTTTTTTTTTTTTTTTCCTCCACACCTCTACTGTTCAATAAATAAAGGTTTGGAGCATTTTGTGTGCAAATTCACGAAGTTCATATCGCTACGCAGCATGGAAACCCATTCAGAGAAGCTTAAATGACAAAATCTTGAAGGATGATTAGATGGATGACGTGCTCAGCAGCATGCATGAAGGAACATTTTGCTGTATTTCCAGAGGTTCAACAGTTACATTATGAATACCATCAGTGAGTTTGAATGAAACACAGACTTTGCTTATACCGTGCAAATATCCACGTAAAACGCAGACATGGGAGGCGTAATTTCTAAATCACATGAGGTCTCTCTCCATTAAAATAGGCCCTTTCTGCTTTAAAATGGCTTGAAAACACAGGTACCTGCTTTTAGAATGTGAAGATTTATGAAGTTCCTGCCCCTCACTCTACTAAGACGTCTTCATTCACTGCAGCTCAAGAACACCAGCTCACCTACAACTCTGCTCAAACACCACTAAACAATGGAAATTTTCAATTTTGGAATAATTCAGTCATAACTGGTTATACTCTGAAGAAAAATAATGATAGAAAAGCTCCTCGCTGCAAGTCGATGGGATTAGTTACTTAGATTTGTGACATATGAAACCCTACAAATTTGAATCTTTGTTTTTTTTATACCCTCATTTGTGCACTACAGTTTTACTCGGCCATGGTATTGACTACTTATTTCTCCCATGATCTGCATATAAAAAACATTGTATGTACATGTTAACAAGGGGGAAAAAACTTGGATTTACAGCCACAGTACACAAATATCTGATTTGTAGTGATCAGTAGCAGAAAAAGTTGTCTTTTGTCATGCACAACAGAAATCATACATTTTAGCAGTGCTTAGTCAGTTTAGTTGAGATGATTCACTTTCTGGTTTAGGAATGCGAGAAGAAACTTCAAGTAGCTCGCTAGTGTTAGCATGCTAATGGAAGGTCACAAAACGTCACAAGGTTAAATAGAGATCGACACGTCGAGCCTCACTTTCTTCTCATACTTTATCTTGTCACACTGCACATAAGCGCTTTGCATTAATTTATTAACCCCGTTAATATAAAAAGAGCTGTAATTGGCTCTTCTTTCTCCTCTCCTTCTTTCTGTCTTCCTCTCTTGACTAATGTTTCCAGCTGGGTTTTTTTTTTCCATATTCACTGAAAGGCCTCAATAAATTTCACTTTGCTGGAGGAATCGGGGCAGTGGATGGCTTACACTGAAGTCCCATTTGTTAATAAGGCAATTACAGGCTTTTTGCTTTCGAACAATTTCCACTGCTTCCTGCACATAACTGAATGACCAATTGCTCAGCTGGAAAGTAGAGGTTTTCAGCTCCATTTCAGAGACACAGAGTGGTCATTGGCATAGTAAGTATAGATAATCACAGAGAGCAAAGTTTTTTCAGTCCGCTGGGTTTGTTAATCATTTACAAGCATGTGGGTAAAGACATATCGTGTGTTTCAGTCCTGAATCTCCGTATCTCTGTTTTTTTAGCTGACTCCCTCTCATAAATTTTACTTTGTATTATTGATAGCTTTGATAGTCGTAATAATTACATTAGATGAGCTTTCTGATGTTTTAAAGGACTGGAATTACCACCAGCCGGGCCTTTGTGTTTTCATTCCCCCCTGCTGCTTTTCATTTTAAGCTGAATTCCTTTGTACTTAGCAATTATCTTGCTGATATCTCTCCATTTCCAAATGTTCAGAAAGCTTATTAACAACACGTAGGGACTCATTTTCACTGTAGATTATTAAGATCTCTGCATAGACGCATAATCAATAGAATCTATCAAAGCTAGACTTGTATGATATTGCAAAATAGAAATAAAATTACATTATATTTTGTTTTTCTAAAATTGCTTAGTAATTTTGGCATAATTGGTTGCGTAATAGTTGTTGTAACTTCCCAACTACAAGATGCAATTGTGGCCAAAGCACTCCAGTCTTATTGCAGTTCTCATTTGTAAGATTATCTGGAGAAAATGCTGCTACTTTTTGTTTTGAAGTCCTCATTAAGAAAGTGTGTGTTCAGACTTATGCAGAAGTCGACTGTAGCTCCATAATATTCCACTTTTAACAGCTCTGTTGTAATTTCAGCCTTCCATTTCACATGTGTCTGAGAAAAAATATTACATCCAGCTTCTCAAGAGGCTGAATCATGTTTTCAAAACCCTCTTTGGTAACTGTCAGCTGAAATCATGTCTTTTACGAGGTAAAAAACTTGAATTGAATTCAGTGATTTCTCTCTTCTGTGTTGAACTGGTCTTATATGGTGTAATGGCTGGCAAAGGCATCCAAACTAGTGTTTTGCTTTGGAAGATTTTCAGATACGGCTTTGTACTTGTCATACAGAGTTTTGTGGTGCTGATTGAATGGTCAAACAAATTAGTTGTTGCCTCGTGTTGTGGCAACAACACAGATGATGGAGAACCGTGTTTATGCTGAGCATCAACCGTTCTGTAGCTGAAACATTTCCATACAGCTAACATTGCTTCTTTGCTCTCAGCTGTGCACATGTTGAGACTGCATGACAACAAACATACTGTCTTTTAAATATTTTTTTTTCAAAAAAACTCCCCCAAAATCAAAAACTCACTTGTAGATTAATCACAGAAAAAAAAGACGAAACTGCACAAAATATCCTCATTTATAATTTATAATTTTACAGGTATTAATTCATTCTTTCACAACATTTTACTGTAAAATTACTGTATTTGTATTGTATTTAAATCAGCAAACATTTCACAGCATTGCTTTACAGATATTTGCAATTATTCATAAGAAAAAATTAACATTAATTTATAAAAATTAGGTTTACAGATTTCCCTTGCTTTTGATAAATTACTTGTGTGTTTTTACCAAATAATAATTTGGTGTTTCACGATACGTGATTTTAGAATTACACTGTATGCCAGGGGTCGGCAAGTAGATGTGGCTTCGGGCCAATATGTTTGTAAACAATCGAACAGCGGGCCAACCTGTGGGGGGGTGCGCTCCGATTCCGCGAGCAGGGGGTGGGGGGCGATGCAGCTTATTGCCACTGCTTGGGACACACGTCTCAATTCTGATCACAGATGTATTAAAAATGACTCCTGAGACACACACACATTTTGCACACACTGTTGCTCAGTGAAATCTGGCTACAACCGTGTCCAATCAGTAGCGCAAACGCGGAAATGCCCGGCAGCAGCCGACCATAAGAGTTTCATGTTGCAGTGACGGTCTGGTTTGGCTCCGTGCCAAATCAAATTTGCAAAATCATCTGGCGGGCCAGATATTAGTCCTGATGGGCCAGTTTTGGCCCGCGGGCCGCCAGTTGCCAACCACTGCTGTATGCTGTACTTAATCCACAAAAATGAAAGTATTCTGCAGATATTTGCTGTTATTTTCCTTTTTTACATAACAGTATCCTATCCTTTCTTCACATATTCTCCTTGCAGCTTTTTTCTCGTCTTTTTTTTATATTTTGCAGAGTATCAAGTAATACAAATGTTGTAGCATGGTAAATTTGAGTTAATTTGTCTCACTATTTCAGTCACATTCCATTGAAATGTTGGTGCTGAAACAATTAGTTGTGCAGCCCCATCAAAACCCGAAAAAGTACAGCGAACGACGCGTACTTCTTTAGATTTCAATCCACATTCCTCTGTAAATACATTACAAATAATGACCCATCACCTCAATTTTTCTTGACTGGTAAACACAGTGAGATGAGGATGTTTTCTGCCAAGAAATCCCTCCTGTTGTCCATCCCTAAATTTCCTTGCACCCCCCTCTACCTCTCACTGTTCCATTTCCGCTTGAGCGAATAAGTGTGTCACAGATGTGGGTCAGTCGCCTTTTTTTTTTTTTTTCCCCCCCAACTAAAGTCAATTCAATTTGGTGGAATGATATGAAGGTATCAAATTTAAACAGCTTGGAGGTGCTCTGGGGCAAGACAAGAAGCACAGCAGTCTGCCACACTTAAAATACCAGCTTCCTCTCTGAGAGACTTCCTCGAGAGAGAGCAGCATGATGGGAGGGAGAGCAACAACACCTGGCCCATTAGAGGAGAGGAGGAGAGCGACACACAGAATTAGTTTTCAACAGTACATTAGCAGACGAGCTCAAGTTGGGATGACAGCAAACCTTTCAGACTGATTTTCGCCTTTTTGCAGCCTCATTGCGCTCTGCTGATGATTGTCTTTCCCTTGGCTCTGTTATTTGTATCAGACGGTACAAGGACGCTGGGGCTGATGGAAAGGACTAATTTGCCGGCTGATTATGTGTTTTGTTCCTTGGCGACGCTGCTTGTACTATAAAGGCACAATTAAACTGAACACAGATGTTTGAGGTAAACAGGAATCTCTGCAGTGATGTACAAGTCGTCACACATGCATTTAAATCCCTGTGTCATGACACAGGTAGCACTTTTCACCTCTTTTGATCTCATTACCGCTGAGCTTTATGACTGCAGCAGCTGCCAACAGGCCACAACATTCTGTAAATGCCTTCTGTTTCAGCACCAGAGAGCATCTTATCTGAACTAGCATCCAGCTGCTGCTCCACTCAGCATGTAGTTTACTGACAATCTACAACCTACATCAGCATGCAGGCTCATGTAGCTTGTCACAGATATATTGGTATTGCAATATATGGAGATAAATATCCAGAATTTGCAACAAAAAATATGTTGAATCATTTGTAAATAGTTTGTGTTAAATAGTTTGTCCATCAAAGAGAAGGAGTTGTGGTTTTTTAGACATACTTGCAGCTTGGTTAAAGAAAACAAAGCTGCTAGCTACCATGCAAACTGATAACCGATCTTAGGAATGAAATATTTTTGTTGCATGCTTAAATTAGCATTTTCAGTTCTATGCACCACATTCAAGCTAATTTAAGCTACAAGTCAAAATGGAATAGAATCTTTTTTCTTTGCACAAGATACAACTAAATTTATTAGCAATCCTGTCAGTGCATGCTCAAATATATAAATATAAAAATGTAAAAAAAAAAATGATTAAAACAGTAGGGTAGAGTCAGGATATTGCACAATGCTGAGAGTTTAAATAGTAGAAGGTGCTTTTTTGACATTTCTGTAAATTTAACAGCAAGTAAAAGTTAAGGTTTAAAACTTTTTCAGGAGTGCATTAGAAGTGCATAGATAATAAATATAAATCGAGCTGTTCAGAAAACAATTAATTTGCTCAACATCTGCATATCATTAGACCCTACATTCCCCATGTGTTTTTTAAACACGTTACATTCAGGCTAATATAGATGCAAGTCGCAAAAATGCACAGAGAAGCCTCTAGTCTCCGTTCTGTTACTGCAGTAAAGTCAATCTAATGTTTTAAAAACATGTAGTACAGGACAGCTTAACGTCAGATTTACCCAAGCTGAAACCAAGTGATTATATCTACATGAGCTGTTTTCTGTTTTTATTTCTGAGTAGAACATACATTTTTTAACATCAATGTCACAGTATGTCACGTTTAAAACATGATTGTAAATAATATTTGCTAAATTGTGCCACTCTACCTCCAGGGAAGGCAACATCGGTATGTCTGCCTGTTGGTTGTTCTATGACTTTGGACCAAACGAAAATGAGATATTCATGGTCCTCAGAGGATAAAATAAGACCCCGACTTTCATCTAGTATTGTCTTCTGGCTTTTATATCTTGACAGCTATTGCATCGATTGGCACAAAATTTGGTGTGGACCTTTATAGCACTTTGACTAATAACTCTAAATTGTACCATCATCAATTTGTTTAGTGCTTTATAACCAAATACATGAAAAATTAATAACATTCCCATCAGTCAGAGTTATGTTACCATAGCATGCTAAACTTAGACTGTGAACGTCACTAACATGAACAAAAAATGTGTAATAATCGTATAGTACAGCTTTGACTGTTGATAGAGTGGAGTATATTAACACAAGTTCTTAATTTTGCTTTACAAATCAGTGTCAGTGTTCGCTTGTTCTGTTCAAACTCAGCTTTAAGTATAAAATGCAGGGCAAAGGAAAGGATGGGCGGAGAGTGTTTAAGGAAGGATCTGGAGGAAGAAGAGACACAGGTAGAGATTTAGAGACAGAGAGGTTTGCCTGAAGAAAGAAAGGGAGAAATGCATTTCTTTTAGCCATCCTGACTTCAAAGGGCCTTCGCTTTACACTTTGGAGGTGTCTAAATGAGGTGATGTGAAAGATGAGAGCCAGAGCTGCACTGTATCTGCCACTGGCAGTGATTCTCAAAGGACTTCCGTGAGAGGAGAGCTCACACAGACACACTGATCACTTTCAGCCCAAAGATGTGAAAACATGACTGTGCTGTGGCTCAGCGTACCTTTCAGCTGCTGCCTGAATTTCAAGGATTTCATTTGTGCGACTTCTGTGAAATGCAAACATGTGGCGAGCTGCGTATTCAGAAAAAAGAATAGTAGGAGGAAGAACAGGACGACACATTGTAGACATGCTCAGCCTGAAGAACTGACAAGCACAAGTGACTGCTGTCTACATGTACATACAATGGAAAAAGAAATCTGCCATTTAAGGAATTTTTAGTTTTTCTTTCCAGAATTTTCCATATTTTGACATAAATATCAATACAATTACTTTTGAAACACCCCAAAAAAAAAGAAAATTGTTGTTTGCGTAGCAGTGCTTTCAATTTGCATTGATAAATTCACTGTCATTTAACAAAAAATATATTTTTTTAAACAGATGAAGCTGTTAATTTCAAGTTTAATACAGTAGAATCTAAAATTAGATACAATCCGTGAGAACAGAAGAGATATTGGTTCTGTAACTTTATATAGATTTGTTTGCTAGATCTGTACATCCAACCATCCATCCATCATCCATCCATCCATCATCCATCCATCCATCCATCCATCCAAACATTTAAAAAAAAAATTTCTCATGTAAAATTCACGCTTTATTCCCCCACAGTTTCTCTTTTAACAGTGAAGGTCAAGGCAATATAACTAAAAAAAGTCTCTCAATAAAATATCTTATTTCAATAAATATCAATAATTATTAACAAATTTTAATGACCTGCTTTTGATAACAACCAGCTTAATAAAAGATCTAATTTGAATATAACCACTTTAACCTATTTGTCAAAGTTCACAGAAAATGAAAAACGCACAAATAAATATGAATCAAGTAAACAAACATTACAGAAACTCTTGATCTCTGAGTAACCTGGAGGGTGACGTGGGTCAAGGCGGTTGACCTTTAAGCCAAAGAAAGAGTTGCTTGCTCCATTATCAAGGGATGTAACGGATTGTTTATATGCTAAAGAGGGAGCATGCAGGGTCATGGGTGTTTTTGATCGTGAAGCTCATCTCACAAGGCCAACCACTGCTTCCACCAGGATTGGCTCAGTTGGCCTCAGATTAGCATTCCTCAGGAGACCTGCACAGAGGCAACGAGTAGAGGGCAAAGGGGCTTCATTATTAAGATATGATGAGCTGTTTTTAATCCGTGGAGCGGGAAGGCTGATGGGTTTGTTCATGCAAGTGAACTTTACGTCGTCATCACTAAAATTTAGTGGTGATCATTGGAATTATAATCATTATTTGTTTAATAACTGTGATTTTACATTTTGCAACTAATTTTATAGGTGGCCATTAAAAAGCTGTCAAATTTACAAGATTTTTGCGTTACGTGTAAAAACTCAAACTCTTGATATGAGGTAAAATAACAGACTCCTGCAATGTGGACCCAAATTATTAGTTTTACAACACTATTCTGGCTTTTTTTTTACAAGATTTATTTTTTTTTGCATAGAGCAAAGCGTTGAAGCAATAATACTCAATTTTGTTTAGAGGTAATTTCATTGTGTTTTGACATGAAATAGCCTTCATTGCTAATAAAAGATAAAGATGTACATATATGAAAATTAAGGCTATTTATGTATTTTCATGAGTGGTATTGTTCAGTAGTTTTTAGTGCCCTACTGCAGTAATTATTTAATTTACTTCAGTGAAACTGTCAATTCATTTTCTCAATAAAGTGTCTGTTGCTTGTAAATATGTTTTAAAAAAAAACAAAAACTTTCAAGCTTATTTGTACGGACTGTAGTGTCCGTTTCTTACTTATGTGGTTGTTAGTTAATTTAATCAGTCTTTTATGGGAGGTTTATGCAAGTTTGAGTATTTTTGTATTTTCCTGCAGCTCTGATACTTTCTCAGATGTTCCACTGCAGCAGATAAGAGTCTTGGAAAAGGCCAAACTGATAGAAGAGCAGAATGAAATGGTTGTGGAGGGGAAGCGATGGAGGAAGTGATGGGGATTGGTGTGGCACCATGTGTGTGCTGGTGGGAGAGCAGACAAGACAAGATGTGAACCGTCATCTGCGTGCACGAGAGCTGCTGGTTAGATTCAAGCAGACAGGAGAGAGGAAGCAAAGAGAGGGTGAGGAGAGAAACAGAGGAGGCAGATGTCCAGAGAGAGGATGGGTGAGACGAGTGAGGAAGAGGAGGATGTCCAGGATAGACGTACGAGAGAGGACAAGGTAAAAATCGGTCGTAGAGGCAAAGACAGCAGCAGAGAACAACAGAGGATGATGGACGGATGAGGCTTTGCTTGCCTTGTCTCGCTCTGCTCTACTATCTATCAGAGAGAACTCCACTCCCTCCAGCCTCCCTCACTGCACTCCATCCGTCACTGTGCGTGCGGGTGTGTGTCCAGGATTTGATTGGTTGCTCCGAGGAAATTGTTGACCAGTGCGAGCTGAAGAGCCGCTCACATCATCGCTCTTGGGCCCTGAGTGTTTGTAATGACTGCAGCTTGGTGAGGCAGACAAGCCGGAGTTTGGGTGCGTTTTGCAGAAACGTGGGTGTTTACGCACATCGAGTTGTGTTTGTGAATGTGTGCGTTACCTGATGTGAGCACGGTGACGTATGGAACAAAGCTTCCTGCAAGCTTGATCTTAGAATTGACTGTTTTGCGGAGCGTGTCAGCTGCTGATAGCCGCTATCAGCCGCAACCACGCGACTCTGCAGCTCGGCCTCAGAGTTATTCCACATCAACATTCCTCCCTCAGTTCTTCCTCGTTGACCTCAGATCTCAGTATCCTCTCCACATCTGTCCGACCGTGAAGCCAACTGATCACAAAAGTCACTCATTAGTGACTTAAATTAGCCTAGCCGCGCTAGACAACCCACGGCAACGAATTTAATTCTCTGCCAGGGTGGGTCTAGTTACCTTCCATAAGGCTCGAGGCTGGATTCTCCTAAAACTGGCCGGACCAATCACCATGAAGTGTAGAGTCAGAAGGCGGGCGTAACGAAGTGACGACAGAGGCGCGACGATTCTGACAGAAACAACCGGCACACAATAAACAGTTATCTTTCGACTGGGCTTTGGCCACAGCCCTTAAAGATTTGAAGCTAAAATTCAACTTGAAAGATAAACAAAGGACGGCACTGAAGTGTTTCATTGAGAAGAAAGACGTATGGGGACTTATGCCGACGGGATATGGCAAATCCTTAATGCACCAGTTGGCTCCGCTGGTTGGGAAGCTAATGGGACTTAGCCACAATCCGCCGGTGCTCTTGGAACTACGTCAGCCTATTCGTTGTGTTGATTGGTTGTATACCTACCCAATTGCTGCAGAGGGATTTGATAGACAACCTTTTAGCCCGCCTCCCTCCCTGTCGAGCTGCCCTAGACCCTTGTGCCGTCAGAAACATGGGTGTAGCGTGGCTAGGCTAGACTTAAATCACATTTTAATGACTCAGCTGTCCTTGTGCTCAGGTAATCCACTGCAAAGTGTTTCTTGACAATGACTTCATGATGGAATCGGAGGAGCTGCAAGTTCAGCAAGTTTTGATTGTGTTTGTAGTCATGCCTGGAGAAAACAGAGAGAAGGAAATCTCAAAATGCAAACCCCCCTACCTGAGAAATGGCTTTCCTCTTGTCTCATCAATTCAAAACTTACAGTGCCTTTTCTATTTGCTTGCTGCGCTGATCTATATTTGTCTGTAGTAGGGTTACATTTTAATATTTTCATTGTTAAATTAACTGTTATTTTCCAAATTAATTGATTAGTTGTTTGAATGTAAAAAAAAAAAAAATGCTGGAAAATATTTCCTGAAGCAGAAAATTACATCCTTGAAAGTCTTTGCTGCCTGTTTACTGTCATCATGATCAAAAAATATTAAATTTTAAGAAGTTTTTGACTTTAAGTCATTAAAATAGTTGTTAAATAGTTTAATAGGTGAAAACTAATTGATTAATTGTTGGAAAGATAAGATGACATTGTCGCTTAGAGCATTATTTTCATACACAAAACAAAAATAATACTGTGGCAATGCAAGAATGACTTTTTCAATAAATAATTATGACTTACTCCTTCATACCTATGTCTCATTTTTCCTTCAGAAGAACAAAATACAAAAATAATTCAAGTTTCTCAAACAGTCCCAATCGAACAAATTAGGTTCAAACAGTCTAAAGTGACATCAGACAGCTTTTCTTTTCCGTTTTTGTAAAGACTGGATCAGGTTTGGTTTTCCTGAAAACCTTGCAACTACCAACAACGTGCTACATAAAAAGGTCAACGCTATTTTGTAAAAAAGAGCAAAGACAGAAGCTGCTGGGTTTTGTTTTTTAATGGATGCTTGTTTTTGACGGCTGCTAATAACTTGGCTGAAACAGGAAACAACTGCAAGACAGCCAATTAGAAATAGAAACCCATATCTCTAAGACAAACAGAATAAAATGATAGATTTATTACCAAGTAGGCAGGTTTTGTTGCTAATTTTGTAGAGATGATGTCAAGGGAATTTAGTTTTATTCTTATATTCACACTGATTCTCCAGTTTGGTTCCTCTTCTTCATCCCCATATTCACCTTTTCTCGCCACTATATCTACTAACTACTGGCAAAAAGCACAAAAAATAGTCTCTGAAAACAGATGACAGTTGCATCTAGCCCTACAAAAACAAACAACTCTTATAAGAAATGCCCGCTATTTGCCAATCCATATACAAGGAATCAGACTGCATAAGAGCGCGTATCTTCTTTCAGCCACTCTTGTGATAAATCGCCAACTGCATTCTCTTAAATGTCACAGTGATTTTGGAGGCAGATAAAACTGAAGTATGATGCATCAGCGCTTTAAGATGCCCAAAATCTTGCTGGCAATCACTGCATGAAGAGTTAGTCAAATCCTGAAGCTCGCACATGGAAGCCGGCACCAGAAAGATCCCAGATTTTGCAGCAGTGAAAGTTGGAGATGAACTTGTTTAAGAGGCTCGTGAGCAGCAAATTCAGCTGCATGTAAATTAGGTTTCTGAATCTATGCTTTGCAGAGCTTATTTAGAAATCTGTTTTTACAGATCCACAGCACTGAATTGATTTTGCTCTCACCCACATTTTCCCTTTACACAACCACTCGTCACTGAAGAAAAATAAACGTCGTGCTCGGTTCATTACGCTCACATTGTAAAGAGAAATTGTCCTTTGCTGGCCGCTTATGACAGAGCATTGATTTGTTTAGAGATTTTATTTCATTATTTTTTCAATATTTTGTAGGGGAGTAGAGGGAAGGGAGTGAATTAGAGGCGGCAAACAGAGTAGATGGATGAAAAACAGAGTGAATTAGTTTCTCAGTTTAAATACGCCCTCGGGCAGCCTCATGGCGATGCCAGACTCCACTTTGGCTCAAGGCCTTTGTCGCACACCATACGTCATTTCTCTCCCGGTTTTGCAGCCACTTTTCACTTTATTCCGACTGATAAAGCATTTAATCCATTGAAATAATTTCAAATACAGCAGGATTTTATGTAGGTTGTAGATACTAAGCCTTCATAGCGTGTTCAGAGGACCGGAAGGAGCCCGTAAACTCTTGAGACGCTGCACGCAAATGCTCATTCAACCTTTACAGTAAATAAATTACTTTTCTTCTGCATACAAGCCCTCGACTCTTTTGTCTGGCTGTTTGCTGCTCCCTCTCCTCTCTCCAGTCAGTCACTTCAGGTGAATAGGTGTGTGACTTTATCGCTGTTGGAGAAGCTCCATAGGAACCCAAGAGTGTAGCAGCAGCAGCAGAGTTGATGTGACTCTCCAACAGGTTCAAGCACGGCTCTCCAACAGGCATTTTCGCCGCTAACAGTATGTGTTTCCTGGCAGCCGAGTGTCACTGGAGGGCCACTTACAGGGACAGGCACAGCGCCCGTTCAGCTTTAGTGTGTTTTGTTCCATATAAGTAATAGCTGTATTTATGATTTGGGGACACATCCATGCTTAGAATCCTTTGGCCCTGAGTCAGTGGGCTTTTCAGAACTCTGTTGTGTAGAGGCTGGAGCAGTACAAATGATTATGCAGTGATATTATGCAGCTGTGCCCCGGTAAAAAGCAACATTTGTCGCATTTTTCTTTTGTTTGTGTTTCATTGTTGTTGGCATGTGTGTATTACATTGTTACGATCCAACCGCTGGCTCAGCTGGATGTCACAAAAATCACCAGATGTTTTTGGTTCAGGGAAAGCAATTTATTGCTCAGTAGCAAATTTCACAGAACGGCAATCAAACAAAGAAAACGAGACTGGTGGGTGTTGCCAAATCAAAGAATCTAACAGAATCTAACCTAGCTAAACACAAACACAACTATACTCCCTAGCCAAACTTAAACACAGAAGCAACACCCACCACAAGTGACAGAAACTAATACAAACAGTGCACAGAACTAACTACACAACACTGGTACCTCAGAACACATGCATTTAATACACAAAGACTCAAGTTATGAAATAGATTCTCACAAAGTTGGTGGACTGCTATCAGGAACCGCTAAGACTGGAGGCTCTACACCGAATTAGCGGCCGCAATGGAAGCTCTAAATGTTCGTAGTCACCCCTTAGTGACAACAGAACTGACAGACTATACCGGAAGATGAACAGAACACACAGAAGCCCCAGGGTGAACTGATCACATGAAATCCCAGCTGCCACAACTCAGAGTTTGTTTGTAGATTCATGCTCATGTGTGGTGATTGTGGGAGGAGGAGTCGTGGTGGTGGGCCAATGTGTCGGGAGGTGGGGAGATAAAGGGCTGGGGTTCTACTCCAGACTCATCAGCTGAGATGAGGGCAGCTGTGGTTTCAGAGAAGCTCCCAAACCAGCCACAGCTGAGCTCACACATACAATCTCCCCATGCAAAGGCCCAAAAGGAATCCACCCCAGAACTAGACGGCACACAGTTACCTGTGGCCATAACAACATGCAGATGTGTCGACAGAGATGTCTGTTTTTGTAATATTTGCCATGAATTGTGCTTCCACTAATGCCTGTTTTTCTATCTACTATTTTATTGATTAGTCAAATAATCTAAATGTTTAATTTTCCTGCAAAAAAGCAAAATCATTGTTTCATTTAAGTTGATTTTATTTTTGACAAACTATACGCCACTATACCATGCAGCACAGTCCAAAATATAGAAACAAAGGTTTACATGTTGAAATGCAAAATGTGGGGGTTAAATTGGTGACTAATAGACTATTAAAATATGGTTTTTGTTGTTGAAATCTGTGGTACAGCACCCAAAGAAATCCAAGTTTCTATGAACCCCCTTAAAATGAAAAAGTTTGATTTACATATTAAAAGACCTGCAGCATTGACACAGTGGATATTTTAGAAGGTCAGAGCACCTGAAGCAACTCCTTGTTCTCCGAAATAAAGCAAATTTACTCTGACTTTGGTAGGAGCTTTGGATTTTAGAAAAAAAAAAATCCTAACACTGCCATCATCGTTGCCTTGTATATGTATGTTGAATTTGTTGGGAGGTATTTAAAAGATCAGGATTTTAAAGTTGAAGAGCAGCAGCTTGGTTTATCTAGTCTCAGGCTGCGTGTCAGTCACTATTTTAAGCAAGTTTCGATGTCTGACAAAGAGAAACATGTAAATGAGAGCATCTTATTTGGGGAATATTCGAACGCAGTGCATGCGAGCACAGGTGAAAAGCAAAAAGATGCAAAGTGTTTCCAGTGTGTTTTCAACTGCTGTGGTCTGACATTCAAATTCTTCCTTACGTCTCTTGAAACTTTAGTATGAAGTCAGACTTTGCTACTACTGCTATTGTCTGATACTATGATGCTGAGTGCATCTGACCAATGACTGGAGCCAAAAATGTCCAACATTGTGACCCCACAATTACTTAGAGATACAGCAGAAAAACATTTATTACAAGGAATTGAAACATTTCAGAAAAAAAGTAATAACTTACATGAGTTTTAAGCATGGACACTGACACATTTTTGGCAATAGCATCTTCAGTTGTGCCAACTAGTAATGGCAGCCCTGTCTGAGAGCTTTGCCAGGCTTTTAAGACCAGTTTTTTTACTTTTCAGTAAGCTTTGTGAGTAATATTGTCCTCTGCCAAAGTCTGGGAGGGTCTGCTCAATCAGCCCAAAATGTGTTGCCACGCAGCCTCTATGCGACAAGGGCAGTGGTGTGCATGTGTGGAAATCTGCATGTATAAATGCACTATAAAGTGGTATAAGTACAACAACTATACATCTTTGGTTTCCACAACTGTCCACCAGACTATAATAAAGGTTTTCACAGTGCTGGCATAT
Source organism: Acanthochromis polyacanthus (assembly GCF_021347895.1). NCBI lineage: Eukaryota > Metazoa > Chordata > Actinopteri > Pomacentridae > Acanthochromis > Acanthochromis polyacanthus. The sequence goes on from NC_067128.1 coordinate 5,371,144, forward strand.
ATTGTATTTATGAGAGGGATTATTTTGGTCTGTGAGACGACATGAAGGTGTTGTAGACCACCCTGACATGTTATTCCAGTCTCATCTTTGTTAACTTTGTGACACAAACCAGCAGTTTGTCAGCAGTCCTGCAAACAAAGCACATCTGACTGGCCGACAGCTTGATTCAGGCAGATGAAACATGACAGCAAAGAATCAACCATTAAATGCTTGTTAGCGGATTGAGGATCTCATGGATGTCTCTTGCTGTGCTTTGTCATTTTTCAAATAGATCCATTTATGCTGTATGTTAATATTATTGTTATCATAAAGCACAGCATAAATACGATCCATCACAAGTAGAAAGTGTGGCTCTGCTGTGTATGTTCCCCTGTTATAACACAGCTCTGTCTCAACCTTAATTTTCTTGGTGTGTATTCCGCTGTCACTCCCTCCTGCCCTCAGTTTCTTTGCTTTTCGTGGCTCAACAGAAGCCCTGAGCCCCATGGAGTGCACATCCCTTTTGAACCTGCAGGCTGTCAAGCATGCTGTTGGTAAATGAGCAAGCTAGCGTAACCTGTGGCTGTCCGTCTTCCATCTATCCCCGTCTTCGTCTCTGCCTTCCATCCTATGTTGCTTGAACGTTCTCTAACATGTTTTTTTCCACCATCGGCACAACTCTCATTTTTCCTACACATGAGCTCAGTTCACATTTACTTAAGAGCCCAATTGAAAGTCCTGCACCTCCAAGAAGCAGCACAATAGCTAGAAGTAGAGAGAACTCCTGTTTTACTGCTGTATGACAATATTGCAATATATAAACCAAAAACTGTTGAATTTCAACATTAAGAAGTGTTCACAGCTGTTACCAACAATGGAAATGAAAGTGGCTCCACATTCTATAGATTATTTTTTTTTACTGTTTTATTTTTTACAACCTCTACGAACTTTTTACTCTACTCTGCATATCAACTCTTGACACATATTTCACCATGTTGAATATATCTTCCAGGAAGCTGCTGACAACTTGCTCCTCTGTGTACCGTTTTTGCACCATGTTGCTTTTTTCTTATTGATCCAGTATGTTTTATTTTCCTCTGTCTCTGATTTGTTCTCTCTGCTATGTTTAAACACAGCCTGCAGTTCAGCCGAATATACACAGAATTTTTTTCACATTGGTTTTGGTCAAACGCTTCGGGTTCTCAGTTGCTCTGAGAAGTGCAGAATTTTTTTTTTTTTTTAATGATTTCTTTGTTGGGAAATTTGTAGAATAAAGTTATTTGATTTATTATCAAACTTTTAAAGTTGAATGTGGGTAATCCTTCTGACTGAAGTGCATGACAAACATAATTAATTTAAAAAAGACACTCAGAAAGTTGAAAATCTCATGATTCTTTATAGTTTCTGGCTCTGATAAAGGATGTAATTTTAGCAATTTATCAATGATTATCAATGAGTTTTCTTTTGGGGTTTAGAGGGTTAAATGATAATTAAGTGGTTTAACATGCAAACATGACAGATATAAAATGTTACATGTGCAAAGTGCCTGAAGCAGACAGCTAAACAACTCACAGACCACTGATGAATTTCCTGCATAGTGTCATATAAAAAACACCATCTGCACTTGCTACTTGGAATGCGTTTAGTTTTAAAAGGAAGGCAGCATGTTGTGAACGTTGCGTGAACAGTAGCTTCACAGCGGAGACAACCAGGCGTAGAAAGCATGGCCCGGGGCCACTGCAGGTTAAGCATGTTCATTAATTTCTGTAGTTTCTCTCCCGCTGGCCCTGCTTGCTTCCTGGACGTGCCGGGGCTCCTAATAGGCTTTGGATCCGCCCTCACTGTTTTGAGACACAGAAATGCCCGGAGAGAGAAAGAGAGAGACAGAGGGAAATATAAGGGACAAAGACAGAGTGAGTGATAAATAAAGAGATGAATAGATAAAGAACATATGTCATAGGAAATAAATGGGAGAAATTAAACGGGAGGAATAATGGCCGGACTGCTAGGCTGAAAGAAAGTGCTTTAATTAGCTTACTGTGCAGCATTTGCAATTATAAATCCAAGTCAGTATTAATAAAATGTCATTGGCATCAGATTTTATTTACATCTCCGTAATGAGTAAGCCTCTGCACAGTCGCAAATGCTGACTGAGGTCTTTCCAGTAATGGCTGCACACACACACATCGTCACACAGCGCGAGCAGCCTGTCACCCGTACAGGCCGTTTACCTTTAATGAATTGTCTCTATGGGTTAAGTGATGACGGTTAACTAGCTTAGAGCTGCACTAACCGTGCAGGGCCAGAGGGCACCAGAGAGGACCCCATCAGCGAGCTACTTCCCGAAGCCCCGCTGTTCCTCCAGGCCCCCATGTGGAGCTCCATCTCTCTAAAGAGACTTCAAAGGCAGCCTTTCCAGAGCCGATGTAGGCGTTGACCTTTGACTCAGAGGCTCTCTCTGTTCAAACAGGGACAGTCTAATTGATGTTATGCACATAGCAAAAAAGAAATAACTTGTCCTTGTGGGATACAGCAGCAGAACAGAGTGCTTTAATTTCCACATATTATCTGGAGACATTCAGCAACTGTGTATCCACTGTAGCAAAGAGGCAAAAACATTTAATTTAAATAATTAACTGTGCTGGATGTTGCTGCAAAAAGTTTGGATTTAGTTGTTTCATTGCTCATCTGCACTAGGGTTAAATGTGTCTTTACAGTGAAAGGCAAAATAACCTTTTTTTTCAATGAAATATTAATATAATTTCACCTTGAGTACCAAACCTGAATTTATTGAAAGATAACCTCTTGGAGACATAGCCTCTCATTTTCAATAGGGTCCTCAAAATGCATGCAAACACAAAATTGTATAAGAAAGCACTCGGTCAGAGAGTGCTGTACCCCCCCATATGGCACTGTCAGAAATACAGCATTTTTTTAAGGGATGCAGCATTCGTTTATTTATTAGTTATTAATGATCAGAAATCATGGCAACAAAGAATGTGGCCATTTAAAATAGATGTACCCACGAACAAAATGACCTTGCGCTTAGCACAGGCCTGCGTTGTGCATGCGTACGATATGTATAGATGCTGAATCGTGTGACCTAAATATGTTGCGGGCGGCAGGAATTGATGGGACTCAGAAACACCCTCACAATTTAATCAATAGTTCCTTGTATCATTTCCAATGGAAAAGTTCCGTTAAGTCTGCAGCGGTGGGTTTGTAGTAGGATCTCAATCGTGATCATCATGCAGAACGTAGTGTTCACTTATTGTCATGGTTACAGTGACGCATTGCTGCTGTCTCACAATGATACAGAAATCTTTAGCAAATTTAACAAAGACTATAAGCCACATCGCTGCCAACATCTAATCACTCGGTCCTTGTGACGACCTTCCCTGAAAATTTCATCCAAATCTGTTAGTCCGTTTATGAGTACGGACTATGAGTACAGACAGCCAGACAAATGTACGCCGATCCTCACATAACTCCGCCGCATTCCTTGGTGGGATAATGACAAATGCTTCAAATACACAAAAACAGACAACTCTCCAACCCTCTACCCCAGACCTCAGCTGTTGCAAAGAAGCAATCAGCCGCAAAATTATAATATTAATTACATCCACATGATAAACAACTGAGGTAGTTTTAGTTTTTTAGTTTTGGTTATTTTTAGTACATGCAAAAGCATAACCAGGTTGCTTCAAGACAGGAAAATAAAGTCTGAAGATGACCTGAAGCTGCAGAAAGAGGTCATAGATCTCAGAAACAGAGGAAGATTATCCAGTCAGATGATGCTTTGTACTAGAATCTCCTGCATTCAACCTCTTTGAAAATTCAAGGGACAAGGAAAAATGATATTTCATGTGTCTGAGTGGATATGAAGACGTACAAGGAGCCAGAAATAGTTTCAGCTAGGAAGGGCAGTACAATAGACTAACTTAAAACTGAATAACATCCAGTGAAATTGCAGTTTGGATTTAGGATGTAACCAAGTAGGATTAAAATATCTGTGGGTTTTATTTGGATATGTGCAGGCTGATGTACACAGAGAATTAAATAACAGATTAAGAGGCCTATGATATGTGTCAGAAGTGATTTGATAGATGGTATCAGTAAATATGTAATTCACCTAGGATATTATAGTTTGTCTTACTTGGAATGTGAAGCAATCAATTGGGCAATAAAATGAACACAGACAGACCTTTTTTTTCTAAACTAAGTCGTTTTGGGGGCTTAAGGGAGAGTTCAGATCAAAAGTTATTTAAACAAATCGATTTCCAAAAGCGGTGACTCAGCTATAAAAATAATATTTAGCTCACAGAGATGGTGCAGTACTTTATCTGACTTGTGCACATTTGTTGTTATGAAACCAGTTTGGATACAATTTCAAACTGGACTGTGAAGAATTTTGGATTTGTGATGCATCAAAATCGTAAGCAGAAATAACAGTATCATCAGAATAAAGGTGAACACAAGAGCTTGATGATATTTGAGGTGAATTGTTAGTAAAACTACAAAAAAGACGAGGTCCAAAGGTAAAATAGTGTGACTGTAAACCCTGAAAGACATCACATTGATATCAATTATGAAGATAACTAAAATGTAAATGACACATTTTGACTGTTGCAGCTGGTAGGATTTGCATAGACAAAACTTTTTTCAGGATGTAAATGCCAAATAGTCCTGGGGGGGGGAGGCTCCCTGAGGTTGGTATGGTTTTATAGATAATACAGATTGGTCAGTAGCAATTGTCCACCAACCTCATAGTTTTGAGATTGTCAGATATCGTCGCTGGAGATTGACTCAAGCCCCAATCGCTTCTTGTTTGTTGAGATAATGCTGAGTAGACACACAGTTCACTCTGGTTAATTTTCCACCTCATGTCCTGGCTCTCTCTCAGAGAGATGGTGAGTGAGATAATCCAGACTGATAAGAGATGATGTGACTGAAGAGAGGACCTCCTGTGCTGCGGCATTTCTTCTGTATCTGTTGCTGAAAAACATGACAGGCTTTTTACGGGATAGTAGCTTTGCAAAAAGGCACGAAGCAGAGCTGGTCGATGGATTGATGAATGTATGAATGGAGATGGATGAGTTGATGGATGCAAATTATACGTGCATCCTTTTATAGATGGACACAGGTGTCTTTCCTACAGTTGGCTTGGCTTAATAGAGGCTGAGCTAAGATTAGATTACCGGGAATTTCTGTTAAATCACATTGTTTGATTGTTTGATTCGACACAAAGGCTTCTGTAATTTGAGAACAAAGAAGGAGTGTTCAGTGTTGTCAGGCATGGTGCTTTATGGTGTCAATATTTCAGCACTACTGTTTTCAATTGCTGTCACACTTTGCCTCTGGATTACAATTGTGTGATGTGATGTTGGAGCTGTTAGATGCAACAGAGAGCTGTGACATGGCTTCCTCCTCCGCTGTATTTTTTATGAATCAACAATAAGGCCACAGCTTCTGTTAAGATCCACAGCGATGAGTTGAAATGCTGCTACAGAGAGCTTTGCTTCGCTGTTTGGTTTGCTCATAATGCCTATATGTAAGGCTGACTTCGTGAGGGCGCTATGTTGTGTCTCTTTGCCAGTTGACTATCATCACGCAGCTGAGTCCAAAGTGTTATGGCAGAGCAGCAGCGGAACATTGTGTATGTGTGAAGTGTTTTGCATCTAATCTCTTTCCTGCCTTGCCAGCAATGATTCCAGTGGTACAGTTCAGCAGATGACATTATCTGCAGGGCTGTGGTCAACCAAAGGAAATGTTTGTTGACTAAAAGTGTACCTACACTTTAAGTAATCAGCTGTTTGGGGGAGAAAAAAAAGTGCAGATAAGAGGACTCAACCCGCTAGCCCTATTGGCCTAAATTCATTTTAAATAAACACTCAAAGCTAGTATTTGCAACATATTAAATAAGTTGTACCTGGTTGTTGTGTAATGAAAAGAACAGCTGCCTTTATTCATGTGATTTTTGAAAACAGAACTACATAAACTAGTGGTCCCTGCACAAGAACTATTGAGGAATATATTGCAGAGAAGTTAGCTCTGTGTTTTTAGATGATATGGCATGTTGGTTGTTGTAATATGCAGATTGATGTTTGAAAGATGGAGTCAGCTTCCTGGTCTGAAAGTGGAGGCCAGTTGGAAGTACCTTTTACTTGCATTCTTTCTAATGGCCAACTCCCATGGTTGCACAAAGAAGTCAGATTCTATAGAAGTTAATGAGAACATAAGCGTACCTCTCACCTGATTCGTTACCTCAGTAAACGTTTTCCTCATGGTCTCAATTGCAAGTGACAAGTGTCCTTCAATACAGCATAATGTTGCTTATATATAATAAGGTCCCATTAGAGTGAAATGGACAATATAGCAGTAGGTGTTTTAGGGTGGGTTGAAATTGGCAGGTGACTACTGTATTCTCATGTATAGTGTCCTCTAGTTTTAAGTTGGAACAATGTAGTAGAACAATGTAGTTTCTGAAGTGCAGCTAATGAAGAACCAAAAGCCTTAGTGCAGTGTCGTAGCTACTGTCTGTAACCATTTGCTGAAGCCATTTTGTATTTCCTTTGGTAAACATTTGGTTATACTTTAAATAGCAGCTTTCAGGGAGTGTGGACGTCATCAGTTTCCACAGATACGTTATGTCTCCTAAAGAATCAATTGGAATTTAGATGAAACTGGACGCATATGTGTTGGAGTTGTTTATTCCTGTGCTTTATTTTGCTTTTTCATGTTTTTGTGTCATTTGGCTTGGCCTCAAAATTACACATTTATTTAATGTCAGCTGTTGCTGACTTTGCTTTTTCCGTCTGGTTTAGACCATGATCAAATGCCAGACATGAACTTTCAAAATGGTCTTCACAAACCAATAGGTGGCGCCACAGTGGTTGTTCGAACAAAATGCAGCCATTTTGAAATGCTGCTACAGAGAGCTTTGCTTCGCTGTTTGGTTTGCTCATAGAACCCAAAATGGGTTCTGCTCGAGGTTTCTTCCCTGTTAAAAGGGTGTTTTTCCTTGCCACTGTCGCCTTTGGGCTTGCTCTGGGGGTCAGGCATTTGGGTTCTGTAAAGCGTCTTGAGACGAGTTGACTGTAATTGACGCTATATAAATAAAATTGAATTGAATTGAATAAGCAACTTCTTTGTCATGGTGTCAGCTAGTCTGGAGCCAACTCAGAGTAAACATTAATGGTACATGAGGTAAAGCTTTCAGTCTCTGTTTGGTTGGGTCATTTCAAAGTTGTGCAAACATGGGGGTGTTCACAGGTAGCCAAAAATAAGGGTTTTATCCTGAAAGGGTATCGATGTAGCGCTGTTCTCCCTGTGAAACAAATACTGGCAATTATCCGACCACTGAGAATTGGATGAGAGCATATCGACCAACCATTCGACCAGTCCACCTGAACACAACAGCCCTAAATATCTATCGCTGCAAACAGTCTGTGTACTCTTTGGTGTCTGGTATGTTGCACCAGACGTGTCTCTGCTTTTACAAAGGAATCCTCCTAAAAACTGTTTTGAGTGTTTGTGTGGGAGTCACTCATTTAACCAACTCATCCTTCAACACGGAGTCGTTCCACTTTTGCCCTCATTTGACACTTTTTTCAGAGCTGAGTGTCATTAGGGCTGCATCTGTCGGTGCTGAATGACTCCCATGTGACATCCAAAATTGAGGCTAATGCGTGTCCTTCAGCACATGTGGCTGTTTAGACACACACACACAGACACACTTCAGCCACAGGTGACAGGTTTGATAATGGAAAAGGTCCCTTAAATGTTTTCTGTCACCTTGAGTCCGAGTGACTTCCGCGGGCGTAAAATGTCTTTTTTGTCCAAAAGAGTCTTTGAAGCCTTGGAATTAACACTGCTTCTGCTTCTTCTTCTTCTTGTTCACAGGATACAGACCTGCTGGATATAGCGTACATAAAAGATGCCAGAAATGGAAAGTGCACCAAAACACCAAAGGTAAGCTGACATTTCACAAATTTGGAGCAATGTTCTGAAAGGAACGAGGGGTGCTTTTTCCTGTGATAATGTGCTTGTTAGTGTTTATTTTTGCACATGAATGAAAGCCATGTGTGGGTTTGAGTCAGACCATGAATCCATTTAGCAAAGAATCCCATTAGGGATCGGACTGGAATTGGTTCAAGTGGTTGTAATGACTGATATTCAAATCCGAGTTTATTCATACAACACATTTTAAAATGAACAAAGTTGATCAAAGTGCAACAAAAAATAATGTGAAATGAAAGAAAACAGGACTGAAATGTGTAAAATCAGCTTGTAAAACAACATATCAAATTATAAAATACTAATATCTCACGACAGAGTCGGATAACAATTGAGAAGATTGATTTTGAAAATACGTTTTACTCACTGTAGGCTCATTTGTCACTGCAGTATAAAGTCCTGCACTTCTCTGGAAACAGCACAACCAAATTTCTTCTTGTCTTCGTCACTTCATTCTTCTGTTCCATTTTTATTTGCTTCCATACTTATTACTATTGCTGTCTGTTTTGTGTAAACGCACTCTGCAGTTCAGCCTAATTCAGTTGAATAGTCCATGAATTTTTGTCTTGTGACTGTTGGAGTCACTCACAGCTTTTTCGGGTCCTCAAAGAAATGAAAAATATTATGTTTTTGACAGAATTTGGTTAAAAGAAAGGATTTAATTTTTTTGCTGTGGTGTGCAGAAGCGACAGTAGTTTTCTGTGTAATGTCGAGTGACTGATTGATTGATGCGTGTATCTGTGTGTGTCGCTGATGAAATGCCGTCACAATCACAAACAACTTACTTTTTCGACAGTGATTCGAAGACAAAACGAGGAAGCAAAGATAGAATGACACTGACAAGATTGACAAACAGGATTAGCATGCAAACCCTGCAGTAACAGTACATGGATGGTTTCCCAGGAAAGTACGCCAGTCCAGGGTATCCAAATTGCGATTTCACAGCTAATTAAAATGCTGTTGATTGTGAGCAATGAGGGAAGAATGTGTGCACATATTTTTTTTTTTTAGAGTTTGGCACATTCTGGTGCTGCTCAAAAGCCAAATTCAGTTCTTGCATTTAATTTTGCACTTACTGAGCGACTATTAGGATGATAACCTGAATTGTCTCGCTACCCTTTTATGCTTGCACGGTAAGTCAGTTTGAAATAGCTTTTTGGATGGAGTCAGTCTTGCGATGAGATGCAATAGAAGCGACAGTGCAGCAGGAGAAGCGAGTTGGGGTCGTGCACCGCTGCTCTGTCTGGGGAGTGAGTAATGACGGAATGAGTACAATAACACAGAGAGGATTCATGCATTTCTAAACAGCTTACAGAGTGATGCTACCCAGGGAGGAGACACGACCACGTGACAGGTAAGATGGTCGAAGCATTGGAAATCCATTACTGGGAGATGGAGCGGTGATGCACCCTGGGCATTGTAATGGGAGCACCAGTGAGACACAGTGTCTGAGGAGCTGATGAGATGAGGAGAGGACGGAAGGAAAGGAAAGAGGGAGGGGGAGATGATGAAGAGGCTGCGGCCATAAGAGGAAGGCAAGTAGAAAGGAAAGGCAAGGAGAGTTTTTTTTTAATGTAGAAGACAGTTCAAAGAAAGATGGAAGTCGAGAGAAGCACCGATTATAGCAGTCAGCAGCTGCTCTAAGTGGACAGCACTTTCCATGGCATGAGGCATTTCTCCTTCACACTTTTTCGGGATCTTGTCAGAAATGATTAAGGTTTTACGAGGATGACTGCACTTTCCAAAGCACAAAGTAGTTACTGGACATAACTCCAGTTTTTATGATCCTGGAGGAAATAGAGGAATGGAGCTTTGTTATGTTAGCATATATGGCGAATTTTGAGTTGTTGATTTGTGATGTGAGAGAGGAGAAGATTGCAACTGGATGAGGACATCCAGAGGACAGAAAAGTGCCATTTGGGATCAAGGTACTTCTTTCTCCCCCCAAAACAGCCCCGAAAAAGGATCAGGCTGCCCTAAGACCGTCTTGTACTGGTAAACACCCTTGACCTGACAGCAATATCATGATTTCACATTAGATCATACAGGAACTCATACAAGAACATGTCTAATTGACAATAGTTAGTTAATAATAAACCAGATAAGTAGTTTGCCAGGTAATTAAAAAAGACAATAGTTTTAACTAGTATCGAAAACAACTTCAGTCAAACCAGTGAGTGTAAAATAAATAATAATAAAAATTGATTGATAAAATAGATTTATACAATAAAACTTTCTAATCAATGCTAATGAATCGCAGTGTATGAAACAGGATAAAGCCATAGCATTCTCTTATGTATTGACTTGTTTATTATCTTGATGGCAGGTGGGATGAATAAATTCTTTTGCCGCTTTAGCTTACGCTTTAGCATCCTGAACATTCTTCCTGATGGCAGCACTTCAAATTCAAAATTCATGATGTGTGCTGTATTATTCAGAATCTCCTGCGCCTCCCTGAACCGAAAAGTGCACCAAAGCTGGAAGATTTTTTCCAGTCAAAAAGCTTGGTGAAAGAGATGGTATTGGATATGCGGAATTGTTTAGACAAGTAAAACTACATATGTTGACGATGTCGACTACTGCCAGCATATGTAGACTATGAGCCTATGCCTGTGGGTAACAAGGTAGCAATATCAACTGGTAATGAAAACATAAATAATTCAGTTACATGACCAAACACCAAGTTAGCACCTCCCAGACTCAAAGACAGCCTTAATAATGGAGCTCCTTTGCAGTCCATCAGTACCCTTGTGGTTTTCATGCAGGCCTCCTGAGGCATTATAGTCTGTTGCACCCTGGTTGTCTCAATGCCTCAATCCAGACCCACAGATCTCTCCTAGTGCAGGTTGCAGTTGGTAGAAACTTGTGAAAAAATTTCGCGGCCTAAAAATGCACCTTTTGTCTTATTTATGTATATGTATGTGTGTAAATCTGTTCAACTTCGTGTGTTTAAAGGTGTAAATTATTACCATGAATCTTGATGAATACCTATTGTGTTCAATAGCTTATTAAAACTCTTTGATAATTATTAAAATCAAGTGAAATGGCTTATTTTATATTGCTAGACTTTGACTTCTAGCACCCAGCCTTTTAAGAGACAAAAGTCATTCATGTTATGGTGAGACTGAGTGCCACAAATACAACATAAAGACATTCACAACAAAGGAAGTTAGATTTGAATGGCTAACAATGCTGTCTACCAACAAAAATCACTGAAACTGATCCATATTAGGGTCGTGTCAATTCTCTTTGTCCAGAGTTACATTAGAAGGTTAAAAGAAGAGGAAGCAAATAATGAGAGAAATTCCTTTTTTTCTTTCAACATCTCAATTTCACATTCTACACTCTGCGAGTCATAGCACTCAGGAAAGTCCTATTTTTACTCTGCTGTTCTTCTCTCTGTTGATTGTGTATTTATATGCTCTCTACTCTTTAAAGCTGCTCCTTCTGCTCTCGCTCAAGGCCTCCCAGGGCGGCATTCATTCATTCATTCATGCAAATTGCAGGAAACCAACACACTCACCAAGGCGAGATGAGTTGTTGGACTCCTGATGACATGTCGGTAAAAAGCTTCAGGAGTGCTTTCATTGTGCTACTCAAGAGTCCTGCATCTCAGCTGAATACTGTCAGCCTCAGATACAATCACTCTCAGCAGACTGGCTTGAAATGGGCTCCAGATGGTAAAGGCTGCTTTCCCCTCGCCTCTTTTGAGCTCTTGTTTCTGCTCGAGCTCAAGTTACTTCACATTGTCTTTGAACGACATCGGTATTTCTGCCCGAACGTCATTAAGATTTGGAGCACGATGCTGTGTTCATTGGCTCGTTGCAGTGTGTGGGCCGCTTGTCTGACCTCTGATGAACCTCTGCCACCCTGCCCACGGGCTCCAGCTACTCAGTTATGATTCATACGTTCCCTGAGTGAGGACACAACATAAATACATTTCATAGAGAGGAGCTCTCACTATCATTCGAACATCGTGTCCATTTGCAGCTGCACAGACACAAATCCCACACAGAATAACAAAGCATGGCAAAAACAGCATCCTTTGTTTGGCCATGCTCGGGCTGCTGCAGCTAATTAGCATGTGTCCACCCCGTCATCATTTAGGCTGATTAGATTGGCCGCTTGTCAGTATGACAAGAGGCAACCTTTGCATGACGGGTGGCTCTAGAAATAAATCACACACCCTTAGGTCTGGTGAGCAAAGCAGAGCGCTAATGATCATCTACACTCACACATAGCTGGCTGATTTGCCAAGTGCCGTGCAGAGAATTGAGGGTATGAAGGTTAACAAAAGCAGTTACTGTTGCTTCCGAATTCACTTATTTTTACAGGATTTTGTGTTTTATCATGTTATTTAAACTTTGGTGGCAAGGAAGTAAGCATTTGCGTCATTTAGGACGTTCCTACTGCAGATAGACTGTATATAAAAAATAGATTCAAATCCAATTTGGAAGGACCTTGAACCTGCATTTTTTTAATGGCCAGCAGGAGGCAATCTCCTGGTTATAAATATTGTATAGAAGTCTATGAGAAAATGACCCAGCTTCTCAATAGATTTGTTACCTCAGTAAACATGTTTCTTAATAGTTCAGGGTCTCAGTTAGTAGCTTCAGATATCCTTCAATACAACAGAATATAAACTGAGTTGTTTTACATGCTTGTGTTTATCGTGTAGTATTCAAACTGTGGCGACAAGGAAGTAGTTGTCCATTTCATTTTGAAAGAGGCTTCTACACATAGAGATGCATAGCCTCCAAATCTAAAATATCAAGCCAATTCAGAAGTGACTTGAACCTGCATTCTTTCTAATGGCCAGCAGAGGGCAGTTCTCTGGTTGCAAATATCGTATAGATGTCTATTAGAAATGATTCAACTTCTCACTTGATTTGTCACCTCAGTAAACGGTTTCCTTATTAGTTTATGCCCTCAATTGATAGTGTAACGTGTCTTTCATTACAGCATAATGTGCTTTTTGTAAGCTACGGTCCCATGTACAGCAAACCTGATGATAAAGCAGGGTTTGTTTAGCGACTTTCTGATTGACAAGCTGCTACAATATCACATTTCACGTTGAGTTTCTAAAGACCAAGGTGGCCAAAATGCCAAAACCGAGTCATCAAAACAAAATAAAAAAATGCATAACAGCCTTCCTGGCGCCTTTGTAATCTTATCAATGCAGGTTTATTTGGTTTAAATGACCTGAACTGTGGTACAATGGCACGTGGACACTCTAATTGTGCAGTGTGCCCGTTCACAACAGGTTTTTTGGCCACAGCAGCACAGTCATTACTCCCTACCTGCCTTGCTTGGTAGATTTGGCAGCCTGTGACTTCTTCGTCTTCCCCACAATGCACCACAAGTTGAAGAGCTGCTGTTTTGGAATAATTTAGGAGATTCGCAGATGGTGCTTGATATGTTTGCATAATGGGAGCATTGCAAAAAAAATTGCAGGAGCACTGGGACCAGAGTATAACTGCACCCTGAGTTTACTTTGATGGAGATGGCGGCCAAATTTTTATTAGGTAAAATCTTAACAAAGGAGAATAGCGTGATGCCAAATATTTATGAGGTGGAACAAAACAAAACAATAGCAATAAAAGGTTACTTACTTGCAAAATCATTGCTTTTCTTATACGTTTATGGCGGTAAGAATATAATATACATTTGGAATAAAAATGGAAACTGGAGAAAAGGCGAACCAGAAGACTCTGCATGAACATCAACTTGTGTACTTTAAATAAGTCTGTTTTATTGTATTAAAGCCTCTGGTCACTTTTGCAGGCCCCACTATTCCAAATCATCCATTCATATTGTCTCTTTATTAAATCAGCACATTAGCTTGTTCCCACACAGCATGTTCCCTCTCCTCAGCACCAACCAAGCAGCTAATCACATCTCCAAGCTTTTATTTACACTTTACTACACAACTGACTTCTAAATAACCATCTTCAGGTAACTTCCTCTCTCTATTCTGTCTCCTTCTTCAATTTGAGGGGCATATTGTAAGGCTACCTCTGTCTTTCTGCTTCCTCCGACTGTTCTTCTGCATGGAGGACAGAAATGTAATCAGCATCTCACCATGCTGCTTACAGTAGGTGTCTGACAGACTAAATTACATGCTTTCTCTCTCTCTGACAGCCAAACAAATATCCATGTGTGAAATGTCCTGCCTGTAGTTCAGGCTGTAATATACATCCTGAAAATGGAAAAACTTTAATGATTTAGTGTCCTGTGCCGCAGACTTCATTCTCAGGTCTTTCCATTTTCTATAACAAAGTAAGACATCAAGCACAGACGCTGTTACACTGTGGGAGAGCAGAATGTGCAGACTGAATGTAGTCTGATAATTCAATATTCTTATCTTATCCCAGCCCGACTCCGACACGTACTGGTGATTATTTTGCTGTGTGTGATGAAGGAGGCGTGAGGATAGCACAGTTTACCCAGCCGCGCTGCATGCATGATCATACTGATGTAATACACTGATAAAAAACGATCTACTTCAAGAAAAATAATAATAAAATCATTTTTGCATTAAATTATTGTGTAGCTCCAGCAAGACTAGTCTTTGTAAAACCACTTACATTTTTGAATGTTGAAAAATCAATTTGCAAGAAAACGTAAAATTAATTTTTGAATTTCTTTAGTCATTTTATTGATCTTTAAATCACGTATTAAACAGTAAGTGGTTCATATCTGACAGATAGGAGCGTCTTGGTTTACTTGAGCAAATATTCTTCACCTGCTGCCCCTTAAAGCTGCATTTTAGGCCCATTACTCATTTCATTGTATTTGCTGCCCTTGAACTCCATTTTTAAGAAGCATTTCTTTTCATAATCTTATTGACAATATTAAAAATCTGTCTGCCCAATAAAATAAAAAGTAAAGACTGCAGTCGTTGTTGGGTTGTTTAAGAGAGATTCTAGCCTGCATGGATTTAAAGTTTCGCACTCTTGATGAAAATAAGACTGAGATCATCATGTTTGTTCCACAGAACCTTTTTGAAGACCAATCAAGGGCACTTTTGGGGTGATCTTTGACAGCCTCTGTTGTCAAAAGAAACTTTATTCAGTTAAGACTGTAAGCCAAGGTAATTTCCCATCTTGCGCCCAGAGACTGTGGAAAAATTATTGATGCTGTTACTGTATTGACTGTTGTGGGTGACGAGCAGTCATCTCTTCGCTTTCTACAACCCGTCTTCTAACTGGAAAAGTACAGTCTTAAATTTGACAGTTGTCCCACACTGTGTAGAAGCAACAACAACAAAAAAGTATAGCTAGTATATGTGTGCATTAGTAAGATAAATGAAGCAGACATTTAAATATAATGCAGAATTTGCATTATTTGTCCTACTGGCTAAACTCTTTCATATGCAGTAACTGATGACATCATTCAGTTATGCGTGATAACTACTAGCAGTTATAACTGACATGTTTTCAATAATTTGAACAGCACTGCTTATAGGTGCTGGCTGTATTTAGAGTCATAATGAAATATTTGATGGACAGAAAAGCATGAAACAAAAAGAGAACATTTAGAAGCCAAAGCAAGATGCTGTAGTATTGCGTATTTATCCAGGAGATTCTTGTAATTCTATGTTGTGATTGTTGCTCAGAGTAAAATTCCAAGTGGGGAAAACATTGGGAAAATATTGGAAGTATGGAAAATATGGGCATATATGAAGGCTAATAAAATGCATAATTTCTTGTGTTTTGAACAAATGCAGTCTATTCAAAGCTAGTTATATAGGTTTGGAAATAATTTGAGAGCACATGTGGTTTTTGTGTGCTAGTTCTACACATCAGGTCTTCAACATTGATATTTTTTGTTTTTTACCACAGCTGTTAAACAGTTGCAGCATCCTGAAAAAAGTCTTAATACATAGAATAATTTAAGTTGAGAAATGTGATGTATTGAAAGTGTAGAAATGTCAAAATTTACACGAGGTGACCAAAAACATTTCAGTGCTTTGTGCATTAGCTGTGTACGTAAGTTCAAAAGATAATTTCAATAATCACTCACCAGTGCCTTAAAGAAGAGATTGGAAATGATTAGACGACAGTATTTTCCACATAGAACCACAAAGGAAGAGGCAGAAAAAGGTCAGTAATTATTTCCAAATCTGTATTCATGTAAAGTTACAAACTAAATGTTATTGTGTTTCATTTGCAAATGCTCAGTTCAGTTTTTTTCAGTGTGCTGACTGAGTGAGTGGAGCAGATGGCTGTATAGACTCACTTGGCTGCACACAGGCAGAGGAGCTGAACCGAAAATAGAATTTTTTGGTTGTAGTATTGGTAAATTTCACACATACACACCATGTCTGCTTGTGGAGGCTTTTGCAAAAGGGGTAATCACAATCAACGGAGAGGGGAACAAATTGATGTCTGGAGTCTTGTGAAGGGAGATAGTTTACAAAGGTGGAGCGTCTGCGCTGATTCACTGTTATCAGCAGAGAAACACATGGAAATCTCTGTTCACTCCCAACTGGAAAACATCATCATGGAGGCTGAAGGATGCAGTTAAAATACCAAATGAATGAAGGGAGTAATTCTGAATGATGGACAGTTTCTGTGCTTTAAATCAGCAGCAGCACTTAATTCTTCTAATGCATTTCATTTCTCTGCATTTGCTTGCGGTGTGGATGGTAAATGAAACTGTAATGAATCGTCTTAAGTCTGCAGCACAACCGAGGCTGCGATGTTCATTTCCTCCGGAGCTATTTGTTCCTTCTGACTTTTATTGTGAGGTGAGAGGAAGTGGCCGGCAGCTCTGTTACAGTCTAAGCTTGCAGCAGAAAGGGCTGCTGCTAAATACAGAGCAGCTTGTGTGTCCCCAGCAGTGTAACAGGATCTGGGAGAGGCCAGCAGGCCATTATCACCACCGCTCTGTCTGGCCAACAAAGTCGGCTAAAGCTCTATCTCCCACAGCAGTAAGTGCTAAACAGCTCCTCTGAGTACACAGCGAGCTACTGCGGGGTTTAGATCTGTCTTTTCTAATACACTTATTCAGGACACATTGAAAGCAGCTGTGTTATCGCAGTGTTTAAAACGTGATTACAATATATAGACAGTAACCGCGAAACAGGGCCCACAGTGTCTCTGCTTTGGAGTTTATTTTTGGCACTGTGGAGCTGTACCTTACCAAATTACTTTCTTTATTCATTCTTTCATTTATTTTTTAAACCAAAGCAGACACAGTTTCTGAGTTGCTCTGGATGCGACTTTGGTATTACTGTGACACTATCTGGAAAGCAAAGCAAAGCGGAGTGAATATTCAACAAAACAAAAAATATTAACTGCTTCTTTTCATGCTAATGTGCCAGGGAGGAATGTGTTTTTTGAGTCTCCTGTGTAGGTGCACAAAGGCTCTTGCTGTGGCAGTGTTTATTTCCATCGTCTGTGCTGTCTGGTGCGTATTGATGAAGGACGGGGTCACAGTGTGAGCTCCAGCTGCAGCAATCGCTGCCCTTCAGATCTATTGATGTGAAGCGTGGGCAAGACCTCTGTGTGACCCTGGACACTGCTATACTGTAAATAACCGAGAAAGCATGGAAGTATTAGATAACATGAGTCCTGTCTGCTGTACTGTACACTGGAACGTCAATACAAGCGTCTGCAGCTGGAACAAAGTGAGTGACAGCACTGGTTTACATTACAGTGGAGGCAATATACAGTTAGGTCCCCATACATGTGGACACTGACATGATTGATGTTGTTGTATGTGTTTAAGTTGCAAGAAAGAACAAGAGGCAACATGAAAACAGAATTCTGGCCTGTGGGCGTACCATCAACATGCTAAACCTGTGGATTTCCCTGCTTTTGTGGTGACATTGCCATGAAAAATTAAAAATAAACGACTGGATCTTGAGTTCCTTAGATGTTAGGGATACATTGAGACTCTTGTGTTCACTCTTACAGCCAAGAGCAGAAGCTTGGCTTGCAGCTGAGACATTTCAGAGTTGGCAGAAGCAGCTTAGAAAAGTGAACAAGCACAATTGAGACAGCTGTTCATTCAGAATTTTTCACTTCAGTAGCAGAACTTCTTATTTTCTGTGTAGGAACTTTACAAATTTCTTACTGACTTGCAAAGCTGAGAGACTAGAGAAATGACAGAAGATTTTATTTTACATTTCCAAATTTGTAAAACACAATAAAAGTAACTTTTCACCACGTTGTACCTTTAATTTCTTTTGCATTGTGGTCATGTACAGAATCAAAATTATGAAACTTGTCACTGTTGAAATATTTCCAGACATAACCGTGAGCGCAAGAATAAATTTAAAATCTCTCCTAATAATAACCTAGATATATCTTTGGATGCCTCTGTTGGTTTTGGCATATTGTACATCGTGATGCATTTATAGCAGGCCCAGTTGAACCACATTTCAGCTGAGCCACCAATTGATTTATCTGTGTGTGCCAGTAGAAAGATAATATTAGTGCTATGCAGGGGTGTTATTTACAGTATCTAATGATGTGTGCACGAGCCTGTGTTTCAGACGTAACGCAGTAATATGCATGTAGACCTTTTGCAACCATCATCTCACCCACATCGTGGAGAGCACAAACTGTAATTCAAACCCTGCACTCAACTGCTGCACAGCTACTCGGTCACTTGCAGTCTAATAGAAATAACAGGTGATACTCGTTCCCACTCTAGATTAACGTCTCGGCTGTAGTGAACTTGAGATCATTGTCGTTTTCAAGTGTTTGAGTGATTAAATCCTTAAGAGTGGCAATTGCACAAATGGGCGCTGATACTTTGAGAGATGAGAAGCTGAATGTGAAAAGAAACTTCAGGAGGACAATCAATGCTAATGAGTCTCTGCGAAGGCCTTTCTTAGAAATGCTGCTACAGTGGTGAGAGTGCGTTTCCTCTGAAGGACAAAGTGAGAAAGACTGAAGGCAAACTGTATCGCTGAGGCTCATAGTGCAGAGATGAAACTAATTATATGGTTTGGGGATTAAACTAGAGCTGAAAGGATTAGTTAATTAATTAGTAAGTAGGTTAGTGAGTAAGTAAGAATAGTCAGCTTATTCATCAGTTACAGAAAAGGGGCAACATCCTCCACTCAATGTTTCCTTTTCTTTGTACCTTGTGGTAGTAAAGTGAATATCTTTTGGTGTTTTTTTGGTCAAGAAAAGCCATTTTATGATGTTTCTTTGGACATAAGGAATGTTGCCGGGCATTTAGTTTTATTTTAGTTGTTGAATTCAACTATTTTCCAACCGTTTTGGTAGTTAATGAATAGGTTTCTGCTTTTTAAAACATCTTAAAGTTTCTTGAATGTTAGTATTTTTCTGGTTTCTTTCCTTTTGCGTGATATTAAACTGAACATTTTTTCAGTTGTGAATAAAACAAGATGTTTGTCATATTTATCACCATTTTTAAAAAAAATTTTCTAGACCAAACATC
This sequence comes from Acanthochromis polyacanthus, assembly GCF_021347895.1. Taxonomy (NCBI): domain Eukaryota; kingdom Metazoa; phylum Chordata; class Actinopteri; family Pomacentridae; genus Acanthochromis; species Acanthochromis polyacanthus. Next base: position 5,390,560 of record NC_067128.1, read on the forward strand.
TGATTGGTTACGTGACAGATTCATTGGTTTTCAGTTGCCATTTGCGTTTGTTTACACAGCAAAACCTGAAAAAGATCATGATTTCAGGTGAAATAAACCCATGGGAACAATAAACACAAAGAATAGCCCCTGAAAAACTTATGTGCCTTACAAAAACATGCCTTTTTTGTGAAAATCGTGCATTTTGCTGTGTGGACAAACGTAATTGTTTCACATTTTTGTGAGACTGGACAAGAATCCAACATTAGTAAACTTTTTCACTGAATCAAGAACTACCTTCTCAGATTCTAAGGATGCATTTTGTCCAAATCCCAAACATATCCAGTTTTCTGTTACAGAGCACTAGTTAGCAAACAAAAATTGACACTAGAGAAGCTGAAACCGGTGAATCTCTGGCATTTTTGCTTAAAGCAATTATGCTAATGAGTAATTAATAAGTTAAATAGTTAGATTTACTCTCATTTGGCTCATTGTTTTTATCTGATCTTGAAAGTTTTCAATTTGTTTTTGCTACATACAGATTTTGGCCTGAAAATACTGTTTAGATGTATTACAAAGCCATAGTCAGGATTCAATTGGTAGCTATTTTTGTCCATTTTAGAGCTTAACCTCTTCCACTCTGGAGGCCGTATATGATATGAAACCACAATCAGCAATTTCAGAGAAGAATCCAGCTGGTATTACTTTAACTATAATGAATGTGGTATTCACAGAGTTCCATTTCTGAGGCATCAGGTTTGGTTGTGTTGCAGTTGAGATATTTTAGATCTCACACTAGCCTGGGGTTAAGGAGATTTCAAAAATCTCTCAAGTGTCTCTGATCCACACAGCCCAAGGTTGATCATGTTGGTGTTAACCGTTTTACAGCTGTCACTTACTGACTTCAAGGAGGTTTTTCAGGTTGGAAATTTTAAAATTCATCCTGAAGGTAAAGGGGTAAAAACAGATGATGTCAAGCATGCCTTAAGATGTCCCTGCTTAAGCAAAGTTGGGTAAAATACACCCATACAACACAGTTAATTGAATGAAAAAGGAGAGTGATTTGTATGTGGTACATGTGAATGAATGGAGTGAAGTGCTGCTTGTCCTTCCCTCCCAGCGGACTCTGCTCGGAGACACTTTAAGTTCACAGAGGCATAAAACTGTCTGTCAGTTGACAGGTCTGCAGAGAGAACTCCCACACAGGCCCGTTTTAGACACAAATCACACATGCACATACACATCAGCACGCATGCAATCATACCCACGACACTTTGTGTTATGGCGGCCGCTGAAATAAACATGCCATCGCACTACCCAAGCATGCGCCCCCACCCGCCACCCCCAGTGTTCGACTCCCCCCATCTGTCTCTTCATAGGCAGTCTGGCAGTCTCGATCAGATAGTAAGTTCAGCCGGTGCCAATATGCGAAGCAGAGATTGGAAACCATTGCCCTGACTATCAGTTTCATCAGAGGGATTGGCCACAGGGCAATTGGCAGCTTGCAGTAAGAGGTGATTAAAGTAAACGGGCATATGGAGTCATTGATTTTCATAAAAGAAACTGCAGCACCATTTGTCATCAGCCAAAGACAAGCAATTGATCAGCGTCATGCATCGACGTAACCTCCGGGCGAGCAGCGGCAATGAGGAAACGGGGTAATGTAAGAGAAAAAGAAGATGAAGCAAAGAAAAGGTTAGGGTGATGGATCCTGATGGGTTCGGCTTTGATTCTCCAGTCATTTACGAAGGTAATTCCCGCACACAGATGAATTCCCCTGATGTGAAACAGGCTGTCTCACTGTAGAGAAATCGAAGGGGAAGCCAGTAGACTCTCATCAGACCACCTCAGAAGCTAACATGAGTCTGAGCTACTAGATGAGGATGAAAATAGGGCTTAACGATTTTGGAAAATAATCTAATTGCGATTATTTTTGGAGATATTGCGATTGCGATTTAATATGCGATTATTTTTTCAAACTACTATTCTCATGTAAATGTCATTGATCACAACCAATAAATCAGTCTGTTTCATAATAAACTGTCAGATTTATTTAAAGTGCAAATTGCAACACTGAAGAAAACCAAACGGTGGCTGTACCTATTTAAAACTTCAAGTCTTAATCTTTCACGTTGAATAAAACGTGATGTAAACATGTGGACTGCACTTCTTACATGCAGTCTGAACTTAACAGTACAGTCTATACATGAATAAATTATATATGCAAAAATAAAACTCACTGATTCAGTAACATTACCCATCTGAAAGTGCAGGAATAATAAGAACAAATGTCAGCTTGAACATTTTAAGGGAAATCAAACTCCCAGTGCAAAATAAACTACTGTATGTTATTATGAAACACTAAAGGAAATACAGCATTATATTCACTCAATAACAGCTGCACACAACATGCTAAAGTGCAAAATGAGTATGGCTCTATTAGTCGTAAAGTTTCTTTGTATAGTTCTTTGGAGCTTACATATTTTTGGCGAGGAATACCAGCATGTCAACTTTGGCTGGTTTTAAAGATGAACGAGTGCAAGTCACGATATTACCTCCAGTGCTGAAGAGACGCTCTGATGGAGCACTTGTGGCAGGGACACAAAGATACTTGCGGGCCATGTTGCAGAGTCGTGGAAAGTTAATCTTGTGCACCTTCCACCAGGCTAACGGGTCCTCTTCTCCATCAATGGTGGGGGTCATGAGGTAACTGTTTAACTCTGCTTCAGTGGCATCTTCAAGTTGCACAGGAGCAGATGAAGAAGCCGCAGCAGCCTTGAAAAAGCTGCCCAGAGATTTCTTGACTTTTTCACCACATGGCACCGCACTTGGAGGCCTCGGAGTGGCTTCGATCCGAGCTCTCTTCTCCTACCAAATGAGAAAAAAAGTTAGTTCACAAATAAATATAAAGTTTGTTTGTGATGTCATAACTACATAATTTAACTAACCTGGTTATGTGTACGCCTTGCTGATTCCAGCATTTCGTTCTTGATTCGGGTCTTAATAGCTGGAATGTTGTCGGCAGTGATGTACTGGGTTTTGAACCTGGGGTCCAGAAAGGATGCAACATCCAAAAGCTCCTGGATGCTGTGGTCACTGTATTTCTCATTGAGGTAACCCAGGACCTTAGTTTTGATTGACCTGGTCAAGTTAGTGTCCTCTTGGTCTTCAGCCAGCACTGATGTGGTCAGAAGGTTAAGAACTGGTTTGAGGTAAGAGATGCTCACATATTCCTCCCCAGAGAGAGCATCTGTAAATTCTAGGAGAGGATGAAGTGCTTTGTGGACAGATTCTAAAACCTCAATATCCTGCCAGGTAGGAATGAGGGAGCGTGCATATCGGTCACCTGACAGAACATGAGTAATAGCTTTGAGCTGCTCTAGCACCCTGGCTATCATCATTTCAGTAGAGCCCCATCTTGTTGGGCATTCAGTGATGAGGCTGTGCTCAGGAAGTTGGAGCTCCTTCTGTGCTTCAGTCATTGCTGCCTTCTTCTTCCAGCTGTGGGAAAAGTGCCCTACCACCTTTTTGCACAGCGCGATTGCTCTTGACACCCTGTCATCTTTGAGCGCATGTCCTGTATAAAGAAAAACAGGACAGTACTTTAGGCGGCGGCGGCGTCGTCATCATCATCATCATCATCATCATCGTCAGTGGTGGAATGTAATTACTTACTTACTGAACTTAAGTATTTTTTGTGTAATTTACTATTAACTAAAACTAATAAGCATTGCATTTACTTTTTTTTTTTTTACTTTTATCCATTTTAAAACAGTATCTACTACTTTTTTGATTGTGGCTTAAGTGCAAAGTACTTTTTTCCCCAAAATTAACTCTTTTGTTTTGTTTTGTTTTCATACATGCAGAATGTAAATAAAACCTTGTGCAATGATATGGTAATCTATCAGTAAATGCAGTCTGTGCTAGTAATATTTACTTAATATACAATATAAACATTCATTTTCTTTTCTATTTCACGTAGTAAAAAAGTGAGTATTTCATCCACCACTGACCATTAGTATCATCATCTACTAATTTACTTACCAATGGCAAGATGTAATCGGTGCCCAAAACACTGCAGCCGGGTCCATTCATTTAGCCGGGCTGCCATCACCATATTTGATGCGTTGTCGGTTGTTATGCAGATGTGGTTTTCTTCATGAAGATCCCAGCTGGCAAGTCCCTCTCTCATCCCAGCCGCAATGTTTTCTCCCGTATGGTCATCCGGAAAGTAGGATGCTTGAAGGCAGCGCGCTTTAAGATTAAGGTCTTCATCTATGTAGTGCACAGTCAGACTCTGATATGGCTCCGCTGTACGGCTTGACCACAGATCAGTTGTTGTAGCGAAATACTCCACAGTTTTCATCTCCGCAGCCACTTTTTGTCTGCACTTTTTGTAGAGCTCAGGTATGGCAACATGGGTAAAATAATTGTGTGATGGTAGTCTGTACCGTTTGTCAAACTTGTTTAACATCGCTGTAAACCCAGGCTTCATCACAATACTGATGGGCATCATGTCTTTCGCTATGAACTCCGTTACTGCCTGAGTTAATTCCGTGTGCTGTTTTGAATTACGTTCATAAGGAGTAACACTTTCAAACATTTCGGTCAGTGATCCCTGACGGCTGGTACTTTCATTTCTTGACGTTGAAGACCTGGGTGGTGGCATTCTAGCCATGTAACTGTTGTACAAGGCATTGTGGTGTTTTTTTAAGTGTTGATGCAGATTCGTAGTGTTCCCACGTGAGGTAGCAACAGTGGCCAAGCATGTTCGGCACAGTACCCGACTTTGCGCAACATCTTCTTTTTTTAAAGCCAAAGTAATTCCACACAACAGACGTGCTGCTCCTCTTTGGTACAAGGCTCTCACCTGGGTTAGCTTCTGACGAGCCTGAAGCCATTGTGCAACAGGTTTAGTGCAACCGCGATGCTAGCTTCTGTCTGGCGCTTGCTACTCCGCTCCGGCCAGGTGTGATTGCGTCACCGGATCATGTGACCACATCGCAGGCCTCGCGATTAGCAAATCTCGTCCTGTCCTATCGCGATATTATCGCAAATGCAATTAATCGTTAAGCCCTAGATGAAAAGGCGAAAAATGACTGAAAGGATGAAATGGAGACTGTGATGATGAACAGAGTGGCCTGTATCAGCGCAGAGGGAGAGTTACCCGAGTTGGTCCAGAGATTGCTATCGTGGTGAAAAGGCCTGAAGGAGCACAATGGTGCACCTGTGCAGGTAAAGTTTCCTCCTTTTGCAGAACCTTCCCTGGAATGTCTCAAACATTTGGGAAAGAGAATCCTCTTTGTGCGTTTTTTTTCGTTTAGAATTTTTGTTTGCTTTGTAGTGAAAAAAGGAGAAGGAACATGAGTTTGTTTGTCAGCTTTATGGATCATCCATAACAAGCAAGAACAGTCTTTCTCATTCAGCTTCACAAAGGAGCTGTAATATATAATAATTAAAGACACTTTTGGATGTAATCATATTTAAATATCTTCACAAATCAGCTGAACAATGCAAGAATAAATAAAATGTAAAAAGAAAAAAATCACAAGACTTTAAATGACAAACCATAGCAAAACTCTTCAAATTATGTGTCTTCATTCATATAAAAGTTGCAGTGATGGAGCAGTGGAGTGTCCAGCTACTTAACTGAAGAAGCTCCTACAAAAACAAAAGTCTTGAGAACTATCACTGGACTGTTGTGATGACCCTTTTCTTCAGTCGCCATTCTGGTGTGGGTCCAACCAGTGGAACTTGGCACACACACGTCTCCGAGTCACTTGATGCCTGCTGTGAAATCAGATGTGACATTTTGTTAACCCAGCAAAGGTCGTCCCACTGGAACTGGAGCTGATCAAATAAGAACCAGTCAAGACAGGAGCTCTCAGACGAGAGAGCAGGGTCGCTGCCAGCAGTAAAGTCAGCATTTTAGCTGGTGAAGAAAAATTGGCGTTAGCACAGACACACATTCAGCTGTCATTTTTGTTCCTTACAGGCGGGGTAAGGTTAGTCCACACTTACAGAATAGAAAGAGAGGTGCACACCCACACAGTCCTATCACTTGAGCTTGAGTACTCCTTTTCCATTATGCATCAAGCTCCACACATGTTCATGCAAGGAAAAATGTTGAGTTTTTACCTTGTTAATATATTCATATGGTGATTTTATTGCAAGAAGACATATAATTTTAGAATAATCATACCTTACAACAACACAGATTCAGACTAATGGGTTTTTTACAAGCTTGGAAAGTCCTGAACTCGATCTTTAAATTGGAAGCAGGGCTGATCAGACAATTTTTAACTGTTTATTGTCATTGAGAATATAAGCCTGGTGCTTTGTTTACATCTGCTGTTATGCATGTGTTGTAAACTTCAGTAATTTAACTCGTATGTGCAGCAGGATCCATCATTTATTGATAATTGATCATATAGATTTAGCACAGTATTTATTGGACATGCTGTCAACACTATTGACACATGATACAGGACACAAAATGAGCAGTTACATATATAAAAATATCACCCAAAATGATCCCATTGTGACTTAATACCTGTGCACAGGCTGGATGTCATTAGGCCTCACAGAAGACTTTGTCATGGTGCCCCTTTTAGGAGTTGATCCCCACAGTCCTTAAATCATGATCAGGGCCAATTAAGACATTTTTTTTAATTATTAGTATCAGCAAGGACCTAAGTTTCATCTTATGTTAATGTCCACTGTCAGGTGTTTTAAATTTTAGTAATTTAATGTAGTTTCAGTCCCAACCCGATTTAGTACATGTGTGCAAGTTGGAAGTCATTAAGCTTGACAGAAGACTTTGTCACGATGTCCCTTTACTAGCTAAACCTACACAATGCTCTCTGCTTGCCAACATGAAGAAGAGCCCACCTCCTTTGGTCACCAAACTATTAACAAGTAAGAAGTTCACCAGCTAATACAGCTAATCTACAATACCAGTATACGAACCAATAAATACTAAATATTAAATGACTCACATCGGAATAGTTAGGTTAAAAAAAAAAGCAACTTGATCAGGACATCCCTGTAACAAACTTAAGCAACCAATCCTGTGTCATTATTCTTCTTTAGAATCCATTTCTGATTCAACCATATTTGGGTGAAGTATTTAAATGTTACAACTTGCCATTGTGCAGTGTAGAGTAGTTTTAGCCTTTGAACAGAGTCACTGGTGTTTTCGAGCTGCAGTAAATGGCGATATGTCTGTGAAGAAGGAGGCAAAGACTTTATAGATTTGCACATTCTAGAAAATGCAAAGTTGTACTGCTACATCAAAGCCATTTTAAAGCAGGAAAGAATTATTTTCAAGGGAAAAAGAAACTTCTAAACCCAACAAATGCTACAAAAAGTGGCATTGTTCTAATTTGTATTCAGGCAATTAACTTGGCAATGTTTAGGCTGATATGGTCAATTTGCATTTATTCTATATTCACTTCGAAGCATTTACACTTGACTAACGAGTTGCTGCAAGAATAAATTTACTAAACAGCACATCGGGCTCATTTTAGTTCTGTTTTGTCATTTTCAATTTGAACAGAATATGCGTATAATTTTTTTTAACCGAATCATTCAATTTTTTCATTTTTTTCTGTCATGGAGTTATTCCTTCCCATATAAACTGCAGAAAAACCTCATGAGGTACAAAATCCCCAGTTTGTGATTGGCTGATATAAGCTGTAACAGCTATGTATCTTTGTAGTGATTCATTTAGTCTGCCACGGACAGGTGACTTACTATAAGTCTACGATCTGTGGCTCTTGGCAGTCCTAATATTGACTGGTCTCAATTTAGCTCTTCCATGCAGTTCAATCAGCATGTGACTGTCAAGATATTGAACCAGCTGCTCTTTCCAGCCATCAGCTAGTGATCCCAATCATTGCTTAGTAAGGCAGCGTTCGACTCCACCGGGGGCACCGACCCTAACGCTGCACCTTGTTTTGCTTAATTCACAGTCAAGGGATTGATAAATGAGTCTCCGAGGATTGGTTCGTTGGTTTTTAGCTGCACTAAATGAGAGCGTAATCAGGGCTTGATTTTATATAGTGATGAGTGTCTCGGATAGTCAATCAATGTAATTATCTGAGACAATTATCCCTGAGTTTTAATGCCTGGTGAAATTAAACCAAGCAAACAGAATTAACTTTCAGCAGAGATGTGCGGCACTGTCTATACACGACGATGTACACTGGCCACCCTGCAGGTGGGTATGAAAGATGAAGGGGTTATAGCCAGTCTAATAGGTACGTTACCATGGAAACCATAGGAAGGAGACGGAGCTAACAAGGGCAGGAAAGGTTCTCTGACACCACAGTAGCTTTCCATTTTGACAGGAGAGTGTAGAAGTGGTCACATTAACCACTAATTAGCTCTCCTTTCATCAGCAAACCTTCATACCTTTTCCACCTTTCTTTTCTTCTTTTCTGTGGGTTATTTTTAACTGAAAACCATAACTCTCAGGCAGTCTGGGGACTTTAACTGCAGTAATTGGAGCTTTATTTTCTGTGACTTGTTAGCTGTTCCACACTTGTGATTCTTGAAGTGATTGAGTGACAAGAGTTTTTAAAAAGTTGTCATTAATTGTAATACTTTCCCCAAAACAGACTGTTGCAGCATCTGTTCTTAATTAAACCGGCAAAGTGACACAATGTGCTTTCAAACATTTATGTATTTGCAGCAAGAGAGTTTTGAGTTCCCGTGGCACAGCTTAAGAACCATTTTCATGCCAATTTTTTACTTCTTGCAGAATTTTTTTCCAAGCAAATCTGTAAAAGTAGATGACTTTGGAAGCAAAAACATCTGAAATGACTCATAACTTTAATTGAAACCTATAATCTTTGCTTTGCTAATGATCATGAATGCTAATGAAGCAGAGCTAATGCGGCAACACTCACCATCATGGATCATTTTGGATATCTCATTTTGAAAACCAGACTCTGCCAGTGAATAGTTAAATAAACATTCAGACATGCCTGCAGGCAGAAGCGAGTTTCTCCCCCTTTCCTTTCTAATTTGTCCGGATTTAATTGGAGCGATCAATATCTCCTCCAGGTTTTCCACCATACTGTTATCATCCATTCATTCATAACAGATATGTGATGCGCAGATTGTGGAGGATGGATGAGGCGAGCAAGGGGCTCTTGGGAGTTCTGTTAATTGCCGTTTCGGTCACAGCAGTCAGCTCCTAACACCGTTAATCACATAGGTGAGACTGGCACACATGGGTGAGCTTTGTGTGATCACTTCTGTGGCTGCATATGTGTGTATTTGTGGGGAATTTTAAGCACCTCTTCGATACAGAGGCATAAAAAGACAGGTGACCTTTCTTACTCCCTTCCGAGCACATAAGCAAGCCAAAGACTTAATTGGTTTTCGATAGTAAATCTCAGGAGGGTTAGTCAAGAAAATGTCTGATTCTTACAGCTGCTGCTGCAGAAACCACAGAGCTCTCCTGAACTATTTCCCGGGCAAACAGAAGTGGAAGCCACATTCACTTTGTCCCTTTTCTCTCTCTTGTTCTTCTTGAATCATGTGTGAGTAAACTGAACTTGCATAGTTGGTCTTTTTCTTCTTGAGTGTTTTCACTTTCTTGGCATTTCTTTTTCCTCTGGAAGTTGTATTACCTTTTGTGCGGCCATTTGTTCGCTTGGATGAGCTCCCCCATTACCATTCTGGACACCACATGGTTTAGAAGCTGACAGACTGCAGGTTCTGTTTCCAAAGTGTAACACTTACCAGAGATGCTGACAAGTCTCTTGAAAAACATGTCCACTTAACAAGTACTCTGGCCTTGTGCAGCGTTATAATCTTATTCCTCTGAAAGGAAGTGAAAAGTTCTATCACCAGCTCGTTTTCCTCGGTCTGTTTTACCCTTTGTTATACCAGCTTTTTACTGCGTTTCATCACCTTTCTAACCATGTCTTTTGCTAACATTCAATACTCAGACAGGTCTTTCCATTAGCATCAAGAAAACTGCACTTGATCCAGGAATACCTTCAGTGGAGACATTCTGCTTGAAACAGGTGGAATTATTTCATCCCGCTGTGTAATGTAATGTACTGTAATAATGGAAATATTTCTCTGAGCAAAGCCGCTGAGAGGTCTAGTGTCACATACTGTACTCTAGGAAGTCGTACTATATAAACTAGCTCAAGGATATAATAGTCTTTGCCAGTATCTGCTGTTATGAGTACAGACCGGCTGTGCAAAGTGGTTCTGTGAATACTGATGATGCTACCACCTAAATCTGCAACAGCTACACTGGTGCAAAATCTACTAGTTTCACAATTTTGAGATGCCTGTGTGTTTTTTTTTTTTTTTTTTTTTAACCTGTTCTTTTCTGCTGGTGTGCATCCACACCTAGACTTTCAAGTTTCTTTTATTTTACACATAAAAATGGCAAAAAAAAAAAAAAAAGTCCACCTATGCCTTATCTTAGCAGACTTTAAAATAAGATTGCATCATGCACATAAGGAGCAACTTCACACATATCCTTCTGTCTAATTTAAAACATGCTCACACACAGGATAGTACTTAAATTATTCCGCTAGACGAGGGATCAGGGAGCAAAGTGCCACCTCGCGAGTTCTCATGGGGAAGCAGATGGAAACAGAAGGGAGCCTGTGGTGCAACAACTTGCTTTAACATTAAAAATACTTTGTAGTGGAAAAAGAAACAACGGCAGAGAATGAAACAAGTCTGTTTATTCTTCAGAGAAAACTGGTAGTAAGATTTTAACTCTTTTAATATCTGCAGCTGACATTAGCCTTAAGGGCATGAATATTTACCGTTATCTGTCATCATAACCATCCAATAAATATCAGCCATGTTTGATATTTTCAGGGAGGCCTTGTTGAGTGATATTTATTTGGGGTTATAGTGTTTTGCTTTGGCATTTCAAATTAGTAAACTATCTGTAATTTTCCAGTTACAATCAAATCAATCTAAATGATTCCACCTCCAAATACAGGAGCAGTTAAAACTTGAATGTGGGATCTTGCTGTTGCAGATAAAGATTTTTCTGTGTACCCAAATAAAAGGGGATAGTGACACCAATGTGTGCCATTAACTACCGTCATGAGCACAGCCTCACTGTGCCAAATGGAACTGTGTACACTAATGCATATTTTAAACAATTTTCTTAACCAAGAAGTCCAGTCAAATTTTGAGTAATCATTAAAGGAAGTGAAGTTCTTTCTGTATGCTGATGATGAAGCCATTTTTAAACAGAACAAATAATGTTTGCCATAAGGGGGACTTGGTTATATTAACCACTCAGGTACAGAAGCTTCAACTCTTTTTCAGCACGTATGGTTTCACTGAAAGCCATGAACCACGACGGAAGTCTTTGTCATGGTGGCCCGTTGTTAGCTAACGATGCTTTCTGCTTGCAACTCTGCATGTCATCCGTTGAACAGCCGCCTCAGGTTCCTATTACATATAAACAAACTACAGTCTTCTGTCTCCTTAACCATATACTACATCTTACATACAATATATCGTACATGTTTTATCCTCTGCCTTATTGGGTTAATACAGTTATAGTCGGTTAATTTATTAACTCCAAATAGGGAATTGACAGTTAATCATGATCATCAATAATGACTTTTATTATAAAGGCTGTTTTGTGATGTTTCACTTGCGATTTTCTTTGGTTTTCAGTTCCCATTTTGTTTTTAATCACATATTTGGTTTAGTTTAGGCTCTACTACTCTACCTGGTTATGGTTAAGTAAAGATGGCTTGGGTTAAAATACAAACATAGGTCCTTCTCAAGAGTACCTCTAAGAAATTTACAAGTCCCAGCCTTCTTGGTGAACATAATACGTTTTGCAATGTAACTATCGTACATTTTTTCTGTGACTGAAATGAATTATGATGATAAGGTACTCATTTATCCGTATAATAATGTGAAACAGTTATAATCACAACCATTGTGGCAGTCGTCAATATGTTCTTTTTCAGAGTGGAAGAGGATGAATTGTCTGACTGATTTTGGCTGAAATGTTTCAGCTTGGATTCGTCGACTGACAATTTTGGAAACAGAAAATGCAGCAACATTATGTTTGGCCTGCCTGTTGTGCAAGCATCTGTTATGTTACAGGAAAACAGATAATTTGTTGCTTTTCTTTAGAGTTTCTGTTCATCTGTTGATCTGTTCCACATAGTTCTTTAGGTCTGTTCTCGTTAAATTATATTAGAGCAGGCTTAAAGTTGGATGGGGCTGTCAGTTGTCGAGCTTCTGGAGTGAATAAGAAGATTGATGAACACAATTTTCACCAAAAACTCTTCTAGCTCATTTCCATAGTTTGTTCAGTTTCTTTCCCTGACACAAAAGCAGCAGCGATTTTACTAAAAGCTCAGGATCTTTCAATTTCTTTTTCTCATACAGAACCAACACTGTCAGTGGTAGATTACAAGTCAAAGGTTTCTCTGATAATCAGCTGTTTTGGATTGTCTGTCTTGTTAGCAGTCGACAGTCATTTTGTCTAGACACATCCCCTGGTCTGCCATTAGAAAGCCCAGACGGGATAATTAAGCTTTGGTGCCATAGGTGTCTGTAGTGTCTGATAGGGAGCAGCAGTGGATTGATAATTATCTTTTATCAGAGATCGTCACACGGAATCAAAACTGATCAGATATGAAGGCTGGTTCATCGTGGAGTGTTGATTTCTCCCATCATGTGTGTGATTAGCACCATGGGATCATGCCATGGGACGTCCCCAGATCACTCAACGTAGGCCATAGGTTTAACCAGCCAGTTGAATATTGTCACATATCCAAAGGCTTGTTTAAACATTCGGGAAGTCTTTGTTGGCAGATCAGTGGAGCCCACAGATGCCTTACCAAATGGGGCGTTGTGTGAGGGTGGTGGGTGGCTGGATGGTTGGTAGCTGGCATGGCCTGTTCTGACAGATGGTCTGGGAATGTCGGGACAGCAGGCTCTCTGTGTCACAGCAGAGCTAATGATGGCAAAAGGCTAAATGATGACTACAGACAGATGATAAATCACAATTATTGCCGAGCAGTGCTCACCAAGGAGCCTCGGATGTTTGCGGAGGGATTTTGAGGTCCAATTAGGGATGTTTATGCTCGGAATTATGTCATCTAGTAAATTTTTGCTCTCCATGTGGCAAACAGCGTGTGAACTGTCTTGACAGCGTGCGACAAAACAACTGTTTCCTCGTGTTTTGCAGCAGATTGGGTGACCCAGCATGCCCTGCTGCCTGAAGCACAGAGCTGCTAGCATCCTTGCTTTCATAAGAGGGGAAATAGTTCCACAGTGATTTCACAGAAAGGCAATGAGCTCTGATGTGAGAGGCAGATTCACTCAGGATCTGTCGTGACAGTGCAGTCTTGGATTGAATTTGTCCTATGAGACATAAGGGACTGTTACGGTTTATTTCAACTTGGCGTATTTCCCATTAATGTGACCATTGTTGCTCTAAATGTCGTGCTAACTCACTCTGTTGTAAAGATTCAGGGGAACAGTGTTTAGTGGGAGGCAATTAGTGGGAGCTCCCTGCAGCTTTACGAAGAAAACAGATTTTATACATTTGTTTCCGAGTCTGACTGAACAGAAATTAGCCATCTGGAATGGATGTTTTCCCAACTGCATTAGCTGTTACTCCAAGTATTGACAGCTGATCCTGATCTTTTCTTCCAGTGGCTGCTGGAGAGGTGAAACATCATCTCAAGGATGTTTATCAAAGCTGCAGATTGATTAGTTGTAGCTCACTGCTGCAAGCAGCTCTCATTCAAGGACACATGGAGATTTTCCCAGTTTGTCATCAACAGGTCTCACTGTGTGCAGCAACAGTTTCCTCCTCAGTTGGCAGCAGCAACCCAGTCCATACAACTAAACTGCATTCTGCTATGTTTGAGAAGAGTGTGTGTTCTGTTGGATTGCATTATTTTGCAACGCTTACAAATATATTTCTGATCAATGTGTGTCTTTGCCATTTGTTCTGCCGTTGCTACTTTTCAGCCAACCAATCATATATTAGATGGGGTCAAAGTTGTCACCGTGGTAACCCAAAAAGTGGAGAAGGATTGTATTTTTGCCCAAATTGTGATATGTGTCCTTACTCCAACCAAGAAATAGTGGTGTCTCACCTTAAGCATGTAAAAGTGTCCACTTAAGCACGATATTTCCCTAAAGCTAAGTTTTGGTGCCTAAAAGAAAACAAAAATAAGTGAAAACAAAAAGGTAAACAATGACATTCAAAAATGTAAGATTGAGACTGATGGTCTCTTCCACCTTGAGATGCAAACCTGGATCTTCTGGGTGAAGATTGGTGAAGACCACACTTCCCTCCTACATCCTAATGCGGATTTTCTGACTTTTTTCACACTCGCAGTCTTTCCTACCAAGTCACAGGAGGCAGATAATGTCTATTTCAAAATGTTTCCCTCAATAGAGAATGTGGTTTAGTTGTTTAGGAATGAAATTTTGTGGAAGCAGTGTTGGCAGCATCACACATGGGTAAACAAACTGGCAGACAAATATGTTGCTTATTAGGTCAGCTGGCAAGTATTCCTGGAAAGAGATCATTAATGCAGTTAGCTAAATGTCTGTTCCAGGCACGGCGCTGGGTAAAAATCAAGGTTTTTACCTTATTAACTTATCCATATGGTGTTTTTTTTTTAATATTATAGATGTCATATCATGAGCAAAATATGCAATCAGTGGCACGCAGAACATTTCCACCTTCAACTGAAGACACATTCAGACTTTGGGGTTTACATGTAACAAACCTGAAGAACTAAGCCTGTTAACCTGCCTTATGAGGCTTTCTGGATCATTGTTCTTCTCCAGATGAGTGGCTGAGCTATTCCAACATTACAGCTTATGTAGCTTGTAGTGTAGAAAAGTTTTACAGTGTTTGAGCATAGATGAGTTGGTGTGCTTCAGCTGCAACGAGAGGTGAAAATTTGTACGAAGAGAGAGGCAGGGACTTTGTAGATCTGCTCATTCTGAAGAAATAAATGGTGTAAAGTGATATCTGAGGCACTTTAAGTCAGAAAGGAACTATTTTCCTAGTTTTAGGGGTTAATACAAGTCAAAGGAATCACGTAAAAATTGTCTTTCTTTACAAAACTGCAGGGAGTTTTAATGCTAAATTGCTTTGCTGAATGCCAATCACAAGCTCTTTTTTTGTAACTCATTCTTTCTCTGCAGTGAAGAAAAAGATTGCACCATTTTGCACGGCACTTATAGCCACAATAATGGAAAACATGTAGGTTGATAAAAGCTGAAATTCTCTTCTAATAGTACTAATATTGAGTGAAGCATTTTTTTTTTTGTAATACCAGGTAGATTTTTAATTCAAGTTTGAACACTGAAATGTCTTAAAGTCACCTGTCAGCCGTCTGGTTATTCCTTGTTACGCGTAAAATAGGATATTCTTGAGTTTTTTTTTGTAAGAATCCCTTTTGCAGTCGTCCAAAATGCTACTTCAAGTTTGCTGCAGGACATTTGCAGTCCATTCAGTGTCTCTATAATGAGTAGTCCTACTTTGTAAGCAGGTACACTCAACTTTGTGTATTATTGCACAACTCCTGTGCGTCATTTATATTAGCCTAACAAATCAGGACAGAGCCGTGTGTCTGGGATGAATAAAACCAGGTATCTGTATACATCTCTATCAGCACTCAGACAAAACACAGCTCCCACTCTTCAGCTTCACTATTACTTTACACAGCATGTCGACCCCT
Organism: Acanthochromis polyacanthus; assembly: GCF_021347895.1. Classification (NCBI taxonomy): domain Eukaryota; kingdom Metazoa; phylum Chordata; class Actinopteri; family Pomacentridae; genus Acanthochromis; species Acanthochromis polyacanthus. Next base: position 5,406,273 of record NC_067128.1, read on the forward strand.
CGTGATGCTACGCAGCCTCCTCTTCCAACCTCCCCGTCAGCCCTGCAGGAATGTCCCCCAATAAACCCGATTGGTTCTGCTCAGAATTATTAAAGATGTCACTGAGGTCGAAATCTGCTCAGTGTCTTCTGCGCAGCACATGGGAGTGTTTCCTCAAAATGGAAGGAGAGGAGGGGTGTAAATAAAAGAACACTACAATGGAAACAGCCGAAGGCAGAGGGCATATGCTGCCTCCTTACAGCAGCTGCAGTGGCAGAGCATCTACAGCCCGAAGGCAGGACTCTGCCAACAGGGACTTGTATGAATTATTTACTCCTAGACCCCAATTGTGGACATTTCCCCAGTGATGACTCTCTCTACAGGGGCTCTTGGCTGGTGGCGGGCCACTAGCAGGGAGCCAGAGGGAGGACTGTAGGCTGAAAATGGCCCTCTTTCCAAACAGCCTGATGTATTGTGAGTGTTCGCAGGCCAATCTGAGGAAAAAAAAATAGGCTGAATCTGATGGTGGGGAGCATAAATTGAGATCAGACAAGATTCATTTTTCTCTGGGGAAGACAAAATCGTGCTCTTTATGAACACAGCCCCATTTTTTGATGGTTTGAAGTTTTTTTTTTTTTTTTTTCTCTCATTGAAAAGCCACATTTTGCATTTTCCTGCAGCTGACCACCAGTGTAGTAGTGGTTGCCATCGGGAGATTCGGTGATTTGTTTCTTTCTTTAACCCTTAGAACATGACAGACACACTTTGCATCCAAATTCACATCCCTTCTTCTTGGTTAAATAGATTTTATTGCAGCAATGTGGGATGCAGATCAAACAAAGCTGCACAATTTGATCTTTTTAGCAATGTGCTTTGCTTTTCTATGAGAAAACATTGTTATGAAATTGCATAAAATTTAATCTGAATTACAACCAGCATAGTCTTTCTACGTCTACACGCATTATTCTTAGTGGAGAAACTCACAAGCTTGTCATTGCGTATATATGGTAATATCTAAGCAATGCAATGATACGTCAATTTCATATTGCAAGAAAAATCAGAGTAATTGGTTTGTATTTATGCTTATAACATGTCCATACACACTCAGACGATGCCAGTGACGACAGTTTCAACTTCTGCAGAATAATATCTTCACTTTTCTCCATCCATTTTGAGACTAATCCAGTTTTTAAACTACACCATATTTCTGCATTTTATCCAACACAGAGCTGGCATGTTGTCCTACTTTGGATCCAAAAATTGTGGTAAAAAAATGAGATTGAGCCACCTTCAAGGAAGTTAGCAGGGGCGATCCTAGTCTCTTGGAGGCCAAGATGAAGTGGCCATTGTTTGAGGATGGAGGTCCAAAAATTTGCCTGGTTTGCTGCTCATATGTGAACACTTTCATGAATGAAATAATGACACTTATTTCTATATTTTTCCCAATTTGTAAACTAAACAGTTTCCCACTATCATGTCTCTGATATTGCCGAGTTCAGGACAATCTTGTCTACACAGTGATGAAAAAATACATCTCTACTGCACATGTAAAAACATTGCAATTTATGTGAAAAAAGATTTTTTTCCTGGACATAAAGGCTAATATAGAAAACCTGCAAGTGTTATCATATCAAATGATAGAAGATGGAGATAGTTCAGACTGTCCTGAAATAAACATCATGCAGTATGTATGGCTAGCAATTACAATGACCAAGATAAAAGTAAAAGATTCCACAGCTGAAACTAGCCAAGGCTCATTGTGTTAATAAGGAATTTATCCATCTATCTGAATCTGTGGACACAGTTACTATCTGCACTCATTACTGGATTGTTATTGCTTTACCTCAACATATCAGAAGATCTCAGGGTCACTTAGAGAATGGAGCAGGTGGAAATTCAGTCTCTAGCTTAAGGAGGCATCATAAATGTAGATGCCTGCTCCTCTGCTCTCCTGGCTGTTTCTGTCTTCATGTCTATTTTTGCACCAACTACGTTTATTAGTCTTTGTGTGGGCGTCCGTGCATCTGCGCCTCCTTGGATGCCAACACACATGCATGTGTCATTCCCATGTGTGGAGGTAACTGTATGTGCTGATTGCCGTTCGCATTTCTCTGCGTTTCCACAAGCCTATCCCCTCTGAATTAGAGCTTCGGTATGACTACGGTATAATTACCATAGTTATGTACCTGCCAGTTTCTGGTGCCTAGGAGCTGTTTTTAGTGCCACCCCTGACAGAGTGCTGCTTGACGGACAGCTTGAGCAGAATGGGTTCAGCCACCTCACAAATTGATGAGAGTGAGTCAGAGAGTAGGTGGGAGTAATGACCAGAATACCTGGGACACGCTGAGATGTGCTTTAAAGTGGCACAAAAGGAAAATGGCAAACAGAATTGCAAAGTTTGTCAGAGTTTCACAGCTGGTAATTTGGATGAGATGGTATCAAGAGGGCATTCTGTCACGAATTTGTTTCAATTTTTGTATTTGCTCGCATAAAGTTGCTGTTTTTCCGGCAACTGATCGAGTTTTAATTAAATATTTGTTAAACTGTAATCAAGTTTGATCCAAGTCATTGTTAATGTTTAGTACTTGGATTCACCGGATAGGTTGAAGGTATGCCTCATTTCAGTGGTTTCTGCGATTTGCATGTTGTCATTTTTAAAATCCATTTTGCTGAAGGAAACAACTACTTCCAGACTAACAAAGTACCACTCTAACAATGTCAAGATGAGAATTGGGTTTATGCAGCAAGACACTGCTTGTTTTCTTTTTGGTGGACTGTCTATTCTATTGACAGTGCTCGCCTCCCTGCGTGCAAATGTTCCACCAAAACAATACCACTTTTCAATAATATGAGGGAACGCCAAAGCTGCGTCCTTTGATTACTTCCACCCATAGCAGCTGTGATTGGTTTAAAGGCGTACAAACTATCCATAGGTGGTTGTTTTTTTGTGAAACCAAACTGTTTTGTTTTACAGAATGCAAGACTAATTCGTATCTGCCTGTATTTTCAATGTACAATGTACTTTCCGACCTTCAATCTGATTTCATTTTCATAGCTAATACACACTTTAAGTATTGTAGATTAGCTGTAGTACTAGATTGTGCCACCAGTTAACAGTTTAGTACTGTCACACACAGAAGAGGCAGGTAATTCTGTATTGACAAGCCGAGAGCAATTGTGGGAGTTTAGCTAGTTAAGGGGCACCATGACAAAGTCTTCTGAGACGCTTAGTGACCCCCGACTAGCGTACGTGTTAAACGAAACTGGGATTTATTAGGATAATGTTCCTATATCCCAGTGACCTATGTAGTAGCCATATTTGTTTCCTATGCCGTGTGTCCGTGGCTTAAAATATCAGTATCGACACAGGACAAAGGTGCTATGTACTCCGTTTGTAATGCCAAACAGTGAATCATTGATCAATAATGTTGCTTTTAATAAGAAAGCTCCTAACTTTACAACACCTGCTGAAGGTGTTGGTAAAAAAAAACAGATTGGATTTAGAGTAGTGCTGAAACTGATCACAGATAAATTGCCTTAAACTGTAACAAATGATAAATGTAATGAGACTGCAAAAATCTGAAACAAAAACATGTTCCTGACAATTTGTGCTGCTCAACAAATTCTCCAATTTGATATTTAACTTGATTAAACAACAGGCTGATCGGTGTTTACTAAATATTTCAACCAAGTGTCTGATTTGTTTGCCGGCTCGGCTTTTGTTGACTCACGCTGGACAAAGTTTCCCGGTTTTGCTCGGCGCTCGTTCTAATGAGCACATCTGAGCTTGTGAGTCACAGCAGCTGATTATTTTTCTCCTGCTGGAGTGCATGTGGTGTATCTGGGGTCAGCTCCCTCCTGCCTCAGCCTTCCTGTCTGCCCAATGTGAGCTCAGCCAGTCAGAGAACACGCCAGGTAGACTGCTTCCACCTCATCAAGCCTGCCCCTTTGCCCCGTCTGTCTCTCCGTCTTTTCTTCACTGTGATTCACACACAGCGTGAATCGTCCCTGTTTTTCTGTGTATCCTCTCTCGCTCCTTTATGACTCTCCTCCAGACACCAGCCTAACATTAAAAAGTTCCCATGTGTGCGCCCACGCAAGTGTACGAACACATGTTAAATTTACAAACTCATTTCGATGCTGGATACAGAACATGTGCCCTTGTAGCAGATTATTGTTATGCAGGTTGAATTCTCAAGAAGTGAGCAGTACAGGGACTCTCAGTGACAGAGATGAGCCCAGTCTCCTCTGTATAATTATCCTCACGCCCTGCCCTCCCAGCTTTTATGGTCCCTCTTAATCTAAACTGGCAGTCTGCTTCCCTGCAGGTCACTTCACTCCCTCAGTGCTCGAGCATCTGCTGGAAACGTTTGTTTTTGGACGTAAATGGCCATAAAATCTTCTATTCACTGGTGGCAAGTCCAGATGTTGCTCTGAGTTATGACTTTATGAACATTTACATAAAGAATCGAGCAGCTGTAAAAGAACATTTTTGCAATTAAGTCATTCTATAGAGAGTTTTCAAAGTGATCAATTGCCACCTTAAAGTTTAGTGCAAAGTTTCAGCTTTTGTTTTATGGCTACCCTTTTTGTGTCTGCACCAGTCAAACTGCTTTAAAGTTTTTTCTTCTCATCTGAATTGTTATGCAGCTTTCTTTTTCTAACTTATTTCACTGATCAAAAAAAGGCTTATATGGGCTTAAAGCATCAGAAAAGAAAAAAAAACTATCTAGTATATGCCTTGTCAAGAGAAGATGGAGGAGTTCGAGAGAGTGTAGTTTTTTATTTTATCCTTTTCTAATGAGATTTATGGTTTAAAAAGCTAAACAAATGCAACTACATAAAATGCTTAAGGATTTATTCTTCCCATTCCTGCTTCTCTTGTCCAAATTTGAAATGCTCCACATATTACCAAAGAAAATCTTGGTCAACTAAAGTCATGGATGAACTGAATGAGCCACAGTGCACTCACCTTATTAGTCTAAATAAATCATAAAGCAACTCAAAAACCTAGCATTTGCTGCATTGTAGACCATTTGAGACTGATTATTTCATACTTGGATAATAAGAGACTTGGAGCAGACATTTCTTGAAATGAAACTATATCAACTGGTGACTTCAGCACAAGAACTATTGAAGAATAGAACAGAGAAAATGCTTTTTTTAGATGATCGAACATGTCGATTGTTGATGTACAAACTGCTGTTGGCAATGCTTACGCTCAGGTTTTTGCCAAACAAATTACAGTCAGCAATGAGTTCGTTGACATGGTAGTGGTTAGTTTGGAGCTTACTACAACTAAATGTCAGTAAATGTAGTAATCAGTGTGACTTAAAAGTCTCCATTAGGTTGGGACAGTTCAAATACTGTTTATCCTGGAATCCTAATGTTGTGGTTTTTGTCATTAAAGCAACACCAGTGATTGCCTGAGCATTGAGATAGTCAATCAATTCACCACCTGACCAAGAGACTCTATTAGTTAGTTTTTTTTTTTTGTAAATGTTCTTTCAAAATTCTCTTATTATCTGTGACAACTGTTGGATAAATGAAGCCACAGAGCAGAAAAGGATTTGTTCTACTGAGTTAGACTGGAGGGTAAGAAGGGTTTCTTTGTACGTGAAGTCCCCACAGGTTGTCCCCTGTACCAACACATTCACCAAAAAGACATTGTGATACATCATGGTTCAGTCATTTTCAGGCTTTCCTCAAATTATTTTTTTTCTTTTACATGAATACATCTGTAATTCATGTGGTGTAAAATAGCATCATTTCACTTCTAAAGCATTGTTCTAGGAATACTACTGACTGTACATTGGGGTTTGGTATCAGAACTGAAGCAGCTGCTCCTCATATGCTTCTCATGCTACCTCGATGCCCGAGCAAAGCAGATTTCTCAGCAAGATTGTCCAATTTCCTCCCCCATTTCTGGAGGATTATTCTCCTCAAAGCCCTCCAGTCATCATGTGCAGCTAGCAGAAATTCTTTTCTTATATTTTCCTTTGGAAAAACTGCAGTCATGCGGACCATAAAATGAAAAGCATTTGCTTAGCATGCTGAAGTATCAGATTATTTCAACAATGAATAGATATGACATAAATTATGTCATTTCTGTTTTAAGGCACAGTAGCTGTTTCAGTTATGCTGTGGTCATTGATAAGCTGCTTTCAGTATGTGCTGCACATACAAATACAAAAACAAAGACATACATGTTATAGTTATTCAAGCTCAGGAGATGAGTTATGTTGAGACTGTATTGAGCTCCTTAGTTGCCAATTCTTTGTGACTGCCTGCTGGGTGACAGTTACACCAGATGATTTACGTATTGAGGGGGCTGTGATTTGCAGTCAAATGCTGTCAAGCATTCCTTATGTTTCTAGTGAAGAATGAGTTTCTCCTCAATGACACAGCACCCTGAATGAGATGTCAAGGGTTTTTATATGCGAGGTGGCAGACTGAATTAGGACTTTCTGCCATTTTGTGGCCGAGGCAGCAGGCACAGCTGTCAACAGCTGTCAGACAATCTGAGTTTTATTCCACTTAAACACTGTGATCGTGGGCTGGTGACTTTTGTCTTCCTTTCAAACTTCTTCAGAGTCTGTTGGGTTTATATTTGAGGCTGAAGTCAAACAAAGAAAACCATGGGGAGCTGAAATCTACTGTAGCATTACTGCCTGAATGATGATCTCTGAAACTGATGGTTCACAAAGCCTTTATTTATGTGACTGATCCATAAATACTCACAGAGAACACACTGTAAGAATGTGTTCACCGTGTATGAACAAATCACTACATAAAATGTTAAAATTAAGTCCACTTGCCCCTATACCATCAGAAATGCTGCGTTTATGAATCACATGTGAAATGTAGCCTTGACCAGTTGTTTCATCGTTAATACCTGTGCTGCTGCCCTTCCTTCAACTAACAAGGTCAACTCGTCCCCAGAATGCTGACCGTGGCAGAATTATAGTGCATGTCCCTGCACAGTAGGTTACATCACTAGCTTCTCAATAACAGAGACACTTGATGATGAGAATAACAGTAATTTTATGAAAATAAGATGTTTACAACTTGAAATGGATTTCAGACAAACCTTTCAGCAGTCCACAAACTGCTTTAATGATAAAGTTCTGTAGATAAGTAAACAAGGAAAATACGACAAGTTCTGTAAGGGAAGTTTGAAGAGCAAACTTCACATTCACACCTACGCGCAATTTAGTCATCAATTAACCTCAGCATATTTTTGGACTGTGGGAGGAAGCCGGAGTACCCGGAGAAAACCCACGCATGCACAGGGAGAACATGCAAACTCCATGCAGAAAGATCCCGGGCTCAGGCCGGGACTCGAACCAGGGATCTTCTCTCTGCAAGGCGAAAGTGCTAACCACTACCTCACTGTGCAGCCCTCTCCTGGAATGTGCAGCTATATAATATCCCTGACTTGCTCTGTCTCTCCCCCCTCCTGACTCGTTGCAACTTGAGCACACCAGCTCACCTGCTACTCTGCTGTAACACTGTAAAACTGATCTACACTACACAATGACAAGAAACTGATTCTGAAGCAGTATAATAATAGAGAAGGACCCAACTTAGGAATTAACAGAATTGGTTCTTAAGGTTTGTTGTGGATAAAACCCCAAAAGTCTTAATCTGTGTTGTTGAGACTGATATTGATACACTGCAGTATCAAGATTGTATCGACTGCTCATTTCATTCCAAATGTGTCCACCATATGAACATGTCAGTTATATTTATATATTTGTTGTTGATTTTTACTGGAATCTTTAACAAACTGCAGCTACAGATCCTGCATGTTTACATTTATTAATAAATCAGCTGCTCGGAATCCAAAATCACATTCAGGAAAAAAAGAAAAAAAATGATTTTTTGTTACAAGTGTCTCTGCACTGGACATTAATGTGAGAAAAAGAAAAACATCCCATTGATGCACATAACTAAGCTGCAGATGGTCCCAGTCTCCCTGCCAGCTTTTGTCGGAATGGTTTCTGCTACAGCTGTGAAAATTCACTTATTTTTTGAGGTGGATCTGAGTAGAATAGCTAGTAGCTCTACGAAATTATAAAAAAATTCTGGAATGATACATCAAACATACCTCAGCTTATGAATTTCTTTCCAATACGTTTTGCCTGCAGTGCGGAGTCCAGCGGCCCAGTAGGCGTAATGAAATTTTGACCGAAGTGTAGCTGTGCATTACAATGAAGAGGAATTACTGTAATAAGTCGGAGGAGTTCATGATTAGATTATTCATGATAAGAAGGGAAATAAGGGGAGGTTGTGTAACTGCTCTTTTCAAAACATGAATGTTTCACTTTCCCCCCCTGAAAGCGTGTGATGCTCGACTCCGCTGTGAGACGATTAGCATCGGGTGTGAATGTTCGGCCACTTCCCCAAGACGTGAAAATGGACGCCTGTCAGCACGAGTTTTTGCTCATGTGTTGACATTTTGGAAAATTGCGTGTTATGTGCTCCTTCAGTCCACCCCTCCAGCGCTCGTTTCATGTCTCACTGCTTCAGGGTTAATGAAATGCCCCCATTGAGGAGATGGAATGAGGGATTAAGTCCAGATGAACTTCCTCCCACGCCTTTCCTCAACCGATGGTCCAACGTCAGAGTGCTTATGATGAGCTGAAGCTTTCCCCTAATCAGGATGTGATTCTTGTTATTCTAATTCCCTTCTTAACCATTATACCCCTCAATCAAACACAAGAGGAAATATTTAGCTTAAGAGGGTTAACTGTCCAAGATAATACAATTTAAATCACTCGGTTTTGCTTCGCTCACGCCTCGCAGATGGACAGGAGCCAACATGGCCACATCACAAGTTCGCCAGATGGCTTAAATGAAAATATTAAGCATCATTTTAAGAATCATTTTGGCACTCTCAGTCAGAATCAAACCCTTCCCTCCAAGATTTTCTGAGAAGGTGTCGTGCGACTTGCAGAGCGGAGCTGAATGTGTGAACGCTGTGTTCTGTGCTGTGGTCAGCGATGCATCACCTGACAGCTGACTGATGAAGCGCTGACCTTTTAGTCCCGGCCTTGTGAGTAATTCCCCGCCTCATGAAACTGCGGTGGTCTGCCTCTTCTGACACTTGAGTGCTTGAATGAATTATGATCAGGAGAGTAATGAAATGAAGCAGAGATGGTGGATGTTACAGATGAGAGGATGAGTGCAGGATGCAGATTGCAAAGAGGGGGAGGACGACCGAATCAAAGACTCTCCCCTCCCTGATGCTCTGTGATTCCCCTGCACTTTGCATCTTGTCCTCTCCTGGTCTTCTTCAGTCTTTGATCGTGTTTATAATAGAGCTGTTTGTGAAACTTTTATCTGTGGCTTGTCCTTGGGCTGCACACAGTGAACCGTGCAGCAGCCGAGTTTCACCCAAAGCTAGAAAAGTTAGCAAAGCAGTTTTTCCTCACTGAGGGAGTTTAAAATATGAAACTGCAGAGCTGTAATGGGAATAGACAGTTCTCCTGTACTTATATGAAAGGCTGCTGGTGCTGAGGCTGAACCAAACACAGCGTTTGATCAGCAGAAATGCTTTAAAGCTGAACTACATGGTGTCCCTGTGTAGCAGAAGCGCTTCATGCTGTAGTTGCCCACTGCACTGATGGTTTGAAGTGAAAGTGTTCTTTTTTTAATTGACGTTGTTGCTGTCTTTATTTGTAGGCTGTCTTTTTTTGCATGTGTTTCTGCATACAATTTCTACAATCCATTTTTTTCAGATTCCAAAACCATAAACAGTGGAGGAGAAAACAAAACTTTCCTCTGAGACCGAAGCGCTCTTGTCCATCACAAGTCGTGAACTCTGGTTGCCGGTTTCAAACTGGCCATTTTTCCACCAAGTCACAAGTCAGAAATGATGTGTATTTGAAAGCAAAATTATATTCCCTTTATGACATAATTGAGAATCCTGTTTAGCCGTGTGTGAACATAATTTAGTAGGGACCAGGTTGGCATTTTTCACTATTTCCTGACATCTTATTGACCAAAGTACTAACTAATTAAATGAGAAAATAATCATTAAAATAGTCTACAGTTAATATAGTCATTAGTCGCAGCTCTATTTTGCTTTATCGTCTCCTGCTGAGCTCCACATTGCAGCATCCACGATAAAACACCTTGTGTAAGAGGATATAAAGCAATGCTCTTGCAATCCGAGGTGTCTGCATGCTTGAACAATGTGATATATATGCTTCTGCATCTGCACATGTGCGTCTGGGCGTGCGTGCGGATGATTAGAAAGGACATTTTGGAGGAAACGGCCACAGCCCGGCGAGAAAGACAGCCCTCTGTCTTTTAATGGGATCAATGTTTCAGTGCTTTCAGTCTGTAAGTTTTGATGTGGCTAATGTTTAAAACATGCTCTGCAGATGCAGCGTGACCCTCTTAAATAAATGACTGCATTGCCAGGAGAAGGAGTCGTCTTAGGATTAGCTTTGCTGCGGGTGAAATGTTCTGTAGACTCTGTGACTCACTGGCTGCTAAGTAAGGACACACATGTAGCAGCAAAATTTAAAAAAACACATACACAAACCCTTTGCGACCACAAAATGGCACGAACTGACTTGAGGCGTCATCAGTAAATATCGTGTGCCCATGTGAGCGACAAAACATGTATTTGTGTGGCAGAATGGGCACATCCCCTCCAGCTTAATATCCCGTAATTCCCTTCCAAAAACCCAGAGGCCTTTTATTGCCCCACCAGCACCATGTTGCCGCTCCGTTAGTTAACAAGGCTACTCGGCAGCAGGAGATTGGGCGCCCGGTTCATAACCTGCAGTCTGGTTCTGCAGTTTCATGGCTCCATACATTAAAATGTGCTCCTCTGAATACTGATGAGGCTGGATTTGCAGCTCACAGGTCCATTGGCCAATCTGTTAGACGAAACGGTGAGAAATTCATGAGCCACTAGAAGTTGAAGTCAGACGAGGTGATGCGTCGCAGAGGATGATGATATCTGACTGTTTACGGAAGTTTCCAAACATCAAAAGCACTTTATGATACTTAATATATACACATGATCCAAAATATTATGCTCACTTGCAGCTTAATGGAATAAATTAGATTATTTTGTAACAACAGTGCTGCACTCCCTTCCCTACTAATTGTGCAGATATCGTCCGACCCCCCAATTTAGACCTCAAAGATCATTTCTCAGAATCTGTGTTTTTTATCCCAGGCTCAGACTGCAGAGGTTTCAAAATCCTAACAGATTTTGAAGTTGGGTTGCATCACACACATAAGGAGAAACTTCACAGTCATGTTCACACTGCAGGATTGAAAAATACTGGAACAGGATATTATTAAGATTATCATGTCAGAGGGAGCAGAGCATCGCTTCATGTGATCTCATAGGGAAGCAGATGGACACAAACTGGAGACTGTGGCGCAACAACTTTGCATAACGCTAGCAGTGGAGGGAAAAAAGCAAACTTTAACAAATCTGCATGATATACCTATCCACATTGCTCAAAAAAATTAAAGGAACACTTTGAAAATACATCATATTTCAATGTGGGGAAAAACAAACTGGATATTTACATTGATATGGACTTGTTAATGTGTTGGGAATGAAAAGATGCCACATTGTGTGATGGAAATGAAAATTATCAACCCCCAGGAGGGCTAAATTCAAGACACCCCAAAATTAAAGTGAAAAACTGATGTGACAGACTGGTCCATTTTCTGAAATTCATTGGCAGCAACTCAAAACGGTACTCAGTAGTTGGCATGACCTCCATATGCTTGTATGCAGCCTGACAATATCGGGACAAGCTCTGAATGAGACGATGGATGGTGTCCTGGGGTATCTCCTCCCAGATCTGAACCAGGGCATCACTGAGCTCCTGGACAGTCTGAGGAGCAACCTGGTGGTGTTGGACAGAACAAAACATAATATTCCAAAGGCGGTCTATTGGATTTAGGTTAGGTGAGTATTGGGGCCAGTCAATGCTATCAATTCCTTCATCCTCCAGGAAGTGCCTGCATGCTCTTGCCACATGAGGCCAGGCATTGTCGTACACCACAAGGAACTCAGGACCATTGCACCAGTGTAGGATCTGACAATGGATCCAAGGATTTCGTCCTGATACCTAATGGCAGTCAGAATGCCATTGTCCAGCCTGTAGAGGTCTGTGCATCCCTCCATGGATATGCCTCCTCAGACCATCACTGACCCACCACTAAACCGGTCATGCTAAACCATGTTACAGGCAGCATAACATTCTCCATGGCTTCTCCAGACCTTTCCATGTCTGTGGCATGTGCTCACGATGAACCTGCTCTCATCTGTGAAAAGCAAAGGGCACCATTGGCAGACCTGCCAGTTCCTGTGTTCTATGGCAAATGCTAATCAAGCTCCACGGTGCCAGGCAGTGAGCACAGGACCCACTAGAGGATATCGGACCCTCAGACCTTCCTCATGAAGTCTGTTTCTGATTGTTTGGTCAGAGACATTCACACCAGTGGCCTGCTAGAGGTCATTTTGTAGGGCTCTGTCAGTGCTCATCCTGGTCCTCCTTGCACAAAGGAGCAGATAGTTGTCCTGCTGATGGGTTGAGGACCTTCTGCAGCCCTGTCCAGCTCTCCTAGAGTAACTGCCTATCTCCTGGAACCTCCTCCATGCTCTTGAGACTGTGCTGGGCAACACAGCAAGCCTTCTGGTAATGACACGTGTTGATGTGCCATTGTGGAGGAGTTGGACTGTCTGTGGAACCTCTGTAGGGTCCAGGTATCGCCTCATGCTACCAGTAGTGACAGTGACCCTAGCCAAATGCAAAACTATTGAAAAACAGTCAGAAAACACAAGAAGGGAATAAAATGTCGGTGGCCTTCATGTGTAAAACCAATCCTGTTTTGAGGGTTGTCTCATTGTTAGCCCTCTAGAGCACCTGTTGTTAATTTCATGAACACCAAAGCAGCTGAAGCTGACTAAAAACCCCCTCTTTTACTTACTTGACCAGATCAGTATCCCACATGTTTGACTGATTTGATGCAATACTTAGATTAAAAAGTGTTCCTTTAATTTTTTTTGAGCAGTGTATTTTAGGCATCAGTTTGAATGTCAATAGCTGAAGTTAGCCTCAAGGGTTTGAGTGTTTAACTTTGATTGGCAACACCATCTGCAGCTTTGGGCAGTAGCGTAACTATGAATAACTAAAGGTTTCAGATTTGAGAAAACATCAGTTCAATCCAAGATGCCAGACCACTGAGTGTCAGGAGAGGTGACAGCAATAAAGAAGTCGGAAACTCGTGTAGTCTAAGCCCAGCATTAGAGGTCCCAGGTGGTGAAAATCCATTTTTATTGTGTTTTGTGGTTGCTATAAACTTGGAGGTGTAAAATAAAAGCTGTTAAAATATGACGCTTATATTCTATTCTTTCAACCCCAGCACAACTAGTTATGCTTCCAGCTTTACACACGAATAAGAATTCGACCCGGGTGTTGTATGACACATGACTGACCGTGAGTCGTCCCGCTCTGCCTGTCAATCACAGATCCAGAGAGAGTTTTCTTCCTGAAGGGGTCAGGAACAGCAGGAGCTCAATGGTTTTCAGAGTAAAACGGATCATTTAGAACAGGAATAAAACCAGTGGTTGAAATGAACTGTCTTACAGTATTTGTAAGCTCAATGTGGGACCTTTAAAGGATTGCTGTGTAGTATTCATCCAGCTGTGAGGTTGAAGATTGGAACCAAATAGATGTAGGAATACTTACGATGGCTGCCACTTCAATATAAAAAAGTGACAGCTCCTCTCTAGAGCTCTGTTTGGTATGTCCGTTCTGGGTTACTGTAGAAACATAGCAGAGTGTATATGTAAATACACAGGCTCATTCTAAGGCCAGTTTTATACCTTTGAGGGTCTGTGTGATGCAACTGTTGTCATCTGCCCAAGTCTGCAGGAATCCACTGAACTCTTCCAAGTATATCTGCATGAACTCCGAAATTTGTCCCCAGTCGCTGCACTACAAGGCCAGCAGTGCACATGCTCAGCAGTAGAATGCATTCAATACAAAGACATCAATCTATTATGCATTTATGGAGCGGTAGTAGTATGACAACCACCATACAGATGTCCATGTGCACATCTGCAAGTATAGTCAAGGCATAAGCTAACGAAAACACAATGATTCACTGCTACAGGTGATGATTTACTAATGAAAACACAATTATGGCTGCTGTATTCAGTGTGTGCTAACAGATTCCCTCTAAATCTTTCTTGCCGCTCCTTTGAACGTCCTTTTGTTTTGCAAGTGCAGATGCTTTAAAAATGCAGTGTGAACCGCAGCAAACTGCACAGCTTGGTGGGGTCAGCTGAAGTGCAGACGTCCTCTCGACGCCAAACAAAATGTCTTTTTTCTGAACACTGTGCCGTGAAATATAGGTCTTGTGAGGTTTGATGCATTTAGAAGAAAAAAAGGAATTTGCAAGACATTGGTGACGGTGTTCACTGTCCTTGACATGATATATTAAGCCAATCATTTCATAAAAGCATAAAATATTTCCACTACTCCTTGTCCAGCGTAGGAATCAGAGTATCATATAACTGCCTTTACTCTATAAACATTGATTTTAGTTTTCCGTATGCAGAGTTAGACATTTTTGATGCATTGCACTAAAGGTAAATGTCGAGTGGCGATTAGAAGGAGTCTGTCTGCATCAGCAAACTTATAACTCAAACCGGTGCCGCTGCAGACGGCACGCAATTTTAGTAAAAGCTCTTACTATGGGTTCTCTGATAGTTGTATAATTAAGGAACGTAGAGTTCAGAAGGGATGAAAAAGAAAAGTCCCCACAGATGCATTTGTCTCCTCCAGTAACTTTTTCTTCTTTTTTGAAAAATGCTTACTCATTTTGTCTGAATTTTATGTTTTCTTTGACATAGACATTTTCACATAAATTGATGCAGAAAAGGGAGAAATCGGTGCATACAAATTCTCCAGAATACATTATATTAAGTGTTTGATGCTCTGTATTTACCTGCTTTATGCCTTGTCACTAGTCTTTAACTCTCCATACATTCCCTTTACTCTCTGCATAGGTAATAGTAATAATAACGATTAAAACGTTCATAAAAGCTCTTTCTATAAAGGGGCTCTCCAGATCTGATCTTTCCAGATGAAGTCGAGTTGCGTGGGTGTAAGTAGTTGGGTCTGCATCAATCATTCATACTGACATTTCTTTTGATCTAAAGTCCCTTTGTGTATATTTATACTCACCACAACATGTGACTGTGTGCATGTATGTGTGTGTTTTGATCTCGAGTGCAGTTTTTTTTTGCATGTGGGTGAGTTCAGACAGGTGCCATGCTGCAGGTTTAATGACCTGAGGTGACGCTGACTTCCTCCTTTGCCCAATCTGACTCCCTTCCTCGCGCCCAGCTGAGTGTGACACAGTTTGACGGCCGACAGTTGAGGCCTTGTGACAAACAACGGCGGTAGACAGTTGAGTGTGAATTTTCTTCCGGCTGCAGCTCCACCTGAAGGTTAAGAGTCTGATTTGAGTTCTCGTACCAACACGCTGCAGCTGCTAACAAACGCTTGACTAAACCCCGGAGCGTGAATACACAGGTACATGACTCACATTCACACTGGAAATTGAAGGCATTCAGCCGTCCATGACTGTGTTTCACAAAAGACCGAAGTTCTCACAGTGAAAAGCAAAACCGTTCTCTCATCCCAAATCCCGTCCCGCCGCCAACCCCTCGTCTGTTTTGCTGCAAACCTCCAGTCTTTTGTGGTGACTGGGACCTCAGGCATGCCTCTAATGGCTCCCACAATGCACCAAAACAAATTACATTTCGCTCACATGGCCAAGCTTCCCCTCCTCCTCTTCGGCTGCTTTATGTTCATGTCTTTCTTTCATTCCTCCTCCCCCTCCCCTCTGTGTTTTCTCCCAGACAGAGTCTTTTCCCAACATAACTGCTGGTGTTCCTCCAGCTGATGTGCTGTAAAATGCCCGCAACGCCCTCCCAGATCCCCGATTAGCGTTACAATGCCGTCTGCATGAGCTGTGCATTTTAGCTAATGGCTACAAGTCGCATCAAAACAGTATCAGAAGTGTATCGACGTTCAGCCGCTGTAGTGAATGAAATATGCATCTTACTGTCATCTCGTCTCTTCTCAGAAGCCTTTCATCTCTGGCAGTCTGCCGGAGCGCTCCTCAAAGGCTGCTCTGGTATTGTGTGTTTTAGCAAATTGAAAGTGGCTTTTTTTATACTTTGACTGATGAGGCCGGTGCTATTCAGAATACGTGAGTGGACAGTGATGGATTCTCATTTAGAAGTCGGTTGATCAGTGGTCACTCCCCGGATCACCTGTGAATGCAACACACAGTAAAGAAAAGCTGTCACTTGTTGCCACAATATTGGGGGGAAACATTTTTTTTCTAAGAATATTTATTCATTTATTCAACCTTTTCTTTAAACTTTTAGTACACTGAGGTAAAAAAAAAGCCTCATTTACAGTCCAGCTGAGTTGGAAATATGAAACCTCGGGAGCAACAATTTTAACAAGCAAAGTTAGTGGAATGATACATTATTTAAAGCATTTCAGTTTGAAATATATATAAATATTTATCTATATAGACACAGATGTGGAAAAAAATGACAGAATTTTTATCAGGTGTTTCATTTCACTGAATTTTGAAGGAATTAATTATGCTAGAATAATTGAATAAATCTGGTGTAACACCTGCAAAGGCATCCAAAAAGAGTTTCTTACTATGCAATCAAATCTGGTTTAGAACCCATCATACAGACCTTTGTTGTGCAGATTTAAATGGTCACACAACTGATTTTGTGTGTCTTTTTGGGACTAAACCTCAATTTTTAGTGTTTCTTCCCTGTTTTTTGCTCATTTTGCTGTGCATATATTGAGTCTGCATGTCAACAATCTCTTTATCTTTTGAATAAAGCGAAATAAAAACACTCTCTGCATGCAAGAACCCCCTAAATCTGAGCAAAGGATGATTCATCAGACAGATCTCACTTGAAAATGAAAACGTGTGGGTTTTCTTTTCTTAAATTTGCATGCATGCGATGTGACTGTCGCTCATGAGCCAATTATAGCGTCAGTGCTGAAACAATATGTTGTGCAGCCCGACATTAAAACACAATTTGTAATTTTAGCAATGTGCCGCATTATTCTTTTCCGACAATTCAAGGAAGGCATATTTCTTTCAGAAAGCGGCTCCTCGCTGAGCCACACAAGACTGTAGCCGCTTGTATGAGACCGACAGGCTGTCAGAAGGGAGAGATTGTTCTTTAGAAAACTTTAGCGTGATAATGATGTGCGCCGCTAAGCTGCACAATTTGATTGGGGGCGTGAGGGACGTGTAGAGGACATTTATCAGCATGACACAGGACACAATACTCTTTGTTTGATTGGTTAAATTAGTTGGAGCTCATTTGCTTTCACTGCAAAATCCTTTACAGGGCTTTTTTGTTGTGTTAATTAAGCCCGAGCAACCATTTTGTATGCCTCTTGCGTACTGAGCCGCAAAGGAGAGAAGAAGATCATTGTTATTCCTCTCTTGCACTTCAGAGGATTGTAGGCAGTTTGTGTATTTTTATGATCTGAACCAAAGACGAGCAGCTTAAACGTACATTTGCTAAAATTAGTTTGGTTTAGTTTTCCTCAAACGGTGATCTCAGTTCAAAACAAGCTCTTCAAAGTTTTTATGTGTGTTATCTGGACGGCTGCCAGCTTCCAGTGTTTGATTCCAGCTATATTCTTCCTGCAACAACCTGCTGAATAAAGTGGATGATAAAGGCAGTTAAATTAATCTTAAAATTGCAAGGTGCACATATGAATTTGTGATGTTTTTGTTAGCATTTATAAAGAAACTTTCCAGAGAAGTAGCAGCATCCTCATGGGATCTCCTCGGATAAGAGAATCCACTCATGATTTATAATGAAATATTGTTTTCCTGCGATGTTATGACTGGTCATGAGGTATTCTGAGCACAAGTTTTAAACTGAAAATGTGATGAGACAGGAGGAAGTTTTCCAACTGAAACAGAAGCTCCAAAGTGAAGTTTGAAAACTATCAAGCTTTTAGAATTTGGAGAGCTGTCATGATGCCATGAATTAGTAATAAAGCCTAAAAAAATACATCCCCTGCAGATATTTGTGGACTTTGGTGCTCTGAAACAATAAAAATCCGCACATTGTCTACAGATCAGCACCTCCAGCTTCAATAATTAGTATTTGAATGTGAATGTCTCCTGTCAAAGCTGCCTATCCCGCCTTGTTTGCTGCTTTAACATCCCATAGGTCGACCCTGTAGCCTCACACTTCCCTCCTCACCCGGTCTGACCTCCAATTAATCAGCCAAATCAGCTGCCTGATGAGGTGTTAACTCCAGAATGCTAGCACGTCTGTGTTCGGTTCACTGCCTTCACACAGCCAATTTTTGTTGTGAAACAACATCAAACGCCATGACACAGAGCAGCGTTGCCTCATGCTTCCTCAAAAAATCATTCTTTGTCTGTTTTCCGTGGCCTGTTTAATGTCGTTTGCTTTCCGCTGAAGTTTTGTTTGGGCTGTTTGAATGCAGGTCTGGTTCACTACCGTGCAAATGAAGTTAGGTGTAAAAACAGGCATCAAAACTGACTTGGATGTGAAAATGCACCTCATGCTTTGAGTAGATGGTTTAAATCTTTTTGTTTTTGTCTTTAAGGAGGCAAAGCTGCGCGAGCTGCTGGACGTCAGCACGCTGGTGGGGAAGATGGAGAACAGGATGCTGACGGTGGTGAGCGGCACCGACATGGTCAGCATCACCTACCTGAACTTCATGGCCTTCCAGGAGGAGATCGCAAAGGTAAAACTCTGCATGCAGCTGAAGTATCAGGTGCAATATTTCAATTTAAGGTGTAGTATTTTATTATCATGTGTAACATTTGAAATTCAGGTAGAATATTCAAATTTAATGTGCAATATTTTATTATCACTTGTGATATTACTGTAATTTCTCAATATCAGTGCCAGTATTACTTCTCTATTATCTATTTCTATTGTACTTTTTATTATTTAATTTGCTCATTTTGTCCTCTTTTACCCTTTATTTATTTACATATTTATTGTATTTATTTATGATTACTAATATTGCTTTTACTTATAGCCTTGTCTTTATGGTTTTACCTCCTATATATTTTTTTTATTCCACTTGTTCTTTTTCCTTACTTGAATAAGGCATTTTTGAATATGGCAACTGTAGCACAAACTGATAAATAAACACTCATTGCTGTTGTGATAAAGGTGTCAGAATACACAAAACGTCACAGTTAGATGTGTACGGAGCTGCTGTAGAGCAGTGATCTGGTCAGAGTTTCCATGCTGACTCCTGTCCACAACTGGAAGCTCCTAAAATGGACTCACGAGCATCAGAGCTGGAACATAGAACAATGAAAGAAGGCACCCTCTAATGAATCATGTTTTCTTTCCATCATGTTCACAACTGAGTCTCCAAGCCATTGGCGTATGATGCTCTGGACACTATTTTACTAGGAAAGGTTAGCGCTTACATTTATGTGGATGCTGCTTTGACACCTACATAATTATGGCTGCAGACCATGCATGCCCCTTCATGGCCCCTTTCAGTGGGATAAAGCTGGTTGCAGCGCTGCAGACATTGTTCAGGGATGGCCTGATGAACATGACAAAGAGTTAAAGGTGTTGATTCAGCCTCCAAAGTCCCCAGATCTCAATCTGAACATCTGTGGAATGTTCTGGAAAACAAGTCCAGTCCATGGAAGTATCTGCTGCTAAAATCTGTGTACCTGAAACCTCAGAACACCTTCAAAATTGAGGCTTTGACAGGTCAGAGGGGGAAGTGCATAATAATAAGTCACTGGCTTCAATATTGTGGCTGATCGGTCTATGTATACATTTAAAATAAGCTATTAGAAGCAATATATATGATCATTAGAGAATGAAAACCTCCATTTGTGATAATTTTATGGCTCTGAGGTATTCCAATTGCTTCTGTATTCTAGAAATAGCTGGTAATGTCACAAAGGTTAATTAAAATGATTAAAAGGCATCACAGCAATGATAATAAGATCTCAACTTCTTTATTTTTTTTAGGGTGGTGATACAGAAGTGAGATTAAAACGTGTTTTAATCATTGTTATGTTTAACATTGTTATTATTCGTTAGGTCAGGGCAGCAGAGCATCATTAGCATGTAAATTATGAGTAAACCGTCGCTACTCTGTCACCATATTCAGCATTCAAATTGAATTTATCAGCATAGCTACATGCATGAACGAATGACTTTATTTCATATGGCGGTGCAATATTTCAGCCCTCAGCAGTTATCAGTGTCAAACTGCACCGGGATGGAGCTCTGCATTCTCACCTGTGTTTTGTTGTTCATTTACTTCAGGAATGGGCTGAAGAGCTGTTCAACCTGGCCTCTAACCTCTTGGTACAGAACATGTCCAGAGAAGCCTGCCTCGAAAAAGCGTACGTCACACAAACACACACACAAATGCATCAGCAGCCCCCCATAAAACATAAATCCAAGAAAACCTGAGATAAGGTTTGCTCGCATTAAAACTCATCGCATAGAGTAGCATCTGGAGCCTTACATAAACAGAAACAGCAGCAAAAAAGAGCAAATGAGGCTTGTTCTGTAAAAGAGACATGACAGCGCTCTCATCTCCCTGCACAACTAGAAAGTGTTTGCTCACAAATGCATGAAAAGGCATGTTTGTATCGTTGCTGCTCGAAGAATGCGCTTCGAAATACGCATGAAAGTACACATGAGCTGCACGGTACAAAATATGTACTTAGCAAGGCAGCCTGAGGGTTTGAGTTCACAAAGGTCTCTTCAATGCACATCCATAGAGGGAGTAAGGAGAAGGAGGGAAACAGGATTAGTGAAACGGCTGCAGAATTTGTGTGCAGACGTGACTTTATGTAGCTGTGCATTGATGTGGTGCTGTAGCTTATGTTTTTGTTGCATCAGTGACGCTGAGGGTCAGTTTGAGCTTTTTTGTTGGAAATATAATTCTGCTATATTAATCAGCCGTCGTCCTTACCAGTGGCTCTACATCCAGTCAGACAGTTTTCATCATCAGCTCCCCTCCAGTCCACCTCTGATTACGTGCAATAATTGCGTCTCAGAGCTTAAAAAATCGCTTTCTCATCGATCTGATCAGAGCTGATCTACGGTCCAGCGGCTGATTTATCTGTGCAGTGGGTGAAGCTCGTGCAGACTTGGCTGAATTATAAATCTGAAATATTGTTTTTGTGGAACATCCTGGGCGTGCTCAGTGACAACTCCCAGCTGCCTGATGTTTATCAGCGAGCAGAGGCCATTAACTCGCACCCCTGAGGAGGCTAATTGACTTATGAGACAATAAAAGTGGCCATCGACCACATAGTACAGAGAGAGTTGAATGGAATTGAACAGAGCAGGTTTCAGAGTCACGTCGGTTGCTCACAGCACCTC
Organism: Acanthochromis polyacanthus; assembly: GCF_021347895.1. NCBI lineage: Eukaryota > Metazoa > Chordata > Actinopteri > Pomacentridae > Acanthochromis > Acanthochromis polyacanthus. Next base: position 5,427,730 of record NC_067128.1, read on the forward strand.
GTGCACTGCTTGCTTACCAATAAGGCTTTGCCATGCCACTGCTGCCGCATGTGGAGGATGAATCCCTGAAGAGATGCGGTTATTTCTCATCGCTACCTCTTAGAGCTGTGATACATGTTTTTAGGTTTGGGCAGCATCACTGCTACAAGATGCTGCACAATAGACCAGAGTAGACTCTTTGTATTCGCTTGTGCACCAACAGTAAAGGTTAGAAGAGCACGATATAGAGCAATGACCGGTGGAAAGAAGGGTAACATTACATGAATTTTCACCAGATTACTTGAATAAGTCCATTACTGAAAAGCCCTTTTGAACCTTTCACATCGTGTAACACTGACAAAGGCATCCAAAATCGTTTTTTGCTTTGGATGGCATTCAGATCAGGCTTTGCACTCGTTATTTAGAGTTTGTGGTGCTGCTTTAACCCTCTGAACTCCAAAACCTGGCATGTTGTCCTTTCAAAATTGCAGAAATTACACCATTTATCAGAGCCAGAAACTGTGAAAGCCAGAAAGAATGACCAGGTCCTTGAACTCCTCGTCCATGACGGGTTGTTTTGTCAGGAAACATCCACATCTCAGCTTAAAATTGTGATTATTTCTTTAGAAGCACTTCATTCTGTGTGCCTTATTGAAAAAATTCACACAAAATAAACAGTTTGCTGTAGATTCTATAAAAAAAATTCTACAATCCTTAACACAACTGTTAAGCCGTTTGTGACTCAACAGTCGCTTTGCAAAAATTTAGAGAGTATTTGACTGAATTGTAGGCTGTTTACCCAGAATAGAACAGAAAGTACAGAAACATATTAGAAAATTCAAGTAGTAAAATATCTATACCATGTATAGTACCATGTATTTTTTCCAGTATCATTTGTGGGCACTTGGAAAAATGATGCAAATTGAATCCAGGGTTTTTCAAATTTTGTAAAATAGTAAACAAAAAATGCCCAGAAACTGCTTGAGATTCCGAGGGTTAAACTGGCAAACAAATTTACTGTGGTTACTTGTGTTTTGGCAAAATTTTCAAGACATTGCTGACAGAGAACCTGTTTTTGGTCAACACCATCCTTACTGAAATATTCCCACACAGCTAATGCCACTTTGTGTCTTATGAACAAAATTGTAAAAAATACCTTGAAGAGCCTTTAAATGGGAGTAAAGGATGTTCTGTTCTTGATTAGTCATGGATAACGCAAACTGTGATAGGTTCATTTTGTATAAAGCAGCAAATAAAATTGTAGTTTGATGTGCTGCACATCTTGTAATACCACAACTGTGCACATCACAGTGTTGATGCTGAAGCAATATATTGTGTAGCCCTTAATGTCAGCTAATGCCACAAAGGTAACTGACTACACAGAAACGGGCAGGCCTTCCTGCTTTAGGGCTAACTCAGGGGGGTAAATAAGGAAAGATAGAGAAAGTTAAACAGAAGAGGAGACTGTGAGTAATTGGTTTTCTCTTCCCTCCTTGTCATTATGAATAATATAAGCACTTGTGAGCCACATGAGGGTATCAAGAAACATCTCACCGTTTCCTTCTTCTTTCTTTAGCCATTTATTTTGATTTTGTTTTCTGTTTTTCGGTAACAAAAAGCTTAATGACCAGCTCTTAATGTTTTTCACTTCCCCTCATTTTTTAGAAACGAATACTCGAGACAAAAACCCGTCTGACCCCTGTTACCCATTAAAGTCGGCGGTGACTTTGCCGGTGGCAGTCGGCCTGCCCTGTGAAGTGGACACTGTAATGGATATTAATTATTAGCCAGCAGCCACTTAAAGCCCAGCCTGTAATGATGGCTCCTGTTGCAGCGGAGCTATTTATAGCCCAGGTTGCGCTGCCTGTGCTTGCTGCTGCTGCTGCTGCATGGCTCTGCGCTGCCAATACTTGAGACTTCCAGGGCTTAAGCGCAATTCTAGCCTGTCATGTAAACACAGACAGACATGCATGGTATGTGCAGAGAAATCCACACATGCAGTCAGTCACAGGGAGATGCTCCAAGCGTTGTTTTTCACCGCGGTGTCGTATGGAAATCACAGCAAATTGTTCTGCACATCGCACACAAATTGAACAAGAATCTTGCTCACAAAGAGCCATTACGAGCTGTTTAAGGCGTGTGCTCTGTCCAATGCAGATACACTCGGCTGAAGCTGCAGCTCAACCCCGAGGGACGAATCCCTGTCAAGAAGTAAGTCTCTCTGACTCATCCTCCTCTCCCCTGCCACCTCTCCGCTCTTTTGATCAATGCATAGTTTCCTCTGCCTTTTCTCCTCACTCTCAGCGTCTGTCTGTACGCTCACACCCCCTCTGTATACATGTATATATATTAGAATGCATTATCCCCGTCTTCTGTCATCACAGTACACTCTCATTATTATTTCCACGGCGCTTCAGCCTCCACTGTAAAATTTGCTTCATTATTTCTGCCATTGCTTTTTTCTTTGTCCTTACTGGTTTGTGAATGTGTGTGTGGCAGTAGTTTCTATTAATCTGATGGCATCCAAACGCGTTGGCTTCATGTCTAAATGAGCACCCTGGCCTATTTTCAATCTCACAAAGTCGGACCAAGTAACATTTCACTGTAAACGTGGCACAAGTTTTAATTCATGAATGGGCACTCGAGCTGCGAGAAGTGATTTAACCCTCCTGTTATCTTTGGGGTCAGTTTGACCACATTCAGTGTCTAACATCATTTTTTTTCTTCATATTTAATGACTTTTCCTAATTTAATGAGGACATCTGGGTAAATATAAATTATTGCGATGATATGTTTTCAATGTCCTGTTCATAAGTGTTCTTTGGGGTCAGTTTTACCCGAGGATTTTAGCCTGCATCCCCCAGGAGGGACTAGAAGAAAATCAACCTTTTGCACAGTTTAGTTTTGGTTGTTTTGGATGATTTTGAGGTTGCTATAACAATTTATAATTTACAAGAAACTTTAGGGCCCTAAACCTTTTGAAACATAATACATGTTACTCTTCTTGACAACAGAAATTGTTCTTCATTCCAAATGTTAGAGCTAACAAAAATATGTACTTTGAAATAGTTTAGTCATTAAAACACTAGAAAGAGATCTCTTTCCAGTCAGTGAGATTTTATTGTGATCTGGATATTTCTGGTATTCTGGATGTATGAGGGGAGTAGGTGGGGGTTGTTTTATTGAAAGGGCTACTTAGGAGGTCAACAAAAACACATAAAGTACCTGACACAAAAATCTGGGGAGCAATTTTAATAATTTTCTAGAGGTTTAAATTGCTGGAGTCAAACTGACCCCAAGGATAAAAGATGTCAGTAAACATGAAAGGAATAGGAGGGTTAAGGAAGGTTTTTTTCTGTTTCACAGAGCGCAAAAGACACAATTTGCAACCAAAATCACAAAACACCCTTCTCATTTGCTGTGCCCTACAATTCCACCTTGATTACAAACTGAAATGTCAATAAAACTACCGCTTCATGGCAATGAAGACAGTCACATTAATGACACTCACCAGTAATAAATCTAAGGCAGGATTTGACAGTTTTAGTTTGTTTCTTCCATCTGTTTGTAGGAGTTTTTCCTCTGAGTTTATTAAATATCTGCAGCATCAAACAGCAACAGGATCAATACGAGAGTCTCCACAGAGAGAGAGAAATACATGGGATACATGGAATAACAGCTGTAACTTTGATACCTGCTCATGATTTTAAATTCCTTGGAGCCAGGATGGATCAGGATCTAACTACAGGTGACACTGGGAGCTTTTCTTCACGTACATAGAGTTATGGTAGATGTCTACAGGAAAATTTTTGCACCATTTATCTGAGCCAAAAACTGCAAAAAAATTAAAGAATCAGTGTTTTTTTTAGTTGTGTAAGATGCATTAGTTCCTCTAGCAAAAATAAATCTAAGCTTAAATCATGATATTTAATCAAAATCACTTTATATTCCTACAAGATTCTGTGAAGAAAAAAAACAAAACATGTACTCTTCAGCCAAACCAAGAAGCCATGAGTGACTCAGATGTGGTCGACGGTCATGGTACTAACATTCAGTGACTTCTTGGTTGAACTGCAGACAGTGTTTAATGTAAGTGGTAAAGTATCTGTTTATGGAACAACACCCTTTTGTTTTTTAGAAAACATGTTGATTCCAGTTATTTGCAAAGTAAATAATCAGAGCATTTCAACAGCTTCCCGGCATGGAAGGTTGATGGTCATTTGACTAGGCGATGTAGCTATAAATGATAGCTGCTGTCCAGGACACTCCTACCCTGCACTACCATGCAAACACTGGCTGCACCTGACTGGATGGATGAATACTTCTCTTGTATCCTGTCTGCTCCTGGATCTCCAACTCGGCGAACGTGGCAGCTCGTTTGGAAACTTTCTCTTCCAAGGTGACAGTGATATTTCACCATGAAGTTGAGAAACATTTGAGAAATAAGCCATGCAGCTGCTGAATCTATTTTCACGTTAAATTGACAGCAGTTAGCTTAAAAAGTTTACCCTCTGTCATTTCCAGAGGCAGCAAGTTATGCTGGATGTCCCTGATTTGCATAAAGTAGCTGAGACCTCAGCTTTATGAAAATAAGGAGCGGTGAACGTGACGCTTCGACTCTGAAAATGCAACATACTCCTACCAGAATGTATTACACAGCAGCTGCATTGATTGTGAATGGAAAGCTTTGAAATGGCGGATCCCATGGACGGTGTATAAGCTACAGTTGCACATTATTTTGTATTAAACATAACCTAATCTATATCCAGTCTTACATGAGTGACAAATCTTGAGTTCTTGCTGCAGCTTTATTTGTTGCTGTGGTAGGAACGTTAAATGTTCCGTACATCTAGATGGCAGAAGGCTGTCACTGAAGCAGATTGATGTATCCTTGACGTATCCTGTGTCTGAAAAGGGCTGGGTGAAGCTTATTTTTACTGCCTTCAGCTCAAACTTTAACTGTATGTGAGAATTTTCCCGAGTGAATCTCATTTATCTGGGAGTTTGTCATCACCTCATTGAAAACCCAACTCTCTCCATCTCCATTAGTCAAGTGGAGCTTTCAGGCAGGCAGCAGTGAACTTCTGCGATAACCTCCCCCAGAGCCGCTGAGGAAAGCGGTGGGTGTCAAAACAGAGAAGCAGGGAGATGCTCCTTGCCGTTTAGGGAATTAACCTCCTCGCTGGGAGGACATGTCAGTTTGACTAATGTCAGCTTGACACTGCTTCCCCGCTGTGCATACAGTATGCACTCATGGATCAGACATACCTCTGCCGGTAATTAAAACAGCCTGTGGCCGGTGGAAACAGACCTAAACATCCTGCAGTGACTGTAATGCCACCAGAGTTCGATGCAGTACATCACATTTATCGTCTATATACAGTACCTCCACAACACACACAAAGTCTATCAGAGCTGTCTGCAGAGGATTATACACACGTGGACAAAATTGTTGGTACCCCTCAGTTAAAGAAGGAAAAACCCACAATTCTCACTGAAATCACTTGAAACTCACAAAAGTAACAATAAATAAAAATTTATTGAAAATTAAATAATCGAAATCAGCCATCACTTTTGAATTGTTGATTAACATAATTATTTAAAAAAACAAACTAATGAAACAGGCCTGGACAAAAATGATGGTACCCATAACTTAATATTTTGTTGCACAACCTTTTGAGGCAATCACTGCAATTAAACGATTTCTGTATTTGTCAATGAGCGTTCTGCAGCTGTCAACAGGTATTTTGGCCCACTCCTCATGAGCAAACAGCTCCAGTTGTCTCAGGTTTGATGGGTGTCTTCTCCAAATGGCATGTTTCAGCTCCTTCCACATATGTTCAATGGGATTCAGATATGGGCTCATAGAAGGCCACTTTAGAATAGTCCAACGCTTTTCTCTCAGCCATTCTTGGGTGTTTTTGGCTGTGTGTTTTGGATCGTTGTCCTGTTGGAAGACCCATGACCTGCGACTGAGACCAAGCTTTCTGACACTCGGCAGCACATTTCTCTCCAGAATGCCTTGATAGTCTTCAGATTTCATCATACCTTGCACACTTTCAAGACACCCTGTGCCAGATGCAGCAAAGCAGCCCCAAAACATTACTGAGCCTCCTCCATGTTTCACCGTAGGGACAGTGTTCTTTTCTTCGTATGCTTGGTTTTTGAGTCTATGAACATAGAGTTGATGTGCCTTACCAAAAAGCTCCAGTTTGGTCTCATCTGTCCAAAGCACATTCTCCCAGAAGCTTTGTGGCTTGTCAACATGCATTTTTGCAAATTCCAGTCTGGCTTTTTTATGAGTTTTTTTCAGCAGTGGTGTCCTCCTTGGTCGTCTCCCATGAAGTCCACTTTGGCTCAAACGACGACGGATGGTGCGATCTGACACTGATGTACCTTGGCCTTGGAGTTCACCTTTAATTTCTTTGGAGGTTGCTCTGGGCTCTTTGGATACAATTCCAACGATCCGTCTCTTCAATTTGTCATCAATTTTCCTCTTGCGGCCACGTCCAGGGAGGTTGGCTACTGTCCCGTGGGTCTTGAACTTCTGAATAATATGAGCCACTGTTGTCACAGGAACTTCAAGCTGTTTAGAGATGGTCTTATAGCCTTTACCTTTAAGATGTTTGTCTATAATTTTTTTTCGGATGTCCTGGGACAATTCTCTCCTTCGCTTTCTGTTGTCCATGTTCAGTGTGGTACACACCTTTTCACCAAACAGCAGGGTGACTACTTGTCTCCCTTTAAATAGGCAGACTGACTGATTATGAGTTTGGAAACACCTGTGATGTCAATTAAATGACACACCTGAGTTAATCATGTCACGCTGGTCAAATAGTTTTCAATCTTTTATAGAGGTACCATCATTTTTGTCCAGGCCTGTTTCATTAGTTTGTTTTTTTTTAAATAATTATGTTAATCAACAATTCAAAAGTAATGACTGTTTTTGATTATTTAATTTTCAATAAATTTTTATTTATTGTTACTTTTGTGAGTTTCAAGTGATTTCAGTGAGAATTGTGGGTTTTTCCTTCTTTAACTGAGGGGTACCAACAATTTTGTCCACGTGTGTATAGTAGTTTGACTATATTTTGAATTACTTACATACATGTAAATGAGGGAGCATTATATTTGCATGTCTTTTGTTTATTTGCACAAGAAGAAAGATGCATCTGGTGGCATTACAACAAGAACATAACTGTGATACAATAACGATAATGATGACAATAATGGCACTATTATAAGAAATGAAAACACTGAGGATGCAGCTGTGTGCACTCATCTATGTCTGCGGTCACGCTGACTTCATAAAGAATTACAAACACTCTCTGTTTTTGTGTGTTTTTGCAGTTTGCCATCTGCAGTTTAGATGCGTGCAGTTCAGTGTACACACTATTAAAATCAGATTATGTCACACCTTTTGCATAGAAAATGCGAGAACAGCGATTACAGTTTATTTAGTAACTATGCTTGCAGTGTATATTTGTATTATGTTTGTAGAAAATAGACTAAAGTCCTTTTCAGACTTTCTGGCTTCATTAATTTGTTGAAGTGACAGGTCACATTTAAATCACCCTCGATGTTTGTTATGTACTGAAGACTGGACAGAACATCAAGTGACACAATACCCTTACAGTAATGAACACTCTGAACCCCAAAACACCCGCGGTTTTGAGTTATTTATGCAAAGTTCCATCAAGAAATATAACCACATCTAAGCATCATATTTGGTATTTTCAGTGAAATAACTTAATTCTACATGCCATTATTTGGAGGGGGAAAAACGCCAAAAATAAACCTTTTGCATGAAATTTTGTATTTCTTCTTTTTCTTTTGCAATGCTCAACACAACTGAAAAGCCACTGTAGTGCCCTGGTATTTATTATTATTTATTTGTTGACATGTCTATTTGATGCTGTACACCATTAATAACTCAGCTGCGACCAACAGTCACGTGACAAAAACTACATTTGATTGAACTGCAGGCGGTGTATATACAGAGCAGATAGAAGACACGTACGGAAAGAAATTCAAAATATAAGTTGTAAAATATTTTTAGTATAAAGAGTCTTTTTTGTAGAGTGAACAACCAGATAAATTCAACTTTTGATTTGTCTGTTTTTTCCCCATTAAACTTTACTATACTGTTGGGGGGGGGAAAAAGAAATAAAAATGAAAAATTCTATCCCGATTTCTTGCCATGGTTGTTTTGTTTTCATGGAAGTTTCAGACTTCATACTGCGGTAAAAGCAAGTGAGACTACAGTGAATAAAAAGGGGCAAAAACTGCTTGAGATTAGAAGATTGATGAAGTTACTGCTGCTGTTCCACATGTGTAAATATGTGTAAAATTCTTTTGCTTTGAAACTCTTGTGGATCCTGCAGATAATTAATCAACTCAGAGGAAAGACTGGAAGCAACAAACTCAACTTCAGCTGTTGTTAGTCAAAACTTGGATTCTGGATCTCATTAATCTGACCTATTTCGTGATTTTGGCACTCAAGCTTTGTTTTTTGGACCAATACTGGGGATGAAATATGGAATAAACCTGCCTCAGATCACTTCACACAACTCAAAGTACGTCTCTGGTGCCTGTCCTATCCGCTGTTATTAGGTCCAAGTAGTTACATTACTGGTTGTTCACTCAGGCGGGAAGCCGACGCGTCCAAAAGCCGTCAGATTAACAGAAAGGAGTCTGAAAGCGGCTTCATTTACTTCAGTCTGCACATCTATACCAATAAGTGTGAGCGTATTACAAACACGTCTCTGTGAAACCTAATATAATTCACCAGCATCAGGGGCTCCAAAAAAAGCTGAATCAATATCTCTCTAAAACACTTTCAGCAATAACAGAGGCCTGCATGAATGTAGAATTTATTGCGAGGCTGTTAGACTGTATTAGTTTATGCTGGATGTGCTTTCTTCTACGTCTGCGCTTTTATTATTCTGCATTATCTGTATTACATTTTACATTTCTCTCTTCCAGTCAGTGTTGCATTCTGTCTTGCCTACTTTCTGTTTTCCTTCCTTTCATTGTTCAGTGCTACTACAACACAAGGATATCCTTTATATAAGGCGATATAAAGCGGTTTTAGATGGATGGCCAGAGCGAGAACACCTCTGTCTGTGTGGCGTCTGCTGTGATTACTCATCAGGGCGTGTTTTTGTGTCCCTGCAGTATCTTCAGGATGTTCTCGGCAGACAGGAAACGTGTGGAGACAGCGCTGGAAAACTGTAACCTCCCTTCTGGCAGAGTGAGAGAAAACACCGAAGCGTCCCTCTTTTTCTGTCTCTTCGTATTTCCTCTGAACCTGCCTCCATTTGTGTCCCTCTTTCTCTTATCCGACTCCCCTTTCATCTCCTTCCATCCATCCGTCAGTCCGTCCTCTCGGCTCATCCTCTGTTCTCCTGACACGGCGGCTGATTGCTGCTTTGCTCGTTTGTTTTGGAGTCTTATTTTCTGGATGGCTGCATGACTTCCCGCTCAGAACTGAGTTGTAATGAAACAAATAGATCCAGTGGGAGCAATAGAGACGACAAAAAGCTGTTTTTATCCTTACGTCTTTTGGATTTCGCTGCGCCTTTGTGAATTGAGTCCCCAAACGCACAATATCTGCATTCTAACAGGCGGATGGCAAGTCATTTGCGTCCTTGGAAGTGGGGTAAAATGCAGTTTAATGCACTTCTGAGCACATGCCGAAACATATGTACATACAGTGGGGCAGGCAGCTGTAATGAATGGCTTCTGAATACAAACAGATTGAACACACACACACACACACACACACACACACACACACACACACACACACACACACACACACACACACACACACGGAACAAGCTATAAATAATTAGCACTGGGAGAGAGCAGGAGGTAAAAACGTGTTGCCGTACGAACGTCTGGTGGGATTTGCTGTTATTCCATTGCGCAAGTAATTACTGCTAAATGGTATTGCTGTTAATCCCTCACACGCACACACTCACAGCCGAATACACAACTGGGCTCGCACACCGAGGTCTTTTGAGCGACTCAGTGAGCTTCAGCGGGGCTTGACCTGCATCCCTTCGCCCTCTGCATCTTTCCTCACCTCACTTTCTCCTCTCCAACATTGTCTGGTTCTGCTCTGTTTCCCGCTGGCACAATGCTGCTGCCTGCTGCTGGGTGCAACGTGTCTTTATCATACCTGTGAGGCTCTGATTGCTCTGTAAGGAGCCCATCTCCAAGTGCGAGTTGCAGAAGTGGTCGTCTTCTGTTAATTATTTACACCTGAGATCTGTTAAATTACGTCAGGACGGTCAGCTGTTGAGACAACACTCGTAGGACCTCATGCAAGAACTGCTTTTATGTACAGATTTGATCTTACATTGTGGGTTCGTGTGATTTAAAATGTTTGGACACGCCTTTTAGAGCCAAAGTTCCACAAATGAGTTACAGATAAATAAAGGAGCATTATTGTTGATGGTATTATGTCTGTTAATGTACAAACAGGTTTGACTGCAGTTTGATTTTGAAGAAACAATAATGCACTGCAAAGAAAAAAGTTTTAAATAAGTTTTTAACTCTGCTCTTATGAGCAATTTTTACTTTACTGTTACTTTACAAATTTTCAATATTTTGTTAAAATCAAAATAATGACGTGAAAAATCACAGAAAAAAGTATATAGGACAAAATTTAAAATTATGTCATCAAATATCTGAATTTTTATTTATGGGAAGTCTTTTTTTTACAATGTTTGAGCAAAAGATTGCTTTTTTTCCTGTATTTTAACAAACATAAATCAACAAAAATAGGGTTATTTTGCAGATTTTTTTGCTTTGTTTGAAAGAAAAATTATACATATTAAGCATTGGAAAAAGTGTTACTTTACAGATTTGCCTTGTTTGTTAAATTTCGCTTAAAATCCAGAACAATTTCAGGATAAATTAGGAATCTTACTTTAAAAAAAGAATCACAAGAACTATAAATATTGACCACATCAAAAAAAAATCTAGATTTTTACATATAATGGTTAATTATTTTATTTTTCATGTGACTGTAAATTTATACAGTTTTACTGTTTTTAATCAACTGAAAAAATTCACATTTTGCAGATAACTACCATTATTTTTAATGTTTTTACAGTTTTTGTTAGAGTATATAATCTACGTTGCTGCCAGATTTTCGTGTGTTTGTTTTTTTTTTTTTTTTAACAGTGTCGTATTTAACAACACTAGTGGTGAGCTGGAAGTGTTCAAGTCCGTATTTTTTTATGTCGTTCATCTATGGGGGTCTCTAAATCTTGAATTAACTGAATCTGTACATTTGCACTTCTTCTACAGTGTCTCCATCCACTCTTAGGCTGCCCCATAATTTAAAAGCATGTATATGAATGTATGATTTCTATGTTGCTGTTGTCTGCTGCAGAGTGACTCCATCCCTCAGGAGGACTTCACTCCGGAGGTGTACGGCTTGTTTCTGAGCAACATCTGCTCTCGACCCGAGCTCGACCACATCTTCTCTGACGTGTAAGAACTCTTCGTTTATTCCTTTTGCAAAATCTGTATGAATACACACCTTTCATACTGCTACACTAAATAGTAGATTAGAAGACAAACTTGTGTATGAGAGTGGTGTTTTCTCAGCCACCTCTTGTTCTTGGTAGGACAATATGCCTTTGAAGGTTAAAACATCTGCTTTTATCTATTAAGGCCATGATAAGAAAGTGATTAGTTCAGGAAAGTGTGCTGTTGTGACTCTGGTTGTGATTTCCTGTTCCTGGCTATTTGGACCAGTAGAACTGCCCCTTTAACCCTAGAGGGACTCACACCATCAGCCAGGGCAGCTAGCCAGCACTGCCGGTGGCACTCTGAGCCATAAATCTAGATTTTAATCACACTTAAGTGAGATGGCACGAGAGCCAGGAGGATATGAAGAAGATAATTTACTGGAGCAGTCCTAGATATGAAAGGCGTTTTAATCAAATCTCACAATTTACTCAACACAACATTTAATCCTCTGCTCCTTTGCACGTCTGTTGCTCTCCCCCTCCGTCACATCTCTTTAATTACAGCTCCTCCTTTTCCTCGTTTCATTTTCTCATATCTCAATTTTAGGATTCTGTTCTTGTACCCGCATCGTGCTGACTAAACCCCTACCATGTTTTCTCTAATTTTTCTTTTCCGTTTCCTCCTCTGCTCCGATCAGGGGGGCTAAGAGTCGACCTTACCTCACGGTGGAGCAGATGACGGAGTTCATTAACAATAAACAGCGAGACCCTCGACTCAATGAGATTCTTTACCCTCCTCTCAAGCCGGAGCAGGTCCAGCTGCTGGTGGACAAATATGAACCCAATGCTTCGCTGGCACAGAAAGGTCAGTGGCTCAAATTTCTGTCAATACAAACCCCAGGCTCACTGAGTGTACACAGAAAGACATGTAACACACACTCAGAAGCACCTTGTAATACAGGGAGGTTAATTAAAGTAATTATAGGGCTGCCACTGAAGACTCTTATTCTATTATTAATTTATCGACTATTTTACAGGTTTCCCTCTAAACGGTTTCATTTAAGTTTGTTTTATTTTTGAGTTTTGAACTTACTTAGCAGCTACAAGTACAAAACCATTTAAAAGCTCTGCCTGCTAATGAACACACAGCATTTCACAGTTGTTTTATCTTATCTGGTGGTGCATCTTCCAGAAGTCCTGCTGTGTGTTTGCACTTCATTGGGCTTTTGCTGCTGTGTTTTGCCATCAACGCTTTTTTCTTTTGCAGTAATTGTAAAAACCCCCATACTTTTGGAGGTCTTTGGGAAGTTTTACACGAAACCGAGTCAGACTTTTTAAAACTTTGTAAAATTCCACTGCAGACTGCAGCTTACCAACAACACAAGCCAAAACAAACTGATGTAGAAATGACCAGATAGTTAAGAAAAATCAGTTGTTACAGTGATTGTTTTGACAAAAAAATAGGCAACAAACCTCCAAAAACACCAGAATTGGTTTAAAATCTTGATGTAAACCATTTATAAACTGAAACATCCCTAATTTTATACAAGGTGTGATCAAAAAATTGTGGGACTGTTGATAGTTGGAGTTCACAAAAAAATGTGTGTGCTTGTAATATGTGCAAGAAATAACGGTCTAAAGTCAGGTGACCATGTGAGACCATGCTACAAAACAGCCAGGCTCACTTAGACTTACTCAAGCACATTGCAAGGGTTCTACATTTGTGATTCCTCCATGGTCTTCAACCTGGAGCAGAGAACAAACATGACATTGTGAGTCAATCAGCACCTGTATGATCCATGTTGAGGATCATCAGTGGTGATGAGATGAGTCTGCAGCTACCTTCTAGAGGAGAAACAACATTTTTCACAGTGGAAAAGTTGCCGTTTCTCAAACTAAAAAAGAAGCAACAGGTCAGAAGTGCAGTAGGAGCATGCTGTTTGTTTTCTTCAGCAGTTACATGGTTGTGCTTCATGAACTCCAACCCCAGGGTCCGACTGTCAAGCTAGAGTTGTGCTATAACATACTGAGGTGTCCAAAGGAGAACATTGATGCTCCAGCTGTAGTATGCAGTCAAAGTGCTGTGACTTCAGCCAAGTTTTTTTTCTAATAAACCACAATTATTTCCCCCTACCTGCCTCTACTCATCAGATTTGGCTCCCTGTGACTTCTTCATCTTCCCCAAAACTAAATACAAGTTGAAAAGTCGCTGCTTTCACACAGCTTAGGAGATACAGCGCCCATCACACGTGGTACCTGACATGTTTACATTAGCAGGACTTCCAAGAGAGGGGGTATATCAGTGCACAATGACACTACTTTGCCTTGGATGTTGCTCAAACTTGAATCAGATCCGGTTTTCTACACTGTTTCGGCACAGTCTCAGAACTTCTTGATCACACCTTGTAGTAAAACACCCTTTGGTAAGTCACATGCTTTACCCCAGTCAACTGTCTATTTTAACTTTTTTTTTTTAACATACCCTCATCCTCTTCCAATTGAATTCAGTTTAATTTACACAGAGAAACCCAAAGAATCCAACCCAAGGAAGACTCCACCTACCACCGATCCTCCTCTTCAGCCACCTATAAATTTGACAGGGGTGTTGCCATAGTGACTGCTACATGGTGTCCAAAGGTTTAGGAAGTGAGGTGGGGTGCCGGCGAGAAGAATGTTAGTAGTCTGTAAATACCACCAACCCACAGGCAAACACACTCAGACACACATAGACATCGTATACATATATGTCACAGCCACCAAAATGTCCCAGGGGCTCCAAAGTTGTACCTAACAGAGGATATTCTATTCCACAACATTTCATTTCCAAGAGAAGGATTTCATGAGTAGAGTACTTGAGTGGACAGAGAGTGTGTTGAACAAAAAGCAAGTGGTGAACATGTGCAGCGCTGTTGAACTCATTCATATATGTTAAACACTCAGTCTTTCTTTTTACTCAGAGTCTTTTTCTGTGTCTGCTCGTCTGAGAATGACTCACAAAGCTTTCTTTTAGCTCTTGCACCGAATGTGTTTTTAAAGATATGTGACCCTTAAATGTGCACACAACGAATATTTCATTATTGGAAGAGTCTAATAATCTCACGTAGAGGTTGCTATGGTAACTGAAGAAGTTCTACTACTGCAGGTTAAAGCTGTAGTTATTTCTCTTTTGGTGGGGTCCTAATGGAAAAATTTGACACTTTTGTCATAGCTGTCCATTTAATACAATGTAAGACTACAGACAGCAGCTGGTTAACTTAGCATAGAGACTGTAAACGAGGGGACACAACCAACCAGACATTACAAAATCAACAAGGATACTCACAATACTATATTATATTAACAGCATACAGGACAGTTTTGGTTACAGACTCTCTTCACCTTCCTACACTCATGTTTTGAGGATAAATAATTTGCCAAAAAAGACACAAAACATACAATGAATTAAATTAAAATGAATTTGATAGATTTTTAACACTAAACATCACAAAAACTTTGTCACTGTGAGTTCTCGCCACAATAATCTTGCAGTAAGAATTGGACATTTTGACAGCCTTAATTTAAACTGTGCAAGTGTGTGACCAGCAATAATTGTCACCAACATGTGTGCAGGATGGTGGACTATTACTTTTCCATAAACAGTCAGAAGGCAATCAGTAGCAGTTTGACACTTTCCTGTAATGTCAGTGTTTGACGTGTTATTCTGTGTTGTGAGATGGATGATGTGTTGCACTGTAAAGTGGTAACCCACCATATATCTAACGGTTTAAACTTAAAATTAGAGAATGCAGATTTGTACAACAGCAAGCTAGATTTCCAAAGTATACAACGGAAAAAGAAAAATCATTTCTTCAGATCTCCTTCCACAGCCAATACTTCACTACATTTATCTGGCTGCTTTTTTCGATGCAGGTTTCATAATGGGTGAGATTAAAAGCTCATATCATCAAAGATTACACCAGTGGTTTAAAACTTTTTTGTCTGTAGTGTGTAGTCAAGGTCACATTTTGCATGTGTGTGAATCGTAAGCAGCTCCACCAAAAAGGGATTCATTCAAAAACACGGAATCAGATTTATGTATTTCGTCTTTATTCTCTCTTTAATCGCATGATCCTCACATTTATCTGCTGTCCATGCATATAAAACTGGATATAAAATAGTTTAAACTTAATAATCTAATGATGGCACATATAATAATATATCAGTCAAAGCAGGAATTTTGCTGCAGTACTTGATATGATATATTATATGATATATGTTAACTTGTAATGGAGTATTTTTACTCCATTACAAGTTCCAAATGTGTGATATGTACAGTATAGCAATGCATGGCGTTGAATATTAGGTGAAACTGTAAATTGTGGCATGTGCACTTTGTCTGCCCATTAAGACTAAAAACATTTTGCTTTATACACCGCGTGGTGAAAATTAACAGCAACAAGATAGCCAATACCTCACAAAACTGCACATGTGTAAAAACAAATAAAAAGCAGTTTCAGTTGTGGTATTAGAGCACAGGGAGCAGTGACTCAATTAAGGGCTGAGATGGATGAGGATCCAACACTGCTGGACATGATGTGCTTTCATGTTGTCTGAAGTGTCAGCGGACCGAAAGCTGCCAATACTGGAGAACATCCCACTCCAGATATCAGCAACAAGGTGGCGGGGCGTATGCCAATTCAAATTTTATCTCTGCTGGAAAGCGTGTTATATAAGCGTGCCAAAACGGACGACTTATTTTACACCGTGTTCTGTTTGTTGTCGGGCAAATCCCTGGGTTGATTTTTCCATCATGTAGCACCGAACCACTGCGGTAAACTTTGAATGCACCACCTTTATGTGTACTTGAGTTATGCACGCTCAGTGTTTACCCAGTGTCACTTTATTTCCTCCTTCGGGGCCTAGGAGCAGAAAGCACTATGAAGAGAATTTAGTTCCTAACTATAAAAATTTCAGAAGAAAATATTGATGAACCCCTCTGGGGGCTTCAAGATTAAATCTGTGTGCACAGATATTCAAAGAAATGGAGGATATTAGCTGCAGGCCCTCGATATTAAACTACCTAATCAACGCTACATCTGGGTTTAACAATATCACAGTACGCCACATGACTAGTAAAATGCTTCTGCCCTAGAGGTGTTTCTCAAACTGAGATGCTCTTCAGTCAGTGTCGTATGATTTATTATTAGATCACGGTATCTACCTGCAGTTAAGCCAAAATTTACTCATACCCACGTCAAATTTTCATTGATAGTGAATTTTTCTTCGACCTGTAGGTTTCTTCTCGGTGGAAATTGCAGAAACAAGAGGAAAAAGGCTGTAAAACCCCGTGTTAGAGATGTGTTAATGATTATTTGAACTTTCCCTATGTTTTATTTTTTGTTTTGTCTTTAACTAAAACTGCCAGAAAATGCAACATTTGTACCATCATAAATACCATATTCTAAGGCATCCTCAAACACTATACCCAGGGCTTTGCAAAAGTTATGTTACACTTGCAAAATGCAATAAGTTTTTATTTTATTTTATTTATTTTCCATAGATTTCAACATATGTGTTAATGATAATATTAATCAGAAATGTGGACACCCAAAACTTTTATCTTATTGCACCAAAAAATCTTTGTGTTCATTTTCATGAATGTCTCAACAAGTGTAACAGAACTTTTGCAAAGCCCAGTAAAGTCAGAACAACTGATGCAGTTTTCTCTTGTTGGTTACTAGTCAAATACAAGCCATGGCTAAAACCAAAGATATAAAATCATATCCAAGTGTTTTCAAGATCCAGTGGCCACAGTGCAAAATATTTTTCAAAAAGTACAAGGAGTGCCACACTGTGAAAAATATCAAAATCCTGGTAGGAAGCCAAAAGTGACCCATGCAGAGGGAAGAATGGGAGAGGCCAAGGAGCATCCAAGGATCAGCACCAAGACCATGATGATGAATGTGAGCAGTTCTAGCAGCAACATCTCAATCAGACACAGACTAAAGTCCACCTGGACAAAGAATAAACCCTTTGGTCATCTGTAGTATGGTTGGATGAAACAGAAATGGGTTTGTTTGGATACAAGTGTGTGACTATGGCTTGGAGAAAGAAAGCATTCAACCTCATGAACACCACTGTCACAGTCAAACATGTTGGTGGGAATGTGATGCTTTCGTTGGGTTTTTTCTGCCAATCAGCCAGGCGGCGTTGACAAAATGACATTAGGATTGTGAAGGAAAACATCGTTCATTCTGCGGAAAACACTCGTCCTTGGACAGCATTGGAGCTTTAACAAGACAATG
Organism: Acanthochromis polyacanthus; assembly: GCF_021347895.1. Taxonomy (NCBI): domain Eukaryota; kingdom Metazoa; phylum Chordata; class Actinopteri; family Pomacentridae; genus Acanthochromis; species Acanthochromis polyacanthus. The sequence continues at coordinate 5,445,482 of NC_067128.1, forward strand.
ATGTGGGACATACAGGCAAAGTGGTGAAGAAATGGTTCATAAAAAACAATAAAAAGATGTTGGAGAATAGAACTGAATCTTGCTGAGAATCTGTGGAGGGACTGAGGAGTGATGGTGAGGAAACCTTCAACCTCAAAAATCTGGAGATCATCACAAAGAAGAGCAAAATCCCAGTGGAGACCTACAGAAACCTTGTTAGCAATTTTAAGAACTGTTCATGATCTCCCACGCAGTGTCTTACTGTCTTTGTCAAATTTCCAGCCACAAAAGCACATTGGTCAAATAAGAATTTGCTGTAAATCTACATTTGGCATGTTTATGAATCATATAGGACTCAACTGTTCGTACACCTAACTATTTAGCGTGGATGCTATTTTGAATATTCTTCTGTTTTGTTTTAATGCTCATCTCTGGTACCTGTTCAGCTATAACATCTGTTCACTGTATCATCAGTCGCATGTGCATGTTTTTTTTTACTGCTTGCAATCACAATAAACTGAGCCTAGCTGGCTCAAACGGAGCATCATTTAACAATCTCTGCTGAGGAAAGTGGCGAAATGAGTCGAAATCATTTTTTAAGCCACGCTCGCACATCCATTTTGACTGCTCGGTGTTTGACTCTGATCACAGCGATGCAGCTCCCACTGTGATGTTGTGTGCTCATCCTGTCCCCGGCTCTCTGGAAGCATGCCCTTCCCTGTCCCGGTGACAGATTTCCCCATGTGAAGTATTTATCTAGCCGGAGGAAGTGCTGCCATCTGCTCTGCGGAGGGGTCCAGAGCCCTGCATGCTACCTCCACACGCACATTCAGATACATGCACACACATGGTTTTTCCTCTCTCAAGGACACTTGTGCATATATGTTCATGAAATCAGGGTGCCATTTTTAGATTTTGCCTTCTGAGCACTTAAAAGATTGCACTATAAAGCATCACAAGTGTTCATGTACAGTGAGTTTGCATGCATGCATATACTTCCACTGGAAATGCTCCAAAATCGCGTGTATAATTCATGAAGCGGAGCGTGGAAACATGCATTTTCATTCTTATCTGCTCACTGTCATATTTTGGCTTTCTGTGCCGAATATTACGCCTTTCATTCATCTCCTCAGAGCTCAGTCATCGTCTTTGACTGCTAGAGTCTGCGCTCGCTCAAATGCTCTGACATTGTTTGAAGGCAGATGAAGAAAATGCTAAATTAAACGAGACACTCAAAGTGTCATAAATCCGGAGTGGATGGTTGAAATATTATCACAAATTCACCTTCAGTGAGTGTAGAGAGGAGACTCTCTGTCAGATATTATCAGTTAGTGTGCACTTTTGTATTATATGCTAACATTTTGTGTTTTATATGATGAAAATCCATTCTTGCGTGTTGCTTTGAACCTAGAGATACACAGCAGAGATCCTCAAGCCTCCCTATAATTAGATATCCTCCCAGTTTTGTAAGAATTTTACTGAGTTGCTACCTTTGAATTGATGAGCCTCTCGTTGTCTAACTGAAATTTGTATCGTCCTACTCCTTGCTGGTCCCACCTGAACCTTTCAGAATGAGCAGCTGCCTCTCAGTCTGTCAGGTTTATTTATTCTAAAGAGCTGCTTTGGCTAAATCTGAACCGTCTCAACCTCATGCAAACCAAATCTTCTGCTGTTGGCTGCAAGAGTGAGCACAAGAGATTTAATGCACTCTTAGCATCTGAGGAACTGAACATCTGGTGAATTACTAACAGCTACGTTACCATTAGCTTTGATTGTATGTCCACAGGTTAGAGCTTTGTGGAAAATGTAAAGCTGGCTGTCGGTAAGAGATGGTGGAAGCTTTAATTTGAGACCAATAAACGGGGACTGTTTAGTTCTGTGTTTCCATGTCGCCCGTTGTGCTCCATTTTTGCACAGCCAAATTCCCAATAAAGCTGTTCTCATTTAAAGATTTCTCCTTCTGTTGTCAAACAATGAAATGAGTATGAAATGGTGACTTTAAAAAAAACAAAACATATGATAACAAAATAAATTAATGCAATAATCATCTGAAATATTTAATAATGTTAATTCATTTTTCCACTATTAGTGTTAAATAGTATAGCTTAATATTTTATTGTAATTATGTTAAGATCAAAGAATAAATAATGGATAGATAAAATAATGCAATAATAATCTAAAATATTTTATAATAATTCATTTGTTTGATTTATTATATTCAATTTTATATGTTTTAATATTATTATGAAGTTATTTAACCAGGACATATTCAGTTGTGAGAAAATGAACCATCTTTGTGGCATTTTGAGTAAATAAAGACCCATTCTGGCCACATATGAGGCTTAATTAATTTGCTGTAAAGGGACACAATGTGGGACCTTTTAAATCAGAACACTTCCATTCCATTTGACTTGAGTGCAGCGTCTTTGCAGTGTTTCGCTTCTTTCACCTTTAGAACACCACCTGTAGGGTGTGAGTCAGACCCCCCTATAATCCCAGCTATGTTAACACCGTTTCTCCCCGTTTGACCTACAAATGTCTTGAGAGCCGGTGAAACTCTGTCTCTGTTTGAGCCTCACAGAGGTTAGGCTTCATCCTGGCAGAAGGTCCTGGCAGTCAGCAGGGAGTAAGACGCTGAGTGTGACTGAGCTCAGATGTCACAGACAGCAGCCAGCGTTAATTAGTCCAGCAACTCTGCAGAGGGCGGCACCGCATTAATTAGCATAAAGTGGCCGGAGGGACCTGCTGCAGCCGTCAAGCTTGCATCGCTTAGCATATTTAGTGCGACGTCAAGTGAGTGTGTGTGTAGGTGGGAAGGATGAGGCGTTTTGGTTTAGAGCGCTCGCTTTTCAAAATTTAATCTACGCAGGTGTGATGGAAATGGAAATAATAATAATAATGCTGTGTAGATGGTTGGAGGTGTGCGGCTGCTTATTACTTATTTATTCAGTGTTATTTGCTTTCTCAGGCACGTTCACTGAGGACATGAGCTCAGCGATGACAGTGAAAAGGCAAAGCTTAACATGATTGACCCTGACAAACAATCAAAACAAGGAAACTTCAAGGGCGGTTCGAGTCTATCAGATCACTGTATCGCTTGTGATAGACGGGAGCACTGCTGGTTGAATCTACTGGAGCACGGCAATGTAGAAAAGCACTCAAATTTTAATCTACCTGCTGAACAAAGGAGCTTTTTTCAGCATGGATTTTTAATAATTAAGGCTCACACCTACAGTAAAATGTGAGAAATTAAAACACTAAGGCACAGGCTTTTAGGATTAGCCGTGAAAGCTTTCAGCAAACAATGAATTCCCGCTAAACACAGCCACTAATGCAGTCTCAAAGTGGCATTAATCAGTTCTTTTAAACATTTTCTGTAATTTAGCCAGTCTTACAGCTGCTTATTTGAATACACCTGCAGTACACATGCACAGACAAACACTTAAATATGCGCTTTTGCATTTCTTGCTAGACATTGCAAAAGGAGGAAGCAGTCTCAGAACCAGTTGCACATACGCTGCCATATGTCATGCATCACGCTCAGTATGCTCGAAGTTGTCAACAAATCCCACGAAAAGATCAAAACCAACAATATGTTCGTCCATCTGGCTATACTTTGACTTCCTTATCCTGTCTGTTGCAGCGCCCGTTTATTTCTACTGAAGATGAAGAATCTTGAGAATGCTGGGGACTAGTTCCAGCCGTGGATTAATACGTTTTTGGTTTAAAACTACACGGTCATCATAGTGAAGGAGCCTATCGACCTGAGCAGTGGTGTGGCTATTTAATGTGTATTTTAGTAGGTTTGGATGCCAATAGAACTCTGAGGCTGAAAAAAGGGTCTGAATTGTGCTTTGGAGACTTTAAAAAACCATATTCTGCTTTGTGGGTTTTATTTCTTCCCTTTGTTGTGTTGTTATGTTTGTATTTTGTCTGTCTTTGAATGTGGTAATAAGTCCTTTTAGCACTGCAGTACTAAAATATGGTGACCTTCAGTGATTTGTAATAATTTCAGTGGTCGTTTGTGATCTTAGTTTTCTGCAAATCTACCATCTCTTTAATTTGTAAATCAAAATTTCCTCCGCAATTTAGCTACTATATTTTGGAGAGGTTTTGTGATTTTATTTTTTTTGGGGGGGCAATTTTTTTTTCATTTTTACACCTCTTTCTTTCTTGAAAATCCCAGAGGTTGCATTGACAATTAGAAATCAAAGTTTGGAGCATTCTCGGGGGCAAATTAAGGAGTCTCCTGTAACTATACACCCTGGAGATTCATCCACAGAGAGCTCAAACTCATCAGGAGGACAAAATCTGGAAGAACGATGGCAGTCATTGTCATCTGCCTATTAACATCATATCCACACATAATGTCAGCTAATTCAAGTAAAACACACACTTCGTTTGTCTCATATGTGCGCAATGTGAAGGAGGTAATTTATAAATCACATGAGGTCCCCAAGGTGATATTAGTCTTGCGGGCATAAGGCTTTAGTCTGGCTGAGTGAGCTAATGGCTGAGAGTTGTCAGCTAACGCAGCTCGCCTGAGCCTTCAAAGCTGTATAGGCCAACATATGTGTTCACTGTCTCACCTGACATCACTCTTGTTTTGTGTTTGCACCTTAAACACCTCCACAGCACACATGACACACATCCATTCACCGCGCACAGTGTTTTTATTGCTGGTTTTTCATTGTTTTGTGCTGGTGTTAATACATTTAGTTTGATTTAAATTAATCTCGGGAGGGAGGTCTTGAAGAGAAAGAAGCAACAAATGCAGCATTTTAGAAATAAGCTAAGGGAGGTGCTACAGCCATGTACAGTATGAGGAAATATGTGTTTTTGAACATGAAAGCAGGTAAACATAATCTAGTAGACCCCAAAAAATGTTATTCTAAATCTATAAATGTGCACAATATGGGTTCTTCAAACAATTCTTAATGTCAGATCAAGTCATTGTTTGTACCAGTCTTTTTCATACACTAGAGAAAACTTTATTTAAATAAAATCTTTAATATTCTGGCAACTAGGACACAAAAATACTGTAACATAACAGAAAATAACCATCCAATAAAAATACAGTAATTTTCTACTTTTAAAATGCATTTTCAAGCCTTAATTTTATATCAGATCATGAGTATTTAATGGTAAAGCAAGGATATACATTATATTTATGAATTTTATTGTTACTTATTCTAAAAATGTTGACATTTGTTTACAATATTAAACTTGAATTAAACAGAAAAAGGGGAATATTTGTGAAATTATGATGAATTTGTACATGTGTTTTGTTTCAAAATATTTAAAATTGGAAAATTTAAAATAAAGGTTATTCACAGTTAGTTTTGGGTTAGTTTTCTTTAGACATGTAAGATAAGTGTGTTTTTTGTAATTTTATTGATACTTTTGTGTATTTGAAAAAAAATTCTCTAAAATTGAAAGGAAAATTCCATGAAATTACTATGAATTTCATTTTATTTGTATCTATTACAGTGTTGATTTAGAGTTTGAGTTCGTGTCTGGATTAAATTCAAGGTTGTCAAAGTTAATATTGTGACTGTTTATGTTCATGCAGGTCAGATCTCGGTGGAAGGCTTCGCCAGGTACCTGAACGGGGAAGAGAACAGCATCATCCCCCCTGAGAAGCTGGACCAGAGTGAAGACATGACCTTTCCCCTCTCCCACTACTTCATCAATTCCTCACACAACACATACCTCACAGGTACGCACAAAAAAACTACTTTACATGTGCAGTAAGTAGCTGTGTGCATCTCACACACTCAAGTGGATTTTAACTCCCGACTGATTGCACAGGCGCATCCTTTATCCTTCTGCAAATGAGCAGATCAGTCGTTCATTTAAAAGCACAATTACGGTCGCACAAGTGAATACACTCGGCTTCAAACCTCACACGGGTCGGTCAATCAAACGCGCCGGTGCACGTCAGCCTCCGTTTCCCACGTTGCCTCTCGAGAGTTTTATCCAATCAAGTCGTGCCATGAGACTCAATTCATTGATATTCATGATTTAAATATTTCTTTGGACTGGTAGTCACAGTAACTGCATGGCAGACACAATACAGGGGCCATTTTCTCTTCAGTGGATATTAGAATTCATCTATTCAAATCTATTCTGGGGGGAGCCGAGAGCATTGAATCTTTCGAGTGGATCAGATTTCTCCAGTGATGGGAAAAAATGGAATTTTTGTAATAGCCCCGGCCTCATAGCCTGCGAAATGAGAAAAACAAACAAGAGGTCCTTGATTTTCTCCTCACGAGCAGCATTTTTCTTCACACATTTTCACAGTGACAAATATTATGCTGGCAATGTAAAAGGCTTTTCTGTCCCTTTTACAACCTAATAACAAGAATCCGCATAAAATGACCTGGCGGTGCATGTCATTCATTCATGCTGATGCATTCATCCTATCGATCCCATGTAAATTAAAGCTGGGTTTCTTTCAGAGTACGACACGTGAACTCCTTTAGAAAAGAAAGTGTAAATGGATTCAATCAGAGTGTCAGTCAAAAGCAGAAAAAGGAGTGAAGCAGAAAGGAATAAAAGAAAATAAACGGTGTAAATTAATGATGCCACCTGAAGTGAGAACACAGATCTGCCTCTCACTTTGACACAGTTCCACTCTTGTGGCTTGAAAGCACTAATGTGAAGACATAATTGCTTCGCTAATGGTGACAAGGTGATGGGATTTGCCTTTTTTTTCAGATAATGACAATTGTATTGTTTTTACTTGAGCGACTAATGCAGTTAATGAGCTCCTGAGAAGTGGGAGGAAGTGCTTCTGTGGTGCTTTTTGGGGAATCAGTGCTGCAGTTACCTGAATTTGTTTTTTGCAGCCGGTCAGCTTGCAGGCAACTCTTCAGTGGAGATGTACAAGCAGGTCCTCCTGTCCGGGTGCCGCTGCATCGAACTGGACTGCTGGAAGGGTCGCACCACCGAAGAAGAGCCCGTCATCACTCATGGCTTCACCATGACAACTGAAATCTCCTTCAAGGTAACAGAAGGAGAGCTGGCCGGCGGCAGTGCAGGGGTGGGGGATTGGGGAGCCTGTAAAGATTCACTTTAATGTCTTTGTGTGTAGACACAGAGGGGAGGATTCGGGTCAGTATACCCTGCTGACAGTTGGTAGAAGCCACATTCTGTGCACATGATCCATCCCCAGCATCAAATAAAGTTGAATTGGGTTGAGCCAACAACCCAAATTCAACCAGTTAAAAAGAAAAAGTGCATCCGAAGACTCATCGCACAAATGCACTGTTTGAAATGCTTCCCTCTGAACCCAAAGGTGTTTTTGTTCCTGTCACATTTTCACCTACTTTGGTCTCATTTTTCACCTTTTTCACCTCTATAGAAGCAGCACAACAATGTCTACAACTAGGAATAACACAAACCATATGACACAGTTGGAATGCTATAAATCGTAAGCAGAAAACAACAAAACTTGATTATTTTTATTGTTTGTTTGTTTTTGGGAAATTAGGAAAAACCTGGGATCAACATGTCCAATATTTTCACAGAGGTTAACAATACTTAAAAAAGAATGGTGGGTCCACATGCTCTGTATATTTTGCTATTCATATTTTTATTTTTATCCACACTATCTGCTGCATGTGAACACTGCCTGCAGTGCAACAGAATTTTTGGGACTTTTGGTCATACCTGAGTCAGTCACAGCTTTACATTTGTATTGAGGAACACAAATTATATATATATATATATATATATATATATATTTTTTTTTTTACAGACTCTGGTGTGAAGGGTTTATTTTTGATAAATTTTGATATGAGGTATCTCGAAGAGACAGACAGCTAAACTTTGTCTGTCCCTAATGGGGACAGAAATTCTTCTTTGACAGGTTCCAACAATAAAAATACAACACATAAAAACACACTGACAACACAAGCTCACAAAGTCTAAAAGAAATGTTAAAAAGACATTTTGATTAAACATCGCAATTTTACGCTTACATTTGGTTAATTTTCTCAGTGGAAAAGCAGAACACATATTTTGATTAATGATTGTTGGATAGATGAAAGTCTGACTTTCTTTTTTTGTAGATTTTACAGTTTGAGTCTAATAAACAATGTTTTTGTTCAGATGTTAAATTTTCATTTCTAATAATGTGTTTGCTAAACATCATTTTCCCCCAGTTGCACACTTTTAGGTCGCATGTGAGTGCATTGTCAGCCACCTATAAAAACATCTGCTTATTCAAACATACACTTTTTCACCCATGTGCAAGGATTTAAGGCTGTACAGCAAATTTTGTAAGAAATACTGAACTGCTTCAATGTGTGTTTATTCAGTGCTGCCTTCCTGTTGTTGGTGGGTAGTTGTGTTTGCTGCTTTTACCTTAATATTCATCAGAAAGATTTCAGACTTGGCTGATCTGGAGACAGATGTGGTTAGTGGTGGTGACTAAACTGTTCTCTAATACAACAACAACCACTTCTTGGCAGCTAATTTGTTAGAAATACAACAGAGATGTGTATTCGTTTATACAAACAATCTCACATCATTTTAATAAAGGAGCAACACTAATTGGAAATGCAGCAGCGAACAGTCAGGATTTGTCTGAACCTCTTCGTACAACAGTTAACCTCAGCTGCTCCCTCTTGTTCGACTGTTTTTTGCAAACATTATGAAGGATCCGCTGGCAAAAAAAATGTAGGGAATGACTTGTTTGCAGATGTATTTTTAATGCTGAGCAAACACATTGTGTTTCCTGTAACTTAATTACGCTTGACAAGTATGACGAGAACAGTAAACATCAGCACAATAACAATCTCCACACTCACAGACTCGTGGACTTTGAGACGCTAATTTACAGTTTAGGTTTGTCTCACTGCCAAATTATCACCGGCATAAAGGGGTCTGATGGTGACTGTTCAATTCCCTTTCTGAGTGCACATTTCTGCAGACTTTTCTGAGTGACTAGCAAACAGTTTATTGCATTTTATATGTGGTTGCCCTGCCCCTGAAAACATGTACACAAACTGTATATATACAAACTGGATGATGTCACCATGCCATCACCCACTGGTTTGTGGACTATCATTATGAATCATCAAGTTTAAAATTTGGCCACCAACATCGTGTTCTTTAAAACCATATGTGAAAAGTGAAAAACAAGGTAGCACAGTCGTAAAACATTAACTGCTTTATCATTTATTGTCCTCTACATGGGACCATAATTTACAAAACGAACATCATGCTGTACTGACAAAGACCATGAACTAGCAAGGGAAACCTTAAACGTATTAGGAAAAGGTTTACTGAGGTAATAAACCGAATGAAAAGTAAGCTCATATTCTCATAGACTTCTATACAATGAGACTTCTCTTTGCAACCAGAGGAGTCACCCCCTGCTGGCTATTAGAGAGAATGCAGGTTGGCTTTACTTTCGATTTATCCCCCAATATTCAACAAAACAGCAGAACAGTGCAGCACAAGAAGTAGTTTAATCTGAATTTAAGCCTTTACTATTTAAATCCCAATCTATAACCAGAGGTATATCCATAAGTGACAGAAAAATAATTCAAAAAAATTTCGTAATCTGACGTCTTTCCTCTTTCTTTTCGCAACCAGAGGAGACACAGCTGGTTTAATGCATTTCCATGCTTGCTTCACTTTTATATACTAAACGTAGATGGTGCAGGGAACAATGCTACTCTAAATTTATCTGTAAATGACAACATCTGTCTGTTGGAGTTATCATATCTGCTTGTATTTTTACTCAAACACGCATTTATAGATGTTCATGGCTTTCCTGACATTTCCGTATGACATTTTATTGTAATGTCGTCTACAGGTATGAACCGATAAAGCAGCTGACAAACTTGTGGAGTCCAAATTAATTTTACTTTGTTGTGATGTGTTGTTTCCAAGCGACATGTGCTGTCATGATAGTGAGTTTCAGTCCTGTTTTTTGCACCATTTCAAGCCTTCATAAACTCAAACAGTACAGCTGTGATGTCAGCTGAGTCTCTGAGGGTTTAGTGTTTCGGCTTCAGCCTGGAGGTTGGGGTTAGGCCACTGTAGCTGTTATCAGGGAGATAACAGTTCACTGAATTACATGCCTGCCATGCCATTCTCCTCATGCTTAGATTGGCAATATGACTCATGCAAGGCAATACTGGACTGAACTGCTATTATTAAATTCAACATAGAGAAAAAAACAATTATTAGGTTTTGAATGCACATTACATGCATTCATCTACGTGCACTGATTTCATGGAAATCTTTTCTGTTCTAACTGCACTATCAGTACATAAAGCAGGGACTGAAACGCGCAGGCAGAGAAGCCGGCAAATATAGATAAAGATAAAAGTATGAGGAAAAGCAGAGCTGGAGGAGACGTGAGAAAAACCGAAAGTGGGGCACGCACGCAGCAGATGGCAAATCGTAAGGGACGGGGACGCACTGAATAGCCCTAAAGAGAGGCGCCGAGGGGCGATTAATTGAAGCCTCAGAAGATAAGAAGACAAAAAAATGCTTTTATTGGGGGAGGAGGGCATGGAAATGTAAGGGCAGAGTGGGTGTCAGGAGAAAAGAAGAAAGAGATGGGCGAATTGATTGATGGAGGAAATTTAGATCTAATGAAAGTAACAGAAGAAGAAGAAGGAGCCTAATGGAATTAGTGTGAGAGTGAAATTCAAAAAGAGAAGAGTTGTGAAAGAGAGCTACAGATGGAGAGGGTTGAGTTACACACAAAGATTTTTATTGGAGGAGATGGAGCAAATGGAAATGAAGGCATTAGCTGAGCTGACACTGTTGTTAATGATTCTGTAACTGAGTCAATCAGCGGCTTAGAAATCTGATATCAGATGTTGAACCGTCTTCACCAGAGCCGAGCAGCGACGCCATCCCATCGCTCAGCTCTCATTTCCGTAAACAGACGCACACTCAAACTTGTGGAATGACTGAGAAAAAAGCTTTTTCTCTGACAGATATTACGAGATTTTCTTCCACATTGTTGATAATTATGTTGACTCCCTGCACAGATGATGTAAGCACACAAGGAAATAGGATAATACAATTCAGTAAGAAAACATGACTAAGATGCAATGATTGATGCTATTAGAGATGTCACAGTCACACAAATGTGTAAGTTGACGCCAATACCGCTAAAATTCCACAATTACAAATACAAAACAAAAAATTAACCAATCTATTTTGATTTTTTATTTGGTTTTAGTCCAAGTATTAAAAAAAAGACAACACTGATATTGAAAACAATATTGTGTCAGATAATAAAAAGTTCTTTATGGTGGCTTACTGCAATACCCAGCTGCCTGATATGAGAAAAATGGATGCAAATAATAATTGAGTTAGTTGGAATAAATGTCAACTGTGAGTTAGCCTTCAAGTATTTACAACAGCCAATGCTGCATTATCAAACTCACTCATCCACTTTCATCGTGAGGACTTTTGATCTGAGTTTTTGTTTTGTTTTCTGAGCCTCTGACAAGTTTCACATTATGAGTTGTTGCTGCGTTTGTGTGGATCTTTGTTACGACAAATGTGGCTGTCACAGTTCACCAAAGTGCCATTCCAGGCTGTGAAGAATGAGGAAACATGTTGGTGATACAAAATAACAGCTGGAACACTTTCAGCTTCAGGTCTGTGTACAGATCCGGATGTTTCTTTGATTTGCTCACATCAGTTTATGTTTTGTGGTGAAGTCTTTTCTCTCTTTGTCCTAAATATGACAACACCAGTAGTAGATGTGTATTTAGTCATCCAATCAAACACATGAGTTTTGAGGTGTTCTTTTCACACTTGTTGCAGGACTTGTTGCTTCTCCTACAGTTGTTGATGCTACTCTGTGGAAATCAACAGCTGTACTTTCTGTATCTTGCAGAAAATTAGTACTGTCACGTTTCAGAATTTTGGTATCGACTTCAGACCAAAATATCGGTTCTGGTGATATATCCAGTTGACAGCGGTTAGATGTATACAATATACAGTGTCCAAGTGTCTTTGATAACTGGGGTTTTCATTATTTTAGATTTCTGAAATCAGGATAAAAGAAATTACATTTGTTCCTCACCAGGGAAGTTTACATGTTACAGCAGCTCAATGGAAGCAAGAGAAGAATTACAAAAGCACAATGAAGCTAAAAATAAAGATATAATAAAGACTAAGTGCAGTTTTAAATGTGCACATGTGGCATGAGATATATATAAACAGGATATGCTGGTTAAATACGCAAACACAAAAACAGGATACTTCAAAAACCCACTCTTAGCTGGGATACTGCAATCCATCTTTGGGCTGTCCTAATCTCAAGTTTTCACTTAGTTCCCACTAGTTTTGCTGATACTAGAATGATGCTGTAATACCATACTTGACTTCTGAGGTGTGTTTTTTCCCCCAAAAGTCTCGGCAGATCCGTTGCTGCACCTGTATTTGCCAACTCACATGAAAAATTGCAGCCTCTACAAGGACACCTGTGACAGCTGCAGTGCTCGCAGTAACTTTGGCATCTTACAAAACAAGTATCATCAAATTTTCTAAGTTTCGGTATCTACTTGGCACTGAAGCATCAGCTCTTGTGACATCTCCAGTGGTTATTTCCTTCCCCTGCACTTCTTCATTTCAACAGATTTGTCAGTTTCTTTGACTGGGGCTCTCAGGAATTTTAGGAATGGCAGGGAGTCATAACATTGAAGATAGATATGGAACCCGTCTGGTATTCAAAAGGGTTCTGTGTGACTCTACTGCATAAACCAAATTAGTGTCTAATGTCTTTTATATTGTCTTGATAATAATATAAATATTCTGCCAAATGTGTGTTTATTCGATGTGAATTGTGGTTGTCATATTCAGTGTTTTCTGTCTTTGTTTGGTCATCAGGAAGTGATCGAGGCTATCGCAGAGTGTGCCTTCAAGACGTCACCTTTCCCTATCATTCTGTCTTTTGAGAACCACGTAGACTCGTAAGTCTGCACATTGTTTTAACTCAGAGCCTTTGATTGCCGTTGACCTGATTGATGAGCTCTTTTCCTTCAGTGAGCCTGTCAACACCACTAATCAGCCAGTTTTTTTTTTTTAAATCAACATCTAGAGAGCAGGAGAGAAGATTCTGATTAGTTGTTTTGTCCTCAATGGCTCTAAAGGGATACTGAGGGGCAACATGCGTACAAAGAATATTGATATGTAGTAGAGAATTCCTGATTGTGTGTCTGTGTGTTGTGACTCTCAGACCGAAGCAGCAGGCTAAGATGGCAGAGTACTGCCGGTCAATATTTGGAGACGCATTACTGACAGAACCTCTGGAGAAATATCAGGTGAGTACAGACGAGCGATGCATGTGTTCACGCTCACATTCACTCTCGCACGCTTTCTGTCTGTTTCTATGGATGACATGGGCGGCCGTGAAGGACTCCGAGGATGTTAACCTCCAGCTGAGTGCACTAAAGAAGTGTCCTTGAACACTGCTGTCCGTTAAGACCTACACTTATCAGCCACAACAGCAGAATCACTGATAGGTCAAGTGTGTAGTGGTGTTTATTGTGTTACAATTCAATGTTCCACTCAAACAGCAGCAAGATGAGGCAGTTCCTCAAATGCCCACTTGAGGCTGCCTCTACAAGTGAATCAGTCCCCACAGACTTCCATGTTAAAATGTCCAACTTTACAACAAAAATAAACATGTTTGCAACCTGGCACAGAAAACAGTTTTTGTCTCTATAGCTTATCTTCCTCTTTATGACACTTATACTGCAGGTGTATCTGATAATAAGTCGCCCATTTAAAATGTATTAAGGCTTAAAGTTATGTATAATTCAATGGTAGGCACTTATACATAACACTTTTCAACCTTAGTGGTGCTCAAAATGTTTCTTGTTCATTCATTCACATACAAATTCTGACCCCAAATGCAATAGAGCTGCAACTTCCTTCACAGCCTCCCTAATTTTAATGTTGTGGCTGATTGGTTTACATTAAAGAGGCAAAAAGCCGCCACAGCTTATTGCACATTTACACATGTATGTGCAGACAGGATGGCAAATTAAAGTAAAACCCGACATGAAATGTCTTAGTAAGCTCTTGGACCACCACCGGAACAGCTTCAGTACTCTTTGAACACTATTTTTCTGAAAGACAGTCCCTCATTTGGTGTTTGGATGAACATTTTGATCTAAAATCTCCCATAGATAGTTAATTGTGTTGGTAACTGTAAAAGCTTTGACATATGATTTACATCCATTTTAATGAAACCACAAAGTGACCCCTCGTGTCCTATCAGTGTTTGTCTAACAATGTCATCGTTGAAGAGACTGTTTTCATCAGGATAGAAGGGTTTCATCACAGGCAAGTATGATGCAGACACAGAACCCCCACAGCATCACAGGACACCAGACTCCGTCACTGTAGGAGTCAATGTTTCAGGTTGTTCCTTTAATTTGTCACCTCTCTATTTGTTAGTTCATTTATTTGAATTCACCACTTTTTTCCCCCTCTCTCCGTCTCTTTTTTCTCATATACAGCAACATATCGACTTGCCCTTTAGCACTTGGCAAAACACGTTGTCGCTCTGTTCCCTCTGCCTCACAGAAACACATACCTGTTACTATTTTCTAGCCAACTTGTAATGACTCATCCCACCATCATTCTTATTCCTCTGCATCACCTCCACGTTATCGCGGCAGAGACTGCGAACGACAGCCGTTTAAGATTAAATGGAAGTGTTTTACGCCGTAATCTAAACGTGGCTTTTCCTTGGCAGCCCTTTATCTGCCTTTCCTCTGTTGCCATGGCTACCAGTCAAAAGCTTGCATTGTCCCTTTGTGGCCAAACTCTCTGTTTTTCTCCCCCCAAAGGCGTCTTTGTGAGTAATGACGCAGGTACTTACGTGAGACAAATGTAGACACTTGTCGCACAAACTCCTGACAGTGTCTGGTAGTGTGTAAACACGCTTCATGGACGATCCTGCACATGTATGCTGCTTTAATGTCCCACTTATACCACCTCGCGTTATTCACGGGGGACATCGTCGTCCGCTTTGGTGGAACACTGAAGTTCCCAGCAGTCAGATGCAGCATTATCTCACATATGCAGGGAGCTCCTCCAGCACTGCTGCCTGCCAAAGACACAGCCCTCTGAGAATTACAGCCTTCTGACTGGATTTGACATTGAAGTATTATCAGGGAGAAGCCTTTTGAATGGAGTGGCATAGGGAAGGAGATGTGAGGAGACAGTCACCGTCAGAGAACTTAGAGACAGACGGAAAGAGAAAGTGCCGTTGAGGAATGAGATTTCTACCACTGAGCATGTAATAACTGGGAAAGGTGAGCGCAATGACAACCACTCCCCTCTGGCACTCAGACAGCTGTGTATACAGCGTATCGAATGGGATATCAGCTCCAGAAGTCCATAGGGGGCACAGGCAGATAGGGTAATATAGCTAGATTGGCTCCAGCTCAGAGTAAAGAGGATTAGAGTTTTCTTCTCCATCTTCTCCTCCTACATCTCCACCTTACCAAACTGTGAACATGAAAGACTGGTTATGTGTGTTTTTATGTTGTTTTTAACAATTAAACAAAGAAATTTGGCTCATTCCCAAAAAAATGTACTGAATTTACTTGAAAATTTGATTTGCAGTGCAAGTTGACAGGATTGGTTTCTTAAGTTTGTTACATATGCTGCTCATGATGCATCTTCTAACTTATATTAATAAATATATAAACTCCTCCTCGACATGGTAAAAATCTGGACTTGCATCCAAAGGTGCTGTTAAGTTTGTTATACGATGCAAACATACACAATACATAATATTAGAGGCTGTAAAATATATAGAATTTGTGAAACAGTAACATGAACAAAAGACAATGGTGATGTTTTTTGAATTATTTTTACCAACTGAAAAGAGAAATGTGGCTTATTCCAATAAAAAATACCTGAAATTTCATAAAAATGTAATGCAAGTTGGCGTAGTTTGTTTCTTAAATTCATGACAAAACCCTTGAATCTATGTTTTTAAAACAGTTTCATAGTAGAAATGCTCAGCTGTGTTTTCCTCATGATACAAAAACGCCTTATGATCATGTTAACCAGGTAAACAACTGTATTTTCGCCTTTTAGTTTGTTGTAAAATGCAAACACACAATGTAGGTAATGATTAAAGCTGTTGAATAAATGTAGTTTATGAAACATCACAACATTTATATCTAAAATGTAGTGAAGTAGAAATATGAAGCAGCAGAAATAGAAATACCCAAGTGAAATTCCTTTAAAACTGGATTTGTCACACAAGTTGACAGGAATGGTGTCTTCAGTTCATTACATATGAAACCCTTGCTCTCCAAATCTGTGTTTTTAAGAAAGTCTCAGGGTGGATTTGCTCAGTCATGACTAATTATTTTGCTCGTGAAATGTCTATTAATCTTTAAAAAAAAAAGAACAAAAAAATCGATTAAAATGTTAACGAGGTAAGATCTAGTTCATCACCAAAGAGAGTCTTTTAGTTTGTTGCAAACATACAATATACATAACAATTAAAGCTATTAAATACATGTGTTTTATTCAACATCAACATGAACAGAAGAATCTGGTGATGTTTTTTTGAATAGTTTCTCCCAGTTAAGCAGAAAACATTTGACTCACTCCAAAAAATGAGCAGAAATTGCTTGAAAATTTAATTCCAGCAGATTTTCTTCTTGCTATGTCTCGTCACTTTATTATGAGGAAGGATTTATTGCCAAAACATTTTCACAACAACTGCTGAAATTATCGGAAATATTTTGAGTAATAAAAAAAGGTTTTTATCGCAGTTTGTTTTGGTTTTAAGCTGCAGATTCACCAGAACTGACGAGGGCAGAGATATTCAGATAACCTGGACTCGAGTGGTGCTGAAGACTGACTGACGGCTATATTTCACAAATTCAACCTTTAATCACAGTCGCTGCTCCTGCCAGCGATGAAGCATCTCTCCTGGTCTTTATTCATTTTTCAGTTACACAAATAAGAAAATTAGCAGCCACAGAACAGGCAATACTTCCTAAAGGGAAGGTCTGTCCTTTGTTTTCTAAAATAAGTTCAATTTCTTGCACAATTTTGAGAAGTTTGATCAAGGAAACAATGTAATTAATGATATCTCCATGCAAAAATACAAATTAAAAGAAAAATATTGAAAATAGTCAGAGGTATCATTTAGAAAAAGGGCTTTAAACATCAAAAATGAAATGACCCATTTTTGCAGATAATCATAATAGCCAATGTATTAATGTGTAGCATTGTGCTGCTGGAGCTGGAGCTAATTTTAACTAATTTACATGCTGGTATTTCACTGTTTAATAATGCATTTCAAGAGGATTTTATGTACCATTAAAGTCTTTTTCACTTATTGATTTAGCCCCTATAGAATCACCTCTGTGTATCAAAGTTACCTTAAACGCTGCACTGTGATTTGAAGGTGGAAATTCTCAGCTGTAGTGCAGACTGCTAATTTTATTTATGATTTGTCTTCTAACTTATTATATTATAATATAAGCACCATATGAATCTGTTAACATTGTTTATGAAACATGGCATTGTTTGCTTCTGAAATGTAGTGGAGTAGAAGCATGAAGTAGCACAAATGGGAAAATAAAGGCTTTAAAATTAAAGGAAATATCAGCAGAAATGAGCACTGTCAGGCAGATAAGCATACATAAACATAAATATGACATGTTTTACTTGTTCTTCTGAATTTATACATGTAAAAAGCATCAGTTTTTGTTTCTGCAGCTGCCAGTTGGCGATCACACTGTGAGGAGGCATAATAATATGTTAATTCCACTGCAAGAGGCCTGATGTTCTCTGCAACTAGGTGGAAATAAACATGTGCATGCATCAGCAATTGGCCAGAATGACAAAAATGCAGTGTTTGCATCCACACATAAAAAACACATGAAAGAAAATGCAGCTACATTCAACTACTGGTCATATATCAGGGCTTAAAGTGATAAGAGCAACCAAATAGACTTATTTATTTGCTTTTTAGGACTGTTTTTGCCTTTATGGGGGGATTTTGATGCAGTTTTCCCCCTCCTTATTAACTTTCTTTCAACTGAATCCATCCAAGTCATGTGCGGTTTTATTAAGAATGTTTTATTTGC
Source organism: Acanthochromis polyacanthus (assembly GCF_021347895.1). Lineage (NCBI taxonomy): Eukaryota > Metazoa > Chordata > Actinopteri > Pomacentridae > Acanthochromis > Acanthochromis polyacanthus. The sequence goes on from NC_067128.1 coordinate 5,463,583, forward strand.
TGCATTTAAGTGTGAAATCCTGCGTTGCATTCAAGTGAAACTGCTTGACTGTTTATCACCTTCCAACAACAGCAGCGTAGCAGAAATTGCAGTTGGGAACATCCTGGAAAACCTTGGCTCAAGCTGCTGCACGAATCACAGTTTTCTTGCTCTTGAGAGAATTCAAGTAGAATTCAAGTGAAAGTTAGAGATGTTTAAAAGGAGGTTGCTTATAGCTGATATAAGCTGTAAACAGCGAGTGTGTGTGTGTTTGTGTTTGTTCATCATCGCTGCCGACTTTCCTCGATGATAAATTATTAATATCCCTAAACACTGTGATCCAAAAGCAGTGTACCCCATAAATAAATCAGAGATCTACTTCTGGCCGGCTCCCTCGAGAGGTTGAGTGTTTGTGTTTAACACTCGGTTTCCCCCAGGAAGCCGAATTAGGTGTTGAAAGTGTAAACTTCTGAGCTGTTATATCAACAGAGTTTGTGGTGATCGGTGCGTGGTGTTCATTCCCGTGGTCGCTAACTAGCTTTTTGCTCAGCAGATTCTTCCTGCGTGAGTTTTGAGCAGAATAATGACCATGAATTAACATTTGAAGAGACACACTCCAGTAAACATCTTCCTCAACTGTAATGAGCTCATTTGTCAAATCTGGTGTAAATTGTAGCACTCTGCAGTCATGCATAAACATTTTAGAACTTGACAATTCATTCATTATGTGCTTTTTCTGTTTTTTTAATCAATTTTTAGATTTAGTGTCAGAAAAATCTGTAATAATGCAACAGATCCAACATTAAAATTCTACAGAAAGTCTTTCATAATTCAGTCTTTTCTGTGTTTACATTTCTTTTCTATGATTTAATGACCTTTTCTGCTTCCTGCTCCTCCTTCCAGCTGGAGTCAGGCGTGCCGCTGCCAAGCCCGATGGAGCTGATGGGGAAGATCCTGGTGAAGAACAAAAAGAAACACCACAAGACGGACGGGAGCACCAAGAAGAAGCTGAGCGAGCAGGTTTCCAATACCTACAGCGACTCTTCCAGCGTGTGTGAGCCGTCCTCGCCGAGCGCAGGTACGACTCTCCCAACGCCGCCCACGTTTCGGCCGACAGTGCCGTCCAATCACACCGAGGGGCTGCTGAGTTATGAAGTGTCGGATGTAAAAATGCAGCCTAACCGTCTGCAGTGTGGGCCGAGACCTCAGCGCCGCTCAGGAGCTGAATCACTTGAGCGAATCACTGCGATTGTTTATCATTCATCATTTTCATGGCCCTCTCCATCAGCTGAGGGTATTATTGGCTGTTGCATACAGCCTCTGTCAGACTCCTCGTCACTGGGGCACCTTAAACGTTGGCCAGCTTTACTCTTTATTGTGTGCATGCAGCAGAGTGTAGCTGTCTAATATGAATTTAGGGTTTTTTATATTTTCACAGCTGTTCCATCATTTCATTCGTTCATAGCTGCAGTAAAGTTGTCTGCACTTCCTTTGTGTGCTTTAGTGTTTGTGTGCATGCATGCTTCAGTGTTTTCTTGCCTTCATTTGTGTTTGTTTGTTCAGTGCATCATTCAGTTACGATAGACTGTGCAATCCATCACCGTTTACCTTCATTTCAGCGCTGAGCCTCAGTGTTGCTCTGACACACACTGCCCCCTGGTGTAAGAACACAAGCAGCACAAGCAAAGATTCCCTTTTAAATTGGTCTGCACATGGAATTTGAGATTTTTAGCCTAAGTTGTGGCATTTTGAGACAAACACGGATCGAGGAAGGAGGACAACAAGCATAGATTTGGTTTCTTGTGTGGATTTTGACTAACAAAGACTAAGAAGATGCTGTTCAGTTGGGCCGAGTCAAGATCCCATTGGCCAGAGAGAAAATAATTATCTCTTCACAAATTTATTCTTTTAAAACTTTTCACTTTTTCTTATAGCCCTTCTGTAAAAACATATAAAAAGCTACTATTTACTGCATCTTAGACAGACTGGCGACCTGTCCAGGGTGTCCGCTGCCTTCATCCGAGTCAGCTGAGATAGACTCCAGCACCCCCCACGACCCTAATGAGGATAAAGCGGTCTATAGAGAATGGATGGCTGGATGGATTTATTGCATGTATCGATCGCTTTTTTTAATTTGGTGGCACTCAGAGCCAGTCATAGAGTTTATGCTGTGCAATAACTATAGACATTATGTGCAGTATTCTATACACTTCCTGCTGAATTCTTATTACTCATCTTATTACATGTATTGAATGTGTTTGTGAAAGAGTGGGTGTATGTATGTGTAGCAAATCTCATTGTACTGATTCAGTATTTCCCACTCTCACATTCACTCACCAGTGGTGGCAAAGCATCCATGCAAGAGAGCAACTGTCTTCCATCCACACTGGGAGCAACTTCAGGCTTTAGTGCCTTCTCCAGAGGACACTTGTAGAGTGGTTGGTGATTGAACTGCCAAAATTCTAATTAGTGGGCAAACCTTCTTAACCACCTGAGCCGCAGAATGAGATGTCAAGAGTTTTGATATGCAAATGGATTCAGAGTGAATTAAGAGTTTCTGCCATTTTATGACAGAAATTTAATGACTTTTGCCTTATTTTCTTGATAATCTGTTCTGTGTTGGTTTATTTCTAGGACCAAATAACAAAAATCTTCAACTGAAATTGTACCCGCTCTTGAAAGAAAAAAAAAAGCCTTTCAACTGATAAACTAAATCAAGTACAGTTCACTCACCCGCTGGCCTTATTGGCATATTTAGCAACATATTTTACCCTACCTAGTCACTTGGTGGGACTTTCAAGTTGGCTGCACCGATATGATGTGAGAAAATGCTGTGTTTAAATGTGCACTGACAGAGTTGTCCATTTTAAAAAAAAATGTTCTTTTGCCATTTGTTGAATTGTTTTCTGAACCATCAGAAGTCTGGTGCTGAAGGAACATCTCCAAATTAAATAAATGAATCCTAAAACGTAACAAAAAGTCGGTATTTGCAACATATTGAACCAACTGAACCTGGTTATTTCAAACTGAAATGATAAGTATAGACTCAGAGCAGATCAGCTGCACATGTTCATATGATTTCTGAAAATACAACCGTTTTAAATGGTGATTCAGCACAAGAGCTATTCAGAAATATAACGCAGACAAGGTAGCTGCTGTTTTTAGATGATCTGGCATGTTGGTTGTTGAGCTGTAACATGTTTAAAATTGACTTTTGGCGTCCAATTTATCCACAGCAACAACTTATTTCACATGGTGACTCAAAATAAATGTCTTTAGACGTCGGATAAGGTTAAAAAATAGCAAAAAACACCCATGGTGTTCACGAGTTCCTCTGGCTGCCAAACATGATGGATTAATCCTGGGCAGGTGGAGATGTAGTGCTTTTCTCCTCATTAAAAAAAACACCTGGCTGTCTGGCCGATGAGAATTTGGTCAATTGAGAGCATATCGACTAAATAATCAATCAGAGAGAAATTTTAATGAGTGAGTCAACCTGTTAATGTGAAAAGAATATTAAAAAGTTTTTCCTCCTTGCAGGTTCAACCAGAGAGGAGATGGCGGATTCCTCCCAGCCCTCGGAGGGAGCCGAGCTCAGCCTGAGACCACAGGGCAGAAAGTCCATCGGTGAGTTATACAAACTACACGACCGTAGACTGGAATGTTTAGCGGAGCCCTCATTAGGCCGCCGCAGAAGCTATAGGTCAGTTTGACCATTACACCGGTAAAATTAATTTCCTCTGTCGGCGTGACCTCGGACTCGGTGGGAAATCTTTAGCGGATCGCTCATTATGTCGGTGCAGAGGCTGGGGCAGCGCAGCCAAAACAATATTCAAATTAATTTCCTCACACCAGCAACTCCAGGAGCTGGGACCCGTCGGTTTAGCCTTGTTAGTGTCGCTGCTTTTTAAATGAAATGATCGCAGATAAAGACTGTTTAAAGGCTATCAGCTCTCAAACCAGCCGCCCTGACATTTGCATCGAGTCTGCGGAAATGCCAATAAAATTTAAGCATGCTTAACTTATCTGTTGTATTTATCTGTGCTTTAGGTGAGGTGGAGGCTGAAAGTGAGGATGAAGATGACGACGATGATGATTGTAAAAAGGGCTCAATGGATGAGGTTTGTATCTGGCAGCCATTACTTCAATCATTAGCATATTTTGTAAGTAAAATCTGCTTATAATTCATGTGTCTTCCAAAGTCTCACTGAATAATGAGACCTTTGAGGCTATTTTTGGGCATGTAAAGCTCAGAAATCCTTCTTATTAGTGTTAAAGATGATATTTTGTCAGATCATTGTGTTGCTTTGCATTTAGACATTTCTTTTCTATGTGTTTTAATGTGCAGGGCACAGCAGGCAGTGAAGCGTTTGCCACAGAGGAAATGTCCAACCTGGTCATCTACATCCAACCTGTCAAGTTTAACAGCTTTGAAGCTTCCAAAAGTAAGAACAGTAAACGTATATATACACCTTTATGTATAAAAAGTAAAATATGTAGATATTTAACACAATAAAAAAAATTCCCACACCATTTTATGGATTTTCTGCCTGTTTGGCATTAGAGCTGCAATGATTAATCTAACTAGTATATCATTGAGTAATTATTTTTGATAAGCATTTATTTAGTTTGAGTAGTTTATAAAGAAAAACAATCAACATTGTCTGTTTCCAGCTTATGAAATGTGAAAATTTTAGGTTTCTTTCAGCCTTTATGACAGTAAATTGAATATATTTTTGTTGTGAACAAAACATATTTGTGGAAACACTGGTCAACCATTTTCTGACAATTTATGAAGGCAAAAGCTTTTAACAGAAAAACTGCAAAGCGTAAATGCATTTATGAAACTTAATTTGAAAGGCAACGGCGTCTAGTTTTTGAAAATGTCCTTCCTTAAAATCTGGCTAAAACACAACTTAAACTACATCAGTTCAAACATCCCTCAAAAAGTGATTTTTTTTGTCCTTGTCTATAATATTTTATGTCCGAATAACTAACCCAGAGATGCTTTATGCCAAAATTATGTAAACCACCAACGTACATCTATATTTCTAAAAGTTGCAAACTGACTCCTACACTCTAAATTACCAGAAAAAATGTGCCTGATGAAAGTTTAGCCCTGGCATGTCATAAATAATATGTTTTTTTTGCAAGTTAGACAGTGTGCAGGAGTGTGAAACTTTTGGATACGCTCAGCTCTCTCCTAAACATCATTTTCTCATTAACCCTTTAAGCTTCAGTCAATTCCAGCCGTTTTCAGTACAAAAAATCGCTAATATTCTATTTTTAAATAAAAAAAATTACGAAAAATACGGGGAATATTGGACGCGCATCGGGAGGTGCATTTCCTTGAAAACGACCGATTCGGGGATTTTATACCGACTTCAGGACATGTTTTGGACAAAATAGTTTACTGGCTTGTGTCATCTGATGTAAAAGGTTGGATTATGGCCGTTTTTTGTGGAATCTTTTTTTTTGTGTGTAATAATAAACCCGGAAATGTGAGTCGCGCTGTGTGCTTTGAAGCCGTGTGTAGAGAACGGATGGATGAATATTTGTTTTTGTCGGACAAATGTGTTTTTCTCACCCGCTGTGGTAATCGCATCTGAAAGTGGTTTATACCGGCGGATTCATGAGAATCTAAGCTTTCCATCGGTGTATAGTGTTTGTATAATCGCGTTTGCACCCGTCGGACATTCTTGAAATTCCTACGCAAATTAGTAGGTGTACCGCCGGCGGTACACTGAAGCCTGATGCTCAAGAGTTCCTTTATCTTCAACCGCACTTGTATAAAATTCTAGACCAAGGACTTTCTGTATAGTGAATTGTGGAGAATCTTGACAAAAGTTGAACCATTTCTATTCATATAAAACAGAACAAGCTCCCTTTGCTGACATTGCACAGCTGTACAGCAAAATTTTAGTGCAAAATCTGTTGGTGGTGCAAAAAGAATAGAAACAAACTCACATGCAGAGTAAATTAACTGGCAGAGGCATAAATATCTATGTGAAATGCTGCCAACCTCGTGGCTGTTCAAGAGGCTTTTATGCTAGTTTTAGCCACGGCTAAACATTTTCAGAAACTAGGTAACCTTTCAAATCTAGCCTCATACATGCATTTTTGCCTTCACATTCTTTTGTTAAAAAGTTTAGCATTTTCCAAATATGAAAATTCCTTAAAATGGGGTGAATGTTAAGGTTAAACCATTCACCTTAAAAAAAAAAAAAGAACATCCCTGCAGATGTTAGCTTTTGGTGTAGGTCATCTTAAAACATTTTCTTACAAAATGAACTACATGTATTACAAAAATGCTGTATTCACTGATACCTAAAGGAAGAAAATAACTTTCGATAACTCTATGAAACAGCTGGAAAAATGTCTACCTATACATCAAGATAGACAAGGTCCCATGATTTATTTTTCGTTCTGTATCATAGCCATTAGTTTGTTCTGAATGACTGATAATTATCTCTTTTTCCACAGAGATGAGTCGCAGCTACCAGATGTCGTCCTTCGTAGAGACCAAAGCTTTGGAACAACTGACCAAATCCCCTGTAGAGTTTGTGGAGTATCCTTCTGGTTTTTGCTGAAGCTGTGCTTTGTTCTACTAAAAACATCTCTTAGTGTCTGATTCTAAATTAGGTTTATGTATGTCGAGTTTTTGCTCTTGCAGTCTCACTTTAAGATGATGATAAATACAGTAGAATGCTGTTCTTTGGTCTGATTTTAATCACTTTGGTAGCTAATCTTGTTCACTTATAATGATATAAATATAATATGCAGATCACTGTGTGTAATTTAAAGTGGCTAATTCATATTTTGAATTAAGAACACAGGTTGTACGAGTCTCAGTTGTGTTTTATGGTTGTTGTACTCCTCCTGGCGTGCATAACTTTAAAGTAATTTCTTTCCTCTATATCTAACATACAGAAACAGCAACATTTGCATAACGTGGCTGCAGGCTGTTGGAGTCTAATGAATGACTAAAGCTACAAATATTCACTCTGGAACATGAATGAAGCAAAGTGTCTGCTCTCCCACTAGACACACTCATACAGACACATTATCATATTCACACAACTTCTGTTGTAGCAGCCTGTCTGAGGTTACACCACTAAATCTCTTGCTGTTATTTGTATGTATATCGCGTTCAAAATGTAGTCAGCACTTTAGTTCACACTTACCTCTGATTGTGACGATTTCTCCTCTATTTTAAGGAAGGCTGTCATCGTCTCTTGCTGTTATTGCAGAGCCTTGCAGAACACTGTAAGATTTTCACTGCCCACACTGTATTTGCATGTGACAAATAAAAATCTTGAATCTTCTTTAGCTAATTTCTGGGTGAAGCATTATTTCACACAATATGCTCTTTCATTTAACTTGCAAAACTCGAGTAACCCATTAATTAGCATTAGCGACAGTCCAGTACACTTAGAATACACTTACTTATACACTCCCTGGCCAAAAAAAATATTTTCTAATATTTTGTGGGACTGCCTTTAGCTTGGAGTATGGCACTCATTCGCAGCATTTATTTCTGGCCAGAGAGGCATTAACCTTTCACCAAGATCTTATATTGATGATGGGAGAGTCGGGCCGCTGTGCAAAGTCTTCTCCAGATCATCCCAAAGATTCTCAGTGGGGCTGAACATAATGCTGCTGAACCAGACCAACCCCAGATCATAACCCTAACCCCCACAGGCTGGTAGACACCAGCCATGATGAGTTCATCACTTCATCCATCTCTCTTCTTACCCTGATGCCCCCTCCACTTTTGGAACGGGGTAAATCTGGACTCATCAGACCACATGACCGATCCCATTTGTTCCTCAAAGATGATGGTTCACCACTATCCTTCCAGGTTTTAATGATGCGTTGGATAGTTCTGTACCTATAGTAGTTTCAGATATCTCCTTGATTGTTTTCTTTGCTTGATGCAGGCCAATAATTTGACCCTTCTGAGACAGATTAGCATCCTCTTCATGACCACAGGATTTGTCTTCCAACGTGGTTGTTAAAGAAATGAGAAACTCCTCAGCTAGGCTTAAAGTAAGGCTTATCAAGTGAACTTCTTCATATCTTAATACCAATAGTTTATAACAACGCCCAAACACAATAAAAGTGGACTTTCACCACACAGGGACCTTTTTGTACCCCTCATGGGTCCTACATAGTACAGATCATGCAGACTTTTCCTTAACCGGCTGTGTTCAGGTACAACAAGCTGCAGCTGAGCAGGATTTACCCTAAAGGCACTCGAGTAGATTCATCCAACTACAACCCTCAGCTCTTCTGGAACGCCGGCTGTCAGCTGGTGGCTCTTAACTTCCAGACTATCGGTGAGGGAAGGCTGCAAAATAATTCATTCATTTGTATGTTTGATTTCTCTGTTATTACTCACATATACACTTTATCGTCTCTCTGTCCTCCCTCTTCAGACTTGTCGATGCAGCTGAATCTGGGCATGTACGAGTACAACGGGAAATGTGGCTACAGACTGAAACCGGAGTTTATGAGACGGCCGGATAAGCACTTTGATCCTTTCACTGAGAGCACAGTCGACGGGATAGTAGCCAACACACTGTCCGTCAAGGTGTGTGTATTTGTGTTGGACTTTCGGTGCCTGTGCAGCTCTGTCAGTGTGCGTTTGGTGACATTTTTTCCACCCTCCTTCCTTCCAGATCATCTCAGGCCAGTTCCTGTCAGATAAGAAAGTCGGTACATACGTGGAGATCGACATGTTCGGCTTACCTGTGGACACCAAGAGGAAAGCGTTCAAGACAAAGACGTCTCAGGGTAATGCCATCAACCCCGTCTGGGAGGAGGAGGCCATTGTTTTTAAGAAGGTAAGACAGTCCGAACATGTCAAATCTTCGCCAAAAAAAGGTGTGACTCCAGTTTTTATTCGGCTTAAATACATCACGGTGCTTGTGGATATAAATACAGGCATCTAGTTGTAATGTCCAAAAGTTATAAAGCCGAAAACAAAACTGTGACTTAATAAGGAATTTCAGTGTAGTTTCATTTTGTAGCCACAGGTAAATGTAGTAACACAAAAGCGCAATTTTATGCATTTGAAATTAAGCATCGACACGGATCTGTCACAACATTGTTTAGTCTGAACGGTCTGTTTAATAATTATTTGCAGAATGCATTTTTTTTACCTTTTTATATGGTTATTCTCAGGTTGTTCTGCCCACGCTTGCTTCACTGAGGATAGCAGTGTTTGAAGAAGGAGGGAAGTTTATCGGCCACCGCATCATTCCTGTGTCAGCCATCCGTCCAGGTACCAAAGTCTTTTACTATTCATCATCATTTTAAACTTTAGTTCTCGCCTGACCTGGTTTTGTAAGACAAATTATATAAAACAGGGCTTTTCCTGGATAGGGGAATTTTTTGCACCCTTGCGTAGATATTTTAGCCAGTGCCTAAGGTAACTAACCAGCACCAAAATGATTTTAAAAAAAAAGGGAATAACAGCATTTTTAATCAGTTTTGGTTAACTGGGGCTTCATTTACTCAACCATAATAGACATTTTTGCTTGTGTAATTTCCAGAGAGCTTATTGCTTTTGCTGTATGAGGCTCATAGTCATCCCCTAAAGGCCTATTCTGAACCAGGAAAAGCCCTGTAAAACCAAACCTACACCCCGTCAAAAGTTTTAGGACACTTTCACATTCAAATAAAGTTGAACCTGTCCTACAACTTTTGACAGGGGGTGTATCTACCAAATTTGGTACACATATGCAGCACATCAGGCTGAACAAAAAAGTCAGTGACAGCCACATTCTAAACCGAACAGGAAGTGAGCTATTTGGCTTTGAATGTCAGATTTTGCCCATTTTTCTTTTTTTTCTAGAGCAAACTCCTCCTAGGGGGAAACTCCAATTCACCTCAAATTCGGCCAGTAACATACAGGAGGCCTTAATGATCCAAAGTTATTAAAATCTTTTTCCAAAGTCAAAGGGCGTGTCCGTGGTGGCCTCTGGAATTTTGATCCTTCACCATGAAATTTCAAATGCTGTGTAGATGTCCTGAACATGCTCCAGTCTGCCTGAAACTTTACATGTATGATCAGAGTCCTGCCCTGATCACATCCATATGATGAAATACACCCCCTGTCAAAAGTTTTAGGACAGGTTCTACTTTATTTGAATGAGACAATGTCCTAAAACTTTTGACAGGGGGTGTGTGTTGGTCTGTGCGACTATAAGACTGACCAAAACCATTACATGAAAGATTTTTGTACATTTTTGCATAAGCTGTGATTGTATTTAGCTGTTTGGATTACTTACTGTAAATCTGAGCTTATTTGCGACTCCAACCCTGCAGGCTATCACTACATCAGTCTAAGGAATGAGAAGAACCAGTCGCTGACGCTACCTGCTCTGTTTGTGTACGTTGAAGTGAAAGATTACGTCCCAGACACATTTGCAGGTGAGTTGGACGAACATATTAATGACACATAAAGAAATGTTTCACGTTGAGTGTTACAGAACCGTCTCTGTTCCTGTTCCTCAGATGTCATCGAAGCCTTATCCAATCCCATCCGTTACGTCAACCTGATGGAGCAGAGAGCCAATCAGCTGGCTGCTCTCACCCTGGAGGAGGGAGGAGAGGAGGAGGGGGACAAAGAGGTGAGAGATTGTTTCTATCATGCATGAAGGACATACACACGTGGACAAAATTGTTGGTACCCCTCAGTTAAAGAAGGAAAAACCCACAATTCTCACTGAAATCACTTGAAACTCACAAAAGTAACAATAAATAAAAATTTATTGAAAATTAAATAATCAAAGACAGCCATTACTTTTGAATTGTTGATTAACATAATTATTTAAAAAAACAAACTAATGAAACAGGCCTGGACAAAAATGATGGTACCTCTATAAAAGATTGAAAACTATTTGACCAGAGTGACATGATTAACTCAGGTGTGCCATTTAATTGACATCACAGGTGTTTCCAAACTCATAATCAGTCAGTCTGCCTATTTAAAGGGAGACAAGTAGTCACCCTGCTGTTTGGTGAAAAGGTGTGTACCACACTGAACATGGACAACAGAAAGCGAAGGAGAGAATTGTCCCAGGACATCCGAAAAAAAATGATAGACAAACATCTTAAAGGTAAAGGCTATAAGACCATCTCTAAACAGCTTGAAGTTCCTGTGACAACAGTGGCTCATATTATTCAGAAGTTCAAGACCCACGGGACAGTAGCCAACCTCCCTGGACGTGGCCGCAAGAGGAAAATTGATGACAAATTGAAGAGACGGATCGTTGGAATTGTATCCAAAGAGCCCAGAGCAACCTCCAAAGAAATTAAAGGTGAACTCCAAGGCCAAGGTACATCAGTGTCAGATCGCACCATTCGTCGTTGTTTGAGCCAAAGTGGACTTCATGGGAGACGACCAAGGAGGACACCACTGCTGAAAAAAAGTCATAAAAAAGCGAGACTGGAATTTGCAAAAATGCATGTTGACAAGCCACAAAGCTTCTGGGAGAATGTCCTTTGGACAGATGAGACCAAACTGGAGCTTTTTGGTAAGGCACATCAACTCTATGTTCATAGACTCAAAAACCAAGCATACGAAGAAAAGAACACTGTCCCTACGGTGAAACATGGAGGAGGCTCAGTAATGTTTTGGGGCTGCTTTGCTGCATCTGGCACAGGGTGTCTTGAAAGTGTGCAAGGTACGATGAAATCTGAAGACTATCAAGGCATTCTGGAGAGAAATGTGCTGCCTAGTGTCAGAAAGCTTGGTCTCAGTCGCAGGTCATGGGTCTTCCAACAGGACAACGATCCAAAACACACAGCCAAAAACACCCAAGAATGGCTGAGAGAAAAGCGTTGGACTATTCTAAAGTGGCCTTCTATGAGCCCAGATCTGAATCCCATTCAACATATGTGGAAGGAGCTGAAACATGCCATTTGGAGAAGACACCAATCAAACCTGAGACAACTGGAGCTGTTTGCTCATGAGGAGTGGGCCAAAATACCTGTTGACAGCTGCAGAATGCTCATTGACAAATACAGAAATCGTTTAATTGCAGTGATTGCCTCAAAAGGTTGTGCAACAAAATATTAAGTTATGGGTACCATCATTTTTGTCCAGCCCTATTTCATTAGTTTGTTTTTTTTAAATAATTATGTTGATCAACAATTCAAAAGTGATGGCTGATTTTGATTATTTAATTTTCAATAAATTTTTATTTATTGTTACTTTTGTGAGTTTCAAGTGATTTCAGTGAGAATTGTGGGTTTTTCCTTCTTTAACTGAGGGGTACCAACAATTTTGTCCACGTGTGTAGAAGTGTGACAAGCTTAGAGTCTGCCAGTGATCAGTTGTTGACTGAGACGATTTCTCTTCTCATTATGAGAGAAAATCTGGTTTAGAAATCAAAACATGTAGTTGGAAGAATGTAAAGATGCAGAGAGCAGAGCACGCTTTCTTCAGAGAACAACTCTATTATGATCCATTTCAAGAGATTTTTGATATCAATACTTCAGCAATCTGAACCTAAAGCAGTTTTTGTGTGTTTTTAGCTCCTGTCACATTTTTCACTGCAATATAAAGTTCTGCACTTCTGTGGAAACAGCCAGAACTCAGAAATGCGAGAAATGAAAAATGAGTGAGAAATTATTTTTTCTTATTTAAATACAGAAAGAAAAGAATTACAAAATTGTCGTTTTACAGTCAAACATAGTAAAAAGACAAATTAGTATTTGTAGAAGTTTTGGTATTTCATATTGACATTGTTTACAGTTTTGGACTGTTTTTTTAGTGTAAATATTTTTTTTTTCTGTGACTTTACTAGTTATTGTCAGCAAAAAAATGTGTAATTTTCTAAATTAAACAATTTAAAAGGACAAATTAACATTTCTAACAGAGATGTGTGATGTGGACATCATTTAAACATAATTATTTTCTGTAATTTAACAGGGCAAATCTGTAAAATATCACTAAATTGAAGAATTTACATTTAAAGTCTTCTAAAAAGTTTTTATTCTTCACATCTAACAATATCTGAAGTATTTCTCATTTAAAAAAAGCTCGTATTAGTCACTGATGCACTGTAGGAAATAATTATATGTTCTTAAGCTGGAGTTGACAGCGACCTTTAACTTTAAGACAGGCCTCAGTTTGAACAGAAATGCCAAACAGCTCAGAGAATTTTAACAAGTCACTGCTGCTTTAGAGGATGTGACCTTTTTTGTTCCATCTGAGGAGAAATTTCATTGTTAGCGTGTCACAATAATGGGCCATCAGCACTACAACAAAAGCAGGAGGAAGGATTTTACCAGAAACTGTTAACTTGTATTCTTGATGAATAGTTTCAGTTGTTTTTTATTGAACTTGACAAGCCGCTGAGGATAAATGAAGGTGCACAAATGGACGACATCTGAGGAGGGATGTGACAAAAGTCTCTAAGACTGAAGTGAGGATGAATTTCGGGTTATCTGGGGTTACTGGTGAAGGGGACTGGAAGGGAAAGGGCTGCTCCTGAGGGGCTTTGTTCATCTGCTTTGCCAACTGATATGATTCCCCATGGGGACGAGCCTGCTTCATCCTGCGACCATGGCAACGGCAACCAAAAGAGGCAGTGGGGGGAGATAAATGTGGAAGGAGCAGGGAGAGAAAAGGAAAAAGATCTGGCTGGCATGAATAGAACAGAGATTATTGAAAATCACATTAACCTTTCAGAGATAAGAGTGTGTAGTCCGAGATTCGGGCGAGCCAACGGGAAATTAAGAATCTGCACAGGAAGCCATGCTGAGGCTGGGTTACCAAAGTTACGTCTACAGACTGACCTGCAGCACTCGGGTACAACAAGTGAGCTCTGGAAAGAGCAAGAAAGAAAATATTTGATTTTTAGTTGAAAAACTTCTACTCTGTCATTTGGGAGCAGAAAACGTCTGATGTCCATGTTGAATTGACAGGTGGAGGCAGGCAGTGATGCTCCCTCAGAGTCTAAGGTGGACCAGAGGGCAGCGCTGCCTTCAGAGAACGGACTGAGCCACACACCCATCATCACCCCGAAGCCTCCCTCACTGGTCGGACACCAGCCTCAGTCTGCAGGTACTGGAACACCTCACCGGCCTGCAGCTCAGCACACATGGAGCAGCTCAAAACTCATACAAGCACTGCAAATTCTTTCCTAATTACATTGCAGCATCACAGTCATTTAAGTCAACACTTTACTTGAAATATAACATTGAACTGGTCGTATTGTCTTACTGTAAAGTCTTAATATTATGTCCTTTCTATTAGCTGCTATCAGACTGTTTAATGGGCTGCTATAATGCACGAGTACAAGTGTTTAATTATATACATTTGTTTATATATTTATTATGCAGATGCTTATTTATATACATTTGTTTATTTTTTATTATACAGATGTTTATTTGTATACATTTGTTACACATACAGTGGTGGACAAAAATCATATTTGGCACAATCTCAAGTATTATCATGAAATATTTGTGGCAAAATATTTTTGTTTCAAAAGGTGTTTCTGCATTGGACAGACACAAACAAATACATATTATATTTTTTTATTTATTGTTTACAAGAAAAACTAACAAAACTAAATTCTACAAATTTTTTTTTATTTTTATGGAATCAATCAATTTTAAGTTTTTTATGGCTTTTTTGCATTTGTTTAGTATTATAAAACAAATAGTTTGTTTTAAGATGAAACACTGCAGCCAAAGACATTGTTTTTTCATATTTTTTTTTTAACTTTTTGGCTTCTTATTTTCCATAACATGTCTTCTTTCTGACTAACATAAAGAAATAGTTTTTATTTTGCTTTGTCTAAAGGACATTTATGCAAATTATGGCATATGTAATAACCTTATACACTATTTGAATATGTAAACATGAAATTTTAAAAACTTGAAATACAAAAACTAACTTTTTTTAATGCAAATAATCGACTGGAGACGTTTCGTGGTTATGTCTCTATGCCCCATTCCCCTGTATTGTCTCCCTAACACAACATTGACCTGATTTAAACTTTAGAATTGCATTCTGACTGTATTACATAAATATACACCTTTATTCTTAGTTGGGTGTTACTTTTTTAATGTCACAATAACTAGATGAGAGAAATTACTGTCGGAATCCAGATTATTTGAATTATCTCCTTTAAAAAAAAAAATACGATTCTAAACATGAAAACATGATACTAAAAATAAATGTTATGTTTTAATGAACAGTTTAAGTAATAGGTTGTGAATGAAAAAACGCAAGTAAAAATATTTATCTGCATCTAAGATTGTACTTGCAGAAAAAAGAAAATACTCAGTCAGCAATTTTATTTATATTCTTTTCTGTGTATTATCGAAAGAAAGCATTGTTTTGTTGGATATTCGAGTCAGAAGCGTTTCAAAGCTGACTGATAACCTGTGAACTTTGTTTTTGGGCAACAGGTTCATTGAAACCATCAGTGAAGACTGAAGACATCATTCAGAGTGTCCTCACTGGTGAGATGATGTCCTGACTGCATCTGTCTGCTGATTTTATTAATTATATTCTGCCCCTTATTTCAAATCACTTGAACATTTATTTGACCTTTTGACTCCCAGACTGATGGATTTTGGTGTTCATGTATTTTAAACAGTGTTTTTGTTTTGTTTTGTCCCGTTTGTTCACATATTGATTATTCAGGTTTATCACACAGTTTGTGAGAAAAAGGGAATTTTTAGACATTTCCAGGTCTGGATATAGTAAATTGTTGATATTTCCAGTTTTTCGATGCTTTTCTGGCTTTTAAAACATACATTTCTGAATTTCTAAATTGGTCATACAAGCCGGTAGCCTCGCCGCGTTAGACCCAGGTCTGAAGACACAAGGGTCTGGGAACTCTCGACAGGGAGGGGGGCGGGCTAAAAGGTTGTCTTTCAAATCACTCTGCAGCAATTGGGTAGGTATACAACCAATCAGCGCAACGAATAGGCTCCTAGAGCGCCGGAAATCATATCCCGTCTGCATAAGTCCAAATACGTCTTTCTTCTCAATGAAACACTTCAGTGCCGTCATTTGTTTATCTTTCAAGTTGAATTTTAGCTTCAAATCTTTAAGGGCTGTGGCCAAAGGCGAGTCGAAAGATAACTGTTTATTGTGCGCAGCCATCTTCTTGTCTATCCTTGTTTCTATGGTTGTTTCCGGTTGTTTCTGTCAGAATCGTCGTCGCGCCTCTGTCGTCACTTAGTTACGGCCGCCTTCTGACTCTACACTTCATGGTGATTCGTCCGGCCAGTTTTAGGAGCATCCAACCTCAAGGTTTACCGAGGGTAACTAGACCCACCCTGGCAGAGAATTAAATTCGTTGCCGTGGGTTGTCTAGCGCGGCTAGGCTAACAAGCCGGATGCTTTTCATGACATTTGGATCAGGCAGCTAGTGACCATTATGTAAGAAATATGTCGACTAAACCCACGATCTGCCATCACCTCTGCACAACAGCTCTGCAACAAGTTCCTGCAACCAGATTAGTCTTAAAGAACGTAAATGTGCAAAACATCACAAATAATCACATTACTGAGTGATGCAGTGATGTAGCTTTCAGAAAAGTTACATCTTTACAGTGTAAGCAAACCTTTATGGCTGCATTTTTCATCACTTCCAAGGACATTTTCAGTTTATGACCTTCAAAGAGACAAGAAAATACGTGGAGAACAATAATATAGTCGTATTTGTGCAACAGATGGATTGGTGCAGCTTGTTGTGAGAAGACAAAAAAAGTTTTTCATTATTGAGACGGAACTTCAGCACTTTCTTTCGTTCATTTTGTCGTCTTCTCTCCATGGTCCTCTGCTCTTTGTCCTCAGAACTGGAGGCTCAGACGGTGGAGGAGCTGAAGCAGCAGAAGGGCTTCGTCCGAGAGCAGAGGAAGCAGTACAAGGAGATGAAGGAGCTGGTTCGGAAACACCACCGCAAGACCAGCGAGCTCATCAAAGAGCACACGGCTCGAGTGTCCGAGCTGCAGAACCAGCATCAGCGGCGGCGCTCAGCCCTGCAGAAGAGCCACAAACGAGATGGTAAGAAAAGGTAGGTAGCCGAGCGCTTCTAATGTCTTTCTTCTTGAAGTCGTCCCTCTTCTGCTCCGTTCTGTCTTCAAAAGGAATCCAGAAGAAGCAAGAAAAGTTACTTTACTGGCTCTAATGTAGACAAGGTGTCTGTTTCCAGCAGCATGATGTAAGAAAAGATCAGGTTTTGAAATCTATCATTCAGAATCAAAGAGCGAGTGTCTTTTTAACAAGTTTTTATCAGAACAGAGTGCAGCATTATCTCCGTAGATCTTAGAGACTCACTAATAGTTTCATTTGGCTGCAGAGAATCTTTGTTCTCTTCAGCATATTTTTGTCACGTTTACCTGCAAACTCTAAAGTCTGTTTGTATTTCAGTTGTTTTAAAAAGCAGCTTCTTTGGGGATAATTGGAATTATTGTTGGAAGAAAATGTATATAAAATCTGACACAGAAATCAAGAGAAAGTGTGAAAACCACTGAAAGAAAATACGACTCCACATCCTGATTCAGATCCTTCTGTCATCCATCTGCAGAAGAACACAGAACATAACGCACCATAAACCACATTTTTAATCTACTGTGTAATATACGCTGCATATTGTATTGCTTTCTGTTCTTCAGATAGGCTAAGTGATGCACAGAATATAAATGAGACTTGCTGTGGCCCTGAGGAGTGTCCGTCACACACTGAAGAGTCAGTTTTCAGCACAAAGCAAAGATTACAGTCAGTGTTGGACCTCAGAGGGGCTTCTTGTAAGAAAGACGGCAGATTTCTAAGAAGTTACAGCGTGACGAGTTTGGGAACATCCTTCAAACACTAACATCGCTGTTTTTTTTTACACGAGACATGGAGAAAGTTCTCTGCACATGAGGGCATTCATGTGACAATTTTAATGAAAGTCACTAATGCTGTAATGAGTTAGGCCACTGACATTATTTTATTCTTTCATTCAATCTTTATTTACACTTTGGATATCACTGAAGAGCAGCTTTTTTGTTCAGTGATGTTCTGTCTGATTGCAGCAAGGAGAAAAGAAATAAAACTAAGCAGCAAAAAGATATTTTAACAAAGAATAGATGGTGCCACAGTTTGTTAAAATTGGTCAAAATTCCCTCTTTAGGCAAGATTTTCTGTAACATACTTAGAATGTAATTTAAAATATACAATAAATCCTAAAACTTGTAAACAAGATAACTATTGAAGAGATAAATTAAATCATTAAAATGCAAAAATAGAATTCCGTAATATTGCAAGAAGAGATTGGGAGGTTTAAAATCAAACTTCTGTTCATTTTAATCAGGCGCTGCATTTTGTTCAAGGAGTCTTTGCAAGTTCAGAACGTAAACTTCTTTAAAAATTTTAAGCACAAATCTTGCCGTCAGTTAAGCAACTATGATCATTTGTGGATGTTCTGTTTATGTGTGCGGCTGGTTGTTTGCAGTCGGTCCGAACACTCGCTGTCGAATCTGGACCAGGACCTCTGTGAACTGGACCAGGAGTGTAACCAGAGACTAGCGGAGCTGAAGGAGCAGCAGCAGCAGCAGCTCCTCACGCTGCGACAGGAGCAGTACTACAGCGAGAAGTACCAGAAACGGGAACACATAAAGCAGGTACTCTGTCCCAAAATGCACTTTTATAAATGTGGGGCTGGAGAGAGAAATAATAAGCAAACTGATGGTCAGAGAAATGTACAGGTGGGTGACAGATTAAAGGAAGAAGTAACATCAGCTGTAGATGGAACCAGTGTCAAACTATGAGAGAGCATCCACATCAGTATAAAATATATGTGCTTATAGTTTTGCATTTTTGTGAGGTGTTTATGCACTGAACAACTGCTACAGCATCTCTTTTCTTTATTACTGGCACTAGGGTCACATCCTGCATTCAGATTTTAAGTCACCTGAGAAAGAGTTGCTCTTCTTTTTTCTCAACTTCAGTTTCCGGCACATACGTTTATTGACATATTTCCTTTAGATCTAAATGCATAAATCACTTCAGCCCCTGTTCCTGTTGAAGCCAGCCGAGCAGTCTTTGTGACTGAAGCTCCTGCCCTCTGTGCCCCACCAATGAACCCTCATTCAAAGTTGCTTGGCTGATTTCCACTTACCGTCTTAACGTAAAATGAGAATCAGCTGTTGGATATCAACAGCAAACAACATATTTCTGTTACTACATCACCAGTGCTGGAACAGAATGTTAGCTTTATGTTCTATTGATATTTTATTGTTTATATTTTTACAGCCTTTACAGACTTGGTGTTTTTTTGGATTACACTGCACATCAACACAAGAAGGATATTTCACCATGCAGAATGTATCTTTCAACAGCTTGTTTACTGTTTTTGAGCCATGTTACATTTATTTTACTGTTCAAATATGTTTTAATTTCCTCTCAATCGCTCTGAAATTCATTACATTTTTGTCATGTGACAATTGGACACAGCTGAGTCAGACATGACTTCTTTGTTGCTCTAAATCGCACAGAATTTTTTTTTCTTTTTTAAGGTGAAAACTGTTATTTTGGGCAATTTAGCAAAGTGGAATGAAGTAACTGAGATAACATGTTGTGATTTTAGACTTAAATTTGATTATTTTTCCGGGACGGAACCACATTTTACACTCAGAATCTCTTTGAAAGTTGACAATCTGACAGTTTTTTTGTGTTTTTGACAGTTTTTGGTCCAGATAAATGGTGCCAGTTCTGCAGTTTTTTGAGGACTTGGAGTTCAGAGGGTTAAACAGTTTCTCAAAGCTAATAAAACCCCTCAGTGCTCCCTAATATAAACAAGTACATAATGTATTTAGCACTGAGATAAACATATCTCACGCTGACTTGCCCCGACTTGGACTGAATGCTGACAGTCTCCTGCTGTTCTATGGCTCAGAAAAGCTCAGCACACACTAACTGTATCTACCAAACATTAATGAACTCTGCCATAAACTGCAGGTCACCCCCTGTAGAGCGTTATAGACGTCATTCTGCTGCTGTGCTCATGTTCTGCTGTATAATGAGGGAAAACAAATGTTCTGCTTCACTACATCTGCACAGCTGAGGTGTCAGGAACGTTCATTCAAGCGAAGGATAAAGAGTGTGTTGTTTACCTGAACTCAAAGTTTAATTATGATCGGAAACACAACAAACGCAGCTTAAGTTAAATAGTTTCAAACATTAAGAAAATGAATTAAGCCCGAAGCATTCAACAAAATTAGATTCAAGTTGTATAACGGCAGCTACAGTCAAAATAACACAGGGGTCAATATATAATTCCCACACTTTTTGTATCATAGTTGACATTTTTGCTGTTTTCAGGCCTAAAATCAACATGGCCGCCTATAACCAAACAGCACATGGCATTTTAACAGAAAGATTCTTTTAAATGTTATATATACAATTAAGTGAAATTGAAATTGAAGTTATTTATTAATATATTGTAGTAAACCTGTTGACATGCCATAAATGCACACTTGATTCATTCTGATGTGTTTCTTGCTTCTTTGATTCTCTCCAGCTGGTTGAGAAGTTGACCAGCATAGCAGAGGAGTGTCAGAGTGCTCAGCTCAAAAAGCTCAGAGACATCTGTGAGAAGTAAGACGCCGCACACCATGTAACATGCAGTAAAGCACACGGATTAACATTCGAGTTAAATTTTCTGTCTCACTGTTTTTCTCTGTCTCTCCTTCGACAGAGAGAAGAAGGATCTGAAGAAGAAAATGGACAAGAAACGACAGGAAAAGATAAATGAAGCCAAATCTAAAGACAAGAATGTAACAGAAGAGTAAGAGGATTATTATTGATGTTTCCTTGAGTTGGATGTTGTACCAGTATGACCACTAGGTGTCACTAAATACTAGGGATTTAACTGGCTGCTGCTTTGACTGATGGTAAAATTCTCCCCACAGAGAGAAGTTAGAGATC
The DNA here is from genome assembly GCF_021347895.1 of Acanthochromis polyacanthus. Classification (NCBI taxonomy): domain Eukaryota; kingdom Metazoa; phylum Chordata; class Actinopteri; family Pomacentridae; genus Acanthochromis; species Acanthochromis polyacanthus. The sequence continues at coordinate 5,484,512 of NC_067128.1, forward strand.
AACAGGTCGTTTGTCAATGAGGTGGTTCAGTACATTAAACGGGTAAGAACAAGTCTGGATGTAAACGTTTATTTACTATAGTAATATACATGAGCTACATTCTCAGAGTATTTCCCATTAATGCTTCCACTCTGCTGCATTTTCAGACAGTTTTAATTCCTTTTAACCTGCAGATTTCTCTCAGTGTTTATTATAACAAGCTTTTAAAAATAGAACACATAGTTAAGACAACGGTGGTTTCCCACAATTTCACATAACAATTAAGTATTGGCATTCTCAAAGGAACAATAATTATTGCTAGATCTTTGCTAAACTTTCTCGGAAGGTTTTAGAACCAAAACAGTCCAACTAGTATTTTTTTTTTCCAGTGATAGAAAGTATGGAAGTAACTCCAATAATGTTCTTAAGTACAGTTTTGACATACGTCAATTTTATGCTACTTAAAGCTTTCATTCCACTGCATTTATCTGCCAGCTTTAGTTACATGTAGATAAAGATAATATTACAAGCTTTAAAATGACCAATAAAGATGAAACCAGCAGTTTCTGACCTTTCTGACTTCTTGAAATGGCTGAAAAGCAGTCATGAAAAGTATATATTTACATATATTCAGTACTGTGGTTCAGTACAATTTTGACTTCTTTTAACTGGAGTATTTCTATTATTTGATACTTACTACTAAAATATTGCACTTTATACTCCACTATGATTATCTGACACTTACTTTTTAAATGACGCTTTTACACAGAATGCAACGCAACAAGCCTAAAAATAACTTTTAAAGCAATAAATAAATCATAGATCAGTAGTTTCCAACCTTCCAACCCAGTTGTGGAGGGTGAATAAGAACATTTACTGAAGACTTGTACTGCAATTTTAACATGCATTTACATTTTCATGAACGTCACACTTTCATTTAACTCTACCATATTTATGTGACAGGTTTACTTACTTATAAGATGAAGATTTTACACAATAGATAATAAAACAAGCTTTAAATATCATGTTGTTCAACAGAAAGCCAGTTTTTGTTCTAAATTCTGTGTAGTCAGAGTCATGTCAGATATCTACTGAACTGCTGAATAGTGATTTTCTCCTCTAAACTTCTCACATAGTTTCATTTCATTAAATGCTCAAATTATGCTCAAATATCTCAGCAAAAATAAAATTTACAGAAAAGCTGTAAACACATTTGTGGATCAGAACTTTTTCTTCTCTTTTCTCCCATTGATCATGCTGGTGGCCCACTTATTTATCTGCTGTTCCTGAATATTAAACTAGACATGAAGTAGTTCAAACCTGCAGCAGCTCCAACAGTAACCTGCTGCTGACACACTGATGCTTCACTGTTAATAATCTAGTGATGGTACATAGAATAGTAATAGATCAGACAGGTGGAGCAAACCACAAGTACTTAACTACAGTTTGCTGTTGTGTATTTTTGCTAAAGTCAGATTTTTCACACAAGACTTTACTTGTAATGCAGTAATTTTACATGTTAATGTTTTTTTTTTTATTTAAATCAAGGATCTAAATACTTCTACATGTAAATAGTTTATGTTCTGTGTGTTTAGTTGGAAGATGCTCAGAGTAAAAGGCAGGAGAGGTTACTGGAGAAGCACAAGGACATCCGCCAGCAAATCCTGGATGAAAGGCCAAAGGTGAGACTTTTATTAAAGACATTTTTATTTAATAAATTAAATCTTCCCTTTGGATGCACATGGGTCAATATAGAATTGCAGGACTTTTTGCATTATAGTTGATATTTTTGCTGTTTTCAGGCCTAAAATCAGCATGGCTGCCTATAACCAAACACCACATGGCATTTTTAGAGAAAGATTCTTCTAAATGAGTAAAACTGAAATTCATAATGAGCACAAAAGACATTATTTTTTTTCGCTTTTAATAAAATGCATACAAGATGTATCCCATGGACTTCAAAAGTCCCTCAATTATATATTGACCCACACACTTATTTTTTTAATGAAATATCTCCTGCTGTGTTGCATGACGTGATCAATCATCAGGGGCTCGGCAAGCAGACTTTTCACAAAAATGATCACCTTGTAAGTGTTATAGTCTTGAAAAACCTCATTTGTAACTTGTAGTAAGTCTCATCTGTAACTGGTCTATCTACAAGTGGCAGTCTAGCTGCAAGATTTTAAAAACACAAGACATATTTATACTTTATTGAGCAGTGTAATAGTGAGAATAACAGTAAATGTCATTTATAGAGTATTTTCCAAAATCCAAGTTGCAGCAAAATTAAACAGACAAGCCATAAAATGTTATTTAAAGAAATAAAAGGCGCCACAAAGGACTATATAACCTCAAGTGACACCAGGAAAAGCACTCTGATTAAAAGTATGTTTAAAGAAGAGACATAAAAGAGGTCACCGACTCAGCCGACCTGATTTTCTCAGGCACATTGTTCTAAAGCCTCGAGGCCAAGACTGCAAACACTCTGTTCCCCTTTAATCTTCAGCCAGGCCTCTGAAACTGGAGTTATGTGTTCTATAAAAAGTAAATACAGACACATGTAGTGATTTTACACAGATTAACGCTCAGTTGTTTATGTTTTGGGGCTATTTTTTCTCTGTTGCATCGATAAAAACAGCTGTATGTAACAAAAAACTATGCATGTTGTGCTTCAACTGAAACAAATGGGGCTGTAATTCAGCACGTCATCCACTAAGTGGCAGCGTAGGCCAGGTTTAGAGGGATGCCACGCTGTAATTTGAATCCAAAAATGTCTGTTGTGCATTGTAGTCAGAAGATTGTTGTGGCTTCTTATAACAATACATAAATTTGGTTTGTGATCCTATAAAGTTTAATGCTAATGTCAAAATATTTGGTTGTCTGCAGTTGTTTCTTCACTGCGTTAGTGGTGTTTTTAGTGTTCTTCCTGGCTGTTAATGCCATCATATCACTCTGAAGTGGTTGCTCCAGTGTGTCTATGGGAGAATATGAGCTTTTCCTTGCACTGTTTCCAACCCTGTCATTGTCGCTGTCATTGTAGGACGATTGTGCGGCTGCAGATCATGGTAAGAACAAAGTCGCACCCCAGCGTCGACCACTAATATAGTCTAAGTGTTGCAGTATTAATACACAAGCTTTCAAACATGATGGCTGCTGAGTGGCAACAAGTAATCGTGCGATCATTGAGAGCTGCCAGACTTTACTGTGATGCAGAATGCTCTCCAAACGTGTTACTTATCGCAGCATTTTAGCAGTAATCTGCACAACGCGGCAGCATAATGTCAAAAGAGGCAGCAGATTGTCCTCAGTGTGGTGAGATCACACCTCGGTTGTGTGCTCGAATTTAATCTCCCCTGTCGATGTGTCCTTGGGCGAGATCCTCAATAACAGCCAGAAAGTAAATTAGAAAGATGAGCCTCTCCGTTTTTGGATATTAACAAGGCATAAAAATCTAACTACCGGTGTGTTTTATTTAAAGCGTGCATGTTTATTTCACATTAACACACAGTCCTTCACACAGACTGTGCAGACCCATTTAGAGCTATAGTCATCTCTGGGGCTGCATTATTAATTAAATATTAATCACAACTTCCCACATAGAAATGAACATTATTGACTGCAGTAGTGACTATTAAAATGTTCAGCTCATAGAATACTGCCCACGTAGATAAACCCACTTGGTTTCAGTTTGGGTAAATCTGATTTTAGAATGCATTATTTAGCTTTTTTAAAAATAATTTTTGGTCTCACACTTGTCTGCGTTGCTTGTTTTGCAGTAACTGAAGGAGACTAGAAGCTTCACTCTGTCAACTAGTTAGCATGTGGTGTAGCCTGTATGTGAGGTGTTTAGGGAACACTGGTAAATTGTAGTATCATATAAACAGATACTCGGAAAGTAGGGTGTTTTGGGTATAATTTTATATATATATTGCCGCTGGACATTTGCTCAAATGTAGCACAACATGGAAGCAAAAGCAGTGCCCTGTTTCTTCAAATATGTAGTTATAAAAGGACTGTAGTAATCCTGACGTCAATATAGATCAAAATACATCATTTTCTTTTTTGTGCAGCCCCAGTTGTCTCACATCTAAGATATTTGTAACTTTAATGCATCGTGCTTCTTATGAGTAGATTTTCGTGATTGTGACACCCTTTATTATGTTGTCCTGCTATATCTACTAGATGCAAACATTCTCTTCATGTTTCTATTCTCTTTGCTTGATGATTTTGTCAAAGTGTTTGGTCTAATGCAGAGTGAACTGCCAGTACAGTCAAGATCACTGCAGGTTGCCAAGGACACGCTCTGATATGAGTTGCTATCGGTTTTTTTGTTAGTTTTTTTTTTTTTTTACTGGTGCCTGCATAGAGGAGAATTTTGAATTGATAAAAATTGAGAATTTAGAAATAAAATTCACGAGTTTGGTCATGAGGGTTTCATTTGTTCCGGTATAATAGATATTTTTGTTTATCAAATGCTCAGAAATAACAGGAAAATGCATAATTTTACTGACTTATCGATCTTCTTACATGGGCCGATCATGCTCGCTGTCGTCTGTAATAAACTCCCTGCTTGTGTCATCAAACGAAGACCACAGTGTACATTTTAGTGTGTGCTTTTAAAGGCAGGCATAAATCAGAAGTCTTCTGTTGGAGACGGCTCCATAACCACCCACACTCAAGTGACAGCTCCTCTGAAACCACTCGGTGTGGGAGGTGCAGCACAGACATCCAGCCCAACGCCTCAGCGACATGCAGCAGGACGAGCACATTTTTCCTCAAAGCTGCAGCAGCTAGAAATGAAACTCTGACGTTGACCAGCAGGTGGTGAGTTACGCAGAGGTGGCAGAGTCACAAATGATTGTTTTTGCCTTATAAACAATCTGCTCTGTGCGTGACTCACCCAGGCTTTTAACTTGTCCCTGTGGTGAGCATCATTATCTTTATTGAAAAATCTCGAGCTTCGTGTCACCGTGAGTCCAATTTTGTCGATATGATCTGTGTGAAACGGCGTCATCAGGGTCTAATCAACACTCAGTGTAGCAGGTTTCCTCAGGGAGAAACAGGAAAATGCTGCTGTTTTCTTCTGTTGATCACTTTTGTGCTGCAGTCACATTTCATTCTGTTCCCGGTCGAAGTTTCTCCTCCATATCGGAACTGATCATCCATCAGCAAACCCGCTGTCCCGTCTCCAAATCAGAATGCGGACCGTGGTACATTTAATTCGCCTGAAGAAGGCTATTACATAGTAATCAGCCAGCTCTGTAATGTCTTTACTCATAGAGCTACAGTCTTCTGCATGCAAAGTAAAGCAGATGTCAGAGGCCACAACTCTGGAGACAGTCTGCAGAAGATACGCAGGGTTTTGTTTATTCAGAAAATCTGGATGCTAAACACAGCACTGCAATGCTGCGATGCTGGTTAATTGGCGTTGATGTGAAATCCTGTGACGAACCAAGGCAAACCGTCCTGTTTTCTTGACCTCAGAAGGCCTCAGGAAAGAAATTAAAGGCTGTAATCACTGAGAGCTGGAGGGTGTTTGTTTCTGTCAATAATTCAAGTCTGTCGTTGTCGATAGTTTTCATACTGTTGGTCTTTACTGCCTGAGTCGACGTGTTTTCATTGATCGTGTTCACATGAGGACAGAATCCTGGTTATGAGACTTAACCTGATTTATGTCACAAAATGGCGTTTACACGGAGCTCTGAGAAATTCAGTTAATCTTTTCCCGTAAACATAATGAAAGTGAGTATATCTTTTATCAAGTTTTAACTGTCAATTTTGAAGTATTTACTATTCACAGTTTTGTTAAATTACAGACGACAAGTAAAATCACAAAAAAAGTTTTTGTATAGTTTACATGTTAACCGTTAAAAAAACACTCCAAAAGTGTAAATAATGTCCACATCAAAGCCCGTATTTTTTACGAAAGATAATTAATTCCTTTAGTGTTTGCCAATAAAGTTACACTATAATTACTGTGTTTAAATCACCACAAAATATTGTTATTTTACAGATATTTGCTGTTATTTGACAGGAAAAAGAAAATGGTAAACAATTTAAGTTAATAATGAGGTTATTTTACAAATTTCCCCTGATTTAATTTACAAAATCAAAGTTAATAATAGTTTTAATTTACATTTTGACTGTAAAACATTTTTAAAGATGGGTCAAAACTACACATAATGCACACATCAAAATCTGTATTTTTTTATTTGCAAATAATAATTCTTTTTTTTTCTCTGGCTTTTTACCATGTTTGACAGTTATTTAGTTTTTGCTGATATTTTCACGGCATTTATTATTATTTTTTAATTTATTTTTTGGGCACCTTTGCTGCCAGATTTTCCCATTTTTTAAGAGATTTTAATGTCTTTTTTTTACGGAGTGGTTTCTGTGTGCAGTCACCTGTGACGTTTACATCACAAACCAGCAGTTTAATCTGGCATTGTTATAACTGGTAGCCTAACCTTACATTCATTTGACTGAGGCTATTATAAATGCGGCCACTTTGATTTACAGCGGTCCTAGTGCTATTTTTAAATGCCAGATTTGCATTACAAATTTGCCTTATCCGCCACGACAGGAAATACTAAACATGTTCTAAACATAGAACAAGGGAGCATTGATTGAGGATGTGATGGAAGATATGACAAACGTACTCTACCATGACTGATACAACGGGGTTATTATGACGGAGTTCAGAGAGACTGGCTGGAGGGAAAGTTTCCACATGAGCATAGCATCGTTTTACAAGCTGTATGACAGCTGAACCATTCATGAGACCAAAGGAAACAAAAGCTCCAGTTACATCACTGAGCTGAAGCAGCGGCTCAGTCAGAAACCAGAATGAGATGTACACATGCAGCAGTATCCTTTATTCTTTTAGCTACAAACCCCAATTCCAATGAAGCCAGGACGTTGTGTAAAACGTAAATATAAACAGAATATAATTATTTGCAAATCTTTTTCAACCTCGATTCAATCAAATGCACTACAAAGACAAGATATTTAATGTTCTAACTGATACATGTTATTGGTTTTTTTCCAAATATTCATTTGTTTTGAATTTGATCCCGATTTGAACACGTTCTGAAAAAGCTGAGGCAGGGGCAAAAGACTGGGAAAGTTGAGTAATGCTCAATAACACACTTGTTTGGAACATTCCATGGGTGAAAAAGGATTTGGAAACAGGTGAGTGTTATGATTGGGTGTAAAAGCCTCCAAAAGCCTCTGTCGTACATCAAGCCAGAATGGGGAAGAATTCCACCGACAAAGCTTCAACAAATGATTGAGTGATGTAACACAGTCATAAACCATAGATTATAAACCATAGACTGTATAATAATCTTTTTTATTCAGTCTGTGTGAGAAGCATGCCTCTGTCGCAGCTTTTTTAGAACGTGTTGCAGGCGTCAAATTCCGAATGAGTCAATATTTGAATACAAAAAACAATGACGTTTATCAGTTTGAACATTAAATATGTCTTTGTAGTGTATTTGATTGAATACAGGTTGAAAAAAGATTTGCAAATCATTGTATTCTGTTTCTATTTACATTTTACACAACATCACAACTTCATCGGAGCTGGGGTTTTTGGAGTTCTGGTTTCTTAAATCTGAGATAAATGCTGATTCAAGTTTCTGAAATTGGGAAATTATGTTTATGCAAACATATAAGTGTGATACTACTAAAAACTGATCACAATTGGTGTCCTCAGGTCCATGTAAAGTAGACACTTCATCAGTAGCAGAAGGTAATTCCATCTGAAATCATCCAGATCTTTTGTTCAACCGTCTCTGACTTGCTTGAAATGTTTTCATCCTAAACTATGTATATTTAAAATGGTGTCTGTGAAATTCAAATACTTTTCGACATCTTTTTCTTTTTTAAAAACAATGCCTGCAGCCCACTTTTCACAGACTTTTCATGGGGGCTTCATTTTATTTCTCATCTTTCAACTCAGGCTTAGTTGAAGGCTGTTTGATCCATCCATTCTCTATACACCGCTTTATCCTCACTGGGGTCGCGGGGGGTGCTGGAGTCTATCCCAGCTGACTCGGGCGAAGGCAGGGGACATCCTGGACAGGTCGCCAGTCTGTCACAGAGGTTGTTTGATGTATTTGACAAATCTTACAGATTCTGTATCAATGATACGATGAGAAATAACAGTGGCATTTTCAGGCTTTTATCTTAAATAGTTCTTGAGATATTGGAATTCAAACAGCCTCAAATTTCAATGTGTGAAAAAACTTACTAAATGTGATTCGACAAGCAATTTTTAGAAAAAAAAATGTTAGAGATGGATGAGCAGAGTTAATTCTAAAAATGTGATGATTTAAGGTCAGGAAAATTGTTCAAGAATGTTTGATAGTTTCATTTAAATGCATGAGATGCTAACGCCAAGACATCACTAAACAAAATGCAAAGTTCATTTGCATCAACAAACCCTCGTTGTGCTTTCTCGCTGGCTCCTAACAACCTGTCATGGTTTGAAAATGGAGCCCGCTCACTCTGCATAACTCTTCCCTCGGCTTCCATATAGGCCTCAGAGAGCAATGCAGGGCGAGGGGTCTCCATTATGAAGGTATAATAAGCCTCGCTGGTGGAGGCCAGCAGGGACCGACGGTTGCCCTTGTGAGCGACATATTTGCAGCCTCTCACGGTTGACGGACTTGATGTAGGGGGCATTAGAAGGCCAGCCACTGGAAACCTTAACGTCAGCACGTTCTTTTACTTCCTTTCTATTTAAAATGTATCGAGGCAAGATGAATTTTTTTTTAAAATATGTTTTTGCTTGTTAACGTTAGTATTAGCTGTGTGTATGGACTCAAACGGTTAAGTGAGGTGGTTAAATTCAAAATAAACTTTTTTTTTCCGCTGGTCTTTCTGAAAAAAATGTAATTGAAAAATCACCAATTATTACTATATTGACTGAAATTAAACATTTCACCATGATAATTGCTTCAGCTTCACTGTCCAGCCCAAATTTGTATGTATCATAGTCTTTGTACCACTTTTTGGCTGTCCTGATTTCACATTTGACTTAGTTATCACCAGATGTATCAAGGTGAGATTTATCCTATTTGAAATGTCTAAAATTATTAGCTGTGTACCTTGACAAAAAGGTTAAACTGGTTGAATTAAAAGTAAGGTAGCTAAATTCAAGCTAAACTTGTCTTTTCTGCTGGTCTTTCTGAAAAATATCCCTTCAAAAAAAATGATCATATATTATTATGCTGACTATAAATCATTGCCAAGTCCTAATATGTATCTGTAATAGTGATTGTACCAACTAGTTCCCACCACATGAATGGTGCTAACATTCAGCTGTGTTGAATCTAGTTCTAGTGTTTCCATCTCTGCCTAATATTATGTAGATGTGCCCTTGAACAAGTCACTGAACCCAGAACTGCTCCCACTGAGCAGGTCATTGCCCTTCCATGGCAGCTCCATGGCCATCTGTGTGCGGATGAATATGATGAATTATAAAAGGCCTTCGACAACCTCTGTTAGTTCAATTAAATCACTGGAGAAAAAAACAACAACTCTATTAGTCATTTAGCTCTTGGATGGATGTAAACAACAACAGACAGACGCATAAACACAGAAAGCAGCAGACAGGATGTTAAAGGCTCCGATGTGGGATAATGGATGTGGGCATGTAACCAAGGCTGAGCTAATATAAAAATACTGTAGTGTTTGGTGTGTGTTGGTCTTTATGAATCGGAGAAAGGAAGATACAACACTCTTCTCTCTCTCTCTCTCTCATGCAGTTCTGACCCAGTTTCTCCTCTGGGCTCAGAGCTGCCACTAATGGACATCTATAACCATCCCCGTTGGAGACCCTGAGAGCTGAGCGGCCCACTACAGTGGTGTTTGTGTGTGTACTCACATGTCGTATACCAATCTAAAATTACGTACAGCATCTCTGTGGTGCAGTCAACCCCTAATGAGTCTTCAACGAGTGCAATTTTTAAATATTTTCAACCTGAACATGTCTAAAATGCAAGATATTTGTTACTCTCTCTCGTCGCCTTTTGCTTTTAAGATCCAGGCTGGTTATAGTATAAGGATCACAAATTGAACAAGGGGGGGTTATAGAAGACAAAAGACATGTCAGACTTTATCGCCACTCCCAGCATGTCCACTCGGGTGTCACTGTCTTGTTAATGATCCAATCAAAGCGCACCCCAGGAGTCATCGGTGCACAGAAGATGCTTCCGCTCACCTCAGCATCCGACATGTTGCTTCCTCTTTTCTTGGTCAGGGTCACATTGCCATATGTCTAGCCGCAAAGATCCTCACACCTCTTGTTGATTGTATTTTTGGCAGAGCATAACTGTCACTTGTGTCGCTTGTTATCCTCCAACTTGTACAACGATTGGCGCCAAAACAGCGCAGACTTTTTGGGACATGGAAGTTCTTTGGTGTCATGTGGTTTATTACATTAAGACGTTGGCAGCAGATCTGTTGGGTCCTGTTGGGTTTCGGACTCATGCGCTCTTGGTGTAACAAAAAAAAACAGTCACATGAGCTAAACTACTGGCCAAAATAGCTCTCCATTGTCATGCCAGAGGAGGTGAAGGAAATAAACAAAATAACCAATTACGCTTTCAAATTTACCCTTTATGTACTAGGAAAGTCAAGAGGTCACGCTTCATTTTCAGTCCTACGTGTGCATTATCATAATCTTTCTGTTGTGAAATCAGAGGTGGTTTAGTTCACTGCTTAAAGGAAATGAGGCATTGGGTCGAGAAAATTGGGAAAGTTCATGAGAGTTTTAATCTTGCCACCAAACCAACCTTTTGAACCAGATTCTAGCATGACAAAAAAAACTTTTTTTTTGGCTGAACTGCAGGCTGCATTAGATTGGAGACAAGCCAGGAAAGGAATTGAAAATGTAGGGGAGTTTGGGGTCTGGGTTAACTCTTGTCAACGATATCTGTATCGGAGGCTGCACTTTTAGGACTGCACTTACTAGATTCACGTCTAGAGCCCTTCGTTTTGAGACTACACCGTCTGCTGCAATGGATAATAGCCAAAGTGCACGACTTACGGTTTGAAAGGCTTAAATTTTAATGGCTCATTCAAGGACTGCTCCGCACAAAGTGCTACTTGATGTCCGAGTACTTACAGTTTCACAGGTTGTTCCACTCGAAATGCTACTTGTAGTTTGGAAGGTTTTTGGCGTCCTAACAGTGCTTTCTGGCAACTTATGGATTCAAAAACTTCATTAAAGACAAAATACGACTTCGTGTCCGAATTTTTTCCACCATAATAGTACATCTGATGCATTTACCTGAAGCTATCAAACATTCAATCATTGCGGTTTAATTGCTACTGAAAAATGGCCAATTGCTTCTGGATATTGCTATAATTTCATCATCATTGCCTGCTTCTCATCCTGACTGCTCAGACTGAGTAAACTGAAGCAAATTAGTGAAAAAGGTGTGTTATAGACTTTGTACATCCTTGATTCCATTCCTCAACTCCTTTGGTGTTGCATCTTAGTTCCTCCTTCAAGAGATACGATCAGAGAGGAGTCGAAGCAACAAGTTTTTCATTAACATTTGGCATAGCTGTCCATTGTTTTGTTATAGCCTATTGCTGTTTTTTTTTTTTTTTATCTTTGTCAGACAGTCAGAGCAGTGTTCATGATATACATTATTGTATTTAATTTATGACACTGGATGCGGTGAAGTATAATAGAATCGTGGCACGCAAAAGAGAACTATATCAACAAAGAGGAACATATATTATGATGGAGCGAAATATGTAATATATACACATTTGTCAGTCATTTGTCATGAGTGTTGAAAAGACTTCATCTTTATAGCTCTTCCAACAGACCTCCTCCATTCTCCAGGTACTTTTTAGGGACTGAGACGTCCTTCGTGATGGTGCCCCAGGTTTAATTTCAGGGTCACAGGCAGGAGATCTGAGGAGACGAAGAGGCTAAAATCAGCTTTTAGCCTTTTCAGGACCTTTGTCTCGTATAGGAGCTTAAAGCTTTCTGAGGTTTTCTTCTTCAACCATCCCACATGTGGTCGGATCACATTTTTATTCAACCTGTAAAGAAGATGTGGTGAAAAGCATCCTCGCCTGGAGCAGGCTAAAAGCTTACCAGGGCATGTTGTAATTACTCTGCGCTAGTCATCTCTTCCACACCTTTTTTTTTTTTTTTTGGCTGTGAAAGAAGTATGAAATAGTGAGAAGGCAATATGCTTCACAACATGGTGCGTTGGCGTATATGTGTGCGTGTGTGTGTGTGTGTGTATATGTGAATGTGTGTTATTACGTAGGAGACGTGCTGCTTCGTTCTTGATTAACTAAAAAGGGGAAGAAAAAAATCTCACGGTGTCTCCCCACTGTGAAAGCCTCGATTCAACACGCAGAGCCACACGTGTACATACACACCCGTTCATTCGACAGGCGGGAGTCCTGCTCGGTCGTCATGGAAACTCGGATACCCCCCCCCCCGCCTCTCTCTCTCTCTCCCTCTCCCCCTCCCTCCCCCACCTCTCATATCCTCTTCTATCCTTCAAGACTCCTTGCAATCTGTTAATTTGGAAGCGAGTTCTCGTGACGCAATCCCAAGGACGGTTACCGGAGGTGGAGGCAAGAAGCGGGGAGGACGGATGAAGAGGAGGATGAGGATGGAGGGGTGAAGAGCTTACAGGTTGGGGGAGACGTGGAGGCCCGGAGTTGAATAGAAAGAGAGCTCGTATCTCCTATCCCGACTCTTTCTGCGTCCTCTCTCTGGCTGGGTGGTGAAGAGGTGGCCACCATGTTCCCTCATCACAGACTTTGATCTGCATCATCTCTGCCTGGCGGGTTGCATCAATAATGCACTTATGCACGCAAACACGCACACACACGTGCATGCACGCACACACACACAAAATACCCACAGGAAACACTGCGTGCAAACCAGAGGCAGCAAAGTAAAATCCATTGTGTATGTGTGAGCCTGCGTCCATGTTACACGCTTGGTTACTCTTCTGCTCTATTATGCTAGCTGCTATTTTAGATCAGTGCACGAGTGTTCATTATGTATGCCCACATGTGCTAATGAAGCTCTCTGGGGTTGTGCTCTGTCTAAGGAACATTTGCTGCCGAACTGTCCTCTCTGCAGTGGGCTTTGCAAGGTCCTTTCACCTGCTATTTATTTAATCTGCACCCATTCTTAGAGAGGAAGTGTTAATGTGCATTGTGGTGGCAGGTTTGCACATTTTGAGCTACATGCAACAGGCACAGTTTGTTGGTGATGTTTGAGAACACAACAAAAGCTCTCTGGAATGTTGAATTTTATGAAAAATTAAGCTGCATTACTTTTAAGAGATTAGTACAATTGACATAAACAAACAAGGCTTAACTCTGTATTTTCCACGCTTATCCTCTTCCCTGAAATGAAAGGACAACAAGCAGTGATGTTCTTCTGCAAGCAGCAGGGTTTAAAGCTGCACCAATCAATAATTTTAAATTAACAATGGATCAAATGTCTGTGTGTAACTGGAAAGGTGTTTCTACATGAACTCAAAGAGAATTATTACCCTGCTCAGTCGTTTCTCTCAGCTGCTTTCAGCTCTTTGTTTTTGTGATTTGAAGCTTTAATCTTTCGCTGCCGCAGTCTTTCTTTCACCACTTTTCCAGCTGTGACACACAGATGTTTTCACTTCTCACAGACTTGTTGTCCACTACCTGTTTATTACAGCAGTGACCCTAATTTATTGTGCAACATGAACACTTAAAAATAAAGATCTATGAATGAAAACAGAGTTAAAAGTGAATGTTGGACTGCTGGATGTGTCTCTTTTTGAGGTGATAATACACTGATCAGCCACAGCATCAAAACCAGCTGCCTAATGACGTTTTTGTCACCCTAGGGAAGCCAAAATAACTCTGAAATGTTAGGAATCAGAGCAAATAAACTAAATTAGAAATCTAGCTTTTATGTTCACAAGGAAAGTCAAGAGATCGCACTTCCTTTACAGTCCTCCAGTTGCTCGCTGGCAAATTCTGATCTTTCTATTTTAAAATCACAGGTGGTTAAGTCTTTCGCTCAAAGAAACATAGGCATTGGTTTGAGAAAGTTGTGCGGATTTGAATCTTTTGAATCTGAGCTTCCATGGTTGCTTGATTGGATGCATTGTCCACATGAAAGATGCTGTTGTCATGTAAAGGTGTGTTTCCCTGGACAGATATGTAGGTGGGTGGTATGTGTTCAAATAACATCCACATGAATGCCAAATACTATGCATGGCAACGGCATAATCAATGCTGTTCACTTTGCAGTAAGTGGTTTTAATGTTGTGGCTGATTGGTGTCTATCAGGGTTTTGTTTAGAGCTTGTTGCTTCACTGAAAACAATTAGAATTCATTTCACCGTTATATATAAATGTTTTAAAAATTCTACCTTTTACATCATCTAATTAACATCCACATCTGAGGGAAAAACATTCCCTTCAGGCACATTCTTCACAGCTATCGTTCCCTTTTGAACCGAACCTTTTAGGGGAAACACTCTTTACTGTACATACATGGTGGAGATATGCAGGAGTGATTTTTTTTAAATTCTTGGACCTGAGGAGAGGAATGTACGAAAAACTCCTGCAGAGCAGCAGATAAATTATCTGAAAGGAGTCTGAAAAAGGGCACTGAAACACACACACACACAGTTGTAAAAGCAGTCAGTCTGTTCTGAGTAGCCGCTACTTCTGTCTCTTTCATTACTCGTGTTGTTCTTGCACTGGACTGCCGCAGTTCATTTTCATACTTATGACCGATACAGTGGAAAGAATGTAAATGAAAGAATGGTGTTCGGTGTCCCCGTCTCTCTCTCTCACACACACACACACACACACACACACACACACACACACACACACACACACACACATGCATACACTCATGGCTCGCTTGTGTTGAACCGCCTTTTTCCTTCAAACGGCCGGTAAAGCTGACAGGGTTGTGACCGTGTCTCATCTCAGACATGGGGTATTGGATTTAGCCTAATTGGGCTGTGTTTGGGTATGAAGGTATATCTCAAGGTCACACACACATACACACACCTATCACACATCGCACAGTCCCAGGTTTGTCACAGAATACTCTCAACAAAACCAGCGTTCAAAGACCAAACTGAAAAAGCACACATTTCCCCCAGAACTCCTGACTGTGACTGTAAGTGGAGCTACCGTGGCTGCATGCTGAATGTGTAGCTCTTTGCATTGCCAGCTGAAGGCTTTTTTTTTGCGACGCTGCAGCAGGCGTTATGTCACGGCTCAAAGCAAAGAATTAATTTGGCTCTTCGGAGGCCTCTCTCTGCTTCCCTCGATAGCTCCTCAAAACGAGGACAGCTGGTGAAGAAGGTCACTGAGTGCTGTATTTTAAGAAAGGCAGAAATGTGTGCATGTGGTTTGTTGACAGATGACGGGTCTTCAGAGATGAGATACAGATTGAGAAAAGCTACTGCGGCCACTGGTTTGGGGCCTCACAGGGACTGGACCACACACACACACACACTCACACATACATATATTTGTAACCAGCACACATACGACAGCAAAAGTACATAGAATAAAAAAGTAAATCTACACTTAAGCAGCACTGGATTTGTGAAAGATTTCCTTTTACATTGTATCTTTCAGTCTTACCTGAAACTTAAGCTTTTATTTTCACAGTCAGCCAGTAAACAATTTTGATGCTTTTAGCCCTCTGAACACCAAACATTATTTGTTCCTGTCATATTTCCACATACTGTGGGCTCATTTTTCATTGCAAAATGAAGTTCTCCTCTATGGAAACAGCACAACCATGGGTAGGAGGACAAAGAACAGAAAAATGAAGTTTTCTGTCTAGTTAAACAGTGCCATATTACTGCCGTAAATCCTAAAGATTTTGCAATCTTGTCCACTAGATGCGTTTTTCCCTCATGTAATTGTGTTGTATCTGAAAATTGCCCGCTTGGTGGGTGTGTACTTGAGGCCAGTAGCCGGTTTTCAACTCCTGCCGACCTTAATCTCGAATTATGCTGCCCGATTGGACCAACGCATCAATTCGGGAGCTGTCTGCTCCTGGATTTCAAGCCAGACCAACATGGTGGCTCGATCGCAAACTTTCTCTTTTCTTACAAAAACACTTCTGCGAAAACTGTTTTTGAATTTATTTGAGGCACGAAATAACCTGTGCAGCAGCTGAATCTGTCCTCGTTTTAGTTCACCAATGGCTGATTTAGACTTCTGACGGAAGTTTCATGATGTGTCGGAACCCCGGACGCCGCATCAAATTTGCATACAGTAGAAATCGAGTCTATGACAATGGGATGCCGGAAATTGCCGAATCTCGTAGACACGTACCTTTATTGCACTTCATGGTTTGTCTGATTCTGACAGATTTGAAGACTGATATAGCAAAGTAGCGAGATCTTGGTCAAATTGTTTGGCTCCCAGTCTGATCTGAATCATTTAATATTTAGCACTGTGGGAGTTTAGCCGGGCTGCACAGTGGAGTGGTGGTTAGCACTTTCGCCTTGCAGCAAGAAGATCCCCGGTTCAAATCCCGGTGTGGGCCTGGGATCTTTCTGCATGGAGTTTGCATGTTCTCCCTGTGCATGCGTGAGTTTGCTCCGGGTACTCCGGCTTCCTCCCACAGTCCAACAATATGCTGAGGTTAATTGATTACTCTAAATTGCCCGTAGGTGTGAATGCGAGAGTGATTGTGTGTCTGTATATGTAGCCCTGCGACAGACTGGCGACCTGTCCAGGGTGTCCCCTGCCTTCGCCCGAGTCAGCTGGGATATTATCCTCACTAGGATCTAGCACCTAGTGAGGATAAAGCGGTGTATATAGAATGGATGGATGGATGGAGTTTAGCCAGTAAAGGGACACCATGACAAAGTCTTCTGTGAGTCATAATGACCTCTGTAAAATCAGCACAGGACAAATATTCAGCGTTTTCAAGTTGTATTATAATGAAAATCATTTATTGAACGATAATGCTGCATTAATTAAGACAGCTGTTTGAGTTATGACACCTGTGTGACAATATGCAACAGAAGCAGAAGACCAGACTTCGGTTCGTAGGTTAGATTCCTGTACCAATCAATTTAAAATTGCGTTGAGGGCTTGGGACGTCCTTTACCGAACATTTAATTCACTTAATTCACAATGTCTTCTGCTCTAGATAGCATGTCTGATGCCAGCCGACATGAAAGAATCATTCAAACTTTCCTAAATGAAGGCAAGTTACTGAAGACCTTTCTCTATTTATCTCTCATAGATGGACAACATTTTGCTCGTTTTTTTCTTTCTGGTATTTTTAGAAGCAGACAAGCAGCTGGGCCGCATTCCATGATCTATACTACAGTAGTATATAGAATGCAAGGAAGAGATTCAGTATATGAGACATAATATGTGAAATATAATGTGTGAAACATATCCAGATGTCGCACTGCAGCTGGTCAGATTTTGCAGTTTGGAAGCCATCATGCATATCAACAAGCTTTATGTTGTAGCTCATTTCACACTACAGCCTACGATGGTCATAGTTGAAGGTGCATTACTATGGCAAAGTGGTATCTCCCAGTTGTATGCATGCTGCATGGAACGATACTTGCTTTGTACGCCTGCTGCAGTATGTTAGTGTGTGATTAGGAACACTGCTGTGGTGTATTTCCATCTTTTATGCTGTTTTTTTAAATATCTGTAGCCTGTTCTACCACCTTCTGACAAACTACACAGCCTGGTTTATTTGCTCTAAAGCACTTAATGGAAACACATTTTTTTTGCAACTTTTATATTAAAATTCATTTCACACTGATATAGAAACATGACTTCCTTCCCTCTATTTCCTTTAGTCCTGTGATTTCCTCGCTGCTGCACTGATAACACGTCAGATGGGAGCCACAGATCGGGGAAACTCTCAAAATACCGCAGCTCCAGCAGTCTGGTCTCCGATCCGTGCGTCTCTTTTTCATTCATTCAGACTGTTTGTGGCTCGAGCTGAATGCAAAGCGGCGTCTTCATCAGCGCCCCGGTCCTGGCAGGCGGCTGTTAGCTTCTGAGCCGCCGATTCCACGTGTTTGGGAGAAGCGCCTGGCGCCCCTCAGACTTCTGGCCTCTGCTCCCACCTCCTTCTCGTGAGGCAGGGTGTCATCTGATGGGAGTAAGATGACAGCTTTAATCAGAGGGCCTCAGCAGGCGGAGGAAGGCAGCCTGCACACATACAGGCCACACAGACTGTCCCACCCCTAAGTAGGTCATGCGCAGTGCAGATCAGGGGGAGTCGAGCCGCGGTGCATCTTTAGCCATCTGGTTTTGATGTGCTGAATGTCCGCTCAGTGAGACCCACTGAGAGAGTGAGAAAGGAGAGAAAGAATGGAAAAAATGACAGAAAGAAAGCGAGAGAGAACGATGGAGGGAGGAGGAGGGCATGTTTCAGAGAAGGTGACCTTGAAACGCTGAGCGCGGTGGGGCTTTCGTCAGCTGCTGCTCCACTCAAAAACATCAGAAAGACACAAGTCAAGAGCTCCTTAATTTTACGAACAGCATCAGTAGCTGATGCAGTCTGGGCTTCATTTTAATCAGCAGACACTCAGATGTACTAGTAAGTATATGTGCCACGTTGGTAACAGTGCTCTGTAAAATATATAATAAAGCAATGTTTGTTAAATTTGTAGCATTAACAGATATAATTCATTTTACACATTTTCTCTAATAATAAATTCTAAATTCATAAAAATGTGTTTTAATTTACTAGTTAACTGCAGGAAAAACATGAATACAATATAAATGAGTGAGTTGCATAAAAATATAACCCCCATACAGTTACCTCGAATGTAAAAATAAACTATAGAGTCCAAAACCATTGTTTGTACCAGGTTGTAAACATGTTTATTTCTGCTCTACAGTTAGACATTTTAACATGAAGGTCTGTGGGGATTGACTCGCTTTTGGAGGCAGCCTCAAGTGGTCATTAGAGGAACTGCAGTTTTTGGCACAGTGTTGACGTAAATTTCTAAGCTTGTCACCGGCATTTTAAATTTAAAAAAAAAACAATTAATAGCTTCTTCTATTGACACAAAGTCAGAAAAGGTTCCTACTCATGTATAGATTTGATACTTGGAGGTAGTGTGAATATAAGCAAATGAATTTCAGTCCGATTTATAGGGGATATATCAAATTGCTATGGCACTACTCTCAAAATAAATGGATGTATTGTCTCATTAACTGAAGTGGAGAGGGCAGAAAATTGCAAAGTCAAGAGCAGGAAAGTCTTTGACCTTCATTCTCTCACCTCTTCTCTATTCTTGAATTTTCCAGTGAATATTCAGAGCTCCTCTTTGCCAGCTGTGAAGTTCGTGGACACCATATTGCCAGAATGCGAGGGGAAATTTTATGTGTGAAGCTTCTGGAGGTGTATAAGAGTCTCTAAGTTTGTGCAGATTTATATCCACGTCGCTGCTGAGATTGTTTAGTGTTTTAGTCTTGAGTGGGTTCTCATTTGATTAACGGAGGCCTCTCAGACAAGATATGGATCCTTTAGAAATTCTCAGGTATATTCGATCCCTCATATTGCTGACGTGACTGTTATCGAGCCGCACGACTCTGACACCATTCGTCTTAGCAGCTTTTCTTTTAATTACTGTTTTCCCGTGGGAGCCAGTCGGGTAGTTAAACAGAAATCAGCATTACAGCAATTATTGGCTCGCAATGAAATGAATACAATCTTGTCATCTGTAATCATTGGGGGCGTCTATGCCTCGGAGAAAACAGCTTCTCCTTTCTGTTTCTCTGTGAGGGGAGGGAGTGTAGTACGTGGAAACACAGAGAATCCTGGTCGGCCTCAGTGGACCAAAGTAGCTTCTTAACAAAGTAAGTCATGGTTGAAGGCCGTTTCCTATCAGAAGTTCTGTTTGCAATCTTTCTCTTGAGGTAATCGAGTGCCATGGAAACAAGTAGGTTTCTTAGTAATGTAATCTTCAGATGTGATAAAGTGTCTGCAGCAGTGTTTGATGATGTTGCTGTGAAGGTTGAAATCTTTAATGGGGTCGCTCATTCTTACAAACCCACAGAGAATTATTGCACAACTCTGCAGCTCCCCTCGGCTCTTTCAGCTCATTGTTTTGGTTGTGAGTCGGTTCACCCTCAACGCCGTCATCAGCGTCTTCTCCAGACAAGTAGGCTGCTGCTTCCAAATCAAACCCCCCACTGCGCACCGCTCGGGCTTCACCGAACACCAGATGTAAAGTTAAAACAAAATTCAAGAATTATGAAATGTGGACCCTGTTTTCCATCTTTTGGATTCTGAATTATCAATAGGAGCAAAAAAATTCTTGGAAATTCTCCAATATTGAACAAGAGACTTCGAACAGGCAACTGTAAAAGGACTGAAATGTGATCCTTAACGCACTACAATTATTATGTGACTGGATGTAAACACAAATATTAATTACCAATATGTTCTGTGACGGCTGCCAGTTTGAGTGGCTTCACAACATAAACAAAAAATATCCTGTATGATGCTCTGTTTATTTTATCAACTACTTTGCCTGCAGAGGAATTAAAGCAAGTCGCACCTCATTCCACTTTATGTCAGGGTTCAACTGATACATTTATTTCAGACTGATTATCAATAATCAAGGATATCACATATGTTTGAAACTCATGAACATTTGCAGTCAAAACAAATTAAATCTAAGAAAACAATCAGTATAACACAAATTCCAGCGCAAAACTTAGTTGGAATGCTTTTCGTTTGGATGTTTAATAAAAGAGAACTTTTCAGCATTTTCCTTCCATGTGGATAGGTGACATTTGTGATGTGATCTTATCTTTGATTTTCATATTTTAGGAGAATATACCTGTAAAATACAAAAAAAAAAAAAAATGTTTTTATAGCAAATCTGCTTTAATGGTGCAGCCCATGTATGCAGCTTTACACTGCAAGAACCCGTTATTTTATAACAAGGTTGTGCAATTTTAAACAGTTTAGAGTGTTAAATTAGTTAAATAAAACACAGACCAATAAAGTTGCTTTCTATTTGTAAAAAAAAAAAAATCTGGTAAGAAGAATCTGAGAAAAAACACTTGTCAAAATACAGTAGATGCTGAAGATTCAAAAACGTTTAACTCCAGTTACTGTATGTGGCACAAATACAGTAGACAGCTGTTATTGAACACTTAGAGCTCTTCTCTCGTACACATTTAAAAATATACATCTAAAAAATATCACATATAGAAGTTGTAAAAGTAAAATGCACTTTAAATTCAGTTTTCTTTGTTTTTCCTAAAGAAATCTGTACATCGGCAGGCATATATTGTAGGATGATTATATTATTAAGGAAAATAACATAATTATGTAGTTATTGAAGGATACCAACATTCAAATTTGTGTTTTAAATGTATGGATGTTGCATTTGATTGATTTTCTTATATTTAAAAGATGTTTTCTCACAGGGGAATTTTGCAGTTTTGTTTTTATTCAGCCTTGAAATTACTATGCTAATTTTTGTTTTGTGTGTTTTTTTGTTTTTTTTTTACTGTGTAGTTTGCCAGAAATAGGTTTAGTGTATCTCATTACACAGGAAGTCAAATGCAGTTTGTCAAAAATACCAGAATGTCCTCCCACATAAAATTGCATTTCTGTAGTTTTCTGCTTTTCTAAACCAGCATTCCTCTGTGAGTGGAGGATACGCCACGGTCTCTTGTACGAATAAGCGTTTATTTTAAGCGTTTATGTGACATAAATTTCAGAATTAGCTCAAATATGTGAGAGTCTGAATGAACCCCTCTACAAACATCTGTGTGCAGAACAAAATGTATGTAGCAACTATACTATAAGGGCAAGCATGATATATGATGACGCTGATCTGCTGCACATGTATAGAACGGAGATCTCTGAACAAACTCCAGAATGAGTACAAAGTAGTAGAATAACAGGAACTGTAAGGGAGTATAATCAAGGCTTAACCAGCATGAGCTGCAAAGAGCACACAGACAAGTGACATTTCAATTCACCCAACACACTGTGACACATCTAACATCCAGCAGTATTTTCTTTGAAAGGACAAAGTATGCAATTTGGAACCCAGAGCAAATCTTCCAGTTGTAATATTTCTTGCTTTTGATCTTCTCCTGCAGCTACAGAGCGATCTGGACCAGGAGTACCAGGACAAGTTCCGGCGGCTCCCTGTGGAGATCCAAGAGTTTGTTCAGGACAGCAGCAAGGCCAAGCTTAGCGACGACGGCAGCGTCCACAGCGGGAACCTGGTTTCCTCCTCGACAGCGGAGAAGCTGAACCACAAGGCGTCGCAGTCGGAGGACGACATGGAGGAGGGATCGTCGGAGCGCGTCTACGACACGCCCCTTTAAACGACGCCGCTTTGCTTCACACTGGGACTCTGATTGGTGGATGTGGTTGTGGCCACAGATACAGGATGAGACTGCCCCAACTTTGGTCCTAAATGTAACCAATGGGAGGATTAGATCAAATCTGAGCCTGACCTGGTGAGTAGAGGTCCTCTCTGCGTAGAATGCAGTCCTGTCCAGAGAACCGCTTCATGTAAATAGTACTTTTTGTGTATTTGTATGTTCCCTGTATGTTGTCGTCTCTTTCGGTACGGCCACAGGTTGTGTTACGAAAACACTAACTATTTGCAGGAATTAACTTACTTGAACTATTGCACAGAGAGAGTAGTTTGTTTTTATTATTTTTTATTATCATGACCGTAGTGGTGGTCGCAGAGCTGCGTGGTGCCAAGTTTTGAATTCACTTACGGTGGATTTTTGTCATTTAAGTGGAGTCAACTCGTACTGTAAAGAAACCACTGCTTACTCAGCCTTTAAAGCTTCCATCTTTATAAGATTTAAACCCACCTTTACATATTTGCACTGAAGGCTCACTAACTGTGTAACTCTTTTACTCAGAGGCACTGGTGGCTTGCTGGTTCTCCATTTTTGTTCTCACAGAACTAAGCCTATGTGTTGCTGCTATTTTGTTTTAAAACCCATCATTTTTTTAACCATTATTTGGTTCGTGAGATATGTGGCATGATATTATGTCATCCTTTCTTAGTTTTGGCTAGTTTTTAACAGTAGTTTGTGGGCACTTCTGTCCAGAGAGGACGAGAAGGGAAGGTTTGTTGTACAGTGTCTGCATGTGTTTGAACAACTGTAAACGTTACAGTAGCTCTGTAGCAGAGATGTTTAATAATGTAAATCTATTTTCTCTGAAACATTTCAACTAAACCTGCAAAATAGTTGACCCAGTGTGGCTTCGATACATCACTGTGGAATACGTTGAACAGGACTGAAAGAGTCACGACACACTCTGTTTTTAGTTTTCTTTTGTACGACAGTAGGCGGCTCACATTAACAGGCTGCTCTTTGTTTTCTTTCCTCTTTGCCCTGCTGAACTAAAACTGTCAAACCAGAAGCAGAAGAGGATCCTGTTGTAGTTTATGGAAGTGGCCTTCCTCATAACTGGTTCATTGTGTTGCTACAGTTCCCCTGCAAACGCAGCACAGAAATTACCGTCAGCTCTATTTGGACAGTCATTCGCCTCTGCACACCACAATAATGGATTTAAAATGAAGCAATCAAGATGTGTTTGAACTGCGGACTTTCAGCTTTGATCTCAACAAAAATATTTCATTAACTGTTTAGAAATTAGTCTTTTTTACAATGTCCCTCCATTTCCACAAGGTCAAGTCAGTATTTTTTACTTAAAGCACACTTTAAACCACATCTGCTTCATCAAAACAATTAAATTATATGAGAATATGATTGTAAAATTCACCTAACGAGTTGAACTTTGGGTTCAACACCTTGTCGTGTTGTTTAAGGTGTGATTTCACCTGAGTAATTTACACTTTTGGAATTAAATACCATCAAAAATCATATAAAATATTACTTTTATCTGACTACAATACAGATTAACGTTGAGATCCTTTGGAATTTTAAATTATGGAGTTTAATCTAACAAATTTAAACATTAAACTTAGACCCGACAGCATTATTACTTTTGAAAATTAACCTTAAATTAAAATTAATGTTAATTAAAGATTGTGACCGTAACAAATGACATGAAACATGAAAATCTAACAAATCTAAGGATTTCCTGTATGCCCTATGAGCCAGCATTGATTTTTGTTTTTAGAATATATTTTATGTAGATTGGTTTACGAGTTTTTGGGTGTTTTATTTATGTGGCTGCATAAAGTTTAGGCATCACCAAATGCCGAGTTCCACCCCTTGTTAGGCCCTTACTGCAGTTGTTGCTTCTTTTGGGGTATTTCTTCTCTGAGTTTTGTCTTCAGTAAGTGAAAAGCAAATCAGTTAGGTTGAGATCAGGTGACTGACTTCTTTGCTTTTAGCTCTCTTTGCAGTATTTTTGGGTAATTTTCCATCTGTACACCTCAGAATCCATCCTGCTACTTCTGTCACATCATCATTAAGCAGCAGCGATCCAGTTCCATTTGCAGTCATCCATGTCTATGCCATAATACTGCCTCCACCATGCATGACAGATGATATAGGATTCTTCTTTTGCCATCATTCTGCTCATCTGAGGTTTCATCCGTCCAAATAATCTTTGTAGATTTCTGCTACCAAAGTCTAATATGGCCTTTCTGTTCTTTAGAGTTATCAATAGTTTCTTGTTAAGAAAAGTTCTCTGTATTTACATTCATGAAGGCGTCTCTTAACTTCCTCCTCGAAAGTGTTGTGAAAAGGTTCTTCTACACCAAGGAAGGAATTCTACAATCATCAACTTCAGTTGTCTTCTATATTCTTCCTGGCCTTTTGGTGTGGCTGAACCAACCACCTGTATATTCCTCCTCATGAAGAATGTACCAAATTTTTGACTTGGCCACTCTCTGATTTGTTGTTTTTAGCCTAATGATTGCTTCCTTCACCTGCATTGACACCGCTTTCGACCACATATTTCCATGACAACTCAGTCTCCACAAAATTTGAAATGATCTAGACTGTGTTCTCAGTTACATTTTAAGGGAATCACATTCTCTGCTGCATTATTACTAATACCTTTCAAATCAACATTTGTTTCCTGTTACTTTTATTGCTTCACTGTCTCTCCTTTTCAACCAGCCAATCATATAACAGATGATTCCAGTAATCCAGAAAATGGAGGAGAAGCTTCCTAGAAGTAGTAAAAGGGTCCTATTGTAGACCACACCGTCACATTTTCCCTAACTTTCCTCAAAACAGAACTTAAAATCTACCTTAGTTGTATCAGAAGATAGATCTGTGAAGGCAGGGTGACCTTGAACACCCACCGAATGCAAATTCAACACTTGGAATCCAGTCTAGATCTTTAAATGCTTAATTAAAGCTAAAAATCTGCACTTCAGTCATACCGCGACAGCTTCATTAAATTCAGTTATGGAGTTGTAAAGAGCAGGAAGGTGTAAAGAGGCAAAAACTGTTCAATTGCAAATAGAACTGACTGCATGTTGTGTGCTGACATTATTCTTATCATTTGCCCACAGTCGTAAACTTTAAAGTGGGTAAACAGTTCA
This sequence comes from Acanthochromis polyacanthus, assembly GCF_021347895.1. Lineage (NCBI taxonomy): Eukaryota > Metazoa > Chordata > Actinopteri > Pomacentridae > Acanthochromis > Acanthochromis polyacanthus. The sequence goes on from NC_067128.1 coordinate 5,510,031, forward strand.
GTCATGTTTAAACTGACCACAGATGCTCATTTTATATCCACCAGCGTTCACATGAACACATTTATAACTGGACATTTCCCTCTTTAACGTGTAAATTTCCTTATTTTGGTATGTTTGACTTCTGGTGCCATTTAACTCACAGGTGTGTCACTTGATATCGAATCACGTTTCAGCTGATTTTCCTTTTAAAAGACAAAGTGAAGGATTACCTGACATGTAAGTACAAATTACACTTTAAAAAGATATAGATGTGAGAGTCCTGTGCCTTTGAATGGGTTTGCCTCGTTTGATGTTGAATGTGTGAAATGCATCATTGTTTAAATTGCCATTATATTATTACGAAGCTGTCTGGTATTGAATAGACCGTGTGCACTTTTTTAGTACAGTACCACTACTGAGTAATGCTTGTGACGAGCAGTATTTGACGTGTCTCGCAAGAAAAGAGAGACTTTTTTCTTTTTTTCTTTTGTGTCTTATTTAACAGCCTCCCTCCTTCTTCTCATCAACTTAAGTGTATGCACTCTGGAAATGTAAATGTATGTATGACAATAAGGATAAAACATGACGATGAGAAAAATATAGTGTAAAGGGAATTTGCTTGTAATTAAAAATAAATGTGGCTATTATTGTACTTTGCCAGAGTGGAGTTGTGTGTCTTTTGATTTGTCATTATTCAACCTGAAAGTGTTTTCATTTTTATTATCACATTTCAATATTTCTATGTTTGTGTTTGTGATGTTGTGTGATAATTACCTCCATAATTTTATCATTTATTAGTCTCTCTTGGTTTCACTTGTGTTCCTGAATCCATCTATTGTCTTATTGTTTTGTTTTTTTTTACACAGTCCTTAATTGTCATTGTCTTAATTACATCGGTTTTGTTTTCCTTGAAGTCTTTTGGCTGTCATTTTTTTTAACGTTTTATTACTTTAATTTGAAATATAGATTTCACTGTTAACCCAGTCTTTTTAACACTGCAAGCAGTGGAAATGGTACTGAAAAATATGTTAGAAATGAGAAAATAGTCACATTTAGCAGAAAAAAAGTCTCAATTGCTCTGTATATTTTTTTCTCTGGGCTGCCAGACCAGGTTGATAAGTTCATTCAGCTTCATCTAAGGTAAATCTAACATTAAAGCACTTTAATTTACTGTTTTCCAACTAATTTTGGTCACACAACTGTCTGAGCTGCTGCAAATGGAGCTGAGTGGAGACTAGAGGTTTCTAGTAGTGCGAGGCATTCAGAGAACATCTGTAAATTGCAGCATCTACCAGAAATTTACTTGTGAGGCGTTTAGGGAAAAAATGAATTCTGTAGCATCAAAAAAAGCAGCCTGGGTTATACTGTCAATGCTTCTAGCAGCATGAGAGCATCAGTAAATTGTAGTATTACTAATAACAACACACTTTACATTGTAACTTCAGAAAACAATTAGAGTTATACATCGACCTCTAAACTCTGGGAGTCTTTGCATGCACATCAAACACCACAAGTAAATTCTCGACCTGTGGAATATACACTATTAACAGTTTGGACACTCCTTCTCATTTAATGATTTTTCTTTATTTTCATTATTATTTGCGTTGTACATTCTCACCAAAGGCATCAAAACTATGAATGAACACAAATGGAATTATGTAGTAAACAAAACAGTGTGAAATCAGTCAAAACATGTTTTGTATTTTAGATTCATTAAAATAGCCACCCTGTGCTTTGATTACTGCTTTGAACACTCTTGGCATTCTCTCAGTGAGCTTCATGAGGTAGTCACCTGAAAAGTTTCGGTGCACCTAAATGTAAATGCTTGTCTGAAGCCCAGACTGCATTTCAAGAAAGGAGGCCACATATGAAACCCAGTTCCCGAGTGTTTGGTAGCTTCTGTGTGCATTTATGTCCTGTAAGTACAATATGTAGGTGGGAGTACATGTATGAGATATGTCACCGTGAAAGGCAGGGGGAAGCCTTGATGACCTACTTCCTATTATTTCCCTGGTAACAATATCTCTGAAATATCCCAAAGAGGAACACCTCCATGACATAGTTGCTGGCCTGATATTCAGGAGCACTAAAATCACACAAAACTGGTTGTTTCTGTTGCAAATCTGCTCTTATTCTCGCTACGGCGCAATAACAGACAGTGAACTTTAGTCTGGCCATCCAAAATGCGCTATGTGACTTTTTCTGAGCCTAAAAAAGTCACATGAATCACTGCAATTTGCATTTCCACTGCAGAAAGGACTGTTTCTGCCTGTGCTGCTACAACTTTTCTGCTTTGAGACACCTTCTTTTATTTATTTTCATCTTTAACACATTTTCAGCAACACATTGTGCGAGCGTTGGTGGTGGCATGTGGCCGGAGAATTTTCAGCTGTCACTGTAACATATGTGTGTGCTGCTGGAGTGTGTATGTGTGTGTGTGTTTTCCAGACTACATAAACACTGTGTCCTTCTCAGTCTCGGCTCCTCAGCAGAATCCCAACAGGCAACAGGAGATAAGGCTGAGCCTGGTCGCCCATAACAACCGCTGCGACCATTCAGAGGCCTCGGTGCATGCCGGCAACTAGGAAGTGAGCTAATTAACCCCGAGTTCAGGACGGAAGGAGAGCAGCTTTTTAATAAGATTCTCTGGGTTATATAAACAGTGACGCCCCTCCAAACTCCCAGGAATATTATCGCCCTGTGTCTGTCCATCTAGAGGAGGAGGAGGAGTCCAGTAACTGGGCTTTAATGAGGAATACCAAGAGGGGACGACCACTGGAAGCTGCTCTGAAGGTACACTGAACACTCACACACACATACATGCACAGAAGCTACTTTTTTTAAAAGATATTTGCTGACCTTTTTCAGTCCTTGACCCCTAAATATTAACCCTCAACTGTCCTAATCCAACCTTAATCCTGAACCTACAAATGTAATGTTGGCACTAAACCTAACCTTGGATCGAATTCTGATTGTAATTCCAATATTATCCCTCCAGTGTGAGACCATTTCACTTTGTCCTAAAACCTAAAAATGTCCTCTTTGGGGGGAGGAACGAAGGCACAGCGTCCTTGCTTTACAGGGTTTTTCTCCCCAGTCTTTTATCACAATTTTTTTTTCCTTTTTTTTTACAACATTTAGTCCCTGAACTTCAGAATCACAAATGATGATTTCCCCTGAATGGTGCAGTTTTTATTTTGAATTTCAATTCCGTGGCACAGTTTGACTGATTTTAAAACAAGAATTCATAAATTTTATAGTTGTGTTAGTGTCTTATGTGTGTGTATGTAAGAAAATAGCCATGGAGGCTGTGATTTTTGTAATTTTTTTTAGCAGAAATGTTAGAAAGTGGAAGAATGTTTGTAATAGAGGTGTGGGAGTTGCATTGTGGGAATTGAAGAAATTAGTATTTTTGAAGTTGGATCAAGTACTATGCCTGTGCCACACCTGTTTTGTCCGTTCTTTTGAAAATTTCCCTCAGATGCAGTTCAAGATGGGCATTTATAGACCATATGAAGGGAAAGGAAGTGCTTAAACAGCAATTTTAAAGCTTCTATGTATGTAATTTAGAGACACAGATGTAAGTTTTTAGGGGTTAAATCAACGACCAGCGAGGGACGTTAATGTGTTCCCCGACTTCACAGTAATACGTTGAAATAAATGTCTTTAAAAGGATACTGCTTGAACATTGTCCTGGGAAGACGATATATATCTGTCAGCTGCAGCTCCCCAGAGGATCAGGATTTGATGTGAACATGTTGTAGCTTGTGGATGAATACTATAAAGATTCTCACTTATTTGATAATATAAAAACTGACAAAGAATTCTCAAAATGAAGTGATGACGCTGATTTAAAAAAAAAAATGTGGTCGCTTTCCATGGGCATAGATTCTGTTGGAAAATTGTGGAGGACTACATTAAGCAGAAAATGTTCTCTAAAGATTTTTGTTGGAGATTTATTTGGTTATTATTGTTGTAAGATTAATGTTGCAATTTAACAAAACATAGAATAGATTTAAACTAACAGTTCTAAATTATTTGACATTTTTATCTTAAATATATATAATTTTTAGTTTAAATAATATAATACAAATATTATGAAATATAATATTTCATAATATTTGTGAAATCATGACACTTTTTTAAGCATGAAAAATGGTAAGTAATTCTTATAATTGACTTTAATTATCTGTTACATGGTTTAAAAACAGTGTAAACAAGTGTAAATTTTACAGTCAAATATTGTAAAAACAAAAAAACAAAAAAGGATTTGTATTTTTAAAAATCCAGATCTTTAATGTGGACAGTTTCATCCAGTTTTTTTATGGTTATCACACAAATCTAGATATTTCTGAAAAAATATGTGAATATTTTTTCTTGTAAATAATTTAAATCCAGTAAAAACAGTATAAATTTGTGGTCAAACATTATAAAAGAACAAATTAGCATTCATAAAAAAATGCATTATTTTGATAAAGACATTATTTAATAGCATGTAAATTCAGACATTTTTTTCTGTGATTTTACTAGATTTTTTAAAAATCTGTAAATTAATAAAAGATTGAAAACCTAGCAACCATTTTGTGTAATTTTTTGCTTCTTCTGCAAAATTATTTCTGGTTTAAATAGAGTAAAAATAGTATAATTTTACAGTGAAAATGTGAGCATTATTTACAATTTGGACCTTTTTTCTTTTCTTTTTTTTTTTACAGTTATCTTGTAAATTAAAAATTTTGTTAAAATAAATATTTTATTTAAAATTTTCATTGATTGACCAGTAAAATGTCAGTAAAAAAGAATGTTGTTTAATGGTGAAGATCTGTAAAATAAATCTTTCAAAAATCTGTAAAAATTTCTGAAGCAATTAGGGTTAGATAAAGTTACAATTTTGAAAAAAAAAATTCTGATCGAAATCCAACAAAAATAGTGTAATTTTGTGGTCAAACATTGTAAAAGAACAAATTAACGTTCATAAAAATCCATTAGTTTGATGCAGATATAACTAAAAAATGTTTTTATCAAAATATATATTTTTAGTACTTGTATGTACTATCTATCTATCTATCTATCTATGTTATGTATATGGGGAGATAAAGAGATAAGAGATTTCTTCTTCTGATTTTCCTGTATTCTGGTGACTTTTATGCACCATTTTGTGCCCTTTTTTGCTCTAATTCGTGCTGTAAATATCTTAAAATCCAGGCAGTCCTTCTGTTTTGTTTTTTTTTGTTTTTTTAGTTGAGGGGGACAAACATCGAAGGCATCAATGAAACCTGCAGCAGCCTGTTTTTGGGGTACGGTAGGGTGAGGAGGGGGGAGTCTGTTTGTGAACGCATGGCGGCTACAGTAGTCAGCTGTTGGGGGAGGACGGAGGGGGGAGGAGCTGGAGCTGCTGGATGACTCACTCTGTCAACCCAAAGCGCACTCATTCACACACGCACGCACGAGCATCCACACGCGCGCGAGACAGAGACGTGCACGGACGCGCGGGCACACAGGAGGTGGAGGGAGCAAGCGAGCGGAGAGAGGGGCTCCTCATCAACGCACCGGGGCCGTTCATTCTCCACTGGAGGGCGGCTGGTACAAGAGCACCGGGACGCTCCGGCAGCCGGGAGACGGGACACAGCAGCTGGAAGAGCCGCACAGAGACGCCCCCAGAGCAGCAGCATCTCTCTCTCCTCTCCGGATTAAACCCCCTTCACCCCCGCGTCTCCTGCAACCGAAATCACGTAAGAAAGCTCCACTCTCACTGTCGCTCCGAATTATTATTTTGTCGGGGTTTATATTTATTTATTTTATTTTGAACGCCGGGGCTTTTAATTTAAAATCCATAATCCCGCATCCTCCCTCCTGTCACACACACAGCTGGAGACGGTAGCATTGCTAGCTAGCTTAAAAAAAAACCCATTAAACTGGACCTCTTTTTGAATTAACTCTCCGGTTTGGCTTCACCTACTGGGTGAAAACAACACGACATGGGAGGTTATTTTAAGGCTGGAAACTTGAAAGCAAAAGCTGAGGTTTAATTAATTATATTTTATTGTCGTTCGCCTGCAACCAGCGGAGGGAGGTTAGCCGGAGGAAGCTAGCAGCCGTAGCGGGACAAGAGCAGACGGCAGCCGGCCGATGAGCGGCAACAGTGGCCATAAAGTCAACTGACTCACCGACACGCAGGCTGCCGCTTCATGGCTCGTATTTACACTGATTGTGGCTCAGTGCCGCCATATCTGCAGCCTGTTGACCTGTGAGACGAGTGTAATTAGTGCTAATGTTAATTTAATGTGCTGCATCCACAGACTGCTGCTGCTAGTCTGGTAGCTTCAGTGAATCTGGGGGGTGCAGCTGCCACATTCATCCAGACTGCAAGGTGTCATTGATCCGCAATTTAGAGAAATGCCCTCTGTTAGTGTCTGTTTATTGTTGATGCTTATTTAGGGAGATAGAAAGTGAAATGTGAAAGATTTTTGATGTTGCATCTTCCCACAAAAAGATGTTTTGGAGATTTGCTGTGCACAGCTGCATCAGATAAATAATCAGGTGTCATTAGATTTCAGTGTGGAGACCTTGACATTGATTTTGACATTGTTTCGAGGTTAAATCAATATTACTTGGCTGTTATGAGGCTTTCATATTTTTTTTTTTATTGAAGCGAACAAGGCTGCAGCGAACCACTTTTCTCATTGTCGGTTATTTTCTCAATTAATCGATTATTTGTCTGATCTGTAAAATGTCCGAATGTGGTGAAAAATGTCAGTCTGTGTTTCCTAAAGCCCAAACGATGTCCTCACGTCTCGCTTAGTCCACCACCTGAAGATGTTCAGTTTAATATCGCATACAGCTGCAACAGTTAGTTGATTTGAGTAGTTTTTAGAGGAAAAAAGGTCCCAAATGTGAATATTTTCTGGTTTATTTGGACAAAACAAGGAAAGACATTTTTTTTTGTCATTTAGGAGAAGATCTTGGCATTGTTTTGAGGTTAAATCAATATCAATTTGCTGTCAAGACCTTCTCACGTGTTTATATTGAGTTGACTAGGGCTGCTACTAATCATTATTTTCATTGTTAATTGTTTTTTTGATTAATCAATTCTTTTTTTGGTTAGAAAATGAGGAAAATGTCAATTAGTGTATCCTGAAGTCCAAATTACATCTTGAAATGTCTTGTTTAGTTCACAGCCTGAAGATAATCAGTTTACTGTCATATAGCGCTGCAACAACTAGTTGATTAGTTGTCAGTCATTTGATTTGAATGTATATACTTTTTAGGATAAACAGTCTAAAATCTTCAATTCCAGCTTCTCACACATGCAGATTTTCTTGTTTCTTATGGTTGTGGCCAAAACAAGACATTTGAAGATATAATCTTGGGCTTTCATAAAACACTGAGTGACGTTTTTCATTCTCTTCTGACATTTTATAGACCAAAAATAAGTAAAACAGTAATCGACAATGAAAATAATTGTTGGTTGCAGTGCATCTCTTGGGTGAAAAGTCAGCCTTCAACTAATGATTATTTCATTGCTGATTATTTCCTTGATTAATCTGTTATCAAAACAAATGGACATTAATCTAATAGTTAAGACCTAATTGTTGTGTTACTGCTAGTCTGGTGGCTTCAGTGAATCTGGGAGCTGCAGCTGCCACATTCATCCAGACTGTAAGGTGTCGTTGATTGACTGCTGACTAGAAACATCTTTAAAAATGTCCTATTTTAGCGTATCCTTAATGTCAATGTTTAATCGGTGAGATAGAAGGTGAAACATCTAAGATTTTGGATGTCTGTTGTGTCCAGCTGCATGAAATGAATAATCAGGTGCGATTAGATTTCAGTTTGGAGACCTTGACGTTGATTTTGATATTGTTTCGAGGTTAAATCAATATAATAATTTTCATAATTTTATAGAGGAAAGAAGACAATATTTTCATCGTCTGCTATTTTCTGGATTAATCGATTAGTTTCTTGATGAATAGAAAGTCAGCAAATGATGAAGAATGACATTCGGTGTTTCCTAAAGCCCCACTGATATCCTAAAATGTCATGTTTTATTCATAAGATGTTTAGTATACCATCATATGCAGCTGCTGATTAGTTGATCGATTGGTTTGAGTAATTTTTTAAAGAAAAAAAGTCTAAATTCTCTGATTCCAGCTTCCTAAATCTGAATGTTTTCTGTTTTATTTGTCTAAAACACAACAGATGCAGACATCATATGCATTGCATGGTCTTTCAAAAAAACACTATTATTTGTCACCATTTACTGACATTTTATAGTACAAACAGCTAGTCTCGAAAATAATTGACTAGTAGTTTAGTTGATTAGTTGTCAGTAAATTGATTCAAGTAACTTTATTGAGGGGAAAAAAAAGTCTCAAATGTGAATTTTTTTTTTTTTGGCCAAAACAAAGAAAGACATAATTTTAATTATTTAGATGAGGACCCTGACATTGTTTCAAAGTTAAATCAATATCAGTTTGTTACCAAGAGCTTCTCGCATACTTATACTGAGGTGACTAGGGCTGCAATTAACTGTTTTCATTTTGTGATTGATCAATTAGTGGTATGGTCTACAAAATGTCAGAAAATTATGAAAAATGTCAGTCCGTCTTTCCCAAAGCCCAAAATGAAGAACGTTGTAGGCACCAAACTCACATATTCTTATTTAGGAGAACAGGGCTAAAACTAACAATTATTTTCATTGTTGATTACTTTCTGTGTTACTTGATTGCTTCTTATTAGTTCTTTGGTTTATATGTCCACTTCTTTTGTCAGAAAACTGTAAAATTGATTCCTAAAGCCCAAATAATGTCCTTAACTGTCCTGTTTTATCAACAACTCAAAAATGTTCAGTTTACTGCCGCATATAGCTGCAGCAATTAGTTGTCACTGTATTGCTTTGGTTATTTTTTAAAGAAAAATGTAAAGATTCTCTGATTCCAGCTTCAGAAATGCGAATATTTCCTGTTTTTGTTCCTCCTCAGTGACAGTAAACTGAATATCTTTGGCTTGTGGACAAAACAAGACATGCTTTCATGAAACGCTGATCGACATTTTTCACAATTTTCTTGCACTTTATGATCTAAACAGCTCATCGGGAATATAATCAACAGTTGAAATAGTTGTTCGTTGCAGTGCTACTCACAATAAAACTACATTTAGACAAAATATAGAGCTTCAACTAATGATTATTTTCATTGTTTATGTCCTTGATTAATGGGCTATCACAATAGTTGGAGTTTAATTTAATAGTTAAAAACAAATTCAGTAACTGTTGTGTTGCTGCTTCACTGAATCATCCAGACTGCAAGGTGCCATTGATTCACTGTCAACGAGAAGCACTCTATTTGAATATATCTTTTATGTCCGTATTTAATCAATGAATTAAGATCCATTGTTGACGATGGTTTTTGAGGAAAATTAGCGTTCGCTCTACACAGCTGCATCAGATGAATAACAGATGTCAACAGGTGCCTCGACATTGTTTATAGGTTAAATCAATACCAGTTTGCTGTTAAGAGCCTCTCATATGTTTTTATTGAGGCGCCGAGAGCTGCAATGAACCATGATTGTTATGGTAGATTTTTTTAAATAAGTGATTAGTTCCCTCATCTGTACAATGTCAGAAAAAGATGAAAAGGTTGATGAGTGTCCCCCTCAGGCCCAAATTACACCCTCAAATGTTTGTTTTGTCCACAACCCAAAGACATTCATTTTACTGTCATATTTAGCTGCAACAGTGAGTTGATTAGTTGTCAGTCAACTGGTTTGAGTGGTTTTTAAGAGGGGGGGAAAAAAGTAAAAATTCTTAGATTCCAGCTTGTTAAATGTTGTTACTTTCTGTTTTTGTTCCTCCTCTGTGACAGTAAACAAGACATTTGTCATTTGATCAATATTTTTCACTATTTCTTGACATTTTATAGACCAAAGAGCTCGTTAAGATGATCATCAAATGGTTGTTAGATGCAGCTCTACAAACAACAAAACTAGATTTCAAGTACTGAATGAGAAACGGGGCTGTATCCAATGATATTTTTAAGTCATTGTTATTTTCTAGATTGATCGTTTAGTTTTTTGGTCTTTAAAATGTCAGAAAGAAAGACCAAGATGGGAAATGTCTTGTAGTGTCCACAACTTAAATATAATCACTTTGCTCATAGAGTAGGGAAAACAGAAAATACTCACATTTAAGGAGCTGGAATCTGAGAACTACTCAAACCGATGCATTGATAATTGCAGGAGTTGGAGATTAGTTTGTTTATGACTTGCAAATGAATTGATTAATGGCTGTACTGCTGTAAGGTGTCCTTCATTCATTTACTGTCATAGCAGCTGAAGAAAAATGATCTTAGAAAAACACTTTGCGTCTGCTTTATTGTCAGTGTCTAATTGGTGAGGATTGAGATGGTAAAATTGTTAAGATTTTGGTGTGACATCCAGTAAATTAGCTTTGGAGGTTTGCTATGTTCCCTCTGCACAGCTGCATCAAATGGATAATTAGACGTCATTAGATTTCAGTGTGGAGACCTTGACAGTGTTTCGAGGTTAAATCAATGTCGGTTTGCTGTTTGGAGCTTCTCACGTGTTTTTTTTTTTTTTTTAGGTCAATAGGACTACAACTAGCCGTTATTTTCACTCTATTAAGTTATTTTAATGGAAAATAGTCTAAATTCTCACATTTTTAGCCTTTTGAATGTCAGTGTTTCCAGGTTTCCTTCCTCTTCTGTGACAGTAAACTGAATATCACTGAGTTGTCGACAAAACAGGACATTTGAGGATGTCATTTTAGGCTTTGGGAAACACAGATCGACATTGTTTTCTGACATTTTATGAACGAAACAGCTGATCGATGAATCAAGAAAATAATCAACTATGAAAACACTGGTTAGTTGCAGGGCTACTTAAAAAAACAGACTTCCATTCTGGCCACCATGGGATATTTTCATTGTTGAATAACCAGTGAATTGATGAGCGATGTCTTGTTTGGTACAAAACCCCAAATATATTCAGTTTACAGTTATAGAGGAGCAAATAAAACAGAACATATTTACATTTAAGAAGCTGGAATCAGAAAAATTTGACTTATTTTGTTGTAAAAAGTTACTCCAACCGCTTAACCGATTATCAAAATAGCTGGAGAATACAGGAAACAGCAGGTAATTAACAACTAGCTGATTAATCATTGCAGCTCTCTAAGGGAAGATATTTTCCTGAAGTAATCACATGTGATGGCAAATGGCACAACTGATCATTTTGACCAAGAGTCAAACAACAGGTTTCTGTTTTCAAAACCAGTTTTATCACACACACACACCCAGGAGGTGGAGGGATATTTGTTCAGGAATAGCTGGTGGGGAACTTTGTTGGTCTGTTTGCAGTGCAAATATCCCTTAACGAGTTATTTTCACCTGGCTTTGCAGTCACTAAAATTACATGATGACTGAGTGTTAACAAACATGTTACATCAGCTACAGCATGAGCGTAGAATTCTGGGGAATTTCCAGGAGTATCTTCCCCTCGATATTTAGAAGATGTATGATAAAGACATGAAAGAAGCAAAGTATTTTCATTTTGAGTAACAGCTATAATGTTTACTCATTGTGACTGAATTTTGTGCTTTATTTTTACCACAAATTGATGCAGAAAAGGCATGAATTAGTTCATAAAAATGTTCCAAACGTTTCCCCTGAACTGTGCACAGATGATCTACAGTAATCCACCTGTTCTCACCAACTTGTGTCCACATGAGCCTTGTTTTGCAGTAGAACCCTGTTTTTCTCATTGCAGACTGCAGCACAGGTGTGTTCAGATGCTCTGCAAATGCATTTCTCTCAGTGTGCTTTCAGTCAGAGCCCACAGAGTGTCTCTGTTATTGTAAATAAAATCCCACAAGGTCGTCTCCCACTCCTCCGTCAAAACTGTGTCCTCTGCTGCCTGCTGAAGATCGCCACCGTTACGTAAAGAAACACATTTTCGGCTCCAGCGTGTTGACTTTGCCACATGTTCGTTTCAGTGGCGATTACAGAAGCAAACATTACTCTCACTCTCGCACAATAACAATCCCTTACCTGTGGCTTAAACCCACGGTGAAGCATTTTGATGAATAGAGGTGGACTAAGAAGCTTAAAGGCTAACTGAGGGTGTGCAGGTGTTTTATGATTTTCTTTTTTTTTAAAGCCAGATGACATTGTGAGTGTTTTTAGTGCACTCAGTGGTCAGAAATTATTTTTTTATTCTTAGGGAGGAGCTGCACAGGACAGTGCTGCATGTTTATCTGCTAATAGGATGTCTGCACGATCTGGGCTTTGGTGATAATCCTTGTTGTTTTTATAAATACTGTGCTGTGATACGGACTGTTAGCCATTATTAGTAATTTTACTGATCTGAACAACTTGAAAAAAGCCTGTGCTTTATCATTTTGTTGTTCTGTGATAGATGCTGGGTGCATGTCTCTCTAAACTTCCAGTAACTTAATATACTGTAAGTATAAAGTGTGTCCTGCTACAGATGTGTAGCATGTAAGTGTGCAATTTAGGCAGTACTGATGCAGTTTAATTTTGCAGTACTGTTTAATATCGGTGCATCCAGGCAGCCAGAATAAATGTATACTGACAGTCAATAGAAACTTTGAGGTAGAAATGTACGCAGAATTCTACTTGTAGGGGGGTTGTAATTATTCATTGTAGATTTACAGATGATCTAGTGCCCTGGTAGTTGAGATAATGATGAGTTGTCATTTTGTCATGATTCATTGCACATGGGTTGGTCACTTAGCAAAAGTGAACCAAATACACACCAAGCAATACTCAGTGAGCATCTGCACAATTTGAGAATGGGTTTTGAAGGCCTATAAAAAGGTCCAAAAAAGGCCACCATTGTTAGTCCAGTGAACAGCATCATGCCGCGTCTATCACATGAACAACGTCTCCGGGCACTGGGTATGGTGGAGGCCGGTTTGAGCTACAGTGATGTATCCAGGCGTATGGGCTGTTCCCAACCCACAATCAGAAGCCTGGTCCAAAGCATGCGCTGATGGATTGCTGCCTGCATCGAAGCAAATGGAGGCCATACTCGGTATTGACTGTTGTGACTTTGTGTTTGGCAGGTGCCGTTTTCTTTTGTGAAATTCTTTATTTTGAAATCTTTCTTGAAACTTTAGATTTTTGTTTCTGTATGCCAATATGCTAAACAAATGATTCATATGAAGAAAATCCAGTTTCGGCCTTCAAAATAGAAATTATGTTGAAAAATATGGTCTCAAAGTTTTTAATGACTGTCAGTGTATATTTGCTGCTCAGAGAGGCGAACAATTAGAACTGTCACAATTAAAGGAATAAAGTGTAAATTCTATGATTCCAGCTTCTGAAATGTGATTCTTTTCTAGTTTCTTGCCTCTTTTATGACAGTAAACTTGGGTTGTGGGCAAACAAAACATCTGAGGATTTCTTCTCAGGCTTTGGGAAATGCCGATCAACTTTTTTCACCATTTTTTGATGTCATACACCAAACAAGTAAATGATTTGAGAAAATACAACATTGACAGTGAAAATTACCGTTACTTGCTTGCATGTTTTAATCATGTCCTGTTTCGCTGGTCACAGTCCTATTAACAACAAAACTAGACAATAATTAACTAATATTTTCATTGTTAATTGGTCTAAAATATGTCTCTGCTTAATGCAGGACAAATTAAACTGATGATTTCTGTCTCAAGGATACGACAGGTAGTTTCCAGGACTTTTTGTCTGGATTTTTCCATACAACTGGCAGTTTTTATCTAGATATTGTCATTCTTTAATAAGAATATTTGATACAGCTCATGTTCATCCCATTTTTTCCCACATTTTGAGAGGATTATTGCTGCATGTAATGATTAATTCCTTTTAATATGTCGCTTATTTTTTCATTTCCTGACCAAGCCCAAGATGACAAATGTCTTGTTTTGTCCTCAACCACAGGAAACTAGAAAATATTTACATTGAAGAAGCTGCAATCTGGGAATTTAGACATTTTCTCAATAGGCATTACTCACACTAATCAGTTAATCTTTGCAGGTCTAATGAAAAGACTGTGCTTATAATAAAGAAGAAAGGAAGTAAAACCTCTCAAAGGTCTGCACACACATCATGTCTAGTGTTTAGTTTCAGGTTGACTGGGTTGCAGCCGCAGACAACAGTTTGATTAGTCAGCGGTGTCTTCTGGGATGTTTGTAGTTCAATGCAGAGGTTGAGTGTAGCTGTGAGGCTTGGTACAATGAAAAGAAAAATCTGTTTGTCTCTGTACATCTTCACAGTGGCATGCTTGCCAACATTATATTGATTTGCTCGGAGGTTGGAGGTTTATTCTAGCGGGACTTCAGTTGGAATCCGTCCCGCACCAGTTTAAAGTACATCACCATCGCTTGTCGAGGTCTGGCGTGCTCCCTCCCTCATTTCCTCCCTTATTTATTCAGCTCTTTAATATTTCGGAGGTCTAGATTAGCTTTATCTGATTGTGTCTGTTTGTTTTAATGTGCAGCTTCCTTTCACATCAGCCTTGACAAAGTTGTGGATGTTTTGACACCCTGCAAAGAGATCTGTGAATGCAGCCGGATGGATTGACAGACAAAGCAGCCTGAAACAGCGACTGACAGCCTCGTAGTGTTGCGGCAGTATGTTGAGAATATGTTGAATCGCAGCGCTCAACATGTCTGCCCTTTATGTTTTGCTTGGCAGAACAGTAGTGGGATGTGCTCGTCTCTCTGTGCGGCTCTATCTCAGCCCTTCCTGCTGTACAACTGAGTTTTAGACCTCAGCCAAATAAGTCCAGATTCTTGCCTTTGGTGATTTATGAAATTTTCTCCCCTTCTTACCGTATGTCCTTTTTTGTCTCTGCAGGCCGAGACATGAGCTTCTCCCGCTGAACGTTATTGATGCTGAACTGGTGAGTTTTGGGGATGTTCGCTGCCAGTGATCTCTGCAGCAACATACGTTTCATCTTCTGCTGGGGTTATTTTTACTCAGTACTACTTAGGTTAACCCTCTGAACCCCGAACAGTTTGCTCCTGTCACGCTGGGCTCAATTCTCACTGTAATATAAAGTCTTCACCTCTACAGAAACATCATTGCTAGAAGCAGAGAGAAATTAAAAATACCATTTGTGCTGCATAACATAGCTGCACTACCATAAATCATAAGAATAGGAAGAGCAAAAGTTGAATTCCTTTCTATTACAAGGTGCCCTCCAAAAATGAAAGTTCCACATGCTATAGATACTTAACTATTTACATGTTTCCAACTTCTACAAAGTAGCCATTTTTCTCACTACTCTACACATCTCCAGAAAGATGTTTCACCATGCTGAATGTATCTTACAACATTTTTGAACCATGCCACATTTATATTTTTGATCCAGTATGTTTAGTTTTATCTAATTTGTTTCCGTATCTGTCCTCTCCTTGCTCTTAGTCAACACAACCTGCAGTTCAGCTGTGTACTCACTGAGTTTTTGTCACAATTGTTGAGGACAGCTGAAAGAAGCTCAAATTTAGCTTCTTGGTTGCACCAAGGACTGCAGAATTTTCTTTTATTTGACAGAATCTGGTGCTAATGTTTTATTTTTGGCAACTTTTGGTCATAATTTGAAGCTTGGATTTGGTTAATTTCATGACTGAATTACATGTACCACACGATATCTTCAAGGACTGTCTGAAAGTAGAAAATCAGACGTATCATTTGTTTTTTTTTTTTTGTTTCATTCTCTGGTAAATTGTGTAATTTTGTTGAATTTTTAACAATAGTATGTGCTGTATTTGGTGTTTAGAGGGTTAATCATCACCTGGTTGCAACTGTTGTAAAAAGATTGTTTTCCTGGAATTCAGTTCTCTTCAGTATTAGTGTCTTCTTTCCAGAGCATCCGGTTCATGATTGCATATTAATAACTTAGCCTGGATTGAATCAGTTGATGAACATGTATGCATATTGTAACGTACAGCCTCATCCGCACGGCTGGCTTTTACCTGACAGGTTATGTAATCTCAGTATTTAATCTAATGTGCTTCTAAGGGGAAACCAAAAGTGAACAGCCAAGAAAAAAACAGAGGAATGATAAGGTTTGCCTTCCATTTATGTACTGAGCACAGAGATTCACCTGGATTCAATTTTTTTGTACGTTGTCTTTAAGGCCTCATGAGAGAATACAGCCGCATTTTCCTTCAGAGCATTCCACATTTCAAACACGCTGCACCAAGCTCTGAATACAACAGACATTTTATTGAATTCGTGCTGAATGATGAAAGCAAGAAGCCTAATTTTTCACTGCATCTTCCATGCAAGAGTGAAGCTCGGCGTTCACCGATGTACTGCCAGACATCATTCATTGATAAGTAGGTTGCACGGCTGCTGTTTGCTGCTGGACGCTCTCTCGTTCTGAACCCGACACCGTAATGGAGCTGAGATGTGATTGCTCTCCGTAATATGTTGCGTATTAATGATGTAATCTGCATTATTAATGTAATGTGTGGTATGAAGGCTGCCTGTTGGCGGAGCCTGATTAATTTTCTTATGGTGGGAGCTTTACTTTCATAGAGGAGAGAGATGTACATTTTCATTACGCCATGATTATATTTTTTCCTGGAAAGCAGCCAGTGAGTGACGATGAATAGGAACAAACTATTAGAATGCTGTTTGAGCGCAGCTGTTGTTTTAAAAAATTAAATGTCATAGAATTAGTTTCACGACATGAGTTTAGCAGAATAGCTTGAAGCTTGCATGTGTCCCACTTGCATGTTTTGCTTTTTGAGGGTGTTCTGTTTAACTTTTTTGTGCATGTAAAATCTGCAAAGCCCAAAGTTCACAGCGAAGGGAGTCATTCTCTCAAGAATACACTGCTAATTAGTTGCCTGAAACACCTCGTTTAAAGTCCAGGAGATGCTTCCTTTGCTTATCTATGTCATCATGTAGCACGTTTACATATTTCCTACTTCGTGACTAGTTTAGCCTCAAAAACGAATGAGCATCTGCCTCACAGTTTGCCATTATTCCCTCCTTGTGCGAGACCTACGTCCCTATACTTGTAGATTTGGAGTTACTAACCAATGTTACCTGGTTTTGGTTGGATCAGCTGACCAATCAGAGCAGACTGGACTTTCCAGGAGGTGGGTCTTAAAGGGCAGACAAAAACGGCTAGCTTCAGACAGAAGCTGAGAGGAGCTTTTGTAGCCATGTACAGAATGAGAAAAATGTGTTTTTTGAACAATCCTCTAGTAGACCCCAAAAGTTTAATTAGGAACCTTTAAAATTAGCATCTTATGGAATCTTTAAATTAGCAAAACAATATGTAGTTATTTCTGTGAGAGGCAAATCCTCAATACAGTGACAAAGACTAGACAGTGACAAAAATTCTGTATTAAGATCACATACACCACAAAGTTTGCACATTATCATTCTTAAATATGCTATGATTATCTTTGCTTATTCTTGAAATGTCAGCTTACTGTTGGCTTCTCTCGATTAGATATATTTGTATGTATTCACTGCACTGTGTAGTAAGACAGTATGGGCTCAACACAGAAGCACAAATAGTTCCCTGAGCAAGAATCCACTGGTAGTCATGTTTGTAGCTTAAATCTGTCTTAAGATGTTACCCCTATTGTCTTTTCACTGTATTTAATACCACTTGCCACTGTGTGGTTGTTTATTTTTGCCAGTTTTTACCCAAACTTAGGATTGTATCACATTATAATATCAATATACAATAGAGTGACAACAGATAATGAACTGGTTGACTAATATATTAATCTCCAACTAATTTTTTTATAATTGATTAGTCATTTTGCGCACCTTTTAAAAGGAAAAAAGTCACAATGTTCTAATTCCAGCTTCTGAAATGTGAAAGTTTTCACTTTCTTTCCTCATGTATGACCGTAAACTGTCTTTCTAGTGAGGACAAGGTCCTGTGACTCAGTTAAGTGATTGTGGTTTAGACTATAAACTGTAAAATAATGTGCAACAATAAACATGCCAACAAATCAGTGACACAAGCGTCATATTACCAACATTGTTTATAGTTGGAATGTACTTGACAGAAGTTCCTTTGTCCAATAAGAATGTCTGTCACACTATACTTAGATAACAGAGCTTGTCTGAATGCACTGACTTGTCTAGGTCAGGGTTCTCTCCTATAAAAACAACAAAACCTCAGATCCAGTGCTAGCAGCGTTTGTGCATGAGCGTATCTTGTACCAGAAGCAGTGTCAACAGCAGCAGAGTCAACACACCTAAATTTCCACTGCAAATGTTTGCATGGATCCAGCAGCCTGAAAGGTTGTCCTTCCCTCAGCTGCATTTTCAGACCTTGACATTCATCGAAATTATGGATGTGACAGTCACTGGAGGCTGCAGAGGAACTGTCACTTTCAAAGGAACTGCATCTTTAAATGTAATGCAGTAGTAGGAAGGAAACGGTTCCTTTCCAAATGGCCATGAACAATAGTTCAATGTACATTTAAACATGTTGAGGCAGCTTGTCAGCATTGGCATTTTAAAAAGTAAAGGAGGGCAGGTGTTTTGAGTATATATTAGATTTATTTTTGAATATTACATTTATACAAGTTGGGTGTCAAGAACACTGCTTTGTTATTAACCCTCTGAATTCCTGTCACATTTTACTGACGACAAAGTTCAGCAGCTCCATGGAAACAGCAAAGCCATGACTGGAAGTAGAGAGAACGCAGAGATGTCTTTTTTTTTTTTTTTTTTTTTTTTTTTTTTTTTTTGCAGTAAAAGGCAGTTAAAATGCTATGAATCATAAAAAAGAAAAAAACAAGTCGCCACACATGTTACCAATCCTGGAAAAAATGGTGACTCTACATACTGTATTTTGGATTTTTTTTTTTTTACACTATTCTGCATATCAAGTGTAGAAAGATGTTTTTTCTGTGCCAGACAACTCACTCTTTTCCCACCTGTTTCACATCCATGCTGCAGTTATTTTATTGATGAAGTCCATTTTATTTTGCTTTTAATTTTCCTCCCTGCTCCGTTTACATCCAGTCTGCATTTCAGCCGAACAGTCACATCATTTTTACCACTTGGTTTCTGCTGAGTCAGTCCTGCTCTCAGTCATGTTGAGAAGCATAGATTTATTGGTTGTTGTTTTTTTTATTGCAAATTTTTAAATGAGGCATTCAGAATATTGTGATTTTGAAGAAGTATCACATTTTAAAGCCTGGATTTGGTTAATTTTCCAGATGGAAGTGCATGACACACCTGATTTGTTCACAGAAAGTTGTAAATACATTAATTTTTCCAGTGTTTAGTTTTTGGCTCTGAGAAATGACGTGAAAGTTGTGACATGCACTTTTCTAAAATACTACAAGACGCATTTTATCATTGTTGATATTTGGTTCTGCTGGTGCGTGACAGTGGCGAAAGGCTCAGTAAACCTCTGCACTGATAAACCAGTCAGCTTCGAATACAGGAACAGCTCATCACAATCAGCCCTTTACCGGTGCACATGTTGTAGATTACAAAGATAGACGGGAGCCTCTGTGTAAAGAAAGACAGATGAATGATGAGGGAGTGTGTCTTCACTACAAGGGTAAGTGTGGCTGGAGGCTGAATATCATGACGGGGGTATTCTCTGCAGACTCTCAGCCAGCAGCAGCAGGACAAAGAGGGAGGGAGAAGACGAGTGAAAGCAAAGCAGAGAGGGAGACGCTCACTCTCACACCAGCAGATGGGAACCACAGCGATCAAGTCAATATTTACACTTTCCTAACAAAAAATTGGCAGCATTAGCTTAGCTGATTCAGTAGCAGGCGGCAGGAGTATCCTGGTTCATGTGAAAGAGGCTTCGAGGAGTAAAAACAACACTTCAGTGATAATGATTGTAGCTTGGCTACAACTGCCGGCTCTAAAAATACACTGGGACCTGCCCTCCCCTCTCTTTTGTTAAGTGCACACACGCTTGCAATGTGCACATTCACTTTACCCATGGCTCAATCCACTGCGGGGACACATGTGAACGCAATTTGCACTTCCAATTAAACTGTCGACCTTCGTTCCAGAATGCAAAACTTGATTTTGGTACCATCCTCTCCTGGATAGCTATTATTACCCAGCAGGGCCAATAATAGGGAGGATCAGGCTTCACAACACACAGCCGGGGATCATTGAAGTCAGCAAAATTAAGACACTTATCAGTGTCAATATTTGAGGTGGGAAATTAGACATTTCAGAGATTGATTTGGATTCATGTGTGTTTTGTTCATGACAAATGCAATGCAGGTTAGGATTTGTGGTACAGGGTGACCCAAAAGTTTGGAAACGAAGTTTAACTGCAGTGTCTGTTTGAGTTGGGGGTGCATGAATTCACTTATTTTACCCATTTTTTTTTTATACCATAATAAAATAACTTAAAAGCATAGTATTTGCTGAGTGCAATAACTCGGAAGAAAATTAATAGAACTATAAGGTCCAGGTATGCTGGAGCATAACTTCAAAATGCAGGCCATCAGTGTCAGATTTCAAATCTCTTGATGGTAAAGTATCTGACAATTTAAATTTTTTAAACATCCAAAAGTACTATGAGGCAACATTTACTGGCCAGTTTGAGGAACCTTCATAAGCATGAATGAAGATACATTCCAGAAGATACCAGTGTAACCAGTTGGTGGAAACATTCACAACTTTGTATAAGAAACAAACATGAACATGTCGAAATATGTTTGTTTTACACTAATCTGTTACTCTTCTGAATATATCTATGGTACTGATTTATTGAAATAACATTATTTGGATTATAGACTTCATTTGTTTCCAAACTCTTGGGTCACCCTGTAGATGGTGAAAAATAAATCAATGCTGGTTGCTGGATAAGTAACTACTTTCAGTGTTTTCTAATCAACAGAGTTTGTGTGTTTGTGATGGCATGCAGATCATTCACACTAAGTCAGAGAGCACTGTGAAAGAAAAAGTTCAGCCGAATGCATCATTCTAGGGTTAGCCTAAAGCGCCCTGCTGAGTCTGTAACACATGACTTGCTGAGCAGATCAGATGACTTGATAAACAGCAGGAATGTTGCTTCTTCCTCTTTTCTACAGCGCTGCTCTTGTCTGTCCAGGAGAACAGGGAGGGATGGCGTGTAGTCGTGTTATTTATATTGTAGGGTGTGGACACAGATCTGTTTAGGTTTGGCAAATGGCAGCCATGTCTCCAAAACATGGATCTAAGGCCTTTAAAGCAATGTAAAAATGACTATGTAAATGATATATGCCAGAAGAGCATCTTTAATCAGCCCACTACTGTACAAGATAACAAGCCCAAGCAATTATGTAACATTTAACAGCTGAGCTTATCAGCTAAGTTGAAATGCAGAGCACAGAGCATGGCACAACTGTCTTTTTTTTATTATTATTGACTTGCGTAATCTAATGGCTGCAAGGGAATGCCTGCTTTTATGCAAACATCCCAGAGTCGAACAGCATTAAGTATTTAATATAGGCTTAACTTGTCTTTATTTACTTTACGTTTTAAAAGACAAAGTGAGCTTTAATGGTGTGTTTTGTTTGGTGAAGCTTATTTTAGGACGCATTAAATACAAACTGTACCAAGGGAAACAAACTGATTTTGGTGTAAACACACAGTAAAAATGTTTCCCTCTCACATGGATTTCCAAACCACTGCTACAGATTTGTCAAAAGGGCTCCATCCATTTTTCATTAAACACTTCTCACATGTCATTTAAACAAACCTCTGGATGAAGCTCATGAATCCATTAAAAGGCTTTCATAACAAACTGTGAAAGTAATGCAAAGTTTAGGAAAGTGTCAAAATCAAAGCACATTTTAAGAGGATGGTTGTAAATCGTCCTTTGGCAAATGCGAGGAGACACTTTTTTTCTGAAGAGATGCTATGACAAAGAATAGGAAATTAGATATTCTGTATATGTCACAGATTTTATATCCAGTTATTTTAAGCTTTATCTACCTAAATCTGAAGTTTGGTACTCAGGGAAAACCCTCAGTAGCACCTTCAACATGCTTCATCTCCCTTTCCCATTAGTGGCTCCTTTTTCCTTTCATCTCCTACATGAAAACAGTATTTTTTTTTTAACTCTGTATGTAGAATATAGTGCATGACTGGAGAAATGCCATCAAGTCTTGAAGTAAAAGCGTGTAAAGTTACAACTAAAGTAAAGATAATGACAGTAGTAAAGTGAGCAGTCCCCAAACTAAGTTCATCTTTCCTAGCTCTGTTAAAATAGACTTAATCATTTTGTTAATGCAGCTCCTGCTGATGGACATGTTAATTTAATTACCAGTCCAGCTGCTGTAGTTTGAAATGCACAATCAGTACAACTTTTGTATGAATGGTTTTATTGTAGTGCAAAATAAAGAGGAATTGTTGCAGTTATTTTTACCTGAGGCATTACCTTGAATTAAAAGCCCCTTTCAGGCACATGCTTGAAAAAGTCATTTTTTAGCTTTGATTAAACCCGCAAGTCCACTTTTGCAAAAGCCATGATGGCAATCCAACATTATATTAGATATGTCGAGCAGGTCACTTGTTTGTTTTTTAAGCCACATGGTTGGATTTTTGGCACCAGTGCTGATTAAGGAGTGTTTGATAAATTGTGATGCGATATCCAATATTCTTTATATACACATCCACTCAAAAGTTTGGATACACCTTCTCATTTTTTGGTTTTTCTTTATTTTCGGGACTGTTTTCATTGTAGATTCTCACTGAAAGCATAATTCATCTGCTTTAATTGTATTAAGGCTTCAGAAGCCACCACACTAAGCTCAGACTGACTGTTGGGTGACGTCAAGGAGGGTTAGTCAGTCTTTAAATACAGTCATGGAAACCAGTAGTGCATGAATTTGTAGCTTCTGCCCACCGTTACCGGCATATAATTTGTAAGACAGAATTTTAGACTTCACAGTTGAAGATTACTTGCAATAAAATATTATGCACCTTGGGAGTCCTCTACATTTTTTTTCCCAGAAACTTTTAACTTTTTATAAAATAACCAGCTTCTTTTTTTTTTTTTTTTTTTAAAGAGCAGTTGTGAATGATTTGGTCTGATGATTCAACCTGACGAGCTTCATGCCCATTCAGACTCGATAAGAGCTTCAGCTGTGAGTCACGCAGCATTGTCTATGGGATAAATGAATGGGAAATTGATTTCCAGAACAGAGGGTCCCCAAAATGATTCCTCCTTCAACTTCATTCATTGTCTTCCATAGCTCTGAATGTGCCTTTTGTGGGGTGATGTACAGTAGCAAATGTGATCATCACACATACAGTAAAGGCTATGAGACTGTGCTACTTTATTTGACAGCAATCTATGTATTTCCTGTTATTTCTGACGATTGGATGAATGAAAATATCTAATATGCTTGAGTAAATAAATTAGCAAGCAGCAAAACTGGTGAAATAATATACTTATATTTTTCATAATTTTTAACCAAAATATTCCCATATGTTGTAAAAACTGTACAACACAAAATGTAATGGTCTTGAACAGGGAATAGGAAGCCACATTTCAGTGCAAGAGGATGTTTCATGATAATAATTTTACCAATATCAGAGTATGAGAGAACTAAATCATCTCTCCGTTTCTATTAATAATAATGGAACATTTTATTTGATGGCACCTTTCGTGACATTCAAGGTCACCACATCACATAAAATCTTTTTGTGTGGGAATTACTGCTTCTTCTGCAATGATTATGTTTCATTTGAGCCTGAATCATAATGGATTATTTATATAACAAAGACCTAAGTGTGAAAGACAGACAAATGTGTTGCAGATTCAAAGTCTGAAGTTCACAGCATTGTGCAGACACTCTCCCTGCAGTGTTTGATGTCATACCAGCAAAAATTACGCCGCATAATAGCTATCAGTATTAGCTGAGGTTGAATGGCTTCCCGTCATTGGTCCCTGCTAATGTAATCCACTAATTAGCTGCACAATGGTGGCTCTCCCTGTGTGTGCAACAGAGACCCAGGCCTAATTTTGTCCTTGTTAAAGACAGTCGTCCATCATTCTCAGAGGCCTAAAAGCACTCATGCTCTCTGTGTGTTGTATCACTGAGTCACCGAGGAGAAAAAAACCCTCCCTCTCACCTTTTCTCTCTGCCTGGATTTCACTCTTTCTCCTCGGCCCTCGGGGAGTTGGCTCCTGACAGCATCGCACGGAAAAGATAAAATTGAAAAGTCAAAGTGTATGTGTAATGTTTTGGTGTCTGTGCATCTCTCTTTGTCTGCTCGCCTCGCTCTCCTCCTCCATTGTTCTCTGCCATCTCTCAGGACGCCTCTCCTTGTCTTTGCCACCTATTTCAATTTCACCCACGTTCCATTGAGCAGACCGTAAGAGAGAGCGATCTTTCAAGGTATTCATGGCATTCAAGCCAAAGCTGGCGCTGGGTTGTTGGTTGGTTTTGTAGCTAAATATGTATCTGTCAAGAAAAAAAAGAGAGAGCACCATAAATACTTCAGAGCTCTGGGTGACTCATTTTGTTTTCACCACCATGTTGGCAGGAACATCATCGGAGAAAATGAATGGTGCTTGTATAGATTTCAAATCATCACAGTTGGGGGTTGACCAATATATTTTTTTTTCAGTGTTGATACAGACTGTCCAACCCACTGAATTGCATCTCTATACAACTAAACTTTATTCTCAGCTTTGAGGGAACGCAATTTCGTCTTGAAATGAATGTAATTCCTTGTTTGTGACATTGGAAAAGACATTCAGTTATAAGTACTATCGATTGGATTTTCACCAAGAAGACCAAGGCTTATGTCCTCTGACAGACAAGAGACTTACAATCTTGGACTTAAGTTTTGTTTTAACTTCACTTCCTGGTAGACACTAGAGGTACCTAAATTACTGTATCTTACTACATTTTTAAAGCTTCACCTCCAACTTCTGGGTTCCATGGGTGACAAGTCCCATTCCTTGTATTGTATGATTGGGTGATAAAGAACGACAATAATGCAATAAATTTAATGGGAAAGATTCATTGATTACGCAGAAGAAAATCTAATTGTTGGGCCAACCCTCTTCATTCATCTACTTCATCAGTAAATTATGGGGTTATTTTGAACAATAGGTTTACTGGAGATATCAGTCTAACAGTATTTATGCAAATTGAAATCTTACCTGACTTTCTGTCAACAGATTACTTACTACTTCGCATTTTATTTTGACAATATCAACACTGTCATTTAATATTGTTTGCAATGTCTGAGGGTAAAAAAATCAACTACAGTAATACTACATGTAATGCTAATTGAAATAATGAGTTCTTTATGGAACCCCAAACATTACAGAACAGTTATTTGAAGAGCTTCACTGGGTTTCCTCAAGTTTCTCAGGGAACAGTTTTGAACTCAAAATGTTCCTCCACAATCACATTTATCAGGAACCCCAGAAAGAGTACAAGTACTAAGACAACAAAATGATGTTTATGATCTAAGAAGAAATGCAAAAGCAGCAGCAAAAGTGCATTATGTAGTCCAGTATGGTGTATATACAGTGTGTGTCAGTATAAACAGAATTAACCACATAGGCAGAGTGGTATTGACACATTAATCATAATAGTTATGGATACAATATGAGGTAGAAGTAAAGTGGTTCAAACAGTAACAATGCTATAGCTACCATGTATCAAAATGTGATGAAAAAATATTTGTTTATGTTGCAGAGACACTGAATCTGCAGTAAACATTAAAAACTGACATGTAAAAGTCACACATTCTAGGAAATTAACAGATTCTTGCTGCAAGCTAGTTGCTACTACTCTCTCTGAATGCTCAGTTTTCAGCTATTGCCGATGTAGTCAGTTACCTTTTGGCACAAAGACTGGAAACTGGAATGCAGTATCTTCCTAGAATTAGGCTGACAATCAGACGAGACGTAATAATAATCATAATAACGTTATTCATATCGCAACTTTAGTAAACAAGGGCTTTTTTTTTTTACTGCGAAAGCAAAGGCAGGAAGCCCACAGGGCATCATAACAGGACAGTTAAAACAAGAAAGCAACAGATAGAAAAATTCTAAATAAGTCTAGAAGACTTGTGTTATAGGCAGCTTTTTATACATATAAAAGAAGTCACTGATTCTGCAGCTTTAACTCCTCAGGCAGGTCAAATGGTGAAAGCACCTTTTAGATTTAATCCTTGACTTCAGCCAGAAGGAAGTGATGATCTACGGCAGCAAACTGGTTCATACGGTGACAACATCTCTGTTCTCTAGCCCGAGGCCAGATCCATGCTAGCTTTCAAAGTGATTAGTAAACTCTTAAAATCAATTCCAAAATGAACAGGGAGCCTGTGGAAAGAAGCCAGAAGACTGGGGTGATGGGATGTTGTCTGCTAAATCCACTAAGAAGCCAAGCTGCTGCTTTCTAAACTAGTTGGAGTTGACAGCGACCCCCTGCAAAACTACAACATGTTGTGATTAAAGGAACAAGATGAAATATATTAATTTGGCAAACTTTGTGACTTTTGGACAGAACCAGCTGTCCAGCTCTTTCCCTGCTTTCAGTCTTTGTCCTTTCTAGCTGCATTCAGCAGCTTCGTGGTGTCATTTTCCATGCTATTGTACTACACAAGGAAACATCAGACTTCATTGATGCATTGCAGTCATTTCAGTGTGCCTGATTGTGCAGATTTCTCTCCTTCAGTTTCTAGTCTGGTAACCGCTGCTCTAACCTCCTCAGAAACCCCATCCACCCTGTGGGACACAGCTGCATCAAAAACGGAGGGAGGGGTTTTCTCAGAGTCCATGTTGTCTCATGTCGACTCTCAAAAGAGCAATACTGAGGAGGGAACACAGCTGATGTGAGGGACAGAATGAGAGTTATCTTAAAGCCATGACAGGTGCTGTTCATGGCAGCAGAGCGGCTGACGACGAGTCCCACAGAGAGCTGCGAGTCGGGGTTCGGGTTGGGTCGGCTTCCTGAGGCGTGGACATATGCTGCTAGCTGGAACTGTCACTTCTAAGCCAGCTTATAGGAGATATTCTGGGGGCCGTCACAGTATAAATCTTTATTTTTGAATGCCATTATGCAGCTTTACCCTCCTTTAATAGCCCTATTCCTCTTGTACACATGCTTTTACATGCACATGTATATATTTTGAGAGTAGCTACTCAGATAGCATAGATAATGTAATTTCCTTGCATGTTGTGACACCTGTGGGAGTGTGCGTGGCTTTCTGTGTTAGCAGTGCCATCCTTTTAATCAGCACCCCTGTGCGTTTCCCCCGTAGAGCTGTCATCCGTCGAGTGATGATGGTAGAGCTGCCACTGTTTACACCATCTAAATCCTGCACGAGGCAGGGGTGAGATTACAGGCCTCTTACCTGTCGCCTAATCAAAGGAATCATTACTGCACCACTGGATGTTACTTGGAATAGTGCCTTCTAAAAATACGCGCACACACACTAACAGAGAAAAGGCAGGTGGAAAGGTAGTGAAGTACATGTAGTCTCTGTTTGATATTGTGTATTCATCACTGGACTGTCCTAGCTGCCGCTCGCTGGAGTTTCCATGGCAGCACTTTTGGGCACCAGTTAGTTTTCTGTTGCAAATGAATCAGCTCTGTCTCCCAAAATTATGTCCCTATACAATGGAACTGCATTATCAGTTACATTTTGAGAGAAGCCTATTTTCTGCCAGATTACTTTTGTGTGTGAAGTACCACAAATACGTTTGCACTTCATTTTACTGCTTTGCTTCTTTTCAGCAAACCAGTCATATATTAGATGGGGAGAGACTCATCGACTGGATTTTTTCCAAAATGCCTGTTTCTTTATGTTTTACATGTTTAAATAAAAGATAACTTTTCTACATTTATCCTTCAGTATTGTATTTAAATACATTTTTATATGTGGTCTTTATTTTCAAAGTCAGTTAAATGGGTAATAACTAAAAATATACTAAAATATCAGATCTGATAATTGACGAAGCTGATTTTTCATCAGCCCCAGCTGGAAACCCAGAAAATGGAGGAGAGGCTTCAAACATGTCATGAAAGGATTCATATTTTACTTTTTTTTTTTTTTTTTTTTTTTTTTTTTAACTTTTAAATGAACTGATTTTATTTATAACTCTTGTTTACTTCAAAATGTAATTTAGTTATGAAAGATTCTAATTTTGTGGATGCAACATTTAAGAATAAACTACTTTCAAAAATATAACATATTACGTCACACTGACTGTTATTTAAAATTTTCCACATTACCGTGATGTTGCTAGTTTTGATGCCGTTTACAGTTAATAAACAGTAATGACTATAATTTTTATAGTTCTTTATTATGCTGACCGATGTACGTCTGCGTTAAAATGTGTTTTGTTTTGGTTTTTTTAGGCACAGTACAGCAGATTTTGTACAATGACAGTAAAGCTGTTCTATTCTTTTATTCATGTTAGAAGCTTGGTTACGTTTAGGCACCAAAATCACATGTTTAATTTTTGGAAAAATATCCTTGTTTGGGTTCAAAAATCAACCCTTTCTTGACATGTTTGAAGCTTCTCCTCCATTCTGAGTCCCATGTAATATATGATTGATTGGCTGAATGGAATGGAAACTGACAGGAAATATGTTCTCCTTGTACATAATTGAGAATGCAGTTTAGTCATATAGGAATGTAATTGTTTGGAGACCGCTGTTTTTAACAAAATTGCTCAGCAAGACATAAATATCAGTCTCTGTATATGTGACATGGCTTCCCTTTTTTGGTGCAGAGAGCACCCACTCATCCTCTCCCCTGGCTGAAGAGGCCCATCAACAGCTCTCGTCCACTGAGGCCACTTGACATGTCGAATATTTGATCCTCATAAGCTGCCATTGTGCGAGAGAGAGAGAGAAAACGGATGACTGGAGACAGAATAGACAGTGGAGGATCAATACCGAGTTCAAAATTACCTTTATATAATCAGTTCTTTGTTACCAATATTTTATTGACATGAATTTCTTCATGAAAAAAGTAAATTGTTTTCTGTGAAGGTGTGTTATAATAATCACAAAATAAGGTTATTTGTGGTTTATATCCTCTTCTCAATCAGAATTCTGTTCAGGATTTTATCACTCTTAACCCAATTAACAATCAGTCATTTGTATGACGCTCTTTGCCTCAGTAATACGTCCTTATGTTGAATCTGGTATGTCTTTGTGACTGTTTGGTTCCATGTTTGCAAAAGGACAGAGCTTTGAAGCCATTTTCATGCGTGACATTCAGATAATTGAGGTACTTAATGGAGACTTCTTTCCTGGGAAAGATGCATCATTCAGGAAATGGCCATATAGGAAGTAATAGGCAGAGAGCTTGGAAATGGACAATGGAGCAATAAAAGAGACAGAGTGGCACATCTTCCCTAAATAACATCTAAAGTAGAGGCGGACTGATGCTGGATTTTTGGAGCCAGTGTCAATAAAAGATTCTGGTATGGAGACATCATAGAATATTCTTTATATATGTATTCCTATGTACAGCTTCCTTACATCTGTGCATTTTCTTCCACTCAGCCAGAATTGGACAATTCTTCAGTCAATGACAGCAGGGTCAGCAGGACATTCCAGACATCCCTCTCCCCAGAAATATTTGCCTGTTAGTCCTGGGAGATTCTGAGGTATTCCCAGACCAGATGAGAAAAATGATTCCGGTCTACCCCGGGTTCTCCTCCCACTTGCCTAGAAGACCTCCAACTTAATCTACTTAGATTAGATAAGCACTGTATTGAAAGGGGAAGGTAATGGGGCTATTGTTTCACAATGTTCCAACAATATGGCCACAAACTAGTTACTGTGAAGTCACCGCTTGATTCCAGACTTGCATCTGCTCAGCTGCGACATGTTCTCTGCTATCATTTTCATTCAATGCTCTTCAAAATGTAACCCAAAAAATGTACTGTATGAATTGTCTCCTGCAAAATGGAACAAATGGGCTTTCAAAAAATTCATCATTAATCAGAAGTTACATTTCCAAATACAATCTGCAGAAAAGCAACTCTTTCTGACTTAGTTGTCGAAATCTTTCCTGCGCTGTCTACACTTATCTGACAAAGTTTATCTTGCAAAGTGGCTGTATAAAGAAACCATTACATCGCTGTTCCTGTGCCGCTCTGGGCGAAGCAAGATGGAGCTGCAATGATGAGGTGAAGGGAGACACAAGCCGAACCACAGTCATCGCTAAGTGCAGGAAATGTTGAGGAATCCGTCTTGTCTTCCGCGGAGACGTAAGGATATAAGATGTGTTGCCAAGAGGAGGATTATCCTCCTTTTCCATCTATAGCTTTGGTCCTGTGTCACTCCCTCACACTGCCGCTCTGTGTGTCCCTTTGACCCAATCTGTACTGTACATTTTAAGCTTTTAGAACCATCTCTTCCTTTGATTCTCGCTGACATACCTGCCACTCGAAAGCTGCAGCAGAGCTGATGTGGAGGAGGTGCAGTTTGTCTAATTTCCCAGCTCATTTCCAATCTTTTCTCTGACGAACGCAGCCTTTTTCTTAAGGGGAGCAGCTTCCTATTAAAAGTTTATTTAGCAGAAGCCTGAGGAATGATTAAAAATCGGCACTAGCCAAATAGGATGAGGAGCGTTGTGGGGAGCGAGTGATTACACCCCAGTGTGCGTTGTTCGTGCGTACGCTTGTGTAGTGACGGATTTTTTTGTGTCAGTGTTTTCCCTGAAGGCACCACAAGCATCTGTAATATTACTGTACAAGATGAGGCTGAATAATGAAATTAGCACGTCTCATATCTGCAAATTACACTAATTTCTTCTTCTCTCGTTTTTTTTTTTTTTTTTTTTTTTTTGCTTTTCAGAGTGGTCCAGTGCTATCTTCCAGAGTTTTCCCTCCCCTCAGTTTTCTGTCTGTCACCTGGTAAGTACACTCACATTCACCTCCCACGTATACAGTGCAGATAGAAGCTTTCGGTGTTTTTAGTCCTTTACATAATCATCAGCTCACTGCCTGCCTGAGCGGAGCTGCAAATTGCCGCCACCTTGACTAAACGGAGCTTCATTTCTTGTTAATGTACACTGAAAGGTGTTGTGCTTTAGAGCATGACCACATGGTAGGCAGTTGGTATAAGATAAGATAGACTTTATTCATCTCACAAAGGAGAAATTTACTGTTACAGGGCTCTTAGAAACAAAAAACAAAGGAGTGCAAAAGTCACGAAAGTGCAAGAACAAGAATAAATATTGCACATAATAACAA
Organism: Acanthochromis polyacanthus; assembly: GCF_021347895.1. Lineage (NCBI taxonomy): Eukaryota > Metazoa > Chordata > Actinopteri > Pomacentridae > Acanthochromis > Acanthochromis polyacanthus. The sequence continues at coordinate 5,541,225 of NC_067128.1, forward strand.
CTACACAGTAGTGTTATACAGTCTGATGGCAGTGGGGATGAAGGACCTGCGGTAGCGCTCCTTCCTGCACTGAGGGTGTCTGAGTCTCGTGCTAAAGGAGCTGCTCAGCTCCACTACAGTCCGGTGCAGTGGGTGGGAGCTGTTGTCCATGATGGATGAGAGCTTGGTCAACATCCTCCTCTCACCCACATCCATCACAGAGTCCAGTGGGCAGCCCAGGACAGAGCTGGCCCTCTTGGTCAGCTTGTTCAGTCTCTTCATGTCCCGCTCTGTGCTGCCCGGGGCCCAGCAGACGACAGCGTAGAGGAAAGCAGAGGCTACCACAGTGTCGTAGAAAGTCCTTAGTAGAGGTCTGCACACTCCGAAGGACCTCAGCCTCCTCAGAAGGTGGAGGCGACTCTGGCCCTTCTTGTACAGAGCATCAGTGTTGTGGGACCAGTCTAGTTTATTGTTGAGGTGAACACCCAGGTACTTGAAACTGTCCACTGTTTCAATGTTTCAGTACCTGCTTCTGATGAGTACAATGAGATTAGTGGCCATTTGTTTCTTTCTTCGGGACAGGTATGAGATCTAGACATTAGTCGTGCTTCCATGATTGCATTATTAAGTATTGCATTAGAAAAAGGTAATAGAAACAGCAACACTGGAGTAAATAAGCAATTGCTTGAGGTGATCTTTGCCTTTTTTGAAAAGAGTTTATGCTCTCTAGAAGTTTGTCAAATACGTGCTGACAAACAAAAAGTTCTGACGAAACTATGCGGTCTAGTTTAATCACTCTAAAGCAGTTAATGTGAACAAAATCACATTTCTTTTTTTGTTGCTGTTGTCGTATTTCAAAACTTTACTTTAAATTGTCTTGACAGTTAGAATGAAACAGTACAACTGGAGAAACAACTTAACAGACAATACTTTGATGTCAGAAATCTGTGTGGTTTACACACAATTCGGTCAATGAAAAATATGTATATAGGGATCCAAATTTCAGCAGATTTAAAGACCTGTTCCTGTAAAAATCAAGTTTTTCCAACATAGCAATCCAGATGGAGTTTTTTTATATGCTGGGAGATGTATCGTTAGCGAAATAGACAGCTAGTGTTCTGATGACAGTCTCAAAAACACAGATTTAGACTTGCAGTTTCACTTGTAACAAAGCTAAAGAGCAAATTCTGACAGCTTGCAGGGTGGAACTTTCTGTATTTTTCCTCTTCAGAGTCAGTTCAAACGTGTGACTGAATTACTCCAATATTACACATTGGTATCATGTAGTTTTACAGTGTTTAAGCAGAGTTGTAGGTGTGCTGAGCTGCAGTGAAAGAGATGCAGGGACTTCATGAATCTGTCCACTCGTTTCATTCTCAAAGAACAAGCAACAGTTTAAAGTTACATCTAAGTAAATTTAAGGCAGGAAGGGATTATTTTTTTAATAGAAATCTTTTGAATATGTGTTTTTTATTTATTTATAGAGAATGAGGTTTTAGGACTTTCATCAATAGTTGGGGAATAAATTTAAGCAGATGAAGAAAAATTCTGGTTTATTTTCAAAGTGTGTTTTCCCAGTAATATTTGAATTCTGGTGTTTTCCAGTCTCTGTGACACAACTGATAGTAAAATGCCAGCTGTTCTTATGGCAGCTTCACATCTGTTACATGTCAACTCAACGTTACTGGATTATGATGTTCTTGCATTTCTCAAAACAGAGTTAATGACATGTCAAGGTCTTCAGAAGGAGCGCTTCAGTGTATAATTGTTTTTTCACTCACACAGGCAGATATTGCACGTGATGAAAAAAAAATCTGTTTTGTTTAGATTATTTTGCATTTAAAACTTGTTGAATCTGAATGAATACAAGACACGGTGTTCATGATGCACAATGAAAATATATCTCAATATTAAGCAGACAGTTCAGTCACTGTTTTTTGGTTCGTACTCAGGAAAGCTTCTGCAGTAGCCAGCTTTAATGTGCAATTCCCGGCTATCTGCAATTGCCAGTTGTTTACCAAAATCAAGGGACTTGGTGGATGTGTTTTTCCTGGTGTGTGGCCGGGGCTTTTAATGACGGCAGTAGATGCATTCTGTTTAGAGATGTGTGTGTACTCTGGTAATGCCTGAGGGGGTGGCATGGCTGGGTGGGCCAGCCAGTCCCTGTGTCGCTGTAAACACACACTGGGATCCCATTCAGAGGCTGAAATGTGCCTATTTGTGTGTGTGTGCCTGCCTGCATCAGCCGGGGAGCCAGAGGCTATTACTGGCCAGCAGGGTTGCTATGGAGACCAGTAGTGTCAGAGAGGAGCAACATCTGTAGTGTGTTTGTTTGTCAAGACAGGTTTTCCTCTGTGTCTTTCTCTTTTTCCCCTGTCAGCATCATGGTAAAAAAAAAAAGAAAACTCATCAGGGAAAGACCAGCTGAAGTCAGAAAGCCTTGTGCAAAATCCTCAATCAGCAGTGTTGACAGAATCAGTGAATGTGATTTCAAATCTGTGTTTTCTCGGCCAATAGTTCAGTCGCCTCTGCTCAATCATGCTCGCAGTAGGCCCTCGGTCCGTCAGTCAGCAGGGACTTGGGGACTCTTTTCACTGGGTTCATGCCAGTGGAAAGCTCACATTCAGGGGAAGCATTTAACCCCTGCTCCCTTGTTGCTCCCTCTCTCCACAGCTCCCCTCTCTATATGGACATGTTCTATTTCCACAGCTCTTTTCTCCTGGCTGCCTTACCGGCCGTTCAGCAAGGCACAAATTCTCTTTTAATAGGTACTTATTTGGGCAACGGGAGAAGTCCCATATTTCTGAGCAAATCCCCGACTCTCTCCTCCTGTCAGACTCTTTGTTTCAGACCCTCAAGCTTCTGTTTATTACACATTTTCTCATGATAAGATATCCTCCATTTCCTTGTGTAAACCTTTCAGATGGACAGCAGTGAGGAGAGCGAGCAGAGGGTTGCATCTTCAGTTGTCCCAAATTTAATTTCTTTATGTGAGAATACATTAATTTGGAGCATTGTAATCCCCTTAAGATAGCTCCTTATGCTGCTGCTACATGGTAGCTGCTAAGTCCAACAGTTTATCAGAGGAGAATTAAATATTTTCACATTCAGGAGATTCCTAAGTACAGGTTTTTGCAGGTCGAGCAGAATATATTGTGTGTATCTTCAGTGTTTCTGACCATATTTGGGGAAACCTGGCCTCGGCAGCATTGTGTGTAACTGGGCAAACCGAACCTTCGACCTCCTAATCTGGTCTAAATGAGACACACACAACACGGTGGTGCACAGCTCAGAGTCTGTGATGTAACATAGTCATTTTGGAATAATATGGTGTTTTCACTCTGCAGGCATCCCTCGGCAAAGGCCAGTTGTCATCCTCAAATTAACAAGCTTTTGCAGGTTACCTTCGTCACCTCCGCCATTTATGCCAAGATTAGACTAAGCCTGCAGTTAGATTGTGGTTATGTCCTCACATGCCTGCAGTAGTAGTGTGATATGGATATCATACCCAAAAAGTGCCTCTACAGTAACAACAGATTCTGTTAAGGGCAAAAACAACTCTGTATTAAATGCTAGAAATTTAGCCTAATTCCTGCCAATTGGGCTGTAGAATATGTAGCTTCACTGAAAATGCTACGTGAAATACAGAAAATTAACTCAAGCATGCTCCAGTTTTACTTTTGCTGTTTGGTATAAAAAGAAAACTCACATTTTCCATAAGAAGTCTGACTCAAGAGGTTTGTTTTTACTTTATTTACAGGACATGGAGTTTGTTGACATGGAGGTTCCACATTTGCACAGCAAAACAGGAGAGAAACACTAGAAGGGAAGATTTGTGGAAATATTTCAGCTCTGTATGATGAGTGCAGCGTCACATCTGAATCAAAAATATTGCAGTTTTTCCAATATTGTGCAGCCTTAGAACCACATATGACCTTTATGTTCAAAACATGTCAAACATGTCAGGCCAAAGCAGAAGTGAAGCTGAGGAAAGTTGAGTTTTACAGTTTTCCTCCTGGTGACATTTTTTTTTAGCATATTTTCTCTCCACCAAAGTCTTTCTAAAATCAGTTGCACAGACTCCTCTTTCTAATACCAGTGTTCCGGTTGTGCTTCTATTATTAACCAGGCACGGACACCATCACCTTGAAAAATGGACTTTTCCATATTCCGTTTGGTGGCCTCAGTCACTCATATTCATCACTGTGCGAACACTGAGGATTTCTACGCAGGTGTTGAGGCTCTGTTCCCTTTTTCACACGTAAACATTCTTAAAGCGCTATAGGCAACATGGTAGTTTTTCAGGCAGTGGTGAATTTTGAGATTTTTGATTCCATAGCATGTCTTCTTTCAGTCTAGATGAGAGGAATCCTAAATTTAGATGTTTAATTTACACATTGTCTATTTGCATCTGCAGAGTTGACTTATAAATCAAGCCAGAAACCTCCATGTTTGTCGCACTCATGTAACCAAACATTCCAGTTTTATTCTATATTCTTGAGCAGAAGAGTTTGAGAGTTTCCTAAAAACATGGCACAGATTAATTTTTTTCTGACTGCACAGCATTTTCTATTGTATAGACTGATAGAAAACCTTCTTGTAAACAGTTTTAGGATAGAGTCAAAATTTCTGTTTTGGAAGTTGGTGTATTTTGTAGATGTATAAGTCATCATTTGCATATTTTAGCCTGAAATTTCTGAAAATACTGCGTGTTTATTGTAAGAAATCAGCTGGGGAAGCTTCATGGTGATATCTATTAGTTAGAAGTTTCACCCTCTTCACTCATCATGTCTCCCCTTAAAGCATCACTTGTTAGTCTGGTATTTTCACTCTCTACTAATTTGTCTGCCCCCAATTAACTCCCTTGTGCAGACGTTACACTTGCAAACAAAAAGCAGCCTCGTGTGATGTCTGTTTACAGATGGCGAGGGAAGTTTCAAGTTGTGTTTTAGTCTCAGGGCTGGATTAAGTGTGCTGATGCGTCAGCCTGGCCTCCTTCATTACATTCAGGGAACTCCCTGACTGAGTCACTTTTTTCAGACGGACACACAGGCATGCATTGCACACACAGTGAAACATGCACTACTCTAAATAACTCTTAAGACTCCTGATAAGTTGGGGACAGCCCTTGACCCTTGTCTCACATACTTCCCCTCCTCGCTCTTTCTTCGAGGGACTTCAGTGTTCCCTCGGCTATGCTAATTGTTGGCCTTCGGGTCAACTGACTCACACAAACGCTCTATTATCCACAATTTGGCAATGTGCTCCAGGCAGCCATTTATTAGGTGGATGCTTCGTCCATTAGGACGTGTCAAATTCTTTGTGTATCTCAGTTTGGCAGAGGGTGGATGTCGATGACTATGTATAGAACTTTGTGAATGTGTGTTTTCCAGTGTTGGTGCATGTTTTAGCAACTAATTTTGGGTTTCCCATTGTTTTATATGGGTTTTCTACATTTTGATTGCTGTGGGAACATTTTGTTGTTATTGATGTCTGTTGACAATATGCACGATATTTGTGCACATATGTCGTGCTGGTGGGTGTGTCTGAAAAACAGCCAGTTTCCATCCCAGGCTCAGCTAATTATGTAACGCGGGATCGAGCAAGCACGGTGATCCTCGACTATAAAAGGCAAAGATGAGGGAAGAAGAGGGCCATTTGGCTCGGAAAAAGACATTCTTCCCCTCGACATCGTAATACTTCCTTTAGCTGGAGTCCCAGAGAAACAAATGGTGATTACAGATTTCTGTACATACAACCCAAGAAAAGCATCCATCAGCCAACTGACAGCAGAATGTTATTTTCTTCTGTTCATAGCAATTATTTCATATCTCTCCCCCTAAATTAAGGCCCGTTCATATTCAGTGCCAGCAGCCCTCTGCAGTTTAGTTTTTAGGTTATGACCACTGGATAGATGGCTAATTTGTAGTTCTTAATCGGAGAGAATGGGTTTAACAAAAATAAAAGGAGTAATCTTGAAACAAGAATGGTAGTTGAAGCAGTATACATGTCCAAACTAGAATATTTTAGCTCTGAGCATGAATAGACCAACAAAATTTATTGATTACCAGCGCCACAGAAGCAGTTTTTTAGTCTAGTTTGTGCACCTTACATGTTTATGTTTGTAGGGGAAACATGCAGGATGCAACAGTTTTTAGCTTATCTGTAATGAGTTAGGGGATAAAAATAAACCAGCAGACCTCCTCAAAGTGATTAAATGCAATCCTGGTAGAGCTTGACATTAAGGCCATTCTAGGTCGAGTGGAAGAGAAATTTCCTAGCTCCACTAGACGAGTTCAGAGAACTAATCAGAAACCATATCATGTGTATTCCTCTTATATGTCACTCATTACTTAGCTATTTAGTTAAATGAATAATCATAGATTGTTATAGTAATCTAGTTTCAGATGATTAAATTAAATTCCAATTCAGTTTTACTTGTATAAGTGCCAGCTCACAATGTGAGTCATTTCAGGACACTTCACATTGCAAGTTTCAGACTGTACAATATTATAATATATTAGAGCGAAACCCAACCAATCTAATAATTCACTTTGAGCAAACAGTTGTTGACAGTGCATAAAAAAAGCTTCATAAGTTTTTCAAGAGAAACTAAGACGGCTTTTTGAAAATGAACAAATAATTGGTTTCCTCCTAAGGACAATTAGCATTTTTATTGCTTGAATTGCACAAATCTCCAAATATCTCAGACGGTCAGTAACTCACTGGGCAAAGTTAAAGGAGATGAAGAAGCATGTTGACACAACAACTGATGTTAGCAGTTAGCTAGTTAGATAGCAGACTAATAGCACTAGACCAGAGTGAATGAGTTTTCCAGAGAAATGTTCAAACAGGAAGTCAGACAAATCTGCCTTGAATATTCTATATCACTCGTGCAGCAAATAGATTATTTTCATTGTCTATTAAACTGTGGATTGCTTTCTCAGTTAAATGATTAATCAGTCTATAAAAACTGTGGACTACTTTCTCAGTTAAATGATTAGTTATTCAGTCTATAAAATGTCAGATAATGGTCAAAAAAAATGTCTTGTTCACATCCAAAACACTTTCAATTTATTGTCACAGAGGAGGAAAGACATCCTAAAATCTTCAGATTTTAGAGGCAGAAGTCAGAGAATTTTTCCTTAAAATATAACTCAAATCTGTTGTCAAAATAGTCCACTGTTAATGTTGCAGCTCTCCATCAAATGCGCTTTTCTTTTTTATCTGATGCATCGCAAACTTTTCTTGAAGTCTTTGGACTTCTGGTGCTTCACTCGTCAGCTCCTTCAGCTCTTGTGAAATACAGAGAGAATTACCTGATAGACTTGATGAGCATTGTGTGAACTCATTTGGCAAGGGCTTGAAAACAACTCATGTTCATTTATATGTAAATGTCCTGTATTATTGCTTTAAACGTGCAGTGATTCATGTTTAATGAAGTCTTGTATGTAGCTTGTAATAAGCTAGTAAGAGACGCCAGTTGGCCATATTGTTAAATGAAGTGAAAGTATTGCTTGTGGAGTTTAAATGTCCTGTTTTTCCCAGATAGTCTGGAGATTTAAATGTGCAGTGTTCTCATTACAATCCTACTCATCTCACTTGTAAGCAAACAGTCTGTTGAAGGCTATAGGCTCTGTGTGTTTCTGTTAGTAATTCTTTAGGCTCAGAGGACTGTGATGTGAGCTAAACAAAACAAACTTATATGGGTCAACAGCCTTAAAAACACAAATAGGCCTGGACATATAGACGAACATGGAAAAACATCTACAAATATATAGACATGGCTGCTGAAGGAGCCACAGAAAACCTCTGCTGATGCTCAGTGAGCAAAGCAGAGAATGTGGATCAATCGAACAAGCACAAAGGGACTTTCAGAGAATCGCAGTACTGATTAGCCATCCGTTTCCCTGTTCAGCTCTTCCACTCAATCCTCTCCTCGCTCAGACTGCTCAGAAATTGTTCCCTGCACGCCAGGTTTTGTGTAGCAACGTGTAGATCACAAGTCGGCATGCTACGCTGAGCTGCAGTTAGGCATGAGGAGATGTGATAGGCCATGAAATCGGAGATCTTGGACAGTTTACACACAAGCACACAGGATCTCCATCCTTGGTAAGTGCTTATTTACTCAGCGAAACACTGCCCCCTCCACGCTGCCCTTTTGTTAAGCCTCTAAATGAAATGTAAAAGCACACGATATTAACATTGATTTCCCTGCCATATGAGCTGTTTGCTGAAAGAACAGAGGTCTTACTGGTTTAATAAAATCACTGTATTCTTCGCAGGGCTCTTATTGAATTAAAGATTGCTCTTATCCAGTGTAAATGATCACAGTTTTATGATTTTTGCTTCGTCTTTCTGCTGTGTGCAGCAAAAATGAAGTACTAACTGCGTTCTATCTGATGGGATGAATTTTAATTGAATCCAGAAAACCTGCCACTGCAACAATGTTGTAGTCTGTGGTATTAAATATTGTTACAGACTCTTATCTCTATGGCAGAGCAGCAACCTGTTGCAGTTTGCTTTTAGAATATAGCACATTGTGTCTTTGTTTTTCTGTGTATCTTGGTTGGTGGCACTCTTGCCGGAGGCCTTAAACACAGACTTGTTAACTAAACCAGCTGACCTGAGGTGTTTTTTTTTTTTTCTCACCTGTAGAATTGAAAGCAAAGCAAATATCCTGCTCTTAATAATGTTGTGCCATAAAGCTGTTGATTCAACATATTTAAAACAGTAGTTTGTGGCGTTACTGTCGGGAGTTGTAATATAGTTTGTTTTTATTTTTTTAATATTATTTTGTCCCCAGGAGTACCTGTCTATTATAGGCATTTGAATACACCATGAACTGTGTTCAGTATCAACTGTAGTTCACTCTGTAGTTTCTCATTCTAACCTCCTCCCTGCTGATCTGTTGAAACCCTGCACATGTAGTTCCTGTATGTGCACACTGTAGGGACTCTGTTTATTTAGCAAGTACAATAGCAAAATGGTATGCTGGTATATTTTGGATCTTTAAATGTGATTTGTTTTTGGTATTTGTGTTATGTGCAACAGATGTGGTGCATATGAAATATGGGCTGCAGGATTAAGGCCAAAATGATAATCGTGACTATTTATCACGATTAATCATAGATTTTAGGAACAAAATATTTGTACTGCACTTTTGCATTTACTTAAACAGAGCACTGCTTTTCACTTTCTTGTCTTGCTACATTCTTGCTAATGTACTAATATTTGCATCAAAAGAAGACTCAGTATTACAAGAGTATTGCAAGAGGAAGAGTCTACATTAAGTTGTACCGTCTCTTGCTTAGTACAGTAGGTCCTCGGTTTATGACGTCCTCAACCTGCGATGCCCCGTGGTTACACTGCCATCTCCCATAAAATTATTAACAAAGTCTTGTTCCATCATACGCCGTTTGCGACATTAAGACAAATTATGCGCAGGAACTAGTTGGCAAGCAGGGTGGTTGAATACGATGCTGTAGAGGAAGGCAGCTTTGTTTACATTCGCCAGTATGCAAGTTCTGACTTAAGGTGAAAACAGAGTTACATCACACTGTAGGAACTGAATTCTGACGTCAAGGACCCTCTGTATCTGTTAATCAAGATACGACAATCAATGTTTTTTCCCTAAATGCCTCTCATGCAGGCTAAGGTTGACGCTAGCTAGTCGGCTATACACAGAGAAGCCTCTAGTCTCCACTCAGGTACTGCAGTATAGCAAGGTATATGAACAAAAATTACTTTTAAAAGAGTTATATAATGTCAGATTTACCTAAGATGAAACAGTTATTTTATCTGCAGAGGCTTTCAAGTTTTCTATGAGCAAAGCACACACTGTAAACATCAGTATCATAGCTGATGTTCATTTACTTGTGGGAAGCCAAAATCTTGATTCAATTTATTCTGCAGCCCAAAATAAAATGTGTCTTTCATGCAAATGAAGCAGGGCATTTCAAGGTGCTCAAATATTGGTGGAAACTGGCTCTAACCAGTGGTTCTGTGACTACATTAATTAAATATGTGTACCAAACACCACACTGCTGTCAAATAGCTACACTGACATTTGTGTTTTTGCACACATCAGACCAGTTGGCTTAAATTGATAGTCTCCTAATTTGTGCACATTTTTGGTCAAACTGGCCATGCAGAAAGTGGAGAGTGTACTTCCCTTTTGTCATAGTTTCTGTGCTCTCTCTAAACCTTACTCTGTCACCCTGTTGTCTCTTTCATCCACAAACAGGAAGAGGCTGCAGCCACATCCATCAAGTTCTGTTTGATTTTTGTTTCTGAAGATGCAATTTAAAACACAGTATGATGCAATCGAGTTATTAATAGTGTCGTTTATTTCAGTGTATTCACAAAACGAGGCATATTTTAGGATAAATATTCATTCTAACAAAGAATGTGTAAAGAGGGCGGTTATGAAAAATTGTTCTTATTTTGAAATCTTGGTTCACTCACAGTTTTGGAAGCAGTAGAATTTATTTCCTATGTAAACCTAAATGTCTACCTTTTAAAAATAGACTAAAGGCAGCCAGCAAAATGAAACACTGATTTATATATTTTTGCTTCAGCCCACAACCGTCTGCACAAAGTGGCAATTATTTGGATGGCAGCATTGAAAAATGAAAAGGCAGCTTCCAACATTATTCACAGGAATAAATTTCATGCCATCAATGTCAACATACGGCTTCAATGCCAGAGGACTCGTAGTGAGGCATGTTTAACATAATTATACAATCTGATGGAGACTTCAAATGCCACAAAAGCATTGTTAGAATAAGTGGCCCAAGTGGGATTTGACCTGTAACCTTCGCATTGTTTTGTTGTCTGTGCGTTGAGGTAAACAACCTGCTTGTGCTGACTGACAGAACTAACAAAAGGAAGAAATGCATAGGTAATGATATGAATTATGGATGCAATCCCCAGAGGATTGTAATGTATTAAAAACATCTGACAGGTTACTTGCATAATGACACCTTACATTATCTTTGTGTTTGCATCTGCCATTGTGTTATTTTATTAGAGCTGAACAAGTCATCAGTGGCTGAACAGGCACAATTATTTGCTTTAATAGCTGAAAATGTATTGCTGTTAGTCCTCTACTATGACTTGTATTGATTAAAATTAATATCTGCCCTAAAATAGCAGTGCAATTATCATGTTATTCATTATGTGCTGCGAATGGACTTGGTTTGTTTTGCTGGACTATTGTTGCTCTCTAACAAAGACAGATGGCTTTTCTTGTGTTCACTTTCTTAGAAGGTAATTGCGCGTGCTATTAGATAGATGAAGGTTCACATTTGGCTTTTTGGTAATACTGGGATTTGAGCATAATGGGCAAAGAAAATTATTCTTAGCAGCAGGGGATTTGTTTTGCAGGGAGCCGGTGTAGGAGAGTTTTGTGTCCTAAGATGGGTTCAGCTTCAAGGGCAGTTATGGCCCTGATATTAAGAGAGGAAGATGGATGGTGTCGTTTAAGGAGAGGCAGTGTGATGGTGGCTTCCAGCAAACATACATGTTTAAGGTGATGTGAGTAATGAGAAAGCAGAATTGGATATATAATAGTGCTTTTAGTGTTAAATAAGGCTGCGGTCAACCAAAAGAAAATCTTGTTCGACTGAAATCGTACCTCTGATGACAAGGCTTATATTATAGATACACATAAAAAGATGATATTTGCAGCATATTAAATCATTTTAACCTCATATTACATTACAATAATACATAACTGTATTCATTTCTGAAAGTGAAACTTAATCAACTGGTGATCCTGAAAAAGGAACTATTAAGGAAAAGTTAACTGCTGTTTTAAGATTTTTTTTTTTTTTTTTTGCCATGTTGGTTGCAATAGGGAAACTGCTTTTTGCAAAGTTTGTTCTTGACTTTTTGGCTGCAAAGTGCAGCCAGAATGACCACTTCTTTGACATGGTGTCAGTTAGTTTGAAGCTGGCTCAAGTAAATGCTCAGTAAAAGTTGAATAAGTTCGTCCTAGAAGTCTTTATTAGGTTGAGCGAGGTCAAAGTTATGAAAACAGGAGTTTTTATAAGCAACCTGTTGTATTGCCAAAAACACTCCAATAATCCTAGAACAATGTCAATATATCACTTTTCTGTCTATAAAAGAAGCACCAAAGCTTGTCTCACCAGTGAGAATTTGGTCTGATCAGAGTTTATGGATCAACCCATCAACCTGTCATCCTGAACTCTACAGCCCTTAATAATTTGGGTATTGTTATACTACATTATCAAAATCACATCTAGACTCATACACTTTATCTGTAGTTTTTGTAGGAGATGAATCGGACTGATGTGGTATGAGCCTCGGTTCAGGTTTTAGTAGCATTTTATTGAATCGAAATCCACTATGAAATCCACTTATTAAATCAGAATCCTTTTGAAACCCTGCCTGAATTTCATTAAGTTCAGATTTTATTATTAGCAAGTATCTAGAGTTATAAATAACTGCAACTCAGAGCTTCTGTGATCAGCTGTTGTTGGGCAAGAAGCCAGAAAAACACGGTAGCAGCAACTCAATTATTTAACATGGACAATAATTCTGCTACCCTAATTAATAATCACAATCTGTAGCTCCAATCTGCTGCATTTTCGACACTGACATAACAGCTGTAACATTCTGACTTATTCATTACGACTTTATGTATTGGAAGTTAAATACTGTGATATTAATGAGCTCTGAACATCGATTTGCTGCATGGAAAGTTCAACAGGGACAGTCTATTGTGATGTGATCAGCTGATAATTTCTGTAAAGAGTCACCCTTGTTGTGATGCTTCTTTGGCAGAACACAGTCAGCTGCTTGGAGAGGGCACGTTAAGCAGCACACAATAAATTAACATTAAATACCCACAGCTAACCAGTGGAAGCAACAGGCTATAAACGAGAAGCGGCTGAGATCACTTGCACGTGTTCGAGACCATTTTTGCTGAACGAAAATAACCAGCAGATCCAAAATGGAGCTACAAAAGTGCCTTCGCTTTTTTTTCATAGCTGCAAGACAAGGTAAATATCCAAGACAAATAGAAAAGACAGCATGATTACTCTTTTTCATATGTGCAGTTTAGATTAGGGACCAGGATGTCGCAGGGACAGAGTAACCAACTGTATGTACACATGCATTCAAGCAGATTTGTTCATTGACCAAGCTTTGGAAATAATAAGGACCACCTACTGCTATCTTTCCAGACACTAGTGTTACAGTAGGTTTGTGTTGCAACAGGCACATCAACCGAACAGCGTGGGTGTGGGACGGTAGTAGAAGAAATAGAAAAACATGCTACTTTTACCATGCGTGCAGACTCGGTATGCAAACAAAGCTTAGCTGGAGTTCAAACAAACCTAATTCTCCTGTCACTCCTAAGTTCCTGGAATCCTCGGTAAGTGACAATAGTAAAATAAGGCCGTGTGCACGTGTATCATTGCTTCCCACTGTTGTTTTTCAATGATTAGCAGCTCCCAAATCCTTCTGAAAATCCTGTTTCTTTTTCAGCAATAACAGTTTGTGTATAACTGTTCATTTCAGTCCTTAGTTTCTGCCAAACTTATTTTTTGATTACTTCACTAAACCTAGAAAACAAGTTTATGCAGTGTAATGATGTAGTTTTACTTTTGTTTTGCGTAGTTCGGATCTCTTACTATTGTCTACTGTGACACTGCTGTAGATAAACCCTGGTTATTAAAAAGAGGAGTGCATCATCAGGTACTCAAAACAGTAGGGTTCATTCTCAGCCAAAACTAAGGTCTTAATCTAGACAATGTCCTCTGTGTTGAAGAAAATAAAAAACCTCTCTCCACACTAGCATCGATTGTCATAATATCTCCTAAGCGCAAGAGCAAAAAACTGGGGATGTCCCAATTATTTATTTTTTTTTGCCCCCCATCCAGTCCATATCATTTAATATTTAGCATCTGCCGATACCAAATCTCAATCTGATGCCATTTCAAAGATAATACGCACTTCAAGTACATTAAAGTTATTAAACCCAGTTCATATGCTCAGTAACTGAATAGCTAGTGTTGTAGAGACCCGATGAGTTGGCCATTTGGACTACGGTTAGTTCGTGTTGGCGAGCAGAGAGCGTTGTGGGGTTTAGCTAGCAACAGACACCATGGCAAAGACTTATGTGATGCTTATTAACCTTAAGACAAGCCTGGATCGACGAGGACTACAGTTTTATATCCCAGTGGCATATTAACGTTTGCAGCTCCACTGAGCAAAATGACAAAATTAGCAGAGGCCACATGCTCACCATGCAGAAATTTTGTTACTGATTAATCCATTATTGATTGATAATGCTGCCTATCATTGATTTGGCAAAGTACACAATATGTATCCCTAACATTATGCCACAAATTTTGCTCTCCCTGTGACAAGTGTCTGGCTTAGCTTCGTGCTGATACTGATCAGTTTAAAAACTGCTTGATTAGCCCTGATATTTGAGAACTGATTGGAACATCCTAGTAAAAACAAAAGCATACTAAGCTAGTCTACATGAGCGACACGTCAAATAAGTTGAACTACAGATGCTGTGGACAAAAAAATATTTGGCACAGCAGACACAGAGACTTTTGTGTGCAGGTAAATTGGTGCAGAAAGGTCAAATTAAGTTGTAAACTTATAATTGCTAATGCTAAGCATGCGCAAAGGAACCAGTATATACCCTCGGTTATTGACGTTGCTTCAGGCACATGCTCAAAACAGCAATTGGAATGATGTGATATTATTGTTTCCCAAACATTTTGAAGAAAACTTTTTAAAAAGTCAATTGAAGTTCTGTTTGCCTGTCAATGAAGCAAAGAAATAATGTTTTTATTAGCACAGCCAAGCCTGAGAAATATAAAATTAATGCTAGTGTTGTTGTTGTATTTATTTAATGGCTTTATTTGACTTGCTCTGATCTTCCTAGAGAATGTTGTAGGAAGATTTTTCCTCTGGTTACATTATATTTCTCATAAGCACTGCCTTATTTCGCCAGACTCCTGTCTTCGGTGCTGCTTTTTTCTCCGACATCCCTTTTAAGTTTAAGCAGCAGCTACAGATAGGAGCACATGTGTTCTTTCTTCACCATGACACATACAAAGTTAGACAGCTATTTTCACCTACTTTAGTTAATTAGATCTTTACTAAGACCTGTGTGATTATCGTCATTACATTGACAGTCAAGGTGGCATACCTTTTCTCTTCTTTTTAATAGCAAAGGTCCACCCACATTCGCCCTGAAAAGCAGCCTAATGATGCAGAGTAACTGAGTGAGCGCAGGGCCTTTTAAAGCCTCTTACTTTCATCTATCTACACTTGCTCCTCATTCCTGAAATAGATTTACAACCTGAGAGCAGAGATGATGGTTGCTCATTAGTGTCATGGCAGCAGCAGGTGGGCACAGCATTTGGTAAACTGCTGTCCCTCAATCCCACAAACAAGAAAGTATAGTGCTTGAAATGCATCTGGATGTAATTGACTTAAAGGATGTTAATCATGCTAAACCAGCATGCTCTTGACTGAAGTGGGGCTTATGAGTTAATGCTTTGATTTACCAACCATCATCTGGAATTATGAGTGGCAGAAGTCTATGATGCACAATTATGGTTCTCAAGATGCCTCTTTGCAGAGCTCTTTAAGAATGACATATGGAGAGATATACTTGACAGTTTGATGGGAAAATTGATTTCAGTCTCATCCCGGTGCTTGGTACTCAAAGGCGTATAATGTGGCAAAGCACCAAGAATGAAGTGGAGACAAAGTTGGCAAAAGATGCAGAGATGTGTTCAATGCTACACGCTAAAACTTGACTTTGACCTTTTGCTGTTCTATGGGATCATAGGTTAGCTGCCTTTAGTTTACCTTAGTGGATCAATAAGACACATATATGCAAATATATCAAATAGCTGAAGGTCCCGCCTACATCCAAGACATAGTGACAGTTTACAAGGCACCCACTTCACACACAGGTGAGTTGAGGACACACTGCAGTTCCTCTGAAGTGAATTTTTATACAACTCACTCATTCAAATTGTGTTAAGGCTGAAAGTTAAGCATAGTTTAGGGCGTTGTTACTTTGAGCAACAGGCGAATTGCCGACTCACTTCCATTCATGCTCCACATTTTTTCTCATTTTTGGATTATCTGCACCTTCAAAACCACTCTTTGAAAACCTATACAGTGGTGTCTTAAGGGTTATGTTTTAGCTGCATTTCATTAATTCGGAATTAATGAATTCGGAAACATCAAATCCACTGGTTAAATTACAGTCCTTTCCAACCACTTGTTTAATTTCATTAGATTTTGCTTTCATAATGAGCCAATATTCACAGTTTTAAATATCTGCAGCTCAAGTTTAATCGACTGTTTGGTGAGAAGCCAGAAATGCTGCAGTGTACAGTGATAGCAACACTAATAATCAATCTAAATTATGTGACCCTAATAAATTATCACAGTCTGTACCTACAACCTCCAGCATCTATGAAATGTTGCTTATTGATTGATGTTGTTTTGACATACTATCAATCAGTTAGCACAGGATTTGTCCGCCTTATATAGTCGGATTGATTTTACATGCTAAGATTGCCATAGATACCTATTTGGGAATACTGTCAATGCACAAACTTTCACATATGTTGTCATATTCACCAGTGGGTCATCGGAAAGAAAAGAAAGTGGAGAATGACTGTTGAATAGCTTGCTGAAGACCAACTCACAGTGTACATACATATCATTTGTCTTTTTCTGTAACTCTAATCAGCTTTTTGACATTGCGTCTGACACTGCCTCTGCTGCTACAGAGAGAGTGACATGAAAATTATGTTCACCTGGAATTTAAATATTTAGAATGTTTCTTTGCCTGTCTTTGATGCAGCAAAGCCTACAATTGAATGACAATGTGGTGTGGGATTAAATGAGGCATGTTATTAACAAGGCCTGTCTTTCTCCTGAGTTTCTTTGGTTTCACTTGGTTGTTTATAATCATAAAGTCCTTAGTTAATACCTGTTGTGAATCGCTCTTTAAAGGTTTTAGTTATTGTGACAGCCATGTCACATGTGCTTCTCTCTCTCTGTGTTGTTAACTTGTGTCCATTTAAGTGTGTCCCCAGTCAACCCTTTCCACCGCTGGCTGACTGATGTAGCTGTAGCCTAATTTTAGTTTATGAGGTGTGGGACCGCTGGGTGCTACCCTAGCTGCCATTTTAGATGAGGAGGCTGGGAACAGTGTCCCTCACGGGGCTCCTATCTATCGTAATTATCTCATCGTCAGGGGTTGGACAAGGGGCTCGGACCTCACTGACTTCCTTCAGCTCCCCTTGGCTCCTCACGTGCACACTCACACGTCCAGGAGCTCTGAGGCCCGGTGTGCACGCTGGCATGGCCTTACAGAACCTCAGCCGCTGCACCGCCATTGGATGGCTTTCATCCCGCTGAGGAAAAAGTTATCTAATGCATACTGTTGAACGTGGTGAGATCTAGGCTAACGTCAGACAGGACAGCACAACCCAATTAGTCAAAATTAGAGATGTGAATTGTCCTCTCTGAATCATTTACAAATATGTTAGATTTCTTGAAGATTTGGTTAGTGTTATTAAATAAATCTGGACCGGGTGCAGCCTATTTACACTTCTCTGTGGGTTGAGTTCCTGGCTGCTCACCCATCTTCAGTTCTCAATTTACTCTGCAAATGTGCATCTGTATTTTCATTCCCCTGATGGAGTGTGTGTGTCTGTGGTACAGGCCCTTGTTAGACTCCACAGATGGTGGAGGATTTGATGAGGATGGTCCCTTTTTTGTTCATCAGTGTGTATACTGACCTGGCCTGGATGCTGCATATACTGTGGTACTATGAGGTGTAGAGTAATAGTCTGATGTGTTGGGACCCAAAATGGCTTTATTTCTGAAATAGCTGAAAAATGTTTCACAATAAAATGTCTATCAATAATTATTGGTTATTTTAAATGGCCTGTTTTTAATAAAGACAAGCAGAAAATAAGTTGATCTTGAATTCAGCCACCTTCAAAATTTGCATTCCTAGCCAATATAAACTACCGTTCAAAAGTTTGAGTTCAGGAAGAAAAGTATTTTTTTCTGAACTCAAACATTAAATTAATGAGGATAAATCAGTAAATGACTATTCTAGCTGCAAACGACTGATCGTTACCTCCGCCAAGGAGGTTATGTGACACCCGGCGTTTGGGTGTCCGTCTGTCTGTCTGTTAGCAAGATAACTCAAAAACGCCTGGGCAGATTCAGATGAAATTTTGAGGGGATGTAGACTATGGTAAGAGGAAGAGCTGATTTAATTTTGGTGGCAAGCCGGAAAGGATCCTGGATTCTGCATCGCTTTGAATTTTTTTGTATGTTTTAGTATGTGGTCTAAAATATGACAAAAACATCATAGGTTAGTATGTCGTCCAACAAATTTGAGCAAGGCGTCCAGATAGCTCACCTGGTTAAGAAGGTGATTCGTAAACAGAACTGTCTCAGAGACGCAGGTTCGATTCCAACTCATGATCCTTTGCTGCATGGGTTTCCTGTTTTCCTCTCTATCCTTGGTGGAGGTCTGCACTGTCTGAGTGCTTTTCTAGTTTTTAATGGAATTCTTCCAGCAAGCATCACTCGTATGTTCTAATGCTACATTGTGTTACCTAATTGGATTGACAGGCTAATTGATGATTAGAAAGCCCTTGTGAAATTATTTTAGCACATTAATAAAAGTGTGAGTTTTCATGGAAAACATGAAATTGCCTGGGTGACCCCAAACTTTTAGCTGTCATTTTACTTTCCAGGCCCAAATATTAGCGTGTAGCACTGCCTCTATTGAGCATCTTTCATTAAATATCCATGTAAGGGTGAAATTAGCTCCTATTAGCGGCTGTATAATTGGGTGTCCTTCCTGAATCACTCTGTGCTTTCATAATGACAGCCTTCATCTGTGTTTGCCATGCCGAGGGGAGGGCTGCAGCCCACCCAGTTGGCAGTTTTCTGTAACCCCTGTTGATGTTGTTTCTGATCTGTGCTCCCCACATCAAAAGCAGACATCCTCCTGCTGTAGTCGCCACGTTGTTCCTGCAGCCTCTCCACTCATCCTCTGTCACACACAGCTGTTTCACTCTTCTATCTCTGTCTGCCCACCACTGTTCTGTTTTATGTCTTTGCTTCTCATGTCACCCTCTTCTCATCTCTCTGTCTCTCACCTCCTCCTACCTTTGACTGGCTTCATATTTGGCTCTTACTTGTACCTCGCTGATTTTTATTTTTTGCCTGCCTTGCTGTTATATGTGCCTTTTCATATCTTCCTTTCCTCCCATTTCTTTCTAAGACTCACTTTCTGTTTGTTCTCCTTTTTGTCATCTCACTGATCAAAATGCAGCTTCTATTTGTTTGTGCCTGGGAGGAAAATTGGGGGTTTCTGCATGAAATGTAGGACCTCAGTCTGCAGGGCGCTGAAATACACAGATACACTCATGCAGGTCACAACAATAAAACTACTGGTGAAAATAGCAATCACAGTTTTGATTTGTAGAGACAAAGTTACAGATATACAAACTGTGGTTGTTCTGTATTTCAATTTGCAGCTGATTTTCTGTATATAGCTCAATGGGCTGAAAAGACCTGTTAATCAAGCTGAAATCGCAGCTTGCAGTATTCCCATAATGACTTGATAGCGGCTGTGCTCTAGACTATACATAGTATGTCACGTTCTCGAGTGTGCTTCTCACTCTCAGTTTTTGCCTGACACATTTGAGGCTGACGTAAGGGGAGCCTATATTTGGGTGGTGTCATCAACAATATTACAGGACACCCTCCCCTCGCTGAGCTGCGTATCTCGCGTGATGATACACGTGCAGGTGTGTCACATGAACTGGGTCTGACTCCTTTTTTTTTGTGTGTGTGTGTGTGTTTGAAGATGAGTACAGAGCAGATCCAGACCATTTCAGGCCAAGTGCAAGATAGTAGAAAGTAGACTTAATGGAAAATTCCACCCTTGGATATGTTTTATCTGTCAGAAATCTTCCACTCATGCTGGTCAGTCCTGTGCAGGGGACATTCTGTGATACCTGTAATATTTATAAGTACATAAACTCTTTTGTTGTGTTTACGTTGCCTGTTTATGTTTTGCGTGTTGATTTAAAATGGAATATTGCAACCTTAGTCTTTAAGTGTTATAGACTCTTACTCGTGACCAATCAGATTTATTTTATCAGAAACCACTTTAAAAAAATTACAATACAGATAATTGGGAAAATGCTGAATATCGGATCACACATTAGGTTTGTTTGCATTAACCACATTGGAGCAAATAAACTAGACTGCACAGTGTTGTCCAGTGGTGAAATAGGCTACGTTACACAAGGTTGTAATAAACAGCGTAGATGCAAATCAGTAGTTTGCTCATTGTTATAAAGCCTTGAAGAACAAAGATGGATAAACCAGTTGCCTTGGTCATGTACAATAAAATATAACTAGAAGTCTTCAGGAATTGTTTTCAGTGACGTAAGTACAGTTCTTCTTTTGTGGCTGGTGGTAGTGAACGTGTTTCATGTTATCTGGAGATTGTAGAAGTAAAAACATGAGAAATGGTGTTCCCATCTCCCATGAAGCTGATTAAGTTTTATGGAAAAAAGTCAAAAGGTACTTCAAGTGAGCTTTTTTTGTGAAATTGAGGAAAGTTTTCAAAAATCTATACAACCAAATGACTGATTACAAGACCAAAAAAATTAGATATTATGACTCTAGTGATTGTTTTATTTCTGCTCTGTCTTCATTTACTGATCATAGCACTTAAAATTAAAGCCCACATTTCTTTGTCAAACAGTCAAATCCACAAGAGACGATATGAATTATCCCACTCAGTGTTTAGCGCATGATAACCCCTAAATCCTGCTACTGGCTCTTGTTTGTTGGTCAGTAGTTTCACATGTAGCTGTTCTACTTCTCAGGAGAGGATATTTTTGGCTGAGCCCCTGGAGGGCCGAGTACAGTAGCTGCACTCACGAGCAGATGCACCTGGTTGTCACAGATTTTTCACTGATCTTTGTCTGTTTCTGTCTCTTTCCCTTCTTTTTTTTGTGTCTCAGGTTTGTGAGCAGCCATGACAAAGTCTTACGAATTCAACTGGCAGAAGCACCTGCCTGAGTTCATGCAGGAAGGTGCCTCCTTCGACAGGTTTGATGAGGTAAATATGATGCTTTTTCTACCAGTCAGTTGGGGCTGTGGTCAACCAAAGTAAATCTTGCTGAACTGAAATTGTATCTAGTTTTTAGCCAATCAATTTGTCGCAGAGTAAACAAATCTGCAAATTTTCTGTGGTTTAACTGACTCCTCTCTACCTAGTAGAATTATCAGCCTAAATAAAGTGGACCAGTATTTATGTGTTGATAGTAACACAATCAATAAATACAGTTTAATGTCTTTGATGAAGTGACGAAGGTCTGGCCTTCAATACAAGCTGTCTGAGTTTGTCAGTAGCCCTGCTGATAGTGACAGATTATTTGCTTCGCCTTGTTATTATCCTTCACCTCAGTGATTGTCCCTGGCTCAGTCATTGGCTGCACAGACAAAAAAACAGTTGTGCATTCGTCACAGAGTCTTAAACCAAGTCCTGACCTTAAAATGTAATGATTTACACCTTGGGGACATTTTTTTTTGGTTCCCCAGTGTGACCTTGTAAACAGATTTATGTCCCCACAACATGAGTAATACAAGCACAGACGCACACACTCGGAGTTGAGGCGTCTCCTTTCTAACCTGATGCGTCACTGTTGTAGTCAGACTTCTCCCTGTAGGCAGGAGTCATCGATCAGGCTCATTAAGAAGCTTCGGCATGGCGACTGCTTGTCTGCAGCAACGTTCACTGAGGGTCTTAATGAGCACAGTGAACAGATTATATGTATGTACTACTGCTTAGGGTATAAATCCTGAGATTTCCGCAGAGATACCGAATTGCTCACAATGCCATCATTGTTGGAATGTTTAAATGGCAATATTACAAAGGTGAGATGATTGCATACTGCATATGTCAGGGTGTAAAATGTCATTGATGAGAAACATCAGCAGCCCAAACAGATAAAAAACGACTGAGGTAGAAATATAGATAAATTAGAGCCTGAGAAATTCTGTGTTTTCTGGGCTGATGCCAGTTTTTAGGGAGCAAAACATCTCGATATACAGGCTAGTATTCTTTATATGTAAATATGCACTGATCAGGTATAACAATATGACCACTGACAGGCGAAATGAAGAACACTGACTATCTCTTCATCATTACACCTGTTAACGGGTTGGATATATAGGCAGCAAGTGAACATTTTGTGCTTAAAGTTGATGTGTTAGAAGCAGGAAAAATGAGTAAGTGTAAGGATCCGAGCGAGTTTGACCAGGGCCAAATTATGATGGCTAGATGATTGGATCAGAGCATATCCAAAACAGCAGCTCTTGTGGGGTGTTCCCAGTTGACATTGGTTAGTATCTATTAAAGGTGGTCCAAGGAAGGAGCAGTGGTGAACTGGTGACAGGGTCATCAACAGCCAAGGCTCACTGATGCAGGTGAGGAGGAAGGCAGGCCTGCGTGGTCTTCTCTAGCAGACTTTTGCTCAAATCTCTGAAGAAATTAATGCTGGTTCTAATAGGAAGGTGTCAGGATACACAGTGCAGCGCAGTTGCGTATGGGGCTGCATAGCTGCAGACCAGTCAGGGCGTCCATGCTGACCTGTATGCACCGCCAAAAGCACCAACAATGGACAGCATTGGAAATGGACCATGGAGCAATCAATGAAGGTGACCTGGTCTGATGAATCGTGTTTTCTTTTACATTACGTGGATGGTCGGGTGCTTGTGCTTCACCTACCTGGAGAACACATGACACCAGGATGCACTATAGGAAGAAGGCAAGCTGGCAGAGGCAGTGTGATGCTTTGGGTAATGTTCTGCTGAGGAACCTTGGGTCTTGCCATCCCTGTGGATGTTACTTTGACACGTACCACCTAAGGATTGCAGACCATGTACTTCCATGGAAACGGTATTACCTGATGGCTGTGGCCTCTTTCAGCAGAATAATATGCCATACCATGAAGCAAAAATGGTTCAGGAATGATCTGAGGAGCACAACAAGTTTGAGGTGTTGACTTGGCCTCCAAACTCCACAGGCCTCAGTCCAATCGAGCATCTGTGGGATGTGCTGGACAAACAAGTCAATTACTAATTTACATATATAATTTACATATATGAAGTTATTGAAAATCTGTATTGTTTAAGATGTTAATTAATTTATTTTTTATGACGTTTGAACATAACATTGCACATTACCTTTTTGCTGATTTTAAATTTGCAAAAACATTGCTATTCTACAGATAATTTCTCTTGTCACAAAAATTATGTATGTTAGGGATTTTAAAAATGAGTGAATAATTCTTTAAACTGTTATTTTACAGATGTCTCCTGTTTTGTTAAATTACAGATGATATCTAGTAAAATCGCAGAAAATATTGATTTGCATGTTGACCGTAAAACACTAGAAACACATAAAATCTGTAAATAATCTCAGAATCAAAAATCTATATTTTTACAAATAATTAGTGCTTTTCCAATGTGGAACCATAAAATAAAGCAGTTTAGCTTTATTTAAGTGTTTTCACACTGTATTAAAAAGAATTATGTTACAGATATTTGCAGTTATTCTCAGTGTTTTTACAGTTTTTGAACAGTATTTCACTTTATTTCAACATTTTTTTTCTGCCATCTGGCACCTTTGCTGCCAGATTTTCACCGTTTCTTTATGGCCTATCGATATATCATCCTCTAAGATAAATCACTAGAAATCTGTTTGAAAAAATCTGTTTTTTATACCATAAGCAAGGTCATTCTCCTCTGTCTATCACCTGCGTAATTGAACAGACTGACTCAAATATTTACCAATATCATCATTAGCATCACCAGATATCCGTCTCTCTGTATGTATGACTGTGTATCTGACCTTGTGTATATCTTCTGTCTTTTTACTCATGTTTCTCCTGACAAAACTTAATCAGGACACTTAGCTAGGACATTTGTTGAGCAAAGGCAAAGTGTGTCACAGTCCCACACACACACACACATTCACACTGAAACATGAACGTCGGCCTGAACGTCAGGAAATCCCCTCAGTCCTCTTCGCTTATGTGTCCATCAGTGGGGGAGGAGGATCCCTCTCAGGCGGAGGAGAAAACTTGAAAGCGCGTACAGAAAAGCGTCATCAAATCCGCTGCCATGTCAAAGTGAGCGGGGAAAGTGGGCCAGCAGGCTTCTGAAGAAAGTCCTCAGTGTGCTGCTGCTGTGAGTTTGAGCCAAGCTGAGGCAGGACAAGGTTACGACTGGCCTGGATGGTAATAAGGTCGACTGCTGTCAGTCACCTCGATGGGTAAAATTAATGTTGTCACTGGGGATGCAGTGCTGCCCTCATACCACTGCGTTCCGTCATTAATGAAGAATTACTTAAAATCCTTTTTTTTTTTTTTTCTGGAATGGGCCCTTGCAGATGACTACACAATATACAGTGAAGTTAATGAGTCTGTGTTACCTTATACAGCAGAAATTATGCATTTTACTGTTAGACGATTTTATAAACAGAAATGACTGTTATGCTTAAGTAAATAAAACCCCAATGAAAGAAAAGAGTTTTTTTTTTTTACTTTTACCTTGTGAGTTTCCCCGGTGAGTGATAATAATAAAGATACAATAAAGATTCTTATCTTATCTACTTACTTCGCCAAGGAATGTGGCAGTTATGTGACAATTGACATTGATTTTTCTGTCTGTTAGCAACATTACTCAGAGACAGAGTGACGGATTTACATAAAATTTTCAGGGAAGGTAGAAATGACACAGGGACCAAGTGATTAGATTTTGGCAGTGATGCGGCTTATAGTCTGGATCTACGATTTCTATATCATTGAAAATGGCATGGCATCACTCTAATTAAGACGACGCGTGAACACTACGTCAGCTGCCTGTTGACTATCACATGATTGCGATCCTACTACAAGTCGACCGCTGTGGGATCATCGGGACTTCTGTCAGTCGTGATACAAGGAAGGAGCAGTCTTGGCAGAGTACTGCTCCCTGAGTGCTTTTCTAGTTCTTACTGTTATGGTGATGGAAAAAAAGTCTTTTGGGGATTTCCAAAAATTCCTCTATTCAGAGAAACACCCTCTAATAGTTGGTTGTTTACTAGCGCTGTAGGGTCCAAGTCGACTGGTTGGTCGATATGCTCTCATCTGACCAATTTCTTATTGATTGCACAAAATCTGCCATTACTTTCAAAAGGAGACTAACTTTATTTCAACAGCCTTCCAGCATTATTCCTTTTTTTTTTTTTTTTTTGGGGGGGGGGAGGGTAACACAACCAGACTACCCCATTCACCAGTTTTGAATGGGCCCAACCTAACAGACACTGCCAGATGTAACTTATTTAACATTTACTGAAAGTTTAATCAGATTTGGCTCCAAAGTCACTGACACCATGTAAAAGAAATCATTGCTGTGGCTGCATTTTGTGGCCTAAAAGCTGAATTTGCAAGCAGCAGTTTGTGTATCGCAGCTCAACAACCAACATGTCAGATGGTCTAAAAACAGCAGCTAGCTGGTGTGCTGTATTCCTCAATAGTTCTTGTGCTGGATCACCAGCGGACGTAGTTCTGTTTTAAGAAATCACATGAATCTGGGTTGTTGGTCTGCACTGTCTGTCTGTTTTTATCATTGCAGTATAAAATAACCAGGTCACTGATGATGATTTAATATGCTGCAATTACTAGATTTTATTGTTGTTTGTCGAGAGAAAAGATAAGCCTTTGTTATTATCACAGTGGTGTTACAGCAGCAAAGGGGGATAGTAGATAGTGCAAACTTGCTGGAGCGTGTGGAAAATATAAATGAACAAAAATTATACATAAGTACTGTTGATATTGCACAGATTTCTCTGGATATGCAGAATATTGCATGCATCTGTATATTGAAAAACAATGCTATGCCACAGATTCTTCCACTGAGTAAAAATGTTGATTTATTGAGCCTAATAAGGTTAGCAACCCCTTGATTGGTTGGGTGCGATTTCAGGAAACCAGCATTTTGTTTGGTTAACTGCAGCTCTAATCAAGTCTGGCTCTGAGCTTTGCTGAAACTAGTGAATCTCAGCAGGCAAATTTCCTCTTTTTTAACCACATTTTTATTTTGGTTGTCAACCTCTTGAATCATGTTGGTGGTTGTTCTTGTAAGTAAGGTCTTCCTATTATGGATAACTACTGTTTTCCATACTTTCTGTCGGTGTTTCTGTGAGTGAATCGTTGTTTCCTGGTAAACACCAAGGCTGCAGGGTAAACTCTTAAACCGGCAAATATGCTAAAAACAGCATGGATTTTCTATTTTCCTCTAAACATTCTCTACTGACTGAAACCCCACTGAGTGACAGATGGTAGAGGCAGGTAATGTGTATGTGTGTGTGTGTTGTACCTACACACTTTTCAGTACAGTTCCAAGCTTCCCTGGTTATTACTGCCCTGTCTAGAATTAAAATATGACAAGTTTATAAAGGCAACATCACGCCACCCCAGAATGTTTTCGCGATAATCTCGTTCCTCTTTTCAAACAGAAGCAGAAATTGTTTTTCTTTCTGTTTAGCTCTGCATAGTTCAACAGAGGACAGTTTTACATGTGAAATGATTTGAAATAAGTGACGCATTTTTGTCCTCGAGTGACATATTTCGGTGGAGCCTCCCGTCCTCAAGATGTCACCCTAAGAGCCAAAGAGGGTGTGGGTGTGGGTGTGGGTGTGGGTGTGTGTGTGTGTGTGTGTGTGTGTGTGTGTGTGTGTGTGTGTGTGTGTGTGTGTGTGTGTGTGTGTGTGTGTGTGTGTGTGTGTGTGTGTGTGTGTGTGTGTGTGTGTGTGTGTGTGTGTGTGTGTGTGTGTGTGTGTGTGTGTGTGTGTGTGTGTGTGTGTGTGTGTGTGAGTGAGTGATACCGGTGGGGACTTTGACCTGACTATTTGCTATAAAGGTGGGGACTTGTCTTACGGTGGGGACCTAAAATGAGGTCCCCACGGGTGGCAACACCGTTTTCTTGGCCATATTGTTGTTAATAAAAAATGTAAAAGTGCAAAAACGTTTGTTTAGGGTTAGGCATTGATTTGGTGATGGTAAGGGTTAGGAGTTAGATATGAATGGGAGTCAATGGTAAGTCCCCACCGGTATAGAAAAACAAACGTGTGTGTGTTCTTGTACTTGCTACATGGTGAGTACCATTTTCTGCATTTAACTATCAAAGTGAGGACATTTTTACAAAGTGAGGACATTTTGGCCGGTCCTCACTTTGAAACAGCCATGTTTGAGGGTGAAGACTTGTTTTTAGAGAACAGGTATGAATTGAGGTTTGGTTAGGGTTAGGGTTAGGGTAAGGATTAAGTTTAGGCAATCAGTTGTGATGGTTAAGGTTAGGATAAGGCTCTAGGAAATGCATTACGCCTATGGATGTCCTCACTAAGATAGAAGTACAAACGTGTGTGTGTGTGTGTGTGTGTGTGTGTACTTGTTTCTGCTATACCGGTGGGGACTTTGACCTGACTATTTGCTATAAAGGTGGGGACTTGTCTTACGGTGGGGACCTAAAATGAGGTCCCCACGGGTGGCAACACCGTTTTCTTGGCCATATTGTTGTTAATAAAAAATGTAAAAGTGCAAAAACGTTTGTTTAGGGTTAGGCATTGATTTGGTGATGGTTAAGGTTAGGGTAAGGGTTAGGAGTTAGATATGAATGGGAGTCAATGGTAAGTCCCCACCGGTATAGAAAAACAAACGTGTGTGTGTGTGTCACTCTTTCATTATCTCGCTGATTGGAAATCAATGGCTTAAGATGTGACTGATGTTTGGTTTCCATGGCGACTAAGCAGCTTCATATTGGCAGCTGAGAATAACCGGTAAAGAGAAATGCAAGACACTGAAAACACTTTGGCAGTATTTTCTGCTGCCTGTTTGCTGTTTGACAAAACGATTTAATTATGACATTATATGTAATTTGGGTAGATATAACTCTAAGTGCTGCACATGCTGACTCTGTTATCATTTAAGAATATCGATTGATTTTGTAATTTAGAAGCCTAAATACACAAAAATGCTCTGCTCCAGCCATAAAAGATAAATATTAACGACGCACCTACTAACAGTAATACTTTCTGTTACTCATCTGGTTTTAAGATGTGATGTACTGGCCTTCTGATCATTTTATTCCAGTCCAAGTTTCTATTGTGTTGGCTCAGGTTTTGTCAACATTCTGCAGCATTATGTCTCTTGTCATTTAAAGAGATCCAAAAGAAAACTACTCTGTCATTCTGCAGCCTTCATTATAGGCTTTTATTAGCACTATTCATTTTTAGCACAACTTTAAAGCTCAGGTTGTACCAAACAGCCTCTAGGTTCACAGTCATAAGTAATCAGAATCAACTTTGTTTGCCAAGTTTCTACACACAAATAAGGTATTTGACTGTGGTGTACTGTAGTCAGGGGGAAAAAAATGCTAAAAATAAAGTAAATGTTGAGGAGCAAAGAAATAAACTAGAACAATATTAATAATAACAGATTATTTATGGTCTGATCAACTAAGATGTTACGCCGGAGATAGTTTTTCCATTATCTGTTATTCACCATGCTGCATCACTAATTACCAAACTTTTGTTTTCGATGGTGTTATCTTAGACACTTTTTTTTTCTAAATTTGTCCCATTTAAATGCCTTAGACCCTGTCATATGATGACACTTTTCTCTGCCAGTCGGGCACTTACAAGTGCTGTACCTCACTGACAGACACCCAACTTGCAAAATTTGCGCTTGAACTTTCTGAATTAAAAGGAAAACTTAGCCTAACACTGCAATATAAAAAACTGTTTACTCCTCACACTAACACGAAAGCACATGAGCTGTGTTTTCAAAATGTTTGATGAGCATTTTGAAGTGTCACATTAAAAAAAAAAAAAAAAAAGTAGATTCAAAGGACAGATTTGCTAAAACTGTTTTTACACTCGCTCAAGGTGGTTTTTGGCTGTTTGAAAAAAAATTAATGTGCCATTTTTGTTTCCCTCCAGATCACATGAATCATGATTGTGAACCACTAACATGAAAGAATAATTATGCTTTTCCTGATTCCCCCAACATTTCCTCTCCATATTTGCTCCTGTTGATGGCCAGAGTTCTGTTTCTGGTTCTTTGTGTTTTTTAGAAGTTGGCAAACAAGGCTTCAAAGCTACGTCTCCTTTGTTGATTACAGCCATGTGTAACATAGCCTATAGAGCAAACTTCTGAAGACCCAACGCAGCCTAGTTAATCCACTCTAAAGGGACAATAAATAATCAATTAGTCAACAGTTATTAAATTATTATGCAACTATAGACGGGTGATACGTTGAAGTAATCTTTTAAGAAATGTACACCAAAACCCCTGATTCCAGCTTCCTAAATCTAAATATTTTTCATTTTCTTTCCTCCTCTATGACAGAAAACTGAATGTTTTAGGGTTGCAGACAAAACAAGACATTTGTTGACATGACCCTGTTCTTCTTTTGGCTTCCTACTTGAGATGTATCCACACAGGCTCAATGCTGTACCTGCAGCCAAAGGTGCATTAACTAAATATTGACTTTAAATGGGTGAATATTTACGCAATCGCTTATTTTATGTTGTATATTTTTAATTAACTAACCGTGCTTTGTAGATATCTGTCTTCACTTTGACATGAAAGAGACTTTTCATGTAAACTCTTGTCGGTGACCATTATCATGATGTTAAAAGGCAATAAAAGAGGGAAATTTCCAAAACAGGAGGATACATGTTTTATAGGCACTGAAGAGAGGCTCAACAGATAACACACAAACTAAGCAGCACTTAAGAAAGAATGCACAATTCAGGTGGAGCTAGATTTCCATATGTAGGACCTTCATCCATCCAGTTGGACCCTCAGCTAGTTTGCTTTTAGCTTTACGAGTGGCCTGACAGTGTAACAGTAGCCTGCTCTGTATTCTAAACAGTGAATTCTTGTCTCCTTCATTCAGCTGTATAACTGAAGCCTCTGTCAGCCCTAATTCAGATGAAAGAGAGTCAAGCTTTTAGCTGCACTTACAGCAGTCTCACTGTTTCCTAAATGGAGTCAGAATTGTTCTCTGGGTTTTTATGATGGTTTTAGATGCTGGCAGGAAGCCAAACAACAAATCAGCTTTGTCCGATTTGCAGCTGTATCATGGTAGCAACATCCCTAAAATATTGAATTAGGTGTGTGTGTCGCACTGTTCCCCATTGCTAATATTAGAGTGGCCCAGCAGCCTTCTCCTATTCTATTTTCCTCTCTTGTGTTTTTAACCTTAGATTTGAGAAGGATTTAAAAAAAATAACCCACTCGGACACAGTCATGCGTCGGTGCAATCACAGTTTTCCAGCTGATTGAATTGAGTAAAAAATGTTTGGGTAAGATAAGTCAGCTAATGTTAGCGGATTTTCTGCCTCGACACTCCTGCTGAACTGAACAGGTTTCGCTGTACGTTGCACAGCAGCTCGCAGATGCAAAGATCCAGCAGCATCGCAGTAGCCATGAACCAGCGTTGTCTTCAGCTCTGAGCTCCAAACACATGATGTTTGAGTTTGCCAGCTCATGGCAGTGACATTTATCTCACTGTGTGTTTACTTTAGCAATAGGTTTCATCTCCTCTGCACACAACTTGTGTGTACATACTGAGCATATTTGTATGTGTGCGTGTCCTCGGGCAGGCAGGTATATCTTATAAAATGAATTACAGCTACATCTGGTTTTCTGATTGCATAATCCCAGCATGTGTGAGTCAAGGAGGTTGACTGTTTAATGTCGGGCCACGTCAAATAAAACCCTGTGACTGATGAAGCCTCCCCTCTAACAAAAAAATATTCTTTTCCTCCCTGCAGGACCCATATATCTTTGAGCCCAACTGTCAGATGAAGGTGGATGAATTTGGCTTTTTCATCACCTGGAAGAGTGAAGGAAAGGTACAGTTTCCACCTTTTCACCTATGTGTGCTCTATTGTCTGCCAGGGGAGAGAAAGGTGTTCCTATTTAGCATTTGGGGGAAGAAAAGCTTCCTGGCACAAACTTCACCTGGTTCCTGGAAACTTCATAAAAATAGAGAAGTGCACCTATTCATCAGACATGCTTTTCATCCTATGAAATTTTTCAAAATATGCATTATTAGATTGATTTCTTTCATATAATGCAGCCATTGTTTTGTTTTTTTTATTAATCATATATCAAGTTAAAAATCAATTTGCAGCAAAGATAACGCCTCCATGTGTCCTTTAGTGTTCTGCTGCTGTCAAATTAAAAAAAAAAACTATCCTAGTCTTTCAAATGGCTGCTTAACAAGCCTGTAGAACAAAAATGTTACTGTCAGTTAGAGCTGCAACAATTAATCAGTTCAGATGTTCAGAGGTTGTGGCGTCGCTGCTGTGTTGATTATTACAAACGATCACTAACAAAATGCACTGTGACCCATCTGTGTTGTTTTCTCTCCCTCCTCACTTCCTATCACGTTTTTCCCTCCTCCTGTACCTGTTTATGTCTTCTGCAGGAAGGCCAGGTTCTCGAGTGTTCCCTCATAAACAGCATCCGAGTCGGAGCCGTCCCAAAGGTGAGAACCTGGCAAAGACCATTTCCTCGCTTCTGCTCTCACTAAATCCTCGGCCCACCCCGACTCGGCGCTCGGTCCTCTGCTCCTGCGGTGACGCTCTCGGTGAAGCCTCGGGAAGCTGCCACGTCATGCACATTATTCATGCTTAAATTAGCCGAGCCTACAGCGGTGTATTCTGTGCTTATAATGACTGATCAGGGACTCCCAGCTGAGTTCTCGCTGCCGAGCTTCTCTCTCAAATACCACATTCACTAGGGGACCCAGCAGAACATCAACATGAAATATTGAGCTCATCAATATTTATACAGCTCTGGCTCGGATTAGCCACTGGTTGAATCTGAAAAAGGCTTTTTTTTTTTGCAGCCATGGCTTGTGCTTTTGACCTGGAGACGAATATTGGAGAGTATCGGAGGTTCTTTCAGGCTCTAGAGAACTGCTGGGTTAAAGGAGTTCACACTGCAGGATCAGAAACACCGAGGTGTGAGACGTTCTGTCGCGGTCAGGATAGCTTTTTCTTATCCTGTAATGGGAAAATGAATCCTGAAATAGGCAAGAAGTACCAACCAGGTGCATCATTCAGACCATATTATGCACATTTACTGGTTTATAATTTGATTTTAGGTCTGCTATGGTACATTTTCCCACTTTCTTGTATAAAAAAATCCCTTTTTTCATGCGTTGCTTTAGCAACTCTTCTTGTTTTCTGTCTGAAATACTGTTGGAGCTCCTTAGTCGTGCAAATGTGTTGCAGCAACGCAGATAAGTAACAGTGGAAAAGTTTACGTTTCAAACTACGGGTCGACCGATAAGGCTTTCTCAACACAGATACTGATTATTAGTAATAAAGGAGATTGCTAGCCTGTCAGATAAGATCAAATACAATGTTATTATGCTGCAGGAAATTCTTGTGCCACGTATTACTTAGAAAAAATGACAATACTGTGAGAATAAATACAGTGACCTATAGAAAAGCAGCAAGATTTAAGTAAAATGCATTGCTAAAACTAAGATAAGTCAGCTAAAAGACTAGAATAGAAAAGTAAGAACTAATCTGGCATAGATACTGAAGAGGTAGAATAGAATAGAATAGAATGTCATTTATTGTCACTATACACAAGTACAATGAGATTTAGAGCATCTCCATCAGTGCAAGATACATGTAATAAAAATCACAAAAAAGGATAAGTTAAAACAGTTAAAAAGAATAAAAGTGCATGGTCAGTGTAAAGTAATATTGCAAAAAAAAAATGAAATACTGCATGTGGATTTATAGTAAAAATGCAAATCCTGGTGTCAGAATTTAGTATAACACAATCTCCAACATAAAACTTTCTTGATAAGTTTTTGTTTCTATGTAGCCCTGCGATAGACTGGCGACCTGTCCAGGGTGTCTCTTGCCATGCAATGTTTTTTGTGTTAGAGAATCATTTGGTATGGACTTTGTGCTTTAAGTTTGAAGACCTTTTTATATGTGCAAAATTTCGCTATATAACACACTTAAAACAAAGGGGAAACCCCAAAAAACAGAATATGAGCTTCTTAAAGGCAGCTGGCAGCCAATTACTACCATATTTAGCAGGTGGAGAGCCAGATACACAAAGCTGTATGCGCTCTTT
Source organism: Acanthochromis polyacanthus (assembly GCF_021347895.1). Classification (NCBI taxonomy): domain Eukaryota; kingdom Metazoa; phylum Chordata; class Actinopteri; family Pomacentridae; genus Acanthochromis; species Acanthochromis polyacanthus. The sequence continues at coordinate 5,574,494 of NC_067128.1, forward strand.
GTGTATAAAATATTGATTCATGCGGTGTAGCGTAGACAGTGACACATTATATTGTAGTATTTGGCTCCACGCCTGCTGTATAAATTATGAAGGCTGTTATTGGAGTAGCCGTATGGAGGCTGGCTTCTAATCATTAAACCCATCATGCTGCTAAAAGTAAGACGCCTGACAGGAAACACTGTTTACAATCATTCCTGGGTTGTGTATTTGATGCTGACAGCAGCCTGTTGGGTTGTGTTTATGCACATGTGTGAGGACACGTATACAGATACTACAGCCTGATAGCTCAAACGCTGTTCTGGGCTCTGTAAGCAGCAGACGACTGATAGCAGGGCTTCTCCTCTGAGGCTAACATGGTTACACAAGCCCTGAGAGCTGTTTCAAATAATCCAATGAGCGAGGGAAGATGAATGCGATTGGATGATTGCTGGCTGGGATCTTAAAGTGCCACGGCCTGCTGCCTGCTTTTGTTAATTCAATCATGCAAACATACATCACCGTCTTCCCCGGTGACGATTATGGCACTGAAATGATGAGAGGGAGGAGTGGTGCTGCGTTTCTGACAGCGGGAGAAGGATTTCATGGATTTTCTGTTGCACTGATTGAACAGGAGTTTACTCATTTACCAGGCTGAAATGAGTTGTGGAAATTCTGAGGAATACAACTAGAACAGCTGAATGTCAGAAATGTCTGATATCTTACAAAGTGTAATGCACTTACAAGTATTTCCAACATTCAGTGAGGATTGTTGTAATTCATTTAGCCTTATAAATGCATCAGAATATCTACAATGCTTGTTGTGTCTTTTCTGACATTTTATTTCTCTTTAAAGGTGTTTCTTGGCCTCTTTAAGTCTTCATGCCATGTATTCAGATGCCTCTTTGTCCACCAATTTCCTACTAAATTCTTCTTCTTTGTTTGTAAGGATCCTAAGATCTTGTCATCGTTTGAGGCCATTGGAAAAACAGAAACCGACCTGGAGGGCTGCATCATCTGCATCTGCAGCGGCACAGACCTGGTCAACCTGAGCTTCATGTTCATGGTGGCAGAGAACCCAGACACAGCCAGGGTATGTGCACTTATATCCGCTGCATATCCATGGCTCTTACTATATTTTAACAATGAAAAACCTCACTCTGCATTGTATGTTTGTATATGCTGATATACAAGATGCGATCCAAAAAGACTTGGCCTTTGAAAATCTAAAAAAAAAAAAAAAAACCATACCCTACTTAATTTTAGGGTAGTGTCCTTGTGCATCGACACTCTGCTCCCAGTGCTCCTGCAACGCTTGAAACGTTTGCTGGAAGCACTTCTATGTACATGAAACCCGTCAAGCACTTTTTGTGATGGTCACTGAATCTCCTATTCTGTAAAAAAGAGGAATACGTATATGTAAATGGCTCCTTCTTTAGTCTTACAGATTGAGGTTCTTCCCCTAAAAAAACTCCGTTTTTTTTTTTGTTTTTTTTTTTCTGGATGGTAGCTGCAGACCCACCTCTCGTCCATTACGTGAAGGTTGGAACATCCAGCTGCTGACTCGTGCAGACTATGATGTTTGCTCTGTTCCATTCTAAAATTCGTGGATAATTTGTGTTAGCCATCCCACACAACAGCACATATCACAGTCCAAAAAGGCAGCTTTGATGCATTTAAATTGATTCCCATGTAGGAGTGGGCGGTCTGACAATCTTATATCACAGACGATCTTAAATTGGCATATCACCTGCTTTTCAAAGGAAATATAGTGATTGCGTCTTTAAGGAAGATTTTTAGTGACAAAAATGTACCAGTAGGTAGCAGACCAACAACCTGAAAGAAGAATCAAAGCAGATACAAGTCACCACTTGCAGTCAGAAGTTTAACATTGAAATTCCAATGAAAGCAGGTGCACAGTTTGAGTTTTCCTTCAGCCTTGAATTGAAGTGACAGACTTTGTATCCAGGCAACTGTATGCACACAAAAAAAAAGTGAATCATGTGATTCCGAGTTCAAGTAAATCTCAGATCCCGATTCTTCCCCAAAAGATTCTTCTTTGGCCAGACTGGTCATCCCCATGCTCATAATGATCCCAAAACATGTAATCTGTAATACAATGTAAACCCAGCACTCACACAGAGTGCAATTAATTAAACATTTCCACATCTATATACACAAGTATATAAAGGTTAAAAGAACACCCGGCACATCAAATAGCTAACTCTAAAAAAAAAAAAATCATCTGAACAGCCGGGAGAATGGTTCATATTTCAGCTCCTACACAAGGCCTTGATTCGTTCTGATAAATAGACACATTTTGAATGACTCATTTTCTCTCACCTCATCTCTGCTGCTGTGTTCCTCCTGCATGCCTGCTTTTGCTGTTATTTTTCTTAGACTACCACCAAAAATTGGCTTTCTTTGGTGCTGTAATACAAACACCTGACACCTATGAAAAGACCCCAACCAGTGAAAGTTGGTAATACTTTCTGACTGCGGTAGATCATAAGTTCTATTATACTTGAAGTGCACAGACAAAACTTGTCTTTTCATGGTCTTTTTCGACACTAAGGAAAATATAGCTTAAGATCCAGTATTTTGACGAAGGTTCGATCGACTGCAGAAGATTACAGGCAGCTCTGAGGCAGAAGAAAACTCGAGGAGAAAGAAGACAACAGTTAAAGTCAGCTATCTTCTGTTTAGTGTGGCCCAAAGGCTTAGGAGTAATTGAAAGACGTAAAGCCGAAGCAAGAAGGAGCCCCTTTGACATCTCAGAGTAATCTTTGTCAGCCTGAGGGACGTCTGCCATATAGCTCAATAAATCCACGACACACAAATAGTTTTTGATCATTTGCACAAACTTGCAAAAAATTATTAAGTGCTGAGAGACACTCAAAAGGTCTGCTGGCAGCGATATAACGCAGAATGAGTGAGAGTCGCAGCTCACTGTCAGCCTTGATGAAAATGTTTTTATGTAATTTATTCAAAAGTGTCAACTTGAGCAAAGAATTGAGAATCAGCAGCCGCTTTACAACAAACTGAAACTAGATGCTTAGTGCCAGCACAGATCTGTTATTTATCACCGTAGCGTTGGTGTTTGTTCGTCATGCTGGACATATTCACGCCACGGCCTTCAGCTGGGAGGCCCGATGGTTGAAGGACAAACACACACACATTCAGGTACATCGGTTTAAAACGCAACCGTCCCTGCCATTTATGTCCTTCACACACAAACACACACACACACACACACACAGACATAAACACAGCACGACACCGCCAGCTCCTCCCAGCAGGAAGGTGGCCGTAGGTAGGCGACCTCGGGAGCTGACAGACTTATTTACATCACGTTCACACAAACACGCAGGGCTTCACCAACACCCCACGCCCAAACACGCCACCCCTGCTGCACCCGTTATCTCCTTAAATGTTTTTATAATGATGTCAACGATGATTTGCTGTCGAACTGGAGGAGATAAAGGTGCAGAGAAGGGGCTCCGAATCGATTAGTTGCTGTTAATAATTTATCTGATTAAAAAACATATGAAACGTCTGAACCCTAAAACCTGACGGTGAGTTTGAAAGATATGTCTTTAAAAATTGTGAAAATTACAACATTGATCAGTCAGAAACTATAAAAACAGAGAAAACAGTATTTGAACTACTCCTCATGTGCCGTTAAATTGGGAAAATGATCTGAATCTAAGCTAAGAATTGTAATATTTCCTCAAAATGACTGTATTTTACACATGTATTTTTTTATTTGCTCTAACTATATTCTGTTAAAAGCAAAACATTCTTCACTTCTTGGTGCAATCATGAAACCGTGATTGATTCACATTACAAAAAATAAAGGACTTTTCAGCTGAACTGCATGTTGTTGCATTGTAAAGGTAATTTTTATCCGGTGTATCTTATTGATTGCTAACTTTTGGATAAAGAATTCATTCAAACTTCAGATTCTTGTCCTCGGCATTGTTTTGCATCAGGCAGCGTATTCATGCAAGTTCCAAGGCCACCTACAACTATTTGTTCATTGTTGCTGCTCACAACCTTGCAGCAGCTCGCGGTTTGTTTGTTTGTCAGGTTTATGCGTTTGTGTGCGTGTCCTGTCAACATGCTCGCCTACGTGTGTGAATTAGTAGGAGATTCATTTACTTTTATTTCCACAAAGACGCTAAACACAATGCAAACTGGATCCACATTTCCCTGCTGTATGTTGGTCAGCGGTGTTTGTAGGGCAAAGGAGTGTGTGTGTGTGTGCTGAATCTTTGTGCTTGTTTGTTTGCAGAAGTGGATCGAGGGTTTGAGGTCAGTGATTCACAACTTTAAGGCCAACAACGTCTGTCCAATGACATGCCTGAAGAAACAGTGAGTAGATTTCACAGCACGCTCCCTGCATGCTCCAATTACCAACACTTTAGACGTTACATACAATCTCCAAGCTTTTCTCAATCAGCCCCTCTAATGTGAGTTTCTCCTCCTTGTTTAGTTGGATGAGAATGTGCTTCCTGACCAATGTGAATGGAAAGATCCCCGTCAGAGGGTAAGACAAAAGTTTTTCTCCTTTATGAACCCATTTTATATGACTATGATTCACTCATCTTCACCTTCTTTTGTTTTTCCTCCTTTGTCTTTTACAGCATTACACGAACATTTGCGTCAGGCAAGACGGAGAAGGGCATCTTTCAGGCTCTGAAGGATCTGGGCCTCCCCAGTGGAAAGGTCAGAGACAGTCTGTTCAAGTCCAGCAAATGTTAGTCTATAAGTGGAGTCTTTATCGACCAAGTTTGGATGCAGAAAAAAAAAAGAACTCCAACTCCACAGTCACTCAGGCTGGGTTTCTAAAACATGTGTTGAAGCACATTTTTAAGTCTTGCATGAGGAAAAGTGAATTGAAATGGTAATATTCAAGATACCCACTCAGTTTCACAAAAACATTTGTACACTTTGCCTGACGTGGTCGTTGACTCTTTTCCAAAAAGCGTTAATGTGCAAAATAGGAGATGGAAGGAAACTTTTCACTCATAAGACTGTTTCTGCTTTTTTATTTTTTTATCGTATTTGCCTCTGAACAGCTGAAAACACGGCAAAATCCAGTTTACCTGAAAGAATAATTACAACTAACCCAATGGAAAGTAATCCCTGAATAATTATCTCTCATAGATGGACAAAGTTTTGCTTATTCTTCTTTTTTGAAGCTTTTTGGTTGATTTGTTTGTTTTTTGTCATAACTCAATTCAGTGTTATTGCAAATTCACAATATATGTCATCTCCCAGCATGAATTATATTACGAATTATAAACAGAGAACCTGAAACCCAGAAATCCAAAGGGTTCCCTATGAGCGACAGTGGGAAGGAACAAAAAATAACCTTGAACCTCCAACAGAACCAGTCTCAGGGAAGGCAGCCACCTGCCTCAACCGGCTGGAGTAGGGATAAGTTGGGTGGGGATAGTGGTGGGAATAACGCGTCCTAAACTTTAAACTGTTGCGGTCTGTAATGTGAAATGAGCTGTCATTTGTTTGTGTGTTTTATAAACGTGTTTATTCCCATATGATGCACTGTGACATAACCTCGTAAAGGATTGTGGGTCAGATGTAGTTCAACATCTGGCTATTTTTTTCACACTACATTTGATATACTATGTCGTGGGGCCTGCTAAATCTTAGCATACAGTGTGGAAATATGTATAAGTACACTCTTTCTTTTCTTTTCTCTTCCACAGAATGATGAGATTGAACATTCAGATTTCACTTTTGACATTTTCTACGCGCTCACACAGAAGATCTGCCCTCGAACGGACATCGAGGAGCTCTTTAAGAAAATGTGAGTTTCCTGTTTCTAATAAACCCGCCTGCTCTTTCCTCTGCACAGTGATTTTCCATGTTTGCTGATTTTTGCACTTCAGAAATAATAACAATGTTAACAGCGGTACCCCAGGGTTGAACTGTACCTGTGTAGCCTAACAGAAGTGTTGAAATATTCCCCGATGAGAGATGAGCATCGTGTTCGGAAAAAATCAGGACAAAAATGTTTCTGCGCCTGCTGCACTAACTACGCCTGGACGGCCTAACCTGCTTCCACAGTTCGACATTAATTACATTCAACCTAATGACAACATTGAAAATAGAGAGTGATGATTAACATGTAAAAGTTAACGGAGTACTTTTCTCATTTTAACTGTGTGAATGACTGAGAGTTTCTATTTTTTTTAAAAAGCGTAACACTCTGTTGTTTTGTTCTTTTTCTAATTAATTCCTTTGCAGCAATGGGAACAAAACTGATTATTTAACTGTAGACCAGTTAGTCAGCTTTCTGAATGAAGTAAGCTCTTTACATTAACTTCTCTGTGTGTTTGGCTTGAGCTTTCTGCTACCTGCCTCCCTGCTGTACTTCCCTCCTGCCCCTGGTAGAAGTTGCCCCTCCGACCTTCATCAAACCTGCATCCATGACTTTTACAGAATATTTAACTTTTAAGGGCAAATTCCACCTCCTCCCTCTTGTTCTGCATGCTTGGACATGTCTTGCCGCCATCGTTGCCGCCGCTGCCTCCCCTGCTTTCCCTCTCCATGTCCGATTGGTGTCGCCATAGCAACCAGACTTCCTTTTTTTTTTTTTTTTTTTTTTACCTGCATCCTGTAGCTTCCTGCTTGGTTTCATCTCATTTCCTGCTGTGCTGTTTTTTCCCCACCGTGTTTTTCTACCTGCTTGGTCACGTGTGCCGCCGCTTCATGCCTTCAATCAGATTAATTCCTCCACCTGCGCTTGGCGAGTGGGCAGCGGCTCCTTAATGATGCTGTTGTTTTCGTTCCAACGCACGACTTCCACTGCTTTCAACGCGGCATTTAAACGCTGCACCTGTTGGCGTGATTCACAGTTTCTGTGACCTACATGCTCCCTGTTGAATGCCACAGTAATATTTAAAACAGCTCTACCGACTTAGAGGTTCAACTCTAAGGAAAGGCTTTTAATATATTCTATTATACGTTTTTAAGGGGAGACACTACAGGTGAAACAGTAGAATATGAAATAATTTAACAGATATCAACATGAAACTTATCCACGTAGTGACTTACATCAAGACTATAGTTTTTGGTATTTCTTAATCTTATTTATTTATGTAAATGAGACATTATGTATCTAAAACAGGGCTGCTACTAATGAATCTTTTCCTTGTCAATTGTCATATTGATTATTTACTCAATTAAAAGATAAGTTTGAGCTATAGAATGTTACCTGAAATGGAAAATATTCAGTTTATTGTCATAGAAAAGGACAGAAACCTGAAAATATTCTAATTTAAGAAGCTGCAATCAGAGAATTTCGACATTTTTTTATTCTCTTAAAAAAATTACTGAAACTGATCAATCAGTTAATCATTGCCAGTCTCATCATAAAATACCCTAAAATATATACATTTCCAGAACAGAAATCTGAACATTAAATGAAATTCTTACATCATTTTGTTGACAGGTATTCTGTATTTAACACTCCAGAAATAACAGACATACTATTAACAGCCAAAGAAAAAGTCCAATTTTTATGGATAAAAAGTTTTTCAAATCAGGTTATCAATAATGAATGAACAAAACTCTTTGTAGAAAACCTTAGAATACAGACAGGAATAAAATTAGAAAATTAGTGCTGCAGCTCTGGATATCTGGCTCAGTTTGAGGAAAATCTGAGAAAAGATACTACTTAAATAAACAACTTAACCTAAACTTTGATTGCTTACTTTCAGACAGTTCTTTTTGTATTACATTTAAATATGTTAACATATGTAATTGTAGGAATATATATCACAATTGTACTCTTTTTGCATTAAGAAAACTAAACACTGGATGAAGTCAGGTTAAGATTTTTGTGTCATTTTGTTGACGTGATAAGTTAGAGGTTTATACAGAGGGTGTCTGTTTATGACTCCATGAATCAGAAAGTACTGTCAATGGATAGAAAAAAAGAAATCCAATTTTGCCATTTTTTTTTTATTGATAGATTGTTCTATAAATCATGTTCTGAATGAGAAATGACCAAACCTTTCTGTAAAAACCTTCAGAATATGGATGGAATTCAACTGGAAAGTTTGAGGTCAAACAGAGAAATTGGCCTTAAGCAATAAATATTTTAAAATTACATGCATTTTTAAACGGAAACAGTAGTTTACATGTCGATTACTTACAGTAAAGCTATTACAAGTTTTCTCAAATGTTGTGCCAACATGTGCAAACAAGGCATTATTATTAATAATAAACTGTAATAAATATACACACATTTCCTTAGATATTTGATAGACAAAAAACACTTAAACATGTATAGTCAATGTTTTATTTCCTCAACTAGTCTAAAAGTAGATGTGTTGTGGAAGCAAAATATCACAAAATCTCAAAACTGACCAGTGCAGGACAAAACTGTGCCTTTGCCTAGAGTGTCTCACCTTAAGCAATAAGAAATTAAAACATTATTAACTCCCATGAGTTAAAAATTTCCCAGCAGACATTTCAGATGATCAGAGTGTAGAAACATGTTGCATTCGTTTGTCCTCCGTCCTGTGTGTTGTCAGACCCGTTTGTTTTTATCCAGTCTGTGTTTGGAAGTAGACTTTGGATGTGTGGATGACTGAGTGTTCGCATGTCGCTCCACAGAACCAGCGCGACCCGAGACTGAACGAGATCCTGTTTCCGTTCTACGACCCAAAGAGAGCCATGCAGATCATCGAGAAGTACGAGCGAGACGACGGCCTGAAGAAGAAAGGTAAAAAAAAAAAACCCAAACAAAACAAGCAAATGAATCCACAGAAAGGTGTGGAGGGAAACAGGACACAGAAGAACATTTAGGCTCTGCTGCCATCTGCCTGTAGAACCTTGAAACTACAACATCACGCCAGATTACTGATAGTTGAAACTGAGATTTATTTAAGCCTCTGTCGTCTTTTTATTTTTCCTATCATGACAAATTGACAAACAGTTGTACAGACAGTTCTGCTTATTAATGAATACTTATAGCATTTGGGCGGTAGTTAAAACAAATCTGTTTAACAGGCGTTTTTGATGCAGCCTCACAGAGATCTGATGTTTAATAATAAATGACCTGAACCCTGCACCTGTTGCATTATCGGTATTACAACTTGTCTGAAATGTCGTATTTAAATCAACCTCCTCCAGGCCACATGTCCAGTGACGGATTCTGTCGGTACCTGATGTCAGATGAAAACGCTCCGGTGTTTCTGGACCGGCTGGAGTTGTACCAAGAGATGGACCAGCCTCTGGCTCACTACTTCATCAGCTCCTCCCACAACACCTACCTGACCGGACGACAGTTCGGAGGGAAGTCCTCAGTAGAGATGTACCGCCAGGTGCTGCTGTCTGGATGCAGGTATGGAGAGATGTGGTCTGTTAAAGGGGAATATACACAGTATAGCAACAACTACGGTCTGTAATTGTGTTTGCATTATGAACAAGACTGACAGAGTTAAGACCTATTAGATATTTTGTTTCACAGATGCTTCGTCGTTTCACAAATAAGATGAAACCTTATTAATCTTGAATAAAATCACAGTGTATCACAGCCATCTAGAGTTTCTATTGACTCCTACAAGTCTGAATTTTCTACGCTGAAATAAATGAAATGGATAAATCTTTGTCACAAAAAACAATCATGCATCAAAGATTTTTTTATAGATCTGACAAAATCTGCTGGGTCAAAAATATACATACAGTAAATCTAATATTTAGTTAAATGTCCTTTGATCATTTTCACCTGCATTATTTACTTATGTAGCTGTCTGCAAGCTTCTGGTTTTGGCCCAGTTATACTAAATTTATTGGCTTTCTGACACAGACTTGTTCCTCTACCACAGTCCACAGGTTCTTGATGGGATTTAAGTCAGGATTTCTTCACTACTTTTGATGTGTTTCGCCTTTTGACAAAGGTGCATGGATTTCAATGAGTCCATCAAAGGAAATTAGGAGTTTTAGGATTCACTGGAAATGCAAGACTGTCATTTATGTAAACTTTTGTTCACAACTGTGCCTAACATGATAAAAATAGTTCCTGGTGGACAAATGGATATAAAACGACATGTGGATAAACTGCAGCTCAGTTATGTTTGTACGATATGGCTCAAATTCCCAGACAGTTCTACACTATAAAAATTCCAGACTAAACTTGTGACACTGGTTGTGTTTTATGTTTTGTGAACATCAGTGGACTCCAGTGAGATTTTTGTCGTTCCAGGTGTGTGGAGCTGGACTGCTGGGATGGGAAAGGAGAGGACCAGGAACCCATCATCACTCATGGAAAGGCCATGTGCACAGACATCCTGTTCAAGGTGAATACACAGAACTACAGAAGAGTCTGTCTCATCTACCTGACCGTTGTTTCATGTCTGCTGCCCCCTTGTGCTGACAGTTCGGTATTACATCTATCATGTCTTCAAACCTTTCTTCTCTTTTTACCTCAGGATGTTATTCAGGCCATCAAGGAGACAGCGTTTGTCACATCAGACTACCCCGTTATCCTGTCCTTTGAAAATCATTGCAGGTAGATGTGAAGTTGAAAACGACTTTTTAAAATGTTTTGTATATTTTCAGATTCAATACAATCTGCATGTGTGTTTTTTGTTTGTCACTAGTAAACCACAACAGTACAAAATGGCAAAGTACTGCGAGGAGATCTTTGGTGACTTCCTCCTCAAACAGCCTCTGGACAACTTCCCGGTTTGTCTCCTCTTTCTGATGCTCACTTTATTACAACTGGATGACAGTCATTAAGATTTAAAAGTGGGATTTTCTCCCTTGCAGATTGAATCTGCGCGCCCTTTACCGTCTCCCAACGACCTCAAACGGAAAATTCTCATCAAAAACAAGCGCTTGAAACCCGAAGTGGAACAGAGTAAGTAGTGAACCTTCTAATGTTTGAAAATGAGTAGAAAGTATTTTATGTTAACTTTATATGTGTGTGTGCACAAAACAGAGCAGCTAGAGGCCTTTAAGAAACACATGGAGGCCGGAGAGACCAACACCACAGCCATCATTATGGGAGAGGAGAACGAAGACGAGACAGAGAACGGTAAACCCTACAATAAATTAAGAGGCCTGGATGACTTTCTCACATGTTTGTAGAAGTTAGAATAGCTAGAAAACATGAAAAAAACTTGTTCAGATTCACCGAGCAACAGGAAGAGAATCAATATCTGCAGAAAACCTTTGTTCCTGGGTTCATCTCTGTCTTCTGTTTGTACGAATCTGCAGGAGAAAAAGAGGCCGAGGAGAAGGATTTGAATTCAGAGGCGCCCAGCAGTCTGTCAGAAGCAACCAGCGAGAAAGAAGCCAACAGTGTTTCTCAGAGTAACGCCGTCAGTTCAAGGAAAGAAGAAGAACGAAGCAACAGCATCAAGAAGGTGAGTCGGTACTTTGAGGACTGACTGGATTCTAAAACACTGAAATTAATTGTTCAGCACTTGAGTGAAGCAACGGGGTCTTTGGCAGGTGAGAAGAGAACTGAGGTTGGAACTATTTGTACTTTACTGACTCCAGTTGTGCTTATCAATGCTGATTCTTTGAGTTTCAGGTGGTTAGGGTTGCTGTAATGGTCAAATCTTGCTTTTATATTATTTTCCAAGTAAAACTATTCTAATCATATAATATTCTCTATTAAAATGTAACTCAGAGGAGAAATTTTTAAAAATGTATTACATTTTCCTGATTTTACTTTCATACTTTCACTTAAAGTACCATTTTCAACTCATGACTTTTACAGTGTGGTTTTAGTGCTTTGACTTAAGGATCTGAGTGCTTCATCCACCATTACCCATCTCTGTCTGTCACCGTAAACACAGACTTAATATGAAGATTTTATGAAATAATGTAGTTACTATGTTTGCCAACCAGTCTGACTGAACATCTCCTTTAAGGAATGTGGTGATGCAGACTAGTATGTTTGTTGTGTGAAGTGAGTCTCTTCGGTGTGGTTGCTGCAGTCAGAGAAAAGTGTTGTAAACTTACTTTATTCAGCAGTAATGTGCCTCCAAAGGCAGAATAGTTACTGAAAATAATGCTCCGCTTGTTTGAAATGAAGACAAGAGTCCAGTCTTAATTAAAAACTAACTATTCATGCATTTATTTATATTGTGTGAGTTTTATCCATTTGTGTTTCAGGTACCTGATGATGAAGTGACAGAGGTTTCTGAAGCCACTGAAGCAACAGATGCCACAGATATCTCTGAAGCATCTGACCAAGACAATAACAAAAAGGCAAGTGCACGTCTGCCTAAATAACTTAAAATTATTTGAGATAGATTAATCATGTTTCTGTGCAAGCAGCGGCCACATCTCTGCTGAGATTTCCTGTTGTCGTACAATTGCATCGAATGTGGGCAGCATTGTGTTGACTGCAGTCGTAACGTTTGCATGACAGGTCTGTTTAAACATTCAGTACAGCTCTATTTCTATTCTATAGATTGATACCGTCTGTGAATGTTAAATGATTAATCCACACATCTGTCCATCCCACATCCAACCATCCATCTATTGTGGATGGAAAAATCAATACATCGATCAGCAGATGTGTGGATATTATCTATTCATCTCTTTCCATCCACACAGATCCATTTGTCCATCATCTACTGGGCTATCATTGATGTAGTCTATTCCCAGTAGATTCTAGTTCCAAGAGACTGTGTCAAACATTTCCAATTTTATTATTGCCCACAAAGTAGGCAGCACACATGAAAGCACATTGTTTACCTAAAAAAAAAACATAAATTAGGAGCCAAAAGTCCAGTGGAGCTCAATCTGATGGACTCATTCTGTGGGGAAAAACACAGTGGAAAGAATTAGTTGCTTTAATCTTAATATCGCTGTACACTTCCTACTGTTTAGTTATAACGAGCGGAGTGCTGTAGGACTCATTTAAACGTGCTTCTGTCCTGTGTAGGGTGGAGACGTGGCAGAAGACTCTGAAGAGGCTATTATCGCTCAGTACACCTATGTAGGAGCCACAACAAACATCCACCCGTATCTCTCAGCGATGGTCAACTATGCACAGCCCGTCAAGTTCCAGAGTTTCGATATGGCAGAAGGTCAGTTTTTAAGTTGCTTCTCGTGTATTTTTTATATCTCGTTTACAATATTTGAAGTCAAACAACAGTTACTGACAGAGTTCCCAACTTGAAAAATTTGCATAAATGCTCCATAAAGTCGTAACAACAAATGGAAGTCAGTGAAATTTAGGTATGTGAACTGCTGGGTTGTTGATGTCATAGAATCAAAAACATGAGGGAGAAAAGTAAGTATAAACGCCACGTAAATTGTTATGCCAACATTTCATTGGCAATATGTTATTAAAGGCATTATGGAGGATGTTTTTTTTTTTTGCTTAATTTGTCTGATTCACAAAAAATGAATATACTGACCTTTAGTGGACTTGTATGTATGGTCTCTAAAAGAATTTTAAAAAAAAAACTGTGGACATGGCAGGACCTGAAAAACATCAGCCAATCAACGCGCTCGGACCGAGGCGTTTGGTTTGCTCCCTTTCCTGTCAATCAAAAATCTTCCGGCTCAGGCCTAGTTACGTAGATTACGTACGCCTTGGACTTACGTGTTTTCTGTGTGTGTTGCTTTGGTATAGCTTCGTAGTTAGCTGGCGACTTTTTTTGCTCATCTTCTTTTACATAATGGCAGATAAAGATCCAGGGGGACCCAGCCGTAAAAGACAACTTCACGAGTGCTACGCAAGTTTCTGGAGGGGGGCGTTTCTTCGTAAATGTTAAGAGGGGGGAGGTTAGAGGGGGTGAGGGAGAGGTTGTATGTGCGCATGCTACGTTCAAAGTCATAGGAACCTCCTCTAATGCCTTTAAGTTGTAACCATCATTTAAGATAAGCATTTATTAACCCAACAGTGGGGCGATGTGCAGTGTTACAGCAGCAAAGACAATGCAAACATCAAGGAATGTAGTACAAAATAAACTGAAATATACATAAGTACTAATTATAGAAATGACAGTATCGCACAGTGGAAAGGCTTGCAGTCCTAGTTAAGTCTGAAAAGTTATTTATCAGCTCCAATAATGTAATCCTGATATCTCTCACCTCTGTTAACATCTTGATTCATGTGAATTGGGATGAAAATAAATAGAACATTCCACCACTTGTGACCTTCAGCTATCAATGTATTATTTAAATAGTCTGACCAATAAATGAATCTATAGCATCTATGTTGTTTCTCTTTTGTAACCTAAAAGGACATGAACCAACAAGTGAGGAGAACCTAGCTAGTGAAGTAAGACTGCAAAATGAATCTTCTGTACCGTTTCTCCTGTCTTTCAGAGAGGAATATCCACCACAACATGTCATCTTTCAATGAGTCCGTTGGCCTGGGTTACCTGAAGACTAATGCCATCGAGTTTGTCAAGTATCCTTTGAACTGAAGTCATACTTGCGCTGGATTTATCTGAAAAGCTGCAACAAGGTGATTACCAAGGCATCAGAGATATAGCTGAAATTTACCAAATAGGTGTGGGATTTGTGTTAATTTGCTATTTTGTCTCAGAAAAGTTAGCGGTAAATGAAGAAATATCCATGTTCTGTGCTACTACACTGTCAGACACCTTGGATGTTCTGTCATGATCATCACCACTGAGCTCCACTTTACTTCACAGTAACATCTGAGTTTTAACTTAATAGATCGAGGTCACCCAAATGAGAGCTGAGCGACGGGTCAGAGCTGATGTTTTTTAGCCATATTTGTTTCCGCACTGATGTCGGAAAATAACTGGAAGCCTCTGGAGCCTCGTGTACTTTCCGACTGTGCAGCTTGGCCTGACGCTCACATCCACTCTGCTCCCTCCAATGGGACGGCTTGACCCAAGCTGTTCGCGCTAAAAATAGTCCGACGGTCTGTTTGATGCACACAAGCAGTCGAATGAACACACATGTGTATGGAACACACACATGAGCTCCTGTTTTTAAAAAAAGAAAAAATTCCTGAGCGTCAGTGCAGCTACAACAAGCGTCAGATGAGCCGTATCTACCCCAAAGGAGGCCGAGTGGACTCCAGCAATTACATGCCTCAGATCTTCTGGAACGCAGGCTGCCAGATGGTCTCGCTGAACTTCCAAACCCCAGGTACCGCAACACGAACACGCAACCTCTGACCTCACACATGCACATCTCAGAAACAACCCCTGACCTCATATAATCACCCATCAGGCTGAAAGCGTCTTCTGTACGCGCTCAGTAGTTCAACGAGGACCCGCTAATCAACAACGTTCACCACCAGACCAGCTCACATCTGCACACATCCAAATACATACACAAAGCAAGAATAACAAAGACCTGATGAAGAGGCAAGTTGGATTATAAATACTGATTTTAACACTCGGCACACCTACATTTGCAAAGGCACATTTGTTTTTCTGTTTACTGCCTCTATCCCATTAGGGCTACAGCAGTTAATTAAGATTAGCTGTCATCTACTACATTTTTCATCACCTAATTTGATAATCGATTAAGTAATGAATATTTTTTAAGGAGAAAAGTCTGAATTCTGTTACTGTAGCTTCTTAAATCTGAATATTTTCTTTCCTTCTTTATGCCCATAAACTAAATATCTTTGGGTTGTGGACATTTTTTGGACCAGACTTATCCTTTTAATTGAGAAAACGATCAACAATCATTAGCTGCAGTTCTATTTTAGGTAGATAAAGCCTCATTTGCATATTTAAACATTGGATTTTATTAATTCACATTTTGTCTCCCCTTTAACTATGATATGTATATTACATATATAAGCAGAAGGCACTAAAACATTTTTTTTAAATGTTATTCTACTCCTAATATGTTTCAAACAACTAATTTAACACAATCTACAGATTAATCGACAATAAAAGTAGTCATTAGTTGCAGCCCTTCTGATAGTTTGTAGATACAAAGCTGAAACCATGAAAGTTTGTGAACACACTCGGGGTGAACTGAATCAGATTTTATATGATTTTTAAGTTGGAATTACTGGGGATGGGTTCATTTGGCAAGAGATCCAGTAGGAATTCTACTGATGTGGTCGGGGTTGATTTGGGTCAACTGTCATGTTTAAATAAGATTTGTGCCAGTTTACTTGTGCACTAATTATTGGTCTGGCCAATTATCTGCATTTTTACTCTAAAAAATAAATTAATTTAAAAATGCAGCATCTGATTGGGTACATGCCAGTAGCCTCTGACTACCGAAGGACAAACTTAGAAAGCTCTCTAAAATATAAAAATGTGTTTGAAATAAGATTTTCAAATCTACTGCAAAGGGACATTTGTCAGTTCAAATATCATTTATTGTTGCTGCTATCAAAAGCAAATCAGTCAAGAAACGTTTTGTTTTGGTAAGCTTTGTTGCAATTTATGTGCACAAACTTCCAAACCTGATGAGAATGAATACAGATTTATCCCCATAAGTAGTTTACATTCACACGCTTGCCTTGTTTTTTTTCTGTTGGACTCACACACATTTTGAAACCCACCTACATGGTGAGTGATGCCTGTTGCAGAACAGCTGCTGCTGCTTCATGCCCAGAGGCAGAGAAGTCGGACCATATGGCCGGCTGAGAGGAACATGTGCAGAGCTGCAGGCGTGAGGAGTTCACACGAGAGGTGGAGCTTCTGGGGCATGAATAGTTTGAGGGGAGGAAAACAGAAATGTCATCGAAAATGGAAAACCCCTCTCTGAAGTCCACACAAGAAGAGAAAATGAATGTTATTTTGAAGTGTGTAACTGTTTTGATGTGGTCACTGAGCTCCTCCCTCCTGCTGTCCAACAGATCTGGCCATGCAGCTGAACCAGGGAAAGTTTGAGTACAACGGCTCCTGCGGGTGAGAACAGCACTTCTCTCCTTTCGTTCGCTAATTCCTCCCCATCCCGTACCTCCCTTCTCCGCCCCTCTCTGAAGCTCATCAATTATAGCTTGTCACATCTCATTAGCGGTTGCCAGAAGCGACCGTAGCCGCTATCAGCCCCGAGAGCCAATGAGAGCCGTGGAGAAGGAAGCTCCTCGTCTCTCTGCAGTCATCTATCTCTTCCTGTCTCCATCATTGTCTCCATCCCCTGGCTCTAATACTGTCCCCGAGGGCACAGATTTTACTGCTAATGCTGGAAATCTCATATGCGGAGGGATCAGGGAGAACCATCATTACTAATGTTACTCTGAAGGCGCCCCAGTTCCACTCACACAAGGACCTTTTTACACTACATCTTTTACTCCCCATAGAGAAATGTCCAAATAATCTTCACAGAAACATCCCACATTCACATGCTGTGTGTACATTCCTCTCATATTCATCCTGTGTTTGTGTGTCAGGTACCTGCTGAAGCCTGATTTCATGCGGCGGTCAGACAGGATGTTCGATCCTTTCTCAGAGACGCCGGTGGACGGTGTCATCGCAGCAACCTGCAGCGTACAGGTAAGACTTAAATCAGGCAGAAAAACAGCTAAACTCAATAAATACAAAGGTTTTGCAATGCACACATCATCATTTTAGCATGAAACTAATCGATTACCATGAATAATGCAGAGTTTACACAAAGGTTTTTTTTTTTTTATGGTGTTTACTCAACAAAGCTGTAACTAATCATTTTAGCTGTATCTTTATCTGTCCTGCATTGATCAGCAACAATTTTCTGATATTTTTTAGACCCATCGACTGATGAATTAACCGAGAAATAATTAGCTGCGTATAAAAATAATTAATTGCAGCACCACTAAAAACAAAGATGGATTCCTACTTTAGAATGAAAAGTAAGGATGCAACTAGACCTTACTTTCACTGTTGATTATCCTTCCGATTCCTTTCTTGATTAGTAGCTCGGTCAATAAAATGTGAGAAACATGAAAAATCAGTGTTTCCCAAAGGTCAAGATTTTATTCGCAACCAGAACCTTTTCAATGTATCATATGGAAGAGGAAAGAAACTGTAAGATATTTATATTCAGGAAGCGGGAAGTAGAGAATTTGAACTTGTTTTTTTCTTAAATTACTCAAACTGGTTAATTAATAAGAACAGGTGCAGATTAATTGAATAGTTAACAGCTAACTGAATAATTGTTGCAGCTGAACACTGAAACAGATTAATGTACCATCTCTGACGTTCTTAACTTCAGTTTTGGGTCCTTAAGTGATGCAGATGGTACTTTATTGAGCTTTTATCGATATGTTCCTATGAAGTCTGCAGTTGGATAAAATATTGATCATGTTCTCTGTGCTTTCACTTCAGGTGTTTTCAGGACAGTTTCTGTCCGATAAGAAAATCGGTACTTACGTTGAGGTGGACATGTACGGTCTGCCGACAGACACCATCAGGAAGGAGTTTCGTACGCGCATGGTGATGAACAACGGACTGAACCCGGCCTACAATGAAGAGCCCTTCGTTTTCAGAAAGGTACCAGAAAGAAAAGGAATCAGGGTTGATGAAAAACACAGATTCTAATAAAACGCGTATTAATGTTCTATATGCACTGTGATGAAGCTTTTATATGTGGACTTGAGGAACTAGAGAAGAAGGAACAGCTGTCATTTGAGTTAAGACAGGTGGCAATAGAACTAGCTACTTATTCTCTGCTTAAGGGAAGAAATGTATCTAACTCCCCAGTTCATGTTGGGGATTTTATTTCAAAAGTTAATGTATTAGATTCATTAGGACCTAAAGCTCAATTCCAAATACTTTTTGAAATCTGGAAACTTGGCCCTCAGAGCTAAATTTCACCTAATTGCTTATTTTACACAAATGCGTATGTAGTATGATAGAGATTATTTCAAGGTATGATAGATTATATATTACAACCCAGTCTGTTTGCAAAAAGTAAAAATATTTAATTGTGAAATTGTGAAATATAATTATATAATTGTGAAATATATTTAATTGTGAAAACTGAATATTCATCATTCAAGTAGAAATGCATTTATTGTAACTAGTTAGTGTAAAACATTCTGCATCAGCTGTTTAGTTAAAATGATCGTTGGATGTCCTGTGGATGATCAGTACAGATTTCAACATCTAGTGAAACATTTTCGTGGGATTTGGAAGGAATCACAAAAATGATTACAAATCCAAATCTAGAAAGAATCTATAATCAGGCAAAGAAAAACTGTTTGAGAAAGTGGGACAAAAACAATAAATGTACAGTAGTCTGTGTGTTGGTTTACAGATAAAGAAAGGAGAAAAGATAAACTACACAAATGAAGAGAGAAACAAAAGAAAGGAGGTGGAGAAAAGAAATAAAGGGAGGATGAAAGAGATCAGCGATACAGTGCCAAAGAAAGGAGAACTGAGTGTGTAATAGTGCTGCTCTCAGCAGAATAGGAAGTCTCTCAGCCATGACTGTGACTCCAGCTTCCTAACACACACCATCAATCACAGCCTGCCGCAGTGCTGCTCTGCTCACACACAAACCTACACTGAGCTATCAACCAGGAGCATCACGAGCAGAGCTGCTGCTAACACTCACATTACACACAAATACCCTCAAATACCACCACAGTGCACCATGTGGCATGTACAGTGAATACACACCACTGTGAACCGACAATGCACAGCAACACACACACACACACACACACACACACACACACACACACACACTCTACAGCAGCATAGTGTACACACTAGCTACGCTTCTACCTATTCATCTCCACTGAGTATTCTTCAGCCTTATCTCTTACCTTCCTCTTCGTCTTCGTATTAATCATCCTCCTCTCTGCTCACTTATCTCCACACACAAGGCCAGTTTAGATTTTTTTTTCTCAAAGCTTGTGCACACATGAGCTCATCTACAGACACATACATATAGAAATACACAGCAGATATTCTCCATTCCCTGGGTGTGTAGTGGTGGTGGAGATGGCCTTGTCAGTGGTGAGATATGCTCTGTGCTGCTCTGCTATCACACCTTTTCCCTGTATCACACAGTGACTGTCCCCTGATAGTGTCCCCTGCAGTTTCAACCTTGACCTTCCCCTTTAATGATGCTGTTTCTGCTTTAGCTTCAGAAAAGAGGCCATTTCACTGCATAGTCTTGCAAATAAGTGTCTCATTCGCCCATTTTCACAGCAGAATCAGCAGTTTGAGTGTTCTCTCTCCATATTTTTTTCATAACTTTTCCCTCCCAACCACCTTTTCCCTTCTTCCCTCCCTTTCTAGGTGATCTTACCAGATCTGGCAGTACTGCGCATCGCAGTCTACGACGACAACAACAAGCTGATTGGGCAGCGCATCCTGCCTCTGGACGGCCTGCAGGCTGGCTACCGTCACATCTCTCTGAGGAACGAAGGCAACAAGCCCCTGTCGTTGCCCACCATCTTCTGCCAAATCATCCTCAAGACCTACGTGCCCGACGGCTTCGGAGGTGAGAAAACTACAACACACACTCGAATCACAAAGCTTTACGTGCAGCGTGTTCTTTAAATGTGTAAATAAAAGATTACAGGTTTGCTTCACACCGATAGATTATTCACGGCTGATAATAAAGTCACTGCTGTCCCGCTCACCCATTCTCTGCCTGGGGTGGGTTGGTTTTAACATTCGCAGTAATGGCACGGCCAAATGATGATGAGAGTGAATCTGCAGTAATAGACAGTTAAAACGGGCACAAGCATACAAATGAGCAGGACAACCGGAGCTGCCATTAAATAAAGCCAAGGGGCTCTGGCTGAGGAGCCATTACTGTAACCATTAGCCGCCTTCTTTAAGATCTGCTGCCGGATTCACTTCCCGCAGAGACACGGAGCTCAAAATAAAATCTGTTCTCTGTTTAAACAAGAACTGAATTTCTTTTACTGCCTTACCTAATATACTTTCTGAAAATAAAGAATCTGTGATGACATGTTCAACCCACCAGGCTCAGTAAATCTTCTGTTCCTGTTGTCGTCTACTTTACGACTGCATCTCGTTGTGTTTCAGCTATTGTTGACGCTCTATCAGACCCAAAGAAGTTTTTGACCATAGCAGAGAAGAGAGCTGACCAGATGAAGGCGCTGGGCATCGACACGGTAAACAGCAAATTCATACACACACACACACCTCAAGCCTCAGTCTGAGATAATAGAAACTAAGGCTACCCCTAAAGCAGAGTTTTGCCAGTCAAATTGGGTTTGACTGGTCACAACATTTTTTTTTAGAATTTAGTCTTTCCTGTCTAGTTTGATGACAGCTTTTACTGTTCG
This sequence comes from Acanthochromis polyacanthus, assembly GCF_021347895.1. Lineage (NCBI taxonomy): Eukaryota > Metazoa > Chordata > Actinopteri > Pomacentridae > Acanthochromis > Acanthochromis polyacanthus. The sequence continues at coordinate 5,595,678 of NC_067128.1, forward strand.
GATCAACTCTGCAGTGACTAGGAAGGGTTAGAGTGATAAAATGTTCTAACGCTGCATGAACCAGGCCTGATTTAGGCCTATCAAGACACTTTATATCTGATTATTAATCATCCTTGTCAGTATGCACTTCTATGTTCTGTATTTTTACTTCTTCTGCACACTTTCCAGAACAGTAGTGAACTTATATTGTATACAGTTTACCCACCGAGACATCCCTTAAAGGTAAAGGCTTGGCCAGTAAAATAAGCACACCTTCACTTCAGGTTTCAGCTTCTCTCAACTTGAAGAATTAGTCGAATCAGGGATTTTTTATTTATGTTTCGTCGCACCATCCTTTAGGAAGCAGCCCTCATAAATACACTGAGATACAACGGTCTTTGTTCAATCCAAACAACTCCCTCAAGTTAAATCCATCCTCTATCTGCTGCAGAACGACATAGCAGACGTCCCCAGTGGAAGCTCAAAGAACGACAAGAAGGGAAAGGGTAAAGGAGAAACAGTGAAAGCCAGTGTGACGCCACAAGCCAGCTCAGACATGGCCCAGACCTCCAACGCTGCCCAAAATAACACAACCGAAACCAAGAAGGGTACGTACTCACTTTAAAACACACATACTGAACATATTCAAGCTGTATGAGCACAAATTAAATCTCATTTTTGTCCTCCTGCTGTCGTTTTAGATAATGCACTTGTGCCTAACGTCAGCATTGATGACTTAAAACAAATGAAGGTTGGTATTCTCTCTCCTGACTCTTCAGTTCAGCCTCTAAAGTTGTTTGTGAAAGGATTAGCTAATATTCTATGTATAAGTATCAGAATTTATTCCTACTTAGAGTACAATAGAGCAGAGTAGAAATGCTTTAATGATCCCCAAAGTGACCACCACGCCAGTACAAATAAATAAGACATGAAAAAATCCTCTGGAATAAAAGATACACAACAAAGTGTAACATTTACTATGATTTAAAAAGTGAAAAGTGCACCATGAAGTGTCAAATGCTTAATATAAAAATATATAATGAATACAAATTTAAATAAAATGACATCATCTGTGTTATCTCATCGTAAAACTGTTATAATTATGGCTCTGTGTTAATATTTACCTCATAATTAAAATACATCATAGAACTAAGTGCTTGAGCTGCAGTCAACCCAAGACTGCTAAAAAAAAATTGCCAAAAATTGGTGGACTGAAATCGTAGCAACTCCTCAACAAAATCATCTGTTGGCAATGAAAAGACAAAATCTGTTCGTTATCTGTAAATTAAATTGGCCTTTGAGTGCACCCTACCTGCTAGCCCCAACAGCCTTAATAATAATATATAATTAATATCATATATAATAAAATATATTGTATAATATAGAATATTTATTCTTAAATAACCATAAAAGATAGTGTTTTCAGCATATTAAATCATTTGATTCTTGTTGTTTTATACTGAAATTCTAACAGACTGGGAGCAGATCAGATGCTCATATTTATGACTTCCAAAAACAAAATAATCTGGTGATCCCAGTACATGAACTATTGAGGAGTAAAATACCGAGTTAGCTGCTGTTTGTAGGTGATCTGTGATGTTGGTTGTTAGTGCTGTGATATTTACACAACTTTTTGTTCATCGGTTTGAACAAAATGCAGCCAGGCAGCTTCTTTAACACAGTATTAAATAGTTTGAAGTAACTGTGCAGTGCACGTTTAACAAGTTAAACCCAGCAGTATCCAGCAAAATTATGAAAACATGCTGCCAAAAATGATGGATTAATCCAGGGAAGTTGCTTCTATAGTGCTTTTCTCATGCCAAAGAGAAGGTGGTTGGATTAGAGCATATTAACCAGTCAAAATGACCACTACAGCCCAGGTAACTACAGTACAACCTTTTTCTCAACATGTCCTGTCAAAAATAACTCAAGCATCTCTCTCTCTCTGCAGACCTACCTTAAACTGATAAAAAAGCAACAGAAGGAGCTCAACACTTTAAAGAAGAAACACTCAAAGGTGGGTGGTTGGTTTATGGCATATATGTCTGTCGGTGATGCAAAGAGGCAGCTGCTTATTCTGGACAGTCATTGAAGCTCAAAAAAGAAAAAGACAGAAAGAGGATGAGGAGGGTTCTGCCTTTCATCTTCTACTGACCACCACAGTCCACACGTAAACACATCTTTCATCACAAACACACTCACAGATGCAACCACATAATGAACGTGTTGTAAGAAATTAGACTTGCAAAAGTTCCTTTGACCAGAGCTCACCATAGAGACTCTGGTGGCTCATTCATAGTGGTTGATTAATTATCAGTGTTATGTTCTGTTGTGTAATATATGTATATTAGTAGCATACGGATCCATCTGTTGACTGAATAAAGACAGCAGCTGACTCATTACTCTGCATGGATAACAAAAACACATGAATGTATTTAATTCATAATAACAGTAGCGTGTTGCTGCTGCTGCTGCCTGTTCTGCTGATTATATCATAAGTTTTAGGCTTTATATAGTCTTAATATGGGTTAAAACTGCACTTCAACTCCATCAATAAACACTTGAGTGTTTTGTTTATTTCCCCAACAGGATCAAAATACAATGCAGAAAGCCCACTGCACCCAAGTGGACAAGATGGTGGCTCTGCATGACAAGGAGAAGACGACTCTGGAGAAACTACTAGAGAAAGCAATAAAGAAACGAGGGTGAGGGGAGATCAAAAAGAAAAAGAAACATCTTCAACATTATGTGAAAGAAATTAGAAGGGGGAAAAAATACAAGAGAACAATGACATGACAAAGTAGCACACCACTGGCCAGGATTGTTAAAACTACAAAATTCTGTTTCTGATCTCAGTGACAGAGCCTTGCTGTTGGAGCTAAAATATATAAATACTTGATTTATGACCACATTAGTCAGGTTAATCTTGATAAATACTCTGCCAAGGGACGGAAGAGTAAAACGTCACAGTTTAGTATGTCGTCCAAAATGTCACAAAACATCACAGTTTAGTATGTTGTCGGAAATGTCACCAAAACGTCATAGTTTCGTATGTCGTCCAAAAATGGACAAAAAAAACGTCATAGTTCAGTACGTTGTCCGAAAATGGACAAAAAAAACGTCATAGTTTAGTATGCTACACATTTAGGTCACGCAATGAAGACATCAGCCGGACAATGATGACGCTCCTGATGTTTCACAAAGCCGTTCAGCCATCACACTTATTTTGAACACAAATTCACCTTTCTGTCTTTAACTCATTTCTTTATCATAAGAGCTTGTCCCCATCCCAGCTGTAGGTCAAAAATGTCACAAAAACGTCATAGTTTAGTATATCGTCACAAAATTGACAAAAAAACTTCATAGCTTGATATGTCATCCGAAAATGGACAAAAAACGTCATAGTTTAGTACGTCATCTGAAAATGGACAAAAAATGTCATAGTTTGGTATGTCGTCCCAAAATTGGACAAAAACGTCATAGTTTAGTATGTTGTCCGAAATTGGACATAAATGTCATAATTTAGTATGTCGTTTCAAAATTGGACAAAAATGTCATAGTTTAGTATGTCGTCCGAAAATGGATAAAAAATGTCATAGTTTGGTATGTCGTCCCAAAATGGACAAGAAACGTCATAGTTTAGTATATCGTCACAAAATGGACAAAAAACTTCATAGCTTGATATGTCCTCCGAAAACAGACAAAAAAACGTCATAGTTAAGTACGTCATCCGAAAATGGACAAAAAATGTCATAGTTTGGTATGTCGTCCCAAAATTGGACAAAAACGTCATAGTTTAGTATGTCATCCAAAATTGGACAAAAACGTCATAGTTTAGTATGTCATCACAAAATTGACAAAAAAAACTTCATAGCTTTATATGTCATCCGAAAATGGACAAAAAATGTCATAGTTTAGTATGTCGTCCAAAAATGGACAAAAAGCGTCATAGTTTGGTATGTTGTCCGAAATTGGACATAAATGTCATAATTTAGTATGTCGTTTCAAAATTGGACAAAAATGTCAGAGTTTAGTATGTCGTCCGAAACTCGACAAAAAATGTCATTAGTTTAGTATGTCGTCCGAAACTCGACAAAAATGTCATAGTTTAGTATGTCGTCCGAAACTCGACAAAAAATGTCATAGTTTAGTATGTCGTCCGAAAATGGATAAAAAATGTCATAGTGTGGTATGTCGTCCCAAAATGGACAAGAAACGTCATAGTTTAGTATGTTGTCTGAAAATGGACAAAAAATGTCATAGTTTAGTACGTCGTCCAAAAATTGACAAAAAAAGTCATAGTTTAGTATGTTGTCTGAAAATTGACAAAAAAACATCATAGTTTAGTACGTTGTCTGAAAATTGACCAAAAAACATAATTTTTTTGTCCAAAAAATCATAGTTGGTATGTCGTCCCAAAATTGGACAAAAACGTCATAGTTTAGTATGTCGTCCGAAAATGGATAAAAAATGTCATAGTTTGGTATGTCGTCCCAAAATTTGAAAAAAACGTCATAGTTTGGTATGTTGTCCGAAATTCGACAAAAATGTCATAATTTAGTATGTAGTTTCAAAATTGGACAAAAATGTCATAGTTTAGTATGTCATCCGAAACTCGACAAAAACGTCATAGTTTAGTATGTCGTCCGAAAATGGATAAAAAATGTCATAGTTTGGTATGTCATCCCAAAATGGACAAGAAACGTCATAGTTTAGTATGTTATCTGAAAATGGACAACAAATGTCATGGGGGCAGCATAGCTCAGTGGTTAGAGTGGCCGTCTTGCAACTGGAGGGTTGCGGTTCGATCCCCGGCCCGTTGTGCTCATGTTGAGGTGTCCCTGAGTAAGACACCTAACCCCTAATTGCTCCTGATGGGATTAAAAGGTGATATAAAATTTAAAAAAAAAAACAGTTTAGTATGTAGTCCCAAAATTGGACAAAAACGTCATAGTTTAGTATGTCGTCCGAAAATGGACAAAAGGCGTCATAGTTTGGTATGTTGTCCGAAATTCGACAAAAATTTCATAATTTAGTATGTCGTTTCAAAATTGGACAAAAATGTCATAGTTTAGTATGTCGTCCCAAAATGGACAAGAAACGTCATAGTTTAGTATGTTGTCTGAAAATGGACAAAAAATGTCATAGTTTAGTACGTCATCCAAAAATTGACAAAAAAAGTCATAGTTTAGTATGTTGTCTGAAAATGGACAAAAAAACATCATAGTTTAGTACGTTGTCTGAAAATTGACAAAAAACATAATTTTTTGTCCAAAAATGGACAAAAACGTCATAGTTTGGTATGTCGTCCCAAAAATGGACAAAAAACATCATAGTTTAGTACGTCGTCCGAAAATGGACGAAAACGTCATATGTCGTCCAAAATTTGAAAAAAATGTCATAGTTGTCCATAATTCAACAAAATGTCATAATTTAGTATGTCGTCCCAAAATTGGACAAAAACGTCATAGTTTAGTATGTCATCCGAAACTCGACAAAAAATGTCATAGTTTAGTATGTCGTCCGAAAATGGACAAAAAAACTTATGGTTTAGTATGTCATCCGAAAATTGACAAGAAACGTCATGGGGTGGCATAGCTTAGTGGGTAGAGTGGCCATCTCGCAACCGGCGGGTTGTGGTTCGATCCCCAGCCCGTCGTACTCATGTCAAGGTGTCCCTGAGCAAGACACCTAACCCCTAATTGCTCCTGATGGGATTAATCAGGAATATAAATTTTTAAAAAAAGTTTAGTATGTCATTCAAAAATGGACAAAAAATGTCATAGTTTAGTATGTTGTCTGAAAATGGACAAAAAAACATCACGGGGGTGACATAGCTCAGTGGGGAGAGTTGCCTTCACGCAACTGGAGGGTTGTGGTTCGATCCCCAGCCCGTCATACTCCTGTCAAGGTGTCCCTGAGCAAGAGACCTAACCCCTAATTGCTCCTGATGGGATTAAAAGGTGATATAAAAAAATATTTAGTATGTCGTCCGAAAATGGACAAAAAAATGTCAGTTTTTGTCTGAAAATGGACAAAAAACATCATAGTTTGGTATGTCGTCCGAAAATGAACAAAAAACATTATCGTTCAGTGTGTCGTCCGAAAATGGGCAAAAAACGTCAGTTTGTGTCTGAAAATGGACAAAAACGTCATAGTTCAGTACGTCGTCCGAAAATGGACAAAAACATCAGTTTAGTAAGTCGTCTGAAAACGGACAAAAAACATTATAATTTAGTATGCTACAAATTTAGGTCACGCAATGAAACCAACCCCAGCCACACAATGATGACGCTCCTGATGTTTCACAAAGCCTTTATTTACGTTCAGCCATCACACTTATTTTGAACACAAATTCACCTTTCCGTCTTTAACTCATTTATTCACCATAAGACCTTGTCCCCCATCCCAAAATGTCATAGTTTAGTATGTTGTCTGAAAATGGACAAAAAAACATCATGGGGGTGACATAGCTCAGTGGGTAGAGTTGCCTTCTTGCAACTGGAGGGTTGTGGTTCGATCCCCAGCCCGTCATACTCCTGTCAAGGTGTCCCTGAGCAAGAGACCTAACCCCTAATTGCTCCTGATGGGATTAAAAGGTGATATAAAAAATATTTAGTATGTCGTCCGAAAATGGACAAAAAATGTCAGTTTTTGTCTGAAAATGGACAAAAACGTCATAGTTTAGGAAGTCATCTGAAAATGGACAAAAAACATCATAGTTTGGTATGTCGTCCGAAAATGGGCAAATAACGTCAGTTTAGTATGTTGTCTGAAAATGGACAAGAACTGTCATAGTTTGGTATGTCGCCCGAAAATGGACAAAAAAACGTCAGTTTGTGTCTGAAAATGGACAAAAACGTCATAGTTCAGTACGTCGTCCGAAAATGTACAAAAACATCAGTTTACTAAGTCGTCTGAAAACGGACAAAAAACATTATAGTTTAGTATGCTACAAATTTAGGTCACGCAATGATGACGCTCCTGATGTTTCACAAAGCCTTTATTTACGTTCAGCCATCACACTTATTTTGAACACAAATTCACCTTTCCGTCTTTAACTCATTTATTCACCATAAGACCTTGTCCCCCATCCCAAAATGTCATAGTTTAGTATGTTGTCTGAAAATGGACAAAAAGTCATAGTTTAGTACGTTGTCCGAAAATGGACAAAAAAACGTCATAGTTTAGTATGTTGTCTGAAAATGGACAAAAAAAACATCATGGGGGTGACATAGCTCAGTGGGGAGAGTTGCCTTCTCGCAACTGGAGGGTTGTGGTTCGATCCCCAGCCCGTCATACTCCTGTCAAGGTGTCCCTGAGCAAGAGACCTAACTCCTAATTGCTCCTGATGGGATTAAAAGGTGATATAAAAAAATATTTAGTATGTCGTCTGAAAATGGACAAAAACGTCATAGTTTAGGAAGTCATCTGAAAATGGACAAAAAACATCATAGTTTGGTATGTCGTCCGAAAATGGGCAAAAAACGTCAGTTTAGTATGTTGTCTGAAAATGGACAAGAACTGTCATAGTTTGGTATGTCGCCCGAAAATGGACAAAAACGTCAGTTTGTGTCTGAAAATGGACAAAAACGTCATAGTTCAGTACGTCGTCCGAAAATGGACAAAACATCAGTTTAGTAAGTCGTCTGAAAACGGACATAAAACATTATAGTTTAGTATGCTACAAATTTAGGTCACGCAATGAAGCCAACCCCAGCCACACAATGATGACGCTCCTGATGTTTCACAAAGCCTTTATTTACGTTCAGTCATCACACTTATTTTGAACACAAATTCACCTTTCCGTCTTTAACTCATTTATTCACCATAAGACCTTGTCCCCCATCCCAAAATGTCATAGTTTAGTATGTTGTCTGAAAATGGACAAAAAATTTCATAGTTTAGTACATCGTCCAAAATGGACAAAAAATGTCATAGTTTGGTATGTCGTCCGAAAATGGACAAGAAACGTCATATTTTAGTATGTTGTCTGAAAATGGACAAAAAATGTCATGGGGGCAGCATAGCTCAGTGGTTAGAGTGGCCGTCTTGCAACTGGAGGGTTGCGGTTCGATCCCCGGCCCGTCGTGCTCATGTCCAGGTGTCCCTGAGTAAGACACCTAACCCCTAATTGCTCCTGATGAGATTAATAAGGGATATAAAAAAATATTTAGTATGACGTCCGAAAATGGACAAAAAACATTATAGTTTAGTATGCTACAAATTTAGGTCACTCATTGAAGCCAACCCCAGCCACACAATGACGACGCTCCTGATGTTTCACAAAGCCTTTATTTACGTTCAGCCATCACGCTTATTTTGAACACAAATTCACCTTTCTGTCTTTAACTCATTTATTCACCATAAGACCTTGTCCCCATCCCAGCTCTTCGTCCAAAATGTCACAAAAACGTCATAGTTTAGTATGTTGTCCGACAATGGACAAAAAACGTTATAGATTAGGATATCATCGGAAAATGGACAAAAAAGTCATAGTTTAGTACATTGTCCGAAAATGGACAAAAAATGTCATAGTTTGGTATGTCATCCCAAAATGGACAAAAAAGTCATAATTTAGTACGCTGTCCGAAAAAGGACAAAAAAAAGTTATAATTTAGTACGTCGTCTGAAATAATGTCATTTTTTGTCCATTTTTGGACAAAAAATGTCATGGTTTAGTATGTTGTCGTAGTTTTGTATGTCGTCCAAAATGGCACAAAAACATCTTAGTTTAGCCTGTGGTCCAAAATGGGGTAAAATCATTATAAAACTTCCAAAATGTCACTAAAACGTCCTAGTTTAGTCAGAAGAGGGGTGTGGGGAACAAGGAACATAACACACAATTGGATACATATATAATAAGACAGATATGTGCAAAGTATAAGCTAACATTGAACTGGGCAGCTGGAAGCAGTGGGCTGGAGGGAGGTCAGTAGCAGCATCCCACAGTGGACATGATGGAAACTTGGCCAGTTGGTGGGACAGCAAGCACAGATCTGAAGCATCCAGCTCAGGGACCAAGGACACTCTGAGAAAGGACACAGGGAGAAACAGAGTGAGTGTAATGCAATAACGGTATATATATTAAATATAATCGTAGATAGAGAAGGGCTCAGTGCATCAAGAGAGGTCCCCCAGCAGCCTAGGCCTGTAGCAGCAGAACTAGGGGCAGAACTAAGGGACGTCCAAGAGGAAGTCAGTTGTGCAAATGAAGACTCCAACTGACCCTTTTATGGTCGCCCTAACTATAAGATTTGTCAAAAAGGAAGGTTTTAAGCCTGGTCTTAAAAATAGAGGGTGTCCGCCTCCCGAACCCAAACTGGGAGCTCATAACTGAAGGCTCTGCCTAACATTCTACTTTTAGAAATTCTAGGAACAACGAATAAGCAGAGAGCAGGGACTAGTGCCCAACAAGAGGAAACACTCACAGCACTGAAGTTGGCAAATAAAAATGAACACCAACAGAATGTACTAACACTAATAACCTGCATTAAGGAGAATAAAACATCTTTAAAGTCTGGTGCTGTAACTGACTGTAGTTAACTGATACATATCAGCACCGGTAGTTCAGCACCAATGTGACCTGCGGGTTAATTACAAAGTTTAATCAACACAGTGTAAACATTTTTACTGCCACTGTTACTTTGAGAGCAACTTGAAGGACACTCAGAGAGCCATGTCCTCTGCCAATGTCAATAAACTAACTCACAAGTTTAAAGAACATGAAGAACGCAAAGTCCTGCTTACAGACAAACACAATCATTGAGGGAACAATTCTTTGTCTCAGTTGTGTCTTCATGAGGGAAGAATGTCGACAGATGTGGACAATGACAATCACTGAAGTATCTGTGTGCGCTGAAAAACAATCTAATCTGGGATTTAAAAGACGTTATACGATCCAAACTGTGACTTTTGTGGTCTATTGTTCCTTTAAAAAAAGACACACTGTGTAACTGACGTATTTGTTTTCGATGAAGCAAAAACAACTTGGTAAACCCAGCACAAACAAATGTCACAAATAGATGCAGCTTTGAAGGAAGGATCAGAAGCTAGAAAACAAGACCCAAACAGCAGTGGCTCAATTTACAAGTGCAAAGCAGAGCAGCCAATGAGAACGCACAGCTAAGAGGAACAGGGAATCTGCTTCAAAGAGCAGATGATCATCAATCTGCAATGGCAAAACAAAAAACATTACAGACAGAAAGACCTGCTAAATGTCAGGAGAACCAGAGTGGACATGTTTAGTTGCTCTTGACAGATTCATGTCTGCACTCTGGAGCCATGACAACCAAACCACAACCCTAACAGACCTTTTAAAATCTTTACTCCACCCATGTCCCTTACATACATGTGGTTTCCTTACAGAGAAAACAACTGCCAGGAGCTGAAGAAGGAGACAGAAGACAAGATCCAAACGCTAGTCGCCGATCATAAAGCCAAGGTACCACAATGCAAACGTCTTCTCCACTAAGATGACTTGTGTCTTAGCTGTGAATGACTGACAAAGTTGTGTACTTGTGGTGTGTGTGTGTGTGTGTGTGCAGGTAAAGGACATCACAGCGCAGCACACTAAAGAGTGGTCGGAGCTGATCAGTAGTCACAGCAGCGAGGAGCAGGAGATGAAGGACAGTCATGTCACCCAGCAGTGTGAACACCTCAAGAAGCTCCTGGCCACCGTCCAGGAGCAGCAGACCATGCAGCTCAAACTCATCCACGAACGGTCAGTGATTCACAAACACACACACACGCAGGGGTTTACACAAATTACTGGAGACGACCAGAACTTCTGCTTGAAGATGCAGAAAAGCTTCTCATCACTGCATGTTTCTGAATTCAGACAGAGCAAAGAGATGCGAGCCAACCAGGCCAAGATGTCGATGGAAAACAGCAAAGCCATCAGCCAGGACAAGACCATCAAGAACAAGGCAGAGAGGGAGAGGTGAGTCACGATTAGAATTACTCAGCAGCTGACTTAACTGACAAATGTTGAATTGTTCCTGAACGTTGTGATTGTTTTGTGCTGCTTTTCAGGAGAGTGCGAGAGCTAAACAGCAGCAACACCAAGAAGTTCCTGGACGAGAGGAAGAGGGTCGGTTATTTACTATTTATTTCTACTATTCAGCTGAAATAATCACTTGCAAAAATGCAGTATTGGCATGTGAATGGTTGAATTGCTGTTGCTACTCCAGTAGTTTATTGTAAATTTAAGCATTGGTACTTTCTAAGAAAAATCCCTGGTCTACTATAACACAGTCATTCTAATAAAAAAAGAGCATCTCTACATCATATAATCTTTCTTGTTGTATAGATTTTTTTGCTTTCTCCATAACAGTGCTCTAGAGAAGAATCTAAGCATGAATTATCAAAGTAAAAGTTTACATTTCAATGATAAATAATTATCTTGTATAGATAGTGGACCTGTCCTGCCCACATTAGGACATGGATTTGCAGTAAAAAATACTCTGTCTGATAAGCATTCCAATCTCTGTGAGGTCACTCTACCTTCTAGATTTATCAGCCTGAATGAATTATGGTAAAATTCTAGTATTCAGAGCATATTAAACTGTTACAGCACCTGTCCAAATTGATATGATTTCTGAAAACAGAACTATATCAGCTGGTGACTTCAGCAGAAGCACAATTGAGGAATGTAACACAGACAAGTTAAAAAGCTGGACGCTACAGATCTTTTGATTCAAACAAAACATTTGCTCGAAATTGAGGTTTTGTGTTTGGTTTTTGTAATTACATTCTCCCCAAAGTAAAAGAAAAAACAAAAAGAATAATAAATAAAAGGTAGAGGTCACACTAGGTCAGCCATGAAACACTGATGTTATCGGGTTTGGAACTCTGTTGCTGCCCGTTACAGCCGCTGAATGGTCACAGTCTGGTGTATTTTTCTGTCTGCAGCTCGCCATGAAGCACCAGAAAGAGATGGAGCAGCTCGAGAAAAACCAGAGAGAACAGTTGGAGAAACTGGAGAAGTTCAATGAGCAGGTCGGTTCCACTATAAACGTCACTGCCTGCATACTGTAGATTTATCAACTAGGACTGCTGTTCCTCATCGTAGCTGCTAACATTCATTAGATCCACTTCCTGCACAAACCAGAGCATCTCTAACTTTATGGAGCTTCGTGCTCTATTGGCTTTTTAAGTGTAAATGAAACTGAGGCTGGGGAACACTGCAGTTCTCTGGCTGATTCCTTCCCTAGATAATGACTGCAGTTTGTATCGCTGCTGATGTAAACTGTAATTAGTTTTGCAGGAAATGTTCCACAAAGCTGGAGTCAGAATCGCCCTAAGAGTCTCTAAAGACAAACAGCAGCGATGATATTGAATTTTAAACAATCTAAAAAGGCTCACATGTCCTCATTTTTGCATTTTATTTTTCATCTGTCACAGTACCTGTACATGTCTTACATGTATGCACATTTTCTTTGGTTTGTAATATGATTTGCTTCTTCCAACACAGCTTTTGAAATCACACCATGCAAACAAACAGGTTCAAGGTAGGCATCTCCATCTCGCTCGACTCTACCTCTGATACCTCCTTTTCTGTCAGTGCATCTCTGTGATCCTGTTTCCTTTCATCCCTTCTACCTCTCAGTTCTCCATCACTTCAGTTTTTCTGCTGATCCTGTTGAATTCTGGATGTATTTAAATGATGGCACTCAAAGTGACTCAGCGCTGAGTGAAGCAGGGAAACAGTACCTGACGAGCCCAGCTTTGAAGAGTTTGCACCGTTTAAAAAAAGAAAGCCGATTCCTTTGTCCCTCTGTATAGTGAAATCCCACTCCCACATTTCCAGTGTGCAGCTCTCGGGGTGTCAGGAGAGTCGACTCCCAGCTTGAGTCATTCATCACCATGAGTCACCAGCTATTACTAAGCAGAAACAGCCAGCTCCTAATCTGCCCCACCGTGCTTTCACTCCAGCTAATAATCATTTGCTTTCATAGCGTGTGACAGAGTCCTGCTGTTTAGATTTTGTGGCAAACATCACTCCAACTAAGCAGGTGGTTTATATTACCTGCCAGAGTATTCAGTAACAGACGGCCAACAGAGTTCCTACAGAGACAGATACACGCTTGTTTCTGCCTTTTTCTGAACTAATGAGCAAGAGAACTATTAGGACTCGATCTGCACAATTAAGACCAAAATGATAATCACATTATTTATTACAATCACTCATCGATTTTTAGGGAGAAATTTTTGTTTTAGTTTTTCACACTTTCTCATCTAAATAAACAGAGCACTGCTGTCACTTTCATTTTAAATTACAGTCCTGCACCAAAACAAAAATTAAAATATTTGTTTCCTGAGCTCAGTGGATCTCCTGGAGGTAAAATATAAATGATTGTAACTGAAGCATTAATCATTGATAGTCACTACAATTACAGATATTTCCTAACTGGTCCATTTTCAGACTACAACAACCGCTAGCTCAGCCACTATTCTCCACAGTTACTGCAGTGTCACAACGCAGATAGGTGTTCTGTTTGAAACAGGTGAAATAAGTCATCTCAGCGTCATACAAACGGGTATTTTATCTCTGGGGGCAGAGCAGATTTTTTTTTTTTTTACGTCTAAAACCTGCAGTTGTTATCTATTAAAAATGATTCAATTAATCACAGCCAGAAACTGGAATAACACAAAAAAACATCGATTTACACCTCTCTAATAGTCCTCCTGCACTTCCAAATCACTTTGTTCAACATCATTAAAATAAACCAAATGCACCAAATTTTGTAAAATAGAAAAAAAATTTAAAAAATTCTATGCTCCTCTGCTCAAATGTTTAGTCATGAGTTACTCAGCTGCAACTAACAATCATACGACAAAAATTGAGTCTATTCAGCTGAACTGTAGGCTGTGTTTACACACAGCTGGTAGGACACAAGTCCATAAACAAATTAGAAAGACTGAGAGGAAAATAAGAGTCCGTGAGCAAAGGAAAGGAGTGCAGCATAGCTCAAATACAGAGTACAGAGGAGCACGTTGTTGGACGATACATTCAGCATGGGGAAACATCTTCTAGAGCTGATGAGCAGAGTAAAACAATGCCTGCTTTGTAGAGGTGGTAAAAAAGTGTAAATAGTTAAATACCCCTCATTTAGTATGTGGAGCCAACGTATTGTTCCAGTATTGGTAACATCAGGAATTGAAGACTTTTATGATTTATGGCATTATAGCTGCGTCATACTGCACAGAAGACTTTTTTAGGTTCTCTCTACTTCTAATCATGTTTGTGCTGTTTCTATTAGAGGTTCAGGACTTTATATTGCAGTAAAATTGAGCCCACAGTGAGGAGAAACTAAAAAAAAAAAATCACTCAAACTGCTTGGGATTAAGAGGGTTAGATATTAATAATACAGTTGTCATGTTCATTTAATTACGCAAAGCCAAAATGGTGATTATTATTTGATTAATTGTGCAGCACTAGTCGAGCAGATCCTCTGTGAAATCTTCCTCTAAAACACAAACTAAAGCTCACGCTACATGTACGTGTGTTTGACGGTCTTCTATCCCTTCCAAGGCCAAGGACATGCAGCAGATGGTGAAGCTGGAGGAGGAGATGGACCGCAGACCTGCCACGGTGGTGTGAGCGACTGAGAAGGAAAACACGACCGCACTAACATATACTCACATAAAAACACACACAGGTGCAAAAACACTCCACCACCGAGAGCCCTCCACCGCCCTGAGACGAAAACCCCGCCTACGTCACCGTCTAACGTTCGCTTTACGTTCGCTCACAGTCGCCCACCGCTTCCTCTGTCCCACCCACTAACTCTGTCCCACTGAGCCGTCGGTGCTTATCGCTGTCTGATGGGGGGCTGAACCACTTATCCAGAAGGGAGATGTTACCTCGGAGACGAAGCGACGCAGAGTCATCCCCTCCGCCGCTGTATGTAGATCCAAACCGTCTGTCACCTCCAATGTTCTCCGCATCGAAACGGGCAACAAAAGCTGCAGCTATTGGTGGATACAAAAAACACACACACAGAAACACAAACGTCACGGTTCAGATAAAGCAGATATCTGTTCGATTTTTGAGTTCTTTCTGTTCTGTTTTTTTAAATCAACTACCCGCTCCAGAAACAGCCGTAAGAGGGGAGAAGACTATGTATAAGATTTAATGTCATTTCAGCACAAAAATGAATAAACTTTGTGAAATACACTGTACGCTACACACCAGTCCTGTCCTGAGCACTTTGTACGTGATAGGCCGTCGAAAAAATAAATGAAAAAAGTGGAAAATGTAGCGGTGCACTACTGTAGGTTTTCTGTTTCTCAGTGAGAATGTATTTAAAAAAATAAAATGAAATCACTGTATGAAGAAGCTCCCATGTCACCAAACCCGTTTGACTTCACATTATTGACTTTTTCTGTTGTTAAACAACTTTTAACAAAGATTATCTTGTTGAGTCAGAACGCTATAAAGGGATCATGAGGAATAAATGTTCACTTTGATTGGCAGTCAGACTTTGCTAAAATTACTAGCAAATACCCAAGACATGGTGCTTTGTTCGCACTTGAAAATTACATACTAGACATTTATTGTTTGTTTCTTTTTAGTATCTTCTAATAAAGCTTTCCATTCTCTCAATTCGGGGCTCAAAATCTTGTAAACTATGCAAAAAGACACCAAGTTTAAGGCATACACAATTCTGAATATGGAATTTTGCCGCAACAAAATCCAAATTTTGATTAAAGTCAGTGCATTCATTGCTACTCCTTTGGTAAATGCCTGCATGATAGTTTGAAGAAAGTCTACAAGTACAAGATTAAGGCCTAAGCTACATGTACACTGGTATTTTTTTAAAAACATTTTTCCTTCTTTGTTGTCAAAAAAATAAATCCATCCACAAGATACAACTGAAGTGCTGTCCATATAACCCTCAAGCCATGGCAGCCAATCAGAACCCAGCAGGCTAGCAGCAATGATTCACTGAGAAAAAAGGGACTGATTTTGATGTTTGGACTGATTTTAAGACCTCTGTTCCTCAATGTAGTGGAAGAATAACTCTACATTTATGTGGAAATGTGTGAAAAGTACAATTGTGGCCACATCTACCTTTGCAAAGAATCTCATGTGATTATCGCTGTATTTGGAGGCTCACAGCCTGAGTTCTGACGCTATTTCAACCTCAAGGACTACAGCTTTAGAGAGATTGGTGGTAACTGCAACAAATGAGATAATCACGAGTCAAAGACGTCCCTCTCCATGTCAGCACGGCAAATAGTTTCTGAACGTCTTTACCCAAGAAGAAGTTGTTCAAAAGTCAAAATCACTTATTTTCAGCTCAGTTAATTCTATCTAGATGGGTCAGTATCGGACTTAATTGTGTTAATTTAGTCATCTGATTAGTATTTGATTGTCTGTGTAGCACTAGTAAGCTGCAAAATTGAACATATAAACAATGACACTGAACTAATCCATCTATTTTCAGTCTCCTCAAAGAGCAAACATGCAGCAGACGTAGAAGCTGGTTAAACTAAACACATAAAGCTCCGTTTTAAGTGATACCCGTGTACATGTGGACCAGACCACAGCCGTGTATTTGCACACTTAAAACTCTTTAGAAAACTGAGCCAAATCTGCTCCTGTGCTATTCTGCTAACAGAATTAATCCACACTTGCTCGTTCTTTTAATCAACCGGCCCTCCAACTTCAAGCCGACATAAGTCAAACCCGCCGCGTCTCATCTCTTATTAAAGACATTGTTGAAGTCAAGTGCTCCCTTAATAGGTTCTTGATTGCACCTTGGCAACCTCAGCTAGTAATCCTCAGCATTTCCCCTGTTTGGGAGATCAGACTGAATAATTACAGCAGATTTGTGACAAAGTCTTCGCTGCAACACACACACTAGAGACTCTAAGAAAGCAGCTCTTAATGTCACTGCAGAGCGACAAATCCGATCGATAACGACCAACGACAATTGGCAAAAAATGTCATAACGACAGAAAAACTGAAAAACACGGAGATAAAAGCACCTGTAGGTATTCTGGCCTTTTTAAAGATTTATTTTCTGTTTTATTCTGCTGTAATACATGTAAAGGGTAGACGGGATGTTCTTGTATATACTGGAATGTATGTAGTTTAATTTACTTTGTTCTGTCATTCAAGGGCTCGGGGATAGAGGGGGTCTGTCGGGTGTTTGGGGGAGAAAAAAAAACACATTTATCACCCACTGGGTTTTGTTCATTTCTTCTGTTTTCCAGTCTGCCCTTAACTGCACCACACAACACACTATAAAGCTCTCACCACATATCTAGTGCAGAGATAAACGAGTAAAAAGTGCTTTTAAATTTTATTCCATCGCTTTCAAATGTGCCACTCAGTGTCTGTTAGGACGTTTAAATTATTTTATGAATGATAAAATGCCAAATTAAGGGGTTATTTATATGAAGGTATATATAAATAAATGAATATATATTATATATATTAGATAACGTGTAGTTTAAGAATATTACGTTAGAGGCTTTTTTGCACTAGTTGAATGTTCTGTTGTGTGATTACATGTAACCTTTGGCTCTCGAGTTTGTCAAAAAAGCAGATTATTTTTGCAGAGCGACATCACTGATTTAATTTCCTCGGTTTTTACTGTATCTCCTCTTTGTTTTCTATTTGAACTGTAGCTTGTCAACAGACATTCTGTGCGTGTTTTTGTATTTATATTGTACTGTTGGACTTATAGCAATGAAAATACTGTTGTTATCCAGCTCCTTTACTACTGTTTTATAGTATGTGTATCAATAAATCCAGGTGTAAAACGGGACATGAGCACGTGATTAATTTGTCAGAGCATAATCCTCACGTTTGACTTGTTGAATGCAGAGTTTTTAACACTTTAACAGATCTGGACAATGAAGCAATACTTTTTTTTTCTCCTTTGTGATGGTTTTGACAAATGTTTTGGATCATTTACTGTTACGATATAGATTTTCCTGGTTTTCTTGAACTACACACTGAGTAATTTAAAATATTATACATAATAACATGAATTTCCATGTTAAGCATAAAAACAGGCCTAAACTGTAACTAATGGCATCAAAAAATCTACAATTATTTTTTTTTCATTTTATACTTTACTGAAAATTTGCCAAAAATACTGTTATTCCACATTGCAATTATTTTTTGATGGTGTTCTTAAAATATTCCATTTGGTACAAATATCGAGTAAAGTAGCAGAAAAAGTAATAATTTACATGTCATTCCAACATTTTATGACTTTTTCTGGTATTTTTTTTACAGTGCAGACAGGGCTAAAGTAGTAAAATTCATTTTATCTCGCTAAATTTTACTTTAACAGTGAAATCTCTTGAATTGTAATTAATTTTTCATCCTCTTAGCTTTCAGAAAATTTACAGCTGTGCTCTGAAAATGTCTCCAGTGGTGCAGACACAGATCTGTGTGCAACTAGTGTCTTTTTTGCATCAGTGTCTGAAGGAAATGTCTTTATTTATGTAAACAAAAACACAATATTCAGACATAAGAGCGCTTTTCGTCAGCTTTTCATCAGGGAGGGAGGTGCTTGTGTTGTAAAGATCAGGGGGAGCATCTCCTGCATCCCACCTGAAATCTCCTCAGTGGAATGGGGTCACACTGTGGGTCTGATTTATTGTCGGTGTACAGGAACACACACACTCCACCCACACACTGATTTATCAAATAATGACCACTGCTGTTCATCACATTCAACAAGTGCTGCTGAATTCATAAACCAGATCCGCTCTTGAAAAGGCTGCAGCGCCGAAGCCTTTTATTGTTATTAAAAGCAAAATATTTCCATTAGAAAGACGAACAAAGCCTCGTAATTATGTCTGCGTTGCCTGGAAACCCGCAGCTTCCTGTCCACTATAAAACCAGCATGGAGGGTTTGGTGAGCAGCTGAACCAACCACCACAGGGATGAGTTTACTTCCATAGATTACTGATTCCTCTAAAATCATGCTTAAAGCTTCCGGTAAGTCTAACGGACAAACGGGCACCGAGATCCTCCTGGAGGCGATGTCTAAAGATAAAGTCCACCTGGCGAGGTTCGTCCTGGACGCGCTGGATGGAGAAATCGTGGACTCCAGGACGGAGAGCGCACAGACGCCCCTCATCTCCTCCGTCCTGCTGCCGGACGGAGGGACTCGGTGTAAGTTCGCAGAGCTGCTGCTGCAGAGAGGAGCCAGTGTGAACCAGCAGGACGGAACCGGCCGAACCGCGCTCAGCTACGCCTGTGAGAAAGGCTACCTGGACGCGGTGAAGGTCCTGGTGCGGAACAACGCGGACCCGGAGGTCGTGGACTCGTGGGGGAACACGGCGCTGATGTACGCAGCGGTGGAGGGTCACTCCCCGGTTGTGGAGTTTTTGGTGAGAGCGTTCAAGAGGCTGGGGCTCCAGATAGACCGACAGAACAAAGTTGGAAACTCTGCCATTGAAGTGGCGAAGTTCCTCGGACACGCGGAGTGCATTTCTGCGCTCACACACAACCCAAAGAAGAGCCGAGAGGCTGACGGGGGCGCGCAGGGAGACGCGCAGCCGCGGATAAGACTCTCTCATGAGTTTGAGAGGAAAGTTGGAAACTTAGTGAAGAAACTTGAAGTTCTCCAAACATGTAATCACCTGCCCTGCTCGCTGCGGCCCTCCATGGGCTCTATAGACGAGTTTGAGACAGAGAACGACGGTTCTTCCTCAGCTCCTCAGCATCAGGTTCTCTCTGGAGTTCACACTCCTACACCTCCCGCCCGAACTTACAATCATTCTCCCAACTATCCAAAACTCACCTCTGAGGATCACCTGCCTCCTCTCATACAGAGCTGTGAGCCTCAAAAATCTATTTTCTTCTCGTCCCAGCCGAGCAGAGCCACCAGCAGCTCCTCCTCTGCTCTCAGCGTCTTACTGACTCCACTCCTGGCCAGGAAATGTGACACCGAGCTGGGAGCAGAAAAAACAAAAACCCCTGACTTCGGTGTGCGCACATTTCATGACAGCTACTATCAGAAAAGATGCAGTTTGCCAACCAGCATGCTCAGCCACACACCTCCGGAGCGCGCTCTGCTGCCGCCGCGTAAATCCAAAACCGTGAGGAGGCGTGAAGGAGATGACCCTCCTCACCTCAGCGCACCAGCCGCCACCACGTTCACCGTGTTGAGCAACAAACTTTTGCGCCGATTTACGTCCCCGGAGTTTAAAAAGGACCCGGAAGAGTCGGAACAGGATCCGAGGCAGATTCCGCGGTCAGAGACGTTTCCTCAGAGCAAGCATCCCCAGGTGGACAGTAAACCCAGCGTGGACAGCATCAGCTCCGTTAAATGCGAGTTTGACTTTAGTCTCAGAAAAACAAACTCTTAAAAGCCGCAGGGGGCCGTGCGTAAAACTGTTTACCTGAACTTATCTACTGCTATGAAGACCACCTTTACTTTTACACCTGATCCCAACAGACACCGAATTACTGCAGTTCTAAATTCACCTCTACTCTACATCTTGTGCTCGTTTTTCAGCTTTAAAACCCAAATACTCCACATTTAAGTGACCACATTACCCAGAATGTGTCCATCTCTCCTATTCTCAGAGTTGAACAAAAGTTTGAGCCATTTTGCATCCAGAAGCTGTCAACCGAAGAAGAGCGATGAAAAAAGAAGAATATTTAACCACCACTAAACAACTAAAAAGACAACTGCAATCAGTACAAACTTACTTTGAATAAACTGTGCGTAAAAACGCGCAGCAGCTGCAGGCTGCAACTACAGGACGAACTGAACTTCTAGCTGCTGTATTTATGGTTGCTGCTGTGTTCAGCGGTGTTTGCCACTCCTTTTGGAAAGGGGTGGGGTGTTCATGGAGGGTGGGGAGATGATGGGCAATAAAATATTTAGCATATATTTATTTGTATTCTGTAGTATGTCATGTCTGTGTATTTTTCAGCCCAACAGTGCACATTTCTGTCAAGTATCTCCTGTTAACGTTAATAAAACCTAAAATGAATACGAAGCACTGTTGGATGAGTGCTTAAGAGAAATTCAAGGGGATCACTGTCATTTTACAGTAACAGTCAATGTTTTTCTGCATTTCTAAAACGTCAGTAAGCACTTGCTTTATGCGATCTTAAATTGTATTTATGTGTGCATAAATATGTAGTCTTCAAATGACATTTTGTAAAGTCAATTTCACTTCATTTTTATGTCGTTTTATATTCTTTATGGAAAAGAGCAAAGAAATCTCTTCTTAATCCAACAACACAAATTTAAGTGTAATTGCTATAAAATCCGACTTCCCCTGATAATAAATTTCAATCTCAATGTGAGATAAAGTGTGTTTTTGTAGCTCTCTCTGCAACCTTGCAGAAGTGGAGTTGAACAGAGAGGGAGGGAGGAGGAGTAGTCGGCGTTTCCCTCCAGACATACATCATTTCAACCTGCAGCTGCTGCCACGGACATGGAGACTACAGCACTGCAGGAATAACTGAGTCCACTACAGGATTCAATTTACGGACTTTCTCCTCTCAAGGAGCGCCGGTATTGGTGCCGCTAATAATGTGCCGGAGGAGTTCAGTCTTGCAGCTGTCTCTGGGCTAAACCTGCCAACCTTGAAACGGGAGGTCGGTTCGGACGGCCACAACGTCTTGGTACCGCTTCTGCAGCAGCAAACCGGATCTCACGTCCAACCTGGAGACATTTTTTTTTTTTTTTTTGCTGCATTCACGATGATCTGAGCGTGACTTCTTGGCGCTGAGTAGAGGCGATCCTCCTCTCTCGCTCTTTCTCTCTACCCCCTTCCTTCCTTCCTTCCTTCCTTCCTTCCTTCCTTCCTTCCTTCCTTCCTTCCTTCCTTCCTTCCTTTCTCTCTCGCCTCCCCCTCCTCCCTTGCCCGCCTTTTCTTTCTCTCTTTTCTTTTCGCGGGTTCAGCACAGGCTGCCCAGTCACTGAGCCGCTGTTTTCCAGCGCCGGGGAAGCCGACAGCGATGGGACGACTCGGTTTCAGCACCACGGAGAGCGCCCGACTTTCACCGTTCAGTGTGTTGGGTAAGGGGAGCGTGTGCGCGCTGTTGTCGTGACTCCTTCACTGCAGTGTGTGTACGTGCGCGCGCGTGCATGCGTGTGCACCAACTGGCACTACAGAGGTGTGTGTGTGTGTGTTAATGTATTTCATGAGTTGGCATATTTCAACTCCAGCAATAATAAAAGAAAAGTCTTCGGACCAGAGTTGCAGTTTTTGACTTGGTGTTTGGACGCAGACATCCGGTTCTGTTGCTCCCCTGATACTGCAGATTTCAGTCTCCGGTGTTTTAACCTGATTCTGACTTTGCCGTGAGCAAACAGAGGTGACGGAGCTCCGTGATCTAAAGATGTGGGACCTTCAGCGAAACTCCTGATTCCGTTTCTGCTGATTCTGCATGTTTGTCTGCCTGTGCATGTGCGTGTTTGTGCACTAACGGTCCCGCCTTCCATGTCTCATTTGGACTCTGTTCTGTTCTGTTGTCAGGTGTGCTGCTGGCGCTGTCCGTGGTGCTGGCGGAGCAGGAGGGGGAGAACCTGTCCGGTCTCTCCAACAACCCGGACAAAGCGATCTTCGCGGTCCGGGAGAACAGCACGACATGCCTGATGGTGGAATTCGCCGTGAAATTCCTCGTGCCATATGACGTGCTCGCGCTCAACGGGATAGACGTAAGGGATCCCCTCGTGCATTTTAATACACGCGAAGGCTTAAAAAACAAACTCTGCTGCGTAAAATGGCCCGAACTTGGATCAAACCGCCGTGCGTAAAACCGACTGAAGCAGTGATTAAACATGTAAAATGTTGAAATGTATACGACAAATCTATGAAATATATTTACATTGGTTGTTTTGACGCTTATTAACAAGAACAAATCTAATTTGGAGCAATTTAAGATGCATTTGAACTCTGTCGCTGGGATACGCGGTGGTGCGTAAATTGCTGACGGCTCACAATGTGCCCCCTTTAAAAGAACGTTCCGTATCAAACTTCTCTGGTTAATTAAAACAGATTAAAAGCTCGTATTATTTGCAAGAACTGTGCTTTCAATAATTCAGTATTGTATAATGCTACCATACATTTGGCCACACTGTAAGCTGGTGCGTAAAAACTGGGCGTCATGGCACAAAACTCATAATCCATTGCGAAATCTTAACTTTTTTCAAATGTCCGCCGTCTCTATTTTTTTCTTCGTTTGTTTTTGCAGCTGATCACCGAGCAGGCGTCCTTCATTCTGCCCCGGAATGCAGAAATCGAGGGGAAATGTGGTAGCACCGAGTCAGAAATCCACATCTCCTGGAAGAATAACGCCTACACGCTCCGCATCTACTTCTCTAAGGTGGGCGAGGAACCGGCAATAACGCATTTACATACAGATTTATCACTAAATGCAATAAAAAAAATCTAAAATCTCTACAGCCATGCAACACAAAATATACATGTTGATATTTCTGCTGTCACTTAGAACCCCTCAATTTAGATTTTTCTTTTAATTAAATGCTTTTATCAATTAGCTGAAGGAGAATATTTTAAAATAAATACATTTCCCAAAGATTTTCACTCATAAATCTTACAATACTTGACAACCTCCTGCTGACTGGAGGCCAAGCAGCCCTCTCCAAAGTCTGGTATGACGCTTGTGTGTGTCTCTGCGTGTTGCAGGAGTTCCGTGACAAGGGCATCGAGGTGTGGAAGATTAGCAGGGTCCAGTTCGTCTACGACACCTCGGAGACATCGCATTTCATCAACGCGTACAACCGTGAGTCTCCCGCCGCGTCTGTGTACAGTACACGAAGCCACTCAGCACATTTCCATGCCGCCTGCTTTGATCGCAGCATCAGCACTCAGCTAGAATTAGAGGGTTTGATTCACGCAGGGATTCATGAGTATCTCCCACTTGCATGAATTTAGAGTTTTATGCAAGTTATTACAGATTTCTTTCTGTTTCTTTTAATATTCGCATATTATCATTGTGTATAAGGGGCCAAAATGAAAAAAAAATCCAAGCACAAAAACTGTATTTCTTCCAATAAACTATTAAAATCATGAAGTAAATTATAAGGTTTGTGCATTTTATTGCCATTTTGCAAGATGTTTAGTCTGATTTTACCTTGTAGGATGATTTTATAGCTTCTATTTTCATGGATCCACTCAAATTGTACTCTGAAAATGATCAACAATTATTAAACTGGAGTCTTAAAACTAGCCTCTACATGATGCCTTCATCCATATTTCATCTCCTGTTCGATTCTGTTCAGCTGGGAAACACACAGCCAGTACCCATCTCCTCTCGGCCCTGGTGACCCCCGCCGGCCACTCCTACTTGTGCACGGCCCAGCAGACCCTCACCCTCATCTCCAGCGACCACCAGAAGGGCGTCACCGTCTCCATGTACGACATCCAGATCCAGCCCTTCGACATCGCCTCCGACTTCATGTTCAGTGAACGTAAGAACAGCTCACACCTTGAGAAATCCAATGCCACTTTTTTTTTCTCCTAGATAACACAAATCAACAGAGATGATGACGATAATGAGAAATCCCGGGGGTGACGGTGCTACAGCTGTACGTCTCTGTCTGACTCACACACAGCTCTCTGGGGGGTTACTGCTGCAGTACGAGGGCTGCAGAGAGGAAGACAGGGTGACGGCAGGAGAAGAGGGGGTGGGGATGGAGGGGAGAAGAGACGCAGAGAAGAAAAGGAGAAAGAGAAGGAGGTGGAGGGGGGGTCATTAGGACTTTATGAGTGCAGTCGTATCCTAGACCTGAATGCAGCTTTTATAGACACGCTCAATGTACCTGGCTGTCCAATCACCTTGGAAGAATCGCTTGCCCTGAGCTGCTGTAAACTAGGCTGTGCTACGCTTCACTGCTTCCTCCTAGTGTGTATTACTGCTGTCCACGGGGAGGAACACCTTCAACTTCCAGCCGCATACTGCACAGCCAGTTGTGGTTTAAGTGTCGTCCTTCCTTCAAACACAAGCGGAAGAAAATACAGTACAAACGTGAAAAACGACAGACAGGCGAGAGGAAGCATGGGTGTGAAATTTGTGCCATTCAGCAAATTAAAAACCTTCTGAACAGCTGCTTCTGTGCAAACACACAAATTCAGAATGCATTTTGCCGCATACACAAAAAATACACACAGCGCACATGATGAACACACACCTAAAGTAAACCTGCAAGAGACAACATGATCAGCGTTTATCCTTCATCCTACAATCCACAACTACTGAGCAGGCCCCTGACAGAAGAACAAAGTGCCGAGGATGTTACAAGACAGGCAACGACACAAACATGTGCAAAAAAGGAAGACAGAAAATAATATAACAAAATACCAAAAATCAAGACAAAAGAGGATGACAACTTTCAAGATCTAATTCGAGTATAAAATAAGCATAAAATATTCAAATTCTAAGACCACAAAGAGACACTAAAGCCACTGAAAACACCTACGTCTTGATGTTATTCTTCAAACTGTCAATGTAGGAGGAATAAATGACTGAAAATAAACTAGCAGTGATTTCATTTAATCGTGTTTAACTGCACATATGTGCAACAGAAACTTTAACAGCTCATTTAGTAACTTATTCAATTATCTAAAATCATTAATCAATTAATCAGCTGACAGAAAACTAATCGACAACTATCTGGAAAACTGACAAATCATTTAAGTCATTTTAAGCTAAAGTCTACAACATTTATGAGCACTTACTTTAAGTGTGTCAAAGGTTAATCTTTTCCTATTTCTTTTATCTTTCAGAAATCACGTTAGAGGCTTCAGCTTCACTTTTCTCTGCCTTTACATATTCTAAACGAATGCTCAAAAAAATAATCAGATTGAACAGTGGTGAAACTGTTAACTGAAGCCCTAATCAAGACAAAATGAACCCTTAAAATACAAAATAGTTCCACGGACAGGCACCATAAAAGATTAACGAATAATCACCTGGCCAAAAACAGACAATATCCATGAATTTTGAATAAATCTACGCCCAATCTTTGACTTTTAAGGAATCTTTTTGGTCATGTTTGGTAGAGCAGAGCAAATAATTGAGTTAAAATCCAAATTGCATTTTGAAAAAATTCAATTACCAAGAGCTGAAATTTAGGAATTACATAACACAGCTCATCGAACATGGGATGTAAACTGTCAAGTCAATGATTTTACAAATTTATGCCATCCTATTTCTGTGACAGTCACACTTTTAATGATGTCTAACGTGGTAAATCTCATCACATTTTAAATCTCTCACACAGTAAATACTGAATTGAAGCTGGACTTATTTTTAAAAATATAACAGAAATAAAACCACAGTATCTGTCAAAATAATAACAATTAGACATTGTCTCTATATTGGTTCAGTCCCCATTGAAGTACACAAAAACAAACCATATTGTAGTTTGACGTGCCATGATTTAACTGGAGTAGTATTTTTGTTTTTCACTGACAAAAAAATGAAAATAAGAAAATTCATGGGATTTCTGCTGCAGTCTGCACCAAACGGTGATTTGTAGGCATTCAAACACGGCATGTTGTGACACATTATACCAAAGTCTTCATCCCTACTTTGCACACTGACTGTGGTTCTCATTCCACGTTCTGCAGCCTACAAGTGCATCACCGACCAGCGGGAGCGCCTGGAGGAGACCCTCCCCCTCGTCCTGGGCCTCATTCTGGCCCTGATAATCGTCATCACGCTCACCGTCTACCACTTCCACCTGAAGCTGACGGCCAACCAGCCCCAGCTCCCCAGAGATCGCTCCATGTACAAGAACATGTAGTCGCCCGCTGCGTCGGCTCCGTCAGCTCTCTCCAAAGCTAAAACCTGATAACAGACTCGTGTCCTCGACGTCCCAGGCCTCTAACACCACAGAGGATGTTGCCCCGGCGCTGAACTGAATCCCTGATTGACACGTGTGTAGCCTGTACAAGTTACTGCCCACTGGAACTTTTTTGAACAGCTAAAACACAAGTTAAAGGGACAGCTTGGGGCCTAGCATGGATGTAGTTGGAGGGAAAACCCACCAAAATTTACCTTGTTGCCGATTTGAATCCTAACGCCATAACTAGTCTGCATTTCACAGCTTAGAGTTTCAATGAAAATACAAAAAAATATACAGATTTTCCTTCAGATTGGTGGCTGGTAGTCATCTAAACATCTTGAGTTGACCTGTTTTTTCCATCACATAACAGCACCTAGCTTAGCACTACTCCCTGAGCTTCTGGCTGCTTTCATTCGCCACCTTCTCCTCTTCTCTCTGAAACTGCTGCTAAATAATTTCAACACCCTTCGTCGGTTCTGTATTTGCAAACCTCGCTATACATTTTGCCTTTTATTTCCACCTTTTGAATGCAACCATAGTGACAGTGGACAGTCTTGTAGTGTGCAGTGCAGTGGCATTCAGAGTCGCAATGTTTTTGCTTTGACTTCCAATCTTTTATCCACAACGATGTACGGAACATATCAAAAGGAAGAAAGAAACGCATGAACATCTGATACAACTCAGATGAAGAATTCATGAGAACGTCACAAGAGAGTGTTTATGAAAATGCAAGGAAGTTAATAAAGAATAAAAATAAATAGATGTGTAAGATATTTTCAGAATCAAAGTCTATGCATAAACCTCTGCTGATGCAATCTTGTGCAGTATTCTTCTGTTCTGTTTGAAATAAATTGCTGGGGTCATCTCTACACATTTGTCCAATTATTTATCACATTACTGCAGTACACTCCCCTCATTCTTTAACCGTAATGGGAAAATCAAAAAAGAAGAAAAATCATTATTTTACTTCCACGTGTTAGCTGAAGACTGCGGTGATGACAGAGTGACGGATACACCTGTCAGAGGAGACGCTGCCAGGATGAAATATTGATTTTGTTCTCTGACTCTGGGCCTTCAGAGGAAACGCAATATGAACAAGTCTAATTGAAAATAAAAAGAACATTTGTGTCTTCCACACCTATTAGTTTCTGGAGTACGGACGTCGTACATCATCCTCAGTAGCAGCACATCAACGCCCAAACCTCCTTGATCCTGTTTTTCACTCACAGCAGCCACTTGGTTCTTGGAAATCGGCTTTATTACTAAAGGTCAACTCAACACCTGAGACACCTGCACTTCTCCTCATCTACACCATATAATTTAGAGATGCACTACAACATCAGTATCTGCAGACAATGGGTTTGAAATGAAACATCATCGGACCAAAAGTAACAATAATGGGCAGATAAAATAACTAACACACTAACATGACTCCTGTGCACAGATATTAGGTTTATTTACTTGTTTTACATCTTGTACAGGGGTAAAGTTTGCCCTGATTGTAGCAGCTGTCAGGATTTTCTTAAGGGAGGCATCATTTGAGCCTGATAAAGTAGAAGGAAGTTAACAGTTTTGTTCAAAATGGTACCTAAACATAAATATGGCAAGAAGTTTTTGCATTTGTGGGCTAACACAATAAGAAAAGGTTTATTCCAGCACAGGAAAGACCTAAACCTCTCTGCAAATAGGTGGAAAAATAATTTCCAAGTATCTACAAATTGGCCAAAATCTGTAGCAGAAGAGCCGCATATTGGAAAAGAATGTTTTTCAGGCTTTTATCTTTACTAGTTCCTGAGATGATGTAATCCAAACATAACCTCAAATTTCAATGTGAGGATAAAAAAATTGCTCTTTTTTTGTCTGCATATCCGCTCACAAATGACACCAACCACCCATGGTGTCATTGCTTAAGCTTCATGCAATTTTTTTTTTCTTATTTGTGACTGTGACCATCACCTGCCCTCATGGCAAATTAACCAATCATGTTTATTTCAAACTTTCCTACATTATGCCATTGAGGGCTGTGCACACCCAAGTGAAACATTAAGTAAACAGGACAGACAGTAAGGTGAGGCATAGACAGTGTTCTGAGAGAAAAGGTGCATTCTATTTATTTGTGCTCTTTAATTCACACCTTAAAACCAGTTACAAATCTAAGACCCTTCACAAACACCAGATACGACAGAATCCCAACAGGATCAATCATGAAGATGTCAGGAGGCCACAGAAAGGATAGATGAAGCAGAGTGAGATCCACAGACACTAACCCAGCAACCTCCACTGACTCAGCGACCGGAGGAACACACTCCATTGAGTTTTGGTAGGTGCCGGTGTGGTGGGTCTGGCATGCATGAAAACCTCCACCAAAAGGAGGGAGCTGTCTCCTCCAGCCCAAGGAGGCCCCCCCCCCCCCCCCCCCGGGAGCTACCGAGCAGAGAGCCAGCCCAGGAGCTCGGAAAGACCCCCCCCGCCCGACACAGCCATAGCCCCAAGGCCCACGCAGCAGAACGGGCCATAGCAGACCCCCACGGCGCCCCACCGGCCCACAGCCCCACCTCCCCCACGGAGGAGGGGAGGATGAAATATGGATGAAAGTTCTGTGGCTGGATGAGCACAACACATTTCAGTATTTTCCATAAATATCTGCATAATTGAAATAACTCCAGCAACCTATACTATGCTAGTGGCTAACTAGCTAGCTCTCATAGGCTGGAAGCTCTCAACAAGATTTAATATTGAAAAAGAGCCCAAAACTATTCTGACCTATGAAAAGTCATTCTAAGTTTCCTTGTCTCGATCGTCCAACGTCGTGTGCAATTGTATGCAGCACAATGAGCCGGCATTCTTCTTATTTTAGTTTTCGTACCGTACACATCAATGGAAAACACTGAAACTTTGCCCCCACGAGCTTAGTGTGGCAGTAGGCACTCCGCTCAGAGGAGCGTGTCCTATCTACTCTTCTATACATATCTATGAGCGCTACACACAGGCTTTGGGGGTCACTCAGAGACAGCCAGCCTGACAGCTGCACAATGACAGAAAATGCGGACTGATTTATACATGAAACAACAGTAACTTCATTAATTAGTTATACTTTTAATATTGTTATAATAGAAAGCCAAAGAACATCAAGCAGGTATGCTGCAGAAGCTGCTACCCTCTCAGTATCTGCATGCAGAAACCTATTAACCACTATCAATGCATCTGTTGTACTCAATCACATTTAGATTTAATTAAACTCTGATGTCCGATGTTCTTAGTCTAACTTCACCTAAAATGTCTTGGCAACAGTAGGATTTCAGTGTCCAACACATGGCCTTTTTTAAAGCATTCTGTGAGTTTTAACAGCCACAGTTCTGATGTGTTTGACATATCTGTGACTATATAAACCTGGAGATTGCTGGGTGGGTAAACAAACATCACAAGACAACATGATCACCAGGGAAACCAGAACACCGGTCTAATGCCAGAAAGAGACTGCCTGAGAAAAACTGATTGCACAGTTCCTGTTAAAGCTGTATCGGCCAGTTTATATACATCAACAGCTGCCTTCATCTGGATCAAACAGTCCTAATGTGCAAATACACCGAATGTTCTGCCTGTAGTGATTTAAAAGTTCAAAGGTTTTAACTGAATAACTGTGGCCAAAAGCATGTTGCACTGTATAGGGTCTAACATTTAGGACGCTTATAAGCAACATTATTCTTTCTGATGTTTGGATTACACGTGATTGGCATGTCCATTATCCTTATTCAGACTGTAATAGACATGATTTACAGATGTGTTTTACTGTAAAACAAAGAAAATACTCCATTTGAAACTATCCAAAGGGCTATAATCTTGCAAATATAACTTTCATGAATAAAAAAATCAAGTCGTTCTGATGTATTTAATAACATTCAATCACAATGTAGGGGCTACAATCAATGTTTCCTCTTTATATGAGTTGAACTGGTTCTTTAAAGCTAGTTTAACCAGTTAAAACAACTGGACTTCTTATATCTACATTATTTAGGATAAAAATAAGTATATCAATGCAGAAACTTATATTCAACTGCCCAGATGATAAGTAGTTGTACTTGTTTCTGACACTTTTGGAGAAGATTTAGCCAAGTCTGCTACACATCTAACATAAAACACGTACATATATGTTTGTTAAAGTAGCTTGAGGTGTATTAAAGTACTTCTGACATGTCGGTGAAGCTTAGCTTAGCTTAGCTTAGTTTAGCTTAGTTTAGCATGCTTCAGTCCAGTGAAGTTAAAAGTAACTGTTGGCTTAGCTCACTACACTTCCACGTAGGTTCCCCCGTCATTATTAAATACATTTATTTTGCCTCAGCTTAGTTTAACTTGTTTTAAATAGAGCAACAAAGACAGCAACACGGCTAATTTTCCATTAGCTACAGAAAACTCACCTGTTGTCTGTCGACGTAGCCGCTGCCTTTGGTCTTTTGTCTCTTTGCAATTGGTAAAGCATTACTGGAAACATATATCCTCGCCGCCATGTGGAAATATATAAATTCCGTGGATTTTTACGGTGAAATTCCGGCTCCGTCAACAAGTTCATCCAGCAAATATTCTCTTCCTTCGGTTCAACATTCAATGAAGTCCCCATTTCCTTAGCATTAGCTTGCTAATTAAGCTAACAACTACACACGTTAAAAGGTAACTATTTAGATTTTTTGTTCATTTTCATCGTGTACGGTGTTTAAAGTCCTTAAACTTTGTGATTTTCGACAACATTCAGATTTTCTGTCACATTGGAAGCACACAGCTGGAGGCAGAGACTGCGTTACATTTCTGTATCATGTGCGCAGCCGCAATAGGCAGCATTTATTGTACCTGCTTACATTGCCCAATAGCCTGTCTGCAGATAAACTGAACGCAGCCGGAATCACACTGGCTGTCAGTTCAGTTTCATCTATGTATAAAAGTTCA
The DNA here is from genome assembly GCF_021347895.1 of Acanthochromis polyacanthus. Classification (NCBI taxonomy): domain Eukaryota; kingdom Metazoa; phylum Chordata; class Actinopteri; family Pomacentridae; genus Acanthochromis; species Acanthochromis polyacanthus. Next base: position 5,627,408 of record NC_067128.1, read on the forward strand.
AACCTTGTTATGTTGTAGAAGTTTTAAACATCTAATTTTTAAGCACCAATTTCTGCAACAGTTTACGGTGGAAGTCAAATTAGTCATGTGAAGCAAACACAAAACCAATTCAAATATATTGGCCAATATTGCGGCAAGCGTTCTGTGTTGTTTTTAATATTTATTCTCCTGCAAATAAGCTTTTCTTATTTAGCACTAACCCTGCTGAGTAAATACACATGTATGCAGGATTTGCTATTCTGTTCTCGTCTGAGTCTTCTTGCTTGAAATAATTTTAAAAAATAAAATGAAGTAATATTCCTGCAGCTGGGGCATACAATAAATGTAATTAAAAGCAGATAACCATTTCAAACACAACAAATGCATTGTTAAAATACATTTTCCAGTCTTAATTTTAGACAAGATCATGTGGGTTTTTTTAAATTTTAAATGTCAATAATAGATTAAATCATTTAACAAACAAATATTAGTGAAATCACAGAACCAATAAATTTTTAATGAACTATATTGAATTTTAGAAGTATATTTGCAGTCTTAAACTTGAATTACATTCCTTTATCTATTAAACAATAAAAGAAACAATAAAAATAAATAAATAAAAGAAAATATTTGTGAAATTACAGTAAATTTCAATTCGTCTTTTTATTATTAAAAAAATCCATTTTCCTTTTCTTTTTTTATCCTTGACTGTTTATTCATTTGCTCTCAATATATGAATTATGAGCACTTAAAATTATCAAATCTAGTGTGGAAAATGTAATGAGATGCATATATTCCGCTATAATCTGAATTATCACCTTGTGTTGGACTTTTTTCTACAGACATTTTCACCACAAAGTGCTGCATAAAAGGCACAAATTGGTGCATAAAAATTCACCAAAATGACGAAAATTAAGTGTTTGATGCTCAAAACTCTCCACTTAATGTGTTCTTTCAACACTAAATACAAATTTATTTCTGTGCAAATGATTTGTACTGTTAACATGATGATTTATGTTTAGAGCAGATGAATGTAAGAATTTAATTATTAAAGACCTTTATAGTCACTCAGACAGACTCTTCACTGGGTTCAGTTTGTCTCTGCAGTCCCACCGGCTCCAGCACTTGAGTTTTTTATTTACTGGGCCGCTGGCAGAAGCTCCATTCTCTGTCCGAGCCGAATCAATATCCCATTATAGTGTTTCAGAGGGAAATGGCTTAGAGGGAAGAAAAAGAAATAACCTAATATATTATGGTAACACCGATCCATGGATGTGTCTTTTTCTCTTCGGCGTTCGGAGGTGAAGTTAGGGTGAAGTGTTGGAAAATGAGAGCTGTTGAATTTCGAGAATATGGAAGACCCAAACAACAAAGAGAAAATAAACTGTTGATGGTTGAGAAAAGATCTCCTCTGGGAATAATCTGACAGTTTGAAAAAAAAAGAAGATAGTAAATAAAAATCCCCGCTTGATGCGAGACACAGAGACTGTAAAAACGGGGCGATGAAGGAAAAATCCATGCAACACATTTCAATGTTTTTATGGGCGTTTTTTTAATTGAAACCAGCTTCACTGATAACAAACATGCAATATCACTGTACAAGCCACAGATAAGTGTTACTCATTCACATCTTGACACGTTGTCAAGGATTAGCCAGCAGCACACAAACACACACACGCACACACACACTCTCAGATGCTGTACAGAGATAAACACACTTTTGCTCTTTGACACACGCTCACATTCGCACAGTCATATTTACATATCACAGTGAATGATGGGTAAAAACGATGCGGGGAGGAGGATTACTCTGTTCTCCTGGTCCGACTAGAGATGAGGATGGCAGCACAGTTCCGGTGATAGCGAGTCTGACTGTGGTGGGATAAGGAGTGAGATGATGACAGTGAGGATGTGAGTAGAAAAAAAACTCTTTTTTTATCAGCTTCCTAAACTCTGCGCTGCAGGGAGGCGCCTCTTAGCAAAACACAGTGAGACTGCTAATATAAAAGAAAACTGCGTAGAATAAATCTTTCTCTCTCTCTCTCTCTTCATGTCAAATTCCACTCAATCTGTGCTACATTTAAATGCATGGTGCTGTTACAGTATCATAAATACAGGGCTTGGTGGTTTCATAAATAGGTTTCGGGGTATTGCTTGGATGATGTCTGCCAATGCTCTTTTAGATCCAAAAAAACAAAACAAAAATCAACAAAAAAAGGCCACACTACCAAAGAAAATATACCTTAAATTCCAATAAATAAATAAATACTTTAAAATGTCATACAAAATCCTGACATTACCCTTTTTTTCCAACATTTAATGGAAGTTCCGTCTACAAATGTAAGATAATAAATATATTTAGTATTTTTAGTAACAGTTAGGTGTAGGTGGGTTTATTTGGGATATCTCTTATATCTTTAAGCAAAAACTGGATTATAAACAGTAGGAAAGATCTCTGCAGAAACTCTATTTAATACTGCTCATATCACAATGGTTACGACACGATAAAATACTGCAAATTATCAAAACTGTACAGAAAAACTTACAAGTTTCTCTAAAATACATTTTCACTGTTAGTGTGTGAGACGTGGGAGAGCTCGTCTCAGCAGCCGGACAGTCTGGAAAAAGACTCCGCACGTGCTGATTGTTCGGCCATCGGCTGCTCTGGTCTGGAAGCGGCGTGCTGGTTGCCGCTCGCCGTCCTGAAGCTCCTGAAGGCCGACAGCTACTAGAAGTCTATGTGGAGCCTCACAGTCTGGGAAGAAAAGAAGAAGCCAGGCCACACGTTTCTACTGGACGTCTAGCGAGTTCCACCGGTCTTCTACTTCACAGTTTCAAAATAGTCATTTTTTTTGTCTTCTTTTCTCTGTTGGTGTGTTTTAAGTGTGTTTCTTAGATATTCCTCTAGCTAATCTACTTCACGGTTACAGGTGTAAGTGTTAGTGGCGCGCCACCGAGCGGTGGGTGTTTTGGCTGGGTGAGGGCAGTGCCACCCTGGTAGTAGTGTGTGTATGTGTGAAGGTTGTTCTTTCTTTTTTTTTAAAGTGTAGAGGAGGGCGGGTTCTGGTCAGCGATGGCGGTAGTGTCTCATGAGGGGGACGATGCAGGACGGGGGTCCTGACAGCTTGAGGAAGGGGTGCTGGAGGAGCTCCTGGGCGGTGGCTCGCTGGGACGGTTCCCTCACCAGCATCAAGTCCAGGAAGGACCGAAGCACCGACGACACCTGCAGGACGAAAAGAGACGCATCTGTAGCAGGTCTGTAGGCATCTGTAGGCATTTAGGGTGATGTTTAACCAATAGAATTTGATCATTTCAGTTCAATAATCAGGCTTCATGCAAAAAAAAAAAAAAACAATACAATGGTCAATATATAATTGAGAGACTTTTGAAGTCCATGTGATATATCTGCATACATTTTTATTAAAAGTAAAAAAAAAAAAATCATGTTTTTACAAATTCCAGAATTATATATTATGGAAACAATCACTTGATAATTGATAATAAATGACTGGATATCACTAAAATGTCAACTAAATAACGATCTGAATTTAATTTCTGAATTTAAAATTCTAATTAGCTAAACAATAATAAAATGACTTTATTCAAAAATAGTTTTGATTGTGTTCTTTTTATTAAGTTGAGATATTCATGACAGATATTTCTTTTTTAGTAAGATATCAAATTTTATATGGAAAACAACAAATTGTATCTGTGTCCGAGAAATCACTTTCAACTAAGTTACCCATTACAAAACCACCTCTCAAGGAAGTGTGTTAATTCCAGATCACATGACCTGCTCCACATGATGTCACTTCCTCCTGAAGAAAGGACTGGCAAGACTCCAAGACTTTCTGAGTTATTTAATATAAAGTAGTGTGTGAGTCAAGTGTGGATTTATGGCATGTCAACAGGCTTAATACAATATCTTTATAAATAACTTTCTCACTCAAGTTTCTCTCAATTGTATGTATAATATTTAGAAGAATCTTGGCCTGAAAACAACAAAAATGTCAACTATAATACAAAAAGTAGAGCAATTATATATTGACCTACAAACAGCCCTCCACCCCAGCATCACGTTATAAATTACAAACTCTAAAACAGTGATTGAGGAAACGAGGAAATGCTATTGTAAGCATCATGCAATGAGAAAAGACTAGGTGAGATAAAATGAAATAAAATCAGGTCAAATAAAATAAAATGATGTCAAAATGCTTCCTCACCATAGGTTTCTGTTGTGACTTTTGGTTTAAATTTGGTTTAAATTCATGGTATAACAAGCTACAATGACAATGAAGTAACTATTTACAGTATGCACAGGTGCATGTATATTTAAAAAAAAAGAAACAAGTAAATTTAATTCGCAACTTCAATGCCGTTAAATGAACAATAACAAAGGAAGTCCCTACTTTGCTGGATCTGAATGATGTGTGCTGATATAACACCTGATAAAAGGCACAATACATGTAAATCTGGTGCACTTGGTGAAAACAATCAGGGGTTTGTCTAGAAATGTTTTACATACACTTATATGGGCTGCTACAGACTTCAACAGCAGAAGAAAAAAGAAACAGAAGAAGAAGATGATGTGTCAAAGCAGTAGCAATGCAAAAGGCTTCACTGTCTGACATCCAATAAACATCAAAGCATTAAGAACCGGATAATTTCTATACTGTGCGCACAAAAGTATTTCTTATCTCCGTTGTCAGAGTTTCCCTCCTCTTACCTTGTGCGACTCTTTTAGCCGAGGCGGAAGGTTGTCTCGTATCCTCCTCATGGCCTGCAGAGGGGGTTCGTTAAAGTAAGGCGGCTCTCCGTCCACCATCTCGATCACCATGATGCCTAAAGACCAGATGTCCACCTGCAATCACACACAGTCAAAATGTCTCCCAAGGGCTGAACCATGAAGTTAGTTTGAGTTTCTTTGTGTTAGCCGGCTCTACTAAACCTAAAACCGCAGCCAGAGATAACAGGAGATAACTGCTAGTTAGGAACTTTCTCTGGTAACCAAGACGTTAGACACATAAATAAAATGTCAGAAGAACAAGTTGGTGATGAAAAATACACAAACTTATCACAGTAAAAAGCTCTGCTACTGCAAATTATGGAAGAAAGAAATGCTGGTAGAAACTGTTAATCATGTAAGCTTATTTTTTGCTACACTGAAGTGAAATTAATGTCGCTGATTAAATATTCTCTGTAATAAATATCAATAGACTACATGAAAAAAACAAAAAAATTGAAAATCATGCAGCAAAAGTGTCAGGAAAGCCATAAATATTAGGATAAAAATGATAATAAAACAACAAATGTGATAAAGACAACAGATATCTGTAAAATAGTGATTTTTTTGCAGATTTAAATAGTGTAAAAACAAGTAATTTTACAGTCAACAAACAGTACAAACAGAGGGACTGATGGTTGAAACATTTAAAAATGTTAACAATTTATAAATCCTTGGTATACATAATTTTTCTTTTCAAAAAAGCATAAATCTGTACAAAAGTTATACTTTGCTGACTTGAATACAGTAAAAAAGGAAAAAATGGTAATGTTAGTTTCAGAATGAAGTGCTGTTTGTAAAAATACAGTCTTATTTCATGGCAATCATTGTTACAGAACAGATTACTATTTGTAGAAACACATTTTTTAGTGGGGGCGTTACTGGCAGTTTATCCTGTTTTTAACGATTAACTTGTAAAACAAAACATCTGTGATTTTACTGGATAGTATTCAGTCATTCAAAAAACTAATCATTTTCCAAACCTAAACATACATAGTTTTTCTTTAAAAATAACGGCAAATATCTGTAAAATAATATTTTTGCTGATTTTAATACAGTGAAAATCATGTAAATTTGCAGTCAAGCACTGAAAGAGAACACATTTCCATTTGTAAAAAATACAGATTTTTGATGTGGAATTCAGTTTTGTCCTGTTTTCTTCATGGTTAACCAGTAATTAAATCAATAATGTTTTCCTGCGTGTCGTTCTCACCTCAGTGCCGTACGGTAGTCTGGAGATGACCTCCGGTGCCATCCAGTAGGGCGTTCCCACCAGAGACTTCCTCTTGGGCACCTCTTTGGAAACTTGGGCACAAAAGCCGAAGTCTGAAAGCTTGATCTGCAAAAACACAGAAACACACCGTGCTGCCTTCAGGTTCCATGTAGGTGGCGGTTAAAAAATAGAGTTTAAAGTGTACTGACCCCTTGTGATGCAGAGCTTTGAGTGAAGACACTAATCTGCAGTATTAGCTGTTAATTACGCTTGAATGAATCATGTCTTATCAGCTCGTTAGGAGGCATTAGGCAGGATTTAATTACTGGGGCGAGTGGTAATTGAGGATGATGACTTTCTGGCTGTTGACAAGCGGCAGCACTGGAGAAGGTCAGTGAGAGTAAGAACGACCGGCGACAGGGTGAAGGTCGGCGGCGTTGGTTATTAAAACCTGCAGAATAAACGAGCTTGGGTTCATCACTCACCCTGCCGTCGCTGGTCAGCAGGATGGAGTCGCTCTTGATGTCGCGGTGGATGACGCCTTGTGTGTGCAGGTACGACAACGCCCTCAACACCGACAGACACACGGTGGCGATCTGCTCCTCGTTCATCCTGGAGGCAGACACACAACACAAACACACAAAACAAACACACATCAGGGCTAATAGTAGCTTTAAGAATCCCCTGATTGCACTTGCTGCTAATTCTATCGGAATCCTTGGGTTTTTTTCATTTTTTGAACAGCAAAACAATCTCAAATTTGAAAGGTGAAAAAAAAAAAAAAAGTGTGAAATTTTGCACACACAAGACCTACAAAAATTTTGATATGTTAGGGGAACTGCATAGGTGTGAGCAAAATGGCTCCATAGCACCACCTAGAAAATTTTAAAGAATTACAGCCAGTACGTGTCACCTACAGCGATGAAACTTGGTAAACACATGTAACTCGTCAGGATGCATAAAAACATAATTGACAACCATACCTAAAACCAACAGGAAGTCGGCCATTTTGAATTATGTGTCATATTTTGGACGGTTTTGGACCAATTGCTATATGTTTTCTGAAGAACAAGAAATCCTGTCACATCATTATGATGCCATAAATATTTTTTTTTTGGAAATAAAACTAGAAAAGTTGAATTTCTTTGATTACTTATTTTACAAAAATAGAAAAAGGACTAGAAGTGACAACAGGTGTTACCAATACTTGAAAAAATGCCGGCTTTATATGCAATAGAAATTTTATTACAAACTATTTCCAAACTGCATTTTTCACACAACTCCAGAAAGATGTTTCACCATGCTGAATGTATCTTCCAACAACTTGCTCCTCTGTTTACGGTTTTTGAGCCATGCTGCATTCATTTTATTGGTCAAATTTGTGTTACACTGCCTACAATTCATCTGAATATGACCTTAATGTTTTGTGACCACTTTCATGGGATTGAAGGACATTCAATTAAACAATTCTTGCAATTTTTACTGTTTCTAGTTCTGATAGATGTTATTTTTAAAGATAACACATCTTTTAACCCCACTGTCAGGTTTTGGGTTTGTAGCGTTAACCTACAGTCCTGATAAGTCTGGCTTCAGACTTTAGTGTTGTCCTAAAGAGATTACAGTCCAGCAAAACTGATTTCTCCTCAAACTGGAGCAGGAATTCAGTTTGAAAATATCCCCCTGTAGCCTGCAGCGACTGCAGATCAGGCAGGAGGGTCCCATATGGAGAGTCGAGGCGATGCAGTGCGTCTGACTGAGCTCACACAGAAACTCATGGCTCCACTGAACATTAACATCTAGACCCAGCTGGCCGAGCCATGCTGTGCGTTTGCAAGTGTGTGTTCTGATTTCACATCATGTAGAGAGCATGTGCAGAAGTACAGACACAAAACCACACCAAGGAAACATACATACATGTAGTAAATCTGCATGTAAAGTACCCACACACATACATTCTTTAACTCCTGCTCTAACATTCACTTCTCATCTTCAGTCTTAAAGACCTGACTGTTGGAGCAGTCACTTAACAATTTGCATTATGAGAATCAATCCCCAGGCTACACACACGCAGCAGATTTTATTGTCACACATGTATGCATTTACAATCAAGAGAGATAAATGAGCTTTCCACTGATGGAAAAACAACTGGCTAACTCTAAGTAAACGTGATGAAAAAATGGCTCACCTCGTACCGCCACAACCTCACACACACACACACACACACACACACACACACACACACACACACACACACACACACACACACACACACACACACACACACACACACACACACACACACACACACACACACACACACACACACACACACGTTGTTTTTCTATACCGGTGGGGACTTACCATTGACTCCCATTCATATCTAACTGCTAACCCTTACCCTAACCCTAACCTTAACCATCACCAAATCAATGCCTAACCCTAAACAAACGTTTTTGCACTTTTACATTTTTTATTAACAACAATATGGCCAAGAAAACGGTGTTGCCACCCGTGGGGACCTCATTTTAGGTCCCCACCGTAAGACAAGTCCCCACCTTTATAGCAAATAGTCAGGTCAAAGTCCCCACCTGTATAGCAGAAACAAGTACACACACACACACACACACACACACACACACACACACACACACACACACACACACACACACACACACACACACACACACACACACACACACACACACACAACTGAATAGAAAACAGGATCACTGAAATAGAAAATTGTTTCACAAAGTGAAAAACAGTTTTAATGAGCCTGTAAAGGTTGTCAAGGGGAGGAGAATTACACATGCACCTACGCACACACACTCAAACAAACATGCAAGCGTGAATACACACCGACACACACACTAGCAAATACATATGCTTTTTTTCTTTGCAGTAACACTGGATAAAGTCCCTGTGAAGTGCAGCTCATTAACCAACTTTTAACGCATAATTGAAATCTGATCGTGACTGAAATGGTTCAGGAGATTCTGCCGCCGTCGACTCCTCGTCAGTTTGTGTGTGTTTTTGCTGCCAGCAAGCTGATGAGGCTTCGCACAACGCAGTTATTTCCACAACAAAGGGCTTAACAGAAATAGCACGAAAGCTTTCACCTGGACAAATGAGGCTGAAATTACCAGGGAAGAAAACACTCTCCCTTATATTTCCTCCTTGGCTACATACTGTGAGGTCTTGTAATTATCAAGAGGTCAGTTTGTGCGGTTGCTTAACAAATGAGGACATTTTTATGACATCTTTCTTTCTGTGTGTTTCTTCTGATTGGTGATAATTGAAAACACGTTGCTGCAGACATTTATTTCCACTTATCGTGTCTAATAATAATATCGCTCATGCAAACTTTCTCCCATCACACAAACCGAACACACAAGCAGCCAAACATCTGTGTGGGAGACGTTGACAATACTTTACGGCAGCAGCGGCAGCGGCAGCAGTAGCAGCAGTAGCAGCAAAGCGTGTTATTAGCATCCGACACCGCGCAGCGCTAATGCTGACACTCCACGCAAATGACTGTAATTAAACACCAAGCACAAAGTAAGCTTAAAACAATGAGGCGGCAGCTCAGGAGCACGACTCGACAACACGGGAGCAATCTGGAAAAGTTGGAGAACAATAATCCTGAAACTGTCAGAGCTGGTTTACAGCCGTGTAAACCTTCGTCCTGGTTCATTACAGGCTGCTCATTTGGTTGTTTCATTTCAGATGTTCTTACATGAGGAGAGCAAGTAAACAAAATATACTTTTATGGCTGTTTTGTAGCATTTTACTTCTGTTTTGCAGATTCTGTAACTATTTCTACATCATCTAAGCTTTTTTTTTGTTATTTACACTTTAGACAGTTGGTGGTTTTCCTCAGCATTCATGTTCTACTCCTGTCTTCATTAAAGACGAATGACTACCTGGTATGAGTCACAATGTCGGTGAGCGCTCCGCCTTCGAGGAACTCCATGACGACCCACAGCTCATCTCCCACCAGGTAACTGTTGTACATGTCCACAACATTTTCATGATGGTAGTCCCTCATGATCACCACCTAAAACACACACAGAGAGGTAGAAATAGCTTTTAGCATACATTTGTATTACTTCTATTAGTTCAGTACTTTCATTTGTAACATGCATCGTGTAATACAGCTCAAACGAAGTGAAATGTTTTGTATTGATAGTGTCCTGCTCTGCTTGAAACAAGATGAGGGAAATTTAGGACTATATATCATCATATAGACATTATGGTTGGGCTGCAGAAAACATGCAAATGGAGCACAAAGTGGAAAAACAAAGTAAATCTCAAGCAAATAAATCTCAAACTCAAATATTGCAACAAGTGCATGATTTTATAAATGAGGTAGAGTCCTGACTTCTCCAAATTAACACTCAGTCATCTCTCAAGCCAAAGTTTTACTTGCAGCAAGGAGTCAACATGAACAGAGCTCTCCCATCTCTACTGTTCAATCAAAATAAAGGTAAAATAGCCTCCTAAAATTTAAAATAGATGCATCCATCCATTCTCTATACACTGCTTTATCCTCACTCAGGTCGTGGAGGGTGCTGGAGTCTATCCCAGCTGACTCGGGCAAAGGCAGAGGACACCCTGGACAGGTCACCAGTCTGTCACAGGGCTACATATACAGACAAACAATCACACTCACATTTACACCTACGGGCAATTTAGAGTAACCAATTAGCCTCAGCATATTTATGGACTGTGGGAGGAAGCCGGAGTATCCGGAGAAAAGCCATGCATGCACAGGGAGAACATGCAAACTCCATGCAGAAAGATCCCAGGCCCAGGCCAGGATTTGAACCGGGGATCTTCTTGCTGCAAGGCGGAAGTGCTAACCACTACTCCACTGTGCATGACAAAAACAATACTTAACATAAGTATGGAATAAAATCATGCAGAGTTTGCTGTAGGGTCCATAACAATTGGCTGCACTCCCAAAGAGGTAAAAAAATCACTGCTATAAGACACCAATAAATATTCATGTCTGCATGTTCAGTGTGTTGCAAATAAACTGCCTCGTATTTCAGTAGTTTATTAAATGTATTCATGTAATTTCATCTTTTTTATTAATTTAACTTTCCTTTGTCTAATGTGAACATGTTCTGGAGGCTTACCCATAGAAGGATTACACTCAGAAATTAATAGGATTACATGAAGCAAATTAGTTCCCAGCTGAACACCCACTGCTGCACATCTGTGTTCGCTGCACACACACACACACACACACACACATGCTCACAAACATGCATCAAGACTCTCAGTGTGCGCTTCTCTCCTACAAACCCAAAATAGAAGCAGCGCAGAAAAGCCGGCCAAGAATCAGCCTTTACTCACTTCCCACTTTTGTGCTAAACAAGCAGTTTGCCTGGAAATATAATTTTGGTGGAAATGATACGTCGCTCATTTCTCAACACCCCGAATACAAACAGCCATGAATAAATTTCTTGCAGAGGGTTTTTATTTTACTGTGAACATGACTGAAATTTAAATAAATGCAATTACAGATGCAAAAATGTGTTAGTGGTTTAATTGGCATGGATGTATGTCAGGGAAACAAGAGGCAAATCGAACTCGTGTTTTTCATTAATTGGCAAACAACTGGGATGTATTTTTATCTGCTCGGAATAAAATGCGATGTTAAATGATGCTGTTTAAACTCATTTCATCTCAGCTCGTTTAGGCTTTCAACAATCTGTGACAAATGTTGTGGGCATCGTGCTTCTAATTTACACCCCAATAAATCCGCTAAACCTCGCTGGAAAACCACACAGCTCGTGTTGTGTAAGCGCGATTAAAATGAGAAAACGATTTTTAAAATTCACCTCGTTGAAGAGCAGCTCTCTCCTTTGCTGTTTCCTCAGGTCCATCTTCTTCACCGCCACCTGCTTGCCGCTGTGTTTCTCGCTGGCGATGCACACGATGCCTGTGGAGCCCTCACCGATCTTGATAAAGCTGTCCAGGTATTCCCGAGGATCGCCTGATGGCAAACAACAACATACCTTACGTTGAAGAAATTTCACTCTTAGTCCTTCGAAGTTTGCTGTAGTGGGGTATTTACCAACACAGAGCATGAGCCTGTGAAGGTAAGAAGGCCCAGAACATTTGGAAAGTACACCATCTTGATTCAAAAGGTGGTTGAATCAAGAGGTCTGGCAGACAGATGCAAATAGCAAAGGTGCAACAACAAATAGAAATAGGGAGGTTTGACAGACAGCAAAAAATGACAAAAGATGAAAGAATTGTGGATAACTGTGGCAAATAGAATGAAGGAGTGACACATGGCACTAGAAGTTTGATATTTTCTTCATTGCCTATTTGTCATGCAAACCCAGAGACCTCCAAAAAACAAAACTTACATTTTTAACCAGGATATTTCACGTGTACAGGTTTTCTGACCCAGAAGCAGCTACTGTTGTGTTACCAGACTTCCAGTCAAAAACAACCTTACTTAAGGTTTTAACGTTTCCTTGGTGACATAATTCGTCCCTTTATGATAGAACAACAGAACAGCTTGCTTAGGCCATGATATTCGCCCCAGACTTTTTCTGAAAGTCAGCCGGGGGAAGGCTACCTCCCAAGAGGGAGTCTTGCTTTGCCCGTTCATTCTGTTGAACCTAACAGTCTGGCTGCACCTCACTTTCATTCTGCCATGGGGGGAAAAATGCTCTGGTTTGTTTGTATTTCTTTAAACCAATAATGGTCACATCTCAACAGAGTGAAGCGAAGGATGCAGCTTCTGTGTTTCCTCAAAATTACAGGTTAAAAAGGATATTCCGCCGAAAAAAATTAGCAGGGCCGCCGTTCTGCACGATCCGAGTTCTCGGAAAAACTTGAAATTTTCAGCATGGTAGGCCGTTTGGAAGTGGTTGTTGTAGAAAACAGAAACCAAAGACAGCAAAAGGAAAGACATATCCAGCTGAAATGGGCAATCAACATACCCACATCCATCCTACATCCAGTTGTACAGTCAGACTACCTCATCAGCATTATGACTGTGATACTTTCAGCCTAAATGTATGTTTCTCACCTGGGTTGACCACCAGCTGAAGTGCAGCTCTGAACTGTTCATGGGAGACTCTGGAGGGTTGAGTGTCGGAGCTTGAGCCCCATGAAGGAGGTGGGTAAGCTCCTGGAGGGATATAGGGTGACGAAGGCTGAGAGTAGGCCCCCTGGAAAAAGAACACAGCAGAGGAATACAAAGTGAGGAAGAAATATCAAGAGGCTATGATATATGTTTCTAAATTTACTGTATTTGGAAACAAATACCTTCTTTTTGAAGTGAGTTTTGAGCTAAATATGGGGCCAGAACCTGAAATTGATCTGGACTGGTCTTACTATATGAATCTTATCCATTTCACACAGTCAATTGACTTAAAAAAAACATAAAATAAATAATTATGCCATTGTAATCTGTAGTGTAATCACTGCTGTCCAGAAAGAATACATCTCCAAAACTTGTCTTATGGGGTTTTAACTGGACAGAAATAATTGAAGTCTTAAAGTCTTATGGAATTTTCTGGCTAAAAGTTTAAAAACAGAAGACAGAAGTTTAATTTTGATTAATCCCGTTTAAATCACATCAGGCTGATTATAGTTTGATCTGTATCGAAGCTAAAAAGCTAGAAAGAACTATGTCTCTATAAAGATACTGTACCTGCGGGGTGTAAGGTGGGCTGGGCTGGGAGGGAGGATGATGGTAGGGCGAGGGTTTGTAGTGGTGGAAGATTGGGGGGTACGGTAGGTGCACTGGGGGGTAACCAGGCGGCTTGCTGTGGCTCTGAGGTAGCTTGAGAGGCCCTCGGGGGTAGGTGTCGCCACCCGTAACCTGGGGACTGTCATCACGAGACGGACGCTCGTAATCGCCCTGGAAGAGTCAAACAAAGGACAAGGTTTTTTGGATTTTATTAAAAACACTGTGCAGTTAGACAAGGTCTGAAAGTTGTAGTTAACATATGCTTAAGGAGAGGTGTTATAAGGTGGAAAAACATGGAAAAGCATCCACTTTTTAAACTTGGACCAATGGAAGAAATTATCAGCCTTGTTGGATTGGCAAAAAGATATGAATACAACCCCCCAGCATGCACTGGGGCAATTCTTCAGCAAGGGACTCCTAATCTCGACCGTAAAGCCTAAACACTAAACCCCTTAAAGATTGAAATAAAATCACAGCTGCAGTGTTTGAGTGTGTGAATTCACAAGATCTTAAAAATGTGTAAAAACAAGGAACGAAAAACCTCTTGTTTCCACATCGTAGAAAACAACCAAAACTGATGAAATTCATGAACATCTGTAAATCCTACATTGGAGTTACAAACAACTCTACAATCATGAAATCAATAACCACAACATCCAGAAAGCTGGTTATGGCAGATAAGCAAATTTCTTCCCATGTGTACATTTTGTGGGGGCAGAGCAGCCAAATTTATATATCACCAATTTGGCAATGAGCTAGAGACCGATGTTCAAGACTTAGCTGATTATTGGTAACATGATATTTATTTACAGATTTATGCTAAAATAAATTAAATGCACCAATAAGCTTCAGGCTTTCACCAAGAGGTTTGCTGTCAGGCCTTTGGGTCACGCTAACTCCTGCACCGCAACATCTTTCTAAAGTCTGATTAACTTTAATAATCTGCTTTTATCAACAGACATGTCTCTAGTAAAGACACAACTTGTAAAAATTGAACAAAAAGCAGAAATCAGGAAATTAGCTACTTTTACAGTGGCTAAGGCTACACTAGTCATTAGTGTGGCTAAGTTAGTAGGAAAACAATAACTTATAATGCCTTAGTGGGCAATAAATATGATAGAACAGTGAAAAATTAAGAAAATAGAGAATAAAGAGCACACATGCAGGAAAGAAATTATCAATCTCACTGCAGAGAGAGGAAAGCGTAATAGAACCATCTGACACTATCGCTTCTGTTTCTATTATACATCTTCAGTTATAGTAATCCTTATTAATAAAAAATAAGAGTTAGAAATGACAGCTTTCCTATTCCATATGCTGGCAATATATAACATTTTAGAGATATCGGATCTAAATTTTGTATCCTGTATCACTATCAGCCCTGAAAAAAACATATCGGTCAACCCAAACTATGAATTGTGGACACGTTCCTTTAGGAAGGCGACAAATATGCAGAAAGGGTGAATATTAAGGTAGAAAATCTGCGTCAAAGTCCTCTTGCATTTGATCTGACAGTGGATCAGCAATGAACAGTCGGTCATTTAGCAGGAACACGCCTGAAAATCTGTGACTGGGCCATGTGACATGTTGGATGTGAAAATGTACATGCATGGCCATACATCGTCTGCAGGTACACTATCCTTTGATGGAGCTAACAGTTAGTCCACAGAACAGGCATCATACTTCATCCTCACCACCCTGCAGAGCTCCTCAGCTCCTCCATTCATCAACCAGGAGCTCAGGGAGCGTTCAGATCTGGGACACACCTCTTCCTTAAGAAGCACCTTCAGAGCTGTGCTGCACTGTACACTGTATATGTGTGTGAATAGAACACACACTGTGAGCACACAGAGCTTGACTCAGAGAGCTATTAAAAGCTCAGGTGTATGACTCACCTTAAATTACTCATAATGGGCCAGGAGTACACACATAAATGTGGTTCACAGTGGGAAAAAAAGCTCATAGTTTAAGATTTATTTATATATTAATCATCTTATTGTTAGAATTTCATAGGCTAAACTTTCTGCAGCCATTCAGAATGAGACAATAGAAAAGCTGGTTCGACTCTTTGAGACAAATGCTAGTTAGCAGTTAATTATTAGAAATAGAAAATACATGGAGAATATACGCTCCTCTCCAAAAGCATTGAAACAGTGAGGTCAGTTCTAGATATTTCATTTTTACTGAGAGCAACAATATTTGTTTTACTCATTTCTTTTGACTGTAAGTGTAATCATAGTATCTTTGCAATCATTCTGTTTTGTGCCCATCTTATTTGAGTTAAAAATGTGATGTTTTGCTGTGAGTGTTGCAGCATGGAACTGTCTAATATTTGTGTCTAGTTTTGTTTTCTAAGCACAGAATACTGCATGTAGCTAAAAAATGTGCACTTCTATGCAGATGACACAGCTCTATGTACATGTAACAGAACACTAACTTTACCTAAAGCCTGCCTGTTAGATATTTCATTTTTACTGAGTAACACCAACAATATTTGTGCCAGTTGTACCAGTTTATTGTGACTGTAACTGTAATCATAGTATATTTGTAATCAAACTGTTTTGTGTCTCTCTTGTTTGAGTTATAATGTGATATTTTACTGTGATTACTGTAGTGTGGAACTCTTTAAGATTAGTATCTGTGTCTAGTTTTGTTCTCTAAGCACAGAATACTGCATGCAGCTTGAGGGCATCATTTACATACATAATAAATACACACTTCTATGTACAGTATATGCTTTAAAAGGGGGTTATGAGTTGAGTATGGGACAAAACCCAGAATTAATCAGAACTGGTCTTAAAGTCATAAAGTAAAGTGACTTAAAAAACATAATGGAAAGATTTTTTTTATCCTAATCTGTGGCACAATCATTGCTTTTCAGCCTAATTTGCATGTCTAATTTATAGTATGATCAACACCCTATAAACTGTCAACAGTCCTACAATTAGTGTGTCATTTTAGCACAAGCAGAGGCATGAAAGGACCCCAAATATCCATATAAACCAAAGTGGATGCACAGAAAAAAAAAAACTCCAAACAGCAGAAGATGAAGCTGCCTTCACCCTGCAGAGACTAAATTAAATTACCTTTGCCACACCTTCTGAAAATGTGCCTCAACCAGCATGATTTCTTTTCTCATAAATCCTCAGGAGGCTGAGAGCATAATGAAAAAACTCTCTTTCTCCTCCCCTTTATTTGTTTCTTTCTGTGCCATTTCTCTTTACACAAAGACACACACAGGAGTGCAGGCAGGGCAGGAGGAGGAGCCCTGATGTGTTGGGATGCTGTATAATTACATGGTGTGAACTCTTTTAATCAATCACTCGGAGGCAGGTGTGCGAGGGGGGTGCTGGGAAGCCCGGTCTCGTGCCCCCCTATCGCTGGCCGGCACCGCTGGCTGGCTGTCATCCAGGGGTCTCCTGATCCATGTTGGTTAAACGCGCATTAATCTGAGTTTGGCAGGGTAATCAACAACCTAACTCAACTGTGAAATTGAATTCTGTGGTGGAACATCGTTCGGCCAGTTTTATGCTAAGGCTGCAGAAAGGGAAAGTGCCGCAACATCAATTTGTCACTGAGAGCTGCGGCACTGAGCTCACAAAACACAGAGAGAGAGAGTAGAAGAAGAAGAAGAACAGGGAGAAAGTGTGTGTGTGCTGCAGCTTTGTCTGTGTGTGGTCGCGTCTCTGCTGTCTACTGTTACATCCCCACCGGCTCCAACAACAGCAGGGAAAAAGAGGGATTTACTTCAGAGGTGTGAGTAGGCTGAATGAGGGAGGAGAAGAAAAGCCACAAAATGAGCAGAGAGAGGGCCGGGTTTGTTACATCGACTGTGAGCTGAGAAGAATAGTGTTTCTTAAGCTGCCAGATGATTCCTTGTTTAGTTTTTTTTTTTTTTTTGTACCGATGCTGCAAAATCTCCAAACACTGCAAGGAAAATTAGAGTGCATTGATTCCCACGGTGCAAATTTCACTTCATTTTAATAATTGGATAAGCAATAAGCACATCATCAAATTAAATATCACTGAAACATTTACACATTTAGGATGTTATACTGGAATAAATATAGAAATGCAGCTACATTTTAACAGTAGAGTGCAGTTTTTCCAAAATAATATATAAAAAATATCTGAATTTCTGATGCTTTTTTGGGAGCCAAAACCAACAATAACTGCTAAAAGCTGCTGTAAAAAAAAAGTCAACGCAGTTCAAACACTGTTTACACTAACAAAATGATCTCGGCAGCTGAGAATATTATTGCTAGCCTCACACTGATGATCTGACATGCCTTTATTTTTGACAGAGAGCTAAAAGCTTTTTTGTAAATGGTAATTTTTTCTTCTACAACATTTGGCAATAAAATTACATTATTATTTTCTGAATTGAAATCAGCCAAAATATCCTTATTTTAGAGATATTTGCTGTTTTTTTTAGAAGAAAATGTATATAAAGAGTTGAAAATGGTAAATATTTTTTTACTGCCAGTTTACAGATTTTCCCTGTTATGTTTTTCTGTCGGTTTTGTAAGTAATTACTAGAAAAAATCACAGAAAAAAAGAAACAACAAAAACCGACTAAGACTGTTAAAACATCTTAAAATTAAACTTTATAAAAAATCTTATTATTTTACAGATATTTGCCACGATTTTCACTTGTTTTTCTTTTTGTACAGTTTTGGAATGTTAAGGTATTTTTTCTTGTACTTCTGCTGCCAGTTTTTCACATTTTTTGCTCGTTCTTTTTTTATAGTGTTGGTGATATTATGTAGCAATAGCAATGTCAGTGAGCCTCAGTATGTTTCATCACTTGTATGTTAAATCTGTCACTGAGCAATACATTGCTTTACCAAACCAATTACATCCAGTTGTTACACCCAGCTGACCCCAGCAGTTGGGTCGTAACACAATACTGAACTGGAAATCTGTAAATCTATTTAGTTTATTTCTCTAGTACTGATTTTAGAAGCGATTCTCTGGTCTTTAAATATTTCGTCCTGGGGCCCAGTCACAGGTTGCTGTCCCCTCCCCTAAACACGATTAAACACGATGACAAGTGCAAAGCCATTTCTGAAAAACAAAACACCACAATGCATTTTCCCACTAATGTGCAGCCCTAAAGTAAGGGAAACATGTTCCTATTTGGACTTGATTCATTACATTCCCTACACATACTGTACATTTCAAGAAAAGCAAATGTGCCTCTTCAAGCACAAAACCTCAGAAAGTGGTGATAATAAACAATATGGAGGAGAAATGACCTTCTCCTGCGTCACTTTCCTGCTACTCTTGCATTCTCTGTGGCTGTTTTTTTCTGAGTGGCTATTTACTGAGGCATGCAGGTTAAATGGTTTTTCATCAAGGCACCCTGGGATCTACATCAGCAAACCTCGCAGCTACTGGACTTTGTGTGTGAGACGGAGGGATGTGGAGAGCTGTGATAGCGGTACTCACAGTATAATAGGCTTAATGAGGCTCTGAAAGCGATATAAAGACTATATAAAGACATGACATGAACCACTCTTTCTCTGGCTTACCCCTGCTGCTGCCGCTGCATGGACTAATACTGTTTCTATTCTACAATTTTTTATTTTTTTTTTACCATAATAAGAACAATGTTATTGGTTGAAAAGAATCACATATAGTTACATCACACAGCCACTAATGCCTGGATGGTTTGTTTGTTTGCATGTTGGGGGAGTTTCCATGTTGAAGAATCTCCTGGGTGTTTCTCCTGCTGCTTCACTGGAGCACAACACAGACTGCAGCACTGTCACAGAGTTGACGTACTAACAGCTGCGGCATAATAAAAGTATGCTTCCAGACAGATGACACACATCTGCGTACATGTAATATAACTGCTGAATTCTACCTAAAGCTTGCCTGTTAGATATTTAGTTTTCAGTGAATGACAGCAACAATAATGGTGCAGATTTTAAGGTCTACTGTGACTGTAACTGTAATCATATATTTGTAATCATACTGTTTTGTGGTAATCTTATTTGTGTGAAAGTTTGATATTTCACTGTGACTGCAGTAGTGTGGGACTGTTTAAGATTAATATCTGTGTCTACTTTTGTTTCCTTGCATAGAGGATCTGGGCATACTTTACATACATATTAAATATACAGTTCTATGCAGGTGACATACATTGGTGTGTAAGTAATAAAACAGCTTGACCTAATTATAATGTTTTGTAGCAATCTTATTTGTGTTAAAAATGGTACATTTTCCTGCTAATGCAGTAGTCCTGTAGTCTCCAGATTGACTGTTCCATTATTATGCTGCATATACAAGCTTTTTATGTTAATTTAGAATTCAATAACGTTAAAACAGGGCTAGCAGACAGAGTGCATCTGCAAATAACATGCAGATTTAGTTATCTCTGCAACCAATCGATTCTTTGAAACTGACTAAGATGTTCTCTGGTGGACTACATTGCAGTTCATGTTGAAAACATGTTCTACCTAGAAAATTAACCAATGTAGTGCCCCATCTTTGTAATTCCTGTACTGATCAATCTTTTTTGTTGTTGTTGTAGTAAAATAAATCAAATCCAGATACAAGGCTTCTGTACAAATATCAAGAGCAAGACTATTATATAATTTCTTGACTGTTATTACTAATTCTACTCAGGTTTATTCATGTCTACTTTGATTTTATCTGGTTAATCTCTACACCCTTCAATGCCTCTCTTTGTCTCGCCTCTGTAACTCTCGGTAATTCAGGGCTTTCTGGTCAATGGTCAGCAGCAGCATTAATTGATCTGTGTGCAGAGACAGTAACTGCTGCAGAGGAGTAATTCTCTTATGTGGTTTGGTTCCTTCAGGGTAGAGTAGATTAACAGCTGACAACCTATCTTGCAGGAAAACCAGGAAAAAAAGTAAACTTAAGAGTTAAAAAGAACTACAAATGGACGTGGAGTATCTGACTGCAAATGGAGAGGAGGTTGGAACTCAGTATGAGGATTAGTCAGCATAGTTTTCTCTGAAATGCTTCTAGAGGATTGTCAGGGATGCTGTGTTCAAAGATGTTTCCAAGAATGATACAAAGAGCAGTTTAGAGTAAATACTGTCAAAGATGTTCTTTTGTTAGAGATTACGTGATTTTATGTGATCATTTATTATCTATTTGTTAAATTTATGTACATGTGTCGTTGTTGTTGGGGAGCCATTTCTGTTGGTAGAATAACTTTCCTGTAGCTCAGATGGAAGAGTTGCCTAGAGGGTCAGAAAGTTTAAGGTTTGAGGCCAACTTCAGAAGATGTGTTTACATCCCTGAAAGGCTTTTGTCTTTGGTAAAATAGATTCAGCCCTTCCTACGTGGTAAAACTGTAGCATAAGGTTTAAACTTACTTCCTATTTACAATGAGCAAATAAGAAAAAAATTTTGTGTTCACCATAAAAGCAGTTAGATTTGCACTTCTTCTTTGGTAGACAGAGGAGTGAGGTCTCTTCCCCATTACAATGATGTCCATTTGTTTCCATATTGTCTACATTATATTAACAGACAAATCAGCAGTGTGTTTATCTTATTCAAGGGTAGAACCCAGGCGTAAAATATCCTCGACAGTTATGACTAGTTTCCACAGCCGTTGTGTTTTGTTTCACGTACCTTGCCGAGGGTCTGTGAGTTGGCGAGACTCTCCGAGAGACGGGGGTAGGTATAGGAGCTGTATGGATGGGCCTGTGGAGGGTTCTTGAACGCCCCGCTGGCTGCATAGGGGACGTTTGGCTCCTGAAGCCCGGATCCTGATCTGGATCGCTGCCTGATGGCTGGCGTGGGGCTGGTCTGGGTTACGTAGGAGCTCTTAGGTCGCTTTTCGTATTCGTCCCGTAGGCCACCATAACTCCACTCGCTGTCTGGGTAGTTGATTTGCTCGCTGTGAAGGGAGGCACGAGACGGCGTCCCGACTGAAGTGTCCCGGTAGTCCTGGCTGGATGAACCGCCCACCGATGCCCGGTAGTAGCCGCTGGAGCCCACTCCGCTCCCCACTGTGGAGGCCACCTCATCCACCGAGCGCCCTTTGCTCTCCAGGTAGGTGTGGTAGTCCGGGGGAAGCTTTCCATAGTCTGATTTTTGCGGCATGGCGTCCGGGTAGAAGGGGCTGCGGATGGGGTGCGAGTGGCCATTCTGCTTGGTGAATCGATAGTGCCTCCCAACCGCCCAGTCACTATCTATGGAGAAACTTGGTTTGCCGGAATCCAAAGAAAAGTCCCTGCTGGAGGTGTCCAGGTCACACGAGTAGCGGGAGTAGTAGTGGTTGAATCCGTTCTCCTCTGGAGCAGCTGGATGGCCGCTGCCCGAGGGTTTGGAGCTGCTTCCGGCCTGATGGGGACCCGGTGGACTCTCTTTACGCAAGGAGTTGGATCGCGTTACCGAAATGTTGTCGAACTCCTCCAGCAGGCCGTTAATGGATGCATCTTTGGGTGGCCGGTTCCCTCGGACGATGGTCTACGAGAAGAACAAAGACATTTACATTTAGCATAAAAGATAGCCTGGTGAACGACAGTTTGATGGAGGTAGCCCTGATACTTTGGGTTGCATGACATTCACTTTCAGTTGAATCATTCTGGCTGAAAACTGAATGAGATGAATTGAAATTCCTGTTTACTCAGCTTTAGCGAACTACAACCACACATAATTTCAGGCTGGAATTTCAATTCATATGTATCAGGGCTTTGGAACAAGTATGAAATTAACCCTCTGAACCTTAAGCAGTTTCTGGATGTTTTTTTTTTTTTTTACACTTTTGCTCACTGTGGGCTAATTTTTTGCTGCAATATAAAGTCCTGCATCTCTATGAAACAGTACAGCCGTGGCTAGAAGTAGAGGGAACTCAGGAACTTCTTTTGAGCAGTTTGAAAAATGAAAAAAAAAGTTGACTATTTATTTTAAAGAAACTTGAGAAATGTAATCAACATACACAACATTTTTCTACATTTGCACAGGCATCACCAGTACTTTGAAAAAAGATGTTGGCTCTACACGTTATAGTTATTTTAATACCAGCATTTTTAATTTGTTTCTATACTTGTCTCTGCTTTGTGAAAACACAGTCTGCAGTTCAACCGAGACGTCCCTAAATTTTTATCACAACTGTTGAGTCAATAAAGGCTTCACGGTTGTGCAGAATATTTTATT
The DNA here is from genome assembly GCF_021347895.1 of Acanthochromis polyacanthus. Classification (NCBI taxonomy): domain Eukaryota; kingdom Metazoa; phylum Chordata; class Actinopteri; family Pomacentridae; genus Acanthochromis; species Acanthochromis polyacanthus. Next base: position 5,650,244 of record NC_067128.1, read on the forward strand.
TTTTACACAATCTGGTTGGTGCAAAGTCTATTTCGGACACATTTATATCATGAGACATGTAGCATAAGGTAACCGTCATGAAGTATCACAAATGTAAGCTTAGATTTGGTGAAGTTTTCCAACAGAACAGTACATCAGTTTCAGAACCATTGTAAAGTTTTCCCTACAATCCAGGTGTTTTTCTCACTACTCTGTATATCAGCACGAGAAAGATGTTTCACCGTGAAGAATGTATCTTGCAGCAACTTGCTCTTCTGTATGCTCTTTTGTAGCTATGCTGCATTAAGGATACTGTGCAAATGTGTTATATTTTCTACTCAATCTGTCTTTTTCTCTGAATTTTTGTCAGAATCTGGTGCAAATTTTTGGGTGAATTTTTATATAAAACATGGACAATTTTATTGAAATCTGATTTTAAGCTTAGATTTGCTTAGGTTTTCCACATGTTTACTTTGAAGATCATTAGAAAATTGAAAATCTTGTTGGTGTTTATATAGTTTCTGGCTCAGTTAATGGTGTAATTTAGCCATTTGTCTTTAAGAAAACCTGCCTTTCAAACCAAGTAGCAGGTTTCAGGGTTCAGAGGGTTAAACATCACTTGCAGGAAATGAACGCCGGTATTTGTCTCTAAAAGAAAAGCAGGCATTGATCTGCACAACCACTAGTTGTTGTGAGCTGGGATGCATGAAGATAAATGCTGGGAGACCTGAGATGTTAAAAGGAAACCGGTGGTGGATTCAGCGAGCTAATTCCTGCCCCATTTCCCTCGCAACAGATTAGCTTCATTCTCAGTGGGCTGATCAGGAAGCATTAATATTCGTGAAGTTTGGTTTTTCGTGAGCACACCAGCATGCGCCTTAGTGAGGAAGACGGGGAGAGAATGAACACACATGCTCGCATCTGCTCTAAAGCGAAGGCAGCTTTAACATCAGGGGTGCTGCTTATCCCCTCCTACCTTGTGTTAAGCCCTTTACATGGCTGTGTCGTGAGTCATGGTGCTACAGCAGCACTTCTTCAACTACAATCTGTGTGCGCGTGTGCAGTTTGTGGACCGTGAGGCTCGCCAACCTCCAAAATCACGAGCGCGATGGATAAAAAACCAGACGCTCACCTTTTTTTATCCACCACTTACAGGAAACACCCAGCGAAAGAACAAAGGAAACATGTTGCGTGACTGCTGAGTGCTGAGAGGAGGCTGAGCGGTGGGGATTATCTGAATTTCAAACTCTTACATAATCTATCTGAGAGCTATTTGTGATGATCAAACACATCTGACTGTATTTCAGTGGTGTTTCCTTGGCTTACAGCCTCCGTGTACATCAAGCGTCGCCTCTCAGTTGTTTACAAATCTTTATTTCCTTTGCTCTTCTTGCATTAACCTGGGTTTATATCCTTGGTGCATTAAATGAACACTTCCATCCTACTTTAGGTGTAAAACCCATCAGTCTATGCATCTAAATTTCATATGTATTTGTATTTTAGAAATTATTCTTACAAGTTGCTATCCTCTTTTCCCTGTTTTAGTATTTTGTACCATTCATTTAGTTTTACGGATTGATTTCACACATTTTTTCTTATCTATATATTTATATTTCACATACTATCTTTCTGCATCATTTTTTTGCTGCTTATCTAATAAAATGTGCAATACTCAGTTTGTTTTTACATCTGCTGTACAAAAATATTTGATTTAAATCAGTCTCATGGCTGTCAAACATCTGAAAAGCCCAATTTCCCTCAAAATTCTCAAAACTATATTCTTTCAAATATCTTTAAATTAATAAATTTTGTGAATCTGAGACGAGATGAGGAGGGTAAATTAGCAAATTGAACTGCAGCAGGTCTGTTGAGTCTCACTAGGGCAGTTTTATATTATAATTGTATATTAAATCTGTAGTTTCTAGGCGTAATGTGGCTGCATAACCTGTCAACTGTTGAATAAATCAGCAACTATACTGATAACTGATTTATCCTTTTCAGTAATTTATTTAAGAAAAAAATGGAAAATCTCTGATTCAAATTTCTGAAATTTGAATATTTTCTGGTTTATTTCATAATCTGTGACAGTAAACTGAGCATCTTTGAGCTCTGGACAAAACAAAACATTTGAGGACGTTATCTTGGGCTTTGAGAAACACAAATTGACATTTTTTAAAAAGTTTCTACCACAAATATTTTACAAATTTTACAGTGAAGATGTGTTTGTTCCAAAGACAGACAGATTCGTTCCTAGTGTCATTATAGAGCTAAAAATGCAATGGTAACTGTAGCCTACCTCCGTTGTTGGCATGCCTAATGTCTAATGTTAGTCATTTCTTGTTGAACTCTTAGAGCAAACTCAGTCACATCAGCAGGTTCTTAGATCTTTTGACAGCCATCACGCCTCGTTGTCCGTCACACAGCTGACATACTTGTCTCTGCTGTAGTTTGTCCATGTCACATGTGCTGAGGCAGAAAAGCCGGAATAATCATCAACTCTCAGCAGCATTGTGCTGGCACAGAGATATATCCATACGCCTTCAGATAGCGACCTGCAAACCGCTGCTGCAGACCGACTCTCCTCCTGTCAGCTCATTCATCTGGGAGACTGTGGCTCCACAAGGCTACAGACCCAGTATTAGCACTTCCAAGCTCTTTGTTTTACATTAATGATGTTAAAGATGGGGTACGCAATTTTAATTCAATACAGTTTAAGTCAGAGTCATGAAATATCTCCTCATGGTCCATTAATTGGCTGCTTATGCTGAAAAAATATCTGCTGTTTGTGAACAGCCTTGGCTCTGTAAATGGGAAACAAACAAAGGGGCTTGGACTGATCCACACAACATTAAACCAGCGTGTTCTGTGCATTTTTGTCCTCATGCACAAAAAAGGGAAGTTTCAGCTGCAGAGCTAGTTGACAGTTGGGCATTCAGTTAAAAATTTGGTGCACAAAATAAGTCCATATTATGTTATATAAATACGTCTGCATACAGAGTGCATCCAGAAACTGGTAGATTACAGTGCACATTCATCCACAGTGAATCCAGTACACAGTGTTGTGTAACAGTACAGATCCAGGGCGTTCTGTGGTTTATAGTGGTTCTTTTGAGTCCTTTTGGTGGCATAATGGCGCCTCTGTGAATCTGGCTTGTTGCAGTGGATCTTGTGGATGCTCGACCAGATCGGGATTTTCAGTTCTGGAAGCACGTTGAACTCCTGGTCATGATTCTCGAGCTGTTCCTGAGCACTGCAATGCTTGGGGATGCCTTTGCTTTTACACAGTGGTCTGGAGGAATGTCTGGGTGTCCACTACATGTTAGAGTAACATTCAGAATGTTACATTATAAAGCATTATTCTCCTGCCAGTGGTTTAAATGTTGTGGCTGCTCGCTGTAGCTACCTATGAGATCATGTAACAAGCAGTTTCTTGCTCAGTGTCATTACTGAAATAAAGGCATGAATAAATTGTGCACGTCTCCATGGTAACTGCCATTTTCTCTCGTATTTGAACTCCTACAATGACAGTGTGTAACTTGTACCTGATAGTTTTCCTTCTGTTTTTTTTTGGGGGGGGGCTTTTTTTTCCCCTGAACATTCACTCTGAAAGAAATTTCTCTCCACAAGCCTCCGTTATTACCAACAGCGTTTCTTTCACACATCATCTCTCCCTTCTATTTACCCTCCTCCTCCCTCCTTAACACTCCAGTTGTTCTCCTCTGTTTGAAAGCTATGGGCTGTTTGGTGCCGTGAACTGGAACCTCAAGGTGAAACGGCCTATAAAAGCAGTGAGTAAAATCTGGATGGAAGGCCGAAGCTGCAGGACGGACACTCTTTTAAAACAGGTCGCTGAAAGGAAATCCGTCTTCCTCTGGACAGATGTTGCAGGTTTGAGCTCACACACAAAAAAAATAAAATCACAAGACACACTCATGAATAAAGTCACAGGGGTTCGTTCTTCATGATGGTGAGCTGCATCCTCCATCATCTTCGAGGGCCTGAGACTTAACACCTTTTGCTATATAATTATACATTTTTTGATTGGAGAGGGGAGATTCAACATATTTAAGTATATAAAACACTGAAATGTTCTATTATTTCGCAGAAGTGTCTAAAAATAACAGTGTTTTCATGATGGATCATAACCACAAGTGATGGATGAACTGTGACTTACAAGGCAGTTTTCAACCCTCTGAACTCCACACAGTTTGTAGGGTTTTTTTTACTGCTTTTTGCTCATTTTTCTCACTGTGGGCTCATTTTTCAATGCAAAATATAGTCCTACAGCTCTATAGAAACAACACAGCCATGACTAGAAGCAGAGAGAACTGCAGTATAATGTAATTAGTCTTATAACTTTATGAAAAGAAAAAAAAGTTGAAAAAATCCTCAAATCAACATGTAGAACTTTTTTTTTCAAGTGCCAACATTGGAAGAAAAAAAAGTGATTCAACATACTATAGATATATTCTGACCCACATATTTCAGTTGTTTCCAGACTTGTCTCCTCCTACACAGACGAACATCGGCCCGTTGCTTGGACTAATTGATATGGTGATGCATGTAACGGCTTTGTTTACATGTTCGCCGGTGTTTTCCTACCGAGTTGTCTTTCAGTGTGAGCTAATGTCTCTTTGCATTTCTGCAGTTGTACAGATATGTAAACTGATTGATATTGTGACGCACACAACGGCTCTGTTTAGACTTTTGCTGGAGTTCCGACTTACGGCGAACATCGACTTGCGTCACACTGAAAGAACGGAACTCCGCCATAAGTCGAGGACCCCCTGTATATGACTGCAGCATCATTTATTTTTGTACTGCTTGCATGTCAGTTTGTTTCACATTGAGATGTGACAACACCACAAGGAAAATAACTCAAATGAAAAAAAAAAGAAAACAAGTTAATATCAATCAAACCAAATAGCAAAACTACGGCTTCCGTGCTGCTGCGCTCATTAGAATTCCTCTCATGCTACGCTGGGTTATGAATTTGTGAATGGAGCTCTTTGTGCTAAAATGAGGCAGAGTCACATCATGTTACGCTGCGTGGACGTTGGTGATTCAGAACTAATTCGATTGGCGTACAACAGTAGGGAGTGTCGGTTATCTCATAAAACATCATCATCTCCATTCGCTTCATAATCAATAAGACTGTGTCAGGGAGCGTGACAGGTACAGAGGCTGCAGAGAGTCGAGGCGGCGGATGAAGCCGAGGAGGTGACGAGGGTGCAGAGGCGAGAGGGAGACAAGGTTAATTGTGTGCCAAATCACTGTCAAACGCTCCGCATCAAGCCTGGAAATCTTCCCATTAATTTGAATTAGGGGGCTGATACCGGCCTCCGTGCTCCCCCTCCGCCTCCCCTTTCTATCCCCCGCCTTCCCCCCTGTCCTTACAGCTCGCTGAGCCTTGTGCGCGGGTCGTGTTCGGCGGCGGCTCTGACAGCAGCCATATTTCACCAGCGTGCGGCGTTGGCCTGTCCTTTAGTGATAAGCTGTAATAGATCTACTCTCTCGACTCACCACGGCCGGCTCAAGGTAAGCAGAGAGAGGAGAGGGAGGATGGGGGAGAAAGGAAATTACAGCAAAGGAGCTGGAAAAGAGAAGAAAATGAGGGAGAAAATGTAAAAAATGATACAGTAGAAGAAGGTGGAAATGGGAATCCCTGCTTCTCTAAAATTAGACTGCATTCTCAATTCTGTTTTGGGGGAAACTTATTTTCTGCCGGATTATATTTGTTTGTGACGTATCACCAATGCTCTTTTATTGCTTTATTGTCACTCCCTTTCAGTCAACCAATCGTATATTGCGATTTTTTATGAGATTGTAGCAAAAACTTGCGTTCATGCTACCAATTATTAAGTGGTAATTAAAAACTGTTAAAAAAAATCTTTAAAACTTTAAAAATACATGAAACAACAACACTTACTTTGCGATTTGGAAAGTAATGTTCAAAAACTTTAAAAATGATTAAAATAACGGCAAATATTTGCAAAAATAATTACCTTTTTTAGCTGATTGACAACTGTAATTTAACGTCTAACAAACAAATTACTGTTTGCAACATTATTTTTGTGCAGTCAACATGTAAAAATAAAAACCTTTTCTCTGTAATTATCCAGATATTATCTGTATTTTTAACAAAACAAGGAGAATCTGTAACCAAGTTCGACCATTTTTCAATCTTCAATAAAAAGGATTTTTCTTCCAAATATCTGTAAATTAACAATATTTTAGCAGATTTAAATTTTAAAAAAGCTTCTTTTTAAACAAATGGGATCACTTTACAGTCAAACACTGTAAAAGCACAACTTACTATTTGTCAAAATCCAGATTTTGATGTGGACAATATTTACAGGTTTTTTTATTTCTTTTAACCGGTAACATATAAATTAATATTTTTTCTGTGATTACTGTAAAAGTCAATAAAAAAAATCAATGCCTAATATACATATTTTCCTTACAAATAATTGAAGTTTTTTTCAAAATAACTGTAAAATAACAATTTTTGCCACTGATTTAAATAGAGTAAAAAAAATACATTGATTTCTTTTTTTACAGTGTATACCTTTTGGTGGTAAAATTATAACTTTTTTTGGTTAAATAAGAAGATGACAGATGGGAAGAAGAGTAGGAGAAAACACCAAACACGAACTATGATGGAAACCCAACAGAAAAGCAGCAGAAGAAGAAAGCGAGGAGCAGCTGTGAAGACTCAGAGGATGGAGACGGAGTTGAGGGAGTTGAGTGTCGTAGAAAAGGGAGCCATGAAAAATGAGGCTCATTGGGAGATAAGGAGGGATTAACCTTGCTGGTAATGAAGGGAGGGAGTGATGGGAGGATGGAGGCAGGAGGAGAGGCTCAGATAATTAATGAGCTTGCCCTTCCTGTGACTCCTCGCTGGAACCTGGTTTGAGGCTTCGCTTCGCTGGACGGCAGAGTCCCGGGACGACCGAGGAGGAGGAGGAGCAGCTCATTTCATTCATCTAACGCTTATTTCATAGAGACAGATGCAGCAAACACAGAAACGATTATCCGGTGCGATGCATCACAGCATTTATAGCTGCTGCTAATTCCCAACATCCGTCCAGAGATTGACAGTTTCATTAGAGTTTGTGTCTAAGAGACCCAGAGAGACTTCTGATCAGACACTTTGGATAGTTTTACTAATTTATCAAGCAAACAGCCAAACTTAATCCCATTTTACTTCATCAGTAGTGATCATTTGCTGTATTTCTCAGGTTCAGCTTTTAGTTTTAAACTGATAATCCGACTTGGAAAGTAGTTTGAAAACTTAGTACTAAATAATGTATTATTAATTGACAAAATAGATGCATCACCACTGGATCTGTGACTTCACAGTGCAGAATTTAAAGCTGTGAGAGGAACAGACGACTAAAGAAGTAGTTTTCTGTCTGTTTTGGCTGAATGTTGAATTTAAGTCCATTTTAAGGTCTTTATACTGTATCACTACTTTCACGCTTTGCAGATATCTGAAAAACCAGATATCTGCACTTTAAAAGCAACTTTAAACCAAGTCAAGTGAATTTATGCATTTAACAGGAAAGACATTAAGTGCCTTCCAATAGAAAAATTAAACGAATGTTGGTACCACTACACTCTATATTGCCAACACCTAACTAAATGCATGGTTGTAAGATTAAAATGTAGTCTATTTTACTGTTTTTTTATGAGTAGCTCAACTATGTAAGCCTCAAACATTTTTGATCGGTTGGGTTGACGTATTGCAGATAGTTGCATCAAATTAATAATACATGCGATTTAAATTCTGATTTATGCATTAGTGGATTTAAAATTTAACTCAAGGTAAAAATTTAAAACTTCAAAATTCTGGCACCAAGTACATAACACTGTAAAAGATCATTTGAAATAACACTGAGCAACTTAATTTAATGAATAATGAACTTAAAAAAATTGTGTTTACGCTTGCAGTCATTAAGTACGTGAGAGTTAAAGACGACTTTGATGAAAAACTAATTCAACATAACTGCATTCGAAGTTGCCATAGCTTACAAAGACTGATGCAACGTGTTGCATTAATTTTTATTGTTATGTCTAAACAGTAATTTTGTGTATAGGTGATGTCATGGAAGGTTTGTCCATCTTTATGTCCAAAACTCCAAAAAAAGATATTCACTTCATACTGTCGATTTGTTTGGATTTTGTTGCATATTTCAGTGCATTAGAGCTACATTTTAGTGTAAATACACCTTCAACTCTCCCACCGTCTCTTCCTGCTTCACAAAAGCACTCAAAAGCTGCAGAGCGTCACCTACTCAGCACATCTGCTCCTAAATCTGAGCCCCACCACGACAAAACCACATGGAAATCGTGTTGGGTTTTTTTTTTTTCGACTCGGATGCGTTTGCTGACATGACATGAACAGAAATATTCCTCATCCTCCTTCCACATCTCAACACTCTTCCTCTCTCTGTTTCTTTGTGTGTCAAATCTCAGTGAATCACGACTGCAGGAAGCGAGCGTGCGTGGGTATTTACGCACTCATTTCTTCTTCTTCTTCTTCCATTACTGCTGCTGCTGTTCCTGAAGTGCAGTATCGTTCTGCATCACTGACCAATTTGTGAACAGAAGCTTATTCACTGCTGTCTGAGGAAGATAATATCAAAGAGCCCTTGAGACGGCAGATAAAGAGACTCCTCACGACTCTCCTTCGAGTGTCTCGAGGAGGACTGAACGACCTACAGCGCTGATTAATGAATGATCAAATGAAGCACAGCAGCTGATGCACAAAGACTGGAGATACTGTTTGTACAGAATCAAGCAGCTGTTGTTCATCGTGATAAAAAAAACAGCTCAGTATTATGCATTAGAGTCTCCTGTTGTGTGGAAGACATTATGCAAGACCAAAGCTTCTATATGTGGGAACAATGCGTGAATTCCCAGTAGATTTAAATAGATAATCTCTTACAGTTCAGGTACCTATTGACTTTAGCTGATCTTATCCTACAGCTCCCTCTGCTGGCTGAAAACCAGAAAAACAACAAGCTGCTAAAGCTAAAATGCTATTTATGCTTCCCAGTGAGTGCAACATAGCCACATTTTTTAGCACATTACAATAAAAAATGTAATAGTTACTTATTGATTAATTAATGATAATAATCACAGCATTTCTGAATATAATTGTGCAATCTGAACAGTTAATTAATTTGCAAATATCAGCAGAGTGCTTCAAATCCTGATCTGGTATATTCGGGTCAAGATATAATTGCAGGACTTTTTGTATCCTAGTTGACATTTTTGCTGTTTTCAGGTCTAAAACCAACATGGCCGTCTATAACCAAACACCACATGGTGTTTTAACACAAAGATTCTTCTAAAATAGTACCTATACAATTGAGTAAAACTGAAATTTGAAGTTATTTTTAAAGATATTGTAGTAAACCTGCTGACATGCCATAAATCCACACTTGACTCACACATTACTTTACACTAAATAAGTCAGGAAGTCTTGAGTCCCTAACTCTGGTCCCAGCATACGTGTAACCTGATGGTAAAAGCAGAAAAAGGTGAAAAATAAAAGCAAAAATTATTGCAAACTTTGGCAACAGCTTCTTTACAGCAAATGGCAGGAAGCAAGTCAAGAAATTTTTAGGCTAAAGTGCGTTGGCCAGGCAGGAATGTCATTAGATATTCATGTGTCTTATGTCGTGAAATCAACACATTACAGAATAAGTCAGAAAATGATTTGTTATCACGTTTCTTAAGCAGCAGAAGGTGTTTGCTGCTCTCTGCTGGTCTGACTCAGTATTTAACATCTGAACCAGCAGCACATTAACTGTGAATTATGAATAAAATGATGTGGATGTTAATTTCTCTGATAAAGGGACAGAGTACAGCGAAGCTTCTGGTAATAAGCTTCCCTGAGGCTCATATCTTGTATCTCAGTTATTAATTAGAACGACTTATCCTGACCCCGGTCGAACGTGACCTCGGATCGGGCTGACAGGTTGACCCACCTGTATCATTTAGTGAAAGTTCTTGACATGCTATTAACCGAACGACAGACAAGGTCTCAGCAAATATGAGCAGGATTATTGGAGGAGCGGCTTTTGGTGCGTTTTTCCGTGATTAATAGGCTATGAGCTGACCCGTTTCCTGAGGCCGTCCTGCTGCCTGTTACTTACAGGAGCTAATAACCGTCATCTCATCCTGCTGAGGAGGAGACGCCGAGGCTTTCATTAAATAAGTGGATACCATCACACAATACGTGACTAAAAAATGACTCCGCTAAAGCGGATTACAAAGCCTTACAGGGAGTGTTTGTCTGCCTTTGCATAAGAGCATATCTGCACGCAAAGTGAGGTACAAATAGTAGAAAAATACACTAGAAATCTTTGCTTTTGATAAAACATCTAAAAAACAGGAGAGATCAGGGGTATTCACTGTTATTTAATAAAACAGACGGTCTCAGCCGAGGGGATGCAGCAGCAGACTTGTTCATTTCTAAGAAAAACGGGCCCAAACTTCTACTGAGTCAAAAAATAAAGTAACAGAGAGGCTTTTTATATGAAGACAACTTCTGACTTAAAAATCTGACAGCAGTGACCCCTGGTGTTGCACAATAAGAACTACAATTGTCAAAAAAACCTCTAGACAACACCTGCAGTATACAAGAAGTCACAGTTACCTCTAGGGGTACTTTGGAGTACTGTAGCGGGCATATGAGTGGATTTAAGTGCGCTTTTATTAGATTGGGACGATGCAATTTAACATCCTTTGAGCAACAGATCATGAAACTATGAGCTTATTGGTAGCTATTGCTAATTTAAACTGTTATTATAGTATATCATGCACAGTATAATTAAAACACACGGCTTTTATTCTCCTAAAATCCTCACAGACTACAAACATGGAAGCATAACGAAATGAAAAAATACCTAAATCCTGATGCATAAATGTGAAAACAGCAACTACAATTAGCTAAAATGGCTACAGCTCCCTTTGTAAAAGCGTTCTTATTTATTTTTGGTGATTATTGTGAAAGATTATATATCAGTAATTTATTCGATGCCAGTTATGCTCCAGAATTGACAGCCCTTTATGAAAAAAAACCCTGCAAATTTAGATTTACAGTGTGATATTTTACTGCCATCATTCACCTTCAGTGCAATCATTAGTCTGTCTTAGGGCACACTGATGGATTGTGGATGTAGCGTTAAATAAAAAAGAAATATTACTTTCAAAGGTTTAATGGCAAGGAATCAGTATTTCCATTTTAAGCTATTTTTCTCCTTCCACTCAGCTACATTTAACTGTCAGCTCCAGTTATGTTTATTGCAGAGATTTGTCACGACGGATAATGTAACAAACTTTTAAAATACCAGTGGTTTCCTTCAAAAAGCAGCCAGACTCAAATTTCACGTCTGTAAGTTAACAGCTCCACCAAACACTTGTTTTCTCCCCGAAACTTCTCACATTTCAGTAAACGTTCCGTTGATGTTTTCTCTCCCAGTAATCCTGTTTGAAACCTCAGATTTATCTTCTGTCCCTCTACAGAAAGTAGTTGGAACCTGCAGCCTTCAATCAGTTGGAAAAAAAACACAATTTTAATTTACTACTTTACATTTTGCTGCTATTACTTCATTAGGATTTTATAAACAGGGCTGTTATTTGTAATCGAGTATTTTTGCATTGTTATACTGGAACTTAAGCAAATCCTCTGGATACTTTTTCCAACACTGCTGACGGATTTGGACGTCCACTGAAACTCTTTTCATTAATTTGGAAGCTGTGGAACATTTAGATGTGGAACGTAATCTTAACTGACACAAGATGAACTCAAAGAGTTTCATATTAGGAAAATAAATTACAGAACTAAATTCTGCTTGACAAAATGAAGTGTTTTTTTTACAGGGTTCTCTCTGACCTCAATTTTCCATTTGCTAAAATACCGTCTACTTTCACATCTTTTGGTCTGTAAAAACTGGGGATGCAGTAACCAGTCTGACTGGTCAACTGGTTGGACGGTTACTGCCTTCATAAGGAAAAAAGCACTACATCAACAGCCTTACTGGATGAATAGATGTATTTTCACCATTCTGAACTTGTCCCACCTTATGTAGACTCCTAGGGTTGTTATTAAATTTGGATGGTTATTTAGTTGCCATTTCAGTGATATCCAGTCATTTTTTATTATTAAGTGATTGTTTCCATCATAAATAATTATGGAATTTGTAAGGACATGAAGATAATGAACATTTTATTTTTTTTATTTTTTATAAAAATGTATGCAAGAGCTATCCCAAAGTCCCTCAATTACATATTTGTTAAATTCCTCAATAGTCCTTGTGCTGGAATTACCAGTTGATATAGTTGTATTTTCAGAACATCATATTAATAGGTGCAGCTGTTCTTATCGTTTTAGTACAAAATACGCTGGTTAAAATTATTTAATATGCTGCAAATACTAGATGTGTATGTTGATTTGAATTTACTTTGGCTACTAAAGCTGGCATGTGGAGTGCACTTGACATTGCATGTATTTTTTTTTCCCCTGTGAACAACTGACTGATTGAAGAGTAGATATAATTTCAGTCGAACAACATTTCACATCTGAAAATGGAGAATCAGCTGTTTGAGCTGCTTACAGAGCTCTAAAACGCTGCATTATTTGAAGCGCCACAACCAAACCCAGATTTGCAATTACGTAAAGAACCGCTTACATCCCATTTTGTATTTGTCAGCAGGATAACATAGAGCCACATAGAGCGAGAAGATGCCTGTAGCTGTTGTGGTGTTTTATCGGATTAATGCACACACGTATTGTCTGTACAGCGGAGCTTTAAGAGCAGCGTTTATACGTTTATGCTGCTGCTGGAGGCCGGCTGTGCAGCTCAACCTGCTGCTGAGAGTCGGTGTTTTCCTGCAGTGACATTACGCTGTAGAGCCCCCACAGCTCCAACCAGCGTGACCCAGTGACCTCTGACCTCTGACCTCAGCCTCAGCTAGCAGCTCCTGGACCCATGAGTCACTGGAGGCAGGAATGATTTCCAGCAAACTGGATTAGCGGTGGAGGCATAATGAAATACAAGCATACAGTCCAGAGCAAATCCGCTGACCTTAAGCACATTAGTGGACTAAAGCCTGGACACTCTACTTTTTTTTAATCCACTCCTCTAAGCACCGGCAGATTCAGGCTCATCAGAAGCAGAAATTTCTAGTAAATATCATAAAAAGATAATAAGCAGCTGAGTAACTGAGCAAAAAAACAGTGCTTTTCAGTGTCCTTTTTCAAGTTCCCAAGTGTCGCAAACTTTCTGATCTGAGAAGAGGAAGAGAGGGAGAAGATGGAGATCAATTTGATGTCCCACAGTTATCTTCTTGTCAACTCAGAGACAGATAAACAGACAGCTGCCCGCTATAGATTAATTACACACCACCGCTCATTAATCTGAGCGCCGTCAGCCAGTTATAGTGGGTACCACCCTCATTCAGCCTTACTCCCCTCATTAGATTGTCTCCTGTTGTCTTTTCTCCTCGTTTTTATTCCGGTGCTGTCACTTTTTCACACATTTGCTTTCAAACTTTGTTTTGCATTCACGACCAGAAATTGTCAAAGTTGCTAGAATAGAAAAGCCACTTTTTTGTCAACCAGAACATACACTAGTCGGTGCACATTATACTGAAATTTCGATATTGAAAGAAAGACTGAAGATGTGTTTCACGGTGATGTGAAGGTGAATCTGTTTGGTACTAACTCTGATTGGCTGGGCGGGCAAAGCGTCTCCCTGACTGGCCGAAAAGTCTGTCAATCTCAGAGCATAGAATTTATACACAGATCGGATCGTTTTGTAGTTTTGCACCAAATATCTCAGCGGGACCGGAAGTACGATTTCTGATTTGCACCTGTAGATTTTGGATTTGCACCTGTAGAAAACAGAGAATGTGTGACTCGTGGGGATGATTCGAGTGGTTGTAAGTAGCAATTTGTGTATTTTGGTGGTAAATTATTTCACATACTTATTGCACAAGTTCACATTCAGATTTGCACATATTCAAATTCTCACCTCAACTTCACTTCGTACAATACAGGTGCACAAGTATGTTTTGCACTTAGTGTGCTGCAACAATAGGTGCAAAATGTGAGCGTGTCAGTGTTGAAATATGTGACTTGTAGAGAAGGATTTGTACACCTGTAAATATGATTTGTGCACCTGTAAATGTGATTTGTGCACCTGTAATTACGATTTGTGAATGTGTATTTTTGTGTTGTATTTGTGGGAAGAAAAAAAAATCGACACATACAAAAAATTATTTTACAAGTACACAACTCATAGAGTGTGGGAAATCAGATTTGCTGATACACATACAAATTCAATGTACACAACTACAAATTCGATGTTATAGGTGCTCAAACATTTTGCACCTGAAATACCTCCATAACGAGGTCCCTACTGGTCCATATGTATGTATGGGAACGATAAACACTAATATCTCACTACATTTAACTAGTATATGAAGTGCTTGAATTTCTAAGGCTCGAATAGGTGCAACTGCAACGTAAGCAATTTCCCCTTGAGGATCAATAAAGTATTTACGGTCTGATTCTGATAAATAATGGGCCATTTAATTCAAATAACAAATTCAACTGCTGCATGGATGATTTCTCGCTTAAAAGGTTTTCACTTTTCACAATTCAGTGAGCTATTTTTTTTTATTTTAACCCAAACTACCGCATGGCATTCAGTGTGAAAGTAATAAAAACAGCACATTTCCCATAGTAAGCATGAAAATGAATAACTAGGGGTTTTCTATAAGTGAGCTAATATTGCTACTTCTGCAATAAGCTGCACAATGTTGGAAAAAATGACTGATATTTTTAGTTTTCTCTGTCACACACATTGCAATACGAAAAACTACAGAAAATTTCCGCATATTACTCCACTTGTAAAGAATTTATCAATCTAGGATGATTGTATGGATTCTCTAGAGTGTATGTGCATTGACAAGACAAAATCATATTTAAAAAAAGCAGGAAAAAAAAGGCAGTTTGGATCTTTTCTCGTGTGGTGTAACACCGTCACAGCCGTCCAAAATAGCTTTTTGCTTTGGATGACATTCAGATCTGGCTTTGCTCTCGTCACACGGAGCTTTGTGGTGCTGATTTAAATGGTCTAACAAATTAGTTGTGTTGCTTCATGTGATGGCAACAACTGCAAGATACAGCTGATGGAGGACTGTGCTTTTGATCAACATCATCCTTTCTGTAGTCAAAATATTTCAAGAAAACTGTTGCTGCATTTCTTTTTGCAACCAAATCTCCTTTTTTACTGCTTCTCTCCTGTTTTTCGCTTATTTTGCTGCAAACATGTGGAGTCTGCATGTCAGCAAAATTTGTACCTTTTAAACAAAGATGAAAAAAAATATCTGTAAGCAGTTCAAGAACTCCTAAATCAGAGTAAATGATGTAATCAGACAGACATCTGTTGCAGGTTAGTCATGGAGTTAATTTAATGCCACAATGATATATTGTGCAGCCCTAAAATGAGGCACAGGTATTGTCTGGTATTTTACAATAATGTACTTTAAGAAATCATACAGTTGTGGCACAAATAGCACGGGTCATGTCTCTAATCCACTTTAAAAAAAAAAAAAAAGTAGAACAAAACAGCCAAGGCCAGGTAGAATATAAACCAAACTAACAATAATGAATTTTTTAACCTGTAATGGAGTTTAGAAAAAATGAGAATCAACTTCACTGTTTATTATTATGTGAAGACAATGATTAGTGATGTTGATGCAAGTCATTTTATGTCACTTTGTGTATGTTTTTTATTACACAATTTCCACTGCATACTTTCAATACAATATATTTTGCACAGTTACATATTTCAAATCTTTTTATTACGTTTCTCTAGGTTTTTCATATGTTTTCTGTGAATAGATGTGCTGAAAATGTTTTATGTTGTTGCTGTCACAAGTTAATTTCTTGTAAAAGATCAATAAAGTAATTGTCTATCTGTCTAATCAGGTGTGGTTCACAAAAACAGACAAAATAATAGTAAAATAAGACTCAGTTCTCTCTAATAGATGTTTCTATATTGCTGATAGATGGATTGGAAACTGATTTTCACAGTGGACTAAGTGCAGTATCTGAAGTGTGAGTTGCAGTTTGCACTTTGGCCACATGAGGATACTACAAGTCCAGCCATTAGATTCCCTTCGCCAAGAGTAAAGTAGCTGACTGAGAAACTATGCAAATAATGTTATGTGTTCAAGAAGATTAGGATTTTAAAAAGTCACTTCGCAGTTTGTCATCAAGAAATTGGGAAGCACTTTAAATCCACTACAAAGTTGCAGCTTCTGAAGTATGACACACCAGTTATTTCAGTGTTTTCCTCCTGCAACAATCCCTCCCTGTTTAAAATTCACAGCCCAAATGTCCTTCCAAAAAAAACCCACATTCAGACACTGAGGGATGGTTGTTAGCCAGGACATTTTGAGCCGCCCTGGCAAACTACGGCGCACGTCGCCGAAAGCCAAAATTCCCCTGCGGCTCTGAAGCCGCCGTGAGAGGTGATTTGCAGAGTGTGACTGTGAATGGCAGCAGCGCGAGAAGACAAAGTGAGAAAGCCGAGGAGGAGGGGGAAGGAGCGAGAGAGGTCTAAATCAATGCCATCCACTTCAGCTCAGTGCCAAGAAAGACAGATGCTCTCTCTATCTGTGTGAGGGTGCACAGACACACATCAATCAGCAGTTATTTTCCCTTCAAGTCTATTTCTGCTTTGACCAATTCAATCCCACATCAGTGTAAGACGTAATGTAATACATAGAGGGTGAAAATTAAATCAAACTTGAAATGAAACGCTTATTGATTACAATATCCAACTTTCTTTTGTGCCCATTAGGAAGTTGAACGAACGCCACAGTCGTGCACGACGACGTCAAACGTAAATGCAGTTTGGCATATCTGGAGCAAAGAAATATCGCTCTGCATGTGTGTATCTGTGTCTATATGCAGTCATTGTCACACAATAGTCATTAAAGACAAATCATTTACTGCTAATTCTTTTAAATCGTCTCTCTTGCAACAGGATCAATTTCTGCACCTCTATGGAAACAGCATTACCATGACTAGAAGGATACATAAAATCTCAAAATAAACATCCACAACATTTTTCCGAGTACTTTTCAATTCTGTGTAAACACTGTCTGCAGTTCGACCGAAAAGCTTCTGAATTTTTGTTAAATGACCCCAGCTGAGTCACTTATGGCTTCTCACTTGTATCAAGGAGCACAGAATTTCTTTTTTTGTTGTTTTTTTTTGCAGAATTTAGTGCAAAAACTGAAATGGCTCAACAAGGATTAGTTGAAGGACCTTCAGAAAGGTGAAAATGCGGATTTTTTTTCTTATTTTACAGTTTCTGGCTCTGAAAAACGGTGTAGTTTGGGTGATTGTTTAAAAGAAAAAGTGCCTTTTGGGGTTCAAAGGGTTAAATCCTTATGCAAAAAACTACAATTTTCAGCTAATAGACTTGCAACAAGAGACATGTAAAGAGATTCTCAACTTGTTCCATATCTAAGCACTTGTCTAGACCTCTATCATTTCCAGTCTGGACACTCCACTTTCTTGGCGCTCACCCAGTATCATTAATACACTCTGCAATGAAATGCCTCCTCAAATTAGCTACTCTCTGCTTGCACATGTCAGAACTCTAATACCTTGCTTCCCCATTCAATAAAGTCACAGGTTTGCATTTCTAGCCCTACAGCAAGGACTGGGTGACCCTGATAAATCAGAAACTCTATCTGTCCGAGCTCTGTTTCTATATGTACACATACAGCAAACCCAGCAAAGCTACAAAAATAACTGCCATGCGGCGCTCAGCGCACAAACCTGCAGAAACATGAGAAAACAACCTGCAGCCTGAGCAGCTATAATTCACGGCATGTCAGAGTTTAGTGGTAAAAATGAACCCGAAATAGACGCAGGTTTCAAACATAGTCACGTGTGACCTTTCAAACATGTGGTCTCAGCGAAAAAAATAGCAGAACGGAGCCGTTTGACTCTCACCTGCACCATCACTGTTTGGTCTGCTTCGCCTGGAGCTGCTGCTGGCTTCAGGCTCGCAGACCTGTTGCACAGACAAATATGCAAAGCCAGCAGAGCAGCATGCAGCCTTGGCTCCCCAGCAGCAGAAAGAGTCGGACTGCCCACCTGTAACTGTTTAAGAATCATCTGTGCCTGCGGTTCGAACACCAATGCCTCCTCGGGCTTCATCGTTCCCGCTGCTGCCGTTGGCCTCAGCTTCCCCGACTCCCTCAACCCCTCGGTCCTCCCGTTTGCCCTGAGATCTGAAGCTCCTCGCCCCCCCGCCATGATGTTTGGCTTTGCCCAGCTGCAGCTGCATGGATTGACTGTAAGTCTGGCTCTGAAACAGACCTCTGAGGGACCTAATGATCGAGTTTCCCCCTCAGTCACCTGCCAATAAGCTGGAGGGGGAAGGTGGGCGGGTGTGCTTTGCTGCTATTACTGACCCACTGATATTTACAGTAGGGTCACATATGCCCACTGGCACGTGCTGTGTCAGTTTGTGTCACATTTGTGTCAAATTCTGCATCATTTAGAACCAAATTCATTGTTAAATAACATCCACTGTGGGTGCATTTTGTTGCATATTCTCCGATGTACCGGTGTGATGTAATGTCGTGGTATTTTCAGGGAAGCTATAATGGGTTTGACAGCAGCGGGATGTTCAGCCACCTAAAATATCTCCAGAGTTCTCTCCACCTACACTACCTACAGCGCATGTAACCCACAGCTGAAATGCAAGAAGAAGTTTAGACACAAACTCTGGAGGGAGGCAGCAGTCATTTAGGGAAACGTTAGAAACTGCAAGCAGGCTGAGGGGAAGAAAATGAAGTAAATTACATCTTCGTTGCATGACAGCTCCTTGAATACGCTGCTCGCCTAATTTTGTGTATTCAATTTTGGATTTTACCTGTACGTCTTCATTACAGAATATATCATTTTTGCACAGATCTTATTTGTATAAATTGGTCCTCGTCAGTGTGGAACGAAAACAAAATCAATGAAACTCACACCAAACAGATTGGAGTCTCACGTCTGCATGGATTCCTTCCTTCACCAGCAACTTTAACCCTCTGAGCTCCAAGAGTTTCTTTGTACTTTTGCTTCTTTCTATATTTTTACTCACTATGGATGTATTCTCACCGCAATATGAGGTCCTGCACTTCTAATGGAAACATCACAACCATGGATAGAAGCAGAAAGAACCAGGAAATGGCATCTGTGCAGCATGACAAGGTTACACTGCCATAAATTATATTAAAAAAGAAATGATAAAAGTTCAATTTGTTTGGTTTTCATCTTATAAATAAAATTGACAGGTGCCCATATGTGGTACAAATACTTTGAAAAACCTCTACAAACTATGCATTTTCACAAGATTACGCACACTAATTGTAGAAACATGTCTCACCTTGCTGAATGAATCTTCTAACAACTTGATGACAACTTGTTCCTCTGCATAACATATTTGAGGCATTCATTTTTTTTTATTATGTTTTATTTCGCCCTCCAAATCTCATATTTGCCTCCTCTCTGCTCTGTGTAAACACTGCCTGCAGTTCAACCAAATAATCATTTCATTTTTGTCACATTACTGAGTGAATTGTGGCTTCTCATACGGTGAGGAGTGTATCATTTGAATATATTTATACATTCCTTTGTACAGGAACTGGTATAAACTACATTTTTTTTGGCAAATTTCTGGTAAAGACATGTAGACTGAAGTGATTGTGATTAAATATTCTGATTTTAACTTTACTAACACAACCACAAGTCACTCATGATTAGTTCAAAGACTGTCAGAAAGTTGAAAAATCAGTAAAAATAAAAGCTGCCAGCAGCACTGATTGCGTCCTCGCATCCTTGTTGGTCAGTGAATCCCAGCATGTCCACCAAGTGGTACAACTACTGAGACTGTATTTTAGCCTATGGCCTTGTGGATGGCGAACTATCAAAACTGTCCACCAGGGGGTGCTATCACTGTGACCGCAGTTCGACATATGAATGCCATCAGGGCTGGACTCTGATCACACATGTAAAGTATGAGGCAGATTGGAGCATGTACAGGCCAGCTATACAGCATTTCCTGTTTCATGGCGAAACGTTGAAATTACGGGGGCCACCGTTTCCATGCTATCAGACTTTTCCGGAGCATTTTGATAACTTTTGATCACCCATGCCCGGTGTACATCCTGTCCAAGTTTCAGCTCTGTCGGAGTTACCCTGTTTGAGTTTACAGCTTTTGAAAATGTGCAAAAATTGTTCCAAAATATAACACATAATTCAAAATGGCCAACTTCCTCTTGGGTTTTGGGTATATGTGCAAGAGGCTTCATTGTGTGTCTTGATGTGCTACAGATGTGTACCAAATTTCCTAGTTGTAGGTGAAACGTGTTTCAGGGGCTGAATGTTCATAAAATTCCAGGGGGCGCTGATGAGCGATTTTGCCGCATATGTTTGGATTTCCCTTGAAATATAAAAATTGTTGAAAAATAAAAATTATGAGAAAACACCCATGCATTACAAGAGGTTCTTTTCGGATCCTAATTACCGTCTTTACAGTTTCTGGCTCTTACAGATGAGGTAATTTGGATATATTTTTTAAAGATAACATGTTTTTCCAAACAACCAGTGGGCTTTGAGGTTCAGAGGGTTAAACAATATCATCAGTTTCTTCATTTGTACCGACATAAACCTTCACCATGACTAAGAAAACTGTCTGAGATGTAGGTGCATAATATAAACACAGGCAGTCAGGTTTCATCTACCCGTTTTAACACTTAAATCAACACCCAAGCTGCCTCACTGATTCAGAACTGTCTGCATTCCTTCAAACGTCTCCATTCATCTTTAGCCTTTTCTGATTCATCTGTGGGAAACCTGCGAATCAACTCGAGCCATTAAACCACATTACCTCTCCGCCCACATGGCATGAGAGTGAAACTAATATGAGGACATGCTGTAAGTGTCAGACTACACATAATTCAGGCTGAAAATGAGCTACCTGAGGTGGAAATACAAAGTGATCTAATGTTGACTTTATTTTTAGATAATCAGAGCTGTGTTGCATTCATGGTCAGAAAACAGAAGAAATAGAAATGCCTATATCAGGAGATATATTTGCTTTGAGTGTCAACCAGGACAAGAAAGTGTAATTTTAAGATGATAGGAGTATTAAAGAGAGATATCCACCTTAAAACACGACACGCATATGTTATTGAAATCCCTCCTGGCTCCCGTATTATCAGCGAATGTGAACATCCCTCCTTTAAAGCTACTGCAGAATTAAGAGGAATAAGCTCTAAGCTGGTCTCAGGAATCATGATGGTTTGGTCCTCCATGCAATCCTCTCTGGGGCTTTTTATGTCTCTCTTGCTTTACTGATGCCCCAGGGTTTGTTTGACAACTCTGCTGATGAAAAACAAAGCGCTTCCTTTCCATTCATCTAAAGCTTTCACTGAGAAAATCCTACTTTTTCAGTACTTTTGCAGCATTTAGCTCAAAAGATAAATTCAGCAAGATGTCTGTGTAGGTTCTCATTCATCCAGGTCATGGTTATCCAAAGTAGTTTAAATCAATCCACTGGACTTTAAGAATGTTCCTTGAAGACGTTTCACCTCTCATCCAAGAGTTCTGTTCTGTTCAAGCTTCAGTTCTGGTGGTGGTTGGTGTTGCCTCAGCTTTTAAACCTCTGTGATGTGTGGTCAGTGCTATTATTATTCCAACAACCATTACCAAGACCCGTCCGACTACTCAACGATGGTCATTGAGAGTATTGATGGGGGTTGTTGAAGATGTCACTAAGCCCTCGTGTGCTAATAAGTAGGCATCCAAGTGTAAAAAGCAGCATAAATGAGGCAGTAAATTGAGTAGAAATGCGCCTGCTAACCGAAGAACCTGCTCACACCAAACTTCTTTGCTCTTAGATGCGTCACCTTCCCTGCACAGGTCATTCTGTTTCTTATTTACACGAACCAAGAAATCTAATATTGGCTCACGGCTGAGGAAACATGAGCAAATAGAAACAAGGAGATACCATTAACAGGCCCACAAAAGACCCACACATACGAGCGCACACACACCGACACCATCACGGTAAATTACCCTCTAAGCTCTATAGGAGTCTGCAGTTTGAGCGTGTCAAAGTCAAGGTGTAACATGAGCCTGGCATTAATAATAGCCGCGGCGCTGACCCCTGGAGGAGCTAATGAATGCAACACATTAACACGCATGTAACCTTGCATCACACACAACCCACGGCTACACACGAAAACAAGGAATGCAACACAACAAAGAGGCTCAGAGGTAGTTTCAGAGCCTCAGATTCTCAGGCTGCGGCAGCATTAATGTTTAAAACATGGAGATGCTGTTAGGGCATGGTGTTAGCCCATGCTTCTGGATTAGCATGTCTGCTAAGGGCTGGTGGAGGAGGGGGAGAATGGAGAGCCAGAGCTTTAAGCAATACTAATGCTCAGCCGAGATGAGCAGTCTGACAAAGAGGCTACGAGCCCTGTGAATAAACGATGAGCGCTCGAGCCAGAGGGCAGAGCTCGTGGTTATTTCAGCATCGTGACCGCACCGACCTCCCTAACTTCACAAAAACACACAAACACACATGGGGATGGCGTGCACATTGTCGACCTTTTTACTGTACTCTGAGGCTCTGCCAAGCTGATGACCGCTTCATCCAAGCCCACCTGGTGTGTGCGTGAACACACAGTTAGCAGACAGAGCTGGGGGAGTCTGCCAGCCGGAGGAAGCCTCACGTCAATCAAGTGTCAGGGCAACCAGGAAGGGAGGATATCAGGCCACGGGTGAGACACTATAAATAACCCAGCCCACCTTGGGAGGGAGGGTCACAAACATGCTCACAGTTGTGTTTCAATCACTTCAGAGGAAACTGACTTATATTCATTTCTTACACCCCAAAGATCAACTTTACAGAGGATCTTCGACTTACGTTGGAGTTCTGTTTGCATGCATCAATGTAAGTCGATTTTCACCGTAAGCCAGAATTTCGTCAAATTTGTAGACAATGCCATCATGTTATGGTGAAAATGTACAAAAAACTGCTACGTGCATCATGTTATGATCAGTTCTTTGGAAAATTCATGAATACCAACGACTTTCATACATGTATGAGTCATTTACAAGAAGATAACAGACTACTGTAATGGACTGTGGTTCTCATTGATGTTTCGATGTTTATTGTTCGGTTCAAGATTTACCTAATGTCAGTGAACATGCCATGTTTAGTTAGTTCACGTCTGATTGGCTGAGTGTCAGCAGTAGTGTGTGTGTCGAACAAGAGAGCTGGGAACAGCAGCTAATTCTGGAGCTAAGTTATGGGGTTTTTATAGTTATTTTGGTGTTGGCTACGGCCCACAGTATCCTGCATGAAGGTTCAATAAACGACCAGAGAACGAGATAAAGTCTTACTCATTCATCACAGAGAGTCGCTACAATATGTTGCACTGGTTTTACAACTTGACCTAAGTTTGTTGGTGTTTCGCCCTGTTCCAAACGTTTTATTACATCTAGTTTCACTTCCATAGAGATGGCTTTCCTTTGCTTCAAAGCACTGTCATCAGAAGAGTCTGACTTATACTTGGGAGCCATAATGAAGCGCAAAAAGTTAGCGAATGTAGCACAATCCAAGGTGGTGTACAACCGGCGAATGTAAACAAAGCCGTCTTATAGCGCCACATGACCACGTATTTGTCCGCTCCGCTCACCAACTGCTTCCACGTAACCGGTTCTGACATAATGACGAAATGCCGTAGGTCGAAGACGTCGTAAACCGAGGACCCCTTGTAAATGACTCTGGATAGGGGGCAAAAAATTTGATTTAAATGCGTTTTGACACAAGGGTTTTAGATCACTAAAGATCAGATTTGTGATGTCTTCCACTCTAAAATAAAATTCAAGTTTAATGGGTACCAGTTTGACACAGTTTTAGAGATTCAGCACTCTTTGTGGACAGTGGTTGACATCTTACATTATGGGACTTCCAGGGAGTGCTACAACCTTGAAAGAGCAATGGGAGCAGAGTATTACTGCACAAAGGAGAATACTGCCACAGGGATGGTGAAGGCACACTTTTTGATTGTCATAGACACAGTCTCTTTTGATGGCAGACCACGACATCCACCAGCTTCATTATCAGATCTTCAAACACTGAGATATATCGTTGTCGGTCAGAGAAAATTGTTTATAACTTTCTTAAGTGTCCAAACCAGCACAACCTGAATGCAAACTTCAAGATGAAACTGTGAAAACAATCCCAATTCAACTCTAAAAACTTGCACCAATTTACACTGAACAGTTTAATTCATTTCATTGACTAAGAGCTTTAGGTTTGGACAAGAGAAAGTGAAAGAGAAGAGAAGAAGAGGCAGTTTGTCTCTGCCAGAGGCTGATTTGGGTCAGATGAAGATGTGGATCGAAGGGTTCATCGAACACATGCAAGCCCTTGATGACCTATTTTCTACAGAGTGGTAGCCTCCAGCAGAGCAGAATCAACTGTCATGGCAACATGCACTTCACATCTCAGCACCCATCATCATCACCATTATCATCATTACGATCATCATCATCATCATTATCAATGGCGCTCCATTGCAAAGGGTAGAGGCAAAGGGAACATGCCACTGCAGCTAATCTTATCATTTCTAGGGAGGCTCATGCGAATGGAACAAAAAGAAGAGTGAAGATGAGGTCTAAGAAAAGACTTGGCAGAGCAATGTAAGTTATGTCATGTGTTCCTGCTGACACGCCACCTCCACCTGGATGCATGGCAGCAGGCAGCGATGTGGAAACAGAACGGCGAAGTTGTGACTGTGTGAGGTTTAAAAACAAAAACAAAAACAAAAAAACAAAAAAAAAAACTGGGGACGGGAGGGAAGAAACAGAAGGGAAGAGGAAGTCATACTTTGGGCAACGGCGTTTCGGATGACCGGACTTTCTTGGGAGATATCTGTGAAGAGAGCAAGAGAATTATTTTCTTGTTTCCCCCTCTTCAGAGATATCTCCTGTGGCATATTGCTGTTCTCTATTACAGAACTTTGTGGGATTTTTTTTCCTCTCAGCAGGACCTGAAAGTGGTTCCTCAGAGACTAATGGTGCATTTAGTCTCACTGTGGATGCAAATGCAACCAAAAGCAGCGGTTTTTCATGTCAAATATTTGTTTAAAATCATTTAACTGGTGTAAGCAGGTGTTACTGCAACACACGAGACACAAGGGTCGTGGATTGAAAAAATAAAGGGCTCTGGTGCTCTGAAAGGACAGAGTTTGGGTCACACGTGCAGCATGAAGGGACAGTGAAGGACAGCAAATGCCACATTTTTAAGCAGTGACCTTGTAAGAACCCACATAAATCCTAGAAGGCCCTCAGTTGTTCTGCTACAACCCAGAGAAAGGTGCACAGAAGGAGCATTTTTATCAACATCCACATGTGTAAGAGGCTATACTTAACAAGAGCCGCTTTTCCAGTTGTGTCAAAAGTGTCAAAGTGACAACATGTTAAGAAGAACCAATGAACAACAACACATCAGAGGAGACACTCAGAAAGAAGAGGAGACACACAATCACATTCACAGGGGAGGCAACAAAACAGCTGAATGAAGAGGAAACATCAGTTTGAAATGCACTTTATGATAACTGTGACATTACTCAGTGGAGGAAGGTTTAATCAGATAAAGTCTTTAAAACTGCATTAAGCAATTTTGGAAGCAGACAGACTCCAGGAATAAATGCTAGTGATGCTCGCAGTGGCAAAAGTTTGATTCAGATTTCTGTTACTGTGAATAATTAACTACATGAGAGACATTTTTTTAAAATCCTGTCACATTTTTCCTCCTGTGAGCTCATTTTTCATTGCAATATAAAGTCCTGCACCTCTACAGAAAAAGCACAACCATAACTAGAAGGAGAGAGAAAATGTATATTGCATAGTTTCACAAAGTTGTAATGCCAAATCTTTTGATATTCTCTATATGGAATTGACATAATCAATACTTCCAGAAGTTACCCCAGGTGTTGCCAACACACAGTGGCTCTACATACTGTTGGTATTTTACCTTTTCTGAAAACACAGCTATGGAAAGATGTTTCACCACGGTGAATGTATCTTCCAGCAACTTACTCCTCCATTTTTTGAGCCATGCTCCATTTATTTTTTTGATCAAATAAGTTATATTTTGCTCTCAAAGTCTTAAATTTGATTTAACATGTGTCTCCTTTTTGCACTTTGTAATCACAGGACGCAGTTCAACCAAAAAGCTTTCTGGAGAGTCTGGCATTGTCACCAAACTCTTGCTGCCGGAGCTCACCTTGCTCACGTGGCTACTTTTGCTTTTAATCCTACTAAATATTAATTTTAGGTTTTGCATTATTGAAACAAAACATATTTTTGTAAACTGTGGTGTTGGTCTCCATTTAATGTTGACAACACAAACACTAAGGTCAAGTTGAAGTCTGCAAGATCAAAAAATCTTCTATGGTTGCTAGAAAGGCAAATCGAAACCCTCTTTTGACAGCAGAAGACCTACAGGTCAAGATCGATCAGACTCTGGAGTGGTGGTGCACAAATATGAACTTCAGGAGAAAACCTGTCCTGCATCTTTACTAGAAAATGTTGCATTGCAGGTTTGCAAATGAACATCTGAATGAGTCTGATGCGCTTTGAAAAGATGTCTGAAGTTACAATAGAACGTTTTGGTCATTGCAAAGGTATGTTTGTAGAAAAAATGGGACAGATGTTCTTCACGAAAAGCAGAAACACATTTCCAGCTGTTAAGCACAGGTGACTCAGGGAATAATTCACCGACAGAAGCAGGAATGGATTCAATTAAATAGCAGCAACCTCTGGAAGCAACAAGCGTCTCTTACAGCAAGATAGTGATCCTAAACATATCGGTACTTTAAAATCTGCAGTGGAAGGTTTACCCTCATGCCCCGACCGAAACATCATCTAAAACCTGTGCACAGACTTCAGAGAGCAATGACTGCAAGGCGGCCCAAGAATCTCTCAGAACTTGAAGCTTTTTTGCCAGAAGAATCAACGAAAATCCCCCAAATAAGAAGTGAAAGACTCTGAGCTGGAGACAAAAATCTGTGAAGGTTGCCAAAGGGAGGGTCATTACATGTTGACCATAAAGTGTGTCCAAACTTTAGCTTTGGGTGATTTTCCTTTTTTGTTATTTTGAAAATGAAAAAGATGTGAATTAAAATCTTTCTGCCTTTTGGAAATCAGGTCAATTTTTACTCACTTAACAAATGACAGTAACAGAATCTTTTGACCTTTTGCGTGCTGCTGGAACGTTGTCACATGTTTGTCTTCTCACATGTAGCAGACACAAAACAAAAGGAAAATCCCACTGGACTTGTGTTCGGCAGGACGAGTAAAGTCACATTTCTTTTTGGTCTCAGCTGCTCAGAGGCTTTTATGGATGATTGTTTGTGAGTTTTTTCCCCGTCATTCTTAAGTAATAGCATCAATAAACCTGGAACATAAAGCAAAAGCTGACCAGGTATGTTAAAAAGTAGATTGGCATTTTCCATTCGACTTTTTTATCACTAGTTTAAAGTGATAAAAAAATAATAATAATCTCACTTTGTAAGTTAGAATCTGACCTTTAGTTTCTATTTGATGACTTGCAGCTGCAGAAAAAAGCAGCTGGAAGCATCAAAAAACTAAGAACAATGAACTCTGGCTTAACATTAAAGCTACAGTCAATGGGCTGATTAGTGTAAAAAATTGGGGAAATAAAAGCAAATACTTGTACTATACTCTAATGAAAATGAAATCACCAAGTCAAATTCCTCATATGTGAAGTTACTTGGTAATAAACAGATGTTTACTGTGCAAAACACTGGAATACTGTCTCCTTCAAAAACTTTAAAATTCCAAAACTAATTGTAAAAATCTGTAAATATAACTGGTTTAGGGACAGTAAAACGTATAATGTGTGTAGAAATGCTAATTTTTGATGTGGACATTATTACATATACAGTTTTGTTTGGTTGATTTTTACAGTCAACATGTAAATTACACTTTTTTGTTTCATTTTACTAGATATTATATGTAATTTAGTATGAATATTAAAAAAAACATAAACTAATGTACTTTCTTTGCTTAATACAGTAAAAAGAAAACAGCTTACAATTTTTTCTCGATATTTTAGGGTTAACATGTAAATTCATGCGTTTTTTGGGGGAATTTTTTGATAGTAATTATCCGTAGTTTAACAAAACAGGGAAAACGTTTAAAATTACAGCAAACTGTTGAATAATTACACTTAAAAATTGTTTAAATATGCATTTTTTGCTAACTTCACGGTTTTATATTCCTCAATAGTTTCTCTTCAGTTCTGTGGTCAGAAATCATCTACATATTGAATTTGATTCTTGTTATTTCAGTATAAAATAGCAAGTGTCAAATCATTTAATATGCTTAAAAATGACTTTTCATGTTAGTTCATAACTCATTTATGTCAATACGGCTAAAAGAGGAGTCAATTCAGAGGCCTGTTTATTTAAATAACCTGCAGATTTAGTCTTTTCATCACCACTAGTCAATTAATTGAAGGGTATATTTTAGTTAATGAAGATTGCTACAGCCCTACTAAACATTTCCAACACCCAGATTACAGTAGCATTACTTCTGTTTTCATTTTTGTTATTAAACCATACAAATCTACCAACTGTAACTGGAGAAAAAGTAGCGAGGATATGTGCAGATGACCAAAAGCTGCTGGATAGTTACTGTTACACTCTACCTGAGTGTACTTAATTGAGCAGGTATTATATTATTGATTATAAATGCAGAGTTTCTGTGTCATTTCTTGAACATAACTTACATTGTTCTGCTTCAGCTGTCAGTGAATTTGGCACTAAGGAGTCTTTCAACATCACAGAATTGCTTAATGCAGCCTTAAAGCGCCATAATCTCCAACAATGTGACTAAATTTTCAGACATGATAGGAACGTTTGAGCAGAGCGAAGCAGCCAGATGGTTATGGAGAATTATCTACTTCGCCTCTGAGGAAAGAGCGTAACAGGTGGAGAGTGAAGCGACGACAGACACCTACAGAGAGTGAGAATGCACAGATAGAGAAATGGAAAAAAAAAAAGGAACAGATTCAGGACAGAGGAGAGGAGAAGAAATAAAGGATTGTTCGTATACAGACAGAGAGAGCAGCAGTGTGGGTGAAAGCGGAGGAGGACCACAGCGATGATGAGCAAGAGAAAAGATGCAGAGACTGGAAATGATAATGATTCGTCCCCAGCGCTCAGGCCTGACGCCCTCTGTCCGTGCGCTCTCTACCTTCATGGGTGCCAGCTGGATGGGGGTGATGTACGACGGGTCCACCATGGGTTTGGGTCGGTTGGCAGTGTCCGCCAGGAGGCTCTGCCATTGCTGCGGCAGCCCGGTGAACTTCTGCTCCCGCGGGTCGAAGCCTGTGTGGACCCGGTGCTCAAAGTTAGACGGAGCTGAGATCTCCAGCCGTTTCTTCTTCTTCCCAAACATGCTGGAAAACCCTGGCAAACCTGGCAACCCACAGGAGAGACAGCGAGAGATTAGCATTCAGGCTGCAGCACCGATGGAGACGTAAAAACATCACAAGACATCATCTTGAGCTGCAGATAGTCAATTGTGAGACTTTTTGTATCATAGTTGACATTTTTGCTAGCGTAGCCGCGCTAGACAACCCACGGCAACGAATTTAATTCTCTGCCAGGGTCGATCTAGTTACCCTCCATAAGCCTCGAGGTTGGATGCTCCTAAAACTGGCCGACGAATCACCATGAAGTGTAGAGTCAGAGGCAGGCGTAACTAAGTGATGAAAGAGGCGCGACGATTCTGACAGAAACAACCGGAAACAACTAGTCTAGCCGCGCTAGACAACCCACGGCAACGAATTTAATTCTCTGCCAGGGTCGGGCAACAAAAACAACAACAGTCATTGAGCTCCATTAGCACCGACTCTGAATAATCTTTCTGTTAACATGTCTGTAATATACTTGAGCTTCACCCATTGACTGTATAAATAAGGCTTCACTGAACCCGCATCCTCTGATTTCCGGCGCTTTAGGAACTACATCAGCCTATTCGTTGTGCTGATTGGTTGTATACCTACCCAATTGTTGCAGAGTGATTTGAAAGACAACCTTTTAGCCTGCCTCCCTCCCTGTCGAGAGTTCCTAGACCCTTGCGTCTTCAGACCTGGGTCTAGCGCGGCTAGGCTACATTTTTACTGTTTTCAGGCCTAAAATCAACATGGCCTATGACCAAACACCACATGGCATTTTTACAGAAAGATTCTTCTAAGTATTATACATACAACTGAGTAAAACTGAAATTGAAAGTTATTTATAAAGATATTGTAGTAAACCTGTTGACGTGCCATAAATCCACACTTGACCCACACACTAGTTTATATTAAATAAGTCGGAAAGCCTTGGAGTCTGGCCAGTCTTTTCTTCAGAAGGAAATGACATCATGTGGAGCAGGTCATCTGAATTAACACACTTCCTTGAGAGATGTTTCTGTAATGGGGAACTTAGTTGAAAGCGATTTCTCAGACACAGATACAATTTCTTATTTTCCATATAAAATTTGATATATTGCCAAAAAAGAAATATCTTTCATGATTATTTCAACTTAATAAAAAGAACACAATCAAAAGTATTTTTGAATAAACTCATTTTATTATTGTTTAGCTAATAGGAGGTTATTGTTATTAAATTTGGATGATTTAGTTGACATTTAAGTGATATCTAGTCATTTTTTTAGTGATAAATGATTGCTTCCATAATAAAAAATTCAGGATTTTTGAAGACATGATCTTAACTAACATAAAAAAACCATGATTTTTGTTTACTTTTAATAAAAATATATGCAAGATCTCATGGACTTCAAAAGTCCCTTTAAAACATTTATAGAGTATATACAGTATAAAGTCTGTTATAAAATACCAATTTGCACTGATTCGAGTGATAACAAAACAAATATTCACAATGGATATTCTCGTGTCAGTATAGCTGTGTATTTTGAAGTATCCCAGGTAAATCTGACTGATGAGTTTTAAGCTGAATATTAGATGATGTTTCACACTGTACTCTGCTGCTGTGCTCTCTGTTATGATCCCTGCTTCTGGCTCTTGCTCTTCCTCCTTTTCCCTCTTTCCTTGTCATTCATTCCTGTATCTGCCTGTTCTGTTTGATCTGTTCTCCCTTTGGCTCCCTCTGTCTGTCACCTCTCCCTCTTGTTTCTCTCGTCCCTTTGTCTTGCTCTCCATGCTCACCTGTCCACACTCAGCTGATTACTGCAGTGCGAGTCGCCTGCAGTAATCAGCTCACCTGCCGGCAATATCTCCTGCTCACTACTTAAACCTTGCTCGTTACCTCCGCCAAGGAGGTTATGCGACACCTGGCGTTTGTGTGTCTGTCTGTCTGTCTGTTAGCAAGATAACTCAAAAACGCCTGGGCAGATTCAGATGAAATTTTGAGGGGATGTAGACTATGGTAAGAGGAAGAGCTGATTTAATTTTGGTGGCAAATCCGGAAAGGATCCTGGATTCCGGATCACTTTGAATTTTTTAGTATGTGGTTCAAAATATGATAAAAACATCATAGGTTAGTATGTCGTCCAACACATTGGAGCAAGGTGTCCAGATAGCTCAACTGGTTAAGAAGGTGATTCGTAAACAGAACTGTGTCAGAGATGCAGGTTTGATTCCAGCTCATGATCCTTTACTGCATGGGTTTCCTGTTATCCTCTCTATCCCTGGTGGAGGTCTGCACTCTCTGAGTGCTTTTCTAGTTCACTCTGTCCCCGTCGGATCATAGATGCTTTTCCCCACCAAACCTATCACCTCTGGACTGCTTTAGTTATGGACACTTCTGCTTCCCCCTCTTCATGGATTTTCCCCTTCTTGGACTCTGTTGCCCTCCTGTCTGTCTTGGATTTACCTCAGCCTGTTTGCTCCCTCGGTTGTTAGTTTCCCATAGTGTGAGTACCTCTCCTTAGCCCTGTTGTGTTTAAGCTGTTTTGTTTCATAGAATTTAGTGTACTTTGGTTTCTGCTCTGCCCCCCAGTTCAGCTCTCCGTTAATGTAGTAGTTTGGATTCCTGTTCAATTAAAAGCCTTAAATTAAACACCTATCTGCCAGTCTCTCTTTGTCTGGGCCTGAGTTCTCCAGAGCCCCCTGTAACACTCTCTGCTGCTGTGTTGTATGATAACCTCAGTCTTATAATGCTGCAGGATACAAACAAGGAAAGAACAAGCAAAAAATGTCCAAACATGCTAAAAAAGCCCAAGTGTCCACTTTGGTTATGTAACATAAACATCAGGGGGAAAAAATAGCAAATGCACTGAAGCAGAGAAAAAAGAAGGGAAATGATGTCAAGTCAGAGCTGTAGATGTTTTATATAGGTTTGCCTTTTAGTGGTTTGTAAGCAGTATGCAGCCTCAGTCAGATGTGTACAGTCATGGAAAAAAAAAATGATTGGACCACCTTTGTTTTCTTCAATTTCTTGTTCATTTTAATGCCTGGTACAACTAAAGGTGCATTTGTTTGGACAAATATAATAACAAAAACAGATCATAAGAGTTTAATTAATGAGTTGATATCTAGACATTTTCCACAGTTTTCTTCTTGATAACCAAAATCACTTCAGTTCTTCCATCAATAGCTATGGTATTGTTCTGCCATAAACAGCTTTTAGGCATTCCATGTTTTCTGTTCTGTCTGTTTGAGTCACATGATCCACACAGGAGTTAATACTGATTGCATAACCATTGTTTCTGATGACTGCAGCCATGCGTCTTGGCATGCTCTCCACCAGCTTCTGATATTGTTCTGCTGCCACAGCAGCCCATTCCTGCTGCACAAATTCAAACTAATTTGCTTTGGTTTTGGGCTTGTGGTTCTCCATTGTGCATTTGATGATCTTTCACAGGTTTTCAATTGGAATCCATCCTATTACAAATCCACCGCTTTGGACTTGTCGGGACTTATCTGTTGGAAATCGTACGACTGAGCAGCCTTGGCAGAGTGCTGCACACTCTCAGTGCTTTTCGTGTTATTCATTCTTTTACATTTGACTGCTCAAGTACACAATTTTTACAGTAGTAAAATCAGCAAAAGTATAATTGTTTTACAGATATTTTTCCTTATTTAAAAGAAAAATATGTATATTAAGAATGGAAAAATGGTAAATGATTTCTAGCTGTTATTTTGCCACTTTTGTATTTTTATTAAAACATCTAGTAAAATCACAGAAAAAAAGTATTACTTTACATGTTAACTGTTTTTTTTAAAAGAAACACCCCTAAACTGTACATGATGGTTAAGAATTTGTTCTTTTACAGTGTGCCGCTGAAAAATTACAACTTTACTGAAATGAATCAGCCAAAAGTTATTTGCTCTTATTGAAATTCATGCACATAAAGTACTGGGAAATAGTAACTAATTATTGAAAAGGTCTTTTATAGATTTTTGGATTTTGCTTAATTACAGATATCTAATAAAGTCACAAAAAAAGTATTGATTTACATGTTAACTGTTAAAAAAAGGCCAAAGTGCACATAATGTTCACAGTAAAATTTCTACATATAGCATTAACTGAAGGTTTTCACTGTATTTACATCCACACTAAAAACATTATTTTACAGATATTTGCGCATGATTCACTTTTTTTTTTGACAGTTCCTGAACATGTTTTTCTTTCCTCCCAGGTGTTCACCTGTTCTTTTATTTCATTGGGTTTTTTTTCAGATTTTCTGTCTTTTTACAGTGCCTTGTTTGTGCTTTTGGGAGCTGTTTGGTGATCCAGCTGTGCTCCTGTTGGTTTGGGTGTTTGAATAATGTCCAGTCACAGGGACAAAATGCCATAATGCTGTTTGTGTGGCTGTGAATGGAGTCTATTGTCATTTCTCTCTGGGAGGCTTTGTCCTCTGAGACAAACAGCCTCCGTCGTCTTATTTCTCTTCCCCCTCTGTCTCTGCTTCTGCACTGATAATGTTTGCACTCGCTCATGCATTTACATACATGTATTGTTCATGTGAAATGTGCACAAAGCACATATTAAACCTCCACTTAAGTAAACACACTGGAGGGAATCAGCAAAACCGCTCGAGGATTTTTAAAGTCTAGATTAGATCAAACTCAAATGTCTGATTTTTATTCAAGGTCAGACATCCGGAAGGACCAGTGATAACAAAACAACACTTAATCAAATCACTTGTAACTTTCAAGCAGCAAACAAACGAGTTTAAATCAGGCGAGAGAGAAAAATAAATTTAAACCTAGCGGCAGAAATGGCCGTTTGCCTGCAATCAGCGTGACCTCTGACCTCTGATGTGTGATTGCAGCTCAGACGTCACATCTCTTGTGGCCGGACCAGCGTGAAACACGGCTCAGTTAGTCCATATCTATTCTATTCTTTTAGTCACACTAGTTGGAGAAATTATGTACTAAAGAAAACAAAGGATTTAGGAGTTGAGAGCAAATTCTCCATTGTGACGTTAGAAGCAGGAACACAACGTCTCAGATATTAACATCACCATGACAGTGATGATAAAAAAGCGAAATAAACCACCATATTACCATACTATGGATGTGCATATGGAGCAATTATCAGATCAAATATTCAGCATTTTTGAGATTATAGGTACATTTTTTAACGATAAAGTAAACTACTTTAACAAGGCAGTACTTTGGCAATGACGTAGTATAATGTAGCTCTATCTGATTGGTTAAACGCCCTTCAAAAATCTCCTTTAATTAAACATAATTTAAACTCCATTTTTATTAAAAGTAAAAAAGTTTATGTTCATTATGATCATGTCTTTACAAATTCCATAATTATTTATTATGCAAACAATCACTTATTAATAAAAAATGACTGGATATCATTAAAATGTCAACTAAAAAAACGTCCCAATTTAATAATAACCACCTTCTAATTAGCTAAACAGTAATGAATGGAGGTTATTCAACGGGGTAAATATCAGATATCCTTTGCCTGGACGGGCTGTGGAGGTGTTCTGGTGTCCCTGTTTGATGGACTACAGCTGGCAGCCTGCCTGAGTTCTGGTGTCACACCGTCGGGAGGACAGGGCGAAGTAAACAAACTTCTGCTGCGGCGTTTATGTCATGAAGAGAAACGTATTGTTAACAGTGCTGAAGAGTACAGATCATATCAGCAGCAGCCTGGAACAAAGCTGCACTTACGTTTACAAGCTGTTTAAAGTGCTGCAGCTCAGCAGCTCATCAGCAAACTGACGAAGCAGTGCAACGTTCTCCAATAAACATTTGTTTGATAGGCCATTCAACAAGCTGAGGAGCAGGAGCAATACAGTGCTCATGTTTCTAAACTGGACTTCAGCAGGTAACCAGAAGAATGGAGTCAAGAAATAAAGCTACAAAGAAAACTGAAGCTGTTTTTTTCCACAACAAAAGACAACCGCGACAGGTGGATAAATTTACTATTTGTTACTGACAAAGATGGGAAAAAAACAGGACCTTGCTGTGCCAAACTGATAGATACTGTCATCCAATGGACACAAGCTTCCTTCCTGCACATATCAAACAAGATTCTATTAACCCCATGACACCTGAATTTATTTACAACTAAATAAAAACATTTTGTGTGTTTTTGATGTCCGGCTGATGCTAAAATGAGTGGAGATTGTTAATTTATGTATTATACATAGAACAGATATATAATAATAATAACACATATAACAATTAGGTCCCACTCTGACCGGTCCTACAAGAAACCAGCGCTTGCAAAAGGTTCTGAGGTACATATTGAATATGCACAAACTGTCATTGAGGGAATGGATATGCTATCTCAGCTGCAGTCTGACTGAAAGTGGTACGTTGCAAATTCACAACAATAGCCATCAAGGGGTTAAGAAATGTTTGGAATTTGTACTTAGTGCACTAAAATAATACATTTTTATGAATGCATGCGCAATTTTCCCTACGTTACTACATCTCTACATTATGAAAACACGAAAATAATGAGTTTTGCCTGCAGTAACAAGATAGAAAATCAATACAGATTACTTTATAGCAGATGACCACGCTGTGTGATTCATTCGTTGCACTTTTGCTTCTGTACTTTCCGTTTTGGATGAGCTAAAATAAGAAACCACCTTCAAAAATCCAGATTATCGCTGTAATTGCTGTCGTGTAAACACTGTTCAACATGTGAAGAAGTAGGAAAAGACTGAGAATGTCTTTAGTTGTGTAGGTTATTTCCACAAAGGTCAAGGTAATTTAATATGTACAGCTTAATGCTAAATCAGATTTAGGAGTGGAAATGAAATCTGTTTATTGTCGATGACAGATATCATGAAAGAGTCTATTTCTAACTGTAACTTTAAACAGACAGGGCAAAAAATGTAATCATGGAAATCTCTCAATCATTTCCTCTGCTGCCCAGCAGGAGAGCAGACAGAGCAGATTAGTGGCCTCAAACAGGAAAGATGTGGAGATAGACTGATGGGGCGGGGGGTTGATGAGGGCAGAACACGAAGGCAGGAGGGGAACGCGGACCCAACTTAAAAAGATCAGAAAAAAACAAAGAGGATGGAGGCCTTCGGGTTTCACTGCTGCACAACAGATCATTATGCAGCACACGGCCGCCTTTACAAAACTCAATACTGGATCAAAAAGGTGTGAAGTCATAGATAGAAACTTCGTCCCACAGTCCTGTTTACACAACTCACTGCAGCTCCGTGATGTAAGGATTCAAAATGTGTTATTTTTAGTACAACAGCGAAGATGCAGTCGGGTTTATGTAAAACCACAGCTTATCATTTGAAAATGTATGAGGATGTGATGAGAAGTGGAGTTTGGTAAAATATAGAAATGTAATATTTAACTCTAAAACTG
Organism: Acanthochromis polyacanthus; assembly: GCF_021347895.1. Taxonomy (NCBI): domain Eukaryota; kingdom Metazoa; phylum Chordata; class Actinopteri; family Pomacentridae; genus Acanthochromis; species Acanthochromis polyacanthus. The sequence goes on from NC_067128.1 coordinate 5,687,209, forward strand.
TGAGCCATGTTGGAAAATTACATCAGATGAGCAGCATATCATACTGTACAGTGGAAATAATTAACAGTTTATTTAAAATAACAGCTTCTATCTGTCATCTTTTGGCCAATACACTGTTAAATTACAGATAATATCCAGTCAAATCCAAGGAGAAATCTAAATATTTACAATAAGTATATTTTTAAACTAACTTTACAGGTTTTTCATATTTTGTGAAATTATAGATAAAATGCAGAAAATCAGATATTTTTTCAAAACTGTAAATAATGTTGACGTGAAAATAATTGTAATTTTACAAGTAGTAATTCTTTTTTTTTTTCCAATGTTTGATTGTAAATTACATGAGGTAAAGTTTATCTAAATCAGCAAAGAGAATCTTTATTTTAACAGATTCTTCAAAGAAAATGTGTTTATGAAGGACTGGAAAATGGTAATAATAATAATAATAATAATAAGCTATATTAATAATATTTTAAACTGTCATTTCACAGATTTTCCTGTTTTATTAAAGTACAGATAATATCTTGATCACAGATAAAAATATTTTAAAGAACTCTGCATAATGTCTTATGCTACTTAAAAAAGGTTAAATCAACACACACACATTATTTTAAATATATTTACAAGAGAAATTATGAGATTATGATTTTCTTTTATTACAGATAAATTAAAGATAACACCTAGTAAAATATGAAAATGTTTATTTCCATGTTGACAGTAAAAATAAAAATCAAAACTAACAAAATGTTAACATGACATCTGCATTTTGTAAACAATTTAGTTTTTATCAATGTGTGACCATAAAATACATCCTCTTACAGTTAAAATATTATTTTATAGGGGTTTGCTGTCAGTTTCACAGTTGTTACAGCTTTACAAAGTTACAGTATTCCATGATTTTAACACATTTTTGTGTATAGTTTTTGTCAATATGCAGCTATCACATAACTCCATCTAGTGATGTGCATATTTAGCAGGTAGTAAATTTTGCTCTTTCTAACGGTGCATCATGCAGTCAGAAACTGGAAACACGACTTAAACACCCTCCACAAGTTTCTCCTGAAAAACCTCCAACTATCCCTCATCTTTTCCACTTTGTGCCGAGCTACAAATCTCTTACGTAACGCCAACATGTCTGCAGCCTCTTCTACTTTTGGCCGATGTCCACTTCAACCTCCACAACTCGACCCAATGTTTCTGACCTTGTTGCTATTTTGGGAGCTTGTGGCACAAAGTGGCTTCTTGGGGATGAAACGCTGACATGTGGACATTATGCTGATTGGAAACGACGCGCACAAAATAAAGCCAATGAAGATGACGTCGAGGGAGAGGAGGAAGAGTCTCCCAGTAAGTCGCCTTGTGCAGTGGCTGCAGTAAAACACACGGTGACTAAACAAGGCTTGATCGCAGCCTTGCACTGAATCATCAGCTGACACATGCAGTAGCTGCAGCTCTGGTTACCTTAGAGCAAAATACAAACAAAAACAACAATGCCACATCCAACTAAGAAGCAGATTTGAAGAGTAGTGGCAGAAATAATCAGGTTGGATCTGAAAACTGTGCATCTGTGTTTGTGTGCAGTTTGTTTTTGGGAGATTTCATACATGGTTTTCCAAACAAACTCGCTTTCACAAAACGGAAGTATTTTCTTCTATATTTAGCATCCAGTCTGTCCGAGGGTTAAATTAGAACAAATTACATTTTAATTGAACCTTTATTACTGTACATTATTACTGTGGCTAACTAGGTCAACTTGTGATATCTGGTTGTTTAATTTCATGTCTACTGGGGCCTTCAAATAGGTTTATAAGAAGAGTCCAGATAAATGTCCTCTCTTGTCGTATTTACAACCTCAGAAGTAGCTCTCAAGTTGTGTGTAATACTGTAGCACACAAAAACCGTAAAAAGGAAACAAAAATGACATACCTAATCTAACCCTTTAAACGGAGAGCTGGACCAGACTTAACCTGAGGTAAGGGTTAAAAAAGGCTAGACTGGCGAACAATATGTAAAAAAAATATATATTTTTGAGCAGTTCGAATGCATTAAAACTGTCATTTTTGGGGTCACTGATTGTAAAAGAACAGTTTTAGTGAGTTTTTTAAAGTTAGTTTGTAAATTACTATGTTTCTATGTGATATAATCTGTAATGTAACAAAATTGGGAACGTCTGTAAAATAACTGCTGCAAAAATATCTGTTTAGAAAAATGTGTATCATATTTTATTTCAAATAACAGCACATATCTGTAAAATTCAGAATTCTTTTTTTGAGTTTCTGGTGTAAATTTTACCGAAAGAAAGAAAATTACTTTTTGTAAAAATACAGATTTTTGATGTAAACATCATCTACAGTGTTTCTGTTTGTTTGTCTGTTTGTCTTTAGTCGTCATTAGTTTAAACAGGGAAAAACAGAAAATATGTAAAATTGTCTCTGTAAAAAATAATTCGCATTTCTCAATCCTTCATACATACTGTAAAAAATGTATCTGTTAAACAATGATTTATAGAATATAATTAATGTGCAATATTATCGTTGATGTGATTTTAATACTTATTTTCTGTACTGTCACAAAACAGTATAAAATTTTATTTTTGTAAACATGTAAAATAACTGTAAACTGCTCAAAAAATCTGCTAAAAACTGCCTTTAAAGTGCACAGAAATGTTCAGAACTGTCTGACATGGAAAGCTCATGTTAGCGTGACACAAACTCACTTTTAAAGCAAACGTGACGTTTTGTAACGTCAAGTCAACAAATTTAGATTCCTGCTTTCATCGTACTAAAATTTATGAAGTTGATACAGTACAAACAAGAAAAGCACTCAGAGAGCGCAGTACTCCACCAAGACTGCTCAGTCAGATCATTTCAAATGGCTGAAATCTTTAAAAAAAAAAAAATCTGCGGATCCAGACTAAACCGCATCACTGCCAAAATCTTATCAGGTGGTCCTTGTGTCGTTTCTGTTAATCATTGAAAATTTCATCCAAATCCGTTAATTCATTTTTGAGTAATGTTACAGACAGACAGGCAGACAGACAGACAGACGGACAGACAGACAGACGGACAGACAGACGTCACAGCTAGCTTTTGCAACAGTCAGCATCTACTAGAAATGAGAGGTGAGCTTTTGCTACATTTAATTTTTCAATCTCTATAATACACAATTCTTTTTGGTAGTGTCTACAGATACGGACCCGTACCCGTAGCCTGTGGACTACGGATACGGCACTTTCCATTTGCCAGACAGATACGGACCCGTACGCGAGTCTCGCGAGTCAAGAAGCTGCTAACCACTGCAAACTGTTGAAAGGTAAGCAAAGGTTAAGGTTAGGGTTAGTGTTAGGGTCAGGTTTAGGCTCTGTACCTGCAGTACCGATGCTACGGGTCCGTACTGTTAGCGTCTACCGGGAGTCACGTGACCAGATCTCGCGTATCTGATTGGCAAATGGCAAGTGCCGTATCCGTAGTCCACAGGCTACGGATACGGGTCCGTACCTCTAGCAACAACCATTCTTTTTGGCTGACTAAAAAATGTCTATTACTTTACAGTCAAACATTGTGGGGAAAAAAAAAACACATTACGACCTACAAAATGACAGATTTTATGACACGTCTGTAGATGTTTTCAGAAATGATGAAGGACTTTTATTTTTAGGCTTTGTTTTGCTGCTGTGAATTCTGAGTGATCAGTCAGACACTAATGCAATCAAATGGCTTTATCTCAATAAGATGAATGTTTTTCAAATGATTTTTTTTCATTTAATGAAAGATGAAATGTTTTTGTAACACCTTCTTCCTCGAACCTGTGGTCTCTGAGCAGCTGCAGTGAGGATGGAAACCCCTGACCTACATGGTGCTTCTTGGGAACGAGATTATTGAAGGCTACCGAGGCTTAAGACGTCTAGTCCGAGCTCAACCGTGAGGAGACATGACGACACAAACACACACACAGCAACGCATGTAAGAAACCAGATGGAGACACGTGTTTATGAGCTCACTCAGTCCAGACCTGCACAGCTTTTAGCAGCTTCTCGCTAACACCAGCAGGTAAGTGTGGAGGAATCACCTCCATGCAGCTACTTACTGCACAACCTCACACAAGCACCTCTCAGGCTGTAATTTATGGGCAGATTGTAAAGCACTTTGTGAAGTTTCAGCCTAATGCCTGCAAGGTTATTCTACCAGAGAGCAACAGTGTCACTGCGATGAGTAACGGCACCAGGTAATATATCAAAGAGAGGAAAACTGGAGCTGCGATCAGTCAAGGAGCAGTTTTCCTGAGACACTAATGAAGACCGTATTATAATTTCTTCACTACAAAACACAAAGCAGCAACAACATCAGTTTACAAACTAACATTTCAGCTTCTACATGGCTAAACTGATCAGATCACAGTAATAACACTGCAACTAACAATTAGCATCATTTTCTTGAAAAAAGATTAAATTTTTTGGTCCATAAATGTCAGAAAATGATCAAAAATGTCTGTTTCCCAAAGAACAAGATGACAAATGCCTTGTTTTTCCCCAAATCCAAAGATACTCAGTTTACAGTCAAAAAGGAGAAAGAAACCAAAAAACAATCAGATTTACAAATCTGGAATTATAGAGTTTCGACTGTTTTTCTTAAAAAATTACTCAAATGGTGATCACAACAGCTTGTAGACTTCATAGATGACAACTACTCAAACACCATAATCTGCTGGCAGGTTTCAAAGGCAATTAAAAGGAGACAAAATTACAGCATTTGTTTTAAAAGTCCGGAACTATATCAACTAAAAGAATTATTGAATTTGTAAGTTTCACATGCAATTTAAGTGGTCGTTGAACAAATCAAAATTAGTTCCTTCAGAAAAAAACAATCAATCCTGAGTTTAAAATGATGCTATTTAATCAGAATCACTTTATTCTACATGCTCCAACACAAATCGCTTCCCAAAGTTTAAATAAAAAAAGTTACAATTAAAATTTTCATTTCCTCAGTTTGTGACCAACAGCCAAAAAATTACAAAAATTCAGGGATTTTTCATTAAACTGCAGGCAGTGTTTCCACAGAGCAGAGAGGGAAACAAAACCCACTGGATCCATAAAATAAACGCAGCATGGCTCAAAAACGCTAAACAAAGGAGTAAGTTGTTGGAAGATACATCCAGCACAGTGAAGCATCTTTCTACAATGAATGTGGAGAGCAGAATGAAAAACATGCAGCATGATGCAAAAATGCCCCAAAATTGATTGTGGTTCAGTGGGTCAGAATTGTTGCAGCTCAAAACAGTAAAATAAAGTTCATATTGAGGTGTACGTACAAACTTTAAGGTAGAAGCTACAAGACCACTGACTCATTTCATCTCACATCATCAGCATTCTTCTGCTTGACATTTTAGAATCATGATTTATTGAAATTTAAAAAGGTATCTGAGAAACTTTAGCTTGACATAGCAGATATTCTCAGAGAAAAAAGCACATTTTCTCACAAATTGAAATTTGAGGCGGTTTGATTAAAAATATCTCAAGAACTATTAAAGACAGAAGCCTGGATTTTTCACCGTTATTTCTCATTATGTCATTCATTCAAAACCTGCAATATTGGACAAGGACATCAAAGAATGTCTGATTATGGGTGAGTTGAAAAGTCACATTTTTGAGAACATATTAAACTTTTGATGCGGAACATGGGTCAAAAGTGATCTGAAAATTTCACAGATTACTTTACATATATCTCTATTTAATGCTAAACCTTCCAAACTGGTGGAATTGGTCAAAACATTTCATGATTTGAGATGAAATTCTGTCACTGAGAGAGACTTTATTGCAGGAAATGAGTCTCATTTAGGCTGTGAAAGTGCCGTCATCGTGGTTTGACAAGAGGAAAATACTGTATCTGTGAGCGTGTTGTATGTATTTAGCCACAAATCACAGCTGTAAACGCGCTGGAGCTAAATGAAGCTTGAATAACTAAAAATGCATACTGCTGTGCCGCATGAATACACAACCTTTAAGTACGTGAAAGCACAATATTTTGACGTTGCTGTCACATCCAGTGTGCGGCTTGCAGAGGTGTTACGTAACATTTACCATCACACAGAACACAGAGATGCTCCGCCACGCATGCTAAAGCTTAACCTGGAAATACACACAAAGGGGCTTATAGGAGACACACACAGACACACTCTATATACCGACACAATGACACAAACGTACTTAAAGGAGCTGCTGGTCCAGGGCAGAGATCCTGACTCCCAGGCTGATTTGTCTCCAAACCATCTGTCACCATCTGAGCCTCCACAGGCATTTCCCCTTCAACACCTCAACGCACATTCTGCAGGAAAATCAGGCCTCTGCACACGTGTTTGTATTTGTGTTGTCTTTAAAATACTCTATTTTTAGCTGCCGAGTGCATGCTAACGCTCCGTGGCAGCGCGGCGAATCCACATTAATTTCCTCAGATTGTAGTTTAGCAGCAGAGTTTGGGATCGAGATGCGGCTCGTTCACTCAAGCACAAATATGCAAATACGTTTTCATACATAATTTAAAAAGCAACATGAAAAGGACACGTTCCTTCTGATAAACAAGTGGAGGGAGGGGCGATGCGCTCAAATTCATTTGCTGCTACGGGGAATAGGAGGAATTCCTAATTTAATTAAAAGGTCAAATGTTTCAGAAGCCAGAGCTTGCTGCGTCATTTCTGGATTTCTGCACTGACTGACAGAATCTACACAAAGTGAGACTGAATTTGTCTCTGCGTTCTCGTCTTCTCTTGTTTTCCAGTCCGTCGTCAGCTATTCAACTCTCTCCCATTTGCATTCACTTGTTCTCTGCAGGCCCTGTTCCTTCAGATGGTTTAATTGGCTCAAAAAGTGATTACACCCATGCATTTCACCTTCCAGAGCAGTAAACAACAAAGAGGCTTCTTTATCATTTGCACTGTTTTTACGACACACTGGGAAAGTTCTTAACGTTCCTCGTTTAAACTAAAACCTCAGAATGATGAGGAAGCTTGAGCATGTTAAGCTTGAGGTGACCCAATGAATTTATGATCTTAAATCTTTATTTCAACTCGAACACAAACAATTACTCTGAAAAAAGTGAAATATTTTTACAGTAATTGGGCCAATATATAACTGAGGGACTTTTGAAGTCCATGAGATTTATCTTGCACACATTTTTATTAAAAGCAAAAAACTAATGTTTTTATGTTCATTATGTCTCTATATCATGTCTTTACAAATTCTAGAATTATTTATTATAGAAACAATCACTTATTAATCCAAAATGACAGGATATCACTAAAATAATATATCATACTATTGTTTTCCAGACTTTTCTGTTTTATTAAATTACAGATAATACGTAGTAAAGTCACAGAAAAGTCAAAAATCTGGGCAAAAGTAAAAATAATGTCCACATCCAAAAATGTATGTTAAACTGTAAGTCACACTATTTCACTGTATTTAAATCAGCAAAAAAATATTGTTTGTTTTAATTATTTTGTTTATTTGATGCTATTTTATTGAAAAAATAAACATGTGAGTGATTAAGTAAGTAATTTTTGAACTGCTGCTTTTACAAATAATGTCAAGTAAAGTTGCAAAATGAAGTATTAATTTACTTGTTCACAAAAACAGGTCAAAATAATTTCCACATCAAAATCCTACAACTTTACAAAAAGCAATATGGTAGTTTACGGTGTGTGGCCTGAAAACGACAGTTTTACTGTATTTAAATTAGCCAAAAAATATTATTTGAATGTTGACCATCAAAAAAGGCCAAAAGTTACACTATTTAAATCTGCAGAAATGTTATTTTACAGTTATTTGCCACCATTTAAAAGAAAAATCATACATATTCATGATGAAACAATACAAAATAACTTTTTGAACTGTTATTTTATGTATTTTTAATATCAAGTAAAATCAAAGAAAAACTGTAAATAATGTCCACACCAGCAATCTACGCAATAGTAATTTGTTCCTTTACAATGTGTGACCATAAAATGACACTACTTTACTGTAAATCTGCTAAAAATATTATTTCACAGATATTGGTGTTTTTTTCCCCACACAGTGTTCCAGTATTCCCCTGTTCTTACTGTATTTTTTCCTGCACCCTGATTGCCATTTTTTTTTCACAGATTCCGTGTTTTTACAGTACAGCGTGACTGACTCGCTGCTCTTACCTGGAAACAAACTGACGGTTTCTTTCAGCCAATCAAAGTGCTCTGGATGAGCCATAGTGAGACAGTCCCGGATAATTAGAGCCTCCTCAGATGTTGCGCTTTGATGTCAAATTGCACTCCTGATAAATCCATTACGCGCCTCAATTTTCCTCCAACAAAACATGAAACGGCGAGTCCCGCTGCTCGGATGGGGAGCCGACGATTCCCTGGAGGGGCGACACTTGTGTGAAGTCATCGAATTGACAAATCAGGTCAGATCCAGGACCCTCTGCAGTCCCCTGCGAGCTGCTACTACTACTGCTACCCTGCCTGCATGCTCTGATAACTCCCAATGTGAGACGCACAGGACACGAAAAAATGCCGACGCCAGCAGCCCGAGCCGAGGCACGGCCAGACAGCTTAAGCCTGGACCCGTCCTGATTCACTTTTATTGTTTGACTAACTGGGTTTGACCGACCGCGTCCCAAACTGTGCACCCACTGACTTTCACCGTCCTCCTGCTGCTAATGTGTCTGTCAACAGAACAACTAAATAAAATAAAAAACAGAAGTGTAGGTGTCCTCTGTGCTCCCATGATCCACAGGATGCTGCTCTGTCAGACACACACCTGCACACAAACACAGACTCGCAACAATGTGTGGGTATCACCGGTGTCAAGAGCTGCAGCACCGGGCGTCCTATCGCCGCCTCCTTCACAGAGACGAGAAGATGGAAGAAAGAGAAAGAAACAGCTGGTTTGGTCGACGGCGGTGACAGAGTTTGGCCGTTTGCCGGCGCTGAGGGGACGTTCGACGGTGGCAGCCACGGACAGCACCGGAGCTGAGGGCAAACAGCCTCAGAAACAGGCTGTCAAGTTCACACTGTAGTGTCCTCACAGGGAGGGTTAGTGAGCAAAACTATACTGTAAAAGTGCCTGTTTACACCATATGTTATGTAAATTTGCACATTTTCAAGTGAAGAATTTGTACGTTCCTGCACACAGTGAATATTTCTTTCACTTTTTAGCACATAAAACTTATTTTTGAAAAAAATGCAGGCAATAATAGCATACAGCACCTCCTATAGCTTCACAAATCATGATTTCAGGTTAGCTCATGTTGTATTAAGAGGAGCCGAGTCCCGTGAACTTCACTAAACTTGTATTTTCTATCATTTTGTACTACTTTTCACTACTTAAAACTCTTTTGATTGACTGTAGTTGCTGTTTATTTAACCTGTAACACTTACCTTCCTTTAAAAATTCTCTACTTGTCAATGCTAACTGTAAGGCATCAAATGAGCACATCAAATTTCTAGTATGTGAACACCTACTTGGCACTAAAATTGATTGTGATTCAGAATAATGACATTTGTGGGGCCTCCCTACGTCCTCGTTTCAAAATGTTGCACTTGTTCCCATTTTCAGGGGGTTGTACATTAAAAATTTGCCCTCTGTTGAAGCCATTTGATAATTTGGATCATCTGGAAACTGTTTAATGTGGGTCTTTACCAAATTTCATGGCTGTGGGAGTGAAATGTCTGGAGATTCTAATCAAGAAAATGTCTTTCCAGGTAAGACAAAATATCAAAATTCAGCAAAAATACCCCACAGAACTTTCTTTTTGGTACCAAATGGTGCTATTATACTACTTTTTTGCACACTGAAGTCATTTCATTCATGTGCAGTAGGTTGTATCTATTTAGTTTGGGCTGTGGTGGAGTCTCACACAGACCTAATTGACCTGGAAAGTATACTACTGACCATTTTTTTACATGATCTGTCCTGTTGGTTGTTGAGCTTTGATATAAAAACTGCTGTTTGCAAAGTTTACACTCGAACGCTTAACCATTTGTTTTAGCAAAACGAAGCCAAACCACCAACATCTTTGACAAGGTGTCCATTAGTTTGGAGTCAAGTACAAGTAAAAGATCAGTAAATGTTAAAGGAGTCAGATCTAGCAGTGCAGGGGGTCCTCGGTTTACGACATCCTCAGTCTATGGCGGTTCATCATCATGTGGAACTAGTTGATGAGCGGAGCGGAAGCAGGGGTGTTTACAGGCGGTTTGTTCCCCCTGCTTCCAACAACAATGGATTAATCCTGGCAGGATGTTGATATTTTGCTTTTCTCCTCATAAAAGAAGAACAAAAGAATGACTGACCAATGGGCGTTTGGTCGAATGAGAGCATATCGACGCCAACCGAGACACTGCAGCAACACTAAATATACCCGTGAAAACATGAATCATGCTCTTTATTGAGTGATGTTCCATTAGAACATTTTACATTGCCAGAAAACAGTTTACACGTTTTCTAATTTTGATAAGAAACAGCCTCGCTTCATGATATTTCCAAAGAAACTGCATTCACTGCATAAATATTCAGCTTCTAGTGGCCAGATTTGTGAAACACGAGGTACAAGACATTGTTAGTAAAAGGACTGACTCATGTTCTATGCTCTGTCGACATCCTGTGAAGTTTCCAGGCCTTTTTTCCACAAAGCTGCTTGAGAGTAGAGGAGGTTTGATGGTTAAAATACTGAGACACGCCCGTCCACAAGTGTTACTGGATTTAAATATGCACGCCACCTTCGAGGGTCTCTCTCTAACTCGCTGCCAAACACAAACACACATGCAGAGGAGTAACATCAGCACTCTGGAGGTGGGGAGCTGCAGACTAAATAGAGAAAGCGACAGCTAGAATTATGGCAGTTGGAGCTGATTTGGGCTATGCTAAGTACCCCACACTTTAAGAGCGTCGGTGCAGCGGCCTCCACGCGGCTAATGGGAGCCTACATCATAACTGTCACCAGACCAGCGCTCGTTAGCAAGATGAATGATAATTCCTGCAAAGCATTTTAAGTACAGGCTGTTATTCTTAAGCTGCGAAATCACTGCTGATACCCAGCTCACTCGCTGTCTTTGAGTCCGTCACCGATCTTTCGCTATCGAGGGGAAGAATCGGCTAAAGTTATCGGCTCGTGTGGTAACATAATGGATGAATATGGCAGCGAAGGGTGACTCTGGGAGGTAGTGGGAGATCAGGAGAGTTATCTAAATGAGATCTTTGCAGTCCTGAGGACAGAGGAGTGTGTGTCGCAGTCTGAGAAAAAGTGTGTGACATGTGTGACTATGTGTGTGTGCGCAGCTGTGTGTTAAAAGCCCATTAAAGCAAAGGGGTGACCTAAAACTAGCTCTCCGATAGTGTCTCTTCTATTCAATGACTTTTATGTGGATCTAAGATGGAATCTCACTGGGAAATACAGGATTTTAGTGTTATAAATAACCAACCAGTGCATGAACCAGTTTGAAAGGAGGGAGTTAGACGAGGATTTTGTTAATTGTGAACTGACTGACTAATCCGTCCATTTTCCACCACTTAGCAGCTCCTTTTTTCCCAGCCGCAGCCTCCATTTCCTCCTCAGGCGTTTCCAGTCTAGATGGGATATGTTATCCCCCCAGTGTATCCTGAGTCTGCTTCCAGTTAGTATAGAGCCTAAAATACCGTCCAGGAGAGTAGTAGCACTTTCACTCTGAAATATCCAACCACCAAACTGTTTCACTACAATCACACACCATTTTATTACAGCCCAAACTCACCATTAAATAATTCTAAAAAAATCACCAAAGTTATACAATTTATCCGAGCCAGGAACGGTAAAAACACAAAAATTGTTGGATTTGTAACATCCCAGCATTCCTGAAACTTATCACGTAAAATCAGATTTTCTGCTGGGGAAAAAAATGGTAAATTTATGCTTAAAATTGAGCAATGTCATCAAAATCACTTTCAGCTACATGTGCCATTAATAATTTGCCCAAAATATGTTGTTTACTCAAACAAGATCCTGTAAATAAAAAAAAATCTGTGCTCCTCAATGCAAGTCGTTAATAACTCAGCTGCAAACACCAGACAAGTCATAAAAATTCTTACATTCAGTGTATATAGAGTAGCAGAATAGCACAATAGGTAGGAGGCACATTATAAGTCTAAGTGAGTAGTAAAATATAACATAGTTTGGAGAATATTAACAACACCTGTATGGAAAATGTTATACTTTTTATTTTCAAAATAAGTAATTCAAGAAATTCAACTTTCATTTTTGTCTTTTTAAGATTTCTGGCTTTAGAACTGTGTTCAGTTAGCCTAGCCACGCTAGACAGCCCACGGCAACGAATTTAATTCTCTGCCAGGGTGGGTCTAGTTACCTTCCATAAGGCTCGAGGCTGGATTCTCCTAAAACTGGCCGGACCAATCACCATGAAGTGTAGAGTCAGAAGGCGGGCGTAACTAAGTGACGACAGAGGCGTGACGATTCTGACAGAAACAACCGGTTCACAATAAACCGTTATCTTTCGACTCTGCTTTGGCCACAGCCCTTAAAGATTTGAAGCTAAAATTCAACTTGAAAGATAAACAAAGGACGGCACTGAAGTGTTTCATTGAGAAGAAAGACGTATTTGGACTTATGCCGACGGGATATGGCAAATCCTTAATATACCAGTTGGCTCCGCTGGTTGGGAAGCTAATGGGACTTAGCCACAATCTGCTGGCGCTCTAGGAACTATGTCAGCCTATTCGTTGCACTGATTGGTTGTATACCTACCCAATTGCTGCAGAGTGATTTGAAAGACAACCTTTTAGCCCACTTCCCTCCCTGTCGAGCGGTCCTAGACCCTTGTGCCTTCAGAACATGGGTCTAGCGCGGCTAGGCTAGTGTTCAGTTGCACAGACAACATTTTTGAGTTCTTTCTACTTCCAACCATGGTAGTGTTGTTTCCATACAGTTACAGAACTTTATATTGCAGTATGACATGAGCCCAGAGTGAATTAACATGTCAGAGAGTTATTTTGACACATGATATGCTTTTCGGAGGAATCCTACAGATCACGTCATCAAATAAATAAAAAACAGCACTAAACAAACAGTTGAACTGTGCAAAATCATGACTGGTTGCATATTGAAGGTGAAGAATGAAATAATTAGATTATTTCAGCTGAAATCAGATTGCTTTGGTTTTCCCCCTGGATGTCTGAACTATTTAATATTAAGCAGGACTTCCTGTATGTTGTTTTTACATAACTTAGGGCTGTTTTTAGAACTCTGACATACACCTGTCCTTCTCACCAGACACAGTATCGCTGCCTCATGTCTCAGCCTTTGCTCCCTCGTATCAGTTTATAAAACCCTGATGCAGAAAAGGGATGTTTTGCAACCCATATTAAGTATTTTACTGGGAAGTCTGGACATTCTTATCTCATGACTGACAATAACTTGACTGTCTATTCCTGTATAACTTTGACATACATCCTACAATCCCTTAAAATAAGACTTGGCGTGAATTTACTTTTGCCAAAGTTTTTACTACTTGAAAACTAATGTGAACTTACATATCTCTAACACTGCTTTCTACAGCTGCAGGCGTCCATTAGTGAAAGATAAAGTTCTTTACTTCTCCAGTGAAGCATTGTTTCCCTGAAACCTTCCTCCCGGTCCAAGCCCAGACTCTGAAAAATGCAGCAATTCATTCAGAAAGAATTTGCAGAGTTTGAGATGAGGAGCAAAAATACTCCAAAAGCAAGAAGCTCCACAGTGAAGTAAAAAGTACACAAAAAGAGACACAGAATATTGAATCCCAGAGTCAACAAGCAAAGGCAGATAAACTGTTGCTCCCTATCTGAACAGCAGAACTTGTACACCGATAAAGAACGAAAGAATAAACCGTTTTTCAGTCCAGCAATCAACACTATCAAAAGGAGGCGCTGCCATATGGTATTAGTTTCAGCGCCCCGGGGCTAACATCTGCATGCAGACAGCATCCACATCCAGACCGAGGAGACAAATGTCTCTTTTTTTCAAACCTGAGAGGCGTCTTTTCATAGACTTGCCATTTCAATGAGAAGCAGTCAGACATAAAGAGGATGACTGGCAACACTGCAGGGCATTGGGAGACTATTTGTTTGTGTTGGCATCTGGATGTGAGTTTGTGTCTGTGTGGATCTGAGTGATGGTCAGCTATTGATGCCACAGAGAGACACTCTACATATGAGTTAACAACAAAGCGGCGTCTGGTGAAGCGACGCAGCTGCATCCTCTTTTCAATAAGAGCTTAATGTCTTTTTTCTTCCATCTATAAATATGCATTATGAGTGAAAGAAGCTTCCATATTACCAGAATGCACTCGCAGTACAGAAGTATCCGCCGTCTTCTGTTAGGTTTCATTACTGTCTGCTCCACTGCACATTGTTATCAAGTATTAAAGTGGTGTTTGGAGCTACAAACTATGAGCTAAACTCATCAGTAGACACTAGAATTAAAGAACCCAGGGTAAGAAAGTTCACCTGTGGAGTGGTTTGTAAATATGTATTTATATTTTTATATCACTGGAATTGCTGTGATTGGAAGTGGTTCGCTTAAAGGGCCTTTATTACGTGTATTTGACAGTTTAGAATTCGGTGTAAAATGTCTCCTAGAATGTCTTCCTATACTTTAATGTTCCAAAAAGAACTTATTTTTATTAACCTGTACATTTTTGCAACATCTGTTTTTAGCTTCTGTCTAAACTTTCTGTCTCTTTAAGGCCACCTCCCCTCAAAAGTTGATTGGTCAGCTGGCAAACTACACTGTAAAAAGATTTTCTTTTCTTTTAAATTACAGATAATAATTGGCAAAATATCATTGGAAAGTATTATTTGACATGGTAACTGCAAAGGTAAGTCTAAACTCTAACTAGCGTGTACAAGAAAAATTTATGTCTTTATAAATGTTGATATTTAAAGAAATATTTGACCATACAATCTCCACCATATAGTTATCATAGAGACATTTGTTGTCATTTGAAAAAAACATTCATAACATTAATAACTGAAAATTTTAAAGGAAATGTTTTATTGCTAATTTACTGATTTTCTATGTTTTGTTAAATTTCTAATTTTGTTTTACAGTGTAGCTGCTACAGCGTTGTCAGGCAAATGTGGTGCATGGTGATGTAGATAAGTAACAATAAAACAAAAAAAGGCTGGACAAGGTGTTTCAGGCAGGTAAAGAGCACGTTTTTTTCTTTTGGAAAGAATAACTGTTCGGCGCCATGGACACAATAAAAGAAAGGGAAAGTGACAAAAATCAGGAAACTAACTGTTCCCAGCTATACAACTGAGACCCTGGTCAACCCCAAGAATCGACTAAAACTGGGTTTGACTTGTGAATTTGAACAAAGATGCACTGGGCAGAGAATTTATGAACTTGATACGCTCCTTAATGTGTGTAATTAATACATATCAATGATAACGCATTGATTTTTTTTATGTAGCACAAAATAATCATCAATTTCCACTGTTATTTTATACTCAAAAGACAATATTTGAATAGAAATAATGTTGGTTTTATAACAATTCCATAAAGACGCATCTAACTGTATAAAAAGAATTGTGTACATTGGGTTGGATTAATATGAAATAAGTAGTTAACTGGATGTAACGTGTCACTTGGAGGGCAGCCCAGATCCACACCATTAACAAGCCTGTATTTCCTGCTGGTGGTTTTCTGGGTTAAAAGCACTTCTGTTCTTTGAAAGCCTCCTTCTTTCCACCCCATTATCTACACAAGCACGTTAAACCCTCAACTTAATCGTTTATTATTGAAAGCCCGGCAAGAAGCCTTCCCTCCTGGTGCTGTGGGAAAACAGTTATGGCTGAGATGTAAAAGATGTAGGTTAAGCGTTTGTGGAGGCTTCGACTGCAGAGCCACACTGGACATGTTTATGTGCATGACGAGTATTAATGTTCTCCAATCGAAAACTGCTGAGATGAAGTGTGTTAAAGAGGACCACCCACCGACTTTCCTTTATGTAAGTGTGAGTCTGTGGACAAGAAAGTGTGTGTTACAGAAATATAACAGTGGCCAAGGTGTGAACAGAGCGGGGAAGAACGTTTTTAGTTTCTACTTTTTAAAAAATGCATTTCTTTCACATAAGCACCACGGTTTTTTTATGATTATGGTCAATGCTACACTGTAAAACAAAATGTGCTGTGAAAATAATGGTAAATACATCTAAAATAAAGAGAATTTTAGCTGATTTAAACACAGCACAACTGTAAATTTATGGTCACACATTGTAAACGAACTGAGTATTGATTGTAAAAAAAAAAAATTATGTGAAAATTCTTTACAGTTGTGGCCTGTTTTTTGTATTTCAACATTTTTTGTGGGATTTTACTCAATATTATTTGTAATTTAAGAAAACACGGAAAATCTGTAAAATAATAGTTTCAAGATGTATTTACTATTTTTTAAATTTGTAATATGTATACATTTCTTTCAAATAACATCAAATATAATAATTACAACTTTCAAATAGCAGAAAATATCTGTAGAATAAATTTTTAACAGATGTAACTAAAGTAAAAATTGTGTAATTTTATGGTGATATATTCTAGATGAATAAATTACTATTTGTCAAAATAAGGGGTTTAATTTTTAACAAATAACAGCACACATCTGTAAAATAATTTTTTTCCTTATCTGAATACAGTAGAAAACAAAGTGTAATTTTATGTTCAAACAAGAACAAATTACTATTGATAAAAATACAATTTTTTGATATGGGCATCATTTACTATAATGGCCTATGTTTTAAACATATTATAAACATATTTTTTAGTCTGACTTGTCCTAGATATTATCCATAATTTGAACAAAACAGGGAAAATCTGTAAAATAGCAGTGAAAATTTTCAATCGCTACTAAAAATAATGTTTCTTTCAATGTTTCTATGTAAAAGAATGCATTATTTATTTATTTTTTTAAAAATACAGATTTTTGACGTGGCCGGTATTTACAGCTTTGGCCTGGTGTGTTTTGTCTGTTCTGCAATTAAAATTAATTTCATTCTAATAAAGCAACATTGTATTGAACTGAATTGAGTTGAACTAAATTAAACTGAGGCTGCACTATGGATTAGTGGTTAGCACTGTTGCCTTGCAGCCAGAAGATCCCTGGTTTGCGTGCCGGCCTTCCCCGGATCTTTCTGCATGTTGTTTCCATGTTCTCCCTGTGCATGTGTGGGTCTTCTCTGGGTACTCCGGCTTCCTCCCACAGTCCAAAAACATGCTGAGGTTAATTGGTATCTCCAAAATCGTCTATAGGTGTGAATGTGAGCGTGATTGTTTGTCTCTTTATGTAGTCCAGGGTGTCTCCTGTTTTCGCCCTATGTCATCTGGGATAGGCTCCAGGCTCCCACAACCTTAATGAGGATTAAGCGGTGTATAGATAATGGATGGATGGATGAATTAAACTGAATTGAAATCAAAAAGCTTGACAAGTCCAGCATCATTGCACTCAGGAAGCACTGATGATTTGCTATTCGAGGAACTAGTTCAGGAAATGATCTATTGACAAACAGTTCAGTCATTCTAAAGATATTTGACAGCTTTTTTTTAGTCCAAATAAGACCTGTGAAGAAGCCGGACAGGGTCTGAGTGTGAGATATCGGAGGTCACGGCTCAGTAAAAAGCTGTGGCGAGGCTGCTGTTTACGAGCTGGATAACACGACTCTGACAGCACATCAGGCCTTCACATTTCAGCCAAGGACACCGAGGAAAACGTCAGCTTTGACGGATGATGCAGTCTCAGATTTTCACTGTAACAGCCGAGCACTACCCAGTTTACACGGAGTCTTCAAACCACTTCTACTGTGACTATTAATCCTCACACACGCTGAGCGGGGAAGCGAGGAGAAGTGTGACCTCGTTTTAAAGAGCGAAAGGTCACATGACTGACGAGAACATGAGCAGCCCTCATCGCTCACACATCTCCATCTTGATTCTCCCAAAGATATGAACAATCTGACAAAGAAAATAAAGCACGAGCTGATGTCAACACAATAAAAACACTCGGGCAGGAAGGCATGTGTAAACACGTCAGCGTCTGCTCCACATCACAGCAGAGCCGCTGCCATGGCAACGTAAACAAATCTGTCAAGATCGCTGCTCGGCCTGAAAATTCATGAATTAAATGCTCCCGTTCTCCCCAAATTAAAAGCAATGTCGGTTAATTGTGTTGCGAGCTAATTGTATCGGGAAGACAGAAAAACAACGCACAATGCCGGAGGTTATCTCGACAACGCAGCCCAGTATGAGTCACAGCTCCACCATTAAACCACACATGGGAGAGGAAAGATAAGGTTAACCTACAAACAGAGTAGTGATCCTCATAAAACATTGATCAGTCTGTGGACCGGTCGTGTCTCTCTGTTCCCCCTCTTCAGTCCATTCCCTCTGCATGACGCTTACATCCCACTGCCTCCTCTTCCACTCCACTTGTCTTTAGCTGCAGATGCTAATGGAAGCGTATACCTGCTGCCCTACATTTTCACCAGGACTGAAGAGGACGCTGCTTCTGTGCCACTGAGAGCTCAGAAATGTACACGAGACTATCCATCACCCCTTTGACTATCTGGTTTCAATCAAGTGCGTACTGCATTTCATGAAGTGACAGCAGAAAACAGACCGAAATGCAATTTTCCTGCAAGGAAATCGCACAGCAGCATAATTTTAGGTGCTGCCAGTAAGCATGTTCATCATCTGAACCTCAAACCTGCCAGTGGCTCTGAAAGCTGTGTTATCTATTAAAACAAATTCACCAGAAACTGTAAAAGTAGAAAACAATCACCACATATTTAACTTTTTGATGGTCATTGAACTAATCGTGTGAGATATGTGGTTCTATTAGGAAAATTAACTAAATCTGAGCTTGAAATCATATTTGATCAATATCATATTATTCTAGATTCTCAAATTTTCCGTCAGGAAAAATATCTGGCCCACCAGACGATTTTGAAAATTTGATTTGGCACGGAGCCAAACCAGTCCGTCACCGCAACACGAAACTCGCGTGGTCGGCTGCTGCCGGGCATTTCCGCGTTTGCGCTACTGGTCGGATACGGTTGTACCAGCCAGATTTCACTGAGCAACAGTGTGTGCAAAACGTGTGTGCGTCTCAGGAGTCATTTTTAATACATCTGTGATCAGAATTGAGATGTGTGTCCCAAGCTCTGCTCTCGGTATCCCCCCCCCCCTCGCTCGCGGAATCGGAGCGCACCCCTCCACAGGTTGGCCCGTTCGATTGTTTACAAACATTTTGGCCTGAGGCCACATGTACTTGCCGACCGCTGCGTTTCTTAGTACAACTGAAAAGCCTTAAGTGACCACAGTCTCCATACAAAATCACTTTATTCTACGTCTCATTAAAATAATTTCTAAAAATAAAAAGTTTGCCTGAACCAGATCCTGTAAAAAATGAAAAATTCTGTTTGTCGGCACGAGAGTGAAGCCATGATTGAGTCAGCTGCGACCAACAGTCACACAACAAAAATTCTAAAATTATTCGGCCTAACTGCAGGAAGTGTTTTAGTTGTATAGATGCAGCTTTAACGTTGCAGTAAAGTCAGCACACGTGGAGATGGTTTTCCTTTTCTTTGAAGCAGTCATCAGAAGTGTCTGACTTACACTTGGGAGCCATAATGAAGTGAAAAAAGTTAGCAAATGTGGCACAATCCAAGGTGGCACACAACCAGCAAACGTAAACAAAGCCGTCTTATAGCGCCGCGTGACAACATGTTCATCTGCTCTGCTCACTACTTAAAAGTAACGAGTTCAGACATAATGCCAAAACGCCATAGGTCAATGACGTTGCAAACTGAGGGTCCCCTGTATTTGCTTTTTCTCTCTGCTGCAGAAAATACATAGAGTGAGAATACCTGAGAAAACCATTACATCGGCATTGCAGAGCAACACTGACCCGCTTGTTGCATCTGCAGTCACAAGTGCTTCTAAACGCATCGTTCATCATACTGAAAGGACCCTTTCCCCTTCAAGGGTGATGAACTTTTGACTTGTTGGAGAACCGCACCCAAGTGTGTCTCTGCGGTCTTGGATTTGGTTGAGTTCCCATAAATCCTTCACTCTGCGTACACGACACCAATAAAGAACCATAAATCTGACTTCAGAGAGTGAGCATAATTAGCTATGAGCAAAATGCACCTCTACTTAGAAAAATACGACTGAGCAAAAAGGTAAGAAACTGTTCTCATACTATTAGAAGCTATAATTAGTGCTGCAGGACATCAATTAATTCAGAGAAAGGCAGGAGTGTTGTGTGGAAGATGTTAAAGATTCAGCAAAAATAAAGTACAGAGTAGGTATTTTAGATTTTATACGTTTACACCTGACCTGACTGCAGGTTAATGCAGTTCTTCAGACCCGTTATCCAGATTTTGTTAATTGTGATCATTGCTTGCACCCTAAAAATGTTATGTTGAACTACATCTCTGTCATTACCACAAGGGATGAAAAAATAGACACTTTGCACCAAATTCTGTAAAATAAAAAAATTTAAATTAAAAAAAAAAACCCTGAGTGACCAACGGTCTAGTGACAAAAATCTGAGATTATTTGGCTGAACTGCAGGCAGTGTTTCTACAGAGCAGAGAGGAGACAAGAAGAGAGGAAAATAAAACAAACTGGATCCCTACAATAAATGCAGCATGGCTCAAAAATAGTTCACAGAGGAGTGAGTTGCTGGAAGATACATTCAGCATGGTGAAATATCTTTCTAGAGTTGATGTGCAGAATAATAAATGGCTAGTTTGTAAAACTATAAGTAGTGAAAAATATCTATTGTATGTAGTTCCATGGTTTCTTTCAGAGTTGTAACACCGGTGGGCATTTCGGAAAAATGTTGTGTACGTAGATTCCAGATTTTTTTCAACTTTTGTTTTGGTCTCATTATTAATATATTAATATAGTCTGTGATACTGCAAAAACACATTTCTGAGTTTTCTCTAATTCTAGCCCTAGTTGTGCTGTTTCTATAGAGGTACAGGATTTTATATTGCAGTGTAAATTAGCCTGCAGTGAGCAAACACCACCCAGAAACTGCTTGAGGTTCAGAGGGTTGAGTCCCACATGTCCCTCAAACAAAATTTTCCTAAGAACATATTGTGACTCACACATTTTATGTCACGACAGTTGTTGTGGGGAAGCAAGCATTGCTCAGCACCCTAAAAATGTTGACCTACATCTCTCTGTTTACCACAAGGGAGAAAATTTGCTTCTGGAACTGTTTGAAAACAAGGTCCAGGGCCATTTATGGACAGGAAGTCGATGCTCATTTGTTTCAGTTTGCTACAAACAATGTTCCCCACAGGCTCTATCTGCAAACTGACTGCATCAAAATGGTACCAAACTCTTCAGAGTACTACTTCAGTGCTTGCTTAGTACAAATAAAGCATTTATTGCAATAGAAAACCATCTACAGAGACTTTAATATCTACACTGCATAGATGCTGCCTATATTTCACTGGAATTGGCAGAAGCTAATGCTCAAAAGGCCAAAATAATAACCCCAAAAAACACTGACAGTGACAACTGTCTGTATTTAAAAGTATTAGCTCTATTGATCTAACAAGCAGCAAATTCAATTTAGGCACCGGCCCAAAAACAACACACAGTAGTTTGATCAATAGAGGCTACAACTAACAACCAAACTCAACCAGCCTGAAGACGAGCGCCTGATTCAGCAGCGCTCAATAAGTCACATCTGCATCACTCCTTGGCCTCCTTTCATCTCGTAATGCTGATGTTCCCTTTACCTTTGTCTTTGAAATGCTCTCTTTCATTTTCAGCAGCCTTGCTTTATTCTAAAAGACCTTCAGCTCTTTGTCTCGCAATTTTTTCTGTTAATGCACTTTCACTTTGTGTCGACACTTTGGTGCACAGGGACGACTTGACAGTTACATGAAGCAACATTATAGAAAACCAGAATGCATTTGTGGGAAAATGTCACTTCTGAATGTTTTAAACCTGCATGAGACAATCAGCACAGTAGTTAAACTCATGTAGATGTCTAAGGTCACACATGTTCCAGAAAAGACATGAACGCTACAAAGACAAAGAGTTCAGTTTGATCTGTTGAGTCCCATGTTGAACAATTACAGACTCACTGGAAGACCGAAGTGATGCAGTTGAATAACAGAACTGAAAAAAAAATCCTCAAACACTCCACAGACATTCAGAAACAACTACAGAGATACACACACAGGCCTGCTGCTGCTTTACTTCACTAAAATTCAAAAGTATCTGCAGAAACACAAATTGGCTCGATCGAGAAGAGCCAGGCCTCTAGCAATCGATTGCCGATGATCAAAGTAAGCCAGTTACACTTCTGCCCAACTTGATCCTGAACTGCACTGACGTCAAGATAGCGTACACATCGACAACATCAAGATCAAGGTGGCTGCAGTTCTGCCTCCGGTAACTACAGGGTATGATGCAAAACGGCTGGTTCTGACCTGAGAGTTATACTACGAAGTAGAATTAATGAGGTAGCAGGTAAGTTGTGCAAAAAGCCAGAGTTTTTAGTCTCTTTTAACCTGCTAATCACCATGATGACCACATTCAGCTGAGCTTAAATTTGCCAACATGTTGAGCTGTACTTTAATTCCACTGAACGAAGCCGTGAAGTTACAGTGTCGTACGCTGTACTAGTATGTGTTGCCATGGTAACCTACATGCATTCTCTTGCAGAAAACACATAAATATGTTTTTAAGCTGAGCCCCGATTTGCTGGACTTCCTGGCTCTTAGGTGTTGTTGAGCCAGCTAACGCAACCTTCAGATATAGCAGCCGGTTGGTTTCAGTGTTGACTCAACAATATGACGGCCAAAACCTGTTAAATAACGTCTGGATCAATTTATAATTGCGGGACTTTTTGCACCACAGTTGACAGGTATCATAGTTGATATTTTTGCTGTTTTCAGGCCTAAAATCAACATGGCCGTCTATAATCAAACACCACATGGCATTTTTACACAAAGATTCTTCTAAATATAATATATACAATTGAGTAAAATTGAAATTGAAAGTTATTTATAAAGATATTGTAGTAAACCTGTTGACGTGCCATAAATCTGAATTAGAAGGTGGTTGTTATTAAATTCGAATGGTTATTTAGTTGACATTTTAGTGATATCCAGCCTGTTTTTATTAATAAGTGATTGTTGTTTTACTATGCAAGATGTATCCCCTGGACTTCAAAAGTCCTTCAAATATATATTGATCTGTCTATACAGTCTGAATATATGGCAAATCAGTAATGAAAGCTGTTGTTGTCTATAGGGCAGAATGATATGCAAAAAAATGAAATCATACTGCGACTGTGTTGCCAGATATTGCAATATGATTTAGCATATTTGCATTACTTTTCAACTGAGCTAAGTACAAAAATAATGGTGTGATTTTTATGCCAAAAAATGCATGTTTGCTTCCATCTGCAGAGTAGGATTTGTAGGCCGAGACTTTCGGTAGCACCAGGATGTTTTATTTATTGAGACATATTGAGACACATTTTACTTTGCAGTTTGGATATTAATAAAATTCAGTGTTCGGTCCTCATATTTTGTATATCCTTTCTCAGTACCTGACTGTTTAGTATGGTTTAAATGTAATTCTGTAATATTAGAGGGCTAGATCAGATGGCAAGATACTGAAACGATGCTGCTTTATAAGAACTCATGTAAAATGGAGATTGAACCATAAGATCACAGATTGCTTGTACAGCATTTAAATGGCTGCCCTGTCATAATTAAAACTATCACAGACTGAAATAAATTGATGTGTGTTTCATAAAATTGTGCATCTAACTTCTCGCAAAGACTGAAGGTTGCTGTAAACTGTCTGTCTTGACTGCAGAGGCACAGTTCATCTCATAAAATCTATCATCGCATTCTGTAAGGTAAAATATATGCAGGTTATGCGATTTTTGTTTTAGGAAGAAACCCTGCAGTAGTGATGGTGCAAAAAGTTGCCAATTTTGACTACCTCTGACTCTTGACTGGTCTCCTGACTACAGAGTCTCTTGACTACATGTAAAGCTAAATATAGCCGGTCTTCTCTTCCACCAAGCAGCTTCTGAGCTAATGTGGGCCGCTAGCAGTGGTGGGTCGGGGTGTGAAGGGATGAAATGCGCCCAGCGGAGATGCTCTCATCAGTGGATCTCAGCTGCACGGCGTTTGAGGCTCAGACTCATACCAGTCCACATGACTTCACACACTGATGCTCGCTGATAATGTGCCGGGATTAAAGCCGCTGTGTGTGGACGTGCGAAGCGCGCACATGAATGTTTGTGTGGATCCGCCTGTTCTCAGGCTCTTGGATCCATGGAAGAGCCGTAGATATGCACACCCCGTATAGCCGCTGATTCCTAATAGCAGCACCCTCCACCAGCTATGTGACCAGATTCCAGTCAGGGTCTGAGGCAATAAATCCAAAGCAGAGGCGCGGCTTGGTAGCAAGATAATTCTAATGGACCACAAGGTGTTTGTTATCAACAGAAAACTAAACTTCCCTTTGCTTATTGTTTTGTACTTGCGAGCAAGAAAGCATTTTTTTTTAATTAATCCTCTGAACTCCTAGCACTTTCTGGATGTATTTTTTGCTCCTGTCACACTGTGGCCTCATTTTTTATCGCAAGCTAGACCTACACCTTTACAGAAACAAAACAACCATGGTTAGAAGAATGGGAAACGGTTAGAAAATTGTGTTTTGTGCAATATGACAGTGATAATGACAAAAATGAGAGAAAAAGAACAGAAAAACTAAAGTTTCCGAAAAAAAATAATTAAAAATGGAATCAATATGTGCAACTTTTTTTCAAGTGGAAAAAAAACAGACACTCTATTTACAGTTTTACAGCTTCTACAAACTGGGGCTTTTGTACAGCTCTAAAATAAATGTATCCCCATGCTCAGTGCATCTTCAAACAACTTGCTCGTCTGTATACTGTTTCTGAGTCATGCTGCATTTATTTTAGAGATTCAGAATGTTTAATTTTCCTCTCAGACACTCTTGTTAAATCTCAGAATTTATGTAATTTGACTGTTGGTTGCAGCTGACTCAATCGTGTCTTCACGGTTGCAGCAACAAGTGCAGAATTTTTTGTTTCTTACAGGATCTGGATAGAGCAAAACATTTCTGAACAAGCCATGTAGAATAAAGTGATTTCTATATAATATCACAATTTTAAGCATTTTTGATGCATACGTCACGCATGATATGTTCAAGGACAGTTGTTCATTTGAAAATCTGAACATTCTTTCTGTTTCTATGGTTTCTATAAATGTGTAATTTATGTTTGTTGTTTGCTTTGTATAATTCATGCAGGGAGTCATTTACCCGCGATGACAACTACACTGAATCAAAACATAGAAAGTTATATGACAGCAGATTAGCAGCGTTTCATTCCGTGTTGGAGGCGTGTTCTGTAGCTGCTTTAAACCTCTCTGAAATGTAAAAGGAATCAACAGGTTTTCTACATTTCCCTGGTTGCTTTGGATCCATTTCTTTCTAACCACCTTTGCTTTAATCAATGTTTTCCAGGAAGAATTCATCTGAGTATTTAAAGTATAGTGTGATTAAACAACTCCACACAGAATCTGGCTTTAAGTAACTAAAAACCAAATTTCAGTATGTTTGACGTGAACAGGATTCGAGATCACAAATAACTATACTAATCTAAAAGTAAAGGCTATAAATACATTGTAGCACAAACACACGTTTCCCACAGATGTACCGACAAAGACGATGATTGGCATGAGCAAAATGAGATGTGGCAGTTATCATGCATGTCTGGTTCCTCAAGGACAGCCAGTCAAGAAAGATCACTAATCTTTCATGTCGATATCGAACCATCAAAAGCAACCACAAACTCCTGAAACCACTTAAAGTGTGACATTTTTACTACGTGATGTCAGATTGCATATTCAACTAATGTCACTTGTTTAAAAAGAAAGATCATTCAGGTAATTCATGAGTCAAGTGAAGCTGTGGATGGGTCACGTTTTAGAGGCCTATGGGTTGTTAATAGCTCCATCAAATGCTTCTTTGTCTTTAAATTTCTCACACCTCAATAAATGTAAACTGACCAAATCAAAAGCAAAATCAAAGATCAGGGAAAAGACCCCAAAAGTGAAAACAAATCTTTTTTTCCTCTTCTATTAACTCCCTGAACCCCAAAACTTTTAACAAGGTTTTAAAGGCAAGTCATCTTTTAAAAATGCCAAAACTGCAGCATTTATCAAAAAATTTTTTAAAAAAAATGCAAAATTTTCAACTTTCCTATGGTCCTTGAACTCATCATAGCATACATTTTTATCAAGCAATTTAACTACATCTGAGCTTAAAATCACGCTTTTTCTTTCAAATCACTGTATTCTGTGTGTTACATATCAAAAAATGAGAAATGAATTAAAAATTTTGGAAGAATCTTTCTGTAAAAATGCCATGTGGTGTTTGGTTATAGGCGACCATGTTGATTTTAGGCCTGAAAACAGCAAACTACCGCTTCCAGTGCATGTAAGTCCACAGAGATTAAAAAGAGGCAACGCTTTTAGGCAATTCAAGGCCAACATTCACAGGTGATGCAATCAACTTTTGTCACCTGAGTCGGTGAGCTCAATGGTCGGCCGTTGGAATCGAGAAGACCGAGAGCTCCTAAATGGGCATCGTGATTCATCGTTACTCAGAAAACAATGTCGCTCGTGAAGACGTGAAGCAATACCCTGAAGCTTTTAGATCCATTTCCTACAACTCAGCACACAAACACAAACACAAACACACGGTAAGTCACTTCAGGAGGATTGACTGGAGATAGCTGAGAAAGTAGCAGCCATCATTACCTTGTCTGCTTGTAAACCACAAGGGCCAGAGTAATCATCACCCTTAAACACAACGTTTCCTATTACTCAGCGTGCACACACACACACACAGACGCATGATCCATTTCTGCAGATGGATAAATTACAGGGAGGGAAATGCACAGTGGCACGGCCGTTCGAGGCAGAGGAAATGAAGAGGCTTAGCTGGAAGGATAATAGAGCGACGGAGGAAAAACAAAGCCAAATAATTCATAATGCATCGTAGCACGCTGCATAACTGCACAATCAGGAGAACTGCCTTTTTCCCGGAGCGTGACTAAAGAGACGAGACAGCTGCTTACAGAGCTGAAAGAGGTGAAGGACCTACTTTCTGCTGCTGGCTTTTTTAGGTGAAGGAGGTCAAGCTATCTTTAGCCAAGCAACTGACCGCTACGTATGTGGATTGTGCATGCTCGGGTGACAAAGCAACGAGCTAATCCACCCAAATTAATTCAAGGATAATCACTTTATCGCGACGCTTTGTTAACTAATTAGAAATCTGGCCTTAACTGTTGCCATTAGAGGCACATCCACCATTTTGTTTGCTCTGTTGCAGTAAAACAAAGATGTGCAGCCCATTTATATTTCAGCAGCATGCGGCTTCCTCCTCCTCCTCTTCTTCTTCCTGTATCTCACGACCGACTCGGGGAGTTGTCTTTTTAAACACACCGGGGGTTTAAAAGAAGCTCGGCTTAATTAGAGCTACACTGGCAGGCTTGTTGTGAATGCTCTACAACCAGAGCCATGCAAAGGGCTGCTGGAGCTACTCTGATAATAAAAAAAGACACAACAAACCCCCATGGAGTACATACAGCTAACAAGCCTATATGCTGCACATTTTGCCTCTCTTTATACCAACAGATAGCTACAGTTAACCCACACACAAATGAGGGAGTCAGCTTAAATGCATGAGACACCAGGCCGTCTGCAAAGGCTTGATTTGGGATTTAATGCTACATGATATTGGAAAAAAACGAGATTGGAATATTTTGCTTTTCTGGAATATACACACGTGGACAAAATTGTTGGTACCCCTCAGTTAAAGAAGGAAAAACCCACAATTCTCACTGAAATCACTTGAAACTCACAAAAGTAACAATAAATAAAAATTATTGAAAATTAAATAATCAAAATCAGCCATCACTTTTGAATTGTTGATTAACATAATTATTTAAAAAAACAAACTAATGAAATAGGGCTGGACAAAAATGATGGTACCCATAACTTAATATTTTGTTGCACAACCTTTTGAGGCAATCACTGCAATTAAACGATTTCTGTATTTGTCAATGAGCGTTCTGCAGCTGTCAACAGGTATTTTGGCCCACTCCTCATGAGCAAACAGCTCCAGTTGTCTCAGGTTTGATGGGTGTCTTCTCCAAATGGCATGTTTCAGCTCCTTCCACATATGTTCAATGGGATTCAGATCTGGGCTCATAGAAGGCCACTTTAGAATAGTCCAACGCTTTTCTCTCAGCCATTCTTGGGTGTTTTTGGCTGTGTGTTTTGGATCGTTGTCCTGTTGGAAGACCCATGACCTGCGACTGAGACCAAGCTTTCTGACACTAGGCAGCACATTTCTCTCCAGAATGCCTTGATAGTCTTCAGATTTCATCGTACCTTGCACACTTTCAAGACACCCTGTGCCAGATGCAGCAAAGCAGCCCCAAAACATTACTGAGCCTCCTCCATGTTTCACCGTAGGGACAGTGTTCTTTTCTTCGTATGCTTGGTTTTTGAGTCTATGAACATAGAGTTGATGTGCCTTACCAAAAAGCTCCAGTTTGGTCTCATCTGTCCAAAGGACATTCTCCCAGAAGCTTTGTGGCTTGTCAACATGCATTTTTGCAAATTCCAGTCTGGCTTTTTTATGAGTTTTTTTCAGCAGTGGTGTCCTCCTTGGTCATCTCCCATGAAGTCCACTTTGGCTCAAACAACGACGAATGGTGCGATCTGACACTGATGTACCTTGGCCTTGGAGTTCACCTTTAATTTCTTTGGAGGTTGCTCTGGGCTCTTTGGATACAATTCCAACGATCCGTCTCTTCAATTTGTCATCAATTTTCCTCTTGCGGCCACGTCCAGGGAGGTTGGCTACTGTCCCGTGGGTCTTGAACTTCTGAATAATATGAGCCACTGTTGTCACAGGAACTTCAAGCTGTTTAGAGATGGTCTTATAGCCTTTACCTTTAAGATGTTTGTCTATCATTTTTTTTCGGATGTCCTGGGACAATTCTCTCCTTCGCTTTCTGTTGTCCATGTTCAGTGTGGTACACACCTTTTCACCAAACAGCAGGGTGACTACTTGTCTCCCTTTAAATAGGCAGACTGACTGATTATGAGTTTGGAAACACCTGTGATGTCAATTAAATGACACACCTGAGTTAATCATGTCACTCTGGTCAAATAGTTTTCAATCTTTTATAGAGGTACCATCATTTTTGTCCAGGCCTGTTTCATTAGTTTGTTTTTTTAAATAATTATGTTAATCAACAATTCAAAAGTGATGGCTGTTTTTGATTATTTAATTTTCAAAAATTTTTTATTTATTGTTACTTTTGTGAGTTTCAAGTGATTTCAGTGAGAATTGTGGGTTTTTCCTTCTTTAACTGAGGGGTACCAACAATTTTGTCCACGTGTGTATATTGCAATATGAAGAAAAACACACATTGTCCTTGAATAACTGTATTTGGGGTGATAAAGTAAAACTGCACAGAAGATAAAAGAAAGATCAGAAAAATTATGAAAACGGTGCCATCAGTTGGTCAGTGAATTATACCAGTCTGATATTAAATGTGCTGACAGTAAGAACAGCTGAAGTCCCGTGATCAGCATCAAAATCAATGACTTGCTAAAAGTTTGCTAATATTTCTGTTTCTGCTGTAAGGCGGCGTGATGATGGCAAATCTGACATTGTTATATTTTGTTTACCTGCAATGTAAAATGGTAAAATGTAGTCTGAAAAAATACAAGACTTTTCACCGGATGACCTCAATAACTCTATGTAGAAAGAATTAATCATTCTAGATTGATTGTGGTGACTTTGTAGGACACTTGCATTGAAAATAAAAGGCCAAAATGCTCAATACCGAGATCACAAATACTTACCGATTATATTTTTACTGCACGTTCACATTTAAATTAACCGCTGAATTCTGGCAAACTACAAAGCTGCTAAAATAAAATTCTACACAAAACACCTCACATGCTTAACATGCTTTTCAACCGACACTACAATTTACCAACACTCAAAATGCGTCACAAGCATGCTACAGTAGAAACTAACTCATCAACTGTGCACAGAGAAGCTTCTAGTCTGCACTCAGTAACTACAGCAATTCAGGCATACACTACCGTTCAAAAGTGAGCAAAAATGGTTTGAAAAGAGTGAAATTCGGGGTCTGTCACACTGATTCAAGATAAAACGTATGATTTCAACTACATTGGCTGTCTTCAGTGAACGAAGCATTTTAACTGTCAATATCAGAGTCGATCATGTTCTTGGTTGTAATTTTTCTTCACTAACTGTGCAGTCTATAATAATAATTGTCCCACCGACAAACTTTACTGCATCTGATGAAGAAGGCCCAAGAAAATAGCTTGCGTTTCAATAATCTGTGCATTTATGGCTCCAAAGCAATTGTAATCCAACATTCTTCATCTCAAACAAACAATTCACCACGATCGCCTTTTTCAGCAGTCAAAACTGTTTTACCTTCTAGGCGGAACACCTGCGCGGACAAAGACTGGTTCCTACTAATAACGTAGCGCTCATTGGCTCATACAATACTAATTGCTTCTAATTCTACTAATTGTGCAAACTGTCTAACATGCACATTTCTAGAATAAAACTTTGTGATATTCAACATTGCTGTCAAATAGAATATAGGGAGAACAGGGAGAACATGCAAACACCATGCAGAAAGCTCCCAGGCCGGGACACAAACCAGGGATCTTCTAGCTGTAAGGCGACGGTGCTAACCACTGATTCACTGTGCAGCCCAGTCCAAAGCCATCAAATAATGTTACATCAGACAAATTTCTCCAACCAATTAGTCAAGAAAAATTAGAACAAGAAAAGCAGCGTTCACATTGTACTTCTTGCCATGTGACTAATGCGCAGACTGCAGTGATGTCGCTGAAACAACACACGGCAAAGCCCTATTTGGAATGCTGCTGGACTGCAAACATGCAGGATAATTGGTGGCTAATAGCCTGATTGTAAATAGCTGACCAGCACTAATGACATTATAACAAACAGTTATAGATTTCACGTTAGTGCTACACAAACAGAGAAGGACATCCGTCAATCGAACAGGCACGATAGAGGAGAGTTAACCTCTAGCTGCTCTGACAAGCTCTGCAGCGTTAACATGCCATCCACGTCAGAGCGAATCTCTTTTTTTATATCAGCTAAGTCTCTGCATCCCTCTTTTGTTGTAATTTCCTGCAGTTTCATGCCCGGGCATCAAAGAGAGCACAGCTGTGTCATTGGACCAGTGCTTTAATCTATTCAGCTAGTGCATCTGTGTGCTCTGTCTTAGGCTACGTCATCAGCCGCCTGCCTCATTATTGTGTGTACTTGTGTGTGTTTGTGCGGCTGGTCATGTGAGTGTTCATGTGAGTGCATATGTACTCAGTCATGCACGCATACGGTGTGCGCTCTCATGCAGAAATCACTAAATATAACACACACACACTGACAAACACTCAACGCACAAAAAGATGACATGAGAGTCTAATGAGGTTTTTTTTTTTTAATGCCCACAGTTGCGTTCGGTTCCCCGGCTGAAGGCCATGTTAAGACATCACATCACAGACGCTAATCTATGTGATGGTCAAGTTTCCAAGCAGCAGCTAAATTTAGGAGCGGACCGCTGCTTTTGACTGACGAGAGCTGAGAAACAACATTGTTCGACAAGGATGAGGAGATCCTCACAACATCCTCCGCCCAGAACACACACATTCACACTGTTTCGACACAGTTGTCTGGTAAAGCGTGTGTTTGTGTTTACACATCCGCTGTGTTGACCAAAAGCATGGCAGGAATCTTGATTGAAAAATTGACTCTGGGAACTGAATGGAGTCGGTTTTTATGGAGCCACAAACCGAATGTTGGGACAGATTAGATTGTCTTGGCTCATATAAATCATTGTTCACTGACTATGTCCAGTCAGAAAGTAATCTATTATGTGTAATTAGATAAAAACAGGATGCCATTTGTCTTCCGTTATTCTGATTGAATGGATTTCACTCATTTGGTGAGGACAAATGGGATTCCAAGTGCTTGCTGGTCAGTGTGAGAACAATACTATGTCACCATCCAGTCTTAGCAGTGGCTTTGACTAAGTATGGAGTGATGTTTATTTAAATGTCACGTTTGCAGGCTTTAGTTCTTAAACAGCAAATGTTTAAATAATGGTTCAGAATGACTAGAACATCGAATGTGTAGTGAGTATTTCCCACTGTTAGATTTTGGGCTAACTTTAGCTTAATAATCTCTCTGGACATCTGCATACGACCCAGAATTTGTAACAATACAGACTGTACAGACAACTGTGCACGTGGGAGGAAAACAAATGGTGCCCAAACTAAATGCTTGTTGTAAGAAGAAGTTCTAATCCTCACCTCTATAAATAAGCATCTAAAAAGTTGTAACTGAAGGTGAGGGCTTTGGAGGTGCTTTTATTTGTATAAGTTTCCAACTGAGGGAGCCCAAACACAGTAGAACATCCTAAATTCTCCAGATATCTTGTGCTACAGTATGTCCAACCATTGTCTTTGCATTCATACCGTGCCAGACCTCAATCTGTAGCTAACAGCATTTCAGAAACATCCCTGTGTTTTTTTTCTTTGTTCAGTATGAGGGGCAATGCAACCATTTTCATAGCAAACTGATACATATTGTTGTGATGAAAACAGTAGTGTCAAAGTCTGCATAGGTCAACATGTGCAAAGCATGCGTTAGCCTTTAGTTTGCTCTACAGCACAGCAAAATTTGGTATGCGTGATAATGATTTGCTTGCCAAAACACATTTGTTTCTCCTCCTCCTTAAAAGTCTTGTTTCTTATAATGTTAGAAGTGAACACATTGCGAAAAAGTGTGAAAACGGCATCCAAACTAGACAGCTAGAAAAAGTCATGTTAGAAAGAAGTGACATTCTGATATTATTAAAGTTGCAACACACAACAAAACTGAAGGTTTGAGTCCAACACAGATTATTTTAGGGAACATATTTGATGAAAACTAATAAATTCTGCCATGCAACTGTGCATCAAAATTTAGGAAATTGGTCTTATTGATTTCAGTGCAAATTGTTTGTCTAATTATGCAAAAACTACCAAACCAGATTTCATTTTATTTGTATGTATTTTTGCAGGGACAGCGCACAACTAAAACAAATCGCACCAGGTATACAAACACAATTAGACCAATTTTTGTGTAAATCTCAATACGGTACTTTAAGAAGTAACAGCAGGAGAAAAGCTGTAGCTCACACAATGATGGTTAAAATTCACATCCATCCACAGTTTCTATGTGTACCCAAACCACAGAAATCAACTACGATCCAAAACACCACTAAATATGACATATTTCCCCTGTATATTGAATGCTAGCACTAACTATCTTTACACTGTAGTTCAAGAAGAAAGCTGTTTCTTTCCAACGTCTTCTCTTTGCAGCATCAACTGGTTTCATCTTCAGTCTTTCAGCACCACATCAAATATGAATCCTGCAGCCATCAAGTTCATATTTAAGACCGCTTACAAGATTCTTGTTTTAGAACAAGTGAGCTGGAAACATTAAATAGTCAGCTACAGACAGTGTTTTAAGCCACGGAGATGACTTAGATTAATTAGTAGTCAGTTGTCATTAGAGCCAGTAAAAAATTAAAAGCTGTTGGCTGGAAATGAAAAGCTTTTGTCTGCCTCTGTCGGAGAATGTGGACGATACGACGGATAAAACAGAGTCTGGTGTCGAACCTGCTCGGTTGGCTGATTCTGAACCGACTGTAGGTGTGAATGTCACAAGTTCAAGTGGTAAATCTGACATTATTATCATTCTCCACCAAGGTGAAGCTAAAGAGGAGGTTTACTTTCAGTGCAGAATGCACAAAAACTACCAGAATGAATTTCATGAAACTTGGTGAATGAGTAGAGAACAGCGAAGAGGAGAACCAACACTGAAAGCTCACCAGGTAACAGTAACAAAGGAGCAGGGTGGAGCTCAAGGGTCGGTTCAAACACTAGATGGTCAGACAGAGCCACGGTCTCATAGTTACCTCCCAGATGGTGGGTTCGGTGTGGATGTGGGGAGGATGCTCTGATGTAAGCCTCAGCGCGATATCAGACTGCCTGCTAAACCTCTCAGCTTCCTTTGAAGTCTCCCCATGGGGGTGGGCGAGCTGGGCGTTGGTAATGAATCA
This sequence comes from Acanthochromis polyacanthus, assembly GCF_021347895.1. Taxonomy (NCBI): domain Eukaryota; kingdom Metazoa; phylum Chordata; class Actinopteri; family Pomacentridae; genus Acanthochromis; species Acanthochromis polyacanthus. The sequence goes on from NC_067128.1 coordinate 5,721,540, forward strand.
AGCTGAGCCATAATGAATGTCCTTATTCAAGTCTGCTTTGATGAAACTCCACCTGACTGATCTCAAATCACAGAACAAAACAGCAAGAGCTTGGTGACAACTGTTATGAAAGCTATACTGACTGGAAATATGACGGCGAGTATCGAGCGACTCCGAAGATCCCTTCAGGATACTTTACTCTGCATCTCCTTCTTCTTCGAGCCTTCCTTCCTACTTCCTCTGTGATCACTGAGTAGGATGAAATCAGACGAGTGTGTCGACAGTTGCACCAGCATTTCAAAGTCAAAGTCTTCGCTTCCTGCATGGTTGTCATGCCTCCTCAATACATCCCACATACAGCCCTTTAGATGTGTGAGAATATACCCAGAGGAGAGTTTAGCAAATGAGGCATAATTCATTGCTGAAATCTGGTGTTACAACTATGCAGAAATGTTTATGAGATCTATGGTGTAATTTACCCAGCGTGAGCCTGGTCCACTCACCAGCGTGTTGTGTAAATACATCAAACACAGTGAAACATCATAAAAGCACACAGAAGAACAACAACTCTCTTACGAAAGCCAAAGTAATAAATACATTACAAGCCTCAATCTCACAAATGATTGCAAAACTGCTGTAAGTGCACTGAATTTGGCCATAAAATGCCTTTCTTTCTCTATGCTTCAAGTGAAATGAGGCGCTACAGCTCTGTCGCTGAGCTTTGCAGAAGTCTGGGGCACATCTGCAAGCCTGCAGTGTTCAAGATAGGTAGAAGAGACTGCCAGGAGTAACAAAAGAAGTAAGTAATTATAGAGAGATCTCAGACAAAGTGAGCAAAAGACTGCCAATGGCATTTAACTGTGGATGAGAGCAACTGCTGCTCCCACTGATGGTTTGGGTTATGAGTTGAGTTTATGACGGTTTGCTGTAAAACTTTTAACTGGACTTGTAACACTGAGGTAAAAGCGCCTTTTAAGCTGCAGGTAAAACCAGGTCTGTGTGAGGATTATACTTTTTAAAAAAGTGGGATAAGTCAAAATTAAGTTGAGAATTAAGGATATGACAAGGTGACGCTTTTGTGTGTCAAAACCTGATTTCAGAGTAATTAGATTTCTGTAGCAAAGTAGTTAAAGGTACAGTTTTGGCATCATGACTGCTTAATGCTGGTCGCCTGGCAACCTCATAGTGATGACAACATTTCACAAAGTCCCTGCAAGCTAATACACTGTCCTGTGTGTACACTGATCAGCCACAACAATAAAACCACAGGCTGGTTTTACAATGCAAGGTTCTGCTGGGAAACCTCATCATTCATGTGGATGTTACTTTGACAGGTACTGCCCACCAAAACATTGTTGAGATGGCAAAAGGTTCTCTCTTCAAGGACAATACGTCTTGCTACACTGCAAAAACTTCTTGGGAACGGTTCAGAGAACACCAACAAGAGCCCAAACTGTCTGCAAACTCTCCAGATATTAATCTCATGAGCATCCATGGAGGTCACAACCCATAGCACCCGAAGGATGTGCTGCCAAGACAGCCAAAGAGATCCCATATTTTTGTATGCACAAGTTTAAAAAGCCACTTTTACTACTACAGCCAGTTAGCTTAGCACAAAGACAGAAAGTAGGGAGGCACAGTCCAGAACATATCTTAATTCTGTGCACAGATTAGCCAAATGCAAAATTAACTTCCAATTTTGGACATATAGAGCTGCTGGTGCCAAAATTTGTCACCTTTGGATAGAATTAACAACTCACCGTGTTTGCAGTCTTGCTATAAACCCATTTAGCATACAGATATAACATCAGTTGTCATCCTCTCGTCTAACTCTCAGCCAGAAAGAATACCAGTACACTACTCAAAATCATTACTTTTGTGAAGACATGAGCTTTCAAACTGCTCCATTTTGAGCAAAAGCATCAAAATTTACTACCCTAATTCTGCTATTAACTGAAGAGTTTGGTTAAAAATTCATGTAGCTGTTTAGTGTAAAACCACAACTTGTCATTTTCATACTTCCACACACACAAGATTTACTGTTCATATGCCACCATACATCACCGTGTTGCAGACGAGCTACAGGTTCTGCTCTGCCTCTTTTTTTCTTAATGCGTCGTCCCCCGAGGGCAGAACTGGCCTTTTGTAACACAGTGAAGATGAAACAAACACAGGTTTTGTTTGGCGTCGACACAGATGAGGAAAACATTGCTCATTCATGGTCCTGAAGCACAGTTTTCAAAAAGCGCTTTGGGGGAAGGGTGCAGACGGAGCAATTGGCTTTTCCAAGACTGCCTATTCTAAACAGGTATCACTTTAATAGCGATTAAACTGGAATTAGGCTCCGACTGGTTACTACAGCACTTTACTAGACACAGACCAGGCCTGTAAACACACACAGATTTGGACCTCTGTTGCACGCATGCAGAAACAAAACCCTTTTCTTGCAAACATACAGGGAAGCTGAGGCATGTTAGCGCTACAAAAACACACACAGTCGACACACAACTGCACAGAAATAGCCAGAGTCCCCGAGCCCGGAAGCTGGTTGACAGAGCTGCGAGGGCCAGCGCTGTGTCGGGCAGCAGTAGAGGCAGATGCGGCACTCAGCAGCCTGAGGGCATCGCTGGGTATTCAGGCTTCACTAGACCTCTTCATCAGTGCCCTCTGATGCCTTAACCTCATGACCAACACACACACACACACACACACACTTCCAGCACAGTCAGGCCTTTCCAGCTCTGGACAAGAGACGAATTGGGAAAGAAGTAGAACAGCCTCACTGAGCACAGACACAAGTTAGACTGAAAGACTGAAGAGGATGTAGGTTATGGTGGACTGTGTTCTTTCTACTGATTTTCATGATAAGGGACTATCTAGGTTAACTCTTTCTGTGTGGGTGTGTTTACTGGAGAAGTGTGATCCATTATGAGCATATAACAGCATCATCTACGCTTTGTGTTTTTGTTTGGGACATGTAAAGTGTCGCATGGTGCTGCTAGAAAAAGCGATAAAACAATTCATCAATAAGAAAACTGTTCAGTGAATGTATACTTACATAACAAAAATGCAGAGTTTGGCTGCATGAACAAACTCTGACTCATTAACAGCCCTAATATCAGAGCTTCTTTGACCTCCATCACCCTCCCCATGGCATCCGTGCAGGCTTTTCGTGACAAGCAATCGGGTAGGGATCAGTTGCTTCCCGTACAAGCTGACTCTCATGGTCTAGGAACACCCACAAGACTCCCACAAGCTGCTCAAGGCCTGACGAACTTGATGTTGGGGAGCACTGAGGCCAGTCGAAGGTCCCCGTCTGGTGATACCCAGACCAGACTAGCCACTCTGAAAAATAACCTTAGCACTAATGTTGCAGCTTCCTCATCACCTGCTGTGCATCTATAGGTTTCTTTATTTAACTGCAAAAAAATGCCTCTTTAGAACCTCTTTCGGAGTGGCTCTCAGTGTAGAAAAAGCAGCAACTCTGGGGGAGGTACTCCTGGAAAACTGCTGTGCAAGTATTGACCCAGATTGGTTAAGCTCTAAGAAAACAACACCTTTTTCAAGTGGCAGTCTGCAACTCTTCAACATCACCACAGCCACCAAAAAGCTTGCCATATGTGCTAAAATAACACACCAAACCTCTACTGTTCTACTACCTACATTGCTCAAATATTTGCCGTTGTTTTGTTGCACTCAAGAGTTGATGTGACGGTCAAAACTATTGGATTCTAGACTACAAGAAAGGAGAAAGGCTGAAAAAGCAAATAAGCTCTCACCAAAATAGTAATATTACTTTAATTGGTCGTTGGCAGCATTGTTATGGTGTCATTAGTTGACTTTCTGTACTAAAGTTCCAGATTTAACTAAGACATTCCTATCTCTATCTGATGTTTCAATAAAGGCAATATACACCAAAATTATCATTATTGTGATAATTGCTACAAAGAGTTGTATCCATAAAATCCACATCTTTCAAACGCATCTTACTTCATCGTTTTTTTCTTGGACGAATCAAATATTTTAAGGTTAAAAGTATCCAAGCTGAAAGTTCCACTTATTTTGGAGTATGCAGTATGTATTTACAAATGTACATTTACACATAATTATATGCATACGTGTGCATGTGTGTGGGCGTGTATTCTTTGCCATGTGTTGTGTAACCAACAGCAAGCTGCAGCTGAATGTAACTGAATTATTAATTTTTATTGTGTTTTTTTATGTTAAAAATCTTATTTGTGTACCTCAATAAACAAGCTAAAGTGGATTAGTTTGAATTTAAATATTTCTTCCTTCTGGTCTTTGTTAAATGTTGGTCATTAAAGTGATTAATGTTGACTAAAATTAAGTTACATTAATTTTATTGTGATACATTTTTCTGCTACAGCGCCCAGCATAAGTTATAACTCCGTCCTTAATCCTGACATGTGATCTACATCTGCACACACACACACACACACACAAACCAACACAACTTCTTCCTATACCTCTGTCAAGTACTCATGTTCATCACTCCTCCTCTGTCAAAACGCCTCTTTCATACCTTCAATCTCTCCTTCCATCTCCTTACTTTCCCTCTCAGACACACACCTCATTTTGTTACTGACATACCGAGTCATGCAGAAAACACAAGGGAAGCTCTCTCTTTTTTCCTTTTTTTTTAAAAATCCCAGGACCAAAACAGCAAAATGCAATAACCTGGGACAAAAGTGCTGACATCTGAAGATGAGTCCGGCGTTCTGACAGGCTGCTCGGCTGCAGCTGAAATGAACAGAAGCGACAGACTGAGAGAAAGCAAGACCCCAAACACAGACATATAGACAGGTACAGACTCTGTAACTCTCTGGTCTCCTGATCCTCTTATTCTACACTTTCTTTTCCCCTCATTTTCAAACCCATTTTAAATCCAATGCTTCATCCCCACCACCAGCTTATCTCTCCATCCTTACTTCTGGTCACCTGCTCTGCTTTCTCCTCCCATATCTTCTTTTGTCTCATCAATTCTTCCTCCTCCGCACTCTCTGTTTTCTCTCCTCTCCATCCGAACCTTGTTTGCATGCTTCCTGACTCTTGATTAGCGAGATCGACCAGCACGAGTCTGTCAGACACTTTGTTAAAATGACCAATGAGTCTTTAAAGAGGTTCCCACATAAATACGGGGCCGAGTTGGACTCTTCAATTACAGATAACACATTCCAACTTGTGCATTTCAAACGCTATTTAACCGCAAGGAAAGAGGAATAAAGATGCTGGTCAGTGGCACATAAGGTCAGTCTTGAAGGTTGCAGAAACAGCACAGTACATAGAGGACGTATTTAAGTGTGTACAGCAAAGCAGGAGCGAGATTGTCTTCCTCTGGCTTCATTATTCAATGTACGACTCCCTCCAACTCTTATGTAATTGTGAATTTGTGCGAGCAACGAAAGGCTGCCTCCTCATAGACAGCAAGAGCAGTCTAGTGCAGAGCCATAGGGACTAAAATAGTTAGTCATGTGTTCATTATCGCTCTCCTCTTTTAAGTGCTCACCCCGTATCCAGAAACATTAAACAGAAGAGGACCTTCGAGTGGGTCTGTGCAAGTGCATGTGTGACGGTGAAGCAGAAAGAGAGTGAGGCAGAATATGAGGCGAACGAGGTTGTGGGATTGTGATAACTTCAAAGGTTATTATTATTATTACTGCAGGCTGAAGCCATGCTCTGGCATCCCTCAAGCTTTGATCATTATGTAAAGCTGTTGTGCTCGGTGCTCGCGCTGAATACATTACAGAGTGGATAACCAGGCGAGCGAGCTCACGCAGACCAACACATTGACTCAGCTGCTAAGTGTCTTCCGATTTTTAAAATAACACACCCCATCGTGTCTAAAAGGACAAACAAACGGCGCCCTTAATCGCACCTTAATGTGTGATCCGGACAAGAGGACGGGAAGATTTGACATTTAAGAGGCCGCTGCAACTGATTTTACACGTGAAGATCAGTGAGCTTCTGTCTGTTCTGCTTCTGGAGGAGTTTTGTTAAGTTTAAGAACAAAATGATGTCATCAAGGTTATCTTAGGTTTGCAAAGAAAAAAAGCCTGTAATAAAAAACTGAGGGGATGTCGATAAAGAGATGTGGAGGTTACCATGCAGGGGAGGATGTACAGCTGCTAGAGAGATGCATTATGGGAACTGTAGGACCCATGTTTTTGGAGTTTAACCCATAAAAGTCAGAATGTCTTAGCATGTTGTTGCATCCATTTCTACTCGGGCTGAATGATAAGTGTAAAAATAATCATATTGAGATTACTTGGACAAATATTCAATTTACATTTCTGCATTCTTTCTTTTCCACTGAAAAATATGTAAAAGTGATGATATGATTTTTTTGCTGCAGTCTACCAAAAAAGCATGATCCCTAAGCAGGATTTCTAGGCCCAGACACCCCTGTTGCATTACAATGCTTAATTTATCATGATAAAACTGCAGCTCCTATCATTCTGGTTTTGCACTTTTTCCCTTTTTCAAAATGTTCAGCCATAATTTCTACCATTAATTCAAAATTATCACAGTGTCCCTTTCATTCCTCATTGATAATCGACAAAGGGCTGAATAGAATATAATGTAGCAGCTTAGCACTCAGTTTAGCCACCACAGATTTCTGCAGAATTTGACATTAATACCATTACAACATATACTATGTGTTTAAATTTCATATAAAATTATATTCTACGCTAAGAAAGTATATAAAATACAGTATATTGCAACAGCACTGTATGTTTCTGCTTGTGTTCGGGGCTTTCACTATAGATTACAAATGTTTTTCTTTAGTCCGACCGGCCCTAACGACTAATCTGCTGCCTTAATTGATTCAGTATTCAGAGTAAATGCCAAATGTCAAAAAAACAAGCCCAGATGTGATTATCAATCGTTTACCAACAAATTGTACGAAAACAGAAAGAAAAATATGCCAGCCTTGGTTCTCAAGTGCACATGATGAGGTTCACAAATGTGAGATATTGAAATAGTATGACATAATGTAGAGGAAAGCAGGACATATGCACACTTTAGTAGCAATAACTAGCTAAAAATGATGAAAATGACTATCAAAATGGTTGCAAATTAGCGCAGATTTTGTTATAATCAACTAACTGCTCTTGACAATGTTGTTTACATGAGAATGGATCGCTGACAGGTGGTCATAGTCGGCCTCCTTTGTATGTAAATCCCTGCCGAAGCAATAAATTCTGCAAACTGCATCCACTGTATTGTCTATTCATGAGGCTTGAACTCGAACAACAACCACTGATGTAGGCTCCAGGACGAAAAACGCAGGCCTCCTGACGGTGTTAGAGGTCTTGTACAACATGTTATTATTACCCCTATTAATAGAGTGTTGCTGTTAGGGCGATTATGAGCTTAGGAGGGGAACCCCAGCTCAGAGGGCCGAGCCACCACTTTTAATTTTCGTCTACACATTCTAATCCCACACTGAACTTGAAAACAAGCCATCTGTTCCTGCCCTTACCTGGCCTACATTAGCCTGAGCTCACTCCAACTCTGGCTGGCTGCAGGAGTGGGGAGGAAAAAAACAGAAAAAATAAAAACAAGGGGCAGCACTGCAAATAAATGTCCTGCACTGTCATCATCACTGTCATACAGCAGGGTGAATATATTGTAGAGGCATAATAAAAAGGGACGTAAGAGAACATGGGAGGCTGTAAACTAACCACTGAGAGCCCTTGTGCATGCATTACAGGGAATTTATCTGCTTCCACGGACAACCAGTCACAACAATTCCTCCTTATTTTGGAGAATTTAAGGAAACGAGGCGTTAACAGGCCTTCAGACTCATGCAATAGGTGTGATGCCCACCCAGTTCAATACCAAGGACAGCGGTCGACGCACGGATGAGCCTGACAGCCATGACAACACATGCACTACAAAATGACAGATTTATTTCTGCACGGATGCATCGTAAGCACCGACGCCAACCTGCCCCGAATGACACTGCTGTTTCCGTGTGAGGCGTTAAAACCGGCGTACGGACACAAACTGAACCATTTAAACGTGCATTTCGCCTTTTCCAGAGCGGTTTTTTGCCCCCCTGCAATAAGAACAAGAAGCAGCACCACCACCAGCAGCAGCAGCAGCCACATTTTTAAAACCAAACCCTCCGTCGTCAAAGCGCGTCTTTCGGACAAAACGCGCCGCACGTACCTGCTTCTGCTGGGGGTCGAAGAGCTCACATGTCCCGCGGCTTGGTTTGGTCTGTTATCGTGGATATTGTCGGAGCGGTGGGCACCGTTATGTGTCTGCCAGCGCCATGTTATTATCAGTAAGTGGAGGACTGTGCGGTCCTGTGCGCTACATCCGGGCTGTTGAGGAGAGCGAATGAGCGCAGTTCGTGGCGGCGGAGAGGGCGGAGAGCTGCCTGGATATGTGGAGCAGCCTGAGCACCTGTGCAGCCCGGCGGGGACAGGTTCACTGCTCCCCGACCAGCCCCACAGTCACAGCCCGGGATTTAATGTAGTTTCACTGGCACAAAACTGATACTGTTGCTTTCAGGAGTGCATGGCAGGCAGCTATAGAGATTTATCTGGTAGAATTAGCTGACAGTAGTGGTTGAAATAGTTAAGTAATTGTCAATTAATCAATAAAAGGTTCAAATAGTGAGCTTAAAATGATGATAAATGTTTGGAATAGTTATGTTAATGCATTGCTTTGATGCCTTAAAGTATTGGATAAATAGTTACAATAATATGAAATAATAGATAAAACACTCGAGAGGCAAATATAGTCAACTTAAAGTAATGGATAAATGGTTAAATAGTTGGCTTTAACCAATGGAAAAACAATTGAAATAGTTAGCTTAAACTAATAGATGAATGTTAAAACAATTATCTTGAAATAATGGAGAAATGGTTCAAATATTTAGCTTAAAGTAATGGATAAATGGTTGCAACAGTTAACATAATGGATAGTTAAAATAGTCAGTTCAAAATAATGGAGAAATGTTTAAAATATTTAGCTTGAGGTAATGGACAAAGGGTTGAATTAGTTAGCTTAAACTAATAGATAAATTATTGAAATAGTTAGCTTAAATTTATGATAAATGGTTAATTTAACTGGCTTTCCTTAATGGATAAATAGAAAGTTCACATAAACAATAAACAATTGATATAGTTAGATTAAAGTAATGATAAGTGATGGGAATAGCTAGCTTAAAGTAATGGATAAATGGTTGAATTAGTTAGTATAATGTAATGGATAAATAGTTGAAATATTTAGTATAATGTAATGGATAAATGGGTGGAATAGTTAACTTAAAGTAATGGGTGAATGGTTGAAGTAGTTAGCTTAACTAATTAGCCAAAAAGGTTGAAATAGTTAGCTTAAAGTAATGGGAAAATGATTGAAATAGTTAGGTTAAAGCAATGCTAAAGGCTAAAATTGTATATTATTGGATGGACTATATAGTTGGAAAAGTCATGCGATGGAAATGTATGGTTCTTATAGCTTAAACAATGCACGAATAATTAAAATAAAAGCAAAATAAAATATAAACAGCAAGCTTTAGATGGGTAAACGATTGAAATAGCTTTAAGAAATAATTGTTAAAATAGTTAGTTTAAACTAATGGATACATAATTGAAATATTTTGCCTAAAGCAATGACAAATGATTGAAATAGTTAGCTGAATGTAATGGGTAAATGGTTCTCAATAATTAGCTTAAAGTCATGGATATAGGGTTGGAATGGTTAGCTAAACATAATGAATAAATGGTTGGAACTGTTAGCTTAATGTAATGATAAATGACTGGAATAATTAGCTTAAAGTCATGGATATAGGGTTGGAATGGTTAGCTAAACATAATAAATAAATGGTTGGAACTGTTCGCTTAATGTAATGATAAATGACTGGAATAATTAGCTTAAAGTAATGATGCACGATGGAAATAGTTAGCTTAAAGCAATTGTTAAATGGTTGGAATGGTTAGCTTAAAGTAGATGAAAAATGTTTGGAACATGAAAGATAATTAAGTGTAATGGATAAACTAAAAGCAGATAATTGTTGAAATACCACAGAGTAATTGATTAAACAATGTAAAATTTAACCAAGCATAAAAATCCATCTATTATCAATACACCATTTAATCCTCACTAGGGACCAGTCTATCACAGAGCTACACATAGAGACAAACAAGAACTCTCACATACAGACAATTTAGAATTATCAATTAACCTCAACGTGTTTTTGGACTGTAGGAAGACCCCAGTATCCAGAGAAAACCCACACATGTACAGGGAGAACATGCAAACTTGATGCAAAATGATCCCAAACCGGGACATGAACCAAGGATCTTCTAGCTGCAGGGCAACAGTGCTAACCACCGACCACTGTGCAACCCAGCTGTAAAAATGATAGTAATAAATAAGCAGCAAGTTGATGGTAAAACAGCTAAAGGTAATATGTAGTGGTAAATAGCTGAAATAGGCAAAATGTAAATGTCACTTGCAACACAGGCTTTAGTAAACGGAGCGAAACACGGACAGATCAATTGAAAGAACAAATACTTAAACAATCCATTTCTGTTGGGTCAAAAAGTGTTGATGAAAAGGTTACTTTGGGGTGAGGTCATCCTACAGAACATCAGATTAAAGCATTTCTGTATCATAATGTCAGTAATTTGTATGCGTGTGCACATGAATGGACTGACCCGCAGGTTGGCGTTTAACCCCCTGTTTTTGCAGAGTTTTTCTGCTCTTTCATGCTGTCATTTTCAAGAGCTGATGGGGGTATTTTAAGCATAAATATGTGTTTCCAGTGAAGCCAGACCCAGGCTGTAGGCCCTGAGCACTGGGGATACTCTCAGTGTGATAAGCGTCTGCCAGCTCCCACAGTGTCACAGCCCTCATTGATCTCCCATCTCTGTTTCTGACATGTTGTTTGTAGTGCAGGACTCTTCCCCAGTCTACAGCCAGTGAATGTGGAAGGGCATGAGTCAGTTTGTGCTGCCGCGACACCAAAGGCCTTCTGTCTGAGCTGTCCTTTTTAAGTGCGGCACAAAAACCTCAGTTTTCATGCCAAGGTCTGGCTCTGACATCTGACATCAATGAAATTTCAACCTCACACTATATTTGCCGGTAGATACAGGTGGAGACTCACCTTTCCTTGCCCTACAGAATCTATCAGGTTCCTGCTCTCTCTGCACATATGCATTACATATGTCAAACCACTGTGCAAAAGCAGGCGTGCACTTTACAAACTGACATTCCTTCTCAATATCAGCGCTTTCCCTGCCCCAGTGATTCGTCCTCTTGTGATGATACTCTGTCTCCCATGCAGCCACCCATAAATCCCTTTGGGAAATGTGAGCCCAGACTCGTCGCAGTGGGAACACCCCTTCAGCTCGGGACTATTCCAGGCTAAGCAACACTTATTATGGGCTTTATGGACAGCCACATCTATCCTTCTCACGTAGCCACATGGTGGGTGGGGGAGGGGACGGGGCAGGGATGTTTTTGTACAGTAAGGGAGCTTTCAATCATATGAATTATAGATAGAGGCTGTGTTTGGGGTGGAAGGACACATTTTCCAAATATAACTAAGAGCACCTGCTTCCCAGCACTTTTTTTTTTAACCTCTCAGAGATGAAACATCGGCTTAAATATTTTGTCTTAAACACACACAACAGCTCTGAAGTGTGATAAAGCATGATAGAAGGTGAATATAAAAAGTTTACAGTTTCTTCGGAGCTTTGAGAAGCTCCATATGGCAGCAGTAACATATCTGGATTGTTGAAGTGGATTATGCAGCAGGTATGGTTTAACCTTCTGAACCCCAAAACCTGCCAATTTGTTTGAAAGACATGTTTTTTAAAAAAAAGAAAATCACCAAAATTAAGCGATTTATCAGAGTTTTAAGCTATAAAAATTGAAAACCCCGACTAAATCTATACTTAAAATTATGATATTTCAACAAAATAACTTCAGTTTATAGGTTTCATTTTGAAATTCACCAAAAAAGAGAGAAAGAAACACTGTAAAGAAAATATCGGCACAACTGAGAAACTATGAGGGACAAAAAACAAATCTGCTGAACTGCAGGCATTGTCTCAAAAGAGCCGAGGGGATGAGAAGAGTTTCAGGAGAAACTAAAACATATTTGCTCACAAAAATATATTCAGCATGGCATGGAGCAAGTTTATGGAAGATACATCTAGCATGGGGAAACATCTTTCCAGAGTTTATGTGCAGAGTGGTGTGAAAAACCAAGCATGTAGAGGTTTTAACAACGTAAGTAGTAAAATATCTGTATTTTTCTACCATTTTTCCCCTGTGTTGGCACCTAGAACAATGTTTTACATGTTAATTCCAGTTTTTATTGTTTTTAAAGTAAATATTTAAAGACATTCAACTTTTTTTCTCTTTTTTCTCTTTTTTTTTGGGGGGGGGGGGTTGTGGCATTAAATTAGTGTGAAAATCTGAGATTGTGAAAGTTGTAAAAATGTAAAATATCTACAGTGCAGCATGTGGACCCACAAATATTTGTTGTTGGAATAGCTAGTAATATCAGTGAGCAATTGGAAAATGCTAGACATTGTTGTTGTTAAATAAATAGTCAAAGAAATTCAGCTTTCATTGTTTTTCTTTGTTATTATTTATGACATTTTGACTGTCACACTGCGCAAAACACATTTAACTTTCCTCTACTTCTAGCCATGGTTGTGTTGTTTCCATAGAGGTGCAGGACTTTATTTTACAGTGAAAAATGAGCCCACAGTGAAGAAAAATGTGACAGCAAGAAAAAGCATCCAGCGGTTCAGATTGGTTCCGACTGTATGGATGTTTTAACCATTAAAATCTATTCTAAAGCTAAACACAATGACCTTAACACCTTTTACCTTCTATGTCACTTTTTAAAATATTTCAGATTTTATCACTATCATTGACGATAGCGCTTCATCTGATCAATATGCAGCTTTTAGGCCTTTCATTATTACTAGAGAGAGTAACCAATCCTATGCCCTTTAAGGGTTTACCTGTCACATAACTCCAAACCCTGTTGACAGAATTTGACATCCCCATCTAGTGGTGGATTGTGGGAGCACACAGGTTATCACAGTGCATGCCACTGTAAGTTGCATTAAAGGCTGCTGAAACACAAGCTGAAGCATCTCCGACTGAATGATGTAATCCTTTTGTGATCTCATACACGGTGGTCCAGATACGACGAGGATTTCAGCGCACACATAAGCAGGTGTCCAACAAAAACCTACTACTACTATCTCCATGGCAACAGTAGCAGCATCACTGTGTTTGAAAGAGTCTCCCTAACTCTTTTAGTCACTCTTTGATTGCATCTGTCTTATTCTTTGAAGGCACAAATCATCATCTTCAGCTGGTGATAGGAGCCATCACACAGCGACAGGTTATTAAAAATACTCTCATGTGCAACCGCTGCTTCGACTTCACTCAAAACGTTACTCAGCGTGGGGATTGCCTTTTAAAACTGCCTCTATGTGATCCTATCAGGCAGTTATTGTGCTTTTTAATAGTGAAGCAGTGGTGAAGAGAAGGTAAAAGGAGGCGAGGCGGTCGCAGCTTACAAGTGTTGGAACGAGGCCCAGAGCTTATCAGAGGCTAATGCCACCGTCGTCGCTTTGGAAAACCCTGCTCCTGCCAGAATGCTCTCTTCTGCCTAACAGCAGTATGCCTCACGCTTCCCTCCTTTTTCCAGCCACTCTCTCATTGGCTGCAAGTACAAAAGGAGATCTCCTGCAAGTGACATCACTACTCCCTCTCCCGTCCAACAGCATATGTCATGGCCACATGGTGAACAGCCACTCAAATGAGCCGCAATAATCTGCTGTCACCGTTTGCTGCACATGCATTAGATTCCTCTATTTTATCATAGTATTCCTGAGGCACTGGATATATTGAAGATTTGAGGAAACTACTGCTGCCAGTTGAGGCTCCTGACAGGCCAAACAGGAGACTAACATGAGCCAAATGCTCGGGATTGTTTCTTGGCAAGAAGTCTCTTCTGACAATATGCAGCCAGTGCAAAACAATTCCCTCCCATTCTCACAGGAGCCTTCATTATGTGGCTGTCAGAAGCCTGGACAATGTGACAGTGTGAGCTGAATTTGTCTAAAATGATTGTGTCAGTGCAGCAAGTTGATTAAAAGGAGTCAGTGGAAAATAGCAAGGACGAGAAGAGATGCCCTGATTTGTGATCTGAGATGGAGAGAAAGAAACATTTCCTTCAACCAAAAGGCCTGAGTTTAAGCCTCATGCTAATAAAGAGGCCTTGAGATGCTGTTTCATTGCTACTATCAGGGTTGTTGTGGTGGATCTAGTGTCTTGCAAGTACAAATACAAAATTCTCCATTGAAATGTGAGTACATGCTGAGAAAATGTTAGCATTTGACCTACAAAATGTTTTATTAAATGTGAGGTCTGACTTTAAAGCTGTAGATCTGTGGCCACTTGATGGCAGCAAAACAAGCTGTAAACCTGCCTCAGAAAGCTGATGTGAAAAATAGATTTCGATTGGCACACCCAGCGAAAAAGGTGCTCCAATCTGGAGTTGGGTTCTGGCTACCTGATGAATGCAGGTCCAATATTCAGTCTTGTTTCTGTTTAGGTCTCTACATACTCATGGTAGAGATACCACAGACTCTTTAGAGCCTTTTCACTCCCCACAAATCACAGGTGCTACTTTCCAAATCACATACTTTTCTTGTTACTTTAAATACATACTGAAGCTGTCCTACTGCAGTTGTGACTTCCTACTTTGTCATAATAATGCCCCTTAAACTCTGACTTTTGCAGCCTACTGTGTGAAATGAGTGGTCATATAAGAAAGGCTTCTTTTTTTAATTTCACTCGAGACACCATGATGTAACTGTGCAGAGGACTGTGGGTCAGACTGGCCAGAAAAGCATGCTGGCTTACACAAGGCCAGATCTTACTGCAGGCAGTAGGACATTCAGGTATTTTTTTCATAAGTTGACATACTATGTGTTAGGACATACCTAATCTTTTTCTGGCATACTATGCTGTATTTTAATATGGATATTGGAATGCACACAGTACATCAAAACAGATAAATTGTGAGCTGTACAACCAAAACAATGCACCAAAGACACATCCCAGTAGCTAGTGGCTATGCTTGTCATGGACAGCGGTGCCCCTCTCCCCCCTTCATTGCCTTCGGGCTGGCTCATCGCACTGGCTGGTGATCAGCGCAGAGGGGAACACCTGCGAGGATCAGCCGCTATCAATATTTTTTATTTTAAGATTGGCCACCTGATCTCTCATTTTAACCATGAAAACTAACGAAAAAAATTATATACAGTCTATGCATCGTACTCCGTTTGGCTCCACGCTTGCTGATGACCACTTTCGGTCTCAGAAAATGAAAAAAATGACCTTTTTTCCGTTTCTGCCTCTTACCGATTTTATTTCTTGTTACTGTAAATATAAAATGAAAACCAAAGCATTTTTAAAATTTCATTAGCAAGTTATGTTATAATGTGGATAACAAACTTGCAGACAACAGTGCAATAATATTCTTTATTCATGAGGATTAGATATCTGTGAACACTAATTTGCTTGATATTTGATATTGCAAAAAAAAGGAGATTGTGATGTTGTAAAGAAAAGTGTTGGAGATTAGCCCTTTAACTGATGTTCTCATATTTGTGAAATTCAAGTTGTGATGGAACTGTTTCCTTGCAGAGGAAGCAGAGATGATAGTGTTATTAGAAAGTGCAACACATTTTATAATTTTTTTTAATTTAATATTTGTCTTTTATTTCATTTTTAAGGTTTGCATATCCTTGAACACTTATTTGAACAGAATATAGATTCTGATACTGTTGTAAAGAATAATGTTGGAGATGTGCATTCATGTTGGAATAAATCCTCATTGTGAAGCAACCCTTACTTGCACTGAATTGGAAATATTTTAGAAAAACACACTGAATTACAAGACAAGGCCAGAATTACATGATTTTTAATAGTAATAGGTGGTGATCTAAAGTGGGCCAGTCTGAGGGATGAAAGTCCAGGGCTGAAAATGAGTCTCATTCCGGCTCTGCTGTTACATAATTCTTAATTTTGTGCAGGATGCTCATGGTTTATTTTACATTTGTTGAGGCACATTAGTTCTATTTGCTGTGTACATATTGACTTACCTTTTCCATATTCTTCATTTTGATTCTTAAATTGTACTAATTCTGTTGGTTTTACCAGGCTTCTGCTGCTGGAGTCATCCAACTGCCTTCTGGCAAAAACTGGAGCCATCCAAGAACCAGGCTTATATAACAAAGTTGCCAATTGGGCTGTACCAAGTGAAGCCACTGTAAGAGGGGGATAAAGATTGTTTGATTTTAACATTATGTAATTTATTTGACTTAATTTTGATATTTGTGTATTCTTTTTCCATTTGTCTATTGTTGTTATTTTCAGCAAGAAATCACAATACAGTTTTGTGTTCTTTGTAGTTCGCGTAGGTGTTCGTGTTTTAAGTATCCCTTGTTGTGTTCCTATGGTTTGATCAGCCCGTATATTTACCTCCCCTTTAGTTCAGAGTTTAACAGGTCTGCAACTCGGTTTTGATTGACCAGCTGAAGTTGGTTTTCTGACTCATTGATAAATAAACCTCTTTTATGGGCCCAAAACTTTATTGTTTGCTGTTGTAATTTAGTTTTGTCATTTTTGGGGGTAAAATAAACCCCCTTTTTCACATTCAAATGAGACTGCTGTTGGTTTCTCATGCTAACGTTTTGCTGTAATACACAACAGGTCAATGATCCGTGGCCAAATGGCATGCTGACTATGAGATAATGCTTGAAACAATTAAAAATCATCAGAACTACAGTGATCTGATGCCATGTGGTTGTGGTATTACCATATGGACGCAGACACACAGTAGTAGGTTTGATTCCCAACCAACCATTTGCTGCATGTCTCTTTCCCAGTTCTCATCAAATGAAGGCAAAAAGCCCAAAAATAAATCTTTTGTTTGGGGGAAAAAAATCAATTAAAAAATGAAAAAGCAACACCAATTCGTCTTGTAACGGCTTATAGAAGATGATGAGGATTGAATCAGGCCAGATGCTCATTTCAACAGAATCTCGTGCTGAAACACTCACAATGCTGGAGGCTCCAAATTCCCAAACTGTCCACTGTGGCCGGTTTGTTCTGTCCTAATGTGAGCTGCTGAGAG
The DNA here is from genome assembly GCF_021347895.1 of Acanthochromis polyacanthus. Lineage (NCBI taxonomy): Eukaryota > Metazoa > Chordata > Actinopteri > Pomacentridae > Acanthochromis > Acanthochromis polyacanthus. Next base: position 5,738,737 of record NC_067128.1, read on the forward strand.
TCACAGCTGGACTCCGGAGGTCGGGCCAAAGGCTACTTTAGACTCTCGTGAAGATTTAATGAGCATGAATGTATGAGTGTGAATGTGTCTTTGGACTGTACATGAAGGTAAAGCACAGTATGACACCGGTACAGTTAGTGCATTTGTGGTTGTTTCTTCTGGCAGAAACATATGACAAGTGTCAATATAAACAAAACGCAACAGAGGAGAGAGACAGCAGGGGAGATTATCTGCAATTTTTCACTTTAAGAAAACATAGCAGTGGAATCATTAAGATTTCTTGGTCATTTTTTTCCTTTTAACAAGGCTTTAAAACCTGCAGTGGCGCTACAAAATGCTTTCTCCTTTACATCTCTGGTTGTTAAACGACTAATTCTAATTACATATAAAAAGATGAAACACCACCCAACCATACTAACCGGATGAGAGGGCTAATGCAGTTTTTGCAACTAGATAAAGATAGATGCACAGTAATAGGACCTACAGATACAATTTAAAAAGCCTCGCAGCCTTAAATCAAATATATCAAGAACTGAGCAGGAAAAAGGGGCTGCTTCCTTTTCTTTCTTTCTTTCTTTCTTTCTTTCTTTCTTTCTTTCTTTCTTTCTTTCTTTCTTTCTTTCTTTCAAGCAGACTACATAGTTCTAACCCTATTATTAAAACCTGTTTTGGTCAGTTTTGTGAGGCCACTTATTGTCTTTATTATTGGAGAAATTTTAGTTGTTTTAAATATAAAAACAGTGACTTGTGTCTTTGGAATCAGGTTGCTGTCATGGTTTGTGATGCAAAAACCTGCAATCAGCTTCAGAAACCAGTGGTTCTAAGGGAAAGTAGAGAAAAAGCTCCATGTGGCTACTAAAATGGACTGCACCTGCATCAACGGATTTCTGGCTGCACTCATTTTCATGAAAGTCAGCTTTTGCCTGAGTTTTTTTTAAGCCTTTGTGATAGTGTTTTGCTGAAACTTTGTTGCCTGCTCATGTATTTAAAGGTGAAATACCCTCAGTGAGTATTTACCTAAATAAAAAGGTCAAACTGTCCACAGAACTTAGTGTGAACTGTGTGATTTTTTACTTGGGGTTTTAAATTCGAGACCTGGCAGGATAAATGCGCGATGCTGAATTCTTGGAGGATTATCATTCTGAGCAGTTCTGCAATTTCTGACATTTTTCAGCTCAGATAGCAGATAATCTAATAACACAGCGAGGACAACCGCTGCAGTTGTGTGAATCCACATATGTAAGTGTTATTTGTTATGATGCTGTTGCCGTGGAGATTTATCAGATGGTTATGTGGAGATTTATTTGGCCTCTTGTTTATCACAAAAACCAGAATCAATAGGTTAGTTCATCTGCTGTAGTCACTTAGTAATAATCCAGAGAAACGTAATAAATCAGAACTGTGTGAATTAACCTGGAGGTGAACCGAGCAGCGACGTCTGACTTTTTCAACTGTGAAGCATTTCAGAAAACAGCACTGAGTCCGGACTTATTTGTCCATGTGCAGTAATTGTGTTACTCTGTGTGGCCTGCACTGATGTGTTATGAGTGTTGCAGAGTCCCATGACTCCTCGACAGCCAAGTGAACCAACGTCAGCACAAAGTGGAGTCATTGTGTTGTCACTGGGCCCAGTTTAGGTAGAAAATAAAGAGACTCTCATCTGGTGGGTTTTTCAGCTGATGTACATTTTACCGTGTAGTATCTGTAGAAAATTTAAAATAAGTTTGAAAATTTCAGCTTTGTTGTGTTATTTTAAAGTTTTGCTCACTGTCTTTTAATGTTTCTGCATTTTATTAATTTTAACACCATCATAACTTCCACTGAGCAAGATGTGAGACCTAAAAGTTTAGCCAGCTATGGACAGTAAAAGTGACAGAACTGAAATGCTCTTTGCTATATTTCAGAATATCAGCTCACATATGTTTTGACACACATTGAGCGTCATTATCCTGACAGTGACATGACGTGAGGAGGAGCCAAACTGTGACAGAATCTGAGGCTATAAAAGACAGTTTCTTGCTGATCTATTGACCTGAAGCAGCACCAGCCTTCTCTGTGTGCACCTGAGGACTAAAGACAAGGAAAGGTAACGTCTTCTCTTACTTATATCTATTGCAGCATATACAAAATATTACATATTTTCATGTATCATATTCAAATGTACACAAAGTACTGTATGAATTCTTGGATAATCTCCTGCTGTAAAGTGTTGCAATGAAGTGCAAGACAAATAATGTCGGAAAATTTGATCTAAACTAAAGAATAAAGCTCATTTTGATGAATATAGCTTTTTAGTTACATAGCTGTTAATTAGCGGTAATTGTGATGATATACAAATATGTAACAGTGGCAGAAACAGACAATTTTTTAGTTGAAACTAGGCTGAGATTAATATTCACAACAAATTTTTTTGGTCATTCATCCTTTATATGTGCAAACAAGGCTGCAATGTAGCAGTGCATGAGAACTTATAGACAATAAAATTAAAGACTTTTTATGTAATTGTAATTGAGTAAAAATCTGGAACAGTTGCTTGGATTATGCTTTTTGATTTATTTATATTTATACAGTAAATATACAATTTAAATGACATGAGATACAGCACACACACGGCAAAAATATTCTTTTTCTGCTCAGAGCACCTTCCATATTTGAGACATCCCAATGTGTTCATTCAGTCTGTACTTTCTTACTTTTAGCTGTAACAAGCCTTACATTGTTCAAAGTTTTCAGAGCTCTTCAGAGTAGTTTCATTCCAACAGTCGAAATTAATATGACCTGGGAAAACATATAAAAACTGATTATTTACATGTAAAAACAAAAACGTTTTAAAACTATTTTTATACTTTTAATGACAATAACAGGAAATCTCTGAATAGTTGGTCAGAACTTCTTGGCTGTATGTGGTTAAAAATTGCATCCGTATAGTCTAATAGGGTTCACTAGTTATGTGGGACGGTCAGACTTTAGTCTTTGGAGGTCGTGACCACAACTTGGCTCTTCCCCTGATAAATCAGTCGAAATCAAGGCAAATGGAAATTCCTAACTACATTCAATAGGATTACACTGTACATAGTGACAGCATTTTGGTCGAAATTTTGCCTTAATATCCTTTTATTGGACTCATTTCACTTTGTGAGTAAAGCATCTTTACTGTCTTCTTCATGACATTAAGAAGCAGCTTAAATAATTCTGCAACTGGACCTGCACTGACATAACTGACTGTATATTAGTGCTACAGGTTAGATACCAGAGCGTCATTGTAGCTGCACATTCCTCTTTAAATAACAGATTCAGTGTTCCATTCTGTTTCTTCATGACTCAGGGTGTTTTCTGTGGTCACCAGACTCTTCCTGCATTCTTCTTGTAGTGATCAGTTTATACACAGTCAGACATTCTTCTGGTGTTAACTTCTAGCTGTAGAGTCCTCTGGTGGACATCAAGAGAACTAGTTCTTCTCTCTGAGGCTTGTTTAAGCTCACTGCTGTGCAGGTTCAGTATGTAGAGGGGGAGAAATACTGGGATCCTCCGTAAAAGTACCAAAACTACAGTCAAAATATACTTAAAGTAGCAGAAGTATTTATTATACAGAATGGCATATTTCTGAATATTGTATATTACTGGATTAAATTATGATGCGTTCATGTGTTTGTCACTTTAATGTTAAAGCTAGTAAAGGTCATTTATTTATTTTATATCTACTGGGTAGCTTGTTAATTTTCCGTCAGGGATCAGTAAGATTCTATGTTAACCTACAATATAATATCACGATTTATTTATTGATTATATTTTGTATCATTAAACTTACATTGCAAAGTAATTAAAATGATCAAGTAAATGCAGTGGAATAAAAAGTACAAAATGTGCCGCTGAACAGTTTAGTAGACGTATAAAGTAACTGAAAATGGAGAATAAGTAAAAAAACGTTTTACGAAAAACCCTTCACTGTATAAACACTGTATTTGTTTTGTCTAATTAACAATTCAAACCTTAAAATGATTAAAAATTACAACTGTAATTAATACAAAAAGTAGCAAATCTTCATATTTGCAAAGCTACAATCCTGAAACACTTTTTTTATATGAAAATAAACGATGAGCAGAATAATTCCTTTTAGTTAGTTAGCTAATTGACTGATTAATTACTTCAATCATGCTTGTATACATCATATTTTAGGAGCCCTTTATGTGTTTTGTGTGTAAAACTCTCAAAATATAAAGTAAATAAAGCCATTAGAAAAATTTAGTGACATAAAAAGTGGAATATTTCCATCAAAAATGCAGTGGAATGAAAGCAGAAAGTAGTAGAAAATGCAAAATACTCAAAGAAAGTACAGGTAACTCAACTCAAGTACACTTAAATACATATATTTAGCTTTTCCACAACTGTATGTTATAAGAAATAGGTGAGTACATTTCTATACAGTTTCTAGGAGCTTTTTTAGTTTCAGTTTAATTTATATCTCTTAAATTGGAATTTCTTTGTAGATTTTCTTTGATGTTCTTCTGTTGTTTGATTTGTTTGTGATTTCTTAAACAGGCAATGAAATAAAGTGCTCTTGTTTTTGCAGGCAGCATGGATGTAAGTACCTCATCACAACATTCTCAGATCTCCACTCTGGTAAGAATGAAAAACAACTTTTCTCCTCTATTTTCCATCTAAATATAAACGCTTGATCTTTGCTTGTGTCGAACGGCCATGTTTGCGGCTGCAAGTTGGTGTCGTCCATCCTGTCCACGCTCTCTCTTCCTCGGATCTCCGTCCACGCTCCTGATCCTCCTCCTCTCTCTCCATCCTCCCCTTCTCCTCCTCTGGCTCAGCACTCTGATGCTCTGTGTGGCAGCTGCCCGTCTGGTTCTGCCCCACAGTCTAGCAGCCTGTGGCCCAGTCTGCCCCCGTCTGGTTCTGGTTTCCCTGCGTGGCCCGGTCAGCCCACCCAGCCTGCCCCCTGCTGGACCGGTCAGCCCAACACACCCTGCTGGCCGGCCACACAGCCGGTGTCGGTTCCGGCTCCCACTCAGGTCATAGCTCCGGCTCCCACTGTGGTTCCGGCTCCGATCCAAGTTCCAGCTCCAGCTCCGGTGAATCCCTGTCAGCCATGCTGGCCAAACACCCAGTACCAGCCTGCCCAGCCACCAGCTTCCATCCAAGCTCCAGTTCCGACTCCAGCTCCAGTTCCAGCAGGTCCACCTGCCACCAGCATCCATCCAGGTGTAGCTGGTTGGCCCGCCCACCCCGGCTGGCCTTATAACCCGGGACAGTCCGGGTGGCCTGGACAGAACCCATCCCTCATGCCTCAACACTGGCTGCCACCCACATCTGGGCCTCTGGTGAGTGAAGGAACCTCTTTTGATGCTGCTGTTTGGATGTCAGATTGTTTTACTGTCTCTTTGCTGTTCAGAGTGTTCCATACAACCTGAACCTGGCCAGAGGCGTCTATGACAAGATGATGATGACCATCTTGGGCCATGTGAAACCCAATGCCAAAATGTAAGCTTGTTTATATGTGGGTCAATATATAATTGTGGGACTTTTGTCACACAGTTGACAGGTATCATAGTTGACATTTTTCCTGTTTTCAGGCCTAAAATCAACATGGCCGCCTATAACCAAACACCACATGGCATTTTTACACAAAGATTCTTCTAAATATTGCATATACAAATGAGTAAAATTGAAATTGAAAGTTACTTATGAAGATATCATAGTAAACTTGTTGACATGCCATAAATCTACACTTGACTCATACACTATATTAAATAACTAAGAAAGAGGAGAAAGAACACACCTTGGAGTCTTTTCTTCAGGAGGAAATGACATCATGTGGAGCAGGTCATGTGACCTAGAATTAACACACTTCCTTGAGAGTGTTTTTGTAATGGGTAACTGATTTGAAAGTGATTTCTCAGACACAGATAGAAGTAGCTATTTTCCATATAAAATTTGATATACTGGCAAAAAAGAAATATCTGTCATAATTATCTCAACTTAATAAAAAGAACAATCAAAAAACTGTTACTGAATAAGCTAATTTTATTATTGTTTAGCTAATTAGAAGGTGGTTGTTATTAAATTGGGAAGGTTACTTAGTTGACATTTTAGTGATATCCAGTCTTTTTTTTTTTATTAATAAGCGATTGTTTCCATAATAAACAATTCTGGAATTTGTAAAAACATGATCATAATGAACATAAAAACATTGTTTTTTTTACTTTTAATAAAAATGTATGCAAGATATATCCCATGGACTTCAAAAGTCCCTCAATTATATATTGACCCAAGAACCAGGAGTGACTTCATGAGCTGTTCTGTTGCTTAGATTCTCAGTTTTTTACATCTATGTGACATAAATTTTGTTCAGCCGGATTTCAAGTAACTCTAGTTTCTGATTGAAGGACAGTAAAGGGTGTAAATGTTGGTCTCCTGCAGGTTTACTGTGAACTTCCTGAGAGGCAACGACATCGCGTTCCACATCAACCCTCGCTTCAGTGAAGGAGGTAAACAGGTGGTGGTCCGTAACCACAAACTGGGTGAACGCTGGGGCACCGAGGAGAGGGACCTGAAGGGGCCTTTCCCTTTTGCTCTCGGGAGCCCTTTTGAGGTGAGCGGCAGAAACAGGAATCAGACAGACAGCGGTAAACTGAAGAACTAAAGATGTTTTGTGTAGCATGCAGGGGCGTAGGTTTTTCTTGAAGATAGAAGGGCACATTAATCAGCATTATGAGGGTCCAGCAGCTCAGGAAACTTTGCTGCATTCTGTTCCTGCTGTTGTTACTTTGCTGCATCATTTTGTTGGGGAAATTATGTAAAGAAAAACACAAATTTATTTATTTTTCTTTCAAAATGTGTTTCTATTTACCATAAAATCTTTATTTCAAAACATACTTTCATTGGAGGGGGCAATGCTAATGCTAATATTGACGGTGACGTATCTTCTCTTAGATATAGAAGAGCTTCAAGGAACCTGTTTTGTGGGGGTTAAAAATGTTATTATTGTTATATTTAGGCGAACATTATTATATTTAGGGAGCTTGGTTTTAGTTGTCAGGGTCTTTTGTACACAATTCTGTCAACAAAAAGGTGGACAAGATCCAAATGTGTTCAAAAACACAAAACCGATCACTAAAATTTGCATTAACATCTCCAATATTGTCCAAAAAGCTCTCTAATTTAACGCCAAAACAGGCTTTGAAAATGAAAGGAACAAAATAGCATGTAAATACAGGTGTAAAGTGTATGTTAGACCTTCACCCAACTCTGCAAAGACATCCATTATTAGAGGTTCCTCCAGTAAGCTACTCACTGAACTGAGCTTTTAAAGGTTCTTCCAGGGTTCTTTAAATATCCCCAGAGTTCCTTAAAGCTCTCCTAATTCTAAGAGAGCATCAGATCTACTGTGTGCAGCTTGCTAACATCAATAAATCATGACCACATCCATGCAGACTGCACTACAGCAGAGTGAGATGCTGTTTCACAGCACAAAGCAGCAGCTGTGGGTTAAACCAAATACAACAATGCATATGGGAAATTTACAGTGTGGCTACTAATAAAACTAATGACTAATAAAGTGAAACTAACTACAACTAATAACATCACTGTCAAAGAAGTGTACATTGATGTTCCAAAGCTGCATTTGACTGACTGTAGGTCACTTTCTCATGGTTAATGTCAGGCTAACGCTGGGAAAAGATGGAAAGGGTTGGAAAGTCGCTTGTGCAGGAGAGTCCTAGATAAGGGAGCTGCTATACTGCAGGGAGGCTCCTGGAGGTCAGTAGGGGTCTCATGTCGCTCAATAACATCAATAACTACTATGTTTAATGGGTATCGCAAAGAGGTGGCTAATCTGACGAGCTAATTCTGTCTTTGTGGCTTTGTTTACTGACACCAATAACAACTACAGACTCTCCCAGGAGGCATTTAACAGATCTGACACTGCAACTAATGATTATTTTTGATACAGATTATTTTCCCATTTAAACAATGAGTTGTTTGGCCTCTAGAATGTCAGAAAATTATATGAAATGGTAATACGGTGAGAATGACAAATGTCAAACCAAAAGATATTCAGCTTATTTTCAGAGAGGTGAAAATAAATCTATTAAATCTATTAAAAAAGCGGGAATCAAAATTTGATCATTACTATAATATTTATAATTTTTTGGACTGTCGGGTAAAGACTTGGTTCCAGTGTTTAACCAGAGCTGTGGCTGACGTCGGCTCTGCATGTCTGACAGCTAATCACAGCCTTGGTGGAAGTGCGACGCTGCTAGCGGTTTGTTGTGGTTTCTTGTGTTGCAGATGAAGGTCCTGTGCACCCCCGAGGCGTTCAGGGTGGCCGTGAACAACATCCCGCTGTTTGAGTTCCGTCACCGCATCAGAGAGCTCAACCAGATCGACAGAATCAACATCCTGCACGACGTGGTCCTCACCTACATCAACGTGGAGACTCTTCCTTAAGAAACACACTGAGTGAATGCATGAATAAAAGTGTGTAGCAGAAATACACACAGAAATACACACCTCATTTACATGGAACTAAAACTGTCCATTGCATTGACCATAATGGAGCTCAAACTAACCCTTTAATATACATAAGCTGCTGTTTTTCAGTGTGAACATGCGACTGCTTTTGTATTTATTGTGTACAATATTTTCTATATTATTAAATCACGACTAACTGAGAAAATTACCAACGTTGTCAGAAACAACAGTGAGGTCTGGGGTTCTATTAACTGCAGTGATTCTTTAATAAAATGATCTGTAAGAAATGTGGTTTAATGTTTGAAGTGTTTATTTTAAACTCTTTGATGCACAACATGGGTCAAAAGCGACTCATATTCAGTGGAAAATGGGAATCACTTGAGCCATGTGGAGCATCAACGGGTTAAGAGAACAATTTGAAACTGTATGACAGCAATATATAAGAAAAGTCTTTGTCAGAGAAATAGAAAATAGCAGCAGAACATTAAAATCAGCACAAACACACATATAGAAGGAACAAACTAATAAGAATAACATTGTCTGACACACTGTATAGAGAAGATTAATAACTGCACCAAAGTTACAGCTACTTTAACAACAGGGAAGATACTATCGACACAAAAATGTGAATCAGATGATCAGCAGAGGTAGACAAAACATCTTTCCAGCTCAAATGACACATATCGTTAACGTCATACCTGAATGTAACCATTTCCACACTATAATTTTAATTTATTTTATTTTACAGAGGGTTTTTTCTGTTAATATTAAGTACAAATACTGATGCAGTGCAGTATATCTGCATAATACAGGAAAACACAAGGAAAATAACCTCTTTTTAAATAAATTTGCTTTAAAAGTATTTTTAACATATTACTAGGACTTATTTTTAAATAAAATTATCCAATTTTTTGAACAGTTTAGAATTTTGTTGTGCTCCATGAAACAACAGAGCAATGAGGTTATTTTCTGTTTATTATGATAACATGTATTGGAATGTTAATTAAAACATGAATGATATCTTAGTATAGCTTGAAAAACCTGTTAAAATAAAACCATTTTCTGACCCATTCCGGTTTATCTGGTGGGACAGTAAAATGTTTCTGTATATTTAGGCCACAGATTTCAGGAATACAGATCAAGTTTTTAAATTTTGGACACTTTGTAAGCGATTGTTCTCCATTAATCTGCAAGAATCTCCAAGCAGAATATCAAAGCTGAGCACACAATATATTATTATACCAATCTGGTGCTCAACAAGTCTGAACACATTTATATTGTCAAGGGCATAAAAACTAAATATCTGATTCAAAAATAGCATTTTTAGGGCCACATTTCTCTCTCAGAACACTGTTCTGTCTTTACAATCTTAAACCAAAATGGAACCAACAACATGAATATGGTCTTTATGCAGCTGCATCTTTTCACTACCTCTGCTCTTCATGTGAATTCATCAACTCGTGACATTTTGCGATTCATTCCACTAATGAAATCTGATGTTAAAGTGGAGCACAGACAAAGAATAGCTATGGCAACTTGAAAATAAGGCCACTTCTTTTCTCTTTTCAGTGCATAATAATCCTCAAACACAATGGTTTCTGCTTTCAGTCTGGAAACGAGGCTACAAAGGAACTCTGTGTGTAAATCTCAGTGCTACTCAGCTCCTCCTAAGACATCGTTTGCTGCTCCGTGAGTCCATCAGATCAGGTCTTGGTATCCAGTTTCCTCTCCACAGATCTGAGCAGCAGCTCGGCGTACTGCTCCAGCAGAGCCAGCGTTTTATCTGCGTCACCTTTCACCTCCTGGTTCTGTTCTGTGGGACCGTCACACTGTGAGGATGAGCGAGGAACTGAGTCCAGCTCAGACTTTACGCTGAACAAAGCCTCAGATAAGATGTTCTTCATCTCCTGCTGATCTTCACTGAGCTGCTGGCTGCTCTGGAGAACCTGTTGGTAATAAAGACAAACCAACTAAACATCTGACACACACAAAGAGACCCACTGGGAAACAATATTCTGTTGATTTACCCATATTTTATAGTGCAGGATTACCAGACTAAGAAACTAATTTATCCCTGCTACCACTGTCTTATTAAACAGCACTAGGTGATTTTATATTATTGTATTTATTGTAATCCATTTTATTTCATCATATTTTGTTTGTCTCTGACTGATGATAATTCTAATGATTTTATTGTATTTATTGAATTTAATTTCATCTGGGGCTGGACCCAAATATCAGAGTATCCGTTGTGGTGACGTCCGAATATTAATTTTGAGATCCGAATACTCGGAATACCCCCCCCCCCACACACACACACACACACACTCCTGTGTGTATCATGTGACTAAAACAGACAGAAAAGAAAACATGGAATGCCTAAAAGCTGTGTTTGGCAGTACAACGCCATAGCTGTTGATGTAAGAACTGGAGTGATTTTTGTTATTATTAAAAAAAACATGGAAAATGTCTAGATTTCAGCTCTGAAATTAACCTTTTAGTCCCTGAGCCCTGTTTTTGAGGCACCTGCTCGAAAATGAAAAAATAAATAAAAAGGCTATATCTCTGGAACCTCTTAGTTCCAGGGCTCGACTGCAAAATCACACTTAAAAACATTTGATTCCATTTTTATTGTCTGACTTTTATTTATATGTAAAGGGTACAGGATGTAAAGTAGAAATTTAAACATCCAATCAGAGCGTTCGACACGAGAAGAGTCGATTGATAGTCTTCTAGTTTTTTAAGAAAAGATAATGAAAGAGCAGATTTGATAGTCCCTAGAGCCCGGCGGGGGCTCTAGGGACTATCAGGTTAAACTCTTATGAGCTATTTTTGTTGTTATCATTATATTTCTCCAAACAAATGTAGCTTTAGTTGTACCAGACATTAAAATGAAGAAGAAATTGTGGTTTAATAATTTTTTGCATGACTGCATAATTGCAAGCGGTCTTGAATTATTTCATATTTTTACATTGCGCATCTTTGCGTGTTCATATTTGTTTTGGTGAAACAAATTTGTAATGATGTTTAAGCTATATCACACTTGACGCACTGAGAAATGGGACTTCAGTTGTGGGTCTTAGATAGTTGTTTGTTGGATATAAAATTATGCAATAAAGAAGTAAACATGACATAACACTAACATTTGGCATATAGAAACACTCAAAAAGTAGACATTTCTGTGTGGAAAAATATAAAAAATATCAATTTCCTTTAGGTCTCTTTGTTTTCCCCTCTTCTTTTCTTCTAGTTGTATCAATTAATTAATATATGCTATTAAAACAGATCCTCATGTCCCTGTTGTAACGTAAATTCACTGACCATCGTATAAAGATTGACGGTTTTCCTCAGGCTGCTGTGAAGCTCGCTAATGGCCTCTCTGCAAGTTTCCAAGGTGACTGAGTGATCTGAGGAGAGAAGAGACGGAGGGAAAAGAGTTTCAAGTATAGCTCAGCATGTGGCGAATCAGAACAAACACACAATGTTATTGAGCGAAGTAGGCGCACAACGTTGAGCAAAAGGTTGAAGAGCTTTTAAGGGGGAAAAAAGACATCAGAAAAGAAACTAGAGACAAACACACACACACACACACACACACACACACACACACACACACACACACACACACACACACACACACACACACACACACACACACACACACACACACACAAGGAGGCTGCAGCACAAAAAGCCTGAACAGAGCGAGCTGTGAAACTGAGAAAAATGATTTCACAGTTTACATCCTGCAGCAAAACACAGTCGTAGGTACAAATGGGGACGAGATATCACTTAATGGCTTCTGTGTGTTCAAATTGAAATGAAATCAAAAACTATTTGTTGCCTTTCAGAGGCTGTTATCATCCGAGAAACAGCAGGGAGAAGAGTGTGACGAAAAGGATGCAGCTATCGTCAGTGTCACTCCGGCATTTTAAATCTCTTAGATAGATCTATTTACTAGATGTGGGGAAAACATTCTGCAGCACTGCTTTCATTAAGTAAAGTGCAGATTTCTACCAGGGAGCATTTAATGTGTGCTGATTCATATGTCAGCGTCTTCTTAGACAATAAAAACATCTTGTGTGCAAACAGAACATGGATTAATGGAAGAGTCATTCGTTTTAGGAGGCGTTAATGTGAAATATGCAAATTCGATTACAATCATTCATTTAGTTTATCTTAAAAATTAAAAGGATGACAGCCACAATCAATAAGAGCAACAATTAAACACTGTAATTGCCGTCTTTTTTGTATTAATGAGGTTAACTTCAAGATTTCTTTAAGAATATAATCAAATATAGTGCCGATAAAATGGACATTTTTGACAAGATTTTAGAAAAAATACTCTTTCATGTCAAAGTAAATACAGATTTCTACAAAGGAATGTCAAATAATTAAAAATAAATGACAGAAAGCAAGTGACTGCAGAAGTATTCACACCGTTTAAGAAGATGCATGTTGGGCTTGTGTTGATCTCAATCAGCCTGAATGTCTGGATGCTGCAACTTAATCCATTTTTCTTTGTAAAACTGCTCAAGATCAGTCAGGTTGCAGAGGGATCAAGATAAGCTGTCTTCTAGGATTTCCCTAAACTTTGTTGCATTTTCTTTTTGAGTTCGAAAACAAGAGGGCTCCAGTGATGCAGCAGCCTGTTGCGGCAGCTTTGCAGTCCTGTGTTTTTTAGTTTGGTGTGTTTTTTTCTTGACGCCAAATGTATTTTGTTTTTGTGTTTGTTTGTTTGTTTGTTTGTTTGGCAATTTAAGGGTTTTTCTATTTTACTTTTTTTGGATTATCTTGGAGAAGTAAAAAGAGAAAATGGAGCGGGAAAACACGTTGCTCAGTGGAGTTCTAAGTGAGGAGCAACAGAGCCAGCCGGGCATTGTTTACTACAACAAAAGCCTCTGATCTCACTGAGCTCTCCAAAACTGCCGGGATGAAACATGATATTCTGGAGAAATTTCTACGGAAGACACGTAGAAGGAGATGAGCTGGAGGAAAAAGGAACAGGAGGAAGGAAGAGAGAGTTTGGAGAGAGGCTCTTCCATCTGTTATCATGGGAAATGTTTGCTCTATGGGTGATAAGATGGAGGAGCTTGAGACACTCATCAGAAACCAGAGACTCTACCGGAAACGCAGCCTCATGGTTTACATGGAAACATTGTATTGGTATACTATTGGGTTTGCACATTGTGTTATTCTTTTTTTGCGAATATAGACATATAGCCATGTGAACTAAATTTTGAACTATGCATTAAACCCTTCATGATGGGATCAACGCAGAACACCTGGAGCATCCACAGAGCACCTGTCTGGAATCACTAAACAGCTGATCAATACAACATGACCTCCAGAAAATACATCTTTGTGTTTACAGTCTTATCACAGTATCGTCCACGGTGCTCAATAACTGCAGAATCTCACCACATCTGAACTCAACCACGACGCAGAACCTAATCAGATTGTGTAAATAAGTGATGTTCTTGAAGTTTCGTGTTCTCTGTCCTCAATTTCCACATATAAGCATGAGTTTTTAAAGTGACAATAAGATAAAGAGTATATTTTTATGTCAAGAAAATGTTCTTGTCATAAAATATTAAATTTGCATGTCATAATAACATGGAAGTGTCTTGTTGTTTGGTTACAGTGTGAAACTGATCTGTTTTTCCATTTAAAGAGTGGCTGTAATATCCCATTGGGTATACAAATAATTGTTATGCTGGTGTAAATCTTCCTGATCCTCAGAGGATAAAGCTTTTCAGTTTGATCACTAAAAAAGGCCCGACAGCACCTCTATACATTTGTCTTTACAATCATCAATCTGCTTTTTTGTGCAAGTAAACAGTCTGTAAACATCCAAAGCCCAAAGTCCACACAACAGGATGTTATTCTGTTTGCATAAAATACTGCTTTTTACCTGTCTGAAATGCTTCCTTTGAAGCCAAAGTTTATATTTTGTTACTTATCAACACCATTGCGTAACGCTTTTGCCTAACTCCTGCTGAGTGGCTAGTTTTTCCCTCTAATAAAAAATGAGCCGCTACCTTTCCATTCAACATGATTTTCTGACCAGAACTAGACCAACATAGGCTGAATCCAAATCTCTGAACTTCACCGCACTTGCGAACTCGCAGACTTTGCGGGCGCGTTCACGGGAAGTCCGGGAGTGCTGAGGGCTGTCCAAATCCACAATTCATCCAGTCCACAAGGGGCATCAATCGGACTTTCTGCAGACTTCTAGAGAGTCTGCTTGGGGTGCAGACTTCTGCAGACTTCACCAGTTTGATTACCCACAATTCATTGCAATATGGACGTGACGTTTAAATTTTTCGATTTTTTTATTGCGTCTGGCCTATAAAAGCTGTGTAGTCTGAAGCCAAAATCATGAGCTGAGAAAAATAATGGCGGAAAAGGACGAAAGCAAGTCCTCCAATGTACGTAATACCCAAATTAATTAATATTATAGCGTATGCATGATAGTTTTTCAAACAGTGTCACGGAAACGACTGAAACGGACTCCAAGTCTGTCTATTAGCTCCATTCATAATGCTGTAGACTCCCGCTCTTGCAGACTTTACGTGATGACGGTAAAGACGTCACATTACGTATGACTGAAGTCCGCAAGGGCTCAGTCTGCAAGTCCAGAGGGTGGAGATATGGATGCAGCCATAAACAGCATAATGGGCCAGCTGACCAATCAGAGAAGACTGGGTTTATTAGGAAGAGGTTCTTAAAGAGACAGGAGCATTTCAGAGAGAAGTTCGAACTAGGTGCTGCAGTTTGAGCAAAACTGAAGTGTTTTTGAACATTAATGTATGTGAAAATATTCCAATAAATGTCAAAAACACAATTATAGCCCTGCAAATCTGCATACTGTGGGCTCTTGGACATCACAAAGACCAAACCGATGACTAGAACAAGAAAGCATCACTGCTATCCTCCCTCATGTGTGGACTCAGCCATGCAATCACAGCACTGACAGCAGACAGACGGAGGGACATGACACAGACAAGCAGACTGACAGACAGGCCAGAAGGCAGGAGGTGAGCAGTGTGAAGAGATGCAGAGGAGGAGGAGGAGGGTTAGTGATGAAGGCCAGACCTGAAGGCTGGAGGCTGGATGTTTGGGGCTGCTCAGGCACCAGAGGGCGCTCTTTAGCTGCAGCCGCCTGACCTGGAGCACCGACACTGGGAGGAAATGTAAGGAATACACGTCAGGTACAGTATTACTATCAACCTTGAGGCATGAAGTGAATAAAAGAGCACAGAAATAATAAATAAATAACACTACGTCTGTGTAGATTCTCAGTCATTCAGTTCATGGAGATTCCAGGAGCTTCAGTAGAAATCAACTGGACTTCTCTTTTAGGTTACTGAAGATGTTTCATCTCTCATCCAGGAAACTTCAGCAAGGTGAAACATCTACACCTCGCTGAAGAAACCCTGAAAAACATCTTTAAGAACCAAAAAGGCAAGTCCAGTTGCTCCTAGGGCCAACAAATAACAACGCAACATCCTGGATATACGGTCGTATACATACAGTATGAGCTTTTAAAGTGGTAATAATAGAACTATATAACACTAGCCTAGCCGCGCTAGACCCATGCTCTGAAGACCCTGGCAGAGAATTAAATACGTTGCCGTGGGTTGTCTAGCGCGGCTAGGCTAATATAATACTCTAGCTGGTACAAAATGCTGCTGCCCAGATTTTAACAGGGGCGAAGAAACAGGAGAACATCACACCAGTTTTAGCCTCCCTCCACTGGCTTCCTGTCTATTTTAGAATTGTTTTGAAGATTTTCTTGCTTGTTTTTAAGGCGCTAAATGGGTTGGCACCTTCTTATTTATATGAGCTTTCAACTGTCAATGCTCCAGTTTTATCACTGAGGTCAACCAATCAGATGGTCCTTAAAGTTCCTGGAGCCAGATTCAGAAACAGAGGCGACCGAGTCTTTTCTGTAGCTGCATCCAATCTGTGGAACCGCTCATCTGTTCATATAAGAACTGCTCGGTCTCTTGATACACTTATTATATGGAATTGTTCATCATGCTCTGTATATTTTCCTTACAGATTTTGTCTTGTTTTTCTATTTTTGAATCATAAAGCCCTTCGGTCTACCTTGGTTGTTTTTTAAAATGTGCTATATAAATAAAGGTGAGAGAATTCGCCAAAACTGTCATGGAAATCAACATCTATCTATTCACTTTATGCCTAAACAAAAGAACTCAAAACTACTATATAAATAAAACTGACTTGACTAATATTTTATCTATCTATCCATCCATCCATCCATCCATCCATCCATCCATCCATCCATCCATCCATCCATCCATCCATCTTAAATATTTGTTTAAAAACTGTTTGTTTTTTCAAATCATACCTTTCAGTTACCGAGTCTCTTTTCTGCATTACTGGCAGCAAACTTGGCAAATCCAAACTTAGAGACAGATTCCTGCCTCGTGCTGAGAAGACAAAAACAAATGGCTACATGTAATTCCTTTCTAACAAACACAAGTCTTTACATTCAGTTGCACTTTGAGTCCGAATTCTAAAGAACTAATTAACGGCTTCTACATGAACCACAACACCTTGATTTTTTAGTAGACAGAATCTAAAATGAACTGGACCAAGCTACAGGATAGATGAAGACAGTTGTCGATGTAGACTGATTAATGTGTCTGAAGCTGTCACACATCCACAATAAAAGGTTGCCTTTCTGTCTGACCTTGTTTGATTCCCGGTGTAGCATCACTTCCAGGATCTGCTGTAGGAGCCAAAGCCCTCACAGCACCTCCAGACCAACTCGGCTTCACCTCCAGACAGAGACTTCGTCGAGGGCTTAGCGGCTGCTTCGGCATCGGGATGCGAGAAGGCGGGACACTCTGGGTGAGAGGTGGAACTGTGGCGGTGGGATGAGTGGGGGGAGTTGGGGAGGAACTAGCTGACGATAGAGGGGATGATGCTGATGAGACAGAAGACGGGAAAGCACGGAGAGGAGACGAGGTGAGCAGAGGAGGCTCATCAGGCAACCTCTGGCTTTTAGGGAGGCTCGGGGAGGAAGGTGGAGTCGCCGCTTGAATGAAGTCCCCCAGAGAGGAGGATCGGCTGCTTTTGGCCATGGAGCTGGCGGTGGGGTTCATGTAGGAGTGCTGGTGCTTCAGTCTGGGGCTCTCCCACGGCAGCGGCGACTGCGGCGACTGTGGAGAAGAGCTGGGTGAGGAGAAGTGGAAGGAAGGTGTTTGATCCAGGAGAAACTGCTGAGGTCTCCTGCGAAAGTCCCTACGGTCACCAGAGAGCACTGGGGAGTGAGGAGCTGCAGAAACAGGAGGAGATGATTAAGATTAGTTCCAAGAAAACAGAAGCGTTTTCAATTATGCATGCCGAATTTTTGTGAATTCATTTAGACGACTTCAAAGCAGAGAAAAATACACTGTTTAATTTGGTGTATTTGAAAGAAAATGTGGAGCAAATTATGTTTAAAAACACTCTGGAGGCAGATTAACTGTATCACAGCTGTCATAGAATGCAGTTAATTGAGAAGTCAAACTCATATATTAGAGAAATGGTGGCAAATATGTGAGTTTAAATGAGCTAAATGATGATAAAACATACCATCTGTGGACAAGTTCTGGGCTGAGTGTGACTTGTGTAAACCTGACGTTCTGGAAGGAGGGTTGGAGAACCTCCAGAGGTGGGAACCCGAAGTCTTCTTCTTCAGGGGTCTCAGTGTTGGAGGACTGTTTCTCTCTGGAGTCCTGCTGAGAGGCGAGACAACAGGTCAACATCACAGCTGAAATGTATTTGTTCTAAAAATGTTCAGAGAAGGGTCTATAAAGTTCTAGTAGTGGTTTTGGCAGGAAGCTTTATTGTAGTTCTAGAATGTTCTTCTTGAAGGCAGAATGCAAAAATGTTTGGTGACGGCATTGGCAGACTGTTATGCTCCAACGCTCTTAAAAGAAATGCTGCATAGGAAAGGTTCTTTCTATGTTAATATATCACATTACAGGAACATTTTACAGAAGGTTCTATCATCTGAGGCCTGTAAGTGTTGTTTAGTCCCTTCAGGTTCTTCTTAAAGACTAAAGATATTGTGAAAATGTTTGGTGACAACACTGTTAGATTGTTATAACATTCTCTGGCAGCTGTAATGTGTTTGCATGAGAATAATTATTTTAAATCTGAAATTTATGGCTTTATTTCCAGAAAATGTGCTGACTCTAAACAAATATTCTATATTTGTCCTGTATGTGATGAACTGTATCAATGTTGTATCATCAAATTTTCATATTTATAATAATAAAACCAAATTTTAAATCCCTGTGCAGCCCCTTGTCTTGTCTGTGTTTTCTTACTTCTGCCCCTCAGTCCTTCTAGGGGACGCTGGGTTTTTATCCTCATTGTTTCTGCTCTCGCCAGCTTCCATTAAGGGTCGTACTTTAGACACTGGCGGCTTTGCAGAGAGGCCGCCCTGTTCTTTTTCATTTGTCTTGGTAAACAGAGGCCTGGCTCTATAGACAGAGAGAACCTAGTGAGTTTAATACACATTTATGCTTCTAAAGTATGCAAAAAGAAAAGGTAGACATCAGGGGGAACAGGTATTTTTGGATACCTTGATATTCAAAAATGGAATATCATGATAATAATATACATATGATGATGTCTGTAAGAATCCAGCAACTATTTAGTTGACAGTCTGACTCAGGAGGTTTCAGTAGTGCAACTTAACGCTGGGGCCACTTGCCATAAAATGGGAAAAAGAATAACACAAAGAAAAAGATGCAAAAACTAGCTGGCAGCTACCACAATGTGCTGTTACTACAGAGAACTCTTTTGGTTGCTGTATCTGCTTCCAAAAAAGCATTTCCCCCAAATTCTCTCAGAATATCGCCAAAACATTATGAATTCTTTTTTCCATGATAATTGTGTTATAAAAAAAATCTGATACTGCATTCTCCTAATAGGAAATCTGCTCTTTATTGGATGTGAAGACTGGCATCACACTGAGATTTGTAAAGTAAAAATAAAGCCTCATCCTGCAGCCAGTTAGCTTAACAGCAAAAAAATAAACAGGGGTTTCGGTACTATATATGCATATACATCCATCCATCCACTATCTGTTAACCGCTTAATCCTCATTAGGGTCGTGGGCTGGCTGGAGTCTATCCTACCTGACTCATCTGATCTATCTGATGAAGGCAGGGGACACCCTGGACATGTCACCGGTTCTATTACAGGGCTACATATACAGACAAACAATCACACTCACATTCACACCTACAGAGAATTTAGAATCACCAATTAACCTCAGCAGAACCCAGGGAAAAGCCGTGCATGCAAAGGGAGAACATGCAAACTCCATGCAGAAAGATCCCATATATATATATATTAATTAATGAGCTTTAAAGGTGCTGGCAGGTGGATTTTGTGACTTTTACACAGAGTTGTCTGATGCACACATGAGAGTGGAATCAATCAGTAAGAAAGCAATTAAGTACAACTGTCCCTACACTTTAAAAAGTAATTAAACAGGCATATTCACACTACTTCATAAAAAAAAGAAATCTGCCTGTAAGATTAAAAATGAAATAAATAAATTTGCTGATTTAGATAAACCTTGAAGTTGCAAAAATGATTTGAATGGGTTATAAATGTGGAATTCAAACTAAATTCAAGTTGAGATAACTTAATAAAATTAACTTGATAATTTAATTTTTGTTAGTCTTGAGTTCAGGATTTCAAGTCCACTTCCTCCCTACTGAGCACTAAAGCAACATACTTTTTTAAATATGCCATTTTAAAAACTAAACTTAAGTTTTTATGTATATAACACTTAAGATTTCTTTTAAGTAACATAGAAAATATTATGGCACTAGTTGGACCACCTTAATTTTTTTGAATAATCAGCTGTAAAATCCCTGTTTACGTTACCAGTCATTGAGAAAGCAGTGATGAAAATACCTCTGAATGCAGCAGAAAAGGCTGCGTGTCATTATAGTCAACCAGTTTGTTGGTTGAAGATAATTTCATCAGAAGAAACTGATCTTGTTGAGCCCAGACAGGATTTTTTAGAGTGTATGTCAAACTATAAACAGTGTTCTACAGTTAAATGTCTCTATGCTCATTCAGTATTAAAAAAAATCTCAGAGGATAAAAAACAAACTCCTCTCACACACTAAAATACCCAAGAGAAACGATAACAATGTCATTTCACACTGACAGCCGGGCTGGATCAGCAGAGCGCCCTGCGACAGTCCACATGGGTTTGTAATTATAGCTGTGAGTCCACATGGAGTGGTCAACTGTACCTGCTATTATGTCCTCTGGCCAGGAAGCGTGAAGACATACTGAGCCTTGGGACTCTGCTCGGCTCAGCTGAGGATCGGCATCAAGAAGAAAAGAACAAGACATAGGAAAGAAGAAAATGGAGACAGAGAAAGAAAGCAAAAGTGAAACCAAGACTTAAATCACTGTGTGTATTTGAATGTGATGTCATAGATATTCAGTCCAGGCAGAAGCTGCATTAAGGACTGTTATTTAATTTCTTGTGGAGGATTAGGCAAATATATTAATTCTCTGTGGTCTTAAGTTTCTCGTTATTTTGGAGGGCAGGGGTTGAAAAGCTTGTGAAAAGTTTCATGTTAAAGGTGTGTGAATATTACCTGAGCTGCAGCTTTCTGCCAGCGTCTCAAAGTTCTGCCTGAGGAAATCCTCCTGACTGTGGTAAACACCGTCGCTCACTGTCCTCAGAGCTTCCTCCATGCTCGTCAGTCCCGCTGTTCCTTCCTCTTCCTCCTCTTTCTCTTGATTCTCCTCATCAGAGCTCTCTGGACTCATAGACTCCACATCTGGAGAATCTGGAAACAAGAAAGGACCAAAACCCCGTAAAAAAAACTCCTCTCTTGACCTTGCATACAGCAGGTAATCTTTAACAAATGACCAGCCTGAACACTGGGGCTTATGCACTGGTTTTATCTGACATATTTCTATCAGGTCTGAAACTGAAAAATCCTCCTCCTCTGCGTGCTCAAATCCCTCTCGGCAGGGTATCCGCTTTACAGTATGTCGAAGAGATATCGCGGCTTTCATGCACATTCGAGCTTTTAATTTTAAATCCTGCACTTGACACACTTTGAGGGGAAATTTTATGACTTGAAACAGAAATGCATACAGATAGAAAATATTCAAACAGAGCATATAAATGCAACTTTGATATCTTTCCAAAGGTCTCTGACATTCATTTGACATCTTCCTTTGCACTGCAGCAAGAAAAAGCCTCCCTGAAAGACAGGATGTGTGAAAAAGTTTGTATGATTTTAGAATCTTAAACTGATAAATGCCCCCCAAAAATGGAACATTCACTGTGAAATTTGTATAATGTTGGAGGAGGGTGCAGCATCTGGACGGACGGATGGACGGTCTAACCTGTGACTGCGCAAAAACCATAAAAACCACCAAAACACAGATTTAGAGGGGCGACATTTAAGGCCTTGTGTCTGATTGTAATCTTGAGAGAGGTTTCTACTGTAAAGTATGCCAGAACCACCGAATTTCAAAGACGGCTGGGTTTTGGCGGCTGACCAGCCAACTTTCCATTCATTTCAATGAGGATTTTTACCCCAGTTTGTAGCGAATTTTTTTTTTAAAAACACATGATGAATCACTTCCAAATGTCAAAGCTCACCATTCCCATCAAGCCAAGTGTTTTCATATATAATTTAAACAGGTTTTCTCAAAGCTGCAGGACAAGTTGGGTGCCAAAAATTGTGTCAGATGCATCTCTAATAAGAATTAAGCCTGAGGAATGGCAATAAGTGAGCTCCTGTGAATATATATGCACACTTAATAACAATAAGCATATAAAAGGGGTGCTCTTGTCCTGGTGGAGCCAAGATTGTTGGGTTTTATTGGGTTTTTCCTTCAATAAATGAATTTTATCTGGACACTGTCTCTGTGTTTTGTGTCCTCAGACTGAAGCCTCACCATCCAGGATGCGATGCGGGCTGGGATCCCTGCTGTCGTAGCCCAGGGAACAGGCGCTATCTGGGCTTCGGCTGTCCTGGCTCTCACTGCGGATTCCTCGCCCTTGCATCCTGCAGTGCTGCTCCTTCACCATGTAATCACTGATGTGGGAGAAATAGAGATGTAGAAGCAGTTAAGGGGCAGAAAAAGGAACGCTTAACCATGAACAGAAAATCTCTTTTGCTGACTGTAATCAACCATGTGCAGGGATTTACCTGCCCGGCGGACTCGTGTCGTCCTCATTTTGCTCTGGATACAGCACCGCTCCATCGGTCCCCTCGATGCCCTTGGAAGTGTTCGAGGACATCCAGTCAGCGGGCGGCCAGGCCCGATGCCTCCTGGATCTCTCCTCCAGCTGCTGCTGCTGCAGAAAATGACTGTAGGTGACTTATTTACTACATGTACATGGATCTAAATGGGCAACTCACTCTTATTCTACCGTTTCTTTTCTAAAAAAACCCTTGATGACAAAAATCAGCCTCATTGACAACAGCCTTGGTCCTGTGTCCTCCAACATAAAACCCGCTGCCAGATATCTGAGAGCACTTTTTATTCAGATTTAAGCTTTGATGCACAAATCACAACTCATTCAATTAAAAACCATCTCTAGACTCATTTCTCCTCTCACACTCCATGGTTTATCGATTTTTAGTTTTGTTTTGTTTGATTTATTCCTGTGTGCTTTCATTTCCATATCTTCCTTTGCTTGACGATGTGCGCATTTCACATTCCCTCTCAGTTGCATCCTGTTTTCAATTTAAAATGATCTTTCCTCAAGTGTCACTTGTGCTTTTATTGCTGCCCGTTGTCTTTGTTTCCCTTCTCTTTTTTGCCCTCATTAGTTTCACCTCTATCTTTTCTCCCTAACCAGTTCTTGGCGTATATATAGTCAGATTTCTCCACTTTTTGCATCTTTGGTCTTCTTTTTTTGTGGTAAACCTGACTGGCTTTCTGTTTTATTATTGTTTTCCTGAGTATCCTCTTTTGCGGCTTTTATGAATACAACATACGATCTGTGTTGCCTCCTTTGTCACTTTGGGGATTCAACTATCAAGTATTTTCATTGCTGTAGAGTCTATTAATTGTTCTGATTGTCAGTTAGTTTATGAATTTTTACAAAATAGTGAAAAAAATGTTTTTCCTTCTCTGTCAAAGCACTTGCTGCTATATAAATGATTAAATAAAATGATTATGATTATAATTCTGAATCCTGCATACCGGAGACTCCTCGAGGCTGTTTGGGCTCACTCTCTCTCGGTCATGCGAGGGGCAACTCGGGCTTTTCTTATGAGCGAAGGTCTCCAGCTGCCTCAGGTCCAACATGGATTTAACCATCAGCTCCAGGGAGCCCATACGATGAGACCAACGCCTCCGAGGACGCTTAGAGGGGTCAGGGACGACCTGACTGACGGATCCAGGCTGGAAACAGATACAGTATACCGTTTAATGGTTATGAAACATATTATATCATTATGCTGTAAAAATTAACACTGCACTTTGAATTTGGTCATTTTATTTCACAGGGGAACAAAGTGTTTTTTTTTTGCAGAGACAACAGTCTTTTCAATACCAATGAGGTATTTAGTGTTCGTTAGCTCATGAATATGTTTGGAAACCACCTACCTTCGTTGGGTTCCAGTCTTGTCCTTCATCTGAGCCCCCTGTAGCCGCAGAAAGGTGCAGAAATTACATGTTTAAAAATAATCGCAAGAATCACTCATTTTAATGTAAATCATTTTCTCGATTTTGCTGCTCTTCATAGTGCAGCTACAACAGTTATCAAACAGTTGTTTAATATTAAATTAATTATTTTCATAACAGATTAATCAGTTTGAGTAAGTTTTCAAGAAAAGCGGGACACATTTTTGTGATCCTGGCTTCTTAGATGTGCTCATTTTCTGGTTTATATCCTCCTTTATCGAAAATATAACCAACAGATTAATCCACAATGAAAATATTTATTAGTTCTAGCCCTACTTGGTACAGACATCAGATGTCAGTGACAGTACAGTGGGGCAGGCGCACTGAGATTCAGAATAAGGGAACTAGTAATTAAACTTTCTTTGAGAGGGGAATGTAGTAAACATGGCTGTGGTTATACCCGCTATCAAGCACCAGCGGCAACGACCATTACTTTTCAAAAAGGTTAAAAATACGGGAGATTTATGGGAAAGTATTCAAATAGGAGCGTAGTTGGTGAAAATGGCTAAATGTGTTTCTACCAACTACCACACCCGTGTCTCGGCTCTGTGTTTGTATCATGGTGTTAACAGTCAGGCTGTACCTGTGTCGTCCTCTCCATGGCTGCTGTCAGAGGAGGTGCTGGTCGTGTTGTCTTCGGGATCATTGTTGTCATCGTTTTCACCTCGGTCCTCCTCTTCCTGCTCACGGTCGCTGTCCGAGGACAAACCGCCCAGAGCAGGAGCGCTGTACGCCTCCCTCCTAGTCACAATAAGGAGGACTGTGTGAGTGCATCAGTATACGTGAAGTGAAATGTATTCTCCAGGTGGGTTTGCGTCATTAATGTAACTAGTCAGCTGTGTGTCTTCACCTGGGACTGGCGGTCCTGAAGGGTGGAGCGTTTGGGTTTTGTTGCAGCTGGAAGAGTCTCTCTCTCATGCTGATTGTCAGTTCTGGAGCCAGTCGCCACACAAAGATACAGCTGGGAGATAAAAGCATTCAAGCATTAAATATTCAAGATTTCATTTTAGTTCGACTGTTGAGGAAACTGTCTGCAAACACATTTCCACAGTCATTTTCTCTCGCTGCAGAGGCTGGAGATGGTTTCAGTCCTGGAGCTGCTCACAGAGAGGGTTTGTTCATGTTGATTTCTAATGCAGCTACCAAATTATTCACATTTGAATAATAAAAAAAGCCTGTTTAAAAGTCTGATTTTATATATTCAGCTACATGTTTTGCTGTTTTAGAGTTCTACTTGATATTGTAAAGCTATACCTTCACAGACGTTTCTCACCTGTCGCCTGATACAGAAATCAGATGCCTGCAATCGTTTGTAAATTTCATCCCAGTGACAATTTCTGCAAAACAAAACAGTAAAAATGCTCTTCAGTTATTTACTTGAATGCTTCCCTGAGTGTAATTAATGCACAGCACCGTTCGGCTTCATGAAATCTGATGTGAGTTCAGTTACCAGAGTGTCCGAACATGGTGGCCACACACTCCCCAGTGCAGAAGTCAAAGATGCTGATGTTTTTATCGGAGCAGCTGGTGGCCACATATTGACCCGAGGGATCGATCTGAACCTTCAAATACAAAACAGTCCTACAGTTCAGGAGCTGTATGTATAGAAATATAGTTTTATATAAAGACCTATTGAATGTGGAGGGAAAATGTTACCTTGAGCAGACTCCCGTCTTCACTCAGAGATCCTTTGTAGAGTTTTTTCTGTTTGCCACTGCTGATGTTGAAAATCCTGCAGTCAGATGTAAAATTTTTAGAAATTAGTTTCTTCTATGAAACATTTTAAATTGTAAGTTTTGTGAAACTCATTCCAGAGCTGTAGTGGCCAGTTTGACTGACAGACTGGTTGGTTTTATCGGTGTTACTTTCCTAATGAGAAAAATCTTTCCATCAACAGCCTTCCAGGACTAATCCAGTACTCAGAAGAACAGACTGCTCCTTTTCACAACTTGGAACTTCTCTAACCTAATAAAGGCTGCCTGGTCTAGCTCATTTAACTTTGAATAAATGTTTACTCGGAGCTGGTTCCAGACTAATTCACATTATGCCAAAGAAGTCATTGTTGTGACTGCAACGAGCTGTGGATTTCACTGAGAACTCAAGGACGCGATGTACAGCGACACAGTAGTGACCTAAAACATATCCTTCTTTATTGTCTAATTTACCATTAATAGAAGCATAATTTACACAATGATCATCATATTTTATTTTAAGAGAGAAATCAGTGATTGAAGACATAAAATCAGCATGAAAATGTTTTATGAGGTAGCAAATCAAGTGAGAAGCAGGTTCATTTCTATGCAATCCAAATTCTTTTTGCTGCCAGAGGACTCTCCCCCTGCTGGCTGTTAGAAATAATGCAGGTAAGTACACTTTCTTTATTAATACATTTACTGTACACTGCTGGCTTGATCAGACTCAATTCTTATTATTTCTGTATTTAAAAAAACAGCTTCAAAGGTTTAAATATGCTGGAAATACTTGCTTTTTTAGTTTATTTACAACTCATTTCAGCTAATATGGCTAGCAGGTAGACTTGGTGATTGGTTGAAAAGCAGGAATGATTCCAGTCGACCAGTTCTTTTCTTTGCTTTACTGCAGCTCTAACACATACACATTTAAACACTCTCACCTGATGCATCGATCCTGACAGCCAACAGCGGCGTACTTGCAGGTGGCGTCGACACACATGTCATAAAGTGTCGTCTTCCTCACCAGGTGGTGAGAACGCCTGAACTCTGTTCCTCTCTCAGTCTATAGAACAAAGAGACAATACTGTCAGGTCTGTGCAGGATACCACTTTTATGGTAAGCGAGCTGAACTACAAACTCCACCTACTGACAAAAAGATATGACAGATTACATCCACTTACAAACGTACATACCTAAAAGCTGCAGAGATCAGTTTAAATCGGTGTCTATTAGCATCTCAACTGTGGTTTTGCAGAGAACTAGTTGCTACTCAAAATGCTCAGAACATTCTGTCTCTGTTAAAGCCTGGAACATGCTTGGCAAAGACCCAATGCCAGCTCCAATAAGTCAGATCATTTATGAGGTTCAGACTGCAGCAGCGTTTGTGCATCATCATCATCTTCATTGGTATCATACAGACACAGTCAGAAGACCATTACTGTTCATTTAGAGTCCTTGAGAGAGCAGATCTGGATAAAAGTCAGCACAGGACTCGCTCTTTCATGTTCTGTCGGAGCACAAATCTGTCACAACAAGTTTCTACAATGAGCCTCCATAAATGTCCAGAAGCTGAAGTTTCACTCTGCACTAACAAGCCGTTGTTTATTGTGCTCCACAAAACCTAACGTGGCCTGAATCGTGGCTTAAGAAGAACGTTGTAACTTATGCAACTGAACACAAAACTGGCCCAGTGACACAGAAGCAATCCTGCAGGAAGAATGAAGCTTGGGGCATTTTTTTGTCTGTTTAATTACACAACTCATAGTTCAAATACTCCTATTGTGGTGCATGCTGCAGAACTGGATTCAAAAACAGATGCTAAATAGCTTGTGTTTCCTTTATGGGAAGAATTAAAGGCATAGGATTGATTTTTTTCATTAAAACAAAGAAAAGACTTAGTTTGATGATGGTGGGACATAGTGGTGGACGACGGGAGGTGATGTCTTCATTACCTTTACATAAACGTGCAAGGAAATGATCTTCATGGACAAGTGTGTGTGAAGTTTTATTCATGTACATTAAGCTACTTATGTTCATTTTATGTCATTTCAGTCCAGTGAAACAGCTGCAAGCAGCGTAAGCTAACGTAACATTTCCAATCTGCCGTTCCATATGAAAGCCCGTCTGATGTGTTACGGCAACACGGACAGTCGACCAAAATGAAGCGCAAGATTACACTGAATGAAATCACTGATTCCTCTCAGTTTGAACATTAGTGGAAACATTAATGTCATGGAAGTATAAACGTTAACAATTTATGCCATCAAGCCGTCTAGTTTACAGGCATTTTGATGCAGAATCTAGCAATATTTGTGTATTATGTTTACTTATTTTTTGTTTTCTTTTTACTGATATTTCTATGTTTTTGCACTATCCTCTGTGTTGCTCTAAATTTCCCTGATGTGGAAATAATAAAGGATTATGTCTTAATATATTCAATTTATATGTATAACAGGAGATTTTCAGTTATTGTCGTAATGTTTTTAGTGCTATTGGATGTTCTGCAGCACATGTTTGATAAAAGGTGGGAAATGGCAGTGATGTTACCTTGTGTGCAGTGTGGAAGTAGATGCTTTTGTCGGCCCCACAGCTGATCATCCTCACTTTGTTGTCATTGGCTGAAGAACAAAACTCAGTTATGTTATCGCCAACTATTTAATTAAATTCTTTTAAATTTCAAAAACGAGTTAAAGCAATTAAGGTACATAAAAAGTCTGATAGTTCTTATTAAGAAGAATTTATAATCCATGGAAAAGTCAAAAGCTGAACAGGACTTTATAGTGCAGCAATTCAAAAACTAAATTCATTCAAAGTCTAAATGAGTAAAAAGTAACTGAATACATTTACTCAAGTGGTGTTCTTAAGCGTAGTTTTGAGTTTCTTGACTTGTGTATTTCCAGTTTCTACAACCTGATATTTGTACTCAACTACAATTCTGAGGCAAATATTGCATTTTTTATTCCACTAAATAAATTTCATAACTTTACTTACTTTGCAGATTCAACTTCATGATGCAAAATATAATCAATATGATGAAAAAGCTATAGGTTAAGATAAAAAAAATACCGATCCCTATATTGAGAGGAAATTCTCAATCTACCCAGCAGAAATAAAAAGGTTTACTCACATTTACCAGCTCCAACTGATGAACACAATAATGTGTCAGTAATTCATGAATATACATTATTCTAAAACAGGCCATTCTGCAGAATTAGTGCCTTAATTTTTGGTGTTTTAAATAGATTTTGATGTAGATAATTTTGCACTTTCAGTTAATTAAAGCAACAAAGTATTTCTCTTCTGGGACATTTACTTAAGCACAACATCTGAGTATTTTTTTTCCACCTCTGAAGCAAATATTTTAACTGAAAGAGAGAAAAAACAAAGCTTGACAAACAAAGGCTTTGCTCAGACAGACAAAACTCCACCTGACGACACATGTCGCTGTCATCTATTATTTAAAGAAGCAGCGCTGCGAGCTGAATGAATCGGGGACTTTGTGTGGGACCAAGTGGAGATGAGAGCGAGGATTAAGAGAAGATTAGTCGTCAGATGTTGACAGAGTCTCGAGTGGCTCACCAGCAAATCGGACGGCTGTTATGGATGAAGAGTGTTCGTCGAGCGTCTGCACCAGACTGTAGTCGTCGTCTGCATCCAAAACGTGGATCAGACGGTCTCTGCTCGCTGTGGCCAACAGCTTCAGACCTGACGCACATAAGAATTATTTAATATCTCATCTTTGACACAAGCATCTCCAAACGTGTTGATTAGAGTCTCACACTGACCTGTTTCTGGTTTACTGTATTCAAGACAGAGGATCTCGGCATCGTGGGCGTCAACTCTCAGGATCTCCTCCGTGCTGCAGAGGTCATGAACCCTGCAGATTATAAGGGCACATTTTTAACCCTCTAAACCCCAAAACCAGCTGGTGGGTTAAAAAGGCAGTCTGAAAGGTCAGTTCTGAAAAATCATACCATCTATCACAATCAGAAACAGTAAAAATAGAGAGAACTGTTGGATCATTTTTTTAACAAATTCTTTGTGAAATGTAACCAAATCTAAACTTCATAAAAATCACTTTATTCTATCAATGTATTTTTTTAATGCAAAAATGATCCGGTTTGTATTAAATTAAGTAAAAAAAAATGAAAGAATTCTGGCAACATTGAAAGGCCTGATTGACTCAGCTGTGATCTTTCGTCACACGACAAAAATTCTCAAAAAATTTCCAGCTGTACTGAAGGCTGGACTAATCATGTGGGATATGCAGTGTCATTGGGAAAATTAAATACATTTAAAATTGTGAAGTCTCATTCAAATATTGCTAAATGTAAACCTTTTTTCACCAGATCCTTTAAAAACATAAAAAAAACCCAGTGCTCCTCACACTATTATGAATCTATAAGTGACTCGGTTGTGAAGAAAAGTCCCATGAAATAAAGTGTGAGGGTCATATCAGTGTTGATGTGATCTACCGGAGCATCCCGTTGCGATCTCCAGACGCCAGGTGTTTGCCGTCCGGACTGACACAGATGGTTCTGATGCCTGTTCTGATTTCTGCAGTCTGCCCATCAGCTGATTTGTCTGCATTCACGTTCGTTGCACAGTCTGGATCCAGCAGGGCTCCGGTGTTTCCATCGACGTAGATGATATTCAAGAGATCCTGCAGAGCGAAGATGAGATGACAGAAAATAATCCATCACAGGGAGAATTTGCACTTGAAATGCCAACGTGTTCTTTTATCCTGACACAAAGGAAATATGGTGTGTGAAGCCAAACTCACGCTGCTGAGGATGTTCTGAGATTGAGTTTGTGTCCCGTCCGACATCCGCCACAGTCTGATGGTGTTATCAGCAGAACAGGTGAGGAAAGAACCTGAGGATAGACCAGCAGCCAGCTCTCCTGGAACATCTGGAAACATCTGGGGAAGGAGGGCAGAAGGAGTATTAATTTCATTATTATAAACAATACAGATTTATTAACCCTCTTGTTGTCTTCATTTATGGGCACCAAAAAAAACACTGTTTCCTCGTCTGAAAAAAATCCAAAATTTCAGCAAATTAATTAAAATTAAAAGTTTCCCTTAAAAGCTTTATTTTTTAAAAAATCCCCCAAATTTGTCAAGAAAAGTATTGTAAATATTTTCCAAAAATTAGTAAAAATCTTCCAAAAAAATCCTAAAAATATCTAAAGTAATTACATAAATATCAGTAAAATTTCTAATATTTTCTTTCAGAACAACCGGGTCAATTTTGACCCGCAGGACAACACCAGGGTTAAATACCACTGCTAAGTATACAAATTAATATTCCTTATGGGGCACTATCATGAGCCGGGATGGTTGTGTTGAAATCGATAGGCTGGTCGATTTGCTCTTATACAAATTGTCATTGGTCAGACAATCGCTGGTGTTACTTTCACAAGGAAAAAAGTGCTACCTCCTTAGATTTTCAGGAGTATTTCATAATTTGTTGGCAAACGAACCTGTGTTTTCACAAGTTTTAACTGGCCCAACTTAAAGCAGACTGTTAGGTCCAACTTATTTAACGCATAAACTATAAATATGAGCTGAATGTAGCCGTCTTTGCCTCACACATTGGTTTGTGTATGACTGCTTTGATGCCTTGATTATGGGTTTTGGCCATTTTGGTTCTCTGAAACCGGATGTCATGAGCAAGGGGTGGATCTGACTCGAGCAAACAACATAAACGCAGTGTTGGAATTGATTTGGCATTGAGCAGCTCCAGTAATCAGTAAGCCGCTGATTTAAAACACAGTTCACACGTCACACTCCTTCCTCCTCACGGTGTTTACCTCCAGATCCCAGACACAGGAAGCATGAAAGAGGGCAGAGTGCAGCTTTCCGACCCGCTGAACATCCCTCACATCCCAAACATACAGACTGTGGTCATTATAGACACAGCTGAGCCTGCAGCCGGCGGGGTCGAAGGTGACGGCGACGGCGTCTGGGTAACGGGCGTCCGTCTTGGAGCTAAATAGATGGCTGTCAGGGAGAGAAGGTGCTGAAACGTCTTCTTTAAAACCTCTAATGCTTTTTCATTCATGTTTTTGCAACAATACGAGACATGCAAGAGAGGTTTTAACTGAATCGGCGCCACATGAGACAGGAAACTCTATAAATAGAGCGCATTTGATCCGGCGGTGGATCGCTGCCAAGGGAAGGCTGTGTTACTCCTGATCTGCTGCTCACCTGGCTTCAGTGACGGCTGATACGTCAGAGCCGAGGGGATGAGGTCGAGGCAGCGTGCAGATGAAGCTGAGGTCGGCAGGTCTGAAAGCTCTAACTGTCCCATCAGCACAACCGCAGAAGATCATTTCCTCAGACAGAGACAGCGACTGGGCCACACCCGTCTGCAAACAGGATGCAACACGAACATTCACAGCGCTGTAATTTACACACGAAGCAGGGAGACTCACTGTAATAACAAAAGCATGGCTAGCAGCAATTATCTACATTTAAGTCTCAAAAAAACTTGGCTGGATGTCACACATCTATTACAGCACAGTTGAGGTGAGTCCACAGGCTGACGGCCAAAGGTTAGAGAGGAACACAAAGTGTCCTCGTTGGAAATCTTCCAAACACATCCTGTACTTGTCCTTGCTGCTAATTCCTCTTTGATCCTGTGACAGAAGGCAGAGCAGCACCAACAATCTTCACATGCTCATTAAACGCCACAGCTGGACTCGGACCAAAAGCTTTGCTGCCTGTGCAGCTCTCAGGACCAAAATAAAGACTAAATGTACATGTACCCTAGTTTTATGCACTTATTTAGAGTTTTGATGTTTTTAAAAGCAAAGTCTGGACCTACCTGTTTAGTTTGGCTTTTGACTGATTTCATAGATTTTATTTATTCCTCTTCTTAGAGCTAATTTTATTCATTGATTTCTCTATTTATTCATATATTTTACTTGTCCAGCTAATTACTTGATTTCTATAATTTCTTATTCTGCTGCAGTTACAAATGCTATACAAAGGCTACCCAGCAGAGTGTACATTTATTAAAATTAGCTCCAGCTGCCACATTTAGGTGATACATACACTCCTGATTATTTATCTGATACGCAGGTTAGATATGTTCCTTCTAAATAATTAAAATCCTCAGTAAACTTGTGTGTTTATGTAGTTTTTGTACATGCAGTCAGATTTATTTATTGCTTTTATTCTGAACTTTTGTATTTTAGTATTTAATTGTTATTCTTATTGATGTAAATCCCATTGAACTTGCTGTGAACTCTGTTCGACAAATAGTTATTATTATTATTGGATCAATAATTAGAATCCAGTAATATTATGTATTTTCTTGTGAAATATGCCAGTCTGCATAATAAATATTTTTATTTTAGCTACTTTAGGTATATTTGATGTTAATATGTTTGAACATAAAGACAACTTTGAATGCAGACTTTAACCTTTTAGTATTTCTACACTTTTTTGCTGCTATTTTTACCCAAGAAAGCATCTAAATACATTCTCCACCACTTGTTAAATGAATGTGCTGTAACAACACGGCCTTACCAATACCCCAGTGGTAGTTAAGAATCCAAACTCATCGCTGCTACTCACCCGCAGGTCCACCCACTTGTCCAGCATCCTCTTGCTGTTGAATTCACACAGTAAGCCGGAGGAGGTGATGCAGAAGGTGGAGTCACATTTAGATCCTCGTCCACAGGCCACATCGCAGAAGAAGTTGTTCCTGAGTTCTCCGATGAGCCCTGAGCGACCCAGCAGAGGAACAGGAGCGCTGGACTACAAACCAGAGAGAGGCGATGTTAGCTGGTACCAGTTAAAGCATCCATCCATCCATCCATTCTCTATACACCGCTTTATCCTCACTAGGGTCGCGGGGCCAGTTAAAGCAGAAAACTTCAAATATGTACATATGTGTAGCTGGAAAAAATCTGTATTTCGCATCTTCATTTTAACTTTGTTGGTTTGAAAATTTTGTTGGAAATAAAAAGAGAGGTACTGCGAGAATTCAGTGATTTTTACGGTTAAATTTGGAACAAGTGTATGTTCAATTGTTCTCCATTTCTATATTTGACTGTCAGAACTGAAGCACTGAGCAGCTGTCAAGGCAGGAAGTTTACTGAGATGAATGCTCAGCACTGAAACAACAAAACAGCACTGAAAAATTGCACCCAAATTTCCTCTGTATGCACTGACATTAATGTCTTGATACATATATTTTTGCACATTTTTGTAACTCTGTACCATTCCTAATTTAAACAAAGCTTTTTCCTGCTCAAATACGGGTTAAAATAAAAATAAAGTAGATATTAGCTTTGACACTTTTCAAATCCTTGAAAATGTTTCATGGCGTGTCAACATGTTTGGCAGAAAATGTATTTTTCTGAAGATGGAAAAGGAAGTCTGAGAGTTAGAAAAGTAAAATAAAAGCTGTAACTTAGAGGAATCATGCCAACATCCGTTCATCTTTATTACCTTGTTTGCCTTGCAGTGCTCCAGATACCAGAACTTGACGTGTCGGTTCCCCACAGTTACAAAGTAGGAACTGTCCTCAGAGAAAGACACTCCAGTCACCTTACTGGACACCTTGTTAGCAGCAACAACTACGTCTTTCTGCAAGAAAACAACACAGCAACACATTTTTAAGAGATATTCATGAAGACATTGATTTACAAAGAGGCTTTTTTGGAGCTGCATGTATTATATTTTACAGTAGAATCCAAATTTTACTACTTGCCTTTGACCAGAATTGTTAAATAGTGGTTCTAGTTTCATATTATTTCAAATATTGCAGTAAAGGTCTTGTTTTAGTCCCTCTGACTGATATAGAACTGGTGTGGAATATTTTCTGTTTTGCAATATTTGGTGCAGATAGTTTATTTTTGGCAAATGTTTTAAAGAGAAGTGTAGGATAAAGTGATTTTGCTGAAATTGTATGATTTTTAAGCTCATATTTGTTTAATTTTCCCGTTGAAACGTTATGTCACACATGATTAGAACCATTGAAAAGTTGAAAATCCAATGATCTTTTCAGTCTTTACAGCTTCAGTCTCTGATAGCTGGTGTAATTTTGGTGATCAACAAAAGAAACATGCACGCCTTTGAAACCAGCTGACAGATTTTGGGGTTCAGAGGCTCAGCTTAAACATATTACACAAACTGAGTGAAAAACTTTACGTTTCACAGTCCCATTTCTACATATTAAGACAGAAACATCCATCGCATGTGATGAGCTCATGTCAGAAAGTTGAAAATCTAATTATTCTTCTTGTTTTTACAGGTAGCAATGAATAATGTTACCAAAAAAAATGATGCAAGTTTTGGGCATCACAGCAAAGCGAAACTAAATTAAGTTACACAAATCTGTTAAAAAACTTTATTTTTTCTTTGTTCTTTTTGTATATTGGATCATTTGAAACTTTACTGACATAAAACAGAAGTTTAGTGGGAAAAAATCTATTTGATGAAACTGCTAAAAACTCATAGATGTCTGAAATGGACACTAAACACTGCTTTTTGCAAGAAACCAGAAATATTAGACTTTAATCTTGAACTATGTGTTATATTTGTGTAGTGGGGAAGACAGTTTTGTAGTATTTTACTCAAAATGTAGCAAAGTGGAAGGATAAAGTAGCACAAAATGAAAATACGTAAGTACAGGTACTGCAAAATTGCACTAAAGTACAGCACTTGATCACATTTTTGCAGTTATTTTCCTCTTCTGAACATCAGTTTTTGCAACAGCTTAAAGTCGAAAGTGTGACAAACCTTCCAGGCCCAGACGTTGACCATCATGTCATGCTGGTTTCCCACGCTGACAATGTATTTGCCGCTGGGGGAAAACGCCACGCAGGAGACGCCATATTTGTGTTTCTGGAGCTCAGCCACCTGCCGTCGCTCTGCAACATCCCAGAGTCTCACCGCTGGAAGGTGACCGCTCTGGTGAGGCGGAAACAGGGGAGAAAATGGTTGAAACAGGGTTTAATGGGGGAAAAGAGCTGTTGGCTAGTTACAGTAAAGTGAGTGGAAGTCTCCTGGAGTCTATTAAATGACCTCTAGCAGATTGTCCTGAGTGTCCTCTGACTGTTGTGACTTCGGTCCCTCGACCTGCTCACATTATTCCCTCGCAGGGATCAACAGGTCAGCGTGCTATTTGTGTCGTCTCACTATAATGTGCTGGAAGGACCTTTCAGAGGGTAACAGGCTGAAGGACGCTGCAGAGGGGACGACATTCAGCTAAAAAAAGAGCTGAAAATGACACTAAAAAACCATCAGCCCGTCCCTGTATGTAAATGATCCAGTGTTTGATGAATGGGAGTGATTCTTATCACATCATTCACTCAGAAATATCTTCCACTCCTCCTCCTCCTCCTCTTTAAAGGCTTACAAGGAAATCCTCTAACGGAGTCGTGATGCTCTCAGCTTTGATCACAGCAGCTAAAAACACTGTCAGAGTCTAATATTTCTGCTGTAACGCAACATCGACTCCCAGCACTGACATGTAAGTTGGTAGATATAACATTTCCACGATGAATCTGCTGTGATCTCTAACAAGTGTTCATAGTGGGAGTTTACAGATTTCCGTTCCTTCTGAATGGCAGCATTTCGTCAGTTGTTTGAACTTTGCTCTCTGCCGTCATGGCAACTGCTGCCTCCATCCACTTACACAGAGAAGTCTTTAATCGGCTTTGATTGGCTGCAGAGGATTAAGATGGAGTGTTTGCCACCGAGGCTCGTGTTGTAAGTACAACAAAACCGAGTCAGGATGCTGGACTGGAGAGACGCGTTGCATCGTCACTCCTAGTTTCTTTAAACAGTGAAGCTATAACAGGCTGGATCAATGCTAAGTCCTCGAATTCTTGCAGCAGGGTTTCAGTGAAACTCCTTTTAAGACTGAGCATAACTGCAGTCAGCACTGTAAAGAAAAAACATGTTTTTTACAACAGTTTTTAAGTCAAATGTTGTGCTATTTTTTTCAGTGTTACGGGCCACAGATATCTGTGCGCCGGGCTTGTTTCTGGGTGGTTTTCTGTTGGGGCCCTTTGTGTGGGGAGATTGCATGTGTGGGTTTCAGCTATGGCTGTTTCCAGAGTCTCTTTAGTTGCAGCCATTTCCAACTAATGACTCAGGAGTTGACGGCCTGTACTTGCAGTCCTGTTCTCCCCACCTTCTAACCTTCCTGATTGGGCCACCCTCCAGCTCCCCTCCACCTCAACCATACTGTGATGTGTTTCAGTCTGTAGGTACTTGTGGTGGATTGCTCGGTACCACAGACCACTTTGGGGGCTTGTGTTGGCGGCTGCTACTTTTGGTATGGAGCCTCCAGTCTCAGTGGAGACTGAGGTTCCCAGGTTAGCAGTCCGCCAACTTTAGTGGAAGAAGCCATTCACTTTTGAGTGTTCGGTGGCACTGTGGTGGTCAGTGCACCATATGCGAGGCCGGTTTGCGTAGTTCGTTTTTGCACTCTTGGGATTAGTTTTTGTTACTGGTGGTGAGTGTTGCTGATGCACTTATTTTTGGCTAGGGAGTTTAGTTACTTTGTTTGTCTTTAGATAGTTTTAAAAACTCTGTTAGCCTTTGTTTTGTTATATTTTGTTATTTGATTTAGCAACACTCACCAGTCTTGTGTTTTTTTATTGTCACTTTTATGTTCCTTTTGCCACTCAGCAATAAGTCCCTTCACCTGAACCATTATCATCTGGTTATTTTGTTGCATCCAGACAACCTAGAGGATGGATTGTTCAGTGTCTTTCATTTTTTTTAAATTATAGATAATACTAAGCAAATCACAGACAAAATAATGTAATTACAGTTTTTGCAATTTAATTTTTAAGCTCTGTATAAACTAGCAGTATTAA
Organism: Acanthochromis polyacanthus; assembly: GCF_021347895.1. NCBI lineage: Eukaryota > Metazoa > Chordata > Actinopteri > Pomacentridae > Acanthochromis > Acanthochromis polyacanthus. The sequence continues at coordinate 5,776,473 of NC_067128.1, forward strand.
AAATATGTCTATCAAGGAGTAAAACATCATGTATATTTTTAAACAATTTACAGATCCCAGTTTGTATTTACAGATAATATCTTGCAAAATCACAGAAAATGTAATGTTTAGATTTAGAAGGGAAAAAATAAACAAGCTTTAACTGTAAATAACGTCGACATCAAAAATTTGCATTTTTGCGAAGATAATTTATAAACTTTAAAATCACACTATTTTACTTTATTTGAATCAGCAAAACATATTTTAGAGATATTTGTTGCTTTTTAAATTATAATGATGTTAAGGGCTGGAAAATGGTAAATATTTTTGAATGACAACTTTGCAGATTTACATTGTTGTGTTTAATTTACAGATAATGTCTACTAAAACCATACAAAGTATTTATTTACATTAATTTACACGCCACAAAAAATCAGTACTTTAAGAAACAGCAATTTATTAAACACGGAAAATGATAAACAAGTTTTGTTTAAAAACTGTAACACTGATATTTTACAGATTTTTCTAGGTTGTGTTTTGTTTCCAAATTAGATTTTTAAAGATTTTATCCTGTTTTCTGTCCTGTCTGGTTGCTTCCTTATAACATGTACAGATACCTTCTGGGTCAGATGCAAGGTGGTGCTTGGAAAGACAGACTCAAAGTTATATTTCAAGAATTTTACTCTTGTTTAATCTGTCCAAAAACAACAGGATAAATACCCAGACTTTTGGCTGCAACCCATCTGTAATGTTTAAACATACATGTTAAAAATATCCCAAAATAGCGCATCCTATAAATGATTGTACTGTGCTTTATAATACATAAATAATGTGGTTGTGTGACTGCATCTGTGGTTGACTGTAAATGTACAGTCCAACCACAATGTAAAAAATAGGAATGGAATTTTTGTTTTATGTTTTTTTGACAAAAATTTAAATTCAGAACCAACAACCCCAATGTACGTAATTAAAGATTTAAAATGAGAGACAGTTATCCTTTTGTGAAGCAGTCAAAAGAAGCCATTTGATTCGCTTTTATGCTGAACAAAGGACTGCAAACCGTCACACAGAGGACTTCCTTTCAGGTGAAAATGAGTTAAACTGCAGAGACAAAGGAGTAAAATCTGACAGTTGGAAGACTCACCTCTCCTGTCACCAGGTATTTCCATCAGGGGAGAATGACAGAGCTGTGATGGTTTTTCTGTGAAAGACAGGTACAGAAACACATCCGTGTGTCTTATTTCCATCTTAACTACTAGTTTTTACTGTTTAATGCTGATCTGATAAAATGTCGCCTGTATTTGTGCACAACTCACCTTGAAGTGTTGATGATGTGATGCTGCCTGTTCTTTCTGGGGTTCAGCAAAACTACCACACACCTTCATTAAGAGAGGAAAACACAAAAATCCACATAAATATTTGAGTTTAAGCTACATGAGCTACATGTATGTACTGAGATGACAGTTTGGGTAAGTGGAAGGTTTGGATTGTGTGTTTTTGTATTGTTTTCTCAAGAAATGCACATTTTTCAAGTTTACAAATGAGTGAATACTTGTGGTATAGCTTAGAGTACAACTAGATTACACAATATAGCCGTACAAACATTTAAACTGTGATGTAATGGAGGAACACAGCCTCACTTCAGCAGCAAAGAAGCCTGATGTAACTAATCTCAGCTGATCCGTAATTAAACCTCAGGTCGCGCATTCCAGATAATTACAGCTCGAGGTACAAAAACCCGTACTCAGCACTGTAAACATTAATGCATTCACTCTTCAGGGGGTGCATTTAATAATTTATTCATTAATTCTGAAGAAGACTTCAAGCTGTGTGGAAATTCATTAGAATTAACAACACAAAGGTGAACTGAAGGCCAATTAGCGCATCTGTGAACGCAAAAAGACAAAATTTCGGGGCCTTCTGTTGAGAAATGCAAAATTATGTCAACCGTGGTTTTGGATGCGCACTTTAGCCTTAACAAAATGAAAACTAAACCAGGCTACAGAGTGAGCCAAAGGAACTTTAAATCAGTTTCAAATCTAAGCAGAAGTTAGTCAGTGTAAGGAGGCAAGCAAAGGTGAGATGTGACCTACATCACATTCTGTACAAACTGTAGACAATGGAAGGAGCTCTGTCTGATATCTTGAGACACATCCAGTTCCAATAATCAATCCAAGACTGGATTAAAAACATTTTTCAGTAGATTGGCAACTCACTTGACAGGTCCTAACCTCAGAGCTAATCTTGCAACCTGCTAAGGATTAGTTGCCAGCAGAGCAGATGGAATTTAACACATCAAACACAATGACTTCCCAATTACTACATTAAACTTAAGGTAACTTTGGGACATCCAGGATTTTAGCAGCGGTGCAAGTTTACTCAGCTGGTAGGATTTGTATTTGTATAACTGAGTGTCATCGGCGTACAATTGATTAAGCATGACATTTACTTAAACAACCTGCCCTAGAGGTAGCATGTTTATAGAAAAGTAACGTGGGCCAAAAAGAAAGCCTTGAGGAACCCCATGAGTAATGAAAATACAATAACAAGTGTAATTAAAGGAATCAAAACATATAGCGAGAAGTTCTAAAACCATTCGCAAAGAGAATGTTTAACAAACCAGGAACACCCTGGAGAGGAAGAAAGTAATGCTTCAGCATTATCATTATGGATTTTCTGGGTTCAAAAATTGCTGGAAGAACTTGGGATAAAATTTATACACACAACCTTAGTAAAGTCATTTTGGGTGTTTAAACTCAGAGCTGCTCCATATTTTAGCTTTAAACGTAACTTTGGGCATCCTTTGTAGCAGTCACTGCACCAGTGATTTAGACAAGACTTTATCCACATTAATTCTGACAGAATTCAGGAAACATGTGGCTGCACTGTCCCTACTTTTGTTCAAACCTCAGATCCAAATGACTGATTGGCTCTAACAGTGGCCAAACTTTTAATTATTCTCGCTTGAAAAAGAAAAAAAAAAAAGGTGCACAATTTTCAAACAATGGTCGTTTTGTGGCCTAAGAAAATTCCTGTAAGTGTGTGTGTGTGTGTGTGTGTGTGTGTGTGTGTGTGTGTGTGTGTGTGTGTGTGTGTGTGTGTGTGTGTGTGTGTGTGTGTGTGTGATGATGTATCCATATTTCCTCCTACAAATACAGTCTTTCACCAACTTTGGAGGCCTCTAACATCAGTAGAATTTAATGTGTGGCATGTAGGGCAAGCCAGTGTTCGAAATGGTGATATGATGTGCGCAGGGGACTCTTTTAAAACTCATACTTTCAAAATTTGGCCTCTACTGGAACCATTTAATCATTTGAATCTGATTGAAGCAATTCTGTCTGTGTCCTCGCCAAATTTCATGTCTAGGAACTATATTTCTGGATACAGAGACCCCTTTAAAATGGCTTTCCAGGTCAGACAGTTGATAAACTGTAAAAACTACAAAAATCCAAGGTCCGAAAACATATGAAATGCTCCAAATTAAAACAAAAATGTATTCAAATAGCAAATGAATAAACTGAACCAAATCTTCGACCATTATCTGGAATCATTCAGTTCCTACTTGTAAATATTGGAGATTTTGCCTTCCCACTGCTATTCATTCACTTTAAACATAGTAAATCTTTTCCATATTCAAAAAAACCCAGATACGTTATCGTTTTCTGTTCCTAAAACTTCCTCTTCGCACCCCGTTCATGCTCTCCACCTGTTACTGAGCTGAGCTTCCTGCCAGGAGCTGCAGTGCTGCCACCACAGCTTGTAGAGATTTAAACTGAGACAGCAGATGGATTGCCAGGCTGTGCACAAGTTAGGAAGTACAAAGCTTTCTAAAAATGACAAACGGAAGAAGACAAACACACAAATACAACCATCACATATGTGCAAGATGTGCCCATGCCCACATGCACGTATACACTAATTAAGATACTGTAACAGTAGTACGAACAGCTCTAAGTCTTCTGTTTGTTTTTTCCAGCCATTGACCTTCTTCGTAATAACACAGCTTTGACAGAAGAACTGATTGTGCTATGGCCTCGCAGGACCAACTGTGCTGCAGCTCTGAGGTTCTCAGCAAGACTTTGGTGGATCCAAATCCTCCAACCTGCAGCTCACAGGTCTCATTTTTATAGAGCTTCAACTCAGTAGAAGCACCTATGGCCACAATTCCAGCATAGAACCTGTGTGGAAAGGTCTCAATCAGCCTTGCACACCAGGATGCTGAAATTCTATCTTATTCTTCTTTGCAGAACTGCTCAAGCTTTGTCAGGTTTCACAGAGAATAGTAGGTGAACAGCTCTTTTCAAGTCTCAGTTGGATTGAGGTCTGGGTTCTGACTTGGTCACTCTAGAACATTCATCTTGTTGTCTTTAAGCCATTTCTGTGTAACTTTGTCTGTATGCTTTGACTTGTTGTCTTGCTCAAAAACAAATCTTCTTCCAAGTCTCAGTTGATTGACGATACTTTCTAGAAACCTCCTTGACTTTGACATTAAAGAGTCTTTTTGTAAATTCTTGTCTTTGGGGTCTTTTTGAAATTGGCTCTTTTTGTTTTTAATGTTGTTAAATGTTGTACAGCACTTTGCGTTGCATTCTTTGTATGTAAAGTGCTCTATAAATAAAGTTTGATTGACTGATTGATTGAAATTGACCGTAGTTCAAAAGTGTGGAGTAAATATTTGTTTACTTGTAGGCACTGTATACTAAATTGACCACAGCCAGCATTACCTTTTTGCGCAGGTAAATAGCACCTCACAGCTACGTCACTGTGTCACTGAGACAGTCAAAGAAAACCTCCACCATGATGAGATAAAAAGAAATTTTGGAGTTCTCTGACACCCTCAGCTCCTCTGAGATGGTTCAGAGATAAAAACACAGAAATCTGCACACTGAGCGTCTGAACCAGGCAGATATGATAAGGAAGCTGTGAACGCTGATAAGTCAAAGGTCAGATTCTGAGATAACAGCGCATTAAGCGGTGGTTGCTCTTCTTTCTCACCCTGCAGTGTAGGCCACCAGTCCAGACCTGGGGTCGCAGGTCAGACTGCTGTTTCCTGAGGTGGTGACACCCAGAACCTTCTCCAGAGTCACCTGGAGAGACACAACACAGAGGGTTTCATCACAGTGAGAAGGAAGAGAAGAGCTGGCTGACAGATGAATACAGGACACGAGTCAGCAGTGATGCAGAGCTGCAATGATGAACCGATCAGTTGTCAGTTATTGAATTAATTGTTGACTATTTTGATTGGTTGATTTTTAGAGGAAAAAAAATATAATTATTTAATTCCAGCCTCAAAAATGTAATATTTTCTTGTTTCTTTCTTCTTCTATGACAGTAAACACTGTAAGCTTAACACTGATTAACATTTTTCTCAATTTTCTGACATTTTACTAAACATCTTAACACCGAATCGATGAATCAACAACGAAAATAATCTTTAGTTGCAGCACTATTTATGCTTATAGACTAAAGGCTCGGCAAAATGTGCAGCTGAAAGTACAGGAGCTAAATAAAACTAACAAGACATCAGGCGAGTCATTAGCCGAGTAAATTAAACAGGGCATCTTGTTTATGTAACAACAAACTCCACAAGTTGATGCACAAAAGGCACAAAGCAGCTGCAACTCCAACTATTATTCAGTTCATCCATTAACTGTCATCCACACTAAGCATTTCGATAATCAGTTAATCAGTTTCAAATAGTTTTTAAAGAAAAAAAATCTGAATTCTCTGATTGCAGCTTCTTAAATGTGAATATGTTCTGGATTCTTTCTTCCTCTTTAACAGTAAACTTTGAGTTGTGCCTATATAAGGAGGGAATCTTGGGCTTTGGGAAACGCTGATCCACATTTTTCACCATTTTCTGACATTTTTTCGACCAAACAAAGAATGGATTTGTTGAAAAAAACAACTGGCACAAAAAATAATTGCTAGCTGCAGCCCTGAAGTGATGCAACAAAGAACCATCATCAATGAATCAAAGGCAGATTTGAAGTTTGTGAAGAGTTCAAGTCATTTAAAATAGTATTATCCACAAAACCCACACATTCATGTCACTCTAAAGACACAAAACAATCATTTAACCATTGTGTGATAACTGTCAGTCAAGACAGCAGCCAGATCTAAAATAACTTATTTAGTTATTGCACACCTGCAAAGAAATGTATTTTCAGACATGCAACAGGATTTGTTTGCTTAATTTTAAATGGCAAAAAAACAAGCTTGAAATAGAATTATCTAATAAATAATGGCATTATTCTATCTTTTCGGTGTTTCTTTTGACCCATAGTCAGACTTAATGTTATAATTACAGCTGTTTGTACAAAAACACTGTAAACATTGATGCATTTACTCTTTAATAATTTATGTAGTCCGTTTATTTCCTGATCCTAAAGAGCACCTCATAGTGAGCAGAAATTACTGTTATAAAGGAGGGTTGAAGGCCAGTCATAAGCCTTAGTGCTCTAAAAACTAACCAAATTTAAGGCAACCTCTGCTCCAAACTGTAAAATTGTGCAATATATACTTAAAGGGTGGTATTTAAGGAAAAAAGCATTTATTCCATAGTGAGTTAGCTGAGAATGTTAATACCACTGTCATGTCTGTGCCTAATATGACACAGATAAACAAACAACGTACTTTATATATATGTATATCTTATGAATAATGAGATTATTCTGTGTTTTGGGTGTACGATCTCAAAGATCAGATTGAATCCTTAAACACAGAGTGACAGCTGCTCGGCTCGTCCTTCTGTCCGTCTCAGGAATTTAAAAAAAGCAGCATTAATTAGTCTGGAGTCATGTATGATTGTACCTGAATCTGTCCTACTGACACACATGCAATAATAACAGCAAAGATTAGAATGCAGACCAGCAGGAGAAGCCCTTTCTAATAAACAGAGGGGATGTGTCCTCCTCAGTATTTAGAACATGTTTATGTTCCATGTGTTTTAATTATATTTCTGTACCTAAATGTAATTTAAATACATGGAACTGAATTTTTAGAGGTTTAGTTCAAGTCTGAAGGGATTTTAAACTGCCATTGCCCCATCAAATAATAATAATTAAAATTTATTTCATTAATTTAAAGAAAAACAATGTGTAAGGAAAAAAAATGCCCACGCTCCAAGTGAAGAAATCATTTACTAGTCCTAATTATTTATCAGAACAAAGCATGGCTTCCACACTGTAAAAAATAATGTTTTATTACTGTTTTGTTTTGGGGGGTTTTGACGATTTTTTTCCCCTGTTTTGCTACGGTACAGAAAATAAGTAATAAACTCACAGCAAAGAAGTACTAGTAATAAGCTTTACTAAAAATAATCCAGGCTAAAACTATAAATATTGCCCACATCAAAAATCCTTATTTTTGCTCCCATTTCTACATTATATTTGGCAGTTTATACCATAATTCAGCCTTCACTGTTGAGATCCTTCAAACTCATTATCATTTTTCTGACTTTAGAACATTCTTTGCCATCTAACTACATCTGCTTACTCATACTTTGAGCTGCAGACACTTTGCAAACACCAGCATGTTCTGCTCCTTTGTACTTAATTTCTTCATAACTTTTATACTTGTTTAAATATTCAACTGTTCTCTGCAAATGTTTATAAAGGGAGTGAATGAACTTTGAACTAAAACTTCTTCTGAACACTCTCAGCTACAGGCATCATTTCAACTTTAAATGAACTAAGACTTTCAGCTTTTTGATATTTTTAAAAGCTTGTGAAGAACCAAAGGTTAATTTTTTGTTTTTTTTCCATGCATTTATCCTATTTTCCATCGAAATTGCTTGTTCAGGTCATTAAAAACTTGTTTTTGCTTTTTATTTTCCTTTAAAGACTTTATTTCTCAGTGTTTTCGGGGCTGAGATGTCCCATTTGCACATTGCTTTTTAAATTACGTAGATATATTAGTAGAAACAACTTATTTTAAAGCATAATCAAGTTAAAAATGTGTTTTTGATTTAGTTGTTCAGTCTTCTTTATCTCAAATCATTCAGATCCAGTGTTCAGGCCTGAGGTACACCACATTTGCACATTTCTTATTAAATTATGTAGAAATTTTAGTGGAAACAACTATGTTTAAAAGTGTATTATCAACATAGAAACTTGTTTTTCTAAATTTTCTTTTAAGTACTTAATTTTTCATTGTTTTCGGGGCAGAGATGCGTCACATTTGCACATTTCTTTGGAGATTAGATTGAAATAATACTAGAAACAACCTATTTATTTATGAATAAACGACGTAAAACCCAAATATAGAAAAAAAAATGAGCAAAATTAATGTGGTTCAGCTCCCAAATCTGCCACTATCATGTTTCATCTTCTGGTTTCTAAGTAGTGACTGTTAGCAGGACTCTGAGGAAGGCAGTGTGGTGCATTTCTGGTGGAGAATTCCAGCTCCTTCAGGTCATGCACAACTCAGTTATATTTGACCCTCATTTCAGCAGCAGATTGTGATTCAGCTCTCAGTTAAAAATTCATCTTTTTCATCAAACCGAGCTAAAACCGTCAAGCATTCTGCATTCAAACTGCATTTTTAGTTCATATAAACCAGTCAGTTATACTCGCTTAATGCAGTTTGTAGCAGATTTCCAGTCTGAGATCTACATTTTTAATAAACTGGCCACTTAGAGGGCGTTCACATTAACGGATTATAACTGATCTATAAATAATACAGAACCATGATGACTGTGACATTATGCGAGCGCTATCTTTTCATTTATAGCAGCAATTTAGAGTGACCTTACAGTTGTTGGTGGAAGAAGTATTCAGATCCTGAATGAAAGTACAATGAAAGTACAATACATCAATGTAGAAATACTCCACTGCAAATAAAAGTCTTACATGAAAATTTGTATGTAAGTAAAAGCACATAGTAGCAAAATGCAGCTAAAGGTTTGCAGTAGAAGTCCTGACTGATATATTATTATATATTCCATATTATATTATGAACAGTGAAGCATCAGAGTGTCAGCAGCAGGTTACTGATGGAGCTGCTGCAGGTTTGAACTACTTTGGCTACTTCAGTTTTACATCCAGGGACAGCAGATAAAAGAATAGCAGATAAAATTAACATAAATATGAGTGAAGTTTTTCGCCAATATTTCATTTTTAGACAGATATTAGAATATTTAAATTATATTTTAATGAAATATTGGAGGTTTTGAGGGAGAAAAACATTATTCGGTGGAACAGTTGACCACATGTTAAATGTGAGCCTGACTACATACTGCTATTTGGAAGAAACCATAAAGGCTTTAACAACGTGTTGTGTTTTAAATGCTTGCTTTATTATCAATTTTCGAAAATCTTCATTTTAACAATGCTGTCAGAATAATGTAGTGGAGTACAAAGTAAAATATATCCCTTTTTAATGTAGCCAAACGGAATAATAAGGCAGCAGAAAATGTAAATATTCAAATAAAACACAAGAGACTCAAAGTTGCACTCAAATAGAGCAGTTAGGTTAATGGATTTAGCTACTTTTCACGTGTTGTCTAATTTTCCATCATTTTCTATACGTTTCTTGTAATCTGTGCAACATATCACCACTTTGTTTGCAGCATTACAGTTCTGCCTCAGACTATTTGTCCCAAACAAAGGGTTTTACTTCCAAAGAGAGATTATAAGATTCCTACCTTACTACTGAGATTTTCTCTGCTGTTCTTCTTGATCTTGGTCGAAGGAGAACGTAGCAAGTTCCTAATTCGACGTTTAATTGTGAATCCATCTCCCGGCATTTTCTGGGCAGCCGTCAGGACCGCTGAGCCTCCACTATGTCCAACCGGCCGAGCTTTACGCACAGCTTTACGCAGACGGACAGTGTTTATGCAGCAACCTGGACATGTGGACACTAATCTCCTGGGTGGGTCTACCGTTTCTTCTTCTTCTTCAATCTCCTGGAGCTTCACTCCCACATCCAGCTCCTCCTGCAGCCTCAGGACTGATGCTGCTGCGTAATGCACCGTCACAACAGGAAAGTTCAGCTGTGTGACCTCAGAGGTTTAATCTGAACCGGCCCCATGATTGCATCAATGATCGCTTTTGTTGCTGTTTGTGCTCAGCTGGTTTAATAGGATTAGAGAGAAACATCGTTTGTTTGGCTGCTGATGAACTTAACTGTGAATAAAGGTCCATTTGTGCCAATAATGGATGTTTGTTTTAAGTTAATGGAAATTTAAGTTTTATTTACTTTTAACACAGTCAAGACAGCTGTGTCATTAAGCACAATCTATGTCTTACTTGTAGTCAACTATTTCTTCTAAAAAAAAAAACTATTAACCTTCTATTTGGTACTTTCAGCTTACCATTTACTGTCTCACGCCAATTATCTCTTCATTCTAGCCAGCTATTTGTTATTTAAACAAACTATTTATTACCTTCAGCTTACCATTAGCACATTTAACCAGCCCTTAATTACTTTACTTGTTACTATTAGCCAACTACTTCATACTTTTAGCAACTTGTTACCTTTAGGCAACTAATAATTACTTATAACCAACAATTTATTACTTATTCTAAGCCAACTATTTGTTTTACTATAAGTATGGATTACCTTTAGCAAATTATTATTTTAGTTACTTTTAACCGTCCATTTCATATTTTTAGCTTTTTGTCACATTTAGCTATTTATTACTTTCAGCTAACCGTTTAACTTTTAGCCAACTATTTATTATTCTTAGTTAACTATTCATTACATTTTACCAACTGCTTGTTACTTTCAGGTTGCCATTTATTACCTTTGTTACTTTTACTCATCTTACTTGCTTTTAGCCCACTATTTATTAGTTGTAGATAGATTAAACCTTTATTAATCCCACACTATGTATTACTATTTGATACTTCTGGCCAACTATTTACTTGTAGGCAGCTGTTTATTACTTATAACCAGTTATTTTCCTTTAGCCTACTATTAGTTTTATCCAACCATTTACTACTTTTCGCTTATTTTTACTCAACTACTTGCTTTAAGCCCACTATTAATTTTACCTTACTATGTATTACTATTTGTTACTTCTAGCCAACTATTTATTACTTTTAACCAACAATTTATTTCCTATAGCAACAATTTATTAGTTTTAGCCAACTTTCTACTTTTAGCAAATGATTTACTACCTATAGCTTCGAGGTTAAACCAACATAAGGTTTCTTCAGAAGATGCTGGACCACAGCATGCAGCCAGGGGAGCTTCATGCTGCTTGACAAAGTCTCTGGAGGTATAAAGCACCATTATTCCACGACATCACTTCATTAAGTGTTTTAATAATGGTGGAGAGCAGGGTAGAAAGGTGCAGGGAGTCTGAGGAAGGTGGACCCAATCAATGCCAGCAAAATGTCCACAGCATAACAGAGCCACCAGATCTGCTCACTGTGGGGGTCAGTGGTTCATCTTTTTCCTCTAATTTGTCACCTGAAGACATTTCCGTTGGACAAACAACCTTAAAACAGAATTGTTTTGAGGTTTCAAAACAAGTCCCAAGCGTTATTTGGTGTTTCATCATTGCACAAAAACAGATAAATTCTGTTTCGAAAAACTGAACCCAAAACAAAATACCTCTCATTCTGTGCTGGGTGCCATAATAAATGTAGTTTTTATTCATTTCAAAGGTCAAAAGATCTCTAGTTGATTTGACTGACGTAACAAGAAACCAGTGTTCCAAAGTAATCCATAAAGAAAATGTAATGCAATAAAAAACAACACAATATTCACAGGGGTTATTTTCATACACATAATATATGGCAAACAGCTTTTAATCTTGATTGCTTGTGACACATTAGGTTTATATGCATATTTACTATTAATCAACTAAAAAAACTCCAATCAATAACGTTACTATAAAGGCTAACATGGGTGGTTTCTACCAAAGCTTTAAAGTGCAACTACAAATGATCTCCACTGAGTTAGTCACAAAAAACAAAAACTCCAAAAGACAGTACGGCTCTTAATAGAAAGAGGCGCTAACACATTTTCCAGAGTTAAAGCAGTGTGTTCTGTGACAGTTAAATTACACTGTTAAGGCTTCACATATCGGATCTGTACAGGTTTAGTTTGCATAAGATAGATCAGTGAAAAGTGACTGAAAGTAAAATGCATTTTGAATGTTTATAGAAGATTGTAGGAAAAAAACATATTTATTCTCATACATTCAGCAGGTCACTTAATGCTAGTTCATATTCTTTCCACCAGCCGTTCTCTGCAATATGAAAGAATTCCACTGAGTTTTGTGCTGACATATTCAGAATAGAGCTTAACGGCGCCGCTGCTGCTTTGGCGTATTCAGACAGGCACGTTCGGTGAAGCTTTCAAGGCTGATGCTCAAGCCTCAGAGAGCTGTGAGCTTTCAGTGTGAGACTAACTGAGGTCACTGGTGTTTGAAGCGACGGAGGACTATTCAGATTCGATGTCAGGGTCCAGTTCCTTCTCGATGTCTATCCAGGAGCGTTTCTTTGCACTGGGGAAGTCTTTCCCTAAAGCTCCCCGTGTTAGCGGCCGCGATCCACTGACGTCTCCCGGCGGTGATGCTGAAGCCGAGCTTTTCTTAGCTTTAGCATCACGACTTTTAAAGCGTCTCTCGGGGCTGTACTCGCTGCAATTAGACTGACTACTTGCTGCTCGCTTAACTGCAGCTGTAGGACTCTGCAGTTGTGCCAGCTTATTTTTCGGAGGCCTTCCTCTGCCTCGTTTGACCGGCTCTGCTGCTACTCCGTCCACCACCTCCGCTTTCCTCTTCAACTCTTCACTTGGTTTCTCTTCAACCTGCATAGATATTTTATCTTCGTCGCCACTTTCCTTGGCCTCCTCCACAACAGAGCTCGTTTCGGAGTCATCACCAGGGTTAAGACGGGTCTTTCGAGGTCTTCCTCTGCGATGGTTTGTCGCATTGGCACTCAAATCAGGCTTCGACTCAACCGGAGAAGAAGCCTGATTCACTTGATTAGAGCTCAGATGGGCGGCTGCCTCTTGGCTTTTCTCCGCAACTTTTAGATCCACCAAAGGCACAAAAATCGATTTGTTGAGGTTGGCAAGCTTAGCCAGAGGGTGGACTGCTACAAGTGAACTCTTTGGAGCAACTGAACACTTTGGATCTGAAGATGCAGTTTTGTCCTCTGACACGCAGCTGGTTTCTGAATCTGGAGGTTTGTCAGACGTAGAACTTGCTTTCTCTTGATTCTCGGAGGAGTTCACATCAGGGGGCTGAATTACAGCTGCAGAGTTAACGGTACTAGCATCTTCGTCTTGCTTGGATGTCATGACCATGAGTGTGTAAAAGCCGTTACCAACTGCAAGAAGAAAATAAAAAGAGATATTTATGTTAATAAAATAATACATTTAAATGAGAGATGGCATATAGGCTGCATTAACCTTCTGACCCTAAAACTGGCCAGTAGGTTTGAAAGAAATTCCATCTTTCAGCAAATATCGCAAAAATTACATCATTTATCAAAGCCAGAAAATGCACAAACAAAAAAAATGATCAGATTTCCAAATTGTAATGGCTCATGAACTACTCATCTGCAACATCTGGCTCAATCAGATTGCAAACTTTCCAAAATAAAGAAATTTCTATTGTTATAATCTGTGATAGTTCATCAAAATCACTTTATTCTACATTTCTCATTTAAATTTCGTTAAAAATCGAAAAATTCTGCACTTTTTCGCACAAACACAAACCAATCAGTGGCACCACTGTGACCAAAAATCACATGACAAAAAGTCTGAGATTTTTCAGCTGAACTGGGATGAACTGCAGGCTGTGTGTTTCTCATTTGTATGGAAACAAATGAAAAATCTATGTAGCGAAAAATCTATAGAACGCATTCTGTTTTCTCCCATATTACAAACTGTTGGAACTTGGAAAAATATCCAAGTTGATTTGAGGTTATTTTCGTGTTTGTAAAAATAAAAATGAATAATCACATCACTGTTCTAACATTATGACTAAGTCATACTGCACTGAACACACTTTTGATTTCGTTCTAATTCTAACCATGGTTGTTCCGTTTCCATAGCAGTGCAGGACTTTATTATATTGCAGTAAAAAACGTGCCGACAGCGAGTAAGAATGTGACACGAGCCACAAAAAAACACCCAGAAACTGCTTGGAGTTCAGAGGGTGAAGTGAGGCGAGGAGCTTACGTGGTTTCAGAGATGAAGGGAGGATGATTCTGCCGTCCTTGGTGCAAAACAGAGGAAGAGGAACAGGCTGTGGAGGCTGAACTTTGGAGTTGACGCTTAAAGGTGCTGAGGTTCCATCCTGGGCTACAGGACCCAGAGGTGTAGCGCTAACTGAGGCCGCTTTAGGCCCCGATTGAGGCTCAGCTTGAGGTTTTATTGGAGGTTTTGTGACCTTGTCTGGATCCTTTTTTGCCTCTTGTTTGCTTTCTAAAGTTATCGGATGTTGACTGACTTGTGCTGAGGCCACAGATTCACCTTTTTGAGGAGCTTTAACCTCGGACTGGGCTGGAGACGGTGCTGCTGGAGGGGTAAAATGTGGTTTTGGTTTTGGAAAGGGTCTTGCTTGAGGTTTTGGTTGGATGGGCTGAAGCAGGGCTAGCATCTGCTGGACGTTGTGTTCGACTGAAGACATGGGCTTGGGGCGTTCGATTGAAGACATGCGTTTGATGTGGTCGAGTGATGACATGAGCCTGATATGGTCGAGTGATGACATGGGCGTGGTTCGGTCGACCGATGACAAGGGCCTGGTGGTTGGTGCTCGTATCATTTGGAGTTGGTTGGCCTGAAGTGAAGGCCTGAAGCTGGGCAGTACCCGGGGCGTGGTAGGGAGATGAAGGGGAGGAGGATTGGCTTCCAGATAAGCAGCTCTGGACTGTAGCAGCTTGGAAAAGAAAGGCTTCAGTTTCATCGACCTCTCTCTCCTTTTTGTCTCTCGCAGATGCGCTTCAGCTTGTCTAGAATCTGAGGCTCTGACTTCCCTGGAAAGGTCACACCGCAAACAACGAAGCATCAGTAATGGCAGTAAAGACACACAGCAGGTGCATAGATGCATCATCTATTCTATACATGAGCAGGAGAACATTTCTGTTGGGTTTCAGTGTTTAGGTGTTTTGAATTTGATGTTATGCTTCATTACTCTGTTTAAGTGACGGCATCCTGTCATTTAAACATACGTCACTTTTAATGTTCCTATCAGCTTCATTCAGGCATAAATATCATAATGATGGAGAGCCACACACCACCTGACAATCTATTACTGTAACAACATAAAATAAAAATATCCCAACGGCTGTGATGGAGTTCAGGACCAACAATTTGTTCCAAAAATATACTTAAAACTGATCAACTGTGTCTCTTTTTGGCAGCTCCATTATCTTAAGTCGCTGATAAATCCTGAAAAATCCTGGCAAAAAAATCTCTCACAATCATTTCATCTGCATGAGTGAGAAATTTACATGAGTTTTGTGGCAAATAACTGACTTCCACAGAGTCTGTACGTTGCATTGAAACAGCACATAAATCAGGAATAAGTAGGAAGATGCAGCAGTTTGTACCAACCAGTTATGGTGGAAAGCATCTTCACGTAGTCAGTCTGCATCTTAGTCAGCATCTCCTTCCTCTCCTCCAGACATTTTGAAGTCTTAACCAGATGTTGGATTTCTTTATTGGCCTGAAAACAAAACAGAAAAAAAACTGAGTGACAACAGCGACACGGAGCTGTGAGCAGAAGCTCAGACATGAACAAGTATGAACACTCAAGTACAGACATTTGTAAAAATGCAAAACAGATTTCAGTTTGAGTCAGATTCACTCGCTAAATCACTTTTACATAAGCAGCAGATTAAAAAAATGTGTGAAATAGTTACTCTTTCATGTAAAGCTGCAGTGATTCATCGATTAGTTCTCATCTATAAAAATACTTGGCAACTACTGAATAACTAATTAATAAAAAACTCAAAATTCTCTGATTCCAGCCTCTTTTAAGGGAATCTTTTCTGGTTTCTTACTTCTTTTATGAGAGTAAATTAAATCTCTTTGGTTTATGAACAAAACTAGACATTTGAGAGCGTCAAGCTGGTGTTTGCAAAACACGGATCAAACATTTTTAAAAAGTATTTTCTCTTCCAGCTTCTTATTTTGAGCGACAGGTTAATACATGATCACAGAATTTTCTTTTGAAGTTTTTGTCACTTCAGTTCGAATACGGCAAGTCTTTGATGAACACAAAGTCATTATGTAGTTCCCGCTGTGAATTTCTTGGGTTCATAAATAATTTTTGTAACATAGTCGACATTTTTGCTGTTTTCAGGCCTAACATCAACATGGCCGCCTACAACCAAACACCACATGGCATTTTAGAGAAAGATTCTTCTAAGTATTATACATACAACTGAGTAAAATTAAAAGTTACTTTTAATAAAAATATATGCAACACGTATCCCATGGACTTCAAAAGTCCCTCAATCATGTATTAACCTTCTTGCAGTTCATCTCAACTAAAGCCGGTTGTGTCACTGACCAGAGAGAGGAGCTGAAGTCTGGGGGTGCTGGGGTCAATCTGAAGGACGATCTGCAGTTTGTCGAACAGGAATCGCAGTTCAGAGCGCCTTTGCCTTTCGAGCACTGAGTGGTTCTTGCGTTTCTTTCTGTTTATAGACTCTTCATGCTGATCCTGGAACAGAGAGTGGAGAAAATAAATAAATAGAATACTGACCACATCAAGATAAAACCAACATCTATATTAGACTTCTGTCATCTACATACCTGAACGGTAACCGCTCTCACTGGTCCAAAACCGTCACTGGAATCTCTGAATGTAAAAAGGAAATAAAAAGGTTGAGGGTCAAGTCTACATTTTTCTCACTCAATAGCAGAACATAAACATCTGTATATCCTCATGTTTTACCGTGACTCGTGTAAAGACGCCCTCATTTTAGCGATGTCTGTTCCTGGTCTTTCGTCTACAGTCTCGATATCCACGAGTCTGTCCTGAGAAAAACAACATCCAGCGTTAAGTTTTTAAAGCTGCAACAGCGACTTTGGATACAGGATTGGATGCTGTGGTGGTCCTGTGCAGCAGGTTGGTTTGCGTGCTCAGAATCACAGCGTCTCGAACGTTGCCCTGATGCCTCCATAAACTTACTTCTTCATCTCCGCTGTAGTCTGAGGAGTCGGAGCTGAAGTCTTCTGAAACGTTATTTATGCTGGAATCCTCCTGTTTAATTGTCTTCCTCCCGTTTGCTTCATCGCTCTCATCTGACGTCGTCTTCTCCTCACAGATCGGCTCTGAGGATCCAGACTCCACTGTTTTGCTGCTCAGCAGCCTCCTCACTTTCTCCTGGGTGTTCAAACTGATCAGCTCAGCTGCCAGGCGGCTGAAATTAACCGCGCCCTCTTTCTGTGGCGGGACGTCGCCAGCGTTCGTCGTGTTTGTTGTGCTTTGGGGTTCAGATTGTTGTGAATCAGCTCCGTCAGCTCTGGGCTTCGGGAGCTGGATGAGGGTGAAGCCTCCAGGCAGGGTAACTCCGGGAAGCTTCTGGCCTCCGCTGGCCTGGTTGGACGGAGGGCAGATCCTGAATGAGTAAGTCCCACTCTGACCCAGAAAACTGGGGCTCTTCAGGGCTGGGGAGACGGTGAGGGAGACGGGTGAAGACGAGGAGCTGGAGACAAGCGACTGGGCCGGTTTGACGCTGGAGGAGTTTTGTGAAGTTTGTGACAAACTGACGGGTCCCTTCTTCCAAGAGTCTCGCTGGAGTGACTGAACTGAAGAAACAGAAGATCCAGAACAGGATTTTAAAACAAAAACAAAAACAAAATCTAACATCTATCACAACATTAGTGCTCAATTATTGTCTTTACATGATTATTAGAGCTTGTTAAAATGTTATATATTAATATTGTTTTTCACTTTCATGAGCTTATTTCTTTTCATCTGCATCAGTCCTGATAATAATCATCAAATATTCATTCATTTTTAGGATTTTAACCTTTTAAATGCCAGTTTGTTTACATGATGACAGTTGTTTTTTTATGAAATAGACAATAAAATTGATTTTACATGATAAGCAGAAAATTATTTTTTTGATTACTACAATCTGGCATACGTCAGTGATAAACAACATCATACATTCTGATGCTTTTTTACTGCAATGTATCATAATTAAAAAAACTCATGAGGGTTAAATCCAAATCCTGGAACGGGAATTTTAAGATATTTCTTCTGATTCTCTAATTATGGAAATGAAACCTTTAGGGTTACTGGTGATGCTTCACTTAATGCTGCTGCTTTCTTCTCCCTCTGTGTTTAAACCAGTAACTGATACATTAAAAGTGTGTCAGAAACGTGGGCAGGTACAACAGAGAAAACAGATATTTATTAAAAGTGTTGCCTAAAGTGTCTGCTGTTTTCTCAGTCATCTCCTTGATGTTGGTACAAGATTTAAAGGCAGAACACTGAGGTGGTCTCAGGTGATTCCCATATTTTTGCAGTAGCTCCAGGTGTGTGTGGGTGCTGATTACTATTCTTTGATTCTCTCTCACTATTTCATTTTCATTTTTAAACTGTGGTTTAGATCTAAAACAAGCTGTTCAGAGCAGCGTTTTAGCTCAGTCTCAGAAATAATCTCAGTGCACACCAACACACACAGCTACATAACACGACCCTTTAGTCTGCAGGGCACACAGGTAGAGGTGCAAAGCAAGGAGGTTAATACTTAGTTGTCAGAGATATTACAGAGGAATAACATCAGTATATTAAAGTATAAGCAAAGAGTGTCATAAATGATGGTAACAATTTGCATGCCAAGCATCCTGTCACAATTTGTGTTCCCTTTACAACACCTGTACTGCTGTGGATGTAAACTTTTTTGGGCTTAGGTTTGTACAATTACAGATCAGGAAAAAAGTTTTGATCTCTGAAATCAGATTAGAGCATCCCTATACTGGTCTGTTTCTACAGTTACAGAGCAGATCTATGCTGCTTTCACACCTGGTGCATGCGGTTTCATCTGGAAGCATATTGAAGCAGCAGCTGCTCTGGGAACAGTCAGCATGTGTTTTTGCTGTGGATGTTGCTTTAGAACTGGAGATAATCTTACCTGGAGGTTGTGCTGGTATCTTCAGATCTGTAGTTTTCCTGGCAGTGATAAGTGGAGGGACTACTGAACCTGCAGCTTTCACGTACGGAGCTCCAGGAAGGTCGCTTCTTTGCGAAGAGTTTGGTTTCTGAGAGTTTTTATGAGAAGCGTCACCTGAAGTATGTAGTCGGCCCGTGACGAAAGCTGCAAGGCGGTTGGCTGGATGCAGAGATCCCATGTTTCCAAGCAACAGTCTGGCCTGATTGTAGGATTTGCCATTAACCTGTAAAAGGAAGAAATGTGTCACTGGGTCAATATAAAATTGCAGGACCTTTTGTATCACAGTTGACCTTTTTGCTATTTTCAGACATAAAATCAACATGGCCGCCTATAAGCAAACACCACATGACATTTTTACACAAAGATTCCTCTAAATATTATAAATATGATTGAGTAAAATTGAAAGTTATTTATAAAGATATTGTAGTAAACCTGTTGACATGCGATAAATCCACACTTGACTCACACACTACTTCATATTAAATAACTCAGAAAGCCTTGGAGTCTTGCCAGTCTTTTCTTCAGGAGGAAATGACATCATGTGGAGCAGGTCATGTGATCTGGAATCAACACACTTCCTGGAGAGGTGCTTCTGTAATGGGTAACTTAGTTGGAAGTGATTTCTTTGCCATTTTCTATATAAAATTTGATATATTTCCAAAAAAAGAAATATCTGTCATGATTATCTCAACTTTAATAAAAAGAAAACAAAACTATTTTTGAATAAGCTTATTTTATTACTGTTTAGCTAATTAGAAGGTGGTTGTTATTAAATTTGAACGGTTATTTAGTTGACATTTTAGTGATATCCGGTCATTTTTTATTAATAAGTGATTCTTTCCATAATGAATAATTGTGGAATTTGTAAAGACATGAAGATAATGAACATAAAAAAAAACTATAAAAAATATATTTTATATTTCTAATAAAAATGCATGTAAGATTTATCATGGACTTCAAAAGTCCCTCAATTACATATTGACCTTGCTATATGTTATGTATGTATCTCTGTGTGTGAATTAGGAAATAAACAGGCACTAACAGGCATATTTACATTACAGTTTCCAGGCACAAATCAAGCAATTCCTTTAAAGTAAATTTTTATTCGAGTGAAGTTTTCCCAAAAATCATGCTTTACACCAAAAATAAGAAATTTCACGACGCCTGATTAAAACTGTCGCTTTGCTGAGGCCTCACCTGTATGAGTCCTTGTGCTTGACACCCAGCAGGTTTCCTTCTCGCTCTCAGTCTGCCGGCTGGAATCACTCCACTCAGGAAAGGCGTGACTCCAAACCGGATTATTGGTTTTTCTACTTGTTCATCTTCCTCCTGTGGATCCACGTCCTCATCAGAGCTTTGATCGCTGTCATCAAGCTCGTCCTCCTCGTAATCACTGGCCTTAGACGGTTTACTGATGAGCACCTGGAGGAATGAGGAGAGCAGCAGGTGATTTTGGTGCAGAGAAAGAAGCATGCACAGAATTTCAACACAATGAAGAATACCGACAAAATGAAAAGAGTGTAAAGAGTATGTGATAGTCCTCTTTGAACCTAAAACTCACCGGTGTGCATGAAAAGCATGGTATCTCAGGAAATACACATATCTTATAACAAAAGTTGCTGGGTTTTTAACTTTATTGTGGTCTGTTAATGCATGTGTGACATGTTTGGTCTGGAAAATTAAACAGTAAGGTAAACACGGTGAAATCTCATCACAATCATTCTAATAGGCATCTAATTTCAATTAAAAACACACCAAACATCAAATGTTTGCACAAGATTCCACACAAACTACCAAAAAAAATCTGTGTTTATCCGAGCAGAGAGTAGACAAGAAGAGATTTAGATGAAAATAAAAACATATTTGATCAACAAAATGAATGTAGCCTGGAACAAAAAGGGTAAACAGAGCAGCAAGCTGTTAGAAAACACATTCAGCACGGCGAAGCACATTTCTACTTGATGAGCAGAGTCGTGTAACAATGTGTAGTTTACAGAGGTTTTAAAACTGTAAATATTTAAATATCTACAGCATATGGAGCCTGAGTTGCTGGAAGATACATTCAGCATGGTGAAGCATGCAGCTTGAGTTTCAAACAGTTGTAAATGTAAATAATGTCATATCTACAGCATGTGGAGCCTCATTTTTCCCAGTACTGCTAAAAATGTTCTACATGTTGACTCCATTTTTTTCTATTTTTGTAAGCTGAATCGAAGAAATTCAACTTTTGTTTATTTCTTTATTCATATGATTTATGGTTTTTTAACTGTGCCATACTGCACAAAAGACATGTCTGAGTTGTCTCAACTTCTTCATGGTTGTTCAGTTTCAATAGAGGAGAAGGACTTTATTTTGCAGGGAAACGGCGAGTAAAAATGTGCCGGGAGCAATAAACCTATGAGACCCACCCTGTAGGTGATGATGGAGCCGCTGGGCTTCTTCATGAAGATCCTGGCGACTGGACTGATGCAGTACGGTCCGACGTAGAACCGCTGAGAGAGTTGGTTCTGATTCATACGTTCACATAAGGCCTCCAGCACCATCGTTCTGTCCTTCTTCCACTGACACGCTGACTGGATCTGGATCTGCTTCTTTGCATCTGATTCGCCTGATGTGTTGGATGCTTCCTGAGATGTTTTTACAGCTGGGGTTCCTGAGGAAGCATTTACAACAACAAACACCTTTAATGTTACAGACTTAACCATGAGAAAGCATTCAAGGAGGCACAGGTTATTTCCTAAGGCAGGTAAAACTTCTACAGCTGCAAAATGCTCCGTCTGTTAAGGCCAGTAAGATCTGGACAGTCTTCCACTCTTCATAAGGGAGTGTCAATGTTATCAGCTTTCAAAATTCACCTTAACCCTCCTGTTGTCCTCATTTACGGGCAACAAAAAAATATTGTTTCTTTGTCTGAAAAAAATCCAAAAATTCAGCAAAAAAATTCTCAAAATTTCTGAAAATTTGCAAAACCTTCAGGAAGAAAATTCCAATAATTCCTTAAAAGTTTTGTAAATAAAAACCCAAATATGGCAATAAAATTCTTGTAAAAACTTTCAAAAAAATCTGTAATAATCTTCCAAAAAAGTCCTAAAAATATCTAAAGTGATTACATATACATCAGTAAAACTTCTAACATTTTCTCTAAGAACATTCACAGAGAAATCAACCAAAATCCAGTGAAATTTCCACTGGATTTTGGTTGTTTTCTCTGTGAATGTTCTTAAATATTTTTAACATTTCTTTTTTCCACCAAAAAATGTTCAAAGATGTCCCAAAAATGTTGAAAATGTGGACATCAGAAGTTTCACTGTGAAAATATATTTTTTTCCCGCATTTTCAAACTTTAAAAACTGGTCAATTTTGACCCGCAGGACGACATAAGGGTTAAACAGTGGCTGAAAATCAACCACTCCTTTTATTGTGATCTACTGTCCTAAATGTTTCACTGTTATGTTTTCTTTACCTGGCTTGGGACCGTGGATGTAAATTAGCATTGTTGTGGCATATTTACGTCTATTGCTGTCTGAACAGACGTCCATTAATGTGCATTGTCCCCATCAAATAAAGAAATAAATACAATCACTTATGTATTTTTACCTGCTTTCTTGACACTCGTTACGCTGCTTTTCTGTGGGTTGTCAGCACTGGTCTGCGGTTTGGCTGCAGTATTTGATGGTGCACTACCAGCAGCAGTAGTAATAGTAGTAGTAACAGCAGCAGGGATCTCCAGCTCCATGGTGACTTCAGGAGGAGGTTTGCTGTTGAACGCTCGGACACGTGCGCACGTCATCATGCTCTCCAGATACTTATACACTGGATCCTTCTCCTCACAAATCTGCAATTGGTGATAATAGAACAAATGATGAACATTAGACCATTAGAAAACGAGATTTTTGACACTTTCTATTGAACACTACTAAATACTAATATGGACTGAAAGACTGCAGAGCAAAAAACCTAAAGAAGTGACTATTTTAATTTTAATTCATAATCGGTGTGTTATGTCAGTAATGTTCAAGAAAAATGCTAATATTTGGTATTTCGTGGTTACTTTGTCCGAAAACAAACTTTGAACTAAACTTTAAAGAAATCTTCTCCTTTCCAGCACATATATTTTATGTATTTCACATTGTATCTGCTTCCATACATCCACACATCACTGCACTCATACCACTCTGTCCATGCTGTTTATTCTGTTTATAATGGAACATAACTTCTGGATAGATGCTAAACTGCATTTCTTGCTTTGGTATTTGTCTTCTGTCCACTGATGACAAAGTTGAATTTAATCTAATCTAAAACTAGACATTTGAAGATGGAGCCGATATTTTCTGACATTCAATAGATCAGCAATCAGTTGAAAACATAAATTGGAAACGAAAATTAATCATTAGCTGCAAGTAGGTTTTTCTTGATATCAGATTTTCACTACATGGTTATTGTCCTTTAAGAATTCACAATAACGGTATTATCTTAACTTTGTTTTTTTTAAAGTAAAAGAAGAAAAGGATACTAATCAAACTGTTATCAATCAAAGCCATTTTAACGGTTGTACCGGTGGTGTTGGTCGAGGTGGAATGATGCGTTTTGGGACCTTCATTTGGCTCACACAGAGTGGAGAACTTGTAGGAGTGTAAAGCGGGTCTGGATCCACACTGTCAACTTTGCGGTTCCACAGTTTATTGACCTGGGAACCTGTTTGAACCTGGACCGCATGCCCCATGTTAGTCGTAACTGTGGAGGGAGCAAAGCCTCTCATTAACACTTAATTACTGACAGTTTAGACCACGCGGAGCAGGAAAAAGCTATAGAACAAACAGGAAATATTAAAAAGGAATAGCATTCTATCATTTACATGTGAGAGCAGCATTATAGTATTTAACGCAGGTAAAATGTGCAGTAAGAAAAGAAATGCTGTGAAAATATAAAGCATTGCAGCAGAGATGCAGCAGTGAGGACGATGCTAGAGTAACTTGATCTTACAGTAAGCAAGGCCGGATTGTGGTTCGCTCCCCGCCTCCTGCTTAGTGACCTGGCGTTTGAAGCAGGTGCAGTCAAACATGCATTCAGGTCGTCTGCAGTGCAGCAGACCTCTGATTGGATGTCGTAGACTAGAACACACACAACCAAGTCTGCAGAACGCCTGACCACACTCAGGTCCAACAGGTTTAGTGTTTGGAAAAGGGACGACTTTGGAGACCTGACAGGTCGTCATCTGGTGAAGGAAAGGAGAGAACGAATCAGAATCAACTTGAAATATAAACGTGTGCTTTCTTGCTACGAAACATGACTGTTTGTGTGTCTACGAGCTAAGTATTGTTTTGTATAGGGACTGGTCGATATTGATTATTGATAATCGAAAAAGGTCGATAACCAATATCTGAAAGTTATTGTGGTAGCAGCAAACCTGCCACTCATGAAATTATTCATTCCCCCAGCAAATTTTGACTTACAGTCACTTTAAAATGTAAATACAACCTGAGAAATTGTTGTTTGAGACAATTAAAAAAAGGCATTTTTTCCATAACTTAAATTGAAGTAGTTTTCTTATTTTGCACAATGTTTACATTTAGAAATCCCTGTTGCACTTGAGAATGCATCCAGTGGGGCATCACAATAAAATTATGCATGAAATGTTGATTCCACAGCAGGAGATGTGTGATGTTACCTAAAATTAATTAAACAGCCCACATATATCGGTATCGGTTGATATCGGAATCGGAAATTGAGAGTCGAGCAGCATCGGCATATCGGCTGTTGGCAAAAAGCCAATATCGGACATCTCTATTTGTAGGTAAATTCATCTGTGCTGCTCTGCTCGGCAAATGTGCTCGTCTGTCTCTCTGTGTAAACAATGACTTTCACAGGTTGGCTGTTACTTAGATTTTACATTCAACCAATCAGATTTTCAGACCTCAGAGTGACTACAGAGAGAGAGAGCTGCCTACATCAGAGCCAAAAGTGTGCATTTAAATTATTTAGTATTTATTACTTATTGATTTATTGAACAAAATAAAAGTAATGACACAAAAATGCTAAAAATACAAATATTGACCTCAGAAATCAGTTGGGCCAATAATCAGTCGATTCCTAGTTCTCTACACCTTTTAAATATTACAGTACAGAAGCAAAGGTTACCGTCAGGTTAAGTCAGCACTGAAGAATGACAACAATGCAGGCAGCCCAACACGAACCTTTAATGAGCCTCCTGCACACACCCTGCTTGATGGAGTTTACCTGTACAGCACGCTGCATACCTGTTTAGTCAGTACGACAGACAGAGCCGTCGACAGCCTATCTGGAGTCAGCTGTGTCCTGTTAACGCCCTCTTTCATCGCCCTCATCTCCATCTGCAGCAGTCTGAGCTGGCACTTGGTGAGGCCTGAAGATTTGTGGTTCGTGCTGTGGCTCAGACCGAAGCCCATCGCTTGTCTCTGGGCGTACCCCGAGTAGAGAACAGGTGATCTGCAGGAGCAAGAACGAATAAGCAGATTACATTTCTGCTGAATAAACTGTTTATATCATGTGACTTACTGACAGAAATATTACAGTTGTAGATTTTAAACAACCAAAGTATAATTTTAGGCCAAATCTGTCCAAACTGCTCCACTGGTGCTGCATTTGGGTCGGGTGTGTTGCTTTAAAACTTTGGTAGGATTAAGAAAACATGTTTAATACAACAGAACTTACTTCAACGGCACCAAGTTCCACAAAGCCAGACAACTTTGTGTTAACTGGGATGATGGGGTTTTTTTACAAGTCGTCACTCAAGATGAACGTCAAGACGCATTTCACTGCCAGGTGTGACCTGATGAAAATAAACTTTTGTTTTGTTGCCTGAGGTTTCTCAATTTGGCATCTGTTAGTTTAAATTTGGGAATGGTTTTTAAGGTGGAAATTTCAAGAGACACCACAGGGTTTAAAAGGTTTGTTTGTATCTAGGGAAATTCCTGGAGTTATCCGAGTAATTTGATTACTAAAATTCCTCGAGGAAAAATTCTCAGAGTCAAAGCTTTATTTAATCCACTACATACAAAACTGCTGCTCACTAACTGACGGACAGCGGTCCCAGTCCAGACTCAGACGCCATCCAATTTTAAATTTGATGGGACACTTTTCCAAAACTTACAGCGTTTATCAGATCGGAGGCTGAACTTTGTGTGAGTCAGAGTTAACAGGTATGAAGGCGGTTTTTACCTTTCTTTGTTGACTCAGACTTTCTGCTTCAAACTCATCACACAAACGGGAACATTTCACGCACTGTTTGACTCATTTTCCACACAAAATGAACCGATCACCAACAGGCTGTTTTAGTGGAGAACGAGGAACATGAACATCTATGACGGTATAAAATGCTGCGACTGGAAATGATGTAAGACAGGAATGTTGGTAGAAAACTATTACTTGTATTGATCAATGCAGCTGATTATTTCTAACAGATAGCTGCACAATAAAACTATCAAACTTCATATATTTAAAAATGATATTACACTGAAGTGCATATAGGTCTGGCTTTCAATATAGTTAAAAACCCCTGAATTATACTATATATGTATAATACACCACAGATGTTTGTATTTATTCAAACCAATCAGTCGTCTTGGGAGGAGCTAGAGGATGCGGCTCCCGTGTTTCCTTAAAACAGTGAAAGGGGAATTGTTTTACATCCAATATGTCAAGACCAGACATTTAAATGGATAACCAATCAAAAAAGAAGGGCTGCCTTAGTGTATGATCCAAATCCTCTGGAAAAACTGACATTTTCAGTGGGGTAGGTCGCTGCAGTGAAGCGGAGTGAGAAATGGAAATAGAGGAGAAAGCCAACTGACTAAAGTGCTCAATGGCAGGTTTTTACCCACATCCTATATCCAGTGAGCCAGACTATAACACGTGATACCTGAAAATGTAGGATTTTGCAGTATTTTTTGCCATCAAGATGTGTCATCACAGGAAATTTGGATTTCTCACTATTAATACTAAAAAACTGACTTTTTTATCAAACATATAGCCACAAGTTGCACTCAAATTCCCACAAGAACCAACTGAAAAATATGAGCAAATGTTGACAATTTTCAAAGATGACAAATGATAAAACCATCCCTACCTCTGTGAGACCTCGGCAGTGCAGCTGGATGCAGAAGCAGCAGCTGGTTGAGCATTTGATGAAGCGGACTGGGGTCGAGACTCGGTTTCTACTTCTTTGGGGGCTTCAGGACTTGTCAGAGGAGGAGGTGATGTCAGAGCATAGTACAGGAGGGGTTTATGGGAAAGAGGACAAGGTCTAATGGCCCTGAATGGGAGTCTGGAGGCGGCGTTTTGCTGCTTGAGGATGCTGTCCAGAGTCTTCACGTAGCTGGAGCTTTTAGCCGGCAGCTGATAGGAAACCGAGCCCTCCGGGTCGGTGGAGAAGGCAGCAGCTCGCTCGCTGATCTGCTGAGCTTCGTTTTCCAAGTACTCGTCCAACATGTTGCTGCAGAAGGCGGACAGGTTCTTTTGTGATGCTGTTGGAGGGAAAGAATAAAGAGACTTTAATTTGCATTCAACTGGTTGCAGTTCAGTTAATCTTTTGGTGATTAGAGCGACTCTGCTAAAGTCGCTGCATGATAAAAAGGGAAGCTGCAACAAGCTGAGCAAAAACCTCACCTTCACTGTTAGAGGGAGACGTCTCTTTGCTTCTTATGAACTTGTTCTTCCATCCTTTTATTTTTGTCACGTCGCTCGTCTTTCCTGTTCGGGAGATGAAGGTTAATCCCTCATCTGTGAAGGAAACACACAGCGTTGGGCCTTCAGTTAAAGAGAACAGCACACAAACACACTAAAAGCTTCACATTGTCTGATGTGATGGCCGTGCCCACAGCCACACAAAAGCTTGGAGCATTTACATACTCACCAACACCATTACCACATGTTTAGCTACTTAAACTACAACACAGTTTGTTTTGCTTAAAACTGTTTATTAGCACTTTGACAACACACTGTTTTCTGGATGGAGTGCACATTTAGTTTACATTGTTTATCATTTTGCTCTTTGTTTCTCCTTTCTTTGAGTTACCTGGCTGCTGTGGGGCATTTTCTGCTGGGAGACAAACAAAAGATGGGGCTGAGGGTGGAGCAGGGCTTTATGCTGAAGACCCTCCCCCGGACCAGACCAAGAGCTCTTACATCACGGGGGGGATGAAGTTTTCATTGTGTTAAGGCCACTACACACTGCGATTTTTGGTTGTCCCAGAAGAAAGATAATCGTGCCGATATCTTTGGTCTTGGCTCTGAAGCAGTGGTACTACGTCGCACTGAGATAGGTTCAAGGACAGCCGTTGTCGTGGTCTTACGACCAAAGTCAAGCTGCGATAGTGTCAGAAATTTGGGTGACCGTCTCACAGTGTGACTACTGCTGCTGCTACGACAACTAACTAACCAGCAGAAATGCAGGATGAAATGACGTACTGATCAGCACGACAGACACTAAACCCAAATAAATGATTTGCGGTGACACGGGCAAAACGCATTGAAACAAGTGTGTGGAATTTAAACAAAGAAGACAGCCAAGTAGAGTGGTGGCAGCAGAAGCCTTTTTGACGTGTCCCCCAGTTCGTACCACAACCGGACAAAAAAGGATGCACCGTGTCCATATGCTTGGTCCTTCTCCTTATTTTGGGATTTCTCTCCGAACATAAATGTCACCAGGGCAAGTACTGCATTCATGTTTTGCTAGTTTCTCTGTGAGTGAAGGAGCTCCGTTGATGCTTTGGTGGTTTATATTTCATGGATGGACAGGGCACGCTTATGACGTTTTATTCTTGTGCATTCATGTCACTCCTGCACATCGTAGGCTGCGATTCAGTTGGGTTTTCATCGTGCAATCTACACAGAGAAAATTTCACGTTGTGCCCAAAGATCATTAGATTCATGCTGTACAGCGTAGCAAGCTGTGAACTTATAAGATTATTAAAATCACACAGTGTGTAGAGGCCTTTAGTTTCAGTTATTGTGTATATGGTTTTCCCCCTGTGTGTTAAATGTGGTCTGATCAGCCACTATATACGTTGCCCCAGTGTCTCATTCTGGCTGGTGTGTTAGTTGAGCTGGTGTCTAGTTTTTGTTCGCCTTATTTTCAGTAGAGTTATATTTGGCTAACCTCTTGTAAAGGGCCCTATAACTTTAATTTCATTACCTTCAGTCATTTGATTTGAAAAACCTACTTTTTATTAATCTTCAAATCTGTGTTTTTGTGCTTGATTGCTTGATCCACGATATCTGAATTTAATTTCCATTTTACTTTCTCTATTGAAGAGAAAATTAGCTTCTTTAAAAGCAACCACATTTGCACATTTATTGGGTTTTAATTATATTTTTGGGGTCTACTAGAATATGTTTGTTCATTTTAATGTGCCAAAAAATTAGCATTTTTCCTCATACTGTGCATTACTGCAGTTCTTACCATCAGTCTGAAACACTCAGTTTATCTCCTGTCTCTTTAAAATCCCTGATTCATCAATCTTGTCATCTGAGTTGCACCAATATTCCTAAAAGAACTAAATAAAGTAACTGAAGTAAATATAAATAAAAATAAAGTCATAAAAATGAAGAAACTGAAACATGTTATCACTGGCCTGGCTTTGGAATGTTATCAGGATGCTTCAAGAGCGATACGTTCTGTTTGGAAACCGTCATCTAGGCTCCTGATCTGCAGGAGGTCAGGAAAGGTAGCACAAAAAACAGCAGAAATGCCACTAAGGAAATGTCATAGCAATCCACCTAACCATTTCAGAGCTATTCCTGGACCACATTGCTAAACTAAGATCCCCTGTTTCTTCCACTTTAACATCATCAAGGCTTTAATGTGACATGAATGACAAACTACACGAGACACGCAGGAAGGAGGTAATTTACCGCACTAAGTACAGGAGACTACCTGCAAATGTGCCATCTAAACTTAGAAAGAGAGGGATAATTCCACTGAGAAAGAGGGAGCAATGACACTGAAGTATGTTGCTATGTTTAACCAGTCTCCATGGCAGAAATGCTGGGTGTAATTACACTGATTCACCATTACTCTCTTTCTGATCACAGCTGATTTCTAACATCTGTCTCTGAACACAATCCTACACCAGGAACCACCCATGTTTCATTCATAATACAGGTCAAACCTCATGCCTCATCCTTCAACAGGCGATAAATTTGAAGCATGCTGAAACCTACAGTAGGTTTTATATATCCTGTTTCCAGTAGCTCCATAGCTGTGTTAAGATTGGAGAATGGTCTGACTTCACCTCATTCTGCTATAGGAGGAAAAAAAGCTCTGGGTTGTATTTCTAAATTGAAACCGAAAATGCAGAAGATGAAGGACAAGCATGTCAGAACATGTTGAGTCGATCAGCTGTAGTACCTGGTTGTGTCAACAGGTGGAGTTTCTCATTGATGAACACTGTATTGACCCAAGGAAGCTGTCACTGACTACTGGCATTTCAAACAGAGAGGAGTGTGGGACTTTAGCTAGGTCAATATTACTGAGGGACTTTTGAAGTCCATGGGATGTATCTTGCATACATTTTAGCTACAAGTTAAATAATAATGTGCGTTATCTTCATGATGATGTCTTTACAAATTCCATAATTATTTATTATGGAAACAATCACTTAAGAAAAATGACTGGATATCATTAAAATGTCAACTAAATAACCATCCCAACATAATAATAACCACCTTCTAATTAGCTAAAAAATAATAAAATTAGCTTTTTCAGAAATAGTTTTGATTGTGTTCTTTGTATTAAATTGAGATAATCATGACAGATATTTCTTTTTGCCAATATATCAAATTTTATGTGGAAAATAACAAATTGTATCTGTGTCCCAGAAATCACTTTCAACTAAGTTCCCCATTACAGAAACACCTCTCAAGGAAGTGTGTTAATTCCAGATCACATGACCTGCTCCACATGATGTCATTTCCTCCTGAAGAAAAGACTGGAAAGACTCCAAGGCTTTCTGAGTTATTTAATATAAAGTAGTGTGTGAGTCAAGTGTCAACAGGTTTACTACAATATCTTTATAAATAACTTTTAATTTCCATTTTACTCAATTGTATATACAATGTTTTAGAAGAATCTTTGTGTAAAAATACCATGTGGCATTTGGTTATAGGAAGCCATGTTAATTTTAGGTCTGAAAACAGCAAAAATATCAACTATGATACCAAAAGTCCTGCAATTATACATTGACCCAGCTCATAAAGGGCCACCATGGAAGTCTTCGGTGATGCTTAATGCCTACCAGGTAGCATATATACTGAATTTGCTTCCTGTGAATGACTAAATGGTGAAAAATGCTGCCAATTACTGGATAAAGAACTTATTTAAAGCTTGCTTTCCTGCTTTAAGCCAATCAGAACTGTTCTGGGTGGTACTAAGATCAGGCTTTACACAAATTTAACTCTTTGGCAAATCTCAGGTTTTCACCCAGACCAGGTGAGAGAGAATAAAGAGCAACTAAGTCTGAGTATTTCAGGAGTTAAATGGAGAAATTTCACTCTAGAGCACAATTTAAATTCCATGTGATGCTACAAATGAGCGTTTATGTTTAGTTTGACTCTTTTGACTGTTTGAAGCATATGTTGTGTTTGTCTGTTCAGAGGATTTTAGGACACAGAGCTGCCTAAGTAGAGTGCTGCTGTCAAATTTTGCCATTTTTTTCTTGATTGCTTTTTCCATATTTTTGTCTACTTCAGCTTTAAAACAACTCAAATAACAAGTGCTTCTCTCTAATCTCTACATCTGTTTGTTTTCTTACTATGACAACAAAGCAGCAGCAAAAAATTATCCACAACAGGCAGCATATTGTGCAGAGCTGAGCTGAAAATGTCACGTCTCTGTGTCCAGAAAAGCCCGAGGAAGATCGGTGGTCTTACCTCCAGGAGACGGAGCAGCGGTGTTGTTTTGTTCTGGCAGACTTGGAGGCGGCAGCGGCAGAAGAACCCCTAAATACTGCAGGTCGATGGACTTTGAGGGGTCGAGGGAGCTCAACTTTAGGCCAACTGAAGAAAAAGGAGACAAATACAATTTATTCACATTATCTTTTTGGATGTAACCTGCTCAAACACCAGGGCGTTTATTTGCGAACTGACCCTCCTGCAGCACAGGATGGATGACCTGTCGGTGTTTGAGGAGTCGGAGGTCGTTCAGCAGCACAGCTTCTAATCGAGCAATTTTCTCCTCATCAGTCTCTGGAGTCACCTCCACCTCTACCTCCACTAAAGCAGCACAGAAGTGTTCAAAACAGATAAAGAATATGACTTTTAACTTGTGCAAATAAAGTAGATCTATTAAGGGAATCAAACCTGCTCGTAAACAGGCAAAAAATACGCAAGAACAGGTCAAATCATCAAATTTTTACAACAATTCCTGCTCAACCATCTACAATTGGACTAAAATCTTACAGCATAAAATATGGATGTTTATAAAAATTCCTTTGACAGTTTTGTTTGATATATATCAAACACTTGATATATCAAACAATATCCTTTTTTCGAAATGAAATTGCTCATCAGCCCACTTTCAGCATTTTTTATCATGCACTGAAGCAGATTAAACAATCTCGGAACCTCAAAACCTGAAATTTTCTGTTATTTCTCATGTAATTTCTTCAGAATCTGTTTACATATTGTTGGACAAATTGGTCAAATAATGTCTGATTACAGGTGAGTTGAAATATCATAATAATAATAATAATAATAAAACCCTTAGAAGATTCAAATAAATATAGATCTTTACATCTCTCACTCGTCTGCTTCGACTCCTTTGGCGTTGTTAAGGAAATTGGAGATGCTGGCGATGAGGCCGACTTGTCCCTGACGTGACCCTCAAGAGCTTCCTGTTACATAAAAATACATTTAAATACTTTAAAGGACAGTGAGGAGCCTCAACAAAGAACTTAACACGCTTATTTTTGAGTAGACGGATTACTGGAGGAGCATAGTTTGGATAAAATGAAGATTCTTTGCAGTCACTTGCTGTATTTTCACCTTCGAGGTAAATGACACAAACAGCAGGCCTTCTACATCATCCAGCTCCGGTTGCATAGCGACTGTCGATGATGGGCTGTGGGCTACTGTGGGGGAGGCAGCCATTGCCTTCCACTCTCTTCCCCGGGAATTCGCCCAGCGTCTGTTGATCCTCTTCCTCCTCTTGCAGTACCGAGGTGATGAACCCGGGGTGGACGTGGAGAAGACCGGAGTGAAGAGCCTCGGTGTGGGCACCGTCCAGATTTTTAAGCCTCGCTGGGCCTCAGGGGTGACGCTGGTGTCGACGGGTTCCTCTTTGGGTTCTTCTCGTTTTTCGACGAGGACGAGTTCACCGAGGGCATGTCGGCCTCGGATGCAGGGGACAAATGGTCTGTCTCTACCAGAAGCGTTGGACATGATGGGCTTCAGCACCAGTCTGGTCATGACCTCTGGTGCATTCGACGGACAAGCAGAGATGCTGGAATTCCTTGTGCTGCAATAAACATATAAACAAATATTATCTGGATCAATATATAATTGTGGGACATTTTGTAACATAGTTCACATTTATCAGAGTTGACATTTTCAGACCTGCCAACCATGGCGAAATATTTTGAGTACCACTTAATCTCACGCACGCACGCGCAAACATGCACGCGCAAACACGCACACAGAGCTCGCGCTCATGTCGATAGGAAAAAAACTCTCCGTGCTTATTTCCCCGATATGACATCGTATTTTCAATGTGAAAGTAATGTTATTAACAGTACATATTTGCCAAAAGACACACACGTACACTCACGCGTGCACACACACACACATACCATTTTACCGTTTTAACCGCCAGCTGCTGCAGGTGGGGGCACGGGGAACGGGGAGAGAGGCGGAGGGAGGCAGAGGACAGAAGACAGCGGGCCAACAAGGGTTCGGCTACTCTAGGATGATTGGTTGAAATTGCACCACTACACTGCTGCATCGTTTTGTCAGGCATGAGTATTGCACGTCCACATTTCTAACAGCACTCGCAGATGTCTGCAGCTTTTTGAGTAGTATAATGAGGCGGAGCGTACCAGCGTATTTTGATGTCAAATTGCGTACCTTCTACGCAAAATGCATACAGGTTGGCAGGTCTGCATTTTTGCTGTTTTCAGGCGTAAAATCAACATGGCCGCCTATAGCCAAACACCACATGGCATTTTTACTCAAAGATTCTTCTAAATATTATGTATACAATTGAGGAAAACTGAAATTAAAAGTTATTTATAAAGATATTGTAGTAAACTTGTTGACGTGCGATAAATCCACACTTGACTCACACACTACATTATAATAAATAAGACAGAAAGCCTTGGAGTCTTCCAGTCTTTTCTTCAGGAGGAAATGACATCATGTGGAGCAGGTCATGTGATCTGGAATTAACACACTTCCTGGAGAGGTGTTTTTATAATGGGTAACTTAGTTGAAAGGGATTTATTTGTTACTTTCCACATAAAATTTGATATATTGCCTAAAAATAAACATCTGTCATGAATATCCCAACTTAATAAAAAGAACACAATTAAAACAATTTAATAAGCTTATTTTATTACTGTTTAGTTAATTAGAAGGTGGTTATTATTAGATTCAGATGGTTATTTAGTTGACATTTCAGTGATATCCAGTCAGTTTTAATTCATAATGAATTAATAATTGTTTCCATCATAAATAATTATGTAATTTGTACAGACATGATCATAATGAACAAAAAACATTTTTCTTACTTATGATAAAAATGTATGCAAGATATATCCTATGAACTTCAAAAGTCCATCAATTATATGTTGACCCATTTATTGACACTAAAGACATAAAATGATTCAGTGATGATCCCAATAGAAAAACATTCATTTGTGATGATGCAGCTTGTTGTAATGATACTTTAATAAATTAATTCCAGCAGCTGAATTGGGAAAAGGCCACCCATTACCTACAACTACGCAGATGTCATTCTATAAAACATCAAATTTGTCAATCAGAATTTCAGCAACTGTTCTTACTAGGAGCCACTCTACTAGACTTCCCTATATCTAATATGCTACTTGTTCCTATTATTACACTCATTATTCGTATATAGCTGCACCATAAATGATCACCCAGAATGTATTTTATTATAAACACTGCAGCAATAACGGAACAAAAACATGTATGTACTAACAGACCTGAAAGCCAACATTTTAACATCTGGATTACAAGAAACACAACCTATATACTCACATAATAACCACCTATTTTTCAATTATTAGTAGTAAAACGTGAGTGAAAAAAAAATCCAAAAGGCCTCAGATAGTTTTTTGTTTGCATATAACCCCACATGTAATCTCAACATATCAACAGCATGATGAAACATCCCAAGCGAGAGAAGGTACAGTATGGTAATTTTTATGCTGCTTTGCAGCTTTTCTTGATAACTGAGGCAAATGAGAAACATGTAGCCCAGTACCATGTATAAACTTATGACGTGCATTTTCCATTAGATTTTTTTATGTCTTCTTTGCTCATGTGTTTTACCTCTTGTGCTACAGTGACTGATTTGAATCCAAAAATGCAGGTCTGCTTTGGTGGGTGATGGATAGGAGGACGCAGGGTTCCAGACTGCGACTAAATGGTCGCATTTTGCGACAAAAATTTGAGCGAGTGCGAGTAAATTTTTCATCTATTTGCGCATGTGCGACCAGTAAATTTGCCGACTTTTTAAATTACTATTGAATATTTTTTTGTTGCTTACAAACTTCTGCTCCACACTTCAGCCCAGTATACAGTAATGTAAAAATGAGCTGGTTTACCAACCGACATTAACTCCAAAAGAAGAAGAAAGAAGACGAACACCAAAGAAGAAGAAAGCGGGGGACGAATGACCATAGATATGAAGAGCTATATGAATGACGGTGAAGCTTCTGATGATTCACAAAGCCTTTATTTATGTTCAGCCTTATTTTGAACATTCTTGTTCCGATTCCAGCTGCTTCTAAGTTTAGACACATCCTTTGCTGGACAGCAACAGCGTGGAACTGTTTTCTTTCATCTTTATGTGAATTTTCGGACTTTTCAGCAGCGTCTTCGTCATGTCAAGAAACCTCTTTTTAGAGAACCACTTCCTGTGCGCTGAATAGACCCTGTGCACGTCAAAATGCTAACTTCCGGGTTCTGACCGGGAGGGCTTACAGGTCCTTCTGGAGGCTATTTCACAGCATGGATAACATGGAATCAAAAAAGAAAAACACTGTTTTATGGGCGAAACAAAAAAATCAGATTTCAGCGCGTTCAAGGTCGATATGAGAGGTACTGTAGTGTACCATTATGTTCGGCTTCTGGTGTTTATAACGGTTCTATAAGCCTTCAACGTTTTCCAAAAGACCGGCATTTGTGGGCTCAGTAGATTGCCAAAATTAGACGAAAAAAAATGTTTCACACTGAGCTGAGGATCGGGAATATTAGTGCATAGTCACTGATCAAACAGCAAATATCTGATAAACTATAACAACAATCCGTGCACTCTTCAGTCATTTGTTATTCCGTTTTGACACCTAATCAAATATAGAGGAAATCCAAGCATTTATTTGTCATTTTGTTCAAACAAAACTACAAATATAAAATGCCTTGCTGAACTCGACTAAGTACCAAAGATTAAAGTGTAACGTGGATTCTACGTAGTAGCTAACTAAGCAAAAAATAGTAATGTATAAATACTAGAAAATAAAATGATAAGGTACATGTTTGGCAAGCCCTACAGTTAAGCTAGCGCCAGTTATGTAGGATGCGATGCCACTTACCTTCAAAGTTATGTATATACTGGGATATATAAAATCTGAATCCCTTTTCCCATTTGCTTTGAGGAGCTGACGAAAAATCATCAACGAGACGATAAACATTGTCAACAGAAATTTTAGGCAAGTTGCCTAGGCATCTGGAAAAGTAAAGTGTACTGCTGGCTTCTTCCATTTTGACAGCGCTGTAAGCGGGACCGGAAGCAACTGTAGCACCCGGAGTTTTTCAACTGGAACTAGCACATGCTATCATGCACAGGGTGTATTGGTCACAAAACCAAAGTTCGTAGCATTAAGAATACGCCTTCAAAATAAAAGCCTGGAGGGAAAGGTTATTTTAACACTAGCAAAACAAAGGCTTTCCAAAATTGATGAACTGATCTAAGAGTAATTTACATGTGATTCAGTATAAATACATAACATGCATAAAGGTTTCATCCGTCGGAAATGATACGTAAACTGAGCAGCCTTGGTGGAGTACTGCGCTCTGAGTGCTTTTCTTGTTATGTTGTGTCAACTGCTGCACAGTAAAATGTGAATTGAAAACATAGTTTCTGCATTTATTGTGCAAGTATTTATCAGTAATACAGTTAAAATGAGAGGAAACGTGAATATTTACTTTGCAAGTCGATTTTGGTGTGCGCCCCTAAATTTTCTGTTTGCGCTCCTAAAATTTTAAGTTAGGAGCCACTGCGCTCCTAGGAAGAAAAGTTAGTCTAGAGCCCTGGGATGGTCTGGGTGGATACGATGACATTGAATGAACACAGTGCACTGTTTTGTATTATTGTGAAGATCTTCTCTGGACAAATCTGGATGACAGAAGCTTCTAAAAATCGCAATTTTTCATCGATAAAGCAAGTATTAGTGAGAAAATTCAAACAAATCCTACCTCAGATCCACTGCTTCCTGTTCGTCCTCTTTGGGTTCCTCAGCAGGTTGTAAATCTGACTCCTGAGGTTCCGTCTTCACCACCGGTTGGGCCTCGGTGCTGACCCGCTGCAGACGAGGGTTGTGTCCGTCCTCCCTGAAGCCCTTCGCGAACGGGTTGTGATTAATCTTCAGCTGTGTGATCCTAAAGTTCTGGTAAGTCGTCACGGCCATGAACTCGGTCTGCGGGAACGTAAACGTCATGCTTTCTGGTCCCATTACCACCGGCTTATCTGCTGTGGGCTGGTTTCCATCCAGCACCGGGATCACGTGTAGTCTGGGGATGTAGCGGTGCATGGAGTGCAGGATTATATGTCCGTCCTGGTCCTGGGAGTTGTTGGTTAGTTTGAGCTTGTAGAACGACACCAAACAGCTCATCCACTCGGAACCTCGACACGGTGAGTAGTGGTGGGAAAAGGCTCGGATCAGACCCTGACTCTGATGCTCCGCCGGTCCGTGGATCTCCCATTTGGAGGTGCTCCATCGGTACCTGTACTGACCAGATGGGACTATAGAAAGCACCAGATTGTACTGCTGGTCTGGATCCAGTCCAGCCAGGCGGTAACGACAGTACGGGAACATGCGGCGTCCCTGTTTGGTGAGAATCATCTCGGTTCCACAGCTGTAGAACTGCTTCCACACGCTGTTGTTCTCCAACGTGACGCTGATGCCTTTAAAGGTGAGCACGGCAGGAAAATTGTTCTCCAAGTCCGCCGTGCCGAATGTTGTGGACGGCACTGAAGAAACCCACGATTCCGACGTGAGACTCGTCACAGAGCAGGTCAGCGAGTCGGACGCTGAGGCGATACATGAGGTAGCTGGGCTGATTTCTGAGGTGGAGGTCGCAGCGGGTTTGGCTGGACTGGCTTCAGCAGGTGAGGACAGGGCAGAGCTGAAGTCATGACTCGCAACGGAAACAGCTTTGCTCTCAATACCTGCCTCACTGCTGAAATTATGTCTAGCAGTGGCAGGAAAGGACGGAGCTGAAGATGGGATGGAAAAACTCCCCGATTCATCCTCCGCCACCAGACTGCCCTCCATGGAGGCAAGTTCAGAGTCGGACATCGTCACACTGCATCTGACACCTGAAAACACAGAAAAAATAACATTATTGGAAGCACACAGCAGCTACATGCAGATTCAGGATTAAATCAGACAGAATCATCTGGCAGGAAAAAGGACAAAAATAATATAATGAATGCAGACAGACGACGGCAATTAGAGCTCATCGGAGCAGAACAAACGCTGGCAGAAAGGAAATAAGAGCCGGAAAGATGCACTGAGAAATGTAAACAAACCAACAACATGCCGCTTCACTACAAAATGGTTGAAAATTAGTACAATTGTTTGCAGAGAATTTTACCTGAACTTTAAGGCAGTTTCCATGTCAATTTACAGAAGAAGCACTGGCTGAATAGCAACTGAGTTTGCAGCGAGTTGTAGCATCAAAATCTCCATCTTATTACCGGTATTTACAATGTGGTGACTTCTGTCTAATTTTTTTATGGTTTTTAAAGAATGTTATTTTATCTGTCTCATTGTAATTGCACAGGGGAACAGCCGTTTTGCATTTTACGGAACATACTGTGAAGCATGTGACATAAAAAATCTTGAATCTGACTCTTAACTAACCTTCAAATCTCTCTCTACCTTGCTTAAAAAGATATATCACTTGTATGCATGTTACTATGTCAGTCGACTATTGTTTTATCCTTTGTACTGTGCTCATTTTATTTTGTTGTTTTGTCTGCATTTGTATTGAGTATCTGCGTTCTGTAGCATCTTGAAACTTGCTGCTACAGAAAAAAGCCAAAAGCATTGTAGCTGTTAGTAAAGGGGCACTAAGACAAAGTCTTCTGTGAGGATTAATGACCTCCAGCTACTATGTAGTAAATTTGGTGTTTTTCCATTTTTGTACTTACATATCTTTCTTGGCATCTTGAAACTTGCTAATGCCTAAATAAATCATAATTATTACTATTTGCTGTGTTATAATGGGAGTTTAATCGCTAACAGAGAACAATATGATCAAGCTTTTACATTATTACTGTTTGCTGATGTTGTCAAAAACTGATAATCGACTTAATGTTTATTATTGTGGGTTTAAAATGTGGTTTATAAGTGTATAAGTAATATTTTTGCCCACCCCTTTAATGCACATAAATAGGGAAACAATAATTAAAACACTGTAAAAAAAAAAAAAGTCCTCTTCACTAAAACTTATCTCTGTGTATTAAACTTACACATTTAGAAGTTCTTTTTCCATGACAGACCTTACTCTAAGCTGCTCACGAATGACTGAAGCTGTAAAATTACTCTAGATTAAACAATGAAGTTGTACTATTGGGGAAATTCAGCCAACATGTTGGAAACAGAAACAAATTCTAAAGAATAATGATATAGACAGTCCTGCATGTTGTGTATTGGTTTCTTACAAACCCTTCAAGTCTGAATTTGTGTTTTTGAGCTGGTCAACAATATGCTGCTGCTTTGTTTACATCATATGTCACTCATGATGTGTCTCCTAGTGTATAAAAACCAACGTATGGGCACGTAAACAAGGTCAAAAAATTAATTTCACTTGACAGAGTCTTTAATAGAACCACAATTCCTGCTCATTTAAATGAAGACATCAGTGAGGTCAATACAAAGCATTGACTTAACGTAATTTAAAATTAAAGTTTGTTCAAATGCCGGTTTCTCATGCCGCTGCTGTGTGAACGTTTGAGCATCAAACTCCTCAGAATCTGATCCGTTTGATTCAGAGAACAGCTCTTTGTGTCCAGTAATAATCAGACGGCAGCGGAGGAACTTTGGGACTTCGGCCTCGTGAAAAATAAATTAGCTACTAATGGAGAAAGTATAATTTATTTACAACCCGTGGATACAAGAGGTCTTTGGGCATGCTGATGCTGACTTCTCTTACCAGGTATGTAAAACATGAATTATAAAAGATATCTGACATGAAAACATGCATAAATACCTATATATAAAGGCCTGCTATGTCACAGGGATCATCCAAGATGTCAGATATGTTTATATTTTGGAGAAACTTGAAGATTAATGAAGGGAAATTGCAAAAACAAACCAAAGAAAACAACCTGTCCATTTAAAAGGTGGGACTTTCTGTATTATTGTTCTTTTGCAGCATTTACAACATGAATGACTGAATTACTCCATTATAAAAACCTGATATCGTGTATTATAGAGTAAATTTCGAGAGTTTGAGCAGAGTTGTAGGTGAGCTGGTGTGCTGGAGCTGCAATGAATGAGTAGATTCTAGTTACACTGAATTCATTATAAAGCAGTAAGGAATTATATTCATGGTGAAAGCTTTGTAATATTACCATATTTAAATTGTGTAGGAGTCACAATTTTGGTAGGGATAGTCATTTTTTTCCATTAAATACCCACTGAATCAAATATAAAAATGCTATTTTTGTACTAAAAAGTTCATAAATTATGTGGGGAGAATATAATTTATAGGCCCCATTTGAAAATATTACGTTTATATTGGTATGGTGTGACATATTTTGTCTTTGTCAAACAGCTGCAGCTGCTATGATTCCTTTTTTGCTAGTTTTAGTAAAGCTTCAATTAATTATCCATTCAAAATACCAAAAAAATAAATCAAGAACAGCTCTTCCCAGCCTTAGTTTAACACTAAGACTGCATGTAATTATTTTTTTCAGTGTTGGTTAATGTGAATTTTACTTTTGTGATCGATCATTCAGTTGTTTGGACTTCAAAACATCAGAAAAAGGTGAAAAATGTCTGTTTCCTTATTGCTCAAGATTACATGCGTCTTGATTTGTCCACAACCTGGTTTAAAATAAGGCGGAAAGACCCCAGAAAATATTCATGTTTAGAATAGAATAGGAAGTTTTAAACTGAATTATTGTTCATCAAAATAGCTGGTGACTAATTTAATAGTCAAGAGGCAATCGATAAATGGACATAGGTGTGCTAATAAACATCAATAAATGACAATTTCACCTGCTGAATGGTGCAATATGTCATCATCAATCCACTAATTAAATTAAAACGCATAATTAAAATGGGGGAAAACTATCACCTGAAGAACAGCACCCCTGAAAAGCACTTTTATATAATTTATAATGAAATAATCTCTTAACAATCCCACATTTGTGCAATTTTGAAGTGTTTTAGCAGCAAATACACAAAATAGTTGGGAATACTAGTAAAAATAAATAAATAGCACCCCTTACAAGCACTTTTATATCATATAAGATGAAAAAAAATCTTGTAATAAACCCACAGCTGGGTAATTTTAGTGTTTTAGCAGCAACATTTTTTAAAAATGTAGGGAATATTAATAAAACCAATAAATAAACCACAAATATATTAAAGTGTAGTTGATCCTATATGTAGAAAAACTAGACATTGGTTTTCTATATGTGGAAACACATCGAAATTGCAGAAATCCTTGCATAAGTAGCAAATATTAATACTGAAAATACCGATATTGCATAAATTCTATTGATAGTGCAGATTCCAGAAAACAGTGATGCTGCACAGACTCTACTGTATGTACATATACTGGAATACAGACACTGCTGTCTGAGTGTTTTGGAGCTGAGCTTAATCATTTCTGCTGGCAGTTTGAGAAAAGTGGACTTTGCTTTCTTGACAACTTCTCCGTTTCTGACCAATCGGCTGCCTGATGAGACGCAAACAGGCCTGATTCCAACCGAAAGCAACAAAACGCAGCTTTCTGCTTTTAGAAACACCAATAAAACCGACAGAAAGCGACCAATCTCTAGAGGAAGCCGGTGTTGTTGTCGTGCTGTCCCCCGCCGCTGCTCCCGGTCACACCAGTACAAAGATGCTGCAGCCCGAAAGGTGTTAATCAGCCCGAAGAGCGAATAAAAGCCCATCAAACCGGCGCGTTTCCACCAAAAACCCACCAAGCCGATTCCCTCCAAAACAAAGCGGTTGGTTTGAGTTGCCACACAGCGGCTCTTTCTTCCTCACACGCCGCGGAGAGCAGCAGCAGCCAGGCCGCTCCGCTCCGCCGCTTCGAGCAACTTGGAAAAGTTGCAGGTTTCAGAAGCGAGTCTCACCTTTTTTTCGGCTTCGCGAAGCCTCGTGGCCCCGGACGGAGGCGGTTGGCGGCGGCACGGAAGACGCGCTTCCTCCGGTGGAAACTCCACAAACTGTTGCGCGGTGGTCGGTCGTCGCGGCTGGAAGCGGCCTCGGCAGGATCCCTTCGAGCACAAACGCGAAGTGGCAAATGGAGGCCGAGCGCGGAGCCACGCCACGGAGCTCCGACCCGGAGAGTGCACGCTGCGCAGCCAGAGCGCATGCACGACACCTCCACCCCCCACAACACCCCTCCTCCTCCTCCCTCCTCTCTCAATGGTGCGTTATTCCCGGGCCGTGAGGGAAGCGGGAGTCCGGTGCGAGCGCCATCCCGGACGCTTCCATCCTCCTCTTCCTCCTTTTTCTTCCTCCTCGACTTTTACGCGGCTTCGTGTGCGAGTTTGCGCGTCAGTGTTGCAAAGCGCGACACTTTCTGTGCGTGTTTCCTCCACTTCTCCACCTTTTTCTCACCCCCTCTCTCCCTCTCACACGCACAACACACACACACACTCACGTGACTTAGCACGTTCACCACCAT
This sequence comes from Acanthochromis polyacanthus, assembly GCF_021347895.1. NCBI lineage: Eukaryota > Metazoa > Chordata > Actinopteri > Pomacentridae > Acanthochromis > Acanthochromis polyacanthus. Next base: position 5,819,921 of record NC_067128.1, read on the forward strand.
GGCGGTACCAGCTCCAGGCAGCCCAGTGCGCAAACTCCCCCCGAGGACGAAGCTGGACCGGTTGGTGGTTCCATCACGGAGGCTCAGGCCTCAATAAAACCCGTTAAAAATCTAATTTACAACACATTAGAACCACTGCCCCTTTTGCATGTCGAGACACCGAGTCACAGTTTCTCTTCATGTCAGTTGGTTTTGGCTTCACTGTGCGTAAAGACGCCGCAGAACTGCGCACCACTTTGTTTCGGGATGAAAATAGCGAAAACAAGCATTAACCCAAATACAACAGAATTTTATTGCACGGGAACACTGTTTTGTTGGCTTCACCAAAGCAGAAATGTAGCCCAGTAAAACAAAATGTATAAGCATGTTTAAATTTGTATCCATTTTAGCACGTTTAATAAGATTTTTGTTTGTAGGAATTCTTCTGTGTTTGCATTTTCAAGAAACAATACAAACTATTGTAAAATATTACAGAAATGATGCATAAAAAACACAGCTGAGGTCTCCTAACATGCATCACTGTCTATATGTGACCAAATTCTTCTTTGTAGAGTGAAATAACTCAAATGCAATGGAAATTAACTTGCAAATGGTTCATGCTCTAACTGAAAATAAAGGTGAAAAACTGATAAATAACCTAAAAGTGGTGAATCATCTTCACAGCTGCTTTTGTCAAACACTCATTGCTATTTCTCACTCGTGGATTGAAAGAACAAGAAGAAAAGCAAAACTTTTAAATGTTTTGCCACAAGGAAAACGTCATTCATTTCACTCCATGCAGGTGAAACTAAGCAGCATTTCCGACCAACGAGTGTCTGCTGCTGATCAGGGCGGAGTCTAACAGGACGAGGAAGTGGGAGCTCCACGTGGAAATCCCGTGTTGATGCGCTGCACACGATTTGTGCAGATAAAAAAGCTCAGTTAAACCTGCAACCTGCGCAGAAATTCACCTTTGACTGAATAGGGACAGAATCCGCGTGTGTTTTAAAAGGTAGGGCGGATTTTAAGAGGTTTCCTATTCAGTCAACACACAAAGCAATGCCTGAGTGCAAAAAATCTCCCTGGACCTCCTTGAAATATTTCTGCTTTTTCACTTCACACAGACACAACATGTACTCACAACAGTATTGTGCCTAAAAAATAAAATGTTGTGCACAATAAATATATGTTTTATGGGATGATAGGCAGAAACATTTAATTAAGAGATTGAAATTATGTGGGTCAATATATTATGTTATTCAACTGTCTTTTTTAACATCTTATATTTTGTGAAAATATAGTAACCATCATCACCGTAGAAATAAAATTTGATCAATTAATTAAATGTTTTATGGACTTCAGATGGACATATTGTACTTTTTAAATTATTACATTTGTGTGACTGCTTTTGTTACTTTACAAATAAAGATTTTTGCACAGAAAATAGAAACTGTTTCTAAAATATCATGTTTCAAAGTTTATAGAAGCACAACTGAAATGATTAGTTGACATAAAACTGACTGTTTTGATGTTTCTGACAGTTTTGCGATTTTTTTATAAGCGAGAGAAACAAACAGTAAAGAAAATGACTAACAGATTGATCCATAATGAAAATAATCATGCAGTCAGAGCTTCACGTCAACCAGCTACAACAGTGAAAACCTGCTTTGACCTTAATGCACTAAAAATAATAAGAATCTAATCATACAATATATAGCAACAGAAGAGTCACAGGAGATTTTTCTGCATGGACTACTTCTAGTAAGTAAGTACAGTTTTGTGATAATACATACTTTTACTCAAGTAATGGCTTACACTTGTAAATTAATACTTTTATAGTACTTTTACTTAACCACTAAAAACTGTCAACACTGTAAAAAAAAAAATCTGATTGTTTTCCACTCTTTAAACTTGTTGGATTGATTGTTGACGCTGTATTAATATTGCAGCTCATCCAAATAAAAAAAAAACAACAACAAATCTCTACAAATATTAAGTGTGACTTTTCTTACTTATATAAAAAGAATTAAACTCATACCAACAGCTGCCAAACTGTATGAATTGAATGAATAATGACACTGATTTTGTTTAGCCTTTGAATGTTATTATGGCTTTTACATGAATCATTTTTAAACCACAAAGCATCCGGTTCATCAGACTTTGTATAAACACTTTTTATGGTGTGTGGAGGAGTGAAGGCAGTAGATTAGGTGGTGCATTGCTTCTTCATTCAAACCTGCTGATCAGGTTTAAACCCCGTTTGCATGGCTTTTGCATGCTCTCCCTGTGCCTGAATGGTTTTCTCCATGTGCTCCCACGGTCCAGAGACATGCATGAAAGGTTTGTAGTTGATTCTAAATTAGCTGCAGGTGTGAATATGAATTTTCGTGGTCATTTGTCTGTTTTTATTGACCTTTTGACCCTCGGCAGAATAAACCGAGTAGAGCTGATGAATGGATGTTTCAGTCTGAGGTGTCAAGTTTTTGTTTTGGTCATGGTCTGAGTCATTTAACATTTAGTACCTGATGATACTCAAACCCATTTTCCTAAATATGGCATTATTCAAGTTTTGTAGATTAGCTGTAGTACCTGGTTGCGCTACTGGGTAACTCCCCCACAACGCAGAGGGAGCAATCCGCCGAGAACCGTGGCCTTGGACTTGGAGGTGCTGATCAGCATCCTCGCTGCTTCACACTCGGCCACAAACTGCTCCAGTGCTCCTGAAGGTCTGAGGAAGCCAACAGAACCACATCGTCTGCAAAAAGCAGAGACGCGATCCTGAGCTCCTTAAACTGGAAATGAGCTTTTCCGATTGCATTATAGTTCCTTCTTGCCTCAAAATGACTGAGGTGTAAGTTTACTCTGTTACTTTCTCTGAAAAGCATTTGCATATTTTGCTCATTAGTCTTTCAGCATGTAGAAAGTATTATATAGACATGTAAACAAGGTAAGAAGCTTGATTTTCATGGGAGGAGGTCTTTAATATACCCGTATATTACACATTTTATAACAGCAATTTAAAGGCACCTTAAATCTCTTATCAGCAGTGATTTATTCTGAAATAAATCCAAGAAAAAAGGGACAAGTTACATTAAAAATGCTACCATGACTGATATGTGACCTTTCTGTAATAACTTTCACTTTCATTGATGCTGCAGAGCCGAACCAAGATGCCCTCATATCATACCATAATCAAACCATGTGTTTACATTCTACATGGGCTGATTTAAACTGTGCTGCTTCTGAAAGTGAGATGTTTTAAGGGACAGAACTGCTGCTTTTCCCCACTTACTATTGTGCTGTAAATACAGGCCGTGCTGGTTTGTGCACAACCCTGTAGTGTAGTACACAGATACAGCTGCCACGTGTTGAATCACACTGAAAGAATGAGTCAGTTTGTGACTTTCATTTTAGGTTACTCTGCACCACATACACTCCTCCTTATTGTCCGTATTGCAAGGCTGCTCAAAAAGCTTCCGCATGAGTGAAGAACTTTGATTTCAGCCCAAAGAGTAAGAATCCTGTCCTGTAAGCATCCAAATTCAAAACCTGATTGGAAAAAATATGAATTTATGTAAAAAAAAATAGGACTGATAATAACATTTTATTAAAAGCACTGGCATTCAAAGGCACAAATTGTATCAATGCAGTGTTATAATTTTCATTTTTGATGGCAAAAAAGGTCTACAATTGCAAAAAAAAAATGCTGTAATATGTTTTTTTTATTAAAAGACGTATTACTGAAGTCTGAAGCAACATAATACAGTTGTCAGTTGATAACATGTAATCACAAAAAGTATCTTTATTTGGAATGGAATTTTCTTCTACCTCAGCACAAAAATCACTTGTTTTTACAGCTTTTAAGGGAGAACAGGTTATTTCCAACCCCATACACATACGGAGAGATGGATGTGTAGGAAGTCGAGATAAGGAACTCAATTTCAGCCCAAAAATGAGAGTCACCCGAGCTAAACATCCACTGGAAGACCAGGTACAGAGTCCACTCCACCTGGAATAACACCATGGCTGCCAGAACAGCAACGGTGCTTCGCTGGAGCTTTGGATCTTTGCTCTTCCTGTTGAGATGGTTTGACCAGCTAACGCTCACCACCGGAGTCACCGTCTTCCTCCTCCTCAGCAGCACCGTGAGGATGAGGCAGCCAGTCACCGTGACGACGATCAGGGGCAGTAGGTAGCACATCATGGTGAACAGGTACTTGTACACTCGGTTGAGGAGGGGGCAGGAAGTCTGGCTGCACTGGAAGAAGTCTGGAGGACAACCGCTGCTGTTTCTGGTGATGTTCACCACCGACTCTTGAAGGTCCAGGACGAACGTGGGGAGGCTGAGCAGCACTGAGAGCAGCACACAAACCCCGCTCATCATCCAGGCCGACCGGATGCTGTCCAGGTATATCGGGAGATTCACCCTCCTGTCGGCGTCTCTCAACTTCTGATAGCGGAAGATGCTGATGAGGACGGTGAAGAGGATGCTGCCGATTTCACCAAACACAGTCATGAACCTCAGCAGGCGACACGACCAGGTCCCAGCAGAAAGGGAGGACATTTGAAGGATGGCAACGTCATAGATGTTTATGATGATTATTTCCTCCAGGTTTGCTGCTGCCAATCCCAGAAGAAACAGCTCGAAGGATTTAAGTCGGGAGAATCTGGTCTGAAGGATGGACAGGATAAGAAATACGTTACCCACAAGCCCTAGGCAAGAAATAACAATCCTTAAACTCAAGAGGTTGACAGCAACATCAGCCATTGTTAAAAGTTAGATGGAAATCTGCAGCTTCTGTGTTCTTGCCAAAGACTTCAGTGGAGATACAACTTTCCAGAATCAAGCAAAGGTTGTATCGCATCTCTCTCTTCCAGCTTTGCTGCATCACTGACCTCATTATCAAGTACTCAAAGATGGCATGAATCTGAATCAGTGATTGGCTCATTATAGAGGGAAAAACAAGAGGCTGCTGGAAACACTGAAGGCTGGGAGTCATTAAAGTTTTACCTCTGAGCTTTTCAAAGCTTCATCTTGAGACCAGAACAGAGTTTGACTTAAAGCAGTGACTTGTTTTTTCCACTGGTCAGCATCAACCACCTCAATTAAAACAGGAGGTGATTTATGGCCTTTGACTTTATGTGTTGTGAATTGTGAAACTGTGAACACAGATTTGGATTTTTAATCTTTAATAAGAATGCTTTTCAACAGCACCGCTGGTGTAGTGGTATCATGCAAGATTCCCATTCTTGTGACCTGGGTTCGATTCCCGGGCGGTGCATGTTTCTTAAACATCTCCAAGAGGATAATTAAAGCATATGTGCAACTTCTGAGATGTTGTGGTCTAAATATGTCAATATTTAACAGTGTAGAAAGTTGGGTTAATCAAATGCATTTAATGGCATGACCTCTAAACTTCTTGTGAGTGATTATAATTGACTACAGCTGGTGATTCCTTTGTGTCAATTTAAATAGGGTCCACTTGATAAACTCACTAAACAGCCACAAAAACTACACTGGGAAAGTATGAGGAGCTCAAGAAAGATCTGAAAAAGCAAATCACTGACTGAAACAAGTCAGGGAAGTCACTTAGAGACATTTCAAACACTTCAGATCCCAAATCATCTGTGCAAGCCACTGTTTATAAGTATAAAGTTCATGGTACATTTGTGTCACTGATCAGGAAGAAACCACAAACTATCACCTACTGCTGAGAGACAATTGGCCAGGATGGCAAAGAGTCAGCCAAGAATCACCAGAAAGGAGGTCTGCAATGAATTAGAAGTTGTCTCCTTCCTCTATAAGCAGAACCCTAAAGCTCCACCAAAGTTCGCTGCTGATTACATGGACAAAGAAATGATCCTCTGGAGGAAAGTTCTGTGGTCAGATGAAGCAAGAATTGAGCTGTTTGACCAAAATAACCAGAAATTTGCCTAGAGGAGAAAAGGTGAGGCCTTTAACCCCAAGAACACCAAACCTACCATCAAGCATGGTGGTGGCAGTGTTCTGGGGCTGTTTTGCTGCCAGTGGAACTGGTGCTTTGAACAATGTAAATGGGATAATAAAGAAGGAAGAATCACATTGTTAAGAAAAACCTCATCAGTCAGAAGGTTGATGTTGGACACAGTTGGGTGTTTCAACAAGACAGTGTCCCCAAACACATCAAAAGTCATAAATAAATGACTAAATCAGGCTAGAATTAAGGTTTTAAACTGGCCTCTTCAAAGTCCTGGCTTCAACCCTGTCAAGAACCTGTGCACTGTGATGAAGAAACAAGTCTGTGTGAGAAAGACAATACATTTAGTTAAACTGTGTTAATTATGTGGAGAGGAGAGTCAAAGATACAACAGGAGCTTGTGGGTGGCATCCACCTGAGTGAGGTGAAAATGGCCAAAGGACACTTCTATTGGCATTGCTGTATGTCTATTTTTGATTGAGTAGGTTTGATCATATCTCTAGAAATCAGAAATTGTTTTGGTGTTTACAAGAGTATGTAACTTTGCCATTTAAGTGTGCTTACCTGAAGCACTTTTGTATGTAAAGAATTCTAAAGTGAGTAAATAGAATCTAATCAATGATTGTCAGTTTTTGTGTGGTGGGTAACTAGAGGCACAGATATAATGGGTTGGGGGGCTTCTGGACCCTCCTGCTTTCACAGGATCAGTTCATGTTCAAGCTTGTCTCTTTTCGTCCTCGGTGGTCCGTCTAGGTAGCAGCCGTCCTCTTTAACCGAGCCCTGCATCCTGATTCAGCTTAATTGGGAATCCCACAGTGTGCATGTAATTAAGGATAAGCCCTACACTGGCAGTAAATGGGGAAACTGAGCGTTGCACAACGAGCCTGGACGGTTTAAAAGTCCTTCATCAGCATCCAGTAATTATCAGTCAAATAGCATCAATTGCTTTTCCTTGTTTCATCCTAATAAATTACAACACTGACTGCTCTTAAATTGATTGTATGTAATTCTGAATCACAATTTTCTTTACAAATATGCTCTGTAAAATGCAGTTTCAGCTAAGTAGAACAGAAACAACAAATTGCTTAGTTGATAGTAGGAGAAAGAATTCTTCTTAGTGTAAATTTTCTGATTTCTTTCTTCTTCTAAGACAGTAAACTGAATATCTTTGGGTTGTGGACAAAACAAGACATTTGTCATCTTGGACTTTGGGGCATTTTTCACTATTTCCTGGCATTTTAGTGACCAAATCAATAATCAATGAATCATGAAAATAACTGGCAGAATAATCAGTGGTGAAAATACGTATTTGTTGCACCACTTAAAGGGATCTTTGTGATCATAGCTACAACCAAATGCATAAATCAGTGTTGTTTCAGTGTAATGTCGACACTGTATGATAAAGTAGAGTTTTTACACACACAACACAATTCATTATTTATATTAAATATACTAAATAGTCACTAGATTGTAATTGGTGGAAAATCTAAATTGCAACCCTGCTTTTATGACAAAAACAACTTGAATTTTTGCTTTGTGTTTGCATAAAAAAAAATCCCATCTATAACTAGTTTCCAGCCACACTAGTGACTTTGAAAAGCTGCATAGTTCAGAACTAGACCATTTTGTAAATATGTGTATTTGTGCTGCAAAGTTGGACGTCTTAATATGAGGGTCTGCGGGGGCTAAATCGCTTTTTTTTTTGGATATGATGTAGTTCTGGAGCCTTGACGTATATTAAAGGAGGAGGTGGGAGTGGATGGATGGTTCAAGAAGACACAATGGCCTTTGAGTTAAAACCAAGGTTCTCTATTTTTATCCAAACCCTGGCCATGTCATTGCTGTGCCTAAACCTAATGGAGGCGTCAAAAAAACATCTGTGCAATATTTACACTCGTGGGCTGCATTTGATAAGTAGGAGAAAACAACTTAGAAGGGTGTTCATAACTGGAAAACTTGATGTTTTCAGCTTTTCTGGGTTTGTCTTGGTTTGAGAATCCGCTGAAATTTTCACCTCAGGCCAAATAATGCACAGAGAATAAATAGGAACCTCCTGATTCTGAACACAAACTGTATGTAAAAGATGATCGGAAAAGTGACGCCACTGCTGAAGTACCTTAAACCTTCATTCTTTCTGACAGCCAGCAGGGGGACAACTCCCCTGGTTGCAAAAAGAAACCAGACTATAGAAGTCTATGAGAAAATTATGCTTTTTTTCACTCGGTTTGTTAGCTCAGTAAATATTTTCCTCATGAGTTTATAATCTTAATTGCTAGTTCCAATTCTCCCTCGATGCAGCATGATGTGAATTTAGTAAATTAACATTGCATTTAAAGGAAAGTAGATAATATAGCAGGGTGTGTTTTAAGGTTTGGCTATGCTGGGGTTGGCAAGTCCTTAACGTGTCAGTGGGCTGTGTCCTTAGTTGAATCCATTCCTAATCCAAACATGGCTCGGTTTTGATTGGTGTTATTATTAAAATACGTTTTCCCTGCTATGACAACTAAAAATGTTCACTTCAAAAGACGACTATGGATTTATTAAGGTGGAGACAGGGTTTCAACCTTCTAAGGACTGAAAACAAAAATTTCATATGACCCTAATATTTTTAAATCGAATCAGAAAATATGATGTAGGAGCCAACTTGGATGTGAGCTGTGGTCCCTCAGCTACAACTCTGCATAAAACGTCATTAAAATGCTAATCTGCAGCAGCTGTAGTAATCAAAATGTACCATTTTGTTAAGCTACTCTGCTAAAAGTAATTGCTTTGTGCAAGAATTACATTTAATTACCAGCTAATGAAAATAAAAGATGTGTTTGACACTTGTGGTGAACTCTCAGTTATTAAAAAAAATCACTTATCTGTGGAGTTAATTAAAGGAATGAAGACAAGTTACAGAAAAGAGAAAAAAAACACTAAAATGTCTGATTGATATGGAAACTTCACAAGGAAGAATGTGAAAGGAAAAACATCACGTCTTCAATTTGACTTTTCACACGAGTTCACACACTGCTATTTACGGTGTAGATTTGACACAATAGATATAATAAGTTTTAAAAGTACAATTCATAGCTACAGATTAAACCTTAAAACATTTTTGGCTTCTTCCAAACAGCAGTGTGCAGTCGGCTCACATTTCAGATGTCTAGGTGTTGTTAACAGCTCCACCAAATAATGATTTTTCCATCTAAACTCCTCACTTTTCGATAAATGTTCCAATGATCCAATACCTCAGGGAAAAAGAAAGACTAGAGTGTAACTGAAAACAGACTGCTGGACTAGAACTTTGTGTTTTCTTCTTTCTTATCCCATTAATCACGTCTGGAGGCCTCAGATTTCTGTGCAGTTCCTGAATATCTGTGTAAATGCAGGAGCAACTTCAGGTTCAGGTTCATTGTTTTGCTCAAAGACACTTCAGCTTGTGAGGGGATCGAACCATCAACCGTGCAATTATTGGACAACCACCTGGACCACAGCCACCACACTGAAAATTGATTTTATTACATTTACATTTACAAAAAATATAATTATTTTACAGATGTTTGCTGTCATTTGAAATAAAAATTATGTAAATGAAGGGTTGAAAAAAATGTATGATTTTTTTCAGATCTTCCCAATCATATTACAGATCATATCTAGCAAAATCAAAGATATACATATTAATTTAAATGTTGTCTGTGAAACAAACTTACAAAACAAAGAGGCCAAAATGCTAAACAGTTTTTACAACAACATATTTTTATGAATGGTAATGTCTTGTTTTCAGTGATTGATTGTAAAAATTACCATTTTTAAAACCGCATTTAAATCAGCAAAAATATTATTTTACAGACATTTGCTCTTTTTTAAAATCATTTTCAATCGTTTAACTTTAAAGTATCCCGGAATTTTGCAGTGTATTGTACAGGCAACGTTTCAGACAGATTTTTTGAACAAAATTATTTTTACAGTGTATCCTACTTTAACTGCATGTCACTTTTCTTAGGTGAGATTTTTCATGCATTTCTTGTCACGGAGAAGCCCAGACCTCTCACTGAAGAGGTAATGAGTGATTATAGGAAAAAATAACTAAGATAAGTCCAAGTTTATCAGGAATTTAATGTGACTCTTCAGGCTCCACATTAAGGCCTGGATCATTTGAGACCCTGCCTTCGCCCGAGTCAGCTGGGATAGGCTCCAGCACCCCCCGCGACCCCAGTGAGGATAAAGCGGTGTATAGAGAATGGATGGATGGATGGTTCGTGTTCAAGTGTTTCCAGGCTTCCTGACGCTCATCACTCCCTTTACTTTTGTTTAATTACAGACAATATCTAGACAAAAGGTATTGCATGGTGGCTGTAACAAAATTAAAATAAATAAATACACAAAAAGAGGCCAAAATTACAAACATAATCAACAATCTCTATTTTATAGTGGAATTCATTATTTTACAGCATTTGACTGTAAAATTACACTTTTTTCTGCATTAGTATTAGCAAAAAAATATAATGTAACAAATATTTTCTGTTATTTTCACCATTTTTTAAAATACATTTTTAGATGTATTTTACAGGTAGCCTTGCTGCATGATTTTAAGTGTTATTTATATATTCTTTTTTTTTTTTACAGTGTATCCTTCTTTAACTGCTGTATACTTTTACTTAAATGGGATTCGTTAGAGGAAAGTCTCTAGATTGCAGGTATGTAATGTAATTATATGAGAAAATAACTAGGATATGTTCAAGGTTATCAGGAATTTAACATACAGATGTTGGCACAGAGCCAATAAAAATAAGTAAAGTACGTAATTTTTTTTTTACCATGTTACACGCTCTGTTAATTTTCAAAGGCTTTCGGTGTTGCAGTATTCAGCTGTGTAATGTATTTATTCTTGCACCAATATTTCCTGTATTTTAACAGAATTATTTTTACAGTGCATTCTACTTTAACTGCATTTATTTTACTTTAGTGGGATTTTTCATGCATTTGATTCCCATGTGCCTCTTAAAGGGAAGCCCAGACCTCTTGCTTAAGAGGTAATGTGTGCTTATATGAGAAAATAACTAAGATATGTTCAGGTTTATCAGGAATTTAACGTGACTCTTCAGGCTCCACATGAAGGCCTGGATCATCTGAGACCCTCTGGTTCGTGTTCAGGTGTCTCCAGGCTTCCTCACACTCATCTCTGGGTCCAATCATCTCCTCAGCGCATCTCTCCGACAAAGTTGAGGCTTTTTGGAGGAAGAGGAGGATCCAACCAACCACCCCTGGCTGCAGTTACGCGTGGATACCCCTTTAAAAGGCTCACCATGTTGCCATCACATGCTCCAGCACCGAAGTAGGATGAGGATGTTGTTGCTGTTGTTATGTAAAGCGCGTTTCTTACTTATATTTGCGGACTTTTTGCGGAGGATTTCTTGACTTTGCGCGGCGGCGAGGAGGCGGTGGAGGCGGAGGAGGTGGAGGAGGAGGGGACCCAGCCCACCCAGCCTGTCAGCGCTGCAGTCATGTTGAGCTGCTAGTTGTTGTTCGGCAGCAACACACCGACGGACTGGTGCGCAAAAAAAAGAAGCGAAAGCTGCGCGCAGCCTTTAATGCCAAGTGGCGGATAGAAAGCGACGAGTCTCCTGGAAGCTCCGCAGCCGAGCGGAGCGGCGGATGGGATAGAAAAGAGACAGCAGTTCGGCTCGGAGGAGGAGTGCTGCTGCCTCTTCTGGTTCTTCTTCTGGCGAGCGGAGAGTTGTTTGGGTTCCCTTCCTTTTTTCTCTCTCTCGAGCGGAACATCGGCGACATTCGCTTCCTCCAGCAGCAGCAGCAGCAGCAGCCGGAGGTTCGCTCGCACCTCTCGCCGTCTTTTGGGGGGATTTAAGGTGGAAATCGGACGAGGTGGTGGCCGCACTCGGAGCTGCGTTACGGTGAGTAACAAGCGGCTGTTCCCGGTTTGTGCGCAGGCAGAGCGGACGGTTCGCTCGGCCAGCTGTCCTCTTTTGTCTGCGCTTTTTATTCGTGTCTGGAGGACGTTGCAGAGGCAGATAATGGCCATGATGAGGATGGAGGAGATGCCCAGGGAGTGGTGCTTCATTCGGGCTGACCGTGCAGAGCACCACCCCTCCAACTAAGTGGAGCTCCAGCGTCCACAAGGTCAATAATAGAAGCTCTGGGATGTTCTGCTTCACCTGGGTGGATGTTTTCTCCAGGTGTGTTCAGGCTGAGCTCGGGCTGGGCTGCAAACTTTACTTCACTGCTGTTATTTCATTTGTTTAGTTCAATTTGCCAAGAACAAAACCCACAGATCCAAAATAAAACACTCAATGATTGGATGAAGACATGCTGAGGTTAGACAAATACTAATTTCTATATTTTTGGTCACTCGTTTTATCATTTTCTCCTGCAGACAAGGCTGTCAGGTAGAGATAAACTCGAAAAGATCATATTTAGGCTCAACAAGAAAAATGTGAATAAATTTCTTTTTTGTTTTTTGAGTTTTTTTGTAAGACATTTTTGACATTTTCACTACAATTAAATTCTTAATACTTCATCAACTGAAAGACTTATGTTCATAATAATGATAATTAAGTACATGACACTTGAAAATCTCATTTAAATAACACAAATATACCACAGGAGTTGGAACAACTTCATTTTTCAGAAATATCAACTTATAAATTTGTGTTTATGCTGCCAGTCATTAAATTGAGTCAATCAACCGAAGAAGAAGACACGCCTAAAAATGATTTTTAGATTCAACAAAAATTTCAGTCTCTTTGAGTTATGACGACTTTTAATGGAATTACAAAGTACGCTGAGTTGAAGGAATTAGACATTTTAACTGGAGCTCGTTTAGTGACTGGCAGCATAAACATAATTTTATAAGTTGGTTATTTAAAAAAAACAATTAGTGGTTCCAATTAGTGTGATATATTTGTGATATTTAAGTGGAGTTTTCAAATGTTGAGTGCTTAAACATAATTATGAACATAAATGTTTAAGTTGACGAAGATTTAATAAATTAAAGTCAATCAAATGCTAAGAAGGAACACTTAAAGATAAAAACTAACATTTGAATCAGTCTTTTTTAGTTAAGATAACTTCTAATAAAATTGTGTTCAACCAACAAACTCCATTAAACTCACTTGTTTAATGACTGGTAGCATGAACACAAGTTTTTAAGTTGGTTATTCATAAAAAATGAAGTATGTACTTACTATAGTATTTCCTTATTATTTACTTTATTATTGTAAGATGTGATCACTTTTATTGATCCCTTATCAGAGAAATGCAGATGTTCCAGCAGCTAGATATCAATGAAGTAGGAAACGACAAGAAATTCAAGGATAGAAGTAAAGCTGTAATAAGCAATATGTATGAGGCATGAATATGAACACAAATTTCTAAGTTGACAACATTTGAATTTAACTTCTCTAGTGTTAAGTAGATGCAGGAAGAAATCCTGACCTGGAAGGGAAGAAAAATTAAGCTGTTAAGTGAATTACATTGATTTATTTCAATGTGAATTTAGTTTTAAGAAATTAGAAATGTTTGCAACTTAAAAGGTTGATCTTAATCAGTAAATCAGGATTTCTGTCACGCAGACATGCTCTTAATGAAGTGGTGGGAATAGGTCCCCTGAGTTAATGCACATGATGAACAGAATAAGGAGCCATTTCACCCTCAGCTGATCAAGCATTAGCAGCACCTGCAGCATCCTGGTCACAGAAAAGAAAAACAAGATGAAATACTTACTGACCAATAATACAATGTGATTGCACTAATTAGACAAAGGAACATGTTCAGATGAATCTCTTATTGAACCTCAGGGACAATAAGTTGTTGTTGGCTCTTCGTCTGCCTCGTCGCTGTTTGGTTTTGTGGTAACTTTTGTGTTTTGTGCTGTTTGAAGACACTAAGATAATCTTTTTGTTACTGGAAGCGAGTTAAGTTTCACGCTTATTTGTGAGCTTCATTTGCTGATTTTGGCGCTGTAAGAACCTGGTTGAAGCGTCGGCTAAAACGGATCTGCTAGCAAGTTCCAGTACATGTCGTAATTTAGCTCTTGTCTTTCAACTTGGATGGAAACTGTTGTAATAATTCTAAAACAAATCAAAGAGATAAGTTGTCCGTTATAGCAGGGACGAAGGCAGAATGTGCACAAATGATTGCATATTTATGGCATTTCTTTGCATAGTTAAGGATAGTAAACAGGAAAGCAGTTTGCTGGTTTTCTTCATCCATTTGCAGGATTTGTTGATTTTATCAAATGCATGTTTAATTTTATACCAGAGAGTAATATTATATAAAAACTACATAACCTCCTGACTACCAGTAGTTCAAATTTGTCCTCTGTGGACAGTGTTTGTAAACTTGAATATCTTCCACCAACTGCATACCACTGAATTAACTAATTTTGTTATCTACAGAGGACATTTAGGGCTTTTCAATGATACTAAATGTGAAGGAGTGGGGCGTTGGTACCTTTCTGTTTCTCATTAAGGAAAATGGTGTCATCAGTGCTAGTTCATTTTATGGGAAGATTAAAAGTAAGTGCATGATATTTTTATTGGGTAAATTTTGGCTTGAAATGTTGTTGGCATGTTTTATACAAGTCTCTTAACAACACATTAATACATTGTCTGAATTATTTTAACTGTATTTAAGTGTTTCAAAAATGACCTCCGTAGTGGACATTTGTAGTTGTTTCCTCCATGTTCTGTGTTTTTTCAAATGACAAGAAAGAGAGTCGTTCTCAGAAGCAGAGAGAATTTTACTGCGAGTTGTTGATGGTAACTCAGATATTGAGATGTCTGATGAAGAAGATCAAGATGCAGTGTTTGAAGGCAGAAGCAGAGGAAGTTTATTGTGTATTGATGAGCACATGGTTGCATTTACTGGTCATTGCCAAATGCACCAGTACGTACTGGGCAAACCATACCCAACTGGATTGAAGGTGTTTGTCTTGGCCGCACCAACTGGTCTGGTCTTAGACTTTGTGGTCTACCAAGGTAAGATCACCTTTAGAGTTACAAGAGGAAAGGACATTGGAGAGCAAGCTCTTCTTCATTTGGTCTGTTCTCCAAGGAAACCACTTGTTCTTTGACAGTTGAAGGGAATTGCTTTTGAAGTATCATGCAAAACGAGGACAACAAAGCAAGACAAAAGTGGTGATAAACAGTTATGTGGATGTTAAACTCATTCTTATGTGACTTTTTGGTATTTTCTCTGGGTCTCACTGATTGCCATTAAGGTTCCATTTCAAATGTCTGATATTCTCAAATCCACTGTAGTGGACATATGATGTCTTCAAAACAAAAACTTTTCTGTTAAAAACATGTTTTCAGTATTCTAATTACCCTACACAGACTGGGGAATTAAAAAAATGTGATCGGACAGTATTTTTTTCCCTGGTAGTCAGGAGGATAAGATAAGTAGACACATGCTTCTTATGTTTATGTTTCCGTGTTCTGCTGAGGATCTAGTCCTAGCTGAGACGTCACACCGTGTCCTTCCAGACTTTTCTTTCTTCTAGCTGCAGGTTCTGAGTCGTTCTGCAGTTTGTTTCCAGAGTTTTTCAAAGTAAAGTTTCATCTCTTCAGTCAGAGCTTCAGCTAAATCCACAGCTGAACCTAAACACATACTTCAACTCATAAAAGCCTGCACAGATTCTTTTTTTGACATAGAAAGAGACGTATTTCTGTACTGTCTATACACTTTCCAATGACAGTAACATGAAATGTTTGACTTGCCACAAAAACAGGTCTTTTTGGTTGGATGTGCTTTAACCCTCCTGTTGTCTCCATATATGGGCACTAAAAAATATTGTTGCCATGTCTGAAAAAAATTCAGCAAAAAAAATCCCCAAATTTCCTAAAATACCCCCCCAAATTTGGAAAGAAAATTCTTGTAAATATTTTCAAAAAAATTGCAAAAATCTTCCAAAAACTCCTAAAAATATCTAAAGTGACTACATATATCAGTAAAACTTCTAACATTTTCTTGAAGAACATTCACAAAAATGTGAATGTTCTCAATGAATATTTTTTATGCATTTCTTTTTTTCAAAAAATGTTCAAAAATTTCCCAAAATTATTGAAAATGTGGACATCAGAAGTTTTACTGTGAAAATATTTTTTTTGCTACATTTTCAAACTTTAAAACGGGTCAGTTTGACCCACAGGACAACACGACGGTTAATAGAGAGTGGTTTTGCTTGAAAAATCAGAGCTCCTAGATGTAACTCCAGTTCCATGTGTGTAGCTCTTTAATGGATTCCACTATTGCTCAGATTTTAGTCTGTGGTTGCCGTGGCTACCTCTCAGCTCCACCCCCGTTTGTGATTTGCTTACTTTAACGAGACACTTTGGAACAACTGTAAAACCGACAGCTTAAATCCAGAGTGTTTCTCTGTGCAGGTGAATGAGTCACAGTTTACTGGTTAAAGCGATGACCTCATCATCGATGATGCTGCTACCACATCATAGACGAATCCTCAGAGGATCGAGGTGTCGGTGGAGGATCTTGTTCATAAGTGATTCATGAATTCATTCCTTTTCTTCAGCTCATGTTGACAGAAGTTAAACCTACAGATCAGAAGGAAAGCGTGTGAAATCCGTAAATATTCAAACACTTTATTCCTAGAAGCAAGTCATGGAAGAACTGTTCACATCCTTTACTTAAGTAGCAATAAAACTTACAGCATATACTTACCAAAATAACATTTGACCTCAATAAAGCGATACTAATGCATCAATTTGCATCAGCCTTTTAGAATTCATGACAACTTTTAATTAAACCAACCAGCTACACTGAATTTCTGAAATTAGCTTTCTCTCTTTAAGTTTTTAAATACAACTTACTAGAGTAGAAACAGGAGTTGTTCAGCTGATTATTCATGAAAAGATGAACTGGTTTCAACTATTTTAATGTGTGTTTATTGGCAGGTGAAGTAACATTTTATACCATTTTGGAAGGATTTTAACCCCCAATATATGTAACTTAATTAGGTAAAATGACACACATCTTTATTTGTTCAGACAGTATATATTCAAATACAGACGAGCATCAATATTACATCATTTCTCCAACTTAACAAAGATGCTTCAGATGCCTACTACAGCAACATCTGAAAGGTGAGAAAACTTTTCCCATTTTTTTCTACATGTACAGGGTAAAGATTGACCTAATTTTAAATGCTTTATAAACAGTTGGAGAGTTTAATCTGCAGTGATGGAACACATCTTGTAAGAATATTATATTTTGTAGTGTCGCTGTCTGGTGAAATACGACCATTTCATGACATGCGACCTGATTTCTGCTTTGTGCTCATGCATTTTACAGATAAAATGATGAGATGATTGTTTGTGCATCTTCAGAAGTAGAGGAATGCCTTTAACAGGGTCACAGATGAAGAAAAGTGTCAGGGATTGTACAATGCTTAACATAGATACAGTTCTTGGACACAAATTTTTGTTTTTTGGATTAAATCTTGTAAAATACTGAATAGATGAAGTTCTTTAGACCTTACTGATACTGAAATGAAAGAAACTGGATAATGTGAAATCATGGAATAGTCTTTTAAGTAGCACCTTTTTTCCGGCACATTTTGTTGGTAGTTTCTGTTTTTCTTGAGGCTTTTGTATGTAATTTTACAGCTTAAAAACACAAGAGATGGTTAAGGTTTGTTTGGATGTTTGTCACAACTACATAGCATACATTAAACCCTAACCCGCCGTGCCACTATCTCACAATGATTCAGAAATCTTTAACAAATCCGTGGATCCAGACTATAAGCTGCATCACTGCCAAAATCTAGTCACTTGGTCCTTGTGTCACTTCTGGCCTTTCCTGAAAATTTCACACAAATCTGTTTGTCCATTTTTGACTAATGTTGCAAACAGACGGACAAACAGACGCCGATCGCCACATAACCCCGCCATGTTCCTTAATGGAGTAATTAGCTGTCAGCTATTACATTTAGCACCACACCACACTCATTACTGAGTATTTTTTAAACAAAATCTTCTGTGACAGTAAACTGAGTATCTGTGTGGTGTTGATACAATTTTGTGACATTTCAAAGATCAAACAGTGAGTCTATTGAGAAAATCAACTGACTAATCAGCTGTAAAAATAACTGTTAGTTGTAGCACTATGTGTGATAAGAAGGTCCAAACGAAACGCAGATTTTTGTAAGAGGGGAACAAGTGAAAAACAAGCTAGTCTTGTGTATTTTTCAAGTTTATCTTGTGTGTTTTCATTTAAAATGTTGTGAAAAATGCACAGAAGGAAAAAGTACATTATTTCGGTTGAAATATCACAGAGAAAAAGAATGAAGTCGCTTCTTTCCATCACTGTCGATCACTTATTGGCTCAACTAGCTGCTCATTTAGGCCTTTTCTTTCTATCCAAGTGACCTTTTGGCCTCGGTGTTTTTCTTTCCACTCATCACACAACCATAAATGTGTTTGAGCGCGTTCTGTTTGATGCCAGCTCTCATTTTTCAGGCCGTCATGAGGCTGATCTGCTCAGTGACATGCTGGTTTATTGTGGTTGATCATTAATCTGCAGGAGTTTCTGCAGCGGAGCCTCGTCCTTCTGCGTGATCCAGCAGACCCACCTCACTAAAGCTTCATAAATGTCATAAAACTTAATATACAAGTGCTTTAATGACTCACACCTAGACCCGTCATTAAATAGCCGTGCAGGACTAATAGCGGAGCCATAAAGGCGTTGCGCGGTGAGTTAGTGGTGGATTCCTGCCAGCAGACATGTCTGACGCTTAAATCATCAATGAAATACTTGCTGCTGGAAGCGTTTTGGATTAGCGATATATTTAGGATATCCAAACAGTCTGTGTTTAGTTTCATTAATTTTATTCCAGCTTTGTGTACCATCATTCAGTGGTGCTAATCTTCCACAATACGTTGGCCTTCATTTTATTTTCTGCGGCGTTCCACTGTAATTCCACATTATTGGTTTTTGGGAAGATGCACGACTCCACAAATCTGTTTTCTGGTCCTGTTAGTTGTCCGTTACCGAGTGGAGGAAACCGTTTCTGTTGTGTGCTGCCGTGTTCTTCTACTGTTGTATTTTTACTCCTCTACATTCACATGACAGCTGCAGCTGGGTCAATATATCATTGAAGGACTTTTGAAGTCAAGGTAGATGTCCTACATACATTTTTATTAACAATAAAAAAAGTTTATTTGTTTATTTTGTTTGTTTGCTATTGACAGATTTGAAATTATTTTTGGAAAAATTCTAAGTTATTTTGGACAAGTTTAGTCATTTTAGCCCCACTTGAGCTTGTTTTGACAGATTTTTTTTGTTATTTTGGCCACAATTGAAGTTGTTTTGGGCAGTTTTCAAGTTGAAACTGAAACTTCTTACTACGACCACTGTTAAGCTGTGGTCCTGTGAGCTCCTATCACCAAGCTGTTGACTTCTGTTGTGGCTCTGGGTCTTCCAGACCTCTTCATGTAAAGAGTTTTTGAGTGCCTTTTGAGGAAAACTGTTCTCACTGACGCCTTGACTTTCTTCACCATTTCTCTGTAGGAACGACCTCCATTTTTCAGTGTTATGATGGTTGGTCTATCTTCTACTGTTAATTGCCTTTTCCTCTCCATTCTTATCAAACATACACCAGCAGCTCAGAAAAAAAAAAGCTGTTCTGAGTTTGACAAGTTCCCTCTTTCCTCCCCTGGTAACTGTACAAATTGATAATTTTGCATTTTAAATCAGGAACCCATCATCATCATGCGAGCCGGGAAACTAGTTTCTGAAATTCAGCTGTCTAATGATTGCGTTCACCTCTATTTTCCCCCTGAGAAACACAAAATCCACTTTTCCTCGATTAAACATTCAGGTTTGAGGTTCAGTATCATTTTAGTTTGAGAGAATTCAACAATAAAATCAAACCAATTTGCATCGTAATGATGTGATCCAGGAGACTCACAGCGGAGACCAACTTTTTACTGCTGCTCTAAACTGAAAATGTCATTTATTGGTTGTGTGCAGTGACAACTGATGACCAGCCTGTTTGGCTGCAGTGAACTGATCAATATCAACCAGTTTAATTCACAGGATTTGGAAACGAAGGACGTCTTAAATCGAATCTACGCTGCTGCAGGAGGAAGTTTAAAATGGAAATTGTTTTCCGAGACAAACAACACGTGACTCGTTTTTAATGCAACAGCACGACTGATTGGATCCTAAAAAGGAGACGTATTGATCATCAGACAATCGCAACAGGAGAGTCTGAACTGATGCAAGAGTTTTACTGAACTTGAGTTCTGCTCTTTCAGCTTCTCTCACTTTTCTTTAACCCTCGTGTTGTCCTGCGCTTCAAATTGGCCCGTTTTAAAGTTTGAAAATGTATTTTCACAGTGAAACTTCTGATGTCAACATATTCTATATTTTTTTTGTGAATGCTCTTAAAGAAAATAGAAGTTTTACTGATATATGTAATCACTTTAGAATTCTTTAGGATTTTTTTGGAAGATTTTTACATTTTTTGAAAATATTTGCAAGAATTTTCTTGCCAAATTTAGAGGATTTTTTAAAAATACAACTTTTAAGGGAAGCTTTTAAGGAATTATTGGAATTTTGTTCCTAAAAGTTTTGCAAATTTTCAGAAATTTGGGAAATTTTTTTGCTGAATTTTTGGATTTTGAAAACGATAGTTTTTGGTGCCCGTAAATGAAGACAACAGGAGGGTAAAATGAGTCCAGCGTTTGGATTGAAGCAGCAAAGTGGCTTTTATTGATGTGAGCTTCTGATTTGTGATGATTAAATCACACAAGATGAAAAAAATCCACTTCAGACTCTTCTGGATAAAACACCAGCAGATGCTCTTTACATGTCGGATGCAATTAGGTGGTTTTCAACACCTTTTACGAGAAAAGATCAAAGACTCTGCTTTACAAGAGCTTTAGTGAATCCAATGACACATATTTGCATGCACAGAATTAATATATATAATAATCTTGCACTTTTATTCATGTTTCAATCAAGAGCTGCAACAATTAATTGATTAGTTTCCGCTATTGAATTAGATTAAATACGTTTTTCAGGTATTTTTAAAGGGAAAAAAATCTAGAATGAGTGATTGCAGTTTCTTAAATGTGAATATTTTTTGCTTTCCTTCCTCCTTTGTAATGGTAAACTGAATATCTTAGTAAGTTGAGGGCAAAATTAGACATTTATCATCTTCTTTTGGAAACACTGATAGACGTTTTCATAATTTTCCAATATTTTTATTACTAAATATTGGGGGTATTTTTTTTTTTTGTCGTTCAAAAACAGCTTTTTCTCACTGATGGAGCCTCATGCTGAGCTCACTAAGCTCTTTAGTTTTAGCCATTAAAAAGCTCCAAATTCATCATTAACATCAGTAACACACAGTGTTCTGACTTGTTTATTTCATTTTCATTGAAAAAAAACCTATTGGTTGAATAAAAATTCTAAATTTGAAATGGAAATGAGTAATTTTGGGTTTGTCTGCATCTATAAAATTTAAACCCTTTAAAACTTGTTGCCTCATAAAAATAAAAACTGCATTCATTAACATTTAATAAATATTATAGTGACTTTTAGGGGCATTTCCATCCTGTTACTTGCCGAAAAGTGTTAAATGTGAAGCTTTTAAACACCAAGTTTAAAAAAACAACATAAAAATAGTGAAAATTCATCATTATCATATCTAACACAATGTTTTATAGCTTCTTTATGTTATTTTCAATCAGAAGTTGATGAAGAAACCTCAACATTAGTCATAAATATGAATAAAATTGGGGCCTAACTGTGTACATATAGGAATTTTAATTAATGTTTCATCAATTTTGGGCTTGGTGACTTTAGAAACACGATATTATTGTTTAAGATCTAATAAATATTGGACTCAGAGCAAGTTGTAGATGCATTTAAATCTAATTACCTGCAGAAGTGAGTTAAATACGGATCGTTTAAACACATGGGATGGCGTAGATGTGCTTTTTAATGTATGTAACTGCCTCTGTATATGTTTGGTTTCTGGCTGGCAGATTACATAGCATTTTTAGTATAACGATGAACAAAATGAACGTAGTAAAAATTCATCATAACCACAATGCTTTACTGTTGTTTGTAGCTTGTTTATGTCATTTCCAGCTCAAAAAACCCCGAGAAATTCATAATACGCTAAAATTTGCTGTTGATGTGACTAATTTTGGGGCACAGCTGCATATTTATTCCTGATTAAATGTGGATTTTAACCCAAATAAAGCCCTAAAAACTGCTTCATTTTACGAATTTGGAACTTAAAGTGACTTTGAGGTGCGTTTACATCTTACTACCTGCAGAACTGGGTGAAATATAGATCGTTTAAACACACGATACAGTGTAGATACTCTTAATACACTGAAATTTGGTGTTGATGTGACTAATTTTGGGGCATAACTACATATTTATTCCTGTTGAAATGTGCATTTTAGTCCTTTCAAGCTTGTTACTGCACTTTTAAATGATTCATTTGGGACTTGAAGTGACTTTTAGGTGCATTTACGTCCTATTACCTGCAGAACCGAGTTAAATTTGGATAGTTTAAACAGGGGACAGTGTAGATGTGGTTTTAACATGTAAATGTCTGTATATGTTTGATTTTTTTAAATTCAGTGTTGATGTGACTAATTTTGGGTCATAACTACATATTTATTTATTGTTTAAATGCGTATTTTAACCGTTTAAAGCTTGTCACTGCCCTAAAAAGCGCTTTATTTTATTAATTTGGGACTTAGAGTGACTTTTAGGTATATTTACATCCAATTACCTGCAGATCTGAGTTAAATGTGGATCATTTAAGCACATGGGATAGTGTTGTTGTGGCTTTTTGACACATAAATGCCTCTGGCTGTGTGTGGTGGAGCTTGGGCTGAAGCTGTGTGTCTCTAACAGCATCTCCGTCACGTAGCTCCGGTTCGTGTGAACGCAGAGAGGAAACCAAGTTGTTCTGGATCCTGCTGAATGATCTGAGTTCCTCGTGTGTCCCCCTCCGCGGTAAACAGCTGTTTGTCCGTCATTGGAGGACGCGGGTGTCAAACCAGGCTGCTCCGTGTGGCAATTGGTTCAGATTAAGTTTCTGCAAATCGGTGGAAGCCTCAACCAGGAAGAGCGCACACATCAGCGCCACCGACCGTCCTCCTCCTCCTCCCTCCTCCACTCCTCCCAGCTCTCCCAGTTCACGGAGCTCTGCCATCGCACCAGTCCGGCTCCCTCCTCCTCCTCCTCCCTCCTTCCCCGCAGATTTGCTCGACGGTTCCCGGCTGTGGCAGGAGGAAGCGTGGCGGTAAGTTCCCACCTTTTTTTTTTTTTTTTTTTTTTTGCCTTGCTTGATATTTCGCCCTGGATGTTTGAAGTTGCTCCGACCGACCGGCAGCGCGTGTTTTCCGCTCGGTGACCGGAGATCCGACGCGGCCGCCGCGGCTCCGATGTGGAATCCGCTCCAAAAAAAAAACGCGACCAGGAGGGGTGAGTGCCCTTTATTTCTGCTCGGTTGCTCGGTGTGTGTGCAGCACCTCCCTCCCTCCCTCCCTTTCTCCGCCTGGATCCAGACTTCAGATGGGCAGCGACGTCAGGCTCCACCGGATCCCATCCGACCGACCGCACATATTTTTACGCATTTTTTACGCGCGTCGGTTCGGTCGGCGCATCGACACCTTCCGCCGATGGATCCGCGAACAGTGACCTCATGTTTGTGGTGAAAAACCTCCAGCAGCCTCGTGTCCAACCTGCCTGTCAGCGGCTGGAAAATGTGAAACCGGGAGCCGCCGTGCTGCTACCGAAACCCAGCTGGTGGATTTATTTACGATGGAGGCTCAAAGTTGAAGCAGAAACATAGAAAGCAGAGTCCGTGGTTCTCCTACAGGTGTAATCCTGCTTTATTATCCCGAGTTTTATTCTCATGTCGCTCATTGGCTGCTTCTGGTTGGTGACCCTTTAAACTGAAGCTCTTGTGACACTTTCAGACCAAGTCCTGGCAGAAAAGTCAGAAAATACACGTAGAAGTCCCACATTTTAGACCTTACTGAAGTAGAAGTGTGTCAGTATTATCAGCAAAATATATTTAGAGTGTAAAGGTCAAATACTTAACAGCTGTTCAACTCCTAATAATGATCCAATAAAATGGAAAATAATGATAGATGAAAGCAATAATAATGAAAAATATCTTTTTTAAGCAATTTGCTGTTTTGCTGACTTTCCCTGTTTTTGTTAAATTACAGATAATATCCATCCATCCATCCATTATCTACACACACTGCTTAATCCTCATTAGAGGAGTTAGCTGGAGTCCATCCCAGCTGATTTAGGGTGAAGAAGGGAACACCTGGACAGGTCACCAGTCTATCACAGGACTACACATAGAGACAGTCAGTCACACTCACATTCACACCTACGGACAGTTTAGAATCACCAGTTAACCTCAGCTTGTTTTTTGGACTGTGGGAGGAAGCCGGAGTACCCAGAGAAAACCCACGCATTTTAATAAATGCTAGTTTGTTTTTTTTCAACATTCGAGTGTAAAATTCCACTCTATTTTACTGCATTTAAAATAGCAGAAAGTATTGTTTTACAATTTGAAAGAGAAACAAAAGCGTATGAAGGGTTGTAAAATGGTAAATAATTTCTGTTGCTTTACTTTCCTTACATTTACAGACAATATCTTGTAAAATGACAGGAAAAAGGATTAATTGAAGGGTCTGGAAGCAGAATGGTCTGACCCACTTTCTGTAGTTTTTGAGAAAAATGGGCTCAAAGTTTTGTGTTTTCAAGAATGGTTTAACATTCCACTGTAACATATATTGGGTTGTGGGTTGGACCACTAAAATGTAGATCATAAAGTATTACAGAAATTTTATAAAACTCAGGATTTTTTTTGTGGGTTCAAACCCCCTCAGTTGCATGTTGACTGTAATTAAAATATATATATATATTTAAAAAAGCACAAAACTAGAAGAAAAATCCCACATTAAATCACATACTTGTATAGTAGTTTGAATTAAAATTGGCTAAAAAGTTAATTCTTCTGTGTATGTTTGCAGTTATATTCACAGTTTTAGTTTTTTGTGGCATTGTAGTGTTTTTTTTAGCATATTTTTTCTGGCACTTTTTCATGCGACACCTCCTGATGTGACTGTTATACATGTGCATATTGCAGGAAACTATACACTTATCCAGAAATACAGATGAGTTCAAGGAGAAAGAAGCTAAAATCACACTCAAATCAATAGAAATACTTCAGAGTTGTGCTGTTAAACCAAATAGTGTTTTCTCAGATTGAACATTAAAACGATGTTTAGATGCTGGAAAAGGTGGAAATATTCAATTTTCACAGGAAAAAGTGACAAACTAGAGACTAAACCAGAAAGATAAGAGAGTGGATTCTTTAACAGGGGAGGTGTATTTTCATTTAGCCTCACAAGTTCCTTTTGCTGATAATACTAACTAGAGATCAGTGTATTTTTTTTTTTTTTGTTTGTTTGGCCCAGTGCTGATTATTAGTGATCAGGAGGCTGCTATCTAATATTTGGAACCGATGTGGGCTGGATTTACAGTAAAACTTAGATCAATAGAACACAAAGTATTTACTCGTGTTTCCCAAACTTTTATTCTTCAGTGCCGATGGGATGTTAGTTGTGACCTTTTCTAAGGGGGGAAGAAAAAGGAAAGAGTCTCTGTTCTCTTCTAGGTTGTAACAGTGGCTCATGGTGATGTGGAGTTTTATTCTGACAGATGGATCTCATGTTGCTCACTGGTTGCTTTTTGGTTTGTCACCCTTTAAACTGAAGCTCTTGTGACGCTTTCAGACCAAGCCTGGCCTCATTTTGGACCCAAACCGTGAGAACAGACTGTAGATTTACAGTTTGTGGTTGTGAGCAGTGGTGGAAGAATAATACACATCTGTTACAGCACCGCGGCTTTAAAACACTCGCTTACATCCAGAAGTCGTACCTGGATTGTTGTTACTGAAACATTAACATGCATTTGAAGCAGATCCTGTTTTTACCTTAACGTGTTCTCATGTTGTTTTTCTACACTGTAGTTACTTCAAACACGTACAGCTTAATTACTTCTTAAAACTTGCTAATGTGTAACATAGAGTAGTTTTACAGTGTTGGAGCAGAGCTGCTGGAGCTGCAGCAAGACAGGCAGGGAGTTTATAGATCCACACTTAACAGAAGAAGCAACAGTGTAGGTCCATATCTGAGTCATTTTAAGGCAAGGAAATGTTATTTTCAAGGTAAAAACTTCAAAATATGTAACTGAGATACACAGAGATGAGTTTTTAGGTGTTTAATGATCGACTGTGGAAGGAATTTAAAGGCCTTCTTCGTTACTGTAGGAAATTATAGCAGATATTTTCCACTATTTTGATGTTTTCTAGACACAATCTGAATCGGTATTTCCAGATTTAAACAAGCTTTTGAGGAGCTTTTGAAGTCCAGGGGGTGTATCTTGCAGACATTTTTATTAAAAGTAAAAAAAAAAACATCAACAGTTTTTTATGTTCATTATGATCAAGTCTGTACAAATTCCAGAATTATTTATTATGGAAACAATCACCTATTAATAAAGAAAATGACTGGATATCACTAAAATGTCAACTAAATAACCGTCTCAATTAAATCACAACACCTTCTAATTAGCCAAATGATAATCGATCCAGATCACATGACCTGCTCCACATGATGTCATTTCCTCCTGAAGAAAAGACTGGAAGACTCCAAGGCTTTCTGACTTATTTAATATAAAGTAGTGTGTGAGTCAAGTGTGGATTTATGGCATGTCAACAGGTTTACAATTTTACTCGGTTGTATATATAATATTTAGAAGAATCTTTCTGTAAAAATGCCATGTGGTGTTTGGTTCTAGGCGGCCATGTTGATTTTAGGCCTGAAAACAGCAAAAATGTCAACTATGTTAGGAAAAAATCTCACAATTATATATTGACCCAGCAGTTTTTTAGGGATGTAATCAATTACTGGAGGGGATTTATGCATATATTATAAAATATTTGCACCATTATCACCTTAATAAGCTGTCCTATATTGCACTACTGCCAGTTCACAGATTGGGTTTTATATATTTTGCTATTTTTGCTTCATGTTGTATTGTTTAATTGAGTGGCGCTAATACAAAGGTGTGAGAGAAACTTCTTTTCGGTTCCTCTGTATGTCGTGGATATATAGAGAAATTGACAGTCAAAATCATTAAGGTTATTTTTAAGCAAATCTTTTGCAAAATGTTTTGATAAAGGCTAGTTTAAGTGTCAAATCCAGCTGCTGGTAGAGAGGATTAGTTTGCCTTCATAGCATCTGCGACTGCTAGAAAATATGGATCAACCAGCTGTCTGCCTCGATAATTACAGGAACTGATATTCAGCATTATACCAATTATTGGTAACATTATTGCTCGTAACCAATTCCTGGTAAAGTAAATTAATTTAAAAATCCCCACTCTGGCTCCGATGAA
The DNA here is from genome assembly GCF_021347895.1 of Acanthochromis polyacanthus. NCBI lineage: Eukaryota > Metazoa > Chordata > Actinopteri > Pomacentridae > Acanthochromis > Acanthochromis polyacanthus. The sequence continues at coordinate 5,847,337 of NC_067128.1, forward strand.
GCTGCCTGTCACCACGTTATAGAGGAACCGGCACCACTGAGTTACATCTGAGACATTCTAAAGGAGGAAAAGAACATTTTAACGGAAGAAAATTTCAAAATAAATATATTTGTAGGGGTTTAATCAATGCAGCAATCAATGATCACTGTATTCACTACACACCAGAAGACTTGTAATGGATTCATATTAGCGTAAAGTGACATTTAAGCAGCATTTAAATACTGTAGCTGACTGAGGTGGAGCTGATTTTACTCGCTTTGTTTGCTGTCAGGTGGCTTCATTTACTGTGTAGCCATTCAGTGTTTTATTCATCATTGTGTTCATGCTATAATGGGGTATTTATGTAATTATTCTGACAGATAAGTCATTATTTTAGTGGGAATTAAACTTTTTCTGCATGTTTCCTTCTATGATGATGTGTAGAATGTGATGATTTGTAGTTTGGAGCATCTCTGTAAAGAGCACAATGATGATATGTTGTGATGTTTTTTAACTTTTATCAAAAAAAAATGCAGCTCCTGTGGTTTAGATACAGCCCTTGACCATATTTCCTTTTTAATAGTGTTTCACTTCATTGTTTTCAAACCTTTTCTAAGTATGCATGCCTAGGGATTATTAGCCAGATGTGCTTTATGTATAAAAAAGTTCATTACACAACAGCAAACTTCTGTTAGACTATATGTTGGATTATTATTTCTGATGCATTAACTTGCAGTCAGTATTTAAATATTATAACTGACTGACATAGAGCTGATTTAACTTGTTTTATTTCTTGTCAGGGCCTTAATTTACTGTGCAGCAGTTAATTGTATTTTCTATCAGTCATTATATCCTGATGGGTTTTTATGTTCTTAATCTGCTGTAAAGTAACTACAGCTGTCAGATAAATGTAGTGGAGCACCAAACTGTGAAATAACTGACGCTGACATATTTAGTTTTTCTGCAATATGAAAAAAAAGCATCAGTTTTCACCAGATGACTTGAATAACTCTATTAGGAAAGAATGAATATTTCTGGAATGATTGTGGTAATCCTGGACAGGAGAGAATCTGTTTAGAATATAGTTTAAAAAAAAAGCAACACCAGTAAAGACTTTGGTTTTTGTTCTGATCAGACTTTGAGCTTGTGGTGCTGATTTAAATGAAACAAATTAGTTGTGTTTCCTCAGGTGGCGGCAAAAACTGCAAAACTCCGCAGACAGAAAAGCTGTTTTTGATCAACATTGTCCTTTCTGTAGCTGAAATATTTCCATACAACTGATTTCTGTTGCAGTGGGGTTTTGTCTTTTTACACAGTTTTGGTCCTCTATGTAAACAAACTGTGTCTTTTCAAATTAGGTAGAAAAACTCATCAGAAGCTTTAAATCGGAGTAAAACCGGTTATACCACACAGGTTTCTCTTGTAGATTTGTTATGCAAAATGGTAAAAAAAATATGAGTTAAAGAAGAAAAAGGCTAAAATGACTCTCAAATAAGGTAGAAATACTCCAGGTGCTGCGAGCAGTTAAACCAAAGAGCGTTTTCTCAGATTTAACATTAGGAGGATGTTTAGATGCTGGACAAAGGGAAAATATTTGGTTTCCATGAGGAAAAAGCAACAAACTAGAGCCTAAACCAGAAAGATTGGAGAGTGAAGTCTCAAACAGGGAAGGTGTATTTTAATTTGTCTTCACATTAAGGTGGTTACAACTTTTCTCGTTGTTCATTCAGGTGAAAAAATGTGTCGCTGAAGTTCATCAGCTCCTTCCGGTGTTAAAACTGAGGCTCAGTTCACACATCTGGTGTCTGCTGAAGCCTAATGTGGCAGAAAGGTTCAAGCTACTAGGAAGAGAATTAGTTATTCTTTTATGTAAAATAGTGTATAAACTGAATCGGTTTTACTCTATTTTGACTCCTTTATGTAGCTTTTATAACGTTTGTCAGCTCCGTTACATTGTGCAGTAGAGCTGTATTATCTGGTTTGTCGTATTGCTGCTTGCTAACAAAAGCTAATAAATATTCAGGCTAGAAATATGAGTTATTAATTTACAGCTCTTACTGATTTCGGTCTGTGTTTCTATTGTAAACATCTTTAATTAAACCTTCTGCTCTTCTGACTTTCTGTCTGGCAGCATTTAGCTAAACAGGATGGAGTTTGTGAGGCTCAAAAGTATGATTTTTGAGGCTTTTTAATACCTGGAAAGGGAAGATTTTCAGTCATTTTAGTTAGATTTAGACTATTAATCTTTGGAGCTTCAGTATAAAAAGCAACTAGACATGTCTTGAAGGTGTTTCGCCTCCAGAATGATGTTTTCTACTAAAGCTTCCTGGATTGTCATGACCTGGATGACTGAGAATCTACCCTGTTAAACAATTAATTAGCTTCGGATCTCAAAGGTTGCAGTCAAAGATCGATGTTCGACAACCACAAATCCATGCGTCCTCCTCGTGTGACAGTCACACTTTAGATGTTATCTCACATTTCAATGCTTCATCATGTGTTTAAATTGAACTGAAGCAAATCAAATCGCAACATCTGTCAGAAAAATCCCTTTTAGATTTCATCCCCAAATCATTCAGTCCTAATTGCTGTCAGTCTCATGAGCACAATATCGATTCGTTCTGCTGCACCATGTCATTAAAACTGCATTTTCCTCGGACTCTAAATTCTCCACATATTTTGTATAATCTCTGCTGTTTTAGTCTTGTTTTCTGTTGGATTTACCATCCTTTCACTTTCAATCAGACTTCAAGCTCCATGGTTGCTAACGTCATTTAGCATCTTATTTAAATCTGCAGTGTGGAGCTTTTGTCTCCCCCTTTTGGCAGAGAGGGGAATTACACAAACACTGTCAATCACTTTATTTATCAGACTGCAAGCCTTACTCAAGTTTCTTCTTTAAAAAAAAAATCTGGAGCATCAGAAACTCTTCCTGGATGTTTCCACAACTAAAAATAAATGTAAACCTCAGAAATGGTCAAACATATATATCCCATTATAGAGGAGGATTTATGGACTTTATTGTCATTACACAGTGTACAACAGAATTAAGCAGTGATCCTGTCACAAAATGGACAACACTTGCAAATTTAAAATGTAAATGTCTTGTAGAAAAGTAGTATGTGAAAGTGTATCTGTGAAAACTGTGTTAAAACAGTGTGTTCTTTTCTAGAGAGCTTATTTGGTGTATTAAGAGCAATAAAAACAGAAACTTTTACTGAACTTATGTAAAAGTATGTCTTAAAGTGGTGCAAACATTACATATAAGGTGCAGTTGTAATGCAAACATGTAAATGTGTAGTTTACATGTGTTTATCTCCAACTGTTTCCTTTGATGTAGTTTTTTATTCATAGATGAATAAAAGTGCAATCATGCTTTAATTATTTCAAAATACTTCAAAAACACGGCGCATTTTAACTTTTTAAGACGCTGGGAACATTTTAAACACCTTTAATTCCTCTCACTTGGATTACTGTAACTTTTTTTTACCTGTATTAACAAAAAATCTGTCAGCTCTAGATAGTTTAGAAGTCGGCTCCCAGTAAGTTTTAGCATTTTAAGATATTATTCACCACTTTTAAAGCCCTTCATGGCCTCTCTCCTCTTTCTATCTCTGCCTTTTTTGTACTGAATGCGCCACTTTAAGATCGGTTCCGTGACTTTTTATTTCCTCTGAACTGTCTTTTATTTTGTTAAAAATGTTCTCACCTCTTTTACACTGTTAGTTTCATACAACAGGTTGTGCTTCTGTATGACTTTTTGCTGCCTTCAGAAGCTCCTTGTAGCCTCCACTTTGAAAAGTGCTCTAAATATAGAGCGTATTATAATCTTTACTATTATAGAAAGAGACTTTATTGATCCCTGAAGGGAAACTGCAGTGTTATGTGTCACAAAACACTCATAACTCACACTGAGCTGACACGAGGTAGATAAAGATTTAAATATATGTGCGAATGTGTGTGAAAGTTACTGCTGTAGATGAAGAAACCTAATAAAACGCATTGAAAAAGTCCTATAAGAATATAATACAGGACTCTTATAGTGCAAATTTACTTATTTATACGGCATTTCTGGATGTAGTCACCAATAAACACAATCTATTATAGTGTTTTATGAACCATATATTGATTGTTTGACAAGAGAATGTGTGCTTTCTGGGATCAGATTGGCTATTTTTTCTCTACTTTTAATCTCAATGTCTCATCTTTTTGGAAATCTGACCCAAACTTTGTGTTCCACGAGGCTGTTAAGCTGAACTAGTGGCTTGTTGTCGTCGTAGTTAATGTACTATACTTAAAATGAAGTGGGATTTTCTTCTGTTTGGAACTTGCTGTGATATTTCTGGCATTTGTAGTTTAATCTGTTGTATTTCCTGCCTGTTTGTGTGTCCTGCTCTTAGTGGATGCTGTTGAATCATCATTTAAATCCATCTAAGTTGCTGTTTTTTTTTTCCTGCACAGCGTCTCAAGAGCCCTGAAAAAAGAAATAAAAATCATGCGAGTCTCATCGTAAAAAAACGTATCCTGGTGCGTTTAATCGCTGTGAGAGGAACTGATGATCTGTTTTCTAACCAATTAGAGACAGAGCGCGGGGTCATTGATCTTCCCATAAATGTGAAATTGCTTCCTGAGGATCACCAGGCCTGACTGTGTTTAAAGAACACAAATTGCCGTTTGGCCGGAACGCTGCAGATAATATCTCACAGGTTATTCCTCCCTGTGTTCCTCCACCTTTTACTGCTGGAAAATTGTCCTTGTGGCTTTAAAAACACAGTCAGAAGGACTTAAAGTCAACACATAAATGTGGAGTTTGATTATCGAGGTAGTTTAGAGCTAATCTGTGACAAAATCCAAGTAGTTTTTCTTGAAAATGGAGCAAAAGCAGCTCCGAGTTTTCGGTTTCAGGTGTTGAATTTCAGTTTCAGCCAGCTGCCACTGAACTAATTGGATCTAGAGTTTGTTCTAATATTGCAAAAACACACAAACAAAGAGGGATCACAGAGTTTTTCATTCATTAACGTGTTCCTATTGTTCACAAATAATCGCTGCATTATTATTTCTGTTTAGCGTCATTAAAGCTGTTGCTGTAATTTCATTTGAAGCGCCGTTGTGGTTTAGAGCTTTGATTCTCGTTAACCCTGCAGCTAAAATTATTTCGGTTATTGCCAGAATCGCTCACACGCTGCACACTTGGACTGCCTTCCTGCTGCACGAGCCCAGTCAGACAGAATCCAACATGTTTGAAAAATCTTACTGAGTCAGTTTGGTTAAAGTCTGCAGAGAAAACCTGCACTGACTATCAGGATCCTCACGTCAAAATGAGTCCAAACGGACACTGAGGCCTCTTCAGTTTCACACAGAAGAAACTGGAAAACATTAAAAAGCTCACTGGGAGAGCTTTTATGTTTCTCGTGATAAACTGATAACATCTGAAGCTCAGTGAGAGGATTGTTTAAATCTCAAATCCAGAGAGAACAAGCTGTAAATGTGCACGTCAGTCGTCTTTTAGGGGGAGGATTTCATTATCTCATTATGGCTAATTATGGAAAGTAATGGTGTAAGACAAGAAGCTGTCACGAGCTGGAAAAAGCTTCATTTGATTTACAAAAGGAAAGTTGAATGATGGAGCGTTTTCTAATTTTATCTGCCGTGTTTTCTTTTGTGGCACCGAATCAGTTTGTACAGTTTAAAGCGTTTCACTGGCAAGAAAATGATGCTCCGACTGAAACTGTAGCTTCAACCAACTCATTCTTTATGTCTGGATGGACAAAATCAGACACAATTCATGGAGCTCACTCTACATGCAGCCTTACTAGCCTAAATAAGTTGTAAACACACACACAAAGTTAGTATTTGCAACATATTAAATAGTTTGACCCTGGTTATTTTTCAGAATCTGCAGGGATTCAAATGACTTCTGAAAATAGAACCATATTAACTGGTGATTCCGGCACAGTTTGCCCTAACTATGACACAGAAAGTGCTGTTTTGCAAAGTTTGCATGTGACTTTTTGGTCTACAGAGTCCATATTCTGCACATTTCCATATTTCTGATATGATTTTTGAATTGTGCTGGGATACGGTTGTGAACAAAACCAAATATTTGTCTTGTATCGTTGGCTTTTGGGACACAGTGATCATCATTTTTCACCATTTTCTGACATTTTATACACCAAACAGCTAATTTAGACAAAATAATGTACGCTTGCACAGATGCGACTATGTGATACTTCAACTTAAACTCACTCAATTTTCGGTTGTAGTCTGGAGCCGTGTACCTGGTGATGTAGATAAGTAACGGAAGAAAAGCTCGGACTTCAAATACTTAGCTTCAGGCAGATAAGAAGCAGTGTTTTCTATTTGCAGATACATGCTACAAACAGCTATGTAGCACCTACTAACAGAAAAAGAGGAACCTAAAAAGCAGAATATGGGACACTGAGCACTTCTCTGACGTTAGTTTGGAGCCGGCTCTGAGTCAACATTCATGAAATAAGTCAGATCCTGAAGCCTCCATTAGTTTGGACCAGCTGAAGTTGAGAAATCACATGGGTGTTCACAGGTGGTGTGCTCCTCCTACTGCCAAAAATAATGGATTAATCCTGGAGCAACACTTTCCTCCTTATGAAAACAGCTCATTAGGCAATTAGACAATAAAGTTTTATGAGCTTCGGTGTAGAAATCCTTGAGGTCGCTGCTTCACTGTTTCCCTGATCACTGTACATGAACATATACAGTCTGTGAGTCACTCTGTGGTTGTTGTTGATGTTGCAGTTTCACAATGAGCTTAGGGAGCGTTTTCACAAATACTCTCCAGCTGGCTGTTTGCTGCTAATTGACTTTAATTGCTGAATGATTTCACAGTGAGCTCCAGGAGTCATATCATACAGTGCACGTAAAGATCCTCTCTCTAATGTGGAGATTTGGACCAAAAATGTGAAGCATTTAAGTGATTCAAAACATCTTTAAGTTTAAATATCCATTCACTGTTTGTTTGTCTTATTCCCCTCCGTCGAGCTCGCTGTGAAGATTTCTGACATCTCCCTTTCAGGCTGAACAATTGGCCTTAACAAGCTGTTACTTGCATGCTGTGTGCTCACGAGGTGATAAGGCAGCGGCGAATGAATGACAGAGCGCAACGCAACACAGCACACAAACCGTCATAATGAGAGGATCCCAAACACAATAGCCGGAGCCTCGCCGTGTGATGAAATGAATTAAAGTCACATCACTAAAGCGTTGGGCTGAATTTCTCCATCATTAACTTTCTTGATGCATTGAATCAGATGTTGTGTTTAAATCTTAGCTCAAGGCTTATGTAAGAAAGTCGATATCTTTGTTGTTCTTGCGTCTTGGCGGCTTTTTTTTTTTCTTTTTCAGTTTCTTTGTGTTACGCTACACTAAAGCCCTTCTTGCTTTGTGTGGTTTTAAGTCATGACAACAGAACGCTTTGGAAATGATAGAGGAGCCACTTGGCAGCGGTTACTGTCGTGTCTTATTCCTTATTTTATCTTTGTTCTTTAGTTATCGGTAAACTTTTTATCTTCTTTCACATTCAGCACTTTGAGTTGAATTTAATCTTTGACTTGTATGTATATAAATTAGATTTTTTGGTTGATGTGATGCAGACCTAAACGCTACAACTTCCAGCCCTGCCACAGGTGTCTTTTCTTTTATATAGCTACATTTGTCCAGTTTGACAATATGTGTACATTTATGTATCAAGTATTTAATCATTTTGATTACCAGTGTGGATAAAGCTTTGTAACTGCATTTAGAGCCCATGTTGGATAATGAAATACGGCAAAATAGAAGTGAAAACCTAGTAATTGAAATGGGAAAACTTCATACAGTTACACAGTGATGAAAGCAGTATTCAGATCAGATACTTTAGTTAAAGTACCACTACAGCAAAGTAAAAAGTACTCTATTACAAGTAAAAGTCTTGTTTGAAAAATCCTCCTTCAGTAGAGGTTCATAGCAGCAAAATGCAGTTATATCCGAATATTCTGATCTCAAAATTAATATTCGGATACCGGTGTAACAACCGATATTCAGATTTTCAGGTCCAGCCCTAAATAACACTTAAATTGCCAACGATTGTAGAAATATTTGGCATCAAGGGGGGAAAAAATCACAGGATTATAAAAGCTGCCGTATCAGGCTGGTGTATCTCTGCTCCTCTTGTTTTCTTTCTTTAATAGTGAAGCATCAGTATCAATCCTATTTTTAGATTTTCTTGGTGTAAAGAAAATAGTTCTTTAAAGAAGACAAGCTTTTCAAACCTGCCGGCTGGTTTTGTGATTCGGAGGATTACATTGTGTTCCTCAGTCCAGTTGTGAGGCCCAGCAGTGTTGTTTCATGTTGTTTTTGTTGCCTGAACTTTTAAAGTGTTACAGCTTGAGGGACTGAATTTATACTGGAAGGCTGGTGTGATGCAAATATGTTGCATGGTGATGTAGATGAGTAACAGAAGAAAAGCCTGGACTTTTCAGGAGCAGAGTTTTCAATGAAAGTAAAGAACTTTTTTTGGTGAACCTAAATCTTTGTGGTGCAGATCTTTAACATGCATAAAATCAGCTATAAAACACACAATAGGAAAAAAGAAGAAACTCTGTATTCTTCAAAAACAGGACAAACTTGAGTTTTGACCTCTTGCCTATCTTTTCCTTCCAGGCTCTGTGGGGAAGCATGTGATGACTCACGCCAGGCAGAAAACTTCCCTCCGGCAGAGCCACAGCAGTGCCGAGTGGTGGGACGGTGGCCATCTTTGGCCACATGGTGGCGCGATGGGCGGCACCTGGCCTGAGCGCACGCTACGATTTGGCAGGACAAAGAAGATAAGTGACATCGTCAAACAGCGGAAAGACAAGAGGATGAACAGCAAGAAGGGACGAGCAGCAGAAAGATCAGATCAGAACAGGAAGCTGGACCGGAGGCAGTTCAAGAAACGGGACAGGAAGTTGTATCCTCTGCGAGGTCGAGCGGCGACTTCAGATGGAGAAGGACTCAGCTGCCACGTTCTCCTCACCCGACTGGAGGAGAGCATTCGAGATAAGGAGATCTCCAAAGTAAAGGAAGGAAAGGACGCTCACAAACACTTAACTCTCAAGTCCAAATCCAAGAAAGGGAAAAACAGTGAAAGAAAAGAGGCAAAGTCATCACCAAAAACGAAATTAAAACCAAGCAGCCCAGGATACAGTGAGTGTGCTGGGTTGGGACTCCTCCAGCCTCGTAAACGTAGACTGGCTTCTCTAAATGCTGAAGCAGTGAACAGTCTGCTGCTGGATAGATCCACTGACCCCCAGCCGTCTGCAAAACAGGCCAGGAGACATGAGGAACCCACAAACGGAGGGTCTTCTCTGGACACAGATCCAGTCAGAGGTGCCGTCTCTGCAGGTCTGAAGGCTTCACGAGGAAACGTCAGTAAAGTTTCTCATGAACTTGAACTGTGCCAAAGCTCTAAGCCAGTGAAGAAGACCAAAGTGAACCGGGGGGAAGAGGGGATGAGTCAGGAGAGCCTGGACGCTCCGGCACCCAGACGACTGGCTGGACTCAACGCCGCCGCCCTGCTGAAGCTAACCAGCTCCTCTGCTACCAGTAAACAGAGAGTAAAAGCTGCTCCCAGCGCTACCGTCACATCAGACTCGACCCCGAAGCAGCTTTCAAAGGTCAAACTCCAACACAAGGGACGTTTACAGAAGCAGAAGGGGAAGGAAGTTCCTCCACCTCACAGCGGCTGCTCTACCTGCAAGAAGAAGGCAGACTTTGAGCCGAAGGTGGAGTGGGAGACTGGCTGCACCCACCGACTCACCAAACCCGGCTACCAGTCCCGCAGCATGCTGGCGTATCCACTGAAACAAGTGAAGGAGGAGCAGCTGGAGACTGAACTGAGCTCTTACTACTGCTGCCCCCCGGAGGGTTCGGTGGAGTACTGCCACCGCCTGGCCTTCTTCCTCGGCCAGCAGCCCTACGGAGAGTCCGACGATCAGCCGCTCAACTCGGCTATGACCCCCGTGAAGCGCGAGTGCCTCGTAACCTCGCCATCGCTGACACACTCCCACCCCCACACCGCCCTCACCCTCAGCCCTCACCCCTGCCTCTGCACCGCCGACCACTGCTTCTCCAGCTACTACGTCCACATCGCCCACCCGACACACACTGGAACCACTTCGGCCTCGTTGACCTCGCGACCTCTGAACTTTGCCCCGTCCGGTTTGTGTCCTAATCGAATGAGCGGCTCCAAGCTGCTGGGCCAGCAGGTTCCCCACCCGTCGGGGTTGGCCCACCCTGCCTACTGCAACTCTGTGACTTCACCCTGCTACGGTGAAGCCTGCGGGATCGGCGGCTACACCTACAGAGCGATGCCTCCCGTCACCAGCAGGGGGTGTTCTTTCAGCACAGGATGCACTGGATGCACACAAAGCATCAAAACAGGTGAGTGAAACAAGGAAACGCTGTTATGAACAAAAGCTTCATCCTGTCTACTAAACTAAAGAGGCCATTGTTATTAACCCTTTGAACCCCAAGCATTTTTTGACTGCTTCTTTGCTGTGTGCAGTAAATTAGCGAAACAATTGACTTTGATTGACAATGTTGAGAACTGACACATTGAAACTGAATTTAGTTTTGTTAGTTTTTATTTTAAACAATAAACCAAAAAATCTAATTTCCATTTGTGTGTGTCTGTCTAATGCAGCCACACCTTTTGAAACACAAAAAAGATTTTTCTACAAATGTTTCATGGTAATATTTGAGCTTGGGTCAAATTTTAAAGGTGTCCAAAAACTTTTTTTCCACCACTGTATGTCTTATTTTTGTCTGAGTCTCTCTTGTTGTCTCCTTCTTGCTCGGTGAAAACACTGCCTGCAGTTCAGCCGAACACTGAATGAATTTTTGTTACGTCATTGTTGGTCGCAGCTGAATCTTGAGTCAATCATAACTTCCTGCTTGTGATGAGGAATGTTGAGTTTTTTTAATTTTGTGCAGGATCTGATTTAAACCGTTCATTTTTGTTAAATTTTAAAATTGAGATGCGTAGAATAAAGTAATTTAGCTGAAATATGATTTTAAGCTTCAACCTTTTTTTTTCCCAAATGGAACCACGCGTCACTCACGATATGTTTAAGGGCTGTCAGATAGGTGGAAAATATGATGATGCTCTTAGTTTCTGATTTTTTGGCTCTGATTAATGGCGTCATTCTGGTGAGTTTGTAAAGAAAACCTGCTTTTCAACATGCCTAGTGGATTTTAGAGCTCAGAATTTAAAGTTTTAATCTCATTTTTGACATTTTTTTCCTGATGAAACTGCATGCCACTGGTGATGCATTCAGAGGCTGTTGGAAAGTGGAAAATCTGACCATTATTTCTGAATTTCAAGAAAATTGAACTTTATTTTTGACTGTTTTTCCTGATGAAACGGTATGCCACTAAGGATGTGTTGAGAGACTGTTGGAAACTGTAAAGTCTGACTAGTAATTATGTTTTTAGAGTTTCTGGCTATAATAAATGTTGTGATTTTGCAGATTTTTTTTATTCACAAAAATAGCCTTTTATACTTAGCAGCTTGTTTTGGAGGATCAGGGGATTAAACTGTTTGCCTCAGTGGAGTTGTTCGGCCCAACAAGTGTGACCATCAATGTTTTTTCTTGTTTTTGTTGCCTTTGAAAATGTTTGTAGCTTCAGGGCTCGACTTTATCTTGATAAGGAGCTGCAGTACTGTTGTAATGTTTTCTGTAACAAATGTGTTTTATATATATAGTTGGACTGATGAAAAAGATAAAAGAAGTTTTTAAGCAGATTTACGAGGGAACCATGCAGTTTTATTATTTAAAGTCAATATAACCTTTGCTAAACAGCAGCATGTGCAGGGAAAAGACTTTGTATCACTGGTGAGTTCATCTATAAGAGGAACATTGTGTTATTTTGTTTCACTGAAAGTTCCCTTTTCCCCTTGCAGAGGGTTACTCCTCCCCTCAGGGTGAACACAGCCCGTCTCTCCTGGTTCCTCCCTCCATGCCCATCTCCAGCTGCCCTCTGTCCAGTGTGCCCACGTCCACTCAGACCAAACCCCACCTGCTGACCCCCCTGTCTGGCCGAGACCAGCCCCAGGCCCGGTTAAAACTAGCCAAGGAATGCCCACAGAGCACCAAACCCTCCAACGGCTCTCTGTCCATGGGCCGCACAAGACTCACGGCCAAACAGCCGTCGCCGGTACCGAGTCTGAGCAGCACCAAACAGAAGAAAGTCAGTCGAAGACGAGCCACCAACGGCTGGAGGCCTGTTGGGATCTCCACCGAGAGGGAGGTCTTCATAGCGGTACGTTATCTGTCAAAACATATCTGCAATGAAAGGATTTCAAAAATACCACTTATAATTTTTGAGTTGTGACCATTTAGTCCGCCTGCTCTGCTCACTGCAAGCAACCAGAGACTCACAGCTGATTGGCTGACTGATGCACTTTCAAAGTAAAACCTCAAAGGTACCAGGGTTTGTGAAATATGCTGGCTTTTCAAAATAAAATGTACTTAGATTATTATAGGACCTGGCAATAGCTCAGAATTAGTTAATAAATTTTCTCCTGTGCTGTCCTACCTCATTGTATAGTAGAAACCTTAGCATCCGCACTACCGCCTCACACAAGGACTAAAAAAAAAAAAATCATCTCTTGAGGGAAAAGATAATTGTGTTCTGACCGTGCAGCTTTGCGTGACAGATTCCTTTTTGTCTTTATAATGAGAATTACATCTGTCCTCATTGTGTTTGCTTCTCAGGGAGAGGATGAGACGGCCCTGCGGCAATGTTACGAAGGCGTGGAGAGGGACGGCGAAGTGATTCGAGTCAGAGACACCGTGCTGCTACGATCAGGCCCCAGGAAGAAATCCCTCCCATATGTTGCCAAGATATCAGCGCTGTGGGAGGACCCCAAAACAGGTGAAGGAGATGAGGAGGAGATGGAGTGCTTTGTGTGCATGGACGGATGGTTGACTGGACATATGGTCAGTGTTGTTTACCCGAGTGTCTGTGTGCTGCTGCAGGAGAGCTGATGATGAGCCTTTTCTGGTACTACCGACCCGAGCACACCCAGGGAGGCCGAGATCCCAGCACACACTGTGAGGTGAGGCCCGAGTTTACCGCAGCAGAGATTAATTTCTCCCACTGGGTAGATGACAGTTGTGCAGGCAAACAGAAAAACAAACATTCAGGAGAAAGGAAAAAGATTAATTAAAATGCACTTATTTAATTAACAACCTTTTACAGAGGTGCAAAATTCAGTAATAAGCAACATTATAGAGCAAGTAATTAAAAGAGAGTTGTGGGTTATTTTAACATGATGTATTTTCCATTAATGTACCTGTTGTGGTAATGCCACATTTGCGCTGTTTACCTTCGTTGTGGAGATTTGGGGAAATTCAGTTAGCATTAGCTCCCTGCAGCTTTCCAAATAAAACAGATTTTACATGAACCATTTCAATCGTTTCCACATGAGATGTTCAAGGATCCTTGGACAGTTGGAGAAAAAGAGAAAAGAATCCAGTGAGTCTCTCAGTTTTACAGTTTCTGGATCTTATAAATGGTGTAGTTTAAGCAAGTTTGTAATGAAAAAATGCCTTTGAAATCGGCGCTCAGGTTATAAAAGACAAAAACACTGAAAGAAAGGTAAACTAAATAAACTGTATATGAATAAATGTGGTCAAAATGTATATTGTATACATGACTATTGTTCTATTTTCCAAAAATGTGTGTGCAGATAAATAAATAGATAGATACTTTATTAATCCCGAGGGAAACTTCAAGTGTTTAGCAGCTTACGTACACAACAAAAACAAAAAACAGGCAGGCTAGTAACATTAATTTTAAAGTTAAGTACATACTCTTAAAAACCTTGCTGTACAATACTATAAACAAAACACTTCTAAATTAAAAATCTATAGAAATACTAATTATATTAATTCAATACACAGTATTTACATATTTCACAGTGATTTAAAGTGTAGGTGTGTGTGTATAGATAAATGTATATGCTAATTTAATGAATAAATTAATGATAGTAATGAAAAAGAAAATACTGTTACTAATAAAAGCAAAAATTACTTTCAAAAAAGGAAAAAAATAAAATCTTTTAAAAAAAATATTTGCAGCAGTTTTAATTTCAAAATCACAAACTTATTTTCCTTTATATTACATTTCTTCTCCAGTGTCATGTTTTCATACTAAATTCTTCCAGAGTTAGTCGAGACAAACAGCAGAGTGAGTTAAATGAAGTGCAGATGTCTGCTGTCCTAATCAGAGACACAAGCTTCAAGCACTTTCTTTCACCTTATATGTTATACTTGGGTGTTTAAATGTGGGTGGAAGTATTGTTTTTTTATACCCAAATCACATGTTTTTTTCTTGCTATAATAGTAAAATTACAAGCTGTTCTGTGTATATACAACATGTAAGAAAACAATGCACGATGAGGAAAACAAAAGCGCTTGTCTGTGTAGAAATATTTAGTGGCTGACTGTTGCTGCAGACATCATTATCTCTCTCCCAGCAGCCCTGAAGCTGTTGATAGTTGGTTAGCCTTTCAGTGTCACCACAATGCCAAAAATGATGATATCTCCGTGACCTCAGTCTAACACAGCACCAAGAACAGGGAAGGACACAGCTTCAGTGTTAGAAAATTCCCTCTCTATTTGCAGTCTGCAGCGCATGGGGTTTTGTGTTTGGTGGCACACAAAGTAAAAAAACACAGAAGGGCAGCGTTAGGAACAGTTCCAGGCCCCTCTGAGCTCACAGCCGAACAGCGTTGTCATTTCCTTCAGTCTTCATTCTGCACGATGGGAAGCGCTTACCATGATGTGACACTGTCGCTTTCAGAATGAGATTTTCGCCTCTCGGCATCAGGATGAAAATAGTGTGGCCTGCATAGAAGACAGATGCTACGTTCTCCCTCTTGCCCAGTACTGTAGGTAAGTGGCTGCTCACACAAACACCTCAGCGTTGGTTGGAAGTCTTCTTACAAGCTTCGGATTCATGTGTTTAATTAACACCTTCTCAGTGGAAGCCTGCTTCTCTCTTCTTCGTATTGCACATCTGTGACACTGGAACTGTTAATGCAATCTGAGGCCATGAGAATTTACTGAGGAGTCATTGAGGATTATTATGTTTTATGTATTGAAATAAACGTACAGAAAACGACTGAAATTAGTGCAATATTACTTAAGTGTTAAATGAATCAACAGTGGGTCATCTTCCACTACTTGTGTGACTTTGTGTTTTAGTTGGTTATTGTGCTGGAATATCCCTTCTCTCTCTGCAGAAGTGCTTTATCTGCAGGCTGCTTTGCACTCATGCAGCACCATGTCTTCAACTCCCACCTTCATGAATCACTGTCAGGACTGTACGTTCACTGTGGCAGTCTTGGAGAGGTTTATGGCCAGGATGCTGGAAACCATCAGAGCCAAATTAATAATGTGCTCCCAATCCTTACCAAATTTTTTAGATTCTTTAGTGAAGTTCCTTCTTGCAGTTTTGTGCCTACAAGCAAGTTTTTTTTCCAAGTCTCCTTCACAGTGTCTGAGCTTCACAGAAACTCTGATTTCCACTGATAACTTCTGTACCAACTTTGAAGCAGCTGCCGTCTGTTAGTTTATTGTGAAAATAGTACACTGTTGGTGGCATCATTTGTGAATGACCACTGCAGCTCTGATTAGTGGTACAATGGCCTGTTATGTACCTCTTGGTTACTGACAATAATGTGTTTCATCGATCTTCCTGTGTCCTTGTTTGTCTTTGTAAAGCCTCGCCAGCAGATTTTTTAGTTTCTCTTTCAGTTCTTTTCCACGTGGAGCCATGATGCAGACATACAGACACAGTCCAGAGATCCAAAACAGAAAGTTCTGATGTGCACAGCTCATTTTGGAACCATATCCACGCAGTTCAGTTAATTTGAAATCGTAGTTCTACTCTGTTTAGGTTCAGTGTTCACAGCTCTATTCACTTCTGTTGCATTTAGTTTCTACTGTTCCTTTTAATGTCTTATTGTTGCTGCACAGCCTTGAGGAAGTGCCACTTAGAATTCCACTGAATGAGCATACGACAAATAAAACTCTTGAATCTAGCTGGACCATGGTACAATAGAGTCTTTATAAAATAGTTTTTGATTTTTCATGAAAGGAAAAATTCTTCTTGTCAACGTAGAAACAATGCAGATACAGAGAGTTGATAAAGTTTTGAATCATTTGGCATTGAAGGGATATTTCACAGCTGTGGAAAAGTTTTCTACAGCTGAATCTGAATCAGAGTGTCTTTATTGTCATTGTATGAAAACAAAGAAATGGCTGACCGTGTTCTCTATTGATTGATCGGCTCTCCGCTTTTCGTTTCCCAGATTTTGTGCCTTGGTGAAGCGGCGTGCTGAAGGCGCCCCCCTGGCAGTGCCAGCATGGTGCCCTGCCGCCCTGACTTCGCCCCCCCCTCCCACCGCTGTGTGCCCACAGACGTCGACCCCGAGTTGGTGTATCTCTGCCGGCACGTCTACGACTTCCGCTACGGTCGCATCCTGAAGAACCTGCAGTAGAGTTCAGACGGCCGTCGCATCTACGAGTTAAAGGTCACGTAGCTCCTCCTGCTGCACAGAGGAGGCGGCTGAAGGATCGAACTCCCCTGTCTGGTCTGCTGGGCGCCTCACGATCCGAGGGAAGGGGGATGATGATGATGATGATTTGTCAAGGGGCAGATGAAGCAAACCTTGTGACACTATGAAGCACAGATCCCTTTAGTTGACCACCAAGGGGTTAGAATGTGTCTGAGCACCAATATTTCCTGGTTTGGAAGAAGGAAAAATTCACTCATCAGTTTTTCCACCACTCTGAGGTTACTGGAAGCTCCTGTGCCCCCCATCCCCGATTCCTTTTCCTGCCAGGAACACCAGGCCGAGCTGGGCCACCGTCAGCACCGTGTTCCCCCTGAAGGATCTTAGCACAGCAATCATGTTTGTTCCATTTGTAAGCCAGCGGCTCAGGGATGGTCCGGCACTAAGGTGCTTCCGGGGAACACAAGCCTGCTCTGTCAGCTCAACGTTAACGGTGTTCAACTAGCCGGGGTGAAGGAGCAGCTAATGGAGAGTGTCGTCTCGTTTCTCCTGATTTCAGTTGTGTGTCTGTGTGTGTGAAAGCGAGTGTTGTCAGTGAGGATAAATGGATAAATGTGGGCATTTGTGATGGTGTTTTAGGAGGCTTTCAGGCAATCAAACCAAACAAGCAGCTTTGGAGGAAGTGGAGCTCTCTCTCCCTGTCCGTCCCTTCTCCTGACACAAACGTTTTCATCTCGACTGATGCTCAAAGTGAAACACTGCATCTGAAGGAGGGTTTGTGAAGCAGATCTGTGCTTACAAAAGGCAGATCTTCTTTAACTGTACGCCGGGACTCTAAAGTAATCGATTTTATCAGTTAAAAACCAACATGAAACAGCTGATTCTGATCATCTCAGCCACAGTTCTGGTTTAAAGAAGCCTCATCAACAGGAGGCTCTGCTGAGGGTCCATTGTTTAGGGTGTTTCTTAGTAAAAGCTTTCACCTTTACTGCTCCCTGTGACTTGCCTTATGACTCGCAGGGGGAGTTTCAGGCAGCTAGTCTCACCACAAACACCCAGGAAGTGGTAGATCGGATGAACCTGTCGTTACAAGAAGTCAGATTTTCCAGAATGTGGTCAGTAGAGGCGTGCATGAAGAAGCACCTTTTAGGACTGCAGTCAACCAGAGGAGTGGAATCTACCTGCTAGCACTATCCGCCTGAATTGACTCTAAATCAGCCTAAAAGCTAGTATTTGGAGCATATTAAATTATTTTAAACTGAAATGATGAGGGGCTGCACAGTGGCTCGCTATTTAGCACTGTCGGCTTGAAGCTAGAAGATCTAATTGGTCCGCGTTGAGTTTTGATGCAAAAATCTCTGTAATGTTTACACTCGGCTTTTTGGCTCCAAAAGCAGCCACACTAACACATTTTTTGACACGTGTCAGTTAGTTTGGAGCCAAAATGTTGGAATTTACTGCGGCAGAGATTCATTTCTGCCTCTGGGTAGATGACAGGCAAACAGAAAAACAAACATTGAGAAGAAACAAATCAAACAAAAGGAAAAAGATGAATTAAAATGCAGTAATTTAATTAGCAAGCTTTTACAGAGGTACAAAGGTGCAGAATTTAGTAGTAAACAGCATTATGGAATAACTAATTAAAACAGAGTTCTGGCCTGTTTTAACATGGTGTATTTTCCGTTAATGTGGCTATTGTGGTAATGCCAAATTTGTACTGTTTGCTTTAATGGTTTCTGAAAATCAACAAGAGATCTGGGCAAAAGAACTAGAGAGGAATAAAAGACAGACAAATCAGCTGCTGTTTTTACATCATCTACCATGTTGTTTGTTGAGTTTTGATGCAAAAATGGCTGTTTTCAAAATTTACACTCGACTTTTTGGCCTAAAAGCAGCCAAACCAACACATTTTTTGACACGTGTCAGTTAGTTTGGAGCCGAAATGTTGGTCCATAAATTGGACCTTTCAGTTTCCATGACGTTGGGCAAATTCAAAATTAGTTTGTTCTTTCTGCTGGCAAAAATAGTGATTTAATCCTTGAAGGCTGTTGAGCTTTTCTCCTTATGGAAGTAACATTTCAGATCGTCCAATGAGAATTTGGTCGAATGAGAGAGTATCAACCAATCGGTCATCCAGTCGACCTGGATACTATCAACCTGAGTTCAGGGTTGCAGATAACAAATATTTTGAAAAAAGGCTTCCCTCAGTAAAGAAGAGTCTATTTAAAAGCTTGTCTGTTCCAACTAGAGCCATCCAAAATGTGAAGCTATTCAGTTTGCTACCACGCATGACAAAGAAAAGCGTCAAATTTTCTCATTTGCCAATCGAATACACAGAAACGTTGGCATAGTAATTCTAAAAATGATCAAATTATCTCTGTCTCCGGACTGCAGCTCTACTCTGGTCACCAGCAGTGGTGTTTTCATGACGTCTCTCCAGCTCCTCGCCTGGTAAATGTCACTTCTGCCCATTTTAATTCTACAAGCAGACCACTTTTTATTTCTCCTCCTCCTCCTCACCCTCCTCCTGCCAAGATAAACCAAAGGATGTCACACAAGCCAGAATTCCCGTCTCCTCTTCATCCTCCTCCTCCTCGTCAGCACTTCTGTCCTCGTTGTATTGCACTAATCCATTCCTTAATTACAACAACTTTTTTTTTTTTTAAAACTCCAGCTCCTAATATCTTTCCGGGGGAGGGTGGGGGAGGGCACTGTATATCATTTATTATGTGATTTGTACCTTTAGAAGGAACCAGTGAGGATGTCATGGCTGCTTTTTGTCAGTGCAAACTGTATATTTCTATTAATTTCACCAGTTAGAAGGAGTCGGCCAGCGTGTTTTTGTCATGATGCTATTGAATCCCGTTGGAATATACACGGTATATATATATTTATATATATTACTAGAGTCCATTCCATTTGATTTATGAATCAGCTCTGACATATGAATATACAGTATATATATATATGTATGTATGTATCCACACTGTTAATGTGACTTAGAGTTGAAAAAGGCCTGACTTTGCTGTGCGGACAGACGTAGCACCGTGTCGTATTTGGATCGAAGGTGATTCTTTTGCGGTGGGGGAATTTCAAACCGTGCTCTTCCATTGCCTTTTTTTTTTTTTTTTAACTTGTGTTTCACTGTCACTCAGAAAGCGAGCAGCGTCGGAGTGCCGTACCTTTACAAAGCAGAAAGAGTACCCGAATGCTTTCCTGCACAGCAAAACGCCCTTTTTATTCCGTCATTGGAGTTTTTAACACAATGAAGCCATCTTTATCTTCCCCTCTATTTGAACGGCACTAAACTAAATCCTGATCCTTTTATTTTACGTCTATTAACCCCCAGATTCTTCAAAGAGGTAATATATATTCTCCTACTTTACAATTGTCTCCTTATTAAGAATATTTTATTATGTCGATTTTCCTAAGATGGCATATGCAATATATTTTTAGGCTTACTATTTTTGGAAAATGAGCTAAACGAATCAAGAAAAAAAGAATATGCGTTATTTTTAATTTGTTTCAGATGCGTTTTAAATCGTCACTGCGTTTAATTGAGATTTGACCAAATGAAAGAAAAATTGGAGGGAGCTGAGGTTGTGTAGATTAAAGGCATAGAAAATCTTCCCTTCCAGGAAATTTCTAATGAAGTGTACATATCCGAATCCAGGAAGCACCGGGCACTCTTTAAACTAGCAGACAGCCAATGCACAGTGTAGTATTTTTGCAAGATCTGTAATAATTATATTTAAAGTAAAGTACAAAAAAAATAATGCTATTTAAATGGAGTGAACAATAAAAATATATTAAGATTTCAATTTAACTTATTTGGAAATACTGTGTCTAATTGATGAACTATATGCTGTTTTCTTTGTGCTCCAGGATAGAAAATGATTTCTGTTTGTAACTTAGTTTGTTTTAATGGGATGGAGAGCAGACCAAAGCACACCTACGGCAGACAGGAGAGCAGAGATGGAGGCAAGAAAAGTCATCCTGCTCTCCTGACCGACCTTAAACCTGCCGTTTGGGAGAAGGCCGTGGTCACCTGAGCTTTTATTGATTGGTCCTATTAGTGGAGACGGTTCATCTGAGACGAGGCAGAGGGGACACAACGTCCGCTAAGCTTCAGGTGGAAGCATGGATGTAGATTTCCCTTCAAACACATACATACTGATCATCAGACAAAACTTAATTTTCTGCATCCTGGTGAATTTTAAAGCACCAGTTGTCTCTTTTCTTGCATTGATTTATAGCAAAAACACAAAATTCAGGCACAATGAGTAAACTTTTATAGTCCCCTCATGTTTATGTTGCTGGGGAAATGCCCTTCTCACCTGTATCCCCCCCAAGAAATCTACACCAAAATTTCACTCAGATTTTTACCAGTTTCCTCTCTCTGCAATAATTCATGGAGGTTCTCCAGTAAGTGTCAGAAATTAGGGGCTATGTGGAAATTATTAGGCTCCCTGCTGGTTTTAATTGATTTTAATATTTTACTGTGCACCTTTAAAACCTGCCTGGGTTTCCCTGAAAGCTGCGAAGTAAGAAATGTTGAATTTTGTTGAAGTTTGTGTCCGCCAAAGCATTTTTTGAGCGTGCTTTGAAGGCCAGTGCTTTTTCAGCTGAGACCCTTTGATCGCCAACGAAGTAAATTGAAGCACTGGTTTGCTGTCAAAGTCCACGTAGAGCAGGTCTCTCTTCAGCCATCTTAGTAACGTCTCTGGACAATGATTTCAGGCTAACAAGCCCAGGCTCCTACCTGCATGAATGGGGGAGGCGTAAATGTAATTTCAGTGAGCATAAAAACTGCACATGTGGAATCACCAGTTAAATCTGAGCCCCAAAATCAGGTTTAAAAAAGTATTTTTCTGCTGCATAGCATTAAGCTCTCCCTCATTGCAGTTCCATCATGTGGCATTTGGTGAACAGTCAGTGACAAATGCAGCAGTTCACCCACATTGAGGCATTTTTCTACTCCTGGTGACCAGAAATGAACACAAAGTACAAAATGCACAGCGTAGAATAGATACACCCAGGGTGCTGGTGATTTCATGATGGCAAAACATGGTAAACATGAAGCACTCCCATTGCAAAAAAAACAAAACAAAACAACATGCTGGCCTCAGAAAAAAGCCTCGGCAGACACACTAACCTCAAGTGCAATTCAAATTTGATTCTTAAATCTGAGGTGGGTTTTGCCGACTTTTACTTTGGAAGGACCTAATTGAGAAGGAAAGGCTGCAGAATCAGTGACTTCTTTTAATTCATTTCTCAAAACCCATTTATTCGTGTATTTCAGTCTCTTTATTTTTGTTTTTCAAACTAAAAATTGGTCTTTGGTCCATGTGTTGCTCTTAAAGGCTTTATTTTAACAAAAGAGACAGTGAATTCCCTGTAGCTTTCTTGGTTGCGACAGATTAAGACAACTAATATATTGAAAGCAGGGTATTTAATGTGGAGGACCTTTTTTTGTAAATGATTTCCACGTAATCCCTTATTTGAATACCTTAAGGGGTTCCCTGTGGATGAAATTCAGAGACTTAACATATCCAGGTCAGCTGACCACCGCTGTCTTTCTCCCAGATGTGTGTTGACCTGTTCGCCTGAGCGTGCAGAAAAGTGTCATGGCCGCCTCCCAAACGTGTTCACCAACTTCCTCCTCCTTGCATCCACGTCTTTTATTTTTTAGCTACTGAGAGAGATGCAGGAAATGTGAGGAAAAGCTCAGTCGGGCGGCTGCCGTCCTCCCGGGTGCTGGCCGGCCTTGCAGACAAAAGCACGAGACTAGATTATATGTTCTGATTAATTTCCTAGAAGCTTTGCATGGACGCAGTTGCATTCTCTGTCACCATGACAACAAGGCCGGGCCAGCGCTCGGGAGAGGAGATGCCTCAGCGGTTTTTACCTTTTTACTGAGGTGTGTTGAGTCCAAACTAAAGCACCTGACCAACCCATGAGATTCTGCTTTCTGTGTGGTCTGTACTGATGCTTATTGTTGACATATATTTTGATATATTTGGGCGGGGGGAAACTGGGGATATACAATAAAACAAAACAAAAAAATGTCGATATTTTTGGAGTAGAGAAGCAATGTGTGTATCAGATTATTGTCACTTTGTCATGCTTTCTGAGAAGCTCTTGGATTTTTTGAGAGAATTATATAACATCCCGACTGATTTAATGTTCCATTGAGAGAATATTTATAAATTTTAAGTCCTTTGTGAAACTTCTGTGTGTGGCTTTTTATTTTAATGGCTCAATAAGAAAAGGTTGTATTAACCCTCCTGTTGTCCTCATTTACGGGCACCAAAAAATATTGTTTCCTTCTCTGACAAAAAAATATCCAAAAATTCTACAAAATTCCCCAAATTTCAGAAAATTTGTAAAACCTTCAGGAAGAAGTTTCCCTTAAAAGTTTTGTTTTTTTAAAAAAAATCCCCCAAATTTGACAAGAAAATTCTTGTAAATATTTTTTTAAAAATAGTAAAAATCTTCCAAAAAAAATCCTAAAAAATATCGAAAGTGATTAAATATATATCAGTAAAACTTCAATTTTCTTTGAGAACATTCACAAAAAGTTGATTTTTTTTGTGAATATTCTTAAAGAAACATTTTTTCCACCAAAAAAATGTTCAAAGATTTCCCAAAAATGTTGAAAATGTGGACATCAGAAATTTCACTGAAAATATTTTTTCCCCCACATTTTCAAACTTTAAAATGGGTCAACTTTGACCTGCAGGACGACACGAGGGTTAATCTCCATCTGAAATTTTGGGTACAGACATGTCGGGCAGCAGAAAAGTTTAGAGGCCATCTTAAAACTTTTATTCTGGTTAGATTCCAACCACGCAGTGATTACATTCCCCTTTCCAAGGACGTCTAGCTCTCTGTGCAGAGGCAGCCTGCTTCACTGCATGCTATCAAAAGGAAGCCGTTCCTCCACCGATCATCTGTAATGCTGTACAATCTCCACAGGAGGTCAGTAGTGAAATGCCACGTTTAGGTCAGGGTCAACTACTCCTTTGACCTCCATGTTTTACTGCTAATCAGATCATACAGAACACGGTCATGTGTTAATTTGAATAGAGAAGGAGGAAGGTTTCACTCCTCTGCCGTCGCTCTTCCATGTTTCCTCTCCGCTCTGCCTTCATGTTCTCTCTCAGCGGAGTCATTATCTGCCTTTGGCCTTTATCCCTGTTCGGGCCTCAGGGCATTAGGACTGTAGAGCAGCACACATTCAGCAACAGCCTTAGTGTCTGTTACAGGATAACGGCAGCCACAGCAGATGATTAGTGGGTCGTAATAATATAACTAGCCGACACACTTTGACCTGAGAGGTTTCTCAAGTGCGCCACTCTGCTCCCAGAAGACTGCTGGCTGCAACAGAAGACCGAAACCTGGTGGTTGTGATGAATGAATGAATGAATGGTGACACTTTCACATCATAAAGCGTCGGCATTCATGACATCGCCTTGAGGCTAAATTATCAAGAGTGTTTTAATCCAGTTTATCCAATGTTTGTATTCACAGCGACCACACTCACTCATCTCATTAACCCTGGTCTTTTGATGATTCACTTTACTACTTTACGAGTGTTTTTATGCTTTGTGCAGTTTATTCAACATTTAATTCACAGTGCGTATAAAAAATAGAAGTTTTCCTTATTTTATTGCTTTTCAACACTGAATCACGATTAATGTAATTTTGCCTTTTTACAAGAATTTACAGAAGAAAAAGTATTCACCGTCTTGATTGTTGCTGAGAAGCATCCCTACATAATAATGCTTCCACCGTCATGCTTCACATCATGATGCTGCCACCACCATGCTTCATGATAGGAACAGTGTGTTTGGTTGCTGCCAAACTTAGCATCTAGTCTGATGGTCAAAAAGATACATTTTAGTCTCATTAGACCAAATAATCTTTTCCCATTTGACGTCAGAGTCTCCCACATGTCTTCTAGCGAAATTGAGTCGAGATTTAATAAACTTTTGTCAACAGTGACTTCCTCTTTGTCCAATCAAGCTTTGACTGGTGGAGAACAGACAACAGTTATATAAACAGTCTGTCCTATCTTAGCCAAAGAAGCTTGTAACTCCTTCAGAGGACTCATGTGTGTCTTGGTGGCCTCCCTCACTTGTGTTTTTTCTTTACTCAGTCACTCTTTTTCACTTTTTGAGGACAGGCTACTGTAGGGAGATTTACACATGTGCCGTATTCATTCCATTTCTGAATGATGGATTTAAATGTACTCCAAGGGTTATTCAGTGTTGTTGTTGTTTTTGTACCTGTCTATCATTTTTGCTTTTCAGCTTTTTCCACAGATTTTGTTGGAGTGTTCTTTTGCCCTCATGTGCAGCTATAACCCAGAGTATGGATTCATCAGGGCCTGGAGCTTCCAGAGACAGGAGTCTTCACTTCAAACACATTCACTGCACTCAGATGGTCTTCATTTCACTAACTGGCTGCACTTGTGTTTAATTAGGTTTAAATGGCATGAATACTTTTTTGATCACTTATTTTATATTTTATTCACAGGTGTGTCATTGACAAGAACGCATGTACAGGCACATTTTACACAGGTAAGTTTACTCCAGAAATTAGTAGTTAGATTTGATAATAATTTATAGTCACTCTGAATTTTATCATTGTACTTTATCTATTATCTTGTGTCACCCGTTCCTGGTGCTTCAAAACAAAGTACGGTCCTTTAGTTGTCAAATTTTCGTTCTCAAACTTCTCACAAGACAATTAATTGATTCCTCTTCTTCAGGGACGGCTGGTATAAATGGGCTAACAGGGCTAAGCCCACCCAGGCCAACACAAAAAAGATGAGAAATTTATTTTTCAAATAACTTACAAAAGATTGTTTTAAATTTAGGTGAAAACAAAGGTAACAACAGCACCAATCAGTCAAAAGTCAAAAGAAAAACATAGAATATCTCTAAATGGGCTTATTTTTTACAGCCCCAGCAGATACAGTCCACTTTCATTCATTTCGTTCTTGTAATTGATTGACAGGTGTCATGTCCCGCCCCCGTGATTTACTGATCATTTGGGCTAACTTCAGTCAGCCCACAGGCCTTTGACGCAGCGAGAAAAGGTTAAGCTGTGGCGGGCGTTAGCATGAACGAGGTGGATTATTTGCTTTCATGTCCATTTTCCTCAATGTCTTTGGAGGAAAAGCTGGAAGTTAAGAGACTGGGATCACATCGGCCGTCGATGTGAGCTTCTTTTCAAATAAGGTGGGCCCATGATGACCTGTTAAAGGACTGTGACACCTTGTTTTTGCTGAGGTCATCTGTTGTACTGAAGGCGTGTTTTGCACTACATGTCACCAAACAGTTGTAATAAGACAGTTGCAGCAGGCTATCTGTGGGCAGTCGTTGCAGTTGGAACACGTTTTGTAGTGATGTGTGTGTGAGAGAGAGTGTGAGTGAGTGAGAGAGAGTGTTGATGTAGAGCACTAAATAAGTATAGTGTACCTGTAATTGATGTAACTGTGTGTATCATAGGTGATGTTGCTTTTGCAGCTGTGTTAACCATTTAATCGGTATTATGCATTTGTTAGCCCATCCAACAAATTTCACCACCAGCCGCCACTGCTCTTCTTCATCTTCTAGATTTGCGGTGCTCCCCTTCCTTTTCCTGTTTATGGCAATACAGTATGCACATACAGACTGTATTATGTAAAGTTTATGATGGCGACCAAGCAGAAAGTTAAGACCTTTATTATGCACATTATTCTGTGCTATAATATAGTTAATTATGCTGCACTTTATTTCTGTTAATAGATCTTTAATTCTGTTACTTTCTGTCCCACGTATCTCATTTCCGTTTTCTTTGTATTCTAATGTTATTATCATCACTGTTTATTATTATCTTGTTTTTCCCCATCGTTGCTATATTAACGATAGCAGCTGTAGGCTTAACAATGACAACAATTATATCCAATTCATCCAAATTATGATAATTACAGCTGTAAAACATTATTGTGCTGTTATTTCAATTCAGTGTAAATCATCATTAGATGCATAGAAATAAAAGTGATGCTTCTCTTACTTTTTTGAGGAAGTGGAATGTAACTAAGTACATTTGCTTAAATGCGAAACACATTTTGCATTTATTAATGTGAACTGATACACTCTACTATATTTATTTGACAGCTTAGCTGATTTACATATTAATATGTTGTAGAAAAGTATTAGATTAACTTACAATATGATGCAATTCAAAGATGAAACAATCCAAGCGTCTATACAATAGTTTAAATCAGCTCTACTGCAACTGATTTTTTTCTGCAATGTTAATACTTGTGGTATTGTAAAGACATTTTGGTGATCATACGTATTCAACTGTACCATTTTACTTGTAATGCAGCATATTTACAGGTTAGTACTGCTAATAACACACTGAGAAATGCATACAGGCGTTAGAGGAAATATGTGACGCCAGAAGAAAAAAACATGAAGAGGAACATAAAAGTGTTTTTGTTAAACTTAAAATACAGCACATCCCAATTTATTTTTCATCGCTGGATAAGCTTGACATCTTCATTTGATTTCAGGATTTTGTGGAATATTCAGGTAATAAATGCATTACTTTCTGGAGGAAGGGAAGAGTTGCGTTACGAGGGCAGAAAGCTTTCACAGATCAGCAAATGGAAGCATCTGCTGGAGAAAGAATCAGCCCAGCAAATGCAAAATAGACAGAAAGCCAGCTTACAGTGGAGGTGGGGGACCCCGACACAATTGCCTAACTAGCTTTTCATCTGCTCCTGTTTCTCTCTCTGTTGGTCTAATTACCACGTCCGGCTTATTGTCCTCTTGATGACTGTAATTAATCAAGTTGTGCTCCCTAATCTCTGGATCTCATCATCCTTACAGTGCACCAGGGCCGGCCACACCGGATGGTAGCCTGATGTAAGCTCTTTTGGGGAGCGTAATTGTGCGCTTGTCTGCAACTTTGCGTGCAACAGTAAATTGCACAGTCGAACCCTGCTGTGTTTTTGTGTTATTTAGTCAGGAGTGTGTTTTTTTTTGTCAGGTCAGTAACTGTTCTTCCAGATAAGTTGTAGAACTGCTGTCTGCAAACATACAAGGAGGAAAAGAGAGAAAGTCAGTACAAACTAAGAGGAACCGAAGTCTTTTTGAGACCTGAAACAGGCACAAAAACAAAAGAAAGATGCATCTCAATCCAAGGCGTCAATCTGTGGAACAATCTGAATTCTGAAATTAAAATGTCTCAGTCGGTTTGTGTTTTTAAGAAAAGTGTGAAAGAGTTGCTATTGAAGAGATATGATGCTTGTGAATAACTGGAAATTGTTTTTCTTTTTTTCTTTAGATCATGTTAAATGTCGGTTAAAAGGGCTGTGTGTGACAGCCAAACAGTACTGAAATGTGTTTAAATTATTATTGATAAGCGGCAGAAATTATAAGCTATAGCTTCTCTCTGCTCCTTTTCATTCATTTAATAGATGCTGTGTCGTATTGTTTTTAATGAATGAAATAAATAAAATAAAAAAAATAAATAATAAAAGATAAAGTTATTTTGGGTTCTTTTATATAAAAGTCTATCTTAGGGCTCTTTGACCCCTGTCTATAGTGAGAGAGAAGAAGAGACTTCTTGCAGTTTGTCCTCCGTTGAGCTTCAGATGGCTTAGCAGCTCCTTAATCTGTCCTCTGAGTGACATCAGCCTCCAACGCTCCTTACAGGACAGCAGGCGAGAGGGAGGGAAAGCAGGAGGTGGTGGCCGCCGGTGGGGTTCAGGGAAGGTGAATTAGCTCAGCGGTAAAGTTGAGGAGTCTGTCAGCTTCATGGCAGCAGCGGAGGGCGACTCTCACATGGAGGAGCTGGTGGATCACGGCCTGGGGATGGAGGAGACGGCCCACGACCTGCTGAGGAGACCCTCGCTGAAGGAGAGCTACCACAGCGACTCCCTGCTGGCACCAGACACCGACTTCATGACAGGTAGAGCAAAGAAAGTTCAGATGTTATGGGGTCAAATCACCCAAATTACAAAAAAGATATTGTCTCACTTGCACCACTTTCCATTAAGGCAGCACCTCGTTACTTTCTAAATGAACTGATGAGTTGTTTGGACTTCAAAATGTCAGAAAATGGTGGAAAATGTTGATCAGTGTTTCCCAAAGCTGTCCACAACCCAAAGAGGACAAACATTCACATTTAAGAAGCTGCAATCAGAAAATTTAGACAATTTTTTTCCTAAAAAAGTGATTCAAACTGATTATGAAAATAGTCTGTGATTAATTTAACAGTTAAAGTCAAAGTGAAACTTATTCATAAAGTACTTTTAAAAGCAACAGGAAGTGCTGTACGGTTAAGAAAAAACAAGAATACACAATGACTGAAAGAAAAAAGCTACAGAGATAATAAGAATAAAAATAGAATACAGTAATAGATGAAATCAGGTTCTGCTTGAGTCGAACACCAATGAAAAGAGGTGAGTTTTAAGAGTGATTTGAAGCATTTTAAAGTAAGTGAAATCTGAGCAGTTGGCAGCTAATTGATTCATTGTTGCAGCTCTATTTGTGATGCAGGCAGTTTCAGCACAACACATAGAGGTAAATGCATTTTTGTTTCTTTTTGTTTGTGCTGCTCAAAACAAATTCTCAGAGTTTAGTAACAAAACTGAACAGGAAGCTCTCAAGCTTTCCATTTAAATGAATTACATCTTTACTAGCAAGGCATATGCACTTTCTACAGTTATGTTCATGCACGAGTGCATTGCAGAGATTTGCAAGTTCACTTTTGACTTGTTATCTGAAAATAATACAAATTAGGCTCCACTGCATCCAATTAAAGAAAAATTCTGGACTAAAATAAGCTGCATCATTCAACAGGTGTGTCTTTTGCACTATGGTAAGGCTTAACATAGCTTTTGTGCATTACAAATCTTTTAATGCCAATTTCTAGTTGAAATTTTCATTTGGGATTAGAAAACCCTTCGAAATCTGTTGCATAAGCTCACAAATAAATTGAAACGGCAAAATCAGAAGCAGTATTTCTTCACTGAGAGACTATTGATCTTCAAACAAGACAAACCTCAGCTAAAATTCTGCCTGCATGCTGCATATTCAGACTGTGGGTGTTGTGGAATCACCTGAGTGGATTTAGGGAAAGGCCCTGCAGAGATATTAGCATCAGTGGACTGATACGTGAAGGATTTCTTGTGCACACGTGGCCTCGGTGTGTGTGTCAGCATGCAGGGTGACAACATGAGCACACAGATGCTGCTCCTTCATTCAAGAAACACCATCTGTGAGCAGAGATTAAAACACTCTATAGGCTGCAGTTATGCTTTAATGAGTTCCACTTTGCTTAAATGTATATGAATTTTCAAACGCTTAGTGCTCTACTGGAGGTGTGTGCAAATGTGTGTGTGAGACGAACACACACAAAGACTTAATGCACGTGTTTTGTGGATGTGTTTACATTTGCATAAATGGTATCCAGGGAGCCTTGTGCTTGTTCTTTGTGTAGCATAGTTAGTGCAGAGACCGAGCTTTGGGTTGCTAATTCCCTTTTACAGCAGCAGGATTATGCGCTATTCTAATCCCAATCCCATATGGGGTGTGTGGAGGTGGCACGAGGATGATGTCACGGCCAGGACAAGAGGAGAAACAGAAGATCACAGGCCTACACAGAATCACAGCTCTCCATGAGAGGCAGATTACTGCTGGCTGCATGCTCCGGCGATTATACCCGGCGTCTTCGCCCACAGAGGGACTCAGCACAGCCAAAACTCTCAGAAGAGGGAGGAAAAATAAGTTTTATTATTATGGAACATGCATTTATCAGCACATGTTGAGGTCATGGAGGTGCTGCATGGTGTCAAGAAACAGTGCATATCCAGTGGTGATACATGTGGTAATAGTATTTGTTTTCATCTTATCGGTATGTTTTGTTAGTTTGCTTGTTTGGTTAAATGCAATTTAGAGTTGCATGTACTTCACTTGAGTATTTCCATTTTCTGCTATTTCATACTTGAATTCTAATTTAGAGGTAACAATTCATTCTCCACTACATTTATTTCATAGCTTTGGTTACATTGCAGATTTACTTTAATCAGTGCAAAATATAATCAACAAATAAAATAGTTTGCAATTTTATAGACAAAGATAAAACTTTGAGTGACTCTGCAGAAATAAGTAGTTAAATCACCTTTAATAGCTTCAACTTTAAAGCGATGAACACATTATATATAATACACATTAATGGAGTACTTTTCCTTTTGATGCTTTAAATGTATTTTGATTCTAATATTTTTGTTCTTTTACTTTAAAAAAAATAACCCAAATTTCTGAAAATTTGCAAAACCATTTGGAAGAAAATTCCAATAATTAAAAAAAAAGTTTTATTTAAAAAAAATCCCCCAAATTTGGCAAAAAAAAAAGTCTTCTAAATATTTTCCAAAAAATGTAAAAATCTTCCCAAAAAAGTCCTAAAAATATCTAAAGTGATTACATATATATATCAGTAAAACTTCTATTATTTTCTTTAAGAACATTCACAAAAAAATCCACCAAAATCCAGCAGAATTCAGTGGATTTTGGTTGATTGGTTGTGAATGTTCTTAAGAAACATTTTTTTTAGCAGTCCTTTTTTTACCACCAAAAAATTTTCAAAAATTTTCCAAAAATGTTGAAAATGTGGACATCATGATTTTCACTGTGAATTTTTCTCTCTCCACATTTTCAAACTTTAAAACGGGTCAGTTTGACCTGCAGGACGACACCAGGGTTAAATGCAGTACAGTACACTGCTAACAGCTCATTGTTTAAATTAGATAGTTTCTTTGTTACTGAGCAAACAGTTTCATCTATTTATGCATTACTTTCAGCCATTTAAACCCTTTATTCATTACATTTAGCTAATTAATAAAGCCATTTCATTTTTCTGTTAATTTTATTTCTTTATTTATCCATAAATGTAAGCTACTTTTGACAATTACCACTATCTGTGCACTATAGCTATTTTAACCACTTATTCAGTACTTTGATACTTTGTCCATTACTTTTTGCTGTCTATATTATATTGTTTCTTCATTATTTTTTGAGGTAGCTATTCAAACTGCTTAATGTTTCTATTATTTTTAGGTCTGTCTGCCAATTATATGTTCATGTTATGTACTGTTAGTCTTTGCTTTTAGCCATTGAAACAATATGTTTTTCAATTTCACCACTTATTTACTTGTATTTACCATGTGTCCCTTACGTTTATCTGCCTGTATAAACCATTTAGCCATTTAAACCATTTAGTTTCTTGAATATTTTTTGTTCTTTTTGTCGACTTTCAGTTACTGTCAGCTTTAGCTAACAGTTTCAGCTTTTTGTATATTATTTTTAACAGTTTAAACTGCAATATTTTCTGTTTCAACCATTTTTGCTGTTATTTCAATTTGTGTAGTACATCTAAGTATTTTAGCAATTTATTGATTACTTTTCATGATTTAGCTCCACATGTTAGCCAGTTTTCATGCTCTTGCAGTTGCAACGTGATGCTTAGGCTGCTAACTCATTACGTTAATGTGACTTTAAATCAAACTGAAATTCCTATTTAATGAAATTGGTTGAAGTACTTTATAATCTACTCACATACCCCCTGGCATGTGAAGAAGTACCTCCTAGGGTGCAAGTACCCAGAGTTTTTGTTGATCTAAGAAGCTACACCAGGATGCAGATTATGCATCTGATCCCAACTGCTTTTCTTTCTTTTTGCAGGAAAATAACGCTTCATTGCACTGGTTACTTTTGCTGATTTCTGCTTTTTAGACCTTGTGTTTGCTCTGCAGCTGCAAACATGCACTGGTTTTTGTTTTATTTCTGCCTCAGAGGGACCTGCACTGCAACCAGGATGTTTATTGCTTCACAACAAAACATCAACAACAACAACAACAGGCCACATCTCAGGTTTATTCGTGCTGCTTCCTCGCTGTGTCTCCATCTCTGGTAGTGACATGGGGCTTAGTGTGGGGGCGGGTCAAAGAGGCTCAGTCTGCAGGATTAACATTGTACTCTGCACACACATACACACATGTAAGTACACAAACACACACACACACGTGCACACACAATTTAGGCTGAATTGGATGAGTTTTAAAGCATCATCAACCCCACCCCCACCTTGATACGCACCCTGAGCAGAGGGCTTTAAGCTCCGTCACACACATCACGGCGTCCCAGAGTTCGCCAGGCAACCACAGAGGAAGCGTGAGGGGATCAGAAAACGCCCTCATCACCTCCTGCTGCAGATGCTGTAACATCATCTGGATGCTGTGAACCGACGAGGAAGGCCGATCTGTCAGTGTGTATGAAAGTGGAGCGACAAGAAATGAGATCTTAGTGGACGACGGCCAGTGGATCAAGATCAGATGGAGGGAGAGTCGGCTCATCTGGCCAGAGGAGGGAAGAGGGGTGAAAGGGTTTGCTCAAGAGAAGAGAGGAAGAGGAGGAAGACTGCCAGGGCGGTGGAGGAAGGCCAGAAACTACCTGACTGCTCATCAGCATCCAGTACTTCCCACGGTATCCAAATCTCAACCGTTGGTACTCAGCTTTCACTGATTGCAAGCTTTCAAAAAAAAGAAAAAAGTGAAATGATGGGGTGTTGGTGACGATGATGGAGGTGTTTTATATGTGAGCTTTGATACCTTTGTTTACCCGCTGCTGTGCGATGGCGGTGTGGATCTGCTGTGTCCAGCTGTGTTGTGACCTCATTAGCTTGATTTTTGCTTCACGGGCACCAACAGTGGATGTTAAAGAGCTTACTGCTTCCTCTGATTATAGATCTTGTTGCCAAGTCAATTGCACTTATGTTCCTTTCTTACCTTGCTCTCAGTTTCTGTGCTTGTGTGTTTAATGTCACTCTCTGAAAGATCAATCCCTTAACAAGGTGTTTATTACTGTTTCTGTGAAGTTGCTCTTTATTTTCCTGTTTGTTTTGTGGTTCCTCTGCGTTCTCTAATGCAGCAGCACTACCTTTAAAGCCTGTCATCAGTTATGTAATGTAATTGAAAAGCACAACAGCGTAATCCGCGTCCTGGCATCGATCTCTCCATCCATCTACACTTTTCTCATGCTCTGAACTCCCTCTTTTCCCCCCACAGATGACCGAAGCTCAGCGGCCAGCGGACTGGATGTGGCCGACCGCCTCACCTACCTCGAGCAGAGGATGCAGATGCAGGAAGACGAGATCCAGCTGCTGAAGCTGGCTCTGGCCGACGTCCTCAAGAGGCTCAACATCTCTGAGGAGCACCAGGCGGCTGCTGCTGCTTCTGCTGGAAGGAGACCTCCGGCTGCCAAAGGTGAGCAAAGATCCTTATCCTCGTGTCAATAAGAGGACATAAAGTGCATCAGTACGTACAACAGCTTTAATCGTGCCAACCTGTTTTGTACGCTGGACGGTATTGAGTTTTTCCATCGATTGTCGATGCTGTGCCTGCTTTCTGAGCTTTGCTAAAAATGTTGTCTCTCAAGTGCAGCTACATGATCTTGATGTCATTATTGAGCTGTATTGGTTTATCACCATGGAGCCAAGTTATTTGGGTGTTTGTAGAGCTTCAAGCAGAAAAATGTTCAAAGAAAGTGATTTTCTTGCCTTTATGACCCGTTGTTAGGTTTATAAAATGTCAAAGTCGAAAGCAGAGACTGCATATGAAAGATGGTCGAGCCGCCAGGTCTCAGAAATAAAAAAAAAGCCTTAAACCATCACTCTCTCAACAGCCAGCATTGATTGAATCTAATGTGAGATGTTAATTTATTCATCCAAGTTTAATATTGCAACAGAAAAAAATCAATAAACAAACACATGAAACAAACAAAAACAAAAGAAAACAGTAAATCATCACATTTTAAGAGCTGAAAATAAAGCATGTTTTGTCAGTTTTGCTTGAAAAATTGTCAGAATAGTTGCTAAATAATCTTCAGATTCAATACGTGACTTTTGTTCTAGTGCTGATACTTCCACAACTGAACAAATCCAGAAAAGTTATTTACTATGTACATCCTTACAAAGAAAAACAAGCACAATTGAATAATTTGATTTCTCAAAAGGGGCTTTAGTTGTGCAGACAAGAAACCACAAGTGTAGGCTTTAGTGGGGATGCAGGTTGATACATCTAATTTAATACTTTAAAATAAGTGCATTTGCATCAGACAGATTTGAGGCCTTTTTCAACACTGGCTTCTTTTTTACTCTCAAAACATAAATAATGAGCTCATACAAGCACCGAATCTATAGTGGAAAATGTAATTAGATCTATAAATGTTACATTATGTATTGAGCTGACATTTGAAACCAGAAATATTTTTTGTAACATGGTTGACAGGTACCATAGTTGACACTTTTGCTGTTTCCAGGCCTAAAATCAACATGGCCGCCTATAACCAAACACCACATGGCATTTTTACACAAAGATTCTTCTAAATATTATATATACAAATGAGTGAAATTGAAATTGAAAGTTATTTATAAAGATATTGTAGTAAACCTGTGGACATGCCATAAATCCACACTTCACTCACACACTACTTTATATTAAATAAGTCAGAAATATTTTTGATTTATTTTTTTTGCTATTTTTGAATGAGCTCATTTTATTATTGTTTAGCTCATTAGAAGGTGGTTATTATTAAAGTTGGATGGTTATTTAGATGACGTTTTAGTGACATCCACTATTTTTTTCTTAAGTGATTTTTTTTTGTTTGTTTGTTTTTACTTTCGGTAAAAATGTATGCAAGATAGCCCATGCACTTCAAAAGTCCCTTAATTATATTTTGACCGGTTAAATAAATAAAATAATTTCCTGTATAAATTGATGCAGAAGGGGAGCAAATTGTAACATAATTTTTTTTTTAAATGCAGGAAATGAAGTGTTTCATGCTACAAAATACTTCCAACTTCATGTATCCTCAAGAATATTCAAATAAAACCTATACCCATGCAACAAACAGAAGCAGTTACAACGTGATCCGCAGAGTTAAAACTCTGGTGCTGTGTGTTTTTCCCACAGCCAGGCCGGTGTCTCTGGGTTTGCCCTCCAGGTCTCCCATGGTGACCTCCAGTGCTGCTCCTGTGAAGAAGAGCTCCACGCTGCCCTCCAGCTCCACAGCCAGGAACTACAGTCCAACGCCACCCCGAAGGTAACACAGCGGAGATTAGTCCATCAGATTTCCAACAGATCGTGTTGTGCATCCCCCAGTCTGATTCAAACAGATGTCAAACTAGCTCTTTTTCAGTGCTGTTTAGTCCATCCAGAGGTTCAAACTGTTGTCTGACTTCTTCTCTTGAAGCTCGTGATTAAAAACAATCACCGGGGCGTTGATGGAAAACTGCTCTAATCAAACAACTCACAGCAACGCTTCAGTCTCAGATCTCAGGCTTCGCTCCTCATTATCCAATGTGCAAAAAGCAATCAGCAGACAGCTTCCATTATCTGAGTAACAGTGCACACGGATGCTCAATAATTATTCCAACACTCGCCTTTTATTTCAAAGCAATAAAGCGCCGAACCATTTTCTTCGGATCTCTTCCTCTCAATTACCTTTCAAATGATACTGCCATTAGGTAGCATGAGGAGCAGAGCAGGATCGGGCCTCTCGTTGGTACCTTAATGTGCTGCTGCTATTTCTGGGCTGTGCTGATATACTGTAATTGCGCAGAGGTAAATCTCCATTCACTTAAAGCTGTCCATTCATTACAAGTGAGACTCACAGCCATCATTAGCAGCGCTGCTTCATTTCTCTGCACTCTTATTTCACCTTTCTGTGCGCGAATTAATCTTCTTCCTCATTCCGCTTCTTCCGCTTTCCCACGTTTCCATCTGTCTCTCAGATCCATGACCACGCTTGTGTTTTTTTGTCCTTCCAGTGGTGTGAAAAGTCCACCAGGCAGCGTGAAGGAAAGTCCATGTAAGAGCACGAAAACACGGCCGACATCTGCAGCCTCAAACTACAAGAAACCTCAGGAAGGGTAAGAAGGTGCATTTCAGAACCTCCATGTACAAAATTCGACTTAGATTATAATAATATATGTAGTTTTAAAATCAATTCTTGCCAATTGTTTGCAAAAAATCCTCCCTAAGTTCTCTTTATGTTCAGATAAATGGCAGTTTTTGTCCATATGCACCATTTTTTCAAACTGCTGTAGGGCACATATTAGTTTCCACTGATCTTGGTACAATGCATGATCTGTTAAGTTGCAATCAAATCCATCCATCCATGCATTAGCTGCACTTTAAAGCCAAAATGCAATTCAATATTCACTCTGTAGCAGATTTAAAGCGTGTCATGGAACATTATCACCAGACACCGTCAAAAGTTTGTCTGTCACACAAGGAGAGCAGTTAGAATTTGTCAAAACACTGACAAAGGTTTCAACTCTGTGGCGTTAGACAATAAAACTGGACTTATATCAGTTGAACCATGTAGTCTAAATCCATCAAAGCAGCATAAATAACTTCTTAAAGTTTCAATCAAACCAAATAAAACTGAATTACAACATTACTCTCATTGTTTAATAGCCACCTTCTCATATATCCGACATTGCAGCGTTTGTGATTTCATCGCAGGACTAATTTACTAGTTAATTCTGCATATGAAATGGCTTGATTTATGTTTTTCAAGTAAAAGAAAACTTTTCAGCGTTTATCCTTTGGTGGTGATTGGCTATTACTTGTGATCTGGAACCAATGGGATAGAGTCAAGGGGTTTCATTTATTAGGGTCTGAGCACTGAATGGTGCAAAGACACTATTGAAACCTGATTATGAATTATTTTCCCATTTTTTGATTTGGCAGCCTAAAAATACTCAAACGTGTGAAACATTGCACACATCAGGACCAGTGAAAAATTGGGTATTTTAGGGGAAATGCATAGGTGTGAGCCACCTGGAAAATTTCAAACATTTACTACGGCCGGTACATGTCATCTAGAGTTATCAAATTTGGTACACATCTGTAACTCATCAAGATACACAAAAATGTAATTGACAACCATGCCCAAAATCCAACAGGAAGTCGTCCATTTTGAATTATGTGTCATATTTTGGATGATTTTCGACCACTTTTTGCACATTTTCAAAAGCTATGAACTCAAACAGGATAACCCCAACAGAGGTCATATTTGACCAGGATGTACTCCAGCCATGGGTGATCAAATGCTCTCAAAAAGCGCCGCAAAAGTCTGAGGGTGTAGAAATGGCCGAACGTAGAATATCGCCGTTTCATCATGAAACAGGAAATACTGTGTAATTGGACTGTACGTGCTCCAATCTGCCTCAGACTTTACATACATGTTTAGAGTCCGGCCCTCATTACATCCATGGGCTGAAATACACTCTCAGTCGCAGCGCCACCTGGTGGACATGCTTGGATTCACTAATCAGCAAGGATGTGAGGACCCATTCAACGCTGCCTGCAGCTTTAATCGAGTTGTATTTAATATGTTGTGCTGATGACTGGACAAATGCTGAACATCAGATCCCTAATCCGCACACCTGAAATCTCACACAAAGTACACATTGAGTCTACAATTTGCAGAGAACTTTGCAAAACAGATACTTCAGTAGAGCAACTGATGTTAGAATTTGAAATGAGCAGCTGTATACATTAGCTAAGGCATAGAGTCAATCTGTAAACGGCAACACACAACAGAAAGTGACATACATTTATCAGACCCACGGGAGGAGATGCTGCTGTCTGTTGACATATCGACCAGAGCTGCTATTACATTAATTGCCAATTATTTTGTTAATTGTGTAACTGTTCTGAGATTGTTTGAGGGTTCTTTCCTCCTCTGTGACAGTAAACTGAATGTCATTTGTCTTCTTGGGCTTTAGGAAACACAGATCAACATTTTTACACCATTTTCTGATTTTTATAAACCAATTTTCCAGGAAATAATCAACATTGAAAACAATCCTGACTTGCAGCTCAAATATTGGTGTTGTATATGAGTTATTCTGCTCTCCACCAGTGAAAACTCCACATCAGTCCACTTCTGCTTTTCTCTGCTGAAATCTTTCTCACATTTTGACTTTTTTTTTTATTTCTGTCGCTCTATCTCTGACTCTGTTTGTCCCTCTCGCATCCCCTGCTGCATCATTTTCTCAATATAACAGCAGCAAGTCCAAGGAGGCTGCAGTCAGTGTAGGTAAGAGAGCACTTTGTCTGCTTCCCTGCAGCTACTTTTTCAACATTTTTATATCAGCAACGTGGAGCTGCTGCTGAGCAAATAGCAGCAAACGAGTTAAGCAAAAGCTCTGCATGACGCTGCTGCATGTGAATTAATATAATGTGTTTGTGTGTTAATCTGATGCAGGGACGAGACGTGTGACACACTGCAAAGGTAGGCTTCGTCCCTGATAGGAAATTTGATATTCTCCATCCATTAAAAATGGAAAGAATTGTGTTTGAGCTTTTATTTTGTGCTCATCCTTCATTTCTCACATCTCACCGTGACTTGTGTGCCTTCCTGCAACCCCCTGCTCCCTTTGTTTTTGTCTTTTTTTCCACCGCATCTCTTCTTTAAACACCCAAATCTCGACCTCCTCACCTCATTTCACCACTTCACTTAGTGACTATGCAGATCTATCTGAGCCCCCTCGCAAGAAAGACTGGGTCTTCTGAGGCCGCCAAGTCCACGACCACGGTTCCGACCAACTCCGGGCCGGTGCCGGCACCTAACCACCCTCAGCCGAAAGGTGGAAACAAGCCGGAGACGAGGAAAAGCGTCCCATCCTTCACTCTAAACCTCCAGAAAACCATGAGCAGCCAGCAGAGCGCCCCGCAGGACACATCCAGCTACAAAAGCCCCATCAAGTCACCCAGCCAGTACTTTCAGATTTGCTACTGAAGCAGAGTTTTAAACAACTCGTGCTTTAACTGCACGATTTTACACTTGTTTACGATTAAGTTGAGGGCAAAATTGCAGGCAAGTTCCCTCCTGAACACAAAGCAAATGATAAAAAATTTCAATAATCACTTCAAACTGCAAATACAGACCGACTTCTTTTTCTTCTTCTTCTGGAATTTTGGAACAAATCAAAAATACTGTGTGGAGAAAGTGTGAAAGCTTAATGCATTTTAGTTTCTTCAGAGACAGCAGTGTAGTTGTAGCTCCGTTTGTGTTGATACCCGCATATTGTGTCACTGGATGCTTGTGTTTACTGTTAATTTCCACTGTGTCACTGGGAACATGTGATTATCGAGTGAGTTTCTTCCATTGTTTGCTGTGTTGTTCCCAGTTTTGTAGTTGACCTTCCACCCTAAAGTCCACCTTAGATAAAATGCACCAAAAATCCTCTTTTAATTCAGGAAAACAATAAACAACTATGATAACTGAAGGAGTTTCTGCTCTTTATTTGTGTGTAAAGCAGCTGAAATAAAGAGCACTTTATATTCAAACAGTGCTGTATTTTCCTGGCACGGCTGACTTCAATCAGCCACACGGAGAGAAGTTCAGCCGCCTTAATGCGATGCTGATGACTGTTTT
Source organism: Acanthochromis polyacanthus (assembly GCF_021347895.1). Taxonomy (NCBI): domain Eukaryota; kingdom Metazoa; phylum Chordata; class Actinopteri; family Pomacentridae; genus Acanthochromis; species Acanthochromis polyacanthus. The sequence continues at coordinate 5,887,411 of NC_067128.1, forward strand.
TCACAAAGTGACAATAAGGAACAAACCAAATGCTTGGATGAGCAGGAAATGAGTGGAAATCATGTGACGTGACCTTTTCAGTTAGACGAACAGTCAAGTGGACACTTAAGTAAAATACTGGAGCTTCGCCCGGAACAACAGTTTCCATCCTCACTGTGAATTCTGCTAAATTAACTTTAACAAATATGATTCAGTCCAGTGAAGGTGGAGTCAAAGGCTGACTCTGTTACGATGCTTCAGCTTTGTTCTGGTGTCTTATGGTCTGTCAGTGTTCACAAACTGCTACTAAAGTACAATTTCTAGATAATTTACTTGAGTATTCTCCACTTTTTTCAACTATCTCCTCCCACGTCGCTACAGTTCAGAGATAAATATTGTAGATTCTACTTCACTGCACTTATCTGACAGCTTTAGGGACTTTTACGGTGCCAATTCTACACAGTGTAATAATCTAAAAACACTGGCTGCTTCCAAAAAGCACTCTGGAGTTGTGCTCACATTTCAGATGCCTAGGACTTGCTAATAGCTCCAATGAAGAGTGATTTTTCACTCTGAACTTCTCACATTTCAATAAATTCAAATGAAATGATGCAATATGTCTTCAAAAATCGAAAATTAGAGAAAAACTGAGAACAGATGTGAACACCATGTGTTTCATTTTTGACATTCCATCAACAATTATCAGCATGAACTTGGTGGATTTGACTAAAATGAAAACACATGGAAGGACAAATGAAGGCTTTATTACATACTCGTGCTTTTTTTTAAAAATCATTTATATATATATTTTAATTACTAGAAGTATTTCCTTGAATATATTCTTTTAATTTGGCCTGCTTTAGTTTAATAATTGCCAGTTATGTTGTTGCTGTAAGTTGTTTCCTACATTTTAGGGTCTATTACTCAACTCAGAAATACTGTGTGACATTTGTTTTGCAATATTTTTACTAGTTAATGATTTTGAATTTTAGTACCTGGACAGTTAAATGCATTCTTCTTTCTTAAATTAACGTATTAAAGTCTTTTTTAAAGCTGATTTATTATAGTTTTTAAGGGTTTTATCGTTTGTACAGTTATAAATCCACAAGTGGGATGTTTGAAATCTGACATTCTATTTTTTCTTCTTCTTCTTTCTTCTCTCATTAATCATGTTTGGAGCCCTTAGATTTATCTGCTGTTTCTGCATTTAAAGCTGGATAAAGTAAAGTAGCTCCTCCTACAGCAGCTCACTAATTCTAGTCTAATTAAGGCACATATAATAATAAATCTGTTAGAGGAACCAAAGCATCACTTGCACATCATGCAGGACTTTAACTTGTAATGGAGTGTTTCAATATAGCCTTTTCTAGTACTTAGAATGTGCTGCTGTTACAATAAAAATCAAGCTTGGCTGATTATCGCAGTTCAGTAAAAAAGCCATAAATCCTGACTTAAATATGACCGTTTCAGCCTCGTCTGCATATATTACTAAAGGATAATCAAACTCTGTGACCTCTTACGTGTGTGAGTCTTGGTGAAGTGAATAAACTTCATGAATGCACAGATTCAGCGCCCTCCTGTGGAGATAAAGGCCAAAGAACAAAACAGTTAAAGAACATCATGTGGGTGTTAAGGTTGCTTCAAAACACACATATCAGCCAAGTAAAATTGTCAAATTGTGTCAGTTTTACACACTCCAGTATCATCAATCACAAAACTGCCTAAAAGACTTTACAACATGTGAAACAAATGACACTCAGTATACTTATAATTCCAGTCTGGATAAAGAAAAACACACTTTAAACTGTGAAAAAATGGAAGAAACATGAGGAAGAACAACTAACAAAAGCTGTCATGAGTGAAGACCAACACAGTAGATTGACATTATGGATGGCAGCTATTGACAGCTATTTTGCATTTTTTTTTTTTTGCTACTGTATCATTTCACTCCATTACCTCCTGCACCTTATTGTTATTACTTAATTTATTTTATTTTGCACCTTACCTTATTTATTATATCTTTATGTTATTTTATTTTTATCTTCTTATCTTATTTACTCTGTATTTTATAGTTTTTCTTCACACTGTTTTGCACTGACTGAAGGGCTTTTGCAATTTCATTGTGCTTGTTGCAATGACAAATAAAGTTCTATTCTATTCTATTAAGGGTGATAAAAAAGAAAAAAACGCATAAAAGAATCTAAAAAATAAAATGCACTGTGTGTTGTAACAGAGCTGAGTTTTTCATCTCCACAAAGTGAACAGATGGGGTCAGTATGACCTCAAAATGATCCTCAGCACCACATGAACTGGAATGGAGATTCTAGTTGTCCATGGAAGTTAGGGCTCCCTCTGCTGTTGACAAGTAGCACTGCAGGCCTGATTTTAATGCTACAAATATCTTACCTTTTAAAAACGGTGAAATAGGACATTTACCAAGTGTATTTGCTTTCAGTTACAAATAAAGCAAAGCATTATTTGTAACTGAACGCTAAGTTATGTATCAGATTCAGAAGTAAATATCTGGAAATAAAAGCTGAAATGCTGATCTGTTGTCTCATATTCATCGTTTGATGGCCTCCCTGTTCCAATACCTTTGAAGGAGAGTGTAGATAGATGTAAAGAGCGGTAATATCAACACACACTCACACAACTGAACTGCATTTTATTCATTTAACTGAGAGAATACACATTAATCAAGAATGGCATGTGTGGCATAACAGTACTTTAATTTATTGAGATAATTTCTCATGAATGAACAGCATGTGGGGACCCCAACTATAATAATGTCATCAGTTCATTATGATTAGTCAACTGTTCAACTGCAGTCAATAGGAAACGTAACTATATCTAACAGTTAGTTGGTTAACAGCACTAATAAAAAACATTTTGCCCTGTAAAGACTCACGACAGCAGGAAATGTGACCTGGCATTTGCAGAACAAATTTAAAACAAAATTTAGAATATGTTTCTTTTAATAATGTGGCTTACGTGCAATCTCCTGCCCATATTTATTCTATTTTACTCATTTGTATTTGATCTCATTATCAAATACATTGCACTGCATATATCTTTCCTCTTTTGCATATGTTGGAATTCTTAATATTGTTTTGTTTTACGTGTCCATTTGACTTTATTATTTATTGTTGGTAATTAAGCTTGTTTCAATGCACAGTCCAGAGGCAGCTACCTATATTTAATAAATCAACTCTATTCTTCTATTTTACCATAACTACTTACATATTAGTGTTGTGTAGTCAGACCATTTCATAGGGTAGAATGGTCTGACTCAGTTGCTATAAATGGAAAAACAGTGGATTGTTTTATAATTATTCACAAATACATTACAGCACCATGAAATGTTGCTTTTTGCTTATCCCAATCAGGGTCAGCCATATTACAGCAGACCTGGTCAGTAAGGGTTAAGGGCCTTGCTCAAGGGCCCAACAGGGCCCACATCGGGGTTTGAACCTCTGACCTTCTTGATCAGTAGTCCAGAGACTTAGCAATTGCATCACCACTGAATAGAACACAAATAAGTCACAAAGCCAGGGTGAACATCCATCCATCCATCCATCCATTCTCTATACACCGCTTTATCCTCACTAGGGTCGTGGGGGGTGCTGGAGCCTATCCCAGCTGACTCGGGCAAAGGCAGGAGACACCCTGGACAGGTCACCAGTCTGTCACAGGGCTACATATACAGACGAACAATCACACTCACATTCACACCTACGGGCAATTTAGAGTAACCAATTAACCTCAGCATGTTTTTGTACTGTGGGAGGAAGCCGGAGTACCCGGAGAAAACCCACATATGCACAGGGAGAACATGCAAACTCCATGCAGAAAGATCCCAGGCCCAGCCCAGGATTTGAACCCGGGATCTTCTTGCTGCAAGGCAAAAGTGCTAAGCACTACTCCACTGTGCAGCCCCCAGGGTGAACAAGTCTCATGAAATCCCAGGAAACACGACTGAGAGTTTGATTGCAGATTTATCCTCTCCAGGTGTGGTTTGAGGGAGGAGGTGTTGTAGTAGTCGACCAATCCGATGAGTTGGTAGGCGGGGAGAACCAGGCCTGAGCAGGTTTGGAGCTCCAGGCCAATCACTCTAGATGACTGCCAGGTGGAATCTGGAGCTCGGTCTTCAGCCAGCTGTAACCAATAAGATCTCCACAAGCCATCCAGAGGCTGTATGAAGCCCATTACCAAACACAATAAGTAGCAGAAGATGTCACAGAAGGTACTCAAAAGTTATTTTGTAGAAGAGCAGTGCTAAAATGTGGCCTCGTGGTTACAAAAATAGCTGCTGCAATATGCTGTCAAAGCCTTTATTGTCATATGATAAGATCTACTTTATTCACCCTGGAGGAAATTATTAAACTCTGAGTACATATGAGGCAGTAAATTAGTTATTGAGTGCCAATGCAATGAGATTCTTAGCTCAGTGTCTCTGTATAGTGCTGTAGTTAACCTATTTCCATCACTTACATTTACTTGTGCATACTGAGAAATGCACAAAATGCAGTGCAACAAACTGTACAGAAAATTATGTGCAATATTTATATTGCAAAATAAATACTTTTTGCCTGTTGGTTCAGCCCTAAAAGCATGTTCAGTCTACAACAAACTGAAATTTTACTTCACATGATGCATTTAATATCAGTGCACAATCATCTGACTTCAGTTAGTTTTGATTGACATTTGAAAATTGTTGAAAAATAGGTGCCTGGGGGTCTTTTTCAGGTCACAACAGCTCCTCAAAATGCACAATCATCATCATCATCATCACATAATAAAATATGCCTGCTGCAGAGTCTTAAGGGCTTAAAGTATTTGTGGTAATCGTGGTTTTATATCCAATCACATCACTAATATTCCTGTGAACCTGCTTGTTGTGGAGGAAAATGATTGTGGTCATTGTAGGACAGTAGGTGTGTGATTATTCTCACACTAAAGAAGATATATTGTGTATTTCTGCAGAACTTCTCCCTCTGAGGAGACGCTGTGACTTGGTTTTGTCCACCTGCCTGCACAGCTGCTCCATCACCGCACTGAGGGCGCTGCAGTCAAAGCAGCGGGACATGAATATTTCAGCAGCCTCTCTCTCCATCCAGCCTCCCAGCGGTTGGAGGCAGGAAAAAATGGCACCTCAGAAGCCGCTGTCAGACTCTCCGCCCGGCTTCTTGTCCTTCGGAAAGCGGCGTGCTGCCCTCTGAGATGGTTCCCGTTGAACCTCGCAGCCCTGACGGACGGAGATTTCTTCTTTTTACCGGACAGACCTGAAAACTGTGCGCAACCGTGTAGCATTTCTCCACACCCTGTCGCCTTCTTCACCCCTCAACATCTGCACATCTAGGATTCGCTGTGTTGTTTTTCCAGCCTCAAACCTCCAGAAGTGCTGCAGCAGCTGGATCGTTTTGTATTATTTGAAGGAGAAACCCTGATCTGAGAGGAAACATTTCATCCAGACGCACGGCGGAGGAAGATGAGGTAAGAACCACGCTGCTCTCTGATTCTAGCAGGCTGCCTGTGGATGAGCTGCGCAGTATTCTGGGTTTTTACAGCCTCAATAAGCTAAATATCCCATTATCTAGCGCCCTGTTGGCTTTACTGCCGCACTTCAACCCGCACTGTGCGCCTCGCCGCTGCACAATAGGTGCATCTCCGTCTGGTATTGACCCGCAGGTCACATGTCGGCCGACAGATTGAGGACCTTTAAGAGCTGTAAACACGCAGAGCATCCCTGACTCCAGCTCCGTGTGTCACGTGGAGGCTGTCTGCGGAGAAAAAGGAGAAGTTGTCATGGAAACCAGACTACACGTGCGGAGCTGTGGCATCACGCGTGCAGCTGCTAAACAGCATCTGCATGCACACAAAGTAACCCTGTTGCTAATGAACACATATGTGAGCAGATAGAAGCACACACGAGCTCGCACACCTTCCTGCCTGAAGAGCCAATCAGGCTGCGAGGATTCGTCCGAACATCCAGCTGTCTGAGGGTGGGCGCCTGGTTTTACTGGCTCAGTGTGAGAGCTAATCAGGTGGGGCCTTACTGGCATCCTTCAGCCAATCAGCTACAGGGATGCTGCTTCATAGATGTGGGTGGGGCGGCAGCAGCAGGTTCACCATGATGGAGCTGAATGGAGCTGCTGGGTCAATATGTAACTGAGGGATTTTTCTAGCATATGGGATATATCTAATATATATTCTTAATAAAAGTTAAAAAAAAATTTAATGTTAGTTATGTCTTTACAAATTCCATCATTATTTATTATGGAAACAATCACTTATCAATAAAAAAATGACTGGATATCACTAAAATGTCAACTAAATAACCATCCAAATTAACAATAGTGATGTGTAATTTTCATAAATAGCTGTAATTACTGGAAACTTTAATATCCTGTTTTTGATAAAGACCTGCAGAAAACATAGATATTATTTGAATTTAACCATTTTAGCTACAGATAAACATGTTGTCAACACAGTGGTGAAAAATACATCTAATAAATCAATTTGCACACATAAGTAAGATCTCCCATTGATACACATCATGTTAAGGTTCAGAGAGGCAGATTTAACTGGATAGAGACCCCACAAAGGGGCTCCATTATCAGGATATATGATACACTGGGGTTTGTTCATGCAACCAGATCTGCTTTCATTGCACTTTGCATTTAAGTTGCATATAAGTGAAACCATCAAACATTCTGTTAAACAATTCTCTTACTGCTGTTGATGAAGTTTACATTTTTTTTTTGTCACTTGTAGCCTTACAATGTAGTTTGATACCTTAACAGTTTCATTACTGTATTAAGAAGCATGTGGACCTCGTCAGTGCAGAGTAAAACATGCCAGATACAAAACACCTGAGCAAAAATATGACCAAATCTTTGCCAGGGTATCTCTCTTTGTGTCTGACAGCCACCTAACCACACGGCGATGACTTACAGCAGGATGAAGGATCATGTGCTGTGTGAAGCTGCTCTGTAGGTGGCAACATTGACTGTGACTCACAACAAGCCGCTGCTTCAGTCCACTTTGTTGTGGCTCATTTAGATGCATGTGAGCATCTCTGCTTATCAGTGTAACTTCCTCTGATTGTAAACTCTGCAAGACTGTGCAAGCACATTGACTTTACTGATTGTGAGGGAGACAAATGTGCCGGTTGCATCTTTAATGTGCTGCTGTGTTGTTGTATGGATGTTAGTAGGATGCAGACGGTTGTTTTGTGCTGTAATCTATAAGCATCGATCTCAGGGAGCTGCAGTGAGCTACACTTCAATTGTGAACTCAGTCAGATAAACTGTAGTTTGATGGCAAACTCAAGGCTAAGTGCATTTGGAAGAAATTTAGAGATCAATGATTGATATATTGATATTAAATTCAGTCACATCATCCAAAATCCTCTTAAAAACCTCAAAGAAGATTTCTCAGACAAAACTCTGCTTTGCAGAGTAGTTTGCTGTGTTTGTTTAAAGGGAAAATTCATATCATGGTTGACACATAATATCTGATATTGTTTTGCCTTTTTTTACTTTGAAACTTTTTACTCATCACATTTTTTAAAGTAACATTTACAGAACAAGGAACAGGGGAACTATAGTAATAAATAAATTGGAACAATAAAGACAGGGAAGGCTCTCTCTGAATGAAGTGCAAGTCTGTGCATCACAATAACAGGGTATCACAATGACAATAGTAGTTAATGTTTATTTGTTTCAGTGCCTAAATGCACACACCATTTTCTTTATCTTTTTTCTCCTTGGCCTTTTTGGAGTCTTATAAAGTGAATAGTTTGCTCTGGAGTATGCAGCTGCTTAATGTTGACAAAGAGGGCTGTGGTAGGGTATTTTTCCTGGAGCCAATGTTTTGTGATTGGGTTTTTTTGTTTGTTTTTATGTGCTACCAGCAAAACCTTAAGGAGGTAAGCATCTTCTGCCTTCATGCCATCAGGGATGATCCCAAGATGGTTATAAATGTGTTTTGCCTTTTTTAATTACCGAGTTAGTCCAAAGCTTGAATCTGCCACTGTTACTGTATCTGTTCCTCTTTTGTCAGGATTAGTGGCTTTAGCTTCGATCATGTGCAGCTGTGCAGAAGTGGAAGGTGCTGCTGGCCTCTGGAGGAAAATCGTGGCACAGTAAAGCCTCGGTTTGAGATTCTTGTCTGGGGTTTGGGTTTGAAGGACTGATCTCTGGATTGATGGAGCCTGTCTGTCTGGAAGTTGGTTATCTTTCGGTCCCAGTTTCTTCTCCACCAGCTTTCTCAGTGTGCCACTTATTGATCAACAGCCTCTGATTTGCAGAGACAGAAGCCTTTCTGTCTTTCTGCTGGTCTGATCCTACAAACTAACTCGCAAAGTTTGCCATGACTCCTCCATGAGTCACATATAACTGAAAATGTTTAAAAATGACTCACAACTTTGCCATCTTTTTCTTAAACACAACAATCAGGAGTTTCCAAAAATGATTTTGCTGCTTTTTACTGTTTTTATGAATGTGATTTGGATATTTTGGGTGTTGGAACTGTAGATCTAACCAAACAAGCACTTTGAAGTCAACTTGAGCTCACAGAATCTGTAATGAGCTTCAGCTAATATAAGGAGACAGATTAATTGTTACAGGAAATGTTTAGTTAGTCATCCGTAGTGCTCATATTAAACCACAGAGCTCCAGAATAACTTTTTCCACTTGTAGCACTTGTGGCTTCAACTGAAAAGTCCAACACATTCATGTTTTTTTCCATATTTAATGCATTACTGATGAATGTTTTGGTAACCAATAACCAGTTTACCCAAATAACAAGTTGCACTTTTATTTTAAAGATAGAAGTGTCAAAGTAAAGTTGTTCTTTAAGAGAAATGATCATCTTTTTCTGCTTCATGCTGCTCTAGTGAGTGTTTTGTTGAAAGATTTTTTTCTGGCAAGATTAGTCACGCTCCACCAAGAGCAGTACTTCCCATACTGTACATGTGCATCCTATCTTTGCAGTATTTCAGTTGTGTAAATTCTGTCAGAGAGCAGGGTTGTGGTCAAGTAGTTCATACAATTTTATTCTTTCTTTTTCTAAATGCTTTACTTTGACTGTGTTGGAAAATGTCATGAGGCTGGGGAAAGATGTGAAGAATTCATGAAGTTAAAGGAAAAGAGGTGCTACAAGGATGCACTCACACTAGGATACAAGCTACAGCGGATGTTGTTGACATGAGTTTGTCGTGGATGACACGGTCACTTCGTATATTGCATTTCTTTAATTTTGTGAAGTGAGGAACACGATGCACCTATACTATTTATCTGTTATTGGTCTGCTTGAGTGCTGATCTTTGGTATTAGCCCAAATAAAATAAAACATTTGTTGAATTCTCAAGAAACTTTCCTAAGTCACAGAACTGAATCAAAGTCCATTTAAAATGGAGACCAAGTACAGCGGAACACCAATTCTGTGATCTTATACCTCACATACTGGATTGGTTCAGTGTGAACAAAACACTAGTCCCAGTTCTTGCAGCACCTTTTCCAAAAATTGTCACATAATGCAACTAAACAGTCGCAGTCTGGAGCCTTGAATCACAGTCATCAGTATTGGAATTTCACAATAATGACCACAAACCTATTTTGCCTCTTGACTACTTGAAGGACTTTTATGAAAAGTTTGTTTCTGACATAAGATTAAAGTTGGGTCAATATATAATTGAGGGACTTTTGAAATCCATGGGATATATCTTGCATATGTTTTTATTATTTTACTCAATAGTATATATAATATTTAGAAGAGTCTTTCTGTAAAAATGTCATGTGGTGTTTGGTTATAGGCGGCCATGTTGATTTTAGGCCTGAAAACAGCAAAAATGTCAACTATGATAGCTGTCAGCTGTGTTACAAAAAGTCCCATAATCATATATTGACCCAGTCATTGAATAATCCTTTATTTTTCAATATTCATACCCATATTAATCATTTCTAACAAAAAAATCCACATTGTTGCATTATTTACTTTGATTAGTGCTTCTCTTTTACGACTGACCATGTGCAAAGTTGACATAATATCCTTCCAAAAATCCTACAATTACTAATCATCTGTTTAATGGAGATGCGAAGTGTTGCACATAACTGCACAAGTACAAAGAGGAAGTTTTGTGTATCTGCTAACTGCATATTAAGTCTCATTTACTGTAACGTTCTGGTGCCTGACCCTGTGCTAAAGTGTGGCACGAAGATTGATGTGTGGTCCAACCTGCGGTCTGCTCATCACCACCAGCTCCATCAGTGTGGACTGGATTGTTTCATTACTCTCTGAAAGTGAAGCGTGGCCTCTATTGATCAGCTATCAGCAGTTTTGCCTGATGTATATTGACAGCAGCAGTTGGTGGTATGAGTTTGACCCATATGGAAACCAGCATTGATAGTAACTGTGTGCTGAATGAATGCAGGGCAAGGACAGAAACATGGAGGTGAACTGGGTCTAACCCTTGATGCTCAGTCATACTAACAGGCAAGCTAATGTTAATGCTAACACACTGTGCCGTTGTAGGTCTGTTTAAAAGGAGAAGAGACTTCAAATGTGCATTTCCATAATAGTCTGACACTGAAAACCAATATTCAGTGCATCTGCTGCCTGAAATAAATCATGGAAATGTCTTAGTTTATGTCCAGCTGTTGCAGGTCAGATTTCTCTCTGAGCTCATTGTTCTCAGTTTCACAGCTGTGAGCTTTGAAGTTGCACAGGTGGCGGTTCTAGATTACAGCCTTTTTAGAGTTACGGCATTAAAGTTAAGGTATTTTCTCGCTTTGTTCCAGACATCCTGGAAAGTTATAAAAGCTTAGGTCATCTCATGTTTCCTTAACATGGTCCTTAAAATAGATGTGACATCAGGTTTCAGTGCTGCAAGGCTTCACATGTGTTAAACTAGTGATTAGTTAAAGCTGCTATAAAAATATTTCTATATATACACGATGAGTTGAATAACTGTTGTGTAAGAGATCACTCATGGCACTTGTACTAAAGTAGTAAATGTCCTACATTTCAATGTATACTTTGGCGTCAAACTTATGCTTAAAGTATAAGCAGGTAGATAAGTAAAAGTACTTTTTATGCAGAATTGAATATTTCAGAATAATGTATATTATTGCATTGTACTTCTTGATGCATTAATCTGTTAATCACTTTAACGATGAAGCTATTGATGGTTTATCTGCTGGGTAGCTTGTGAACTTCCCTTCAAGGATTGATACATTTTTATGTTTTTCAGTGATATTCCATGGTTATTTGTTGATTGCATATTGCATTATAAAATAAAATCTGCAAAAGTAGATAAAGGTATCCAATAAATGTAGTGAAGTAGTAGAGCACAACATTTTCATCTGAATGACAAATAGAATTATAAAGCTGCAGACATCAAAATACTCAGGTAGCGTCCAAGTACTACAAGTACGATTGTATTTGTTCTGTTTCAGGCATGTTAATGATTATCATGAATCGATTCATTTGCCATTTAAAAATTAACCGATAAAGATATATGGCTGATAAGGTACACAATGAGGGACAAAATGTCTGATTTTGCAAAGCACTGGCAGGACTGCATCTGAATTTCATTGTACACTGAATACAATTTTTTTTTAGCATATATCATAACATTTACTGCAGATTAGCTGTAGTACTGGGTTGCACCACCAGGTGGAGCATCTTACTGTTTGATGATGGATAACTGTGTTTTGCTGTGTTTAATACTGTAGTGACCTGAGGAGACGGTAAGTTAGACTACAGGCGTTGCTGTGTTGGCAAGCAGAGAGAATTTGTGTTTAGCTGACAATGGGCACCATGACAGAGACGTCTGTGGCGGTTAATGACTTCTGGGCAATATTCATACATACACTGCCCAGACAAAAAAAAAAATAATCACACACTCTAATAATTTGTTGGACTGCTTTTAGCTTTGATTGTGGCTCTCATTCGCCTTGACATTGTTTCATAAGCTTCTGCAATGTCACAGCATTTATTTTTGTCCAGAGATGCATACATTTTCTGCCAGCATCTTATATTGATGATGGGAGAGTTGGACCTGTACGCAACGTCTTATCCAGAACATCCCAAAGATTCTCAGTGGGGCTGAGGTCTGGGCTCTGTGGAGGCCAATCCATGTGTTAAAATGACATCTCATGCTCCCTTGAACCACTGATTCACAATGTGAGCCCCATGAATCCCCACCATCAGGGAAGAAAAACTCCATTGACGTAAAGACCTGGTCTTTCAGTATATTCAGGCAGTCAGCTGACCTCATCCTTTGGGAACATAACGTTGCTGAACCTGACCAACCCCAGATCATAACCCTAACCCCCACAGGCTGGTAGACACTAGCCATGATGAGTGCATCACTTCATCCACCTCTCTTGTTATCCTGATTTCCCCTATCAATTTAGAACAGGGTAAATCTGGACTCATCAGACCACATTTGTTCCTGAATACGATGGTTCTTCACTATCCTTCAGGTTTAATAATGCAGTGGACAGTTCTTAACCCAGTTTTAGTAGTTTCAGAAATCTCCTTGGTTGTTTTCTTTGCTTGACGCAGGCCAATAATTTGACCCTTCTAAGACAGATTAACATCTTTTCTAAACCACAGGATGTCTTCCAGCATGGTTGAGAAGCTCCTCACTGCATCAGCTAGGCTTAAATAAGTTGTTGCAGCTGAAACATATTCATCACTGCAGTAATTATCCTTTGGAACCTTACCTATTTACTTAGTTAAATCCAGGTGGCGACTTTGTTTGGCCCGGTAGTTTATTTGGAAGATAAACTTGAAGGTCTATGCATTCCTGTAGGCAACTGGCTCATGTAAATAAGCCAGTTTTATGACAAATGTTAAGTGTCAGTGGTTAAAAATGGATTCCTCAACATATTGAAAAACATAGTTTATTATGACTGATTAATTAATGGATAGTCAGCTGAGAAAATGTTTAAAATTGGCTTCCATAGTTTCAATGCATATTTGACAACTTTGAATGACAGCATTTGAATGTTAGACGGCTCCCAGCACTTGGTTAAAGAAACAGAAAGACGATAATCTTGGTTTAGTACTGAGAATTTTAGACAGATATATTGTCCAGTTCTTTGTTTCTGCCACAGATCCACAACTGGGTTTCCTCTCAGGCTAAACAGTTTTGCTTAATTTAAGTACATAACTGACAGTCAATAGAAACTTTGAGGTAGAAATGTAGGCAGAATTCTACTTGTAGGGGGGTTGTAATTATTCATTGTGGATTTACTGATGATCTAGTGCCCTAGTAGTTGAGATAATGATGAGTTGTCATTTTGTCATGATTCATTGCACATGGGTTGGTCACTTTGCAAAAATGAACCAAATACACACCAAGCAATACTCAGTGAGCATCTGCACAATTTGAGAATGGGTTGTGAAGGCCTATGTAAAGGCCCAAAAAAGTTAGTCCAGTGAACAGCATCATGCCGCGTCTATCACATGAACAACGTCTCCGGGCACTGGGTATGGTGGAGGCCGGTTTGAGCTACAGTGATGTAGCCAGGCGTATGGGCTGTTCCCAACCCACAATCAGAAGCCTGGTCCAAAGCATGCGCTGATGGATTGCTGCCTGCATCGAAGCAAATGGAGGCCATACTCGGTATTGACTGTTGTGACTTTGTGTTTGGCAGGTGCCGTTTTCTTTTGTGAAATTCTTTATTTTGAAATCTTTCTTGAAACTTTAGATTTTTGTTTCTGTATGCCAATATGCTAAACAAATGATTCATATGAAGAAAATCCAGTTTCGGGCTTCAAAATAAAAATTATGTTGAAAAATATGGTGTCAAAGTTTTCAATGACTGTCAGTGTACATAACTGACAGTTTCTGCAAAAACTGTGATGCTTTTTCTGTTTGTTGTCGATGTCTCGCTTATTTTGTATTTGCCGGCTTCATTTTTAAAGGATTTTGTTAATGGAGCAAAAAGGAGACTGTTGGTCTGTGATGGGAAGCAGCAGACTGTAGCAGCTTGTTGTTTAGCCCCTCTGCTCACTCAGACTAAATTAATTCTCTTCCACTCGCTCGTATATATTTATCTACTGCAGACGCTCTCAGACTGCGTGACGATGCACGATACTGCAGCCGCATCACTTCTGTGTTACCACAGTTGTCTTTATGCAGTCTGACAAACAGCAGCTCAAACTGCAGAGCGAGGCTGCATGTTGTGATGCAGCCAGTCAGGTGTGAGGTCGTGTGTCTCGACTCTGTTGTGCATCTGAATAGTAAGTAGTAGTGTTTTGGGTGACAGTAGTCAGTTTATGAGTCATAATTATGCACAGTGAGGCTGCACAACCAGAGGTTGATCCACACAGACAGTGTGTTTCAGAGAAGGATAATCAAATCTTTGTGAATGAGGGAATCACTGCCTCCTCCTCTCTCGACTTCTCCCTTCCCCCTCTGCATCTCTGCCAGCTCTCATTGGTGTTTGCTGTAATTAAAGCGAGTCGGATCGTGTATGTGTGTGTGCATGCTGCTGCTGCACGTTTCAGATTTAACTGATAGCGTCAGAGGTTTTTAAGGTCATCTGTGTCACACCTCTCACTTTTCTGTCTCCTCATTTTATCTTGTGAAGCGTGACGAAGTACAGGTAGATGCAGAAGTGGGAAATCATATTTCATCATGCAGAAAAACATGTGGCTGAATAGCTAGCTATGTGGACATGGTCAAAAATAGTTACTAAATTTAGCTAATTAAGTGTTTAGTGCTCTTCTTAGTCGCAGTTAAAACAAGAAAATATGTTTAAAAAGGGAAAATCTGGGTGCTGTGGTGCCAGAAAAAGTATGTTAATACATAGTTCAATATTGTAAAAAAAAAAAAAAAAAAGTACAAATAAGTCTATCAATATTTTTTGCTCATTTAATTACAGTAAAAATTGTACTGTAATGGTCACATTTTTATAAACAAGAAAATTACTCCAAGCAGTACTCGCCAAGGCTGCTTTGTTGTATCATTTCCAACAGATAAGTCCCAATAAGTTGATTTTTAGTAGGAGCGCAATCATGTGATCATCAGCAGGCAGCTGACGTAGGGTTCACTTACTGTCATAGTTGCACTATCTTGCAATAACGAAATCTTTAACAAATCTGTGGATCCAGACTATAAGCCGCATCCCTGCCAAAGTCACTTGGTCCTTGTGTCGTTTCTGACCTTCCCTGAAAATTTCATCCGTTTTTGAGTGATGTTGTGCACAGATAAACAGACAAACGTACACCGATAGTCACATAACTTGCTCACATTCTTTAGCGGAGTAAAAATAAATAACTAAAAAACTTGCTATTTGGAAAAACCCAGATTTTTATGTGGACATTTTTGGCTTGTTTTGATTTTTTTTTTCACAATAACCATACAAATTAATACCTTTATCTGTAAACAGTTTACAGATAAAATCTGCTTTTTTAAAAGCCATCATTTAAATGGAAACATTTCTTTCTATGATTGCACTAGATATTATCTGCAATTCAACAAAACTGGGACAGTATGTAAATGAACATTTTTTTTTTTAAACCATTTTTCAATTCTCACCAGAAATAGTTTTGGGGAGCATGATTTGTCTCTCCATCTTTGCTCAATGTGATTCGCCCATTTTCACCCCAAAGCTGAGAGTCCAACAGAAGATCGTTCTTCTGTTAACAGTCGGGTTTCACCATCTTTCTCCATCTCACACACGTATAAACCCAGTAGAGGCGAAGCTGTGGGGTTCAGCATTAGAATACAATCTGCTGCGAGGCTCTAACCTGAGACAGGAAGCGATGGGGGAGGGATGAGCACTGTAAGTGGTGTCTGGATGTCCTTTCACCCTTCCTCCTCCTCCCCCTTCCTCACCCACTCCCCCTGCATGCAGCTTATTTCCATCCCACCGAGCTGTTTAACTCTACCTGTCCGTCCATCTGTCTGCTCTTCTGTGCCTTCCCAAAGCTCCAATTTCAGATTTTTTTTGTGCTCGTCGTCCTTCCTCATCTGTTTACTGTAAAATCATTCCTGCTTCCATCTGTGACCCCTGATCCGATCTGTTCAGCCTGCTGCATGTTTTTATCATTTTTCTGTCTCTATCAGTTGTGTTTTCTGCTTGCGTTGTTGCTTTCTCCACTACACACAAAGAAATATCAATTTGAAAAGCTAGAAATTATGGTATATGGGTGTTTTACATGCAGCCCATTTTAAAGTCACGGTCCTCAGTCAGTGAGTGAGTGAGTTATAGTAAAAGTGTCAGAGAAAATGATGGTGCAGATAGCGTGCTACTGTTTAATAGGGATGGAATGCCCTGTATTGATTTAATATTGTCCACTGTGGTGTGTGATTTCAGCTGAAACGCCACAATTTACTAACGCATGGCCAAACCCACCCTTAAAAAGAGATTCAGGCTAATATTAAGCTTTTGGGATTGATTTTGTCTGAAAAAATGTAGTTTTAGTGATTGAAAAAAATCCAACTATTAGGTTCTTTCTTCATAGAAGTTTTACATTTTTACATATTTGACAGATCTTTGATCATTTTGAAATTACAAATGGTTATTTTTTAGGGAGCTAAATGGATTAATATGGATAGAATATGTTGCAGTGTGTTACTCCATATAGCAACGGTTGAACAGAGGGTCAAAATAAAGTTTTTGTTTTACATTTAAAACTGGACATAAGTGATGTGTGGATCTGACTCCATGCATGTTCATACAGTGTCTGTCACAAGCTAGCCCGGCCCTAAAACATACCAAACTTTACGTCTATTTTCTCCTAAATGGGACCATAATTTACTAAATGTGCACCTTTCTGTATTGAAGGAGAAGTGAAAGTAGTAAGAACTTAAACTAATGATGAAAATATTTACTTTGGTAAAAAAAAATCAAATGGGAAGTTGGCTATTATTTCATAAACTGCACAATTGCACTTATTTTTGCAACCAGCCCCCTGCTGGCCACTGAAGAGAATGCAATTTTAAATCACTTCTACATTGGCTTCACTTTTCAGATGTAGATGTTTTCCATCTTTTATATACAATCTTATGAATGGGACAAGAAAATAAATTATTTTGTCTTACTCTATTACTTTGGCAAGAAGGCACTGAGAATAAACACCGGTGAGAATTTTATCTGATCCCCAAACCAATGAAAACCTTAAACAGAGAAGCAGGTATGAAAAACCATTTAGGAAGTTTGTTCCTATCTACCGATGTCAACCGAGGAACATAAATATCACAGGTTAGATTTAAAGAAATGCCTGGATTTGGATTAAAATGGAGGATATTTGTTGATATGATTTTAGCACGTGGTCGAGGTTCTGTAGCAGTCATGGTTGGAAGAAATGTTGACTCTGCTGCCTCTTATTATAAAATTGGATGTCCTTGTGACCCATCCATCCACCCAGAACTCCTGTAAGACTATAAGTGTCATGTTAAAATAACCTCTGTGGCTGAAAAATGAAGTAAATGTGCTAAAAAACTGCAGTTCCTCGAATGTCCACTTGAGGCAGCTTCCAGAAGTCAGTCTCCACTGACTTCAATGTTGAAGTCTTCAACTTTTCAGTGGAAATAAACATGTTTACACATGGGTTTGGTCTGTATTCGGAGGGAATACTTTTATAACTCGCCTGTTTGTGGTGTTTCAAAGCTTAAAGTTAAACATAATTAAGGAGGTGGCTGCTTAGAGTAAGAGATGAGTGCCATCACAGGACCTCAGCTTCACTGAGACGCCACTTCTTTGTTCATTTTTGGATTAGCTGGAAGTTATGAAGAGTCGGGTACTGCAAAAAAAAGGCAATGTCTGAAGTCGCCAGACAGCTTCTGCAGGAAACCTACAGGTGTTCCATTCATTATGTACAGTGCATGCTGTTGATTGAAAATGATCCATCCACGCCAACCTCCTCCCTACAAAGACTTTTTAGGGCGCTACAACTATGTCCTGTCACTTCCTCCTAATCTACTGTTCTATTTGGTGTACACCAGAGGGTGCTGTCAGTAGTAATAGACTGCACGTACAAATAACTTATGAGTTTGTGTTTTTTAATGGGAGGACTGTCTATAAATTCTGTAAAAATGTTTCTTTAAATAAATTTCACTTGCTGATAAAGTCTTGACAAGGAAAATATGATGAAATGACTTTCAGCAGCAACCCTGATGATCAACTTGCAGAACCAGAAGTTTTATTAGAGGAAATGAAGATGTTTTTGGAACTCGACTGTAAAAAATCTAAGTTTTCTAGCATGTGTTGCTTCGATTTTGATTAGGGTTTTGTGTTTTTACATCTTGCAAGCCTCCTAACTTCCATTACAAAATGACTAGACTGCTCCTTCAGATCTGTATAGTTTTGGTTCCGGCCTCATTCCAGTGAGGAGGCTGCATGATGCAACTCATCGCAAGCATAAATTAGCATCAAACTTGCAGTAAATATTTTTCCCCCAATGTCTGGCAAATACATGTGAAGTAGCGTGACTCAGATATTCAAGGATGAAATTTTATCTTCATTAAGAATCACAGTTGTTAGCAGGCGAGTAAACTGCACTAAATTGCGACTTCCGCTGCAGTCGGCACCGATTACAGAACAAACCATGTCAGGCAACAGATCTATAGTCAGTCCAATCAATGAAAGAGCCTCCTGGCAGCACACAGCAGGACAGATGTGGGTGAAGTGAGCAGGTTCAGCTGTACTAGAAAGTGACCAGGGGTCGGTCTATTTACTGGGATGTCCGAGGGCTGTACAATAAATATGGAGGGATTTATTGGTAACTGCTGCAGGATTAGTATTTTGGCTGCTTTCTATACATCACTTATAATCTATGTTTATCTGAAGAGAAGGGACTCAGAATATTAAAGGGATGAGTGCTGCCGCTGTATGCTCAGATTTGGTTGTTTTTGTGCTATTTTAAATTAATTTTTGGCAGTTTACAGTACTGTAAAATCTTCATAGTAACAACTAAAAATCTGGCAGCAAGGGTGTGGTAAAAACAAGGGAAACTTGCAATTTAAAAAGTCCTGTTTGAGATTGTTGCGGCCTAAAATGCCTGAATTCGTGGCAGCTTTTGTAAAATATTGTGATAAAATTGCAGGAGACAGTGACAATTGCTAAAAAGTTATTTTTTTCAGTTTTTAGAGCATGTTTCAACATTTTAATTGACAATATTTATTCCTAAGTTAATTCTTTAACACACTCAAACTCATTTCCACAAGCTGGCACACCACAGTGGGAAATTGGCAACAGGCAGATACTATTTTAACATGAAATGGTTGGTAGATTTAAAGCACAAAATGATAATTTACTATTGAATGAATCATATTTGGACATATGTTGGAGGCTTAAAAAGTTAGTTTCACATCTTGGCACGCATGTTTTCAGTCACACGTTGTCACACCAATTAATTAATCTAACTTACCTTCATTCTTTCAGTGCTCCAACAGCTCTGGATTCAACAGCTTCCGTCACGGTGATTTGTCTGGTCTGTGGTCCGCTCCTTTCAGACGTTCGCCTAATATGTTTCATGGTGGGAAAGTGTTTGTCACTCGATGATTTTTGTTTGCATTCCACCACCATATTGCACAGGGGCAAAACAGTTTACCCCTGCTTTAATGAAGAACATCAGGGAATTGATTTCACTGTCTTCAGCAGTAATTTTTGTTGGTACATGAGCGACATTAGGATCAGACATGTTTGCGTATTTAAACCATAAACAAAGAAGTGAATTCGGTGATTACGTTTGCAGTGGGGACTGCTATGATTGGTGGAACTCGCTCACAAAATTGCGGGAAAGTTGCAGTGATTGGACAAAATTGCAAAGTCGTGCACAATTCACAGAGATTGGTTGAATTTGCTTTAATTGTTGAGATCAAAACATCACAAATTCCTGTAGGGACTGAAAAATAAAAATAAGGGCAAATATCTGTAAAAAAAAAAAAAAAAAGCTGAATTAAATACAGGATAATATTATCATCACATGGTGTAAAGAACAATTTAATATTAATTTCTATGCCAATGTTGACAATTGTAGCCTAATTTTGTCTGACGTTACAAGTTATCTGTAATTTACCAAACCAGGAAGAATCTGTAAAATGACAGTTTAACAAATGATTTACCATTTTTCAATCCTTCATACACTTAATTTTTCTTTAAAATGACAGCCAATATCTACACAATAATGCTCAATGTAAAAGAACAAATTACTATTCATAAGAATACAGATTCTTCATGTTGGCATTGTTTACAGTTTGGGCTTTTGTTTTTATATTCAACATGTATCACTGTTCTGCGATATTGCAACAAAATATCTGTAATTTAAGAAGATAGGAAATAGTAGAATAACAGTTTAATCTCTTTTTTGTTGACATTTTAAAATCCTTAATATGTATAATTTCTTATTCAAATACTACCAAATGTCTGTCAAAATAACAGCGTTTTTTGCGGATTTAATTACCATAAAAATACAGATGTTTGAGGTGGACATTACAGTTTTGGCCTGTTTTTTCACAGTTAACATGTAAATTAATATTTTGGGGTCACTGTATTTCGTTGTCACTTAACAAAACAGGGAAAATCTGTAGAAAATTGTTTTTTAAAACCATTTTTAAATCCTTAACATACATTTTCACCCCAAATACCAGCAAATGTATGTAAAAAAAAACAACTAACGAAATCTATCATTGTTAACATGTAAAGTGCTACTTTTTTGTGGTGTACTAGTTTTTAGCTGCAATTTACCAAAAACCTGCAAAATCTGTAAAACAGCAGCAAATTATTCAAATAAAATTATAGTGAAAGGATTTTAAATTTTCTTGTTTTTTACAGTGTATGTAACATGCTTTTTTTTTGTCAGTTTACATCTATTGTCTTTACTGCTGCCTGAGGCACCATGTTGCTTACCTCACCACCTTAACATCCCATAATAGCAGTCAGATCATTGTGTGTTCTGTACATGCTGATGTGTGTGTGTTCAGTGTTTTGTGCATCTGGAGCTCCACCCAAAACCCGCCGCGCCGCCTCAAATCATCGGCGAGAAAAAGACGGGAGCCATCAGATGAATTAAAATGCGTCGCTCCTCCTCTCCTTCCAGACTTGCGCATCCTCGCCTCGGCCAATCAGGAGGGTGCCGGGGGAGTGGGATGTGCGGGGTGGGGTAGGATGGAGGGGCAGGATGGAGGAGGAGGAGGGGCAGGACCGGCAGCCTCCGGGGCTGGCAGCCCATCGCTCCTGTCACAGCTGGGAGGGGAGGCAGGCGGGAGGAGGAGGGGGTAAGTGGAGGGAGGAGGTAATCCAATGAGACAGAGAGAGGAGAGGCAGAGCGAGGGCAACGCCTCACAGCACCGGGAATCTCTCTCCATCTCCATCTCACCCCGTGGAGCAGAAAAACCTAAAGGACTCTGATCTCCAGTTCAGCCTCTTGCAGGAGCAGCATCTCACTTTTAAAGCTCCACTTTATTTTACCGCTAATTATCTCTGCTTGCTGGAGAATGCCTTTCTGACTGAGAGCTGGGATTTTTTATTTCTTTCTCTGTCAGGAGGCAGCAGCATCTTTTTTTTTTTTTTTCCTGGAGTCATCTTTGTTCTCACAGCTGCTGAGTGTACGGTGGCTGCTAGTGGGGAAATAGGTTAGTGTGCCTGTTCGGTGCCGGGCGGCGGAGGTGATGAAGAGGAGGGGGATGCCTTCATGGTGGTGGTAGCTCTGCGAAGGTGAATGCTGGAATGCTGCTGATGAACTCTGACCTTTAGTGGAAGTGTCAAGTACAGGAGAGACAAAGGAAGACAGATACACTCATTTGTTTTTTTTTGTTTTTGTGGACTGACCTGTGTACCAGCTGTGCAACGACAACATGGACATCAACCTTCAGTCGCATCGATTTTACTTCCCCCAGATCTACTGTGCTGAACCGGGGGCGCAGCCACAGCTCACCGAGTTCAAAGTCAGGTAGGCTTCCGAGGTGCTAATAAGAAGTCATCCCTAATTGGTGAATGTTTGAGTCACCCCAGTCTGCTTTGCTTTTGTCAGCATCTGCACAATACCTAGCCTCAGCATTCTGCTCTCCAGCTGCTGCTGCATATGAAGCGATCCTGTGTGTGATGTTTGCCGCTGTGAAAGGCTGCTTTGCCCTTGCAGGGGGATGGGGGCTGCATGCTAATGTGTCAGCTAGCTGTGCAGGAAAAAGTGTAGTGCTCCTGGGAGAAGTGGAGGGCATTGATGGCCTATGGAGGAGCGGTGCCAAGTTTGCACAGAGGGACTGACAGTGGCACACTTGTGTTATATTTGCCACTCGGGGATCTGCAGCCTTCTCATTGGGCGCCTCCGAGGCTCTTTTGTTCTCGTTTCCTTTTTTGCCACTCTCCAGTCAAAGTGCTCTGAGGGGCTTGTTGCATTGTCGGCCGACGCCTGCCGTCATGGTTTCAGAGCGCTACAAAGACGCATGCTCAGATATGCAACAGCTTCCCTGCTCTTTGTCTTGTTGAGATGCAACTGTGCCGGATGGAGCTGTTGCATTCAGGCGTGCAACAACCTCATCCTTTGTGACGTCCATGAGAGAGGTTTTTCACCTCAGCGGAGTGTGTGTGTTATCATTTTAACCACCTTCCATCCATTCATCAATCTTAGCTTGAGACCTACTTGTAATCTGTCGTGCAATACATTTGGCGATTCCTCCACTAACAGCTCTGATTAGTGCAGCTTTAAGGGACTCAGCCAGAGTTTTGCCCCGCTAAGCAGCTTTTGGTTTGGCTGGGTCTTGAAGGGGTTTGTGGAGCAGCTTTATGGGGCTTCGGTGTCACTATCACGGCCTGGACGCGCTCCCCGACGACTCCACGGGAGGCTCAGTTGGGCGGCGAGAAAGGAAAAGAAAAGAGCAAAGTGGGAGGATCAGTCTAGCAAATATTCAAATATTACAAAGGAAGCAGAGCAGGAGTACAGGTGCAGCTTCACCCACTTCACTTCAGTTTTCTGGCATGCTTTTAACCCTAATCTGCTGCTTTAGCCACATTTGTGCTTTACTTTTCTACCAAAAGTGTCATTTTCAAGTCTTTTCTACCGAACAGACAACCAAACTCGCAAATATCAGCGTTTGATTTGCAGCCTAGAGGAAAAAGCGGGAAAAAACAGTCTCGCACATTTCTGGCTGTGCCTCACACCTCTTCTTTTCCGCCACCAGGGACACACAAAACACACTTTGTGCATTTGCAGATTAAAGAGCTTTAAAGTGCACCAAAAACTATTTAAAGCCTTAAAGCAATATTGTTTCGCAAATCAGATTTTCTGCAACGAATACTCACTGAGAAGCTACATTGGTGCAGATGCATCAGTTTTGCGTTGAAGTTTGTGTGTAGAGTCACTGATCAGAGTTTCAGCGAACTATAAATGGGAGACGGACGGCTTGGCACAGTAGCTGTATTATTAACGAGGTGAGCTTATTAGAGCCGAGTGAGAGGGAGGAAGAAGAACGAGATCGGAGATGGAAAAATGAGAAACCAAGAGAGACAGAAAGGAAAAGAGTGGGAGAGGAGGGAAATGAGAGAACATAAGAGATGAGGGGGGAGGCAGAGGGGGATGGTGAGGAAAAGCAAAGCTAAGCAGAAGAGAGAGTGGATTGTAAACGGGAGGCAGATGGATGGAGGTGAAATCAGAGGAGCAAGGAGAAGCTCAGTGGGAAGAGAAAAGGGTGTGTGACGGTGGGGTTTTTCTGAGTTTTGGCGTGGCTCAGAAACCTTTAGGAGGGATGCTGGGCGCCATGGTGACCGAGGTAACCACGATATAGCCAGAAAACCATGACAACCAGCGCCGGCCAATCCATGAGAGACACATGCAGTTCATGTATGCACAGAAATGCACTCACATATATGCAGAGACCTTCTGCTTCACTGCCTCTTCTAACCACACACTCAGCCTTCTTGTGTTGTCAGTTTTCTTTGTTCTTACAATCCAATGCAATTTAGAATGCTTCAGAAAAAGCATTTATGATTTAAATTTTTAACAGACCAGCAAATATTAGCTGCTTATAGTGACCAAATATTTCTATTTTTTTGTATGCACCGTCTTATTTTCAGTGGCAAAACCAAAAACTAACAATTTTCATATATATATATATATATATATATATATATATATATATATATATTTTTTAATCTGATTTAAATTCTGGTTGCTTTAAACATTGCTTTAATCTTATTTTATCCACTGCTAACAGTGACAAAATGTGACTAATAATGCTAATGCTGATGTCAGCCATTATTCCTTTGGCTGTTCTTTATTTCATATCTTTCTTTGTTCTGGAACTTGAGTATGCATTAGTAATGGATATATACTAGATGTAGCTACATGGCTTCAGCCAGTTTAGCAGCAATTGACTGCAAAAAAGCAAGTTATTAAAACCAAGGACAGCACCAGGAAGGCAAGCTTAACACATTTCAACAACAAGGCAGCTCAAAGTGCTTTTAATAAAACATAAAAAGCATCAAGGCAGAGAGTAAGTTACATTTCAGCACAATTAAGAACTAAATAGGGGTAAAAATAGAACATAAAATGGGAAGTTTTGTTTACAGTACAGTTTAAAATGTTCAGAAAATTCAGATTTGATTTCATGGAAGTCAGAGGCAAACAGAAAAGTCTTTAGTCTTGTTTTAAAAGAGCTGAAAGTTGCAGCAAGCCTGCAGTGTTGTGGGAGCTTATTCCTGATATGTGGTGTGGTTTAAGACGGCATGAAACAAAGCCAGAACGTACTTCTTTATAGCTGTGTCTTAGTTCAAGGCAGGTGTAAACTAACCGTGACGTCACCCGTTGGTTTCAACGCCGAGAAAATGAAGCCCGGATTTTGCTACTTCCTGGTCGCCGTTTTGGAATTTTTTGGAGCCAGTGACGTAAAAAGCGTCATCAAACAGACTGGACCGGAGAGCAACTAGGGGCAGGATTGGCTGAAGACTCTCTTATCCCGCCCACGTTTTACCACAGAGGCTTCTGTTGCTGTCTATCAAGTATAGCCACGCCCCCTGGCTCTGCCAACTTTAACGATTTATTTAAAATTCAGTATTGATTTATTTTAAGATCGGCCACCTGATCTCTCATTTTGACCATGAAAACTAACGGGAAAAAAATCCTGAGCCGTAGAAAATCAGTCTATCAAATTTTATTTTTTCCAAAAATGAATTGGGGTCTATGGAGCTAAAGCTTTTTGGAGCCAACCCTAGCGGACGGCGTGATATTGCAAGTTTTTGACACTTCCGGGTTGGCTTCAATTCTGGAGCCAGATGCTACGTCCACTTTATATACAGTCTATGGTTCAAGGCCACATTTGAGGACCGTTTTCCTCTGCAGGAACTTGCGGGCCAGTTCATGAGTTGGAACCTGTGAGCATCTTCCAACTGCATAAACAGCCCCTGTGGAAAAGCTTTATGGGATGTTTTCAGAAAAAAAAGGTACTTACTCTAGAGTACATAGTTCTGTGCAACATGAAAAAAACGCTGTGAGTCTCAACACTGATTCCTTCCTTCCATTAGACAAAATTTTTGATGCTCTTGTTGACTAGCAGTCTTCTCTAACATCATCTTCAATGTAAAATTCACCGTTTAGCAAACCCTAAAATCGTTTTATTTCATACATGCTCATAGAACTGGTCCAGTAATCACTGTTTGTTGTTGTTTTGGCGCATTCGAAGTGCACTACGATGGAAAGACGCTTTGTGGTGTGACAGAAAAGACTACTTCAAATGCAGCCATGTTTTCTTGGGCCACAAACGATCCAACATCCAACCAATCCCAACATTCATCGGACTTCAATGATGACTTCATTTTTCTCTGATCATGTTCAAGTCCCCAAACAAGGCAGCGCTGTAGAATACACTGTTATATTTAAGCACTGGGTTTCTACTTACCTGAACATACCCAAGATGATTGATTGATTTAAAGAAATGCACCCAAGCCAGACTTTCTTGCACCTTTAGCAGATGGATAGCTAGGTGCAACCAGACTGTTCTTCAGAGCTGACACAGCTGTGGAGATTGGTCTGGCCATGCAAGATAAGAAGACTACTACCTTTTAATGGACTTGATTTGTTCTTTGGAGAATACCTTCTCTGAATTCAGTCACAGTTTTTGTGGTCATCTTAATGTTGTCATTCCCCCCCAAAACTAGATTCTTATACAACTAAGCTGCATCCATATTTCTGAAAGAATCTGAATTTGTTCCCAAAAGGTAAGACTGTGATGTAATGAGGGTTAGGAGCATGGAGGTGAAGTGGTGGAATAAGTCCACAATGGACCTTTCATCTAGTTGATTGGGGTTTGCTTGTTGGGGTAAAGTACAACTCTTTCACTGTATGTTTAATGCTTTTCCATTATCTTCTTGGTTACCAGAAGATTAATAACTTCCTTACCTAATATAGGACGGGTTGACTGAACAGAAGACAGTAAAGCAAAAAAAAAGTAATGGTAAAGACATGAATGTTGATAAGATTTGTGATAGTTAATGGGCAGGAAATGGATTTCCTTCAAAATATAATTGAGTTTAGCTGTATTAGAATGTCATTCTTAGGAGACAGGGCTTACTTATCTGACCAGAACTTCTTTAAAACTACTTCCCAGAATCAAAGGCTACTGTAGCGTGACTCTGTTTCATCTCTGCAAAATAGTTAAGGGCCAAGGTCAGAGAGATTATTTGAGTCGGAAAGGAAAAACATCCATGTAGCAATGTAGATGTTTGTTGGTCAAATCTGATTTTGGACACTGAGCTCTTCCTGTCTTTTGCCTCAACCACATCATTTAAAGCCCAAATAAATCAGTGACATAACCGCTTGTTGTTGTTTTAGACGATAACACTGCCCTAAAAATAGAGACAAACAACAATAAAACCAGAAAATACGTAAATGGGCTGTTTGGGAAGACAATAACAAACCTTTACTTTGATTGATCTTTTTACTGGATTTGTTTAGACTCAAAAGCAGGTGAAACTGATTTAGCTCAAACTGATGGAATGTAGTGTTTTCATCTCCACATGTGCTTCATCCGTAAAAATGTCTGTTTTATTGGTCAATTTTACGAAATGTCAGAAGAATGAGCCGGCCAGAGTTTTATACTTCACTTTTCATCAATTTAGATTCTTCCAAAAGACACGTCAAGATGTTTTAAAGTCTCATATGTCTGACTGAATAACTTCACCTCTGGATTTTCTGACTGGATTTCGATTCTTCCTTTCAGCTTTGCTCACCTTGAAAGCCTTTAATCCAGCGACTGCTGTAATGTAAGTTCTTGCTGGTGGATAAGGCTGATGGAAAGGCTTTCTGTTTGTGTGGATTCTCGGAG
This sequence comes from Acanthochromis polyacanthus, assembly GCF_021347895.1. NCBI lineage: Eukaryota > Metazoa > Chordata > Actinopteri > Pomacentridae > Acanthochromis > Acanthochromis polyacanthus. The sequence continues at coordinate 5,914,673 of NC_067128.1, forward strand.
GAGACTAAATGTCTCCATTATTCCCCTCGGAGGTCTGACAGATTAGAGGCGGAGGCTGAAGCACATGCATGTCAAGAAATCTGCAGACTATTCTGGGTCATCGAGCCAACTGATGGATGATTTGTAGCAGCGATAGGAAGCGCTGTGTGTTATCTACACTATCGGGTTCTGCTGTACTTAATCTAATGGCCTTCAACTGTAAAATGGATCATGTGTAAACACACTGGTTCCTCAGTAAGCTGCAGCAGCAGTTAAATGGCATCATGGGGAAGAAGCAGCTCAGCCTCGGGGCATCTCTACAGCCTCTTTTCCTTTTTCACTTTCACTTGTGTTTTTAGACAGTCCGAGTGTTAATGCTCAAGCTCACCTTCAGTCTCTTCGATGCTGGGATTTTTTTTTTCTCGTTTCCCTCTCTGCCAAATGGAGACGCATGCATTTTTTAAAGCTCCTCACTGTGCTCTGAATCTCCCTGCCTCCTCAATTTATCTTTCCGTCTTCGTTTCTTCCATCTTCAGTCGCTCTCTGTTTTTTTTTTTCTTCGCAGCATGAGCTCTGAGTGCTTCTGCCCAGTTATTTGATTTATTGGCTCATGCTTTGGTTGATTGAGAGATTAACTGACCAGTTCTGGAAAGTACAATAAATCATGTGCAATTTACTTTTATGTTGCTTCATACTTCCACTGCACTACATTTCAAAAGAAAATATTGTACTTCCTGCTTGACCACAGTTATCTAACCCTCGATTCACATGTTATCAGCTCATTCCATAGTCAGCTGGGACCTCCTCCACCTTCTAGTAAGAATAATAATAATAGCTTTATTTCTATTGCACTTTTCAAAACCTGTAAATTAAATGTCACTTTTGATGCATTAGAAGAAGGAAAAGGCATGCAATATGCAAGAAAAAAACAGGAGAAACTCATCAATGAAGTCAGCAGTTTTCATACACAATATTTCAAATGATTGTGATTGGTGTAAATATTGGGGTTAAGACCGTGCATTGTTATTTATGGTGTGATTTTAGTTAAATCATTTACATATTAAGAATTAAAACCTGACAAAAAATCTATAAAATACTACTTTGCCAAACTGTAATACACATTTAAGCTAAGTCTCTCCAGTGCTATTTATACCTGAGAATGACACAGTAATAACACAAATAATAATGTATCAGCTGCAGGGACCAAACCAGGACTTTTAACTGCAATACTTTAGCTACTTTGCTATTTACTTTTTCATGCTTCTACTGGTGCACTTTTATCGTGGTATTATTACTTCAAAAGGGCCTGAATACTTGTTCCATCTCTGTACCAGACCTCCCTACACGCCTGCACACACTCACCAGTGAAAGTCAACAAAGTCTGACTCCTCTAATATGTTTACCGTAGTGCACAGCTTCAGTTGGACGAGGACGGCCTCAGGCTCCAGACGTGGTATTAAACATTCCAGTGAATGCTCATTAAGCCCAGATCAAGATTCCCATGAAAACAAGCGAGACAGGAATGTCTGGCTTCTTTCTGAAGCGTTTAATGCCACACTCGAAGCAGAAATTGGATCATGTTTAAAAGGAATATTTTGACATTTAGGGAAGTGCGCTTATTTACTTTTTAGTGGGTGCGTGATGTGAAATTGAGCATCATGCTCTCATCTCTGCTTAGCATAAATACTGAAAATATCAGGGAATGAAGTAGTCTGAGTCTGTACCTCAGTCTAGAGGTACTGACAGGTGGCACAAATATTGACCTTCTTCTTGGATGAAAGTTGACGGGGTCCGTTTGGAAGTCAATTTTCACCGTAAGTCGGAACTCTGATGAAAATATAAACCAAGCCGTTACGTGCATCACGATATTGATCAGGTTGCATATTTGTACAACTACGATAATGAAAACAGTCATTAACTCACACTGAAACACAACTTGGTAGGAAAATACAGTGAATATGTAAACTGTAAGTCTGACTTATGCTTGGGAGCCGAAATGAAGTTAGCAAATGCAGCATAATCCAATGTGGTGGCAAATGTAAACAAGCACCGTGTGACTACTGTACATAGAGTATTCATCCGCTCCGCTTGCCAGCTAGTTCCACTGAACCAGTTCCAACATAACAACGAAACACTGTATGTTAACGTGAGGACCGGCCCGTAATCCCTTCCGACGTAATGGCAAAACGACGCAAGTCGAGGACGCCATAAACTGAGGACCTCCTGTATTGTATTTTCTCAAATTGATACTTTCCTTTAAGGTGTTTTTTGTTTACCAGAAGGTCTGAAATTTTGTCAAAATGCACCTCATCAAACCATAAAGTCTAGCTTTCCCATGTCCCCTGGGGTGTTTTTGGATGTGACGTGTTGTTGCTTCCAGCAGTAGTAGTACTAATAGTAACAATAGTACAGTAACCACACAGCTAACACTCACTGCACCTGTTTGAACAAATCCTTTACTTGTGGACTGTCCGCTCCTGGACTAATGTTGAATTTCAGTGATTATTCTACAGAAACTGAAAACAATGAAATCAACATGTTCAGTATTATTCCAAGTGCCCACACCTGCTACTAATATTTCAAAATAAGTCAGCTCTACATGCTATAGTGTATTTAACTTCTTTGATTGTACAAAGTCCGCGTTGTTGACTCTACTCTGCATAACAACCCTAGAAAGACGAAACTCTGAGGTTTTGTCTTTTTACTGTTCGTCACAGATGAGTCAGTCATGGCTTCTCAGTTGAACCAAGGGATCACAGAATGTGTATATATATGTCAGGGTAGAGACTGCGATTTGGTAGAGTTGGAGTTTCTACCAGTAGAGATTGCGATTGGAGTCTCTACCAGTAGAGACTGCGATCGCAATCTCTACCAGTAAAAACTCCAATCCTACCAGTAGAGATTTGTCAGGGCTAAGGTTAGACTTTTAAGGTTAGGGTCAGGGGTCAGGGCAGGGGTCAGATTTAAAGTTCCATCTCTACTGGTAGAGATTACAATCGCAAACTCTACTGGTTGAGACTCCAATCGCAATCTCTACTGGTAGAAACTCCAATTCTACTGGTAGAGACTCCAATCGCAATCTCTACTGGTAGAAACTCCAACTCTACCAAATTGCAGTCTCTACCCTGACATATATATATATATATATATATATATATATATATATATATACAAATCATAATTTTACATTTAGAATTGATTAATTTTCCAAACTATACATTACTTCGTGGACCTGTAGAAAGTTTAGATTTGACAATTCTTTTTTATTACAGTTTATGGCTCTGTAATTTTTGGTGATTTTTCTGAAAAATCACCAGTCTTTAAAATCCACTGGTGGGTTTTTGGCTTGACATGGTTAATAAACTCTGCAGCTTTAGAATCAGTTTTATCTTTCAGATTAACAACAGTTAGTTCAAAAGTTTGCTGAAGTTTCCAGAGGCAGAAAGTGAAATCAGATGTCCTTGATTTGCATATTGTAGTTGGCACCTCAACCTTATGCACAGAAGGAGCAGCCAATATGATCCCCCGACTCCTGAAATGTGATGCAGTGCTACAACAATGTACTTCATGGTTGCTCATAGACAAATGATGGGAAGTGTAGGATTGACAGATCGTGTGGACACCTCATCAGCTATTTTTACTTTCCTATGTCTCTCTAATATAAGAAAATTGACTTCCTCTATTCATTTCTATTGTTCCTCCTTACATCTTGTCTCAGTGATTGGAGGTTTAGTCAGCAGCGTGCAAGACAATGTAAGAGCAACAGAACATCTTTACAAGTTTTAGAAATGTTGTACGTAGCACCTTCAGACCACTAACACGTCACTTAAAGTCTGTGTTAATACCAACTCAATAACGCATGCATGTGTTGATTGAACGTAAAACTTGAGAGAACGTGGAACCAAATTAAACCCCACAATTCTGCAGGATCTCCCACTGCTTTCTCAGAGGCTCAGTCAGCATTGGCTCTCAGGGGCAAGGAAATGCTTTATGCCATCATGCAGAGCAGTCGTAAAAGAAACCTCATGCTTGCTCTCTCTTCACAGGCTTTCAGCTGGAATTAAACCATAAATTCAGACTTGTGTCGTGGCACCCGGACGCGGCATCGTTGCTTTTGGCCGTCCCAGCTGACCTCTGTGGGCTGTCAGAGGCGTTTAGGGTTTTATTAGGTGAAAAGAGAACAAAAAACCTCCTGACATGTACAGTAGATACAGTGGATTTAAAGTGTAAATATAAGTTACGATCTACAGAGTCTACATAGTCGGCTTTTTAGGGACAGGATGCACACAGAGATGGTTATGTGATGAGACAGGACTTTGTGCTGTTGCAGAGACAGTGGGGTCTGTAATTAAAGCGCTCACGCTGTCTGAGGGCTTATGTTGCTGTTTTTTATTCATATCTTGCTGCTCATTCATCTTTTCTTCACAGCCATATTTTCTAGGCCAAGCGAATATTCCACTCCAGTTGTCATGCCAACAGATTAGCGTGCTCTTGCGTGGTCTCGGCGGTGCAGTCGATCAGGGTATTTTTCTCTGCAGGGTCTCCAGACTAAGACATTCATTCACTTTCACACAGGCTGAATAGACTGGAGTGGATGCTTCCACACACTCAGACAGACTCTAGTTGGGTTTCCATCAAGTAGTTTTATTTGCATTTTGAAGCATCGCATTTAAATAGGGGACTGGAAACGGCAAGTTTTCAACAAACGTCCCCAATTTTCAGAATGAGCTTTGTTTCTGGCTCGAGGCGGTTCCTCACAAAGAATTTCATTGGAGATAGAAACACAGTCATCATTTAACATGAGTAATGAGGTGTTTCTACTTTTTTGACACCTCTAAGACAGCTTTAAACATGGCTGATACCAGCCAATACGCAATAATAATTACAATTTACCAGATCCTGAAGACCTTACATTATCCATACTAGCATGCTGTACTGGCTGCTTGAGAAAGATTTACTGTGTAACAATTAAGGATGCGAATTTTGAACGACCTTGCTGTTGGCATCCTTGTGAATCAATAATTGTTGAAGAAATACTTCAGTATGTACTAATTAATTTGCTCTAATGTCCTAACTTTGACTGTGGTCATTGAAGATATGTTATAAGCAATAAAAGGCAAGGACGTCTTGATTTGAAATATATTTATGATAATTTAAAAGCAAACTGGCTCAAGACACAATTGAGATGAAAATTTAGTTGTATAGGAGTGTAATTTTTGAAAGACATCAATGTTCTGGGGCACTGTCCCTGCATCCTGGGCTTAGGACTGCTCAAGAAGATTGTGATTGTTTTAATGAAGAACAAACAAGACGGACAGTTCTTCCCTAAAGCAGAATGATAATGGGTGCATCAGACCGTTTTTCAGCACTGACACAGCCCTCTGGAGATCCTATAATATACTATGTAGCGGTACTACGTTATGATTTATTGCTCTCGTTATTAATAATTGGGGCACCACCCTAGATCTCTAGGGAAAAATATTAATTTTAATAAAAAAATCAATATTCATAAAAATTTTGATCAATCTCATATCAAAAAGTCTTGAATCCTCGTTTAAATTGACCACATTCTACACAAAGAAACACAAGACTGTAATTTGGTCTAAAATGAGGTATTTATTAACTATTCTATGAAAATAATGACAAGTGAACTATATACAATGTAGATATGGTGTGTGTGTGTGTGCGTGCAGGACTACATGTGTGTGTGTGCGTGCATGTGTGGAATGTGGGAGTGTGTGTGTGGTGTGTGCATGTGTGAGAGATGTGGAAGTAGGTGTGAGAGAGAAGGAAATATGGTGAGGATTAGCCAGAGCTAACCTGACGAGGTAACTGGTAATTTGGATTAAGAATTCTAATGATTTGTAAAAGAATAAATTGATGAAGTGAATTAATTGACCAAGCGGTTAGTACATCACCCATAGAATGGAATCAGAGCAAACTCAGCTGGAGTTATTGAAGTGAACCGTCATGGGGCTGGGACTTGCGGGGCCTTCAGATTCGCAGCACACGGTCTGGACCTGCAGGTTCGGAACGGTGTGTCGTCGTTAGGGCCGCCTAGATGTCCTGCCGCGGGTTGATCGGTTCTATGCAAAGACCTGATCCAGCAGATCTCCGGAGTTCTCAGCTGAGTGCTTAAAATGATGGTTCTCAGGCTTTAGCCAAGAAAAATGGGTGTTGATGAAAAACGGTCAAAATTAAGAAAAATATATGCTGGTTCTGAATCTGTTCTTCAGATTAAACGAATAAAATTCGGCTTAACGGGAGCAAAATGTCTCCTTAAGTTACAAAAATATTAAGAGATAAATAGTTAACAAACTTAGATGGTGAGGGAATTTCGAAGATAGGAAAAACGCGCTTTAGGTAAGAAAATAATGAGAGAGACTTTGGTTGGCCTCTCAGGAAGAGAGGGGTAAGAGAGTAGGTCGGTAAGAGAGTAAGAGAGAATAAGAGAGTAAGAGAGGGTAAAATGTGGGCTACGGCTGACTTTATCTGTGGGTCCAGCTAAGGGGAGGACCTGGGCGGAGAGAGAGAACTTTTAGGCGCGAGTCTGGTGGAATTTGGAATCTCTTTGTTCTCACAAAATAGAGAAGAAAGAGGAGTCCAGAATGGATTAAAATATGATATTAAACGCGCAAAACACGATCTGTCTATCTCTCCACCATATTTCAGTTGTGTGAAAGAGACAGGCATGTTCCTAAATGTGTAGATTATTACATATGTTCATATTATGTGAATCATTTCATTCATAACTATATGTTTATGACATTAAAAATATATATCACAGTGAGAATATAACAACAAGTCAGAGATTTGGTAACAGGTAAATACAATGGTCATCATTCAACCTAAATGGAGAGGAAATTCAGAGGTTAATACTGGAATTCATTCCAAAATCATAGTATCCTGGGGAAGAAATGATTAACATCACAAATTAGTATCTAGACTTCTGTGAAAGATAGAATCTTGATTTTCGGATATGTTAATGATGAATGATTTCCATTGACATTGGTAATCCTGTAAACACAAAATACATTCCAGAAATATTAATTTGGCAAGGTTTTTAAGTTCAGTTCCAGTTTCTTTGTTTCAGTCAAAGAGAGGGAGAGGGTGACTCCAGCCTTCTGCCATAAAGTTTTACGACTTGTTATCTGATCTGTGGAATGCAGAGACATCTCCGGCTGAGGGTCTCCTGAAGCTGAAAAGGGATTTTAGCATGAAAGTTCATTAAACAAACATCCATAGTCTATAATTGAAAGTCATTGTCTTTTAAAAAGAAGAAGTTATTCCAGGGGTTTAAATGTTCACAGGAGTTCCATCCTTCTGTGAATGAAAACCTACAGAAATACAAATGTCTCAATCCTCCTATAGAGATGGGTGTTGGTCAGTGCTGGAGAGGGGGACAGCTTATCTGAGTTTTGATCAGCTCAGAAATTCCAGAGCCTTTGCAGTCTTGCTACAACTATAGTACTATAATGTATAGCTACGTAGACAAATGAGTGCTTTTTTTTTTTTGTCACTTTCCCTCTTTGTTTTGGTACAACATCCTCTGAAACATGCAGAAAATCTGTAATGTTATGTCTGTTTTCATGCCCCTGGTGTGAAACGGTGCACAGATTAGCTTGCACAAAAAAAATTGGGGCCAGAGAGAGAGATAATTTAAAACTCTGAGTCCACAGAGATAGAGTTCAAAAACCGCTCTTCTATTTTGGTTCTAATATGCAATGTCATGTCCAACAATAACGAGTATTACTGAGTCACACGCTGAAGCTTTTCCACGAACAGCCGCTTAATCGTTACTTGCAACCTTCTTCTCTGTTCAAGACATTTCTGTAAAATTTACGCTGTGATTAAACTTGTAACCCAATGCAACCCGGCCCAGTTATTTTTAGACTTTTCCTTTGCAAGCCGAGCAGTTTGGTTTGTTTCATAGCTGCTTGTATTAAAGTCGGCAGCCTGTTTGGAAGTCTGCTGTCAGCTCAGGCCCATTTTTCTCTCCTCCGAGTCTGTTTCACTCTCCCTGCTTCACTATTTTCCAACACCTAAACCTCAAAAACGCAACTGCTTATGTAAGCGGCCTGCAAACCAGCCCGACAGTTTACTTTCTTCCAGCCCATTTTTCACAGGTATATGCATAAACATGCCTCCGCACATAAACATGCACTGATTTATACCACAGGACAGGAGCATGAGCACACACTCTGTAACGCTGCCCTCATTCATCAGCTTCCTGCTTACAGAAATAAATATGAGGAATATTCTGGTGGAAAGTCGAAACAGCCGAACTTAGAATTCACTAGAAAAAGGAGAATCTCTATCAAGTATTTGACACATGACCACATTAACAAAACAACTAAAAATACTGTCTACTGATTATAGTTTCTCTAATTGATTCCAACGTGATTCAACTGGATATTGCAGCTAAATGACAAATTTCTGCTGTAAATTACATAAGTAAACTAATTACTTTGAATATTTGTCATTTTAAACCTTTTCAGAGTGCAAACCTGATCAGTTGAAGGTTAACATCACATCAACGCCACAGTAGTTCTCTACTTATCACACACAGATGATTTTTGACAGCATACATGCCAACTTATCATTTTCTCCTACATAAATTTCTTATGAATGTCTACATATACCCTACTCCTCAAACACTTGGGTTCACCCAGACAATTTCATGTTTTCCATGAAAACTCCCACTTTTATTCATGTGCTAATATAATTGCACACGTTTTCTAATCATCAATGAGCCTTTCAACAGCATTGGCTTACACAATGTAGCATTAGAACACAGGGGTGATGGTTGCTGGAAATGTTCCTCTGTACCCCTATGGAGATATTCCATTAAAAATCAGCCGTTTCCAGCTAGAATAGTCATTTACCACATTAACAATGTCCAGACTTATTTTCATTTAAAAAAAACTGCTCTTCTTTCAAAAATAAGGACATTTCTAAGTGATCCCAAACTTTTGAACGGTATTGTATCTGTAGAATTGTTATATTATTAGCAGAAAATAATACAGTAAGAGTGTAATTTTATGATTGCACATTGATCAAGCAGAAGATGATATTATTTTTGTAAAATTATGGATTTTTGTGGTTGCTGTGAACCTTAACTTTTTTTTATTTTACTCACTTTTACTCAACTCTGTCAACTGGTAAATTTCTTTTGTGATTTTATAGCTATTATATGTAAAGACATTTTGAAAAATAACAATGATTTACTATTTTTCAGTCTTTAATGTACATACAATTTCTTTCAAATAACGCCAAATATCTGTAAAATTATGATATTTTGTTGATTTAAAAACAATAAAATCATTTATCAATTTTATGGTCAAATGAGTGAATAATCATTTGTAAAAATGCTGATCTTTGATATCTACATTATTTTGTACAGTTGACATGTAAATCTATACCTTTTTCTGTGATTTTTAGTAGTTGATATGTGTAATTTAACAAAGCAGGGTAAATAAGGGTAATAGCAGTATATTGTGGGGAAAAAAAATGAAAAAGCTTTTTTTTTTTTACATTGCAAACAGCTTTTATCAGATTTCAGCCACAATGCTAGTGATGCAGATTTTACGCCACTGTGACCGTTTTAATTGCAGCTATGGCTCTCTCCTCATTCATTTAGATAGGAACCTGGTGGGTTTTTTTTTAACTTGACATAACAGCGACCAACATGACAAAGGAAAATAAAATTAGCGCGTCTTTGCTCTGTTGCTCATGCGAGGTGCTGGTTTTGTTTGAAACAGGAAAGTTTTTGCTGGAAAGTGATGAATAGTTCAACGTTTGAGGAAATAGTTTACTTTCTTCCAGACCTTGCTGTGAGTCTTTCCTGCCTGCCTCTGGTGAAATCTCTGCTTTTCTTGCACAGTTCCTCTCCACGCACAGAGAATAATACATGTCAAGCCTTTTTGATTACTTTACGAGAAGAGAACAAGCTGCTTGGAACTTTTCTGCAGAGCAAACATGGCCGACATCCAACAGGGCGAGCTCCACTTTGAGAAGCTGCAGCAGCAACTGGGACAGGCTTTCTGCCAGCGGTGGCACATCTTCCCCAAAGATGAGTGTTTGTTGAGATCCTCAGATAGACGCAGAAATTAACGTCATTTAAACAGAGTGGCTCCTCATTATGCCAGCTGGCCCCAGAGGTTGGATTTAACACAATTTATCCCATTTTCTATGAAAGCTGTGGTTTAGTTCAGGCTCATTGCTGCTGTAGCTTCGCCCTGGAACGCTCATAAATCTTTAAGCTGTCAGCTGTTCCTCTTTCTGCTTTATGCAGCTTTGATGTTTCATGCAGTCGATGCTCACATGTGCAGAAACACACACTTACTTGTTCGCGCATATAATAAGTTGCATTGTGCGTTGTTTTTGGCCACTTCTCAGGCTGAGGATTCTCAATCAGTCGAGGAAAACAGAGAGCGTTTTGTGGAAAAAAATAAAAAAGGGGGGAGTTTAGACAAAAAGACAAACAATTTTTGCGGTGCCGATTGTTCTGCCAGCAAACTCTCGGGATTTGGCTGTTCTCTCTGAGCAGCTGGCTGCAGGAAACAAAGACACTTTTTGTGATCCTCGTGTTTCCCTGCAGCCGCAAACACAAAAACACCTAAAAGTAATCAAACTGTGATGGACAGATGAGAGTATCTGTGTCGAGTTTCTGTGTTTTTATTCATGAGGCAACAGGAGAGAATCTGCTGAGCCACCACAGCAGCAGACAGTGATATTAGCTGCTCTCAAGGTCGCTGCTGCTGCTAAGAATAATCTGTGACTGTTGTTTTTGCAGAAAATCTCAGAGGACAACTCTGTATTTGGTTTGCAAATGATTCCACTTTGCTGGTTTCTCACCTCTAAAGATCACACACACTTTTCTGTCTCATATCTGATATGGAAACTACCTTCACTGATGACTGAGCAGCTCAATTACACCATGTGTACACTGAAAAAAAAGTTGTTTTTAACGGTAAAATTCCAGCAGCTGTGGTTGCCAGAATGCTACCGTAAACATTTTCTACATTTACAATAAAGAAATGTATTGATATTGTTGATTTTATGGTTAAAAAAAAGTGCTTCATTTCATATTTTACTGAAAAACTGTTTTAACCTTTAAAAACTTGAAAATTTACATGAAAACACCATAAAAAAATAAGCTTGTGTAACTTTAAATATTACAGCATTTTTCCATTATCAGCAGAACATTTAGATTTAACGTTTAAAATGTGTATTTTTAGCAAAACTTGTGGTTAAAGCTGTGATAAATATTAAAGCATATCCATTCTACACACATCAGTACATCAGTTTGACCAGTAACAAATCATTTTTACATGTAATAAATGCAAAAAGTTGCCATGTTATAAATATTACAGTATGTTTCCTTCATCAGCACAACAATAAGTACATTTTTACTGTGAAAACTGTATTCTTTTTGAGAATTCAATGCAAAAATGACAATACTGTTAGACAAATTATGGCATTTTTCCGTTAAAAACTGTGCAGGAGTCAGGAAATGTAATTTTTCAATTTTTCCTGATTAACTTATTTACAGGGATTCAGTGTTAAATAAACTGCATCAAACTGTTTGAGTTACAGATATGTACAGTTTGACTTTTCACTACAGCTAATGACTCACAGCGTGTTGACTCCATCAAGTAGTGTCACTATCAAGTGTTTTGAGTGTTTAATTGCTTGAAAATGCTTTGATTTTCCTCACTCTCTCTCGTCTCTATTTTTGCTGCTTCGTCATCATCTTGTTGTGGCTCCAGCAGCATCACTGGGCAAACTAATCCATCAGATCATTTCGGGCTGTTTTGATCTCCTAATGACGCCCGCCGCTGCCTGCCAGCAGATGATTTACACGCAGGGCCGACAGTAGCAGGCCGCCTGCTTGATTGTGTTTCTGTATTTATCAAACTTCAAAGAATTACCAGCTTAAGGGTGCAGACAATCTTCACTGAGAGCGAGCAAGAAGGATAAAGAGAGTTTAGTCTCATGCTGCGATCGCAAGTAAACGCTAGACTGGATTTATTCCTGTGGTTTGTTGCAGCATTGAACTAAATGTTTATATGCAAACAAATCTATTGATTAATTTATCATCTGATGAACAGAAGCTTGACTCGGTTTTTGTTTAGCAGTCATTTAGGATCGAACCAACTAAACATCTGCAGGATTTCTGAGTGAGAAGTAGTTTAATAAATAAGTCTTTGTAGGTTTGTGAGTAAAATAGACAGATTTTTTTTTATCATTCTTTCAATTAAGTCAGAAAATTGATAAATATGAACCCAGGTTATGAATAATATTCTCTCTGGGATCATAAACTGCTGGAATTTCCTTGAAGAGTGGTTGAATTTTTTGCTACAGTATGTTTTGCAAAGATACCCGTGTTGTCTTTAATATTTACCCTCTTTCCAAATTGAACTCTTTTTGGTCTTTTAAGGATAATTCAGGTTTTAAAAAAACTGGTTTGTCTCAACTGGATTAAAGCAGCTGTTTTCTGTGCGTCTGCTAGTTTTTAGACATGATTTTGTTTTGTTTATTTATCTATCAGGGGGATCATACATAGTCCAACATCCACATCAAGTTCAAATCATCCAACTATGACACACATTTCTATATACATATATACCATGTATAACATCAGCCAATAGTCTAAGACACGTTTGAGTGATCAGCTGCTGCTCTCCCTTTCATTTTCAATTACTTTTTAAGCAAATGTATGGAATCCTGAACCGTCATTCTCACTCATCTATTCATAAAGATACTCTCACAACACAATCTATTTGGTCATCCTTGTATAATCAATATTTTATAGAAGGGTAATTAAAGTAATTCTGGTCTCCGTGGACCCATATACCCAAACTGTTTTGATTGTATCTTTATAGAAAACATAAGTCTTTCCATAATGTAAATGTCATGTATAATTTTTTACCGGTCATCTAATGTTGGAGCATCTGGTTGTCACCATTTCATTTCAAGGCCTTCTCCCCTCCCACCAGTAATTCTCTCATTAAATATTTGTCTGCTGCAGACTGAGTATGCAGTACGGCAGCTCCCAAATACAGTGTGAAATGGAATAATTCTTTGAAATACAGTTTCCAAACATTTATCAACTTCTTGCCAAAAAGATGAATTTGGGGCAAACCCAGAATATGTGGTAATGATTGGCTGTAGCTGAAACAAACAACCTCTGACAGCTTGTATCAATGCCTTGATGTGTCTTTTGTCAAGGGGTAATAAAGAATCTCATGATACTTTTCCACCTGAATTCCCTCCAGCTGTGTGATTGAATAGTTTCCCATTATAGTTTACAAATATTCTCCCGTTCTTCTTCAGATATTTGCACTCCTCCTTCTCTTTCTCATTTACTTTTAACATGTTGAGTGTTTGGGTTTTGTATAATCTGGATATTATTCCATGTCCACTCCCGGATACATTTACGATGTCACTGCCCAGTTTTCTTGATCCCTCATCCACGATCTCATTCAACCAGTGTCGTATCTGTAAATACCTTTCTTGGTTTATTTTCATTGTAGTGAATCATTTTCTTTTTTGCCTTTGTGGTATTGTGACATGTCTGAAGTAAATAACTGAATACATCACTGCTTCCAAAAGGAGAAAAGCTCAAACACTGCAGAAAGCGCATCGTCAGTGTCTAAATCTCAGTGATACAATCAGAAACTGCAATATATACAGGGTGTCCCAAAAAAACTACATCATTTGAGGTGTTCATGTTGGAGTGACTACATGGTCAGGAGAAATGACGCTTAATAGGATTTATTTTGGACAAAAATGTTTTATTCTACAAATTTCAAATGAAAAATTCAGGGGGATGGTAGTTTTATAATGTTCCAAAGTTATTACAAATGTTCAATGTGTGCACAACTTCTGAGATTTCTGAAACTGCCGGCCGTCCAGATCCTTTTTTCCGACACAAACAGCCTTCCTCTTGAAGCTTCTTCTGCCACGTCCAAACCTGCTTTCCTGTTGGCGCTTGTTTATGAAATTTTCTCACTAATTCACGTTGCGCATTCATATTTGAATGAGTTTGGGCGTACTTCAATGCACAGAACACCTTTTCCGTTGGAGTAAATGGCATGTCTATTCCTGAAAGCAGAAAAATAAAAATGATTACACTTTGAGCAAAAGGAGCAAACAAATTTTAAACAAATTATTAGATGATGAAATGTCAGGGTTTTTTTTAGCCACCCTGTGTATCTAAAATGCACAATCCTACCACCTTGTTGTATAAGAAATGAATTTAATGATCTTCATAAGATTATTTTAAGGTTTAATTTGTAGGTTTTCAGATGTAAAAAAAAAACCTGTATTTATATTTTGTAGTTGCATTCTTGGGACTCCAGATAATGACTTTGACTTTCAGTAAAAATAAATCCAAAATCCACTGCAAAACTTGCTTCAACTAAATTTCCATTTCTATTTTCTGCTTGTTTCCTCCATCAGCCAGCTTTAACAAACGTCTTTTGACTTTCTGCCTAAGTTTCCAGCAGCCTTCATGCATCCAAAGCCGAGCGCAGATACGAATCTGTTCCATGAGCGCAACACGAATTTGCATAGAGCGACGTGTGTGGCTATTTTCGTCTGATTCTTCTTTGTTGTTGGTGCACCGCTGCCTTGAGCGTCGAGGCCTCGGAAAGTGGAGCAACACAATAGCTTTGATGTAGCTTTGTCTCCAGGGTTTTGTACTGTAAGAGCTGCAGCCGGCCTGCTGCGAGGAGACACATGCAAGACCTTCCGACAGCATGGATTAGTGCTGAAGACACGACGAGGACCGACGCATGCAAACGCTCTCAGTAATACAGAAAATACAGCCAACACTTAGAAGAGGCTCCTCTCTAAGTGACTCACTCCCCCTTTGGCTGCTGCGGATTCATAGAAACGCCAAGAAAATGAGGAAAAAAAAACCTTCATTCAGTCTCAGTTTCAATGGAGCTCTACAGAGATCACTGCTTTTATTTGTCTTGCACATAAATTATGCAAAAATGTGAGAAATTCAGTCTATACTCTTATGCAAAATGCCATTACCAAGCAGTTACTGTGCTAAATTTAAATTCCACCTCCCTCTGTTTGGGCGATTTATCAGCAGGAGAGAGGATCAAAGTGCTAATTATGTTTCATGCTTTGGGGTTTTCAATGTGTGTAATTCCAAAAATATTCCTGTGTTTTTCTACCTGCATTTCCTCTGAGTCGACAGCGTATCCTTCAGCTCCGACAGCTCTCGGTTGTGCTGCTCATCTCGGATCAGGGGAGCGACACTGAAAGAGTAAATTTAGTTCAAGCAGATGAGAAGTTTGGCACCAGAAATAGAGAGACGTTAACGGCATGACGGTGTGGGTTAGAGTGAACGAATGTGATGGGACCAGGTGTGAGCAGATTATGTCCACGTCTAAAAACGGAGGGCTCGAGCTGTGGAAATAAGCTTTTAAAGTACAATACTACTGTCATGGAAAGTAACCTATGACATTTTAGCCATACGTGCTGAGAAATGTACCGATGTTACCAAAAATGAAGGGGGTGGGGGTGAAACGCATTTTCGAAAAGATTGATCTTGCTTCAGAGTCCGACAGCATTAGCATAGCATTAGCATGAATATCTCCATCTTCTGCTTTTGTCTTTTGTTTAGTAACATGGGCGAAGTGAAGCGTGATGTCAGGGTTGGTAGTTCTGCGTGATACAGCCCTATATTCAAATCTTAAAATTAATATTCGGATACCACCACAACGACCGAATATTCGATTATTCAGATGTTTGGGTCCAGCCCTACTCACATCATGATGCTGCCACCGCCGTGCTTCACATCATGATGCTGCCACCGCCGTGCTTCACATCATGTTGCTGCCTCCGCCGTGCTTCACATCATGATGCTGCCACCGCCGTGCTTCACATTATGATGCTGCCACCACCGTGCTTTACATCATGATGCTGCCACCGCCGTGCTTTATAGTGTAGATAGTGTGTTTTGGATGATGTGCAGTGTTTAGTGTCCAGCAAACAGCATCTAGTCTGATGCTCAAAAA
The DNA here is from genome assembly GCF_021347895.1 of Acanthochromis polyacanthus. Classification (NCBI taxonomy): domain Eukaryota; kingdom Metazoa; phylum Chordata; class Actinopteri; family Pomacentridae; genus Acanthochromis; species Acanthochromis polyacanthus. Next base: position 5,930,692 of record NC_067128.1, read on the forward strand.
GCCCAATATAGGTCTCATCAGTCCAAAGAAGCTTCTTCCAGTTGACTTCAGTGTCTTCTATGAGATTTATGAGCTTTTTTCAACAGTCTCTTTGTCATTGCCACTCTCCCATTAAGCTTTGATTAGTTGTCTCTCCCATCGTAGTCCCTGAAGCTTGTAACTCTCTCAGAGATGTCATAGGTGTCTTGGTGGTCTCTCTCACTAGTCTCTTTCCTGCATGCTTACAGACTTTTAGAAACATGTGTTTTTCTGTGTTTGATATGATTTACGGTGCTACCTATTTACGCCATAGACAGAAGTGGACTCTATAGTATGTTTTAAGATGAATAGAACCGAAAAAATCTGCTTTGGTTCGCACACAGAGATGTAGAACAATGAATTTACCTTAATACATTACTCATTAAAACAAAAAAAGTAATCTCAGTAATTACTTTGCAAGCTATTACACCCAACACAGTCAAAGCGCTGCAAAATATCTGTTAGCACAATCTGCACAGTGAGCTGGACTTCAAGAAAATATGTAGGGGAAACAAAAAATTTTCTGTTGGAGAAGTAAAGTGGCAAAAAACTGGAAGGAGTTTGAGTGAAGCAGCATCTCATTAACCCTAAAGTGACCCGAGACCCAGAGGACAGCAGCCGAATGGATGGAGTTAGTTTTGTGCTCTGTGTTCTCTATGTATCTCCGCATTTGCAGGAGATGAAAAAGAAAAGAGTACATGGGTTCGTTTCAGCGATAATTGGACTTTTCAACCCTGCAAACATTCGATGGTACGACTGAATAATTCATGTGTTTTTCATTGCGGATCCTCATTAATGTGACCTCAGACAGCCATTCTAACTTATTAACTTAACATGTTTGATGCTAAGAACTTAGAACAGGAGCTAATTCTGCTGATTTCATCCTGTTAATCTGTGTTAGTCATTTAAGCTACAAATCAGGCTGCAGTGGACACAGATGAGGAACTTTAATCGTTATTTTACTGCACGAGTTCAGTGTGCTGAGACTGAAAGTACGAGGAGAGGAGCTGCAGCTGTAATTTGGGACATGCATGCATTCGATGTCAGTATTTGTGCTGCATTCAGTTGCCGTTGGCTGCAGTCATCATTGTCTGTCAAGGTTATGCTGCACAAAGTCACTGAGGGGTGAAATTGTGTTTGTTCCTGGAGTAAAAAATAGTCCAGACAGAAGTATTATAATGCTGCTGAAGAGTGGCAGGACTCTAATGACTGAGCACCTTTTCCTTTTGTATGTAATTCCTCTTCATCAATCTTTCAGCTCCACTTTTGACTGAAGGAGAAGATCTTGAGCTGCTCTCTGAGATTTTTGTCTGTCGCTGTCAGCTTGAATTTACCGCAGCAGCGACTGGTCGTGTGCAGACTGATGATGGTGGCATTTAAAGTGTGCATCTCTGCATGACTGTGTGCTGTCAAGGTACATTCAGAAGCATCTGATTTATTCATGTCCTGCACAGTGATTGTTAATTTTTCAGCCGGTATGGCTTCAAGTCGATCTACACGCCGTCCCCGTGTTTGTGTGTCTGTGTTTATGTGCGAGTCCAACTGTCAGTCATGGGAAACTTGTTTTCTTGTTGCTTCAGAGCTCCTCTCTCTGTCTCCTTTCACTTGGTCTCCTTCGTTTTTCTGCTCGAGCCCCTTTTAGCACAACAACGTCATTTATTCATGCTCCTGGGCGTTCGATGCCATTTTCAGCTACTTGCCAAAGACTTCTTTTTAAAAATTAACAGATTCGACAAGTTAACAAAAATAAATTAAACACATCGTTGCCCTGATGGTGCAGCAGCTGATTTTGAGTACACATCAAATGGGGTGGATGGTTCGACCTGAGTGGAAGTTATTTATACCTGCAGCTTGAAATACAGGCCACAGATGAAGCTTTTTTTTGTTGCTGTGTGGTTTGAATAGATTCCAGTCCTACAAGTTTCAGCTGCCTGCTAAAGCCTTTCACTTTGAAATGCAAGAAAATATTATTCCCTTTATCCCAATGGTTGCTTGGTGCTTTCTTTCATTGAATTTATCTCGGTATAATGGATGAAAGTGTTGTCATTTTGTGTTAATTTTGCGTTTAAATCAGACACATTAACATGCAGTAAGTATTCCTTATCCACTAAATTTCAGTGATGTGTGCCATGTTGCCATTTTAAGTCACCAATCAGCTACATGATTAGAACCACTGGTGACTGGTGCAGCGATCATCACAGATCATCTTGTCAGGATGCAGTTTTCTGCTGGTAAACCTTAACACTGGAATGTGTGTGAATGCTGCCTCCTCCACTATGACGATGCAAATTGCTAAGAAGCCGTTTGAGGAGCAAAAAAAAAAGCCCAAAGTGTTGACCCCGTGGCCAAACTCCCAAAATATCAGTCCAACAGAGAATCCATGTGGTGTACTAGGAGTACCTTGGACCACCCTGTCTAATGGGGGCCCCACTCTGCAACCCAAAGGATTTTCCACTAACGTCCTGCAATTTAACATAGTTTATCATTTTTGGGAAATTGTAGTATTTGTGCTTGAGAACTGTGGTGATTAGCCTTGCTTAGCACACAACTGGAAGCAGCTATTTAAATTTAAAGTTACAAAACACACCTACAAATAACTCTAAAACTAACGAGTCTGAATTCAAGCTAGCAGGTCTTGACACTTTAACATACTAACATGCTCACATTATTGTGAACAGTAACAATAATGAGAAGCTAAACTTTATAAACACTTCTCTTAATAAACTTAAAAGCATTTAACTTAAAGAAAAAATTACTAGAGAGACTTAAAATGTCAATAAAAAATATGTTAAAAGCAAACAAAAATGCTAATGTGCTAGTGTATTAGCTTAGCAGGTCTAATGCTCACCAAGATTATTTGCTCTTTTAGTATGTGGTGAAGATTATATCAGCAACAAGAGTAAAATTATTTGCCAAATGTATTTACAAAATTACCTACATTTTTACAATTCAACTCGAGGGGGACATAAATGTACAATGCTAATGTAACTAGCATGGCTAAAAACAATAATTTGTTATTTTAGTAAGTGCGGAAACTGTTTATCATTTGAAAAAACAGTAATGCACTTGTTATTTTATCCTTTAGAAACTTCAAAATGTTGTTCTTGACCGACTCAAGCTGTGTTCGTAATCTTCATGCTAAGCTACGCTAATCACCTCTGGGCTCCACACTTACGGAAGTGACATTTGTATCAATCTTCTCATCTATTGTCAAGAATAAGCTCAATGTCAGACTTGAGTAAATCCTCGTCTCTGTCATGTCTGATGCTCTCCTGTCTCTCAGTACCATATGCTGCATCCTCATGCTTCTCTAAAAGCCAAGAATTTTCCGTCTTTTCAAGTACGCCGGCCCGCGGGCGGGCCGTTTTTTTTTTATCGGTATACGCTTTTTTTAAAATAGAAGGACACTCCAAACACGATTATACAAACACTATACACACATAGAAAGCTGAGATTCTCATGAATCCACCGGTATAAACCACTTTCAGATGTGATTACCACAGCGGGTAATATAAACACATTTATCCAACAAACAACAAGTCATGTAAACGTGCACAGCTCACCTGTCGACGCAGTTTGGACGCTCGTTTCTGGTCATAAAAGAAGATAATCCACAAAAACTGGCCAGAACCCAAGCTTAGCCATCCAGAGGAAACAATCCAGTATAATACTTTGGCCAAAACATGTCTCGAAATAAGTAAAAAATCCAGAAAACGATCGGCTCCGTGCGCGTGCACGCGGCGCGTGGTGGCGCTGTGCGTTTCATATTCACTGCATCTTTCTATTATAACTTTATCATACACGGTCCTATTTCCTTTGTTCGCGATTCAAAATGGATACTGGAGGCTTCTTTTCCGCTTCAAACCGGACTTCAACCAATCAGGTGACTCGTTTCCGCCTACTTCGGCGATATAGCCAACCATGGCCGAGTCTGACAGATATCGATTACATCACTTGATTGACTTGTTTCTCAGCAAATCACGCCGGAGGAAACGTTAGATTGACAGGCCTGGTAGCCAATGAGCTTGCTGAATGGCTTGAATATAAATCCCGCCTCTGCCAGCGGCTTTATATGATATTTCATTCGTGAGCTCCGGGCTCCACCTGCTGTTTCTCTGTATTCCTCTCAATCTGTGTGTGTGATCGACACTGAAGCCTATCTGAAGTGATTTTTTGAGTTCTTTATGAGTTTTTGGAATGAAAATAATGTGAAAATGAAGTGAAAATGAATTTATACCATTCTGTAGAGACTGTGCACAGTGTATAAAGATTGTATCCAACATTGACAGGGGCGGAGCATATCAGTACAAACATGTGTGAAACACTCATTTCTTGTAGTATTGCTCTGAAATTTTGACCTGAACTATGTAAGACCCCAGGCTTTTGCAATATTGTGTTTTCAAGCTCTTTCAGTGCTGCCACACTGATTTTCAGATGTTTTATTAGGGGAAAAATGTAGGCGAGAAAAAAATTCATCCTAATTCAGTGTGTGCCAACATGAAATACTCTGTGCCAGTAGCACCTAGAGTAATTCTGACTGCACTGGGTGAAAATTCAGGTTGTCAGCTTTCAAATGAGACCCCAACCATGCATGTACTCCAAACAGTTCAAGAACAGCATTCAATTTACTTTCTGTAAATCTCAGTAGAAATTTCGGGCGGAAATTGCCTGGACCTTAAAGGGTTAGCAGGTCTAATGCTCACCAAGATTATTTGCTCTTTTAGTATGTGGTGAAGATTATATCAACAACAAGAGTAAAATTATTTGCCAAATGTATTTACAAAATTACCTACATTTTTACAATTCAACTCGAGGGGGACATAAATGTACAATGCTAATGTAACTAGCATGGCTAAAAACAATAATTTGTTATTTTAGTAAGTGCGGAAACTGTTTATCAATTGAAAAAACAGTAATGCACTTGTTATTTTATCCTTTAGAAACTTCAAAATGTTGTTCTTGACCGACTCAAGCTGTGTTCGCAATCTTCATGCTAAGCTACGCTAATCACCTCTGGGCTCCACACTTACAGAAGTGACATTTGTATCAATCTTCTCATCTATTGTCAAGAATAAGCTCAATGTCAGACTTGAGTAAATCCTCGTCTCTGTCATGTCTGATGCTCTCCTGTCTCTCAGTACCATATGCTGCATCCTCATGCTTCTCTAAAAGCCAAGAATTTTCCGTCTTTTCTCTTTTTTTCTCTGCTTCTCTTCTCTGACGCAGCTCTTTATCTTGGCCTCAAGGGCTGATCCACTAATTTTAGCTTGGCAAGGAGGCAAAGACACAGATGGGACTCTTCTTGTTAATCTCATTTGCAAGTCAAAATTGTTTCTCCATCTCTCCCCTGTGTTTTCCTCCTTATTCCTTCACATAGTGGCACCCTGATTTTTATTTTTTTCCGTCTCCTGTTTACTCTGCAGATCTCCAGCGTGTCGTTTGTCGGTAAAACACAGTGAAAAGGAAATGCTGTTCTGGTAATGGGCAGTTACACTTTACACTGAAGTCTTTGTGTGGAGAAGCTCGGTGGTCTGACAGACGCAGCACTGCAGGCAACAAACACTCATTACCATCAGGTCTCATTAAGAACTTCAACAGATGCTGGGCTTAAGATTAGACTATTAGTGTAGCACAGGATTAGAAGACTGAGTTGTTTTCTTGCTGTTCACTGTAATTATCTCAGACGAACGTCACGGAGCAGCATTTTACAGTCAAAAGAAAGTTTGACCTTCGAGACCGTTTCAAAGACACTATTGAATATATCTCTTCACTTTCTTTTTCTTTCCCAGACAGTGTTTTGACTCAGGAAATATGAAGGTTTTAAACTATTGGTTCGCTAACATAAAGCCTGTTCAAGTTTTTCTGTTCAGGACTTTAACCAACTGATTGGATTTTAACCATTATGGGAACCAGAAAAGGTCATAGTGCCCCGTGGTGTCTGGTATCAGGACGTTGGTGGTGGTTCCTTTGGGTCCTGTGGGTTGGGGAATGGGGCATCCTTGGATCAGGATGTTTCAGTAGATCCTGTGGAAAGTTGGATCAATGTTTTGGGCTCTTTTTTGTGTTCCTCAAGTTGTGTTTGATCAGTTTTTGAGATGTGGAGAAACTCTTTGTCCTGATGGGAGATGCTACTGCCATTGGAGATGGCTGTTACTATAGAGGGTTTGGTCTGGAAAGAACATCCAGATTAATGCCAGTTTCCCAGCAGAACATTGCATTGCAACAGTATGATTAACGTGGGAAGCTTCAGTAAAAAGCAACAGGACTTCTCTTTAAGGTCCTGGAAGATGTTTCACCCTCGTGTCCAAGAGGCTTCTTCAGTTCTAAAAAATATTCAAAATGACCTGAAACATGTCACAAAAGACTTTAAAATTATCCTAAATAACTCAAAACTGTTAAAAATGAGTTAAAACTTGTCATAATTTCCTCAAAATTGTTCAAAATTACTTGCAGTGTGTCATGAAAGACTTGAAAATTGCACAAAATGACTCAAAACCGGTCATAAATTATGTAAAAACTATTGGAAATTGCTTGAAAATTTACCCAGAATTGTTAAAAATATGGCTTGTTAATGTGGCATATATGCCTCAAAATGTGTCAAAGAATGAGACCTCTCTTAAATGGCTTGATTATTATCCAGAATGACTCCAAACTTGTCTAAAATGACTCGAAATGAGTCCAGAGTGAAATAACCTTGTCCAGTTCTGGAAGCTTCAGGAGAAAACAACTGGACTTCTGTTTTAGTTTTCACTGATGTGCTTAACCAACTGTGTGTTTGTGTCTAAAGTGACTCAAATATGACGAAATGACACAAATGTTGTCCAAAATTACTTGAATTTTGTCCAGAACAAAACAAACTTGTCCAAAAATAGCTTGATGCTTGTCAATAAAGACTCAAAAGTGAACCAAAATTACTTGAAATGTGTCAAAAATTACTGTAAACTGGTCCAAATAGACTTGAAACTGAAGATGCCTCTTGGATAAGAGGTGAAACGTCGTCAAGAAAGTAAAGGAGAAGTCTAGTATCTTTCTACTGGCACTCCTTGGATCATCATCACCTGGATGACTGAGAATCTACAGACATAAAACTGTCCAACATCATTTTTTACCTCAGAGTGCATGTGTTTAACCAATTCTGTGTTTGTGTCTAAAATGACTCAAACATGACCAAATGACACAAACTTTGTCCAAAATTACTTGACACTTGTCGTAAAAGACAACAGTGCAAAACGAATCAAAATGTCATCGAATTACTTGAAACTTGTCAAAGATAACTCAGAAATTGTCCAAAATGATTTAACACTAGCAAACCCAAGAGTGGATCAGTTGATACATATCGCTATTGAACCCAGAGAAGAGCCACTTGGCACTAATCCCTGGTTTACAGATGCTTTTGTTATGACAAGGAGGCACTAGTGTGCGCATTACCGCTTGAACTTGGGATTTCAAGTGTTGATCACCAGCCATTATCAGGGACAAAGCTCACATTCCTCAGAAATGGTCCTCATTTCAAAATGAATAGACAGTAGCCAGAGCCATCTGGCACAGTTCTGGGAGTAAAAAAAAAAGGCAAAACCTGGGTTTTCTAGTGTTAAAACTGAAGAAGCCTCCCAAATAAGGGGTTAAACCTCAAAATAAGAAGTGCAGTTGCTTTTTATAAAAGCTCCTCAGATCACCATGAATTGGATGACTGAGAATCAACACAGACAAGATGATTAACATTCACTTCACCTGTAAGCGGTTTTAATGTCGCAGCTGATGGAGCTATAAAACAGTCACCGTTAGACTTGTACACAGCTCCTAGCTTGAAAACTTATTACTCTGCACCTAAAAAAAAATAAAATCTAGCCTGAAAGAGGCAGAAATAGTGTTATTACATTCACATTAGGTCTGAGAAGTAATTCTTTGAAACTGCAAACTGAAAATTTATGAAGAGAGTGGATTTGTACCATAAATCAGTCGTTTTGTGGATAAACATTAACTGCATGTGATTAAATGTTTTTCCTCTGGTTTTCCATCAGTGAGCAGAGTATCTGCCAGGCCCGGGCCTCCGTCATGGTCTACGATGACACCAGTAAGAAGTGGGTCCCCATCAAGCCCGGCCAGCAGGGCTTCAGTCGCATCAACATCTACCACAACACTGCCAACAACACCTTCAGAGTGGTGGGCGTCAAGCTGCAGGACCAGCAGGTAGCAAACCGCATTATTTCAGCTGTTTACTTCAGCATTTTGTTCACCTGAGAGTGAGATATTGCACTGTGTAGCGAGAGGATTGCACCACACAAAACATTCAGGCTGTTCTGGAGAGTTTTTTTTAACCCTTTGATGCACAACATGGGTCAAAAGATACCCATATTCTATTGAAGAAAAGATCCATATTCACTGAAGTATGGATATCTTTTAACCTATGTTGTGCATCAAAGGCTTCAACTGGTTGTTACTGCAAGAGATGATATGAGTGGTTTTAACAGGATCAGGTGCATGTGAGAACCAAAGCAGATATTCTGTCGGTCAGTCTGTTTTGGTGTTGGCGTGATCATTGAAGGTCTTAACAGAGCTCCTCCTCCTCCGCTGTGTCTCAAATGAAATCTTCTTCCCCATCTGTCAGTCTGTTCGAAGGCAGCAGCTCATTAACACTTGTCTCGTGTGTTCATGTGTGACATGTAGAGTCAAAACACGCAAAAATAACTGAACTGAGCTGACAAAAACAGAGATGGCAGAAAGTAGCAGAAAAGTGATACTCAAACTACAGGATTTTCTTTTTTTTAATTGCAATATGTAGGTGCTTTTAGTGCAAACTTAAAAAGCCAAAAGTCCATATCAAAAGAAGTTATTCTCAACAAAAAAAAGCTCTGCTCTTTACCTGCCTAAAGACCACTACACACTGTGCGATTTTCGGTCATCACAGATAAAATATAACAATCGTGAGAGAATCGTGGAGATATCTTTGGTCTTGGCTGTAAATCGGTGGTTCTACGTCGCACTGATACAGGTTCAAGCATGGCCGTTGTCTTGGTCTTGCTGCAATAAAATTCTGACAGTGTCAGAACTTTGGGGTGATCATCTCACAGTGTGACTGCTGCTGCTGCGACCTACATCAATTAATTAACCAGTAGAAATGCAGAATGAAATGACGTATTGATCAGTGCGACACTGGTGCTAAACTCAAGTAGATGATTTGCGGCGACAATGGCAAAACATTGTTGGAGCGTAACAGTAAATGCTAGCATAAAATGCCAGTAGATGCTAACAAGTACTTCCTTCAAGCTTCCTTTGCAAAATTGGCATCCCAAATTGACCTCTCTCCTCCTCCTTTTTCTCGGGATTTCTCTCCAAACACATAAATGTCAGACAGGCGAGGGCTCCATTCATGTTTTGCTAGTGTCCCTGTGATTGTAGGTGGTCCGTTTATGCTTCGGTTGTTTATTTTTCCTGGATGACGCATTATTCTTGCGCATTCAGGTTGACTCACGTACATCGTAGACTGAGATTCAGCTGCGTTTTCATTGTGCAAATTGCACACAGCAAACTTCACGTTGAGCCCAAAGATTATTAGATTCATATCATACAGTGTAGCAAGCTGTGCACTTATAAGATTGTTAAAATTTCACAGTGTGTAGAGGACTTTAAATATCTTCTTTGAAATCCAGGCTTTTCTTTCATTACTTATCTACATCACCGTGTGCATATTGCCTTTTTAGCAGCAAGTTTGACCCTCAAATGAAAAAAAATCACATGCCTGCACTCATAGATCTTGGGTTATGATACATAACCAACATTATCTGGCTCCACCTGACCAATCAGAGCAAACACCTCCTGCTATCCCCACCCTCCTCATCCCCACTTTCACCCAACTGGTCGAGACAGATGGTCGCCTTTCCAGAACCAAGTCCTTTTTCTCCTTCCCTGCTCTATGCTTTTTTTCCTTCCTTTCCATTGTCACTCATGGGGAGTCCAAAGGCATCTTTGGATTATTGGGTTTTCTGTTCATTCTCTGCTTAGAATTCGTAAGGTCTCTGCCTTACAATGCTAAGACTTAGGGTTCTTTCGAGAAATAAACTTGTCCAATTTGACTTCAGCTTTATCCAAATTATGCAAAGCTTGTCCAAAATTACTTAAAAATTGTGCAAAATGAGTCAAAATTTGTCCAATATGATGCTAAATTTCTCCAAAGTTAAATAAACTTTTTGAAATTATGTAAAACTTATCATCAGTGACAAATTTGACCAAAGTGACTTACAAAGTGTCCAAAGTAACTTGAACTTTGCATTAGTCAAAAAATTGTCCAAGATCATTTTCATCCTCAGAGTGCAAATCTGTTTAGACAACCTTGTGTTTTTGTGTAAATCTTTCCAAAATGACACTAAATATGTCCAAAGTAAAACTTTAAAACTTGTCTGAAGGACTCAACACGAGTTCAAAGTATAATAAATACATCCATATTTTCAAAAATACATGAGTTTTGGACCTTGAAATGTGTATTTACTTTATAAAATGTTATTTTTTTAAACAATTAAAAAATATATATTCTGTCATTTTTACAGAAGTGATCCCAGGGCTAAACAAGTTCAACACAGTCTCAAAAAGTAAAATATCAACAAAAAAACTGTCTAAAACAGCCTTGTTGTCATACAGAGCACATATTCCCATGAGCTAAATATAATACCAAATCCTACAAAAATGTACAGTATATTATATTAAGCCAAACATATCATATTTGGACTCATACAGCTGTAATTTCACTGAGTCGACATATTTTACTTCCTCTGTTGCTTCAAAAAAGCATCTGTGTACCCATATAAGTTGACAAAAATCAATGAGTAACTGTGAAAAAATAATGGCCAACAGTAATTTTTTACAACTGTGCTGAATAAAACCTGCTAGAGGCAACAAATCCAGCAGCCACTCCAAGCTGTGCTGCCATAAACACTGGAACAAAAACACGACTGTTCCCCCATTTACAGCCGGACTCACAAGAAAAAGTCAATGAAAATCCACGAATCCTTTTGAACACACAGCGATCGGTTCTGTTGCATTTTAAAGTCTTTTTCTTCTGACAGTGGAACAAGAGCTAGAAGAACATTGATCGTGTTGTGTTTATTTCCTCACGCTGCCGTCTGCTGATGCACGAGAATGTGTTTCTTTATCTACAGCTCTGTTTTCTCCTCTTCCTCGTCTCTCACAGGTGGTTATTAACTACTCTATAGTGAAGGGCCTCAAGTACAACCAGGCAACACCGACCTTCCACCAGTGGAGAGACGCCAGGCAGGTTTATGGCCTCAACTTCGCCAGCAAGGAGGAGGCGACCACCTTCTCCAACGCCATGCTGTTCGCCCTCAACGTCCTCAGTGCTCAGGACGGAGGTTTGTTTCTCCTTAGCTTAGTTATTGCTGTCACACTGATTTTTATCTGACATGTAGAGGGCTGAAAACACAATTCATTCAAACATAACTTTGGAAAGACTTCTTATTAGCAGCTAAAGTGTTCATCAGCCTTCAGAAGGTCACACTGGAGGCAGGTGAAGTCTCCACGGAGAGTTTGTGAAGGGCAGCTTTTTATATTCCTACACAGATGGTCGTCACACACTCGTGTCGCTGATGCAGTAGTTTATAAGTGGAGCCAAATGTTAATATGATGCATATCAATAATGCAGTAAAATTCCAGAAGGAAGCCTCTGGACCAAGAATGTTTCGGAGGATATTGAGATGGATGACGGCAGTCGGTAAGACACATTTTTCTAGGCCTATCTTTCAACAGGCTTAATACAAACACCCTGACAGCCCGTTATCCTGACAATGCTGCCGCTTTGACATATTTACTGTTGCCTTGACGACTACATACCGCGTTAAAAGCGATCATTTTAACCCGATCCACAAGCTTTCCACAAACCTAACCAAGTGGTTTTTGTGCCTAAACCTAGCGAAACCCTAACAATGGCGTTGTTACAACACAGGCTTTTAATACAGATTTATAGGTCTAAGGGTTTTGGAAAACACATGAAGAGGACAACAGGAGATGATGCAATGTGGACAGATTTGACATATCTGGGGTGTGATGTCAGTAAATTCGAATAAAATACAGACTTCGCTTATTCCATATGAATGAGGGGGGTAATTCACAAATTACCAGAGATCCCCAGGTAATACCAATCCAGTGTGAATAGGGCTTTAGTCACATTTCTACTTACATTTTAACAAACTTTTTGCCTCCGAAGGGCCATCTGGTTAAAGATTATTAGACTACATTGAATTGCAAGATCTATTTCATCATCTTACAGAAACTAAGCTTAGAGTTAAAAGTAAAAAATAAACAAACAAAACATTTCCGACACGCTTTTGGTCGACTTCAGTGAAAAGCATCATGATCATCAAAAAAAACGTGACAGAGAATTAATGAGGGCAAAGCGAAACACAAATGTGGTGCTGAAAAAAAATCTGACTGCAGAGACGTAATAATCATAAACAGCAATAAACAGTGGATGGTGTTGACGTGGACGGTGCTTCACTTACAGTGGTGCATTATTTTCCTTTAGTAAAACATGGATTAGTGTATCTTCTGTTAAAGAACGTAAGAATGGAAGCATTAAATTTTGTTTTCTTAACATTTAGAGAATTCAATCAGCTCTTATCATTGCTGCCACTAAGATACTTCTGGGTCATTTTAAGCCTTCCAAAGGAAAAAAAAAAAACTATTCAGTCACAAACTTAGTTCTTTCTCATCCTCACAACACCTGATCATGTCTTTACAAATTCCAGAATAATTTATTATGGAAACAACCACTTATTAATAAAAAATGACTGGATATCACTAAAATTCCAACTAAAAAACCCTCTGAATTAATATCAACCACTTTCTAATTAGCTAAACAGTAATAATGAGCTTATTCAAAAAAGTCTTGATTGTGTTCTTTCTATTAAGTTGAGATAATCATGACATATTTCTTTTTTGGAAATAGATCAAATTTTACCGGTATATCAAAAATAAGAAATTGTATCTGTGTTCTAGAAATTACTTTCAACTAAGTTCCCTATTACAAAAACACCTCTCCAGGAAATGTGTTAATTCCAGATCACATGACCTGCTCCACATGAGGTCATTTCCTGCTGGACTGGCAAGACTCCAGGCTTTCTGAGTTATTTAATATTAAATAGTGGATTTATCACATGTCAACAGGCTTACAACAATATCTTTATAAATAACTTTCAATTTCAATTTTACTGAGTTGTATATGTAATATTTAGAAGAATCTTTCTGTAAAAATGCCATGTGGTGTTCAGTTATCGGCGGCCATGTTAAGTTTAGGCCTGAAAACAGCAAAAATGTCAACTATGATCCAAAATACATAAATATATATCGACCTGTAGCTTCAGTTTTGAGTGGAAAAACATAATTGTGCCTCAGTTATGAGCTACAGATGTTGATCTAGAGTGCAGCAGCAGCGTAGTTGTCAGAGTACAATTAAGATTGATATGGATTCTCTATAACAATCAATCCCAACCTGACTCGACTAATACCATTTATAACAGCTGCATTTTACTGTGTTGCTTCCTGGGATACTTCAGTGCAACAGAACTGCTGTTAACATGATTAGTTCTGCTCGTGTTTTTCCTGCTATAAGTCAAAATGTCTGCAGTGGAGAGGCTCCATTTAAAGACTTCCAGCAGCGGTTAATATACATGCAGCCAGGCGAGCACTGAGTGCTTTTATGTGGCACAACGAGAGAGGCAGGCAGATATAAATTGGGGAGTGATAGAATGAGATTTAGAGACGGAGCGAGCGTCACAGTTTGCCATTCATTACTCCCCCAGCAGCAGCAGTGCCTCCCCCCTGCATCCCCCTGCTTCCCCCCTCCAGCCTCTTAATTAGAGTGAGTCATTGAGAAGATCTCCCCTGGGCCTCGTGTTAGAGAGCACATCGTTTCATCTGCCTAATAACTCGGGACCAGGAACAAAGAGGCTCGAGTGACAGCAGCCAAAACACAAATACACCAGAGAGGGCGGCACACTTTCAGTAGACTGATAGTTGACACAATCTAACAGACACGGACTCGCACACACTCACAAAACAGCAGCTTTAACACTCTACATTCATGTGGAAAAGCACCTGATTTTAGCGTATCTGTGCTGGTTACATAACACACTTGCACAGTTTGTAAAGAATATGTTTCGTTGCTCTGTAAGCAGGTGTGTCGACACCCTCTAGTGGTAAGGAGGTCAGAACTTGACCTTTTTGTCCTCAGAGTTGCTCTCAAGTTGGACTTGAGTGAATTTTGTAGTCACTGATGGATGTAAGTCAGGACTTGCACAAAATAAAGTCCATTGTGATCATTTCCAGGCATTTTTTCACATTTTAGTCTGTCAGAAAGATGCGAACTGTCACCTTTATATGCAAAAAGCCCTATTTGAATGTGCCAACATGCTTCATTATCAGCAGTAAGATCCAAACTTTGCTCCAGTACTGAAATGTTCAGCCAATTTATGTCTGATCATTAAAAAGCAATAACAAAATTAACCGTTTCTAGGTTTGATATTTGCTTAATGTCATAAATGTTTCTGTTGTCGCTTCACAAAAGTAAAGACTTGCTTTCTGTTTTTACTTTCATCTTCACTCCTTAACAAATATAAGACTAAATAAGCATTTTTAAGAGATATATTTTGTGTTTTAGTTCTCTGTGATGAACAAATGCTCACTCTATCTAGGAATTTGATTTTAGCAGCTAAGAATATTGTTGCTAATTTTGCACTGATGCCATGAGATCGGGCACATTTGCAATTATATATATTGAATATTTTACGAAGCTCAGATAGTTAGAGGATCATTAAGGACGTTTCTTTTCTTTCCCTGATGAGCACTAACGTGAGATGAATATTCTTAGTGTCTTTCCGTTCCCCCCCCCCGCTGATTGCAAGCAATTTCAAATCATTTCATTGTTCAATAGGCCTTTGTATAGCGCTATAATCCTAAAACAGAGACTGATTAAAGCTCTAAAGCCTTGCACTTGATGACCTTTATAAGATTTGCTGTTAACCTACAGTACTTACTCATTCTTACCCTATTTAATACACCAAAGCTGAAACTATCTGCACGTCATAAGAGTAAACAACACATTTAATACAGTAAACATCTTTTATAGTCAGTACTACACATGCATCAGTGATGGGATAAAGATATTAACAAGCATATTTACTTACACATTCATATTCTTTCAGCTTCCTAATTTGACTGCAGCAGTTGTGTTGCTTTTAGCCTTTTTAAAATAATAATAATAATAATTTAAACTGCTCATGTTGGTTTAGGATTATAGTTTGTTCTTCTTGTGGGAAATCTGTGACTGTAGACCCCCTTTATGTGAACACTCAGATATTAGATTTCTGCAATATCTGCATGTCTAAGCAGCATTATACTGTGCAGCCTGAAGACGAACTCAGGCTTTTGAAACATTAACCAGAGATGCTCGCTGCACTGCTGCTGTGGTGGTGGTGGTGGTTTGGGTTACAAGAAGATGACAGATGATCCTGCTGCTGAGGGGAGGGGGGGAAAGCAGGTGAGATAGAGGGAGGTGATGGTGGGAGACGAAGAGGAGGACGAAGAAGGCTGAGAGATGGTCAGGAGGGACTGGGTCTGTCAGTGTCTCTGTATCTGCTACAACCGGTTTCTCTTCTTCAGTATGTCGTGTACGTAGGAAAAACTGTGTGAACTCCTGCATGACAACTGTGGTTTTAGGTTTCTGCTTGTTTGCTGTGTGTGTGGGTCATAGTTAAAGCACTGCAGGGTTGCACATGAGCAAAAGTGTTTTCAAAGTTCTGCTCTCTGTTCAAAAGTTAAAAAAAATAGGCATTTTTAAAGTTACTGAACAACCTTTTAGATATAATCCTAATTACTTTTAAACCTGGACACTTGTAGAGATTGGCATTTGAATAATTTATAGTGTATTTTCTAATATTTTACTGCCTTTTGTAGTGTTTTACTGTATTTTCTGTGTTTTGATGTCTTATTTTTTTTGTGAAGCACCTTGTAACTCTGGTTTCATCATTAGTAGTAATAGTACATGTAGTAGTAGTATTGGTTCGTATCAACCGACAGCATCTAAGTCCATTTATTTAATTTCACTCGCAATAAATAACTAATAGTAGTTTAGCAAAAATGTAAATTCTTTACTTAAAATGTTATAATACTGTAAATGTAAGTAGTTACATATTTAGGGATGGATTGACAGTTTTATCTGAAGCACACTTTGGAGAGCTGAATGTTCAATCAGAATATGATTGTTGTGTGTAAAAAGTGTTACAGCAATTTTCATTATTAAATTATGATATTTATTTATCAAGCAAAACTTCCAAAAAGTGCCGGTTGTATCTTCTGCTTTTCTGTTTCACTGTGATGCCACATTTTTACATTTGTCTGGGTCTTCTATACATCATGAGCCAGCTGTGACTCTGTTTGTTGTGTACAGACACTTTCTATTGGTCAGGACTCCTTATGGTGTCCACAGAATCCATCACTTGGGTGGTCTCACTGACCTATATTCATTTTTGGCATCATGTAAACAAACTGGCATTTAAAGGGTTAAAAATTAATGAGTTTTTTTGGCAGTTCTGATGAGGAATGATGTAGATTTTTGTTTAAACGGTCATTGAAAGTGGAACTTAAGAACCTCAACATAGCCTTTATTCTGGACAATCTTAAAGGGTTTTGTGCAGCCATCCCAGAATCCAAACAGACCTTAAATTGGTTGTTACAAAATGTACACACATTAGGACAAACTCCTACTAAAAGACATATATTTTAGACTTCTCTATTTATACAAGTAAGCGACTATTAATGGAGAAAATATGCTCATTGTTTAGAACATTTTACACTGAGCCCTATTAAACGTCATGCAGCCTCATTTTTTTACTTTTCTGAGTAAAACACAACCCTACAAACTAATTTTGCGGCTGTATATAAATACTAATTAGGAAACTGAGCTATTAATGGCCTAAAAGTCAAACATTGCTTCTGTACTGTATATACTAGAGGTGTCTGATAGTCGGCCTTCTGTCATCTTCTGTTTCTATTTTTGGGTTTCTGTAACTTGATCAATGGCAGCCATTAGCTCCGGAGTCGCTTCCATTAGAGACGTGAGTGCTGGAGAGTGTCGTCACCGAGTATTGACCCTGAAAACTGCCGGACAGAGCTGTAAAACTCTTACATAAGGGACACCTTTCATTAGACAGAGGACGACACTTTCTGCTTCTGCTTAATACACTTTCACAGCTCTCCATTAGGGAAGCATAAATCAGCAAAATGAAACTCCCACACAGATTTCTGAAGAAAAGTTCGAGAGGGCGGTGCCAAAAAAAACACAACTGTGAACATAACTTCTCAATTTTTCCGCTGAAGTTGTTCTTGGGATGAACAATGAAGCATAATATCATCCCAGAGGAAATCAATCATGAGAAATGTTTCATTGAAAACTGATGATTTGCTCTGATTTGATGGTAATTCCTCAACTTGATGTCTTATCGCGTCTTAAATTAATTACATTCGCTATCTGCCTCTTCATCTGCAGTTCTCACTTGTGCCGTTAAACGGATTACATTGCAAAGTGCCTTGTAGCTCATATCATCAGACGATAATAAAGAACACAAAATAGCGAATTTCAGTGAAACCAAGAGGGGCCATTTTGAAAAACAGTCAAACTCTTTTGTCTGAGTGTTGACTTTGAGTCCAGATGTTACAGGAAGTTGACAGAATTTTCTCCGTTTCCAATCTTAAGTCTGTCTGCATCTCCAACACTCTCCAGACTTCGCTCTGCTTTTTACTTTCCATAACACAAAAACCCGTCGGCAGGTTGCAGTCCATCAGGAAAAACACTCATGGGTCTCTGCTTGACGTCCGTTTGTGTCCCGGCTTTGACATTTGTTTGAATTTCGCTCAGCTTTAAGAACCAAGCAACATTTCTCTCACAGGAGTAAACAGAAAAAAGCAGCTGTGGATTCTGGATTCTGCTTCCCCTCAACAGTCTGAGTGGATGAATCAATTTATCCTCATTTACTGAGGGATTAATATGCTTTTCATTGCACATTACAAAAAAGCGAGAGGACATAATGATTAACTGCTGTTTAATTCCCTGTCATTCGCTGGTTAATTGTCTTCACTGGCACTAATTTTAATTACCATTATAGTGCTGTTAATGGATTATTAAGGTCAACTTCACTTTATCTGTGTCTCTTTCTGCTTTTAGGTCCAGCTCTCCAGCGCCATGTCCAGAACGGACCGACTTCAGACGAGATGGAAGCTCAGAGAGCGAGGTAAAGTTTCTTTTCTGGGAGCATACAAATGAAAAACTCCATTGACGTCCAATCTAAAGAATTTCTGCTTAAAGGGAGCCCATGTTAGCAGAGTTTTGGATACTTGTGAGCAGTGGAAACAAGTTAGGACCAAGTTAGCAAACGGTTCTCATCTTAAAATCAGTGTTTGTCCTGGTCCAAAATTAACCTTTGCGAGTTCACGACTTGAGGCGAGTAAATGCAAAGAGTCTGTGGTGCATTTTTTGAAAGAAATTCTTGCATTTTCCTGATATTTCTAACCATCTGATGCACAAAAATGTCTTTTATGTTTGAGCAATAAAACCCCAACACGCAAATCTGGTAAAAATCTAGATTTTTTTTCTTTATCGTCTGTTTGAATCATTTTGGTGCTTGTGATTTTCTTTTGTAAACTTCTTTTGGGGCTGTCAAAAATTCCTTTATGCATCAAAAACCCTGAAGATTTCTGTGACTGATGACGGTAGCTGCAATATGCACTACTTTTTGCTCTGTTTTTGTTCTCCACCAGCCTCTGATGGAAATATCTCACTCTTTAGCATTTAAAAGTTCACCAACCAGGTGCTCTGTTTGTTTACCTGCTATTCTAAGCCTGGCAGTTAGTCTTTAGTAGGTTTTTAGAGTGGCCTGCTTATAAAACTAGCCTTTTGTTAAGAGAAGGATGAGAGTGAGCCAAAACCGAATAGCGACTGAACGCTAAACACTGAGCTGAAAGATGCTAAAATGCGGATTATCATTGTACAAACTATACAATCATAACAATGGCATTATAATTTTTAAAATAAACCCAGATAACCCCCCTGTGCTTGTTTTCTGAAAACGGGTTGAAAAAGCTGTAAAAGCGAAAGCGTCACAGAAATTAAAGGATGTCATTACTCTGTTTGTAATGGTTTGAAATCGTATTAAAAGGAAGTACAGGACTCATTATTGTGACAGCACTAGAATGAAAGTGAATTTGGACTTGTTTCATTCACAGTTTGATCATTCATTCCCTCCGTGCTCGTGTCAAAGCGGAGTTTATACACTTTAGTAAGCTACCAAAAGTCTGGAAAACCATGATGTCTATAAATCTGGAACGGATGTTTGACTGAAAATACAAACAACTCCACACGCATGTAATAAATAACCACAACAGCCAGATGCTGTCACGTACGGATAAACTTTACCGTCAGAGTGACACTCCAAAGACTGGATTCTTGATAAAGACTAAAGATTCTCAGCAATATTTAGAGCTTCCCACCGGTGATGTGACATTTGCCGCCGGCTCCCTAAATGTTTACCGATGAGACTTCTTGTATTTCGCTGCACTCGGGTTCCGAATTCTCTCCAAAACAGACGCTGAACTGTGAGCGACCTCTGTCCAGACGGGAACAGTTGTCAGGATTTGGAGTAGTAAATACAGTCCCATGTGTCTGACAACCTGTCACACAGAGCATCAACTCCCGCTACTGCCCTTTGAGAGATTTACTCCTTTTTATCCTTCCTCCTCCCTTCACATCCTCTGTGTCCCTCACAGGACTACCTCCCACGTCACACTAAAACTCAAGTCCCTTTTTTTTCTGTATCAGAGTGACAGATTGAAGCATCCAAAATAATGCATGAGTCGAAATGCAGCTTGAAGCAGTTTCCACACTTTACAAAATGTCGTGTATTTCTCCCACCGTTGCTGCTGCACGTCACAGGCAGACACAACTAGGTCTTTGTTGCTGTTTTTAAACCTATTCCAGGTCTGCCTATTGGTTCATCCAATTGCCAAATGCTGAGGCTTAAGAGAACAAATATGATGGGAGTTATGGCTCTATCTGATCCCGTGTCGACTGAACTGTGGCACAACGGATTACGGCGGTGATTGTGCGGGGAGATTGTGTGCTTATGCATGTGTGTTTGTCACAAATTAATTTGACGGAGCTTGTCTGCAGCGTTGCTCAGCAGCTCTGCTCCTGCTGTCGCACCAGGAAGGCTGCTGTCTCAGCACTTCTGCCGTCCAACGCACAGCTGGAAAATTCCACTTCCTCGCCGTGAGCTGCCTCTTTTGCTTTTCTCTCCTGAGCCGTGACACACATATGTTTCTCGCATCAAACGCTGAGATGTGAGGGAAGATGGGGAAGGTTTGATGGAGGAGGAGAAGGAGGAGGAGAAGCTGCAAGGTGGAGATGGACGGAGATGAAGCAGAAACATGTGGACAGATGAAGAGACAAAACTTGCTGTAAAACTGAACTACAGAGCCAAAACAATCGCTTCAGGTCCTGTTTGGAAGTATTTTTATACCTCACTTCAGTAAAAGTCCTGCATGAAACTTAACTTCCTGGTAGAAGTACATAGCAGCAAAACCTAGTTGAAGTATTGCAGTATAAGTCCTGTTTTGGTCCCTTTGACTGGTATATTATTCAATGTGTCCATCATCACCACTTTTCTCTTTTAGCCCCATTAATCATCCTGTGACCCTTCAGATTTATCTCATGTAAAACATCTCAGCACTTCTTCCACTACCTCTACATTTCTGTATTCGTAGTTTTACTCGGCATCTGAATAGTTTTTCTCGGATTCAGCTCCTTTACTTGAGCAAAACTACAAACACAGCAATGTAGCAGTAGTGGAAGAAGTACTGAGATGTTTTAAATGTGATAAAGTATTAATAGAATGACACAGAAATATTACGCTACAAGTAAAAATCCTGCATGCTGCAAAACAGTCCTACTCAAGTCAAAGTACTGAGCAGCAAAATGTAGTTAAAGTATTGCAGTAAAAGTCTCGGTTTGGTCTCTCTGACTGATATATTATTAAATCTACCATCACTAGAGTATTAATAGTGAAGCATCAGCGTGTCAGCAGCAGGTTACTGTTGGAGTCTGAGGCTCCAGACATGATGAATGAGAGAGGAAAGACGAGTAACAAAGCTCTGCTACACAAATCTGTTTTCAGTTTTTCTTTCATTGTTTTGATTTTTGCTGAGATCATATTTAGATGAAACCATGTGAGAAGTTTAGAGGGAAAAAATGCTATTTAGTGGAGCTGTTACCAACTAGCAGACATGTGAAATATGAACCAAATGCACAAGAAGAAACCAAAAAACCTGGAAGGTTTAGTCACTAACTGTATTGTATTTTACAAAACATATTCTCCTTTGTGGCACATCTTCATCTCAAAAGAGCTGACAGATAGAGGAAGTGAAAGTACAATATTTCCCTCTGAAATGTAGTGGGAAATAGTGGAATACTTCAGTAAATTCTACTGAAGTACAGTACTAGATTAAATGCATTTAGTTACTTTCTACCACTTGGTGTCTCTAATGTCTTAAAGCTACTTAAATTGAAGTTCCCTGCAGCCTGGTGATACCAACTTAGTAAAACGTCCAATCTGCAGAATTGAATTGGAATTTTGCGCAAAAATGAGTTATTTAACAGCAGCAAATTTAGAAGCCACTTGTGTGGCTCCAGAATGGAGATGTTTCTAAGAATGATCCATTTTTCTTCCATCATTTCTGGGTGCTGAAGTAGATTTAAGTTCAACTGGTGGACAAAATGCTTGTTTAAAAGATGGTAATGACACACTGTCTGCTTGATGTATAAATAGGTGCGTTTCCTAACTGATTAAGGAAGGTAATTAAGTTCATTCACTCAAGTACTAGAGTTTAGTGCAGTTTTGAGATACTTGTACTTAATTATTTCCAGTTTATCGTACTTTCTCCTTCACTGTATTTCAAAGGCAAATATTGTACATTCCACTCCTGTGTATTTTTCTGACAGCTTTTTTTAGACACAAAGGAAAATTTGAAATTTAATGCAATACATAGTTACAAATTAAACCTTTCCACATTTTTGGCTTCTTACAATAAACAGTGTGTAGTCGGCTCACATTTCACATGTCTGTTAGTGTTAACGGCTTCATCAAGCAGTGATTTTTCCCTCTTGACTTTTTACATTTCAGGAAATGTTCCAAAAATCCAGTATCTCAGCCAAATTCAAATATGAGAAAAAAACAGGACAGTTTTGTGTATTGCAACTTTGATTTTTCTTCTCTTCTCAGATTTATCTGCTGTCTTTGGATATAAAGTAGTTTAAACCTGCAGCAGCTCCAGGACTTTTACTAGTATTGGAGCATTTTTACATTGCAGTATTAGTACTTTTTACTTTGGTAAAGGATCTAAACACTACATCACATTACAACCATCAATGCTGCTTTAAAAAAAAATCACCTTGACACAAACATCGATGAAGATGTAAGAAGTTCGTTGTTCCTCTTGCAGAAGTAAAAAACTGAAGCCTACAAGGATAAAAAACAGCATAAAGAACATTTGTGGAACTTTTGTCTTTCCTATATTTGGCACATAACGGATCTGCCAGCTGCTGCTGTACATGTGAGTTTATTAAAACCATTTGTCACTGTAGTTTATTGTAATTGTTTGAAGTATCCAAGTGCGGCTTTAAAGCAGGAGGTTGTTTCTCTGGTTGTCGGTGCCTGGACTGTTTCTGCAGGACAATAAAACAGAATTTAGGAGAAGGCTCAACATGAAGTTACTGTCTGTTTCCTTTGTGTCCCTTCAGGCAAATGATGGAGCAGCAGCAGCAGATGCAGGCGCACATGGAGCGAGAGCGACGGTCCTCCAACTCAGGTACAAACGGGAAGGTCAACTGGAGTACATGTAGTAAAACACTTTGCATCTGAGCCTAAATCCTCACCAGTGCAGTTCTGTTGTTCTATAAACTTCTAAACCACCCAGACTGAGTTTCCTTCACTCTCTCCCTCCAGGTTCTCCTTTCCAAGGCCACCCTGCTGTGCTCTCCGTGGCCCCACCAGTCGTACCTCCACCGGTGAACATGGGCGGCCCTCCTCCGCCTCCACCGCCACCAGGCCCGCCGCCGCCGTCAGCGATGGCGCCTCAGCCTCCTCTTCCTCCTCCACTGCCCATCGGGGGAGGAAGCCACGGGGACGAACCACCGGCACAGACGGGCCTCGCCGCCATGATTGCTGGAGCCAAACTGCGTCGTGTCCAAAGAGTGAGACACCCATTCATATTTGTGTTTTAATATTTAATAGCAAGATACAAAATGCAAGAAATAGTGGCCACACGTCATACGATCAACACTTACTTTCCCTCCTTTGTCCCCAGACACTGTGAAAACCACAATAAATATGAAGCATTAAAGGACATCTTCCAGTTGTTGTGTACAGTTTCTCAAGCAAATGTCAGGAATTAGACAGGCCCAAATCTATAAACAACATATCATACTATGTAAAGGCACTTCAACAAATATTATATACAAATATGAAAGTACAAAATATCAAAGGTTTTCCCCTGTAGCCGTTTTGTTCCTGACCCATAGTGCATCAAGTGTGCCCTTATTTAGACTGGTCATGTGATTTGTTACACTCAATCAAAATAGAACTTGAGAATAAAAATCACTACATTTTTAAACCAAACCTTCATTTTAAGTGAACCGAAGTAGCATCTTATTTAGAACACTTTTAATCAGTTTGAACGGCTGTGTAAGAAGCATTTTGTCAAAACAATGTTATCTAATATAATGGATTATTTCTTCTGAATCTTTTTATCTCTCAGCCTGAAGACAGCAGCTCTTCAGGCGCCAAAAATGATGCCAACCGAACAAGTGGTGGAAGTGGAGGCCTGATGGAGGAGATGAACGCTCTGCTGGCCCGAAGGTCAGAACAGCCAAACCCACAAAACAAAAACTCATTCCACATGAATAATTATTGGCTGTTAATTAGATTTTATGACCCCCATTTACAGTTATTGACCTCCATGAATGTAGATGAAACCCTTTGTTCTTACTTGAGGCTTCTTCTTTTCCCCAGAAGGAAAGCAGCTTCAGAGAAGCCTGAAGACAGCCAAAATGTGAGTCTGTAACTCATCAGCTGATGATTCAGGTCACAGTGACGATCGCATGTTGATTAGTTATTTGCTTTGCGGTGGAAACACTGAGATAATTTGATTTAAAAAAACAGTCTCATGATAATTAAAAGCTGATTAAAGGGATCTCAGCTGTTTTTTAGCAAATGGAGAATGTTCAGACATTCAGCATCTCTGATGAGGATGATAACGGTGTTTGCTTTTTTTCTTTTTTCTTTTTTAGGACGACCCAAACTCTCCGTCGCCCAGCACTCGGAGTGGACAGAACGCCACAGGTGGGAAAGCTCAGCACAGTGAACCATTTTCCGCACAAAATGTTTATTTCTACGTCATCTAATGTGGCAAGAATCTTACATAGAAGGAAAATTACAGCGTTGTCACATAAAATAACACCGAGGCTGCAGACTAGTGGATGAAGATGTTTACATGCACTTTAATATCCTGGATTTAATCTTTAATCTCTCTCTCAAATAAACCCGATTCTTTATATCCTTGTTTACGTGATTATGACAACATCCAGGGTTCTAATCATTGGCTATAAAGTGTTTATCGAAAACAAGAGCATGAATACAGTTTATACTCTGGATCATTGCTTCATTTATTATCTTATGTTGAACTAAAGCTGTCAAAATGGGAGTGCAGGCCGAGGCAGGTTTCAGCTCCTAAATCACAGATACAGCATAGTATCTATCGTACACATGTCTGCAAGTTCTGTAAATGTCACAATATGTCTGATCTAGGAATAAATATGGACAGACGCTCTCTGTTTGATCCAGTCAGGAGATTCTCGGTTGTAATCATACATTAAGTTCAGGGGTCAAACTGGTGCTGCTAATTACAAACAGCCACTGTATTTTGACTGTCTGTTGCATAAAAGTTACAAGAAAGCTCATTAAAAGTGTTTTGTTAGCATTAATCATTCCAGACTTGTGATCCTGAATAAAGTTAAAATGCAGCCCTTTGAGTCTTAAGACGTGGAACCCCTGGATTTTATATATTTCTCTTATTTTTCAAGTCCTGTTATTACTTTTCGAGTCCAAATCACTTCTCACACTGACTCTCTGTCTGTGGTTGTTTCATCCACTTCTGTTCTTTTGTCATCCAGACGGTGCAAAGAAGCCGTGGGACCGAGCTAACTCTGCAGACAGGTCGATGGTTTCCAGGTGAGGATGGAAACACTGCAGCTCATTGTGTTTGTCTCAGAACAACAAGCAGTTAATGACAAATTCTGATTATTTTTTTATCATTCAGGGTACGAGCCGCGGGGAGCAGCAGTGACACAGACTCTTTAGACCTCGATAGAATGAAACAGGTGAAGAAAAAACACTATTTTTACTTAAACTGACACACAAAAGGTGGAGTGAGTGCTTTTTAATCTTCACATGACCACTTTGTTGTCCACAAAGACCATTTATTTCCCCCAAAGTAATTTAAATGGTAAAATAATCTTCCACAGTTAATGAAGCAACATTTAATGAATTACAAAGGCTTATATTATCTCTTGTTTTGTGCTTCAACAGGAAATCTTGGAAGAGGTGTTCCGTGAATTGCACAAAGTGAAGGATGAAATCATCGATGGTACGTTTAATTTTCCCTTGAAACGCTGAAGAGGGAGAATCAATCAGCATTTAGGAGCAATGTCTCTCCTAATTTATCATAATGAATATTTAATTGGGAATCTATCCAGTGGGATTGTGGGAGTTTGGTAGTTATGTGTGGCTGTGGCCACTAGGCTGCACTAAATCCCCAGAAAAGTAAATGTGGAAATTCAACACTTCAAAGCCTCCAAAACAAAGAAAGACACAATGGGGATACTTTACATTATCCACTGTAAGTCAGTATTGCCATTATTAGACATTAATTTACTCATTTTATAACAACATTCATCATATTGTCCAACCAATAGATAACGGCTCCAAATTGATTGTCTAAATATATTAAAAGCACTATTTCAATGAGATAACACATTTATTAGACATATATTTGTATAATACTACAATAAAAACAATAATACATAAGAAAATGATCCTTAAATTAGATATTTACATTATAGACAGACATTCATACTCAATAGTATATGGTAGAGCAGTCCAAAGTGTAATAAATTCCAAAATAACTGATAAATACTATATTACAGAGACGGTGACACATATCTTAATGTAATACTATAGCGAAAATGATTCTGTTTGTAAGTATAATTAAATCAGAGACTGCAGGAACACATGTTTAAAATATAGATTTTTACAGTATTAATATTAAAATGTTAATGCATTTTAAAACCATCAGATACTGAAAAAAATGTTTGCATTGTAGATAGTAATAACACATATATCAGCATATGTAATCATATGTAAAAATCATTTATTAGCTACATAACAAAGACAAATAGCACCATTATAGTAGAGACTAAAGCTATCTGAATTTACATTATTGAAACTGTAATGACACTTTAGACATATTTATAAAATTTTATGACAACAATTGTGATGATTACAAAAATACAGGGGAATAGCAGATGATGTAAAATGTGCCATAAATATTTAAAATACAAAAATAAAATGTTAATATAGTCAATATAATGTAAGTCAATACTTACAATCACCTGTTTAAAGTTTTATATTTTTACCCTCTGAGGACCTGAGCTTTGGTTAAACTTGCATTTTAGATTTATTCTAGTTATTTGGGATAAGGAGTAGCCAATAAATATAATAACTGGATAATATCTGATTATTATATTGATTAGATTTTGTTGTAGTTTTATTATATTAAAGTTGTTATATTACTATTGTTGTTGTTTTTGTTATTATTATGAACAATACACTCTTTTTGAGGAAATAAAAAAAGGCCACATATGTGGATGCCAGGTCTGAGGAGGTTACTTTTACTTTGAAACTTTACCATTACTTTGAAAAAGAAAAGTGTTTTCACTTTAAAATGAAAGAGTCTTTTTGGGAGGGAAATTCTTGTCAAAAAAGCCAAATTAAATCAACCAGGATTCAATGTTGAAAAGCAATAAAAGGGGAAAACAACTATTTTCTTAAACCTGCAGCGTCCTGTACACCCTGTAGGTCTATGGAGTCAGATTATGTAATGTATCTAAGCTAAACTATTAACCTGACTTTATTTCTGTCTCCTCACAGCCATTAGACATGAACTGAGTCGAGTTAGCACGACATAATCTTCCAGAGCGTCTCCCAGACATGAACCACCTTCTCAAACCATCGATCCTGCAGCAGCTGCTGTGCCCCCGAAGAGGAGGAGGAGGAGGAAGAGGAGGCGTCAGGAACAGAGGCCCAAACTGTGACATCTACTCATCCTGTTCAGCTTTGGTGTTGCTGGAACACCTCGGACACGTCTGTGTAACGTTTGGTTTGTATGAACGGGGCTCACTGTCGCACTGATTTCTCTGATTTCTTAACATTTTGTCTGTTTGTTCGCCCCCTTCTGTCCTCGGCCCAAAGGAAAACTCATCTGTTTCGCTTTTTTTTTTTTCACGAGTTTTTTAATTATTGCTATCATTTTCATTATTATTACTATCATTCTTCTGGCTGTCAGTGTACCGTTAATCTGAGTGGTAGTAGTGTAGTGATGGTGATAATGAGGAGATGATAATGAGAATTTGATAGTAATTATAATGTTCATAATATTATTGCACATCGGCCTTTTGTATTTTATATTGGTTGTTTTCTGAGACACATTTAAAAGCACGTCTACATTTTCTTTTTCTCGTCATGTGACCTGAAACATTTTTTTAAGGGTTTTTTATCCTTTTCGCCGACACAGTTCTGTGTAGAACCACGGCAGAAAATAGAAAAATAAAAAAAACAGGCTTCGACCGAGGGCGGAATAAATAAAACTTCTTACTGCAAACTCCTGAGCGAAAAGATAAATAAATAATACACCAGAGTATTTGTGATCATGTTGTTAATAAAATGTTTATTGGCTGCAAGGATATGGTGAAGTATTGTTCATTTTATTCTCTCCTTTTATGACAAAGTGCTTCCTGGTTTGACAACAAAAATGAATTAAAAAAAATAAAGAGAAGAAGAAATGCACCAAGTTTAAAATGAATTCAAATAAAACTGAACAATGTCTTGGATAAATGAGGTCGTCTCGTTCCTTTTGTGCTTGTTTGGACTTACTTTGATGGCCGTCTGGTGCTTTCATCCAACAGAAAATGTTCTTTTTTCCAGCATAAAAACCTGTTTGGACTGAAGACGTGCCATAAATTCCAGCTGGTGCTGCACAGAGACGTGTGAAACATCTGAGCTGCTTCTGTGCAGCCTGATTGTGTTTATAAAAGCCGTTGTACTCAAGGGTCCTCCAGATGGATTCACTAAGCGGATTCAAAAGAGCAATCAAAAATATCAATTAAAGCAATTTCTGTGTAAAACTATGTATTTTTTGGCTAATTGTGAACATTTTTGTCTGTCTATAGAAGCTAAATTCCCTGTGATTTGGTTTAACGTCAACTCAGACTGTTTGCAAATAAGTGGAGTTGTAAAGTATGATTTATATTTTTTTCATATTTTAAATGCAAAAACTTTTGGAAGATTGCAAGTTTCTATGTAGATGCTGTTTTTAGCATATTGAATTTATTAATTTAACACTGTTACACATGGGTCAATATATACTGTAATTGTGGAACTTTTTTTAAACATAGTTGACATTTTTGCTGTTTTCAAGCCCTAAAATCAACATGGCCGCCTATAACCAAACACCACATGGCATTTTTACACAAAGATTTTTCTAAATAGTATATATATATATAATTGAATGAAATTGAAAGTTATTTATAAAGATATTGTAGTAAACCTGTTGACGTGCTATAAATCCACACTTGACTCACACACTATATTAAGGACTTAAAATCCTATAAGATATCAATCAAATGCAATTTATGTACTACAACTTAAATGTTAGTTTTAAATTCTGAATTCTTTTTGACATTGGTGCAATTACCAACATTTTTATGTCAACACAACTCATCAAAGCAACTTAAAAAGTTTATCTGAATCAGTAAACTTGAATATTTATCTTGCAACTATGCATTAAATCGTGGTGGTGAGAAGAGCTGAGTGAACTGCATAAAGCCAAGAAATGCATTTACCATAGGAAAATGTGATTTTTACAGGGTTGCAGTTCACAAATATTGATATCATTTCAGGGCTCAAAGATGTAAAAACTGCTCTAACTGCTGCTTCCTATGCAGCTGTTACTGACACAGTTTTCGATATATACATCAACAGTCTGTGTAGCTATATTTAGAATCAGGTGTGATCATCATGTCGACAAACTCAAACATAACTGCATGCAGAGGAAACAGAATATATTAGTCTCCATGCTGCATGCCTAAACTAATGGATACAGAGCAAAAATGCTATTTTTAGCTTTTGTTTTTGCAGCTTTGCAAAAAAAAAAAACAACTTAAAATTGCTGCAGATTAACAACCTGCTCTTTGAGCTCTACAAATGTTGTGTATGTCAGTTGAATAGAGGGCAATATCACTGTGACTATTATCGCTCGTCAGCAGGTTCCACTTGTGCTAGACAATGAATAAAACTGGACAAACTAGCATAAAAAACGTCAATCGATCAATATTCTTTTAAACTCAATAATAAAAACAACAAAAGATGCTTCCAGTTTTGTCTATTGGTCATTTTTATTTAATAAATTAAGGATCTAATCTGGCATTTGCTGAATCATAGGCAACATGATAAACTGATTGAGATCTTTTAGAGAAAAATTGGAAATGCTCTACTCTGAATTAATGTAGTAGAAAGCCGCCTAAAATCTGCCAAACAAGAAAAGATGAACAGTGAAGAACACTAGCGCAGTGGTGTCAAACAGCAGATTCCTTCCCATTTTCATCAAGGATCCTGATGTAATCCTCCTCTCTCATGATTCCTTGGACCTTGACGAGGTTTCCTTTGCCATCCCCATAGCATTATGCTTCCACCACCGTGCTTGACTGTGCACAGTGTTCTTCAGCTTGTATGCTTCTTCTTTTTGTCCTCCAGACATATTCAGCGTCCATATGGCCAAATAACTCCAACTTTGTCTCATCAGACCACAGGTTGGTTGAACAAAAGCTGGGATCTTGCTTCAGATGACCTCTAGCAAAGATCAGGTGAGCCTCCCCATGTTTTTTCCTGAGCAATGGGGTCTTCGAAGGCCTACGTCGATGGAGACCTCCTTTGTGCAAGACTCACATGATGGTGGACCGTTACAACTTCGTCCCTGCCTGGTCAAACGTTTCAATTAGAGCCTTGGTTGTGATCTGTGGGTTGTTGTTGACCTCTCGGCAGATTCGTCTGGCAAGTTTTGAGGACGCCTTACGCTTCCTGCCATGCTCGCTGAGGTATTTAACAGTGTTGAACCTCTTGTGCTTATTAATTATGCTCTGGATGGTTGACACAGGGACATCATGCTGCTCTGAAATTGCCTTGTAACCCTTTCCTTCACTGTGGGTACACACAAGACATTGATGTAGATCCTCACTGAGCTCCTTCTTCTTGGCCATGATGACCAGAAATTGAGAATGACCAGAACACTTTTCCTCTAATTATCATTTTCTGAATAGATGCATTTTTTTTTAGCATTTAACATTTAGTCAATGAAAAAGGTATTTATGCCATTGAAACATTTTGAAATAGCTATAGGACAAAGATGAACACATTTGGGACTTTTTGTGGAGATATTGTCAGGGGTATGAATAATTCTGAAACATGTGCAACAATTGCTTTTGGCCATATCTTTTATTATGCAAATGACATTTAGCCAACTCATATGTGGATTTTTGCAGAGCAACACATAGACAAAGGATACAGAGGAAGTACCCACATAATAGCTTTTACAAATGAAGAATCAAAAAAATTTTGTTTTCAAGGACAACTGTAATTATATGTAAAAATTAGTGCAGAATTTTTAAAATTGAATTTAATCATCTGGAACAACCGTCATTAAGGCCTGAGGGCAGCAGGCAATGTTGATTTTGCTTTTGATAGATTTAATCTTTTGCCTATTTAATTATAAATTTTAGTCTATCTGTCATTTAACACCTCACTTTTCTAGTATTATCTCATTTTATTCTTTTAAATGCGAGGGTTAGTAAGGAATGTTGACTTTATTATCTTATTTGTTTGTGTTTAATTATATATTTATTTAAACAATTGTACTTTCCTATTATTGCCTTATTTTACTTTGCTGAATATTTGATTGATTCATCCTCTGGTGTTTCCTCAGTACATTTATTTATGATAGACAGATAGATACTTTATTAATCCCTAGGGAAGATAGTGATTCGTATGTTCTTGTTTTAGTGAGTCATGTATTTACAACATAATCACACGTTATAAATGGGCTCGAGGGTGTTGTTTTTATTATTATTACTGTTATCATTATTATTATTATCTCTAAAGGCTTTTTTTATTACATTGTGTTTTCCTTTGCATCATAATCACGTTATAATGAGCTGGAGGGTGTATTATTATTAATTATTATTATTATCTCTAAAGACCTTTGTATTAAATTTCAACCATACATTGATGCAGAATTGGGCAAAAATTTATGTGCAAAAATTCAACAAATTGAAGGAAATTAAGTGCTTGATGACATGCAGACTATCCCACCTAATTTGTCACCTCCAGTTTTCAAAATAAACCCCCCTGGTATGAGTCTGCTGTCCACAAACCCTGGGAACCCCCCAGGAACCCCCATAACCACAGCAGCCCCTGTTATCGCTGGATTCAGCCAAATCTCGCGATGTTTTGCTGTGACTGAGCATAGTGGCGACGAGAAGTGGCGTGGGCCGGAGTGAAGAGTTGTTGTCGAAGAAGAGGGAGCGGAGAGAGGCAGTAGCCGAGCCGGGGGCGTGTGACTGTTCGTGGGGTCCACAGAGGAGCACAACACGGCGTGAATGAGAGAGGCAAGCTGGCGGATTTCAACATGGCATCCGGAGATACGCTGTACATTGAGACAGACGGCTCGGAGATGCCGGCCGAAATCGTGGAGCTCCACGAGATAGAGGTGGAGACGATACCGGTGGAGACCATCGAGACCACGGTGGTCGGCGGGGACGACGACGACGACGACGACGACGGGCAGCCCATGATAGCGCTGCAGCCGCTGGTCACGGACGACCCCAGCTCCATCCACCACCACCAGGAGGTGATCCTGGTGCAGACCCGGGAGGAGGTGGTCGGAGGGGACGACTCGGACCTGCACACGGACGGCGGCGGCGGGTTCGAGGACCAGATCCTCATCCCGGTGCCGGCTCCGGGGGTGGAGGATGAGTACATCGAGCAGACTCTGGTGACTGTGGCCGGGAAGAGCTCGGTGGGTCGGGTGAAACGGGGAGGCGGCACCGGTGGAAAGAAAGCGGGCAAAAAGAGCTATTTAAGCGGCGCGGAGGCTGGAGGAAGAAAATGGGAACAGAAGCAAGTGCAGATAAAGACACTGGAGGGGGAGTTTTCTGTTACAATGTGGGCATCGGGTGAGTACCGTCGGCCCGGCTCCGCTGTTTGCATGAGGCCTCGTTACCAGGGCGTTGTCCTGCTGCACCAGACTAGTTCCTGGAGTGTGTCGGTTGCACGGCCGGGAAAAGCGACACATAATGCGAGTTTTCGATTTGAAACCCCGCCGCTGGTTGTCGAAATGTTTTTGTTTTGAAGGGAGGCCATGTTTTAGGTGTTACTGGGCGCCGCCATATTCCCCGAGACTAGTAAGTATGGCGGCGGCCCCGAAAAAATGGCGATAGTCGCGGCCAGGCAGAGATGGCGGCGGTGCTCCACGGGGAGAGAGAGACAGCCGGGTTTGTGGTCGTTGCAGGCCTCAAAATTGTGGCGCACTTGCCTCTTGACGGCGGCTTTTACACCACTGAATGGTTATGTAAAGTATGTGTTGGTTAAATTGCCGTCAAACTGTGATTTTTGGTGATATTTTAAGCGGGGAATGATTTAGCCATTAGCTGCTAGTGCTAGTTAGCAGCAGCTCAGCGCCTCATCACGTTAACTAGCCGTCAGACAGGACAGTGATTAATATTAACCAGCTAGTAATTCATCATTACTATATGT
The DNA here is from genome assembly GCF_021347895.1 of Acanthochromis polyacanthus. NCBI lineage: Eukaryota > Metazoa > Chordata > Actinopteri > Pomacentridae > Acanthochromis > Acanthochromis polyacanthus. The sequence continues at coordinate 5,963,961 of NC_067128.1, forward strand.
AGGTCTCCTCGGGCATTAAAAGCCCATGTTTTGTGTCACCGATATTCCACAGCGACCTAAACCAGCCGGTTGACCCTGTTAGCTTAGTTGGAACCTGTTCATTAGTATTGGTGAGCGGACAGCAGCAGTCTATTTTTAGTGCTCTCTGCTGGTTGGTACAGAGAAGGAAGGAGGCATTTTGAACACCTTAATTAAAAGACAGGGAGATGTAGCAGGAAACAAATCGCGATAAAATGCTTCATTTCAACAGATATAGGCAATTATTGACCTATTATGGATACAGAGCAGGAGAAAAATAATTCAGTTTGACTTTAGCACATTTATTTGTTTATTATTGAAATCTTTGACAAAACAATAAAAGTCACGTACATAAGTAAATTTACACTCAGAAATTTAAAAAAAAATCCGGAGAAAGAAATTATCTTTATACACATTAAATTAAGAAGGATGCTCTTTGCTGTGGTTTTAAATCCTAGTAGTTTACCTGGACCAGGTATCATCGGACAGATACATTATTTAGTGATATTCTAGAGTTGACAACAAACTGAACCTTTACTTTAAGTTTTGTGCTTTAGTGTAGGTTTGCATCTGATGCATTTAAATGATAATATCCGGCAGTTTTCTCATTGGTAATATATGACAAGTCTGTTGCCAGTAAATATCACTATGTATATTGTATATTAAAAAAGAACAGGCGATAAACCAAAGTGCTTCCCACTAGTTAATAGGCAATTCAGTTTTATCTAATACGTTTAAATATAAGGAGAAAGATCCTGTAATATTATTTACTATATAAATTTACCTGACCAATTAAAGTATTGAGGTTAAGCCCTAGCGATAGATAATTACCTGACTCAATTATCAAGATTAAGACTCTATTGTATTTGGTAGTCCACCAAATTATCTAACTAATTAGAAAGTTATGGTTCTGGGCATCAACCAACATGTTTTTTTTTGTGTTTTTTTTTTACCAATACAAATTAAGAGTAATTTAGGAGTGAGATGAGCAATATGTGGAACAAATCTATATTTTAAAATTAAGAAAGATCCCAACTTCAACAGAAAACTTAGTTGAACTTTTAAAAATACATTGTTCAATGCTGATAGGCTTCATCTTGTGATGTACTGTATGTGTATTTTAGAGGTTTGCTTTCCACAAGTCAGACAGAAGTTATGGAGGCAAAATTAGCAGGTGCATGAACACATTGTGAGGGATAACCTCCTTTTTTTGACAGTTTGGTCTATATTTGTGCAGTACGTCTGTCACTGAAATAGGCAATGCTCTTTTAAGATGCATTTTACATTGAATTAGTTGCCTGCCATGTCTCTCTTTTAGTTGTTATCTTTATCGGTTGTAGACCTGCATAAGTTTTCTTACTTTTATATTCAGAAAAGCTATTTGCAATACATGTTTAATTTCCAAATTCAGAGTACCTTGAAATGAAAAGAAACCCAGCAGCTGTCGGTTAACAACATCAGTTAAGTTTAACTACAAATTACAGACGAAAAACTGTAGCAATGGGAGCAGTAGGGAGTGAATTTGTACAAGTAAACACCTCGCTGTAAGTATGCGCAAAAAGTAAATTAGATTTTTGTATGCATATGATTCCAAAGTGATAATGCAGCAGTGATGAGCTTCCTGATGTGATCAGAGCATCGATGCAGCAGCAGCAGCAGCAGATGTTTCAGCCTCCTGAGGCTTGTATCCAGGGTGACACCAATATGTTATCGGTTCAGTCTCTGTAATGTGTTTCTAGATGACAATAAAGACATTGACCATGAGTCGGTGGTGGAGGAGCAGATCGTCGGGGAGAACTCCCCTCCGGATTACTCTGAATACATGACAGGGAAGAAGCTGCCCCCTGGTGGCATCCCGGGAATCGACCTCTCTGACCCCAAACAGCTGGCCGAGTTTGCCAGGTGAGTTTGTGTCAGGATCTCTGCTTCACTTCCTCCCTGCAGTAAACACAGCTGTTTACACCGTCAACACAATTCCAATGAACATAATGTAAAACGATGCCGCTGCTGATCATCACATATTCTGAGTGCGAAAGGCCAAAAACATGCAGGTGTTGTTTTGGAAGTACTTCTGTGCATTTTGGAGTATTTTGCTTCATTTTTGTTTGTGTTTTTAAAGATTCAAAGGTGATTTTTCCTCATACTCGAACAGTACTTGCACTGAAATGCATGGTGGGATACTCTTAAACTTGTAATAACTAGTGTGCATTGAATAATTACTAAAAATTATTGAAATGATGGCTGAATTCAGAATTGGATAAAACAATTCAAATAATGTCGTCATAAATTTCAAGAATCTGAAATATGATGTAGGAATGGGCTTTTGGAAGTGAGTACAGAAAAGTAACCATCATTGGTGCATTTTGCTGCTCTTTCTCACCATTTGATAAACAAAAACAGTTTTTTATGATTCAGGATATGAAACCCCAATAATCCTGTGTGAGGGACATCATTGATATTAAAAACATAATTGCCTATAAAAACTTTTATCACATAGTTTAAAAGGTAATTATGAGTACAGTTTGTGTTCTTCCATATAGGGATTTATGCTGAGGTGTAATTAGAATGTGTTTGTGGTTATTATCAGAGAAGCCATACACTGCAGTAAAACAAAGGAAGCCCTCCCATAAACCCTTATTATAGTGTTTTTTTCTTATAAAGGATGAAAAATTAAGCACAAGAGAGTGCGTGGAAGGTTTATTGGTTTATTGGTCAAAACTAAAGTGGAACCAAAAGGAGCTGAAATGAGAAAAATGTCTTGAAAGCAGCCAAATTAAAAATTTAGTCAATTTTGATTATCTATTCAATCATTTTGCCTTTAAATATTAAGTAACTGTTTTCTTTCATGTGTTCATCCTTTATTAAAACAGGGAATAAGCTTCAATAATGAGGCCTCTTTTACAATACAGCCGAGTAAGAAAGTCTAAGATGTAGAGAAGCGGATTACAATTAAAGTACAAATGTTTAAAGGCATAATTACTAAAACAATAAAACCACTAAGAGTATTTTACAGCATTTAAAATGTTAAAACAAATGATTAAATGAAAACAAGAACAGCTGGAGGTAAAATAGGATGAAAATGGAAACCTGGATCGCCTGAAGGATAAAACTAAGTCGAGCTGTAGATGGTGCTGCGTTTTATTCCAGGTTGCAGGTGCGTAATTAATAAAACTGGGTTTAACAGAGAGATTATTGATTAATAATTGTCGAGAAAATGTCCAGTTAATTTGGTTGTTTTGCCAAATCAGGAAGCTCTTAAAAATAACAACTTGAGGAGCTGTAAGCTGTGAATTTCTTATGTTTGCAAAGAGAAGCTGTCGTGGATTAATAAGCTGTTGTTTGCGCTCTAGAAGTGCAGGTCAGACGAATGGATAGCAGCTTTATTTCACAATCTATTAAGGCCAGTGATTGTGCAAACCCTGGCTTATTATATTTAGTTTCATCATTATAGTTTCTCTTTTCCGTAATAGTTTCACAAGATCGTTTTACTGTGTTTTACTTTCCATTTGGAGGTGAAATGTCCGGTCCCAGTGTTTCTACTCTAGCAGACTGACTTTGCAAAAATCCACCTTACAGCTGGACCAGTATTTAACCAAGAAACTTGTGTTTTTGTTGGTTAGAAACTCCTAATGGTGTCCTTTGATTCTTTTTAACAGAATGAAGCCCAGGAAAGTCAAAGAGGACGATGCTCCCCGGACGATAGCTTGCCCTCATAAAGTGAGTCTGATGATCCCCCGCAGGAACTTTGTGCCATTTTGGCAAAATTGAGCTCCTAGTTCCTGACGGTTTAATAGTTTTACACATTGTTGGGTTCTGTGTAATTGAAAATCTCACTGAAAAGCAAAGACAGCACTGGAGCGTATTGATTTTTACACACGTGGACAAAATTGTTGGTACCCCTCAGTTAAAGAAGGAAAAACCCACAATTCTCACTGAAATCACTTGAAACTCACAAAAGTAACAATAAATAAAAGTTTATTGAAAATTAAATAATCAAAAACAGCCATCACTTTTGAATTGTTGATTAACATAATTATTTAAAAAAACAAACTAATGAAACAGGCCTGGACAAAAATGATGGTACCTCTATAAAAGATTGAAAACTATTTGACCAGAGTGACATGATTAACTCAGGTGTGTCATTTAATTGACATCACAGGTGTTTCCAAACTCATAATCAGTCAGTCTGCCTATTTAAAGGGAGACAAGTAGTCACCCTGCTGTTTGGTGAAAAGGTGTGTACCACACTGAACATGGACAACAGAAAGCGAAGGAGAGAATTGTCCCAGGACATCCGAAAAAAAATGATAGACAAACATCTTAAAGGTAAAGGCTATAAGACCATCTCTAAACAGCTTGAAGTTCCTGTGACAACAGTGGCTCATATTATTCAGAAGTTCAAGACCCACGGGACAGTAGCCAACCTCCCTGGACGTGGCCGCAAGAGGAAAATTGATGACAAATTGAAGAGACGGATCGTTGGAATTGTATCCAAAGAGCCCAGAGCAACCTCCAAAGAAATTAAAGGTGAACTCCAAGGCCAAGGTACATCAGTGTCAGATCGCACCATTCGTCGTTGTTTGAGCCAAAGTGGACTTCATGGGAGACGACCAAGGAGGACACCACTGCTGAAAAAAACTCATAAAAAAGCCAGACTGGAATTTGCAAAAATGCATGTTGACAAGCCACAAAGCTTCTGGGAGAATGTCCTTTGGACAGATGAGACCAAACTGGAGCTTTTTGGTAAGGCACATCAACTCTATGTTCATAGACTCAAAAACCAAGCATACGAAGAAAAGAACACTGTCCCTACGGTGAAACATGGAGGAGGCTCAGTAATGTTTTGGGGCTGCTTTGCTGCATCTGGCACAGGGTGTCTTGAAAGTGTGCAAGGTACGATGAAATCTGAAGACTATCAAGGCATTCTGGAGAGAAATGTGCTGCCTAGTGTCAGAAAGCTTGGTCTCAGTCGCAGGTCATGGGTCTTCCAACAGGACAACGATCCAAAACACACAGCCAAAAACACCCAAGAATGGCTGAGAGAAAAGCGTTGGACTATTCTAAAGTGGCCTTCTATGAGCCCAGATCTGAATCCCATTGAACATATGTGGAAGGAGCTGAAACATGCCATTTGGAGAAGACACCCATCAAACCTGAGACAACTGGAGCTGTTTGCTCATGAGGAGTGGGCCAAAATACCTGTTGACAGCTGCAGAACGCTCATTGACAAATACAGAAATCGTTTAATTGCAGTGATTGCCTCAAAAGGTTGTGCAACAAAATATTAAGTTATGGGTACCATCATTTTTGTCCAGCCCTATTTCATTAGTTTGTTTTTTTAAATAATTATGTTAATCAACAATTCAAAAGTGATGGCTGATTTTGATTATTTCATTTTCAATAAAATTTAATTTATTGTTACTTTTGTGAGTTTCAAGTGATTTCAGTGAGAATTGTGGGTTTTTCCTTCTTTAACTGAGGGGTACCAACAATTTTGTCCACGTGTGTATGTACAAACAAGAAGAGTCAGGCCTTATGTGACTGAGCTCTCTAATGTAAATGGGTTTCTTTGCGCTTTACGGCTTTTAACAGATTATTACAACTTCAAGAGAGAAGAACAGAGGCAGCTACAGCCATTTACTGAGTTTAAAGCAAGAGTATGCAGGATTGTAGAAACAGTGAGATAGATTTTGCAAGCCAAGAATTGAAAAGAATCTCACTGCTTCCATTCAAGGCCGCAGCCACTTCTGCAAAACACATGAATGCACACAACGCATTCAGAGTATGTACATCATGTCTTAGTCACTGAAAACCTCAGGCCACTGAACAAATGACAGAATCACACGAGCTCTTTCTTTATCCAGACATTTATTTTGTCTTTTCAAAGACCAAAGGGAGTTGGAAACATGACGCAGACGAGACAAAAACAACACAAACAAGACACAGACTGATACAAATGAGACACAAAACGACAGAAAGGAGACAAAACCTCCCCAAAGACACGCAAAACATGGACAAATCAGGCTCAAAACAAGAAAGCTGAGATACAAAATAAAAGAAGGCAAGTGGGGAAAATAGCAATGACCAGACCAGAACAATCCAACATGGTGGTAGTTTGAAGACTTTTTCTTACCCAAGCGGTTCATTGTGTGTTTCTGAAGACATTTGAGGCAATGGATCGGTTGTGTAGCTGCCGAGTCTGGCTTCACACAGTTAATTTAAAAGTTTTTCAGGAATTTCATGTCATGACGAGTCACCCCAGTAACAAAACAATAACCATAAGGGAAAATATTAGAAGATTGTATTCAACATTTAAAAAGTGCAAAAAAAATCAATGTAAAACTGCATCTTAAAAGAGCATTTCCTGTTTGAATGACAGAAGTGTCGCACAAATAATGACCAAACTGTCAAAAATGAACGCTGTTTAAGGAGGCTATCCCTCACATTGTGATTTAATTTACACCCCAGATTCTTCCTTGTCTGACCCATAGAAAACCTACCCAGGAATTAGTCTGATCCTTTAGACTGTGTGAGCGTTTACATCCCCATCTTCATTCTGAATCTGAACCAGATACAGCGCCCAACTTTCACAAAAATACAGAGAGGTGCATTCATTTTAAACAAATTCTGCTTGTTTTTTGTTTGAAGCCAAAAAGCTGCTTTGAGGATCCACAAATGTGGCACCTCGTCTCTTGAAACACAAAATGTTGGATCCTGTGTATGAATTCAGTCAGACAGACCAAATAAAATGATCTGACAGGCTTCTCACAGGCGTCTGATGACAGATTTCCATCTTTTTATTATTAGAGCTCTTAATTTGCTGATTGCTGTCAGGATGTAAAGAGACTTTAAACAACAGAAAATGCTCCAGGAATACGTTGCATACTCCTGCTTCAAACATTTCTCAAAGAAGCCCTAAAAACGCCGAGAATTCTGCACTTCCATTTGTATTAAAGGAAACAAAACCCTTCTGCGCAGCACTTACGCTCTGACAACCTTGATGCTGTGAAGAAGAAGCAGCTCACATGATTTGTTTGTCGTCACTTTGTTTGGTCTCCAGGGCTGCACAAAGATGTTCAGGGATAATTCAGCCATGAGGAAGCATCTCCACACCCACGGACCCCGAGTGCACGTCTGCGCAGAATGTGGCAAGGCCTTCGTGGAGAGCTCCAAGCTCAAACGCCACCAACTCGTTCACACGGGGGAGAAGCCCTTCCAGGTTGGCATCAGAACTAACCTCGTCCTCTCCCACACGCAGATTCACCGTTTTTACTTTTTTAAGCTCATAAGTTGGTTAAGGAGAATGAAATATACATAAGTTCACCCTCATGGGACTCAAATTTAACACCCACCCAGCACTAAATGTCACTTAAACTTTATCTTTGGTGTTTAAATCAAAGGAAACAAATCTCATCGGCTCGTAATGTTTTGAATCTTTGCCTGATCCCAAACTTTAAGACTATTTTTCCAAATTCTCGCTCATTATTTGAATTGACTTCATTGGTTTTGTAGGGATGTGGACTAAATGTTGTTACCATCACTATTCAGCACCAAAACTATACATTGGTTCAACTTATTTAGAATATTTATGTACAAATGTAGCGCTACTGTTCTGTTGATTTAAACTAACGTGGTTCAAACAGGACAAGTGTCATCTTAGTGCAGTTTAGCAGGATTTTCATCCACAAAATGAATTTGGTCGTATCACAATAACCAGAGCAAAGTGTAGTCACGTTCTACACAAGCATGAGGACGTGAAACAGAAAGATATTCTTAATGTTATTTGTTCACTTTTATGAAGTGAGCTGTTGTCATAATGTTTCTATACACAAAGTGACCCGCCGTTTGAAATGTGTTTCGGCTGTTGAACGTGAATGATTTTTTTTTCTGACAGTGTTTAACCCTCTCAATCTGTTTGTAAAATGTTTTTTTTTTTACAGTATTGTAACTGAGGAAATGAATCCTTCTTCGCCCAAAACCCACTAGCAGGCTTAAAAGACACGTTATCTTTAAAAAGAAATTGGCAGCATTGCATAATTTCCATTCTGTTCTCTTATGATACTTTATAGGAAATAACACCAGTTTGCGTGTCATTGTAAACATTAATCATTCTGTGTAAATACCAGCATTTTAGCCAGCATGTGCTGTTTTTTTGATTAGCACGATTTGCATGCTGTTTTGTTTTTGTCCTGCTCGATACTTTACCCAAGTAGATGAATAAATTATCTGTCTGTCTGTCTTATAGTCTATCTATCCCTAGTCTATCTATAGTATATATATCTATAGTCTATGAACATACATTCCATTCTAACAAGCTTCTCTTAGTACCTCTTGATATATCAATCAGGATGATCAGAATCACTGATCTTCTTGAAGTCTCACTGTTTGATCTGCTCTATAGACTGACTGTTCTGCTTTTATTTCTCCTCAGTGTACCTTTGAGGGCTGTGGGAAAAGGTTTTCTCTGGACTTCAACCTGCGCACACATGTGCGGATCCACACTGGAGACCGGCCCTACGTCTGCCCTTTTGACGGCTGCAATAAGAAATTCGCCCAATCAACCAACCTAAAGTCTCACATTCTCACACACGCCAAAGCCAAAAATAACCAATGAGAACCCGGAACGCCTGCATCGAGCCACAAAGACGAAAAAACAAAACAGAAAAGAGCCTTCTAGCGGCACATGTGAAACCTCTTGAAGACAGGACGAAGAGCTTGAGACTTTAATGATTTATATTAAAAAAAAAAAATCTGACAGATTAAAAGACTTTAAACACTGAAATTCAGCTGGTTTTCCTGAGCCCCCTTTCTTCTGCTGTCACATTGGATGAGGAACGCAGTGACTATTCCCCACAGCCCCAGCCACCAACAGTCCCTTTGTTTCTCCAGTGGCATTCAGCTGCCAGAAGATGGAACCCATGGACAAACATCAGAGACTTATTTTTACCAGAGTGATCACAGAAGCAGCGCTCTATTAGTATTTTTATTTGTCGCATCGCTTTTATTTCCCTCAAGTGTGCATATTGTACACTTGACTCAGACTTTCTTTAGTAAGAATTGTGATTTTTTTTCTTTTTGTTTATTCTCTCCTGCATTATGAGATCGTACCTATGATACAAAAACCTGTTTCACACGTATGAGGAGTTTAAAAAAAAAAACAGCTGTATGTTTGCATTTCCACACCTCCTTCGGTTGTATTTTTCTCTAACCACAAAATAACCTTGTATACTTGTATTGTATGGCTGTATTAAAATTAAGTAGACATAGATAGAGGTGTGATTTAAAGTGTTAACCAATTAAACTTTTAGTCATGAGTTGCTTTATTTTTTCTATGAGCTGTTGTCACACAGATGAATGAGTAAAATGCTCACAGTTGAGGTATCTGAAGCTTACATCGAACTGACTGCGAGACCATCACTTTCTTTGTTAGAATGTAATGTACAGACGTCAACCATTACCTTTGTTGGTATTTACACCCATGTATCCCAACTGCCCACAATAAAATGGGTCATTCCAACTCTGTCCAACTACACCAGAACTTTTTACTAAGTGTGTCTTTTTGAGCCACAAATGCTGATAAGTGTCCAGAAGAGCTGCAACGAATGCTTCATTAACCCTCGTGTCGTCCTCCAGGTCAAAATTGACCCGAATTTCGCTGGATTTTGGTTGATTTTTTGTGAATGTTTTTAAACAAAATGTTAGAAGTTTTACTGATAAATATGGAATTGATTTAGATTTTTTTTGGAAGATTTTTACTCATTTTTCTGGAAATATTTACAAGAATTTTCTTGCCAAATTTGGGGGACTTTTAAAAATACAACTTTTAAGGAATTATTGGAATTTTCTTCCTGAAGGTTTTGCAAATTTTCAGACATTTGGGGACTTTTTTTGCTGAATTTTTTTGGATTATTTCAAACAAGGAAACAATTTTTTTTGGTGCCTGTAAATGAGGACAATGGGAAGGTTAATAGATCTGGGCCATTTTATAAGGAAAAAAATTGTAAATTCTGTGATTCCAGCTCCTAAAAAGTGAATATTTTCCATTTTCTTTCTTTGTTTTTGACAGTAAACTGAATATATTTAGGTTATAGATGAAAGATTGACATTTTTCACCATTTTCTACTAGCCGACAGTTAGAATAATCATTAGTTGCAGCTCTAGAAAACACTGTAGTGCAGTGGAAAGTATTAACGAGTCACATTGTGTCCTTTTATTTTAATTTAAAGCAACTGAAAGTACAGCCCTGAAGAGTTTTGCATGTTTTATTGAAGAGAACATGCAGTGACGTTGGTGTTATTGTCACCAGAAACTACTTTCCAAAGTGTTTCTAGCATGCATAAAGATGAATTTAATTCATGGTGCTGTTAATAACATCCATGTTTCTCAAATAAGTTTCATTCTTTCACAGCTCACAAGTGCCGGTAAGTAACTATGTACATTTACAAAAGTTCTGCAGTTTTACATACTTTACTTGAGTATGCTTATTTTAAATTGCTTTCTTCTTTTCCTCAACATTTTAGAGAAAAATGTTGTATTTTCCGATCCATTACATTGATCTGACAGCTGGTTAAGTTTAGACACAATTAATGCTATAACAAGATTTTAAAATACAAAACACACATTGAACCAGCTGTTTCCAACACTTTTGGCTACTGGAGTTTAGTCCTTGTTAATTCAGGGAATCTGTTCATTAATTTGTCTTTGGAGACAAGTTCTGGTTGAATTTTGACAATTTTATTTGCTGTCAGACGTGGAATTTTTTTTTGCTTTCACTCTCAGAGAAACAACTGTGAAGCAATTTCAAAGCGTCAGCATCTCCAGAAATATTATTCCGGCAGCCATGAAATTTGGTGAGGACACAGACAGAATAGCTTCCAGCAGATCCAAGTGATTGAATGTCTCCAGCAGAGGCCAAATTTTTGATTCCTGGTGCTTAAAAGTGAGGAAAAAGTGCAAAATTTTCAAACACGGTTGGCATTGAGGTCCCAGAAAGTTCCTGTAAGTGTATATATGTATAGAGGTATCCATATTTCCTACTAAACGTAATCTTTGGTCGACATCTCACCAACTTTTGATACCTCTCGAATCAGTAGAAATTGATGTGTGACAATTTAATAATACATATTTTTACTTAAATTGTATTTTTCAAGCAGGACCTTTACTTATATTGAAGTAAAGTAACTTAATACTGTATCTCAGATTCTTCAAAACCTTCTCCTCTACTGTTGTATGTTCAGGTTTTGGCTTTTTTTGGTCCATTTTTGAAGTGAATACACATTAAAACAAGCCTCTCTTTGAAAGTTGAGGCGTTCTTAGCTCTTAATTCCATTTAAACAAACAGTATCTGCCACATGTGAACGTCTGTGAAGTCTTTGAACTTATTTGTCTCATTAGGCCTTAAATGACTCGTCAGAACTTGCTAAACGTGTCAATATTTGTCATTAGAACTCATCAGCTGATGGCATCTGCTGAGCTGATAAACTCTCTGACTCTGAACAGAACACTCACCAGCCATCGGCTTCTCTTAGCAACTGACAGAAGATCTGAACATGCAGCTAATTGATGACTACAAAGCAGCAGAAGGCTATAAAAAGACATCAGAGCGCCTGCAGTGTGCAATTTCTACTGTCTAAAATGTCACTAATAGAAGGCAGTTAACGGGAACTGTGGAAGTCAAGACGAGATCTGGAAAACTTTTAGATAAAACTAGACATTATTTGGACAGAAACACAACAGAAAAACATTGAATGACTGAAGGAACAGCAGGAAAGTTTAGCTGCAACTTCATCATACACACGTGGACAAAATTGTTGGTACCCCTCAGTTAAAGAAGGAAAAACCCACAATTCTCACTGAAATCACTTGAAACACACAAAAGTAACAATAAATAAAAATTTATTGAAAATTAAATAATCATAAACAGCCATTACTTTTGAATTGTTGATTAACATAATTATTTAAAAAAACAAACTAATGAAACAGGCCTGGACAAAAATGATGGTACCTCTATAAAAGATTGAAAACTATTTGACCAGAGTGACATGATTAACTCAGGTGTGTCATTTAATTGACATCACAGGTGTTTCCAAACTCATAATCAGTCAGTCTGCCTATTTAAAGGGAGACAAGTAGTCACCCTGCTGTTTGGTGAAAAGGTGTGTACCACACTGAACATGGACAACAGAAAGCGAAGGAGAGAATTGTCCCAGGACATCCGAAAAAAAATTATAGACCAACATCTTAAAGGTAAAGGCTATAAGACCATCTCTAAACAGCTTGAAGTTCCTGTGACAACAGTGGCTCATATTATTCAGAAGTTCAAGACCCACGGGACAGTAGCCAACCTCCCTGGACGTGGCCGCAAGAGGAAAATTGATGACAAATTGAAGAGACGGATCGTTGGAATTGTATCCAAAGAGCCCAGAGCAACCTCCAAAGAAATTAAAGGTGAACTCCAAGGCCAAGGTACATCAGTGTCAGATCGCACCATTCGTCGTTGTTTGAGCCAAAGTGGACTTCATGGGAGACGACCAAGGAGGACACCACTGCTGAAAAAAACTCATAAAAAAGCCAGACTGGAATTTGCAAAAATGCATGTTGACAAGCCACAAAGCTTCTGGGAGAATGTCCTTTGGACAGATGAGACCAAACTGGAGCTTTTTGGTAAGGCACATCAACTCTATGTTCATAGACTGAAAAACCAAGCATACGAAGAAAAGAACACTGTCCCTACGGTGAAACATGGAGGAGGCTCAGTAATGTTTTGGGGCTGCTTTGCTGCATCTGGCACAGGGTGTCTTGAAAGTGTGCAAGGTACGATGAAATCTGAAGACTATCAAGGCATTCTGGAGAGAAATGTGCTGCCTAGTGTCAGAAAGCTTGGTCTCAGTCGCAGGTCATGGGTCTTCCAACAGGACAACGATCCAAAACACACAGCCAAAAACACCCAAGAATGGCTGAGAGAAAAGCGTTGGACTATTCTAAAGTGGCCTTCTATGAGCCCAGATCTGAATCCCATTGAACATATGTGGAAGGAGCTGAAACATGCCATTTGGAGAAGACACCCATCAAACCTGAGACAACTGGAGCTGTTTGCTCATGAGGAGTGGGCCAAAATACCTGTTGACAGCTGCAGAACGCTCATTGACAAATACAGAAATCGTTTAATTGCAGTGATTGCCTCAAAAGGTTGTGCAACAAAATATTAAGTTATGGGTACCATCATTTTTGTCCAGCCCTATTTCATTAGTTTGTTTTTTTTAATAATTATGTTAATCAACAATTCAAAAGTGATGGCTGATTTTGATTATTTAATTTTCAGTAAATTTTTATTTATTGTTACTTTTGTGAGTTTCAAGTGATTTCAGTGAGAATTGTGGGTTTTTCCTTCTTTAACTGAGGGGTACCAACAATTTTGTCCACGTGTGTATAAGCCAACGTCTGAGTCTGCAAAGCAACAAAAGCTGCGGACAGATCAAGTTCAAATTAAAGTTCGTGGATCAAATCACTGCAGGTATGATCAGAGGAAAGAAGGAGCTGCATTTGATTAACAACACTGCTATAGTTCTTTGGGGGTATTTTAGCAGCCAGTAGCACAAGAATGGATTCCAACAAATATCAGACAATAATGGCTGTCCGGTTTTTAAAACATGACAGTGATCCAAAGCATTATTGGAATGGTTCTGACTTCAAACTGTTTAGAAATGAACAGAACTTAACAGAGGCGGCTACAAGCAACAAAAATAACCCAACACACCAAATGCACTGATCAAATAAAACTCATAACTGGCCTGACAAACTAAAAACAGCAGGGGATCCATATATCCTGGCTCGTCAGACCAAACGAACACAGCAGGGGGGAAATAAACACCTAAACTAACTACAAATTCCACAAAACAGCACGGTTTGTTCTGGTAATCAAAATGAGCACTGTCCAAAAAAAACCTTAAAATCTATCCAAATACCCAACATGAGTCAAATGAATAATGCAGTGTTGAAGTCAAATAAACCTGGTCCACCCCTTGAAGTGGCAGCGCTTGGTACGGCCCAGTTAGCAGCTTTGGTATAAGACTCTGCTGCTTCTCTGGTGCCATTTTTGCGCCAAAAGCGGTCAGAAGACCACAGCAGCAGAAGACTGGATACACCAACAGCAGTAAGACAAATAAAGACTGAGTACGACTTTAAAACTTAATGTGCGCTACAAATAGAACTTAAGTACTGCAACAGATGCTAATTAAACCATGAGTGTGTTGTTAAACTGGAGTGGTTTATGGGGTTACTGACTTTATGGCTGGATGGTTCACAACGGTCGACACCTAGAACACCATGAACCACTATTTCAGGGTAAGAAGTGTTTACTCAAGGTTAGTGTTTGTTATCAGAGGATAACAAGCACTGTTATTTGGACTCCTGGATGTCTCTCTCCTCTCTAACTACGCCACAAACAAAGGAAATCTCCCCATCTAAGCCAAAAATAACCTCCGTTTCTTTGTGTCTTTAGAGCTAAAGTTCTGCTCAGTAACTATGATGTGTTGTTGTTTTGATGCACTTAGAGTTGACAACATAGTCGAAGCTTTTAAATCCAACGCCACCATTTCTAGTTATTGATTTGATTTATTTCAGACATGCCACAGAATCATAAAGGCAAAAGAGGAACTAAACAAAAAACAACCAACACAAACCTAAAATGTCTGAAAATGAGTATAATGAAGGTGAATTTTTAGCATCTACATGCTACATATCTGTTCTCATATCTTACTGCAGCTATACAATAGTTTTACTTATTTAAACCAACAATTCGAAAAGAGTTGTTTTTACCTTGCTGACATGTTTCGACAGCTTCTGCTGTCTTCCTCAGAGCGTCATCTGACGTTTGGTGACGTGTCCTTTTTATCACGTGGTCGGTTTGACAGATCTGTCAGAATCTGTCAAACTGACCACGCCTCCCACCGTCCGGTGGTCTCCGGAGGATGGTGTCCCAGGTATGCGAAAGGATGTAGGCCCCCTCGTCCCGGTTCATAGTATGGCCCGCCCGCTTCCTGATCTCGATGGCTTCCTTGATCCATCGTCTCTGTTTGTTAGTCTCCGAAGTTATGATCCTCCCCCCGTCCCAGTCCATAACGTGGCTCTCTCTTCTGCAATGATCCGTGATGGCTGATTTTTTTTATTTTCGTGTTCAGCTTTTTCTTTTTGTGCTCTTGTAAGACGTCCAGTAGTTTCCTTTTGGCATTCTGTTTGGTGTTCCTTTCTTCTTGTTTTGAATGACCTGCCTGTTTCACCAATGTATGTTTTGTTATATGATTTGCACGGTATTTCATAGATGATGTTACATTTATTGTCCGGTTCTATTCTGTCTTTTGGATGAACTAATAGCTGCCGGAGTAAAAACAACTCTTTTCGAATTGTCGGTATAAATAAGTAAAACTATTGTACAGTATACAATGACAAAATGAACCTAATCCAACTCTTACTGCAGCTGTTGTATGTTATCAGGGAGCTACTTTTATGACACAACTTTCCAATTTATTAATTAGTATTTTATGATTTACACTACCAAATGCTTTTTCAGAGCTATAAAACTCCTACCCTAAATTTCTTCTTGTCAGTGGATGCTGTTATTTCTTGTGTTGGCTCCAATAATAGCGCCATTGCTGTTGATCTGTTTGATCTAAATCCACATTGACTGCCCATTAATATTTATTTTTTGTCAATAAATAAATGGTGTAACCTTTAAATAAATAACTTCTCCAACCTTGGAGAATCGTGGAAGCCTTGACACTGATCTGTAATTAGACAAAAATGTGATCTTTCTCTTTTTTTTCTCCAAGTTCCTGCAATAGAAAGCTGCCTGATAATCCAGTGATGTAACGCTAATATGGACAATATTTCTACTTTTGACACTTTTTACTGCTTGTCTGTGAATGCGTTTTTGCATAAGTACAATTTTTAATGCAGGATCATAACTTTCCCATCCATATTCTTCCATCAATCCAGAGTCGGGCTGCTTTGGCAGCAGCTATGTAGGTCATTCCAGGCTTTCGTCTCTTTAGTAATGTTTTCCATTTCTTCCTGAGGTGTTCCCAGGCCAGATGAGATATATAATTCCTATGGTAAGTTCTTTGTCCGCTCTAAGTTGCCTGGAAAAACATCCAAAACAAGTCACCCCATCACTTAACTTTCACTTAATGCAGTGTTTTTGCATCCTATTTGTGCTGAATTAATGATAAAATGCCACACATATTGGCTTCCTGTTATCAACTAATGTTAACAGTCTGATCACACGGTGTCTGAGCAGCCGTCTGACACTCCAAGACCTCCGAGTTTCTGCCTTCAGGCCTGTTCGACGTTACAGAACTCACCCTCTGAGTGTCAGTCCTTGCGGTTGCCGTGAAAAACCTCGTTTCCCCAAAACCTTTTCGGAGAACTAAAGGAAGTGAAATGTACACCCTCCACAAAGACAGCGCGTTCCACTGCTTCATTCATATTTAACTCTGGATAACAGACGCTCTGAAGGCTGCGTGAGCTCGGTGGGATTTCCTTCCTTTTCCTTCCTTCTCAGTGCAGTTTTTTTTTTTTTTTGACAAATCTTTTCCTTTTTCTGCTCAGGCAGCAGGATTAGCACAACTGTCCACTTCAGCGTCCTGCTAAGACGCTGCTCTTTAAGGCCGGATCCTGGTCGTCCTGCTGCCCCCTTCAGGCTACAAACCTCCAGCTCTGGAAACATCAAACATGAAGTGTTTTTTTTTTCCTTTTTCTTGTCTCCTGTCTCACAGAAACATCCAAGGTAGAACAAAAGTAGCTGCTTTGTCTTGCTGTTAAGGCCACAGATTGATTTAGCTCGTTCTTGATGTCTTATTGGCGTTTTTAGGCCTCAGACAGCTGCTTCAATTTAAATTCACATCCATTTCTTCTTCTTACCTGAGAACAACTTCGACTGGAGTGATGTTTGTGCCTACCCTCCTTGAAAGACATGCAAAGTGTGATTCAGGCATGATTCCACTTGGGGGTCTGTGCCTCTCCACGCTTTTTTTTCATTCTAAGGGAGCATTTATTTATGGGATTGCTTGTTTTGATTGACAAAGGCAGGGCAGAGTAAATGCGCTACTTGTTATGCAGCTGAAGTCTGTCAAGCCTCCAACACCTGCTCTCTTTCAGATGCTTATTTCATTATGGCTTCTCTCTCCCAGGAGTCAAAGCACTTGTTTTCTTGCTTTCTTTCTTTTTTTTTCTTCTTTTTTTCTTAATCCTGTGCTGCATGTTTACCTGGATGTTATTCCACTTTCTCACTTTTTCTTGGCCGAGTTTCAGCTTATTTGCAGCTGAGTGTGATCTCACCTGCAAATCTCCACACCAGAATTTTCCTTTCATTAGTTATGTGTCTGTCTTTTTTCCTGCATGTTGCTGCAAACAAAGGTTTATCACACCGAGGCGAACCAGGAAACCCACAGTCGCTCCGCTAAAAACCCTCCTTCATGCGCGAGCCGAGACTAAATCAGGAAATCCGGGCAGATCAACCCTCAGCCCTCTGCGGTTTATTATTTCACATTTTTATTTATTTTTCTTAATAACTCAGGACTTCACATGGGTTTCTGCTCGGCTTTAGTCACACACTTGTAGGTTTAAATAAATCCTGAGGCAAATAAAAAACATTGATTTTTGCCTTAAATCTCGCCCATTAA
Source organism: Acanthochromis polyacanthus (assembly GCF_021347895.1). Classification (NCBI taxonomy): domain Eukaryota; kingdom Metazoa; phylum Chordata; class Actinopteri; family Pomacentridae; genus Acanthochromis; species Acanthochromis polyacanthus. The sequence goes on from NC_067128.1 coordinate 5,981,657, forward strand.
AGCTGAACTAAACTTAATTGTACAAATGCAGAAGTGACTTTTATGCACCTTACCTTCTCTCCATCCTCTGTTGCAGATAATGAAAGCCTGTCAGTGACTATTACACTTAACTCCTCAGCTGCTCCTTCACAGTCAATTTGATGTTAAGACATGCAGAACAGCATTACCTCAATTCCACCCAATCTGCAGGTCAAATCTCTGAACTTAAATCTGCTCCAGACGTGTTTTAAAACCTCTTGAAGTGCCTCTTTTTTATTTTTTTTTTATTTTTTTTTTGCGGTGGGCACAGCTAGAGATGCTATTTCCATGCAGAAAATATGTTGCCAAGGTAACAGAGGAGAGAGCATGTGTGTGTTTCTGTGTGTGTGTGTGTTGAGGCTGAGATACCCCCTGAATACCAGGACTGCTGCTGCTGCAAACACAACCGATCCAACCCGCCAGCACAACCTGCACACAATCCCAGGGACGTCTTTGAACCCTCTAAATGTCAAGACAGTTTGTTTCTTCTACATTTCTGTCTTTATTTGCTCAATTGTCACAAAGCACAGCCTGTAATTCACCTTTCAGCTTCATGTTCTCTCTGCATCTCACCCTCTTTCTCACCTCTTGCTCCCCTTATCGGTTCTCTTCGACTCTTCCTATATATAGACCGACTGCATTTTGTTCTCTCTCATTCCTCTGCTTCAGATTCAGGTTTTTTTCCCCTCTCAATCTGCTTACATCTGTCTCCTCTCTCATCCTCCCTCTGTGCCTGTCAAGCTCAAATTTATTTCACCGCCATGACCGTAATTAAGCACACGCTGCTGCTGCTGCTGCCAAAGCAGGTTCTGCAGGGTTTGCAATGCAACTTAAATCATTCTGGATTTAAATGAGAAAAGACAGTAAATTAGCACATTACTGCACAATATCACAGCTCAAAACACATTATATCTCCACTATAATCCACTTGTGTCGTACCCGCTTTGATCTCGTTGCCTAATTATCGTCATGCTTCATGTAGGGCTGAAACCAGAGATTATTTTAGATTAGTGGACTGTCAGAAAATAGTGGAAAATGTCCATCAGTGTTTGATAAATGTCTCGTTTTGTTCAGTTTACTGTCACACAGCAGTAAAGAAACAAGAAAATATTCATACATTATAGGAGCTACAATCAGATTTCTGACTTTGTCTGTTTCCCTGCAGCTTCATATACATTCAGCTCCTGCAAGATTTTGGAAATGCAAGTATTTTTTTGAGGTTTTAAACATTCACATCCTTGTATTTCACCCATTTAATATCAACTGTTTTGTGAAACATTTGTGATTGCATCTTCAAGTGTTTTCTAGCTTTCTGTGCATCATTTTAAAATTAGTAATGTTTGGGATTTGTGTCTCCAGTTGCAGATTTACTGGTTATCTAAGATGGTGGACCAGCATTTGTTTTTGCAAATTAAAATGAACCGATTAAATATTAAGACTGTTGGTGTTATTTTAATAGTTGATGACTAATCGATTCGTGCTTGCATCTCAAGTCTTTTAGTGTTCTAAAAGGTAGCAACAAGTAAAATTCACCAGTATTATCATTATATAAAACATATACAACGTAAAGAATACAGAAAACCGTCTATTTTGATCTGCTGTCAGCGGTTTAAAGTCATTTTTCACATAAAAAGTCCCAAAAATGACTCAAATGTCAGGATTTCTTTTCTGTTTTCTCTGTTTTGTACCATTATAAATTCAACATCTTTGGGATTCCAGATATTGATTGGACAAAACAAGCAATGTGATGAATAAAAACAACACCGTGGAGTGGAGCTACATGTAAGCTGTTTTGAGCCCAAAAGCCATTATTTTCAAGGAAAAAAATAAAAAGAATATAGTTTCGATACAGAGAGAGAGAGATGAGTTTTTCGTGGATTAATCGATGACTGAAGAGCGACTTTGATGCTTTTCTTGGTGGAAAACTAAAAGTGAATGCATTTACTTAAACACAAGACATGTAATTTCTGCTGCTTTCAGTCAAAATGACAATAAAAGATGTAGTTTGATGAACAATGAGAGTCGTCTTCATCACCGTTGCTGATTCGAATCTTTCGAACACGAATCAGGCAGAAATCACGTTCACAGGCGAAATATTAAAGCTGTTAACGTTTAGTCACACATATCAAGGATTTAGTTTGTAATGTGAGACGTTTCTATCTAAAGATCATGCTTTTGTTCTCCTTGTCAGCTAATGTGTATTTTCTTCTTCTTGTAGAATGTTAATGCTGTCGTACTGGAATTGTACATTTTCTTTTCGACCTGTTGGCAGATGACGAGTAACGCACCATTAAAATGAAGTAGGTTGACACTAATCGAGGTGAGAGAAGCGACACAGGTGTCACCTTCATTCCTGCTGCTCTGATTCCTCCTGTGTGCAGGTTTTAGTGGTGAGCCGACACATTTTTGTGGTTTAGTTAGGATTATTTTATTGTCAAAGTAACGTATGGGTAAATCATTGAATTTTTATGTACGTAAATAAGGAATTTATTAGATTTTCATTACAAATTGCTGATTCACAAGCAAAATATGGGTCTGGCAATAGTATATAGTTTCTTTTGTGCAGTTCAGGAGGAGTAGCAAACTTTAAGAATGCTTTCTTTAATAATAATGTTTCTAATAATGCGCTGTTAAATTAACAGGCAGATGCTGTTTGGGTCAGATTATCCAGTTAATCTGAGTTGTTGGTGCAGTGAGAGTCCACCTACTAATTTACTGTGATCTCATTTAAAGGTTTTGTTGTGGCACTTGTGGTAGTTTGTATGTCTTTCTGCTGGAAAATGTAATTATTCTCCATGTAGTTTTGGTTATTTGGTGAGAGCACACTGCTGGTCCAACATAAGGGTTAGTAAGTCACAGACTGACACACCTCAGTTTCTTATTTTACATTAAAGGTCACTAATTATCTAATGTGCACAGACTAATGCAGATCCATTTACCATGTTGGTTATCTGGGAGGAGAGTTGGTAATGTGCAGGGGAAAAGTTCACCATTAGGCAATATATGTTTACTTTAAGTATAACTGCAACACCAAAAATTCTGTGTGATGATTTATCTACCATAAAATGCTTTTAATTGTTCCTCAGCTATGTATTTTGGTAACTTTATTTATTAAAGTAGTCACGTTCTGTAATGCATCCATATCCTGCGGTAAAACAAAGAAATCTCCCCGACAAAAAAAACTTGATCTGACAGAAAACTATTTTAACTTCAGTAAACAGATGAGACTTTAACAGTTAAATAATTATGAGCTGTGATGAAGCTCAGGATTCAACCGCTTGACCTGCAGCAGATAAACTGTGACTCTATGTGACAGCTCACCTGTCTGAGGTCAAATTCACAGCTGCTGTTACATCCTGATCCTTCCTGACTCCATGTCGGGGAAATCTTATAATTTTAAAACCCTTTTCGCACGGGATTAATATTACCTGGGGACCTCTGGTAATTTGTGAATTATCCCCACATGTCTGTGTTTCTTGCAGTGCATTCGTACGGGTTAAGTGTGTATTTTATTCAAATTTACTGACATTATAAAGAAGATACGATGTCAAATCTGTGCATGGCTGATGGGATGTCTGGTGATACCTGCTGTGTCCAACATGCTGAACGACAGTGTCGTCAGGACAACATAATTTGTGCTTTTCAAAACCCTTAGGTTAAAAGGCTATGTTGTAACAACACTATTGTTAGGGTGTCATTAGGTTTAGGCACAAAAACCACTTGATTAAGTTCATGGAAAGATTGTGGTTCAGGTTAAAATAATCACTGTTATCATGGTATGTAGTCGTCATAGCAACAGTGAATATGTCAAAGCAGCAACGTGACTAAAGAACAGCGGGCAACTGATTGTTGTGTTAACAGAGCGTTTGTATTAAGCCTGTTGAAAGATAGGCCAAGAAAACGTTTTTACCGCATGCTGCTACGCATGTCGTTCATCTAAATATCTTCAGAAATTTCCTTCTTCTTCTTGATCTGATTTCCGTTTCTGCTATTGGTCCACAGGCCTGTCGTGTATCGGCCTACTCGTGTATTTACACCTAAAATGCTCTCGATAATTTCCCCCACAGCCTCCATAATTCAACCGGGAAAGAGGTAGAAAAAGGCGTGCAATTAAAAAAATATATATAAACAACTAAAATACCCCCCAATCACTGAGATGCAGATTCGTATGGGACTAGTATTATCACAGGATGTCGGTGTTTGGTGAAATATGGTAGATAATTTGAGGTGAACTTTTCACTTTTCAAATGACAGACATGATGCATTCATACGGGACTAAGATCACAGACATCCTCAGCAATTATTACAAATTGCCATTAGTCCTGAGGTAATACTAATCCCATGCTGTTTTGAATGAATGTGCAGTGAATTATTTTCTCTTTTAAAGACACTTATACTTACACTTAAAGATCCTGCTGCTGTCTGATGTTGTTTAATTAACTCAGAAGAAAAACTCCAAAACAACTGGAGGCAACAAACTAAACTTGAGCTCCTGTAAATGTTTTGAGGTTTGTGTTTTGCCTGAACTAAAAAAAAACGGCAGAAACTATGCATTTTAAACTCTGTGATTCTACATGACCGTTAAAATCATCTAATGCTGCTTTAATTGCACTGGAACATCAGGGTTGCATTCACTGAAATTTGGACATCAGAGTTCCTGTGCTACTGAGATGTGAGGTACCTCTGACTCTGTATCTTCACAATTGGAAAAATCATTAAACCAAACTATTAAAACTCTATTTTAAGTGTGTAAACCAGCTCTACCTCAACCAGCTTTGCTGCTTATGTATCAGCTCATCAGTAAAACAAATCTAATCCTGTAATCTACAGCAGTTTTAGTCCTTTTATACTTTTAACATGTAGAAAATTGAAGGTTTAGTTGTAATGCAGCAGTTCATATTGTTCTAATGCTGTTATTACCTTTAATAGTTAGCATTATCATTAATACAAACAACAATACTAGTCTGTCGCAGCACTGATGACAGTGTTTTCAGCCTAAGTGTGTGGGTTTATTTTGGTGAAGCTCTTTTTGTGTCTCTGCAAACTGAGAGTAAAATTGTGCTTTTTCTACCTCCTGTTTTTGGCACGCTGACTCTCACTGTCGAGTCTGTTTTCTTTCTGCTGCCAAATTTGTGTCCACAGCGTCAATGGGCAGATTTTGATCGTTCACACTGTTAGTGTCTTTTTCTGGTGGCTCACCGTCCCCAGATAACCTGCAGACTGTCTATTGTCTGTTCGGATGACTTCAACAGTTTCCAGTTTACTTTATATTCTTATCGCAGATGTAGAAAGGTTCAGATACTGTTGTCTTCCTTTTGCTGTTATTCGGTTTGTTCAGATTGTGTGAGCCCGGGTCTGTTGTTCTGTCTCGTGTTGTATTCTAAATTAGCATTGTAATTCCAGTTATTTTCTCTCTCCCATCTGCCTCTGGCTGCACCCACACCGAAATATTTTCATTTTAAAATTTAAAAAAAAGACAATCAATCAGTCAAACCTTTTTAGCATTCAGAAATCATCTTTGAGCATACTAACGAGAGTTGCAACCAACAATTATTTTAATTGTCAATTAATGTGTGGATTACTTTTCCAATTAGTTTCTGGGTCCATCAGAAAATGGTGGAAAATGTCGGTAAGTTTTTATCAAAGCTCTACCCAAAGATATTCAGTTTACTGTCATAGTGGAGGAAAAAAAAAAGAAAATATTCACATTATTCATCCATATTCATTAATGGATTATCAAAACAGCTGGCAATGAGTTTATAGTTGACAGCTACTTGATGAATTAATAACATGCCTGAAAACACACATCACATGTTCAGTCACACAGACTGGGCTCACAGGTTTTAATGCAAACGTGTTTCTGGTTTCATAATAACTGTCAATATAAAACTGCAGGATTTTTGAAGTCCATGGGATATATCTTACATTAATTTCTATTAAAAGTAAAAAGAACTCATGTTTTTTTATGTTAGTTATGATCATGTCTTTACAAATTACAGAATTATTTATTATGGAAACAATCACTTCTTCATAAAAAATGACTGGATATCACTAAAATGCCAACTAAATAATGGTCCAAATTTAATAACGACCACCTTCTAATTTGCTAAACAATAATAAAATTAGCTTATTCAAAAATAGTTTTGATTGTGTTCTTTCTATTGTTGAGATAATCATGACAGATGTTTCTTTTTTGGCAATATATCTAATTTTATATGGAAAATAACAAATTGTATCTGTGTCTGAGAAATCACTTTCAACTAAGTTATGCATTACAAAAACACCTCTCAAGGAAGTGTCAATTCCAGATCACATGACCTGCTCCACATGATGTCATTTCCTCCTGAAGAAAAGACTGGAAAGACTCCAAGGCTTTCTGACTTATTTAAATATAAAATAGTCAACAGGTTTACGACAATATCTTTATAAATAACTTTCAATTTCAATTTTACTCAATTGTGTATATATAATATTTAGAAGAATCTGTGTGTAAAAATGCCATGTGGTGTTTGCTTATAGGCGGCCATGTTGATTTGAGGCCTGAAAACAGCAAAAATGTCAACTATGATACAAAAGGTCCCACAATTATATATTGACCCATAAGTTTATGAAGATACTAAAAATCTCCATTGATGTTTTTATTCCATCTATTTGTTTATTTAAGATGGACTATGATGCTTAATATGCATCAGTCCCTGAACCAATAACGTCTGGCCATTTCGTTGCATCCAGCTGACCCTAGAGATTGGATCATAACAATTGGCTCCATTTTTAAGCACCGAACATTGCCGTTTGGTGCTTTTGTCATCACTCCCAAAAGACTACAATGCTTTATAACTAAAACAGGCTTATCGGTGTTTCCAAAAGTTGTCTAAACTGTTGGCGTTATGTGGATGCCAGATGGAAAGGTAGCACAAGTTATGTATTTTAAAGTGAAAATGTGTAAATGTGGATGTAGCTGCAGTGTCTTCTCATCAGGCTCCACATGTCAATCACAAATCAACCTTTATTTCATTAATGCTTCATTTCCATATCCTCATCACGTTCTCGCTCTTCAAAAGATCCGCAGCACCTGCATTTCAAACCACTGAGCGTACGTTTGTTCTCGCTCTGCATTGCAAACGTGGTCGCAGTCAGATCAAAAAGACCTTTAAAGACTTGTTTATGAAGAGCTACCTGACATTCTCAATTCCACCATCAGCCGCGGCTCCGTCCCATCAGCCGCCAAGGATGACAACTGATCAAACAATAGCTGTGGGGCCACTGCGGCATCTTTCCTCCACGTCCGTCCCCATGTGTTCCAGCATGTACGATTTGTACGCTCAATTCATGTTAAATGTGACACCACAGTTTGATATCTCAACTTAACAAGCACACTTAAATGAGATCACTCTGAGCAATAAATAAGATTAGCGCAGAGAAACACAGTCGATTCATAATCCTAGTGTGAGCCGGGTGTGAAGAGGCCTAAAGCCATGCAGACTTGTGTGAGAGGATGCAGGAATTATTCTCCAGGATCTGAGCGAAACCATGCAGGAACATGTAAATGTTTAGGACTGCTCGGCGTCAAAATAATGTGGCCCACGACCTTCCGACAGCTCCCCATCCTCTATTACCAGAAGCCTGAAGTGATAACAAGATTAGCATAAGCACGTTTAGTAAGTCGGTGTGAATGGGATCCTTAAAGAAGCTTAACTGTCCCCCCTTCGCCAGAGCTTGATAGATAGTCGACGGCTGACTGGCACATCTGCTCAGCTGCTGCACTGTTCTCTTTGCGATCTTGCAAATCGATGAGAGATCCATCATTGGGGACGCACAGTGCAGAGGAGGAGAGCAAATCGCTTCTGTAAGAGATAGCAGCTATCAGGCAAATGGGCAGAAAATGGTTCCTAATGGTGCCTGGTATGTCTGGTGTAAACTGCAGCCGGCCTCTTTGTCGTCCATCACCCCCGAGCATATGTAACTGAAGGAGGCGAAGGAGAGGGAAGCATCTGTTCGTTCAGCGTGGGAACAGCTCCGGGGGCGACACGATAATCTGGGTTCACGTCAAACCGAATCTTGTGGCGACGCAGTGTCTCTCTACCGAGTCTGTGTGTCAAACAGTGGAATCCACTCAGCCGGCAACCCCCAGTGGGTGACCTTCGCCTGGCCAGCTCCTCCGCCGCCTGATGGGATTTCAGAAATGCTCGCTCATTTTCTCCCCCGGCTTTGTCAGAATCCTGCCGGTAATTGAGGCTCAGTTGACTCGAACGCCGGGATCATGAAAAATGAGTGAGTCCAAACCTTTCTCCGGCTCCTGGTGAGCAGTTAGCATCACTGTGGTGATCTAGTCATGAGTAGAAGTGGACGGTAACAGTCGGTGCTGAGTAAACGAGGAAGTCTTTAGTTTGGATTTAACCATTTCAATTTTCTCCCTTCATACTCAGACTTGCTGTTTTCCCAGAAACAGTAATCACATTCACTATTACTGAGCCATGATGTTCATTCTGGACCATTTACTCCTCTCAGTAATGCATACTCTTTGGAATTGACAGTGCATATTTTACAAAGTGCCCCCTCCATATATATATATATATATATATGGGTATCGGTGGTGTTTTTGTTGCTTTCTGACCTCGCGCTGTCTTTACATGTACTCCAGGAATAACAATGCTTTCCAGGGAGTCGGTGTTTCCTGTGTAATTCTGTCCACTGCTGCCTGCTGTGCAGAGATAATGAAGCTCTGAGCCGCAGAGTAAAAGGTGCTAACACACTTGTTGAAGGACTGCCGTTTTCTTCAATTAAGCTTTCCTGTTCCTGTCTGACTATGAAGCTAATAGGCTCTTCAGTTTGTTGATCTCTTTAAATAAGACAATTGACCACAAATTGCATACATCAGTGCTCCAGTGTGATTTCCCCCTGGCAACGTTGCTGTCATTAGGAGCTGGCAGTTGTGGCTTCAGAGGCCATGTTGGTTTGAGAAGCTTCATAAAGGGACTCGTCATATCAGAATCAGCTCATACAAATGAATCACATTAGCAGTGACAGTAGAAATAAATTTAACTGCAGAAGCTTCTGTTGAGAAGAGGCAGAAGTGTTCATCAGAATATCTGTGAGTATTAGTATTCAAATCAATATAGATTATTACTTGAACAGTTATTGAATGTTACAATATTCCACCGTTTCTTATTTATTTATTTTTGGCATCCTTACTGCCACATTTTCTTTTTCTTTTTTTTTAATTAGTCTACAGAAAACGCAACTCTGTAAGTCGACAGATTGGTTCTTTAGATTTGTTGAGTATGAAACCTCAGAAATCTGCCATATTTTTTGAGATTGTCACAAGTTTATTCATCCGTGGTTCTGACTGCTTATTTTTCTTATGTATTCTAGAATTTAAAAAAAAAAAACGCCATAAAGTCATTTAAAAAACATTAAAAACAAAAAAGAAATAGTGGTATTTGTTTTGCATTTTGTATTTATACCTCAAAATCTACCCTGACATTAGTTTATTCTGTGATTAAAATGGTCTTTGCTGTTCTTAATCCACTTTGAAGATGTTTAAATTATGCACTACTTCACCCTCGAAAACTGTTAATGCAAGGCTACACTTCATGCATTGAAGATTTATAATATTTAATTCAGATTGTTATTATCTTCTAAATCCACTGTTGTGTGTTGTAGAATTTATATGCTCTGCTGAGTTTTAAGGTTAAATATACCAAAACTTTAGTAAAGAACAGACTCTTTACTTTCCTTTTTGTCTGTACGAATCAGATTTTTTTTTCAAACACTAAAACATGTAATGATGTGTACTAGAGGTGTAAAGATAAACCGATACAAATCGATAATCTGTTCTCACCTTTAGAGATATGAATACATCGAGGACCGGTTGATGTCCATTTAAAAACGTATGAATCAGTTTATTTGAGCTCTGCTACTAAAGATGGCCGCCCAAGTCTCTCAGGACTCTCGCGGTGATGTATTACGAGAGTTTCGTTCTTGTAGCATGTTAGCGGGAAGCGGGTAACTCTCACACAACAGCATGGCTGATGGCACCGAAACAATTTACAGTGCACCCTCAAATCTCAAATCGAAAGTTTGGAAGATCTTTGGATTTTTCAAGAAGGATGGAAAGTTGGATAAAAGTCTGGCCGTTTGTAAAGTGTGTAAAGCAGCGATTAAGTACACCGGGAGCACCACTAATCTTAGCATTCATCTGTCGAGACAGCACGGAGACATCTACGCGGATGACCAGGGATCTGTGGACGGTACTGCTACCAAAGCTAGCCATTTGTAAACACTGAATAGTTATGTGTTGAAAAGCACTATTGCACTGAAGTGGTCAATGTTAATATTTTTTCATATGATGCATTAACAGTCTGATCGGTTTGTTTGAAAAATAAACAGAATGACATTGTTCTGACCTCATACATTCTTTCATTTTTTCACCACAAACAGATTTAAAGTGCATCAAATTGTAATGTATTAAAATGTATCCTTGGTGAATCATATCGTAAGAAATGTATCCAGATTCGTATCAGATCGCCACCTAAGATAGAGATACACACCCCTAATGTGTACATTTGGATGTAGTTAACTTTAACAAATCATGTCAAATATACTGACAACTTGAGCGCCAGGGAAATATTGAAGTTCCTTTAAAGTTAACTAGCACTGCCGAATAATTCTTAGCAAAGATATGAAGTTGGTATAACAATTGAAAATCTGGTATTTGAACATAATCAAATTACTTTTTTGGCAAATAACATGCTGACTTTAAATTCTTATTAAACTAATCTAACGTGAATGAAGCACTTAGCTTTGACAAGTGATAATTAATTTAGAAAAAGGGGCAAATCACATCTTATTCTGATTATTTGAGACGTTCAAATCAAGTAAATCCGTCACCTCTTTGGCAGTTTTGCCATCCCACACAACCCAATGGCAACATATTTTGACCATAATGCAATTTCAGTCATAATATTAATGATTTTAAAGAGCAAAACTTACAGCAGCAGCGCCACATTTTTTGTTGTTGCTTAATTAATTGACTGTTACAAGTCCTTATGGTGTGTTTCTACTTTCCTTCCTGCCTGCATAATCAAATAATAAAAGTTAGTGACCAGACAAATTGCCTCTTAGGACCCCAGATAATTTTTTTTATGCAGAAAAAAATAAAATAACCAAGATATCAGTTTCTGTGCCTCCCCAGTGTGAGTCACAGTCTCAGCCTGAGCGTCCTCTTCAAAGCTGTCTGGCTCTGCTTAACGTTTGAAAATGAACACAGATGAGCATGGATGCAGCCTGAGGACGGATCGGTCTGTCGGTAGACTCACTGAGACTGGCAGCGGGAGGTGGGCGGGTGGTGATAGGTTGGAGGGCTGTTCAGGAGCATGGCGGGACTCCTGCAGTGGAGAGGAGTGAGTCAGCACAAGACTGGAGCAGAGAGGGTGGGTCAAAGTGTGGCGACGGGACCAGACAGGGGCCAGGAGGCTCGTTTATGGGGGTTGTGGCCGGTGCAGGGTTGTGAAGGGGAACGTGTGCTTCTGCTCTGGACTCGCTCTGCTTGTTGCCAGACCTCCAGCCGAGGTCCGTCACCCACACCTCTCCCCTTCCCACCTCACCCGCCTCCTCCCTGTGAAGGTGCACTGAATACCGAAGAGCCAGAGGCTGCATGGCTGCTTTACAAAGGCTGCTCTTTTCTCTGTCTCATGCTCTCCTCGTTCTTGTTCTGCTCTACATTCCTTCGTTCGCTCGGCTCCCGGTGCCCTCTTCCCTCGTCTCGCTTTCTTCTCCGTCTCCCTCTCCATTTCTTCCATCCTCACCCCTGCCTCTCTGCCTCCCACCCCTTCCCTGTGTATTTGTTTCATAAAACCCTTCCATCTCTCCTTCCCTCTCTCCCTCCAGGATGCATCTATTATTAACACACACCTCTGGCTCTCGCCAAAGACTCAACCAAGGTTCGGGCCAAGCTCCTCAGCATTTTAATCACCCATAATGAGTGAGAAATGATGAATAAAAGTGCCTGCATGCGGCCTGTTTGCGTGACAGCAATTAATTCCTGTCTTAAATACTGTATGTGCAGCTCATCATCGCGTATTTTCTCGGCCCGATGTGCTGCATCCCTCGAGATTTCCTGCTGCGAGAAGCATGTTGTGTAGAAAAATCAATCAGGGAGCATCCAGACACCAAAATACACAGTGAATCAGAGCTGGTGTTCTGCTGGATAATGCATATCATGTTAGCGTTGCTCTCGGGCGGACGATACCGTAGCCGTGGAATTAGTCGTGCACGGGTTCCCACTGCGGAGGTTGTGTTTAACCTCTCCTGCGGCAGGTTTCTGCAGTGGCACATTCAAGCCGTTGTCATACGAGTTGCAGAGATGCTCGGGCTGAGCGTCTTCTCCGGTGACTAGCATGGCCTCTTTTCATCATCTACTTCCCTCCTCTCTTTGAACAAACACAAGGCCCAGGGCAGGGATCTGTCAGGGGTCCACCACTTGCAGAGAAAAGGGGGAATTATGTTTCTGCAAGACGACCAGAACCTCAAATTCATTCCCGCTTTGACTTGTAGAAGCAAAGAGGCTGCAGCTATTGTTTTGCTGTGAGACAACATCACAGAGCAGAGAGGGCTCCTCTCTAATTGTGATGTTGAGAAAACACACAAGCTTGGAAATGAGATAAATCTGAGTGCATCCCTTTTATCACTGGTTTATTTATACTGGTAAACATCAAACAGAAACAACAGCAAAATCAAGAGCGGACGTCCTCCCATTCTGGTGATTATCGTTTCTCTTACATCGACAAGTTAATTTACAATGGTTGTCATCGGCGTGACATAACGTCAGTAAGTAAAAAATATGGAAATGAACCGCGTTCCCGCTGATATCTGATTACTTCCTGCACCTGACACGCTGTCGCCGTTTGCTGCAATTGTCACTCAAATCGGTCACGACAGGAATCCTATCAGAGCTGAGTCTTTATGTAATTATGTGATAAAAATGTATCGATTCAAACCGGAGGGCAGTATTAGGCTGTGCCACAAAAAAATGCTGCATTGTGCTGTGTCTGGGAGTGTCGGCATGAAACCATGGAGCAGCGTCTGTCTCCTACATTCTGTTTCCTACACCTCTGGGATGTAAAGCACATTCGTAATCTCTCCAAACCATCGCCAAGGTAATTAAGACATGTCACCGTCTGTCTGTAGAGCTGGAGACAAGAATCGTGTTCACAGTCTACAGAGATTGTATCACTTTAAGTACCAGGCAATGAGGCTGCGAGTATAATAACCCCATCCCCTGTGTGATGTTTTCTTTGTTATTATACAGTATGTCCAGGTTACTGCATTCAATACCACATGAACACTTAGGTTGTACTGAGATATACAGTATCTCACACAACTAAACATTATTGTACATGAACTTGGTTTATACATCGTTGTGCCTTTCAAAGTTTGAGCAAATGTTGTTATAAAGAAGACTTTGATCGGTTATAAGGTAGAAAACAAACGTGAAACATTTTCCTGCAACCCTGTGAGCCTGTCTTCCCCCAGATACACGAGAGAAGCTTCTACAGGTCCCTCCATAAAGAGCACCAAAGCTCGAAAACAAGGCATAAAATCCCTGTCTGCTCCGCGACGGGCCGCAAATCCAATCCAAGAAAAACAAGACGAACTCGAAATCATAAAGTGCTCTCCAGAAGCCACTCGGACCTGGAGAGCTTGTCTCTGGCCCGGTGAATGTTTGTGGAGCCCTCGATCTGCGGCAGCTCGCCGCTCATCGACAGGCTGCGTTTGGACCGCAGGCTGGCGCCGGTTTTGGGGTAAGCCACGTAGCAGCGCTCCCTGTAAGAGTCTGCGTTCAGAGAGTGCCTGCGGTTCACCCTCGCCGCCCCGGCAGGAACAGTCATGTAATGCCGAGCAGCTTGTTGTGGCCGCGGGCCTCTGGGAACCGCAGTCCATTTGGTGTGTTGGCCGGGGACGGCGAGGGCGATGGCGGCCATTTTGACCTCAGAGGAGTTATTCCGGTTCATGTTATCCAGCTCGACGTCCGCTTGTGCTTCGGCACGGCGAGACTCTGAGGGTTTTGGTGGAGCAATGGAGCGTTTGGGCCTTGGGGCACCGGGGGAGGCCGGGTGCCAGCTGTGACTGCCGGCGGAGGTGGAGACGGTGCAGTCGGGGACAGAAGGTTTTGTGGTGGCGACAACGACAGGTGGCCTCTGCTTCACCGGCTCTGGAGGCGGCAGGGACACCCGCAGACAATCCTTGTCATTCTTCTCTGGACGCAGGACCTGCTTAGAGAGAGACTTGGGAATCCCGCAGCCTTGTAGCTGTCCATCACTGCTCAGCGAGCGGATATCCCCCATCTCTAGCGCCTGACATGACAGGAGACAAGTACAAGAGGAGAGAGAGAATGAAAGCAGATTTATCGACAGCGTTTTACGCCATGGACTTGATGAAGAAAATAGCACACCTTTTGCTACATAAACCTTCTAGTTTCACCCCTTCATTCCATTTCCCATCTACAATTCTTTTATCGTTTGTTATTTATTGCCATCTGTCAGACCCCCTTCTTGCCTTTTGTTGTCACATTTTTGCTATTTGTAATTTTTTGCCAGACTTCTTGATCCAATTTCCCTTTGTTCTGTTGTCTTACTGTCTGTCACTGATTAGCAACTATGCACACATTAACCTCTGTTCCCCTCAGTAGTGACATACAGCCTCCTCCCTGTCCTCTGACAACACTATAAAATGTGAACCCTGAAAATCCTCTGGGTCGACTTACCTTAGCAGACTCATACTCTGTGTCAGTAAATCCACCGTATTACCAGAAATGCCAATAAAACACACTACTACAGCAAACTTTGAAAGACTAAGAGTGAAATTTCTCCAACAGACTGTATGTAAAAGATGGATGTAGCCTCTCTTTGGTTTGTGCTTTAGAATGTGGCCATCAACATTTTGGTTGTGAGGAGTGGATCTAACTGAGAACTAGAGGATCTGTCAGTCAAAAAGTAGCCCCAACTTATAGTACACCTAGTTAATCAACCTTTCTCATCTAAACAGAACAATAACTTCCACAATGAATACCATACTGTATTGAAGAAGACTTGAGACTAGCGCTTCAAACCTTAAACTCATAAAGAAAATGTTTACAGATTAAGTAGATCAAATGAAAAATGGGTTCATTTTCTTATCAACTTATTCAGGCATAGAATATAAAACAATGCCGCTTCATCAGATTGTTGAAGTAACAGCATTCTGTCATTCAGATACAGGTCACCTCAATGTTCCTCAAAGCTTCAGACAGCGACAGAAAGAGCCATGGTGCAATATTTGTCATAAACGCGATATTAAACAGTACATCAACGGACATATAATGCACTAACAAACAAAAGACAAAATCTAAACTTACAGCAGCCCATCAAACTGTCAGAATAACTAACAGCCTCATTTATTTATGTTATTAACATCCCGACAGCTGTGACTGAGTTTACGACTCAACCTGAGGAGAAACGCAATGAAACAAATGATTTACCTGCAGCTGATAAACTGGGACTCCAAAACTCATATTTGTTCTTTTTACTTTCAGTATATAGTGCAGATGCCCTCACAAAGGCTGTGCTGTTTCATGCAGTATGCAAACATGTGGCATATACTAAGAAAACCTGGATTAAAGAATCTGTCGCCATAGCAGTAAAGTTATATTTTATGGACATTTTGGTTTGGAATAAACATGAACTTGAGGTGCGAACAACAGATTGTAAAAGGTATTTAATGCTTTTGTATCCCTCTGTTGATTGTTTTGGATGAATATTGGTGCTGAAATGTGCAAACATCTTCCCTAACCCACATACACAACTTGAAGCAACTGTGCAGAGGATTGTGGGTTAAAATGGCCAGAAAAGCATTTTGGCCTGCATGGATCTTGCTCAGAGGAAAGACTCCTAAACAGCTGGAAGTAACAAACTAAACTTCAACTCCTGTTGGTCAGAACCGGCATTACGTACGCTGTCTTCATGGCAGTAAAGTTTGATATTTGATGAAGTAGATGTGATATCGTCGAGCAAAGAAAGAAGCTTTTTCTGTCACAAATACATTTTTACAGCACTGTGAAATGTTGTTTTCGCATATCCCAATTGGGGTCAGAGCATAGGGTCAGCAATGGCATGGTGCCCCTGGAGCAAGAAGGGTAAAGGGCCTTGCTCAAGAGCCCAACAGCGGCCGCATCGGGGTTTAAACCTCTGACCTTTGGATCAGTAGTCCAGAAACTTAACCGTTGTGCCACCAAGAGATTGTGAAATGTGTTTAATGATTTGGCAGCTTTCTGTGGATGTTTTAGGACGATTGCTGGTGCTTAAATGTGCAAAAACCTTCCTGAAACCACATCGAAAACTTGAAGTAACTGTGCATGTTAGCTTCTATACTGGAAAAATACGTTTGGATATAGTAGGCCATGCTGGTATTTTTAACATTTCTGTTTGAATTGGATGCAAAATTGTAGAGCAAACCACCTGTGGAATGTGTTTGATGGTTTTGCAGCTCTTTGTGGATGTTTCAAGACAAATATTGCTGTTCAAACATACAAATACTCTTTCCAAACAACTGCACAGAACTTAAAATTTATTTTACCTGTGCAACTGTCTATCTGTTAATGCGACTGGGTGCAGTTCAGACTTGTGTAGTGTTGAAAGTAATACAGGAATGTTGCCGGATGAAGATTTCTGTCAACTTTTATGGAAAAGGAGGCTCTGTCCATCTTTAATATACAGTCTGTAACCAACACTCATGTTAGAAATAATACACAGAAGAAGAACACAACACCTCAAACTGACCTTATCTGCATCTCCTTGGGTACACACCCGGTAACGAACGATGAGGAAGATGATGAAAGCGAGCACCGAGGCAACGATGATCCCTCCAATTATGACCACGATCGTGCCGCCGAGAAACTGCGACTGCATGAAGTGACATCTGAGATACTGCGGCTCAGTGGTGAAGTGGATGCAGCCGATGACTCTGGTGGCCGTCAGCGCCGTCACCTGGTCGTCGTAGATCGCCAGCACACACAGGTCGTAGTGCGTCCCGGCCGCCAGGTTGTTCACCAGGATGTTCTTGCTGGTTGGAGGAATCATTCTGTAACAGGAGAAGTGGATCGTAAAGGGTTAAATGGAAGGAGACGGGAGCTAATCAGATTATCCGGCTTATTGTTTTTGTAGGGACAACATGACATGACAACCGTTTATCTCTCAGGAGCCTATTTAAGATCTGTCGAGGTTTAATGTTTTGTGACATTTGATTTATTCTCCCCAAAATCATCGGCGATAAAAAGGTTTCTGTGGGGACATGTTTGTTCCTTACATCAGGATTACAACTCTTTAAAGTCTCCTGAGTTCGGTGGCCTCTGTTGAAGCTTCTCATGTGACTTTCCAAGTTCATTTATGAAAGGGAAAAAAAAGGATCTAGGAGACGATGGTATCGCAGTGATTAGCAGTAAACGGAGTGAAATGGGGAAGAGATGAAAGAGTGCGGTGTTCCTCGGATAGGCATGTTGGAGGACTCTGATGCTTTTTGTAAAACACTGGAAGACTGCTCTTTCATCTTCCTATGAGTCCGCAGCTTAGTGCTGACACTCTGTTTTGATTGTGTTGATTAAGCATTATCAGGCTTCTGCACGGAGTGAATGATACTCTCCAGCAAAGGGAGCGGAGATTACGAGTCAAAGAATAAGAAGTCAGATACAGAGCATTAGTCTGTCGTCCTGACAGGATTAATAGACACCACAAATAATCGTGTCGACAGCCAGGTCCACTTTCTAATGACTAAATATCCAAAGAGAATTAAGCGTTCAAAGCAGACCGTGAAGGTAGAACGAGGGTAATGAGATTAGAATGGGATGATACCTTTTGTTTGCATGTGTTTGGATTTGAAGTTTGTTTAGTAGATACAATTGTATTGAGCAGAATATCTGGGTGATAAAATGACAAATTAGTCAAGTCAAGCCGTTGTTATTTATAGCAGGTTTAATATAACACCTAAAGAAGTTTGAATCACTGCAAAGCAGGCGAATATTTATGCACTCATTTCCTGCAGTTTTAATTAATTAACGACACTTTGTAAAAATCAGTTTGTCACTTTAGCATTAAAGAGTCTTTTAAAATAAATTCTTGTCCGAAAAGGCAAGTTAGACTACAGCCAACATTGAAAAGCATTAAAAAGGGGGAGAAAACTTCCAAGATGGATGAATATTTCCAATATTCACTGTGTAGTTAACCAATTTTAAAGACAAGGTAAAGGCAAGGACTTGATGATAGAACTGGAAAATCTGTTATGATTAAATGTTTAATTTCAGTCAAAATCGATAATCATTGATAGTTTACAATCTATTTTTAATAAAGAGCCGCAGAAAAAAAAGTGAAAATTAACCACATAAACGAGCAATGTTCCCCCAACTGTAAAAAAAAAACAACTAACACATAAATTAATGAACACACGTATATAATAATTAAAGGACCAAAGAAAGCAAATAAATATTGGGTTTTGAGGTCAACTGATCTTACATCGATGAGACAAACTTTCAAGAAACTATTGAGCAGCCTCCACTCAGGGAGGCAAAGGTGACGGCAGACTAATATGCCTGAGGAGACCTGCATGGTAACCTCAGGGAGACCGCTGGATGGCTAAGAGCCTCCAATATCAGGTAAAAGGTCGACTTTTTATGAGCCAGGGACAGAGCACCACTGAGGTTTGTTATTGCACTTTGGTTTTGTGCTTTCATAGAGGTTTGCCATTGAATGAAACTCTCAAACATTTTATCAAACAATTTCCTTCTTACATTGATGAAATGTCGTTTCATCACTCGAAGCTCATTCCTTTATCCTTTTTTAATTTGTAAATGTTTTAAATAATCATCTCTGTACCTTGGCTAAAGTGTTTTAAATTTAAATCAAAGTTGTTTCCTACTTGTTTTGAATCAAAAATAAGCCATTAAATTACAAACAGCTATCAATATTGATGGAAATTAAACACTTTGCTGTGATGAATTTCTTACCAGCTTGAGTCGTCACATAATTTTTGAAATCAGCCAGACAGTTTGCATACACGGTGCCTATAAGAAGCATCCAGCCTCCTTGGAAGCTTTCCCCTTTTATTGGTTTTGAATCATGATCAATTAAATTTGGCTTTTTTGACAACAATTCACAAAAATGATTCTTTCCTGTCAAAGTAAAAACACATTCCTTCAAAATAATGCCAAAATATATCAAAAATATATTCACACACTTTAAAATAACTCACTAAATTGAACTAATTTCTGTTGTTTCAAATTCATTAACAATAGTGGCTTAACTTCACTGACTCATCTTTTGCTCACACATTTTTAGTAAATCTATCATTTCCAGCAGCATTAAATGCAATATCTATCTATGCAGCACGTGTTTGAGAGGTTCAAATTCTTTCCCCTACATCAGTTCATACTCTTCTCCTCACCTGTACACCAGAGAGTCGTCGTAGGTTCCGTTATACTGGATCTGAAACATTCTGATTCCTGGGATGCTCCTGTGGAAGTTGAACTTGACCAGCGCTGACGTGGACGTGGCCTCGGCTATCACCACTTTCTTCTCCTGGCTTGTCTTGGCATTTCCCAGCGGGACGCCTCCCGCCTCGGCGCCCGTTTTGGTCACCGTGGCGATGTCTGACGACCCGGGGTCGGGCTCCTGCTCGGCGATCGTGTTGTTGATGATGTGAGGGAGTTTAGCGATGACCAGATCCACCGTCTGCTGGGCTTCTCCGGCCGGGTTGGAGGCCACACAGGTGAAGGAACCTGCAACACAGAATAATTAGAGTTTCCTCACAGCACTGAGGGTCACACGTGCAATGAAGCCACAATGAACACATCTTATAACAACAACAGTTAGTTTTGGATTAGTTAGAACTGACTTACTAACAAGAAACACATGAAGGAAAAATTAACATTTGTGATGCAGAAAAATGACCAATGTTGAGCCAGAAGCAACACTGTTGAAATTCAACAGTTTTAAAACATTCTTGACTTAATTTTGAACATTTTACAGTGTTTTCCTTGCCCCCCCCCCAAGTTTAACTAGTAAAATGACAGAAAACTCTGTGTTAATTTGCATTTTAGTCCTACAAACAAGCTTAAACTAGAAATAATGTCAATCATAACATCTTTGCAAATGCAATTTGCTCACAATAGTTTCCCATAAAATTTCAGTTTTTAGTACATTTAAACTTGCCAAACATATTATTTCCTAGATATTTGCTTTAAAAAAATACTGAAAAGTAACAAAAAAATATATAAATTGTTGTTAGCCATACTGTTAAATTAGAGATAGTATCTACAAAAATCACAGAATAAATAATATTCCTTTACATGTCAACTGACAAAAGTAACTTCCCAAATCTGTAAATAATGTACGTATAGAAAAATCCGTATTTTTACAAACAGTAAGTCATAATTTTTTATAATGCGACAGATTTTTTGCTTTTATTTTCATATTTTCTTTCAGTTTCTGAACATTACAGCATTCCACAGTTTTTTCCCCTAAGTTTTTTATAGTCAGCACTTTTTATATAGAATTTTGAGTGCCATTAATTAAAACTCAATCAAATAAAATGTAATTTCTGTTATGTGTATGTAACCTTTATGTTGCAGTTAAAGAATTTGAAAATAAAGTTGATGCTATACATGAAAAACAAGTTTGTAGAGATAAAAATGACTTTGTGAGGTAGAAAGTTTTATTCTGCTGCAGTTTAATTATCATTTAAACGTGTTTATTTAAGCACACTTCTTGTGTACTCACATAAACATTTAAAACTCGACATTGTTCTTAAGGATTTTGCATTAATTCTCACCATGCCAAACAGTTTTGCTTTGATTTTGACACGAAAAGGCAACAAACTCAGCCTCAGCTTGTCTAAACTAATTAACACATTATTTCCGTCCTGCTGTCAAGTAAAAATGTGTAAAAGTTGTGTGTTTTTTAAAAGCGGGTTTGTCTCAGACTGTTCTGGAGATCAGGTCGTTCCTTTCTTCTGCAGATTTAGAAAAGGTCACTCGTGCTTTTATCTCCTCCAGACTCGACTGTTGCTGAACGCTTTGCTCTGGTAGCAGCAGGAGAAACATCCAGAGTCTGAAGCTGATACAAAAACACTGCTGCCGGGCTTTTAACATCAGAGAGCCGACCGCATTACGGCAAACCTCGGTGCCCCTCTCAGGCTACAGCAGAGTTTTAGAGAGATTTTAAGGTTTAATTGCTTGTTTTTTATGCCTTGAATGGTCCGACTCCTGCATATATCTGAAACCTCAGCTGTGGAACTTAATCACGCAAGAAGACTTTAAATCTCTTCTTAAACTACAATTTAATCACTTCATTTTTTATTAACCCTTTAAGCTTCAGTCAATTCCAGCCGTTTTCAGTACAAAAAATCGCTAATATTCTATTTTTAAATAAAAAAAATTACGAAAAATACAGGGAATATTGGACGGGCATTGGGAGGTGCATTTCCTTGAAAACGACCGATTCGGGGATTTTATACCGACTTCAGGACATGTTTTGGACAAAATAGTTTACTGGCTTGTGTCATCTGGATGTAAAAGGTTAGATTATGGCCGTTTTTTGTGGAATCTTTTTTTTGTGTGTGTAATAATGAACCCGGAAATGTGAGTCGCGCTGTGTGCGTTGAAGCCGTGTATAGAGAACGGATGGATGAATATTCGTTTTTGTCGGACAAATGTGTTTTTCTCACCCGCTGTAGTAATCGCATCTGAAAGTGGTTTATACCGGCGGATTCATGAGAATCTAAGCTTTCCATCTGCGTATAGTGTTTGTATAATCGTGTTTGCAGCCGTCGGACATTCTTGAAATTCCTATGCAAATTAGTAGGTGTACCGCCGGCGGTACACTGAAGCTTAAGGGGTAATTATCATTATTGTGGACATTATTTAGAGTTTTGACCTATTTTTTATGACAATTTGCCATAATATTGTTTTCTGTGATTTCGCAAAACTAGACAAATCTGTAAAACAACATATATAGAGTCATTAATAGAGCCAGTTCAGCTTTTCCCTCCATTTAATGGTAAATAAAATGGTGCTTTTATTACCATAAGTTAACTCCTAACACCCTAGTGCTGCCCATCCGTTATTAAAATGCTGCGAGCTGTTATTTCAAGGTTTGCTTTGTTGAGAAGCTGCCTGGTTCTGCTGTGACTAACTTGGATGCAGCATTTGTTGTTCTTCATTACTGATGCATCAAATTTGGTAGAGTTACAGCTTAGAATTTTTGGAACAGATTCAACAACATCAGTGTCGGTGACTCATTGTTTTAAGGTTGTCGTTTACTCTCTAATTTACAGTTCAGATTAGCATAAATGTCAGGTTGAGCTGATGATGTTCAGACGATGCAGCCAGTGAGAGTCTGTGTAAAGATTCAACCGTCAAATAAATCTAATTAAAATAGCTTTGAAACTTCCACTGTGCATTTTATGAAGTCGCTGCACAAATTGATCATTTTCTCTCACATTAATAATAATTTTACTTGTTTGGGTTGTTGCTTCGAAGTTAGATTTTTCAATAAAACTACACCAAGAGTATTAAATTAGCATGCAGGCGAGTCTACAGTGAGACACATGGGTTGGATTTTGTCTGCAGCTCATTTTTGGGCAAAAATTTAGCAGCTGTACTATTTTCTGAGGGTTTGGAAACACATATGTATATCTCTCTGGAGCCATAGGTCAGAATATTAAACACAGAGGAGGTGAATATATAAGCATACATGCTATAAATGGATGATTGACTGATCGTATATATTGTTTGCAGCACTTGATCGATGCTTAACATATAGTTTAGCAGATTGCATGCGTCAGATGTCCTATAAAATGCATAGTTTGGTTGCTAGACTGTCTGTGGCTGCTGCAGACTCCCCTCAAGTGATAATGGTACAGTCCAACCACAGTCACAAAACAGCCATTTCCTTATTTCGTTTTAACTTCTGAACCAAAAACCCAAACATGAGCAATTAAGAACTAAGCTAAAGTGAAGGTAAAAAGTGAATAATCACAGTTTCAAGCTGATTTCTATTTGATTTATTTTGATGGTGTGCATTTAAATGAAGAACTGCAAAGTGTTATGCAGATCCAGAGAGATTTGTTGGATTTCGCCCAGCTGTGTCTGATCCATGTACTTTAAAGTTGTTCATTTTGCTCTCACAGTTGTGGAACTGTTACTCCTGTTTAGGGTGGAATTTAAAAAAAAAAAAACAGCCTCATGCTTAAGGGGTAAAACATCAGCTGCTAATTCTAACTTTATGTTTAACTCTTTGAACCTCACAACCTGCCGACGGGTTTGTAAAAGATGTTATCTTTCAAAGAATCACCAAAAACAACATCATTTTTCTGCACAAAAGAGATTCCTGAGTTCTATCTAATTCTAGTCGTGGTTGTTCTGTTTCCATAGAGGTGCAGGACTTTATATTGCAGAGAAAATGAGCTTTCATTGAGGAACAAAACTGCCAAGAAACTGCTTGGAGTTCAGAGAATTAAACTACAGATTTGACATGATTTCAACCTTCTTATCTGACTTAAAGGGGATATTTCCATAAATGTCAGACTTTTTTCAAGAAACATGTAAAGTTTTAAGTGGAAAAGCATCTTTATAAATAGATGCCATCAAGGCAGAAAAGTGTGGAATCACCGGAGTGCCATAATAAAAGATAAATCTGTTAAAAAAAATAAGGAAATGAATGTGTAAATATAAAGAGAAATTAAAAAGAATAAATAAAAAAACTGTTAAAAATAAGGAAATAAATGTGTAAATATAAAATGGAATGAATAAAAAATAAGGAAAATGTGTAAATAAAGAAGAATAAATAAACAATAAATCTGTTTTAAAAAATGAGGAAATAAATGTGTAAAAATCAAGAGGAATAAACAAAAAATATGTTAAAAATAAGGAAATAGATGTGAAAATATAAAGACAAATAAGAATAAAAGAATAAATAAAAGAATAAATAAAAATACATCTTTAAAAAATAAGGAAATAAATGCATAAATATGGAGAGGAATAAATAAAAGAATAAATTAAAAAATAAATCTGTTAAAAAAATAAGAAAATAACTGTGTAGTTATTTTATTAAGATGAATATAGAAAAAAACAAATATATTTTTTCCATTTTTTGTTTTTTTTCAGGTATTGACTTCTCACCCTGGACAGGCCCAAAGCCTGATTGACAGCTCAGTCCATCAAGTAAAAGCAAAGGAAAAATGGAAAAACGAAAAGGGACAAGGAACGACAAAATTTACCTTAATATTTCCCTATTATTTTATGAATTTTTTTTCTTTATTCCTCTTTGTATTTACACATTTATTTCCTTATATTTTTTAACTTATTTATCTTTTATAATGGCACTCCTGTGATTCCACAGAACTCACTTTTCATCATGACTTTAATCAGCACACAAACACGCTAAACTTTATCACCTGCTATAGACAAATACTTGAGTCTTATAGGCTCATGTGTACACAAGCAAACAACTAATTTTGTTCTGTCAACAACGCGAGTGCAGCCGGCAGGATGTAAACAAACCGGAGTCCTTGACGGTGCTGATGAGGATGTCCAGCGTCCCGTCGCCATGGACCGTGGATCTGGACGAGTTGGACATGAGGCGTCCGTCGGGTGCGATCCAGTGGATGATGGGGTCGGGGTCTCCTCGGGCTTTACATCGCAGCGTCACGCTCTGACCCTCCAACGCTCGCAGCTCCTGAAGCACAGTGAGGAAGGACCCATTTAAATACACAGAAACACTGATTAGACACCCAACCCAACAACTGTAATCATTTGTGCTGCAAGTTTGGCTATGATATTACATAATGAACGCCTCCTCCACCTTCTCCTCCATAAATGTAATCAATTGATCATTGTCACTATACTGAATTAGCATTATTGCGAAGTCAATATTGCTGCATACGCGCTGGAGTCCGAGTAAAAGTTAATTTTCTCTGCAATTATGCAAAGCAGGCCCACAGAATGTAAATGAGGTGATATAGCTATAGTTATTTGGAAGGGATTTGATCAGATAATGTTGTTTGTATGCATGAATCAAGGACTAAATCATTGTAAGCTGCCACTGTGTACCGAGAGCTTCACCGTGAATCCATCATAAACCTGCAAATAGCCTTTTTAAAAACTCAAAATCCTGCCTAATAGCTTCTCTAAAAGCTCCTCCACTGGCCACAGTTTGATTACGCTCCTTAAGTCGGCCCTTTTATATATATTTTAACAATAATCTGATAGCCGAGTGCCCCAGAAGTCTCCTCTGGCTCTCAAAGCTAGAAGTTAAAAAAAAAAAAGCACCACCTTGGATTAACAAAGGCACAATCCAATACCTGGCTGAGTGTTGAGAGTTTCTGTGTTCAGGGGTTTTACCTGAGAGTGTCTAGTGATGAGAGGAGGCTCGCACAGGAACTCTTCCTCTGAAACGGTCCAGAAATAACGTCCAGCGAGGTGTTGAGGTGAAGCGCAGGTCTCCAGGTCATCCTCCCTGCGCAGCCTCCTCAGCCAGAGCAGCTCACAGTTGCATCTCAGAGGGTTTCCGCCGAAGCTTAACGCGAAAGACAAAGGCCCCATTATCCCGGACGTAGCCAGGACTCCTGCTCGCTGGAAAATGGGGTCAGGAGGGAGCTTCTGGAGCTTGTTGGAGGTCACGTCCAGCCTCTTGAGCTTCTGCAGCCCGGAGAAGGTTCCCTCTGGGATGTAGCTGAGCATGTTGTGGTCCAAGTTGAGCGTGTGGAGGTTGGACATCCTCTGAATGGCCACCCAGGGGGCGCTCTCCAGGTTGTTGTAGGACAAGTCCAGCTCCTCCAGCGCCGTCAGGTCGTTGAAGGCGCCGATCTGGATGTTCGTGAGCTGGTTGTTGTTGAGGATGAGGTGGTGCAGCTTGGACATGCCGCTGAAGGTGTCGTTGGTGATGCGGGTGAGCCGGTTGCTGTCCAGGTGAAGCGCTCGCAGGTTCTCCAGGTCTTTGAAGGCGTGGGGCGCAATGGAGCCGATGGTGTTCCTGGAAAGCGTCAGGTCCACCAGCTTGGTCATGTTGGCGAAGTCCTTGCGTTTGATGCTGGTTATGAAGTTATCACCGAGTCGCATCTCCACCGTGTGCCGGTCGATGTTGGGCGGGACGAACAGGAGCCCCTTTTTGTCGCACTGCGTTGCCAGGTTGGGGTTTAGCACCTGACAGACGCAGCGTTTGGGACAGATTTGAACTTTGTGCGCCTTAACAGCTACGCCAAGGACGATGAGATACACCAGGAGAGACTCCATTTGGCTTTTCAGTCAGGTTAATACACCTGAAAGATCAGAGCAAAGACAGCAGTTACCACTCTGAGCCCCCAGATCCTGCTGTTGGGTTTGAAAGATGTGTCTTCTTTAACCTTCCTGCTGTCCTCATTTACAGGCACCAAAGAACATTGTTTCCTTGTCTGAAAAAATTCCAAAAATTCACCAAAAAAATTCCCCAAATTTGTGAAAACTTGCAAAACCTTCAGGAAGAAAATTCAAATAATTCCTTAAAATCAACTTTTCAATTTCCATGTGAATGTTCTTAAAGAAACATTTTAACATTTCTTTTTTCCAACAAATAATGTTTAAAGATTTCCCAGAAATGTTGAAAATGTGGACATCAGAAGTTTCACTGTGAAAATATTGTTTTTTCCACATTTTCAAACGACACGAGGGTTAAAAGAAATTTCCAAAATTACACTATTTGTCAGTCAGAAACTAAAAACATGAAGAATCTGTGGATTTTTAACCTTTCTGGTAATGAACCAAATGTGCACTTCCACTGAAAAAGTTCTGAGCTTAATTTCATGATTTACCCTCCAAATCACTTAAATCTGCGTGTCATTGAAAAAAAAATCAGCAAAAATAACTTATTTGCAGTAACCAAACTTTATAAAATTCAAAAAAATCTGCACATCTCAGTGCAACTACAAAACCATGACTGACTCAGTCGTGACCAACAATCAGCTACGAAAAATTCAGAGAGTATTCGGCTGGACTGCAGGCAGTGTATACAACATTCAGACTCTGAGATGAAAATAAAACCTAGTGGAGCAATTAAATAAATGCAGTGCAGCTCAGAAACAGTAAATCAAGGAGCAAGTCGTTGGAAAATACATTCAGTGTGAAATGGCTTTCTAGAGTTGATGTGCAGAATACTGGCAAAATGAAGAGATTTTAGAAGCTGTAAAAATGTAAATAATTAAATATCTAAGTCATCTGGAGCCACTACTTTTTCCAGCACTAGTAAAAATGTTGAACATGTTGTTTCCAGTTTTTTTATGTGTAAGAAAGTGATTGTTTCCATAATAAACAATTATGGAATTTGTAAAGACATGATCATAATGAACATAAAAAAAACATTAGTTTTAGTGTGCAAGATATATCCCATGGACTTCAAAACTCCTTCAATTGTATATTGACCCATTTAAAGAAATTCGTGTCATATGGCATGATAACTGTGTCATGTTTCAGTGAAAAATGAGCCCACAGTGAGTAAAAGTGTGACAGCAGCCAAAAAAATACCCAGAACCTGCAGCTTGGACTTTTCTATTTCTAAGGAAAAGTTGTTGTAAGATACATTCAGCATGGTGAAACATCTCTGTTGCCAAAACATGAATACCAAAATACAAAACTCCCAAAGTTTTGAAAAATGTTGCGTAGACCAATTACACTTTTTAAATAAGAAAAAATATTCAAAGAGCCTCAGCTTTCGTTTTTTTTTCTCTTGTGATTTATGGCCTTGTAAGTGTGTGTCATACATCTTTGCTAAACTTTTATGATTATATGTCACTGTGTAATCGCACATCCGCTCAGAAACTGGAGGATTCTGCAAATCTTTTCCTCTAGATTTGAAACTCTATCAGCTCACAGTCAGAGAGTCCAAACAGCGAACATTTCGACGCCTGAACAAACAATAAACGCCGCGCAATTAGACATGAAACTAATTAGTCACCTGCCGACTTGAGAGTGAAACATCTCTGGTAATCTGGGATGATTTCTGTGACAGCGCTCCCTTTAAAAGCCTCCACTCCCCTGATCATACTTTTCTTTTTCTTTTTTTGATATGATAATACCAGCCCCCTTTTATGTTTGTGTACAGAAGGATGAAAGTCTAGACTGGCAGTCCAGGGCCTCATCAGAATTAGACGGATATCTCCCTGGATCATATCGCCAATAGGAAAGGGATGATGGGGCCCGGTGCCTCGGCGAGGATGTGCTATGCCTCGCTATCGATTTTCTCTCTGCTCTCTCTGCTGCTACTCTTACTTATGGCACAACTGAGATGGGGGATAAGAAGAGATCCATTTGATGAATCCTGAGACATTGTCAGGGATATAGCGTGTCATAAAACCTAAGGCTTTGGAGATCAGATCAGAGGCTCTGCAGGTGATGCAGCGGAGAGAGCCGAGCAAGTTGTGGTTATATTTAGAGCAGAAATTTAGTGTCATTTTGGTAGAACATGCAATATTCAGCCCTGCGGGTGTCCCATTACAGCGCACCGAAAAGGAATCCAATCAAACACAGGGAACAAGAGATCCAATCCCACAACTGTAGTAAGAAAAAAGAAAAAAATCCAAAGGCCAAGCTTTAAATACAGCAGAGAACAGCTGATTTATGATTATGGCTCTGTGCGGTTTCCTGGTAATGCCTCCATTGTCGATGTTGGGTCTGCATGAAAATCTTCGCCTCAGCAAAGAGCCTGTCAGCCGAGTACCTTCATGCTTCAAAAGCTCGTGTTGCACCCAAGTCGCGGCGTAATAACCTTGACAGTGCGAGTCTGACAAAAAATATCACAGAGACAGGATGAGAGCGACACTCTGCCAGGTGGGGGCATGTTTCTTAGCGCCAAGGAAGTCTGGTGGCATCGCTGACAACGGCTGCATCCTGACAGAAGGGGTAAAAGCGAATCACAACCTGACAAGCAGCCGGGAACGAGGTCGCCTTAAAGCGGCCCATAATAGCGCGGGGAGGAATGACATTATTGGAGAGAGCGCGCTAGGTGTGACACATTCATGAACACTGCAGATGAAGCACCGCTGAAGAAACTCCCAGATGCATTTTTATAACTTTACACACCAGGATCTGAAGGTTTTATTGGGGGCTGCGCAGATCTGAGCCGCAGAGAAACGAACCGTGGAGTTTTTATTGAATGATGTCATGACTCCTTATAGGCGACCTCATGGCCAAACAGTGCTGCTGATGGTGAGCTGTTTTCAACTTTTAATTTGACCTTCTGGAATGAAAAGTAGAGGTGTAGTGAGTTTGACTAGTTAAATTGTGACTACGCTGAATGAAAGTAAGTTTTTAGAAGCTTTTACTTGTTGTTTTTAAAGAATAATGTACAGACTTTCCTGTGTTTTGTTAAATTACAAATAATAACAGATAAAATCACATGAAAGAATATTTGTTTACATGCCAACCTTAAAAAAACCTGTCCACAAAAGTAATCGTTTACAAGTTCACTCTTTAAAAAAAAAAGGTCAAATTTGTAAGCAATGTTCACAAAATCAAAAAAATGTGCTTTGTGTCTTTCTTTCCCAACATTAGACTGTAAAAATACACAACATTTAATGGATTTAGATCAGCAAAAATGTCATTGATTTACGGATGTTTGCATCTAATTAAAATAATAATAATGTAATTGTAAGGATAGAAAGATTCTACGTAATTTAAATGTAATTTTACAGATTTGCTGTGATTTGTTAAATTACAGATTAGAAAAAGTAAAATGATAGAAAAAAGTATTTTTTTTACATGTCAACCTTAAGAAAATGTGGCCACTTCAAAAATTAAAAAAAAATCAGCAAAAATGATTATTTTTAAAAAAATATTTACCATTAATTTCACAGCAAATTTTTAAAAAATGAATTTTAAAAAGTCCAAATTAACCATTTTTTTGCATGTCTATCAATGCATTACTGTAACATTACATTATTTCTCATTGTTTTTAAATTAGCAGAAAATGTGGTTGCTTTACAGATTTTTGCTGTTACTTGAAAAAAACAAACATACATATAGGACTGTAAAATATGTTTTTTTGCTTTGTTTTTAAAGATATTGACTAAAATCACAGGAAAAAAAAGTATTTACTTACATACCAACCCCAAAAAACATGTCTACATCATTAATCTGTATTTTTACAAATATTTTTAGAAATCAATTTGTGATTTTATATGTTTTTTTAACATATGTTTGACAATGAAATTACACTATTTTACTATCTTCAAATCAGCTAAAAAATGTATTATTATTTTCATTATTTTAGATATTTGCTGTTTCTTTTTTTTTTGACAGTTTCTAAACATTTTACGTCTGTTTTTTTGACACATTTTCTTTTCATTTATGTCATTCTGACGAGTCAAAACAACAGAAAAGTTGTTTCCAGTTTAGACTAGTCAGACTAACAGCTGCAGACATCTCAAATGCTAATAGATCTAGTCTGAACGGTTGCACATGGAGGTCATTTGGGGCTTCCAATTGGATGTTAGTCCAATAGTGCTGGTGGAAGTAATGACAGCTTCTGTGGAGGATAATTAACGATTGGTAGAAAATGCAAAAAGCTCCACAGTGAGGAGTTTATGGAGAACGAGAGCTTCGTTAAAGACTTCAGGCCAAATTTTCCTGGAACTTCATCTTCGTCTGCCTTCCTGTAGCTTCTGACGTAACAACAGATATCTGTGACGTCATTTTGACACGTCAAAACTCTGATTTAAGACACCTGTAACTATATTTTGACTTGGCATAACTCCAGTTTCAGACATCTACAACACCATTCCAACTCAATTTAAGATATCTTAGAAAGAGACTTGAGATATGTTGAATTGAGGGGAATTAAAGCTGTGTGAGACTAGTCAGAATTAAGCTGGAGATATGAGAAAGTGGAACCACAACAAGCTGCAGATATGCACAGTTCAGATTGTAGATATCTGTACTGAAAAACACATGAATGGTGAAGGTGACGTAATCTTTCCTGGATATCTGAAATGTTCTTTCTGAGCGGGAAGAATTGAATTACGGATATATAACTGCAGAGCTAAGTGTAGTCGTTTCCAGGTTTAATATCTATTTTTATGTGTGTTTAACAGGAGTGAGGTGTTCTGCTGTTGGCGTGTCAACCATCTTCTGGTCGGACTCTGAATGGTTCGGCCTCTGGTTGTGCAATGAGGCGGAGAGGACCTGCTACTTCCAGACTCCAATGGCACTGAAGAAGTGATATTGATTCACTCTGTGGAGATGGGGCCTTTTTTTCTTTTTGGTCGTTGCTGAAAACTCACCCAAACGTGAAGAGAACGGTTGCAACGGTGAGCTTTTACAAAAGCCGAGGACAAAAGGACCGACACGGGGCAGGAAATATCTGCTACTATCTCCCTAATTTGCATTTAATTACGGGTGTCCCTGTGAGATTTGCATAACAGGTAGCACTCATCAGGAACATGAACAAATAAGTAGATGATCAATCAATGCATTCATCAATCATGCACTTCATCTTTAAATGTCACACCCCCGGAAAATCATTATCCTCCCGGTTGAGCTGTTCATTATATGGAGGCGACTTGGGAGGGTCACAAATAAACAAGAAAACAGATAATCTACTGATGCATTAACCATAATCTCCCTCTTAGTCAATCAGCTGTTCGTTTACTACCTCTGAGCTGATCTGTTCGCCCTCGGAGAACACGGCAGACTGACAGCACACACCCACACATGCACACCAGTGGGTGGATTTGTGCCTAATAGAGGTAGCTCACTACACAACAACCCCCAGCTACAGAGACACATTCATGTGCAGCAGCAGCAGCAGCAGCAGCAGCAGCAGCAGCAGCAGCACTATACTGTAGAGGAGGATATCTATGGTCTCCCAGGGGTAGCATTCGCCAAGAAAAGCCTTATGCAGCACACTGCATGCCAATCGGCCGGTGAGGTCATGGGGGATATGTTTTCAGATGGTCTAACTTATGCTGGAGCTCATGTGAGAAAAGCCTCTGCAATCCACGCCTGGGCAGGAAATCAGGGGGAAGTTAATGAGCTGAAGTCTGCTCCGTTCAGGGCCGACGCCGTGGCAGTGTCTCACCTGGGCAAAGCAGTCGAACGTCTGTGCCGCCGCCAAAAATAAGCTCCGTTGTGTCAAGGAGGTAAAGTGATGCTGCAGCATGATGGGAAAATGGTATCGACAGAGCAGTGAAACAGGCCCTCAGCCGGGCCGCTTTATGAGACCAAATGGAGCTGCTGCTTCTGCTCAAGTGGATCATATTTTGACTGAGCTGCTAGAAATTCTATTTTGTCGGGTAAACGTTCCAAACATCCTGACCAAACACCGATGCTCTCATGAACTCGCAGGTTGTTGTGTTTTTTTTCTGAATGTTTCTCTGAGCTGTGACACCCTTTTTATTCCTACACAGTCTGCCAATGTTAGGATGTGATAGCTCTTGGGTGACAGCCTTGATGCCATGGCAACACAGAGAAACGTCAGTTTTTGGGTGAGATGTAATCAGTGGCTGATTTTCAGATAACCTAATAATATTTAGAACAAAGCAAGCGTCCTCTCAGGAGGAGATGGACCTTGAAAAATCCTGAGGTTTTTGGTTGAAGGCCAGAGCGGTTGAAGCCATGGTAGCATTCAGAGCTAATTCCGAATCATTAAGAGTCCTAATAAAATCCTAAATGACTCGATGGGATGCAGTTATTTTCCAGTGTGTGTGGATGTGTGTGCCGGGGGGACGGCATACTAAGCAGACCCCGCTGCATCAATAGAAGTGCTGTTCATCACCATTTACATCTTCCCCGCTTTTTTTCCAAGTGTTTTTCCGTTCACACCACATCACAAGGAGCACCTTGCCGGAGCGCTGCTGCACTTTTTCATCTTCTTCATGGTGCGTTTCACTGAGCCAGGTGACAAATTGAAATTCAGATCACTGTATTTGGATCTTAATTCTTCTCAGGGGGCTTACGACCTGGGATTTTCTTCCGGAAAGAGGAATGCAGAATCCTTGAACACCACGTCTGAATATCAATACGGCCTTCTCGGGTGAATTTTCTGCACATTGAGGGCCGGCAGGTGTGTGGATATTTCAATTCAGTGCAGTTTCAGGTGCAAGAAGTGCAGAAAACACACCTCTGTCGACATGAGGGCAGCAAACCACAGCCCCTTAGGTGGTGCTTTTGCCTCACACTGCAACAGAAATGCCTAAATAATGCATATCTCCCCTTCTAAGTTGGAGCATCGCAAGTTTGTGCGGTGCGTCAAATCTTAATAAAAGCGCCAAACAAAAAGCTTTTCAAATTTGGGTCAGTGGATGTGGAGCTGCAGAAGGTGAACCACACATCGCTCCGGTGCCATCAGTGGAAGGTGGCGAGCGCATAAGTGCATCCACTGTAGCAGCGAGAGCAAACAGAAGCAGCAAAATGAGGCGTGGGCCTGGTTTCACTGGTGTAGCTGTTACAATGGAGCCTCAGGCACTCATGAATAATAAGATATGTGATAACTAACACTCCACAGAAAAACAGGACCATTACACCTAATCCTTTATGAGGAAAAATCACCTGGAACACATTCTCTGGTCATCTGACAACATCCCCTCATCATCAGCTCCACACATTTATCCCCATTATCAGGTTTATTACTTAGCCTCATTTAGACTTTATCACAGCTAAATGACTGATGTAGAATTTGCCTATCAGGGCTTTAAACACTGATATGAAACATGGATCCTGTGGGCTGATAAAACACACAATAAAGCAGTTTATTCTTTCTCTCCCTGAATTCCCACTTTCACCTGTAGGAGAGACACACAATGCAGCCTTTCTAAAAATAAATCCATCTAACTGACTGCAATTTGAGGGTATTTTTTGTGACCTTGCGGTGCAGGTCCTGGGCTGGTGGCCACAACCCCAGATGATGGAGGGGCTCCTGGGAGAACTACTTAAAGTCCACATTTAAGAGGAAACAAGAGGCTGCGAATGTGCAGAAATGTTGGATTTACCTTGCGGATGAAGCATCAGAGAAGGGAGGTGGGCTGGAGCTGGGTCCCTTCGAATGAGAGCATTCTGCCCCCCTCCACGAAAAAAGATGGGAGCCTCTTCGGAGGAGAATTTCAGGTGTCCCGAAACACGCGTCTCGGCTTTTATAACATGTGACGGCCTGCGAAACAAGCGATGCCCTTCAAGAAATCCATAACCGGCCGGATAAAGGACGATTCCTGCCGCGATCCGCCCGCACCGCCGTCAAAATCCGGATTTTTAGTTAGAAAAACAGGCAGGAAAAACGCAGCCTGAAGGGTCCCGGTGTGGCTGTGAGGCTGCAGCTGTGCGGGATTCGCCTCTACTGCGCATCCGCCTTGTGTTGCACCTCCACCACCAGAGAAAACGCCTTTTGTAGCGACGGGCTGCTTCAAACCTCCACCGCGCTGCTGACTGACTGGAGCTCAATCCGGCCAGATGTTCGGATCGCTTTCACCGGTTTTTTTTCTCTTTTTTTTCTCTCTCTCTCGCTCTCTTTTTTGCTTGCTGGCGACGTAGAGCTCAGTGTGAGTTAATCCAGATTGACTGAAAGGTTGCTGCCGTAATATATCCCCCCTCTGCCCCCGGACTACTGTCATCCACCGACCCGGCTCCATTTCTGACCAGAGGTGCTGTGCGCTGAATGGTAATCGGTGCGCTCCGAGCTGCACAGAGACCATTTGTGTGCACAGACAGATGCAGTGCCTCCCAGCCTATCTCACAGGCAAGCATCATAATTTATTCATGTAGATTGAACTCCGCTGCACGAAAATGCAGCAGACCTATATTATTCTCTAAGAATTCAAATTAAAAAGAAGAAGATAAGGAGCTGGACAGGCTGAAATGTTGATCCAGATTCTGATTCTGGTTGTTGGAAATCCATCTATTGCTGTGGATTTTCCCTTGTACAAGGCAGCTGGTGTGACTGAAGCCAAATATAGCAGCCTATAGCTGAGAATTCTTGCATGTATTACATAGATTATTGGCAAGAAAGTGTTGAGTTGGCTGAAAGACTAAAGGCCTGGCTCCCTGTGGGTCCACTTGGCACTGGACCCAACACTATCTGATGCAATGATCCTATGGCCTTTTGTGCAAGTTGGCAGAGTGGAAGCCTATTCGTGCACGAGTGAGCTTCTTTATTCCCTCGACAACAATGACCCATAGACCCTCCTGGCACTTTGAAATGGGTGTTTGTTGTCATCCAGAGAATTACCCCGAGGAGTTCTGCTCCAGAACAATAACTTCATGCAGTTACGACACGTCCACTTGAGATCAATGCGAATCGCCTAAGTGGCTTAAGCATTCATAGCTATACAGAATGGGAGAGACAAGAGAGCTGTAATCTGTGAACAGATGACCGTATGTTGTTGTTGTGCACAAAGTGACACACATGTACATCAGTTAACCACAATATAAAGCCTAAATAACAGTGAATAACATTGATTATCTCATTTCAGTACAATGTTCTGCTGGGAATAGCTTTGGGTACAAAAAACTGCAGTTCCTCAGATGTCCACTTGAGGCTGCCCCCAAAAGTGAGTCAGTCCCCATAGACCTTTATGTTAAAATGTACAACTCTACAGCAGAGATAAACATGTTTACAACCTGGCACAAACAATCGTTTTGGTCTCTATAGCTAATTGAATTATTCATGACCATTGATTTTTTTATAACTCAACTGTTTAAATTGTATTATGGATAATTATGAGTGTAGTCACTCATGGGACAGTCCGTGATTCAACATATTTGCTTATTTTGGATTATCTGGGAATCAGTAGGCACCTGATCCAAACATTATTTTGTCTGGATCAGGTGCTATTACAGAAAACAGCCCTAATAATGTTGCTGACCTTTTGCAGTTGTGTGAACAAGTGAACACTAGACTAAATGTAGTCCGTCTAAACCCAAATTATGATCCTTTTCTCAAACTAGCCAAGTATTTTTGGTGCCAAACACAGACTGAAACACAGTAAGTGAAACTCAAAACAAGACTTAAGTTGAAAAATAAATCTGTAATTATTGTCTAAAATGGGACTACACCTCATTCCTGCCGGGTAAAGGTGGCTCCTTTACTTCAAGAATTTAATTTGCAATTAAAGTTCTATCTTACCTCTTGCACCGCCTCCGATCTTTAACTGTGGACTCTTTTTCAAGCAAATCATTGCTCAATTGCGATTAAATAGCATAATATGGGCTCACTGAGCTACTAGAAGGTGGAGGAGATCCATACCTGCCCATATGCAATCATCTTTTGGATGGTAGAAAAACAGGTTTGAATTTCCCTCAGGAATAATAAAGTATCTATCCATCTATCCATCTATCCATCCATCCATCTATCCATCTATCTATCCATCCATCCATCCATCCATCCATCCATCCATCCATCCATCCATCCATCCATACCGCTGTTCAGGAAACCTCTAGGTGATGACATGGTGGGTTTGTCCATATTTATGTGCAGTCAGTGGTAAAAACTGCTCAGGAATAACTCAAGGAACAAGATACACAGCTCAGAGTCTGGCCTCCAAACTCCCCAGATCCTCTAATCCAATCAAGCATTCAGGGGTTGCTCCAGAACAAGCCTGAGGATCCGTTTCTGATGTCTCAGGACTCCCCCAGAGGCCCCTTGTCCATACATCGGCAGGTCAGAGCTGATTTGGTGGCGCCGAGAGGGTCTACATGTTATTAAGTGGATGGTTTTAATGCTGTGGCTCATCAGTGCATTAAAACCTTGTTGCACTTTGTCACCCAGCAGTTAGGAGATCTTCATCAATTCATTTCCCCTTCAAGCGGTTTTCAGAATGAACACACGCCAGCAGCCTGCAGTAAAAACCCGGTACAATAAGTGATTCTGCTACAACATACTAGCATTTTGGTGGTGGGAAGTGTGAATGCCAAGGCCTGCCTGCGACCTCCTGTGAGTGTCTCATCAGAGTCATCCTGAGCTGACAGTTGGCGGTATGAAATGACACCGACATGTCTTGATTTTTTTTTTTTTTGTGCTTCCTTTGCTGTTGTGATTCACACTGGGCTGCCGCTCTGTCACTGACGGCTGCCATCCAGGAACTGCTGGTAGGTGAGTCTGTCCGCCTGCACACCTGTCCGGCTCTTCAGCTCCAGGTAAAGGCCCACAGAGTCCCTCGGAGGGTCGGCAATGCTGCGACTCCACAGGGTCTCTGTGATCCCCAGCAGCTCACGTACAGCAGCAGAGATGACCTGCAGAGCACAGCGGGAATGAATCCCTTTGATAGCACACACTGTATGTTTACAACACTATATTTAATAAGTGACAGTCTCTTAAGGAGAAGCGGCATCATTGGAAGCAAGGTTGCAGGGTTACACCCTTAAATACAAATATCAAAGATCTTAAACCAAAATAGACTCGACAGGCACTTGTTTACTGTTTGTTCGAGATCCTTCATTATCAGCTCACTCACAGACTGTAGCTTCATGCCGAATACATAAAGGCGCTTTTAGCCAATTTATTCCTGACCTGAGGGAGCGATAAGAACATTAACTGTAAACAGCATATATGTGATAGAGCTGATTGGAGGTGTTTGCTGCCAGTGATGCTCGGTTGCAACACGCTACTTTAATTGGATGCCACAAAAGGAGAAGAGCCAAACAGGCTGCGATACAAAGCTGGCACAATGACTGAGACTTTCTGCTGTTTACAGTCCACTTACAGAGCAAACAGCAGAACTCTAATACAACTGAATATGCAACTATTTCATATATATATATATATATATATATATATATATATATATATAAGTGTATATATATATATATATAAGTGTATATATATGTTTGTTTGATTTTTATGTTATCAACTCCTGCACCCCGTGGATTGTCATAATAAACTATAATTACCTTCACAGTTTAACACAATCAGATGACGTCTGAAGCTATGTGTAGCAAATCTCGTGAGTCAGCGTGAGTCAGACCTTGAGTTTTAAATGATTTTAAAAACCCACTTGTATAGATTAGCATTTGTAGAACATCATATAAACACTTTTCTTGAAAAATAGGGTGTCTTTCTAAGACACAAGGAAATTTTACTTTCATAAAATCAATGATCAAGAACAAATAAATGTCTTAAATGTGCGGCGCAAGTGAAAATGTCAAAAATAAATTTACTTTCTCTGCTTCATCTTTGGAAAAATATTCTAAGACTGAGTTTTTGTTTTATGATATAATTCAGAGCAGCAAGTCCATTTACCAGAATGTCAGGAAGATATGGATTTATATTATTTGATATTAAACATCAGAATTTTAGATTGTTAAATGACTTTGATAACATTATCGTTCATATTTTTGCCATTTGACAAATTTTCCATTAAGTAATCATTTCTATGAAAACCCACCTGTAGAGATAAGATTTTTTTATGTCTTTTTTAATCCTAAATTTTAAAATGTTTAATTTGTTGTTGCTGTTTTTTTAAAGTACCTTGGACCTACAGTTTCTATTATTATTATTATTATTATTATTTCCATTAGAGTATTTCCATTTTCAGCTACTTTACTTCTTTTCCTTACCTACAACTCAGAGGCAAACTCCACTATTTCTTGTCTAACTTTGCAGATTAAGGTCATTCATACAAAATATAATCAGCAAATAATGTATAATGTAATATTATAGATTAAGTGACAGTTTTATTGATCAGGAGAAATTATGAGAATTCAAAAGTCAGCAGATATAAAATAGTTAAATCACCTTTAACAGCTTCAACATTAAAGTGATGAATACAATAATGCAACACTATTTGTTATCCAGTGCTATGATATTAAAATATACCTATTTGTACAGTGAATATTTTTTCCTTTTGGTACTTCAAGTTCATTTTTTTTATGCTCGTACTTCAGTTGAAATTAAATGCACAACTTTCATTTGTGAACATGTATTTCTTCTTTGTAGTATTGCAGCTTTGACTCAGGATCTGAGTGCTATTTCTGC
The DNA here is from genome assembly GCF_021347895.1 of Acanthochromis polyacanthus. NCBI lineage: Eukaryota > Metazoa > Chordata > Actinopteri > Pomacentridae > Acanthochromis > Acanthochromis polyacanthus. The sequence continues at coordinate 6,020,683 of NC_067128.1, forward strand.
ATCTGTAGCAGTGCCATCATTATTAAATATTAAACTGATGCTACTCTGTCTGTTTGAACTTCCTTGACTCTTGTGTGAGCCTCTTGTTTGATATGTAAACAAGCCTCCATAGTAACATTAATATCCTCTGAAGTTCAAAAAATACAACAACTACACTTCCTTCTTTTTCTTACTACCTGCATGTCTTTGAAATCTGTGATTCCAAGTCTGGGCAGGTAGATACAGTTCACATAAATGAGTTTTCTTCCAGTAACGAAGTTCTCTGTGAAACAGGCCTGCAAAAGAAAACAATAATAAGATGTGAAACATTATATTCTGGGCTGACAGGCACTTAAGCGTGTTTAATTTTAACCTACTTTGTATTGCGGGAATCCTAAAGACTCAATCCATCTTGCAACTTCATGACAATCCCACTGCAGGAACTCCATGTTGCCTGAAAGCAAGTTGTCATGGAAACTGTTACCTGCCAGTAGGTGTAAAAAAGTATTCCCTCAACAGCCACTGTGAAAATTAGTCAATTTTGAAGTTTGTGTTTAAAAAGCTGTGTGTTGAGTAAGTGTGTAAGCTCTTAAAGACAGCGTACTTTCATTTTAAAACCCCAAATTACCTAAAAATGTCTCTTTTAAGGATTAATAAAATAAAAGAGGCGAGTTCTGTTTGTGTTCCTCACAGCAACCAATCAGCGTCTAGTAATTTAGGGCGGCTGGCGTATGGCGCATTGTGATTGGTTTCTAAAAGAGGAACATCCCGCCCACATTGAGTGGAAGCGGCCAATGGCGCTGCGCTCAGTTTTCACAGATCAACAAACCGTCTGTGCCTGCGCTGTTTGGTGATTTTCGCTACAGTGATGTATTATAGATCTGCTAAAAACGCAGCTTCCCGCAGCTCCGTCCTCCGCTTCACTCCTAACAGCCGAAGTTCTTTCCACTCCTGCAGGCTGTGGGTCGCTTGAAGGGCTTCGGAGCAGGACTAAAACAAACACCAGGTTCTTCACAATGGCAGCAATCTTCCTCCGCTCTCTTTTCAACAAGACGGTAAAGCTAACTCATGCTAATATCTCACAGAAGTGTCGGTTTTGTGTGACGCTTATGCGACTCAGAGGAGCTAACAACCCGAGCTGTTGGCTAACAAAGTCAATGCCATGGACACACGTTGCACACAGCTCAGTCCTCATGTTTTGCGAGGCTTTAATATGCATGTGGCAGGTTAAGTTTGCAAGATGAGGACGGGTTTTAATTGCACCTTTACGTACCTGTCAGTGAAGCATTCAGAAGTGCCTCTGGCTCATGGGAATAAACAGGAATGTAATGAATGTTTTGGTTTCTGCAGGCCCCCTTACAGCTGGGTCGCATGTGCTACTCCTCCTCCTCCTCAGTGGTAAGACATCACTCAGCCTCTCTGCACCTGTCAGACTTACGGTAGTTGTATTACTGTGTTGCATTGTGAAGTGTTCCAAGAAATAGTATTTAAAGCACCAAAGCAAACATACTCAGCTGCAGGTAAAACTCCTCCACTTTAGCAAAAGTACAAAGCAGCAAAATTTATTTAAAGTATTAGAGTAAAAGTCCTGGTTTGGTCCCTCTGACTGATATATTATTATATATTTTATCATTAGATTGTTAATAGTGACACATCAGTGTGTCAGCAGCATGTTACTGTTAGACCTGTTGCAGGTTTGAGCTATTTTCAACTACTTTTTGAGATAAAAAAAATAAATACATTTTTTAACAGGGATTGGTGTATATGGATTTATTAAAGATAAATAACAATCAGTGAGTTCACTGACTGGTATTTATGCATAATATCACTGAAAATAGTGGTATCAGAATTTAGAAAAACACAATTTCCAATAAAAAATCTCTTTTTGAGTATTTTTAATTTTAATATTTGAAGAAAGTAAAGAAAACATGTTTATTCTGCATTTTATACATACATATATATATATATATATATAAGTTTAAAATACTGAATATTTTTATTTGATATTCATTTTAGGTGGATTATTTGTAATAATATAATAAATTATTTGGTTGGGCTTGCCTTTAGATTTCTTCTGGTTATTTGGGATGAGGAGTAACCAGAAAATATGATAGTGGGATATTATTCAAACTTCAACCTTTATTTATTTGTATAGCACTTTTCATGCAGAACAACACAAAGCGCTTCACAAGAATTAAAAAAAAAAAGAACACAATAAGTAAATACAATTAAAATAGAAATAAAAAACAACAAAATTATTACATATCAATTATTATATTTGTATTATGTTGATACTATATTTATGTTGTTCTTTTTGTTGTTGTTTTTATTATTATAATTTTTGTTATTATTTTTATTATCATGATTATGAACAATATACTCATTTTTTGGGGGGGGGGAAGATGTCCACATATGTGGACGCCATGTCCTTTGAGGTTAGAACTGCTTTTCTTTAATTTAAAAGTTTCTTTTTGACCATTTATTGTTTACTACTGACAACAGGTTATATTACTTACCAATCAAATAGTTTTGCAGGCAGGACATTGTTCACAAAGTTGAGACTACGGATAGATACAGAATAGATGGCTGCCTCTGAGCCAGCATAGAACATTTTTAAATCTATTTATTTTATCAAGAATCATTTGAAAACAACAATGTTGATATTCAGAAAAAAGTTTTACATATCCGGGGATTTTAGATTAATCTGAGCAATTGCTGGGTGATTAATGGAAGAGCAAAGAAGCAAAAACAAAGTTCTGATATACAAATCTGTGTTCAGTTTTTGGACTTTTTTACCCTGAATAATAAGAAAAACCTTTATTGATTGTATTACAGTTGCCATAGTTAGATATATTGTCATACATATTATCTTTGTAGTTGAAATAAACTATGAGTGTAAACTTTCCCCCCCAAATACGTCGCAGCATATCTCGTCATGGGCTCTTTTGAATGGTGGTCGCCCTAATAACCATTAACGGTACTGGCATTTGTCTGTGCACATCAGATAATTAGTAACTCTAGAATCTATTAAGTACATCAGTAGCTCATTTAAAGTCTTAACTCTCATACTGACCTAGTTTTCAACACTTTCATATTACTGCAGCATAATAGGATTCCTAAAATTCATACGAGGCTTTTGGTTTTTGTGTGAGCTACTTTATATCCAGTTTTTAAATACAGGGATAATAGATAAATCTGAGGGCTCCAAACATGATTAATGGGAGAGGAAAGAAGAAAAAAACACCAAAGTGTTGATGCACAAATGTGTTCAAAGTTTTTCTCTCATCTTTGATTTTTGTTGAGATATTGGATCACTTATTAAAATGTGAGGAGTTTGAAAGGTGTTAACAACTGAAACGTATATAAAATGTGAAACCGCTGCTTGAATCTTTAACTGTTGTGTATTTTAAAAACTGGTGGTGCTGTCCTTGATGTTGGATAAAATTACAGAGAGTACATTTTATCCTACTGACATTTAGTAGAAGGATAAGTGGACATAAAATGGCAAAATTCAATCCATCAAAAATGCACTCAAGGACAGTACTTGAGTAGATATACTTAGTTACTTTCTACCACTGGAAGTTAACTTGCCATACGCTGATATTTTCATTTTTGAACACACATGGTCCCATAATAACAGATCAATGTTTTAGTAAATGTTGGCAAAGTTTGCTTCATTGGGAAAAACTTAATATTTGTGTTCATGTGCTTTGAAACTCCGAGTGGAGCTGAGACACATCTTGATTTCTTGGCTTTGTTTGAAGTCTCCTCAGATTTTGTTAGTGGATTAAGACATCCGCTGCCAAAACCAGAGAATACAGATAGAGGAAAGCATTTTTTCTCAACAATTATTACATGTTTGTAGCTTCTTCAGTTCCTTTGTACATGGGACATGATTAAACTACAAGAAATGTTTGATTTATTTTTGATGATTAAATTAATCAGTGGCTATTTTGATCTTTGATTGATCAGTTTGAGTATTGTTTTTCTTTCTTTTTTTTTCGTTTTTTAAAGAAAAACGATCTAAAATTCTTTGATTCCAGCTTCAAAGATGTGTTTTTTTTCTGGTTTCTTTGCTCCTCTGTGACAGTAAAATGAATGTTTTTGATTCATGGACAAAACGAAACATTTTTTGTTTTGTTTTTTCTAAACACTGATCAACATTTTTCAACATTTTCTGACTTTTTGTAGAGCAAACGACTAATCAATCTATTAAGAATATAACTGAGATGTAAATAAGCAGTGAAAATAATCATTAGTTGACGGCCTGTTCAGGAATAATTACTAAAGCCACTGAAAAAACCTCATGCAAATGTTTTTTTTCCCAATTAATTAATGCAGTTAGCTTCTTTTATTGCTGTACATTGCAACAGATTGGAGATGCAACAATTAATGATTAGTTGTCAGCTATTAAAATAATAAATTGATCTGTTTGAGTATTTTTTTAATGGAAAAAGCCCAACTGAATTAATTTCAGCTTCTTAAGTGTGAGTATTTTCTGGTTTCTTTGCACATTCATGAGACTAAACTGAATATCTGTCTCATTAACTCTTGCTTCGTTGGTCTTGATCGACATTTTTGAGCATTTCTTAGAGCAAACGGCTAATTAATTAACGAGAAAAGAATCGACAGTGAATGCGTTTTTCAAGTTGCAGTGTTTTAATGTATATTTTGCATTTATTATTTTTTCTGTCATTGATCAGTTGTCAGTTTTTGATTAGTAGTTTAGTCAGTCCAAGATATTTGGTTTACATTTATGTGAATTGCAGCTGCGAATCTCACATTTTCTGAAGTGAGTGTGAAGTGGGCATATGTACCTTTTTGACTTTTATAATGTGCGAGTACACATATTGGACTGAATCTGCATATAACGAGCAGGAAGTTTGGGATTGGATTCATTTATTTTTTCTAAAATCCTCTCATGTTTGATGGATGAATCCCAATTATTAGAGCAACTGGGGTGTTTTATTAGTAAAATTACAGCTACTATTACAGAGGAGGGTTCAAAATTTAACATTTTCACTTGAATAACGCCTTAACTATAAATTTTACCTCCCATATCTTGTAATCAAACAGCGTCTATACATTTAGAAGGCTATTTTTTGGGTTAAAGGTGACTATTAGAATCTGTTCACGTTGAGTCTAGCTTTCAATAAGCGGCTTATTTTGTGTATTTTTCTTAGGTTTTAAATCTTAAGTGTTTCATCGTTTCGAAATCACGTTGTGTTCTTTATTGGAATTAATATGAAATATTTGTACTTTTTGTCAGACATCTGATTAATTTTATTTATTTAGTTTAAAATTTTCATTCTGAAGGAAGTTTGTGCCTGAATAAATCATCCTAAGACCTTGAGGCAGCAAGCATGTCCATAAAATTCAGTTTTCCAACAGGAGGAGAAGTACTGCTGGAATATTTTTTAAACTTATCGAGGCGTGGATTTTTTTAAAGCCTACAAAAAAATCCCTTTCTTTGCCCCCTCATTTTTGTGGGGCTCGTATCTGACAAAAATCCATCTGAAATGTGCCAAACTAACCAAAACCTTGCAGATTTTTGCAAAATGATGGGTATACAGCATATTCAGGCAGCCTTTTGGAATGGCTAAACTTTCTCTCTTTTGGTCTAATATTGCCAAAAATTTGAAATTTAAACGCCCACGCTGTAGAAGGTGGTCAATAATTCACCCATGGCTCAAGTATTTGGGATTGCTTAATCATAGAAATTAATCTTTCACCGGAAATAACTGGAGAAATTATGAATTAGAGGTTGAACATGTCAGTTCAGCCAAACTTAAATGGAAGATCTTTAAATCAGTCTGCACCACAGCTGAGTGGATGTAAAGTAAAGCAGTGTGTAGAGCTTTAGGAAGTCACGGTACATGCTGTGATGGATAGATGTCCTCGGTGAACTTGGTAATGACGTAACCAGCAGGCCAGAGTTGATTTAATCATATGCTCCTGTGATCTTCTAGCCCACCACCAAGCTGTTCATTGATGGCAAGTTCGTCGAGTCCAACACGTCTGAGTGGCTCGACGTTCACAACCCTGTGAGTATTCCTAGATTAACCTGCACGGTAACGAGATCTGGCTCGTGCAGTTTTGTAGCAGGAACTCGTGAACATCAGACGCAGAAATAAGCCTTGATTTGCCAATTTCTAATGGCCTGATTTGTAAAGCGAGGAAAGTCAGAGCCCAGCCTACACAGCCCGTCATGTTTTATATCCTCTGAAAGGCCAGGCGGCTGTGTAGCTTGTCAAGTATAAGCCTCTAGCGGTGCTCTGATGGCTGATTAGAGCATGCAAAAACATGCATCTGCTTTCCTCGCATGAAATTTCAAGTCTGTATAGAGTTGAAAACAAACATTTGGATTTAATATTAATGAACTATTGTGCGTGGCTTCTCCTCGTTATCCGTCATCCGTCTGCGTCTCCTCAGGCCACTAATGAAGTTGTAGGACGAGTTCCCAAAGCGACCCAGGAGGAGATGCTGGCGGCTGCAGACTCCTGCTCCAGAGCCTTCCAGTCCTGGTCCGAAACCTCCATCCTCAGCAGGCAGCAGATCTTCCTGCGCTACCAGCAGCTCATCAAGGACAACATTGTAGGAAGATGTACAGCTCACATGCATATCTCTGTCAGATTAGTGCTCACTGATGCTTTAAACGGACCCTCTGCCTCTGATGTTTCAGAAAGAGCTGGCTAAAATCATCACCTTGGAGCAGGGCAAGACTCTGGCTGATGCAGAGGGGGATGTATTCAGAGGCCTGCGTAAGTACTGCTGGGTTTTGATACCCTGATTGGATTAGAGTGCTGCTGAATACGTGACAGATCAGATTTCTGTGTTGAAGCTGGGGCTCTATAGTATCTTTATATCCTGATGAAAAGTCTGTAACTTTGGCACAGGTTTTTATCGAGACCTGGGTGAAGGTTTGATACTCCCAGTGGCTGCAGGGCGTCCAGTGTTCGCGTGTAACTGGACGCTCCCTGCAAAACGGACTTGAATTAGTAATGGGCAAGTGTACTGTGTGGGGCAGATTGGCATAGAGCTGCATGATTATGGCCAAAATGATTGTTTTTTTAAAGTCACATTTTTACAGACTAATGCACTTTGACATTTAACCCTCAAGCAGTTTTTGGATGTTTCTTTGCTTGTGTCACATTTTAACAGCAATATAAAGTCCTATTCCACCACTATGGAAGCAGCACAACCGATGCCATTTATCTTAAAAGAAAACAGCAAAATACATATGTTTTGATTATTTCTGTCAAACCAGAATCAGTATTACATTCTGTTTTTCTTTCAAGTGCATACTTGTGTTACCAATACTGTAAAGAAAAACAGAGGCTCTAAATACTGTGGATATTTTACTAATTACTACCGCTGGGACTTTAATGTGTTATGATTAATTAATTACAGAAAAAATAATGCGTTTAATTAAGCTATGCGACTGTGTCAGAGAAGCCTCTAGTCTCCGCTCAGTTACTGCAGCACAGAAACTAACAGCAAAAATTAATTTGAAAAAAGTGAAATAAGGTGTTCTAATGTTAGATTTACCCAAGTTGAAATTGAATGATTTTACCTACAGGGGCTGTTTTCTATGAGTGGAGTATTTTAAATGTCAATATCACTGTCGATCATCTTTTTTTAATTGTTAGGAGCCATAATCATAATAAACATTTGATTAATTCTGCAGCATTGTGTTGTATCTAGATGCTTAAGCTGTTTTTCATGACAAGTTTAAAGTCTTTAACATCAGGATTTAATATTGTAGCGCTACAAGAACTCTGTAGCCCTCATTTCACTAAAGTGTGACTTCCTTGTTTGTTTTTCTTGTGAAGAACTCTGAAGCCTGTGCTTTTCGTTGCGTTCTGTATAAAGATAATTATGCAGTCCTGTCACTGAGGTGCGCTTGTTCGCTTTGGCAGCTTTGCATTTACAGGAATCATGTTGAGAAATTAAAAGAGCCGTGTGTGTCGCGGCTGCTACAAGAGGGAGCTGCCAAATAATATATTTTTTTGTACTTGGGGCCGGGTGCCAGTTTTGGGATGCCCAAATTATTCTAGCATGCCAACTTTTCTATTATCAGCTGAAAGGCAGGCTTCATCTGCAGGTGTGCTGCCAACACTGGAGATTTCCCACAATTCTGGAGCTAATGGTGCTTGAAGTTTTCACAAGTTTTATTACAGTTGACTCTCAGGAAGTAGAACTGGTAGCGTTTTGTTTATTTATTTTACAGTGGCTTTTTTTTTTAACAACATACTTATTGATTTGTCTTTTTTTTTTTTTGCTGAAAGTAGTCGAAGATGAACGATTATGAAGTTCTTAGGAGAGAGAAAGAAAAGGAAAAAATCGACTGGAGCGAACCAAAGACAACCTTTGTCGACTGGAATGATCTTGCTTTGGTTGTAGGAAGTTTTTTAACCTAAATAAATTCTAAATGAACACAAAAAGCTCGTGTTGGCTCATGTTGACAGACTGGGAGCTGAGCAGCTGCACAAATTCATATGATTTCTGAGGAAAGAATTGCATCAACTGGTGATCCAGCGCCTGAACTATTGAGGAATATAAAACAAACAAGTTAGCTGCTGTTTTTTTTTTTGTTTTTTTTTTTGGATGATCTGCCATGCTGGTTTTTGAGTAGTGAAGTTTCCACTGAAATTTTTGGTGACAAGTTTGGACAAAATGCAGCCAACTTGTCTGAGATGTCGGCAGTTAGTTTGGAGCCGAGTAAACCTGAAGTAGACATTAAATAAGCTAGATGCAACATTCTTCGTCAGGTTCGGCAAGTTCAAAATTGTGAAAATACGGTTGTTGTTTTTTGTTTTTACAGGTAGTCTGCTTCTCCCGCTGCCAAAAAAATGGATTAATCCTGGGAAGCTGCTAGCATTTCTCTTATAAAAATAACACTGACAATTGTCTAATCAATGACAATTTGTTCGGATGAGAGCATATCGACAAACCAATCAACCAATAAACCTGGACGCCACAGACCTAAGAAAATGTACCAAATACTGAACAATTACAATGAATAAAACAAAAACACACAGCTGTGACTCGGATTCGTACACAAAACAAGAGAGCTTCCAATGGAGATGTGCAAAGTTCAATCTGTGCATCATGATGGCAGAAACACCAGCTTCTCTAAAAACAATCTCACCTGATATAGAATTAGTCTCTTTTTGAATGTAGTACTCGTGTATGGTGCTGTAATGGCAGCCAGCGTTTTACAGTTGGTGTTTTTTAATTAGTCCACGGAAATAAAACGCTCTTCATTGCATCTATTAATACAATAGAGTCTGTCATTTTTTGTGTTGTGTCTCCACCTAGGACTTTTCCTTTTTAGATAAAACGTTAGATTCTTAGCAGCTTATGTTATGACCCTTGACATTGTGTTAAGAGGACCAATGTATTTCTTGTATTTAGCGCAAATTGGTGAAAAGGTAGAGTTGAAATGTTGTCTACAGTTGGAGGATTAGTGCATGACCCTGTGTTTTATCTTGAACCATTGTTGCAGACTAAAACCGATGCAGCATTTCTTCAGATACCTTCGATTGTGACAGACTTCTCCCATGTGCCTCAAAGCACCTGTAAAGTAACGTAAATTGTTATGGAATAAATTAACACACCTATCCAGCTGCTTGAAATCATTTCCTCTCAAGAAATCTTTTAGGGGTGTAAATTAACAAGCTTATTCTGAAGTATGAAGTACAGTTTTTGGAGGTAGATTTATCAGTAAACTGTGTGTCAGATTTGTTCATATCCGCACTTTTTTTTTATTTTTACTTTTTACATAATTTCTCTTCAACTCTCAGAGGTGGTAGAGCACGCCTGCAGCATCACCTCCCTCATGCTGGGTGAAACTTTACCCTCCATCACCAAGGACATGGACACCTACACGTACCGCCTGCCTATCGGAGTGTGCGCCGGGATCGCCCCCTTCAACTTCCCCGCCATGATCCCTCTGTGGATGTTCCCCATCGGGATGGTGTGCGGCAACACCTACCTGATGAAGCCGTCTGAGCGGGTCCCAGGCTGCACCATGCTCCTGGCCAAACTGCTGCAGGACGCCGGGGCACCAGATGGCACGCTCAACATCATCCACGGGCAGCATGCAGGTAAGTGTGTGTGTTGTTACCTGTTCATTCAGGAGCTCACAATCTGTGTGCGATAAACAACAGGCGGGGGAAGGCTCAAGGATGATTCAAACACTAATCATAAACCCCTCGGCAATATGTAGATGGGAAATTTCCATAATATGTGCAGCCTATATCTGTAAGTAATTCACAGGCATTTGAAGCAGCAGGATTTGAATATGCGCATCATATATATGAAACCTCGAGGGTGTGACAGCGATGAAGAAGAAAGATTTACATTTTTCTTGTTGGTGTGTTTGTGCAGCTGTAAACTTCATCTGTGACCATCCATCCATCAAAGCCATCAGCTTCGTGGGCTCTAACCAGGCCGGAGAGTACATCTACGAGAGGGGCTCCAAGAACGGCAAGAGAGTGCAGTCCAACATGGTATTTATTTAACAGAACAAAAACTGATTGTTTTCTATCATATTCAAAGTGGGTGGTGTTGTTTTGGATGAAAATGCGTTTAGCAAAATTCCTGGAGAGCGTTTTAGTGCTTAGCTTCAAACATACTGATCAACCACTTGACTGATGCTGTGTAGGTCCTCTCTGATTGGTTGATGTTTCACAGACTTGAAGATGTTCTTTACTATCAGGTACAAAAACATTAGCTGCCTTTAAGTCCTGGAAGGTGCAAGGTGGAGCCTTGATGTATTGGACTTTTTTTTTTCGGAACAGATGTTTGATTTGATTGACATCTGTGGAAATTAGAGGCTAAATCGGCCTTTTAAAGAGCATTTGATGCTTCCATCTGGTGGAACGTTTTAGGGAGAAGCCAGTTTCCTTTTCCAGCAGGTTTTGGCACCTGTCCACAAAGGCAAAACTGCTACCAAATGGTTTACTGATGATGGCATTAGTGTTCTTGATTGGCCAGCCAACTCACTTGACCTGAAGCCCATAATACCCTATACATGGTATTGTCAGGAGGAAGATGAGAAACACCCAAAAATACAAATGAGCTCCAGGCTGCTATCAACAATACAAAGACAAGGAATGAAAATGTGCAATAGAGAAAGCCCACCTTCTATAGTATGTTAAATTATACTCTCAATACTTGGTTGAGTCTCCTTTACTACGAATTTCTGTGTATTTTTATTGTAAATTTTCACGTTTTGATCGAATTTAGGAAATAATTGAGATATTATATTTCTGATTTTCATAAACTATAAAACATAATTATCAAAATTAAAACAAAGAAGACTTGAAATATTTCACTTTACATGTAGTAAATATATTAATTTAAAAATTTACCTATTTCTATTACAAATAAATGAACTTTTTTTTTTTTTTTTTACAGTGTTCTAGATAGATTAATAAGAGTTCACATATATTTAAGAAAAATAAGTGCAAATCATGCTGGTTGAAGAAAAAGGTGCACAATTGTCCTGGTATTTACAATTAAAAGAGTATTAACATGTCTGAACACAGTGTACATATAGAAATAATAACAGGATAATAGAAGGGGTGGCTGGATAATGGTGGACAGCCCTTGACATATCTGCAAGCACACTACTGCTGTAAATTTTATCATCCACTCAGGTCGGCAAGCGTCCATGCAAACCTCCATCCAGATTTATGACCACGCCGACTGTCCATGCTACCGACACATACAGGAAACCAAATGGTGTGCAAGACGAATGCTTGTTGTAGCAAGAGACTGAGGAGATTCTTCCACGTCTTTATAATTCATTACAAGAGTTGAAATTGAAGTAGTTGCTGTCATGCTTTGGAGGTGCTTTGATTTCTTCATACTTTCCATCAAGAGTGTCCAAACACAGTGTGAAGTATTAAATTCTCAAGAAATCTTGTGCTGTAGTGTATCTGCCCACTGTGCTTGATACATCTCAGGAATAATCACACTGATATGGTGCTACAGTCAAATCTGCAGTTAGCTGAGATATCCTGTAGAAAGTGCAAAGTCACAGCCTTTCAGAGACCCACAGTGTATTTTAGGGGATTGATGAGGGGGTTTGTGGACCTATTTTAGTATGAGTAGAGTCGTTGGTTTGTCTGCTTTCAATGTCAGTCATGTGGAAGCCTTGCATTAGAAGATTCATCAAACCAGACCACCTTCTTCCGTCGATCCCTGGTCCAGTTCTGATGCTCAGATGTTCATTGTAGGAGCTTTCAGGACTCCTTTCTGTCACAGCTGCTCTTCTGTAGGATGCTCTTTGCCCTGTTGTGCTTCATTGGTCCACCTCTGGTAACCACTGCATGCTGGGAATGTCCCCCAACACCTTTGGAGATGCTCTGATCCAGTCATGTAGTCATCACAGTTTCTTAAAGTCTCTCAGATCCCCACATTGCCCTTTTCTCCTGCCTTCAACACTTCAACTTTAAAAACTGACAGCTACCTTGCAGCCTAATATATCCTGTTCGCTGACAGGTGCCATTATAATGAGATAATCCACGCTTCACCTGTCAGCGATTTTAATGTTGTGGCTGATTGATTGCCTCGGTTTGATGTCCTACAGTCTGTTCAAGACAAATCTTACTGAGCCTTGTCCTACATTTTGCTTTTAGGGTGCCAAGAACCATGGTGTGGTGATGCCTGATGCCAACAAAGAGAACACCATCAACCAGCTGGTGGGCGCTGCTTTCGGAGCAGCTGGTCAGCGCTGCATGGCTCTGTCCACGGCTATTTTTGTTGGGGAGTCTCGCGAATGGCTGCCAGAGCTGGTGGAGCGCTCCAAATCTCTGCGCGTCAACGCAGGTAACTTCTTATGTAACTGTGTCAACTAGGGATCGACTGTTATGGGTTTTCTAGTACCGATTACTGGTACTCTAGAAAGGCCGATAATCAACATTTGGAACCAACATACATTTAAATGTGATGTTTTAGCAGCATGTGGTAGCAAGAACCGGTGACTATAACTGAATATATAAAATAGAATTGGGAGTAATTGAATTAAAATGCTCTCGACTGAGGTTGATCAGTTTGTTTCCTGCAGTTATATTTGCTGTTTTTCCCTAGTTTCTTCATCTTTCACTGTTTTACCACTTTTATTGACCACTAAGGTCCAGATCTTAAATCATCCTTATTTATTAGGGATGTCCAATATTGGCTTCTTTTTTTTTTTTTTTTTTTTTTTTTTACCAATAGCTGATATGCCGATACTGTCCAACTCTCAATTTCCTATTCCAATATCAACCGATGCTGATATATTTAGGTTATTTAACTAATTTTAGGTAACATCACGTCTCCTGTCATGGAATTAACACATCATACCTAATTTTATTGTGATGCTCCATTGGATGCATTCTCACATGCAACAAGGCTTTCCAAATGTAAAAAATATGTCTGTGCAAAATAAGAAAACTACTTCAACTTAAGTTGAAGCTGCTTAGCTGCTAGCCGTTAGCATAGCCTTTGCCACTATGAGAGAAGCTAATTTCCTCATTTGTGACAACAGCTTGTGTTTTTTTATCCAGGTTTTGCAATCTCTGCTTGAGAGACATTTCTGAGACCAGTGTGCTGAGACCTAATGTAGCACATTTAGTTTATCAATACTTAGTCAATAATAATACCGATATGGATACTCTGAAAAATGCAGAATATTGACTACAATAATCTGCCAGGCCGATAATCATATATAATGATATCACCTCTTATGCACATGAATGTGACATGAATGTAAAATGCCACAGCACAATTCTGCATTTTTTTAAAATATGATTTTTTGTGCTGAAGGTGATCAGCCCGGGGCAGATGTGGGACCCCTGATCTCCCCTGAAGCAAAGGCCAGAGTGGAATTTCTGATCCAGAGTGGGGTGGACGAAGGCGCCAAGCTGCTGCTGGATGGAAGGAATGTCAACGTTAAAGGATACGAGAACGGAAACTTTGTGGGACCAACCATCTTGGGTAAAGTTAAGGTGAGTTATGACCTTGTTCTGAATGAAACGAGGACAACTTCTTAGTCAGACGTCAGTGAAAAGTCTACTAATAAGAGCTGCAAGTCCCACATGGAGGCTCAGAAAACAACGTTTATAGAGAACTTGTTTTCTGTCGAGCTTTTTTTGTAGGTCAAGTAATTATTGCAGGCGAAATCGATTAAATGACTGTTTGTTGAAGCTTGTTGTAATTTAAATCAACTGCTCAGCGGGCTGTTACTGCCTCACCTACTTGTAAATGTCCACAGGGATTTTCCAACTCTCCACCTGCTAAGAACGTTTTAGATCAGCCGTGGAGCTTACAGGAATCCTGGTGAGATGAAAGTAACTTCCCAGATTTGAAAAGTTGATAAAATGCTTTTAGCCCTTAAGGCTAAAAGTCAAACCTTTCAGTGGAACTTAGTGATTTTCCTGCCAGAGCACTTTCCTACAGACACAGAACTTCAACACTCATGTGGATGTTTTTGAAGATGCAGGTACAGATGCAGTAACAGCTACAAATGTTCCATCAAGCCTGTTGGGCCAGTCGACATCAAAAATACATCAAATACCAGAGAAAACTGCTATTTTGTTGTTTTTGCAAACTACAGATGCTGTGAAGCAAGCAATATTGGGGCCCAGCAGACATTAGCTTTACTGTATTTTATTTGTATTTTAAGGCATCACATTAGAAAAGTTACTGGAAACTGCAAATTTTTGAAAAATGAAATTGCACAGATGTTCTTATGCAATGTGGTTTTTGGATTTTTCAAGAAAGAGTTAATGAGCTTCATGGGAGATGTAAACACTTTAAAAAAATACTTTTCTAATCATAGTTAATTTAATAATAATTACATAATAATTTCTAGCTCAGCAAACCTGCAACACAAAGCAGCACAGACTGTGCGCATTGTGGTGCAACAGAATTTTAAATGTTCCCACAGATACAGTAAAAATATAAAAATCTGCTGTTGAAAAGGCATTTGCAAGTAGTTCCGACATTTCATAGCTGAGTTTAACTATCTATAAACTAAGACGAGAAATATCAATGTCATTTTAGCTAGCTACACTGTGAGAAATTATATTCTAGATTTCTATAACTTCATTTCTTGCCGATCAAAACCAGTTACAGATCTCTGTAATTCAGTTTGAACTAGTTGTAACAGCTGCAAGGATCTGAAATGTCGCTATGACTCGTCTGAATTGCTGTTATGACGCTGCTCATGTGAGACATTTCATTGGATATTGGTCCAAGCAAAGATTTGAACGGTGTTACCAGAAGGGATGGCGGCTGCTCTGGTAAATAAATATTGTTAGAAAATATGACAAAATAAATGAAGGAGTCTGTGGAGAATGAGGGCTTCATTCGTCAGAGAATTGTGGCCGGAACTTGCTAGAACTTTGGCCTGAGGCTGCTCTCACATGGTGGTAAAACAGCTTGTCGAATGCAGTTATGTTGCAGTGCAATAGCATATTTGAAAAATAAGCTGCTTCAAGCTTGACGTAGCTAGAGATACCTGCGGCATAATTTTGGACAGTCCAACTCAAGATATCTGTAGTTATGTTTTAACTGGCAAGAATTCCGGTATAAAATGTATTCACAGCTCTAAGTCATTTTAAGAATCTAAAAATGAAATGTAGATGCCTTGAAATGAAGGACATTAAACATATCTTGAACTCGAATTACGACTAGTCAGAATTCAACTATAGATATCTGAATATAGAATTACAGATTGTCATAATTCAGCAACAGATATCTGCATTTTACTTCGTGGATAGCTGCAGGTGAATTGTGGATATCTGTAATGAGAAACGCATGAATTCTATAAGTGTGTAAAATCTGTCCTGGAATAATGACGATGTTGATATCTGAAATGCTGTTTTTGGTTAGTAATACTCAAATTGCGATTATCTGCAAATACATATCCAGTCTTGATATTATTATTACAATGTCATTCAATCCCCCGTGTGTAAATAAAAGGCTCAAACATGGAGGAAAATGTTAGTTTTGTGAAATATCCGCATCACTCGAGACAAAGTCATAGAGTACATGACTGCCTCTGTGCACTGCAGACTTATAAAACATCCCCTAATAACAGCCGCCTTCTCAGGGTGACATTTCCCACCCGTCAAGGTTTCTGCTGATGAGTGTTGAGTGTCACATCTTAAAATAGAAAGTAGCTGTAAGTGTTACAAAATGCATCTCCAGCACTTTTTCCTTGTCTTCCCCAACACAAAGCTAATGGTGCTTTACATCCTGCTAATGATGCCTTGTGGAGTTCTTTTAGTCGTGGATTTTGTTAAGTGCCGGAGGAAACTCTGCTCTCATCACTCTGCTGTTCTTTTTTTCAGCCGAACATGAAATGTTACAAAGAGGAGATCTTTGGACCGGTTCTTGTCGTCCTGGAGGCCGACAACCTGGACGATGCCATTTCTTTAATCAACAACAACCCTTACGGCAACGGCACGGCCATCTTTACCACCAACGGAGCCACAGCGCGCAAATACACCCATGAAGTGGACGTTGGCCAGGTGAAATATGCGTTTACAAGGGTTCAGTAAAAAGCTGTGAATCTAAATAATCTTTTCGTCTGTGGAAGGTATGACTTTAAAAATAGAAAGTAAACCGTTCACCTTTTGGTGTTATTTTGGTCTTCGGGAGCTCACCTGTGCGCGACTTTGATGAGTAAATAGTTTAGTGTGGGCTGCGTTGAGTTTCAGAAGGAGGAAACGGACAGACAGAGTTCATGTGAAGTGGGAATATTTATTGGAGGGAAGCCGGATGTGTGCTGCCAACCTGAAACTGTGTCAGGTATTACCTGGCAGAACACAGTGAGCAGTGGAACAGTCCCAAAACTTGGGTATTAACTCAGCAGGGGCGAGTTTGTAGTGGATTTGTGGAGCAGGTTGTGTGTGATGGTTGGATGTTGATGGGGGAAGTTGACTGTTTTTAACATTTAAAAACATTAATACTTTGCCCATTGCCTTAATCCAAAAAGAATTCTGTCCATTTTGTGTATGTGTCTTTTATATATTTTTTTACAAATCCTCCTGAGAACTGCTGAAAAAAGTATCTTTCAAAATGTAACCTTTTTTGTTATTTCCTGCCTTTTTGAAGCTAAAACAACTCACAATTTAGAATTTTATAAAAATATTTTGTATTCTAGAATTTACATCATGTCCACTGTAGTAGACAACGATTTTACTATTTTAAAAGAAGTGAGTCTTTGAAATCAGAATAGCCTGGCAAGAAAACATGCCGATCCATTTTCTAATGAGACTTTAAGAAACTAAATTAAATAACAATAGTGTAAAATGTAAGAGTTTCAGTGAAACATAATTATAAACAATTATTTATTTATTACATTAATTACTTCACATGGAAAATACATTAAATCGTTGTCGTGTCCATTACAGCTGACACTCATAAAGGGGATATTATTTCTCGTGATCAAAACTTAAACTGAACTCTGACCCCAATTTATAATTCCTGACATGTTCAGAAACAAGAAAATATTTGATAACCACAACTAAAACAATGATATCTTAGCAATACTTGACTGAACTTTTCTCTTTTTCTGGTTGGCGAGTTTTGCTGCGGCCTCCGTTTTTCATTGGAAAGGCCACGACTTCCTCTATTGAACATATCAGGATTTAGCAGGGTAGCTGAAATGAGTCAAAAGATACAGAAGAAAAACAAACATCCAGTACGGACATAAATGAATGAACCAGGTCTCAGGAAGATGTATTTATCCTGACTTTTAAACACCAGCTCTCCCCTCAGCTGATGGACGATACCGCCACCACGGCTGTATTTGTGCATTTGTAGTAGTTCTGATTTTTAATAAATAATGTGTTCTTGTGTTTGCGCAGATCGGCGTGAATGTCCCCATCCCCGTCCCTCTCCCCATGTTCTCCTTCACCGGCTCCAGAGGTTCATTCAGAGGAGACACCAACTTCTACGGCAAACAGGTAAACAACAAAAATGTTACGCCTATCATCGAATATAAGGCTTCTACATAAAAGGAAACAATAGAACTGTCTGGACCTACTACCTTATATGCTTTATATTTGTTTATAATGCGCTAACAGATTATATATTTTAAATTTAAAGCTATTCTTTTCAAAGTCTGGATTAATGTGGGATTAGATTTTTTTTTTGTAACAACTCAAAACATATTAAAGAGCATGGAAAATATTGGTTCCAAGATGGCCCCAATTCTGTTCAGTTCTTACAAATATAAATTAGAATGTCTAAAAGCATACAAGTAAAAAGATTTTCATGTCTTTTTGAGCAGGCAGCCAAACTATTACGTCTTCTAAAACATGAGATATGTTGTGCAACTGAATGCATCCTTCTATATATTTTGCCTTAAGTTTTATAAACTGCACACAAAATCAAGTTAGTTTGAAAGAAAATACAATATTTACATAAATATAGAGCATTACAAATAAGCAAATACTAAGTTTGTGTGAACATTTATGGGTTGTGCAGTTTATTTTTTGTGCAGTAGAAAGCCTCTATGGCTGCATTTATCAGCGTTTCCATGGACACAGTGAATAAACAATGTTGTGGAGACACTGCAAAAATGTTAATTATTTCACTTTTTTCAATTTATTTTCGGTTGCTGATTATGACAGGGACTAAAACACAATAAGGCAATGGTTTTCAATATGTTAAAGAGAAATTGAATGCAGGCAGCAGTGTCTTTAATAAAACACTGTATTTAACTTGTCTGGGTTTGGTGTTAACTGATTTGAATGAGCGCTTTTGGCAATTATTTGACAACATGATAACACATGTACAAAGTCGGATCGTAACGTGTGTTTTAAAACCAGTAATTTACATAATAAACATTCAACTGTTTGCACTCGGATGTCAAATGTGATCTGGAAAACGTGCTGGAAATTTGAGTCAGGAATTTTAAAAAAGCACAATACAGACGGTTGCTGAAAACATCCGTTGTCTGTTCGCCTCCCAGGGCATCCAGTTCTACACTCAGATCAAGACCGTGACGTCACAGTGGAAGGCTGAGGACGCTACTCTGACAAGCCCAGCCGTTACCATGCCAACCATGGGACGCTAAGCTGAACCGACCCGTCATCCGTCATGCAACCTTCAGTGACTTCTTTACATGCCTTACTGAGAAGAAGCCCAAGGAGGGATTGGAACAAAGGTTACTGCTGAGATATATTCATACTGGGGGATTATTAGCTGAACATCCTGGACTCTGTTGCCGCACAAATCACACTTTACACCTGCTTTAGAGCCAGGGAAGGAGACATAATGTACAGGGCTCATTTCCTGTGCTGACCGGGGGGATCATGAGTTAACGTGGTCAAACATTTTTCACGATCCGTTGAGTGCTGTGGCGTCACATTTGTTAAAAACCTTGCGGAGGAAAAAAATCGCAGGGATCAGGGATTCTGCTGCTCAGCAAATGTCTTCCACCAGTGTCCCCTGTGGTTCATTACTCTGCTGTGTGGAAGATAATAAGGCAGATACTTGAATGTTAGATCAGAACATGAACACAGCCACTTTATCACTCCATTAAAACTGAAATAATAGTTGCAGCTGTTGTCCTCTAGATGTGTATCTACCGGTGCTGGGGTTACTGTGTGTCTCCAGTGTGTCAGATTAAGTTTTTTTTTTTTACTTCCCCATCAAAGTAGCACTTGTGGTCACAAATGGTATAAAGGGTTAAATTGCAGTGTTTAACATGTTAGGAGCTTGAATTGTATTCTGTATTAACATAATGCTAAAAATTTCCAAAGTGAGACTGTTGGTAGTTGTGCTGCAGTTACAGTTTGTACTAGATTTATTTTCGTCAAAGCGACTTTGAAGCTCGTCCCCTTCACTTCCCTCTGACCCCCACAGATGAAGAGAAACAGCGGGGATGTTTGAGACTGTTTAAATAAAGACACTGTAATTTCACTGGGTTGAACCGTGGTTTCTGCTGTGATAGTTTTATTACATAGTCAAACCCAAAATCATTCATAAGCATACCAAACAGTGATTTAAAGTGGATTTCTATTTGCCTAATCGGCTTCTTATGACATAAACAGAAAAATGATAGATAATAACCATTTGTGTGTTATTTTTAAAGTTTTACAAAAAATGTATCATCCAAAATTATTCCTATCCTACCTGATCCGTAGAAAATTGCAGATTCTATCACTTTGTAGATCAGGGGTGTCAAACATGCAGCTCATGGGGCAAAAACGACACGCAGAGGGTCCAATCCGGCCCCCTGGACAACTTTGTAAACTGTAAAAATTACAGAGAAGACCTTAACTGCAGATTGTAAATTATTAAAACTATAAATTTAAAATAATTTGTAGAATATGAGTAATTTCTTCACTGAATTTCCAGGGGTTTTTTTCTTCATGTACAGAAATTTGCTAAATCCCTTCCTAATTTTCCCTTTTTTCTCCAAGAACTGAGCTGAAATCACTCATTGTAAAGGGAGAAAATATTAAAAATTAAAAAGAAAAAATAGTGGAAACCTGAAAGATTTTCTACTCTAAATCCTTTCTGTTCCAGTCAAATTGGAATTATTGTGTATTGATTTAATTTATCAATATTTTATTCATTAAATCTAGTCCATTTTATATTTACTAGTTTTATCTGATTTTACAAAAATAAGTAAATAAATGAACCTTTAGGATGACGTCACGTGGACCCGGAAGTGAGCAGAGCTGACAGTCGGACATCATGGTGAGCTTCAGCTGACTTTTAACGTTCACATAACACTCAACTAACGTACCGTCTGGTTCTGTACGGCGTAATTTACAGTGTTTTAAGTGTGTTCAGAGTTTTTCCCCAAGCTTGCTGTAACTCGCGGCAGAAAGCTACCTGACGTTAGCCGGCTATCAAACTTCACCGGCTAGCTTTAGCACTTCACTGTTAGCGCGTGGCTAATGAATGGTCCGCAAACTTCATGGAAGGTAACTTCAGTGTTTAGCTAAAAATACGCAAACATATTTGACCGACGCAAGAAAATTGAAGTCGCCATACAGAGGATACATCTTTGTTTAGCGTTAGATTGAAAACGTAACTGTAAGGCTGGCTTTTTACCAGCAATAACGGACGACAAGTAGTTTATTGATATTGGCTGCGAAGTTATTGCTGAAACGGCTTATTTAACTACATATCGGTGGCAAGTTAAAAGAAAACCTTATTGAATATTGAATGCAGGTGCTTCCACACAGGTGTTTTGCATGTCATAATAAACATCCAATCATGTTCAGAGGAAGAGATGTCAGAAGTTTTGTCGTTGGTACCGGTGTTTAGCTTTCAAGCAGAAAAAAAAGTATAATTTAAAACAACGTTGTGTCCAAAATAAAGTTTTTTAACGTTTTTATGGTGCTGTAACGTTTCTACTGCAGTGCCCATGTGCTTGATAAATAAAAACAATACATGTAAACAAATTCTGTGTTGTAAATATATGGAAGAATATTTAGACAACCAAAAATATAATGAATGATTGAAAACCCACAATCTCCAGAAGTCTACCTATGACAGCTGTGGTGCTTTGAGTGCTGTCAATGCCACAACAAGTACGGACAAGTGCATTTTCTGCATGTTAGTTGGTTCTCATGAAATAACTGCTCTCTGGTAGTTTAAAAATGCCAGACAGGCCGAGTTGATTGATTTTGTATCAGTTATGCAGAGGAAAAAGTCTAACTGACCTTAAAATATGGTTCATTGTTGTGGCACAGATGGCAGGAGCTTCAGTCACGACGACTGCACAGCTGGGTTCAATAAGAACAGAGTTTATCTGCATTTAGATCAGTGGGAAAGCAACTCTGAAAGTATTCACTGTAGAGAGGATGCTGCTTAGGTTAACATGAAAACATTAATGGATAGCAAACAGTTGAATCCTAGTTTTCGCCATTTAATGGCTGGCTTAACTTCAGTTTATTTAGCACAGTTACAAACAACAGGAGGTTAACTAAGATGCTCCACAATGAACATGGCAGGCAGTAAAACACAATGACTAACTGCATGGTACAGTTAAGCCCTGCTGCATGTATAAAAAAATGAACAGGCCGAGAAGTTTCGGATTATTTATCATCATGAAAGGCTTTAAATGTCTTTGAAAGAGGGCTCATTGTTGGGGAACAGATGGCAGGGGCTTAAGTCACAGACTGTAACAGTAACTAAAATGAAATCTGTGTTTAGATCTATGGCGATGGCGTCAGTAAAGAGGGCTTTAAAGTAAAATCATGATTTGATAATGCAATTAGCAAAGCGAAAAAGCAGCAGTTTGGGATGTCCGCTAGGCCAGGCTCAGATTACAGGAGTTTCAGGCCCTCCCCATCTCCTCAAACATTTTTTCATCCAGTGTTCTGCTTTTGTTTATCCTGTGCAAAGTATTCCTAATTTTACAGTACATTATTACACCACAGTCTCCATTTTGTTTCCCCTTGAGATCAGGTGATGTGTTGCTCTCCTCATTGATCATCGGCCATGATAACCTGGTTTAATTGTTTGTGATGTGCTACTATTTTCAGATATTGTACTGTAAGCTCGTGTGATTTTAGATTTCTCCTTGAGTGTAAGGATTTGCCAGTGGTTTTACAAATTCCTGCTGTCCTCTTTGTGTGATAGTGACTTTTAGTAGTTCATGTGGTAATGCTTCACATGCATTATGCATTACTGTGATATATCTAAGGAAAAAACGGAATTCTTCTTCAGTGGACTGAGTGTCAGCGCAGGACGTGATCAGACTGCCATCAGAACAGGGATATTATTGCAGAGCTGCGGTGAATAAACCCTTCATGAGTGCACATTTGAGGGTCGAGTGGTGTGAAAACCAGAGATGTGGGAAAAAGTAATATGGTCAGATGAGTCATCCTTCACCGTATTCTTAACAAGTGAGTTTATGTGTGGCATAAACCATGAGAACCCAGAGAGATTTTGGACTGATGTGGTGTACTGATGAGGGAAAGCTTTTGTAACAATGCTGTTCACCCATCCAGTAGAGGTTCAAAGTCTTGCAAAGTCAATTTTAAGATGCCTTGAATACAATCAATGCATCTGTCTTTAGCTGCACCAGTAACTTTTAAAACCTGAGTTTGTTTTCTAAAAATACTGAAGTGCTGCGTGTATCAACCTGTGAATCACAAAGAGGCCTGACTAAATATTCCTCTGTGTATTTTTATTCATTGAACTTATACTGCTTCTGTTCAATGGCACCTCGTCAGCTCTGATTAAAGCGGATTATCAACTTCATGGATACAGCGGTAGTCGATTTTTGTGGTTCAGTTCGGTTGACACTACAATAAAAGTATGTTTATTTTAGTTCTAAAATTGCTGAAAGGTCCAGCACAGATGCAAGCAACACCATAGGAAAAAATCAAGTTAAAAACATAATCACTTAATCAAATTCAAAGTGTAGCATCTTTCATACAAATCAGTGGAGTTCAAATAGCTTTAAAGATGACTGATAATAATAGGACAAAACAAGTTTAGACTATTATGGAGAGAAATATGACAAAGCATAAAAAGATACCATCATTACTAGATGTGAATGAATGGAGCTAGACAAAAACCGTCACAAAAGTTCTGATTAAATCGTAGGGTTAGATAATCCTTGATGCAAACAGAATATTTGTTAGTTTTTGATAAATCCACATCTTTAAGAGTGGAGTGCTTCAGAGATTTCAGGGACTTTAATTTGAGGATACTGACATTCATCTGCATGTTTCTACCACGCTCAGTCAGCAGTGAGAATGACAGAAGATTATCTTTGTTCTCACAGTCTGACTAGTATTAGAACATACTGTCCACAGTGTGCAAATAGAAAAGTCACTCAGTACACTCGAGCTGGACCCGAATATCCCGAATATCCGGATATTCGTTCGCTACGGCACTATCCGGATATTAATTTGGTATCTGAATATTCGCTCCCCCCCCCCCCCGTCAGACGTTACCGGGCAGAAAGAATATGCAGCGTTACTGTCTTCCCTCCGCCTTCGGCCCACGTCGGCACTTATCGGCTCATCTCATCATGTGATCACATAAACATATACACATATGTCTATAACATATACACATATGTCTATGTGATCGCTCCCTCCTCCCCCCAGACGAAAATATTCGGAGCTCGTCTCTTCCCTGCGCTTTCGGCCCACTTCGGCTCGTCCCGCCGTGTTCTTCGGCTCATCTCGGCTCCTCCATTCGTGTTTGTAAACACCACCCGAATGGCCGGGTGGCTGCCGACTCTGACGTCACGCTTCACTTCGTTGCATAAACACAAGACAAGATGCTGAAGACCTCTGCCGAAGACAAAACGAAGGCAACGAAGGTCGGTTTACACTGGGTTCAATCTGTCATCAGGAAATGTTGGCCAGAACTTTCTAAAAATGAAAAAGGATCCGAATTTTCGGGTCGTCTGTGTCACAAGCCGCCGCCACAGCCACTACCGCCCCCCCCCCCCCCCCCCCACACACACACACACACACACACACGCACACACACACACATATTCGTCTTTAATAGGGCTCGAATATTCGGAGGCCAGAAACCACTATTCGGGCCAGCCCTACAGTACAAACTGCCACACTTATGAAATTTTCATACATGTTCCTCTCAAATGCCATTAGAATCCCTGTTGGGCTGCTGTCCCCAGTAAAATTTCATGTTCGAGTTTTTAGATGGATAGTAACAAAAACATAATAGATTGACAGCGTGCAGGTTGGTGGAGCAAAACATGAATCAAAAAGCTGGAATCTAGTTTACAAGTCAGTGAATGCTTTGCCAAAATAATAAAAAAAAAACTACATGGTACAGTTTAAAGCTCAACAAATAAACCATCTCTAGTCAGAAATAATGAAGAGAAAAGTAGGGAGTGGTGCACTGCATCTAGAGCAATAAGACTGGTGGTATGAAAGTCAAGAAAACACAATATCAGGTGATCTTGAGCTGTCAAAAGATGAAAAATGACTGTCCCACTAATAATTACTGGAGGTTTTTAGTATTAGTCTGCAGTCCAAAGAATATCTGTGAAACTCAGATTTTCTATAAGAAAATCCTTCATGAAGACATGGATAAGTCAACTTGTTTTGACTGAGTCTTCATTCTGGTGTAGCTGCACCCTGAAATGTCAACCAAAACAAAGCATTTTCATCAATAAAAAGGGGATCAGTCATTATATAAACTGTATTTTGAATAGTTGACAAAATCATGAAATCGTTTCCATTTTTATTAGTTACGTAGAATACAGACGACTGCAAATGTGCAATATTTTAATGACTTCAGTCAGATTTTATTGCTTGTATATGCAGGAAATGACTTCTGCACCTAAAAGCATGCTGAGAATGTTCATAATGTAGCCTAGGATTTTAAAAAAAATCTTTCTTTTCCATAATGATTAAACTTCTGAGCCCCAAATGGTTTTTTATTAAAATTCTGTCACATTTTTCCTCAGTGGGAGGCAATTTTGCAATAGCAACATAAAATCCTGCACCTCTATGGAAACTGCACAATTAGAGAGAACTCAAAAAAAAAAACTTTGCACGTCAACTCTATGCTGAATGTGTCAACAAGCTGTTCCTCTGCACACAGTTTCTGAGCCATGCTGCGTGTATTTCTCGCTCAAGTGTGGTTTTTTTTGCTACTAATCTCTCTTAATTTCTTTCTGCATTTGTTTTGTCTCCTGCAGTTCAAACATAAAGTCTCTGTTAGGTTATGGAGCACATCATTTTAATTTTTTTGCTAATTTTGTCACTGTCCACGTTGCTTTCGGTGAAAATACTTAATAAGACATGCAGAATAAAGTCATGTGAAATATGATGCCTTTAGGCTAAGGCCGTTGAAAATTGAAAATCTGACATTTTTTCCTAGTCTTAAATCTTCTGGATCTGACAAAAGGTCTAACTCTGTTTGTCAGACCTGCCTGCAGCTTTTGGGGTTTCGAGAGTTAATGTCTTAACACTTTTACATTTACCTGCGTGTTTTTTTTCCCCGGCAGGGCTAGTAATAATGGGCTAAGCAACTAAAGTTCATACTGCACATTTCATACACGCAGCAGGCACTCAGGAAAGAAAACCCTGTAATTTGAGTAATAGCGGTCCTGTTCACGTGCTGAGAAAGAAAGCACGTTTTGGATAGCTACTTATTAATGGCAGATAATTGTTTGGAAGTGTGATATGAAAAAAACAAACTCGTGATTGCAGATGATTGCAGCAGATCTCCTCAAGCATTTGGCAGCTTCTAGCACACATAGCAGGCAGTTTATGAAAGTTTATGCATATTAGTGTAATTTGATGACTGGTGTGTCATTTTGTGCAGATTTAAATGAGCAAAAATCCAGGTCATGAGTGGAAAAAGTCACACAGAGGACTATGCACTCTTTAAATAGGCAAATAAAAACCTCGAGGAATTCATCTGTGGCCGTAACTCTTCTTTATAGATGCCACTTAGTTTCTGGAACATTGCAGTGATAAATAAATAATGAAGGAATACAGGGACAGAGCTTCGGGGAGCCGTTGTTAGACAGCCTTGTAACTATGAAGTCATGCTGTAGATCCCATTAACTGTCCAGTTGTCGTATTTGTATTAATCTTTGCTTCAGTCCAAAATAGAAGTTAAACAGCTGAAATGTTGGAAATAGAATTATAAAAGCAGTAAAATTTCTGCAGTAAATGTCCCCACTCTGTTGAGTTTGTGTGTGTAATCAGCGTGACAGAGTCTCAGCAGGAGTTTCTCACAGCAACGCTCGAGTGGTGCTTTTAACTTTTCATAATTCTGCACTCCTGTAGAGAGATGTCGAGACTCGCTTCAGTTGCCGTGTATTGATCGAACACGAAGATGAAAGGATTAAAGTCCAGCAATTAAAGTTGAAGACGGTGAAACTGCGATGTTCTCTAAATGTTCTGCAGGAGTTGACTAAGCAGGGGAAGAGTCTGACAGGGTGTGGTCTCATTCAGTCGTGCAAATAGCCTGATTGCTTCCTGTTGCTGTTGTCATGCTGTAATTTAACATCCATTATAGTGTGAGCTGCTCTCTGCAGCGCTTCACAACAATTCAGGTGAACATTAGTGGTACAGAGGTGTAATAAGAGGACCTGTTGTGTTTTCCCTGTTCTTCCAGAGTGAAGATGAAGCCACCCGCCGTGCCTCTTCTCCTCCTGGTCCTGCTCGCTGTTGCAGGGCTGAGCCGAGCCCAAGTCCAAACCTCTTTTCTGGACTGGTCCACGATCCTTCCGAGTCTCAGTCGGCCGGCGAACCACAGCCGGATCTTCTATGCTGTGATGTTCGACGCAGGGAGCACAGGAACTCGCATTCACGTCTACACCTTCATCCAGAGCGACTCGGGTAGTTCTGCTTCTCTTTACTCTTCTGATGATATCAGCATCGAGGTGAGAGGCAGGTTAAATCAAATGCAGGGAGAGTGTTATATAATGTGTGTAAATTGTCTGTAAAACACTTAACCTCACTGATTTACAGCAGAGTAACAAGCTTGACTGATATCAAAGCTTTTCTACTACTCTCACAGCCTCTACATTCTGTAAACCTTCAAATTCTCACTTCACGGAACACAGGTTACACTTGGGTTCATGTACTATTTCAGTAATAAGCCTATTTTGTCAGATTCAAGCAGATTTAAACCTCTTAATGCCTCTAATAGCTGCTGCTTATTTGATGTGGGTGGATCTTGTTTCTTGTAGCGGAGCTGCCTGTTTTGGACAATGAGATGTTCCATTCCATAAAGCCCGGTTTGTCGGCATATGCTGACTCCCCTGAAATGGTGAGTCCATTGTCAAATCCAATCAATCATATTGAGCTGAAGGAAAAGGTCCAGTGGCTCTCCATTATATTCAGAAACGCTGCCAGTAGCCTCCCTCTGCAGGAATCGCATCGCTAATGAAAGTCAGTGGGAAGTGAGAAAAACGAAATGACAAACAAGTGAAGATTCAGGCAGTTTGTTTTCTCATCTCTGACCAGCCACCCTGTTGTCAAGACAATTCTGTGCAGTTCTGTTTTCTAGTGATTTTCTGTGTCTGTTTTTAAAGGCCGGACAAACAGTGAGGATGCTGTTAAAGGTGGCCAAGAAGACGGTGCCTCGTCTGGTGTGGAAGAGAACTCCTTTAGTTCTTAGAGCCACAGCAGGACTTCGACTGCTATCTGCAGAGAAAGCTCACGCTATTCTGGACCAGGTAAAAGAGTGATGGAGGAAGTAAATCAGCCATTATAGCAATGTGAAAATACCCATCACAAGTCCTGCATGGATAGTCCTAATTAAATGAAAGTGTATCACAGCAGAATGTAGTTGAAGCATTGCAGTACAAGTCCTGGTTTGTTCCTCCGACTGATGCATTTATTGTATGTTCCATCAAAAGATTATTAATAGTGAAACATCAGGATGTCAGCAGCATGTTACTATTAGAGCTGCTGCAGTTTTAACAGCTTTGCGAAACTTTTTATCTAGTTTGATATTCAGAGCCAGCGGATAAACTTAGGGACAAATGACATGATAAATGGGAGAGGAAAGAAGGAAAAAAACAAGTTCTGATCACAAATCAGTTTTGAGTTTATCTGTTATCTATTCTGCTTGCTTTTATATTGGATCAGTGGAACATTTACTGAAATAAAACAGAATTTTAGAAGAAAAAAAAATCCCTTTTTGGTGAAGCTGTTGAGTACTCGTGGACATCTACAATATGACCCTGAATTCACTCTGCTTTTGGAAAAAATCTGTAACTATGTTTTGTATTATCAAAGCTTGATATTCTCTTCATTGTGTCACCCTAAAAAAGCTGTCAGATGAATGTAGTGGAGTAGAAAGTACAATATTCCCCCTGAAATGTGGCGGAGTGGAAGTATAAAGTAGCAGAGAATGGAAAGCACCCCAAAATTATTCTGATGTACAGTACTTGAGTAAATGTACTTGGTGAACTAATGCTGAAATTTGAAACAAAAAGCTGTTTTCCACTGCAGAAACTTGCTTTTCGAGCAGCGTGAACCTTTGAGCATGTTCCAATCACAAGAATTTCTCATGTTTAACCATGTGTAACCTTTTTCAGATTCATTTTTGAAAAAACTATTTACTCCCGGGTGGGATACTCCTGAGAAGCTGCTATGTGGGTTGCAAGCAAGCACCAATTTTTTCTCTTTATGATATTCTTGTCCTGTAGCAGCCTTCTTCTCTCTATCATCACCGTCAGCAATGTAATATTCACCATTTACCCGAACATAATAAGCCTCCAGAGTTCTATTTCCAATGTGCCCATAGTACCGGAGTTGTGTTGAGAAAGTGCTATTTGTTGTTGTTTTGCACTCTGAGTTAACGTCATGGTCCAAGCTGTCAAATCCACAGGAAGGATGAAAGACTCGATTACAGGGCTGCTCCTGTAAACGTTCACGCCTGCAGTGGAAAACCTGCCTCTGGTCGAGATCTCTAAGGTGCTGTTTACACACTATCAAGATCCTGTACAGTAGAGTGCATTTCTTTATCAGAGGGGAGTTTGTCTGACACTTTGAAGAGAAAGAACAGCCTCTTATCCGGCCGAGCAGCGGGCAGAAAGGGAACGAACATTTCCAGTGTTACGGCAGGTAGTAGAGAGACAAGAAAAAAGTATTGTTATCAGAGTGCTGGGAGCTTAGTGTGGATGGCTCTTGTGGAGGGGATAAGATAGTAATGGATAGCCCCGGGGCACCTTGGAAGATAAATGATACTTTATTAATCCCCCTGTGGGAATTAATTAATCCCTTCAAGCGGAGGGCACCTCTGGATGAGCTCCCATTACAATAGATAACATTAAGGCCTTTCCGGCGTTGCTCTCATCCCTCTTTCTCTCCCTCCTCAGGTTCAACATGTGTTTGATGAATCTCCTTTCTTGGTCCCAGACAACAGCGTCAGCATCATGAACGGCACAAACGAAGGTAACGTCTGCCCACTCTACATCCTGACGAGCAACGCTGTCATCACTCATCACAGCCACTCGTGTCGTGTCTGCAGCGTTTTTGTAGGTGGCATCGCTGAGCTGCCTGCCCTACTTTTAGTCTGCTGTGCAATTTCTCCAAAGAATCCTTGTTTAGTGAAGGGATTTAGCTAAATAGCTGTAGATTATAGCGCTCGTTTATGATGACACTTAGAGGAAAAATGAAATAGCTTTTCAACCACAAAGTCTTTTTGACCCTAAAAATCAGTAATTATGTGGTGAAAAAGTGTTTTTGTCTGCTACGCCATGCTGTAATTGATTTGTCAGCGTTTCAGGCCTCTTTAAAAAAAATTACAGCTCTTACTTGCATGTGTTGAATTTGTCGTCAGCTTTTCCAAAATGACTAAAATAACTGTTTTATGTGGTCATTTCTGCAAATGTAGGAATCCTGGCTTGGATAGCTGTGAACTTTCTAACAGGCAAGTAACTGCAACTTAAGCCTACATGAAAACATACAACACAGAAGGGTTTTTTTTTCTTGATTACAAGGGCTGTCGTCAACAAGAGGAAATGTTGGGCAATCGAAGTGACGATCAAGAGTATACTCTAACTGCTAGCTTTGTTCGCCTCAGTGGATTGTAAATAAACAGAAGGCTCATTTTAACAGCAAATTAAATCATTTTAACCTGGATATTTAATGCAGTTACACATATTCATATGATTTCTGAAAATAGAACTACATCACCTGGTTTTCTAGTACAAATACCACTGAGGAATAAGACACATTAGCTGCTGTTTTTAGATGATCTGACATGTTGGTTATCGAGCTGTGATATAAAAACTAGGGATGGTTATCAGCCTGATATTGACATAAAAATGTAACATTGGTCAATATCGTTATCGTTTTTTTTGCCTATCATGAAAACCGATAAAATATTGCCTGGATTTCGCCGGCATTTACCGGCACGTAAATGATGGCATCTTCAGTCTTCGTGGTGAAGTGTGTAAACAGAAGTGTGGCTGCAGTAACAAGCTTGCTGTGCCTGACTAACAATATATCTGTGGTTTGGAATTATTTCCAAGCCCACGTATATCCTTATCGGTTGATATCAGAATCGGAAATTGAGAGTTGAAGTTATTGCCAAAAAAGCCAATATCGGACATCCCTAACGAAAACTATTGTTAGCAAAGTTTACATTCAACCTTCTGTTCATCTTTTTGAGAAAAATGCAGCCAAATCAACAGTTTCATTGACATGGTGTCAGTTAGTTTGGACCTGATTCAGAGTAAACGTTCAATTTATGTTGAATAGGTTCAACCGAGCAGCCTCCATGAGGTCAAAGTTGTGACAACTCCGAGGTGTTTTCAGATAATTTGACTTCCTGTAGCCAAAATAATAAATTAATGCTATAAGGGTGTTGATGTAGTGCTTTTCTCTTTAGAAAAGTAAACACAGATGATTGTCCAACCAGTGAGAATTTGGTCCAACCACTGAGACCATATCGACCAACCAATCCACTTGGAGACGACAGCCCAACTGATTATGAAAGTTTTCTGATCTCAGCTACTGTATATCGAAATTTAACTCGGTGTCTGGAATTACACACCCATGTTCACAAATGGAGGCTGAACACTATGAGGTCCTCGCCTAAAGGGGTTCGCTCTGATCTTTATCAGACTGAACGCTGCAATTTTTTTCTTCTGCCTCATACACGTGTGCCAAATAGGCCTTTTGAAGATAGTATCTCAGGTGTAACTGATGAGCTCTTCTCTGCTGTGGCTGCTGGATTAAAGTGGGAAATATTTTCAGGGCACCTGACAGCACAAAGTAAGAAGACAGTGGGGATTCTGGATTTAGGAGGAGGATCCACACAGATCACTTTCCTGCCCAAACTGAAGGTTAGTTGTTCGTTTAGAAAAGTTCTCTACCTATTAAATGAAGCTGTTGCTATCAGTAACCCACCATGTGTTTCATGTTTTGTAGAAAACCATTGAAAGCGCTCCTGTTGATGATTTCATTGCCAGATTTGAATTCTTCAACTCAACGTTTGAATTATACACTCACAGGTGAAAAATATTAATATGTTGTTCTTTAATCCCTGCTCAGCATCTTCTTAAGGTTTTAAATTGCCCTCTGGTTTTATCAGAAAAGCCACCAACTTTCTTGTAACTTCACTGTTTTTAATTAGACAAACTTCTAGTATTGTTTAGTCATTAGGATGTGAATAATAGGCTCACACCACTCGTTTGGCCTGTTTTCAGAGTGACTTATTTGTTACATGCACAGTCTGTTCCTGCTTGTTTTGTAACTGTACAACAACCCTTTGTTTCACGCAGTTATCTCGGACATGGACTAATGGCGGCGCGGCTGGCCACGCTGGGCGCTCTGGGTGCACAAGGTACTGTGCTGCACTCATTAGTGTGGGTCACTGTTTGCATTGTGTCACTGAAGGTGGTCTCTCAGGCGATTTTCCTCCCCACTGCCTGCTTCTCCAAATACTGAGTGGTGTAGGTAACAAGAGGAAGATGCTTATGTAGGATGTGCTTCAAGTCCTCCTTTGTAATAGACAATACAATGGTACGTGGAGATGAATCACCGAAGGGCTCCAGAGAAAATTTGGTTGATGAGTCAGTCTCAGACCACGGTGGCATTGTGTGAAGCTGTTAGCGGATTAAACAAGTCTTGTGTGCTTTCTTTCAGGGTTGGAGTGGCGGGTTTTTAAAAGTTCCTGTCTGCCAAAAAAGTTCAAGGATGAATGGAGCTTTGGAGGGCTGACGTACCGAGTGAGCGGGGACCCAGATGGTAAGATCCCATTTACTGTGAGGGGGCTTTTCATTATGCTAACGTTCGTCCTCGCTCCCTTCGCGCCTCTTCCTCTCAGAGAGGATGTGAGGAAGAAAAGTGGGGACAGAAGCTGCCAAATGAGAATTCGTTTTGTTCTGCAGCAGCAGTTATTAGCAGTTCAGTTGAATTACTATTACAGTCAATATCGATTAAGGTGCAGCATTTATTCCACTTAATAAGAGACTTCCATGTCATATAAACCTGTTTCCTCACTCTAAACTCCTCCTGAAATCTCCTTTAGGGGCTTTAAAGTAACTGAAATATCCTTAATAATGGAGGAAGGAGAATGATTTCTGAAAGGGCACCCCAAATATAAGAAGTTATGTGTAGACTGGATGAAAATAACTTTTGGCAGAACTTCAGAAATATCCTTTAGAGTTCCCCTTTAAATTTCTTCACTTTAAGCCAGAGGGACCAGAAACTTCTGATGTAAATGAGGTCATGTGTCAAATCTGTGGGTCCTTCAAAAGTGTAAAAGCCAATAATCTGAAGTATAGGCCTTTAAGCATCTTAAATACATTTGACATTTCAGAATTATGAATTTAACATCACTAAAATATAGTTGTATTAGCCTGAATTTTGCTTTTAAGTGTGTTTCTTGGGAAAAAATGTATTGATCACACTGTAATAAAGCTACAAACATTAGAACACCAATGCAAACTGCGCAGCCTTGTCATAATTCATCTCTTATCTCCAAATTTTAAAAAAATTGCTCCATCTACAAGTTCAAATAATTTCTGTTACTATCATCTAAAGTGTCTAAGTTCATCACAATCTAGATTGAAGCCTGCTGGAAATGGTAGATTTGAAGCCTGCTGCAACTTGTACAAGAAAATGAAGGCATTAGTTGATGGGAAATTAGCAAAAAATGATGAAATCACTGTAAAAAAAAAAACAAAAACAAGCCACCAGTAATCACCCAGTCCTGTTCTGTATTCACATCTCAAGTATCACTGTGTCCTTCCCCAGTGCCCATTTGCTTTGCACTAACAAATCTACCAGCTCCAGGAAATGACCTCTGGACATATGGACTTACATCTGTATTCAGGAGCACAGCCTTTAAATTTGAGAGCAACATTTCTTCATTTTGCATTCAGATTTGTTATGCTCTTCCTTCAAACCCCGCCCCAGCTCGGTGGAAACCTGATCAGAACTGTTGCTCCACGGATATCTTGCTCTAGTTTGACTGTATCTCTTCACTCTCAGACTGATCCTGTGAGCTCGCAAAACTTCTGCGATGTGCTCAGATCTGTGTGAAGCCACTCTATTTACCAGTGACAATGTGATGCACTTGCAGTTTGGTGCCAGGTTGGCCCATTTTGATGCATTGAATGTAAATTTTATGGAACATGTATGTTCTATTAATTACAGGTGATCACCAAATCATTACCTACCTGTGTCAGGCTCAAATGTAAAACGAAGAAACGAATTTTCCAAAGGTTTCTACTCCATGTGTGGAGTTTACTGAGTGACATTTTAATTAACACTTGAACACCAGCCATATCATTATGGGTGTATTTCCATGCCGCTCCATGCTTTTACTAATTAACTTTGAATGAAACGGTACCATTACAATAATTATGTACTTGAGGACCTTGATTTGGGTGATTCATTCTGGCAGTGATCTCCTGAACCACAGAACAGTAGAAGCTCCTGGAAGAGATGCTGTAAAAAAACACACAGTGTGCTGCTATTATATTGATATCTGTTTGAAAAGACTGGCATCAGGGTCAATCAAAGCGTGTTTTGCTGTTTGTTTCATGGTTGCTGTCTCATAGGTTTCTTAAAGTCACAACACAACTTGTGATGGGGCTCCTCAAGAATGTCTGAAGTGTGGAAATATTTTTAAATTTGAAAACAAAAGCAGTCCAACTTGTAATATCTGCACCGCAGAAGTTTTGAGAGTTAACAGAGTTGTGTTCAGTACAACAGCAAAGGTGAACACTCAAGTTCACTCAGGTAACCGCTGCACCAAAGCAGAACACACTGAGCGATCGTTTTAAAAGCAGAGAAATTTCCTTCAAGACAGCAACAAGGCAAAAAAAAAAAGATCACAGAGAGGGTAATTAAATTCACCCTGCTGGATGAGCAGCCCATTGCCCTGTACGGAAAACCAAAAGTGCCATGATTTGCCTCTCAAAACACTGCTTTTTCTGCAGAACAAGAGCTTTAAAGAAGGTTCCAAGCCATTTTTAGATGCTGGTTTTTACCACTTTAAATTTCTGTTTTTTTTAAATATTTTTCACATCTTGTAGTAGCTTTACTGAATGTATTCCACCAATTTAAAGTGTAATTGTATTGCTTATTTTTAGTGATCTAGTTTTACTGCTTAACAACAACAATAATAATAATAATAATGATGATGATGTGATAGAAGCTGTTTATAAAGACAGATTTTAATTTTTCTCCTTGTTTATTTTATTATACAAACAGAAACCAATGCTCCACTCAGTGAAATTGTCATAACTTCTTTTACTTTGTCATTTTGTAAAATTAAAATATTAGGAACAGGTTTGATGCAGATCATTATGTACTTCTTCTTTTAGTTGTTACACATATACATTGGGTTAATTTTAACTACTTTAATGTACTGGACGTGAGCCTATGTAACCGTCTTGTAGGAAAATCAGATCAGTTTGGGACTCTGTAATGGTAGATATTCAGGGTTTAATGACTAAATGAATGAGTTGGGGCCAAAAAACTTGATTGTAACATCACAAATCATAACCGATAGTAAAGAATACAGACCTTAAATTATGCAGTAACTCCAAAAATTCTACAAGAACACAAATAAAATACTTATAAGTCCTGCACCTAAGTGATGCTAAAAGAAATAAAGAGGCAGCAATTATTTGAGGCGCTATCTTAATCAGAAACCAGGGTTTTGGAGAATAAATATGACACAGTCTGGCCATACAATAAAAAGAAATGGTGCTCTCAAGTTGAAACTTCATTCATGCTCATGAATAACAAAAGAAAAATAGCTCCTTACTTACAGCTTTTGGAGCAATGTGAAAATTTTGCAGTAGAATTTTACGTTGTTGAACACTTAAGTTGACAATAATGCTTCCTTTTGTTCTTTTTTTTGTAAGCATGGGACTGAAATAGGTCCTAAATTGAATTCATAATGGTCGTAAAAAGTCTTAAATTGAACTTATTGAAACCTGCAGAAACCCTGATGACAGAAAATGCGACAGCCACTCATCGTTAGCAGGGACATCAGCAAACCCCATTAAAATGGGCTTAGCCGAATTACACATTATTTCATAACATCGCTGCGACATTAGATGCATAATTTACGCTGCTGTCTTGTGTTTTTCTTCTCCTCCAGGTTATGCAGGATACAAGCTTTGTTATCAGGAAGTACTTAAGGTGGTGAAGGGGATTATTCATCAGCCGTACGAGCTCCAAGACAGCAATGTTTTCTATGCGTTCTCCTATTACTTTGACAGAGCTGTGGATGCCGGCCTTATCGGTGAGTGCGCACACATGCTCGCACCCTCTGTACACACCTTGTATAATTACACAGACCCAGCAGGGTGTTATTACCCATTCCAGTGCTCGACATGCCAGACAGAAACAGAAAAATGTGAGTCATCCGCACCTGTCTCAGGGGATTTGACCAGCTATAGGTGTGTGGGTATTACAGAAATTGCTATCCTCTGCCAGTCCAAGCTTAAAGGCCACACGCTCTATTATTAGTATTATGGAAATGTGCATGTAGATGTGCTCCTGTAATGAATGGTATAGCATTTAAAACGTGAATAAGATGAACTCAAATCACTCCCTGTTGCAGACGGCGTCCAAGGAGGGATGCTGGAGGTCAGAGATTTCAAGAAGAGAGCCAAAGAGGGTGAGATGGGCAAAGGAATGCATCACGACTCTGACAGATCTGCAGCTCCCTGTACTTGAGACGCTTTGTGCATCTCAATGGAGCTCGTTTCTATCTCAAATCCTGCCCCCGTCCTCTCAGCTGAATACAGATGACTGATTATCCAACCTAACAGGCATGATTTCCCTTTTCTCTGCCTAGTGTGCAATAAGATGACCAAGCACCCTCCCATCAGTCCTTTCCTGTGCATGGACATGACCTACATCACCTGCCTGCTCAAGGATGGCTTCGGCTTTAAGGAGAGCACCGTGCTGCAGGTGAGGCGGACACAACCAGCAGAATTATGGGGCTTTATATTATGCTAATGTATCTCCTTGCTCGCTTTCTTCCCTCGTGTCTAGGGACTTCCCAATCAAGTTTTTTTCCATCCGATTTGAATCATTTAATATTTAGTATCTGCAAAGACTGAGTCCCAATCCAATACTGTTTTCCTAGATGGTGCTCAGTTTAAGTGCATTTAAGTTATTAAAATCAATCTATTGCATTAAGAAGAAAAATGCATCTATGCTGCTCCCTCAGGTAGTCAAGAAATATACTGTGGAGATGAAGGATGTACCAACGCCCCACAAGCTACAAACCTGTATTCTTTACATGCATATCAGAAAATATATTGTAGATTAGCTGAACTACCTGTTCATCTTTAATACTGTTGCAACCACAAGAGAAAGTTAATAGTTGACTATGGGCAGTTCCATGATGGCAAACAGAGAGCATTGTGGGGATTTAGCTCGCAACAGATCACCATGATAAAGAAGTCTGTGGTGCTTAATGACCTCTGGATGTGATAGAGAGACGTAAAGATGGAATCAAAGCTTCCAAATTACAAATCTTTAATTCCATTGCATCAGTCTTGAGAGTTGCTACTTCGATGGATTGTGTTCATTTCTGACTTTAGAAGAGTGTTACTTTTTAACCGACAACTAAGGAAGGAAAAGATGGTTTTTAAACCATCTTTAGTTGTCGGTTAAAAAGTAACAGTATTGTAGAGATGTAAGTTGCTTTAAGTAGCTTTACTCGTCACAATCCTGTCTCCAAAAGAATATATTTCTATACAACTTAACTGCATTTCTACACTTCTCATTTATACATTGAAAGGAACTTATTTTAGAGTCTAAAGACTTAGAATCTATAGAGCCACATGGGTCCTATTATTCTTACATATTTTCAGGTAACAGTCTCTCTTTTCACTCGCTGTGATTCTTTAGAAAATATCACAGTTTGCATTCAAATATGACCCTTTCACAACATGTCTGAAAGTTAATCTGTATTATGCAAATGTTCCTGGCTTGAATGTAAGACATTCATTTATGTGTCAAAGTCCCACAAACCTGCTAATAAAGAGCACAGTTTTAATTCTCTCTGTCCAGTAATGAATAAAAAGAGGCAGTTACACAAAATCCAGTTACTTTTTTTATTTCTGTAAATACAAAAGTCATTTCAGTGATTTGGTGATTTATTTCCTCCTCCTAGCTGACCAAGAAGGTGAACAACGTGGAGGCTAGCTGGGCTCTGGGCGCGACGCTGGACCACTTCCACAACCTGAAGATCCACTGAGGAGCAGCAAGGAACAGACACTGGTGATGAGACGCCGACTAAGGCGGCGCTCACTAACAAAGACAAGTAATGCGCACTACCTTATCTAACAGCTCCAGGCATCTGCTGTTTGTTTCAGAAAGGCAGAGCTAACCTCGTGAGTGATTCTTAATTTCTTTTATTCTCAAGTGCTAATATGCTGAGCTGTAAATGAGCGATGCGTCGCCTCACTCAGAAAACAAGTGAAGCACTGGAGACCGAATGAAAGATGATACCAGTAAGACTCAGAGTTACCGGATACACAATTTGTTTGACATGTTTTCCAGGGTGGCCTGGCTTGTTAAGCTGTTCGCCGCCAGTTGTTTACATGCAGCGATGGGATATACTGAGCTGTAGCGGCTTTTAATGTCAACGTTTTTAGCAATAAGGATAACGGGTTTCCATGTGTCTGGTACGTTTAAATGTGATAAATCAGCCACTAGCCATGTTTTCATGACACATTTTGGAGCATTGCATTAGATAAAGTTAGTGGCAAATGTCTAAAAAAAAGTTGCTGAAGAACAAATTTTACGCCTACTTGAGATGGCTTTGACTTTATTCTGAAAAGGCTCTCACGTGACTCATCAGGTATTCAGCATCTTTTTTGTTTTTTTGTTTTTTTAATCTCAGGACAGCTGACATGAAAGATTAAATACTATTGTACCTAATTGACAACAATTCTTAAAGTCCTGGAAGACTCATTTTTGACCCAAAGATGCCAAAGTTTTGTTTCCAGCTTTTTATCCTCCGTGTATCAAATCATGTAGCTTATTCCACCTCCTTCTGAAGACACTACCAAGCCTAGTTTATTAACTCCAAAGCAGTTCATTAATTTGCATTTTCCTTTTTTAAGTTCACTTTACACTTCTATGGAAACATGGCTACTGAGCTTTTGGATTGTTCCTCTCTATCGCTCCATTTCAACCTCAGACTTTTCTGTTTACAATGATAAATACACAGAACAATTCCTGATCATCAGAGTCTCACAAAACCCGTCTCAGTATTTCTTTGGGAGCATTTGTTTTGAAAAAACTTGAGGAAAAATGTTGTTTTGTACAAACTTTGCCACTTCACACTTGTCAAAATAAAACCATCATTAGTTGCTAATTACAAATATCTACAAGGGTTAGAGTCTGTGATTCATCTTTTTACAAATAGATGTCTATGTTTGAGTCCAATGCTGCGCAAACAGCCAGTGTGTGTGATGTTTGTCGTAACGGCCGACTACAGCAGCGCGACCACATCTTCTCCATACGCATGGCCGTCTGTTGTCATGGTCACCAGTTCATGTGGCTGTGAGAGGACAACCACCGAGTCTGCAGAACCTATAAGGAAGGAGACAAACACAAAGGTTAGTTCAAGGAGGTAAAGGCAGTGAGAAACATAAATGCTGCCATTAGCAGTATGTCACTGCATACTGTGCAGAACAAGAACAGTTGTGATTGTTTTGTCACTATGAGTCACAATTTTAGTGGGAATGGTAATTTTTTCATTACTTTTCTGCAAAAAAAAAGATTTTAAAGGCGATGTGATTTATTCTGCACTCTAAAACAAGTATAGGCCAGAGCATGTCTGTAGCACCACAATGCTTCATTTATAATAATAATAATAATGTATACAGTGACACTTTTTACCTTTATTAAAACAGTGCAGCTACTGTAATTTGGATGCTGCACTTGTCCATATCTTGATGTTGATGATATTTGACATTATTTCCATAGGATTAAATCTGCCCTTAAATTTCTGAAAGCTTCTGGAATCCGGCTGTTGATGCTCTTGGAATATTTCCAAGTAGTTCCCTGGTCTGATCCCCAAAACCACCTCAGCCAGCTCCTTTTAAAGCTACTCTGAGCTCCTTACTGTGTCCCTGATAGTGGACCTGAGAAAGCAAACTCATTTTAGATCCCTCTATCTACAGTCATGTTCCTCTAGTCACTACCCAGAAAGAGGTTGCTGTCTACCCTTACTCATGTTTAAAAAAACCCAAAACTTAAAGTTCTTCATTTAGGCCGAAACCTTCAGCACCATTGTCTCAGAGTTAAGATCCTAAATGTGAAGATCAAGAGCAGAATCAGGTGACTAAATGCGCAGGAAACATTAGGTGCTCAGTATGTGGACACAGGTGTCAAATACAAAACTCTACACTATTACTGTGAAAACTGTTTTTCTTCTGAAGTAGGGCTGAAGTTGATATGCTCTTGGTCATAGCATTTGCTGCTAACATGGACAGATGAATTACCATAGTAACGCTACCCTAAACTGGATTTTATTCCCATACTAAACTGGGATGTTTTTGTCGCATTTTGGACAACATACTAAACTATGACGTTTTTTGTCCATTTTCGGACGACATACTAAACTATGACATTTTTGTCCATTTTCGGACAAAACTGATGTTTTTATCCATTTTCGGACAAAAACTGACAGTTCTGTTGCGTTTTGGACGACATACTGAACTATGACATTTTTGTCCATTTTCGGACAAAAACTGACGTTTTTTCTGTCCATTTTTGGACCACATACTAAACTATGATGTTTTTTGTCCATTTTCGGATGACATACTAAACTATGACGTTTGACAAAAAAACATCATAGTATGTCGTCCGAAAATGGACAAAAAAGTCATAGTTCAGTATGTCGTCCAAAACACAACAGAACCGTCAGTTTTTGTCCGAAAATGAACAAAAAACGTCAAAATTTAGTATGTCTTCCGAAAATGGACAAAAACATCAGTTTTGTCCGAAAATGGACAAAAATGTCATAGTTTAGTATGTCGTCCGAAAATGGACAAAAACGTCATAGTTTAGTATGTCGTCCGAAAATTGACAGAAAACGTCAGTTTTTGTCCGAAAATGGACAAAAAAGTCATAGTTGAGTATGTCGTCCGAAAGTGGACAAAAACGTCAGTTTTTGTCCGAAAATGGACAAAAAATGTCATAGTTTAGTATGTCATCCGAAAATGGACAAAAACGCCATAGTTTAGTATGTCGTCCAAAAATGGACAGAAAACTTCAGTTTTTGTCCGAAAATGGACAAAAACATCATTTTTTTCCGAAAATGGACAAAAATGTCATAGTTTAGTATGGCGTCCGAAAATGGACAAAAAACGTCATAGTTTAGTATGTCGTCCAACAATGGACAGAAAACGTCAGTTTTTGTCCAAAAATTGACAAAAAGGTCATAGTCTAGAATGTCGTCCGACAATGGACAGAAAACGTCAGTTTTTGTCCGAAAATGGACAAAAATGTCATAGTTTAGTATGTCGTCCGAAAATGGACATAAAACGTCATCGTTTAGTATGTCGTCCGAAAATGGACATAAAGCCTATCCCAGGCCGGGACGTGAACCAGGGATCTTCTTGCTGCAAGGCGAAAGTGCTAACCAGTACGCCACTGTGCAGCCCCAGACCAATTCAATTCAATTCAATTTTATTTATATTGCACCAATTACAGTCAATGTGTCTCAAGATGCTTCACAGAACCCATATGCCTGAACCCCCAGAGCAAGCCCAAAGGCGAAAGTAGCAAGGAAAACACTCTTAACAGGGAAAAAAAACCTTGAGCAGAACCCGGCTCTTTATGTGGGGGGACCCATCTGCCTGCTGACCGGGCGGGTTGAGGGACAGAAGAGGTAGAAGGAGAGGGTAACAGGGAACATAAAACACACAATTTGATACATGCATGATAAGACGGATGATACATACAAAGTACGTAGAAGCTAACATTGAAACTGCTCCAGAATTTCACTGCCGTAGATTTCCCCTCTGCGAGTTCTGTAAAGGTTTGATCAATCAATCTATAGTCCATCTATCAATCTATCATCTATCCATCCATCCATCCATCTACAACAAGCAGAACAGCCACAATCAACATGACACTGTGTCACTGAGGACACAAGAAACAGATTTCAGTGTGTGAACTGCCTGTTTGTGATCAGGATTTCCTCTGTTTGCCAAGAGTTTGGTGACAAAATCGCAGCTCTTCTAAATGAGGGATGGTTCTGATGACCTTTTTTCCGTGTACATTAAATTTTAATTTAGAGTTGTCAACTACGTAAAAATGGTCAAAATTGAGCAAAATCTGACAAAAGGTCTAACACTGTATTCAATAGTTAATTAATGCTTCTGACATGTAGCTCTTTGTGCATATGAGCATTATATTATTAACCTGCAAAGCAACAATAATGAACTAATTAAAAGTTCAGTAATATTCAGTAACACATACAACCTTATTTTAATTTCTACATCTAAATACAGATAAAAACTGGGCTGCTTTTATACAAGATGCTCTCTGTCTCCCTTTGCACTTTGCAGCACATTAGTAAAATATTAACAATTATTTTACCCGGCTAGTATTTCTAGCATCAAAGAATGACATCTGAGTTGTTAAAAAAACAAAAACAAACTAAAAAGTATCGGAGGGAAAACAAGAAATCTACACAGGCAAAGATTAACAGCGGCCATCCAAACATCGACTGAGAAACACTCGGTAACACCACGACTCGACTCAGCATCTCAGGACATTAAGAGCTTCAGCAAATGAGTGTTTACCGCCGGTCGCATTGTCAGACGTGTTGTTATTCTGTCCGCTGTGTGTTCTGTGTCACGCATGTTCGCATGCCTACCTGGTGACCTCAGCATGGCGTGATGGATAGTCATGGGTTCCACCGTCGTCGTCATAGTGACCATACTGTCGCCGTTCTCACCGTCGGCCTCCAGCAGGCTGCTTTGTGTCAGAGCTTCTCCTGTCGGTCCCAAACACATGAAAGTTTTCTCACAACTCAATGCAAAAGTAATAATCAACAGTCTTTAAAGGCAACAGTCAGGTTTTGATTGATGTGAGAAATTAATGCTAAAAACCGAAACATGCTCCCTTCTTTCTCCATTACCTTTTGACCACTGCATAAAAAGTAGATTTTTTTTCATTGTTTTGGTCCAACATAGTCGATTTAATTAATAATTCACTGACTCGGCTAAGTATAAATAACACAAACTACTCGTGTGTTGTGTAACTGCAGCCGCCTTTGCTCTGCTTTTACAAAAGAGCGGCCTCTTCGGGGAGACTGACCCGAATAAATCTGCTGTATATAATTAGAGTTTTGGCAGCGTTTCCTCTGTGGTGATTCAGCCGCGGTGCTTCCCTACTGCTACACAAATGTGACAAGGAGGCAAATGCGTTGTCTGCTGTCATTGTTCCACGCAAAAAAAAAAAGAATTTAGGCTTATTTTGTACAATTAACCCGGATGTGGAACGCAAAGGGCAGCTTTTAATCTGAGCAGGAGCTGAAAACGATACCGACAACACACACAAGACTGAGTTTCCCTCTTCTGCAGGGGGAGATTTACTCGAGCGTCCTCACGCTTTATCTCAC
Organism: Acanthochromis polyacanthus; assembly: GCF_021347895.1. Lineage (NCBI taxonomy): Eukaryota > Metazoa > Chordata > Actinopteri > Pomacentridae > Acanthochromis > Acanthochromis polyacanthus. The sequence continues at coordinate 6,064,228 of NC_067128.1, forward strand.
TAATTTGTAAGGTGAAGGCAAAAAGAAGCTCGGAGACAGGAATTTGAGTCAGTGTGCCGTTTAAACGGGCTGCTGAGAAGAGTCTGACCCCATCACAGGAAGCCTGATGGGCCTGTTTCTGCAGCAGCTTCTTCACAGTCAAACACTTCAGCCGGTGGCCCCGAAAGAGTGAAAATTTGAATGATGAATTTTTTAAAGTGCTCAAAAAGTGCTTAATAATTCAAGAAATATTCCTAAATGTAAGTTAAACCAACACTATCTAGCATGCACATTTTAAAATGTATGTGCTGCCGGGAGCTCCATAATCCACGGATTAGCATATCCACCTACGATGCTGGGTGGGAGTGTGCGTGTGTGGCTGACCTGTTTCTCTGCTTTCGCTGCTGAGCCCCTCCTCTCCGTGCCGCTTCCTCATGTGGACATTCCTGCTGCCGGACTGAGAGAAAGTCTTGCCACAGATCCCGCACAGATGAGGCTTCTCACCTGGGAGAGAGAAACGCTGTGATAAAGTAACAGATATCTGTAGCGTGGCTTTAATTGCAGCTGTAAAAACTCGGTCCCACTCACCAGAATGCACGAGCATGTGTTTTCGTAGACTGGAATACTCTGCAAACGATCGCCCACAACCATCTGCTTCGCACAGAAAAGGCTTCTCTCCTGAAAGCAGCCACCCACCACACGTACATATTGTTTACCTCTGCAGCACAAAGACCTAATTAAACTCTGAAAGCGTGAATGTGTTCAAAGTGGCGGCCCGACATGCTCCGTACCAAAGCGCTAAACAATAACTGAAACATGCCAGCAGCAGCTCATAGAGGCACTTCTTCCACACGTATAGACAAATTGTTAGCAGAGCTGATCCCCAGACAGACAGAAGGCTGTGGAACAAGCCATCAAAAATCCTAATGTCACCCTAAATAAAGTATGACAGTGGTGTTACTCATTGCAGCAGTGAAACGGAGGAGTCAGTGCTGCTGACTCTTCAAATCTGCAGCCTCTCCTGCACCAAGGAAGCATAAAATGAGCAAACGGCCTGAGTCAGTTATTGCTTCCAGCGTGTTTGGGCTTTTTCAACCCTCGTGTCGTCCTGTGGGTCAAATTGAGCTGTTTTAAACTTTGAAAATGTGGGGAAAAAAATAGATTTTCACAGTGAAATCTTTGGGAAATTTTTTAGTGAAAAAAACAAAATGTTAAAAAACAAATGTTCTTAAAGAAAATAGAAGTTTTCCTGATACATATGGAATCACTTGAGATATTTTTAGGATTTTTTTTGGGAACATTTTTACTCATTTTATGAAAATATTTACAAGAATTTTCTTGCCAAATTTTGGTGACTTTTTAAAATAGGACTTTTAAGGAATTTTTGGGAATTTTCTTCCTGAAGGTTTTGTAAATTTTCCAAAATTTTGAGAATTGTTTTGCCGAATTTTGAGATTTTTTTTCAGATAAGGAAACAATATTTTTTGGTGGCCGTAAATGGAAAAAAACAGGAGGGTTAGCACGTGGGTATCTGCTGCTCCCACCTGTGTGAATGCGCCGGTGGTTCTTCAGGTTTCCGGCGGTGGTGAACTTCTTGCCGCAGTTCTTCTCCTTGCAGATGAAGGGCTTCTCACCGTTGTGCGTCCTCATGTGAACCTGCAGCCTCTGCAGCACGTAGAAACTCTTCCCGCAGCCCTCGGCGCCGCACCTGAACATTCGGTCGTTCCTGCAAGCCGAGAGACAAAAACAACCCACACAAATAAACCTCGGTGTCTCCCGCGCACATGTTCCGTTCACGGCGGCCCACCACGAGGTCAGACGAGGCGACCGCAAATAGAGCTGCAGCCGGCGTTAACAGAGCTCATGCAGTACAAACACACTCTTCTTTCCAAGTCTCAGCTGCGATCCTCCTCTCTGCCTCATCCAGCCGCCTCCAGCACAAATAAAACTTGTACCTGAGCTGTGAAACACCTGTGCAGGTCAGACCCAACAGGTCTGTGACTTTACGACTGATCAACACAAACCCAGCGCTATCTGAGCTATGTTTAAGATAACATAAGCCCTGACTAATCCCACAGGAAGTTTGAAGCTTTACAGCAAAGACGGTGCAAACATTTAAGGAGAATAGTACAAAAATAAACCAAATATACATAGAATATAACAACATTGCACATATCAGTGGAGATGCACAGATTCTTTGATGAAAATACTGAGAGGAGTGTTAATGTTGCACAGATTGTACTTATATATTGCATGATTGTGGCATGTACAGTATCTCACCAAAGTGGGTACACCCCTCACATTTCTGCAATTATTTAATTCTGTCTTTTCATGAGACAACAATGAAGAAATGACACTTTGATGCAATGTAAAGTAGTGGGTGTACAGCTTGTGTAACGGTGTAAATTTACTGTCCCTTTAAAATAACTCAACAAAATTCTGTTGTGGTTTAGACATTAATGGCTTGGAAAACCAGGAAAGACCATTTAATCAGTATTTACTGCAGGATTCTGAAACAGATTCTTTCGTCAGTGATGCTATTACCTATGCTGACTTTGTAAACATATGAATCTAGATTATATATTGTAATATGGTGTCTCATGAGCACCCCTGGGTTGAGCATCACTGCATCTTTTTCATACACACTGAGCAGAAGCACTTGGAAGCAATAATATGTTGTGTGACTTCAAATGTCTGTAGTGAATTTGGTTTTACATGCAGCACTGTTAGTATTTGTGCTTACAGTGAAGCACATTAGCTAGTGTCATGCAATTGTGAGAACTGGAAGCCTGTTTGTTTGAATTAATATCTTTCACTTTGATGAATTTATCCTCATTAGGCAGAAATTGCTAATGTAGATGGAGTTGAATCTTGATGATCTGGCACCGTGCTGGGGCGGCTGCTGGCTTCCATTATCTGCCTCTATCGTGTGTGTGTGTGTTTAATGCGTTACCTGTGTGTTTTGAGGTGGTATTTCAGATGAGCCGGCCAGGTGAACGTCCTGCAGCAGCCCTCAAACGAGCAGCGCAGGATCTGCTTGGAGAGTGGGCGGCTGGTTCGAGACGGCAGCTCCCGCTTGTCCCCGTCCGCTATCAGGCTGTGTGTGTGGTCACCTAGGCAACGGCAAGAGCAAAGTGAGCGAGGCCGAGTAGAAAACAATCCACGAGTTCCAGATGGCCGGCCTCCGGAGGCCGACTCGATAAAAGCTAATCATGGGATGCTGACTGAGACCTGCAGCCACAAGAAAACAACCTGAAGCTGAATGCAATCACTGCCTTTTAACCCGACCAGACTCCCCGCTTCCAGCACCTTTTACAGGTCCAATTTTGCTGCTGGTGTGCCGACAGTAATGCGCCTATAACTGATTCCCCACTGCTAAAGGAAAGTTCGCTAATTTAATGCCATTACAGTTGCGCAGAAAGGTCAGCTTCAGTTCCACATTAGCCGGCCCAGGTCCTCGCTGCTGATTAGGAGTGTAGCATCGAGGCGCTTTCTGGCCCAGTGTCCCATCATCCCACAATTATTACACCTCCTACGTTTCTGGTCTGAGTGGGGAGCAGCCCTTTGAGGTGCAGGAGCAGCTGCAAGAAGCTGCTCTGTGACCTAAACCATTTGTTTGACATTTTTTTTGTCAGAAAGCCCTGTACATTTCCGTCTATATGGTCGTAGAGTGAGTCCATTTACTGCTGCGCTACGTTTCATTAGTGACTCTGAACATTTTGGCAATCTCCGGATGTATGTTTTCCGGAAACATTCCAAGGAGGAATGCACTGTTCTCATTTATGTCCAGGTGTGGACTGTTCAGAACAAAAATTCAAAAACATCCCTAGAGACCTATACAAACTTGTTGACAAGTTGGAAAAAAATACAATTGCAATCCAGTAGAGCAGGGGTATTCAACTAAAATTCAAAGTGGTCCAGTCTGAGAAAATGTATTAAAGCAAAGGTCCAGAACATCATAATGCCAAACCTGAATTAGTGCGATAGCTTTATGTTGATGTAACCTATTAGTTTTATTAGCATCTGCATGTAACCAATAACTGACTATCAAAACCAAATTAATTCAGTACGGTTCAAAAAACACTTTGGCAACATATTTTTTTATAAATAACTTTTTATATAACTGTAAATGTGTGCAGTGATTAGTGGATTTGGTGCAGCTGAGTTGTGTCTTTATCTTGGCTGTAGTGAGTCTTTAGAGGTTTTTGGTCAGACACATTCTGTATTCTTGTTGGTGAACCAACGTTGGTTGTCCAGAAGGTAAGAGTTCCTGTCCTGATTCTCTGTTTAAAGAGCTTCTCTGGTTGTGCTAGTTTGGTTTTTGTACGGTTTCATTTGGACGACTATCTTGAGGCCCCTCCATGTGGTTTAGTGAGGTTTTCTGGAACAGTTCTACAAAGCAACCTGCAGCAGAAGAGACTTTAAGAGTAACCCTTTAATCTAAAAATTAAACATTGGGAAAGAAAAGGAAATTTTTTCAAACAAGCCGATAAAACATTTGAAAAAACAACAATTGAACAGTAAAAAGACAAAACATTTCAAAATCAAATCAGGCATTAAAAAGAACAAAAGGTGAGAAAAGAACAAACTAAACATTTGAGAAGAATCAAACTAGAGACAAAACATTTGAAAAGACACCAGTTAGACTTTAGAAGATCAAATTAAACATAAGAGCAAAAACGGATAAAGGTGTTAAAGCATTTTCTAGTCTGAAATGAAAACAATTTGTTTCTTTAAACATTTCCTCTTTCTATGTTCTTGGTTTGATTGTGGACAGATTTACTAAGAACTCCTTTCAGAAACTGCTTTCCAGATAAAGTCTACTAGGAGTTGAAGGCATCGATCAAACTGTTACATTCTGATCTCCACAAACTTTACTGTTCAGTGAAGAGAATCAAAGTTTTCTAAAGAACCCACAGTTGAAGTTCTGAGAAGAACTCAGATGGATGGTCTAAATGTGAAATCAAGACTCATGGTCACAAGTTTTAAGGCTTCTGTGAACCAGAAAGTTCAAACTAACACAGAAGTACTGAGAAACTTTTAAAACTTCAGCCCTCAGACTGTCTGAAGGTTCAAACTAACACTGAACTACTCAGGAACTTAAAAGATTTCAGTCCTTGGACTGTCTGAAAGTCTTAGAACTGAGGGTTCAACCCTCCAGCACAAAGGCTGAAGGCTGAAGTCCAACCTCCTGAGAAAAACAGTTGAGTCGAGACTCAAGTTAAAAAAACTCGAAAACGACAAAAAAAATCGATGATAAATGCGCAAAAAAAGGAAGAATTAGTATCTGAGTGAGTAGCTCAGGGGGATAAGAGGAGAGACTACCAAGTGGAAGGTAGTAGGATCGAGTCCCACCACCGGTGTTTTTCTTTCTTCGTCGTCAGGATTTTCAAAAAAATTGAAGAAGGGTCCAGTCTTGAACCGGCGACCTGCAGCTCCATAGGCAAACCCTTAACTCACTGCGCTATAGATCAGATAAAAAGAAATAAATTCATCGTCCCTTTGACATTGTAGTTTCCAAGTGACCACATGGGTGGAGCCAAGGCAGGGTCAGGGTGGAGTCAGGGCAGAGAGTAGGCGGGGAGGTGGGTGGTGGCCTCCCCCCTCTACTCCCCCACCACCCACCTCCCCGCCTACTCTCCGCCCTGACGAGTTTTTCGAAAATCCGAGTCTCGACAAGTTTTTCCGAGTTTCTCGAGGTCGGAGGCAGAACAAGTTGTCATGAAGAGGTGTTGAAGTTGGCGAGGATGGAGTGACTTTTTACAGCGACTAGAATGACGATGACTAGAAGAGCAGGTCTTTGACCAGCATCCCTTAAATCGTCGGCTCCAGAATGAAGGGAGGTCAACTTTTATCAACCTCCATCCAGATGTTCAACTTGATATCTTTACTTTGTGATTTTTAGCACCACAAACCTTTAGTATCACACTTTATTATTTATTAGGACTTTAATTTAATGGAATCCACCAGCAGATTTAGTTTTTGTTGACAAACTTAATTCTTGTTGGTCGTGGGACTGCAGGATTTAAAACTGTTCCTTCTATTTGACCTCATGTTTATTAGTTTTAGTGGAGAAAGTTATTTTAATTGTCGATTAGTCTCTTAAAAACCAAATCATAAATTGGATTAGTCAAGAGGTTTAAATTTCTTACTTTGTCATATTTTAAATATGACAAAAATATATAAAAATAAAGTGTCTTGAGACAATATGACCTGTAATTGACATTATATAAAGAAAATTGAATTTAAATTGCATGTATCTTGTAATGTTGTAGTACTTCAGCCATATATGTTGGAAAACACATTTCCTTTGTCCATTAATCTGTTGATTGTTTTCTCCAGTAATTCATTTCTTGTTTTGGTTTATAAAATTTCAAACCCAAATATATTCAGTTTACTGTCATAAAAAAAAACAAGAAGATTTCCATTCATGATGCAGGAATCAGGCAGTTTTTCACTTTTTATCTTAGTTTAGTCAGAAAGATAGTTGATAATGTGTGAATTGTTATAGATTGTGAGCCGTAAAAGGTTTTAATCTTTGGGGCCGAGTGTCAGAAAACATTTAGAAACCAACATCAACAAAACACTAAAACATTTGAACATCATTAAAGGAAAATCTAACTTTTGCATGACAATGTCTCATTAAAGGACGTTTATTTCCAATGTAAATGTGTGATATTCATCCTCTGGAGCTTCTCTTCACATCGTCTTCCACCTGGACTGGTTTGGTCGGGAGCATGAGCAACAAACGTGAAAAACTGCACTTTAACATCAATGAATGACACTGAAGTTTAATCTCTACATAAATAAGACTGAGTCTGGATGTGCTGCTCTGTCATTAACTCCTAAGTTTAGAGAAAGTTCAAACAAAAGAGGACAGTTCAGATAAGACTTGAGAATGAGCTGATTTTGAACAAACACCTCAGACTTTCTGAGCTTCAGCATCTACAGCAAGATATTTTAACAACAAGCAAATCAAGAGATCCAGAAGTTGGAGAGAGTTAGCTTTAGCTGAGCCAAAGAACATGTGGGACGCTAACCTAGCAAACATTTAACTTTTATCTGTGAATTCTGAGAAATAATTTCTTATTTAATGACAGAGCGACACATCTGAACTCAGTCTCATTGAAACAGACTCTAATTCAGTGTCATCCATCCATATTAAAGTGCAGTTACCCAAAACGTTTGTTGCATGAGCTCCAACAAAACCTGTCCAGGGAGAAGGTCACTTTGACAAACAGGAAGTGGAAGATTACAAGCAGATTTATAGAAGGGGGAACCGGACTGTACTAAGTGTGGTCAAATATAGAGGGGTGTTTTGTGGGTTTTTAAGGCTTATATTCATAGTTGAGAAAACTGCGTCACAGCTGAATGTTTAGCCGAACATAATCAGCATGTGCAGGGCTACTTTCTTCTCGGTGTTACGTTATTTGTCTTTCTAGCTACTCTGTCCTCTTGTCTGTCCTTTGCCTCTAAACTGTTTTCTGAATGCTGAGCTTGCTTAGCGGCTACAATAAAGAGATTTCATTGGCTGAGTAGCGTCACGTGGGATGCCTGAATTCGTATGTAATTGGTCTCTGTGTTTCCTGAGCTGATAACCAACGACGTAAACACTGGAAAAGCTGTGCCGGGATAATAAAAGCGACCCGTAATATTTAAAATGTCATTACAATTTACTGATTACAGGGGAACCTGTTGACCAGCCCCACTAGACACTAGGGCTGGACCCGAATATCCGATTGCTACGGCACTATCTGGATATTAATTTTGGTATCCGGTATGCCAGATGGCCAGTCCACCCCTGTTTATGTCACTGCCCACTCCTATACCTCCTCAAACTGACTGATAGCCCTCGGTAAGGTCTCATCATCATCCTCCTGCACACCAACAGTTAATTTATTAGGTTTAGTTGTACAGCGTGCATGTTTATCTACTGCATCTTCGGCTTTCTCTATTAACCATTTCACAACATCCATTCGTTGAGGTCATTCTCATGTTCAGATAAATCAAAAGAAGCTTTAACCAGCAGCCTTTCCAGGTGTAGGTGCATTGTAACATTACCTCCATGTCTGTGTAATGTTGCTGTAACTTCCAGCTAATTAAGATATTTTTGGGGCTGATGAAAGGATTTGGTGCACTAGACACTACATCCCTCCCCTCACACAGCTGTGTCAACGACCATAAATTTAGGGAAAGATTGATTAGCTTCGGGACGCTCTGCCTGACCTGTTTTCTTTATCTTGAGTAGTAGGTGGTGTAACATGCTGACTCACTTTCTCCTTCATCTTTCCTTTCTTACTCCCTTCTGGTTTTGATTCTTCTTCATCTTCCTCTTCTGATTCTGTTCCAGATTCTGATTCTTGTTTAGTTTTTTGTTTATCTTAGCCCTGCTGGCATCTTTCTTTCTCCTTTCTTTTCTTTTTCGTGTCCTCCTTAGGATCCCCTCTCTTTTCACTTTCCTTGTCACTCTTTTCTTTCTCTACAAGCTTCCTCAGGTTCCTGGATCAGGGCCTTCTGCAGCAGGGCCTGGTTCAGGACTAGGTACATGTGGTCCCTCTGTGTTTTTCTTGTTCAGTTTTTCCTGAATAACAGCAAAGATCATAAGCTCCTCCTCTAATAACTGTTGTTTTATTTCCTCTGATTGAGACTTTTTTCCTTTACACACATCGCTGGCACATACTTTTTATTCACATCCGCTGGCAACTGAACTCCTGCTTCACTGATAAAAACACACACCTGTTGCAGACACTAGCTTTTTCTTGACCTTGCTCTCTAGCCCATCTGTACATCAGTACTTTAGCGCAGGCAGCAGCGTCTTTACAACGTTTCTGCAAACCACCAACATTAAGCGAGCTTCTGCCGTTCACTTTCCCATACAGCATCAGCACAATGAGACATTTTCCATTCGTCATCCAGCCAATCACAGCGCTTCTCAGTCTTATTCTGAAGGCGTCTTTCCTCTGCATGTTCCATCCAAACGTTCACATATTCAGACATGTATGGAAAATCCCACTATGGATCACCATAGTGACGCGGTAAGATCAAGCTTCTCTGTCTCTAAAGAACCAGCGTACGACCATTCTCCTTCTGTCCACTTACTCATAAAAGGGCTAAAAGGACCTTTCTCTCCTGCAGGTGTTTCTATGTGAAACTATTCTCAATGTGGTTCAGAATCAGGATCATTTGCAGTGTTTTTCTTTCCAGATGCATCTGATTTTCTTTTAGCCGTGGATGCATCAGAGTTAGATTCAGATTTGTGAGCATTGTTTATTGATCTGTCATTTGAATCCGGGGTCTCTTCTGACCTGGACTGATGATTACCCATGATTAATTTCTTTCACTCATCAACATGCTTTCATGCACGCATACAGAAACAAAACGCAGCAGCAATGAGCACAAACAGCATACGCACAGCGGTCATAGAGCTCCCATATGTGTCAGTTCTCCATTAGAATCAGCTTAAATCCGACAGAGTTTACTAAAGGATAGATCCGGGTATTTCATGCCACCAATTTGTTGTGGGATTTCAGCCGCTGTGTGATTTGGGTATTTTATGACAACCATCAACTCAGTGTGGATTATTTAGGGCCTAAAAGTTGCTCTGAAAGTCCACAAAGTCAGACAGCTGATCTTGTTTTTCCACAAACAAATGCTTTTACATTTGTCTACAGCGTCTTCTCCAAAGGCGGAAAGCTCACACACTGTTGCCTAAGGTCAGGTCCGTCCCTCTATTGAAGAGGTCGACCCAGGATAAATACCCGATCATTACGTTACACTGTCAATCAATCAAGTGCCACGCCGTTCAGCGTAGGCGATCATATCTCTCCATCTAAACCGATCTTTTGCTTTCTGAATTGTGACTGTTATCCATTCCATGTGTAGCCATGATGTCAGTCCGTCTGTGATTTTCCCTCTCTGTCTGCCTCGTCCTCTCTTCCCATTAATTTTTCCAGTTGTCACGATATATTCCAGGGTCTCTTTCCTTATGATGTGTCCCAAAAATGTTGCTTGCCATTTCCTAATTTTGTTCAGTAGCGTAGAATTTGCGTTGAATATTTTTAAAACATCTTCATCGCTTATTCTGGCTGTATCAGATAAACGTAGCACGCGTCTGTAAAACCAAATCTCCACGATTCACATCCGTACATCAGAGCTGGTAGGATGTAACAGCTGAGAGTCCTCATACAGACGCTAATTGCTATTTTCTTATTTTTCAGCATATTTTAATTTTCGTAAATTCCGTTCTTGCCATTGCTGCTCTACATCGGATGTCTGTTTCACACCTCCCATCTGATGTCCTCCATGAGCCAAGATATCTGAAATTATGAACCTGATTCAATATTTCTTGGTCTAATCTAGGTTACAGGTTGTAGCTCATACTGTAGCTCACCTTTAAGGCAGCCAAGACAATCATTTAAAATTCTAAAGCTACAGAATCTCGTGGCAGTTTGCAAAGTTTTTTAAATTTGCACTTACAAGTCGTCGTTCTGTTGAAATCCTGTTCAATTTGTTACAGAATTTCTGAGATGTTGAGAGAGGATGAGGAGGCAGACGCAGAGACACTCCTGAGACTCAGATGGCTCAGGTTGAGAATAAGACATCAGGAGAAGTGATACAACGAAGCAGCACATTCATGTGAGCACTGCCAGCATCAACTCTGAGGATTCTCTTTGACCTTCAGGTATATATTGAGCTGGGAGGAATGCCAGATTTAGATTACAGCCTAACATGGGGACAACTTCTCTGCTCAGGCACGTCAGCCGAGACAATATCTAATCTTGACCAGGTCAGGGAGTCCTGACATATCTTCTTCCTACAGCAGTCATCTCTATCTCATGTATCTTCCTCTGCAGCATCCGCCTTTCTCAGGGCCAAATTAGAGGAGAGAAGGCCTGAACGTGCCGACAGCCTTAGTTTGGGAGAAGTAAATAGGAACAAGGTTCAAAGCTGATAACCTGTAGGAGAATTTGAGGTGATCTATAAGATCTACAGGATGATTTGCACTTGACAGATGTGACCTGCATGATATTCTGGGATGTCTCCAGCTAACAGCTACAAGGAAATAGCTACCTTAAAGGAAAGAGAGTAATTTTTCCTTCACAAGGACAATATCGCATCAACACACATTATATTTACAAGGTTTTTTTAGGATCTTTGTTAACTATTAGACCGGCTCAGAATAAGTTTTGTTACTAAATGTGCTTCTATGTGGAAAATCATGAAACTGTTTTTTAAAAAAAAAAACATTAATGTGGTTCCTTTGTATTCCCCTTTTTAAAATCCCACATTTCTTCCAGATTTCTCAGACCATATTTGACACCTTATCCAACTGTTTGCATTCTATTATGCCGCCTAACAATTGCCACAAAATGTTCCCTCTATGTCCACACAACTCAGACAAGCAGCAACATCGATACTCGTATTATTTTTCCTGAACATTTTGAATAAGTATTGTCTCCTCACTTTTAGTCTCTTATAAATACTAACTGAAAATGAGTTGAAAAAGGTTAAATAACTTATTTTTCCTGACATCTGTGCAGCTCAGTTTATTCATTGTGTTCATGGAAATGATGGTCACAGTTGTAGAAGTTTTGCTACACAGAAAACACGGTCTGTTTACTCCGTCTCTTCATAATTCAGAACTGTTCAGACAAGCGTCCCATTTCATTATTTGTGAGGCTCTGTATGCAAATAACTCATTTCCTTTCAAACTAATTTGGTCTCAATGTCTGGATCTGGTGCCGTTATAAGGTTCTTGGTGCAGAGCTGGTTTTCAGGTGATAACATACAGACGTAGACGCAGCTCTGTGTAGGAGTCAGCACTTAGTCGAACAATTCTTGTCTTTGTTTCAATGACATGACGCTCGCTGTGGCCATGACCTTAAAATGCCATAAAAACACTCTGCTTGTATGATCTGTTGATTTTTAGGGAATTCTTAATTTTATAATTCAATGAATAGCGTTGGGTGATAGTCTTCAAACTAATGTTTTTTCACTCTTTCTTACAAATTTATTGAGACGTGGAAATAAATAAAATCAATATCCATACTGCGTAGGAACACCCCGTCAAAGACTGGATCCTTATAATCATAAATAAAAATGTCTTTTTCACTTTACAAACAGTTGAGTCAGTCTGTGTAATTTTGAGAGCGGTAAAACATTCTAGCAGAATATTGAGAATTGCGTATATTTTCAGACCTGGGAATTTTTGTACTTTCACCACCAACAACATCTTACCTAAAAATCCATTTTAAAAGTTCAATATCTCCAGAAATATTATTGTCAGAGCCATGAAACTTGGAGAGGACACAGATAAAACGGTTACCAGCAGATCCAAATGATTGAATGGCTCCAGCAAAGGCCTAAACATACATTACTGGCCCTAAAAACAGAAGAAAGTGCAAATTTTTCAAACAAGGGTGGTATTGAGGCCCTGTTGAGGCTTGCTTGCATTGTGTAAATATATTTCCCACTCTAAGTCTTTCGTCAACATTTCATCAACTATTTATGCCTCTAACATCTGTAGAATTCGATGTGTTTCAAGTATGGCATGACGTGGTTCCATTTATTTTAGTTTTTTTGCAGTTTTAACTTGTTGAATTGGTGATGTTGATTGATGGCTTTTGGCTAGCGGTCATTAAGTGTCACAGAAGCTTTTGTCATGGCGCCCTGTTGTACCTAAACTTCCACCAATGCTCTCTGCCTGCCAACACAAAAGAGCCTGTAGTCCAAGTGACCGCCTCCTAGGGTTGCTACAGTATCAAACAGTAGCAGTCACAAGAGTCAATAACTGCACATTTTCTGACATTTTTACCACCACAGTACACCCTGCCTTCTCCAGATTACATTTCAGACCTACCAGAGCTTTACAGCAAGTTTCAAAACCACTTATGTAACATTAAAAAAACAGCTTGGATACAGAAATGTATTAATGCGTTGCAGAGCTATTTAGCTGTCAAGCCCTGATTGACTTTAATAACTGTAATGTAGCTGACGTACTTACATTATCTAGGAAAATGGTATTGGGTTGGGACTTGGTATCCGCAGATACTAATTAATAACTGACTCGGATCAGATCGGGAGCAAGAAAGACTTGATTGGGACAAAAAATAACAAGGCAGTCGTATTATATATGCTCTTAAAAATGGAAAAGTGGGCCAACATTTTTAAATGAGGGTGATATCGAGGCGCTGCTCTGGCATACTGTTATGGGGTAATTATATTTCTTACTAAAAACAGTCTTTGACCTACATTTCAACAACTTTATAGGCCTCTAATATTAGTAGAATTCAATGTGTAGCAAGTTCAGAAGCGTGTATTATTAAGGAAAATGGTATCGGATCAGATCAGGGGCAAAAGAAAAACTTGATCGGGATCAAAAATAACAAAACAGCAACACTATGAATGCCCTTAAAAATGGAAGAAAGCACAAACATTTTTAAATGAGGGTGGTATTAAGATCCTGTTGTGGTTTACTGCTAAAAAGACTTGATCAGGACAGAAAAAAACAACCAAACAGCAACACTATATATGCTTCTTCATCACACTCGCTGTTTGTTTTGTTTGTGCAGAAGATCATAAAGCATGTAAAGCAGATCTGGCGGGTAGGAAATAAACCTGGAGCCAGGAAATCTCGGTAAAAAAAACTTCCTACTCTCCAAATATCACTTTTTTTTTTAACCAGGACCTCCAGCAGCAATTCGACTCAGATGGGGTTCAAAGATCAGAGATGTAGCTAGAAGTCACAGCGCCTCAAATGTCATGGCTAAACTCTTTATCTAGCAGGAGGCCTGTGGAGGGAACTTGAAATGGTTTGTGATGGAGCCCCGACTCCCGGTGTGGGTCAACAGCTCACTACAGCTCTGAGTGCTGCGGGACAGGAACGAGTGTTTTAGATCTGAGTCGCGGCTTCACTGCGAGATGAGATGAACGAGTGCAGTAGAAAGCTTTAAACAAGCAGCAGGTTAAGACATCATTCTGGCAACTGTAAACAAGTCGCCACCATCAAAGCCAACAGCAGGACCAATGTGCACCACTGGACTGAGTTTAACAGGCAGTTTATCAGCTGCATCACTTTATCTGATGGGGTAGAAGTTTAAAGAAGATTTTAATCTGTTAAATGTGAAGCTGAAGCCAGCATCCAGCATGGCGTTTCAGCCATTCTGTTACTGCAAATGTTTTTATTAGTGTTTACTGCAGGTTTTATTGTGTTACTGAATATATGATCACAATTTAGGTTAGTGTTATTTTCTGGCAGCTAACAGGCACAGTGCAGTTTCTATTATATTGTATTTCCCTTGCTGTGGTATTATTTACTGCAAATTAGGATCAGAGCAACCTCTTGTATAGCATGGGTTTTTCTTATACTTTCTTCTAAGGACAAAAAAAAGCATTTTCGAGGCCCTAAAAGCACTTGAAAATGCATGAGAATTTGCACACACATCAGGAGCGGCAAAACATTTTAGATTTTAAGGGGAATTCACACGTGGCAAAATGGCTCATTAGCGCCCCCTGCAATATTGTGAAAATTCAGCCTCCGAACCACATTTCACCGACAGCTATGAAATTTGATACACATCTGTAGCACATCAGGATGCACAAAAAAGCCTCTAGTACAAACAACCAAAACCCAACACGTAGCAGTCACTCTGTAATAGTTCATGTTGGCCATCAAGATTCCCAACATGAACAGACACCTGCCAGTCAATCAGTCACAATCAGCCACAAGCTGTCACTTCCATATTACTGGACCTCCTCACTGTCACTCACAACACCTGAACCAATCACCAGCAGTCTCTCTCCCACCTGGAATCCACCCCATTCCTTTGTTTGAAGCACATCAGCTTCATTCAGTCACACACAGTGGTAACTTGAACAACAGGATCACCCAACACATCTCTGGAAACCATTCACAAGCCTGGAAACTTGGAAATCACACCATCAAAGAGGAAATGAGTTCAAACTCTTGCTAAGCATGTTGAAAGCTGTTTAGTATCATGCTAATGCCAATGCTAACAGGCCTTCATCACTGGAACCATGCTTCTGGATTTCTGGATGCCACCCACCTGAACCCATACTGTGCTGAACGTTGGTGAGCAACAACTAATGGAAAAATATGATGATGATTGATGATAATGAAGCCTGTCTGCTGAACAGGTTAGGCTTCTATGGAGGATTTGAATTGATGGCGAGCTACCCTGGAACGAACTGGAAAACAGTTTGACAAGATTCACCCCTTCACCCACCCCACTGTTGGCAGGCCTCAAACCTCACAGCTTCATCCCTTCCCCAATGGTGTGGTAGGACTTGCTTGGTTAGATTTGTTTCACCTTGTTAGATTTGTTTCATTTTGTTAGCATTTGTTCATAGACTTCTCATGGATGAATTATTCTGATTAACACCACCAAAATGCTCCAAAAGTCTGAGGGTGTGGAAATGGTGACTCCTGGAATTTCGATGTTTTGCCATGAAACAGGAAGTACTGGGTAGCTGGCCTGTACAGCTACACAGCATTAAAACTTTACAACACGCACTAACACATTCCAGCAAGACCACGGCAATAGAGCATTATGTAAGAAAACTATATTTCTGTAGCCTCTTTACCTTAAACAAATAACTAATAGTGCTGGAAAGCATGATAAAATTAAGCTATATTTACACGTTAACTATCTACAACAAGCTACCGGACTGTTAAAACACACCTGGCAGGCCTACTTGGATAGAAACTTGCTTTTAAGATCGGGTTTCTGCTGTCAAACAAAGACAGTCTTGGTTGAAATATTGTACATACAAATAAGATGTGTTTATAAAGAGCCGTTCTAGCAGTTACTGCTATTTCATATTTATTGCACAAACGCGAGAGAGGTATTTCTCAAGAATATTTCAGAACCCTTAGCCATTCTGTTATCTACAATTTGTCTTTATTACCTGATCATGTGTGTCCTGTTCTGACTTTGTGGCTTCTTCTCGGTGTTAAACATGTCTTACTGTCTTGTATCGCCACCCCCATAAAAGCCCAATCTGAGCAGGAAAAGCCCTGATATTACCAAATAAACATTAAATCGTCACAGACGCAGCTACCCGCATGTACCGGTTGACGATCAATGCTTCACAATGATGTGACATTTACAGCTCCACTGGATATTTGCCGTCGCACTCATAAATCTATCAAGACAAAGCTGCAAATTCCTTTTGATTGAGAGACTTATGAGGAGTGTTGAACACAGTTTTAGTCAGAGCTGATTACTCCACATCTTCATCTCATCACTGACCTCATTTCTCCTCTTTCCGTCTTTGATGCCTGCTGCAAGTAGACCAGCTGATCTTACCAGAAACGCGCACCGCTTCCTGTGCTCTGGCTCATTTTCTAATTTTATACTCAAAAGTGAAACTACATCACGGACGACTACAATGCTCACACTAGCAGCTCTGCACACAGTTAACCCTCAGGAGTTTACATTTTTACTCACTGTGGGCTCATTTTTTAAATGTAATATAAAGTCCTGCATCTCCATGGAAACAGCAAACTCATGGCTAGACACAGAGAGAACTCAAAAATGTCTTCTGTGCAGTATGATGCATTTTCCAACGCGTCCACAGGTGTAACCAACACTAAGCTGAGAAGAAAATGGAGGCTCCACATGCTATAGATATTTAACTATTTACATTCGTACAACCTTCTACAAACAGATGTTTCACCATGCTGAATGTATCTTGCTTATACCATTTCTGAGTCATGCTGCAAATATTTTATTGATGCAGTTTGTTTTATTTGCCGTCTCCTTTCTACTTGGTGGAAAAACTGAACCCAAATTAACCTCAAAACTGAGTCAGGAATTCTTGTTTTGTCATTTTTGGAGAATTTTTTGACTGAGATTGATTTGGATAAAATGTCTTATTTTCAAGCTTAAAATTGATTAATATTCCTGATGGAACAACACACTGCACATGATTTGGGAAGTTTAAAATACAACAAATCTTTCTGTTTTCACACTTTCTGGCTCTGATAAATGGTTTAATTTTGGCTATTTTTCAAAGATAACCTGCCTTTCAAAGCAGCCTGCAGGGTACAGAGGGTTGATATTACTGTATGAACTTGTTTATGTTCAATCCACCTGAACCTTAAATTATTTGTTGATACACTGCTCTACATGCCTTTTTCTGAAAGTTTTTTTTTAAATTGAATTGAAATTGTAGAGCCAGTTTAATATTACCTACTAGTGTAAGAGACCTCTAAAGACCTCTAACACACACTGTGAAGGTTCTAGAACATTATGACAACTAAAGCTCTGTATCCTCTTTACCTTAAACAAGGAACTGTAATAGGGCTGGAAAGCTATTCAGAGAGAACGCATGATAAATTTAAGCTATATTTACACACATTAACCATCTACAACCAGCTACCTGACTGTTAAAACACACCTGGCAGGCCTACTTGGATGGAAACTTGTTTTCTTTTTAAGATGGGGATTTCTCAGGCTGCTGTCAAACAAAGACAGCCGTGGCTGAAATTTGTATACACAAATAAGCTATAATGTGTTCATTGTGTTTTCTGCTTGTGCTGATAAGACAAAGTGACTTACTGACACTTGTAGCTCTGGCATCCTGGCTGGCCTTGGCGTCTCTGGCGAGTTGTGCCCGTGTGGCGGCGATCAGGCTGTCGTGTGCCAACTCCTGAACCCGTAAATACCAGGGAGCGCTGCCATCTATCCCATAGTCCCCCGATGAGACGCCCTCGTCGTCGTCGTCCCCGGCGCCGTCTGCGGCGAAGATCAGGGACTCTGAGGAGGCCGTGATGCCTGAGAGCGAGAAAAGGCAGCATGAGAATCGCTGTGAAACGAGTAATTCAAGACCACTGCAGTGTTCTGCGAGAGCCTCGGCCCCTGGAGGTCACATCTCTGAATCCATTACTGTCCTCACACCACGTTCAGCAACTTTGGGTTTAATGGCTTAATTGTGAAAGGCTGAGATGAAACAAACACATGCACTCCTCACAAATTAAAACAGACAAATCCTTGATTTAGAATTAGAAAAGAAAAGACAATAGACAAGTGATTGCATTCTCTGAAAAGTCTTTTCTATCCTTCACATCGCTCAGTGACTCACTGCACAAAAGGTGTATGCCAAGAGACCAAAATTAATTTTTGGACTCTCCTGCCAAGGGCTGATGAACCAGGAGAATGTGCCTGCCAAGGATCATTTCTTCAAGCCAAAATAATTCACTCTTATTTTGTGAAAATGTGTCACCTCATTTCTTTTTACTGCTGTGTGCAGAATCAGGAGCAGTGCAAGACACAAACTACACACAAGATCAGACTTGGAGTCTTGTAGTGCAAGATGTTTTTCCATTTGGGCCAAAGCTAAATATAACTTTCATTATTGATTCATCTAGGAGCATTTCTTAAAAATCAACTGTGCTAATTCAACTATCCATAAATTGTTTGCGCACTAGTTTCTACCAACAGTATGCCAGTGGTGGAAGATGTATTCAAAACTTTTATATAGAAGTAAACAGCAGCAAAATGTAGTTAAAGTTTTGCAGCAAAAGTTCTGTTTTGGTCCCCAAGGAACAGCAGAGTTATGTGACGATTGGCGTAGATTTGTCTGTCTGTCTGTGTGAAGCATTACTCAAAAATGGATTTAGATGAAATTTTCAAGGAAGGTCAGAAATGGCACAAGAACCAGGTGATTAGATTTTGGCAGTAATGTGGCTTATAGTCAGGATCCACGGATTTGTTAAGGATTTCCCATTGCCAAATATAGCTGCCACCACGGCGTCGCTGTAACCATGACATGAGCACCATGTGATGGTCAGTTACCTGCTGACCATCACATGATCCTACTGCAAAATGACTGATTTATCAGTTGGAAATCATACAAGGAAGATTAAAGTGTGAGGCATTTCTGAGTCCCACTCCATATTTAGGTCATGTATGTAGCAAACCGCAGCCAGACAACGGTGATGCTCCTGATGTTTCCCTGTTTCCCTAAGCCTTTATTTATGTTCAGTCGTCAGCCTTATTTTGAACACAAATTCACCTTTCTGTCCTTCACTCCTTCCTTCAGGAAACACCATAACAGTTTGTCTCCATTCCAGCTGCTTCTAAGTTTAAACACATCCTTTTCTAGACAGCAACAGCGTGGAACTGTTTTCTTTCATCTTTACGTGAATTTTCATACTTTTCGGCAGAATCTTCGTCATGTCAAGAAACCGCTTCTTAGATAAACACTTCCTGTGCCGCTGGAATGGTGACAAAATAAAAGCTCGCAACATTAAAAATAGGGTTATTTAAAAATACGCCTTCAAAATAAAAGTCTGGAGGGAACGGTTATTTTAACACTAGTGAAACAAAGGCTTGCCAAAATTGATGAACTGATCAACAGCCCTTTCTAAGAGTAATTTACACACAATTCAGTATCCATACATAACATACACATTCATAACACATGGTCACTTTTTATTAAATATGTCATCCATCAGAAAAGATACATCAACTGAGCAGCCTTGGCGAAGTACTGAGCTCTCTGAGTGCTTTTCTAGTTACATGTGCCATCATCAGATTAACAGTGAAGCATCACCAGGTCACTGCAGCAGGATTATATGACTTTATATTCAGTTCTATATACAGACGCAGCAGGTAAAATGTCCACAACATTGGCAAGATTCAGAAACATTTTAAGGGTATTTATCATTCCAAAAAATGTTTCTATTTGGTTAAAAGTTACATTAAGACGTAATGATTTAATTGCAATATTCAGAGGATGTTTTGAGGATGTTGTCAGAGCTACAGATTATGTGAAATGACAACAAAGGAAAAAACTTTTTTGAACCAACATTTAAAAAAGAAATGTCTTAAAGATCCAATCCAGGCTCTCATATGATACATGAAGAAAAGTAGAACATTTTTGCCTGCAACATTCTGAGGACGTTGTTGTAGAATGTTCTGCTACACAAAGAAAAATCCCACAACGTTACAGGATAATAAAGGAACGAAACTCTCAATTTGGACGTTTAGAAAACCGTTTAAGAATACTAGGGTACAGTGGTACAACAAGATTATCACTAAATAAGTTTAAAATGTCTTTAAAGAAATCCATCCTGCTTCTAAGAAGATTCAGTCTGCTAAAACTGAGAACAGTACTAGAACTTTGCAGAGATTTCACAGAATGTATTTAATAAGAAAATTCCATCAAAAGGCTCATCGATTAACGAGACAGAAAATAAGAAAAAACTAAGTTCTGATCGCAAATCTGTTCTCAGTTTAAAACATCTCCTCCGACAAACACAACATTTTCTATAGTTAGTTTACTCATTATTTGTCTATTTATTTAGAGTGAAGCTATTTTATGATGCACAACAAGTAGATGGATTCAATCTCGGGGATAAAGAAGGCAATTTGAACGACAACTTAATATCTTGGCAATGAAGAAACGACACAGGGAAGAAATAAAACAGTAAAAGTGTGCAGTTTAACTGGATGAGGCTTTAAATGAAAGCGTGGAAGAGGATTAACTGGTTTTGGTAATGTACTGTATCACTGGAACATTGACTGAAATAAAACAGAAATTTAGAATAAAAATCAGTATTTAGTGAAGCTGTTAAGTCGTAGAAATCTGAAATGTGAGCCGACTGCACACAGATTTTTGTAACCACTAGTTTCAACTTCCACAATGAGTTATATTTTAAAAGATTGTTCTATTATCCATGTCTCTGGGGACAAACAACCAACCAGAACACAGAAACTGATTCTAAACTGAAGAAAGTAACACGTCAGCATGGAAAGTGATGCAATGCTTATTCAAATTCTGCAACTCTTCAGCGCTCGTCTACCTTTTGCGAGGTTCAGCAGGACGTAGGAGGTGCTGTCGGACTGCTGCAGGTCGTGGAGGATGGGCGGGGGGCTCGGTGTGGCCCGTTGGTGGGAGTGAGTCTGGACCACCAGCGTGCTTTGATCGGACACTCCTCCGAACTCGGACAGGGAGGGAGAACTCTGGGGCTCATGGCTCAGGCCTCCGTCTGAGGAGGAAACCAGAGTTTGGTAGATTTAGCTAAAGGCTAAACACATCATCTGCACAGTAATTCCATAAAGCATCAGAAAAAACATTTAGAGGGTTTGATAAGTGCAACGTGTTGATTTAATGGCAGAAGTGGGCACCGAACGACTAGAGATAAAAATAACCCTTTAAAATAGTGACATTGATTAGAGCTGCAACTGATGGTTATTTTCTTGTTAAACTGATTATTTGTTTGGTTCATAAAGTGTAAGAAAACAGAGAAAAAAATACTTGTTTTGTCCAAACATATGCAACAGGAGGAAAGAAATCAGAAAATATTTACATTTAATGAGCTGAAAATACAAATTTTTGACTTTTTGTACTTAGTCAAACAAATCAATCAATCATTAAAACACTCGGTGATTAATTTATTAGTTGTCGTCCACTTGATTAATTGTTGCAGTTCTAACTTGGATAATAAATTTAAACTCCTGACTAAACTTTACCTTCCTCAGTCACATTTCTACCTTGAAGTCGGGCATTTTATACCCAAGTGTATCCTGAACTTTTAAATCAAACCATGATTTATGACGGACTTCTCTTAAAACCAAATTCTAAACATTTGATCTCCTGATTTGTCGCTGTTTTAAAGGTGGATTCTGGTCATCTTTGAGAGACCTTTATACAGAGCTGTTCATTCTACATAAAGATGAATTCAATTTAGAGTCTTACACAGTCTGCATTAGCCACAAAATCAACCTTAGGGATGTGTTTCCTCCACGTCTGATAGATCTGGTAGCGCTCTCACACTTCTTCCAGAACTGTCCAGTACTAAATCATTTCTACTCTGACTCCCTGGATGTACATTTCAGGTATATATCACACAGCTTCCTCCTCTCCTTCCTCCATCCGCTGTTACTGTTCTCAAAATTCCCTTTGCTACGAGAAACAACAATCTTTGCATGGAAAAAGTCAACTTTTGCAGAGGATTTGGATCCTGCAATAAGGCCACCCTGCTTATTTTCTTTGGTTATTTATACATTTTAGTGACAGCTCTCGTCTCCCTGCATGCAAATCTTCCACCAAAACAATCAATTTAAGTAAATTTGTAACAAAAATTAATTCTTGATTCTTTGAATCCAGCTTCTTAAACTTGAATATATTCTGGCTTATCTACTCCTCCGTGACAGTAAACTGAATTTCTTGGGGTTGTGGACCCGGTGGTTGCAGCTCTGGCTGTGAATAAATGGCTTAGGCGAGTGTCTGCTGACCTGTGAGCTCCAGAGGGCTGCACAGGGAGCTCTCAGCTGGAGCCAGCAGAGGCAGGCAGGAGTGTTTGGACTCCGAGTCCTCCAGACCCTGAACCAGCGGGATGGACGCGTTCTGCACAAACTGCACCAGCAGCTGAAGGGGACACAAACAGAAGAGACACGACTCATTATTCAGTAGATTATTCCACTGCAGTGTTGTAGAGAAAGCCTGAACATCTGCATTTGTAGTAGGTATTACTTATTTCTTTGATATCTTTACTATTGGTCTTGTATCTTATTGCTATTTTAAATGTTAAATGTTTCAATTTTAAATTACTAAATCTGGATGTCTGACAACTGCCTTCAAATAAACACAAGTAAAACTGAAGCTCTTATCCTTGAACCTGACAAACGGACACCATCCATTAAACAGAAAATTGGGCCATTAGGAGACTTTGTTAGAAATTCACTGCCTCCCCATTAGTTTTCACGTACATTTTAATAACTTTTAAGGCTCCACATGGCCAATCACCACGGCATCTTTCAGACCTCCTTCACCTGACGCCCCGAACTGAGCTCTCAGGTCAGGCCAACAAAAATTACTTGTTGTCTCTCGATCCAAGTAGAAAACCCGTAGTCAGCACCTGTGATGCTTCTATGAGGCAACTGGAAAAGTTTTTATTCCGACAAAGTTTTGGTTGACCTGTAACTGCTTTGACTTAAAAAAATAACCCAAAAATGATACAAAAATTTTCAAAATGACAAAAATTACTGCAATATTTTCCCAGGATAATTTGAAATGTGTCCAGAGACTAAAATTTCCCCAAATTACCCCAAATTGGTCAAGAATGATTTGAAACTTGTCCAGAAATACTTGAAAAATGTCCAAAATGATAAAAAGAATGTGTACATGACCTGCTTCATTGGTCCTTTTTGTTGTTTTATGTCTCATTTTTGCCATTTTGTCTCGTCATTTTGTGTCTTTTTGTGATTTTTATTGTATTTGTTTTAGATGCACTGTTATTTAGCTGTTTAGCTCCCATTTTAACAACTTATTACCTTTATCAATATTGTTTATGTTTTTATCTTTGTTTTATTATTGTCATGAAGCACTTTGTGTGATTCTGTATCTGTGAAAGGTGCTATATAAATACATTTTACTTACTTACTATTTCTATTATCATGCAATATCTATCACAAGAATCTCCTTGAGACTTAATCATGTTCCATCTTATCTTAATGTCAGTTTAACTCGTCATAAGTTGGGACAGGTCAGAATTTTATTGAATATACGATCAGTCAAAATGACAGTCAACAGTAACTCAGGACTAGTCAAAGTAGTAGCTGCAGATATTTAAAGCATGATTAGAACTTATCTGAACTGTTGTGCATGACTCTGCTTTAATTTAAACAGCATTAGCAGAAGTGATGACGGCTGCCGTGGAGAATGAGCTCGTGAGAAAATGCAGTGAAACGGAAAGAGGTCATCAGCTAGTAGTTTGTAGACAATAGCAGCTTCATTTATCAGAGAATTGTGGTCATAATTTCCAAGCTGCTCTGATGTGACGGTAAAACAGCTGTCACATGTGATTGTGGTTGGATTACTGTAGCTCCTGGTGTATTTACTGGCATCTGCAACATCATTTTCACCCAGTCGAAACTTTAATTCATGATATCTGCAATTACGTTTACAACAGGTGGAATTTCACTTTGACAAATCAACTATTTCTCAAGGTAAGAATCTAAAAAGAACACACACATTTATATGTATAAAAGTCTCAGTCCAATGTTAGGTTTGCCGTTTTAGCAGTTATAATGAGCCTACATATGCATGTTTCTGTCTGGATATATTTAGTTTGACCTCCCGTTGCACTTCTGGGTGTCTTCAACTTTTCTTGAGTCATTTTGTGGTGTGTTATAGAAAGCTGCCTTCAGCGCTTCCCAGACTTCTTTTTTTAGACTTTGACTGTACTATATTCTTTTCTCTCATATAACTTATACAATCTCCAGGTCTGGACTCTGTGGAGGTCACCGTCGCCGTTTTATCAGCTCTTTGTTTCTCCAAACCAGATTTCAATGCATTAACAGTGTGATAAGGATTATTGTAACGAATAAAAATAATCCTGTGTCTGAACAGTTGTTTTCCAAAACGAATGGCTTGATGAATCTAAATTAATCCGTACTTTTCAGCCTTCATGAATGCATTAATTCAGATAATATCCCAACATTACTGGCCTTAATGCAGCTCTAAACGATGACAAATCCTCCAACACGTTTCATCAAAGAACACAGAAACTCTTTCTTGTATCTTTCACTCCAATCTGAGTTTCTGCACATTTCTCTGCTGAAAGAGTGATTTGTTGGTCGCTACCCCTCTACAGAGGGGATCCCTGACCAAACTGTTTTAGTAAGGATCAACTTGGCATCCAGATGAAGCTGCCAGATGTTCTTTGCTGGACATCGTCTGGTTTCTCAAAGGAGAAACTAAGAAACTTCTAATCAGACAATTTTCTTGGTCTTTCATTCCCTTTTCACACTTTACGTGTCCTCAGCCTTTTCCTTGTTAAAATATCAACTTGAACACTATTTAAAAATCTTTTTTTCAACAGCAGCTGGCCTCCTCAACAAGGCTACAAATCCCCGGTGAC
The DNA here is from genome assembly GCF_021347895.1 of Acanthochromis polyacanthus. Lineage (NCBI taxonomy): Eukaryota > Metazoa > Chordata > Actinopteri > Pomacentridae > Acanthochromis > Acanthochromis polyacanthus. The sequence goes on from NC_067128.1 coordinate 6,089,099, forward strand.
ACTGATTCAATGCATTATGTTACCACACACAGCTTTTAAACACAAGTAATATTGTTGTTTTGCACATTTTAAAAAGCTTGAGACAACATGGAACTGACACTGCACGGCTGCACTTTAATCAGTCTGCTGCATATATATATTTTCTTACTTTTAATGTACTAGATTTTTAATACACTGTATGTTCTACTGTCCACATCTTTTAATGTTGACATTTAAGCCGGTATTATCAAAAAAATAAACATTTCGTCATGATACTGGTGAGAACTAATTGTATAATGACCATAAAGATTCTTGATCTTGATTCTACACTACATACAGTGAGATTATGCACAGACAGCTGTCTCACTAGTTGTCAATCTTTCCTGCTGACATCAAGTTAAATTTCTTTCGTGTAAAAACCAATTTGGCAATAAAACAGATTCTTGTTCCTACATCTTAAGTATCCAGTTTATTTGTTGATTTTCCTTTGAGGAAATAAGCCTAAACAATAAAGACAGCTTTAACACATGTTGAATGAACTCTGGTGTATTACTGTAAAACTTTAGTGCAGTAAATATCATATATACATAAAAGACACGTTAAGTTTAAAGGAAGGTCAAACCAAATCCTAAACTAGAACAGTTTTTTCATTTATTGTGTGTGTTTTGAATACTAACTACATATATTCCTGTTGTGTCTTGATGCTAAAACTCAGAACAGGGGTGTCAAACATAAGGAGTGCAGAATGGCTTTATAAAGTGTAAAAACTACAAAGGTGGAAATGAATATTGACTGTGAAAATATTTAAAGACATTGAACACTGCGATATAATGTCGGTCAGCAGCTTCAGTATGACTGAGTTTGGTTTGGTTGAACCCTATTGTTGATGCACTGCCACAACTTTTATGTATTTTTATGTATAGATTTCATACATTTACAAGGCAGGAGGACAACTTCACCTTTTTCCTGAATAGTTCCCGCTGTAGTTTGTGTGACGTGTCATAATTACTACACAGATGTGGAAATTAATGTAAATTGATCCTAATTTCTAGATCTACGTTTTACAAGTTGTAAAATGCTACATTACTAAATGCTTTGTGCCTTTGTAGACACTGATCAGTAAGTTGTGATACACAAATGATAAACTGAGGCTTAATATTGTCAAAATTTCAGTTATGTTGCTACAGAAACTTCAGGTTGTTTATTATGTTTTGTAAAAAGATATTTCATTAAATGTGAACATTGTCAGAATGTACTGTTCTGCACTAAAACAAAGGAGAAATTTGGAGTTGTCGTTATAGATCAGTTATTATGTTATGACTTTACTGGTCACTTGAGATCAAATTGATCTGAATGTGGAACCTGAACTAAAAAGAGTTTAACACCCCTGACTTAGAATAAAAATCTAAGGTCATTCTAACCTTGTTAAAACAACAAACCTTCCCGATAACAAATGTGGATATCTAAAATGTGCCTTTTAACCAGGAAGAATTGACTCACAGATATCTACAGTGCATATTCAGTCTGTCTTTGACATGATTAACATCTTGTCGCAGTGTTCTGCCTCTGCAATAAAGATGGAGCATCAAAAGGAAAGATTACCTCTGGTTTGGAGTCGAGCTCATCAGAAAGCATGGGTCACCCTGTGTGGAACCTGTGGAGTAGAAACATTACTCACTAAGGTGCTCAGATCCATTACAACCGGTTTAAGTCCAATCCAAACAACACACACCTTTAATTTGAGCTGCTAGAAGTGACAGTGTTAGTCGGTCATGAGCTGCAGGTCATCTTTGAGTCATCACACGAGCTCTGCGGGCAACAACAGCACAAAACGTCAAAGTGCCAGTTAGCTTTGCCAGCTAACGACACGCTGCGAGTTTGACAACGACAGATAAGAAAGCAGCTGGTTAAATAAAGCAGCTAAACGTGGCTGAGGTGCGACGGCGTCAAACTGTTTTGGATGAAGGAGGCAGCTAGTTAAGTCAGCTTAGCAGGGTTAGCAGCAGAACTAGCTACCGGGGCTAGTTTAATAAATGCTAGCTGCCCGTTGATTAAACATGGCCGCTACCTCTGCAATGAACGTTTGTTTATTTACGTTAGACCTCCGGTGCCATAAAAGTAAATACTTTACCTGGCAATAGTCCTGTAAAATGCGTTACAGCGTCAGGGAGTAACTTAGCTGCTTAATTGTCCCCAAACAGAGTAGCAGGTTTGTTCTACGGGGGCTCGAAGGGAACAAGAAAACACTTCCGCGTTTTCCGCCTAATGTATCACAGGCGCCACCCAGCGGTCACAGCTGGAAATTCACTGTCAGATACAGAGGCGTTCAATAATGTAATGAACTTTAAATTAACATTAAATTAATTTTACAAATACTTATGTACATTTTATAATATATTAAAGTAAATATTGGTATACAGCACTGTTTTGCTGTTAATTTTATTTGCATATCATTTTATATGAGCTTTATAATTCTTTCGACATCATCGACATGTAGACTTTTTTCTTCCATATCTTTGTATTCTACAATTCGTCTTATTATATTTGTCTTTATATTTCTACTTCAATAGCCTTTTCTGTTTTGGATTCATTTTTTGATTAATATTTTTTATATAGCAACATATTTGTTTGATTAATTCATCTTTGTATTTCCACTTTTGTCTTTTATACGTTTATGTAATTTGGCACTCTCGGTACTCCACAGTTGCACATATTCTATTGTTGTAAGTTTATATATTTGGTTATAATTTTATTTGCTTGTACATGGGTCATATAAACACAAATCTGTGCTACATTAATGTTTATGTACATGTGCAATACTGTTGTTTTCCACATTCTGATGAATCTGTGCAATATCTTACCGTTACATATAAAAGATGAATGAAGCTCAAGTAGTATTAGATGGAGCTGTTGACGATTAATAGACATTTGAAACAGACTACATACTGACAGCTTTAATCTGTAACTGAGTTTTATTTTCAAAACTTGTTATATTATGTGATGTCAAATATTTATTCTTAAAAAAAGCTGTAAGATAAATGTAGTGGAATAGAGTACATTTGTATCTGAAAAGCAGCAGATTTGAGTATTAAGAAGCAAAATATTGAAATATTCAGCAAAAGTACAAATACTTTGAAAATTGTACTTACAGTACTAATTGTACTAAGAGCCCTGTAATGTTAAATTTCTCCTTTGTGAGATTAATAAAGTCTATCTTAATCTTATGTACTGTGCTTGAGTGAATCTATTGAGTTATATTCCACTTCTGGAAAAGCAAAGATCTCAGTTTGTTTGTAATCTAACCAACATTTAGGTGTTAATATTTTCCTCCTCAGCAGCTGCATCCTTCATTTGCACACTTTTAAATATGAAAACAAGGTGGTTAAAATCAAACCCAGCAACAAAATCTTCTTTGGAATGACATTTATTACACAAGCAAAGAGTCTCTACCCTAATAAAATGTACAAAAAGAGCATTTTACATCAAATCTTTCTCAAATTACTGATTTTTTTTTTGATTGATATAGCTGAAGTGTCCTCATTTATGTCCTCAGGTTTTACATCTACAAGACATTACACTCATCCATACATTTTTAGAAAAGAAAACAAACCACACTACATTCAGTCCGCACAATTCCACTAAATGAATCCCATCACAATTCCTTTGTTTCACATTTAAGAGCAATTATTCGGGTTAATTATGATGTTGTAGATCACTATTGCTGCTGAACTACTCCTGAAACGTGTTAAAAATAAAAGAAGGCAGACCGAAGCACACTGAGAAGTCAAAGCTGCCGATGTTTAAAAAGGTGGAAACGTAAAATCCAGTGTTCCTAAACAACAATAAGTGTCCTACTGCACATGCAAAACTAGTGTGAATGCTTAAAAAACAGAAAAGTGCAGCCATGTAGCATGATCATGCATCGACGACAACAACAACAGTCCATGATGCAGCGTGTAGCACATAACAGTTCAGTCACTAAACGGCCGATCACGTGAACAGAATAAAAAAAAGCAGCTGCACAGATCCAGATGTTAAGTTCCGGTGAGCTGATGGTCGTAATCTGTAGTAAATAAACAATCGACTGGAGGCAGAAAACAAGGAAAACATTGACAGAGTTGTGCCATTTCCAGCCAAAACATCACTAATTTATTCTACTTGTGGTGAACCAGCATCAAAACAGCAACATCTACTTTCAGCAGAAGGTTAGAAAAGGTTTGTGTTTTCATGTCAACAGAACACAGCATCAGCACCAATCCCGACAATATTCTGCAGCTGTGTGAGAAGAAAGGAGTTCACACGAATTTTCGGTAAAATGTGAGAGATGTGTTCTTGGTCCAAGAAATAAAATAATTGGGTATGAGTGGTAAAGGTCCCAAAACAGAAAAACTGTGAAAAGAGCATTTGTTTGTGACCGCAGCCTCACCGCTTTCATAAGGCCTTCAGTAAGGACACATGGCACTTCAACAGATTACTCCTCTATTGTAGCAACAACAGCACAGAAACGACACAGCCGGGAAAAATATCACGACATAATTATGCCTTTTTTTTTTGCATCAAAGGATATTGAGCTAAGGTTTACAGCTGAGATGAAGAGATAAGTGGTAGAGCTGCTGATTAAACTGATCATCAACCATTTCATCAGTGTGATTTCTGCTTCTTGTATGTGCATTTTTTCGAGTTTCTTTCCTCCTTTACAACAGCAAACTGAATATTTTTGGACAAAACAAGACATTTGTCATCTTCAGGACAACATTTTTCACCATAATGGATCCATCAGCAATGAAAATAATCATCAGGTACAGTTCTAATACGCAGCATGAAAGATAAAATGCAAAATAATCGAGCTTTCAGGATTGAGGATTGTGTTGCCACTTTGCACACTGAATTGCAAGCTAGACATTTGAATAAAGAAGCCAAACAGCGTCCATTATGCAGGGCATGTTATGTAAGAATTTACATTTGTGAAGCACGTCTTTATCACACTAAAACTCATTTGTAAATGCACTGTGGGTCTTCTGAACCCCCCGCTGGATGGAAACCATTTGACAAGTTGTTTAACGTTACGGTGCAGGAAACTCTACATCATGAAGATATTTTCTCAACATCTTGTTAGTGTTTGCAGAACTGAAACTTATCAGCATGAGACAGAGCTGCTGCGCTCATTAGCCTGAGCTCAGTTCATTAGAAGTGGAAGACACAAGGAGCGCGTTTAAGATACAGCGAGGGAGAGTCAAAGACAGATTACGCAAGCCAGGAATTTCATTTGGAGTAACTTCAAATTCAGCTCTATAAATAGTGGCCTCGAGTACAAAAGGTTTCCAACACGAGACTCGAAGGAAGGAGCTCAAAACTGTTGAATGTTACAACTCGGAGCTGCCAGAAAAAACAGGTATGTGCAAAGTGAGAGGAATCATGCGGATTGTTTACATGTACTGAGCAGCTAATGTGCAGGAAATGCTTCTGAACCAAAACCAACATTTAAAGCTCCTCTGGACTTTGTTGTACAGACACAGGAGCAAAGGAAATAAGACTTTTTTTTGGTCAGTTGTACGACCACAACATCCACAGTGATGTTGGGAGGGGAGATAACGAGCAGAACGGACTGTACGATGCATCCCAGACTGCTTTGCTGACAGTAAAAAGTGGTGCACTGCAGTAAAGAAACTGGGTGGAGCAGTTAAGCTGACCTCAAACTTCTTCACTGCAACCTCAAACTATCAGCCGGCGGAGCGAACAGCCACAGTGAACTCCCAATAAACCTTCAAAACGTAAACTGATCGCTTAACAGACCGACACGTTCTCTGCAGAGTGACGAATAAAACGACAGATCCAAGTTCTTCACAGCACTCCAAATATAGAGAATACCCACAATGCATTCACAAAGTTACCTCTGCATGTTCCGCTATGAATTAAAATGTCCTTATGTGCATTTGTTTAAACCGCAAGCAAGAATTAATATACAGAAATATCCCTTAATTACAAAGTTCCTCATGAGCCTTTAAAGTCAGCATAAGCACAGCAAGTATTGTACAAAATCACCACAGCACATGTCGTTTAAAGGCTTAATATAATACAGAATATGCAAAAAAAAAAAAAAAGTGTAAGACCGAAGAAAATACTCATAATAAAACAAATAATTCTAAATTAGTTTGCATCAGAGCTGCAACAAATACTTGATTTGAGTAATTTCAGAAGCAAAAAGCCTAAATTCTTTGATTTAAGCTTCTTAAATGTGAATATTTTCTCGTTTCTTTTCACCTTTATGACAGGAAATTGTACATCTTTTAACCCTCCTGTTGTCCTCATTTACAGGCACCAAAAAATATCGTTTTCTTGTCTGAAAAAAAAATCAAAAAATTTAGCAAAAAAATTCCCCAAATTTCTGGAAATTTGTAAAACCTTCAGGAAGAAAATTCCAATAATTCCTTAAAAATTTCCCTTCAAAGTTAAATTTGAAAAAATAATACCCCAAATTTGGCAAGAAAATTCTTGTAAATATTTTCAAAAATTGAGTAAAAACCTTTTTAAAAAATCTCCCAAAATATCTAAAGTGATTCCATATATATCAGTAAAACTTCTAATATTTTTTTTAAGAACATTCACATAAAAATCAACCAAAATCCAGCGAATTTCGCTGGATTTTGGTTGATTTTTATGTGAATGTTCTTAAAGAAACATTTTTAACATTTATTTTTTTTCCCACCAAAAAAATGTTCAAAGATTTCTCAAAAATGTTGAAAATGTGGACATCAGAAGTTTCACTGTGAATTTTTTTTCCCTACATTTTCCAACTTTAAAACGGGTCAATTTTGACCCACAGGACGACACAAGGGTTAAGGACGTCATCTTGGACCGATTGACTTTTTAAAAAAAAAAACATCTGCTGATATTTTTATGATTTTATAGACCAAACAACAACTCAATCAATAATTATCAGTGGAAGTAGTGGTTAGTTGCAGCCCTATCATGTAGAAACCAGTAGTGTGCTTATAATGACTCGCAATGCTCTTCATGCAAGAAAATTTAAAAAAAAAAAAAACTTTTCCTGTCCATCTTAAACGAGCTACAGTTTCATAGCTGCCAGTTAATTCTTTAAAATATTTTAGTGCAAATTCAAAGTTCTGCCACACACACTGGGTTTGGATTTAAGGCCATAATTTAAAAACATGAAAGTTAACAATAAAGCATCTTAAAAACTCAACAGCTGTTTTATATTTGTAATAACAATAACAAGTTTTTTTTTTTAAAAATCTGGACTTAGGAGGAACAAAGGTGAAGCACAATGACTGGTCTTCAGTGGACTTTAAGTTCACACAAAGTATGTTTCACACAGACGTAAACAGAAAGCAGATCAGAACTGAAACATTCTGAAGTTATTTCGACAGCATTAAACGTTAAATTACACCCATGTGTGCATCAAAAACACACGCGCGCACACACACACAAACCAGATGAAAGAAATCATACACAAGTCACTGGTAGATCTGGTCTGACGACAGGAAACACCCGTTACAATGGGATGTCGTTAGGGAAGCATCTAAACGGCTATTATGAGCTTCACTTCCAGCCAGTTTGCACAGGAACATCTGCCATCAACATGATGGGAACGCTGAAGTTGAAACTGGGCCAAATTATTCAACTCAAGTTTGAAGATGCAGCAGGAGGAGGAAAAAAAAGAGACACTTTAGGCACATTTGTCTATTTAGAGATGCTGACTGGCATTAAACACATTCAATACCTCCTTAATTTTACACATCTGGAACTGCTGCATGAAGTCTATTCTGTTTAGCATAAAATCAGTGGAGCATTTTAGAAAACCAGCACGAATAAAACCTGTAGAAACAACAGAAATGTCATCCTACTTTAATTTAATGCGATGAGACATTCTGCAGTCAGAATTATTCAACTTTAGATGAAAACACCTCCTCCAATGCGCTGCAAAGTGTAAATACTCGATTTCTGGGGGCTTAAATTATGCTTTCAGATACCGCGCCTCCATTGTGCATTTAGTAAAAGAGAGAATTTGTTCACACTTTAGATCCAAATCTCTCTGAGCTTTCGGGTCTTGAGCAAGAGACTTTAGTGCAGCACAGAGGCAGTTTGAGTGGAAGAGATCCAGTCGGGCTCAGCGTGGTAGAACAGAAAGCTGTGGTTCTGGCCTTATTTGGTCCCTGACACACCAAGCCAACAGCACAGTTCAGCAGGAGACGACTGAACTTTCTGAATAAGCTGTGAAGCTCTCTGACCGACCCAGCAAATACACTGTATATAAAACAAAAAACTATTGGTTTTATGTTTTTCCAGAAGCAGAGACACCACTGACATCAAAGCAAAGTGTATAATGTCAGGGACTTTCCAGCATAGAAAAGTTTCTGGCAACTGGAAAAGAAGCTTTAGCCAGAGCCAAAGTGAAAAGAGAGCTGAGGAGGGGTTTAATTTACTTGACAGTAATAGAGATATTTGCATTTCAAGTGGTCTGAAATAACAAGAAAATGCCTAGATATCTGGTAAAGAAGATGTTCATGGATCAATCATGCATATTTTTGTGCATAGTCAGCCAGGAAAAATCCTCAATGTACAGCAAACCCTTTGAAGGCCGAGAAATTTTAAAATGTCACAAAAAAATTAAGAGAAAAAAAATAAGGCTTGGTTTTGTAAACTGCTCTAAAGCAAATAAACTGGTGGCATAATATCGGCTGACGTTAACTGTCCCAAAACTTTAGGAAAGGGGGGAAAGAAAAAATTTGAAAAGTTTTTAGGAATTGTAAATCAGCCAAGCTTTAATTTTGAAGTCTTCTAGTACTGGAATTGTTTGAGGCTGTCTGGAGACTAAAAGTGCAGTTTAATATATGCCATGTCAAAGTTGGTGCATTAAGTTTCTTTTTTTACTCAAGAAGTCCAAAAGCACCTCATGCCTGTGCAAACATCCATCCATCCTCTATACACCGCTTTATCCTCACGAGGGTCGCGGCGGTGCTGGAGTCTATCCCAGCTGACTCAGGCGAAGGCAGGGGACACCCTGGACAGGTCGCCAGTCTGTCACAGGGCTACATATACAGACAAACAATCACACTCACATACGGGCAATTTAGAGTAATCAATTAACCTCAGCATATTTTTGGACTGTGGGAGGAAGCTGGAGTACCAGGAGAAAACCCACGCATGCACAGGGAGAACATGCAAACTTCATGCAGAAAGATCCCAGGCCCACCCCGGGATTTGAACCGGGGATCTTCTTGCTCCACTGTGCAGCCCCAAGTGCAAACACTTTTTGCAAATTTCAAAATTTTGCTATCTCCACTAAGTTTTTCTAATGTCATGATGTAAACACAGCGAATGAAACTACTTTCACAAATCCACAGTGCTGTAATCCTAGTGTGGCTTTCTTTGCCTCATTGTCTGCAGTGTTTTCTGGATTACAGAAACAGGCTGCTGACTACACCTGTTCTCTTTCAGGTGAAGAACATATGTTGGAGGTCAACTGGTCACCATCTGTACGAGCACAATAAGCTCAAGTGGAACTTTTAGCAGAAAATGTGAAGAAAGAAAAAGTCTGCACTTGACTTTTTTAGGTTGGCTTGGTGTGTCAGGGCCCTGAGGCGGCCAAAATGTAGGCCACAGCACTCTGTCTGGGAGTCGGGGGGTTGGGTGTGTTACAGAGCACATTACTCGCGGTCCATCTGTTTCTGCACGCGCCAAACACCCCCCCAACCCCGGCCTTCCTTTCCATCTCAGACTAAGGGATTACCATCAAGCACTAGTCTGGGTCTAATCTCCTTTTGAGCCGGCCTGAACAGCTCTCTCCTTCTCTTTCTCCCGGTCCTCCTCCTGAAGACGGGCCTGCAGTTTCACACAGATGCTGGTGTCGCCGCTCCGCACGGCCTGAAGGAAGAGGTCCGTGTGGTTCTTCAGCCGGTCCAGGTCGGTCTGGGTGCGTCGGTTCTGTCGGAGGAGCTCCTTGGTGCGCAGCGTGATGTCCAGCAGGCCGGACTTGCTCAGGATGTTGTAGGTGTTGCAGAAGCGCTTCCTCTTTGAATCGGCTTCACCGTCGCTGAGGTTACAGTCTTCTGCAGGGATGTTCTCCTGAGTCTGAGGACCACCAGGGTCTTTGGAGCTGGTGGTGGTGTGAGAGAACGACAGGGAGCTCATGAACTCCGTCTGGTTCATAGCTGATGAAGGCCTCTCTCTGGCTGGACTGCTGCAGCTTTCTGTCGTGGGGAAGGACAGTCGGCTCTGCAGCAGAGGAGACATGGTGCTGGAGGGAGCTGGAAGACTCGGTGTGGTAGAACCAGAGATAACGGCACCACCATTAACACTTTTCTGCTGCTTCTCTCTCTGACAGTGTTCCCGATGGCTGGAAGTCAAAGTGCTACATCTCTCTGACCCTGAAGAAGAAGAAAAAGAGGAAGAAAAAGTAGAAGATGAAGAAAAAGAAGAAGAAGAAGAAGAAGCAGGAGAAGGAGAAGAAGAAGACGAGGTGAAAGACGATGAAGAAGCAGTTCCTCTTCCCGAGGAACCGGAGCTGTCCCCAGGATGTGGTGCGATCTTGGGGTAGGATTTCAGGATTGGAAGATACTTCTTGGGGCGTCTGTGTCTGGAGGTGGAGTCTTTGGAGGCAGTGGAAGCTTGACGAGAGACCACCGGCTGGAGAAAGACCACCTGAGGCTGCTGAACCACCTCCACTGTAGGACTGAACCCCCACGGCTTCAGAGCAGGAGGATTATCTCCAGGCTGAAAAGGCAAAATGAAGAGCTTTGAGAGTCAGAACATCGACAGTCTTGCCATGGATACATAGCAGCTTTTTTTCCCCTCTTTTGAATATTCATGAGACAAATGTCACCGTTAGCAGAGACTCCAGTCTGCAGCGGAGTTACCGACATTTTACTGTTAAACCACACGATTAAGTTGCAAAAATCACCAAATTAGCTTCCCTTTCGCTTCTCTTCTTCCCTCAGCAGCTCTCTTCTCTTGCTCACATGGATCACAGTCTAATTTCACTGAATAAATTTTGCTCTATCGTGGAGTCACCTGATCACGACCATCTAGAGGAGTCAGATGATGTGTCCTGACGTTCATTCAGAAACACTGCACACACAGGTTTGAGCCAATCAGTGTCCCAGATTTAATTATATACTACTACTACAAAAAAGTAACTTGGCTCCAGGTGCACAAACACACTTAAGTCTATTAGTTTTTCCTGCATTAAGGGACTTATAAAGGTCCCATATGGTGAAAATCAATTCTTATTGCTTTTACTGTTTTGTGTTCTGGTCCTCTCGACCATGCCACAACCAGTTAGTGTCCCAGCTTTACAAGGGAGTAAAAATTCAACATATGTAACAGCTGAGGCTTTTAGTCACAGGAATTATACAGTCATGGTTAAATAACCCAACTTTACAGCATTTTGAGCTGAAAAACTGAAATACAAACTGTGGGGAAATGTGAGACTTTGATTAGTTTGCTGAAATGGGCACAATAAAAGAGGTTTTAGAGATTTTAGTGGGAGCTGAAGTAAAACCACCAGTCCCTAAATGACAAGAACTAAGAATAATTTATATATTTAAACAGCTTTGTTAATTGGGTTTTTATTTACAGCCACATAAGAGACACTTTTGCTTATTAAATGGTCAGAAATAACAGGAAAAAAATCACTGCAGACTCATTGCTTTAACTGCATGCAGACTGATCTTCCTGCTGTGTGTATTCACCTCCCATAAAGGTACCCATTCTGAGCAGAAAAAAGGCTTTGAAGTTACAATTACATTTTACAGAAGCAGAACTGTAAACAGTGTTTTATGATAAAAACCATGTTGGTAGTAGGCCACTCCATTTTACTAACAAAAATTAAAACATTTAGAGGGTTTAATTCAAATCAAGGCCACACAACTGATCCACTCACCAAACTACATGCGATCAAAATCTTAAAAACTGAAATAATCGAGTGCAGAAGTGAAAATAACAACGAAATTTAAGACTATGAGTTTTCTACATTAATTTAGCATGTGTGCCACTGCAGAGACTAAATGTTTATGGCATTTATTCTCAGCCCTGTGTCAATGGTCAGTCTTTTTTTGGTGAAAAATTCCAGGCAGTTGTGACTCGACTGCCACATGCAAGTTAAACAGGAACCGTAAAAGTGGACCACAGCTTTCCTGTTGTGACCTGCCTGTAGCGAAAGAGCAGAGAGCTGAACCTCTGGAGGGAGCAGAGGGCTAATCCTTCCATGCACAGAATTCCATACGCTGAGATTTTAAGTCTAAAAATTACAGTTCTCTGAAGAACTGAAGAAGCCTCTTGGATGAGAGGTGAAACGTCTTCAAGGAATTTTCTTAAAGTCCAGTGGATTGATTTAAACTACTTTGGATAACCATGACCTGGATGAATGAGAACCTACACAGACACAGTTCTCCTGTGTTACCTGCTTGAGCAGAACGTTGTTCATGATGATCATCGGGGAGAGATTGGAGTAGGAGCCTCCCACCACAGCCAGCTGAGAAGGCTGGGGCCCTGAGCCAGACGTCTGTGGCCCCTGCTGCTGCTGCTGAACAGGGTGGGGTGAATCCTCAGAGTCTGTGGTGTCCATCGCGCTCATGTGCTCTGAGCTTGCATCTACAGCACAGACAGAAGAGCGGCCGAGGTTTTAATTCAGCGATTCCTCATAATCTAAGCGCATAAAGCTGCGGTAGGAGTGTGGTCCAACCTGAGAATCCAGAGTCTCTCTCTGAATCGGTGCGAGAGCCTCCAGACTTCATGAGGCGTGGCCTGTTCGCCACCCTCGAGTGGATCTCTGCCTTCCTCTTGGTGCTCATCTTCTGTCCCACGGCACTGACGACGTCCTCGGCCCACGAAACTAAATCAACACATCAAAGGCTACAGCTGGGAATTAAACAGCGCTCAGACCCTCTTCACATTAGCAACAGAAAACAGAGCCGCATACTGATATACACATTTATAGAACTGATACTGTGGTGTCAAATTGATACCGAGAAACGGGAAGTTACTTGTTTTCTGTGGCACTTAAATTACCAGAAGTACTGCAGCTGTCACAGCTAGCTTTCTAGACATTGTCATTTCTCCTAAATGACTATTGCAAGTGAAAGTGGAACCATAAGTCCACAGTGACGTATGAGGGGAAAAAACTCAAAACGTGTGTACAGAGAAATGTAGTGTAAAAGTTAGAACCTGCGTCACTTTTGGAAAGAAACTTCTCAAACTTATCCAAGCAGCCCAAAGACAAACATTCAGATCTGTACACAGAATTCAAGCTGAGAGAGTTTCATTTATTTGTTTTATGTTAACAACATGTCATGAAAATATCCAAATTACTGTTAGTATGTGAGAACATCTGTTGTGGCAACAACAGCAGCAAATTTTGGATGTTTAGGGGAATGAAGCAGTAGACCTGGACCTCTAAAGTTTTGAAAAACTCACATAAAAGTCCTCACAGGGAAACTGAACAACTGAGTCTCATAAAACAGTATTGTTTGTTTGAAATACTTGAAGCGACATTCCACTGTTTTTGGAAATATTAATACTTTGTCATATATTAACTGCACCTACACAATTATTTACATTTTTTTACATACCAACAGCTGGACACTGCAGTAGAATTGTTATGTCACCATTAAAAGTTAATGGGGTTTTTTTATTAGTTTTTTGGCACTATACTGTTCAAAGTAGCAATTATGTCTTTTTTCAGCTTAAGGCTGCATACCAAGAATTTTTTTATTAAGTTTGATTAAGTTGAGAAAGATATTAATTTCCTTGTTATTTTTTCCACTCTGAGGTATTTAAGTCGAGAAGCACAGTATTTAAGTAGAACTGCTGCTGACTACCAAATTTCAGGTACTTTGACAAGTCTGTGAGAGATATTTTATTACTTTTATACTATCAATAATAACTTCCTCCTTTTCTGGCTGCTTTACAGTTTATCTGCCTTTGCTTGTTAGAGCTGCAAGGAAAAGCATACCAATCAATTAGTTGTCAACAATTAAATTAACCTGCAACTACTTTAATATTTAATTAATTAACCTGCGACGATTAAAAAAATTTACATTTTGTGATTCCAGCTCCCTAAATTGACTATGTTTGAGCTATGGATAAAACAAGTATTTTGAGGATTTCAATCACAGATTGGTGTTTTTAATATTTTTTGATATTGTAGTCCAAACAACTGATCAATTAATCAGAAAAAGTAATCGAAAGATTTACCAACACTGAAAATAAAAGCTGCACTAGTTGAAATATTTTTTTTCCTGTGGTGTCAAATTGGCATTGAGAAATGTGTATTTTAATACCAAATTTTTAATATTGTGACATCCCTAGCTACGTACAATGATGTGAAAATGTATGAGAGTCATTTGACCACTCATATAAACAAATGCTTCTTTCTTGTTTGCCTGTTTTACAATCTATCTGCCCACGCAGAACAATTACAAGTGAACAATGAAAGTCTAGTTTATAACGAAAGCCTGGTCACTTTATCATTATTTGCTGATTGTAATTGGCTGATAACAGGCTAATCACAGATATAATGGTATCAGCTATGTGGTATATAATATGCACTGATATTAAAAAGTATTTTTTACAAAACAGAAGGCAGAAAAACATGGTTGAGGTAACTCAGAAATCAGTTTGTCTAGCAGTGACTCCGTTGTCTATAACAGTTCCAGCACTGCACGCAGCACAAAATTTAACATTCAGATAAATTCTATCAATTCCTTAAAACATAGGGGAATAAGTATTTGTTATCATGAAACAGCCAAGCATGGATTATATCTGAAATGATGATTGGCAGATGGCACAAGTCATTGACGAGTGTGGCGGACATGTCAAAGCAGAGCATCGTGTGACGGGCTGTCCATCATACCATGCTGTCTCAAACTATTTCTTTGACAATAAATGGTGGAGTTGTGGACATTTAAGAGCCAAGCAGGAGCCCTGACTGACACACCACAGCATCCAGCATGCCAGCAGCTCGTTCTCATTTTTCATTGTCATCTGTGCCATCGTGTTATTTGAGTAAAGCTGCATTACAAAATGGCCTTTTATAATCACCGGTCAAGGAAGCATCTGTGTTGTGGTCACGCTATCTGACTACTGTCCTTTAAAGCAACATCTGATCAGGGTGTGGATTAACTCAGTGGGTGAGAATTCATCACCAGGTGAACAGCTCAGAAACTGTGACTAAATCTTACCCTTTACCAACCATAATAACAAAAATTAGTCCTGAAGCAGTGTCTAATTCAACTGGTCAGTATGAAACCTGGAGTGGTATCATCATATAGTTTATTCAACAGAGCAGGCTCGACTATATTCTACAATACTGTCTACAGCACATGTAGCACAGCAGGTAATACATTTTCTGCAGCATCGTCTTCCTGATCAGGTGTAACATACTGTGACTGATACGATGTTGGGAAGTTTTTAAACAATGGCTCCACCATTTTCTCTTTTAAATACATCTTAACATACAGTACAAATGATGGATGTCCCAATATTTCACTCCCTAAAATGAAAACTGGCCCAAATTCTTAGTAGCACTTGATTTTATTTCACAATACCACAACACCTCCACCCTGCCATAGATTCGTAATATTAACCTAACTGTAGCGGTGTATAGAGAATAGATGAATGGATGTAGGAAAACACCAGAAAACAAATCTGAATTTAGCTACACAAGTTAATCCAGGTAGTAGCTTGATAAGGCCAACGGACATGTTCGCTACCAAAAGAGTACTTTAGCTTGACATTAAAAGGTAGTTAATGAAGGCGAGTAAATTTAAGTCGCATATTTGGGCTAATTGGGCAAAAATAACTTTAAAAACGCACACACACACACACACAAAAAGAAAAACAGGCGAATAAATAATGTACTTAGGATCCGGTTAGCTACCGCTGGCTAACGTTAACTCGACAACAGTTCAAAGAGAAGCTAATGTTGCAACGTTAACAACACAGTATGTACAAAATCAGAACAACACTGCCAAAAAAAAGCGGAACAAAATAACCCACGTACTTTCTTTTCGGTGCTGCGCCGACGACAGTTTTTAAAACTGGCCGATACGAGCTCGCATCCGGGTCGAGTTCTTACGGCTGCGTCTGACTTGTTTCTACGGTGTGGCCGTTGCTGCTCTGCCACCGAGAACTCAGTGTTCCACGGTACTGTACACGAGACCGCCCGCCCCTCCCCTGGCTGCTCGGTCACATGCGGAGCACGGTGGCAGCAGCCATGAACGACAGCGCTTTAACTGTCCTCTGAGGGGTCCAAAACGGAAAGTGGGTTATCTACGGTCCGTGGGCGTCCCTCGGCTCACCTATCGGCCATTGTTCACGGACAAAAAACTGCAAGAAGCGGAGAAATTCGTTATAGCCGCTGTACCATATTTGGAAGTTAGGGGCGTAGTTTTCTCCGGAGTATCAGCCACGTCACATTCCTCACCCCGTTACGCCCGCCCACCTGACCGCCTTCCTGGCTTCTGATTGGCCAGAGCCGCCAGCAGCTAAAAAACGTGACTGCTGCCAAATGTGTGGCAAGTTGAGGACATCGTGTTCGCGGTGCAGTCGGAGGTGTACGGTACGACAGACATCTCAAATGTACCGCCGGGAAATCCAGTGACGTGAGGGCTCTTGGTACATTACATAACAGCATGGTTGGCCTGCAGCTCACCCTAGCACAGCGAGTCTGGTCTGCTGCATGTTTAAAGTAAACAAAACGTTGGCACTCAGCACAAAACGTCCTCACATGCTTCAGAGTCATGCTGCATTGAGCTGTACATCCACCCTCACTGCTTCTATCCCTGTTGAGAATGAGGTGGCAGGTTGGTGGTGAAAGTGTGCAAAGGGAGAGAAAACCACAAAGTACAGTAAGAGGACCAGGACAGGCTCTGAGAAACATTCCCGTATCTGCTTACACCAATTTGAAAAACATCACAGCACTAAAATATTTGCAAAACTAGCATCAGTTCACAAATTTGTCTGGGGAGCTTGATCGTCCTGTTTGGTGAAATACTGTATGGAGAAGCTTTGCAGTTAAATCTAACCACACCTTACACATGGGTGTGGCTCTTGTTTGATCACCGGGGGCAGGATGTGTAATTGTATCACCTTGCAGTAAGTGGATTACTTATAAACTTAACAGTGAGGTACTTTGGAACTATCAGTTTAAACTTACTACATTAAAATGCAGGCCCCACAGTTTAAACTCAATTTAATGGAATCATTTCTATGTCTATCTTTATTTGTAATGACAGACTCAAACTTTTTTTTGCATGGAGGATACCAAATTTCCTTAGAGGTGTTCTGCCTTTCTTCTAACACCATTTTTTTTAGTTGCCCTTTCCTGGAGGGGTTGTATTGCTTGCCCTTTCTCTTTAAAACACCCAAAACTGGATTCAAGCCATTCAACATACTTGTCCAAATCACTGTTTCTGCCTTATTCTTCTATAGAAGGTCTTGTGTGATTTAGTGTTTTGGATAGTTATCATGCTTGAATGTTCCTCTACTTCAAACCTCTGCAGGCTGAGTCATCTTGTCAGCCAGTATGTTTGGTGTATCTATCCATCCATCCATCCATCCATCCATCCATCCATCCATCCATCCATCCTTTCATCCATTGTCTTCCACTTATCTGGGGTCAGGTCGTGGAGACAGCAGACGAAGCAGGTCATTCCAGACGTCCCACCCCCAGCAAAGCTTTCCAGCTCTTCCTGGGGGATCCCGAGGCGTTTCCAGGTCAGATGAGATACACAATCCCTCCAGCAAGTTCTGGGTCTACCCTGGGGTCTCCTCCCAGGCACCTCCAGAGGAAGTCTCTACTAAGGCATCTGAATCAGATGTCCAAACCACCTCAACTGGCTCCATTTGACACGAAGGAGCAGCGGTTCTACTCTAAGCTCCCTCCAGATGTCCGAGCTCCTCACCCTATCTCTAAGGCTGAGCCCAGCCACCCTGTGGAGGAAGCTCTTTTCAGCCACTTGTATCCGCGATCTTGTTCTTTCAATCACTACCCAGTGCTCATGACCATAGATGAGGGTTGGAATATAGATGGACTGGTAAATTCAGAGCTTCGTCTTGCAGCTCAGCTCCCTCTTCACCACGATGGTTTGGTATAATGCCCGCATTACTGCTTCCGCCACACCCATCTGCCTGTCCATCTCACACTCCATGTTCCCATCACTCATGAACAAGATATCGAGATATTTGAACTCATTTGCTTGGGGAAGCAACTCTCCCCCAACACCTTTGGTATATCCCCAAAGAATTCATGGTGCCATCTACACGTCATCTTCTGGAAACTTTTTGCACTTATACAGCTCCATATCTTCACACTTTTACCTCTGTGCTTCACTGTCAGGGCTTTTTATTCACTGTTGTAGTCCTGGTTGGGTTCACACCAATCTGAGCCATGCCAATTTATTCTTTGTCTCATCTGATTAAATAATTTGTTCCAAACGTCAGGCCTCTTTTCATGTTTTTCAGTAAAGTTTCATCTTGCAGTTTTGTGCCGAAGTGCCAGCAAGTTTTTTTGCACGCAGTCCAGAGAGGTTGTTGTTGTCTTTCACACTGTCTGAGCTTCACAAAAACTCTGAATTCCAATGATAACTGCTGTGCCAAGTCCAAATCACTTCCTGGTCTGTTTTTAGAGCTAGATTGTCAAAGTAGTTCACTGTCCATGGTGTCATTTTAGGAAAATGACCACTGCAGTTGTGATTAGAGGCACTATGGCTCATCTTTACCTCCTTGTTACTGCTGCTACACTGGTTTAGTTTGCTCACTGAGCATTCTGTATCTTTCGCCATCTTGTTGAAGCCTCACAATCAGATTTTTTAATTTCTTTGGCAGTTCTTCTTAATGTGGAGCCAAGATGCAGCATGCACATAAAAACAGCCCATAGGTCCAAAATGAAGAAAGTTCTGGTAGCTCATTTTATAACTTTGCTCATGCAGTTAGGCTGATTGGAAATCACAGGGGTTCTCAGTTTTGCTTCAGTGATCAAGTTTACAGGTGTATTCCCTTTTGTTGCATTGAGTTTCTACTTTGGGACCTAAATTTTCAGTGTTGTCTGTAAAGTTTTTGGTTTTTGATAGTTGGTAAGACGAAATACTCATTTTCTAAACATTGATTGCGATGTACTGCTGCTTCCCCTATAAAAGCTCGGCCTATGCCTCTATCATCCCACATGTGTTTGTGAATGCATCACAGATCAGTGGCTAACAGTAACCCCTTGTAGCTGCTTTAACTACAGTGCCTGGTCAGATGAAGAGTTCACGCTGTCCTCACATGGTGCTGAGCACAACTATCTACAAATGCAAATGCAGAAAAGACAGAGATCCCTTGTATTTGGAGTGAATTTTATTTCACAAGCGTATCACTCCTCATAATTAGGCAGAGCATTCATCAAAAGGCACTGCTATAAAAATAACAACTTGTATACAAACAGATAATATATTTCCTTCATCAGAATAGAACTGGTGTCATAGCAATGTAAACATTGAGTCATGGAGAAGAGTCTGGCCTCCATGTGAATGTTACCATTAATCTGACAGTTAATCAGCGAACACTTAGGAATAGATGGAGGCGTTAATCCTTTCCCCTGGCGACTGAAAAGCTGAAGCATTCCATTATCTCTATGGCTACTTTGTATCTGTTATGTATGTGTTTTTTCAACACCTCACGCTAGAACAGCTAGGTTTAAAAATAAAACTGACATTGGTTTTGGTTAATGAAAAATTGCGTTCAAGGCCAAAAGGTGTCTGCGGACATACAGACGAGTGACAAATTAAAGTAAATACCTGAACCCTTGACCCCTACAGAGAGGGGATGTGGTGGCTCTGTGGGGGGCATAGTTTGGGTCAACTTGTTCCCTGCAAATCATTACAAAGTCATTTTGAGTGATCATGTTTATGCTGTTAATTGGTTACTCTAAATTGCCCGTAGGTGTGAATGCGAGAGTGATTGTGTGTCCGTATATGTAGCCCTGCGACAGACTGACGACCTGTCCAGGGTGTCCCCTGCCTTCGCCCGAGTCAGCTGGGATAGACTCCACCACCCCCCACGACCCTAGTGAGGATAAAGCGGTGTATAGAGAATGGATGGATGGATGGATGTTTATGCTGTGATTGAACATTTCAGTCTCTTCCATGCACAAGGTATAATGGGTTACTGAATGGTTTGATGGAAATGATGACCATCATATGCTGTCTTACTATGTCTGTGGAGGTTCTAGTCAATCTTGGAAACTTCAGTAAAAAGCAAATCCAGCTGCTTTTGTACTGAGGCTCCTTGGATTCATATACTGTGGCCTTCAGAGTCACCAGATTTCAACCCAACATATGTTAGACAGCTGTCCAAAACACCCGATGAGCCCTTTTTTTTTTTTTCAAAGAATGGTGTTCATTCTTCCAGTAGAGTTTCACAGACATAGAGAATTAACGGCAAGAAGCACTTGATGCTATTCTGGCAGCACTTTATATTAGTTTTTCCTTTAATTTGTCATTCATCTGTATATTGCTTTGATAATCAAAAAAAGAAAAGAATGTCAAGGAGAAGATAGGAAGTCTTGATTGATGTGGATTGATGCGCAGACAGAACGAACAGTCAGATATGATCAGTGCATATGTGTTAAATCTCCAAAGCCCCTCCTCCACATTCAGTGAGGATTTATCTTGTTTTGAGGGGACTGGCACCTAAAAAGACAAAAATAAACCATTAGAGGAATGTCTATGAGTCACAGCTGTCTCCATCATTTCACCCAACACTCTTTTTTTTAAACCCAGTTCAGCTGCAGAGCATTCAGTGTTAATTAACAACAGTTTTTTTTATGAAAAACTGTGACAAAAAATATACAAACTGTATTGAACAGTATACAGACCTGAATCAGACGGCAAAATTGCAAGAATGAGTGACTATCATAGAAATTCTGATAACCTGTTTAACTTCATTTATGTAGAACATTTCATACAAACATGCAGATTGTAAAAAAGTTAAAACAGCTCAAAAAATGGGGTATAGAGCTGGCTGCAATGCATGGAAAAACACCTTAAAATAATGGAAGTCTGTAAAATTGTATTAAAAACGAATAATGGGGAAAATAACAGCATATATTGTTAAAACACATAGTAACACAGTGTGAGGGAAATGCTATTTTAATACATGCTAAAAAAAACAAACTATCTTCTATTAGATAAATAAATCTAAAAGTTTCACTTTTGCAACATTTTTAAGATGAAAGAAGAATCTTTTAATTACATGAGGTCACTTTTAGATCAGATCAAAAAGGTACGCATGTATATATTTTAGAGCACTTGTGTAACATCTCTCAGCAGAAACCATCCCACAACTAGACAATCTTGATCTTTAACTTTCTTTTTCTGCATCTGTAGAGCCACGATATTTATTTTATCTCTATTTTAATGTTTGTGGCGTTTGAGAATGTTATTCACATTACAAGGGAGCTCACCAACACGGTGCTTCCTAAATCTATAACCCAGTTCAAGCTGCACAACAGTTATGAGAGAAACTGATGTGATAAACGCAATCTCAGCACTGCAGATCTTCACCCATATGACCAGTCTGACACGTACACAGATGGGTTGTAAAACAGGTCAACAGTGCAAAGGCCCTGGGGCCACAAAGGTCACAGGTTTCCTAAGATGGAGCCTCTACTTGAAGTGACATTTCTCATTCCCATAACAGAGTGAAAACTGTCCTCCTGAACGGCCAAACTAAGAGACTAAATGTTCAGTTTGAACGAAGCCACCATGACGGCATCAAAAGGAGTGTTTATCCCCCTCAGCTTTTAAATGCAATTTTGAATGTGATGGAAGAAATTAAGACTGTGTGGTCCCTTCACCACTAAATATAGGGTGGCCCTGCGGCCCCAAGCTTTTGTTTATGAATAAGTAGGAGTCAAAGTGCGGCATTAACGTTGTCTGACCAGCAAACAGCCACAACAAGACCACACATGTTCCTGAAATAGTTTTGTGGGGAAACTTGCAGACCACCACCCAACTCGACCTTCCCCCACAGTAACCTCCAGTCCAGAGTGCAGCTTTTAGTGAAACTGATTGAGAACATGGATTTCTTTCTGAGACTGTTCAAGCTGTTGAATGGGATGTTTCCGCTACACTCTCTAAAATTAATAAAGAGACCTATTAACGTCATTTAATTAAATACATAGTTGCAAGTAGAAATGACTCGATCCAGTTCAACTTAAGTCTGCCGATGCCATTTTCCGACATACAGTGCCTATCATAAGTATTCACCGCCTTTGATGTTTTACCCTTTTATTGCTTTTATAAATCAATCATGGTCAATAAAATTTAGCTTTTTTAACAAAAAAAAATATTGGAAAAAACTCTTTAATGTCAAAGTGAAAACAGATTTCTATAAAGTAATGTCAATGAAAGAAAATTATATAAATGAAAATAGTTGTTGGCATAATTATTCACCAAGTCAGTATTTAGTATTTATTTTTCAGCTGTAGGTAAAGTCTCTTATTGTTTTATCCTGTAGCAACCAGAGGAGGTATCACTTGGGCTAAGGGCTCTTCATGTTGGCAAGCAGAGAGCATTATGGGAGATTAGCTAGCAAATAGGCACCATGACAAATGCTTCTGCGACATTTAATGTCCTCTGGTTAGCATGTATGATGTAGAGATTTCTAGTTGATTAATTGCTACATATATAATTATTTTAAAAAGTGCTGCTCTGATTTTTGACATTGTTTTGGGACATGCATTGTTGCAAGATTTAAACATGTTTTGAATCAAATTTAGCAATTAAGATAAAGACTTTAAAGTCCCAAACTTTATGTTGATGGGTTGTGCAAACATATTAATATTGTAATTGAATCAACTTCCTATTGTGTGTAATTTAAACTTAAATGTCTGCCTTTGTTGTTGTTGTTCTGATCTTTGGCATCAGTTTGGGGCATGCATTGTGACAAGATTAAAACACGGTTTAAATCAAATTTAACGATTAAGATAAACATTTAAAGTTCCAGACTTTATGTTAATGGGTTGGGTTAGCATATTAATCTTGCATCAGCTTCCTACTGTCTTTGATTGCAGAGGAAAAGCTAGTCCTCCTAGCTCTACACAGGTTGTTGGTTTAACATAATTTCATGAGAAGTTTACATAACTCCAGAACACTGTTATTTTTTGCTGTGAAGCTCAGACCTGATTTTTTTAGAGTGTAGCAGAGGAGGTGGTGAAGCCCTGCAGCAGATGTTTTAAACAGTCGACCTACTTTCCACCAGATAACTCACAGTTCCACTTCATTGTTCCTCGTTCTGTGAAGGAAAATGATTTGTGACTCAGGCACCACTGACACTTCAAATAATGATAACCACTGAGTGATTATTGAATGCTTGAAGGACAGACACATTTATTCAACTCAAAGCACATTTTAAGACTCATTTATCGCTGAAATTGTTCTTGTCTGTGAAGGAATCCATCCACAAAGTGATTTCCTGCTCAGCTGAAGCTAACCTCATCTTTCAACACTCTCAATTAAACAAATCAAACATATTTCCTCTGATGTTTCTCTCTTTTTAGTGCTAAATTCTCTCCTTGTGTTTCCACAGTGTTCCTTCGCTGACTTGGAGGTGGAGACAAGGTGTTAAAATGAATTTCTTTTTTTGGACTAATGAGGCTTTGACTCTGGAAGACATCCAGGTGATGTGACTAAGTGAGAGCTCACACTACATTTCCACATCTCAGCAGTTATTAGCGTCAGCTAAATGTCACAGTGCACTAAGAACAGAACTGTAAAAGATGTCCTTTATGAGCACTGATTAAAAAACTCTTCACGTAGAAGTAGGACGTGATAAGACCTGAAGATTAGATTTAAAAGGATGAATCTGTCAAGTGCTTTAGTCTTAACTGTAGCAGAGGCATCGGTTGTGGTGTTTACCTGGATGATAAACAATCACTTTTTTTAAACCACCTGTAACAAATACTTAATGTAAAATTTTTACAGTGTAACACTCATGCTTGGAATGACCTCCTCTCCAATTGTGAAATGCCCCTTTAGGAAAAGCACTTCTCAACCCTCTGACTTACAAACAGTGTCTGGATGTTTTTCAGTCCTGTCACATTTTTACCCACTCTAGTTCATTTTTCACTAAAGTTCTGCACCTCTACGGAAACAGAAAGAGAAATCAGAAATGTATTTTGTGCAGGATGACACTGTTGAAACATCACAAATCATTTAAAAAAGTCAAACTAGTGTTGATTTTTTTTGTGTGTGTGTGTGTGTGTGTTTTTTTTTTAAAATATAACAAATCTACACTGCTCATCATCTGTAGAAAGATGCTTCACCAAGCTCCATATATCTTCCAACAACTTGGTCCTCTGTTTGCCATTTCTGAAACATTCTGCATTTATTTTATTGATCAAGTACAGTGATGGAAAATAGTTTTCAGACACCTCATACATTTGTATGTATGTTGCATTAAAAATCAATCTTAGGTCTTCAAACGTGGTTTCTTTAAGTACAATCATTTTTGAGCTGCATATAAATATGTATAAAAACATGTAGTTTAAATAAAAATTTGGTTCAAAAAAGACAAAATTTGGACCAAACCAACACAGCAACTGCTCATGTGGATCAGAAGGGTTATAAATAAAAAAACTTTTAATTTGACCCTTGCAGGGCTCTATATTTGAAATACATGGGTTCTGTAAAGCGTCTTGAGACAAACTGAGTTTTAATTTAAATGAAATTTAATTGAACTGAATTACATACATTGTTAAAGATTTCATATGTCCATCAAATAGTGATTTTTCCTTCTTAACTCCTGTTTATATTTCAGTAAAAGATCCAAAATCTCATCAAAAGTCACAGATCTGTGCATCAGAACTTTGCTTTTTCTTCTTTCTTTCTCTATTATTCATGTTTGAATTAATCAAAACCCTCAGATTTATCTGCTGTCTTTGCTCTGCTACCTCTGATGAGTATCTATGTGATTAAGTGAATAAGAAACATTTTGCAACGCAGTTTATAAAACCAACGAGGGACCTTCAGAAAGTTCTGAGCCTCACCAGAAAGCGTCACAGGAGAAAGATAGTTCTTGTATTATTTTTCAACATAGTCTCTTTGAACTTCAATGGTCCATTAACGCTCAAGGTCTCAGCTTTGGCCTTCAGATTCTCCTCAGCAGAATGCATGACCTCATCCTCTCACAAGCACAAGTAGGATTCACTTTGAGAAACAGACGTCAGACGGTGCAGGTCAGGATAGTAAAGTTCACGAGGTTCAAAGAGTTCAAAGCCACATTAAGCTGCTTCGACCACCTGATGCTGTGTGGACTGACAGCAACAGTAGCAGCTCCAAACTTTCCTCTCCTTGTTTCTTTGATTGCTTTAAACATTTCGTTTTTTGTGGACACTGATATAAGGCGTTATAGTAAACAGTGATGCCCCAAAATGGGAGTCCTGCCCCTTGTTTTCAGGTGAGGCTGAGAATTTTATGAAGTACCCTCATTGCTAAGGTTAAAAAGGACAAAATGCCGTCGACATGAAACAAAACAAAGAACGATGCATGCTTCAGTTGCTGTTAATGCTCACATGTCACTTGTCGGAGCCTTTAGTGGTGGAAAAGAGTCAGCATGGACTTTCTGACCAGTCTGCAGCTCCAAACACAGTGGTTTCCAACTCCTTTCTTTTAGCAGCATTAAGGTTTAAAGCAGTTTGTGATACAGTAGCTCCTCTGGGAAATCAGACCCCTCATGTGCATGCTACACCTTTTATTTATTCATCAAGGACTATGCAGAAAAACACTAATCTAAAGGAGAAGAGACTAGCTACTGGCTCATTTCTATCTGCAAATCCCTGGCCACGAAGGTCCAGCAGTAAATTTAAAAGACAAGTACAAATCCAAATTACATTATCGGTCCTCGGGCCTCAATGATTCTGATTCTTTGGGCGATTTGTAATAACCACTGATCTACCAGACACACCTCACAACATCTGCTGTTTCACAGATGCTCTCATCCAGTCATTTAATTTGTCAAAATCTCTGAGATTCTGCCCATTTTTCCAGCTTGCAACACAACAAAATCAGAAACCGACTGTTCACTTGCTGCCTGATGTATTCCACCCACTGACAGAAGCCATAACAACGAGATGATCAATGCTACTGCTTCATCAGTCAGTGGTTTTAACCCTAGTGTCATCTTGTGGGTCGAATTGACCCGTTTTAAAGTCTGAAAATGTGGAAAAATATATATATATATTTTCACAGTGAAACTCCTGATGTCCACATTTTCAACATTTTTGGGAAATCTTTGAACATTTTTTGGTGGAAAAAAAATGTTACAAATGTTTCTTTAAGAACATTCACAAAAAATCAACCGAATTTCGCTGGATTTTGGTTGATTTTTATGTGAAAATTTTTAAAGAAAGTATTAGAAGTTTTACTGATATATATGAAATCACTTTAGCTATTTTAGGATTTTTTGGAAGATTTTTACTATTTTTTTAAAAAATATCTCCAAGAATTTTCTTACCAAATTTGGGGGATTTTTTTTAAAATAAAACTTTTCAGGGAAACTTTTAAGGAATTATTGGAATTTTCTTCCTGAAGGTTTTGCAAATAATCAGAAATTTGGAGAATTTTTTTGCTGAATTTTTGGATTTTTTTTTCAGACAAAGGAACAATATTTTTTTGTGCCCAGAAATGGGTTAATGTTGTGGCTAATTAGTTTATTCATTCCTTCATTCTTCCTCCATTTATTATTTATTTTTTCCTCATATGTGAGTCATTTTATTTTCAGTCTAAACCTTCAGACCTGCAGTCTTCTTTTGAAACCATCAGCAGCCTCGAATTATTGGACCACAAATTCTCCATGACCTCACAAAGGCACGCGATGATCAGAAGTGTTTTTGGATTGAACTGCAGCTGTGATGTTGTTTAATCTCCTCTGTCCTTGGTAGTCTGGCAGAGTGGAGGAAATGCTGATAAATGTAGCTGTAAACGTCCAAACATCTCCCAGCAGCGTGTCTGAGCGCCACAGGGGAGCAATCAGTGTCTTACTTTTCACAGTCGCTCGCTGTCTTCTTGTGTTTCTGCCTCCGAGGTCTGTTCTTGATAGACTCGGTGATGCTGTGGAGGAAGAGCAAAGTGCAATAAACATACAGATGTGTTCAAATCTGACAGATAAAATGCTCGTTTCCTAACCTTTTATGATTTTGAAGTGGCTGCCGTTCTCTAAAAAGAATAAAGTATCTCAGTTATTCAAAAAAAAAATCTGTCTGCTTCTGGTGTTTATTAGAAAGATGTTCAGTAATTTACCTGCATTCACATCTCTGATGTTCTACAAATGTGAGTTCGACAGGTTGTGCAGACGCCGGGGGGAGAATCCTCATCATCTGAGAGACAAACATCCAGCCATTTGCTCAACAGTTTGCATCTGTCTTTTTCAGTTGTGACTACTTCTAATGAAACTGTCAACAAAACAGATTTTAAAAACTTTAAATCCTGAAGTCAAAGTGGAGAAAAATTAAGCTGTCAAGCCATTTCTATTAATTTACTGCAATTTGAATGCTCTTTTAAATGCACAAATTTTTTGAGGGCAAATTTAATAGAATTAATTTTTTCTGTGATTTTAGCAGCTTTCATTTTTACTTAAGACAACAGGCAAAAGCTGTAAAATAACAATAAATTGCTAAAAAAAAAAAAAAACAGAAGGTAAAAATTATTTTTCAAAACAGGATACAGCAAAATATGACCACTAGTTCCTTCCTTTCTGATCCATCCTGACCCACCTGCAGAGTGACGTTGCGTTCAAGCGTCGGATGACATTCCAGCTCCTCGTTGATGCAGCATCCGGAGCATCTCCAGAGCGGCACACAGGCGGGTTTGTACAGAAACTCCACCTCCTCTGGAAACTCTTGCTCCACATACACCAGCTGCTCCATCGGCCGACAATGGCTCTTCTCCAGAACCTCCTTGAACGTCATCACTGCAGGAGAACGTTTGTCTTTACTGCACCAGGTGGAAAAGTCAGAGGGGAGTGGAGAGGAGCATCGTCCTTACCTGTGTTACCTGTGGAGTTACTCTCAGGTGGAAGGTGAAGCATCTGTAAAAAAAAACATAGATCAAACCTTCAGTGTTTCATAGAATCGATGCACACAATCCAGAAAACCCTGAAAAGCAACTAAACATGTCTACTCAAATAGAAAAATGAAGTACAATGTTGAGATACCTTCATTTTATTTAAATATTTCCATTTTCTGCAACATTATACTTCACCCCCTTTACATTTAATACTATACTTTGTACTCTATTGCATTTATCTGACAGCTGTAGTTACTTAAAGGACAGATGTGCTGCTAGAGGGTCAGCACAGAACAGAAGATTATCATTTTTAAACAAATTTATTTATGTCGCGCCTTATCACACACAGAGGCTATTTCAAAATGCTTTACATATATATAGCATCCAAATAAATGAATGAATGAATGAATGAATGAATAAGAATGAAATTAACTTTAGACACCACATACAAGTTGGATGAAATATAATAGATTAACTCAAATTAATTAAATAAAAGAGTAGACAAGTATGATCGAAGCTTGTCTGCACTTTTAGAACAGCATTTATTACCTAAAAGAAGTGAAGAAGAATTGCTATTGTTGAATTGTTAGCCAACTACTTCTTCACAGAACTTTATTTTGCCTTCAAGTAGAACATTCTGGGAACTAAAAGCTAAATTTCCTGCTGAAAACATCACTAGAACTTTGCAGAGCTTCCTCACAATGTTTTTAAAACAAACAAATTCTAGCTGAGAAGTAGATTTACTGCTCGAATGACACACAAAGGACTTGAGACACTGAGTACTTAAGCATTTAATTAGGGATTTCCTCTAATTATTGTTCAATTAGCTTTACTAACAAAGCCGCCGTTTCAAAAGGAAGGTTTAAATCAGTGGATAACACAACAAGAATTAAAATACAGCTGAATAAAGCAGGGATTTCTAACATTCTGGACTTCTTCTGGAAAGCAATGTGCAGTCACGGTCACATGTTTGATGTCTGCGAGTCGTTAAAAGCTCCAACAAATTGCTAGATTTCAGGAAATATTCAAATGATCCAACATCTCAGCAAAAATCACAGATTAGAGATTGGTTTTCTTTGCTTTTCCTTCGCTCTGCTCCACCAAATAGCGACTTTTCCCTCAAAACATCCGCTTCATGTATATAAATGACCCAATATCTCAGCAAAAATGATAGATTCGTGTGTCAAAATGTTGATTTTTCTTCTTTTCTCTCTCATTAGCCATGCTTGGAGCCTCAGATTTATCTTCTGTGCCTAAATATAAAACTGGATTCAAAGACCTCCAACAGCGACACACTGATGCTTCACTATTAAAAATTTAACAATAGTCATAATACTTACAGTCAGAAAAAGAGAGGAGTATCAATACTATTCTCAAAGAAATTGAGGGTTCAAATACATAGAGAATATAAAGATGATGAAGGACGAATCTTGTTATTACAAATAAATGTAGATGGACAGGACATGATCATAGGGAACATATACGCACCTAACATTGAGGATCCTGACTTCTTCCTTCAGCTGAAAAAGACTGTGTTAGACTTTGGGGACTTTCCCATTATTCTAGGTGGAGATTTCAACCAAGTACTAGACACTTTATTGGATAAATCCGGGAGCTCCACCACTAAACAAAATAAAACACTCGCTTCTATAAAAATCCTTTGCAAAGATATCGGCATTCACGATATATGGAGATTAATGAATCCCACAGCTCGAGATTACACGTTCTATTCAAATAGACACTCAGTCTATAGCCGTATAGATTATTTTCTGATGTCTCATTCTCTTATAGAAAAAGTGGCGAATTGCGAAATTGGTGTAATAGCGATTACTGATCATGCCCCAATAGAACTGACTCTACATTTAGACATGCAAAAGGAGAGAGCTACAGGTTGGAGAATGAACACCTCTGTCTTACACGATAAAGAATTCTGTGCATCTCTCAAAGAGAATATCAAAACATTTTTCGAATTAAACACCGGAACTGCGTCACCAAACTGTGTATGGGATGCCTTCAAAGCTTGGGTAAGGGGGATACTGATACAACAGTCATCACGTATTAAAAAACAAGACCAAAACAAAATAAAAAAATGTGAAAACGATATAAAGAAACTGGAAACAGATTATAGGAACAACCCAGACCCAACAACTTTAACAATTTTGGTGAAAGCGAAATATGAACTAAACACTATCCTGTCAAAAAAGGCTGAATATTCTCTCTTTAGAATAAAACAAAAATGGTACGAATCCGGAGACAAAGCAGGAAAACTGTTAGCCGGTCAACTCAAAGCACGTCAAGTATCCAGCCAAATTAGTGCGATTAAAGATAAAAATGGCATTGTTATAAGGAACAGACAAGAAATTAACACAGCATTTGAGGAGTATTATAAAAATATCTACAGATCAGAGACTAAGCTCCAACCACACAAAGTAGATAATTTTTTCGAGACACTTAAACTACCAAAACTCTCAGAAGAGGAAGCAAAACAACTGGAACAACCCATAACCCTGGAAGAGATAAAAAAATATATACATATATCCCCCAGCGGGAAAACACCGGGTATAGATGGGATACCCAACGAATTTTACAAAATATTTGCTGATGAGCTTTCCCCGGAAATACTAAAAGTGTTCAATTTTGCCATTTCAGCTAAACAGCTTCCCCTGTCCATGACAGAATCTGTTATCACACTCATATTGAAAAAGGAGAAAAATCCACTAGAATGTGGCAGCTATAGACCGATAAGTTTATTATGTTGTGATGCTAAGTTATTTACCAAGATTTTTGCTGCAAGAGTCAACAAGGTCATTGTCAACATAATACACCCAGACCAAGTTGGTTTTGTTAAAGGCAGAACATCCTCTGACAGCATGAGACGACTATTCCATCTCATCTGGAAATCGCAGGATCAATTAGATCCTATGGCTGCCTTATCCCTCGATGCAGAAAAAGCATATGACAGGGTTGAATGGAGCTACTTATATCATACCTTAAATAAATTCGGTTTTGGCGTTCAACTTCAGAATATTGTTAAAATGATCTACACAAATGTCAGGGCAATGGTTACAACTAATGGACTATGGTCCCCTGGGTTCCCTCTGGAACGGGGGACTAAACAGGGCGATCCTCTTTCGCCACTGCTCTTTATTATCGCCCTTGAGCCCTTAGCACAGGCTATCAGACAAAATGAAAAGATAGAAGGCATCCCCATGGGTGGAATCAACAATAAAATTTTAATCTTTGCAGATGATCTACTTGTCCTATTGTCAAAACCACAGAGTTCGGTACCAAATCTTCTAGATACCATAAACGCATTCTCTGAAATTTCAGGGTACAAAATTAATTGGACTAAATGTGAAGTTATGCCGCTATCCAAATCCTGCTTTAAGACACATTTCGATAACTGGAATTTCCAATGGGTTCGGAAAAACCTCAAATACTTGGGAATTATGATAAACCCAGGATTGGAAAAAATTGCTGAAGATAATTTTGACCCCCTGATATGTAAAATAGACCTTCTCTTAAAAACTTGGGACAAACTCCAGATTTCTTTATGGGGTAGGATACAGGCAGTCAAAATGGTTATCATCCCTAAACTGAATTATTTATTCAGTACTATACCTCTTATGGTCCCACAAACAATTTTCAAAGCATTGGATATATGTCTTAAGAAATTCATATGGGCAGGTAAGAAGCCCAGAATGACTCTCGCAAAACTTCAACTTAACACAGCTCGTGGAGGACTGAACCTGCCTAATATACGACGTTATCACAATGCATTTACCGTAGCCCAAATTATATCTCTAATATCTAAAACTCACAGAAAACCCATCTGGGTACAGCTGGAGGATGAAATCAACTCTCCCTTTAAATCTCCAGACTATTTGAATCAAACCCACAGAAATAACACCAAATCCAACCCAATTATAACGCATACCCGCAACGTATGGCTGCAGATTCACAAGAGAAAGAACTCGTTGCCACAACTTCATCCATCTGCACCTTTGTGGGAGAACCCCAAAATAAAAATAGGAGGGAGGACAATATTCTGGAGAAATTGGTATAATAAGGGAATTGAAAAATTAGAACATGTTTTTCTGGAAGGTAATGTCATAACATTTCAAGACCTCAAAATAACATTTGGCCTACCTGAAAAGGAACACTGGCATTATCTACAACTGAGAAACTGTTTATTAGAATTAAAACGGAAACATCCAGTTATATCTACAAAACCACAGGTGCAAGCAATAATGGAGAAACTCAGCAAACTCCCGCGATTAGTAAGCAATATATATAAATTCTTAGCTGAGGAAGAAAATAAAACCAACAAAAGTCTGAAAACCACATGGGAAAAAGACATAGGTATCGAATTTACAATAGATGAATGGGACGCATTGATTAAAACCATGTTAAACCCACTGAGGGATGCACGCTCCAAGCTTATTCAGTTCAAAATTTTAAATCGACTGTATTGGACACCTCTAAGACTTTACAGAGCAAAAATCACACAAACTAATACATGCTGGAGATGCCATTTGGCCCCTGGAGACTTGGTTCACATGTTTTTAACCTGTCCTAATATAGCTGTGTTTTGGAGAGGTGTCATGGCAAAATTATGTTCTATCCTGAAGAGTCAAGTGGTTCTTACTCCACAATTATGTTTGTTAAACGTTTTGGACCCAAAAGGTGCTGTGAAGGGGAAATGCTCCGGTTGGCTGCAGATTGCCTTAACCACGGCCAAAAGAATTATACTAAGACACTGGAAGGACCAAAAGGACCCTACTTTCTCAGAATGGTTTATTGCATTGTCAGAAACCGCTACGTACGAAAGACTGATCTACAAAATAAACGGACAAATGGACACATATGAGGAAATATGGGAGCCTTTCCTTTCACAAATGTAATGCCTACATAACAGAACAGTAAACAAGCGCACACATTACTGTTTTCTATGCTATTGTTTGGACAGAATTTGGGGACTGGCCGGGGAGGGGGGTAGGAGTTCAAAAAAAAAAAAAAAAAAAAAATCTTCATAATGAAAAAAATGTGTATTATATGGATCATTGTAATATTTGTATGGTTATTGTTATGCTTTGGAAGGAAATAAAAACAAAATTCAAAAAAAAAAAAAAATTTAACAATACATCAATCAGAGAGACCAAACTAGAACGTTTACTGCAATATTTGATTTTTCATGCACAGCTTTTACTAGTACTAGTATTTTTTTCTTAGCTTTGTTGGCACTTTTACTTAAATAAAGCATCTGAGTATTTCTTCCCTCAGTTATACCTTCACAGGTGAAGAAAAAAAGAAGATTACGGAATGTTTTACGATATAAGGTTTCATTGTTGTCTCTAATTTTAGTGGAAAAAAAAAACATTTGCACACATGGGCCAAAATAAGATCAAAAGTATTTGTATTTGCATGTTTAATACTGGCACAAAACCGTGCATCATTTATCAGGAAAACAATTTTTTAATCTAAGAACAATGTTTGGAATGATGGTAAAGGTTTCGGTATTTTGAATGAGCAGCTGCAGAGCGCCCTCTAGTGGCAGATAAAACCCAATGCTCTCACTTTAATCCAGTACAAACAGCGATGCAGCTTTCAGGCTTCAGTCGCTCCACAGTCGCCACTGACATGAGCCAGCTAACAACAAAAGCACTTTTGATTTCTCAAACGGTTGCAACACGAGAAGGTTTGTTATCACAAGAAGCAAAAACCTTCAAAGCATCCAAAGAATAACAGCAGAGAATAGCAGCGGCGTTCACTCCTGGGACTTTAGCACACAATAAACACAGTTAAAACAAAGGCGGCTCTCAAAAGTCTCATGAAACAGCGTGAAGTTTGTCAAGTTCTCAGCCTCTACTCAGCATCCAAACGCACAATGTTCCCAACAAATCGAACGGAGCCCAGTTGATCTTGGCTCTGCTCTTGTGTTGAATATCAGCTCTCTGTTTCTGACTCCTCACCTCTCTGCTCACTCCTCTGATGGGAACTTTTTCTGCTTCAAAGCCCGAACAACAAAAGTAGTCTATACTATTCTTGATTTTTCATACTTGCCGTTTGCTTTTAGCATCATCTAACAAAGTAACTGCAAATAATCTACATACAGCAGAAAATGTGCAAAGATGCTTGAACAATACCGAACAATCTATAACTATAACATATAATCTGTTTATCTTAACCTTAATATCAAAATGTATCAGGTAAATGTGCAAATTTAATCTTATTTCTCTACTTGAAACTACTGCTGCTTCAAATGTGCCACATAAATATCAGTGACTTAACGACAATCTATGAACTGTTGCTTATTAAGAAGCAATAACACTAAGAAGTGTCAATTTTATCAAAAAAAATTGTGATTCTTTTTTTCATATTTCCCTCTTTGTTCAAATCTAATTTCACACTTCCTTGTAATGGGGAACTTAGCTGAAAGTGATTTCTCAGACGCAGATAAAATTTGTTTTATGTTATAAAACAACACAAATCTCCACAGAAAAACACAAAATGACTCAATGAGACAAGCAATCATCATATAAAGTTACAAAATGATGAGAGAGACACACAAAATGATCACAAAACACCTACAATTACCACAGCCAGACTGAAAACGGCCACAAGGAGCAGAAAATGACCACAAAAATGCACAAAATGACCACATAAAAACCTAAAATGCCCACAAAACAGTCTGAAAATTACCAAAAAAGAAACAACATGAGTACAAAGACACCCAAAACAACGACAAAAGGATACAACATGACCACAAAAATACACAAAATCACCACATAAAAACCTAAAATGCCCACAAAAAAGTCTGGAAATTATCAAAAAAGAAACAACATGAGTACAAAGACACCCAAAACAACGACAAAAGAATACAACATGATCACAAAAATGCACAAAATGACAAAAAACGACACACAGAAAAACACAAAAGGACTCTGTGAGATAGATAATTCTCATATAAAGCAATAAAATGATGAAAGACACAAATTAACGACAAAAGAAAATTGCAAAATGGCCACAAACACACCTATGGTGGCATTTATTTGAGCTGTAGTTACCACAGTGGGAACTAAAACCACCTGAGATGATTTCTGGAAATAAAATAAAATGAAATGAAAAATTTTACAAAAACCATATTTTAACTATAGTTATTAGAAAGCTTAACAACATTTAAGTCTGTTGCTCCTACATACTTTCTGCAGTACTACAGATTAGCACATTCTGCTGCTAGCCAGTGTTAAATTACTATAAAATAATAATATCATGCTGTGTTGTTCTGTTGTGTGGCTGAGATTCTTTAGGTCTATTAATGTATGTGTGTAACTGCAAGCAGCGTCTAAACATTTTCAGCTCCTCTGGGGACTGTGGGAGTCTTCAATCTCTGGTTATTTTGGGGTTTGAGGGCTGAAAAGTTTGGGAACTTCTGCAAAAAAGTGCAATATTTCCCCGAACATAGCAGAAAGTGATAATACTCTGTGGTTAAAGTACCACTAAATGAGCAAGTTAAGTAAATGTGCTTTGTTTTAAACCAGCACATGCAGCAATGATCTGATACTGACCTATTTCACAATATTTGAAATAATAAGTTGTCATTTTTGGTCATCTGAGAGCCATCTTTATATATTTTAGCCTGTTTTAAACTGACTGCAGCTCTCTGCACTTAAAGGAATATTCAATTTAAAAAAAAACTGTGACAGAAAAATGAAATGAAATAAAAATGGTGGAATACGATAACACTTGAAAACTGATATACTGATATAACATTGATATACAACAGTATGGGAGTGCATTTCATAGCCACATACTGTAAAATAATATTTATAAAAAATACTAGCAGGGTACTACAAATTTAGCTTGTTTTGTTGTTTGTATATTTTTACAGTCAACATGTAAACTAATCTTTTTTTTCTGGGATTTTAGAAGATATTATCTGTGATTTAATAAATCAGGGAACATCTATGAATTATTTCATATTTTGCGATTCTTAATAGACATTATTCTTTCAAAAAATGGCAAAATATCTGTAAACCAATGATACTTTTTGGTGAATTAAAAAAAAGCTAATCAATGCAATTTTATAGTCACACATTGTATTATGGCAAATTTATATTTACAATTTTGACCTGTCACATTTTTGTTGCTGTTGTTTTAACAGTCAATATGTAAATTTATATTATTGTTATGTCATTTTAATCCTTGATCCGTGTATATTTTTTTCTGTTAAATAATGGCTAATATTTATTTTTACTACAGATCAGAGCTCTTGTTTAGATTTCCACTGTTGTTGTCAGGTTCAGTTTGTTGCTGTAAATGTCAGTCTTGAGGAGGACCAGCAGCTGCTGTTAGAGTCAACATGAACTGAAGACTGAAGCTGCAGATGTTGAACAGCTGTGACCGAAGAGCTGACAGGAGTCACAACTACACAAATTACACAAACTACAGACTTTAAATCTCTTAAATGACAACACACATTACAGTTTAATAAATTCTCAGCTCCAAAGTAGTAATAAATGAATGACATGTTTTACCTGGAGGAGAAGAAAAGGAGAAAAGTAAAGCAGAAGACGTCTTTCAGAGTCAAACGGTGTCGGTAAATTACCTGTGCAGGTATCAGCTGCGTCACAAGAACCAATAGGAGCCTCAGGAGACTCTGCATGTTGCTGACGTCCTCCTGCTTCTTCTTCTTCTTCTTCTTTTTCTTCTTCTGGATGAAATGAAAACGTCAAAGAGCAGCAGCGCGAGCCTTTATGTGCGCGCCGACCCTCCGTGCACGAGCCCAGCTGTGGCGGAGAGCGCGCGAGGACATGAATGAAGCAGCTGATGAAGAAGAAGAAGAAGAAGAAGAAGAAGAAGCTGCGACAGGAAGTGACGAATTTGACCGTGTGTCACACAAACACAAAGTGTTTTTTTTTTTCATTTTTATTTTTTTTAACACAATTTACTGATATTTTACAGGTTTTAACCAGCAAAGATATTGTTTTACAGACATTTTCCTGTAGTTTACCAAAAAATGTATGAATAATAACAACCAAAAAACTGCAAATTATTGTAATTGCTTTTATGTCTTTCACAGATTTCTTATTTTTTTGTGAAATTACAAATAATAGTTAGTATAATCACAGAACAAAGTAATACATTAACCCTATATATATATATATATATATATATATGTATATGTATATATATATATACACACACACATGTAACTTGCCGTTCTGCTAAATACATTTTAAAACTATTATTTAACAGATTCTTGTTAAATTTCAGATATCTAGTAAAATCACAGAAAAACTGCAAAAATTCAACATCAAAAGACGATTTTATTAAACAAATAATAGTTTAATGTTTTACAATATTTGACCATGAAATTACAGAATACAGTGCTTACCGTATCTTAACCAACACAATGTTTCATTATTTTTCAGATATTTGCTTCTGTTTTGAGTGTTTTTCAACATTGTAGCATTCCACCTTTTTAAATGCTTCTTTTAAATATATAGTTTATTCTTATTTTTGATTAAAAAGCCGAAATACTGTCAGCAGAAGGTCTCAGAGTGACTCTTTTATTCCTGATGTATGTTTTATGCTGATAACAAATCTGTAAACATCAGCTTACATCTACTTTTATTTCTATCAAACCCCCACAATGTTTTAATTTTCAGTTTATCCTCATTTTGTTCACGTCCAACAGGTGCAGGGATTCCAGCTTCATCACGTCTTGTTTTTTTGCCTCTCATTTATTCAAGGGGCTCAGATGGTTTTTCCTCAGTCGGAGTGATTTACGGGATAATTGAGCTGCTGTGCTGCGAGTCTGAGCCTCAGTGGGGAGATAACAGAGATGGATGATGCCTCCATCTCGCTCCAACGCTTTGAAGTCGAGCCAGTTTGTGGAAGAATCGTGTTTGTGTCTCATTAATTAATGCATGAATAATTCAGTCTGTGATCCACGTCGTGTTATAGAAAATTAAAAGACAAAAACATTAAATTCAGCAGCAGAGAACCAGCAGCTGTTTTACAGCCAAGTAGAAGAACTTCACTCAACAGTTTTTTTGGTCGGATATAGAGGAAGTGTTACAAGTCAAATAAAAAGCAACTGTATTATATCCAAGGTAATATTAACATAGATAGAAATCAGTCAGTTGCATCCGACAAAATCAGTGATTGGAATAAAGTTCTTCATCCATCTAACTCTGTCCAGCATCACAGTCAAAAGTTCTTTGTCTTCCAGACCAGTGACTTCTTCTCACGTCTTTCTTAATCCTCTATTTGTCTTCATTTATGGGCACCAAAAAATAGTTTCCTTGTCTGAAAAAAATTCAAAAATTCAGCAAAAAAATTCCCCAAATTTCAGAAAATTTGTAAAACCTTGAAGAAGCAAATTCCAATAATTCCTTAAACAAATTTGGTAAGAAAATTCTTGTAAATATTTTTAAAAAATTAGTAAAAATCTTCCAAAACAATCCTAAAAAAATATCTAAAGTGATATATCAGTAAAATTTCTAATATTTTCTTTTAGAACATTCACATAAAAATCAACCCAAATCCAGCGACACATTTTTAACATTTCTTTTATTCCACCAAAAAAGGTACAAAAATTTCCCAAAAATGTTGAAAATGTGGACATCAGAAAATATTTTGTTTACTCCACATTTTCAAACTTCAAAACGGGTCCATTTGACCCACAGGACGGCACGAGGGTTAAACGGTTTGAGAAATTAGTTGTGCTGACTGCAAGACGCTGCAGACAGAGAAACTATTTAAGTCAACGTCATCCTTTCAATAGCTGAAATACTTCCATCATTAGCAGAGATTCCATTTCAGTGGTTCTATCTTCCATTTTGCAGCCTGAATGTCAACAAATTCTGTCTCTTTTGAATAAATCATAAAGAGAACCTTTAATTCTGAGTAAATTATGTTACATCTGATATATTTGTCTTGTATATTTGTCACGGAAAATGAGAACTTCATGAGTAGAACAATAAAGCTGCAGCATCATCGAGGCCTGCTACAGATGTTGTTCAATGACCACTTATGGCCATTTCACAGATCTGAGGACGGAGTGGAGCTCCAGCCTTCACCCACTCTCCGGGATTCCCCTCCAAACAGCCGGAGGTCAGATGGACAGCTGCTGCTACTTCTTGCCTCTGGGAACCAGACTGATGCTGCAGTCCCAGTTCAGCCAGGGGAGGAAGGGGCTTCCCTCCGAGGCAGCAGGTGCTTCAGATCCTCAGATGTGTGCGAGGCCACGGCTGTCTTCACCCACAGAAGGATCATGTGAGAAAAGCTTGATTCTAGAGAAACGTAACCGCTGATCCTCCAGCAAGCAGCAAGTTTACGTCTACGAGTCAATGAGAGCTGAAAACACGATAGAACGCTGCAACTCGTCTGTTTCCAAACTGAGCGTTAAATACATGAAGACACTTCTTTTTGACACAGACTACAGCCCATAATAACCTGTTCTGTATGCCCCTTTCTCCACTGTATTTATTTTATTTTTTATTCACTTTGGAAAAGTATACTAATTCTAATAACAACAATAGTAACAGCAATACTACTCCTACTGATATCATTCTAACAGTAATTATAATAATCACAACAATAATAGTACTACTACTATTAATAATAATAGTGATAATAATTACTATTATTATTAATACATTACTGTTCAAAGCTTTGGGGTCACTTAGAAATGTCCTAATTTTTGAAAGAAAATAATTTTTTTTCAATGATCAAATTAAATTAAGACATTATAATATAATAACATTATAGTGCTGTTTTAAAAGCAAAAGAAAAGTTTTTTTCTTTTTATTATTATATTTGTCTTTAAATTTCTACTTTTATTACCCTTTTCTTTTATGTATATATTTTTGATTATTATTGCTTTAAATTGCCACATTTTTAAAATTGAATTTCTTATTTTTTTGATTATTTTACTTACTTCTCTATATTGCCATGTCATTTATTTTTTAGTTTATTAATAGCCACATTTCTTCTTATTTTTTTAAATTATTTTATTCATTTATCTTTATATTTCTACCTTTTTTAGCCTTTTCTTCAATAGATTCATTTTAAATTAATATTCCTTTATATTGCTACATTATTTTTTATTTTATTTATTAGCACATTTCTTCATATTTGTACTGCGAGATAGATTTTTACTTTTATTAGCCTTTTCTTTAATAGATTCATTTTTGATTCATATTTATTTATATAGCAACATTGTTTATATTTATCCACCTTTATATTACCATTTTTATTTCATTATTCTTTCCTATTTTGTATCCTTTTTGTTATGAAATCTTTCTATTGTTCATTCATAACCTGATCACAGCAGTCTGTAATCCTTTTCTACTCAGCATTAATCCCCATTTTATGACTGTAATCAAAACCCCACCATCAGCTGATTTCCCACACTTTACTGCCATTTCTTCTCCGGAGCTGCAGGTGCATTCTGGGTAACTCTACCGGTTCCCACAGTAGCCGGCCGAAGAGACTCAGTGATTAATGTGACCCAAAAGGCCAAACAGATGCGTCCTCCACAGCATGTCGGGGAAAGCAGCCACACCGAGCAGTAAAACATTCAATCTGCTCTCGCTGTTAATAAATAAATCTCTCAGGAGGAATTAGGAATTGAAATCACCTTTTATCTCATTTTTTTTATTCAATTGAAGCCATCAGTAGGCAGTTTTTGGTGTTAATTGTATATCAGTTAAACAGAGGGATGGAAGATTTCCTCTTTATACAAGCTATTAAGAAATTAAGGCAGATGTGAGGCCTGGAAAGACATGGAATATCACTGTGACACCGTGCTAATTTATAGCTCAGAGACTCAGCGCCTGAGGCTAAACTCTGGGAAAGCAGCTCCTTTTTCTGGGTTGACAGTTTAACGGAAACTGGTGCAACGACACGACTGATCCCGCTTGTTTTGTGGCTTCTAGAAGCACGTCTGTGGACCGTTTCATGAAAATAGATAAAGCCGTTTATTAGCTGTTGTCATACCAAAAACAGCTGACAGTCTGGCTCTTCATTTGCAAAACATTCGAGTGAAATAACGACTGAAATGCACGTCAGAATTGTGAATGTTTATTTGTTGTAATGACAGCTTTTGTATGTTACAGAGCAAGATTTCTGTTTGAAGAGTGTTTTAAATTATCTTAAACTACACAAACACAAAGGTATTCCCAGTTATTTTATGATTATCTCTCTCGTTAGGACACATGGTGACTGAATAACCATCTAAATGCACCTGTAGGAGCAGGACAACACGCACGCTTGTTTGTCTTTTAAATGAGGCTACGGTCCCATTAACATGATTTCATTTTAAAACGGCATATTGTGCACACTAACACGGCTAAAAATCACCTCTTCACTGATCATGCAGGTCTAAAAAAAAGAGACAAAGAGGTCAGCAAACATCTGAAATATATCAATATGTTGAATTAACTGATGCTAGTTGAGGCTGATGTCTTTGTGTTTAGGAGCATGGCGAATTAAGGAACATGTTGCGACAGTAAAACCTGCGTCATTGTTTCCTCATTTTCTGCCCGTCAGGATTAAAACACAACAAAGCTTTCCAATAAACAATAAGGTGAGTAATGTTTCCAAAAGTCTTCACTTTAGGGTGAAAAAATGCTGGAGTAGTGTGGTTGCTCGGCGTAAACAAAGCAGAAATTGTGCATTTTAAGATATAAATGTATTAGTGTCAGTGGTACCAGTCTGCATAGTCAGCAGTGTTTGGGTGCTGCAGAATAGTCTGACTACACCTTATTGTCCAATCACTCTGCTATACGGGGGAAAAAACCCGCTGTGATCTGTATCCAGAGTCAACATTCTCCCTGCTTTCTGTCATTCTACTAAGCTAAGCTAATCATCACCCAAACTGTTGGATAAATCCCGTGTAAAAGACCAGTTTTCAGCAGTGTGTGATCACATCCTGATATGATAAGGGGTTGCTATGTGGCAAAATTTCCACGCATTAACACACTAGTGGGCTCAGCATGTGGCAACGCGGCGTGGACGGTAAGTAGCACAAGTTTTTCATTTTAAAAAGAAAGCATATTAGCGCGAACGTAGCCTCAAACCAGACAAGGAGAAAACCTTTGAGTGTGTGCATTTAAAGTCACTTCACACAGCTAAGAACAGACAATAAATAAATGCAACAGTTTTTCTTCTCTGAAAACTCCACGGGGAATGATAGTAAGAGCTACAAGTCACACTGAAGTAACGTCAGCTTCTCCAGAGTTGAGCAACATTTTCTGTCAGTTTGCTGATTAACAGATGACCAAGTTCATCTGAATGATTTCTGCCGAACCAGAATACAGAAGTAGAGTGACAGGAATCATGTACGGATGCAGTCGTCGCTGCACGTAGCACGTTTCAAAGTTTTAACACTGCAATATTTCTCGTGCAACATTAATGCAACAGCCTATAACCCGACTGTCTGCTCAAACGGACCGCGATACACAGAAAAACAGAAAGTTAACGACTCAACACTACACACATCTGGAGCTGTTTGCGTAGTTAACACATTAAACCGACAAGAGTAGAGACGTCTCATGAAAGATTACTGAAGCGCGTTACGGCGTGCTCTACTTCTCCGTGGAGAACGCTCTCTTCATCAGAGGAGGTGGAGTTTTTCCTGCTTCGTACAAAGACTCAGGAGGAGGAGAGCTCAGGCAGCACCAGTCTGGGATGCGACCCGTCTGGTTGTAGTAATCCCTGGACACCGACCTGCTGCCCAGGATGTCCTGAAGGGCCCCGAAGATGGCGCCTGGAGAAAAACACACAACAATAATACAAAAATATAATACCTTCATGTGTATTGCATCCATAAAATATATGAGTGAAGGCATACTTGTGGGACTTTTTGTATCATAGTTGAAATTTTTGCTGTTTTCATCCCCTTTAACTGAAATAAAGTAAGTAGCTAAAATAAGGTTGGGAAAAGCAACACTGGCTGTTACCCTGAGGTAATAAATAATATCACACACTTATCAAATTTAGGTCTGAACAATAATATCATTTGCAATATTACTTTTCTCAGTAGTTTATTCAGTATCAGCTGCTGCATCATGTCATATTTTATGTTCTTCAGCAGTATTTTGATGACAAAAGAAATACAAATATAGTTAATTTAATGCGCAATATTTAATTTTCAGGTGAAATATTTCATCAACACATGTGATATTATTTATTACCTTAGTGCCATTGCCAGTGTTTCTTTTTGCAGATTTTTATTTCAGTAATCTATTGTTTTTATATCTCATGTACTTTTCTTTTAGCTCTGCATTTTTTTATCATGTTATGTAATTGATTTTTTTCCTGAGCAACATCTGGAACAAGACTTTCCTTTGGGATGAATAAACTTTTATCTTTTCTTTACTTGACTGTCTTACATATTAAGGCTGAGACCCTACAGAGTTCTAAGTTATGGAACAAGGAGGGCGGTTTACAAACGGTATTTATAGAAACTCAGATCTGACCTCCGAGCCAGGCGGTGCAGTTGGGTTTGGCCGGAGGGGCGTGGATACGGAAGCTCTTGCTGGCCAACACGTCGCTGTATCTGGGTTTCTCCACCAGGAGGCGTATCTCAGCCAGCAGCCGGTGCAGGAAGCCGGGCAGCATGGCGGTGCCTCCGATCACCACCAGGTTCTCTGACAGGACTTTACGGGTGTCGATGGGGCACTGAAACAGAAACAGGAACATTTGCAAAAACAACAGTCGAGGAGGCAGCTTCGAAGCAGACTGAAAACGAATGTGATGTGAGAAAGCACTTTGACTGCAGTGTTTGTTCTGGTATGTGGAGCTCCACTGATGCCTCCTGGGAGCTGCTGTGTAACAAGACTCACTGAAAATGTAATGTCATTACAGACAGAGTCTGAGGCTGAAGCTGCTCCACCTTAAGAGATTAATTAGGCTGTTCTGGACTCACTTGAACAACAACACTGTTGTAAGAAGTAGCTACAATAAGTTAAACTGCTTCACAGCTGATAAGTGTGCAGAGAGGAACAGAACAGATGTAGAGGGTTTATAGCAGGATAGTTAATAAATTAAGCTCAGTGAAGTATAAACTGTCAACTTACTTCATGAAAAGAACGATTCTGTTTTCTTAATTTTCCTTGCCCTTTCTGTGCCACTTTTACTCCGCCGTAGTGGTACTTTTACTGCAGTAATGAAGGACTTTTACTCTGTTGTAGTGGGACTTTTGGTAACCGCTGCATACCAGGAACCCCCGTTACACTTACTCATCTTGTCATCAAAGTTTGTCTAAATCTCTCACATCCGGCCCATTTTGTCCTTCTTCCTGCACATCAACTTCAAGAAGTGACTGTTTGCCTGCTGCTTCATTTATCCCACCCACTGACAGCAGCCTTTGTAACAAGATAATCACTGTTGTTTGCTTCGCTCGTCGGTGGTTTTAATGTTGTTGC
Source organism: Acanthochromis polyacanthus (assembly GCF_021347895.1). Lineage (NCBI taxonomy): Eukaryota > Metazoa > Chordata > Actinopteri > Pomacentridae > Acanthochromis > Acanthochromis polyacanthus. The sequence goes on from NC_067128.1 coordinate 6,133,581, forward strand.
TGACTGGCTCATTACGCAATACGACACAACTCCACAGCAACACAAACTGCAGCCCCCAAAGTGAACATTTAATGACACCTCTATAAATCAGCTCCAACAAAACCTAAACAGTCGTGAAGATTAGATTTATGGGAGGACTGCTGGCATTAGACGAGTCATTCATTAGTCCAAATATAGTAAAACTTCATAAAAAGGAGTAAATTAAGTGTTCAGACACTTAGTAAACACTGTTGCCTTTAGACTTTAAGTCAGAAAAACTGTGAATTTTTTCTACACAAGTGGAAAGTTTGGTTAAGGTTTGTTTCTGTCTAGATGAAGAGCAATCATGTAAATCAGTTTTAGACTAAATCAAGTATTCATAAATAGAACATCATGCCGTCAAACAGGACTCAAGTAACTTTTCTCTACCTTGACTAAAGCGTCAAGTATCAGGGAGGCCACGCTTTTCTCTTCGTTGTCCTGCTCAAACAGGATCTCCATCACAGAGTCCCTGGAATAAAAAGAAGAAAATGACATAAGTGATGTGACTTTAAAGACAAAATGGAGGCAAACTGAAACAGAAAAAACTAGAAAATGTGCTAATATGACTTTATAGAGACATGTAGAAAAGTAGAGCCTGCATTAAACTACCTGATGGATCCTTTGACATGCAGAATTTTCTCCCCATCCAGAGGATAATCAACATCTGGAGGAGGAGCAGGACGCTGCAAACACATTCACAGGTAACGTAAAGTATCGCTCAAAGCAAACATCTGCTCACAGATTCCGGATAACTGCAATAACCAGAACATCTCTCTCACCTCTGCTGTACCGTCCAGGTTAAATTTGGCTTCCTGGATCTTGAGGCCTCGCTGCAGGTCGCTTACAAAACATGTTCTCACTGCAGGAAACCAAAAACAAACAGCAGTCTTATATCAAACTAAAAACAGGCAAGTCTGAGGAGAAGCAGAGTCCAGGAAACTTTACTGATGCGCTTTTTTCAGGGCAGTTTTGCAGTAAAAATACTTCATTTTAAATAACCTTCAATGCATCAGTGCAAAGAGAGAAATAAAGTGTATCAATTATAACTTGGATTTCTATATGAGAGGAAGGCTGCCTCTGTAGGTAATAAATAAAAGATCTGTGACCCTCGTAAGAAAAAGCAAGAGGTGCAGATTTTAAATGTGAAATGACTCAGTGAAACCTACCCTTGATGTCCTCCACGGTCTCTTCTGGGATGGTCCCTGAGGAAAAGATGAGACGGGTAAAAGAAATGAAGTGAACATTCATTTTCTTTAGTTCGTTTTTGCACCATTCAGCCGTTTTTTTTCCCCCCACCGCTTCACTTCCAAGTCAGATTTATGAAGAAGCTGAATCAACGGTTGGGGAAGCTGACACTGCAGCAGAGGACAAGAGTGACTGCTCAGAGGAAAACAAATCCGACTGTGACAAACTTCAGAAAATAGCGTTTGGTTTGTTTGGTTTTTTTTTGCATCATTGCCATTTTACGAATCCTCTGTGGACTTCAAATCTTCTTATTCAAGTGTTCAAACAAACACCTGAGCTCCTTAGAGGTTCCTGCAGAGTTCAGTCCAGTCATAAGAGTCGGGCTGCTGTCCTTTTAAATATTCATGTATATACAAGTGGAGCTTTTCTCTGCTTCAACACAATACGTCAAGAAAAAGTGCAGAGAGAAAACTCTAAAATAGTGCACATACATAATTCACAGACAGAGAAAGCGATTCAGAAACAAGTTCTGCGTATAAATAGTAAATGATGCATAATGGGTCACTGCCACTGTATTTTTTTTTTTTTTTGCTCTTGGCACCGTAACACAAATCAAAAGAGTTATGATTTCATAAGTGCACCATTAAAAAGACAAAGGCAGAAGGTGTGTGATGATGTTTGTAACTACCGATGACAGCTGGTACACTCTGTCCGGTGGTGGTGTCGGTGTCCACGGTGCACTGCTCCACAAGGAGGCCGTCCAGTTCTCTGCACCAAAAAACACACGTTGTGGGATGAATTTAGCACATTTAAACCAGCAGTCATGGGTGAAACAGAAGTGGTATTTTAACACACGCTCTCTTACTTATGGATGGCTTTCCCTCCTAGTGGCAAAGCCTCCCACGCTGGAAGAATAGGAGTGCACTCATACACCTGATTTAGCAAAGTTAAGGCAGGTAACTGTATGTTATAGGAGTACTATCAATCCTCTTTTTCATTTACAGAAACGTCACAGAATAACTGATCACATCAGATTTTAGACAGTTTAGACAGTACAGGGATTTGTTGTTTTAGTGCATTACAGCAAACAGCAACATGGAGATTAGCAAAGTTTTGCAAGTCAGTGGACAGTAAGGGTGATCAAGGGACTAGAAGTCATAAAAAGTTGTAGAAATACTTCCAGTGTGCATGAATGTGCAAATTATTCATCTGAGAGAGTGCAAGGTTATATAGCATGTAATGCAAACAACTTCAAATGTGCAAGAAGACAACAATAATCCTATTTAAAAGCTGTGTGCTAATGTAATGGTGTAACAGAACATAGTATATATGCACAGTTTGTCAGGAATTTGAACCATGGGGCCCAGATAGCTCAGCTATGCCCCATAAACAGCGGCTATAGTCCCTGATGCAGCGGTCATGGGTTCCAATCCAGCCCATGGCCATTCACTGCATGTCATTCCCTCACTCTTCTGGCCACACTTCCTGTCTCTCTCCACTGGATGTACTGCTGCAATGGTTGTATATTGGTGTCTTGTAAACCCATGAAGGGTGGACACAAAAATAAAGAAATCAATCAATTTAAGCAGTACATGTGTTCCAGGGTGGAAGCTGTCGTTTCAGCGTCATCTTTCTCATGTGACAATCAGACTATAAATGATGGTAAAAGGATACAGGCAGCACCAGTGTCTCTGTGTGTCCACAGTCCATCACCAGTGCAGAGTTGATGCCCAAAGTCATGATGGCCATGAGGTGACTTGGAGCAAACAGCACAGAGGGAACCTGGAAAACACCATCAAGCGTGAAATACTCGAATACAGAAAAATAGTTTATTATTCTCAATATTAAAACAGTCGTTAAGCTAAAAGGCTGTTAGTGTGGAGTCAGTCAGAATTAGACTTGCCAAACTGAAGTTGCTGAAATTGCAAAGTGGATATAAAAATTGCGTTTTGGCTTCCGAATTTCACAACGGAATGACAAAAATAGCATCCATGGTTGTTAACATTCCCACACAATCCCTAAAGTACCACTGCTGCTGCCAGTGATGACGCAGAATGATGATGATTAGTGTCCTAAATTTAAACTTACTGCTCATTACTGTCCATTAAACAGTGATTAGTGAAGGATGGAACGAGGAGCCTGGCTCTTCAAACATAAAAAGGAAATACAAGTTTTTAAAGGAAGATAGATAGATAGAGAGATAGAGAGATAGATAGATAGATAGATAGATTTTCAAAGTAAGTGCATCAAATAACATGAACTATTATTGTATCATCTGTTAATGTTCTAAAAAAATCTTTCCGTTAATGAGAGATCTGCAGAGGGAGTTCAGGAATTGAGCAATTGTTCAGTTTGAAATAAGACTCACACTTTTAACAAAACCACTGTCATGAAAAATAACTCCTAACACTAGTTTCTATGTGCTTCACATTAACGTTTAGTCCACACATGATCTGCTATTCTCTTAAAACATTAGTTTGTTTTGTTGTTTTACCTCAAACTGTTTGAAGAAGACCTTGGTGAGCGTCTCCCTGAAGTGGGACGGGCAGAGGATGGACTCGATGATGACCACTCTTCTGTCGCGAGGGTTCACCAGCAGGTGTCTGGTTGAAGCAAATGATGAGATAAACTCTGATTTAATGAGGCTGCATCACTTTGTTGTAGTGTATGCAGACAATTTACTATGAATGATTAATTGCAGTAAAACATATTCAATTACTGTTCAATTAATTTTTTTGTTGTTGAGTTGCTGAACTCTTCTCCTACTAACATTTTCAACATTTGTAATAAATGACTAACTCAGGAGATTCTCACCTGAAGTACAGAATGTGGATAAACTCTTTGAGGATGACATAAAGCTCTTCTGTGTTGATGTTGTACTGAACCACTTTGATGGCCTGAAAGTGAGGCGTCACATTTAGATACATGTTGCAGTTTCCATACATTGTTTAAAAATGATTATAAAGGCACATCACGGCAGCAGAGTCTCACCTGCTGTTGCCCCGGTTTCCGGATCTCGCTCGGAATTATGAACCTGGGCCCCGTTTCCCCTGCAAAGCCACATCTGCACGAAGAAGAAGAAAAAGGATTCAGGTTCCTGTCAAGACCGATTCTAGTGAGTGTTAACAATTATCATTTTAGCAATGCTTGTGAACAACATCTAATCTAGGGGTCGCCATATTTACTAGCCTGGCTGATTAGCAAATCCAATATTCAGTCCATTTTTAATTATGGCTAGTGTGTGTGTGTGTTTTCATTATGTGTGATTCACAATAAACTAAATAAATTTAAAAATGTGCTACTTTCGTTCTGATGCAGTCGCCTCTCTCTCTTAAAGCATGCCGTTCAGTTTTAGTTCAAACTAGGAACACATTATCATTCTATGAGAGGGCAAAAAAATCCCTCTAAGTGCAGTTATATATAAATAAATGAACAGTGCTTCTCTGTGTTGAATGTTGTGGGACAGAAAGCGCACAAAGACATTATTATTTAAAAAGAAGAGAACAGTATTCTGGATCTTCATGTGACTTGCTTCAAGTCAGTTTCTCGTCAAGCAAAAAACAGAAGTCAAGGTAAAATCTATTTAACATCATTCCAAATACTCTAAATATTTAGACACATTCAGGACATAATGACAGCTGAAATTACTAACTTTCAGCTTACATGCGCTTTATACAACCAATTTAGTTCAATCAAACAGCAGTCATGATGGGGAGCAACCGTCAAATGTCAGCAGTCTGGAATGATCTTTGATGGCACCAATAAATAAATCTGTTGATCAGCTGAACTGTTGTAACTGCATCTACTACATTTCTACATTTTCATTAAAACTCTTCTTGAGCAATAACTTTAATAGCAGTATATTGAGCTATACTTCTTATTGTCTCGTTGTCGGTTGTGAACATAGACGTGAACAAGTGCGCATTATTTTGCATTGCAGTGACTTTCATGTCAATGGGAGACGGAGTTGAGTGCGTTTGTTTGTCTACAGCTTAAGGTTGACAGATTGTGCTCTACCACGGCATTAGCTAACGTTAGCACAACACTGACATCTCTAGTTAGCCTAGCATTTCCAGGAGTGGCTCAATCATAGACAGCACTGCAGCATTTACTACCACACCGACGTCTTTGTGAGGTTTAAACCCTTTGTTAGACCTAGTGTGTCAAGATTTGCAAGCTGCATTCACAGGTAGTCAGTTTATTTTAATTAAAACGCTCCTGTTCCAGTTAGCCACTTGTTAGCATGCTAAATGAGAGGCTCTGTTAGCATGGCTCATACTCACTTTGTGTACGCTGCTCCTAAGTCAATGACGATGGCGGTCTTCTCTCCTCCACTTCCCAACCCATCAAATAAGGGCATTTTACTGATTTGTTCGCCACTGGGCGAAAATGAAATATGTAATTAGCACCGACAGCAGAGAATGTGCATCGTATTAACGCCTGGAAGCTTGTTGTCTTCCTGTTGGGCTGGGCGGGGTCTTCAGAGAAGCGGTGACGTCACATAGGAAGGGTGAGAAGTGCCTGATCAAAATATCTGCAAAATGACAACGTTAATGTTAATATGAGATTTTTTAGACAGATGGTTATAGTGAGGGTACAGTTAAATTAAGGCAGTAGAGGAATGTAACTCACTTTATTTACTTAATTACCGTATTTATGTCAAAAGTTGTATGTACTTTTCATAGATACATTCATGGAAAAGATTATTAAACCACCCTTGTTTTCTCCAGTTTCTTCTTCATTTTAATGCCTGGCACCACTAAAAGTGCATTTGTTTTACAAATATAATGATAACAACAAAAATAGCTCATAATAGTTTAGTTTAAGAGCTGATATCTACACATTTTCCATGGTTTTCTTGAGAATAAACAAAATCACTTCAGTTCCTACATCAACAGCTACGGCATTGTACTACCAAAAACGGCTTTTAGGCATTCCATGTTTTCTTTTCTGTCTGTTTTAGTCACATGATACACGTAGGAGTTAGTACCGATTCATAGCCATTGTTTTTGAGAACTGCAGCCATTTGTCTTTGCATGCTCTCCACCAGCTTCTGACATTGTTCTGTTGTCACAGCAGCCCATTCCTGTTTTTTTTTTTAAAAACGTGCTTCATTCCTTATTTCACTATGAAAAAGTTTAACCTTTAAAATTTTGAAAAATGCACTTGAAAATACTATATAAAGTAAAGTTTGTGCAACTAATTATAAATATTACAGCATGTTTATCCATTAACAGCACAACAGTTAGTATATTCAACACTTAATATATAAAGAGTTTATTTGCAAAAACAGAAAACTCCATTTGTATAAATTTTCAGAATTTTTTTGTTTACTTAATATCAAACTGAAGTTGAGTGAATTTGACTCAGTAGAAAATACATGACAAAATAGAGAAAAAATATATTATTAGTATTAGTATTATTATATTAGTATTATTATCTCAAGCAAACAATAAAAAATAAGTTTTCTGAAAATTTACAAAAAATGGAGTGATGTGTTTTTGCAAATAAACTCTTCATATATATTTTAGCAAATTTGCGGTTAAAGATAAAGAATATGTCCGTTATTAACACAAACGTGCATAAATTTGACCAGTAACAAACTGTATTTTTTGTAATAACTGTAGAAATTGCAACCCAGTCATGTTACTTGTTATAAATATTGCAGCATGTTTCCATTACCAGCACAACAATATGTACATTTAACTGGGAAAAATGTCATTCTTGTCTAGAAATAAATGCAAAAAATACAGGATTGTTGTCATTTTCATATGAAGTAACTGTGTAGGGAAATGTATTTTTTATAAAGAGAACAAATCTTTAAAAAATCTTCTCCTGGTTAACTGGATCAAACTGTTTTGGAGCTTACAGATTTTTACCATCATGGTTTGACAGTTTTCAACGTAAAATGTACAAACCTTTTTTTTTTTTTTTTTTTTTTTTTACAGTGTATGACAATAATAATACTTCAAATGTATTTTCACGATAATATTTTGCACTTTTACTGAAACTAAAAACATGCATGCGTGACTTTTCCTGGAGTGTTTCTGCGCTGCTGTGGTGTTTTTCTTTTCCTTCCTGCACCTGGCGACCTTTAGCTTGAGGATAAGGAGCTGTCCGTTCAGCACCACCTGCAGCCTCATGTGACCTCAGACCACAGACACATTTTACACCCGTACAGTCTACGGCTCAGACACACTCCGGACACCAAACCCGCTCTGAAGACTAGACGGCGAGCAGCTGATCGCAAACCAGCTCCCTCATAAATCCTGCAGATCTGAAGGCTTCGCAGGCAGCACTTGAGGAGCAGCAGACGCACGTAAGAGAAGCTGCACAACAACAAGCCTCTCCTCCGGCTTCAAGCTCCACGTTTCCCCCCCAATTCACATCCCGCATTTTGTCCTCAAGCTCCTGCAGAATGAACTCTGGAAGGTAAAAGAACTGTTCTCTTATTATGATGATTATTATTGTATAATTTCATGCAAATGTCGCAGAATGTGGTGTCATTTAAGGGGCTGCATCGAGGCTATGAATAGCTCCGCTGTGGTGTTTGTGGGATTCGGCACCGCAATGTGTTGTCGAGCGATCAGGTTGTCAGGTGATCGATCAGTCGTATTGATTGATTGGGAGAAGTTGATTCTATTCAAACAGTGCTGTGTGCATCATCAGTGCTACAGAAGGGTGTCACCCTGCCAATACATAACGTGTCGCTTCTCTAATTTGACCTGATTTTTAATTGATTATCATCATATTAAGCAACAAACGCACCAGTTGTTTGTATATTTTTTGCTGCAATGTGGACTGAAAATGCGCCCATATTCTGCAACATTAATGCAGCCTTGTGAAGAGACTCCTGGAGGATAGAAAACCTGCTGCTATTTATAGGTGAAGTGGGTGCTGAGGATTGCTGTGTCAGATTCTCTCTCAGTTTGTCACTCAGTGTGTGCTGCCTTTTCCTTCTGTTTATACAAAGTGAACGCAACACCCCGGAGATGAAAGGGAATCTCATCCGAATTTAAGCGCAAAGCATCAAAGCAAAGGCGAGCTCAGTTTAATCCTGTTCTCTGTGGTTATCACGGCCTCTCCAGCTTCACAAATTAAAAATGCACTTTTAATCTGCGGTTGCACGTCGCTTCTGGGCGGGTGACACGGTGTAGAAGCTGCAGGTAGAGCTTGTTCACGCCTCTCCTAAGCCTCTTCATCACCTCTTCTCTCTTGTTAGCAGGCATTGAGAGGACCCAGAGATGCTGATATCCGGCACGCTCCGCCGCCTCCTCATAGCCGGGACCTGCCTCTGCGTCTGCGGAGCCCCTTTCCAGCCCACTCAGGTCGGATCCTGCGAAGGAGGACGGTGTGCCGGATCAGATGTGAAGTCTGCAGACGGAGAGCATGTGATGCTGGATGTAGGTGCGGGAGGAGGTGGGGCTGGCCCACATGGACGACCGGAGGGGATAGGACCGGTGACGCAGGCTGGAAACGGGGGCAGCCTGGATGGGAGATCTGGGCCGAGCGAGGCTGGTGGAGAGGCATGGAGCCAGAGGAGCGAGGAGAAGAGCATCGACAGCACGCCTGAGATGGGAGAAAGGCAGGCAGAGGATCTACCTGGATCTACAGGTGGGAGGAAGCCAGACATGGATGCTCCTGGTAGACCTTCAGGCTTAACTACACCCCAGCTGGAGAAAGACCAACAGAGCAGCCACGGTGGATTTTCTGATTCCCTCCAGGATCCAGAAGCAAATCTAGCATCTTCTCCAGAACCTCCAAACCCTTCCGCCTCCTTTTGGACCCACACCTCCCTCAGCCCCATCCCTCCCCTGGTGTTCGTCACTCCTCGGACCGCCACACCTTTGGCAATCTGGGGCCGCGATGGAGCTACGATGTCGTCCATCCCCGACCCCTTTTTGCCCGAAATCGGCCCCAGAGAGGACGGACCAGAGAGCCTGTGGACCGAAGCAGCGAGACCAGGTGGAGGTAAGTCAGAAACACGCAGGTAAACTCAACATACATGGATTCTGCGACATTAAGATCCACGGAGTGCCCTCACATGGGTGTGAGGTGACGCTCTGCCACAACATGCTTTTCCAGCTCGCAGGATTTTTCGGGGTTTCATTAAGAAGTGAAGTGAAAACGACATATCTGGTTGCAGAGATTGCCTTTGATGATTGGCAAAGAAGGCGCCTGCTTTTCCACGCTCCACTTTGAACCCCAGCTGGGACCCGTGGCAGTCTAATTACTTTCTATTCCTGACTCGAGACTGAATAAAGGAGAGAACACACACAGAAAGACGCACAGCAGCAGCAGCAGCTAGGAAAAGGCTGGTGTCAGGGTGCGTTATAGGAGGCTTTGGAGGATTCCAGCCTCCTCTCCATCTCCACACTCCCCATCCTGAGTCAGGCAGGTTATTATTCAGTTAGCCAGGAGAGGGAAATGGATTAAAGGAGTCTGTCTGAGCCTCCATGTGGGGACAGACACACACAAAACACTCAATTCTCAAAATGGTGTTATGTAAAAAGATTGCAGCCTTGAGAAGTGTCTGACATGCTTTGGACTAGAGGTGCTGCAGTCTTCTCCTCGTTGCTCTGTGATCTAAGAAAGTGCAAGTTCTTCTAATGAGAAAACTTTCAGCACCTGTTTCTGTCATAAATACTAAATAAGCTGCATGGAGTTTCAGTTTTTCATTCTGACTGACAGCAGAAAGCTTGTCGTCGTTTATTTGCCCTAGTTTTTTCTAACTCACAAACAAAATGAACTGTACAGAAGTTGTTGCAGCATCACTGAAATGCCAAATGATTCAACGTTGTGTCACCTTACATAACCGGATAATTTCTAAGTAGAACAGAAAAGTGTTTGTTTTAATGTCAACCTGAAAATTAAGCCTAGATTTATGATATTAAAAATTCAGGCCCCACAGTAGGAACTTCAAAAAATGATTCAAATCTTTTCCTTTTTAAATAATTGTATGTCTCTTTTAAACATCCCAAATAGTTTCTACTGGATTCAAGTCAGTGAAATAGTTTGTTCTTCTTTCTCTTGTGAGATTTTGTGTTTTGCTGGAATCTTCCTCTTCTTCACACTCCTGCAGACTGTAAATTATCTTGTCAGACAGTGTTTTGGTATTTTAACAGGTGCCATCTGTAAATATCCTCATCTTATCACACTCTAATCGCTGTGCTTCACTGTCAGGACGATGCATTCACTGTAACAGTCCTGATCAGGTTCACATCAAACATGTTGGACTCCCTCTGAGCCCAACAAATGTGTCTTCATCTGACCAAAGAATGTGCTTCCAATGTTCATCAGGCTCATTTAATGTTTTCTTAGCACAGTTTTATCGGGTAGTTTTATGCCAAAGTCCAACCAACAGGGTTTATCTTCATTTCTTGTTGTCCTTACAGGTTGATATTTTGAAATGTCCAAGTTGCCACAAAAACATTGGTTTCCATTAGAAATGTCCGATATTGCCTTTTTTGCCAATAACCAATAGGTCGACTTCGTCCAACTCGTCCAATATCAGCTGATGCTAATATACGTGGGCTATTTAATTTTAGATAACATCTCGTATCTCCTGTGGTGGAATTAACACATCATGCCTAATTGTATTGTGATGCCCCATTGGATGCATTCTCAAATGCAACAAGGATTTCCAAATGCCAAATGTAAACACTGTCTGTGCGAAATAAGAAAGCTACTTCAGCCTAACTTATGGAACAAATGCCATATTTGCAAATCGCAAGTTCAGAATCCGAAGGAGACGCTTGGAAATAATTCTAAACCACAGACATATTGTTAGTCAGGCACAGCAAGCTCGTTACCGCAGTCACACTTGTTTACACGCTTCATGACGCAGTTTGATGATGTCATCATTTGTGCTCCAGTAAATCCAGCCATTAATTTATTGGCAGACAAAAAACCCAATAACAATATTGACTGATATTACACTTTTTATGCCAATATCAGGCCGATATTATCAGACATCCCTAGTTTCCACTGATAACTCCTGTGCCAAGGCTGAAACAGCTGTTGTCTGTTTTCACAGCTGGATTCTGAAAGTAGTTCACTGTCTGTGGAGTCATTTTAGGAAGATGATCTCTGCAGGAATGATTAGTGGTATTATGGCTCCTTCTATACCTTCTGATTACTACTGTAACTCTGTTTGGCAGATTTTTTGTTGCTCACGGATCTCACTGACTGATTTCCATCTTTATGAGGCCTCACAGTCAGATTTTTTGGTTCCTCTGGCAATTGTTTCCCACATGAAGCCATGATGCAGACATGCAGATGTTAATGCAATTAAGCTGATTGGAAATTACAGTTTCACTAAATTTCACTTTTACTTCTGTTGCATTGGGGTTTCTACTTTGGGATTTTAATTTCAATATGATCTTTCTGAAGTTTATGTTTTTGAATATTCATAAGAGGAAATAATCAGCTCTTCAACTTAGAAATAATTACTGTGAGGTGATTCACTTTACAATCATGTGGCATTTAGTGATTTTACACAGGGGTGCAGTAACTAGAGACTCTCAGTGTTTCACTGACTTTTACCAGAATATTTCAATCAGCTCTGCCCTTTTCAAATTAAATTCTCAGCCTCCATACGATGACCTTCGCTGTGTCTGTGCTTGTGTTGACACAAATTGCAGCCGACACTCCGATCCCGCTGTCTCAGGATGAAGCCACAGAGGCCACCATGTCATCAGAGGCCCTCCCTCTCATCTTTGAGCCTTTCGAAGACGTGACACCAGAGGGAGGAGCGGCGGCGGTTACCATGGTGCCCGGCAACGCTCAGCTTCCCGGTGCCATGGCGACCGGAGGGCTGCCTCTGTCAGACCTGGACCAGCTGGTCACCGTAGAGACCGATGGCGATGGTCCTTCACATGCTCCGCCGGTGCTGATTCCAGACTGGACGTCACCGTGGCAGACATCTGGTGCCGAGATCCTGGAGCCAATCAGCTCCTCCGGTCCGTCTGTTTCACAGCGGCAAGTCGGAACTGAACCAGAGGATCAGTCAGAGAAAGGTGAAAAATGAGGAGGATATAAGAGCTGCAACAATTAATCCAATGGTTGTCAAATAGTAAATTAATCACCAAACATTTTGATATTCGTAAAATCAGTTTGAATAATGTTTCAAAGACAAAAAAAAGTCAAAATTATCAGATTGGAGCTTCTTAAAAATGGATATTTTCTGTTTTCTTTCCTTCTCTGTGACAGTAAACAGAATGTTTTTGGGTTTTGGACAAAGTTTTGGAGACACTGATCAATACTTCTGATGTTTTATAGACCAAACAAGTGATCAAAAGATTATTTGACAATAAAATTAATCTTCAGTTGCAGCCCTTAAGAGAAGTTCACATGATGATTCTGACCTAATAATAATAATAATAATAATAATGCATTTTATTTATATAGCGCTTTTTAAAACTCAAAGACACTTTACAAAGGTAGAATATTCTGCCGTTTTTTTTTTTTTTTGCCACACTGAGCCTATTTTAGATACAAACAAACACTTTAAGAGTTCAGTACACTAAGCTGCAGGAAAAACCACATTGAAATCCAGGGGAAGTGGAATAATTTGGCCAAAACAGATCATGAGAGTTTAAAAAAGTAACTGTTCAACACATTATAGCTTCACTTTGATGAAAGTGATTTTCCCTCCAGGCAAACTCTGGTTGAAAAACAGTCAATTTAGCACAGTAAATGTTTTGTCTGTGTGTTGGAAGACTTCTCTGTCTCTCTTTACAACCTTCACAACATCCAAGTTTACCTTTTGGTTTGAATTATCCCACATAAACTGTTGCTTGGTCTCCGACCTTTAAAGTTGCGAGGTGCTTAAACTCGAGACATTTTCCCAGCAGTTGATGCTTTTATCAGCATCATCTCACAATGAAAATGTAATTCATCTTAGAACATGAGGCAGATTAGCGGTTGTTTTTGCAAGTCTGACATGTGGATGCATAGATAGCAGGAAAAATACATGCATTATGCTGCTTTGCAATATTTTCCACGTATTCGCCATGAAGATTAAGTTTCATATAAGTTACATATTATTATGCTGACTCTTATGATGGTCCACTGGCAGCTGCAGACGCTGAGTGTAGACGGAGTTAATACACAACTTTAATACACAAAGATGAGTTTTTAGTACTTGCTTAAATAAAATAACTAATGATAGTTTGTTATATGCGTGATTTATGAGGGGCTGCACAGTGAAGTAGTGGTTAGCACTTTCGCCTTGCACCAAGAAGATCCCGGTTCAAATTATCTTTCTGCATGGAGTTTGCATGTTCTCCCTGTGCATGCGTGGGTTTTCTCCGGGCACTCCGGCTTCCTCCCACAGTCCAAAAATATGCTGAGGTTAATTGGTTACACTAAATTGCCCGTAGGTGTGAATGCGAGAGTGATTGTTTGTCTGCGTATGTAGCCCTGCGACAGACTGGTGACCTGTCCAGGGTGTCCCCTGCCTTCACCCGAGTCAGCTGGGATAGGCACCAGCACCCCCCACGACCCTAGTGAGGAAAAAGCGGTATATAGAGAATGGATGGATGGATGGATGGATGGATGGATGCATGATTTATGTGGCTAAGTACATGGCTGTAGATACATTTCATGTGTTATAATTTCAGTTTGCTTGCAGTTTTAATTTAGCATAATCTAATCTGTCTTTGGCACATTTAATTTTCACAGTACTTTTAAATCTATTTTGCACATTTAATTTGTATTATTTTGAATTTGGACTTCCAATATTCTGTTTCTATTTTGAATTTTATTTAAATTATTTTTAAGTAATATTAATTTTCCATTTTAAATTATGTGTGATTTAGGTTTATTTTCCTTTAGCATTTTGTATAATGGTAATTTTTTTCTCTCTTTAATATACTATTTAAAAATTCTTGCACATTAAATTGTGTATTATTTTATTGGTGCACATTATTTTATTTTTAGAATGCATCTTTAAAGTTAATTTTGATACAAATTTTGCACTTCTAATTATCTAATATTTAGCATTTCTTTGCCAGCTTAATTTTGCATAATTGTACATGTTTAAATTTTGCTCTTTTTTGCTTTTAATTTTTTAGAAGAATTCTTTTTTTTTGCCACTTCAATTTCAAAATATTTTTACTGATGTGCAGACAGTAACATCTTTAACAGATAAAATTGTGTGCCCATATGTGTAGACCACTCCATTGTTTCCATGTGGGGACGATATACTGAAATACCACAAATTCAAAATCTAATTAAACAAAAAATGAAACTAAAATCCTCATACAGTCCTGTGCCTCTGCTAACTCTTAATTTTCTGTGGTTTCTAACATGTAGTGGCTGCGAGGACACCAAACCTTGAGGAGAACTTGTCCTCCACCGGTCCCTCCCTCTCATCCTTCCAGCATGCTATGACAACGGTAACCATGGCAACCCATCATCCAGTGCACAAATCCAGATCAGGGCTGGAGGAGATGGAGTCTGAGGGTAGGACGAGTTTTTATCGCTGACTGCAAAAGCATTTCAGTAATTATAACTTTGTGAAATGACTGTGAGCTCCTTCTGGGCTGCTGAGGAGATAATTTGTCTTAATTCTCTGCAGAGGAGCAGGACGAGGACGAAGAGGACGAGAACTCAGAGGAGTCTGTGGAGGAAGAGAGTGAAGAGGACCTCACAGAAACACCTAAAACCTCCTCAACACAGCCTCCGTACAGCCTCATCCCTCCACCTCCTGTCTGGGTTCAACGCAACCAGGGCCTGAGTACGCTTTAAATTTCATTAGAACTGGAACATAAATCACATGTTTAATTATCATACAATTACATGTTGCTGTGTTAAAACTACCAGACTACGCAGAGACTAAATTATTGAAGGTCTCACCTTTAAAACACACAGAAAGAGTCCTCAGGTGAACTGAGCTGCTAAATTTATGCTTCTTTTCTTCCAGTGCGTAGCTGGGTAGAGCTGATCAGAGAAAAGGTAAGACTGCCCCCTGCTGTCCTCACAAAGTCCTCGTTGTCCATCATCTCTGTTGTTCTTTACGTCAATCAGATCTGTAGAAACAAAAATGCTTTGTAGAATTGTAGAAAACGGATCTTTTTCCGTTTTTTTTTTTTTTTTGCTTTCTTTGGTGGCTTTAAAATCACATAACCTCTGTCTATCATAAATGTGGGCACTAAATTAGTGTGACTGGATACCACATGGAAATCAAACATTCAGTCATGTTTGAGCCACATTTACTAAGAATTACAGAGTACAACTGTTTAAAAGGTGTAACTATACACAGATCAGCCACAACATTAAAATCACTGGCAGCTGAAGTGCATAACACTAATTGTCCCTGTGTCCTGGGAGAGCTCAGTAGAGGGAGCCTGTGAGAAGAAGCTGAGGTATACGGAGCTTGCCGCCAATGCAAAACAGCGAGGCTGGAAGGTGAGGGTCCGAAGTAGGCTGCAGAGGCTTCATAGCCACCTCAACATCCAAGCTTCTCCTGGGAGATGGGAGGGCCAACTGGCAAGCAATCAAGGACCTCTCCAGAGCTGCTGAAAATGGAAGTCAGTGGCTGTGGATGAAGAGAAAGGACTCAATCTAGTCCTTCAAATGAGTAGAGGACATTTAGGAGGTGAATCTGGGATGCTGGGATTCACTGTTGAACACTCTGGAGGTGTCGTGGGCCTCTCAGCGAAACACAGAGGAAGGAGGATGCCCTCACTCACTTGACCATCCCACAGAGTCTTAGATGTCTCAAGTATGCAAGAAGGGATACAAATGTCTAGTCCTACACAACAGATCTCATTGCAATTGCTCCTGTTCAGGTGACATGTATTATGAAGCAAGTGAGCAGTAGCTTCTTGAAGCTGGAACAAGAAGAATGTGAATGACTTGCATGGGTGTCGTTTGGTGTTCCTGGTATGCATGGATTACCAAAAGTTGTCCAAGGAAGGACAACAGAGTCATGGATGCCCAAGGAACACTGATGGTGAGTGAAGGCTGACACATGTGGTCCAGTTCAACAAGAGAGCTGCTGAAAAACTGACTGCTGCTCAGATAGAAACATCATCTCAGTCATCTTGGTAAAAACAAAACCATCTAAACAAGCTTTCAAACTCAGTCTACTTCTAAGTGACTATAAGTAGAATTTAAATAGTTTACAACAGAATTGGCATAGGATACATGTGAAAGCAAAAATTGTTGGATAAAATTTTACACATACCAGACATTAGTCAAAGAGTCTAAGAGTCACTTCTGAGACTGCCCCCCCCCCATCTAATATTCTTTAGCTTGTCAATGAAGCTGCCACCATGTCGCAGTATGTTGCAGGGCTGGACGCAAATATCCCAAAATATGGGTGTGATGGTGGTATCCGGATATTTGCTTTGAGATCCGAATATTTGGATTCTGATACCGACATATCTTTCTGATCTGGAACATGTTGTCCTCACCATCACCTTGGATGAGCCTCCTGGATTGGAACTCTCCACTTTTTGGTTACTTGACCAGCTTCTCTGGTGCACTTAACTTCTTCTTTCATAAATGTTATATCTTCTGCATTTTTGTCCAGTGTCAGTGGATTGCTCTCACAACAGTGAAGGACTGAGTAACTTGGATGAAGTCTTCTTTGGGGGATCATGCAGTGTCCATAATGACACTTGTGCACCACAAAAAGCACTGACAATGGACATGTAAGCATTAAAAACGGACCATGGAGCAATGTAGTCTGGTCTAAAGAATCAGTTCTGAGTATATCATTTACCTGAGAAGAGATGGAAGAAGGACTGGAAGATGAAGAGTCAGCTGAGCCAGTGTAAGACTCTTAAGAAACCTTGGATCCTTCAGTCATGTGGATGTACCGGACACCTAAACATTGCTGCAGACTTCGTACACCCCCAAATGGCAGCAGACTCCCTTGACAGCTTTTTTTCTGCAAAATAATGTTTCCTCCCACACTGCAAACAATGTTTAGGAATAGTTTGAGGAAAAGACTTTAAGGTGTCAAACCGGCCTCCAAATGCCCCACAACTCAATCCAATCAAGAATCCATGGGGTGTTCTGCAAAAGCAAGTACGATCCCTAGAGTATCCATCTCGCAACTTCCAGCACTTTAGAGGTTCTTCTGCTGAACATTACAATATTCATTGGTGGTTTTAATGTTGTGGAAGATTAGTGTATATATGTAGTTGGAGACGGTTGACACAGACAGGATAGAGGCCGGAAGGACATAAATCATTCTTTTTTGCTAAAATATTTCAAGGAAGCAACAACAAAAGTATAGAATAACACCAGCAATAACATTAAAAGACTGCTTAAGTGATTTTTTTTTAATATTCATTAAGGGTCATTTACCCCA
The DNA here is from genome assembly GCF_021347895.1 of Acanthochromis polyacanthus. Lineage (NCBI taxonomy): Eukaryota > Metazoa > Chordata > Actinopteri > Pomacentridae > Acanthochromis > Acanthochromis polyacanthus. The sequence goes on from NC_067128.1 coordinate 6,151,114, forward strand.
ACTTTTCATGTATAATTTGGTCAAAAGAGACATTAAGTGGACTTACCAGTGGCAGAAGTGCTTCGTTACGCTTCGTTTCTTTGACTTCTTTCTTCATCCTTGGCAGGCCGGTTATGTTTCCGGCATGTTGGCCCCTGTGGGCATCGGTATAACAGGGGCTCTGCTGATCGTCGGTGCCCTCTACAGCATCAGGATGATTCACCGCAAGAGGAGGAACAGCTTCAAGCACCAGAGGAGGAAGGTCAGGCAGCCAGAGGTCAATACCCCAGTCACTTATTATTACTCTTCTTGTCACACCCTGTCCAACAATTTCATTCACTGCGGACTCATTAAGTTCAAAATTAAGTCGATGTTTTTCCTCCACAGCAACCTCGGGAGCCGGGAACCAGCCGTCAGGACCAGGCCATGCTGCTGGCCGACAGCTCCGAGGATGAATTCTGATCAGAGCCCTTCGAGGTTTCTTTAATTGGTGACCAACAGTCGAAGCTCCAGTGACGGAGGCTCGGCGAACATCCCCATCGCTACTACCGCATCTCCAATCACCCCAGCCCGTTTGGGTATCAGATCCACAGAATGTGAACCAGTTTAGGGCACAATCAGCTCCGTAAGCCCCTTTCTTTCCAAAAGTACCAATGTGAGCACTTTTCTAAATGTTGCCAGGTGAATCTAAAGGCTTGGTTCGACACTTTGACATGAAAATATAATTCTGCTGCTCTTAAAAACACGACACATAAGCAGGGATTTATTAGACGTATGAAAGTGTTGACAGTGAAGTTTTGCAGCTTTATGGTTTAAGGGGGGACCAAAGGAAGGTGTTCTGTCAGGTAATAAAAGGGCTGTAGAAGAGTTGCATTACATATAAAGTGTAAATAAATCTACTGTACGTGTACCTGACTCGGGGTCAGTTGTGTTAGTATAAATGAAGTTTTTTTTCTTGATGAACATGTAGGATATTTAAAAGGGTGTTTGCTTTTTTGCTGGGGGTTGGATTAGAAGATTGATATCACTACCACATGACAGCGAGTCAGTCCGTCCAAAGGTACCAAATGACGGCTGCCAACACTTTTAAATCTGATACAATAGTGACCTTTGGAGGTGTTAGCAGGCTGGTTTTATTGCTACTGAATAGATGCTGTACTGTTTCCAGTAAAGGGGTTGACAACAATCAGCATTTTAAAAAATTGATTCCAGATACAATAATCTAATTAAAAAATTAGGTTCTCTGGCTATGATGTTTGTTGCTTCGGGTTGTCTCTAGCTTGTCCTGCCTATAAATGTGGTGGTGTTGACTGTGTTCACATAAAGCGTCTCTATAAACACTTCGCTCTTGTGGTATTCATGGCATTTTAAGTAAAAATTCTGCAAAACCTCAGAGTTCACAAGACTGCTGACAATTTTAGAATGGCAGTGTCCAAGTCAAAGCCAATTTTTTGGTGGATTCTGGGTTGAAATTATTATTTTGGTGGTATAGAGCTTTTCTTTGTTAGGTTTTAATGTCTGAGGAAAACATTGAGAATCCCATCGGCCTCATTTTTCAGTAATCAGACAGTAAAATCCACATTGCATTGGAGTCCACATGAGCACTCCTTTCTTCTTCCCAAATTTGCACGTGAAGTAAAAAGTTTCCAAAAAGTACTTTCCAAAAGTTCCAAGTTCACGAGAGATTGCTGACGTTTTCAGAAGTAGCAAAGGTCATGGAAATTTACTTCTCGGTGGATTCCAGGTTAATACATTATCATTTTGCTCACGTGGAGCTTTTCTTTGTAATACTATGTCTGCCCAACGTGTAGATATTCCCAACAGCTTTTCATCTTTTCGTTAGGTCTTTTCATTTTCAATGTCATGCAACCTGCTTGACAGTAACATCCATGTTGAATTAGTGAATTTGATGTACACGGCTTGCCATGTTGGAAATTTTATTTGAAGGCAGACAGAAACTATACATGGCCACCCTGATGTCACCACTTAATTTGTAGACTAGCATTTTAAAGGACTGAGTTTGGAATTTAGTCATCATCATCTTGGTATTTTGAAACCAGACATGACGAGAGAGGTGGTTCTAAGTAACTGAGGACACTCCATATGCCCATATGGTGTCATGGCAGCCATTTCCTACAACATACCGCTGTTTATTATCAATTTTTCTCTAAATGGGACAATAATTTACTAAATAAACATCATAGTGTATTGAAGGAATCTTGAAACTAGTGGTTGAGTCCATAAACTAGTGAGGAAAATGTATAGCGTAGTAATAAATCAAGTGGGAAGTTGGCTCATATTCACAGACTTCTCTAGAATCTAGCTTCTTTTTGAATCGTCTCCTGCTGGCCATTAGAAAGAATGCAGGTTTCAGGCACTTCTGCATTAACTCCACATTTCAATCTATCAATATGGAGGGATAAAAGCTGAGATGTTATCTTTAAATTGAAGATATCTAAGATATAAATTAAGTTATGTGATTAAATTTGTGCCATTCTAAATTTTGACACCAAGATTTAAATTTTCACTGCAATTATCAATGAAAATGATTTCCGTCAACCCCTATTCCAGTCTCTCCTTTAGCTTCAGCAACAGATACGATTGTGGTATCAAACTTCGAATCCAACTCTCGGTAAGAAAGCGAATGCCCCACACCTTTTAGTAACCGTCACATAGTTAATTTGAATTACTGCTTGGTTTAAATGTGAAATTTGTGGAAATGCAAAATGTTTTATTCAAAGTCATTTGTTCATAGACTGTGAGAAGCACATACAAAATACCATCATCCTATAAAAGTATGTAGCATAAAACATATTTTGATGTACAATATACTGTAACTCTGGTAAGAACTCATCGCCACTTGCAAAGTTTTTCTTTTTTTCTTCTTCTAAGTGCATGATTGTTCACACATAGACTTGTTGCAGAGACTTCTTTCTACAGAATGAAGCATATCTGCTGGCTGGAAAAGCACAAACACTGAAGACAATGGAGCATATTTTCACAAGTTGAAGATTCTCTTTAGAACTATCTCAGTCGGTACAATGGTGTGGTTTTTGTGTCCTAATCTGAGAGCCGATAAACGAGAAGTTTTGCTCAACACTTCTGGCCCAGAATGTCACGCTCAGAAACAGAGAGGTTATCGTCAGATTAAGCTTTAAACTTTTTGAGGGAAAATAAAAATAGACAGAAAGCGGAAGTATTTTTAGTAATTAGAGCCATATTTGTCACACTAGTGAGGTTATTTTCTGTAACTTCATGAACCATCTGACATGCTTAACGTACAACTGCCTGTTTATATGCAACGATATTGTTTTAGGTGAGTGTGATGTAAAATAGTGGACACTTTTTCTGTCTCTTTATGTAGATATAAAACAAGGTTGTGATGGAATAAACAACTCTTTTAGATTGCGAACCGTGACTCTTTCTTTTGAAAACCACTCCACACAGCAGCAGACAAGCTTTACAGCATTAAAAAAATCAAATAATTTATTTCTGTGTTCTTTTTTTTCCACATTAAATAAAAGCTATCGGACATTTCCAGATCAAAATCAAAGAGAGGGGACGGGGAGGAGGAACAGAGGGAAACAGACATGCAGAAAAAACCTTTTGCTCTACCCTTTGCACACTTCATGGATGGCGATGGAGGCAGGCGCCCCAGAAAAGACTGCAGGCTGCCCCTGTGGTTGGTTGGTTGTGTTGCGGGGACCACTGCTTATATAAATGGTAATTATCTGACCAACAAACTGGTTTCTGGGATGGGGCGAGGGGGAGAATTTATAAATGTAGGTCAGGAATAGCACGGCGGACGTCCAGGATGAGGAAATAAAACTACTGCTGTGAACACTGAACTGGCATGTCAAGTCAAAAGTGATTCCAAACGCAGAGAGAAAACTGGAAATTCAACACCACAAGCCGTGGCTACAAACTGATATAAGATGACAAAGCCCTTCAGTCTGTGATCCAAGCGGCTGTAATGCCCATAAACCTCGTGGTACTGCCAGAGTTTCACGGGATTGAGAGAAGAAGATGCTAAAGAGACTCGTTTCCTTCAAATTCCAAAACACCTCCTTTTATCCAGACAGCTAAATTTAAAAGAACAAAACCAGCTGTCGGCGTGTGAAAGGAGCCTGAATGGTGAGAGAAGAACACAGAAAAAAGGAGAATCAAGCGTCCAACACGGGGACAGAAGTTCGAATGACGAGTTTTAAACAGGGTGATGATTAAAATCTTTGACTGTGTGATGAGCGGCGGAGATGAGCGGGGTTTTAGATTGTTTCGCTTATCGTTCGCACACCACCACCTCTGGATGGGCTAAAGTAGCACAGAAATTAAAATTAAAAATCAACCCAAGTCACCCCCAAACCCAACAGATGATTCCCAAAACAAAAACAAAAAGACATGCTCTCCATATATCTGATGAATAGAACAACACTCGTATACAAATCTGAAAAATAAAATAAAAATAAGTAATCTGATCCATTGTTCCAAATGCACACAGACAGACAGGAGTTTGTGTGGGTGGCAACTCTGTAAACATTTACTCTCCCTTCCACGTAAAATCTCAGCTGAAAAGGGGGAATAAACCTGAAACGAGGTCCTGTAGTGTCATTCAGAGAGATTCAAACTATTCGCTGGAGACTTTAGGTTGTTCTGTTGCCAATGTTTGTAGCCGACTTCACAGGTTTTACAGATGGCAGTGTCGCGCAGTGCTTTCGACAAAAGCACATGCGTCCGATTGCATTATTTGGGGCGCTACAAGCTAGAAGTGGGCGATGTGATGGCCTTTTATGGTGGACATATTTTCACACAGTTTGCATCATAAAGGGTGCTAATTGTAAGCGTGCATTTCCAAAGTTCAGTTGCTGCTAGCCTTAAGCTGCTGCAGACTGTAGCTTCCCTTCATGTTGTGGTCCTTAATGTCATTTAGTGGCATTTCCAGTCCCACAACAGAACTACAGGCCTCACTCTGCTCTACAGGAGCCCCACTGATGGCTAAATGACCGCTTCAACCATAGTCTCACATAGCCAGACCAAACACTCACAGCACTCTGTAGATAGACAACAACCACACTACTATGGATTTAATTCTGTAAACTACATAAAGCGGTCCTCAGCGGTGTTAAGCTCAGGATGCAGTGATGGTGCCCCTACAAAGCAGTGACTGTTTTGGTGGAACATTTGCACGTAGAGAGGTGAATACAGCCTTATGCAAATCTGCTGCTCGAAGGCTGTTGCTTCCCAGATTGTCAAAGGGAAGGAGGCCTAAAATGCGAAGCTTATACTCAAAGTCTACATTTGTTTTGTCAGAATCTGCAGCAGGTTGAGAACTTTTTTTTTTTTTAGAATAAGTCCGTCAATGATGGGATGGTCGAATATCTTTGCCAGATGCAATAAAACATGATTGGAGTCGGTCTGCAGATCTATAGACGCACTATAGAGGCAGCTAAGTAACAACATCAACCATAAGATGAGACAGCTAGCTTGTTAGTAGATTTCTGTAACAGCAGAGATCCGAATTACTACTACTGATCTAAACCAAAACAAGCGTAAAATCAGGATGCAGAGATTTGTGTCTTGGCCCTGAAGCCTCATTTCACTGATTATGTATCACGGCAACCATGATCATATGACTTAAAGTGAACCTGTGATTCAGATTGCGACCGTCACATGATGATCTTCACGTGATCCACATCGCCCACCCCGACTACAAGCATAACAGAAATTGCATTAACAGCCTGTGATGAAGGTTGTTTTTCAGGGTTTATTCTACCTTTAACTACAGTTTGAATCTTTTTTCATTCCTTCGCTACAACTCTCAGCACTAACTTGAGAAAATAAGGGTCTGCTCTGGTAGCAGGTCCAAAACGCAGCACCACAAAAGGCTCTGATTTTTCTGCGCGAGGAATCTGAAAGCAGAGATAAAGTCTAACAGAACGGATCCACACCACTGTCAGAACGGCACACGGACACATTCATACGGACACATACACACTGCAGCAATTTCCAAAGAAGTGCATCTGACCTTTGTTCATTTTCACCGTTAAGAAAAAAAACCACAAAAGCAGTCGAAGCAAACTTTCTTTGCCAATTAGTGTGTGCTGGAACATCCGGGTGCATCTATGACCAGTTCCAGGTTGTTAAAAATGTTAGCGAGGTTGGCTGTGCATCGAGTTAGTGCACCTGGGAAGTGCATCATGGACTCAGCCGCTCACCAGCAGCGTGAGGTTGTACAGGTGTATAGTAGACAAACCCAAATAAACTGAAAGCAAACAAAAGAATACAATATAATCTGCTAAGAATACTCGTCTATTTTCCTTTTTTTCTTATCAAGAGATAAACACACACACAGCAAACGGGAATCCAGCATTCGCAACGCTTCGCCTCTATCTTGTGCCGAGGCCGACCAGACCAGTCGCCCGTCAGCAGGCAGATCGCTGCAGTCGCGGCTGTTAGTGCTGACGGACCGAGTGGCACTTGCAAAGAGTTAATTCGGGATAATGATTAGTAAACAGACATATTTGACCACACTGTCATTGGCAAGGAGTCATTCTCTTGGAAAGCCATCGCTTTCTCCTTTTAGGAAATTTTGCAGTGGCTGGCAGTGCATTTAGGGAAAAAACAAGTTCTGATCTGCAAAAAATATATATATATTTAATTCCTCAACCGCACCTATATCAGGGTTGATTTAGTGAAAGGACACCGAAGCGAAGAAAAGGTGGCAGATCTACAAGTTGGGCAAAGTTTGAGGTGCTAATGGCGTGATTTGTTTCTGCTCTGCACCAACATGCTGACACTAAACAGAGGAAGGAGCCTCAGACCGGGTGAACCGACAACACTCCTGCGCTCACGTTAAAATAAAAGCATGCATATCTTTACAGGCTTCAGTCCTGGAGGCTGAGGCAGGTGATGGAGGAGGAAGCAGCAGCAGCAGCAACGGCGGCAGCAAGGAGGCGCTGCGCCCGCTGGACACGATGGGAAACAAAAACACACACAGCAACACGCGCTCGCACAGTCGCACAAACCAATCACAACCGCATTCACTCGAAAAATAGCCACTTGCTGTCCAAAAAACACACGAGGCGGTACAAACACGCAGTCATACCATAGCTTTTTTTTGTTTTCCATCCCCCGCCCAAAACTTACAAGGTTAAAAAAGAAACACAAAAATAAACTCCACAAATATTTTCTTCCCAGTCTGTGTTTTACCGCTCGACTTCCTTGTTTTCACGCGTTGTTGTCGGCTTTGAGTCTGTTTTGTCCTGCAGGATGATTTGGTGTGGATCCTCGCCTGAGCTGCCTCGCGTCACCGGTCGCCGAGGCGTCCAAGCTTCAAGGTCAAAACGTCATCCAGTCCCCCGGTCAAGGTCGTCCCAGAGACCGCCCTCGCTTGCTCGCCTGCCCCGTCCTCGTCACAGAAAGTATCAGGGGCCCCTTCATGAAAACATCTGGTGGGATTTTCAGTCCATTTTCTGCCTAAACAACAGTTGTTCAGAGGTCAAAGGATAAAAGGAGGGTGTGTCTGTGTGTCTATGCAAACCTATGTGCATACTCCTTATGTTTGTACACAGGTGTGTGTGTGTGTGTGTGTGTGTGTGTTTGTGTGTGTATTTGTGGAGATAAGAGCGAAATGACCAGGGCAGAGCTGAGGCTGTCAAGCTGATAGTGTTCGAGGTGAACAGCACCCGCTGTCCCGTCGTCCTCCGTCCCCTCTGATTTCCTCTAGCGGAGCCACAGTTTGAGCCGCAGCGCATCCACTCCGTTCAGGTAGTATCTGAACAGCCGCTTGTCTCTGACAAAACCCAAGTTCTCATACAGCTTCAGGGCTGATTTGTTGGTGATCTCGGTCTCCAAAACAACCTGTGGACAGAAGGAGGGACGAGTCGGTGACAGAATTCACGCAAAGTTCACCACTTTTTCCAGAAGCTGCATATGAATTCACTTGTTTCTGGAGATTAATATGCAATTTATGCTTTTTCATGACAGGATATACAGGCCGAAGAGCAGGGCTGTGCTGGTCTGTTTCATGGCCAGTTGGAATGTCAAACACGGAAAACCACACTGAAGAAACACGGCTGCTTTCACTCTGGCCTGTAGAACTGTACCAGCGATTATTCCTCAAGTGTGTCAGGATCAATGGGCAGAAATAACACAATTTCTGGAGAAATGAAGACTTCCTGGAGTGGTTTTGCTCCACTGATGGAAAGAATGTAGAAATCAAAGCTCCTTGATCATTCTGCTTCAATTATAACTATGTTAATGATAAATAAAGGTGTGGATGCTGAAAATGTTCTTGTAAAGTCTCTCTTTGTACCAAACGTTTCCTCAAAGAACCCCTTGGTTTTTGGCACATACACAGTTGTCTCTCTTATTTGGCGTGCAGAACAAATTTGTGCCCCAGTGGACCTTTGACGAAAGACGAAATTTACATCCCCTATATACCCTTGCGGATGCGGATGGCATGAACTGACCTCAACAGTAGAGTTACAAGCTTCACCACAACACAGGAAAATGTCACCATTATTGGAATTTCTTTTCTGTCATGAGGACGAGGAACGAACTGTCTTCAAAGTGCAATTTGGAACAACAGAACTAGCAAAGGCTCCCTCGTTACGTTCCAGACCCATGTTTTTAATCTATTACACAGTAAATATTGAACTGAAACTTTAAAAAAAATGCTTCCAATCAGCTCGAATTATTCCCCCTATTTATTCAGCCGTCAATCAATATCAGATTGAAGCTTTTCTGATTCAGAATAGAGAAAAACAAAAAAGCTAAATTCTGTATTTGGTTAGCTCGATGGAACATCAAGTAAAAAAGCCGACCTGTGCGGTTCAGTAGTCACGATACGAGGCACGTATGTGTCTCTGTTTGTTTGATGAAATGTGCATTAAAAAATTAGCCCAATAAAACTAAAAAGTCGAGTGCAGCTGTCAGTGACAAATGACAAGATGAATTAAGAGAATCTGCCAGCATCACTTCAGGAATTTCGGGTTTAGTGTTGCTGATGGCAACAAAACAAAAACACAGGTGGTTTAAACAGAGAACGTGCAACACGTGCAGCTAATGCAAGCAGAAATACTTCCAACATCACAAGAAGATGTCACCTGAGTGTTTGTCCTCGCAGTGTAAAGAAATGAGAGTCAGAGTTGTGTTGAACAGAGTGTGCGATGTGTGCTTGATGGCCTATAATGTGGCTATTTTTTCTATAAATATAACAAAGCTGCTTCTTTTATTTACACTAATTAGAAAACCTTCTTTATTGCGATTTGACTCTGAAGAAAATGAAATGCTATGTTCTATATGTTATCAGATTTGTGTTAAAGGCAAACAGTGGTTGCCGTTTTGCTGCGTTAATGAAAAGCACGCTGTCATTCGCAATGCGCTCTCGTAAAAATCCTCTCATTTACCGAAAACTCACCAAACTAAAAACCTTGATGAGAACTAACCTGTGATTCTTGCAAACTATTCCACTGCTTTTATGCATCAATAGGAGTTAAATCTTTGAAGTGAGCAAAGCAGCAAATCAGCGTTAAGGAATAAAAGCTTTGCACTTCAGCAGCAAACTGAGCTTCAGCAATTATTTCAAACATGCAAGAGACAGATGAATTAATACAAAGACCGACAACAACATGCTTTCACAGATACGTCATTCGGTCATAATGTGCTTACAACAAAGTGTCATTCAGTGATAATATTTGTGGGTACTCTGGAGGAAAATCTGGTATTAGCCCAACCTGAATTTAGTCTTGCAGGGGCCTGGAAGATCTTTAAACATTTATGTCATCCTTTAGAAAATAGTTAGCAGTTAGGCAGTGTTAGGAAAACCTTTTGTACGTGCACGCTTTTTTTGTTGTAGCTTCCAGGATGCAAGTAATGTCTTCTTGTCCTTCATAAAAATGTTTTTTTTGATATGCAACCAGCACCGAAGCGGAAATATATGCAGCTCACACGCTTTATGTTTTTAGAATTTTTTTTATTAAATATTTACCGTGTGTACGCATTCACGTCAGCATATAAAATAATTAATAGGATGAGTCACGGAGTCAGCCCTCTGATCTCAGCCAACAAAGAGACTGCACAAATATTACATTCTGCTTCAAACATTCATTTACTTTCTAATAATTTCAAACTGTGTGAAGGAAACGGACTGAATACGAGGCTGTTCAGAGAGAGCCGAGATTGCTGTGAGCTCAGATAAGTGAAGGGCAGAGCAGGAAAGCTGGACCTTGAAATAAAAACGGCGTATTTTTTTCCTCTTTTTGTTCACAATAACAATGCCTCGGCCAACAGCACAACTCTGTTTAGACTCGATTTTCTATGAATTATGCATATTTATTACTATGTGTGAGGATGCTGGCACAAAGCTCGCAAATGTGTGCCAATGTCAAGTATAACTCTTCTATTGTGGCTCCACACAGACAGAAATTATGTTGTTAATCAAAGACTTAATAAATGTCTAAATGTTTAAAATCTAGATTACCTCGTCACAGTCGCCTTCCACCATGGCATAGATGGCCTTTTTCACCAGATTAGTACCTGAAACAGAAGAATTCAGTGAGTGCAGGCGTGAAACAAACCAGAAGGTTGGAGGTAAATAACACTTCTTTTTCTGTTTTCTGCACTGATGCCCGTTAGTTTAAGTAACCAGATAAGCACAGGTACATACTTCATACTCCTGCTTTCATGGTAAATTTACACTACTTAATGACGTAAAAACTACTCCAACAGCACAGAAGCAAAGTGACGCACTGCTTCTGATGGGGATTATTTATATGGATTCTATTCTAATCTAATATTCTAAAGATGGAATAAAAAACACTGAAAAGAGGAAAAAGGGTTCAGCAGCTAAACATACTTCATCTAAAAAAGTCAACATCGGTGTAAATAGGGGCTATATTTAGAATATTTTCACCGCTTTTCCTTGCCGTCACACAGCTCTTTCCAAAGGGGAGCTGAAGCACTTCAAAGCCAAAAGACTTCTTTGACAAAAGCAGCGATTTTACGTCACGGAAAAAAGAAGCTGCTGATTTTCTCCTCCGTCACTCGGTTGGTTACGTTCTTAACGAGTGATTGAGGCAGCAGAAAAAGAGCAACTCCTGTGAAAATATTTTAAATATAGTGTATATTTAGACTCATATTTGTATTTATAGGTGGCTAAAATACGTTGTTGTTGCCGACTCCATTCACTTCAGGTCACTGCGGAGGTGGACAGACTATGCCTAACTGCCTCATGGAACCCTGCTTTAAAATATCTGAACATTGATAACATAATACAGTGTTTATTGTCAATAGACTCTTTGAGAAGTCCGTCCTCCTTTTTGTGCGTTTTTCTGCAGTGCAGGCTGTTGTTAGCGCTGCTGCTGGAACAGCAACTTTCCCTGCCAGATTTTAGATAGACAGACACTTCATTTGTCCCCGTGGGGAAATTTGGTTTTGCAGCAAAGTCACATGGTGTTTCTTCACAATGAAGAGAGTCACCAGTGGTCATACACATCCTGTATACGATACAGAAGATTTAAAACGATCAGACCAGCGGACATCCGGCTAATTCTTATTACCGGTTTAAAAATGCAATAACTTCAATCTAAGAGAGCGATATCATGAACCATGTGGCAATAAATCCAATGAAAAAGACGTCGGTGGGGGATTTCAGCAGCTAAAGGGACATGGACGTGCATCTAAGCCAATAGGAATGACATCCTTTTCCTGAAAAGCCATCAGATTGGTGCAGAAGTCTAGCTTTCTCCAAGATTATTTGAATTCCAATAGGTACTTTTCCACTGCAGGAACTTGTGTCAGGTGTGAATTTTTACAGGAATGGCCCCTGAATTATCCATTTCAATCTGTCCGTTTCCTTTGTGGAACAGGATTCAAGTGTGACGTTAAGTAGCATTTATTTGACTTGACTCCAGTTCTATGAGCATGTAGGAAACAGAACGACGGAAATGTGCTATGTCAGCCCGTATGGTGAGTTTTATGTTGTAGATAGCGATATTAGAGCAGAGAAGAACGGCGCTTGTTGTCCTCTTCAGGTTAAATCAATCAGCGATCAGTGTAAAGCCCGGACAGCAGTTTTCAGGGCCGCTCAGAAGCACCTAACTCAGAGTAGGCACTTTATTTCTGCCTTGAATGGCCCTGAAAGACGTTCTACAGGGGCAGATCCTGCAGTCAGAACACGCTAAAAGGTTCAGGCTGCAGTAAAACAACTCTGCAAGCTCCTGGAGTGGAAAAGTTATTATGAATGTATTGCTCCAATGACATAAAAAAATCCCACCTACTGCAGCTTAAAGTTTGAAGTTGCAACCACATTTGCTTGCCAAAGACAGTCCAAAAGATGGTTTATTTTTGTAAATGTGCAGAGAACTCACCGATGCTTTTCCTTCTGTGTTTCGAGTCCACAGCCAGCATGGCGATGTAGCCACGACGAAACATCTTCTTATGCATGTCAAGCTTACATACAATCGCTCCGACACACTCCTGCTCCACCATGGCCTGCAAACAGACACACAAACACACACACAATAAACATTTAAACCCTCTGAAGTGGCCGCTGAGAGGCCTAACGACACTTTCTCTGTCATCCTGCCAGTTCTGCTGGCTCCCCGAACTGACCCCTGACCTTTATTTCATCGCACTTCCTCTTATGTCACATGCAGCGTTCCAGAATAACCGGAACTGGGAAGTTTACGACCTTGAGGCCAGGAGGATAAACAAAGAAAGGGCAGCGTTTTTTTGTGAAGTAGAAAACCTTAACTGGACTGGGCAGGTGGAAGTGGAAGCATCTAGTTAAAGCACATTAAGTTTTACAACTCTGCTTTTTCTTATAATTGTACATGGATGACAGGAGAAGAAACCCTGACATCCCTGAAAAACCTAGAAGTGTCATTTTCTTGATTTCACAGGTATTAATGCAGATTTATATCCACAAAACTGACAAAGGTGGGGGATTTCTGACAGTTGAATGGGTTGAAAAGCCTGCCAGGAACTAAATTAGTAACTCCAAACCTGTGTGCTGCCACTGAAGGTTTTATAAGTTTTACTGTATACAAACGACTGGAGAAAAGATCCTGACAATCCATGATAGAATAAAAAGGTGTCTGTTTTTTAATTTCACAGCTGTTAATGCAGACCTACATCCAAAAATTGAACAAGTACAGAAGATCTGTGACAGTAAAATTGGAAGTTTTAGCCTGTCAACGACTAAAACACAAGCTCCAACCCTCAGTGTTGCACAAAGACCTTTATATCTCACCTTGCTCTAACACAGTTGTATACAAATAACTAAAGAAGATACCCTGACGTTGCTGATAAACTAAATAGGATATTGCTTTGAGAATATTTTGCAAGAACCAAAATTTACTGATTTCAAATCTATGTAACTTTAACTGCTCTGACATAGTCGTTTGCAACTTGACTGGAGGACATACGCTGACATCAGTGATGAACCAAAAAGGTCAGTCTCTTTATTTGACAGCTATCATTGCAGACTTAAATTCAAAAAAACAAACAAACACAGAAGATTTCTGACAATTAAATGGTTTGAATAGCCTGCCAGAATGCAAATTTACTGCCTCAAAACCTGCATAACTGTATTTGCTTTGATATAGTTGTACATAAATGACTGGAGAAAAAGGTCAGTTTCCTCGCTGACAGCTAAAAATGCAGACTTATATCTACAAAACTGATAAGTATGGAAGATTTTTGACAGTTAAATGGGTCGAGTGGCCAGTAAGAAACTACTTTATTAATGAGACGCCTATATATCTTCATTTTCCCTGCCATAGTTGTAATCAAATGACTGGATAAGACACCCTGATACACCAAAATACATCTGTTTCTTGATTTGACAGCTATTAATGCAGACAAAACTAACAAGTATGTAAGATTTCTGACAGTTAAATGACTGAACAGCCTCTTGTAAACTGCTTTAGTAACTTTGCTCTGACACAGTCGTAGACAAATGACTGGATAAGATGCCCTGATAAACCAAAATGCATATATTTCCTGATTAGACAGCTATTAATGCAGACAAAACAAACAAGTGCAGAAGATTTGCGACAGTTATATGGGTTGAATATGCTGCCAGACACCAAATTACTGACTCAAAACATATAGAACTTTACTTTCTCTGTCACTGTTGTATATTAATGACTGGAGAAAATATCCTGACATTGCTGATGAACTAAGAAAGTGTTGGTCTTTGGATGTGACAGCTATTATTGCAGGAAAAACTAAAAACTATGGAATATTTCTGACAGTTAAATGGGTTGAAGCACCTGTTAGAAATTATTTTATCAACCTGAAATCTATATAACTTCATTTGCTCTGGTATGGTTGTATATAAATGATTGGATAAAATACTCTGATGAACTAAAATGCATTGATTTGACAGCCATTAAGGAAGACAAAGTTTAAAAGTGTGGAAGATTTCTGACAGTTAAACGGGTTTAGCTGCCTGCCAGAACTATAATAACTAACTCAAAACCTATATAACATTACCTGCTTTAATATAGTTGTACACATAAATGATTGGAGAAGAGATTTTGACATTGCTGATGCTGGTTTCTTAGTTGACAGCTGATTTATATCCACAAAACTGACAGGTATGGAAGACTTACAACAGTTAAATTGATTTGGAAGCCTTTCCGAAACTATACAACTTCATTTGCTTTGCCGTAGTTGTACAAAAAACACTGGAGAAGAGATCTTTCTGAACTAAAATGTCAGTTTCTTCATTTAACGGCTAACAAGTACAGATGATTTATGACAGTTAAATTGTACATTTTAGCTTGCCAACAGCTATATATTAAAAAAAAAAAACAAGCTCCACACCTTTGTGCTGCCACTGACACATTTAAATATGAGTGTGATTATCTGCAGAGCATATCAGCTCTATGTTTAACTGCCTTTGAGATACACTGACAGGTGAAGACAAGCAATGCAGGCACACCCATTCCCATTAATACAGAGCAGCTTAAGGTAACCAGTCCTTGGAATAAATGGAATAAAGGGACTAATTCTTACTCTGACCTGAAAGTTAAACTGAAGTTAGAGGTGATTTCTTCCTGTTTTTTTACTCACCAGAAAGCAGAGCTGCGGCCAGTTGTGGATGAAGTACCTGTACGTGTAAATTGAATAAGGCTCAGACAAGTCCTTGGTGATCAGTCTCATGATCCACGGCATCTGCAGCTCGGACTCGTAGCGGACGTATCGGATGCCGTGACTGTCTCCCTCCGCTCGGCCGGGGGAGCTGCTCAGGTCGAGCCGGGCCATCTCCGCGGCCGGCGGCTGCTGCTGCTGTGGGTCGGCGCGGCTGCCCTCCCCGCCGGGCCCGACAGCGTCCGGCGGCTCGTCGCTGGGCGGTCTCAGGGGCAGCGTGTGGTCGAAGTCCTCCTTCCCTTCGTGGGCCGCCTCAGTTCGTGAGAAGCCCGGCATCCCGTTCATGCTATTGTTAACCAGTGGAGAGTGGCTGCCGTTTTTGGAGAAGGGGCTGTGGCCTTCGTGTTGGCAGTGCTCACTATTGTTTCTAGCGGCCGGAGCCCCCTCGTTGCTGCCGCTGCTGCTGCTGTCACAGTTGTCCACGGACGCTCTGGGATTGTCAGGCCGGTTTCCTGCGTGTTGGTGTCCGTCGGGCTCCTCCGAGGGACTGGCCAAGCCGTTCAACTGCTGCTGCTCTCGGGCTTGCATTTTGAGGTGAAGCGCCGCCGGGCTAGCCCTCGCTAGCATGTTCTTCTGCTTCTTCTTCACCGACCTTTTCACGTCGCTTACCGGCTGCGGCTTCGTCCCCGTGCCGGCGGGTACACAGTCCTCCCCGTGGCAAGCCGGCTCTCCGTCTTCCACCGCCGGCTCCGCGCTCCCAGCCCCGGGGAAAGGAGGAATCTCAGCCGGGGATGCGGGCAGTGCGCTACTAGGCCCAGGCGGCACTGTGGCCATCCCACTGCATTAAGGAGGAAATTCGCGCTGGGAGAATGTTGAACACAATTTCATCCACGAGGCCAAATGATATACAATCAATATACAACTTATTCGACCGAATATCGCATAAATCCAGCGCTTTTTCAGCCGATAGCGTTTCCGCTGTTCGTCGCTGCTTTCTCCTCGATTTCCCTGCTGCCGCAAAGTGTCGTCGCGCAAAACTCCATCGCAACAGACGGAGACGCTTTACGGCAGCAGGGGAACGCATGACAGTTGCAGTTTATTTTTCTGACAGCAGGATCAATTCCTGGAATTTATTGACCGCTGAAATGAAGGAAATGCGTCCTTTTTAATTTATTTATTTATTCATTTTCTTTATTATTATTTCTATTACAACAACGGGATTAACAAATCACAAGTTAAATGTACTTCTATGCTGTTTAAAGCTACACGTGATTAGATCTATGTAAAACCATCTCAGCAGTGGAGTCCTGAAAGGTGACTGCCCCGCAAGTTCATCAAGTATTGACCAGTACACAGGGGTGGAATTTACCTAAGTATATTTACTCAAGCACTGTACTTAAATACATTTTGTTGCTTATATGTTCACTTATTTATATACTTAAAAAAATGTTTTAAACTTTTAACATACTTGCTTAAGTATGTCCACATTGTGCTGGTTTCTACTTGGACTCTACTTAAATAGAAGTATTTTCCCGTTATTCCACTTTTTATTCTATGATAATTTGTGGGGAGATATTGTACTTCAACACTCTTATTATAAAGCTTCAGTTAATTTCCACATTTATTGCACATAAATAATATCAAAATTAAAATGACTTAATTACAGTGTCATTGCACATTATGTTGTTAATTTTTCCACCTTTTGTACACCACATTTTTTATCTGTCTTTTAAGTCTGATGCTTTTATGACTTATCTGTTTTATTTTTCTGTTCTTGCAACGCACCAAACTTGGGTTTCGAAAATAAAGGATGATATTGAGGATGTTAAATATGATTATTAATATTATTATTACTCTAGGCAGTTTCATTTTTTTAAACTGATGCTATTAAGTAGAATTTTAAATACAGGACTGTAGTATTGCTATTTTTCTTGAGGACATTATGTAAGCACGAGTTTTTCCACTTTCTTGGCAGCAGGGGGCTCAGACAGAAGTATTTTGCAACAACTACAACACTGCAGCTTCTCCAGCAGATGTCACCAGTAGATCAGTTTGTCAATTCACAAAATAAGTTCCTGAACTTGAGTCCATATCTTCATTAGTATCCAGATGTAATTCCACTCCACTGTTTTCCAGGGGAATAATGCATTTTTACTTTATCACTCACTGTATCTGACTGCTGAGTCTATAAACCGTTTGCAGATTTGCAAATCTCTTTTTATTGAAAGCAGTTACATTTTTCTGACAGATATATGCAAACTATTTACATCCAGAGAGTAGATGTAAAACAGCATTTACAGCACCTCATCATTGCCTTGGCATACAGGATTTCAAAACACAAAAACATTTCCTTCAGTTAAAAGACTTTGAGTCCATATTCATGCCGTCATCCCATCAAAATCGGGCCTCAAAGGCCTCACATATCTCACCCATTCCTGCCAGTGTTGCACAATGGAATCCATCTTCAGGTTTACAGTAAAGGTTATTCTTTCCATCCTATAAATTCCCATGGTTTTGTCTACCCAGTTATTTGTGTTGGTTCTTCTTGTGTCAACCATCCTTTAGTTATTGCTGTTTTCCTTGCAGCTAGTAATTTACTAAGTATCCATTTATGCTTTTGACCTCTGGAGAAATGTATCCCAAATATACAATTTTTAAATCAAATGGTAGATAAGTATTAAGAATGTGTGATATTTTTCTACTATATACCTTCATACATTGTTGGTTGCATTATTCGACTAAAACTGCACAGTTACCAAATAAATGTAGTGGAATAAAAGTGCAATATTTGCCCTTGAACTGCAGTGGAGTGGAAATGGAAAGTAAACTAAAAGCACCTCAACATTCTACTTAAGTACTGCACCTGTGAAAATTTACTGAGTTAAATATTCACATGCTTTACATTTGTAAAATACCACACTAAATAGATACTATGAAGAGCTTTTGAAGTGCAGTGGAGTGGAAGTGTCAAGTAGTAGAGAATTGAAATCTTCAAGTAAAGTACTAGTAATTCAAAGTTGTTCTTAAGTGAAGTACTAGAATAAAAATACTTTTCGTTTCTAGTAAATATGCAACATATAACACAGTGTTCCTGAGTTAAACAACTGCATTTTGTTGTCTTAGTACGTACGAATTTAATCTAATATCACACACTAAACAAGTTCTGCATATAAAACATTACTTCAGTAAAAGTACTTAAGTATTACTTTGAAAAGTTTTTTCTGCAGAATGAGCATCCAGGTGGCAGTGTTGCTCTTTTGTGTCATTCTGAGGTGGATCATTATTTGGCAAAGACATGGTGAGAAACTCAAGTCCAACTGCAGAAAACATGGAAGAAAAAGTCCTAGATAGATAGATTAGATAGATCTGTGAGTTTTCTTACAGAAATATTCTGTTTACAAATATACATTACAGAGACGGAGACGAAGCGATAGAGTGGCAGAGACAGCTCTTTTAAAGCTAAGCCTCGAGGCTGAGAACTCTCTGAAGAGCTGGAATCAGACATGCACAATCAGTTCCCCTCTTCAAATCTCCTTTACAGGCCTATCTACTTGAACAGGCTTCTCTTAATTACTTTCTCCATCACTTAGCGAGCCGAGGCCGGGACGAGCAGCGGCAGCGCTTTGCCAGAGACATTTGGCTGGTTTGAACCCATATTTATACGGGCCTATATCTGCTTTCTCACAAGCCCGTCCCGGACTCCCCCCCCCCCTCTTTTTGCTTTCATTGTACACCACTCTTGTCTCTCGGTGGCTCTACCCCTTTCCAGATATCTCCAGGGTGTCGGTTGCGTCATGTGACTGGTGCACTTGTGATTACAGCGGTTGGCACAAGCTCTAATCTACGAGGAGGAACTCAAAATACCTTGAAAAACGGCAGCGTGTAAAGAAGGTCAGCGTGGAGCTCAGGACGAGGGTCGACCCACGAGGTGTTTTTCAGGGGTGATGCTGATTATTGGTATCAGGGTGAATGAGGACCAATATTTGGATCCAATATACAATGAAAATGTTGGTGTGAAAATGTAGAATAACACAAACTGCAACAGAAATGTCATTAAAATGCTTTTATTACTCCACCAAGAAACATGGCGGAGTTATGTGATGACGGTACAGGTTTGTTTGTCTGTGTGTCTGTCTGTCTGTTAGCAACATTACTCAAAACCAGAATATCGGATTTTGGTGAAATCTTCAGGGAAGGTCAGAAATGACAAGAGGACCACCCGACTAGATTTTGGCAGTGAAGCGGCTTATAGTCTGGATCCACGGATTTAAGATTTCTGTATCATTGCGAGATAGCGGCATGGTGTCGCTGTTACAATGGCAAGTGAACGCTACGTCAGATGTTTGCCGATAAAGATATGATTGTGATCCTACTACAAATCGACTGCTGCAGATTTATCTGGACTTATCGGAAAATGTACAAGGAACAACTGAATAAATTGTGGGGTGTTTCAGAGTCCCATCAATTCCCATCACTCACTACATATTTCGGTCACGCAATTCGTATCTGGATATAATCTACACATGCTCAGCGCAAGGTCATTTTGCTTGTACGTACATCTATATTAAATGTCCACATTCAATGCTGTAGTGATTTCTGATCATCAATAACTAATAAAAAAATTCTGCATTTCTAAAAAGACCAAAAAAAAGCGGAATTTCAAACATTTCCATATGGGGGAATGAACAGCCTTTGAGGCATACTGGGCTCTCTGAGTGCTTTTCTAGTTTCTTTATGTTTTGCATCCGTTTAAACCTGGAGTGCAGGATTTTTACATATAAATGAACATTTCTCACATTCAGCCCAAACCAGTTCACCTAACGCTTAAAAAAAAGCCAATGAGCTCCAGGTAAATCTCTCTGTATTTCACGTCTTACTAAAATTGTAAATCAACTTTCTGTGATGACAGTTCTACCATGTGCCAACCAGAAATGATTGATTTTCCAGATTTAAGGAGTAAAGAAAGATAAGATTAACTTGATTCATCCCGGAGGAAATTGTTTTGCCAGAGTACAATAGACAAAGGTTTGTGAAATATACACAATTACATGCAGGTTAGTCGTTAAATAGAAATCAAAAAAGAATACAGAGTACTGTGTATGTCAAATTGTGTTTATATGGTTACTCTTACTTCCACAGGGGGAAGACAAAAGTTTAGCACTAATTTAAGGAGAAATTTTAAACCCTGACAACATGGACACTAGACATGGACAACGGAGCAGTTGTCTGTAACTTGTGTATTTTTGTCAGACAACGTTGGAGTTTTTAAATCCAGATTTAGCGACGCAGAGCAGCCGCTTGGAAATCACTGCTGGTTGATATGAACGTTAATGAACCTCATTTTAGTCTGTTTCTTACTTGACAGGTAATATAACAATAGAAACAGAAAAATCCGTAAATGAGAGCAGTTTTATTGGGAGTTTAGGTGTATGAAAACATGGCATATGTGAGCACAGAGAGCAGGAGAGAAGTAAAGTGATTCCTCCTGTTTGTTAATAGGTAGTGTCTACAGATACGGACCGTACCCGTAGCCTGTGGGCTACGGATACGGCACTTTCCATTTGCCAGACAGATACGGACCCGTACGCGAGTCTCGCAAGTCAAGAAGCTGCTAACCACTGCAAACTGTTGAAAGGTAAGCAAAGGTTAAGGTTAGGGTTAGTGTTAGGGTCAGGTTTAGGGTCCGTACCTGCAGTACCGATGCTACGGGTCCATACCGCTAGCGTCTACCGGGAGTCACGTGACCAGATCTCGCGTATCTGATTGGCAAATGGCAAGTGCCGTATCCATAGTCCACAGGCTACGGGTACGGGTCCGTACCTCTAGCAACAACCTTGTTAATATTTCAGGTGTTTGTGGATTGCAGTGTGTTGCCAGAGAAACTCAAAACAGTTTACAAACCATCTTTTTATCCGTAATAATTTGAAATGTACTCATACTTCAGAAGCTTTTACACTGAACCAAATGTGTTGCTACTTTCTAATACTGTAGTGGTTAATGCAACTGGAGTCAAAAACAGCTGATATCATGACATGACAAAATGTGACACTGAAGAAATACATCTATTATAAAGAACTGAAGGGGAAAAAATTCCAAGTACAGATGCCTGACCGTTAAAACCCCCTCGCTAGGGGAAGAATGGACTCTAAACGCATGATGATGACAGTAGGTCCTCGGTTTACGACGTCCTCGACCTACAGCGTTTTGTTGTTACGTCGGAATTGGTTACGTGGAACTAGTTGGCGAACAGAGTGAAGAAATATGTCATCATGTGGCACTATAAGACAGCTTTGTTTACTTTCTCCACCTACGCCACTTTGGATTGTGCTATATTTGCTAACTTTTTCCCTTCATTATGGCACCAAAGCGTAAGTCAGACTCTTCTGATGACAGTGCTTCGAAGAAAAGGAAAGCCATCTCCATGGAAGTGAAATTAGATAGAATAAAACGCCCCGAACATGACTTTTCTGAAGAAGTGATCGATATTGTGATGTACGTAAGTTCTTTGTTTACATTTTCGCCAGAGTTCTGACTTTCGTCGGGCTGTAGCAACGGAACTCCGATGTAAATCAAGGACCCCATGTATAATGATGTTGATGCATTTTCAGCCTCAACATCATTAATTTTACAGACTAATAATTTAGCAGTTCGGATACAGAGACCTGAGTCAGAGCCTAAGTTGATCATTTTGAAATTAAGGAATCTATTTAAAAACTACAGACAATGGGAAAAATTGAGAATAACCAATCTGACAATTAATTGTCCCCTGGTCAGGAAAACCCGGTTTGACACTGAAATCTAAATTCCCTCGTCCTTCGAATCCGTCTCTCTGTTTGTGTGAACCGGTCTCAGGGGCTGAAGGCCAAGCTTTGGAGCTCCATCCTCCCTCCTTCTCCTGCCCATCACGTTGGCCTGCTCCCCTCACTCCTCCACTTCCCCATGTCCTCCTCGCTCTCTCTCTCCCTCTTTTTTTTTTTTTTTTGTCTGGCGTCTGGTCCACTAGAGCTGTATTTAATTAGTTTCTGTTGGGTTAATTAGGGGCTAAAGTTAGGGGGTCGGACCAGAACAAAAGCGGGTCAGGCTGGACGGATGCAGGTGCTCCGGAGTGGTTGCCAGATTCCACCGTTCAGATTAAGATGGCTGCAAATTGTCTGGAGTATTGGAGGAGAGGGAGCGACCAGAGAATCGCAGGGGAAGAGGAGGTTTTCCGCCACATATGGGATGGCAGCTCCTTATACGCCCGTGCTGGCATCATTGTTCTTATTATGTGATGAATTTCAGCGTCCCTTCTTTGCATTTTCCACAAGAAACCATCTCGATTCATGTGTCTCCCTCTCAAATTACACCGGTTGATCTAATGTATGGCGAGTGATGTGTTTGCCAGCCTGTTTCCCGGCTGCTGTGTTCATATCGCCCACTTTTATTCATGTACGAGTGGCAGCTTCACCCCTTTTTCTGCTTTGTCGCTGGAAAAAAATATGTGAGGTGGACATCAAACGGAACAATCCAGACGAAACAAGTGAAGTATACATAAAATGTGCGGCCTGTGAAGTGAACATCAGTGCTAAGAGAATGAAGTGATCACATAAATGAAACAAATGCAGTTTTGGGGCTGCTGCACATTGAAGATTACCCGTTTGGTATATTTTTTTGCAGGATATGTATGGACTATATGTGTAAGTTTGAGATGCGGTTTGACCTTTTCCCATGAAGATGAAGAGGGAGCAGATACGAGAGGAAGAAGAGGAGGAATCTCTGGCGTTGGCCGGAGCCCCTCGGTGAAGGAGGGTCCTGGGGCCCTTTAGACAGGCGCCAGCCCAGCAGGGAACCAGAGACAATCACGCAGCACCAGATTCAAGCCACAGAGATGGAGGGATGGAAGGGCGATGAGGAGACGCAGAGGGGAAGATCGAGGAAGGAGGAGGAGGAGGAGGAGGGGAGAAAGACAAAGAGGGACAAGGCGAGGAAGAGGTGGAGGACACGGCAAGGAGGCGAGCCGAGAGGTCCGGGCGGAAACGAAGCGACGGATCAAGAGGAGGTGAGGGGAAGAAAGAGACGAGCTAGAGGGAGATAGCTCCTATATTCCCTCTGTAACAGTGTTTATCACCGGCCCAGATCGTGGCGTATGAACAGTGATCCAAGTCAACCATCTGCTGAGGCTAGATAAGCCTGGGAGAGCTGGGTATTGAGCTGTCACTCAGGGAGGAGTGCAGGGAAAGAAAGAGAGGAGGGGAGCGAGAAACAGAGGAGAAATAAAGACAGCACAGAGTGAGGGAGATGGAGAAGGAGGGAGGCATCGAGGGAGGCAGGGAGGGAGGGTCTGTGCAAGGTAGAGGAACTGAAAGGAGAAGATTTGGAGTGGAAAGCATCCGTCTTGTTACAGAAGGACTTAACGTCAAATTGATGTCCAGCCCCGTCCTGCCTGATGGAGAAATAATCCCTCAGTTAATAAGTGGAACAATAAAATTATTTGTTTTCATCTTCTTCAGCCCACGTCCTGCACGTATATACGCTCCTGCATCCGCTCACATCCCTCCTTTTGATGCCTGTTTGTTTTCTGTCACTATAATGCAAATGCATATTCACACACGGCAGTAAATCTGAAGCAATAAACGTACCAGGTGAGGTGTGTTCAGAACTATGGAAGATTAACAAGCTGGGCTGATTAATCGGCACAAAAGTCCGTTTTTCAAGACAAAAAAAGTAAAAAAACATGTTGATCTCAGCCTCTTAAATGTGACTATTTTCTGGTTTTAGATTGAATAACTGTGGCTTAGACGATAAAATGATTTGTTTTCATCTTCTTCCATGTCTTACATGTATATATGTTTCTACATCCACTCATGTCATTGCACATGTCATGAAATCTGAAGCAACACTGCAATAAATTTATCAGGTGAACGGAGTGCCTGCTATGGAGGATCTCCTGACTGGGTTGATTAATCTGCACAAAAACTCACCATCACTATTTAAATCAGTTTGAGTGACTTTTTACGACCAAAAAGTCCAAACACTTTGATTCTAGCTTAAAAGATTTAAAGATCATTTCTTTGGATTGTGGCACTAAAATAGTTCTCCTCTTCACCGGTGCACTCACATCACTCCTTTTGATTCCTGACAAACATGCCATCAAATCTGAAGCAATTCTACAATAAATTTACCAGGTGAGCTGTGTCTCCAGTATGGAAGATAAAAGACTGGGCTGATTTATCATCACAAAAGCCTAATTTCTGTTGCTTTGGACTACAGCTGCAATGATTAATCTCAAACTCACCATTTTGAGTTATATTTTAAGACATAAACAGTCATATAACTTTAATTTCAGCTTAAAAAAGTGAAGATTTTTTTCATTTTAGATTGAAAATCTCTGTATCATGGACGATAATATGACTTATTGTTACATTCATGGGCCCACGTCTACACACACTCCTGCATCCACTTGTTTGTTTCCGTCACTAACACATGTATGCAAGTTATAAACTTTAAAGCAATTCTGCAATAAATTTGTGCCGTTTAAGTTGTGTCTCTACTGTGGAAGATTAATCTGCACAAAAACCTTGCTTCTGTTAGGTCGGATTATTTGATTTGTTGTATTAACTATTAACTTGACTTACAACTATTCTGAGTAGTGATTAATCAGTTTGAGTGATGTTTTAAGACAAAAAAAGGTCAAAATTTGTGGTTTCCAGCTTAATAAATGTTATTATTTTCTGTTTTTAGACAGAATATCTTTGAATTCTGAACAATAAATGCATTTCTGCATCCACTCATGTCACTCCTAGTTTGTCTTTCATCATTAGAATTCACACACATTTAAATTTGACTTTAATTTAACTCTGCAATAAAACGACAAGGTGAGTTGTGTCCCCATAATGGAAAACTGGGATGATTATTCTGCACAAAAGCCTTGGTGTGAAAAATATTGCATTGTTTCAAGACAAAAAAAGTGACAATCGTTTGATTCCAGCTTTCAAAATGTGACTTGCATTGAATATTTTTGGATTATGGACAATGAAGCTGTTATTATCGTACATATATATGCTCCTGCATCTCTTCCTGTCACTCCTTCTGATGGCTGTTTGTTTTCTGTCACAGATATTTGCACGTCATGAAATTTAAAGCAACTCTGCAATACATTTCCCAAGTGAGTTGTGTCTCCATCTGCACAAAAAGAGACAGTTTTTATGAAATTAATCAGTTTGAGTAATGTTTTAAGACAAAAAAGTCAATATTCATTGATTCCAGCTTCCTAAAGGTGAATAATTTCTGGTTTTAGACTGAATATCTTTGGGAAATGGACAATAAAACTGTTATAACTGCATGTATATATGCTCCTGCATCCGCTTACGTCACTCTTTTTGATGGCTTTCTGTCACGTATACTTGCACATGAATATTTGAAGCAACGCCGCAATAAATTCGGCAGGTGAGTTGTGTCTCCACTATGGAAGATTGATTAAGCCCCATGTGCAGGAGATTAGCTTAATTCCCACTTAAACATACCCCTTTAAAACCACTTTATGTATAACTATGAATGTCAGCGTGTGTGTGAAAGACAGACAAAGTAATAAAAAATGAATCTGTCCCTTTCAAGTCGTACATACATCGGAACCCAGCTCGGATCTGTGTGTTTATAGTGCGATACTGTGGTAGTACGGGGGTGTGAATTAAGGCCGGGAGGGGGGTCAGGCCTGAGAGTGGGGGTTAGAAGGGGATTAGCCGGGGCCAGTTGGATCATTTTACAGCCGGAGGACCCCCCTTCACCCTCTGCAGTCTCCTGGACAATGAGGATTAAACTCCTCTTGTTCCTCAACTCCGAAAAAAACGGCAGGACGACAAAGACAGTATTCCTCCCGGGTGCCCTGGCTGAGGCTGGGAGCTGAGAGGAGGGTGAGGGGAAGAGGGGGAGGCAGGGAGAGGAGGCAGGGGGTCCATCATAAAATTAATCCCTTCACAGTTTCCTCTGGGTGCAAAGTGAGATATGAGGCAGACATGTCTAATGAAACGCTACAGTCATCTCAGGGCACAGCGATAAAGGCGCATATTAAACTAATGGAGCTCGTCATTAGTGGCTCCATTAAGCGGATCGAGATGCTCTGCTTTGGTGATCTGCACCCAAGATGAATCCAATCCAGCAGATTCCACCCATGCAGCAGTTAGGTGATGACATTTAAGTTCATAATCCTCACTGTTCAGAGTATGACAACACGCACTTTAAATTTGTAATTTACAAAATAGAGGAATAGTTTGATGACTTCTTTGGTTTCATCAATATCACTTTCAGTCATGGCTTAGCTTAGCATAAAGACTGGAAGTGAAGGGAAACTGCTAGCCTGGCTTCATATTACAGTACAGAATCCACCAAACAGCACTTCTAAGTTAAGTGTAAAAAATACAACACCTTACCTTTAGTTTAGGGATGTCCGATAATGGCTTTTTTGCCAATGACCGATATGCCGATATTGTCCAACTCTCAATTTCCGATTCCGATATATACCTATACTGACATATGTGAGCTATTTAACTAATTGTTAATAGCATCACATACCTCCTGTCGTGGGATTACCACATAATGCTTAATTTTATTGTGATACCCCATTGGATGCATTCTCAAATGCAACAAGGCTTTCTAAATGTAAACATTGTCTGTGCAAAATAAAGACTACTTCAACTTAAGTTATGGAAAAAATGCCATATTTGTTTATTTAATTGTCTCAACAGTTCACCCTCTCCCTCCCTCTGAGTTTACTACAATGTGGCAACTATACTGTACAATTTTGAAAGCATTATTTTATCGGTTTTCATGATAGGGAAAAAAACCCGACAACAATATTGATCGATATTACATTTTTATGCCAATATTGGCCGATATTATTGGACATCCCTACTTTAGGTACTTACTACCAGAGCAGATCATTTTGATGCTTCAGTTTCTATTAAGATAAAACACACATAACATCACATGTTCATCTGTGAGCTTTAGGTGAACTGGTTATTGGATTCTTTTACTTTGGACAAGAGATGTGCAATTATTCAATTAACTGCCAACTATTAAATTAATCACTGACTGTTATATTCAGTGAGCCAGTTTAAGTAATCTTTTAAAAGACAATAAGGCTAAATTCTCCGATTCCAGCTTCTCAAATGTGAATATTTTCTGGTGTCTTTCCTCCTCTGTGAAAGTAAACTTAATATCTTTGGGTTGAGGCCAAAACAAGAAATCTGAGGGTAAAATTCTGAGCATTTGTCACCATTTTCTGACATTTTATAGACCAAACAACTAACCGAGAAAGTAACTGATAGATTAATGGATGGTGGAAATAATTGGTAGTTGCAGCTCCACTTTGGACAGAACTGCTTCCTTAGAGTTTGGGCGGCCTTGTTTCAGGATACATAAACATTCACACACATTTTGCATTCGTGTGTCAATGTCAACGTGAAGCAGTGGGCCTTTCTTTTAGTTGTAAAAAATACAACGGAGGAAGAACAATGGCCAGAGATGTCGTCGACTGGACAACAGCTGCTAACAGACATGATTGGATCAGCAGCACGTGAAGGTCATCGTCCAAGCTGATAGTGGAAGCTTTGTTATTTTAGAAAACTGTCATGTGAGAGGAGTGTGGTGAATCACGGAACACCTGATGTACAACAATGCAATAAAAACCCAATCAGAAAGGGAACATGGGTGTCTTTTCTACAGTTTCCAAAAGTCTTCAGACTAAAAAAAAAGTCTCAGTTTTATGTGTTCTTAGACACCAGACCAATGTGGGCGTAAATGTAGCATAAAATGTATGTGGATTCAGGATGCATGATATTGGACAGAACTGACTGATATTTTGTTTTTCTGCAGTATATATTGAAAGATATACTGGAGTGAATAACAATTTGGAAAGAATGCATCACTGTAGAATCGACGGTGGAGATTTTGTAGGTGAGAACATCTGCAGACCAAATAAAAGAGTTTTTAAAAAAAGCTTCCTTATGTGTCATAACACTGGTGTTAAGGCATCCAAATTTGTCGTGCTGATTTCAATGTGTGATTTCAGCTGACAGACAGCCTGTTTTTAGTCAACATTATTCTTTCTGTAGCCAAATTATTTCCATGTACCAGATTTGTTACCGTTTCTCCCTCATTCAGATGCACATGTGGAGAATGCATGTCAACAAATTCTTTAACAATGTCTTTTAAATAAAGTTAACAATGAGAAAATCAAAACTGTTTAAGTCCTCTTTATGTGTCAAGCAGCAAAAAAGTAGTTGCATGAAGTGTTTGACTTGATTTGCCTTTTCATTAAGCCCTGGTGTGGATGGATCCAGTCTTTAAGCTAAGCTAACCAGGATCTGGCTGGTTATTGCTTCAAAATTTACATTGCAGGACACAAATCCCAGGTGCAATGTATCATTTGAACCCTCTGTGAACAAAACGCTTCCCCAACTCAGTAAATTGAGGGATAAATCCGGTGTAAAAGCCCAGCGTTGAGCCGTGTGTGATCATAGCCTGAGGCCTGGTGATTAGGGATCCCCATGCGGCAGAGTGTCCACCCAAGGACGTACTACTGGGCTCAGTATGTGGCAGAGTGTCGGGCTTCCAGAAGTGTTTGCAGTTACAATTACTGTAACAATCGCTGCCTCTTCTACTTCAGGGGATCGAGCACAAAAGTAATTTTTGTGATGTTGTGATGCAGAGAGGATCAAAATTTACTGGTCAACATCCAAGTGAGAGGAGCACAATGAAAGAGGAAGACAAAGGAAACAGAAGTCTTTTGGTTTTTAATCTGAAAAAAGAGGAATGTAAAGAGAGGAGTGAAAAAGAGAAGGAGGGCGAGCAGCAGCACAACAGAACCAAGGGGGAGTTGGAGGAGAGGAGGGGCGCTTATACACAAAAATAAAGGGGTTTCTTTGACCCCCCAAAAAAAAAAAAAAAAAAAAAAAAAAAGAGCAAAAGAAAAGGCTCTTCTCGCCTCCTGGATGGAGTGTCAAACCCAATCAGTGTCTGGCCTGGCAGCGCTGCTCGTCTCCCAGGCATCGGCTCACAATGGAGGCGATCCGAGGCCGCCACACCTCTCACTTCCAATCTGCCTCCTCCAGGACGAGGCCTGAAAGCTGAGGGCCGACAAAGCAGCTCCGATGTTCAGACTCTCATAAAAAAAGCCCCAGTGCGACAAGAATTGGATTAGCCAGCAAAAGTAAGAAACACTCTCACATCAGTTCACGTCGATTTGGACAGTTAATATCAGTTTTTATTGTCGGGAAAAGCTGGAATAAGTTGAGGCTTTTGGAGAGGGATAAACGTCCGGTTGTAGGTAGGCATTGTTCTTAAAGATGCTCAGCAACAAGAATGGGACTTAGTGTCAGGGTGTGTATGCATAAAGCCAAACACAAACATGGATAAACTGCACGAGCAACAATCCCCGAGTGCTAATAAACGTGAGCAACAAGGCTTGATCCCTTAAAAAAAAATGAATAGACACCCCCCTTTGAATCGCATTGTTGAGCAAATCCTGTATTAAAAGGAAAAAGGGTAACTCTGCGTTTATACTCTTGAAGACTTTAGTTAAGCCAGAGCCGCCGCCGCCACTTTGCAGCTTCGTCGAGTAAATCCTGCAGTTCAGTGGCGATTGGCTGAAGCCGAAGGGGCCATCGTTTTCACACGCTTCATCTCTCGCCGCCTCCCCCCCCCGGCTGCTGTTTACCCATCAGCAGACAATGGCTGGTTACTGGCAATTAAACAGCATTTTCTGAGGAATCCGTGGCACTAGGTCTAATGGCATTACCGTTGGATGATTCAATCCCTGAATAGTCAACAGGATTTTGCCTCTCACCAGGAAAATACTGCTTCATCGAATTACCCGTATTACATAGATTTACCCAAAGCTTATGATTCAGGGTTCACAGATTACCGCGGAAGGAGCGACAGTAGGCCAGAGCGGCGACGACTCCTTCCACCCAACAGATTTACAGATTATTAATTTGTTTAAAAACTCTCTTTTTTAGAGTTTAATGCAAGACAATGCATGTATGACACACATCGTGGAAAACACAAGAGCCAAACTGCACATTGTTGGCCTTTGACCTTCCGCGGGTCGAGTCGAGCCGGGCAGCTCGAGGAACCAGGCGGGATCGGCCAAGTCCATTATCTCACAATGAAGGGCTAATTACCGGGCCGGCAAGCCTCAAATCACACGGCAGCAGACCGCCTGTCTCTGTCCTCCGCTCACCCAACATCTTAATTGCTCTTTTATTCTCTCTCTGTTTTCGCCGTGCTTCTCTCCCCGACTCGCTCCTTCTCTCGCCTCAGCCATTTCCGCACATAAAAGCGAGATGCTAATTGCCTGCTATGGAAATATTGGGCCCTGTGATTAGCCCGGCAGAAGGTTTTTGGCTGGCCCGAGTCTTTGCGAGGGACCGTCGGAGCCAGAGCGTCAAAATGGAGAAACTCGACGACGGTGGTGAAAGGAAATCTGTATTTTTTTTGGCTGTCATTTGCATGCGGAGCGAGGTTGAAAGCACGAGGGCTGTTATTGTGCTCCAGTGGCAATTTGTCAGAGTGCTATGTTGGCAAAACGTTGACAGAAAATCAGCTTGAACAAAATTACAGGAAAATTAGTTCAGCTACTTTCAGGCAGAGTTGGTGACGGTGTTATGAAAGAAATTATTTCTATCCTCCCCTAATGGTTTAAAAATCTGGACGGTGGTGAAATATTCATCTGAAATACTGGAATACTGAATTATTACACACTGTAAAAAGTGAAGTAATGCTTTGAATGAACCTCATCTATCTTGGTGATTGTGGTGAATTAGTTTTGTGTGTTCTGTCCACTTAAAACTATAGTTAACTTCTGTTCTAATTTCAGCGAAAGATTACTTCAACTCTGATTACATAGTAAAGAAAACCAAAAACAGTTGTTGTATATTTTACAGCATATAATTAAGTTGGAAAAACAAGAAACTTCATGTTGTTTTTCTTCAGCCAAAGTGCAAAAGTTATGCTTACTATTCCTTTATCATTTACACATTACAACTTACAGATCACAGTTTATCTACAAAGACACAAAACATTTAGTCACAGGTATCTGGAACTGAATAATCTACGGTAGTATTTTACTTTATGATCAAAACCACTTTTGTCAGACAAAGAAAGACGAAAAAATAACAAAAACAAGACAAAATATTGCAAAAATTAGATGCAAAATGACAAAATTGAGAAACAAAACTAAAAAAAGTTACAAAACAACAAGAACGAGACAAAAAATTACATGAATGACAAACAAACAAAAATGACAAAAGCGAGAAACAAAATGACTAAAAAGTAGACAATACCACAAGTGACACAAAAAACACCAAGACACAAACGATACACAAAACAACGAATAAATCAAAACACAAAATGAAAAAATGAGACAACAAAAGCAAGACAAATACGAAACAAAACGACAAAAACAAGAAACGACAAAACAAGAAACAAAATGACAAAAACATGAGAAAAATGACAAGTCAGACAAAAAAAACCTGACAAAATATTACAAAAATGAGAGACAAAACGATAAAAGGGAGCAACATAATGACAAAAGAGACAAACGACAAGAAACAAAACAAAAAAGAGGAAAATATTTCACAAAAAATGGACAAATAACACAAACGAGCCAAAAATTACACAAGCATGAAACAAAACGACGATGCACAAAACAATGAATAAAGCCAAACACGAGAGGACAAAAGACAAAAAAGCACAAGCGAGACAAAAAGGAAACACAAAACAACAAAAATGTGAGAAAAACGACAAGTCAGACAAAAAAAACAAACAAAAAAAGACAAAATTATACAAAAATTAGACGCAAAACGACAAAAGAACAACTAGCAATCTAGTTTTTTACTTTATTTCAAAAAAACTTTATAGTTTTACACATTTACAATTTGCAGTTTATGTCTTCTCTGTAGGTTTTACACTTTGAGGGCCGGATTGGACCCTCTGAAAGGCCGGTTTAGGGCCGAATGTTTGGCACCCCTGATTGAAATACAAAGTTAAAGTAACCTGCGTGAACGTACAAATTTCTGACACAAGACTGATGTCAAACAATAGAAAGATGAAAAAACACCAAAAAAAACCAAAACAAACAAAACCGATGTGATCACAGTCGTTGATGAATTTCTATTCAGGTGGAGTGTTATCTACATTAACCCTCATTATTTTCTCCCCCCTCACCTCCACGTATTATCTCCATCAGTAGGTAATTAACTAATAACCATCCAACAACACAACAGGGGCTTGTTAATGAACTCCATCTTGAGATTCATATATTTATGGAAATGAGCCTCAGTGGGGGAATTTGCAGGATCCTTTAACCATTTTGACCAAAGAGCAGCTTCTTTTACAAAATATCATCAGAAAGAAAAGGAATTTGACGTTTTTTAAGCGTGCATGCTGCAAATTTGTCCCATAAAACACATCAGCCTTCTCTTTCTGCTGTTGTAATTCCTCCTCGGTGACCTTTTTCTTTATGTTTTAGTAACTTTGACTCAGTTAGAGTCATCTGCCATTTGACCTCGGCTTTGTCCCAGAACCAAACCAAAGCTTTTTGAGAACCTTGGCGGATATTGAAATGCTCTTTCAGATGAGTTCTCTTTGCGGCGCTTTGTCCGAGACGTTGGAAAAGATGGAGAAGGAGGAGAGAGGCCGGTTTTTCCCAACGGTGGCAGCAGCAGTGGAGTGGTTGATAGTGGTGGTGTTGGAGGAGGTGGAGGGGTGCAGGTCGGCTGTTCAAAGGCTGGCTTTTTACATTGTTGGTCAGTTGGGGATTAAGGTCCTCTGTTCAGCAGAATAGCCCCTCTAATTAAAAAGGATAAGAAGGCAGAAAAATAGCGAGAGGCACGGGAGGAAGCAAAGAGAGAGGGAGAGGGGGAGAGCAAATTTGCAGAGAAAAGAAAGAAAAAAAAAACTGTTTTCAGTGTCACTCCTGCAGCCGGGGCCCGTCGATTCAGACTGGATTAACTTTACACTCCTCCTCCTCATTTCTGCCTGTCGCTCTCTCCACGGTCGCTTTCTGTCTCGCAATTTCCGAACTTTACTCTCCACATGCACTTCATTCTCCTCGATGTATGCGTTCAAAACATTTAGCTGGAAAAAAGCGACGTCTGTATAATCTTTTGAGCAAACCTTCATGTGTGCTGCAGCTACAGACATGAGCAGAGTTTCTGTAGTGACGCATTACGAAAAGTTGACGCAAACAGCAAAATTCTCAAAAAAAAAAAAACATTATTAAAAGCTTTGAACTTCAAGATGACTGAAGGCAGTTTTTGAGAAAGAGTTTTGAGTTTCATGGGCGATGGAACAGCTTTTGATAATAAGTTTTTGTGCACCAACATTTAAAGGGCACACAACCCCAGACTGGAGGACATAAGAGTTTTTTACTTTTGTGACTTTTTTCAAAATGTTGAATTTCATATTGAAATTCACGGTCAGTGGCATTACCATATATGGTTCTTTGCCCATTAGTGGTTAAAAAAAACATTTCAAGAAATGTACATATCGCTTAGCACAACTGTGATAAAATGTGGGAGTTTCGTCAACTAACCATGGTTAGTTTTGACTTTTCCACTGCAAATATGGAAGAGGAGCGAACCGCAAGCCAGTCTTTTTCCAACTTTAGAGAAAAGAGAAAGTCTTATACATTCCAGGCCTCTGCTGATTGGTCAAATGCCACGATGTAGGGTGCAGTAATGTAGAGTAATCTTTGCTGATTGGCTGGGTGAGAACCAGCATCACTGAGAGGCGGAACAACGCCATATCTAATGTGTGCAAAAGTTAACAAATATGATCACTTGCCCCATGAAGGGCTACCTCATGTTGCAATAAACACAACCAACACCAGCTGGCATGATAAGAATAATTACAGTTTTCTCAAGCCATCTTTCCAATTTTTATCTACATTTCTCTTTACTCCATGTGTAATATACGCTGTAAGATAAATTCCCAAGAAAAAAAAAATCCAAAAAGGTTCCAGAGATAAGAAAAACATGTTGAAAAACAGTGAAATACCATAACATTCAAAACTGTAGTATTACAGTCATACAGCGCCACCCTCTATTGCTCCAAATCAGTTACTGAAGACAAATCTGAACCACATTTTCTTTGGTCTTACACCTTTTGCAATGTTTCAAGAGCCTGCTTAAAATTTGCTTGACAATTACATGGAAACGCAGTGAGTGCAGCAGCTTTAAAGCAATAATACCATTAGATCCACATTGAAGGGGAACTTCGGTTTTTTTCAACCTGGGGTCTGTTTTCATATGTCATTTCATACAAGTGAGTGATGCAGAAATGAATTTTCGACATAGCTCCAGTATTTAGCCAGGCAGGCAGCTTAGCAGCTCAGCTAGTAGCTCAGCTAGCGAAAAGTATGGGGTAATTGGCCCCCCCGCGTCAAAGGCCGCCCTAACGTGCTTTTTTTCCCCACACTTACCGGCTCGGATAGTCTCAACGAGCGTCCCACAACAAACTAAAGATGAGAAGTGAACGAAAACCTCCACATTACCTGCCGATCGCTATTTGTTGTCGTCTGTATCCAAAGCTCAGGACGCTAGGAAGCAAATCTCGTTCCAAAATCGCGCGATAGCTCGCGCCGAAACATGTGATTTCGGAACGAGATTTGCTGTTTTCGTTCACTTCTCATCTCTAGTATGTTGTGGGACACTCATTGAGACTATCCGAACCGGTAAGTGTGGGGGGAAAAAAAAGCACGTTAGGGCGGACTTTGACGCTGGGGGGCCAGTTGCCCGATACTTTTCACTAGCCGAGCTGCTAGCTGAGCTGCTAAGCTGCCTGCCTGGCTAAATACTGGAGCTATGTCGAAAATTCATTTCTCCATCACTCACATGTATGAAATATCATATGAAAACAGACCCCAGGTTGAAAAAAAACGAAGTTCCCCTTTAACCCACGTTGACTGCGCAGCTCTGACAGCCAACGGTTCTAAAATCTTCTATGAAAATGTGGACAACCTGAGAAACTGTTGGGAAGCTCACTGAAAAGCAGTGGTATTAACTGTAATATTACTTGTAAATGCAAGAGAAGTTTGAAATATCTTGAGTAGTTTTCATTGATCCTGGAGATGGCAACATACTTTTGTGGATTCTATCTACTAAAAACTATATTACCAGTTTCTAATTTCAGTGAAAGTGCAACAAATTCTGTTTGCCGTGTGTCCAACGTCCTAAAGTGCACATTTCTTCAAAATATTTACTGCAACTCAACCTCCACTTTCTTTGGGTAAAGAAAATGAAACAACAAACAACATTGTGTTTTACATTTTACTTTGAGGTGAAAGCTGGAAAAGTCAAACTTCAGCAATGTAAAACTGTTATTTTGCATTGGACAGCTCATCAGCTAAGTGTATTTGATTCAAAGCAGTTAATGGAAACGGAATAATTCTTACATTTTATTAAAAAATTTGCAACTTTCCAAAAGTTTGCTCAAATTTGCTTGATTCGAGGTTTGAATTTGTATGTTAGGTTGCATTTTGCATTCAGATTCAGCCACCAGCACCTATGTGTGTGTCCGTTTGTGTGTTTCTGTGTGTGCTGCTCACTATTTGCCGTCATCAATGTGAATAGCTGGGCTGTGTGCTGTGGTCCAGATGCCGGCTGACAGTAGGTGGGCTGTTTGCCGTGGGGATGCCAGGTTGTGTTTTTGTTTGGCCCTCCTCTGTCCCGCCTGCCTCCCTCCCCTCACCCGGTGGGGGGTCCGGGGCTCCTGGGGCCGGTCCCTGCTGACCAGTACCCAGGTATGAGGCCTCTCCGTTTGGCTAACACTAGCCGCAGGCCGTGGGAGGTTAACGAGGTACCAGCAGGCACAAGACATTCAACCCTCCCAGGGGCAAACCACAAGTGGTGGCTGTATCTCAATGAAGGCCACGAATGTGATGAGCGATGTGGCTGCAAAGGGGTTCGATGGAAATATTACACTACAGGTGAAATATCAAATACAGCCCTGATGCTCAACAATCAAAGACAAATCTCCATGAAGTGTCTCACAGATGAGCAGATACAGCAGCTGTTAGATTCAGTCACAAATAATTAAAATGCTTCAAATTCACAGAAACATGAATCAGTTCAATGTAATCATCTTATATTTGCTCACAGGAAATAGATCTAACTTCAACTTGGCACACAAATTTGCACTATTTACCAAAAGTTAAACTAGGACTAGTTCATTAGATCAACTTGTATTTAATTTTCCGTTGCAAGACACTAAACAAGGCCCTTATTATGTGAAATAATGCCCAGTTGTAAAGGGTGACAGAAAAACTGCATTAAAAAACATGGAGCACTGTAATGCTAAAACATGGTAAATAGGAAAATAGTTGTAAAATGATGTGTTTTGTTGATTTCAACAGATCACAACATAGTGTCATTGTATGGGCACACATTGTAAAAAAAAAAATTACTCTTTGTTAAAATAAAATGTAATTTAACATGTAAATTCATATTTTTTTCTGCGATGTTGCTATTTATGATCTAGAATTTAACAAGACAAGGACATTCTGTAACATAAATTAAAAAAAGATTGTTCATCCTTAATATACATGACATACTTTTTTGTTGAAAAAAACGCAAATATTTGTAAAATTCTGGATTTTTTTTGCTGATTTAAAAACAGTAAATAATGTAATGCATTGTCATGCATTGTAAAAAAAAATAGCGATCAATGTGGAAATAATTTGCAGCTTTGGCCTTTAAAAAAAAAAAAAAAACTATTAACATATAAATTAACAGTTTTTGTTTAACAAAAAAAAAATCCCATTTCAAAATTCTCAAAATACATCACTTTTCTCTCAAAAAAGATAAATATCCGTAAAATTATGCTATTTTTTTGCTGATTTAAAAACAGTAAAAGAGTGCAACAGTACAGTCAAACACTGTAAAAAGAATGGATTATAGTTTATAAAGCTACACATTTTATGTGGACATTATTATTACAGTTTTGGCCTGTTTTTATGTGTTAACGTGGAAGCAATTAACTTTCATTTTTCTGTCATTTTATAAGTTATTATCTGTAATTTTACCAACAGAGAAAATTGTAAGATAACAGTAGATTGCTGTAAAAAAAATAGTTAAAAAAGGTTCTTTTTTTTTTTTTTTTTTTTTACAGTGTAGCTTTACCATCTTCAGAATCAGTTAATAAAAACAAGCCGAATTCACCTTTTTTTTTTTTTTGCAACATTTCAAAAGTTTGCTTCAATGCAATTCATTTGCTCTACAAATGACACTAACACACAGCTTGTGTGACCTTGAAAACAACCGAAACACATGACACCCAGCTTAATTTGTGCTATTTTCCTTTGAAACACCTGCTGTCCAAAGCTGATGCCGACTCTTCTGATAGCACAGTTCAATATTTACAGACGCTTATTTTGGTTTGTTGCGATCGTCAATGAATGTACGGCTCCTTGTGGCATCAATAAATCTATCGGTGTTGGGTGCAGATGGCAACAAAAACATCATAATGTCCAATACAGTGTGGAACAGATGGGGTCGGTGGAGTCGGCCAAGTCATTGATTTGACCTTGATGTAGACAGATGAGATGAAGCGAGGAGGTCGGGGGGTAAAATGAGGATCATAGCATCATAGCAGGAATTTACAGTGTTTGATAAAGCTGTTTGGAGACTATTAGGAGCATAGAAAGAGCTGCTTCTTCACACTAGATGAACATTTCTTTTAGTCTTTTTAGTCTTTTAGTGAACAAAGGCTGCAGGAAGGCGAGAGGAGGCAGCACATCAGGCTCTCCTCATGCCAGCCTGTGCTATCCAGCACACTGAGCGAGCGGCATCTCAGTCCCACGATTCTTAGCCTTCAATTCGTCTCCCTAACAGCAGGAGAAAGCGTGACTTCGTCGATTCGCCGGGAGACAGGGGGAGGGCACATTGCCACAGACATTAACAAGCGACTTCACCTTTTAAACAACCACGGCCCCGTTTAGCTGAAACGCTCCCCAGGGCTGTTAGATATTTTCCGATGAATTATATATCAGAGCAGGAGATGAAAGGAGTCTGCGTGAGCCAAGAACATGGCTGTGGGACAACGAGGGGAGCAGATATTTAAGCCCCGTTAGGCTGTTTGTTTTAGTGCGATCGCTCAGGGAAAACTCCACTTACACTTAACCTGCATTTTAAAAAAAAGACTATTATACATCAATAAATAAACAAAATAAAATATCATTTGTCAGCACAGAGGAAAAGGTATTTTTAATTTGCAGTTTTTTTCATTGTTTAATAGGAAAAATAAACATGGTTAGAAGATATTTCTGGCTGATTAGAGCTCAATAATGTGTTGTTGCACTGTAAAAATACTGTTGTGTTAAAAGAATGCAAAATAAGAGCAAAATATCTGCACAATAATAATATTTTTTGCTGATTTAAATACACTAAAGCAGTGTACTTTTATTGTAAAAGAACCAAATAGCTTTTGTTAAAATAAAGATTTTGGATTTAGTTTTGGAATGTTTTAGTTTCTTTTTTTTTTTTTTTTAGCATTTTTTTCTACAGGAAAATCTGCAAAATAACTGCTGGTTTACCATTTGTAGTCCTTTATGTACATTTTCCTTTACTTTTTAAGTAGTTAACATGTAAAATAATATAGATTTTTCTGTGATTTTTCTAGATATTATCTATATTATCTTTGATTTAACAAAATAGGGAAAATATGTAAAATATTGTTAAAGGATAAAAAAAATGCATTTTTTGTTTTTCTTTCCTAAATATACTTTTTTCTATGAAATCATGGCAAAATCTGTAAAATGAAGATTTTTTTATTTAAATACAGTGAAAAGTAATCCTATGGTCACACAATGTAAAAAATAAATTAACATCTGTACAAATACAAAATGTAAGTAATAACAATAATAACAAAATATAGTAATAACAACATACATTTGTACTTGTGACAGTAAGTTAATACATTAAATACATTACATACATTTAATACTTAAATAATGTTTTTAACACAGGACTTCTTTAACGGACATATGTAAAAGAAGAAATTACTATTAAACAGTTTTTTCCCTTTTTAAAAAAAATAACAGCAAAACAGCAAAAATCTATATAATAATGCTGTTTTCTGCTTTCAGTACAGTAAAAAAGTGTCATTTTATGGTCATATTCTTGTTAAAGAAAGAAGTACTATTTGTTTACCTCATTAAATCACCAATATAAAACATTATTGGTCAATATTAGCAAATAAAAAAATGAAACTTACTATCTTTTTTTTTTTTTTTTTTTAATCCTTTCATAATAATTTAAGAAAATGATGCAATTGCACTTACTAACAGGGGAAAAAGCAGTGAGTGACTGGTGCTAGCATGGAGTCCACAGGTCATATTGATTTCAGGCTTGTCTAACAGCCCAGCAGCTTCACAGTCTGTTCATCTGGCACTCAGACTCCTAATTAGTTCTCTAACCTGCTGCTTGTTTGGTAGCATCAATCAGAAGCTTCATTCACAGCCGCCGAGGCCAAAGTTACGTCAAAGGAAACTAAAATAATGGAATTAAACCAGAGCAGAGTGGAATTTATAAGGTGGAAAACGGGTGAAAGGAGGATAAATGATCACGTGGTTCACCGGTTGTGATTCTACGCTGCTGTTTGTTGTGCTTTTGTTTGTGCGTGTGTGTGTGTGTGTGTGTGTTAGTGACTGAGGGTGCACAGCTTCATGCACAGGCCAACATTTCTCCTCTTAAATCTCCTTTACAGGGTTACACAGAATCAAAGCGTGACAGATCCCTGAGAAGTTATTTTCACCTCCTGCTACAAAAACACAGCAGAGCTTCAGGAAAATGTGCCGCCTCAGCTCGTTTCATTTTCACAATTAAACCTGTTTTTTTTTTTCTTCCTGCTGCATCTTCTGACTCATTCCGTTTTCTCCTCATGAGCTCTGGTGTTTATTTTTTCATATTTCTTACAGATAATGAGTTGATTATCCATTAATTTGAGGTATAGGGTGCTGATTTTCATGTTCAAACATT
Organism: Acanthochromis polyacanthus; assembly: GCF_021347895.1. NCBI lineage: Eukaryota > Metazoa > Chordata > Actinopteri > Pomacentridae > Acanthochromis > Acanthochromis polyacanthus. The sequence goes on from NC_067128.1 coordinate 6,191,205, forward strand.
ATTTTCTTGATGAAATGTTTCGACTATAAAAGGTCAAAATATGTCTATCATTGTTCCCCAAAGTCCAAAATGATGTCCTCAAATGTCTTGTTTTGTTCACAGCTCAAAGATATTCATTATATTGTCATAGTGAAGTAAAGAAACCAAAAAACATTCACATTTAAGAAGCTGCAATTCAAGATGTTTTATTGTTTCTACCCTAAAAACTCAAACTGAAGTAGTTGCTGATTAATGTCAAAGTTTACAACTAACAAATTAATCAAATCATTACAGCTGTAGTGTAAACTACTCGCACTTCTGAAATACTTACTGCTAATTTGACCTACACTGTAAAAATAAACTGCAAAAAATGCATCAAAAAAAAAGAGTGAAATGTTGTAACACAATGGTAAAAGTAGGAGCAAATATCTGTAAAATAATGATATTTTAGTGGATTTAAATACAGTAGTTCAAGAGGGCGTGAAACCGTTATGAGGTAAACGGATGGGGTCCGCGCAGTCCGCCCGGGGGATTCAACTCGGCGGGCCAGGGGCGGCCGCTCGGTGCGGGAGGATCCCCTCATGGGACCTCTCCCCGGGTGCGGGCCGTCCTCCGCGGCGGTGCGCAGCGACCGGCTCCGGGTGGGCCAGGAAGGGTCCGGGGGCGAAGGTGGCTCAGTATGTACTGAACTGTACATTGCTTGCAAATGTTCTTTTGCACTGGAAATCACTGGAAAATTAAACTCAAGATGTGAAAAGTAATGTGTAATGCAATTTTCATTCTGTTAGAGTATATATTGTAAAACTGGTATCGAAAAAAGTATCGTTTAGAAACCGGTATCGAAGTGAAGGTATCGGAATTGGTACCGGTATTGAAACTTTTAGATTGATACCCAGCCCTAATATACTGACTGGGTTAAACCTACCCTAAAGTGCTTTCTATCCACAGCTTGTCATAAAGTGCATATAGTTAAAGAGGCTGATGTTAAAGTGCTTGGATTCCTCAATGTTCACACGTTTGTCAATCAGCCATGTCTTATACGGTCTCTTAAACCTGACAAAAGTGGAGCTTTCTCTGCTAGTTATCTGTGAAGTATTCCAGTTTGTGCAACCTTTATTAAAAGATGAATTCTGTACAAAGGAGGACTTCTAAATTTTACTTCAAGCCACTCCTGTTGGCTGATCTCAAGACCACAACTTGCACAAACTGCATTTAAGTGACGATCAGAAACACATTTCAGGTTAGAAGGATCATCTGAGCCTGACTTGGTTCCACGTGTGCTCAGTGGTTGTGTTGCCACCATCAGGCCACTTTCCTTCCAGCTGCATCCCGTCACACCTCTGCTCATCACATCTCATTTCCATTGGCTGCTAAATTCCCTCTCCCGCCTCCCTCCATCTTTATCTGTCACACTCAGACTCTTTCTGTCACCATAAATACTGAGCATCTCCCAGCATTAACCGCATACAACGAGGTTAACCGGGAGGAAACTAATGAAAACTGTTTCGTAGGCCTCTAACCTCAACCAAAAAGGAAGTAAGTGGAATGCTTTATATTTTTGCATTTCTATTTTTGCTATATATATTTAATTTTAAGCGAGTTCTTCTGAGGGCTGTGAGCTGTGAAAACGCAGAAAAAGCCTGCAGGGAGATAATTGGGGAGGCGTGTTTGGGAGGAAACTTTCCTCCCTCTCTGGTCTCTGCAGACTCGGAGAAGAAAAAAAGGAGGCAATGAGGCGGTGAATAGCAGGACGGTGGAGCATTCCCCAACTTCACATAATACACTCCAACTGCTGGACGATGCACTGGAGACTCCGGAGGCATTAATGCATGAGAACTTTACCTGTAACTGTAGTAAAATGACAAGAAAGCCTCTAATTCTGACTGTAAAGTGACATTGTTGGTGCACATATTTAATAAAAATCATAGTAAAGGCTCCACTTCATGCAAAACAGAAAACATAACTGAAGATAAACTATTGGGAAAAGGTCTTTAAAGACATTTTATTGATAATTCAGAAAATAAAGTTGAATGTTGATTCTATTCATTTTTATGATAATTAAAATTTTATTTGTTGTTAAATTTTGTATTTTTTTTACACTAGATTTCATTTTGTTGTCATTGCACAGAGGACTAAGACAACAAAATGTAATTTAGTTTCCAAGCTGTGGTGCAAAAAAAGGGGGGAAAGTGCAAAATGTCAGACTATAATAAACATGCTTAAAATATATATAATATAAACAGTGCATGTAAATATGCAAGACAATATGAAAGAATGTTTGCAAAAATATTCAAAATACTCAAAAAAGGAGAAAATGATATGCTGCTATAATAATAATAATAATAGAGATTGCTTTGAGTGTGTCAGTTGGGGTCATTCAAAAATATTTAGAAAAAATTTGAAAATGATAGCAAATTGTCAACGCTGCTATAATAATAATAACAACAACAATAATAATAATAATAATAATGTGTCAGTGAGTTGCAGTGTTGGTGGGGTATTAGGAGGTTTGGGGGAGGTTGGGGCAGAATTTGGGGGAGGTTTGGGGGGGTTTTGTCTGGCAGTCAGCTGGTCTGATAAATACAATGCAGGTCTTTGTTTTATTTTCGTGACGCAGAAAATTAAGGAGGCCTGAATGCGGAGTCGAGGCTGGCGTCCTGTAATCAGGCCAACGCGTGCCGTCCGGATTATCTCGTTAATTTCTTACAGAAAGAAAGACGAAGGGAGAAAAAAAATCCCTGGTAGCCAATAGTAATTAATACTTTGGGGCATTTATTATCGAGCTGATGGGGAGCAACCGGTTGCCCCCGGGGTGCAACAAATAAAAAGAGGGACAGATTGAGTGCAGGAGTGGCCGTTATTGGCTCTATAATATGAAACGAGGGTTAAAGGAGCAGGCAGGGGTCTAATTCTACAGGTAGGTGCCGGTTTAAGTTAAGTTAATTAGCAAATGTTAAAGCGCATTAAACAGTGGAAGTGCTGGAGTAGTATCCTCAGTTATTAAGGCCAATAATGGGTTAAACCTGAAAAGAAAACCAAAATAATGCATTATGGAAGCTTATAACACACTGAGCTATACTTACAATTATTATTGACCGATATTTAATCTCATATGATGGGGCTTAATGTGAACCTTCATTTATTTAAGAGATTTACCCCTTATTTGGTTTATATTGTTTCGTCAGTTTCTGTTATTATAAAAGATTCAGCAAATTTCTTTGAATATTTTTAAACATATTTCGTTTGAACGTTTTAAGTGTGGAAATTTTTGAGCATCAAACACTGAATCTCTTGCGTTTTGGCGATTTTTACGCACCGATTTATTCCCTTTCTGAATCACTTTATGCTGGAAATGCCTTCATTTAAATAAAGGAACACATTTCATTCAGGCACAATGATTAAATGCTATAGTCCTTATGATTCTTTAGTGGTTTTATTCCATGTGTTGTAATCTGAAATCTAGGCCAATCCGGAGTATAATCTAAAAATAACAATAATAGTCTAAAAATCAAACATGGGGCTAAAATGCGCATTTTTACGATAAACTTCTCGTCTTTTTCAAACTCTGTGCCACCTCCGTGTTTGCTCAGATTAAGTGCTCCTCTCTAATCAACACTCCTCCATCGTCTCACCTTCCAAATCTAATTACCGGGAGCAATTCATTAGGGAAGGAGGGGGAATCACCCCGAGGAGCCTCAATAATACGACCAGAATCGGGCTTCACTTTTTGGGGGGAAACGTCTCCAAATCATTTGCCGTAATAAGTCGCCCTCTTCGTATTTTAATTCCGTTACATTTGAATGTACAAGGGTTCTAGTGGAAGCCAACAATAGGCCCGATATATATAAATGAAGATGCGTTTGAAAGAGCGCTCAGTTTGCAGCTCTTTGGCTCTTTGTTTGTCCCCTTAAGTCTTTTGTTATCAGCCCTACTTTATCGGTCAACACTGCGCTTTGTTTCTGCAAATGGCCCCCCAATCAGCTGTCTATTTAGCTGCGCCCCAACCTGTGGGTATATGCTAATTGAGGGCCCGGTTGGGGCGCAGCGAGTGTGCGCATTTTAACGACAATGTTTTGTTTTTGGTGGAACCAGGAGAGGAGGAGCGGAGCGTGTTTGGGTGTTGTGGAGAGAGGGGGGGGCTGATGTGACACGGGGCGGGGCTGTAGTAGCAGTTAGCGGTGGTGGAGAGGTGGGGGGGAGTGATGGCGTAAACGCCTGTCAGCCAGACAGAGCATCTTCAGCCCAGCAGGGACAGCTGGGGGTCTCCACTCTGATTTAAGAGCCCTGCGCGCTGAGGACGCCCACTTCTTTAAACCCACCGCTGTGCGTAAAGGCTGTGCGTAAAAATCGGCAGGCTGATCCGAACAACTCTTGAAAAAAAAAACACTACATTTAGTTTTTTTCTTGCTTTAGGTTCATGTGGACGACTCGATTGTACCAAACGGAGACGACAGAGGATTAAGGCGCTATTTCTGTCCTATTTTTCTTATTTCTTTTCATCGGAAGTCCTACGACCGGTCGCCAGAATGATGGGCTATCTGAAGCAACCGCCGTACACGGTGAACGGACTGAGCTTATCTACCTCAGGAGTGGACCTGCTGCATCCTTCAGTGGGATACCAAGGTAATACACCTGAAGGGACAAAGATTCAGACTAATTTTGTGCAATTTGTTGAGCACTTATTTGCATATTCCAACCAAAAACTGCTGAAATCTGATTTCTTGCTCATCTAAATTATCCCCCGTTTCCCTCATCTAATTTTACATCCAATATTTTGAGTATTTTATTTATTATATTTGTCAATTTTCTGGGATCAAGTTACAATTTGGTCTATTTAATTTTAACTGTGCCACGCGTAAAATCAACAGGCGTAATTTGGTTCCTGCCCTCACCACTCATCTCCTCCTCTTCTTACAGGGACTCCCCGCAAACAGCGGAGGGAGAGAACGACCTTCACCCGGGCCCAGCTCGACGTGCTGGAGAATCTGTTCGGCAAGACTCGGTACCCAGACATCTTCATGAGAGAGGAGGTGGCCTTAAAGATCAACCTGCCTGAATCCAGAGTGCAAGTAGGTCACCAACACCCAAACCTTATGTAACCGCACCGTTAATATGGAGGGTCGATATCTGCTCATTGTGTCTCTGAGAGGTGAGAGGTCAGACTGTCCTCTCCACCTGAAGGAGATCTGAAACGATATTATTTTTACTCATTGACTGACTAAATAATTCTTTCATCTTGGTATTTGCAGAATTAAGTTTACGCACACAAAGGTCATGTCTCTTTAGGGAAAATTTAAATTTAGATAACGTTTATTTTCCTGCTTGCAGATAAACTAATTGTATTTCCCAAAAAGAGGTGAAGTTGTGTTTTTTGTCAATTAAATTATCCTAATTCTAGTGCATTTCCCCCTCCAGGTGTGGTTCAAAAACAGGCGAGCCAAACACCGCCAGCAGGCCCAGCAGACCCAGAGCGGAGTCCAGAACAAGCCGGTCAGCAGGCCGGTGAAGAAGAAGGGCTCCCCCGTCCGAGAGGGGAGCTCTGAGAGCGGAGCCAGCGGCCAGTTCACGCCGCCCTCCAGCACCTCCATCCCGGCTGCGAGCAGCAGCAGCAGCAACAGCAGCAGCGGCGGCAGCGCGGCGCCCGTCTCCATCTGGAGTCCGGCCTCCATCTCCCCGCTGTCCGACCCGCTGTCTACCTCCTCCTCTTCCTGCATGCAGCGCTCCTACCCGATGACCTACACCCAGGCGACCGGCTACAACCAGGGCTACACGGGCTCCTCGTCCTACTTCACGGGGATGGACTGCGGTTCCTACCTTTCGCCTATGCACCACCAGCTATCCTCCGCGGGCTCCGCCATGAGCCCCATGGGCAGCAACGGGGTCTCCAGCCACCTGAGCCCGGCGTCCTCCCTCTCCTCGCCGGCGTACGGAGCGGCAGGACTCGGCTTCAGCGGCGCCGCAGACTGCCTGGACTATAAGGACCAAACAGCCTCATCGTGGAAGCTCAATTTCAACGCGGACTGTTTGGATTACAAAGACCAAGCAGCGTGGAAATTTCATGTATTGTGAGGAGAGAAAAAACGAACAAGGGACAAAAACTCAAGACTATTACAGCCCAAAATGTGGCGTGTTTCCCCCCATGAGGCCCCAACTTCTACCTCGGGCAGCGCAGAGCAGGACTGCCAGGCGGTTGTCTCACTTGTTGGGTTAACTTATTGAACATTGAGACTGACTTCTCCCCAACTTTGATCAAGGGCACGGAACAAATTTGCTGACCAAAAGGAGAAAAAAAAAAGATCAAGAGAGCGAAAGATCCAAGCCTAACTTGGTTAAGTTTGAGGGATAGGTCAGGGTTTCTTCTAAGCTCCTTAAAGACTCCCCTCTTGTCTTCTTTTTTGAAATTTTGTTGGCACACTGATGGGCCCCTTTGATCAAAGCGTTAGGCATGAGTGTGTGTTGAATATGTGTGTGTGTGTGTGTGTGTGTGTGTAAGCAGCTCTGACATGGATGCACTATTTAATTTATGAGAAAATATTAGTTATGCGACAATCAGTCTGTTTGAGTGTGAGAATAAAAGTCCCTTCTGTGTTTTTTTAAATTATTATTATTATTTCCTCCTCCATGTGTTAGTTTTTATTTTTTTTAAGTTGTGATTCTTTGTACTACCTGTATGCAATTTTTTTTTCTCGCTTTTGCGCAATTCGTGCGCAAACAAGCCAGCTGTGAATTTGATAGTTTTATTTCCCTGTCTGGAGTGTTAAATGATAAATTATTATAAGGACGTATTAGTTCAGTGAAATAAGGAGAGCGAGAAGTGAATCAAGCCAGCAGCATGGAAGGTGCATTTGAGCTGTAAAGTGCGATGAAAGAGACACAAACACACTAAATAAAGATCCACTTGACCTGATCCAACTTGGCTGCATGTGTGAATCCATCTGATCCAATTTCTGCGTTTGCAACACACCACAACAGAAGAAAAGACCCTATACGTGCATGTTTTTTCCTCACTTCACTACACGCACAACAAAGTCCGCGATTTCTGTCACAATTGCCCGAGCTGGAAGGAATGTGAATTATGAGAGAGAGAGCTATGTTAATCCCGTCTCATAAAGCGGATAATCCAACATTTTTATTGACGGCTTTGGTTCAGGGCGCACCGCTGGCCAGTTCACACGGAGAAATGTGAAATGAACTGCTGCTGAAGAGTCCAGGAGTAAACACGAGTTTAGAGACAAAAATAATGCAGCAAATACACAGAAGAATGCACGTTAAACATGAAGTCTTACTGTGGATTATTCTGGGGGGCAAACGGCAAATAAAAATGAAGATATATATTTTTGGCTGCATTATGCCGAGTGAAATTTCAATCTCAAGGCACTTTCTCGTGAAACAAAGCTTTAAAACACACACAAATTAGTAATTAAATATCAAAATAACCCTGAAGAATTCACTCTGATTGAGCAAACTAAATCAGGAATTGAGCTCTGTGTGATATACGGGTTTGCGTAAAGCGGACATAAACCTGTCTGCAGCAGGTTTTTAACCGGAAAGAGTGTAAGAATTAACTTTTGCGTGGATTAAAACAGAAGAAACGTGGTGCTGTTGCGAATTAGGATGTGACAGGAGATGTCAGAGAGGCTCCTTACAAGTCTGCTCTGACTTTTTGCTGAGCTTTGCATTGTCTATTAGACCCCCAATTAGCACCAAATGAGACACAATTATACTGTAACAGGCTACACTTTTATGACTGCTGAATATAATAGCAATATAGACCTGTTTTCTATGTCAGTAACACTGATTAATATGTTTTTAATCAGATAAATCTGCACTTGTATAGGAGGGTTTGAAGTTAAATTTTAAATAAAGATTATTAAGACAAATGATAAACATGACAAAGCAGCTGGAAAAAAGGCCAAGTTCGTAATCTGAGCACTATAGTTCATGGAGAAAAAACATTTCACTTCCACCCTGAAGTAAAGTCAAATCTGCTTGTCTATAAAGACAAGAGCTCCTATTTTATTTCAGGGATGGAGGGGAAAAATCAAGTCAAATGTGTCACAATCCCCCCAGATTGAAGGCTTTAACAGGTTTTCTAATAAATGTCAGCAAAGAGCAGGAAGTCAGTTCCAAGCCGGACCAGCCGAGGGGCCCCAAGTATCCATTCGGTTTTAATTAAGCACAAGCGGCACTAAAGAGGACATATGGAGCAGGCAGACGCGCTTCATTAATCCTCTCGTCGCATCCGAGGATGTTAAACAATAAAAAAGAAGAAGAAGAACCTCTACTTGGCCGCACGTTTTGTCGCCCGGAGGCAGGCAGGCAGGAAGGTTTTCCCTGAGCGGCGGCTCCTCTGCGCGGTCAGGGATGTCCGGGTTTCCCCGCCGCCGGAGCGAAGCTGCAGTAGCTCGATGCTGCTGCACAGCGGAGACAAACTGCAGCACTGAACTCCTGTTTCACTGCTGATAAAAAGCGCAACAGGAGGATGATTTATGCTTCTTTATGAGCAAAATGTATAAATTTATTAAAGGAAAAAAACAAGCAGGATTTATGACATTACAACCAAGCTCCAGATTATCTTTATAAAATGTCATGATAACACTCATAAATGTAATTTTGTTGTTCTTCTGACACATCATAGTAATCAATATGATTATTAATGAATCTATAATACTGTATATTTAGTGTATTGGTGCACTTTAGGCTGTAAAACACATCAAAATAATCAGTAAAGTATGATTTCAGTGTCTACTATTTATTTAATTCCACAAGTAATGAAGCATAGGAGAAGGAAACGTGTATTAATAGACATTTTATAGATTGTTTTGTACACAAATTATACTGATGCTTTCTGCAAAGACTTGCAAAAACTGTTCCTTTCACTTCATTTAACCATTTGGTTTTGGTCTGTTTTATGGAAACTGTAGTTAATCTCCAGGATGGGATACAGCCCAAAAAAATAACTGGCAAAATGGTTTTTATATAAAGAATTTGGTATTAACAGTCATCTCTCAGTCTCTTGAATTTTGAGACACAAACATTATACTATTTATTTTTTCACAAAAACAGCTACAGCATTGTTCTTTTAAAGATTGTGCTTAATTTCATCGCACAGGTTGCAAAGACGGTAAAGATACCGACTATTGACTCATTATTTCTTGTGACTTCCCATTCTGCTTAACAAAATACAAACAAAGTTTAACAGAAAGACATAAATACAGTGACAGGAAAAGTAGGAAAAAGAGGCTGGATTCAAGATTTAACCTTTGCAACAGAAGCATACAAAGATGTGTACTATAATAATACAAATAAAAGCTACTGTCAACACGTTTACAGGTGGTTCTGATGTTTTTCTAGGTAAACCAACAATTTAATCCTTAAGTAATATTTGCAAAACTCGGTCAGTCTAATGTTGTTGAAGAGGTTTAATTTTAGCATCCTGACACACAGACAATATATAAGGTAAAAGTAAAATTTATGAAAATGTTTATCGGAGATTAAGTGGAAATATCCTCGAGGTAAAAGCACAGGTGTGACTAATACTACGACCAATCAGTGACAGATTACTCAAATACCTCATCAAAAGGGAACATTAACTAATTTTACTGGTGACATCTGCGTGGCAAGTGTACAGGTGCAGATTTTAATCGGACACAAGGGATATATCAGACAAAAGATGCCTTTGAAAGGGTTATGCATCTTTTTTCTTCAGACTTTTTGTACTCTCCAATCAATTCTAATCAACAACTAATAAGATCAATAAATCTTGCACTCTCACTTAGCGTTTTCTTTTACATAAACAGACATTTTCAAGTTTCATATCTGAAGTCATGATGCTTTTTTTCTCAATTCAATTGGTCCAACAGCTCTCTTTTTCCATTGCAGAAAACAGGAAATGTGTCGTTTTTGATGCTAAAATTTTCCTTAGCGAGGACCTTTTGACCCCTGTATCACTGCACCTGCATATTTCTCCAGATTTTTGCTTTGAAATAAATCCTCCTGACCTATATCACATGTCAAATGTCAACTTCGACTCAGCAAAAGGTTAAGATGTTTGTGTGCATGATTCCTATCACGACCACTCAATTTACTTTAAAGCCGTTTTCTTGGTCATTTTAAGGACTAGTCATGCAGGATGCGTCTTGTTTGGCTTTTCTTCCCCCTCTAACACTCAAAGTAATCCAGATTTTCCATTGACGACATATTACTTTTAGTTTTTTTGTTTTTTTTTAAAATGATGACGATAAAACATTATATAACCGCAATGTTTTTCCGTCTCACCCTAAAATGCTGGCAGCAGAGATATCGGCTCTGCATGATCATCCTCACTGGTGACTTGTGACGTGTTTTTGTCATTTTATGATACTGTAACGCACTCTGTTATGTCAGTAATCTGTTAAACCATTCGGAAAGCATTGTTTGCAACATTTACGGCATTTTCTTGCACGGCATGTCGTTGCAAGAAATGACCCCTTCCCTCTGACCTTTACGCTAAACTTAACCATCATTTTAATGCTGAAAAAATGCCATGAAAAAAAGCTTAAAACGAGTAGATGTAACATGCAAAATGTGCAACTGTGTGACATCATTTTCATTAAACTGTGCTGCTGTCTGTTTTGGCCTCTTGTAAAACAGATACTTAATCTCTAAAATACTTTTCCTGCTTAAATAAAAGTTAAAACTGATGCAAAAAAACACAAATAACAGCTATGGAATTGTGATTTGAAGATCCTTTTTAAGGGTCCCATGATTCCCAATTAAGCTTCTTAACAGAGCGGTTATATTAGCAAAAGTGTAAAAGCGTAAATATGTCCACAATTGTCCATAAATAACAAGAAATGAAGGATAGCTGATCAAAACAGGCCTTTTAGAGTGATTCTAACTTAGAGATGCAACGATTAATGGATTTGTTGTCGACTAATTCCAGCTACACAGACAAGTGATCCATTGGTTTGAGTCATTTTTCTTAAGCAAAAAAAGTCTAAATCATCCGATCACAGCTTGTTGATGTGAAGATTTTCTGGTTTCATTCCTCCTTTCTGACAGCAAAGTTGAATATCTTTGCATCAAACAAGACATCTGAGGACGTCATCTTGGGCTTTAGAAAACACAGGTTGCTATTTTCCAGTTTTCTGCTATTTTGTTGACCAATCAACTCATCAGTTCATCTAGAAAACACTCGACAGACTCACTGACAATTAATCTGTCAGTTGAAGCCCTGTTTTAAAGAAGTGACACTATTACCAGCTGCACAGCGGCACTACAACAAAGAGTCAAAGTATTGGGGTAACTGGGTGATCTCCCCCCTCCCCTCTGTATTTGAATACCAATGCTGGAGATATGAACCGATTTCTCGACAGCAGGTACTGGAAGCACAAGATAGACTGAACGGACTTTATTTAATAAAGAGAAGAACATTTGAGATAAACGGCCGACGGGTGAGAATACAACCGAAGACTATTGTTATGCATAAGTATCCTACATAGTGTCCTACATTCCCAGGGAGGCAATGTCTATGACATATCAGCACAGTAACGCATACATAATTCATCCGCAACAACAACAGCAGTCGTGGAATCTCATTTAAATGAATGAGACAATAGAGTTTGTGTGCTCCCATCAGACTGGCGGTTGAGGAATATGGTAAATGGTTAAAAGTGTGGTGTGAACACGTCGTGACCCGCGTTAAGCCATGTAATGTTTAGAGTGATTTCGTCTCGTGGATTACACAATTTGATGAGATTAGACTAAATTCTATCGGATGCACACGCTACATGCCGCCACGGGACGTTTTAATGGGACTTAAAGCAGCGGCGAAATGTTCTTTTAATTGCTACGAACACCGAGTGTGGCGTTTAAAGTAGCTGAGCTCATTTTAAATTCGCTTTATGTTAGTCTGGTGTAAACGCAGCAACTGTTTTTTGAGGTGTTTTGACTGTAAATTTAGCAGCAAAATCTACAGAACAATAAGTAAAAGCACCATTATTGGCATTAGTGGTTAAGTGTAACAAAAGGAACACAAATAAAACAACTTTTTCTGCTTTGATAAATGTGAAATTTTACATTTTACCATTAAAGCTGGTTCAGGTTACGTTCAGTGTTTCCCAACTTAAGGTTCTGGTCCCCTCTGAAGGATCACGGGACAAATGTGAGGAGCTAACATGTAATGCAATAAATTGGATAATCTCTTCACTTTGAGCCGCTAAATGTTATTAAAATGAAAATGTCTAATAAGAGGAGAGTTGGCTCACTAGAAATGCTCATAATATGTTCTTTAAAAGACACCCTCTAATGAAAATTAAGCGTTTTTACCTTAACATGTCCATAAAGTGTTAGTTTTTTTTTACATGCTAGAAGATATATTAGCTTGCTTTTCCTCAAACTGCAGTGCACTGATTATAGACTTCCAGACTTTCTAGTTGTTGGCTGAAAATTACTCAAGTATTACAACTTCTAATTATGTAAAGTACTTCTATAGTGTTTGAGTAGAGTTGTAGGTGAGCTGGTGTGCTCAAGCTGCAGCCAGAGAGAGGCGGGGACTTCACAGATCTGCATATTTCAGCACCATCTGAGCCATTTTAAGGCATTAAGGGATCATTTTCATGGAAAGACTTCAAAATATGCAACTAATTATTGACTATAGGGGCATAATTTCATGTGAAATGCCAATCAGAGAAGCAGTTTGTGACTATAGCTGTCCACAGTGGAGTAAAAAGTGCAATATTGCCCCCTGAAAAGTGACATCGAAGTATCCAATAGCATAAAATAAATACTGCACTGTCCTACATAGATAAATCAGAAAACTATTTTAGATCAGTTTTGTTAATTGGGGTTTCATTTACTTAACATAAATGAATGTTTTTGTTTCTAAAATTGGTCAGAAGTAACAGAAAAATGCACAGACTTCCATCAAATAAGACAACAGCGAACAAACCTTGAACAGAAAAAAACCTCCGACTTCTTCAGTCAAGTTCAACGAACATCAAGTTCATAAACTCGGTGATTTGTGCGAGTATATTTAAAGTACACATTTTGCTTGCTGTTTATGGCCACATGACGCCTTATGCAGTCAGCATTAGCTCTGTTTTACAATATAAACAAACTGTTAATAGACTGTTTTCTGTTCTGTCACGTGCACACCCCCAGGATGAAGGAGGTGTTTTGTTTATCACAGCGTTTTCTTTGGCTTTTTTCCAGTTTATCACGGAAATTGCTGCAGAAAATGCTCACTAACTGGACCTCCTGAGTGTTTCTCCAATAATAATCTGCTGCTTTCGCCTTCTGTCGATGCTTTTTCCGTGTTGCAAACGTGCCACGCTGCATGCAGTTTTTTAATTTTACATCGGACACCGTTACAAACCTGGCGCTGCCCCTCAACACACGGTGAATCATTTCTGTAAACACGAGATGCAACAACTTCCTCGGGACGCTGTCTGTGCAGCATTATGCACCGTCATGTTTCCATCTTTACTAAACGTGCTTTATCTAAATAATTTGATTTCTAAGTCATCTTTTTTTTGATCCATGGAGGTGAAGAAAATCAGATTGCTATCATAATCTTTACATTAATCTCCTCTAAATCACTCAAATTATGTGATTTTCGAGACACGAGCGCGTTACAAATGTACGCAAACCTCTTAAAAAACAGGATTTCTGAGCGCTTCCAGTATTTAAGTTGTTGTATCTCATACATCTCACGGCTGGAGTTGCACATGTGAGCCAAAATATGCATAATGCAGAAACCATTCGATGAAACGGCTGTGCACAAAAACACACATATGTTGTGGACATGAAGCAGAAAGCTGATTACAGGTTTAAAGAAAATCCAGCATATGTAAAAGAATGAATTGCCATTAGAGAATTAGTGCTTTACATGAAGTTAATGCCTAGTTAATGTTTCTTTCTTTTTTTTCCTATCAAAGCGTCCATTTAGCTTCAGGCCACGCTGGATTATGTCGACGGTGGACATTCAGCCAACAAAGCACTCCTGCCCTCATGAGAACAGACCATTAGCAGGGAAAAAAAAAAAAAAAAATCACAAATCTCCTTACGAGAGCAAAAAGGAGATGTTTTAATAACAGATTACATGCATTTAATGGCCAAATTTACATCCATGAGCTGCAGCTAAAAGCATGCGACACAAACAGATGATTGAGGGAAGCTCTGTCAAGGAAGTTACTGTATAGGAAACGAGACATGAAGTACGAGAACAAACAAAAAACTGGTTTGTTTGAAGCTATTCAAGATGAAGCTGCTTTTTCTGATTTACCGTCTGAAGCACCGGGCCTCTTTCACATTGAAAGAGGTCGAAACATTGTGAATATTCATTAAAACAAATGGCAATTATTATATATATCATATAAATAAACTACACTGAACCAGTTTTACACTCTGATCAAAATATTACTGTAATTTTAAAGCAACAGCAATCATGTTTCCTCATCTCTTCTGTAAATTATCTGCTGAACACGAGTTCAGATGCTGCTACATACTTTTCAGTACTCTTCTGACTGTAAAGTTCGTTACTATTGTCTGACGGTTTTAAATACAGCATGTTCCCAACTCCTGTGGTAGTGGTTCAGTCTAACATCCACATCCAGACCACTTTGAGCCACAATAGCTTCAGTCTAACAGTGTGCAGGACACCTTTTTATCCTAAATTTTGTGGCGTGTTTTCACTTCAATTTGTAATTACACTATCATTACTTATTTTCTTATTATTCTGACTATTTTATACTACATATCTAATTACATTTTTGCTTTTTAAGGTTTTATCCTCAGCACTTGGAGCAGCAATTGAAGCAGAACGTGTGAAGTTTGATTGATACAAATCTTTTGTAACTGACATGGATTTAAGCTGATCCAGATAAAAAACAAAACAGGAGTAGGCCTGAATAGTTTATTGAGATATTATAAAAGTTGACAAGGGCAATATCCCAATCACTGGATGTGCCATTTTTGATAAAGGCAAAATGTGAAAGTATTGTGGTGACACAGAAATGTCCTGGACTTGCTTGTTTGGTACAGGCTGCACCACAAATCACATCATCATTTTAATATTGGTTTCCCTGGAAAAGAAAGAAGGAAAACACTTTTCCCACTAAAATCATGAGTCATAGTGCTATATCTGTTAAAATAACCACAATATGATGTTTTTTTGGACATTGTTCAGCCCTTGATAATAGTTTCAAACAGCAAAAGCAGTTCCAGTCAACCTAGTGATTCCTTAAAATAGTAAAATGCAATTAAAAAAGTCAAAAATAGTAATAACAAGACGACATGGTCATCAATATCCCCCGCCACATGTGATGTCTATGAGTCTATATCCAAAATAGTGATCAAGGGCCATAACTCTGTTAAATATTATCGCACAGGTCTCATTTTCGAACTTGATCAAGGTGTCCATGGTGTGAAGCTACACACTAAATTTCATAATCCTAGCTGTAATAGTTTCAGAGAAAAGCTGTCCCCTTCATCTCGGACGGACGGACGGACGGACGGACGGACAGACAGACAGACAGACGCCAAACCTATACCCCCCCTTTTCCACTTCGTGGAAGTGGGGGATAAAAAGATGTGACAACACCTTGTAATAAGGTCACGTCATTGCCGACAGCTCACTAAGTGGACAACTTGTCAGACACGCAACTGCCAGACCTTTCCTGTACTGTCGCCACAATACAGAGGTCAGAGGTCAAGGGGCCTCCCGTCGCCTGTCAGACAACAGAACTGCAAAGAAAACCTCATTCATGAATCAACCCACGTCCAGTGCGGAAAAAGAAGTGGCACAGTACAATAAAGGGGTATCAGAAATACAACTACAGGAGAGGCCTCACAACTACAGTGTCCTAACACCCACTGCTTCACTGACCTTTCTGCCTCTCTCTGGGGCAGATGGAGAGGTCGTGCAGCAAAGGAGGATGAAATGCACAGTTTGATGACAGATGCCTCGCCCCGCCCCGACTCGGCCCACCTGTTAAGGCCGGCAAGTGAGCTCCTGGAGGCGAGTGTGTCTGTTGAGGCCTCACGCAGGGAGGAGGCGGCCGGACTGGAAATGCTGGCACGTGTCTCCCCACCGAGATCTTTCTCCGGTTACAACATATGTACGTGTGCATTTACGGTGTGTGCTTCCTCTCCCCCTGAGGTAAGCGAGCGTTGGTCGGTGTGTTTGCGGGTCTGTGGATGGATGCTGCGTATGTGTGGGTGTGTTTAGGGGAGCAGGGAGGAGTGTGCCCCCTACGCACCCCCACAGCCGCCCAACGCCCGGCCACCTGCTCCGGGATTAGAGAGCATGCGGATTACACGCGTAACAATGGAGATACACAAACACAAATATGCCCTCGCCAACAAAGGACACACTCGCAGCAGACAGCCTCACCGCTAATCACTTTTAGCATCTTCAATATTCTCACAGTTTGGGATGTAATGACTCTGGATGCAGCGCGTGTACGCGGGAGATTATGTTAATGCTGACCGACACTTTCAGGTATAAGGGCAGAAATGCGTGTTTCTATGCGTTTGAGGAAGGCTTTTGATGCCACTGAGAGCACGTGTGTGTTTGTGTGTGAGCTGCCCAGGGAGGTGTTTTGCCATCGTGACCCACAACAGACCTGCTGTCCTACTTTTCAGCCATAAAAACACTGTGATGTCGACAAATCCTGAGTTAAAACACGGCGTCACCGTGAAAAGCAGCACGCACAACATAAACACAACCGCAAACCTCATTCACAACAACTAAAGCTGCTCACATGTGTCATACGTATTACTCAACAGGCCTGAAGAATAGTGCTCAGGGATTTAGTGAAGCATAATTAGTGTTTTGTTGCAGTGTGATGTGTCAGTTACAGGCTCTGTATGACATGTGAGACATTAAGAGATTGATAATATTTCACATAATCATTTCCTAGCATTACTGTGAAGCCTGTTGAGAGCTTTGATTCAGTTCATTTTAACCCCGTGAAGCCTAAAAACCTGCTGAACAGTACGAAATGTATGTTTTCTACAAAAAAGATTCCACCATTTACCCAAGTGAAGCTGTAAAAACCATAAATAATTCTCAGCTTTTCCATTTTCTGATGCCCCATGACTACACAACCTCTATAATTGCATGTTTATCAGGAACAATGATCAAATCTATGCCTAAGATGTAGGCTTGTTAGGATAAAAATGAAATATTGGTCAATATCGTTATCTGATTGTTTGCCAATCATGAAAGCCGATAAAATTCTTATTTTGCACAGACAATGTTTACATTTGGAAAGCCTTGTTGCATTTGAGAATGCATCCAATGGGGCATCACAATAAAATTAGGCATTACGTGTTAATTCCACAACAGGAAATATATGTTACCTAAAATTTCGGTATCGGTTGATATGGGAATCAGAAATTGATAGTTGGACAATATCGGCATATCGGTTATTGGCAAAAAAAGACAATATGAGACATCCCTACTAAAATTATAACATTTCATCAAAACCAGCTTATGTTTGGTGTCTCATTGCCAAAAATAAACCTTTTGCACCAGATCTTTAAAAAGAAATGTAAATTCTAAGCTCTTCAGCGCAACTGAGAAGCCATGAGTAAGTCAGTCAAGCTTTCATACTAGTCCGGACTCCTACATTGAAGTCCCTGTTTCAGGTTAAAAGCTCTGCGATTAGGGTTTAGTCTGGATGGGCATTCACTGTCGGATTGGATCTTACCATCATATTACGTTTCTTTCCTTGATTCCTCACTAATAAAGACGAGCCTCGACTATCAGTGGTTACTTCAACATGGTGAAAGAATTTCTGGTGTTGCTGTAATTTCAAAAAATATATGATAAAACTATTAATACAAAAGGCCATTCTTTAAAGCTGTTGTTTAAATGCAAAACCTTAGATCGCTAGGCTATCCTTACAGCTAATTTCAGCAATGCAAATGTAAAAATGAAAGAGCTTTCAGTGTAATGTTGAATAATTTTGCACAATGACGAATAGATTAGTTATCAGCTATTATATCTATTTACCATTTTGATAATTAATGAATTGCTTTTTGTATTTTTTAAAGAAAGAAAAGTTACAATTCTCTGATTGCAGCTTCTCAGATGTGAATATTTTCTGGCTTCTTCCCGTCTCTTTGACATTAAATAGAATATCTTGGGTTGTGGACAAAATAAGACATTTGAGAACATCATCTTGGGCTTCTACAATGCACTGAACATTTTTTTCTGACATTTATAGCCCAAACAATTGCTCAATTTATCGTGAAAATAATCAACAATTAAAATTAGGAATTAATTAAATCCCTATTAAAGATAATTAAGTGAAGCTCGTAAAATAAGTCAAAACAATAATGAAAAACAGGCCAGTAAAAGTACAGAGAAAGTACTGTATTAGAAGCAAAACCGACTTTTTTTACTTACAAGTTTATGAAGTAACGTAAAGCAGGAACATGACTGAAAAAAATGTCACTAGTGATGAAATTAAGGAGTGAAATCTTGCAAACATCACTCAGAGTAGCCATCAGTTGCCTGCATGTAAATTCAATTGCCATCACTTGCTTTTGAGCGCATGATGTAATCTGGTGCTTAAACATATTTCAGTGACACGTTTTGAGGTAAACCTACGACAGAAATTACAGTAAGGTGATGTAAACGGACGCCAAGCAGGATCCTGACGTGCAGCCAAAGAATAAAAAAACAAAACAAACAAAACTGAGCGCTCAAGGACATTTAATGAATGTGACCTTGTTTGTTGGGAGGCGGTGAGGAGCAGTAAGAGGCGGGTTGCTGAAGAGCCACTGGGCTTTTTGATTGAGAGTAAATTCAGTCATGGCTGGGTGGTGGGATGGAGATGGAGGGGGTGTGGGGGGGGTATACATCTTCCTCCACTGTCTTCCCCTTTCTTGCCCCATGGGGTCGGAGGGTGTGTTTTGCTAATCACCCCATCCCGTTGTGACCTCATTCAGTTTGCACTCGGTAATTGGTGGCACACTGACACACTGTGGTGTCGGGGGGAGGGGCCGACACGCCTGGAGGGGGGCCATCCCATTGTAAACATTCCTCCCCGACAAATAAGGTATTGTTATTGATGATTAACAGCAGCGAAGGGGTGTGTGACAGTGTGTGAGAGTGGAAAAGAATGAGGATGACAGAGGTGATGAACGATTATGACTCCAAGTGCCGAAAAGAAAGATTAAACGGCAATAATGAAGACGAATGAGATCATTCTGTTGACATGCCTTGTTGATACCAGTTTCAGCTGCTGAGATGCCATCACACAAGGCTCCGGTGAATGCGTCTAATGTTAAAGAAATCTAGCTGAGTATAAAACTAACCAGGGTTAAAGTAGAAAGTGTTATACAGCAGATCTGAAGGGATCATATTTTTTAGAAAAGCAGTGGTTTCAGAAGCGGTTCCAGAGCAAAATGCCTCAAGATGTTTCTGAAATTACAGAAAAAAAACTGGCATTGTGATTACAATACGAGGAAAAAATAATGGGAATTTTCAGCAGATGAATAACTGCCTGGAGAGAATTAATTATCCTTCAATGACTAAAGTGAATACAAATATTATTAGAAAACTGTGTTAATAGGGCTTATTCGGCCTTGCACATCTAGACATTCCAATTTTACCCATCTTTGCAAAACTGTTTAAACTCTGTTAAGTTGCGAAGGGATCATGAGTAATATTTCAACTCCAGCCACAAATTCTCAGTTGGTTTGAGGTCAAGCCTTTGACTCTGCCACTCCAGAACATTCACCTTGTTGTCTTTAAATCATTTCTGTGTAGTTTGGACTGAATGCTTGGGGTTATTATTTTGCTGGAAAAAATCTCCCGCCCTGTGAAGCATCCCAAAATCATGATGTCACCACCATGCGTCAAAGTTGGCATGGCGTGTTCGTGATGATGTGCAGGTAGCGTTTGGTGTCAACCCAAAAAAAAAAAAACAACAACTGCTGAATACATTCCCTTTGTGCCCTACACGATCTCCTCTAGGCAGATTTACACATATTTCTTCTATTTCGTAATGATGGATTTAACTCCACTCCAAGGGATATTCAGTGAATTGGACTTTTCCCTTGTACCCATCCCCTGACTTTTCTTTTTAATAATCTTTTAACAGAGTTGCTTGGTGTTCTTTGTCATGGTGTAGTTTTAACCAGGATTCACCGGTGACTGGACCTTCCAGATCACCTAAAATAGATCTACTGCACCCATAATCATTAATTGTGTGACTACTAGCACCAGAATAGGTGAGTCACTTTAAAGAAGGTCACATATTTGACATTTACATTTTTAATTAACTGGCATCATTTTGTTGAAATCTGTTTTTACTTTGACATGAAACAGTGCTTTGATGGAAAATGTTTAAAAAGTCCATTTAAATTGATCAAAAGCAAAAAAAAAAAAAACACTTGCAAGGGAGGTAAACCCTTTTAAGTCACTGTATAATCAGCAATTAATAAATGATATTGAAAAATAATTTGATGAGGGTTATTCTGTTTATAGTACAATGATGACCTCATGTACAAATGACAATATATGCTGGTAGTATTCCTGTACCTCCACTTAAATGATTAAACGTACATTTGTTACAGAGCACAAAGTAAAAGTTCACCAGACCTGTTCTACCACTGCACAAAGGGAACATCTGAATATGCTGCCCTAATGTGGTGGATATAGTTATTATCTATGACAGAGGTCCATGAGTTCCCGTCTCATCCTTTCCCTAAATTTTCATTTGACTCGCAGATGGAGGCACATCGAGCACGGAGGGAAGGTAAATTATTAGACTGATAATATGGCACAAAATTGCACCCTCAAGGCGTGTGTGTGTGTGTGTGTGTGTGTGTGTGTGTGTGTTCTTGTACTTGCTACATTGTGAGAACCATTTTCTGCATTTAACTATCAAAGTGAGGACATTTTTACAAAGTGAGGACATTTTGGCCGGTCCTCACTTTGAAACAGCCATGTTTGAGGGTGAAGACTTGTTTTTAGAGAACAGGTATGAATTGAGGTTTGATTAGGGTTAGGGCAAGGATTAGGGTTAGGCGATCAGTTGTGATGGTTAAGGTTAGGGTAAGGCTCTAGGAAATGCATTACGCCTATGGATGTCCTCACTAAGATAGAAGTACAAACATGTATGTGTGTGTGTGTGTGTGTGTGTGTGTGTGTGTGTGTGTGTGTGTGTGTGTGTGTGTGTGTGTGTGTGTGTGTGTGTGTGTGTGTGTGTGTGTGTGTGTGTGTGTGTGTTAAGTGGTTGGTTGCATCTCTCCTGTGAGAAGCGCCTCAGGTCAATCGTGGGTTTTTCTAATGTGTCTGTCTACACATCATTATTCAAATGAATTCAGTGGGAAGTGTATCACGGTGATGTGAAGCACCGCTGAGGAAACCCACCATCAGTTGCACTTCAAAAAACTCACATGATAGCTATCAGTGTTAATCATCTTGTCATCTTACGCATTTCATTATTCCTTCTAATTACAGAGCATTTATAAATTAATTAGCATGTACTACGTCCTCCTTGGGTATGTGTGTTTCCATCTGCTCCGTGTCAATGAATCTGTCAGGTTAACTACTGCTGGTGGTGTTGCAGTCCCAATGGAAAATGATTAAGTCACTGAGGCCACCAAGACACCTATGACTCCTCTGAAGAAGCTTCAGTGGCTGAGATACAACAACTATTGTTGATTCTTCACCAGTCAAAGCTATACGGGAGAACGGCAAAGAAAAAGACACTGTTGAAAAAAATGTTCTGTCAGAGTTCACAAGGTAACATGTGAGAGACTGAAGTCAACTGGAAGAAGGTTTTTTGGTCTGATGAGATCAGAACAGACGCTATGTTTGGTGGACGCCAAACACTGCACATCATGAACGCATCCCCAGTGTGAAGCACGGTGGTGGCAGCATCGTGATGTTTTCGGGTAGCAGGTCCTGGAAGGCTTCTAAAGGTGGAGGGTAAATTGAATGCATCAAAGAACAGAGAAATCCTGGAGGACAACTTGATGCAGACTGCAAGAGATGCAGGAGAACTGAGGCTTGGGAGAAGATTTGTTTTCCCACAAGACAATGGTCCTAAGTATACATCCAAAGTTACAAAGAACCGGTTTAAAGGCAGAAACGTGAAAGTTCTGCAGTGCCGAGTCATAACCCAGACCTCAATTCAACTGAACATTTGCTGCTGGATTTGAAGAGCTGCTCACTTACTGTTCTCTGTAAAACTGGACAGAGCTTGAGCAGTTTTGCAATGAAGGAATGGTGGAAAATTGAGTTTGATCAGATGTGAAAAGCTGATTGAGACCTATCCTCACAGGTTCAGTGCTGTAATTATGGCCACCAGGTGCTTGCTTCATGTATTAGCGTCACGTAGCCTATAGCGCCACCTTCTGACAACTCTATACAGCCTAGTTTATTCATCCCTAAACAGTGAATCAAAACAAAACTAATTTGCAGGTTCTTTGCTTCTTCTTTTTTTTCCAATTTCCTTGCAACTTTTTACAAGTTTGATTCAAATACAGGACAAGGAGGTGAGCAACGCAAAACCCTCCTACAGAACACAACAATATTAACAAAAAAACACCAGAAAAACATCACTTCTGCCTGAGTCTGCTTTTTTCTTTATCTGAAAAAACAAAAACAACACGTGCACACGTGCCCCTGCAAATATGCCCACAAAGGCAACAACACACATTGCTTTTTACTTTTTAGTGGGTGGCAGAAAAAGTCATCTCTACACTCCCCTCCTTCCTCCTCACCTCTCCCCTCTCCTCATCCCACTATCACATCGGACAGGGTCTACTTATAGTACCACGCCAGAGAGAAGAGAATGGGGAGAGAAAGGGTATTATGACAGTGAGGAGAGAAAAGAGAGGGAGCGAGAGAAAAGAAGGGCAGACAGGGTATTATGAGAGAGAGGGATGAGAGCAGTGAAGGCATTTGGAGTCTTTATTCGCCTTCCTAAGCCTCGGGCTCTGCTCCCAATCCGATTGGTCGATACGGCCAGCCATGTAAATGAAATGCAAAGCAGAGAGACCCTGACTTCCCTTTGCCAATTTGTGGGGCCCTTTCTCTCTTCCTCCGCCGATGGCTTCCTTCTTTTATCAGTCTGTCTTCCTCACAACGTGACGCCTTTCTTCCTCAGTATCACAGCCTGCCGCCTTCAACCTCTGATTCTTCCTCTCCCTCTCTCTCTCGGCAAGATAATGATTTGCCTTTTTTTCCTCTAAGAGCTGAACTCTGCACGTCTCTAATGTTCAGCTCGAAGGCTTTAATCCAGTAAGGCTTTTTTATTTCCTGGGAAACTCCAGTGGTGATTAAGCATATGCTCTTTTTGCATGTGTGCAACAATGTTTGTGTGTATGTGCAGGAGCGCACACATCCTCTGACGCTGGATTTGAGGCCATTAGAGGTTGTTTGCTCTTCAGTTGCAGGTTTCTTCTAACTTGCGTAAGAGTAAACTGCACAAGCCGGACGTTTAGTGAACTTCTCAGCACATCTGAGCCGCAGGAACTCATCAATTAGCCAACTACAAGTAAAATAAAGCAATTTCTTTATAAAGAAAACAGCCTAAAATGCCATGATTCAAGCTACTTAAATGTGAATATTTTCTTGTTTCGTTCCTCCTCTATGACAGCAAACTGAATATCTTTATGTTGGACGAGCAAAAAATTTATCATCCTGGGCTTCGGGAAACATTATTTGCCAATTTCTGACATTTTACACACCAGACAGCACGTAAAACCTGACCAAAATACCCCAAATCACTGTCTTAAGGTTGGATATTACATCCAATGTCTGCAGAAGGAGGGTCTGTCGACACACTAAACTCTTGCGGTAGCAGTAATGTGGGCCCTGGCTGCGTAAACCACTGGCTGTGAGATTTAGGTTGCCCTTTATTTATTTATTTCAAAGAGTCTAATCAGCTCCAGCAGTGTTTCGTGTTCATTTTTTTCTAACCGGATGGGACAGGGGTGACAGGCCAATAGAAGAAGGGCAGGACTGATGACAGTTTTAAGTGCAGACAAATGCCACAGTCTGTCCCGGATTAAAGTTGCCCACTACCACTGTAATCCCTGTAACGCTGCCAAATTGGTATTTCCTTCCCTTTGCTGTGCAGAGTGTCACTAAATGAGCAGAGGTTGGGAGATAGATAGAGATAGAGAGCATCTCAGTGTGACTCGTATGGCCTGACCTGAATGAACTGACCAGCCCTGTGTAAACTCCTTAAATTAATTAATTCCCCAGCAAAAACACAGTTTGTGCAAAGAAGCTTGACTGGGAATTAGTTTCAGGTATGCGGTCAAAAAGAAAAATATACAGCACTCAGTAGATGTGTGAAGAGAGTCTGAAAACAAACGAATGTGAACAGGAAAGACAAAGAATAAGGAGGTGATTCGGTAAAGGAGAACAGAACAAAGCAGCGACAATACAATAGTCCAGTGAGGAGAAGCGGTCAGTGTTTAAAGGCTGCTCTTACATTGTTCATCATGCAAACACTGCCACCTGCAGGCTGCTGTTCAAAGCACATTTACACACAGCATCAAAGAAAATTACATTAGGACAGAAAATGCAAACGTCTCTGGGGACACGTCACTTCGTATCTGACAAATCAGCATCTAAACTGCATTTAATGTTTTAAAACAGAAATAATAAACTGCTCATAAGGTTACTTTACTGACAAATACTAACCGCACACTGGAATTCCATCTTGCTAATAATAAAATATGATTGCTTGATGGCAGTTTTAGGTCAAAGAAAAGGTTTCCACGCTTTTAAGGTCCAAATATGAGCAGACTTTGTTGGCTTGTTTTTATGTTAAGTCACATTATCTGTTGCAAAAACATCACGAAAGAGATCTCACAGCTATGGATAGATCCAACAAAACGTCTATAAGGTGCAAGAAAGCAAAAAGTCACAGGTCAGAAAAAGGTCTGCACAATTACAGCTTCTAAATAAGTAATCATATTCTCTTTTAACGATTTCTCTTCAAAAGCAGCGTTTGTAAAAGATTCACCTCAGGCCAAAGAGAGCTCAAATCATTATCACCTGCTGATCAAAAAGGAGAAAACAAAAACAGCAGCAGGTGATAATGACTTGAGCTGATTATTCCCCGTGTAAGGAATATGCTTTTTTTTGGCCCGGGGATGATTTGTTTGATCGAAATGTTACCTTTGAAAATGCTACTTTAAAAGAGAATTAATTAAAGCCTACTGAATTGAATTAACTGACTTATTTGGTAGGTGCATGGACCTTCTTCTGACCTGTAACAGTAGGGCTGAACAGTTAAAGAAAACATCGTCAATACTGCAACATGGCCAACATCCAAACAGAAGGAGCTACAGTGATTTCAATGAAGGTAAAATGAATCATTCGGGTGCTACATTAGTGACCTACAAATCATATTCTCCACATCTAAGGGAAAATGCCTGTTTTGTAAAAACTGGAACACGAATTTCAACATTATCTTTATATTTAAAAATGCTAAAACTACTAATGTCAAAATAATCACAATATGATGTTTTTTTTGCATATCGTACAGCCCTAACTATAGTTTGTCTGTTGGACTCTTTTTTTGTCAGAACCTCCTTGGTGGCAGTTTTTGAAATAAAAATAAAACTTGACATATATTGTCATAACAAGCTTGTGATAACTGAAATGGATTTCATTTTCAGTTATTACAACATATGAAGTAACTGCATTTTACATAAAGAAATTCCATTTTAATCAAAACATACCTTACCTTTTACACTAAATTATCACTAGTTTACTGCAATACCAGTTGAATTACACTGCATTTAGATAATTTTTTTTCTACATAACTTCAGGAGATTTCATCTATTGAAGCTAAAGACTGTTTTCACTTAAGATTAAAGATCTATAAATGACCTACTGTTGGGTTTTTGACCGTGATCATGCAGGAAAGAGACTAGTGAGGGAGGCCACCAAGACTCGCCTAACTTAGCTAGACTGTATTCCCGTTATAAGGGATATATGGGAATACGGTCTAGCCCTCCTCCATTGACACATTTTGACAGGTTTTCAAGCTCCGAGCAGATCAGACCAAACCAATCAGAGCACCAGAGGCGGGAGTTAACGATGCGTCATCTTCAGGACCGAGTTGGCGACCGCAACAGAGCGAGGTTTCTCTTGTGCGCTTTCCTCTGTTTTGCACGGGCTGAATTTGTCCTTAAAACCTCAACAAGAAGCAGCTCTTAAAGCTTTTCTTTTTAAAAAGGATGTATTTTTAATTCCGGCAGGCTGTACGATAGAATGCGTAATGCTGCCCTCCACTGTTGAAAGGGAGAGCTTAGATTTTCCTCAGGACTCCTGTACGGCGAAGGAAGCTGTTAAAACTACAAAACATCATGGCGGAAAGGCAATTGTTAGGTCGCTTAGTGATTGCGTCACACGTGTTACGCTGATTGGCTCTCTCCAATTCAAGCTGTGATCGGTAGTCCCGCCTCTGGGCTAGATTTGGTTCAATGGAGCAGTTCCAGACTGACTTTATGTGTATTTGTAATACACAATATAAAGGCTGTCTGGTCCCCAGGCAACACCAAGACACCTATGACGTCTGTGGAGCTAATATTCACTCCTAGGCTTTAATGTGGGTATGACGTGTTTGAGATGACGTGCAGTGTTCGACATCTGTCAAACTTTACCTGGTGAAGAACAGGCAACAGTTTGCTCAGTATATTATTGCAGGACTTTTTGTATCATAGTTGACATTTTTACTGCTTTCAGATCTAATATCATCAGGGCCGCCTATAACCAAACACCACATGACATTTTTACGCAAAGATTGTCCTAAATATTATATATACTATTGAGTAAAATTGAAAATGATTTATAAAGATATTGTAGTAAACCTGTTGACATGCCATAAATCCACACTTGACTCACACTACTTTATATTAAATAACTCAGAAAGCCTTGGAGTCTTGTCAGTCTTTTCTTCAGGAGAAAATGACATCATGTGGCACAGGTCGTGTGATCTGGAATTAACACACTTCCTGGAGAGGTGTTTCTGTAATGGGGAGTTTACTACACTCGCATGATCTCCATTTCACTGATTGTGTGACTTCGAGCACCAACTGGCTGCAGCTGCAAAGACTTTTTTTTTTTTTTTTTTTAAACACAATTTTACATTTTATTTATTTAATTGTCATTACTTTGTAGAACTCCATTTTCATTGTAACACAAAAGCGTAACTTTTGGATCTTAAAACTGACCAAGATTAATTTGAAAAGCAATTAAAGAAGAAAACTTCCAAGTGTGGTGAGTACTTGGTATACGCTCTGTACTCCAAAAACTGGGACACAAACCAAAACCATCTGCGTGGATAGACGAGAAACCATGAGGCTTCAACTGAGAATTCAACCTGTTGTCGCGAAAACCAAACCAGGAGTCGTGCGCGTGCAGGTATGATGGGCAGCACGTGGGACGCTACACAACAGCTTTCTGACAAGAGGGAGGAGTTCCACTATAACATGTCAGACAGCACACACCCTCCTCTTCATCATCATCCTCCTCTACTTCCTCGTCCTCCCATCCACCCTCTCTTCACTGCTTTCTTCCTTCCTCCTCTACCAAACCGGGGGGGGGGGGGGGGGGGATCCTGCCAAGCTGACAGCTCCAAGCTCCGTGGAAAATGAGTCTCGCTCGCATTACAATCGCACGGGACAGATTCCATTAGCACTATCTGAAATTGAGCACAGAGAGCGGGAGGCAGCGGCACAACGCCCTTATCAGAGCGAGAGGGTGAGCGCCGCCGCCGCCGCCGACGTCACTAATCCACCGGGTGGGATTGAGCAGGCGCCCGGTGAAAAGACAACTCAGGGAAGACAGAGGACGCACTCTTTTATACACTCAAAAGACAAACAGGTAGAAGGAGAACATATCTGCACAAACAGGGAATGAAAGCCTCGCAAACCCACACAGATACCACCAGCTCCACTTTCTACGCTGCAATGAAAAGGAAAGCAGAAATTTGCATCTCGCTAAAGGACATGATGAAACCGGTGGAAAACAGGCGACACATCAGCCGAGTGTGTCAGTGTTTTCCTGAGGAGCGCTGGCAGGTCTGCTCAGCGGTGCTGCTGCCGGGATTTGTAACATGTCAGTCTGAGATGAAACTGAGCCTCTCTCGCTGTGTGATCTCCCTTCCACTGAAGACACACAAGCGTCCCTGCCTACATCACATCCCACATACATGTGCGCTCGCAGGGACACCCCACACGAACCCCCCAGTGTCCTCATCCTCAGAGCTATTAACCCCTGACACATAAATCCAAGGGTATGTGGGTGTGAGATATTAGCCGTGTGAGAGTGTGGGAGGGAGGACGGGGTTAATCTTTATGTAGCGGGGATCTTTCACACAAGATCACTCAATTTAAATAGAGCAGGAACACTTTGATGTCTCCAGCCCTCCCCTCCTTCCCTTTCGCTCTCCGGTTCTCATTCACCCCTCTAATTTGCTTCGTGTTGCCCCCCCTCTGTGTCCCAGCGATAAGGTGTAATGAGAAATGTTTTCAAAACGGCTCTCACCTACCATGCGATGCTAATTGAGCGTGTGCTTGATACAGCCGGAGAAGGGGAGCGCTCATCCCTGACCGCTGAAGGTGCTGAGGAGGGAGAAAAACAGAAAAGGAGCGCTTAGGTTTTTTTCCCCTCTGAGCAGACAGCGAGAAAGTGAAATAAAAGCTCGCAACAACTGACAGCCTCAAAGACAAAAAGTAATGAGAGGAACTACCATCTTCATTAGTTGTCATTTACAGGGAATTACGGCAGTGCCTCCTCGGGGCTGGTATTGGTCACGCAGTGAGAGCAGCGTCAGGAACTTTGGGAAGATGTGGGAACAGAGAAACAGTTGGCCTACATTCATTTAGCAGCAGCAGAAGCTCTACGCTCATCAACATGGAGGCTTAACAGCAAAATACTGAGGGACTAACAGCTCGTACTGTATACACAGCAACAAAGTATTCTAAAAAATACAGCCAATTTCTAATAGTAGTATACAAAATACATTTAAAAAATGTTAAAAAGGATGAAAGTATTAGTCTGTAATTTTCCAAGAAACCCTGTTAGATGGCTGGAAGTAGGTCTGCATGACGTTGCAAGATGGGTAAAGGGCCCCAAAATGTTTTTTTTCTTTGCTTTAGACGGCATTTACATCTGTCTTTGCACTCGTCATATAGACCTTTGTGGTGCTGATTTAAATGGTCAAACAACTTAGTCATGTAATCCCGTGTTTCAGCAACAACTGCTAGACATTGTGCCTGTTTCTGGTCAACATCATCCTTTCTACAGCAGAAATATTCCTCAATATCTGCGTTTTATTTTGCAACCAAGTCTTCCTTTTCTTTGCCATCTTTCACTCATATTGCTGTACACATGTGGAGCCTGCATGTCAACCAGTTATGTGTTAAAAAAGTAAATGTATCCAAGACAGTTTAAACAAGAGTAAATTATTTTTTATCAGACAGATTTCTCTTATAGATCAGCCATGTAAAATAAAAGTTTGAGTTGTGCATTAACCATCAAAAATAATGACAGTACTAAAAGTTCTCAACTGTGAAAATAACAGCAAAAGTCACTAATTAAAGACCTAAAGATCACTGTATATATAGTCGTGGAAAAAAATGATTAGACCTCCCTTGTTTTCTTCAATTTCTTGTTCATTTTAATGCCTGGTACAACTAAAGGTACATTTGTTTGGACAAATATAATGATAACAACAAAACTAGCTCATAAGAGTTTAATTTCAGAGCTGATAGACATTTTCCATGGTTTTCTTGATAATAACCAAAATCTTTTATGTTCTTCTATCAATAGCTATGGTATTGTTCTGCCAAAAACAGCGTTTAGGCATTCCATGTTTTCTGTTCTGTCTGTTGAAGTCACATGATCCACACAGGAGTTAGTACCTGATTGCACAACCATTGTTTCTGATGACTGTAGCCATGTGTGTTTGCATGATCTCCATGACTGTATATATTTTTGCCCAATATGTAGAATTTATACATTACATGAATATTTGTGCTTTTTGTTTGCAAGCACTGTCCAATTTAAACATTCAGAAAATACTGGGATCACTGTATATATATCATCCGCTCTATGCACGTTTTCCACTACAACTCCCCCAGGTGGATAAAACTACCACATTTCCATTATAAATATTAATCACCCACAATGTCAGTTAGCCTCATTAATGTATATGAAATTTTACAAAAAATGTTAGCAAGATGCACATCCTCGTAAAAATCTGTACATATGTGGATTCTGAGAGGGACTAGTGAGTGCATAAAGACATGCAAAGTGACTACGAGGCTTCTCATAACCAACAAAGTGAGAGAGCATCTCCCAGACAGCCAGATGAGCTGTATGTGACAGCTCCTGAACGGATTCCCTCCTCCGTCATATTCTCATCCACCTACACTGGGTTGGGCCTCCCCCCTCCAAACTGTGATGAGAGCATCCACGGTGGCAGAGCAGGAGAGACACAAGACAGTCTGGATTACCAATCCACCGCCACAACATCGCCTCCCTAACAGGATAACACAGCATAATAAACTCCATAAAATAATCAAACTTATTACAACTCTTAACCCCTGTTTAATGCTTTCTGCCCGGCTTACGTGTGCCGGCATTCACTGCTAGTCGAGCCACAAAAGAGAATAGTCTTATAAGACTAGAAGAACACGGACAGCAGATTGTGATGCCTTAATGTTGCCTTTAATTGGATTTG
The DNA here is from genome assembly GCF_021347895.1 of Acanthochromis polyacanthus. Taxonomy (NCBI): domain Eukaryota; kingdom Metazoa; phylum Chordata; class Actinopteri; family Pomacentridae; genus Acanthochromis; species Acanthochromis polyacanthus. The sequence continues at coordinate 6,221,906 of NC_067128.1, forward strand.
TAATTTATGTGGCTATATTATAACTTCCTGAGGCTCGGTGACTTAGTGAAATGTTTAGAAGGGAAGGAAAAAAGGGGTGAAAGTCTTAAAGTTAATTAATCGTCTGCAGCCCCAGCTTAATTAAAGTTTCCCAGTGTTTGTAGTTAATGGGTGGATTGATGGAACAATGGCATAAACGCCCCCCTGCCACCACGAGAGCAGAGGGGGTCCGCAGAGAGTTCAGATTTCACAGCCTTTGATTAACACACACACACACAAACTTAAACGACACATTGTACCCCCACACACACATAGATATAGGCATGACAACACACACAGGGGCAGGAGAGTCCCCTTCAAACTTCACACATACCACTGCTCCCATAGAGGGATTCGCATTAATTAGCTAGGATCAAAACCTACAAATCCCTCCATGGAGAATTCAGCTGTAAACGCAACTGCCATCATCTGTGCTACGTCCCCTGACGCACACAAACAGAACATGGCCGCATATCCGGGCTTGGGGGCCCACATTGAAAAAAAATGAGCTGCTGGGCACCCTTCTAACATCTTTGTTCCTACATATATACTGGAATGTTATTTGGCTCTAAGGTTTGTCTGTTTAAAACCAAATAAAGTCAGGAATACACATCACTAAGGCAGCAAAAAATCACAAGAAATACACAGTTTTCAGCTAGATTTTGGCACAGGAGCCTCCTTTGGGACAAACATCATTGTCCTATTTATCCTGATTACATACATCAACCCTCCAGATAAGCAGTGGTGTTACCACGTTCCTTCTTCTCAGAATATCTCAGTTTACAGTGACTTTGTTTGGATATTTAATCTGGGTCAATGTATAATTAAGGGACTTTAGAAGTCCATGAGATACATCTTGCATACATTTTTATTAAAAGTAAAAAAAAATGTTTTTTTTATGTTCATTGTGATCATTTCTTTACAAATTCCATTATTATTTGCCATATTATAGAAACAATCACTTATCAATAAAAATGACTGGATAGCACTAAATTTTAAACAAATTTAATAACAACTACCTTCTAATTAGCTAAACAATAATAAAATGAGCTTTTTCAAAAATTGCTTTGATAGTTGACCCATCTGTTACATGAATAGGATGTTCCATATTGCTAATATAATGCTTTAGTAAAGGATATTTCCCATTTTTGAGCGCAATTAAATGACAATAGTTAGGTGTTAAAGTACAGAAACTACACACATTAAAAGAAAATTTGAGGTATTTTGAATTGGCATCTAAATAAACATGTCTGTATGCTGACAACTAAGAATGTGCCACTTATTAAAACTCACTGAATTAAAATTAAGGATGCATTTCATGTCTATCTTACCTCTTACAGCAGTGTCCCTTGGGATACTTCAGCAGTAGCCAGGGAATGCCATGGAAATATTGGCTCATCTAAAACAAACCGAACATGCACTTTTATTTAAAAAAAATTGATTTGGGCAGGGCAGGTTTAAGCAGAAAAGTTAACCGAAAAGAACAAACAGTAGAAATAAACAGCTAAAACAGATGCACAAATGACTAAACTAGTCAGGTAATAGTGAAAAATGGAATAAGTGGGCTGAAAAAGCTCCCTTAAAGTATAGCTGTTAGCTTAAACTGTTCACTAAAAGTTTGTTAAACAGTTTACACCATTGTTAGCTTACAGCTGGCTGTGGATAAACATTTAACTGTTAGCTAAAAGTGGGGACAGAACTCCACCCAGCCACACATACAGTTTGCTCAGATTGTATAATAGTAAACAGAACAAAAATACTTTCTGGATGGACAAAGACCAAAATAACAAACACATCTATCTACATTACCCAAACAAGGTGACCAAAACTCAAAACCAACACACAGTACCTTACCAATCTGTGGGAAAAAAGGGAAGAAAACAAATTAGAAAGAAATGGCTGCTCACCTCTGCAAACTCCTAAAGTTGGACAAAGTCATCCGTGTGTCAAAAACCTACACGTGAGCAGACCAAATGTAATTTGCCCTGAGAAGAGGAAGACGACTGATTTCCGGCTCGGCATAAGCGCCATCTTGGCTCTTTTTTGAATGGGTTGTTATCGACCAATCACCTGCAACCCGGTAGTGAATCAGCCAATAAGCGGCTTGTATCTGGACGTTTGAATTTGCATACAAAATCAACAAAATTCAACAGATTGAAATGTTAGTGAAAAGGATAGCTCGCCAGCCAAACGTACAGCTAACAATTGAAACTATTAGCTAAAAATATGGCTCATAGTTGAAATTGTTAGCTAAAAGTATAGCCAGCAGTTTAAATTATTAAAATGTGGCTAGCAACTGTATTTGTTAGCGATTGAAATTATTGTCTAAAAGTGTAGATAAAAGTTAAAAGTGTTAGCTAAAAGTGCATATGTGTGTGTGTGTGTGTGTGTGTGTGTGTGTGTGTGTGTGTGTGTGTGTGTGTGTGTGTGTGTGTGTGTGTGTGTGTGTGTGTGTGTGTGTGTGTGTGTGTGTGTGTGTGAAATTTTACTGATATATATATATAGTCAATTTTCAGATTTTTTTCAGACAAGGAAACAATTTTTTGTGCCTTTAAATGAAGATAGCAGGAGGGTTTAAGTAAAGGATTAATGTTAAAATATATACAAACTTAACAATTAATACCTGACCAAATTCTTTAAATAGCTACAGTACAACTGCATGAAAGTAACTTTAACCTAATTCAGTTTTATATAGTTCTATATAATTTTATATAATTGTTAAGTAACATTCAGTATAAAATGGGTTAAATAAACACATTGGAGCATGAAAGGTGATGTTTGTGAAGGTGTTCTTGAGTCCATCTGTCAGGCTTGTGGAGGTTCGTCAGATGAGAAAGGTTAACCAGTGTCTTAAGAGTTTTAGCAGGCCTGCAGTTTGCCTCCTTCCTGTGCTCTGAAAGACTTTAAATGTGGTGTATCGCTGACATACCCATGAAATAGGCTTCTCTGACAGAAAAAGGCCTCCTCCTCATGGTTTAAGTGCGATACAAACTTCTGAATGACACCACTCTCAGAAGGTCTCTAAGAGCGTAGACTTCATTCGCAGTTTGTGCTTTCACCAGACATTCTGCATTCTTTACAAAGTCTTTTTAAATTGCTATTTGAAATCAAGCTAATTTTGCACACATTTGCGGCTTCTTATCACATTTGCGTGGTGATGTACCGTACGCCGGTGCCAAAACTGCTCATTAAAACAGATGATTATTTTAGAGGTGATGCAACTGGGAGCAACTGAAGCGTCCCTCAGCTGGCCTGAGAGCTGGTAGAGAGCTCCCTCTGCTGGAACTGCAACATAACTTTTAGCTCTTTTCAATATTCTGTTTAATAATCACATTTTTTTTAACTTTGTGCTGATCTTGAAGAAAAGACAAACAACATGGCAATTTTTTAAACTGGTTTATTGACATGTGTATAGCGATTGTCTGTGCACCGGACGATTACAGAAGAATATGTTATAAAATAATACAAAATAGCTGTACATAACACAGATATATTTAAAGGAATGCATTGTTAACTGTGAGGTTTTACGCTGTATAATACATGTCGGCTACTCACTCACCTGTGACAAGGCGAGCTCATAAAGTTGAGGTTGAGGTTTCGCCATCTGGAATAAGGGTTTAACTGATTAAAAAAAACTAAATTAGGGAAGAGCTTATGATGTTACTGGTGGTATTAAACTTCTCTAAAATACTCTCTGAATCTTTTCTAATCTAAAAACAAAGAAAATTACGTAACTAGAATCCAAATGAAGAAGTAAAGTAAAATTAAAATGAAAGAAAAACGAGCTGAAAGGAATATTTCAGGTCAGAAGCCGATGAGGGTGCTGCAACTGTTCTCCATCCACATGCCAATGGTGTTACATGTTGTACTGTTTATATATATTTATATTTAAAAGCAGGATTCACTGGATTTGGTGTGATTTGTAAAGGGCAGACATGTTTTTCGTTAAACCCCTTTCTATAGAGACCCGTATATGGCTGACCTGTGGTGGCTCCACTGTACTCCCTCTGTAATCTGTGCATTAGATGTGCCTACTCTCACATCCGATGCGTGTTTTCAAAGTGTATTCTACCAGGTTTCCTTCAGGCTTCGCCAGCTGTGAGTCTGAAATCACTAATCCTGAGCTACAGTAAATTATCAACACTACCGTCCGCCAAGTACAAATCTTGTATTTAGACTTCAAATGAGAACACATCACATTCTGAAGACAGCACGCTGACTTTCATTAGCTTTAAATGTTCCACGATGGGCCTAAATACAAAAATGTAAACAAGTGTTGAGCGTCTTTCTCGCAGTGAATTGGTTTTGGTGGAAAATATTCGCATAGTAGTACAAAGTGGGGTTCAAGAGGTCTCATTCACAAAGATCTATCAAGTATGAGGATTTCTTATTTAGGCTCTCTTTTGTATTCTTGCTTTCGAAAGTAAAAGAAAAACGACAAATCAGAAGAAAATGCTGCAACTGTTAGGACTCGGAAGACACTTGGTCTGTGACAAAAACTCTCTCAGCATGAATAACAAGTTGGCAATCCACCGTGCAAAGTTTTTCGAGTATGTGTAGTGTACATACTGGATGTGTAGCACATGCAAGCTAGACACAATTTCCGTGTGAGTGTGTATTATCAATTACGTCTTCCATACTTGAGGCTATTATTGAAAATGACCAGACTTTTTTTTTCCAGCTAGTTCACCAAGCTACACCATAATATTCAGTTACAAAAATAGTATCACAATATAGACCATTCAATATGAGCACCAGGGAAGGCTAAATATAGCCCGAGTATTTGGCTACATTCATTGTCTGGGCAATGTTTTCCGGTAGCATTGTGTGTAAGTGTGTGTTTGTTGGACACAGTGTTGGCAATGTTTTCTCACTCACAAGCTCTCCTACATCTACCACACGATTATATTTGGAAACATACAGAACTTGCTTACACTGAGTAACAACAAAAACCAATTGTCGGATAGAAAAATAGTCAGTTTTTTTGTTAACACTGAACATCTAAAAGAATTCCCCCCGCTTCCCCCAAATAAACCCAGCCCTTCCCATTCACTAACAAAATAGTTCATCTTTGAAACAAAAAAAAAAAGATTTTCTTTTGAGGTTATATAAGTTCAAACCTACTGACCCACGAACATAGACCCTGTTCAGCATAATTCAGTAACCAGAAGTGTGTTCAAATTACCAACAGAAGCATCAGAACATGTAGGTTTTTTTCTATGACAATTCCAACTGTGGTAATGCTCTGCAGCCTAAACATGCTGATTTCTGTCAGCATAATGAGGATAATGATACAGTTAAATCCAAAATGATTCATAATCATGCCAAATTTTGATTCAGATTGAATTTTTATTTAGCCAATAGGTTTCTTCTGGCCTTAATTGACATAAACGAGAGACAAAATACGGTAACGCATCGTGTTAGAGATGCAGACAAACTGATGTTTTCCTCCTCTTTTCTCTTGATTCTGTTTATGCATTATGTTCCCATTATGTCTGACTGAGAGGAGAGTATTCTTGGGGTTGAATTCCTCTTCTGTCTTTCCAAATAACTCCATATAAATCTCATTTTTCAACTCAAAGCTTGCTTCTTTGTCCAGGTGACTTTTTATATGTCTGTTTTGAAGAATGGTCTTGAAGAAATAAAGTCTCCTGACTCGCTGTCTGAGATGTTGCTACCAGAACTGCTCACATTCATCAGGACGCTTTTGGTGCTGATCTTTGGATTCTTCTTGGACTCTACCATTCTTGCAAGCACAGGGGTCACTTCTGGCTTCCTACCAGCCCTCTGAGGTTTTCCCACAGTGTGGAACTCCTTGTAATTTTGGATGATGGCTTGCACTGTGGTCACTAGCACTTGAATATGGTTTTATAGCCTTTCCACGTCTTGTAAGGAAATGGGAGGTCCTCACTAAGCTCTTTGGTTTTAGCCATGACTTGCAATCGACCAGTGACTGACTAGAGAACTACTGCATCTGCTGTTTAGTTTACAGTGCATGAAAACGCTCTGGAACTAGCAGAAATTACCGAGACCATTTGGAATACGACAGAAATGAACACTTTATCGAAGATTAGCAGCAATTTCAAGGAGTATGAATGAATTTGGACATGTTGTTTTATGTAAAAATGTACAAAATTACATACGTCAAATTAGCCTTAACATCTGTAACACAACATCTGTCTCTGTTACCAATTGATATAATTTCCAGTCAGAAGAAACCTATCCATCAAAACAAAAATTCACTCTAAATCAAAATTGGCATGTGTGAATCGTTTTGGATTTGACTATACATGTGGAATGAGTATTAAAATGCATTTCAATGATTTGGTTGCTCATCTTTAAGTTATATTTGGTTACACCACACATACTTGGATCACTGGTCTGAGACCTTGTTTGGAAATAAAATAAGTGATGGGATTGAACACACCTCTGGTTGAGCCCTTAACCTGGAAACCATTTCAGCCACGTTTGAAGGGACTGCTGACCTAACACTTGGCTAAACATAGCGCAACATCTAGCTTATCTATGGGAGTGCTATTATTGCTTGAGAGGGTTGTGAAGTGGAGTTTACCCAGTTTCATTCCCAGCCTTTGTTTATCCTCATTCTGCTTTATAATTAGGATAAGATCTCCGGCATGCAGCGTTCCCTCTGGTGCTTCAGAGCTAATCAGAGAGTCGGCAGGTTTTCTTTCCAACCAAATACTACACAAGGGATCTCATTTATCTCATTTACGGGGGTGTTAGTGCATAGATTTCACACTTAAATGACATGTCTAGACAAAAGATGGAAACTGCATATACTAAAAATATCCTGATCTGTCCTAAAAACGGCGAACAATTATCACTATGACATATAAAATGCTGAATGGGAGCACAAGCCTCTGACCCAACCTTGTGATCTCCCACTGAGAATAAAGCTAAATCAGCTTGTCTTTCAGGAAGGAAAATATGCAAATCTATAAAAGTGGACTTGATGTGAAATATAGATGAAGGTGGTTTTTGCAGAAGTTGAGGCCAAATGGATTAGTTTGCTGCAACCAATTAAGAACAAAAGACATTCAGCGGCAGCATTTCATGTCGACATGTTTTAGAACCTAAGATGTGGTGAGATTTCAGGCCAAGAAGTGCAAGAGGTGGTTCTTCATCAAGTGAAGAACACATAGACCTGCAAGAAATGCAGGCTAACTGAGAAACAAGGCCATTCCTTAGTTACAAAGTGCGATCAAAACGTCCTGAGACTCTGCCTGTTCAGCATGAATGGAGAGTGATGACCACGTGTGCAACATGTGCGAGCCGTAATGAGTCAGGATGCAGAGTAACACCGTGCTATGGACATCAGGACCAGTGGTACATGTGTTTTTGTGATCACTTAAAGGTGCACATTTTCTCCCTGGAGTTCAAATCGGAGCAGAGTGCAAACGTCACATTCTGTGTCAGTCAGCATTCGGATGATTCAGCATTCTTATGGAGGATCACTGTGGCGACCACAAGTGGGTCTGCGGCTACCACTAAGAGAATAAATGGTGGTTTAAACAGCAGAAGAGCTGCAGTCTCCGAGACCGGAGAAGGAACGTCAGGTCAGGAGCACCAAGAGTCCACAAATTCACAATGTTAGTCATCTCAGGGTCACATCACATAATATGGTCAACACTCGGGATGTCCAATAATCGCGGCCCTCTATCAGTATAAAAATGTAATGTCAGCTGTTTGAGGCATTTTTTTAAAATGGCCATTTTTCCATAGCTTAATTAAAAAAAAATTATGTTGCAAAGACAATGTTTACATTTGGAAATCATTGTTGCATTTTAGAATGTATCCAATAGGGCATCACATTAAAATTAGGCATGATGTGTTAATTCCCAAGCGTAAACTAACCGTGACGTCACCCGTTGGTTTCAACGACGAGAAAATAAAGCCCGGATTTTGCTACTTCCTGGTCGACGTTTTGGATTTTTTGGAGCCAGTGACGTAAAAAGCGTCATCAAACAGACTGGATCGGAGAGCAACTAGGGGCAGGATTGGCTGAGGACTCTCTTATCCCGCCCACGTTTTACCGCAGAGGCTTCTGTTGCTGTCTATCAAGTATAGCCACGCCCCCTGGCTCCGCCAACTTTAACGATTTATTTAAAATTCAGTATTGATTTATTTTAAGATCGGCCACCTGATCTCTCATTTTGACCATGAAAACTAACAGGAAAAAAATCCTGAGCTGTAGAACATCAGTCTATCAAATTTTATTTTTTCCAAAAATGAATTGGGGTCTATGGAGCAAAAGCTTTTTGGAGCCAACCCTAACGGACGGCGTGATATTGCAAGTTTTTGACACTTCCGGGTTGGCTTCAATTCTGGAGCCAGATGCTACGTCCACTATATATCCAGTCTATGTTAATTCCATATCAGGAGACATGTGATGTGACCTAAAATTAATTTAATAGCCCACATATATCGGTATTGGTTGATATTGGAATCAGAAACTGAGAGTTGGACAATATGGGCATATTGGTTATTTGCAAAAAAGTCAATGTCGGACATCCCTCGTCAACACCTTATTACAATATACTATGGAGAGAATCCTAGTACATCCTACAATGCCATTTGAGTAAGAATTCACAGAACTGTGCACCATGAATTTGTCAGTATGTCAAGGCAGAGATCTACTGTAAAATATTTGGTGCAAACGATCTGAATGCGATGGCATGCAGATGATTTCAACTGCACTGTGTCACAATGAGGTGATTATGCACTTAAAACAACACAGTCGTTCTCTAACCAGATCTACTTTGTGACTTCATTTTGTCCCCATTTAGACACAGGCGGTGCTCGACTTGCTTACAGAACGTGACTTTGATGGAGTGTTACAAACATTGCCATATTTAAACCAGGTATGGTTTTCGATTGGTTGATTGTTTTTTTATGGCACAGACCTTAAACGCTTTGATCGCACCTCATATGTGCAAAAAGCTACTTGCCGTTTTATACTGTGCAAGGTGTCTAATACTGAGAGAAAGGTTTAAGCCTGATAGAGTAGATAGTTATGAGGATGTGTTTTAAAAACGTTAAGCAGCATCGTTTAGGCTCCTGGGTAAATATTTCTGAGAACATCTTCAGCTGGCATTGTGGTGGCTGGAATTAAAAACCTGAGACTCCTGCATGACGGAGGACTGGACATCTCTTAGAATTTAGAAGAGATATTCTCCACAAGGCAGCGCTGATTATTCTGCCATGTTTTTGTCACCTATCCACCTGATCTTACACCAACTAACAAGCTCTGAAGGATAAACAGGGGCAGGGATTCTTCATCTGAGCTACATTCAGTAACACAACGTTGCAGAGTGTTGTTGTACACTCAGACCGTGAGAGTGCAACACCCATAATCTAATAGTAATCTAAGCACACCACATTGTTATCTTTCCACACTGACCAACGTTTGCAACATGAATGAAGCTCAGGCAGCTTCTTGGTATTGTGATAGTGGTTGTCTCGAAGTGCTGATTAGTCAATGGGGCCCTGGAAGATGAGCCTCGTCCAGCCGGGGGAGCTGAGGGCAGTGGAGCAGAAGGGGCAGACGGGTCTGAAGGCGTGGGTCCCGTGGGGCAGTGGAGTCTCAGCCCAGTACCTGGCTGTCCTCTCTGAGCAGACGTGACCACATGGCACAAAACCGTGAGTGGGAGCACCGGCGTCCACGTACACCGCAGGCTCACAACCCAGCCACAGGGGCACATAGGGGCCCACGCTCCTGCAAAGGGGACATTCACGACGGACCGTGGAGCTCTCGCCCTCTCCTGGATCCTCCTCTCCTCTGATCTCTGGCCCCAGTCGTGGCGTCCGTGGACGTGGCCGCAGGCAAGGTAGACCCAGGGCTGACGCTCTTCAAGGCTGAATCAACAACATCAATAGAGTCAGTAGTTTCAACAGGATTTTTGTGGGTGGATGTGTGGAATTAAATACAAAAAACAAAGTAAGAATTTGCTCACAGGGACTTCTAAAGATGGAAGTAAATTAGCATCATAATAGGAATGTGACCCCTGGGGTCATCTTCAGGGTAGATCTAATGGTTTATGTTTCTATTAGTTCTGTAAGTGGCTGCCTAATGTAATCAGCACCTGTGGCACCCAGTGGGTTCTCAGGTTACTTAGTGCTGGCCGTAGTCTAACCAGTCTCTCTGGTTTACTCCTCAGGCACCTCACACCAGGTCTCATTAGGCTGTTTTAGTTCTTCCTTCAGGATTTGGTTTGCACCTTACAACACCACTGATCCCGCTGATTCTCACAAACCAAAATTGTTCTGGTTAATTTGGCTTTAATTTGGTTTGATTTAATTGAATAAAAACAAGCTTTAATTCCTACACTTCGTATGTCTTCCCTTTTGTTGTGGCCTTTTTGAACTAGATCATGACAGGAAATAATTGGTATATTTGAAACACTAACTGACATAAAGCTGGCTTTTGCAGGAACTTGTAGGACGTTTTAGGATGGCCAGAACCTTTTTGCATGTTCCAAATGCAAGAATCTACACTTTAGAACCTCTTTTAGGGCTGTTTTTAGGTGGGCAGGGTTTGAGTGGCATTTCTCAGCCCTCTTGCCCTCATCGAGCAGCAAACATCCCCATCAACAACATAAAATTTACCATATAGGCTAACATAACAGACCTCTGGTGCTCTATGTCCTTCATACTAGTAGTAATAGCTAATTACTATTTGCCCTTGTTTTGGTGAAGTCTGAGTAAATTTTACATTCTAAGCTGTTGCATCCTGCACTACAAAAGAAACAGAAAGCCTGAAAGAGCTTATTATGTGTAGTGTAAAGCTACCTATAGTTTGCTGTGGTTGTGTCCTACCTGTGGCTCCGTGGCAGGCTGGGGAAGGCCAGTGTGCTGAGGCCTACAGGACACTGAGGCCGGGATGCGTTAAGCTCCTGACGAAGAGCCTCCAGGTGACGCAGGGTTGGAGCTCGCATGAGCCCCTCACCTGTGCGCCACAACAGGGTGGCCCCACACAGATCAACCAGAGAACCGTCTCGTAGCGCGCTGCTCTCTCCCTCCGCCTGAAGGGGATGTATACAGACGCACACTTACAATCACAGTAAAAGCAGTCGATGTATAAAGTCATAAAGGAGCAGAACCTGCAGAAGCTCACCAGTTTGCCCCGGCTGGGTCCAGAACGGGTTTCCCTCAGAGCATAAACATCTCCACAGACGGAGATCTCTCTCCACAGACCCTGCTTGGGGTCCTCTGGGAATCCCTCAGGGTGCATCACTAGAACCCCATTGGTGGTCAAACCGTCCATGTGTCCGTCAGGATTTTTCCACTTGGTTGCTTTCTCCTGTAACAGTAAAGACAACGAAGAAATTTAACTGTGCCACTATGGATTCATACAAGCCAAAACTAGAGTGTTACGAGTCTGAGACAAAGCTAGGAACTTGAACATGCCAAAATTCTACCTTTTAATTGTGTGTATGTCATAATTTCTCAGGATTTTGTCATTTACTCTCGTACATTTTGTCTACATTGAACAGGAAACGTGTGCTGTTTGCAGATGGACAGTTCCTCTGCTAGCACACCAGCAGCAACATGTTTTATGTCAGTACTAGTCACGGTAAAGAAGCGCAAATAGGAGTATGGTGGAGGATGTAGATGAAAAACCTAAGAGGAATCCAAGACAAGCTTCTAATGCTGTAGATAAAAAAGAAACTTCAGAGGAAGCCTAATGAAGAAAGAGATGGATGGCGAGGCATACGTCATAAACGCGAGTCGGCAGGGTTTGTATAATTACTCTCACTGCCAGAAGGGAAGGTTTAAATCACCATTACAGTAAAAAGGGAAATTGTACTTTGATGAACCTAAACCTAAAATACACATTCACTAGAAATGTCTTGTGATGGATTATCAGTCCACTCACCCCTAGGAAGATATTCTTGGAGGAGTCGAAGCCTGCGGCGTAGATGCGAGCGGTGTAAGGAGGGTTGCGTTCACACACCACTCTGCAGGCGAAACGGGAGATAGTGCTGGGGGCGATGGAGGGGTCCTCCCCTTCCTTTCCCCCTCCAGAGGTGTCGGTCACCACGAAGTCAATGGGACTTTCTGTGGAGCGTCCGATCTGCAGGGGACGAAAACACAGCTGTAATTCATCCATTATTCTAGAGACTATTAACTGAAATAAATGTCTATGGAAAGGAAAATTAAAGTATAGCAGGTTTCTGAAAATTTCCATACTTAAATATTTTCTCTGGATATTCATACTTTTAATATTGTAAATGATTTGGCAGAGACAGTTCATTTTAATGGATGTAAAACAAATCTGTGACGCTACAATAAGAGCAGAACCTTGTGGCTAAAAATAGACTTTCTTACAGATATTATGCACAAGCCTTTATTTTTAATGGTCACAGTTCTGAACCAAAATAATCTTCCCACTGTAGAAATTACTTTGATGGCATTACATAAGGGTGTATTTTGGGAGAAACTCGCACGTGATCTCAAATCTAGGATTATTTTTTGCTGCGAATGCGGTCGCCTTTGAAGGAGGATTTGTGAAAACGTTGACCTTGTTTTCTCGATTTCCTTGGTGTGTTACCTGGAACATGTCTGTGTTGTTGTCATGGCAGTACTCCACCACCACCGTCTGGTTACGGGACAGTGTGAAAGAGATGCTGTGCTGCCCCCTGCTGTGCACCGCCTGCAACAGCAGCAACAAGATGTGTTAAAGCACTTTTTTTGTGAAGCAATTTATCACTTTCTAGACAACCCAAATGCTTGAATAAACCATGTTGTTACACAAAATATAATAAGACATATCTAGATTCATAAACGTTGCATTAAACAGGATTTTAACTCACTCAGAATGGGTCTTGGGGGATAAAAAAATAGTCTGTGTGACAGTCAGTGTAAAGTCGATATGTCTGCGTTGCCAAATCTGACAGCAATCTATGTCTTTTCCTGTTATTTTTGACAGTTTGATGAACAAAAACGAATCTAATAACCCCTAGTAAATAAAACCCAAATTAGCAAAACTGTTTAAAGAAAAAGAAACTGCTGTTTTTAGTCTCAGTTCTTATCACTTTAGCGTTACTGATTTTCCTTTGGTGCTGGTTAAAACATGTTTGAGAGAACCAAAAACTCCTCAATATCCAGTTAAAGTTAGAAGTGACATCACTGACGATAATCTGATGGTGGCAAAACATTAATTTGTCTTCATTTTATAGATGACAACACGTGTCAGTCGCCAAGCAATCATGCATTCTGATGCAGGAAGACACAGCACACAAAAGGACCGACCACATACGCCCAACTTCGTGATTAGTCATCCTTCCTCTGGCACATTTTTGAAAGACTCACAGGAAGGAAACTAATGCCGCACACAGATAGAACACGAATGCAGACCTTGCTGTCCTGTGGTGTGTTGAGGATGTGCACGGCGCTGGGTTTGACACCGTTAGCCTTGGCCCTTCGGTACAGAGCGAAGCGGCTCTTTCTGCGCCCACGGTCTCCACTTGGAAGAGAGCCATTGTACCTGGAGAAAGACGCACGAAGCACAGGAAGGAAACATGAAACAAACAAGTCCTCGTTAAAGCCGGGGTAGGCAGAAATCTGGAAAAGGCAAAAAAAAAAGCCTCTTTCTGTTATCAGCTCCTCCCACCAGACGAGCACGGGTGTGTAGACATGCTTCATATACAACACAAGATTGATGTAAACATGAACATAAACATGGATTTGAATAAGATACAGCTGCAGCTAGCGAAAAAGGTAATATTCGACTAGCATGAACAACATATACTACCTTACCAACCACTACAGTGTGCTTAACTATGACATTTAAATGAAGTTAGCAGCTTATTTGTTTACGAGAAGAACAGCGAGCTCAGATTATAGCTGCTACTTGACATAACCCTGAGCTATGAGTACCAATGTTGATACAAATTTTAACCCTCTGAACCTGCATGTTGCTTTGCGCCGGTCATTTTTTTTCTCTGCAATGTAAAGTCCTTCATCTCTATGGAAACAGCACAACCATGGCTAGAAGGAGAAAGAACATAAAAATATCCTGTGCACAGTATGACACAAGTTAAGATACCATAAATGACACAAGAACGAAAAAAAATTAGGTAGAATTTCTTTGATTACTAATAATGACAACTGAAAAAAAACAACTTGCTTCCCACTTTTTTCAAGTGCCAACAAGTGCTACCAATGCTGTAAAACAGGTGGTTCTAAATACGGTAGTTATTTTAGTTCAGTCAAATAATCACCGAATTTTTGTCATCTGACTGTTGGTCATTGCAGAATCCTGACTTCTCAGCTGCACCAAAAGGAGCTGAATTTTTAGGTTTTTTTCTTCAGGATCTGGCACTAACAGTTTAAAGTTTTCAATTAGTGATTTTGATAAAGTATCACGATATCGCGGGGAAAAGTGTCACGCATGATTACTTCAAGGACCGTTGAAAAGCTAAAAAAATCTCGAGATACGTCTTGTTTTATGGTTTCTGTCTTGAATAAATGGTGTAGTTTTTGTGATATTTCTTTTAAGATAACATACCTTTCAAACCTGTCAGCAGGTTTGGGGGTTCAGTGGGTCAACCAGTGGATTGTCAGAATCGCTATCAAACTGTCCATCTGATTTATTTGGTTTGTGTCTGCAGTGTAGGCAGTCGTTGCCAATGCTAGAGTAGCAACTTTTCCTGCAGGATTTTTGTGCACTGAATCAGCCAATACGACAAATGCTCCAAAAAACAGAAGGCCAATAGGTGTTGCAACGGCCTAATTTCCTCTCCGACTACTCATTACAATATGCTGAAAGATTATTATGGAAACTACCACAGCATTAGGCATCTACACTGGACTACAGTACATCTCAGAGACCATAATGTACACACACATTAGCTCCATCTTTACAGAGAAACCCTAATGGAGGAAAAAACATTCATCGCATTTAAATGTCATCTTTTCAAGTGCCGCTGAGGTGCCACTACGTCTGCTGAAATAACTGAAATTCATCTTTACGGCTATATGACTGCACATACCTCTGAAATGAATTAAAGCAGCACGTTCGAGATGCTCGTGATTCACATTAAACTGCTTAACCTCAATGAAAAGGACAACCAGCACTTGATCTGAAGGCCCACGTTCACCGGAGACGAGCTTCACCTAACCTCCTTCTCATGTAAAGCATTTATACAGCACAGAATTACCTCCATGACATCACTGCACAATTACATTAAAGCTTTGATGATGTGCTCCAGCTAGGACTTTGAAGGTATGCGTTTATTAATAGAAGCGGAACTGAAAATTCTGATTCTTCGCATGAGAGTGGTAAATAATAAATTCCAATCCAGACACTGATGTTTTATAATTCACTATCAATCTTTTAATTATGTTAACTCAGCTCTGGTGCCGATGAAAATCCTGAGTTTCTGCTCCTATTTTTTAAATTGTGAAGCCAAGTCGAATGACAGACACTGAAGAAATCTTAAGAATCTTTACGCAAGTCAAAGTTTTAATGCAGCAATGTCAGAATTCCCTATTTTAGACATAATTTGAGGGCTCCAAACATGAGAAATGTGAGAGGAAAGAAAAAGAAATTAAGTTCTGATCCACAAATCTTCTTTCATTTTTTCCTCTAATCTTTGATTTTTGACTAATATATTAGATCACTGGAATTTTTACTGAAATGTAAGAAGTTTACACTGAAAAATCTCTTTTTGGTAGAGCTCAGAAGCATCTAACATGTGAGCCAGACAAAACACGGCTTTTTGGAAGCAGCTGCAAAAGTTAAAAGTGTGCTGCACGTTAAAAAAGCTGTCAGATAAATGTAGTGAGGTAGAAAGTTCAATATTTCCCTCTAAAATGTAGCGCAGTTGAAGTATAAAGTCGTACAAAATGGAAATACTCGAGTGAAGTACTTTAAAACTGTACTTCAATACAATATTTGAGTAAATGTACTCATCTCCACCACTGTCAAACAGCAGTTTCACAGTTTGAGTTCACTCAGAGGGCAGTACGCTGGTTTTAGGCTTTTCACTAATCAGCGGGACATGGTTCTTATTAAAAGCATTCAGAGGAAACCCAGCAGGCAAGAAGACCATAACAATCTAGACAATAACTGTCCTTACTGGCCTTCAAACCTGATCAGATCAGAGGGCATCTGGTGAGTCTCAGTTCTGACCCGCCTCAAACCGAGGGTCAAAGGATCCACTGTCTGCTCCGACAGCATCGGCACAGCCAGGCACTGAAACCGGGATTGATTCATCAAAGCTCCAGTGTTTCCAAAAAGAAAATCAGCCAACAGCCGTCGTGATAGATTCTAAAGTAACTCATCAAATTTAAATGAAAAATTCTACCTAGTTGGATGTTTTCAAACAGGAATGAGCAGCATTGGGCTTCTAATTTTTTTTTTTAACCTTCTTTCATGGCTTCTCTGCTGCCTTTAATGTGGGCCCTAACAAATAATTCAAATAATTGTTTTGATTGGATTATATTGCAGAGGCAGCTGTTTTTACTGAACTTGGGAAATCCAGTTGTACTCACTGTGCGTATTTTATCCTAAAGGCAACTGAAATTGTAAATATAAACCTATTTTACTTACTCTTCTTTTAGTTCATTCACCTGGTCTTAAATCTTAACAGCTAACCCTGCTTTATGGGGTTTTTTTTTAAAGAATTTTGACTCATTTGTCTTTGAGATACTTTTACTCCCAATTTTATTGAAATTTTCTTGTATTTGTTTCCCTACATCTTCCATATATTTGGGACTTTGCAACTTCAAGTATAAATGAAACGTTGATGGAAATGTTATCTGCAATAAAATCAAAATTGCAGGAGCTGCAATGCGTGGATAGAGCTAAAATTTATCACAACGTACCATTATACACGATATACAAATAAGAGAACAAGTTTGGTACACACCACTGTATAAAGTGGAAAAGAAATAGAAAAACTACTATTCCCGCTAAAATCATCACTCATACCATAATATCTGTTAAGATAAACCCAATATGATTTTTTTTATATCATTCAGTCTACATGTAAATGCAGGACCATCCAAACAATCACTGTAGAAGTACAATATGTGGTTATCATTTATACAACAACTTGGCAAACTGCATTTAGAATCTACTCAAAATATAAAACGGAGCACAATGATACACTTCTAAAGTGTTAGTTATGAAATTCAATGAGTAAAATTAGGAACAATATTTAAATGAAAGTACAGATTGAAGCCTGAATCGAAAGAGAAACCAGTCACTTACTTAACGCAATTACTACATCACAAAGACGGCAATTTAGGATACGTGTTATGCAGCACGTCTGATCCAGCTGTTAAACTGTCAACTCAGTGGATGTAGAAACTCCTACAGTCCAATCAGACACGTGCATTTATACCAATTAAAAAGCCGAAGGAAAATAATGAGCCAGAAGCAGCATGGGGTGTAAAGAAAAGCAGCACTTTGGCGGTACAGGATTATCTCATGTGGGAAATAACAAAGTATTGTGCAACATCTGCTGTGAAACACTCCCCACATAGCAAAGCAGCACCACAAACTGTCATCACTTCAGAAAGCAGCACAGGCAGCGAGGTGACGAACATGTAGCCAAAAAGTCAAGCGAAAGCAGTGATGCTGACTGCTACTCAGAATGAAAAGTGCTCACGAAGGCACCGTAATTAAAAGCGTAAAGCCCTACCCTGCTGAAGACAGGGCTGCTTTCAGAAACTCCTCTTAATGCTGAATAAGATAAACAATTCCCCTCCCGCACATATTTCACTCAAGCTGGCTGAGAGTGAAAGAAAAACGTTGAGCTGAAAAATGTGGATTTTTATCAGTTATTATTTTGATAGTACCTCATGTCATAATGCTCCACTGACTGGTAAATCTATCAAACAGCCAATGTTGAACAGATGCTTCACTTTAACCCTTTGAAATCTCCTAACCTGCTGGCATTTTATATTTTTAATAAATGTTAAAATTATACCATTTATCAGGGCCAAAAACTGTAAAAAGAGAACAAAACATCAGATTTATAGCTTTCCAATAGACCTTAATCTATCATATAGAATCACATGACGCGCAATTCTGTCAGAAAAATTAAGCAAATCTAGATGTAAAATCAGATTTTGTCAAAATAATTTTATTCTACTTTCATGTCTCACTAAAAAATGGCCAAAAATAAACCTTTCACACTGATCAAATTCTGTAAAAACAAACAAACAAACAAATCCAGCACTCCTCAGTGCACCTGAAATGTTATTAATGACTTAGCTGTGACCAGCAGTCACATGGCAGAAATTCATAAACTACTCGGCTGAACTGCAGGCAGTGTTTGCACAGAATAGAGAGGACACAAATATAGAAACATATTGGAAGTGTAAGTAATAATATATCTATACAGACACTATATTTCCCAGTACTTGTAACATGTGGGCACATCAAAAAAATGTTTGTAAAATAAATAATCAAAGAAATTCCACTTTTTTATAACTGATTTTGTAGCATTATACTTGTGTCATACTGCACTGAAGACATTTTTGAGTCCCCACTACTTGTAGTCAGGGTTCATCTGTTTATACAGAGGTGCAGGACTTCATATTACTGTGGAAAATGAGAATACAGCCAGGAAAATGTGTCAGGAACAAACAATATCCAGACTGATTTCCCCAAATTGATCAGCCCTATCAATTTCTGTAAAAGGCAAATGGATAGACAGGAAAATGCTTGTATTCTTTAATATTATCTTGATATTTTTTCTGTAGAAGAATTTCATTTAGTTCGTTGCAAAAAAAACTGCAAACTGGTTTTGATGTTTAATTTCTGAGTGTGTCTGCAGGGAAGTTTGTTGACATCATGTATTTTTAATGAGCTGTACTTCCAAGAATTTCAGCGCAAAAATAAATATTCCTGAGGTCAGAGCAGGGCAGTGATTTCTTCTTCTCTGTTTGTAAAGGTGGTGCCCGGTAAAAGACACATGACTCAGTGCTAACCTGAGCCCTCCATGGCCCGGCTTGTCACTACAATCTGAACTGTCACTGATAGAGAAAGACTGGGTCAGGGAGAGGAGACACAAGAGGATGGAGCTGAAGATATGAAGCAGAGTGGAGGATAAGCGGGCACAGGAGGAGAAAATCAGCTTAGAGAGAGAGCGAAAAGCAGAAGGTTGACCGAAACAGACACAGAAATGCAGTCAGAAGCTATCCTCAGGATGAGAGCCAGAAAAGCTAAACGAATGGAGGAAGGCAAAGGGCATGGAGAGGAAGCAGAAGGTCGAGGGGAAAAGGCCTGTGGAGGAGCGGCTTTGTAAGGTACGATTAAGGGCAGCTCTGACCCGCATCACGCATGTGCACACATCATAAAGCACAATATGAAATATTCACTCCTTCTGCCCCCAACACGGGGTTTATTTTCGTTGAGGGCAAGTCACCGAGGAGGCCAGCCTCCCTGAAAGTCAGCACTCAGCAAAACACTGGAGGGGACTGGGTGAGAGACTGCGACAGAGACCGTGGGCATAAAAAAGATGCATGTGTGGGGCGTAAATACATGTGGAGGACACGTTCGCATAGTGATGAGTCGGTTATGAGTGGGTCGAGCTCAGCCGGGCCGCTGGACGGGGCAGCGGTGTGCACGGCGTCCGGTCTAACTAAAGTAATGAGCGATGGCAGGCAGCCACTGCAAAGATCACATGGCCTGCAGTGAAGCAGGCATCGACCACACGGGCATGTGATCATCAAGGCTGACAGATGCAGAGTCAAGCCACAGTTGCACAAAACACGCCTGGAAAGTATGGTGTCAGTCAGGAAGCAGCAGAAAGAACAGCCTGTACTTACACCAGCTACCTGCTGTATGTTTGGGGACGGAGGAGCTGGTCATCGCTTGGAAAATTAACAATAACACCAATTTTAATGTCTGTAAATCATTTTACACAACAGAATTTCACTTCAATGCCACACAGAAGCCATTAAACAGCCTTCAGCTCATCACTCCAGCAAAGCAAACCACCAAACCTCAATGGCTGCAGTTTTAAAGTGAGCTAACACAAATGCATTTCCAGCCCTAAATGAGCCGCGTTATGCCGCACACCGCAGCTTGTGTCTCACTTGCCAAGAAAACCTTAGAAACAGGCCTCCACTATCACTTCTTCTCGCTTCCTCATTCTGATCTGTGCATGTAAAAGGGACCGCTGTGTTCAAACAGTCAGATGACGAGGAGGAGGACGGCTAATCAGTATTCTGATGCGGGCGGGCTCCAGCCTTCCCAGCTCCATGTTCAGCCGGAGGGAAGGAGATAGGCCATTAGGTCAGTTATCTTTGGCTTACACAGGAAGCTCAGCGGGGCAGGAGGGAGGCCTGTGCGAGCCTGGATGTGACTCTGTATACATGTGCGTTGTGGCATTTCTGGTCCCTGCAGACCCTGCACAGTGTGGAGGCTGTAGGGGCTGGAAATGCTGTGGAAGCTGGTGGCTGTCATCAGCACATCCTGCCTACTGTGGTGATGTAGAGGGGCTTTTCCTCCTCCTCCGCCTCCTCATCCTCATCATCCTCCACCTCCTCTTCCTCACTGCTGCCTGGCATGGATGGTCATCTGGCTTTATTAATTAGTAATAACAGCATGAGAGAGGAGGCTGTGAGCGAACATGCATGCATTTTTCAGACAATGATATCCTCCTCAGTCCTACTTTTAGCAATCCTGCACAGTATGACATCATTGGGATTTGCAGGCTGAGCCATCCAGCGCTGCTTTACCCCCCACTACAACCATTGATGAAAAGCTACATCCGTAGTAGCCATATGTACTGTGACTACAGCATATTTTACACTCAAAAATGACGAAAAAAACAAAAAAGATGCATTCATCTTGAGCATAAACTTACTTTACAACATTACTACACAGCCATTCTGGCGGTAGAAAAGGCTGCAATGTGGAATAAATGAGAAAGAAGCTCAAAAATGTGGAACCATGACGAGTTTAATACGTGAAAAGGGGCGATTTTTGTGCAGTAGCATAAGATTAAAGCTCAACTCTCACATCTTCTGTTGGTTTATTGTGCTGATGGAGCCGCTACATATTTAATTTGCCGAAGCTCTTTTTTTAAAGAGACTTACCCCAAAATGACCAATTCGCCGTATTTTACCGGGTCTTTAACGGGCACATCATCGTCTCCGTCTTTTTTCGGTGAATTCATCAGACTGGACTGCTCCAGAAGAAGAGGAAAAAATGTAAAAATTAAAAAAAAAGATAGAGAGAGAAGAGAGAGAGACGCGTCCAATGCCAACAGTGGTGAGATAAAACAATGCTAACACGCTCGGAACTGTAAAGGGAAGTGGTGCGGAGGTTTGTAGTCTATCAAAGTTTGGCCACACTCGGGTAAAGTTTCTCCAGACTTCTTGCCGTGTGTTTCGGTTTTTTAATCCTGTGGAGGAGCATCTTTTCGCGGCTTTAATGCCCGTGTGGAGCTAGTTTGTATCGCGACAAATCTGTTCAGTAGCATCGGGTACAACAACGGCTAACGGCAGGGAGTGGCGCGTACCATTCCATATAGGGAAGGATCATTCTGTGTCACACTTAAAAACAGTTTATAAACCACATATTTCAGAAAAAATAATTTCAGTTTAATTAAAACATATTTTTAAAATATTCTACTTATGATTAGAGCAATGGAATATAGCCATAAGTGAACATGAAAATGCGCTTAAAAGGAGATCCCCCCCACTGAACAACCAATGGTCGCGTCTTTGATAGAAGCTGGCTGGTAGAATAAAACGAGGCGTTTGGAAATACCCGCATCCCCAGACATGCAGAGGCGTCCTGCTATATTTAAAGTAATACGCTGCGATACTTGATTTTTCTTTAAATATGCACAACATATATCGATGATTTTTATGGGTCATTATGGAGTCTGACGTAATGAGGGGCTTCGGGGGGTGTGGTGGAGGAGGAGGTGGTGGTGGAGCTGCTGGGATGTGGGTCACCATTGCGCCCCAGACCAGACGACACCTTCCTCCTCATCATCCTCTTCCTCGACGTCTCATGTGGGAGTTGGGAGACAGATATAGGCCGGCTGGAGAGGATGCATGCGTCTCCCTCACACACACACACAAACACACACACACACACACTACTACACGCACGAAAAGTGTAGTAACGCGTCATGTTGTGGCCACATGAGGGCAGTGCATTTGCAAACTTTACAGTATATGAAGTTTTTTTTTGCACTAATTTCTGTGTATAAATACAGATTTGCTATTAGGATCTGGAAATACTGAAGCCCACCCCGCAAATCTTTAGATTCTAACCTCATATTTGCACCATTTTAGAGTTATTCTACAGCAAAATGGATATAAAATGTAAGACAATGTCCTCTATGCTCAGGCGATCTTCCACAGTGAGATGAAAAATGGTTGTTTCCTTATATAATTTGACAGTAATTTGTTTTAATTGACTCTTTAATGCAACTAGGATCAACTGTGTCACGTTATATTCCTCCAGACTAACTAAACTAAACTAAACTAACAAACACATCATTTGGATCTGGGCCTCTTCATAAAACGTACGATGCAGCTTCTGCATTGCATTAAAATGAAGTAAAACCGTCTTATATCCAGAGACAGCAGATAAGTCTACAAACATGATTAATGACGGAGGAAAGAAGAAAAAACAAAACTTCGGGTAAACAAATGGGTTTTCAGTTTGGGGACTTTTTCTGTAATTGTTGCTTTTGGCTCATTTAAGCATTTATTGAAATGTGAGAAGTTTGGAGGGAAAAATCACTATTTGGTGGAGCTGTTAACAACTCATAGACATCTGTAATGTGAGCCGACTACACACTGCTGTTTTGGAAGAGGAATGGTTTAATCTGTCACTCTGTTTAAAACTTGATTTATTATCCACTGTGAAAAATCTGCATTTTAGAAAGCTGTAGAAAGTGTAATGTTTCCTTTTGAACTGTGGTGAACAGGAGGAAAAAGTAGCATGAAATGAAAAAACACAAGTACAAGATGCTAAAAAATGTACAATGTTTGAGTAAATGTACTTAATTTCTTTCCCAAACTGGTTGATGAACTGTGCTGTGTTCCAGTCTAGACTGTTTTTCAAGGTGACGTCGTACAGTTTCCATACGTATTGTGACCGCTGCTCATTGTTATTTTATGAGACTAGAAAGCAAAACCTTCGCTGCAGGCTTTTTGGACAGAACCCAGAGTCTGGGTGTCAGTAACAGAGTGTGTTCCTCTGCCTTCATCTGCGATCTGATTCATGTTCTGGCCTCCTGGAGTAACGTGCATCGACATGTACGGAGGCTAAAAGGCGCCACACTGCACTCTGCGCGACTCTCCGGAAATGTTGGATGACATCAAAAAACATTTGCCTGTTGCAAATTTTCAGATGACTCACAAGATAACAATGCGAACAGGGACGCTGTCAGGCACATTAAAGTGATGAGTCATGAATGAGCTAAAGCAGCCACACCCTTATTTTATGAATGACAGCCTGCTGCAGAGTAACTAATCAACCGGCTCCACTGCTGACTCACCTCTTATGGGTCTACAGAGAGCACAGCAGAAGTTTCACCTCTTGCATACTTTTCTTCTGAAACTGGATGGACCAGATGTGTGTGAGTGCATGTTTTAGTTGTTCTCCACACACCCTCTTCACTCGCTGCCTCCCAAATCCTCTTTCTCCTGCTCTGTCCTTGTTTGGCTGCGGTTCAGCATTAAAACATTTCTTGGCTTCAGTAAATGAATCCTCACCGCTCTCCTTAATTTACACAGTTTACGGCCGAGGTTCCAGTTTGGGGTTATTTACTCGTCTGGTCTGAACCAGGAATGTAAAGAGTCCTCTGAATGAATACAAACCTGCTCTGTATCCGATGACAACTGTATATTAATGATCATCAGTCGTCATGCAGTGGATACATCTTCTAAATACGTCCTCCAAAAAAGCATTTTTCTCATTGTGCCTGACGTTTACACCACAAATCGATGCAGAAAAGTCACAAATTGGTGCATAAAAATCACCAGAATGCATAAAATGAAGTGTTTCATTCTCAAAATTTCCTCAGGGAGGACCAACAGATGCCTCACCAAATCTGTCTCCTCCAAATGTTCCAATAGTGCTCTTTTTAATTAGAAATAAGTCCTGAATGCAATTAAAAAAACAAATATATGCTGTTCTCTAGAGCCAGAGATACTGCGGAGTGGAAAAAGCACTGAGAGTGAATAAATATTTCCTTTTTGGATCAATAATGTACAAATTTATGTTTCATATTGATACACTTATCAGCAACAAACAACAACAAAAATGGGTATTTGTGCAGAAACACATCTATTTTTAGTAGAATAATGCCTAAAAACTTGGCAAACATTGATTTCTTTTTATTTGCAAGTTGCTAATTTGCAAGATGCAGCCAAACACAACTTCAGCTGATTCAAGGCTAATGTTCAAAATCCCATATGCATATACTTAATTTGAGAAAACTGCTTTTGATTTTTGTGCTGCACAAGTGGAACATTTTATAGCAAATGTTAAGACTTCAGACTGTACCTGTAGGTCAGTTTAAACCAGGACTGCCAATTGTTTTGCTTTTGAATGCAACTGTTGAATGAATGAAAGCTGTGTTAGTGCCATCAACCATTGGCTTTATATTATATTTGTTAGATTTTGGCAGACTATAAAGATATATTTACTTGAAATTATATACTTAGCAACATATTTTTAATATACCAAGTAATTTCCAAGAAAACTAAGAAACACAGAAATAGCTATGTTCTAAATTGACATGCATGCGTGGGCGTAAGCTTCGTTTGAACTTTCAGTGAGACACACTCGTTTTTATGCACCAGTTTGTTCCTTATCATGCCAATTTACTGCGGAAATGTCGTGAAAACACAAAATTCTGCCTTGCATTTCTGGATATTACAATTTTATCCTATTCTTGTTTACAAAACTGTGAGGTTGCTCAGATTGTGAGTGAACAGCAACTTGCAAGTCCATCCACAAATAAATTCTCAGTTGGCTAAATATCTGGGCTCTGACTCGGCATCCAGAACTTTCACCCTGTTGTCCTTAAACTATTTGTGTGTAGCTTTGGCTGTTTGCTTTGACTTGTTGTCTTGCTGGAAAACAAATCTTCTCCCAAGTGGCAGTTCTTTTGCAGACTGCATCAGATTGTCCTCCAGGATTTCCTTGTATTTTGCTGCGTTCATTTTACTCTTTAAGGCAAATTTGCAAGCCTTCCAGAGTCTGTTGCTGAGAAGCGTCCTCAGATCATGATGCTGCCACCACCATGCTTCACATCATGATACTGCCACCACCATGTTTCACAGTGGGAAGGCTTTATTTGTGATGATATGCAGTGCTTGGTGTCTCAGAAATATAGTCTGATGACCAAAGAGCTCAATATTGTTCTCATCAGACCAAAGAACCTTCTTCTACTTGACTTCAGAGTCTCAAACATGACTTCTGGTAAACTTTAGTCAACTCTTTCAACAGTGGCTTTCTCAAGATGCAGTTCTCTTGCAGACCACATCAAATTGTCCTTCAGGATTTTCCTGTACCTTCCTGAATTAATTTTACACTCTACTTTTGCATGTATTCCAGGGTCTGCGGCTGAGAAGCATCTCCACATGATGATGATGCCACCACCATGTTTCACAGTGGGATGGTGTGTTTGTGATGGTGTTTTGGAAACATAGCATCTAATCTGATGGCCAAAAAGCTCTATTTTGGTCTCATCTCTCCTCAGAACCTTCTTCCAATTGATTTTAAAGCCTTCCGGTGAACTCTAGGCAAGATTTAATATGTATATGTCTTCATATTCAACAGTGGCTCTCTGTTTGCTACTTTCCCATAAGGCTTTGACTGGTGAAGAACAGCCAATGGTTGTTGTATACACAGTTCTCTCCCATGAACTAATGTCATTTCACTCACTGCGAGTGAATTTTGTGTTTTTCTTCTCATATATAAAAGCAACAGCACCATAAATTGATGCAGAAAAAGAACAAATTGGTGCATAAAAATGAAGAAATCAGTGCATAAAAATTCACCAGAACGCAGGAAATTAAATCTTTGATGTTTCTGGAGGAGGCCGCTTGCCCAACATTCAAAGGAAATCTACGCCCATGTTAATGATAATGTAGTAATCCTGTTTTCACTGAGGTCACAGAACAGTTTCAACAGTAGGAGTGATTCATCAGTCAGCTAGAGAATCCCTTCTGTGCAGCTTGTTGTCATAAAGAGCTGAAAAGGTTCTGTGTTTCTGCTCACATCACCCCCTCTGCCACAAACAGGCAAGAAAACTGTCTTTTTGTGAAGTGGTGATCATCCAGATCCTCCCCCAGTTAATACAGAGGAATTGAATTAATAGAAACAGATTGGACATGGCAGGTTTGACTGACAGCCACTTTGTTCTGTGATGGCCTCATCAGTCAGACAAATTCTCATGAGTTAATCACAGTATGTGGTCTCGGCTGCTGCTGAGTCGCGTCTGTATTCACAAAATATACAGTATTACAACATGATTTATGTCAGCTTGCTTTGACATTTGTGTCACCTACACGAATAATAATAAGCGATCCGAGCAGCCAAACTGGAATTGAATTTATAGTGTGTCTGTGTGTGTTATTGCACCACAGTGTGTAGCAGCCAACAGCCTCGTTGCATCACATGAGCTATCTAAAACCATATTTGGTGAGTAAATCACAGATCAGATTGTACTTCTAATTGTGAACATGTGGAATGCATTACTTCTGCTGTCATTATGGAGCTTTTAGAGGGTTGTATTTCAAGCGGTGAAAAAGTGGAAGAGGTCGCTGATGATTTAGAGGTGAATGTTTGAGAAGAACATATACAAATAAGGAGTTTTTTTTGGAGTAACCCTAATCCTGCATGCCCTGAGATACACAACTAGACCCAAATATTTAAAAATGTACATATATATATATATATATATATGTATATATACAGGCAATAACTTTAAAAAAATGAATATAATGAAAGGTTGAGAAGGAATAAATCACATTATTAAGGACAACCACTTAGATAAGTTGATATTTAAACACACACTGGCCTTGCTTCATAACGTGCACATCATCAGACAGAGTTCACGACGAATAAGAAGATTCAATAAATCGGTGTTTCATAGCTTTTAGGGTTATTGTCATGAAAAGATACTGTCGCATTATTGCAGCATACATGTTATATGCATGTAGTTTCTTGTTGTTGTTTTTACTGGTGTTGCAACAATCTAGAGTTGCAATGGTAACACAGACCATCTCAAGGCTTTTCACATAGCAGCCTGACAAAATTATACAAAGAAGCCCAGTACATCCAAAGTTTTTCTTTGGATTCCCTTTGAGCTGCAACACTGACAGTAAACACTACTGTGGTCTGACTTCCTCTTTCTAGGTTTAGTTGATGTAGAAGATGTAAACAGATATTTGTGGAGTGTTAAGAAGAGGATGGGAGTCGAGACACTCAGTTTAAACCACTTAAATGGGCCCCAGACATCTGCTGTTGGGTCTTCGTAAATGTTGCCACAGAGATGAGAGCAAACAAAGGGAAGGTATTTCTGTCATTTAGAGACTCCGTCTTCACTTTTTGCAGCAAAAACCTGGAAGCAGCAGCAAGGGAATAACGCAGAACAAACACAGGAGTAGCAGTATTACAGTAAACAGCTACAATACAGGTACAGTGGCTAGATTGAGGCCAGTTCTAACAAACAGATCCTGTCCTACCTGTGCTACACGAGTGCACACATGCCTGCTGGGTGTGTTTCTGTGCTGTGAAGGACTATTTGAGGAGGAGGCCGTGATGCTGCAGATGGCTCAGCAGATTCCCATCCTCTACATGAGCTCAGACACACCAGGCGCCGGTGATTTGGGCTCCCTGCAGTGAAACCTAATTGCATGCACAAGCAGGTTAGCTGCAAAACACCAAAAACAAATGTCACGGTACACTGAGGGAATTGATTGTATACACTGTACACAGCAGCTTTAACAGACTGTCTGCCAGCTTGTGTGTTATTTGAAGGGAAAACCATAAAATGTGGCTGATGACGCTTTGAGATCATGTGAGACGCAGGAGATAAGAAAGTCATTGAAGAGTTCACGGCAACAAATCACAGACAGAGAAGGGCAAATAAACCTGCTGCACATGTGACACGATTAAACTTTGAAGTCAGCTGGTTACGCAAGACGCTTCACGCAATCCAGCATTTACACAAAGGACAGAACAAATGCGATATTTGTGAGGAAAGCTGCATGTTACGGCATGTTCTTTTGATTTCTTTTTCACTTTTCCATCTTAACAGGGCTCCATTTCTTCACTTGCAAGTTTCAAACAATACAAATCCTTCACTCGGTTGATTTATTCTCACTTTACACTGTAAAAAATAAACGATTTTGGACACCTTTTAGCTGACAATTCAGTTTTTCTGTTTACACGTTGCGATGAGTAAAATGGTAACTAATAAAGATATCAAAACTATCAAAAGCAAAGCATAAGGTAATTATATTTGCCAAAATACCGTTTTTTGATGTGGACATCAATTATAATTTTGACCTGTTTTATTATTTTTGATTCTTTTTTATGGTTGACATGTAAAAGAATACTTTAAAAAAAATGCAAAACAAGGAAAATTTGCAAAATAACAGTTAAAAAAGTATTTACAATTTTTGTATCCTTAACATACAGACTTTGTCTTTAAAATAAAATAAAATATCTGTTATATAATGATGTTTTTTATGATTTACATACAGCAATACAATGTATGTTTTAGAAATGTAAATAAATGATTTTAAATACAAAATAGGGAAATTCAGTAAAATAACAGAAAAAATATTTATGATTTTTCAGTCTTGAATACATTTTACATAACATTTACATAGCAGCAAATGGGTCAATGTATAATTGAGGGACTTTTGAAGTCCACGGGATTTATCTTGCATACATTTTTATTAAAAGTAAATAATACTAATGTCTTTTCTGTTCATTATGATCATGTCTTTACAAATTTCACAATTATTTATTATGTAAACAATCACTTTTTAATTAAAAAAATGGCTGAATATCAATAAAATGTCAATTAAATAACTGTCCCAAGTTAATAACAACCACCTTCTAATTAGCTAAACATTAATAAAATGAGCTGATTCAAAAATAGTTCTGATTGTGTTCTTTTTATTAAGTTTAGACAATCATGACAGACATTTTTTTGGCAAATGAAATCACTTTCAACTAAGTTCCCCATTACAAAAACACCTCTCAAGGAAGTGTGTTAATTCCAGATCACATGACCTGCTCCACATGATGTCATTTCCTCCTGAAGAAAAGACTAGCAAGATTACAAGGCTTTCTGAGTTATTTAATATTAAGTAGTGTGTGAGTCAGATGTGGATTTATGGCATGTCAACAGGTTTACTACAATATCTTTATAAATCACTTTCGATTTCAATTTTACTCAACTGTATATAATAATATTTAGAAGAATCTTTCTCTAAAATACCATGTGGTTTTTGGTTGTAGGCGGCCATGTTGATATTAGACCCGAAAACAGCAAAAATGTCAACTATGTTGCAAAAAGTCCTGCAATTGTATATTGACCCAAATATCGCTAAAATCGTATATTTTTGAAATTAATTACACTAAATCCAAAAACAATTACTCAAAATGTTGTTAGACCGCAACTCATTTGCACAAAGAAAGAAAACGTTGACCTCTCTACAATGAATTAGCGAACTGTGAAAAATATAATTTGCAGCCGACACAATAAAGTGTCTGGAACGCTGCAATTATAACCTCATTAAAGAGAACAAATGGGAGCTTTGGGCCTGGATGCTGCTCGGCTTAAGCACCGATCACTGAGCTGAGACTCGGCACCTGCCAACAACCTGCCATACATGTACATGACTCCACACAGTTGCCGGCCTGGGCTCCTCTCAGCGCTTTACATGAAAGCAGATGGCTCTTCAGACGGGTCATTAGTGAGAGGCTGCTGCTGCTGTGTGTGCCGGTTATTTTTAGCGTGTAGTGTTGTGTGTTATTTAGGGATGAAAGTTGTATCGGCGACTCTATTTCTGCGTTTGTGGGAGGCTGCCAACAGGCACCAGAGAGAGCGACACTTCCAGTAATTGGCTCCCTGTTCGGCCTGACAGTGTATTAATAATTGCACACCGGGGTGAGTGGCAGCCTTTAACCTCGGTTCACTGAGTTTTATTATCGCGCCTTCTGAAGAATGCGTTAAAGGCATGTGACACATGTTGATTGTCTTATCGCCACTTTAAATGAAGTGGCAGCAAAGTATAAACTAAAAATACAGCATGTCTGCAGTATTTCTGTTGCACAATAGGAAGGCCGTCCAGGTAATTACAGTGCTGTTTAACACACACATAATTTACTTCACAATAACAGTACTTTAACCCTCGCCTAACTGTTTCACTTTGGGCCCACGCAGTTGTTTCTGTCGTACTTTTCTTTATACCAAAGCCTGAGAAAAAGCTTAGAAAAAAAGGATGCCAAACCCCCCATACATTATTGGCTTAAGCCTTCATTAAGCCTTCATTATGCTTCTTTACGGAGTCATGCAAACGGACATCTGTGGACACCACAGGCGCGTAGTTGCTGTTATTATGCTACTTTTCGAGTCCATAGAAGGTTGCTTGCACATCAGTGCATGCAAAATAGACAGAATTCAGAAAATACGTTGCTGGACCATCTCAGATTTTGTTCAGTTTACTTATTTCTCTTTTGGAACCCCAAACTGTAAAATATTTCGGCAAAATTTTGAGAATTTCATGCATTTATTGTGCAGTGAATTTCAGTATTTTCACATTTAACCCAATAAACGTCTTACCAGGGAAGCTGTTTCAAGGATTCAGTATCTCCACAAATACAACAGCCATGAAATTTGGTGAAGAAATAGAATAAATTCTTCCCAACAGGTTCAAATGACTTAATGGCTCCATACAAGGATAATATTTTTGTATTATTGGCTTTTGAAAGTGGAAAAAGTGCTAAAATAAAATCCATATTTGGGGCAAAAATAGTCTGGTTGACATTTCACCAAC
The DNA here is from genome assembly GCF_021347895.1 of Acanthochromis polyacanthus. Taxonomy (NCBI): domain Eukaryota; kingdom Metazoa; phylum Chordata; class Actinopteri; family Pomacentridae; genus Acanthochromis; species Acanthochromis polyacanthus. The sequence goes on from NC_067128.1 coordinate 6,252,962, forward strand.
TTTTGAGGTCTCTGACATCCATCAGTTAAATTTGGTGTATGTTAAGTATATCAAGCCAAAGTTCCAGGTTTTTGCTATTTTGACAAAATGGTGATGTGGACTCATTCATAGGAAGCACAAAAACTGCTGTACATATGGGTCTATGTAGGTCATTACATGTGCAAATTCACAAGTTGCATCCATTTTGTCTTCATGTTTTAACACAACAACATACGAGGTTTCATCCCTGGAATAATGGAAAAGGAAAATGATTAAATCTGTTCCCAGTTTCTGGATTTTTTGAATTGAAACATTTATTGAAATGAAACCATGTCACAACTTTAAAGGGAAAAATTGATGTTTGGTGAAACTGGTAGCAACTTTTAAGGGGACTTTCCACAGCGGGAATTTGGTCCTTTCAGTATTTCTGTCTCTATTCCAGTGTGGCATCCAACAGTTTCGACCACAATGTTAACTTAAAGCCACCAAAGCAACGACAAATACAAGTTACTGGATGTAACTCCAGTTCTGTGAGAACGCAGGAAATTTTCCATTACTAAATATTCCCATATGTGTACTTGAAATGAGCACAGCTGAGAAACTGATGGTAATTCAACACACATCACTCAGAAGATCAAGCAAAAGCAAAAAAGCAAAACATTGCAAGACTGTCATCATTCCTCAGTGGATATATGTTTCATTTCTTTGCAGAAAAGAAATTCTCAGAAGACATTTTAACATCCCTGTTGTTCTTAATGACCTGTTTGTGTTGTCGTCTCCTCCTCATAGTCGTTGGTGCTAGATGGCGCCAACAGATGTCATCAAGTGGAGGGCATTTCTTATATTACTTTTGCATTTGTTTTTATGTTTTTACCCTCTATTTTCTTCTATTTGACTTGTTCTTTTCCTCTCGATGTGGCATTTTTGGTGCTAGTATTATTATATTTGTGTCAATTGGTGTTTGTTGTGTTGATTTCTTTTGTAATCTTTTGCAGTGTTTCATCCTATTCCTCTACTTTTGCTGCTATGATCTTTTTCTCTCTTTTTGTCTTTCTGTTTAAATGATTGGCCTTCTGTTGTTCAATGGTCTTCGTGAGTATCCTCCTTTTTTTGGCACTTCACAAGCTCTGTTTTTAAAAAACTGCTGTATAATTGTTAGTATTCCTTCTAATACTACTTGGACAACACAGCTGGTCCACTTTGGTGCATAAACCTCACCTTCACATCCTCCTCATTTGTCGGTGGTGAACCTCAGACACCACTTGCTGTCAAACCCACTGGCTGCTACATTCAAACAGCCTCCTCTGATTGCATCTGTTTGGTGTCAGTTAAATATATGTGCCGTAGGTCATGTGAACTGTATATATTTTGCACATGAGCACTACTGACGAGCATGCACACTCTTGCAAAACGGGAAAGATAATGAAATTTACATGATTCAGACCGTTGTGTATCCATGAATATAAAGTTTCCACATGACAGATGCAAACTTTGGGTTGATTCATACTACGATAAGTATACATCACGTACACATGCAAATGAGCTCTTGTGAATGTTTCTGAAAGCTTGTGATTTTGCAGTTTTTAGTGGATACGGCAGCTAGTTACAGATTGTGCTGCAGCATCGTGTCCATAGATCATATATTAAAGGTGTGTGGGCAGACATAGCATGGGATATCTGGAGAATTCTTGATACTTCTCACTGTGTTTTGACAGCTTTGATGGAAAGCATGAACAAATAACCTTTTCTTTTACTTCTAAAGTACGGCAGTGACTACTTCAATCACAGCTCTTTAAATTATGAATCATAAAGCTGTAAATGACAAAGAATCTCCTCGTACAACTTCTCCTCAATACAGATATTTGTTTGAAGCACTATATGTCGTCCTGCTAGCATGCAGGACATGGAATAATGCAATCACAAACTTTGCCCTGCATGTGTACCTTCGTGGACGAAATTTGTATAACACTCGCTTTCTTGGACCTATGCACACAGAAAGCATGAACTGGCCTAAAGCCTGGCCTTAGGCTCAAGTCCTGGACACATATAGTGCTATTTAGTTCCATCAACACTAGGAAAATGAGTCAAGATAGCTTAAAATTGCTGTTTGACAAAACTTTAGGCCACAAAAAATACTTGAAAAGAATCTGTCTTAAAGCATTTAGTACTTTTTTAAGTTTTTTAAGTACTTTTTAAAGTGAGAAAAAAAAGTAAAATTCCCCGAGATTATTAAATCTCTGAGCTTTCTCTTTAATAAAATAACATTCATCAATCAACCACAACTTTAAAACCACGTTGCTAAGTGATCTTATCAGACTCATTCAGTTCAGAAATATATTATTAACTCGTTTAGCATCCGGATGCCACATAAGGAGTTGAGTTGACTCTTTTCATGAACTGATGTCATGTTTTTGTCACTGAGCCTTTCCTGAAAGTCTTCAGAGCCCCTCTGTGGATGCTCGCCTCCCGTTCTGAAAACCTCTGCTCGAAACTGTCCTGTGAATCACTATTTTATCTTCACCTGTCCATCTGCTGCTGTGGTGTGCCATGTGTCACACAGGAAGGTTGCAGCATATGTCAGTTCCTGTCTCAGAGATAGAGCGCTACGTTTACCCATCAGCTCGTGTCTTTAGCAGCAGAATAAAAAAACTCATCTGTAATTTGAAAATCATGTAGCTTCCTGTTATTTGTTTGCCATAGTTTCGCTGAAGGAAGCCACAAGTCGCCCTTTTTACACCACTGGGGGATAAAGTATGTATATCCTTTACTTTAGCAAGGGCTAATGTGAAAATACTCCATTATATTTATGTAAAAGTATGTAGCAGCAAAATGTATTGCAATTAAAGTCCTGATTTAGTCCCTCTCACTGGTATATTATTGTATGTGCAGTCATAGTATTAACTCTGAAGCATCAGTGTGTCAGCAGCAGGTTACTATTGGAGCTGCTGCAGGTTTAAGCTACTTGATATCCAGTTTTATATACAGACAGATGATGAATCTTAGGGCTCCAAACATGAGCAATAAGAGAGGAAAGAAAAACAACAGATTCTAATATTTAAATGGCTCTAGAAGAACACTAATTTTTCATCAGTTCGGCAAACCACAGTTCCAGTTTTGGGCTATTTTGACAAAATGGTGATGTGGACTGAATTGTAGAAGCACAAAAACTGGTGTCCATTTGGGTCTATGTAGGTCATTACATGTGTGAGTTTACAAGTTGCATAAATTTTGTCACCATGTTGTAAAATAACAACATATGAGGCTTCGTCCTTGGATTAATGGAAAAGGGAAGAAGAAACCTGTTCTCAATTTTTGGACTTTTTCTCTGATGTGAATTTTACTGAGACACTGAATCACTGAAACATTTGTTGAAATGAAACCATGTCACAACTTTAAAGGGAAAAATTGATGTTTAGTAAAACTGGTAGCAACTTCTAAGGGGACATTCCACAGCAGGAACTCGGCCCTTCTGTCTCTTTCTGTGGCATCCAACAGTTTCGACAATTAAATTAACTTAAAGACACCAAAACAATGACAAATACAAGTTACTGGATGAATGAGAATGTAGAAAATACAACAAAGGAGGTTTATTATGTAGCCTCTATGGTGAATTTTGCATTTTTGATGAGGTTGTTAGAGAGGAAAAGAACCTGCAACTAATTGAGGACCTTGAAAGGACAGTAAAAATGTCTCATTGTGTAATCAAGTAGTGTCACAGCAGTTTTTCAATAACCTTGCCAGCAAGTTGATTTCTCGCGATATTTGTGAGTTCACAAATCTCTCAAGAAACCATCTTGCTCCGCTCCCGCCTTCACTTTTCGTACAGCACCAAGTTGGTTCGGGCCAATCACGCAGCAGTTTTCGTGTGTGGGGCGGGATATCCGGGTGTGACGACAACACCAAGCGCCAGTAGATCAAAACAAACATGGCAACGGAGGACAACGATCGTGTAGATGCTGCTATTAAGTCAGTTTTAGCTGAATCTCCTATCGCTTCTTTGAAGGAAGAACAACAAGAGGCACTTTGCGCATTTCTGGATGGTAAAGATGTTTGTGCTTTTTTACCTACGGGTTTTGGTAAGAGTTTAATCTACCAATCGGCTCCGCTCGTTGTGAAGATCCCGCGATTGGCTAAAAACAAACCTGTCAGAGGCGGGACATACTGTTGCATTGTCCAATCGGTGCCTCTTTCCTCCGAACGGATTTACATGGAGCGGTCCCAGATTGATAATGTGGAGTACTATCAAGTACGACACAATTATTAATCAGGCTATTGCCAGCTTAGTTTTTCAAGGCCACTCAGAACTACTTTTAATAGAGTAGGAAGCTTTTTTATTCCTGAAAGAAGTTCTACAGGGATGGTTCTAGCAGCCGGAACACATTTAAAGGTTCAGCTGCCCTAAAATGACCTGCATGTTCCTGCTGTGGAAAACAAGCGATAAACATCTGAAATATGAGCCTGACTACACAACGTGCTTTTTGTAAGAAATGTCTGACTTAATCTTCAATTATGTGAGATGTTTTAAAAAAAATGTCTATTTTGTAAAACAGGCACCTTAAAAAAGCTGTCAGATAAATATAATAATGTAGAAAGTATAATATTTCCCTCTGAAATGTAGCAGAGTGGAAGGAAAACGCAGCATAAATGTTAAAATTGTACTTAAATCCTGTATTCAATTAAAATTTCCATCATTATTGATCCAACAGCTGCATCAAAAACACTAAATATGCAGAGTAAATACATTCTGAACAAAACCTCACCGATGATCAAAGTGAGAATCTGGACATACAGATCAGTTATTTAAATTGACTGTTCACAGTGGTAGTAAAAATACCTTCCTGTCCTCGTTCTTATTTACATAAACTGTGTTTCTTCCAAAGGATGTGAAGAATCCGTCCTTAATTACATCTGTGAGCCTGAATCTGCTGCAGCTCTCATCCCTCCCACTGCACGACTCCTCTGCCAGACGCAAACACAGGCCTCGGGCTCCTTGTAATTATTAGCACATTGTCCGAGGCGGAGGGAAATGCAAATCTGTGCAACAGATTCTGAAGAGCTTAGAACTGCCTGGGAGCTGAATGTCACTCCGCATGCTGCTGTAACTACACCGTTTAAACCGGCCCCCATGACAACTTTCTGAGTGTCAGCAGCGGATTGAGTTGGACAGGAAGTGCCTGTGGAGAGACGTGCAGATAACCATTCAATCAGAAGACAAAAGAAAACAACAACAGTCGGATCCTCGATGAGTTGAACAATCGCTGGTTGAATTTTTTGGGTTCCTGTCACCCATGGCAACAGGGAGATACACTGTCCTGCTGCAACATGGCTGCTGGGGGAGCTCATTTTTTCTCTTTTTCATGGTCAGAAGCCACAGACTAAACATTTTTATAAAGCAACTGATTTTGTTTTTCAGGGTAAGAATAGTATAACAAGAATAAAAAACTGTTTTGTATTACTGCAGTTGGCACAAAAAGTTAGTTTTTCCTCCTGTTCTTTGAGTTTAAGTAAATGAAAGTCATGATTTTGTCTTTAGACGAACATCGTGCTTGCTGGTGTCTTTATTAAAGTGAAATGGTAGCCATTTAATGTTTGAATCATATGTCTGCCATGAGCATTTACAGGAGCGACTCTGGATTTCCACTGGGATGTAGAATCCAACAGACATTCACCCCATGAGCACCAAAATAACAATAAATACTAGTTACTGGAAATAATTTCAGTTCTATAAGCACTTAGAAAATGGAACAATTAAGGTTTGTTATGATTACATGGCAAAATTTCCATTCTTGATGGACTGTGAAAAGTACAACATAAGATGGAAAACATCTCACCTGTAGATCCATAACTGTGCAAGTTATAAAATCCCATAAAAAGAGGCTGTAATAAATCAGTTCATGTAAAAGAAATGTTAAAATCACAAATTTAGGAAGGAAATATTACTCTAAAAATTCCAAATCAGATAAACCGGCTTTGAAAAAAATGGTGCTTTTTGTTGTTGTTCTCTTCGAGTTCAACGAATCATTGTCAAACCAAATGCAATGAAAAATTGTGTTTTCCTCCATGAAAATGACCCTAAAAGGGTTCTTGCAGTCACAACATGCACAAAAGTTTTGTGAAAATGGCCACCAAGTTCCTGCAATGGAAAACAGCACGATAATACTCTGATGTTCCACACAGAAAAAAAGAAAAGCACAGAAAAGAAATCATTCATTTACCCTCCGTGACATCCATTTTCTTTTGCTCATCCAAAGTTGGGTTGCAGTGGTAGCAATTAAGCAGGTCACATCCTTCAAACCAGCGATGATTTCCACTTTTTCTTGGGGATTCTCCAGGTGTTTCCCAGGTCAGATGAGACATATTCCAGTTGAACACATTTAGAAAATCCCCAAAGAAGAAGGCATCCAAATCAAATGAACCACCTCAAGAACCAGCAACCTACTCCATCTCCAAAACTAATCTACTCTAACTAGTCTCTACGATTAAAACCAGTGACCCAATGGAAGAAACTCACGCTTGTTTCTGTGATTTCGATCTGAAATTTCTTTACTTGATGCAGCTCGCACCAAACCCAGAGGAAGCAATCTACCAGAATGATAAAACTGTATTTTAACAGATTCCAAATGCTTATAGATGTTATATACGGATGAAAACACATTCATTCAACACTTTTGTTGTGAAAACTTCTGTAATTATACAATATATCTTAAATTTAACCAACAAATCTGTGTAAAATTACAGAACCAATACTACTTTTGCTGTTATTCATCACTGTTTATATCTAATTTTATAAAACTATTTACAGCATTGGATTTGAATTTAACAAAAAGGAAACATTTGTGAAATTATGGAAACTTTATGAATGTGTTTCAATAATTTTTTTACATAAAAAATATTTCAGTAGACATGTAAATGCTCTGTCAGTTTAAAAATTTCACTAATATTTTTCTCTATTTCAAAAAAACTAGAAACAAATATGTAAAATGAAATGCAAAAAATCAGTTATATCACTTTTTTTTTACAGTATACAGGACAAGTTCGTATTTCTTCGCACTTTTGTTGTTCTTTTTTTTTAAATAAATGATCCTGTGACCTAGACGTCAAGTCAAGTTTCCCAACAGAACGACACAATGACTGAAGTGAACTTTACTCTGCACTCAAGCAATGAAAGTGACATGAAACACAATAGGCATTTGTGCAAACACGATGGGAAAAAGCTCAAGGGTGAAGCTTTACTTGGCCTCTGACTCCTTAAGTAAAGTGAGCATAGCACGTCTAAACTCCACAGCTCTATGGAAACGGCTGTGGGAGGACATCGAGCGCCTGAGATGTGAGAAAAGATTGTACGTATGTTTCCACCGTCAGCTAACAGACACACAATCAGTGCTTGGTTCATTTTTATGACATATTAGAGTCAAATGTTTTGGCAGAAAAGACTTTAGATTTCTCTTTTTATTTCTCACATGACAAGAGCAAGAAAAAAGCCACTTTTTGCCTGTTTTTTCTGAATAAAATGTTCAATATATCAGGCTGTGACTGATACATGAACACACCTCTCTGGGAAAACCTTTAGAATATAAACAGGAATAAAACTGAAGAGTTTAGCGGGTGGAAGTGCTGCTGAAGTAGAGATTTTTGCTGTAGAGTTTGAGAAAAAACTAAGAAAATGTCCTTTAGATGTATATACAACTGAAATATACAAGCACAAACAGACAACATGTCGTAAAATAAGCATGTAAATATGGATTTAAGATATTTCTTTCCCACTCAGGTGACATGTTTTTGCCTGCAGAGTCTCATCTTAATGCAGCTTTATACCTTTCATCCACGGCAGCTCAGAGACAAATACTGTATTTTACACCAGAATAGCTTTGCTTCCATTTAAGATTACAGCGTTTCAAATCATATTTATGGAATTGCGCCATGTTTTTATAAATAAAATCTTCTGTAAATCAGGCTGTGACTGACATATGAGCAAACCCTTCTGTAAAAATCTTTAGAATGGATAAAACTGGAGAGTTTGGCCCACATAACTGGTATTGAAGTGGAGATTTCTGGATCGACATCGGAGAAAAACAGAGAAAACATCTTTTATTGATAAGTAAAATTGGATTGTACTGACGCAAATGGACAAACTGTAGCAAAATAGACATCTAAATATGTATTTTGGATGTTTAATTTGTCAGAAAGATGACATTTTGTGTGCAGTGTATTAACTTGACGCAACTTTCATTCCATTAAGTCTCAAGGAGTAACTTACACTCCACTGTATTTGTCTGACAGCTGGAGTTACAGTTCAGATTACAGGTTTTTTTATATATCTTTCATGATTTTGAATGTTTGTGAGGAACTGAATGATTAATTGTTCTTTATAAATGAATTAGCATCGAGCAAACATGCAAATATTTCTTAGAAAGCACGTGTTGGGCGCAGATTTAATTGCCGTTCATGACTCCTTTGTGCAGATATTGTGTGTATTCGGTGGTTTCCTGGTTTGCTGAATGAGTGAAGTGAGATCAGAATCAAAGAGGAACGCCTGAGTAAACAGAGGAACTACCAATGAGCTCTGCTGTTACCGTAAAGTATTGTTTGAAACCTCCCTCTTCATAAGGTGTACAATAGTCTGGTCAACCCCCACCCTGGGACACACAATGGCAGCGCTCAAGGCTAAAAGAAAATGACCGCAGAGTGGAATGAGAGTCTGCCGGCAGCTGAGGTGGATATTTCTGAGCAGAAACAATGAATCTTTTGCGGTTTGACGACACAGAGGACCTAAATGGCGTCCTGTAACTGAGGGCCACAGGTGAGTCTGACACCAGCCAGTGTGTTCGGTGCATCTGCTGCTGAGCGCAGAGACAGCTGGACAAAAGGCCTGAGACACGTGCAGCACGATTCACCGGCTCAGCGCTGATGCAACTTCAAACTGCCCTCCTGCTCCACATTTCCTCCACTGAGAGCGAGAGAAAAAAATCAAAAGAAGAAAAGCATTTGAGTCAATATATAATTGCAGGACTTCTTGTAACATAGTTGACTGGTATTATAGTTGGCATTTTTGCTGTTTTCAGGCCTAAAATCAACATGACTGCCTATAACCAAACACCACATGGCATTTTTACACAAAGATTCTTCTAAATATTATAAATACGACTGAGTAAAACTGAAACTGAAAGTCATTTATAAGCATATTGTAGTAAACCTGTTGACATGCCATAAATCCACACTTGACTCACACACTACTTTATATCAAATAACTCAGAAAGCCTTGGAGTCTTTCCAGTCTTTTCTTCAGGAGGAAATGACATCATGTGGAGCAGGTCATGTGATCTGGAATTAACACACTTCCTTGAGAGGTGTTTTTGTAAAGAAGCAAAAATGACCATAAATAGACACAAAACGACCACAAACACACATAAAGTGACCATAAAAAAACAAAAATGACCATAAATAGACACAAAATTACCGTGATTACACAAAAAAGCACTGGAAAGAGACATAAAATGAACAGAAATAGACAAAAAATGACCACCAAGACACAAAATGACCAGAAAGAAGCAAAAATGGCCATGAATAGACACAAAATGACCGTAAATACACAAAAAAGCACCAGAAAGAGACATAAAATGACTGGAAATAAATACAAAATGACAACAAACAGACATAAAATGACCATAAAGAAGTGAAAACGACCATGAATAGACACAAAATTACCGCAAATACACCAAATAGCACCAGAAAGAGACATAAAATGACCATAAAAAGACAAAAAATGATCAAAAAGACACAAATTGAATAGAAATTGACACAAAATGACCAAAAGAAACAATACTGAAATAGACAAAAAATAATCATAAATTGACACAAATATGAAGATTTTGATCTATGAGCAGATGTTAAAATTAAAGAGCTTCAGAGAATAAAATAATATTTGTTTGTTGCTCATGTGTTGAGTCACACTGACCTAAAAGTAGACTTTTTACACCCATGTAGTGACCTCATTAGTAGCCCCGACTATTTTAAAAGTCAATTAATCAGTTTGAGTAGCTTTTTAGTAGACAAAAAGGCACATCTTTAGGTTTTCAGTGTATTTGTCTGTGTTTTTTTACTCTTCTATGACACTAAACTGAATATCTGGGTCTTCAGGGAACACTGATTGACATTTGAAAACATTTTCTAATATTTTATCGGCCAGACAACTGTTCGGTTAATTGCGAAATTACTCGACAATGAAAATAATTGACTGTTTCAGCCATCAGTCTTATACAATATGATATATTTCTGTAGATTAATCTTCCAAATTAGCTCAAATCTGAACCTCAAACGCTGCAATATTCATCCAGAAACATCATAGATAAAAGCAGAACAGGAACAGGAACCAGAGTGGTTTTATTTATGATGCTTAAAGTCAATGTTGCTGATAATATTACCATTATTTACTTGTGTGAGGTTTTGAATGCAGGACACAGTGGTATTTACTTAAATAAACAGTCTGAATATTGCTTCTAGCTGCCCTGAGGAGTGAAGCAGTTTCATGTGAGATAATCCACCGTCACATTTGTGTGTCTATCTCGGTTTAACTGTCGTCCTTCAGCAACAGGTCAAACTTCACATGAACAAACAGCACACAGCAAACAGAGCAGAGATACCAGACAAACATTCCTGTACAAGAATTCCTGCACTGAGGCTCCCCTCAGCGTTTTACACTCTGCCTCCAAAACGTGAGCTTTTCAGGAAATTAACCGGCGTCCCGCTCTATGAGCTGGAGCGCAGGAATAACCTCGGCGTCTGCTTATTGTTAACCTGTTTTTGTTCGCTGCTAAACCACCCATTTCCATGACAACGGCCTTTCAAGCGTTTCCTGACTTCACACGCTGACGTCACTGCTGCGACTCTCAGCCTCCTCCTGCAGTGTTTTCACAGAGGAAGCCGACCTGATGCACACAAGCAGCTACACTTCTCACTCGGCAAGCTGCAGAAGCACCGTACAGTGAGCAGGTGGAGTTTCACAAGAAGGCTTTGAAAGGGAGGCCTGATCTCAGATCTGCGCCTCAGGGCAACTCGGGGCAAAGTGCCAGGCAGCCGGAGAGCTCTGTGAGGCCGACGGAGTGACCTGAAGAGTTACACAAGCGCTTAAGTAACACAGACTCACTCAGCTGGTGGGGAAAGTTCCCACCAGAATCAAGGATTAGCAGGGAAATGAATGAAAACTGATTTAAGTGATAAAAGTTTGATGATTATTATACCAAGAGTTGTAGATTTTCAGGAGGTTGAAGCAGAAAATACATCCCCTTCAGTAAAGAGAACACACGTATGTTCAAGTCAAATCACCATTATGTCAATAGCACAAAAGTGGTGTTACTAATGAACTCAACAAGTGTTAATATTGGGGTTAGAAGCATTTAGTGTTGATGTGAATTTACCCCAATATTGTACATGTTACAGGTTAAAATTAATCCAGTTAATTCAACCTAATTATGGACATTAGCCTGTGAAAACCTGGTGCCAGAAAAGAAATGTTGGAATACTGTAATGTCAAAAAATGGTGAAAAAAAATGCAAAATCAACAACAAATATCTGAAATAATAGTTTTAAATACAGCATTTTTTTCAGCCAAATATTCAAAAGGAAATACAAAAATGATTTCCCATTTTACTATCTCCAGTATATATATATATTTATTTTTAAATAATGGCAAAAATCTATAAAATATTCATTTTTATTTTGTGCTGATTTAATACAGTAAAAAAATGTGGGGAAAAAATGGTTGTGATTGTACGTTGCTGTATCATAGTTAATGTATAAAAATCAGTATTTTTAGGTGATTTTAACAGATTTTTTTGTAAATTGGCAGAACACAAAAATATGTAAGAGAACAGTTAACTGCTAAAATTTACCATCTATTATTAGATTTTTTTTCAGATTTAAATACAATAAAAAAGTGTCCATTTACAATCACACACTGTAAAAAAACTGAATTTTGTTGCAGCTGTGATTTACAGTTTTGGTCCATTTTTTACAGTAAATATGCAAATCCATAACTATTTTCTGTGATTTTAGTAGTTTTTTTTAAAAAATTTCATATATGAGAAGAAAATTTAAATATGAAATGGTGAATTATTTTTAAAAACTTTTGTTAAGAAGTCTTTAATTCAGCAGAACAGGAAAAATGTGTAAAATAACAGTTAAATGCTAAAAATTTACCATCTGTAATTAGATTTTCTTTTGCAGATGTAAACACAGTTTAAAAAAGGTGTCCATTTAAAATCAAACATTGTAACAGAAGGGTAACCACAGAGCTTAATCTAAGTAAATTAAATGCAAGTCTAAAACATTAAATGACTAACTATGTCACTAATAAACCCAACAATGCCTCCGATATTAACTTTAAAAACATGAATAATGAGTTCAGACATAATTAAATCAATTTATAGTCTGAACTGTCGCCTGGTGCCTGAATTTTGCATCTAAACAAAGACATTTCCAGCACAAACTGATGCAGTAAAGGCACTAATTGTTGCATAAAATCCACCAGAATGCAGTAAATGAGGTGAATTCTTACAGATCTGCACCGGTTTTACTTCTATTGTTTGCTTCCTTACGTGCACCCTGACAGACCAAAGTGATACTTCAAGACCTTTGGCAAAAGCGACCTGACAATCACTACTGTGAAACCAGAGATCTCATCACTTATTCACAGCAAATGAGTCACACGGCAGAAAGGGGAAACACAACGAGGAGGCTCACTTCACCTCTCGCTGCTCTAAACCATCATAAACTCTCATTTCCTCTTTTTACGAGCTGCAGCCGGCCGCTCATTGAAACAGGCACCACTTCTGATCTGGATATATTTTTTATTATTCCATCAGCATAGCAAAAAAAGAAAGGAAAAAAAGAAGGAAGAGATCAAACAGTGATTAACAGAGAGCTGGTGGGACCTTACAGGCCGAAGAAGAAGAAGAAGATGATGGTTTGAGGACGATAAAAAGAGGAGCGCTGCAGTTTGAAGCACTGGGAGGGCTGGTGGTGGTGAGAGAAGGGTGGCTGGGGGGGTTTCGTAAACACTTGCCGGGGTCCAAAAAGTCAAAAAATGTGAAAATGTGCACGGCCAGCTCCTTGCTAGATCCCCCACCTGCTCTGCTCTACCTCCCAAAGTGCAGCAGCTGAGGACGACTTCTTGATTTCTGGGGTCAACCTTCTTCTTTTTATGTCTATATAAGGCAGCTGAAACTACAAAAACAGTAAAATGGAAGCTCTGGGAGGGAAAAAAAAAGAAGAGACCCTGAAACAACAAAAAATATATATCCATATCACAGTGTGTGTGAATATCCAGCGTCCACATAGTGTCTTATGGATGCAACAGGAGAAAACGCTCATTCATCCCAGTACAATCAGTTCTGAAAGTCTTTTTTTTGTTGTTGGTTTAATCCGAGGTCCTAACAGATCCATGATACACATTCTGACATATTACAGAGGCAGTTGGAGCCATGATATGCTGATGTAGGCAAATGGTTCTCTGGACTGTTTCTGTTTTTAATTTTTTTTTTGGATATGCAGCTGGAGCTAAGCTATAAAAAAGCCCCGAAAAATAAAAGAGAAATCATAGAAAAACAAAGCAGATAATTAAACAGATTATACAGAGTGAGAGAAAAAAAATGGTTTAAATGAAATCTGGGGTTATAGTGACAAAAAAAAAGAAAAGTATAACTGCTACTCTCTTCAGCAGGAGAGAGGTTGTGGTTTTATTTGCTTTTTTTGTGTGTTTTTTTTAAATTCTCAGCTACGTTTTTCTGCCTCCGAGTGTCCAGGCTGGTGATGACGGGCGGGATAAAGGTGGGTGGGAGTATTAGGATTTGTAGTTTGAGGTAAGCCAGGTGAGGCCCTCGTACAGTCCGTCCCCCGACGTCGCGCACGAGGGCTGAACGTACCAATTCCTATCCCTGATCCGCGTCAGGCCCAGCTTCTCCTGGATCTCGTGGGGCTTCATGGCGTCGGCCAGGTCCTGCTTGTTGGCGAAGATGAGGATGATGGCGTCCCTCATCTCCCGGTCGTTGATGATCCGGTGGAGCTCCTGCCTGGCCTCGTCAATCCGGTCCCTGTCCGCGCAGTCCACCACGAATATGAGGCCCTGGGTGCCGGTGTAGTAATGTCTCCACAGGGGCCGGATCTTGTCCTGGCCGCCGACGTCCCACACGTTGAACTTGACGTTCTTGTAGGTGACGGTTTCCACGTTGAAGCCGACCGTGGGGATGGTGGTGACCGACTGTCCCAGCTTCAGCTTGTACAGGATGGTGGTTTTCCCCGCGGCGTCAAGTCCAAGCATCAATATTCTCATCTCCTTGTTGCCGAAGACCTTGGAGAGCATCTTCCCCATCTTGTTTGATGTGCATAAATACTTTGTTAGTAGAAGGAAAGAAAAGTGAGGACTTCTCCAATGAGAGAAAAAAGTTTGGATAGAAAAGTGTGCAGCTGCTGGAGGCCTCACACAATATTCAAGTTACAATTAGCTGGACTGGTGATGACCTGAGCTGCTGGGCTTCACTGGCAGCTGGATGAATGAAAAACTGGGTGTGGATTTATGTTCATGATCCAGTGAGATAAAAAAAAAAAAATCACATCCGCTTGTTCTGAACTTAGCTCAGATTTCCTTCAGGATCCACACGTGAAGCCCTGAATCCAGTTGTGCTGCTGGATCTGACACACACACAGTGGGCTTTTTTCCCTGCCAAATCAGGCCCAGTCTGAGCCCGGGGTTCCCACTTCCTCCTCGGCTGCCGGCTGTCCTCCTGTCTCCCGCTCGATGGATCTAGCACCGCCGCGTGTTTTTCTCACCAAAACGCGCCACAGTCGAAGCTCTCCGGTGCGTCTCTGCGGCGGGACATCCAGAGGAAGCGGATCTCTCAAAAGGTCATTGATTCGGCCGACTTTCTCGCGTTCCCCCCTGTGACACAGAAGCAGGGAGGGGTGTGAGTGCAGAGGACAACTTTGGAGCCGACAAAATGTTGTCGGTGCGCACGGAAACGCGCAGCCGACCCGGACACGGTGCGCAGCGGCGAACGTACCTGCGTGTGCGGCGATCATCCCCCGGACCCCGGGCCGTTTCTCCCCGCTCTTGCCGCTCTCTGCCTCCCTCTCGCCGCTCTCTCTCTCTCCGGCCGCTCGGTGCTCTGTTACCGGAAAAGGTGCGGACCCAGATCAGCCGCCACTTCCTCCACACCGCTCACACACACTGCTGCTGCGTTCAGGGACCCGCCCCGAGCTCGGACGTTTCAGACACAGGCCAGACAGGCAGGTTTCAGGGGAGGCCAGGCGTAAATCAAAGAACCACAGTATCACAGATTTTTTTTTCCTTTTTACTTAAAGTACAGCTGCACGTTTCCTGCACTATGCATCTTTTTGGTGCGATAACTCATGAAATTATGTTCCGAGAATTAGCTATTTTTCTGCAATCAAAGGTATTTTTAATAGTCTGAAAGTCTCCTGTCAAACATTTGGACACGCCTTTTCATTCAATGTTTTTTTATTTACTTATTTTATATAACTTAGATTAATACTGAAGACATCAAAACTATAAAAGAATACATATGGAATTATGTTATAAACCAAATAGTGTTAATCTTCAGTATTAATGTACAATGTAGAAAATAATACAAATAAACTAAAAGTATTGAATGAGAAGGTGTGTCCAAACTTTTGACTGGTAGAGTATATTATAATATAGGAGGGGATTTGCCAAATTCATTACCTTAACTCAACTTGATTTTAGTCAAGGTAGTGATTGAACCAGTGTTGAATAGAATAGAATAGAATAGAATAGAATAGAATAGAATTGTTGTCTTTCAGGAGACATTTCAATGAAACTGTGCAGAGGATTGTGGATCAGAATGGCTAGAAAAGCATGTAAGCTTTCATGCTGCAAAATTCCGAAAAGTCGGACATCTTTGCATTTTAATATAATATATACTGGAACATAGTGAATCTTTATCTGGTGTAATGTAGGCCTACAGTAGGGTAGTATGGATATTAGAATGCAACCAATAAACCAAGAAGACTTTCCAGTGCAATATCATTAGATAGAGTAAGTAAGAGTAAATGGACTCCCCAGCCCCTTACAAACAATAGCAGATATGTTGAATATTAATGCATTATGTACATAAGACATATGTCTCAGTGAACAGATCTGGAGGGTCGGTCAGAGCTGCTTGGTTGTATAATTTGGTGGCTGCTTTGTTAAAATGCATCTGTAAAGGAACAACAGTCATAGAAAAATGGTCCAGCAAAAAAGTTCTGCCAGAAACCTGTAGTTACTGAATGTAACTCCACTTTTATGAGTAACAGGCTTTGTAGTGTTCTTGTGCAATGTGTTGAAACTCTGACCAAACACCAAGTTAAAACAAAGCCAGTGAAGACAGAGTCATAGCAAGACTGACCATTTACTGCCACACTTCCTCATGAACATGTCGGTGAAAAGGTATTGCCTCGATGATGAATTTAAACAGATTTCAGCAGATTACTTTCATGCTCAACGTGTCTGCCTTGCTTTCTGAAGAACCAGGAAGAGAATCTGGAAATAACCTAACAGGACATGAGGTCATCAGATGAACCAGCATCAAAAATAAATCTCTTTTACCAACTGTTTTAACCTTTAGCAGTTTTGAACACACTCTTTAACTGCAATTGGTAAAGATGAATTATTTAAACCTCGTGTTGTCCTTCGGGCCAAAGTGATCCGTGTAAAAGTTTGAAAATGTGGGGAAAAAAATAATTCGCAATGAAACTTCTGATGTCCACATTTTTGGGAAATTTTTGAAAATTTTTTGGTGAAAAAAAAAAGAAATGTTAAAAAAATGTTTCTTCAGAACATTCCGGGGAAGAAAATTCTGAATGTTCATAAAGAAATTATTAGACGTTTTACTGTTTTATATATATATATATATATATATATATATATATATATATATATATATATATATGTGTGTGTGTGTGTGTGTGTAATCACTTTAGACATTTTTTGGATTTTTTTGGAAGATTTTTATTCATTTTTTGAAGATATCTACAGGAATTTTTTTTTGCCAAATTTGGGGGATTTGAAAAAAATTCTTTTTGAAAATTTTGCAAATTTTCAGAAATTTGGGGAATTTTTTTGCTGAATTTTTGGATTTTTTTCAGAAAAGGAAACAATATTTTTTGGTGCTCGTAAATGAAGACAACAGGGGAGTTAAAGGACACAATCTGTAAAAAAAAAAAAATTAAACAATGCCTTAGTGGCAGCACAGGCTTTACTGTTGGTCGTTTTGTTTGGCCAGACTTTAGTCAGCCCCCAAACATATAAATTATAATAAAATTATAAAAATCAGCACACTGTCAGGACACAGATTTTACAGAGCATCAGCAGGAATTAACCTCCTGACTGACCTCACCGCCAACACATGACAACTGCCTTGTTTTAATAAGATGTTTAAGACAATAGATTGCCCTTATTATTCATGATTTAAGCAGAAAATATTAAATCCAGTTATAACAACTGTAAAAATCTATTATCTGTTTGCTTCATCATAATAAAATACAGAGTAAACTCTTCTTAACATATTTTCATATTGCACCGATTAATCAATTAGAGGTCGACTTTTGAATGTAATGTCAACTATTTTGATAATCATTTATTCAGTTTGAATAATTTTTTAAAGAGAAATAATCATAGTCCAGTGATTCCAGCTTCTTAAATGTGAATATTTTCTGATTTCTTTGCTTCTCTGTGACTGTAAACTATAGATCTTTGGGTCGTGGACAAAACATGACATTGGAGAAAGTCATGCATTTTATAGCCCAAACAACTAATCAATTAATCCAGAAACTAACTGACATTTGCTGTCGGTTGCAGCTCTACTTTCATCAAAAGCCATTATGAGTTAGAACAGAATGACCTGTAAAATCACATTACATATGAGCCATGAGTTTAGTGGAAATGAATGAGAATACTTCCTTATATCTAAATCATTACTACCTTATTGACCTCATATTTATTTATTGTAAACCAGACGTGTTTACTTATGTTTACACACAATTGCACCTTGCATGTACTTTTTGCAATACTTTAAGACGTATTTTCTCATATATGATCAGCACTGTGCAATATCCAGAAGAGAAACATCTGCTATGCGACTGTTTCTAATAGTTCTTAATACACCAAATTAACAATAAACTATCCCATAGTTTTCTTAGATATACTTGCTCTGCTATACATGCTATACTATATTTGTCAGGTATTTGTTTATATTCTATATTTGCACATTTCTTAATACACTAAAAATGTCAAATATTGTGAATGCAATGACAGGATCGCTGCTTAGTTTTGTTATACGCCGTGCAATTACGATGAAGAAATTCTCTTCTATCTGGAGAATATTAATTGTAGGTCGTCTTTGTAGTACCTGAAAGCTTCTCTAATATGTATCAGGAAAATTGCAGCTCTTGTGATTTGGATATTGGATTCCAGTAGTATGTTGGTTAATTGTTGATGCCTATTGTGAATGTTAATGACTGTGTCTTATTGCCTCTTTCTTATTTCCCCTCTGTTTTATGATTTGATTGCTTTCATTATCTCTGTTTTAATGATTTCTGGCTGCTATTATGATCGTATAATGTCATTTTTATTCATGTTATTATTTTTCTTTGTTAATCACTTTGAAACTTTAAAGAAGAATGGCTATAAAAATAAAATTTGTTGTATACATATATATTATTCTCAACTTCTGAGGAGTCACAGGCCATAAACTAGAGAGTAATATGAATTATGAGATTTCCCACTGTCAGTAAACGCACCATACGCCATTTCGCATGCGCGCCGTGAGGATGTGGAGAGCAGACCGGTGCATGAGCTCATGTTGACGCCATTTGAGCATTCATTATGAATGGAATCAGGTCTGTTAGAACCTGGAGCTCCATACTACCAGACAGGGGTGAACACGTGAATTATAGCCGAGGACCGATGCTGTTCTGCGGCCTCAGGAGCAGCTCTGACCCGCTGCAGGGTCTTTCCGACATCGTTCATTCAAACAGTCCCTGTATGACTGGAGCGTGACGTGGAGGCCGTGACAGCAGGAGGAGCAGGAGGAGGAGGAGGAGAAGGAGGACAGAGTTTCATTGTTCACAGCAGAATATTACCTGACACCTGCTTATTAGCACTGACTAAACACACAGGAAACTAAATATGGGCTCCACTGTAATTACAGCACAACTGAAGTGAGCTGTTAAGGAGCTGAAAGCAGTTTCTGAAGTCATGAAATAGGTGATGTCATTAAATATATGTATGAATTTACAGTGACTCATATAACTCTGATTTTACCATGACCGAATCTTTGAAACACATGCACCTTTGTCACATTCACAAAAATTCATGCATTTTGTTCTTTTCTAAATTTATTACAGCTTCTCTGGAAATATGACAGAATCTGCTGGGTCCAAAATGTAGCTACATACAGCAGTTCTAACATTTGGCTGAATGTCCATTGACTATTTTCACAACAGTTAGGGAGTTTTGTAGCCCTACAAGCCACTCGTATCTTTGATCCTCCTTTTAACAGAATTGGTCCATTTAAACCAAATTTGTTGTCTTTGTGACTTGTTTCTTCATCACAGTCCACAGGTTCAAATCTAAAACCTTAATTCTAGCCCAATTAAGTAATTTATTTATTAATTCAATTCAATTCAATTCAATTCAATTCAATTTTATTTATATAGCGTCAATTACAGTCAAATCGTCTCAAGACGCTTTACAGAACCCATATGCCTGACCCCCAGAGCAAGCCCAAAGGCGACAGTGGCAAGGAAAAACACCCTTTTAACAGGGAAGAAACCTCGAGCAGAACCCGGCTCTATATAGGGGGGACCCATCTGCCTGCTGGCCGGGCGGGTTGAGAAGGACAGAGGAGGCAAGGGGGAGGGATGGGAGAAGTGGGAGGGGTGGGAAAGCAAGGAAAACACAACACACATTTGGATACATGTATGACAGGATATGTGACACAAGCAAAGTATAAGCTAACATTGAAAACTGACTCATAGTTTACTCTTATGATGTACGGCTCTGACATTAAACATACTCCATATATAACTAGCAGTAAAATTCAAACAGTATGTAAGTTAGCATAACAGTATAGTGAAGGCAATGCAGAGTTGACTGGTGGAAAAGGGGAGTTGGAAGCAGAGGGCTGGAGGAAGGTCAGCAGCAGCATCCCACAGTGGACATGATGGAGACTGGACCAGCTGGTGGAACATCGACTGCAGATCTGAAGCATCCAGCTCTGGGACCAGGGACACTCGGAGAAATAACACAGGGGGAAACAGAGTGAATGTAATGCAATAACGGTATACATATTAAATGTAAAGGTAGATAGAGAAGGGCTCAGTGTGTCAAGAGAAGTCCCCCAGCAGCCTAGTCCTATAGCAGCATGACTAGAGGCAGAACGAAGGGACGACCAAGAGGGAGTCAGCTGTGCAATGAAGACACAAGCCGAACCCCTGTGGGTCACCCAGTCAGCCCCAACTATAAGATTTGTCAAAAAGGAACGTTTTAAGCCTGGTCTTAAAAATAGAGAGGGTGTCTGCCTCCCGAACCCAAACTGGGAGCAGGTTCCACAGGAGAGGCGCCTGATAAGTAAAACAGAGCATAATACTGCCACCGCCATGCTTGGTTATAGATTTGATGTGAAGGCCTCCTGAAAATGACTTGCCAACCTGCAGTTGTGACAGATGTGACAACTGACAGAAACATCAGGTAGGATTAGCATGAAAAGATCAAGAAGTATAAGTAGAGAGAGAAAGTAGATATAGGGTAGAGTCTTAATATTTTAGATAAATTAGTCAGATACACTCGCATAACTCATATTTTTGTAGGGTCATCACCTTAATACTTATAGTTTTTAACTTTATTCTTTTTTCTCCATTGAAAAGGACCTTGATCTAAAAAGTGTTTTGTAATTAAAGGTGACTTGATCACAAACACTAGAGAACAGTCCCAGCTAATTTAACATGACTGTGTGCTATAGTATAAGCCAAATGATTCAGACGGTCTTATTGTCTAGTTTCTCTTCCTTGAGTTGTCTTTATAATCCTGTAATCTCGAGTCGCTTCTGTATAAACGCTACTAAAAATATGTTAACATGTATGAAAGCTCTTTGAGCACGCAGGCGGGTCATTTTACTGAGCATGCGCAGACGCTGCCTCTGTTCCTGCTCCAAGTTGATAAGAATGGTGGGCGACGCGCGCCTGGCAGCCGCACTTTAGATAAAGTCACTTCCAAAGGTGCACATAAGTTCGCGAGGTTGACCGAAATTACATGGAAGACACTGGTAAGATCCTCAAACTTCTTTATATTCGTGAAATGCGCGTATTCAGGCTGGAATCGAGGCAATTTAGCGGCCGGCTAACGTTAGCTAGGCTAGCGGTGGAACTGAAAGCGTTAGCCGGCTAGCTAACGTGGAGGAGCCACTGGTGCCGACTATTAGCTGGAGCCCGAGGCAAATGCACGGCGTGTTGTAGGTCTGGTTCAATTGTACACGAAAATATAGTAATAAATCACTGTTGATTAAACCTTGATATCACCTTTTGTAGAGCAGATAAACTGGAAATTGTAGTTACCGGTCTAAATGCTCAGAAGTGAGCGTTAGCGCTTATGTTAAAGCTAACACGAGCCTCTGCTAACTTGAGTGCGGTGTGGAGCAGACAGGAGTCAAGGCCCAACTTCTTGGTGAACTTTGACTACGCAAACAACCACCCGGTTGCAACATGGCTCCGAACAGCAAACAAGCCTGTGGCTAATCGATTTTAATGGAACTTTGGGCTATTTTTTTTGCTAACGTTGCCGTCTAAGTTAATGAGCCATGCGTAAGCGATCAGGCGGTTCCATTATTTTTAGCAGCTCAGTCAGGACTTAAGCTTAATCTGGCTCTTGTTTCAGTGTTAGAACAAGGAAGTGTCTTGTTGCAGCAACTGGTGCTTCTACCGTTATATTCTTTTTCTGGGTTAAAGGAAGTGAACATTTGAAAATATGTGCAGTTGCAAACATGCACTATGTTGCGGCAGAATTAAGTGTTTACTTAGTAGTTGCTTGACTTCTTCCTGGGAAGTAAAATGTCGTCCAACAAGTTCTAGAAAGTTCTTTAACTTAGCAATGTGCACTTTCAGGTTCTGGGTAGTCGCTTATAAAATCATCAAGTGAGACCATGTACTACTTTTGGCTCAGCGTGACCTTGAAAAGCTTCTAGGACGCTTGTATTTTAATTTGTGCTCATTTAGTTTATCTAAAACTCCTAATTCCTCCACCATGTTCTCTTAATGTAATCCTACTGGATTTGTAGAGATGTCAAGCGCTATATCTTGTAACTGAATTGAGTGATATAGCTCACCAATGTGTCACATTAGTCGATTTCGATTATTTTTGATCATTTTAACGACTTGTCTTTATTTAGGTTCTCCAGGAAAATGATTTATTTTGAATATAACAGCAGTATTTTGAATTTAATCATGTTAGCCTTTAGCTTAGTCCATCAACCCATGGAGCAGGCTGCAGGAAGTGTGTCGCTTAGGTGAAATTAAAATTTTTATGCAATTATGTAATTAAAATTGAAGCTGGCAAAGTTATACCTCTAATAGAGAATGTGAATGTTTTTACCTTTTGCTCTTACCTCCCACTTTTTTACCCACTGTAATGTCTTTTATTAGCTTGTTTTAATCACAAATCCTAGACTCAATGATATTCAGTCAACTGTTGTAGGTAATAAACATTTTAAAAAATCCTCACATTTGAGAAGCTGAAACCAAAAGCTTTTTGCTTGTAAAGTGACTGACTTTAAAGTGAGCTGTTTTCTGTTGAGTGATGTATCTTTGTGCCTGTATTTCTAATCAGTCTTGTTCTTCAACAGGCCTACAACTCTCAGAGGACGCCATAACTGGAATGCTGGACACTGAGTCCCCTGCCATGGAAAGCAACGGGGATGCCTTTCTTCCTGACCTACCTGTTTTAGGCCAAACAGCCGACTGGTCCCTGGACCAGGTTGCTCCAGAGCCACTCTCCAACATCTTGCCTGAGGACTCAGATGCATCTCAGGATGCTCCAGGACAAGAGCAGCAAATGAACTCCACAGAGCTGGGATCTGTGGAGAAGGCTGTGGAGCAGTTTCAGCTTGCCAGTGCCCAGCTCTTCCAAGAGGAGCAGCCGCCACCTCCTCCTCCGCCGCCACCACCACCACAGCCAGCAGAAGAGGCAGAACCAGCAGCAGAGTCTCAGATGAATGTGGAGCCAGAGGCTGCTGTACCAGATGGCAGTCAAGGTAGCTGAAGTGCTTGGTGTTTTGTTGTTTTTATGTGTCCATTTTAAGAGTGATCCATAAGATTTTGTAGCTGCTTTTTAAAGGAAATTACATATTTCTTGAAAATGTCACAAACGAGTCTAGCTTTAACTGCATATTGGTAATTTAGGTAATTCTCCATTTAGTCACTTAATGATTGCCTGTTCTTGTCTGCAGAAGGGGCTGAGGCAGCACAGGTCACTGAGGATGGCATGGAGCTCGAAGAACCATCCAAAGAAACAACACAAGAATCGACTGTTCCTGCAGAGCCAGAATTGCCCTCAGAATTTGACAAACTCTTTAAAGGATGTGAAGACAACCCAGAAGACTTCAACGGCTGGGTCTACCTGCTGCAGTATGTGGAGCAAGAGGTGAGAGAATACGCACAGATTATTTAGATATGTCGTATTTGTTTACTTCTAAAATTGAACAGTTGAGGCTTGCGTGCTCTTACAACTATAAAAGGAAAGTTAAAATTGTTATCTTCTCCTCCTTACAGAATGCTATCCCAGCTGTGAGAAAAGCATTCGATCTGTTCTTCCTACGTTATCCCTACTGCTACGGCTACTGGAAGAAGTATGCAGATATTGAGAAAAAGAACGACAATATACAGGTTGCAGAAGAGGTAAATATTACTGTCATTTAGCCACATGCTTTTTGCTTTGTTGTCTTTTAATGTACAAGCTTCACCGTGACTGGTCACCAGCTAGAATGTTCTTGAATTGTCTCCTTCGTCTTGTGTTGTTATAATTGTATGCTGACTTGAGAACATATCTGTGGATAACTTCCAGTATTGACAGATCTGCTTTCTCTTTTCCAAGGTGTACAGAAGAGGCTTGCAGGCCATCCCTCTCAGTGTGGACCTGTGGCTGCACTACCTGACCTTCATCAAAGAGAACTCCGATCCTAATGACCCAGAAACTGAAGGACGCATTCGAGCGTAAGCAGAAAAACTTTTTACTTCATAGCATTCCTGCATAGCACACATTCTGCTTTTTCTGTCTAATGTATTGAGTCTGATTGTTCCTGTAATGCAATTTTATTTGTAAGCTCATAGGATAATGAGAAAAGAAATCACTGAATATTTTCTTTTGTTTTATTCCCATTAGTTCCTATGATCATGCAGTGCTTGCAGCAGGCACAGACTTCCGCTCTGACCGTCTATGGGAGGCATTTATAAACTGGGAGACGGAGCAGCAGAAACTGGCCAACGTCACGGCCATCTACGACCGCATCTTGGGCATCCCTACCCAGCTATATTCCCAGCACTTCCAAAGGTAGGAAGAGAAAACAGTATTAGGTTTTGGTTTATTTTATCTCTGAATGTGCAGATTTATTATCGCCTCGCCTATGCACTTTGTACTTGGAGGGCAACATTTCTGTTTTGTCTGTGCAGGTTCAAAGATCACGTTCAGACCAACAACCCCAAACACTTCTTGTCGGAGGAGGAGTTTGTTCAGCTGAGGCTCGAGCTCTCTAAATCCAGCCTATCAGCGATGGTCGGTGATGATGGAGAATCGAATGTGCCTCAGGAGGAGCTACCGCCTGGGACAGAAGATCTTCCAGATCCAGCTAAGGTATTCATCCAGTTGCCAACCTTGCAGGGGAAACAAATCTACAGAATTACTGCTTGCAGGGTTTTAGCAGGAGTTTGCCTGTTGTCCATGATGAAATGGAAAGCAAACTTTGCTCAGGTTTGAAGAGGTGTCTTTATGTCAGCAGCCAAGCCATTGAATGCCAGGGGGGATTCAAGTTGGCATCCAGTCAGGGAATCGCCCTAAAACTAAAAGGATCAAGCGGGGCCCCCTGAACCCAGCACCTGCACCCAGAGGCTGATATGCAGGGTGCATACATACCTTCCCCTCCCCTCTACACGCTTCTTGTCTCTGGGCAAGCTCATGGTGATGTAAATCTTCGGCTGCAGGACTAAGCAGTTTTCACATCAAGTGGAGAATGTGATATGAAGAAGCATGAATGAGGGTTACTGAGCTTCTTTCTCTTTGTGTTTTTATGTAGAGGGTGACCGAGATCGAGAACATGCGCCACAAGGTGATCGAGGTTCGGCAAGAAGTGTTCAACCACAACGAGCATGAAGTCAGCAAGCGATGGGCCTTTGAGGAAGGGGTAGGTGTTGTGTTTCCTCCACATTGTTCAAAATGTGTTCCGTCTTCACTAGGGCTGCAGCTATTGATTATTTTAGTAATCAAGTATTCTATTGATTAATCGGATTCTGTGCTTGGCGTGTACGTTTCAGCATCCAAAGTGGAAGTGACAACAGAAGTAACCATCCTGGTGAAACACAGGCAGAAAACTGATTAATTTATTAGTATTTATTACAGAGAATAATCAGTCAGTAACATTAGTTTAACTTTGATTTGACCACAAATTAAAGTGATCTCCTTCGTTATGAGTCAATACAATATGATGTCCGAATACATGAAATTTCATAGTGTTATTTTTATGATGGTTTTATGACTTGTTTTATGATGCTTCTCTGTTTTAATATTTGCTGATTTTATATGTAACGAAGTAAAGTGTCGGGGTACTTTGAAAAGTGCTATGCAAAGAAAGTGTATTTTATCATTTTATTGTGCAACTGTCGGTTAGAAATAATCAACTGCATTGATCGATAAAATAAATACATTACGCACATTTAACAGTTTTCTACCAGCATTTCTGTCGTATATAATTTCCAGTCGCAGCGCTTTTTATTGTCATAAATTTTTATGTTTCTCATTGCTCTTCATTAAAACAGTCTGTTGACTGAAGCAGCTGCACACGATCGGTTCATTTTGTGTGGAAAATGAGTCAAATGATGCGTTAAGTGCTCCTGTTCGTGTGGATGAATTTGAAGCAAAAAGTCTAAGTAACAAAGAAAGCTGATAACCACCTTCATACCTGTTAACTCTGACTGAAGCTTTAGTTTATGTTGAGCAGACTTGCACAAAGAAAATCTGGCTATGTTGAACTGGCTTCATAGTTTAGCCCACTGATCTGCTCAACCAATGCCGTAAACACTAGAAAAGTGTGCCGGTTAAAATAGAAGCATCATGTCATATTTGAAGTCCACTTATAGTTTATTGATTATAGGTCTGGGTCCGTATAGGATGAAGTCTGGGTTCGGACTCGGACCGTGGTCCATCAGTTAGTGACCTAGGATCTAGTGGATTAATTGAGGCCTCAACTCACAGAATTTTGCCTCGAGGAATTCAATCGCTGGAATAGCTCAGGGAATTGTTTCAGTCCTAGTCTTTACCTTATCGTGAAACTAATTCACTCCTGTTTTTATTTTTTAGATTAAGAGACCATACTTCCATGTGAAAGCCTTGGAGAAGCCACAGCTCAACAACTGGAAGGAGTACCTGGACTTCGAAATTGAAAACGGAACTCCGGAGCGCGTGGTTGTTCTCTTTGAGCGTTGCCTCATCGCCTGTGCACTCTACGAGGAATTTTGGATCAAGGTAACGCCACCTTCATCCTCTCTCTCACTCCTGCTACCTCCCTGCACTTCCCCCCATCAACGATGATATCACATCGACACAGTAAATCGTCCTGCACTCTCTTTGCGTGTAACGTTGATATGTGACTGTATCTGTTGTATTAGGGGATGGCCAGCTTGCCACACAAGATTTGACTGCAGCATTTGCCAACTACTACGTTGCATCTTCTTCGTCTCCCACTACCTTACAGAAACTTATCTAATTGGTTCCATGAAGGTGCTGATGGGTTTACACAGAAAATTTCTAAAAACGATCTTGTCAATGAAGAAATTCACTGTTTCTGTCAACTGAAAATTTAGGTTTAAAATGTGTTGTCTCTTTTGCCTTTCTCTTTCTCCTCTGTTCTTTGTCTCTGTCCTCTCCTGCATCTCTTCCAACTCGCTTTCTCTTTTTCACTCTGAAGTATGCAAAATATCTAGAGGGCTACAGCACTGATGGTGTGAGACATGTCTACAAGAAGGCTTGTTCCATCCACCTGCCCAAGAAGCCGGCCATCCACCTGTTGTGGGCAGCTTTTGAGGAGCAGCAAGGTGAGGGCCACAGTTAAACCAGCATCCAGACTGAACACTACAAAGCAAAATTGAAAGAAAATTGTGTGTGATTTCATTGGAGTCTGACCAGGCTAACAGTATTTTGTGTTTTTTGGTTGTTTTTTTTTTGGCACAGGGAACGTCGAGGAGGCTCGCAGCATCCTGAAGTCCTTGGAAGCAACGGTCCCTGGGTTGGCTATGGTGCGGCTTCGAAGGGTCAGTCTGGAGCGTCGCCATGGTAACCTGGAGGAAGCTGAGGCGCTGTTGAGGGAGGCGATGGAGTCGGCGAAGAATGAGACAGAGACGTCGTTCTATGCTGTGAAGCTGGCCAGGCAGCTGATGAAGGTGCAGAGGAGTCTGAGCAAGGCCAGGAAGGTGCTTCTGGAAGCTATTGAGAAAGACCAGGTGAGAGCTGCTTCATCACCGCTGACATGTTTTGTTTTGTTTTTTTTTTTAAAGATGACAAACTGTCTTTTTCATTAATTAGTAGTAATTTCAATGCAATGTCTTCCTAATACACCAATACTGAAAGGATACCACAGCAAATACCTAAAACATTTGGAAAATTAATGGAATAATGCATGACTAAATGTAGAACTTACATTTTTTTAAACAATTAAAAAAAATTAAATATTTGGTGGATGATCCCTAAAAAAATGTGTGAATACATTTTTATATCCAACCAGAACGTCAACAGAACACATTGACATCCATCCACCCCGAACGTGTTACACTGTTTGTATAAATGGGTAAATCCTTGCACAGGTAAGGTCAGCTTTAGTGCACATTTTAATCTCACTTTCACTCTTTCTGCAGGAATTCAGTGGAGTATTGATCTGCAAACTATACATGCTTTATTTTTAGGGACTAGCATTAACATATGTTCCCTGTGTGAACACTGTTGAGATGCTTCCCACATCGGTAAGTGTGCTGGAATGAAAAAGGCAAATTAAACAGTTGTCTTTTCCCTAGGTCGTCTTGTCAGTGTCTGATGGTGAGACTTGTCATACAATGAATCATACTCATTTGATTACTGATTTGTGTTTGAATTGTGGTCTGGCTGAAGCGTCTTTTTTAGACATGCTTTGTGGCGTCTGTGGACTCTCCCTGTCGGCTGTAAGTGAAATAATGCCACATTTTGGTCCATGGACAGTTGATAACTTGAAAACCACGCCTGCTGTTTTCTCACCACAAAAGCTGCAGTATGCTTTTGAAAGAAGAAATATGCAGTTGACATATC
Organism: Acanthochromis polyacanthus; assembly: GCF_021347895.1. Taxonomy (NCBI): domain Eukaryota; kingdom Metazoa; phylum Chordata; class Actinopteri; family Pomacentridae; genus Acanthochromis; species Acanthochromis polyacanthus. The sequence continues at coordinate 6,281,547 of NC_067128.1, forward strand.
TACAGAAAGTGGACCAGAGCACTGCTGTCACATGGAAGAAACTCAGGAAACACGGCTTCTGTTAAAACATCGTCTTTCAATGTTAATATTCATTAAATGTGGAAAAATATTGCTTTTGTTGTAGGGTATCATGATGCCTCTTCAGTGTCTGTACATCATGCAACTCCAGTAAGCAAGTAAAAGTGAGCTATCACTTTGCTGAACTGTTTTGAACTAGTTGTGATATATTCAATATTTTTGTTGCTTCACAGACGAGTCCTAAACTGTATCTGAACCTGCTGGAGCTGGAATACAGCGGAGATGTGACGCAGAATGAGACGGAGATCTTGGCTTGTTTCGACCGAGCCCTGAACAGCCCGATGCCCATTGAGTCCCGTCTCCTCTTCTCCCAGCGCAAAGTCGAGTTCCTGGAAGACTTCGGCAGCGACATCAACGTGTGAGTTTCTTTTTTAGCTGCGAAGACTAATGGATACTTTTAATGTTGCTTTATTATGTTTTATAGGTATGGACAACATTAAGACTTCAGCGCTACCATCACTCTTACTATTGCTTTTGAATTTGGTACTTAAAGTGTGCTCTTATCAGTTCTTTCTATTTTCAGAACAGAATTCACACTAACACCTGCTACCTAACTGAACTTATCATGAGCAAGGAGAGATGAACTACAAGCTCAGCAGTCAAACTGTGCATATCTCTGCCTGTATGTGATGAATTAACGCTGGCTTTTTATCAGCTTGTGGTTCTGCTCTGACGTGCAAAATACTCTGATCAGCATTGATTTAAGTGAAGTGTAGCAACAGTTTTGCATGTTTAGTTGTCTCTTCATCGCTGTAATGCAGCATATAACAAAGATGGCTCCATCCCTTGCACTAACCCTTGGATTGGGAATAGCAAAAATGCATCAGAGTTGGTGAGATAATGTGTAAAACATCTATTTTGTTCACTTCTCCCCTACTGACAGCAGCACACAGCATTAGAGCTTTTGATCCTCTGGTCTTAAATAAGTTAATCATGTTTCACTACTTATCCCTAGTGTTTATGTGTAATTTTTTTTGCTTGACATCTTTCAGGCTTGTTGCTGCATACGAGGAACAACAGAAACTACAGAAAGAGAGTGAACCAGCAAAGAGAAAAGCAGAGAACGGATATGACAGGTAGCAGACCAACATTTTCATAGAATTTTCTAATCAATTCTAAGATTTCTAGCGGCTCAAACGGGCCTACAGTTATTCTTTACATCATAGTGAGTTGTAATCCATGTAATATGAGCTAAATATCTAAAAAGTACGAGACACTAATGTAACTTTTGACAATCTTAAATGGGATTTTACTGACTTGAACCAGTGTCTCCAGTTCTCAGGAACCTGACGCCAAGAGGCAGCGTGTGGACGACGGTACCGTGGCTGCAGCAAACACGACGATGGACATGACGGCAAACAACTCTGCATACAACTACAACTGGTACCAGGTAGGTTTCACATCAAACTACACATTCATTTAATATCATTTGTGTACTTTAAGCCTGGTAGACATTCCAGTGATTTTCTTCTTTTCCTCCTTTTTAGCAACAATATGGTGGCTGGGGACAAAACTCCTGGGGCCAGTATGGCCAGTATGGCCAGTATAACCAGTACTACCCGCCTCCTCCTACATGATGGACACAATCCTGCTATGAAGATGGAGACTTGGCATCCTGTCTGACCTTCTTACATCTTGGAACCTGTTCACAGGGTGTCAAGGAGATTTCAAAATCACAAAGGCTGATCCCCTCCTCCTCCTCCTTCACCCCCAATTCTTTCTGGTTTGCTAATCATTTAAATTACATGTTGCAGCTCTGCTACCTTCATCATCTCAAGCACTGGCTTCTTTTTTGGGTTCTTAAATGCATGTTATTTGTGAAGGCAGATTTACTTTCCCCCTCTGTGTGACAAAGGAGTTTTAATTTTTAGATTGGATGACTTAGTTTGGTCTCTTCCTTTGTGTTAAAGGCTTAAACTTGTAAAAGGAGGCTTTTGTTGAAGTACCTCTGAGTCGTGTTTCTCTTTCCCAAACACAAAAGATTTTTAATATTTCATGGTCACATTTCCATGAAGAACAATGAAGAGTTCCTTTGTTTGTTTTTTTTATTATTTTGACTTGATTTCATAATAAAGAGATTGATATCCTGAAGTGTCTGCCTTGATTTCATCCTTCTCATAACTGACATATTTGTCCAGGTCATAGCTTTTGAAACTTGCTCTATTTTTCTTGTTATGCTTTGGATGGTTATCCTGGAATATTCCTTTTCTGCAGACTGGGATCCACTTGCATTTACTTGTATATCACCCCAACACCTTTTGCACCCAGGCAGTCCTACATGATTAAATTGCCACGTCTGTGCTTCACTGTCAGGATTATTCACTGTGGAGAGCAAGTTTACACCAAACGTTCTCTACTCCATCTGAGCCTCACAATAGTATCATGGTCTCATTTGACCAAAGAATATTTTCCCAATATTCATGCATGTTTGTTCTTGTTTTTTTTGTTTTTTTTAAGTGGAGTTTTGTGCCAACGAGTAAGCAAATCTGTTGTTCTTGCACACCTACCTTCACGGTTGAAGCTACTTCAAACTGTTTGAGCTTCACAGAAAGTGATGTTCATTGATAACCTCTGAGGCAAATCTGAAGCAGCTGCTCTCTTATTTAGAACTACATTGTCAAAGTTGTGCTCTGTGGAGTCATTTTAAAAAACAAACACTCCAAATATGCATACTATAGCTGGTTCTATCATATTCGATGTTATCAAGGTGTTTTCTACTGATAAAAGTAATTTGACTTGATGTTTTGGTTTTAGTAAATGCTGACTGGGAGATATTTAAAGTACAAAAGATTTTTAAAAAGCAAGTGTTCACTGTCAAATAAATGGTAAGTTTTGTAAAAAGAGAAAGCAGGCACTGGAAATCAATGCCATTATGAATATATTTTACAAGCGTAAGACTGCAGGAATGTGTAATTTATTTGCCTGTTAATGTGAAAAATCTTACCGTATGTAGTTTATATATACAGAAATATATACAATATATGCTCGCTGATATCTGCTGCAAGTGAATTTTCACTGATTTTTATTTGGTTATTAATCTTTCTGTGTCCTTTCCCATCAGATGTGTTTAGTTCCTCTGGCCATGGTACAGCTGTAGGTCCAAAACCAAAAAGGTTCTGTTATTCACAGTTCCTTTTATCACCATGCTGAAGCAGGTAGGCAAATTGAAAAAGATGTAGTATCAATTTAATTTCAGTTTGTGTGTCATTGATCACAGCTGTGTTCACTTCGTCTGGATTCTTAACATAACCTTAGTAGAGTTTTTGAATGTTAAGTAAAGGAAAACTCATCTTATTGATATAGAAATAATGTAAAAGTTGAGAGGTGATACAGGTTTACATTTCAAGACATTTAGTTGATATTGCACAGGGGTTATTAAATATAAAGGTCTGCTCGAACTATTGCTCGCATATAGTTATGTAACTGTTGCTTCCTTTATCGCAGTGCAGCATCTGTATCGGTAGCCAAATTGTAGAATTTCTTACAACTTTTCAAAGATCTGAAATTTATGTTGTTTTACAAAATATGTATGTTAATTAAAACAAAATTAAAAAAGAATTCCCAATCTGCGTCACGGTCAAGGTACAGTGGGCATGGCCTTATTGCGACGAGCCTTGCGTATATCCGGACATGCGCAGTGCAGGCCCTCATACAGTCCTTTTCATGCTTAGCGTTGAACGACTAGCATCAAACGAGGTAAGAGCTGTGCGTTTTCACTGAAAAAACACAATGAATGTACTCTCCTGACACGCTTTGGTTCGCGAATCAATCATATATATTATCAATAATCACACGGGAGAGTTTATATTGAACAATGAAGGCATATTTCGTATGTTTTTAAGCGACTTTACGAAACGTGTGGCCCATGTGGCTAGCTAAGCTAGCATTAGCGTTTGCTACAGTGCGAGAGAGACACGTCCGGGCATCTCCCGGCTCTTTGCTGAAGTAGCACCAGTAGTCTACAGTTTACACTACTTGCGAGTTATTATTAATAGTCTACAGTTTACAGTACTTGTGAGTTATTATTAATATAATACATAAGTTTAATAATCCAAGATATATATATATATATAAAGTGGCGGGTTTGGTCGCGTATTTAAATATTTTCAACTTCACAAACGGATTTCCACAACAGATTTTCACGTCAGACATTTTAGTTTCTCTTAGCAAATAAACAGGTGAACAAACTGTTAAAGAGCGATCAGTTACCAGCATGAGCAGATATTTTAAGTATTTGTGAAAGAAATTAAGTGGAGGGTCTGGGCGTCCTCCCAGAGGAAATTCAGAGCTCCTAACGTTTAATGATTACATTTTAATGCCCTAATTTGTGATTTTTTTTTTTGCGTAATTTTGGGGTAAATGTCTTTTATGTTGAGAAACACACAAAATTCAGGTGACAGTTGAAAATAAGACGGACATTTTAAAGACCCTGTGAAGTTTGACGATACATTAGGTGGTTGTATTAGTTCACCCTTACTTTAAATTCTCAGCTTTTTTCATATTTGCATATTCAGCAAAAATGTAAACAACATCATTGGGATGGTTTTCTTTGATAAATCAAATCTAAATTTCTAGTGTTGTGATAGATAAGGTTTAATTGAGACAATTGTACACAAAGTACCTGAGCTGTTTCTCAATCACAGGATTGATCCACACCCTGGTCAGGTGATGTTTTAAAGGACAGTGATCAGACAGTGACACTCCTTTGACTTGTGATGATAAAGTTCCATTTTGTAATTCAGCTCTATTCAAATGACGCAGATGATAAAAGACAAGAACAGGCTGGTTGCTGGCGTGACAGTTAATTTCTAGTATAGTGTGTACTTGGTTGTTTAATGACATCCATGCTTCTGTAGAGATACTGCGCATTGAAACAACAAATACCTATTTCCCTGTGTTAAGGAATGGATAAAATTTAATAAAATATTACATGTTATGTTCACGTTAAGTAATAATATTTCAAGTGAAATCTGTCAATGGTGTCCAGGAAAACGATACCAGCACCTTGAAGGAAACTGACCGAACTTAAATGAATTCATTTAAAATGTTGCAAGTTAGCCTCAAACCTAAGTCTGTGTGTGTCTTCCTGCAGCATCATGATGCAGCTCTTCGTGCGTGGTCAGAACACTCACACCCTTGAGGTGACCGGAGATGAAACCGTCGGCCAGATCAAGGTAAAGTGTTTACAAGTTTGAGAAAATGTCTGACCTTTGAACTTACTGTAGATATCTTCATAAAACACTGTTGTGTGACCTTCTAATGTCATACAGTATATACATATAATGTGCAAAGGATTAAGAAATGTGTTGTCGTTGGTGTCTTTAGGCTGCTCTACAGGATCTGGAAGGTATCCAGTTCCAGGATGCGTTGCTGGTGTTTGCTGGATGCCCACTGGAAGATGAGGCCTCTCTGGCATCTTGTGGCGTCTCGGAGCACAGCACCCTTGAGGTAGCTGGCAGGCTGCTGGGAGGTCAGTGCACGGACGCAGCACGGTTTTGCATACATTTGCAAGAAAGAAATGTTAACTCTTCTGCAAGCTCATTGAAAAGGCATTTACTTTTGGGTCAACAGTGATACCTGTCAATAGTAGTAAAAGAAACTGATGACAGATATTTGGAACAGAAGCATTTGCAGTTAAAAAAAAAACCCTAAATGTACAAATTTAGAATAACCTCAAGAAGAATAAACTAGAATAAACTTCAACACAGAAATGGATTCTTACAAATGTTTTTTTGTAACCCTTTGTTGCAAAACATGGGTCAAAAGTGACCAAAAGCCAATGGAAAATGGGAACCTCCTGACCCACCCTGAGCATCAAAGAGTTAAAAAGTAACTTGGCAGTTGTCTTTCTGTGTTGCTGTATTTTTCTTGTGATGCATAACCAGTGAGATAATATTGTAGCAGGACCATTACCAGGTCAGTCATTTACTCCAGATAGAACTGGTTGCTTTTTGAATTCACGATATTTAATCAGGAAACAGCTTAAAAAGAAGCATTACAGAACCAACGTTGTCGAACGTTGAATCAAATAATCAGTCGACTACCTATTACTATCCCTACTAACAGCTAAAATATTATTTGGTGACTTTACCTTGAAAAATTTCAAGCCAGTGTTTTTTTGTCTCAACTCATTTATTTTATCTGGGTACATGCAGTTGGCTTCCAAGAAGTGCTCTGATGTCCTAAATGTCTGTTTTCCTTCCACCAGGTAAAGTCCACGGCTCTCTGGCTCGTGCCGGAAAAGTGAGAGGACAGACTCCCAAAGTAAGAGTTCTACCTCTTCTGACAGTCCAGTATAAAACAAACTCCTCTACATTTACTTACTCCAGGAATGCATGTATTTATCATTTAGTAATTGGCCTGTGTAAGTAGTAAAACTAAATGAAAATTGAGTGTTTTCTCAGAAGTTAAAATGCTCTGTTGGTCATTTTCTTCAGGTTGACAAGCAGGAGAAAAAGAAGAAGAAGACCGGCCGTGCCAAGCGTCGCATTCAGTACAACAGGCGCTTCGTGAACGTTGTTCCCACCTTCGGAAAGAAGAAGGGACCCAACGCCAACTCCTAAGTTTTTAAAGGAGTCACAGCAGCAGCACATCAGCTTTTACCAGGTTAAATGTTATCCTGTACAGAATAAAAGAAGTTTGGCTTGGTCTACATGAGTGACGTGTGGATGTTTATCAAACCTGCAGCTGCTCGTCATGGATTCATTCACACACACACGGATGGAGTTGGTAGAGTTAAATATAAAACAAAAACCAGGAAGTCAGGTTGGAATTCCTTTGTCGGAACTGAGAGACTCAAACGGGTTTATTCGTCATTTACAGCATACATGCAGAAGAACAGAACAAAAAGCGGATCACGTTTCGTGGTCTCTCATATGTACATTATTGACAAGCCATTCCTTTTTGGCCAGAATTGAAAATGCGGTAATGACTGGAAATTACTTGTTACTCCAACCTGTTTAAATGTGATAGAACAGAAACGGAACGCCCCGGAAACGGCTCCAAACAAGAGCCGCTTCGATCTTTGCAGCAAGGCCTTTAAAAGTGAGTGCATTCTTGAAATGTAGTGCATGCTGGGAAGTTATTTAATCCACAGCCACCAGCTCTACCTCAAAAATCAGCTTCGCGTTGGGTGGAATTCTGAAGGAGGTGGTGTTAAGGAAGAATCTCAGCTTGCGTGATATAAAAATTACAGCACAGGAAAAAGGAAGTGGACTGACGGCTACAACTAAACACATTTTCAATTAATTTATCATTTGTTTGCTATAAAATATATCAGAAAATAATGAAAAATGTCACAATAATGCTCTAAAATGTTAAAAGTTGGAATAAGACTGGAAATATTTACATATAAGGAGCTAGAATTAGAATTTAGACAGTTTCTTTAAGAGTTTACCCAAACCAATTATCAAAATTGTTCAATTAATCAAAACCTTTGAACTGCTTAGAATATACAGTGGTGGAAAAACGGTTTCAGACACCCTTAAAATTTGATGCAATCTCAAATATTTGTGGAAAAATATTTGTTTCAAAAGGTGTGGCTGAATTAGAGACACAAATACAAACAATATTTTTTGTTTACAAGAAAAAAATCAAACTAAATTCTACCAAAATGACCCAATACCCAAAATGTCTTATTTTTATGGACCCAATCTATTTTAACTTTTTAATTACTTTTTTCTTTAGAATTTATTTGGTATTATGGCTGTGATAGTAGTAGAAGAAACTGCACTTGAGGAGTGCAGCTAAGAATGATTCTTAAAGCAATATACATATGGGGTGTCAGATTTTTTTCCCCACCACTGTATATATTTACAAATCATGCATGTGAAGCACAAAGTACCAGAGAAAAGGATACTTGGAGTCGGGGAGACCCTTCTTTCCGTAGGCCCACTCTGGTTCAATCTCCAGTCGAGCTGTTTCACCTTTGCTCATCGTTAGAAGACCTTCATCCCACTGTGATAACGACATGATGCAAAGAAGCGTCACAATGTGCAACAAATGACAAATGTTTGGATGCAAACAGCAAAAAAAAAAAAAAAAACACATTTAAATGACTCACTCCTCTGATGACTCTGCCCATGCCGACTTTGAAGCTCAGCGGTTTGGCCTGCTTTTTCTTCCTTGCTGCTGTAGAGAGAAAGGAATGATGATATTTGTAATGTTCATTCCAAATAGTCAAATAATGAGCTTGCCACACCTTAGAAACCACTTGTTTCAGTGCATGGCGCTAAAGACGTGATACCTGTGGGAATATTGGTGTCAAACACGGTTCCATCCTCCAGGGTTCCGGTGTACCAGCAGCTCACAGTGTCGCCTTTCTTTGGGAAGTTTGTCTTGTCGCCTTTCTTCAACACTGATTTGGTGAATTTAGGAGGACCCTGAGACGAGCAGTGAACTGTAGTGAGATGTAACTAAGTCCCCATACACTATATCGCCAAACGTATGCGCTCACCCATCCAAATAATCAGAATCAGGTGTTCCAATCACTTCCATGGCCACAGATGTATAAAATCAACCTGGCATGCAGACTGCTTTACAAACATTTGTGAAAGGTTGGGTCGCTCTCAGGAGCTCAGTGAATTCCAGTGTGGAACTGTGATAGGATGCCACCTGTGCAGCAAATCCAGTCGTGACATTTCCTCGCTCCCAAATATTCCACAGTCAACTGTCAGCTGTATTATAAGAAAGTGGAAGTGTGTGGGAACGACAGCAACTCAGCCATGAACTGGTCGGCCACGTAAACTGATGGAGTCAGTGGATGCTGAGGCGCATAGTGCCAACATATTGAACCCTATGGATTAGGAATGGGATGTCACTTACATTCATATGCGAGTCAATGCAGGTGAGCGAATACTTTTGGCAATATAGTGTACTCAGGTATTGTACATTTGACATATTTGAGTATTTTCTTGACACTTTCTACCTCTAGTCCACTACTATTACTCTCAGAGGGAAACCGTTTGCTTTTCACTTAACGATATTTATCTGGCAGCTTCAGTTACTTTACAAATTACGACTTTTGCAAACACAAAATGGTGCATGTGTGTTTAAATTTGTGCATCACTCAAAATAACAGGTATAATGGATGATACTATAAAAGTCACAGGAGACACTTTCTACTTTAAAAAGTTGACATATTTTCATGATCATGTATACTGTTAAGCAACATTTTCAACACATGACTGACTTTTACTGCCTCTACTTTAGTAAAGGATGCTCATTGTGACTCCACCACTGGCGATGAAAAAGCGGTTTATAGAATGTGTCCATAGAAGTGATAAAGTAGAACAAAAACATGCATGTTTAACGTTCTAGTACCTCATCCACAACTTCTGTCTTCACTTCTTTGGGCTTTTCTTCTAATTTCACAGCTTTCACCTCCTCGGTCACTTCTTCAACAGGATCTGTGCCTTTAAATCTCTGCAACACACAAACACAGACAAACAACATGCCTTTTTGTTCAGAATAATTAATTCTTACTAAATGAACTTAATCAAGACATCTGATGTAACTGCAATATATACTGCACAAAAACGATCATACTGCCAGTTCTCTCCAATATTGTGCAGCTCTAATTGATTTTTGCTTAAATCTACACATCACTCCAGACAGACTGTACTAATTCACGACAGAAAAGCAAACTTTTAAGATCCCTTTTACAAAATGCACATCTACATTAAAGGTCAGACAGGTTTACATCCCTGCTGTTTGATCATTCAGTGTCACCAGGATAAGCATTAAGTCTCTTTATGATCACTTACTTTGCTCTGAAACAGCTGATTATAGGCGATGACGAGCTGCTCTTTCTTTGCCGTTTTGGCGACATTTTTTATGTTTCCCAGCAGCTTGTGTTCATTCAGGAACTACGGGAGAAAATGCAGAAAAGAGGAGAAAGCTAGCAGACTTTAGCTTGCTTACCCATCACCTCAGGCTCAAATCAGAGAGAAATCATTACACGGACAGCATCTACAGGAAAGGACAGAGTCATCCATACTTCCTGAGGAGACTGGGGTCCTTTAACATCTGCAAGAAACTAATGTTGATGTTTTACAATTTAAAAAAAAATCTATCTATCTATCAGTAATTAGAGCTGTTTCTACTCAAAACCAGATGAACTAATGAGGCTCTGTGGCTTAAACCTGTGTTGTAGAGGTTTTCCCATGTACTGTTGTACATTCTGCTTTGCTACAAACAAAACATCCTCCTAATGTGGCTCCTTTAGCTAACCATGCAGCATGCTGCAGCTCTGAATGACAATTCACACCGTAAAATAGAAATATTCGAGCTGAAACCAGGGGGAGACTGTGGCGATAACCGTACCGAGTGAGCTGCATTGTCCTGGATGAACTTTATGAGATCCTTTTTGGGCAAATCATCACTTTTGAGCTGCTCGTCGCTCCACTCCCGTGTTGGTTCAGCCGCCATTTTGAGAGGCGAACTGGTGAACTTTGACCTCAGCGGATGTAAAAACTGCAAAGGCGGATGTTTGAATACGAAACCTCTGACTTAATTTTTTTAGCTCTCAGATTATTTGAAATTGTTTTTATTTCTAGCTATAAAACAACAACCAAGCAAACAATAAATATTATTTAAAAAAATAGGCGAAATACACACATTAAAATGCAATTCTACACGGGACACAATGAATGCTGAATTAAACAACAAAACAAAAATTATAAGATATCGGCAAATTATAGAACACAAATCGGTTCAAGTGAGCCTTAGTGCGTAAATTTAAGGAACAGTGAATAGAACTATCCGAGATGTGAGTCTTGCCACCCAGTGGACAAATGTAAGTATTCAAAAGTACTGTAACAACAAAATGAAGAAAGTCCTCTACAGTTTACATTCCTGCAAGAAAAATCCTACTCAAGTAAATTTGATCTGATTTTTGAAAGTTGAACATTTCACCATAAATTTTGTTAATTTTGAAGTTGCATTTTCCTCTTAATTGATACCCCTTTCTCGATCCCTAAACAATCTATGTATATTATTTGGCAAAACGTTGTTTTTAACTTTGCACATGATTTTTGATGATTTAGTAAAAATATTGCAGTAAAAATCTGACTGATATATAATTCGATCGTTAATAGTGAAGCATCAGTGTGTCATCAACAGACTGCTGCAGCAGGTGGAACTAGATTACACTACTTTATACCCAGTTTTATATATGGAGAAAGCAGATAAATCAAGATGAAAAACAAGATGTGTGAACTGTCAGTTTTTCTCTTATCTTTGATTTTTGTGGAAATTTTGGATCATTTATTAAAATATGATTTTAAAAAGCTGTTAGATAAATGCAGTTGTGTAGAAAATATAATATTTCTCTCAGAATTGTGGTGGTATGAAAGCAGAAAGTAACAAAATGTAAATATCTAAGTAAAATAAGTTATACTTAACTACTGTGCATGAGTAAATATGCTTTTTGCTTTTCAAAGCTGGTCAGTAGAACAAATAAAAGGAAGCATGCTGGGCTTCCTTTTTTTCTTCTGCTGAAAGTACAAATCTATCTTTACATTTATTTATAGATCACTGTTGCATGAAAATTTTTGTTATTTCAGTACCCCATTAAATACTGCACTTCCTGTTATTCTCTGTGTGTGCCAGGATATGCAACAAAGCAAATATACTTCTATTTCCAGCTCTGCCCACAACAAACTAAATCCCTCATTTGATTCTCCTCCAGACAGCTCAGTGCCTTTAACAGCCATCTATACTGTACGCAGATCAGTTATGCAAAGCACATTTTTCTTTTATTTGTCTATAGAGGAACAGCTGCACCACATCTTATTTTCAGTCCACACTCACTTTGCTACCCTGCAGGTGTATTAGCACCATCTTGTGGAGCTGAATTATTCTGCATATTCCTCCTCAGTGTTTCTGGAGCATTATTTCCACTTATGTTGCATTATCCTAGCTGACTTAGGACAGGTCACCAGTCTATCGCAGGGATCCACATAGAGACAAATAAGCACACTCACATTCACACCTAGGGGCAATTTTGAATTATCAGTTGTACTCGGCATGTTTTTGGACTATGGGAGGAAGTTGGAGAACCTGGAGAAAACCCACACATGCACAAAAAGAACATGCTAACTCCATGCAGAAAGATGCCAGGATCTTCTAGCATAGAAGACAATCAATGCTCAGTTCTATACGCAGGAATCCATCAGGGTAACTACTACAAACTAACTGCTATCCAGTGAAGTACAGCAAGAATTGAAGTAATGTGATCACTTCTACTGGATCAAGTTCAAAGTCGAGCAATTGAATTAACTGAAACCTGTGAATGTTTATTTTACTGATACCAGACGAAACTGTGTTACAGTTATCAAGTCTGCAGACGATGAAGATGATGAATAAATTACTGAGTCTGAAAACGAAAGAAAAGATCAGACCTTAGAGATCAGCCTGAGCATTTGAATGACTAATTTTTAAAAAATCTCGAACTGACTTGACAGGACCGAACCAACATTTCACACACACATGTTTTACAGTACGTAGCAGAAGTGCGCACAACCCCGTACAATATCACACAAATGCTGAATGATTCAAACTTGTATCACTTCTTAATAATTGTATTATTTTTACAGTGACAGGTAAAGGATTTTCTTTTATAAACAAACAAATACTTTAGAAAAACTTCATTAAAAATTCAGGCCCAGTTTTTTTTTTCTGGTGGTCTCTGGAGGATGGTGTCCCAGGTATGCGAGAGGATGTAAGTTAATGGTGCAGCCCACGAGGTCCCAGGTGTCCTCTCGCATACCTGGGACACCATCCTCCAGAGACCACCGGACGGCGGGAGGCGTGGTCGGTTTGACAGATTCTAACAGATCTGTCAAACCGACCACGTGATAAAAAGGACACGTCAGCAAACGTCAGATGACGCTCTGAAGAAGACAGCAGACCCTGTCGAAACATGTCAGCAAGGTAACCAACCTTTTCTGAATTGTCGGTTTAAATAAGTAACACTTTCGTAGTGTGAAGGACTGTTAAAAACAACATCTAAGGATTCTGCACAGGAAATGTGCATGAATTAATGTTGATCAGTGAATGTTGGGAGGACATTCTTCTGTCAAATGAGACCAAGATACATTTGTTTGGCTTGGATGGGATCCAGGATGTTTAGTGTGATAGCTCAGTGACGAACACCCTCGAATTTAGTATGAGAGATCAGTGGTTCAGTCAGAGAGCATTGTCCAGTGAGGACCTTTAGGCAAGGTCCTTAGTTATAAATCTTTGGATAAAAGCGTCTGCTAAATGATACTGTAAATTATAAGACTGTCACAGTGAATGCATAGTTCTGACAGCGATGCACAGAGATGGGACTGTGATGATACGGTGCTACATGAGGGCAAAAAATGACTGTTGGTGGATATACCAAGCTATTGTCTAACATTATGACTCCCAGTCTACAGAAACTTGAAAAAGAGGAATATTCCAGCGTGATAAACATCCAAAGCACAACATCGCACAAAAGTTTCTAAAGAAGAAAAAAAGTGAAAACTTCAACCTGACCAAGCATGTTGCTCGACTTGAATTCATTAAAACATCTTTGGGGTATTTTGTAGTGAAAAACAGAGCAACACAAACCCTCCAGCAAAGAAAAAATAGTCTCAGAAGAATGCAACAATATCTTTGCAGAAAAATGTGCATCAAAAGTAAAGGCAGACGCATGAGGTAGTGAAAAAAAAAGATTTAAATTTCAGTAATGTAACATGAACTGATTTTTGCTGCACTGAGTTCCTACTATGAGGCCTGTATCTTGAATATAGTACATCAAAACTGTTACTTTATTTTACTGTTGAATTTAGATGTTAAGGAAACATGTAAGCTTATGGTGTGAAATGCTGAATCATTTCACATTTAAGTGATATTGCACAGGGATGGACATAATTCTGCTGCATGCCGCAAATAAACGAGACAAAATCTTTAATATCCATTTACAGTGCTGAAGGTGGATTCAGCTGCTGTAATTAAGTTTGTTGTAACAAAACAAGTTAAAAATGCTTGTTTTGTTAAAGTTGCCTTAAATAGTCTGGATACACAATCCCTCTGCCTACAGTATACCAGCCAGATTATGTAAAGTTATTGCAAGACTCTTGGGTGTTGTGTCAGTTTTCGATCTCATCTTTGTTGCATCATCCCGTCTTTCTGTTTGCACCCTGCTGTTAGACTAGAAGTCTGCAACGCTGAGCGAGCCGCCTTTAAAAGGCCGGAGTAAATACGTCCCATAACTGTCCTTGCTTGCTTGCTTTCTTTCTTTTTTTATCAATAACCTTGAACGACTGTGAGATGATGATGATTTGCCGCCACTGTACCTCGCTGGAGAACAGGGTCATGCAGAGTTTTTACCCTGGTTAGTTACTAGGCAACAAGAGTGACACTGGGCGAGAAGCTCACAAGGAAGAGGAGGGGGATAATTATCTCTTTAGAGGAAATCTCCCAGGTCTCATTTCTACTCCTTTTGTTGCCCAAGAGGGAAAAAATAGTTACAACAGTACGAACTGCGGAGGTGAGATGGCATCAGAATGATTTCACACACGCAAAAAAATAACATTGATATTGTGATGTTTCCTGCGTGGGGACATTTTGCACATATAATATACTTTCATTTATGTACCTCCAGCCTTCTGTGCATATTTGCATTTTGGAGTGATGTCCTCAGAGTGGATAAGCTACAGGAAGTTTCAGGAGAAAAGAAAAAGGCGATTTGGGTTCATGTCTGGCCGCTGAATCGCTTGGCGATGAAGTATTTCTCGAGAATGCAAAGCCGAGCAGCTTAAATGAGCTCACATATCAGGCAAGGGAAGAATCTAATTTGATGCAGCTCCTGAGAGCTCTTCACGTCTACAGGTTAGACAAACAAGTGATACACATTCTCTAAGATGTGCCTCTCAGCACGGAGACAACAAACAATATAATCCTCAAGTAATATTTGCAACACTCTGTCCTCGGTTACACTCAGTTTGAAAACAGGTACTTTCAGACTCAGGATGTTGAGGAGGCTTCATTTTAGCATCCTCTGGCGAACTCTCAGATAAATAAAATACATAGCAAGGAAAATAAATTAAGTAAGGTACAATTCATATAGATAAAGTAAAGAAAAAATACAAGTGAACGATCAACTGAAAATCTATCTGTCCATCCATTTATTTGTGTCTTCAGATGCATGAAGACATGGAAATCAAGAGCGTCTGTAACCCTTAGACAGTGTAAAGGACAGTTCATAACTTCAGCTTCTGTGCATGGTGCCCAAAAACAAAGCCTTGCTTGCTGTGTGACACAAAACTGCCAGATGAAACTTTGCTACAGAGCACGTAAAGAACCCAGATTTCACCAAGATAAATTTGTGAATCTGACCAGGACTACCACATTGAATGCATCGTCCTGACAGTGAAGCGCGTAGGTGGGAGTATGATGATATGGAGCTGGGGAGATGGCATTTATAGATGCACCATGAATGTCTGTGAATATACCAAAAATACTGGCAGACAAGAAGTACAAAATTACACAGGGGTTTATAAACTGTCTTTATAAAGATGAAAGAAGTGAAAAATATGGACTGACCAAGTATGCTGCCTGACTTTATCTATCTATCTATCTATCTATCTATCTATCTATCTATCTATCTATCTATCTATCTATCTATCTATCTATCTATCTATCTATCTATCTATCTATCTATCTAGATATCAGTTGGTTGCAGTATCAGCTGGGAGCCTCTAGGGGTCACTATGTTCCCACTGTAGATGTGGTTGAAGTCCGTTTGGTTGCACATTTCCAAAGGTTGGTACTTTCACTGTTTGAGGTTTTACAAGCAGTCCTGACAGGAGGGAAAACGGCCGTGATTTATCCCAAAGAGGAGCGCAACAATAACTTGGACAGAACGCTATCCTCCACCAAAGCTGAAACCCCAGCTTGCAATTTTAAATCAATTGATCTGGATTTTAATGGATTCTTGCTTCAGTCTGGCTCCACCTCTTCACCAAGTTTCATGATATTCTGGTAGTTTTTGTGTAATCTTGACTGAACAGCACTGAAAACGTACCTTTTCCTCTGTGGAGGAATAAACATAAGGCGTGAATAAATGAGAAGGGGCACAGCGGGGGCTAAACATTGCAGCAGAGTCAATGATGTCTGGATGGATGGTGTTTCTTGTGTGTGTGGAGGTTTTGTTTTAACATGTGCAAAAAGGAAATGGAGTCATTCTGCATGTGGCTTCATTAATTTGTTGGACTTCTGCAGAGAGATAGAAGTCAGGGAGGTCAGATGGGCAGTAATTGATATTATCAATAATGCAATAACTTAGCAAACCATCTTCAGAGTAAAGAAATAAAACTGAGAAATTACTTTCCCCTTTAATTTGCAGTCAGAAGTAGACTGAAGCCTGGTTTTACAGTTAAGAGAAGGCATGCACTGCGCCCTTAGTTGAAATGTAAATGATAGATAAGTCTTCATTTAATTGTCATTGGGAACTCATGCTAAGTGAACTGCATGGTTAGTCCAACCATCATGCAAAATGGCATAAAGCATTGAGCAGAATGGCATAAATCTGAAGTGTTGCTGCACCTGGAGGCCTCTAGCAGCACAGCTTTAGTCTACTTGAGCTTTCTTATTGTCCAGATATCACTGGATAGACATCAAAATTGGTTGGGGAGTCGACACCTTCCACGGCTGCAACATGGAAGCAGATTCTGGAGCAAACAGTAATGGTACCAGCAGGAAAGTTCTTCTTAAAAGGCCAGTTTATACTTTAATGTCTGCATATCCGCATGGGTCTGCAGTTGTACACTTTACGTACATTTTGTCATCCATCCAAGCTTGCAAGGGTCCGAGCAAATCCCTCTGCAGATGTCTGTAGATTCATGACTGTGTGGACTATACAAATACAAACCACACCAAAAACACACGATTGTTTTGAGCAGAGGCCATGCAAGGAGATTTACAGTTATACAGACTTTTGTAATTCATCTTTAAAGAGTGCAAGGACCAGCAAATAGCATTAAACTAATGAATAGCGCTATGCACATCAACAAAAATCATCAAACAGCTTGATCTGTGATTAGCTACTGTACTCTGCTGCAAAGCTCTCACAGCCAGGTGCTCAGAAACATCCACAGGAGCTCCATTTGTTTTTCTCTGAGCGGCAATGTGATGCAATAGCTCATCAAACTTATGCCAGCACTGAAATTCCGCTAAATGGTGACATTTTATTGTTTTTTTTTTCATTTGTTGCACTAATGTACTATATTGCCCATCTTTGGTTTTCTTATTTTACCAAAACCAACAAACAGAAGCTTCTCTTCCTGCTGTGTGCTTCTTCTTACTGATGCATATGTCTAAAAATGCATCCAAAGACGGACTGATGCATACTCTGAAACTGCAGTACGAATAGGTTTGTATGCGTAACTGTCTTCCATATTTAGAAACCATGAACTGGCCCTTATAAAGACTCAAGGAAAAGTTAGCTTAGCCCCCTCAAGTTTAACATCTGCTACCACCAGCTCAATCTCCTCCATTACTTTGCCCAAAACTTTAATAAGTGCCAGGTGACTTCGGTGAAAAAAACAGTGCAGATATGTCCATACGGTGGGAGTGAAGTGTGCAGTCTGTACTTCATGGTTTAAAAACAGAGAATGGCAAGAATATTCCTGCAAAAATGATGTAATGTTTTGCCAGACTTGTGGAAGTTTTAAGTCAAATTGCAAACACAAATGTTAAATTTTTAAGACATTCATTTGCTGTCGCTATGGATTCGCATTGCATTGTGTGTATTTGCAAATTATTACTGTCCATAAAAATCTGTAGACATATTGAAACTGGGTGGAAATTGGCTTTAAATGTGTGATTATCTCTTTTAGGGATCGACTAATTTCAGATGCATCCAGTCATTTTGTTCTGAAAAGGACCTTGAAGATATCATACACCCCTGCGTGTGTCAAACAGTCAATGTGCCGTTCCTTTCCACATTTTTCCACATTTCCACTCCCTGCTCTGACTCACACCGGTGGCATTAAAGGCTTTCATAATGGAAATCATCCCTCGATGGCCTTGGTCCACTGTGGATAATGTGTTTTCTGCTCGGAGCCTAATAAGCTCCCTCTAAGCCATATGGCAAGCCGAGTTCACCTGCCTTTACCGGGGATGTGAGAAGATGTCTTTAGGCTTCACATAGAAAATGATTCAAATGCTGCTGCAGAGGAGGGTAGAGCTTCTCCAGGGCCTGTCAGAGTGGAAGGTGTGTAAGGTCAGCAGGAAAAAAAACTCCACCAACATCTGGCGGCAAGAAACTTGGAACGTTTGCCTGTTTTTTTTTAAGTGTGTCTCTGGGGAGGAAAGTGGAGAGTTGGGTTAAAGTGTGCTGCAGCATCAGGCAGGCTGGTCAATAGGCAGCGTGGAATTTCTCACAATCATGCTCGTGGTATCATCATGCAGCTCGGAGCTCTCCATCCAACTAGCTGCTCCACGCTTTGGAAAATTTCCAATCCAGAGCTTAGCCCGTAGATCTGTAGTCTCAGTACTAGCCCACGCCTGCCCTGTCAGATCTAATCTCTTGGCTGCATGCCGTGAAATGGGGCTTATTAAGAGTTTAACTGAGATCAGCCCAACCCTGATCTGAGGCGTGCAGAGGAAAAGGGAAATCGCTCACCTGAAAAAAAAATCCCAAAACCACAAGAACTGGGTGGCATAGGGAGGTTCATATCAGCCACCGGGGGCTTTGCTGTACATCGCTACACGCTCTCCCCCTTCTGTCTCCGAGATGCATCATCTGTTAGCCGCTAATTAGAAATCAAAGAGAAGAGATGGATTTGAAGTTTCAGTTGGAACTGGTCCCAGTATGAGATCTCACCGGGCTTAAAAGGACAGATTTCTGAGCCACATGCTCCCAAAACTCTTGTCTCCTCACATTACTCTCATGCTGTCTGTTTGCAGTTTAACAATGGGATTCAGGACTGCGTGACTGCGTCCTCAGTGCAAATTATTCAATTAAAGCATTGCATTATAACTTAATCCACAGCTTTGCCTCAGATAACCACAGACCAGAATGTACTTGTTCTGACATCTGAAAAAATACTGTTCAAATTATGACTGGAGCAAGTTACTTAAGAAAATGTAGCAATACTACAGTGTAAAAATGATCCGTAGTAAGAAAAGTAGTCCAGTTTGCTGAACTGAAATGAATTAATATATATGATTCTGGAAGATGCCATTCTTTATAACGAGCATTTATACTTGTGGGACTTAAAGTACAGAAATAATAGCACCAAAATGTATTTCAAGATAAGATTAGATAAGAAAAATATCTTCTATCCTCTTTAAAAAAAACCTGGATCCAGACTATAAGCTGCATCACTGCCAAAATCTAATCAGTTGGTCCTTGTGTCATTTCTGACCTTCCCTGAAAAGTTCATCCAAATCGGTTAGTCTGTTTTTGAGTAACGTTGTGCACAGAAAGACAGACAGACAGACAGACGGACAAACATATGTCGATTGTCACATAACTCTGCCGTGTTCATTGGGGGAGTAAAAAAAACATAAAAATGTATCTCAAATTTAAAGTACCAGTTTAAAAAACAGCATGAATCCTCCATGAACAACCATGAACAACCATGAAAAACCATGAAAAACCATGAAAAATCCTCAAATCTATAAATATACGAATTCATTTTAAAAGATTAGCCTCTGCTTTCTACTACATCACTGGTTTGTGCAATACAGGTTTCAAGTTTTCACATTGTTCTGGTCTAAGCTGTCTTTTAGATGAGGACTGACGTCTGAACAACCTGTGATGATAAAGTCACTGAACAACTTAGGTTACATGTTATGAGACGTTTTGCTTCTCTTTCAGTTGTTTCAGGTTTCTTTGTTGTCATTTTGCATCTGTGGAAGTTTTGTGTCTCTTTGTGTGTTTATTTGTTGTAGTGTTGTGTTTCTTTGTGTTCATTTTACATCTCTGATTGCTATGTTGCATCATTATTTCACCTTTCATTGTAAATGTTTTGTGTCTTTGTATTAATTTTCTGTCTACTTGTGCTGGTCTGAAATCACTCTGTAGTCATGTTACATCTGTGGTCATTTCATAGTAGTCTCTAGTAGTAGTAGTCTGTGTACCTTTATTTTAGTTTTATCATTTAGTTCTTTGTTTGCAGTGTTTTTATTGTTGCTTTGTTTGCTTCTATTTATGGATGTTTGTCTCTCCATAGCAGTCTTCTGTCACCTCGAAGTTGTCATTAATCTTTTTCTTGTTATTTTGTGACTTTTTATAGCTGCTTTGTGTCTCATTGTAGATTTTTTTTGCGTCTCTTTCTGATCATTTTGCCTGTTGTAGTTGTTGTTCTGTGTCTGATTGTAGTTGTTTTGCAACTCTTTGTAATAATTTAGTCTCTCATTGTCGTTGTTTTGTTTTGTGTCTAATTGTAGTGTAGTGTGTTTGGCTCTTATTGTAATCATTTTGTGTTTGATTGTAGTTGTTTTGCATCTCTTTGAAGTTGTTTTGTGTCTCATTGTAGATGTTTAGCCTGTCGCAGATGTTTTGTGTCTGTCCTTAGTAATTTCTTCTCTCATTGTTATTATTTATGTCTCTTTGAAGTTGGTTTGTGTCTATTTTTGTAATTTTGCTTGCAATTGTAGTCATGCTGTGTCTGATTTCAATTGCTTTGTATTTCATTGTAGTTGTTTTGTGTCTCTTTTTTTGGAATTTTGGAAACTGTGATATTCTAGTGGCATTGTTGATGACATACTAAACTGACATTTTTTCAGCATTTTGGATGACATACTAAACAATGATATTTTTGTGACATTTTGGACAACATAATAAACTATGCCATTTTTTAAATTTTTTTTGGGACATTATATGAAACTGACCTTTTTTAAAAAGTTATTTTTTAGGCCCTTTTGTTGGTTTTATTCAATCGATAGGTAAAGAGAAAGACAGGGAAGACCTGCAGTAAAGGTTTAGGAGCTGGAATTGAACCTACACCTCTGATAAGTTTCATTTACAAGCTACCCACTAAACCCATTAAGCCACCTGGACACCTCTCTCCCAACTGCTTTAGTGACATTTTGGACATTATACTAAACTATGGCATTTTTTCAACGACATACTAAACGATGACATTTTTTCAAAGCTGTTTTTTAGGCCCTGGTAGTGGTTTTATGCAACTGATAAGTTAAATAAGAAAGCAGGGAAGACCTGCAGTAAGGGGCCATGAGCTGGAATTGAACCTGCATTTCTGATGCAGTCCTGTTTATGAGCTGCCCTCTCAACCAAATGAGCTACCTGAGCACCTTTCTCCTACTTGTTGGATGACATACTAAACTAGGTTGTTAGACTGACAATTTAACTATGACGTTTTTTCAACATTTTGGACGACATACTAAACTATGATGTTTTTGTCATATTTTGGACGACACACTAAACTATGATGTTTTTGTCATATTTTGGACGACATACTAAACTATGACGTTTTTGTCATATTTTGGA
This sequence comes from Acanthochromis polyacanthus, assembly GCF_021347895.1. Classification (NCBI taxonomy): domain Eukaryota; kingdom Metazoa; phylum Chordata; class Actinopteri; family Pomacentridae; genus Acanthochromis; species Acanthochromis polyacanthus. Next base: position 6,303,115 of record NC_067128.1, read on the forward strand.
CGACATACTAAACTATGATGTTTTTGTCATATTTTGGACGACATACTAAACTATGATGTTTTTGTCATATTTTGGACGACATACTAAACTATGATGTTTTTGTCACATTTTGGACGACACACTAAACTATGACGTTTTTGTCATATTTTGGACGACATACTAAACTATGACGTTTTTGTCATATTTTGGACGACACACTAAACTATGATGTTTTTGTCATATTTTGGACGACACACTAAACTATGATGTTTTTGTCATATTTTGGACGACACACTAAACTATGACGTTTTTGTCATATTTTGGACGACATACTAAACTATGACGTTTTTGTCATATTTTGGACGACATACTAAACTATGATGTTTTTGTCACATTTTGGACGACACACTAAACTATGACGTTTTTGTCATATTTTGGACGACATACTAAACTATGATGTTTTTGTCATATTTTGGCACTGCATGTGTTGGTTCAGCTGTAGTTATTTTCAAAGTCTTTTCAGAGTCTCTCTGGAACACCGGCTGCCAGCCATTCCACCTAATGGCTAAGGAGTAGATGGCCTGCACTGCAGTCTTGTTCTCCCCGCCTCCTGACGTCCTGATTGGGCCACCCTCCAGCTCCTCTCCAACACTATCCAACCGGATTCAGCCAGCACCACGCCTGCAGACTATATATATATCTGCCATCATGTCCTTAGTCGTGGCAGCTAGTATCTGTGACCAGTCCGCCCTGGTGCCTCTGTGAATGTTCTATTGTTTGTGTGAGATGTCTTCGGTCTGCAAGTACGTGCGGTTGGGTTGGTGGGTAACGCAGACATTTCGGTCTGTAGACACTCTGGGTGAATGCTACAGACACTGTGGGCTTAGTGAAGAAGCCATTTGGTGTTTGGAGTCTTTGTGAACTGTGTAACCAGTGAGTATGAGGCACCAGTTTTGATTAGTTTGTTTTTGCACTTTTGTATTAGTTTTTGTTACTTGTGGTGGGTGTTGTTTCTGCATTTAAGTTTGACTAGGGAGTTTCGTTGCTTTGTTTTGGGTTTAGATAGTTTGGGAACTCTGTGAGCCTTCGTTTTGTTATATTCTGTACTTTGATTTAGCAACATTCACCAGTGTTGTGTTTATTGTTGTCATGTTTACGCTCCATTTATCACTAATCAATAAATCATTTCACCTAAACGAATAACATTCTGGTTTTCTTTGTTGCGTCCACCCAATCCCTAGATGTTGGATCATAACGACAGACTAAACTATGACGTTTTTGTCATATTTTGGACGACATACTAAACTATGATGTTTTACGTTTCACATTTTGGATGACACACTAAACTATGATGTTTTACGTTTCACATTTTGGACGACATACTAAATTATGACGTTATTTTCATATTTTGGATGACAAACCAAACTATGACCTTTTTTCATATTTTGGACGACATACTAAACTATGACTTTGTTTCATATTTTGGACGACAGACTCAACTTTGACATTTTTTTCATATTTTGGACGTTGATATTAATCTATGATGTTTTAATGACATTTTGGACGACATACTAAACTATGATTTTTTAAAAATATTTTAGACGACATACTAAACTATGATTTTTTTTCATATTTTGGACGACATACTGAACTATGACGTTTTTTTTCATCTTTTGGACGACATACTAAACTATGACGTTTTTTTTCATCTTTTGGACGACATACTAAACTATGACATTTTTTTTTAAAATTTTGGACGACATGCTAAACTATGATGTTTTTTAAAAATATTTTGGATGAAATACTATCTATGATGTTTTTTTCTCATATTTTGAACAACATACTAAACTATGACGTTTTTTTCATATTTTGGACGACATACTAAATTATGACGTTTTTTTCATATTTTTGACGACATACTAAATTATGACGTTTTTTTCATATTTTGGATGACATACCAAACTATGACCTTTTTTTCATATTTTGGACGGCATATTAAACTATGACTTTGTTTCATATTTTGGACGACAGACTCAACTTTGACATTTTTTTCATATTTTGGACGTTGATATTAATCTATGATGTTTTAATGACATTTTGGACGACATACTAAACTATGATTTTTTAAATATTTTAGACGACATACTAAACTATGATTTTTTTTTCATATTTTGGATGACATACTAAACTATGATGTTTTGATCATATTTTGGACGACATACTAAACTCTGACGTTTTTTTTCATCTTTTGGACGACATACTAAACTATGACGTTTTTTTTCATCTTTTGGACGACATGCTAAACTATGACATTTTTTTTTTCATATTTTGGACGACATGCTAAACTATGACGTTTTTTAAAAATATTTTGGATGAAATACTATCGATGATGGTTTTTTCTCATATTTTGAACAACATACTAAACTATGACGTTTTTTTCATATTTTGGACGACATACTAAATTATGACTTTTTTTCATATTTTGGACGACATACCAAACTATGACCTTTTTTTCATATTTTGGACGACATATTAAACTATGACTTTGTTTCATATTTTGGACGACAGACTCAACTTTGACATTTTTTTCATATTTTGGACGTTGATATTAATCTATGATGTTTTAATGACATTTTGGACGACATACTAAACTATGATTTTTTAAAAATATTTTAGACGACATACTAAACTATGATTTTTTAAAAATATTTTAGACGACATACTAAACTATGACATTTTGATCATATTTTGGACGACATACTAAACTATGACTTTATTTCATATTTTGGACGACATACTAAACTATGATGTTTTTGTCACATTTTGGACGACATACTAAACTATGACGTTTTATTTATATTTTGGATGACATACTAAACTATGATTTTTTTTTCATATTTTGGACGACATACTGAACTATGACGTTTTTTTCATATTTTGGATGACATACTAAACTATGACGTTTTGATCATATTTTGGACGACATACTAAACTATGATGTTTTGATCATATTTTGGACGACATACTAAACTATGACGTTTTTTTCATATTTTGGATGACACACTAAACTATGACGTTTTTTCTTTCATCTTTTGGACGACATACTAAACTATGACGTTTTTTTTTCATATTTTGGACGACATACTAAACTATGACGTTTTTTTTCATCTTTTGGACGACATACTAAACTATGACGTTTTTTTTCATCTTTTGGACGACATACTAAACTATGACGTTTTTTTTCATATTTTGGACGACATACTAAACTATGACGTTTTATTTATATTTTGGACGACATACTAAATTATGACGTTTTTTTCATATTTTGGACGACATACTAAATTATGACGTTTTTTTCATATTTTGGACGACATACTAAACTATGACTTTGTTTCATATTTTGGACGACATATTAAACTATGACTTTGCTTCATATTTTGGACGACAGACTCAACTTTGACATTTTTTTCATATTTTGGACGTTGATATTAATCTATGATGTTTTAATGACATTTTGGACGACATACTAAACTATGATTTTTTTAAAATATTTTAGACGACATACTAAACTATGATTTTTTTTTCATATTTTGGACGACATACTAAACTATGATGTTTTGATCATATTTTGGACGACATACTAAACTGTGATGTTTTTTTCATCTTTTGGACGACATACTAAACTATGACGTTTTTTTCATCTTTTGGACAACATACTAAACTATGACATTTTTTTTTCATATTTTGGACGACATGCTAAACTATGACGTTTTTTAAAAATATTTTGGATGAAATACTATCTATGATGTTTTTTTCTCATATTTTGAACAACATACTAAACTATGACGTTTTTTTCATATTTTGGACGACATACTAAATTATGACGTTTTTTCATATTTTTGACGACATACTAAATTATGACGTTTTTTTCATATTTTGGATGACATACCAAACTATGACCTTTTTTTCATATTTTGGACGACATATTAAACTATGACTTTGTTTCATATTTTGGACGACAGACTCAACTTTGACATTTTTTTCCTATTTCGGACGTTGATATTAATCTATGATGTTTTAATGACATTTTGGACGACATACTAAACTATGATTTTTTAAAAATATTTTAGACGACATACTAAGCTATGATTTTTTAAAAAGATTTTAGACGACATACTAAACTATGACATTTTGATCATATTTTGGACGACATACTAAACTATGACTTTATTTCATATTTTGGACGACATACTAAACTATGATGTTTTTGTCACATTTTGGACGACATACTAAACTATGACGTTTTATTTATATTTTGGATGACATACTAAACTATGATGTTTTGATCATATTTTGGACGACATACTAAACTATGACGTTTTTTTCATATTTTGGATGACACACTAAACTATGACGTTTTGATCATATTTTGGACGACATACTAAACTATGACGTTTTTTTTTCATATTTTGGACGACATACTAAACTATGACGTTTTTTTTCATCTTTTGGACGACATACTAAACTATGACGTTTTTTTTTCATATTTTGGACGACATACTAAACTATGATGTTTTTTTCTCATATTTTGAACAACATACTAAACTATGACGTTTTTTTTCATATTTTGGACGACATACTAAACTATGACGTTTTTTTTCATATTTTGGACGACATGCTAAACTATGACTTTTTTCATATTTTGGACGACATACTAAACTATGACGTTTTATTTATATTTTGGACGACATACTATACTATGATGTTTTTTTCATCTTTTGGACGACATACTAAACTATGACGTTTTTTTCATATTTTGGACGACATACTAAATTATGACGTTTTTTTCATATTTTGGACGACATACTAAATTATGACGTTTTTTTTCATATTTTGGACGACATACTAAACTATGACGTTTTTTTCATATTTTGGACGACATACTAAATTATGACGTTTTTTTCATATTTTTGACGACATACTAAATTATGACGTTTTTTTCATATTTTGGATGACATACCAAACTATGACCTTTTTTCATATTTTGGACAACATATTAAACTATGACTTTGTTTCATATTTTGGACGACAGACTCAACTTTGACATTTTTTTCATATTTTGGACGTTGATATTAATCTATGATGTTTTAATGACATTTTGGACGACATACTAAACTATGATTTTTTTTTAAGTATTTTAGACGACATACTAAACTATGATTTTTTTTTCATATTTTGGACGACATACTAAACTATGATGTTTTGATCATATTTTGGACGACATACTAAACTATGACGTTTTTTTTCATCTTTTGGACAACATACTAAACTATGACATTTTTTTTCATATTTTGGACGACATACTAAACTATGACGTTTTTAAAAAATATTTTGGATGAAATACTATCTATGATGTTTTTTTCTCATATTTTGAACAACATACCAAACTATGACCTTTTTTCATATTTTGGACAACATATTAAACTATGACTTTGTTTCATATTTTGGACGACAGACTCAACTTTGACATTTTTTTCATATTTTGGACGTTGATATTAATCTATGATGTTTTAATGACATTTTGGACGACATACTAAACTATGATTTTTTAAAAATATTTTAGACGACATACTAAACTATGATTTTTTAAAAATATTTTAGACGACATACTAAACTATGACATTTTGATCATATTTTGGACGACATACTAAACTATGACTTTATTTCATATTTTGGACGACATACTAAACTATGATGTTTTTGTCACATTTTGGACGACATACTAAACTATGACGTTTTATTTATATTTTGGATGACATACTAAACTATGATGTTTTGATCATATTTTGGACGACATACTAAACTATGACGTTTTTTTCATATTTTGGATGACACACTAAACTATGACGTTTTGATCATATTTTGGATGACATACTAAACTATGATGTTTTGATCATATTTTGGACGACATACTAAACTATGACGTTTTTTTTTCATATTTTGGACGACATACTAAACTATGACGTTTTTTTTAAATATTTTGGACGACATACTAAACTATGATGTTTTTTTCTCATATTTTGAACAACATACTAAACTATGACATTTTTTTTCATATTTTGGACGACATACTAAACTATGACGTTTTTTTTCATATTTTGGACGACATGCTAAACTATGACTTTTTTCATATTTTGGACGACATACTAAACTATGACGTTTTATTTATATTTTGGACGACATACTATACTATGATGTTTTTTTCATCTTTTGGACGACATACTAAATTATGACTTTTTTTTCATATTTTGGACGACATACTAAACTATGACGTTTTTTTCATATTTTGGACGACATACTGAATTATGACGTTTTTTTCATATTTTGGACGACATACTAAATTATGACGTTTTTATCATATTTTGGACGACATATTAAACTATGACTTTGTTTCATATTTTGGACGTTAATATTAATCTATGACGTTTTAATGACATTTTGGACGACATACTAAACTATGACGTTTTTTAAAAATATTTTGGACGACATACTAAACTATGACGTTTTTTTCATATTTTGGACGACATACTAAACTATGACGGTTTTTTTTCATCTTTTGGATGACATACTAAACTATGACGTTTTTTAAAAATATTTTGGATGACATACTATCTATGATGTTTTTTTCTCATATTTTGAACAACATACTAAACTATGACTTTTTTTTAAAATATTTTGGACGACATACTAAACTATGATGTTTTTTTCATATTTTGGACGACATACTAAACTATGACGTTTTTTTTTTAAATATTTTGGACGACATACTAAACTATGACGTTTTTTTCATCTTTTGGATGACATACTAAACTATGACGTTTTTTAAAAATATTTTGGATGACATACTATCTATGATGTTTTTTTCTCATATTTTGAACAACATACTAAACTATGACTTTTTTTTAAAATATTTTGGACGACATACTAAACTATGATGTTTTTTTCATATTTTGGACGACATACTAAACTATGACGTTTTTTTTTAAATATTTTGGACGACATACTAAACTATGACGTTTTTTTTCATCTTTTGGATGACATACTAAACTATGACGGTTTTTTTTCATCTTTTGGATGACATACTAAACTATGACGTTTTTTAAAAATATTTTGGATGACATACTATCTATGATGTTTTTTTCTCATATTTTGAACAACATACTAAACTATGACTTTTTTTTAAAATATTTTGGACGACATACTAAACTATGACTTTTTTTTCATATTTTGGACGACATGCTAAACTATGACGTTTTTTAAAAATATTTTGGACGACATACTAAACTATGACGTTTTTTTCATATTTTGGACGACATACTAAACTATGACGTTTTTTTTTAAATATTTTGGACGACATACTAAACTATGACGTTTTTTTCATCTTTTGGACGACACACTAAACTATGACGTTTTTTAAAAATATTTTGGACGACATACTAAACTATGACGTTTTTTTCATATTTTGGACGACATACTAAACTATGACGTTTTTTTTTAAATATTTTGGACGACATACTAAACTATGATGTTTTTTTCTCATATTTTGAACAACATACTAAACTATGACGTTTTTTTCATATTTTGGACGACATACTAAACTGACTTTTTTTCATATTTTGGACGACATACTAAACTATGACGTTTTTTTCATATTTTGGACGACATATTAAACTATGACTTTTTAAAAATATTTTGAACAACATACTAAACTATGACGTTTTTTTCATATTTTGGACGACATGCTAAACTATGACGTTTTTTAAAAATATTTTGGACGACATACTAAACTATGACGTTTTTTTCATATTTTGGACGACATACTAAACTATGACGTTTTTTTTTTTAAATATTTTGGACGACATACTATACTATGATGTTTTTTTCATATTTTGGACGACAGACTAAACTATGACGTTTTTTTCATATTTTGGACGACATATTAAACTATGACTTTTTAAAAATATTTTGGACGACATACTAAACTATGATGTTTTTTTCTCATATTTTGAACAACATACTAAACTATGACGTTTTTTTCATATTTTGGACGACATACTAAACTATGACTTTTTTTCATATTTTGGACGACATACTAAACTATGACGTTTTTTTTTCATATTTTGGACGACATACTAAACTATGACGTTTTTTTCATATTTTGGACGACATATTAAACTATGACTTTTCTAAAATATTTTGGACGACATACTATACTATGATGTCTTAGTGATATTTTCGACCACATACTCAACTATGACCTTTATTCCACATATTGGAAGCGTTAGAGCAACATCTCAATCTACCAGTAAAACAGACTATGTGTGATAACTCCTGCACGTCCGTTCACTGAACCGATTGGAAAAGGTATTTACCTCACATTAAACATGTTTATTTAACAGTAGATTGAATATAGCGTACAGAGCTGTGGGTCCAAATTTCTATCCCTGATACCAACAGGTTTCTTGTCAGTTCATGATGTCTGACTCACTATTCTTCCCCTGACCCTGCCTTATATCTAGTTTCACAGATGCAGAAGCATTCAGGGTGTGTCTTCCTTCTGACTGGTCGTCTTCTGCGCATCTTACTCCCTCCTTTGCATATGAGCAGCCATCTTGTTGTCCTGCTGTTGCTCTGGATGCTGTGAAGATGGTTCCTCTTTTTAGGGAAGGATGAAACCTCAGTTGTCGTTCTTATCTGTGGAGCAGAGACTTCCAGCACAGCCTTGAAACTCTCCATCATAACTTTTCACTTCATACTTTTCCACTCCTGCATACCTCCCTCATCCAGTATTTTTCCATCATCATAGACAGTGTTAAAAATGAGAAATATGATTCCATCAAAGCAAGAAATTAGTACAAATATAGTTAGTACAAAAACTCCATTTAAAAATATCATAGACATCCCACAGATGACATACTAAACTATGGCCCTTTAATGACATTTTGGACGACATAATAAAATATGTTTTTCTTTTAAAACACATTTTGGACAGTATCCCGTAACATTTTTTTCAAAGTTGTTTCTTAGGCCCTTTTGTTGGTTTTATTCAATAAGCAAAAAGGAAGGATTCAAAGATATTTATTGTCATTACATTTCTGAAATGAAACTTTGTTGGAACTTCCAAAAAAACAAAAACAACATAGTATAACAAACAATGAACAGGTGTATAAAACAAGCATTATATATATATATATATATATATATATATATACACACACACAAATAAATAAAAACAAGTATTTAAAAAAAGTGTAAAAGTGTCGTAGTGGAATGAGGTGCAACGTCTGCACCGCTGTGAAAACTGGAGAATAATCTTGTGTGAAACAGAAACTAATTGCATTGTGGGCTAAGGTTTCTTGTTTTTGCCTGTTTTTTCTATGTTCATCACGTAAATTTGTACTTTTTTGGAGTGATTTTACTAGTTATCTGTAATTCAACAAAATAAACTCTCCAAAAAATAGTTTGACAGTATGCTTTTATTCTGTTATTTCCTTGCTTCAGACTTTATTTCCACACTGTTGTATAAAAATGCCCACAGTTAGACTCTGCCTCTTAGAAGTTATATTCATTCATGAAAAATCTGCAACAACTAATGTGAAAAGTAATCTGGTGACATTTTCCAATTTGGTTGCCATGAAATTTAGCCGACATGCAGCCTAAATCAGTAATGTTTTTATTTCCACCTGAGCTGTTCCTGCTTTGATAAGTCGGCTTTTAAAAGTGTCGATGTCACACTTTTTGTATTGTGATTGTGCCCGATGCATATACAAAACAAAAAAACTCTGCATTCCCTAACAAAACATATTTGCATGAAACTTACAGCTCAAATGAGTTGATACAAAATCCCATTCACATGTTCACAGATGCATTTTCCTCCATCTCAGCCAGACTCGCATCATCCGGTTTGTCTGCCTTCAACCCAAAGATCCATCACAGAGCAGAGCTTTCTCTTCGCCAGCGTTGGGAGGAGGTGACTGTACGCGTCCCTCAGTGTTTCATGCTACAAACTCATGCAAACCTCAGAGGACGGCGCTGGAGATGGTCGCTGGATCATGACAGCGAAGGGAATCCTGATTGCAGGCGGGAGTTGGAGTCAGAAGCAGAACTAAGTGACACTGAAAGGCATATGTCAAGATTGTGCGCTTTGGATTATAGGCGTTTTTTCACAGCCTAATTCAATTTTGATGTGACATGTGCACAGCATGATGGAGAGCTGCTACTCTTTTAGTTCCAGGAAACAGAATGAGGAACAACTGAGTGCATTTTTTTTACTCCGTGCTAAAAAAATGCAGATTTTTCCACTTCTTTTTTTTTGACTGCGCAGTTTTGATACTAAATATATTTCACAGCAAACATGTTGGCAGTACCCAGTTTCATCTAGCAGTGTGTGCACAAAAGTGATTCACTGCCTGTCTCAGCCTCCATTAAATCCATGCCAGGATACTCAGCTCGGCCTGGCACGGACCTCCTGTTGCATTCATAAAACACTGAAACCTTCAGATAACATTTGAGCAAAATATTTTTTGCCCATTACAAAAAGGGATGGTATACCTCTTCTTATCAGGGTGTCAAGTAAAACACCGCGCAAATTTGTTCTGCTTACGCACAGGGGATTGTGTTTTGAAACTCGGGATGTAGCAACTTTTTTCCCCCTCCCCATTTGTTCAAAGATTGGATTGCATTTTAGAACAATCCCTTTCTTTTAGAAGAACACACACAAACACACGCATGAGTGCCAACACACACTTGCTGAGGGGTTTTTGTGTAATTGAAAATGGGTTTGCGTTCACTAGATGGGTTCCATCCTCCTGCCTTTGGTTCCATCGCCGGGATGAAGCAGGTTTCACTCACGTCTGCCATGTAAAATACATCATGCCTGCGGAGAAATGACGACTTATTGATAGCAGACCATGTTAGTTATACTTAGTATTTATGAAACACCTCCTTGGGGTTGTTTTCCGAGGCTGATCTCACCTCTTTTAGGGCGAAGCAGATAGCGACAGATAGTGTCACTAGAGTCATGAAGCTGTTATGTTGTTTGAAAATGAAATTACTATTCACCACGGTCGGCTCAGTTCCCGGAATCTCACCTGTTTTCTGTGTTTTTTTGTTTTTTTACTACATGCATGTGCCTGAATGCACTTGGAGATGGATGGGATGAACTGCAGGAGTGAGAGCATTTGAGAGATGAAGTGCTGTGTGTTAAATCCTGCTCAGGGTTCCCACCTGATGCAAAAAAAACCAACAAAAAAAAAAACAGAGGACATTAACAAGAGCCATGAAAGTGGTGACCAGTCATTTTTTTATGTGCAGCTTTTCCTGGCCCGGTCGCCTCCAGCCAGCTGAGCCACTCAGAGTTTGATCAGGATGTGAGGCCTGACATGGACAAGGCACCACACAGCGAACATGAAAGGCAAAGCAAACACACAGGCGCCGACACACACACAAATCCACACACTCTTTCGCTTTCATGTGTCTGCCTCTCTCTTGCACTCATTCCTCTGTTTTGACCAAAAAGGCCGACAAAGACCATCAATTCTCACACTGCAGATCCCTGCCACTTCTTCTTCTTTTGCTCTAAAAATTCCATTCATCTCTATAATGGAGCGGAGGAAAGTGCCGGTCCCCGATTATCTGTGGCACCTCTACCACCTTGCATTTCTGAAGGTGCCAACCAATCTGTCTATCTGACAAAATTCATGCAGGTACCACTTTTAAAGAGGAGGAGGAGAAGGAAAGGTCATGTTTGAATAATGAATCTGTGCGGGGAATGAACTACAGCCTCGCTGTCTGTCTGAGTTTTTGCATTTATTTAAGGCGAGGCGGTGACCAAAGGTTCAGTGTCTGTCAGAGGCAGTCTGAGGCGACATCCACATTAATGTGAGACCAGACAAGTGTTTTAGCTCCATTTAAGAAATGATTGCCAACATGTACTATCAAACTAGAACCGCTGTCTCCTAAATACTACATTAAACATACAACTAAACGGCATTTTCATTTATGTTTTGAAAAAAAGGTACCCTTATCAGGAGGTGGAAATGCAGGAAACCCAGGATTGTGTTCATTATTCTTTGACTTGAGTTTAATTTTCTCTGTTTGGTTTTGTCTCAGAAGATTTAAAGACCCTTTCATAACATGTTTGAAGCCTCTCCTTTGTTTTTCCGAGCCACCAAGCTGATGAATCCTACCAATCTAATGCAGGATTGTTTGGCTGAAAAGGAGCAACAGTAAATCATTACAATAAATGGCAAACATGGGCTGGTTTTATTTATTTATTTATTTATTTTATTTGTTTATTTTGAGCAGACATTTGTTGAGTTAATAGGGCGAGTTCAATTCAGTTTGTGCCCAAAAAAGGAGCAGAAAAAGTTCAAAGAACTTATCAATGTCCACTCCCTCCCACCATAAGTCCACAATAATTTAAATTCAACAGTCAGAAAAAATGCATTTGTAATAGTTAAACAAACATACCCAACAGACTTGAACAAACTTGTTTTCACCAAAACGTAATGCAGGTGAAGTGTATAGGAATGTAATTTTTAGGTGACTTTTCATATACGTGGTTAATGCCAATGCAGGTGAAAAGGTCAGCAACACCTGTAATTAATAATCTATGTTGCATGAACTACTGGTAGGCAAGGTTTTGATTTTGTTTGTGTCGAGGTGCATGTCGAATCAGGAAAGCATACTGTGACAGATCGGGCTGTGTGACAACTGAGACCCAATTAGAAACCAAATGTGTCATCATTTTGAAACGTTTCTATTCTGCCCATCCAGACGCAACATCGAGGGCTGTTGAGTGCAGTTCCTCGAATTGCCATTTGAGGCTGTCATCAAAAGTGAGTTAATCTTCATAGACCTCCCATGTTAAAATGTCCAACTTCACAGCAGAACTAAACATATTGACATCATTCGGCATTTTTAGATTCACCACGAGCTAGAAGGAGTCAGACACCACACTGAGCTTTAAAACTACAGGAAACATATGGATTATGTCCCGGTGGGTTCGTCCATGTTTGTATCGTCCAAAGTAAAATACTACCCTGGAGTTTTCAAACTAAAACTGGGTCAGCAACATTTCAGAAAGTTTCTGTTTTAGTGTCCTCCAAACTCTTTTGGAGGGAGGTGTAGTGAAGTGAATATAAAATTGTTACATTAGCTAGTTAGTGTTTGTGTCTTGTACAGTCCCCTGACTCTTTATGCGACATCCTGTTGCTAAATAATTCTAAACTTAATGAGTCATACCAGACTGAAAATACCTTGTCTTTCTTTCTCTAAACCTACACAACAGTACACAGGTGGTTATAATGTTTCGGCTGACCAGTGGATGTTATATGGTTAAGTAGGTCCTTCAGATACAGTAGTTTTGAGAAATTCCACTACTTTTTACTGCTTCCCAGAGCTAGAAGCTAATAAATGCCTTTGGGCAGACCTGTTTATGTATTTTGTGTAGTATGAAGTGATATCAAACAGCAATCTTCGGCTGTCTTGGCTCAGTTGTAGACTGTCTATGGGATCAAATAACACAGTCATGATCCCATAGGCATCCAGGAATTGAGCAAAACTAAGCGAGTAAACAAAGTGGAAGAGGGGGGGTTGCCTTTTTTGTGAGCTTTGTCGAAGGGGAGGCTGACAGTCTCACACTTCGAAAACCCCTGGTTTAAACAATTCATCTAAGTGAATAAATCACCCCAAAAAGAAATGAGGGAGAGAGTTTGAATCAAAGAAGAAGCCCAAATCTAAAAGTATTATTTATGTCTTCCTGAGGCCTCACATACTGTACACGCCAAACAAATGGGAAAACAAGAGAGAGATGTGGCGATGATGATGATGATGATGACAGTCATATTATGGCATTGTTCACTGACATGAACAGAAGGTCAGACTCTGTCCCGACAAAAAGCTATTATCTGGAAGGGTGAGATGGTCCACAGGGGCTCAGGGCTCATCAGTGTAAAGGACGGAGAGCAAAGCTACAGACGGCTCACATACAGCAGGCAGGTTGAGGCGGCCCGGATGGCAATAACAACCCACACAGGTGGAGATAGGTGTCATTAGGAATGGGTAGGGCTGTCTGGCATTCTCTGTTCTGGCACGGACGGTGACAATAAAATTCATTTAGTTCTGTGTCAGAGTCAAAAAAAAAAAAGAAGTTCTGTGTCAGAGGCTGTTCCTTGCAGTCTTAGACCGAAGCTGCAGTAAAGTCTGATTTTCCAGAATTTAGTGCCATAAAACACAGCATATCAGACTAAAACTGACAGTAAAAGTAGTGAATTCACTTTCACCTTCAGTCTTCAAGTGTCTTAGAAAACTGAGCATATTTTCTGTCTGTAAAAAAAGAAGAAAAATGACACATAACCATCACAGTAAATACTTATATTATTGAAATCGTTGGCAGGTTTTTTCACAGGCATGAGGGTTCTTATAAAGACCACATATAAACTAAGACCAAATCAAGGCAAAAACTGGAGTGTATTGATACAGAGACAAGACCAAAAATAAAGTGCACCAAGACTGAGGCAAGATCAAAACTTTATGGGGTTAAAAGCAATTGAATACCAAGACCTGAGTGTACTGAGACTGAGAAAAGTCCAAGACCTTGAGAAGGTTGAGTCCAGGCCAAGACACTAAGCCCAAAGTGTATCAAAACTGAGACAAGACCAAGACTTTGATGTGTTGAGAAAAACCAAGTCAAGATCAAGAGCAGGGGGTGCAGAGACTGAGACACACCAACTTTTTGAGAAGTTGAGACCAAGTCAGGACACTAAGATCAGAGTGTATTTGGACCAAGACAAAAAACAAGGCTGACTGGGGCTGAGACTGAGTCAGAACCAAGACCAGAGTGTGCTGAGACTGAAATAAGACTTTGGGGTTGAGAACAAGTTACAACACCAAGACTACAGTGTATCAAAAGTGAGGCAAGACTAAGACTTTATGGGGGTTTAGGACTAAGTCATGACAAAAGATCAGAGTGTACAAAGACCAACATAAGGATTTCATGGGGTTAAGATTGAGTCCAGAACAAGTATACCAAGAATTGTAAGTCAAAATGACCATGAAACACACTTTTTTAATGGGTTATATTTTAACCCAAACTAGGCCATTTTTGCCAAACCTACCCATGTTTTTGGTAAGTAAACTCAACCAAGCTTCACGTAGCTACTATTGTGAAAATGTCAAAAATGAACAAGTGAAAACAGAACTTGGGTTTAACAGTGATGGGCAACATGGGGCACAATCTAATTTTTGTTTCTTTCAAAACACAATTAAAATGCAGTTTGGCTCCTTGAGAAGATAATGTTTCAGGAGACAGGGAGGAGACTGCCAATGCAGTTTCTCATACAGGCACTTGAGGCCTCCTTCAGAACTAAGTCAGTTTCTATAGACCTTCATGTTAAAATGCCGAATTCTACAGCAAAAATAAATATGTTTACAGCCTGGTACAATAGAAAATTTTACTCTCAATAGTTAATTTTCACATTGGGAAGAACTGTACAAAGGGCACATTTTTGTAGAGCTCATTTGTTTAAATTGAATTAAGTCTTAAATTATGCATAGTTAAAGGCACTGCCACCTTATTTAATTTTGAAGTAGCCAGGGGTTAGAAGGAGTCAGTTAGAAGGTGAGACTACCTTGAACTTCAAAATTTTTACTTTTTTGAATGGTGATGTCATTGGGGATTTGTCCAACTTTATATACAGTCAGTGGGTCATGTAATATAAAATTTCAAGTTAAAAAATGTTCTTGATTATGAGACAAGCCCAAGACCACTCAAGACAGGTCTCAAAACCAAAATCGATTCAACTGCTACAACACAACTGGGCAATTAGGTCACTAATTTGAGATTGAATTATATGTGAACTCCAACCGAGGATTACAACAACAACAACAAAAAAAAAAACACAGATAATTTACACACAGGATCAACCTGCTATATTGTGCAAATGACTCAGTACAGATCCATTACACCGCCTTTGCCCTTTAGTCAACACTCGTACGCAGGGGTGGACTGGGGCAAAAAGTCAGCTCTGGCATTTTTGGCTCAGACCGGCCCACAACATTATCGGTTGACTGAATCAAGCACTAATTTTTGAATGACAAAAAACTGACAGAGAGGTCAGATTTTCAGAACAAAAATTCAAAAACATCCCTAGAGACCTATACAAACTTGTTGACAAGTTGGAAAAAAAAAACAATTGCAATCCAGTAGAGCAGGGGTATTCAACTAAAATTCAAAGTGGTCCAGTCTGAGAAAATGTATTAAAGCAAATGTCCGGAACATCATAATGTCAAACCTGAATTAGTGCGATAGCTATATGTCTGTATAGCTATATGTCTCTTTTTGCATTCTTCATATGGGATGGAAATAAAGTAACGTTGGTTTAGCACGTCCATCAAAGGCCTGTAGGTGTGAAGCAGGAAGCCTCCACAATGAGGATGTGAGTCTCCTCCTCCTCCTTGTGGTCGGACTTCGGGACGATCTCTGTGTCCAGGGTGTTATTAACGCCATGAGACTCCTCAAACTTCACCGGGTCCTCCAGCCATGCACAGATCACACTCATCATGACGTCCATGTCCAGAGTAGTGATGACATCGTACTGCTTAAAGCCATCTTCACCAACTTCAATCTGATCTTGGGGCTTGAAGAAGTCATCCTGATGGACCACACAGGAGTTAGACAGGTTCTTGATTAGGCGGTTGGTGAGGGTGGTTTTCCCTCCATTGGTTATGCCACCGATGCCGATGATGATGATGTACTTCATGTTCTCAGATTGGTCAAAGTCAACAAAAAGGGTCAAAAACGTCAATGTGGATGTGTGAGGACCTTGTAGGCGGAATATTTCCTGAAACCAACCTTTTAGGTCAACATTCAAAGATTTAAGGTGGAATATTCCTTTAAACCAACCTAAATTTCATGTTTTGATCATTATCAAGTGAGAAACCTCAATCCAGACTCCTCATAATGAAATTTGAGATTTATGCTGCTGTTATTTGTTTAGTCCAGACTAAATGACAGAAATCCACAACTATAATTTTATTTCAGGACACGGTTATTAAATGTCAAAACAATCCATGTGACTCTAAAAACTCAACAGCTTTACAAACTCTAACACTAAACTCTCCACAAGGATCCAAAATAAGTTGGACTTCTACATGAGAGCTTTAATCATTCTTCATCTACTTCCTGAAAAGTTTGGTCAGTAAAAAAGACAAAAACTAATATTTTCAGCTAAAGACAGACTTTGCGATTTTTCTGCTCACATGCTGTGTTGTTGTAAACTTACTCTTTCAAATAAATAGCCTCCTAACCTCCTGGAAACCAGTGTTTGTCCTGATTTTTGTGTTGCTCCTCGGCGACCCTAAACAGCCGGTCGTAATGTTTTTTGAGCAACACACCATACTATGATGTTTTTACAGTGAAGGTTCTGTTATGAAACCAGTTTGACATGTTCAGGCGTTCTATGTATGAAAACTCAGAGATTTCAAGTATCAGAAGGTGGTTTTCAACTTTCTTTGTTAATTTTCTGCTTCAACTTTTAACTAAATTTACTTCACTAAGCCAGCCCTCTGGACTTCCAGTAAGCTGTGTTCCTATTGGCTGTCCAGGTGGCTGCTTGGTGTTATCAGGAACACCTGAGTAGCTCAGTGTCTTCCTGCTTTATGTCTGCTGTCAAACATTTCCTCTGCTTCTCTTCACTGAACCGGGTTTTGTTCTGTTGCTTTAGTTTGTTCTTTAGACATTGGCTTGCAACTTCCAGCAGTAAAATCCTCTTGAATGTGTTTCTTGGTGTGTTTTAGGGCTTTGTACTGGATAGTTGTCCTGGTAAATGTGGTTCTTTAGCCACAGTTAGCACATGGTGCTAATGTGTGCAGTGATTAGTGGATTTGGTGCAGCTGAGTTGTGTCTTTATCTTGGCTGTAGTGAGTCTTTAGAGGTTGCACTGAATTGAACACTTTCACATTTTCCCTGTCTTATATCTCTCCCCTTATATCCCTGCTGCTTAATGGGAGAACTGAGCTGCAAGTTGTCCTGTCAGTATTTTGAATCGTGGTCTGAATGGTGTCAGGGCCGTTCTCAAACACATTTGGAGCTCATTGGTCAGTCTGGTGCGATATTTAGTTTGGATTATATTCATAGTTGAGAAAACTGCGTCATAACTGTATGTTTAGCCGAACATAATCAGCATGTACAGGGCTACTTTCTTCTCGGTGTCACGTTATTTGCCTTTCTAGCTACTCTGTCCTCTTGTCTGTCCTTTGCCTCTAAACTGTTTTCTGAACACTGAGCTTGCTTATCGGCTACAATACAGAGATTTCATTGGCTGAGTAGCGTCATGTGGGATGCCTGAATTCGTATGTGATTGGTCTGTGTGTTTCCTGAGCTGATAACCAACGATGTAAACACTGGAAAAGCTGTGCTGGGATAACAGAAGTGACCCGTGATATTTAAAATGCCATTACAATTTACTGATTACAGGGCTGAGGGAACCTGTTGACCAGCCCCATCAGACACCGGCCCACCGGGACAGTGCCCGGTATGCCAGATGGCCAGTCCACCCCGTACGCCACGTTCATGAGTCACACAGGTATGTTGGAGATTAATAAACAATGCACCCTCGAGGGTTGTAAGTATGAAAATGGATTTTGAGTGGTGGCCTCCAGTGGACAAGAGCACCTGAGATCCTCTCCATAATCACCAATGAAAATAGAAGCAGCGAGAAGGTGAAAATGCATATGTGAATATGCCTTCAGGTCCGTTAATTTGCACAACGTTGTACTGTACATCATGGGCATTCACTCTGGTGTTATTTTCGCGGGCAAAAATAACAGCTTACAAACTGCACGGCTTCCATGAAGTGCTGGCAGGTATGATCATCACCTATTTGACTTTAACCGCCTTTCTTTGTGTGATCCTGCGCGGAGGCATCAGGGTAATAAAGTGGAATGATGCAATTTAATGTGCAAACCTCCTTGTAGGGGATATAAAGCAAAGGCAGGATGGAGTTCTGCTTTTAAGGCTTGACCCTGCTCCCTTGTAATACCGCATTCAGCGAGACAAGACTACAGCTCATCCTAATTATTTCTAACTGATGGGCCAATCCATCAAGAGAGACAGCATGAAAGAGGCAAGTGCGGAGGTGGTGGAGGAGGAGGAGGTGGTGGAGGGAAACAGGGAAGGACGGTAAGAACTCACGCTGAGCCTCGACCACTTTTCTCTTCCTATTTCCTGAAGTTGTCCAACACAAAATCATGCATTTTTTTGTCTTACTGTGGTGCATATTAGGCAGGGGAGAATCGATAACGCAAATACACAAGGCTGTCATCGTCATACTTTATAGTGCACAAGCAAGCAATCTCCTGTCAGAATGAATCAATGCGAATTCAGAGAACCTATTTAGCTTGATTCCTCATATGAGGATTGCATGACAAATGTCCACAGTCCAGGCACATCGGGTCATTAAATTCAGATTTATAAGATTGATATCAATACTTATCAAAACACTAACGCCCCCTTACGCCATCAAAAGCCCCAGGCACCTATTCTCCACTCATGAGGGGAGAGAGAGATGGATAGACCCGGAGAACGGACAAGAGAAACAGACAGAATAGATAGGGAGGAAAAATTTCCTCAGCCACAGCAGCAGTAGCAGCAGCAGCAGCAGCAGTGCAATTCACCATCACAGCATTAGCTGACATCTCCTGATAACAATACTAAGGGATTAATCAGTATTCTGTGCATAGCTTTGGGCTACACTAGTCCTTTATCACAGCAGCAACTGCAGCCTTCCTCTAAAGGTAAGGTTAAAATGGAGATTACGCTTTGTTCCTGCGCACCTCCTCTAATGAACCTTATCTCCCCTCACTACCCATCTCTTCATTCTGTCCCACTCACGCTGAATAACACACCTTCTGCCCTCTTTTCCCGTCTCTGGAGGAAAACACTGAAAGGCTCTCTGTTTTCGGTGTCTCTTTTCGAGTGCAATGGGCCAGTCACCCTGTTGTCTCCTTCATTTCCGCTTCGAGTCATTCACGTGGTGGTGTTTTTACCGTTTCCAGACATTCCAGTCCAACATCGAAACGGTGAGTTTAAGTCCTCAATGATGAACTCATCTGCTCAGGATTCTTCATAATTACTTAATGCTTCCCTGCAAAATGCAAAAGACACTCGTGCAAAGCTGACATTCACAAAGATAATTAATTTAGCCTAATTAAAACCTGCTCCTGCAGAGTTATCAGTCTCACATGCAAGAAAACAAAACAATTCAAATATGTGCTAAATTGCTATTACAGAAAATCATAAAGCAAACACTTGAAGGTGAAGAATTAATTTGCTCTAGTTTGAAAACACGTTCCGCTAACTTTACCTCAGGAGTCGGCAGCTGCAGCTTCTCTGTAAATCCCAATTTATCCCAGTTGAAATGTTTATTTAAAAAAGATTTAGCATTGTAGTGTGCTCTGCATGGATGATGATGCACCAAAAGTTGCTTATTTTCGATTCAGCCTGCTCTGACCTTTGAGGCTTCATCCAGTTGCTGTTGATTTCAGCTGAAAGATGGATGAAAAACTAATTGGACTGCTTGTGTTTCTGAATTCCCAGACCTGTATAGTAACAAGCTGGCATCATTTCAAAATCCTACAAAAAAAAAAAATCACCACAATGAAAAATATTCTGGCTTCAAAGCATTCTTTGTGCATCTGAAAAATCTACTTCTAGCAACATTAGTATTGAAGCCTAAATGTTGCTTCTAGGAATTTTGGTAAAAAGTGGCACCGAGTTCACCAACGAGTAGCATCAGACCTTAGTTTTTCTGCTATAATATAAATATGCCTGAAGATATTTTTTAAGTTTAATGGACCAACCAACAGTTTGAAACTCTTAAATACTTACTAAACTCCTAAATTTATAGTGTTTTGTACATGAAAGACTCACGAGGGGATGAGGACAGACAGCTGGTGGTACATTTCAGACACCGCTTGGATGTAACGTTGCTACATTGATAATTATCTCTGTAGCTTAAACAAATATCTGAACATCTGGGACACATTTAAGGGCATGGACACCATAAGGCTGCTGATTCTGAATACATGCATACTGTAATGTTGAAATCAAACACGTTTGCTCATTTACATTATACTTTGGCTGTGCTGTGTCCATTTATATATTCATGATGAGGACTGCAGCTGCAACTACACTGTTATAATCACCAACATATTAATTGCTACTTAAGCATGCAAAAGCTTCCAGTTACAGTGAAATAGTTACAATTTGTTTGTAAAGCAGCAACAGCCTGACTGTTGTTCAAGCTTGTGTGCAAACACAGCATATCCATCCATCCATTCTCTACACCGCTTTATCCTCATTAGGGTCGCGGGGGGTGCTGGAGTCTATCCCAGCTAACTCCAGTGAAGGCAGGGGACACCCTGGACAGGTCGCCAGTCTGTGACAGGGCTACATATACAGACAAACAATCACACTCACATTCACACCTACGGGCAATTTAGAATAATCAATTAACCTCAGCATATTTTTGGACTGTGGGAGGAAGCAAGAGTGCCCGGAGAAAACCCACGCATGCACAGGGAGAACATGCAAACTCCATGCAGAAAGATCCCAGGCCCAGGCAGGGATTTGAACCGGGGATCTTCTTGCTGCAAGGTGAAAGTGCTAACCAGTACACCACTGTGCAGCAAACACAACATATCACTAACATTTTTGCCTCGGCGATGACGTTATACATGGGATGAATGCCATTTGGTTCTCAAGTTGGCTTGAAGGGTAAAGGATCCTTTATACACTGTCTGGCTAAAAAAATTTTGTCACCTGGATTTAACTAAACAAATAGGTAAGAGCCTTCCATTGGCTAATTACTGCAGTGATGAACATGTTTCAGCTGCAACAACTCATTTAACCCTAGCTGATGCAGTGAGGAGCTTCTCATTTCTTAAACAATCATGTTGGAAAACATATCCTGTAGTCATAGAAAGGATGTTAATCAATTTCAGAAGGGTCAAATTATTGGCCTGCATCAAGCAAAGAAAACAACTAAGGAGATTTCTGAAACTACTAAAATTGGGTAAGAACTGTCTAACGCATCATTAAAACCTGAAGGATAGTGGAGAACCATCATCTCTGAGGAAGAAATGCTTTCGGTCATGTGGTCAGATGAGTCCAGATTTACTCTGTTCCAAAGTGATGGGGGCATCAGGGTAAGAAGAGAGGTGGATGAAGTGATGCACTCATCATGGCTAGTGCCCACCAGCCTGTGGGGGTTAGGGTTATGATCTGGGGTTGGTCAGGTCCAGCAGCATTATGTTCCCAAAGAATGAGGTCAGCTGACTACCTGAATATACTGAATGACCAGGGGCCTCATTTATAAAGCTTGCGTACGCACAAAACAGGGCTAGAAAGTGGCGTATGCCACTTTCTATGCAAAGGTTGTGATTTATAAAAACAAACTTGGCGCGAGAATGTGTGCACCGGTGCGCCAACCTTGATTCTTGATGCTGTTGAAGCCTACACCTCAATCTTACGTTTAAATGATCCAGGAAGGATGTAAACTGCGTCTCTTCAGTTGGACATCAGACTCATGTAGAGCTCCACTGTCTGGCTGGACCACAAGTGTGTTGTAGCTGAAAAAAATCAATTTTTGACAGCACCTTTTAATCTTGTGCATCTTTCAAAAACTAAGCTGGTTATGCTTTTACATCCTACTTACCAAGTCACCAGACTGTGCTTGTATAACTGTCTTTGGTAAGAAGCTGTGGCATCAGTGACTTCCCTCTGCAGCTTGGAACCATTTTCATATCGTGTAATGCTGGAAAAGGCATTAAAAATATTTGTTACTTTTGATGACATTCACATCTGGCTTTGCACTCATCATACTGAGCTACTGGGGCTGAATTCAACGGTAGCACAAATTTGTCGTGTTGCCTCTTTGAATGGCAAATATTGCAAGACACCACCAACAGAGCACCTGTTTTTGGTCAAGATAATGTTTTCGCAAGCTAAAATATTTCCATGCAATTGACGTTGTAGTTCTTTTTACGACTAAATCTTCCTTTTCAGTGTTTCTCTGCTGTTTGTTGCACATTACACTGTATACATGTGGAGGCCGCATGTTGGCAAACTTTGTGTCTTGTAGCATGATGATGTGTTTGAGTTAATTTGCCCGACTTTATGCGCCAAAGAAGTTGATGCTGAAACTGTATATTGTGCAGCCCTGGAATAGGTATTTATTCTTTGTTTTTCTGCACATCATGATGAAGAGATGAAAATTTACAGCTGAGAGTTTTGAACGGCGCTACCAAAATGGGAGAATGGATGCTCCGAAGAGGGCATTAGCGATGGATTTACAGTGCAATTCAGTCCATTTTGTGTATGTGCTAACAGTGTTGTGTATACTGTATGTCTGAATGAAGCACCACTTCAAAAAGCCATTAAGTGTGGCATCCATTTTTCTAATGGCCAAAATACAGACGACTTAAGTGCAACGTCTGCAGCTGAACATCTGATTGTGGGACATACAGTATGTTGCATCACGTACTCCTCTTATTCCAGGCTTTGCACTGTCATTCAACAAATTTCCACAGAACCACACATTGAAAACTGTTCCCACATGATCTGTGGCCTTTTCACCTGAGCAGGAGGTAAAAATGTGTAACATGGCGATGACACATCACAGTGCTGTTTGTACATAAAGTCTGCAACTTTCATCACACCAGCTCTGTGCTCCTCTGCACCATTCACAGGCAGCAGCTCCAAATCACACTGGAGTTGTTTCTTTGTTTTTTTTTAAGGTTCTTTTTGAGAAGAACAGAGGCGAAGTGAAGGAACCGAGGCACAACATCTGTGTTAACATGTTTCCCTTCTGAATTCTTTGACATGTAAGAGCCCCATTTTTCAGAATTGAGTTGAATTATTAAAGCACCTCGCTGTTTGTATCTCTCTGGATGAGGCAGGATTCAAAGTCAAAAGAGATAATGTGCCTTTTTACCATTAGAGAATGTTGTAATTTCTCTAATTTCTGTCATTTGATTCAACAATGCAAAACATTTTCGCACCTCTTTTGAGGCTTTGTACAACCTTCTTATTACTCAAAGTGAGAGAGCTGCTGCTGCCACTTAATGGCAGATGTAGCAGTTTGGGACAATTTTAGCTTTCACCTGTCTGCTCTTAAAAGCCAAAGAGCTGCACCCCAGAGTATTCATTGTTTCTCCTCTCAGGACTCTCTAAACCAAACGTCTTTACCGAGTGCAGTGGATTCTGATCTTAGGGAACAACTGCAGGGCCATGAATCACCAGCGACAATATCAGGTGTGATGTGAATGATAACAGAAAAGACACCAGAGAGAGGGCAGAAACACCAGGACATACATTTCTTTGTACTTTTCTTTTAAAATTACCAGCCTTTGATGCCAAACTCTATCTGAAGCAGGACCATTGTTACAGTAGACAGTTTTCTGCTGCAGAAACTTGATAAAAGCTCAAGGTGGTATGAATATTTACAGGAATATGCCCACAATCTGCACTTTCAGCCTTTCTAATTCCATTAGGGTGTACAACCCGAATGCTTCAACCATGACGTTAAGTCTGAGTGCACTAAAACAACCGGAAATAGTAGTCACAGGGCATAGAATAGAACAATGAAGGACTGCTATGTTTCCCTCAATGGTGACTTCACATTTCTGATGGGGATGTTACAGAGGAGCAGACTGATCTCGAAAACTGCAGGAAAATTGTTATATTATTGTTGTCCTCTCTGTATTTAGCCAGTTAGCACTGAACCACGCACAACAGAGAACCAGTGGGTCCTTTTTTCTTTCTGAAATTACTGCTGAAAGAAGTTAATGCTGAACGCTGGAACACACTTAAATGTTTTGCAAGTTTCTACAATGCCAAATGACCGATCTGACCCAGTTCCAGAACAAAATGACCTGCACTGCAATTAGAGGGGTTGAATTACCAAAAATTGGTTATATGTCAGTTTATGTACATCTGAGGCTGCTTTCATCTGGACAAAACAGTTAAAATGGGCAAATATAGACTTTCTTGTAGCTGAAAAATCAAAGTTGAAGAGGCCTTTTCAGATATTTGTGTTTACTGTCTAAACACCTGATTAGGCCACCTACATTTAGAAATTAAAGTTGAATTTACACAAATTATGGACACATTTATGCATAAAAACAGCGGCAACAGCAATAAAAAGACTGTACTGGAACACAGCAACAATAATAAAGGAATATGTTTCCACAAACATAGCAACATATGTCATTATTATTGCAGGTATATTCTTGCCAATTTAAGTTTTTTAATCAGGGAATATAAAACAAACACCTTACCCCACTGTATACATGAGTTGGGTATATTTTTAAGACATGACTGCACAGGTTCTTCAGCACTTGTTGGGGTTGCAGGCCAAATGATTGGGGTGAATTGATGCTAGTAGGCACTAACCTTAAGGCAGTCACGCTAACTTTGCTGGAGCCTTCATATTGGCCTTGCAACTGGAAACATCAGTGCTACTCTCCACATCGAGCAGATGTAGACGCTGTGTTGCTACCAATGTTTGACTTCAGCCTTCTCAACCATTTTTGAACATCAGTGGAAGAATATTTGGACAGCTAGCCAACAGCGTACACTAAATCTGTCTAGCTGCAGATAGAGGCATCCAAGTAGAGAGAGCTGATGGCAGTTCTCTGGTGGATTGTCCCTAAGAACCAGCACTTTCACATCAAACTGAGTCATTTGAGTTATTATTGCAAAAATATTGATTTAGGCACTAGAGAAAGGGCGGACTTCGTGGATTTTACATCTCAAAACCTGTTGAAAGTTCTTGGAAAGTACTGCTCAGATAGGTCAAAAGTTGCGGCTCCAGGGGACATAATGCCTTCTGAGTCGGTGTAAATTGGGGCTGTAGACTAAGGGTGCTTTTCATTATGCTAATTTATCCTTCATCGCATCCCCTCTCTTCCTGTGATCAGAAATCCTCCCTCCTTAAGGAGAGAAGAGACTTCAAGGGGAGCAAGGAAACAGGTGTATTTTATATGCAAAAGTCTTGTATGAAGCATTGTGTTGTGTAAATGTTGCACCTGTTGTTTTAACACTTAAAGTGCCACACTGACGTGACCTGAAGTGGTTTACTATTGATAGGCAAGATATGACATTATGCACGTTCATTGGTTTTGGATTTGACAGGTTATACAGTTGTACAGGACATCATAAGTAAGTAATACTGATGCTGTGGAAGAAAGGGTTTCTTAGATAGCATATTAAACTCCTTCACCCTCAAATTTCTGTCTCTCGCCCTCTCTGGGAGAAGCAAGTAAGAGCTATGTTAGCATAATGAATAGTCACCTATAAGCTTGAAAATTAAATCAAGCCTCGGGGTGTGGACTGAGGAAAAAAGTTAGCAAACCTTTGGCCCCGAGACAGCCACCAGCATTATAGCACTCTCAGGTTTTCACAAGGAATTACAATGTACGGAATCAAAAAAATGATGTCCGTGCTTCTGCTGTGTCGATATCGGCATTTAAAAAAAGAAAACACAACAGTGTTTTAGGAGTTCAGTGTTAACTCAAAGTCACAAAAGCTCCTGTTGGAAGTGGAGGTGATGGTTAATGCTTTAAGTCCCTCCAACTCGCTCTGATCCGTCACTGTTTTCGCTGTGAGACTCGTACGCTATCATGAAACGGCTCAAATGTGGATCTCAGCGTGCCAGACCATTTGCATTTAAAAATGTTTAAAGAAAAAAAGAAAACACACCTCTTCAGCTTCAAGGGACGTATCTGTCGCACACGCGCTATTGTTCACATTGAATCTCTGCGTAAACGCTCAAGTCATTTCTCTGCATGAATGCCCTTTTCTAAACCAACAGGCTTTATATGAATTCTAAAGCACTCTGTGTGCTCCCGCTCTCCACTTTCCTTCTCCCTCAAACCACTCAGATAGAGAGCTGGCATGATAAATCTGTATGCACATCTGCCAAACCATCCCTGTCTCCTCTCCCCCTCCTGTTTCTAACCCAGCCCATCTCTCAGGCCCAGACTCATTTGATTTGGGGTGTAATCGCGGGTGCAGATCTGTGGAAGGGTGTGGAGAGGAGCGATTGCCGTGCTCCACTGAGTACTGAGGACGAGATAGAAGAGAACAGTGCCCAGGAGACACCATGCTGCTATAGATGGTTACTTAGACTCATACCTGCTCCGAGTGAGCTGCAGTGCCAACGGGAAGCTGAGGTTGGCTTTGCCAGTTTAAGTCTCTCTGTTCTGTGTCTCTTTCACACCTGATTTTCTCCCCATGGTACCTTCTTGTTCTCATTTCACCTGTCTCACTCATTTTCTTTTCCTCTATTTTGGCATTTTTTCATATTCTTCCATTTGCTATTCAACAATCGACTGCCCAAATGGCACAAATGGCAAAATCATCCCCTATCCATCTGAAATGCCCACATGAACGCAGACAGATGCTGATATTTCTGTCAAACCATCCATCTCTCTGCACAATACACTATTCCTTTGTGTCTTCCGCTTCCACACACTCCACAAGCATGCATTTCCAATTTGATATGGACTTAGTTCCTGCAGATTTATCCTTGCTAGGACTCGAGTCACCAATTACCACAGCAGATGCCTTCATATTTTCAATTTCACATTCACTTGGCTTGAAAAGTAAACCCAAATATGTGGGATATACACACCGCAGACAAGCGCTCTTTTTTCCAAGCAGAGCCTTTGTGCAGCCGTGAGGGAGTAGGCTGGTCTCGAACACAGGAAGAAGTTCACAGGGTTACTTGGCAAAGCTGACGTTGTTTTTTTTTTTTTCTTTTTGGAGTGACCACCTGTGCAACTTGTTCGTACTGCACAAGCTGTAAGGTTTGATATCAACATTTATGGGAGTGTGTTTGGATCGTTCCCTGAAAAATCTGGCTTCCTTCTGGTCAGTGGATTTCATGAAGCCATGTAAAATTTGACCTTCATACTAAGAAGTTTTCTGAGTTACCAGCCCTTGATGTACATAGGTGTGGGTCGAACATGCACTTTTTGATTTGTGTTATTTTTCCTGCATGTTTGAGCCCTTATACACACGTGGACAAAATTGTTGGTACCCCTCAGTTAAAGAAGGAAAAACCCACAATTCTCACTGAAATCACTTGAAACTCACAAAAGTAACAATAAATTAAAATTTATTGAAAATTAAATAATCAAAATCAGCCATCACTTTTGAATTGTTGATTATCATAATTATTTAAAAAAAAACAAACTAATGAAATAGGGCTGGACAAAAATGATGGTACCCATAACTTAATATTTTGTTGCACAACCTTTTGAGGCAATCACTGCAATTAAACGATTTCTGTATTTGTCAATGAGCGTTCTGCAGCTGTCAACAGGTATTTTGGCCCACTCCTCATGAGCAAACAGCTCCAGTTGTCTCAGGTTTGATGGGTGTCTTCTCCAAATGGCATGTTTCAGCTCCTTCCACATATGTTCAATGGGATTCAGATCTGGGCTCATAGAAGACCACTTTAGAATAGTCCAACGCTTTTCTCTCAGCCATTCTTGGGTGTTTTTGGCTGTGTGTTTTGGATCGTTGTCCGGTTGGAAGACCCATGACCTGCGACTGAGACCAAGCTTTCTGACACTAGGCAGCACATTTCTCTCCAGAATGCCTTGATAGTCTTCAGATTTCATCGTACCTTGCACACTTTCAAGACACCCTGTGCCAGATGCAGCAAAGCAGCCCCAAAACATTACTGAGCCTCCTCCATGTTTCACCGTAGGGACAGTGTTCTTTTCTTCGTATGCTTGGTTTTTGAGTCTATGAACATAGAGTTGATGTGCCTTACCAAAAAGCTCCAGTTTGGTCTCATCTGTCCAAAGGACATTCTCCCAGAAGCTTTGTGGCTTGTCAACATGCATTTTTGCAAATTCCAGTCTCGCTTTTTTATGAGTTTTTTTCAGCAGTGGTGTCCTCCTTGGTCGTCTCCCATGAAGTCCACTTTGGCTCAAACAACGACGAATGGTGCGATCTGACACTGATGTACCTTGGCCTTGGAGTTCACCTTTAATTTCTTTGGAGGTTGCTCTGGGCTCTTTGGATACAATTCGAACGATCCGTCTCTTCAATTTGTCATCAATTTTCCTCTTGCGGCCACGTCCAGGGAGGTTGGCTACTGTCCTGTGGGTCTTGAACTTCTGAATAATATGAGCCACTGTTGTCACAGGAACTTCAAGCTGTTTAGAGATGGTCTTATAGCCTTTACCTTTAAGATGTTTGTCTATAATTTTTTTTCGGATGTCCTGGGACAATTCTCTCCTTCGCTTTCTGTTGTCCATGTTCAGTGTGGTACACACCTTTTCACCAAACAGCAGGGTGACTACTTGTCTCCCTTTAAATAGGCAGACTGACTGATTATGAGTTTGGAAACACCTGTGATGTCAATTAAATGACACACCTGAGTTAATCATGTCACTCTGGTCAAATAGTTTTCAATCTTTTATAGAGGTACCATCATTTTTGTCCAGGCCTGTTTCATTAGTTTGTTTTTTTAAATAATTATGTTAATCAACAGTTCAAAAGTAATGGCTGTTTTTGATTATTTAATTTTCAATAAATTTTAATTTATTGTTACTTTTGTGAGTTTCAAGTGATTTCAGTGAGAATTGTGGGTTTTTCCTTCTTTAACTGAGGGGTACCAACAATTTTGTCCACGTGTGTAGCTTGATGTACAAGGATAGACACATAAAATGTTCAGGTGTTCACGGCCAAAAATCACATTTCAATTCAATTTTATTTATATTGCGCCAATTACAGTCAAATTGCCTCAAGACGCTTCACAGAACCCATATGCCTGAATCCTCAGAGCAAGTCCTAAGGCAAGAATGGGAAGGAAAACTCCCTTTTAACAGGGAAGAAACCTTGAGCAGAACCCGGCTCTTTATGTGCTGCTGGTTGGAAGGTTGGGAGTGATGGAAGAGGGAGAGGAGGGTGGGGACAAGGAACATATAACACACAATTGGATACATGCATGATAAGCTAGACGATACATACAAAGTACAAACTAATATTGAAATTGATTTATAAGTTCACTGTTGTGATGTACGGCTCTGGTATTAAATAAACTACATATATAGCTGGTAGTAAAATTCAAACAGTATGTAGATGAGCATATCAAGTATAGTGAGGGCATTTGAACTCTTTAAAAATCTGCAACCAAATCAGAGTTAAAATTTGCCTGAATTTGTTATAAGCTAGTATTCACCACCATGCTTCATATCATGATGCTGCCACCACCGTGCTTCACATCATGACGCTGCCACCACCGTGCTTCACATCATGATGCTGCCACCACCGTGCTTCAGGGTGGGGATGGTGTGTTCGTAATCCTTTGCAGCATTTGGCATCTAGTCTGATGGCCCAAAAACTAACTTTTAGTCTCATCACACCAAAGAACCTTCTTCCAGTTGACTTCAGAGTGTCCCACATGCCTTCTGGCGAACTCTGATCTAGATTTAACATGAAGTGTTTTATCCACAGTGGCTTTCTTTTCTCCACTCTCCCATAAAACTACTGAAGCTTGGAGCTCCTTCACAGAGTCATGGGTGTCTTGGTGGCCTCCCTCATAAGTCTGATTCCTGTTCATTCAGTTTTTGAATTAAAAAGAATTGCTGCTACTTTGAAGAAATAAAATTTGATTAAATGTAGGTGAAATGAGACCCGGAAGATGCAACAGCTAGTTTTAACCAACTACCTATTCGACACATGATTTGACCCTTCAAATTATACCCAAATGTACTTTTACAAATCTTCTCCAGTAAATTATTAGAGAAAAAAAAACACACATTCAGGACACCAGTGCTTGTTTCTATGACTCTATATTATTGAAATGAGGATTTATCTCATGATATTGACGCTCATAGTTGGCTATGAGAAAACTGTCTTAGACTTTGACACCTAAAGGGGTTATAAAATTGATTTAGTTGTAGTTTTTAACGGAGCTCAAACATGTTTTTCTAATCACTGAATATTCCATTTGTCTAGTTCCTGTAGTCATGTGGAAATTCTGGGAAAAGTCACATGAATTATGAAGTTCAAAATTTCATCCCAACTTGTAAGTCATAAAATATTCTTGGTATGAACAGAAGATTTTGCATGGCTTCATTAAATATACTAATATTACTGTACAGTAAAAAATCACCCAATTCTGAGGTTATATAAAATGACCCACTTGCTTTTTTACGACAGTGTTTGGCCTCAAAACTGTGTCACAAGCTACCAATCAACCTCTCACACTGCGTAATTCCACCAACAGCCTACTGTTAAAACTCCATCAGTCTCCTGTGGTTCCATGTCAACATACTAAGCAGACTATAGCCTGTAATTATAGCCAAGAAACAGAGAATAAAGCCTATGGACAAAGGAAAATATCAAGCTACCTCCCCTGTGCGTTTAAGCCTTCACAGTTAAATCCCAACATGCCACAGTAGATTGCAATCAGATATGCTAGGTTATAAGGCTTAATTGCATGACATTGACATGCAAAGCTCTCCCCAAATTGGCTCCCATAAGAAATTAACTGGAGATGGGTGAGATAAATATTCCGAGTGAGTCTATTTTGGTAAGGTGAATGCACAGACCCAGCTCCGTGCTCTCTGTCGTGGCCTTGAGATCCTCGCAGCAGAGACTCGGGAGGGAAGAAGATTTTGAGTCGGGGATCCGTCGCACCGCAGGACACTCCAGGCCTTCACGCCAAATGATTTATTCAGGAAGTAAGTGTAGCGGCAGGCCATGGGGCCTCCCCTGCCATCATTTAGGTGCATGTGACTGCTCCATTTATCCTCCCCCTTTTATTGATTAATTCATGGCCTTGATTAAAGTTTCACCAGTTGCCAATTGTCCTTCACAACGTCTGACTCCCTTGTCGATCCCGAGCCAGTGGGGACGGCTGCCCTCTTGGTAATGGGAAGGAAAGACGGCGGTGCTCTGGAACGTTTACTCCCTCATCACACATGGAGCTGGTCCAAGAGATCCCTTCTCTGAATATTTTACAAATTGCAGCCCATTATAATCTTTCTTTTTTTGGTTACCCAGTGAGAGATTACTTAAATATTGATGATATGGTAATTCATCAATAATTGCGGGCTGCTGGGATAACAGCCCACATATGGGCAGAGGAGAGTATCAATTAAGCAGTCAATCATTTCTCACTTAGAGAGTGCAGGGATTCTGCATTAGTCAAAGGGTTTTTTTTTCACCGTGAGTTGGGCATTGAACAAAGTGCTATACAGCAAAATGTCCAATCTCCGCATAAGTGAGATTTATCTCATTATTCATAAGGCCTTGAAGAAACTCGGGCAGAAAAATAATTTAAAGGTGGATGAAAATGACAGGATTTCTTAAACTAATTATGCAGCTTGCAGCACACTGCAGCTCAGAAGCCTTACAGTGCAGAAACCTCTAAGAAAAGCTGTGATTTAAGATGTAAATTACAGCTGCATGGCGGTGTGAGCCGCCTTAATACGTCTAATGACTATGTTCACGACAAAAATATTGCCAAAAATATTAAATGTTTGACTAAAATGTGTCACTGCAGACAGAGGAAGGTACGCTGCCAAAGTTTCCCCCAAAGTAACAGCTGAATTACATGCTTCTGCTTTTTCCTATTTCCTATTTTTCCTCAAGGCTGTGACATATAAAGCAAGAAAAATCCTTCAGACTGTGAGAAATCACTTTAATTTCTTTGCAGTAATAGAGTCAAAATGTACATTCATTCCCACACTTCTCCACCTGATTGCCTGATATGAAATAATTTGTATCTCCAGAGTGACTGATCAAACTCATTCCTGTAACAAGGTGATACAGCTCCGTGCAGCAGTCGGCCCACATATATCTCGATGTGAGGAAGGAGGATGTTCATTTCCACGAGTGCGTGTTTGTGTGCTTGAAGCAAGCAGCAGATCTCCAGAACATCAACACGTATTAGAGGAGCTCATCTCAACTTATTTATGGCTGGTTTTGTCTCACTGCATGTGAACCAGTTGGTTATCAGACTCCAGAAACTAAAAATCAGAGGCCTGCACAAGAAGTCCAACATATCCAGGATATGTTTTTGTTAAGCATTTTTGCCTTGAGGATTGAGCGGTGTATAGATAATGGATGGATGGATGAATGTTATCGTTATCTGGCTTCACTACAACAAATAACCACAGTCACACAAAGATGGTTATCAACACAAAAAGCCAATCAAGGTTTCTAAATCTGTCAATGAGTATTTCACCTGAAAGAGGTGGAGTTGGCACCAGATGACCAAACATGATCCAAACATGGACGCGTTTACAATCACACATTTCTCACAAGAACTATAAATCTAAACCAATATGGGAAATTAAAACTATTAACTCAGCTGCTGCAGCCAAAATCAAGAAGGAAAGCTGATTAAAAAAATTGCAGTGTTGCAGTTTTGAACATTTGTGAGTTAACGTGAGTTAACAGGCTAACATTTGATTATGTATAAGGTGTTTGACGCAAGTTCAAAATTCAGTAAAATTGTCATTTTGCAACATCCAACTGCAAAACTAAATTATAGATTGAGTCTTTCATTCTATACTTACAAAAGTGACAACATTTTTAAAGAGTAAATAACGAAGCTATTTTCATAGGATGTGAACAACAAATTCAGAAATCTCACATTCACTGTGGTATTTTTCACAGTCTGTGGGACAGTTTTAGTCACTTTCTTTTAGCTGCTTTGTGTTAAACGGCTTTTGGAACAAGTAACGAACAATCATCATTCAAACTGATGAGGAGGCTTACTGAAAATACAGCATCAGCCTCTGTTTATG
This sequence comes from Acanthochromis polyacanthus, assembly GCF_021347895.1. NCBI lineage: Eukaryota > Metazoa > Chordata > Actinopteri > Pomacentridae > Acanthochromis > Acanthochromis polyacanthus. Next base: position 6,336,997 of record NC_067128.1, read on the forward strand.
TATCAATGTACAGCCATTCGGTTGTGAAAGTACTGCATTTTTTTTGTTATTTTCTTCTAATATGTTTTGGGAACAAAGTTGTTCCAGTTGTTGGAATTTATTGATAATATTATATCCCTTGTTGATTTGTTGAGTAATTAAACTGGTGCTGTCAAAAAATATTAGTTATGTTCTGTAATAGACATCAAAACAGACATAGTAAGTCATGCTGTGTCCAAACTTATGGCCATGGCTGTAGGAACACCTATTCAACAATAAAGTAACTTTAAAAATGGAGCTCTAAAAACTCCCGCCCTCCTCAGAATAGCATTATCTCCACACCAGGCAGGATCAGTGGGTGGTTGTTACGGCCACCAGTATTGGTGTGCCGTTCGTTCTGAGGTGGTGCTTTGTTGGGCCTTCTGTTTGGGGGAGATTTGTGTGTGGGTTCAGCTGTGGCTTGTTACAGAGTCTTTTGGAGCCCCAGCTGCCAGCCGTTTCAGCTGACGACCGAGTTGATGACTACCTGCACTCTCGTCTGGTTCTCCCCGCCCTCCGGCCGTCCTCATTGGACCACCCTCCAGCTCCTCCTCCTCCGACCAACCAGAGGCTGCCAGGCACCACACCTGCTCGCTATAAAGCACCACCATACCATCGGTCTTGGTGGCTGGTATTTTGACCAGTCCACTCTGGTGCGCTCTCTGTTTCGTGGTTTTGTGTACCTTTGTATGGTCTTTCGGTCTGGAAGCGCTTGTGGTTGTGCTCCAGACAACTCTGGCCTTTTGTTAGCAGCTTTTGTTTAGTGTGGAGACTGAGGCTCCACTTGTGTAGTTGCTAACTTGGTATAGAAACCACTATGTATGCTGAGCTTTTGTAAACTATGCTCATTATGTATACTGTTCCAGAGGCACCAGTTTTGTTTAGTTTGTTGGTACACTTTTTGTATTAGTTTCTGTTTCTGGTGGTGGGTGTTGCTTCTGTAGTTCGGTTTGGCTAAGGAGTTTAGTTGTTTTCTTTGTGTTTAGCTCAGTTTTAAACTCTGTTAGCCGTTATGTTTTATTCTGTTCTTTGTTTTAGCAACACCCACCAGTCTTGTGTTTCTTTTGTTGTCACCTTTTTCGTTCCCTTTTACTACTAAGCAATAAATCCCTTCACCTAAACCAATAACATCTGGTTATTTTGTTGCATCCAGCCAGCCCCTAGAGGTTGGATCGTAACAGTGGTGCTTATTTATGCACTGATCTATAAACTCAAATATAACCTGCTTCACTAAAGTGATGCAGTCCGGAAAGAAGTGAACCATTAAATCCTAAAAAATTAGACTTAAACCTGACATTGCTTTGCTAGTCTGAAATCCTGCTTCATAGCAAAACATTTGTTGGAACATCCTCTAATTCTGTTTCCTCTGAGGTGTAGAATCCAACACTTTCCACTGCAATGCTAACTCTAAATGCACCAAAACAACAAATTTACTGGACATAACTTCAGTTTTATGAGCATGCAGGAAATAGAAAAACAGAGGCTTTCCTAAGTTAGCCTTATGATAAATTTAGCATTTTCAAGCTAATGTTAGAGACTACAAAGTATGAATCTTTTCTGTTAAGATGCCTTGATGCCATGACTGTCAGTATTCTACGTCATCTTTCAAAAGTGAAGGCAAAAAATACTTGAGAAAAAAACAGCATAAAACATTACAAATTATAATAATAATGTACAAATATCTTCCTGTACAGGTGGGTTTTTAGAAGGTTTTTAACTGAGCCATATACTGAGCTTTTCTGATAACAAGGAGGGAGTTTATTCTCGGGCACTGGGGCTAAAAGCACATTCCCCCTTTGTGTTTTAAGTCTGCACTGTGGAACTTTTAACAGCAGCTGATTCCCTGATCTGAGGGATCAAGGTGCAGAATAAATAAAGGGTTAAAAGTTCTGAGATGCTGAGCAGAGTCACACCAAGACGAGATTTAAAAGTAATCAACAGAAAGTTAAACGGAACTCTATAACAAATGGAGAGCCGGTATTATTCAGTGAGGAGTGGAATTGAGTGTTTGTAAGGAGTCCTGCTGCCGAATTGGTGAAATTTCACACAAGGAATTTACATCTTAAACGTTGTTGACAACCACAGTTTCACGAAAAGTTAAATGGCTGGTGTCCAATTCAAGAGGAATTTCCAATATTAACTTTAACAACGTTACAATGATGTACAGCAAGAATCTATTTAAAACTGCATTAGTATACACTCCTCTCCAAAGGTACTGGAACAGTGAGGCCAATTCCTTTCATTTTGCTGTCGACTGAAAACATTTGGGTTTGACATCAAATGATGAATATGAGACAAGGGATCAACACTTCAGCTTTTATTTCCAGGTATTTACAGCTGGATCTGATACACAACTTAGAAGGCAGCACTTTTTGTTTGAACTCACACATTTTTCAAGCGATCACCATAACCATATTTGAATCGTGGTATAGAGAAAGATTTTATGATGGTTCGAGAAGAGCGACTGAAGTGAAGTCAACACAAAAATGCCTTAAACTTGTATTCTTTCAAACAACCAGTAGGGGATGACTCCTCTGGCTGTCTGACTGTATTAAAGTCGATAAAAATGAGTCAGCTTTTCACCTGATTTGTTGCCTCAGTCAACACTGTTTTAATTAATGTATGATCTCACTTGCTAGTTTTAAGGCTTCTTCAGAAAATGATCTTTATTTTGTTAATTGGGGTCCCATTTAGAAGAAAATACACGATAACTAGGGTTTAGGGCTTTAGTCTGAGGCCATCTTGTGATTGACAAACTGCTACTGAATCAGATTCTCGCTTGGCAAATCTGGTTTCATAAGACCAGGATGGCGATGGCCAAATTCCAAACTCAGTTCTTGAAACCGGTAGCCCACTTTCTATATACATCCTGTGGCATTGGCTCTACTTTTAGCTCTATGGGGTCTCAAACACTAGAGAAAATCGTTCATTTCTTGCGCGACATCACAAGATACTATATAAAAGAGTATAACAGCTACCTGCTGTTTCTGTGAACATGCCATGCTTTTTGGGTTGGAAATGAAATAACATGACCCAAAATAAAATGAATTGCTCCACAGAACTGAGGAGAAGTGCGTGGGTTTGCCACTATGAGCGACCTCTTTCCCATTACACACTCATTTAATCCAGTGTTAATATAAAAATTAGTTGATTAGTGCAGCTTTAATTTTGTTGTCTTGTGCATTTACATGTAGAATAAATAATCCGTGTGAAGCGCGAACCTGCTGCATGTACGGCAGAAGAATTATGTCACATTAGATTCTCTGCTGAACAGCCTCTCTCCTGTTTAGAGGAGGCACAGCGTGGAAGCTGTCGGACGGGTATTTAATAACTGAAGTGTTATCCAAACCGCAACCCTAAAATTAGTCACCACATTCAGTTGCCATGGAGAGTATCAGACGGGGCTTTGTCTGTGTGTCAGGGACAAGCATAAATCCCACAGCCCGGCGATAAAAGTCGCTAGATTAGCAACACGGGAATGTGCTGGATGCATCTTTTCTGTCTCTATCTGTCCTTTGTTCTCTGCTCACATTGTTGTTATGTCCTTTCTCACTCCTCTCATTCCAATTTCCTTCTCCTCACTACCTGTCTAAAGAGAAAATGGACTCTTCACTCCCTTTTCGGTGTCACTGTGTCCTCCAGTATGAACATTATTTCCACACACATGTCTTTTCCCTCATTTTCTCTATTACGCCGACCTCACTTTCTTGCTTTCTTTCCTGCCTTTTTTCCCTCCCTTCCTCCTTCAGTGCCTCTAAGACGGAGAGGGTTGCGAGGCTTTTGCCCCTCGTGAAAGCACCATCACACTGTAAACGAATGAGTCTGTCACACTGCAAACAATCTGCATTCATCATGTCTTATCTGCTCGGGCCTCCGCGGCGGCAGTCACGATCCCGGACCAGAGCGAGTGTGTTCGGGCTCGTGGCGTGCGGGGTCAAGGTCTGCGGCTCAGGGAAATAGCGCTGCTCGGGCTCAAGGCTTATTTGGCGAGCTGCTGTTGGATTTAAGCATCAGGCTGTGGAGGAGGGGGCTTGACTTATCCTTGATCCAGGATCTTTCTTTCTTTCTTTTTTATTATTTGTCTGGGGATGGTTTGCTGACCATGCATGCTCTTTTCCAGCAACGTTAGATTCATGCAGCTGCAGCAGCACGCATTACCATCAGACATAATAGGATAACCAGAGTCTTAAACCTAAACATAAACAGGTTTAAGTGCCTGTTTGAGGGCTTATCATAATTAATTGTTGAAATGAGAGAGGAGAGAGCGCTGTTTAATCACTTCACCCCACCCAGCTGCAGGATTCACTCTGGAGCATTTTCATTCACATCTACCGTAAAATCCTGCTGCACCGGCAGAAGAAAAGTGAAGTATCTGGACTTGTGTTTGAAAGAAGAGTTTATTCCAGGGAGGCATAATAAGTCAAACAACATTTATGTGTGAGCTTATCGAGGTAATTACTTGAGACAGGAACAGGTGAACTATTTCTGTAAACAAAAGGAGCACCATGGAGCTCGTATTGATGGATTCTTCAATGAATATACAATTAGACTGTCAAAAATGCTTGTCAATACCAGTGGGAGAGCTGATGGAGTTACAAAAGAGACTATTGGATCCAATAAAGCCCTGGGAGCTAATGTGAATCGTAATAAGGGCTCAGAGGGTAACAAAAGAGAAATAAGTGTTCAAGTCAGAATTTTAGCATCAAAACAGCAACGACGAGGGGAGAGGTGTCAACGGACGGCGTGTTTGGAAACAAAATTTGAAGGATAGCGTTGGTTTGAAGGTCAGAGCGACGGTGCTGACCGAGCAACAGAGTCGCTGACTCCACCTGCTGCCTGACAGACCCGTGGGCCGCCGATCAGTCACCCACCCGGCGGCTGGTCGCACCCGGGGTGACTGGACTACACCTCCCAGCTAGCCACTCTATCACGGCAGACAGCGCTCACGGGAGCGTGGGCAGAGGGCACTCTGGAGGTCGTAGCCGAGCGCACGGGCCCAAATGATCCATCTGGGGACGGAGCAGAGAAGTCAGGGGTCACGTGGACATTTTGAATGACTGACTGCACATGAGACGCGACTCCACAGCGATAATAAAGATGCAGCACGACGGCTTTCTGAAGATATAATAATTAGACATTCTGTGGCGGATGTCGCACAGAAACAAGCAAACACATATGTTTGTGTTTACAGAATTAATACTATTAAAAAGGCAGACAGCAGTTGTGGCTGCAAGCTGTCTAATTAAAATCCCATCTCAGCCTTCACCCATCGCTGAAAATAAAAAAGGCAGATGTGTGTTGGGGAGCATAAAATGAAGAAAATATATAAACTTTCGACTACAGTACATTCCACAAATCAATTTTTCATTTTCCCTCTTCTGCTTGAGAGTGAATTACATATAATATCCTTGAAATACCAAACAGGAGTTAATATAAGTCCACTGGCAGCACTGTGATTATTTCTCTTGTTGTGTGTTTGTTTCTTTTTTATTATTCACATTTGGTTGAGAGGAAGTGTGTCGCTGTTCGGGGGGGGGGGGGGTCATGCACCAAACCACCGGCCAGCTCTGATTTGCAGCTCGTGAGGACAGGCACAAGCTAATGAGCACCTTGAACAATGTGCTTCTAAACAAATTGAGTTAACCTGCATTTTAATTCAATCTGGCCTTTGATTGACCTGTTAGCGTCAGGTGTTTATCCGGCTGCACGTGCACGTTCACGAGCACTCAAAAATAGCTGCTGTAGTGTTTCGGCTTCCTGTTTCAATGTGATGCTACACGAATAATAATTAATGATAGTACACGCTAAAAAATGTTGGGGATATAAAAAACAAAGCAAAGAAGACCAATCTAAAACCAGCTTCTAATGAAATTATGTTTAACCAACTACTAGCTACAGCAAGTTAGCAGAATTAGCTTTCCCTCTACAATCAGATGTATTTTAATTCCCACTTACTGGCTAGTTAAGTTGATAAGCTGAGCTGTTCCAATTAGTATTTCCATGTTATTTCAAAGCAACTGTAACGTTTTATGTATTATGTAGTACCATGACGATGTGCCCAAGCATCAACTTAATAATATGCATAATTCAAACTCAAATTTATACAATTGTTCACTTACAATGTTATGTGATGGATTATCAGTGTAGGTTGTTGGTTCAACATAATATTTTTATGAGAAGTCGTCTTAACTCAAAAAAATGATGCAAATCACATTTTTTCTTACATTTTATTTATTTTTAGCCCAAACAATATTTTGATGGATTGTGTTGACATAATAATGCTGCATTAACTGAATATTGTGAGTATTTAAAAGTCAAATTTCTGAATTAGCAGAATTAGAATAAAATTCAAGTTGAGGTAACTTAATAAAATTCCCGCAATAACTTTTTTGTTTGTTTTTTTTTACATTTGACTGTAAAGGAAATTCCTTTAACTCAATATAGTTTGTTGGTTGAACATAACTTAATGAGAAGTTGTCTTGACTAAAAACTAATTCTGTTCCCTAAATGTATTATTTTTTTAGCCTAAATATAACTTTTTAGTGTTGACAAAATAAACACTCAGTATTAAGCTGATGTAATTATCAATATTGTGTCAGCTCAACCCATCAAAAATAATGTTTATTTAAAAGGTTTTCTACCTCAGTAGGTATGAATTTTAATCTTGCAAACATGCATTTAATTAAGCGGCAGGAAAAGGTCTTTAGAGTGAAACAGCCACTGGAGTTGTCACTCGACCAGTGACATTTGAATGTTTTGTATCTGCTCACAGCATTTGCATCTATAATTAGGAAAAACCACTGCAGTGGACAATATCTACAAGCCTTTTCATTTCACCCTAAACAAGCCCAGTGAGCTGGCGGCAGCTGCTGACAGTGAAATACAGCACTCCTGACTGATGGGGACACTACTCCACTAATGCATATTTAATTGTGTGAGCCATTGCGATGCTGGAATATTTCAATTACATGCATTATACTTCCCTTGGAGGAAGAGCTCTGTGTTTAATTCGCTTCTGTATAATTACTGTAAAATGAATTTTAATTGTTATATCCCATCTTAAAATAAATTGGCATATATTTCCCGCTCCCCACAGTGAGGTTACTTTTCATTTGGATTTGAGACGTCGCAATCAGACTATATTTGGCTAAATGAAGAGTCCGTCTCGATAACTTTGTTTAAGGAAATCATGAAGACAGTAAGTGCTCCATTAACCCACTTTGCGGAGGCGCACAATACAGCCCAGTGGAAATCTCATCGCGGTGGGGTGAAGCGGAGCACTGAGTGGGTTTGGATGCTAAAATGGGACTTAATTGTTGTTTTTCCATCGAGCTTTTGTCAAAAATATTATTGGTGTCAAAGAAACCTGAACATCTGTCGTGTTTTTCTTTTTTACAGTTGGCTGCTTGTTTCTGCTTTAAAATGACTCTGGCACCTGGCTCTTTGTTGCCCCGTTTGAAATATTCCCTGTTAAAAGATGAAATATGCATCACTTTCTGCCTCTCCGGCTATCTGCCCGTCTCTCTTTCTCCATCAATGACTTCTGTTGTCCGAGTGGATCCAGCAGGTTCCGCCGGGTGGAGATGAGCTTCCCCCTATTCGAGAATCAGGAGACACAGCCGCCTCATAATTAGATTTGCTTTCTGTGTGGCGCCAGTCCCCTCAATCTAATCTATTTATGCATTCCCTCTTTCAGGCCTCATTGAGATTCTATCGCCTTGTATTTGTACCCTGCCTGTCAAAACGGCCTTCTTTTCTTCACAATTTTGGGCTCATTTCACTGGCGGAGATGGGCGATGATTGCCCGCTGGTCTCATCGCAAATGCAATGTGCTGGAACTTAAGAGGCTTCTCTTCCCTCTTTAAAAGGCAGAAATGTGTGTGTGTGCATTTGTTTAGCAGCGTGAGACGCATGCTCGTCTGCTGCATGTGTTTTTGTGCGCTCATGCCCTTCCGTCCTCATGGTATTGATGTGGACGTACTGTAAATGAGTGTGTTTGTGAGGCAGAGAGGTGCAGGGCTGCAGCTACGGGAGGGGCCCGAGTGTTAAAGTAAGATTAACTTTATTGATCCCCGAGATGGAGAATTGGTTATTGTGGGCGCAAACAATAGGCGATGGATGAAAATGCAATAAACCCAACATGAAGATGTGTGCACCAAAATAGACCTCGTCTCGGGTTAAATTAGCTCTCAGACTCACAGACTCCTGCAGGCCTCGGGATGGTGATGTGCTCCGTCGTTTACTGCAATTTCTGATGGCGTCTGGCGTGTACAGTGTGAACTATAATACTGTTGCATCACCTGTAATAAAGCAAGACAGTTTCACGTGAATACAGGAGAGTAATGGGCAACGGTTGAGGCTCTAAAGTCCTATTCACATGGGATTAGTATTACCTCAGGACCAATGGTGATTTGTAGTAATTGCAGAGGGTGTCAATGATCCTAATCCCATGCGAATGCACCATGTCTGTAATTTGTAACATAAAAATTCCACCGAAAATTGCCTACCATCGTTCACCAAACACAGACATCCTGTTATAATACTAGTCTGGTGTGACTCTGCATCTCAGTGATTGCAGGGGGTATTTTAGTTGTTGTTTTTCTACCTCTTTCCCAGTTGAATTATGGAGGCTGCAGTGGAAATTATTGACAGCATTTAAGGTGCAAATGCAGGAATAGGCCGATACACAACAGGCCCGTGGACCATTCACAGAAACGGCAAAATCAGATCAAGAAGAAGAAGGAAATTTGGGAGGATGCTGAGATGGATGATATGCGTAGCAGCATGTGGTAAAAACGTTTTTCTAGGCCTGTCTGTCAACAAGTTTAATACAAACGCCCTGAGAGTCCGCTGCCTGCTGTTCTCTAGTCACGTTGCTGCTTTAACGTATTTACTGTTGCCATGATGACTACATACTTCACTTTAACCCGAACCACAAGCTTTCCATGAACCTAACCAAGTGACTTTTGTGCCTAAACCTAAAGAGACCCTAACAATAGCGTTGTTACAACATAGCCTTTTAACAGTGACGTATGGGCCTGAGCTTCTTTAGTTGCAGTGGATAAAAAAGAGCCATAACTACAACAAACTGTACTAACATGAATCGTAATGTTTCTTTAATAATCACATGCAGAGGTGGAGCCTGGGGGTAGCCACAGCGACCACAGATTAAAGTCTGGACACCGCATAATAACAATGAAGTGTGTTTGAGGGCTACGAACCCTCTATCAGAAATAGAGCTATATCCAGTAACTACCACTTTTCTGCCAACCCTGTCTCACTGTAATTACATTCATACACAATTAAACTACATTCTCAATTATGTTTTGAAAGAGAACAAAATTTAGTCTTAAAATAAAAGTAGTTTGTGACCTGTTGCATTGTGGGAAAGGGGCTCCAGTTTGAAAAAGTGTTTAAGTCCAGGTTGAGAATTAAACCAGAGACCTGACGTTGACCTAAAAGATCAGTTTTCCTCTAGCAGTCCTTATGTTCCTTACAGTGCACTTTTAGACTTAAAAAAAGTGTACTGACAAAATAAAATGCATTTGTTTCATATTAAATAAAGAAACTCCTCATATTTGTATTAGTTGAAGTTGTATAATTTAGGTCTAGCTGTGGATTTAGTTAAAACTCTTGCACAGACTTTAGAATTTTTTCTGGAAACAACAAACTTCTAGCTTAGCCACGCTAGACCCAGGTCTGGAAGACGCAAGGGTCTAGGAACTCTCGACAGGGAGGGAGGCGGGCTAAAAGGTTGTCTTTCAAATCACTCTGCAGCAATTGGGTAGGTATACAACCAATCAGCGCAACGAATAGGCTGACGTAATTCCTAGAGCGCCAGAAATCAGAGGATGCGGGAGTTCGATGAAGCCTTATTTATACAGTCAATGGGTGAAGCTCAAGCATATTACAGACATGTTAACAGAAAGATTATTCAGAGTTGGTGCTAATGGAGCTCAACGACCGTTGTCGTTTTTGTTGTCGACCTTGGCAGAGAATTAAATTCGTTGCTGTGGGTTGTCTAGCGCGGCAAGGCTAGTTGTTTCCGGTTGTTTCTGTCAGAATCGTCGCGCCTCTGTCGTCACTTAGTTACGCCCGCCTTCTGACTCTACACTTCATGGTGATTCGTCGGCCAGTTTTAGGAGCATCCAACCTCGAGGCTTACCGAGGGTAACTAGACCGACCCTGGCAGAGAATTAAATTCGTTGCCGTGGGTTGTCTAGCGTGGCTAGGCTAACAAACTTCTGAACAATGTAAAACTGAACCTATAGCCAAAACAAAGAAACAAAAGGCTGAGCAGATCAAGGACTTATCTTATGCAATTTAAACTGTAATTATCTCATGAGCTTTATCAACATTTAAAAAAGCTTCAGCAACTAGTCCAGGTTGTCGATCAGTAGCAGGTTACATAAAATGCTATATATGAGTTTTCATGTCCTTCTACATTGCAGTCTTGGCTACATAAGCAAATGGCAAGATTGAGTTGCCAAAAAAAGACAGAAAAAAGAACAGGACTATTTGGCCTGCAGCGATTTACTGGATAAAAAAATGAATGCGTCATTGTGGCACCCCAACGTGAGTAATGGTCTGAGCCTGGACTGCTCTATAAAAACTGTCTGGCTCGGCTGTTGGAGCTGTAAAAGTCATCTTACACTCTCGTCCTGCTTAAAAATTGCAAGAAAATGATGTGCTGCTGAGATCACTGTTTAACTAGAAACACGAAAACTGCTCCCAGGACATGATGTGGGTCCATCTGGGTCACTTTCTTCTACCGAACAAATCACATTTTCATGATTTGATGTTTCACAGCTGCAGAACCACTTTATGCACATCAGAAAAGCTTATATCGATTCTTATTAAATGGGTTTGTGAACACAAATGATAGCATTTGGTAGCAACAGTTAAACTTGAATCTCTAATCAGAACAATATCAATCACGTAGAATAAATACTGTCAGTTCAATTTGTGAAGTTTGGCCTAAACTCTCGTAAGTCTATTCAATGAAAAAGTGTGTTTTTTGCATAAAACTTCCAATTTTCCATTTGTAAGAGGAAGATTGTTCTCTAAAAGTCTCATTTTAAGCCACCCACTGAACAATTTTCCATTTATTAAAGAAATGAGACACAGTCGTCTCAGCTAAAATCTGGTTAAATTTAGTTGGAAAGTGAACATTCAGTCTTTTAGAAGTCTAGTTTTCAACTAGTTGTTGCTTTAACATAATTTCAGAAGCTGAATGTGTAAATATATTGATTTAAATGAGCAAATCTGCAGCTTAACAGATCGGAAACACAGCAGAGGCTTGAACAAATTCACCGGTTGACACACAAAAAGACAGGAATATAATTCACATACAGATCCAAAAGGACGTCATAAATATGTTTTATGCATTTAAAAAATGGCCGTTGAGTAACAGCCTTGATCTGCTCGTGGCATCTAGAAATGGAGATAAAGAAAAATTTGCATAATGTTTATATAGAAAGTCTGTTAAAATATAGACATTATCCTTAACAGCTCAACATTTGAACCCAATTTGATATATTACATTTCCTTCTTTTTATATTATTGATAGATTTTTTTTTCTGATTTCATACATAAACACACATTTAGGTAAACTGACAATAACTTTCTGTAGTTGAATATTTGGACCTTAATTTAAAGATTTATGCCCATGCACATGTTATTAGTTTTATATTTATTTGTACTTTTATATCGGTAACTTTGGAAACCAATCTGTGTAAAACATAGAATGAAGATTATCTGTTGTGGAATATGTTACTTAAATTTTTACAGTTTTTATTTAGCAGGTGTTATGAAAATGGGCTACAGTTACCTCGACTAGATTGCATTGTCTCTAGTGAACTACAGGCACTTTTAGACCAATTAATTCATATTTTTGTACGGTTATAGCTGTTTTGGTGATGTAATTATGTGATATTTTTGGGCTAAAACTGTATTATATCTCACCTTGATGTAGCTGTGCCAGTGAGAAATGGCAAATTAAATTACTTTAACACAATATATGTACTTCTGTTGTTAATCTTAGATATTTACAGCCATTTATGTGAAAAAAATAATTTAGGTAATATCAATCACTCAATCTTTATTTGTATAGCACTTTTCATCCGATGAAATCGCACCACAAAGATGTCATATGACTCGGGTAAAGGTAGTCTATATTTAGCTGGAGAAATCATGTCCAGTGCTCAGTAGAATGCAAGGACTAATTAATTATTTGTCATTTATTATGTAAATATCAGATATGTTGACAGTTGAATAATTGGTTTGAATATTATTTTGAAGAAAAAAGTGACAATTTTCTGATTCCAGCTTCCTAAATGTGAATATTTTATGGTTTCTGTCCCCATCAATGACAGTAAACGGAACATCAAAATACTAAAACACCAAAATACTATTGATTAATCAAGAAAATTATTGACAGAATAATTGAAAAAAAATCATTAATTGCAGCCTTAGATGCTTAGTTAAAAACTTTTCAGGTCAAACTATAAATTTTGGGTCATTCAGACAGAATGCTTTACCAAATAAGAAGCAGAAAACTGTCCATCAGCTGCAGATCAAGTGTGTGAAGCAGCACCTGAGTCGTGTGTGTGCCGAGCCGTCGCTGTGTGTCCTTTTGTGCGTCTGTGTGCTTGACGGGCTGCGTACATGTTATTTGTTCACGTGAAAAAGGACAGAGCCTCAGAGAAAATGGGATGCAGGTGACTGCAGGCGGTGGCGGCTGTCTCAAGTGCTCCACTAGGTGTCTGTCAGCGATGAGGCCTATCGCCGTTTGTTGCCAATCCTATCAGTGTGAATGGCAACGTCCCCAGAAGGGCACGACGGAGCCTCAGAACATCCCAACAATAAATTAGGCAGATAACAACGCCGAATGCTATTCCTGACAAGTGGCTTGCTATTTTATCATTGTCCAGCTGACACCATCCACCGTGCCAAGCTGACATCGGTTCAAACCACATCAGGCTTTGTGGTGAAGCCATCTGCACTGAAGGACTCGATGAAAAAAGAAAGAAGAAGCAAAGACTCAAGGTTATGGAGCCACAGCAAATAATAGAAAAACTAACATTCAGTGACACAAATACAAAAACACAACAACAAGCCTCTAATTGGAAACCTGTCTACATTGTTCGATCTACAGACAGCTTATAAATGACTGTGAAGTATAAAAAAAACCTCTGATTTCTCTTTAAAAAGTCAGACAGCAAAGCATAGATCCAACCTAGAGATTAAACATGCTGAAAGCAACGCTGTAAAAAGCTGTAAGTATAAAATAAAAAGATTTTAACTGTAATCTTAAACTGTAATTTACTGATTTTCCCTGCTTTTTTAAATTAAAGACAATACTTTGTATAGTCAAGAAAAAACATTAATTTACATGCTGACAATTTAATAAAACTGTAAATAACATTCATATCCAGAATCTATATTTTGACAAATACAGGAGGTCCTCGACTTACGTTGTTTCGCTGTTAAGTCAGAACTGATTATAGACCTGTCCTCTGGTTAACGTAGAGTGGTTTGTCGCTCCGTTGGAACTGGTTCAGTGGAACTGGTTGGCGAGTGGAGCGGATGAATATTGTTTGTACAGTAGTCACGCAGCGCTTTAAAACGACTTTGTTTACATTTGCCGCCACATTGGATTATATTATGTTTGCTAACTTCATTATGGCGCCCAAGCATAAGTCAGACTTACAGTTACAGTACAGACTTACAATTTTCGCCGGTATTTTCCTACCAAGTTGTGTTTCAGTGTGAGCTAATGACTGTTTTGGTTTCTGTAGTTGTACAAATATGTAAACTGTCAAAAAATGTCTTCTCGATGAAAGTTGTGCTACTTCTGCCACCTCCATACAGAAGACTGTACTGTTTGTGAGGCAACAGTTTCAGCGCATAAGTTGATGTAAAATCATAGAAACTGTCTCAGCAGAGTTATGTAATGATCGGCATTGGTTTGTCTGTCTGTTCGCAACATTACTCAAAAACGGACAAACAGATTTAACCCAAAAAATGTTGTTGCCTTGTCTGAAAAAAGTTCAAAAATTCAGAAAAAATTTCCCCAAATTTATAAAAATTTGCAAAATCTTCAGGAAGAAAATTCCTGAAAAGTTTCCCTCATAAGTTTTATTTTTTAAAATAAAATAAAAAAATCTCCAAATTTGACAGCAAAATTCACTGGATTTTGGTTGATTTTTTTTCTGAATGTTCTTAAACATATTTTTGTTTTTTTCCACCAAAAAATGTTCAAAAACTTTCTAAAAAAATTTTGAAAATGTGGAAGTTTTCACTGTGAAAATATAATTTTTTCCCCACATTTTTAAAACTTTAAAACGTGTCAATTTGACCCAAAGGACGACAGGAGGATTAAATGAAATTTTCAGGGAAGGTCAGAAATGACACAAGGACCAAGTGATTAGATTTTGGCAGTGATGCGACTTATAGTCTAGATCCACGACGCCACGTCAGCTGCTTGTTGATGATCACATGATTGCGATCCCGCTACAAATCTACCGCCTTGGACTCATCGGGACATATCCGTAGGAAATGATACAAGGAATGAGCAGTCTTGGTGGAGTACTGCGCTCTGACGGCTTTTTAGTTTAGATTTTTGTTTTGTTGTGCTATAAAGGTCAACAGGTTTATGTTTGAACTGACAATCTGCTTCCAGTCTTTATCCTAAGCTAAACTGACTGACTCCTGGTTTTAGCTCAATATTTAAAGCACTGGAGTGGAATGAATCGCTCATCTAACTGAAAGTCAATAAACCTATTTATAAAACTGTTCCGCTCTTCCCTGAAGGCAGACTATATGGATTTTTATTAAAGATTTTACGGCAAAGTTTATTTTATAACAGTTTTTTTAAAGCTGGTATAGGCACATATTGGACATTATTAAGCAAAAATTCTTTACGAACCTTTGAACATACTGTAACTCAAGTAGTCTGAGAGGAAACTAGACTTCTGCACTGCTTGGCTTCGTTTTCAGAAAAACCATGTCAATCACAAGGTTGTTCACCCAGAATAGGTTATATAGTAAAAAGACCAACAAAGAAAGAAGGTGGTGGAATGGGTAAGATGGAAAACTTCGAGTGCGATTTTGAATCTCACATGTGGTAAGTAGATGTTGTATTTTAGTTTGACTATTTTTTTGTTCCTGCTCATGTGCTGGATTTCCAAATTCTGGCTCATTTTTTTTGGTCTATTCCCAATTTCTGCTTACTCCAGCTTTAATAACTGTATTGAGCTACATGTATAAAATGTATCCTACAGAACTGAATGGTTCATTTTTCATGTCACCGTCTGCTGTGGAGTTCATGTTCAACTGCTACCTGTGGGTTTTGTTTTTTTGCACTTAGGTTGGTTTATCCCCTTCCAAAGACATGGATGGTAGAATAATTGGTGACTCTAAACTAAAGCCGGTATATGCTTCCGCTCCCTGAAGCCCTCTACAGGATAAAACAGGCATAGCTAACAGACTGATGGAAACAAAAAGCATTAAAGCTTTCAAATCACTCTACTGTGTATCAAACTTACATCATCGGATTTATTTTCTTCCCAAGAAAATATACCCCTCCCATCCTAAGATGAATAAGATGTAACACCATTGCTTGCAGGCACTACAGCTCACCTACAACTACTATATACATGGTTTTTAGTAGTTTTTTCCTCACAAAAAATCTATTCTGGCTCTAAATGGCATAAATGTAACTTTATACAGTCTACCCTCAAACACTATAAAAGTACATCGTGCCAAACATTGGCAAGTTGCAATATTGGAGAGATTTAGCCACACATCTTGCAACTAAAGGCTGATTCTGAAGAAGATAATTATGCAGAAAGCTGCATCCTGCAAGCTGACAGGATTTGTCTTTTAGGTTTGTTACATATGAAGCCCCAAAGGTCTGAGTCTGTGTCCATAACGTACAGTTATGGTGGCGGTTTGCTCAGAACATGTTTTCTAGCATATAAAAAATACAATACAGACATGTTAACAAGCTAGAAACTTGCTATTATCAGCACTACATGTGCACAACGCTGTGACTAAACATCCTGATGGTGCAAGAACTGCAAAGAAAACTCAGGTGCTGCCTTTAATGCTCACTCAGGCCTCCAACCTGAGCTCCGACGGTGAAAACTGCTGAGCATCCTGCAGCTGCTATGCTAATCGACAGCACTGAGTAAAAGTTAGTGTGCATGACAGCCAGTTTCTGTGATGTTTGTTTCCTCTGCGCTCAGATCTCTCGGGGAAAGCAGCTTCCTGAGAGCTGCAACCAGCAGCAGCGCTGAGCGGTGACACCATTCCAGTGAGTGATGGTCTGTCTGACAGGGCGTCTGTCACCAGGAGAGCCGACCAGCTCAACAGTCTCTCAGCAACTGACGACTTCCTCCCGTTGCCACGGGGATAAATATTGTCACCGGTTGGTTTTAATTTCACTCCGTCTACTGGATAGTTTGTCAGCCGAACCTCTTGATTGCGGTCTCAAAAGCATTTTCGTCCACTGTTTGACAAATCCTCCTGTTCTCTAACTGGAAGGGCCTCAGTGGTGATTTCTGGCTTTTGGTCTGCAATCAAAGCATGCTGTAAAAAATAATAATTATTTTTTAACTGTAGTTTTTTGAACAATTGATTGTTGTTTTATAGATTTAGCCGGTTTTGTTTAATTACTGATAATAACTAACAAAATCACAGAAAAAAGCCTTAATTTACACATTAAAAGAAAAAGGAAAACAAATAAACTGTAAATAACAACCTAAAGTCTTTTTTTTGCCATATTATGTTGTTTAAATCAACAGAAATATCCATATTTTATGGATATTTGCTTTTATTTTGAAGGAAAACATTTTTTAAACTAATTTTACAGATTTTCCCTTTCACTCAATGACATAAAACATCAATTGAAATGAAAGGTCTTCCATTTCATGATAACTATAAAACAAGCGAGCTAGTAAAATTGCACTATGTTTATTGTATTGAAATCAGCGAAAACATTATTTCACAGATATTTCCCTGCTGTTTTAATTAAAGAAATGTGTATATTAAGGATGGTTAGCACTGTCGCCTTGCAGCTACCACCTTATTTT
This sequence comes from Acanthochromis polyacanthus, assembly GCF_021347895.1. Taxonomy (NCBI): domain Eukaryota; kingdom Metazoa; phylum Chordata; class Actinopteri; family Pomacentridae; genus Acanthochromis; species Acanthochromis polyacanthus. The sequence goes on from NC_067128.1 coordinate 6,354,111, forward strand.
TTTGGATAGATTGCATTATTTTCACAGAGTTCAACCATTTTTTGACAGTTTTTTTTCTTGTACATTTGCTGCTTGAATTTAACTGTTTTTGAATGGATTTTTTTACAGTGTAACTTGTAGCTCACATGTAAATACATCTCATCTGCCATTTGAATAAACACATGTGCTTGTATCTGTAGATTGAGCGTTCACGGCTCGCCCGAAGCTCGAGGGTGCACCTTGAACTTAAACCTCACAATACTTTGCAAATAAGATTAGAGCAATTTAATTAGGCAGAAAGCCACAGTAATAAAGCCATTAAATTAGTCGCTGGTGCAGGGCAGCAGTGGCGAGGAATCCCACTAATTAACCTGTGTCTCTAGACTTCCACAGTCAAGCTTGTCATAGCGACAAAGCCTCGATGCTGCAGTGACCCCCGATGTCTCGACCTCGTCTGAAGCACTTAAAATCTCATCTTGCTGCAGAATCGGTGGAGTCCATTCAAGTGTGCAACATCCCTTTTTTCCCCCACTTCCAGAGCAAAAGGTGGCGACCTGGGCAGGTGTAGCTAGCTACGACTGAACTCAAGACTGATTGAAATACCGTCTGATTTGCTTTAAAGTTATATTTAATCTTTGCGCCTCCAACTGGTGATTATTCCACAAATTTATCTGCTTTTTCTGCACAACCTCAACATGACCTTTATGCGAGAATAATAATAACACTGTGTTCTGTGTTGCTGAACAGAGTTTCTTCTTTCAGCGATTAAGCTGCCGGTAGATCAAGCGGCTGCCGTTCGTCTGACTCGGCTGACCCACAGCCGAGCCCGAAGCAGCTCAAAGTCACAAAGACGGGAGAGTAAAAATAAATCTAAACTCGAAAATGAGAGTTCAGCTCGGTTGCAGAAATAACATCACCTTGTGAGTCCTTAACTAGTCAGAAAGAATCTAACACCTAAGAATCATTTGATATTTTTGTCTTTCTCAGAAGGAGCACATGAAATCCCAAAAATGAAAGGGATTGAAAGGCATGTTGTCTTTCAAGAAATTCAGAGCCAGAAACTGGAAAAACAGAAAGAATTATTGGGTTTTTGATCTTTCTGATGGTCTAATCATGTGTGGCGTGTGAGAAAACTGACCGTATCTAAGTTTTAAGTTATTGTGGACACTTTTTGAGTAATTTTTTGCCAAATTTTAAGTAATGTTGGAAATTTTGTGTTACTTTGGACAAGTTTGAAATAATTTTGGATAACTTAAGACAGAGAGGAACAGAGAACATACTGGATCAGTAAAACAAATGCAGCATGGCTTAAAAACAGTGTAAATATTCAAATATCTATAGCATTTGGTTCCACTATTTTTCCAGTATTGGTAGCACCAATGGGCACTTGAGAGACTCAAAACTGAACTCGATTTTTTTCCCAAAAGATTCAAAAACTGGGATTTTTAACCAATTGTGAGAAATTTTGGACAAATTTCAAGTAACTACAGACAATTTGAGTTATTTTAGATAATTGCAGATTCAGTTTTTGGACAGTTTTATGTTATTTTGAGCATGTTTTAAATCATTTTGGACAATTTTAGACAAAGAGGAACAAAATTAATGCAGCATGACCCAAAAACAGTATACAGAGGAGATATTGGAAGACGCATTTGGCATGGTGAGACAACTTTATAGTTTGTAAAGGCTGAAAAAAATTAAATATTCTAACATCTATACCATATGGAGCCAGGTTTTTTTTTTTGCAGTATTGGTGACACCTGTGGCTACATGATTCCAGACTTTTTCCAATTTTTGCTATATAAATAATCAAAGAAGTTCAACTTTGACATTATAAGACACTTTGAGTTCTCTCTCCTTTTAGTCATGGTCGTGCTGTTTCCATAGAGATGCAGGACTTTGTACTGCAGTGAAAAATGACCCTAAAATGAGGGGAAAAAACCTCACAAGAAACTGCTTGGGGTTTGAAGGGTTAATTATGTAACCTGCTCACATCCTCCTACAACTGCAGCTAGAGGGCAAACTAGCACAGAAAACTGTTTCAGTGCAGCTCTCAGAGGGATGGAGGTTAAAGATGTGGGTACTTGAGATCTGAATGTTACATGAAAATGCCATAAGACATAAATGAAGTATGCTGAGCTGCAGCACTGTACAATACCGTACGCGCTTTAGGGTGTCACCTCGATGCAGTATGAGAACAACATGACATTTTTTCCTCTATTTTTAAACCGGCGAGAGGTACACCTTTCAGTTTATTTCATCCTGACGTCTCATCTCCGATGCTCGCACACGAAGCCTCGGCGAGAATCAACAAGACATAAAACGTGACATCTTAAAGATTCAACACGAAGGTCTGAGTGGCACTCATGTTTCTGTTGCTCTTTGACTCGCCCATCCGTTTTGGGTGGGTAGTGTTTCTGGCATGTGTCGGCTGACTGCAGCACCCATGGGACTGTGCCTAGCCCCTGGCATTGTCATTCTTCATTGATCAGAGGGGAGAGGCTAACAAGGTCTCCAGGCTACAAGCTGCTGTCCGCCTGCTGCTGGAAACCTGCTCCTACTGCTCAATCTCGGCTAGGCTTTTCATGCCGTCTGACTCGAGACGGCGTTAAGCAGGCCGCCTTACGCAACACCTCGGCTTTATGAGCCTCATTTCCGTAGTTACAGTAATCACTTCTATCAGCTATGACGACATACTCAGCCAAGTGCATTTGTGAAAAGTTAGAGAAGAAAAGGAGTCAAACAGGTTCAGGTTTGAAAATGAAAACAGAGACAAGCGAAGTGCTTGAAACTTCCATCACAGTGCCTCACTGCACTTTGTGTACACAGTTTTTCTTTCAGTTTTAAGCTCAAATAAATTGGTGTACATGATCTGGCTCAACTGTTGGCTCGTCTAAAACCTCATAACCTCTGTCCTAACATTCTGTGCTGTCTTCACATGGTAATAAACGAGCCAATAGAAACCCACAGATTAGTTCAAGGACTGTTGGAAAGTTGAAAATCTGATGATTCTTTGTTTTTACAGTGTTTAGCTCATAAATGGTGTCATTTTGGTAATCAAATAAAATAATGTGGTCATTGATACGTTTTAGGATTCAGAGTCCACACCATTTTAAGTGTTCCTTGTGAGGACAAAAATATCCAGTTATTCTCAGATGTCATGTCATGTCTGCGAGGACCCACCAGGTGACGTTACTGCATCAGTAATTATAATCCAGTATTATACATATGCCATCTTGCATAATAACTGCTTTCATTTTTGGTACTTTGACTGAAATAGTTTTGTAGTTTTACTTACATTTTTCAGGGTTCCATCTTGGGCCCAACCCTATTTTCCATCTTCATCAATGATGTTGCAAAAAGCTGCTGGCAGTTCTCGGATCCATTTGTACGCCGATGATACCATCTTATACTCAGCTGGCCCTTTACTCCACTCTGCAGCATCTCCTCTTCAGATCAACCTCACTTCTGTTGAGCAGTTGTTTCACAACCTCCACCTCAGCTTTAACATCAGTAAAACCAAATGTTATCATCTTTGACAGGGGGAATGTTGCATCCAGCTCCCTCACGATCAGCTGTACGGATGGCTCGCCTGTGGAGTACGTCACATCTGATAAATATCTAGGCTTCTGGCTGGATTCATCCTGGTCTTTCATCACACACATTAACAACCTTCTGACCAAATTCAAAATCAGACTAGCTTTCCTCTTCTGCAACAAAGCCTCCTTCACTCATGCTGCCAAACACATCCTCGTCATGATGACTTACGATTCTGGATTACACCTACATCATTTAGAACATGGCCCCAAGTACCGAGCTCAAAAACTGGACGCTCTATCACTCAGCCATCCGTTTTGCTTTAACACACCCTTCCACACTCACCACTGTGATCTGTATAAATTGTTGAGGTGGCCCTACCTTCATGCCTGGCGGCTTCACCAATGGTTTAAGTCAGTTTTGGGCAAGACACTTCCCTACCGGTCCTCTCTTCTTCACCTCGCCCATAATTCATACTGTAGGTCTTTACAGCAGCTAACGAGTGGAACACCTTACAAGGCAGCCTCTAACTTTCAACTTTGACTCCACTCTCCAAGCTTAAACTCCAACAGATTGCATTTGACTGTTGCTTCTGCCTCACGCACATTTTTTCCCATTCACATACATGAGCTCCCATGCTTCTTATGTGTTTACTTTTGTTCTTTGTTATGTTTATGTCTGTTTGTATCTGTAGTTTACACGTGTATTTGTTCCTGAAATGTGTTTTACACTCTAGTACTTTTACTTGTACTACCTCCACTTCTGGTGAACACTGAGTTTGAATTACATTACAAAGCCTCCTTTGCAGGTGTATAACACATGGATTATAAATACATGTGGAGTAAGTGCCATTCAAATCCGAGCGACTCTCCGTCCTTCCTCCTGTTCTGCCCTCCTGCTCCGTCTCGGTCCTCCTGCAAGTAAAGTGATCCCTACTAAAGTAAAATGACCATTAGCAAAGGCACCCTGCCATCATGGATTTAAGCGAAGTTATGTACAGAGCATAGCTAATTAGATTTCCTCCACATCGTCAAATCCAGTGTGCTGATCCTAGCCCTCTTACCTGCAACCTGCATAGCAATCATCCCTCCCTCTGACCTACTCTGCCGACCCGCCGCTTGCCCTCTTCTCTGCCTACTTCCTCATTAGTGTGTAGCTTTCAATGAGGAAAATCCATTAGTAATCCTATCTCACACAGCATGAACCTGGATTTTTCCACTCCTTCTTTATCTGCAAGTCCTTCTCTGCATGCGCACTTTTAAAAGCTCCCTTTTCACACCGACATGGTTTCATTGTCGCCGTCACTATTCTCACTCCTGGCTCTCTGTTTGTCTCTCGCCGCCGCTTTATAAGCTTCATTCCCTCTTCTTCCATCCGCATGTCTCTGAAATGCCCAGAGAACGACTCGCTGACTCCCACGCAGCTCCTCCTCCGGCACACGGTGCATCAGGGCTGGGTGAAATCCTGGTCAGAAAATGTCTCTCCTGCTTGGATCTAAATTGGCCAGTCGTGAACCCGGAGCTTCAGAAGTTGGCCCGTGGTAACGAGCGCGAAGAGGTGAAGCCCCAACAATACGCAGCGCCAATCACTCATTAAGCTAGCTGGGGAACTTTGCTGCTCGCAGGGCGGCGAGGAGGATTGTATGAATATTCAGCTGTACATATGTCTCACGTGAATATTTATGTCAACCAAACGAGAAGAGTGATTGCAGTATCGGAGTACACAGATGGCTGAGAGGCATGACTTGGGGAAGCCTTGTAATGAATTATAGCATTTTCAGCATGAAAAAGGCAAAGATATGAGATTCTGCAGCCTGGAGTCACTGTATACATCCTGCACTGGGTTAGGAAACATAACAAAGAAACGCAGGGAGCAGCGAGGAATGCAACCTGATGGGGTAATCATACAATTAATCTATTTGTTACCTGTGTCACCCGGAGCTACATGATACAAACTAGACTAATTTACACCAATTAGGTTGCTGTGATAGAGCCACGTTCTCTTCATCTTTGTCCCCTAATTAGTTATTTTTATGCTGCAATTTTTCCTAATTGAAAACGTCAGGAAAATGTGTTTAGCGCAAACAAAGCAGAGCTAATTGTGCTTGAAACAACGGTAGGCGTGAGAAATGAATTAGCCTGGATGACATGTATGTGTGAATTCAGTGTGTGTGACTGTGTGTGTTGGTGTGTCTTGTATGTATGTGGCGAGTCAGGGATTGTTTGCTGATTGAACTGACCAGCTTTGCTTTAAAAGACCACTGAAGTGATGCTGCATGTTTAGCTCATTATTTACTGCTGGAACTTCATTTTACAAACCTAATAGATTTGTATTCAACCAAAAAGTATCTCTTTTGACTGAAAATACATCAATTCTTCAACCGATCTGTTGGCGATGGGTAAAAAAAAAATCTTCACGGTTCCTCTACCTGCTGCCTTATTAGCTTAAATGACTTAAAAACAATCATATAAAGCTAATATTTGCAGAATATTAAAGCATTTCAACTGTTATTTTAAGTCTGTGTGCTTCTCTATGTTCATATGAGCTGTGTGACTTCTTGTCCATCTGTTTGAACAAAACACAGCTACACTGAGGACTTCTTTGACATGGTGCTAGTTAGTTTAAAGCCGACTTCAGTCAAAATGAAGTAAATGTTAAGGGTCAATATGTAATTGAGGGACTTTTGAAGTCCATGGGATATAACTTGCATACATCTTTATTAAAAGTTAAAAAAAAAGGTTTTATCTTCATTATGATCACGTCTTTACAAATTTCATAATTATTTATGATGGAAACAATCACTTATTAATAAAAAATGACTAGATATCACTAAAGTGTCAACTAAATAACCATTCAAATTAACAATAACAACCACCTTCTAATTAGCTAAACTACAATAAAATGAGCTTATTCAAAAGTAGTTTTGATTGTGTTCTTTAAATTAAGTTGAGATAATCATGACAGATATTTCTTTTTTTCACAATATATCAAATTTTCTATGGAAAATAACAAATAAATCACTTCCAACTAAGTTATCAATTACAAAAACACCTCTCAAGGAAGTGTGTTAATTCCAGATCACATGACCTGCTCCACATGATGTCATTTCCTTGTGAGGAAAAGACTGGCCAGACTCCAAGGCTTTCCGAGTTTTTTAATATAAAGTAGTGGATTTATAGCATGTCAACAGGTTTACTAAAATATCTTTATAAATAAGTTTCAATTTCAATTTTACTCAATTCTATATATAATATTTAGAAGAATCTTTCTGTAAAAATGCCATGTGGTGTTTGGTTATATAGTCATGTTAATTTTATGCCTGAAAACAACAAAAAAAATGACAACTATGATACAAAAAAATCCCACAATTCTATATTAACCCTTAAATTAGTTCAAAGGTGTCTCTCCTTTAACCTCCTGGATCACCATGGTAACAATGCTGCACAGCTAACCTGATCTAGAGGAGGCTCTGCTCACAGTTTTGAATTTAAATCAGCTGCAAGAATTCTTTTCCTCATGATTATTAGATGAGGGAATGTGTTTTATCTGCAAACCTGCCGAGCTGTACGTTACTAAGTGGTGACCTGTAGTTTCAGCATCACACACTGTATGTATTGCATTGTCCACGGGAACCTAAATGTTAGTGATGTCGAAAACCTTAAATAAGTTTTTATACTTGGTTCTAATTAGCTGCCACGTCCGTTTTCCACTGCTGGTACTGCAACAGATATTTATCAATGAGAATATTCAACCAATGGCATTAGTTTTGCTTTTATTTGGCCAAAACTGAAGTGAAATCCATCATTATGAGACAGAGTCAGACCTACATGCACTTCTTCAATATCATGTTTAAATATATGAAGGTTATAATTTGCCACCTTTAATGTGCAGCAGTCAGTTAGAAATAAGCAGGTGCATTGACCAATAAAATAAATATATTAATATATGACTAACAGTTTTCTACAGTCAATCCTCTATTGCATGATTTGCAGTAGCAGCACTTCTTCATAACTCTTCTTTATAACAACCTATTGAGTGAAGTCCCACAGTTCTCTCCATTGATTAAATCTATGATGCACAGTTTCTATGGTTACTTCATTTGATATTGTGACCATAAACTAAGCCTTAATTTTCCCATGAAATTTCAGACTTGGTGGCAGTGTCAGTTCTGTAGCCATTACATTGTGGAATCAATATCCTCTTCAGAACAAGAAGATAAAGCAGAAAACAAACAAACAAAAGGTCTATATGCCACTTTGAGACACATCTGAAAATCTTAAACCCATAGCAGCTCCACACATCGTCGTACAATGTTAGTTTTTCCTGTCTCTCTTCTTGTTAAAAAAAAAAGTCACATTTCTCTGAGGACTGAGCAGCAACCAGTTCAATTATTAAATCACATTCATGCTCTCCTTTCTGCAGTGTCTCTGTTTTTCTAATTTGAGCAACAAGCTTTGGAAACATCCCATCCTTTTTTTTAGTGATTAAAGCATCTTGGAATTCAACATCGTAAAGAATGTCCCTAATTGCAAGTCATTTCTGTGTGACACCAGGGAAAAGGAAAGAAAACAAAGGCCACTATAAATTTCTCTTTATTTTCAGCAGATTTCTAACCTTCTGCACCTTCAGGTTCATTATCAAAGTGCACTGCCATGAATGGACACAAAAAGGCAGAAAACCGACTGGTTCCTCAAGCATCTGGATCTGAAGGAACACAACATTAATATCTTCTTAAAAAATGACCCATAAGATTGTGTCTGAACATATTTTCCTCACAGCAACCAAGAAGAGGCGACTCTACAACGAGCTGTCACTTCGGTCGTGCTCAGATATCGACTACGCCCCGACCTAACCTCGTCATTCCCCTTCTGCAACCAGCTCACTTGGCCCTTCTTCCATTTTACACTCTCAGGGGTTAAACGCACATGGCCTTTATTCAGTCTAGCCTTTGATCATGCAGATAATGACTTTAGGGAGCGAGTTAAACCGAGGGGACTCGAGGAGGCTCCGTTCGCATGACAGCCAGCAGGCGGATAAAGAGACGTCGGCTCTGCCAGGGTGACAAGCTGAAGGCGTTCACATTCTGCAGGCGGCATCTTAGAACGCGATGTGCACCCCATTTAAAAACACAAGGCGGAGATGTGCGTTTGTTCGTGTGTACATCCATGTTACAATCGGTGGAGCAGCATGAGTTTACAGCAGGAGAACGGAGTGTGGATGTTTCTGCTGAATTGTGTAATATTCACATTTGAAGCTACGGGCAAGGTCAACCCTCCAATTATGTCATAAAAACAGACAAACTCAGACTGGAAAGTACAGTAGTGCTGCAGCTGTCCCTGAATCTGCAAACTGTACGTGTGTACTGTAGTTTTAGTGCATGAATAGTAATGGAGGTCACCTCGCATAAAGTCACAACAAGGCAGAGCGGTTCTGACACACACTTCTATTAACTCTAAAATGTCAGAGCAAATTTACTCGTTCTCTGTCTCCCTATATTTCATGCCCTCTTTCCTCCTGCTGCTGTCTTTGTGCTTGCACAGGAAATTTAGCGCGATGCTCTTTCTCCAGGGGCGATACAATTTCCTTCTTCTTACACTCGAGTCCTCCAGTCAACATGCCTCACTCCAAATTATATCTGGGCGATGTCAGACCTCACGCTCATTACTGGTTTTAATCACAGAGGGAGCGAGGTGGCTTAGGTATGCATGGGGGAGAAAGTGGCTGTCAGGCAGGCGGAAGCACATGCAAATTGAAGCCTTATTTTACCTTGAAACTTGGGTGATTTGAGACTGTACACTTCTTATAACTCTAAACTTGAAATTAAGTGGAAAGGCACTTGAAGGGGTTTTTGTAGATCTTTTTTGTGCTGATTTTGTGAAGCTGAACCACTCAACATCAAAGATTTTTGCTGACATCCAGCTTTGCCTTCCTACTCTTCAGATTTTAAGGATAAGTCTGAGGTTTTCTCTGTTTTACTTGTCGACAACAAAGCCAATAATGACTTGATCTCAACTAGTATTGTCTGTGCAGTCAAACTCTGTACAGTTCCAGCTTTTGTAGACACATAAATAAACCCCACTGCTGCACTGACAGACATATAATGATGAACATTGTACTTTATTTTGGACCAATCCCATATAAACCTTGGTGCTGCGATAAATACTGATAGGCCACCAAATATGGACTCTATCAGAAAATTCACTTTTGCACTTGGTTGCAACAAATTACAGCTTTTAAAGTAAGTCATGTTGCCTTGTTTCAAAAGATAAACTATATCAAAGAAATTCCCATTTGGTGAGAATCCATTTTCACTGTGTTTTGTGTGTTTTTAATAAACTTTGAGGTATATATGCATAAAAAGGTGTTAAGATATGAAGGTGTTTAAGTTAAATCCCCTGAGAACTAGTTTGCCTCCCAGCAGAATTCAACCAAGGAGTTATCTAACACCAAATTAACCAACTGTCATTCAGCTCTCACAGCTGTGAGCTGTCAGTCACAAATGCAGAGAGAGTTTTCTTCCTGAAAAGGGCGTTGTGGCGATGGGCGTGGGAGAGCTCAGCTGCAGAGGGGAGAGGTGTGGAGGAGAGTGCGTGGAAGCAGCGTCAGGGTAATTAGCGCAGCTGGCACCAATTAGACTCACCTGATTCTCTCGGCAGCAGCAAACTGGAGCAGAGGACAAAAGACAGACGGACAGAGAGGACGAGAGAGACGCACGAGTGAAGGATAGTGGACAGGACGAGGTCTGGTGGAGTGGGCAGCTTACCGGACGAGATCCTGTGGAGAGCTGGGCTGCCGTTGGAACTGGTTACCGGAAGAGAACCGGCGGAGAGCCGGTGGACATTGAGACTGTTACCGGACGAGGTCCGGTGTAGCGCCGGGCAAGGAAGAGAGACTGTTTTATGTTGAGACTGCGTAGTGAATAAAATACTTTGTTGCATTGGCCGAACTGCCGTATTTATTGTCCCGAGTAGACCCACGGACAGGTTCACCTGTTGCAGGCGTAAAGAGCAGCAGCTCATTAATTTTCAGAGCAAAACAGCCCATTTACAACAGCCTTAAAACCAGGGATTATGCAGTAATGGTGAAATTTTTGCAGTATTCTGAGCTAAAAAAAAAATTGTAAAACACACCATAGACACAAATAGACTTTGATTAATTCACTGAAAAGAAGCACAATAAGGAGCCTTTAAAGGTAAAGTAAGCGACTGGAATTCAATACGTCAAATTCAATCTGGCTGTCCACTCGTGGCGTGTTCTAGAAAAAAATTTGGCGTTTGTTTGTATTGACATTTAAGGTTTGTTGATTCATCAAGTCAGCTAAAGCATCGAGCAACAAGACATCCCACCTTAAAAGTTCCCTGTAGTTGTCTTTGACAGTGAATGAAATCATGTTTTCTGTAATCTTCACATTACAGTAAAGATGGAAAGGTAACAAAATATTCTTTTATTTTTCTGAGCAGCTATAATGGAAATAAAAAACACAAGAAAGTAATTAAAAACCTATTGGAAGACCTTACCTCAACTTGTTTACCTAATTTATCACTATTAATGCCAGAGTTTATCAGTGATGGAGTCTGTTTTGCTGCAACACATTTATTTACAAAAGGTTCATTAGGCTACTGGCAGTCAGCCTGCTTTACTAAAAGGGCCGAGTTGCTCAAAACTTGTGTGTAAAATGTAAATCCACAAACGTGGAATTAAGATTCACTAAAGCTGGTTGGATCTACAAATAGAAAAAAATATTCACAAATATCTTTTTGAAAGTTTTAATGATAGGAGGATATTAACAAATGTTTTTCATTTATTTGTAAATTATTTTAATATATTTACAGAAAATTTGTTTTAATCAGTGGAAGTTGTTAATTTGAAGACTTTTTTACATTTGCAATATATTTGTGAGTTTTTGTGTTCGTGGAAAGTGTTTTATTTACAAATCCCACATTTGCACACAGATTGTCATTTTGTCTCCATAAATAATACTCAGACAAATTAGGCTCTATGAATATAAATAATAATAATTTAAATTTTTCATTTGACGAATAAGATACTGAGACAATACCGACATAATCCTTTAAATGGGAGTATTAAGCAGTTCTTTTAGTGAATAAATTAGCTGCAACATGATGACTTTATGAACTCATCATAAAATCAGTCCAACATTTGCTTTTGTCTAACAGAGACAAATGCTCTGGTTTGTCTGTAATTCTTTAAACAAACAACAATGATTTCGGAATTCATCAACAGTGACTCTGCAAAATAACGTTGGCGAGAAATAGAAAAAATATTCGCAAATATCTTTTTTGAAAGCTGTAATTGTGGAACTTGTTTGTTTGGTTAAACACATAGCACTACAGCGCTGTGCCAGTACTGTAGAATGGTCGGACTGCACCTCGTTATCATTTTGATTTAGGAGGTCAAACTTTCCTGGCTTGGCTGTATTTCTTCAACACAGTAATCTTGACATTCCACATAGGTTTATTTATGACCGTAAATCTGTATATTATACAACCTGCACCCCCTGGTGTTCAACGCATTTCATTACGGATAGACTGCAGCCATAGGAAAGAGGCTAATCAGTTCATTCTGCCCCGTTTAATGGAATATGTGCATAAAGTATCATTGCCACTAAAATGGAACCAATAACACATGGAATAAGTGAGGAGGTTATTCTGCCACATCTGAAGCCAGTTTGGTGAAATATTTTGTTACAGGACGTGAACTTCTACAATATACGTGTCCTCTGTATGCTACACAGCTAGCATGTTGTTGAACTACTTTCTTTTGTAAGTAAACATTTACATGATTTGACTGTCAAAATAGTCAAATGACTGAATAGTCTATTAGCTTATTCATTTTCCCACTTCATGCTGCACAGACAGTCCAGTATCCATCCATCCATCCATTATCTGTACACTGCTTAATCCATCCATCCATCCATTGTCTATACACCACTTTATCCTCACTGGGGTCGCGGGGGGTGCTGGAGTCTATCTCAGCTGACTCGGGTGAAGGCAGGGGACACCCTGGACAGGTCACCAGTCTGTCACAGGGCTACATATACAGACAAACAATCACACTCACATTCACACCTACGGGCAATTTAGAATAATCAATTAACCTCAGCATATTTTTGGATGGTGTGAGGAAGCCGGAGTACCCGGAGAAAACCCACGCATGCACAGGAAGAACATGCAAACTCCATGCAGAAAGATCCCAGGAAGGCCGGGACGCGAACTGGGGATCTTTCAGCTACAAGACAAAAGTGCCACTATTCCACTGTGCAGCCCCAGTCCAGTATCGTAATCTGTAAAGTAAAATTTTTCAACATACTCAAGGACTTGGGGAAAAAAACCTCCCAAAAAGTTTCGCTAACCCATCGGAGATCATGGGCATTCTCACTGGAATGAATGGATTTCATTTCAAGTTGTATACGTGCACAAAGGTGTGTGGAAACGAGGCATTAGGCCAGTCTTCCTTCAAAATACTGACAGGGAAACCTGCCTTGGTGGAACATTTGCACACAAGGAAGCAAACGTTGTTCGTAAAAAAAGGCTCATTCCCCAAAAGTACCAAGCAGGTCTGCCTTATTGCATTATCCTCATCACAACTTTCCATTTTCAGCATGTAGGTCATTGCTTGGAGGTTGTTGTTTTCAGTAGTGAAGGAGATTTTGAAAACAGTAGCACACAGATCGCAGTCTGACTCACCAGATGTCCACGTATACCTACAGTCCACATCTGGTGAGTCAGACTAGTGATGAGCTAAACAACACGGAAAACACAGAAAAACACATTAGCTCAGTGTAGGTTCTGGTCTATTTATGATTAGTTGACAGTAAGAAATCATCGTAGAAACAGGCCAAGAGATGAGATGAGGCATCGTCACCGTCATTCCTTTATGCCATTGACGTGAACCCCAGGGACTTACTTGTGCGCTTAATCCAAGACTCGAAATGTGGTCATGCATGGTCGACATAGATATGCCACATCCCATATGGGCTTGGACTGCACAGTGGCTCGTTCCCAGGGTGGAAGCCCAGTTTACCGTGCAGATGGCCACAGCTGCGGCACGTTGGCATCCGCTGTGTTCTGCTCTGGGTGACTCTCCCCTGTGCCGGCTCTGGGTAAACGCTGCAGCTGTGGTGAACCTCTGCACTCGTCTCCTCTCACTACTCTGACTCGCTTTCCCCTCGCAAACACACGGGCAAGCAAACAAGCTCCAGGTCTCTGGGGACGCATATCTTCATCTGCGAATTCGGAGAAAAACAAACCGCCATCAGAAAGCAACATATGGCCTGCTTCTAACGGAACACATCTCCCGGGCTCGAACTGATACAGTAACACAAAGGACCCATTGACTCGAGTGTTTTGCACCAGTGTTTGAGCTTCGGGCAGAATCATTTGCCAAATAAAGGAACTTTTTTTGTGTGTGTGTTCAATTTTCACTTCTGCATTGTTATTATTTCTTCTGAGGATGATACGGTTCTTTGCCTCTGCCAGCTTTGAATCCCAAGGACAACTGCAAGATGAATTCAGCGGTGTAGAAGACTCGCAAGACTCCTTTTGTTTATGCATGTAGGTCGGCGGAGAACAAATTCTTATTTACAAGCATAACCTTGGAGGAGAGATTTTTTTTTTCTCCTGAGTGGGAATGGGAGGAGATAAAGAATGACGTCCAGGCAAACAAAAACACTCCACTGTGAGAGACAATATTAGACAGTGATAAACAAAGACATAAATATACAAAAAAAAAAAGAAAGTGCAGAGTGGCAGCAGAAGGAGCAGCAAAAATGGATCAAGGAATAAGTATAAGCACGAAGAAAGGCAGAGCAGCAAGGCCGTAAAGAAATGGTGAGCTGAGACACACTACTATTGATTTTTCTCCATCATCGCCGCATTTGATACTTAAAAACTCCAAATAGACATTTTTTTCCTTCACCTTTTTCACCTGCTCTGCTCCACATATACAAAGAGACAAATCCAATTTCTGAATTACAAGAAAGAGAAAATGGTGCCGTGACAGAAGGCCAGCGGTGACGTGACGCACAGATCGGTGTCTTGTAGGGTTCACGCTGCAAACTCGCTCTCTGGCCGCCTGAAAACAATCGTTTAGTTTGATCCAGCTGCCTCCGACAAAAATAACAGATCAGCGGAGATTTATTGCTCTGACAAAACACACTATATGGCCAAATGTATGTTAACACCCAAATATTGCAGCCATAGGTTACTGTTGACACATAACCTTGGCCATGACTGCTGCTGTAAAAGCCTCCACTCCTCTGTGAACGCTTTCCACAAGTGTTTCGCTGTAGTGATTTGTTCCCACTCAGCCACGGCACCATTAATGAGGTTGGGCACTGATATTGCGCGATAAGGAGATAATGTTACCATTTATCCTAAAGGTGTTGGATTGGGTGGAGGTCGAGGAGCTGTAGAGGACAGTCAAGGTCTTCCCACACCAGACTCCATAAAGAAAAGTACTGCTTTTATGAACCACTCTTTGCACACAGGGTCATAATTATGTGCATGTTAAGTGCCTTTTACAAGCTGTTGTCAAAATGGTCTAAATTTCTGTTGAAACTCAGGAACTGTGCACAAATTCGAACCATGCCTGTTAACGCTGGGATCAGAAAAAGTTTTTCCAGCACCGTGCTTAAGGCTATCCAACCACCCCTACTGCTGTCCACATGCTGGAACTCTTACAGTTGGGCTCCACACAGTGAATCCTGAAACCACCGCCACAAAGACTGTGTTAACCGGCTCCACAGTTAGCGCCGACCTGTGTGAGCCTTGAGCAAAGTTCTGCTCAGGGGTCCTCCTACCTGACCTGTGAGCCGTGTAAACCATTTGCCACACAGTCACACCTCAGCGCTCGCACTACAATCCTCCCTCCATTAAAACAGTTTGTCCTTCTGTTGGTTTAAGAAGAAGCAGATCTACACTGTCAGTCCATCTTGCATTAGTCCAGAGCTGTAAGTAAACCTTGTAAAAACAGGATCTTGTCGCAATATGAAATTGAATCAGATGCTTTTCAGCTCAAGGTCACTGAATTGTCAGATGACAAAAAGGTGGACTGGAGGACACTGTATTTAACGTGCAAAAGGACGAGTATTTCAACACTGCTGCCTCCTCATGAGAGGCAAAGTGGATGTGTACATGAGGAAAATCTAGATATGATGTCCTCTTGTCCACTGAACAGCGCTTCAAGTCTATCTGCATCATAAATTCAAAGGTGAGAGCTGCCAAAGTCACTGTCACACCTGATTTGGTTTGACTGTATCGGATTGCTCATATATCATTCTCAATTTCAAAGAATATTGAGGAAATTTTAGAAACACAAACTGTGTAAGTTAACACATCTTTACAGAAATGGATGCTTATAAACTACTTCAAGCTGCAATACGATGCATCTTGAGCTTAACACTGATTCTTGATCAAGACATTTACCTATCACACCGTTTCCCACACACTGGTTCTTCTTTTTTTTACTTGTTATAGACAGAAGAACAAGACTATGTGATGCATTCCAATTTTAGGGAGACATAGAAATGTGAAAAATATAGTGGTCAAGTCGAGTTGAAAAAATAATGACTGACCACCTTATTACTAATAGAAGTCTTTGCTCTTGGTTGGCACTTATTTAAACATTAAAATCCCCAACTGCTTTTGAGTGAGGTGTGGATGAAGTAACAACTTCCAGAGTTGAAAAATGAAGCCAATTCAGCAGGGCTACGAACTGCAGGTCCACTAATGTCCACCAGAGGCAGGCTTCAAAAGTGAGTCAGTCCTCATGTTAAAATATGCAATTTTACAGCTGAAATAAACATTTATAGGGTGCTAGAGAAACTGTTTTGGTTACTATAGTTAATTATCTAATTCAGGACAACTGTACAGGGAATGAATTTGTATACAACTCACCCATTCAAACGGTAATAAGGCTTAAAGTTACAAATAATTAAGGATGTGGGTGCTGTCAGTAGATAGTCCGTGGACCATAAATGCTCAGCTTGAAGCTCCACTTCTTTGCTCATTTTTGGGTTAGCTCTGAGTTAGGAGGCATCAGGAGCTACAAAACTGTTAAGGGAACCTATTGGTGACGTTATTGAGAATTCATCCATCTTTATATACAGTTGATGGCCTTGACAGACGAAACCTCTTTCATTTAAATCTCATACCAACTGTCTCATAACAGTGTATTCATTTCATTGAGCTGCAAATGTCAGTTCAGTCACGGTGTCTTTGTACAACGTGAGCTAGTATTTCTGGCTAATGTAAAGAGTATTTACTGCTACTGTTGTAACTCCAGTTGTATGAGCAGACCTCTAATGGCCTTCACCTCCAGAGATAACCAGTGACAACGCTCTTTATAGGAACCATCATCTGCAAAAGCAGGAGCCAGAGCAGGTCTGCTAGAAACACCAGCCTTGTACACATCTATACAACATTCTTCCTTGTGTAGCTGTCGTTTCTGCTTCGATAATGTCGACCCGGCCAGCGTTATTGGCTGCCAGTTACAGCTCAAAATCAATGACTTCAGCTGCCTCCGAATGTCTCTCAATCTAAGAGAGCCAGCAGAAAAGGCTCGATAAAAGCCAAACGAAGAATGCTGGTTATGGTTTATGTAACGCTGAGGTGTGAGAGAGGACAGCAAGTCAAAACAGTGTAGTTTTTGCCATGGAAACAAGCTGATGTTCTGTCTCATTTTTCAAGTATAGAGCTAGCGTTACTGCTTTCAAAGTAGTGCTGGTTCAATACTGTGGTATGTAGCCTACATACTGCGTTTCATCTGCTATGAAAAATTTAGAACAAGTGTTATATCACCATCAGACCCACAGAGATATGAATTTCAAAGCACATTCTCTTGGTTTTGTTTCATAACATCCATACGATTCTCTTTCTACTCTTTCCTCAATGCTCAGCCACACACTGATGCAACATGTGAATGTGGATTCTGTACGCAAGAGAAACAGAATAATCAGTGTTGAAACAATGGCGTCAGACTAAACCAGTGCTCGCTCCTCCTCTTTTCCCATTGGCTTCTCTAACGTCAGCTCCTCCCAGCTGCAACATGAACACAGATTCCTCCTAATAGATGCTGCTAACTCAAAGACCATCTCTGTTGTAGCCAAGACAACGCGGCGTATGATGTATTCCCCCCTGATATTAAAAACAAGTGGGATGAGCGGAGGGATTGTCTGGGCTCTCTTATCTGGCTTCTGAGAACCTTCATCTTCCTCCCACCCTGCCTCCCCCCTGCGCTCCCTCTTGCCTCTCTTCTTCCTCCTGATCGTCACGGCGATAACACAGAGTGATGAAGGGGGGAGATACGCATTCTGGAGGGATAACAATGTGTGCTAAAGTCACCCAACCCACCCGCCCATATTCACCAAATCCCCCCGATGCTGTTCTTAGATCAGCCTATTTGTTATACACAGATTTTTTCTTACATTATACTCGAGAGACATTAAGAGAGACTCGCTCCTTATATGCTGTCTTGTCTTTTGTTGCCGCTGACAGTCTATACAGTAGGGATATGAGTGTGTGTGTGTGTTTTTATGGCTTAAGCGCAGGCTAGCTCATTGACTGTATTTGTTTACACCGTGCGTATGTGCAAACTGGCAAATTCTGCACTTTAGTTGTTGTGTGTGAACTCCATTTACTTCTCTAAACCATTCCCTAAAGGCAAACAGGTGTCAGATATCAAGAGAGAAAACAGTAAGTGCAGTACATGTAGGTGATAAATAGAAATCAGTCACTTGAGGTATGTTTACGCATGCAGCAGAAATGAAGCTGTAATTTGATTTTGTCAGTTTTTCAAATATGACAAGGCCACGAAAACATCATTTTCTGATTGTCTTATACTCTTAAAACCCCACTCTGGGTACTGATTTGACCTCTGAAAGCTAATTTCTGTGTATCAAAGCTGCATATTGATTTTTTTTTCCATGAAAATAATCCCATCTTGCCACAAAATAGCCTACATGCACTCTTTGTTGCTCTGCCCTCAGCTCTGTCTCCACAAATTTACTTTTGAAAGCTACTAAACTGCATTCTCAACTGCATTTTTAAAGTTCAGTAAATCTTTACTATTTACAGTGCCTGTAAAAAGTTAAAAGTATTTACCTCCCTTGGAAGTTTGAATTGAATTATGGTCAATTTAATTGACTTTTTATTTTGACAAGATTTTACAGAAAAAGACACTTTAATGTCAAAATGAAAACAAATGTCTTCAAAGTAACATACCTTATATATTTTCAAGCAATTGATGCTATTTTGTATTTTGTTAAAAAATTGTCGCTTTGACAGGAGACTCTTTACAAAAATTCATTCTTTGCAAAAGAAAAGTCAAATTCAATTGAGCATGACTTAATATTGAAAAGTAATAAAAGGGAAAAAAATCCCAATGCAGGAGAATACTTTGTACAAGCTCTGTATTTGTCTTGGCCTCACTATTGCTCCTTTTCAGTGAAAATGTAGCATTTTAATCTAAGATATGATATTTTCCTAAACAAAATAATGATGTGCCTAAAATTAGAAAGCGAGTGAAAACCGAAAGTAAACAATGACAGAAATTAAAGCTCGAGTTTTTTACCCTCCTTTTGCCACAGGGGAGAAAATACATTTATTCCAAAATGAAACTAAGATTTCCTTATACAGTTTACTTTTATAGGAATGTAGAATAATAATAATCATACAGAAAGCTCCACCCTGCAAGTTGATAGTTGATGTGGATTTTTATGCATGAAATCCTGCTTTTGACACTCTCATCGGTACACTGCATTATACAGCCATGAAATGTTCAGTCATGGCATCGACTGCTTATGTTGTTAGACATGTACACGCTGAAAAACCTGATTTTAGCCACATGGGGTCTTTAATGTGAAATTAAAGCTGGTTTTTAATCCCTGTAATCGACACCACTGAGGACACATGCACAGCTTTTCCCTAACCACTAAAGGCTGGCACACTATCAGGAGGCAGAACACAGACCTCACCTAGCTTCCTTTGATTTATATTATGCAGATTTTCCTCTGTCATTTAAAATTCCATCAATTATTCACCATATAACCAACTTTTCTCTCTGATCTAGTCAAAGCTGACCACAAAGACATGATACACACTGCTGCACAATGCAACATACGGTTTTCAGTGAAGGCGGGTGGTATCTCCAGTATCCATTCCCAAAAGTCTGCTTAGAAATCCTGAGAAAACGGCTTCAGAACTTCAAATCTCGGCTATTAATCATCCTGTTGAGATGTTTCCTCTTATAGTCCAGTGACTGTCTGTTTCAATACCAACAGGGAGTGATAGAAGCTGGAGAAACTGCTGCCAAAATGCAAATATATCCTAAACAATGTGGCACAAGGTGTACATACTGCTTGTTTGTACTTCCTGGTTGTGTCCCCTAAAGCATGATGGGAAGTGTAGTTTAAAAATTCAGATATTCTGCATACAAATAGATGATAGAAAAGTGATGTTATTTTCTCTAATGTGCTATATTGTAGCTTAAATGTGTTAAGTCCTGGTGCTTCTTTCTATTTTTTAAGTCTGACCAAAGACCAACATAACAAACTATTAACACATCCACTGATCAGCCACTTGCCTAATATTGTCTAGGACCCCCTCCCTGACCTATTGAGGCCTGGACTCCACAAACCATTGAACTTGTCCTTTGATATAGAAGTTATTAGCAGATCCTTAAAGTCCTGGAAGTTGTGAGATGGAACCTCCATGGACTGGACTCACTTATTCAGAACATCCCATAGATAGTCAGTTGGATTGCGCTCTGGGGAATTTGGAGACAACTTTAACTTTTTGTCATGTCCATTGTAGGAGCTTTCGGTGGTGGACAGAAGTCAGCATGGACCACAAGCTGAGATGCTCTGTGCGTTTTGACATCTTTCTATCTCGGCAGCTTTAAAGTTTTCAGCAGTTTGTGCTGCAGCAGTTTTTCTGTAGGATTGCTCTCCATGCACATCAGTGAGTGCTGAGGTCGTCTGACTCCATCTCTGGTTCGCCGCTTGTCTGTATTTGGACCACTTTTGGTAACCGGTGCATAGCAGGATCAATCCCATGTTGACTGGGTCAGAGCGTCTGACTGGTTGTTTAGCCGTCACAGTCTCAGATCCACCTGCTGCGTTCTTCCTGCTTCCAACACGTCAACTTCAACAACTGACTGCTCCCTTGCTGTTTAATATCTGAAGTCCACTGACAGGTAAAATAAGGTAAGCTAAAACTTTATTAATCCTGAAGGAAATTCTTTTGCCAGAATGCTTACTCAGAAAACAACAACAACAAAAAACAGTCAGAAATACAGGGCCTAAAGAAAAAGCAATAAGATATAAGTACATTACAGAAAATAAAATAAACCACAGTAAGAATATAATAGAAAGGTAAAAAGTAAAAGTAATAATGCCAATGATAATGAGGTACCAAAGTAATATCACTCATGATAATGAAATATTGCACCTGAAAAATGAAAAATTGCACATTACATATGTTTACTACATGTACATGAAATTAAAAATTATGTGATCATAATAATGCATCTGGAATTTAAATGTTACTTGATACACAGAAGATTGAACCTGGAAGTGAAATACGGTGACATGTGAAATTTTGCACAAATAATTTAAATATTGCAGCGTTACAATGAAATATTGCATATGAAATGATACTGATCTTATTCATATCAAAGTGTTTGATGTTTCAGCTGTCATTTCTGCAGAAGAGGGAGGAGTTATAAAGTCTGATGGTAGAAAAGATCTCCTGCAGCGTTCTGTGCTGCACCTTCTGCTAGAAGTTAAAGCATCCCATTGAAGGAACTAAACCTGTGTACTACTGTGGCAAAAATAGACAGTACTGAAGCTGTCAGGTTCCTTTGGTCTTCACCTGCCGCTCACAGTACAGAAGACAGGGGTGCAGAGTGATGGGGGCACAAGGCCACAACAGTACAAGCAGTCACAAATTATTAACAAACTCCCCGTCAGTCACAAGAAACCACCCGCTTACACCGAAACTCACCGTTAAAATTATTATTCTGGCTGGCAATCACAAAACATGGCAGCTAATCACCATCACGATCAGGCGCGACGGGTTTTACTCAGTAATAAGTGAGATTAATCGCACAATTAACTTTGAGTTTGAATTTGCTTAAAAGTGACCAAAAAATATAAGTTTATAAAAAAACACACACATAGAAGGCAACACCAATAAAGTTCATTAATATAAAAAGAAAACCAGAAAAGTGCTATCAATCAGTGTTATCCATTTGTTGCCAGTGTTGTATTAAAAGAGACTATTTTGTGCATATTTTTTGTCATTTTTCTGATGTCTTTAGTAGGGTATACACTTCTTTTCTGAAATGAAGAAATGTTTATTCCTGCTAAAGCTCAGCAAACACTGAAGTGTAAAGACTATTTTATTCTGAAAAGTCACACAAAATGCTTTAAAAATATTGTCATCAAAAAACAGTATATTACATGGACAGTATGACATTTAAGATTCTTTTTTTAGTGCAAAATAGCTGATATTTAACTCATGTGGAAAGCTTAAAATACAACATAAGGGTCATTCCAGAATTGGAGGACATTTTACGTCCCAGTCATCAAATCTCAGATAATCCAAAATACTAAAACATGCGGTTGTTGTGTAAATGTACTCATCCTGAGACCAAATCTGAAGAACTAGGAGAAAAGAATGTTGGAAAAATATTTTTAAAAATACCAAATAAGTCTGGAGTTCTCCCTAAAATGCCATTTCTGGCTTGTCTCATGCCAATGATGACCAAACTGAATCTCAGATAAAACTGTTAAAATGAAATTGAAATCTCCTTTTTCAGAATATTTTTTTTCATTGATGTTTCTTGCTATTGTGGGAACATTTTTTTGCATGCAACATGCACCCTGCTAGCAAAATCTTTTTAGCTGGTAGAAGAAGAAAACAATGAATCACATGATATGCTACATAATAATCTGGAATTAATGTTATCAGTTTTCCAAAAGGATGAGTAGAGCAAAGCTATGTCCCATCCATCCATCCATTCTCTATACACCGCTTTATCCTCACTCGGGTCGCCTCTCTTCTATTTCATTAAATGTTCCATTTTTAACACTTTACCACACAGCGTTTCCTCATGGATGATGCAGTGATATGCTGTCAACTCACCAGTACACTTCCCCTCTTGCATTTTTACTCGCATCCGCCCAACTTTTTTCACCGGACATCGCTGGTGCTCCATCTGTTGTAAGTCCAACAAGTTTGTCCCAGGGCAGTTTCATGTCGGTTACACTTGGACATACGTTTTCAAAAATGTCTTTTCCTGTCATTGTCCCGTGCATGCATCGATTTAATATCCAATGTTCCCAGGTAACCCATCATTCGGCAAGGCAGCTGTTCCACTGCATTATGGGATCTGTAGTTTGTGTGTTATCAGCGCTTCATATCGTCGGGCCATTAATAACAATAATAATAAATCAATGTAAAATGATCTCGCAGGCCGGATATAATTGTATTACAGGCCGGATATGGCCCGCGAGCCCGATCTCAAGGGGATTCGTGAAACTGTCACGTAAGTTTTAGTTTCGGTTTCGTGTGCACCAACACGATTTCGTCATGTTTTTCATGCCGCTCACCACGAAATGCGCACCAATGTATTTTAAACGGCGGACTTTTCGTGCCACTCAGAACGTATTTCAAAAGAATGTGTATATTATATTTTTAATGTAAAACCGCGGCGAATCCAACGCTATATTTTGCATGACATCGTCCCTAAACATAACCCTAACCATAACCCTAACCATAACCTAACCATAAGCCGGTGGTACACTTACCAATTTGCATAGGAATTTCAAGAATGTCCGGCGGCCGGCGGCCGCAAACGCAATCACACAAGCAGTATACGCCGATGGACAGCTTAGATCGTCATGAATCCGCCGGTATAAACCACTTTCAGATGTGATTACCACAGCGAAAAACATTTCGTGGTGAGCGGCACGAAAAACATGACGAAATCGTGTTGGTGCGCACGAAACCGAAACTAAAACTTACGTGACAGTTTCACGAATCCCCGTGAGACCGGCCCGCGGGCCTTGAGTTTGACACGTGCTCTGGGAAGATGGTTTTCTCCAACTTATGATGTATATTCAGCATTACAGGCAAATTCTTCTCTGTGTCTGCAAATAGCACACACACACTTGACCAAATAAACTTAAAGCAGCTGAGAAAAGCCTTCACTTAGCAGCCTGCATGCACACTTCCACTCACACACACACACACACACACACACACACACACACACACACACACACACACACACACACACACACACACACACACACACACACACACACACACACACACACACTCTGACATCCCAGCAGCCAGTTGTTCCCTACTTTGCATAAACCAATAATGTAATGGAGAGAAAGCAATTCCCTGATGAACACTGTTATGAATAATTTAAAATAATACAGCTGAAAACCATCTCAAACTTTTAAACTCGCTCCAATCACACATTGAAAAAGTCCATAAGGAAATGTAATGG
This sequence comes from Acanthochromis polyacanthus, assembly GCF_021347895.1. NCBI lineage: Eukaryota > Metazoa > Chordata > Actinopteri > Pomacentridae > Acanthochromis > Acanthochromis polyacanthus. Next base: position 6,378,171 of record NC_067128.1, read on the forward strand.
CAGTCAATAGACGTAATGTTGCAGAATTGTTGTACAAATAAGATGAGTTGCTTGCATTTACATCCAATTGAATTCAATAAGAGCGAGAGGCTGAGCCGGTTTGATTTTTGCTGTGATGGATGCGAGTGGAGCCTGTTAAGCTGCTCTGCTGTGTGCTGTGGGTAACATGAGGGCAGAGGTAGCTTTGGTTTCCAGTTTTACGCCTCTGGGCTCAGGTGACCCCAACAAACAGAACACAGGAAGTTATCTTCATACATGCATGTGTTGCGGTTGTGTATGTAGATAAAGATGTAGATAAATAGCTGCCAACTGCGGCTAAAAACAGCCATGGTTGGTTGGAGCAGCGGATGCCTCGGGCAACCTCGAATCAGCACTGTCAGGTTGTGGGTGGGTCGGCTGCGAATTCACTGGCCGGTGTTAAACGATGATACTCATGAAAGACAAACTGCCAAAGTTTTTAACAAATCAATCCTGTTTTGTTCAACTTTGAATTTCAGAGCAACTTTTTATGATACTGTGGAATTTCATCACCCCGTCTCTGCTCTCTAGTGTCAAACACAAAAAATAATTTCTACAGCTGGACTGCTACAGCTTTATGCAAGTCATTTTTAGCAGCTTTTAAAGCCCATTGGAAAAACAATGCACAGGAAGACCGACTGATCAAATTCTATTTACCTTAAATTATGATTTCTGAGTTGAACTTGATTTTCACACCATTAGTAGACATTCATTTCCAGTTGGTTGGTTTTTGTGGTTTTATTGATGCTTTTGGTTGATGTTAACCTTTTGATGCACAACATGGGTCAAAAGTGACACAAATCCAATGGAAAATCTCCTGACTCACACTGTGCATCAAAGGGTTAAAAACAAACCTGTCAATATTAGTAGGCCTTGGTGATAAAACAATAGTGATATGCACCTGTGATGGGCGCTTAATCAGTGGCGATGAGAAAATTCTTTGACAGTTTCACTTAAATGGATCAAATTCAAACATCCATGAAAACAAATAATATGTCCATATTTCTTGATAATAGAGCTCCTTCAATGTAAATCAGGGGTGTCAAACATAAGGCTAAGAGGATCCAATCTGGCCTGTGGGATGACTTTGCAAAGTGTTAAAATTACAAAGGTGAAAATGAATACTTGCTGTGAAAATATTTGAAGGCATTGAACATTGTGCAATATAACGTCGGTTTGGTTGAACCCTATTGTTGATGCACTGCCACAACTTTTATGTATTTTATTTTTATTTTTAACATGTAAAAATGTTGAACAAAGAGTCAAATTTTTCCAGACTTAACCATGTAGTTTTCATGGATAAACCAAACCAGAAAGCAAGAGAAAACTGAAAGTTAACGAAACTTAATTTTGTCAATCAAGGCTCTGGAAACAATCACTTATTAATAATAAAAAATGACTGAATATCACTAAAATGTCAACTAAATAACCCGCCTGAATTTAATAACAACCACCTTCTAATTAGGTAAACAATAATAAAATGAGCTTTTTCAAAAATTGCTTTGATTGTGATCTTTTAATTGGGATAATCATGACAGATATTTCTTTTTTGGCAATGTATCAAACTTTATATTGAAAATAACAAATTGAATCTGTGTCCGAGAAATCACTTTCAACTAATAAGTGGGTCAACTGAAGTAAGGTGGTGAAATTCTAAACAAACATCTTTTTGCTGGTGTTTGTTAAATCTTCAATGATTGCCATGAAGTTACAGATATTAACTGAAATGCAACATTTTGTGATGTACACACTGAGCCACACTTGCTGACGTAGGCTGTCTTGTTGGAACTGAATGCAAACGTGGGGAATTTTAGGAACAGCTTCGCCCATTTGACTTGGATGATTTGTGTTTTGTCGCCGTGTTGAGACGTCACAGCAGCTTTGCCTCGAGCACAGATCCAAATATAGCCTGGAGATCTGTTGCTCTGGAACTGGTCTTGAAGATGGGGGTGGAGACGATGGCAGAACAGAACTGGGAAACACCTTCTGTTGGTGGGTTGACTTGGCAGTTTTGTGTCTCTCTGTGGGACGTCACTGCCTTGACTTCCATTCTGCCAAGTTGGAAACAAATCCTGTGTCTTGTAACAATTTCCGTGGTAGCCCTGTGTAGGCTTTTTCGGTCTGGAGTCGATTTAAATGAATGATATTTTAGATATTCTTAGTAACTTCTCCACATGTATGGTTTTAGGCTTTAGTATTGATTGAATGTGAGTAAATTATCCCACATAGAAAAGGCAAACTCTCCAGTGTAGTGTTTCTACTCCCAGGAAAAAAGTTTCATGGTGTAGAATTTTTATTAGTTCCTACTTTATCTCAGATTTTCACTCCTTCACAATGTGGACAGCTCGTATTTGATTCCACCTTCAAAGCGAGGATCGATCTGCTTGTTTCCAGGGTTTAAAACCACAAACCGTAACGCTGCAGTACAGTACATACAGTACAGTCTGGCCCACAACAGTTTATTCATCCACCTCTTTCAAAAGCATCATCCAGCCTCACTTTGACCGGCCGCCCCGCTGCACAGTGGGCTGCTCCGGTGGGACACGATGGAGGTCGTATCTGGAAGGGGACAGTACATCAGCTGGACGCTAATCGGCTGACTCACCTTCACAATGCTCCCCTCTGGGATGGGCCAGAGGACTAGCGAAGGGGAAAGGCGGAGGGAAATCAGACTGTGAGCGATTAGGTTAATGAAAGAGGAAAATGGAGTGAAAGGACAGGGAAAGGTGGCCCTAAGGCAAATAAGTTTAGAGGAGAGCTGAACCAATTGCTCTGACAGCTTCAGAGCACAGCATCGGGACACTGATTGGCAGAGAAGAAATAAGAGCCGAGACACACTGTCAGCGAGTGAAAGAAACACTTTAAATGTCCTATTTTAAAACATCCCATTTATATCAACTGTTGGAAAGTTAATGAAAGCGCCGCTGTCACACAAAAGTTTTACAGCTGTCTGGGTTTACCGACTAACTGTAAGTTAACTGAAAGTCCCCAATAAAGTCTCCTTTTAATGCTCCGCTTGGCAGGTTTTTATGTAGAAACACAAGCCGCTTGGCTCTGGCGAGCTGACGTGGGCTGTGACCACCAGGTGGAAATGTTGCATATCAGTTGCATCCAAATTCTTAATTAAACAGAAGAATTATCAGCAGAATGAGCTTCAAAGGGCTCCACTGAAAGTTTTAATCTAATTAGTTCTTAATTTGAATGGTCTAAAACGTGAATAAGTGTCTGTGGTTTGCGACAACAACAAAAAAAAATAATCAAAAGGCAGATTGCTTTCCTGTATGATTAAAAAAAAAAACTTTTAGGAAAATGAACATTCACTGCACTGGCAGATTTATTCACCTGAAAACATAGAAATTAAGTTTAAAGCACTCAATTGCAAAAGATTGATTTTGTGCACTGAACAATGTAATAAATGTAAATTATGTCCTTCTGATGCAGCACAAAAGATCGTACAATTGCATAAAGTCCAAATGCAAGCAAGTACCTTTGTATTATAATATATTGAAGGGCTTCAGTAAATGTACAAAGTAACTTTAAATGTAGAGAAAATAATAAATCAGAACTCAGGAGTGAAATATTGCAAAGCAGAAAATGAGGAACAATGACTAAAAATACATAATAATGTGAATCTACTGTATCTTTACTAACGTCATGCTTAATGATTATTGGGTATTACAATTATTAAAGTACAGGAGAAATTATGCTGCCATTTGAGGCTGCTGGCATTTCAGTAAGTACAGGTTTTTATCCATTTACGGCCACTTAATGTTACTGAACTGACTTTAACTGCAACAGTAGATTGTCAGGAGGAAATTTTGCCATTTAAAAGGGTGAGGTATGCTAAAGCTTGCTTGAATGGGGTGTGGTGAGGACACATGCTTGCCCCTACAGTAAAACATGGGAGCGGATCAGTGACGGTCTGGGGTTGTTTCAGTTTGGGTGGAACAGGGCAAATGCAATTGTGTGAATGATGAATGAACCAGGTCATGTACAAGGCTACTTTTGAAAACAGTCATTTTTTCCATGACTGTATATTCAGATATCTACCTCTGGCCCATGTTTTTTTTCCAGAAGCGACCATGTAGCGTGCGTGATGCAGAATATCAGGTTTTTAAAAAAAGCCCCATACTTGCTTTTAGCACTCTTTAAATGTCATTTTCTGGACTTAATGAAAGTGACAGTGATGATTATTGAAATTTGCACCTCTGCATGAATGTGTGATTTTAGCCCCAGGACAAGCTAACGGTCAACGCTGTCCCTGCATTTTTTATACATATATTTTTTTTGCAAAGTGCCATACATGCTAACAAGCCTCTTTCAGGCGGTAAAGAGCAAACAACAAGATGTATGCAGTTGCAGAATTTCAGGGCTTTTTCCGCACATGAATTTTGGATTCTGCCTAAAGCATCAAAGGAAAATTATCAGCGGCAAAATGATGAAAATTAAGGATAAAAATTGATCTCACCAAAGGGCATAACCTTAAATATGATGTCTTTGACCTCCCTGCTATGTTTTTCATGAGGCTGATGCTGGATTATTTAATTGAACTGAAGTGCTTTGACTGGACCTGAATGCACCCCTATGAAATTAGCACTAATGTTTGGTTTTTTTACTGTTCAGTCAGGTTGTCCAAGTCTTTTGACTATTCAGTGGTTTTGGCTGCCTCCTTCTCTGGCATCTTGATGCACCTATAACAGAAAAGCTCTCCTTATTTATTTATTTGTTTATTTGATCAGGGACCATGCAGTTAACATAGAAAACATCCGATGTATTGCATTTAGAGTGTATGACATTAAGCTAATTTTCAACTTTTCAATGAAATTAGACAAAGAGGACCAGCAGCTCCGATAAAAACAGCACAGACAATAAACAGAACGATTAACTTAAAGCAGTTCAGATTTTTTAAAACTGTTTTGAAATCTTTTCTCTATTTCGAGGCTCCTCATCTCTTCCTGTAATTGATTATAGCGCACTAGCCCTAAGAATGTCTGAGCTCCTAAAATGAATGAAAAGGAGCTATGAGTGAGGATGCACAAGTATATCCTCCCTGTATGCTTTGCAAAGTTTTATCTGCACAGTGTGAAAGAGGTCTGATACACAGCTAGATGTACAAACCATGACAGGAGCAAGATTGGCAAATATAATATATACAAGCCAGTCTTTATTTGGAAAGTGCTCTTTCATGTGCCCTGCCTCTGTTGTACTTCAGGGTACATGTGTTCAATAAAAAAAACACATAAGAATGCATGACATCGGTACATTTTTGGCACATTCTGCTACATTGTGAATTACATTAAAGCAAATGCATACAGTAAAATGTCATGAAAGAAGTTCTTTTCATCAGGCAAAGATCAAGAAAGTAGGCCGTAACAAAATAAAGCACAGATGATGCAGTTGTGAAACATGTCACATGGATTGACATCGCTATAAAACGCAGAAGCGAGGCTGTCTCTTTTTGTTAAATGCCTCAACTCCTCTCTTCTCGCCGCCTCCGCTCACATCTCTAAAGCCTTGATTATACTCTGGTCCGGCTGGCTATCTGCAGACAACACAGACACGTTGTTGCTATTATACTAGTTTTGTTATCTCCTAGAGTCCGCAAGACTCTACTCCATACATGCACAGTTGGTCGTAACTACGTATTCCATGCATGCACACTACTGCTAAGCATGGCCGATATAAACTGAGAAAAATTCATGCTTTCTTCGTCTGCATGTCCACAAGGATAAAGATGAGGGAAATTTCAGTATTCACCCAAGTCCACGAGTGTCTGCATTGGAACCCTCTGAATCTACAGTCTAAGATTTGTGACTAACCAACTGACTGCACTGAAAAATGCACCAGGAAAACAAATGGTGCATAAAACAAATGCTTGTTATGAGGACAGACTGTACAGGGACATTCTTGGTCATCTTCACCTTTATAATTCATCATTAATTGCGTCGTATTTGAAGTTGTTGTTCCTGGTGCTTTGATTTGTAGCTGCTTTCCCATCGCCGGTGGCAAGCTCTAAATTCTCCAGAAATCCCGTGCTACAGTATCTCTGCCCACTGTGCTCGAGACAGCTCAGGAATAATCGCTGTCCTGATGCTGCAAGCAAATTTGTAACCACCTGCTGTGTTCTGTAAAGCATGCAAAATCACAGGCAGGCTTTCAGAAACATCCACAAGAGTCTGCTGTGTTTTTCAGTGTTCAATATGAGGGACAGTGCAACCATTCGTGTAGCAGACTGACATAGGACTATTGTCGTATGACTTTGTAGGATAAAAATTTTAATTATGGTGTGACGTAAGTTGATTTTTGCCGTAAGTCAGAGCTCTCTGTTGAAAATGTAAACAAAGCCGTTACGTGCATCACCATATCAATCAGTTTACTTATACAACTACAGTAAGGACAAACAGTCATTAGCTCAGACTGATATACAACTTGGTAGAAAAATGCAGGCGAAAATGTAAACTGTAAGTCTGACTTACACTTAAGAGCTATAATGAAGTTAGCGAATGTAGCATAATCCAATGTGGTGGCAACTGTAAACAAAATCATCTTACAGTGCCGCTCGCCAACTAGTTCCACTGAATCAGTTCCGACGTAATGGCGTACATTAAACCGAGGACCGGCCCTTTATCAGCTCCGACATAACGGTGAAACGTCACAAGTCGAGGACGTCATAAACTGAGGACCTCCTGTGTTTGGCCGTAGCATAAGACCTTCAATAGCTAGAATTTTTGCCAGCTTATTACCAATCAACTTAGTAGAAAAATAATAAGACATTATAAAGAAAGCAAATAATTGCAGGTGATGGCAAGGGGCATCATTAACTACACTACAGTAGCATCCTTAGCTAGCAGAGCTTTTTGTGACACAGGTTTGAATAGGATCCTTTGCAAGGTTCCAGTAATGTTCAGCTTAGTGATTTATTTTTTGTAATTAAAGCAAGTAAGCACAACCATGTGAGTATATATACAGTATGGAGCTATTGTTTTTATTTATTTAAAATGATATTTAATTTGAAAAAAATCATTAAAACTATAAATGGACAAAATGGGACTCCTGTCAATCCTTTTTGTCTACAAATCTAGCTTAAGGCTGTGATTGGCCTGTTGCTGATTTCAGGAATGTGTTTATTGGATAATCAGTCAGTCACATATATCATGCAGTACACACCTCCATCCCTGCTTCAGTGTTTTCATATGAACCAGTTGAAAAATCAAAGCTTCTGTCTACTGACCTCTTTCTTACTCGCCATCTTTTATTCTGTTAACTGTAACCAGTGTCCTCTCTGCTGGGTCCATCTCTGGGATGGATTTTGCTCTTCCTCCATGTGAAACTCCAGCTAAGGGATCTAGCTGGCTTGTAAGGTGACAAACACAAAGCGGCTGAAGTCTAGAAAATGAATTCACAGCATTTATTATTTATCTCTGTGGCAGGTTCGCACTTCCACCAGCTGCACAAGCAAGTAGCTAAAGTCTCCATTTACATTCAAGGAACTCTGTGGCTTTCCTTTCAATAACATGAAAATCCCCTGTCTCTTGCACAGCTTGTATATTTTTCATGGTGGATAAAAGCTTCCCACTAGGTGTCTAGAAAAGGGACAATCTTGTTTGAATTCTGGGAGGTGTAGGTGTATTTGATTGCCAGTCCTGTCACCTTTTGCTGGAGCCTCGGAGCATCGTTGGGATTGGACCTGTCACTGTGCCGGTGCTGGAGAAGCATTTATTTTGGTGATGTACTCCCAGTGTTGCTCCACATGTGCCAATTTTTTCTTGAGGACTGGCCCCTTCAGATTATATTAGGCTCCTCAGGACATCCCAACAATTCAGCTGTGTGAACAAACAAAACTATGTCTCCATTTTCTTTTCTGTGCTAATGTGTTCTGCAGAGAAATAAACAAAAGCGTATCACTGCAACAAGGAGAAGCCATACCAGAGCAGATGTGCGTATTGATTTTGAGAAAACTTCCTGCAGAATGTAGAGCACGTTTAAAGCACCTACAGGAACAAAAACCCTCTGAAAATCCTCCTCCCTCCGCCCACCAGCTTCTTCCTTCTCAGCAAGACAGAAAAAAAGAGAGAGACAACTAAACAAGCTCCACTGAAATAAAGCCCAAAGGATGTCAAACCATCTGGACTGGAAAATGTGCACAAGCTGTAAACAAATAGCCTCGGCGAGCTCGAAAAATTCACCTCACACTGCAGGGCTGACCTGGCACTGACCCAGCATTGCCGACCCCCTCATCGCCCAACTCTGCAGCACTCGCAGACACTTTCCCTGTTGTCCAGGAGACAGCAAAGTGTCTCAGCTACGGCCTTTTGATCTGTGAGGAAAAACTCAGGTGTCCACCAGCCAAACAAAGAGCGTCGGGGTCGGACCTCGCAGGTTAAAGGTCACGGCCTGGTGGAGAGGCTCTTTCTGCTGAATGTCAGAGATGCTGAGTTCACATCAGCTCCTGTGGAATTCGTGCAAGATGAGGCCGCGAGAAGGAGAATCATCTTATCCTGAAACCGGAAAATGGTGATAAAGGTTGTCAGGTTTTTCTCCTTTTGCTTTTTTTTTGCACTCTAAAATCCCTCTTATTTGTCTTCCAGGCTCCACTGAGGGGCAGCAAAGTGAGCTAGAGCCACTCCAAACCCCCCCCCCCCCCCCCCCCCCCCCTCGGCAGCCCCTCGCTGCACCTTCACAAGAATGTGAAATATAATTGGACACCTGCACCCAAGGAGCACCGAAAATAGCTCTTCGTGTTTACACCAGAGCTCGGAGGAGTGGGAGCAGTGCAGCCCGAGTATCATAGTTACCCTTTGTTGGGCTGTTTCATTACTCTCGTCTGATTGCCCAGCCCCTCCTGCAGCACTGAAATACAAATCCGTCCTAAGTTCCTGAAAGCAAAATGGAATTTCAAGTGCTTTTCGGTGTCTTTGTAAATTCTCGAGCGCGCTAATGTCGACACAAATCTCTCACACCAGACTACTTGCCCTGATTTTGGTTTAGCGTGTCTCATTCAGGAGGAATTTCCAGTACAATACGAGGATTAATTCCTTTGGAGGAGGAATAGGTTGTTCTTAAGCGAGAGAGCCTGCTATGGTACACTGCCTCCCGCCCACTCAGTTTTTTTTCACCCGTTGTCCTCCTCTCTCCATTCTTGAGTTTTGATCCCTAGTTTTCCCCCTTGATGGACCGTGATTTTCAATAATCAAACTTTATCCAGGCACCGTCGGAGGAAGACTTTGTCTTCCAACAACTGAGGCAGTGTGTGATAGAAGAAACAGAGCAAAAGGGGTTGCCCACATGTCCCATTATTTACAGTTTTATGCCGATCGATAGACGCTCCAGGCAGTGAAAACCTCACTGAAGCACATCTACATCACCACCTCGTACCCCAGGGAGCTGGAGAGGGCTCCATGCACACAATTAAAATTTCACACTTGATTGCATCTCACAGAGGGTCAATATTAGGCAAATGAATAAGTTTAAAGTAAACATAAAGTTAAAGGGGACTAACAACTTGCAAAAGGAACTGATAGGAGGTAGACAGGTGTTCAGTCAGGACTATGTGAGGCTGCAACTGAAGGTGCTCTGTGGAGTTTTCTTGTTTATATTCTCACCAAAATACATTTTAAAATGTGTATTGTTGACATCTGTTTTAGTCTGACTCACCAGATTCAGACTGTAGTAGAAGTCTGTCGTTTCTGCCACATATTTTATGCCACATTCTTCTACCCTTCTGCTATCTGTGAGTTACTGTTTTCAAAATCCTCAAAAAGGAAACAGCAGCAACAACCTCTGAGCAGCAACATACACACCCAGTTCAAGGTTCAAGAGATTTTATTTCTCACAAGCTTGTAGTGAAATGCAAAGTGTCTGTTGGACAAGGCCATGCAATAAGAACAAGACATAATTAGAATAATTCAGAAAAAATAGAATATAGGAAGTTAGATGAAGCATTTGGATCATGCAGTAAGTCAGTCCTGCAAGGTACTTTCAGTAAATTAGCCATTATGATGACAGTGCTCATCTCCCTTCATGCAAAACTTTCTCTAAAACAAACAATATTTTGCAGGGTATCCTGGGCTAAGCAATATCCAAGATGACTGTGACTGGTGTAAAGCAGAGAAACAATGAGGTGAAGTCAGACCATTCTCCACTGCTGAGGAGATACGTTTGGCAATGCAAGATTACATCTGTTTTTGCTTACAATTGCTCTTTCCTTTGTTGACTCACTGTAAAATATCTTGATGCAGTGTCACCACCTGTATACATGGCATCCTCTTTGGATGACCATCTTCATCACCTAATAAAACAATCTATGAGTTCCATGGATAATACATATGACCTACAAATGTCAAAAAGTGAACACGTTATTTAAAAAAAAACACAAGAAGTGATGTTCAACTGTGGCACAAGACCAAGAATATCTACCTATGTAACTCTGTGAGATACCAAGGTGGCAGCATCCGGACTGTATGATGCAAGGGAACATTCTAAATTGAAACTGCAACCTCAAATAACATCAGAGGGAAAATCAGACACACATGATGATGTTTGCTCAACCCAAGGTTGACGCCTTCACAAATGTAGTAAGGGCTAAAGTTCTGCTGTGCAACTGTATAACAAAACATACAGTGGGACCTACATGTAAAAAAAAATAAGTTCCATCTACAGACTTCAGCAGACGACAGTGGGTACGGAAAGTATTCAGACCCCTTGAAATTTTTCACTCTGTGTCATTGCAGCCATTTGCCAAAATCAAAAAAGTTCATTTTATTTCTCATTAATGTACACTCAGCACCCCATCTTGACACAAAAAAACAGAAATGTAGAAATTTTTGCAAATGTATTAAAAAAGAAAAACTGAAATATCACATGGTCATAAGTATTCAGACCCTGTGCTCAGTATTGAGTAGAAGCACCCTTTTCAGCTAGTACAGCCATGAGTCTTCTTGGGAATGACAAGTTCTTCACACCTGGATTTGGGGATCCTCTGCCATTCTTCCTTGCAGATCCTCTCCAGTTCTGTCAGGCTGGATGGTGAACGTTGGTGGACAGCCATTTTGAGGTCTCTCCAGCGATGCTCAATCGGGTTTAGGTCAGGGCTCTGGCTGGGCCAGTCAAGAACGGTCACAGAGTTGTTCTGAAGCCACTCCTTTGTTATTTTAGCTGTGTGCTTAGGTCATTGTCCTGTTGAAAGGTGAACCTTCGGCCCATTCTGAGGTCCTGAGCACTCTTGGCCACATTCATCCTTCCTTCAATTGCAACCAGTCGTCCTGTCCCTGCAGCTGAAAAACACCCCCACAACATGATGCTCCCACCACCATGTTTCACTGTAGGGATTGTATTGGGCAGGTGATGAGCAGTGCCTGCTTTTCTCCACACATTCCGCTTAGAATTAACACCAAAAAGTTCAATCTTGGTCTCATCAGACCAGAGAACCTTATTTCTCATAGTCTGGGAGTCCTTCATGTGTTTTTTGGCAAACTATGTGTCTTGCACTGAGGAGAGGCTTCTGTCGGGCCACTCTGCCATAAAGCCCCGACTGGTGGAGGGCTGCAGTGATAGTTGACTTTGTGGAACTTTCTCCTATCTCCCGACTGCATCTCTGGAGCTCAGCCACAGTGATCTTTGGGTTCTTCTTTACCTCTCTCACCAAGGCTCTTCTCCCACCATTGCTCAGTTTGGCTGGACGGCCAGGTCTAGGAAGAGTTGTGGTCGTCCCAAACTTCTTCCATTTGAGGATTATGGAGGCCACTGTGCTCTTAGGAACCTTGAGTGCTGCAGAAATTCTTTTGTAACCTTGGCCAGATCTGTGCCTTGCCACAATTCTGTCTCTGAGCTCCTTGGGCAGTTCCTTGGACCTCATGATTCTCATTTGCTCTGACATGCACTGTGAGCTGTAAGGTCTTATATAGACAGGTGTGTGCCTTTCCTAATCAAGTCCAATCAGTTTAATTAAACACAGCTGGACTCCAATAAAGAAGCAGAACCATCTCGAGGAGGATCAGAAGAAATGGACAGCATGTGAGTTAAATATGAATGTTGCTGCAAAGGGTCTGAATACTTCTGACCATGTGATATTTCAGTTTTTCTTTTTTAATCCATTTTCAAAAATTTCCACATTTCTGTTTTTTCTGTCAAGATTGGGTGCTGAGTGTACATTAATGAGAAATAAAATGAACTTTTTTGATTTTGGCAAATGGCTGCAATGACACAGAGAGTGAAAAATTTCAAGGGGTCTGAATACTTTCCGTACCCACTGTAGTCTGCTGAAGTCTGTAGATGGAACTTTTTTTTTTTTTTTTTTTTTTTACATGTAGGTCCTTAAGCAATTTAAAAGGGCAAAAATCAATATATGTTACAGAAGTCCTGAATAAGCTGGCATATAGGCAGCTGTAGGTGGGTGGAATGGTGGAATAGTCAGTCATGTCCTACAGATAGTTTGCAATGATCTGCTCAGACACAATGCCTGAAGTCTTTTTTGGCAAAACTCTAAATTTGTTTGCTAACTACGCTGCATATGTCCATTTTCTGCACTGTAAAATGCCTGATCACCACTTATTTTAGAAGGATGATTACGATAAATGTGCTCGATTAAAAGTTTAATGGCAGTTAGACTCATTTTTTGGAGCCTTAAATTAGAGCACAGCATGGAGATCTGGATCATATGGGTACGGCAGGAGTGGGCAGTTTTAACTGGAGGATCCTGGGATTTAGTGCAAAGAATGGAGTCAACAAATGAAGTTGAAAAGAAGATTAGAGCGTTTTTTTCCTATACAATATAAAAGCAAAGCAAGGCAAGTCTGACAATTGCACGAATTCCTCAGCTGTGACTGACAAGGACAGAGAAGAACTGGAGTTCAGTGACAGGCACAAATCTGCCTCCTCTGGGTTGATGTCACAAAGTTGTTTCATTCTTTTGGGTCGAAGTAGCTCTTTGCAAAGATAAAGCACTTTTTTCTGCACATTTTAGACAACAGAATATTGAGGAACAAAGGAACACTGTGAACTTACTGGCCTACAATAGCTGCAGGTTTTATTCTATTACCAACTAGTATGCATTTCTTTATTAATGCTTCACAGTAAAATAATGTATGTTCACTGCTTGGTGAGAAAATCAGCTAAATGAATTGCATTCTACATTGTGCAGATAAGCAACTGTCTATTCAGTATCAGCCAGTCAGTTACAGTGAACCCTCGTTTATCGCGGGGGTTACGTTCCAAAAAAAAACCCGTGATAGGCGAAATCCGTGAAGTAGTCTGCTTTATTTTTTACAGTTATTATACAATACTGCACTTGGGGGAGCGCTGCAGCTGCAGCCAGGTGCACGCCGCGGCGGTACTCTTGCCTCAGTGAGTGGGCCGGATGAATCAATTGGAGCAGTCGGGGGTGGGGAAGGCTCGCGCCGGCCCTCTTCTCCTGGGGAACGTGGCTGCGGTGGCCAGAGACGGCTGGGGACCACGTCCACTGTCCGGTTGATGGCGGGGGAAAAGAATAAGGCTGCTCTGTCGGCTCCGTCTTTCAGGGTGTCTCACTACATGGAGACCAAGGAGAGAAATGATCCAGCGCTCCACAGCAGGCAGCGCTGGCCTGTATGGCAGAGGAGACGAGGCGAGGAGACTGTTCATGTTGGTCAGTCCCTTAGCCAATCAGGATGCAGAACACAAAAAAAGCATAAAAAAACTGTACAAAAAAAATCCGTGAAACAGCGAAGCCGTGAAAGGTGAACCGCGTTATAGCGAGGGTTCACTGTATTACTTATTCTGTTGAATGTCTCATCATTTACGACGATGTTCCAGGTACAGTAAGTGGTGATGCTACAAGGAAACGCCAGAACATAATGATTAAATCATTAAGAATTCATCCTTTGGGTACCATGAGTGAAATTTGATGAAAACTCACACAATAGTTGTTGAGGCATTTCATCAAAATAATTTTAGACATTCACTCTGTGGGGGCCAATAGTAGAGGACTGTTTGACCAGCTAATGCAACAATAAGGAGTTACGTATAAATAGCCACTTTTAGGTCATTTTGTGTACCATGTCCAGGAATGTTTTTGCTTTTTATGTGTCATTTTATGGCGCTGAAACAATACATGATATGCTTAAGGTTTGCGTAAAGGTCAGGGCCATCATTTGTCACAACTACACGGCGTGCAAAGAAACACCAAATGCACTAAATCAATTCCTGTAACACTCCACATAACCTAGTGAATTAAAAACCTACCTTTTCAGACAGAGGCTGTCAACCCCAGAAGAAAGAAAAAGACAGAATATCTGATCATTTAGGATGATGTACCAGATACAGTAACTGGTAGAGCTGCAGGAAAAATCAGACAATCGTCATGAAATCATTAAGGACTCACCCTCTGGGTAACATCAATAGAACTAATTAGTAGTCCACACAATAGTTATGAAGGCATTTCACCAACTGAAGTCATCTGGTCATCCTTTGGGGACCGTGGATGAATAAAATTTTACCTTAATCCACTTAAAACAATGGACTGACCAACCAACTGTTGCAATGTCAAGGGATTGCGTACAAATAGTTGCTGCTAAGACACTTCTGTGTCATTATATGAGTTAAACTAATTCATGGAACGATTAAAGTTGGAGTAAAGGTCAGGGGTGTCACAACTATGTGGATGTAGTAATAAAATGCCAAATGCACAAAATCCATTCCACTCATGCTTTTTCAGACAGATGCTGTCAGCTCCAGAGAGAAACAAGGCAAAAATCTGAAACCAGAAGTTTACATTTGCTGTATAAAAAGGCACATAACTTTTTCCTCGCTGTGTGACATTAAATCAGACCAAACTTCTCCTGTTTTAGGTCAGCTAGGATTATCAAAATAATTTGCATTTGCTAAATGCCAGAATAATGAGAGAGACAATTTTTTATTATTTCCTTCCAAATCAGAAGCATGCGTATACTAAGATTTCTATGCCTTCAAACTATTTGGGAAGGTCCAGATGATGATGTCATGGCTTTGAAAGCTTTAAATGAGATTAACTGACAACATTTGAGACACGCCTGTGGATGTACTTTAAGGCACACCTCAAACCCACTGCGTCCTTGTGTGACGGCAAGGAAAGATCTAAAGAAATCAGCCAAGATATCAGGAAGACAGTTGTGGACCTCTACAAGTCTGGTTCATCCTTGGGTACAACTTCCAAATACCTGAAGGTTCCACATTCATCTGTTCAAACAGGTAACGCAGCTACAAACACCATGGGAATGTCAAGCAATCATACCACTCAGGAAGGAGGCAGGTTCTGTGTTCCAGAGATGAACGTGTTTTGCGATAGAACAAAAGCAAAAGACCTTGTGCAGATGCTCACTGAAGCTGGTAAGAATGTCATTATCTGCAGTGAAACGAGTCCTGTACCAACATGGTCTGAAAGGCTACTCAGCGAGGAAGAAGCCATTAACTCCAAAAACAACATAAAAAAGCCAGATTACAGTTTGCAAATGCACACAGAGACAAAGACCTTCATTTCTGAAACATAATGTGTGGTCTGATAAAACTAAAACTGAACTGTTTTCCCATAATGACAATCATATTTGAAGGAAAAAGGAGGAGGCTTACAAGCCTGAGTACACCATCCCAACTGTGAAGTACGGGGGTGGCAACATATTGTTGTGGGGGCATTTTGCTGCAGGAGGGACTGATGCACTTCACAAAATAGATGGCATCATGAGGCCAGAACAATGTGTGGAAATACTAAAGCGACATCTCAAGACATCAGCAAGGAAGTTAAAGCTCAGGTGCAAATGTGTCTTCCAAATGGACAATGAACCTAAGCATACGGCCAAACTAGTTACTAAGGTGCTCAAAAGTGAGCAAGCAAGGCGGTCTGACTCAGTTACACCAGTTCTGTCAGGAGGAATAGGCCAAAACTCCAGCAAACTATTGTGAGAAGCTGGTGGAAGGACACCCAAAACATTTGACCCAAGTCATACAGTTTAAAGGCAATACTACAGACTACTAAGTTAATGTATGTGAACTTCTGACTTTGAAGAAAGTAATAAAAAAAAATGTCTCTCTCATTATTCTGGCATTTACCAAACAGAAATAATTTTGGTAATCCTAACTGACCTACAAAAGGAAAAATTTAGTCTGATTTAATGCCAGACAGTGAGAGAAAAAAAGGTCCATGTAAACTTCTGCTTTATGTTGGTACCAAACACACGACACAGGCAGGGGGATGTCTACAGCTTGGAATTGTAGGACACGTTTTTTCCTATTTGTTTTTCTTGACCCAGCAGAAGGCTTCAGTCCTCTGGGAGAAAAGCTGGCACAGGATGGCAGCTTTGTTCTCCACAAGACATGGCAAACCGCTGCAGCTGAGTACTAAGTTGTGCCTTTCTGGCGAAAAACAAAAGACAAACGAATGCTGTGTCATGCAACGTGACATAATCCGCAGACTTAAAAGCACATTTAAAAATCCATTTGACCAGCTTGATAAATATCATTTCATGCAAACCTGCTGAGCGCAGCTTTGTGGAAAACCATGGCAAAACCCCCCTCCAAAACAAATAACAAAAAGAATAAGACCAATTGAATTCCAGAGCTGTCAGCCTCAGGTTCTAGGTTTACTATGGTTTGGGGTGAATTTTGTCGAGGAATCAAAGAACCACAGCGTGTTAAGCGGAACCGGGAATCTGCAGAACTTGTCAAAGACTCGGTAACGGTGCATTTTTCAAATGATTTCCGGCCTGTGGAGACGAGAGCCGGAAAGTTATCTTGTCTGTGATAGATGGATGATTTTCACAAGGATTCATCATCTGCCTGTCTGCCTGTCTGTCTGTCTGTCTTTCTGTCGGTCTGTTCTGGTGGATGCAAAAACAGAAGGAGATAATTACTTGGTCTAACTTGTCATCTTCATGCTGAGAGCTACTCTATGACTGTGTTCCGTCCTTCAAAGGACGCTCGTGTCACATCAAAAGCCAAAATGGTGAGCGTAGAGATGAAACAAGGAGATGGAGTTGTTTCAATTTCACAACTTATATTTTTAGATTGTAATTTAAACAGGCTTGTTTGACACAGAGTTCAAACAAAACAGAACAAACATATTTAATTTTATTGCCCCTGCAGAAATATTCAGATTGTGCTTGAAATCAGAATACATTTGCAGTGCTGCTGATGTTGAGATTTTTCTGTTTTGATGGCGCAATTATCTTATTCTTTAAAGCTGCTCTAATTAGTACAACTGATTGAATGAGTATGTTTAATGTGAAGCCCACTGAGATTCATCACTCAGCTCTGCAATTCCCCACACATTGTAGTGACACAACACAATAATTACACAAATAAAACAAACAACCCAATAGATATGTTCATTTTTTTATCCTGAAATGAAGCTGGAAACATAATTTGGTGTACAATTACATCACTATACAGTAATAATAATTGCCACTTTTATCAAAGCAAATTGGCTGTTTGGCAGATAGCATCACTTGTCTTCATGCTGACTCAAGAAGAGTAAATTGAAAATTGCTTCCCGCCTCCGTTTCATGTCGCGTGACCTACTTTCATTTAAATGGCAAAGTCCTGGTGCAAAGTGAGTCACTCCTCTACACCTTCAGGAGCATATGTTCAGGCCACTTTCAAACATAAAGCACAATTAAAGGAAAGAAAAAAAAAGAAGAGAAGCCTCGTTTTTTTTTTTGCCAAATCAAATTTGAAACCACTTGATGCGGCTCTCCAAACTGGCCATTTCGAGTCGCTGTAAATTACAATTCTCGAGCTCATATTTAATGGCGTGACTGCTCATAAGAGCGCTGAGATAAAGGAGCAGTGGGGGTGGATCGTCGTGGCATTGTGTAATCAGGACGTGGCAATGAGAAAAGGTCATTTGTGCTAATGCAACATTTTTTATTCTATGAGAAGGACGTCGGCGCTGATGGATGATTCAAAGGTCACACGTGTCATCACGCCCATTCTGTCCTGTAGGGTGATGCAAAACAGATCTGATGACTGCCCTCCACACTGTGCACTCCATCAGAGAACAAGTGAACAGCTCATCTGGTGGGCGGATGGAGGCCTGGGTGGGGCTCGCTCGCTCGCATGATGAACAACCTTGCCGGCAACCTTACTCATGATCGGCGACTCAGATGGCAGCGGAGTTGAGCGGAATCCTGTGAGTTTAGCTCGCAGTTATTTCCTCGCTGACATACAGGAGTAGATTTACGCTCTTTTGATCTGTATCAGCATCTTCAACAGTAATGAAAAGCCTGAGCCCTCACACCCGAGGCGCTGCTTGGATAAACACAAATTCATACTGAGCAAATGAATCACCTAGTTGATATGCACAGACGCAGTAATCATTATCGAGCTAGCTCATAAGCATTATACTCATAGCCTACCAGTAAACAAAGCTTATGAAATCACTTTTTGTCAATTAGCTCTTTGAGAAGTGATGTTGAAAAAAATTTTTGCGAACACGATGGACGTGATGTGGAAAATGAAGACTGGCATTGTCTTTATTCTTATGCTCTCCTATGACTAAATTCAGGAAACTAAACATCGATAGCCAAGAAGCTGACAGAGAGAATGCTCTGCTAACAAACGTCGGAGGGAATATTTACACTGACAGGAAGAATAAGATGTCTCATTCAATTTGACTCAGCAGAATCAACAACATAAAAATGAAAATGAGTTTACAAATTTTTCATGTCGAAAAAAAAAAAGTGCTCAGCAACTCTGAGAAAGTTTTTCTACTGGATAAACGGGTCATGATGTACCCATGAGGGAACTGCATGTAAAACCATCACAGGAAGTAATCTATCTTATATATGAGACAGTATTAGAATATGAAAATTTACGAGGAGTGATGCAGGGAGTCACTCACTGTCATCCTAATTGACTTAGAGAGAAAATCAGGTAAGATTCACCCGAGGTTCAGAATCTCTCCATCTATTGTTTAATCACCTGGAATATGAAACAATGAGGCAGCTTTGTGAGTCACTTTTTTTTGTACTATGTGCTGTATCTATATCATGAAACTGCACATAAACAGCAAAAACGGGCACATTTATGATGTCATTTCTATGCTTTTGACAAAACCAAGTTGTTTAATCTAAAACTATGTTGGATTTTGAAAACTTGTTTTACTACCAATTGTGTAAAAGCAAAGTAGCAAAGTAGAAAGTACAATCTTTCTCTCTGAAATCTAGCACAGTAGAATATAAAGTAGCAGAAAAATATAAGTACGTCAAAAAATTGTAATGAAAAAAGGCAGAACACGAGTTAATGTGCGATGGAGATACTTCAAAAAGTTCTCTGCCTCACCAGGAAATCTTGCATTATTTTTTAACATAGTCTCTTTTAACTTCAGTGCACTTGATCCACCGATGTTCAAGCCTCACTATCCCTTTGCAGAAGAAGGTCTAATCTAGAACCTCCAGATTCTCTTTTACAGCATGTATGACCTTATCGTCACTCTGTATATGGTGTGAGTGGGATTTCAGTTTGAGAAACAGAAGTCGGAAGGTGCAGGTCAGTGGAGTAAAGTTCATGGAGCAGTTTAAAGTCATGTGTGAGTGCGTCTGTTATCTCATGCTGTGTGGACCGACCCATTATCCAAGCTAGCACCGTGACAAAGTCTTCTGTAAAGATTAATGACCTCCAGAAAGTGCACAGACGTTAAAACAAGTCAGGATTGTGTGAGTGGCACGTGTTAAGGCTGCTTTCGAGGCCCGTATCATTTGTCTGCAGCAGCATCACTGTGTGACCAATAAAAAGTGTTCTGATTATCAATTAAGTTATCAGTTACTGATTGATTCCACATATTAAGTAAGTTATTCAATTTTACAATAAATGTGTGACAGTGGATGCATGATCCTCCAGCAACAGCAGCCAGCTCTAAGCAAACATTTGAGTTTGTAGACAGTGACATGAGGCTTTACAGTGTATAGTTTTGTCCCAAAACGGGAGGTAGCCCCCATGTTTCAAAGGTGAGGAACTTTTTGAAGTGCTCTCATAGGTCACCTTCTACCACTGGCATAAGTGCTGCAGGAATCGTCCACGCAATGAAGCAGCGCACCAGCAGCAGCGCACACGTGGTAAAGGTGACCACTGTGCCGTTAAGGCCTGCGTTTGGTTCCCCTTTGTATTTCTATCCGGTGGCCACAATTCAAACAAGGTCTGATGTCTTCCTCCCATGATGTGCGCTCTTATCACACGACGCAGATGTCTGAGTGGATGCCAGCGGGCCCAGGTCTGTGATGAGAACTCCTAGTTATGCGCGGTGGCACCCGGTGCGAGCGCTGGCTTCCGAAGGGCAGACAGATAAATTATTCAGCCTGAAGTTTTGCATCAGCACGGCTCAGATGGCAGCACATGAGAGGGATTAATTTATGCAACATCCACAAGAGGACAAGGAGATGTCTCAGAGCCGTGAGCTGAGTGAGAGGTGCTCATATGTCTGTGGAGAGGCAAATCACTGCTCATAATGGAAGAACTGCTAATTGCTAAGTTACTGTAGACTGTGATGTATTTGTGTTGGAGATGCAGGTGATGAAAACAACAAAGCAAGGCCCCGTGGAGTGTTTGATCTGTTTCAACTCCTACGGCTGGATGCACTGGGTTCAAATTATTTAACTCTTATTTGGAAATCAATAACTTGTGCATAAAAGAAAGATGCACCAAGGCAACAAAGAGCATTCCAGAATAACAAATGATGTAAAACCCCAGTAGTGTGGCTCTTCTAGGTTTAGTATTGTTGACGCACATATAGGTGGCGAATAAATGAGGTGTGTGTTTTTTATTGATAACGTGTCCACACTGCAGCCGCTGCAGACGTGTTCATCTCCCGTGTTTGCCTGAATGACATTGACAAAGCTGGCATAACTGAATGGATGTTGTTTGAGTGACATGGGGAGCCCTGTCAGAGGAGAATTAGCAGACCATTAGCATTCCATGACATTTTCCCATCCGTCCAGAAAGCAGTGGTGGCCCTGTAAACAAAGTGCTTTTGCGGTGCATGGCAAGGAGAAAAGGGAATAGAATGTAATGTAAAATGGCATTGTTCAGCGTCTGAGATACCAGGTGCGCATTCTAATGCGGATCTACAGGGCAACCTCTGGCTGGCTGAAACAGAAGAGGGAGGCGATAAGGGAGTGGACGAATGGGACATGCAGCAGGGTAATTGAAAGTGCTTGGGATTTTAAAGGCCAAATGCTACCAGGGGTTATCAGCAGCAGAAACAATCTGAATTTTTTATGGGTGTAACTTATTATCCGGACAAAAAGGAGGTTTGTCACGCTTCACCGAGGGTACGCGGAATAGAAACAAGATCATAAAGGCCACAAGCAAACTTTAGAGTGCCTTTAAAACACTGTAAGATTACTTTTAGCACCTTGTTTGCAGGGACAATGTTTAGATTGTGTCCCCAGCATCCTTTTGAATAAATGTGCCCCACTTACCAGCAGCCGTTCTTTCCACGGTAATTGTCTGTGTAATGGAACAAACTGTAAAGTGGCCTTTTTATTTTTTTCATGAATCTGCATTCACTAAAAGAGATCACTGCTCGGATATCAGTAAGGAAACTTAAAACACCACTTGTTTTGCAATTCAGGGCAGCAGAATCTGACATCATGTGTTTGTGACTGTCCATCATAGAGCTACAAATACCCACAACAGCACCATGGGGAAAAGACACAAATGTTGCTGCGACAATTCAATGTGTTGTCACGTGAGAATGCTGCACACACATACGTGAGCCCATATATCCTACACAATCACACGCAGCCATAGCATTCTCCAAATCGGTGGGCAGCCGCAGGCTACAGGGAGACTGATGACAAAATCTGCATCTCATGAAATACAAAAACACTCACCCGCTGTTCCCCCAGGGCTGGAGGCTGACAAAATATACAACAGACAGACTCCTCCACTCCTGGAAAAGAAAAAAACATGCCTTTTAGGTGTATGGACACAGCTTGACCCTGAGGGGAAAGCTGAGTGCAGTATAATGTACAGCGATGGCTGCACTTCTTGCAAGGTCTTGTTGTGTTGAAGAAGCCACAGCAGTGTAAACAGATCATCCTGACATGCATTACAGACTTTTTCAGTTTTACATTAGTCTACCTCAGCCACCTTATTCTGTATTATACATTTTTCTGGCTACACTTTACTATTATTGTACTATAAGGGGAAAAAACACTTTGGTTTGTTCGTATTTCCATCAACTGCAAATGTTCCAGTCAAGGTGTTTTTGCCCTTGATTCAATCCAAGGCATTTATTGTTTAGTATCGGGTGATATAATTTTCCTGAAGACTACGCACTGTAAGTATTGTAGATTAGATGTACCTGGTTGCACCACCAGGTGGAGTTTCTACTGTTTAATACTGTAGCTGCTAGAGGAGGTGGACACGTCTGTACTGAGAAGTAGAAAGCATTATGGGAGTTTCCTGAGTAAAGGGGCACCATGACAAAGTCTCATGTGAAGCTTATTGACTTCCAGTCAGTGGAAATACATTAACTCAAGTCAGAATCAATCAGGACATTTACTACATACATCAGTGGCATTTGTGAAGGTTGCTTTTGTTGCCTTTACTAATCAAAGACTAATAAAAAAGTGTGCTGAATTGATGTTGTCAATTAATTACTGATTGATATTGCTGCACATACTTAGTAAATTATTCAAAAATTTAACATATGTGTGACAGCAGATGTAAACAAAAGATCAGGTTATTGCTGATATCTTGCTGATATTGATTAGGTAAAAATTGCCTTGATCAGCTCCAAACCCAATCTTAGAATCAGGTTTGAGGCTTCACTAGTTTATAGATTTGGTAGATTGTTATCTATGTGTCCTCTTGTACTAAATAATTTACCTGACTAAAGCCTCGCACTAAAACAATGCAAAACATATATTTTTTGCAAGTTAATGTCTGAAACTTTTGGACTGGACCTTCACCAAACTGACCTTAGGTAAGAGGTGAGGTAAACCCTGGACAGATGATTGGTCACATCTTCGGGCAATTTAGAAACACGAGTTGACGAACACTCATGTCTTTTCAGGCACATGCAAACTAAACACAGAAAGACCTCAGCCGACCAGCAGGTTCAAGCCCAGAATCTTCTTTCTGCCTGCAACTGTATCACCATCCCATCCTGCCACCACTAAAATACTTATTTGTCTTCTTGTTACATAAAAAACTCTCATGTCTCATGTCTCAAGTCTCATGTTGCTGCATTAAGAGCCAGGATGAAAGGGGAGGAAAAAAGCTTGTCAGTATATCTGCCAATGCCTCTTGCTTGCCTAATCCGTACAAAAATAGATTAAAAAAAGGGCAATTTATAGTTTCAGAGGAATTGACATTCTTTACATCCGATGCTGTTATTTGATTTGATTTCACTTCATTAAGAGAATGTTTCTCCAAAATGTGTCACATTTCCACAAAAATAGCAAAAATCCAAACCACACAACAAAACATAACTACAGCATATATTAAAGCAGACTTCACCAATAAGTGGCTTCATCAGTTTAATCACTCCCTTCGGAGCCGAGTCCACACAGGAACAGTGAGGCCTCTTTAGAAGCCAAACTCCAATTTCACAGTTTGACAGGCTGAGGAACAAACAGTTCTGCAGTCTGTTCTGTTGAGTCGATGTCAGGGAACAGTCAAAGCATGTAGGCCCTCCGAAAAACCAAAGCTGCTGTTATGTTGTTACTGCGAGTGAACACGCGAGACAAATGCCATATTTATGAACTCGGAAAGAACCAGACGAGCTTGCGATGCTGCCTGCTCCAATACTTAAATGGTTTACTATCTCTCTGAGAGCTAGCAAAGAGGATTGATATTATCCTTCATTTTTTGTGGTGAAAATGTCAAGCTACAGCCAAAAAATCTCAATAATAACTGTAAAATGTTGGCCCACTCCTTTTCAATAAAGCTGCATTACCTTATTTAGCATAAAACGGTTCTTCAACAGTCAGTTTAACTCACTCATTCAGTTTGTGTGCACTTCCTTTCTCATGTAACATTTGTAAAGTTTGTTGTGTTCTTCTTCACGGCCCTTGTTGCTGCATCGGTGTTTTCCTTGACATGCTACTGCCACCTTTTGATTAGTGGAACAAAATGAAACCCTTGGCTGCAACAAGTAATACCCCAGCTGCTCCACAGTGTCAGCAACGTGAACTGTAGATAAAAGATGGACATAGCCACAGTGAAGCCACCCATTGCCATTTTAAAGCCTCAAGTGAATTCCAGTACCCATACTACCACACTGCACTAGGAAGTCCTCATACATCTGGTCTGATTTTGCATTGTTCAAGTCAGCTGGATTCTCTTTTTTTTTCTACCCACAATCCTTTGCACAGTGTCGAATACATCACATACGTCATCATTCATGTCTCATGTGACTAAAAAGTACGCCTGAGGAGCTGAGAGCACACAGACAGATGACAGCGCTTCTCAGACCACAGCCTGCAATGGATATGAGCAAGACGGTCTAAGCTTAAGGCACGATATTATGACCAAGTAGTGTGGCCCAATTAGTGTCCCGTGCTCTCTAGGGGCAGCTGCAGTATGTACGATTTTGAAAGCAGCCTTCAGTTATAGGCTATGAGTTTAGAACGTGAACCTGAATGCAGCACACACAACACAGCTAGAGGCCTGGAGGGGAATCCCTGGGGGGTGTTTACAGCGCCAGGCTAGGTCATTAAAAGGTTTGGCTTGGGAGGGAATCCAGAACGGATGGTGAATTAAGTAGCCGAGGCTGGATGATGGAGGCCATGGTTTGACAGGGATTGTAGATTGGGGAACTGAGCTTGGAGGTCTGGGGCAGTATGGCTGAGGCAGAGATCTGGAGAACAGGACATTAAGAGGCTTGAACCTGAGGCACAGGAATCACTAAGGTTAGACTTCATTTACAACAAAAAACTAGGAAACATATACTCAGAGCAAAGGTTAGCTGAGGGAATGCTAGCACATATACCAGCAGAATTATGTGGCTGAATAGAAAGAGCCGGGCTGGGGTTTATAAACAGCAAGAGGTTGATTGGAGAATGAGACTCAAGAGGAACAATGGGATGCTATGCCCACAAACACACTAATGTACATCCCAAATAAAGACAGGTGGAGAGGTTGAAGTTTATAACTTTGCAATTGCCACTTTGGTTTTTGAAACCAGACATGACGAATAACTCAAAGACACAATGCACACTCATATGGTAGCCTGGAACATGGGACCATCATTTACAACATGAACACTATGCTGCATTGAAGGAGACTTAAAACTCATCAGGAAACTGTGCACTGAGCTAACAAATCATGTAAGGTCATTTTGTCGTTGACTTTTATACAATCAAACTTGTTTTTGCAAGCAGGGGAGTCACCACCTGCTGGCTGTTAGAAAGAAAGCAGGCCAAATGTTTTTCCACACTCACTTCACTTTTCAGAAAACTCCACAAGGAGCATTTAAGTTCCACTTCATTTACTATTTACCATTGTGTGTTTATCAAAGAAAAAGCAGTTTTTCCTCATGTGATTAGCATATAAAGAGAAGTCATTTCAGTGTACAGTAGCTTCTTCTCAGGTCGCCACTCCATAAGCTTTTCTCACTCAGGAGGCCCCTGCTGACTAACCTTTGGATGACTTTCAAGTCCCTGCACACAGCATTGTTATTCCTTTGTCTTTGACGCAGATGTCCTTTTTCTCGCCACAATCAACTCACATGCTCTCAACTCTGAGAGGAAAACAAGCAAGGTGGCTCCTCAGAAGAACCGCAAACTGGGAAGTACTGTCAAAGGAACAATTTGCACAACACAAAAGCTTTTGTTTCCAGCCCTTTGAGTAGGAGACAGGTGGTCACTGTGGGAATAACTTGGCTTTGTCTTTGAAAAGCTACAGGGACAAAGGTGTCAAGTACAGGCAAGCCACAGAAACAAGAGGGCTTTTGTTTCAGCACCGAGCATATAATAGTCGACATTATATTACACTCCGTCCTATTCTGTTCTACTTCACTGTAGTCTCGTATGGTTAAATTTATTTGACGTGGCACATAAAATATTCCTTTTCTTTATTTTTTCATTAGTTGCAGGTATGGCACAAAAAATGGGTGATAAATCCAAAGAAATACAGTGAAAAAGAAGCCTGATCATATATAAATATAGAGCACAAAACAGAGAAGAGTGACAGGTCATCATTACAGGGTGTCGGCACAGAACAAGATAAATAACATCACTGGAACACAGCTTTCTTTCTCAACAACCTTCATCTTACAAGCATCAAATAAATTTTTTTTCCAGGGGTCACTTGAAGTGGCTACATTGGCAAACATCCTCTTGTTGCTACTAGTAAACAACTAGCACATGTTGCTAATGTGGCTCTCGATCAGAGCAGGTGAAACAGAAAGAGGAAAGGAAAAGCCATCAAGAAGCAGCAGGATTCGCTCTGACACCGGAGAGACTCTGTACCAGGAGGCGGCAGTTTTCCCACCGGTGAAGTTGTCACACCGAGCAGCCATGCCATCAAGTAGCGACACGCCGCTTCTTCCCTGACAGAGTAAAATGAGATCTTTGAAATGTGTCTACCTCTTCCAGTTATTTAGTGCGACTGCAGTCAGCCTCCTGTCGGGAAGTCGCTCACTGCTGCCTAGCCAGTGTGTGCAAGTGGAAGAAACTCACAGCATTAAGGTGGCAATTTTACTCTCTAAAAAAACCCAAAAAACCTCGCTGCAGTTTTAATGTTTAATACGGCAGACATTTTGTTCTTGTTTCCAAATGAATACTGCCAAATTCGCTGCCAATTTTTATCGCCGGTGCTGGTCGCGCTTTACCACAATGCTCCCCCTCTTGGCACCAATTCTCTTTGCTGAATCAATACCAAGGAAGCAGGGTGTTGTGTGCAGTGATAATTGGGGCCACCAGCTGTAATTTCATCACGCTAGTGGAACCGAATGGTGTTTCGCGGAGCTAAAATAGCGCGATGAATGGCACAATGTGACAAAGCCCTTCTTAGGTTGAAGAGAAAATGAGAACATTTCCACTCAGAAAAGAAATGTTGGGACTGTTCCTTTTAGAAACCCTTGAAGCGCTGGCATTAGCTACGAGGTAAGAATAATAAATCTGCAGGTAATTACAGCGGTAAGTAAGTGGGCAAAAGACAAAAATCACAGTAGAATTTCAGCTCCTTAAGTGGGATCTTTTCCTTGTGTTGTTTATAATATCACAAGCTACACACCCTCTAGGAATTAAGGCAATCCTTTGTTATAAATTACATTTTTTTCACATAGCAACTACGGTAGTCATGCTTCTACTCACATGGATAATTTTAATCAAATTTGCCAAAGAAGTGGGAAATTGTTTTAACATATTGCACGTTGCAGCAATTATGTTCAATCTGTGGCCTGCACAAACTCCGACAGACCGCATACTTTAATGCTACAGTTAATTTAATGTAAGCACTGGGTACATTCAAGCACAACTGCATTATTCATCAATGCACGAATGAAACGACTGATTTCTTAAACAAGAATAAGATGAAACAGCATCGAAAACAAGTCATTGTTTGCCTCCTTGCTACTGCAGCACTCCACTGTGATGCGGTAATTTCCAGTTGAATTAACACCAGTAGGTACTATTAATGTTACACAAAGGTGGCAAATCAAACTAATTATTTTAGAAGGGGGGAAGGTGAAGTCTAAAAGGAAAACACAGTATGTGTCTCTGATCCCACCGAGTGGATGTTTATTGCCTTTTCCGCACAATGAAGATTGACTTGAGCCACTTGTTTTCAGCAGTGTCAGATGAGAAAAAGGCAATTTCTGGTCTCTGCTGTGGCCACTATGATGTAATGTGAAGCAACAAGACTGACCCAAACACCTTATTTGTGTTTGTTTTAGTGCCAACTTCTGTGGTATATTCTGAGGCTGCATTTCCATCTTGAAAGCCGCCTTAAAACTCTGCCGACTTCATTTGCATCTAATTTATAGAAGATCAAAAACATCCAGTATAACAGCAACTGGAGCTTCAAAGGGGTCCGAAGAGTTCAACAACAAATATGTCAAGAAAGTGACCACTTAAAGAAGAATTTGATGCAGTTAGACGACTAACTGTGCATTAACCTTTGAACTTTTTAAATTAGCAATTAAGCGTTGATTGATGAAGGAGCTGCTGCAGCACAAAGCCTGTCTGCAGAGCGATAGTGGAAAGATATAAAGGCTGACCTGTGCACCTGCAGAAACATGACTGAGCCAGTCATCTGAGATAAAACAGAGCTCTGTGCTATGTTCTATCTGAGGAATGTAGTTCTTAATACTGCATTGTTGCATTAGATCACAGTACCTGCACTGAACACTTTACGTTGTGGAGAAAGTGGAAGAACTGAGCTGAACAGATTCCTGAACCAGGAGGAGAAAGAAAAAAGGCAATGCTGTTTCATTTTTGTAATTAAAAAGTATGGCACAATCGCGACAACTAGTGCAAAAAAACAAAAACAAAAAACACAACAGCCACTAAATATCCAGGGCCCAGGCGCTGAGATGGAAAAACAAAACACTTGGCACATGTGGTCACATTAAGCTCCAGCGCCCAAACTAATCTAGAAATAACTCATTTCCCTCCTCTTGCTTTCTGAACACTTCACACTTTTTCCCCTTCAACTACAGATAGCTCTCACCATCAAAATAATGTCAGTAAACAGCGTGAGAGCGCGAACAGTCGCACAACACTGTTTACATATTCAAAAACTGTTAATCCCCTCCAATTGTACTTTGAAGTAGCTTAGAGGACTTTCATCAAGAAATGGAGCAGAGCTGAGTGTGTAAACTGCTCGCCAGGCTCACAGCACCTCGTATGCACAAAGGGCAGAGGCTGACATTTAGTGTGTGAATTGCACAGAAATGGAAATCAAGGACGTGGTGAGAGCTGCAACACCGTGGAAGTAAACAATGATTCCTGTATTTTTTTTTGTCTGGCAAAAATCTGACAACATTTGGAAACTCGAACAAAGATTTTCAATTTGCATGAAAGCACCCAATATGTTTAATAATGTACAAACTGAAGCAAAAAGGAGGTCTGCTGCAGTGTTTGAAAACCTAATAGTGATGTAAATACAGGAAACACAAAGTACACAAACAGAGGGAGCATATTTTTGAACTGAAGCTCTCATGTTGAGGCGATGGTTTGACATTTTCGAGGGACAAAAAAACCTACTGTTTGTTTTCTTGTACGGACTTAGACATGGAGACTGATGACACCTGTTCATTTCATGCTCATTTAACAGGAAACTACCACTAGTCAGTCAGATTAGTTTAGTAACAACTGGACATGGAGGAAAACAATGAGTCTGGCTCTGTCCAAAGGTTACAAAACCCAAATGCCAGCACCTCTGCAGCTAACAGATCAATACGTTAAATCTCTTTTGTTTACTCTGCTCGGAAACCAGTTGGAAAAGAAGTGTTTGTGGGTGTCTGGACTAGACACACAAAAACAATACAGCAACAGTTTGCATCAATCTTTTTGAGGAATGAAAACTTCAAGGAACAACACTGACTCTGGGGAATTTGCTTTTTTGTTTCAATCAGAGTTACTTTTAATTACCAATTTTAACTGTCTGACAGTGTGCAGGCACGTTAAGATAGACGAGAGGACTGGAAATCCTAACTTGAAGATGAAGGGAAATGAAGTTATCACGTCACTTTCATTAAGTTACCTCAACTTGAATGTGGTTTTAAATCAATTAACGCAAATATCAGAGTTTAAATTACACACAATATTAAGCTGAAGCTACATTATAATGCCAAAGCAATGCATCAAAATAATGTTTGCAACTTAAATAGTTTATCTAAATCAGTGAACAGGTCCCTTGAATGAATTCTAAACTGTATTTGTAACTCTGAAACTATATGCTGTAAACAAACACATCACGGTTAGCCTCGATGCCCAGCAACAACACAATGTTAAACCGATGAATAGGCTGGTGAATACTATAAATGTACTTAATATACAGCTAAACAGTCAGCCGATATCATTTGCTCTCTGAGGCGCTGTTGTCTCTTCAATTATTAACAACACAATAAACTTTGATCGGTCTGACAGATTCATGCTTCGCTTAAATGTAACTTCCTCCAGTTGGAAAATGTTTTCCACTTCTTTTAAGAGGTAAACTCTTCCCTCGCCACCATGTCTTGCTGGGTTGTGCTGAGGCTATAGGAAAGGGATATCTACCTCACTGCTCGAAAAATATATTAAACTTATTTATTTTGTTAAAAGAAGATAGAACCTGTAATTTAGTGAGCTTTAGAAGTGCTTCATGACAACATTTTACTGCCTTTGGACAGAGTAAGCCTCACAGTTCTCCCCATATTACCAGTTTTATGCTAAGCTAAACCAAACAAACCTCTGCATGCTTCCCAAAATGCCAAACTATTCCTTTTAGGCATTTTTCACTGCAGGAACCTGTGGGCCTGAACATTAGTGCACGTTTTGACTGCAAGAACCGCCCCTGAAAAACCACCTTTAGCGCCATTTTTAGCCTAGAAAAAAAGATCTCCTCCAGATTACCTATATCCAGGTGGACCTGAAAACTGTGGTGCAGGGCTCAAAGAAGACAAATGCTGATTGGTTCCCTTCGAAGGAGACATAACATTGCCATCTTCAGCATAAAATTCACCACATAGACAAACACAGCACCAGTCTTCATTGTTCTAATGTGTTACATCCAGTAGTTACTATTTCAAGTGGTTTTAGTGCACTTTGAGTTAATGTCATGGTAAGTCCTGACAGATCCTACACTGCAGTGGAAACAGAAAGCCTGAAAGGAGGCTGCTTCTAGAAATGTTAGTGCAACCTGCCTCGAGTTCCTGCAGTGGACAACCATCTTATACCAGCATTATCAAATGTGTTCGCTTATTTAAACCTGCCTGTGATGTCCTCATGTACTCAGAGGTGCAGTTACATTAAATTCTGACCTTTGCTTCCCACCACAAACTGACCAGCTGCTCAGGGATGTAAAAGGAACAGTTGCCAAAATATCTTAAACTCATATCCGTAGTCAGTAAGAGTGACGACTGTTCGGGGCACTTTGGCACTTTTCATTACCTGCTATACACCACAGGAGGATATAGCAACTAGCTAATGGGTATTTTATCTGAGCTTATATGCGTTTTTGGAAATCGTGTCAAAGTCTGTGTCAAAGTCGGACGAACTTCATGTTCTCGATGTGTCCAAAACAACCTATAAAAGTCTGAAAGTTCTCATCATCAAAAGCACACAAAAACATATGTTTTAGTAAAACATTACATCTAGTAAGACTGCAAGATTAAAGAACTCCCAAGAACTCCATTTTTACATTCAGTGTGATCCTAAACTTGAAATGAAAATGTATGAACTTATGTAAAAAAATAAATGATAGCAGATAATATCTGTGATGACTATGTCTCTGCAGTATCACCATACAGACCATATAGTAAGGATGCCCTGAAATGTTCATCATTCTGCTCTGTTTTGCTTAGCATATTTATCTTCTTTACATATATCAGTTTCTTGTCACACCTATTGTACACAGCTTTATGCTTTACACATGTGCACAACCCACTCAGACGAACCCAGGCTTCCACTGAAGAGGCTACATATGCTGAACCACAACACCAATCCCAACCTTCATGCCATCTGCAATCGTGCAGATTTCATTTTTACACTCCCGGCTCGACCCTTTGTCTTCCTCGGTGTCATGTTTGCGCGATAAATATGAAGAGTGCGAGTAGAAAATGACCGGTTTGCTGTTAAATGTGGACTTGTTTGCGACGGAAAGCCTGAATTTGTGGGAGCAGGTCACGCATGTGCAGAGAAGTATAAAATGGATTTTATATGTTGAGACCTTAAACTGTATGTTGTGCTTCCTGTACTCCAACATAAAACATTTATCATAAACCTTTGAATAGAGCTTCTTTAACATTTACAAGTTATACATTTACCAAATTGGTTTACTTCTTATGCTTCCATCAGCTTTGATATTTCAGCAATGCAAAGGGAGACAACAAGAAGAAAAAGGAAGGTAAGTCATCTTCAACAGAAAAAATAAGAAACAAGACACAAGTCCTCAAAACATTTGTCATAACCAACAATGAACGGAATTTTTCATTTTCTTATTTTCTCTTTTTTACAATACATTTTTTAAAAACCCCGCTGGTTAAGGTTATGGTCTCAGGTAGATCTTCCACAGTCAATCTTCACAGTTTGTGTAAAAGCAGAGAAACATTCTCGCTAGAGTAATAAAATATCATGACTATTATTATGGTCATTATTATCTTTTTATTCTCATATTGTTCCATATAAATGGTGGAGGATAGGGGTGAGGCCTTTCACCCTAATGAAGAGCCTGCAGTCCCAGAGTTCCTACTCGCCTCCCTGTACAATGTTTTATTCAGCAGTTGTTCTTTTTCTTTTGTTAAAAAAATGCTCGCCCGCAGGGAAGGAGAATTATGGGAAGAGAGAGTGGGGTATTCATTCGACGAAGTGTTTTTATCCTCCTGTATGATCTTAAACTGTCTTTCTGCACAAAAAGAAAAGAAAAAAAAAAAACAACAGAAAGATCCAGAGCCTCACTTTCATTGTTGCCGCTTTGTTTTTTTGTTCTTTTTTTAATCCAAATTGTTTCCAAAAGCCGCGCTGCCGGCACTGCCTGGTTGGCCGCCCTCACGTTGAACTATGCGTAGGCTTAGGTGCATGCACGCACACAAACACGCAACACACACACACACACTCACACACTCACACACACACACAGGCAACTGTCCCATCAGGAGCAAGATCTGGGCGTAGCATGACCCTCGTACTCCCTCTGAACACACGTGGCCTCCCGTCAGCACTTGTGGGGCAAAAGAAACATGTAGAAAATAGCCCATCAGAGGAAACATCAACAGAGATTTGTTCGATGTTGATTAACACCCAGGCTCACGATTCGGTTTTGTAATCTGAAGGCACTTTGTTTCATGGCAGAAAGTAAAGTGGCTTCTGTTCCACAGGTAGACCGCCGACTGAATATTCGAGTCAGGCCTCGCTAATCGAGCTCCTCTCTCTCTCTCTCTCTCTCTACTCTCTGCCTGTTAATCCTCTTCCCTCCACTCCTCCTCCCTTCAACCTCACCTCCTCTCTGCCCTCCACTCCTGCTGTCTACTCCTCTGCTGCTGTTATTGTTCTGCCACCATACCGTCGGTTGGCCACTTGGACTCGTGAGCACAGTGTTAAAAGATACATAGGCAGCTACAGGAGGGGGGGCGGTGGGAGTAAGCAGACAGAACGAAACGTTGCCAGAGTCCTTGTTTTTCTCTACAGTACAGCACCAAGCAGATAAAGAAAATGCCAAGATGTGACGTGAGGCCGGGGCTTCCAGTGAAAAACAAGTGTCGGTGATTGGCATTTGGTGCAAGAAAAATGAAGATAAAGATACACAGAGAAAGGTCTGATTCCATGTATTTGTAAGCAGGGAAAATGTTACTTCATATTCAAAAAGTCAGCAGTGTCTGTATTTTTCGCCGCCTTCCAAAGATTATTTCCGTAGCTTCATAAAATTGTACTTGTGCTTTACAAACTGTCCTCCCCTCGACGCTTGTGAACTCTCTCTGCCAAAGTCCAGGCTCATCCGTCGCTCATCCGTCTTTGTGCTCGTAAAGACGTCCCGCGCCGAGGAGTGTTTTACTGTAAAAGAGGTCTCTTTTTAAAAAAAAATTTGCGCATCTTCTTTATTACTTTTTGTGTAACTTTTTAATCGCTATTTTTTCTCTCTCTTCCGTTGGTCCCTCTGTGGGTCTGTGGTCCATGAGGGGGACCCCGCTGCTTTCAGGATGCATGAATCTTTGGTGATTGGATGCCGAGGGTGTAGCTCACAGACGGTGGGTCTGAATATTCGCCTCTGAGATAACGGAGAATAGGGTCACCTCTGACCTTCCAGCAGGGTCAGCACCAAGGTGACACATAGCAGCCATATATGGGAGGATGTGGACAGAGCCTTGGCGCTGAGATCTGAATGAGAAAAGAAAGAAAAGAAACAAAACAGCAAGAGATGTCAGGTTTATCATTTTTTTTTCTGCATAGAGGGATTTTTGGCGTCTTATTTTGAAGGTTTAGTCAGCACCAAAGAGTGCCAAAACGATAAGAATTGAGAATAAAAATAGCAATTGCAGTTTTAACCAATTGTGTCAATTGGAGTTTATTTTACTGAAGCATATCAGACATTTTTGTTTATGAAATGGATTAAAATAACAGGAAAACGCACCGATTTCTGTCAAATAAGATAACACAGCCTTGTTGCCTTTACTGTAAGCTTACTGTCATGTGCAGTCACTCCCCAAGGGCTCCTTCTAAACCCCGTTTAAATACTCCTGAACAGAGAAACAAGCGTGTATCCCAACAGAAAGACAGAACAAAAGGACATGTGATAAGAATTGCTGGAGGGAATACTTCGAAACACGCTTTTTCAATTCCTACAATTCAATTTCTTGTCTGTCCATTAAATATGAAGCTATAAGTAGGGCTTTTATGTGTTTGCTGTTTCACAATGTTTTCATTTCTGTAGCGTATCAAGTCAAAAGCTGTTATACTCAACCACATACAAAAGCATTACTAGTTCAGCAGCCAATTATTTATGACAGAGTACAACATCATCACTGTTTCTGTGGCTTTTGCTGCTTTTTTAAACAGTTTTTTGAAAAAAAAAAAGATCCAGTTAAATATTTGACAATGATCTGGAGCTTAAAGTCAGTTAAAGATGGCTCTTTCTTGGCTGTATCAAAAGCTACTTTCGTATAATTTCTTACTAGTTTTGCTGCTGCCTGGTGCTGAAATGCTGCAGGGAGGTCGGCTGCTCTGCTGACCACACACCTGTCACAGTGCAGGACAAATTTCTTAGAGACATTGTGCTTTTTCAGTTCAGGATGTCGATACTCAGACAGCAGAAACTTTGTTCTGGCCAAGCTTTGCCTGCAGTGTTTGCAATAAATATAGAATGTTGACTGTTTTGGCTGAGAACAGAATTCATTTGACCTATGTGCATGCAGAGACTCAAGCTGCTTCGAAGGGGAGAGGGAAATACACCTAGTTTCTTGAAACTACAATTTACAGGTGTTCCCTAAATGCCCCCCATGCACAGACAAGCATCTAGTCCACTCACTAACTGTAATGCAGCATATCAGAAAGAAGTGTGACCATAAATTAGTTTAAAAACATTGATGCAAGTCATTCTAATGCCAGATTTAAATCAGTATTAATGTTTTTGGTTGCGCTTGACCCATTTCCATGCTGGGCCGTTGCTTTAACTCGTAAATGTTGTGTGCAAATATTGTAAACATGAGTTGCTCGGTGACCAAAGTGGTTCAGTTTGTTGACTTCACTTTAAAGATCTGTCACTTAGATGGTCAGACATAACAGTGGAATTGATATTAAACTATTTTCATGCAGAGACTTGAGCAGTTTAGAGGGTTGTTTTTCCAAATTACAATTAACTGATGTTCCTTAAATGCCTCACATGCACAGAGAAGCCTCTAGTCTTTATTCAGTTATTGTAATGCAGTAATTAAGAAAGCAATGTGACCATATATTTGTTTAAAAAACAGTAATTTAAGGTGTTCTAATGTCAAATTTAAATCAATTTTAATGTTTTTGTTTGCACTTGATAAGTTTCCATACTAGATCTCTGCTTTAACTAGTAATTATCAAGCTATAAAGCTAATGAGTTGCTCAGTGACCAAGGCAGTTCAATTTGGTCACTTCAGTTTGAAGATCTGTCGCTCAGATGTACAGACATAAAAGTGGAATTGATCTTCTCATCTAACTCATGAAAGCATGAAAGCACATAAATGTCAAACTATTCCCTCGATGTACAACTAACCCGTGTGAGCAGATCCTAAAGCGGTTGCTCTGAACCGTCCTTCTTGAGTCACATCATCAGTCAGAAGTCACCTCCGATCAGTCCTCAGGAGATATTTCTCAATTTTTTCCCTCTTACATCACATAAAGTCATGTAAGATTCATCATGTGAGATTGAATTGCATAATTCATAATGCTACTCTGTCCCCGGCCTGGGCAACCACTCCTTAAACTCCAAATGAATTATCATTGTCGCCTTGAATCCTAACAAGTCCAAATTGAAAAATATCTTCTATAATGATAATCTTGCGGTAATAACAAGAATACATCTTACAGATCAGCATCACTCTGTTGTTGTTTTCCACCACTGGCATGCCAAATGAAAACAGATCACCCTGATTCATCTATGGTATGTTAAATAAATGTCGAAGTTTGAGAATCTTCTGGAAAGAACGCTCCTCCAGGCATAAATACAGGCATTAAATAACTGTGTTAGTCTGCCCACTGACATCACCTTGTCAATTGCAGGCCATTTTCTGTGTCCTGTTTTCTGTTTTTACCTTCTGTTTGTTCCTGCAGCGCAATTACAGTGCTCCACTCAGCCGGCGTGGCTATCATTCATGTGATTACAACCCTGTTGCTATGGCAACCATGTTTTCCCCCACGAGATGGTAGTTCAGTGC
Organism: Acanthochromis polyacanthus; assembly: GCF_021347895.1. NCBI lineage: Eukaryota > Metazoa > Chordata > Actinopteri > Pomacentridae > Acanthochromis > Acanthochromis polyacanthus. The sequence goes on from NC_067128.1 coordinate 6,414,682, forward strand.
TGCCAACTGTCTAAGATTAGATCCCCTCTCGTAAATCTCAGCCCTGTCCGGTGAGGTAGAGTGAGAACCTGGAGCCCAGATAAGAGGGGCAGATGAGGCGGTGAAGGAGGCGGCTGGGGGTGCTACTTACTGGGCGGTGGGTCTCGACACTCCCCTTCCTCCAGCGTGATATCATCAATGGCGATGTCTCCCTCGATGCCTGGTCCCCGGATACCTTCCAGTACGACCTACAGAGAGTAGAACGAGTTAGTATACAGACTCGGGGGGACAAATTTGATACAAATCCATCATGACTTCTCAGCATATAGCTAACACGAACAGCTTCAATGCTCCTCAGCGTCAATTCTCCAAGTCTCTAGAGCTGTACTGGAGGGATGGAGCACCATTCTTCCAAAAGATATTCTCTCATTTGGTGTTTCGCTAATGGCGATATAGAATGCTCTCCAAGATCTAGGTCATTTACTCCCACTTGTCTAGAACTGAACTGCGTTGGCAGCAGGCGTTCCTCTTCCAAGCAACATTTTGCAGTTCTTCCGGGAAGATCCCAAGGTGTTCTCAGTCCAGAGAAGATACATGATACTTCTAGTGAGTTTTGAGTCGACCCTGGAGTCTCTGCCCAGTTGAACCTTCCTGGAACACCTGTAGGAGGCATCCTAATCATGCTTGAACCACCTTTGCTGGCTTTTTTCACAACAGCTCTTCTTTGAGTTCCCTCTGGATGTTCAAGCTCCTCATCCTATCTCTAAACCTGAGCCCAGCCACCCAATAGAAGAAACTCATTTCAGTTGTCCTAATCCGCAATCTCATTCTTTTGGTCACAACCAAGGGTGTTTGCTGGAACATACAGTGCTGTGAAAAAGTATTTGCCTCCTTCTCAAATTCTTTTTTTTCTTTTTGCATATTTTCCCCACTTTAATGTGGAGTAAACACAAAATGCAGTTTTTAAATGAAGATTACATTTATTAAGGGAAAAAAATTCAAAGCCACCTAGCCCTGTGTGAAAAGTTAATTGCCCCCTAAACTTAATAACTGCTTTTTCACGGCACTGTAGATTGATTGGTAAATTGAGAGCGTCAGTCCACTACAACACCTGCATTACTGTTGTCACTGCATCAATCCATCCGATCCATCTCAAGATCCAGTTTACGGTCATATGTGATCTAGATCGCGAGATACCCCTACTCTGAAGGAGAAATCCACCAATTTCCGGCAGAGAACCACAGCTTCAGATTTGGAGGAGCTCATTCTCGTCACTTCACACTTGGTTGCAAACGCCCTTAAAGTCGAAGTCTGATAAAGCCAACAGCATTGCTTGATTTTCAAAAAGCAGAGTTCACTTTGAGGTTCCTAAACCAGAGATCCTCATTACCCCGATTGCACCTTGAGATCCTGTCCGTGCTTAATACAAAGAGAATTGGACCAATAGGCAACTGTAGTTGAGTCTAGCTTGTATGTGCAAAATCTCCTAATTGGGTTCATTTGGACTTATACTTGATGACTGTGAAGGATTCAAGTAACTTTTTATCAAACCATTCAATTATCATATGTAGCCTTTGAATGGATGCATCCTAGAAGAGATCACTCCCATCATGATAAAAAGATTTAGTCATTGACTAAAGGTAAACCAAATAACAATTCTGTACTGATTTGCAGTAGCCCTTGTCTCTAATGGAACATGCAGACTCAAACTATGCCATCAACATGCCCCCCGCAGCATAACAGAGCCACCAAATCCCCTCACTGCAGGGGTCAGGGCTTTAGATTTTTCCTTTAATTCATCACTTCTCTTTATATTCTGCCTCAATAGACAACAAAAGCAAAATAAAAAAAGATACAACCTCAGTCAGTGCACAGCGTCATTAAGCCAAATTGCCCCTTATAAAATATTACAGCAGGTGGCAAGTGTTTGTTTTAACTTTTACTGTCACAAAATGTAAAACTAAGACTGCCCGTGGCTTAACAACAGCTAGCTGTCAGAGTAAGAACAAAAAAACAACAAAAAGCACACAGAAGCACAGCCGAAACTATAATTACTTTCCACAACTGAGGCCATAAAAATGATGGAGAACGCTGCAGTTCTATATTCACAAACTTTAGGCTTCCTGATGGCAAAGTGTGAGTGATATTGCTTTCATAATTCCAAAACAGTGTCTATGGATGCCGTCCACTTCTCTGCTTAATATCACAGCTTGTGAAGTGCTACATCAATATGCATCCCCCCAAGGAAACTAATACCATACAAACACAGCCAGAGAAGAAAATAGAGGGCAGCAAGGGGAATGGTGCATGCTGGAGTGATTAAGTTTCTTGGTCTCACCTGGAAGGACGCCGTTGGATGGATGCTTACTTTGGCCTGTTTCCAGCGTTCACCTTGGTTACCGCTTAGAGACCACACGGGGCCCTCCGAGGTCGTTTGGCCCTTCTGCTTCAGGAAGGCGTTTAGTGTTCCTGCATGAAGGAAGAAGACAGTTACACAGAGAAGTTAGTGCACACACGGATCCATCAATCCATTAGTTGTACCCAGTTTGTCCTGTCAAAGCTCATGGGGGGCCGGAGCCTCTCCCAGGTGACATTGGGTGAAAGGCGAGGTACATCCCGGACAAGTCACTAACCCAATGAAACAAATCACACGTAAAGCCAATTTAGAATCATCTAATAACCTATCATGTGTGTCTTTGGACATGTGGAAACCCAAGGAGAACATGTAAACTATGGACACACCCATTAGCGGCCTGGTTGGGTTATGGGTGTCTCTATTTTTTGACCAATTATCAAGAAATTAAATGCACTACTTCAAGTCTGATGCAACCACTTCTCACTGTCTGTAGTAACTCTCTGGGGTCAGAAATGTCTCTCGAGCAGAGATGCTACCACCAAAAACTGGACAAGAAACACAAGCCCTCACCACAAATCAGGAAAGTAGCTATTTTCACAGTCGCTAAGGCTATGCTAATAACTAGCAACTATAGGGCCTGTTAAGCTTGCAACGGAGTCTGGAAAACAATAAAGAGTTAAGATATGGGCCTTGGTTGGCAATAACAGTGATAGAACAGAGAAAGATAAACAAAACAGACAAGAATACACAAAACTGCAGGACACCAACTGAAATTGACAGTTTGATTTAATTACTCTTACTTCCATTGTACATATTCAGTTACAGTAATCTTCATTAATGAAGAAGCCTAGTCATGCATAGGTTTTTTCCCTACTATGACATGCTGACAATATAGAACATTTAATGTACATCAGCTGCAAATATTAGTCATCAGTCTTTCTTGATTACTAATAATTGGCCTCGGCCACGAAGAAACCCGAATCGGTTGATCCCAAATGCAAACTCTGCACGGAAACAGAAGTTTTGTGCTGTGAATCTACTGCAGACCTCCATATAACTCAGTAGTTCTCAACTCTACTCCTCCAGACAGGTACTGAACATTTTCTAAAGCCTTGCAGCTCAGCAGGAAAAGTTCCACGACTCAGAATAATGGCTTAATAATAACAGTAATATACTGCAATTCTATGGGGCACCATAGGCTATTTTGCAGTAATTATCTTTAACTCCAGTCGGTCTGTCCTGCATTGTCCAACTTTACTGAACTTCCCCCACCTGCAATGACAACGCATTGCTGTTAAACTTAAGTAGGTCATCAGTAACCAGGTAACCAGTCCATCGTAAGCACCTCAATGCATAAAGTGCTCTGTGTGACGGTGCTATCTGAGACTGCAAGAAGGGAAAGGAATCTGGGAAAATGTGGGTCATATGAGTGCGCCTCTGTATGTGAGAGAAAGTGGTTTAGATTCCGCAAAACACTACAAATATTTACTATTTTCCTACTCCTAAGATTTTTAAATGTTTCCTCTTCCATTTATACCAAATAATTAAGTACATTTACTTCTATGCTGTGTGGTTACATTTATTTTGCACTTTAAAAGGTATTCAGGTCTCTTTGGTTTCTGCACACTTTACTCTACTGTAGATTCCATTTCAAAAGGACAAAATTGGCCTTTTTGCCATCACTCTACACTCAATACTCCACAGTGATAAACTGAAAACATGTTTTTATACATTCCTGCAAATTTATTCAACACCAAAAACTTGCAGTGAAGTATTCAGACCGCTTGAAGCAGCTTCCCGAATTATCATTTAATTATCGTTGAAATGTGATTAGGACTTGACAGGAGTCCACCTGTGGAAAACAGCACAGAATATAGTTTAGAAAGGTTCCAAATTGTGCATTTAAGACCCCACGATTCAAATTGCGTGCCAGGACAAAAATCACACCAAGGAACTCTCTGTAGATATCTGTGATAAAACTGTGATGAGGCATAAAAGAACATAAAAGCATATACAACAATTTTCTAAAATAATAAAGCCCCTTTAAAACATACACTTGTTTCTGTTTCTCTGACACCATCTGAATATGTCAGAATTTAAATGAGAACTTTTTCGCAAAAGTCCCAATGACATTCTTATGAAGTAAACAATATTTCAGTATCACTTTCAACATGGCACGAGTTTAGCCTATTACTAAATAGATATGCACGAGCAACACACTTTGAATTATGTGAAGACTTTTCCACATTTTAGCTCCAGTACTGGCCCAAAAACATCAGAGAGAGGAGACAAGGTTCCAAAATCAAAAAATAGCTTTCACAGTCCCTTTGCTCTACAGTTTCACATCTACTACAGACTGAAACGTCCATAAAAATAAAACTTCAACATGTCAGATTAATGGGAACATGAACAGTGACTGAAGACTACTTAGTTGCTTTTGTAGGATTCATTCCTTTGCATCTATTAAATATTTGCAGCAACAGGATCCATATGAGCATCTCCAAAAAAAGAGTAGTATGTGCATTTATGCTTGTAGAACAACAAGAATAATTTCTAATCATAAAAAATTGAAAAATCACTTTACAGATTGATGAAACAATGCAACAATGTTTTTGTAACTCATGTCTGAAAAGGACTTATTTGAATGGGGGGATAAGTTTGGAACCACCAAAAGTCTTTTTAGATTTTAATAATCATGGAAAAAGGGTCTTTGTAAAGGAGACATAAAAATCGACTGTCTTTCTAACAGAGCTTCAGATGTCCTATTAAGAGAAGCTGCCAGAAAGACGACCATCTCAGCAGCACTCCATCAGTCAAGCCTTCATGTTCGAGGGGCTTGACAGAGGGCACTCTGACTAAAAGAAACATGACAGCAGATGTGTTAAAATGCCAAACGCCATTTGACAGTTTGTCAAGGGGAATTTAAAGGACTCTGGGAGTAGAAGGAAGAAGATTCTCTGTTCTTTTGAAGCCAAAGGTGAACTCTTTGGGCACAACTAACAACACTATAGTGAAAAGCAGGTACTGCTCATTATCTGCTTATGCAGTCCTTAAAGGAAGCATGGTGGTGGCAGCATCATGCTATGGGAAGAACTGAGGGAAAGATGGAAGCAGGTAAATATGAGAGATATGATTTGATTCCTGAGTCTCAAAACTCAAGAAGAATCAAACCAAAGTATCTATCTCTGCTATGCATTATATACCACACACATAGCAGACCTCCACTGTGGATTCCAGTTTAATCGCAAGTGAAGTCGAACTTTAAAGGTTAATGTTCACCTCCCTTTCCCGCATTTCAAATTTATGTATTCTTCTGCAAGCCAAGCAGAGCCAAGCAGTAGCAAAGGTTAAACTCAGGTCATGTGAATTGATACATTTATTAAGTTGAGGTTCTGTGAATGAGGATAAATTATTCTCCAGCTCATGATAGTCCAAATTAATTATCACTAATGGATGATGTGTGATGAGAATTTTTTGGTGAATACTGTCCCTGTGGAAGGTCTTCAGGTCTTCATAATTTATTATTTCTTTGAAACTATTTCTGCCCAGTACAGGTTCCTTTTCCTCTCAGCTGGATTTCCACTAAAGCTACAAAGGAGAATTTCATTGCCGAAGCCAACTCTGGATTTGAGAAAGCAATGTGACAGCTCAATTCCCATAAAACCTCTAAAATAACACAGAAATGTTGGTTCTTATTGGGACAGAATAGGCTATATAGCAGGTCTGAACTGAAGACTCCCCTCAGTGAGACCTCTTGTCTGGCCTTAGGCTTTGATATAGAACTGTCAGATGACGACACCGAGCGCAACCTCCTCTCCAAACACACTGATTGTGTGAGTTTTTTTTTATTTGCGATGAAGGAAGACTTTGTATGTAAGAGAAGAGCCTTTTTTTTGCATTAGGCCAGCAGGAGCAGCATCCAAAGACCCTAATCAGGTTAGTACTGACACCACAGCAGAGCTCAGGAGGACCGCTGCTCTGAAGTCAAGCGAATTTCACAAGTATGGAAAGCAGCAACCTTTGTGTCGATGCAACAGGGCGAACGGAAACGGCGTCGGTTCGGGCGGCAACCTGGCGTTTGATGCATCTTCGCCTCAGCAAGGTGCCTCATTACTTTTCAGCTCCTTTCAAAAAACATGAGGAAACGAGGGAAGGCTACACTGTATGTCCCTCTTCATATTCTCTCATCAGCGCAGTATACACCTTCCCCCATGACAGCACAATCTCCAGTGAGAGATGAGCTCTTGTACAGAACATGACCTGCGGTTTCATCTCCTGTTGAAGTGTTTAGGATGTAGGAGGATTCTTGCTGAGCTGGCTGGCTTACTTTTTCTTTGAACTCTCTTTGAATTGCGATGTAGGTGGTTATGTCAGTGTCATCACATCCTGAGCAAAGGCATATGCTGTATATTCTTTGGAGTACCTGTTTTCCTTTTTTCTTTAAGGAATACCTTTGGCATACACTTGTGAAATTTAAAGAGATCTGAGAGGAGAAAGATGTGAGTCTGGTGAAAAGTGAGAAATAGCTCCTGGAAATTTTCAATTATGTAGTGAGGACAAGAGAGGAGTGGAGGGAGACGGAGGTGCAGCACCACCCTTCTCGCTAATGAAAAAGACGACTCCATTGCTTCTCAGAAGGTCAGGCTTAAAACAGACTTGCTTGGTGTGCTTTGCTGGAGACTTAATCCTATAAACAAATGCGACACGGGCTCCAAAGGCAAACTTTGATGTGTGCTTCAGTAATTAAGTGTGACCTTGTCTCAGGTATCCCCCCGCTAGCTAAGTACGGAGGAGTTTCTTTGAGCCTGTGCCACTGTTCTCATCAGTGTGTAGGCGACACTCCTTATCGACTGATTCTGGCCTTCAGCGCTGCCGTGCCACAGCTTGACTGTGACTCACCTCAACAGCACAGTCCCAAAGAGCATCAAACTCCTAGAATTTCAAGACGGAGCTGTGCCACTTTACATGGTTTTGTGAGTCAGTGACAGTTCCAGATGCAAAAAAAAGTCTGCCACGTGCATAAAATGACAAAATTCTCCAAGAAAATACATGTGAAGGTACTGTATTTGGACAAATTTGTCATAAGCGTTCACTTCTCTGGCTGGGAAATATCACAAACCAACATTCCTGAACTCAGTGGTGAATTTCTCCCATGGCTGGAGAGGCAGAATACTAAATGGAGCGTAGCTATGGAGGATCTGAGCTGGGTTTCAAGTCCTTGACATTTAGCCCATTCATCATAACACGCCACAGTCTGGGCCAGGGCTTCACCACAGACGGGGAGGGCAGGGAAGAGAGGGTCTGGCTGGCGATCAATTTGAGCAAATTGGAAATGTCACGGCCTACTCAACCTCGGCAGGGAGCCGGAGGAGCTCTCATCTCCCTGCTGAGTCGCCCTCCAACACCTCTATCCTTATATTCTCTCCACCTCCCTCACCTCCACCTCTCCAGATGTTTGGTCCAGTCCCCCTGCCTGGACTCTTCCGCTTGGCCTCTCCACCGAGGATGCCTCAGAAATGAACTGGCCAAATTTCAGACCCTCTGCAGTGTCACTGTCAACTTGGGTCAGTTTTCATAGTTTTAGATGAAGACATTAGTCCATATTCTTTAGAATTTGCATTTTATAAAAGCAACGCTCTGTTTTAGACAGTATTTAATCTTTCTTTAATTTATCTAAGTTTCCTGTTGCAATACTTGAATTTTGCTTTCACATAATTTTATTCCAGAGGATTTAAACTTTATTTATATAGTACCAATTACAATTCAGATTGTCTCAAGATGCTTTACAGAATCTATATGCCTTCACAAATGGTCAAGACAAAAACCAAGACAGAAATAGACTAACAGAATAGACACACTTATGTAAAAAAATACTGCATGTACACTGCACATAAAAGTAGTTTAATGGGAGTCACATGAAGTAAAACAGTCAAATAGGACTTGAAAAATAAAATTAAAGCCCTTCCAGCTTACTCAAAATAATTTATAGGAAATATCCCCCGATTGTGTATTACATTGGATAAAATCTAGGAGAGCTGATTGCAGAGGTCAGTGATCACATTATTAAAACAAACATAATGCTGTAAGTTGAAGGAAACACTGTATAGCTCTGATAGCTGTTCTGACAGGTGCTCCTTTGTTTTTCTACTTGCTAATACTATCTCCAATAGCTGGAAGCTACTCTGAGAACTTTAACCCAATGAGCCCGAGGCTAATTTCAGCTTAATTTCAATTTGCTTTTACTTTTAAGCTCTTATCTTGGTCATTATAAACTCTATGCATACATTTAATTTGTGACTATCCAAATGTTCAATCATTTCATATAATAATACTTTCAGATTTTTTTTTTACATTAACCTTGATCTCGAAGAAATATGTTGTTTACATAAAATACTGCAATAATTGTGTAGGGAAGATGGCATGGAGATCGCATGATGTTGGTATGACACAGAAAAAGGGAAATTAGTACTTAACAGATATAATAAATATTATTTTATTCATCGAAGCAAGCATGAATTTTATTCATCATGTTCAGGCGTTCTTTGTGTGAAAACTCAGATTTCAGGTATCAGAAGGTGGTTTTCAACTTTCTTTGTTAATTTTCTGCTTCAAATTTTTACTAAATTTCTTTCACTAAGCCAGCCCTCTGGACTTCCAGTAAGCTGTGTTCCTATTGGCTGTCCAGGTGGCTGCTTGGTATTATCAGGAACACCTGAGCAGCTCACTGTCTAACAGGAGTTAACTTTAGGTTGTCTTTTAGGGAGTGCGTTACAGGAAGGATTAGGTGTTTTAATGAATTATTTGAGGGCAACGGGGTTAGGAAATAGGATAGTTTTTTTTTCTTTTTTTTTTTTTTTTCTTTCTTTTCTGACCATCTCTTGACTCACACTCCAGTACAGTAGGTGGCGGTAAATGCACCTAAAAGTTGGTTGCCAACAGCCAATAAAAAGAAAGAAAGAAAGAAAGAAAGAAAGAAAGAAAGAAAGAAAGAAAGAAAGCTCAGTGTCTTCCTGCTTTATGTCTGCAGTCAAACATTTCCTCTGCTTCTCTTCACTGAACCGGGTTTTGCTCCGTTGCCTTAGTTTGTTCTTTAGGCGTTGGCTTGCAGCTTCCAGAAGTAAAATCCTCTTTAATGTGTTTCTTGGTGTGTTTTAGGGCTTTGTACTGAATAGTTGTCTTGGTAAATGTGGTTGTTTAGCCACAGTTAGCACATGGTGCTAATGTGTGCAATGATCAGTGGATTTGGTGCAGCTGGTTTGTGTCTTTATCTTGGCTGTAGTGAGTCTTTAGAGGTTTTTGGTCAGACACATTCTGTATTCTTGTTTGTGAATCAACGTTGGTTGTCCAGAAGGTAAGAGTTCCTGTCCTGATTCTCTGTTTAAAGAGCTTCTCTGGTAGGCTGCAGGAGACTTTAGCATTTGGGTTGTGCAAGTTTGGTTTTTGTACAGTTTTCTTGAGGCCCCTCCATGTGGGTTACTGTTTTCTGTAACAGTTCTACAAAGCAACCTACAGCAGAAGAGACTTTGAAGGAAGTTCTGGAGATCAGACTTTAGAGCAGCAGAAATATTTGTCAGTAGTTTGAGCAGCAGAAGGTGAGCTTCAGAGCAGAAATGAGAAGGAAACCTTCTTGACCCGTGTGGTGAGGTCCTGTACCAAGAGTTTGAGCAGGTTGTGAAGAGTCTGTAGTTCTTTGGTGTGAAAGCACCAAAAGAGTCGACTTGTTAAAGGAGAAAACAGGAGATATTGTTGGTTCTTCTGTCGCTCTGCAGTTTCATTAGACTGAATATCAAGTTCATATATTAAATGATTTACCGTGTGAGCCCAAGCAGACTTCAATAAACTCCCTCCATCCTCTGGACACAACATATTTTACTTTAATTTTTTTTAAAATATGTTTTTGAGTTTTAATTAGTTTTAACAGTTTTTTTTTCTCTTTGCTTGTTTAGTTTTGTCATCTGTGAAAGATGCTAAACAAATAAAGTTGAATTGATAAACTGAATAATTGACTAACTCAAGATTGTGACAACACAAATATTTTATTGTGATTTAAGGGTTTGTTTCATTTTTAAGGTTCTTGACAGAAAAAAGACTAAAGAAATAAACTACATAAAAAAAGTAATTAATACAATAAACTTAAAAAGAAAATCAAACATTAAATACAAATAAATTTTAAACAGGCAAAATATTTAATTAATTAATTAAACATACTCTGACGTTTTTAGAGTGACATGCTATACTATAGGCTTTTTTAATTGACATATTATTCTGACATTTTTTTTTTAGTTTTTTGTTGTCTTTTAGCAACATATAAGAATTTGAACAGCTTTAAAAATTACTATACTTGTGCAATGAACTATTATTCTATGGTATTTTTTAGACGACATATTACACTCTGATGTTTTTTTGAATGACATACTCTTTTGACAATATACTACACTATGACATTTTTTGAACCACATATCATACATGACAATTTTAGGCAACCTCCTATCATTATGCGCTTTTTGAACCACATAATAATCTATGGTTTATGGTCTATCATTGGTGTCTATAGAGTGCACGGGGACTGTCTGCAAATTACAAAACCGCTGCAACACTGAAGACAGACACAAATATTCAATAACTTCACTCTGACACACTGTAGTGTCACCAAAATCCCATCCCATCTACTGATTCATATCTATGGTCCCATCTACTGATTCATATCTGTGCACACTAGTCTGGTCTGATGCAGTCTCCATGATGACGTTTCACGAGTACATGAGAACGCAAGTACAGACAGTTAGGTACTGAGAAACAGCCACGGTCTTCTTACCTCAAAGGTACAAAGCTGCTCGTCTTCTCCTCTGGCATCAAGAAACATCTTCAAAGCTTCTTCAAATTCAAATGAAATACAATGAAAAGATCAAACTAACATCATTGGTGCATCCAGGTGCAGTCGGACAACAAAGTTGCGTTCAGGAGCGCCAGAAATCGGAGTATCAGTAATGTAAATTTCCAATGAAAGTTTTGGAAATTAATAATATATAATTTTTCAGATCACGGGGGAGCAGTGGCCCCACAGAAGATCGGCCACTGCCCAGGCAGCGCTACACAGGCTTTTAAACACAGGTGGTCACTCAGAGACAGCCAGCCTGACAGCTGCACAATGACTGGGGAGTGAGTAGGATGGAAAATGCAGACCGGATTTTCACAAACCTGGCGTTCTCAGGAGTAAAAACATGAACTGGATTTCCCCAAAGATTACATATTCTCATCACAGCAAAGTGGAACTTTTTTTTCTTTACCCATGTGATATTTGGAGTGTGGCATGAGAGCGTGTGAAGGGACTGAGTTGCATGTGTTTCACGGACAAAGCGTGAGAGGTAGCAGCCCTTATGAAATGTAGCATTCACACAAATTCCAATGAATGTGGAAAATAACAATATTGCACAGTATTATTGGATGCAGACATACTGACATTGTGCAAACTGTTGTACAGGCAGAAAAATTATACTATGCAGAGTCTTTTACATGAAGAAAAAATGAAAATGCACAGGTCTGAATGCATTGATGCTGCATTTTTCTGTATGTGTTCTACAGAGAGCAGTGCTGGTTTTGAAGTCTGAAACACTGATATGTATTTGTCAGACTCTGATGAAGACCTGGAGGAATAATGTGCTGGTCTGCTTGTTTGTTAATGCCTAGAGAATAAATTATTATTTCACCTGAAGATGGAGTGTATTTACTATATTATATCAGACAAGTCTTCCCAGATCTTTATTTTTTAAAGTAAAATATTAAAGTTGTATAAAAATGCTCAGTAATTACCAATTTTTTAAGTGCCAGTTTGGAGAAAACAATCTGCAAGCCTGTTTGTATTATCAAGGCTAATAAGAGTCATTAAACTAACTTCAAAGTGAGTTAGAAAAGTTGGAGAAAAGACATAAGATGCACAAAAGAAAATCTGATTTATATAAGGCGGCAAAGTGCGAGAGAACGCTTGGAGGTTTGGAGCAGCAGGTCCAGCAGAAGCTCAGAGCTGCAGAGCAGGTGGAGGGTGGAAATGGCGATGATACCACCGAGGTCTCACAAGAATACTGGAGTAAATGCAGCCAAATGCTCACTGCAAATGTCTTATCGTAGCAGAGAGGAGCTCAGCTGCCGGCGTTAAGTTCAAGTTTTATGAGCACAAACCTACAACAACTCCCCTTTTGTGAGTTTACTCACCATTACTGTCCTCTTTTTCTGCCTCAACTTTGCTATCTACCGTACTAATATTATTTTGTGAACTAAAATATATTTTAGTGAGGTACTATTTTTATTTTACTTTTGAGGTGCGCGTCCTTTGTTGGATGTAGCTGTCATTTCCCTTTTAAAGGCCCTAAAAAGAGAGCGATGGGGTCCTACAAAAAATAATGTGCCAAAGTTAGATCACACAAGCGAATTTGGATTAGCATATTTGCTCCTTTCATTGATTCCAGAGTTATTAAATGCTTTCTTTACATGCTTGAACTCACACTCTCCTTTAACCTCGCCCCAACTGGTCCAGGCAGATGGCTGCCCTCCCCCCCAAATGGTGCAGGGAGCTAAGACACAGTGGTGCTGGTTTTCTTGTGGATACTTTTTTCCCCCTTGGCATTTCTTATGCTGCTGGCACATATTTTCCTCACTGTGGCCTCATTTTTCATAAATTTCTGCAGCTCAATGGAAACAGCACAGCTGTAGCTAGAAGGGAACTCAGAAATGTCATTTAATGCGGTTATAATTCCAAAAATCCTTACAAAAGGAGTGAAAGTTGATTTTTTTGAGTATTTACTTCACCAAAATTGCAAAAAAACCTCAACATTTGTTACCAATACTGGGAAAAATGTTATATAGATATTTTACTACCGGTACTTAGATTTTTAAAATTAATTTCCATGCTGTCTCCTGTCAAAGCAATGTAAATGCTGCCTTCAGTTCAGAAAGCCCCTAAATTTTTGTCATGTGACTGACAGTCGCACCAAAGTCAGCCATAGCTTTTCAGTTACAACGAGGAGTGAAGAATTCTTTTTCAAGAAAAATGTAATAGAATTTGGTTTGAGCAAATGCTTGTAATGTAAAATAAAATTCGTTTGAAATATAACTATAAGTTCATATTAAAATTGTATATAAGCTTAGATTTGTTTAGATTTGAGTAGTTCAAGCATCATTTGGAAAGATGAAAATCCAGTGATCTTTTCTGTTTTTACAGTTTGTAGCAGCAGTCTGGCTCTGGAGTGAGAAAAGGTTTTCTGAGTCCAACTGCAACAACATGGGATGCATCATTTATTATAGAAAGCTATGTGGGAGTTGCAGAGGTTTACAAAGCATTCAGGCGTACATTATCTGTAGACAAATGCGTTTGTGCCAGAACAAACTGGAGTTCCTGAACTTCTGGGTCACCTGAAATGCCTACAAGGTTGAACAGCACTATCATGGCCAAAATGATAATCCCAATTATTCTCATCAATATTGAGATCTCATTAATTTATCACAATTCTTTCTTTTCTTTCTTTCAAGTTTATTTGTAAAAGGACAGCGTGCAGTTACATTAAAAAGATGGTTGCACCAGATTTAGCTTCAAGCTAATTTCCATCTGAGAACATCTTTATATTTTATTACTTTTACATTCATATGACCCTTGGCAAATCAGTTTATTTGCATGCTGTTTCCATGATTATGAACTAATTATGCGGCTCCATTCTCTTCTGCTGTCAAAATCACCTCAGTCTCAGCATCACTGCACTCGTCCAATCATCGCTCAGCCAGCGTTCTTTTAGCCAATCAGCCCCTAGACCCTGTTCTTGAAATGAATTGCAGTTTTCTCCTGTTCGTGCATCCCTGCGGCTCCTCGTCTCCAACTCATCCGAGTGTCCAGGGCGTCTCAGCCGGTCTCCATCAGCCGTCTGCCGACTCAGCTCCACCACCACCAGCGTCTGAACACCAGGGGTCCTGTCTTCATCTCGTACTTTCATCTGGGAGTCTGCTCTAAGACGTCGTATCTGATTGGAGTCCAACTGACAAAACACTTTCTAGCATCCTCATGTTTCTGCAATAAACCTTCGCTTCCTCGTTTCGTACGATCGCTCACAGTTCTGCCTTCACTTCCATGTCCTGGTAGTGTACAAAATAAGACTTGAATGAATCTACTCCAGGGAATAATATGAATTAAACTGCACCCAAAACGCCTCACTTACTGAACATCTGTCTATCAACAGACACTACTATGGACTGATGTTTCCTAAATGTAGGCGCTATTAATGCAGCTCTGTACAGAGAGGCCTCTAAGGTTCTTTCAATTTCTTTCATTCTGAGTCACTTTGACTCATCTATCTTTCATCCTCCTGCCTGTGACCCAGAAATTGATCTCTGCCATATTAAAAAAAAACACGTCTCAGTTCCTAAAATGCATCTGCAGCACAGAAGAGGTTTGCTGAAGGAGCTATGAGAGATGATGCACAGGTGGATCCTCGCTGTGTCTGAAAGGGGCAAAGTCAGAATCTACAAAACAAGTCAGGAGCAGGACTGACAAATGAGTGTATAAAATATAATATTGATAGAATACATCTCTTGGATGCTCCTGAACACATCATCAGTGATGTAACCCGGGGTCCTCGGGTGTTTCGGGTCTTTGAACATGAGACACGCTTGCCCAGGCGACCCAGCCATGGTTGATCATGATCATTTGCTACCCCTCATGGATCTTCTCTAGTAATCCAGAGCTGTCTTGAGGCTTTCTCTGCTTCCTCCGTGATGTTCTTCATAGCCCTTCTCCAAATGCTTTATATTTGGCAGTTCTTTAAATAACTTATACAGAATGAAGTCATTTTTATGAATTAGCAGCTTTTCAAACTTTTGGTTGATTTGGTTACATTAAGATTTGAGTATTTCAAGTACTATCAGAATGTTGAAAATCCAAAGATTCTTTCTGTTTCTCCAGTTTCTGGTTTTGATAAATTAGTCATTTTGGTGATTTTGAAAGAATTCGTGCCATTCAAACATCAGTATAACAGTCACGTCATGTTCATTTATTGTGGGAAGGCAAAATCATGATTACTGTTTAAGCAACTGTGCAGCCCTAGAACACAACAGCATGTGGAACTTCATTTTTCTTAGTGGAAATGATTTCTACAGTGATTTCATGACACCTGGATGACCCTGCAGCTGCTTCCATCACCTGTCTTATGAAATAGTGCAGCAGCTAATGATGAGCACTGAAACTGAGACACAGAATCCACCACTCGAGGCCTTCAACAATGCATAAGCTGCTGTTTTTGTGCCACGCTCACCACTCCCAAATGCACAAACACTACAAACAGCATGCACTCGGAGCCGGAGCGCTTGTGGTCGGCTGATTGGCTCCCCGGTGAAGAGAGTCAGACGTTTCGCCGCAGAGTGCTCCTTCAGTCGCTCTGCCATCTTCAAATAGGCCATACAAGGTTGTTATCTACATTCAGAGATGAATGGAAGAGCTAATGCCCAGATTCTGTGTGCACACCTTTGAAGGGGTTTGTTGCAAAAATGAGATATCTTTTGCTCGAAACATCTGACACCTGCGCTTACAAAAATGTTAGCATGAAAGCCCAAAACCGCTCAGCGCTCCCGCTGTGGGGACAAACTCTCTGGAAATGACTGAAATTCTGTTGCTTAGACGAAAGAAAAAGTGCTGCCAGTGTTTCTTTCGTCTTCAGCCTCAATATTGTTTCCTTTCTCATAAACAAGAAGGAACAAGAGAAGAACAGGAAAAAGAGAAAACCCAACTGTGAAGCACATAGGTGGCGGACAGCAATTTCAAGAATCTCATTTCTCTGTTTATGTTTCACAGTCAGCGTGATGCCGCATGGATGCTCGATGATGTACGTCTCTTTTTGTAAATAAAATTTGTTGTGGTGTTTCCTAATTGACTGCGTTTAGTTCCGCACAACTAAGAATGCATCCCCTTCATTTAGCAGAGAATTGCCGAAGCAATTTGAGCTCCACTTGAAGTTGCTTTCACTGCTTAAGCAACCGAAAGCGCAGAACAGTGGCAGTTTCTTTAAAGAATCACAGTAATTACTCTTTTTTCATCTCTTTTCATGATGACCGATCAAGCATTGGCTATAAATTAAGATGATCTTTCCTGCAGTGGAGACATGGAAAGAAAGAAAATGCGAGAAACAGTGAAGTCTTACCTATGTGTTTTCCATACATGTGGTAGAAGAAGCCGAAACAGTAGGCGGGTGGGTTGGTGATTCCGTACGGGTTTTTAGGTGCTACGTTGAAGAACGGACTTATGAGCCGAGCCTGGTCTCCTTCCTTCCGTGGTCTGGACGTCTCAATGTACATGTAGAAACCTTAAAACACAAACGTACATTAATACAAACTTTGCAGAACCACATATGTGTAGATCATGGAGGATAACAAGAGCAAGACTGATTAGGAGGAAAATCAACATTAGTATACTGCACTTATGACCCATCAAAAAAGTCTTCTGTAGACTGTCTAGATTGAAAAAAAACATCTATTTGAAGCATATCCGTGGAAGACCTTCAACAGTCAAATGTTTAATCCAATAACACACAGAAAATTGGAAAATTAAAACACTGTATATATAGTAGCAATCATTAATGTACCTCTAAATTGACTGCAGATACGATTAAATTACTATGAAGTGAATCCTTAAAACCCAAAAGGGCCAAACTGCATTCATAAAAAATATGCTGATGAGCCTGCAGGGATAGATTTGCATTTACATGGTATGTGAGTAAAGAGCAGCGATGAATAAACAGAAGTCTTCATAACAAATACAACAAGGTCTCATAAAATTCCAATCTGCTAACTCTACAACATGCTTCTGTCGGAAAATATGAAGCAAATTTACTTCTGTGACTTTCTCTGTGTTACTGGACGTCGTGAAGCAGGAAAAGGATGTTTGCTGATCGATTCCCTCCTACAGGACGTTGGGAATGTGACTGATTGTAGACCTACAGCCACTTCTTAATTACGATGGCAGCTCTTTATCACAAATCATTTGCCTGATGAAGGTCGAGCACCTGGAACACCTTGAACAAATGTAGTTTTGCAGGTTGGATAGGGTGCAGGAGTCTGTTAATATACTATATGCATTCATTGCCTAAACGTGAAGCTGCACTGTGTATCATTTAAAGGATAATTCTGATTTATCACAGCTTGTTTTGTTTTAGTTTACATCATTTATACAAGTAAACAGCTCAATTTGTTCCTCCAAAGAGCTTTATTTGGAGCTACATTAGTAGCAAGTCACCATCATGTAACATTAAAGCTGTTTAACAGTAGGGTAAAAGGGTAGTTTTGGTGATAGTTTTCCATTTGTCTTTGCATTTTTCCAAATAGGCCAGTCTGACACGAGGCCTGTTAAAAACTCTTGAGGTATCTTAAGATTTCACTTTCTCAGTTAGCACTAGTGCAATCAAGGCCTTGACTGCAGCTGCTTCAGGAAACTCCTCCACATGGTAAAGACCCTTAAACTCCCTCAGTCATCTGTTTGGATCAAAAACAACCAAATTGTTTGTCAATGGCAAACATGCCAACTGGAACTATAAAAGGTTAAACCAAAAAATAAAAGAAAATCCTTCAATAATCCAGCTTCTTCAAGGAAATCTAACATAAAACATCACATTAATTGGTTGTCTTATGCGTTTCCTCATACTCTCTTATTTATCTGGCACCTTTTACCTTATTATCAATGTTTTATGGTTATTACGACTGAAGTTTTATATACTCCTGATAATAATTTAAACTCTTTTCTTCTTTTAGTAATTAATATTTGGCAATCCTTTTTTCCCCAAATGGAAAGCACTATAGGTCACATTCTGTTGTTGCAAAAGTGCTATAGAAATACAAGATAATGTTTATTTCTTGCTCCATCACCAAATTGCCAGATTGAAATATTTAACCTGGTGTGGACAATGTTATTTAAACAGATAGAAAGGATTGACAACGATTACAATGCAAAGATCCATGATACAACAAGTAGAATTTAGCTTTACGATGATTAACTTTTCTGCATTTTCGCTTAAGTGCTGCAACTGTAAAACCGGAGATTTGTTGTCTGCATCTGTGGAATGAGGAAAATTAGACTGATGATGGATTTCAAAAAAGCGGTGGCGGCATTTAAAATGCAGTTATCGCACACGAGGAAACAACAGGGGGTCATTGTGCTGCTCTTTGTATGTCTGTGGCTTCAGGCAATTCATTGGGTTAAATGCCACATCAATAAACAACAAACGAAGTCAATTTCTGCCAATAGCAATGCTGAAAGCAGTCAGTGGTTCATTACTGTGTGATTGTAGAGGAAAACAAGTTGTCGCTGCTGACTGTCTGTTCAATCTGCTACGGTCAACCCTGCAAACTCAGCCTCCGTACTGTAGTTCTGTAGATGCTATCAGAGCTATGGAGCAGGAACAGTTTTACATATGGATTTCTGCTAAATTACATTGACATATTTACAACATTATATGTATATTAAGTAAGAGGAACCTGTCATCCAGAAAATGGAGCAGAAGCTTGTTGTGAAATTGTCATATTTTAACCCACACCAGGATCTTTTTTTTTTTAAAACCAAACCAAGCACTTTTGTTATGGTAGGTACAATATATATATATATTTTGCCGTCATTGGGCGACAATTTCGTTACAGTCTTTCAGAATTTTTTACACTATAAGTAGTCTGAGAGAAAACTAGATTTCTCCACCTCCTCCTGGCTCTGTTTTTAGGTTTTTTAGGAAATGTAGCCCACAGTTAGAGACAGATACCAACAGACCTTTCATCCAGATCAGGTAAGACAGTATAAGGAGCGACAGAGCTGGCTATGGGAGTTGATACGTGGGAGGATACTCCTTCAGGAAAGTGAAACCTCAGAGAAGCCACTTGGGAACATTGACTTTTAGCTTGACTATTTTGAATCATGTACATATGTCTGTGTTCATCAGGTTGAAGGTATTTGGGCCTTTTCAAGACTTCTGCAGCATTAATTCTGATTATCATTGTGGACGTTCATAAGGATGATGGTCTTTTATGGGTTGTAGACTCAAATTTTAACTATAAACACTTCCCACTGCTTCAGTCTTATCTGTTTGGGAGGAATTCCTTCAAAATGTACATGAAAATTAAGTTAAATTGTATATGAACACAATTTTTTGAGGCAGGATGAGTGAATGTAGTGGAAATACAAGATGTAACTATAACTGTATGCATGCATAGACTAAGGATGTCGCAATTATGCTTTTTGCCCCTGATTACATTCCAGTCATGTAATATTTAAGTACCTGCTGATAGAGTTCATTTTCCAAGTACTGTAGAACAGTGGTAGTACTTTGTTGCACCAACAGGTGGAGCTACTGTTCGATACTTTAGTAACCCCAGCAGGTGACCATGAGGGCTACAGGCAGTACCGTGTTTGCAAGCAGACAACATTGTGGAGATTAAACTAGCAACGGGCACAAAGACTTCTGTGAAGCTTAATGACCTCCAACAAGAGCTCATGTGTTGAAGACAAACTGGGATCAACTAGGACAGTACATCTAACAAATTCACCTTTGGACCCCAAATAGTCTCTCTATTGACTAATATAGCAACATCAGCACAGGGAAAATGTACCTATGTATGTTTTCCCTGTGCTGTTGTTGCTGTATTAGGGCTCAGTTTGTGTGATCAATTCACCTGTTATTGATTGATAATGCTGCAGATTATTAAGGAAATTTTTCAAAATTTGCAGTCCTAGTGTCCTGGCAAATGGCTCTCTCTCTTTAGGGCATCTATGTAATGTAAAAAAAAGGATTAAGCTCATGTTCATGACTTTATTTGCTCTAGCATTGATCTTTGAGACTGGATTGGGTCATCCCTAACAATTACAGTTCAGCATCTAATCATGCCCTGTGGTTATGTCAGGATATAGAACAAAGTGACTGTGTCTGACTGGTGAATTCACAGTGGATAAGATCTTTAATGCACCAACAAATGATCTGTCCCTGTAGACACTGTCAAAGCACGATGGAACTGAAACCTTCCACATCACAGATCAGTAGCAGGACTTTCTATGAAGTTCTCCTCTTCCTAATAACCCAGGGCTAATGGAAATTCTAACAATGAGGTTACACATTCTCCCTCCACCTGACAGTCGTGGACGGCAGCAGCAGCAGCAATGCCTGTGAGTCAGACTCTCCTCTGATGGTGTCTGAGTGAAATAATCTGAAGCCGAGCCACAGGCAGAAGGGAAGCTAACGTGTTAGTGGCTCCACGCCCCTCCGGCCAAAATCAAATGGAATATCTCCCTCAGTTGAATCTCATATCAGATAATTATACGCAAAGAGGAATGGGGCTGGTAATGAAATGCTGGACATTTCGAAACCATTAGGTGATTAAAGCCAATGCATTATTTACTGCTTCAGCTGCTGCTGCTGCTGGTGCCACTGCGCCATAATGGGCACTTATATTCCACCACAGACAACTTCTATCAGAGGATACATGGAATCCTCTAATGGATTCCAACATGTCCAATTTGGTTAATTCTTTATTTATTAAATTACTGAATAATGAATACCTGTACATGCATGTGACATGGTGAATACTAAATCCACTGTGTGGCGGGTTCAGGCGCCATGGAAACGGCAACAGAGGCTCATTTACAAGATCATCTTGAAAATAAATGATCAAAGCAGCTCATTGTGAGATTGTGGCGCATCAAGCAATTGGTGACACAATGAGCACAGCTGAAATCATCTATTATGCAGTTGGGAACACTTGAATCGCTCCAACTTATTCCAGTGATTCAAAAAGTGGCACTTGTAACCGCATGTTTGAAAATAACGCTTCAACATAATCAAAATGCTACGTCGCTAATTTGATATCTTGCCACATCATTTGCCAATAACGTGATAGTTGCACTGTTTCCCTGAGCGCTGTGGGAGCTCATGTACTCATGCATGGATTACATAAGAACTAATAGAATGGTGTCCGTTCAGATGTGTGCATTCGATTAACTTATTTCCAATCCAACAAGCAGGTTCACTGTTCTCAGAGCTGACAGCTGGCAGAACTAATCACTGAGACCAGCTGTGTTTTATTTCTTATTGGTGCATACTTTTGCAATATCACTGTTCAGCCACACAGATAAACCCCCAGCTGAGATATGTACACACGCACATATGCAGTTTACAGTGATGACAGAGGCGAATTTACTGCTCAAAATTCATATTAAATTTTGAAACAATGGATTTTTGGTTTCAGGCAGATGGAACAGAGGCAGATTTCTCATTTCCAGCAAATGACAGAGGATTTTATCGGCTAAAATGAAAACTGTCACAGGCAGATTTTATCAGTGCGACTTCCACACTGTGTGAAAATATTACAAAGTGGATATCCGATGGTCAGTTTAGTGCTAAATGAAAAGAGTCTGAAAGTTTTCACCATCCACTTTATAGTGCGTAAATGGAGCATTTTTTTTTATATTGCTTTTGGTTGAAAACCTAATTCTGAAGCATCAACTCAATTAAAAGTGTAATTAACCCCTCATAAAGTATCGAAAAAATTAAGTATTGTAAATTTTAATGTAATTTTTCAATCTATTAATTTTGATCTGTGAACACGACCTTTTCTTATGTAACCTTAATTAGCCTTGTGTTGATGCCACACAGTACTACTGCAGGTAGTAAGTTTACGTTGGATTTTGTTCTTTTACATTAGAACAGATAAATATATATCATATTCACTTTGCCGTTTTTAATGCTATTTTACATTATACATGTAAATCCACTGTCCATTTTACATTTTTTATTGCTAATTTCATATGTTTGGAAAAATTATAAGGAATATTTTAGTAAAATTGTTTTTATGGTGTAGTTTGATCTATGTTTTGTCTGATGTTCACTTTCACACTCACTTTTTAGCACCAGAAAGTATTAATTACTGCAATAAAATACACACTGTTACTATTTTGGCGACATTATAAAGATATTTGCAGTTTCCAAGGTGAGGAGTACATAAGAGATTTTACAGCACTTGTTCATACGAAACACCAACATTATTTGGGTTAATTTTGATTGGAATGGCTGATACTTTGCCTGTTGAGCGACTAAAAAGCGAAGGTAGTCTCTACTGGCACACATGTATGAGAATGATGTGCAAAAATGCCATTCAGTGGGTGGATATTGCCATAAAATTGTGCGTTTCCGCATGTGAGACATATAAAAGGGTTGTGTCAGTTGGAATTTATATTCAGGATTCAAGTATTTGGGGAACAACAAATTAGAGAGTCCTATTGTAAACTATTCTTAAATTATTTTAAAGAAAATCAGATGCGTGATCAAACGCTTTACCCTTGTGATGGTATCTGAATAGCACTTTTTATGCAAACATTTCTAGATCTTAATCAGTACATTCTGAATTAAAAGCAAATATAAAAGCTGTCACGAAGACTGTTGTGCTCATCTGACAGACATCATAAAACACAGCAGTCGACTGTAACAAAACAACAGATAGACGATGCAGCTGTTGCACACGTCATATTTAATTGTGTTAAAATCACGACTCCTCTCCCGCTGTGTTTCCTCCTCCGCTCACATCTCATATGGGAGGGACGGAGACAAAACTGGAGCAGTTGAGGAAACTGAGAAACAAGAAGAGCTACACCTGCGCTCTGATTGGACAGTCGATATTTGGGGGAGGGGTTTACAGCAAACGGGTGTAAATTAGACTTTGAGATGTGCTCACCTTGTTTGGAGCCACTGCGGTCGCCGCTGGGACCGGTGTTGGGCGTGTACTTGGTGTCGCGGGTGGCAGCGCTGTGCCTTGTCCAATCAAAATCATCGTTCTTGTCCTGGGTGAACATGCAGATGGGCTCCTCCTCAAAGCTGCAGTGGAACTCTCCTGCAGAGCCACAGAGCAGAGCCAGGCTCCAGCATTCACATCATTACAAAAGAGTGAGAGGCGACACGGTGCCCAGAAGCTACAGCACTGTGCCACCTACTGTATATTTATGAGATTTCCTCCAGTGTGTGTGTGTGTGTGTCTGTGGGGAGGGGGTATACAAGAGCCTAAATCCTAATTACACCATGCAATCTGCAGAACACAACTTCTAAATTAAGACGTGACCTCTCGCTGACTGCAGTTGGGGGCGTCACTGGAGTGCTTCAGGATTTGTCCTGACAGCAACATGCAGTTTGGTTGAGGATGGAGCGAACAAAACACATTAACGTCCCACTACTGAAGCATGATGGATAACATTCAATAAACACATTCACAGCCTTGGTGAACAAAAATTAAACTAAATGTCATGTGTAAATCTCATTATTTTCAAGGGAGTAATGATTTTATCTGTGTTGTTTGACCCAGTAACATATTGGTCAGTGTTGAACAGATTTTTTTGCCTGTTTTTGCCTGTCTAAGGCACACCTGTGCACTAATCATGGTGTCTAATCAGCATCTTGATATGGCACACCTGTGAGGTGGATTATCTCAGCAAAGGAGAAGTGCTCACTATCACAGATTTAGACAGATTTGTGAACAATGTTTGAGAGAAATGGTGATATTGTGTATGTGGAAAAAGTTTTAGATCTTTGAGTTCATCTCATAAAAAGTGGGAGCAAAAACAAAAGTGTTGCATTTATATTTTTGTTGAGTGTATTTTAGTAATGTATTGTCCTCATATCTCATTGCTTTTCTACTTTTTAAGGTACTGCATTTCTTATGTCAGTTTTTTCTCTGAGCAATATCTGGCACAACAATTTAGAATAAAATTTATCTTATCTTATTTTATGTCATTTTACCTTAATTTAACAAACTAGTCAAACTAAAATGATCAAACCAAAGCTTCTTTTCCTTTTAATTGTCCGTAATGGTATCTAATTCTACAAATATAATTAAAATATTTAACGTAAATTTAACAGCTTCATCTCCTAACAACAATAAAAAAGTACTTCTGAAATTGCTATAAATATGAGATTGTTTATCACACTTCTAATAAAGCATTATTATGACTTTCTATGTCAAAAAATGAGAAATATCTTTTCAAATCTTAGATTATAGTCATTTACAGTTTCAGGTGTTTAGTGTTTTTTGATTTGGACAAGTACATTTTTATTGATATTTTTGTTTGTACACAGAAAAAAAAATCTGTAAAATAAAAAGTAAAACTTCTTTTCCCTTTAATTTGTCACTCTACAAAATAATTATAGTATTTAACTTGAATTCAACAGCAAGTACTTCTGAAATTGTGATACATATGTGAATTTTTTTTGCCATTACAATTTTCTTTAAGAATTTGTTTAAGAGAGTTAAAGTTTTTAAAGCCAGTTTATATTAGACAAGCAAATTCAAACTCTGTTTTCCCAGTTTTATAGATAATTTGTGTGTTTTGTACAGATGGAAACAAATCAGAAAAATAAAAAGGAAAAACTTTGCAAAAATTTCGATTACGGTTACTGATTTACAGAATCAGTTCAACTCCTTGTGATTCTTCTTTTACAGGATTGCAAGTAAAAATGAGGCAGTTGTCCTTGGATGTGTTGCAGCGTCTCAGCAGCAGAACTCTGTGTAATCAGTTTTTAAAGTTGACACCACCTCCCTCCTTCTCCATCTTCTGTGTTAGTGGGTGTGAGATTGAGCGCTCCCCCCTCTTCTCCGCGGCTCTCCACGCCCCTTTGGCTGCAATTTTTAAACTAGCCGAGTGTGCCGAGCGGGAATGAAAGTGTGGGTTTTGTCACCCTTTAAGAAACACAAAGAGTAATTGCTACTCCTGCACGAGGTTATGACGGCTTGCATGTAGGGGGAATGTCGAACAGCGAATATACTAATGAGTAGCTGGAAATGGCACACATGTGGAGGGTGGATGAGGGAGCCGGCACACTCACTTTAATGAAGGGGTAGCTGCAGGATCAACAGTGTCAAAAGCTCGATTTAATGCATGTAACAAACAAAGCCAAACACCTAACCAGAGGACACGCCGCTGCCCGAGTCCTCAAAGAGATAGTAAAAGGGGAAGCATTTAGATTCAGGATGCAGGCATGTGCTCTGATAAATATTCATTGATTTATTAAAACGTAGCTGGGAGCAGTTTGGAGTGGTGACCTTGAGAGGAGCAGGAATTTGCAGCTTTCTTTTTTTTTTTTTTTAACTCAGGTAATGGAGGTAACAGAGACAGAGGTGGAGTGTGGGTGGATGGACCGAGGGATGGAGGAGGGCAGTGATGCTGTGAGGCAGACGAGGAGGAGGTGGAGGCCGAGTGGGAGAAGTGGAGGAAAAAAAGGGGGCCGGGTTGGAGGCACTCTTGACTCTTCCCCCTCACAAAGCATGCAGATTTAAATGGAAGTCTGGCTCCCGGCGCTAAGACATTAACGCCCCCATCCACGACGAAGCTAAACTAAATGTTTTCGCCTCCCGCGCCCCGGGAGAGATAGGAGGATTTGGAGGAAGGAGAGGAGGAAGAGGAGGCGTTGTTGCAGGTAAGACAGTTTCCTTCGGGGATTTGGATAATGATGTTGGTGATTAGGATGTTTGTTATTATGTTGGCGATGTTTGTGTGAACACCCACCAAAAATACACATCTATATAAATAAATAAAAGCAGAACAACGGAGCAGAGCAGCACGGCAAACAATGATTAAGTGTGGATTCTCAAGGCGTGAATAATGCGAATTTGTAAAGTTTCGACAATGAAATGCGTCATAAATGAGACTAAGCATTAAAAGAATATAAACACATACGGCACAGATCCATGCATAAGTAATGCTCACAAAGCACAAAGCGTTGCAACACACACACACACACACACACACACACACACACACACACACACACACACACACACACACACACACACACACACACACACACACACACACACACACACACACACACAAAACCAACAACCAGTCTCATGCAAATACACCATCCAAAGTGCAGAGATTTAAAGCTCCCAACATGTCAAACAGCCTGATGCAGGTTTACTCAGGATTCCTGCAGGGAAGTGCTGCATTTCATACTTCATTGAGCTCCATTTAAAAACACGATTCACTGAAATATTATTAAAATTGCATTGAAGCTGCAGCTACAATTTTATGATCAAGGTGAAATCTGTCACAATACATAATTATAAATGTGTTTCTACTGAGATGAAGCAGCTGATAAATCATATTCTGCAGATGAAAAGGAAGATGCAGCTAAAATCTGATGGCGTTTAGATTTTTATGCCAGCAGAAAAGAAGGGCAAACATGACCTTTTCCACTTAAACTACACCTGTTTTTAGTGCTCTCAGCTCATTAAACAGCCTGTAAGTATCTCCTCCACCTTCTAGCAGTGCATTAGACACATTATCACCTCATTTACTAGTAACAGAATTGCAATTTTCCACTCACAAATAGAAGCAAAAGTTCACATTTGGAAGTTGAAGGGAACATAAGTCAGCAGACTTTCACTCAGGCAACCATGTCTCCACAAAATTACATTTATTTACAACTAAACTGCTTTTGTGGGTACATTTTAGGGGTAAATGTCCTGCCTGTTTCAAAACTGCCATATTTTTGCAGGTTACTTACATTATTTTACTGTTGCTTCATTTCAATCAGTCGATCATACATTAGATAGATTAGCACTCATGTGACCCAAAAAATGGACGCATTTCGCTCAAATTATGACATTTTCATAAACTGAACCAAGTAATTTTAGTGCCTAAACTTAAATCTTCTTAGAGGTGCTTTCCATTGTGAATGAGTTCAAAGTGTGACATTTCAGCCAAACTGGTTAAAAATGAAATTAAACAACAAGCAAAAGGGAAACTTCAGTCTAACAATGGTCCCACATGGGAATCCAATGCTTCTGCTTTACTAGCACAATAAAATAGTTTCTTTCAAAGCATAAATGAGAATGCAGTTTAGTTAGAAGAAAAGCAATGAGACAAAAGGGGCCCAGGAGAATTAAAACTGAATCCCATCTTGGTCTAGAAGTCCAGTGGATTTGTTCATATAAGTTAAATTTTGACTTTTGCTTTTATTCACTTGGTGTTTAGTTGTGTTTTCTGTTCATGCTTGGCTAAATTTAGGCATGAAAATTCATAATTTGGGTTAAAATACACCACTTTAGGTCACAAAAGACATTCTACATGCACTTATTCACATTGTGGCAAGAGGCTGAGACATTGATATCTATTTATCTGTGATCAGAATAGACAATAATGTCCTTCTAGAAAATGGAGGAGGTTCCTTCTGTCTCATACATATTGAAATGATGTACAGCGATAACATTGATTTAATCGGATTAAAGTCATGACTCATGTCTGTCACAATAATCCTCATGTGACTGTTTTCTTGCATATGGTTCAGCCCTACCTAAAAAGCCCTTCCAGTGCTGTGTAACATGCTGAGGTCTCCACATAACATCCGGTGTGTTTGTGTTTGTGTGAGGTCCAGATTACTTACGCAGGTGAGGGTTGATGGGAGCTGTGAAAGAGAAAGGCCAGAGACAACCATTAGTACAGAACATCCTCGCTGTCTGTCATTATGTAAAAGCACTTCTTAAAAAGGACACACACAACCTGTTGAGAGCTCGTCCATGTGTGTGTGTGCTCGGCAGGTTACACAGAAGAGTACAACAAGCTTATACATGGTAGCAGATGCGATTAACCTTTCGTCCTGCTGTCATCTTAAATTGTGGAGCTAATAAAAGCCAGCATGTATGAAACTGCGCTTAGAGATGTCTGAAAATATCTTCCTGTCGTATTAAAACACTGGGAGCCTTCATAGTTAAGCCCCAAATTATTTATACTCATGCCAATTTTGATTTAGGAAGATTTTTGTTGGATTAATAGGCCCCTTTTTGTTGGAAAATACATGAATAAGTGACAAAAGACAGTAAGACATTGTGTTGGAGATGCAAATTTGACATTTTTATAAAAATTGCAATGTCATTGTCAAAATCTTCTTTCTCTTTGCCACAACATCCCAAAATCCCAGCTCTACACTGGGATTTTGCTCCTCTTTGTGCCGATCTCCAGGTCTTTGAGGCTGGAAGGCTTCATCTTCGTCACTCTGGTCTTCAGCTCCTCCACAGATTCTGGATAAGTTTCAAGTCTGGACTCCAACGTGTTCATGTTGTTCTCTGTTTACCATTTCATCACAGCCTTGGCACTTTGTTTCAGATCATTGTCTGGTTGGAAGCTCCAATGCTGCCCAAGGACAAGTTTTCTCTGCAAACTGCCTGATGTTTTCCTCCACAATCCTAACGTCGCCCGAGTTTCTCATGATGCCATGTACTTTGCTGAAACTTCCCCAAAGCATCACCATTCATACCACTCTCATTCTCAATGCTTATACTTTCTTTTTGTGTTCAAAAAATTAAAATTTCATCTCATCTGGCCACAGAACTGATGACCAGAAGACTTCTTTGGTCTGTGTCTGACTGAGATGTTGCCACCAGAATTTCCAGATTCACAAAGATGCTCTTGCTGCTGATCCTCGGATTCTCGCAATTTTTTGTCTTCCTCCCATCCACTTTGAGATTCTTCAGGGTGGAACTCCTTGTACTTTGTGAGGATTCTTTGCACTGTGTGCACTGGACCTTGAAAACACTCGGATATGACTTTATCGCCTTTTCTCATCTTGTGAGAAGCAGCAGCTCTCTCTCAGTAATGGACCGTAATAGCAGCTCATTTAGCTCTTTGTTTTTAGCCGTGGCTTCCAGTTCACTAGTGAGAACTTCTGCATCAGTTCATAGCATATTAGAACAAGGTAGAAATCACCAGGACCATTTGGACGGTTGTAAAAGCTGTCTTTTCTCTTAAAAATGTGTTGCCATTTCAGGGAGTATGAATGACTGTCGACATGGCATTTTAAGTGAAAACATCTCTAACACAATGTCTTACAGTCTTTTGTCACTTTAAATGCGATTTCCAGCCAGAAGAACTCTATTATTCACATAAGGATTGACTGTATGTGTGTGCAGGCTCCATCTTTTAGTTGTAGAAGTGTGCAAACAGCAGTACAATGGTTCAATGATTTCTGAGGAGACACAAAGAGGCAGCAACTCTCTCTCAGTAATGGACCCTAATAGAGACTCATTTAGCTCTTTGGTTTTAGCCATGACTTCCAGTTGACAAGTGAGAACTTCAGTCTTCAGTTTTCGGTTTGTTAGAACATAGTATAAAACACTAGGGCCATTTTAACGGTTATAGAAGCTGTATTTCTGAAAAAAAAGCAGCAATTTAGCAAAATTTCAGAAAAAGCCATCATTAACATGTTTAACACAATGTCTTGCTGTCTATAGTCACTTGTATGCCATTTCCTGGCTATTTATCAAAGGAAAACTAAACGTGAGTGCATGTTCCGTCTTTCAGTGTACAAACATCAGTACAACGATGCAATGGTTCCTGAGGAGACACAAAGACAGAGATGTCTGGGGTTTGAAGTGGAAAAGGTGACAGCAGTCATTCTCGGTCTGTTATCTAATGTAAAAGACAGAGGGATTAGGATGAGCAGCCTGACCACATTAATAAGCTTATAGCGCAACTGCTTATCATTACTGCCATTTACCGGCATTGCTGATGTTCTTGTCCAAGGTGACTTCCATTTAGAGCGCTAAGCCTATTTTGCACTTCCATTTAGAAGCCAATAAATCACAGAAATGAGTAATAATCATAAGTGCGTCTGCTAATCGCTTCCACTGAAACATCTTTTCTTTCCGTGGTTTTCAAAAACCGTCATTTGGGGAAACTTTTTAGATCAAACGCACCGTCCGGTCGAAACACACGCGAGAGCTTCTTTTGCATTCTGTCCACCCAACTGCGGTTCAATGCGCCCCTCATTGATAATTTAAGAGGCTACCGCCGCCGCAGCAAACACAGAAAGGTCAAGGGTATCACGCAGAGTTGCAACGAGCCAGTTAGTCAGCAGTTCACTTTTTGCGGAGTAAATACCATTTAACCTGTCAGGAAGATTCATGGGCATTTTCATGATCGATTGCTGACCGAAGTGAGCAGACGCGATACATCAGCTTTACTACAAAACCACGTTGCCGCGTGATTTATGAAACCTCGCCGCTCACGGGGGGAATTGATTTTAATCCAGCCAATTAAAGTGAGCAATAACAAATCATTCGAACAAAGGAACGCATGTACTGAAGAGTGGTATGTTCACTTGTGGGGAAATACCTCGCGACCAAAACTGCATTTCCAGCGTCGTCGTCGTCGTAAACGCTGTGTGGAAAAAAAAACCCAACCTGCATCTGAGCTTAGTACTGAAGCTACTGTGGACTGAGCAGACCAGCGCAGATTGCAGAGGGAGGAAGAAATCATCCAGGCTGTTGCAGAGAAAATGTTTTAAATGACAACTTACAGCCTCGGGCCTATGAAACGGATGCTGAGTTTTCTGACAAAACTCTATTCTTTCAGCCCCCCTCCTGCTCGCCGGCTCCTTCCTGCAGCCTTCATTCTCCTTCCTGCCTCCTCCTTTCTTTGTGGTTATGAAAATATGTTTCGTTGTCGGTACTTTTTTTTTTTTTTTTCTTTTACCTGCAGTTTCCGGAGGCTGACTCACTGAGCCTTAGTCCAGATGAATGTGTCTGCTCGAGCGATGGCTTCTGCCCCCACTGAGGAAATCAAGCAGGGCACAGAGCAGGCCCAGGGCTACTTTACTACTACAACCCACATGCACTAAAAGATAATTTAGCTTCCTATATGGATGACTGTGCTGGATGTGGGGAAACAAACTACGGAATAAAGTAAATCGAGTTTTATTGTTGACTCAACCTTCTCAAATAAAGCGGCCTTGGCTTTAAATTCGGCTTCTGCAAGACGAGACTGGACCTCGATTTCTTTTGCTGAAATGTTGCTAAAGTAAAAGGTGTGAAGAGCCCCTTGAGCGAAATGCTTTTAAAAAGAACTATCTTGGATTTCTGTCTTAGCGCACCGCTCTCCCCTCCAGCTAAAAAAGCCTCAAATAATGATCGAGGATGAAATGTAATTTTGATAGTTGTCAAGATAAACACTCCCAGTGATCATGGAGTGCAGTGAAGGATCTTTTCTTGAAAACCACCAAACCGCACATTAGCTGCACGTCTGTCTGACTCCTCCTGTCTGCTTTTTCCGAGGAAGAGGACAAAACAAACTGGCGCTTGATGCATGAGTGCCTTCCATCCAGATCGCCTAATTTTGATTGAAACACAAAGTGAGCTCATTGACCGCCGAAGGACGTCGGGCCGTGGAGGCTGTTCCGGATACGAGCACTGACTTCATCTTGGCAGGAATCTCTGCCCACTGGCTCGTGGCTGTTTCACAAAACAGCAGACAATTCTACAGCTGCAGCCAAGTGTCCTCATAGACAACAGTGGCCTGGCTGCTGTTGCTTCACCACCTTCTTCTTTTTTCTTTTTCCCCCTGACCTCATATAATCCACACTCTCCAAGATTCCCATCCATCATGTTTAAGGGGTCTGGGCTGGAGCCACGACGTTCGGAGAAAGCCCTGTGACGGCTTCACAGCTCCGACCATCAGTTGAAAGAATAACAGCATGGGTAAATGTAATTCAGCAAGCTTTCCCTCATGTGTCCGTGACCGAAATAACAAGAGCAGCATCACACTATTGTGTCCTTCAGCCACACACACTCCCACGGACACACCCGAACACAGCCTGCCCAGGTACGGCAGCATCCTGTGTGTTGTTTTTACAGCAGCGTGAGTCAGAAGTAATGCCGCTGTCTGCTCCTTCATCAGAAACAGGATTTCAAGGGGATGTGAAGCATCCAGCTGAGCAGAAGAGAATCCATGAATCACATGAGAGCAGCTGACACAAGGTTTAAACAAATCAAACAGACAAACCAAAGCAGGTTCAGTGTAGCCTAGCTTAGCTAGACTGTATTCCCGTTATAAGGGATATACGGGAATACGGTCTAGCCCTCCTCCACTGACACATTTTGACAGGTTTTCAAGCTCCGAGCAGATCAGACCAAACCAATCAGAGCACCAGAGGCGGGAGTTAACGATGCGACCGCAACAGAGCGAGGTTTCTCTCGTGCGCTTTCCTCTGTTTTCCTTAAAACCTCAACAAGAAGCAGCTCTTAAAGCTTTTCTTTTTAAAAAGGATGTATTTTTAATTCCGGCAGGCTGTACGATAGAATGCGTAATGCTGCCCTCCACTGTTGAAAGGGAGAGCTTAGATTTTCCTCAGGACCCCTGTACGGCGAAGGAAGCTGTTAAAACTACAAAACATCATGGCGGAAAGGCAGTTGTTAGGTCGCTTAGTGATTGCGTCACACATGTGTTACGCTGATTGGCTCTCTCCAATTCAAGCTGTGATTGGTAGTCCCGCCTCTGGGCTAGATTTTGTTCAATGGAGCAGTTCCAGACCGACTTTATGTGTATTTGTAATACACAATATAAAGGCTGTCTGGTCCCCAGGCAAGGTTCAGTGTAGCGCTGACCTCTGACTTTGAGGCTACATGGATTTGTGTGCCCAAGAACAAGTTGTTAAATGTGCTTCTGGTCAGTTTAAAGAAGAAGAAAAGAAAGCTTTTTTGGTCAAAAATACATTATTGCACAGCAACATTTTCTTTTTCTAGCATATCTCAAACTGTCAAAAGAAAAAAAATCTGCAAAAATTCTGAAATGTAATTCAATTTAATACATATTGTTTTTCCTGATTTAAACAAACATTAAAAAACATTTTTAAGGATAAACATAAAATAATGAAAAACCATTTGTAAGAACACAGATTTCTGATGTGGACATAAGCTGCAGTCAAAATATAAAAATAAAAGTCTAGATTTGATCTGCAATTTGACAAAACACAAACCATTAAAATAACTGTTAAAATGTGGGCAACTTTTCAATCTTTAATACAATTACATTTCTTTCAAACAAAGATAAACATCTGTAGAACGTCAATCGATTTTTCAGATTTAAATACTGTAAAAAATAATGTCATTTTAAACTCAAATGTAAAATGAAGAACTACCATTTGTACCAATACAGATTTTTGTTGTGAACAGTTTTTTTCCTGATTTTTTCTTTTCTTTTGTATCAGCATGTAAATTAACGCCTTTTCTCTCTGATTTTACTAGTCATGATCTGTAAAACGCAAATAAACATTTAAAAACAGTTCATTTTTGTAAGTGCAGCTTGTTAGGAACTTTGGGTCAGAACGGAGGGTCAGCCATGAAGAAGCTTTTCTCAGGAGCCCAGCACTTGGCAGCAGTGGGGCTTGAACTCACAACCTTCTGATCAATAACCAAAGCTGCACCTACTGTGTTCCTGGACTCTCACCAATCTTTTTTTTTTTTTTTTAGAGAGTTTGGAGTTGTTCTCTTGGAAGTCTGCGGCAAAGACAGTTTTGGTGAAATGTAAATAAATTCCTGTATCGTAATTGTGTTTTTAATTCTACTGTAAATATACTCCATCTGTCTACATTCATTATCAATAAGACACTAACAGATGATACATAAATAGGTCTGTATGGATACCAGTCAGTCCATCCGTGATAAAGATGGGAAAACAGAAAACATCCACACATACCTTGTTATCCATCATCTATCATGGATGGTAGGAGATATACAGACAGATAATGTCTACATGTATCAATACATCTATGTATTGATCTGTCCATTATTGGTAGATAGATTGATGGTTGATTGATGGTTAGATGAGGGGAGGAAGGACCATGTAGAAATAAAAAAAAAACAGATAGAAATGTGTTGAATATTTACAATCAAACTGACTTTTCTCTTAAGGTTTACAACCAACCTTCTGTTAGAATTAACTTCCCCATAATATTTCACTTTTGCTAAATTTTGTGGAGTTATACAAGAACATTACATCCCCAAAACAAACCGAATGTTCTTGTGTAACAAAGACATAAATGTTGCTTGTTCAGAGAATTGACAAAACACCATCCATCCATCCATCATCTACACACAACTTAATCCTCATTAGGGTCGCTGGAGTCTATCCCAGCTGATTTAGGGTGAAGGCAGGGGACACTCCGGACAAATCATCTATAATCTATCATCATCATCTATCACAGGACTACACAAAGAGATAAATAATCACACTCATATTCACACCTACAGACAATTTAAAATCACCAATAAACGTCAGCATGTTTTTGGACTGTGGGAGGAAGCCGGAGAAAGTGCAGAAAACCCACGCTGCACAGGGAGAACATGCAAACTCCACACAGAAAGACTCCCAGAAGGCTGGGACACGAACCAGACATCTTCTAGCTGCAAGGTGAAAGTCCTAACCACCTGATAAATTTAATATTTGGAAAATTATGTAGCTATAACAATAATAATAAATAATAATGCAAAATATGTGCCCAGTTCTTCGTCTACTCTGGCGCAGAGTAGCACAGCTGGGAAATACAGTGTAGCACAAAGACTAGAAACAGGGAAATCAGCTGACTTGAATGTGTCGGGAGGTAAAGAAATCCAAAGCTCCAAAGCTCACTAATTAAAATATTCGATCTCCTTTTATTCATAGAGAAAACTAAATGCAAAAACAATGATAGCTCAGGGGGCTGCACAGTGGAGTAAGTGGTTAGCACTTTGCCTTGCAGCAAGAAGATCCCTGGTTCGAATCCCGGGGTGGGCCTGGGATCTTTCTGCATGGAGTTTGCATGTTCTCCCTGTGCATGCGTGGGTTTTCTCCGGGTACTCCGGCTTCCTCCCACAGTCCAAAAATATGCTGAGGTTAATTGGTTACTCTAAATTGCCCGTAGGTGTGAATGCGAGTGTGATTGTTTGTCTGTATATGTAGCTCTGTGACAGACTGGCGACCTGTCCAGGGTGTCCCCTGCCTTCGCCCGAGTCAGCTGGGATAGACTCCAGCGACCCTAGTGAGGATAAAGCGGTGTATAGAGAATGGATGGATGATAGCTCAGAAGCGCTTCGAAGCAGGAAACTCTGGAGAGTCCCCGCCCCCCCGGCTCGCTGTGCGGTTGTGTTTCCAGATAAACTCACCGCCTGCTGGCTACTAGTCAACCTGTCTAGCAAAGACACGATTAAACTGAAGATATAGGTGTAGAAATCAGGGAAAACTGCAATCAGATTAGCAATAAAAACAAAAAAGGCAAATTAGTCGAAGAATGAAACCATACAGTATAAGAAGAGCAATTAGCACAAGAAGAAAAACAAAGCAAGAGTCAGTGAAATAAGAAAATTAAAAACTTCAATTACTCTAGAAGGGTTAAATGAGTCAAGCTGTAAATTGTTCTGCAGGTTTTTCCAGATGCACAGAAAGTAAAACTAGACTTCCCAAAGTTGGTAAAAACAGCTGCATCTGCAACACGATTCAATTATTCCAACATGTTGGTAAAAGCTTGCATTAAAGACAACTGAGAAGCGTTGCAAGGAAGTAAAAAAAAAAAACTTATAAAAAATAAAATTTGGTGTCTGATAAAGAAAACGTTGAACCATGCAGCTTTTTGCCATTTCAATTACTTCAACAGAAGCCATAATGGCAGTCGACTGGTTTCCTTCACAGGTGGACAGATTCACCTGCAACCTACATTTCATGGACACACGTGAAAGAAGTATTGATCTTCACATCTCACCTCCACTGGAAGCCGAATAAATGTATTCCTTTACATGAAAGTGTGTTATGAAGACAGAACTCCTGAAGATGTACAAGACAGCAGCTACACCAAACTCTCCTTTGTACAAGACTGAGCTTTGAAAAGTGTTTTTTTCTTCTCTTTGCTACAGTTTCAGAGTATCGTACAGTATTTTAACATATCATTGTGAACTCAGTCACAGCAGAAATAACCTGTAATAACAGCATGTTTTTGACTCCTTCCACCTGCCTGCCAGGTATTATTGCGACTACTACGGATGTAATATTTGCTGTGCTTCACTTTTGTTTTTGTGGTGAGCAACACCTTCTAAAACTTACATTCCTATGCAACAAACAGGATCCTTAATGACGTTTTCAGGGAATCTTCTACCAGACAACATTCCTTCTGTTGACATGTCTCTCTTTGTCATTTATTTTGTATATTTATTTATGCTGTAAGATGTGTAATTTATAAAATTGTCAGTTCTGAGTGTCTAATTTTCTAAAACTGTTATCACTGCAGGGAGTTGTACTATATTAATGGACAAGTAAGAAGTATTTTATATAATAGTTGTTGGATTTTAATTCCTAAAATACAGATTAATCAGGTAAAAATGACACCGTATATAACAGATAATGCTTGTATTTTTAACATTTCTTTCTTTGTTACATCATATTTTGCCTATTTTTCTTTGCTGTAGAGTGTAGCTTGGATATTTATATTTATCAAATTCTATAATTTATATTACTGCAGGGTCTCAAACCCAATACTGAAACTTGTTAGGTTATTTTTGTCATGGGAATTCGTTTATTTATTTTTACTGGAACGTGCTTTGATGCAATATGTTTTTTTTTATATATATATATATATATAAATGTGCTTTATAAAATCTTGGCTTGACTCTTCTTGTTATATTGCATGTTTGGGATCTTATTTGTTTGTTTGGATTTGCTTTCATTATTTGTCTTAAATGACATTTGTTTTATTGTAAACCACTTTGTAACTTTGAGCTTTTGAAAAGTGTCAGCAAATAAAGTTCTTCTTCTTCTTCTTCTTCTTCTTCTTATTATTATTATTATTTTACTGCTTTACTAGTTCTCCTTTTCAGACAACCAATCATATATTAGATGAGGCGGGACTCGTCACCCTGGTAACACAGCGAATGGAGAAAAATGATGTAAAAATTGGTGCCTAAGCTGAATCAAGTATCATCTGAAAATTAAATTTAGGAATAATGATCCTACACTGGACTCAGATCCCGGTCTCCAGTGTTATACCTCTCCAAATCCAAAACTTTAAGATTTTTTGTTTCTTTCAAACTTCAACCATTTGCTAGAATGTCATAGAGGAGAAAAGACTTATCCATCAAAATGTAATTGAGAATGCAGGTTAGATGTACGGGGATGTAGTTTTTGGGATACAAGGTTGATTTGCAGCTGAGAATTTTAAATACAGGTTCAATGACAGAGTTCAGTTTATTGCTATGAGGCTGTTATTTACACTCTAATTTACAGCTTTGACAGGTTGAAGTAAAAATGTCAATATTTGCAGGAGTTTTTAAAGATAAGGAGGCGCAAATTCACAAATTCTCTTCTAGTGTCTCTCATCCACAGAGACCAAAGTCGTTTATTCTGGCATCCTAGTTTTGCAGCAGTAGCTAAATGAATTTGGTGATTCTTTTACAGTTTTCAAAAACTAGCCCAGGGCTTAAGGAAATTGTTGTCAAACTCAGAAACTTCATTTTGCAAAATGGAGGCAGTTAGTTTTTCAAAACACACAACAATAATAACATGATAAAAAAAAGTCTGATTCCATTCTTCAGCCTCTGATTCAAGCATCTAAAAAATGTGTCTCTTTTCTCCTTCATGAAAATAAACTGAACTGTTTTGGGTTATGGACAAAATAAGATATTTAAAGGATGTTATCTTGCACTTTGGAAAACAGTGCCTGACATTTTTTCATCATTTTTGACATTGTATTGACCAAACAACCAATGAGTTGCTAAAATCATCCAATTTAGTGTCAGATGTTGTGGGGTTTTCCTTTAGGAGAGGCGTCTTACTGTATATGTCACTATAAGCTGCATAAGAATGGAATATTAGCAGACAGCAGCAGTGTTTTATGGAGCCGCTGTGAGGGCTGACAGGAGGCTTAAACAGTAAATCCTGCATCTTGGAGGGAACCACAGAAAGAGAGGGAGTGTTATGAAGAACACCAAACAGATGCTGAAATTGTCACTGCAGCAAAATTTAAAAGAGCATCTTCAGAGCTTGGTGACATGACCATTCTTCATCCTACAGCTGGGGACACTATAACCGCTTTTGCGTTTGCTTGCCA
Source organism: Acanthochromis polyacanthus (assembly GCF_021347895.1). Classification (NCBI taxonomy): domain Eukaryota; kingdom Metazoa; phylum Chordata; class Actinopteri; family Pomacentridae; genus Acanthochromis; species Acanthochromis polyacanthus. The sequence continues at coordinate 6,452,905 of NC_067128.1, forward strand.
AGTCACAGAGAAGCTGCTACCGTCGGCTTCATGCGCATCACAATGATCGCTTGGCCTGTTGGGCAATGAGGAGAAAACTCACTCTTTCGTTGGAAGCCTTCTGTTAAAGTTTGACTGAAGGAACTCAGTGTTTAACCTAAACGCTATCAAACAGATCTTTGGTTGGTTTGTCTCTGTCACTGCTCTCGGAGACTAACCTACAATGCTGGATGTTTGCTGTGATTGGATGGTAAATACACAAACAGACACGGATGGACAAACACTCGGAGACAGAATGTACACTCACTATCACACCTTGGGGTCATGGGGGGACTTCTAACCTGTATGTGCTTTGGATTGCTGGGGAAATCCAAAGCAAACACAGGGAAAATGTGCAAACCACACAAGAGGCAGGACTGAAGCTCACAGCCTTCTTATTGCAAAGCAGCAGTGCAAATCCAAATAGAACTGATAGTTAGGAGACAGTTGCTGCTTGGATTCTGTGAGAGCTCCACTAAACAATGTCATCGTTACATCTTGGACGTTAAGCTTAGAAGGTGCTATGTATTCTTGTCCAGAATTTCTTTTTATCCCACATCTTTCTGTGGAAGTCTGGACTGGACATATCTCTGTAAATGTCCTATGGTTTCAGGCACAGGCAAAGGCAGCAGCACGAAAACTTACAACTAATGCAACTGAGCCTAAAAATGTAGTTAATTTTTAAAGTCCCTGCTTGAAGATAGTCATATCACAAGATTAACAAGATGGAAAAAACAGAGCTTGAAAGAAATATAGGGGACATGACTGTTAGAAATTACACAGATTCTTTCGAAGTAACTCTTCGAATTCTCCGAAACACCAAGATGTCAGCAGCAGATCCTTTAAAGTCTGGAAGTTGCGAGGTGAAACCTTCATAGATCAGACTTGTTTCACCAGAACATCCCAAACATGCTCAATCTGATTGAGACCTGGGGACTTTGTTCCACAAACCCTTTCTGAACAATGTTTGCAGTGTATCAGGGAGCATTTTCCTGCTGAAAGGCAACATGAACGGGTGGACGTGGTCTCCAGAAAACTGTGTAGATTCTCAGTCATTCAGGTGATGGTAATACTGGGAGCTTCAGTAGAATAAATAAGGACTTCTGTTTTAGGTTCTTGAAGAAGTTTCACCTCTAGAAGCATCTTAAAGAACCTGAAAAAGAAATTTAATCTCCTGAAACTTCTGAAAGAAAAGTCCAATTGCTTTCTACTTACTTTTAAGCAACCATGCCCACCGTTTAGTCACATAAACAAAACCAGACTGACAATGCACTAACTAAATATTTTCCCAAACACATCTAGAAAGCTAATGTAAAAAAGCCTTCAAGAGTATCTTGAATGAGAGGTGAAATGTCTTCAAGAACCTAGAAGTCCATTTGCTTTCGACTGAAGCTCCTAGAAGAGCAACATTTAGATATGTGTGAAGGAATGTCCATTGTTGGAGTGTTAATAAGGGTTGTTATGTAATCTCTAATTTACTGTTTAAATAGGCAGTAAAAAGGTGTACTTTTCCTAGAGTTTTTAAGACATCTCACTCTCCCCTGGAGATAACGGTCACGAGAAGCAAACTAACAAAGACTTACTGTATCTCAAAATTCTCCTCAGTGTGTTTATCCACAGAGCCCAAGGTTGTTGATTTTTCCTCACAGTTTTGCAGCAGATTGAACTCGAGAATGGGTTTTATTTCAGCTACGCAGCCTCAGAGAAAGCTGTGATGCACTGTGTGTCCTGACACCTTTCTCTCATGGCAGCAGTAAGGGTTTTAGCACTTTGTACTACAGTAGCGTCAACCATCACTGACTCTCATGCATCAGTGATACTCGAGCATCTGTGACCCTGTTGTAGTGATCGACCGATATGGGTTTTTCAGGGTCGATGCCGATTACTGGTGATCAAGATAAGCCGATATTTCGAACTAATATTACATTAAATGTAATATTTTAACAGCATGTGATAGTGGGAACCTGTCATTCATAAATAGGCTTCTTCATTAATAAAGGTGACTACAGCTGAATATGTAAAATAGAAAATTAATTTAAGATGCTTTCCTCTGTTTATGGTGGATCGACAGATTGATCAGTTTGTCTACGACAGTTACGCCTGCTATTCTTGTCTATTTTCTTCATCTTTCACTGTTTTTTATTGGCCACTAAGGTCCACGACTTACATCATTATTAATTATTGTTTTCCGGATTCTGTTTCAGGGTAATCTATGGCTGCCTTCAAACCAAGTTGATGTCCATTAGCATAGCCTTAGACACTGTGAAAGTAGCTAATTTCCTGGTTTGTGGCAACGGATGTGCTTCTTGTTCAGTCTATTCAGTCTCAATCTTAAAAATATCGGCCATGATAATTGGTCAGGCTGATAATTGATCAACCCTTGCCTTGTTGTCCTTTCTTGGATCATTTTTGCTAATCGCTGCACACCGGGAACACCTGTTGTTTAGGAGATGCTCTGACCCAGTCTTCTAACCACCACAGATCCATATGCTGCCTGTTTTTCCTGCTTCAGACACATCAACTTCAAGAACTGACTGCTCACTTGCTGACTGATATCTCCCACCCACTGACAGGTGCCATCGTAACGACATAATCAACGTTAATTATGTCTCCTGTCAGCGGTTTTAATGGTGTGGCTGATTGGTGTATGTACGCAGCAGGTAGGACGGGACGCAGATGCAAACGTACTTATTTACATTTACTGTAATCACACAGTCATTTCAGCTCACCATAAACGGGTCAAACATCGTGCAACAATCTGAATAAAGACGCTCCCGCAGGTCTTTGCTCCCCAGCGAATGTGAAATTGAAGTGATAATGGAGATGGTTTCTGGACTGTATTTCACACGTCAGTCAGGGCGTCTTACGGGACACATTCTCAGAGCAGAGTGGATTCAACTCAGACCCACATTAGTCTGCTACAGTGACGCTATTCTGTGCGTGGGAGAACAGAGCAGCCCTAGAGTGATAATTAGTCCAGTCTCTCGTTGGGCAGGCGATTTGCACATCAGCATTGGCTCTCTTCGACTTTGTTCCTCTGTATCTCCCTTTTCTCCTCGGTCCCAACTTGGCTGCCTCCATCTCTCCCTCCTGTGCCTCTCTTTGTCTTAATTAGCCTCAATTCACTTTGACCGGATTCAATTTGACTCAATTCCGCTGAATTCAATTCAAGGTCTAGCAGGGAAAGAGAGCGCGCCGTATCACAAACTTGATACAAAAAGAACAGCAGAAAAAGTTTATCTGCCTCCTCTCTCTCTCTCTCTCTCTCTCTCTCTCTCCCTCTCTCTCTCTCTCTCTCTGTCTCTCTCTCTCTCTCTCTCTCTCTCTCTCTCTCTCTCTCTCTCTCTCTCTCCCTCTCTCTCCCTCTCTCTCCCTCTCTCTCCCTCTCTCTCCCTCTTGCCTCTTTCACAATTCTCTTTTCAGCAGCCATGATGAGCTGCAGTGGAACTGAATTATTCACAACTGCAGCAGCTCCACTCAGGAAGAACCCAGCAGTCAGTGATAGAAAACAGTCAGCCGGTTAGTTCATGAAAAAGCACATCTCAAGCACCTGTGCATCTGTTCACTGGTGCTGCTGGGACTGCTGTGGATTCTACAGAAGCCTGTGTGTTTGATCCCACAGGCTGAAGAATCTGCCTCCATTTGTGCGCTGCTATTTTCCATTCTGTAGAGAAATACAGTTTGTTCTGATGTGCCCTTCCTGTCCAGCTGGGCTCATGTGCCTCACAGAACAAACAAATCTTCACCGTGTTCTTCTGATTTCTATTTCTGGCTGCTTCTGGCTGTACTTTTTTTTTTTTTTTAGGAGAACCAATCCTGACTTTATCGGAGTTTAACCTCACTTGTTATCTCTGTAATGCTTTTATTTATGTATGTCTTGGCTCTCACATAGTTTGTGTTCTGTCCTCTCTGTCTGTCCTCTCTGTCCTCTCTTGTCCAGTCTCTCTCTGCAGGTATCTTTTTCTGTTACGCTCATCTGACCCATTCTCATTCCCAGAGCATCAAAAACTTTTGTCAAAGCTACTGATATCCCAGAGACACGCACAAGCTTTCATTTGTTGTTTAGGCCACCCGTGTCAATACTTGATGCTGACAGACGTCTCTGAGTTTTTCCAGTTGAAAGTTTTGTTTAAATTGAACTAAAACTAATTAGTTTGTCTTTGCTTAAAGACTGCAGGCTGGTATCACACAAAAGCATGTTGTATTCAGGCCCTAATTCACTCAAACCTTAACTGTCTTGCGTGTAAACACCGTTGAGTGACGCATGGAAGGCGTGAAATGTATAGAAATGACAAAACGTGTCAGAAGCTGCATACTATTTATACTCAATTCCATGATACCACATGAAAAGACTGCAAACACAGATGACACAGCCATCTTAGCAAAGTTCCAAGCTTAAAAATCCAATGAGCAGCCATCACAGCTCAACAGAACGGAGACAAAAATGATTTTCTGTGATTTTACAGTGCATTACGAACTGACTAACTACATCATAGCACAGTAGGTCCTTCAGGATGCAAGGAAATAACCCAACCCAGTCTCATTACCAGGGCATCAAATACTGCGGTTTTATCAAAGCTGCTGATGTCTCAGAGATACGTAGCTTTTAAGTTTTTCTTTGGTGTTGATGCCATCTGCATCAATATTCAATGCCGATAGACTTATAAAGATTCTTCCTGTTTGTTAGACCTACATTATAAGGTTGGAGGAAGCCTGTGGATTCTTTTGCTTGGGGTTTCACCATTATTTTTTCACTCAGTTTTGCTTCAATTTGTGATATAAGTCTAGTTTCTTATGTGCTGTTTGATTAAAGAATCCTAATTAGATAATGATTAAATTTTATTATGCCAAAAATGTCATCAGTAGTACAATACACGTTTCACCTTTCACCCGACAAAGCAAAACATCTGCTTTATAATAACTGAACTGGAAAACATCCATCTGGGAAACCAGAACACTAGAAGTACAACCTGTGGCCAAAATACTTTTTGAACCTTATATTGGGGCAAACTCACCAATTTTTAAGCATTTTTTGAAATCAGATTTATCTAGTAATTCTGTACATGCAGCTTTTTTCTTTTCTTTTTTTTCTTTTTTTAAAAAAAATCTCCCAGTCAGTATTGCAGCTATGGCTCTTTGACCAAATAACTAAACAATAATGGGGAATAATTGGGAAATAATTGCCCATGAGTGCAACCAAGATGGCTGAGCTCATGAAATGGTGAGACTTGCCTTTAAGGGCTTTAGCTCAAGCTCTGTAACTTCTTTGTTAAGTTTAATGGTTTTGTTTCAAATTCGACCTTTCAGCACATTAACCACATGTTACAAGGCAAATATGTCATTGCCTGAAAACTAGCAAACATTGACAACAACAGCAGATGAACTTAACTTCAAACTTATGGTGACTGTTGCTGACATTTATGGAAGTTGAAAGGTTTATCTTACGGCCCTGTGCATTAAAAAATGACAATAAAGTGTACATAATATGTTCAAACGTGACGTGAAGATCTCTGACAACCCAATTAGCAGGAAACGCTCCCACAACATTGGCTACAAGTGTTAAAATTGTTTAAAAGAGTTTAATTTTCAAAGAATTTTAGGGAGTTGTAGGACAGGTTCTACTTTATTTGAATGAGAAAGTGTCCTAAAACTTTTGACAGGGGGTGTACATATTAAAAAAAATAGAAGATCTTGTTTGCAATATTCAGAGAATGTCTAAGGATGTTGTTGAAGCATCACATTGTTTGATGTACATCTGTGGAACATTCCACAATGCCAAGGATAACAAAGTGAGGGTGTTTTGACGGCAACATTGTTGAAAATGTTTTAGGAATGTTAGTACATCATGCACTGCTATTATCAAAAGTTTGGAGACCTTTATCCAACCTTTAAGAAGAACATTCCGTGAAATAAATAATAAAAAAAGCAAATAAACATTAATACAACTCTGTAGAACTTTGAAAACTCTAGCTGGGAAAGCAGCCATATGTGTGGACTTGGAAGCGTTCATCTTTCCTCTCTTTTCTCACCCTTTTTAAAAAAAACACTTTGCAATTTATTTTTGAAAACGGCGGTATAAATACAAGTATTAATATTTCATTACTGTGGTCCTGATTCAAACAAGTTAAACAACACGACACCAGTAAACACTATTACTGTTCTGTCTGGCCTCTCCTTCTGGGCTAAAGCGCAGACAGATTGAACACTTTGAGAGGGTCATGTGAGGCTCTGCGAGGGCACGAACCTCTCAAAATGTTTACAACACGAAATTGAAAATGTTCCTTGTTATATATATACAAAAACATTCCAGGTGACAAATTACATCTTCTAGCAAATAAAAACAGCGAGAAAAGAAGGACTCACAAACAAAAACACACATTGTTCTGGGGGAAACTGAGCAAAGCACAACATGAGTCATCTCTGACCAGCTCTGTTTGTTTCTTGTGATCCAAAGCACATATTTGAGTCATCAGATGATTCGATGTCATGATGATCTCTCAAGCACAGAAACAAACAAGTCAGCCTTTGCTCCAGTCCAGGAGAGACCTGACTCAAGTAATAAAGGTCACCAGGAATAGATCAGCATTCATTTGGCTCAAAGTGCAAAAGGAGTGAAGCAAGCTGATTTCAAACTGTCCTCTGATGACTGAACGTGTTAGACGCAATTCAAATTACTTTAATGAGTTTATCATTTAATGGTCTTTGCTCATACATATCATACATTATACATCATCATCAGGATCACTGGAATGACTGCTGATACCACAGTGAACTTTTCATATCCATCAGTGTTGATGAACATGTGTCATAATCCAGCAGCACAAACCGGAGCTGGAGGTAATTTAGGAGTATTTCTGAGTTAGCTGATGGATTAAACACCAACTGTGGCTGTGATTCTTCCACCTGTGCAACCACAAAGTGACTTTTCAGACTCTCTTGTGTCTCCGCTAACATTAAAAAAAAAAATTAGACTCACAACCTGTGCACACGAGAACAAGGAACATGATACGCGCTCACAGGCCAAATGTCTGCAAGTGGAAAACTATCGATGCCAGAGAGGATTTGGGCTTTACAGTGCAAGCGCATCCCTACTTTGCATGGACTCAACAGTCACAGATACCAAAAACATGTCTGCAAAAGATGTTTCACAGATGCAGTCCGAGAAAGTCAACACTTACAGCTTATCAAAGTATCTTTCTGACAGAAATGCTGACTTTCTCAAAGGATTCAAACAGCGACAGGTTTGCAAATGCGAAAGATAACCTCAAACATAAGTACAATTAATTTTGTGACCGGATTCTTCCAACACGATCTTTGGCACTTAATTTGTCCTCAAAATATGCAGCTCGATTGGGAATAGTGTGCTACGAGTTTTAGTAGAGATTTGTGATATGTTTTTAACAAAAATTCTTAAAAAAACTAAACTAAAAAAACTAAAATTTAAAAATCCCCTATCAAATGAACGGGAAGACGGCTGGACAACTGCCAAAACCCAGCCATCTTTGGAACCCTGTAGTTCTGGCTTATTTTAGAAACTTCATTCAAAGTTTAAACACATCACAGGGCTGTCAGAGCCCATTCCCCGGTCTCTGCATCTGCCCCACCTGACCTCCTTTAACCTCCCTCTTCCTGTCCTCCCTCACCCTCTGCTCTCACTCTCCTTTCTGCGCTGCTCTCCTGCGGCTGTTAACAATTTAATAATAAATCTTCAGGAATGCAAGACAGCTGTGGACTAATCCTAAACCTAACCCATACCTGGCTCATCAACCACTCCGTAAACACTCATCGCTCCACTTCCTGCCAGATCGTAGCATCAGCTGTCAGTCGGTCAGGTCATGTTGCACGTTTTGCAACTCCATTTTGATTCTGCACTAATACCTGTTTGCCCTGCCCGCAGTTCTGCCGAGCGCCCTGTCCAGTTCTGCTCTGCTCCACCAAGCCACCACTGCAGCCTTTACCCAGCAGTCTGAAGAGGACTTGGACCTCAGTGTTCCACCTGAACCACCTTTACGGGGTCACATGGACACTCCCCTGAAGAGAATCTGGTCCCCTGAAACTTGGCCCCCGCTGAAGAGGACTCGGCTCCCCCCCGGCTCTGGTCACCGTCGCTGCCCCCTGCCACATGTCCTGCAGTGCCTCTGAACCTACCTGCCCCTCTCCTTCCTCATTAGTAAATACAATCGTTAGTTAGTTTAATTGCTTACCCTTCAGTAGCCCTGGTCTTAGTTTTGTCTTCTAGTTAGTTTTCGTCTTGTTTGAGCTGATAGTTTTAATCTTGAGTTTTGAGAATAGATTTTGGTTAGATTACGTACCCTGGTTGTGTTTGTATAGTTTCATTGTTATTCTGTAATAAAGTCTGTTCATTTAAATCTGTCTCAGTCTGCTTTGTGTGCTCTCACTTTGGGTGCATCCACCTGCGCTGTGACAAGGGCTTTAAATCTTCTACATCAGTGTTTTGAGAGGCACTGTCCCTACTTTCAAAATAAAAAAAATCTGCTTGAAAAGTGAAGTGATGAGTGCCTACAGCACCACATTTGTGCATGCAGAGCAGAAACGCTCCCTCGCAAAAAAGTTTTTCACTCACAGCTTACTCTCTCTGCGCTCATATCATCACACGCACACTTTTGGTTTTTGTACACACAGGTTTTGAGACCAATTAAACACCATATATTAGTGTATTTTCCCAAAATTGCAGCGTCCTCCAAAATAAGAAAGAACATGAAGCACTCACCGCTGTAGGTGACAATCCGGATGGTGGAGTCGCCCTCTCCGAAGCGTGTGATGGGGGTGAGACGCACCTCGTAAGATTCAGGTTTTATCAGCTCAGTCAGGTTATGCGTCATGAGCTCTCCTTTGCTGATGGTTTGATCCACAGGGATCTCCTGCTCCCACCAGCGCTGCAGCCCCATCTGGATGGAAGAAGAACCACAGCAAGTTTGGATTAATAGAAAAATCTCAAGTTCTGTTTGCAGCAGCTTTCACTCATTGCTGAAAATTACCAGCATTAGATGGGGAAGAACTGAGGATCAAACCGGCTTTGTTAGCTGCTGTTTCGTTTACTCCTGTGTAATTGGCATTTTTGTTCAAAAATGTTCAGGAAAATGTAGTAACACACACACACACACACACAGACAGACAGACATTGCCTTCAAAATGGGGACTGATCATGCCTACTGTCATGTGTAATCATCTCCCAAAGGCCCATTCAGAGCAAGGATGAAAACCTTTGCATGTAGCTACACACACAAAGACATATTATACATCACTGACCTTCAAAAACCACCTGAAACTGCTACAATTTGCTGCTTAAGAAACCGCAGACGCTGGGGTTGTATCCAGCAGCCCGGAAATGGTGTGATTCATATTTATCCCATTCAGACAGTCAGCCCATCATGTGTAGTCTCCCTCTGCTGTTTCTATTATGTGTGAGCGGCTTATTGGATTCACATAAAGGCAATTTTTGGTGACAGGTTGGTTATGATCTTAACCTAAGTTGTAGGAGACAAGTCGTTGACTCTTATTTGGATCAAACTCTAGCTCAGAAAGCCTGTTCACTGCTGCTTAGATCGTTTTTTTTTGGGCAAACCTTCTGTTGGAGGGACAACAAGCTTTTGACCAGAGAGGTAAATTTAATTGAAAGAAGTTTAAAATCGTTGGCAAATTGTTGTGTATTGAGTGAATTGGTTTAACGTCTGGCAAAAACACTTTGAGTTCAGTACAAATTAGGCAAGGCTGTGCTGGGATCCAACTAAATGTTGCCAAATAAAAAATTTCCACAGCTTGGAAGGCCACACTTGAAGGACGGAGCTGGACAAGTCAGAGGAACATAACGTTCTAGAATTCCTGATTATCTCAAAGCACATTATTGTGGCAATCTAACTTAATGACCAGGCAAAAAATTAACACCACTGATGGGTAAAGTGAAAATTTGTTGATTGTCTAGTTATAATGCAATACTCTGCAGGGAAATCCTTGAGTCCTGATATTCATGTGGATGTTACTTTGACCCATACCACCCAAACAAACAACATTGTAGACAGAGTAGCCACAATGGAAAAAAAAAAAAAAAAAACGCTCAGGAAGGACTGGAGGAAACCAACCTAGAGCCCGGTGTGCTGAGTCAGCCTTGAAACTTCACCAGATCTGGGTGCACCACAGCAACAAACTCAATCCATAGAGAACCAACTCCACAACCAACAGGAACCGAAACATCCACTGAAAACACCACAAGGTGCCTGAAGAGTCATGTCGATGCCCTGACAAGTCAGAGGTGTTTTGGCAGCTCAAGAAGAACTCAGACAATATTAAGCTTAAGTATGCAAACAAGTAGTGCTTAAAGCTAATATTTGCTAATAGAAGAGAAAGTAAGAGGAGAATCTTGGCCATCTACACCTTAAAATTCATCATTAACAGAGTTGTAATTGAGGTAGTCACTGTAGACTTTGAAGGAACTTTGATTTGTACATGATTTCCATTGACGGAGGCCTAACATAGTAGGAAGTTCTAATTTCTCAATATATCCTGGACCATGTTCACACACGGTGCTTGGCATACCTCAAGAATAATTATTGATTCAGTGCTAAAGCTCTATCAGTAAGCAGCTGTTGTTTCTTTGCGTGTTTTTCTGAGTTTGATATGAAGTCAAATGCAACAGGCCGTGCAGCAGGTCAGCGTGTTATGCACCGAAGTATGAACAGAGTTGTGTCCACAGTTGGCTTGCTTGCCCACACACAAGGATGCAGAAAATATTTATTGGCTGCTACGCTGGTGGTTTTGATGTCATGTTTGCTCACCGGAGCACCAACTTGCTCACGCTGTTCCTTTCCATTTTGAAAGCAGCTGCGATCAATACTGTTATGCAAACGAGATCACCGGTTGTGATGAACGCACTAATAATCTTCTCCCAATGTTATTTTCTAACACGTCTTCCTGCAAAATAATTGTGATTCTGGAGAATTGTTGATATTTAGCTAGTTAGCATATTCAGACAGTTAGCATGTGCTAGATTTACTGTCCTTCCCGCTCCTTCTGCCCTCTTTACTCCCTATTTATCTCCCCGTTCTTTGCACTTTGTATGTTTCCCATTTACAGAACCAGAGCTGAGTCTGAACACTAGATTCATTTTCAGGACTCAAACAACGATCAGCTAGCAGACCACAAAGAGAGATTCACTGGATCTCACATAAAGTGTACTGGACTAGAATCTCATTAAATCAAATGGCAATATATCACTGTTGTGTGTAAATTTTCGGGGCTCCCAAATGACCAAAAACTGCTTCAAAGAAACTCTAGCAATTTGCAATATATACTGAGGTCCCTTGTGAACCTATAAAGTGAAAATTCCACCGCCAATTCAATTCAATTCAATTCAATTCAATTCAATTCAATTCAATTCAATTCAATTCAATTCAAAGAGGCTTTATTGGCATGACAAACACACATTCGCATTGGCAAAGTATTACATAAAATAAGCACACAAAATAAACAGCTTAACACACTTCACTGGGGTGCAAAACAGTGCAAGACAGTAGTGCAAATACTATAAAATAAGAATAAAATTAAAAGGAATAAAAATATATAGTCTCTTTGTACTTTCTAAGTGCTACCGTATTTCATCAAATACAGAAGTCCTGTGATAATATCTAATCTGCATCTCTGTGATTTCTTTTATTTTGCAAAGTTCTTGTTTTCTCTCTACCTTTTTTCCGATTCTTTCCATTTGAGAATGAATGAGGCTTCGTTGGCAATGACAAGATGGCAAGTTCAGAGCATTTTGAATCCAGATTCAGGGATTTCATGTCACTACTCATGCTCCGAAAGCTCAAATCTATCAGGTGAGCATAATCTTAAAGGATGCAGAGATGCATGGCTGCATGCATAAAGGAACATTTTGCAGTGCTTCAACACGCTTTACAGTTATTATGTGGCATTTTATTCATATCATATCTGGAAATATTGTGTATTTTTTGTGAGGATTCTTTGGCAAATGTATTTTTGGGAGCTGGACTTGGTCTGATTCTATTGACAATGAGCGTATTTAATATTTTTGGTTTTCCGGTTGTTTACAGAAGAACATGCACAGTACAATCGATATTCTGCTGAAGGGTTTCCTCCTGAGAACATTTTACATAAATGACCAAAACAAATATGTATTCCCTTCGCAATCAGTGTAAAACGCTGCATTTCCTCTGCCAATTATAGTGCTACTACAGAATCTATAGGCATTTGGATGATTCACCATCTTTAAATGCTACACAACAAAAACAAATTTCCCCGTGTACGCTGTTGACAGCTTGATGCTCATTAGCCGTATTTACTTTCAAAGCAGAGCCCAGCTTCAAAATTCAAAGGCTGCTATTAGCGAGCAGCAGACAGAAAAATCCTGATTCCTTTTCCCCGTTAAACATATACCTGTCTGGGTTACACAAGCGTTGTACGATCGCAGTTGTGTTCCGATCACGTCTAATATATTCCTGTAAAGATTTTCTGAAATGATATTCAGCAATGTTTTGTTCCGTCTTTGTGCAGGGACCTTGAATTGGCAGGAATTGTACATCTCGTCTGTGCACAGCGCACAAGCAAACCTGTCTGTAGTCAACTAAGCTCAGGTATCACACAAAAAATTAACCGCTTTTCATGTCTTGTGATACAATACAGGCCCTCCGAAAATTCAAAGAAACAAAATGAGGGGTTTGTTGCTGCGTTTGCTGGGGGGCAAAAAGAAAGAGAAGCCGGGTACGTCTTATCCTTGAGTATCAGTTTAAGGGGAAACGCTGCACAAAGGCAAGTTACACCTTCTGCATCACAATTAGCGACGATACATGCCCTTCTCTGCCCAAGGAAAAGAGGGAGTGCGTTACTCGCCGAGAGAGACAGAGATGGAGTGAATGAAGGTGTGATAGCAGCGAAGCCGAGTCAGTGTGCATGTGTGAGAACAATACCAATTAAGTAATTACTTAGAGCCTGGATGATCCGCAATTATGGGGTGCAAGTTTTCATCACCATTAGTTTGCAGGTAAATAGAGTGTTTTGTCTGTCACTGGTAATTGCAGACGGCACACTTGTCCCTACCCATCGTCTGAAAATTTTAGCTTTCCTCTGAAGTACAAAAAGCCATGGCAGTTAATTGCCATAAATTACACAGTGCTGGCCTGTAAGTGTCTCTTCCTCTCTATGTGTGTGTGTGTGTGAACAATCTAAGAAGCGGATATATCATTTTCAGGATATTTGCTATTTTTCACCGACAGTGAAAACAACATCTGTTTTCCCCGGAGCAGACACACAAATGTATTATCGTGATATATGTGCTTTGCTCTGAGTCTATATTTGGTGACAAGAGGTTTACAGATGCCAAAAAGAAGTTCTTAGTTTCTGTGTCTGTGGTTAACACTTTAATTTGCACTCGTGACAAAGTACAAAGAACACCTTAAAACTTCGGCGACGATGCAGACTCAGAGGTGACCAAGAAAACAGCTGATTCTAATCTATCAACCTGTGCCCTTGAGGCGTTTTTCACATGGAAACAAGTGAGCAAATGTGCGATACATTTTAATGCAACCGGCCTGATTAATGTGCTCTAAGGAGAGGTAACACGAAAGGAGAAGCAGATTTAACTGTGCAAATCATCACAGTCCCATCTCCAAAATGACAAATTTCATAATGGATGAAGGACCCTGGACTTGTTGTTTTTGACGTCTTGCGTCTTGGCATGACATTGTTCTGCTGTCATAGCAGCCCACTCCTGTTGCATAAATTCAAATAAATTTGCTTTGTTTTTGGGCTTGTGGTTCTCCATTTTGCATTTGTGATTTTCTACAAGTTTTCAGCTGGATTTAGATCTGGTGATTGAGCAGCCAAGGCATGGTTCCAATGTTCTGGTTTTCCATCCAGGCTTTAACTGACTTTACCGTGTGGCAAGGGGCATTGTCTTGCTGAAAAATCCAGTTATTGGAGACAGGAAAGAGTTTTCCAGCTGATGGGAGAAGACTGTTTTCAAGAGTATCCCCAAACATGACCTGAGTCCTTTGCCTTCATGCCAGTTTCCAGCAGTACCAAGATAGCTGCCTTTGTGGCTTCACATAATTCTTTTGTTTTTGGCATTGTGTGAGAGTGGAACACTTTTGAGTTGTGCTGCAACTTGAATGTCAGCAGGAAACCACTCTAAGCCTTTACATGTGCAGTGCTGTTTATGACATGAAATGGCCTCTTATACAGCCTGGAAATACAATGAAGCTGAAGCATGTGAAATGGGACATAAAGTATTATGGAATCAGCTGCATTTTATGTTGTGTTCCTTGAATTCTTCACGTAATATACCTTTAGTGGTACCAGGCATTAAAATGAACAAGAAATTGAAGAAAACAAGGGTGATCTAATATTTTTTTTCCATGACTGTAAATAGCATTTTGTGTGCTGCACTGACTGACCTTGTGTTCTGAACTCAAACTTCCATTAAAGCTTGTGTTTTATGATTTTAACCTTTTCAACTTCATCATATAATCAAAGAAGAACTACAAACTAAATAATTTCTGCACTTCTAGCTGGGATAAAATGTAAATCCAGATGATGTTTTTACACAGACTACTACTTTATTAATGCCCAAAGGGAAATTGCAGTGATGTAGCAGCAGCTTACATATCAGAAGACACGCAGAAAAATCACAGTTTTAAAAAATATATATACTGGATTAAAAATGAAACAGAATTTGAAAAACATGATTTAGAGTTTTTTTTCCCAATAAAACTGGTAAAACAGCTGTTCCTGCTCAAAATTATCTTGGATCTGAAAGTTTGGATGAGACAAATTCTCTTTCATAACTGTGATAAAATATGCAAACTCAAGGCCGTTCCTCCTGCAGTTGTTGCTGCTTCAGTCCTCAGCCTCAGTTTTTTAAATAACCTCTTGAAATAAAGTCTAAAAATCAGATTTATGCTCATTTTATTGCAAAAAATCCCCAATCCTTCATTTGATGTCCTGTCCAGGCTAACAGCACATACATCATTTGTGTAGGATCTAATGCTTGTAAAGTAATGTCAAATAACAGTTAAAACATTATTTGGCATCTTAAAATAGATGTTTTTTCTTTCAAATGTGGGTAAATATCTGTAAAATAAGAATAGTTTCTTGTTGATTTAAATACAGTAAAAACTGTAATTTCACTGCCAAAAGAATAAATTATAATACTATATTATATAATATATAAAATAATTTTTACAATTGATAGAAATTTAGACTTTAGTTGTGGACATGATTTTCAGTTTTGGCCTGTTTCTATTTGAAAAATGATACATTTTCTGTAAATTTACTGGTTATCTATCACAAAACAAGAAAAATCTCTAAAATAAGAGTAACTTGTTCAAAATAATGTTTTGTTTTTATTTTGTGTGCCTGCTATGATGGTTACTAGTCTATAATTTGACTTGCTGGAGAGTTGGAGATGAAGAAATAGGCATGAAAAGGACCCTATAGGAGGAAACTGAGTTGCAATGGCAGAGATTTGTAACTTCTAAACTCAGAAAAAAATGAATCTGCTCTGGTATGTGACAGCTGGTGATGGTGCATCTGGGTTTGTAATCCAGTCTAGAGCTGCTAACTCATTTGGATCTTTGCTGTTTTTCGTGCTTAATTTGTCCAAATTCTGTTGTTTGGCGTCAGTTTCTCTCAGTATACCGTCTGTCTGTTTTTACATCTTCATCAGTTTGGTTACCAACATTTTAGCAAAATAAAACAAAAGGTTGTGTCAACTTCACATTCTCTATGGCATTTTTTAATATTAGGTCATTTATTTGACATGCCTGCAGCTGAAAGTGACTATTTCATCAGTTTGTATTTGAAAAACCTGCAGATGTTTGTGTCAAATGCTTTGTTTCATTCTACGTGTATGAAAAGTGGTGTATAAATAAAGTCTGGTTGAATGAAAACCCGTAGCTAGAGAATGAATATTTGATGTTTGGTGTCAAATATGTATCAGCGGTCCAGTTAAGCTGTGACAAAACAAGCACTAAGTACAAGCTAATGTTTTTAAAAAATAATTTTTAACTGAATTTTTTTAAAAATATTTTACTGTGACTTTGCAGATTATCCATGTTTTGTTAAATTACTGATAATATCTAGTTAAACGACAGAAAAAAGGGATGTATTGTCAACATGTTAACAATAAAACAGAAAAACAAAACTGAGAAAAACTGGAAATGTCTGCATCGAAAATTTATATTTTTACAAATGGTCATTTTAGTCTGATTTTTAGTGTTTTTTAATAGCATTTCATAGTACAATTTGACTAAGTTTGCTCTATTTAAATCAGGAAAATATAAATATATTTTAGGAATGTTTTGAAAGAAAAAAATATGTTGGGGTTTGAAAAATGGTAAATAATTATTTTTTTTAAGTTCTATAAAATATCTACTAAAATATGGACAAAAAAAGAGTATTTTATAAGTTGACTATAAAGTAGTGTTTTTTTTAAAAAAAAGCACACCATGATTGTACATAATGCCCACATCAAAAATCTCTGTTTTTGCTAATAGTAATTTGCTCTTTTAAAGTGTCCACAAATTTACACAGTTTTACAGACATGTGCCGTAACTTTCAACATTTTTTTTTGCAGTTTTTTTTTAAAGTGTAAGACAAGGTGTACATTTATTCATTTGAGTGTTATCGCTTTCTAACAATAATAAAATTATTTTACAGTCTGACAGTAAGCAGTACATCAGAGTGAAAGTAATACTTGAATTAAAATGGTTTTGGCAGATTGTAATGAGAGCTTTAGTTTAGCTAGAGTTTGTATCTCATCTCATTATTGTTCCTAAAGTCCCACGGCACGCTGCTTTTCTTTGTTCAGGTGTTTGTGTAATACTGTGTGGATAGATGAAAGAATATACTGTGTATCCACTAGGTGTGTGATGTAAATCAGTTCTAGATGCCCGTGTCACATATAAAAACATTTAATTGGGAAAAGAGAGTCTAATGTGGGACTGGGACCGGTTTGTGTGTTCGTCCCAAAGCTCCAGACAGATGGAGGCCTTAAATGTGAGTCTTGGAAAAAGCTGCTTCAAACTCCACAAGAACAAATGAAAGCAAATAATTTTTTCCCATATCAAAAAGGAATTGTGCTTAAATGTGCAAATCAAATCGAATCTGGAGAAAACCACGGAACTTTTACAGAGATTTTGAATCCTACTTATGGATTTTGCACCTTTGTTTTGATTCCCATTAATGCTCGCCCAATCCCCAAGTGTTCGCTCAATTAAGGTTTCTGTTTACATCCCATTACCTTTCATTCCCCATGTTTTCCCCACAAAGGCAGAGTGCCGTATTGATTTAATTTCATTTGATTGCAGCAGTGGTTCATGGGGATTTTATGGCAACTTCAAAAAAAAACAAAAAAAGCTGCAGGATTGATCAAAGCTATAGCAGGAGCCGAAAGAAAGGCGGGTTTAATCAAACTGACGGTGTAATGTTAGACAAGAGCTGATCTACTGTAGATTGCCTGCATGTAATTAGTATGGCTTCTATTGATCTGCCTGCACACTCTGACTTGTCAGATCAATTGAAAGAGACGAGAAAGAAGGAGGAGGAAGAAGGAGCTCTTTCAGCATGGTAACACGTAGGCTGAGAAAGTTATCTGCTCGAGCTTAGAGACAGCAAATCAAGCCTGTGGACAGGAGAGGAGGGTTTGAAGCAGCCGGCTACAGTATCAAAACAAGGGCAGATGTCACAGCCATCCACCGCATCCTTGACAGGTTCGGTGATTTGTGTTTTGTGATTCTGGCCGGTGCACGCTTTTTACTTTCAGCCTCATTCCCATTTCCATCTTCAGTCAGACTGTCTCTCACGAGGGCAATGGACGGTAACACAGCACAATCCATTACGGAGGCACAAAGTCCACCAGCTAATTCAAAAAATAGTGTGAGGAAAATGGTAATAATTCACCAGGAACGGCGAGAGGGGAGCTGTTAGTCGATCTATAAATAGATGGGAGCGTTGTATAGTCCACGTGCCAGAGCTTTCTTTTACTGCACCACTCGTTCACAGTCGGTCTCTGCATTTATTTTATTTACAATAGGAGCATCTCCTCCTACTCATTTCCTCTTTGCCTTTCTCATCTCCTCCTGCTCATTGCCTTTTGGCTTCCAACTCCTCCTCACCATAAGAAATGTAACCAAAAAAATCCCATTTTTTCGTTCAAACCAATAGTAAAAGCTGAGACTCAATCAATCACAGAGGGTAAACTGTACTGTAAATGCTGCAAAAGAAAAAAAAGGAAGAAGTGAATTTTCCCTACAGCTAAGGCTCTCTTTCATCTAGGACAATGGAAGATTGGTTGTTATGCCTTGGAGGAAGGAAATAATGGTCACACAGTGTACCCTCCTGAGATACCAAGGCAAGAAGGTGGAAAGAAATTAATTTACCCAAACACCGACTCTCTGCTGGAATCGACTGCAATGCTCCATTTTTAATAAACAAATATGGTTTCAGTTGGTCCACTCAACCACAGACGATATAATCTTTTTTTTTTTTTAAAGTGCCGCTGAAAATAGGAAAAGCAAATGTACATTCCTGGCAAGTTTTCAGACAAACGCCTGGCAAACGCAAACACGGGTTCTGCGAGCACAACATAATTTATAACCAAACAGACCAACTGAGATAGTTGACAGAAAAATCATTGCGCTACACAAACATAGTGGGTTTAGAACGTGTTTTCAAGCATCGGTTCCTCGAGGGGTAGAGTGTGAAACAAACATGAAATTATATTATTCATTACAAACACAACTGTCAGGCTACACTCACTAATTCTGAGGAGGAAAGAAATGGATTCGGCGTTGGGGCAATGCTTCATCTTTCTTGATGTACGCTTTTTTTTTTAATGTTTGTTTCTAAACTTGCTCTCAAATGGCAGCTCAATGCAACCTGAGATTGTATAGTGCTAATGGGGTAATTTCACCATTTGGAACTCCATCTGAAGGTGGTGCCACATTTACTGGTATAAGTAAGAAACTATGAGGAGGAAAAAAATCTGCTATGTGGAGAGAGAGGGAGAATACACACTGATTGCCAGAAGAGAAAATGTAACCATGCCATCCATCAATGCCGCCTGCCTGTCATCTGTGGAGTTTAGTTGAGAAGCAGGGAAAACAGGAGCTATGCTTGCTATTTTCTCACTGCGGGGTCTCCTTCCACTCCTCTGATGGAGAGCAAAAAACAGAAGCGATTCGTGGAAACTGCAGAACACGTTTGACTGACTGCCCCTGAAAGGTTCTCGGTGATTCTGCCTTCCTCGTTCACATCCTCAAAAAACGGCACAATAAGACAGACAAAGAATTGAAGCGTAAGATGTAGCTCTGTCAGTGGAATCCAACAAGCAGGAAGGCAGGCAAGCAGTGCAAACGCTTCCATCTCATGCTTAATTTGGCAATAAGAAAGGTTTTTACTGCCTGCTGGCACAAAGTGGCTCTAATTCATCTATGGAGGCTTGAAAAGAGGCTGACCAGTACCAAAGGCTCAGTGATTGCTGTACCAAAAAGGTACATCTCAAACTTTAAAAACTCATGTTCACGCTGTGACAAAAGCTCTCTGGAAATAGAAGAGACTGAAATGTATTCACAGGCAAAGAACAAGCAAGTAGAAAGCAGGCACAGTCAACTTGGAGCAGTCCTACCTGTCTGATGCCGAGTCTGTAGGCGACGATTCGGTCCACGGCGTTCGGGTTCATCTGGGTCCACTGGAGCTTGAAGCCGTAGACTCTGGGTCGGTTCTGCCACAGAGGGCTGTAGGTATCATAGTAGAACTCCGGAGGGTAGGCTTTACCTAAAGAGAGACACAACACATCAATAACAATATTTTATTGACACTTAATCTTCATATTTTTTTTTTAACAGTGGAAGGCCATGCTGCCACCCCAATGCCTGGCAAATGGCCTATTGATGTAGTGTCCAAATAAGTGTACAGCCCATATATTTAAAGGTACTGAAAGTCATGCCTTCTATAAACTTCTAGGTTTGTTCTAAAGTAGCAAAGACAAAGGCAGACATGATGCTGCCACCTCCATGCCTGGCAAATGGCTTACCAATGCAGTGGCCAAAAAAAGCGTACAACCCCCACGTTCAAGGGTGCCTGCAAGTCACACCTGCTACAAATGTATAGGTCAGTAATAAAGTAGTCAAAAAAAATAAAGGTAGAGATATGATGCTGCCACCTCCATGCCTCACAAACGACCTACGGATGTAGTGACCAGGTTGATTGATTGGTCGATGTGCTCTGGTGTAATAAAATGCTCATTGTCTGGACAGTTGCTGGTGCTACTTTCAAAACAACAAAAGCCCTGTATCAACAGCTTTTCAGGATAAATCTTATGGATGTAAACAGCAGCTAACTTTTATTGCACTATATTCCTCAGTTTTTGTGCTGAGATCACCAGTTCATATAGTTTTCAGAAATAATGTGAATATGTGCATGTCTGTTCTGACTCTGTTGTCATTACTTCAATAGAAAACGTTCAAACGGTTTAATATGTTGCAAATGCTATCTTTTCATGTTGATTTATCATGTATTTATGCTAATAATGCTACCAGGTAGAGTTAACTGTAGCCAATTTAGTTCATCAAGCGATAACAGATTCTTTTTCAATCAATCTCTTGGTTGAAGATCTTCTTTAGTGAAATTCAGTTCTAGGATAGCAATATCTTGCAAACTTTACGTCACCATGCTGTAGCTTTGTTTCTGTAAAAAATACAAAAAATCTCCAAATGAACTGAGATTTTTCCATCAGAGCAATTTTATAATATCGTAACTGCTTTTGAAGGCATTAACCATGATGAGTTAACTGAACCTTATGTGTAGAATTAATAGGATGTCATTTTACAACTGGTTTGAAACTTGTATATAATGATGATGATGAGCTGCTAGCCAACTTGGTCAAAGAATCCTGGTCAGGTTTGGCTGCAGTTGCACCATTTGCTGCATGTTATTCCCCTACTCTGTCTGCCTGTATCTCCCCTATCAATAAAGCACAAAACAAACTGTAAAAAATACATAAAGAGGCATTAAAAGCTAACGAGTTTAAACCCCACAACAGCAACGTTTCATGCTAAAGCACTTCTTTATGTGCATAATTCATTATAAGAACTGTAATGTCAAAATCACAATATGAATTAGAAATACTTTATGGATTCCTGAGGGCAGAATGCTTATGTTACAGTTGCTCTCATTTAAAGTCGTAGAAATTCAAGCAGAAGGAAAATTTCAAGACAAACATGTCTTAAAAATATTAACAAAAGTAGAGAAGTAGATGCATAAAAGGTAAAAATGTACACTGTACAAGAAAAATTTTAAAAAATGTAAGTATCCAGCGTAATAAATAACTCAATTATGTGTGTCATTTTCTTTGCTTTTATAGTGAGTCGGTGTAAATGTGTGGTAGTTTTAAAAGTTCAGCGTAATTAGAGCTGTATTATTAATTATTATTATTGTTATTATATATTAAAACAGATGTGAATTTACCACTTTAGTTTCAGAGTGTTGCGTTTCTCAATGAGTTCTTTTTCTTGTTCTGTGTTTGAATGTGTTGAATTCCAGCTCTGCCTTCTGCTGCAGTGTTTTATTTTGAACACAATGCAGGCACACTGTGAGACTTGAGTGCTAAATCTAAGAGTGTGTAAATGTAAACTCGTAAATATTTCATTGTGTTACATAGTGTGGATCTTTTAAAGGCAAAGAGTGCTGCATTAGCATGACAAAGATGTACAGTATCTCTTATCTTGTGTTTCTTTTATTTATATTTTCTCTATATCATATTCCTTGTTGGTGCTGCTGTGACCCAAATTTTCCCTTGTGGATCATTAAAGTTTCATGTTATGTTACATGACACAGATTAATTTCATGACATTGAATCAAAGCACACCAGATTGTAGTATCGTCCATATATATACTATAAGTGTCCATTACATTCAGACTGTCTGCCAGGAGAAACAATTTCATGCATCTGGATGTGGACTACAGTCAGATCTTCGCCAACCTTCTCTTTCATTAACATAGTCTGCTTTGTCGGAATCCGCGAGGATTTAGTTTCTACACAATTGTGGCACGAAGCAACTAAATCTTTCAAGTTTTCAGCTTTCCAGTCACAGTTGTGACAGCTGAAGAAGGAGCTGGCAGAACACTGCATTTTAATCAAGATCCAGAAACAAGCTTACAGGATGACCTTCCAGGCGACGAATCGTAATTCACCTCAATGACACGTTGTTGTGTTTGTCCCTCCGCTACTTGGGCTTGTTTATTGAGGGCTGACAATACCCAAGGCAGATGATTTTTAATAGCTGTGGAAAAGACAGTGGAGCTGCCATTGTTAGCTCAGACAATAGCAGAGCTGGGATTTGATGCACCCGTGTGGAGATTCAGCAAGTGGTTTATGTATGTCAGCCAATTGGATAAACCTGTCAACTTAGTTTATGTCACTGATGAATTATATTAACATTATTTTCCTAAACAGTTTTAGAGGTCTCCTGGGCCAATCCCAGCGGGCTGCTTGGCGTGAACAGATTCTTGATTTCTTTTGATTTCATAGTTAGTGTGACACTTGGAGGAGGAAATAAACCGAGGGATCTGGAGCTTTAAGAAGGTCACAGGTTCAAAGAGTAAATCTGGTTCATTTTGTGTGTCTGTGTAAATAGCGGGCTACCAGCTCTTAAGAAATTAACATTCCTTTGAGATGTAAATCAGGTTTTCATTGTCTGAAATCTATTAAAAAAAAAAACCTGAGCCGTACTGTTGTCAAATCTATATTCACCATACTGCTGCTGTAAATGCTAACTCTAGTACCAAACATGTTCTAAGCACAGCTGGAAATGAGCCCCAACAAATGCATTACTTCGTCCCATTTGTGTGACACTTGCATAATACCTTGGTGTGCAGGATCTACTCTTTTTGAGAAGTTAAAAACATATTTTTGAGCAGTCTTTAAAAATTAAGCATATGTCTTGAGCTGTAACCAGCAGGTGAGGAACTGAGTGACACAGAAAGGATGGAAAAGTAAAGTATTTATGGGATTCTTTTGACAATAAGACAAATGTAGAAGTAGTGCCAGTCTTTTTCGTTCCAAGGCCCCATATTATACTCATTTTTAGCAAGCTTTTGGTATAAGAAAGTCCAGATTCAGCTAAATAATACAGAAAAGATTATTATTCTATTAGGGTAAAAGACAACTAGGGGGGCGGAGCTTATCCTGTTGTGACATCACAACAGGTCACAAATAAAAATGGCCAATTCAGAGAAACATTTTCTGATGTACAGAGAAGACAAAGAAAGGAAGTCATGGTATTTTCTCATATTTTGTGGGTCACCAGACAGATTAGACACAGAACTTTGTATAATATGGTGATTTTAGGGCAGAAAGTTGGACAAGACATGAAAAAAAAAAAATTAAAACATGCCACATTTTGTAAACAAAGCCTTCCAGCACACAAGGAAATGCTTCAAACATGCAACTCTCGCCTGATCTGAGTAAAAATCTCTGTGATTGGCTGA
The DNA here is from genome assembly GCF_021347895.1 of Acanthochromis polyacanthus. Taxonomy (NCBI): domain Eukaryota; kingdom Metazoa; phylum Chordata; class Actinopteri; family Pomacentridae; genus Acanthochromis; species Acanthochromis polyacanthus. Next base: position 6,476,443 of record NC_067128.1, read on the forward strand.
AATCTCACAGCACAGGCTAGATTTTTCTAAAAACTAGAAAACTGAGCCAGAAAAAGACACAGAAGTGTAGTTTCTTCTTGGATCGCTTGAAATAAAATGCCCCGAAATGTTATTCTGAAATTGTTGCCAAATGATGCTAAAATGACTCTCTTCACAACCGTTTTAAGGTGAGGAACTTGTACGTAGAAAAAGTGCTATGAGAAACTCAACTGTATTTTATGCAGCAATAATTGTAAACGATGTGAAACCACCAAAGTAGCTGCAAGCAAATAACCATACTTCCCTGCAAAATAGTAGATCAGAAATACATTTTATGTGTCCCAATACAGAGTATGTAGCATGCAGAATATCAAAAACACCAATTTACTACATCTACTTGCACTTTGCAACCCAGCATGCTTTGCTGTTCCTCAATCCTCTGCACAGCCGAAGATACGTTAGTGTTTCACATGAGCATAAACCAGCTAGAGCTGCTGAGAGAGATGACAGCTCATTTCACACTACAAACTGCAGACGGTCAAAGCTTAAGGCGCGAAAATATGACAAAGTAGTACGTGTGCATACTGCATGCAACAGTGTGTACTTTATAAGGGCAGCTGCAGTAGATACTGGAAGTAAAAAGTCACAGTATATGACTTGAATTGCAGGTAGATCTACTGTAACAAGGCAAACGATATGAGGCAAAACAGTTAAGTGAACAGGAGTGAACATAATCTATGAGATCAACTGAATTTTATAACCTGTTTAGTTGCATTGTGCCCAAGTTAAGCTAAAAACATTTCAGATTTAATACTTTAAACAAGAACAAAACAGAAGTCGGGGAAAAAAAATAAGATTACAGGCTCCATTCAGCCTCCGACTGGACTGATCAATTCCTATAATCGCCCATGATAATAAGTCAAAATCAACATTGCACAAACAGCGTGTTTTGTTTTGTATTTTGGATAATAAATCAGGTTAATGATGCTTTGGGCAGCCTGCTGCAAATCACTTGGCCTTTACATGGATAAAGCTATTTAAAATACAATATTCTGATCTGGAGGAAAAGAACACTCATTCATCAGCCTGATACAATCATTCTGAAAGAATAAAAACAAGCACAGGCGAGAGGAACAGTGTTAATAATTAAAGAGTGTGATTTATTTTTGAATGTTTCGTCTTTTCGTGCTGAGGTGAGATATGCGTCTGAAAAGTTAATCAGCTCTACAGCAAGTTCCTGTTGGAGCCGATGACGGCATCATACATCACACAAGCTGACTCTGTGTCTCAGGGAGACGCTCACGCAACCAGAAACGAAAAAAAGAAATAAAATGTAAAAGATGCAGGGATAATTACCGTCTCAACTTCACTTGGCACTGTTTGGCTGTATAGAGGCAGCTGTGTTTACTGTACAGCAAACGTTACATAAGGCGCCTGGCAGAAAGCGTCAGATCTGTTCATGCAGTTTAGACTGTATGGGAAAGCTGATGAGGGAAGGAAGAGGCTGTAATTTGCAGCAGAGCAATGGCAGGAAAGGTTAATTAAAATGACTCATATCATTGTATGTATAAATGAGTTGCCTAAAGATTCCCACACAGACAGAGAAAACTGTATACATACTGTGTTTATTTTGAATATTCTAAAAAATACTGCATTTATTCAAATTTATACTCCAGTATAAGCAAGCATCGTCATAAACGCGCTGGTAAATTGTTGTTTTTTATTCAAATACACAATGCAATGAAGCGCTAATAATGATACGTTCTGTACGGTGAAGCACATAACCTAACCCACTTCCACCGCTCCAAACCGATAACCCTGGGTGGGAGACATCAAACACAAAGTACAGAGGACCTAATTGATTTTTTAAATCCTGTTTATAACAGCATAACCAATGCAATGATTCATAACAGCTCAGGAAAACCCTTCAGGCAAGACGCTGACCTTGTTTGCAGACTTGCTTTAAATTTTTAAGGGTTTACGAGCGCATTTCCGTCTTCAGGAAAACACTTTGTCCCGCCATATGCTAAGCAGTTGCTATACGGTGCAAGAGCTGATGTGAGATGTAGGCTTGTGCGGCAGAAATGACACTTGCATATGGATGCACAGCTGGCAAACACAAACCCACAACACCAAAGCATGAATAGCTAACTGAGTATTGGGAGACCGCATTAGGAGACTTGGTGCTAAATGCCTGGTTGGTCCCTTTTGGGTTGTATTTTTTTTTGTCCATTAAACAGCTCATATCATGCACATTCAAATTTTGAATTCTAATAGTATTTGAGGTCTACCAGAATAGGTTCACATGCTTTAATGTTCAAAAATATTTTTTTTTCTCATACTGCAGCACCTGTTAGGGTTTAAAACACCTGGTTTAACCCCTGTCTCTTAAGGCCCACCTCCTGAAAAGTCCACTCTGCTCTGATTGGTCAGCTGGTTCGATCAATGCCAGGTAATGCTGGTTTGCACATAAACCTGGAGAGATACGTGGCTTGAATGATGAAATAATGGTTGATTATGGAACAGCAAATCGCTGTTTGTGTGAGGCCCAAACTAGCTGGTAATATGCTATGTAAATGTGTTACATGGTGACACAGATAAGGAGCAGAAGAAATATCTGAAAAGATAATGAATTTCAGGTAGGAAGCAGGGTTTTCTGTGGGAGAAAAAAAAACTTCTTTTGGTGTTCTTTTACATGCACAAAAAAGCAGCTATATGACACACTTAGGCTTTGTCCTCATTGATATGGATATTTTTATAGACACATATCCACCTTTTAGAAAAAATTCTGCCCACACACGACCATTGTTTTATAAAATATCAGTCTGTCCTCACAGAATGCCAAACATTTTAACAAACATCACTATTAATAATATATGCACACTAGACAAGAACATTCTGAGATTTCATCATTTCTGCAGCTTTTAAAGAGCAAAGAAAACAGTCCGATTTTGTCAAGTTATGCACAGAATCAAATGTGTTGGAGTTTATTTTGAGAACACTGTAGACCTGAAACGATTACCCATTACATTATAATAAATTTATGTTTGTGTCTAGCTTATGCTTTCATGTTCTGGTGTCACCGACTACAAAAATGGCTGCGGTTGAGCAAACTGTGCTCGCTACACAAACCACAGATACTGCGGACCAAGTGAGATAAGACACAGAAGACTGTGAGACTTGCAAATCTAAACTATAAACTTGTAGCTGCTTGAAGAAACTGGTGCACATCCAGCTTTTTTACAAAAGGCAAACTGGCATTGGGCAAATTGAGGTGCTGTCGCAGCTTCCCAAACTCTTTGTCCTGATTATCCACATAGATCTATGTCAATTGTAGTTTTACAAAACCTGCATATAACACCATGTTAACACTAACCTTTTCTTACAATAAAGTTTTCGTTGAAAAAACAGAAACAGAGATTACGTTATCCCCTTTGCCATACCTGATCCAAACATCTATTCATCCTAACTTGTACATAGTCTTCATTATATCTTTATTTTTGTACATCTGCAGTTCTTGTTCTGCTTCTTCCACAAGTCATCTGTATCAAGGTGCCAGAACATGTAAATTTCCACTCTGAGGGACGAAAAAGTTTATTGTATCTTGAAAAAACTCAGTTTGACTGACAAGAAGCCATTTGTGATGAAATGAGAGGCACAAATGCAGAGAAAAGTGTTGCAAAATATTGGTAGTAGTGTGAAAAAAGGCCTAAAGGTAACCCAAAAAGCAAACATTGGGCGTTTTATGGAGGAACTGCATGAAACAGTTCAGCAAATTAATCCTCAATGTTCAACCTTGTCAACTATGTAGTTAAAATCAGATTTCTAGTCGTTATTAACTGGGTCAATATATAATTGAGGGACTTTTGAAGTCTATGGGATTTATCTTGCATACATTTTTATCAAGTGAAAAAATAATGATGTTCATGCTCAGTATGATCATCCATCCATTCTCTATACACCGCTTTATCCTCACTAGGGTCGCGGGGGGTGCTGGAGCCTATCCCAGCTGACTCGGGCGAAGGCAGGGGACACCCTGGACAGGTCGTCAGTCTGTCATAGGGCTACATACACAGACAGACAATCACACTCACATTCACACCTACGGACAATTTAGAATAATCAATTAACCTCAGCATATTTTTGGACTGTGGGAGGAAGCTGGAGTACCCGGAGAAAACCCACGCATGCACAGGGAGAACATGCAAACTCCATGCAGAAAGATCCCAGGCTCAGGCCGGGATCTTCTTGCTGCAAGGCAAAATTGCTAACCACTTACTCCACTGTGCAGCCCCAGTTGAGATAATCATGACAGATATTTCTTTTTTGGCAACATATCAAATTCCATATGGAAGACAACAAATTGTATCTTTGTCAAAGAAATCATTTTCAACTGAGTTCCACATTACAAAAACACCTCTTAAGGAAGTGTGCTAATTCCAGATCACATGACCTGCTCCACATGATGTCATTTCCTCCTGATGAAAAGACTGGCCAGACTCCAAGGCTTTCTGACTTATTTAATATAAAGTAGTGTGTGAGTCAAGTGTGGATTTATGGCATGTCAACAGGTTTACTACAATATCTTTATAAATAACTTCAATTTCATTTTTACCCAGTTATATATGCAATATTTAGAAGAATCTTTCTGTAAAAATGCCATTTGTTGTTTGGTTATAGGTGGCCTTGTTGATTTTAGGCCTGAAAACAGCAAAAATGTCAACTATGATACCAGTCAACTATGTTTCAAAAAGTCCCACAATTATATATTGACTCAACTGCCACCGTGATGTGAGATTTTATTCCTCTTAGTTAGTGTAACGGGGAATCTGCTCTGGAGAAATGAATCTCTCGGATATTGTCGTGATAAAAAAAGGAATTTAAAATTTAAAAGGAAGGAAAAAAAGGACATAATCACCAGAATAGACTGTGTTTGTCCTTCAAGCCTGACAGCCTTTCCGCCTGATCACAGACACATTATTCGCATTCTGTCTTTCCTACTCAGACCGTATAATGTTCTGCATTACGACCATCAGGATCCACTGATGTCAGCGTGTTTTGGAGCTGCATAAACTATTCAGCGTCACTCTTCGAGTGCTGAGGGTGAAGTTCAGCTCGGGTGAAACTGGGCACCAACTTTAAAGGCAGATAGACAAGCTATTTAAACCCACCGATGCCAAAGGACAAACCTCTGGAGACTGATAAGATTTATAAATCCCTGAGTCAGAGGACTGGCGGTAAACTCATTTTATTTAAAGATGTGATAGAAAAGACAAAAATATCACGCAGAAACCAGTTTGTCGCACCTCAAACAGCCAAACAAAAACAACAAAAGAAGGAATAAATCAAGATGACATAAAAGAAAACAGATGATGGATGAAAAAATAAATATTAAAACAGACTGAATGCATCCAAAAGCAGGGGGAAAAAAAGCAAGAATGTGTCACATTAAAAGGAAGAACATTTTCTTCCTGGAGCATATGCAGATATTCTCGCTGCAGCTAAGTTTGGACACCACTGCGCTGCGATTTCGACATCATTAGGAACAATGACTGCAACAAGAAAGAGACACTGGAGCCATACAAGCACATCATTATGTGGAATCGGAATTCATTTCATGAGCAAACTCACAAAATGCAGACAATGAATATCTGAACATTGTCCCTGAGAATTTACTTGTTCTTCTCCTCTAATTTACAGCAGGCTGCCAGAGAGAGGACTTAAGCAGGAGAGTGGGAGAGAAATGAGGAACACTGTTTGCCCTTACTTTGTACATTTCTAAATTCCAGCAAAAAAAAAGAAAAGCAAAAAGTTTTACAGTATGAAATGTTTGGTACACGGAGGGTAACAACACTTTCTCCTAACAATTATGTTCTTGTGCAACTAAGCTGCGGTCTCAGTTATGTTGGGGGAAATGAGTAATCTTAGTTTGAATAGAAACAGACCTGAATGTAGCAGGAAAGGCTTTTATTTTGAAGGAGCCAAAAAGTCTATGTATGAAAAGGAGGGAAGGATGGAGGCAGATTTCGTCTTTACTCACCGTTTTTCAGCCTTCACTCTTCGTTTGGTACGAGGTGCTAAAACTACTTGGTTAGGTTTAGAAAAATATCACAGTTCTCGTTAAATCACGACCCTTCTCAGGACGTCTAAAGCTTCTCCTCCATTTTATCGGTCACCACCAGAGAGATAACAATCGTCTTTTATCCGATCGGTTTGCTCAAAAGGAGTGACAGTAAAGCAATAAAATAAAAGGCAATGACATGTTGATTTGAAATGTTTTTGTGATATGTCACAAGAAAAAGTAATTTCTTAAGAATGGCATTGAAAATATAAGTGAGCTGTACAGGACTGTAATTTTTGTGAGACAGACTTGAAGAAATGGTTGTTTTTGCAGTTGCTGCACAAATAAAATTCTTGTGGTAAAGCTGTGTTGGTCAACAGCGCCAAATGTATTAGTTTCACAATAAAAGCTGCAAAATCAGGACATGGCTACGCTTTCTTTTTTGGCACATTCTCTTTCATGGGCCTACATCCCTCTAAAGCTTGTTTTATGCTTGACGTGTCCGTGTGGCTCCGTGTGGACGAATTTCATCATTGCGACAGTCATGCCCCCTCAGACAGCCCTTCTCAAGCAGATAATTCTGGTGTCGTGTACCTCCAAATTTTTCCATCAACGGGGACGGAGACATGTGGAAAACTGGTGGAAGAACAGGAGCTCCTAGCAGCAGAAGTTTAGAAATACAGGCATTTATACAATTCATCACACAGAGATCACCATGATAACCGGGTTATGAACAATTCATGGCGTGAAATTAAAACTAACAGCTGAAATGCAACTGTTCGGTAAAATGCCATGTTGTTAGTGGTGTAAACAATGGCAAATGTCTTCTACACTAGTACTGCGGTAGATGTGTGTTTACAATACACTGCCCGCTGTAGTTTGGGAGCAGACGCCGCATGAAGTTCAAAGCCACACAAGTTCTCTCGTGCGGATTTTCAAGCATTTTATCTCTACGTCACATTCGTGCGGAAAGCATAATCCAGTCTTAATGCAGCCTGCAGCTGATTCTGTCACTTTATGTCTTAAAAGAGCACCCAAGTCCCTACAAAGAGGGCGGGGTTGCGACGGCGATACCAACTGCAGGACTTTTACCCAGGAGACTTTTGAGTCATGTGTTGGACTGCTGTGTTTGGGACTGGAGTGTTTGGTTGCATTTTTTTTTGCTCTCGAAACTGCTTTGCAAAATTTAGGCATCAGCATCTCTTTGTTAGGTTCAGGAAAAGATTATGATTTGGGCCAGATAACATCCTTGCAATACTAAACACACAAGTAAGGATGTTTTCTACATCTGCTAGAATGACAAGTCCTCCTAAAGAACAGCAATTACCCACCCTTCTTGTGCTATGTGGCATTATAGCTATGGCACATTTTCTGTTGGACTGGGATGCCCTCCTCCTGTTCTACATTTCCTGGTTTTTCAAGTCCAGTCTGTACAAAAAATAGTTCTATTCTGTGGTTCTAAGGGCAGCTTTTCAAAGTCCCTCTCGTGTCATTGACTAAACTTCTAAAATCTCACCTTTGGGCATCCAAACGAAACATTTTTCCATGTCTGCAAGTGTCTTAGATGTAACTCTACATCTACTCTTGTAGTTTAATGTGCAGATCTATGACATTCATACCTCTTTCTATGACCCATTTGCTGGAGCTGAAGCACACCAGCTCACCTAGAACTCTGCTCAAACAGTGTAAAATTACTGGAACAGGAAACTGATTCTGAATACTACCACTGAAAGTCCCACTCTGCAAGCTGACAGGTTTGGATGGATGAAAACCTGGAAGTCTGAAGCAGTGTCATTAATACTCAGCAATGGTGCTGACTGCTTCTTTCTTTCACAATATCTCTTCCAGGATAAAAAAAACACCAGATGGACATGTTAACAAGGTAAAAAAAAAAAAAAAAGGACCTGTACCCAATGGGCCTGAAAGATACACAGAGTTGCGTGATGAAATATTCTAGGGGCTTCAGTAAATAAGCCAATGGGCTTTCATTTTTTTTAAGTTTCTTGAAGTTGTTTTAGCTGTCTTCCAAGAGGCTTCCTCAGTTCTGAACTGAGCTGACCTGGATGACTAATACTTTATATTAATCACTTTATCACTGCAAACCAAGTTTACAAATGCATCGTGCACTTTATGACCACTGCTGCTGTCAGTTTAGGCTTATTTATTTAGTAATTGCTATAGCTTTTTATACAATTTTATACACTGTGTCTTTTGGTTAAAACGGATCAGCAAAATAAGAATTTCATTGTGTGTAACTGCCTAGTTTCTGTACACATGACAACAAACCTCTTGAATCTTAAACATCCACTGGAGTTTGGGGTTGTGACTCACACTGTGTGCTAAATTTCCCAAAATGGCTGTTCTGCTGCTTCAGTTTTAACCATATTTCTGTCGCTTTAAGGCTACTCAATCTTACAAATGTGCAAAAATAAAGTGCTGGAGTATCCCTTTAAATTTCCGGCCAGTGTGTTCCATGACCTGCGTTTCACTCTGCTTCATCAGCGCACATTTGCAGCCTGCGGCCAAGAGACTGGAAGTAAATCAGGGAATAAAAACAGCGTGACGAGGTATTTCTTCCTCTCCCAGTTTCGATCTCTTCTATGAACTTACGGTTCCTGTGGCAGACAGCCGGAGCCAAAGCTCGGCGGTACACATTACATCCCTGTGAGGGGTCCCTCCCCTGGCACAATTTAATGGCCAACATGGTCATTACAGCCAACTCACTGTTTCCACAGATGTCCCAACGGCTCGCCACATGAGCATCCATGCACATGCACACTGTCCCTTGGCGCAATCCACTTTTCTAGATGACGGCGTTTACATAGACCCAGGGATAGCTCACTGCCAAGCTCTGCATGTTTGCATGTGTCTGTCGGCATGGCAACACGTATGTTGTGCATGACACGTTGGCCTGATGAGCGAGTTTCATGACTAATATGTTTGTCTCGTATCGACACAGTTGTGAGGGAGAAAATTTTCACTGATGCTCCCACCTCAGTGTGAAAAAATCAAGATACAGTCAAACTGCATGAACCCAACAAATATTTAATGAGTTTCATCCCAGAGTGGTTTCACACGCCACAGAGACGAGCTGAAAGGCTTTCTTCCTACACTGTGAACGTGCTTTTACAGTTATTTTACATTTTTTTCCTGTAACAGATATTAACAGCTAAAATCACAAAATTGCACTCAAACTATATTAAAATAAACAAACAAAAAACAGGCCAAAACTGTAAATAGTATCCACATAAAAAAAAAATCTGTATCTTTATGAATTAAATTAAATGGCATTGCTCTTTTACAACATGTGGGCGTGAAGTTACACGATTTTTACAGTCTTAAAACAGGAAAAAAATGTAATTATTTTACAGATATTTGCAAGTTTTTTGAAAGAAAAATTATGTATATTAAGAACTCAAAAATGGCTCAAATAACTGTATAAACCTGTAGCAATTCATTTAATATCTTACACCATAAAATTATACTACTTTAACCATATTTAAATCCATAGGCGTCAGTTTAGGGGGGGAACGGTGGGGACGTGTCCCCCCCACTTTTTGTCAGGGGTCATTTTGTCTCCAACACATTCAAATTCTTCACATGTAAGCCGTTGTAAACCCAGTTATTTTCAGTAGTAGAGAAAATTCCGACGCTCCTGAACGCACCATCCGCACTCGGTTGAGAGTTGCACAGACATGCAGCACACCTTCGTGAGGTTAAAAAAAAACAAAACAAAAAAAAACGCGCAGATGCTAAATTTACACCTGTGCCAAGTGGAACCTCCGACCAGAGGCATGCAGGGGCAAAATTTCGGCCCGGGAGAATTAGTACTATGGCAGCCCACAGACCCCTCTACCTGTATGTACGGATAGCTCAAATAGCTTAAGCTTCTGCCTGTGGTGTGATGGTTGTGAGTTTGAGTCCAGCTTGTGGCATTTTGCCGTCGTTCTTCGACATTTTCTCAAAGTGCTGTGGTCTCCATCCCCCCCACTTTTTAAAACAAACTGACGCCCTTGTTTAAATCTACTACAAATATAAATATTGTACAAATATTTGTCAATATTTGAAAGAAAAAATGTGTATATTAACAAATAATTTTTTTACACTGTTACTGTAAAATTGCACTTTTTTGTTGTATTTAAATCAGCAAAAAAATATTATTTTACAGATATTTGCAGATATTTATTTGAATAAAAAATTGTGCATATGAAGAACTGAAAAATTGAAATGTTTTTTAACTTTCTCAACCTCCAGCCCCTCTATTCTATCTCATTTTTTTTTACATTTAAGTGTAATTTACACTTTTTAAAACTGTAATTATGTCAGCAAAAAGAAAATGTATGTATATCAAGGGTTTAAAAATGAGAAACAACTGTCTCAACTTCCACCAGCATTTTTGCAAATGGTAATTCATTCTTTACAGTGTTTAACTGTAAAACTGCACTATTGTTACTGTATTTGAACCTACTAAAAATATTACATTTGATTAGATTCATCCTTACTGTGATTGCACAGCGTGCTAAAACGACGAAATGCTGTTTAGCATTTAACCACAAGGGCAAAAGCAGCAGTAAAGTGCATTACATACAGTATATACAGCATCATGTACAAAATATCTTTATGTTACAGATATTTACCATTATTTTCACCAGTTTATGCAGTCTTTGGATGTTACAGTGTTCTACCAATTTTTAATGTTTTTTTTTCTAGCTCCTTACTGCCAAATTTTCACAGGATTTTGTTCTTAGTAGATTATTTCAGCCACACTGCTGAGCAGTGCAGGATAAAATTAAAAAATCTTACAGAAATAAGAGCCTGAGTTTGGGGGTTGTGGCACGGCAGATTTCATAGATGATGGGAGGAACCAAAGTGGATTTTCTGCACCGTGCTCCTGCACTCTGGGGGTTACTAAAAGAGCCTCCATACCTTTGGCAACCACTGAGTCCAGATGGTGGGAATCTGGAGCACTGGGCGGGAGGAACGGAGCAGTAAGGGGGAAGAGTGGGAAGGAGGGATGGGGGATGAAAGGGAAGGATAGGGAGTGGAAGTGGAAGAGGGAGGGAGCGCGAGCGATAGCAGGCAAAAACCCTACTGAGGAAAACAAATGGCTGGAGGGGCCGAGCTGCTTCTCTCTGCTACATGGACTGATTCATGACACACTGTGGGGGGATTGTCCACTTCCTTCTCTACCGGCAAGCTGGAGGACGAGAGTTAAAAATGATGAAGAATGCGGAGAAGGGAAAACAGATGGAGAAAAGATGGAAAAACCAGAGGAGATACAGTTAGAAAGCAGCGAGATATGGAGAGAAATAGACAGTATCAAAGAGGAGAGTGGCAAAGGATCAAAGTGACAAATACTCCTCCTGTGACCCTGCAGCTCCTGTCTCTAATGGGAGGTCTGGGAGATTGAAACCTTGGCCAAAGTTCCTGCGGTCACTCGGTGTGGCCAAACTAATTTGGTCCTGTCATAACAACCAGCGAGGGGATGGACGTTTGGGGATGAAAGAAAACACAACTGAAGCAATCTCAAGAAAAAAAAAAACAGCAGCAGAAAGACAGTAAAAGAAGGAGCTGACATGATGGACACGTCCCACTCAGATTAACAATCTGTGATGTGTTTTCCTTTTAAACGGATTGTCTATCACTCACAAAGACCGACACGCCTCCTGAAACAGAGTGAGAAAAGGCCTGTTTGAAGAGCTGTTCAAGAAACTAATTAGCAGCTGGAGGACCTGCTATAGACATGCAGATGTGAAAGGATGAAGGCTGAATGGCTGCCATTAAGCACAGCAAGGTGGATGCAGCACACTTACAGTCCGTCTTATTGCACTAATACCACTAATGTGTGTCTGAGGGTGAAAATCGGTGCATTTGTGGGACTTAAAATAATTGACCGTTTTGTGAACCTCTCATCTTTGAATGAGTACAGGAGGCTTTCAGCTTCGGTACATGTTGAACTGTGGAGCTGCAGCAAGACAGATTTATATGTATTTACAGTACAGAAATAATCTTTTTAGCCTTTCCAAAACTGAAAATATGAGAAATAAAGAAATTAATGAAACGTTGTAGCGTTTCATTGTGAGTCTGGCGAGCTAATTTACACCATAGAGCGAAAAATTAGAAGTAAATATTAGACCACCTGTTGTTTTCTTTAACAAAGTCGACACAACAGGTACTTAACATTGCTAATCTTGTTTTTGCATCTTCTAAAAAAAAAAGAAAAAGTAGACACAAGTAATAAGCTATGCTTGAAAATGCGATGTGTTGAATCTGCAAAAACGTCAAAATCCACGCGAGATAGCTGAAAATAGTTTGAGTCAATGTTATGTTGTGCACAAGCTAAAGCTCCATCAAGCTAAATTATCAATCAACAATGCCTAAAAGATAAGAACTGCAAAATAACCATAAGACAGTCAGAAAATGCAATAAAGCTCCACCAAGAACCACAAAAAAGAGGCAGAAAACAGTGATAACGGTGGTCTAATAATGATTTCCAAAGCTATAGCTAACCAGTTGTACTTCCAAGGATAAGCAGCATTTTACACAACATCATTTTTTGATATTAGATTTTTTTGCAGAGTGTTTCTTCACTGTGAGGAAGGTTGTCCTGCACTGCTGTCAGAACAGTTTAACATTAGCACAATGCACAGGTTTGAATACTGAATATTTTACAGTCAAGGCCCCCAAATGATTTACCCGAGATTAGATTTTCTAATTCTAGCACAGTTTTTTCATTCTTTCCTTCTTTTCATTGTTTTGGCAATCTGCGGTGCTCATGAGGAGAAAAGCGCCACAGCAACAGCCGTAAAGAATAAATTCATCCTGTATGAAACAAGCAGGTTCAAATGACTCAGTATGCTGCAAATATTACCTGACACAGTGGTTTTAGTTTAGGCTGATAAGGGTGCAGGTAGAGAGCACTCAGTGGAACATTCGGTTCCTCTGCAGATTTTTATTTCCAACCAAGCAATCCGTTGGTTAAAGAGTAGGCGCGATTACAGGTCACCAAGAGATTCTCTGGTTGATGACCGTCCTATATTTTACAAAAGGTGTAACGATTGTGTAAATTTTAATCAATTTCCTATTTCTAATTTTGTTGCTTTATCACTGTTAATTAAATTATTTTGTGATGCCCTTTGTAACACTGGAAAGAAAAGCGTTATATAAATGATATTTTCTTAATTAGCACGATTTATAGGGCTTTCGCCTTGCAGCTAGAAGATCCCCAGTTCGCTTCCCGGCCTTCCTGGGATCTTTCTGCATGGAGTTTGCATGTTCTCCCTGTGCATGCGTGGGTTTTCTCCGGGCACTCCGGCTTCCTCCCACTGTCCAAAAATATGCTGAGGTTAAATGATTATTCTAAATTGCCCGTAGGTGTGAATGTGAGTGTGATTGTGTGTCTGTATATGTAGCCCTGTGACAGACTGGCGACCTGTCCAGGGTGTCCCCTGCCTTCGCCCGACTCAAGCCCCCCGGCGACCCTAATGAGGAATCTGCTGGCAACAGTTGTCATTTTTCTGAATAGAAATGACAGTTCTACCTCTATCTGGAATGAAGGACCATGTTTGAGTGATGAATCGTTGTAAATGTCATGTTTTGTGCGAACCTAGAAGAGTTTACAGGCTCTGGAGCAGAAAAAATGAAATCTGTACCTGTAACCTGGAAGGTGCATTTTCCTGCTCCAGCCTCGTTGATGACGTTGCAGGTGTACTCGCCCCAGCCATCCCGGTTCAGGTTGCGGATTGTGTATTCCGTCTCGTCTCTCTGGGCGTCAAAGGCTCCAGCGTGGAGCAGCCGGTTGGACAGGAGCCACTCGAATCGCAGCACTCGGGATGGGTGGGCTCGAAGGACCCTGCAGGTCATCACCACCGGCCTCCCCAGGCCCTGACGCATCTCCATGTACGCCGGCTCCACCGTCGGAGGGTCTGAGAGCAAGACAGAGAGGCTTAGACAAGTTCACTTGACATGAGAAAGGGGACACAAATGTGTGTCAAGGATGCCGAGGCGCTGAAATATAGAAAAAACACAAAAGAAAGAGAGAAGCGAGTGAGTGCGAGGGAGGTGGACTGACATCAATACAAGACAGATGCTATTCAGGTGAAGGCCCCCCTGGTGAAACTAGGTAGTCTATGACCTCCAAAGGCATGTACAGAGAAAAAAACATCTGGAAGACAGAAAAGCTGGTCAGAATACTAAGTGCAGATAAGCTGCATCTGTATAAATACATTTAAAAACTAAACAAGGACGTTTTATAAAGGAAAGTGACTGCAAGCAACAGACTTGACCTCAGAAGGACCTTACCGGAAAGAAAGCGGTATGTAGAACATATTTAAAGGGAGAGAGGCATTATAGAATAGGGTTTACGAACAGGCGCAGAGACAAAACATGACATTTATGCAGATCGTAGGTAAACTTTAAACAATCAGCACCGGAAAGTCGATACAGATGAAAAATGAAAACAATTGTGTGGAGACCGGCAATGGCTGCAGGAAGATCAATTTTGCAGAGAAAACTGCAACAAAAATCAGTCACGCTTCACAGAAAATTGGTAACGGGATGATGAAGTGCACCTCGAGCTTTCAAAAATGGAAAATTAATAACTTATTTGAGCTTCTGACAGACTTCACCTCTTCCCACACAGACAACCTCGCTGTGAATTATTTATTTAGTCTGGCAGCGAAATCAGGGGGCTGAGTGACCTCGGAGCAAACCCTGACTCGCGCTTCCGCCGAGTTTAACATGTGGGATGTTTTTATTAACACATGCTAAATGTTTGCCAGTGTACAGACGAGGACAAAATGTGTGGAAAGTGCTCGGCTGCACGAGCATCGACGCGGTTATGAATAATTTCCCCATTTTAAGCATCTTCGCTCTTGACATGCTCGCACAGATGCTCGACAAAAGTCACGACGGGACTTGAAAAACAGCAGTGAATGCTGTGGGGAATAGATAGAATGACATGGAGCCCCTTAATTGCTTGAAATTTGCATAATTCTTGACAGAGTAAAGGGGAGGCGGTAGCCATAGCCAGAGCTGGGGATGCTATTTTTCAAAATGTAATCTGTTACAGATCACTGATTACCTGATTGAAACTGTAATCTGCAACATAATCTTCTACATTATTCACACTCAGTAATATAATCTAATTACTGAGCCTTCCAAACTTGATAGGATATGCAATTAAATGAACAGTGCATTAAAATTTGCAGCATATCATTTGATAACACTATTAATGTCATTATCTGCAGCTGTAATCAGACGATATTTTAAAGATGCGGTAAACTTTTCGAGGTTGTGTTTTTCCATAACTTTAAGTTTTGTTTCTCCACTGCATGTAATTGAGTTCGCCTCACCCCGGGCTGGAGAGCAGGGCAGGTCCTCGAGGCCAGAGAGGTGCAAGGGGAAACGTGGGCTGTGAAGCATATGGAATGCAAAATGATACAGCAACATATAACAGCCCAAAGTGGGATTCTACATCCTTGCCCTCAATGCTAATTACCACTCAGCACACACCGCATCCTGGAATACGCTCTGCAGCTTCTGTGATTAATGATACACCATTAGATCAGATAATGACAGGCTGAAATGTAGAAAAATAATAAATAATAACACACGAGAGGACAGAGGACGTAAACACAGATCTTCCAAGAGGTTAAAAGGAAAAAAAAATTCACCTGATGCTTGTTCAAGATGTGCAGAGTGAAGTGGTTTTCATCGAAATGAAACTGTAATCAGTTCCTCCCTCAAAGTGAGCCCTGCCTGGGCTTTCACCCAAACCCAAAGGTTTATCTCTGACTTCAGAAGAATGGTCTGAGACTCTACTTATCACATTAAAATTGTAGGTTTGTGTGGAGCACTGAATCACAGCGAGCTGAGTGGCACTAGACCAAATTGCAGTAAGTGCAGTTCCATTCACATAGAAAGACAAATGAAGACAGGGTTTGGGTCTGCAGCAAATGAAAAAGAAAAAAAGTAGAAAAAATGTCTTATATAACCAAAACATCCTAAAAACAAGGGCATATGCCTCATCTCCCCTCCCTGTGCATTTCCTATGAAACAGCTGCCCGGCGAACACGAGGAGAAAAGAGCGGAAAGGTCCTGGCTGATATTCCCAGAGCAGCGCTCGCCGTGGTTAGTGCAGCAGCGAAGGGCAGCCGGAGCTCAGAGCTGCTGCAAGTCACAGGCTGAGGGAAAACCCCGAGTCCTGGCCGAGACGCAATCCATCATCAGTCACCAGCGGATACCTTGACAGTAATGTGGAGAAAAACAACATTTAGGTGCACCGAGGCCTTTTCCCAAAGGTGCACGAGGACGACCGAAGCCTGCCGGGAGGAGGCCTGAGGAAAAAAAGGACACGCATTTGTGTTTTGCATATGTAGCAAGCTCCGGTGAAGCATTTCTGGAAAACAGCTCGACCGGCTTACAGTAAACTTCACTAGAAATGGGTTTTCTTCGATGAGGAGGACATGGAGCTCCCCTGGGCGAGCCTGCAAGAGCAGATAGAGTGTGTGAATGTGAACATGAAGAGCGTGTGTGGGTGCTTTCTTCACAGCTGGAGGAGAGTGAAACGTTCATTTGGTCTTTCTCTTTCATCCTTTTCTTGTCTGAAAGTTTCCCCCTCAGGGCTCAGTGGATGACAGGGGTAGAAGAAGCCCTCAGACAGTTTTGACCAAAAGTTAAAGCACCAGTGGAAGAATCCAAAAAAACTCCACTTCAAGCAAAAGTCTTGCATTTGGAATCCAATTTAATTAAAGCAACATGTGCCATTATCAGCAAAATGTACTTAAAAGCACTTTGTGAAGCACGCTAAGTGGCCTTAACATGGCCCCAGTGGCCCCTGGCATGTTATTGCTCTAAATTCACATATAAAAGCTGTATTCACCAAAGTGACAAATAATACATGGGCAAAACAAACAAATAGGAGGTTGCTAATACAGGCTGGGAATGAAATTGCCTGCAGTCTAATATAACAGCTTGCCTGAATCAGGATAATGTGAAGTTCTGCAGCACTAATTCACTCCAGACGGCAGCAGAGTAACGCTGTTATCATGCGATCTGTATCTGGATGCTGGGATCTGAATCACAGGTATCTGTGACTGCACGTGGTCATAAAATACGCTCTCGTCTTCTTGATTGCACCTGCAGTTTGATCTGATTTCAACATGCAAAGTGGGACTGAATGACTTGTCAGCAATCACGGCATGTCTCAGTTTAAAAGTGACACTCCTGAATGGGTTCTATTCTTTTGTAGCTGAATCAGAGGCAACGTTTCAAATTTCTGGGTGGACTTTTTTCTTAAAGTTCCTCTTTGGTCATTGGCGAAACCTATTAAAATGCTAAAAAAAAAAAAAAAAAAAAGTTGCATATTTATCTAGAAGGGTTTTTTTTGTCAAGAAAATAATCCTTCCTGCCTTGAAATGGCTTAGCTGTAACTCTAAATCTTTAGTTTGTCTACAGTGTGTCAATCTATGAAGTCCGTCTCTCTTTTTCCACAAACTTCGTCCCATTTACTGCAGCTCAGCACACCAGCTCACCTCTGACTCTGCTCAAACACTGTAAATCTACCACACAAGTTGTAATATTAGAGAAATTCATACATGTTCAAACTGGAAAATGAAAGAATAATGATGCAGAAAGCTCCACAAATTTGGTTCTTTAGGCTTGTTTTGTATCTGTCATCAGTACACGGCAGCTTTAAGGTTGAAATGCTCAGCTATGAGTGTCTTTCAGCTTCAAAAACAGTATATAAAAAAAGCTCTAAAGATCCAGTCACATTAAGTTTCATTTCCAAAAGTGATCTAGCAGATTCTACTTCATTCTGGATGCATTTACATCTGCATGAACACACATTTTCCATTATCTGTATTTACAAATGCGATCTTTTCTTGGTTACTTCCTGTGTTTCCCTCTTTTAAACAGAAATGATGACTGTTCTCATGTTCTAAGTAATGAAGCTCATTTTTCAGAGCTACCAATACAAAAATAAATATGTTTTTTAATATTGAAAGGAGGAACTACTGTGGACTGCACAGTGGATTGGTGGTTAGCACTTTTTCTTGCAACTAGAAGATCCCCAGTTTGTGTCCCAGCCTTCCCAGGATCTTTCTGCATGGAGTGTGCATGTTCTCCCTGTGCATGTGTGGGTTTCTCCGGCTTCCTTCCACAATTCAAAAACAAGCTGAGGTTAATTGATAATCCTAAATTGTCTGCAGGTGTGAATGTGAGTGTGAGGGTGTCCCCTGCCTTCACTCTGAGTCAGCTGGGATAGGTTCCAGCCCCCTGCGACCCTAATGAGGATTAAGCGGTGTGTATCATGGATGGATGGACCTGAAAAACATTCAGGGAAAATTAATTTAATAAAACATCTGTTAAAAACAGAAATTCTGAGTTTGCATTAACTGAGGTGAATAAACACAAATTATAGCAGTTAATTGTTAACACTGATGCAAAAACTTGTAAATAGCAGTTTGCTGTTGTAGTCGGTTTATTTGGAGTCAATTTTCAGTGGTGTCAAGTAACTAAGTACATTTACTCAAAGTAATATACTTCAGGTACTTGTACTTTACTTGTGTGTGTCTGTTTTCTGCTACTTTCTCCTTCTATTCCACTACATTTCAGAGGAAAATATTGCACTTTCCACTCTACTACATTTATCTGATAGCTTTAGTTACTCTTAAAATGAAGATTTTACCCTGTAGATAATATAACAGGCTTTCAAACGCGGTAAAAATTAAACCTGCGGTTTCCAACCTTTGCAACCTCTTTCAAAAATCAGTGTGTAGTCGGCTCACATTTCAGAGCTGTTAACAGCTCCACCAAATAGTGATTTTTCCCTCCAAACTTTAGTTTCATGTCAATAAATGTTCCAATGAGCTAGAATTGTGGATAAGAACTTTGTTTTTTCTTCTTTCCTCTCCCATTAATCATGTTTGGAGCCTCGGATTTATCGGAATTAAACTGGATATAAAGTAGTTTAAACTTCAGCAGCTCCAACGGGAACATGCTGCTGACATACTGATGCTTCACTATTAACAATCTAATGATGTAACACACAACAATGTATCAGTCAGGGGGAGGGTACTTCTTTTGTAGGATCTTGAAGGATGCAGGAATTTTACTTGTAATGTAATTCTATTAGTACTTTATCTTATTTAAGCATCTCAGTACTTCTTCCACTACTGTCTTACACTATTACATTGCTGTATTGGTACTTTCACTCACATAAAGGATCTGAATATGAGAAAAACTATTCGCATCTTGAGTAAAATCACCAATACAGTAATGTGACAGTGAAGGAAAGCTTTAAAGAAACTACTTAGATGTTTTACATGAGATAAAGCTAAATCTAAAGGGTCATTACATGACTAATGGGGGTAATAGAAAAAAGAAAAGTGGCTTGATGATGCACACATTGAATCGGTTTTTGGAATTTGTATTAAATCTTTGCTTTTCTATACAATACCAGACAATTTTACGTACTTGAGCCTAAGACAGTGAGCTTAAGAAGCAAACTGTTAACAACTCTGATCTAAAATCTCGCTTTATATAAGCAGTCACAAGCCAAAAAAGGTTGATAACTGCAGATAGCTTGATATTTTACAGTGAATCATACATTAAATCACATTTGTGGAGTAAAAAATACATTATTTACACTGAACTGTGAAGAACAAAACGGAAATACTCATATAAAATACATGTAATGCAAAACTGTACTCAGGACCTATGAGGTGTCCTCAGCGGTGCACCCATTTATTCATCCTTAATGTGACAAATCAGAACTCTATTCAAAACAATGTCAACATTTTTTGTACCAAATTTTTTAAACAACTTCGGCAGCTGTACATGGGAGTGTTGAAAAAGAAACACAAAGGCCTTGGATTTGGATCGAAGCAATCTTGTGGGAGAATAACCTTTGCAGCATAACAGGCCTCGATATCAAGTCTTGATAGAGGAAAAAAACATTCATTAGGAAGTCAAACAAATATACACAGAATATGAAATGATACCCCTGATTCATCTGATTTATAATGAGTCTCTGTGTTGAATAATGTAGAGAAACGCTGCTCCGCATCAGTACGCCCTCCTTCCCTCACAATACAGCCGCTGCAATCAAACAATGAACTTAAGCACCATCTGCATTACCATATTGTTATTAAAATGCAGGGATAATTTATGAACTTAAATATAAAATTAATGATAATCAATGTAGATTCCTGGTTGCGAGGAGTGGCCTGGTGATCCGCTAATAGCTTTAGCTCTGGCATTGACCAAGTTATGAATTATTCTGTCTGAGCTTCTGTTTACAGCCTACACACTCACTGACCTTTTATGGTGTGGATTTGTTGCAGCTGATCAATTCAACATTGTTCCACAAAAAACAAGGTTATTAAAATTTCATCCCCAAATGCGGAGTGTGAGCCCTGCTCTAATGCGGGAGATTAATCTGCTGGTGTTGGGTTGGCGTTAGGCTAATGCGAATCGCTCTGGAATGTTTCACATTAGAAGCGGGGCCTCGGGGGCCGGCATTGCTGGCCTTCCTGATGCAGAAAGGAAAATTAATTAAAAACAATAATCATGTAATTCTGCTCATTACTTCTGCACAGACAGGAGCTCCTTACGCCGGTGTGTCTTTTTGATGTATGTCAGATAGCAAGGTGCTCGCTCGAGGGGACGAGTGCGCGGTTGCATCAGGCAGATGTCGTGGCCGATGTGAGCAGGAACAGAAGGGAAGCCTGGATAAAAGATTCCTGTGCATCTGGGCTGAAGTAGAACTTGATAACTCTGACAGACAGTGGTATCTAGGACAGAAGACCACCTCTTTCCATTTCTCTCTGCTTCTTCTCTCGAGCCCCTGGACCATGCCAAGTCAGTTTGACTAAGAACATTAGGGTGTCACAGCTAGGGATTTGGCGTTTGCAATTCTATTAGAGCGACGCCTCTAAAGGCAGACGTCTTCCATTCCCTCTACCTCTCCTGCTGGCGTCGCCTCTTCCAGCCAACAGATGCAGGTTTTTACATATCAAAGCTGTTGACTTGCCAGAGTCGTTCCTTCACGCCTCTAATGCTCTTTGCTTCAGAGGACTGTACCTCGGTCCCTTGATCAAGTTACTAAACGCGGCTTTGCACATGGCTCACCACCAAAGGCGGGCGGCTCACGCTGGGACCTGGAAATGCAGGCGAGAAAAGCATCTCAGAGGGATTGGCTTGTGCTTACACACCATGAGACAGGCCAAGAGAAAGAAGGGAGGGGGCATACCGACAGGCGTACGGAGCAAACAACAAAAGCACGGCCAGATTAATAAAGTAAATTCTCTAGCTGAGAAAGGTGAACAAAGGTCTTTGTACTTGGCAAATGTAGTAAACAGCGAGCGCTGGTGCTCACACATGGAGGACACAAGTGTGTCAAGGCAATCTAACAACTCAAGTGTGGATTGTTTGTGCTTTTTAAACTTGAGCTTTGATGCCAACTATTAATAAGTAACAAGAGTCTGACAAACAGAACTGGCTCTGAAGCAGGAACATGGCAGAATGATTGATTTATCAATACCAAAGCCCTAATAAGTCTCTTCATTATGTGTTCTGCTTTGAAGATGGAGAACAGATGAAAGTGCTGTACGACATCAAGAACTGTAGCGCGAGAGAGGTGGTTTATTAAAAATAATACCACATAATGAGAAATAATTGCATTCGCTGAATAAATTGTGTTGAAAGGAACTGACAGATTTATCTGGAGTGAACTGATGCGCTTCACCGCAAGTCTTGTGCTGACTGTGCCAACCCCAGATGCAACTGCGAGCCAAGGCGAATCTATGGGAGAAGAAGAGTAGATTTAACAGCATGAGAGTCTTTTGGTTGAGGTCTCAGAGTCGTGGTCACCTCCGTTTTGCTTTTTGACGCTTGTCTTCTCTGTCTGGGTGTCTCCGACAGCCACTGCGTACTGATATGTTGTGTGAAGCAGCAGCAGTGTGTGATAAGAGCTGACCTTCCACGCATGGATGTCAGAGGAGTGATATTCTTGCTTGAAAGTGACCTCCGCTCTAAGATGGGGTCATTCAAAGGTTGCAGACCTTCCTGAGAATCGTTTCCTTCCTTAAAACACTCCTAGAGGCTTGTTTTTTTTTGTTTTTTTCTTCGCTTTTGCTGCATCATTCTGGATTTAACTGGAGCAGGAAAGTGTGTTGTGCATGTCGAATATAAAACCTTGGACTTTGGAGACTTCATACTTTCTGTGGCTAGTTTAGGTCGCAGAGATTTATTGTCCGCGAGTCTCGCTGCCTTCGAGATCATCCGTCACACCAGACAGCAGGCCAGTTGCTGATTCAATATACTGCACATTTACATTTCTTTTATCTGCTCTTCTTAGGCTTATTGGTTCCTTCTTAGCTGCCTTCACATCTTTATGAAAACTCTTTATTAGATCTGACGCTTTTTTCCAGACTGAGGTTTAGCTTCGTCTGTCTTCTTTTTAAAACTTGTTCTTTAACACAAGAAGCAGTCGCATCATCTTAATGCGGTTTTGTCTTTACAAGCGCTGAACTAACACTTGCGCTCATTTATGATCTATGTGGCGACACGCACACATTACTGATTTTAATTTCTGCGCTACAGCTGACATTTTATCTTCATTTTCTTATGTTATGGGATGCTATGTGTTTGATGAATAGTGTATGTAGATTAGCAGCAGTGAAGCCATCCTTCTTCCTCAGTGGTGGAAAGAAGGAATCTTTGACTTAAGTAGAAGTAGCAATACCACAACTGAAAAATACATCCTATATTTCAAACTGTACTGAAGCAGAATTGTGTAAGAATTGTCGGCAAAATGTACTTAATGTATATAAAACAGAATGATTTATTAGACAGCACAATGAGCTCTGCTGGTGTAAATTTTTCATAAGTTATAATATTGGTTGTAGTGATGCAACCAACATGCAAGCAGAATTTCAATATTTTAGTTGACTGACATAGAGCTGATTTTACCAGTTTTATATCCTGACAGGTGACCTATTTTTCACTTTATCACAATAAATTGTGTTTTATATATATTATTATTCTCAAAGATTTTACAGTTTGAATCTGCTGTAAAGTAGCGATCACTGTTAGACAAATGCACTGAAGTAAAAAGTACAATATTTTAATATGAAATGCAGTAGAGTGGAAGGAGACAGTAGCATAAAATACAGATACTCAAGTGGAGTTATGAGTAAATTTACTTTCCACAAACTAGCTACAAATGCACTAAACTGCTGTTTACAAACTTTTGTTCATCAGTATTTATAGTTAAATGTTACAACTTGTGCATTTATTCACCTTAGTGATGTCTTTGTTTCCCCAGTAAATACAAAGTCAAATTGTCTCTTTTTTTTTTTACATGAAATTTCAATAAATTAAGCCCAGTCTACATTTCCACAGCACTATTTCAGTCACATCAAGTGTTCCACTGTCCCTGAGTATTTTTAAACTACAATGAATGAAACTTCTCATAGCTTCAAAATAATATCATGAAAGCAAAATTACCTCCAATGTGTACATTAGTACATCACTTGAGTAAATTTACATAGTTACTTTACACCACTACTCCTTCATCACAGACTTTGGAGAAGCAAAACTAGTCTTTCTTATTGTCGTATCAACTGACTGATAATAAATACTGTCAAGTGGGGCCTAGTTATTTGAGATCCCAGGAGCAACCACCACCTAAATAAAAGCTTTAAGCAAACCAATGAAAAGTTAAAATGAGAAACTATATAAGTTAACCACATGATTATGCTTATGCTTGATGCAAGAATGATTTTAATAGGCTGATATATATTCTGAAATGATGATTGCTATAGAAGAATGATTTAAAATAAGTTATTTGATCATGCTAAGAAAAATGATTTAAAGAAGTGATTCAGTGTAACTAAGTGAGTTTTGAATGGAAGTAATCTGTGCTGTTCTGAGCTGTGTGCGGACAGGATGGGAAAAGCAGAAGTCTCCTCAGAAATGAGGAACTTGGAGTTTCCACAGGATGACAGGATGGGCTCAGGCCTACATTGTCATGACAACTGAAGTGTGTGTAACAAGTGGATGTGTTAACAGAAAAGATGGAAAGAATGATGTATGCGTGATAGGAAGAAGGTTGTGTCTTAAACCTATGAATTAATTACCTGGGC
The DNA here is from genome assembly GCF_021347895.1 of Acanthochromis polyacanthus. Taxonomy (NCBI): domain Eukaryota; kingdom Metazoa; phylum Chordata; class Actinopteri; family Pomacentridae; genus Acanthochromis; species Acanthochromis polyacanthus. The sequence goes on from NC_067128.1 coordinate 6,500,635, forward strand.
GTACCTATTAGTTAGAATTGTGTGTGAAAATGTGTATGTGCTGAGCTGAAGCCGAGCTAGGGTATAAAACCCAGAGACACAGACACTGAATTCGGAGTTCTCCCCCGGAGGGGAGAGATGCTGCTCGCCGGAGCTGCCGGGGAGCATCGCCAGAGTTCTGAAGAATCTTCACCGGACCCTTTTGCCCAAGAGACGTGAAGACAACGCGGGACTTAGGCTCCAGAGTTCGCTGAGAACATCGTTGGAGGCAAAGTCTTTTTCTGACTTTGTTCAACAAGCGAGGACCACACTCTGCCAGACAGAGAGTCCTGAGAGGTCTGCAGTTGTCCAAAGAGATGAAGAGAGGCAAGCACCCATGGCATCCAGAGAGGCGCAGGAGGCAGCAGCAGAGGGCTGCTCCACTCCAGGGGCTGGAGGACCCAGTGACCCACCACAGCCTGATGAGACGGGGGCTTTCCACCACCACCATCCGACTGAGAAGACAGCTGAGACGCCCGCACTTGTGTTCCAGCTGCTACTAAAGATAACTGCCAGACCAACGATTGGCTATCGGGACCTCTCCACTCCCCCTGCCTATGAAGAACACCCTCTGCCCACAAAGAAGACTTCGTACCGAGTCTGCTGGTCCACGGAGGAGTTCAACTAGATGCAGGTGAAGACCGGGCGTGGCAGCTAAGGCCTGGCTGTCCGCTCTCTCTCCTAAATTTACTAATTAGAGAAGATTCTTAGGTACGCTCAGCTTAGTTTAATTTAGTTAAGTTAGAAATAATCAGAAATAATTAAATTGTTTAATCATGAATTAATGCTGTGCCCCTGCTAATAATTGCTTAATAAAACGCTATATTGCATTTAAAGAGAAGTCTAATGAAATGATTATGATTCACCTATTCTGCATAGTGGTAAAAAGTTAAGTTGATTGTGTGCATTAAATCTAATGGTTCTTAAAGGTTACTTTAATCCAACTAGTTATTTAAACATTACCCCTGAGGTTAGTTATCCAAACCTCTAAAACGAACCTAGGAATATCAACAAGTGCCACAGTTTTAAGAGGAAAGCTGTCGTTAACAAACGTGTTCAATAAATCAATTCTACTACTTAGGTGGGCTGCTTAGTAAGAGAGTATTTATTGGAGTAAGAGGGGTAAGACGTTTGGAAGAAGACAGTTAGGACCTAGGCGAGTATTCCTCGACACCAGCTTAATTATTCTGCTGAAACCTGTTAGGTGGAATACTAATAGGCAGATAGAATCTAACCCTTTAAACGGAGAGCTGGTCCTGATTTAACCTGAGGCAAGGGTTAAAGAAGGCTATACTGAACGACATGGCGTCCCTGGGTGGGCAGGGCTCAACTAAGACAGACGCTAAAAAGGGACTCCTGTCAGATGATAGTGACCGACATGGCGTCCCTGGCTCGACTACGACTAAGAGAGAAGCGCCCAAAAGAAGATTCTGAGGGTCCAGACCGACACCTAGAATCAACCGTCAGAGCCTTCCAGTGGAAACCGGGGAAGAGAGGGCGAATCTCTTCTGACCGAGGGTCCACAGCTGCGGAGATTGGGGAAGGAGAAGGACGAGACCTTCTGACCAAGGATCCACAGCACGGGTGATCAGCCGACAGAGAGACTCGGGATCATCACGCCTGACGGGAGGTACAGTGAGAACCGCAGGCTAGAAGAAGCCGCAGTGACCTTGGGCCAGCGCATCCCAGAAAAAAGGCACCGCGGAGCAGCCAGACAGAGTCTGCACTCATCCCTGCTCAACGGTCCTACGAGAGGTTTTGAGGAAGCAGATAACTCGAGACGACAAAGACGATGGCTGAGAGCCAGCCAGAGAAAGATGTACTCGTCCCTGCCAAAGAAAAAGAGCCAGTTCAAGAAGACGCGAAAGTCGGAGGCTCCGATGAATCAGAGGAAGAAGATTCATCTTCCAAAACCCCAGTGCCCGGGGAAACAACGATCAGTGAAGTGGTAAGAGTCCGCTTCGCAGAGCTTCACCCAGGTTCCACTCCGGTGTACCAGATCCAGATTGTACTGGTAGGAGAGGGATGGAGCAACTGTCTGCAAGAGACACAGATGAGGAAATGAGAGTTACAGGACATGCTGCATCGCAGGGCGAGAGCTCAGACGCAGATGAGGAAGTAAGGCCAAAAATAGAGTTGGCCACATCAGCTGCAGGCACCTCGGCTGCAGAGGCAGAGAAGCGGCTGTAGAGGATGGCAGCTGTCACTAAGGAAATGAGTAATTGAAGCACCAGAGAGCCCAGACGAGATTGGGGGGCTCACTGATTGGGAAACAACGAGGTAGATCGTTTCGTCCAGAAGAGAAGAATTGCTGTCGGGATCGAGGAATGGGACCAAACCCCTAAAAGAAAAATTGTCCCAGAGAAGTACGTGGAAGAAGTGGTGCGGGTCGTACATGAAGCGCTTGGCCATGTGGAGCACACTACCTACCCGTAGGGAGCTGGAGAAGCTGCAACTCTTGATTCCAGAGTGCCGTATACGACAAGTGCCGAGGGCCTGTGAAGTATGTGGTCGATACAACGCAGGATGCCGAGGGCGAAGAGTAGATGGGCTCACCATCCGGAAGCACTATTCCCTGGGGTTCTATCTGCATGGACGTAGCAGGCCCAATGGGGGTTGCAGGGAGAAGAGGTGAGAAATACCTTTTAGTGCTGGTGGACTCTATGTCATTCCATATGGTTACTAAACCGGTGAAGAAAGCTAACAGCTACAGTGTGGTTGGCATGCTAAGAAGAGCTAAATACGAGAAGCCTGACATAATAAAGGAAGTTTTAGATAGCAATACAGTTTTGCTTGAAAGAAGAGGAATCCAAGAAGTGGAGCAGCTAGAGCCAGTTCCAGATTAAAGAAAACCAGGAACCAGAAACCATGGCTACGAGCACACAAGGCTTACCACCCTTCGTCGGAGTAGCCAACGTTAAAGGGGTGGTTACTATGCAGAGAAATACAACGAGGCTCTGGGCAGGCAGAGCCCTGAAGAAACTGGATGATGCTGAAAACAGAATCCTGTCAGATGATGAAGAGATGCAAGTCATCGGCGGCTGTGAGGACACATCTGAACTGTTGCAGATCGTGGGGGAAGTGACCGTCACCACTGAAGACGATGCATGGACGCAGCTGGGTGATGTGGTTAACCTGTCTGCTCCAGAGGATGATGAGTATCTTTTAAAATGACCTGGTGTTAGCTACCTGTGATCTCAAGGAGAGGGTGTCAAGTGGGGCCTAGTTATTTGAGATCCCAGGAGCAACCACCACCTAAATAAAAGCTTTAAGCAAACCAATGAAAAGTTAAAATGAGAAACTATATAAGTTAACCACATGATTATGCTTATGCTTGATGCAAGAATGATTTTAATAGGCTGATATATATTCTGAAATGATGATTGCTATAGAAGAATGATTTAAAATAAGTTATTTGATCATGCTAAGAAAAATGATTTAAAGAAGTGATTCAGTGTAACTAAGTGAGTTTTGAATGGAAGTAATCTGTGCTGTTCTGAGCTGTGTGCGGACAGGATGGGAAAAGCAGAAGTCTCCTCAGAAATGAGGAACTTGGAGTTTCCACAGGATGACAGGATGGGCTCAGGCCTACATTGTCATGACAACTGAAGTGTGTGTAACAAGTGGATGTGTTAACAGAAAAGATGGAAAGAATGATGTATGCGTGATAGGAAGAAGGTTGTGTCTTAAACCTATGAATTAATTACCTGGGCGTACCTATTAGTTAGAATTGTGTGTGAAAATGTGTATGTGCTGAGCTGAAGCCGAGCTAGGGTATAAAACCCAGAGACACAGACACTGAATTCGGAGTTCTCCCCCGGAGGGGAGAGATGCTGCTCGCCGGAGCTGCCGGGGAGCATCGCCAGAGTTCTGAAGAATCTTCACCGGACCCTTTTGCCCAAGAGACGTGAAGACAACGCGGGACTTAGGCTCCAGAGTTCGCTGAGAACATCGTTGGAGGCAAAGTCTTTTTCTGACTTTGTTCAACAAGCGAGGACCACACTCTGCCAGACAGAGAGTCCTGAGAGGTCTGCAGTTGTCCAAAGAGATGAAGAGAGGCAAGCACCCATGGCATCCAGAGAGGCGCAGGAGGCAGCAGCAGAGGGCTGCTCCACTCCAGGGGCTGGAGGACCCAGTGACCCACCACAGCCTGATGAGACGGGGGCTTTCCACCACCACCATCCGACTGAGAAGACAGCTGAGACGCCCGCACTTGTGTTCCAGCTGCTACTAAAGATAACTGCCAGACCAACGATTGGCTATCGGGACCTCTCCACTCCCCCTGCCTATGAAGAACACCCTCTGCCCACAAAGAAGACTTCGTACCGAGTCTGCTGGTCCACGGAGGAGTTCAACTAGATGCAGGTGAAGACCGGGCGTGGCAGCTAAGGCCTGGCTGTCCGCTCTCTCTCCTAAATTTACTAATTAGAGAAGATTCTTAGGTACGCTCAGCTTAGTTTAATTTAGTTAAGTTAGAAATAATCAGAAATAATTAAATTGTTTAATCATGAATTAATGCTGTGCCCCTGCTAATAATTGCTTAATAAAACGCTATATTGCATTTAAAGAGAAGTCTAATGAAATGATTATGATTCACCTATTCTGCATAGTGGTAAAAAGTTAAGTTGATTGTGTGCATTAAATCTAATGGTTCTTAAAGGTTACTTTAATCCAACTAGTTATTTAAACATTACCCCTGAGGTTAGTTATCCAAACCTCTAAAACGAACCTAGGAATATCAACAAGTGCCACAGTTTTAAGAGGAAAGCTGTCGTTAACAAACGTGTTCAATAAATCAATTCTACTACTTAGGTGGGCTGCTTAGTAAGAGAGTATTTATTGGAGTAAGAGGGGTAAGACGTTTGGAAGAAGACAGTTAGGACCTAGGCGAGTATTCCTCGACACCAGCTTAATTATTCTGCTGAAACCTGTTAGGTGGAATACTAATAGGCAGATAGAATCTAACCCTTTAAACGGAGAGCTGGTCCTGATTTAACCTGAGGCAAGGGTTAAAGAAGGCTATACTGAACGACAATACGTATGATAGTGAAATGTAGACAGTATCGCACTTTCTCTAGTGGTCAGAAAGGTATTCAGTTTATGAATTTAAGTAAAAGTGCCAGTACAGTAATGTAAAAACACTCCATTACAAGTAACCATACTGTTGCATAAATATAGTGGAGTAGAAAGCACCAATTTCCTTCTGAAGTATAGCAGAGTGGAAGGAAAAAGTAGCAGAAAAAGGAAATATTCCAGAAAACGTAAAGAATTTCAAAAATGCATTAAAGTGCAATGCTTGAGTAAATGTACTCAGTTATTTTTCACCACTGAGGATCTCTAGGAGCCATGATGGTGCAGAATGTGACACAGATGCATCCAGCGGACAGTTTGGTTGTGCTTCTTTATTCATCGTCTTTTACCAAGACTTGCATATTGCGGTTTTGTTTAAATTCAGTTAAAACGTCTTTTTGTTTGTTAAGTTGACACTACTAAAACATGCCATCTATCATTTTTGTTTTTGTTTGTGACTGATTCTCATCTGTAACATGAGTTGCTGCAGCAAAAGCAAAAAATAAAATAAAAAAGAAACTCTTTATAGTTATTGCTGTTGACTAAAGAGCTTGTGAGCAGAGCTTATGTGCAGCTGTAATTGTGCTGCCATGAGACAAACGGTGGACAGAATACAGTTCGCGGCCGGGCTGCCCTTCAGATGGAGGCAGGTCACTGTGACCTCCTGCTGCTCGTGGCACTAAACCAAACTCTGGTGAGAGGGAGCAGAACCATTCATTTATTCTTCAACTGTTTTTTAAAAAGAAAGATACTTTAATGTGGTGGTGTTTGAGTATGAAACATGAAGATGAAGTGTGAACATATCTGCTTTTGGCTCTACTTTAAAAAAAAATAAAAAAGAATACCGATTTTTGTTCTCTTTCAATTTTGCATTCTGAGGCAGCAGATCCACCAAGAGCTGCTAATTAATGAAGGGCATCTTAGAGTCTAAATCCTTTGTTTACTTTGTGGTGTTAGCATTGGTGCGTAGCAAAGCCACTAACCTTTGATATGGGCTGTCATCGCTGCATAATCATAATCAATTCAGGCAAAAATTCCGCATAGTCTTCTTCAGAACACATCAGAACTTCATTAATTCTCTTAACACACAGAAACGTGAACATCATGGCAAAGACAACAACAAAAGTGGAATAATCATGATAGAATTAATCCCAATTGGTGAAAACAGAACGGTTTGCTCCGCTTTAATCAAACTAGTGAAGGTTCGTCTTATAGATAGAAACACTGGTTGAGCTGTAATTCAGTTCCACTGTTCTTACTTTAGATTTTTCTGCAGCCTAACTTTGACAAGTCTAATGATGAAGACACCAGAAACATGGCAGTCAGCACAGAGTATTTCCATATATTTCACAGTTCTTTAATGCTCTGCTGCACAGGTTCTGTTTAGATGAAGTTGAAATGGAAGAATGTATGGATTAACTAAGTAGGCCACGAGGAAAACAATGGCGAGACTCAGTTTTTCTATTTCCTATAATCACTTGCCAGAGAATGGTAAGAACTCTACACGGATGGCTTTCCATTTCCTTCCTATCCATCTTCCGTTCCTTTTTTGTTGTTTCGACGGAGGGTGAAAAACATCCCCGGCTCCTTCAGTGAGTGACACCGCTTTGAATCCCTGGCGCACATTTCGAAATATTCCCATTCAGACGTTCATAAATGAACACAAAAATGAATACCAGTGAGAATAAATTAGCCACTAACTAATTAGCCGTTAAGCTATCTTTGAATGTCACATCTTAAAAGAGGGGGAAAAAAGGGGGTTTCTCAATGAGTGTCGGAGGTGGGGGGTCTGAGGCCTGCCTGGGGATATGGCAGCCGGTCTTTGGGTCTTCTCTGACATGCACGCACACACTAAGACAAACCCTGACAACTGTGGACACGAGAATCTAGAGCTTTGTGCCTCTCTTCATATTAGTTCTGCTCGGTTCACACTCAGCAGATAAAGTCTTCCCCTTAGCGGAGGAGTCGGAGCCGTTTCCTCTCAGACCTGACTTTGGGAAATTGGATGGGCGTGAATGGAAAGAAATGGATGAATGTTACATTTCAGCCACACTGGAATAAAAACCCATGAAGATTAATCACATTGCATGCAAAGAAAACACACTGCAGTAGAAATCTGCATTACATCGCCGCTACACAGTCTTTCTACTCACATTGCACGATCAGCTCCACCACGGCCTCCCTGGGCTTCACGTTGAACCCGTTGTACTGGCTGGTCTGGCAGCGGTACGAGCCCGTCATCTCCCTGGACACGTTAACAATACGCAGCACACCGTCGTAGCTCTCCATCTGCATGCTGCCGTCCGGCATCGGCGCCTCCTTGTCCGCCCGCGACCACAGGATGATGGGCTTAGGCTTCCCTGAAACAAGGCACTCCAGCTCCACTGTGTCACCCTCGCGGGCCACCAGGGGCGACTTGCCCCGTGGGACTGTCAGGTTGGGGGGAACTAAGAAAGAGAAAAACAAAGGAGGGACTGATATGGGGCTCTAGAAAGTCAGCAGGCGGGGTAAGAGGTAATGGTCGACTCGGAGGAGGGGGAAATAGTGGCGAATAAGGTATATGGAGCGAGGGGGGAAGCGAATGCAATGAGTCGCAGCAACATACACAGCTTGTATGGAAGGACCATGCAGATATTAGCAGCAGCAATGGCTAACAGCTGGGACTAGACACTCTGAACGAAAACCATCATGGAGGGCAGCAGTGAAGAATGTCATCAAGCAATGGCAAACGACGAACAATGCAATGAAGAGCTGACAAACAAATGCACGTAAAATAATCAATAGCAGTCCTTTATTTCAAGCAAACAAGCTCAGGTACTGAAGAATCAATGGAATCTAACACATGCACTAAACTCCAAATTAAAAGTCACATCCCTGTTTGCATTCCCATGAAGACTCAAGAACCATGAAGATTAGGCAAATTAGTCCAACAAGGGATTAGTCCAGCCGAGTCTGAGACACAGTCTTCACAAACAAGTTATCAACACAGTCAGTGCACTTTACACAACTCTGCTTAACTGATGTTCGAGTGGATTTAATAAACAGATGCGAAAGAAAACATGCACAGGTCTCCAAAGTGTCACTCCAAAGTAACAAAGATCTGCTCTCTGTGGTTAGTTGCTTCAGCGACAAAAATAAAAGATAATTAGCGAAACAAAGAAAGAGTTTGCCACTTCTCTGAGATACTGTGAGTGCAAAAAGTCTTTGCTAAGCAGATTCACCCAGACACCCACAGATGTGATCATCTTTATAGTGTCACTTAAGGACTGAGCTGCAAAAAGCTCACTTTAAGAATCTGTCACCAAACATAATGGAACAAAATCCATTAACTACATAGAAATCTTGACCCAAAATGCACACTGCCAAAGAACTTCAACATAAAACAGAAACAAAACAGACAAAATCATGAAAATATTTCTATCCACCTCAAAATGAAAAACACGCAACACATGTATGGTACTCCCTAAATTTGAAGTTTAAAAAACAGGCAAATTGCAATTTTGCAAACACATCAAATCACAAACTGTTCAGTTTCTATTCAACAAACATCTGTTGTCACAGGAGTAGCAGCAACACTAGCCAAACCAGACTAAATTATCACAGAGGATTGCCTTCCAAAATGGTTTGATTTGATCTTGGACAAGCCCCCAGTTCTCACACATGTTCTTTTTGTTGTCAAGAACTAAATGAGGACTGATACCATACTCAGGTTTATACATTTATTATGAAGCTGCAGCCAGGAGAGACTGAAACTACATCTTGACTGATTCAACTTCATTTTATGATAAATAGCTTCTACCATGTTTAGGCCAAGTGTCCACACAACTCCTAAAAAGACACATTTGGAAGCACTGCTGGCTTAATTCACTTTAAAAACTCCAGAGTTGCATTCTATTCTGGGCAGAGACTTTTGGAAGCGATGACTCAAGATACCAATTTCTGTTTTGGAATTGAGTCTTATTTAAAAGTTTGCGTTGTTCCCTTATTCGTGATGCTCCTATCACATGAGTGTCTTCTGGGAAAAAAAAACAAAAAACGAAGACCATCAGTGGTTAATTCTACATAGATACTGAAAAACAGGTGTAGCCAACCTTGTTGTCTCTGCTCGCAACTTTGATGCTCTTAAGGAAAAACTTTGATTTTACTTTTGTCCATTGCTGTTCTTCCACTGTGCTATTGTCTACAACTAAATGCACAATTTTGCATTATATTTACGGCACACACGTGTTCAGTATACCTTAATGGTCATGTGTTTTAGTGTGCACAAAGATGATTGGTGTAACTGTGTTAAACACTCATCTGGACTCAAATTGTTTTGTTCAAAATCGCCTTTTTACAATAACGTGTTCTCGTGGATGTAGCTTAAGTTTAGCTTAGTATAAAGGGAATAGTCAGACTTGCAACAAGCTGAATCAATATGTTAATAGCTGTGAAACTGTACTGGGAGGGACCTCAGGACTGAATGAGGCTTATCTGATAAATAGTGACATAAACCTGCAACTCTGCTTAAAGATGTTAGCTTCTGTTTAACATGGATGGCATTTGTTTTCTGCGCCTAGAATTCGAACATTTTTGTCCTTAAATCAGTGTCTGTTATCTTTTAGATGCAGACTTACTGATTAGTTTTTAAAAAGGTCCCATTGCTTTTTACTGAACTACTTAGGAATAGCGCAATGTGGCGACTCTACATAGACATACACACGTGGACAAAATTGTTGGTACCCCTCAGTTAAAGAAGGAAAAACCCACAATTCTCACTGAAATCACTTGAAACTCACAAAAGTAACAATAAATAAAAATTTATTGAAAATTAAATAATCAAAATCAGCCATTACTTTTGAATTGTTGATTAACATAATTATTTAAAAAAACAAACTAATGAAACAGGCCTGGACAAAAATGATGGTACCTCTATAAAAGATTGAAAACTATTTGACCAGAGTGACATGATTAACTCAGGTGTGTCATTTAATTGACATCACAGGTGTTTCCAAACTCATAATCAGTCAGTCTGCCTATTTAAAGGGAGACAAGTAGTCACCCTGCTGTTTGGTGAAAAGGTGTGTACCACACTGAACATGGACAACAGAAAGCGAAGGAGAGAATTGTCCCAGGACATCCGAAAAAAAATTATAGACAAACATCTTAAAGGTAAAGGCTATAAGACCATCTCTAAACAGCTTGAAGTTCCTGTGACAACAGTGGCTCATATTATTCAGAAGTTCAAGACCCACGGGACAGTAGCCAACCTCCCTGGACGTGGCCGCAAGAGGAAAATTGATGACAAATTGAAGAGATGGATCGTTCGAATTGTATCCAAAGAGCCCAGAGCAACCTCCAAAGAAATTAAAGGTGAACTCCAAGGCCAAGGTACATCAGTGTCAGATCGCACCATTCGTCGTTGTTTGAGCCAAAGTGGACTTCATGGGAGACGACCAAGGAGGACACCACTGCTGAAAAAAACTCATAAAAAAGCGAGACTGGAATTTGCAAAAATGCATGTTGACAAGCCACAAAGCTTCTGGGAGAATGTCCTTTGGACAGATGAGACCAAACTGGAGCTTTTTGGTAAGGCACATCAACTCTATGTTCATAGACTCAAAAACCAAGCGTACGAAGAAAAGAACACTGTCCCTACGGTGAAACATGGAGGAGGCTCAGTAATGTTTTGGGGCTGCTTTGCTGCATCTGGCACAGGGTGTCTTGAAAGTGTGCAAGGTACGATGAAATCTGAAGACTATCAAGGCATTCTGGAGAGAAATGTGCTGCCTAGTGTCAGAAAGCTTGGTCTCAGTCGCAGGTCATGGGTCTTCCAACAGGACAACGATCCAAAACACACAGCCAAAAACACCCAAGAATGGCTGAGAGAAAAGCGTTGGACTATTCTAAAGTGGCCTTCTATGAGCCCAGATCTGAATCCCATTGAACATATGTGGAAGGAGCTGAAACATGCCATTTGGAGAAGACACCCATCAAACCTGAGACAACTGGAGCTGTTTGCTCATGAGGAGTGGGCCAAAATACCTGTTGACAGCTGCAGAACGCTCACTGACAAATACAGAAATCGTTTAATTGCAGTGATTGCCTCAAAAGGTTGTGCAACAAAATATTAAGTTATGGGTACCATCATTTTTGTCCAGCCCTATTTCATTAGTTTGTTTTTTTAAATAATTATGTTAATCAACAATTCAAAAGTGATGGCTGATTTTGATTATTTAATTTTCAATACATTTTTATTTATTGTTACTTTTGTGAGTTTCAAGTGATTTCAGTGAGAATTGTGGGTTTTTCCTTCTTTAACTGAGGGGTACCAACAATTTTGTCCACGTGTGTAAAAGCCATCTTACTTTATCCTTTTAGATTGGTTTACCAGCAAACAATGGAACTTTATTTTTTGCCATCAGTATCTTTGCATGTATGCTTGCATGGTGATTGTTTCCAGTGTAATTAAGCTGGACATATGTAGTTACGCTGCAATTCTCTGAGATGCAAACACCAGCTTGATTGTTTGCAGGTCAACAGAAAGCACAAAGCCCAGAGAAGATACTTTTTAAAAAAAAATCACTTCACATCGTCATTTAACCTTCAAATAAACCAACAGCAGCAGCATTGTCATTACAATCAACATCAAATCAGTGTTGTTGCTTACATTGACACATTTACATCATAATTATCGTCATCACATCACACACTCATCACAAAGATGGATTTCACCGCTAACGCCATTTCAACATTCAGTCTTGCATCATGATCATCATTCTGCACAGCTTTTTCCTTCCTGCCCCCCTCCTCGTCATGCAGCTCCTCATTCTCCTCCAGCACCATCTAATTCAGAGCATTTACAACAGAACCCTCCCAAAAGTGATACAGCATTATTGCTGGCCATGTAAGGAAATATGACCCAATAAATACACGCTGGCCTTTATCTAATGGACATTTTAAAAGCCTGGCTGAGTGTGAGGAATGAATAATAATAATAATAATGATCATACCAATAATAATACGAGGAGGAAGGAGAAGTTGCATCGTGTTAAACTGAGTGTGTCTGTGTGTTTGCATTTGTCTGTTCTAAGTTTGGAAAGCAGGAAATCTAGCAGGTTGGATCCGCCAGTCTGGTTCCTCATCAAGCATGCTGGCCAAGTAAATTTGTTTAATTAGTAAACCTGGCAAATTGCACCGGCTCCTAGAGTGCACTGAATGTGTATTTGTGTGCTCATGTGTTTTTGTGTGCGAGTCCAAAACCATCAGCAGACTCCAAGACTATTTTGTAGCAGAGCTCTCAAAAATAGTTTACAGCCAGCAATTTGAGGAGTGAAAATCTCCTCAGCAATGATGAAACCGTGTCGTGCTTCCCTGATGATTTTGGAATCACTGTCATTCTTCCCAAACAATGCTGCAGCTGGAATGGAGTCAAGCCACATTGAAGTTTCATAGTGATGAAATCACAGGCAATCTCGCAAAAACGAAACAGAGTCCAGCTATATTTCTTTTGACCCGGTTTCTGTCTGGGAGAGGAATAAGAACAATCCTGCAGCTATTTCAATGATCCAACTGTCAGTTATTACTTTTGTCCTTTTTTCCCCTGAATCATAGATAAATCATAGAGGCAGAAAAAAGGTAAACTCACCAAGCAATACTTATCCTAAGTTTGTGCTTTGTCACATACTCATATATCAAACAATAATAATAACCTGTGTAGCACAAATAAAATTAAGCCACCCTGTAGGTATACATGCTTTATCATGTAAAGGCTAATGGGGTGCTGGGGCAAGCTGACTTGGGGCTAATGCAGACACAGACGAACATACATGTTCACCGACACATTCACTGACAGGAAATTTAGAATTTTTGGACAGTAGCAGGACGCTAGAGAAAACCAAGTGGCGCATACAAACTCCACACAGAGAAGCCAATGCAGAACTTTGCAATTGTAAGCCCAAAGAACTAGCATCTGCAATTCTTGGAAAAATTGCAGTGTGATTGCAGAAAACTGCTGCAGCTTGATTGCATTTGCTGCAGCCTGCACACACTTAAAGCTAACCTGACATATAATAATATTGAAGAGTGAGGTTGAAAAAAATCTAAAGTCTTATCCATGGAAGCAGGTTTTAAGAGGACCGCTGCTGTAACACATAACACAAATTTTATCCACTTGAAGGCAGTCAAAACCAGCTCTAAACACCACACCTAGCAACGACCTTCTTAATTAATATGACAAATGTGTTAGCCAACAAAGTGGGCTAACACATCAAAGTGGTACAGAGCAACTGCAAAACCAATGCAGGCGAACTCCACACAAAAAGGCCAACTGGCAGAGCTGGACTCAAAACCTCGCAGCTGCAAGCCCTTTTAACAAGAATGTACAATTTCCTCAAAAAACTGCAGCATGATTTCCGAAAGCTGCAGCAGCTTGCACATCCTCAACACTAACCTGACAATAAACCTGCTGCCATGCAGTAAGCAAACATGCTGCTTTACCAGCCAGCAGGTTTAGCATTGAGAAAATAATTTTTTAACAGCGAGGTCTAAAAATTGCACAAGAACAATGTCAGACACTCTTAAAATCTTATCCCTGAAACAGTTTTATACAATATCATTAATGCAATAAGAGCAAAGCTGCAATAATAAACACCACACCTAGCAAGACCATCCATCCATCCATCCATCCATCCATCTTCTTCTGCTTATGTGGGGCTGGGTCACGAGGCAGCAGGCGAAGCAGGCTGTTCCAGGCCAGACAAGATATATAATCCCTCCAGTGAGTTCTGGGTCTACCCCGGGATCTTCTCCCACACGGACAAGTTCAGAAAACCTCCAAAGGAAATCTCCCCTGAGGCAACCGAATTAGATGTCTAAACCACCTCAAATGGCTCCTTTCGACGCAAAGGAACGACAGCTCTAATCCGAGCTCCCGCTGGATGTCCGAACTTCTCACCTTATCTCGAAAGCTGAGCCCAGCCACCCTACACAGGAAGCTCATTTCCGCTGCTTCCACCCACGATCACATTCTTTCGGTCACTACCTAGAGCTCATGACCATAGGTGACGGTTGGAACGTAGATGGACTGGTAACTCGAGAGCTTCGCCTTGCAGTTCAGTTCCCTCTTTACCACAACAGTTAGGTACAACATCCACATTACTGCTGCCACTGCACCAAGCTGCCTGTCCATCTCATGTTCCATTTTCCCATCACTCTTGAACAAGATCTCGAGATACTTGAACTCCTTCGCTTGGGGAAGCAACTCCCCCTCAACACTAGCAAGACCTTCTTAGTTAATATTGCAAATGTGTTAGCCAACAAGATTTCATACATCAAAGTGGTACAGAGCAGCTGCAAAACCAATGCAGACAATGGGGTCAAAATGCAAACTCTGCACCAAAAGGTTAACCAGCACATTTGGACTCAAAACCTTGCAGCTGTGAGCCCTATTAACTAGAATGTGCTATCAGTGGAGAAATTGCAGTGGGTTTGCTGAAAGCTGCTGCAGTTGCTGGAGTTTGAACATGCTCAGAATTAACCTAACTGAAAATATCACTCACGCAGCTCCAGCACTTGAGCCACCACTGCAGCGTTGAGAAAATAACTAATCTTATCCATGGAAGCCGTTTTTAAGAGGAACACTGTTACAAAAAGAACAAAGCAGCAAAAACATTTTTTTATGCAGTTGAAGCCAGTAGAAGGCAGCCACAAGCACAACACTAACCAAGACTGTCTTATTTATTATTGCAAATGTGTTAACCAACAAGATTTCACACATCAAAGCAGTACAGAGCAACAGTAGCATTCATTTAGAGCTCTGTTAAAGTTCCAGGCCAAACAAATGTTACAGTAAGCTGAATCCCAGCTCAATTATTCTGCAGGGAAAGATGAAGATCTGCCAGCTTGTAGTAAAGTTTTCCCTGAATATTATTCCTAAAGATACAATAACTTTCTCTATTACAATAAACTACATCGTTGCACTGATATTCCATGACATTATTAAAATGTTTTGTGAATATTGCAGTGATTGGGAATGTTTTAGAGAAAAATATTGAATAAAGTCTTGTCTCAACAACATTCACCAAAAAATCTTCAGAACACTGCAGATAAAATGTTCCGCCTCTGTTAATATAACTCATTACAGGAAAATTTTATGAGAAACTGTCAACTGAGGCTTTGCAAGGCTAGCAGTCTCAGATCACTTTTTGAATGTTACTTCGAGAATGTTCTGCATTTCCTTCAAACATCCTCCAGTAAAAATGTTACATCATGGTAAACTTTTGACCTTATAGGAACATTACTTGAAACAATAAATATCCTTAAAATATTCTATGTAGTAGAGTTAAACAAGGGATTAGAACATTAACTCGAACTTGTCGGTGATGTTGTCTGAAAATTCCAGGGAGATATGGACGATAATTCCCGGTTGTTATGTCTTAGTCGTTTGTTCTGCTGTCATTGTAAAAACACATTAAGCTCTGCTTTAACCATCGTACTACGACAGATGAAAAGAAATAATCAGCTAGTAATTAATGCATTAACATGTTGGTGTCATTAGCAGAGAATAATGAAGACGGGTCATCCACAGATAAGTGCTGGCATCAGAAGAACAGCAACAACAATCTCCACAAAGACAATGATGCTCATTTCATCCTCACACATTTGCAGATTTTTATTCGCACACCGTCTCGACCGAGGCAGCCAGGTGTCAAGTGCTGACATATTTCTTTCCACCGCATATTTTCTCCACTTTTCCTGAACATTTCCTAGGGGCCAAACAGTGAAGTGGTGAGCTGACAGCAACAGGACAGGAGGTGAGCAGCAAGCATCCATTAGCGCGTGGAGGAGAGGTGTATTCACTGAGTTGCCATCATTACACCTGGCCTCTCCACTGCCCAGATTAGGCAGGCAATTACAGTTGTCTGCCTATTGGGTTTGGCAGCACGAATACTGGCTATCAGCTGCCATTGTCCCCCCCACCTCTCCTGCACCATCATGGAAAAGCAAACGGACATACATGCACAAAGACACTCGCTCTGTATTTTATTTTCTCTCTTTCCAAGTGAACACCCTGCCTTTGTGTGTGAGACTGACCACTGAGACGCTCAGTGTGGCAGAGAGCCTGCTGCTGGTCTTCACTGTGCTCTCATTGTGCCAAAGCCATCCAAATGCCAGTGATGCCTGCAGGGCATGCCCGCTGTGTGCGTATGCTTGTGCGTGCGTCTACGCGAGTTTTATGTCTCCGCGTGCGCATGTGTGTGCAGCTGAGTGTTCCTCTTTTCGCCCACGGGTGACACCCTGCTGTGATCCCGCCTCAGTTCCTCAATGGGATGCTGCCGACTGAAAACACCGTGCATGCGTGTGTGTTCGTTGGCTTAAATCGAAACTGGACCTCCAAATTTGTGCAGCCACACATCTCACAGCTGGAAGTGTGGAGAGCGATAGGTGGAGCGGACGTGCTGCAATGACTCCAAGCTACAAAATACAGAAATATCCGGCACTTTAGCATTTCCTTATGGCACTGGGACCCAATGCAGTGCATACAAATGTCTTTGAGAATAAACATTCCCACTGCCCCCCGTTTTTTTTTTGGGGGGGGGTGGGGGGGGGTGGGGGGTGTGGGGGTGGGGGGGGGAGAGAGAGAGAGAGAGAGAGAGAGAGAGAGAGAGAGAGAGAGAGAGAGAGAGAAGTGCTATGACATCACTCCCCATCACCATGGCAACATAGTGCTCTCTACTACTGCAAGTCCTGCCGAGTGTATGTGTGAGACTGTGTGTTCTGACAGCTTGAGGCCAATGAGTTGGTCGCACTGTGACAGGACTCTCTGTTCCTCTGAGTCCTGGACCTCTGGGGACAGACTGTGGAGTCCCTGAGATCCGCTGTGGACATGTTTGTGAAAATATGTGTGTTGTGTGGAGGGGATCGCTGAGGTGTAATAACTGTCCAGAGATGTGTTAAAATTGGCTTAGTGTGCTGATAGACTGCAGCGACACACCGCCGATCACGCTAACTTACTACTGTGCGTGTGTTTTGGAGCTCCGTGGAGTTCCCCTGAGATGCTATAACTTATCTTACAATCAGTCTCACAAACCCCTCATGAATCCATGTGACTCAGATTGTAGAACAGCATGCTTTCAGTAGCAATACTCTCAGCTTGATTCATAGCCACACTGTCCTCTGCAATGTTGCCCTTTTGTTTTTTTCCAACCAGCCAGGCAGAGTAAAAGATATACCCAGTTTAAAAACACATAAATACACACCTCCAGTTCCACTTTTTGCTAAGCACTGAGCAGCTCCCATGGAAGGGCCAGAGTTTATGTACATCGCTCAAAGGGCCCTGACAGTAGTTAATGAGAGAGGGAGAATGTTTCTTCTTCATGTTTCCCTCCCAGACGCTTCCAGCTGGACGGGGAGGTGGTTTCCCAGATGGCCACCTCCATAAAGTATGACTGCAGGTGGTGCAGTTGAGGCTACAGGCAGGTACACTAGGCGCAGCCTTCTGAGTTATCTTGTCTTATTAACATCTTTTACGGTGTAAGCACAAAGTGAAATCTGACTCACAGTGCACGTACAACCTCTGCTGCTACCCTCTGATTCCCTCCCAAACCTCCACCAATCTGCATGTTTGTGTTTACAGGCTGCAGTTTTTCTTTACGCTGACAATTTCAGCAGCCACAGTCTGCCTCCGAAACATCACAGGTGTTGTGCTGACATATGCTGCCAGGCGACGGTATATATCAGTCTGGAAGTGGCACGATTGTGGCATCTACTGTTGTCATATGGTCGATGTCTCAGGACAGCAGCCCAGCTGTGGGACAGCTGTTAGGACCCTTCATCCCAGTTCACAGCTCATTGGGTTTGTTAGTACAGAGCTGGGATCTGCTTTGTGTTTGTGTGTGTGTGGAATAGATACATGAATTTTAAAACGTGGAGATATTTTTATTTCAGGTTTAAGGTGTGACACCACAGAGGCTGGCTGATACAACGTTCACTCAACTCCTCTCCTGATACGGCTGCAATTACAGATTATTTTTCACCATTTACTTTCTTGAATATAGAATTTTTGGTCCATATCCTTTTGAATATTCCTTTTTATTGTAAGTATTGGTAATTTGTTCACCTTTATTACAAATATCAACAATTTGCGCCTTAGTTCTTCTCTCTCTCGCTCGCTCTCTCTCTCTCTCTCTCTTCTTTTGTCCAAAACCCAAACCTATTCACATTACTGTCACAGAGGAGGAAAGAAACCTCCTGAGAGTATTCACTTTTAAGAAGCTAAATTTAGACTTTTACCCCTTTCAAAATCTGGTCAAATGCATTAAATGAAGTTAATCACTTAGTTGATTAATTGCAGCAACTCGACCACCTGAACAATCCTGGGTTCTATGTTCTGGTAGTAAAGCTACCTAGATTACCTACACTTCCAAGGCTGTGGTACACCTAAATAACCTTAGTTACTTATGTGTAGTAGTTTGTTGTGTTAAAAGAAGCCCTGTTCAGCCCCTGACTACTGTGCAGTATTTATCCACTGCCTGCAAGCCTATCCAGGATGTTATTAGCATTCAAGGCATTGCAGCCCTTTATGAAATCTGGGGAAGTTTAAATTTCAACAACTCCAGCTTAGTTGATGCACAAGAACACTCTCCTGCTTTCATCAGCTAGCGAGGATGTCTGCTAGCATGATATCATGGTAGGAACCATATGATGCATGTTAAACACTGACTGTTCTTTTCAAAAACAAGTCATGTCAGGGTTCCAACACATCTTCCATTTACAATTTCCTGACTTCTCGGTAGATTTTTCAGACCGTGTTTGACATCTGAGTACAACAAACAGGAGGACGTTTATTATGTAAATACGTAGACTGCTTTTCACTGTGACTATGTCTGATACTATGCTGTCAGGTAATTATAGCTTTAGGTACTGTAGCTCAGACAAATTAATTAACACTGAACCCAGACAAGCTCAGTGCTCATCACGGTATTCAAAACACCAACATCATCTCTGCACAAAGAAAACCACGGCTACCTACACTCATATTATTTTACCTTAGCATATTGAATAAATTATATTCTATTACTGATCTCCTATCTTATTTAAAAGAAGAACTGAAAATGTGTTGAAACAAGCTGAATGCAGCCATAGAGGTTTCCTTATACAGAAAACTATGAAGACTACATAGCTCAAAAATGATAAAGCAAGCTTTCTATTTGGTTATCTGTGATTTGATATGTGCACACTACCATTCAGAAGTTTGGGGTCACTTAGAAATGTTCTTATTTTTGAAAGAAAAGCGGTTTTAAATGAAGATAACACTAAATTCAATACAAATCCAGTCTAGACATTGTTAATGTGGTAAATGACTACTCTAGCTGTAAATGGCTGATTTTAATGGAATATCTCCATAGGGGTACAGAGGAACATTTCCATCAACCATCACTCCTGTGTTCTAATGCTACATTGTGTTAGCTAATGGTGTTGAAAGTCTCATTGATGATTAGAAAACCCTTGTACAGTTATGGTAGCACATGAATAAAAGTGTGAGTTTTCATATAAAACATTAAATTGTCTGGGTGACCCCAAACTTTTGAACGGTAATGTATGTAAATGCTGTATTTTCTTTAGTTTGCGTCTGACAAGGCGACTGCGGCCACGCTGTTGTGCTGTTTTGCGGTTTTGCTGGCTGTGACATCCAGACGTAGCAGCAGCTCGGCGTAGGAGTTTGCATTCAGTTGCACAACATCAAGTTTGCTCCCAGTGGTAAACACTTTGGCTGCCTTCTCCAAACACCATTACGACACTCCGCTTGTACATTTCAGCTTATTTCTAGGAGTAAAGAACGGTATTTTTTACAAAACAAAATGGTTTCAACAATCTAACAGCACATATTTTGAATGAAAATCACTTAAAAGTGATGCAAAATGACTGAGAATCTAAATGTGACCAACAGCAACAACAAAGAAACACATCAAATGAAACATCTGCATCTCTTGACATGACAGAAAAGCAAAAGGAGCCACCAACTTGTTTGCATTCACAGCGACCAGACATCAGTTGAACCTTTGCACGCTTTAGGTGAGTCAGGGTTCAGACCCAGTTTCTCTTTATCAGGGTCAGTGAATTTACTGCTGAAACAAGCACATCAGCACCGGTCGACAGCCGGCGGTCATGCTGCCCCTATTAGAGTCACATGCGGCTCGGTCACTCCGATGATGGCAGCTCATGACGAATCAGACTCAAACGGACAACAGGACGCTTGAAAGGAGGATACAATGAAAGACAATCGGCTTGTGACGCCCCTGATGAGTCTTTGTTTCAGGATAAAAAAAAAAGAGTTGTGTTTATTAAACCAGCTCATTTTTTAATCAACTGAGCACTTAATTGATTTGCTTAATTCATTAACTGCAGCGATTCATAAGATTGACAGAAACACTGGGTGGTGCCAGAATTTCAGGTGTGAGCGGGATGCTAATTGAGGGACTCATCAAGGAAGGATTTATCCCCGACACCACAGAGGTGACTTTCAATCTTAATACTTACTTTGTGATCATCAATCAGACTGAGGATGAACTTGGGTCATTCGGTGAATCTAAAATGCATCAACACACTCGCCACAACTGTGATGCAGTTACAGTAATTATGATACAGCGAGTGCAATAAGCGGGTATCAGCTTATCAGCTATCAGCAAGTGCTGAAAACTGGCTTTAAATGTCAAGAATCCATCCGTAATAACTCGACATGCTATTAAAATTTTATCTCTAAAACGTCCCAATGGTGGTTCCAAACTGAATTCAAATAACATTTCACAGCCGCAGCATGACAATAATCACATCATCTAACAATAATCCGGCGAGACACACCCACAAAACACACATTCATCACACACGAGCTAATGAAAGGATTAATTTGCGAGTTCCCGTTAGAAGTTTATGGGATGTTTTACACTAATGCTCCTTTCAGCTGTCCCTGTGTTGCATGATTCCTAATCTAGACAGTTTCCAAAGGGGAGGTCCGTGTCCTCGTTTTTTAGACCCACGCTCATAAATAAGCATCAGCCTTGGAGTCTGTGGGAGTCCCGACGAGATAAGAAGCAGCTTATTTAATGAGTGTGTCACAACAGTAAATATTAGTGCTGTTTTGCAAAAAAGGGAGAAATCATGAAATCTGTGTTCAAAAGAATGGAAGACAATAAATATTCCCTTTTACAAAGCCGGGTCGAGGCGAACTTGGGCTGAGGCTAAGTCCTGGTTTTTGGAATCTGGAACTTGGAACAGCCATGTTCGAACACTTCATGCTCAAATGCTTTCCAACCACTTCCCCAGCATGAAACCCTGGCAGACCTGCAGCATAATCTCCTCTAAACACTTTTATTAGGACTTCTAATTGCAGCTCGGGCTTCCTCCCCTTCAGGAGAACAGGCAGAGGAACAAAAACGGGGCTTATTCACCCCATAACAGGCTGCAGGCGTATAGCAGGGCAGAGGCACAAGGCGCTTTAGTACACAGCAGCAGACGCTCCTCTGATTCACGGCATCAATCTGACTGAAAGAAAAGCTGCACACAACAGGCGTTCTCCGGCAAACAGCCTCCCGTCACATCCAGGTAAAGTAGCAGGAATTGTAAGCGGCAGAAACAAAATTCGCCGTATTATTTCCTATGACAGGAACAGCTCTGTGACAACGCAACTCTTTCATACCATTTCGTACTCACACATCCGAGTGGAACAATGAAAGCTTAAGAAGCAATCAAATCTAAGCCTTAAGGAAAACTTTCATTTCATATGATCACAATGGAGTCAGTCATTTCCTCGGTTATTTCCTCAGTCAGACAGCAGCATTTTCTTTCGGGTTTTTTTTGTGCACATTAAAGGATCTGTGTTAATGGATTGGCATCGCCCAGGCACTCCAAAAGAAAAGACTGCACTACTTAAAAGATAATGAGGAAACAATCTTGGCAGATTCGATTGATCCCACTGTTTTATAGCGTGGGGATTATCAAAGGATTATCTAACAATAATTATGCACCCAAGGTCGACACACTGCTTTCATGTTCGTGCTGTGAGTGGCAGCAAGGTGTGTGTGTGATAGCAAAAACAAGGCAGGAAAATAGGTAAGGGTGTGCAAACGTGTCTATCGATGTGCAGAAAATAGGGGGGGAACTCGAGCTCGCTATGAACCCAGCAAGTTGCAAAACATCACACAGCCCAGAAAGTCACTTATCAGCACCCAACACATGCCAGGAAATTCAAAGCGAAAACAGATATCGACTCCAGCAGCAGCACCAGGAATCCCCCAGATGGGAAAATCTGGGAATCTGGGATGAGCGAGGCGTGAATCAGGAGAATCTGTGTGTTTTTGGGCGCGGTCACAGTGTTACCGTGCATTTTCTGCTCATTGATTGCACCGGAGATCACAGATGAACCTCCTGCAGCCCTTACATGTCTTAACCACTGCATCTCAGCATCACTGTCGAGCCTTCAGAAAGTGAGTAAGCACAAAAGCATACTCGCTAAACGTGCCACATAGCAATGTTCTCTAACAGCAGGCTCCCTTTTGTGTTGCCTGTGATGTACTTCTAGGCTTCTTTTCTTGTAACATCTGACAGGGAGGGTGTTGACTGATGTTAAAATCTAAAACAATAGATGGAAAGAATAGATGTTTGACAGTAGATTTTGTGCTTTGATGGAACGCTGGCTCTGTTTTTTAAGCACCTACGTCTTCTTTTTTTTTGAAGCAACCCCATGTACAATAGAGCAGCGGAGAATCTGAGAGGCTGCCGTAGCACTTCTCTGCTTTCTTTGAGATTACGGCTCAACATGCCATGATTGAGACTACAATGAAGCGGCTCGGTAGACAGGGTGGACTGGTATGTTGTGTTATTAACATGCCATGTACAGACGTTAGTGGTGGAAGCAGCCAATTAGATGGAAGGACGATGGATGTTTAGTGTCGGATTAGTCGGACTAATGGAGTCGGTTTTGGTTCACAGGAGTCCAATTGAACAGTCATTGGAATAAAGTGTTGTAATATAATGGTGTGCGCAGGAACAAAAACACAGTAGACAGTATTTCATGACTCCTTTTTGGGACAGATTACCGGAATCTCCTGCATATATAAAAGACAGAGAAAAAATATTGTCGCTAAAGATTCTCTTCACCCAAATCACACACAATATCTGCAGATTTCTGAAGATTTGGTTTCATCTCATGAGGTTTAAAGACTTCTACAACAACCCAAGGACAATGTAGGTTGTAAAATTTACTGGCAGGACAATGAAAAATAACATCTTTAACCCTCCTACTCCAATCAGTTTCTGGGCCTTTGTAACTCCTGACACATTTTTAGTCACTGCTAGCTCATTTTTTCACTGCAATATGAAGTCCTACACCTCAATGGGTCACATTTTTCCAAGTGGCTACAGGCAGGTGTTACCATTATCAGAAAAAATGCTGCACTCAAAATACATCCATCCATCCTCTATACACCGCTTTATCCTCACTAGGGTCACGGGGGCAATTTAGAGTGACCAATTAGCCTCAGCATGTTTTTGGACTGTGGGAGGAAGCTGGAGTACCCGGAGAAAACCCACGCATGCACAGGGAGAACATGCAAACTCCATGCAGAAAGATCCCAGGCCCACCCCATGATTTGAACCAGGGCTCTTCTTGCTGCAAGGCCAAAGTGCTAACCACTACTCTACTGTGCAGCCCACTCAAAATACAGATATTTTATTACTTACATGTTAAATTTGTGTAAATGCTGTAAACACTGCCTGCAGTTCAGCCCAAAAGTTCCTGAATTTTTGTCATGAGTCTGTTGATTGCAGAGGAGTCACTAATATCATGTTCAAACTGTTTATTTTTGAAGGAGACATGAAGGATAAAGTGATTGAAGTGATTAAAATCTAAATTTTAAATTTTGATCTTGTTCTGGCTAGGTTTTCCAACAAAATATCACAGACGAGTAGATCACAGACTGTCTGAAAGTTGAAAATCTGACAATTATTTCTGTTTTTACAGCTTTTGGCTCTGATAAATGGTGCAATTTTGGCAATTTTTAAAAGATAACATGCCTTTCAAACCTGTCAATTTTTTTCAGAGTGTTAAAACATGAATAATAACGTGAAAGCAAAACAATATCAGGATCCACAAAACTGAATATCATCTGGCGAATTATTCTCTGACATGACAAAATGAATTATGGTGAAAACTTCCAAAGACAACACTCCATTTGCCTCCATTGTGCTGAGGTGCAGAATTCTGGATAACCTCAGGAGATAAAACCAAAACTATCCGTGGCCCTGAAAACCACGAAAAGTATTGTACAACTAAAGTATGGCTTTTAGAATTTGGGTGAATGAATCCTTTAATGGAAAAGTCACATATCCTCTAAAGTGGTCTTATTTTGTAGGATTGCTATCATTTCTGTCCATTACAGAGCAACTGAAATTACAAGTTAGCAACTGAAATCTGGGGAAATGGCAGCTCTGCAGTAATTTTCATGTTCAGCTTTGACCTACAGGACTTAACATGCACGTGGAGTTTACAGGTCACAATGATTATACTTAAGGGTGTAACGGCACACGGTATTTAGGGCTCGGTATGGTCCTTGGTTTGGGTTATCAGCAGAGCAGATAGTTTTTGTAGCAGTAATACAAAAACATGTTTTATTTAGGTTTTTATTGTTTTTTTAACTTCTCAAAGAAGGGAAATGTTCAGATTTCTCAGTGCAACTGTTAAGACACTCAAATTCTACATACAGTCAGTACAAAACACTGACTTGTTCACAGTCAAATGTGACATACATAAATAAAAAGTATTCGTCTACACTACAAATACTCCGCTACAAGTACTGGTAAAAGGCATGTAAATGTTTACTCCAGTAAAAGTAAAAAAGTATTAGCATCAAAATGTAATTAAAGAAACTGAAGCTGGTAAAGGTGATTAAACTGCTTTATATCTGCTACTTGCAAATCCCCCCTCAGGGATCAATAAACTTCTTTGTTAATCTATTATATTACATTATAATTTATTAGTTAATTATATTTTGTATTGCTAAACTGAATATGCAAAATAACTTAAGTTATTAAATAAATGCAGTGGAGCATAAAAACTACACGAGTTGCTTCCGAACTGTATTGGAATGAAAGTACAAGACAGAACAGAAAAGAAATACTTCAGGAAAGTACCTCAAAATTATACTTAGGTAAATGTACTTAGTTACTTTCCACCACTGAATCATATTCCTTGTCAGCTTGAATGAAAAACAAAAGCCTGCACTGCATTTTTAGCTCTAAAATTGTCACAGAAGTGCTTCTTGTCTGTCTTTTTGTCGGCATTAAAGACACAGCAAACTTCTTTGAAAAACATCACTGGACAAAAGTGAGCTGGGTGCTGAAATTAAATGTCAGCTCCATATGTTGGCTGGTTGATTGAACTGTACAGCAGAGAAGTCGCAGATTCTGGCTGTTTTTTGGCTGTTACAAAAAAGTCCTGCAATTACACATTGACCCAGATGTTTAGTTCACAGGAAGTAGCAAAAATAAAGAAGCCGAACCAAATCGAACACTGAAATAGTTGGGGATGAATACAGGTGCAGTTACACCACCAAATATATAGCATTTACAGTGCACTATGCTCAGTTTTTTACTACCTAAGAACAGGTTTAGATAATCAGACTGAACGTGATTCTAGTTAAATGATAATAAATGCGACAGAACTGATAGCAAAACCTACAAATCTAAGACTGTTCACAAAGTTTCTTTACAAAGTTGAAGTCTGATGTCTGCGTGTGACGTCGCTGTGAGAAGTGGGTGTCGCATGTGTTGGGGAGGTGTGTAGATGAGTCACTGACACAACGGGGTGTGAGGCTCACCAGTTGTGGAGGAGATGTTGACGTCGATGCTGATCTCAGGGATGCCGCCGCCCTTCAGCGCCGCCACGCAGGTGTAGGTGCCGAAGTCGGTGAACTTGAGGTCGATGATGTCCAGGTTGGTGGTTCCGGGTGAGATGTCCGGGTCCGTCTGAGTGATGACCATCCGCTCGGAGCTCCGCAGGGAACGGCCATTCTTCAGCCAGCTGAACGTCAGCTCCTCTGGAGGCGTCGCCTCCACCTGAGACACAAAACTCATCATGTAGCACTGAAAAGCAACTCAGTTTAACCTTAAATCTGCTTTCGTGTGACTCTACCTGGCAGGAAATCTTGACTTCTCGTCCGATCTGGATGTTGTCATCATTGTGGTAGGGGTCAGGAGTGATCCAGAACCGTCCCTTTTTCAAAGCTGCGAAGGAAAAATGAATTTTAATAAGATTTGGATTTGCTGCTGGAACAAACGCTGAGACATTCAGTGCAGGTTACAGCTCTGCTTGTCATATCGATGTGGGTTTTTGAAGATGTAATCCCAAAGACAGGCTTTTATGGATTTTTGGAGCATTTTTACTTTGCCCAATGTCCACACTTGAGCTGTAATTCTCCGTTATGCATCTCCAGTGAATGAATGTGTTACCTGCTCACACAGAGTCGGCGCTGTGCCTGAAATAACTGATCTGAGCGGAAAGATGAGTTTTGCTCGTCTGGATGTGTCACTTCACAGGTGAAATCATCAAAGTGGTTTGGAAGAGCAGACAATGACGGGACAACTGGAACTGCTCTGGTACAATTGAAACTTCAGCTTTTGATGCAGCCGTGGGGTCAAACAGAGAACAGATGAAGCAGAATCATGTGTCTGTTTTAAAGGCTAAAGCTTTGAAGCAGCATTAATATTGAAAGCTGCAGAGCGAAGAATTCGACGCTTCTGAAGCAGGTTCACACACGAACCCACACGCAAACACACACGCTGTGAAATTGGAGAGATACCTAACAAAATATCCACCATTTCTAATCCAATTTGGTTTGCAAACTCCATTTTCAAAGCCGAGCTTCTCTGAACGGGAAAAAAAAGAAGATGATTTCATTATAATGCATGCTGTATTGGTTCCAAACCCTGCGTCTACTGTTCAATTCATCTCCTCGGCGAAAAAAAAGCTGACGGCACCATGGAAATCTTTTCATCTAGCAATTCCCAAGTGACATTATCATATTCAGTTTGGTAAAGGGAAAACGAAAACAAAACCTGCGTGTCAGATTTAAACACAGGAAATTGAATGTGCAAAACATTGTGATGCCTGCCAAGCTGCACATTGAAGGGGAGACGAGTGACACACGCCTCCTTGACACGATCTTCCTCCTCACGTTTGAAATCAGCGTCGGCAGGCAGAGAATCCTATTTCTGACGCGTGTCAGATACAAACATTACAGTCATGTCAACACTCTCCAAACACCGCTGTGCATTTGCATTCATTCTTGTATCCATATAGTCTGTTTTTTCTTCTCCCAGGCACTGCCAATCAGCTGCGTGGTATATAATTCAATAACACTGGCATGGAAACTGTGACAATCGTCATAATATGGTGTGCGGCATACATCTGTGACCTTTGTGGAAAGAAAATACAAGCCATTACCAGCAGCCCACGTTCTCTGCACATCACAGTGTACATCTACTACACAAATGCTGAGATTCAATTTCCTTACAAGTCAACATACACAGAATAAGGTTAATGAGAGAACATAAAGTCCACAGTGGAAGCCTTGAAAATATCTGTGAGGAAAAGTCAGATTTTCCTGCCATCATACATGTCAGGCAGCGGAAACCTCCCGAGACAGACTTGTAGTTAAATCTTGACAGGTTGGAAAGGCTTTTGTGTCTCGCTGACATCCTAAGCAGAGTTGGTAGCCGCTTCTTAAGAAAGTATTATCTTATCCACACACACACGCACACACACACACATCTGAGTGAGTCACTGCGCTGTCACAGGTGACAGCGGATCAACATTTGGATTAACTGCAAACCTCTTTTTACATTCCTCCAGCTCGAGTACATATATTCTTCTAGCAGCTTAAGGAACTGTAACACAAGCGGGAATCTAACGACCAGTGCTGCTTCACTGCGAGGTCAGATTCAATCTTTGTTCGTGAAGATGTCGGTCAAACCCCTCTCGCATCCATGCACTCATTCCTGTTAATCTGGCATTTGGATGTTCGCGTCTGAGTGCTAACTTTCATGTGAAGATTTCACTTTCAACAAGTCTGAGCTGCACGCCGCCGCATTATCCACGAGCGACGCTCTTCGAGTTGTGTGAAGCGATTCGGGGAGGGATTTTTCCACATTTCTACTCCGATATTTGTCTCAGAACATCACAGGCAGAGCAGAGTTTCACAGTTTGCTGCCAAAAATCACAAAACACCTTCGCTATCATTTGGATTCTGCGTTGACTTTTCTCTCCCTGTTTACTGTCAAAACAAGTTATGCGTAGAGCCCCTTCATCAGATACCGACTCGGCCTGACGGATCAATCCCAGCTGACTCCTCCACTACGCTCCTGCCAGAACGTAGCATTAAAGATGCATTCACTCATTGCAGGTCAGTACTCCAGATATGCCTGAATTTTACATTAGCTTCAAAAGCAAATGTTACCTGCAGTTTTTATGTAACATCACAGAAGTGTTATCAGCAGGAAGCACAAAGTTGAGCAGCTCAATCTTATTTTTTATTTTTTTTCAAAACTGGACCTTTTGGGGGAAGATATATTAAAATGCTGGTGCTGTGTAGATACACTTAAGTGACCACAGGATGTCATGAATCAAACTTTAAAGTGGCCCTACGGTCGTATCACCACTCAGTGTATAATATTACGCTTCTAGATGTAGCAGCCGAGGCGATGAGGAGCTGCGCATTAATAATATTTTAATCTTTTCCTTTTAAATCTCTTTGGTACGATCCGGTATCCACTTCGTAACCCTTAAGTTCACCTGATCACCTACAGATATTGATTCCACGATAAAATGCGGTGTTTAAAACAGGCTTTCAATGTTCTTTTTATGTGTCACATTGTAAATTCTGGTTTCAACTTGTCTGTAATTTACCTAAAGCTGTGTTTACTTTCATTTATGTCATAATTTGTATCATCTTTGCTTTTCTTTTTAGTAAAATTTGAATGTTTTGAGGCTATTTCTCTTTGTTTTTGAAATTGTAATGCAATATGCAAAGCTTTTGTGTGTGAAATGTGCTCAACAATTAAACTTGCCTTGCTCTTTTAGGTTATGTGTCCATTAGGGATGTCCGATAATATCAGCCCATTGATATTATCGGCCCGATACTGGAATAAAAATGTAGTATCGGTCAATGTTGTTAACGTTTTTTGTTTTTTTGCCTATCATGAAAAAACAATTCTCAAAACAACATTCAAAAAAATATTTGTTCTCAGCTGACAGAGTGTTTCTTAGGAAACATTCCTGTAATGTGATGAACAAAGGTAGAAGATTTTGTCGGAGATGTTTATAAGATATTTCAGGGATGATATTGATTTAACACACTGGAGAACGTTCCCACAATGTTACAGGGTAACAAAGAATATTAATGCACGTTTGGAAAACATATCAAGACTGTCAGGGCATAATTTGGAATGTCTTTAGGGAACTTTATCCTACAAGAAGAAAATTGTAGGAACGAAAAGGAAAAAAAAATCCCACTGGAAACACTGCTAGAACTCATATGATTGGCTGACTGAAAAGTAGTGACAGTGACTATTGTTTTACCTCGAAACACTCAAAAAAGGAAAATTAACAAAAGACAAACTATGAAACAAACAAGCAGGCAAAGAAAAAAGCTAAACGGACACTCAGCTATATCATAATCTTGGAAAAGCTTTCACTGCTCACATTACTGAAGAACCATGCATTACAAACTATCAAAATTGCACAAGAATGATCACATTTCTGATAATGTAAATAGGTAAGTAAATGTGAAACTTAACTAGCTGCAAGTTTTAACTGATGTAAAATACCTTTTAAAAGCATTATGCAGTGTTACTTAAATATTTCCGCTGTTCACTGATGTCTACATTAAGACAGAACTAAACCACAAAAGAGAATATTTAAAGGCCAACCAATTTCAGGGGGATAAATGAAAAGAATTTCACAAAAATCATGACTTATATCACATTATTTGCCAAAATAATCGCAATATGAAGTTTTTTAAATTACACATCGTTCATCCCTAAGAAAGATACAGTTCACATTTGATGCTCAAAAAAGCTAAAATTTCGACAGAACATTTGTAGTTTTTTTTTTTGCAGTCTCTGCTCTGCAGCCAGTCAATTATCATATATATAGCGTTTCCCATCTACTTGCATATTTTTAATTAAGCAATTCTGCACTGATTTGTGACACGAGCAAAGTCCTGATTACACTGTAGACCACGCTGACCTGTGTGGCCAAGCTCCACTTTTTAATATATATGATAATACCAACAAAACAGGAAGGCTTGCTGTGTTATCACACCAATATCAGAACATGTTAATCTAGTTTATTTTCATAAAATAACACAGCTCACTAAGACTAACTCTGGATTTAATGCTGTGAAAAATCTGATTTCTGTGATGGGAAGGTCAATGCAGAAAACTGAGTCAGTTGCAGGGATGATAAATGCATATTGATTTGGAAATCCATTGTCTCTTATTGCTTACACACAGATTAACTTTCCGCTAAACTGGGAGTCTGATTAAATCTTTATGGCCACTCTTTCGTTGCCTACTTTCCCCAGATTTTGCCTCGTGGTGACTCAGCCTTCCCTCATTTCCTGCACGGCACTGCAGCTGCACATCAAAATAGCTGCATATGTGCACTCATGCATATTTCAGATTCGGTTCCCTCCTTGTCTCCGCCATTCAAAAAATCCTTTCCTGCCATTTTACCTGGTCATAAATATTGAATAGTGAGTCGGCATTCCTGCAAATCGACTACATTTGTGTACAACAGAGATAAGTGGGCATTACTTCCCCTGGTTGTAGTAAATTTTTTGCTGGACAGCAGCTGACTCAAGTCATGCCTGCTCCTTTATGCATGGCAGAGAATCTAACAGTGGAGGTATTTTAAAAAGCGACTGTGAAGAGCCTGTGAGGTGAGAAGTGCAGAGTTGGGAGACTTTATCGGGCGACGCTGCATTGTCGCTCTTCCCTCCTCATCCCTGATAACCAAGTCGTGGCAAAAGTCGCATGAATCTTTAATGAAGGCTCTGCCTGGAAACAGAACTTTCCCATTTGAAGGAGGTAAACTGTGTCTCCGACTGCTGTTACACAATTTTCACAACATCATTAATATCTTACGAGAGCCCTAATGTGCGTATACAGTATGAGATTGTGAGTAAACAGCTAGTTAGCAATCCAATACTGCAGCCTACTGGTACGGAACATTTGCAAAGTTTGAGAAAAATATCTCAACTCGTGGTCCAGCTTTTTTTTTTTCCAGAGCCATCAGAAATGTCACCCAGGCTTTGTTGTCGAAGCTCCAGTCACCTTCTTACATGTGCAGCGAGGATTGTGGAGATTTTGCGATACAACCGGTACGGTTTGAAGCCTGCAAATGCCGTGTTAAGCTTTCCGACAGCAGCGTACAACGGTAACCTGACAATTCTTTCAGTGTGGAAATGTTGTGGATGGCTTGAAGCAGAGGATGTGATCGGGGAATGAAGCAAGCTAGCAGGAGACACAAAGCCTACAGGAACAGAAGAGCTTGAACAGACAGAATTTCCAAGATTTATACAGAAGTTGGGTGGGTTTAGTCGATTCTTGTGTATCAGTGTAGCTGAAAGACTGGCTCACATATAAGTTTTCTCACATACAGAATTTTGACACTTGGTATGTATCAGATTGGACATGTTTTCACACTGACATTATTCACATCTTTATTGACAAAAGATCTGAGTTACTCATCTCTGCAGAGAAAAATAACTGAATTCCTAATGCACACTTAAGTTCTTATATTATTGGCAACCTTTCCACGCAGGCTCTTTCTGCCAATTATTGATAGGTTTGGCTGATGAAGGCTTTTGATGGGTTTTCTGGACTCTAGACTAGTATTCTCGTCTCAAATTTAACATTTCTCTACCAGCAAAAGTGTATTTGCAGCAACCATAGCAACAGTTACATAACAAAAGGGAGCTGTCTTGAACTACAGTGTTTTCATTAGGTATTCTTAGAATTGGCCTCTTGACTTTGACTGCAAGTAAAAAAGATAGTTAGGAATCATTTCAGGCAGTCAGCAGCTGCACGAATCTCCTTTGACTTAGAAGGCTTAAGTTTATGACTACGATCTTGATTAGATATTCAGTCAGGCAACCTGATTTTCCTACAATAACATAAGGGCTGAACAGGTAGTAGACTACCTGGGTAGCATTCTACAACTTTATGGACTGATGTTGACCAAGTGATATGTTTGAAAACTCTGTAAAAAGTGAGTGTTTTTGTCACAGAACTGCTTCCAAGGCCAAGAATGAGCTTTAACACCTACCTTTATGAGGCTTATTTAGTTTTTAAAAAATATTTTAGAGACTTATTATTCAGCTGTATTATGAGATGGTACACGAAGCACCTGTGGAACGTACATGTAAAAGATACCCAGTGATTTGATTCTGAATTCATTCTACACATCTACTACTGAGAATTCTGTCGCACTAAATTGTGGACCGTTACGCAGTTTTTCATCCTTTTTGTCTTCAGAACTTTTGAGGGCAGACCAGAAATCATGGCTCGATGATGCACTGGAGCCATGACTACTCACTTTAACATTATAAAAACCAAAACACATTAGCATCAGTGGTTCTCCTGCTCAAATCCAAGTTACTGCACCTCCTACAGCCAACAGTTTGGTAGCGAGCTGTGCAAATGCATCATCACTGGATGCCAAAATGTGCAGAACAGCTCATTCTCCATATTTAAATTTCCTGTGAATGATGACATGAAGAAGAAGTGGGTTGATTCTGTGAAGAGCCACATTGATGTAGAGCTGAAGTTCATCACCAACACCTGCCTCTGTAGTGACCTTTTTCCCCTGAGTAGTTCTGCAATCTTTCATCTTTGGAACTCTCAGATAATCTGCTGTTACTAACGTCATCCCCAACCTTCTTCCTAATGTCCTGCGGATATCTAGTACCATTGTTAACAGTACATGCTAACTACTGACTTGCCTTGTGTGCTTTGTTTATTATCGTAGGAAACTTAAACCACAGCTGCAAAGTTTGTCATTTCAAATCTAACTATCTATGAATTTCAATCTATTTTCATGGGTAATGTGGTTAATTTGAGAATGGTTTCATGAAAACAATGATGGATTTTTCTCCTGGTTTTTACGAACAGTGGAAAAACATGCTTCATGAAAACCATGAAAAAAATCTGTCATCTTTAATCAAAACAGCTGTCAATCAAAAGAAAGCTGTCAATCTGCACCCCCGATGTTTTCAGAGCAGAAAATACTGCTTATTTTACGCACATGGATACATGTTTTCACTCAGGTTTAGCTTGGTGGTTAATAACACAGGGCTTGTGACAAACTCAGAGCATATTTTTCATGGCTTTAAGTGGACTTTAAGTCATTTTGTGTGTTATCACTGCAGATTTTTTTTTTGCTTTTCTTGTCTCATTTTCATGCAGTACTAATTAGCGACACAGTAACTTCCCAGATAGCAAACTATGGTTGAATCAATGTTGAATCTATGTTGAGACCTAACGTAGAAATTATACAGAAAGCGCAAGGTTGATAAAATGTAGAGTCAACGTTTGCTTTTCAACCATAAATCACACTTTACCCAGATAACAAAAGATGTTAAATCAATGTTGAATTAGGGTTAAGAAGGTTGAATTGTGGTTACGGTTGAAGATTGATGGTTGGATCAACGTTGATTCAACAACATTTTGTCAACATTGAAGTTTGTGTTTAAAAGATACCATTGAATTTACATTGTATTTTGGTTTAATTAAAATGTTTGACAGGTCAATGTTGAATTAATGTTGAATCTATGTTTGCAAACATGTAATCTATGTAAGCAAACGTTGACTCAACATTTTATCAACCTTGCGCTTTCTGTATAATTTCTACGTTAGGTCTCAACATAGATTTAACATTGATTCAACCATAGTTTGCTATCTGGGTTTAACCTTGCCCTGTTTATTATCATTGCAATCACCCAACTGTCTCACCTCTATACTACCCAGAGCCTTCATCCTACACAATAGGCTGTGTTCTTAATAAACCATATGTAAAATGACACCACTTCTTCATAATAGAATCCTACTGGAATTAAACGGTGTTAACTGACATACAAAAGCTTAAAATGCGCAGACACATTGCATGCAAACGTCTTTAAAGTGGCGTGCTATTTATACACAATCCCATGAGATCCCCTTAACTCCACGGGGATTTTAAAAGAACAATACCTCAAACTACTGTCACTAAAATTAAAGAACAAAGTTATATTAAAGCTGTGTGAGGCAGCAAATATGTACCATTAAAAGGCTTTATAAAGCTCATGTTTAGTGTCTGAGCCACATACTAAATATTAACTGCTCAGAAGGGAGAGTAATTTACAGCATGCCACAGTGTTTCAGCTGCATTTGTGTGGCATCTACTACAAATATCAAGCGCCGGTATAGGAAACTCACAGATATTTTAAAAGGCAATGTCTGCATCACAGATTTTAGAGCATAAAACACAAGTCAACATATGCGCGCATGCATTATTGATGAATTTTGGAAGCCGGTCCCCTTTTATCATCATCAGAGTTTCCTGTCATTGAACCTTGACTGTGGCAAAACGCCAGGAAGCAAAACACACTCAGCGTACTGCAGCAGCTACTTTCTTCAAGGTAACACAGGGAGAGACACCAAACCGGGGTTCCGTTTGTTCTTACATTTGCTTACGTGCCATTTTGCCAGAGAGGCTGCATGCAGTTCAATTGTGATGTGGCGGATATTGAAGGTATTCTTTTGGATCATTAGCATACGCATTACACTCTTCCTGTGCTCCCTTTTTCTTTTTTTGCTGCAAACTGAAGGGCTTTTGCCTGTAGTGAGCCTTTTTGATTCTCCATAGCTTTAATAGCCTGTGGGAATAATAGGTGGCCTGTACATGAAAAGCGTAGATAATCACACAAAGAGAAAAGCCCTGGTTGAGGTCTTCTTCTTCTACAGAGAGCTCGTGTCACACTGCAGGATTACAATACCACCTCTGGGGAGCTTCTTAGTAGCACATGCACACAGGCCTGACATATTAGCTATGACAAGCACATACTATGCAATGGAAAAGACTCAATATGCAAACATATATTCAGCAAAACTGAAAAAAAGGAGAGGTCTGAATGTGTTTTTCTTGTCACTCCCTCTTTTGCTTTCGCTCTGCCTTTGTCTGCTGGAGAAGAAAGAGGCGTCTCTCTCTTCACTCTCAGCCTGAATCATTATCCTCCCGTCTACCCATCAGTCCATCTCATTTTTCAGTCAGTCCTGCCTGTCCGTCTCTCAGCAGGCATCACACTGTGCTCTCCATTCACTGTTGTGGAGAATATCAGCATGTGAAGCCGAACTCATCTTTCGGAGCCAGATGGATGTCTCTAGAAACTGCCACTCTCCTCGGCTCAAGGTTAAACACAGAAGAAAAAAAAGGACAACGAAAAACACGAGGCAATTCGTGCACACATCTTCCCGAGCACCTTTCGCTGTCCTCGCTTCAACTTGGCGTGTCTTCGCATTAGCACCCACACATTCCCCATGCATCAGCAGCTTCACAGCATTACAGCCACACACGACTGTTCTTTAGTGGACCGAAATGCTACGCTCAACCTTCAGTCTGACCTCCGGCTTTAATTTGTGCTGAAAACGTGCAGACACAGGCGCCGCAAGAACCAACAAAACAAGCATGTATGCATCTACAGTCACATACAAATACACACACAGACAGTCCGTAGGGCAGCAGGGCAAGAAACAGGCCGGCCGGCGCCAGTTCTGCCCATCCATCCATTGAATCTGGCATTCATGAATGGAAATATATTCAAATTTGGACCGGAAATGTTTTCCAAAGCAAATTTGATAAGGGTCACTCATACATGTTGATTTGCGTGCTGACAGAGAGGGTTTTACAAGGCGTTCATGTCATGATTGTTTTCTCCCCACCAAACAGTCTAAATATAATCGGTGTGGAGCCCACAGTGAAAAAGATTGCATTTCTGCTTCTCTATAAATAACAGCAAGCCTCCAATCAGAGCTACAAATTGTAGCTGTTTGACTTTGTATGTGTTTATTCTCAAATGTGTGTGTGGGTGTGTGTAATTAGTTGCGTCTATGTTAGTATGTCGGCTTGATGGATGCCTTGGCTTGTAAAAGCCTCGTACCTGCATTTCTCAGGAACTCCTGCAGGAATTGTAGGGGAAAATCCGATGACAACGCGACGGCGTTTGATTCTGAATCTTTGATAGCTACAGGAATGTTCATTTCTCTGCATCACACAGAGGGGGAAAAAAAAGCTTTTTTTTTTTTTCAAAAAGATGGGAAACACATGCACGGAGTCGGCTGTGTGTGCAGGGAGACATGAAAACAAAATGCCAGGCCAGCTGCCCGTTTCAACACCCTCCACAGACAGTTCTGTCTCAATTCACCAATTCTCCATTTGAGAGCTGCCTACTCACATTTGATACGCAACACACATTCAAGCAACCAGCGCAGAGTGTCTTTGCATTGTCGCAGCGGATATTTCATGAACTGGTGTCCACGCCGGGGATAGAATGGTCTCGAGTGGCAGAGTAAAGCAGGGTATTGACCTGCATTTGAAGACGTGTTGCGGACCCTTAATCCATAAAAAGGATCTTGTCAGCAGGGTGATGTGCTGCCAGTAGCCTGCTGCGCTGACTGTGGAGATGGCCAAGCCCTGGAAGGCAGTCTGGCTGGTGGGACAGTATGGCCAGCGAAACTACCATCTGCTGGGGCGAGATGTGTGTTTTCACATGCACAGCCCCCCTTGGCAACAGCAGTTTGTTCAGGCCTCTCAAGGACTGGAGAGGAGGGCGAACAAGCTGAGATAGGCAAAGATGAGGCCACGAGGTGACCCTGCGAAACATGCAGAATGAACTCAGTGGAGCAGAAGCAGATCATTTGGTATTTTTTGTACGCAGGGAGTATATGTACATGAATATCAATGCATCTGCAGATATGCTCAGGGAGAGGTGACCTGCATTTCTTCCCAAGTGCTTACTATTCCAAACATTTCAAACACCTACACACTACACATATATCTACTGGCAGAGCACTGCTGCATTCTCAAGTGAGAAAGCCACACTCTCTCTGTGTGTGTCTCTTTTTCACAAACATTCAGTGATATCCTGCCCTTAACCTTAACCTTAGGCATCACAGTGAAGCGCTTAACCTGAAAACAAAGTCTTAACCTTCAGACAGACCTTTCATGGGACCAGGAACATGTGGATCCGACAAAATGTCCCCACAACGATGGTCTAAACCTCTAGCTGGCTCTCACAGAGATAGATGGACGAGTGCACAAACACACACACGAAGACACACACGTACATCAAACAAAGACCCACTAAAGGTCTGCCTACACTCGAGCCTCAAGCCTGGCTTATTCTCTTTCCATTTTCCCTTTCTGCTTACTTCAAAGTGTCATGTCAAGAATAAAAATAAAAAGTTGCCAGTGGAGAAACTTTGCGGCACAATCCATCAAACATAATTAAGACAAGACACATTTTTTTCATGTGTGAGTGTGACATTAATTTTCATCCGAGATAGAAAGAGAAGAAGCAACATGTGAGATTCACGGCAGAACAAAGCAGAACTGCTTCATTGAATTCCTACGTAGTTCGATTATAATTCAGTTACAATGAAATGTGACTAAATTATATGCACATTATACACAATACGCACATAATAAATTTATATGCACATTATATAATATGCATAATATACTGTACATATTGCAGTGCCATCTGTATTTGGCAGACGTTCTTTAACTTGTACTTCACATGAACTGGCTGCAATATTAAAGGCTACACTTTGTGTGGAATAGACTATAAAATGCTACCACAGAGAGTCTGCACAAGTCCACTAATCACCTGGGCCAAAAACAATCAGCTCATATAGGTTGTGTATGGCTGTATATGTTTCAGTGAAGAAATGCCAAAATACAGTCCAGATTAATTTTGAATGTTTTTGCTCTTTAGGTTGCATGAAATTTAGATAACAAAGGACTTGGATACCACAATTCTTACCGTAAATTTGAATATTTCTGTGTCAGTATTGGTAAAACTGTGTGGGAGACACTGACCATTTAACATATACCGCCTGCTTTGCATGTGTTCAAAAGTAAATCAGCTACGGCATGCTTCTGTAAGTTAATTCATTAAAGAGCTCACATGAAATTCAGACTTAATTGAGATTTACCATTGAGACTAGCATGAAGTGTCTGTCAAAAAACTAAAAAAAAAAATTCCTACATCATTGCATTGTCATTTATATTATTAAAAAACATAGAGAAAGCCACCAAGTCCATGCTAGAAGAAAGGAGGGAAGGATGGAGGCATCACTTTACAACAGAACCATCTACCCAGGAGAGCAAAGTTTGTTAGGAACCAAAATTGCTTTTAAAGACAATTTAAAGATCCCAAATTATATTTTTTGAATAATTCAATTTTTTGTGTACTATAACTTTTTTTTGTTTGCTTGGTTTACACACGTAGAAAACTCTACTCCTTAGTTGTCCAAAATGCCTCATTTGAGATCAAGGCTTTTCTTCTGTTACCTATCTACATCACCATCTAACACATTTGCATAAAATCTGTGTAGTTTGGAAAGTTCGTTGCAGTCTGTCATTAATTCTTCATTATGAAACTGTAAATGTGCAGAATATAGGCTCTTAATTCATTAACTGTACATTGGTGGCCAGTATTTTTTACACAACAACTCTAAAAAGTCCTTTTAAAATGTTTGTGTTCAGTGCTTTGCTGGACATGGAAATTAAAATCTCTTTTACGCATTTTCAAATATTGGTTTTGATCATAACCATTTACCATCTTCACACTGTCTTTAGACTAAATATATAGAAAAACCCATCACTTTGTTTTTTTAATTTAACCATCTAGCAGTAACTGCCACAATCAAAGTCTCTTACTAAAGATGGAAATTTAGCTCATCCTGATCCCGGCCCACTCAGCGGCCCCGTTAATGTGGAAAGATGCTGTGAGCTTGTTTGTCATGCAGCGTGACACTCACTAACAGGAGGAACGAGTCTGACAAAGTGCCAGTGACATGCTGCAAAAGCGCGAGCAAACAATGTAGGAATTGTTCTACAAAAGACTGTGGTTTTAAAAAGCTAGTCACCACGCACAACGTAATTATCTGTAGGCTGCTAGCGCTGAGACTGTAAAAGCTACATTTTTAGCACCTCATGATACCCGTCCTCCATCATCATGGAGGGTGTGGTGATGAACTTAATGCTGATTGAAATGGCCGTGCTAACGTTTGTGCTGCACTTTAAGGTTCACGGTCCAATCCATACTGGCACAAAGGATGTATTAAACCTATGAATATGGATAATTTTGTACCATTGTTCTGCTATAACAACCATAGCTGCATTTGCGTCATCGACAGCTCATGAGGCTCGGGAGAGCGATGCTGAGACGTGTGATAACATGCTAAACCCACCTCCTGTTAATTAGCGATGACAAATAGACCCCCGCCGATTTCCAGCCGGCTGTTTCTCATAGTTTATTCGCCTGTCACATAAATAAAAAGAAAATAGTTTGCTTTTATAGCCTTTATGTCATCCACAGAGCTCAGTCTGAATTTACTTTGACATCAGTGATGGTTTCATGGAGTTGTCTCCTTTCAGACTGATGTCATCCAAGTTTGCCTAATGGACATTGCTTTGCTAATCTCTCCTAGTGTCAGAGGGAA
Source organism: Acanthochromis polyacanthus (assembly GCF_021347895.1). Classification (NCBI taxonomy): domain Eukaryota; kingdom Metazoa; phylum Chordata; class Actinopteri; family Pomacentridae; genus Acanthochromis; species Acanthochromis polyacanthus. The sequence goes on from NC_067128.1 coordinate 6,540,520, forward strand.
ACTGAGATGTCATTCCAGCATGTTGATCCAAACTGCGCTCTCAGTGACAGTTTGTCACCGAGTGAAGTTTTTCTGTGTAGATGAGACGTCATTTATGCGTAGTCATTCTATTGTTAAGCGACTGACTGTAGTTATTGATCTCACAACTGCACTGACAAGAGTGGCTATTCATCAATCTGACAAGAATGTTCCAGATTTCCTTTCTTTTTTTATTGATCCTTAATTTGCTTTGTCACATATTGATTAGTTGTGTCATTTAAGCATCTCTTTCCTTTATTTATTTTGTTTCCTTTTCAATGCACTGTAAGAGATGTGATTTGAAATGTTTAAGACGCAATTTCTTGAGGGATGCCATCTGAAAGTCTGAAAAGATAAGTGAAAAATCTGACTTAGATTCTTTGAGTTGAGTTTATCCACCTGATGACGTACCCTGTGCTCACGGCTACCTGATGAAAGAAGCTGAAACCTGAGGTGGAATCATATCGTTGTTACCAGCTGAGCCTTTACTTTTAAGGAACGTAGCCTTGTGGGTAACCTGCGTTAGATATATGTCGAGTGTTGTGTAAAGTGAGCAACTCTAGAGTGAACGAAATAGTGCTGCCAGCACATACTCACAGTCACTGTTTGGTGCATGCAAACATGTGTGATTAAATTACCGTAATAAGCTATAATGTACATAGATCAGGTTCAGTTTAGATGTAACAGCTGTATACACAACACCGCTGTGTAACATGTTTGCTGCACCCAAAGAAAGGAACTTAAGTCCATGTTCATGCAACTTTACAGTCGTCTTTCTCTCACCACTGCAGAGCTTGTCTGGACAGTCAAAGTTAGCAGCTAACAAGCCAGTGTAGAATGAATACACTTCATTCAACTTTAAACCAAGCTAAAATCTGAAGGGCTACAAATTTAACCAAAAGACCACTACAGGCTGCCTCAAAAAGTGAGTCAATCCTTATACACCCCTATGTTAAATATCCAACTTTACAGCAGGACTACACATGTATACAATGTGGTCAAAATAGTGGTTTTGCTTTTGGGTGCGGAATACGGATGCTTTGGTGGCCAGTGACAGCCCCTGACCCAAAGATGTTTGCATGGCCCACCTCAGTTCCATTTATGCTCCACTTCATTGCTTATTTTTGCAGGGAGTTAGAAGAAATCAGGCACCATCAAGCTGCTGTTGGTCAAACCACAACACTGAGATTCAAAACTGTTGTTCAAGAAGTCTATTGGTTACCTCAGGAATGGCTCAAAAATCTTTCAGACCTCTAAAGGTGGAGTTTGTGACTCTGAAGGAACGCTATTGTTATTTTGCTAGCTGGCATATTTAGCTGCTTAGCATAAGCTAGATTTTTTTGTCCCTCTCGCTCCCACTGCCTCCTTCATTCCGCCACCTTTCCTTCCTCCTGTCCTGTGCACAAATCTTGCCAGAATAGTGTTTTGGGTCGATCTGAGTCACTTTTCCCATAAACACTGCTGCCTGGGCTGTGTATGAACATCAGTTGTGTTGAACTGGAATCACTGACCATATTATAAATTCTATTACTTGCCTCCCCTATCTGACTGTTTATCAGCCTCAAATGCATTATAAATGACAGTCTAAATCATGTCAATAATGTTTTTTAGGCTTTAGGAGAATCTGCAAAGCTAACTGTCAATGATCTGCATCCACAGCAGGTGCACCAGTGTCTATCTTGTGTATGAAGGTCCTAATGAACCTGGGCTTTTTCTTTACAGCAAGTGATTACATAATTAAAGCAAAGTTATGGAGCCGTATTAGGCTTTTGTATCTCATCTGATGAAGTTAAATGGTAGCAGCCTGCATAAATGGAATCCTTGTTTTCCCATGAAGAGCTGCATAACAAATCAGTGTCTATACATCCTGACATATGACATTTAGTCAGGCACAGTGACGCATATTCAACCTGTCTGACTACTTAAGTGCACACCGTTAGTACAATTTGGTGCATCAGTAAGGGTACACCAATCAGTCATAACATCAACATTAGCAGGTGACTAACGCTGATCTTCTTATGAAGCGATGTTTCACTGCCAAACCTTAACTTTAACATACACATCCCCTCATGGTGCTTCCAACCTGCAGAGGCAACAAAAACTGGTCAGCTGAAGGAACACGACAAAGAGTTCAAGGTGTTTATGTGGCGTCCAAAACTCCTGAGATCTCAATATGTGTGAGCATTTATGGGATAGGTCAGAACATGTCTGATCCATGAAGGACCCAAACGATCCATCGCTAACGTCATGACACTATAAACCATTTGTCATGTGTTCATGGACCTGTTTAAATGTCCAGACCTGTTGTGGGCAGTTTCATAAGGCTAAATGATGTATATTCAAAAATCCATCTACCTATCCATTATCTATACGCCATTTAATCCTCATTAGGGTTGTAGGGGGCTGGAGCCTGTCCCAGCTGACTTAGGGTGAAAGCAGGGGACACCCTGGACAGGTCGACAGTCCATCGCAGGGCTAGATATGCAGACAAACAATCACACTCAGGTCCACACCTATGGACAATTTAGAGTTACCAATTAACCTCAGCATGTTTCTGAACTGTGGGAGTAAACCGGAGTACCCGGAGAAAACCCTCACACGCATGGGGAGAACATGAAAACTCCATGCAGAAAGATCCCGGAAGGGCGAGGACGAGAACTGGGGATCTTCTTGCTGCAAGGCGAAAGTGCAAACCACCAATCCACTGTGCAGCCCTACATTAAAACAGCATAAATATAGATTTTTAAAAAGCAGTGGATTTTTTTAACCAGGATCCCATATTAGAGCGACTGTCAGCTCCAGATGTGTGACACATCAATGAGAGTGTGATATTGCAGAGACTGCCTTCAGTGAGTGTGCTCTGACTTATTGGCTCCCATGGGACACCTGACATCTTCTCTTTGATGTAAGCCTCTCGGTTCTTAAGTCCTCAACTGTATGGGCAATTTCACAATACAGAGAAGGGCTTTATCTGTCAGGGGGACCATCAGAAATGATTTGTTGATGATTTGATTTTCATCCTAGGGAGTATAGAGCTGCATAAATAAATACTTCTAAACCGACTGAGCACAGAGGCGACCTGATGATGGAGCTGTGGCATAATCTCTGATATGAAAGGAGAAAAAAAAAGGGAGAAAGTTATATTTATGAGCCAGTCTGCTTAACTCTGATTCAAATGTGCTCCGTTTGTGCGTGCAGGATGCTCTTGGGAAAGTTAAAACGAACTGCAGAATATGCTTTTTGCATTTTTATCATTATACGAGTGCTGTTTTGTATGTGGGGCTTCCACCTGTTAATGCATCTTTTTATTTACCTGCAGGAGGTTCCTGTAATTTCACATTCAGGGCATGGGGATCCTCAGTTATGTCACACATGAAAGCCTGGTCACATACCAGTCTTAATCCTTAAGCTTGGTAACAGCAATCGATTTAAAAATATGAAAGTCAATCTCCCCGTGCATTATGCTGCATCTGTGCAGGTCTTATGGTGAAACAGCTTTTCTTTACACATGCAAAAATTACCTGTCTTAGGTATTAGCCTCTTAAAATGTTTGTAGCATTTTACAATACATATTACGTATGAGATTTTTACCTAAATGTCCCCACTTTGATTGCAAAGTACAAGTACCCAAAAAGCGGCACTCAGATAACAGGTACGTCTCTAACAAGCTACAGCAAGATCAGAGGCTCCTCTGTCTCTTGTGCCACTCAGATGAAGAGCAGTTTGGAAAATAATATTTTCCTGACAATGACCAAACAGACAGCCACAGCCCTCGTACTGCTGCTCCTCTTAAATTGTTGTTAACCACTCTTTGAATCAGTGTATTTTAATTAGAGGCTTCACACTCGCTTTGCCTCCAGCGTTGCCCTTGCACGTCTTTAAGTAACCGCAGTTGTAATAAAGATCTGATGCTCTGAGGTCGAAACTGTGAGAGCACACTTCAAATCTTAAGGACATCCAGAGACACCGGTTAAATAGAGATAATAAATTAAAGCATAATTATGACATAAATTGAAATATGTGCAGTCTTACAGAATGTGCAAAAAAGTCTTTACTACCAGCATGGGGGGCATTTACAAAGAATTAAAGGTCATGTCGTAATATTTAGATTTCTTAATTAATTTATCAGTGTACTCTTTTTCTCAATGTGTCTACTTGTGTAATTGATACTTGTACAGCCATGGCCATAAGTTTGGACACAAGTACCATGACGCTTGTGAATCTTAGAAAATACCACAAAATTGTCACTTACGTAATTCCTGGTCTTGGCCATTTTGCTGCAGTCAATTGTCTGTTCAGCCCTCAGAATTAAGCACACCCCAAGAAAACAAATGCTAATGGTGTTCTTATATGAAAAACTTTCGTCAGTCAATGACCAAATTGGTGCAACAATTTGCAGTTAATATTCCAATGTCAATATTTGCTGTCAAACATCAAATTAATGCACTGGAAATATCTGCATTTCATTTTGGTTGATGGCTATGACTGGTATTTATATTGTACGTAATTGACAATTTTGTGGTATTTTCTAAGATTCACAAGCGTCATGGTACTTGTGTCCAAACTTATGGCCATGGCTGTAGAATTCTTTTCTTTTTGTTCTACTGCACCATTGTGAATAATATCCTTGCTCTCATTGGGTTTTTACCCTGATCAAATAAAGGTTATCATTCCATCAATAATTAATTATGTGTACATTTTACATCTGCATTCAGCACTAGCTGGGCTCCCTTTAGTGTTGACCTCTCGAGGTAAAGTTTCCCCAGCTTTACATTTTCTCCAAATAAAACACAGAAATAAAGTAATGAAATTAAAACATTACGATGAACTCTGCTTTCATTTGGGAACTGGGATAAGATAGAACATCCAGTCATCTATTATACATGATGATTCAACAAATAAACGGAAGACTAAATCTGAACTAATTAGAGTTTATTAAACTGTCCAAATAACTAATAGCCTAGTTTATTTATGATTTCATAAACACTCTATGTTCTGTCAGTGTGTGATGATAATCTAACTACTACTTTACCAAAAGCAGAAAAAAATATGTCCTGACAGTTGTGGAAGCTCAGGAGTATGGATGGCTGCAAATGATTAACCTGCAGCTGATTAAATGTATTTAGTCATTTAGAATTATTAGTAGTAGGACGTGATTAATGTTTATATCTAATTAATTAGAGGTTGTGATTAATTAATCGTGATTAATCACTTTTTTTTTTTTTGCCAAATAGCAATATTTGACACAATAAGCAAAGTTTTTCCATTCAAATATATTTTAGTTGATGACTGAATCAATGAACAGACATTTTTATGAACTTAAACAATAAGAATGTTTGTTTCATCTATATTTATCAGCAAACACTAAATAATTAATACAAAAATACTTGATTGGGATATTCCTAATATTAATGATACAAAACCATTTTCAGACTTTGTATCTCTGCACATGCAGTTATTCCATCTCACCTCGCACCACGATGGTGGTCGACTTCTTGGCCGGGTTGCCCACGTTGTTGCTGGCCACGCAGCTGTAGACCCCCGCCTCGTCCGAGGTGATGGCCGGCAGGGTGAGCGTTCCCCCCTTCACCACGCTCCTCTGGGGGAGGCTGTCGTTGCTGCTGACCCAGGTGAGAAGAGGAGGCGGCTCCCCTCCTGTGGTGATGCACACCAAGGATACAGTCTGTCCTGGATTCACCACGATAGGATCCTCCACCAGTAGCTTGATGGACGGGGAGGCTGTAGGAAAAAAAAGAGTGGTGTCAGAGATAGACTGGCAGTAGATGGACAACTTTGGCAGTTATGTCAATTATAGTGAAATTCAGCTGTCAGTCGGGTTCCATGTCTATTCTGTGTCTATTAAGATTTTGTTTTGTTCAGATCTGCTTGAAATATTAGCTAAAGCTGGATCTTATTATGCAGCAGTCATCCCATAGATTACCTGTCTTATTGGTGAGTCTGAAAATGACACTGCGGTCAGGAATCCCACACACATTCCTCACAGAGGCGATGCAGCTGTAGTTGGCGTAGTCCTGAGGACGCAGGTTCTTCAGCTTCAGAATCTTTGTTTCCCCCTGCAGCTCAGACCAAACCAACACTGGTATGCAAATGTGTGCAAAAAATATCAACATACAGTAAATAATGTAATAAGAAATGCTAGAAAACCGAGCAAAGAGATGACAAAAGCCAAACAACTCCAAAAAAGGTCGAAGAGATGAATATGTATGCGGTTTTAACAAGACTGCTGAAAAGAAAATGCAGAATATTAGTGGAAAATCTAAATAAAAATGGTGTTTTTCAAGGAAATGAAAAAGACAGCCTGCCAAATACAGCATGTGGATTATTCACCAGTGCAGCATTTTCACCAAAGGGCTGCAGAAATATGGATGTGCTCAGCGGGGGATCTCTCCAAACCAAATAGATATCTCATTGAGAATGTGTGGCTGATTCCAGCTGGGCCTGTCAACCGTGAGCCCCGCCTAAAAGGTTATGATGAGGATGTAAACCTTTGATCTGGCTGGCTGCAGTGAGCGAGTGCAGGGATGAGGAATGGAAGGCAGGCAGATTAAAATGTGCCACATGCTGCGACAGTCCACACAACATGGCAATCATTTATGTCTTTTCAAACCCTTTCATATCTAATGAGGCTCTGGGACAACGTAATTGTATTAGATTATCCACGGACCCCTCATTCCACCTCCTTCCTTTTCTCCATCACCTCCTCTGCTTTGAAGCAGATATCAAAAGGAGATGGTGGGATTCAGAGTGCAAGCTTTACTCCTTCCAATGGGACCAATTGGGACATCTGCTCAGAAAAGGCAAGGAGCAGAAAAAGGAATGGAAAGGACAAATCCATTACGCCAACCTGGACTGGGGATTGATGGCCATATTGATGGAAAAATTGAACACTAAAGTACACAAGAGCTTCAGGAGGGAGACGTAATGGCTAACAGTAAAGGGCAAAGAAATTACAGAGGAGGGCAGTGTCTCTGTCAGCGGGGAAACGTTGGATGTCCAGCTTCGTTTTCGTGCTTTTGTTTCACCGTTGGGAGCCAAAAATTCAAAACCAGCTGAATTAAACTGAAATGTTTGGTCGGAAAGATTAAATTTTGGTGCTACCAACATCAATTCCAGGAACCACATTCTGACAAAGCACATGTTGTAAAAGGTTTATGAGCTTTAAATAATAGATTTAATCGATTGGTTGCCAGGTTCTGGAAAATCCTCTTCCAGCATGATGCATTGCTTACCTTAATGGCTCTTCAGCTCATTAGGGAACCCACCAATACTCAGTTTGACTGTCCAGCTAAAGGGCTGGACATCTGGACCAGAATCCAGAATCCATTTATACACTCCTTATTATCATAAATCATTGCTGATTTGATGGTATCATTGCAGGAAGAATTGCTAACTTGTGCTAATGGAGCTCATTAGAAATCAAGAAACAAGAGATCTTCTATTTAAGTTACTCTCTTAGCATTGTAAAAACTCATCCCTGTTCATCACAATTACATATTCATACGTTTTATTCATGAAAATAACTCCTTCATGGCTTGGATAAGCAGACTGATCCCCACCTCTCTATACACTAACATCTGTTCTACTTACTGCAACTTGGGCTTGTTTGCTCATCTGCAACTCTGCTTGAATCCGTATAAACTGCCCCATGCCACCCAATGGAAAGTTGTGATACTGGAGCAATTCAGTAATCAAAAATGTGAATTGTGAAACAAAGTCACATTTACGATTGAAAGTCAAAATTTCATCCTAGTTTACGTAATTCTCACTGCATTGAGGAACACTGAGATTTTAGTTTTATGCTGGGTCTGCTGCAAACATGGAACAGAAGTACAGGAAGGTCACAATAGAGAAAAAAGCCTTAATTATGAAATAGTACATTCGGAGTTAGAAAATAGGAAATGAAACAAAACTGCAAAAACAAAGGGTCAAAAATAGATAGATGTTAACATTCCAGAGATAAAAGTCAAAATGATAAGACAAACAAGTCCGAAATACAAGATAAAAGTCAAAAATCCTGATAAAAAAGTCTAAATTTGGATGTACAATAAAGGTATGAAGATAATGGATTGCAGTTGTGAGATAAAAGTCTCACTAATGTGCATAGTTTGGGGTTGGCCATGAGATGCAGTCACTGCAGTTTGGTGTTTTGTTTTAGCTTAACAATGTTTCATTAAAATAACATGATGTTTCTTCACATCACTGCAAAGTGATTATTTTTGTCTTTCTATGTCACCTATTACAGGCAATAGTGAGTTCTAAACTCTGACTTTTGAATGTCATAATGTCCTTAATTCACTTTATTGGTGTTAATACATTCTGGTAAGGGTTTATTTGCTAATTTGCAGTGGAGGTCTGGCTGATTCCTGTTGCAAAATCTCATTTGATATACCAGCTGTAGATACTTTTAATTACTGTATCCTGAAATAAATTAAGTTGTATGGGTCGTCTGGTTTCTTTTGGTGTGGGAAGAGGTCAGTAGAGAGGCTAGTTATCTCCTGTAACTGTAATGCACTGTTGACCAGTTGGTAATAAACCACCTCTGCTGCTGATTCACACCCATCATCCAGCACATTCTCAGCTCTTTTCGCATTGTTCTCCACTGGGAGCAGGCAGCTTCTCACAATGGCTGAATCATTTGGGGAAAATATCTAATAGCAATTTTTCTTGGCAAATATTGCAATTTGATTCATGACATGTATGTTTTGTAAAGTCAAGCTTCACTTCAGTATTCACTGTGTAAGAGATTTAGAACATTTGATGGAGCTTCGTCCCTTGAGACACCATCAAAAGCGAGACTTTCACACAAGGAGGCGGCATGAATTTGTAAAACCACCGACTCAACAGTTAAACTCCGCGTTAAACGTGCTGCAACATATGGCGGGGCTGTATGAACCATGCACAGCTTCCTCATAAACCAGGCTAGGCAAAAAGACAATTAATTCCCCTTTGCTGGATTAATAAAGTAAAACAAAAGGCATCGATTGGCACCATAACCACCCCCTGGAAATTATAGCACTAGTCTTAGTACCAAATAATCCACATCTTGTATGTCCTACACTGCAAGCCTTGCTTTAAAGTTGTGATTTTAACTCGAAATTACCTGTTCTAGCCTTTTTGCGTGGGGATTTTTCTTTATCATTTGCTATAGTTGGTAAATGTTAATAAGTCAATAAAGAGATTCATGTCCAAATGTCCTACTACAACATTTTGCTAGAGGCTAACTGGGCAAACAGTCCATTAGAGGGGTTTCCCTGATGACCAAAAGTCAAGCAGCAAAAGGATTTTTTTTCACAATCTGACAACAATCATCAATTATACTTAATTCCTCTTGCAGGCTTAATATGTAAAATACTTTTTTTTTTTTTTTTTAATGAGCAGCATAAACACCCACTGAAAATTTCAATCTGTTCAAATTAAAAAGAATAAATTGTAGCATTAGCGTAATTTAATATCCACACCTTGAATGTCCTACATTGCTAGCTTTGCTGATGCTCAGTCTTACTTTTTTCATGTTGACTTTTCATTTGTTTCACTGTTTTTATTATATAAACAGAGATTAGTTAGTTTTGGGTGTACCTAGATCATATGCTGGCGCACCTAAATGAAAAAGCTAAATGCAGTGATGCATCCAATGTAAAACGTTAGTCTAAAAGCCACAGTTTTAAATCCTCACAAAAAGTCAATGAACAGATTTTGGTCCAGATGTCCTATGACAATTTTCCAGATGCTGCCTGCACAAACAGTCAATTGGATGGGTCTCCGTGATGAACAAAAAGGTAAAAAACAAACAATGTGTAAAGCAGGAGAGGGATTTTGCACAACCTGGTAACTCCAAAACTGTACCTTGGAGTTATGAATCACTACATTACATCATAAACCTCACATAAAATGTGCCTTGTCAGGAATTGGTACAGAAAAAGCATCATAATCGACACTAACTGGCCTTTAAGTAGAGATCCAGACAACAAGCTCAAACAGAACATCACACCACAAGAAAACATCGAATCCATCATAAACACCAAAAGATATCAACCACTTTAAAAGCCGAGGACCCAACAAAAGATGAGAAATGGTTGAATTATACGTTTGATAATTGTGCTATTACTTGGCACTTTGTGGGGGAAAATTACGACGCGAGTAGGAGGGGGAGAAAGTAACAGACAGCAGAAAGGACGAGCTTTCTACAATAAAACCACAGCTCTGGGCCTCACTTAATTATGAAGCAGCTCTCCGTTCAGAGTTTGAAATGCCATCTCTGCATTTCGACAGTATCACAGGGAATATAAAACCTTCTCGAGGCTAAAAAAGGTGCTGAAGCAAAGCTGGAATGAAGAATAATGGATGAAGGAGGGTATAAAGATGAATGGAAGTGGTGAAATGGAACAGCGGACAAAAAGTGGGCTCAACTCGACCCTGTTGCTTTGATTTGGGTCATTTACGAAATGAGTTGGTGGCCGTTTCCGGCAAGTTCAGACATATTGTTGAAAAATAATGTTATTATCCATTTATACGGGCAAATTAGTGGGAGTTTAGTCAGGATTTATTTGGGGTTGGAGTCACGCAATGCTAATCTCTGGGTTTTGGGTTGCGTTCAAGTTTTCAGACCCAATTAAAGCTCTAATAGAGGGCAGGAGCAAAGGCAAATACGGAGAGCCACATGTAAAAAGGAAAAGTGTCTTTGAGGCCGGTTGTGCAGCTTCTTCAGACTCCTTCACCCACTCCATTAGTTCCCAGCCATCTTTCTCCATTTGGCCAAACATCAATTTCACTTGGTTTTTCACTCCCTCTCTCTATTTCTTAAGCCTCTTTTCCCCTCGCGTGTCTTTTTCTCTCCTCCTCGTAGATTTGCATTCCCTCTGATGCCCAGTTCCAAATCACATTCAACTCTGCTCAATTCAGAAACTACAATTCCCCTTACAAGTGACTGAACAATCTCAATCAGTTCTTTGTTGACTGCGCAAAATCCTTTATTTGGAACAAAGCTTCTCAATTTTGAGATTGTAAAGAAAATCCACTTGCTCGACTGAAAGAGCAGATTGCGAAGAAAATCCAGTCTTTCTGCGTCTGCAATTCCTCAATATGCGTGTAACTCGTGAAACTGGGTTAGTGAAACTACAGTTAATGACTACAAGTTTTACTCTCACTGTTGGAGAAGGAGGAGAAGTAGAGTAATCAAATTTCCAGTGAAGATAAAGGAAATAGTGGCGGCATAATTACAGCAATTCACATTGCAATATGTCACCTTTGTAACAACACCTCTGCTGTGTTGATTCATTAATTAGCAACCGTGGCTTACTCATCTCTGCCGTGAAAATGCAGAAAGAGTGTGTTTGTGTTGTCACAGCATGTTGTTGTGCTTTTTCCTCCTTGTCAAGGAAGGTTGATAAAGATCATCATTTACATATTAGTAGTGTCTGTTTTTGGCTCTTTTTTGTCACATTTTCACTTCCTGTGGGTTCATTTTTCATTGCAGCTTAAAGTCCTGAACCTCTATGAAAACAGCACAAGCACTGATAGAAGTAGAGAGAACTCAGATGTGTCTTTTGTGCAGAATGACACAGATACAATGTGACAAATTATATATAGAAAAGATGAAAAAGCAAACATTTAATTTCCTTGTTATCTTGGAATTTCTGGAATCAGAATGTGCAACTTTTTTTTCCAAAATACTCACAGATGTTACAAATACTGGAGAAAAAAATGTGACTTCACATACTACAGATGTTTTACTGTTTACATTTCTAATTTGTTTCTATACTTTTCTCCTCCCTGCTCTTTGTAAACACTGCCTGCAGTTCAACCCAGTTCTGCCAATAAAATCCCTGTATTTTTGTTCCATGACTGTTGGTCACATCTAAGTCACTAAGAACTTCAAAGTTGCACTGAGCTGTGCAGAATTTTTTTGTTTTTTTTACAGAATGTGATTAGAGTTAATGGTTACATTTTTTAAATTGATTGAATGCGACATGTAAAATAAAATGATTTTGAGGATAAATTGTTGGATATTTGTCACTTATGATTAGTTCATAGATGAAACTCCAATGATTCATTTTGCTTCTACAGATTCTGGTCCTGATAAATGATGTGATTTTGGGAGTTTGTTAAAGATAACTTGTCTTTCCAACCCACCGGCAGATTGTGGAGTTCAGAGGGAATTACAGAATTATGTAATACATGATGCTTAAATATAGTGTATCAGACTGCGTTAGGACTTTATTAACAATAACATCGTTGCTATGGAAATTGGTTTACTTTGTGTGCAGGGTTCATGGTTTCATTTTTTGAGATGCAAATTATTCCAGTAATCAGGATCATCAGATAATTCATGAACTTGCTATAAACACAGTCTTTTGTTTCACATCTGTTCACAGAAAATGCTCTGCTCAATCTAAGAACTGCGACTGAGGAAAAACATTAGCTGGGAAAATATTCCTTACACACATAAATTAGCAATCACAGCAACAAACACACAGTGAAATACAAACACCCTCTGGGAGCGAAAGAACACTGTGATAAAAGTGATAACTTCCAATTTTGCAAAAACTGCTTTAGCTGTAATGAAACTGCTTAGTGTTTCTTTTTTTTCCTCTTCTTTTGGTTACACACAGGAGGGTGCCTCAGCTCCAACTTAATTCTGGTAATGAGGGGATCTCTTAATATGAGAGCACGCTGTGTGAAAGAGTTTCAGCAAATTTAGCACCTGATGAACAGATCGTGTGTTCTGCCTTCAGAAGTTTATTATGTTTGTTTCAAATCCTTTGTTCTCTATCAGTCTATTTGTTCTTTCTGTGTCGTCTCCAGGGGGAGGGCAGGAGGTGTGTGTCTTTGTGACAGCTAACATGAAACTCCATTAAAAGACTCAGGATTGCCAAAATTCATATTTAAGTGCTGCCTTGTCTTCCAAGAAACAAATATCTACACAACTCAGCTGCATTTATGTTTTACAGTATTATTTTCCCTTTTTGTACTATAACAATATGACAGTAGACTGTCGCTGTAGGAAGTGATTTAAATCTGCATTCTTTCTAAGAACCAGCAGGGGGCAACTCCTTTGTTTGCCAAAAGAAGTCAAATTGATAAAAGTTTATGGGAAAGTAAACCAACTCCTCCCTTTATTTGTTACCTATTTAAATATTTTCCAAATAGGTTGATGGTCTTAATTTCTACATTTAAGACTCCTTTAATACAATACAGTGTTGTTTTTGTAAGTTATGGTCCCCTTTAACAGAAAAATGGCAATAATGGAAGGCATGATTTGGGCAGGAATTGTGATTGCTGGTACTGCTCTTTCTAGAATGTCTTACACATTGTTTGTCTTTTTATAGTTTGTCTGTTTAGTTTGTTCTGTCTATATGCTATCTTTTTCTCTTACCCCAACTGGTTGCTGCCCAGCCTTCGCGTTGGTTGGCGTCGAAGTGTGCGTTAGATTAGGAGACTGGAAAAAAACACTCTGTCGGGCTCTTTTCTCACCCTGTTTTAGCTGCTTTTCTCGCTTGGCAACTTCCAGAGCAGTAGGGCTTTTTACATAGCATCAATTTCTTGAATATGTCTTGGAAAAGTCTGGAGATTACTGTTACTGGTGGCAAGTGCTGCTGAAGGTAATCCACTGGAAATTTTGGATTTGGTATGCTTCTCAGTGTAATTTCGTAAGTTTTTTTCCTTTGCTATGTGCCTTGACATGACATATGTTCTCAGCTGGCGCCATATAAATAAAAGTAAACTTAATTGCGATTTACTTGTGTGGTTTCAGAAGACCAACATCATGATAGTCAAATTCAAAACCGAAGGCTTCAAATCAGCTTTCAGCTAACTGGTGGGAGACATCTTCTTTACTATGTCCTTTTTTTTAATACACAGTTTATGAGTTTGATGTTGTCAGAAATGTTTCCTTTTTCAAAGAACCACAAAGTCCATGTTAAAGGAGGATGGATGTGTGGTGGCACAAGTCTAAAGTTTGACTTTTATATGTTGAAAGACAGGGGTTTATGTCTCATTTAGGATCATTACATTCAGTCTTTGTCCACATTGATATGGACATTTTGCAAAATTAAGATTTTACTCTACACTTTGGCCTTTCATTCACATGTAAATGCTGTTTAAGGTGATTAAAAATGATTTTTCCCCCCTTACTAATACCTTTGAAAGTGTAGATTTCTAAAAAAAACTCCATTTAAAACATTAAAAATAGACAATTTAGGAAACGAAGATGCCACTCTTTATTTGTAAGCCACTTCACTTGCATGCTTAAGCTTCTACTGTGTAAAATATTGCCTGGTCCACAGTATCGACAGTTTAACGTCTAAACTACGAATGTGCTGCACGAAACACAGACACAAAGGGGTAATATTTCTTTGCTGAGGCCCTCAGGTAATGCTAGTCCCATTTAAATAGAACTTAATGTGGATATTTTGCTTGACAATATCTTTCCTTTGTATTTTTAAAAGAACCTTTGTTCACGCAACCATAATTTCACTAAACATCTCTGTGCACACAAGAACGCAAAAGTATATTTAATTTCACACAAGATGACTGAAGTCTATATTTTACTGAAATTTATTGACATTATCCCCAAATATGATATTAATAGGCTGCCACATAATAACTGTTAAAGGTGTTGAAAGACAGCAAAGTGCTCCTGATTGCAGGCTGCCATGCATGTCATCCATTTCATTGTCCTCCGAGACTTTAGAGTCCTGATGGATTTAAGCTTTCGGCGGATGGGTCTCCATGCTCTGTAGCGACATGAGCCTCCTGAATGTGCACCCAAAATGTTCCGCAGTTTAATTTAGAATTGCCAGCACAGCCTCCAAGTGGGAGACAAACAGAAGTGAGGTGCAGTTAAGTACATAAAAGACTTCAAATCACAGAGATGCTGACTCACATGGGACTAAAATTATCACGGGACCTTCATGTTTGGAGAAATATTGTAGGTAATTTGCAGTTCTAGACATGGCAGATTCTAATGGGCTTATAATCATAGAGGAATAATGCAAAATCACTAGAGGTCACCAGGTAATACTAGATGGATGAATAATATGCATGGATGAAGCAGACGTTTCGTGTGCAGGTGAAGAGGTTTAGCAATGAGGAGTGGCATCATTACGTCCCCAAATCACTACTTTTATTATTCACAGTGAGTCACAAAAAGTGAAGTTTAGAAAAAATCTACAATTTAGAGGGTAAAAAAGTATTCAAGGAAATGTTTGTTTTGCAAAATATCCATGATACAAACTCCCATCTTTTAACATATGAAAGTCGTATGTTGGACTAACAAATAGGAAGACTTGAGTTCAGTTTGAACTTGATGTCTGGTAAAGTTTAAGGGAAATGGATTTACATGTTGGACGCTTTTCCTTCATTTCAGTTGAAACAGTAAAGGAAAATCTAATCTAATATATGATTGTTTGACTAAGAAGAAGCAGCAGTAGAAAACAATGCAAAAAATGGCTCATATATGTTGATTTGAAACAATAAATGTGAGAAAATGTGTTTTCCTCAAAACATAACAGACTTGGTGGGAGTAACAGGTCTTTACTTAACTTTCTGAATGAAACCATACATTGACCTTTGCATTCTTTCTGATCAGGCTGACTCTGTCTTACCTGTGTGAAAAAAGGCTCGTAGATCTCCACGCCTTTGTCCGAGCCCTGCGTCAGGACCTCCCTGCCGCGATGCCAGCTGTAGCGGACGGGCGGGTTGGAATTGGCCACACAGCGCAGGAACACCGTCCTCTCATAGTAGAACTGCTCCTTAGCCTCTCCTATACTCTGGTGCACAGTCACCACCGGGTCATCCAGGTCTGTGGGAGGAGGAAACCATCAATAAACACCTTTCAGAGACCAGCGAGTCGACGCTTTCTCGGATGAGTCAATCCCACCGACCACAATTCACAAATGAAAATGCATTTACCCTGCAACAATGAAGAAATCAGGTATGAAATCTTTATAGTATCAGCAAACACGAATACAATCCCTCATAGTCCTGCACATCTTGATTGTGGTTAAAGGTTCGACCGAGAGGGTCAGAATCCTCATTGCATTAGGAGAGCAAGTTATCGGCATGCAATCTGGGGTCGATGAGAGAAAGGAGGTGAGAAGCCCGCTACTTGAACTACTTAAGTCAATAGGATGCAGCCCAAGGGCATATTGACTTCCCAGTCAAATTGAGCCGCTGTGTGTTCCAAGTCGCACTCCATTGTGAGCTTCAAACATGAGAACGGATGACAAATGCTGTGCACAAAATGATGCTTGATGTCCGTCACATCAAAAAGAATAGTGTTTGGCTGGCCCCCACTCTGATTTAAGCACTCTGTGATTTGACACATCTGTAACTCTTCCCATTTCCCAGCAGATCTAAGGGAAGTTTTACCCCCAACACTAGACAGTTGGTTATTTGAGAAAAGCGCCTGTGGTTGATTAAATGGATTCAAAGTTAATCATCTTACCCAGCTATCGCATTAAGCCTTGGCAAATGGCGTTCATCATAGCTGTGGTGTCTTTTAGCATGCTAATACTCGCCTTTTAGATTATGTCCATTTGCACGCTCAAAGAACATGGCGAGCTAGCTGTTTCTCTTTCATCTCCATCCGAGATGCAATCAGTTTTTAACACGAGCAAAAAGGCAATTTAAGGGAGCGGATGAGAGAAGCTAATGCAAGCTATCCCTCACGCTAAAATTCAAATTGATAGAGGCTGACCTTTTGCATATGAAGGGGAAAGTGATTGAGTGCATTAATGAGCGCGTTAGTGTGTCAGCGAGAGAGCAACAAGGTGGTTTGATTGAGCTGCTCGGTGCACATGTGCGTGCAAAACAACTTACAGTAAATGAATACCCAAATCTTTAACAATTATAAGCCTCCAGAGAACTCCAGAGAAAAACCAGGTATTATTAATGGATGAATTCATTGCTTCTAATTCGGTGGACGTGGCCCACCCTTGGATTTGCTGAGGCCTAATCAAGGTGCCTGTGGGCCACCGAGCGCCGCATCCAGCCTCAAACGCACCGACCAGAGAATGCTGATTCCTCACTTTCATTAAAGACGTGTTCTGCCCTACAGCCCCTTAATCAAAATCTAGCAGCGGTCAATACTTCATCCAGGATCCATTACAGTGTCTCAGGTAGCAGCAATTACCTTTGGAGAAGGGGGAGAAATGGGGGTGGGTGGGTGACAACGCACCGGGAGAAGACAGAGCAATTGCAGGAGCATTTTAGAGCAGCAGATCTAAGTAAATACACTGATTCATGATAGAGAGGAGGAGGAGAGGATGAATCCTGCATCTTATCGCCGACTCTGCCCGGCTTCATCTGTTTTCTGCTTCAAACAGTCAATTTACCAACTGTGGCAGAAATGGAGTGATTCACTGACAGCCCTGTCTACTTTGGGATGCACGTGTCTCTGAGCACTGGACCTGATAGGAGGCTGTCTTTTCCTTTTTTCCCTTTTTTTCCACTCTTGCGATGACAAGACTGTGTTTCTGTATGTTTGTGTATTAGGTAAGGAGTGGTTCTGAGCTATTAATAGGGCCGCAATGATATGCAGAGAGGACGTGGATGCTGCGAGCGCGAGGAGATAAATATGGAAATATGGAAATGTACGCACTGGATTAAAATTTGATGAATTTCAAACAAAATTCCACCTCCGCCATCACTCTTTCTCCCGTAAGGATGCTGCATTTGTGTGTGTTTGAGAGTGTGTGTGTGTGTGTCTGTGCATCACTCTTGTGCAATTAGCTTCTGAAGTCATGCTTGACTGATTGTGAAGCTTAAATCCCCGAGCCCAGAGGAAAACTGTGGTGTACAGGCCGCCTGCGCCAGAGTTGTTAGGGTTTGTAATTGCAGGTTTATGGGTTCACAGGCCGGTAAATCTGCCCATGTACAGCTAAACGCTCCAGCGCACTAACCGTGGCATCACTCCTGCTCACCTCTACCAACCATGACAAGTCTTAAAACTCTGGGTTTCTCTGATATTAAGACGCGAGGGGACGGGGGAGGAGGGTAGGGAGGCATGACACCAAGAGACGCCTGCGTGAGGTTGAACAAGACGAGACATGACATTCAGTTCACCACCAATCTTTTTGTTCTCTAACGCGAGAAAACCTCAAACAAAAAGATGCCGGTGATTTCAGTAAATGTTTTGTTATGTTCACAGCACAAAGACAATCCATTTGCTGCCATATAGGAGGAAAGAAACAGGAAAATATTCAAATAAAAGAAGCTGCAAATTCAGAGACAAAATGCAGCGGTGCCTGTGTGAGGTCGCACATGACAAGAAAAAGGTCCAACATTTGCTTTAGAGAACCAATGTTTTTGTTCTCTAAAGCGAGAAAACCTCAAACAAAAACGTGCTGATATTCCTGTTTGAAAAGCAGAATGGAGGCTTCTGCTTTACACTCCCACCGAGATATTTCTTGGACAAATAGGTGTAGGTTTGGACAAAAAAGAAGATTACAGATTACACTTGGAAAGGGTAAATTCCGCTGTTTCTTTTATCATGTCTTATAGGGACTTTGTGACACATCTGACTGTAAAACAAGAGGATCACTCCACCTCAGTTCACCTAGTTTAACAAAAAGTTCACACCTGACCATCTCATGTGTCAGACTTTTTTTTCCCGTCTATGTATGATATTTGGTAAAATGTGTGGAAGCTGGGCTCATGGGTAACATTCATTTTTGAGTTAAAAAGTTGGGGTCATGTTTATTTTTGCACATTTTTCTGCACATTTTTTCTCCCACCAATCTGTGAAGCAGTATTTGAAGTACCATGAGTCCTGAAATTTTGCAGGCTCACCGATATGTACATATTCTTCAGTGGTGCTGCTTTGATAGAACAACACAACCAGTTGTACGATGGTACAAACTTGGTTAAAAAAAAAATCTCATGTTTGTTTCTGTCCCAATACACCATCAGTTTAAAAAGCTTTATTTTTTACCCTAAGAAGCTGAAAGCTTGGTCCAACTTTGGTCTCAGTCTGAGGCATACTTCATAAAAAAAGAAAAGAAAAATGAAACAATGGGCCTCATTCATGAAGCATTCTTAAGAACAAATCTGTTCTTAGAGCCTTTTTAAGAAGATTTTTGGCATTCACGAACATGTTCTTAACTGACCTGTTCTTAAAAGTAAGAACAAATTCTAAGAACACTCAGGAGGACTCTTACACACAAAAAATCTGCTCTTTTAGAATTTTGTTACAGTCAAAACTGATCCAAAAATTTGAATTTCTTTCTTAAAATGATTCAAATATTACCACAAATTATTTAATTTAAAACTAGATTTATTCAAGTGAATTTTAGTGATCAATGGTTTTATAGTTCAGTGCCAGTTAAACTCAAAATCAGATTTTAGATCTGAAGCTGCACTTGGTCACATTAACGTGTTTGGAGGTCTGTGGGAGGTACAAGCGCAATGACCACTACGACGTGCACGCGCGATGACCGCCGCCACGTGCACGCGCCCCGGTGTGCACGCGCTGACCGGGGAGACAAGGCGGACATGGCCTGGGCAGTTTTACCTGTCACTGCAGCAGAGGCAGAGGGTGTTTTATTACGACACACACCCTTTCTGAGTATAAAAGTTTAGCTGTCTCAGGTCAGACTTTATTGGCTGTTTGAAGCTCTGTCATCTGCAGAAATGACCATCACTCTGGTGGGCGGAGTTTCATCTGCACTCCAGTGCTCACGTGTCTCAAACACGCTCTTGCTGCTGCCTTATAAGGAAGTTTAGAGGGTGTACCTTTTACATTTACAAGTCAATACAATGTAAATGTCATGTTAATGAGAGGGGAGGGTGTTCGTAGAGACTGTTCTTGAATCCGGCGCATCTCCCTCCTAAGAACAGATTTGGCTTGTCAAGAACGCTTCGTGAATCCAACGTACTTTTCTCTTGGGAGTTCTTAAAGCCGTTCTTACGAACGCTTTTCTACGAACGCGTTCATGAATGAGGCCCAATGTTTTTTACATTTATGACCAATATTTGAACATTAAGCAGGCATGGTAGCTGAAACCACTCCAAAAATGTCCCAACTTGCACAATATTGGTACTGGGCTAAAAGAAAAATAATGATTTTCCAACTCACAGTGCTTCAGATAATTAGATCAGACATGGGGCGTTCGGTGAATTGAGACAGAATCACCCAGGTATGTTAATATCTACCCAATGCAGGTCTGCAACTTATCACTGATTTCACTGTTGACTTCTCTTTCATTATTAACTGATGAGTTTTTTGGTCTACAAGATGTCAGAAAATGGTGAAAAACACTGAGCAGTGTTTTACCAAAACCCAAGCAGACATCCAAAATATTTGAAAATACTCAAATTACAGAAGCTGCTTGTGTCAGATGCTGCACAAGACAAGTGTTAAAATTAAAAAAAAGCTATAATTTCTAGGTTACCACCAATGGTTTTATTCTCTAAAGCTAGAAAATCTCAAACAAGCCCATGCTGATATTCCCGATTGAATAGCAGAATGCAGGCTTCTACTTTAAAGAGCTACCAAGACATTTCTTGGACAAACAGGTGCAAGTGAGGTGGAAAGGGGAAGTTCTGCCGTTTCTTAACATGTTTTACGAAATAGCGACGTTGTGACATATTCAACTGAGAAGCAGTAGTGAGAAAACACATGAACAAATTTGTCACAATGGTTTAAGACGTTTGATCAGTCTTCATGAAGTTCTTCATACAAATATGTAACAGGCATATTTAAAAAGGCTCCATTTTCTCCTGTGATGTGATCTCATTTCATTAGCTGTGTTAATATCTTTGCAATGCATTTTTATTGTTGACTTGTTTCTCTATTATTTTCTTGATTAATTCATTAGCGGTTTGGCCTACAAGATGTCAGAAAATGGTGAAAAACATTGAACAGTGTTTCCCCAAAGGCCAAGCTGACGTCCATAAATATCTTTTTATGTTTACAACACAAAGACATAGAGGAGGAAAGAAACAGGAAAATATATTTAAAAAAAAATAAAGAAGCTAGGGAAGATGCATGAGTTGCATAAGACAAGCGTTAAAAGAAAGAAAATGTTTCACTTTACCACCAGTGTTTTTGTTCTCTAGAGTGTCAAAAACCTCAAACAACAAGATGTTGCTATTCCCGCTTGAGTAGCGGAACGCAGGTCGCTACTTTACCGGCCTACCAAAACATTTGTTGGACAAATAGGTGCAAGTTGATGGTTTGGATAAAAGAGGAGATGAAGACTAAAGTAGGTGCTTCATTATCACATCAAACCTTAGCTCCTTCCTTTCATGTCCCCCCCCCCCAAAAAAAAAAAAAAAAGAGGCATCCACCTGCAGTAAAAACACACACATTAGCCCTCTCCACCTCCCCACACCCAGCCACCCACACACCTTCCCGTCTCCCGGGTGTTAATCTAACACGAGTTTGTCTATTTTTTCTCCTCTTTGATGTCTTTCACCCTCTCCACCTGATTTGCCCAAGTCACCTGGGAAGAGAGGCGCTATCAGGCTCCCAGGCTGTCAGCCATGAGCGACGGAGGCCCGCGATTAATTTCACCTAATCACTGTCCCGGCGTGATTACCAGCGGGAGCCGCTGACCTGAATGACATTTGTGTAATGTCTTTCATGAGTAAAAACAGCCCTGTTGTGTCACCGACAAGCTATTTGCTTTTATTTCGTGCCCAGAGACAGCGAGAGAGAGATGGAGGGGGGTCATGGTCAGAAATAAACTGGGGAAAAAAGAAAAAGAAGGTTGAGAGCTTGTAGAAACTTCTAAAATTGCTGTTCCTCAGATGCAGGGTTAATGAGGTGATGATACTGTAGAGCAGCTGTTTCCTGCACTGAAATAAGGACGACTTTCTCTCCCTTTGTAGATTTTTTTTTTTTGCATAGAAATGTGAGCATGTGGCATAAGTGATTAGAGAAGTTATTACTTGGCAGCCTGCCCTGTGAAGAACCTCACCTTCGAGCCCCTCTTTTTGAAGCTGCTGTATGAAAGCAGATTCTAAAAAAAAAGAGGAGAGTCATCTCCATATTAATAAGAAACAATAAGGGTGAATTTATATTCCGGCTCTTTAGACGTTAGGATTGTTGCTGAAAATGTGTCTCTGGCCAGATTATATGTCCATCAGAGTTTTCTGTTCATGTGAATAGTTGAGTTTGTGAGATTTTCTTTTCCTAAAATATCACTGAGAACTGCTTTCAAAGTGTGTTTCTGGTTCTTTGCTGCTGCTGCTTTCAGGCTAGTTTCACTTTACTTTTAAAGCTCTTATCTGTGTCATTATAAAGTCTAACTATGCATGCTGTATCTTGTGTTTACAAGAACACTCGAGGCTACACAGATCCTCCATAATTTGATATGATACTTGCAGATACTTTTTATAGTTTCATTTCACATCACAGAAAAAATATTCTAAAATGGTGATGTGTGTACATGAGATAATATGAAGGGGAGATTGTCTGGAATCTGTCAGGATACTGTGAGACTTAGAAATTGGACAAAAATACGTGCTTATTGCCTAACAGGAAAAAATATGAGTATTTTTATTGACTAAAGTGTTAACATACAGTTGCAGAGGTGACAAACCTCCACAGAGTCGAGGATCACCACCACCTACTTGCATACAGGTGCCCTGATCCCATCTTTTGAATCACTGCAATGAAAGTAAATCCATTATTTTTTAGTTTATTTTTAATACATAGAGGGACATAATGTCAACTCTACATTGATAAAAATGCAGAAATTTGCAGTCATTTGGAAACCAGATTGCTCTTTGGCATACAGAGTTGGAAAGGGTAAGTTCTGCTGTTTTTCTTTGATATGTGATACGTCTTATGAAACAGTGACTTTGTGACTTCTTCACTAGAGAAGCAGGAGTGAGAAAACGGTTGAAGAATATATTAAAAATATAAGTTTGAACAAGACTGATCTGTCTTTATAAGGTTTGAACTTCGGTAAGATATGTAACAAGTAAATGCAAGTTCCAACTCTGCTTTCTATCATGATATCAACTCAGAGATATGTTAATATTTATGTGAAGTAGGCCTGTCACTAGAGGATATTTTCATTGTTGACTAATCTGTCAATTATTTTCTTGTTTAACTGATTAGTTGTTTGGTCTATAAAAAGGCAGAAAATGGTGAAAAATGCTCATCAGTGTTTCCCAAAGCCCAGGAAATCTTTCTAAAATGTCTTGTTGTGTTCACAATTCGAATGTATATCCAATTTCCTGTCACAGAGCAGGAAAGAAACAGGAAAATATTCACATTGAAGAATTTTGCCTTTGTTCCCTACAAAATTTGTCAGACAGTCGATTGTCAAAATAGTTGACAACTAACTGATTAACCCTTTAAGCTTCAGTCAATTCCAGCCGTTTTCAGTACAAAAAAATCGCTAATATTCTATTTTTAAATAAAAAAAATTACAAAAAATACAGGGAATATTGGACGGGCATCGCGAGGTGCATTTCCTTGAAAATGACCGATTCGGGGATTTTATACCGACTTCAGGACATGTTTTGGATAAAATAGTTTACTGGCTTGTGTCATCTGATGTAAAAGGTTGGATTATGGCCGTTTTTTGTGGAATCTTTTGTTGAAGCCGTGTATAGAGAACGGATGGATGAATATTCGTTTTTGTCGGACAAATGTGTTTTTCTCACCCGCTGCGGTAATCGCATCTGAAAGTGGTTTATACCGGCGGATTCATGAGAATCTAAGCTTTCCATCGGCATATAGTGTTTGTATAATCGTGTTTGCAGCCGTCGGACATTCTTGAAATTCCTATGCAAATTAGTAGGTGTACCGCCGGCGGTACACTGAAGCTTAAGGGGTTAATCATAGCAGCTCTAATACAATGATTGCATTGCATAGACTTTGACATATTCATACAGTGATGAGTTCTTGAGTGAGTCGAACAAGAGTAATGGGTGTGGAGATGGATGCACAGCTGTATACAAATTGTAAGTATCATGAAATCGGGCGTGAATTCAAAATTCACTTTGTTCCACAGACAAGCAATTGGAAGTTTTTCACAAGACGGGGGACTGGAGCACACTGGAGACTAATGTTTCAACACTACTCCGTCCTAATTAGAGTTAAAATGGACAAAAATATGAGGGAAATATATGTATTTAACCTCAGCCATGTGTACAGTACTGGATAATGAGTTGAATCAGGATTTGAACTCTTCTGAATGGCAAATCCAAAGGTGGGAGTTGCGACAATCAGTGTCCAAGTGCCGGACCTTCACCACCATGTCAGACACAAGGGAAAATAAGCCCTTCAATAGCAGAGATATGGGTAAAAAAAAATACACAAAAATATATCAGAAGAAACGTCCTTCAGAGGTGACAAACCAGAGGAAGCATGAGAAATGGATCAATTCTTTCATATCAGAGCGGGAACATGATGTCAGAGATAAAACCACCAAAAGGTACAAGGATAAAGAGAACAGAAGTACAGATGTAAGTATCTGTCAAGCAACCAGCATTGATAGGAAAGTCAAACAAAGGTTGCTGATTCACGCTGCATCAAAAAGACAGGGAGTGTACTTGGACACAAAATGTGCCTGTCGGGTTCTGAGGTCTCATTTCCACATAACTGTGTTCGTACACAAATCGACCAGAACTGTATTCATTCCTATCACAGCCTAACATGATGTGTTTTGTGAAACTCCTCTTTTCATGTTTTCCTGGTTGGGAACTTGTCTGAAGGTTCTTTAAAACTTTTTCTTTTGCAGTACATTAGGGAGACACTGGACTGTGTGCATTCGGGGGAAGTTGGAAAAATTAATTAGCTTACTGGTTATTCTGTTGTTTGACTATGCTAACCGTCAGAACACGCTTTTTTTTCATAATTTTATCGTGAGATATGTCGTCAGAAATTTCCTTTCATTGGTCAGTTTACATAGATCAGTTTCACTTTCGGTATCATAAAAGAAATGTTGTATCCCATAAACGTTTTAGGGATGTAAACATACCTTCTGAAGTATTCCTCACACCTTTTGACCCTTAAGCAACTCTTCAATAATAAAAGTTCCAACTATGTACAATAGATGAACAAATAGATCATAAATGATAACCTCAGAGCTCATGATTGATTTGACTATCAGAATAACTACCAAAGAAGCTAGCTTAGCCACATGCTAGTTGTGTAACATACATGAAACACACATATACTGTCATGGTTCATACATCCTGCAACTAAATACTTCACCAAACTGGCTCCACATATTGCAGAATAATTTCCTCATTCATTTCTCTTCATGTATTATTTATCTTGTTTTAGTGGCAGTAATGTGTTATGCACATACTCCATAAAAGCAGATGGTAAAAACTGATTAGCCTCTTACTAGCCGTCTCTCTGTGCTGTGGTGAAGATTCCATCCATTTGTAATTTCCTTGCATTGAATACCAGTGGACGTACAAACATATATGGATTAATTAACATACAGAGAAACAAGGCATAATGGTAAAGCTTTCGTCTTCTCTCCAAGAAAATAATCCCTTCCTGATTTAAAATATCTTCAATGGAACAGATCTATGAGGTCCTAACGGCAGCTTGAGCACACCAGCTCACATTCACTTCTGCTCAACCACCGTAAAATGCCCTGCAATGCATTTCTGAGCATCAAATTAGAAGTTCTATTTTCATACAAACAATATTTTCCTGTTTTAAAATGATATAGACGTAACTCTACACTGCAGCATGAGCACACCAGCTCACATACGATACAGCTCAAATACTGTAAAACTACTCTGCGCTACACATTTTTCAGTAGAAATATTGGTGTAATTCAATTATATGTGTTAGAACCAGAAATAGATTCTGAAGACATGCAGAAAGTTCCACCCTGCAAGCTGACAGGATTGATTTTTTTTACGTTCGTTGCATAAAAAAACCCCTGGAAATCTGATTTCATGTTTTTGAAAATGCGATCGGTACGCTGCAGTTCGAAGGTGTAAATGCTCATCCATGGTGTTGACTGCTTATTTCTCTCACAATGTGTCTTCTGCCATATATAAAACACCATATGGACATGTTAACAAGGTAAATAAAACTTGCTTCATACCGAAGGAGGTCTTTAAATAAAAGCCTCGGACGAATAAAAAGAAAATGGAGATGATGGGTGGTGAGGTTTCAGGACGGGATTTATGTGTGAATTATTTCCAGGATGATGCATTACACACAGGATCAATGTACTTTAAGACGACCTGAAAACTGCAGACAATATGCAACATCCCTGTGCTAAGTGTAAACACAGCACATCAAATAAGGCAGCGCAAATAAAACATGATATCGATGGTGTGTAATTCCGGGCTGCTTAACGGTGCACTTTAATGCATTTCATTTATGCCGGTCAAAAGGTTAATGAGTCATATCAGTGATATATAACATCCATCTCCTGCACAGGCCTCTGATGGAAGATGTGAGTCCAACATGTAATTTACCGTCAGAACATTTCCTTTCCCTCCATCTCTCAACCACTTGGGAACAGTGACCTCTATCTCATGGCTATACACTCCACAATAACTACCTCCTGCCTGCTGTATCTATTTGGTGTCAGCTGTTGCTTCATACTAAAGTGTGATTGTGGCGGCGGATGGATGTGTTCGGAAGGGTGGGTGAGGGCATCTATTTCTGCAATAAGTCCACTCTGACGGCGGCGCCTGTGTAGCTGAGATATCTCGCTAAACTGCGAGACGTGAGATATGAGCAGCTTGGTGTGCTGCAGTGCTGTCGGCGGGATGAAAGCGGTGGAGGGGAGGGAAACCAGGGAGGAGCTCGTTCACTCATTGTGTGACGTCTGACTGTGGCACATTTCTGTATTGAGGGATGTGAAAAGTGACCGGAGACGGTGGACAATAAGAATGTATCTCACCGGTTCTTTAAATGATAATCCACACATTTATAGTGATGAAGCAATGATGGATATTTTAGGACTATTATGAATTTTTAGGCCTCATAAGCTGAGAATACAGACAGTTCCTGCTAAAAAAAAAAAAAAAAGGTATAATTGTCTTCTTAAAACATGTAGAACAGATGTGTGCATGTTGTATGTTTGCAAAACAAGATCAAAGTCCTAATTTCAAAATGCTAAAGACATGATTTTTGCTGCTAGTAGCGCCTCTGCATCTGCAAAAAGGCTCAAGCTACTCATTCTTATACAATTAGCAAGCTATGAGGGAATTTTTTGTAGTTTTATTGCCATTTTACTTCCTGTAACAAAACTGTGGTGACATTTGTTCTTTTGCAGCAACCTTAAAGCAATACAAGAATAATACATCGTTAAAAATAGATAAGAAAACTATACTGCTAAAAGACTTAACACATTGTATGAATTAATCATTAGATAAATGCCCTGATAAGCTGAATCCATATTACACCTTAACCCTCTGAACCTTAAATCCACCAGTGGGTTTAAAAACATGGTATCTACAAAAAAAGAAGAAATTCCAAATGAAATCTTTTATCACAACCAATGAAACTGTACAACCAGAAAGAATTATTCCATTTTTATTTCACATAAACAAGTTGCATGAGATCCTGTAAAAAACTAAAAGTTTTATGCTTCTTGTTGCAACTGAGAAGCCATGACTCAGCGGTTACCAACAGTCGCATGACAAAATATCTTTCTCTTTGGCTGAACTGCAGGAAGTGTTTACACGGGGCAGAGAGGAGACGGGTATGGTAATAAATTAGGAGTTTAAAAGGAAAATTATACAGTCTTGATCATTAAAATAAAAGCGGCACGGCTCAAAAACCGTAAACAGAGGAGCCAATTGTCAGCAAGTTGTTAGAGAACACACATCTATCCTGGTGAAACTTTCTTCCACAGCTGATGTAGAATGAAAAAAGTAGTTATAATTCACTAGAAAAGCACTCGGTCCCGACTAGCTCGGCCGTCGCCTGGGATCGATCCGGCGACCTCTGTCTGTACAATTGAATTGCAATTGCAATTGTACAGACTCCTTCAAAACAATCCTGGATCCAGACGGTGATCCGGATCACCTCCAAAATCTAATCGTTTGTTACTTCTGCTCTTCCGGACATCCTGTAAAAAATTTGGTGAAAATTCATCCATGACTTTTTAAGTTATGCTGTTAAAAGACAAACAAACAAACAAACAGACAAACAAACTCCGGTGATTACATGACCTCCTGGCGGAGGTAATGATATTATAACTGTATCATACTCCACAGAAGACATTACTGAGTTTTCTCTACTTCTAGTCATAGTTATGTCGTCTCCATAAACAGTTCTGAGGAGTTAAGAGGGTTAATGAGATGTTTAGACATTCTGAGAAATATGGTTGCTGGCTTTCTTGAAAGCAAGTAACAGTAAATGAAAAAAAATCTAAATTTAAAAAAAAAAAGCCACTGAGGGACTATTTCTTCTCAGAGCCATGACTTAGAAGTATCTGCTGTTTTCCTGGAACCTCGCAGTGACATCAGGTCCCAGCTAACAGATCAAATCACACAACGTGCCATTTTTACATCTTCTTTGTTTTGAGACTAAACAAATGACATTCAGCATGTCATGTTGTTCTTGTTTAATGCTGTTGCTGCTGTTTTGTTTATTCAAGAGTCTCTTAAAAATTACTTCTGATGTAAGAACCCATGACCAGAACTCTATGGCAAAACAAGACATCGAGCTTTAATTTTGGGATTCTTATGTGTGCATTTTTTAGACCAAGTGCAGTACTATGAAACTTCATAATTTTTCAGAGTTTGTGCAATATGCTAAACTTAACATCAACAGACTGAAGTAGAGGACGTAAGGGATGAAGTTCCCAAGCAGCCGACAGCTCATGTTTGCAAAAAAATGTGATCAAGCCTTGTTTGATAAAGTTCTCACTTGCTATATAAAAGTAGTCTGATTAAAAAATACAGGAACTTTATGCTCATTTCCGTGTAAAGAGGCCATGCACCCACCAGGGTGTAGAAAATAAAAGTGATAGACTGGTTTATTATTCACATTTGCAGAGGATGTTTGCCATCTCTCAATGCTCTGCATATATTATGAATTTAAATGTAAATCTCTGTGTTAAGCTAGTCTAAAGGGATACTAGCTGTAACGTCAGATTCATGTGCACTTTACAGACATAGAAGTCGTATTCAACTTCACATTGAATTATCAGCGAGAAGGCTTTTAAATGCATTAAAAAGACACTAGATTGTCAGCTGTTCTTTATATGATGCAGATGTTGGGTCAAGGTTCTTTCCAAAAAAGAGAAATACAACAGTCATTTAAAATCTACCTTAAAAAAGCTTAAATAATAAGGTTAAAACTCCTAAAATATTTAATGTTGTGTAAATATACTGGAATAATGTTCATTTTAAGGTTAAAATGCGACTATATTACACATGAAACGCAAATTTACCAGATTAAGCTGAATATTAACAGTAGAGGAATAAAGAACAATAAGACTGTCCTTGCAAATTTGCCTGATAAGTTTTCATATTAAGGATAAAACTCTACAATATTACATTGTATAAATTTACTGGCTGACATTTTAAGGTTAAGACGCATTTTTTTAAATGTAGTTTTACCTGACTAAATGAAATATTTATAGTGGTATATATAATATATCTAATATTTTAAGTAAATCTCACACATTTATGCATATTATTCAAAATTTTATTTTCAAAATTTCATTATTACTCTTGATGTATACTTTGTGGAAGCTGTGAATCATCATTTTAATAGAATATTATGATAATGTTTTGATTGTTTGTCGTGCTGATATAATAATGACAGCCATTCAAGCCTTTTAAATTCTGGATAAACATTAATTTCAAAGATTATGCACAAGTGTATTGCTGAATATGTTCTTTTTTTTTTTTAAATTTAATTGAAATGCAGGTTATGCACTCTGACCTACAGCGGCGGCTCATTCCAGGTTTTGAATAAGCCTGATAAAAAGTGAAAAAGCACTGAAAGGCAGACAACAAACACGCTTTTGAAAACACGTCTAATTAGCTACTTCTGCACTGAACTGAATGTCACTGGCATTTACTGTTTTTATTTTAAAAAACAAACACCAGTGAATGAATCGCTGCCTTTGTTCTGGTTGCATCAGGAGGGGGAAAAAAAAGAAAAATATCTCCTTTCTAATAAAGCACTGCAGATTCACAGTTTAATATGTGAAGTTCTGAACTGAAATGTAATCAGTGGGTCAGCTACCAGAGGCCAAAACAAGCACTTTAACAAACTATAAAAGGGCACGCGGTTGAGTTTCGGGGTTTTATGAAGACTCCTCTTCAGTCTCCACTGGCAACCTTAACCCAACTGGACAAGTTGGGTTAAAGCTTGTAAATGGCAACATGCCACCTCCTGCCGTGGCGGCTGTTTGGCATGCCTCTGCCGCTCTGCCTAACAAGCGCTGCATTCTTCATTAAGTATTTCCACATTCCTGAGTTTACTTGAAGTTGAATTTCTACTGGAGGCGGGAGGAGAAAGCCGCTTTCCTCCCTCTCTTTCTCTATAAAAATCTCTTTTTTCCTTTCTCTCTTGAGCCATCGTCGGATATGCAGAAAGGC
This sequence comes from Acanthochromis polyacanthus, assembly GCF_021347895.1. Classification (NCBI taxonomy): domain Eukaryota; kingdom Metazoa; phylum Chordata; class Actinopteri; family Pomacentridae; genus Acanthochromis; species Acanthochromis polyacanthus. The sequence goes on from NC_067128.1 coordinate 6,571,060, forward strand.
GATGGGAACTAACTGCGTCTCTCAGGCCGCAGTCATCAGACCTGGTTAAATGTAATTACTGCCAATTAAAGTAGTGATGCAAAACAGAGTCAATGGAGCAGCGGTGAGCCATACAGTAGCAGAAATGGAAATAGAGGACAGCGGTCTTGTTAGAATTCGAAGAAGAAACTAATGTGGAGTAAATTGGGCTTGTCTCTATGAGGTACTGACTGCTAATGTGAAAAATGAAACTTTTTTTTGCTTTTTAAATCTCCAGGAGCCTAAATATAAACTCTTGATTGCTCCTTACCCCTTGAAGTCAAACATTGGGAAACGAGATTAAATTTAAGCTCACAGATGATGAACTGTTACTCTGGAATCTCAGCAACACCTCCATCCTCCTTAGTTGGTTTTCGATTTGTGTTGTCTCTGGACGAGCGCTGCCTGTCTGTAGGTGTGTCTAAAAGCCCATTGTGTGTTTGGCCGTGGACATTGTGTGTGATAAATGGAGGGGCAGACGTCAGCAGCCTCTCTGAAAAGGGCTGCAACCCCTCACTTCCTCCTGGTGATGGAAATGGGGAAATAATGAGGGCCAGTTCTGCTCCTTGTGTGTGTGTTTGTGTTTTTTGTTGCCTTAGTGTGTGTTTGTGTTTGCGTGTTACTGGGGTGAGGAGTAATGAATCTCCTCTTCATCCTCTCCCTCAGACAGTGGCGTCTGCCTCAGCCCATCGCCTCTCTAATTCATCTCCCTAGAAAACAGGCAGGCCACAGAGCAGCGATCTAAACAACAACACCTAGAAACCCACCATTAGAGTTGGAGGCAAAGCACCGCTGACATGATGGAGTTCTTCTCTGGATGCAGCCTAATGACCTTCTGTTTCGTTTGGTCTGGCCAAAGATCACCTCAGGATGGGAGAACATTGCTCAGTGATGACCTGAAGGCAGTTTCGTTAAATAACAAAGTAGAGCATCCACGCCTCTGCTAATGTCACAGGTTCATTTTTCAATTAAAACCACATCTAAGAACATATTTATATGAAGAGAGTTTTTTTCTTTTTAAATCTTTCATTAAGTTTAAATGAATGTATTGGATGTTGAAGGTGTGTAGTTGGGGGGGGGGGGGGGGGGAGAATTAGTGAACAGGTACTGACTAAAATGTGTTGCAATACTGCATCAAATAAAAAAATAGATTTCTTTCTTTAATGAACTGCTGTGTTCCAAACAGCAGGTCGGCCTCATGCTGTTTGATGCTAGATGTGATGTCTGATGTAAAAATGCATGCTGTATTATTGGGTTTTGAAGCCCATTTTCGAGAACTTTGATCTTACTTCTAAGGGTGTTCAACATTGGAGTCCAGCAGCATGAGCATTAGCATCAGCATCAGCATGGATATCTCCATCTTCGGCTTTTGTCTTCCGTTTATGAACGTGAGAGAAGTGAAGTGAAATCCCAGTATTCGGATCTCAAAATGAATATTCGGACACCACCACAACAACCGAATATTCAGATATTCGGGTCCAGCAGAAATTTATTTTTAAATTTTTTCATGGGTACATAAAAATTGGAAATAATGAGAACATTTTTTTGTTTTTATATCAAGATAAAACATAATCTCATGGTACTCTCAGCTTGTGGAACAAAAGTCAACATTTGAATGTTGGAGGTCTTAATGGTGCCATTAGTCACTTTCACTTAAGATCAGTTGCAGTTACTTCTTATTACCTCCGCCAGGAGGATATGTAATCACCGGAGTTTGTTTGTCTGTCCGTCTGTGTGTGTGTGTCCGTGTGTGTGTCTGTTTGTCTGTTAACAGCATAACTCAAAAAGTCATGGACGGATTTTCACCAAATTTTTACAGGATGTCCGGAAGAGCAAGAGTAAGAATCGATTAGATTTTGGAGGTGATCCGAATCACCGTCTGGATCCAGGAATTTTTTGAAGGTCTGGCGGCCATCTCTCAACTGTCCTTCGAACTTCAAAAAATTCCTGGATCCAGACGGTGATTCGGATCACCTCCAAAATCTAATCAATTCTTACTCTTGCTCTTCCGGACATCCTGTAAAAATTTGGTGAAAATCCGTCCATGACTTTTTGAGTTATGCTGTTAACAGACAAACAGACACACACACGGACACACACACACACAGACGGACAGACAAACGGCATGGCGGAGGTATGCGCTCTCCGAGTGCTTTTCTAGTTTCCTTATTGTATTATTGTTTGACTTAGCTTTCATATTACCCTTTGTTAATGCACACAGCTTTTCACTCTGTGTTTTCTTGCATTTTCTTTCACTGTTCGGTTAAGTTTAGGGATCAAAACTACTCGATTAGCTTCAGATAAAATGCCCACCAGCCTGCTAGAAAGTGAAGGAGGTCCCTAAGACCCATATCTATGGAGTTGCAAGAATAACGGGCCATTTAACTGGCTGATAACGTCTGAAGAGTCAACAGTTTAGGCTGCTGAATTTAATTTCTCCTTGGTCTTCTTTGGTAGCAACACACAAACCAAAGCTCTGCATGTATTTGTTTAACATCGGTCTTCTGCTGGTTTTTGCCTCAGGACTTCTGTCCTCCAGAGATTCCTTCACAGATAGTCATTAAATACAGTTTCACTCAAGAATTCACTGTTTTACAGCAAGCGGAACTCCAGATCAATATCATCATTATTTATTTTGATTTATACTGGAGATTTAGGGATTATAATTGGGGTTTTCTTGTCCATATCCGAAAACACAGTCTAAATAATAGCTAGCTGTCATCGCCGCCTTTTCTCGCCGGCTGTTAAAAAACAAAAAGCACATCCGAATGGAATTCTACAAGAGATAATCACATAAGCATACACAACACAAACACACTGTAGAATGTTTTAAGCTCCTGATGGTGAGAAAAACAAAAGCGAGAGACGAGGTTGACTCCACTGCTCTGATTAAGGGCCCCTCCCCAGAGCAAGTCCTTGAAAGAGTAATGGGCAGTCGTGAACTGGCGTTACCTCCATTAACCACACCAGCAAACATTTACATAATGTACACATAATGTGCTGATTCATTCTGTCCTGATTCAAACAAGCCTCAGATAACTCACCGTCGCTGGATCACACCATTCATCACCCCAGGTCATTTACATCCAAAAGCACTTAACAGGCTCCGCACATATATCTTTGTCTACATACATTATGGTATCTTTTCAGAAAATTGTATAATACATCACTTTGTATCACAGATTTGCAGATTACATCATACGGAGATACTGAGATGGAGGCTGTCAGCCATTTCTGGATCCGTTTTCAGTCCACAATTGATGACAAAGATGTCATGTGAGGTTTTGTGCAGATGCTATGTGGGCTTGTGCAATGCATGAATCCAGCAAAGGGTTGAATATTTTACAGCCCTTTAGCATAATGGTTTAAATTCTCCGTATGTCTGGCTATCTTAAAGCTGAAGTAGGCTGTATTTTTATGGCGCCATTTGGTGAAGATTCCAATAGAACCTTTCAGGATATTGTAAATCAAGTGGTCTGAGAGCAATTTAGATTCATCCTTACGGCTCTCTTTTCAGGCTTTTCAGAAGACCACGTCTTTTCACCTGTATCAGGTGAGGAGGAGAAAGGTCTAGAATGGGTAGAGGATGTGATGACTGAAAAGGTGAAAAAGTGGACTTTTGCTCAGGAAAGTGGAATTTGAGTGGTGTTTGAAGCAAAAAAAATTACAATGGACTTTTGGATTGCATGCTTGAAGCTGAGGACACAGAGAGGAGAGCTGCAGGACCTGAGCTGCATTTTTGTATTTTCAAATTTGGGCTTTTTAATTTGCCATTTCCCAATTTTTTTCCAAAAAAAAAATAAAAAATGCAACAGCAAGGTCATGCCATATGATTCCTGTAACATAAAAGAAGTGGAAGCAGTGCTAACATAGCACTTGAGAAAGCAATAGTAGAAGCCACGGTTTTTGTCTAATCTTTGTAGCTTTGTGGATAAACTCAATTCCAGTGGTGATACCTAGAATCTCTCTCTGGTTATTGAACCCCTAAAAATACATTTCTGTGTATCAAAAATACACATTTAAAAGAGTTTTTCATGAAAATAATCTCTTCCTTTCTTGAAATGATGTAAATTTAAGTTTAACATTGTTAAACACACCAGCTCACCTACAACTCTTCTCAAACACTGTAAAACTACTCTAAGCTGCACAATGGCAAGTGAACCAGACAGTGATTCTGAAGAAGAAGAATAACACAGCAAGATTGATTCTTTAGGTTTGTTACATGTAAAACCCTGAAAGTCTGAATCTGTTGTTGAGACTATCATCCGTAAGCTGCAGTTTCAAGGTGAAAATACTCAGCCTTGGTGCTTATTCCTCTCATGTGTCCTCTAGCACATAAAACACACCACACAGACATGTTAACAAGGTAAAAAAGAAGAAAAAAAAGATCACCACCTTAAGGGGGCTTTAGTCAATGACCAAAAAGGGACTTTTAAAGCAGCTACCACTGAAATGTCATAAACCCAACTATTCATGTGAACAGACACATTTATTGGGCATTAAATCTGGTTCTGCAACCAGGAATGATGTTGACTGCTTTTTTTCGCTCACAAGTTTTCAACAAAAACACCATATGGACATATTAACAAGGCAGAAATCTTGATTTTCACCAGAGGGGGTCTTTAAAGCAATAAAAAAAAGCCTTTCAAATTCCACATCTCTTTCCAGAACCAGTTCCTGATACAGTGGAGACGAATGGATAACACTCAAAATTATGTGTCTGCTGTCACAGTGGAATTAATCTTGTGCATTGTGTTTAAAAGGTTTCCCCTTGTCTCTTTTGTCTGTGTGTATTTGCATCTTTGGCTGCATTTCAAATTGCAATTTTATTTCCTTTCTGATTGTCCTGCAGCTGCTGCATGCATAAAATTAGGACATTCTACGTCATCATAAATTTGCAGCTTAAACTTTGACCGTCTTGCTCATATATCCATCACAGTCTGTTGTACGAAATGAGCAATGAGTCATCGGTGTGTGTCCCCTCGGGGCAAAAGATTGCTTAGACTGGCTCGAGACAGCATGACGTAACTGTGTAGAGGATTGTGGGTCAGAAAGGCATGCTGGTTTGCATACTGCATATTGTAGTTGGATGTGTCTGGACATCTTGGTATTTCTGACCTACTGCATGTGACATATAGTGTTTTGGGGCATACAAAGTCATTTTCTGGCTGTATTTTTGAATTGGTATCAAATGCACCCTTTGTATGGGTGTGGCTATGTGGTTCTTACTTACAAGTACACAGGAGTGAGCCTGGACAACAAGCTGGAGTGGTCTACAAACACTGAGGCTGTCTGCAAGAAGGGCATGAGCTGGCTCTACTTCCTCAGGAGGTTCAGGTTCTTCACTGTATACAACCGCATGCTCCTGATGTTCTATCAGTCTGTGGTGGTGAGCGACATCGTCTTTGCTGTGGTGTGCTGGGGTGCAGGCATCAAGGCAAAGGATGCCAAAAGACTGAATAAGTTCATTAGGAAAGTCCTGTCTGTTGTTGGTTGTCAGTTGGTCACCCTGCAGAAGGTGGCGGAGCAGAGGATGCTGACCAAACTGCTTGTCATCATGGGGTGGGAGGTGTTGTCCAACAGTACAGGAGGTCATTCCTCCCCACAACAATAAGACTTTTCAAATAGGTCTACATCTACCAGATCACAAAAGGACTCTAACACTTGGGCTACTGATGAAACCACTTCACAACCTGAACACTTTGCATTCTAAATGTCACTACTTGGCCAAAACAAAGTTGCCACTTGGATTTAACGAACCAAATAAGTAAGAGCCTTCGACTGGATAATTACTGCAGTGATGAATACTCTTCAGCTGCAACAACGTATTTAACCCTAGCTGATGCAGTGAGTAGCTTCTCATTTCTTAAACATCCATGTTGGAAGATATACTCTGTTGTAATGGAAAGGATGTTAATCTGTCTCAGAAGGGTCAAATTATTGGCCTGCATCAAGCAAAGAAAACATCTACAGAGATTTCTGAAACTACTAAAATCAAGTCAAGAACCTTCCAACGCTTTACTAAAACCTGAAAGGTCAGTGCTGAACCATCATTTCCGAGGAACAAATGTGGTCTGATGAGTCCAGATTTATCCTGTTCTAAAGTGATGGGGGCATCAGGGTAAGAAGAGAGGTGGAAGAAGTGATGCCCTCATCATGGCTAGTGCCTACCAGCCTGTGGGGGTTAGGTTTATGATCTGGGGTTGGTCAGGTTCAGCAACATTATGTTCCCAAAGAATGAGGTCAGCTGACTGCCTGAATATACTGAATGACCAGGTCTTTACATCAATGGAGTTTCTCTTCTTTGATGGCATGGGCGTGTTCCAAGATGACGATGCCAGGATTCATGGGGTACAAATTGTGAATGAGTGGACCAGGGAGCATGAGACATAATTTTCACACCTAGATTGGCCTCCACAGAGTCTAGACCTCAGCCCCATTGAGAATCTTTGGGATGTGCCGGAGAAGACTGCACAGCAGTCCGACTCTCCAATCTTCAGTATAAGATCTTGGTGAAAAATGAATGCATCTTTGGACAGAAATAAATGCTGTGACATTGCAGAAGCTTGTCAAAACGATGCCATAGTGAATGAGTGCTATACTCAAAGCTAAAGGCGGTCCAACAACATATGTGTGTGACTTTTTTTGGCCAGGCAGTTTATTTTGAAACTCATGTGCACCTACTTATGTAATTTGCACATTCTGTTCATTTTTCACATTTCTGTGTCACCCATGCATATTCTCTTGATTTTTTTCTATATTTTCTGTATTTTTATCTTATTTGACCTCCACAACAAGTGAATTTCCCTCCGGAGATTAACAGTCTTCCAAATGTGGCAAATCACCTGAAACACCTGAGAATCATCTTCTAGTCATCCAGCTGCAGTATTTAAACCCTGTCCCAGTATTCCAGTCCTTGCCAGATTGTTCTGCCAGCACCGGTGGTAACATCATCGGCCAAAACTCTGCTTGCAGGTTGCTTCCCGGTGTTTTGCTTTCATTGGAACTCGAGCTGGAACCTTGTGTCTGACTTTCCCGTCATCTCCAGTTATCTCCTCGCCAACCTACTGCCACAACCAAACTCGATGTCAGTCGCCACGTGCAGCCTCTACAGTCTCCAGAATGTCATTCAGCCACCTGTCCGGCCTCTCGCCACGCTTCCCTGGATCCCCACGCCAGCTCACTGCAGCAGCCTGTCCTCCAATGTTTATAATAAAAGCTGTGCTTCTGAGTCAGTCTCCTGCATATGAAGTCCAGAAATCTCATTACCTGTAGCATCTATAGGTTTCCTGGGAATGTTTTCTGCTGCAGAAGCAGTCTATAGGAATGAGGTCAGTGGAAATCTGCATTAGTGTTGTACTGGGAACAATCTCTACTCTCTGTGCTGACAATACGAAGTCCAGTCTAATCAGAAAGCTCAAAATATCCGCACCAAGTTAGTGTTGTCTTGGATTATGTGTGTGTTATTTTACTTGATTTCTCACCTGAGGAAGAGATGTCTCTGTGTTTTTTATTATTACCGTTATATGCAGGAACAGTGGCTCATTTTTCAGTTTTAACAAGGTTCTCTCCATTTTGATCGCAACTGCTACAAACGAAGACAAGCCAACTTTCAACTCCTAGTTTGAGTAACATTTGTGTGTCCATGTGTCCAATTATGTTGATCTTCACATTCCTGCTATGTAATGTTGAATTTTCAATGTTTCAACTAAATGCAAACATCACAAATGAGATTCAATTTCCCCTACAAACAAACCCAAGACCAAAAAACACTAACTAGCCTGGATGCCACAAGAGTCTATTGAGAAAAAGCTCATTTTAAAAGTAATTTGGGTGAACTGACCCTTTAAATCGCCTGGGAGGGGAGAGGCCACTGTATATTTGAGGAGGGGAAAGGTCCTACAATACAATAATAACCCAAATAATTAACATACATCATCCCATATATGCTGTTTGTGTTGTTGACAAAATGTTTTTATTGGAAGAATTCTACATGTTGACAAAAATGTGCATGGAATCAATTACAATGTGTTTGTCTGCTCCAACAGATGCTATGAATGTTAACTCAGCTAACTAGCCTGCTACCAGCAGCAGCTAAGCATTATTTCCAAGGGGCTTATTATTTTGTCAGGTTACAGGCGCATCCATTTCTTTTGTTACCAGTCCATTAAATAGCATCTTGAGTTGTTGCCACAATGCGCCTCTTACCACCGCAAATAATAGTGGGAGTACAACAAAAGTTTTCCTCACAAAAAGGAAAAAAGTCCATATTTTTAGGTTGGAGGGTGATAATGGCATAAGAAAAGCAGATTTTCATCAAGCAGACTAGAGCATGAGTTCTGTTCCAGATCATTATTTTTTAGGTTGTTCACAGTTTACTTGCCTTTTCAGTCTGTGTTGGGTTTAGCCACAGAAAATACTTAATTAGTTTCAAGAAAAGGTCATGATCTGGGTGAAAACACATCCGACACATGTTACTAAGTTTCATTTTGTAGGTTTCCAGGGAGACTACTCCAGCAGAAAAGTTGCATGCAATTACTCATTTGAACACAAGAGGTTGCCCATTTAATCTGGGTTACTTTCTGCTTTTCAGTGATCAAGATGGACAATAAAACACCTTCTGACCAATTGATATGTGCACAAGGACGCCTGCTGCCAATACCTATTGGCATTGAAATAGTTAATAATGACCATTTCTTGAGTGTATACCATTCAAATATAATCAAGCGAGGGGTTACCTAAAAGATTGTTCTCATGATGCAACAACAACGTAGGAACATAATCTGTGACAAATGCAAAACAAAAATTAACAGTCTGACCTCACATTATTCCATTTCCAACAATGCAAAGGATAAAGAAGTGCAACACAAAACGACAGATAATGTTGATTTTTGCCCGCAGATGACCAGCTAGAAACATTAAAAAGCCAACCAGAGACACTTTCAAGCAGCTACACAGTACTATCCAGGGTTTACAAAGCATAGCAGATAAAATAGAGGAGAAATAAATACTTAAATATATTATGACAAGACGGTCTACTCGTTAGCAATTGTATCTTCCTCCAATCTGAGTCATAACTCAACCTATTGAACCTGCCTCCAGCACCTGCTACTTCCAAATGAATCCACTAATCAATAGGCTCCCCTGAGATCTCCATCCCACACACTTCCCTCTGCATACACCCAAATATATTACCTAATCACTTTAGAGAGGCCTCTCAAAGGTATAGGATGCAAGCACTGAGTGCAAACAGCAGTATTGAAGGGATCTAGGAGTTAATAGAACCTGCAAAAGCCTCAGTCAAAGCTCACTTTTTTTTATCAGCATATCGTATCCGTCTGTGAGCCAACTTTTTCCTGCAGAATGCTTCTTCTGCTCACATTCACTCAGGCACCTTGCAGCGGAGCAGCACGAATTAGACACCTGATGAGATAGGAAGCGCCACTTTCACTGACCGACTGGATAAAGCAAAGCCAGCACGTCCGCAGAACAAACACCATCAGCCGCCGTTTGGTCTCCGAGCTCCTTCATGAACTCCATCGAGGGAAGGCAAACAAAAAAGCAGACACTTCCCCAAGCCGACCTCGCCCCACATGCTGATGCACAGTGTTGCACAGCTGAGGAGGCGTATGCCAAGACAAGTTAAGCCTTTGACATGTTTGTGTGAGTCAGGACCTTACTGGTGGAGAGTGTGTTCATGCATAAGCATGTGCTTGAACCCAATGGGCAGCCGCTATTTTTGTTTCTTCTCACATGCATGAGCACACAAAGAAATGGACACACACATTCACACGTCTCGAATCTAGATGAACGCCGTTGTTGCCAAAAAATTATTCAAGCTCAGACTTGAGCCCCGTGTGTCGACAAACACACACAAAATCCACACACCCAGTATCCTCATTAAAATTCTCTGGCTTCTGCGGCAGCAGTGTGGAGTAAGGGCTGCGTAAGTCCCTCCACAGATAACACAGAGAAAGCAGGCTATTGTCTTATTCTAATCCTTTTGAAGGAATGTAGTGAGAAATATCAGGAAAGAGGGAAGATGTGTGTGTGTGTCGGCTTCAGTGAAATGATATCTACAGCCCAGTGGGTTGTTTTTCACAAAATCCACAGCACCCGATTCTTACAATTTCACAGCTACTGTCAAACGGGCAGTGGCTGACTAGGCAGACAACATCAATATCATCTGCACAACATTAGCATATGGACAAACAGTACAGTGGCTCTCTTCTCTCCTGTTCAATCTGTAAAAACATACAATCAAATGCATGTCTGTTTTCTTCTTCCCTGCACTGCATCTTTTCAATTTATTCACAGTTGAAGAGCTCGTTCAGAGTCTCTCAAAGAGAGTTTTAAAGTGGTCCTTTATCAAAGCCTGTTCAGTAAATGCTGACCTGGACTGAGCAGGTTTAAGGCACAGCAATTTGTTTTCCATTTCGCCATCAGCTGAGATTCTTTGCTTTCACTCCCTCTGACTTTATTTGACAACCTGTATATTTGGGCAGCAGTAAATGACTTGTGCTGAGCGATAAATCGTGTTTTAATCATTACTGCAATATGAAAATCGGTGACAAACACATTGCAAAAGACTGCAGGAAATGAAGAAGAAAAATTATTTCATTTACACATGCCTCACAGGCAGCAGGTAAGCATTTGACCAATCAGATGGAGATGTGGATGCATGAGGTTTGGATTTACACCATTTGGCTGATGAGATGAACTCCGTCAGCTATCAGATTAACTGATGTCCGTGTGGTGGCGACTGTGAGGTTTGCTGAAGAGAATAAATATGCAGAGTTGTTTTTGTCGGGTTTAGAAGAGAATACTTCAAAGCGAGCAGCGCAGGAAATTCAACTTTAATTTCTGATTTCATTTTTTATGCTTATCCAGAGTCAGGTCGCTGAGGCGAAGCAGGACCATTTTCTCTCCAGCAACATTTTCTAGTTTCTTCAGTGGTATTCCAAGGCCAGATGAGATACGTAATCTCGTCAACAAATTATGGGGTGTCCAACCAAACCAAAAATTCACCACCTTTGTACAGTGGAGTGGCCCACCCCCAGGACCAATTAGTCTTTTAGCAAAGAGACTAAACGAACCATGATTCAAATACCCCAAAGAATCAGCAAACACCATGCTTGCAACGGGGGAACCAGAGTCCTGTGCCATTTACTCAGTAGAATCATATTCAAAACAATTGATTTTATGTCTTCATTCAGTGGGTAAAGTCTATTCAGGGTTTGGTGACTGTACTTGTAGCAAACCCATGGAACAGACAAAGGCACAGCAACTTGTATAGGTTATATGCACACTAGCAATTTATTTATCACAACTCACATCATCGTCACAATGCAGAAAGATGCTATCACACTTTGCAGGTTTTCTTACTAAAAGTTACACTACTATAAAACTGAAATCTTCATTATCATGTTTTCTCCCAGATAATGTTTGAGACGGATCATTTCTAATCACCATATCTTCACCATTTATTTTGTTGCCTAACTGTTACCTTTCCAGGCAGGAGTTGTTAACCCTGGCAACGCAGAACATCGAGAAACTTAAACTACATTGTGAAAGGGTCACATTTTAACCCAAACCGTGGCATTTCGAAACAGCTACTGAAATGAAATTTAAAACCAGCATTAATGGTCCCGCACAAGATACAAACTCCATGCTTTTAGGTGAAGGTCCTATTGTAGACTCCACCTTTCCTTCCCAGCTTCCTAACATAAAGTTTGTGCCTCCTTCAAACAGGAAGTTTTTCATAGTATAGGGGTTGAATACCCCTGGGGTCAGTAACTGGTGGTCACGATCCAGATCCAGACCCAGATGCTGTCTCATATGGACCAGGACCTGTAATCAGTAAATAGTAACGGGATTTTAAATTTGACGAGTCGCTTCTATTTTACCGGCGCAGCTTTTACGTTAATTACATACGAGTTCAGTCATCCCACGTGACGCTACTCGGCCAATGAAGTCTCTGCATTGCAGGCGCTAAACATCGCAGCTCTGCTTTCAGAAAAAAGATGAGAGCTGAGGGACAGACAAAAAAAAAAATAAGGAAAACGACACAGAGAGGAAGACGATAGGAAGATGCTTTCTCAACTGTGAACATAATCAAAACTAAATATCGTTCCAGACTCACCAATGAGCTCCAGATGTGTTTGAGAACGGCCCTGACACCATTCAGGCCACAATTAAAATCCTGGCATTAAGCTGTAGCTCAGTTCTTCCATTAAGCAGCAGGGGATATAAGATGAGTGATACAAGAGAGGAAAAAATGCAAAAGTGTTTACATTTTTTGAGATTTAGGTACTGTTAAAGATGTATATAAGCTGGTTCAGGTTGTTCAGTCATTATTTTTCCAAGTTCTGCACTTTATTTTAAGATGTACAGCCTAATTTAAAAGTTATTTATTAATAAATGTTGTCAAAAAACTTTTGAGCCGTACTAAATGTATTTAATTTGACGGTTAGTTATTGATTACAGGCAGACTCTAATAAAACTACCAGGTTACATCAACATATATCACACTAATTCAAGTAAGACATTATGATGTTCCAAACCTTTGCTTTAATATATTTTATCTGACTGGACCTCTTTGAATTGTAGTTGAATACCCCTGTACGATAGCATCGTCTTCACTACCAGGGACAAAATGCGTTTCTTTCAAAATACAAATGAGAAAGTAGTTTAGTTGTATAGCAAGGTAATTTCTTTGAGAGGGGGTTGTGAGAAGGCTTAATTGAGTTGTATTGTTTATCAGTACAACTGCGACTAACAATTTAGCTGTCTGACCGAGAGTCTGAAATCAAGTAAAGAACAGAAGAACTGCATATTAGCCGAGACTGACCCAGTAAATACTTGACCGTGTTTCTTGCTTCAAAATTTACTTGATTGTCAGAATCGTTGCTTATTAGCATTCTGTTGAATCTATTCATCAGCTAATATTGTCAGCACATAATCACACCATCGGGACCTGTTTTGAAAACTCAAAATCGCGGCCATGAGTCACTGGAAGAAAACAGCATACATTTATTGACCATCCCAGTGAACACACAGAGCTCCAAAACTTCCTCCTAACAATTTGTTTGTTTTCTTTTTTTTGGTTGGTCACTTCAGCGGACAGCTCGCCTCCAGGCCAAATCTCTTAGATATATTGTGCCGGCAATTGGTCAATGAACTCTCAGAGGCTGCAATGAGCTGCCCCTGCAGAACTCCTAAGCCCTGCTCGATCAGTCACTCAATGAAACATTAGATTGTGCAGCAAAATTAATGCAGCCGAAATTAAATGAGAACACTGAAAAGTCTCCCCTGTAGGAAGAAGAAGTGAGCATCTTAAGCTTAAAATCGATCAGGGTAGGAGTTTGGCAAGGTTCTTTATTAACTTTGCAGAGGACCTTCCCCACAGACCTAACGGCGGACACACACAACTGAGGTGTCAGCAGGTATAAAATGTGCTTAGATGGACTTCTGAGCTTTGTAAATACGTTAGCTTTGAGCCGGCTATAGCTAATATCAGCTCCTCCGGGCCGCAGAGGTCAGTTATTACCATTAATTATCCCGTCCTGATTTTGTCTGCTGCTCACAGACAACTCGAAAGAAAACTTTTACTCTGTCTGCCTGCCTGTCTGGTTATCTGTCTGTATTTATATGGATTTACCTAGCTACATCTAGCTACATCTAATGTTTCCTTAATTTTTCATTCAGTTGTATTGAACAGGCTGAGGCTGCCTTATGAAGAACGAGCACACTTACTGATCTAATAAAGGCCAACATATGAAAAGAATCTTTAGTGCTTGTTTTGAAAATTGAAAACAAGAAGCTTTATTCCAGGAAGCAAACACACAAGAAACCAGTTAAAGAAAACAACTATAGAAAGCCTCTTAAACCCGAATCTCGTTCCTGAGAATGTCTTCCCTCTACAGCAGAAACAATAAAAAAACATTACATCTGCTCGCCTTATTTTTTTAAGATGGGACGTGATGCGAGGTGCATTTGAAAGAGAGCATAATTCAAGGTTTTGTTGTTGGGAGGTCCAGCACCAAAACACCGATTTTAATACTAATTAAAAATTGTAGCTGCAAACCACTAAAAATAGCATGCAGCACTGCAGAGGCCCATCAATTAAATTCACCCCCAGGGGACAGCTATAACGTTGCTCTGTAGGAATAATACGGTTTGGCTGGATGTGAGGCACAACACAGCACTTGTGAAGCACACACATACTGTGCTACAAGGCCGGATGCAAGGACGCCACAAAGATAGTCATTTGAAATACTAATGTTGAGAAAATATACATGCAATATGATACTACATACTGATATACTGCATTTTTATCATTTCCACTACTATTACACAATATATAAAATGACTGCATTGCTTGCGCAGGGTGTTTATATATTAAACATACTGCGAGCACAATAAACACAGTGAGTGGATGGAGGATTACACAGCTTATAGCACAATTAGAGCTTTATGATTCACCAAACACACAGTCATTAGTTTGCCTTTAACAGCATGAAAACTCTGACCACAGAGCGCCAGATGATGAAGCTCGCCGAGAGGCCGTGCTTTCAGCTTCTGTTTCCAGCGTGTTATCTGGCTTCATTTCCACGTCTGCTCCTCCAGCTCTTTAGTGCAGCCAAGGTGAAATGGTGCACACAGGGAACAAGGTTCTGACTGTCAGCTGCTGAGATGCATTCAGCCCCGACCTCCTGCACCACTAAGGCCTTCCACAAGCTTTTCTAAACAAGTTTCAATTCCACAGCCCCCGCCGGTGTCAGTCCAAATAAACAGGTACAAGAATGTGGCTCACACACCGAGAGAAAATAAGACAGAGACATGAAAGAAAAGGGGAGAGGAGAGCCGGTTAGCTGTGTTTTCGGTGTTCGTGGGAGAGACATGGGAAAGAGAAATGCCAAGAGAGGAAAAAGAGACAGGGCACGGGTGTGTGTGTGTGTGTGTGTATGAAGCAGGGCTGGATACTGAATTACAAGATGGTGCCTCATTCATTCAAATGAAAGTTGTTCAGTCATGCATATGGGCTGTGCTCATTGCACTTTTGGAGCCCTGGAGCATGTGCAGTGGTGTCTTTCTCAGTCGAGCCAGTGGAGAGCATCACTGAGGCACATTTTTCAGGCAATGCAAACGTTGAAATGAAAATCTCTCATCCATTCTTCTGTGTTTCGGTGATGATGAGCTCCAGTTTGATTTTTGGGGAGGCTATTGAAAATGATATGAATGCAGCATCGAGCAACATTTAGCCATTTGGGATTGTCTCATTCACTGCATGGATCAGTATCTGATCCCAGGCTCTCCCACAGAAAAGCTGAGGGAATTGGCTGCGCACTGGTCTTCAACCATATTAATCCCCAAAACCCGCTGCCGCATTTGGAAGGCGTATTATCTTCATCAAAATCACAAAAATGACACAATTTTTTAGAGAGACAATCGGAAAGAACAGCTGGATATTCATCTACTCTTTGATGTATGCCACTCTGGATAAAAAAGTGTCTGCTAAACTAAATTGGAGTTTAACTTTAATTGAAGTTGTAAATTGTAAATGATCATTAATGAAACTAATCGTGTGCAATATTTGGTTCTATCAGGAAAATTAATCAAATCTTATTTTAAAGTAATATTTCGTCAAAATCCCCTCTTTCTACAGCTACAAAAAACTATCAAAAAAATAACATTTATATTAAATATATTCTGTATAAAATGAAAAATTCTGCATTTCTCTGCAACATTTCGAGGTCAAGATTGAAAGATTGACTCAGCTGTCACCAACAGTCGCTTTACAATAAATCAAGAACTGTTTGACTAAACTGGGTTGAACTGCAGGTTGTTTTCACACATAGCAGATAGAAGATGTAGGTATGAAAGAACATTTAAAAAGGTAACGCCTGTGGACACTTGGGAAAATGTCGACCATACTGAATACAGGCTTTTCCGTTTTTGTAAAATAAAAAAAATAAATAAACAAAATTTAACTTTTGCTTTTTCCTTGCTTTATGATTCATGGCATTTTAACAGCGTCACACAGCACATAAGACATTTTTGAATTCTCTCTACTTCTAGCCTTGGTTGTGGTGTTTCCATAGAAGTGCAGGACTTCATACTGCAGTGAAAAATGAGCCCACAGTGAGGAAAAATGTGACAAAAGCAAAGAAAAATGCTCAGAAACTGCTAACGGTTCAGAGGGTTAACAGAGGTGGGGTAACTGATTCGACATACATGTCAGATCAACCAGTTAGGCATCTGTAAGGGTCTGTCAGACTTTTATTTTATCATCAGAGTGTGTATGAGAGCCTCTGACTGGATGATCATGTACCGTCCAATTTGTTGTATTGAATGAATCCCCCCGAGTGGATTAGAAAGTAGTACGATAACAACAACCACACGTCTGCAGTTTCTGCAGCTGTTCGTGTCCCTGAGGGAGACTAATCCCAGCTTCAGGATTCATCCATAAAGTATTTCCTTTGGAAAACAAGGATCAACTACAACATTAAAATATTGTTTAAGCCGTCCATGTTCCGCCAAAACAGTTCTGACCAGTTGGAACACGGACCTGTCATGCCTGTAGTGTCCCGTGATGTTTGGCACTGGGGCTCTGGCTGCAGATCCTTTGGGTGCTGTGGGTTGTAGGTTGGGGTCTCTTTGGAATGGACTTGTTCCATTGAATCCTTCGAATGCTCGGTTGGATTGAGATGTGAGGAGTTTGGAGGCCGAGTCAACACCTTGGGTTTGTTGCCACGGTTACTGACGTGTTTCTGGGCAGGTTTTTGGGATGGCAGGGAAACTGTACCCTTGCCACTGAATCAAATTCAGAATCAGAAAACGCTTTATTTATGCCTGAGGGCCTGTACTTTGTCTATGACACTGTTTGAGTGAATTTTAGGTGTCAAATTAACATCTATATGAAGTTATCATTTATTATCTTTGTGGTATTTTTTATGTACCGGTGTCCTTGCTGCTGTAGAACTATTTTTGTTGATAAAGTGTGACCTGGTAGCTCAGCATGATTGCTGAAGAAGATCCTGAGGGTTTAAAGGTCTGAGGTCACCCAGAGAAAATGTGTTTACACTCCTGAAAGGTTTTTTTGGGTTTAAGAGGGACTCGACAGTTCTGCAATGGTATGGAAACTGAAATGTATTACATGAGAACGAGTATGGACAAAGGGTTACATTTACATCCATGTATACTGACCAATGAAAAGGAATTTCTCACTCTGTGTTCATTACAAGGGCTGCACAGTGGCTTGGTTGTTACCACTGTCGCCCCACAGCCAGAAGATCCCCAGTTCGCGTCCTAGCCTGGGCCTGAGATGTTTCTGTGTGGAGTTTGCATGTTCTCCCTGTGCATGCGTGGGTTTTCACCAGGTTCTCCAGCTTCCTCCCACACTCCAAAAACATGCTGAGGTTAACTGATGATTCTAAACTGTCTGTAGGGGTGAATGCGAGTATGTTTGTCTGAGTCTCTGTGTAGATCTGTGATAGACTGCCAGCCTGTCCAGGGTGTCCCCTGCCTTCACCGTGAGTCATCTATCATTATAGACAATGGATGGATGGATGCTGTTGTGCTGGATGGAGCTATTGCATTTGAGAATCTGGACGAAATCTGTTATTCCTCATATTGTACACAATATTAAATCTGCCAAATACCCAGCAAAGTGCTTCTTGTGCTTCAAAGTGCTTCTTGTTTTCCAAATTCAATGACAAATTTCCACAATTCAATGACAACCAAAATACTTTCCAGCAGAACATTAATAATGATATATAGCACTTTTTTGGCCACTCAAAGCACTTCACAATGGATCCATTATTCATTCACTCACACATTCTCACTCTGGTGGTGGTAAACTACATTTGTAGCCACAGCTGCCCTGGGGCAGACTGACAGAAGCGTGGCTGCCAATCCACACCTACGGCCCCTCCGACCACCACCAACATTCACACACCAGTGTGAGAGCAGCACTGGAGGCAAGGCGGGTAAAGTGTCTTGCCCAAGGACACAACAGCACGATTCCCGCTCTCTAGAAAAGAGTGGGAATCGAACCGTCGACCCTTCAATCATTGGACGACCCACTCTACCACCTGAGCCACAGCCACCCCAAACATTGTTTTGCCACAAGAAGATCAGTATTATTCATGCAATCTTCCAGTGGTTTAAATATTGTGGTGTTATCACTGTGCAAATATAATTTAGTGCCAAGTCAATGTTTTTGGGTTGTGTGTTTTTCAACTCACTGTGGAGCACCGAGCTTTTCAAACATTAGTTCTCGATTTTACAGGAGAAAAGCCTGAAGACTAACTGGTCGGCCTGACAATATATACGTTACTATCAGTGCACAGCCACCACTCTTTCTAAAGGAGAGTTTGGCATCTATCCACACAGTGGATGAGACAGACCAGAACAGGAATATTCTGTACACAACCCAAAAAGTAGAAATATTCTGCCACACTGCTAACACAAGTTAAAACAAACACTCATAAAAGATTTTGACACGCACATAAAATGTACTGCAAATACAAGTACATCGCCTCCAAACATTGGTCTCAATCCCTCGAGGAAACTGTTGGCGTATAAATCACAGTTCACAAATAATATACAGAGTAAACAGTGTTGTACCACTTAAAAATGCATCCAATGATTGTAGCTTTTACTGGAAAAGGATCAAGTGCATTGTGTTTAGTGCAAAATGTTCTGCTCCACTACCTCTTTCTTTCCTCTGTGACTGAAAACGATGTTTGGCAACAAATTAAGGGCAGAGAGGGGTCGTCAATTTTCAAAGATACAGCAATTTTTTCCTGGTAGCTTGGCATGAAAGAGGAATCAGGGAGTGAGGGCTACTGAGAAGACTGAAGCAGTAGTGAAAAATTAAGGAGATGGTGTAGAAACTTCTTTACAGGCACTGAGCATGCAATAGTAAATGCATCTCACGAGATTTTCTTGAAGCTGAAACTGTAAGACCCCGAGGCCTTTAACACAGCTGATTATAAAACACATACATATGTTTTTATCACATATAAACTCAGACTTTGGCTACACAAGCACCCATAAAGAGGTAGGTTTCTGAAACAGGGCGTCTACGCTCATGTCTTGCAACTCTTCAATCACTCAGGAGGTGAAATAGGACAATCAATGCCCAATCAATAAAAACAATAACAATAAATCACCATTTCCTCTGACGAATGCTAATGAACCTTCCCCGTCCGTCGTGCCGATACTTTAAAAATAGAGAGGCTGCTCTTACAGTCGATGACTGTGTCAGGATTATAAAAGTGTTTTAGTTTAATTAACATTCTCAGGAGAACGACAAAGTCTCGTTGGATGCACTACCTCCAAACAACTACTTTTCAATTGCAGTAGAAACCCAGAGCACTGCTATTTTTGGACTGCAAGTTTCATGTTGTTACATCTGTGCTCCATCTGTCTGGGTTCACACTTTGGTTTTTCTTAATTTAAAAAAAAAAAAACACTGACAAATTTAGAAATTAATCTTACGGCACCTGTTTCATTTTGTATTACAATTTCGCAGCTAGGATTTAAAATCGACTAAATGCAAAGGTTACATTTTATAAGCTAACTGCGCTGGCAGGATGAGTTCTGGTGCACTACTAGGAGGCTGACTTTGTTGCATAATCTCAACTGTGAATGGGAAGCTTTGCAGGGTCATGGCTGTCTGGAAACTGGCCTAAAAGAGAATTAGGCAGAAGACAAAGTGACATCGTGGCCGGTCCTTAACAGGGTAACACAGATACAGACTCTGATAGTCACACCTCTGGGCAATTTACCCTTTTCAGTCATTTGGGTGTCTTTGTAAACCTGAAAAAAAAAAAATAACAGAAGGAAAAGAAAAAGGACCAAACAGCTGCAGTCTAGTAAATGTAGTAAATGTTGGGTAAAATCTTTAGTTAACCTCTAATGTTTCAATTTAAGAGACAAAAGAACAATACCCATGATGTTTCCATGTATTGGACTTACAGTAGACGTCCACCCTGATGGACTTGATGGCCGGAGAGCCGAGTCCATTTTCAGCCTTGCAGTAGTAACGACCGCCCTGAGTCCTCAGGATCTTCGCGATGTGCAACGTCTCGTTGAACACGCTGGAGTCCTGGAAGCGATCTGACACGCTGCCAGCTGTCTTTGTCCATCGGATCTGGGAAGAAAGAAAAAGGAGAGATGATTAGACTTCCAGCTCTTGTTATAATTTGTGCACACAGCCGACTGAGGAGACAAACACAGCTTTGGGTAAGAGAATAAAAGGCAGGATCACTTCAGAAAATTCTCAAATTTAAGTATGTCTTCTATTTTTTTTTCTTTTTCATAATTGCCACGAATTTTGGAAGCATGAAAAAAGGAAAAAAAGGACAGTTGGTTATAAGGACCAGGTAGAAACACTGAAAGGATTGTAATTACTCAGAATGCTCAAATGGTAATTCAACAAGAGTTGCCCCAACTTCAACAGAATGATTTATTTTTATTTAAAGCTTCGTCAGTTTTCTTCATCCTGTAAATCTATTAACATAACACTCAACACTTCATAACAAAAGCATACAGTATGAGCTACTGCAGCATAATTAATCAAATATTGGACGCAATAATAGTTTTTCCTCTTCAATTAACATGAATGACTAGAAAGAACTTAAAATGCAGTACCACTCGAGAAAATTCTCAAGTAAAAGTCTTCATTTTTTAAAAACAGATATGGCCCCCATGAGCAAAAAACGGCCTGTTGCTGATACAGACCAGATAAAAGCACTGAAGTGGTTGCAGTTTCTTTTACTGAAAAAGCTCAGATGGAAAATTCTGCCCCAATTTCAACAGAAATATTGTTTTGATTTGCATTTTTTCCAAAATTTCTATACCAACTATTAAAGAAACACCCAACACATCATAACAAAAGTCTGCCATTTGAACTACGCAACACAATTAACTGAATATTAATCACATTAATAAATTTTGCTCCTAAATTACCATGAATAACTGGACAGAAATTGAAATGCACTACCATTTGAGAAAATTCTCAAATAGAAGTCTTTATTTGGCCAACATGTACAAAAAGGCCAGTTGCTGATACAGAAAAGATAAAGCCAATGAGTTAATTGGAGTTACTTTTACTCCAGTAGCTCAGATTGTGGATGGATCTACTATTAAAGAAACAATCACAGCCGGAATCTACCCTTTGAGCTACTGCAACACAGTTCATCGAATGTCCAGCTACAATGCGATTTTCCATGATACTGACCACAATTAAATGAATGATTTGTGGTACTGAATGTAAAATTTTCATGAAACACTTAAAGCAAACACCCCATGTACATGAAATGACTTGATTTCAACTTAAATCTGACATTAGATGACTGAGGCTTCTCTTTGCACAGCCACCCAGCTGACTTCTGCTATCATGTGTAAAGCGAAGCATTTTGGGTGCAATTTTCTTCACACGCTGCACTGAATTCAGGTAAAAAAATAACCGTAGTTCAAGTTTTTTTTGGATACAGATGTGTACATTACAAGGAATACAGCACAAATTGTTCTGTCCGGAGAGTAAGAACCAATCAGGATAACTCTTCTGGCCACGATCATACTGCCCTACTCTGAGCCAGAGGAACGCTTCTGCGGTGAAACATCTCTGCGAGAGATTCACTGCCAGGAGCAGAAAGAAAGAAGTGACTCATTTTATGAAGATAACACATCGGAGTGAAGGTAGTGCTGGGTTTGCACTTACAGCTAACAACACCAGCAACCATTATCAAGCAAAAGGACTTCCTGGAGTCTGGTTGCCATGTGAGATTGCCAGGCCAACAATGAAATGTGATTATTTTTTCTGTGACATGTGACATAACCATAAGGGGGCTGCACAGTGGATTGGTGGTTAGCACGTTCGCCTTGCACCTAGAAGATCCCCTGTTCGCGTAATCAGGATCAAGCTGTGTATAGACAGTACAGATGGATGGATGGATAATCATAACGTGACATTACACTCTGGCTAATGCACAGATTACACAAGCAAGATGCATTGTATTAAGCAGTGTGAGCACATTTTATCGCCACTGAGAAGCGCCAGTGGTATTTTTTTTTCTAATTTTTGTGCTGTCTGTAGATATATAAGCTTGAATTTAGTGAACAGACATGGCTAGTGTTGATCTTTATTTCTTTAAATCTAATTCTGCAAAAGACAGATTATTTCCCAAATCAACAATCTTTTCCTTTAATACAAACGCATTATTCCTTTAATACAAAAGCATATTACTAAATATAACTATAATACAGAGCAAAAAAAAAGAAATAATGGTCCATCTAGTACAAGACTGTTTTGAAAAATGGCCATCTTCCCTCTGCAAATAAGATAAATCCAACACCGGTAGATGAAAATTAGCTTATTTCTTGTATGTTTTCTATGCCGTCTCTTGTTTTTGGCAAGATCCTGCATTTACAGCAATGCACAGTCAATTGAGGGATTAAAAATAAAACGGCTGTGATGTTCTTTCTTGCAACGCGTCAGCCTGAAGTGTTGATTTGATGGCGAAAAGTCTTCCCGTATCTTCCCTCTTTGCTCGGTTCCACACAAGACTGACCTCAGCGTGGGCTGCTCAGCATGAGTACCTTTCACTAACTGATGAGACCCAGTTAGCCCATGGCATTGAGGTGTAATGAAAGGTGAAATAGTGTTACTCTCCAACATGAGGTTATAATTGACTCTCCATCATCTCCCTCTCCTGTCCTCATTAAAGCATACAGCATGAACAGGTACTGTGACAACTCTGGCCTGGGGGCCACACAACCAGAACCGCGAAGCATAAAGTTCCATTCAATCCCTCATCCTAAGTAAGCCACAGATGGACTGGCTTTGCCTGCAGAGCCTCACATATCTCTGTGTAGGCAGGGGAAGCTATGAATTAGAATCCAATATCTCCACACTGTATGGTGATAGCATCATCTTGGATACTGATAACATCCCATTTTGCAGAGATAGCATCAGATGAAACAGGGATATCAGTGCATGCAGGGACGGGGGATTGGGTGCTATCACAGAGATTGCGTCTGCTGCTCTGGCTGTGGGGCTTTAACCATGACGGCTCCAGGTCCAGGTTATGACACTGTGAAGTTTGGTCATTTTCCCAGCAAACGGGAAGGTGGAATGAAAGGGTGGGTGGGCTGAAACCCGATAATGGCATCCTGTTCCAGAGGCTTTTTATTTCTTGTTGTTTTTTTTGTTTGTTTTTTGGAGCTTGCGGGTACATCATGACAAGAAGAAGAATTCACACGCAGCGAAAGTTTATCAGAGTGGTTTCAGATTCTCTGTTTTGCTTGGGGTGTTATTAGAGTGGTAGAAATAAATTAGCTACCCTGAAATTCAAAGACTGTGTGAGTGTTCTCTCTTTCATCGACCTCTTTCTCTGAAAAAAGACAAAGCCTGTAGTCAGAGTGTATTTCTGTCCTCTTCCTTTACACTGTACAGTCTTTAAGTGGATATATTACCATTAAAAATACATGCCCCTGAATCAACACAGTGTATTGAAAAGGCATCACTTGGATGTTTCAGATGCATCAAGAGACGCTGAAAGAAAGACTCCGTATAAAAGCCCAAACTCAGCAACTGATTGATGCTAAAGCCCCACTGTTGGAAAATCTGATGCCCTATTCCTAAAGTTAGGGACATCATGAGTTCAGCAAAACAAGCCCTAAAGTTAAATAAGTTATGAGGCATAAATTAGATTGAGCAAAGTTTTTGAATTCTGTGTCACTCTCCTACAGTGCTCTGGATTCTCCTCATGCAAATACAAAGCAAGCTGGCTTGTGGCGACCTCAGCAGAATTCAATATTCTCCAAGCTTATACCCCCAGTCATTTCCTTTGCCTTTTGTGTAAAGAGCTTTGAGTTTTAGGGAAACGCAGTATCAATAAGTGCATTGTTCGAGTGACACTAAGAAGTGGGTATTCAAATAACTCTTTATATTTTCAAAAGGAAAGCGCCCCTGTTTGTTCACAGGGGCAGCATAGCACATTATTGGTGAGCTTTCAACTCCCCCCTGCACCCTCAGGCTATTTTCATTCCTACACTCCACTGACTTTTTTACATCTGAGCACCTCTGCCCACAGGGGGAGTCCTGAAGTATGCCTGGCGAGAACAGTTTGACCCTCTTCACTCTCCTTAGCGCAATGCAAATACTCTTGATCTGAGAGGAGCTGGCGGATTTGAGCAATATGATAATTGGTCCTCGTCGCCCACTGATGATCTGGTTGGGCTTTTTTTGGGGCAATTTTTGCTGCTCCATTTACTTACAAAATTCATAAAGGTACCTGCAAGTATAAACTGGGGAGTTAGCTAAAATACCAACAATGTACCATACACAACAAAAGTGAGTACACACCTGTGCAATAGCACTTTAATGTCAACACTGTGCTACTTTACAGTAATTCCATCACTTCAAAACTCAACACTAAAGTTGCTCTTCTGTTAAGTTATAAACTAACAGTTCACTATGATGAAAATACAGTCATCCCAACAGGAAGTCAATGGACTAAGATCCAAATTTTTCATTTCTTCAATGCTTCGTATGTCCACCGTTATTTCTGATGACAGACTCAGTCCTCCTCGGCATGGAAATGCTGCACAAATT
Source organism: Acanthochromis polyacanthus (assembly GCF_021347895.1). Lineage (NCBI taxonomy): Eukaryota > Metazoa > Chordata > Actinopteri > Pomacentridae > Acanthochromis > Acanthochromis polyacanthus. The sequence continues at coordinate 6,595,706 of NC_067128.1, forward strand.
TCTGGAGATGTTCTGCCCTTCTTCAAAGACAATTTTTTTTTCAGCTGTTCTTTGCTTGAGGGGTTGTGTTTCTCTGCCTTTCTCTTTAAAAAAAACCCCAAAGGCGTTCGATTGGATTCAAGTCAGGCAACACACTTGGACAGACTTTTCAATCTTTTGGAAACTTTCGAGTGATTTTGGTCGTGTGCTTTGGATCATGATCCTGCTGGAAAATTCCATTTGTGCTAAGCTTCTGCAGACTGAGAGTCATCTTGTCAGCCAGGATTTTTGGTACATCCAGAGGAAAACATGGCTCATCTATAAATACCTTCTCACTTTTGCACTCATGCAGCTCCATATCATCACACTCCCAGGACCATGCATTCACTGTGGTAGTCCTGGTCAAGTTCACATCAAATATTCTGGACAACATCTGAGCCCAAAAAAATGCATGTTGGTCTCCTTCTCAAAGAGTTCGCTTCTAGTATTCATCAGGCTTCTTTTAACGCTCTGTGGAAAAGTTTCATTTTGTTGTTTTGTGACAAAAAGCGAGCAAAGATTCTCTGAATGGATGCCGTTCATAAAGTTGGATGTTATGCACTGTCCTTTGAAATGTCTCTTACAACTGTTACAGAAATTCAGATTTCTGCTGGTAACTCTTGTGCCAAGTCTGGAGCAGCTACAGTTTATTTTTTAGACTTAGACTGGAAAAGTAACGCACTAGAAAAGACAACTACTGCAGCTCTGATTAGTGGTACTATGGATCCGTCTTTATTTATTATGGCTGCAACTGTGGTTTTTAGTTGGCTAGTGGTCTTCCTCTGTATTCTTTTCCATCTTGGTGAAGTCTTACAATCTGATTTTTGAGTTTATCTGGAAACTCTTTTCTTTGTGGAGCCAAGATGCAGACATGGAAATAGACACAGCTGATATGCTAAAAACTAAGGAGGTTCTGGTGTTCACAGCTCATTTCAGAACCATGTTTTTGCCAACAGATTACTTGGGAATCACAGGTGTACTCAAATGCATTCCAGTTATCACAGATACTCACTTTTGTTGTCCTGTGTCTACTTTTGAGGTCTGTATTTTCAATATATTTGTGCTAAAGTGTTTGATTTTAAATTCTTGCTAGCCTAAAAATAATGCAATTATTGAGAGGTAGCACAATTTTGAATCATTCAATATTGAAGTGAGAATACAGTGGAATATACTCACTTCTGCTGTATACTGAACCATCCAGCATCTGTTTTATAGCAGAAATATATTATTCCTGCCTGTGCCTTGTGATTGCGTGCATACATTATAACCATTAAACATGATTGGAGTCTGGTTTCCATCTTTTACCACACACTGTTAAGAAACAGATATGTATCCTCACAATCAGAATAATCTGCTTTATTAAGAAAAACACATCAAAAACACGACACCACTTAGTTTCACAGGGAAAAGCAGAGTCAATACAATAATAACGCCATTCTTCCTTAAATCAGACATCCCGATAAAAAGATCAACATTTGCTCACATGGAAAGCAGAAGCTCGCCTAGATTAGTATCCAACTGAAAATCCCAGCAGCGTCTGAGACCGCACATGCTGCGATGTCACGTCAAGAGCTAATTAAAATGCGCCCGGTGTCTGTTGTTATGCAGGGATCGTATGCTGGAGCACGCGTCTTCGGTGAATCTCCCATAATGCCTGCTGTGACGTTTCCCGCTCCCCAACTACAGACTGGTTTCTAATTGCTTGCCATCATTTCTTTTAGGCACTGATGGCAGTCTGTGCTGCTCAGTGGTGCAGACAAGTGTGGCTGAGCATGACAAACAAGTGATCACACAACGCAACAGGGGGTCCAGGCCACAAATTGTGAGTGCACTCACTCCACAGGTCTATATTAGAAAATAGAGATCCTCATAAAAATTGGATGATCACATGAAAGACGCCAAGGTTTTAATGTCGGAATCAAAGAGGAAACGCACACTGACATACATAGAGCTAAAAATACAGCAGCTTTTGTTTGCTTGTTGGTGCTGAACTACACACAGCGTGTTTGACTGCTGCTGCTAAATCCACTTTTAAGAGTGTAAATGACTGTGAGTGCAGTGGATGGGGTATAGTTTAAGGGAAAACTTTGACATTGGTGCCCCTTCTGATCTTGCGGTTTGTATAGCAAACAGCGTGGAGAGAAAAAAAGCTCCATCTGCAAAAGACACCAGCACTGCAGGCTAACTGTCATGGGAGCATCCAAAACAGATCACATACTCCAATTGGTCTGTATAAAGCGAAATGTCCCAGGGACTGAGGTCAGCTTATTTGTACTCGCTGACCCGTGGTGCTGCAAGTTGAATCTGGCCAGCCAATAATTGAAACAAAAAAAAAAGAAAAAAGGTGTTTGCAATGTGGTGTTGCTGGCTGTTGGAGCCTGGTACTCAAACAAAGTAGTGTGGACATAATGGATGGAGGCCAGGGCAGAGGAGACGGGGGCAGATGGCTTCATCATCGGCGACTCTTTGATGTCTGTTCATAGCCTCAAAGACAATGAATGAGTCTGGAGAACAGTGACCATGAAAGTATGAACAGATGAAGCTGGATATATGTGGAGCTCTGCTACAAAGTCAAAGCGGGTACGACAAGGCTAAAGACAAAGGAAAGAGCTTTAAGAGTCCCTATATTTAAAAGACCTCCTTTGATTAAAATCAAGTTTTTTATCTTGTTAACGTGGTCATATGGTGTGTTTTAGACATAGACTGTATATAAAGTGGACGTAGCATCTGGCTCCAGAATTGAAGCCAACCTGGAAGTGTCAAAAACTTGCAATATCACGCCGTCTGCTAGGGTTGGCTCCAAAAAGCTTTTGCTCCATAGAGCCCAATTCATTTTTGGAAAAAATAAAATTTGATAGACTGATGTTCTACAGCTCAGGACTTTTTTCCCGTTAGTTTTCATGGTCAAAATGAGAGATCAGGTGGCCGATCTTAAAATAAATCAATAATGAATTTTAAATAAATCGTTAAAGTTGGAGGAGCCAGGGGGCGTGGCTATACTTGATTGACAGTCCCATAGACTGGTCCTGCTCGAGTTGCTCTCCGGTCCAGCTTTTTTGATGACGCTTTTTACGTCACTGGCTCCAAAAATCCAAAATGGCGACCAGGAAGTATCAAAATCCGGGCTTCATTTTCTCGGCGTTGAAACCAACAAGTGACGTCACGGTTAGTTCACGCCTGGTTTTAGATGCTTGAAGACACATAGTGAGTGGAAAAAAATAGTCAGCATCATGATGTCATGCACAACAACCCCACAGAAACAAACATAACAATACACGGGGTCCTCGGTTCACGATGTTATCAACTTATGGCGCTTTGTCATTACATCGGAACTGGTTACATGGAACAAGTTGGAGAGTGGAGAGGGTAAATATGCCATCATGTGGCGCTATAAGACATTACATTCTTCAGTTGTACGCCACCTTGGATTGTGCCACATTCACTAACTTTTTGCCCTTCATTATGGCTCTCAAATGTAAGTCAGACTCTTCTGATGGCAGCACTTTGAAGAGAAGGAGAGCCATGTCCATGAAAATGAAATTAGATATAACAAAACACTTGGAACAGGGGGAAACATCGACAAACATCGGCCAAGCTGCAAAAATAGTGCAACATATTGTCGCGACCCTCTGTGATGAATGAGTGAGACTTTATCTTGATCATTTATTGAACCTTCACACAGGCTACTGCAGGTCATAGCCAAATAACTACGAAAGCCCGATAACTTAGCTCCACAATTAGCTGCCATTCCCAGCTCTCTCTTGCTTAGCTCACACACACACCAGCACAGAGCAACACACACACACCAGCACAGAGCAACACACACACACACCAGCACAGAGCAACACACACACACACACACACACACACACACACACTACTGCAGACTCTCAGCTAATCAGAGGGAAGCTAACTAAACATGACACGTTCACTGACGTGAGGTAAATCTCGAACTGAACAATAAACATTGAAACCTCAATATTAACAACAATATCAGTCCGTTACAATATTCTGTTATCCTCTTGTGAAATGACTCACACATGAAAGTCATTGGTATTCATGACTTTTCCAAATAACGTATCGATATTGTGATGAACATCATGGCATTGTTAACATTTCGCCAGAGTTCTGACTTATGATTAAAATCGACTTGCATCAATCTGTAGGAACAGAACTTTGACGCAAGTCGAGGATCCCCTGTATTGCACATATCACTTGTATTTCAGAGGTTTTTTTTGAGTAGAAATACTGATAGAGAAGTATTAATATTGCACAGATTTGATCTATACTGCACAGATTTTACTGCAAGTGGAAGAATATTAATATTTCACAGATTCTTGTATATGTAGAAGAATTGATATCTCAGAGTTTTAAAATGTACAAAATATTAATAAATCACTGCTTGGATGTGCCGATATTGCAGCAAAGGAAGTGCAACAGCTTTTCTGGTGACTTTTCAAATTTTCATTGTGTAATTTCAAGTAGCTTTACAGTTTTTGAGATATGGTGGGTGTCCGCAGGTTTTTGGATGAAAAGAGTCACACCATTTTCCCAACACTGGATGCATGATGGCGTACAAGCAGAAAGGGTCACCATAGGTGATTGGAGGCACCTCATTACATGAACATCTGGGCTCAATGATTTAAAAGCAAACCAACATGTCAGCTCATTTAGAAACAAAACGTCACCAGAATGTGTTTCCGCCCACATTTGAGTGGATCAATACTGATGTAATTTACTTTTGATTAATTGGCATCACTCTGTCGAAATCTGTTCTCACTTTGACATTAATGAGTCTTTTTGGAATTCTCGTCAAATTAAATCTACCATAATTTAGTGTTTGAAAGCAATAAAAGGGAGAAAACATTTTTAAAAGGCACTGTAAGGTAGAGTAGACCTTAACCTAATGCAAATGAAGAGCGGGCCACGTGATATTCTGACTCACAATCTGAATGCCGACGCTACCAGAATGCATTGCATGGCTGCTTACCAAGACAATGACTCAAGCAACGGCTCCACTGTACACGTACCATTACCTCTGAGCCATTTTAAGGCATGGAAAGACTCTCTAAATGTGACTTTGATACACAGAGATGGGTTTTTAGAGGTTTAATCAATAATTGGTGATGGACCAATATCTGATTCAGTATTGAAGATTCAGCTCACTAAGTTTCCTCCAAAAAATTAATCTACCAAATGGTAAGAAAATGATCACATCTTTAAAGCAGCACTGATGTATTTACTTGGCATTAAAACCACAACCTGTAATTTGCTGATAAAAGTCTATCTGACGGGAGTCAGACAGGAATAGTGTTCAGATATAGTCACGTATATTCACATAGTATCATTTCAGTCTAATAAAAGAGCTGCAAGTAATGTTGACTTAGATATTTATTCCCAGCATATCATTAGATGAGTCAACTGTCTGTGCATCTACTGGAGCTGATGTTATAATTCTCTGGATTTAAACATCCTTGGAAACATTTTAATCATGTTTTTAGGTTCAAAATGCAGTAATTTTACTTTTATTGACTTTTTCTGTGTGTATGTCCTATCCATACCTAAATCTGTACCAAGAATTCCTGAAAATTACTCTCTAGTATTTTTAAGACAGTATTTTTGGTGCCTCTATGATGTTGCCCATTTTTTGCAGTCCCCCCCACCCCTGCAGCCTCAACAACTGGCCACCTTCTCTGGGGAATCGTTGTAAATTGAGTCTCTATTGATGGACTGCTGTTGCAGAAACACACAGTGGGAAGCGACAGGTTAGTGCTGTAAAGTGCTGAGATGTCTTATCATCATCTTCAGTTAGCTGAACACATCCTTCCAGTGACCTCTGCACTGCACATCAACGAGAAATTTGACTTAATTTCCCCCTGAGCCGACCAGGTGCCAACAAGTCCCAGTTTCCTTGTCCAGCCCACAGTAACACCTTGAAATGCCAACGCCATGGGGTGGCGGTGGCAGAAAAGCACATATTATACGGTGTGCGTTTGACTGACGGGAACATATATTTATTTGACAATTAAATGGGAAGGCAGAGAAGTGTTGCTGCTGCGTGTGAGGTTGGACGAACGCTCGCTTTTATTATTAGAAAGCTTCAGTTTTCTCCTTGGAGGATGGTGGGTGGACGGGCACGAGGCTGACGGAGGCCCACTGCTGCCTGGTTGGACCCAATCCAGAGACTCCCATCGCTGGGAAGGCCTGAGGGCGCGTCTGTGTAATTTAAGAAGTGTGCATATTGATAGACAAGTGAGGAATTAAGCTGCAGCGAAATTGCCAACCGCGGTTCTGTTTGCTCTGCGGCTGAAGCGTTGCGACGCCGAGGAACAACACCCCTCACTCTATATGATCCCATGAGCTGAAAGCGCTCACAGTCAGGGAGAAAGAGATGGAAATCTGGACAGTAATGATGGAAAAAAAAAAGGCCATTTTGTGATTTACTAATGCAGAACTAATTAAGGACATTTACAGTGATCGAGCAGTGTGACTTGGCCCCCTGTGATACGGCGGTCCAGATGGTGAGCCTGGTTTAAGTTACTGTATGGAGGCTGTTCCAGGAAATAAAACTGGAAACGATCCCACAGATGGAAGACACTTTATATAAATTCTTGGCACAAGTTTGGACAGGATACTGTAAAATGTATGTAAAAATGCAAAATGTTTATTTTAGAAAAATAAATAAAAATCTGTCAGCTGTGCGCAACAAAAAAACAGCTCATTAAAATTAAGACTAGAAATTGCATGTTTTGCACTTTTTCCCCTTAAATATTTATTGAAGGATATTATGTAAAAATAACAAAATTACCTGTAGTATATAATAATAACAATTAGAGGAATAAGGTATAGTTACACATAAATATAATGATAAATTACTTGATACAAACTGTATTCAGAAAGATTTCCAATCGTAGATGTTATTCTTAATAACAATAATAATAATATTTTGCATGTGAAAATTTCTGTAATTGCACAAGATGTCACAAAATTACAGAACTGTTATTCTCTTAATCAATACTAATTGTACTAAATTTTACAAACCTTTTTATGGTGTTGTTTAATTGGATGTAACAATTTTATCTATTTATAAAAAAAGGAAATATTTATGAAATCATGATATGGTTGCACATATCTTTTAACAGCCATCAGATGGAAAGAAAAATGCTTTATCTATCTTTAAAAAAATACATATATTTTATGGTTTAAAGCTACACATTTAATATTCATTGTACATGACATGCAAATGTTTTTGTAATTTTATGTATTTCAAAATTACAAAAATAATTAAAAAATCTTGAAAAAATTAAGTTAAATTATAGCAGGGGTGTCAAACTCCGTTCCTGGAGGTCCACTATCCTGCATGTTTTAGATGTTTCCCTCTTCCAACACACCTGATTCAAATGATCAGCTTATCATTAAGCTCAGCAGAAGCCTGATAACGAGCCTGATCATTTGAATCAGGTGTGTTGGAAGAGGGAAACATCTAAAACATGCAGGATAGTGGACCTCCAGGAACGGAGTTTGACACTCCTGAATTATAGGTTTTATTTTCACAAATGAACAAATAATGCCAATATGCTACAGAGAAGTGTTGCTATCAATATATCTTTGAACAAACAACATATTTTTCATTTTAGTGACACATGCTGGGTCTGTTCGTTTTTTGGGGGTTTTTGTTGGTCTTTTTTAGGTGACCTCCTGTCATGAAACATGGAAGAAATATAATGGATGTTTGGTGATTGAAAAACCTGGAGGATGAACTCCAGCTGCAGAGATAACTGGAACTGAACAGTGTCACATGAAGTGTTTGGTATTTCTAGTTCAGTAAGTGAAACATTAGAGGTTAGCTTCCTCCAATCCTCCACATTTTGGAGCAAAAACATTGAAAATGACAGTCAGATTAAAGCTTGTGAATGAGTTTGAGTTTGCATGCATGAAGGAGAACTCGCCGGAAAGAAAAGCCCAAAGGTTTGCTGTGAAAGCGTCAGAAAACTTTGATACAGAAACACAGCAGTCGGCCTTTGAAGTCAGGAAAAATTGAGGATTTTTGTCTTCCTTATTTTTTATGTACAGTAGCTTTTGTATATTTAATGAAGCCACGTAAAAATTTTACCTCAAACTTTGAATATTTTAGACTTAAAGGCAGAAAGGTGGGTCAGAATATCTCACTGTTTTATTCCTGTCACTTTTTCCAGACTGAAACTTTACATGGCTTCAGTAAATATACCAAAGTTAGTGTATATAAAATACAAACCGATTCTGAGGGGGTTAGATGGAAACTTTTTTTCAAATTTGTTTGATTTTATATGGAATGACCTGTTACTGGCTCAGACCAGCTTTATTTCTGTGGGTCAAAAAGCCAAAGGCAGCAGCTGTCAGCTACAGCTCAGCTAATAAGAACATCTCATAATCCCAGATTAGCAGAGAATTATTGCCTTTCTAAATTGTGTAGCATTAATGTTTATGTTCACTCTGAAGGAAACATTCCTGATAAGGATTGTTCAGAAAAAAAAGTAAAAATATACAAAATATATCCCCTTTGTGCCCCACAACTTGTGTCCTTTTCCACAGTGTAAGCTGATCTATTCCAACCCCATAGTGTTTGGAATAGCATCACCAACTTCCAAGCATGATATCGAAATTTTTCTAACTGGAATCCTGAATGGATGGCTGGTTTTGTTCCTTTGAGAATCAAGAGAAAGAAAGACTGGCTCTTCAAGCAGCCAAAAAAGGCACTGCAATTGGTCAATGATCACGCCAGTTCTGCATTTCTGCCCTCCAATTGGTGCCCTTGCCTCGATCAGCTGTATCCTCCTCTACCTTTTCTTCCTCCTCGTAATTCTCTTCGTCATTATTGTTCATGCCATTTCTGTGATCTCCTTCCTTTCTCGGTTCTTCCTGGTGTAGTTTTTGTGGTTTTCACAAGCAGATAATGAATTATTTTGTGATTGGTCATTCATGTGCACATGTAGCATTGTTTTTGAGGTATCACGCATCATTTTATAACATTTTTGTTTCTTTTATATCATAGGTGACATATGTACACATGCAGGTGAAACGTAGGTGTGTTAAGAAGAAATGACTGTCACAATTACACATTAGATTTACACTAACTGAAAAAGAAAAAAATCTAAGAAAAATATAGATCACACATTTGTATGATGCAAATCCTCAATTTGGAGGAGCTACGCGGTTAAATATGCATGTAAATACTGGGACTGGACCCGAATATCCGAATATTCGTCGTTGTGGTGGTATCTGAATATTAATTTTGAGATCCAAATACTCGGAAAGAGTCTGATTTGCACAACAAAAAGTTAGTGAATGTAGCACAATCTGAGGTGACGTACAACCAGCAAATGTAAACAAATCTGTCTTATAGTGTGACAGTGTAATAGTCTGCTCTGCTTAACAACTAGTTCCACACAACCAGTTCCGACATCATGACGAAATGCTGTACGTCATAAACAGAGGACCCACCCGTTACCAGTTCTGACCTAACGATGAAATGCCATACATTGATGACGTCGTAGATTGAGGACTGTCTGTATCCATTGAGAGAATCAGAGCTGTTCATTATGTTTGGAGTAACCAGCTATTTAGCAAAGCTAAGGGGGAGAAAATGTTTTGTCTTAAAAGTCCAAAGTTTAGTTTTTATTCAATATCTTATCTACTACATCTATGGGGCGGCATGGCTCAGTGGGTAGAGCGGCAGTCTTGTAACTGGAAGGTTGCCGGTTTGATCCTCAGCCCGTCATGCTCATGTCAAGGTGTCCCTGAGCAAGACATCTAACCCTAATTGCTCCTGGTGGGTCGTGGTTAGCGCCTTGCATGGCAGCTTCTGCCATCAGTGTGTGAATGGGTGAATGTGACGTATCATATAAAGCGCTTTGGATAAAAGTAATATAAATACAACCATTTACATTAAATGAATCAACTCAGCTTTTCGTCATTTTGCTGCTGTAAAATGAACAATGTAAATAAAAAGAATTCATCCATGTGTTCATTTGTTAGGACTGCACGCAGAACGTCTGCAGGGTTCAGTAGACTTTCCACTGAGGATTCCCCTGTCTGTGCAATCACTGCAGCTCTTAATGTGTCTTCTCTTTGGTTACTTTGATTATATTTGACTCTCACAGCTGACTGCACTCATTCATAAGGAGCATGTGTGCAGCACTGATCCAGTAAAGAGGCACGTTTGTCCATCATCATGCTTGCAGTGTTTTGAAAGGAAGGCTAGTGGTTGTAAAATATACCCACACAGCGAATTAGAATCCACAGTTGACCTTCTGAAGTTTGAAAGGCATGCTATCTTTTAAAAATTACCTAAACTATATCATTTATCAGTCAGAAACTGTAAAAACTGAATCATCAGATTTTTAAACTTCCAGACAGTCTTTGCTATGCAGTGTTGCCTAATTAGAGCAGAAATATGAACCAAATCTAAGCTTAGAATGCAGATATTTAATCAAAAATTATCTTACTCTACTTGTGTCATTTAATAAAAATCTCCAAAAATAAAGTGTTTTAAGCAAATCACGAAAAAACTCTTCAGTGCAACTGTGAAGCTAAAAAAAATGCAACAAATGTATCCCCAAAGTAAATGTTCAGTGATTTTTGAGATATTTGATTTCAAGAAAACTACAGTAGTATCTATACTGTAGAGACAACTCTTACAAATCCCACAGAGCAACATAATCGGTACATGAAGTGCGTACTACATACATTTTGTGACAATTTACACAGCTATGATCGACTTTCCTGTGAACAAACTTCACGTGACAAAAAATCTTGGACTTTTTCGGCTGAACTGCAGGCAGTGTTTACACAAAACAGAGAGGAGTTTGAGAAGCCTCCGGTTTTTTTTTAAGGCAGTATTGGTAACACCAGTGGATATTTTAGGGAAACTGCATGTGTTTCAAACAGGAACTAGGGCCACTACGTATCACCTACAGCTATGAAATCTGATAGGCATAAGGAACTCATCAAGATGAACGGCAGTGTAACTGACAACCATACCTAAAACACAACCCGGAAGTCAGCCATTTTAAATTATGGGTCATATTTTGGACCAATTTTTGCACATTTTCAAAAGCTATAAACTTAAATAGCGTAACCCCGACAGAGCTGAAATTTGGCCAGGACGTACTTAAGGCATGGGTGATCAAAAACGACCAAAATGCTCCGCAAAAGTCTGAGGGTGTGGAAATGGTGACTGGCAGAATTTTGACATTTTGCCATGACACAGGAAATGCTGTGTAAGTGGTCTGTACATGCTCCAATCTGCATGAAACCGCTTGGATACCCGACCAACACTGTTTGCAGCTTTAATTCAATTCGTATTGTTTTGTTTTTGTCTCTGATTTATGAAATCATAACTGTCACACTACAAATTCCTGAGTTTTCCTCTACTTTTCGCCATGGTTGTGCTGTTTCCATCGAGACTTTATATTACAGTTTATAGTGAGTGAAAATGTGACAGAAGCTAAAAGCAGCTCAGAGTTCAGAGGGTTAATACAATAAAGTAGCCAGCTGGACCTAAACGAGTAGCCGGCTGTTTGGCGAGCAGCCAGAGCTTATGGAAAGCTTTTGAATTGGCATGAGTGTATAAAAACACAGAAAACTGTCTGTATTGGCTGTCCAGCAAACAAAAATCAACCCTCCACATGCGCCAATAATACAGATCATGAAAAAGCACCGCAACCTTTTCAGTGACTTTTTCCCCACATATGCTCCTTAAAGATGGAAAAACCTCAAGTCAATTAAAATGTGGAACTCTGAGGCAGAGAGAGAAAGACTCAGAACACGTTGCAAGGATTAATATTTCATTCTAATGAAAAGATGAGCTGTTATTGCTGCACCGAGTCCGATGAGGTCACACACCCTTTGTGGTGTTTTTTTTTTCCCCACCAAGCATCACAAAAGCAGCCGTGGGTCTGCTGCCACCTCAGATAACCTCCTCGGCTTCCTAAACAAGTCTGCTCTGCCCTCCAGGTCCCATGGCACCAACCGGAGGGGGGGAAGAAGCTGACACATCCCAAAGTCCAGAGAGATTCAGCCGAGACCCGCGGTGCCGAGGGGCTCTGTGTGAGCCTCATAATGACTCGGTTTCAAAGGCCTCTCCTGCCACCGCTATGCAGAGCGTTTGATCTCCCAACACTCTCCCTCCGCCTCCTCTCCCTTTCGCTCGGCTCTGCTTTTCAAAAAAAAAAAAAAATCCTAATTAAGAGGAAAGACGGCGACGATGATGAAGGAAGGAGATGAACGGAAGCTGGCTAATTTAGGAGGCCTCACCTTTTCAATTGAAATATAAAAATCAATATCCTCCTTTTCCACGCAGCGGCATCCAGAGGGCAGGAGTACAAACTAACAGAGGCTCTGTCCATCGATCAAAAGAGGGAATTATATTAATTAATGCAAATGAGCTCAGTCCGTTCTAGAGATAGGGGCTTGAATTCTGTGTAATTTGTGTTATCGAGCATAATTGGAAACAACAGGAGATAAACGTTTGAAAGGTTAGCGAGCGCAAATCCTGCAGGTTAATACAGAATGTGACACTCAAGTCAGTCCTTTTGTCTCAGAGAACGATTGCCTTTTTTCTTATTTCTATATATTTTTCAGAGATTTAAATGATAATGAATCACAGCCAAAGTTTATTTTCTTCAGAAGAAAAGGGTGGAAGGTTTTTTTTCTAATTAGTTCAAATCACAACAGTAAATAACAGAGTGAGAGATGCTTCTCAGATGCGTGACCCCGAGTGTTTTCTTCCTCTTCTTTTTTTTCACTCTGGCCTGTTTCTTACTCATTACATTTTGTTTTGGCAGATGTTTCTGCTGTTTTGTTTCTGCATCCTCATTAGACTCAGAGGCTTTCATTATCAACATGCAGGTGCACAGTGCAACCTAAACCATCAATAATTAAAGGATTAAACTTTTAAGCTGGTTTAGTGCAGAAGTATGTGTGGCGGCCCGCAGAAATTAGCATCTTTAGCCGCGTATGCCAGTAAAAGGGGAGATGAAAAGGCGTTAATTTCCCTACCTGAGGTCGAGGATGCCCCGTCACCAGACAGGTGAGCTCCAGGGTTTCTCCTTCTCGGATGGTGTAGACTCTCTCGGTGTGCCTCTCCTCCTCCACGTTGCAGGCATGCCCTGAGTGTATAATGCGAACCGTTGGAGGCGCTGCAGAGGAAATAAAGAAAACCTGCGTTAGCATTCTGGTGATTTCTGAAGGAATGGGTAGGTTTAGCACAGTTAGATGGTGTATTGATTAAAAAGATTTTCTCGCTTACAACAAGCTTTGAGCACACATTCATGCTGCACCCGATGGAGCACACGAGTAACCAGAGGTATTTGTAGGAGAAAGAATCGACACATATTTTACTTTTATAGCGTTCCCTTTGGTATAGCTTTGTTTAAAAGCTGCAAATCTCTCCAATACAAGTTAAGGGAAGTTGCTTTCAGAAAATGAATCGCTGCCTTTCAGTGTTCCTCTGCAGCACTTTGATATCACCTGGTACTGCTATGACCTGTGATCTTCAAAGACCCCCTCCAGGGAAAAGCATGTTTTTTACCTTGTTAACATGTCCGTATGGTGTTTTTTATATGCTGAGATAATCATGACAGATTTTTCTTTTTTTGCCAATATATCAAATTTCATATGGAAAATAAATTGGATCTGTGTCTGAGAAATCACTTTCAATTAAGTTCCCCGTTACAAAAACACCTCTCAAGGAAGTGTGTTAATTCCAGATCACATGACCTGCTCCACATGATGTCATTTCCTCCTGAAGAAAAGACTGGAAAGACTCCAAGGCTTTCTGAGTTATTTAATATAAAGTTGTGTGTGAGTCAAGTGTGGATTTATGGCATGTTAACTGTTTTACTGCAATATCTTTATAAATAACTTTCATTTTCAGTTTAACTCAATTGTATATATAATATTTAGAAGAATTTTGTGTAAAAATGCCATGTGGTGTTTGGTTATAGGCGGCCATGTTGATTTTCGGCCTGAAAACAGCAAAAATGTCAACTATGCTACAAAAAGTCCCGCAATTACATATTGACCCTTCTAGCAACTACCAGTTTAATCTGAAACTGCTATTAGTCCATGTGGGTGTATTTAAACTGGTGCATATCTTATTTTAGAGCATTTTTTGACTGCATTGCTTCCTAATGTTATTACATCAGGGGTATAAAAATGCCATAAACAGTGATGTGGGAATATTTTGGATCACAGGAACGGAACACTGCAGTAAAACTAGTAAAACTCCAGCACTTAGTTGACCCTTGTGGGACAATAAGAAGGATTTAATCCAACCCAGAGAGGGACACAAGTGTTTGGGGTTAAAGCAAAGAAAGGAAGGCGTCATCTCAGGCAAAACACCCAAAAAAGATCCCTTCCACTGAGCTGTGAAACAAAAAAAGAGAAAGAAACTCAGTTGCATGTAAGCGACCCCTGACAATACAAGCATCTGTTAAGCATTTATTCCTCTCCAACTTACATGATTAGTGAAGAGGTTTGGGGATGAGATGATTTAGAGAGCGGATATGATTAGGAGGAGGAGTACAAAATGGTGAGGAACGAAAAAAAAGAGGAAAAATCCAGCAGAAATCAGACTGTGGCTCAGCTTTCATGTTGGAGGAGCCGCTTCCTGTGTGGGCCCCGGCAGCAGCAGACTCACTGCTAGCTGCGTCCAGGCAGCGATGCTAATGAGCGCAGCGACACTCTTCTCCGACGCTGCTCTGGGAGTCTGAGTCGGAGTGCATCCTTAGCCGTGCGCTAACCGCTGATAGCAGCCATAGCTGTTTGTCTCATTCAGCTTGTTAACCTAATGTCCTGCCCTTCTCAATGCAGATTGATGGATTTGGATACTAACTGGCTACTCATAAAGCCGCTGCCCTTCGTCATCTCTCCCTTTGCACCGGTGATGAATTCCATAGGGGAGGAATCAGGGCTTGAGGAATAGGCTCAGCTTCGCGCAAGGCTACCACTTAAAACAAAAAAAGGCTTTGAAACAAGACCCCAGGGCACCCGCCGAGCAAAGTCCTAATGCCATTTACTCCAGTATCTGTGCAGCATTGCCATCAGTCCTGAAGGGAAGGAACGAAACACCCATAATTAATATTCTTCAACTGCATTTACTGCAACGACACATTAACACATTATTGTTCTTTATGCACTGAGCTTACAGCCACAAACAAGCCTCTCTGGAGCAAACTTAACGAGCACAGTAATGTTCATGCATATACAGCGACGAACTGCTCTTTTTCAAATCGCTTGGCCTAAAGCAGGAGCTACAATCATTACTGCATATTTTTCCTGTTTGTTTAGCTTTCATTCCACTGACAGTAACTACCCATAAAATATTCAGAGACGATATCTAAGAACGGACAATGAGACATTAATGCAGTGGGATTTAGGCTGCGTAAAGAGAAATGTCAGCGCGCTGACGGTTCGGAGATAAAAAGATGTCCAGGCTGAGGGGATCCGGGTGATAGACAAAGCTTTGAACACATCACAGCAGGCCAGAAACAGCTGCTTATATCCCTGAACATCTTAACTACATCCCGTACACGTTCATTATGTGGATAGAGTTACATCTCACACACTTGAAATGCTGTCTTTTATCTGTACTGTCTCCTCTGACTTCTTGCAGTTTTTGAAAATGGAGAATAATAACTATTGCCCTCTAATAGGGCCCTTTAATTTAAATGCAACAGGCTGGAAAAGTCTTATAAATTAGTTTATTCTACTGCTTAACCCAGACCAGTGGGCTGCTAATTGAGACGTGAATGCAGATTGTATGAAATATGTGTGATTATTACAGTTTGTTGTATAGTATGCACTCAAAAAGGTAAAAATCCCAATTGTCAGTGCCTATTTATCACGACACAGTTACATATGGATGTGGAATCTACTGACCTCAGGAAATATCTACAAGTATTGACTTAAAAATCCATTACTGATAGACCTGGATATGTGGACAGATAAACGCCCACATATACCTATTAATCTATCCATCATGGATGAAAAGAGCTGGATTGAGAGACAGATAAATATGTGTCGATAGAGGAGGGGTACATGTGAATATTTCTAGCTACCACATCCACAAGCAGCATCCACCTCTAGTGTAAGAATAACTGTGTTCATTTTTTAGCCAGTTTTACATTAAACCATCTGTTTGTCACATTAACCCTGAGCCCAGAGGGTGAGCTGGAGCATTTCACTTCCTCCACTTTTAGTGTAATTATAGAAAAACCTCAGGTCCTACAAACAAAGTTTAAGTCGTTATTTGTAGCAGAGATGTGGATGTTGCTTATATAAAAACAGGATTAATCTAAGTCAAATTAAACGCATGAAGATGTGCTGCACTCTTCCATGCTGGATTATTATTAATAGTCATGTCTTAATATGCAAACAGGATTTCAGAACTTTTCATTATTCTTCACTAAAATGTAATATAAATGCTTATCGATGTATTATATATACAATTGAGTAAAATTGAAATTGAAAGCTATTTATAAAAGGTATTGTAGTAAACCTGTTGACATGCCGTAAATCCAAACTTGACTCACACTACTTTATATTAAATAAGTCAGAAAGCCTTGGAGTCTGGCCAGTCTTTTCTTCAGGAGGAAATGACATCATGTGGAGCAGGTCATGTGATCTGGAATTAACACACTTCCTCGAGAAGTGTTTTTGTAATGGGGAACTTAGTTGAAAGCGATTTATTTGTTATTTTCCATATAAAATTTGATATTTTGTCAAATAAGAAACATCTGTCATGATTATCTCAATTTCATAAAAAGAAGACATTTTTAAATAATCTCATTTTATTATTCTTTAACTAATTAGAAGGTGGTTGTTATTAAATTTGGATGGTTATTTAGTTCACATTTTAGTGATATTCAGTCATTTTTTGTTAATAGGTGATTGTTTCCATAATAATTATGGAATTTGTGAACACATGATCATAATGTACATAAAAAAACACTAGTTTTTTTTTTTTTTTTTACTTTTAATAAAAATGCCTGAAAGATAAATCCCATGGACTTCAAACATCCCTCAATAATATATTGACCTGGCTATCAGTCTGATTACTGAATATTGGAGTCAGTCAAGCGCTAATAGCATCAGCAGTTGTAGTAAAAAGTTATAGGAGCGTGGTTAAGGACAATTAACCAATATTCAACTTTGCTGAAGCTCCCTTTTCTCCTCTGTCATTACAAGGTTACATCCCTCCAGAGCCAAATTACAAGCTGTTAAATGAGTGAGCGATCATGTATGTTGAGCAGGAGAGCAGAGGTCATTCAGGAGCAATGAGCTGAAAAAAACTCTTCTGCTGGTGGCAGATTTGGATGTTAATTAGATGTTTTTTTTTCTGATCTTGTGTGTGTGTTTTTTTTCCCCACAGATGGGGAATTGGCATTGGCTTAAGAAGCACATCTGCCACTCACACTGATGTGACTGCAAAACAGTGGAAGAGGGAGTTAAAAAAAATCCATGCTAAACATTGAGCGGATCTTTACTGATGCAGAGTTATTCTGGAATCGCTTGTTTATTTGCTCCACTTGTGATTAAACAGTGTTGTCGCAAATGTTAAGCAAATGTCATGAACCTGTGGGTTACAATTTTACATTTGCATAAATGTGCATTTCAGCCTGTAGTGTCACTTCCTCTCACTTCCACCCAGTCATCTGCAGGCGCACACACCCCAACCGTCTCCACACACAGCTTCCTGATACCTTAAAAAGAAAGAAAAAAAAAAAGGAACCAGAAAAGGCAGCGGAGGACCTGCAGGCTAGAAACAGGAGTCTCAGATGTGCATCTCCTTTTTCATTTCATTATCTCATTTCCATAGCAGTGACATCATTTTCCCTCCTCTGCAGAAACACACAACAGGGAAAAGGAAAGCGGAAGAAGGGAGGAGAAGCCGAAATCACCTGTACACATAATTTGTGCATGTTAGGCTATTAGTTTAGCGCTTCCTCTTCATCCTACATGCATGCGTGTGAGTTAAGTGTGCATTATGTCCTTGTGTGGTGAACGAGCAGCTCCCAGCAGAATGCCGAGTCCTTGGCTTCAGTTGGAGGAGATGGAGACAGGTTTATCCACTAACAACGATGGAGATTAAATTGGATTTGGCTAAAAGCAGCCTTGTCACCACAGCTCTGGAGTGCCTGAATGGCAGAGGGGGTTCTTGGCAAACAGCAGAGACTCTAAATTTGACAAACAAATGAATGTGGAGGGAAAAAAGAAAGCGAGGAAAAACTCCCAACAGCTGGGGCTCGTTGTCGCTGCGGGCTTAATGTCCTCAGACCAACCCCCGAGGACCACTAACCGTATCCTGCTAGTTCTCTGGCTCCGTAATCACCTTCTCAGAACGGTGGCGGCAAATGGAGAAAAACAGGGCGAGAGCGAGGAAACAGAGGCAGGAAAACATATGCAGCATGCATACGGCAACAATTTTACAAAACTGATTGTTTTTGTTATCACACAAAGTCATTATGGTGTTCCAGGACGAAGCGAAATAAACTTCAGTTGGTCATAAAAGCAGGACGGCGGGGAAACAAGTCAATTCCAGCTGTGTGATAACGCTGCACGATGCCAACATGAAAAGCTCAGTGATAACACCGACAAGTTCAGGTTTGTCACAAAAATGATGGATTTTGACATTAAAAACTTAAGTTT
Source organism: Acanthochromis polyacanthus (assembly GCF_021347895.1). NCBI lineage: Eukaryota > Metazoa > Chordata > Actinopteri > Pomacentridae > Acanthochromis > Acanthochromis polyacanthus. Next base: position 6,614,414 of record NC_067128.1, read on the forward strand.
AAAGTATGTTTCCTGTATTTAAAGGCATTAGAGGAGATTTAATTTCCTACGACTTTGAATGTAGCATGCGCATGCGCACATACAACCTTTCCCTCACCCCCCTCTAACCTCCCCACTCTTAACATTTACGAAGAAACGCCCCCCTCCAGAAACTTGCGTAGGACTCCTGAAGCTTTCTTTTATGGCTGGGTCCCCCTGGATCTTTATCTGCCATCATGTAAAAAAAGATGAGCAAAACAAGTCGCCAGCTAACTACGAAGCTATACCAAAGCAACACATACAGAAAACACGTAAGTCCAAGGCAATCTACGTCACCAGGTCTGAGACGGAAGATTTTTGATTGACAGGAAAGGGAGCAAACCAAACGCCTCGGTCCGAGCGCGTTGATTGGCTGATGTTTTTCAGGTCCTGCCATGTCCACAGTTATTTTTTAAAAATTTTTTAGAAACCATACATACAAGTCCACTAAAGGTCAGTATATTCATTTTATGTGAATCAGACAAATTAAACAAACAAAAAAAAACATCCTCCATCATGCCTTTAATAACATGAATGTAGAGACTCATTAAAGAGCCAATATTCAGGTTTTTAAGCCTTTTTGATTAAAAAAAGTAAGCATTTTAGCAATCAGCTTTGTTCTTTTTCAATAAATTTCTGCTAAAATAAGTTCATTATTCTACCAAGCAATGCGGTGCAGTAATGTGACGGTTGGTGGACATTTATTCTTCTGTTAATCTGTGAATTTGTCTGTGCACAACATTACTCAATAACAGACCAACGGATTTGGATAAAATTTTCAGGGAAGGTCAGAAATGACACAAGGGTCACCTCATTAGATTCTGGCAGCGATGCGGCTTATGCGATGTGCCCACTAGATGCGTTTTTCCTACATGTAAACACGCCATACCTGAAAATTGCCCGCTTGGCGGCTCGGTTGCAAACTTTCTCTTTTGTGATTTAATTTTATTATTAGTTCAGTGAAAAGGATTTCTGAGAGCATTTGAGGCAAGAAACAACCTGTGCAGTAGCTAAATCTGTCCGCGTTTTAGTTCACCGACAGCTCGTTTAGACGTTTGACAAATGTTTCACAATGCATCGGGCCTTCGCAGGCCACATCAAATTTGCATAAAGTAGAAGTCAAGTCTATTTTATGCAAATGAGCTCTGAAGAGACATCAGATCGCAACTCGAAACACACCACAACCGGACCAGCATTCAACACACAACACATAGACAATGAATGGGATGCGAGAAATTGCTAGATATAGCGGAAATGTACTTTTATCGACTGGATCCACGGATTTGTTACCAATTTCTGTATCAATGCGAGATAGCAGCACAGCGTCACTGCAATTATGACAACAAGTGAACACTACATCAGCTGCCTCCTGACGATCACATGATTGTGATCCTACTACAAATCCACCGCTGCAGACTTATCGGGACTTATCCAAGTGAAATCATACAACGACTGAGCAGCCTTGGCAGACTACTGCACTCTCTGAGTGCTTTTCTTGTTTAAGAATGTGCTACTTCAATTTTAGAAACAAGATCTTCCTTTTTACGGCAAATGTGCATCTGTTACATCAGTTGTCAGTCTCCTTGGTACTGGAGTTGGCATTCTGAAGAAAAACGTCAAAGGTCACAGTTATCAAAACTGCCAAAAATGATGGGTTTTCAAGTATAATTCTGGTATTTTATGATGCTAATGAATGTGCATTTAGCACCCGCTTCAACTACACAATAGCAAATAATCTGCTTTATAGGTGTCTTTACTTAAAAAGTACTACAAGATTCATATAAGTTGGTATACATGTTTTAATGCTTGGACTGTTAAAGAGCTCATATTCTGCTGTTTGGTTCCTCATTTTCATCAGTGTGTTTAAAAAAAAGCTGCTTTTGTGCATTTGAAAGGTCTACGAAGTCACAAATCCATGCCAAACTTAGCGATCTTCTCCTACAGAAAATATTGCTCCTGCTTTGGAAATACTGCCATGACTGGTACTATATTCAGTAATATTTAAAACAAACACTTCGCTGTGTTTTTGCTACATTTCTTCCATTAGAGTGGGGAAAAAGCAGAAATCTACCGAGCATGTGTCTGCGTCTCCCAGAAAAAAAACAAAAACAAACCAGCGACCACAAAACTCTTCTTCCTGTTCAGGTTTCCACAGCTGTCCAAAGATGTGAAGGCATCGACCTAAAAGGACCTGGAGCTTCATTCCACACGTAATTATGCACAGATGATTACCAACTGATGAACATATAAATAAATGATCATCTCAGAGCTGACTGAGCGTTTACAGGAGGCGGTTCTTAAAGAGACAGGAGTTAAAACGGAGCATTTCAGACATAATGTGAGCACTAATGTCAGTATGGGGGGCAAGTTTTGAGCATTGAAGCATTAAATGTATTCTATTAGAGCCCAAAAACAAATATCAAAGCCTTTAAATGAACAGAAGAAGAGCTATTTAATGCTGTAGTTCAGTGTTTTAGCATGTTGTATTATCAGGCATGCTACTGAAAAGAGGTTATGTAGGAAATAGGTCTTACTCTTCTGTTCAACTCAATACAAGCTGAATAAAATTGTTGTTTTTACAGTAAAGCATGAAAACAGATTCTTGCCGACTTCAAAAATAACATTTCAAACCTCTAAATGTGCAGAATATGGACTCTTTGCAACCAGATGTTTCTCCTAAATCATTAATGTTCACATAAGACACGAACCTCCTGCACTGGGTGAAACATGTCTGCTAAAAATAACATCAGTTCGTCATTACTAAATAACAGACTGATTATTTGTTCTATCAATTAGCATGTTATATGCTAAAATAACTATATGCTGATCATTTCTTGATCTCCTATTTTACCTTTTAAAGATAAGATAAGATAATCCTTTATTACTCCCCATGTCCGGGGAAATTTCCCATGTTACAGCAGCATACATCATACAGTAGAGCAACAATAAACAATATAATGCTAATCATAATAACAATCACAATATGTTCAGGAGTGTAGGATGGAAAAAGTGGCTTATGGAATGATGTGAAGTACAAGAAGACTCAAATAGCGCAAGAACTGAGCAGATTATGTGGTTCAATAGTGAAAAATTACCATAATTTGCCAGCAACATCCTGTTACTACTACATATTTTAAAGATAAAAGTACAAAAAGGTCATAAAGTTGTAAAATTGACTCTGAAATACTACAGTAGTGACACAGCAAAGCAATGTTTGCTAACATGAGCCGACATAAACTATTGATCATGCATGAATAAGTGTAACACACAAGTCTGAAATATTCATAAATGTAACTATTTAATTATTATTTATCATTTAACTATTTAGTTATATGAAATGCTACTTTATTTGAATATACTTCATATTAAAGCTGAGATCCCACAGTGTTATTAATTATGGAGAATAACCAAAGTAATTTAATAATATAGCTAAGAACCTTCTGGATTATTAATCAGGGAGCGTAACCTAACTAATTTAAGTATTCAGGCTCAGACATTTTATTACAGCACTAATAATTATGGAGATTATGGCCACTAATTTTGAACTGGAGTCATGACCTTTAAAACAATATACATGAAAACCCAACAAATTCAAAGAATCCCATGAGATAGCTTTGATTTATTTATTTTTTGTGTAGATGGATTGATCTGACACACTGAACAACATGGCTCACTGCTTTGTTGAATGTGTTGACCTGCTAAAGGTGGATGCTATTCAGCTGACTGATGCAATAGTTGGATTTATTTTCTGAGATGTCCGCAGTGTTTTCTTCTTGTGTCTGATCTTTTATGAGGTAATTTCCTGGGATCAGCATCGTGATGGAGGTTGGTGGTAGTTTCAATCAGCCTCACTGGGGCAAATCGAATGGACTTGGGAAAGAAAGAGCACGGGGAAGGAGTTGGTGTCTGTTTATTTTTTGTTTGGTTGTTTTAGGTCGGATAAAGTCTACACGACATTATGGCACTGTGCACAAATGGGACATCACTTCCGGCACATTTCACCAGCCATTTGACTTTTTTTTTTTTCTGCTTTTTGAGTCATTTTATGGTGTTGAAATAGAGACAGTTAAGGTAATTCTTGTGCCAGATATCGCTCAGGAAAAAAATAAATGACATAACATAAGAAATGCACTACATAAAAGGTAGAAAAGCAATAAGGTATGAGTGTGATATGTTTCTGAAATAGAACAAGTAAACTAAAATAAGGCCAAAACAGAGAAGTAGAAAGTAGTGCTGGTGATTATACTGAGGTAATAAGTAATATCACACATGATAATGTAATGTTGCACCTGAAAATGAGATGAAACACTGCACATTACATCGACAGAGTTGCATATGAAAGAGAAATACTGCACATGGAATCAAAATATTTCAAATAAAAAATGGCGTGCAATAAAATGTCAAATGCATAAATCCAACTTGACATGTTACCTGAATGCATTTTTTTTTTGCATTTGCCAAGTGGCTTTGCATTTTAAAATATGTTTTTTCCTGATAAAAACGCTGGATAAAGCAGTCTGAGTGACAGAGCAAATACTGCTATGCTTTTCTGAGAGCATAAGTCACATACTGTAAACATAATGGTGGATTTTGGTGCATTTATATACTGGATCAGGGCAAAGCTGTGTCTCTCAGCATTGTAAGGATACCTGTTTAAATGTGATTAGTCAGAGGCAGGCAGAGCTCTGCCAATACCTGGATTTGGTTTCTTTCTGCTGGTTGGAGCTGCTGTCATCCTCAGTTAAGTAAAGGAGCAAACGACTGTCAAAACATCACACATGGTTTGATTTCAATAAATGTTGCAGTGATACAATATCTCACCAAAAATCAAACATTTATCTTCTGTACTTATATATAAAGCTGGATATAAAGCAGTAACGCGCTGCTGGCACACTGATGTTTCACTATTTTTAATGATCTAATCGGCACCAAACCAGTTCTTTTACTGCAATTTTTCAAACCACATTTTGCTGTTAAGTTGGATTTCCAAAGCACGACTTTCACTTGTAATGGGGCATGTACACTTGCTGTTTTGGTACTTCTACTCAACTAAATGACCGGAATACTTCTTCCACCTCTGGATTCATTGTTATCAACATATTGCTCAGAGCAGCTCTACGATTGACAGCATAATTAATGACGAACAGAATTCTCCGATATTAATAACACATCGGCCGTACAACAGTAATTATACGGGCAGAGTTTCCCAAACCTGTAGAGGTGATATTGAATCATTCAGCACATCAATATTAGGTTTGAGTCGTGTTCAAATCCTCTCAGGTGATGCACAGCATTGCCATTGGTTATATCACTGTGAGCTCAGTGGATTTTACCTTTGAGATTCAGTAAACATGCTCCACTGCCAAAGGCGCCACACATTGAATTCTATTATTCTCAGTGCTTCTCCTTGTGCCTTTAGAAAGTGTGAGTTCACACTGCACCCAGGCCTTCCTGCTGTATAGCTGAGAAGCAACTCATCTGTGGGGTCATCCATGTGTGTAAGGCCTTGAAATGGTTTGCCAGCAGCACATGCATATTATTACATCAGGGCTTGTCAGAGCGTATTGATTACACACTGTAATGCACTCGCATGCAGTCCTCAGTCCTGCACTGTTATTGTAAATGAGACTCCGTATAGATCCTGCTTCGCACTATCAGCACAGATCATCTATCACACGGCGTGGTCTCATACGTTCCAAAGAAAACACTCCATGTTTGTCCAGCTCAGCAGACACAAGAAGACAGACGTGGTTCTAATCAAGAGATATCAGTTAAGTGGGGTTTGTTTTTTGCTTTTTTTTTGTGGATGCTTGAGATGAAATAGCTCATTAACGCAGCAGAGGGGTCCACTTGCCGGTGCATTCAACGGGTCTCAAAAAGAGCATAAAACAAACAGCTGTGGCCCTGCGAGTTGCTATTTATAGCTGCAGACATATACACCCATAAACACATGCACGATTATTCAAACACATGCAACACACTCTAAAATTAGGCCAATGTGAACCTGCCAAAGCCCTGCTGAGATGGAAGGAGAGAGGGGGAAAAAGAGAGAGAGATGACTATGGAGTGTGAAGGTAGGGAGATTTAGAGGACAGATTCATCTTGGCTCCCATATTATGACACTCCACAGCAGGGCTTATGGAGCTTGACTGCATACAGCTGCATCCATTATGTTCATGCAAGCTTTATGTCAGATGAGCCATCTTGAGGAAGCGACACAAACGGGCCCGGTATCTTCTGATGTATTACGTTGGAACTTGATTAGCACGAGATACTCGGTGTTTTACTCCAAAGCAAACACTGGAGCTGTCCACTTCCTCTGTCCATGGTGCTGAAACTCACAGGAGCTCTGCAGTGAGAGTCGACCGTGGGAAAAAAAAACAAAAAACAAAACTCAGCTGCTGCTTGCAACCGAGTGAGGAAAGGTTACCTAATGTAACGCAATGCAATGTTTTATTTAAATCATGCATACATCTCATAAAAATCCACCATCTTCAATTCACTGTTCCAGAGCCTGGATAAACGTAGCAGCAGCAACAGAAAATTTAATTCCCATTCTGATCTGCATTCTAAGCAACTGGACTGTAATATGGTATCCAAAGTAAAGCTGAAGAATTGCTGGATTTCAAATCAAAATCTGAATTTAAATAGCAAATTGCAAAGGCTGCAATTGATCATATAAGTTGTGCAACATGTTTGACCCAAACTCATGGCGTCCTGCTTGTGTGTGTGAATGTTGCTTTTGATGACGTTTCATGTGAAATGCTTAGTCTCAACTGCACTTTTCACCTCTCATCCAAGAGGCTTCTTCATTTCCTCACAACTGCAACTGTTCTGCAGGGTAGGTCCTATAACGTCCCATAAATCATCACCTGTCTTGTCGTTTCACTTCCTGTCCTCATTTGTCACCTGCTCACCTTCCTCTGGTCCCACCTCCTGCCAACCCAGCGGTTGTGATCCCAGCCAACCTCATATATCGTATACACTCTCTACTTTCTCTTTTCTCTTTGCCTGATTTCTCTGCAGTTTTCATGTGTAAGTTTCAGTGGTTTCCAGCTCTGCTCTGTTCTTTGGTTTTTGATTTTTCTCGGCGCTCTACCTGGATTTCTTTGCTTGTTTTGGACTGTCAGCCTGTGTTTGACCACCTGCACTGCCGGTGAAGACGTTGCCCTTTTGACTTTTCTGAGTGTTTCTCTGCATCTGAATCTCTGTTCTACCAACAAACATTGAAGGTCTGCTATGATAGCAAATGCTTTGAAATGTTTGAAGCGGCAAAACAGGGACGTAGTCATCTTTGTGCTATTTTAAAGGCAAAACAACAATTTGATTGATAAAAGAAATAATCACCAGATTATTTCCTGATGAAAATAAATGTTAACTGCATTAAACATGGTAAATATAAGCTTAAAGGCACAATCTGTAATGAAACCTTACTATCATGTTTGCACAGCTTTCATTAGCACTCTAAGATGACCGGACGTTGGAGTAGAAATTTTCTGTATTGCAGGAAATACAGTAGCTTGTAACACACTTCCTCTTATAGTACAATGAAACAAACTAAAGATTTTACGCAAACTTCTTTGGTTCAACCTCTATCAAAACAAAAAGAAAGAAATGTTTCTGATTCAGGATGACACCGGGGCATCTTTAGTGTCGGCTGATCATGTTGACTTAATTTTACTAAAGACATGTCCTCCAGCATGCAACATAAATATATGCACATTTAACAGTGTTGAAACCTGATTTTCACCTCTTCAAGAAAAACTGAAAACATATTTTGTCCTCAGAAAAACCTGGAAGCGCTTTGTATCAAACTGTTAATATATCATGTTTTGGTGGGAATCCAAAAAAAGCATGTGTAAATACCAGCAATATGCATCCCAATGCATATTGCTGGTGAGCTAAAATGAACACTGATCACAGTTTTGTTTGAAACTGTTACACAAAAAAATAATACATCATATGTTGAAGCTGGAGTAGATTTATATTTCGGTCCGTGAATGTGTACATTTGTAAATCACTGTGTGTGTCAGTCTGCAGCTGCACCACGATGAAGAGTTTGCATAATGATATGTAAACCCCTCTACAGCAGAGACCTGATGTTGTCTGCAGTCAGGTGGAATAAATATGTGCATATATACACAATCAGCCAAAATGAGTTGGAAAATATTGGCATATCAGATAAACTCAAAGTGCATCTCTATGTTTGACTTGTTTTGGGGTTTTTTTTTACATTGAGAAAACAGTCAGTTATTCCATGGTATGTAAAAAATATCCTTATCTGGATCTACCCTGAGTGTCCCAGTTATCCTGCATGCACAACACCCTGAAAGCAGCTGCACTGAATTCAATGGAGTTGTTACTGCTATTACTTAAGCCTCAGCATTTTTTGTGGGGGATTTCCATCAACATATGATGAATTAACAGTTTAATTTAAGACACCCTCAGGCTTTTTAGGCACTAAGCATCTGCTTAGTAATTCTTAAAGACCTCCTCAGATGAAAATCAAGTTTAGTTTTTACCCGAGTTGTGCAAGTAGCACCTCATAGTCAGGTGTCCTGTGATTTTGAAGACCCTCTCTAGGGACATTCCATTGTTTTAACATTGTTAACGTGTCTATATGGTGTTTTTTATGAGCTGGAAGACACACCATGAGCAAAATATCCACCTTGAAACTGCAGTAAGCTGGTGACGATCTCAAAAAGTAACATTCAGACTTCTGGGGTTTCACACATGGCAAAATTTAAGAGTCAGATTGCAGGATTGAGCTTTACTGTGTCATTATTCTTCTTCAAATTCAGTTTCTGGCTTGAAAATGAATAAATAAATTAACTTTTACAGTGTTTGAGCAGAGTTGCTGAGCTACAGCGCACGTTATATTTAGGCCATTTTAAGGTATAAAAGAACTATTTTCAAGGAGAAAAAGTTTTGGCACACAGGAATTTTTAGGAGTTAAATCAATGCCTGGAGAAATCTGTGTTATAAAAGCAGAAACAGGAGACAAAATATAAAGCCTCATTAATGGAAACTTTCTTTCTGCTACTGAAAATGCTGAACAAGGGTTGAATGGTTTGAAGCAAGCTTAGATGTGTTGACTGGTACAAGCAAATGTGTGAAAACAGGAAGCTCAAGCAGCACTAAAAAGCTCTGTAGCGTCGTCTGATCTAAAGCCTCCGTCAACCTCAAACGCAGCCTGGTGTTACAGGGCCATTAAACTGGACATGAGCAGAGTTCACTGAGCACGTCCTTGGCTCGTGTAAGCAAGAATAGCTTTATGGGGAAGAAACTTACAGCCCCTGACGAGAACACGCTGGTAAATTTAGAATCTCATTAAAGAAAGACCTCGACGGTTAAACAGCGTCCGCTTAGCTCGTGCCATTAGCGAGAAACACCAACAAAAACTGAGGTGGTGAAAAAGTACATTTAGCCGAGCAACAGTGCTACACAGTCAGTGACACAGTATTACAGTTAAGTAAGCCTTTGTGGGGTTTTTTACTATCCCATTCAACTATTCTCTCCATTCACGCTGCCACATTGGCAGAGTGGGGCCTGTTGTGGCCGTTTGATTTCCCTAAACAACACTAATCGGACATCTGTAGGGAAGGATAAAGCCCAGATTGGCTGTAACCACGCAGCAGTTATCTGTTGATAGGCCCGACTCTGGCCAACACTCACACGATTGGCTGACGCAGGGCGGCAGCTTTCTTTATGGTTGGCTAGCGGCGAGCCAGCAAACGGCTCACCGAGGATAGAGTATCTGGCAACCCTCTGAAGATTGGGTGCTGCCCGCCAAGAAACTGTCTGATGATTGGCTGCGGCGCCTCCAGAGTGAACTGATTGTCCTATCAATGCCCACAGCGCCGGCCGGCTCACTGTGCTGCCTGCTGGCTGGCTTTGTAATATGCAGCTATCCATAACACCTCCAGGGGGCATACGTCCATGTCTTTGAGTGTTTGTGTGTGTGTGTGTGTGTGTGTGTGTGTGTGTGTGTGTGTGTGTGTGTGTGTGTGTGTGTGTGTGTGTGTGTGTGTGTGTGTGTGTGTGTGTGTGTGTGTGTGTGTGTGTGTGTGTGTGCGCGTTTGTGTGCGCGTTTGTGTGTGTGACTGTATACCATCCATAACTTTTCCATCGGGGAGGTGTGCAGCTAAGCCCTGCCAGCAGGCTCTAACACCTCATTATTCTAAGCCAGGCAGGAAATGGGTTTTAGAGATCTCTCACTGAGCTGTGCTCTTGGAAATGTGGGCTACAGGTCTTCCAATATCAGCAGCAGAGGGAAATGCCTCTTTAGCTGTTCGAGTTAGCTGCGCCGCAACGCTGAGCAGGCATGTATCACCAAACACAAACTGCTACGGTCTCGTGCAAATTAATTTGGTTTCTGAGAGTTTTTGAGTTTTAATGAATTAGAATTTTTCCACCGAGTCTTGTTAACTGAAGGGTGCTCATTCCATGTGATGTTAAATACAGCTTGGGCAAATGATTAGGATGAAAAATAGCAGCGCCTAAAGCCTCATTAGGGGATTTTCTGCATTTGGGTGAAAAACTTAAGCGAGCTCATATGCACTGACTGGGGCATTTAAAGGAGGAGGAGGAAGATTAAGAGACAGCAGAGGAAGAAATAAGAGATGGTGACTAAAAAGAAAAGAAAAAATGTGTGTTTGCTGATCTATACAATCTGAAAAAAAAGAAATTTACCTGCCTTGTGTTTTGTCACAGACCAAAAAAAGAAACAAACCCCACAACAAAATACTAAAGTTACTGGGATAAATACAAACAGATTTCACATTAAAGCTGTAATGATTAATCACTTGGTTGCTATCAAATTACTCACTGATTATTGTTTAAATTAAAGTTATTTTTTTTGGCTTTATATGACTGGTTGGCAGAGAAGCAGACAGAAAAGTGGGGAGAAGAATGGAGGGGAAGACCTGCAGCAAAGAGCTGTGAGCGGGAATTGAATTCCTTGCATTGCTGGCATTTTGCACTTTCAAAGTTACATTTACCCCACAAGCTTCTTTATGCTGATGTCATTTATAATATAGTAAGATTGTATTTATTCATTTTTCATTCTTTTATATATTGCACATATTACAGCTATTATAATTTCTATTCTTACTGTGCATATGGTTAGTGCTGCTTTGAAAGATGTTGCTGCTTTAACATTGGAAATTTCCCCTGACATGGGGAGCAATAAAGGATTATCTTATCTTAAATATGAATATCTTCATTCCCCCCCCCCTGCTGTGTGACAGTGAATTGGATATCTTTTTGACGCCATCTGAGACTTTGGGAAACATTAACTGGCATTGTCCACCATTTAACAAAATTCTATTCACCAAACAACTAAATGAATAATCAAGAAAATAATAATAATAGCAGTCCTGCTTTATGTGCTGCGGGAAAACTGGTGTAATTTCACTTGAAGAAACAATGACTCACAAGTGGAGGAGCAGCTTCATTAAGACACTCGAGTGCATCGTGGGAGAAAATACTACAAAGACAACACTTTGTAGAGACAGGATGTTATTTTAAGAATGTTTTTCATGCTGTTTCTGTGTAAATGCTTCATATGTGCCTAAACTCCAAGCACCGCTTAAGAAAACCAGAAGAATAAGGCTTCAGATATTAGACGCCTCCATCCATACATCTATTAGCTATTCCCACTTCCTCCTGCAGAGGGTTGGAGGGTTGGAGCTCATCCCAGCTGACATTAGGTGAGGGGTGGGCCGGCAGGTTGCCAGGTCATGGCAGCGGTAACCCAAAGAGACACACGCAAGTGCATGCTCACACACACGCCTACAGCCAATTCAGAGTCACCAATTAACCAGCCAGGCATGTTGTTGGACTGTGGGAGGAGAAAACTCACACAGGGAGAACATGAAATCTCCACACAGAAAAGAATGCACAATGAATTGAATATTAATCACCATCACGATTTCAGCTTCCCATGTTTGAATCCGATCATAGAAACCAGTCAAAGTCAATAAAATCCCATGGTCTTTTTAAATTAATATTGGTGAATTTAAAAAAAAATAAAAAATCAAGCACTGCAATATTGGTTAAAAAGGTAAAATGTGTCTCAAAAAATAACCACTATGGTGCTACAGAGATGTCCCACAATGCCAATCATATAAAATAAAAATGTTATATAATATAATATAATTGTTTTATGATGTTCCTTACTTCTTATTGTTTGATTTTATATGTGTCTTTGATTGTTCTAAAAAGCACTACATAAATAAAATGTCTTCTTCTATTACATATTATAATATAATTCAATTTTTTCAAATCTAACTGTAAATAAATACATAAACAAATACAATTAAAAAGAAATATCCACGAATAATGTCACTTTTTTTCTGCCCCAATATCTAGGCTAAACTGCCTTGGTGTTATAATAATACTTATTGTGTCAGATTACGATATTACAATAAAATAACAACAATCTTTTCTGAAAGCAAAAAAATGAAAAATATAACAGGAAAATATCATAAATAACAGTTTTTTGAAATTTTTATACTTTTTAATTCACATTTCTATAAGTTATTCAGATTTTTATTCCTCTGTTTTAAAGGGCAGGACGGCTTTGAAAACAGACAAAAGTTAGAATCAATCACAAACAAAACATTTCATTTCCTTTGAGCACCGTGCCGAGTTCAACAGGCTCAAAAGCTTCGAGGCACAAGAGACGGGCCTAAATATTCTATGGACTGACTATGCTGTGTAAATAAACTACATATAAGAAACTCTCAACAAACCTCACATGAAGAATGAAAGCTATGACGAATTCAATAAATTTTCACATATTTATTGATATATTCAGTAAAATTAAATATAACATTTCTTGACTGACATAGATCTTTCTGTGAATTATTTACATTAAAAGGTTTCCATTTTTGCAGAAACAATAATAATAAATACTGATTTATTGAAATTATGAGGTACATCTATGTCATGGATTTCTGTAAATGTGTGAACTGATTTAAGTCAAATTGGGTGAAACGGATACCGGATATTAGCACAATTAAAACTGATAAATCAATTCGAATAAGTAAGATTTTTGCCCTGTAAGCAAGCTGTTTTTACTTTAACCTGAATTCTTTAATCTCTTTCTTTGCATATACGTTTCTAAACGGTAGTATTTTTTTTTCTTGTATTAGTTGTTATTGATACACAGCATTTCCAAAAACTATGAGGAGAAAATGGATGGACAATCTATGGAGTAAAAAAATCCATGAATACTATTAATGCAAAAGAAAGACAAAAATAGAGAATTTGTGGAATAGGTCAATTAAGTGGATTCTAAAAAAGTATCAACATACAAAAGACAAGACTGTCAGAATTCTAAATGCTGAAGCAAAAAGCATTTTTAATATATTACACATAAAGTAACTGATTGTGATACATTGTAACACTATATTTCCACTGCTGATATTTATGTCACATAGTAATGACTGAAAACTAAGTCTGTCTGTTTGAGATGCAGATGAGTACATATTTGGAATTTTAGATGATTTTGCAAACGCTCTAAAAGTTTGAACTGATCGTATTATCTACAGCGAAGTGCTAAGAGTCAGGCTTTAAAGCAGCGGCTGTGTCCTGGGGGAAGGAAACGGGCTGAAACTGCTTCTCTAACATCATCAGTTCTAGGCGAACCGGGAAAACGTGGGTGGGCACAGTGAATGAGTCACACTCTTCCCTCGCTCATAATCACTTCTGATGTGCCCCTGAGCAAGGCAGGCACTGCACTGGAACTGGTAGCAACGCAGACGCCGATGTGAGAGAGTGACTTTTTAATCAAAATCCCATTAAGATAAAGAAAAAAACCCCACAGTTGACCACTTTTTTGTGAGTGTTATTTTACAGTGGACCCAACCGTCTTCCTTTCACCTCGCTGCTCCAAGACCTCTTCGAGTATAAATTTCAAATGTGCCTCATAAAGCTCCTGACACCTCATCCATCAAGCGCAATTATTCCTCGAATGGTCCGCGCAACTGGACTGTGGCTTAATCAATTACATTACTACAATAACTCACCTGATTTAATTTACCATTCGCGCGGCTCCTACAAGTCTGGTAATTCACACCAATTAAGACAGTGTTCATATTCAGTGTATTTGCTGCTGTTTGTCTGAATGTCAATTAGCCTGAACACGATGTTTATCTTCACAGATTGACTTCCAGTACAGGAAACAAAGAGGAAACAAGGCAGACTTTTAAACAGTCTGTGTGGTGGGAAGTACAAATAAATCCATTACTCTGAGTTTGGAATGCTGTGCAAACAAGAAAGTGAGAAGACAAAGAAACAGAAGAAGCATCAGACTAAATTGAAAACTTGTATGTGGCAGCACGTGATTTGTCGGGATGCTTGATGTAAATGTAGTAAATGCATGCAGAGCGAAAGGCGAATGAAGGAAGAGTAAACAGGGCGTCTGGGTCAGGTCAGACTGTATGAGGAGAAGGTGTAAGTCATTTGATGGGGCGGTTATCGTGGCAGAGGACTTGCTGGCACAGACTCCCACTGAACGCCAGCGTGGCCGTTCTAAATGTTAAGCACATTGTTTAATAGTCCATTACGTAAATTGATATTGCTCATTGACTGTTGTCCTTGGCTGCCCACACAGTGTCAGAGAAAAAGACAGAGACAAAGCAGCGGAGGGCTAATAGGGAACATCGTCACTGGTGTTTGGTGTGCAGGAACAAGGTGCCAGAACTTTCCATCTGCTGCTTCCTACAACACGAATCCAACAGCTACTGGCAAAGTCACGAAATCAGAAATACAAAAGGCGGCCAGAACATTAAAACCATCAACATGTCACATCTTGTCCCATATGTTGTGGAGGAAAACTTTGGATTCAGACTGTATTTTTTTTAAATTGGGGGGCGGGGGGGGGGGGGGGGGGGGGGGGGGGGGTCTGAAAAGCGAATAAGTGATTTAAAGCTGCACTCTTTCAAACTTCCAGCGGGGGCGACTGGTGCCTCCACAATTACAAAGACAAAAAACTATACGACAAAAAGGAGATTTGGTCAGAAAAATGGCATTTGAAAAGGAACTCCTACTAGTTGTTTTTAGATTTGGTCTCAGGACATGTAAATTTAAACAACAACTGCATGCTTTAGTATGTTGTACATGGATTATTGAAATTTGATGAATGGGATGTAAAATGTCCTCCATTTCTGGAATGACCCTTTATATGCAAGTCTAAAAGAAAACTATCCAATTTCTCACTTGATTTGTTTTCTTAGTAAAAATTTACCTCATGAGTTTAAAGTGTCAATTGCCAGTTTCAAGTCTCCTTCAATACAAGATGATGTATATTTACTAAGTTATGATCCCATTTAGAGGAACACAGGCGGTAAAGCAGGGTGTGTTTTAGAACATGACACCTTTGTGATTGGAACATGGCCTAGGTGTACACTCCCTGTCAAAAGTTTTGAGACGGGTTCTAATTTATTTGAATGAGAAAGTGTCTCAAAACTTTTGACAGGGGGCGTAGGTGTGTTGTATCTAGTTCTCAGTTGGATCTACTCTTTGCTTTATTTAAAAGACAAAAGGCAAAGACAAGTAGGGAATCCTCACATTTGAGACGCTGAAACTAGAACTTGCCTGATAAAGCACCAGTACAGACTGATATGAACTTATGACAGATACATTAATAGTGGTATGTACGTTGCTCAGTCAGTTCCAACATAAAAATCCTTTAATCAGAACAAAAAGCCCAACATGTTGCCCTGAATTCCAAACTGATCGAGCCCACAGGATGCACCACACTGCAACGGACAGAACACAAAGCTTTCACTGCCAGCATCATGGTGCCAGACACCACTGGACATGGTCAACAGTCCTACGTCCACGTCCTGACGCCCCGAGGCCGACCTTTACAGTACTGCATTAGGCCTGGCTCATCCGTGTATACTCATTTTGTATTGCTGCATCTCTGGATTACCGTCTTTGTCGGCAAAAATGCACAAAAACAGTGAAAATTTCATCATTACAATCTCACAGAGGACCGAAGATTTCAACCAACAGCCTAAAACCAAAACATTTTCTTTTTGTACAATGATCTAAAACAGAAAAAAACAGCAAATCCTCACACTGAAGATGCTGAAATAAGAGAACATGTTGCAAAATGGCTCAAACGTTAAATCATTTCACTTCTATTCTAATCCTATTGCTGTACCAAAACCTACGTCAGTGTGCCACTAGACTCCCACAATGTAGAGATTGCAGCTTTAAGTCCACTAAACGCATCATTAAGGGAAGTGTATAGGAGGGAAAAGAGTGAAAAATAAAGCTAAATGTGATACAGAGAAAGTCTTGCACTATAATTTTATTCTGACAGCTGATGCTTTTCTCAAGTTTCTCCTCCACTTAACAAAGGGCAGATGTGTAGAGGGAAATAAAGTCTTTTTTTAGCGCATCTGTGCAGCACTAGACTGGCATCCAGTTGAATAAGATCTACTTCTCCTTGCAGTTGAGAAAAGGCATTAGGAATAAAGCTCAACCGAATGGATGGGTCATACATCATTGAGCATTAGCCGTGCTGTGCTGTGACTCTACAACACAAATTGGATTACCTGTGCACCCATGCGGATCCCCGCGAATTGGACAAACACACAGGGAAAAAAAACACACAAAGAAAGGTACATACGTGTTCTAAATGCCTCATGCAAACATTGTAAAACCTGCAAACACACAGAGTCTTATTGAAGTTGCAGTAAAAGGGAGTTTACAGCACCTGCAGTCTATCTCACTCCAGCACACACACACTCGCACAGTGCAATTTTTGTTCCCTGATAATAAATGCCACATTATTGTGATGTACAGCGGAAGACCACGTCACATAAAGGTTGCCGTGATGGAATCTCTCTTCGGAGCCGCCGGCCTTGACATGTGAAATCAGATCCTAAAACTGTTTATGGCGCTGTGAAGCCAGACGGCGGCCCTCTGCTCCTGTAAACAATCCACTGGAACCTGATGATTTATTAGCGATGCATCCAATAAATCTGAATACTCATCATTCTAAAACAATCCATTTCTGGATTTTGTCTGTTTTTATTCCTTCATCACCGTCTGGCGGCCGAGACCCGGCCTTTACCGCTGAGATCATCGCGGCAGCAGAGCTTCAATAATGAAAGCAGGAATTTACAGCCGGCTGCTAATTGAGCCGTTATTATGATTTGAGACAACACATTTTAACGCGACCGTAGCTCACACCCGGTGCAAAGCTAAAAAGCTCTAAAGGCTCATAAAGGCCACAGCGGGTGTTTAGTTTAATAGGAACTGTGTGTTTTGCTAAGAGATGCACTGATAGCATGCAACCGGAGCGGTCATACTCTTAAGTGATCAAAAAGCAAGTTTGTTCAGATAGCAGCAGTGAAATAAGATGCTCTGTGGCATCATAAAATAAAGTTTTTCTTGCTGGAAGCTGAAAACACAGCGATGTGAAGAGTTACAGACCACAGCAGCTCTGAAGCAAAGAGATGTTCAGAGTGCTGGAGGAGCTCCCTGAGCAAAGAGAAAGCACAAAATAAGCTTGACTTTTACTTCAAATCTTCTTATTCTGCTTTTTGAAGCTTCACGCAATTAATCTAAGAAGTGTGGATGTTGAATATAATATGAACAACATCTCTAGGAGGTCGAAGAACCAGCAAATAAATATGTTTTTACAGAGCAACTACAGACGAAGTTAACCACTATTCCTATACATCTCAAATTTTCAACAGTAGTGGGTCATAAGAATAAGGTTCAGTTCACATTTTAGTCCAGCAAAGCTTCCCTTTCATTGTAATCACTGTACTTCTTCTCAAAACATGCATTCAAAACAAGGATACAGCTATTAATCAGTAGCATTATCTGTTAATTTGCAGATTTTTGTCTTAAATAATCTGTTCGCCCAAAAACATCCTGTGCAATCTCACATGTGGCAAAGAGAAGTAGCGTATCCTTCTGCTTGAGACCCGAAAACTGACAGATCAATCGATATGACAATTCTCTGATACTGGCGTACAAAAGGTATATCAGTATCAGTTTATATTGCATCTGATATGTAGCGAATAGATTTTTTTTTCAAAACATAATGAAGACAAATTGAGAACTTTAGAAATTGTGTCATTGTAAAGTTCGTCCAACCGTCTCAACACTGCCTGCAGCACATGTAGCAGAGCAGATGGTGGTGCGGAGTCAAACCGTGTCTTTATGCTCATCGCTAACTTTGGAAAATACACTGATGGAAAGTTGAGAAATTCAAGCAATATGTCAATATTACAATTTTTAATCACGAAAAAAATCATCGGCTTCAAAAATCTGAGCAGGTTGGGGTCTAAAACAACAAAAGAATTTACACTTTTCCTCAAAGAATTACTGAAATAATTCATGGATTATCAAAAATGTCACACTTTTTCATCTAAAGGTTAACCAAAACGTTGTTTTTCTTTCCTATATCTATGCTGACTGATTATTGGAAATCAAGGGAACAGACATTTGGACATTTTTTGGTCGCATTTGCAGTAGAAATGAAAATCCTGGAGTCCGGTCTTATAATAATGCAAACTAAAAGACAATTTTGATTAAAAAAAAAACATCTTATGTTTGATCAAAAAGAAGAACTTGTATCCTTTACTGTTGATAGGCTTGTTAGATTGTGCTGTGAACAAGATATTGTTTAAAACTACAGAATGGTGACTACAGATGAGAGACCCGACTGCATCAAAATTAAATTGTCATTAAATTATCAGATACCAATCTTCAGGAAAACGCTGAACATCACACCCAGATCAGATCAGTAGTTGGGTTAAAAGAGGGCTTGCTACTTTAAGTCAGTGTCATGGCATTATACGCTTCAAATGCTCTATCTGTTATTTTTGGGAGAAGACTTTGGGACAGGCCCGAAGCTCGTGAGCCAAACCCCCTGCTGCTTATAAAAATGCCATCTGAAATCTGATCCTAAGCGAGCCGACAGCAGCCTGCCTGTGGTCACTGTAATCCTAGCAGAATAAGATTATCTCTGTGTGGAAACAGTAGGCCGGGGTGGGGAGGGCACTCCCATCAGCTGTGTGTCTAAGACTGAGCCTCCTGAACCCACCATTAATCTCTGCACACAGACACACCTTGACAGCTTTCATATAAAGCTTCGCCCCTGACTGGACTACAGCAGTAGCCCTCGGTGGGATGAGGAAAGTCTCCAAAGTGACGTCTTGAGCATCAACACCTTCAAGCAAAGAAAAAAATGGACCTTACAGCAACCATTTCTGCTCTTCTGCTGCTGCTGCTTCTGGGCATCTGTAATGCTCACCAAGGCAATGTAAGAAAAAACTCACTGATAGCGGAGTAGGACAGCTCACAAACCCTGTATTATCTTCATGAAGAGCATTGCACTGAACAGCTACACACTCATGTTTTTCCCATTTTGTCTTCACAGGATCTCAGTGCAGACGATGGTAAGTGCCCAAACCTCGCTTCATCTACTTGCAGCATCGTCCAGCACACCACATCTATCTACACTGTTTGTTGTGGTGAAAACAGAGTTTTGTGACTTCCTCTTTTCTTCCATTCATCAGAGATCTCGGCGGTCCAGTCTGCCAAAGAGGACATTAGCACCGTTATCCTCAGAATGAACAATGGCGAGTATTCAATCATGATTTTTACAAGAATGGCCAGGGAACAATATTTTCTCACATTATTAGTGCTTAGAGTTTCTATATTCAAATAAAATTAGAAATGAAAATGAAATGAAAAACTGATTATTATTTTTTTTTACACTTTGACGCATAAAAAAATCGTCTGCTTTTATAGGATCCAGAGACTTCCTGCTCGAAGGAGACTTGGTAATTCAAAAAACTAGGACGGCTATGAAGTGCAGAAATAAAGTGTATTCCTGTCTGTGGCCAAAGTCTGCGAACGGAAATGTGGAAGTCCCTTACATTATTAGTCACAAATATGGTGAGTTGGATATTATTTTAACATAATACAGTGGAACTTTGATTAGTGCATGTTGACATCTTCCACCTGCTGAACTTTTATCCACAGATAACAGTGAGAGGAGTGCGATAATACAAGCAATGAAGGATTTTGAAAGGCAGACCTGTATTCGCTTCGTTCCACGTAGATTTGAGAGAGCGTACCTCAGCATTCAATCAAGATTTGGGTAAGTCAATAACTAAAGCACTCCTGGATTTGAAGAGAGACCGTGCACATAGTTCAGAGTATATAAACGTGAAGGGGCACTTAAGATAACTGCATTTGTAGAAACAAAAGTCTGCAATAAAAATCTAATTCAAGGTTCGACATTATGTACAAGACTGTTACATGAATATACTTGTGTAGAGACAATGGCAGAGAATGAAGTCGGAGTTCGTCTGTTTGTGTTGGAATCCGAGTTTCTCTTTTCTGTGTTTTAGTAACCAGTTTAGCCACATTAGTGCATGTTAGTGCACGTAAGTCCCCCCTGTTGAAACTGCTGGCCCTTTAAAAGTGAAATTGCATTCCAGAAATACTTTTCTTTTGCAGGTAACACCACCAAAAGAACACATGTTCCTGCACCAGCTCAGATTTCATTATTTGTTATTTGGGACCCAAAACGAAAAAGAATATTTCATATATATCCATTTGGGGATTGTTGTATTTTCCCCGTTAAAAAAAAAACTTGGAAGCCATTTTTAAGTGTTCAATATCTCCAGGAATATAACTCCTTCAGCCATGACAGTTGGTGAGGACACAGACAGAATTGTTGCCAGCAGGTCAAGATGATTGAATAGCTCAAGCAGAGGCCAGATTTTTAAGTAATGGCCCTTGAAAATGGAATAAAGCACAAAAAAATTAAACGACAGAGGTAATGAGGCCCCAGAAAGTTCCTCTCAGTCTATATATAGGATAGTATCTATATTTTTTTTTACTAAAAAGACAGTCTTTGGTCAGAATTTCACCAACTTTTGAGGCCTCTAACACCAATAGAATGCAATGTGTGGCAAGTATTGCAATGGCTTTTGTTGTGCCAAAACGGTGATGTGGATTCATGTGTAGGAGCACAGAAACGTGTGTGCATAGAAATCTATATATTGTCATATATGTAGACTTGCACGTTGTTTCCATGTTGTTTGCTTGTAAAAACTGACCAACATGTGAGCGTTTTTTTTTGCGAGACCGAATGTTCTCACACGTGCTTCAAAATACTAAAACATCCGGGTCTGAAACATACGAGATACTTCACATTCACCCACAATATTATGCAGAAATTCGATTTGGTTGATAAAAAACAAATATGTAAACTCAGTGGAAAAAAAAAATCCTGAAGTCACACAGACTGACCTTGTTGCTGCTGGATATTAGTTACAAATAAATGTGATTCTAGGATACCGGGCTGCCCTTGGAGCTTTTTATGAATGTTATTTTATTCTATGACTCAGCCCAGACATCATAAGACTTTTTCGACTTAAAATTCAGATCGAGTATTAAACCTCAAATAACAAACCAAATCCAATGTGTTGGTTTGTTACTTAACCTACAGCAGCTAAAGCAACGTTACATTCAAATTTAGTACCATTAGTGGAGTTATTTAAATCTTTTGGACAACACAAATGTTCTGGTTTCTTATATCTTTTGTAGTCTGCTGTTGTAAGTAGAATAATTGTGTGAGTATTGTTGGACAGAAAAGAGACGCAAAACAACCACAAATGGACATAAAATATCCACACAGAGATGCAAAACTTGGGAAAAAAAACACTTGTGCAGAATTTACATGTTGTTTTGAATCACTTTTCATCTATATCCATTTAGGGTTCTTGTTTTTACGTAGGAGAGGTGGCCTTTTTTTACATAACTGTGCCCAAAGGCTCATTATCTAATAACCTTTACATGCAAACTGCTGCAACATGCATCTTCCATTTTAAATCTAACCCTCTTCCCTTTATTTGGTCAAATCGCTCTCCAGGATTTGTCGGCCCTCTCCTTTTCGACCTCTTTATCGCTGATTGGTTCATATATAAGCTCAGACCAAGAGCAAAACAAAAGAACAGCGAAGTTTAGCCGTTGCCGCTTGTTGGTAGAATGATGCACTTGTAGCTGATAGCCACATCTCAGCTCACAGGTTTGCTAACAGCGACAAAAACCCTCCCCAAACACTATCAGAAAGCTCATTATTTGAGCATGTACACACGGGCCGACAATGTAAATTACATTCATTTATTAATCAAATGTCAAGCTGCAGGTTGCATGTTAATTACTTTTGTCTCTGTCGCTCGTAGTTGCTCCTCTCTGCTGGGTCGCATTGGAGACAGACAGATGGTGTCGCTGCAGAGGTTCGGCTGCATTGATCACAGTATCATCCAGCACGAGCTGATGCATGCTTTAGGTTTCTACCACGAACACACTCGGAGCGACCGCGACCACTACGTCAGAATCAACTGGGAAAACGTCCCAGACTGTAAGAACCTCACACCGTCGTTTATAATTCATTCAAATTGATTTACTTTTTAATCTGTTATTTGTTGGTCTTTTTTGTCATCAGATTTTAAGAAGAACTTCAACAAGCAGGACACAGAAAATCTCAACATTCCGTACGACTACAGCTCTGTGATGCACTATGGAAGGTAAAGAAAAATCACTCCACTCAATTCAAAAAATCTAATTCTGCTCTGGAAATAAACTTGTGAATGATTTATTGTCCGCATCCACAGAACTGCCTTTGGACTGTACGGAGCAGAAACTATAACTCCCATCCCTGACGAGTCTGTCCCCATCGGCCAGAGGGAGGGTCTGTCCAAAACTGACATTCTCAGGCTCAACGTGCTCTACAAATGTTACAGAATATAATCGTTGCATCATTTCTTTGTATGTAGTCAATTAAATTCTGTCATGAAAGCATTTTCTTCTCTGTTTCAAGTTTCAGAAGGAAAATCAGCAAAAAATAAAGTTGGGAAATATTTGCAAAAAAGGCCAATGAATTTAATTAGACACAGAAAAATTGACTGAGGGGCAAATATATGGCAATATCTTCATAATTGAGTTCATTTCCATTTCGGTTCATAGTAATTAAGTCTGGGATTTGCACACTTGTGGGGAGTACCATGCTTTTATCAGTGAATCAGTACTGCAGTATACTCAGCCAGCCAAACTTTGCAGGGCTGAGTCTCTGCGGAACGGCAAAGATGTGGTAGGACATGAGATAAACCCCTCTCCTTGTACTTCGTCACCCTGCAGAGAAATCAGGGATTTTTTTTTTTTTCCACTTGGTCACATCCCACGCTCTTGGATATGTTCTTTTTTTCCCCCCACCCTTTGAAATCCCATACAGTGTTATTCTTTTGTATTTACCCCCATGAACGAGAGCAGTGTTGGGCGAGAGCGGAAAAAAGGAGTAGCAGGGGGAGTTTCAGGGTGAGATAAGGGAGGAGAATGCCTGGGAGAGTGAACAGATTCCTATTAAGCAAATTTCCCTCCTCCCATGATGTATGAATGCACCAACAGTCTTGACAGTGTTTGCATGTATTTCTCCGGCGTTCTGGGCTTAAATGCAGCTAAAGAGGCCATGGCACCAGCGCTGCTCTGAGAAAAGTCAACAAATCCAAAGAGTTCAGATGGACACAGCTCCTTTAATGTTTCATAAAGTAGTTTCAGTTCATATCAATCGTTCTGCGCATGAAATATTCAAAATCTACTTGTTTATTGAAATATTTAACGCGCCAGCTCTGTTCGTGCTCCAAGAAGCTCCGAGAGTTACTTTTTATTTTTTGGCCAGCTATAAATTAAAATTTTTCTGCAGAAGCTTGATTGAAAATAAGATTGTAGATGAGATGGTGTGAGTGAACAGGCCACTGCTGCAGCTGACTGTGGCTAAAAAAAATCCCTCTGTGAGATCTAGTGAGAGTGATCCCTCTGAACTGTGAGGCTGACATAAATCGAAGCATACTGAATGGAATATTTTATCTTTCCTTTGATTGTTCACACACTCTTGGTTTTTTTTTTGAAACGGACGGCTGATCTACATTACTTAACATTTACTGCTACTGACTGTTATTTGATAACAGCTTTAATGAATTGTCTGCGAAGCTCTTACAGATGCTCTTTGACCGGACTTTAAAGGCCAGTGTGTATGTGACCAGCAGGGTCTCCCGTCGGACGTCAGATCTAATGAGTTCAGGCCGAGCCGAGCCAAATGCAGTCTGATCTGTGATGTCACTGGTAATGCGCTGGCAGAGCCCAAACCGCCGGCTGGCCGAGCGCCTCTTATTAACACAGATCTGTGTACCTGCCTCTCTTCAAACACGATAAGCTTCAGCACACAGCTCTCCTCATTTCGCCGCGTGAGCTGCCTAATGCTCGCCAATAGGAAATTAAAATGCTCGCTGCTGACTGCTGCCGTGCTCGCTGGTCCAACCTTGAAGGCTGTTTTAGACATTTTTCCTCAACGCAATGCGCTTTTGACCTTCCCGGAGAAGAAAAAATCTTTTTAAAGAAAGAATAAAAAGTATTTCTTATATTTCACATTGGTAGCTGTTCACTTTAAAAGGACAGGTTCAGGTTTGTGTGAGTCAAACCAGGGGACAAATTAAAGGAAAAACCAACCAGTGTCGTCGGAACAGCTTCAACATGCTTCAGCAGTGATTTCTCTGGAAGTCTATTAGAGTCATAAACACCATTTTCACAAAATATAGTCCCTAATTTGGAAGAGGGCAATGCAGAGCGCTGTTCAACTTTTTAAAAAATGAAGTTTTATCTTATCTGGTTTGGGACCTGGTGACTGAAGAGCATCTTGTTGTCCCATCAGGATAGAAATGTCTCAACATACCCTCTAAAGAGTAATTTAAAAGATCTATTGTCACCATTTGCTTAGTGCATAACCATATTTTTTTGATTAAGATAAAACTTTTAGGATGTAAGCATTATTTAGATGAGTTGGTTTGCCATAACAACATTGGTAATTGCGTCAACTTAAAACTGTGAGCATTTTAAAGTCAAATTTGTAGCTTTTGTATACATAAAAAAGCCAAAAACTACTAAGGAAAATCCAATTGGAATAACAATATTTTTTAAGTCTCTTCAGCTTAAAACCTTTTGTACATAATTACGATAATTAAGCAGGTAACACTTAAAGAGCTGTGTTAAACATCATGGAGATACTAGTTAGAACAAGTTCATTTTTAAGAGTAATCAACTTAAAAACTTGTGTTCATACTGCTAATTATTAAAGAATTTGTATCATGATACATTCGATTGTAGAGGAAAGCTAATTCTGCAAAGTAGTTTAGTTTGTTGGTTGAAAATAATTTAACTCAAAAAGATTGATGCAAACATGATTTTTAAATCTAAAATTCTGTGCGGGGACAAACAATAACTAATGTGGCATACTCATTACATGTTGCCAATTTGGTCAAAAACACTGACAAAAAAAGGTTACATTCACTTAATTATTAATGTAATGGCAGTTTCAGAACTTGATTCATAAAATCAAAATAGAGCAAACCCAAAACAGAAGTAAGACAAAGCATTATATGACTGAGAAATCAAATATTGTACAATTAAAGTCTGAAATGTCATCTCAGTATGATTCACTCTAATGCCCTCTTCCTCTAACTGCCTTCTACTAGAAGCTTTTAGACAAAGACAAAAAAAAACTCCATTTTAAAATGCATGAATCTGTTTTATAAAAACTAAATCATGTCTAGTACAGTTCATGTGCAAATTAATGACTTTTTGTCCAGTTTATTCTGGAAATTACTGGCATGGCTGGTTACTGTCCCTCCAAAGCAGCAGCTCCTGACTGTCTGGGAGAACAAAAAAGCTCAAAAAAAAAAAAAAAAAGAGTGCAATTTTGCAAAATAATTGTGAGATTGGTTTGACTCTGCAGACTCTTTGGCTGAACATATGTGAACAGAAGTCTAAAATCCTGCTACAAGGGATTCTCTTTAGATGGTAAAAAGCGGCTGCAGTGTCTAGGAACTGTTATATTGTACTTAGTATTGTTGTATGAGAGACTTTAGCAGATTGTTCGTTAAGCTGAATAAATAACATACAGTAGCTCCTTCTTGAACATAATTAAATACGCCAATAAAGAACAGAAAATTAAAGAATAAACAAAGAGACAGTTGTGTGCGCCGTTCGTTTGATTGTACAATCTGTGTTGTACGTCTGCCTTCAACGACCCAGGTCACGAGCAAGTCAGCTGCTCGGCGCCCTTTTTTTTAATAAGATGAAAGCAGCGCTCAGAAAAACAAGTAAATTTAGTTAAGGACGCAATCAAAAGAGAATAACAGATTGGCATACAAATTCAAGGAGTCTTTGTTGTTGCCCTGCAGGACCCTGAGGAAACGATTAGCAGGCTGAGAGATCGAAGGCAGAAAAACTCTAACATGTGCCGTCGTCGAAGCTTTCATGAAGTTTCACTTAGCTTCTATTGTGCAGATCTGAGGAGTCATATACAAACTTCTAAGACGTCTGAACCGAGAATAGCGTGCTGACGAGTCGCTGTCTGTTGTCACTACATCCACAAATCTCATAAATATTTCATGCATTGTGTTTCTCTGACACTGAGATTGTGCCTGACATCCCCTTAAAAAAGAAAAAGGACATTTCAGAAGACAGTAAAATGAGAAGATTTGAGCAGATTCTGAAAAATACACATGTAAGTGAGCTCTACACATGTGTACTACCTGTAATTGTACTGATATAAGCCGTATCGCCCAGTTTTGTATATGTCTACAACTGCTTTTATCTTAGTCAAAAATGACTGGGGCCCAACCAATTTATCGAACAATTTATTATAGCCCTTTTCAAAATAATCATCATCGGCCAGAGTTTTACTGATTAAACACAGAAATATTCTTAATTTCTCATAAAGCAGTAAATGCTGTTAAGGGTCAGAATGCGTTCATGTTAGCAATAACTTCGCTGTGGTTATGCCGACCTAGCAGAAAGAACGTAAGAGTACAAAGTATTTGAGAGTACAGAACGAGCGTTCATCACTCCGTCTGCTGTGTGTCGAGACGCATTTAAGGAGGAGCGATGTGAACGCAGATGGGAAGGAGTTTATTCAGCGCAGGCTCGAAAAGTTCAAATGATTGATCGGTTCTTGGATTTTTTTTCTTGCCAAATATCGGAATCAGCCTCAAAAAATCCGTAACGGTCAGGCCCTATAAATGACCTCTTTTGCAACTATCCTGCAGATTTTGCCTGCTCTGTCCTTCACATTGTAACCTACCTAGTTCTTTTTATCTGGGAAAATAGCTTTAAACAACTAATTTAACTCAGAAAAGGCAGTTTTCCATCTGTACAAAGGTGAATGCAGTTTCGAAATTGTGACTGAAATGTCATTAATGTAGAAAAAGAATTAGATTCAGTATTTCAATATCAACTGCTCAAATGTACAATTGCAGTTAAAAACAAGTTAATATCCAGACAGACCTACTACATGAACAAAAACACACAAAAAGGATTAAAACTACTGAAGAAATTTTAATTTAAAAACTTGTCTCCATAATTATGGTAATTAAGTACATAACACTTCCAAAAATGCTTTAAATATTGCAAAAATATAGATTTTCTTTCATCAGAAACCAATTTGTTTATGCTACTAATCTCTAAATAAGTCATAGTTAAAGATCTCTTTGATTGTAGAGGAAAGAGATGAGACATTTAAGGAGGAGAAATTTAAGCTGCATCGCCCAGTTTTATGTATGTCTACCTTAAACACCTGCTCTGTCCTTTGCATAAGAACCTTTCCAGCTCTTTCAACAGGTTGAAATAGTTTCGAAGAACCAAGTCAAGTCATATAATGCAGGTTCTCACCTGTCCAAAGGTGATGACAGTGTGATTAATGCATCAAAAAGATTTAAATTCACTTGTGAGGGTTGTATTTTAAAAATTATAGCCCATGGGATTATTGCAAATGACTCACTTTCTGTGTTTTATATGCAAAATTCATCCAGAAGTTGTATTAATTGCGGTCTAGAGATAGAAAACCTTACACATGTATAGTGTCTGTTCAGGTCACATGGCGGCAGCAGCTTGTGTCAAAGAGGACAGATGTTCTAAAAAAGCCTTTGTGAATGTGTAAATCAGACCGAGGCATTAGTCTACAATCCCTTTGAGCTGCGTTCGCCGAGCAGGCGCCGCATCTCTGTTTGTCAACGCTGAGGAATTGCAGCTGTCGAAAATGATGCGGTCCCATTAGTGACGGAATCCGAGCTGAGACGGAGCCAGACAGAAAAGCCGCTGCGGGGACAAGATGATAACAAGGTACTCATTGGAGATGTGAGGGATGGTGTTTGAGCACCATTCTCCCAGTCTGTGTTGATGAGACCCAGGCAGGAGGAGGAGGAAGAGGAGGAGATGAAGGGGTTAAGATAAAGATGGAGCAGAGGAAGGGAAATGAGAAAGAAGAAGAAGAAGGGGGAACGGTTAAGGGAAAGGAGAAAGGATGGGGGAGATAAGGGGAGACAGAGAGAGGGGACAATGAGACTGTGAAGTGACTGGGACAGTAATCAGAGGAACACCGAGACACACAAATCAAACTGATGGAAGCTAGTGAGGTGACCAGAGAGAGTTAGAGACAGAGAAAGACACCCAGTAGCTTGTGCCCTGAAAGATTGGCAGGTTTATTCACAGGGAGTTACTGATCTCTCATGCTGCACCTCTGAGCTAAACTGTGTGCAGAGCGGGATAAAGACAAAGACATGCTGCAACTGCAGCCGGGGCTCTTTTACCGTGCGAGACGTGAGCGCAGCAGGCTGGATGTCTCGCTACGGCAGACAATATAAAGCCACAATTAATAAGCAGCCTGATTGATTTCTTGATTAAAAAGCAGCCCGACGTTGAAGATGAAGCTTCCCGATCAACAGAGCTGACATACAGTGGAGAACAGCTGGTTAGCTTTTAGACGCTCACCACAGGAGCCGTACTGTATGCCGGGCTAACTGCTAAGCGGTTGACACTAGAATATGAATTAAAAAGCAGCGTGCTAACAGGATGTCCACACCATCTGCTACAGCTTCGTGGAATACAGCAAAACAATGCAGTCTCTCGCCCAGTTTTAGGAGCTAATTGGACAAAACTTTTCCTCTCTGCCATGTTAGTCAAAACATGTCACTGTGATCCAAAATTATGCGTCGTAGTTTTCCACGTGTGAAGTTTAATAATGGGGTTTGCTGCATTTAGAAGAACCAGGCAACCGAATCAAATTGGAACCTCAATCCTAGATTTACAATTAACCAAACCAACCCCGTCTCCCCAAAACTACACTCCTATACACACTAAACTACATTCTCAATTATGTTTTAAGGGAAGCATATCTATTGCCGGATTACATTTGTTTGTAAAGTGTCATTGACATGTTTTGCCATTTCGTTTACTGTTGCTCTTTTTCAGCAAACCAATCATATATTAGATGAGATGGGACTTGCCAAACTGGTAACCCAGAAAATGGTAAAAGAAACTTCACACATGCAAAGAAAGAGTCCTATTTTACCCCAAACCTCGATATTTTGGTGCCTAACTTTAGCCAATATGTAAAGTGTCGAACAAAGTGTGATATTTTCCAAAACCTGCTTTTTCAAACTGGCTCATCATAGGTGGCAAATTACATTGATTACATTCCCCTAAAAATGTAATTGCAGTTATATTAGAACGTCATTTTGTAGAGAATGGGCTGACCAAATTTTAGTTGTTCATGTCGACCAAGTCTTGTCTTAGCTGGTTGCAGGGAGTGAAAACATTCTATAACTCTGTGAAAAATGGACAGAAATGATCATTTTCATGGCTGCTCCCTGTGAGTAATGGATAGTAAATATAAATGTTGCCCAAATATCCTAAATTTGGGATCATTTTGGAGTTTCAGAGGGTGAAATATGGCCCCAAGAAGGTGACATGCAAACTCAGAGTTTCCACCACAGATCTTGTTGAGCTCAGGTTCGAACGGGTTTGTGGACTCGCATGCATGAAAAACAAAAAAAGGCAGAAAGAGACAGACAATGGGCTAGTCATGGTCTCATGAGTGTTTTGATGGTTCATCAGGCCACCAAATGCAAAAATCACAGGTCTTTTTCCAACAGGGGGAAGCAACAGCCTAAAGGGAGGGTAAGATAAGATAAAACTTTATTCCTATTCTAGATTTTTCACTGAAAAAAAGACACAGCATGCAACATTATGCTCCTGTATATCCCATAAATCATCATATTCATCATGTTTTCAATACAGTGGTTCTTTGTTCTCTGGATTAGTGCATTTTTATGTAATTTTGTTTGCAATTACCTAAAGTAATGTTATTTACTACTGCTCAATACTACATTTCATGCTGCTACCTTTTATAGACAGCACTGTAGTGCAATATTACAGTCAAACCTGTGCAGTCCCATTGATGTTACTCACAGTGCATCATCTCTGCACTCAGCTTTATGTTTAGTGTTTATAGCATCATTTCTTTCTACTTTTTGTTTGATGATTGAACGTCACGTGGTTTTGCGTTTTACTATTTGCATTTTCTATCCCCCAAGAAGAGCAGCACACTAAATTTCATTGCATGCAGAGCTTACATTCATACTAAAGACTTTCTTTTTCTGATTCTATAGTTTCTAATACAGCTTCGGTGATAACTGACCAAGGACGAGGTACCGTCCAGAACTGTGCGCTGCTTATTCAAGCTCTATCTCCCAATTTTATATATGTCTACAGTGGCTTTTATCTTAATCAAACAGTCATAAAGAAATGACCTCTTTTGCAATTATAATGCTGATGTTACAGCTCTATCCCCAATATTATAATCCATCCAACTTCAAAGAACCAATTGAACTCATTTTTCCAGTTGTCCATTTTTCTAGTTGTCAAAAAGGGACTGCAGTTCCTTCATCGTGAATAAAATGTAATTAATGCATCAAAAAGACTTGAACTCACTCCTGACAAGTTATATTTTAAACATTATAGACCATAGGATAACTGAAAAAAGACACAGTTTTTGAATTTTGCATACAAACTGTGAGTCATGTTAATTACAGTCTAGTTTCCAAATATAAACATGGACACTAAACATACTAAACGCATAAAGCTTAAACATTAACAACAGTACAGGTGTTCCTACAATGTAAATGTCAGGCCTGATCATGCCATAAACTGCAAACACTTCTGTGGCCACAAAAAATGCAGTCCAAGTTTCACAGAGGCATAACTTTAAACACACTGCAGACATCAGGGTCTTTCTATTTGCAGGTTATGACTGTTAGACCAGGATAAAAGCAGCTGGAGACGGATATAAACTGGGTGATATAAGCCACATGATCCCATCAACAGCAGCCGGGTTTGGCAGATGATTGCTTTCACTGCATATACTTATTGACAAAATGGTCCGTCTTTCTGTGGCTTTCTCTGAAGCATTCAGATAAGAATCCAAAAGCTCATTATTAGCTGTGGTTTTGTATTACGATGTAATGTACCACACTGTAGTGTTAACAATGGTCAGCCTACTTGTGTAATTTTCTTTCAGGCCTGGAACTCACATTTTTTGATGCCCCTTGTGGAAAAAATCTGTCTTTAGATGATTTAATTAACATCAAAAATGACTTGAAATAGCAACTACTGGTCAGCTAGGGAAATCTCTGGTAAGTGACAGCTGTTATCTATACAATATGATGTAGTTAATTGGTCCAACGCACAAAATAAAGAGTACAAGCTGCTTTGTACCAACACCAGGATGGATGGATAAACGGGTACTTTATTAATCCCAAGTCAAAACGACTTAAAGATGAAACTAGTTTGGTCTAGTTTCATGGAAGCTCACTTGCTTTGGTTTAGTTTGGTCACCAAAATCTATTTAACACATTCTTCTACTCTTACAGGTGTGTTAAACGCACTTCATTACTCGCAAAACATCAGTAAATTCTGATTTTAAAGTAATTCCATTTTTTTTTAATATTAGTCTTCTTCATTCCTATATTTGCTGCCATACTGCTGCATATTTTGGCCTGATCATCAGCTGAATATTCCGAAACCAACGACAAAAAAAAGGGCATTGCATCACCCAGCTGCAGCTAAAACTTCACTGCAAATCTTTAAGTTATGCAAGAGGAAGGCAAGAAACAAATACCGAATGTGAAGCGTATTCCACACAGCTCAACAATATTCAATCTGCAACTGCAAAACTGTAAATGCACTCACACAGCAGACCAGAAAGAAAAATCACTTCACTACGGCAGACAGCAGGAACTGCTGCAGATGATTCCCAATCTGCAAATCTTGTCCAGGTGTCCTGGTCAACATTTGGTTCATTAAGTTTGGATTAAATTAGCACTTATGCACAATCGTCCCTTATAGCAGATGTAAAGCTATAACGCTGAAATGAAAGGAGGACGCATCTTAAAAAGTAGCTGCCAGGCAGTTGGTGCATTGAGACGTGCATACTAAAGGTGGCATTGTATAATTACTGCAATAGAAATATAATTACAACCTTGAAATGTGGCAATTATATGTGGCAATTACACAGGTTGTACGAGTCGGACTTGGTGAGCAGTGGAGTGGATGACAGCTTCCGATCCCCATGAAGTCTTCCAAGGCCATTTACTCCATGTTATATTCATGGAAGCTCGCTTGCTTTCATTAGCAGGGCATCTCGATTTACTGTTTCAGCTAATTATCGTGGCTCTTTGTCCTTGGCGGACTTGCCAATAAACCCAGGTGGATTGTGATCGCCTGACAGCTGTTCCTGATTATACGTTGGCAGATATTTTTTTTCCATAGGAACATGCTTAAACAAGTGTTTGGCAATGTGTTTCAAATCACTGCGAAAGCCGTCGAATGGGATCGTCATCTGCATTCAGACTGTGCTTTAATCATAGCGCAGTTGTGGCGTAGATGAGAAATCAAAAAAATGGGCAAATGATGAGATGACAGCATGATGAAGCAACTCCCAGCAGCACAGAGGCAGATCCCCAAAGGTTCGACTTTTACCTCTTGTAAGACTTTCAGAATCCTAGCGCTCCCAGATATAGCCAATAAGTGTGAAATATGTTCTCTTTTTTTAAAATCTAAATGCTTCTTTTTTCTTTGTTTACAACATAATGTTCCTAGGAGGACATATTGTCCCTGCAGAGATTTGTTGCACATTTAAGATATTTTTAACTTAGTATACTTGTATATTGCCCAATTAAAGCTGTAATTAATGCAGCTGCGTTGTGCTTCCAGGGAAAATGTGAATCTCAACACATATGACAAACAAACAGCCGGGCTCAAGCCCCTCGCAAAATCAGCCGGAAAAACAGAGGTCAAAAGTCTGTGATTGTGCTCTGAAAACGTTATTTCTGTGAAATTCACTTTGATGGCACGTTGGTGGGCTCTGCTCTTTGCTGATTTTGGCCCTCCGCACATCCTTTTGCCCCCAATGTACTTCCATCATCTCGCTGCAGACAATTGGAAAATGTAATTTCTTCTCGTTGAATGAATAGGTTGGAGAGCACATGAACGTCCACTCGGGCGATGTATGTCTCTGTCCTGGAGCAAACCGCGCTGTCCACAAGGACATGCTAAATCAGCAGAAAGGTCAAACAGTGTGTAGTACAGAGGGAGGCCTTTATAGGAACATCTTGTCAGTTTCTTTGTCCAGTCACTGCTTTGGGGAACTATAGGCAATTGAAGCAATAACATTTTCACAGACTGGGGAAATAAGGTTTTTTCCTTTTATGTGAACAGCGCCGGCCCTGTTTTAGATCGAGCTGCACACATGGCTGCAGCCATTGAAGGAGAACCTCAATTACACTGTGCCTCCACTTTCAAGTATAAGTCTCCATTCAGGGGAAAACCTGCGCTATGCCTGTAAGAGGGGCTTACCCGACAGGTGGTGGAAGAACTCTTCAAAACAGACATCGATTTGAAAAGGGTGAATAATTTATTTGAGCTTATGGTCAGGGCAATTAAGAATTCCCAAGTGAAGTGTGCAGAAATACTGTTTACAAGGAAAAAAACTAATGGACAAAGGAGGCACCAAAACAGCTGAGGCTTATCCAGTGGCTCGTCTGCAGCAAACGGCCACTGTTCTGCAGTTTATCTACCCGTCTGTGTCCAGCTAAGAGGGTACAGTGTGGTTTTCTCCATCAATAAAACCAGCTGGAATCTCCTTGTACTTCATTTGCTCGTATGAACTCACGACAGGTGCAGTAGGTATTAAGGTGGGATATTTTTTAGAAGTTTTAGATGATTAATAAATGAGATTTCATATACTAAATTAACTAAAAATGCTTGTGTGGTAAGTAGACATTATAACATGCATTATGGCATTAAAAACTGACTGTGGTTGAATAGTATTTTTGGCTTAGGTATGTTAAAAACTGAGTGAGAACAGAAGTGTCTCAATTGCAGCCACAATAAGGTCGAATTTTCTCAATTATGCATGCATTTTTTTAATTGTCTTCACTGATAATCGGAAACATTATTAATCCATATTTGATCAATCAATTACACTAATTAATTGCGGCAAATATTGTTTCTAATGTGGTGAAAGTTGTGGGTGCATAATAGAAGCTAGCACACGTCAGCGTATTTTGATATTGTAACCTTTGGTTGGTAGTCGTTAAGCAGCACATAAGACCTTGTCATGGTTGCCCTTTGCCAGGTAAATCCCCACAATGCACTCTGAAATTGAGTGCCAACCTTCTAAGCTAAGATTGCTACACTTATAAACACTAACAATCTGTAGTTGTCCATCTCACTACACTATAAAAGCAGCAAGGTACTACAGCTAATGCAAAGTACATTCTCTGACATACATTTCCTTCATCTTCTGCTTCATTGGCTCATATTTTTAAGCAGGTGAACTATTATCGGCAATTTACCGATTAAGTAAAGGTGCTGAAGTGCTTCCTTTCCCATCTCCTTTACCACTTGATACACAGTTCCATCCCTCACAAATGGACAGGAGATCATGCCGTCCCACAACTCCTTACAGCAGCAACATTGATGCATCGTCCACAGCAGTCCCACATCAAAAACATCCACCTTCGCATTATTGTGTTGCCTTCTGTGTGCAGTCGAATTCCCCTGACACCGCTATTGTCCTTGTCCATGTCTTCACGGATTCCCTTTCACATCTTTTTTTGACCTCATGAGGTTTTTCGATGAGGTGAAGTGTTTAGGAAAAGACATAGGTCATCCTTTTTTCCACCATAAAGGATTTTCCAAGGTTTAGAATGGGCCTTTGGGGGGCGACTACACATGACAGTAAGCATAATCGGTCCGTGTGCAGTAAAGGCAATGGAATATTGATTTATTTTACTGTTATTTCTGACCACTTGATGAAGAAAAGGGCTATTATACTTGAGTAAATAAAACCCCAATTAACAAAACTAGTAAAAAATTATAAATACTGTTGATAGTCTCAATTCTTATCATTTTGAGACTGGGGAATTTTTTTCTTTGTTGTTGGCTAAAACCTATTGTTAGGTTATAGAAATTCCTCTATACAGGGAAACCCCCATTATTCTACAGCAACCACTGTCTGGGCCTCTGAGGCTTAGGTCTATTATGATTAAATTATGATTAAATATGATTAAAGCACCTCTCCGGTTATATATTTAGAAGTGCATTCCATGGAAATAATACCTTCTTACTACAAAATGACTTAGATGTTACTCAGCACTGTTGTCAAACCTGCAGGATGACAGGATTGGTTCGTTTTAATTAGTTTCATATGAAGCTCCAGAAGTTTGAAGCTGCAATTCTCATCACTGTCATCACTGCAACGCCAGACATAAATGTTCCGCAATAATGTCGACTACCTATTTTGCTAATAACGTGTCATCTAGCATATAAAAGAACACCATATGGACATATTAACAAGGTGAAAAAAGTGGATTTTTACTGTAGGTGGTTTTTAAATAATAGGCAGATGTTGCAACCTGCAGAAACACATAATTACATCTCAGCTCTATATGCTTATACTCTCTATGTATGTTTGTGCTCTACTTAATCTGACAGGGCACAAGCCAGAACCATGAGAATGCCTGGCCTCTTCCACGGTCCTCATTGTACTTCTGCATATATCAAAGCATCACATTTATATAGAGGAAAAATCTATTTGTGCTCCACTAGGAGGTTTTCCATTGGTTGGCAATAATGCACACGATTTGTTCAGAAAACACTGATAGATCCAATGTTGCATCTTGTCTCCGCCGCTGTGCTCTCGGTTTATTACATCTGACACAAACTGGAAAAGGAGGGAACAAAGGTAGGCCATAGTTCTTCCAGCAACCCCTGACGTCAAGGATTCAAGTTGCTGCATCAGTGCTGTCCTCCAGATGCAATCACGTTGGCTTCATTTGCACATAACGCAGGGATACAACAGATCATTTTTCACTGGAGCATGTGGTGAAAAATAGATGGTGCGGCTGTATTACAACTGCATATTCATTAGCCTTCTCCTCAGTTCACCAGTTCTGATTATGAATCCTTTCATCATTTGGTTGCCGTGCATTTTTGCTGGCAGTGAGAGTTAGGCTACATGTGCACATGTGAGAATAGAAACACAAAGTGAGGAAACAAGGTAGATGTTCCACAGTGTTTCTTTTTTTCTTGCATTGAAAGATTTTTAAACGGCAAGTCCTGTGCAAAAAACACAGGGATTGTTAACCGTGAAGAAACGCTCTCATACATCTTGCTAAAAAATGTTCATGTCATCTTAAACTCTTGAACATATCAGCTAGAGATTCAGTTTCTGTCTCAGTTTAAAGAACAAAAAGCATAATTTCCTGACTAGCTTTAGCCTCTCTCTGCAGGTAGTTGTTTGGCGAGGGCAGTCTTCCACACCAGTTAGCACAAGAAACTAATTGAAATAAAGTTCTTTTCCCCCTTCTTTCCCGCAACTAGTTGACATGTTGTATGCCAGTGTGATACCTCATGTGACGAGAGGCTTATTAGACCATGAAATTGAGCAATGTTACCAGGTCTTGTATAAAATTTCCAAGGAGAGAAATGAGGAAACAGAGAGCTGTACTACTACAGAAAAACTGATTGCTTTTCTTCATCTGTCGGTGCATGAACATCACCTCATGTCATCTCTGAGGAACATGAATAATTTTACAACGGCTCCTACATACAGCAGCGTCTATATAGTTGCAGCTGCTTCGCACCATTTTTACCTTTTGCAGCGATTATTCACTTTCTTTCTCTAAAAGGTCATCATCAGTCAGTTACATAAGACGTCAGTGCTCGCTCATCAATCAGAGTGTGTGAGCGCAGACCATTGGATCAAAGAATGATGGAAGAAGTCCACACCTTTATAGTATGTAATTAAAGTAATAACACTACAGTGTAAAATATTTACCCCATCTTGAAAAAGAAGAAATGTTTTAAGGTCAAATTATGCTACTGTAAGGCTTTATCTACCTGCTTATTTTTGTGGTCAAAAATATGCAAAACTATTTTAAATGCAGGCTTCTTGTTCGTGTTTGTACTGTTGGTTCTTTTGCCTTTGCCTCTGGTGCCAAAAAGGCAAAGGTTACAAACAGTGCTTCTAAACCCATTGTTCATAATACTGACATGACCTTCTACCCTTTCTGGTTCAATCCAACCTTTCAACTAGTCGGTGTTTGACTTACACAGAGCTTCATCACCAAAGAGCTGCCACCTTTGAACGAATACAACATATCGGTTACTAGATTGATCTTATGTTTCTTCCTCTTCACAGATGAAATTTGTTGCCGTTTTGAATCCATGTGAAGAATACACTGCATTCCTTGGTAGTTTTTGCTTTGCAAATTGTGCATTTAAGTGATTGCAAGACGGTTGAAAGAACAGGGAAGCACAGAAAGTTATTTTTGTTACACAAAACTAGGTTTATTTTTGCCTAATTTTCAGAAGTTTTTTATTGTGAATTAGTGGTTTATCCTCCTTTAAGCCACAAAGTCTTTAGTTCAGTGAAACAGAAATCATTTACTGGTTGAACTGATGAAATCTTGTTTATTACCACTGACTGTATATAAATTTCAATGAACCATTTGTGATGTTTTGTAAATAAGTTTCCTGCGGTTCTGAAGCTCAGTGTCATGACTTCGGTTGTTACCATCTTGACATTGAGCAACTACTTGTAACTTCTGGTTAATTTAAAAAATGTGTGACCAGTCCTGTGGCGAAACCTAGAAGTCACTCAAAGAAACTACAACCTTAATTATCCACAATTTCAAGCCTGAATAAAATTCAAACAGGCGAGTAATATAAAAATTCTTCCCCTGTACAAATGTTATGAACCTGTAGAGACCACTCTTTTTGTACCACTCTTTAAACAGGTTTATTTTTGTTATAAAGTTGCATATTTTAACATGAAGGTCTATGGAGATTGACTCACTTTTGGAGGTTGCCCCAAGTGGCCATTTAAGGAGTTCCACTTTTTTAGCACCTCTGCTGAGGTTACTGCATGCAAACACATCTTCATAGCCTTAGCATTGGTACAATTCCCATAATCCTTGACTCTCTGTCCATTGTGAGCAACGCTGAAGCATAAATCCACCTTTACGCTCACAGATAAAGCATGCCAGTATCAAACGAAATTTCAACACGAGAATAAATACAGCGAGAAAGATAATGAGAATTTTAGCAGCTTCTTGAATAAAAGAAATTAAGTATTTGAACACATAAACAAGGAGATTATTCAAAGCAGTTGAAGCACAGAGGCCATCCAAACACATGCTTTAAAAATAACAGTATTTAAGTAAAGTGGTTAGAAATAATGTAGAGTACATGTGATCTGAAGTGGTAATTATCCCATGACATGACCCTTCAATCACACTCATTAGCAGCCTTCAGACAGAGAGATTCATCACTCCTCAGCTAAAGTCCACATGCAAAAACATTGCAGCCGTACCCAAGGCTTAAATGAGCCTCCAACAAACCATGACAGCCTTTTCAACTCAAACACAAACTAGAATGTTAGCATGCCGATGTGTGGGTTGTACCTGACCTGAGCGGAGTAATAAAGTTCCACCCCGACATATAGTGCACTTCTAACATACTCCAGAGTAAAAAACATTTCAGAAGTGGTTGTTTGAGAGGTGCAGAAAGGCAATAAAATGTAAAAAAAAAAAAAAAACACAGAGATGCTCCATGGAGTGTAAAATGGGAGGGTTTGGCAGTGTGCAGAGAGGGAGGACAGCAGGGGAGAGGAGAGGGAGCGCAGGTCGCTGGGGTAATTTAGGTCTGATCGCAGTGCACTGTCGTGAAGCCTGGCAAAGGGAGCCCATGCATCACAGTGTGGCTGTGTCCGGAGTGCACTCTTTATGATTGATCACCTCACACCCCGCTTTAATTTAAAGTCAATGGCATCTATAGATACCTGTCAGAGTCGAGCAACCTGTAATGTCTCCTCACCGGCCGCTTCTTCAACTGAGGGGCCGCCAAACACCGAGCAGAGCTGTAAGCAGCCCCATCAGTCCAAGAACAAAAGGAAAGAGAGAGAGAGAGAAAGCGCGGCAATCACTCATCCAGCTGTTTTATTTCCGACAGAAAGTGTAAGGTGTTCACCGGTGAGTCGTGTCAAAGATGGATTACAGCAGGTGAAACCGTTTAAACGCTGATTGGGTGTAAACACAACAGAAGGGAAATCAATATTTGTTATCCAGACTCTGCAACTCATTGTTACATTATGCATTTTTACATAATGAGTTTTCTTAGGTGTTAGCGCACTTAAATATTTCTCACAACATTTCTCTCTTTCACTCGTGTGCACTTGAGTCACTCTGATCAAATTGTTCTTTGTGTTCTTCACATTAATCTAAATGCCAGGGGGAGATGCACAAAGACATGGAAGGATAGTGTAGATGAAAAATGAGGTAAGTGTAAAATAGTACCCTTATTACACTTGGCAAGTCTGCAACTTTTTTATTACAAATGACAGCAGGCCTCACAGGGACGCAGGATCACACCCCTGAAATGATTCATGTCCTTCAGCAATTACATTTTATTTTTGGCACACACCTTATGGACCATCTAAATCACTGAAATAAGAACAAGGAGGTGACTCAGAATTACTTAAGTGCCAAATTACAGCCTTTGATTCATGAAAGGAAACGCTAATGTGTGATTTTCAGCTTTTGTTGAGCAGCAACATACCACCCCAGAAAAAAAAAATTAAAAAAAGAAAACGTTTGAGCAAGCTGTGTTGTAAATGAGCTTCTAATCATTAATAATCCATCTGATGTTTTCATTTGTGCTGTTACAGTCAACTACAATCCGAACTGTCCAAACTCAATCATTTCTTTGTGAAATTTTTAAAAGCACTCGTGATCTCGGCACCATCCACGATCTGCTCCCCTCTGCTTATAAACAGGACCTGATTTTGTCTCGTGGCCTCCAACTATGACTGAGTTATCATTAAAGCAGACCCTCAGGGTCCCTGCTGGCAAAACTGTAGTCTGCTTCGTTGTCGGTGACCTCTACTCTGGCATTTATAATGCAGGGCTGTGCCCTGCGGGGCATGGCAGGCACCTACGGGGCTTCAGGAAGCAAGTAGCCCGCAGCAGGAAAAGATGTGAATATTTTACATCTCCGTGGGTTAAAGGTCACATTAACAGGCCAGAACAACATGTCCACAGACTTATATACGTGCTTTAAAAAGACATGAACTGTGGGTTTTACAGTGAATGCCTGAAAGCATATACATACATACACGTTTGAAGTAGTACATGGTGGCCAAAGTGACAACCACAACAGGAGCATGTGGCAAAAAATACAATGACTGTCCAAACCACTACATGAAAATAAGACCTCAGATCATCTCCTTGAGGCTAAATATTGCTAAAAATGCACCCAAAATAACTTTATACGAACTTCTTCTCATCCATAGACACTAGAATTTACAGTGTATAGTAAATACCTCACATGCAGACAACACTAGTTTGCTTTGCACAGAGAAGCCTCTAGTCTTCAGTGACTTCAGTGCAGCAGCTCAGACAGAGGCATGGCCAAATATTTGTTTGAAATGTGTGAATTAAGGTGCTCTACTGTCAGAGTTTTAGTGCCAAGTTTCCTAAGATCAGAGCACTCATTGGAAACATCAATAATGCAGTTGATCATGTTCATTTAATTATTCCACCAAGGAATGCGGCAGAGTTATGTGACGATCAGTGTACGCGTATCTTTCTGTGCGCAACATTACTTAAAAATGGACAAACAGATGTGGATGAAATTTTCAGGGTTTTCATTTTCAGGTCAGAAATGACACAAGGACCACCTGATTAGATTTTGGCAGGGATGCAGCTTATAGTCTGGATCCATGGATTTGTTTAGGATTTCCGTATTATTGCGAGATACCAGCACGGCATCACTGTAACCATGACAAGTGAACACTACATCAGCTGCCTGCCCGACAATCACATGATTGCGATCATACTACAAATCCACCACCGTGGACTTACCGGGACTTAGCCTTTGGAAATTATACTGCGACTGAGCAGCCTTGGCGGTGTACTGCGCTCTCTGAGAAACTTGTGTCCTGTAATTTGTGAACACTCTCTTCATGATTTATACTTTTCATTTCCAGTGCTGAACAACAACACACTTACATATTTTCAGCTTTTCCGGTTACAAATCCTACCAATACTCTGCGACATCGATATATTGGGGTTGTTTTGTTCACTGTCTTAGCAGGAGTTAGGTGCTGCAAAAATGTCAGTTTGGTTGCTGTACATTCACTGTCTTGCTGTTAGAGATGGGAGGAGGTGGTGAGCTTCTCGCAAAAAAGGAGGAACATGACACTAATTCTAAAGCTGTTTTTGTCACATGTATTTTGACGATGCAGGTTTATTGCTGGTTTGCTAACATCAGTCATGGGTGACTATTTTTTTAAGAATTAGAACATAGCGGTCCCCCTGCAATTCAATAAAATAATTCCTTTTTTTATTTGAATACTTAATATGTCCTGAGGATCAAGAGTTACCCAGCAATTTATATTAAAAAGATCAGGAAAATTTGACAAAATAGAGAAAATACTGTATGTATTTCCTCTATTTCCCTATTCGAGATTGACTAATTTTCAACACTGGGAAACTATCAGATCTGATATGCAGAATTATTCAACTCATCTTTTTTATTTCAACCAATTCTGGATAAAATAATAAGTGCTATAATCAAAAATGTGCTACGTAATGTCCAGTCCACAGCACTATCAGATAAGCTGCTCGTCACCAGTAATAGCCAGTCACCACTAAGAGATAAATGTTTCTTTTATTCAAATATATGTAAAACCTGAGGCATGTTAGTGAAGCTTGGTGTTAGAGTTGATTCTATTCTAACTTCTGACACCGAGGTTTTTATTTTTGCTGCAGACTGGTGTTGGTTATTGGTCTGCTTTATTACGAATGAATTGTGTTGGGCCTGAAAAAACATGTCGGTCCATCCTTGAAATGTATTTACTGATATGATCCACAGGTTGGGATGTAAAAACTATAAGCAGTATAGGGTGAGCATCACATGCAGCCAAAACAACAACAAATCTTTTCGGATGAAGATGAACGATAAGTCCCATCTTCAAAGACTAAGTTAATAGCAACCAATACTTTGAGATTTAGGTATTTCATGTTGGAAAACACCCATAACCCAAAAACTGTGGTCTCACAAACAGAAGAACAAACCTCTCCTATGCAGCAAATGTAGGGTCATTACATCTCAGCCTAAAGCAAACTATAAAGCACCACTGCAGAGGAGGAGCATGTGTCCGTTTTGTTTTTTTCCTGCACAGTAAACTGAGCCAGATACTGTTCCATGTCACCCTGTGTCTGCACATATACCTGAGCATGTGTGGGCACATCGCAACATGTAGGCTCGAGCCTCTCTGCCATACGGAATCATATTTTTGGACACACTCCATTTCACATCGCAAGAGAGATAAGTGCATTTGCCCTGATCATCCATCCAGAAACACAGAGGGAGTAAATCAATGTCCAGCCATAAAGCCTACAGGTCCAAAAGGAAGGTTACACAGTATAAAAGTACATAATTTTCAGGCACGACTGAGCATTAACTGCTAGAGAAAGGCAGTATAGTTTTACTGATATGCCTTCAAAATGGTTTCCAGTTTGTGGATGGATGGGGCATATGAGGAAGTGACAGTATGTAATATTAACAAAATGGCTTTCCCTGCAGATTTCCCTGAATTAAATTATCAGATTGGTCCAGTCAAGTGCTTGGACACCCCCCAACCATATTTGAGCCATCCGAATGAGATATTATCTGTCACAATCCATCAAGCCTGGCCATTGGAATTGGTCTACAGAGAGAAAAATGCCCAAAAATTAAATAATTTATCAATAAATAAACACATAATTGTCAATTAGCTCAAACCAGCTTGACCGAACTGGCCAGCTCGGATTCATTTGGGATAAGCACTCAGGATGTCTGGCATGAAGAAAAAGCAGCCTTGGAAATGTGACCAAGACTGGTTCATCAATCCCAAATCTCAGATATTTCATCCACCAACCAGCTTCACACGACAGACAAGAATAATTTTGTATTAGTGATGCCGGGCTCACAACCGGTTGACCTGCCAACTAATCCATCAGAAGAAACCCCGCCACAACCCCTGCAAGGGAAAAATCCACCTCATCAATTACAGTAAATACAGTATGTGCTGCAGAGTTCTGAAGGTTTTTCAGATTGAAGGACCAAATGAGGAGAATTACTCATAGCTCCTGGATGCAGGTGAAATCTTTGTGAAACTGAAGCGAAGTTCAACCAGATTAACGAGACCTTCAAATGGACAAACTTAAAAACAGCTTTAGCACTGAAGCAAAGAAATTCTTAACACTTCCCAACCTGTATACAAGCCAAGTGAAAACTCTGCTTCTGTTTAGATGCCCTCTGGAGTCCTGATATAAACAGTGGAAGCCAGTTTAAGATACTAACACCAGAGCACAGCAGCAGTACTTCCTTATTTTTGTAATATGAGACTGCAAAACAGCATTTTCTTACTTCTTCTGTGACACTATCAAAAGGCATCCAAAATTTTAGTTTCCTTCAATTAAAATGGCAACTGTTAAGGTGCTAAAGATAGGGCTGAAATAAATATTTAACTGCAAACTATCTCCCAAAAAATTGACAACATGTGATGGATCATTACCACATGAACAACTGTCAGAATACTCTACATTCTAATACAAGGATGAGACACCACAGTCACC
The DNA here is from genome assembly GCF_021347895.1 of Acanthochromis polyacanthus. Classification (NCBI taxonomy): domain Eukaryota; kingdom Metazoa; phylum Chordata; class Actinopteri; family Pomacentridae; genus Acanthochromis; species Acanthochromis polyacanthus. The sequence continues at coordinate 6,658,561 of NC_067128.1, forward strand.
ACAAAGCCTGGGACTGTGTTAAGTTGAATACATAAGTAATAATCATGTGCTATTCATAGCTCAGGAGCAGTATTTAGGTCTTGCACACTTTGTGATCAAGTGAAACAAAGTTATAATAACATATATTCTGGGTCAGACACACTGCATGGCATATTTCCTAAATTACAGCCTTGGTAATTTGCTAATTGCATCATTTCTAATTGCTTATTTCTAATTGTGATTTAAAACTGATTCATTGTACAGCCATAGCTAAAGGCCCCTTATGGTAAAAATCACTTTTTTCTACCTTGTTAACTGACCCATACTTTGTTTTTTTATGCAAGATGGCATCATAAGCAAAAAAAAAAAAAAAAAAAAAAGCAGCCAATTGCAGCATAGTGAGACTTACAGTGTTTCATGTCTAACAAACCTAAAGAACAAATCATGTAAACGTACAGGGTGGGACTTTCTGAATCATTATTCTTTGTTAGCTTTGGTTCCTGGTTTGAACATGTGTGGAATTACTCCATTATTACAGTGTGAAACGGTGTAGTGTGGTTTTACAGTGTTGTAGATCAGCTGGTGTGCTGAGCTGCATTTTCTAGAGGAAGCAGCCGTGTAACATCTCAGTTCAAGGATAATTCCATGGACAAAAAACCTACTTTGAAATATGTTACTTGGATACACAGAGATGAGTTTTAAGGGTTTAATCAATAACTGGAGAGACATTCTGGAGAGGGAAGGCTAAATCTAATATTCAGTTTCAGTATTGATTCAGCTGCTAACCAATTTTCTGTGAAAAGTTCTCACAACTTTCAAAAACGGACATCTTCAAGCTACACTAATTTGACCTTAAAGACAGTGTTCGTAATTTCTGCTGCTCTCAGTCAAAACATTAACAAAGATGAAGTCTGATGATGTTGTGAAGAAGCATGGGATCACGCTTCAAAATCTATGACTCAGGCCGAAATCATGTTCACTTACAGAGTAATGTATTAAAGTTGAGTCACTTATATTCACCTTATGTAATTTAATTCTAATGATGACAATGAATCAAATCAAATCAACTATTCTTTAAATAGCACATTATAAACATCACTGAGTTAATCAAAATGCTATAGAGTTATCAGGCAGGCAGCACGAAAAATATGTGTGAAAGATCAGTTGCAAGATCAAATTTGTAAAGAGACTAAATTAAAATAAAAAAGATTTTTAAAAAAGTGCTACAATGTAACATCATTACAGCAAACAAATGTCAGTACATCTTCAGATGTTTCTTAAAATTGTCAGTGCAGTAGGAACATTTGAGACAGGAAGCCGTTTCAAAGATTTTGAGCTGCTGCTGTCAAGGTTCGACTTCCTGTTATCCACCATCCTTGATTGTGTTACAGCTCAAGCTTGTTGTTCTGTCAACCTATTAGCAAAAGAACAATGGCAGCAGCAATAGTTCCTTATTTGTAATGAGAGCCTGTACACAGCAAGACACTTTCTTACCTGTTCTGTTGCCTATAAGGCCATACACCTGTTGAAAGTGCTGCACACCATTTTCACCATAAGAGCGCATTAATCAAAAAGTTTCCAAGCTTGAATGCTTCTTTAGTTAAAAAGAAAAAAAGGATGAATGTGAAGGTGTTAATTGCACATTGATTGAAATTGCAAATTGTTTCTTACAATGGCCTCGCATCCAGCAACATGCTGTGACACAAAAAGCTATCAAGAGCAACTCTATACAGATTCTTCAAACAAAGCCTCAAGTCTGAACCATCCAAAACCACCACCTTAACACTGGAGACTTTCACTGCCAGCTTCAGCTCATAAAGGCTTTTATTGCTTCATGCATTACAGTTCATCACTACATACAGATATAAATGTGTGCCTATTTGCATGTACATTACACGTTAAGCTTGAGAGCGCCCAAGCCAAACTGTACTGAACGGCCCGCTCCATGCCACAGGCATGACAGAGCTTTTCTAATAGTCAGTGCTTAGTGAAAGTAGGCACCCCTGAAATGTGAAAATCAATCATGGATGACAGCTCATTTGGTCTGTCTAGCAGGCAAAGGCAGCGTAAGGGAATAAAAGGGCTAGAAATTCCAATTACACAGGCGATGCCCATTTGCTGCATGGATATAAGTAACCTCTGGCTGACGCTGTTGATACCCTCATGTAGTTGTGTAATGAGCGCACTGTGGGCGTAACTTATTCAATGGAGTTAAAAGTCAGAGGAATCAAGAGGAGATCCAGGTGCAATCACGAAAATGATGATGAAATCAGAGACAGGTAATATTTCGCCATCATGCTATGAAAGGCCAATTATCCCGTATAGAGTGGGTGACAAAAATTTCCATACACTTGTGAAGACCATCTATATCATGGCAGGCTTGAGTTTCCAGTGACTCCTATAACTCTGAATTGTCCATGACAGAATCGTTGAGACACATGAGCCTTTGTCACACAAAAAAACAACCCACAATCATGCATTTTGATTCTTTAAAAGATTCGTTACACTGCCTTCTAAAAATATAACAAAATTTGCTGGTCTGCTGCTCAGTTTTGGTGATGTAGAAAGCTGTGTTAATCAGATTTTCTTGGTGGCATTGTCTCTTAACCTCTCATAAATGATTATGATTGACTACAGCTGGTGACTCTAGACAGTCATTTGGAACCATTTCAAAGCAGCTACTGATGCCAAAATCAATTGTGCAAACATTTGTTTTGAAGTATAAAGTGCATGATACAACTGTTTCATTCCCACAACCAGGAAGAAAACACAAACTACCACCTGCTGCTGAGAGACAATTGGTCAGGATGGTTAAGAGTGAACCAAGAATCAGCAAAAAGTGGGTCTGCAATGAATTAGAAGCTGCTGGAACAGAGCTGTCAGTGTCCACAGTCTTTTTTTTTTTTTTTTTATCACCATGGGTTCAGAGGCTGACATGCAAGTTGGAAGTTCTTCCTCTAGAAGCAGCACCTTAAGGCTCAACTGAAGATTGCTGCTGATCACATGGACAAAGAAAAAGTCTTCTGGAGAAAGTTCTGTGGTCAGATGGAACAAAAGTGTAGCTATTTGGCCACAATGAGCTGAAATATGCTTGGAAAGGTCTTTAACCCGAAGAACACCAAACCTACAGTTAAGCATGTTGGTGGCAGTAATATGTTCTGTAGCTGTTTTGCTGCCAGTGGAACTGGTACTAAACGGAAAAATGAAGGAGGAGGATTACCTCCACATTCTGCAGTAAAACCTGAAATCATCAACCAGAAGGTCAAGTCTTGGACGGAGTTGGTGTTCTCACAAGACAACGACCCCAAGCATATCAAAAGTGGTAAAGAAATGGTTAAATCAGGCTAGAATGAAGGTTATAAAGCTTTGATCTTCCTAAAGTCCTGACTTTAAGTACCTGTGGACTGAGATGAAGAAACAAGTGAGTCAGAAAGACAACAAATGAAGTTGAACTGCACCAATTCTGTCAAGAGGAGCGGTCAAACATACAACCAGAATCTTGCGGATGATTATGGTGAATATGGCCAAAGGACATTTAATCAAATATTAGAATTGCTGTATGTACAGTATATTTTTGACAAAGCAGATATTGTCATATTTCCAGAAGACAAAATAAATCTATGAAAGAATCCAAGTGTATGAATGGTTTCTGCGACAAAAACGCATGTGTTTCCATCATTCCACGATAGAAAATGAAGAGTTATAGCAGTCATTGGAAACTCAAGACTGCCATCATATACATGTACACTTTTTGATGACTGTAGCTAGCTGATCAGCGGTCTAAAGCAGTAAAGTGTGGACAGTCCATTTTCAGTACATGAGGCAACAGCTCAACTTCAAATGCCAGCAACAAATCACAAGATGAGATCACCATGCCCCAGACTGACAGCAGCTTGCATGACCCATTTAACCTTCTTGCAAAGCCATGCAAACCCCACAATCTGTTCACTGGCCTTCATGTCACCCGTGGATGCAGTGCCACAGTGGCCTGCCATCGAATCAAACTGCTCACAACTAATAGAATTTTGTCTGGACAATCTAATAAAACGCAAGAACCATTCTGCCTCTTTTCTGTCCTGCTTCCATATATCCTGGCGGAACTGCTATGATTCATAAGAGCCGCGGTGGTGACTCTGAGTAAGCAATGAGCGAAAGGCACCTTGGGGAGTTTTATGATCCATGACGAAGCGTCCGGGATCATTTTGGATGTATGCATGTGTCACTGCATATTAATAATGGCCTCTGTCTCATGAAAGCGCCAGCACACCTTCAAAGGAGATAATTTAATCTTCTCCCTGCTGAGCCTCCTCTCCTCTTCATGCTTGCTAATACTTTCCCTCAGAATCGCAGTCAAAGGAGCTATCGCTTATATTGTGCACCTTGGCTTTAGGATAATAAAAAGAAGAAACACTAAGCGATAGAGGGAGTAAAGCCAAGCAGGAGGAGTAAATAAGCCCCAGATTCTGAACAGTGCGGAGGAAGATAAACACAGAGATGATGGAGAAACTCTTCCTCTCCTTTACGTATGTAAATTGAGTGGTCGTATGCCGCTGCTGAGGGAATTCTTCAGATTAGCTGTCCGACACTGAGAATCACGTGCAGCCAGTGAAAATTCCCTCTCGTCAAAATTCCCATCCTGCAGTCCTGTGTTTTCTTCCGTCATCATTCATTCACTGTAAGCCTGCAAACAACCAGAAGAACAAGGCAGGGTGCTCTAAAATGAGCGCCATGTGCCCCTTATCTCACAGAAAGATTTTATTCTCTTTAAAGAGCTTGTGCCCCGCAGTGCAGCCAACAAATGAGGAGACCATTGTTGGATCCTGGGCTTGTTTATATGGGACAGCATGGAGAGCACAGAAGAAGCAGGGGTTTTCAGTGGCTGCACAGCGTATCAAAACCCGCTGAGTTCACCTCACATTGAATCTGACAAAAACTACGATCATATACAACTAAGGTAAATTCTTAATTAGGTTTTGCACACTAAAAACAAAAGTTTAGGCTCAGCAAAAGAATAATAATTTGCATTGGTTTTTTGGAGTTATGATGAGTTCTACTGAAATTATTTTCAACCAGTGAACTACAATTTGGTCCTCTACAATCAATGACATTTTAAATCACCAAAAACTTCATAAATGAGAGGTTAAATATATATATATATATATATATATATATATATATATATATATATATATATATATATATGTATGTATGTATGTATGTATATATTATTTTTAAGCCTAACGACAACCACAACTTGATTCATTTACTATATCTTATTTGTTTGAAATCAGATAATGTAGAAACTTTAGCTGAAATTACAGACATTAAATTGGTGTAATTGCCAAGATCACCATGTCAACACAACTCATCAAGACAATATTTGCAACTTCAGATGTTGATCTAAACAACAAATTGGATGTTTGGTGTCTTGCAACCATGCATTAAATAAAGTGATAGTAACACAGTCCCCTGGGAAAGATATTTTCTGAAGCATTACACTTCTTATTCATTGGGTCTTTGCCATTAATTTCATTGCTTCACTGTTGCTACTTTTCAGCCAATCAATCAGATATTGGATGGGGCACAACAAAAAACGGAGGATACACTTCAGAAATATGGAGAGAAGGTTGTGTTTTAACCCAAATCATAACTTTCTAAAATCCAACTAAACATTTTTATGCCAGAATGAAACCAACCTTTTAATGTAGGTAAAACCTTAAAAGCTTCAACCAAAACAGGAGCTTTCCTAACGCAAGTGAGTAAAAACTGAACTTAAGAAGTCAAATAAATAATGTTCTATGCCAGTGTTTCCAACTTTAAAGGTTGATCTAAGTCAATAAATTAGAATTTTGGTGTCTCGCAAATGAGCATTTAATTAAGCGGTAGCAACAGAGTCCCTGGGAAACATTTTCTGTAGGATTACATTTGTTTGTCACAAATATGTTTCTGTTTCATCGTGTCGTTGCCATTTATTTCATTACTTACTTGTGGCTTCTTTTCAGACAACCAATTAGATATTAGAAGGGGTGGGACATGTCATCCTGTTAACCCTAGTAATGGAGGAGGAGATTAAAAACTGTGGTGAAAGGGTCATATTTTAACCTAAACGGTCCTATTTTCATGAATCTAATTGTCACGTTTTAGTGCCAAAACTAAATTGACCTTCTAATGTGGTTAAAATCATGTAAGCATCAACCAAAACGGGACATTTTCCAAAAACTAGAGAGTGAAAAATTAACCTCAAGTCAAAGAAAAATGATCCCAAACTGGACATAAATGGAGAAAAATTCTTTCAAAATTTAAGTGAGGATTGTAGTTTAGTTAAATAGGAAACCTTCACTTTTGATAAATAACTCTAAACAATCTAATGTTTGCATGTAAAGTCAAAGTTGATATGTAATACCCTAAAACGTCCTTACGTTTTATTGTCATGTTGTTTTAACCCTTTAAGCTGCAGTCAATTCCAGCCATTTTCAGTACAAAAAGATTGCTAATATTCTATTTGTAAATAAAAATATTACGAGAAATACAGGGACTTTTGGACGCGCATCGCAAGATGCATTTCCTTGAAAACGACCCATTCGTGGATTATATACCGACTTCAAGACATGTTTTGGACAAAATAGTTTACTGCCTTGTTTCGTCTGGATGTCCAAGGTTGGATTATGGCTGTTTTTTGTGGAATATTTTCATCTGTGTGTAATAATGAACCCGGAAATGCGAGTCACGCTGTGTAACAAACCGCCGTGTATAGAGAACGGATGGATGGATATTCGTTGTTTGTCGGACAAATGTGTTTATATTACCCGCTGTGGTAATCACATCTGAAAGTGGTTTATACCGGCGGATTCATGAGAATCTAAGCTTTCCATCGGCGTATAATGTTTCTATCATCGAGTTTGCAGCGTCGGTCAATTAAGCGAAATACTTTCGCGCATCTCAAAGTGTACCACGGGCGGGACACTGAAGCGCACTGAAGCGCAAAGGGTTTTAACCTCTGTTCAAGGGAAGCCAATGAAACTAGCCAGAAAAAGACCTTCCATTATGTAAATAGATTCACAAACACAGTCCTTGTATAGCAGTAAAACATTCACAGCAGCCACATGATATACTGCCACTAACTGTACGCCAGTGACAGCGGATGATGCAAGTGCATTAGGACATTACATTTTCGACTTGTAAAGCTAAGAAAAGAATAATAGTCCATTTAGGGAGTATTCATCCAGATGAAAAGCCAAATCAATGTCAAGTAAATGCAAATCTGAGCTAAATCTATTCAAATGCTCCAAAGATGTACAGAAGCTTGATCTCTTGATCTTGACAGGTGTTGGTTTGACTTAAGTTTAAAAAGCTTCGCAGTGCAGCGAGTGTTCCTTTATTCTACTGAATGTCAGCAATTACGGCTTCCATCAAGATGTCCGTACTCTCTTCTTTTATCTTTTTACACCATTTAGCTTTTATTCGGGGTGCCAATATATCTGCCAGGCGACATATCCGAGGAGAGCAGCACTTAAAATAAATGCAAGGCACCAAACAGATATGTGAGGGATTTCTGGCAAAGGCATCCGCACTGCATTGTAGCAGCTGGGATTACAAGGCCAAAAAGCAAATATTAGACAAAGACTTACACGCAGCCTCTGCTATTATCATGAACAGAGGCGGTAAGCTACATATATTCAATGAGGCCTGAAAAAATAATATACTGTAGTAAATCTGATTTAGCTTAACCCTCTGTGAGAGAGAGCTGCCTAATGGAGTGTGTGGATCTCATCTCATGCCCTTCATCAGCCAGAGGTGTCACTGCAGGGTAGGACAGGATCAGGAAAAGCATGGCTGTAGATTCAGTTTTTGACACCATGTATTAGAAATGCACAGTCCAAACAGGGATGCACAAGGAACAGGTCTGTTTGGTTGGCAGCTTTACACAGGAATTAGCATGATAATAGCCAAAAAAAGCTCCTTTTGGTCACCTGTCTACTACTGCTGCAGCAACTAAGCGGAGACTAGAAGCATCTCTGCACACAACCGCCGAGTGATTCATGCGAGGTAGTAAATTACAGCTACAGCAAACAATCTGGGTCACACTCTCCCCTCAACACTGCGGGAGTCTGTGCATGCTCATCTGTCACGCTGCACCACCCACCACCTCCAGTAAATTCTCAAACCGTGAGAAGCGCTGAGATATAACAAAATAACCAGCTTCATGCACTAAGACAAAGCATGGCTGCAAACAGTGCTCCTGCTGTCTGAGCATCACCTTTTAGAATTGGAATGAACACAATGCCGGCGAAACCAAAGCAGTGAAAGAAAGCAAGAAAAACAAACAAAAATCACACTGCATACATACAGTATATAGGAGGAAAAAACTACCTTTGATTAGCTTTACACTGTAGATCATCCTCACGGAAAAGATTAAAATCTTCTCTCGTCCCCGTGTTCTTGTTCCATAGGAGAACCAATTTAAAAATAGGAAAAATTTGGGTGCACCTTAATATAAAAGGTAGACAAACCAGTCCAACCAGAGTCAAAAAATAAAAAAATCACCTCGAGCCATGCTATCTGAGCTACAAAGTGCAAACAACTCCAGTTTAACCCTCTCCATACTACGTGGAGTGGATTATGAGACTTAAGTAATCCTTTTTAACGGGTATACATTTATAGGATTTCCTCCTTATTGTGTTCACGGCCTCTGGGACAGAAACCCTAGACATGCGGTTTAATTTAATTACAGTTTGAACTTTTATATTTGCCATGTGTGAATCATATTTTATTTCCCTGTGTATACGTATGGGCTGCACAGTGGATCGACGGTTAGCACCGTCTCCTCACAGCTAGAAGATCCCCGATTTGTGTCCCTGCCTCGGCCTGGGATCTTTCTGTGTGGAGTTTGTATGTCCTCTCTGTGCAGGTGTGGGTTTTCTCCGGCTACTCCAGCTTCTTCCCACAGTCCAAAAACATGCCGAGGTTAATTTGTGCTTCTAAATTGTCTGTAGGTGTGAATGTAAGTTTTTCTATATGTAGCCCTGTGATGCTGATGATCTGTTTGCTTCTTCTGTGAATCAGTAACAAGCATGTATGGATGAATAAATACAACATTACAACCTGCAATTGCGTAATGTCAGAGCTGTAAGTGAGCTGATGTGTTCCAGCTGCAGTAAGTGGTGCAGACAGAGGCAGGGACTTGATGGATTTGCAAATTCTAAAGGAATAATGGTGTAGAGTCACATCTGAATCCATTTTAGATGAGGAAGAGATAATTTTCATGAGGAAAAAAATTCTAAATGTGCTGTGTTGATACACAGAGGCGGCTTTTCTGGATAACTGTGCAGCATATGAGATTATAGAAATGTCTGTGTAGATGAAGCCCACCTTCAATTAAAGCAGAGACTGTTGTACTTTAACCTCACATCTGTCATTTAATATCAAATTAAATGTACTACAGCACATGGCCTAAGGTGCAGTGTATAACTGTCAGAATAGTTATAATTTGGACTGTCTATGCATCATTTACTCTGCATAGAGGCCAAACAACAACAAGAACCTTATTATACAGTCATGCAGTCTAACAATCAACACTATATCCAACTTGACAGTAACTGCCAAGAAAAATTAAAGGCTTCACAACAAAATAATCCACTTCAGGACCATTTAAATTGTGCTATTTTAGAGACGTGATGTTTTTTTGTCATCTTCCGGAATGTGTTGCACACAAAAAGTACAATTTGTGTGCAATATATATAAAAAAAACAACCAAAAAAACAGGAACAGAAAAGTTTATTCCATGCATAACTATTCCTCTTTGCATGTTAAGCCACTGAGGGCAATTTAGCCAATCAGTGAGGATCATTTTACTTCATGGCAATATTGGATTTTGATACGATTTGTGCATCGCTGAGATGAAGTTTCACGATTCGTCTGATATTACTTCACTGGATTAAAACAAACTCATTTTGAATTAATTATATGTACTGTGATGGAGGTTTCTATCAATATCGCTCGCTCCTAATTTCATCGTTTCATTTAACAATCGAAACCCATTTGAGCTTCCTCAAAAAAAAAAAAAAAAAAAAAACACAGAAAGAGCTGCAGCAATCTCTGTTGCATTGGGACTGTGTGTGTGTGACCTTATGCCGTTAAGTTATTGAGTTTTAGCATATTATGTCATCAGACAAGGCAATGAGCAATTCCCACAGCTGTTCCCCTCTCGGCGTTCTAATGACGTTATCATCGCGGCTCACTCCCACTTCTACTGCAGCAAATAACCTCATAACATGTACAACAAGCCACTTAATGGTGAAATAAATGAGTCAGAGGCCTTCTCCCTCTTGTTTTCCCTGCATGTGAGAGAGAGAGAGAGGGAGAGATAGCAGAGGGAGTAAAACAAAGCAAAGCCATGCAAGTGTGATCCTGTTTCTGTGTATGTGTGAATGAACTGCACGGTTCACAGGGTGCTCTTTTATTCACTCGCATCTCTACCGGTAAACCGTGTTCGTGGCAGTGACGAAATTCCACCCCTCTGTCTCAAAGGTTTTCCTTCTGTCACCACACTCTCACCTCCCCTCCAGAGCGTGGAGGAGGTGAGAGGGAGAAAGCCTCAGCTGTCATCACAGTTTAGATCAGTGTCCTGCCTGCAGCCGCCGCTGCCTCCGCACCCCTTTGCCCTGCACCCCAACCTCCAGCCGAGCATTACGCAACTTCTTCACAAAACAGAAACAAGGTCGCGGAAATATCCAGAGATGAATCAAACAAAAAAAAAACAAAAAAAAGGGGGAAAGGAAAGATCCTCCTCCTCCTTCTTTCTGCCAGTGGCCATTGCAGTGTGTGATTCAGCAGGAGGTCAGGCAATGAAGGAGCCTGCAGCGCATACAAATGCCTCACAGACACACATTTAACACGCACACACACACACAACATTCACACATATACATGTCAGACACTGGCAGCTGCAGAGATCATGATAGTTTCAACAGAACGTACTCCATTACATCCTTGTGTTTGTGTGTGCGTGTGTGTTGGGGCTGCCTGCTGTGAGGTGTATCACTGTGAGTACTAGTGCACACCTGCAGTTAAGATCAAATTTGCCAAACAAGGAATCCTCTTGAGTAAGAAACCTTATTCTGACCCCTCTTTGCGATGCATTATTAATAAGGCTTCCAGTTTAAAAAAGCGTTCCTGGTGCGCTGAGGAAACGTCACACATTCTCCATTACACAGGGGATTAACAGTAACCACCACAGGAGGAAAAGATGAGTAACTTGAAAAGGCAGCAAGCAGAGGGATACCGTGAGCTGCTTTGGATATCAGAATTCTCAATTAGGTAAGAGAATTAATTGAAAACTATTTTTTTTAAATTTATTGCACATTAAAGTCGTTTTTTAGACACACAAAAAAAAGAATACCGCTATGTTAACATAGCAAGGGTTTCAATTTCTCAATTACCACTCTCACATGTGTTTGACAGAAAAGATAAACTCCAATTAAAACATAATAAATCCAGCACTCTACATCGTCAGTGTAATATTATGTGTTAAATTAACTTTACATGTATAGCCATGGCCATAAGTTTGGACACAAGTACTATGAGGCTTGTGAATCTTAGAAAATACCACAAAATTGTCACTTACAATACAGTACACAACTCCTGAGAACTATGTTAAGTTTCATATTTTAAAAAAAACATCAAAAGAGTTTGGTGTCATTTTGTTATTCTTACCAAATTCGGTTGTGAAAGTACTGCATTTTTTTGTTATTTTCTTCTAATATTATGTTTTGGGAACAAAGTTGTTCCAATTGTTGGAATTTATTGATAATATTATATCCCTTGTTGATTTGTTGACTAATTAAACTGGTGCTGTCAAAAAATATTAGTTATGTTCTGTAATAGACATCAAAACAGACATAGTAAGTCATGCTGTGTCCAAACTTATGGCCATGGCTGTAGACAAACTACTCCTGAAACAGAATTTTGCTCTTTTAGTTGATTTTCCTGTATTGTACCCACACAGCTACATATTTGTGCAGGTACAGCAGTGATTTGAGCTAAATGCTAACATCAGAATGCTAATATGAGAACCAGCTTCCAAAATGAGAATCAGATTTTAAACATTTTTCATGATTATACCATGATCAGTTCTGAAATAACTAATGCACTATCAGTAGTCATATTAACAAAAAGAATAACTATGATGTTATACAAAGGTGCACATATTCACTATAAACTACTACCACTCATTAGCATGCATATAAGAAACATATTAGCTATTTATTAGTCATTATAAAGCACTCATCCATGCCCAATTCTGTATGATTATATCCTGCAACTACCAAGAGTTTTTTTAGTTGCACTGACTTTGTTCTTTTGCATGTGATCTGTAAACACAGCCTGCACTTCAACTGAGAAGCCTCCAAAGTTTTGGCTTGTGACTGCTGGTAGTTCATTAAACCCTCATTGGTTTTTCACTTGTGCCAACCACAGAATGTTTTGCTTTTGTACACAAGCTGGTGCAAACAGCGTATTTTTGCAAAATTTTTTAAATGAAACATGTACAATGAAGGGATTTTGATGAAATATCTGGATTTTAATCTTAGATTTGGTTTTGTTTTCTAATGGAACAGCATGTCGAAGAGTAGCTCATCTGAAAGTTGCAAATCCGATGATTCTTTCCATTTTCACAGGGTCTGGCCCTGATAAATAGAGCAATTTTGGCAATTTTTTAAACAGACAACATGCTTTTCACACCAGGCAGCGGGTTAATGGGTTCAGAGGGTTAATGGTCTAGTGACTGTAGAACACCGTCATGCAGAATAAAGCTTCAATAAGTGCTGTATAATGAGCCGATGTGCCTCCAAAATGCATGCTGATCAAACACTCAGCTACAAAGTGCTTCATATATTAGCAGAGCATCAGAACTTAAAACGCATGAACCAAATAAACAAAACAAAAGACAGAGTGTTTACAAGAACCGACACACATTAGTTTTCACTTTTCTAATGCTTAAAACAACAGAAAGAATCTAGAGATCTGATAAAATCGTGAGCACCAATCCAAATTTTACATGAAACTAGCATAAAATTACCAACTCCAGCAGTTAAAATGGGTAAAAGGCCTTCATCAGATGACCGGATCAGACTTCGTTTATGAAATTTTAGTGTTAATTCAGTTACTTCTGCTTTACCGGAAGTCAAAGAAAGTTGGTAAAAAATTTAATAGTTTTGGTTTACAGTCTCAGTGCTGGAATTTTTGAGCAACTGAAGACAGAGGACTGAGTAATGAATGAATAAAAGGAATAACAACAGTCCAAATGGGAAAAGATAGAAGGTATGTACAAGAAGTAAACCTGACTGAATGAGCTTCACAATATGAAGTCTAAATCCTGGTTGAAAAGAAGACGGAAAAGGATTCTTCGGTGTTGGAGGATGTGACTCATCATCCATAGTAAAAAAGATCATTGAACCAACTATTCGTCATAGCCCTGAAATAGAACATCTGTGAGGTGTTCGGCTGCTGGTTGGACGGAAGAAGCAATTTAATTGGCGACATTTTGGACTCTGGGAAATTGTTTGAGCATTTTTCAGTTTGTGGAAGATCAGTTGATAAAGCTTCACTTTGGGGTCTTGTAAAACAAAAGAAACTGTTTCGAAGACATCAAACATGCCTTTGCACTTGCATTTTTCCTTATTTTGTAACATTTCATTAAACCAAAAAAAAAAAAACACTCCACAGATTCATAGATAATGAAAATAATTGTAGCTGCAGCCCTAAAATACAGCAGCTGTGTGAACTCCATAAGCCACGTCTGATCCATCTACAATCACAAACACAGCGGCTCATCTCCTCATGACTGTTTAGTATGATAATGCGATACTATACAAATCAGCTAATTGCTCATTTTCCTGCTTGTTTACATGCTAATATTGATGTGTTCGCTCGCAACCATTTTCTACATCATGAAAGTTTTTGGAAAAAAGGCAACAGTAGCCAAACCGCTGTAATTAAATCCTGACTCTCTGCCAGGGCTGAGGTACATCTCCACCCATCTGGGGTAATTTAACACTCCTGATACTCTTTGTGCTGCTGCCCCAGAGCTGTATCTGCACTACGACAGAAAAATCTAATCCCCAAATAACTGTCACTGCAAATAAAAAAAAAAAGAACAAAATCAACACTTATTAACTGTGCAAATTGCAGCAGCGAGCAGGGGCGTGCATCCTGGGCTCCTCCACGGCCACCACGCATGTGTAGGGTCATGTCATTACATGTTAATGGGCTTTCCTCTGATGCTACGGCGGAGCAGAGAGACTGTGGCTGTGATGGAGAGAACAGGGAACCATTTGATGTTTGCCAGTTGAAAGAATAAGCCTTCCTTTGGGTTGTGCTTTCCACAGAGGCATGCTGGGATTGAAAGAGCGCTTGCCCAGGGCTAAAGGGGATTTTTGGTGGGCGTCACACATCCAATTACCTCGGTAGCATCACAGAAATCCATGGGGGAATACACACACACAAACAGACGCACACTTTCTTCCACACACGTGCGCGCTCCCACGCATACATCGACATGTAAGACACCCACTTCTCCGACCACAGAGCAGGCTGCAGCCAAATTTGACTATTCTGCTTCTGCTGGATCTAGTGCTGCAGAATTCATGAATATTATCAGCATGTGTTGTTATGTGGCTTATGATATAAATATGGATAGCAATATGGAAACACCACCCAGGTTCCACCTCTATGGAGAGCATTACTAATGCATTCAGAGAAGCTATTACCGGATTTGCATGGGCTCTTCTGATGAGCCAAGGGGACCTGCGGATCCACTAATATGGGAAGGTTTATTGGTGCATTTCAAAGCTGTTTTGAAATCTTCTGTTCTTGTGGCAAAAGCTGGGATTTTCAAGCCGTTTAATATCCACACCAACAAACTTTAATAACTACATGGTCCCAAATCAGCAGCCCAAACACGTAGCGCAGCAAAAACCAACTCATTTAAAACATCCCGGAATTAATGTATTAACTTTTTTTTTCCTTAAACTTCTACCTGCACAGGTTAAGAATTTGAATACTTCCTCTTTCCTAAAAACAGGGGCACCAAAAGCCAGAGGGAAATCGTACTTCACCACACGTTGGTAAGAAATCGATTTTGTGCTACATTTTTAATTATACAAGATTCGTCATTTCTTTTAATAACGTGATGAAACAGCCTGGAGCAGCAATTCTCTTTACTGAAGCTGATAAATCTCAGATATCTGTGTAGAGTTAAATCACCTGGGTCACTACAGGGGAAAATTACATTTAGTAAATACACCTACAACAACTCAAACCTAGAGGTGCGTATTTAAATTCAAATTAGTCAAAACTTTTGCTAAACTTTCAGTGTTACACTTAATTAAAAAGAACTTATTCCCGGTGTTTAATTAAATCTATAATTGCAATATAAAAACTCCAATACATTAATTCAGATAAACCATTTAAGTTGGAAATGTTTTTAATGAGTTGAGTTGACATAATAATGTTGGTAATTGCAGCAACTTAACACTGTGTGTAATTTCAACTGAAATTTCCATATTAGCTGATTTAATACTAAAGTCACGTTGTTGTAACTAAATAAAATTGCCTTGATAGCTTCAATTTTTGCTGCTTTGAGTTTAGGATTTCAAGGTCTCTGTCTACTAATTCTGCCTGGACAACTACAGGCCGTTAAGACTGTTTGTGAGAGGATTTGTAGACTAACTGGCAAATAAATTCCACTAAGCAACTAATTTACAAATATTTTTAATTGTAATATGATCAATAGTGGTCCTACGTGCAGAGTTTAGGATACACTTGCGAATATAGTTGATGGAAAATGCTATGCTACTGCTTATATCTAGTGCTAGTCATATTCAGCTAGCAGAAAACAATGGTAAAAGCTTAATTTGACAACTTTGCTCATCTTTGGGACTTTTCGCTCATATAATTTGTGGGGGAATTTAAATTTGTGTAGGTTTTGCTTTCAAGAGTTAAAGATCACGTGTTGAGATGCCACACTGATGTTCAATTTAAAAAAAAAAAAAAAAAAAAGCTAATCGCTAGCAGGTTTGTTGATGAATGAGTTTCCTAAAATCTGCTACATGAAAAAAAAAACAGCAAAAAGCAAAAACTACTTTCAAAAATCAAATTGAATCACGTTAATTTAAAAAAACAAAACAAAAAAAACACAGCCTAAAAAAACTTATGCTGGTAAGACAAAAGTTCATTTTAAATGTGTGAAAAACTACTTGGAACAACCTAATTATTATAAGTAATCAACCCATGCTACCAGTCATTAAGTCAATGATAATTAACAATACCTTTGATTGAAAATGAAAAGCTAATCCCTGTGAATCAGCGCAGTTAGTTGGCTGAACATAATTTCATTAGAAGTCGTCATGAGTCACAAAGATTGAACAAACACATTACTTCTTAGAGTGGAGAAAATATGTTTGCTGGTAAATCCTCAGAAGTTGCAATGTTTAAATCACTTGGGAAACTATGTATGTATGAATTTTTTGATTGAATATGGGAGAAACATATGCATTCATATGTTGGTGTTCTTCTGCAGGTCTCTAGAGCTCAGCAGCCTCCAAACAATCAACTATAAATCCAGTACTGACATACAATTTCACACAATCAGCTGACCCCCAATTGAGGTAGGAGGAAAAGTTGCTGTTGAGGGAAGCTTTTCTGCTCAGTATAGAGACCTTTGATGGGAAGCCGATGGATGGATGGATGGATGGATGGATGGATGGATGGATGGATGGATGGATGGATGGATGGATGGATGGATGGATGGATGGATGGATGGATGGATGGATGGATGGATGGATGGATGGATGGATGGATGGATGGATGGTCAGTCAATGGAGATTCCTTAGATGTCAGGAAAAGGCCCAACTTAAAAACAAAAGGAACGATAGTATTGCTTGCAAGTGAAAAAGGCGACGTCAGGGCACAGGGAAATGAAACGGAGAGAAATTAGGAGAAGCAGAAATAACGAAAAAGGGCAGGAGGTCATCTCGAGCTGTGAATATGACATTTGAGGAGGCTCCCTTCAGGCTTCGGTCAGGAAACACATGAATCTGACATGAAAGACGAATTAGGACATGTTTCTCTGCCTGCACATGTATGGACATGTGAGTTTTGCAGTTTTCAAAGCCAGAACCAATGAAATTAACTAGATTTCGTTGTTTTATAATCACACTTTGCTAATTGATACAGAACATATGTATTAACCCTGAGCGTCGCCAGATATGAGGAGTGCAAAAATTCATTTCAGAAAGGCGCCACATTTCCAACTAGAACACATCCTGCATATAATGTAATTTCTCTCACGTCACAGCAATCCTGAATTAATCAGTAATTTGATTTGTATTTTTTATGCAAAGCATTAATTTAGCAAAGCTCGTGTTAGTCTAAGTATGTCATTGTAATGATTTGATTTGCCTATCAAACAAAAACATCTGGATACAAAAAAAGAGAGAGAGAGAATGAAAGCGACTGACTCAGAGAGAAAGAAAATCTGTGCCATGAATACGTGATGCAAGCCTTTTGTTGAGGCCAGGGGAGAATGAACCAAATCAAGTGAGAATTTCACTGAAGGCAAAAAGCGTGGGCTGATTCTTCTGCCGTTCGTGGCGAGGGAGAAGCTCTCGAAAAAGGAAGCGCACATCGCGCTGTGCAGACACATATAGACTGGGTCAAGAGCCAAATTGGACAGCTAATAACTGAAGGCCAAAGCTTGAATTTCTAAGTGGATGCACCAGACTGTGCGGAGACTCAGGCAACGCAGCAGGAGTTAAATTGTTTTTCCCCGGATTCTGGACTTATTTGACTATTATCTGTGTATTGTTCTCGGCAACTGATGCGAGGCTCCGACACCCACAGTGTACAAATATATCTCCAGGTAAAATGGCTATGAACTGCAAAGCCTTTTTCTTTTCTTTTTTTTTTGCAGCAGCAGCAGCAGCAGCCTGAATGAAGACGAAGGGGAAGATGGCAGACAATCAGAACTGGGCGAGATCTGCATTAAATCTCATTCTGAGATTTCTTTCTCCATTGAGATTTAGCTCAGTGCTTTGCAGACTCCAAGATAACTGTGCTTGCTTTGCCATAGGAAGCCATTAACTGACAGCACACGGCTTGAGGTTATCCCCATGGGTGTAACAGCCTCTGGGATATACTGTGTCTGGTGAAGAGATGAAGAGAGCATGACGCTAAAGAGATTAGTTATTACAATGTGAATTCCTGTTAGAAGAATGAGGTTTTTACAGACTATTGAGGGATACACAGAGAGCTAAATAATACAAAAAAGGGCTTAGCAGACAGTTGGATATCCCTGTACAGAGGGTAGGAGGTGTAGTAAGTGTAATCAGGGGTAAGTGTAAATCCAAGTGCAGAAAGCGCTCAGGATGACTGCATCACACGTTCACAGGCACTTTGAGGCACCATCCATGATGAGTCTTGCTCAGATGGGCTGATGTGTGAATGTGGTCATAAATCACATTGCTAAATTAATATCTCAGCAAAGTGTTGCCCTAGATAGATGAAAAAGAACACACGCACACAGAAAATGAGTACACATCCTCCCACACTCACACAAACTGCATGTTCATCTGTGTTGAAATTTCACAGTGCCTCTGCAGAGCCGTGGCGAAACTCTCTGCCAGTAGGGGAAAGACTGGATTTGAAGGGGAAAAAAACATGTACTCTCAGAAGAATAATGCCTCTTCTGAAGGCCCTCTAGTTCTTTAAAGCACCTCCACCAATTGAAGAACCTGTTTTTTTAAGAGATTGATCCTCACGTGCATTATGTGATTCTTTAGAGTACTGATTGTTCTTTGTTTGGTTGCAGGTAAGAGTATAACACTAGAACTGCAACTCACCATTATTTTCATTACTGATGGATCACTTGTTCTATAAAACATCAGAAAACAGTTTCCCAAATCGAGCTGGCATCTTGGAACATGTTGTTCTGTCTCGCCAACAGAAATCAACAAAAATATTAAATGTGTTTGAATGGAAGGAACCCTCATTGGCAAATTCTTACTTTGAATTTTCGGGCTTAAAATGATCATCAAGTACTGTCATCGAAATTTAACCATAATCTTAAAAATGATTCTATGTATGGTGCCTGGAGGAACCACTAATTATTAGTTCCACTATTCATTTGGTCTATAAAGCTTCAGAAAACAATGTTACCTTGTTTGGTGGCAAGTTATAGCAAGAAATGTGTAACTAATCAATGTTTTCATTGATTATTCTGCAGGCTATTTTCTAAATTATTGTTTATTTTGATTATTTGGATCTACAAAGCATCATAAAACAAACTCAAGTCCCAAACAGCTGTATTGTAAGAAGTTGTTCTAATTAACAGTCCAGACCCCAGAATATTAAATGTGTTCTGATGGAAGAAACCCAAAATTCTGACACTTGACTATTTTTCCCAAAAAAATTCTGCATACCTGCAATTAAAATACAGCCACACGAGTCCACAAAGAACTACCTTGAAAACTCTTCTTTAAAGAACCTATTTTTGCTGTAGTTCCATTTTTTATGGTTGTTTGAGGCACTTAACTGATCCTTTAAAGATGCTCTTGCAAAAGGTTTTTTGTGGAACTAAAAATGGTTCTTCCATGAAGAGCCATCTTTAGTTCCATTTATTGGATGACTCTCAGCAAAATCATGGCTTTCAGTAGGTTCTGTAGAAGGCTCTCTGGTTCTTCTAAGCACCATCATCAACTGACGGGCCTTTGTATTTCAAGGATAATTCTTTGTATACTTTATGTGGTTACTGAAGGTTCTTAATTTTTATTCAACTTACTAGATTTGCATCGATGAATTAATTTATCTATAAAGCAGCAACAAACGGCAAGAAATGTTCATCACAGGTTCCCAAATCTTATGTCTTGTAGTATGTTGTTCTGTCTGACCAACAGTCCAGAACCTTAAACATTGAATATGTTCTAATGGAAAAAATTGTGCAAAATCTTACTGTTGACCTAATTTGCTGAATGTTGTTGGAGGGTCATTTATGGTGCTAAAAGTAACCATAGTTGATCATTTGTTGAGGCGCCTTTGAGAATTCTTTAAAAAATTGTTCGCTAAAAAGTTCTTTTCGGAACCAGACATGGTTCTTCTACGGCATCACTGTGAAGGATCCATCTTTGAGTCCAGTTAGCACCTTTATTTTTCCCCACTGTAGCTTAGATACGAGTGTTGTGTTGTGTAGCTGTGTTTGGTTGGGTACAGAGGTGTTAGTATGATGGTGGTTCTAGGGGTTCTCCATGTGACGGTTCCCCCCTGCTGTCCAGTTTGGTTTCTGAATCTCGGAGAGGACCGACAGCGTCATTGTCGACACGTTTACTTCGCCACCGTTCCAGCTTGTCAGAGACACTTTAGCATTATTTCCTGCCGTTGCCTCACAGCGACGAAATGGTGGTGATTTTGGAAGAGACGGATTCAGCCTCTTTCTCCTCCCTCCAAACGTTCTCCTTGTGCCTCCTCCCATCCTCGTCGTCGTCGGTTCCCTCCTTTCACAGCCATCTCATCTGCTCTCGTGCACAATTGTAAAGGCCGCTGCGAGGAGCTTTCACATCTGCAATCACTTCACATTTGTTTCAGCGATTGATTTGCTGGCATGTGAGGGGAAGAAGAGAATGAGCGAGTGGGTAGGCAGCGAGGGAGGGAGGCATCGGGGAAGTCAGAGGACGTGCAATGCCAGGCTCACATACTGTCACCATGACAACAGACATCACTTCACAGGAGCAGCACTTAGGATGCCTGTGTGGGCTGAAGTGACATAGTTGAAGGTTGGCATTAGCCTCTTGTGGGTGCCACAACGCACCAATCCTCTACTGGCTTGCTTCTTTTCTCATTTTTTTTGTTGCCTTATTTCCTCCACAGCGCTGCTAAAAGGCGCCCTGTTGCTCCTGTCAGCAGCTACCTTCTATTGGGACTGCTGAGTGATTTGTACTTCATGTGTGTAAATGCGGGTCCTGCCAGTTTGGCTTAACAAAGACAATTCAATTGAATGAAATGCGTAAAGAAAGACAGGAGGAGACATTCATATTCAACGGGAAGCCTTTCATCGTCTGCGTCACTTTGAAGCTGGCTAGCATGTATAATTCCCTGTGATTTGAAGTGATGCCAATCATGGAAATGATAACTCAAGATACTAAAACACATCAAACACAGTAAAGCGGATATATCTTAGCTGCCAAGTCTCCTGTTCATTAGGAAGACTCAGCAACACTTGAAACGAGCGCAAAAGTATATTTTATCTTTTAGACTAACTCATCATAATAATAATCTTGATAGGAACAGTAGAATGCTATTAACAGATGGTCATGTTATGAATTATCAGTTTACATCATGTATTTTTACAGTTCAATCGTACATTTACAATTATCAAATAATTAGAAAGTCATTAGCTCTACAGCAAACAAAAGGACTCACTTGGTCTCTGCCCCTCTAAAGGCATAAATGCACCTGTTTCTTCTCTTTATGCACAAATTATAAACCTAGCTGAAGGGATTTTGATCTCCTCTTATCAGCATGCAGCACGTACAGCTGCAGCCCTCGCGCTCTGCATCTGGTCTTTATCCATTCACACACAGCATACAGTATTCACAAGCTGGCCAAACTGTAACGTACATAAGAGGCAAGACAGCGCGATAAAAGCATGAACATACAGTAAGTTGGACTCATGGGGGAGTGTGATAAACCCGCGAGTGGGATTTCTGCTATAACACATGGCATATATGAACATTTATTGGTACATTCCGAATATAACTCTACTATATGTTGTGCAGAAAATATAAAAGTGGAAATGTAAATGTAAAACTGAAACACTGAGCAGAAGCTTTACCTCATAAGATGATCATTGCCTTTTTAACCAAAGTCTTCACCTTTGAGGCTTCGAGAAACCACAAAAATTATGGTTTTATAATATTCATGCAGCAAAATTTATACTTATCAGGCTTCTAGTGGCGCAACAATGCTGGGATTCACTGTTCAGAATTAAGGATCTATGTTTACCAAATTTTCTGCCAGAATTCTCTCCTAACATTTAAGATTTTAAATCAGTTTTTGACTTTAATCAGTGACATCCAAGCACATCGCTTCAGTACTGCACTTCAGTTCTGTTTTGAGGTACTTCACATGAATATTTTCATTATATTCATTTCCCAAGTGCACATTGTAGAATCAAGCGTTGTCCATTTTACTCCACTACAACCAAATTAAACTCTTTGCACACTGACAGCTGTTTTCATTAACTGCCTTATTATTCCTCTTGTCAGACACTTTGGTTGACCAAAATCTATGCACTAATAAAAGTCATGACAAGCTATTAAAAGGAACCGGTGAGGGAGACGTCAATCAAACTCCTGAGACAAGCAAACTGAGGTCTCATTAGGGAAAGCAAGAGGGCTGCGTTCGTTGCTGGGGCTTTGAGAACATGGGCTCAGTCCCAATCTCCACCCTCAGGCCTAATCACTAAACCTTCCCAGACTTAACTGACGTCACAGCTGAAGTTTTGGAGCGTGTGAGTTCATCAAGGCTGAGAAGGTATTAAAAAGAGGAATGGGGAACACTAGCATGACAGTGAATGTTGCCTGAAAAATGTAATTAAATGGAAAAAAAATGGATTTGCGTTGCATTTCCAGTTTGATCAGCTGCTCAGTTGATCATTCGCTGTTCGTGACATACGGAAACCAAACATAGAAACCAAACGTCAGGAAAATCACGAACATCTGTGAATTCCTTGCAGACGTTTGATTGAAAATGCAAAAAATATTTTAAAAAAAGCAATCAACTTAGAGATAAACTCCCAAACAGATCCTTTCTCTGCAACCATCCATGCTTTGGGCAAGTCACTCAGGAAAACCTCCAGATATGCAGACTCACAAAATCTGACTGATTCATTTGACACTTTACCACTCGGACATCTCTGAGCCTGCAAGCACGAACCAGCCATAAAATCTGCAAGTGTGGAGGTTGGGATTGGGTCATGGAACAGCAGCAACCTCTCACCTGTTCTTAAGAAAACGGCTTTTTTTTAAACCAAATGGTAGACAGAAAAGAAAAATCAGTATCGGTATATAGTGTCCCGATACCACAGTCTAAAATGGAAAATCTCCACTTGTTGAATATTGGGTAAATGCATTTATGTTTTTATACGCAGCAAAGGTTGCTGATATTGTTTTATATGGGCAACCATGAATCTTCCATATCAAATCAGACAGAATGCAGGAAAATATGTTGCTGCTCCAGCTTAGATTTTGTTCAGAGTTGACCTACATCTCATCTGGACCCAGAAACTAAGTCTTGTAAAATGTTGGGGCTGGATTTTGAAAGTTTCATATTTTATATATTTTCACCTTCAAAAAAAAACCAAAAAAAAAAACCTGTGAAGCCATTTGAAGGCTTCAGTATCTCTGGAAATATAAGTACTACCCCCATGATATTTTTTCTTGCAGATTTCAAAGATTAAATGGTTCCAGCAGAGGCCAAATTTCTAATTAGTTTCCCTCGAGAATGTCATAAAAAAAAAAAGAAAAAGAAAAAAGGTCACAGTTTGTTTTTTTTTAAAGAAGCTGGAATTGTGGCCCCAGAAAGTTCCTGTTTCTATTCAAAATACAGTCTTTGGTTGACATTTCACCAACTATTAAAGCCTCTGACGTCAGTAGAATTTGATATTTGGAAGTTTGGCAAGCCAAAGTTTCAGTTTTTGACTAGTTAGCAGGAGCACAAAAACTGGTCAGAACTTAGTTTTCGGTCTAAAATGAAAGTAAAAAGATGGTGGGGCAATGCAGACTGATCCTACCATAATACATAACATTAGCTGCGTGGCAGTCAAAGTTATGCAGTTCAACATACAGAACTATCATTCCCAGAAAAGTGAGGCTACTGATGCTGGCTAATATCAATACAAAAGATGCAAATATGAACCAACAACAACAATATAACATTATAGTCCTTGTCCCAACTGTGAGTCTTTCAGCCATGTAATCGCATAAAGGACAAAGATAACATGACACAATTCAAGGCTTACAACACTTATGGTCAATACTCAATGTTAATTACTTGCATTTGTGTGATTAAAACTGTAATGTTTCCACACAAATGTTCCAGTTTTTTTCATGAAAACAGCAACAGAGACTGAAACTGGAGGTAGAAGCAAATACCCTGCAAAGCCAAAGGGCATTTTATCCCAGATATCTGTATCTGTCATATGTCACACTACGACTACAGCAAACCTAAAGGCCAGTCTGCCTTCTTAAAGCAAGATACTGCTGCTTTAATTCATTAGAGATTAACCACGTGTCCGTCAACATGAGGAAATTAACACCATTACGAGAAATGGAATCACTACAGATAAAAGCCATGCTGCTGTACAAGGTAATATTAGCACGACCGAGGTTGACATTTAAGATTTAAATCTTGTTTTTAATGATCCAGATGATAAATGGCCAGTTCGTTAGAATGTCAGGAGACAAAGGGGGAAATATCAGTTCTGGTTCGGTGCAAGCCTTTTCTGCAGGTTAGAGGCCGTGCAAGACTTCATTAAAAGTGCAGAATTACTAAATAAACCAGGACACAAGGCTGGGCTACTCATGCACCAGAACGGGACTTAATGAATGAATGACTACAAGATCATTAGTAGTAGCTTTCTGTCCTCAGCACAGTGTGGAGGAGGACAAGTAGCTCAGGGTTTGGGGATGTGGGCTTAGCAGTTCACGCAGCCGGCCAGGTTACAATAAGCTTCTTTGGGCCATGGTAGGGATTTGGCCTTGAATGATCCTGAGGTAAATTGTGTTCCTGAACTCATCCAAATCCTCACAGTAGAAAAGAGGAAAGTATTACAGCTGTTCATGATGTGTACAAAGCAGGCAAAGCTGCATCCTGCTTTCTTTTTTGCAGTTCTGATCGCAAATCACCAAGAGACATATTACACTCGGTAAACATCCTTACTGAAAATGTATTCCATTCTTCGCCTCTGTGCACGACTATCTCTGCTTTCAACTATACAGCGGAAAAAGTGAAGTGAATTGCTTATTTTCCGTGCGGAGGACATTGTGGTAGTTGACAATGCTGTTTAAGTCTCCGCTACTGTACAGCCCTGAAGCTTACAGCTCTATTTTTCATTTTGCTTACTGCCAAACTATGCGCAGCTGCATCTTTGAAAATAGCTAAAAAGGGCAGAGAGAGGCCAAATCTGAGAGTGGCATCCTTTCAGTCACACCACCAACACCACCACACAGACACACAACACCCATAACCACAGGCAACATGACCTCTTGGCTGCACTGCAAAGCAGCAAGTCACAGAATGAAAACTAAAAGGGCAAACCACAGAAACGGTTTCATGTAAACTGATCAACCACAACATTAAAACTACTGGTGGAGTGACTAACATTGATCTTCTCAGTGCAATCCAATGTTCTGCTGGGAAACCTTGGGTATATACTGTATATATAAACCGATAAAGCAGAGAGACATGCCGCATCAGAAAACGCGTTGTAGATTAGCCATAGTACCTGGTTGTGCCACTAGGTGGCGCCTTTTACTGTTTAAAGCTGTAGTGACAAAATCAGGTGGTCACTTAGATGACCAGCAGTTCCATGTTGGCAAGCAGGGAGGATTGTGGGAGTTTAGCTAATAAAGGTAGACCATGACAAAGTCTCCTGTGGTGCTTAACACCATTACGCCAGAGCTTTAGTTTTGTAGGCAAACTGATGTCACACATCATTGCATTTTAAACAGTGACATCACAACACAAAAAGTTGTCTGCAGATTTAATTTTGTCTTATTAAGTCGTCAACTATTGATAAATTTGGCTGCCGATCATCAGCTACGAACAATCGTTCAAAATCAGCATTGTTAATGCTAATGACTGCACACAGGAGACTTGCACAACATTAGGCAGGTGGTTATAATGTTGCAGCAGATTAGTGTAAAAGCTTCATATCTTCTGTGGTTCCAGAGGAGCTTTCTGAAGTCTAAAAATTGATTGTCATGATCAGGTTGTGGGCTCATCTCAGGTCGGACTTGGAAACAACGAGATGATGTTAAAAGCAGCATGGAGTAGGGTTGAATGATATGTAAAAAAAGAACTATGTTGATTACTTTGACAGATACTGCATAATAAAAAATTATTTTATTGCAAATTGTCTTATTTGCATTTGTTTTTTTGTCAAAAATATAGTGATTTCTGCCGCAGTCTAAACCAAAAAAACATATTCCCTAACATCTGGAGAATATGATTTGTAGGCCAAAGCCATTCTACAGCACCACAATGATTCATTCATAATGGTGTGTGACACACTACAAAAAAAAATTGCAGCCTGTGTGATTAGATGTAGATTTTGATAATATCTTAATCAATTGTTTAGACCTAGTATGGAGTTTGAAAGATGTCGACACTTACTATTCTGGAGGTTTGAATGAAATGATGGTTTCAAAATGGAAATGGTGCTCGGCAACAGTACAAATCCAAACATTTCTGTCCTTGCTGCAGCAATATTGACCATTTTGGAAAAAAATTCACTCATTGGTTCCCCAGTTTTATGACCATGCAACACTAAATTGGCAGAGCACCCATTTAATGTGAACATGGAGCGATTATGAAGCCTGCTTTCCACAAATCATCACACAGAAAAACAGCTGTTTCAATCTAATTGCATTGTGTTAGAGTGTTTAAGCAAAACTGTCAAAGATTATCCAGTCAATATGGAACACAGCAGGAGTGCTTCAACTTCAAGTTCAAACATTGTCTCGGCACTGTATACTCAGCGCCAGTCTCCGAGGACTGGGTCTAAAGAGAACTGACATTCGGTATGATTAAGTTGGTGCTCTCTGAAGCCCCACCCAGGGGTACATAGTAATCCCCAATGTGCACAGCAAAGTGTTCCACTGCAACAAATTGCTTGTTT
Source organism: Acanthochromis polyacanthus (assembly GCF_021347895.1). NCBI lineage: Eukaryota > Metazoa > Chordata > Actinopteri > Pomacentridae > Acanthochromis > Acanthochromis polyacanthus. The sequence continues at coordinate 6,685,487 of NC_067128.1, forward strand.
TGTGCCTTATCCAGCTGTATATCCTCATTTGCCTGTGACTGAAGCGCATATACTGTAGACGTCCATCCGCCACTCCCCCGGGGGGAGTCGGAGGGAGAGACAGGATGGAGTGAGACAGGGAGGGAAATAGGGACTGAGAGTGGGAGGGAGGAGTAAAAGATAGAGTTATCCGTGGTCTCATTACGGTGGGAAATGTGAGGGTCCCGATCCAAGGGAATGATGAAGGACTCTGTGGAGGAGGCCTCTGAGAACCAACAAAGACGGCTTTAGTTTCACTGGCAGAATGCATTTGCATAGCTTAGAAGCCAAAGCGTCTGAACCGGGGCTCATGAAAAGAAACCCCAGCAATTGCTTGGACTTCAATGCAAACGAGAGGGAGCGAGAGACAGAGAAAGAGCGAGAGAGAGACGGGGAAAGAAGTGGGATGGCAGAAAAAGCAGTAGGAACTTTTTCCTCCTCTGTGGCAAAACACAAAACGAGATCAGGAACATCTGCACATCCCATGGAGGTTGTCGCCGACTGACTTTGATGCAAAGGGAACATACTGAAGGCGGTACATCTCCAGATAAAGCACAAAACAACATATCCGCGCTATCATACGAGTCGTGTTCCGTTGTTGCCTTTTGATAATGTTATTTAGCACAGTTTGCTTGTGAGCAGCGTTACACATAAATGTCATTTGAGAATATCTGGCAGGCTCATGGGTTGGGATGTTTGCCGCGATGGAGGAGCAACATTTGGCCTATTGGATCTGTGTGAGAGAGATGAGCAGAGGTCGACATAATAGAGCAATCTCCTGGATTGTGTGTGTGTGTGAGAAAGTGATGAAAAAAGAGGCACTTGAAGAAAAGAATAGTAAAAGATAGAGGAGAGGTGGGAGAGAGGAGCAGATGTTGTACTTCAGTGGTGTCTCTCTTTCTCCCTCTGTGGCCTGGAGTCATGGAGGGATGACTAGCCTTCATCAATCCTCTTTAATGACTCTGGCAGCACCACTTAACACACTAGTATGTGATTTCTTCATTACTACATCATGATTCCGCCATTTAGTCCGCAGCCATGACGTATGGCGATGCTCGGGGATAAAAATAATCGCTGAAAGTCTCATTTTCGCAAAACGTCCCATTCGTCTGCTCTCGGGTCAATTTAGCAATCAGGGAATGGAAAAGATAGGAGATGCAACAAAAAGGGAGATGATGAAATCTAGTGTTATGAATATTGAAAATGCAATTTGCAGGATCTCCAGCGCTTCTATGATACTGTGATTGTCAGAGATATGACCAGTGCCAACGTTTGCCTCCTTTCAAAAACTCCTGGTAACTGGTGCTGCTACATGTCATCCTCTCTGCATTTCACACACACACACACACACACACACACACACACACACACACACACACACACACACACACACACACACACACACACACACACACACACACACACACACACACACACACACACACACACACACACACACACACACACACACACACACACACACACACACACACACACACACACACACACACACACACACACACACACACACACACACACACACACACACACACACACACACACACACACACACACACACACACACACACACACACACACACACACACACACACACACACACACACACACACACACACACACACACACACACACACCAGTTCTCATGGCCTCCATATCTCAAAACCTTCAGTGAAAACACAGGGAGGAGACAACACGCATGCAAATGTTTATGCCACTATCAATAACAAATGCTGACTTTTGAACCTTGCCAATAAATCTGCATTTAGACCACCTCCCTGGAGAGGTGCAGCATGCTTTAAACATGAGGCACAGATATGTCTTTTCCTGCAGCTCCTTTTACACAGCGTATGACAAGTTAATGCGAGACGTAACACACAAATCGAGAAAAAACCTGGAGTAAATGAAGTATTTAACACTAACTGGATATAGTGATACATCTATTTTTGCCAAATATTAGGACACATCTAGAAATTAACACCTCTGACAAGTAAAAATAAGAGTTACTAAAGACGCCCTTTACTGGAAATCAAGTTATTACCTTGCTAAAATGTCCATATGGTGTTTTTTATATGCTAGAAGACATATCATAAGCGAAAGAAGCAGCAATGGTCAAACATTTCCAGTCGAAACTGCAGCTTATCAAAAACAGTCTCAGAGTTTTTAGAGTTTCATTGACGACAAACCCAAATAACCATTTACATAAGGCCACAGAATGGAGCTTTCTATGTCATTATTCTGGTTAAAAATTGAATTATTCCAGTTTTCCAACTTCCCATGTTGTAGCACAGAGGAGTTCTGCTGTCTGAGCAGAATAGCAGGTGAGCTGGCGTGCTCGAGCTGCATTAAGTTGAAGAAAGGTGCATGTAGACATAGATCCACACATTCTAGACATTCCCCAAAAAATTTTAAAGAAGGAAGAGATGATTTTCATGATAATAAAACTTCTAAATATGTAACTTTGATACACAAAGGTGAGTCTTTAGTAGTTTGATCGACAACCAGAGAGAGAAACTTTAAGTTATTGTGATATTTGAGTACTCGTCTAGCTATTAAAGTGCCTGAATGTACAGCATAACCAAGATTTATACAAACACTTACTAAAGAATATGGCTGCAAGTAACTAAATATTTTTATTCTTAGGAACTTTCTTGATTAACTGATTAGTTGTTTGATCCATAAAGTATCAGAGAACTGTTTCCAAAAGTCCAAGATCACAAAAATCTTGTTTTATGAGGAAGGAATCTGAGAATCTAGGCTTCTCTCCCTTAAAAACAACTAAGTCAATTAGCAAAATAGCCCCAGATTCTTTGAAAACTTCACAACTCCTCGATGAATTGATTAATCGCTGTAGCTCTGCTGTAGAGGAGGTGACGGGATAAAGAGCTGGGGACTGTGCTCGGGGGAATTTTTAGGCTTTACATCCAAACACAGACCGTTAAAAGCCCAAACAGTTCCATCTGTCCCTTCTGCTGCTGCTTCAAGTCCACATGTAGCAACACCACGTCGAACATTATAGGATAGGATTCCTCTTAATGAGCATGCACAGCTTGCTCACACCGAGAATCCATAGCTTTGATCAGACATTCATGCGATGGGTTCTGACGGTTAGCGTCATGCCCGTCTGCCCTGAATACATGTATATCCCATGCAGAGACCGATTTAGCAGACGGGGATATTGAATCAAGTAAAGGCAATGATTTCTTAGGACGTCAGTGTTTGATCGGAAGATTTTGCCCTTGGGCTTGGAGGGATTCGGCAAACAACAACGCCTACATACAAACCCCGCACTGCCTTAATGAGTGCTTAGAGGTTTGGGCCGATGAGGTAAAAATCGATTTGGAGATGCTGCGAAATACGTCTGCAACAGGTGCTAAGAGGAGGGCGGTAATTGGAATAACTGTGCACATATCTGAGCAGTCATGCCACAGCTGCCCCGGCGTGCGCTGTGATTTATGATCTCCCTCACCTCCTTCCTCTGGAGGGAAGGGATGGATTAAACCCTCATTGGTCAGACGCAGCACCATGACTGTTCCTGTCACACTAACCTTTCCTGCTACATCATCATCGCACACACACACACACACACACACACACACACACACACACACACACTCTGAAGCTCTCTGTAGTGTTTGGCAAAGGCCTCGGATACACACAATCTCTGCTTGACCTCCCAGCTCAGCCTTTCGCTTTGGTCAGAGGCACCGTTACATCTATGCACCTCAAGGTTTCCCTGCATGTCCCAGTGTTCAGGAATCAATGTGCCCTCACAGAGCTGCTGCTGCTGCTGCGAGGATGACGCCTCATATGAGACATCATCTGTGCCACTGGTTGCACAAACACAGACAGAAATGTGTGCTCATTGTTAGGAGAGAGAGAGACTCAGACAGACAGACAGACACAAGGGAAGAGGTGGGCAGATAGATCACTAAAAAGCATCCATGACTGTGCATACTGAAGGGTTCCACACATCCTCCTCATGGTAACATTCAAACACACATTTGACACCTTTCCTTTTTTATTAATAAATGAATTGCAGGCAAGTGTGAGAGGCTTCAAGACACATCTATCTACCAGGTTCCAATGTAATAACCCATGAATACTAAATTTAGCAGCGACCATTGTGAGTGATGGATTGGATGAGAAAAGGGGGCTGTGCATGATTGGCTACACACGCGATTTGCTGTATAACCTCGGGGTTGCAGGAACATTTGGAGCCTCTCACTCAAAACGTGACATTCAGACCTGCTTTGTCAACCTCTGCACGAGTTGACGTTGCAAGATTTGTTGAAATGTGTCATCTGAAATTAATTCTAAGTGTTGATTTAGAGGGTTTTAGGGGATTTTTTTTATTATTATTGACAAGGTCATGATCACATTTTGGAGTAAATAAAAAAATTGCACAGACTCACCATACACTCCTTGGCAACGGATGCCTTCCACGATCAGCGCCAGCAGCCCCAAAACACAGATAATTAGATCCATCCTCTCACGTTAATCTCTGCATATCCAAGCAGCTCTCAATAGCAAGAAAGTCCTTTCTGGGGCGGCGTGGCTGAAGGTGCATAGACGCGGCGCCCGCTCCGATTGATTATTTTATTTTATTTTTTGCACAGATCTGTACCGGAGGAGCGCAGGAGAGGGACACTCAGGTGGGTTGGATGTGGAGTGGAGGTGGGGGTAAAAATGCGGAGCTGCTGGAGAGACGCCGCGGAGGATGTAGGGGAAGCAGGCAGGGGAGTGGGCTGCAGAAAGCCCGGCCTCAGAGCGCAAAGGAAGAGAAAACAAAAAATGCAACCTCTCCTGATCAGTTCCTCCAGGCAGGTGCGCTCCGGTGAAGCAGACTGGACTTAGAGCGAAGACGGCTCAGACTAAAGCAGCTCGGCTCGGCTCGGACTCACAAACATCCAGCTCCTCGGCTCCAGCTGTGGTCACGGCTCGCTCCGTGGATGTTGCTGCTGCTGCTGCCGCCGCTGCTGCCGCGTTGCTTGCGCGCTGCCAAACGAAGCCGTCATCTCCTCTCAGTGTCAGTTTTCACCTTCTGCTGCGATGAAGTCGTCAAAAAAGGGGGGGAAAGAAGAAGAAGAGAAAAAAAAGCTGCTGCTGGTACAGTGGACGGGCTCTGGCGCTCACACAGTCACATCACGACTGCACCCCCGACGCATCTCTCCCTGTGGCAATGACAAGGGGAGGGTCCAGTCCGGCTGCGGAGAGGAGCGCAGCGGCGGCGGCGGAGGAGGTCGGTTCCCCCCTCTTCTTCTTCCTCCTCTCCTCGGTGATGCCTCCCCCCTGCTGCTGCTGCCTCCGGACCACTTTACCGACGGATTCACGCGACGCTGCGAGCCGGATGCGCCGGCCGTGGTGCCAGTTGAGCATCAGTCACGTTGCGCAATACGTGCTACGGAGACCGAGTGGCAACCGCAACCGGTCTGTGGCTACGTCAAGAGGTGCGTGGCTTTCCAGCGCTCATCTGTATGGGAGGCTTCGCTCAGCGTCAGGAAAGGCATGAGAGGCGCAGCTGCTAGAGAGAGAGAGGGGAAGAGAGAGAGAGAGAGAGAAGATGTGGGGGGGGTGGGGGGTGGAACCATTGGAATTCAGGAGATCGAGCTTTGACAGACCTTTGCAATCACCAGCAAACACGCAAGACTCCACTCCTGTCTGCTCATGTTTCAGCAGGCCTCCTTTATCAGACAGGGAGGATGAGATGCTGTCTGTCATGTAGCATTCATCTGCTCCATCTGATTCATTTGGCTTGAAGTAGTGAGATGTCTGTGTTAGTCTAACCAGCTTCTCCTCCTTCTCCTCCTCCATGCTGCAGCCACAGGCCTACATATTTATGGCAACTTTTTTTTTTTATTTTATATCCACCAACACATCTAACTTCTAGAGTTCTGAAGAGGTGCGGCTAAGTGGTTCCCAAATGGAGTCCCAGAGAGCCCTCAGGGGTCCTGCAGGCAGCTCCAGGAGGCTCCTTCACAACCAGAACATCCATTTAATTATATTCCATTTCACTGCTGCGAGAGAATGGTGCAGAAAAAAAATTAAAAAATAAAATAAAATAAAAAATCCTGACCATGGGTTTCACTCTCATGGCTGTCAGTGGTCATAGAGACGATTTCAAAGTGACAGGAACATTAAACTCCAAATGGGTCCACTTTATTGTTTATCCTTTTTAAGTGTTAAGAGCCGGCGGAGTCTAAAAGCTTGGACTGTAGCTTGTTTCCTAGCAACGCAATTTCAATTAAATGGTTTTAATTAGGATCATATTTTCCCCCAATGAAGGAGACGACGGTATAGTTTTCGTATAAATTGGGGATGAATGGCAGAAACCCAACAGTTTGATCCCTGATCAAACATCCAATAAAGACACGTGGCTTTAAATCAAAACCCAATTAAGCTTCTCTGTGACTCTTTAATGATCATCGTTGAAGGATTCAATGTGGAATATCTGTAAGCGGAACTACATACGCATTTTGTGTTACTCAAATTGAAGTAAAGTGGAGTTGTAAGCATCAAAATATTAAAGATACACTGCTCTTTATGCATTCTAACAAGTAATTTATTGGATTTAGATAAAACTTTCAAGGTGCCAACACTGTTTTGATGAGTTGTACTGATTTAATAATGTTGGTAATTAGATCAAATTAATTTTGTGTGCAGCTTAAACTGAAATTTCTGGATTAATTAATTGGAAATTAACTCTATTGGATTGATGATTAATTTTTTCCTCAACTTGAGTTCAAGATTCCAAATCCTTTATTATTAACCATCAAGTGGGTGGTCATTTAAATGCCACTGATTGTAGAAGAAAGATTGATATCTCTAAAACAGTACAGCTTATTGGTTGAACTAGGAATTGTCATAACTCATTTTTGTTGAGTCAAAACATTTTGTTTTTTTGGGGGGGGTGGCTTAAGTCTAGAAATCACCATGTTTGCACATTTTCAAAGAAGGAAAAAATGGCCATTTAAAGGCAAATGCAGCTACAGTTAATGTTGATTACAAGGCTACTCAATAAATACAGGAAAAGATCAGACAGTAAGTCTAATTTCAGTATTCAAGAGTCAACTTTATATTACTAGCACAACTTTGTACATACATTTTCAGAACAACACTAAAAAAAATCCAATAAAAAGCACAGCAGAGAACCACAGCAGCCATGACAGAATCCAACATTTGATCATCATCAAAACTGTAAATTTATCTTGCACTGAGTGAAACACTAAAGGTTTCTCTCAAAGAACACAGTACCAATCTAAGATTTCTACTTGTTGTGACAGTAGAATTGAAGCAGATTGTCCACAGAGGGCCTCATGTGGACAGACAGCTGTGGAAGTGACTGCTGGAGCAGCAGTGGGGGGTTTGGCGCCCTCTACAGGACTCCATCCAACACATTCATGACCAGGCAGCCTTCTGGGATTATACCCAGTTTGGGACCAGGCCATAACTTTGATTGCTCAGAGTTTAAAATGGGAATTAACATGACATCACGACCGTTTTCATTACCTCATGAGATTCCTGTCGCTGATACTCTGCTCAGCCATCGGTATCTGATCCTTGGACGAGGAGCTCACAGTAAAAAGGGATTCATTGGGGTTAATACTGGATATAGGCTAAATTAAACTCTAGAATCTGAATGATTAATCTCATCTATCCATTTTACAGTGTCGTCAGTGTGACGCCCTGGATTGCCACAGTCATGATTCACACTGGAGTTTCTGCCAGTGATCTGCTTTGGTTTATTTGAAAGTGTGTAGATGTGAGAGCTCGATTGTTTTTATTTTATCTGCTCTAGAACACATTTTAAAATGTAAAATTACAGTAACCTGGTGGAAACTGTGTTTACCAATACTTTGAGTGATAGAAGTGCAATTTTTAATCGCCTTAAGTACTATATAAGTGATTAACAGAACATTATAGTGGAATATGAAATTCACTGTTTAATACAGTAACTAGACTGCAGTAATAAAATGTATTTATGCAGTCTGGATGCTGCTGTAGAAATATTAACTTCAACTGTAGTTACCTGTAAATGACAACATTTTCTTCTTCAAAATGCATAAATACTACTGTAAATTATAGCTATATATACCATAAATAACTGTCTTTAATGTTTTTGATTTAAAAAAAAAAAAAATCGGTCAAATTGCACTGAAACACCTAAAACAATGACGTTTACACAATAAGACAAGTTGTATTTTCGTAAATCGTGAACATTTATAAGCAGACAGCAAAGTCTGACAAATTGTAGTCTATTAAATATATTTTAGAAAACAAGGAAAAATCATTTAAATTAGCATAAATCAGAAAAAAAAAAGAAAATTGTCAAATCTCAGGGGATAAAATTATCAGTAATATTTTTATTTGGATAAATCAGTCACCAGTTTAAACAACACTTTCTGTGAAAATGTTTTGTTAAATTCACATTGTCAGTTGTTACAGTAGCCTGCTGTTTACAGTCATTCTTGCTTTTGGCTCCAAAAAAGCATCAGATTTTACAGCTTTTGACCGTTTTGTGGAAAAACAGACGGAACACAACTGGCTGCATTTGTACAGTAATTTATCACGGCGTTCCTCCTTCATCCTCCTCTCCATCTGCAAAAGTCCGTCTAACTTTGCAAGAGCAGAAAAAGTCGTCTTTTAATCACCAGCTGCACACGTTAAACTATTAATACCGAGTGTCCACTTAATCCTCGGTTTTCTGAAACAGCTTGAAGCAAGTGGAGTGGACTAATTTATCATAATTCTCACTTTTTGGGGAAAGTTCTTGAAATGATTCGACATTAGACCTACAGCCTCTCATATTTTTATGATAAAAAGCTCAAAATTCTATGAGATATTTGGTCACCAGAGCTGCTCAACGACAGCTAAAGCAGCCTGGACGTGGTGGCAAGTCAGCCGAATGTCCTGACAAGTATAAAAATTGATGTGTTGTGTCATATGGTGGTGTGTGTGTATGTGTGTGTGTTTTGTCGCTTATCCTCCATCTGCTTGCTGCTAATCATTCTGTTTATGACTGTACCTTTGCATCACCCATCCAATATGGACCAGTGTGGGCGACCACTGGGGAGGTTTAGACTTTAACTCCCCATCTGTCTATTGTGGATGAGTCTGCGCTCGGCTTTGCCACCTCTTTTTGCCTTCCCCTGTGAAATATAATGCAGCCTTTATATCAAATACATCTGATGCTACTCCAGTGCACCGATGCTGGAAGGGAAAATGCTATTATGGAGTCTATTGTGAGCGCAGCGTCTCCATGTAGCATCATAAAGAGGTTTATGAATACAATATGTAGTCACTACTCTTGTAGTTGTATCCGTATGACATTTTACTAAATGTACTCGGTCGTACAGTGTGTGAGGTGTCGGATGCGGTACGAAACAAGACAATTTGACATTTTGGGAAAGCCTCTGTGGGCCTTGTGACGTTACAGAAAAATGAAAAGCCCAGCTCGGCCAGACAGAAGCGTGTGTGTGTGCATGCAAATGCATGTGAAAGAACATCAGAGGGTTTGGTATTCGGACAATATTCTGCTCTGGTTGGCATCACACATGAGCAAACCTCAAATGGAACAACACGTGTTTTTCCGTCTCACTGCCTTAAAAGTCATATAGCAACCAGCCACCTGTAGACGAACTATAACTGACTGCTGTCCGCTCACTTTTTCACCCCCATCTTATCATCCGGTTGCTTCATTTAAGTCACCGCTGCCGGAAAGTGACATCCGAAGTGAATCATTACTTTAAATTTATGAACAAGGGAGACGTCGTTTGGCACAAATAACATCGGCCTGCTCGTTTGGCTTCGAAAGAGATTTAATGGTCGAATTACCACCGATTACCGTCTCATCTGAACTACCCACAGTGTCATTAAGCATGCTGTTGAAATCTGCAACATCCACGACATGAGCACCTGTTGGGGTGTGGGATATACATTCTTGGCACATGTCCCCGTCAAGCTGCATGCGTTTAAAACTACAGCACACGGGATCACAGGATCAAGCAGTACATCCCCACTGCTAATGAACATTTAACTTTCATCCCAATCTGGGGGGGAAGATTTATAGAAGAGATGCAATTTAAAAGTTTCCAGATGATTTGGCTTCTGTGTCATGCTCCGTACGCAGTGTGTCAGCGCCTTACATGCATCCTGAAGCTAAAGTGAGAGCGGCAGCAATTACACTCAACAAGAGTACTAATTACTTTTTTCCAGAGTGCATTTTAAAAAGATGCAAAAGCCAAGTGCAATCTTATTCAAGTGTAAATCTAAGTATTGATTACAGCAGTTATTGCAGAGTTGTGTTGATCCTCTACAGCAGTTGCTCCTGAATAGGGTGCCCTAAGGACAAGCATGCTGAAAAAAAAAAGATGAAAATATATATGTAAAGACAGATACGACATTAAAAACATGGTGTAAACTGCAGTTATGCTGCAGCAAATGATGCGTCAACTCACGGTTGTCATAGTAACGCAACACACTTTCTGTCTCTGGAGTTTTTAAAGAGCTCAGCCGGCGGAAAAATAGTGATGGTCAGAGCAAGTAATGGAAAGATTTGACACAGTAAACAGAGCTCAAACACGCAGTCAGCCTGCAACACAGTCTGGATGCGAGTTCCCTAACAAAGCTATAATCAGAGCGAACAGTTCCAGCTGCATGGACAGACTCTGGCTGCTTGTGGGAGATAGATATCCATCACTGTCTGTGGTGTTGCACATTTTCCAACATCTTGGATGAGAGAACCGGTGAGATGTGGCTCTGTCATCCCTGGTGTGCATGAAAACAAGCCCAGAAAGCAGCCGACAGTGGAGGCAGACCTGCAGCTTCTGCTTTCAGTCTCCACATCACACAGCGAACAAAAGCTAGTCGACAGTATCCCATTAACAATCAGAACCTCAAAACCAGCTGCTGGGTTTCAAATACATGATGTTTTTCCACCTACATGATACCATTTATCAGCCAGAAACTGCACAAACAGAAAAAAAAGTAGGTTTCTCAAGTATCTAATTGTCCTTCAACAAATTATCTGTGGTGTTCCATCAGGAAAAAAAACCTTGACCAAATTCTGAAATCCGGAAGTTGTGATATTTCCTCAAATTCACTTTATTCTCCAAAAATAAACTGCTTACATGAACTAGATCTTGTACAAAAAAAACAAAACATAAATTCTGTGTTTCTTGGTGCAACTGTGCAAGCCATTAACAGAATAGAATAGCCCTCCTTAGTCCCACAAATTTGGGAAATTTGTAACACAGCAGCAAAGTGAGAGTAAGAAAAATCAAGAGAACACATCTCTAAAGACATAGGATATATACACTATGGGTACATGATCTAAATAAGAAAAAATACACACAAGGATACTAACACAAAATGTAAGAACACACACACACACACACACACACACACACACACACACACACACACACACACACACACACACACACACACACACACACACACACACACACACACACACACACACACACACACACACACACACACACACACACACACACACACACACACACACACACACACACACACACACACACACACACACACACACACACACACACACACACACACACACACACACACACACACACACACACACACACACACACACACACACACACACACACACACACACACACACACACACACACACACACACACACACACACACACACACACACACACACACACACACACACACTTTACTTTTGTTGTATTACACAACAGTTTGCTAACCGTCATAAGTGAGTGTTCATGGTCTGTTGGGAGCAGGGCTTATTGTAGAGTTTGATACCAGCAGGAAGGAAGGACCTGCGGTAACGCTCCTTCACACACCGAATAATAAGAATTAGTGACTCAACTGTGGTCAGCAGTCAAGTGAAAAAAAGTAGGGATTCTTCAGCTGAACTGCAGGCTGTGTTTATGAAGAGCAGAGGGAAGCAAGCAGTAAAATATCTACCACATGTAGAGTTGGTTTTTTTGCGGTAAATGCAGGAACAACATTGTATTTGTTCAGTCCAATTTTTTTTCAATTTTGTAAAATCGATAATCAAAGAAATTCAAATTTTTTTAATGGTATTTTAACTATACAGTACAAATTGCACAATAGTACACAAACATTTCTGGGTTTTCTGTACTTCTAGTCATGGTTGCTCTGTTTCAATAGAGGTGCAGGACTTGCAGTGAAAAATGAACCCACAGTGAGGAAAAAATGTGACAAGAGGAAACAAAAAATGGCAACAAACTACTTAGTGTTTGGAAGGTTAAAACTCCTGCAATTTTTTGCAGTCAAGTTTTGCTCTTTTGTGTTTATCATTTGTCAGATGTGGCTCTGAAACATTGCAAATACATGTGTTTTTACACATGAGACACTCTGTTTAAAACCTCTTTATATGTTCACCACACCTCTGCAAGCCTGTCTCGTTAAAGAGCCTCTTTTTCTTAAATCACGTGTCAAAGCAGCATCAATATATATGCCTGAACATATAACCATATGATCAATATTATTCACCTGTCAGTGGTTTTAATGTTGTGGCTGATCGGTGTAGCTATTGTGGAGGCTTGTTTGGTTGAGTGCTATGATAAAACACCTCCTTTAAAGGGCTGCTGTCATCCATTAAAGTTTAGGAACTACTGCTCTAAGAAGGCGACAAACAAGTTCTGTTAAGCTAAAAGGATCTATACCACATGGGTTGAGAAGCCCGTCATCCTCAGCGCAGGCTTTAAACATGGACTAGCATATTATCTCATGCTGAGAGTCAGGTCTTAGCCTAACTATAAAACTAAAAGGCAGTTCTGACAGGCATGACGTGTGTTTCTATTCTACAAATGTTCCTCAGACACCCCCGTTTTCCCTGGGTAGTGGCACTCTGACACACTCGGTATTCACGGCAGCAGGAAGCCTGTCAGCGCTATTTACACACATAACTGGGGTGAAAAGAGGTAGATTTCACAATGAGGTGCAGCGGTTCATGGCAGCTGGTATCAAGATGCCGTCAGAATCCAGAAACCGCAGCCGCTTTGTGAAGGTCCCTGGTGAGATAGCGGGGGAGGTCTCCACAGAGGTTGGCTTGTCAATTGAAGTGAAGTAAATTTACCTGCGCATCTTAAGCTTTGTAAAAAACTTGCCAACACTGCATGAAACACGTGGAGCTCATAACTGTAGCCCAAACATGTATACAAAAAAAATCCACTGATTTGCTTTGCTCGCAGAAAAACATTTTATGTATGTTACGTGATCAGAACCTCCACAATTTCATTCATTCATCCGTCTGTTCTGTGAATAAGAAAAGCTTTTATGTCTGCCTTAATTCAGTTATAGTAAAGGTTTCCATTTAAACACAACAGAACTTCCTATTGGCCTATTGATGAGCTGCGCTCCCAAGTGATTCGTCCCAACTCATCACATTGATTCTGTCACGGCTGTTTTGGTGAGACAGCACAGAGTTAACATGGCATGCTAATTAAGCTGTATGAACCTACTTCAGTAATTAAATGGGCTGCTACCTGGTAGCATACACAGACAAGTGAGATTTGTTTGAAGGCTAAAAACCAGCGCTTCAAATTAAAGAATAATTCCAGCATGACATTGCAAAGGATAGAACAGGAGGAGAAAAAACACACTTCATTGCATTCCGCTCAAATGCTAAGAATATTTATTATTTTTTTGTTTTGAAGAAAGCTCTTTTAGTGACCCCTCCTCCCACACTACCCACACAGTGCAGCAATTATAGGGAGTATATAAATTAAAGATAAATGGTGATTAAAAAAAAAAAAAAGACCACAATGTAGCTGTAAGCAGATTTGGGTGTTTGCCAAAGAAGCATTTATGTCTAATCAGTTAATGAAAGATTTTTAACAAAGTATAGCATAGCTTAAATCACTGATACCATTACACATGAAAACAAATTCAAAAGAGCCACAACATTAAAACCTCCTGTCTAACACTGTGTACTTCCCATTGTGCAACCAAAAATTGCTCTGACTCATCAAGGCCTGGACTTCATTGACCTCTGAAGGTTTTATTTGAGTTTCCTTCACAAAGACATTAGCAACAGATTCTTTAATGTCCGGAAGCTACATGGTGGGGCCTCCACAGATCTGACTTGTTTTTCTAGCACATCCCACACATGCTCAACTAAGTTGAAATCTGGGGAATTTGGAGGTGAGGTCAACACCTTGATCTCCATGTCATGCTCCTCACACTATTCCTACATTGTTTGCAGTGTGTCAGGGAGTGTGATCTTGCTCAAAGAAGAAATCAGGGAAAACTGCTCCCATAAAAGAGTGTACAAGGTCTGAAGCAATGTTTAGGTGTCAGAGTATCATCCAGATGAATGTAGGATCCAAGGTTTCCCAGGAGAGTATTTCCCAGAGCATCATACTGCCTCCGGCGGTTTTATTGATTTTGAAGCATAAATGAAGCCTTGTGGAGCATTTTGAGTTAGGAATACAATAAGCAAACAACATCTTGTTTTAATAAACGCAGAAGTTTCATTGGATTTTGAATATTTTTACCACAATGTAATTTTTTTGATTTATTCTTGTTTAGCTTTATCTATTAGTCTACATGTGTAAATAAAAACAAAAGAAGTGAAACGACGTGATTGAAGAAGTCAAGTTTGACTGATAAAATTCTAAGTAGCATAATAACAGTACAGTAGCCACTTACTACTGTCAGTGGAAAGTAATAAATGGTACTGAGCCAGCAAATGCTAATGCAAATGTAGATAACACTGCATGTCACGAAGGTGGTTTTCAACAATCATCCTGTGAGAGAGTGGTAAATTGATATCATGGAACCGCGTGCAAGTAACACATCACTCGCAGCAACTTCACAAAACGCATTGAAATAGCAAATGCAAAAAAGTGAGTTTTGCTAACATGCAAAATAATTTGGCTAATACAAACAAGGCCTTTATATGATACCAGGCTGGGTAGTGGCCACTTCAGTCTCACATGGTTACTAAAGTATGACCAAAATGACTTGTTGATTGCAGAGGTCAGAGGAGAATTGGCAGATTCGTTATAGATGATAGAAAGGCAACAGTAGTTCAAATAACCACTCATTTCAACAACAACAAAAAAAGCAAAATACCATCTCTGAACGCACAACACATCCAACTTTAAAGGAGATGGGCTACACCAGCACTGGGTGAGACTCCTGCCAGCTAAGAACAACAAACTGAGGCTGCAATTCATACAGGCTCACCAAAACTGGACAGTACAAGATAGGAAAAACATCGCCTGGCCTGATGAGTCTCGATTTTTGCTGGGACATTCAGACGGTAGGGTCAAAATTTGGTGTAAACAACATGAAAGCATGGATCCATCCTTCAGTGTATCAATGGTCCAAGCTGCTGCTGGTGGTGTAATGTTGTGGGGAATATTTTCCTGGCACATTTTGGGCTCCTTAGTACCAAAATTTAAATGCCACAGCCTACCTGAGTACTATTGCTAACCATGTCCATCCCTTTATGTCCACAGTGTACCCATCTTCTGATGACTACTTCCAAAAGGACAAAGCAGCATGAGCACCATGACATATGACAATGAGTTCACTGCACTCCAATGGCCTCCACAGTCACCAACAAATGTGCAGAAACTGTGTGATGCCATCATGTCAATATGGACCAAAATCTCTGGGGAATGTTTCCAACAACTTGCTGAAAGTATGCCGCGAACAATTAAGGCACTTCTGAAGGCAAAAGGGAGTCTGACCTTTTACCAGCAAGGTGTAACTAATAAAGTGGCCAGTGAGTGTAATTTGCAGCTATGCAGTTAGTTATGGTCAATTATGGTTGAGTATATGAGGATTAAGTGTCATTTCTAGTTCTACGGACAGTGTTTAGAAAAAGGCACAAACTCTTATTTGATAGCAGCATTAAAGTATATATTTGAGATAACACAAAGACTTTAAAACAGATCATAAGTCTCCTGTTACTCTTAGAGGCTGCTTTGTGTTTCTCTCGGAGGTCGTAATACGCTTTCATTTCCACTGCTGTGCTAATCACAAATACCATGACCTAAGCAAGTACAATCAGGTTCCAAATATAAAACCCCTCGACTGCATAGTAAATGCGATCTCCCCTTTAGTATGCAGCGCTACTTGGCTCAGTGTCTGAGAATGTAATTATCTCTCTGTAAAGAAGGTAAAGTGAAGCCCATGTTAGCCTTCGTGTCCTTGGCTGCACCGGGCCAGAAGCATAAATCTTCAGAACACATCTCATTCTGGGTACATTCATTACACTACACATTGCACTGGACAGACAGTAAATTACATTACGAACTCCACTTAAAACTGCAGGTAAGAAGTGAGAGAAAGGAAATGCTCATTCAAAAGTAAACTTCTGCTCTTGGTTTGCATTTCTTGGGCCTCAAATCAACACTAAATTACACACACGTCCAACCTTTACCACTCCAAAGGCCATTAGTAATCACTGTTTGCACCTGCGCCAGTGTACAAACAGACGCAGATAATTGGGTGTTTCATAAGATAGATACCATTACAGTGTAATTATTTTCTTTATCTACAGCAGATCCTGCGCCCGATTCTGTGCAAAAGCCTCATTGTGAATCCAAGCGCTCTCTGAAACCATAGTAGAGCCGACGGCAAGAGCAGAAAGCAATGAAGTATGGGTAAAGCAGTGTGTGTGAATGAAATACAAATGCCACTCCATTCAGCAGGACAGAGTTTGCCATAGATATGCACCCAAATGAAAAAGGGCCACAATCACTTTAGGCTGAGTTGCGAGCAAACAAATTAATTATTTATGAACAATGAATATTGCATATTGCTCTCAAAATTGTTGCTGCCTCTCCTTCATAAGCCGGCAGATTTGATTTACACGGCTGGATATTCAGTTCCGTGGAAGCTGAATTCTAATCACTTTTCCACGTCAGGACAAAAACAGCCAATATGCAGTAGATTTTTGTGGCAGAAAACCATAAAAAGCGATACGTATATATTTTTTATGAAGATATCCATGTAAAATTATTTGCATTTCATTTTCATGACATGCAGCACAAACACTGCGCCTCCTTGGGACAGTGAAAAAACGTTTTTTTACCTTGAGAGCTCAGTTATGTTTACGTTTCTATCATCCATGGCCGATAGACAATGTTTCTCCTCCAGCATCGCATCATGTTGTGTGCCTTATTTTCACCCAACATTGCCTTCTGATGTGCCCACTTTAAAAAGTAATCGAGTGGTCAAACAAAGCTTGAAACAGCCGCTGTGTAACCATTGGCTTTTCTATTTTGCACCATGGTTCAGATGTGGGGTAATAATGGCTCTGCCATCTGCTCACCCGGTTGTCCTTTAAATTGTCTTGTTTTGCTATTGGCTTAGAACAAAAACATGAATTCAGAGTGCACACTGCTGTTTATGTCTGGCACACATTCACTCTGGCTCCACGAGTACCAGCACATAAGATAATTTTGAAAATATGAGTAAACACTTGAGTTTCCGAAGCGGATTTCACCTGTTTTAACCTTTAGAAGTAGTTACTGTGATTCAAGCCTTTTGAAAACAAAAAAAAATACTTCAATACAAAGCACCAAAACAAACAAGCCAGCACAGAATGTTCTTCTGGATGTAAATATATTCCATTATCCTCATCCTGGACTTGTCTCTCTATACGTTGCTAGTGAAGTGAGGTTTTTCTTCCAGCTCCCGCACCTGTTCAGGGTCGTGGGGGGCAGCAGCCTTTCCCAATGTGCATTTGACAAAAGACAGCATCCACCTCGAGTAGGTCACCTGCTTATCACAGTGCTAACACATATAGACAAACAATCACATTCACAACTACAGGCAATTTAGAGTTTCCACTTCAGCTAACCCACTGTTTCCGGACCGTAGGAGCAAAACTGCACTCTGAGTCAGCCCACTCAAACGCATGGAACATGTGTAGTCCGCGCAGAGAGGCTGCAGCCAGCGACTGCAGGTTCAAACCACCGATTATCATTTCATGCTTATGCGAGTGTAAACATACAAACATATGAGTCACAAAGCCACACTTTCACAGCATGCCAGTGTTTCTGGTTTGGCTCCTTTATGTGCCTGTTATTTCCTTTCCATATAAAGTAATGCATGCTGTGGTAATGTCCCCTCAGTAGATCATGTGACAAACACATTAACAAAATTTCCGATAAAATTGCAATAAAATTCTGGCAGCTGCAGCTTTTCGTTGATTTTTTATCATTACTATTGTTTGATTATTTTTTTAAATACGATTTCATTTTGTTTTACTAAGTTTCATCTTGTCTTGGTGCTTGCACAAAATTTCTGTTGCTACATTTAGGAAAGGACAATACACAACTGTTAGAACTTAGCAGCACTTTTACTGTAATTCATTACTGTGGTATGTTTTTATAACCACTGCCAGGCACACATGCAACTTCTCCACAAAGCTTAAAAAAGCAAAGTTTTGAATCTGTGAGTGTCAGCAGCTGGATGATCCAACCCTGATGTGGAGGATTATCACTGGTGCTAGAGGGGGTCTGCGGCTATCATGAGGAGACCAAACAGCTGTGGAAGAGCAGCTTTAAAAAAAACAACCAAAAAAACTAATGAAGGTTTTCTTAATATATACTTTCTTTAATCTTTACATGGTTATGAAATTGTCTCCCAAGGCAGAATTCTTCATCCTGGGGTGTTTGAAGGAGAACTTCTGATATATATGATCAGTACCATGGCATGTTGGCATGTATAGTACTCCAATGTGTTGCACACCCATCCACAGCATGTTGAACATGAGCTTTGGCTGCAACAGCACAGTCATCGCTCCCCACCTGCTCTATTTGTCAGATTTGGCTCCCTGCTACTTCATGCAATTAAAAGGGTCACCACTTTGACACAGTTTATGAGAATCAGCGCCTATCGCAGATGGCTCGTGACATATTTACATAAAGGGAATTCTAGGGAGCATTACAAAAGCTGCAGAGGTGCTGGATCTCTCCTCAAGGAGACTATTCCAACAGGGTTGGCAGCCAGATTTAAATCAAGTGCGGTTTTACATTTTTATAGGCAGTCTCAGAAAATTTTGATCACCTCTTTAAGTGCAATCCATCTTTGAGTTCAATGTAAATCAAGGCCAAACCTCCTCTATTCCAGAGGACAATGAGGCACCAGATACTGTTTGATAACTGCCAAAAGATGAATAACTTTGGCACTTGAGCAGCTTAGCTAGAGTTTAGTGTTGCTGAAAGACATTTCCATAAACTATAAATTAATAAACTAAAACACACTAGCATTCCTTCCTGACCCATATACAGCATCGGACAAAAGCTTTAGAATTTTTCCAGTTTATTAAAATTCAGGTAGTTTAAGTCCAATGCAACAAAGGTAGGTGGTGAACTGCCAGAGGTTTAAAAAAAAAAATAATAATAATTTACATTTCAGAATTATACAAAAATGCCTTTTTCAGGAAACAAGAAATGGATTAACAACTTCAGCAATGGAGGTTGATCAAGCCTTGAAAATTGGTGCTACCAAATCCTACAGGTGTCCCAACTTTTCTTGATTACTTCCAACCCCTTCTGTCTGCATGAAAGTAGTGTTGGAACACACCATGCCATCGAGAAGATTATTTGAACAGTCTTCTACTGCAGAAAGTAGTATGTTGCTCTAAAAATGGAGAGGAAAAGGCAATGAACAATGGGAAAGAAACAGACAATCATAATGCTTAAAAATGTAGGCCTTTCCTACAGAGAAATTGCAAAGAAAGTCAAGGTGTCAGTGAGTACAGTTTTCTTCACCATCAAAAGGCTCAGAAACTGGGGGAAACTCTGACAGCAGGGCCGGACTGGGAAAGAAATTCAGGCCGGGAGATTTCTAATCAGTCAGGCCACTTCCGCCACCACAAGGGTTGTGTTACGTGGGATAATGCACCAAAATTTTGTTTTTTTTCCTTCCAAAAATGTCTTTTACAGTATGTTATAGCAATTACACACTACTAAACAGACAGTAAGTCTATTAAACACAACCAGAACGACAGCTCCATACAGTCCAGTACTTTTCTCTTCTGTAATCTCTTCACTACCCTCACCAATTTTTCCAATGTTTTCCTTTTCTTATTATTTATATAACATGTGGAATTAAAAAAATATACATTATTTTGTCAGCAAATCATTTAGATGTCAGCTGGTCATAGCTAATAGTATATGCAAACACCAATGTTCATTTTATAACTGAAAATTGTAAGTCAACTGCCTATCCTACCTGAAGAGGGGGTCTCAAACGTTTTCAGGCTTCCTGCAACCCACCTGACACCTGTGGAGCTTATTTGGGCCAGACATTTTTTATTATATTTTGGCCTTTGAAGTGTGATGATGCATTTGTGAGAAGAACCGACCGTTTGTAAACTTAAGGGTGCTCCATAATCTTCGCTCCTTCCACTCTCTCGCCTCATATCACCGCTCTGCAGTGCGTGCTTCCCTGTTCTATGAAGGGGCGGGCCATAAAGCAACTAACCAATCATGGCACGTTTCTTCTAAAAAAATGTCACTTTGACCAATCCCTATCCTTCTGATTTAGAGCTCAGAGCACGTGCTTTGTGTGAGTGACAGGAGGGTGGGCGTGTACTCTGTAAGGCTTCTAGTGCTGCTGTCTCTGGCCTGTCTGCCAAAAAGCCGATCAACATTTTTCATTGGCCTGCCAGTCCGTGGCTGGCCTGTCCAGGCAGGCCAATAAGGAGGCAGGCCACTGGGAAAAGTCCCGCCTCTCCCGATTGCCAGTCCGGGCCTGTCTGACAGGAAGAGGTTTGGAAGATCCAAAGCCACAACAGAATCAGAAGACAAGTTTCTGAGAGTCAACAGCTTGGTGATAGGCGGTTCACAGGACAACAGCTTCAAGCACAGCCTAATAGTGATCGTAGTAAGCAAGTCTCAGTTTCAACTATGAGGAGAAGACTTGGAGGTGCAGGTTTGACAGGTGGAGTTGTAGCAAGAAAGCCATTGCCAAGATGTCAGAATAAGATAAAGAGGCTTGCCTGGACCGTGAAACACTGACAACAGACTACTGAAGACAAGATGAAGGTATTCTGGACTGATGAATCAAAATTAGAAATCTTTGGTTCATCACGCAGGATTTTTGTACTCCGTCAAGTAGGAGAAAGGATGGTTGGTCAATGTGTGGGGGAGGAGGAGGAAGCATGATGGTCTGGGGCTGTTTTGCTGGATCCAGGGTTGGAACCCTGAACCAAAACGATTACCACAGCATTCTGCAGAACCTTCTGGTATGTTCCTAGTTGGTCAGGGGTTCATCCTACTAGGGCTGGACCCGAATATCCAGAATATTCGTTCGCTACGTGGTATGTGGATATTAATTTTGGTATCCAAATATTCGAACTTTCTCAAGAACATTTGATTTCCATTGTGGAAAGAATTCCACAAGTGTGTTTAGCTGTTATATCTACCAAATCTGACTATTTGATGAGTCAAAAGTTTAGAATGAATTTTGGTTTTTAAGTAGATTTTTTTTAAACTTCCTTTGGTTTATCTGTTCTATGCTTTCATTTCAGAGTACAAAGACACATTAACAGGCAAAATTTCCGATAAAAACTAGAAAAATTGGGCTGCTCTAAAACTTTGGACCGGTAGTGTAGATCAATGCTTTCTTGTAGTACGTGCAGAAATTGCTGGACTGTTTTCTCATTATTCATTTAAGAGACAGAACAATCCCTAATTTAAGTGTATTTTTGTGCAACTTTAACTGCCATTATCAGACAGACAGAGGACACAGATGTGCTAAAATAAAAAAAATAAAAAATCAAACAGAATGGTAATTTGCACACATTGCCAACCGATATAATTGCATATTAGCAGCTGTAAAACAAAGTAAAGAGGCATCTTTTAAACATCTGGCTAGAATCTACCATCCAGAGGTGGTTTGAACAGACAGATTGAAATCTGTCTTCAACGCTCCTTTACGATCATAGAATTATCTGTCCGAGACTTGGTAAATATCTGAAGTCTTTTGTTGGTATCATTTGTCATCTGTGCAGTTTTTGTTCATCCCAAACAGCCTATATAAAAAGTGTAGTGTTGTTTGCTGCAAGCTATCTTGTAAAGGATGCACCTACCCGAGAGTTTTTCCTCTATTCTCATATTTATATTCATAAAGCCCTGAGATACACATTTTTTTCTTGCTCAAGTGAAAACATTTTAAAGTTGTACAGAGTCTCCTTCACCTCAGTATGAGTCGACCCGCAGTATCTGCATCTAATAGCGCCCACTCATGCCTTTCTGCTGACTGTGTGTGTAAGCTGTATGTGATCGTACCATCTCTAAAAACCCATCTTCCAGTCTTTCTCAACATGCTTTTTTTTTTTTTTTTTTTTTTTTTGTTAAAGACAGCTGACACTTCAGAAATACTCATTTGTGAATTTCTACACATGAAATAATCGCTTGACTGGACTCGTACTGAAAACAGAACTCTGACATACATAAAGTTGATATGTTGAATTTGGCAGCAAACAGTTGCCGATTTACAAATCCTGAAAACAAGGAGCTTCCAACAGTGGAAGTCTTTAAAAGCAGCCACCTGGAGAGCTCATTTAATGCAAGTCCAATACCCAGTATGCTTTTAGTTCTGGTTGTCTTCACCGGCTTAAGAAAAATATCTGGCTTTTTAGCTGCAAAATGATCTCTACAGTATGTTCACCAGCTGGCTGCTAACTTTGTTCAGCTGCCGCATGAGTGAAATTGGCTTTTAAAATATTTATTTTTGCTGAAAACTGCTACCTCCTGCATAAAGAAATGACACTGATAAAAGTGAAATAAAAAAAAAAAATACAGTTGCATGCTTCCCTTTTCACATTACACAGAGATTTCCATCCGCTCTTAACATTACAGATACCGACCAGTCACGGCATTAATATGATATACAGGGTGACACAAAAAAAAACGGGAACTTTTTAACAATCCAATAAAACCTAAGAGTGATGGAAGAAAAATATTTTATTTATAGTAATTGAAACCTTAAAATTTGCCATTTAAGAAACAGTGATGGAATTTTCTTTTTTTTTTTTAAATTACTTCCTGTAGATGGCGTGCTCCTGTACGAATGCATTCTTGAAATCTGCTGTTGAGATTCCTCATTGACTGCTGCAACATCTCATTTGGGATACTGTGAATTTCATTCTGAATTCTCCGTTTTAACTCATCCAGAGTTCTTGGTCGAGTCGGGTACACTTTACTCGAGATAGCCCCTGGTAGATTTCCAGAAGAAGAAGTGAAATGCTCTGGGAAATGTTCTGCTGGAAAACCCTCCCATAGGCAGGGCTACCTCAACAACAGTGGTGACTTGTCGAATTACACTTCATTATCATTCCCCTGTAGATTACAAAAACACTTTGGCTTGTTTGCATAAAACCAATCAGTCATCTTGAGCAACAAGTCCTCAAATTCATATGACCGCATCAATCGTATGCAACGTGCACTGGAATACGACCCATGAGAGCGTATTTACGTTAGCGCCCCTACGGGGAAAAGGAACGCATTACGGGATTTAATTCGAGAAATGGCTTTTCCCTTCGCGAAATGGCTTTTTCCTCACTTTCCTACCACTGGTTTAGGGTTAGGGTGAGGGAAAGGGATAGGGATAGGGATAGTGTTAAGACAAAAGTTTGTTCATGGTGACGTTTCACCTGCGACACCGGAGTGTCGATATTTACTCAACGGCCAGAGGTCGCATAGTCAAAACGTAACACTCGGTCGTAGTAATGACGTGTACAGACGACCTATGTGGTCGTTTTTGGTTTGAGGACAGGCTGATCTTGAGCAGTGCTAAGCCCAGCATGCAGCAATGGTGCCACTGCACCGGTTTTAACAGAACCTTTGCAAGCAGGTTCTATTAAGCAGGCCAGCGCTTCTTGCACAATCATAATATTCATCAAAACTGGGCTTCTTTTTCTGGCATTGAGGGTATTGCTTGGAGGTTGTTGTTTTTTCCTGATATTGTACAGCCTGTTAGGCGTGTAAAGGAAATTGCAAGCTTTTAACTGAAATCTGCATCCAGTGAGTCATACAACACCAACTAGGGTTGCAGACCACTTACACTCTTCATGGCTTCATTTACTCCCTGATTACCTCTTTCAGCAGGATAATGCTCTCTGCCACACTGCAGACATTGTTCAGGACTTATGAGGAACATGGTGAGGCCATTGACCAAGCCTCCAGATTCCACAGATCTCAATCTGACCGAGCATCTGTGGGACGTACTGGAAAAACATCATGCATGTTTCACAATTTCAAGGACTTCAAAGGGTCTGAAACCACAGGACACCTTCAGAGGTCTGTAGCGTTCAGATCTCAGCAAGTCAGAGCTGTTTTGGGAGAACTATGGAATATCAGTCAAGTGATTTTAATGTTGCAGCAAATCGGTATACACAAGAGTAAACACAAAGTAAAGGAATATAGGCTCCTAAATTCCTTTCTGAACAAATAAATCCATTGTGGGATCAATAGTCAGTAATAGACAGTAAAATTCCTCGCTTGTCTGGACTTCACATCAGTCAAACTTTGCTGCAGGAAAAGCGTGACAGCAGCAGCCAAAAATTTATCCAGAAACAGTGAGCCTGGGGCGAACAATTTCTTTTGCTATGTGTCATGAAATGTTAAGAGTGAGCTACTGCTTACTGGGCTTTGTGGCAGGTGATGGGATATGCATTTGACCAGAGTCTTGTTACATGTCAAGCTTTGCAGTCTGTGGACTATATATCAGACTCTGGAGAAAAAGAAAACCCTTTGTTCTATGCTGTCATCATGAATTTTGCAACACACACGAAGCTCAGTGATGCTGACGGTCAAAGTTGTATCATTTTCAATCAGAGTAACTTGAAAAGATCCTTAATAATAAAATATAAACACTACTACCACATGTATTTGGTAAGATTCATATATCAATAATACACTCAAAAATATAAACGCAACACTTTTGCTCCGATTTTTTATGAGATGAACTCCAAGATGTAAAACTTTTTCCACATACACAGTATCACCATTTCTCTCAAACATTGTTCACAAATCTGTCTAAATCTGTGATGGTGAGCACTTCTCCTTTGCTGAGATAATCCATCCCACCTCACAGGTGTGCCATATCAAGATGCTGATTAGACACCATGATTAGTGCACAGGTGTGCCTTAGACTGCCCACAATAAAAGGCCACTCTGAAAGGTGCAGTTTTGTTTTATTGGGGGGGGGTTCCCACTCCTCTTCAATGGCTGTGCGAAGTTGCTGGATATTGGCGGGAACTGGTACATGCTGTCGTATACGCTGATCCAGAGCATCCCAAACATGCTCAATGGGTGACATGTCCAGTGAGTATGCTGGCCATGCAAGAACTGGGACGTTTTCAGCTTCCAAGAATTGTGTACAGATCCTTGCAACATGGGGCCGTGCATTATCCTGCTGCAATAGGAGGTGATGTTCTTGGATGTATGGCACAACAATGGGCCTCAGGATCTCGTCACGGTATCTCTGTGCATTCAAAATGCCATCAATAAAATGCACCTGTGTTCTTCGTCCATAATAGACGCCTGCCCATACCATAACCCCACCGCCACCATGGGCCACTCCATCCACAACATTGACATCAGAAAACCGCTCACCCACACGACGCCACACACGCTGTCTGCCATCTGCTCTGAACAGTGTAAACCGGGATTCATCCGTGAAGAGAACACCTCTTCAATTTGCCAGACGCCATCCAATGTGAGCATCTGCCCACTCAAGTCGGTTACGAAGACGAACTGGTTTCAGGTGGAGACCCTGATGAGGACGACGAGCATGCAGATGAGCTTCCCTGAGATGGTTTCTGACAGTTTGTGCAGAAATTCTTTGGTTATGCAAACCGATTGCTTCAGCAGCTGCCTGAGTGGCTGGTCTCAGACCATCTTGGAGGTGAACATGCTGGATGTGGAGGTCCTGGGCTGGTGTGGTTACACGTGGTCTGCGGTTGTGAGGCTGGTTGGATGTACTGCCAAATTCTCTGAAACGCCTTTGGAGACGACTTATGGTAGAGAAATGAACATTCAATACACGAGCAACAGCTCTGGTTGACATTCCTGCTGTCAGTATGCCAATTGCACGCTCCCTCAAAACTTGCCACATCTGTGGCATTGTGCTGTGTGATAAAACTGCACCCTTCAGAGTGGCCTTTTATTGTGGGCAGTCTAAGGCACACCTGTGCACTAATCATGGTGTCTAATCAGCATCTTGATATGGCACACCTGTGAGGTGGGATGGATTATCTCAGCAAAGGAGAAGTGCTCACTATCACAGATTCAGACAAGATTTGTGAACAATATTTGAGAGAAATGGTGATATTGTGTCTGTGGAAAGAGTTTTAGATCTTTGAGTTCATCTCATAAAAAGTGGGAGAAAAAACAAAAGTGTTGCATTTATATTTTTGTTGAGTGTAAATAACACAGGATAGTCTCACTTACAGGCCTCTTTTTATGTTCTACCAGAATGTCTGGCAGAGTTTATTGGTCTTCTAAGAACTGTTCGACTCAACCTTCAGTTAAGTGTGCTTTTGGGGGGTGAGCAAAGTGAGCCGACTTTGACATGCTCTGCCAACATTTCAAATATTCATGATGTTGTAAGCTGCGCAGTACCAGAGAACAGGTTTACCGAGGCTGCTGAAACCTCATCACACAGCGTTATCTGTTAGACCCCCTCTGAAAATTTAAATCCTCACCCAAAGCAACACCTGGGATGTGATTGGTGGGCTCTGAGCACACAGGAAGTAATATTTAATTAAGTAGCAAACACTGCTCATTCTTCTTGCACTCTCTGGCTCCTCTTGCTGCATCCAAGTGACAGTTTCGTCTCATGGATTCCTCTGAATTCTCACTTCCCTGCAGATTTTATGAGCTCTTCTGGAGTAAATCTTCCTGCAGAGCCGATTATGAAATTAGATTTAATCTTTTCTTAGATGCTAATGCAAATTGCAACCGAGATAATGCTCGTTATTTATGTTCCTTTATTTGGATGCATGTTGCTCGGATGTATGCAAATGTTTCACACAACACACATGTTTTAAGTACATTAATTAGAATTATAGGTGGATTAAAGGCGGGTAGAAGATGTGAGTCATCCCTGTCTTTTCTCTGCCAGTATGTACTTATTTCATATCAGCACTCATCACATTTTCCAGCTGTCATTTAATTGCTGGGCAGGCTTCCAACACTGTAGACTTACACGTCACTAATAGATGTAAAATAAGAGCAGACATCTCGGGTTGCGGGAGAAGGATATAAATGCAAAAAGTTGTTACAGTATAGGATTTGACAGCTTGACAGCCTGAACTATAATCAAGTGTAGCCCTTCAAGAAGTGATGATTGTGATTTCTTTTAACATGAGTGATGTGTGGAATTACTTCACTGGAAGCCAGATATAAATGGATGTGCAGCAGCCATGAATATGGATGAACGATTACAGTCCAGAATGGCCTTTAGAACACGTGTGGAACATGTAATCACCCCCATTATTCTTGATGTATACACACCCATCAGCCACATAGAAACCATTAAAATAATCTTGTTGGAGTGTAGTGTACCGCTGGGAAAATCGGAATTCTGTTGGTTATAAAATAAATGGCTTTGAAAAAAAATTAGGTTTTGACACATGGAGTGGATGTAAAATCGATTTGGTTGCTTTTTTTTTTTTTTTTGTCAGAGTTCAAATGTGTTTTCTATTCCTGAAAATGTCATGTGGTTATCTCCTGTACCTCTGAAGCTATGAGGCTGCAAAAATGCTGGAAAAAGGCAACACAAATTAAAAAGCGGAACATTTTCGCCCCTATGAACTTCAAGAGCCTAGCTTAACTTGGAGTGTTCACTTTGGCATGTTACACCAACCTAAACATTTAGGACAGCACAAATAATATTCAAAGCAAGCAACAACTTATTCCTTGATAACATGCAGCAGCTGTTCAGAAGAAAAATAGCAAGTTATAGATAAGAGGACACTTTCATTTGAAAAAGGCATTTGGTCCTACCACCATGAAGAGATGTTGGGTAAACATACGGGACAAAACTATTTTTAAAGGACTACAAAAAAAATCTGTACTTGAAAAATATAATAACATGGAAAAGTAGATGTATTCTGGAGTTTCCAAAGAGGTATAAAAGTATAAGGATTGATACAAACAGTAAAGAATAAGATATGAGATGTACAGATATGTAGTGGGTAGACGTCAGTAATTTAAACTTCATGCTACTTGTTTTCAGATAGGTTTTGGATTTGGTTAGGTTGTGTCTTTATTTTCTCTCTAGAAATAAATCAAATAAACACAGAAAAAACTTTAGTAAATGGTAGGAAGGTACCTACTTGATAGGTCTCGACTGATTGGTTTCTACGCTCAGTCTTAGGTGCAAAATTCAGCATGTAGGCTAACATAAAAAACCTGTATTGTTCATTTCCTACCGACACAGAACCGGAGTGGAAACATAAAAGCCTGAAAGGGTTGCTTAGGACCAGTCTTGTAAATATTAGTATATATGCGGTATAAAGTTACACCACCTGCTTCTGACCAAGCACACCTTCCTTCGTCAACAGCAGGCCCCAATAGCTTTCCTCCAGAGAACAATACAAAAACTGCTCAGGAACAGCTCAAAGAACACAACAAAGACCCCAAAGCACTGACCCAACTCTGATCAAATAACTGCAGGGTGCACCAGAACAAGCCTGATCCATGGACAGAGCACTGAACCCAGTGTCTACAAACGTCCCGTCCTCGAGGGGAATGCAATGTCACATTAAAATAAACGTCACTCGAATAGTTTGAAAGAGCTACAAAGCCTGTGTCTGTAGGTTGGACGGGAGGATGGAGACATAAACCAGACATTAAACTTTCATCAGGAACACTATGGTTTGTCTCCCTCTAATATATGTTCAGTTGGCTGAGAAGATGCCACAGAGACACAATAAAATGAACAGCAAATATATGTTGAATAGGAATGCTGTAATACATCACAAGCAACTGTAATCCAGCAGAAAATATACAACATAAAAACATATTTGAGAATGCAATTTAGGAATTTCATAAAGGATGCATCTATTTCGCAAAACAGGTGCACAGGAGAAGGACGAGAGCATCAGAAAGGTTTAAAGAGACTCCCACACACCATATATGTGGCAGATACATTCATTGATGCAATGTTTTAATGCTAGCCTACTCGATTTTTCCTGATGAAGGTAAAGCACAGAAATGTTGCACTAATAAATGTCATTTTGTCAGTTGTACAGGAGGTCCTCAACCTACGGCGTTTAGTTGTTATGGGAAAACCGGCAAGTGGAACTAGTTGGCCAGCAGATGAATATGTCACCACGCAGTGCTATTAAACAGCTGTTTACATTCTACGGTTGTACACCACCTTGGATCATGCTACTTTTGCCCCTCATTATGGCTCCCAAGACTCAGACTCTTCTGATGGCAAAGAAAATGGTGATGGAACAAGCTGCAGCTATCCAACTAGTTAAACTCATGCTTGCAAAATGAATCGCGAGTCATAGCAAGCTTGACTACCCTACCGTGGCTCTTGATACACATGACAGACAGATACAGAGTGAAAACTGCAACAAAAACAGAGTAAAACATCATAAATAGATGTTTTTGTGATGCCCACAAAAGCATGTATTTGTGTAAAGGTACACATCAAAATAGCAGACAGGAAGTGATAACTGTCAGACAATTTCAAAACAAAGGCTTTTCAAAATAAAAGTAAATCGATAATTCTGCCTTCAGGGCAACACACCATGGAAATGAAATTAGATATATAACGCTCAGGACAGGGCAAAACACCGACAAACATCGGCATTATTAGATCAAGTTGTAAAAACTGCAAAATATTATTTTATCTTCTTGTAAAATGACTCACACATGCATGAAAGTCATTGGCATTTGTGTCTTTTATGAAGAACTGATCAATATTGTGATGCACATAAGGGCTTTGTTTACATTTTTTCCTGAGTTCTCACTTACGGTGAAAATCGACTTTCAATCTGTAGGAATGAAACTGATGTAAATCGAGGACCCACTGTATAGGAACACCATTTTCTTGTGAGTAATCTACAGTTCCCAAAAGATCCACTGCCAATGTCCTGGTATCAGACACCACAGGACCTTTAAACATCAGCCAGGTGGTTTTAATGTTGTGGCTGATCTGTCTCCATTGTGCAGCTATGTGAGCTTGTTTGAGAGTGTGAGAGTGTATTTTTCTGCACTGTGTCAGGCGGGTCAGAGGGTTGGGTGTCTGGGGTCTGTGTGCCGACATGATGGGTTTGTCTCCGGAGAGCAGAGCCAAGCAGAACTTTGATATGTGGTGAGGGCCCTAATTATGGTGTGAGGCGGGTTTAATGTGCTGCCCTCAGCACTGCTGACCGAACACTTCTAATGGGACATGCAGGTGCCAGAGAACATGGGAAACTGCAAGGAGGGCTGCTTAATAAACAGATAATCACATCAGTTTCCCTCCCCCTCTTCTATCTGATTAAAGCCTGCTCAGGCCAGCGTCCATTAAGGAGCGCAAGCAGCATTACTCTCTCTGCAGGAAGCTGACCGCATCGACACCTGAATGGGTTTCGCTCCTGCAAGCCCTCGCTGATTGTTCGGTTGTTTTCGTAAATGATTCTAGAAACAGTGTGGTGCTGTAGATGCTCGGGAATGTAACCCAGGATAAGAGAATGGGTAAAGCATGCTGCGCGCAATAAATTACACTCACCGTCTGCATACAAATTGGGAAGCCGGCGATGAGAGATGGAGAGGCCGACAACAGATTTAACATCTCAGTGAGCGGGTGAGGATGGTGTGAGCTGGCAGCTCCCGTCTACTGGCTCTCCTGCTTCATCCTGTATTCGCTCAGGCAGCGTCCCCGGTGATGACGGTGGCTGTGGTGGAGCAGTGGTGGCGGCGGCCGCAGCAGGCCAGCTGGCGTCCCGTTGGAAGGGGAGCCAGCGAGAATTGTCAGAGGCCTGCCAGGACTGCCGAGGAGCTGGGCACTCTCTTCTGCTCAGCATGATGCAATAACAGGGAAGACAAACACACAAACAGCAGATTTGTATCACAATGAAACATGACAGTCTTCACTGGCTTTATTATATTCACTGTTCTTTAAAGTTAAGGTAGCTCCATCCCTCTCAAGCCAGAGATATAGAATCGTTAAGGCAAATTAAAGTGATTTCAAACAGTTCTATTCTCAACTTCGGGAAACTTTGACTTGTGAAAGTGCCACAGACCTTTATTTTGTTGTTTTCAAACAGCAGACACCCCCAGTGCAGTGTTGCCAGCTCCTCAGGGAAGTAGCTATTGGCTGTCCTAAAAGTTGCTACATGACATCATCACCCAATTTGCATATTTTTTAAATTTGCATGTAGTTGGAATCAAAGTTGCAGGAGAAAGGAATAATATTGTGGGAAGGACAAAAAATGATTATAAAACAGCCAAAATATGCTTTATGAGAGGCTTTTCAACTGCAGCGATTTATTTTAGTATGACAGTGAAGAAACATTTTCATTTACATCCTGTTCTGTAAGCCAGGACGGGATCTGCAGCAGCTTTGTACATCCACAATTCATTTGTCATCTGGATGCAGAGTGGTGTGGATCTCCTCTAATCTGACAGTGGGACTGCTGTGGGGTTCCTGGACTGACTGGCTGTAAGGGGAGGAGTTCACAGCACCACCTACTGCTCGTTGAGGACAGTAACTGCAGAACGATACGAGCTTTCACGTCAGAGTCTCTGAAACACCAGAAAAAGTCTCTAGATTTGTTGCTCGTCGTTTGACAAAAAAGGGAGAATTTGGAAAAAAAAAAAAAAAAAAAACCACCAGATTTAGCAAGAAAGTCACCAAGTTGGCAACACTGCCCCAACATCAACAAGTATCAGAGCTCTGATGGAGACATTTTGACATTACAATGATGGTACTTGAAAAAGTTCTCACTCTCACATGGAAACGAGGACCATAAGTCCCATTTTTGGGCATATCTTACGTCACTGTCCACAAAAACTCAAGTTTGTCATCATTTCTTTGCAGGTGATGCTGTTTGAAGACTGATTTGCATAGTATATATGGACATTGTTTATGTATTCGGACAACCAAACATATTTTTTCATCCTTGAGCTTTTTTGAAAGAGGTGTTAAAGGTGGGACAAGGGGACTTCAAGAAGGTTTATGGCCTCACCCAGAAACAATGGGCAAAACTTCCATTTTGGAGCATAACAACAAAGCATTCTATCACTGTCCACAAAAACTCAAATGTTTGTCATCATTTCTTTGCAAGGAGAGGAAATCTTTGGGCTGGCTGCCTTTGCTGCAGGTCAGTGTGCAGCGCAGGTGGCAGAAGCAGCCAAATGGGACTTTGAAATGTTGCTCCATTCACCCGACCACCACTGTCTGACTTCTGTTTCCCAAACTGAAATCCCAATTGCACCATTTTCAGAGTGATAATGAGGTCAGTCATGCTGTTAAGAATTTGGAGGCTCAAGATGTGATCTTCCTCCACAAATGATAGTAAAAGATTGAACATAATAAAATGGAAAATATCGCAAAAAAAAACAACAACTTTCTCCTGTAATGTTTTCTGGTGAGGCCGAGAACTCTGAAGTACTCTTTAAGGTGTCGATTTTCCAGAAAACACCACAAACAGAAAGGGGGGAAAAAACTATTTTTGACATTTTTTTTTTGGGAATAGAGCCTTTTAAAAGTCAGACTGAATAAAACATGAACAAATCCCTCAGTGAAAACTTTTAGGAGACAAGAATATAAGTGGACAACTTGACCAATTACTCTATGAAAAATTAGTATTTTGGTCACATGAGTGCTGTTAAAGTAGAGTTTTCTGGCTCAGAGTAGACAGCAAAGCTCATTATGAGGTGACAAAAGAAATGCATTTGAAATTTTCATAAATTTGTTTTGGAAAAAAATGGAATTCCAGATTTAAGCTCAGATATCACCAAACAAAACTTCTCAGTTAACCAATTTTCTGAATTACAAGTTTTAATGTTTAAATATGCAAATGAGGTATTATACAGATAAAAATGCATTAATTTCCAGAGCAGAAATCTGAACATGAGACAAAACCTGCTTCAATTTTTTTTCTCTTTTCTTTTTGACAGGGTCAAAAGTTTTAATGAGAGGTTTGGGGTATCTCTTTTTCACTTCATAAATCAGAAAAAATAAATGTACTTTTCCTGCTACAACATAAAACAATCAATAATCAAGGATGGATTAGTGGATGAATTTACATGGCTTCCTTGATTTTTGCTAGTTCACTAAAATGTATAAACATTGTAATGTTACAAATGATAATCAACTGCACCGCCAATCGAACTGCGCCTGAATTCTTTGTCCAGATTCACTTTTGTACAACAGCATTCATGCAATCTCTCCAAGCAACATGTCCAGTCACAATAACATGCTCTCTTCCTCCTTTTTATGTTATTTCGAGGCCTCATGAACTCACAAACACTCAAACATTGCAGCTGTGATGCGAGTTGTCTCTGAGGGTTCAGTGTTTAGGCCTGAGGGTGGACGCTGGGACTGGAGGTCTTTGAGATCCTCATGGAAACCTTCTAAAACTTTACATTTCTGCAGCCTTTGCCTGAGGGAATCACCAACAGTTGAGTGTTGTGCCTGGAAACGTTAAAACATACGAGACCAAACACACATGGAAGGTGCAACCAAACACAACACAAAGCTCACTGGTGATTTAGAGCCACAACTGTATGTTGTTGTGTTTGTACTTGGTGCCATCATGATGAATACCCAGCATGCTTTCCTTGAAATGAGGTAGCCATGGAGAAAAATGTTAAAAAAAAAAAAAAAAAGTGTCCCAAACTCACGATAGTATGAGGCATGTTTTGGCGTCTATGAAATGTCCCATGTCATTCCTATTTACACCTTTATGAGTCCTTCCTCTTGATCTCAACCACTTACCAGGTCAGTTTTTTTTATGAAAAAATGTATACGTTGGTAAAAATGAAACCTTTCATTTGCTATAACTTGTTTTTACAGACCACCTATCACGCATGCTGATAGAACAGCATTGGAAGTTTACCCACAAAGCACATTTTAAAAGTTCTATCAGGTGAATTATCAGAAAATAGAAACATATCCAGGCTTCCAAATCTTGTTTTTACGACTCTCTGACATTAAACTGCTGCAGTTTTTCTATGGAAACAAGACACATCCATGATATGGATGCTCAAAGATGATTAAAGAGAAACTGTGCTGAACAACTTTAGATTGTGACATCTGGAGTTGATGCAAATTTGATTTGGTTCTTGTTTTTAACTCAGTTAAGGTGTTTTTTTTCAGCTAGGAAAATTCCATGTCTATGTGCTGTAGCTATGAAGTTCTGAGGGATCAGCATGTTCAAAATCAACTGATTCTGAGGGGGTTAGGTAGATTTTTTATTATTATTTTTTTAAGATTTGGCCAGTTTCTTTAATGGAACGGCTGATGTTAAGTCAGTTAAATCTGAAGGTTTGTTGCCCAAGGTGGAAATGTTTTAATGATGACTGCACTTCATTTAAGTCTGGCTCAGACTACAGGAGTTTTTAGAATCCGAACAGTAACCAGCTTGCATTATGCGTATGAAAGGATAAACTTCAGATACTCTTCTATCTATCTAATCTCAGACAGGGAATTAGCAATGCATGGCATCTGTGTCCACTCGTCTGGGTGGTAAACATTTTAACAATCCAGAGTTCACCTCACACCAAGAACCCAGACTAGATTTCTCCCCCGACTGTTGGGGTAAATGAAACAAGAGGGGGGTAAATCAGCCTCAGACCACTTCATTGTGAACCCAGCTTTTAATTACATGTAGGATTCACACAGTCTAGGTCACCATCCTGTGTTACTGTGATGCCTAAAGCTGCAGGGTGGAATCAGGAAAAGGCCACGAAACAACAACAACAAAGCCAGAATTCCAAAATGCAGCCTGTCTCTTGCAGCTATCCCTTCTGTCGCGCTTCAAAGCAGAAATAATGAAGCCAAAAGTCACAGTCTGTTTCTCAAAGGATTTAGAAGTTTTTTGTTTCACTCAATCAGTCACATTCTTACAGTGAACCGTGTCGCTCTTTTTACCATCATTGGCTAAAATCTCTCAAAAGAAGAGCCAGAAAGTGGAGAAGAAGTCTAGTTTTCTCTCAGACCAGTTCAAATACAATCTACTGAATCTGGATTTTTACTCAGGGACACTAACACAACACTTCCTACTCCAGTTTTAATACCAATCAGTCATTAATGCACCTTGTGCTTTCTCTACTGTGACAAGTCAAACTTTCTGTGATGAATAAGGTCAGTGTCTAGCAGTGCTGCTGAATTCTGAAGGAAGAGGGAGAATAAAGGAGTGCAAAGAAAAATTATACTATTGTGTCACACAATCCAGGCAGATACAACCTTGCTTTGTCAAAAAAAACAGAACTTTCATCCTCAGAAAACTAACCACAACCAAGCACACGCTAAAAGTAATTTATGCTAATTTATAACTAATCCTAATTCTGACCTTAAAGGCTCAAATATTTTTCTACTAGATATGACCATGAAACTTCCCCTGCTGATTAGTTACTGCAAGTTTTCAAAATGTGCACGTTTAAACATGCAAATAAGGTAATATCTTATTAAATATGCACTCATTTGCACTGATTTGAGAACATTTCCAAAGCAAACACGTAGGACAAATCAACAAAAATAACTGAGATAAAACTTACTTGTATAACTTCTGTAAGGAGTTGCAGGAACTTAGCCTAAAACAGAAGAAAATAAACTCAAAAAATAGGGATCCAAAGACACAGGGAGCTGGCAACTCAAACAGGAAATGATGCCTATATATAGACAGAAGCTGATTGGAAGATGAGGTGCAGGTGGAACTAGTAAGGGGCGGAGATATCTCAGACTGGAAAACCACAAAGACATAAAGCAAAACCAACCAAAAGGTAAAAGAAAAGAAGCTACAAGAGAAAAATGTGAAAGAAAGAGATGAATAAAGCCAGTTTCAAAATTCTTGTTCAACTGATTTGTTGGCGGAATAAAGTCAAAGGTTTTTACAGAGGGGATTTTGGACTTTTTTTATCAGCTTATAAATCCAAAAGCACATCAGCAGACAGAAAAAGAAAATGCTTTTTTGCCATGTTTGCTTTGGAACAAAGTGCTTCAATAGTACAGCAGTGAATAATATATGAACACATCCTTCTGTAAAACTTTGAGGAATATAAGTGGACAGTTTGATGCATGTAAGTGGTGCTGAAATGTAAATCTTTGGCTCAAAGTGAGAGAAAAGGCTCATTTTGAGGCCGTCGAAAAATATGCATTGTAAAATTTAATTATTTTTAATTGGAAACTGTTGAACAAAGGTTGTAAACTAACAGAAAACAACAACAGCAAAAAAGCTATTGAGTTGATTGCTTTAATCAGACAATTATCTATTTGTATTACAAGTTTTCTCCAGTTGTATGTTCACACATGCAAATGTGCATTATGTTAATAAATATGCGCAAATTGACATGAATTTCAAAAACTGAAATCAGAGCTTTGTTGAAAGCTACGTTAAAAATGTAGTTTCTTTTTTACTTTTTTTTTTTTGACATATTAGAGTCAAAGGTTTTACAGAGTGGGCTTCATATGTCTCTATAAGGACCATAAATCAGAAAGAACTGTCGACAGCCAGACAAAAAATCAAATTTTGTCATGTCTTTTGGATAAAATGTTTCATAAATCAGGCTGTGAATTTTACATGATCAAATCCCTTTGTGAAAACCTTGAGAATATACATAGAAATAAAACTCTAAATCATCAAGTTTCCCTTCAGTAGCACTTTAATACATTTTTAAAGGATCTGTTTAGTAAAACATGCCACTTTTGATTGGAAGCCACTGTTTATGGGTACAATTTTAACTAATAAATATCAGAATGAAAATTCACCAATTGATTACTTATGTAAAGAGGATTAGTTAATGTATCACAAGTTTTCTGAAATTGTGGGTTTCAATATGCAAATGAGGTATTATAGCCATAAATATGCACACTTTTACATTCATTTTCAGAACAAAACTTTTGAAGAAAATCAGCTTTAAAAAACATTTAGATAGATAGATTCATTCATTCACTCATCTGTCTATTTATTTTCATATTAGAGTCAAAGGTACACAGTTGATAACTCCAAAATAACACCGGGGGGGGGGGGGGGGGGGGGGGGGGGGGAATCTATTTTATTTCATGTTTGTAGGAATACAATGTTTTTTAAATCAGGCTGTGAATAATATTTGAACAATTCTCTCTGTAAAAACCTTCAGAATATAAACAGAAATAAGAACAAAACAAGAAAAATAAGAAAGTCTGATGTATGTAAATGCTGCTGAAGGGGAGATTTTTGGATTATAATTTTAAAGAAAAAAACTTTAGGGATCTGAATTTTAAAATGTCCTGTTTTTAACTGGAAGTCATAGTTTATATATACACATTTTTCACTAATAAATATCAGTATGAAACTTCTTAAGCTGATTACTTTCATTAAAACTTTGTTGTTTTTTTTGTACAGCAACTTTTTTGAATCTGTTGTTTTAATGAACAAATGAGGCATCATCTACATATATAAAGTTCGCTTCAGAACTGTTGTTTCATTTTGTTTGACTCGTTGCAGTCAAAGGTTTCTCCAGAGGGGTTTTTGAACATCTCTTTTTTATCACTTTATAAACCAGAAAACACTCTCAACAGTCAGACATAAATCCATTTTCACCATGTTGTTATGAATAAAAACCTCTATAAATCAGGCTGTGAGTGATACATGAACAAATCCCCTCCGTAACAACCTTCAGAATATAATGCAACGAAACCTGAAAGGTTAGTGAATCTAAGCGTCGCTGAAATGAAGATTTCTGACTCAGTGTCGGAGGAAAACTTTGAGACAGTTTTAAAAAATATTGTAAAAGTTCATACTCTTTTGAAAAAATTGCAAAGCAATATATATATATTTTTAGAAATTGATATTTTAACTTCACGATATCACCATGAAGCTGCCCTAGTTCACAACCTACATTTAAATAGAAATTTGATGAAAATGTAGAAATATTCCATTAAATATGCATTAATTTTCATGCATTTGAAATACCTGAATGTGTACTTTGGACATTTTGCTTTCACTAGTCTCAAAAGAAGGCATTTATGAAAGCAAAACAGCCCAAAATCTGAGAACTGACAATCCATGAACCTAGTTTTTGCCTGTTGTGACTCACCTTCAATCTAAAAGCACATCCTAACTTGAAAAACAGATTGACGTGAATGTTTGTGCAACATTTCATGAGAAATTCATAAACTGACAAGAAATTTCAATCTGGAGCGAAGCAATCAACTGACTGCAAACACAGACCTGTTGTGTATCTCTGCTGCACATAAATAAACACACAAATCATTTCTTTAAATGTATTATTGCAAGGCCTTGTTGCACAAACTTTTTATTGTGGAACTTCATTCTCTGGGCTTTTCTTTCTTTCTTTCTTTCTTTGCTTGCGGTATTCTCACAACAGCTCGTTTCTGATTAAAATCCATTGTTGAAGATTAAAGGTTATCTTTTGTCAAATTCTAACTAATTACACCATAATCCACTAATGCCTTTCACTCTTTGTTTCTGTTTTTCATCTTTTTTGTTCGCACATCCTGTCGGCTCAATC
Source organism: Acanthochromis polyacanthus (assembly GCF_021347895.1). Classification (NCBI taxonomy): domain Eukaryota; kingdom Metazoa; phylum Chordata; class Actinopteri; family Pomacentridae; genus Acanthochromis; species Acanthochromis polyacanthus. The sequence goes on from NC_067128.1 coordinate 6,724,217, forward strand.
TGTCTGTGTGTCTGTTAGCCAATCTGCTGTCTGTCTGTCTGTCTGTCTGTCTTTCAGTGTCTGTCTCCGCTCATTATCAGGGACTCTGTGTAGTGAGGCTCAGCGGACATTACATGCGCCATCTATTTGCCAGATGTTATTGCTTACACGGTGGCGATTTCATAAGGTGCTGTGACAATTTCATTAACTTGGGGGAAATCAGACTCTTTCTCAGAGAGGAGGAAGAAAATGGAGAGGCAAAAAAAAAAAGGGGGGGGGGGGGTGAGGTGGGTTCGGGATCTGAAAACGCTGTTACATTACCGAGAAGGGGGGAGGAATACATCACCGAGGAATTACTGAGCACAATAGACACGGCAGAACCATTCTCCTCTATTTTAATGAGATGTGCTCGGCTCATGCCACCTCCAGTCCTGGGATGTAGGTAAATGAAAATGCACCAGGATGGCATGCTGGATTGTTACTGACAAGAACCTTGATCTGTTAGCAATGCGCCTGATTCCCCTATCTCCCCCAGTATGGATTTAAATTCTCAAATTGAGAGACATGGGATGATATCAGACGTATCCTATTTCGGGAACATATTGTGCTCTTAGAGTACAGTACAAGAGGTTTTGCAGAGGAGGGAAGAAAAAAATCGCAGGCTTCAGTGCTGGAGCGCCACGGTCTCACGCTTTAATGGGGCTTCATTGAAAGCAGAAGATGAGGGGTGATAGCCTTCCCTGATCACATTAGTCACATATTGATCTGGGCCCTCTGCCTGCTTGGTAAAGGTGAACACGCAAGACATAATCCTGTTAGCAGCTCACTCCCCGACCACTCGCCCTGATGGAGCGCTATCTCTGATAAAGGGGTCTGTATCTGCTTACATCTAATGCTTTTTTTTCAGTGTAAGAGTTGTTTACAAGCAGCCTCGATCTAAATTTACAATTTGCTGCTTTGTTTGAAGATCACTAATGCAAAGATAACTTGTCATCTTCGTCTTGTCTTCCCAAAAAGACAATTTCTGCATGACTAAACTGCATTCTCAGTCATATTTTTAGGTATTTTCTGTTAGATTACACCTGTTTGCAATGCTTCACTGTTGCTCCTTTTCAGAAAACCAATCATATATTAATTGGGGTGGGGTTCATCATCTTGGTCACCCAGAAAATGGAGGAGAATCATGCTTGAATCATGATGCAAAACGGTCAAATTTGAACCCATGATATTCTATTAAACCTAGCCAAGTAGTTTTATGCCTAAACTTAATGAAGTTTCTAAAATTAAAGTAGTTATCGTTGTGCAAGTGCCAATAAAAACATAAGATCTTACAAGATTTTGCCAAACAGTGAGTGAAAACCAAAAGAAAATGAGTGAAATATTTGTTTTTGAAAGCTCCAAATGGTATAAAAAGGACAACTGGGACAAACTGTTGTGACAGCAAACATTGCATCACCATTAAAACTAAGTTCTTAAACTAACATTACAGAGTCTACAAAACAGCAAAAGTCAACAAAGCTGCGAACATCTAAACCCTGCTTGAGTAATGATACACACAACTCCACACACTTGCAGATAAATAACCACCACAGCAAGCAGCAGGATGCTATTGGTGAAACATGAACTTTGGAGCTGATTTCTTCCCTGCATCATCCACGCTTGCTTCGTGGACAGTTTGCACTGGGCAGGACAACCATTTATGCTTCACCAGTTTTGTTCTGAACTCTGGACTGGTCCATCTGGAAGGTCTGCAGATGTAATAGTTTTTCAAAGTCTGCATCAAAGCCCTGACACACTTTAAAACCTGTGAGTGTAGAGATTGGGATTGGGTCACAGGGTCTCATGGTGACCACTGCTCATTTGCATAACGGTGAGGTCTCAGCTATTTTATGCAAATCAGGGGTGTCCAGCATGAACTCCACAAAAAACTTTGAAGCTAATGGATCTAAAATGAAGACAGATTCAGATGTTGCATGGCTTATTTTCTGACCTCAGGTATTTCCAGAAACACATTTGGTCAGCTGTGTTTGTGATTTTAGGGAAAGTTTCCAAATGAGCAGCAATGTTGCGATGGTTGGACACCATTGTTTGGATGGGTAACGTGTTCGTCCAATAGCAAGCGTATCTATACAAAATGTGTTTTTATACAACTGAACCGCATTAGTGCGATTTCACTTTGAAATGAACGCAATTCGTCCTCTGTGTAATGAAAGGAGAGGCAACCAGTTAAAGGAGACGCTTAGGGGTTTAGAAGGAAGGATAGAGGTAAATCAAAAACTGGATTTTCAGCCAGAATACCGAAGTTTGTGTCCTGTTTTCTACAGTTATTTACTTTTGGCTTTCATTGGTTGGGCTCAGGCACAAAAAATATATCGTTAAGTGAATGAAAACATCCCACTTTGGTAGACATTTTTAATATGTTAGCAGCTTGGCTAATGTTAGGCACCAAAAATAAGGGTATGGGTTTAAATAAGACCATTTTACTCCAGGTTTGAAGCCTCTCCTCCATTTTCTGTGTGACCAGGGTGACACATCTCACCTCATCTGATACATGATTGTCTGGCTATAAAGGGGTGATAGTAAAACAGTAAATGAAAAGGCAAAGATACACTGAATAGATACTTTGATTAGGTATTTGTGATGTGTTACAAACAACATCATTGAGAATGTAGTTTATATATATAGGAATGTAGTTTTGTGGAGATTGCAGGTTGCCAATACAGCGCAGATAGTTTTTGCACAGTTATAGGAAGGTGTAGCCTGCACTGGTTTCCTGTAGGAGAGCACCTGTCATTCATCTACCTTGTACATCCATCCAATGCTGGGAAGTGATGCAACCTCTGGTGCCTGAAAACCCCCCTGTGGACACGTACCACAAGAATGATGGCCCCACATGGCACGCACATCCTGGTCTCGTAGGTGAAAGTCCTGTTGCTGATTTATACCTCCATTCTTCGTGGCTCTTTCAGATGCCATAGTTTTACCTTTCAGGGAGAAAACACCTTTCTTTCAAAATGTAAAATAGAATGCAGTGAAGTCACATTAGAACATAAATTTTGGAAGGCAGGGTTTGTCTTTATCACTTCTTGAGGCTGTATTTTACCTACAGACTGACACACAGAGAAATAAACCCACTGGATCTGCAGGCGTGCATATATAAATGTACATAAAGACAGCGTTTCCGACAGCAGGGTGTGATTGCTAAAACAGATGAAGAGATAAAGACGATACATCAAACGGCACAAACTCAGTGGCCGGCAATGCATAATTCATTTGCTGATCAAATTTGACAAGTCCTTATCTTCCTGTTTGTTGTAAAGCAACGCTGCATCTTTCACGGCCGCATTGTCTCAGGCTGCTGCTGCTGCGAGAGTGTAAGGCAAGGAGCCTAATTTCCATTTTTGCAGTCGGGCCACATTAGCATATAGTTCTCCATGCGGTAGTGGGTGGGTGGAGGGTGGTGGGGAGCAACTGGGGTCCTAATCAGATAGGATTAAAGAAGAGACTCCGCCGGAGCAGAACAGATTTAGGGAGAGACAGGGAGAGACGGCGACAAGGAGAGAAGACAGGAGGGAGAATGAGTTGGACCGTGAAACATGAGGCTTCGACCCAGCACACGGCTCCCTCTGCAGTACATCTGAACCGCTTATTAGATGCTATTTGGGTCTCTTAGAGAAAGCCATGTCTGTTCAGCTCCAAATTTTTTTGCTTTATTGTTAAATCAGCACCTCAGAAAGTTCATCTTCCCACGCAGGGTGACCCCCATCACATCCAGGAGGAGATTCTACTCACATAAGTTAACTTCAGACTTCTTCTGAAGCACAATGTCGTTTTGCCCTTGTAAGGTACATTAGTGAAATTGATGGTATTTTTGCTGTCTGGACTGAAAGAATGGATAGACCATTTAAGTTGCACACGCACATGATGAGAATGTACTGTCAGACAGATATTTTATAGCGTTCAAAGGCAATGTGGTGTACAGATAGATGAGTTTACACACTCTGACTTCCACATTATATGGGTTTGGACCAGGGACCTCAAGATGAACACTTCCTAATTTAAAAGATAATCAGTTTGTGTTTTTATTATTGTCTCTGCAGTCCTGCCATTGTGTCAAATCAGGCAATTTTTCAGTTATGAAGAATAAAAAAAAAATCTTATTATAATGTTGCATTATGGCTTTTTTAAATTCAAAATTCAAACCTTTGCTAAATGTGGGAAGGATGTAATATTTTGACTGTTGCAGTGGACTGATTGAAGCTTTTTGCTTTACTGGTAAAAATCATCCACACCAATTACTTTCTGTTTTTACCGACAAATAAAGTGAAGACATAAATAAAAACCAAGCAAAGCTGTGCTAGTAAAGTTGTGTGTGGAAATATTTTGGGTTCTATACCGTCAATGGTAAAATTAACAACAACAATAAGGCTGTTTGCTGCTTTACTCAACACCACATCTAAGAACTCACCTGCTAGTTTGCTACTAGAGACAATTTGGGATGAATAAATGTTGTGTCTCTCATTAGTCAGCACCAGGAAGGCCGATCGGTTGAAGAAATTATCTATATTTTATGAATGCACAGTATTGGTAAACTGTGGCTTTTAAGATGCCATGCAGTCATGATCTACTTACAAATGGAATATTTTGAGCCTGAATGTAAGCTGTCAAGGTGTAAAATGATCACATCGATATCATTTTTAAGTCCACGTAAAAAAAATCCCATCTATTTGCACTAAATATGAAAAGACAACGGCGTCCACTCGATAACAGAAAGAAGAGCTCCTTTTTCGTGTTGCATTTGTCTGAACAACATATAAAAAGCTTCTCAAAAGGCAGAGTGTGCAACTGCTTCACGAGAATGAGGTCAAACACAGAACATGTAGTGCACAAAATGAGCGTCCACTTTTCTGATCGATGTGCCATGTGGACGGTCACGGCTACTAAAGCACCAACTATGATGCAAACGCGTGTTTGTTTGAGATTGACTCATCTTTTGAAGCCACAATCTGTATTTTTTTAGCTTCAGCTTGATCTCCAAGGGCAGCAGATCATTTTGCAGTCAGCTCCTGAACCGAGTGTGACCTCCAGACTATATCTGGAAGCGACACAGCGGTGGGACACTAAGCTAACACAGAAAATACAAATGTAGAAAAAAAAATCTTTTGTAATGCTTTGGTCCAGTTTTAATATTATTCTTCAAAGAGGAAAACTAAATTTAACAAAAATAATAAAGTGACAGGATGAGATGCAAGTCCAGGAGCTCATACACTGTTAAAAATGTATGTGAGCAGCAGTTAAAGTAAAGTAATATATGAATAAACCTCTTTTTGATCTGGTGATTGCTTGCTACACTTTGTCCCTTTAAGACTGCTTTCCAATTCCTGTCAAAGTTCAAAAAATAGGTTTATTTTCAGCTCTATGCATCTGACAACCAAGTTTCTTTACATTTTGCAACTTCGGTCTGATGAGTCCAAATGTGAGATGTTTGCTTCGACCTGCCATATCTTTGTGCGGCACAGATAAAGGTGAACGGATGGTCTCTACATGCATGGCTCCCACTGTGAAGCATGGAGGAGGAGGTGTGATGGTGTTAGGAGGCTTTGCTGGTGACACTGTTGGGGATTTATACAAAACTGAAGACACACTAAACCAGCATGGCTACCACAATATGCCATCCTACTCAGTTTAGTTGGACCATCATTTGTTTTTCAACAGGACAATGACTGCAAACACACCTACAGGCTGTGTCAGGACTATTTGACCAAGAAGGAGAGTGATGGAGTGCTGCATCAGATGACCTGGCCTCCACAGTCACCCGACCTAAACCCAACCCAAATGGTTTGGGATGAGATGGACCACAGAATGAAGGCAAAAGGGTCAACAAGTGTTCAGTATCTGTGGGATCTCCTTCAAGATTGTTGGAAAACCATTTCAGGTGACTACCTCATGAAGCTCAATGAGAGAATGCCAAGAGTGTGTAAAGCAGTAATCAAAGCAAAGAGTGGCTATTTGGAAGGATCTAAAATATAAAACATGTTTTGACTTATTTCACACTTTTATTGACTGCACAGTTCTTTATGCGTTCATTCATAGGTTTGATGCCTTCAGTGAGAATTTACAATGTAAATAGTCATGAAAATAAAGAAAAAACATTAAATTAGAAGGTGTGTCCAAAGTTTTGACTGGTCGTGTACATCTAACTTTACCAACTGGCATGAACACTACTTGGTAAGGTAATTCGGAAAAACTTAATTTAACTGCATGTTACCAGTTGACGCAGTTCATTTAAGTTCATTCAACAGTGTAGCAGAGGAAGGAAAAGACATCAATACTGTGCCACTAATGCCACTTAAGTAAATGCAGTTTCCGTAAATGTATTTAAAGAAAAATAAGTGGAGATTCAGCCCATAGTGATTTCACACTTTACTGACAAATTGAATCTCCAGCTGTTAGACACCTGCAGAAACACCTGCTGTGTTTCAGAAAGCATCTGAGTTTGTCAGCACTTAAAACTGAAAAAAAAAAAAAACCTTTCACAGATGCACCAATCATGTAAAGGGCAGACTGCAATGTGAAAATATGTTTCTTGCAAACTCAGGAACTTTAGTAAGAAAAAAAACACAACAAACCTGACTTCACCTTTCATCTAGGAGACTTCTTCAGTTCAGAACTTCAGTTCAAAGTCTAATCCATCCATCCATCCATTCTCTATACACCGCTTTATCCTCACTAGGGTTATGGGGGGTGCTGGAGCCTATCTCAGCTGACTTGGGGGAAGGAAGAGGACACCCTGGACAGGTCACCAGTCTGTCGCAGGGCTACATATACAGACAAACAATCACACTCACATTCACACCTATGGACAATTTAGAGAAACCAATTAACCTCAGCATATTTTTAGACTGTGGGAGGAAGCTGGAGTGCCCGGAGAAAACCCACGCATGCACAGGCTGGGATTTGAACCAGGGATCTTCTTGCTGCAAGGCGGAAGTGCTAACCAATTCACCACTGTGCAGCCCTGTGAATTCCATTCCTACAGCATGGCGTAAATCAATTTTTGCCTTAAGTGGGAACTCTGGTGAAAATGTAAACAAAGTCGTTATGTGCATCACCATATCAATTAGTCCAAGCAATCGGCTGATGTTCGTCTGTGTTTTGCCCTTTTCCAATCATTTTATTACATCCAGTTTCACTTCCATGTACATGGCTTTCCTTTTCTTTGATGCATCAGAAGCATCTGACTTACACTTGGCAGCCATAATGAAGTAATGAATGTAACATAATGCAATGTGGCAACAAATGTAAACAAAACCATCTTATACCACTGCGTGACTACTGGACATACAGTATTCATCTGCTCCTCTCGCCACGTGACAACATATTCATTCACCAACTAGTTCCACTGTACTGACGAAATGCTGTACATTAAACCGAGGACTGGCCTGTAATCAGTTCCGGTGTACCGGCAAAACAATGTAAGTCGAGGACGTCATTAACCAAGGAGCTCCTGTAGTCTTATGAAATAGAAACTCAACAAATGTTAAAGTAGCACAGATATGAATCATCTCTTCCAGTCTAAACTGACTAGTGCAGAGATTTTTGAATCGCCTTTTTAGCTTTGAGTTGAATGGACAGTCTGCCACGTGCACAACTAATAATGTGATCATTATGTTTGTCTAAGTCTGTGGTGAGAATCGGGTTTCAGATCTAATGATTCTGCCTCATATGATCTTTTGGCCAGGCTTCACACCACTCGCTGAGAGAGGTTAGAAGTCCAACGCTCCATCCTGAACATGCTTGCAAAGGCACTTTGACTTTACTCAGAATTCCTTCTCACATGGATCAAACACAAAACGTGTCCCACTGCTGAACAGACCCAGCTGTTTAAAAGGAATCCACGTTCACAGAATTCACAGAACTACAGCCATCCAGCCTGAGAAAAAGGAGTCTGTTAAAATATCGCCTCCAGATAAATAAAACAAATGACAGCATTTTGTTTGGTCTGATGTCCGACGAATAGACAGCAATGGAGCAGAGAGTGAAGCCGACTTGTTTGAGTGATGAATATTGTATTTAGTTTTCCAGCAGTGATTCATTGCTGTATTTATGAGGTTGGCCATTATAGCACACGGACTGAATTGTATCATGTGGTTGGACATGATGTTGTGCTTAAGCCGTCCTGTTCACTGCATCCATGGCTCCGGTCCTGCCCGTCTCCACCTTCATCATCACTCATCAGCGCTGATCCATGCATCTCTCTCTCCATAAGGGCTCAAACACATCCCACCATGATTAATTCACCATCCCATTCCTCTTCTCCAACCGGATAAGCAAAGCGCATCAATTATGGACATACAGTACGAGTGTGTGTGTGGTGTTTTTGTTTGACGTACCTGGAACAGACAAGGCATCCGTCAGAAAACCTGAATTTTAATATGAACCTGTGAGAAGAGAGAGAGAGAGAGAGAGAAAAATCACTGATGCACCTATTATCTGTTCTGAATTATTCTTCTCGAAGGAATACAAATGTGCTATGTGATATAAAAGCGTAAATCCGTAGCTGAGACTACTTTATAGACAAACAGAAGACGATAATAAGTCTCACAGGTCTGTCAATGTGGCCTTAATTAATAAATCATCAAATGGAGTTTATCTATACAACAGTTTTTATACAGTTGAAATGTAACACAAAGGAGGATAATAAATGATGAAGTAATAAATAGACTGAAATATAGAAATATGTGAATAAAGACACATGTATCTGGTTGTGCACTTTGGATTTATTCCACAGGGTCGGACCATCCAGGCAGAGTTCTACTATAGACAGTGGTATTACTACAGTAGTATCTTTTTGGAACAGTTGTACTTTCCAATCGCTCTTGCAGATTTGGTTCCTTGTGACAAAATTAAATATGAGTTGATGGATTCTATGTTTTACAGCTTTTTCTATTTTTTATTGCTGACGCTTGACAACATGTTATTCTTGTCCGTATCTCATATATTAACTGTGTGTTCTCTATCATTTGTCTCTTCTCCAGTCTTGTTCGTCCAAAGGAGACCAGCTTGACCCTGCAGCCTTGGAGAACACAGGAGGTCTTATCTGGTCTTGATCATGGTTTTAAATCAGAGGGCCCAGTTTGAGAGAGGATCAAAGGAAGACTGGCCCACAAATACTTCTGTGGAGTGACAGGCTGCCTTGTTAGTGAACAAAGCTCTATATGTAACAGTTTTCCAAAACCTAGAGATGGACTCCCACCTTTCCCTCTCCTGGGAGGTGTATGAGAGACAAACATCATAAAATATAGTATGACCCTATTCCTTGAATGACAGTGTATACAGTACAAATGATTCTGAGTTCAACTGGAAGAAAGCTCTTTGGTCTGATGAGGCCAAAAGTTGAGGTTTGCTTGATTTACCATCAGACTAAAAATGGACACCAGACGCTGCACATCATCACAAACACGCCATCCTCACAGTGAAACGATGTCATGTATGGCAGTGACAGAATCATGATGTGACACATGGTGGTGGCATCATCATGACACAGGGATGTTTCTTGACATTAAGTCCTACAAATTTGACAAGGTAGCAAATAAAATTAGTATAAGGAAAGCCAAGAGGACACACTGATGTAGTCTACTGGAGAACTGTGAGAGAAATGCTTTCAAGACAACTGAACGTTAAAAGGACTGTTCACTCACAATCCCCACGTAAGATTTATCAGTTTTTAAAAAGGATGGTGCAAAAATGCAGTGTCCAGATTTGCAAGGCTGATTCAGAGCTATTCAGACAGGCTCAATGCTGTAATTGTGGTCAAAGGTTTTTCTACGAAATACTGCCTCGAAGGAGGCATAATCACTAATTTTATGTTTTATATTTTTAAATTAACTGACCTTACTTTGTAGAAATCTGTTATCATTTTGACATTAAAGAGGCTTTTTTTGTAAATTCTCCAAAAAAAAAAAAAAGATTAATTAAATTGAGCATTACTCAATGTTTAAAAGCAATGAAAGGGGAAAAACTTCAAAATGAATTGAGAATACTTTTTATAGGCACTGCATGTATGATTTAAAAAAATACCTGAGAGTTCATTCAAGTCAGTAAATTAAGTTCATAAGAAAGAAAAACCCATATAGGCAGACTTCCAAAGATGCATTGTGAGAAACTTCCCCTGAGATTCTTGTTTTTTGAAGTAAACATGTGAATGAAACTTAATTTGCTTTAACAAATGTTTTAATTGTTTCTTTATTTCTTCAAAATGGCTTCAGTAGGTGCAACTGTGAGTTCTAAATGGCATTTAAAATAACAGTTTATAACCATCATCTTAAGTTTATTGAACTTATATTCTCAAGTTCAGATAATTTAACTCAGCTATTTTTTACTCTTTTACAACTCATAAGATGGCTTTGAAGTAACTAATCTTTCAAAGTGCAGTTAGCTCATGTTTTTATTGCAACAGAGGAACTTAAAATAATTTACAGTGTAGCCGCCCCTCAAAGGCCCATTCTGAGCCAGAAAAACCTTCTTATCGAGATGCAGAGCACAATTATTTCCCCAGCAAGCCAAGCCAAAGAGCAAGACTTCATTAGACAGAGTTGATTGTAATTTATGGATGTAAACAACTTACATTTGTTAGTTCTTTCACAACATCTGACTCAGTGGATCAGCACAGTGGGCTACAGTATTACATTCCACTGCAGCAGACATCTGTGTTGCTGGTTTTGCAGCAGTTCAAACTCTCTTTAACGCACCAGAGACTGAACACACAGAGCCGAAAACACTCACAGATGATCAAAAAGCTCATTCACCAGTAAAGCTAAATTCTGAGGCTCATCTACCAGCATGACGCGGATTCATGTGTAGACTTCTTTTATATCTCTTGTATCTTTAAAGATTCTAATCTCAGTGTTTGATCTTAACATAGTTGTAGTTCAATGTGGGGCACAAACTTGAAGATTTTTAATGCAGAGTTTTTCAGTGTGGGTTTCCAATCTGATTTCTTTTAATTATATGCACACTGAAAACCATTTTTGCTTCAAGCAGACAACCTTGGTGTTTTATTAAAATACCTACATTATGCACATTGGTATGTACATTAGAATATTTTCACAGGTTTTAACATTCAAAAATCACATTATGTGTCTCACATTGTGCGTTGTTGCAGCACCTTGGCCCACCTCAGTCTGCTTTGACTGATCAGTTGGCCAAACAAAAGTGAGATCACACTGGTTATGATGAAGAAAATAGCACACACCTTTTGCTACAGATACCTTCTAGTGTCACGTGTCACTCCTTTATTCAATTTCTCATGATTATCCATAATTCTTTTACCTTTTGTTATTTGCTACCGTCTGTCAGACCCCCGCTTACCTTTTGTTGTCACACTTTTGCTATTTGTATCCTTCTGCCAGACTTCTTGATTCAACCACCTTTTGTTCTTTGTTGTATTACCCTCTGTTACTGAGTAGCAACCAAATTAACCACTACTCACCTTTGCATTTACATACGGCCCGCTCTGCCCTCTGACCATCCCTACAAATTGTGTCCTGTGCAAATGTTCTTGCTCGGCTTACCTTCATAGACTCATGCTCTGTAAGCCCACTGTGTGCCAGAATACATATAAACACCCCACGACAGCAAACTTTAAAGGACTGAGAGTGAAATTTCTCCAACAGTTATGTATTATAAGCTGAGATCTGAGTGGAGACAGAGAGCTGTAGCTCTAATAGAAGCATCTCTACTGAGGAAATCACTTTGGTCTGCGACTTCGTTGGAAATTTACATTACTGATACTCCGATTTCCGGCGCTGCTGAACCCAACTTTGTTGTCCGACTGCAACTGAATGTACCAAAGACGTTAGTTTGATCTTTTGATTGTATTTAGTTTGGATTTTAAGAAGCTTTGCAGACTTGATCCAGACGAGAAGATGAGCAGCTTTGTACCTTTGAGGTAAGAAGACCGTGGCCGTTTCTCAGTACATAACTGTCCGTACTTGCGTGCTCATGTACTCCTGAAATGTCATCATCGAGACTGCATCGGACCAGACTAGTGTGCGTAGATATGAATTAGTAGATAGGACCTTAGATATGAATCAGTAGATAGGAATCAGTAGACAGGCCACGATGGGCAAAGCTAAGCTAGGGCGGGGGCAAAGTTTCAGAGCAGTCTGTGGATGTAGACTGGGTCAAAACAGAAACAAGTATGCCGTCTCACTGTGCCGCATACAATTACACACCACGTCATACAATTGCGATGAGGAAACTTGGAATGACTGTTTTCATTATTAAATTTTGTTGAGAGCTTCCAGTCTATGAGAGCTAAGTAGTTAGCCACTAGCAAAACACTAACGCGAGCTAGCAGCTTGACAACCAAATACCAGACGATTAATAGCAGCTGTAGTATAGCTGTACAAGCAGTAGTAGTAATACTAAAAGTACAAGCAGCAGTAGTAGTATAAATATCTGTTAGAGTTGCAGCCTACCAGAGAAGCTCTTTAAACAGAGAATCAGGACAGGAACTCTTACCTTCTGGACAACCAACGTTGGTTCACCAACAAGAACACAGAATGTGTCTGACCAAAAACCTCTAAAGACACAACTCAGCTGCACCAAATCCACTAATCACTGCACACATTAGCACCATGTGATAACTGTAGCTAAAGAACCAAGACAACTATCCAGTACAAAGCCCTAAAACACACCAGGAAACACATTAAAGAGGATTTTACTGCTGGAATCTGCAAGTCAACGCCTAAAGAACAAACTAAAGCAACGGAGACAAACCCGGTTCAGTGAAGAGAAGCAGAGGAAATGTTTGACTGCAGACATAAAGCAGGAAGACACTGAGCTGCTCAGGTGTTCCTGATAACCCCAAGCAGCCACCTGGACAGCCAATAGGAACACAGCTTACTGGAAGTCCAGAGGGCTGGCTTAGTGAAGTAAATTTAGTTTAAAATTGAAACAGGGGGTTAGGTGGCTATTTATTTGAACGAGTAAGTTTACAACAACACATGTGAGCAGAAAAATCAAAAAGTTTGTCTTTAGTTCAGCTGAAAATATTAGTTTTTGTCTTTTTTATTGACCAAACTTTTCAGGAAGTAGATGAATAACTAAAGCTCTTATGTAGAAGTCCAACTTATTTTGGATCCTTGTGGAGAGTTTAGTCTTAGAGTTTGTAAAGCTGAAGAGTTTGTTTTTGCTTCATCACTTTTTATTGTTTAGTTGACTGATGTGGTCAACTTGAAGCTGTTGCGTGCATTAAAATCCTCGAAGACAAATGTTACAAAGTGGTTGCTGGAGTTATTTCAATCATGCATATATTTATGGAAAATACTAAAATGTGTTGTGCACATCCAGCAACAGAACTTTCATCCATATTTTACATGAAGAACCATTTTCAATACTGCCTGCCCTTGCTCTGTTTTTTCTGCTTTTTTTAAGCTTAATGTTTTTTTATTATCCCTTAATGTTATCTCTATAATAAGATTTTAAAAGGGCAAAATGCTCTTAAATTACACCAGAATGCAGGAAATAGGATCAATAATTTTCAAAATTTTCAGTGGGAGGAACCCCAGACCTCCTGTCAGCATCCCGCACAAACCAAATCTCACTCTAAGGTCTGGTCACAAGTTGGCTGCCCTGCTGTATGTTTAGAGGCTCTACCGTAGATCTGTTAACTGACTTGATTTAGTTCGTAAAGCATGAGCATTACTGTTTAAATGGTTTTGAATGGCTTTTCTCTGACATTGTTTGACCTTAATGTTAAATTTTGCTCAATTGTTAATGTTTCCGGATGTTTCTATAGTTTTAGATGTGTTGAATTTACATTTCTGTTTAGATTAGATTAGAAAATCTTTATTGTCCGAATTTGGGTAATTTGATTTGCAACAGCAGTCAATAGCAAAATTCTTACCATAAAAACAGTATAGCACAATACATCGAAGCATTGATATAAATAATAAATGTCATCAGGTGAGTTATCATGACCATATATGTAGCCTACAGTGCAAGGTCATGAGCCTAAAGCTTACTTAAAAACCCTACAGCTGAGGGAACTAATGATCTGAGGTTGAATTGAGAGGCATGTGGCTGCGACCTCACAGTGGAGGTCTGCAGCCAGATGCTTTTGGTTGAATTGGCCCTCTTTGGGACGGTATACTTCTTTCTCGACTGCAAAAGTCAAAACTCAGCATACACAGAGTGATGTGTGTTGGCTATGATGACCTTTGCCCTCCGAATGGCTCTTGTTTGTTAAACATTGTCAAGCTGCTGCAGGCTAGAGCCAGTGATTTTTTCTAGCAAAGTTTGACAATGCTCCCCAGTCGATTTTTTATTAGTGATTCCTGTACCAACAAATCACTGCAAAAGTTAAGATTAACTCAATAAGGGATGAATAAAGCATTCTTAAAAGCAAACTGTCAACATTAAAATCCCTCAGCTTCCTTAAAAAGAACAGTCTGGTTGACTTTTTTGCAGATATAGTCCGTGTTGGCCTCAAAAGTCAGTTTGTCATCCAAGATGGTGCCCAATCTCCACAGCGGAACCATTAATGAAAGTGGCTTTTGGGACAGGTGGATTTTTTTGAAAATCGATTCAAGTCAGTTAGTTGATAGGTCATCCCTAATTTAGATGTCATGTCGACTACTTCCAGTAAAATATAGTGATGGATAAAATGATTTGAATGGTTTTTCATTTTTATTCACATTATTTTCATTTTATTCATGAATCAACATCAGAAAATAGTGAGAAAAGTCCATCACAGTTTCCCATATCCAAAACTGGCATCTTGTCACATATTGCTCTGTCTGACCATCAGTCCAGAAGTCAAAATATTCACATTAGTCTCATCAGTTTATTGTGATAAATTTGTTGTCTTTGCTTAAAACTTTGATAAATTTGATGTACCGGGCTTTGCAAAAGTTCTGTTGCACTTTTTGAGACATTCACGAAAATGAACACAGATTTTTTGGTGCAATAAGATAATTTTTTATTTTCCAAATATTTCAATATATGTGTTAATGATAATATTAATCAGAAATGTAGCCACTCGAAAGTTTTATCTTATTGCACCAAAAAATCTTTGTGTTCATTTTCATGAATATCTCAACAAGTGTAACAGAACTTTTGCAAAGCCCGGTAAATAAGTCAGATACAGCTATGAGCCACAGACTGACGACTAAAGAAAGACAGATGAAGCTGTATCAGAGCTCATTTGTAGAAATAATTCATTTTACTGGGAATCGGTTAAAAGAAAATAACAAAATTGATAATCAGAACAGACTGAAGATATGATCCCTAGTTCTTACACTTCGACTCATTTGAAAACACCTGCAGAATACTCACTGATTAATTTGACGCAAGTTATTACTCAAAAGGTCGGTTTTTGTTACACTGAAAAAGAAATCATTGGTTCTGTTAAAAACACGAAACCAACCCAAGTTTTCTCCTCTTTGATCTAAAATCTGAAAGGAGCTATTACATCAGATCAAGCTGCATTTACTGCAAACTGCACCTCCTTTGAAAAGTAGCCGACAGTTAAACAGATTTTAAAAGAAAATCTGAAAATCTGGTAATGCCTGAGACCACAACTGGCCAACTATGGTACATGTACTAAACAGTTTGTAGCATACTTTGAGTTAAGACAAATTTTAATGAAATTGTATTCAACCAACAAGCTACACTGACTTTGGGGAATTACCTTTTTCTCGACAGGCCTCCTATTTTTTTAATTACAGGCAAAAACGGACAAAGGAGAGGATTTGAAAACTGAACACAAAGTGAAAAATTAAGTATCAATCCATTTTATTAAATTGCTGTATCCTAAAATTTGTTTTAAATCCATGCATTTGAGTTTAAATCCCACACAATATTAAGCTGATGCATTACTGACACTATTATGTCAAGTCAAACCATCAGAAATAACATTCATTAAAAATAGAGGATGTAAATCAGTAAATTAGATGTTCAATCCTGCACCCATTTACTTAATAACTAGTACGAGGGTCAATATGAGGGATTTTTGAAGTCTATGGGATTTGTCTTGCATTTATATTTATTGAAAGTTAAAAAGTAATGTTTTTTTTATGTTCATCATGATCATCCATCCATCCATCCATTCTCTGAATACTGCTTTATCCTCACTAGGGTCACTGGAGGACATCTCTGCTGACTCAGGCGAAGGCAGGGGACACCCTGGACAGGTCGCCAGTCTGTCGCAGGGCTACATATACAGACAAACAATCCCATTCACATTCACACCTACGGGCAATTTAGAGTAACCAATTAACCTCAGCATATTTTTGGACTGGGGCTGCACAGTAGTGTAGTGGTTAGCACTTTCGCCTTGCACCAACAACATCCCTGGTACAAATCCTGGCCTGGACCTGGGATCTTTCTGCATGGAGTTTGCATGTTCTCCCTGTGCATGTGTGGGTTTTCTCCGGGTACTCCGGCTTCCTCCCACAGTCCAAAATATGCTGAGGTTAATTGATTACTCTAAATTGCCCGTAGGTGTGAATGTGAATGGGATTGTTTGTCTGTATATGTAGCCCTGAGACAGACTGGCGACCTGTCCACAGTGTCCCCTGCCTTCGCCTGAGTCAGCTGGGATGGGCTCCAGCGACCCTAGTGAGGATAAAGCAGTGTTCAGAGAATGGATGGATGGATATTTTTGGACTGTGGGAGGAAGCCAGAGTGCCCAGAGAAAACCCATGCATGCACAGGGAGAACATGCAAACTCCATGAAAGATCCCAGGCCCAGGCCGGGATTTGAAGTAGAGTGTGAGTCAAGTGGGAATTTATCACGTCAACGGGTTTACTACAATATCTTTATAAATAAATTTCAATTTCACTCAACTGTATGTATAATGTTTTAGAGGA
The DNA here is from genome assembly GCF_021347895.1 of Acanthochromis polyacanthus. Lineage (NCBI taxonomy): Eukaryota > Metazoa > Chordata > Actinopteri > Pomacentridae > Acanthochromis > Acanthochromis polyacanthus. The sequence continues at coordinate 6,741,074 of NC_067128.1, forward strand.
ATCTTTCTGTAAAAATGCCATGTGGTGTTTGGTTATAGGTGGCCATGTTGACTTTAGGCCTGAAAACAGCAAAAATGTCAACTCTGATACCTATCAACTATGTGGCAAAAAGTCCTGCAATTATATATTAACCCACAAATAGGTTCCTTGAATTACCTTTCAGGGTGTTTCTCATTGATCCTTTCTGAATATTTTGAATCTTTCTGAGACTGTAACTGCACCATGTCTGGTTTTAGAAGAGACTGTGGACACTTTCAAAGACGCTCTGATCTTGTTGAAGTTGCCAAGATTCACATTTCACTGTTACTTGCACAAGAACTACAGTAGGAGCTCGTATAACTCACATAATGTAACTCTAATAGTGTCACAACCACAAGCAAAGACTTGCCCCTGTAGCCAAGGACTCCATCGTTGCCAGGTGCGATAATCCCACCGAAGGTATTCATCAGATTGAAAAAGGCACTCTGCTTTCCATCACACTAGCTCTAACCGGGACTTTCAGTTCTCTGCCACGCTGGGGGCAAGAAAGTCTTTTCAACTTCCACGTCAAGTCTGCTCTCGCGAAGGGATCTAAATTAACATTGCTTCGTGCCAGTGCGAGGCATGTGGATTTGAACAGGGATTTATGATGAGACGAAGCTATCAGCACGCAGGTCGGTTGGCGTCGGCGTCGGCAGGTGAAAACATATTTCTCCTGGTAGAAAATTCCAATCACATGGCGGCTCAACAATAAGTGAGGCTCCGCGTTGGCAGGGAGTTTAGGTTTAGTGACCAGTACTTTTAATGCAGTGACAGCAGCAATATAATGAGTGCTGAAGATTGCTGATTCCTCTTTATGCGCCCCTCACAGGAAATCACCAAAACTCTCGCTGCTCATTATCCACGTGGCCGCGTATAAAATTCTCAACGTCGATATGAGTTGCAGAATGCATGTGCGCACACACACACACACACACACACACACACACGCCTCACTCTTCTACCCACTCTTTTCCATCTTATATATATTTCCAGCATGACTGAGCTCACCGCATTCCCCCACAGAGTCCTTCTCCAAACTTGCAGAGTGCTTGAGCAAACACTGTGTACTGGGCCAATTAAAACTCCTGTGGCGTGGGCGAGGGGGAATGGCAGCATGGGATGGATAGATGGGGTATAACGGTTCATTTAGGTAATGACCATCTTCCCCCTTCCTTTTCCTCCATGTTTTTTCCCCCCCCACACACACACCCCCTTTTCCATCTCCATTGCATGTCTTCCTCTTTCCTCCCCTCTTCTCCCTCCTCCATGTTGATTGTCTGTCACTCTCTCGGTGCTCCTGGGAGCGGCTAATTGCACCCCTTGCACTCCCCTTCGCGTGATAGGATGCCGATCGTGGCAGATACTCACTTTAAGCGATCAATGGAGCGAGTTGCTAAACAGCCCCGCGTTGGAGCTGACTGCCGGGATGACGGCGGCGGATGCAGGTCGATGCGAGGCACTTTATGCGGCCTGTTGTTTGTGCGTTTCAGAGGAGGTTTCGTGCATCATCTTCAGCTGTTTGGCAAAAGGCACTAAAAGCAGCCTTAGTGGTAATGAAGATATCTAAAGCGACATAAGCTGATAGGAGGAGGTGAAACCGCGTCGACCCGAGGGGGTGAAGACACATGTATTTTCCTCCTTGTGTGAGAGACATTTAAAAGTTCAGACCTTTTCGCTGGTATCAAAGGACGCCGCCTTCCTCTCATGTGTTGCTGTCAGGTGTCGTTACGGCTGACAGTGTTGCCGCTCGCTTCAGAATAAACTGCGAGCTGGTATAAAGGAATAATGACAGAATGTGACAAATTATCACTCACAACTTGTCAATCATCCGCACCCAGGGGTTGTTTGTTGTGACACAAATAGCAGCAGTAAACTTAGTCACAGGGAAGATGACATTTGCAAAGGTTTTGGGTTACGTCCTCACTGTGCGAGGAGCCGCTTTTATTCAGCTACACCAGCATCTCCTTTGTGTATTAAAAAAAAGTGCTCCCTCGCAGGATTGAGGCCAGGTTTCACACAAAAGGAGGCAGATTGGTGATAATGATGTCTCGTTATCATTTATTCACTCGTGAATGTGCCAACGCATTCCTCCGCATGAAACCAAACACCGCCGATGATTGCATTCACAATTACAAAAGTGCATTCTATTTGCATCCTGCATGTCTTCATTTTGGCACAGCGATGCCGCTGCTTCCAGACTCCCCCTTAAAATGCGGTTAAACATGTTGTCAAAAAGCCGTCGCAAGTGATTTGCTAATGTCATTTCAGAGCGGTATCTCTCAATGTGCATGTCGAAGAAGGAAGAGGAAGAAGCTTTTTTAAAAGTGGGATGATGTTTGGCACGGCAAGACAAAGGCAACACAAATGAGAGCAGGGTGAGAACAAACATCCCTTTAGTGGGACGTGATTTTCGAACATCATGCCTTGCTTTAAAACCACAGCAAATTGAAAGAGATCATAGGAAAGACATGCTTCTTTACCTCTCCCTCTGTTCGCTCGCTGGCTGTGATCTCGGCTTGCATTATCAATGCCTAATTACGCTTTAACTTTCTCATCAGTTTCGAATCTAATCAAGTAGAAAATTAATATTTCAAAATCGTATTTTCTGCGCAATATTCAACTCCATTCATGTCTGCTAATGAGAGAGGCGTAGACACACTAGACAGGCTGATGCACTCTTTAATTATGCCCTTCTTGCCTTCTCTCTACATTACACAGGATCACTTCATTGGCCGCTTCCTTTTGACCACAGCAGGCAGCTCACTACATTTATGTACTTATTTGTCACTTTATATATATCTAAGTGCTCGCATGAGATCATTACACTTAGTTTTTCTCTTTAATATGTACTCAGCAGTTCTGCTTTTATGTGTATAAAAATATGGAAGATGGACCAAATTTTGACATGAGCAGAATGGCCAGGCTGCTTCGAGATGACAGAAAATCAACAGCAACTTTAATAAAGGTATGCAGAAGACCTTCTCTGAGCACACAACAGATTGAACCTTAAAGCAGATGAACTGCAGCAGCAGATGAACACACCAGGTGCCACTTTTGTCAGATATGTGCAGGAAACTGAGGTTACAATTCACCTAAACTGGACAACAGAAGGTTTGAAATAAATCTCCTGTTTCTAGGTCAGAATTTGGTGGAAACAGGGGTGAAAGTAAGCCGGAACGGTCCGGAACTGCGTACCGGCAAAAGATCTGGTGGCTGAACACAGTTCCGGGAAAAGATCTGGTGCCGGTACACCGCTCTTCCACCGGTATCTATGGGTACGCCGGTACGCTGCCCGGCTGCCTGCTATCCATAGATCGACCGGAGTTCACTCAGCAGTACGTGAGTGCGCATGCGTGTCTACTTCCATAACACAGCAATTGTTATGGCCAGTAGCAGCCAATAGCAAATAGGTGCACTTGATTTATTGCACTGGGACATTTTCAACAACTAGTGAATAGACGTCAATAAGCGCCGCTTGCGCCGGGACGGGACGAGCAATAAATTACACCTGAAATTCCACATGTTCTTGTGATTGGCTGAAAAACTTTCAACAGGATTTACAATGGTTAGCATCGACTGATGGGGTGAAAGTAAGCCGGAACGGTCCGGAACTATTACGAATAGTTCCAGCAAGAATTTAAAATTACTTTCACCCCTGGGTGGAAACAACATGAAAGCATGGATCCATCCTGCCTTGTATCAGTAGTTCATGTTGGTGGCAGTGGACTAATGGTGTGGGGGGCATTTTATTGGCTCACTTTGGGTCCCTACTGAGCATCATTGAAACACCACAGCCGACCTGAGTACTGTCGTTGATCATGCCCATCCATTTATGACCACAGAGTACCATCTTCAGTACTTCAGTCCTGACTAATCTGCTTACATGGTTTTCTGGCAATCATAGAAGCTTCAGAAGAAATCAGCTGGGCCTCTCTTGTGGGTTGCAGACGTTTCACCTCTTCCAAAAAGCTTCTGAGTTCAGTAAAACAAACTGATGAATGAGAGATGAAACGTCTTCAGAAACCTACAAGAGAAGTCCAGAGAAGTTGGTTTCTACTGCAACTCCTACAATTACCATGACCTGGATGACTGAGAATCTACACAGACATGGATTTCTGGCTCTTACCATTCATAAGTAAGCAGTTTTCAAGTCACATGTCTAACCAGATAAGCGCAACAACAACAAAAAAAGACTAATCTGTGCATGGAAGTGAACATCTTCCTAAAGGGAGCTTGTTCACAAACATCATACCAATAACAAACTGAGAAACCAAATGCTCACAATTGAGTTGAATGCTCTCGAAGCTACATGAAGGTTTTGGTTGGCTCTTTAATGACACCAGCTCTTAGGCAGAGTGCATGAGGTTCAAAGAAATGGAGATGAACAATAGCATATCTATAGGATGAGTAGATGTAGAACCATTAACCTGAACATGCTGGTTCAAGCATCTGAGCTTTCAAGATTCCGCTCAGCTGAGATGTAAAGCCGTATTTTTGTTGGAGTAGTCAGAATCGAGTTGAAAGGAAAATTGTAGTTTAATAACATATGGTTCATTTTTCAAAGTGTTGTCTATCAGTCCTAACGGTTATGACGATACTGGAGTCAAATAACATCAACCAAACATGGTTTCAGAGTAATTTAGAAAAAGTTAAGATCAAACAGATTATTAAAAGCCAAAGGTTCTGTTTACCACTTTATTTGGAAACAAAAACAAAGGTGCAGCAAAGAGACGATAATTTAAAAAAAAATGTGTTCACACATCACTGAGGATGAACTGTCAGCCAAAGTTAAACCAGGAAGTCACATTCAAAATTCTGATGGACGTTTGCGAATGGTATGAGCTGTGAATTTTTCATTTCATTCCATATTATTTTCTCTATATTATTTTTTGCTGTCAGATTTCTGCATTTAATCTAATGTTTCCACCACAATATACAGGATTAATACCCAAATCAAGAACAATGAGACTCATGAATCCACAAAGCTCCTTTATTCTTCGCCAGCATAAAAAACGGTTCTGTCCTGATTACCGTTGCTCTTACCTTTGAAGTGGTTTTAATTTCACAATTTTTTCTCCATAATGAACATTATTCTAAACAGCAGGATTAGAGTGTTCATTTCTCCTACGCCAACCTTCACCACCATGTAATTTTGCTGCTCAGTCTCTCCAAAGGTCCTCTCCTGTTAATGAGCAGCACAACAAAATGCATGTAGCAGCTCTCCGTGGCCTTTCCACAGTACAAATAAGCTAAATGGGCAAATACTGGGTGGTCACCTTGTGAGGGTTTGCTGACGTGGAAGTTTGCATCCTTTTTAATATTTACAAGTGTTGAATATACATCGGCTTCTCGCAGACGAACTCAGACTTGTGTTTCTGCCTTGCCAGCACGACGATACTGACAAATTGTGTTTGTAGAAGACGCATTGGAGTGTTTGCAAGTGTGAAGACCTTAAGTGGAAACAGCAGTCAGCAACAGTAACATTCAGTCACGGTGAGCAGACAGGAGCACTTACTTTTTTAGTCAGTACACACACACACACACACACACACACACACACACACACACACACACACACACACCTACAAGGGAAAAATATGATACAAAATAAATACATAAAATAATAATTTTGAAAAAATCTATAAAATAATGATACTTTTTGTGGATTTAAATACAATACTTAATACAGTGTAATTTATTGGTCAAAGAAACTGTGAAAGAACTAATTGCTATTTGTAAAAAAAAAAATACAGACTTTTCATGTTGAAATTATTTACTTTTTTTTATTAGAGTCAACATGTAAATCAAAACTTTTTTCTGTGATTTTAATAGATATCTGTAATTTAACAAAATTGAAAACACCTGTAAGATAACAGCTTTCAGTTATTTACCATTGTTCAATCCTTATGATACATAATTTTAGCTTAACAGAAACTATTTGCCAAAAAAACAAAAAACTTTTTCTACTGACTGAAATTTATTAAAAAATCTGCATTCTGGATGTTGTGAAAGAATAATTTACAGCTTTTCGATGGGGGACATTATTTAGATTTTTTATTATTATTTTATAGTAAACATGTAAATCAATACTTTTTCTGACTGTAGTGGTTTTAGTAGTTATTATCTTTAATTTAATAAAACAGAAAATCTGTAAAATAACAGTAAATTATTTTTTTAATTGTGGTTAATAATTGTTAGTTTTTATTTTTTCACAGTGTATTTGTCTTTTTCATATTTTTAAATAGGATTATTATTTTTATCATTTGCCATTTCAAATCATTCACAAGATTTATGCAATCTTGGAAAATTAATTTGCACATTCCAGCACACTGTAAACATTTCTACTTATTTTTACTTTTTATTACTTTTTATTATTTTTTATAATTCCTTAGATTTGTCATGTATTTGACTTTTATCCTCCTTTAAATTTGTTTTATTGTCAGTGTTTGCTCCTATACACCAAAACCTACTTGATCATTCAGATTTTAAATTTATACAGCCTTCCCATGGTTTCAAGTTTTTTAATAAATTTTTCTGTATTTGCTTGTGGCGCTGGATGGTGCAGCATGACTGATGTCCATACAAGGAAACTCCTGCAGCTTAGACAGGTAACCCAGGCTGTTTTCTGAAGTTACAATTTCCAGATGTTCCCTAAATGCCTCATATGCATTGGTAGCTGTTACTAGGTTGGCTGTGTACAGAGAAGCCTCTAGTCTCCTCAGTTAAAGCAGCCCAGCAGCTCCTCCTGGCATGTGGCCAACGATCAACTAGGAAGCTGTTAAATAAGGTGTTCTAGTCAGATTTACCCAAATTGCAACTGAAGTGATTTTATCTATCTGGGCAGGAATCCCAGGGCCACACAGGCAAACCTGCTGAATGTCAGGAGCATTGAAGCAATAAGTGGAAATGTTTAGTCACACTCTACAGATTATTGCTCACAAGTGTGAATTTCAGAAACAAGGAATGAGAATGTTTCTTTAGCAGTTAAATAATGTTGATTATACTTCAGAGCCTTATATTCCGAACTTCTTCTGCATGTCACCACAGTTTTAGTGTGAAGGCAGGTGATTCAGGCCAGATGTAATTCCAAGCCACTCTGTCCTCTCCTGTTAATTAGATAATGCTTCACTTCTGCTGGCATCACACACTTGATGAACGCAGTCCTGGGAGATTACTTCTCCACAGCAGCTGACAGGCTGGATTACCTAGACAAATTAATGGCTCTATAATTTGATTTTCCCGGGATTGCAATGTCTAAGCGACTCCAGCAGAGAGGAACGGTCTGAATCAGCCCTGCTGCGGGGTGACATTAGCTAATCACATCTGCATGCTAAAGAGACCGCCGGGCCACGGGGAAACAAAAGGTTCCACAGAGGTAGGAAATAGGAACGATTTTCTCTGTGAACCGATCTGTGGGGAGCAGCGACTCACATACAGCTCATGGTTCAATCCAAGGAAGGCGGCCGCACTGATGAGGGATGTGAGCGAACAAGCTAAGAGGTAACAAATGGGAACAACACAGTGCAGTCTGGGTGGTTGCTTGTCGAAACCCCGTTGTGCCTGAGATCAGCCTCCAAACACTTGTCAGGTGTTTCTGTCGATCGCCATTGACTCCACTTGAAGGCCATGTATGCGCACACAATGCAGAACGCCCACAATCAAGCAAATCCTCAGCTGAAGTGACACCTACTCTCTGGCCTGCATCACAGCTCTCTACTGTCCTGATTTCAAAAGTATCTTCACAAAATAAAGGCCTTATGTGTGACCCACGCTGCACATTTGCAAACAGAATGGAAACAATGACATTATAAAGAAGTTATGTTGCATTTTGTTGGTTCACAGTACTAATAAAAGTTGTAATGGCAGCTCTACCACTTGCACAAGTCGCAATGGCATGTAATTAAACTGTCTCATCAGGGAAGCCTGGGCCTAATGAGCCTCTCACATTTCAACAAGTAAACTGCAGCCGCGGAACAGTTGTGAGCTCAGGCAACCGTTCCCAATCCATTCTCTGGGGTAATTCTCTCTGAATGAAAGTTTTGCAATTTACTTGCAAATAATTTGGTTCCTCCGAAGCCCAATTTATTTCTTTGTATGTGTGTGTTCGCTATGACTGATGGTCGGGCTGTGAGTGACTGACGCTGACTGACAGTCAATCAGAGAGGCTGCTCTGCCCTGTCCAGGAAGTCTCCTCCGCGCTGACAGTGCAGATTCGATCGGCTCCTGCTGCACAGGGTCGGCTTTGCACACCACCCACGTACTGATGTATCCACAGGCGGTGGCGGATCAACACCTTAAAGGGGCTAGCCTTGCAAAGTGTTGATGTTTCTTATGCAACAACAATAGTGAGTATCTTGTGTACGCTCCCAAAGGTACCAAAGTGATCATTCTTGCTCGAGTGCAGGAAAAAAGAAAAGCTTTAATTCCCATGGCAACGCAAATCATTTGGAAGCAAGAGGTTATATTCATCACTGCGAACATGGTGCTTTAAGTGTTATTATGCAAGCAGAGAATTTTCACAGCTTCATACAGGCAAGCAAAGCATCAGGGGCTGGATTCCAAAATTCATGTGGCCCGTCTTTGTTCTTTTTTGGCTCATGCGTATTCATGGCTAATTAAATGCAAAAAGCTTCCTTCACCAACATCCTTCATGCATGCACACTACACATAAAAAAGATGACTCACTGTACATGATCTTTTTCCCTAAAAATAATAGTGTTGTGTGACGCTATGATAGCTGTTTACACATGTACACTGAAGCCCAAAATTATTCATACGGAATTTCTCCTAAGAGTGAATTTTTCTTTCACTAAGAGGATTATTCTGGCTAGAAAAAGACATAAGTGATAAAAGACAGTAAGACATTGTGTTAGAGATGTTACTGATTAAGTCTAAGTTTAGTTTTTTTTTGTTTTGTTTTACATTTTTACGAAAAATCTTGTATAATTTTTAAGGAAATCCAATTCCAAATGGCGGCTTCCTGGTGACATTCTAATGCACTATAAATTGCGAACAGCTGATGCAGTTCTTGTCTAGACAGTTGCTATTCATGGCTAAAACCAAAGAGGCCTGAAGGACTTTCATTTGCACAATGTAGTTGCTCACAAGACAGAAAAAGGTGATAAAGTCATATCAAAGTGTTTATAAGTGCCTGCAGCCACAGCACAAAGCATCATCAAAAAGTACAAGGAGCTCCACACTGTGAAAAATCTCAAAGGGCTGGTAAGAAGCATGTGTTTGAGGTTACAAAAGCTCAGCTGGACGAGGAGGAAAAGCTTGTGGTCGTTAGTTCTGCAGGCTGATGGCATGAAAATGTAATTGTTGGGACAGAGAGAAAGGAGAAACATTCAACCCCAAGAACAGCATCCAAATGGTTAAACATGTTGAGAATATGATGCTTTGGAGGCGTTTTTCAGGCAATCTGATCAAAGTAAACTGTATCATGGGAAAAGATGAGCACATTAAGATTGTGGAAGAAAACATCGGGCCGTCTAGAGAAAAACTGGTCAAGGAGTGTAAGAGTCAGTTTCTTCATTTTGATGTAAAAAGTGGTATCTTTGGCTGTTTTTTCATCTAATGTCCTTTTATTTTGCTAGATAAAGCTGCAGCCAGGTTGCAGTGCCATGCCTTTCCCATTAAGCATTTGATTTGAATGGAATAGTAACAGAAAATAGAGCAAAGAAAAGAAACCCACAAGTGAGGAGTATCATCATTCCATGTAGATGCAGGAGACTTGGCTTGTGCAGTGATCTGCTATGTTAAAGAAATCCCCTTTGTGTAATTCTTGATTAGCAGCCACAACGTCTGCTTGAATGTGGACACCAAATCCCCGGGCACCATCGGAGTTTCTCGTCCATCCCATCGAGAATCTGTGAAGGAAACTGAAGATTAAAGTGAATGAGAGGAATATTTCTACCTCAAAGACTTGGAGATACTTACAAAAAGAGAAGAACAACACCCCAGTGGAGCCATGAAGAAAGCTGGTTAGTAACTATGAGAACTGTGAAGCCAAATAAAGGCTTTGATAATGATTTTTCTGAATATTGAACATGGTGATTTTAGTTAAAAATAATCATTAGCATCTCAAACACAGCTTGTTTTTTTTTTACTTTTGTCACTTGTTTATATCTTTTCCAGAATAGACCTATTGATCAAATAAAATTCACTATTAACCACGAGTCTGAATATTAAAATTGGTGCATTTTTAACTTTTATTTCCGAGCAACCCAGACATTATGATTGTTAAATCACAACAGCTTATTCCCACCAAGTCTTGTCTTATCTGACAGCTTGATGGACTGTATCAACACCAGAAGTCTCCTTGAAACCTCTATCAGTCAGTGATCAGCGAGACTCTTCCTCCCGGCACACAGGATGAGCTCTGAGGAGACCTCTGGTGACATTTTCCCTCTTGTGTGGTTCACAACATTGGATCGTGGTCATTTGATCTCTGCATGCTCCCAAAGGTACCAAACAGCTCCTGACATTTGCAGACAAGGCAAAAGGCTGAGCAGTGCTACACTTGCTGTAAGGAGGGTCAAGATGTCAGGACAGAGCTGGGACACCACTGCAAGCCTCCGTAAAACATTCTAGATATGGTGGTAAGGAAGTAAAAAAGGAAGAGGAAAGAGTGAGGATGAAGCTGTCTCCAGAGCTTCTGCAAACATGAAAGGAAAAGAGTGTCACTGAGGGGCTTTGCTTGGAAAATGTTCACATAAAGCAGCTAAAATTTACATGAAGTAGTTGGCAGGCTTGGGACGTAGCTGTCAGTCAATGCACACATCATTACAGATATAACACATAGATATCAGAAGTATATTTCTTTAATAAATCTACATTTATTGTGGAGGATTATATCTTAATAGTGGAGCAGATACATGCGAATATCAGAAAAATCATCCATGTTGTCATACAAAAGTGCCCTGTGTGTCCACTATAGCCCAATTTTTATTAAGTAAGACAAATTTTCGCAATGGCAGCCATTTTTCAAGATGGCCGCCATTTGCAATATGCCATCCCATGTATATTGACACAGCAATTTGCTTGGTTTTGGTGTCAAAAGATACGGAGTTTAGCATGTAAAACCCAAACGTGCATGTTCCAACACCATAATTTACACTTTAAAAGCTGGCTCATCCTGACCCATGTTCCAGGAGGGGCCAATGAAGCTTTTCTTTCATTTTTTTCTTCAGCTTTCTTGATGTTATTTTAGGATTAGGAAGTCAGTCTTGGAGATGTGGGACCCTTACATGTTCTAATTGTTCTTGTCTGACAATTACCGTTGGCATTATTGGAATAAAATTATTTGGAAAACAAGCATGTGTCAGTGTTAATATGTACTTTACCAACAAGATGGAAATCTTAATTCAAACTCGAATTTTTAATTCAAAGTGCCCATTTTATTTAACGTGTTGTTACAGTCCTGACATTATCTATAAGCTTCAAATACCTCCAGTTAATTGAAATTCAGAAATGCAAGTTATTACATTAAGATTTTAAATAAAGTTTTACTGTATTTAGAAGGGGCTGCACAGTGACGTAGTGGTTAGCACTTTCGCCATGCAGCAAGAAGATCGCAGTTCAAATCCCGGGGTTTGGCCTGGGACCTTTCTGCATGGAGTTTGCATGTTCTCCCTGCGCATGCGTGGGTTTTCTCCGGGTACTCCAGCTTCCTCCCACAGTCCAAAAATATGCTGAGGTTAACTGAGTACTCTAAATTGCCCGTGAATGGGAGTGTGATTGTTTATCTGTATATGTAGCCCTGAGACAGACTGGCGACCTGTCCAGGGTGTCCCCTGCCTTTGCCCGAGTCAGCTGGGATAGGCTCCAGCACCCCCCGCGACCCTAGTGAGGATAAAGCGGTGTATAGAGAATGGATGGATGTATTTAGAAGATGAGTAGATGCTTTCTGTTACCAGAATCTAATTCCAAAGAGTCAAAAAAGTATGAAACAATGTTGGCATCAGTAAAAATTGATAACCAAGTAAAAAGATATCTGGAATAAAGTCCAAAAATATGACATCAATGCCTGTCATTTTGAAAAATGGCTGCCATTTAAAAAAATTTTGCAGGGCTGATTTTTTTTTCTTCTAATCAGTCAGCCTGTAAGTAATGCCAAATTTGATGATTGTATGACTTTTTTTGTAATCTGCCCCTTTATAAACTATTTCTGTAATTTAGTTCAAATTATCCAAAAACTGGCTTGAGAAAAACAAATGCTTTTGCCTTCATGGAGCATCACAACAAGCTGTAGACAACACTCACAAAATACCTAATATCCAATATCTAAAGTTGATAATGACAATATTTTTAGACACTAATGGCGTTTTAGCACATTTTTTGCATTCATTTAAATAAATTTCCATGATAAATGCTGCTCACTGCCCTCCTTGTTCTTGTCTGGTCTCCACCATTTCATGCTCCACTGTGTCCACCAGCTTCATCTGTTTACTAGGCAGATAAAGTGTAGGGGTTTCATAACTTTTTTGCTGTAAACACCTCCCTGCTGAGATTGAAAGCATTCCAGCAGTTTCAGTCCGTGAAGTAGTCGATAGTGGTTTTTCTGTTTTGCTTTATATCATTGTCTTGTTGCAGTAGTGAGGCTCTTTTCAGTTCCACATTCTCCACTGACTGCAGGGCATTTTTGTCTTGAATTTGGTGATATTTAGCAGAATCCATACTTCGTCCTAGTTGTGTAATATTTCTCATGCCACTGGCTCCACACAACTCCAAAGAATATTTCAACTCCCATGCAAACATTTTGCTTCAAATGCAGCTTTTTCTTTTATGCAAACATGTTTCAGAGAGAACTTTATGTGTCCACAAAAACTTTTTTTTTTTTTTCCACTAATCTTGACCCTTTTTTGCTGACTTATCCAGATGTTACTTTGCATACTTCAGTCACTGACATTTGTGCTGAGGTTACTGGTAAGAGTTCCTTCCATATAAGTAGGTAAAACTCCACATAAGATCAATCAAATCTGAAAAAAAGCTCAGAATCAGGTGGTTTTATTTATTTATTTAACATACAATAACTTTGATATATTTAATGACATAATATTTTTCTTTTTGCCTTCATACTATGAATATTGTCTGAGTTACAGGTCATTTAAATGCACAAAGAAGTGTTGAAATTTGGTGATTTGAATTTATGCCATTTTTTTTCCCCAGTATTTTTGAGCTCTCCTATCTTCTGGGCAGACACATGGAATATTTCGGGCTGCAAACACGTTTGAGTTCTGCTAAAACTGAACCAAAATCAACATTACATTCTCTGCAAGTGTCAGTCTAAAGAAAAAACAGTTTCTGTTCTGCATGATTTTTGCTATAACCATTGAATAGTTTCTACAAATTTAAAATATTCATAGAATTTAGGTAAAAAAAATTCAATGGGTGCATTGATTATACTCAAGTTATTGTACAAAAAACAACACATTATTCTGAGGAGAGAGGCACTGATTGATTTTTCATGGAATGAAGCATTGTAGACACCAGATTTCACTTCATACATGAATGTAAACTGGCCTAATGTTCTGCCTAAACAACATACGTGTCAGTTTCTACTAAATACTATTTAAAAAGTCAAAGGTTACTTACTTAGCTAACCGTTGTAATAAGATAGCTCACAAGGTCAAGTTTAACTGCTGAGCAGAATATCAGAGCAACTTCCATGACAGCACATTGATCATTTGCAGCTATGACATCCTTAATGTCTGCGTAAATCTATCGGATGTCAATTAACTCCCACTTATTGTGATTATAAAAATAAACACGGTCTAAATCACGTTAATTCATTTATGTTAATTTTCTCACCACCATTCCTATATTTGACAGTGATACACAGGAGAGTGGACGGTTGTCCGCACAGTTCATTTACAGTCTGTCAAATGATGTCAAGCCAAGGCCTATTCCTTCACATCTAAACATATATTTTTTTGTTACCATGTCAGCTTTTGTTAGCAGAAAAAATATGTTTTCCTCTGAGTGTTGCTGATGCACACAGATGTACAGCTGTAACAACCCAAAAACACAAAATCCTCCCATATTACAAATCTCAGTTAAACCCCTGAAAGCTGCCCTTTTTGCATCGTTATCTGTACAGTGGTGGACAGTAAGAAAAGACATTTGCTTGAGTACTGTACTTAAGCACTCACTTGTGGCGGTACTTGTACCATTTTGTTCTGTTTTAAACTCCAGTGTGTCCTTACAGCTACTTTACAGCTTTACACTTTACACACAAGAAAAGAGGATCTGCTTTATTATTATATACAGTGTTAAAATTACCATAACAGTATAAAGTGCTTGAACTTGTCTTCACCCTGACCAGCTACAACATAAAAATGGATCTATGTTTATGCATCAGTAAGAAGAATTCCATAATGTATTCAAGACATGGGGAGGAGGCACAGTGGCTACTTCTGATAACGTAGTATTTCTGTACCTTTACTTCCAGAAAAATTGGAATATAAGAATTCTCCTTCTAATGGATTACCTTTACATTATAATTTTGAACACATCTCAGCAATAAAACTGACTATAGAGACCATACGGTCTATCACATCACCTCATTCACCATCCTCCGTCTTTAATCATTTGCTCTACTAAGCTAAAGCCACATCTTCTTTTCATTTCTATTTTCTCAGTTCACTCTATTAGCCAATTACATTAAAGGCTAACATGCAACTCCCTTCTGGTTAACACCTTTCTTATCAAGCAACCTTAAAACTCCCACCCTTCTCTCCGGTCCACATGGGAGGCAATGGGCAATTAACACGGTCTTTATAAATCGAGTTAGCTGCACCAGTGGAATACAGAATTACAAATCTTTCTCAGCTACAAACATTCAACAACAACCTTCCCCAATAATATCAACATGTGTGTGTGTAATGTGTCTGAAATCATTCTTTTCCTATCTATGACTACTACTTAGTGAATTACACTCATCAAAAATATAAACGCAACACTTTTGTTTTTGCTCCCACTTTTTATGAGACGAACTCAAAGATCTAAAACTTTTTCCACATACACAAAATCACCACTTCTCTCAAATATTGTTCACAAATCTGTCTAAATCTGTGATGGTGAGCACTTCTCCTTTGCTGAGATAATCCATCCCACCTCACAGGTGTGCCATATCAAGATGCTGATTAGACACCATGATTAGTGCACAGGTGTGCCTTAGACTGCCCACAATAAAAGGCCACTCTGAAAGGTGCAGTTTGATCACACAGCACAATGCCACAGATGTGGCAAGATTTGAGGGAGCGTGCAATTGGCATGCTGACAGCAGGAATGTCAACCAGAGCTGTTGCTCGTGTATTGAATGTTCAATACTGTTCACAGGAAATTCACTGCAGATTGTTGACAATTATTTATACTTTTCACTGACCTGTTTCAATATAGACTGTTTTGGAGATGTTCAGATCAAGTCCACACAGTTTGGTCCTTGCAAAAGTCTCTCAGATCCTTACACTTCCCATTTTTCCTGCTTTCAACAAACCAACTGCAAAAACTGGCTCTTCGCTATCAAAATAACGCTTTGCTTCTCTAAACTGAGGCAGAACTGACCTTAATAATAATACGAACTTGCTGTACAGGTACAATAAAACTAGCACATCAGCTGTACTGTTACAAAACCACAGAACACAACATTGTTCAGCGAAGAGGATCTGTCTTTTAAGCTCCCAGAAGGACAAAATACTTTACTGACAAAAACACAGATCTCGGCTGGTCTCAGAAGCAATAAAATGCTTCTTAAGACATATCCCTAGAAAAGCATCATCTCGCAGTTTCAAATAAACAGACAGAAAGCTGAATGAGTGCGTCTGACACTTCGGCAGACACATCATCTTCAGGTGAAACTACCTCTGAGACAGAGATTAAAGCTCGGCTCTGGTACTCGGCAGGTACATTTACAAATAAGTTACATCTCAGCATGTGAAGCGTCAGAACAGAACATCTCCATCACCTTCACTTTGACCCCAGAAGACAAGGAGTTAGTAGAGACACCTTAGATGGAAAAAAAAAGAGAGCGCATACAGTATTATTCTTCCTAAGCTTGCAGGGAAATTGGTCTGTCTAAAATGCATTACTGTGTCATCTTACTGGAAGCAGCGTGATGAATATCTCACCAATATGTGAGGGAAAAGAGAATTTCTATTAGCAAGCGGCTCAGATAGCATAAAGAAAAACCCTCATCCAGCTGGCTGAGTAGAGCTCCAATGTGTCTTCTCTCTCCTCTGAGGTGTACTGTTCAATCAGCCTCCATTAGTAAATTAGATGTTATCTTCTCCAACTGGATCAATAAATTATCGCATAACAAGATGTTGGACCTTGATTTGCATTTCTGGTGCTGACAGCATGTAACAAACTAATTATTTCTGAAGGACCCCCTCGCTCTGTGTGTGACAATTTAGGAAATGGAGTGGAGACATTTCTATGACTCGTGAATGCCCACAGAGCTAATATACAGAAATCAAAATCAATGACACAGCCACAGTAAAAACCAAGCCGGAGCAGAAAGGCGCCCAAGTACAGACGTCTTCATTAGAACACATCATCCAAGATTTTTATCTCTCCCTAGTCCCTCCACTGGTTTTATTGGCTTAATAAAAATCGGATATAAAAGAGCATTTTGTCTTTTTATTTCCTTTCATATTTTTATTATGTCGACCTATTAATTTCATAGATGTGTTTTTATTTTTTAATACGCTTCGGTGGACATCTCGCATGAGCCGTTTTCAGTCGGACTTTTTGCCGTATGTTCCAGGTCTTTTCGAGGTCACTGCAAGCGCCTCTGTGTCCCTGTTGATGTAAAGTTGAATACAGAAAATGACAGTTGTTGAAATGTCATTTGGGGTAAGGTAATGGCCTGAATCAGTAGCAAATGTGTGGAGCTGTTAAATTGAAAAAATAAAAAAAGATAGAGAGAAGTGGAGAGATACCATGGCAACAGTTACATGTTGTTCCTGAAGAATAATTGCAATCTCAGTGGGTCAATCAGTAGCAAATGTGTCACCTTCACATGTGTGGGTCCAATAAAGACAAACTAGTGTTGTACAGCATGCCACAGGATCCTGCAGGTTTTTACCAAAGACCTTGAGAACGATAATTCAACACAGTGAAGACTTTACCGGCTCAATCTTGTTGGAAAGTTAGGATTTTGTTGTGTAGTTATGCAACTGCAATAAGCACAGCTCTCAATAATGGTCTGGCAGCAGAGAGATGACTGTCAGGAAAGTACTGCCACTGTATTTAAAGAAAAAGGTATTTCAAGGGAGCAAATTCACTCAAGAAGACCACGCAAACTCGAAAAAGGTAAAATGATAGTTCTGAAAGATATTAGGAAATATGCTGAAAAATTTTCAGTGGAATTATGTTTTCATTTCAAAAAGTACAGCTAATAACAAAATAAAAACGCACAGTCCTGGAATAGATTGTAGTTTTTAAAGGGAATCTGTGGTGTTTTCACATCAAAGTCTGCTTGTAGTAAGAAGGAGAAATGCTGTGTTACATTTACTACTATAGGTGTTTCATTTCAGTTGACATTGATAATTATTAATACATTTCAATATTCTAATTTAAAATAGACCTTTAGAAAAAAAAACACTTATTTTGATTGGGAACATCTTTATTTCAACTTAGCTGGTTCATAAATATATTTAAAGTACACAGCTATTAACTGTAAAACTGCAAAAAACACAGAAATACAGAAATTTACAGAAATAATTAGAATAACAGAATTATTTCACCTCGATTCATGTCAAATGAAGAAATAAACTTTCAAGTAAACTGCTGTGAAACATCAATACGAAGCAATTAGGATGCAAAGGTTAAAGAAATTCTTGGTCTCAAATAATAAAATGTTTGTAAAAGTGTTTTGTGGGTGGATAGAGGGTAAAAATGCTGCAATCTCTCTATATCTAAGTCATCAAGTCTTGACCTATGCCATGGAGATTGTTTTTCTATGGCAGAGGTGGTGGAAGATACAAGGTCATCTGGTTGGAGATTAAGTCCAGACGAGAGGTTATGTTAGGACTGAAACCTGTGCCAGTTTCTGCCACTGCGTCCAGCAGAGGAGGTCTACAGGCATGTATAAAGCCGACATGAGGCCCTCATGGAGGCCACAAAGAGAGCAACAGTGTGTAAAGAAGCGAGGTCACCTTCTCGATCCAGAGGGAAGGGAATAAACCAACAACCAAGCGACACCTCGGCCTCCCAGCACCAACAGCAGACCAGGTGAGAGACCCCTCAGCCACGTTTTCTCACTCCAAACTGTTTCTGCTGCTGTCACATGTCGATGGGGCAATGGAGCTGTTAAATTATTGACAACCGGAGTGTGACTCACAGCATGCTCCATTATCGCGGGATATGATGGACTGTTTATGAGCCAGGCAGGAAGCACGCTGGGAGTTTGTTCATGGAACCAAAACTAGCATTTTCATTACGCTTCTTCATGGCGGTTTGCTTCTGATGCAATAAAGTTAAACAATCAAACATTTTATTCAACAAATTTCCTTTTCTTTTGATGATGTGGGTACATAACACTGTGGTTTTATTACCCAAGTGCACGACAGCATGTGCGGAAAAGTTGTTGTAGCGACTTGTGCAACATTTGATCAATGAAGCAAGCTTGTTGCAGTTAATGCTGTGGACTACTTGTTTGAAAAGGAAAAAAAAACTAAGTCGTGGAGGTAGAAAGAAGCACAGCTACCAAGCTTTTGCATCCTGCTTTACATCTCTGCTTCAGAATAGAGGCTCAAGGCTACATTAGGACCTCTATGTAATGCTGAAATCGCAGACCAAACTGAAGGACTCAGTAGTAGCTGTATCTAGACAAGGAAGCCTCTTTTCAAATAAGCACTGAATGGAATTTCCCTCATTATGAACCTGTTTTTTTTTAGATTAACATGATATAGAAAGGAATATATTTGGGGTTTGATAACATGAAATGAGACATCTGATTATTATGGGTTCTGGAAAATATGTAACGGGCATTCACTGCCAGTTTGTGATCATTTTAGACGAATTAATTCATGAATTAATCATGCAAATAATCAGCAGATCAACTGAAAACTTTCTTAGTCATTAGTTGCAGCCCTAATGAACACACATCCTAGTGTAAAAAAAAAATGCTTAAAATCTCACCTTGCTAGCTTTAAAATGCATATTCAAGGTGTGTATCGAATATACCTACAAATGTGGATGAAATAAAGAATGAAAACTAAAGAAACTAAATCACTGTTTGGTAACTTGTTATTGGGATCTCCAAATCTCTTCATATAAATCTGAACCTGACAAGTAATATAATATACTCTGTCTGCAAATCTTAGACGGCTTTGCACTGATCTATATGGTTCAACAGCAATAATAACAAACGCCCTTGGATGCTACCGTTGTGCAGGCAGTGCAGGTCAGCGGCTGGATTTGCATCTGGGACATGATGCTGTTTGTAGATAACAGGGAGCATCTTCTCAGGGTGGAGAAGTGACCATTTAAGGAGAAGTGAGGACATACAGGCGGAGTGACAACAAGGAGTGTGTTGAAAGGATTGCAGCAGCCAGAAGTGTTCAGAGATATGTGGGAGTGGGTTTTTGTTTGATTGCCAGAGGATGGAGTGTGTGGAGTGCATTATTAGAGGAGGAGAGAAGAAAACCTGTAAGCTAAAGGTATAAAGTGCCTGTCCTTATAAAGTCAGAGAGTTGGAGAAGGACACAGGCGGCAGAGAAAAAAAAGAAGAAAAGGAATGAGCAGAGGAAGGGATTGAAAAATGGAACAGAAAGGTATGGGGGGGGGAGTAAAGAATGTGGGATTGGCTGGTCGGGTAAAGGCAGCTTTGGTCCCTATAAAGTCACATTACTGCAGCCTCATAACGCAGGGAAGCTGCTGCCTCCACAGATATGAGCAGCGGCTTCGGAGGATGAATAATTCAACTGGCAAGAAGGACACAGGGTTCCACGGATACAGTGGCATACGGATGGGCCCTCGGAAAAGGCCCTGAGAGACATAATGCAGCAGGAGAGAGCATAAGTTAATCCACATCGCCTTAAGATCTGACCTTACACACCCATGAAATCGGAACACGGAGAAGCTGCTGCGTGGCTGGAGGAAAACATTTACCTTACACCTCTTTTTTTTTTTGCACTCTGTCTTGTATCTAGGCCTCATTAGGTAGCTGGAAATGTGCATCATGTTTTACAAGAGGTTTGTTAGCATGGAAATTCATGCAAAACCCCCACTGAGGGACACAAGGTTTTATTAATCTGGCCAGGACAGGGTTAATGCGAGAGTTTCCTCACATTAGATAGATGCTGTGCTAATGGGAGGCAGGCTGCAAGGAACCTGGCCAACAGGGATTAGATAGAGAAGTGATCACAGGGAGGACTTCATCAGAAATGCTGAGGCACCAGGCAGCTCATTACTACTGTAGCAGCACAGCTTCAGCCCAGTGGTCCTGCTCTGCTCTCTGCAGCAGCAGCCGGCTGAAGCACAGTATCAGTGCAAACAAGCACACACCGGAGGATCCCCCCATACAATTAAACCTACACACACACAAACATGTGAGCATCTGTTGCGAGCAGCTCTTGCCCTATTCATTATAAAAACCAAACATCCCACCTCTGTGTAAGCGAGTGAACTCCCCCAGCACAAAAATCTCATGTGCTCCCAAGCAAACAGGCAGTTGAAAGTTCCTGTTTGTATCCGAGCGCGCATACAGTACGTCATCGCACTGCACACTTCAAACGCAATCAATGTTTCGTGCTGAGAGCCATGACGGTTACAGAGATTCCCAACAACAGAAATTACGTGTTTTTTTTAAAAGAAAAAACAAAAACATCAAGAGGCATTTTCAAAGAGGCAGAGGATCCACAGAGGACAACCAACGCAAAAACACTGTTTTGGTATGAGCTTAAAACTCATCTGAGCAACTATGGTGTCCTGTCAGTTGGGCAAACCAGTGTTATCACGTTTTCTGCCCCGCTCTGGTGGCTTGTGATGACTTCTCATCTACCTCTCGCAGCTCTGGTTCCATCCATTGCCTCAGCAGAAACACTGAATTGAACAGGAGTTGCATCATAAATCAGCCTCCCCTACTGTACCTCCTACGTATTTACACCATTTGGAAGGCGCAATGTTTCATCTGCCTGGGAAATCTTTTTCCTTCAAGCAAAAAGCTACCTCTTTTACATTTCTTTGTCAAAGTGGTGGCTTTTGAGAGACATATTTAAAATGAACCATAGCTTTTAGGAGAGCTTACTTTTTTCACTTTTTCATGATCAAAATGACAAATGCAACATCTATAAAACACTTGATTTAGCTTTTATTTACTCTTATCTCTATTAGTAGGAACATGAACAACAAGAATAAGCAGTGCTTTCATCATCTCACCTAGCATCAAGACCGTTTTCTATTCATTTCAGATTCAGATACATTCAGATTCAGATATATTTTATTCATGCACGGAGAAAGACAAATATATTCGACCAAAGCAATTTACAGCAGATGTACATGAAAGGGAAGCAAAAGTGCTTATATACTTCAGTTCAAATCAGTAGGAAAATCTTGATTGACTAAAATCAGACCAACTCTTTAAAACACACACAGAGTAACATAAAATAAAAGACAAAAATTTGTACAATATCTGCTATCTTTATTTGCCTAAATAAATTTTAAGCTCGCATATGAAGCAGGCTATTAAATTGTCTGAACTTCATTATTGCTCCACCAAGGAACGCGGCCGAGTTATGTGACCATTGGCCTACGTTTGTCGGTCTATTAATCTGTCTTTCTGTGTGCAACATTGTTCAAAAATGGAATAACAGATTTGGAGAAAATTTTAAGTGAAGGTCAGAAATGACACAAGGACCACCTGATGAGATTTTGACAGTGATGAGGTTGTCGGAATCTATGGGAGTTTGGCAGCTTTGGCGTGGAGCTTTTCCTGGAGTATTGCTACCAATGGCTCAAGTCGGTCATCCCTGAAGCCGGACACCTACTTCCATTCCACCAACCCATAAGGATCTTCAGTCAGGACTGCGTACAGGATCATCTTCATTCAGTCAGTCGTGTCTCTCAGTGTCTCATCTCTGTTTAATGCACTAGGTCCTCATTAATGTCAGATCCCTCACAAAAAAGACTTTTATCCCAAACGATTTCTTTACTTCCCACTTCCTGTATTTTCAGTTCTTTACAGAAATGTGGAGTAAACCAGGTGACGACAGCACATTTTCTGAGCTTCTCCCCCTTGGCTGCTCTTTCCTGACCCCTCCTTGAGCATCTGGTAGAGGGGGTCATGGCTTTGTGTTCAAGGAGAAGTTTAGATACCAACTTCTCCACAAATAACTACACCTCTTTTGAACTACAGTTACTTGTGATTGATCTTACATGTGAGATTTTATGTGCTGTTGTGTACCACCCACCTACATACAATAAGGATTTTATTCAAGACTTTCCTGAGTTTTTATCTGAATTTACTCTGTCATTTGTATCCTGATCATCAGGTATTAGCTGATAATCAGTATGATCAGCTTTTGATTTGTGAGATTTTAGTATTCATGTGTGCTATCCTTCTAATCAGTTGTCTACTGACTTTAAATGACTTTTGGTTTGGTTTGATTTAACCCAATCAGTTGATGGACCCACACACCATCTTGATCACACTCTGGATCTTATTATCTCCCGTGGACTATCTTTATCTATCAGGGAAATATCTGAAACTGTCATTTCAGATCACCTTGCCATTATTTTTGAATTTGCAGCCTCTCCAGCGTCCTATAAGCCTCTGGCCTTGTCTTCACCTCCTCAAGAGCTGGAACATTTGCTGCTGCTTTTATGAACACACAGCTTTTTAGTCCTAGTGGTCACATGCATCCTTTATGCCCAGACAACATCCTGCCCTCATTTTACACCACTTGCTCTGAGGTTCTGGACTCTGTTGCTCATTTTGCTGCAAATTGCCTAAACTGAGAGCAGATCCCTGGGTAAATGACTCTACTCGTGCTTTTAGGCAACACTGCCGTCAGGTCGAATGGAAATGGAAGAAGGACTAACTTCACGTATCCTGGGAAATACTAAAAAACAGTCTTGCTGACTACCACTGGGGCTATGAAAGAGGCAAAATGGCAATGTTTATCCAACATCATCTCCAGCAACAGTCATTGCCTCAGAATTCTGTTCAACATAATTAACCTCTGTTGTGGTCGATGATTCAGTCAAGACTTGCAACAATTTCCTTCATTTTTTTCTGTGATAAAGTTGCCACTATGAGGCAGCTCACCGCAGCATATTTGAATGTTGACTTGCAGCTTGTTGCTCTGAAACATTGTGCTCTGTTGGAACGGTTGAAACTGGCTTCTCCATCAACTCTCACTAAAGTGGTGCAACATATGAAACCTGCAAGCTGCCCCTTCGACACCGTTCCCACCAAACTGTTGGTTGAGGTTTTTAACATTGTTGGTTGCTAGTCTGCTGGTATTTATTAACTCGTGTCAGTTCTGGACATGTTCCAGCTGCATGAAAACAGGTGGGGGGTGGGGGGGGGGTGGGGGGCAGACAACAGAGTGAAGGCAAAACAAGTGCTGGGCATCTCTGGAAACTGCAGAATTCCATTTGTGTCCATTCATAGTTTTGATACCTTCAACGAGAATTTGCAATGTAAATAGTCAAGAAAATAAAGAATAACCATTAAATGTGAAGGGTTATCCAAACTTTTGAATAGTAGTGTATGTCCTCCAAGACTTAAAAAAAATAAAGTTTTACGATCAGCTTTTGTTTTATTAAGCTCCCCCTGTTTCCCTTGTACTTTATACACCGCTTTCAAAATGGATTTTGCTCAATAAAGCAACCATCAGCCACATGTATTCCCAAGATAACAACCTACATTATCGTTGTGTATTTGGCTGAAAAGAAACTTTCATAAATCTCAGAAACTGCCAGTGAACATAATTTTCTCCTTCCAAACTTTTGCCTAACAAAGACAGAACCAGGGGCGGCAGGCTCTGATCTGCATCTGTTTTACATTCGTGAAGTGATAATTTGTTTGCTTCCTTTGACCTGAGACACAGCCAAGACAACAGGATGCTTATCTATGAAAAGCCCCACAGCCAGCAAACACTTTCTCCTCTGCTGCAGATGACAACAACAGGTCCATCATGGCAATCTCCTGCTCTAAAGAAAGAAATGATTGCCAAAGAGGAGCGATAGCGAGGTCGTGGGCTGTGAGGAAAGGGTTCACAGGAGACAGTTTAGCACTGATGTGGCAGAGGAGGGCTGGCAAAGACAGTTCGCAGCAGCAGACAAGAGAGATCTGCTTCTGTTGTTGTGTTGACAGACTTTCATATCTAGCCATACTTCTCCATTAGGGTGGCCAATAAGAACAAATGTGTTAGCATTCATCACATCCACAAATACACAGCGCAGCAAACAGACAGCAGTCATTAGACATCGGGTTTGTCACAACAGATTGTGGACACAAAATGATCAGTCTGCGACATGCGAAATCCAGACTGAGAAGTCGGCCGCGATTCATGTGAAAAATAAAGACAGATGGTTCAAACCAGCGAGAGAAAAATGTTAAGTTTGAACAAACAGCAGAAAAAAATTCTCTCTCATCCGTTTGTTGGAAGAAAAAGTCTGAAGCAGCCGGAAATCTGAGAACATTCAGCGGCAGACATTCAGACACGGTGTTCCAAGTACACAGACTGGAATGGAGAACGAGATTCAACAGTGAGATCCTCTGTGCAGTGTTGAACTGAAAATGTAATGAGTATCTGCTAACATAATATTAAAAAGTCATGTCTAGTCAGTTTATTTATATATCAAAATTAAATCCAACTAAATTTTGACCAAAGTGTTGCACTAAATGGGACAATTAAAACCACATAACTTACAGACAAATGAAGTCAATAAAAACCAGGAAAAACTAAGTTACTGTATGACTGACTACAGGCCCAGTCATTAGTAAGACGCAAGCTGTTAATAGGATCTAAACCGGAAAAGCTAGTGAGAAGAAATACGTTTTCAGATTTAGCAGTGAAATTGATGGTTTGATCTAAGTACAGAGAGTTTCAGAGATTTGTAGCAGCTACTGACAAAAGCCCAGTCAGCGGTTCATGTTAGCTTAGATGCAAAAATTACTGAGATGCTGGTAGAATGACCTCAACAAGCTACATGGAATATATGACAGACGAACTGGCATTAGTCCATTATAAAAGGTGGTGCATCTCAAAATTTCCACATAAGTGAGGACAAAATATTCACATTTCACTGCATAGAAATCTGTTTTCACACTTTAATGAATGCCGTCTGACAGAATGCTTCTACTCTGATGTGAGCCAAATAAACAACCAAGATGTGAGTCACTTGCTTAGATGAGACATATGAGTGCCCTTTTTTATATGCTTTTGGGATGTACATACAGTCCAGTAAGGGGAGATGATTTCATTTGCAGTTCAGAGAAATTAAACGGACGTAATAATTTAATCTGAGTTCCCCGATAACTCCACAGTGCAATTTTTCTGTGAAAATAATAATAAAGTTTGTCCATTTATTTTCATCATTGTTAAAGGCTGCAATCAGCTGATGTTCCATTGTGTAATCCGAATTCTGTAACGTTCCACAAAAAACACATTTTCTAAATTCCAATCTCTTGCTTGGGGTCAGTTCAATTTATTTCATGTATTAATATTTATCTTAATTACATAGCACTGTTTCAGTCTCAGTGTACTTTACACAGCTAAGTCAAAATCTTCCAATATTATAGAGAAAAATACCAAGATTTATTTTAAGCAGCACTTGGTAGCAGCAGAATGGAAAAACAGCATGAAGAAACGCCCGGCAGAACCAGGCTAGGGGGAGGGCAGACACCTACCTCAACTGGTTAGGGTGAGGGGAGAGCAGAGAATGGTGTTAGTTTGAAACCCTGGGCCTTTGATTTCCTTGATTTACAGAGATGTGCTTGATCAGGCTGCTGATTTAAAAATTGTTGCCGAAAATGACAATGAGCAGATTTAGCTAGCCAGTTAAGTTAATAGAACTGCCATAAGTTGGTTGAAAATACTGTCTCTGGCTGAATTTTTACTGCTTTAAGTCGTATTTCAGGTAATACTGACAGTGGCTACTAGAGTGCAACCTGCCCTGTTCCACATGTTATCAAACCATTCAATAGCTGAAATATCATCACTTACCATTTATATGGGACAGATGGCCAGTAGGAACCATTTCCTACCTTTTGCAGGTTCCAGAGAATGTTATCACCTTATTTAATCACATGGAACCATAATTTTATACTTAAGAAAAACTATACACTGGGAAGATTTAGTGTTGGCATTAACAAGACTTTTACCAAAGAGACTGGAATTTGAGTTGCTTCTCAGATCACCATTATTAAGTTTTTCTACTTGGTTTATTCCATCATCATTCCAAATTAGGGGCGTTCTGCTTGACCATTTCTGATTTCCTCACAACATATTTTTTTCATAAACTACAGACAATTAAAATGGTGTTGAAAAATATCAGGAACAACCCGAAATTTTTACTCTTATCAGGTGATTGCTCCAGAAAAAAATCTGTCATTTCTGATCATGGGTGAGTTAAAATATTAAAGAATTGGAAATTGTCATGAAAACTCCCATCTTCAGGCACAAATAATGAAAAATAATGATAACACAGATGTTAACTAGTGATAGTAATACGTATTACGTCACAGTAATACGTAACATGATATGGAATGACACATTTAAGTCCTGCGTTGGCTTTTGTTTCTTATGGTGTTCATTCCATGCTGGGTTAAATTTAGACACCAAAACTACTTGGTTAGGTTAAGAAAAGGGTCGTGCATTGGATGAAAATACATGTGATTGCTATTTTAATGCTACAAACCTCCATTTTGTACATTTGCAGGGTGATGAATTCGTTGAAAATTTACATGCACAAGATGTCAGCTATGTTATCAAGGTTACTCTCTGTTAATCCATGATCAGAATGGATAACACTATGAGCCTACTAGAAGTCGGAGGAGGTCCCATGTGTATGATCTGTGATGATAACAACCATTTTAGGGGCTAATACCATTTGAATTGTGTGGTTAACTTTACAGATCTAGTAAAAGACATCCAGAAGCAGTAACAGTTCCCTAAACTCACCATCCATCACAACAGTTGCACGACCGTCCAAACTCTTTATATAGTGGGTATTATTCTCACTACAGGCCTGTGCACAGAGTTTCAACATGTGGAGGAATCCAAAGCTTGACAGACCTGCCATGCCTCGTTACGGTTCCTAAATTATGGCTGGACAAATACTGGGAGAGAGGGATTTAGCGAACCATCAGCTGTTCGGATTTCATGGAGCAGAGCGTCCAGTGTGCTGATTTTTCATACATAAACTGACAGGCTCTGTAGATATAAATGACCAGTTTGATGTGCACAAGAGGACAAAGCTGGCAGCTTTGTTCTGCAACAGCCTGGTACTGTTGTGGATGATTTAATCAATTTCACCACAGCGGATGCCGTGCATAACTACCCTTTGACAAAGTGTGTCACTCAAATTAGAGACTGTGGATGGAAAACATACCTGTCAACTTGAGATGGCTGCAAGGAGGTGATCAGCTGAACACGCAAGCAGATGACAGACACTGACAAGAATAGACAAGAATCTTTACTCTGCCTTGCTGGCATTATGGCCATAATTGCTCTAAAATTGTATTTTTGCAGTGCATTTATATGTGTCTACCCGCTGATGAATGTATATTGAAATTGGAACTGACAAGCTAAATATAAGTAGAAAGGGTTTGTGTTGTTCTGGAGGGTTTTGTGTGAGCATGTTTCCTCCAATTAAAGTGCGAAAAAGTGGCACACAGCCCAGAAGCAGCACACATGATGACCCGTTGACCTGGAGGAGACGCACAAACCACAACAAATGCAGCCAACGCTTACTCCGAAATGATGCACCCCCTGTTGTGTTGCGTCTCTACTTCAGCACACAGTGAGTCACAAAAATGCCAGAACAGCCGCGAGCACGGAGAAAACTCGCTGCTCCGGAAAAACACCATTTCAGCAGTGCAAAGCTGAGCCTTGAGCGATCTATCAGACTAAAATAGAACCCTCAGCCACAGAGAGTTCCAATGAAAGACTAAATTAAACTAACAGAAACCTTCAATAAGTCGCTGATGATGAGCACTGCTTCTCAAGATGCGCTCACTAAAGCCTCCTGCTAGTTGTTGCAGGCATTAACATCGTTTTCATCTTTTGGCTAAGACGCTCTTTAAATTTAAGAAGCGGCAGAAGATTGGTTAAATGCAACTCAGGTCTGTTTAAGCCGCCTTTCCTCAGGTAGCACCTTAATTCTTACCAGCCTAAACACACTACAAGGAACCAATTTTGTTTCTCAACTAATTAACTCTCGATAAATTATTTTGACCGTGAGGTTGTGATCATCTTTCAACTATATTACGAAAAAATGTAATAACGATAAATGTGAGGGTAATTGCACTTGGAGATTCTGCAGCTAATACAATGCAGGAATGAGGAGTACGTATCACACTGCAATGCTGAGAATGGGTTCAGGGAGGTGAATATTGCATTTACACATCTCACTTCCATGTCTAAAACCAAGTCACATATTTTTGTTTTCTTGTTTATTGCAATTGTTTGTTGGATTGTGCATCCGCGCTGTAAATCCAAAGGGATGTCCTTGTAGCGTGACTGTGTTAAATTAAAACCTGAGTGATACACCCGCAGAGGTGGGCTGCCGTCAGCGGCTTCTGCTTGACATGCAGGAGGCAGAGGATGGGAAAGAAACTGGGGAAATTTAGCCGAAGCAATACTCAATCACAAATTCAGCGGATCATTAATATATCATATTGCAGTCAAGATTGCTTTCCGTTTCGATTCATTTTTATTTAGACACCTCGTTTCGTGTGAAAGTAATCACAAAAATAACCAAAAGCAGAAACTGTCGCATTCATAACGACAAAAGTGACAGAGGTCTGCTTTCACTTAAAATTGCTTCACATTTCATCACCTCTTTCTTTGATTTTGTGCTTCCTCCTTCTAAATAAAGTTAATACAGCAGCTGCTAAACTGTTACTATTTCAGAGGACTGTTCGAAGTAATTTAATACAGTTCTAAATAGTGATATTAAATGCAACACAGGAATCTCTGGGGTTTGGCATCAATAACTGGTTACAACTTAGTTCCAAAAATCCAATTCCAAAGAATTCGCTTTAATTTAAAGTTTAATTTTGAGTCTGCTTAAGGTTTCCTCACAGAAACTCAACTCTCACTGGTTTCAAATGAATGCTACACTGCAAACACCAACCCTTCTGCTTTTGTTTTAGTCTGACTCACCGCATGTAGACGATGCTTTCTCTTCCTCTTCTGCTGTCTTTGGGCTACCGTTTTCAAAATCCTCGTTATTGCAGAAAACTACAAAACTAACCTTTTAAGCAGCATCTCACACAATGAAAATGTCAGGTTTTGCTGAATATTTCGCTATTTGGATCATGCTGTAAGACAGGAGTGCTCTGTTCTTTCAGTGAACTCATATTTATGACAGTGCTTGTCTCCTTGCGTGCAAAACAATTCCCCTCATCACAATTTTGCAGAGACGCCATTGCTGTATCCTGGGCTGAGCAGTGCCCAAGATGGTGTGATTGGTTTTCTCATGGCATGATTATACTGAGGTGCAGCCAGATCATTCTACACAGCACTGCACTATGAAGACTGTATGATTGTACATCCGTTGCTGAATTGTTTGATTAAGCAGATAAACAGCATAAACTGTAAGACTGCCTCATAGCAATCAAATTAATTTGACAACTACTGCTACAAAATGCTTTAGAAGAATAAGACTGGACTATTTTTTTCTGTAAAGTGGCCAAAGTAAACCCCAAAATGTTAAAGAAATCACGAAAGACAGCACAGTTGTTACAGTTCTGATTATTTTACCTAATTTTGTGTTTCTTCTAGTAAAATGTGCCCATGGTAATGTTTCACGCAACTCTATGAAGAACACAGGAGGAAGTTGAGGAAAGATGACATGAAGAGGGAGTCTTTACTTCTTATTTGTGACAGTGAACACAACACAGACTTTCAGCAACGGCTATATGTGTCCCCACATCTGCGTTACGGTTAATTACAGGAACTTTGCTTCTTCCTAAGCCTTCATTATACTCAGTGTGAACATGCACACAGCTGCAAACACCCAAAGACATGTAGTTGTTAATATTACAGTACTTTTGTAGTCTGACAAGTCTACTTGGAAGACTGAGTTGCATACATGTGCAGATGGTCAGATCTATGTATTCCACATGTACATGATGGTTGACCACTCTTGCTACTGCACTGGTAGGTCAGTGTATATTTTTATTAAAATTAAGAAAAAGTCATGTTTTTTATGTTCATTATGATCATGTCTTTATAAATTCTGTAATTATTTATTATGTTACAATAACTTATTTATTTAAAAAATGATATCACTAAAATATCAACTAAATAACCATCTGAATGTCAACAGGTTTACTACAATATCTTTATAAATAACTTTCAGTTTTACTCAATAGTATATATAATATTTAGAAGAGTCTTTGTGTAAAATGGTGTTTGGTTATAGGCGGCCGTGTTGATTTTAGGTCTGAAAACAGCAAAAATGTCAACTATGATACCTGTAAACTATGTTACAGAAAGTCCCACAATTATATGTTGACCCTTGTAGTGTTGACCAATATTGGGCTGCTCATGGTTGCATGAAGTATAACACTGGCCTTAACCTATGATTATACTCCCTTGCAAATACGCACCAACAAATCAGGCTCTGGCTTTGCTGCTGGGTCAGGTAACGCTATTGTATATTTCTCACCCAAAATGTTTCTGAGTGAAACTGGCCAGACTAGATTTCAGCAGTGGCATTTTACCCACATTTAATTTAATTTAGTGCAGTTGTTTTTTTTCAAAAATCTGATATATGATGAGTTGTATATTTCAGGTTTGTTCTTCCATTTTAATATGGTTAAAGTGGTACAAACCAAACACGTGGACATTATTTCCTTATGTTTGGGGAACTCAGTGATGGCATCATAAATCAGTGGTATGCTTTGCTCTTATCGGTACTGGCTTCAAAGTTGAGTTTAATTGAAGTTGATACTGCCCATTTAGCATTACCAGTGTCATTTCTAAATTTCACAAAATTTCATTGTCTTTCCACAGTTTCCTCTCTTGTATGCAAATCAAAGAATCACAACTGAGACTCACAAAGAACTGGAAATGATGAGCAGAATCACCATCAAAATCACTAAAAAGAAATCATAGCCAATGCTAGAAGTCTAGAAGAAGAGATTGAAGTCATTTTTGAATCACTGATGTTGCATACTGTTGCCATTTGTTCATCATCCTGCACCTGATTCAACAAACCATCTGTAATGGGAGTCACCCACTTGAACACGCCACAGCCTATCATCACTCCACACCCAATCATCACCACAGCTACCCACGCTGAGCTTCTAACACTGGCAGCGGTGTTTTCCAACACATCACCTGCCTGTTAAATGTTGGCCAGAACACAATAAATGCAGACTCGTGTGCACACTGGGGGAGTGATACGCAGCAAAGTGACAGAAGGGACAATGTCACTGTTTGCAGCTGTTCAAACGTGTCACCTACTCTCTTGTTGGGTGCTTCCCATATAATTACACAGCTGTCACACTGTAATCACACTAATCTCTGGTGAATCACAAGGAAATAGCATGGGCCACTCACTCATTAAGAGGCATGCCTCCTCTCCTCTGCTCTGTTTGTTTTATAAACCTGCAGAGATAATCTCCGTGTCTGTGATGGGATAAAAAAAATATTTTAAAAATCTCTGCCATTCTGAAAAAGAAGTAAATCCGAGCACATGACAGCTTGTGCGAGATCATATGCATGGCAGAGCTAATGTTGGTGTAGGGATCAACGGTTCCGTGTCTTATGTCTGCCGGGGATTTGTTAGTCCTGTGAATTAACCTGCAGTCAGGTCGAGTTAGCGCTCTGTCCACTTTCTGACGGCTGAGAGACTGTACAGTCTGAGCATGGAAGAAGAGAGCTGTCAAGTTGTATTGATTAAATGCCAGCTGATGTGACAAGTTCAAAGGGAGGGTTATTAAAATGAGAGTTTGCTCTGATATGCTTCAGTATAAAATGACAACTTGCAAACAGAATGATGGCTGCATGTTCACCAACACGATATAAACTACATTTTAAAGGTCTTTACATGCAGCACACAGGTGTTTTCAGTTACTTTGCCAGATTGGACCTCTTCTTTTGACTCCATGATTGGGTACAAAATGCATCTTTTTCTTTTTTTTTTTTTAACAAAATGCATCTAATTTACATTTTTCTAATCGTTTTTTAAACATGTTTGGGTGGAACACGGATCCCTTCATTGTTTATGGCCCAATTCTGTCATATACAACAGTATAATCAGTCAGAACAAGGCAAAACAGCCATGTGGAACAAAGACTGTCACTTAAGCAAAAGATCTGAAAATCAGAAGCTGCCAAGTCTACTCAGCAGTTTAAAGAAGAAGAACTTTAAAATTAAAAATTAGCGTCAGTTATAAACAGATGACTGTGTTACAAAGGTAGTAGTGTTGATGTACTGTCCATGCATGGAAAGAGTCCTCCAACCAAGGCCTGAAAGTAGAATAATAGCTCCAAATATACGTCTGCAGCTGTCCATCAAGTCTTTAGGCTTGAAGTTATGCCAGATAAGTTGCATATGAAATACCCTTCATGGGATCAGTAAAGTTGTCTGAATCTGAATCATTATAAAGCACACAGTAACCCAGACAGAGGCAGTCTGTCTGAGGATCCAGGTGACTGCCAAAACTGTCTGCATTTGAAGTATCCAGAGCTGGTCTGGCTGAAACTGTCCACAAAAGATAGTTTATTTGGGCAGAGTTTCAACACCTGGATTTATTTCTGCATTTTTGGCTTTATTTGATAGAGGAATAGATAGACCGTAAATGTGTGGAGAGAGTGGGGCCTGGCAACAAAGGAGTAGAAGGTTGCAGAAATGTGATATGCACCTGAACTATTAGGCCACTGGAGCCTCCTAAATACTTTCATGGATCATTTTTTGGACTTTACCAAATCTCCAGAGGGGGAGATTATTTTTGGTTGGCCTGAAGACTTTTATTTAAGGGGAAAAAACAGAACTGTCTGAAGGAATATTTGTGTTGTGAGGTCATCTGGAAAGAGGACCGAAAAGCAGACACATAAGGCTGAGAAAAAAGTAAAATAACTCAAATAAAAGTTACTAAAATGGGGTAACAAAGGCTGGCAGGACAGCAAACAAAAAGCAGCCGGAGATCCAAGGATTAAGTGAAGCAAAGTCTGTAACAGAAGAAATCAAATTCAAGGACAATGAACCCAAGAAAGTCACAAAGGCAGAACAAACAAAGGTGGCAAACAGGCAACTAAAAGAAGGAAAGACAAAACTATTTAGAGTTTATATATACAGAGGGGCTGATTTGGATATACAAATAAGGTGCAACTTGTTTTATATGAAAGATATTCGGCTTTTGGGGATTTTTCTGTCAGTGTTTAATGTAGCTGCTTTTTTTGAGCATATTAAAGAGCATATTAAAGGTCAAGAAACTTATAAAGCTGAAGGTCCACCGCAAAAGGAGTTATTCTCTCCCACAGAAAACACTGCTTTCCATTTGAAGTCACAGTTTTTCTCCCATTGCATATCTTTGTCACCATGTAATATGTTCATGTAACATCTGTCTAGCAGCTATAGTTTGACCCTCAAACAAACAATGAGTAGCTTCCTCACATGAATTCCTCAGTAGAGCGGCTTCTGTTAGAGCTACGTTGGTTATGCATTACACTACATAACCAATGTAGCCTCACTTTTATCAGACCAGCTGACCAATCAGGGCTTTTCAGGAGCTAAAATGAAGCATTTTCAGACAGAGGCTGAGAAGAGATGCTGCAGAAATATACAACGAGAAAAACAATGAGTTTTTTGGATAATAGATCACATGAAAATGTTGGAGTAGATCTCAAAAATAAGATAATAAACCTGTAAATGTGATTAATATGGGCTCTTTAATTCATTTTTCAGACCCGACTATAGCTGCACTTCTTAAACAAATTTTGTGTGAGTATGTCTGCATGGTTGGCCAAGACATTGTTCTTCACACTGACATGCAAAAGAGTCAATAGAAAACACTTTAAAACACTTTGAGTACCACTAAGGTGTAGGCCATTTACCATTTTAACCGACAACACAACTTACTTTTCCTTCTGAGGTCCGTCTTTGCCTCTAACAATCTAAACTGCAAGCACATTTCATATCTGTATTTTTTATTCGTCCAAATTTACTGCGACACATTATTGTTCCACTGAGGTCAAACAAAACTGTATCCAAAGCCTGCAGGCAGAGCGAAAGTTAAAATTACAACTGTCATTTTGTTCTTGCAGATGATGGATATTGACATTTCTGCATCTGCCGTTTTAAGCAGCTGCTGTTACCTTTCTTGCCTACAGGTAGAGTAGAATTGCTTCGACATTAACAATCTGCAAAGCGCTACATTATGGAGTTTTGATGGTCCTGTAAAACAATCAGCTCAACTGTTACTTCACCACCAAGGCATGACACTCAGTGGAGAGGTGAAGCACGACCAAAGGAAGAACCCTTTGATTTGCATTTTCATGTCCTTTTGCAACAACTGCAAGATTCTGTCACATGCGATATCTCCCCGTCATCTATTGGTTCAAACAAAAAAGGCATAATCAGACTAGTAAGAGGGAAAATACAAAAATAACTTTAATGCTTCTCGCTGTGCATGCAGCGTACAGATGGACTCGGCGCCAGTGGCGATGCAGAGAATGGAGATATTTTGATGGTCTTACTTCAGGAATTTTCTTTCTTTCTCAGAAGAGAGGATTAAATGATGGCGAGGTTTTAAGGCCACATACCTCCAGGGCCTCTGAGAAGTTTAATCAAATGTGCTGGGGAGGTTTATTTATATGCCTTGGTGTGATGTATGCATTTGGAATGGCAATGGCATCAATCTAAACAACCCATGGCTGTATGAGTGCAACTTACTTTTTACAGCCGGTATTCCCCATACATTTGTATAATTTCACTCCTCACCATAGAAAAAAAAAGCGTACTCTTCAAAGGGGGTTGTATAAATTGATTGGGTAAGAGCTCTTTCTATTCCCCCACCACAGCAATGTGAACACCAGCACGATGCATCAGAAATAGACCTTCTTTTCAGAAGTATGGAGGGAGGAAGTGGGGGGAGTAGAGGAGAGGGGAGTGGGGAGAAAAACGCATGTATTCAAACTGGAGGCCTCACTGAATTGATGGGCACCAGGCGTGGAGCTTTTCTGCGGGGAAATCATTTGCATAATGGGAAAGTGGTTGGAGTTGGAGCTGAGAGCTCTCCTCTTGTGGGGACAGTCAGTGAAGTGGAAGCAGAGCGCTGCTATCAGATAGGAGTCCAATACCGGGGTGCTCTGAGAGGGGAGATGTATGCCGGCGATATGCTCTTTTCGCTTCCTGTCACCTGCCCGTTTCATCTGCAAAACAATTTACCAACAATCTCTCAGAAGTCGGCAGCCAATACGTGCTCATGAATTTGCTATTGAAAAAGACTGCAGCGGAATTGCTTCATTCGGCTAATGAATCCGATACAATGCGATGGTTTCCAGTCAACTTGCAGAAGATTTAAAGAAAAAGGCTGATTGATTCGGAAAATGGAAATTCAGCCAAATTTAATTTCTGCATCTGTAGAAAACGAAGAAAGATACAGTCAAACACCGAGGCTCACTCTATTATACCGCAAATATACTCTGCTCACACTTCATGCTCGCTCGACCGTAAAACCAAATGGTGACCCGAAGCCATTCCCGCTTTAATAAATACATGAGACCACAAATTTAGAAACAGTATATTGCTGTATCATACGGCTAAAATTTGTGCACATACATTAAGGTGGCGCCTGTGAAAAATGAGTCAAGAGGTACAGCGGATACCGAGGACAAAAGCTTACAGACTGCAGCACTGAGAAAGTGTCTTGCTGCATGATTTATTGGTCTTTGGCTGTTTTATGCAGTCTTATGATGTATGTGTGCACTTACCAGAGAGGAGGTATGTAGTGTAGGCTAGGAATTGAGGATCGAAGTGAATGATGTTTCAGTCATACATTTTTCAAAGGTTTTGGGGGGGGGGGGGGGGGGGG
Source organism: Acanthochromis polyacanthus (assembly GCF_021347895.1). Taxonomy (NCBI): domain Eukaryota; kingdom Metazoa; phylum Chordata; class Actinopteri; family Pomacentridae; genus Acanthochromis; species Acanthochromis polyacanthus. The sequence continues at coordinate 6,777,323 of NC_067128.1, forward strand.
GGTTGCTTGGTGGTTTGCTGTTGCCTGGAGAGAATATCAACAGCAGCTTTGCAGATGCAGGAAGGAGCGTAGCAGAGGAGGATACTCAAGGGCAAAATCTTCAGTCAGATGTTGGTGGTGAAGAAGAGCTGGAGGTGGACGCAACCGTTTCAGACTGTAAATGCTGTGAATAAATGTATAAATGTAAAAGTTTCTGAATGGCGAGATTCTGTTGGAGGCATTGGAGAAACAAAGAGGAAATGCAGTCTTTAAATGTAAGTTTTGGAAGAAAGAAACATTCTAGTCTGCAGCTCCACCTCCACAGCGCAATTAAAACAATGAAATTTAACTTAGTGCTTTATTTTTTCTTACCGTTGTGATGTTGCAGGTGTCAAAGTCAAAGAAAGATCCAGTGACCCCTGACTTACATTATAATTTCAAGCATGTAATGTCTAAATGTAAGATTTAGACATTAATCTAACACGTTTCAGATCTGCTTGAGTCGCATTAACAGCTGTATTTTGACAGACATTTCTATTAAGCCTCTTTCTGTTCATCTGGCGTCACCTTGCATGTCAGCTAAATGTCTGAATGAGCAACAGGCTCAATTTTACACAAAAATCCCATCTGCATCTTACGAAGTTGGATTTTGTTGTGTCTGTTTCAACACGGCACAATGTACATGAGTAGATCTGCCCACAAAAGCAATTTCGTTCAAGTTTGGTAAAGAGATATGGGGAAAAATTTCTCCTCATGTCCGCATAAATATTGGTCTGAAAACATCGTAGAGAGCACAAAAATCACATAACACTTTCCTCATTCACATTAAATTCAACATTTTTAAAACAACAACGAAAAAAAAACATTCTTGACTGATTATTTAGTATTATCCTTAAATAATGTTTCATTTGGGACAGATTATTGAAACTTGCCAACAATGAATGTAACCCAGGTTTCCACAAGTCGAGGCTGAGGTTTAGTTTGTTGTTTCTGGCTGTTTGTAGGACTTTTTCCTCTGAGTTGATTAAACATCTGCAGCATCAAACAGCAGCATGATCCATATGAACATTTCAAAGCTCCATTAAGGCTAATGTGATATTTGATTTATTATTTAGTAGTAACTAGATTGTCCTGGACAGACTTTTTAATATTTAGGTAAATCATAAATAAACTAAAGTTTTAGTTCAGGTTGATAAGCTTGGTGTTGGTTTAGATTTAGTTCATTTCTTTATAAGTGCATATGTGATGTATATGTCATGTATTAGATACAAGAGAGAAGCACTGTTGACTGCTGACCAAAGATGTCCAAGCTGAGTATTTTTGTGCTCTCTGGAATTTCAATTCTTGACCAGCGTATGTGCAGATATGCTAAACAAAACCTGAAATACTAGAAACTGCTCCACTTTCTGTAAAAGGTAACTTCAGCTACTTTACAGTATCTTGTAAAGAGCAACACCAGTGTCCATCTCTCTCAAAAACTCCACATTAAATTTGACTCTGTTGCTTTAAAATATGTGGGGCTCGGCTCTAAATTTTTGAGATGAGGAACCAGTGCAGTCCCCAGGACCTACAGGACGGATGCAAAGCTTTGGCACCACAGTCACGGCTGCTGTGTTGACATGTGAAAGAGGTTTTCTGTGGATGACAAATCCAGGGCGTTTGGAGACTGTATTACAAATCTGAAAATCTGCTTTCCTTCAGCTGTTTTGGGCAAATCTCTCATCCTCTGAATTACAAATATTTGGGGAGACACATTTTTTGATTTTATAGATTGAAGGCTATCCCCTGTCTGCTTTGGTGATTATATTTATGAAAACACCCTAATCAGAGTTATTGAAACTAAAAGGGCTCCTTGTAGGGTAAAACAAGTAAGGGCTTGAATGCAAGTCGCACTAACATGTAACCTTATCTTTCAAAATGATTGCTATCGCTCAAGTGTTGTCTATTGAATATTAAAAACATGAAGTCTGTCAAAGTGTTCAGGCATTAAGCATCATTGCATCCTTATTCATGCGGTGCATTGAACTCCGTTTATACATTTTGCTGTACAACAACAACTGGGCAGTCAAATAAAACCTCTGTTCATTGTGGAAAGCTGCCCTTTCTACTCCTGCTGCAGTATTATTAAGCAAGTCTGTTGGACTTCCTTCTTTCACCTGAGAAATACTGTACAAATCCGGAACATCTTGACTAAGAGTGATGCTGAAAACTAGTCCATGCATTTGTGACTTCCAGGCTTGACTACTGCAAATCCTTACCACCAGGATGTCCCAATAGCTCTCTGAAAAACCTTCGGTTCATCCAAAACGCTGCAGCCAGAGTAGCTAGAGAGATCATATTTCTCCTACACCGACTTCTCTTCATTGGAGTCCTGTGAAATCCAGAATAGAATTTAAAATCCTTCTCCCCAATCTCAGTCATATCTTAAAGACCTGATAGTACCATATTATCCTAGCAGAACTCCTAGCTCTCAGACTGCAGGTTTACTTGTGGTTCCCAGAATTTCTAAATGTAGAATGGGAGGCAGAGCCTTCAGTTATCAGGTGCCTCTCTTGTCCTAATTTAGGTTTGGGATGTGGACACCCCTTTTATTTTTATTAAGATCGGGTTTAAAACCTTCCTTTTTGACAAAGCTTATAGTTAGGGCTGACTCAGGTGATGCCGAGGGGGTCAGTTGGAGTCCGCATGTACGAGGCACAACTGACTTCTTCTTCAACGTCCCTTAGTTATGCTGCTGTCAGATAGGCTGCTGGGGACTTATCTCATTACCTGTATTTACTATATATACAGTTATCGCATTGCATTCACTCTGTTTCTCCCTGTGTCCTTTCTCTGAGTGTCTCTGGTCCCAGAGCTGGATGCTTCTGATCTGTGGTTGCTGTTCCACCAACTGGTCCAGTCTCCATCATGTCCACTGTGGGATGCTGCTGATGAACTTCCTCCAGCCCACTGCTTCCAGCTGCCCATTTCCACCAATCTACTCTGCATCGCCCTTACTATACTTGATATGCTCATCTACACACTGTTTGCATCTTACTACCAGCTATAAATGCAGTATATTTAATGCCAGAGCCTTGCACCATAACAGTAAACTGATGAATCAGCAATGTTGGCTTGTACTTGTATCATTTATATTACTCTGATCATGCATGCATCCCAATATGTGTTGTATGCTTCCTTGTCCCCACCAAGGTACTGAATTGAATATTTGTGCAGGTCCTGATTTCCTTATTACCACCATCATGCTGCTTAATTAGAATCTTGCCTGACTATTGATATGTATACATTTATCATCAGTGTTTTCATTCCTGCTTGTGCTGCCAAATGCTGCAACAGTTTGGCTGTGGATGCCAAGATTAGTCAGTAATTAGAAGTATATGGTGAAATACGGATGATAAATGTACATGTCGCTGGCTGTCACCTTGATTCTCAGCATACTGTTTCATTCCTGCAGCTGTTCAGCTTTTCTCTTCTGTTAGCAAATGACTTGTCAGTATATATAAAAAAAAAGAGTTCAAGTCCATTTGACCCGAGCGCTCCAGTATGTTTCCTAATGCCTCTTTTAATCAGTGGGTGGCTGGTTCTCCGTCGTTAATCAGCGCAATTATTTCCAAGCCAAAGTCCCGACTGCTTGCAAACAAATGGGATGTATACACGCCGGGCTAAAGGTGCAGAATACTTTGCAGCTTCTAATTTGCCTTCTTCTGTAAAGCAGAGTAAAGTATCTGACTCCTGTGAAATGACTTTGATCCTCACAGCTCCGGATAGAAGTTGTCCTTAAATTTAAAAAAAAATGTGGCCAGTCAAGGTTTACGGTCCCCTCAAACTGCAATAAGCACCTGCAGTTTTTCATCTAATCGCCTCTTTTATGGCTGCATTTTCCTTCACCGATCTTCTTGTGCAATATTTAAAACTGATCTGTCAACATGAAAGTGCATTCCAAGACACCAGAATAGATACAGATGGACTTAAGACCTGGCTGTTAAACAGAACTATGGTGTAATACTTTAGGACAGCACAGAGAATACCACAGCTGTATACACCGATTATATTTGCTCCTTACAAAGGTTCTTGTCAGAGGCTGGGATGAATTAGTTGTGGAAGTTCTTGACGCCAGAAAAATGGAATTTGACAAACTATTATTGCTCGATAACTGGGTCAAGGCATCTCCAAAACAGCAGTAGTTGTGATGTGTTCCTGTTTTAAAGTGGTTAGTCGATTCCAGAAGTGGTCCAAAGAAGTGGAACCAGTGAATCACTGACAGAATCACAGGTGGCCAAGGCTCACTGATGCATGTGGGGAGTGAAACTGCTGAAAACCTAAATTTTACTCTGATAAAAAAGGCGTCAGAACACACACCGCATCTCAGTTTGCTGTGTATGAAGCTGTGCACTTGCAGAGCATTCAGATTCAGAGTCCATGCTGAGCTCCAATAGTGGACACGTGAGGATCAGCAATGGATCATGAAGCAATGGAATCATAGTTTTCTTTGCCATCATGTGGACAGTTGGGTATGTCTTTCACCTGGAGAAAAGATGGAAGTGGGAGGGGAATAGCTTGAGCTGGTGGAGGCAGTGTGATGCTCTGAACAGTGTTCTGCATGGAAACCTTGGGTCTTGCATTCATATGGATGGTTATGGATGATTTAGACGCCTACCTAAATACTGCTGCAGACCAGCTACGTCCCTTCATGGCAGCTGTTTACCCTGATGGCTTCTCTCTGCAGAATACCCTGCCACACTGTAAAAACCTTTCAGATATAGTATGTAGTTCACAGTGTTGAACGGGCTTCAAATTCCTCAGATCAGTCTGTGGGAGGTTCTCAAAATACAAGTCCAATCCGTAGAGGCTCTAACCTCACAACTTCAAGGACTTACAGGACATCCTGTGAACATCTTGGCTGTCGAGTCCAGACGTCCACCAATCAAAGGAGACGTGGAAATGTTTCCAGTCTTTTTGGACAAGTTTTTGTCAGTTGGGACACATTCTAGGTCTTGCATTTTTTTTTTTTTTTTTTACAAGATTTGAATCACTTGTGGACAGTTTCAAGTCATTTTGTGCAAGTTTTTGTCACTTCGGACATATTTTGAGTGATTTTGTACAAGTTTTGAGCCACGTTTGACAAGTTTCAAGTCATTTTGTACAAGTTCTGAGTCACTTTTGGACAGCTTGAAGTCATTTTATGAAAGTTTTTGTCAGTTCGGACACATTCGGAGTCATTTTGTAACGGCACGTTTGACCAGTTTCAAGTCATTTTGTACTGGTTTTTGTCACATTGGAAAATTTTTTTTTTTTTTTTTTACAAATTTTGAGCCACTTTTGGCAAGTTTCAAGTAAACTTTGTGCACATCTTTGTCATTTAAGAAAAATTGGGAGTCATTTTATACAAGTTTTCACTACTTTTAACTACTTTTTTAAACATTTTTTTTAAACAAGCTTTAAGCTATTTTGGACCAATTTGAAGTCATTTTAGTACAAGATTTGTCACTCAGGACAAATTCTCAGTCATTTTGTACAGGTTTTGAGCCACTTTTGGACAGTTTCAAGTCATTCTCTACAAGTTTTTAATCACTTTGAACAAATTCTGAGTAATTTTGTACAAATTTAAAGGAAAGTGTATCCTTTAAGTCACATTGCATTCATTTACTTTGTCAAATCTTTTTTTTTAAATGTTCTGTCCTTCTTGCAGTTTATGAAACACACAAGACATTTTATTTCATAGAATGCAAAACAACATTTTGGTAATCCTCTGAAAGCAGCAGCATTATGAGCACAATAAATATATATGAAAGTATTGCATTTGCCAAACAAAGAATTAAACTATGTTCCTGAAGAGGCTGACAGATACTGTAGCAGGTATATAACAAGAAAACACACAGAAGAGCAATAATAGCGGAATGCCTTATGCACGAATATGGAAAAATATTGTTTTATCACTGACAAGAGATGAATAATAGATGATGTATATGTTCAGATTATTTGTAGTCATAACTCTGCAGCAATAAGTGTGCAAACTATAAATAAATCACACACCTTATACTGTTAGTTACAAGCTGAAGCCACGCTGCAGCACATGAATCACCCTCATGTAAGTCCCAGTGATCCTCTGAACATCATTTATTCTCACATTTACCTCTGATGGATTATTATGTTTTGCAAATGTAGGAGCATCTTCTTGCACTGGAATCTTATGTACAGAGAGCTTACAAAGTATTTACTTTTGGAGTTAGTTTTTCTTCCGTCCCACAAACCCTGTTTACAAATGGGCCAGAAGGTGATCCGAACCAGGACTTTGCACAAGGACACAGAGCAGCCAAACCAGTGGAGGAACAGCAGCCGGCGAAGGCTTGTAAAAACTCAAATTTGGTTTCCTCTTGCATAATCGAATCCCACTATTCCATAATACAAACTGATTCTAATTATTGCATATTTTAATGAGCTTGCAAGCCTGATAGTAAACACGTAGGGAATTGCAGCAGAGGAAAAATAGTCTCCGTGTGTTTTATCTCACAGTCTGTAAATAGCAATTAATATTTAAAACTACACCTATTCTTTTGTAATTAAGAATCATTGCACGTTATTCTTTTTTTTATTGACTGACACCTTCACTGTGAGGTTTATTGAGACATGAAAGAATGATGGTCTACGTCTTGTTCAGACACAAATGTGCACTTTTGCAGGGGAAATGAACACAGTTATTTCAGAGAGGAACATGTTTTTGTTACATCTGTTATCCAGTTTGGGGTTAAATCAAGTTATTTATGAAACAAGTTTGTGCCAAAAATAGGACTAAAATAACAAAATATATGAATATTTGTGAATTTTAATCCTATTGTGCTATCCTAATTTCTCATCCTGCTGTTTTCATGTCTGCAGCTGCTCGAACATGTGAATTCAACAACTGAAAAAGTGGTGAATCTCCGAAATAAATCCAACTTAGAGAATCCTCACAGTTACTCGGGAACTCTCTCTGCTTCTACATTAAATCCTGCTTCACCTTTGGGAAATTCAAATCAAGATTAAAGTCTCATTTCTTTTACTTCTTCCAGGAGCTGCTCTAGTCATGTCCACTGTACATTTCTTTTCATCTGCCTGCTGCTTTTTACTCGTCTGATTTTACTCAGTTTTCTCCTTTGCTCTTTGTAAAATTACTCTTTTCTTATAGTTTTACCTCTTTTTTAAATCTGATAAATTTACTTAAGCTCTCGAAATGGTTGTCTACATATGTTTGCACTCAGACTTTATAGATTATTTTCACTCCTTTCATGCATCTATAAACAACATTGCACATTATTAACTTAATGTTTTCTTTCAAGTACATTCAATTGGCCCAACCTAATGTACCTGATGAGTAAACTTAACTTGTTAAAGTTGCTTCAGCTTTTTTTTAAAGGGTTAAGACCAACTGATTTTATAAAAGTAAATATTAAACAGTCCACAATATTTTGATTTCTCTTTTGGGTAGATCTGCACTGACTGGTCTTCCTTAGTGGCCCGGATATTTGAAACAGTGTGACAGAATCCAAACTTGATTTTTAGGAAATGAATTTGAATCAGTGTAAAATTTAAATTTCAAAACCAAATTTGAACTTTCCACTTTTGCAAAAAAAAAAAAAAAAAAAAAAACATAAGGAGTTTAAATTTTAGTAAGGAAGGCTCAAATAAAATTTCTAAACTAAATTCAGTTTTAAAAACACGCATTCAGTTTTAGGTCTATTGGAGCACAGTTTCGATCTAATAAAATAGAATTATTATTATTATTAACAAATCTTTCAAGTTGAGAAATTCAGGTTCTAATTATGGAATTCAAGCTTAAAATTTCTAAAAAATATATAAATCTGTGGCACAAATTTCTGAGTGAATATATAAAAACAGTTTATTGCCAAACAAAAAGTGTCTAATGTTGAAATACATCCGCTGAGTGTTTTGCCCCATGTTCATTCAGTGACTTTGTTTGTTGTTGTTTATTTCTAATATTTAAATTAGTCAGATAAATTTGAATAATGCATAACATTGCAGTGTCTCATCGACAATATTTTATGTTTTCAGGTTCGTGTTAATCTTGTTTATCTTCAGGAAAGCACCTCTGCTTAATGCCTGTTGGTGAATTTTACTAAATAAATAACTGACTTGACAACTTTTAGTCGCCATCTGAAAGCACAAGCAAAAAGCTCAGTGTAAATGAAGAAAATTCATCCATTCGTGAATTCATTAAGCCCACAAACAGCTGGGTGGCGTATCTGGAAAATGCAGCGTTTTCAGTGGACTTAATGCTTACTGCACAATTGTCAGGTTGCTGCCACTGGTGTTTTCGGAAGTAGCCTAATGAGGATGTCACATGTAAGTGCAATCTCTGCAATCCTTAATGTATTTTTGCCATCAAATATTGATGCTCGGCTCTCCACTTGTGGGTATGAAGCAGACATATATGATGCTTTACCGTCGTGCTTTGAAGTGGAGGCTAGCGGTTGTTAAAATGTAGATGCGTGGCAAATAGTGAAACGTTAATCAGGATTATGTCACTGCAAAAAAAAATAGTGTATTAAATGAGTAGTTAAATGAGTAGTCAGCTGTTTGGCTCTGCAGCTCCGGATGAAGGACGGTTTGAGCTGCTGTGGTGTTCACAGATCTATCAGGAGTACAGTGTCTGTGAAGCTGACAGTGAATTCCCTCCTCCACTCACAGCTCCCACTGTGCTCCAGAGGAGATTCAGTCATCGCAGTGTTACCTTTGAACATGATGTGTTTTCATTTATTTACGTCGCATAAACTTGCCTCCCTGATGGAAACTCACTAATCTCCAAAATAACAAAAACAGGTACAAACACTGTTGCAGTGGCTCTCGTAGATGAAGCAGCTAAAGCCCGTTATGACTGCTCTGGTTGCATATTGGTGTCATTTAGAAGTCACATTAATTTGCAATTACCCAACAACAAAAGCAGTTTATTCTGTGGGTCCATCCACAGTCAGGTCACAGGTTAAACGCTGCTCATTCTTCCATTAGGTAGGGATTTCCAGCTAAAGGACGCTTTACTGTGGCTGTTTGTGGACACACAGACTTGTTGTGAACCCACACTGATGAGTTCAGGAAGAGAAAAACAACAATAAACTCCACTAATGTCTGCAAACAGAACACAACTGTGGACTGTTTATTTCAAAAAGCACTTTGGACTTGAGTGGTAAATATCATTTTTCAGGAAAAGCATTAGCTTTCATATTGTGCGGGCTAATTTTTGCGTGCTGCAACATCTCGTCCTTCCATTTCCACCATTTCCCTTCCTGCTCTGTTGATGCTCCTGCAGATATATAAAAAGTGGGAGCTACTGTAGATATTCTGAGAAAGACATAAGTAGAGGGCAAGTATTAATGCAGCAGTAACTTCCTCCCCAACAGCCACATCAGAGATTTGGAGTCTAATGATTTCTGCTGCAGCAGAATAATAGGATCTTTCTTCATGCCACCCTTTGAAGTCGAAGAGTCAGATCATCAGGGTAAAGACTGCCACTTATGATGTGCCTTTGTGCAAATGAGTCACATTAGTTTGATAAATCGAGGGCCTCCAACACGTCGTTCTAATGCTACCTGTAGCTCCCCACCTGTTTTATAGGAGCTCATCTAAAGCTTTGGAGGAAACACTATGTACAAACTACAGCTTCCATGAAAAACATTCCATTTCTTTCGATTAATCTGAATGATTCATTCATTTTTTCCACTTTTGAGTTGGTGTTATTATTAAACTTGTAGCTTTATGAGTGTATTTGGCAGCTATAAGGACAAAACATGTTAAAAATCTCCCTCCTCTAATGAACAGACTCCACACATAGTGATTTTGTCTTTGCCACCGGTGCATCTTCTAGAACACCTCCTGTGTTTTCTCTTTAGGTGCACTGTGCTGCTGTGGTCTGCCATCCAAACTCTGCACAGTGTACAAACCCCCTTTTTGTTCTGTGATCATTTGAAGTATTCCCAGACTTTGGAAGCCTTTGCTCTTTGAAAACTTTTTCACCGAAACTGAGCCGGACTCTGCTGCTGCAGTGACCAGAGGCAAAAAACCACCGAGGTCATGACGCAGCAGCTGCAGAGTGGTACAAAAGAAATTCTATAATGAATTGAAGCATTTTGAAAAAATATTCAAAATCCATGCATTGGTTTAAAACTTTTATTTGAATGCATTTTCACCGATTATGACAAATAATGGCAGCAGCTCTAACACAAACCATAATTCATGACACTAACATGAAACACAACTTCACTTCAACCTGCGCTGACTGTAATCCAATTCAAAAATAGATCTTGCCCCCATTTCTGACACCAAATGATTGTCAATCAAACGAGTTCAAGTTTGTTTATTTCACGTGCAGTAATGTTCGCATCAAGCTAATTTAGCTCATTAATAACATTGCCACCGTACTGGCTTTGTGCCAGTTTAGCGCTGCTCCCTTTCACCTGGAGAAGTTTATATTTTCACATGTGAATATAGGTGTAGATTTCAGAGAGGAGGAAGCAGAAACATATGCCTCAAAATTTAGAACATTTTCAACATCCACAGTCTCCACCCTCTTTCTGACCCTCTGACACTGGTTAAAGAATCACTCAAATCTTGTCCTGAAGTAAAAAAAAAAAGGTTACTGCTATGTAGAAATACATGCTTAAAAAAAAAAAATTCAGATTTTTAGTTAGGCAAAAGTAGAGTTTGGATGCACTTTCTGGTGCTACTCGGACATGTCATCAGTGAAGAACCCAGGGTCATAGTTTGTATCTTCACACACCTTTGCCCAGGCGACACAATCAGGGTTGATCAGTCCCCAGTTTACGTCCAAGTGGTGAGTAGCTCCACGGATCCCCCCTACAATCCACAGCCACTGTGAGGTCCTCTCTGCAGCCTCTAGGATATTCCTGATGGCCCTCTTCACTTGCAGTCCTTTTACTCCAAAGAGTTTGAGGGTTCGCAGAAGTGAATGGCCAGTAAAGCCTCGGCACCCAACCTCGGCTGGCTCACAGCAGGCTTTCCAGCCGTTGTTCTGGCACTCTGTGCTGAGCTACTTAGCCCTGTTACGCTCGTGGGCCTCTTCAGTCCAGTCTTCCCAGGATACAATCAGTTCCAGGCTAACCAGTTGCTTGGTAAAAAGTATCATAATATGTAACAGCATCAAAATATTCAAAGTGAAATTACTCCTTATCCAGAATAATGGATTTCAGTATAATGGGTAATATATGGCTGAATTAAAATTATTGATGCATTCATGTGGGTAAAGGTAAAGCTGATGTAGTATTTATCCCTAGTTAGAACAATGGGATTCATTTGATAATTCTATGCTAGACTGGGCAGCACTGGGGACTGGTGGTTATCACTGTTGACTCACAGCTAGATGATCATCGGTTCGCGTCCCGGCCTGAGATCCTTCTGTGTGGAGTTTGCATGTTCTCCCTGTGCATGTGTGGGTTTTCACGGTCCAAAGACGTGTTGAGGCTAAGTGGTGATTTTAAATTGTTTCTGTGTGTAGCCCTATGACAGAGGTGATCTGTCCAGGGTGTCTCCTGCCTTCACCCTAAGTCAGCTTGGATGGATTCCAGCTCCCCCGCAATCTTAAGGACTAAGCGGAGTATAGATAACAGATGGATGCAGATTTTGTACTATTAATATGAATGTGCAAAGCAACCACTAGTTAAAGTTATCTTATAAACACAGTGGAGTAGAATGTACAATAATTCCCTCTAAAGTTATAGTCGGGGAGTGGAAGCATTAAGCATGTTCAATTATAATTTTTCACTTTACTTTGAAGCAGTTGCCTTTAACCAGCTGCAGGGACCTACAATGGCTCACCATACTGGATAGAAAATAGCAAAAAAGTTTTTAGTGTTAAACAGTATTCAAAAACCAATTCACACTTGGTTCACGCTTGTTTCATACTTGCAGAATGTATTTGTGCATATGGAGCAGAGATGCTTCCTCACAGGTAAGATTTTCCACTATTCTTTGCAATTATATCAGATACACGTATCTCTTTTTTATGTGCACAAGTTTCTAGACAAATTAAATGTCATTAAATTTGCTAGAATGTTACTAATAGACAACTGAGTCTCAAACAAAGGCAGGTCTTTTTCCATCAGCACTGGGTCTTTTTTACTCGATGAATATGAATTATGAGCTCATACAAGCACTGAATCTATTGTGCAAAATGTAATTACATCCGTATATATATCCAATTTATTTTGAATTCTCACCTGGTGCCTGGATTTTATATTTTGCTTCGCATAACCCTCCAGGCATCAATTTAAGAAAGTTACCCAGACATCTTTGAGGACATAAATGTCCTTATCAAAGAAACGGACATAAAAGCATTACAAATTATTATCATGCCCCACTTTTAGTCAAAAAGTTAGATTTTTAATTAACATTGGTTTTGATTATAACTACCAGGTATTAATGTTTTAGTTTGTGTTCAGTTTTATGCAAAAAACACAAAACTTATTTTCCATATAAAAAGTGGGTAAGTAGATTTGTTTTTTTATCACAGTCTGGGATGTCTCGGGGATTAGCAGTGACATTGATTTTGAAGGATTCTTTTGTGCAGTTTCAGATTGTTGAGTCTTTTTATTCATACTTTTTATTAATTTTATTTTCCACTTGTTTCATTTTGTAACATGCAACTTTAGGGACATTTTCTTTCTTTTCATGTTTGATTTTTGCTTAATAATTCTGGCAGTGTTAATACATATAACAACAAATTTGGCAAAGGTGTGTTTTTTGGTTGAACTTTGCAATTTCAGATTTTGTTCCCATTCAACTTGAAACTGTCACTGGCAGGTCTTTCTGGTCCTTTGACTTTATTTACTGTAAAAAAAAAAAATGTAAAAAAAAACAAAAAAACAACAACTTATGAGCCCAAAATAATGCAATATATTGTGGAAAACATAATTAGACCCATATATATTCTATAATATGTTGAAGTAAGTGTTTTCTTTTACATAAATAAAGACATTTCCACTATAAACTGATGGAGAAAAGTCACAAGCTGGTGGATAAAAGTTCACTAGAATGCAGGAAATTAAGTGTTTGATGGTCAAACTTTCACGGACACTAAACGGTGCCTATTTTTGAGAATGCATTAAAACCTTAACGTAAATAGAGCACAACTAATTTCTGTACATTCCACAGGCCTCCGAAAAATGTTGGCAAAAATGCAACAATTTCTCCTTACCATAGACCATTTTGCAAAAAACAAATAATCATGTAACAAATAATAAACTGAGAAGGTCCTCTTTCCACAAGTGTCTGTGCTGCAAGTGTTCAGCTGGCCAAAAATAAATAAAGAAAAAGCAACCTTGAGTGCCACTTCAGCACAAACCTACTGAGGTATTACTGGAGGTAGCAGGACATGAATGATAAAGGTGAGCGACCTAAAAAACAAATACCAGCAGTCTAAAACTCCCCAAACCAAAGAGGAAGGCCAAGGCAGCAGCGGAAGCTCCGTTTGAAGACGTACGTATGCTCAGAAATCTTTCACCGATGCCAAGAGAGCAAAGGAAGAAAATGTCTGCTTTATGTTTTTGTGAAGCAACATAACTAAAAATAATAGACATGAGCAGCTCTCAGCGATAATAAGAGATGAGACCTCTGCTTTAAAGAAACTCCATGTGGAATACCCGTTTTCATCTCCCAACCTTTGTGTTGTTTTTTTGCCTCAGTTTTGTTTGTTGTCATGTAAATTTACATTCCTTTACATGTGAATCCAGTGTTTCTAGGCAATAATTTAAACTATGGATGTTTATTTTTTCTTCCAAGTGTATTCAATAGGGAGACTCTTGAAAGATTTTTTGCACCATCTTCATTAGTCGAAGGAATAATTGCTAAGCTCACTGTGAAAAATGGCTGTGAATAATTACAACATGATGCATTGCATTTGTAAATGATTGTTTTCAACACAAAATGTAAGATGCAGGTTTCTTTTAATGCATCTGCTTCTTGATGTGGTTAAGACGCATCACTAATCACCTGCACACGCAGTTCACTGATGATTATCATTTGCAAAACATTGCTCACTTGAAATGACATCAAGTTGCAAATGGACCAAGAAGCCTGAATAGGTAAGTATTCTAATACCACTAATAATAACACTTTTAAAAATTCAACAGCAAATTACATTACAGGAGTTTATCACCAGTTGGTGACACTTTTGTGGTTTCTTTGCTTAGCTGTGGGTCAACTGGTAACTTCACAGCTTCTTCAGTATTTCACAAATGCAGTTAAATCCTACTTTAACTATTTGCAGTGCTTTATCTTCCTCATGCTGCAGTAACTCATGTTTGCTCCACTCACCGACTGAGTAGCGTCCCGCACGACATTGCTTACCTAAAAGACAGCAGTCGCATCACCAAGTTCTCCAAACACTTGATCAAACCGAGAGGCTACTGGACCCCTGTAATGCTACAGCTTCTGCAATCCCAAAGGCAAAGGGTCATGGACATTTAGAAAACTGTAGAGATGAACTGCACTGCATGTAAACAAGACAACTACAGCTCTTCATAATTAGCAAGTTTGCACTACACAGAAGTGAAATATTAATGGAAGTGAGCATTTTGCTGCTATGGTTTGAGTTCACAAGTCTCCTTAGAGAGAAGCATCCCTGCAAATCAATACAAAGTTGTTCTGAGAGATCACCTTTGTACTATGAGGAAACATTTCTATCTTGATCGAGCACAAGGGGCCACTGAAAGGTCGATAAACCCAATGCGAAAGTTATGTTATTGTCTTAATCACCAGATCTCAACCCAGCTAAACGACCACCGGCACCATCAAAACACCAAATCAGGGAATATCTTTTAAAAGATTCGAGTTCCATTTATGACAGTAGAGTTTTTATGACTTGGAGAATCAACCCAGATGTAGAATGAAGACGTTCCACCAGCAATTGGTGTGTCATCATCTTAGTTGGTTGGTTTTTCTTTTACTTCATCACATTTCTGCATCATCACCAGTAGACCTCCTTGATGTGAGCACTGGATTCTCTTTCTATCACCTCAGAAACATCTTCAGACTCTGATCCTCATTCTCACACTTTATTAAGATTCTTACCCAAACGGCCATTATCTCCTGTCTGGGTTCGTGCAATGGGGTTCTGCTCAGGTTGTTGAACTCAGTTGGAATCCTTGGACATGGGTCTGCTCACCATCCCCCACATTAACCAGCAGACCTTTGGGTGAAACTGTTGACATTATAAAGGCGACACTCACCACCTAAAGAATACTGACAAGAAATCTGTGGGAGAATTCAGCAACACCAAAGATAGTAGTTGTTTGACATATGTCCCACTTCAGAATAACAGTTTTCTGCTTCATAACATCCAGCCAAGAGTTTTGTTGCACTGATGTAAGCGTTGTGCTGTGAAACTGTGTTCAGGTTTAGGACTGACGATTCTTTACATGCAATGTTTATGCCTCAGTGAGTAAAAAAAAATTCCAGTTTTAGCTTTCTCTGCATTAATTTAGGTAGGAGTCTGGTGTTAAAAGCCTGAAATCACTGCTTCAAAGCATACTAAGATGGTGAGACTTACTTATAAAGACTTTGACAGATCCTCCAGATAGATTTGCAATGCCACATCTATCGTGACTCTGAATAAACTTCTTTAAACTAGCTTTACATCAAGGCCTGCGGTCTTACACACGTGGACAAAATTGTTGGTACCCCTCAGTTAAAGAAGGAAAAACCCACAATTCTCACTGAAATCACTTGAAACTCACAAAAGTAACAATAAATAAAAATTTATTGAAAATTAAATAATCAAAAACAGCCATTACTTTTGAATTGTTGATTAACATAATTATTTAAAAAAACAAACTAATGAAACAGGCCTGGACAAAAATGATGGTACCTCTATAAAAGATTGAAAACTATTTGACCAGAGTGACATGATTAACTCAGGTGTGTCATTTAATTGACATCACAGGTGTTTCCAAACTCATAATCAGTCAGTCTGCCTATTTAAAGGGAGACAAGTAGTCACCCTGCTGTTTGGTGAAAAGGTGTGTACCACACTGGACATGGACAACAGAAAGCGAAGGAGAGAATTGTCCCAGGACATCCGAAAAAAAATGATAGACAAACATCTTAAAGGTAAAGGCTATAAGACCATCTCTAAACAGCTTGAAGTTCCTGTGACAACAGTGGCTCATATTATTCAGAAGTTCAAGACCCACAGGACAGTAGCCAACCTCCCTGGACGTGGCCGCAAGAGGAAAATTGATGACAAATTGAAGAGACGGATCGTTGGAATTGTATCCAAAGAGCCCAGAGCAACCTCCAAAGAAATTAAAGGTGAACTCCAAGGCCAAGGTACATCAGTGTCAGATCGCACCATTCGTCGTTGTTTGAGCCAAAGTGGACTTCATGGGAGACGACCAAGGAGGACACCACTGCTGAAAAAAACTCATAAAAAAGCCAGACTGGAATTTGCAAAAATGCATGTTGACAAGCCACAAAGCTTCTGGGAGAATGTGCTTTGGACAGATGAGACCAAACTGGAGCTTTTTGGTAAGGCACATCAACTCTATGTTCGTAGACTCAAAAACCAAGCATACGAAGAAAAGAACACTGTCCCTACGGTGAAACATGGAGGAGGCTCAGTAATGTTTTGGGGCTGCTTTGCTGCATCTGGCACAGGGTGTCTTGAAAGTGTGCAAGGTACGATGAAATCTGAAGACTATCAAGGCATTCTGGAGAGAAATGTGCTGCCGAGTGTCAGAAAGCTTGGTCTCAGTCGCAGGTCATGGGTCTTCCAACAGGACAACGATCCAAAACACACAGCCAAAAACACCCAAGAATGGCTGAGAGAAAAGCGTTGGACTATTCTAAAGTGGCCTTCTATGAGCCCAGATCTGAATCCCATTGAACATATGTGGAAGGAGCTGAAACATGCCATTTGGAGAAGACACCCATCAAACCTGAGACAACTGGAGCTGTTTGCTCATGAGGAGTGGGCCAAAATACCTGTTGACAGCTGCAGAACGCTCACTGACAAATACAGAAATCGTTTAATTGCAGTGATTGCCTCAAAAGGTTGTGCAACAAAATATTAAGTTATGGGTACCATCATTTTTGTCCAGCCCTATTTCATTAGTTTGTTTTTTAAAATAATTATGTTAATCAACAATTCAAAAGTGATGGCTGATTTTGATTATTTAATTTTCAATAAATTTTTATTTATTGTTACTTTTGTGAGTTTCAAGTGATTTCAGTGAGAATTGTGGGTTTTTCCTTCTTTAACTGAGGGGTACCAACAATTTTGTCCACGTGTGTAGCTAATGCTGTCTCCGCTGCAAGAACTGCCACTATTATTTTCAGATCTTATGTAATTTGTTCTGTCTCTCTCTAAACATATGAAATGACCTTGGTTCCTTTGAAAGGAGCTATGGAAATCCAAGTTTTTATTGTTTTTATTCTTAAAAACAACCTAAACAACTACAAGAATCTACACAGAGGACATAAACAACTGTTTCTCACACACAGTGGCAATGTTGTTTTGTAAGACCCACAATAATGTGGGAAATATGAATGGACAGATACCCAAAGAGTCCACGTGTTTCTTTATAGTTTGAGTTCATTATTAACTTGTTTTTAATCTAAAGTACAGTGTGCTCATTTGCACTTGCAATTGTACTGTTTTAGTAGGTTAATTTGTGGTTAAAATGAATAAAGCTCACACAGGCACTTTGGCCAGCTTAGGAGTCCCCCTAGGTGACTTTCCATGACTGGAATTTGAAACAGGCGCGAGGTGGTGTGAATTTTTACAGTTTTGCGGCTCCTGGATCTGTCCTTTTAGCCTTTTTGTTTGCATAGCTGTGACTGTGATGTTAACTCAGACTCACACAACAAGAAATAGCATTTACTGGATGCAAGTCCAGTTCTATGAGCACAAAGGAAGTAGAACTATGGAGACTTGCTATATTAGTCTATAAGGTGAATTTTACAATGAAGACGGTGATATTTGAAAGGAAACAACTGACTCAGCTCGAGCTTTAAGACGTGTAGCTGTCCTCACAAAGTTTAACGAATTAGCATTAAGACCTTCACAGTAATGTCTCAGGGTCGCATAGAACTACCTCATTTTTTCTTCCTCGGAAATAGCTCCAGTCGAGTTTCTACAGGGACATCTCTTGTGGTTGAAACACACACTAAATAGCGTGCAAGTTCCTGCAAGTCAAAGCAGCCTTATGTAACTTTCAGTTGACCTCCACAGCCTGCAGCATGGCCATGTTATGCTAATGGGCTTGTGTTTATGTGGTTTCAGGTGAGCAAATGTGGTGAAAAAAAACATAAAAGTAGCAACACAGAAGTATGTGTAAGAACTACAGACTGTTGCTAACAGACAGAATTTCCCTCTGGGGATTAATAAAGTCATGCTAAGGCTACTGCAAACATGACATTTGTACTGGAGATTTGCAAGAGCATGTTGTGCAAAATGGCATGCCACCTAGCAGTTCTCTGAAAAGGCAACCACCTAATAGTCTGCTAGAATACTAGTTGAGTGAATGTGCAAAAAGCTGTCAGTATGAGTTTCCATCCATCCATTCTCTATACACCGCTTTATCCTCACTAGGGTAGCGGGGGGTGCTGGAGCCTATCTCAGCTGACTTGGGTGAAGGCAGGTGACACCCTGGACAGGTCGCCAGTCTGCCGCAGGGCTACATATACAGACAAACAATCACACTCACACTCACAGGCAATTTAGAGTAATCAATTCACCTCAGCATATTTTTGGACTGTGGGAGGAAGCCGGAGTACCCGGGGAAAACCCACGCATGCACAGGGAGAACATGCAAACTCCACGCAGAAAGAACACAGGCCGGGATTTGAACCGGGGATCTTCTTGCTGCAAGGCGAAAGTGCTAACCACTACGGACTGTGCAGCCCTTCAGTATGAGTTTGTTTTGAAGATTATGGTGCAAACAGACACTTTATGTTTCATACAAGTTTAAGGTTGAACGTGAGTATTTGTAGTCAGTCACAAGACCCCAACAGTACGCAGGATGCTGCTACATCATGATAACAAAAATAATTGATAAACACATACTTTTAAGGTTGTTGGTAGAGGTACGGACCCGTACCCGTAGCCTGTGGACTACGGATACGGCACTTTCCATTTGCCAATCAGATACGCGAGATCTGGTCACGTGACTCCCGGTAGACGCTAGCTGTACGGACCCGTAGCATCGGTACGACAGGTACGGACCCTAAACCTGACCCTAACACTAACCCTAACCTTAACCTTTGCTTACCTTTCAACAGTTTGCAGTGGTTAGCAGCTTCTTGACTCGCGAGACTCGCGTACGGGTCCGTATCTGTCTGGCAAATGGAAAGTGCTGTACCCGTAGCCTGTGGGCTACGGATACGGACCCGTATCCGTAGACACTACCTACTTTTAATACTGAACCTTTCAAGTCTGGAGTTGCAAGGTGCTTCACAAAAAATAAACAATGACAGCATCCTCCATGCTCTTCAACCGAAATCAACACTTAATTAAAGCTGCTGTCCGGAGTTTCCGTTTGTTTTCAATTTATGTATCATTTTTTAACAAAGCTTAAATGTGTTAGTCTAGTTCGATACTATAATATAAAGTTAGTATAACGCGATATGAAAATTTATTCCTGAGCTCAGCCTTCCTCTCATAGACCCCCATGTTATTCCAAAAAGCGCCGGTCGCTGCCGACCAATCAAGTTCGAGCTTCAGCTTTGTCATGCTGTCAATCAACGGTTACGCGCACAGCAAGCAAGCCCATGCAGAGGAGGGCGAGCTACGCACTACGCAACCGCGCGCACATTTGTTTTGCTTGTGGAGGAGAGAGCATCAGGGCTCAGCAACTTCCAGAAAAGTTACCAATCCCACGGCTTGTCAGGCCAAGAGACTGCAGGACGTTTTTTGGCTCGGGGTGCTCGTGTCGCTCCCCGACCACGGCCTCCATAGCCCGGCTGACGGCTTCGTTTAGATGCCCGATCTCTGGAGGAAGATGTTGGGGCGTCTGGGACATACTCTTCGTCAGAGGAGTCATGCAATTCTGAACTCTAGATAGAAATAAATAAACAATGTAACACATATACACGCGTAAATGCACTAAGTTTGATAAACAACGTCATCGAGAGGGATACACGAGTGTAATCACATATTGAAACTTTACTTGTTCGTCCTAGCAGATTCATGTTATTTTGGTATTAGGACAAGTTAGACTCAATACAGAAGTCTAACGTATTTCCTTTATTATTTACTAAATGTACTAAATGCAGAAGAGGGGAAAACAGCAAAACAGGCAAGATACTGCAGCACTCCGGGCACTCCTCTCATGTACTGCGCGCGTGCACAAATAAAGGTGCAAAATCAGAGGGACGGAGGGTAGGACCACCAGTGTTTTGGGAGACGCTGCGATTCAAACTCCGGACAGCAGCTTTAAAGCTGCAAGCAGCGTTTAATGGGTCCTCTCATCCTTGCTGGTCAACAAATCCTAACATGTCCACTAGGTGGCGCTGCGATTGAGAGTGCATTTCGGCCTATGAAAGTGACGAGGGATGGACTCTGATCACACATGTAAAGTTTAAGGCAGATTGGAGCATGTACAAACCAGTTACACAACATTTCCTGTGTCATGGCGAATTGTCGAAATTATGCCACCTGCCCGTTTCCACACCCTCATACCTTGCAGAGCATTTTGATAACTTTTGATCACCCATGTCGGGTGTACATCTTGGCCAAATCTGAGCTCTGTTGGGGTTACCCTGTTTGAGTTTATACCTTTTGAAAACGAGCAAAAATTTATACAAAATCATCTAAAATATGACACATAATTCAAAATGACCGACTTCCTGTGGTGTTTTGGGCATGGTTTTCAATTAAATTTTTGTGCGTCTTGATGAGTTATATGTGCTTACCAAATTTCATAGTTGTAGATGACACGTGCAGGCCATAGCTCCTGTTTGAAATTTTCCAGGGGGGCCACTATTGAGGCATTTTGTGTCACACCTATGCAAACCCCCCAAAATATCACATTTTTTTCTGTGTCCTAAAGTGTTTATAAATTTTCACGAGTTTTTGAGTATTTTTAGGCTTTCAAATTTGAGATTGTTTTGCCGGGCAAAAAATAATGAGAAAACCCATGTGTTTCAATTTGCCATCTTATGGTTGCTCAAAGATGACTCTCTGCTCCTGGATTTTACATCGGACCAACATGGCTGCTTTCTCTTTTATTACAAAAACAGTTTGACAAAGCGTGCTTCTGAAGACAACTGAGGTGAGAAATCATGTCATGCAGCTACTAAATCTGTCCCCGTTTAAGACTAATGCCGGTTTAAAAGTTTAGAGAGGCGTCAGATCCACACTTGACGCTCCTAATTTGCGTCAAGTAGCAGAGACCTTAACTTTATGCAGATGAGGAGAAAGCAACATGGCACCGCATCTCTTAAAAAGTAACGCAATGCTCCTATAATGCATTGCAGGGCGTTTCACATAGGACAATGAACAGGATGCACTGAAGTGACAGATCCTGTGGATACGCACCATTAGTAAAGACAATAAAACGCTAAAAATGGCAACACTAGAAAAGACACTGAATATTATAGAAAAGCCTGTCTGCACAGGTTTTTGAAAGCTTTTTAAACCGAGACACTGACTCAGCTGTTCTGACAGTCAGGGGGAGGTTGTTCCAGACTGTTGGGGCTGAAACGGTAAAAGCAAGCTCCCCCATTGTTTGATGTCTTGAGTGTGGATTTTACACAGCAACTGATTCTCTGGTTTGAGGCGTTTATGTGCAGAATAAGGGGTTAAAAATTCTGTAACACAATGAGCAGACTGTGTAGAGATTGTGTACTTTCAGAGTGAAAGAGGAACAATTACTTGCTTTAACTTCTGCATGCCTGAGAGTCTCTTTGTGCCCAACAGTTTATTAAGCTTACTTTGTATATTTTAGTCTTTGCAGCATGACTTGCCTTGCCGAATGTTGGTTTCATTACATGGCATTAAACAAACAGAGACAGCAAAGAACAGCAAGACATGAGACACTCACTAGATGTCAGTGGTCTTGGATCATTAATAATGGCACAATCATGATCAACCACTAGCATGGATGTAATAACGAGCTAGAAGAAATGAAATTCAAATCTTCTGGTGTGTTTAACAGCGGGGATGTGCGCAAAAGACACATTTGTATTCTTGAGTCCAATGTGGCTTTACACACAGAGCACCAGACGGTCTCTCGAGTGTAAAAACCATTGCAGGCAAGCGGTATCTTTTTATTCTGATAATATAATTCCACATTCATATCATTTCTTGTGGTCTGGTAATAGAGATTGAATAGAAATGTGAGACAGCCTCCCACCGCTCCCTGCTTCCTCCCTACTGTCTTCCTTCAACATTTCAGTCCACTAGCATTAATTTAATGCTTCGTCTATCTAATATTGTAATCCTATAAAATTTTCTGCTATTGTAATTTTGCCCATCACTACCTCTCAGTCATGAATCGGAGACCCGGGAGTCTATATTCCCACAGACTCAAACTCCATCAGACTCTCTCTTTTTCATTTATACAACTGCAAACTTTGTGTCAGTGTGTGTGTGTGTGTCTCAGTGTGTGTGTGTGGAAACAGGAAGAAGGTTGAGGCTCGGCGTGTTGTGAATGATGCCTGATTCAATCCCAAGAGACGTAAAAGGGTGCATCTTAGGTGCACAACTGCACAGACAGGAAAGTGCACACACAAACATACAACACTTTCTCTGGCAGCGCTTCCTGTCTCTCGGGAAGTGGCTACATGAGAATAAGCGAGCGTGAGTGTTTGTGTGGATGGGAGGTTAAGGCTGAAATGGAGATATGGAGATATTCGACAGGAAGCAAGCCGGAGCACAAACCCAAAACTAGCTCAGGTACAGGCAACAGTGGCAAATTACTACATCACAGCTAGACACTCCTGGTTTTCGGGTGGATGAATTAACTGGATAGTGTCTCTTTTATATGGAAAATAGGCTGCAAATTACCACCTGAGATGAGCTTTGAGCCAGTGAGCCAGGATGCAGCCTCCCGACTTTTAATATGCATTAGATAACCTGATTTTGACATTTTATTAATAGAGAAAGTGTCAGCACAGAGATACAGAATTCTTTATTAAATCGCCATGGTGATTGTGTATCAAATGAAAAAAATGACACAATAATCTAATTTCTTCATGACGATGGCATATTAATGTATGTCAGAGTAGGAAGCTATTATTGCTCAGTGTGTATAGGCTGCCCGTGTCCTCGGGGGGAATCGATTGTGTGACATTGATCAGCAAAAACAGAGACAACTAAAGGTTTGCCTCAACAACAACAACTGCTAATTAAAATGAGCAATAAGTTGATCAAAAAGTCATATCCTCCTGAGACCCAGCCCATTCATTTGTGTCCTATTTACTGGACATTTGTTTTTGTTGTATATCTTTTGACTCATTTGAGCTACCCTTCTAAATCCTGATGGGTTTTATAGAGGACATCCTGACATTTCCAATGATATCTCGTGGGAAAATGGAAATTTTGTTTTCATGCTGAGACAAAATGGAGACAGCAGTAAAAATCGCCTGCCAGGATAGAGAAAAGTTAATCAAATATTATTAAGATATTGTTGTTGTACTTGTGGTAATCATATTTTCTTGTTTCTGAACTCTTCAGGAATTATAAATTGGGGTCAGAGTTCAGTTAAACTTTTGTTCAGGAGAAATAATAGCCCTTTTATGAATGTCAGCTGTTTTGGACATGAGAATGAATATATTTTCTATGCAAAGTAATGAATGTAATAAATAAATAGTTGTTTGCAACTATGTTTTATTCAGCCTCTTAAATTTTACACTATTGTTGTTTAATTTAGTTCCTTAAAGTTTCCTTAGAAAATGGAGTGGCATGGTTTTTTTTTTGTTTTTTTTTGTCAGGCTATTTTGATTTCATACTGTCGCTGTTTTTTTCACAGAAAAATCATTGTGTTGTCGACTACAGTAAACATGAGGTAAATTTAAAAAAAAAAAAATTTCAGCAGATTCCGAATGGAGTTGTTTTAGCTCCAAAAATTCAGGAGTAGAATTTCAGTAAAATTTTGAAAGATGTGTTTTTACTCGGTTCTCATGAGAATAAACACCCTCAAAAATGTCACTTATATTCTTCAGTGAGGATTAAATATTAATAAATACATTCTAATAAACGTTTCTGAAATAAAAACATACACTCCATCAATAATACCAAATCAGTAAAGCACAAAAATGTACATTTATATTATGCACTCTGTAATGTAATTCAAAACACCTATTCTCACAATGCAATTAAACGCATGGTTGCATAATAAAACAATCCCATTCAGTGATTTAAATAACCTATTTAAGTTGCAAACAATATTCGGATGGGGTGAGGTGATGTACGACTGTTGATAGTTGCATTGACTTAATATTATGTTTAATTTCAACTCAATTTTCTGCATTAGTTATTTTAAAACTACATTTAAGTTGAGGTAATTTAATGAAACTGACTTGACAACTTAATTTGTAGCTGTCCACTCCACTATCTTAACATACCAGGACAATTTTAGATGAATGAAAAACTTCATTTTGTAGAGGAAAAGCTAATTTCCATAATTCAGTGTGCCTAGTTCGTGGTTTGAACATAGTTTCATTAGAAGTTGTCATAACTCAAAAAGACAGATGTAAAATTGAGTAATTTCTTTAGAGTGCTAATCAAGCTATTGAAAAATTAGCATAGCTCAGGTAACCCAAGCAGTTATCAAGCAAAACAAACCATGTGAGAGCAAACAGTGAGTGACAGCTCCATTATGAGAACATTAGTTTGAGGACGACATTTAAAAAGCTGCTTTTACCGAGATACTTCATGCAGGAGAGAAACTCAGTATAAAAAACATCCACAGAGCAAACTTCAGCAAGCAAAGCACAGAAATCTTGTGGAGGATGACATATACCAGCCTCATAGATCAGAGCTTGTAAAGATCTTACCAGTGGTGCCGTTTTGCAGCTTTATTGATCCGAATTGTATGTTATTGTATAGGGATTGTTTTTGGTCAGTCCCTGCAGAAAGTGACCTTTTCATGCTATCATGATGCAAAATAATGAAAATATACACATACATTTTCATTTAAAGCAACAATAAGGTGCCTTTAAATCTTATATAGCCACACCGTTTGGGCTGCAGTCATTAATTTTCCGCTATAAAGGGAAATACACTCATTTGTATTTCTAGAAACCAATCACAGTCATATATGGAGCAGTGCTTGTACAGGATACAATAAGGCGTCCCTCTAAAACAGTGTCGGAGGAGTTGTTTTGGCGGAACTTTTGCATGCAGGATCCAAGTATACTTTATGATCCAAATCTTCACCAAAGCTTGCCGTTTTCAGCAGGAAGGTTGCTGTTGTTTCACCTAGCAATGGGGATATTAAAAAGTAGTCTGACTCAGTGACGTGAGCTTTGGGTATAAGTCATGCATTTCATATGTTACTGCTGTCAAAGTCTTCTTTGCTACAGGAAACAACAACAACCTCCACGCAGCAATTTGCACGCTACAAATGTCAAATTTTGCCATAGATTTGAATCATGCAGTGGAAAGCCTGCTTGGTTTATTTCAGTGAATTATCCATTTTAGTGACAGTCCAAATGATTCACCAAAACAGTTCCTCATCACTGTTTGCAGAGTTTGTCACTGCATTGTGGGGTTAGCACCACCAAAGTGTTGCGTCCTCTGCTACTTATTGTGGTTGGTAATGGACTTCGTACAGCCTCTGAATGTCTGAATGGCTTTTGGTGACCTTTTTGATTACAGCTGGCTGAAGACAGTCATCTGGAGCTCCAGACCTGCTAAGCCTTGGTTCTCCCAACTAGTCGGACTGGTCCGCCACCACAACGCCTCCTCCCACAAACCACACCTGAAGTGGATAAATCTCCAACCAAACTCTCAGTAGAGGCGGCTGGGATTTCATGTGACCAGTTTGCCCTGGTGCCTCTTTGTGACTTGTTTGAATTCTGGTGTGGTCCATTGGTTCTGTAGTCACTGACAGGTAACTAAAGTCATTTAGAGCTTCTGTTGGTGGCCGGTCATTCGGTGTGAAGCCTCCAGTCTTAGAGGAGACTGTGGCTCCTGTTAGAAGAAGACGAAGCTATTCCTAACATCAGTCTTTTGTGTAGTAAATGTATGTGTTCTGAGGCACCAGTTTTAGTTCATTCTGTGCACTGTTTGTATTAATTTCTATTGTCTGTGGTGGGTGTTGCTACTGTGATTCGGTTTGGCTATGAAGTATTGTCATTTTGTTTGTATTCAACTAGATTAGACACTCTGTTCGCCTGTGTTTGATTTTATTTTGTTTTTTGATTTGACAACATCCACCAGACAAATTTTGCTTTGATTGACCACTTTTAAGTTGAATTTGTTTCCTTGACTGCAGAAGAATATTGAGGTGCAGTCAGACCATTCTCTACCACCAACATACCTCTGTGGAGATAGGTGTGCCTACATGACTAGCTTTGTGAAATATCTTCATGTGGGGAGGCGAGCACATCATTAAAATGGCTCGCTTTGCTCCACAGTTCAAATCGCCATTTTCAGCCTGTAGTTTGCTGCTCGGAGGTTCTTCTTGTTGTTTCCCACAGTGAATGGTATTTTTAAAAACATAATAAGGAGATGGCGTAAGGGGAGGAGAATGCTGTGTGGAATGTGCAGCAGAAATGGCAGGCTAGGTGATATACTAGCAATAAACACTTCATTAATAGCAACAAGAAAATTGCAGGGATGCCTTGATCAAATCATTTTGCCTTCAATTTGATTGGAGCTATTTAGTGTCCGCTGATGCCAAGTCCCAATCCAATACCATTTTTCTTTATAATGAACTCTTAAAGTACATTAAATTTATTAAAATCAATCTAATGTTCATGCTTGCCAATTGAATAACTCTGCAATGCAGTCAGAAAAAAAATGCATTTCTGCATCCAAGCTGGCCCTTATGATATGTAGATGGCCGTGAACCTCGTTGTAAAGCTCTAGTAAGACACAGTCTAAAATGTAGCGTTAGAAGGTAGGATGTGCTATGGCTTCATGACCTCCAAAACATGGTGAAAACCTGTATTCTACAATTCTACAGTTTGATTTAGCAGATGTTTTCATTAAAAGTGACGTACATCTGAAAGTAAATACAGAGGCAAGGATCTAGTCAGGAGAAAACAGCCTGGATAAATGCCATACAACAAGTTCAAGTGTGATAGGGCCTTGGTGCCTTCAGGCAGTGTGGGAGGTAATGGGAATTATGATTATTTTCTTCTTTTTCCTTTTTGCAGGCTGTCAAGTGCAAAGGTGTTCAGTGTATTGTGTCACTGTTTAACACTGTAGCAACCCAAGGAGATGGCCTTTTTAGTGTTGAAAAGTATAGGACATCGTGGGGGTTTGCTCATAAAGGGGCACCATGACAAAGACTCCTGTGAAGCTTAGTGCTCTTTCAGGGAGATCAACTAGAATAGCATTTCTATACCCCAGGAGGATACAGTATGAAACAGTTACTTTCATGGCCCAAATCATGTGTTGTAAACTAGAACAATAATATTAGCACAGGAAAAACTGTCACTGTGCTTATCAATAATCTGTGCCGATTTATTTTGAAAACTGTCCAGAATTTGTATTCCTAGTCCCTTAATGACACCTGTGTGACAGCAGATGCAAACAAAGGGTCGGAATTAGCTTCATGCCAATAGCAGTGTGTTGAAAAATGGCCTCAATCCCAATAAACTGAGATCCAATTAGAACATCATAGGAAATTATTCAGCAGAAAATGTGACAGCTTTTCCTCAGTGCATCAGCTATGTAGGTATATGTGCATACCAAGACAAGATCATTATTTTATCGTTATTTATTTGTATTGTTGCATGTAATTTGACTTACTTTTGTGTGTATAGGTTAAAGTGGTTGAATTCCACTTCCTTTTTCCTGGTCTTTATTACAAAGGCAAAATTAATGTTATCAATACTTTTCAATTTTGGCTAAAATCAGACATTTTATCATAATTTTCTTTAGATAAATCACCTATGGCAGGCTTATTCCTACAGTCTACATTCAGGAAGTTAGACAATATATGAGCAACACACCAGATTTTCTTCACTGTAATCGTTTCTCCTGCTTATAATGACCATTAAGGGATCCCTGTCTAATGTACTTTCATTGTAAATGATGGAGGACAAAATTGTCTGTTGCAGAACTGTATTTCACAGTTCAGCTGAAGCTAATGTGAGGTCTGATTCAGACAAATGAAGTGGATATGTTCCAATGTTAATATCGTCCTTAGATAAACTTTGGGATACATTCTGAACTAAATCGAGGACGATGAATTTCCTCCTCTACAAAAACAGTATATTACGGTGAACTGACAGATTTGTTGTGTCGGGGGATTTACGTTGCAGTGTGACTTTTTTTGTGTGCAACGACAAGTAAAGACTTTCAGGGGAGCTGCAAAGGACACAGAATTTCAGAAATGATTTTTGTCTGCAGGCTGTTAATGGATGGCGCTCTGGTGCTGCCAAATTAAGTCGGAGTCCAAATTGTTCCAACTTTAAATTCACCACCACAACCTCTCCACCAGCTACCCTCTGACATTTCCACTGAGCACTGATTGCGTATCCATTATGACATTTGGTGGTAACCAAAAGTACTTCTTTAAATTCGTTTTGTGAATTCATGGAGAAGGTTTGACGTTTTCTCTGTAATTATGAGCAGAACAGGCTGCACATTTAAGCCTGAAGGATGTTTTCCACTGTGTGCCAGCTGTGGTTCTGCCCACCGCTTTCTGATGGTGCTGTAAACAAAAACTTAAGCATCCCCACGAAGCCGGTGAGATTTAATAGAAACTTTTTCTAAGGACTTTGCAATGACAGAGA
This sequence comes from Acanthochromis polyacanthus, assembly GCF_021347895.1. Classification (NCBI taxonomy): domain Eukaryota; kingdom Metazoa; phylum Chordata; class Actinopteri; family Pomacentridae; genus Acanthochromis; species Acanthochromis polyacanthus. The sequence goes on from NC_067128.1 coordinate 6,806,219, forward strand.
AACAATTGATTTAATTTGTGCCTACAGTTTTCTGTGTTTACTTGCTTATCACTCTGTTTGTGAAACCCAGAAAACGTAATTTCATTTTTGAAGGTTGTTTTTTTCAGTATTTTGAAAAATAAATGTAATAAATGTTCTGTTTCTGTCGTCCTGGATCACAATGTTTGTTTTTAATGGAATGTATTCTGAGATGAAATTTGAATTTGTGATAACCCCTTTTATCTACTTCATTTGGAATTAGCCAGTGTCCTCTTGTTTTGTTCTTTGTCTTCATATCTGTATTTTTCTCTCTCGTTGTTTGCGACGATACACAGTAATATTACAGCAGGCTGAAGCTTACCAGCTCTCTCTGGTTTAAAGTTTCGGGTTTCAAGTTTCACCTTTGACGGCGCCCAACATGGTCAGAAATGTGCTCTGTTGCATCTGTAACTCCACATCTCTGTGTCCCATTTATTTTAATCAATGCAGCAAAGGGAGCAGTTAAATCCAAGAAAGGCAGAAAAAAAAACAAGATTTTCAGAAGATGTTCTCCTTTACTTTGACTGAAATAAAACAAACGGCAGTACGTGCTTGTATCTGATTTCATGTGTTAACACTGTGAAAGCAAAATCAACTCTAAAGTCTTCTGTTCCCTTTTATACATTGTCTTTTTGTTTATTTTATGGTTATGCATTCTTGTTGCTAAGGTAGCTATTTCATGTAAATTAACTTGGCGTGTTTGTGTGCAGGATGCATGAGGCTATAAGAAATACATTCTGAGAAAAAAAAAAACTTCAAGTCCACATAAGCAGATACTTGTTCATCCCAAGGAAGATTGGATCCAGCATTTATAGGTATCCATTGAGAATATATTTGTGATTACTAAAAGCTGTTACATTTTTCTTTCTCCTTTGAGAATCTGGAAAAACCACGATTCTCCTCATTTTACACAATATTAAATTTACCAGCGACCCTGCATGTTTGTCTTATTATTTATGGCAATAAGGCATATTGCAGTATTTTTATAACTGCACAACAAAAAGGAAAATCTGCGACTTTTCAAGATGCATAAATATAGTCAGGCACCAAGAATCTGCTTTTAAGACATATACATTTTGATCTGCTTATTGATTCACTCATGCTGTTAATTGTTGCCGAGTTGCTTGATTAGCAGGTGAGTAATAATAATAATGATGATAATAATAATAAACTTATTTGTAAAGCATGTTCAGTCAAAGTGCTGTACAAAGAGATAGAAACAATAACAATGTCAGAAATCCACAAACATACTGAGACAATTAAAGGGACATCAATAAAACAAACTATTTAAGATCCATATGTAACAGCTAACAAGTGGGTCTTCAGCTTTGTTTTAAAAACATCATTGGAAGATGCCTGCCTGATTTCAACGGGTAGATTGTTTCACAGTGCCGGTGCACGGAAAGAAAAAGCCCGTTCCCCAACCGTCTTTCTACAGATTTTTGGGACATTCAGAAGCCCAGTCCCTTGGGAACGCAAAGCATGGGTGGACACATATGGATTCACCAAATTCGACAGGTATGATGGGGCAATTCCATTTACAATTTTATTCACTAGCAGCACCTAAAAGCCTGCACTAACCTGAACAGCTAGCCAGTGCAAAAAAGGCCAGCACTGGAAGTGATATGCTCATATCTACTCACTCTGGTCAGGGCATGAGCTACTGTGTTCTGGACCATCTGCAGACCATGAAGGCTTTTCTTTGGCAGACCTGTCCAGCATGACAAACAATACCTGATAAAGGACATTACAGTAATCTAAACTTGACAAAACAAAAGCATGAATTAGGACCTCAGCATTAGAAATGACAGAATTGGCCTAATCTTGGCAATGTTTCTGAGGTGAAAACAGGCCACTCTGGTCACCTCTTTGACATGGAACTTGAATGAAAGAGTTTGATCAAAAAGCACACCAAGATTCTTGACTGTCTTTACAATGAATAACACTGTTAACCAAAGACGGTAAAATTGCCAAACAGAGGATTAAGTCTTGAAGGTCCAATAACCATCATATCTGTCTTAGCAGATTTCAGAAGAAGGAAATTAGTTGATAACCAGCTCCTAACAGCTAAGAGACAGGCCTGAAGTTTACTAAAGTCAGATCTGCTTTGAAGGACCAATGGCATATATAACTATAGATCATCTACATAACAATGAAAAGAGATCCCAAAAGAACACAAAATTTGACCCAAAGGTGTCAGACAGCAACAGTGGACCCAGTGCAGACCCCTGCGGGACCCCATGCCTAATAACACAAGACTCAAAGAACACGTTGTTAAAGAAAACACAGATCTCACAATGATGGCACAAACTGTGTGATTGTCTTTGTATTCATTACAAATGCTGCTCCAAACTGCTTTATATGGATGGAACTGGACCCTGTAGCTTCAAAGTAAAGTAAATTACTTCCTTATTTATGCTGTTTTGACTTCACAGTAAGCAGCGTTTCACACGTGAAGCATCCAGGAGCACGCCTTAGTAACATGACATGAACGGAGACTCTTAATTTCCTCACATACACTTTCAGGAGCTACTCTGCTCACTGAGGCATGTTACAGCTGACTAATATAACATTAACACTAATATTTGCTGCTGTGATAGCAACGCTTTACTGTGACTGCAGCATCATGCAGCTGCTTCACTTAACACAATAAACCCACAGAGTTTATATCACCACCTTCTTTAAAGAGGATGTGAAGTGTGGCGGGAACCGTGTTATCTAACTGGTTAACAATCATAGTAACCGTGGGAGTCAAGATACGTTGGTTCAGTAAATAAGTGTGGTTTGTGTTTTGTCTGAGAGTTCATGGATATTAATATAAAGAAATGATTTCACTAGTTAATCATTCATCATTTCACAACTGTCAGTCCACATAAAAAAAAAAAGATTCTGAAGGGGTTCAGGTAGGAGGTACTGAATAATTGTTCATGGAATGACTCCTAACTGATCTTGATGTAGGAATATTCTGTAAAGAGCAACAATGTGGAATCATCTATTACTGTTGCTTTAAGAAAGTTGGAACTCACTGAGGTTAAAGTCACTGACTAAGTCCTTGCTTGTGTTGGATCTACTCTCGGACATATGTTATAATTATAATTAGTTGTAATTATGGGGAAAATTGTACTTTTTCTTCATTTGAAGCTCAAGCATCAACAGAGTCATTGATTCTTAGAGCTTAACTTTGAATATTCCTCAAACTCTGCAAGAGAAAATGTTCAGTTTTAACCTTTTCACATGCTGTAGTCCTGTTGAAATGTTTCCTTATATTAATGTAGACAAGTTAAGTCATGTCCATCACTGAGCTTCAACATCCCACAGTAACTATATTAATTCACATAACAGAGCAGTGTTCGTTCACCTTCAAAGACAGTGATGGTAGAGATAGAAGAATTAAAAGTTTAAAACAACCTGTCAATTTCATGCATCAAAAATGTTATTTAGTGTGTCAGTATGTCAGTGTCCTGAGGGAAATGCACTGTGGTTTCAAAAGTATTCAATGCAGAACATTTTCTCCTCTGATTACTATATTATAATGCAATATATTATTAGATTAATGTTACTTGTGTGTTCATGTAAAAATAGGAATTTACTGTTGAATCAAGAATTGCTAAAACGCAGGCGATACCCAACTTTAAGTAGCACAAACTTAGCTCCATTCTAAATGTAAAGACGAATAAACATACCACCGGTGGAAAAATACTATACACACCAACTGCCTTTACTGTTTCTGTGAATAAATAACAAAAAAGGTCCCATGTTTGATCTTTCCAGCCTGAACCCCAGTAAAGATTTTTGACAATTCTCATTTTCTCCAAAGTACTATCTGCCTGAAATCCGTGTTCTCGGCGAAGCGGCATTATCCCGCAGTGCTACATTGTGAAACCCCCAGGTGAGTGTTCCTTGATAATCACACAAATTAGGAAAATTATGTTGAGGATTGAAAATCACAAAGTGTGAGATGACTAACTAATCTCTTTAGATGTGCAGGCACATGCTGGCGTGACTCACAAACACACTCACACAGGCTTTCATTATATGATTGGTTTCATAGCAGGCGAAGGCAAATTGACGGCACAAATTCGAGCAGGATTAGAACGTTTGGAAAGGCAGAGGAGAGTTCACCCTTCAGACTCTATTCCTTCACTTGTCCTAAGATCACAGGAGAGGAAAAGATAAGAGAATGTTATGCCAAGTTGTTGTGCTTTATTTTCTTTCTGCCCCATCTGCAGGAAAGTTATTCTCTACAGCCAGTTGTTTTGTCGTTAAATATTCTATGAAATCAGCCCGTGTGCTTTCAATTGCAACAACAAATGTGATTAGGATTCAGGTGCGTCTGCCTCTGCTCCTGCCGCACACACAAACCCAATCTACCATGCAGACAGGCCTTGGTCTGCACTTGTTTTTTTGTTGTTGTTTTTTTCCAATTCAAATGGGAAATGTGTGCAGAGACTCTGCCAGAAGAAAGAGGCTTCATTAATGCTTCAGCTTGATGACACTCCGATATCAATAATCAATCATGAAACTCTGTGCTGCGATCTAGTCAGTTAAGCTCTAGTACAAATCGATGCGATGATGAAGCGGCCTGTCCCCTGGGCACACCCTGCTGCTTAGTCTGCTCCGTGGAGACACTTCCTCCGCTGGGCATAAATCCTGCTGTACCGGACGCTCCTCGGCTGCACGTTTCGGTTGGCTGCCCAAAGTTTCTGCAGCATCTCCAGCATGACAAACAATACCTTGCTGGAAATAAAAACCTCTGATCGGGGATAAATATGCAGGCGCTATACTGTAAATGTTGCTTGCCTATGGTTCACGTCCAGTTCAGCAGAGGCTTTGGGCTGCCACAGCATATTTCACACTTTATTTAGTGCCACTGTACGCTACCTCAAAGTCTGCTCCAGTGCTTTTGTGCACACAGCTTCTTGCACATGTTAGAAAGCTCAGCATTTGCCCTGCAAATGTAATTTTGGAAGCAGGATGATCGCTTGTTTAAATTGCACTTGCACGTCAAAATAAGCCATTTGATTAAAGTGTTTGAGGTGTGTTTAAATGTATGTAGCTCTCTAATACACCAAGTTTGTATGATGTTGCTGTGTGCACAGAGAGGGAGTTACGCAAGGTCACGAGCTTCTCAGTGGTCCAGCTGTGTGATCTGGCTCAGGTACATGCAGTACAGGTTTGACCTTGATGCTTAGCAGGCGGAAAGACTCCACATGTGGAGAGAGACTGTACATATTAAGCACAGTCAGTGCAAAGTGCGACTCTGTGCACCAATCGCAAGGAAAGAACAAATCTGTTCAGAGAACGTTCTATATAGGTCACAGTGGCTTCCCTATCGCCTGTGTGAATCTTCATTTAGTCCAGTTCCACCTTAAAACCCAGAAGCTCATCACTGACTGCGCTGCCTATCAGAGCACTGCACTGTTGCCATAGCAGCGACTCGCAGCTCCTCAGCTCACTGACAGAAGTAGTGAGCAGTTTGTAAACACTAGCAACTGAAAGTCACCCCAAAATACTCCTCATTCATTTAGTTTGGAAATTTTCTCACATTTTGTTTTTGGAATTTGCTTAATCTGACGTCTTTTTCACAGTAGCATAGATGTTACTGAGAACAAAAACAGGATCTTTTGCTATTTAAATCGCTGTTTATGACATTTCAAAAGCCTGTTATGGGATATAATGTGAAGTATTTCTATCATCAGTGCACACTCACACACTGAAGAAAACCTTGAAACTCATAGAATGCATGTTATTTTTCTGTTTTTTCCTTATGCTCAGAGCTACACTGCAACAAATACACTTTGAATGGGTCACAAGGCAGCACTGTTTAGACTGTACAGGCTATAGGTTGAATACACTGAAGGCTAAACCACAACAATGGAGACTTCTGGTTAATTGCTCCATCTCTCAGCAGAGGAATTAGTCTTATCATTGTGTGCTTTAAGGCTTGATCGAGGCTTGAGGGTGAACCAATTAGAGCTTTAGTTTCCAGGTCAGCTGTTGTGAATGGTTGCACTGTAAAATATGACTGTAAAAATACACATCGTAACATTCGTGTTCTGTTTTTCTAAAATACAACTGAAAACTGTTAAATCTTATGTTGTTTTGGAGCCAGAACTGAGAATGACTTTAAACAGCAGACTGCTGTAAACTTAAGGTGTGAACCAAAAAAACTCACCTCAAAAGAAAAATGGGATGCAAGATGGTAAAAATGAGGCACAAATCAACAAAAGCGAGACAAAATTGTCCAGGAGAGACACGAAACAACACAATCAAGACACAAAATTACACAACACGACAAATATGTGACACAAAATGACACAAACAAGGAAAAAATGACAAAAATCAGACAAAATGACACAAATAAGACACAAAATAAGGCAAAATGACAAACGAAACAAAACAACACAAAAGCAACACAAAATAACGAACACAAGACACAAAACAACAAATACAAGACACAAAATGACAGACAGAAAACAAAAAAAAACCCACAAATGAGGCACAAAATAACAAAACAACAAATGCAAGACACAAAATGATACAGAGAATGATGAAAACCAGACACAAAACACCATAAAATGTGATGCAAAACTGGACACAACAATTACAGGACAAACCGACACAAACAAAAAGCAAAATGACAAAAACAAAAAGCAAAATTACACAAACAAATATGAGATACAAAATGACAAACAAGAAGGAAAATTAGCAAGACAAATCAAAGATGACATGAACGAGACAAAAAACACAAAATGACACAAAACATGAATTACGACACAAAATGACAGGCATGAAAAACAACATGAGACACAAAATTAAATAAAACAACAAATACAAACTATGCAACGACAAAAGCAAGAAGCAAAATGACAAAACCAAAGCAAAAATGACAAGACACAAAACAACACAAAAGCAATGCAAAAACAACAAAAAAGGAGACACAAAACACCACAAATGAGACACAAAATGACAAAGCACTACAAAACAAAAAGGGAGACACAAAACTAAAATTAACATTGATTTGTGTGGTAACACAAGATAAATTTGATATATTATTGTAAAGTCTGGTTGCGGTAATAAAAGGAAAGCCTAATATTTTACTGTAGAGTGCTGTAATCCATAAAACAGTAATCAACACTTTTTTAATAGGTTACAGTTTGCTCTTATCCAGGAGGAACCTGTGACCTGCTCAGACCTGATGGGCACTGTGAGGTCTAACTTATTGAACTCTAAACTAACTGACATCATATCAGGTTTTAGCTTCCTGTTTGGCGTTACTCCTATTAAAAACCCATTAACTCAAACGCACTCTTTCTTTGCCGTTTTTGTCCATTTTGCTCTGTCTCATTCACCAACCAATTAAAGAAACTATGGTTACATCTAAATAAAACCGGACAGCTTCCATGAACGTCTGGAGAACGTCTGGAGAACCCAGAGAGGAACCCTAAAGCAGAGTGTTTCACCTTGGAGGACTTGTGGTGTGTTTTTCTGCTCCTCTGACCCTCGGTTGCTGCTTTACCCTCCAACTTGATTCAGTTTATACTCTATAACTTATAAAAACTACACAACATCAAACACGTATGAATGAAATGTCAAGCATTGACATTTGATCGCGTCACAGCTGAACTGCAGATCCTGAATCTACAAAAAGGACACAAACACAACAAATAGGCATGTAGAGTTCACATTTACTGCTTTCATCTGATCATTTCTGGTGTTACTTTCATATGAACCAAAGCACTACATGCGATTAATCCATTCTTTGGACAGCAGAAGGAGCAGACAGTTTTGAAATCTCCCAGCTTAATTGAGGCTGCAAGATCTAACTTATTCATTTACTGAATGTTTACATGAAATCAACTCCAAACTAAGCATCACTATGTCAAAGTCATCATCGTTGTGCCTGCATTTTCTAATCAAGTTTCAGATCGAGTTTGTGTATCACCGTCAGGTCTGAGAACCCAAGTGCAGACACAGATCAAGCAAGCAGACAGAAGGTTCAAACAACGTACGCCAAACTACAAAAACCTTTCAAAAAAACTAAGGTCAACACAGGAATGCTAGAAAGAACCAAGCAGGATAACTAAAACAAGGAAACAAACGGTGTACTGTCAGGAAAATTCTTCAGTGGAGTCTTGGCTTCTCCAAATTAATACTCCGAGTTCTTTCAAGTCAAAGCTAAATTTTACTTGCAGCAAGGAGTCAACATGAACAGAGCACAGTCTGAACAAGTGACTGACAAATCGAGAAACACCGTAGCTTTTATACAGCCGCATGAGTATGGAACCATCCGGTGAAAGCTGGAGCAGAGCTTGCAGCAGACAAGTCAGATACAGACCGGCGAGAGTTTCACTGACAGACGAAAGGCTCAGGTAATGGCAGACAGGAGACAGAGCAAGGGGAGAATAAAGTCCAAATGGTGCTATGGCAGTTTGGAGGCAATGCAGGGACCGGCAGGAATCCGCTGGGTGAGCCGAGTCCGTGGGAAGATGGAGAAAGAGTTGGGTCCATGAGTAGCTATTGCTGTCTATGGTCTGGTGGAGAGTGAACGAAAGAACTGGGTTTGAATGACAGGTGGTGAAATAGTGAACAGGTGTGCTGATCACTGCAGCCATCTCTCATTGCAGCAGTTCTTGTGCTGATTACCAGATGATAAAGTACTGTTGTCAGAAATCATACAAATATATGTGTAGGCGCACGCTGGTCAGCTCCCCGTCTGTCGCAAAAATTTAACACAAGCTGGCTCAGATGATTTAAAAATCTGAAACTGGAAAGACAGAAAGAATCCTCACATTTTTAATGTTTGTGGTCCATAAACTCACGATTTCTATCAGGAAGCTAAAAATGTGATACTCTTCATATTTCTCTCTTCTCAAATCCCTGAAATAGACTGTTTGTACCAGACTCTGTTAAAAGAAATGCAATTTTAAAAAGCATTCTTTTGCACACTGATGCAAGCATGTGACCTACATGATCAAGATTTATGTGACAAAACGTGAGGACAATTTATCTGAAATGCAAGCAGATAGGAAGGAATAATGGAAAGCTACTACAAATATAAGTAGTAACATGTTTTGATAACACTTTGGGCAAGAGAAAAGGTCCCGCAATTACATATTGACCCAGTTAACGTACAAGTTTTTGGTACCAAACCAGTATTAGTGCTTCCCTCCAATGTCCTCCACACACACAAAAAAAACTTCCATTTCACCTTTAGCTTCTAACTAAATCAGAGACTAACTAAACTCCACCATCTGTGCCAGTTTCTCACACGCATGTTCTCAAAACAGGCCTGTGGACAGTGAATTTGGGGCAAACGGTGCAACATATTTGCCCTCCTGCTGGATCCGGCAGCCGAAAGAAAGGTGAGGACAAACTGTGCTCCTGCTGCTAATCATCTGCTTAGGAGCTAATCAGGACTCGTCTGATTTACAGTGAGGCTCGGCGTGCTCCCCTCGCCGCTCAATCACACCGCCGCAACACAATACAGTGCAGCCGTTTGTTAAGACAGCCATCCCGTCCCTCCATTAGTTCAACAAGAGCTATTCATTAATTTATTTATCTGGGCACTCGCAGGAGGAAGGCCATGGAGATACAGCAGAGGGAGCTTTTTAATCAAGGCCCGGCTCCCAACCGTCTGACTGATGTGCAGCGACGCGTGTTTGTTTATCCAGGGCGCAGCTGCCAGAGGGCAAGGTGACGAGGGAATTTCTTTCTCTCGCTGCAACTCTCTCCCTCCACACTGTTCTGTGGATTTAAAAAAAAAAAAAAGGCAACAGAGGATCTTGAACTTTTTCTAACGAGATCTAAAGCATTGGGTGTAATTAGAAGCTGTCTGGAATGAGGACAATTAAGTGCGGTTTTGGTGTCCCCCCAGGGTTCTCTCAATGGGCCGAATTAGAAAAACGGGTGCAAAAAGATTGATGAGTTCAATGTTTTCCAAATGAGCAGCCTTATACACATAATTACACCACGGAAATGAATGGATCATCACGATACAAACTCAGGCGAGGGTATGCTAATTGCTCATCAAATGGGAAGGCTGCGGTGTCAGCTTCACAACTGCAGTATTCACGGTTAAAAAAAAAGAAAAAAGAAAAAGCAGAGCTTGGGAGGGGATTCTGCTGCTCAGATTAATGTGATCCATCTTCCTTTTGTCTATGTTCATTATTCTATATTCACACTCTAACCCCGGTTATGGAGTCCTACAGTGGTGCCAGTCACATGCACAGTGATGCTGCAGTACTTCCAGCATGTCTGCCATTAAGCATTACTATTATCCATATTGTAGTGGATTCCCCAGCCTATATTGTGGACGGAGGAGAAAGCAGAAATCGCAGTCTATCATTTCCTTTTTGTCCTCGAGTGGCCGCTTTGCAGAGAAGATGCAAACAAAGTGCAGCAGATCTGGCGAAATGTCTGCAAATATTTTGGTCTTGATCTCATCTCAGTCCTGCTTGCACAGTTTTGCATTCAGCTTATTTTCACTGGGTTTGCAGTGACACGGTCAGACGGTGCAGAGTGGGGCGTTTTGTCACCGACTAGACATCAGTAAGTAATATTTAGTGGAGTGATCTTGCGGATAATGACACGACTAATTTGAATAAATGTCCTCTTTATGGTGTGGGGGTTCTAATTATCATCAGAGGTTATAGGACGTCAGAAAGAGCCACCAGTGTGCATGTTAAGTTGGCTTCAAATGAGATTAAAACGGCAGAATATTATACCTTTGATCGTACCTTTCAGGTTTTAATTTTGAAGGCTCATGCTAGAGCTACTGCAGTCAGATGACACAATCATTGGTGCAGGGACTGACGTTGGTATTTTCAATTTGATTCCTTTCAGAATCAGAAATAGTTCATTGTTCCCCAAGGGGAAACTAAAATTACATTTGAGAGTGTTGTGACCACAAAAACCGAAAAGAAAGTACTACTGCAGGGTAGGTACTACTAAATTATACTGAAAAAGTCTATAATTTGATTAGTTAAACCGAAGGAAGACAACGGCTGATTGGTTAAAATCAGACACAATTTTTCCTCTAATATCTCCAAGAACAGCAGAAAATTCACCATTCAGGCGAACAAAAAAAGCCTCCATTGTTCCATTTTCTGCACTTTCATAGAACTGGAGGTAGTAACTTGTATTTTTCAGCACTCTGATTTAACATCTTCAGATCTTACAACACAATGGAAATAGAAATGCTGAAAGAACAGATTGCAGAGCACTTTCACCAAAGTTCCCAAAGATGCCTTGTACTATATGTTTTTCTTCTGCATCACTAGAACTGGTTTTGGCTCCAGTCATTGTTCAGCTGCAGGAGAGTCGAACTTGGTTCTGTGCAAACATGTGAAAAGACTCAAAAACAAAATGCACGAGAGAGATTCTGGAAGATGCAACACCAGCAAACACGAAACCTTCATTGATGGAAAGAACTTTTTTTTTAATTCTTTCATTGAAGCTGCTAATTACACTCATAATGTTTTGAAGACAAAAAATAAATAAAATGAACGTAAATAAAATAGGCAATTAGATTTTTTGGGGAAAAATTGTTTAGATTCAGATAATGAATAAAACAGTCGACAGTTTACTCTGGGCCTGAGGCTATTTTCAGGGTAATTGCACTCGCTTTACTTTTAGGCTCTTATCTTAGTCATTACGATGGCCAGACACACGCTATATCTTGTTTTTTTTTCTTTCAGAAGAGTCGAGACTATCCAAATCTCCCATCATGATGTGATAAAACTTTACATTATATATATATATATATATATATATATATATATATACATACATAAATTTTCAGAAAACTTTTTCTGTTATTGTTTACTTCAGAAAATATTAAACTGAAGTTGAGTGAATTTGAGTCAGTAGAAAAATACATGACAAAATAGAGAAAAAATAAATTATTATTATTATTTCAAGTAAACAAAAAAATATGTTATCTGAAAGTTTATAAAGTGGAGTTATCTATTTTTTAAAATAAACTCTATATACACACACACACACACATTATGTGTGTGTGTGTGTGTATACATATATACATATATATATATATATATATATATATACACACACACACACAGTCATGGAAAAACTTATTACACCGCCCTCATTTTCTTCAATTTCTTGTTCATTTTAATGCCTGGTACAACTAAAGGTACATTACCTTAAGAATACAATGAGCACAACAAAAAATGCAGCTGATTGCATAATACTTTGTGTCCTATTTGACATGCTTCAGCTTAACTGTTTTTCCAGAGTAGATAAGAAGCCATTTCATGTCATAAGCAGCAATGCACATGCATAGACCTAGAGTGGTTTCCTGCTGACATTCAAGCAGCAGCACAACTCAGGAGTTGTCCACTCACATAACTAAAACTAAACAATTATGTGAAGCCACTAAGACAGCCATCTTGACACTGCTGGAAATTGGCATGAGTGAGAGACAGGTAGAGAAAAGAAGATGTCCAAGACTTTATTCTGCCAAGAAAAAGAACAAGGTGAACATGGTACAACCAAATTGCTAGCTGGCTGTGGTAGGAAACGTCTTTCTACCCCTGCAGATGACCATCACTCATCCATTCCTGTGTCAGGAATCATAGTCAGACCTCCAGGGACCTTAAAAATGAGTGGGCTCTGTGGAGAAATAGGACGTCTTTGGCAAGGACGGTTGGAAACCGACTTCTTGAAGCTGGTCTGAAGTCACACAGGGCAGGAAGAAGCCCTTCATCAATGAAAGGAAAAAGAAAGCCCGGTTACTCTTTGCTGGCGATCACAAGGATCGGACTGTTGATGATTGGGCTAAGGTTCTCTTCGGTCATGAATCCAATTTTCAGTTGATGCCCACTCCCACCAATTTACCGGTTAGGAGGAATCCTGGAGAAGCTACAAAGCAGACTTTCTGCCCCTACAGTAAAACATGGGGGTGGATCAGTGACCATCTGGGGTTGTTTCAGTCTGGGTGGAACAGGGCGAATGAACCAGGTCATGTACAAGACTACTCTTGAAAACAGTCTTCTTCCATCAGCTGGAGAACTCTTTCCTGCCTCCAATGACTGGATTTTTCAACAAGACAATGCCCCTTGCCACACAGTAAGGTCAGTTAAAGCCTGGATGGAGAACCAGAACATTCAAACCATACCTTGTCCTGCTCCATCATCAGATCTAAAGCCACTTGAAAACCTGTGTAAACTCATCAAATGTAAAATGGAGAACTACAAGCCCAAAAACAAAGCAATTTTTTTGAATTAGTTCAACAGGAATGGACTGCTGTGACAGCAGAACAATATCAGAAGCTGGTGGAGAGCATGCCAGGGTGCATGCCTGCAGTCATAAAAGACAATGGTTATAGAAGCAAGTATTAACTCCTGTGTGTATCATGTGACTAAAACAGACAGAACAGAAAACATGGAATGCCTAAAAGCTGTTTTTGGCAGAACAATACCATAGCTATTGATGGAAGAATTTAAGTGATTCTGGTTATTATCAAGAAAACCATGGAAAAATGTCTAGATATCAGCTCTGAAATTGAATTTTTTTTGAGCTATTTGTGTTGTCATATTTGTCAAGGTCTTACATATTTTTCCATGACTGTATGTATAAGCCTTTACATCAGGAGAAAAATATTATACAATTGCTATGTTAGTCCATATTTCTCACCATAAATGCTAGCAGTAGAGATTACTTTTGTGAAGGAAGATTGTGTGAAATGTGTCAATATCAGAAACATAATGCTGAGATACTGTATGCTTTAAAAAAATGAAATGATGCATGTGCTTGGTGCCTGACAGAATACAAATCTTTATATTATTCTCTGAAGTGTGCACATACAGTAGCATATTTGCTGAAGTAGGAAAACCAGGAAAATGTTAATATGTCTATGCAACGGTTACATAAATATTCACATATCTCTGCAATGATGACTCTCATGAGTCATTCAAAGCATGCAGGTTCCAACTATGATTGATGTAAATGCAAGATTATTTTCATGTCGCACTGACAAGCAACTAGCATTGCTGGAAAGGTCAAATCTTACGGTTTCATTTGATATGTTTGACAACTTGCTGTGACAAATACTTCAAGAGCAATTCAGCCGAGAGGAAGGGATGTGGATGCAGAGTGAGTCCGTCAACCTCTGAGGGTTCATCTGTAGAAAAATAGTCTTTATTGGGAGCTCTAACTCGCACATATTTATTCCACTTCATTTTCCCGTGCAGCTCGCAGCTAAAGACACTCAGCATCTCATCCAGTCCTCACTTGACCCTGTGTAATTTGCACAATGACAATGACATTTCATTTGCTTGAATTGTGTTTTTTCCTCTCTTATTGTTCCAGTAACTGAATTCAGAACAAATCTTCTAAATAACCCATCAGTGGAGTCAGTGGTCTGCAGTATCTTCAAATCATCAATCCGCACATTATCACCCACTGAAAAATCGACCCGACTCATTTTCGCTGCCCATCCAACCTTTGATATACTAAACCCTGGGTGTCAGCGTTACGGGGGGACATTCAGGCAATGGTCGACTTCTCAAATCCCCAGGAATGGATGGCAAATCCCCTTTTCCCTGACCTTATCTGATATTTGTCCTGCGAGCCTTTCACCGCTCATCCTGCATTGCATTAGACCATATAGCCTTGGGCTTACTGTGCTGCCGTGCATCCTTCCCTCTTCCTTCCACATCCCCACATGAATAAGTGAGTGCCCAGGAAGGATTGTCTAGATCTCTTTAGATTTCCTCTGGGATGCCTGGCCCTGCCTTTTGGAACACAGTCCATTTAAGGAGGCTCGGTAAAGGCTCGGATTCACATTGCAGCGTTTGTATGAAAAGACTTCATGTAAATTTGACTACATATTTAATTAGTTTTTCTATGGTTCAAGAGAGATGCCAAGACACAAACACATCATCTGGAGCCATAAAAAGAGGTGTGCTTAAATTTCTGGGCCGCAGCAAAAGGAAGATGATTTTAAATGTTACAACAAAATGGCTTCTAATGTGTTTACTGCGCCGGCTGCTGCCAGGGGAGGAAAGACTGCGGCGTGGGTAAGGGGGGTTCAATGTGTCGATAAAGGGAAAATGAAATAAAATACAATATTCAAAAGGCTCAATAGTTCTCAGAGGGAATGCGTTGACATGTTTTGATGCAGCCAGTGCCACAAAGGCAGCAGTTTCAAAGAGATCCATGAAAGGCAGCGGTGGAAAGACGCATCTGCAAGTACTGACATTAGGATGCCTCACAACATTCCCCATTCTTCTAAATTAAGGTCACAGCCTGAATCGGTGACGTTATGGATCACTTGATATGAACATTCAGGTAACGCGTTAAATGGGAGGTAGAACGGCTACGCATAGACATATTGACAAACACATAATGTAACTGCAATCATGTAAAGAGCCGCGGTGCATTCAGAGCTGCCATTACTGAGCAGTCAGGAGCAAAATGCCGGAGGGCGGAGAAAAGAACACGAAGAAGGGACAAACTGGAAGCATCCTCCTGCAGATGTGGAATGTGCAGTGAAGGTTAAAGAAGCAGATCAGAGAGAGGATTTCTGACTGTGTGCTATATTTTAACTTTAAGTACAAGAAACTAAAGATCTCCCTGGAATGGAGTAAGATGTAGTTTCATCTTCAAACGCATGGCTGACCAATGAAGTCATGCTTGCCTCTGATACAATATTAGTGTATTTAAAGCCTCGTAAATAACACAAAGTTGCCATTTTGACAGTTTTTTTTTTTTTTACCTGTAAACCTGCCTTTCAGTGACCCACTAATTCTGGTGTGCAGAAAGTTGAACAAAACTTAAATTAAAATGATGCCTACAGGTGCCTGTTAGGGAAAAAGAAGATAATTTAAACAAATATGTGGATTTGAGATGGTTTCAAGGCATGTGTTGTATTCTGTTTTATATGTTTTTACCATTTGATACAGAAAACAAGGCCGTGTGATTTGGTTTTTGAGACACATTCAACCGAAGAAAGTCTTGACCCTCTGAAATGGTACAAAAAATTAAACTGACTAGTCGTGTCTAAAAATTATAAATAGGAAGTCAACCTAAGGAGACAGTATTTACAACATATTAAATCATTTAAAGCCGGTTATTTTCTACTGAAATGACAACAAACTAGGAACAGATCAGCTAATTTCTGACAATGAAACTACACAAACTGATGATCACAGTTTACATTTATCATTGTTTTTGTATATTCTTTTCGATCAACTTGCATTTCAGTCAAATACTTTAAGTTTGTCATGTTAATGTTGCTCATGTAGATCACATGGTTGCACCAAAGTGCAGAACAATGTGAAGGTTATTATGTTTGGTATTATTACAGACTGCCACAAACAGTCCAATTTTTGTGAAACAAACTAGTGAATTTTGTGAAATATAATGATTTTAAGCTTTGGCCATTTTGGTTAAATCTGATGATTCTTTCTGCATTTACAGTTTCAGGTGTACATTCACTGTACATGTGCACATATTCATTTATTAAATGAAAACAAAACTCTATCAACTGGTGTTTTTAGATCTGTCACGGTTGGTTGTCGAGCGGTGATGCACAAACTGCTGCTTGCAAAGTTTACACTCAACATTCTGGCCACAAATCGCAGCCACATCGACAACTTCTTCGTGAAGATGTCACTTAATTTGGAGCCAACTCAGAGTAAATGTTTAATAAGTCATATCAAACAGCTCCATTAGCTCCAGAGGGTTTAAGAGTGTGAGAAAACAGGGATGTTTACTGGTAGTTCACCAAAAAACATGAATTATTCCTGGAAGGCTGTTGATGCAGAGCTTTTCTGCTTATGAAAGTAGCACCAAAGGCTACCTAAATAATGAGAAGTTGCTCAGATTAGAGCGTATTGACCGACCAACTGACCAGCTGACCTGGACACTACAGTTTAAATAATAGTGATCACTGTGCTTTCCGGTGGTCGTGTCTCTCTGATGGTGCTAAGTGGGTTTAAGGAGGCAGCAACATATTTGTTTGACCAATCAGAAGCCAGAAAAGAAGTGTGAATTAGCTGTAAATGCCATCCTCATTGTTTGTCAAGTTAACTGCTTCTATTTTGTCTTAAATTAAACATTTAACATGACTCTTAAATGAGAATTTGGTCCCATGAGAGCATATCGATCAAGCAGTTAACCCGGGAATTACTCATCTACTTGATCTAGTTGTGTCCTTTTTGTGGATGGAGGATGTGTGGGTCAGCTGTAATGCTATGATCAAATGTCAAGGCTTGGCATTTCCTTTTTTATGAGTGTTATATATTTTATGTGGGACACATTGACAGATTATGGAATAAAAACGAATCAAGTTGGAGGTAAAACTGCAACACAAGGTCAGAGGAGCAGAAAAACACCAAAACCACAAGTCTTCTGAGGTGAACCACTCCTAGGAGGGTCTCAGTCTTTATCCAAATACAGCTAGAATTTCATTAATTAGCTCAAATGTGTTCTTTGTGTGTGCACATGTGTGTGAGAGTCAGAGCAAAATGGACAAAAACAGCGGCGATTAAGAAAAAGACTGTGTTTGAGTGAATGGGATTTTTAGTGGGAGTATTTTCTAGTCAGGATCTGCACAGAAATACCGGCTCAAAGCTTTAATCCAACCCTCGTGAAGGAAACCGCAACCAAATTAAATGCACACAAGAGCTGGTGACAGGTCTCGTAAAGTTTCATTTGCATGTGTATTTATGCGTGTCAGACATCGCAGCTTTTCTAAGACCTTCAACCGAAATCCATCTCGTGCAGGATTCCAACAAAGTGGGTTGTGACTAATAGTTTGGACATCTGTACTCCAGGGTGTGAGCTCCGGTGTTAATCATGTCTGGGTTTAAGGACTGAAATGAATAAATATGAGCTTTGTTTAATTACGGACTTTCAAGAGGGAAAATTCTTTAGATTGGGAAGCTGTAGGAAGGAGGATAATCTCTCACACCTGCAGGATGACGCATAGACACAATTTGCTAGTGGGGAAACTGAGAAGATGTATATAGACAAAGATGTATGAAGAATACACGGAGAAACGAACAGGCAGAGAATGAACCTTGTGCCACTTCCTAACCCCGCATGCTCCGGAAGAGTTGTGCGTTTGCCTGGGTTCACCTACCGGCTGTCTCAAGGCAGCTCTTCAACTCAACGCCCAAATGCTGGTGTCTGTCTCTGAGCTTATCAGGCTTCCCCAGATGGTGATTTGAGCGCATGGAGGGAGCGAGGAAGGAAACGGGGGAACGGAGAGGAGTGGAGGTGAGTTTAGTGAAGATGAAACAGACTAACATCTCAGAGTCGAGAAATATGTGACTTTTTTTTCCATTTCTGTACAGCTTTGCAAACAAAAAATTAGCCGTAACAAGGGCAAGATATTGTGCATCCACTGAGGTGTTATAATCAAATATTTTACCCCTACGCTGTCGAGTTATTTTCAGTCTGCTGCTCATTAGGTTTCTGAATGACATATAAAAATAAAACATTTCTACATCTGGGACAATTACAAAGCTGGCAGCTGCAGTTTTTCATCCTGTGCTCGTCATTTAAATCATTTTAAAACTGGTTTTCTCCCCTAAAACACTGTATTATCTCATATAGCAGTGTTGACACAATGTAAAACATGTTTATGACAGCAAAAACACAGAGTGTCATCGCGATCTGCAGGGGTTCAAGTGTTGTGTTGCTAAAAATCGCAGTGCTTGAGGATGCATCCATGCAAGCCTCGAGAGCTAATTGACTGTAATGTCATTTTATCTGCTCCGGCAGGTTATTGACAGCAACATCCCAGAAGCCTGTTCATCCTTCTGTCAACTCGTCAGCATGGGAGACGCCATTATCATCTCATTACAGCTCACGCTTTCATATAATCCTGACATTTCCTCTTCTCTCTGAGCTCTGGGAGCCGCCACGCTTCGGCTGCATTGTGGCGGTAATGGTGGGATGTTGTGTGCGTGATGGGGGGGGACGGGTGGGTGGCGGAGGATCCTGAATGAGAGGTAATAAAGACAGTTTTAATTTCCTGGAGCCACTCAACAGACAGTCCTTATCCATCTGCGCCTTGCCTCGAACAACCTCGCAGACTTTAAATCTCCTCATTTTTGTACATCAGCAAAAAAAAAAAAAAAAAAAAACTGCGATGGAATCCATGCCGGCGGTTGGAAAACAGTGTTGTTCGGTGGACAGTGCGGCCTTGAATGATGCCTGGTTATTACTGAAATAACAATTGTGCAATCAGCACAGGAAAGGTCACCGGCAGACATGAGAAATGGAGGATGTAGCACGATGGCAAGAACTCAAGAGCGCCACGTCTGGGATTAATCTCGTCTCTGTGGAGTTACCTGGGGAAGCGGAGAACATGCTTCACGCTGGGAGGAGGAGGAAAGAAAACAACTCACAGCAAACAAAAACAATCAAGAGTGTGTTTGTGTGTCTTTGAAGGTGAAAGAAAAAGGCATTAATATAGCGACCGACCGGCGCTGCTGTTTCCCCGTGTGATGCAGCGATCACATGCTCTTTTAAAGGTGTCTACAAACGACCTTCTTTATGAACCGTGTTTCTTTTCATGTGCCGTTTCCAGCAGCCCACCGCTGTGCCCCTTATTAATCTTCTGTGGAAAAAAAGAGAGAGAGGGGGAAAAAAACTCTCAGTTTCAACTGAGCGCCAGGCGCAGAGGGATATCAGAGCAATCGATGCGAGAAGCTTCTGTAAAGGAAGCAGCAGCGGGCCTCAGTGATGTGGGCGAGGGTGAGAATTTCAGTATGAATCCTACAATTTATCCTGTACAGGCTGCAGAGAACAGAGGGAAAGTTCCATATTTCCACTTCAGCAGTCATCAATAGCTCCCAGCGCCGTCTCCCGCAGCACCGCCTCATGATTGCAGCTGTCATAGGATGGTTAGGTGTTTGTCAGGTGAAACTGAGGCATGGCCACATATGTGCAAATGCTGCAGGATGGTAGCTGCTTTTTTTTTTTTTTTAAATCCTGTCATTTGCATAGGAAGGATTTTATGCAATATTTAAAGATATTTAATTCCTGAAGGGAAAAAGGGAATTAATTTGTGAAATGATACTACTTCCCATTTTATTTTTAGCGGTACTTAAAGAACAAGAGCGTTTTAATAGAAGTTGTATTTCTAGTAAGTTTCCTAATTCCAGTAGGCTTGCAAACAGCTTTTTTCTTCCCTCATGAGCACATTGCAGCTTATTGTGACCAAACAAGAAGCCTGGCAACAATAAAACATAAAAAAATCTTTACTTCTTTGTGTACTTTATGTAATGTCCTTTTATTGTGACCTACTGTATTTTTATTTTGACCTATTGTCCTTGTATTGTGACCTGTTGTCCTATGTTTTATTGTATGTTTCACTGTTACATTTTCTTTGTGTACTTTTTGCAATGTGCTTTTATTGTGACTTATTGTCCTGTGTGTCACTGTTATGTCTTTTTTCCTGTTTGTTTTCCTTTCTTTTTTTTTACCCTGCTAGGAACTGCAGATGCAAATTAGCATTGTTGCATAATCCAGCATATGTTCATTATTGTGCACTGTCCCTATAAAATAAAGAAATAAATACATAAATACAAGTGGACTTGCAGACCATTCATATACTGTCCACAAAGAACACTCTCAAAGGAAAATAGTGCATTATTTCGCTTACGGCTGACAATCAGAACGAGCCCAAAGACACCACAAAGCTCATCTGTAAAAGACAAAGAAGCCAACTCTCCAACAGGCATGCCAGCTTGGAGTAACAGGTTTATAGATGTGACATGCTGACCCAAATTTAAGTTTACTCGATTTATTTGTGAAAAGAATACTTCCGGTTTTTTTTTAACCATCAGAGTTAGACAACGTTTAAAAGTATTTCTTACGGCCAACCTTTGTCTCTTTAGCAAGCTGACCAATGTGGAAAGGGTAAGGTTTAATGTCTGCTATGTATGTGAACGCAACTTTACATTGGTTTCGGTTTCCAGCAAAATGCTAAAAATGAGTCGGCAGAAAAGCAGCAGCAGTTAAAATAATCTACTGAACCCCTGCAGAAAAATTTGAAGTGGGATCTCAAAATATGCACTTGAGTTCTGCGGCAGTGATCTCTGGCAAGACTGAAACTTTAAAAAGCAGTTTGACATGTGGAAAGGAAGGTGGAGAGAAGCTTATCGTATCGATCTCAGGTTCTCCAGTTGTAGATGGATATGAGAATATTTGAACACACTGTGGTAAAACAACACATTTGTTTTCTGGCATCTTTTCACATCTTCCACTGCGTTCTATTTTCGTTTTTTTAAATTAATATTACCAACAAACAAGGATCTGCCAACTTCCATGTTCTATTATTCCATTACTTTTCCTAATCTTTTAGGTATGTGCTGTGGCATTATTTCCGTATCTGTATATTTGTGCAGTTAATGTACAAAATCAAAAAGTTATCCTCAGAACGGTAATCGGATTTTTGTTCAGTTCACAAGCATATGCCAAAATAACGTATCCAAGCTTATAATGGATGAAGTCTTTATAAGTGCCTTTATTTAACTTATCTATTAAACATCCACAATGTTTGTAGATACAATAAGTGGTAATCTCTGGATTTTGGTTCCTTTAGTTTGAGCAGCATTGTTCCTGAATGCTTGCTCAAAGGGAATCCAAGGGAAGCTTTGGATTTATTGGGTTTCTCTCCATAAATGTGTAAAGTCTTTACTATGTGCCTTGAGATGAAAACAGCTGAATAGAACTGAATTTTCTGGTAGCTGCACATCAGACCTGCAGCATTTGGAACTCTGGACTGTCCTCCTCCTATTCTGAACTGCTTTAGTTCAGCCTCAGGATGTCCGGTCTGAACAGCTCTCTTGAAGTCATCCCACGGTGTCTGTATTTGGTTAATCCCTGACCTCAAACAGAGGCAGATTTTCTCTGTAATAGATTTGCTTGATGTTTAGAATCCAACTTCTGATCTTCAGCTGGCAGACAGCCACCCCGACTTTATCCTACAAGAAACCCTGATGCACCCCTCGGTGATGGCAGGCTGTCGATCCTGATGCTTCCTTAGTTATGCTTCCTCCACACTTGGATGATGTTTCATGTTGGTATCCAGTGATTTTTTTATGCCAGCGCTGCATTTTCTTCCCAAACAATTCAACCTTAGTTGCATCAGTTTCCAGAACATGTTTCCCAGCAGCTCTTTGGAGTGTCAAGGTGCTCTTTGGCAACCTTCAGCTGCACAGTGGTGTTTTTTGGAGAGCAGCGGCTTTCTCTGTGGAGTCCAGCCATGGGCACCGTTCAACCAGGTTGCATGATTTGCACATAATAAACTTATGAACAGCTCTGTGATTTCTTAAAGCCTTCAGTTTGTTTCTACCTCAGTGAACATTCTGTGCTTCTGATTTTAGAGTGAGCTGAGCTGGGTGCCCACTTTTAGGCAGAGTACCACTAAATCATCTCTTTAGAAAATGTATCTGTGGACGATATCGAAACTCTTTGAGATTACTATAACCCGTACCAGCTTTATCAGGGTTTTCACTACCATAGAGAGGTTTAGGTGCAGCTACTAAGTGCTTTGCAGAGCACCATAAGCCGAATGAATGGAAAAAGGCATTTAGGCAACATATCAGAATGAAAGTAAAAGGATTCTCTGTGTTAAAAGAAACAGAGAGGTGAGTTTCACTCAGGCAGAAAGGTAAGTTGGCAGCATGAGTGACTTTGCAATCAACAATCAGATGCTAATTGCTGAGCTAATTAAGCAGATGATTGGATATTTCTCTGTATCATCAGCTCTGGATGGTAGCTCCAGCCTTTGATTGGGATAAGTAAGTTAAAAACCATCGATAAGGTGAGGTTGAAGGAATAGATGAGGTACAAATAAAAAAAAACTGACTGCAGATAGAGCAAAGATGTAGGATAAACCAGGAAAATAATCTCACCTTACGACCAACCTCTATTTTTTTTAAAGAAATGTATCTTGTAATTGTCAATATAATATGTAAACAAAAAGTATGCTTAAGTGAACCAATTTAGAATGGAAATAAATGACACCAGAAGAGTGTCCAGAAGGGAAGCAATACAATCACAGCAGCCACAGCAAATGTGCTCAATTTATCCATAATTCAAAGAATCCAGCAAACCACTCTAGCATTAAAGGTTTCTTTCTTTTTTCATTTTTTTTTTACTCAAATGAGGATTGGAAGCAAAGAAAAGAGAGAGAGAGAAACATCAGAGGGTTCCAATCATTCCAGGAAAAGTAATGCAAAAACTGATGCATTTTCTTTCATGTTAAGGCGATATTTTATCAGGAGAAAAGTGCAGAAGAAAAGCAAACACAAACATGGCGATTTATCACAGAGTACAGTGTGGGTCTGCTGCAGTGGGAAGGTTTGGACTGTGATAAAACGACAGAATGTTTTAGCCTTTAAGAGTCACCAGGGGTAAACTTCCAGCTGCTGTTCAGTAGTTTTACATGTTGAGTGTTTCTCTCATGCTTAACTAGTTCAGAATCTAGTGTGGAGTGGAGTATTTTTCAGATGTGGCCATGCCAGCACCTCTGAACTGACCCCAACTCTGATGCTCATGACTGAACTGGAACAGTATTATTACCATTATTAAAAAATGGATGGAATAATAGAGTAATATAAACTAGGAGGAAAAATGAACCCTTAATATGTCATATATTAAAATTTGCCAAATCTCACAACATTTCCGCCTTCCTCTCTCACAGTATTTTTTTTAATGTACATCTACAATGTAAAGTTTAGTAGTTTAGTTTAATGAAGCAATGCTAAATTTTACCTTCTTATTATTGTTACATAAATAGGAGTAAATTGGGTTGGGTTGCAATTTTGCACCCAGGTTATGTTTTCCAGCGTTTTTAAGCGTATAACTTCACTGGTACAGCAGATAAGCACATGAATTTGGCATAGCTGAAAAACACATTTAAGTTTTGTTAAAAACTGGATCCAAATAGATTTTATTTCCACGTCTAAATGGAATAATGTAAAATATCTTTTTTGTTTAGTTTTCTAGACCCAACTTCCAGAATCAGTATTATGGAATATATTATTGTTCAACAGAAAAACTGCAGCAGTTTAATGTTTATCTTGCTATGCCTTTGACATGTGAAATATTTTCATCTAGAGAAATTTGGACAGTGTGAACTAGAACTTGTGTATATATATATATTTTTTTTTATAGCTGCTGTAACAATGGAAATTTCCACAGGGCTTGTGTCGTATGTATGACATAAATAAATAAAGATAAGCATTGGCCCCCTGGATGAGTTGGTTTTCTGATAAATTACCAGAGAAAAATTTAAAACAACTCAAACTTTCAAGGGTCATATTAAGATCTTATATAGGAGACTGATAAAAGCAAGTCATAGATGAGTTATGTTGCCTACATTCTGATAGCCACGTGGTTTTAACAGCAATTCAAATGTGTTTTTCAGCCCTGAAAATTCCATGTATCCACCTCTTGTACAGATGAAGTCATGAGGCTCAGAAAGGGTTTAAAAAAGTAACACAAATTATGGAAGCGCACGATTTCGACCCACCTCTACATGCTCCAAATGTTCTGAAAGTAACCATAATATTAAGATAACATTTTGCACGACTTTATTAAATATTCTAAAGGTAGGTACAAAAAAATAAACTGAACCTGAGAGGATCAGATGGGTTGCACTGACTGACTTTCAAAGGAACAACCCTAATTTAGATATAAGCGTCGCCTTGGATTGTGCCTATCTCAATCACTGCAACAAATCTGCACAGAAACCACACGTTTCAAGAAACTGTCACATATGCCTACATTCAAAGCATCTTGTTAGTCATAATTCAGGCGAGAGCTTTTCATCCTGACTGCATCCATACATTTCTAAACTATTTCAGTTCTGATGCACATGCACGCACACATTCTTTACATAATTATTTCAATTCTGCAGCTTAGAGCTCAACTGTTAGATGCTGATAGTGATCAGTATAACAAGTCTGCAGGAGAACAAGGATTTGCGCCTCACTCCTGCTTCCAATGAAGTTCACTCCATTGATCTCGGAGGCTTATGCGCCGCAGACCTCGCAGGACAGCAGCAATCCAGATGCAAGAGACGGGATCGCGCAGTAAAGTTGGACTTGGCTGATATAATACACGTTCCGTGATGCTGATGACATTTCTGCAGAGCTGCACGGCCAAAAATCCCATTTCCATCTTTTCATTTGTGTTTTTCTCTTTGCTGGGTCTAATGGCAACATAAAAATATTGTGATGATTTCAATTTATCTGTTTGCACACAAGCACTGATTTTAGTTCATTTTTTTTGTCATTTCCCTTTCAGCAATAGTCCAAAATTCAAAACATCTCACGTGTTTATGCGCTTCCATTTATTTCAACCCAGACACATCAATGACAAATCCGAAGAGGGAAAAAAAAGAAAAACATAACGGCCCATACCAAATGTGCGACAGCTTGCCATAAATCCACACAGCAGAAATTGGACCAGTTATTCTCCTCCTGTCATGAACACACAGTGCATTCAGTTGACTTGGAGCCTATGCATAGCTGCTGTTGTGTTTTTGGGTTTTTTTTGTTCTGCCTTTCAAATGTGCCACAACAGAGCTGCGTTCTACAGATCTGCCAGACTGCCAGGAAAGCTCAGTTAGCCCGCTCCGTCCTATCAGGAATACCAAGTACATGTTCAGACTACTCATGGGGATGTGGATACAGATGCCTCTGTGTTCAGCCTCGGCTCGCAGACTGGAGGCAGAACGCCACCATATTACAAAAACAAAGCCTAATCATCTGACTGTGTTGCTCATCAGAGGAAACATGACTCCTCTTGTTCTGCAAAGCTGAGGGGTTGCTGTAGCAGCGCTGTGCGTACAGTATGTGCGCATATGAACGCAGCCTGCATGTACAGTTTGCGCTCGGAGGCTAACACATACACACACAGTCATTACTGTATTCCTGTGGCGGCGCAGAGGGCAGTTCGTCCCGGCTGTCGAACATGAGCGAACATGAGTGATACGGCTCCGTGCCTGGAGGCCCAGCTTGTCACTCTGGTAAATTGTTGTAATTTTCTTGCTTCTACACTGGCCTACACTGTAACCTTCTACATGTCACCTTGTCACTGTCCTCGGGTCAAAGAGGTACTAAAAGCTGATATGTCTAATCCAGGTGCAAATGTCGCCTTAAAGGAGGATTCAGGTATATTTCAACCTGTCGTGTTTCCCATTAATGTGTCTCTCTTGCAGTTGTGGGTGTCAGGTTAACTTTGCACTATTCACCTCCGTTGTAGAGATTCAAGTTTAGTGGAGCAATTAGCTCGAGTGTCCTGCAGCGTTCCGGAGAAAGCTGGTTTTTACATCAATCATTTTAGGCATTTGTTTTCCGTTTGACTGAAAGGAAAAACACGTTTGCTGCCTGCAATGGACATTTTTTGCTAGCTGAACTAGCTTTTACTGAACATATGGATAGGATGTTTATTAAGCTTCAGATTGATTAGTTGTCATTCCTCCTGGACACTATGGCTGAAAAATGTGTCATAATAAAATGTTTAATTTCAGTCAGTATTGATAAAGACCAGAAGAATAAAGCTTTAATTTGAATTTTTGTACTTTAGCTTATGTGTCAAGGTATACAAGTTAGACAAGTTGATTCAATATTAGATAAATAAAACAAGTAAAACCCAAAGGTGCACAGAGGACGCACTGAGGTTAAGGTTCCAAGTGGGTGGCCTTGACTAGATATCATAGAACAGAGACTCTAGACCAGCAGAAGAAAATGGATGGATGGATGGACAGACGGATGGACGGATGGATGGACGGATGGATGTTATGTGCCGGGAAGGTAAAATGCTTAGGATTTGTTCATGCAAACAAAATTTGCTTTTACATCATGTGTTTTGCTGGTTTGCATTGAATGAGTTTGAGTGAAATGTCTGTCAAACAGTTTTGCTTTCGTGGAAGTGCAGCGCTTCAACACATCCCACTTTTTGCAGCGACAATTTTCTTCAGCCAGCCACCACCGGTTTCCCAATTTAAGACGTCTTTCAGGATGTTATGCTGTCTTTCTGCCTCCATCCTCACAGCGGAAGTCAGACTCGCACATGAAAACAAACCGGTGTCACTGATTTGATCAGCCAAACAAGCTACCCCAGATGGAGATTTCTAATGCAGTTAGCAAAATGTCCGTTCCGGGCTGCTAATGTCTGTGTTTAACTTTGCTCAAACTGAAAACTCATGAATGCGTGAAAGCTCATGCTAATTGCCCTGCTAAACGCTGTTCACAAGCTGTTTTGTGTGAGCCACAGTCAGCACAATCAAGGGAAATACACCACATAATAAAACCGATTTGTTTTAATGCATGAGGTTTTTTTTCTTTTAACGTCATCCTCTTGAGGATCTGTAATCACATGCTTTAACGCTACAGTATTATGCTTTAAATGTGTGACTGCAGCACATACAGAAACCACAGCAAACTGCAGCACTTTATTCAAACACTGCGTGAATTCTATGTCCTCCGACGCAGTTTTATCTTTGCAAAGCTTCACGCAGTGCAGCATAATGGCCATACAGGGAATCATAAGGCTTCATCTCAAACTGTTCTATATGTCAATTCCCTCCTGATCTGACTAGAGGTGATGGAGTTGTCAGGTTCTTTAACACAAAGGTCTGATAGCATCTTTCCCAGGTTCGCTTATCTGCGCTCACCACGGAAGACTTAACAGAGTGGGCCGAGGCACAAAAGGCAGACGCCTGATCTTTTCCCAGCTTATTTTAGCACCGAGCTACTGTTCAGACGTTTATAACAGTTCGGAGAAAATTACCTGGAAGCTGAAGCGAGGAACGCGTTGGAGAGTTATGGCTGTCGTGTTTCATAGTTTTGCATGCTCAAATGAGATCCACTGACAAAGACCCATTAACACCTACTTACTGTCAAATGGAAGTGTACTGCAAGTATGTAGATTCATGACCTTTTATTTTTTGCAAACATGAGCTTGGAAGTTTGCAAAATGCACAAATGAATGTCTGTCTGTGCCATTATATTTCAAGGACGAGGAAAGTTAGAGCATGAGAGATAAATAGGGAGGATGAGGAGGAAACAGAATGAGATGAGGGAGAATAGCAAAGAGGCCATGTGCTTCCAGTCCTGTACTCAGCTGCTCTCAGGTTGCCATTTGCCCGATTCCTGTTCCAGAGAGAGGGATGAGACGCTAAGAGAGACTCCCTGCAGCAGATGGCAGAATTATGCTCTGCAGAGGTAAGAAATAGCCCATTAGCCTGTCCAAAAATTACAGTCTGCCTCCTCTTTAGCGCTCAGCCTCGAGTACACCTGACCAGATTGGGACTGAACCTGGCGTGATCATGGCTCTGTGATCAGACTGCTGACAAAAAAAAACAACTCTGCTACTGATCAGCTTCAGCCATTTGGTTCTCGTCATGAGCACATC
The DNA here is from genome assembly GCF_021347895.1 of Acanthochromis polyacanthus. NCBI lineage: Eukaryota > Metazoa > Chordata > Actinopteri > Pomacentridae > Acanthochromis > Acanthochromis polyacanthus. The sequence continues at coordinate 6,834,650 of NC_067128.1, forward strand.
GTTTCAATAAAGACAGATCGACGGGAAATTAATAATATCTAGTGGAGTCGGAAAAATGCCTTCAGCTAAAATTGGGGGACTGGCTCAGCATTTATGATACAGTTTGTAATAGAGGCAAGAAAATAAGGAAACGTAACTGTCAGCTAATCTTGAAAATGTCTGAAATGAAATTAAATCCAGGCTAAAAAGGTTTATGCCCATTTAGAAACTTCCAAACTGCACTTATTTTGACTATAACCCCTAAAAAATAGCCAATCAGGAAAAAGTAAGTCATGCCCAAGTGACATTTATGACCCTTGGATGCAATAACAAAATGTAAATGACCCTTTTGTGCCTCATAAAATGAGTCTGCTGTTGACTAAACTATCTAATCAGTTGATAAGAGCAGCCGGAGCACACAGGAGAGAATGTAATCATCTTGTTCTTGCGGATTTCTTGAAGAGCAGAGTGTTTAGTGGAGCCTCTTTTTAAATGCGATTCCGGTAAATGACTGAAATAACATTTCTATTCATACTTTAGGTATTGCCTGTTGGAGAGTGGCACAAAGGGATGAGGGACTTTTTAATGCCTTTCCCATTCAGCGAATACGGTGAGACTGAATTAATGCGGCAGCTTTCCGAACGGAAGATACAGCATGACAATGTGGAGACTTGACAAGCGCGCAAGGATTAGGTTGCGTTGAACTGGAAGTAGGCAAGTGGAAGAAGCTGCTTCAGAGGGAATTAAACAGCTGTGAATGGTTTATGTTCTGACAGGGTTGTGGGTGCAACAGCAGACATCTATGACCAACAGGGTAAATATATAATGGTGGGGCTTTTTGGAACATTGTTGACATTTTTGATGTTTTCAGGTCTAAAATCAACATGGCCGCCTATAACCAAACACATGGCATTTTTACAGAAAGATTCTCCTCAAACATATGTACAACTGAGTAAAATTTTAATTGAAAGTCATTTATATATAAATCCACATTTGGCTCAACACTACTTTACATTAAATAACTCAGAAAGCCTTGGAGTCTTGCCAGTCTTTTCTTCAGGAGGAAATGACATCATGTGGAGCAGGTCATGTGATCTGGAATTAACACACTTCCTTGAGAGGTGTTTTTGTAATGGGGAACTTAGTTGAAAGTGTTTTCTTTAACACAGATACAATCTGTTATCTTCCATATAAAATTTGCCAAAAAGAAATCTGTCATGATTATCTCAACTTTATGAAAAGAACACAACCAAAACAATTTTTGAATAAGCTCATTTTATTCTTGTTTAGCTAATTAGAAGGTGGTTGTTATTAAAGTCAGGTTATTTAGTTGACATTTTAGTGAAATCCAGTCAATTTTTTATAATTATGTGTTTGTTTCCATAATAAATAATTATGGAATTTGTAAAGACATGATCGTAATGAACATGTAAAACATTAGTTTTGTTTGTTTGTTTTTTTTACTTTTAATAAAACTGTACACAATATATATCCCATGGACTTCAAGAGTCCCTCAATTACATATTGACCCATACAGAAGACTACATATAAAAACTACTTAAACTTATCTTTACATGATTGTACTGACTGGATGTTGGACTGATACAGAAAAGAAACTTAACTAAACTCAGTAGTGGCCCCTCAAATTAGAAGATAAGCAGAACTTTTATGCTCTACTAAATTATATTTCCATTCATAAATGAATATAGAATGTCACAAGGGTTAGTCAAATTAATTTAATGGAACATTAGAAATGTCAATTGATGTCATAAAAGCAGCTGATAAGAGTTTTTTAAATGATCAGATGTTCGCGACAGAAACAACACCGGATGACTGATCTTCATGTCTCGTTAACTCGGGACGTTTAGCCAAATGTGCATGAACCGCTCCACTGTGTGATCAGCAATAACATGCGCTTCACTGGGCGACGCTGTGCAGCCACACATCCCTGCGCTGTCGGTAGGTAATTACTGGACAAAACCACGAGCTGATCGGGTCATAAATCCTGACTCAGACAGGACTAATGAAAACACATGTTGTTTGTTCCACTTCTGTTTCGAGCCTCGTTGCTTCCTCCACCCTCCTCCTCATGACCCGGAAATCAGTCTCAGCGGCATCTTGAAGGCCGAGTCAATCCCTATAACGCACCTCCAGCAGAGAGGATTCCCAATGCGACTATTATGACATCCCTGAATTGAATTAAAAGTGAATCTATAAGCTGTCATGATCGCTGTTCTGCTCATCTGACAAGGATCATAAAACACAAACTGAAACCAGACAATAGACGGATGCTGCAGCTGAGCCTCACATGGTGTTTAATTGGCAACGCTCTAAAGCAAAGATGTTTTGCTTTGTGTAATGCATTGACCTCTCTCCTCACGTCTCTTTTTAGATTTCATGTGGGAGGACACAAGGACAAGAGGCGAGAAATAACATGAGGTTTAGGTCTCATCACTGAACAAATTTTATTGTGCGGTTCTTAACATTTCACAGTGAAGGAAGGAAATTTTAAATTGGTAAAGAGTGGTTGTTCTCCATTCCATTGTCTCCTGTGAAGCACAAGGGTCAGCCTGGGTCCAGTTGGTGTTTTAGAGGCAAGTTAAATTAACCTTGAAAGTAAATTTCCATTTCAGCAATGGTGTTTTTCTGAGAAAATTAATCTGAGAGCTGAGCCAGAAGGATCCTCTAATAAAATGAGGTTTAAGGTTTTTAAGATTTGTACTGCTGCTCCATTATGATGTTTAACTGGAGCTGAAACACTGAATGGTGATTTACTGGGAACTTAGGATTGAGGACATTGGATTTTTGTTGATATCCAATACAATATTTCCAAACTGATTTAGTAGATACAATACTGTAATCAATCAATGCAAGCACAATAATCATTTTTGCTCTGCTGTGTTTATATATCCCTTCATAGCTGTAAATTTCAGCATATATTGTGTTATATTTCAATTTGTTTGTTACTTTTCTTCACTGTTCCTCTTTCTATAGTTCATTTTTTATTATTCTCTTCCATATTCCTAGGGTGACACCAACAGCCGTAACCAAATTCCTTCTATGTTGTGTACATACTTGGCCATTAAAGCAGATTTTTAATCACGTATTTTTCCACCTAACTACAGAGAACATCTCATCTCTCCTTTAAAAATTGAGATAATGCTTTATAAATGTGCACACTCACCAGAGAACAAAAGAAAATTGCCCCAACTTACATTTGAAACACATCATACTTATTTTCATGTCATTTTTTTTTTAAAAACTGCAAACGTTTCTGCTCGTCATCATTCATTTTCAACTGATATATTTAATTCATTAGCCAATACCAGCAATGATGCAAAAATCATCAGCATGCATCCCGATTCGCAACTATTTTGTTAATAAATCTATCATTCGGTTACTTGCTTTCAGAATTCACTGTTTCAGCGTGTCAAATATAACGTGTGGTTATAAAGCTTTACCCTAAAATACATGGTGCTGAAACTGGATTTCTTTTTAATTGTTCAGTAAAACAAGCGGACGACACCTGAGATGCCACCTTATGCTCCGGATGAATATTTTATAGATAAAACTACTCGTAAACTACAGAATGAAGTTTTGATTTCCATTCAGACAGAAAGAGACACTGCTTTGACCACTAATGAATCACTTTAACAGTCTCTCAAATGCACAGCAAAAAAAGAGCAAAAATCTAAGATGATAGAGAAAATATGTTTAAAAAAATGGTGGAAAATTGCCATCTTTAAAAACTGTAAAGGTGTTTAAAATAATGGCACATATCTGGAAAGTATAATATTTTGAGGTGAATTAAATATAGTACAACAGTTTAATATTATGGTAAGGCATTGTAGAAACACTAATATTTGTATATAAAAAAAGATTTTTTTATGTACACACTGTACAATTTAAGACTTTTTTGTTTTTGTTTACACTCAAAATGTTTTTTTTCTAGGACAGTTTAAAGAATACAATTTTCAATTAATGTCAAATATCTGTAAAATAAAATTCTACATTAAATCAAAATTTAAATAGAGTAAAAGAAATAGTGCACCCTTATTGTCAAATGTTGTAAAAGAACTAAAATACAGAATTCTCATGTAGACATTTACAATTTTAGTCAGTTTTTTTTAAATGATTGTTTGTTTTTGCAGTCAAAACTTAAATCAATACTTTTTTCAGTAATTTTAGTGGTTATATACAATTTAACAAAACAGAAAAAATCTGTAAATAACACTAAATTGTCAAACAAGATTTTTTTTTTTTTAAATCAAAACTGTTCATTTTTCTCAGTGCATGCCCTTTTACAAACTGGAAGTTTAGAATCTCATTAAATAAGTATCATATACATGCTTTGATCCATCAAAATGTCCTTATTCCAGAATTAATAAACTTTATCAGTCATTAATGCAGTACATTTACTGCAATTCTTTAAGTACTTTTTGCTGCTTGTAATTTTACAGATGGTGAATTTTCCATGCAGGACTTTAACTTGAATTTGCTTCACTGCTGCATTTCTTCCAATACTGGGGGTGTTTTGTGACAAAGACGCTATTTTTCCAGGAGAATAACAGGCTTGAACAAAGAGGGAGTCCAGGCTTAACTGGTTTTCTGAGAGAAAACTGCACTTAACAAGCTGCTCCAAACATCCATCCAGTGTTTGAGTGGATGGGAGGACTTTTAGTTTAATTACGGCAATTACTAAAACCAAACAGCAAAACAGTTTCCAGGTTCAGCGCTGTTATTTTAATAAACAGGTAGCTGTGAGCTTCCATTCGGTGAATAGGTCAAAGCCAAAAAACAAATCAAACAAAAAAATAGCTAATACGTGAAGCCATCGCACAAATACTTCTTAGTGTTGGCAAACAAACACTGCTCAGTGTTTAATATAGTTCTCTCTTTTAGGAAAATCACCCAAATCTGCAGAAATTGCTCTGAATAGATGGAAATATTGTTATTAGCAATTGTACGGATATTATTATTTTGCAACAGGTAGTTGTTCTGTGGCAACACAAACACGTTTTTGTTGTGAGCGAGTCCCTTCAGACGGGATAGGCTTAAACCTCCCACATCTCTATCGTCAGAGCAAATGGAAGGACATTTTTTGCAGTATGATCTCAACAATCTGCCTGATGAGCAGTAATGATCTGAACAGGTATTTGAGGACAGATGTTTGCATTGATGCCTGGCATTAAAGTCCGTCTTGAGTCAAGATTAAAACACAAAGTCATCTCTGTCTTAAAACGGCATATTTAGTCTTTTTATTAATAAAAATAAGCATTTAATGCCAGTTTTTGAAAAGCATGTTATGTTTTAAATCTCCAAAATGACACCATTTCTCAGAGTCAGAAACTGTAAAAACAAATAGTCAGATTTCCAACTTTTTGATGATCTTTGAACTCATAATGTGACGCACAGTTCCATTGTGAAACTTAACCAAATCTAAGCATAAATTCTGAATGTTCATCAAAGTCACTTTATTCTGTATGTTTCTTTTAAAATTTGCCAGAAATATAGCACTTACGTCAACCACTTTCTGTAAAAATAAATAAATTTTGTGATTCACGTCATAACCAAGGTGCCATATTTGACTCAGCTGTGACCAACAAAAATCCAAGGACTGCTCGGCTGAACTGCAGGCTGTGTACAAAGAGGAGATAGGAGACGGGTATAAAAACACATTGAAGATGTCTGTAGTAAAATATTCATAGTATTTGGAATCATTTCTCCCAGGGACTGTAGTGTATGCCAATGTTGGAAATACTGTTTGAACATGAATAATCAAAGAAATTCAACTCTTTTTTTATGGAATCATAAACTGCAAAGAAGCCATGTCTAACTCTTTTCTACCACTAGCCAGGGTTTTGTTGTTTCTATAGTGGTGCAGGATTTTATGTTGTAGTGAAAAATTAGCTCAGAGTGAGGAAAAATGAGACAAGCAAAAAATGCTGAGAAATTTGTTGGAGTCTAGTGTTAAAATGGCCTAGCTTACCTATGGTTCTGCTCAAACACTGTAAAACTACTGTACCCTACACAATATTACAGGTTGTAATATTGGAATATGTCAGTCATACAGTCGTGGTACTAGACACTGACACTGTGGAGGAATGTTGAAACAGAAAGTTCCATAGATTATTTAGGTCTGTTAACATATGAAACTCTTGAAACCTGAATCTGTGATTTAGCGACTATCATCAGGACACTACAGGTTACATGATGCTGACTGCTTATTTCTCTAACAATGCATATTCTAGCTTATAATGGACATGTCAGCAAGGTTTCAAAAACTTGACTATAGCCTTACTCGCATGGGACTAGTATTACCTCAGGACCAGTAGTGATTTGTAATAATTGCGGAGTATGTCAATGATCTTAACCCCATGCAAAAGCACCATGTCTGTCATTTGTAAAATAAAAATTCCACCACAAATTACCTACCATATTTTGCCAATCACCAACGTCCTGTGATAATACGAGGGCCATGCGACTCTGCATCTCAGTGATTGGGGGGTATTTTAGTTGGTGTTTTTCTACCTCTTTCCTGGGTGAATTATGGAGGCTACGAATGGAAATTGACAGCATTTTTAGGTGCAAATGCAGGAGTAGGCCGATACACAACAGGCCCGTGGACTATTCACAGAAACGGCAAAATCAGATCGACAAGAAGAGGGAAATTTCAGAGGATGTTGAGATGGATGACATGTGTAGCAGCATGCGGTAAGAAACATTTTTTCGGCCTATCTTTGAAGAGGTTTAATACAAACGGCCGTTATCCCAACAACACTGCCCAGTGTTCTCAAGTCACATTGCTGCTTTGACATTTTTATTGTTGCCATGACGACTTCATACCAAGTTAAAAGTGACCATTTTATCCTGAACCACAAGCTTTCCATAAACCTAACCAAGTGGTTAGGTAAGGGTTTCGGAAAGCACAAATCATGTTGTCCTGGCGACACTGTCGGTTCAGCATGTCGGACAGAGCAGACATCACATCGTATTCTATGATCCATCAGACATGTACAGATCTGATGTCATATCCGGGCTGTGATGTCAGTAAATTTGAGTAAAATCTTAACTTCTTATCCCGTGCGAATGCATTGCAAGAAACACAGACGTGGGGGGGGGGGGGGGGGGGGGGGGGGGGGGGATAATTCACAAATTACCAGAGATCCCCAGGTAATACCTATCCAATGCAAATAGTACATTTGACAGGAGTGTCTTTAAGTTTGACAAAAATATCCACAAAAATCTTGGAGACAATGTCTGGGAATACATACAAAATAGCAGGAAGTGCATTATCTACAACTGAAGTTTATGTTCCCTTTCTTTACATTTTTAATCTCGAGTTCGCTCTTGCAACATTCCCCTGAAATTTCAAACTCATAGTGTTTGTCAGATAGAACCACCATGTTCGACATCTTTGACTATCCGCGCTTATTATTTCAGACGTGATTTGATGCAATAAACAGGAGTCGCTGGCACCATAGCAAATATGGGAGCACATCAAAGAAAAATTAATATTAATAATGTGCCAAATGAAGATTATAAAACATACTCAACCAACAATCCTGACACCACATATTAATGAAGAACTGTGATTAAAGAAAGTTACTGAAGATGGGATCAAGAATCGCAATGCAGCAACAAGAGGAGTCGAACACAGTGAGATTTAAGAGGCGCTAACCTACATAACTTTAAAAACAGCAGAGAATGACAGCATTAGGAGGTTGTTTGTGGATTCCTGTGCTGAGCCAAACTGTATAGTGCACTGCTGGAAGGCTTTTACTGTTAAGCAGCAACAGAAAGTGTTGAGATTACCATTGCTTGGGAGTCATTACAGCGGTGAAAAAGCCCAGCCGCTATCTGGGAGATGAATGAAACAGAGACGGAGGAGAGCAACTCAGCTCCAAAACAACAGCAGCTCTGATGTTGCAAGCAACCCGCAGCACCGTCGAATGTTCAGAAAAGTGAGCCTTTTAAATGTCAGCGACCCACTCTCTCCTCCTGCCTCTTGCACGGCCAGTTGACCGCGGTGTCATTACAGATCAGCCGAGGGCACAGCAGCATCATGCCGTCGCTCGGATCACCAGCAGAACGGAAACAGCACGGTGTGTGGTGGAGGTGGGCTCAGAAATCACCAGCAGTCTGGCTTAGACATCACTTGGCACAAATGTGTTCTGTAGCATTGGAACTGAACGTGATGTACATGAGTAAATATTCAAAATGTGCACAAATATGTTCAAGTCGGGGTAGGCAGTCTTTTTCTGGCATCAAAAACTCCACAATAACCTTTAAGCATGTTGTAATCCAAGTGATGTGAGAGAAAAATAGACTCCTGTACCTTCTTTTAGATCTGGTTTACAAGCTTTAGAGACTGAAAAATATAATTGCTCGACTTTTGTAACATAGTTGACAGATATAGTTGACATTTTTGCTGTTTTCAGGCCTAAATCAACATGGTCGCCTACAACCAAACACCACATGGCATTTTTACAGAAAGATTCTTCTAAATATTACATATATAATTGAGTAAAATTGAAATTGAAAGTGATTTATAAATATATTGCAGTAAACCTGTTCATATGCGATAAATTCCCACACTACTTTATAATAACTCAGAAAGCCTTGGAGTCTTTCCAGTCTTTTCCTCAGGAGGAAATGACATCATGTGGAGCAGGTCATGTGATCTGGAATTAACACACTTCCCTGAGGTGTTTTTGTAATCCAATTTATTATTTTTTTTCATATAAAATTTGATATATCGCCAAAAATGGAAATATCTGTCATGATTATTTCAACTTAATGAAAAGAACACAATCAAAACCATTTTTGAATAAGCCCATTTTATTATTGTTTAGCTAATTAGGTGGTTGTTGTTAAATTTAGACTGTTATTTAGTTGACATTTTAGTGGTATCCAGTCATTTTTTATTAATAACCGATTGTTTCCATAATAAATAATTATGGAATTTGTAAAGACATGATCACAAAGAACATATAAAACATTAGTTTATGTTACCTTTAATAAAAATGTATGTAAGATGTATGATTGACTTCAAAAGTCCCTCAGTTATATATTGATCAAGCTCATGACATGATGTTCAATCCAAATTGTTTGTAAAGACAAGGCTTTGCTCCTATTGTCTCTTCTACAAATGCAGATGATCAAATAGTGAAAAGTCCTGCAGGAAAAGTTCATAATCCAGCTTTTTTTTCTCAACAACTTCCTTCTCTGCAATGCAATCTAGGAAAAAAAAGAGACTTAGCAAACAGAATCCTAAAGAATGGCTGCACGATATTGCAAACATCTGACAGTGTGACATTTTGATTTTCTGTGATATATATTGTAACAGGAAACAATATGGAAAGTTTGACTGGATGGCTTCAATAACTTTGAAAAAAAGGTGTGCATTTGCATACAAAACAGCAGGAAATAAAGCAGTTTGCACCCTTTCTCATATGGTGTAATACAGACAAAGACATGCAAAATAGGTTTTAGCCTTGGCTGCCATTCAGATGATACAAAGCTTTGTGGTGCTGATTTAAATGATCAGACAAATTATGTTGCCTCATACGACGGCAACACAGATACCTGTTTTTGGTCACTTTCTGTTGCCAGATATGCAACTGACAAGTTTCTTTTTTATAACTAAATCTCCCTTTTCAGCATTTCTGTTCTGTTTTTCACTTGTTTTGCTGTGAACATGTGTAGCTTACATAAGAGATAAAATAACCCTTTGCTAGTCCCACAGTGGGGAAATTGTCAATGTTACAGCAGAAAGGATAGAGCAAACATTGTATGAGTGTAGTGTAAAAATAATAAAACTAAATAATACACCACATATACATAAGTATTAGTTCCAAAGAATTGTTCCAAATAACATAAAAACTTTTTTTTTTTCCAGAGGAAATGTATTGGATTTCCTGCAAGCTATGACTATTGTGCACATGTAGTGTCAGTGAGGAAATGATGCATTTTGCAGCCTGATCTGAACTTAAACAACAATGTGCTGCAGTGGTTATTTGTGCAGGTTCATTTACCAACAAGCTGACAGTATGTGTTGAATATTGATAATAACTTAGCTTTCTGCTAATTACAGCGAAAAACTTGCCATTTAGGATTACTTCAATTGCATGTTTAAGTTCATTCTTACAGTAAGCTGATGTTTGCATAAATGAAACATGCTTGTCTGCTGAGAGGAGGGCTGGATTTACAAATTCTGGTGTTCTAGTTTTGGTCTTTTGTCTTTTCTAAATGTAACTTTTTTGACAGATCTTGCAATTTGATGTACATTTTCTGAAGTCAAACCTCGGTGTGACATGAGTTTCTGCATGAGACGCCTTCAACCTCGTGGCAGTCACACAAGGAGGACTGCAGGCATTTGAAAAACCATTCACAAGACAGTTTACGCTCTGGATCAGACATGCTGCAAAATGAATGAGGTGTGACTATTAAATAATGAGACTGGGATTACGTCAGTGGAACTACAGTCTGCGTGACTAAACCATGTAGTATACATTGTTCAGTTAATGGTAGAAACAACCCTGAAGCTTTGCTTGAATGATATAAAACTGAGTAAAATAATTACTACTAAATTGCAGCCTTTTTGATTTGCCAAATTTTTTTCAAATTGCAATTTTGATGAATTGTGCGGTCTTACCACAACTTTAACACTCCGTAACTCTATAGCATGTCATATTCATCTCACTCATACATACTATGTGCTATCGTGATGATTTTTAGCTGACAAACTAGTGAAGAAGAAGTAACAATGTTCAAGGCACATGTAAACTGAACACTCCTAATCAGAACATGACGTGCATAAATATGCATGTAAAGGGACTTCAAAGCAGTGCAGACAATGCCGTGCATCTGATCCCCCACCACCAGGAACTTAATTATAGGACTTGGAGATCATGTCTGGCATGGAATGTGGCTGGTTAAATGTAAAACTGCAAATTCTCTGTGGGGCTGTGCCAAATCTGTACTTTCTTATTGTTTTGCGGATGATGAGATGTTCAACAGAAGCTCAGAGTTTGCTGTCAAAATTTTGACATTTGTTAGATCCCCGATGGTTTCTATCTTTAAATGAAAGGGCCGTTGGCAGTGGCAATTTTCCCCTGCTGTAATGAAAATGTACCCAACTGCAGCTCCGGAGTGTTATCATTTTGTGGCTTTTTCGGAAACTTCTACTGGGGACATTTTGTGTATTTCTTCTTTTTGAGAACAATGCCTCTTCCCCCGCTTTAATGGCTCAGCAGCAGTATGGGTATCCATCCATACGTGCTACATCTCTTCTGGCGAGTACGAAAACTCAGCGGGGGAAGGTGAGAAAAGTGATAGAACACAAAACAGATGAACTAAAGCATTGAATACACATTACTTTGGCAACAAACTCCCGGCACAGCTTGCTGAGGGATGTCAATCAAAATGTCACACCCCCATGTACAGGCTGGGTTTGTAAGCTTTCACAGACTGTTTAAAGAACAACATCTTGAGCTCACACTCCCTGTAGGGAAGGCTTTTGTCAAGTTCTGGCCCTCTTTCCCCATTTTTTGTGAACTACTTTACTGGCAGATGCACTGATAACAAGAAAGTGTCGTTTTTCATTTCACGGGGCATGCGAGGTGAATTTCTATTTCACATTGTCACAGTGGACAGAGTGTCCTGCATGTAGGAGGCATGAGCCAGCAGTAGGACGAACACAGCCAAGGACTGTCTTTCAGTACACATCAGCATGGAGCCTTTACATGAAACACAGAAGTTCATTGATTCATATCGACACAGATGATAAATATTGCATACAAATGATAAATACTACTATTCTAGGTATTGTTTGACAAGCCGCCTTTGATAGTTACAACACAAAACCACAATTTAATCTGATATTCCTGTACTCTTGTTAAATTAGTTCGACTGTAGCTAGAGCTGCACAATATGGCTGCAAAATTTGTCCCAGTAAAATGTGTAATTTAAGCGGATACTGATCATAATAATATAGAATAGAATCACTTTATTCATCCCCTAAGGGAAAATAATAATAGATCATTTTAATGACATATTTATAATAAAGACTAGCAAAAAAGTTGGCTAACCGTTTTAGCCAGTCACAGCTAATAATGTTAGCATTTATGCAACACTGACAAACAAACAAGATTAGATTAACACATAAAAATAAATTAGATAAAGAACTTAAAAGAAAAATGTTAATATATTTTTTTGTCTGTTGTAAAGTATAAAAATATCAGAAAAATATGCTGCTATATTTATTTTGTCTAAGTATAAAATATTTCTTGAATCATCAAAAATGTGCAAATACATCAACTAGGTACAGTTACATGATTAAAAATCAAGCTAATGTAGATTTCTCTTCTGTAAAGTATGAAATATATGGATTAGAAAAATATATTTACATATTTTTTGTCTGTTGTAAACAATAAAATATTTTCAGAATCATCAAAAATGTGCAAATGCATCAGCTGGGTACAGATACATGATTTAAAAAAAAATCGCACTAATGTAGAAAAATAAAGCACAACAGATTCACAAAATTCATAGTAAACAAACACATAGAAAACTAGAAAAGCACTCGGAGAGCGCATACCTCCGCCAGGCCATCTGTCTGTCCGTCTGTCTGTTAACAGCATAACTCAAAAAGTCATGGACGGATTGTATTGAGTTTCAACAGTTTGTGCAGAAAGCATAACATGCATATACAGTGTAACAGCACAGTGTTTTGCACGCGGCGCCGCCGCACGCACGTACCGTTGCACGTGCATGTGACGGTACCGCACGTGTCGCCGCCGCTTCGTTTCGTCGGTCCTGACTCGCCCGGGAAGCCCGAACCTGCCGCGGGGGATTCGGCCGTCACCCGGGATCGTTGCAGCGACCTCTGTCTGTAAAATTGAGAGATGGCCGGCGGCCGCCTGGTGGCCATATCTCAATTGTCCTTCGACCTTCAAAAAATTCCTGGATCCAGACGGTGATTCGGATCACCTCCAAAATCTAATTGATTCTTACTCGTGCTCTTCCGTACATCCTGTAAAAATTTGGTGAAAATCCGTCCATGACGTTTTGAGTTATGCTGTTAACAGACAAACACACACACAGACGGACAGACAAACAAACTCCGGTGATTACATAACCTCCTGGCGGAGGTAATAATAATATAAAGAAAATAGGCAGGAAGTAACTATAGCTTCAAAAAGGAAGCTGAATAAACTACGGAAACATGTTAATTATCCTCACTGATATAAAGCTACGGTGACATTTATAGTTTTGGTAACATATAATGCTAACTGATTAACCTGGAAATAAGTGTCCAGGTTAATCAAAATATGTAAAACCTGGAGGTAAACGGACTAGGATGAAGCCACTACACTACACTGAGATTAATAATCACAAGGGACAGGATCCAGTATAACCAGACAGAGACCCCAAAGTGGCTTCCAACGCTAACGTCTAGTCTGTCAGTCGTGTTTGACAAAGTTCATCTTACAAAGGTAACTACTGGTCCCTTCTGAGTGCAGGATCCCCCAGGAGACATTTGCAAGTACAGACAAAGAGAACAAGAGGAGCAGGTGGAAGGAAGGCCATGGAGAGAGCGATGGAAGCCAAAAGGACTCAGTTATCAAGGAATGTAAAGGACTGTTATGGGCCAGAGGGGAAGCATGTTCATGCAACCGAATGTTGCATTTTCATTTTGTGTTTTCATGATAGTTTGTATTTTAAACCTTCAAGTGACAGTGATTGTTTTATTGCTATTGATGACGCGTTTATCGCTGGAACATATTGCTATCATTTTAGGTCTAACTCTGCTACTGAAAATGAGGCCACTTTGGCTCAGACCACACTGAAGATGTGCCTTATCCACCCAGTTATTACCAGCAATTTTACCACTTTGCCCAGCATCAGGCTGTCAATGCAGCAAAGTAGGACAAGAGAGAACAAAACTACACAGAGTACTATCATGATGGAGTTCAGTGACACCTGAGTGTAGAGAAAGTTTCCATATGAGTAGAGCCCTGACGAAACAACAGAACAAGCACCAGTTCTGTTCCAGTTGTACTAAACTGGGCAGTTACGCTAAACATTAGTTAGTCGCTAACCAGTTTTGGGTTCATAGATGCCAAGTGAAGAAAGCAAAGAGGAAGCCATCTAGATAATTTGTGCTGCATTCAGGAGTAGTGTTATTGGTTTAAGTGCTGGAGAGAAGCACATTCGTGGATGCACAGGGTTAAGTTGTGGCTCATTTTGAAGGTTATGTTCAAGCTGCATTCAAAACATCCAGTCTGAGGGAAACTGGCAGTGCAGGCCGAGGTGAAGCTCATCTATTAAGCTATGAAAACATAGCTATGCAAGCTTCAATTTACTTGATTGTAGACGCAGCTCGAGCTCAACAGTTCAACAGGCTGGATCTGAGCTGTTATTTTGCAAATGTGTCACAAAAATTCAAACCTTCCGAAGAGTGAATGATGGAGGAGAGGATGTTCTGCTTCCTTTTTATCGTGTGTCCTCGTGGATGGATCCGTAGTTGTTGTTGTTGTACTGCTTTTCTAGTTACCTTGGAAGATTTCTGGGCATACAAGTGCAGTAGGTTGCATCGATGTATTCCATAAATACACTCTACTGCAATTGTAGCATAGTCATGGCATGGACACTGGTGGATTTAGAGAGATGGAAAAATGTATGTTTATGTACTCTGACATACAAAGTACATCACCGGATTTACACAAAGCACAACCTGATGATTTGAAACAAGCAGTACAGATTAGGTGTCAATGCAACTTTGGCTATTCCATTTGTTTTTGTATTTTTTGGGTCACTTATATGGTAGATGATTTTATGATGACCAGGGGCCTCATTTATAAAACATTGCGTAGGATCCATACTAAAGTTTGCATACGCCAAAAATACGAAAAGGGTGTATGCCCCTCGCCCCTGATTTATAAAACTTTGCGTAAGCACAGCTGCATGCAATTTCTTGATAAATCACACACCAGCTGGAAGATTGCACAGGTGGATCCACCTCACATTCCGCCCACAACACACCCACATTTTACCATGAATGGTCAATGCAAAGTAACTCATGAATGTATCTGTATATAAATAAGTTGCTGATCCACGGCATTTCACGCAGCGCCGGCCGGCAGTCTTTTCACTGCTGTGCGTCAGGATGAATGAATCATGTGTGACCCAGGCCACCCTGCCACTAAATTTGTTATGATCATGTCCGATGTACAAATAATTTGCACACTGATTGAATGTGCATTTTTTCGGTTAACATAGAGAAATTCATCTTCACTCGGGAGTTGTGGTGTGAAGCATGCGTGCCTGTACAGGGCTGATTAATGGTTGGACGCTCATCCCATTCGGCCGCATATGGATAAATAAACAAAATTCTTTACTTTTTTTTTTGCCTTTTTACTGTGATAGTTGCAGTGAAGAGTGACAGGAAATGGGGAGAAGAGACTGCGGGCAAGCCAGCCGCCTCTCGTTTCTCCGTAGTCAAGCCAGCCGCTCCTACATTTTCAGTGCGCTCTTATCGTCAGCTTACGGTAAATGCACGACTGCGCATCAACTATTTCCAGTTTAAAAAATAAAGCGCTGCATTCGCAGATGTATTATACGGGGATGTTTTAAGTAACTGACTCAGCTTAACTGTTAACTATCGAATTGTACGGCTAATATTTACACTAAATAAATAGCTTGAAGTATAAGAAGCTGAAAACTTGTTTATCTATCTGTCTGTCTGTCTGTCTTAAAAATTGTGAATTCAAATAAAAAGTGATGTGTGTCATCCCAGTGATCTATTAGTGTGATAATAAAATAAAACTCAGTCGAAAAGTCACATGATCTGGACCGAAATGAGAAGACATGCTGATATTTACATTAAAAAAAGTTAAATTTTTTGCTTTAAAATCTTTTAAGCCAAACTATTTCTTCTTCTTTGGCGTATGCTGACCAGGTAAGGTAGCATTGTGATTCTGCATTAGTTTGGGGTCAATACGTCACATGACCTGAGAGCTTTTGAGCAAAAAAGCTAATATTTACTGTCAAAAAACTGTTAAAAATCAATAATGTCCTAAAATCAAATATAAATTGCCGTATGTTGACCATCTTTAGTAGCACTATCATTCTGCATTAGTTTGGGGTCAATAAGTCACATGACCTGAGAGATATTGAGCTAAAATGCTAATATTTACTGTAAAAAAACTGTTAAAAATCAATAAAGACCAGAAATCAAATATCAATTGGCGTATGTTGACCATCCTTAGTAGCACTATCATTCTGCACTGGTTTGGGGTCAATACGTCACATGACCTGAGAGCTTTTGAGCAAAAAAGCTAATATTTACTGTAAAAAACCTGTTAAAAATCAATAATGTCCTAAAATCAAATATAAATTGCTGTATGTTGGCCATCTTTAGTAGCACTATCATTCTGCACTGGTTTGGGGTCAATACGTCACATGACCTGAGAGCTATTGAGCTAAAATGCTAATATTTACTGTAAAAAAAACTGTTAAAAATCAATAAAGACCAGAAATCAAATATAATTTGCCGTATGTTGACCATCCTTAGTAGCACTATCATTCTGCATTAGTTTGGGGTCAACACGTCACATGACCTGAGAGCTATTGAGCAAAAAAGCTAATATTTACTGTAAAAAACTGTTAAAAATCAATAAAGACCAGAAATCAAATATCAATTGGCGTATGTTGACCATCCTTAGTAGCACTATCATTCTGCATTAGTTTGGGGTCAATACAACGCATGACCTGAGAGCTATTGAGCAAAAAGTTAGTATTTACTGTAAAAAAACTGTTAAAAATCAATAAAGACCAGAAATCAAATATAAATTGGCGTATGTTGACCATACTTAGGAGCACTATCATTCTGCACTGGTTTGGGGTCAATACGTCACATGACCTGAGAGCTATTGAGCAAAAAAGCTAATATTTACTGTCAAAAAACTGTTAAAAATCGATAAAGACCAGAAATCAAATATAATTTGGCGTATGTTGACCATCCTTAGTAGCACTATCATTCTGCATTAGTTTGGGGTCAATACGTCACATGACCTGAGAGCTATTGAGCTAAAATGCTAATATTTACTGTAAAAAAAACTGTTAAAAATATATAAAGACCAGAAATCAAATATAAATTGGCCTATGTTGACCATCCTTAGTAGCACTATCATTCTGCACTGGTTTGGGGTCAATACGTCACATGACCTGAGAGCTATTGAGCAAAAAAGCTAATATTTACTGTCAAAAAACTGTTAAAAATCAATAATGTCCTAAAATAAAATATCAATTGGCGTATGTTGACCATCCATGGTAGCACTATCATTCTGCAGGAGTGAGTGAGATAGGCATAGGGAGTATAGCTCAGTGGGTAGAGTGGCTGGCTGGCACCCGGGAGGCCGGGGGTCCCTGTGGCTATCTCACTCACCCACTGAGCAATACTCTCTATGCCTATCTCACTCACACCTGGAATCGAACCCCGGCCTCCCAGGTGTATGCCAGCCACTCTACCCACTGAGCTATACTCCCTATGCCTATCTCACTCACTCACACCTGGAATCGAACCCCGGCCTCCCGGGTGCCAACCAGCTACTCGACCCATTGAGCTATACTCCCTCTGCCTATCTCACTCACTCACACCTGGAATCGAACCCCGGCCTCCCGGGTGCCAGCTATCCACTGAGCAATACTCCCTATGCCTATCTCACTCACTCCAATACTCATCTCACTCACTCCTATACTCCCTGTGCCTATTTCACTCACACCTGGAATCGAACCCCGGCAACAGCCAGCCACTCTACCCACTGAGCTACACTCCCTATGCCTATCTCACTCACTCCTATACCTGTATCACTCACTCACACCTGGAATCAAACCCCGGCCTCCCGGGTGCCAGCCAGACACTCTTTCCACTGAGCCATACTCCCTATGCCTATCTCACTCACTCCTATACTCATCTCACTCACTCACTCCTATACTCCCTATGCCTATCTCACTAACTCACACCTGGAATCGAACCCTGGTCTCCTGGGTGCCAGCCAGCCACTCGACCCACTGAGCTATACTCCCTATGCATATCTCACTCACTTCTGAACTCATCACACTCACTCCTATACTCCATCTCATTCACTCACTCCTATACTCCCTATGCCTATCTCACTATCTCACACCTGGAATCGAACCCCAGCCTCCCGGGTGCCAGCCAGCCACTCCACCCACTGAGCTATACTCCCTATGCCTATCTCACTCACTCCAATACTCCCAATGCCTATCTCACTCACTCACACCTGGAATCGAACCCCGGTCTCCCAGGTGCCAGGCAGCCACTCCACCCACTGAGCTATACTCCCTATGTTTATCTCACTCACTTCTATACTCATCTCACTCACTCCTATACTCCTATGCCTATCGCATTCACTCACTGCTATACTCCCTATGCCTATCTCACTCACACCTGGAATCGAACCCCGGTCTCCCCGGTGCCAGCCAGCCACTCTACCCACTGAGCTATACTCCCGATGCCTATCTCACTCACTCCTATACTTATCTCACTCACTCACTCCTATACTCCCTCTGCCGATCTCACTCACACCTGTACTCCCTATGTCTATCATACTCACCCACTCCTATGCTCCCTTTGCCTATCTCGCTCACTCACTCCTGAACTCCGGTTGGCTTTCTCACTCACTCACACCTGGAAGCGAACCCCGGCCTCCCGGATGCCAGCCAGCCACTCTATCCACTGAGCTATACTCCCTATGCCTATCTCACTCACTCCTATACTCCCAATGCCAATCTCACTCACTTCTATACTCATCACACTCACTCCTATACTCACTATGCCTATCTCACTAACTCACACCTGGAATCGAACCCTGGTCTCCTGGGTGCCAGCCAGCCACTCTACCCACTGAGCTATACTCCCTATGCCTATCTCACTCACTTCTATACTCATCACACTCACTCCTATACTCCCTATGCCTATCTCATTCACTCACTCCTATACTCCCTATGCCTATCTCACTCCAATACTCCCTAAGCCTATCTCACTCACTCCTATACTCCCTGTGCCTTTCTCACTGACCCACTCCTATACTCCCTCTGCCGATCTCACTCACACCTGTACTCCCTCTGCCTATCTCACTCACCCACCGAGCTATACTCCCTATGCCTATTTCGCTCACTCACTCCTATACTCCCTCTGCCCATCTCACTAACTCACACCTGGAATCGAACCCCAGCCTCCCGGGTGCCAGCCAGCCACTCTCGCCACTGAGCAATACTCCCTATGCCTATCTCACTCACTCCTATACTCCCGATGCCTATCTCATTCACTCAC
Organism: Acanthochromis polyacanthus; assembly: GCF_021347895.1. Classification (NCBI taxonomy): domain Eukaryota; kingdom Metazoa; phylum Chordata; class Actinopteri; family Pomacentridae; genus Acanthochromis; species Acanthochromis polyacanthus. Next base: position 6,853,992 of record NC_067128.1, read on the forward strand.
TCCTATACTCCCTATGCCTATCTCACTATCTCACACCTGGAATCGAACCCCGGCCTCCTGGGTGCCAGCCAGCAACTCTACCCACTGAGCTATACTCCCTATGCCTATCTCACTCACTCCTATACTCCCTGTGCCTTTCTCACTGACCCACTCCTATACTCCCTTTGCCTATCTCGCTCACACCAGGAATCGAACCCCGGACTCCCGGGTGCCAGCCGTCCACTCTACCCACTGAGCTATACTCCCTATGCCTATCTCCCTCACTCCTATACTCACCTCACTCACTCACTCCTATACTCCCTCTGCCTGTCTCGCTCACACCAGGAATCGAACCCCGACCTCCCGGGTGCCAGCCAGCAACTCTCCCCACTGAGCTATACTCCCCATGCCTATCTCACTCACCCACCGAGCGATACTCCCTATGCCTATCTCACTCACTCACTCCTATACTCCCAATGCCTATCTCACTAACTCACTTACTCACACCTGGAATCGAACCCCAGCCTCCCGGGTGCCAGCCAGCCACTCTCGCCACTGAGCTATACTCCCTATGCCTATCTCACTCACTCTAATACTCCCGACGCCTATCTCACTCACTCCGATACTCCCTGTGCCTTTCTCACTGACCCACTCCTATACTCCCTTTGCCTATCTCGCTCACACCAGGAATCGAACCCCGGACTCCCGGGTGCCAGCCATCCACTCTACCCACTGAGCTATAGTCCCTATGCGTATCTCCCTCACTCCTATACTCACCTCACTCACTCTTATACTCCCTATGCATATCTCACTCACACACTGAATCGAACCCCAGCCTCCCGGGTGCCAGTCAGCCACTCTACCCACTGAGCTATACTCCCTATGCCTATCTCCCTCACTCCTATACTAACCTCACTCACTCACTCCGATACTCCCTCTGCCTGTCTCACTCACACCAGGAATCGAACCCCGGCCTCCCGGGTGCCAGCCAGCCACTCTCCCCACTGAGCTATACTCCCTATGCCTATCTCACTCACTTCTATACTCATCACACTCACTCGTATACTCCCTATGCAAATCTCACTCACACACTGAATCGAACCCCAGCCTCCCGGGTGCCAGCCAGCCACTCTATCCACTGAGCTATACTCCCTATGCCTATCTCCCTCACTCCTATACTCCCTCTGCCTATCTCACTCACCCACTGCGCTATACTCCCTATGCCTATTTCGCTCACTCACTCCTATACTCCCTCTCTCACTCACCCACCGAGCTATACTCCCTATGCCTATCTCACTAACTCACACCTGGAATCGAACCCCCGCCTCCCGGGTGCCAGCCAGCCACTCTACCCACTGAGCTATACTCCCTATGCCTATCTCACTCATTCCTATCCTTAACTCACTCACTCACTCCTATTCTCATCTAACTCACTCACTCACTCACTCCTATACTCCCTCTGCCTATCTCACTCACCCACTGCGCTATACTCCCTATGCCTATTTCGCTCACTCACTCCTATACTCCCTCTCTCACTCACCCACCGAGCTATACTCCCTATGCCTATCTCACTAACTCACACCTGGAATCGAACCCCAGCCTCCTGGGTGCCAGCCAACCACTCTCCCCACTGAGGTATACTCCCTATGCCTATCTCACTCACTTCTATACTCCCTATGCCTATCTCACTATCTCACACCTGGAATCGAACCCTGGTCTCCTGGGTGCCAGCCAGCCACTCTACCCACTGAGCTATACTCCCTATGCCTATCTCACTCACTTCTATACTCATCACACTCACTCCTATACTCCCTATGCCTATCTCATTCACTCACTCCTATACTCCCTATGCCTAACTCACTATCTCACACCTGGAATCGAACCCCGGTCTCCCCGGTGCCAGCCAGCCACTCTACCCACTGAGCTATACTCCCTATGCCTATCTCACTCACTCCTATACTCCCTGTGCCTTTCTCACTGACCCACTCCTATACTCCCTTTGCCTATCTCGCTCACACCAGGAATCGAACCCCGGCCTCCCGGGTGCCAGCCAGCCACTATACCCACTGAGCTATACTCCCTATGCCTATCTCCCTCACTCCCATACTCACCTCAGTCACTCACTCACTCGTACACTCCTGATGCCTATCTCACTCACACCTGGAATCCAACCCGGGCATCCCAGGTGCATGGCAGCCACTCTACCCACTGAGCTATGCTCCCTATGTTTATCTCACTCACTTCTATACTCATCTCACTCACTCCTATACTCCCTATGCCTATCTCACTCACACCTGGAATTGAACCCCGGCCTCCCCGGTGCCAGCCAGCCACTCTACCCACTGAGCTATACTCCCTATGCCTATCTCACTCACTCCTATACTTATCTCACTCACTCACTCCTATACTCCCTCTGCCGATCTCACTCACCCACCGAGCTATACTCCCTATGCCTATTTCGCTCACTCACTCCTATACTCCCTCTGCCTATCTCACTCACCCACCGAGCTATACTCCCTATGCCTATCTCACTAACTCACTTACTCACACCTGGAATCGAACCCCAGCCTCACGGGTGCCAGCCAGCCACTCTCGCCACTGAGCTATACTCCCTATGCCTATCTCACTCACTTCTATACTCATCACACTCACTCCTATACTCCCTATGCCTATCTCATTCACTCACTCCTATACTCCCTATGCCTATCTCACTAACTCACACCTGGAATCGAACCCCGGCCTCCTGGGTGCCAGCCAGCCACTCTCCCCACTGAGCTATACTCCCTATGCCTATCTCCCTCACTCCTATAGTCACCTCACTCACTTACTCGTATACTCCCTATGCATATCTCACTCACACACTGAATCGAACCCCGGCCTCCCGGGTGCCAGTCAGCCACTCTCCCCACTGAGCTATACTCCCGATGCCTATCTCCCTCACTCCTATACTCACCTCACTCACTCCTATACTCCCTCTGCCTATCTCACTCACCCACTGAGCTATACTCCCTATGCCTATTTCGCTCACTCACTCCTATACTCCCTCTGCCTATCTCACTCACCCACCGAGCTATACTCCCTATGCCTATCTCACTCACTCACTCCTATACTCCCTATGCCTATCTCACTAACTCACACCTGGAATCGAACCCCAGCCTCCCGCGTGCCAGCCAGCTACTCTACCCACTGAGCTATACTCCCTATGCCTATCTCACTCATTCCTATCCTTAACTCACTCACTGACTCCTATTCTCATCTAACTCACTCACTCACACCTGGAATCGAACCCCAGCCTCCTGGGTGCCAGCCAACCACTCTCCCCACTGAGGTATACTCCCTATGCCTATCTCACTCACTTCTATACTCCCTATGCCTATCTCACTATCTCACACCTGGAATCGAACCCTGGTCTCCTGGGTGCCAGCCAGCCACTCTACCCACTGAGCTATACTCCCTATGCCTATCTCACTCACTTCTATACTCATCACACTCACTCCTATACTCCCTATGCCTATCTCATTCACTCACTCCTATACTCCCTATGCCTAACTCACTATCTCACACCTGGAATCGAACCCCGGTCTCCCCGGTGCCAGCCAGCCACTCTACCCACTGAGCTATACTCCCTATGCCTATCTCACTCACTCCTATACTCCCTGTGCCTTTCTCACTGACCCACTCCTATACTCCCTTTGCCTATCTCGCTCACACCAGGAATCGAACCCCGGCCTCCCGGGTGCCAGCCAGCCACTATACCCACTGAGCTATACTCCCTATGCCTATCTCCCTCACTCCCATACTCACCTCAGTCACTCACTCACTCACTCGTACACTCCTGATGCCTATCTCACTCACACCTGGAATCCAACCCGGGCATCCCAGGTGCATGGCAGCCACTCTACCCACTGAGCTATGCTCCCTATGTTTATCTCACTCACTTCTATACTCATCTCACTCACTCCTATACTCCCTATGCCTATCTCACTCACACCTGGAATCGAACCCCGGCCTCCCCGGTGCCAGCCAGCCACTCTACCTACTGAGCTATACTCCCTATGCCTATCTCACTCACTCCTATACTTATCTCACTCACTCACTCCTATACTCCCTCTGCCGATCTCACTCACCCACCGAGCTATACTCCCTATGCCTATTTCGCTCACTCACTCCTATACTCCCTCTGCCTATCTCACTCACCCACCGAGCTATACTCCCTATGCCTATCTCACTAACTCACTTACTCACACCTGGAATCGAACCCCAGCCTCACGGGTGCCAGCCAGCCACTCTCGCCACTGAGCTATACTCCCTATGCCTATCTCACTCACTTCTATACTCATCACACTCACTCCTATACTCCCTATGCCTATCTCATTCACTCACTCCTATACTCCCTATGCCTATCTCACTAACTCACACCTGGAATCGAACCCCGGCCTCCTGGGTGCCAGCCAGCCACTCTCCCCACTGAGCTATACTCCCTATGCCTATCTCCCTCACTCCTATAGTCACCTCACTCACTTACTCGTATACTCCCTATGCATATCTCACTCACACACTGAATCGAACCCCGGCCTCCCGGGTGCCAGTCAGCCACTCTCCCCACTGAGCTATACTCCCGATGCCTATCTCCCTCACTCCTATACTCACCTCACTCACTCCTATACTCCCTCTGCCTATCTCACTCACCCACTGAGCTATACTCCCTATGCCTATTTCGCTCACTCACTCCTATACTCCCTCTGCCTATCTCACTCACCCACCGAGCTATACTCCCTATGCCTATTTCGCTCACTCACTCCTATACTCCCTCTGCCTATCTCACTCACCCACCGAGCTATACTCCCTATGCCTATCTCACTCACTCACTCCTATACTCCCTATGCCTATCTCACTAACTCACACCTGGAATCGAACCCCAGCCTCCCGCGTGCCAGCCAGCTACTCTACCCACTGAGCTATACTCCCTATGCCTATCTCACTCATTCCTATCCTTAACTCACTCACTCACTCCTATTCTCATCTAACTCACTCACTCACACCTGGAATCGAACTCCAGCATCCTGGGTGCCAGCCAACCACTCTCCCCACTGAGGTATACTCCATATGCCTATCTCCCTCACTTCTATACTCATCACACTCACTCCTATACTCCCTATGCCTATCTCCCTCACTCCTATACTCACCTCACTCACTCACTCCTATACTCCCTCTGCCTATCTCACTCACCCACTGAGCTATACTCCCTATGCCTATTTCGCTCACTCACTCCTATACTCCCTCTGCCTATCTCACTCACTCACTCCTATACTCCTTCTGCCTATCTCACTCACCCACCGAGCTATACTCCCTATGCCTATCTCACTCACTCACTCCTATACTCCCTATGCCTATCTCACTAACTCACTTACTCAGACCTGGAATCGAACCCCAGCCTCCCGGGTGCCAGCCAACCACTCTCCCCACTGAGGTATACTCCATATGCCTATCTCCCTCACTTCTATACTAACCTCACTCACTCCTATACTCCCTATGCCTATCTCATTCACTCACTCCTATACTCCCTATGCCTATCTCACTATCTCACACCTGGAATCGAACCCCAGCCTCCCGGGTGCCAGCCAGCCACTCTAGCCACTGAGCGATACTCCCTATGCCTATCTCACTCACTTCTATACTCATCACACTCACTCCTATGCTCCCTATGCCTATCTCATTCACTCACTCCTATACTCCCTATGCCTATCTCACTATCTCACACCTGGAATCGAACCCTGGTCTCCTGGGTGCCAGCCAGCCACTCTAACCACTGAGCTATACTCCCTATACCTATCTCACTCACTCCTATACTCCCAATGCCAATCTCACTCACTTCTATAATCATCACACTCACTCCTATACTCCCCATGCCTATCTCACTCACTGAAATACTCCCTACGCCTATCTCACTCACTCCTATACTCCCTGTGCCTTTCTCACTGACCCACTCCTATACTCCCTTTGCCTATCTCGCTCACACCAGGAATCGAACCCCGGCCTCCCGGGTGCGAGCCAGCCACTCTACCCACTGAGCTATAGTCCCTATGCCTATCTCCCTCATTCCCATACTCACCTCCCTCACTCACTCACTCACTCGTATAGTCCTGATGCCTATCTCACTCACACCTGGAATCCAACCCGGGCCTCCCAGGTGCCAGGAAGCCACTCAACCCACTGAGCTATACTCCCTATGCCTATCTCACTCACTTCTATACTCATCTCACTCACTCCTATACTGCCTATGCCTATCTCATTCACTCACTCCTATACTCCCTCTGCCTATCTCACTCACACCTGGAATCGAACCCCGGTCTCCCCGGTCTCCCCGGTGCCAGCCAGCCACTCTCCCCACTGAGCTATACTCCCTATGCCTATCTCCCTGACTCCGATACTCACCTCACTCACTCACTCACTCCTATACTCCCTCTGCCTATCTCACTCACCCACCGAGCTATACTCCCTATGCCTATCTCACTCACTCACTCCTATACTCCCTATGCCTATCTCACTAACTGACACCTGGAATCGAACCCCAGCCTCCCGGGTGCCAGCCAGCCACTCTACCCACTGAGCTATACTCCCTGTGCCTATCTCACTCACTCCTATACTTATCTCACTCACTCACTCCTATTCTCATCTCACTCACTCACTCACACCTGGAATCGAACCCCGGCCTCCTGGGTGCCAGCCAGCCACTCTCCCCACTGAGCTACACTCCCTATGCCTATCTCACTCACTTCTATACTCATCACACTCACTCCTATACTCCCTATGCCTATCTCACTAACTCACACCTGGAATCGAACCCCAGCCTCCCGGGTGCCAGCCAGCCACTCTACCCACTGAGCTATACTCCCTATGCCTATCTCCCTCACTCCTATAGTCACCTCACTCACTCACTCACTCGTATACTCCCTATGCATATCTCACTCACACACTGAATTGAACCCCGGCCTCCCGGGTGCCAGTCAGCCACTCTACACACTGAGCTATACTCCCTATGCCTATCTCCCTCACTCACTCCTATACTCCCTATGCCTATCTCACTCACCCACCGAGCTATACTCCCTATGCCTATCTCATTGACTCACTCCTATACCTATACTCCCTATGCCTTTCTCACTAACTCACACCTGGAATCGAACCCTGGTCTCCTGGGTGCCAGCCAGCCACTCTACCCACTGAGTTATACTCCCTATGCCTATCTCCCTCACTCCTATAGTCACCTCACTCACTTACTCGTATACTCCCTATGCATATCTCACTCACACACACTGAATCGAACCCCGGCCTCCCGGGTGCCAGTCAGCCAATCTCCCCACTGAGCTATACTCCCGATGCCTATCTCCCTCACTCCTATACTCACCTCACTCACTCCTATACTCCCTTTGCCTATCTCACTCACTCACTCACTCCTATACTCCCTATGCCTATCTCACTCACCCACCGAGCTATACTCCCTATGCCTATCTCATTCACTCACTCCTATACCTATACTCCCTATGCCTTTCTCACTAACTCACACCTGGAATCGAACCCCAGCCTCCCGGGAGCCAGCCAGCCACTCTCCCCACTGAGCTATACTCCCTATGCCTATCTCCCTCACTCCTATACTCACCTCACTCACTCACTCGTATACTCCCTATGCATATCTCACTCACACACTGAATCGAACCCCGGCCTCCCGGGTGCCAGTCAGCCATTCTACCCACTGAGCTATACTCCCTATGCCTATCTCCCTCACTCCTATACTCCCTCTGCCTCTCTCACTCACCCACTGAGCTATACTCCCTATGCCTGTTTCGCTCACTCACTCCTATACTCCCTCTGCCTATCTCACTCACTCCTATACTCCCTATGCCTATCTCACGAACTCACTTACTCACACCTGGAATCGAACCCCAGCCTCCCGGGTGCCAGCCAGCCACTCTCGCCACTGAGCTATACTCCCGATGCCTATCTGACTCACTCCTATACTCCCTATGTCTATCACACTCACCCACTCCTATACTCCCTATGCCTATCTCACGCACTCCTATACTCATCTCACTCACTCCTATACTCCCTTTGCCTATCTCACTCACTCACACCTGGAATCGAACCCCGGCCTCCCCGGTGCCAGCCAGCCACTCTACCCACTGAGCTACACTCCCTATGCCGAGCTCACTCACTCCTATACTCATCTCACTCACTCGTATACTCCCTATGCCTATCTCACTCAATCACTCCTATAATCCCTGTGCTTATCTTACTCACACCTGGAATCGAACCCCGGACTCCCGGGTGCCAGCCAGTCACTCTACCCACTGAGCTATCCTCCCTATGCCTATCTCACTCACTTCTATACTCATCACACTCACTCCTATACTCCCTATGCCGATCTCATTCACTCACTCCTATACTCCCTATGCCTATCTCACTAACTCACACCTGGAATCGAACCCCGGTCTCCCCGGTGCCAGCCAGCCACTCCAGCCACTGAGCTATACTCCCTATGCCTATCTCCCTCACTCCTCTACTCACCTCACTCAGTCACTCCTATACTCCCTCTGTCACTCACCCACTGAGCTATACTCCCTATGCCTATTTCGCTCACTCACTCCAATACTCCCTCTTCCTATCTCACTCACCCACCGAGCTATACTCCCTATGCCTATCTCTCTCACTCACTCACTCACTCCTATACTCCCTATGCCTATCTCTCTCACTCACTCACTCACTCCTATACTCCCTATGCCTATCTCACTATCTCACACCTGGAATCGAACCCTGGTCTCCTGGGTGCCAGCCAGCCACTCTACCCACTGAGCTATACTCCCTATGCCTATCTCACTTACTCCTATACTCCCAATGCCTATCTCACTCACTCACACCTGGAATCAAACCCCGGTCTCCCCGGTGCCAGCCAGCCACTCGAGCCACTGAGCTATACTCCCTATGCCTATCTCACTCACTTCTATAATCATCACACTCACTCCGATACTCCCTATGCCTATCTCACTATCTCACACCTGGAATCGAACCCTGGTCTCCTGGGTGCCAGCCAGCCACTCTACCCACTGAGCTATACTCCCTATGCCTATCTCACTCACTCCTATACTCCCAATGCCTATCTCACTCACTCACACCTGGAATCAAACCCCGGTCTCCCCGGTGCCAGCCAGCCACTCTAGCCACTGAGCTATAGTCCCTATGCCTATCTCACTCACTCCTGTACTCCCTATGTCTATCACACTCACCCACTCCTGTACTCCCTATGCCTATCTCACTCACTCACTCACTCCAATACTCCTGATGCCTATCTCACTCACACCTGGAATCCAACCCGGGCCTCCCAGGTGCCAGCCAGCCACTCTACCCACTGAGCTATACTCCCTATGCTTACCTCACTCACTTCTATACTCATCTCACCCACTCCTATACTCCCAATGCCTATCTCATTCACTCACTCCTATACTCCCTATGCCTATCTCACTCACACCTGGAATCGAACCCCGGTCTCCCCGGTCTCCCCGGTGCCAGCCAGCCACTGAGCTATACTCCCTATGCCTATCTCCCTGACTCCGATACTCACCTCACTCACTCACTCCTATACTCCTGATGCCTATCTCACTCACACCTGGAATCCAACCCGGGCCTCCCAGGTGCCAGCCAGCCACTCTACCCACTGAGCTATACTCCCTATGCCTATCTCACTCACTCCTGTACTCCCTATGTCTATCACACTCACCCACTCCTATACTCCCTTTGCCTATCTCGCTCACTCACTCCTGTACTCCGGTTGCCTATCTCACTCACACCTGGAAGCGAACCCCGGCCTCCCAGGTGCCAGTCAGCCACTCTACCCACTGAGCTATACTCCCTATGCCTATCTCACTCACTTCTATACTCCCTATGCCTATCTCATTCACTCACTTCTATCGTCCCAATGCCTATCTCACTCACTCACACCTGGAATCGAACCCCGGCGTCCCCGGTGCCAGCGGGCCACTCTACCCACTGAGCTACACTCCCTATGCCGAGCTCACTCACTCCTATACTTCCTATGCCTATATCACTCACTCACACCTGGACTCCCTATGCCTGTCTCACTCACTCACACCTGGAATCAAACCCCGGTCTCCCCGGTGCCAGCCAGCCACTCTCCCCACTGAGCTATACTCCCTATGCCTATCTCATTCACTTCTATACTCCCTGTGCCTTTCTCACTGACCCACTCCTATACTCCCTTTGCCTATCTCGCTCACTGAAATACTCCCTACGCCTATCTCACTCACTCCTATACTCCCTGTGCCTTTCTCACTGACCCACTCCTATACTCCCTTTGCCTATCTCGCTCACACCAGGAATCGAATCCCGGCCTCCCGGGTGCGAGCCAGCCACTCTACCCACTGAGCTATAGTCCCTATGCCTATCTCCCTCATTCCCATACTCACCTCGCTCACTCACTCACTCACTCACTCGTATAGTCCTGATGCCTATCTCACTCACACCTGGAATCCAACCCGGGCCTCCCAGGTGCCAGGAAGCCACTCAACCCACTGAGCTATACTCCCTATGCCTATCTCATTCACTTCTATACTCCCTATGTCTATCACACTCACCCACTCCTATACTCCCTTTGCCTATCTCGCTCACTCACTCCTGTACTCCGGTTGCCTATCTCACTCACACCTGGAAGCGAACCCCGGCCTCCCAGGTGCCAGTCAGCCACTCTACCCACTGAGCTATACTCCCTATGCCTATCTCCCTCACTCCTATACTCACCTCACTCACTCACTCGTATACTCCCGATGCATATCTCACTCACACACTGAATCGAACCCTGGCCTCCCGGGTGCCAGTCAGCCACTCTACCCACTGAGCTATACTCCCTATGCCTATCTCCCTCACTCCTCCACTCACCTCACTCACTCACTCACTCCTATACTCCCTCTGCCTCTGTCACTCACCCACTGAGCTATACTCCCTATGCCTATTTCGCTCACTCACTCCTATACTCCCTCTGCCTATCTCACTCACCCACCGAGCAATACTCCCTATGCCTATCTCACTCACTCACTCACTCACTCACTCACTCCTATACTCCCTATGCCTATCTCACGAACTCACTTACTCACACCTGGAATCGAACCCCAGCCTCCCGGGTGCCAGCCAGCCACTCTCGCCACTGAGCTATACTCCCTATGCCTATCTCACTCACTTCTATACTCATCACACTCACTCCTATACTCCCTATGCCTATCTCACTATCTCACACCTGGAATCGAACCCTGGTCTCCTGGGTGCCAGCCAGCCACTCTACCCACTGAGCTATACTCCCTATGCCTATCTCACTCACTCCTATACTCCCAATGCCTATCTCACTCACTCACACCTGGAATCAAACCCCGGTCTCCCCGGTGCCAGCCAGCCACTCTCGCCACTGAGCTATACTCCCTATGCCTATCTCACTCACTCCTGTACTCCCTATGTCTATCACACTCACCCACTCCTGTACTCCCTATGCCTATCTCACTCATTCACTCACTCCAATACTCCTGATGCCTATTTCACTCACACCTGGAATCCAACCCGGGCCTCCCAGGTGCCAGCCAGCCACTCTACCCACTGAGCTATACTCCCTATGCTTACCTCACTCACTTCTATACTCATCTCACTCACTCCTATACTCCCAATGCCTATCTCATTCACTCACTCCTATACTCCCTATGCCTATCTCACTCACACCTGGAATCGAACCCCGGTCTCCCCGGTGCCAGCCAGCCACTCTCCCCACTGAGCTATACTCCCTATGCCTATCTCCCTGACTCTGATACTCACCTCACTCACTCACTCCTATACTCCTGATGCCTATCTCACTCACACCTGGAATCCAACCCGGGCCTCCCAGGTGCCAGCCAGCCACTCTACCCACTGAGCTATACTCCCTATGCCTATCTCACTCACTCCTGTACTCCCTGTGTCTATCACACTCACCCACTCCTATACTCCCTTTGCCTATCTCGCTCACTCACTCCTGTACTCCGGTTGCCTATCTCACTCACACCTGGAAGCGAACCCCGGCCTCCCAGGTGCCAGTCAGCCACTCTACCCACTGAGCTATACTCCCTATGCCTATCTCACTCACTTCTATACTCCCAATGCCTATCTCATTCACTCACGTCTATCGTCCCTATGCCTATCTCACTCACTCACACCTGGAATCGAACCCCGGCGTCCCCGGTGCCAGCGAGCCACTCTACCCACTGAGCTACACTCCCTATGCCGAGCTCACTCACTCCTATACTTCCTATGCCTATATCACTCACTCACACCTGGAATCACACCTCGGCCTCCCGGGTGCCAGCCAGACACTCTTTCCACTGAGCTCTACTCCCGATGCCTATCTGACTCACTCCTATACTCCCTACGCCTATCTCACTCACCCACACCTATACTCCCGATGCCTATCTCACTTACTCCTATACTCATCTCTCTCACTCACTCCAATACTCCCTATGCTTATCTCACTCACTCACACCTGGAATCGAGCCCCAGCCTCCTGGGTGCCAGCCAGCCACTCTACCCACTGAGCTATACTCTCTATGCCTATCTCACTCACTCAAATACTCCCTACACCTATCTCACTCACTCACTCCTATACTCCCTGTGCCTTTCTCACTGACCCACTCCTATACTCCCTTTGCCTATCTCGCTCACACCAGGAATCGAACCCCGGCCTCCCGGGTGCCAGCCAGCCACTCTACCCACTGAGCTATAGTCCCTATGCCTATCTCACTCACTCCTATACTCCCGACGCCTATCTCACTCACTCACTCACTCCTATACCACTAACTCACACCTGGAATCGAACCCCGGCCTCCTGGGTGCCAGCCAGCCACTCTACCCACTGAGCTATACTCCCTATGCCTATCTCACTCACTCAAATACTCCCTACGCCTATCTCACTCACATACTCCCTGTGCCTTTCTCACTGACCCACTCCTATACTCCCTTTGCCTATCTCGCTCACACCAGGAATCGAACCCTGGCCTCCCGGGTGCCAGCCAGCCACTCTACCCACTGAGCTCTCGTCCCTATGCCTATCTCCCTCACTCCTATACTCACCTCACTCACTCACTGAATTGAACCCCGGCCTCTCAGGTGCCAGCCAGCCAGCCAGCCAGCCAGCCAGCCAGCCACTCTACCCACTGAGCTATACTCTGTATGCTTATCTCACTCACTTCTATACTCATCTCACTCACTCCTATACTCCCAATGCCTATCTCATTCACTCACTCCTATACTCCCTATGCCTATCTCACTCACACCTGGAATCGAACCCCGGTCTCTCCGGTGCTAGCCAGCCACTCTACCCACTGAGCTATACTCCCTATGCCTATCTCACTCACTCCTGTACTCCCTCTGTCTATCACACTCACCCACTCCTATACTCCCTTTGCCTATCTCATTCACTCACTCCTATACTCCCTATGCCTATCTCACTCACACCTGGAAGCGAACCCCGGCCTCCCAGGTGTCAGTCAGCCACTCTACCCACTGAGCTATACTCCCTATGCCTTTCTCACTCACTTCTATACTTAACTCACTCACTCACTCCTATTCTCATCTAACTCACTCACTCACACCTGGCTGGCACCCGGGAGGCAGGGGTTCCATTCCAGGTGTGAGTGAGTGAGATAGGCATAGGGAGTATAGGAGTGAGTGAGATAGGCAGAGGGAGTATAGCTCAGTGGGTCGAGTGGCTGGCTGGCACCCGGAAGGCTGGGGTTCGATTCCAGGTGTGAGTGAGTGAGATAGGCGTAGGGAGTATAGGAGTCAGTGAGATAGGCATAGGGAGGATAGCTCAGTGGGTAAAGTGGCTGGCTTGCACCCGGGAGGCCGGTGTTTGATTCCAGGTGTGAGTGAGTGATATAGGGAGTATCGCTCAGTGGGTAGAGTGGCTGGCTGGCACCCTGGAGGCCGGGGTTCGATTCCAGGTGTGAGTGAGTGACATAGGCACAGGGAGTATTTGAGTGAGTGAGATGAGTATAGGAGTGAGTGAGATAGGCAAAGGGAGTATAGGAGTGGGTGAGTGAGATAGTCATATGGAGTATAGCTCAGTGGGTAGAGTGGCTGGCTGGCACCCGGGAGGCCGGGGTTCCATTCCAGGTGTGAGTGAGTGAGATAGGCATCGGGAGTATAGGAGTGAGTGAGTGAAATAGGGAGTATAGGAGTGAGTGAGAAACATTCTTTGAACTACAAATCCCTATATTTGAGTAACATAACGTCATGTCAGGTCTTTGCTCTTCCTTTTTCTGCCTCACGTAAGTTAACCGTTAATTATCAGTGAAATAAGTATCCAATCGACTGAGCCCGTAACACACGTGCTGCTCAATATCCAGAACACCATTTGGAGTCAGAGTTGTGCGATGGGTCGTTTGAAAAAAGGCAGAAAAAGGAAGAGCAAAGACCTGACGTGACGTTATGTTACATTATGTTATGATACATTACGGCACTCAAATATAGGGATTTGTAGTTCATAGATTCTTTGTCACACTTAGAAACATTGAATGAACATTTGGACACAATTAATATGTTTTGTGAATTTTTCATGTATTTTATACTGTAATTATGAGCATTACAGCTCTATAAGTCCCAGGTCATGTGATCTTTTGGCTAAATAGATTTAGACCTGGTTTATTACACATACTTTATTATTGCTTTTGGAGACTATTAATATTTTTTTAGTGAGTTTTTAATTAATTTCAATATGTAAATATTAGTATTTTAGCTCAATAGCTCCCAAGTCATGTGACCTACAGACACCAAATCTATGCAGGATTAGAGCATCTCAGAGTGATCAAGACACAGCACTTTTTATTCCATCTGGATACTTTGCATATTTTATATTGATATTTAACTGTAAATATTAGCATGTTGGCTCAATAGCTCCCAGGTCATGCGACCTAGAGACTCCAAATCAATAAGGATTGACAGGGCTATAAAAGGTGATCAAGACACACCAGGTTTTATTACATTTGAATGCTTTATGAATTTATTATTAATTTTTTACAGTAAGTATTGGCATTTTAGCTCAATAGCGACCAAGTCATGTGACCCAAAGACTCCAAATCTATTTGGGATTATAGTATGAAACAGAATGATCAAGACACAGCACTTTTTATACCATTTGGATACTTAATGAATTTATTATTAATTTTTTACAGTAAGTATTAGCATTTTAGCTCAATAGCTCGCAGGTCATGTGACGTATTAACCCTAACCCTCAACACCAGTAAGACAAAGGAGATGGTGGTCGACTTCAGGAGAAGGACACTCCCACATCCACCAGTGAACATCCAGGGGCAGGACATTGAAACAGTGGACAGTTTCAAGTACCTGGGTGTTCACCTCAACAATAAACTGGACTGGTCCCACAACACCGATGCTCTGTACAAGAAGGGCCAGAGTCGCCTCCACCTTCTGAGGAGGCTGAGGTCCTTTGGAGTGTGCAGACCTCTACTAAAGACTTTCTACGACACTGTGGTAGCCTCTGCTTTCCTCTACGCTGTCGTCTGCTGGGCCCCGGGCAGCACAGAGCGGGACATGAAGAGACTGAACAAGCTGACCAAGAGGGCCAGCTCTGTCCTGGGCTGCCCACTGGACTCTGTGATGGATGTGGGTGAGAGGAGGATGTTGACCAAGCTCTCATCCATCATGGACAACAGCTCCCACCCACTGCACCGGACTGTAGTGGAGCTGAGCAGCTCCTTTAGCACGAGACTCAGACACCCTCAGTGCAGGAAGGAATGCTACCGCAGGTCCTTCATCCCCACTGCCATCAGACTGTATAACACTACTGTGTAGTTGTTATTATGTGCAATATTTATTATCTTGTTCTTGCACTTTCGTGACTTTTGCACTCCTGTTTTTTGTTTTTGTTTCTAAGAGCCCTGTAATGTTAAATTTCTCCTTTGTGAGAATAATAAAGTCTATCTTATCTTATCTTATTTTAGCTCAATAGCTCTCAGGTCATGTGACGTATTGACCCCAAACCAGTGCAGAATGATAGTGCTACTAAGGATGGTCACCATACGGCAATTTATATTTGATTTCTGGTCTTTATTGATTTTTAACTTTTTTTTCTACAGTAAATATTAGCATTTTAGCTCAATAGCTCTCAGGTCATGTGACTAATTGACCCCAAACTAATGCAGAATGATAGTGCTACTAAAGATGATAAACATACGCCAATTTATATTTGATTTCTGGTCTTTATTGATTTTTAACATTTTTTTTTTTACAGTAAATATTACCCTCCTTGCTCAATAGCTCTCAGGTCATGTGACGTATTGACCCCAAACTAATGCAGAATCACAATGCTACCTTACCTGGTCAGCATACGCCAAAGAAGAAGAAATAGTTTGGCTTAAAAGATTTTAAAGCAAAAAATTAAACATTTTTTAATGTAAATATCAGCATGTCTTCTCATTTCGGTCCAGATCATGTGACTTTTCGACTGAGGTTTATTTTATTATCACACTAATAGATCACTGGGATGACACACATCACTTTTTATTTGAATTCACAATTTTTAAGACAGACAGACAGATAAACAAGTTTTCAGCTTCTTATACTTCAAGCTATTTATTTAGTGTAAATATTAACCGTACAATTCGATAGTTAACAGTTAAGCTGAGTCAGTTACTTAAAACATCCCTGTATAATACATCTGCGAATGCAGCGCTTTATTTTTAAACCGGAAATAGTTGATGCGCGGTCGTGCATTTACCGTAAGCTGACGATAAGAGCGCACTGAAAATGTAGGAGCGGCTGGCTTGACTACGGAGAAACGAGAGGCGGCTGGCTTGACCACAGTGAGAAGAGTCTGGGGAAGACATGCATAAAAGTGCCGCGGGCAGGAATCGAAGCCGAGCCACTGCGTCGGAGACCATCCCTACAAATGGATGAGCCATACAGGCGCGGGGTGATCAGTAAACAAAATTATTTAATAAAGATCACCGCACCGGCCCCAGATGTGGACCGGCCCTTCGGTCAAACGACCGAATGAAATAACGTTCAATCCGCTCCTGTTAATATATGAACATAGTTCTGCAAATACAGTCGTTGGCCGAATGACGCACTATATGAACATCTACAACAATAAGGGTTTATGATTATCCGGCTCTACAAGTCTAATATGTGATAACAATAAAGGTTTGAGATCAATCTGGTTTCAGTTCGCCACTTCATCCTCCGGCACTGCCGTTCCCTCTGTCTCCAAAATGTGCTTAAGCAAGCATCAAAGTTGGCGCACCAGTGCGCACATTCTCACGCCAAGTTTTTTTTAGAAATCACAACAAACACAGCGTACGCCACTTTCTACGCAAAGTTTGTGATTTACGCCCTGTTTTGTGCGTAAAGAAGCATCAAGAATATAGGTTGGTCCGCCGGTGCACACATTCTCACGCCAAGTTTGTTTTTATAAATCACAACCTTTGCATAGAAAGTGGCGTACGCCACTTTCTAGCCCTGTTTTGTGCGTACGCAAGCTTTATAAATGAGGCCCCAGATCTTAAAATGCTTGTATATGAATTTCAACCAGAATACGCCATCCATGAATATTCTTGTGCCTCATTGCAGAAAAAAAAAGGGTCAGCGTATGTCTGCAACAGTGCATTCCAGCAGCGCTATTTATTTTATTTATTTATTAACCTTTATTTAACAATTAGAGATCTCTTTTACAAGACAGACCTTGCCAAGGTAGCAGTCATACAAAATATAAAAGTTATATAAAACTGATACATGTTTCACAAATGAATAAACAATAAAACTGATTGACAGCTGTTCAAGGACAATGACCTTTTATGAAAAACAGACATTCCTATTTCACTGTATTCTTCATGATATTCTTAAACGCATCAATGAATGCGAAAGTTTCTTGTTTAAGAGTTTTTTGAAGATTGTTCCATGACCATGGTGCATGATAGGAGAACGCTGTCTGTTCGGGAACATTCAAAAGCAACCACTTGGAGGTGTGCAGATGGTAACTACTAGCACTGAAAGTGAGAAGGGTGCTGAGGTATTCTGGGAGTTTGCCCAGCAGAGCTTTATAGATGAACATTTACCAGTTTTGTTATCTACGAATGCTTAGTGATGCTGAGCCAACCAAACCATAAAGAATACAGTGGTGAGTGAGAGATTTTGCATTGGAAATGGAATGCAGTGAAGCATGCTACAATTAATCAAGTCTCTTTAGGGTGGAGGAGTCTGTATGGCTCTACAGTAGAACACTACACTTTTGATTACGTTACTTAGGTACCTGGATAAGATGTATACATTCAACAGTAATTCCTAAGCTATAATTGCATAATCGGGTTTCTCTAAACCAGTAACAGAGCGTATCCAAGTGTCTGAAATCTGGAAAGAATGTTTAAAGAGCAAACAAATTAAAAAGATACCTTGAAAACCAGATAATAATTGGGCTTACATAAACACAGTCACTGAATAAAGCTGTCAGAGGCGACTGGAACGCCACACCCCCGATCATGTCCCTGCAGCTTAACCACTCATTTGCATTGCAAAACCAACACTTGCATGGGCACTTAAACAGATCCATAGCTACCATGTGGGGGCATATGTGGTACATTGATAATAAATTCAGACCGAGTAGCCAGAAGGACCAGTGTTGAGAATATCTCAGTTGCGCTGTCAGTGTTTACACATCCTCATTTAGATGCAGAGCAAGTGGACAAACATCAGAATCAATTGTAGGCGCTGCTCTGATTCCAAATCCTCAGGCAATTTTGGCAGCGTTTACGTGCTGACATCGGAAAACAAAGGCATCTCCCGAAAATACCTGGTCTGTGCATGTGTGCCGCATGCACCTGTGTGAGCATCATCTGTTCTCACATCTCTGCGGTTTTTTTTTCCCTCTTTACGTCAGCGTGAACACCACATTGTCATAAGCTGCAGCACTGAAAGAATAATCTAGTTATCATGCAGGATTCATATCTGAGTGAAAAATGACAGAGTCCCTTTGAGGATTCAGCAGATCAAATGTTCAAAAGAAGAACTGTTCATTTTGTTCTAACATTAAGGCTGAACACTGGGGCCGACCGCGACGTTATCTGTCAAGCCAGAAGCACAGACTGTCATTGTTTCTTGTTCAAAATTATCCTTTCCTCGGTCCGTCTCGGAAACATTCATCCATCTGTTTCATCTAAAGTATTCCTTAACATTTGACAGCAACGCCGCCTTTATCGCACTCATTCCTGCAGTAGTTCCCTAGAAAGAAGTCTAATTAGAAACCAAATCTGAAAGATACCATGAATCCAGTGAAGAATCTGCTCCTCTAATGAGTTGTTTTCATGTCCTCAGGTTCCAAGATTTTCAAAAAAGCAGGTTGCCTTTAGAAACGACAGGGAAGGTATACACTGACCTATTTTAAATCCGTCAGGGTCAAGTCAAACACCAGACTGAGCTCCTCTTTCAGGGTGAAATTTATAAAATGTGGTTCTTCAAAAGCATTTCTGCTGATGGACTTGCTGCGGTGTTGTGCACGACTGAACTTAGCCTTTCTTTTGTGCACTTTGTAATTGAAAAGAGATCTTATTCGCTGCACTTAATGGCATCAGTACCAAGACTGGACATCCATTAGGTCACTTTTTTGAATTGGCTGCTTTGACTTTTAGCTGTACTTAAATTATATTTTTATGTTGCACACTGTTCCCCATCGATCCTCAAGCGCTTATATAAGAGCTTGGTACACACTTTATATTTAAACCCTGTAGACCATTTTAAAGAGCCAATATGATGCTTTTTAGGTGTTCCCTCTGTGTGTTTTAGCTTTTTTTGTGCATGTACAACACATCTGGCTAAGAGCTTTAAAGTAAAGGTAGTGAAATTAGCCTTTGAAAATAGCCTTCAGGCATTTTAAAGCATGTAAGCATATTCTAGTAGATCCCAAAAATACAATTAAGAACTTGTACATGTGCAGAGTATGGGCTCTTTACAGTAACTTCCCCTCCTGCTTTAAATAAAAGTGAGCTAACTGAATTTAGGTTAAATAATTATTGCAAAGTTACCTTCTGAGTCTTCTGCCTACAGCATATACACTCTCTATAAAGTAAAGAGTTTAGTTTCTCTCCCATGTTAATATGAAAATGTTGAATAGAGCAGCTTTTTACCATATATACCATTATAGCAGGTAACTAGACTTTTTTTTTTAATCCTGTGTGAGTCAAAGAAAGGCTTTTTAAGGAGAGCGTCTGTTACCAGAGGCTTAAACCACTGTGAGCTTCAGCTTCAGAATATAAATAGGTTCATACAATAGAAAATATTCATTTTCTACCACTGTGAGAAACACTGCCTCCGGACCAAGGACACTAACAGTATAGTCTCGGTGTTGCTCTTTCTCATTGCCGAGAATCTCCTCTGAGTATGCTTAATAATTAATCAATGACACACTCAATTGGCCACAATAAGCACGGGGCTATTTACTGCAGAAATGAGTATCTGCTGTCTTCATCTGCTCTGCACTCCATCTATTGATTAGTTGTCCATCCATTCAGCATCTGTCTCTCTTTCAAACACACACACAAACACATCAGCCTTGGTGCTCAGATTGTCGCCGTTTTCTTTTTTCCACACCTATTAACACACAGTGCTCCCCTTCCTTTCTAATGAAAACCCAATCTGTCAGCATCCTGAGTGTCATAAGAAATGCTCAAATTATTATTACCATCATACAAAACACACAAAGGCAGACATACAGACTAGGGCTGGGAGACACAGAGAAATGATGGTGATAAAGGTCTCATTTCAGATGATACTGATAAATATTGAACATTTTTGATGTCCTGTTTTTAATAAAGACCGCTACAGATAAGGTTCATTTTGATGAATGAATTTAACCACTTTAGCCTTTCTAGCAATGTTAGAACAACAACACAAAGAAATACATTTACACACAGAACTAAAGGAAGCGCAAGATAAAATAAAGAGTTCAAGTAAGGCCTGAAGGTGCACATGTGACAACCGGTTTGAAGCAGCTGCACGACAATGAGGTTCAGGTTCAAAGAGGTGAACCAGGACCAGGTCTCAGTGGACTGAGACCCATCAACGTCAAGTCTGTCCACCCTGGGAGCATGTCGTGACCTGGGTGGAAGTGGTGGGGAGAACACGGGGTTGTAGGGGTTTTTAGACCGCAAGAGCAACCACTGATGCCTACCAGAGGTGATAAGAGGCTCAGGCAGCGACTGACTAGCATGTCTGGGGGGACCTGCATGGAAGCCACAGAGGGAATGATGGTGGACAAAGGAGCTCTGTTTTGAAGGAATATAAGGTTTTTTATGATCCAGTGAGAACACACACTTTTAGTTTGTTCACACAACCAAAACTTTGTCTTTTGTACACATGTGCACAGTTTAATGTGAGCATAACAACACAAATGGCTCAATGTTTTCTGGTTTGGATGTTTTATAAAGCAGATGACTGATTTGAGGAAAAGGACATCACATATGTCATCCAACCACCATTTTTCATGTTTTTTTCTGTCATTGATTTGTATTTGGTATTATTTAGTGGCGAGTCTCTCATTTAAAATATCTCTGCTGTAGTTTTATCCACACTGCCTGTGTGAAATACGCACATTATTACCAGAACATAAAACACAGTCTGAATACAGTACAGTTCAACTTAAAAATTTGAGAGGAAAAGTTATGTTTTCAGAGTGGCTGTGCATTACAGCTCTGATCTTACAATGGAGAGAATTCAATTATCTGTCTTTGATAAGCTGGTGATTGCTTTTTCACAGTTTCACCTCTGGAATTCATCAAGATGTGCCCAAATGTGAGAATTAGTCATTTAAAAAGCGTTAAGTTTGTATATTACAACTCCTTTAGAAATTAGTACCTGCTCTATTGATCTACTCTGCACTCTGTATTGACTTATTTTCTAGTCGATCACATTCTGTCACTCATTCACACATGCACTCTTTGACATTTTGCCCCTTTATCTAACCAGCTAAATGCCTAAAACAAACCTAAACCTTATTAACTCTAAAACCAAGTCTGAACCATTTCAGAGAAAGTCAGAACAACCCAAAATGCTTCACTTTCCAGAAATCTCTCTCTTAAGGTCTAAAACTTAAACTAGTCTCAAAGACAGCCATATGTACGCACACACTTCCACACACACACATTTTATTATTAGATAATTCCATCATACGAAATTTCATCAAAAAAAGAAAACTAAATGAGTTTTTTAACGGCTGAAATGAGGTGGCCATTCCTCTATGCTTTATAACCTCTAATTCCTCTTTCTCCGCTATAATTAAAAAATAATTAGGGAAACAGCAAGTGAGCGTGGCAGAAACTGGTATGTGGGCGATCCATATAATTTTCACAAACATTGTCTCCGTAAAAAATAATATTTGTCCTTTGTGCATATTTATTGCCCATGTACAGTGTTCATCTCGGTTTCCCCCTGGAGCCAGAGGAAGTTATCAATATGCATAATAAGTCAATCCCTTGGCCCCCATTAGAACAAAGCTTCAGTCTATTTAACTGTGCTGCTGAACTGTATCCTCCTTTAAATCCAGCCTCTCTGTCCACGTCTCCACAGTGCCATCCTCAGGGCTCCACTACACCGCTGGTAGCAGTGAATCCTGACACACTGTTTCTGCTCTACAATGCATGACGCTGCACAGGGCTCCTTATATTACATGGCATTATTGCTTTGAACTGACCAGTGTTAATTAAAGCATACAGAGCTGCAGCCCTGCTCAGCATGCTGCTGATGCAGCTCCTTTTTGTTTGTTTGCTCTCCGCCGCCTCAGAAATTCACCAACACCACCAGCGCTTGTTTCGGTGCTGCTCAATATGTATCCATGGGGAGTTAAGTACTGCTAAGTATATTTGTGTATGCCAACTGTGCTCCGCCACTACAGCAAGAAAACAGAGTAAACAGAAAAACTTTCAATTCTGTGCAGCCGTGTCATGCAGACTGAGTTTCATCCTTAGAGTAAACATGACAAACGCAGCGTGAAAAAAGGCATCTTACAATCTGCAATACATTGACAGGATTTAACTTCAGAGCCTCGAATAACATGAATAACAAACTGTACCACTGATGTACCCAAGGTTTTCATGAATACAGTAACATGAGGGAATGACTTTGGTCCGTTTGTTGTTTGAACACAATAACCGGAATGAATCATGAATAACATTTGTCTTCATGTTGCAATAATATTTAAATATATCAGAATATCATGTGACTCAAATGTGATATGAATCATTTATGGTGAATCTGAGCTGCAAGGTGCCATAACACTAAAAGATTGTTTCTTATTCCATGTATTAATAAAGAATTTTTGTATTTGAAATCAGAGTGCATTGGATAGTTTACTAACATTACAAACTTCCACTAATAAGTGTTTATTTTTCATCTCTGATTTAAAAAAAAAAAAAAAGGCTTGGCAGGACATTGGATGAACCATCTGTCCATCCAACATCTAAAACATGCTCATAGCTGCCAGTAGTTCCTCATAGGACACCGATTAGTCCAACTAATTATGGATCAGCCACAAACACAAAGTTTGATGCCTGGAAAGATGGATTCTCTTGAGACTGTAATCTTGCAAATCCAGCTTTCTCTTAAAGAGCCCATACTCTGCACACTTCCAGGTTTGTAATGTGACTTTTTGAGGTCTGCTAGAATATGTTTACATGCTTTAATGTTCTAAAATCAAATAGTTTTTCTCATGCTGTACATTGCTGCAGCATCTTTTCTTACCCTTTGTCTCAAACACTCTGTTGTGGCTCCTGTCTCTTTAAGTCCCGCCCGCCTAAAAATCTAAGTCTGCTCTGATTGGTTAGCGGGGCTGGATAAAGCCAAGTAATGTTGGTTATTTGCCCGAACAAAGGTTACTTTAGTGAAGAAATAGAAAAAACTACAGCAAAGCAGCTCATTCTTTGGTTAAAGGCCAAAGTATCCACTAGGCAGGCGTTATGCAAATATGTTACATTGTGATGTAATTAGGCAACAGAAGAAAACCTAGTCTTTAAACAAAGTGTTTCATCCAGGTAAGAAACTGTTTTCTGTGGGAGAGAATAATGCCCTTTGGTGTGGACTTCGTGATTTTTAAATGCACAAAAATCAGCTACATAACACATTTAAGAACAAGTAAAAACCCCAAAAAGCAGAATACAGGGCTCTTTAGGTTGCATTAAAGTGGTTATCTCAAATATTTCAACCCCGGTTAATTTGGCAGCAGTTACTGGTCGTACCAGCAAATGCAGTTTTATACTACAGATCACAGAGTTCTAAGGGCGACAAAAACAAACTATCATAGACGTCCTTTATCCATCACTCTGTGAGCAGGCTTTACACTGCACATGGCAGGAGTCTGCTAACAGCGGGACAAAGTGAAAGTGAAGGTGAAAGTTGGTTACCTCGCTGAGAAGTTGGAGGAGTGTGGTCTGTCGCCTGCAGTTCTGCACCTACCAGCTCACTCTGGCCGCTCCTTCTTGTTCCATTACTCACTGCAATGCTTCAAACTGATCCGCTGTCCAAAATGTGCAAGATGGCTGTTGTTGTTTTGCAGATGCATTTTTCATCAGTGTTTTTTGAAAACTCTAACAAACACGTTCAATCTCATGTAATTACTTCATAACCAAACTAAACTCACTTGTCACTGTCTTTTTTAATGCGACCTGGAGGAAATGTTTGTTTTGCATTAGCAGTAATGCAATAAAGCTAAATAAGCACCTCATTTGTTATTCTGTAACTATATTAACATTGGGATGCTTTCATTGGTGGGCCATAGGTTCAGTCACCTTTGTGTCACCTCAATAGTGATTTTATTAGTTTAAATAAAAAAAATCTTTGAGGTTTTCCCCTTAGCAAACAATTTCCAACTTATCTGCACAGATAAAACTTCTAAACATATAATTTTGATACATGGAGATGAGTTTATAGGGCTTTAATCAATGCCTGGAGAGAGTCTATAAAGTATGAGTAATTTGGGTCTAATAAGGATTTGGGGATACATAACAATTAAGTCATAAATTGAGATTATTTCATCAAGTTAGAAGTGAAGATCAATGGGGAAAGTTTAGGGGCTTTAACAATGACATATGAGCCTTAATTAACCAAGTGGCAATATAATACTGGATGCGCAAATTCAGTCTCTAGCGACCATCAATTCACATGAAGGGTAATACAGAGTACTATCAAGCATGCACTTTGCCCATTTTATACTGTCACTGGAACAAGTCTGAAGGAAGGACGTACCTGCACAGACCTGAATTTTTAAAGGACAGAATAATGGTGCACAAGAAAAATTGTCAGGGTTCATTTTTGGGGTGATTTTAAATAAATGATGGCCCTTAGCGTTTGAGATGTGAGTTTAAGGGGGAAAAAGAAAAAAGAAAAATGTTCACTGAAAAATTTTTGACTGGACATTTGCCATCAAATCAACCCCAACGCCTAACTGCAAAATCAATACAAAGTCAATGCTGGGACTGGACATATTTCAGCAATACAGACAGCCCGTCTCCTGATGGCTTCTCTCACTATCATAACTGGATAATTTAATGCATTTATATGCCGCTGTGTGATTGATGTGGCATAAGAGGGTTGGCGAACATAGGAGTTGAACATAGTCCAGCTGACATTAATGAAATATCATATTTATCTACACAAGGATGCGTTTCTGGCAATCGTTGGGTGCTCCGGATGGTCAGAGGAGGCTGATGAATTTGTGTTGCCAACTCAGCTGATAATCGAGTTTGGGGTTCAAGGTCCTGCCAAAGTGTCTATGAAGAAGGAAAATGGCTTTTTAGTGCATAAACTTTAGTAAGGGGCAACAAGTGATGACAGAGACGTTCATTAAAAGCATGTGGATGGCAAGCTGGTTTTATAAACATGCTATTTAAACATCTGATACAAATGTTGGCCAGTTAGGAGTGAACTAGTTGCCTTTTTTCAGTTATGGAGCAACAATAGCATCCATTTGGAGTCACATTTCTGTCCACCTGATAATGCTAGACCAATATTTAATCTTATTTTAGCTCCGTTTTTTGGTCTCAACCATCCGATGAGCGACCTTTTTGGTTCATCTGCGAGTTGTCTGTGTATTAAACTAAACACAACTGCCTTTGGCTAGTTTAATCTATAACTACTATTGATTTTCAAGCTGCTATAATTCCATCTGCAGTGTCAGTGCAGCAGCCTTGCCAGCAGTCTTAGATGAACACCATACTATTTGAGTTAACCATGCTACCATTGCAGCCTATGTTTCTGCAATTTTCCCCTCACATATTTACTGAAGGTTTTTATTTATTTATTGGAGCAGAACTCATTTTAGCGGACTCTGGTGTCAGTCTGTAATTGCTGAAACAACATCAGCATCTAAAATATCTTGAGATTTTAAAAGCTTTCTTCAGAGACTGGTATATAAGTATCATTAACAGCATCAGCAATAGTATGCTTTCAAACAGCACTGACTCACTACATTACACCGCATTTTGAAAAACAAGTTATAGGTAATATTACGTCAAAATAAAACATTCAAATCAAAGAGGATATGGACAAATGACAGGTTTTAAAGACAAATCGTCAAGTTGATATTTCAACAACGTACTCATACTGGTGGTTGATTGGTTAAATTAGCTTTCTCTATGAACACACCCAAACATCCCAAACAACCACAGGGATGCATAATTTTGCTGTTATTAGAAATGCAATCTCCAGGACGACTGGCCAATTGTTTGGTAGATACGCTTTCATTCAACGAAATTTTGATTGCTTGGACAGTCCCCGGTGTTACTTTGACAAACAAGAAAAGCGCTGCATAACATTCTTGCACAATATTTCATTATTTTTGGCTGCAGGAGGAAGCGACTACCTGCGAATACTCACAACTTTGAACTGGACCACCTGAACTTTTACTCAGCACTGGCTCCAAATCAGCTGACACTATATCTAAGAAGCCGTCAGTGTGGCTTGTTTTTTGTGGAAAAAGTTGAGTATAAATCTTGTTTGTGCATCACAAATCAACAACCATCACGGTAGATCATCTAAACACAGCAGCTGACTTGTCTGTGTTTTATTCCTCGATAGTTCTTGTGCTGGATCATTGGAAGATAAAGGTCAGCTTTCAGAAATCATATGAATATGTGCAGCTGGTCTGCTCCCAGTCTGTTCTTATCGTTTCCGCATAAAATAACCAGACTTAAATTATGCAATATGCTGCAAATACATATGTCTTTTAATGATGATTTAGAGTTTATTCTAATAAGGTATCTACAGGGTAGCATGCCGATCATTTTTCACCGCTGTGACCAGTCGACGGGATAAGTAGGTACGATTTCAGCCAAGAAAGATTTTCATTGGTTGAATACAGCTCCATTTATTATTTGTAAATAATAGCAGTAGTTACCATCACAGACAAAGAGGTCAAATTTGCCCATAGCGTTGCTGGATTCCTTTCCATGTACCCTCCTTTCAGCATTCATTTTAAGGTGCTTCTCTTTTAGTAGCTGCTGTTTAGAGCTCATTTTTGCAGAGGCAGTTCTCCCCTGGACTCCTTGAAGTTTCTGGCTGCTGTAATATTTGCGAAGCATTAAGTCACCTACGGTATAATATGCACACTGCCAGTTACTCAACTTATTTGTTTTACTTTGTCCAGCCTTCTGTCTTTGTTTGTGTCTGTCTGTTGTGCCTTCTCTCTCCCTCGGCTCCCCGCTGACAGCTGGATTACTGTGTATCAGTGCAGTGCCAGAAACTGGCTGCCAGACAAAATCATGTTTTGTCTCATCCTTGGCTATTGCAGTGTGATGACGGCCAACAGAGAATGACATTGGGAAAGAGAAAAAGACAGCCAGGTGTGACCAGAGACAAAGGTGACTGGAGGTTTTCATATATATGCCTTTGTGCAGCCATATGTGCATTTGTGTATTGGCTGCATGAACCTGGTGTTGCCCTGGAAATGCAGTGACAAAAAGTGACAAATAACTGCTGGAGACTGACATTTAAAAAGCAGTGTGTGCAGACGCATGTATGTATCTGCACATATATGTCCACAGAGATGTTGGTATGTGGCTGTGTGTGATGTCTATTTGAAGGTTATAAATGCCTATTGTCCCGTCGTGAAACTGCAGTGCGAGGAGAAAGATTCTCGCTGCCTTGCAGGCTGAATATTGGATTTTCCAAAAAGTCAATAAAGGGCTTGATCATTAAAGTGAATAAATATTCTCTCCCCTCAAAGCTATTTCAAGACTTGCAGTTTCCTATCACCACTGTGGCTCTTTATTATTTACAGTATTGTGCTGACACACACACTCCTACTGCATGTAGTGTCTTATATGAAGCTGGAAAGAGGTGCACAGAGGGAAAGTTGCCAATAATACAGAGACAGCTCTATTAAAATGGATTACCTTTTCCTCCATTCTCACTCTTCCTCTGCACTCTCGCAAAAAGTAATGTATAAGATTTCTGTCAGGGCTTCTGCAATAGATTGGCTTTTTGTATTATATCTGTTTCCCAGAGGAGTAGGAGAGGTTTGTTTTGGAGGCTTTGGTAGATATGGAAGAAGCGATTTGCTGAGGAGGTTAAAAAAAAAAAAAGAAAGAAAAAAAAACAGTATCATGAGGGGAGTATACAGTATTGCAGTCATTATCTGCTCCCCACATTGTCGACTCAATCAGTGACTTTTTACTGCTGCAACAGCAAAGAGGAGCTAATTACCAGGTAGAGTGTTGTTCACTAGAAAGCTGACAAGCAAACTGAGGATTTCAAAATATGACACATCTGGTACCATTTTCTAATAAATTATTCCTTATAAAGGATTAGGAATGTGTAACTAATGGCTTAGTTCACTGGCAGTTCATTTTTTAAATTTTTCTGACACATCAACTAAAAAAAATGTCACTTTTTGGCAACTGTTCCTCTTCCTCCTAATATTTCATTTCTTTTTTTCCGATTGTTTGATCAATGATGCTTCGGAAACCAGTGTATCATTAAATTATTTATTAAAGAGCCCATATTGTGCACAAAGCCCATTTTGGGGGGGGGGGGGGGGGGGGGGTCTATTAGAATATATTTACATGCTTTAATGTTCCTAGTATTACCAGAAATAGCTCTAGTGAGAAAATAAGAGTGTGAGGCAGATGCTCATCAGCTAGCTGCTGGTCAGGCATTATGCAAATGTGTTACATGATGGTGTCGATATGTAACAGAGAAGAACCTGGAATTCAAATGAAGCTTTTTATAGCAAGTAAGGAGTTTTCTGTGGGAAAGAAGACTCCTGTTGGTGTGATGTTTGTACATTTAAGTGGCATCAGTAGTAGTATACTCACACTGGGTTGTGATACCTTAGCTGAGCATGTTAGCATTTTTTTTTTTTTGATCGCAGTGCACAACTGCTCTAATTGGCTAATGAACCAAAGTACAGGGCGCTTTAAAGTGTGGTCTTTGATAATGCTGGAAAAGAAAAACTGAGTTGACAGTCATTACAATTTATCATCTGAGGACCATGAATGAATGAAGAAATGAACTATGAATCAGTTACAATTCATCAACAAGTTTTAGGCGTTAGAAGATCCAGTCATCACTAAAGTGGACATCATTTCAGAAATCCTTTAAAGCCTGAGGGGTTTTTGTGTCAAGTCAAATTAAAGATTAACTATAAAAGTTGCTGGTAGCTTTCAGTTGCTCTTATTAATTTTTCCTGTTTTTTATATTAACTAGCAAAGTTGACAAGGCAGTAAAGAATCTTTTCAACTATTTTGGAAATGGCTAAAAGCCTAACAATATGACCAAACAGACTAATTATTTCTGCCTGTAGACCTCATTCATCACTATTAAAGCTGAAAGACCTTCAGTGTGTCTCTGAGGTCTGGTTGCAACAAATTTATCTACAAAAATAGCTTAATTAGCGGCTTGCAGTCTGCAATATAAGAGTCATTTGATTGATCAAAAGGTTCTGGAACAATATGGACCTAATATTTTAAATGAGAGCATCAAGCTGCTCTTTTTGTAAATAAAAATGATCATTTTAGCATGTGATCACAGGGTCACATTTTAGTTGAACAAGAACAGTGGTTAAATAACCTCAGAAACAAACTAAATAAAACACATTTTATCCATTCCCTTGTGGAAAACTCAAGGCATCAGGTAGCTCACATGTTATATTGAAGAAAAATAAGTGAAGTAAATTATACTGGTCAAGAAATGTGATGCAAAGTTGCTGATTTTTACAACAAATAGAATATTAAAAAGTGTAAGTATGGTGTCAAAGTATAAACAACAGTAATTCTAAGTAGAGGGTTCCTCCAGTTTTGTTGGATGCAGGATTTGGCCCCAGAAATGAGCCACAATTAACTGTGTTAACGTGTGTTGTTGAAACATTTCACCTGAACCATAAACGTCATGTTAAAACTGAAGGTAAAGTCAGCCACCACTGGGATTTAACCTCTGGGAAACCTGAATCTCTCCACAAAATCTTGCCAATCATTAGATGTCAAAGTAGTTCAGTAGATTAGTGAACACTTTCAAAAGTTAAGGGATCATCAAAGTCTTTTTGATTCTATCTCTGGGGATAATGAATGCCTCTGTGAAATTTTATGACAACTTTTTCTGGAACAAAGTGTCGGACCAACAGACTGACATTAACATCCCTGAAGCAAAGTCAGAGCCTGAATTTCCATCTTCTATTTATTTTTTTCCCTTAATAATAGAATAACTCTGGGCTCTCAGGATCCTAATGGATTGGCAGTTGAGGGATTCATGCGAGGACACACAGTAATACAAATGTTTAAAAAGAATCATCCTCCCTAGTTCAAGTAGGATTTCTTGCATATCATCTTCCCACTGATGACTAATGGTGTCATGAGAGAGCTGCCCAACTGTTCATCCCCGTATCTGTCGGCCCTCTCTGATATCTCTCCTATTTGCTCACACGTTGTTTCTGGTTATTTACCGAGCTGCAATCCCTTAAACCCTGACAGACAGGAGAGGCCTGATTTGTATTCATCTGGACCTCCAGAACGACGTGACAGTGTGGAAGGAAAGGAAGAGTGAGTGGGCAGGAATACATGAGTGTTTTCAGGATATATATGTGCATGTCGAGGTGTGTACATCCCAGTTTACTCCCTCTTACTGACACCAAGCACTGCCCAGACGGAGTTAATTTGCTTATTTATGAGGGAGTCAAGCTGCAAGAGGAAGCAAATGAAGACTTAGTATTGTTACTTATCTTAACAGAGCACGATAGTAGAGAGATTAACTATGTGGGTCCAAGATTCAGCTTCAGGGATTGATGGCTCCTGAGCAGCTGGGAGACAAGCTCAACAACTCTTGATACTAACAAAGTCCTATGAGAGAGCCCCGATGGGCTGCCTCCTCACAAAACCAGACAGCAAGCATTAACCACAGAGCAGTTTTTTTGTTCTGCAGGCTGGAGGATGCTTCTGCACCTTCAAATTAAAATATTAGCGCCAAGTTTCACTTTATATTTTAAAAGTACTTGGAGGCTTGTGCAGGATGTAAGTGTGCATTTTTGATTATCAGGGATCAAGAGAAGACTTCATGACCACAACCTCAGTGAGCTTCAAAAACAGAAAGCTCCCTTTTTGCCACTAGCTAAACACCTACAAAAAAAGGCATGGTTGGAGTTGTGGAACAAAGTTCTGAAGCCAAAATCGACCTCTATTAAAAATGATGGAACAGGGAGGATGGAGCAGCTTGTGACTCGAAGCACAGCGACTCATCTGTCAAACAATGTGCTGCTTCTGTTATGACTTAAAGGCATTATGGAGGATGTTTTTGTTGTTTAATTTGTCTGATTCACATAAAATGAATATACTGACCTTTAGTGGACTTGTATGTATGGTTTCTAAAAGAATAAAATAATAATAATTGGACATGGCAGGACCTGAAAAACATCAGCCAATCAATGCGCTCGGACCGAGGCATTTGGTTTGCTCCCTTTCCTGTCAATCAAAAATCTTCCGGCTCAGGCCTACTTACGTAGATTACGTACACCTTGGACTTACGTGTTTTGTGTATGTGTTGCTTTGGTATAGCTTCGTAGTTAGCTGGCGACTTGTTTTGCTCATCTTTTTTGACATAATGGCAGATAAAGATCCAGGGGGACCCAGCCGTAAAAGAAAGTCATTTTTTGAGGTCAGAGAAAATAAAAAGACAACTGGATCGCGAGAATGCAAAAACAAAAGTGATTATTGGCGAGTCATTTGGGCGATGGCGTCAGCTCAAGCAACAAATGGACCTAAAGACAGATGCCTTGGTTGCTAAATTCCTTCTGGACAGGTAAAATGTATTATTGTATTATACTACGGCTGTAGGCAACTTCACGAGTCCTACGCAAGTTTCTGGAGGGGGGACATTTCTTTGTAAATGTTAAGAGGGGGAAGGTTAGAGGGGGGTGAGGGAGAGGTTGTATGTGCGCATGCTACGTTCAAAGTCGTAGGAAATTAAATCTCCTCTAATGCCTTTAAGCCAATGAAATGGCACATTGGCATACATTATTATTATTCATTTCACGGTTTAAGGAAGCAGCAGGATGAATGCAGAGCTGTACAAGAGCATTATGTTGTTCAGATGCGTCAGACCTCATTGAATAGATCCTAAAACATATGGCGAAAGCAACCAACTGGCCATTGTTTTCTGTTTGCATGTTTGTTACAGCCTCTGGTGGCTCCTTCCTCTCTGCAGTGAACCCTTCCTGACCTCGTCTCATGTATGTAAATGAGTTTTCTTGGTTCCCGTGCTTTCTTCATGTACTGCCCATCATCCTGACTGACATGGAGCTCCAACCTCCATTTTACTACAGCCGCTTTTCTTCGTGACTGATTTGACTGCCGCCCAGTCCCTTGCTCCAATCAAGCAACCACAAACATACGTTCCCTGTGCAACCAAACTGCATTGCTCAAATGCATTTTGAAGGCAATTTAATTTTTTGATGGGAAAGGCAGCCGGTTTGAAAGACAGAACAAGTCATAATCCAGGATCGGTGGTTGGTGGCAGAAACCCGTAACCAGATTTTCAATCAGATAACCAGAGTTTCTGTTGTGATGGGTGAGAGACCAAGAGTTACAGAATTTCAATTAGTTTTCTGTTTACTTTTGGTTTAAATCGCTTTCTGATTTAGTTTTGGCACAAAAAACTACGTGGTTGAGTTCAGGAAGATATCACAGTTAGGTTCACTACCAAAATTACTTGAAAGGAAAATATACTTGCTTGGGTTAAAATAGGACTGTTTTACAATAAGTCTGAAGCTGTAATCCTAGGCTGATATGATTTTGGACTGAAAGGAGCGAGTAGCAGTGAGGCAGTAAAATAAATGGCAAAGACACGCTGATTAGAAACATATTTTGTATACGTTGCAAACACAATCTGGCAGAAAATGCATTTCCTGTTGGTTTAGTTGTATAAGGAATGTAATTTTGAGCAGACTGGGTGGCAAACAAGCGGCAATAATCACTGCATCTGGTTTTAACAGTAGTACACCTAAAATATCAGTCATAGTGGCTGCTATTTAATGTTAGCATCTTAAATGGTAACCTGAAACGGACTAATCTATACAGTCGCTAGACAAGCATGCTCCCTAATACCAATTACACTGTGCTGCTTTCTCAGCCTATATTTCTTATCTGTATTTTATTTTTTTTTTACAGTTATTAATTTATATTTTTTGCACTGCATTGGGAGAACATAGTTTTAGCTGCAGACCAGTGGACACTAGTAGTTTTCTAAATATGTGTGATGAGGCCTTTTCTTTGACTGGAGTCGAGATTTTCCATCACGTTCACACTGAGATAGGATTTTTTTTCTGTTAGGTACAGTAGAAGCAGAACTGTGGCTGCCTTTGTCTTTCAGTTTCATGCTTTCTCTTTTATATTTTCCTCACTAAGATGGAGCACTGTTATCCCGCTTTTGATTGTATTTGCTTCATTGATTTCGCAACACCCAGAGGCCCTGTTTATCCTTTGCAGCTTTGCCTTCTTTCATTGTTAATTATATTACTTAGCAATAAATAACTACGCTAAACCAAAATACAGCTCCAGAAAAAGCTTTGGTGGACACATACCCTGAAGCACTTCTTTTCATCCTATTCATGGCTGTTGATTCGCTGTGACTGTACTCATCCAAATATCTCCATCTCCCATTCTTAAAAACAACTGAAAAATCTTTGGTTTCTTTATCCTACCATGTAATTCCGGTGTGCATCAAGCTCAAATTTTACTTTATAAACATGAGAATCATATTTCCTGTAACTCAAATGCTGCAAAAATTGGATCCTTCCTTTTCCCTCAAGTCACTGAAAAAGTCATTCACATCTTTCCTTTTATAACTATTTTAAAGCACCATTTTCACCTCAATATTCAATTAAGAAAAAGATTTCAATTTCTCTATACAGGGGGTCCTCGGTTTACGACATAATTGACCTACAGTATTTCTCTCTCTCACCTTCGTATTAGTGCCACACATTTTTTTTTTTAAAAAAAGGATTGAAATATATAGTATAAATAAAATACATTAAAACATATAAAATCAACCTATGTACGCTGGCAGTAGTGCAATATAGCGATAGCTTATCCGGATTGTTCAAAACACTCCCGTCAAGCTTCTAAGAAACTGTACTCTCCATTATGAAAATTCTTTGAAGAGCCCATATTTGGCCCATTTACTAGTTTATATTTTATTTTTGGGATCTACTAGAGTACGTTTATATTGTTTAATATTCAAAAAACACATTTGTTTTTCTCATTTTGCACATTACAGCAGCACCTTATCTCAGACTCTTTTTTGGATACTCTTTTTCTTTTAGCTCTTTAAAAGTTGGTCTGGTGAGGAAATGGTAGCAAACAGTGATTCAGCAGCACTTTAAGGTCAAACCGGCCACGAGGCCATAAACAAACAAAAAAAAGTTCGACTAAAAGTTTTTAAATTCCTTCTGGAGGCTCATTTGGGTAGCCTAGCCTAGTTATTTATTTTATTGTAATTATTGCACTGTTGCATTATCTGACTTATTGCCTTCAGTCCATTTTTCTCTTCTAATGTTGTAAATGGACTTTTTAATTATTTGACTCTAAACTTTAGGAATTTTACTGTGCTGCCAGTCAGCAGTATATTTTTTACTACAATTGTAAGCCCGTTTCTTTTCTGAAATGCCCTGTTTTCTCATTGTGCATCTCCCTTTACTCTCCAGCTGATCTCAGAACCGTTTCTGCTCAGACATCTCACACAAATTAGACCATTATTAGAAATTCAGACCAAATTACACCCGTTTTGACATCCTTTCTGTCTCCAGTTTAAGCCAGATTGTTTTTTTGAAGTGCTTCAGTTGACACACGCTGCATTGTAAATCATGAAATGACCTCTTCCCCCCCCCCCCCCCCTTTCTCTATCACTCAGCCTCTTCATCCTTCATCCACCCTGTCATGTCCTGTGGTTGCAGGGTGCTGTTAGCTTGCTGAATCAAGAAAAAGAAAAGAAACTGCAAGCAGCAGAGCATTTTCCTCCCCAGTTGCTCATCTCTTCCACCAAATCCTGTTACAATTACATTCCAGTGCAAAACCCTCAAGTCTGGAATCAGAAAAACATCCATTCTCACTTTGCTAATATGACCAACTCCAGGCTGCCTACTTTGGGATTTAATTTAGTCAGAACTGATATGAAAACCTGCCTTTGGGAGGGCGGTGTAAGGGCTGGGTTATGGCAGCCTGGATTTGATCTTGCAATTTGCTTTGCTTATTGTACTCTTGTTTTATGTTGCTGCATACTAATCGCTTCATGTTGCTTTATGCTGACAAGGAAAACCAGGTAGAGACTTTGCTGTGGAGTCCTTTGAGACACGCTCGCAGCAAAGGACATATTTTGTAGCACTGCTGTGAAAATTGCTGCACACTTAGATGAATATCAGTGTTAAGCTCAAGTGCAAAAACAAGTTTGTGGAAGAAAACTAATAAAGGAAACTCTGCTTATACATGAAGAGAAGTTGGCACCAAAGTGTAAAACATTCTAAACCTAATTTAACAACCATTGCACCTCCCAAATTGTCACATAGGTCTGTTTCGACACACTGAGTGTCCCTTAGCATCATTTTTCAGTGCATGTAGATCTATAAAACTCCCTGAATGTCAGAAATAGAAATCATGAGACCCAGTGGTCAAGTGGTAAATTTACTCAAGGACTGTGCATAAATACAATTCTTGGGTCGTTTAATGTTATGCTACTTTCTAATGCAATTCCACTACATTCCAGAGGGAAAAAGAATATAATGAATGATATAAAATACAGCAAACTGCACGGTACAGTAACTTAAGCCATCTGAGAGTTTAAAAAATTAGTAAAATCAATCCAGCCTCAGCCAGCTTCATTATTTAAAGGCTGCCTGCATGTTGCAATGCATCAGTAATAGGAGAATGTATAAAAGTAGAACACTGACAGAGCACATTTTAAACTGCAAGTCCATTTAATACGTACGTACTTTTGAGTAAGATTTGGAGTGTAGGATATTTACTTTCAACTGAATTTATACAATGTATTATTTGTATTTTTACTTAAGTAAAAGATCTGAATGTCTTTTTGGATAACTATTAGATGAAACAAATGCTCTAGTTTGCCTTAAAATGTGCAGTTAATGTTGTGAGAGAGTATATTTTAACTGAAAACCATTATCGGTTTCTAAAATTTAGCGGTTTTGGGGTCTAAAATTAATCAAGCGCCAAGTGAAAACCCAGTTAAACTGCAAGTGAAACAGGACTTAAGTCAAAACAAAATGGCTAAAATCAATCTGGCCTAATTCAGCTTTTTTTATTTCATAATATAAATACAACACCAATAATAATTTGCATTTATACAACAATAATCCCAGCCTCTTGTTTGGATGTTAATTGCCTATTTCTTGTCTTCATTCACTACAGTCTGGTATTCCAGCAAAAAATAATTGCCATTACTGACAAATTTTGCAATTGTCCGACTAATGAAGTGTGATTAGAATTTGTTGCAGAATTAGCAAATTAATATCCATCAGTCATTTACATGATGCGACTCCAGTCATGTCACACTTTCACTAATGCTCTTATTTGAATTTCTGTCTGGCAATGGGTCACCAGGCTGTTGTAATATTTGCTCTGCTTTCATTTTCGTACCTTTGACTCAAACTTAGAATCGTTTCATTTTGTTTTTGATGTGAGCAATTCTCCACTAAGATGCTGCTGCTGTGAGATTTTAAAGACTCTTCCTTTCAATAAATGCCAAGTCTGTAGATAAAGAATCAAGTCATATTTATTGTAGTTTTTTTTTACAGCTGACAACTTCTACATTTTTTTTATTTTTAAATCGTAGAAGCAACTGGAGCAGAGTGAAAAACGGTACACTTCACAGACCTCCGTAGAACTGATTAAAATGATCTCCTATATTGCATTGGCTTCTCAAAACGAGGATGCTGCACCTGGTTAATGCAGATCTAAATACAAACACACAGAACTGCACAGGACTGAAATATCCACAGCAGGATATGCAATTCCTAACATTAAGTCCAGTTGTTTTATTTCTGTTGTGTTAGTTGTGAGGATGGAGAATGAATGCATTTAGTTCATCCAAATAATTTACTAGAATATTGAATGTTTTTGGAGCTTCACAGTGAATCAGTGGTTAGTACCGTTGCCCCATAGTTCAAAGATCCCCGGTTGTGTTCCAGCCTGGGTTGGGGATCTTTCTGGAGGGTAAAATGTAAAATATTTTTCTAAAAAAATCATGACATTGCTTAGTGACTGTAAATATGTTTCATCAGCTCTCAAATCTTGCCATCTCAGGAAAAGCTGATCCATTTTTCTATAGGTATTTCATTTTTGAAATAAATGTCTTGTACCAAACGTACCATATATCTTTTCAATCATTACTCACGTTTCACTTTAGATTTACACATTGCATGACACAAACACCTAATCAAGAAGAAAGTAGACAGAACCACAAGCAGCACAGCTCCACCCAGGAACAGAGCTACGTCTACAGAGTGGTAGGAAAACCAGGACATTCTAAGCGACGCTGGTTTCAGGTGAGCTGCACCTTTGTGTCTCATGACAAATTCGATCCAGAAGAGGGCATTATCCATCGGTTCGATTGGCTGATCTCTGTGCAGCCTAGAGAGTCTCTGTATGTTCATCCTGTAGGAGGGTTCGTTCAGGACCTCCTGGATAGCTTTTAGGAAGTCATTGTCTTTGTCCACTGCAGATAATTTAAGAATCTTAGCTGCTCCTCTGTATTCTAGTCGGAGTAGGTTATCGTACTGGTCAAAAAACACTGGGAGACCCACAACTGGGACACCATGATAAAGAGCTTCTTGGACTCCATTTGTTCCTCCATGAGCCACAAACACTTTTACTTTAGGATGTCCTAAAAGGTCGTTCTGAGGCATCCAGTCCACCAGCAAAGTGTTGTTGCCCAGAGTGTCTGGTCTGCTGCCTTTATACCTCCAGATGACTTTCTGAGGAAGTTTAGCAAAAGCTGCAGCGATCTTATTTGCCATGTCAGCAGGTAGTTCGCTCACAAAAGTCCCCAGAGACATGATGACGACGCCATGCTCTCCAGAACTCTGCACAAACTCCTCCAAGTGTTGAGGCAGAGGTTTTGCAGGTTTACACTGGAACCCTCCCATGTACACAACATTAGGCATTGTGGGGCGTGGATAGTCAAACACAAAGTCCAGTCTCATCAGCCAAATGTCTGCATCAATCATTAACTGGTAAAAATCCCTGTCAGGCCCCAGATACTTATCACATGTTTTCTGATATACTACCTTTGACACCAGTTGCACTTGCATTTGGGATACTACATAGAAAATCATGTTTTTAACTCTCTGAATAAAGGACATCTTATCAGTGCAGCCAGATTGTGTTATAGGAATATAAGATATGGGTGAAGGGGCAATACCAAAGTGAGCTTCTTCAGGAATGAGCCAGCGAAC
This sequence comes from Acanthochromis polyacanthus, assembly GCF_021347895.1. Taxonomy (NCBI): domain Eukaryota; kingdom Metazoa; phylum Chordata; class Actinopteri; family Pomacentridae; genus Acanthochromis; species Acanthochromis polyacanthus. The sequence continues at coordinate 6,892,993 of NC_067128.1, forward strand.
ATTGTAAACCACAGGAAGGTTCAGATATTTGGCCAAAATGGGGCCACTTCCCCAGCAGGGGTCAGTGAGGACCAGGTCAAACTTGGTGTCATTCAACATTCTAATCAACTGTCTGTCATCTATAATCGCAGATACATATTCAACCACAGCTTCATGTGCTGCAAAAAATGTGCCAAGCATGCCAACAGAAAAATAGAGAAAGTTTGTCAAGGGAAGGGCTCCCCGTTCAAGATCTATAACGTAAGAAACCAATTTTGTGATCATCTCTTTGTCTAAGCTCCTCTCTACGGGAACTGTGTAGGTGCTGTAATGAGTGGAGTTATCCTTGATGTACCAGCTTTTGCTGGAACGAATAATAGTTATATTGTGTCCTCTGGAGTGCAGAGCTTGAAGAATGATATCCATGTTTATCCAGTGGCTGCCTTCAGCAGGAAGGACCAAGATGTTGCCACCTTGACAGGTTCTGGGCAGAAGGATGAGCAGCAGCAAAGCACTGCAGCAATAGATCAGCCTCATCTGGAAGAACAACAATTAGCAATCAGTTGAATAACTGCAAAATGTTATCACATTGTAACTCAGGGATCAACAGATCAGCCTGGCCGACTATCTATTCCAATATTTGTCATTTTTCCCCACTATTAGTATCGTAATTGTTATTAATCGAATAGTCACAAAATAAATTAAAAGTGTTGCTGTGACTCTGATGCAGCTGCTTCTCTCCGTCTGTAGTCACCCTGAGGTTTGTCCACAGCCCTGTGTTATTAGTGACAAGTCACAGCTATCAACACTGAAAGCTACTGTTTACAGAGAGGGGGGGACAGATTAGTTCTTTGGAACTAATCTGAATCTTGAGCAGAGCAGCTCTGGTGAGGTGGTGGAGCTGTGTTTCCAGACTGAAGTAGCAGATGTTGCTGAAACATCACATCTTCTACTTAACCAGTTACCTTGCTACACTGAAAATGCCAAAACAATGCCAAAACAATGTGCTCGTTTGTGTCAGTGCACCTGGAACTTATTTTGCTAACAGTGCTCTGCTAAGATCATTACTATGATGATTGCTGTGCCTCTTAGCATGCAGCTAACACTATCAGCTAACATTTAACATCTTTCTAAAGTAAGCTTAACTTTTGTAATCTTGTCTGACTGATAGACACAGCTCAAAGACAAGTCGCAAAAACTGAGAAAGAACCACAACCATCACCACAAGTCAAGGAACTGGCTACTTTCACAGCGGCTAATCCTAACAGCTAAGTTAGGATGCAGCCACAGATGACCCTGAAACCGTGGTTAGAGAACAGCAACAAGCAATGCAATAAGATTTGGATTTAAGTGGGTAATAAAAGTGATAGAACAGTGAATGATTAACAAAACAGAGATGAACAGCAGACATAACTGCAGGAGACAAACTGTTTTGTCTGTCAGTATCACAGAAAATAGAAGAGCGTCTAAACGTCACATGATGCTCTGTCATCATCACTGCTATTTCTATTGTACGTATGCAGTCACAGCAATCAGTAGTAATGACGTAACCAAATTATGAGTCACAGATTCCCTTCTATTAAATGCTTTTAATAAATAGCATTTAAGATATATCTACTCCAAATATTGGTCAACAGTGTTGATTATAAATGATCGCCATCAGTATCGACTTTGAAAAAAACAAACAAACAGTCGATTCATAGTGTAACTGTACCGTGATTATTTTAAATGTTTTGTTTGTTTTTAAATATAATTAACACAACGTGGTAACGATGATACCTTCCTCATTATCCATAATTGTTCTTTTCCCCTTTCCCATAATAGTTATGCTGCTTTTCTTGAAAGCCAATTATTTTGACATAAAAGTGCTTTAGTCTTTTAAACTGCGCATCACCATTTTTAGTGTAATAATACAATTTGCATTGATTATGCTGCTCCACAAACTAAGTCATTAAAGCCTTTTTGTACTGTATTACTACTTTTCTAAAAAAGTACTACATCAAGTTCAAATGTGATGTACAAACTGCAGCTGCATTTTGACAATCTCTTCTCAGCCAACCAAGCTGCAAAGTTGCCTTGGACATTTCTTTTGCATTCATTATAATCTACTTTCACACTGTGTGAGTGGAAAAGGGTCTACTTACTGCTGTCTGTATTGTTTCTTCACACAGGAAAAATCACGGCGATAGAAAACTGCTTCGTACAGCACCAGTGCAGAAAACCAGTCTGTATTTGTATAGTCCAGAGGGGAGGAGCTGAAGCATGATTCAGAATGCACTATGACCCAGTGAAAGGTAATAACTGATAAATGTTAGCGCAAAGAGCCATGGCAAAGAGATTACTGACTGATAGGATTAATACCTGGGATGTTTTAGATTGCTGTGGACTGCAAATAATCATAAATTCAGATTAAGGTGCACTAAGAACAGTAATAGGGGCTCATACAGCTGCTTTGGCACCACTGTTTTTGTAATTATCATTTATTAAACAATAATCCGAACACCTCGAGTGCAGCTAATCACAAGATGACATGATGATGATGATATTGGCCACAATCTGAGAAATAACAAAGGACTACATATGAAATGTAATTGAAATTCTGCCAATATCAGTCTGCTGTGGATTTCTTCTACTGAGAACATTAAAACTAACTTGTCGATGTGTTTGTCAGCATGACAGGATTTGGATGCTAATAGCTTGTCTTGACTCACTGCAGTCTGTTATAGTAACTCTGCTGTTGCAATGACAAAAAATATTTGCCATTACTGACGAATTCATGTTGGAATTTACCAAAACAAGAACTGTGGTTAGAACGTGTTAAAGAACGAGCAAATCAGAATCATGCAGCTCACATAGCAATCCGTTTGAAGGTAGATTTTAGGTACAGACTACTGAGCTTTTAACACTGGTAAAGAAAGGGATTGGAGTGCTTTCTTTGGAGTAGGGTGATTTATGCAGTGTTGAGTCACACTTCTCACACAGATCACACAGATTCAAAGTCTGTACACTTCTCATACTTTTGTATGAGATTACACTGACCACGATTATTACATCGACATCTCAGAAAGAGGACACTGCACCTGGCGGATGCAGGTATAGCAACCAGTGGCGGCTGGTGAATTTTTCTCTTGGGGGGGGGGGGGGGGGGCACTTAATTTACCAAACCAAATAGCAGAGTCAGCAACACCGGAATACAAGAATTGATGTAAATTATGTTCACAGCCATTTGATGTGCCATTACTATGCACCACTACGAGGATACACCTAAGCACTACTGCTGAGTCAAAGACAATTAAATGTACGTGAACGTTACCAGCTAGTGAATGTGAATTTATCTCCCCAGTGTTTGATATGATTTGCTCCAGATAAGGTGTAATTGGTACACAAACCCTAAAATCTCCTTTTCTATAATTAAATTAATGTATAAATATGCAAATCTATTTTTTACTTCAAAAGTTAAAAAAAAAAAAAAACAATTCATTTTTCCAGCTTCAAAGAGTGCCAAGTGCTTCTTCTGTCCAGCGAAATCTTTGGAACAACATTTATATTTACATACTCAAATAAACAAAAACAAATCCATACCTGTGAAACCAATAAACACTGGACATTTTGTTTAAAAAAAAAACCTAACTATAAGGCTTAAAGCAGACAGTGCTTCTGTGAGCTAACTTTTACATTAACAACCTTACATGACAATGAGAAAACAGCAAATCTGCATATTTAAGATCAAAGCAATAAAAATGTCACTTTGCCTGAAAAAAAAATACTGAAACCATTAGATATTATACAATGTATAACTGTGCATGTGACGAATCTTATCTTGGGCTTTGAGCCCAAAGTGCATTAAGACGATCCTGCGACATCGTGTTCCTGAGGAAGGTCTTGATTCTTTTTAGTGTTGAGAAGCACCTCTCAGATTCAGCTGTCGTCACTGGAGTCATGATGAGGATCTTCAGGAGAGATACAGTCTCTGAGAAGGTGTCCTGAAGATTGTTGCTCATGAAGAGCTGGTACAGAGCCACAGCACCATTGCAACTCCTGAACTCTGTGTTGCTGAAGATGAGCGACAGTTCAGCGCAGGGCGCGGTCAGCCTGCGCCCTGCGGTCTCCTATCTCTTGTATTGAAGGGAACGAAATGCGCATGTCAAAGTTATAACGAGAGTCAATGGGGAAAGATGCGTGCGCCCCGGATATATGTCCACTATTAGTAATTGTAGACAACGTTGGATGTTTCTAATCTGACTTTTTATTACAAATTATACATTTTAGTAACTCTCTACAGGCTCTATTATCCATTTTGCTTGTTAAAAACATAGGATATACATGTAAATGTAATTTTAAAAACGTTTTATTAAAGGAAGGGCTGTGACTCTACATGATGTGAGACAGAGGGAGCAGCGCCGCCCCTGGTAGCAACACAAAAACATATTTATATTCAGTAATTAAGATGATTTCGTCTTGATTCTAAATATCCAGCGGTCTTATTTCTACAGTGTTAGTTACACTAGTTTGTTTCATTCAAATGAGAGAACACAGTATTAATTAAAGCTGCAAGCAGCACTGAACGAGTCCTTGCACATCGGGACGTGGTGCACGTGGAGGTGTGGCGTATGTCAGACTGTGACAAAAATGAACGTGTCGAGACGTAGCTGACTAATTTCAAGGACTATATGACAAAACTTGTGGAAATTATGTGGTAAATGGTTGTATTTATATAGCGCTTTTATCCAAAGCACTTTACATGGTATGTGACATTCACCTATTCTGATGGCGGAAGCTACCATGCAAGGCGCTAACCACTACCCACCAGGAGCAATTAGGGGTTAGGTGTCTTGCTCAGGGACACCTCGACATGAGCTCAACGGGCCAAGGATCGAACCGGCAACCTTCCAGTTACAAGACAGCCACTCTACCCACTGAGCCACGCCGCCCCCGATGTGCAAACGTAGAACATTGGCACAGACAAGTCTTAAAAATAACTAAAGCTCAAATGGGTGTTTAAAAAGGAGGCCAAAAATATATTGAAGCCAGTGTATAGAGACTGAAACATACTGAGAGCCAATAGCGTTATGGAGCCATTTTGACTCACACCTATGCAAATCCCCTAAAGTATAACATTTTTTGACAGTCCTGATGTGTGTGTAGAGTTTCAAGCGTTTTCAAGTATGTCTAAGGCAGCAAATTTGAGTTTCAAAAAATGCTTTAAAAAAAAGGAGGAGAAAAAGAAACCCATGGGTTTCACTAAGGTCTTCACACCATTCAGTGCTCAGACCTTAAGAAACCCTAAGGTTTCACTAGGATCTTTGCACTTTTAGTGCTCAGACCCCAGTAATAGAATTTAAAATCCTTCTGACATACAAAGCTCTTAATGACCAATCTCCATCATATCTGAAAGACCTTATAGTACCATCATCCTCGCAGAATTCTTCGCTCTCAGACTGCAGACTCATTTGTAGTTCCAGAAATTTCTAAAAGTAAAATGGGAGGCAGAGCCTTCAGTTATCAGGCACCTCTTCTGTGGAACCAGCTCCCAGTTTGGGTTTGGGAGGCAGACACCTTCTCTATTTTTAAGAGCAGGCTTAAAGCCTTCCTTTTTGACAAAGCTTAGAGTTAGGGCTGACTCTGGTGATGCCGAGGGGGTCAGCTGGAGTCCACGTGTACAGGGCACAACTGACTACTTCTTCACCGTCCCTTAGTTCTGTCCATAGTTCTGCTGCTATACGCCTAGGCTGCCAGGGGACCTCTCTGGATGCACTGAGTCCTTCTCTAATTACCTATGTATTTACTATATATACCGTTATTGCATTGCATTCACTCTGTTTCTCCCTGTGTCCTTTCTCTGAGTGTCTCTGGTCCCAGAGCTGGATGCTTCTGATCTGTGGTTGCTGTTCCACCAACTGGTCTAGTCTCCATCATGTCCACTGTGGGATGCTGCTGCTGACCGTCCTCCAGCCCACTGCTTCCAGCTGCCCATTTCCACCAATCTACTCTGCATCGTCCTTACTATACTTGATATGCTCATCTACACACTATCTTACTACCAACTACTTGTACAGTATATTTAATGCCAGAGCTTTGCACTATAACAGTAAACTGATGAATCAGTTTCAATGTTGGTTTGTACTTGTATGCATCATTCATGTTACTATGATCATGCATGTCTCCCAATGTGTGTTATACGTTTCCTTGTCTTGTCCCCCATCCTCCTCTTCTCCCATCCCTCTCCCTCTTCTGTCCCTCTAAACCTGCCAGCCAGCAGCAGATGGGTCTTACAATGTAAAAGAATCAGGTTTTACTCAAGGTTTCTTCTCGTTCAAAGGGCGTTTTTTTCTTGCGACTGTCGCCTTAGGGCTTGCTCTGGGGTTTCAGGCATATGGGTTCTTTAAAACATCTTGAGAACGATTTGAATTGTAATTGGCGCTATATAAATAAAATTTAATTGGAAAAATATGTAATTATTTAAAGGCTGCTTGCATGTTGCACTGCATCAGTAATAGGAGAATATACAGAAGTGGACCACTGAGCACATTTTAAACTGCAATTACATTTTCCTGACAATATTTACATGCTTTTACTTGAGTAAGCTTTAGAGCATAGGATTTTTTTTTGCTTGCATCCAAGTATTTGTGCAATGTGGTGTTGCTATTTTTATGTAAGTAAAAGGCCAGAATGCTTCTTTCAACACTGATGAAACAGTAAAATGTTTTAGTTTGCCCTCAAACATGCAGTTAATGTTGTGAAAGGCTGAATTTTAACCCAAACCATGATCTTTTCCTCAAAGCAAATTTGGTGCCTAAACTTAGTCAAAAAAATTTGTTAAAAAAATCCCTCAACTGCAAGTAAAAACTGTATTTAAGTCATCAAAATGAACTAAAGGTAGACTCAGGTATTCCTGTCCACTAGTACGCAGACTTTCATCACTTGATTGCTTTGATACTGCAGAAAATTTAAAAATGAGATGATACTCAGGCAACAGAAGAGATTCAAAGCCAAACAAAGAAAACCAACATTCACATCAACAGCTGGGGAACCAAAGCCAAAGACTGAAAATTCTGGCAAACCAACAATAAAGAAGAAACAGCGACTTTTTAGAAGCCAACAGATGCACAGAATTAGAAGAAAATTGCCATCTGGAGCTACCTGTCCTGGATGTGGAAGAACTTTCAAAGATTGGATTTAAAAGCCACCCAGGAGTCCATAAATAGATCACGGAACAATGACCATCGTGCTCGACCTCGAGGGAGAACCGCGATGACTCAGACCGACTCCAGAGTTATGAGGAGCCTCTTTCTGTCTGTGGTTTCTATGTGGATCTGCAGACGTTTATTGGTGATGACCAGTGGAGATGATGATAACCTCGGGCAGTGTAAGCTACACTGAATCTAAAAAACGTCTGTCTGTTCACATTTGATTCGAGCCCTGCCTCCAATACGGAGCTCAAACTTTGACACAAATTGCAGCCTTTAATGAATCCTAATTGCCTCCATGATCTGTGTGTCACAGACGTTGCTGCTGCTGCACGACTCTCATTTACAAACACAAATTTGTTGAAGGAACGCAGCCTGGAATGAAATTCCAGAGGTATAACTAGTTTTTCCTCATATAAGCCCTCTATATAAGACTGTACATAATATTCATTGTGTTTGATGGCACGCATTTCCAAATCTGGTAAAATTATGCAAAAAAAAAAAAAGAAATACTGGTAAAGATTCCTGATTCCTGCACAGTGCAGAGTGTTATACATCTATATAAGATTTAACTGGTGCTTAATAAATCACCAATACTGCTGTTTCAGCAGGAACTTTAATAGTGGCACCAATAATGCTCCTGGGGACAGTATGCAAGTCTTAATATTTTAATCATCCCATAATCTCTGCTGATTTTGTTTTGTCTTAAAATATATAAATTACCAAATAGAATTTTGCAGCTTTATGCGTTCAGTAGCATTTTATGAATTTTCAAGCGCGTTTTCCCCCCTTTAGACCCTGAGAACTTCCAACCCCAACACCATCTGAATTCAGTGTGTTAGACAGTTTGTTTACAATCCTTTTTACTGCAATGAATCACAGTCAACACTAATAAGAGCGTCTGTGGCATGATTGAAGTATTTCCTTTTCCAAGAAGACAACAGCAGTGTATTTAAGTTAATGCTGTTAAATAATTATGCACCCTGGTGAACAGACTCGATAGCAACTGTCACTGTTTGCATTCAGATCACTCGCCAACCAATTAGTCATCATGCGAGGACTTTAAGCAGAGGAGCTCTGGGTGAAATGATCAATCAATTTTATCCTTGCTAAGCACTGAAATCCAGCCTTCCTAAACTAACTATACACCAGATACTTTGGAAACTGCTTGGAAAAGGCCCGTTGTTCACATCCAGACATCTTGGTTCAGTCAGTATGGCAGTAAATATTCCTGCTATAGCTGTTGAACTGCGGGAATAGCAAGTGCTGTCATTCAGTGCTCTCTATATCCATAATGGACCATCTGTATTCAGGCGGTAGACGTACACGCACAGACATATACACACAATACTTGGCACTTAAGAATATGACAAACTCTTCAATATTCCGGGCCACTGTCAGAGGACTGACTGAAACACCTTTGCTTCAAATTACTCTATAGAAAAGACAGAGTTTGAGAGTATAGTTATCCTCCCACTCCCTGCTGTAATGGCTTCTGATGCCTGATACATAGGAGCTAGGTAATGACATGCAAAATGCGGAGGCAAGGTAATGGATAAAATCTATTTTCTTGTTTCATACATGCCAATTTGGAGTTGCTGGAGTGAGCCTGTTCGGCTGGAACCATCCACGACTGCTGGAACTGACAGTAATGAGCACATCAATAAGAATACCAAGATCTGCCCCCTCAGCCTGCCTGTCCTACCCAACCGATGAATCCAAGTTTCCAAAGACACTCACATCTGGGCCAATTTATGGCTATTATATGGCTTCCCCTGGTTCCAGTCGGTACTGCTGAGTGGGCGCTTTGAGTGCCTGCATATGAATGAAGAAATAAAAATATACGTGTTGTTTACACCCGAGGTTTTGAAAACAAAGTGTCATTTCATGGTGCAGTTTGTGATCACAGCAGAAACTAAGGTTTTCTTAATTGCGACAAGAGACGTCATGTTTATGAGAGCCTTAAAGACATGTGTGAGTTTGTCAGTATAAAATATTCAGGAATTAACAAAGCTTAACAGAATGAGAAGAAGCGATAGCTTTGATATTATGCCAACAGCGTTTATACATTATTTGTATAGCTACGTTCATGCAACATATGCAACTAAAAGGCCAATCAGTAATTTCAACAATATTGGTATCAGCACAACCCAAGTATGACTTTTTGTTTACATCACTGCCACAAGAGCAACATAAATATGAATAACTAACTTAATAAATGCAGCACTATTGATTAATTAGTGCTGAATTTATGTTAAAAAATGCACCCTGGACATTGATCCTATCTTGATATTGCCGTTTTTAAACCATAATCAGCATTATGTGGGCTGCAAAAGAAGATTTTGCATATGTTACTGGAATTTAAGAGCACTATTTTAGTTGGTCCTAGCTTGACTTTAAACAAATGCTCTGATTAGGAGTCATTAAGAGATTCTGTCATGGTGCCCCTTTCCTCACTAAACCAGCACAATTTTCACTGCTTGCCAACACAGATTTGTCCACCCCCTCTGGTTGTTATAGCATTAAATAGTAAGAGATGTACCCAAGTACGAGAGCTAATTTACAATATGGAACATGTGTATTATCAAGGAAAATAATAATGGATTTAGACCGTCAATATCAAAAACCTCAAATCAGATTGGGATAAAGAAAAACTTGATTAGGACATCCGTAACTTTGACATTAAAGATAAAAACTGTTAGAAAATACAACAAAAGCAAGCCTATACCCTGTGTACATATATATGTATATATAACAGAGGTGGCCTCTTTAATTTTTTGGGTAGGCTATTCCTCAACATGATAGCATAGCTGAACAAATCTGAACATCCAGTCGCCCAGTATATGTTTTGGTGGAGTTTTGGTTTGCATAAAAACGCCAGCTGTAGAGGATCCAAGGTAATGATTACATGGAAAAGCATTATGTATTTAGGATGCAAGAAAAGGGAGCTTTATTCTCTTAAAGTCACTGCAAAAAAAGAGGTCAGTTTTCAGATTCATTTAGTAAAAATGTCTTGCCAGTAGACACCTGCTTCCAGGCTTTGCCTCTTATCTTAGGCAGCCCAAACAAATCTCCCATCGAACAACAGACAGCTTTCCAACCCTTTTATGTGAAATACATACATTGAACAGGTACTTTCTGCACACAGGTCAAAGTCTTAACATCAGGTTTTTGGTCTATAATAATCACAGACAGCACAAAAGACACAATTTGCATGCCTTGAGTTTAGCGAGGTGCACACTCTCTCTGAGTTTTGGCTCATTTACTTTGCATCTGTTACAGATGTAAAAGGGAATATTTGAAGACAGACTTTGGGGAACACAGACGTTGACATAAACAGCTCAAAGAAATCAAGAAAATAAGCGACTGAATTAATTCAAGGTGTGAATGGCTGTGAAAGCTTCTGGATTCCCCATCAGTGAGTTAGAAACTGAGGAAGTATCTACGATGAGAAGCAAAATGCCTTCAAGAACCAAAAATGAAGAAGTCCAATTTCCTTTTACTGAAAATCTCCGGTTCGATAAGTTTATTGAGACACGGTTCAGACCAGTTCAAGAAACTGGTCAACTATCTACCAACCTGTGGCCATTTAAAGCAGCAAACAAACATGTACTGAACTTGTTTTAACAACAGAAAATAGATCTTCAGTGTAACTAATAACACAAACTGAAAAACATTCTAAATAGCATCAATATATGGGTTTTCTGTGGCAGTTTTCTCGCTAAGGTTGCATTAAAAACACGAAGGGAAGATAGTAGCACCACAACTCTCAGGTAATATAGCATATATACCTTGGTTGCTCAATTTAGTTCACTTTTGAAGGTTCATTTGCGATTGTTTGCATTGTTGTAAAGAGTTAGATGAGAAGGAATCATTTGTATGTCTGTAGGGAAATACTATTTGATGCTACAGCCAGCATCTGCTTAGTTTAGTTTGGCATATAGACTAGAAACAAGGTAAAAACTCTACCATCATTGTGTCCTGAAGAAGCAAAATGCCTCCACTGACTGCACCAAAGTTCACTAATGTGTTCAGAGAAGCTCTTTACTGTACAGATTACATGTGTGGTCTCATCTACCTCTGAGCAGGACAGATATGAGTATTTCCCTAAACTGATCGTTTGATAATGAGGAAAATACTTTTGTCTACTCTTTCGTATCCTTCTCATACCATTCTGTCCATTTCCTGAGATCCTCTATCCCCAGTCATCTCCATTAGTGTTGGATTGTTTGCTAAACTCTGAGGGACATTACACAATATTGGTAACAGGTTTTCTCATGAATCACATTTACAGTTACTGCCAGAAAAGTGTCATCTCCACATAGACACACACTGGCCATAAAATGGATATGTTCTGATCACAGAGTGGGGTGTAAAATTGGCTGCCTGTCACATTTCACACTTTTATAACTACCGCCTGACTTTCCCCATCAAGTCCCCTGCAAAGAGCAGTCAGGTCCAAGCATGTAGCCGCTCTTTGTGTTTGTGTGCGTTTTCAGGATATACAGACACACCCATGTTGTAATCGCCATGCAAATAAGGGAAGTGACATTTCATTCCCAAATTGGCAGCCAGCAGAGCAGTAATGGCAATAAAGTCACGGCAATAATGAAATCTGGAGCAAGGGGCTCGAACCGAGAGGTAGAGGTGTGTGTGTGTGTGTGTGTGTGTGTGTGTGTGTGTGTGTGTGTGTGTGTGTGTGTGTGTGTGTGTGTGTGTGTGTGTGTGTGTGTGTGTGTGTGTGTGTGTGGCCATGCATTCATCCACTCATGCACTCAGGACCACTGTGGGCACATGTGAGTGAAATTAATATCTGGACCTGCAGAAGCCTCCAGTGAGTTCCAGCTGGGTCGGTGTCACTCAGAGCGGCGGATGCAATCAGGCACACTGTAAAAAGTGACATTTCACTTAAGCTTCATCGGCGCGCCGCCCGGCTAATGCAGGCACACATATCAGATGGCACCTGTCACAGGAAGCAATATCACGGATTCAGCTGCGTTCTGATAAATGGATCAGTTCAGATTAGCTGGTGTCCACTACGGCAGCTTTAAGCAAGGATTTACCTGCACAGCAAAGTTTCCCAGATGGTCCTTCGCTGCTGGATTATGCACCGTTCCATTACCATATGGCAACAAAACGCTTTATTACATTGAGTTATGCACGTGTTTCTCCATTATTTACAGAAAACTAATCTGATTAAAGGCCTTCTGTTCGCTGTTATGAAGTAAGCAACAATAACCGCGGCCTATGCTGGCGGTGATTGAAGCTCCTTGTCTACAGGTGACTCGCGGCGTCAGTTATCTCTGGTCTGCTATGCAAATTGGAAATTTATCTTCTTTTAGTTGTCCCTAGTTTAATAATGATCCCAATTAAGGATTCAGGTCAGGCAGGTGATTGAGCTGTTATCTCCATTGAGTAAACAAGGTTTCTTTCTTCTCATGGCTCGCCTTCATTAGCAAGCATAAAACATGGCTGCATCCCGGCGCCCACAAAGACATGAATCTATAGCTCAGAGTGGACTCCAGCACACGCAGATATAGCCGAGGAGAAACACAGCCGCAAACACGGTGCATCTATTTAAATAAAGGCTTTAAAAGCAGTGATTATCCCCAGAGGCCGACGCTTGATTTCTAACGTCAGTAGCTTCAGCGGCATGTTTACCTACCTCAATCTAACTTAACTCTAAGATGTAGAAATCTCTTCTAATTTAAACATGAAAAAGGCCTGGAAGGATTTCTTAAAAGTTGCTGTGAAACTCTTCGGAGGGTGTGGATTTGTTCTATGGGAGGAGAGATAAAGCAGTTGTCGTGCAACCAAAGAAATGCTAATAGAAAGAAAAAGAATCTGCGTATGTGGAACAAAACCGCATTTATAGTACGCACGGACTCTTAGGATGTGAAAAGCATGAAAATACATGGAGTGGTTTGTTGTCCATTGAGGTAAAAACAATTAAAAATCTGGTCTAATTCACAAAACTCTTTCAAACTCAACATTCTCAGTGCCGCTCACCAACTCTCACCTTAATGACCCCTCTGATGTATGTTAACGTAAAAACACAGACCTTCCTTTCACGAACCTGTGAAAATAGACATCCTTTCCTCCTCCTCTCTCTTTCTCTGTGTAAACTGGGAATGCTTTTCATGCTTCATTAAAGCTAGCAGTGAGTTTCCATTTAAATCCATTACTTTATAAAGCTCAGCGATACACAGTGGTGATGATGTTCCCATAACCCCATTTAAGATTTCATAGCCTCTAAAATGAGCTTTGGTGTAATTCATAAGTAATAATGACATCTGAAGTGCCATTGCTACAGTTTCGTACCTCTTCCCAATTTTGCCAGGAAAACTCAACAGGGATGCTTCGTTGACGACTATTCAGAAGCAAATTCTGCAGAACACCAGCGCTCTGTGCAACATGTTCCCCCACCCAGAGCTGAGAAATAGTCTCATAAAGGAAAAAAAAAAAGCAGCGCTAACTCCCAGAAATGAGCAGATGTAATATCTAAACTCATTCACACAGGCACAGATGATGTGAAGTTCATTTGGACGGCTGGAGACCCCCCGCCGGCTCCCCACTGATGGAGCTTCATGGAGTGAGACGACCGCAGCATTTATTAACACTGATAAACCTCTTACCTGTACATTTCCATCCCCTTTACCTCCTAATAAGCCCGGTTCATCTGAATTCCATTTGGCCACAATCAGCGATGGTGATTTCTCTCTCGTTTTTCCTTCTCTCAAGGCTAAATTGCGCCTCGTACATCATCATTTCCTTGAGCCTAAGCAGATGCTCTGAGCAGAATGGGGTTGGGAAGGGTGCATCGAATTAATCTAAATAATTGGTCCTAGCTTGTTTGAGCGGGGCTCCTTCGCTGATCTTGGACGGCGTAATGAAGTTGCGACCTCTCCTAAGATTGAGGCTGGCTGCGGGGTCCTCGGCTTGTGTTTAGCATGTGTCATAAGCACAGTTAAGTCGTTACATCTGAGGTGAGGAGCAAAATACGACGACAGCGCGACCCTGACCCCAACACTCATAAATCATAAACTCCATGTTGTCGCCCTAATCTTGATTATAAATAACCCTCTCAGGTCCAGAGCGGCTGAATTATTCATGATGAACTAAAAGAGGTATTTAAAGATACTGTATGTTGCCTTGTGTGTATAATGTGAGCACTTACCCCAAATGAAACATTTAGCAGAGCGGCTCCTGGGATGCGGGACGAACATTAGCAGAGGCTCAGAGTATTTCTGCTCCTGGAACAACAACAAGAGGAGTGTAATCGCTTTTATTTTGCAGAATACATTATAGAGAGTATATTAAGTTGGTTCATTACAGCCACAACATTAAAACCACTGACAGGTTAAGTGAATTACATCCATCATTACAATGCAGTGGTCTGCTGGGAAACCTTAAGGTCGCCGAATTTTTGTAGATGAGAAACAACATATATTTACCCTACCTAGTTAATTGGTGGGAGTTTCAAGTTAGCTGCATCCTTATGATGTGGAAAAACACTGGGTTTAAATATGCATTTTACTCTTGTTTAATTTCTTTTTTAGCAATGAGAAGTCTGATGCGAATAAACGTCTCCAAGCACGAAAATGTCTCAGTGAATTCATGTCTAGACCCTCTGAGGAATTTCTTTTATCATCCTGCATTTATACCAAACAAAAAAGTGCAAAGGAAGGAAGCCCCGAAGCATTTCTCACTTGTAGGCTTCTTTCTTTTGCACTAATTTGTAGCCGTGTTCCTTTTAAGTCAAAGGTGTAGCAGGAAGAAGGCATACATGGCACTGTGGACTGGCGGCAGCTTCATTTGGCAAAATAAAAGGATCTTTAATGAAAAGTTACTGCTCACTGAACAAAAGTGGAGGAACTGACACAACACTCTGTGTGATACGCAACACCATAAACATTATGCAGTCTTCCATGGCAGGTTTCAGTCTTTCTGATCCAACAACTTCGACCATGACTTTACCTCAGAGTGCAACAAAACAACAACCAGCACTGGATGCAACTGCAGGTCGATGAGCACAGATTCTTAAACAAATCAAACAATAGAAAGCCTCAAAGTCCCACTTTTATGAAAACTATACATTAAACAGGTACTCTCTGCACATAGGACAAAGTCTTGAGTTTTTTTTCCCACATTTAGTCACCAACACACTTTGATAAACATCACGGAAAGCACAAAAGAAACCATTTGCAGGCTTTTAGTTGACAGAGTTGCACAAAAAACTCCCTGCTAATAGTTGCTTTCAGATCTATTACAGATGTGAAAGTGACTATTTGAGGATGGACTTTGGGAAACATGGACTGACACTTCTTTACCATTTTCTGACATTTATTGTTCAAATGAGTCACTGAAGAATCTAGAAAGTGCCCGAACCATCCTTCTGGTGAGGAAGCTGGCTATGTAGCGATAACTTAAGAGGTAATTCACTGAGTGTTAATGTTTTTTTTACATGTTTGAGAAGATTCTCAGTCAATCAGTTCATGATCAATTGTGCTTCAGTAAAAAGCAAGTTCTTTTTCTTGAACATGTTTCAAGGTGTGAAAGTCGTGGAACTGCCTGGGAGAGATGCCTCAAGATAACGTCGAGTCATCCCTCCCCAGGCAGTTTTTGAACGCACTATTTGGAACTGAAGAAGCCTTTTAGAGGAGGTGAGATGTGTTCACTAATCACAGAAAGAGGTCCAGCTGTGCGGTTTAGTTCTACATATGGGATGTAACTCCAATTCTATGAGCCTCCATGGTCAATTTTATGTTGCTTAGGACTGTAGCTCAATGAAAGCCTCAAGAGCAGAAAAAAAAGAGCTTTTTGTCTTCTAGAAGTTTAACCACGTTTTACCTGCTCAGGAGTACCTACCCTGGAGTAGGTACTTTTTTTCTCCCCTGAAAACAACCCTGGGAGAGGTTTTCCATAGGGATGTTCCTGCAGTCAGAACACGCTTCCAAGTTCAGATCGCTGTAAAACAGCCTGCAGGTTCTTGTGAAAAACAGCTAACTGCTGCAGACCATATACACCCCCCACATGGCAGCAACATCCCCCAGCAGGACGATGCACCAGGCTGCACCTCCAAACCTGGAGGAACAGTTGGAGTAACACCAAACTCCCCAGATCCCAATCCAATCATATGTGTGAGATACACCAGGGCAAGCCTGATATACCAAAGACCCACCCTGCAATCCACAAGACTGAAAGGATCCGTTACCAGACAGCACAGGAAGCCCTCAGAGGTCCTGTTCAGGCCTCGACAGTTCAGAGCTGTTTTAAGGGCAGGTGTTTTTAATGTTGTGGCTGATTGGCTAAGTACAATAACAAAAACACTACACTGTGAAGTAATACTATTACTAAAAAATAAAATACTGTCCAGCGTAAGAAAAAGCAGTTTGAGATGATTCTAGGAGGAACAAAATGAGAAATAAACTTTTTTTAAAAAAATGACCCATACTAAAGGAAAAATCTGCAGCACGCATGTATAGATTATAATGGAACCTATATACAAAAGGAGACTTTAAATAAGGCATTATGGGATAGCATATCACAGCAGAAGTAGAGTTATAATTACTTTTTTTTTGTCTGTGAAATACAACTGGGGTAGAAAAAAAACATCAAGAGGTGAGATGTCTTATTGCACAAAAAAACAAATCTGAAAACTCAAGGCATTGATAACATATGACTTCATATAATATTGTTAAACCATCTTTCAGGGTCTTTATTTACCAATCAGAATTAGTCTAAAGCTTCTGATATGGGGTATTGGTTAATCTGATGGATACAGGTTCCATTTTTTCAGACACTGCTCATGGCAAAATCTGAACCTCTGGTGCTGGAAGTGTTGGCCTTTCCAACAGTAATAACAACATGATGTTCTAGTTTATCTCTTTCTTAATACTTGGACAAACTGAGGAGGAGAAAAGTGGAAGCAGAATTTCTGAAAAATGTTACAACAACATGAAGCTCAGAGTGCACGAGACAAAATGCAAACTTTAGTCGACTGAAAAGATATCAAATGTTTATGTATAAAAACTGCATATACAGGGGGTCCTCGGTTTACAACATCATTGACCTACAGCGTTTTGTTATGTCGGAGCTGGTTACGCAGAACAAGTTGGCGAGCGTGACAAATACGTTGTCGAGCTATTAGACGCCTTTGTTTACATTCGCTGTTTGTACGCCACCTTGGATTGTGCTAGATTCCCTAACTTTTTGGTTTTCATCATGACTCCACAGCCCAAGTCAGACCCTTCAGAAGGTAATGCTTCGAAGAAAAGGAAAGCCATCTCCATGGAAGTGAAATTAGATATAATAAAACAATCGGAACAGGGCGAAACACCGACGAACATCAGTCAAGTTGTAAAATCTGTAACATTTTGTGGTGACTGATGAATGAGACTATCTCGTTCGCTGGTCGTTGGCTACTCTGGGCCAAAAATGCATAATTTAGCTGAAGAATTAGCCACCGTTCCCAGCTCTCTCTTGCTCCAGACACACATCGGCACTTAGCAGCACACCCACACTACTGCTGATCCTGAGCCAATCAGAGGTGAGCTAACTGAACATCCATGTTCACCGACATTAGATAAAGCTCGAACTGAACAATAAACATTGAAACCTCAACATTAACAACAATATCAGTACATTACAATATTGTGTTGTCTGCTTGTAAGATGATTCATACATGCATGAAAGTCATTGGTATTCATGACTTTTCTGAAGAGCTGATTGATGTAGTGATGCATGCAACGGCTTTGTTTACATTTTGTCGGAGTTCTGACTTACGACAAAAATCAACTTATGTAGATAACTAGGAACAAAACTCCAACGTAAGTCGAGGACCCCCTGTACATAATTTGTAGTTCACACACGTACTTAGAGATATATATGAGTGATAAAAAAAACACAGTGAATATGGACAATATGGATAAATGAACACACTTTTCCAGCACTCAGTACACAGCATTTCTTACACTGCAGAATGTCACATAAATACAGTATGAACCCAACATTCTTGGCTGGGAGTATAAAACTAAACATTCACTACCAAACTAATTTGTTGCCATCTTCAAGCCTCCGTCTGGCTGCCTTCCACTTTATACAATGGCATTTGGTCAGCGAGCGGAACAGAACTCCTCACCTCAGCTATATCTCCCTGAGGGAGGAGGATTAATGCCGATTGTTTCAAGCCAGAACACAAGACTCTCCCTTTTGGTTTGGATCTATGTCAGAAATCAAACTCTGGGCCTCTGCAGAGGCTTTTTGTCCTGAAGCACCTTTGATGAATTGTATATCAGCCATTGATTGATATGGAAAGGCTGAAGAGGCGAGGACAAACTGGCACGATCAAAGAGCCGTACAGAGGAGAGGAGCGCCCTACATGGGACGCCTCCCTTTAAATAGCATTTTCTAAATAAGACTTTGAAATTCCCCGAACCTTTTGTCATTGGCCCACAGTGATCCTTTCTGACATTTATGAATTAATAAAAAGACGGCAGAATGTCAGCTTGTCTATTCGTAGGTTTGTCCAGAGCGCATTTGTGTACTGTGCATTCACCCATTAAGCCTCTGTGCGGATCTAATTCACACGCATTTACAAAACACACACAGGTACACATGGTCTCATTACACACACACTAGCATGCACACAGCAACCTCACATCAGCTGCTCCAAATGAGGCCGCTAAATGGCGTGTGCTAGATACATAATGAAACGCACTACTGTGAATTCAGTCAAAAATGTCCCTTTATTTCACCAAGTTGCAGAGAGTACACATGGATAAATGGAGGCAGCTCTTGCTGTTCTTTCAGCAGAGCCACAGAAGCATGCTGAGTGTTACCATGATTTGCTGTGACAGCCGCGCTCCGCTGCAACATTCATTTAAAGCACAAAGTGAGCTTTGTCCGTTTGTTTCTGCTGATGTGGGTGTGTATAGGGCAGGGCTGCCACTAGATGAATGCGCAGCAGTGTGAGCATTTCCCAGCCAGGTGGAATCAGACAGTGTCTTCTTTAAATGACAGATGAGCTGCTAGTCCATCTATATACATCATGTTGTGCTACGCTGATCAGGAGAAGGACCGGTGGCGAGGCGGAGGAGTCCCTGCAGGATTTTTGAGACTTAATAATTTCATGAGAGGCTGAACACTGTGAGAATTACAGCAGACAGGCAGGAGAGCTGTGCTTATTTTCAGCACCGGTCGGTATGTTTTGCTCCCTCACTGCTTTTTTTTTTCCCCCTTTTTCTCGCTGAAATGCATCGCTAGGTCAGACACAAGCGGCATGCTGTTCCCTCCATTTTGTCCCGTCTGTTTAACACGCTGCATTACCAACACAATCAGCAGATCCCAGTGTGGTGGGTCCCAAACAATGGCAGAATGAAACCTCCATATTTAAACCAGATTTTCTTCCATTTCGTTTGCTGTGCCAAAGAATTCATTTAGAAATTGTATTACCCCTGTAGGACCAAAAACCCGTCATGTCTAATCTGCTTTCCTGTTACAAATCCGCCAGACTTCACAGGTTGTCAGGGACTCTGAGTTTCAGTCGCTATTTAGAAATCCAGAGGAAATTTATATGCAGAATTCCTCCTAAACCAGTTGAAATTCATGTTTATAGCACATTTAAAAGCAACTTCAATGAGGAAAGTGCTAAATGTGCTATCAGATAGGCAGAAAAGAAAATGTGCAAAACATCAAGACAATAGAAAACTTGTAAAATCAATTAGTGAAACTAAATTAAATGGCATAAAAACTAAAACAGGCAAAAGAGGAAAACAACTTGTAAAATGAATGAAATATAAATAAATATGATATTCGGACCATTAAAAGCCACTGAAAATATGTAGATGTTGAGTTTTGTTTTCTTCAAAATATAAATGAGGAGGAAAATCTGACTCCTCAAGAAAGAAGTATACTCTAAATAACAAAATATTTGGGCTAAAAAACTAACTAAATAAATAAATGCAACAGTTTGCATTCGCCTTTCTATTTAAATGATGGAATAGAGTAACATTCAAACTTAAAACAACTGTAAATATCTTTAAAATGATGCTTTGTATTGCAAATTTCAATACGGTAAAATAGTTTAATTTTACAGTAAAAATATATTTTATATGAATGTTTTTTACAGTTTTGGCCAATTGCCCTAATATTTGTAGCAATCATTTAATTTTAAGACAATTTCTGATGAAGTTACATTCAGCCAACTAAATAAATTGAGTTTGCTGAACCTCTAGAATCAAATACATTGTTAATAACGAGTCTTAACCGCCTGAAATGACCCGGGTGTCTTAAAAGAAGGGACATGAAATCCTGAGCTCAAAGTAAAGAAAAATTACACTTTCAATTCAATTTAATTAGGCTACCTCAACATAAAATTAGTTTTCAATCGAGAAAAACAGAAATTTGAGTTTATATTACATTAAATATTAAGTTGATCCAATCACCACCATTATTATGTCAAGTCAACTCATCAAAATAATGTTTACAGCTTTAATAGTTAATCTAAAGCAGTAAATGAGGTTGTTCTTGTAGCCATTTGTTTAACTAAGTAGTGACAACAGGCTCCTTGGATCTGTTTTTAGCGTGCAGCTTGTTTCAAATTAATGATTTACCAAAACATATTGCCTCGGTCTAAGTGATGCACAAATCAATTGAAAGGAAAAATCTATAGCAGCATCCTGTCGGAAGCAATCTATGTCAACAAAAAGGTCACTGTAGCATTACAAGCTGCAGCATCATTTCCTCAGATAACACATTTAATGGGATAAACAAAATGTTCTCTACGTGTTCGGATTACTGGCGGTTATCTGCAGAGCCAAGGAACCACCTAAAGTTCTCTCAGCGTTTTACCCCGAGGCCAGACATCCTCCTGCTCTCAGAGGCCACCAAGAACATCATCCTGACAGCGCCGTGGGAGGATCACATGGAGGAAGGGCAGGACAGGAACACGGCCAAATATGAAAGAGTGCTTATTGACTGCCAGGAGCAGGGCTGGAAGGCAGGATGCACGCCCATCCAGGCTGGATGCTGAGGATTCACGCTCTGCAAAGCCTTCAGCGGCACTGAAGCGGTACGAAGCAGAGCCATCAGGAAGGCTGTAGAGGCAGCGGAAAGATCCAGAAGATGACTGGATTAGGAAAGAAATCCAGAGAAGTAGAGGCCACCTGGACACAAGCAGCGGAATGAGAAACCAAAGTCAGCTATGGCTGATAGGGGAAGACCTGAAGACCCCAGAAGACATCAGTGATGAAGGATTTCAGTCAGTAATGCAAAGTACTGTACTTAAGCAAAGCGCAAGCACCTCAAAATTGTACTGAAGTATTTCTATGTTTTGCTTTATGCTTCCATTCCACTACACTTTCATTGCATCATGCTACAGGCTAGAGCAGGGATGTCAAACTCATTCCACAAAGGGCCGGTGTGGCTGCAGGTTTTTGTTCCAACTAAGCAGCATCACACCAGACCTGACTCATTTAATCAACCGATCTCAGTCTCCAGACAGGTGATTGGTCAGACTGTGTGCTGTAGATATGTTGGAACTAAATGCTGTAGCCTAGAGCGCACAGTCTGACCAATCACCTGTCTGGAGACTGACATCGGTTGATTTCTTTGTGGAATGAGTTTGACATCCCTGGGCTAGAGGGTCAACAAAATATCCCATAACTTTATTCTTCAGATAAAAACAACACTTTTGTTAGGATGCTGTAAAAAATAAATAAATAAAAAGGAATCCAGTGTTTTATGCAGATTTAATTACCGTAAAAATTGTGTCATTTTACAGTAAATTTTTACAGCTAACATGTAACTTTATGTTTTAAAAATTATCTTACTGCTTTTTCTCTGTTATCTAACTAAAGAGCATATGTAAAATAACAGTTAAAGATATTTAGAATTTTTCAATCCTTTGCATATTTGTTTTCTTTTAAATTATGGCAAATATTTGTAAAACAAGGTTTTATTTCATGATTTCTATACAGTAAAAACTGCAATTCATGTTTAAACATTGTTGGTCTGTTTTTAGGGCTTCCTTGAAAATTCATGCTTTTTTTCAAATGTAATTGTCTCTCAATCTCACAAAACATGGAAAAAAAATTAAAAGAATTGTTTGCCATTTTTAATTCTCATACATACATTTTCTGTTAATCATTTTACAATTTTGCCAATTTAAATACAGTAAAAAATGTTTTTTAAAGAAAAAAGGTGATATATATTTATGTATAACTTTATGGTCGAACACTGTTAAAGAGCAAATTAATATTTGCAAAAATACAGATTTGTGACGTGGATATTTATGGTTTTGATCTATTCTAGTTACAGTCAACATGTAAATGCACACTTTTTTGTAATTTTACTAGTTTAACAAAACAATCTGTACAGCATTCAAAAAATTACAGAAATTTTGTAAATGTATTTGCTTTTGCTGTGTGCACATTTAATATATAGCAGCTGAACCATGTGTAAAATTTCCACACTGGAATGCCATTAAGTGCTGCACACAGTTTTAATTACTCCAACTGAATGATTTTATCCTCTTTTTGTTTTTTTATTCCTTTCATGTCCAAGACAGATCCCTTTGTCTTTGAAAACTCTGAAGTCTGGAGAAAAAACAACTTTTGTGGGCTTCAGCTCTGTGTTGTTTGTGTCTGAATTCCTCAACCTTTCTATCTCTCGTGGCACTGGCCATGTCCATGGCTCTGAGAACCATTTGTTATGCAGGTTCATGAGATCAAGTGGGTGTTTGTCATTCCCAAGCACACTCCTTCACAGTGGTTGGCTGCCTGTCTCCCTGTGATACCACAGTGAAGAGAAAACAGCATGAAACAGGCCACGCTCGTCTGCCTCACAGAAAGAGGAATGTGCAGAGGCCACTTCTCATATGTTGCTCTGATTTGCTCCAATGTTACATTGATTTGCCAGCAAGATGGTTGGGCAGACGCTATTTGCTACAGCGGTTTGATTCCACCGTCAGTCATGCAGCAGCTGCTCATGCTCCGGCTCAGATAAGACACAGAGTCACAGCAGGCAGCAGTGTGACCCTAGAAATAGAGAGGAGGTCATTACAGCCAACACAGGAGTCTGGAGACTGCAGCGGTAAAACAGCACATAGAACAGCATGTTCCAGAGGAAAGGCCGGAGGTCAGGAGGAGCTGCTCCCGTGTGATCGTATTCAGAGGACGCCGGGCCACTTGCACTGACTCACACACACTAATTAATGCTTCGACCTGCTGCTCCTGCTCAGTTTGACTCCTCTCCACCTCGCCGCTGACATTTCCACCCGCGACATTTTGACAATCTCTCTCAAATCTCCCACTCTCTCTAGCTTGAACTTCGTCTCTCACCTTTTCTCTGCACTTATGTCACTTTATTCCCCCCCCCCCCCCCCAACACCTGCACACACTCCTCCTGCATGCAACAGTTAAGAAATGGTATCAAATGTAGGTATAAAAAAAAGAACTTTAACATCCTATAATGTCCTTAGACCAACCACAAGTCACAAATGCCCATATGAGCCTTGAAAATTTACCCAAAATGCACTTTTTTAATGCCATTTTACACTTGCAGACTTACATCCTGCATGCAACCATCAGCTGAATTCATGCCATCCTTTTCTCTTTCTATCTCTGCTATCTCTCCCATTTTCTGACTGTTAAAACTATTCTTAAGACCAGCTGGAAAATTGCAAGAAATTGCATTTTGCACTGGTGGATCTTTAGAAGGTTCTCAGTAGAGCTTCAAAATGCAAGAAGAAGAAATAGGAGCGAGATCCAACTGCGCAAAATGCAATTTGTTTACCGGGGGTGTATGGTGTTTCTCCATTTCAAAGCCATAAGCTGCATTTACATGTCAGAAAATGACTGAAATTATAAAACTGATGATGAAAATTGATGACCCTGGTATAAAATGTAGGTAAAAATGAGAACTTTGCTGTAACATTGTTGTTGACCAACCACCTATCACATATGCCAATATGAGCCTTGAAAGTTTAACTAAAATGTATCTTTTTACGTTTTTTTGCACTTGCACACACACACATCCTGCACGCTACAGTTATCTCAAAAATGTACTTTCAGTTGAGTCCCATCTTCTGCTGTTTCTATTGCGTCTATGCTGCAAAAGCAGTCAAAACATGTTACTCCATTTCACCGTCATAAGCTGCATTTGCGAGTGTTAAAATATGACTGTATTAGAAAATACATTTAACACAGAATGAATCATGTATAGCAGATGGTCCTGGTGTCAAATGTAAGTAAAAAAAAAAATGAGACATTTCAATAGCTATAACTTGTTCTGACCAACCACCTATCACACATGCTGAAAATTTACCTAAAATCCGCCTCTTTTTACACTTGCAACACACATCCTGCAAGTAACGGTTAAATAAAATCTCAAAAATGTACATTCAGTTGAGTTCATGACACCCTTTTCTTCGTCTATCACTTCTATCTCTCTTTTTGGAAGCCACGTTTTTAGACTGTAAAGTCTCCCTCTCGGCTCTGTTGCTACACTGTATAAAAAAATAACATATACCGGGGTCTTTTTTGGTCAAGTCTGTTGATATCCTGTTAAGGGATGATTCACTCTATATCCACTCCAAGACAGGTGAATAGAGTGTGGTGGAGGGGTTACGGAGTGAAAGGAAAAGCCATGCAGGGATGAGGCAGGAAATGTAACGAGTAAACTTTGAGAAAGAGGTTTATATATAGAGAAGAAGAAGTGGGTGGGTGGGATTTTTTTTTTCTGTTTGTGCTCCCGGTTAGCTCTCAGCTGGCTGATATGAAGGAGCCTTGGCAGAGCGGTGAGCCAGCAGCCAGCACACCTGAGGAGTAAACATGACAGATGCTGATAGACCCTGACACAGACTGATAAGCACTCTCCCACAATCCCCTAGCGCTGTCCACAGCGGTGCAGAAACCTTATCGTGCCAAGCCTTCCCCCCCTTCTGTATCGCCACCAATCGCGGCCGCCCTGATGGGCAGGCGTCACGGCCTTAACCCACCCAGAGCATGACGTAGGCGGCCTCGACCCGCCGGGACTGGAAATTATAAACCCGACTCCCCCGATTATTCATCTCATCTCGGTAACCAGCAGATTTTATTAGCATCCTGAGGCTTGATTGAGCACCACTCTAAATCCAAGTGTAATGATGTAGAGCGGGTTATCATAGAGGGAGAGGATGAGTGATGAGATGCCAGCGTTACACCAGTTAGATGTAAATTAGCTAATAAAGATATCTCTGGTGTGGGCTGGAATAATCAAAACACATCCAAAGGCTAGTTACTGTAAAAGATCTCTGCGCAAGGAGGGGAAATAGTGCATAGAGGCATTGATGAAAGGATGAAGTGGTGGTAGAGTTAGTTATAAAACAGTTGTGCACTCATATTAGAAATAGTGAGAAGAGTAAAGAGTCATTTCAGAATTGCCTGGGATTTTTTGTGCAGTAACTTCAGTATATTAATTAAGTCCATGCAAAATTTCACCTTCGTACTGTGAATATTTTTCCAAATACAGGCATGGAGAGTACATAAGTGTGGACTGAAAACTCAGGGTTCATTATTCAGATTTTTTCATCATTTCTGAGCCCTTATAGCTTCATAAGTGCAGCAGATGGCCACGTGACATTTCCAAGGCTGAAAATTACATTTGAATTGTGCTAGAAGTTGCAATCAAATCCATTTTTACATCCACTCCAAGTGGTATAATTTAAAGCCAGGAGCTTTTTTCCCCCCCTTCAGCATGCTTTTTCCTATAACCTACGCTGAGCAGTAACATCATGGTTCTAACACTTGCAAAATCTTCAATTCGAACTTGCTCAAAGAATTACAATAACCACGATTCTTTCATGATCGTTTTCCTGCAATGCAAAGACGACAAGTGTTTGATACCAAGATGACATCATTTTTCCACAATCTCAGGACAGAAAGGGGCAAGAAAAACTGATAGAACAATTAAGCACTATCAGGTGAAAAACAAGCTTTTAAACACCTCCACCTATCACAACAATATGAACCTTGAAAGTTCACCCAAAATGCACTTTTTGAAGTTTTCTCTGGCGAGTTATCAGATAACAGAAAACACATTCAGAGTGCCAACGTTCGAAGAAAATAAACATGCTGATAAAAACAGATCAAGACTTTGGTTTGCGATTGTGACACCTGGAGTTGATGTAAAATTGATTTTGCAGTTTAAGATCAAATTTATCCACAGTTAAATGCATCTTAATCACCACTTTCCTATGACTGGTAGCATAAACTTAAAAAAAAAAAAAAAGCTGTCCCAAGTAGTATTTACTTAATCATTAGAAGTGATTAGAAACATGTTTAAAGTAGCAAATAAATAACCAAACACGTAGGAAGCAAATACATATATACAAAGTTTCTCCAGTGTTAGGGAGGTAGAACAGAAATTTTGATCTCAATGTGAAGAAAAAAATTTGTGATCAAGCTAACCCGACTTAAATCCTTTCAAATCAACTGATATGGAAAATATTGTTGAAATAACACAAAATATGAAGCTGATGCAACATTACTACATCAACCCAACCCACCAAAACAAGGTCTGCAACTTCAACAATTTTGAATTTTTATCTTACAATCATGAATTTACCTAAATGGTGGGAATGAGAGAAGGTCCTTTGAATTACTTCTCAGAGTGCAGCAGGACATTGATCTGTAACAAGATGATCAATATTATTTACTTCAACTGTCAGAGCTTTAAAATTTTAAATCAGACAAGGGAGAAAGTAATTTTAGTTTAGCATCCTGATAAGAAAAACCTTAACCAAGAAAAAACTTGAGGTCAGTTCAGTTGGGTTTTATGAGCTGCAGATGTGCTGTTGAGGAGGGGAGGATGAGGGATAACGCACCTTAACGGAGGCAACAGAACTCTGACATCATGGTGAAGAAAAATGTAATCAAACCAATTTTACTAAGTTTGATAAAGCTTTAAATCAACTAATGCAGACATGTGAGTTTAATTCACACACAATATTACATTTGTTCTGCTGTATGTGTTACTATGCAGATTTAATTATTCAAAATTATGTTTGCAACTTAAAATGTTTGAATATTTATCTTACAACTATGCATTTACTTAAATGGTGGGAACAGATTCTTTGAATGTCTTCAGAGTGCAGCAGAGCATTGATTTGTGATGAGATGATAAATTCACTTCAACTGTCAGTGCTTTTAATGCTGTAATTTTCCCGAGGGAACAATTAAATATATTTCTAATGAAAAATGAGCTCACTTGTCCTTGTTATGATGATTTATCGAACTATTCATTTATTATTAGCTGTAGCGTAAAACCACAAAGTTCAGCGACATAATTATATTTGAGTTAAACTTTCTTTGTATAAATCTTTGGTTTTTTTTCAGGATCATATTTTACCGACTTATCCGCCGGTTATGGGGGTGTCATGAGTCCACAGTCAGCTTCAACAATGGATCTCACAGATCAGGGGGATTATTCTCTGCAAAGACCTGCCATATTTGACAACTTAAGAATCCTGTCAAGTGTCGACATGTCCTCTACTTTTCTTATTCTTTGCGTTACCCTTAAAAAGGCAGAAATAACAGCAGTGTGCAGAAGTTCTTGCTCACTGGAAGAAGGGCTGCTTTGTTTATTCACGTGCTAAAGTAAGTCCTCTGCATCAATCCATAACACCTCTTAACTCTTGGTGTCGCTCGCTGTCGCCCAGTCAAATACTTATAATTTCCACTGACCTGTCCGCATCGATCGCTCCGTCTGTTTATACACACACATCTAATCAATTGTAACCAGGCTCTAACTGATCCCTATCACTCACAATTACTCAAATCGGAGTCGGGTCAGCTGATAGCCTCTGGGCTCTAAATATGTGGACGCTGCATCATGTTAACTGGTATCGGATGCTGTGGTTGTAGGCGGACAGGCCCCGGATCGATAAATCCGGAGGGGATCCCGGTACAGTTGGCTGCTGCAAGCGAGTCGACAGCGAATCCTCTGGGAGGGAAGCAACACAGCGCAGAACAACAATGCTGTCCTTTTCTGTGGCACTTCTTCATCCTGCGCTTGTCACTGCTGTGGACAAGGAAGCCGTTTAGCGGTAACTGAGTGATTTAAGCCTCTTGAGATAACAGGAGCTGTGGACAATCTGCAGCACTCTATAAAGTATGGAAAAATGCATCGATAAAGTTAATATCTTAAGCACTGCCCTCCAAAAGAACATGTCATTAGTATTGAAATTGCATTAGGATGACTGCTGGGAAGTCCAGGTATCCATAAAGGAGGCTTTCACTTTTTAGAAAACATCAGCAAAAAGTTCTGAAAGGTCAAACTGGCTTTTCATGCAGAGGCAGCACAAGGTATGCCAACATCCCACAACAAAGTAGAGGAATAGCCTGGATACTGCAGCTTAACTTCCTCGCAAGACAGAATAAAAACCCAGTGTTTAAATCGAGCTACGTACAATTCAATTCATAATCAAACAAACTCATCTCATACACAAAGGCCTGTTAAATCAAAAGAATCCAAAATCAAAAACTTAAAAAAACTAATTTAATTTCAGCGTCATGACTTGGAAAAACAAAAGCAATTTAGGAACAACTTCCAAATCTTGTCGAAATTATCATTTTTGTTCATTTCACTTCAGAGTTCATTGCAGCGTGCTTCAGCTCAGTTTTGGGAGGTGTTGGGGAGTTTACGAGGTTTGTGAGTGCTGGTGAGAGGCTTAAAAAGGTTGGAACAGGATATTATGAAGGATATTGCAGTCTGAACTGAGGCAATGGAAGCCTAGAGATCTGGAAAGAAAAAAGGAGACTCATGTCAACCAGTGTTCAGCAAAGTCAGACATCCAAGCAGCTGTAAGGAGCTGTCCGAGCAGGACGAAGACTTGGTGGAATGAGGCATTTCTAGTTTTACCAATGGGGTCAACTAGCAGTCACACAGTGACGGCATCATCATGACATGAAGCACGTCGGTGGCAGCATCAAGACATGAGGCTTGGCAGCAGCATCATCATGACGTGAAGCATGGCAGTGGCATCATCATGACATGAAGCACGGCGGTGGCAGCATCAAGACATGAGGCTTGGCAGCAGCATCATCATGACGTGAAGCATGGCGGTGGCATCATCATGACACGAAGCACGTCGGTGGCAGCATCAAGACATGAGGCTTGGCAGCAGCATCATCACGACGTGAAGCATGGCGGTGGCATCATCATGACGTGAAGCATGGCGGTGGCATCATCACGACGTGAAGCATGGCGGTGGCATCATCACGACGTGAAGCATGGCGGTGGCATCATCATGACGTGAAGCACGGCGGTGGCAGCATCAAGACATGAAGCATGGTGGTGGCAGCATCTACTAATTATTGATTTTACGAGAGTTAATACTTGTGCTTTCACCAATTTCCTGTTTTATATTTTTCAATTAATTGGCATTATTTCATAGAAACCTGCTGTCATTTTGACATGAAAGTTTTTTGTTTGTTTTATTTATGTCAAAAAGGCCAAATTATAATGACCATGAGTCAATGTTGCAACAATGGGGACAATCTTCCAGCATCACTCCCTACCTTTCCTGTCAATGTCGTAAAAGTTCTGTTCATTTTGTCCCTTTCAGCTACAGAACATTTGCTGATGTGTATTTCTGAGAGGCAACAATCAAAAAAAAAAAAAAAAAAAAGCCCCACCACAGGACCAAGGTGATGAGCGTCATCCTCTCATCCTCTCGAGTGTCTGCTTCTTGGGAAAACCTTCCGTTTGTTGTGGTTTTTCTGAGAAACAGTGCCGGTGGGAGTATGTGAAAGTTACATGACTCAAACGCTGCATTAGGCCTGTTTGTCAAAAAATATCCGCTCTGCACCGTCCTCCATTTCACTCAAGAGGAAAATGGCCCTCTCTGCGATGGTGGCAGAAGCACTGTGTGTCACATTTAATGCCAGTCATTTTCTGACATGTTGGCCGGCCTGCAGAGATCTTGTGTGTAATAGCCAGAGGCGTAATGGTTATGGTAGGACTGGGGTTAATAAAAAAATAAAAAAAAGCAACAATGGCTGGAACCGGAGTGACTCTGCTCCCTGCGCCTCCATCCGAGCTGCTGGGTTTTTATAGCAGCGCTATGTGATCCTCTCGGCTACGTCATTCTTACATTCATCTTGAAAAATAGAGCTGCATCTGTCACATTGTCACTCAGTGAATCGTCTTCCATCTGAATTATGTCCTTCAAATATCTGAAATGTGCAGAAAGAGAGAGACAGAAAGAGGTTTGGATGGCAAAAAAAAGAAAAGAAAAAGTCTGGCTTGCCCATTACTCCAAACCCAGCCCGGTGGAGGTGTTGTCACGGAAACCAGCAGCCACTTTTAACAATCAAACATGCATGACAGTTCATTTTCTCTCCTGGATTAGAAGTGCTAGCGCTGATGTGCGAGCGGAGGCCAGAGTGTGACAATTGGATGGCAAAGACACAGACGTTTCACAACTAGAGGCACAGTGGAAAGAATTAGCGACTACTAATAAGATCAGCGGGTGGCAGCTGTTCACTCATCATCCTCAACATCTGTTTATCACATCAAACAATTCAGGAATCTGCCGTAATTCAGAGGAAGCAGCAGCTTTGCGGCGTGACAAATGTTTGCAAAAATGGAAATCGCATATCGATCCAGTCATCTTCCCCTTGAGACTGCATCACACCGAACACATCCGGCTTCTTTCGTTCAGTGTAATGATCATGCAAATCATGTTAAATATTCAATTCCATGTAGACTGTCGCAGGGATTCATAGATGTGGGTAATGAAAAACGTTAGCGCGGGTCATATTCAGGCCAGGCATTGAGAATTCAAAGGTTAGCATCGAAACTAGTGTACAAAGGAGATTGGCAGACATGGTTATAGGCGGATATTTCCATATTGCATAAAGGGGTTATGGTTATGTCTCATCTCTTGGAGGCATAACATCACAATACACCTCACATTCATACCTCTGGCTTGGCGAATATATATGTGCGTGACCGTAACGGGGGATTATAGCGAGAGACCATCCAGTAAAATAAAGTATATGGTGCGATTGCCCAGCTGTGACCTGTGTGAGAAATAAATTACAATAGTGACAGAGCATCACATCCTCTTAGCCCGAGGAGAGCTGAAAGACGAGGTCCTCTGTGACACCATTTCTCTGCACATTGTTAAATGCCACTATTTGATCTTTTCCATTTATGAGTAATATTTTCTGCCGCTGCCCCTGAGCTCTGCTGAGCTCCACGTGGCGGGACAGTCCAGCGCCGCTGACCTCCGCTGTTGTTTTAACGCTCAAAGTTGCAAATGAAGCTCAAAAAAAATGTTGACTTTAGCAACAAAGGGACACTCACTCTTTCTCCTTCACCCTCCTCAAACAGCAGATTTGCAGCCTCTCTTCGCATTGCTACGCTGCCACTAATAGCACATACATGAAGTCAGTGGGGGAACGCATGAAAGCGCTCTGAACATGGCATGTGTTCGCTCTTTGATTAGTCTTCTTTCTTTTCGTTGTTTGGTGAAGGCAGCTCCCCCGCTGAGCCTGCCCTACTCCGGCTCGTCTTCTGGCTCCAGCCGTGCTCTCCACTTCAAATGGCATGGCGGATTCAGTTAGATAAACCCTGAGCTGACGGCCTGATCAAGGTTGCTTCTAAACATTCCTCTCTTTTTTTGCCCCCCCTCCACTGTGACTGGAGAGCTCCTCCCCAGAGAGTAGCACTACACCTCCTGTCACCTCACCTTCCTCC
The DNA here is from genome assembly GCF_021347895.1 of Acanthochromis polyacanthus. Lineage (NCBI taxonomy): Eukaryota > Metazoa > Chordata > Actinopteri > Pomacentridae > Acanthochromis > Acanthochromis polyacanthus. The sequence goes on from NC_067128.1 coordinate 6,924,903, forward strand.
TTCTCCTCATAGCTCCTCCAGGCTCGGCTGTGGACCAACACTGCCCTCACAGGTGGATCTGAGCTCTGCAGCAGCTTTGCACTGGATGCTGGAGAGCAGGCACTGATTTATTGACTGCACAGTTTGACTCGTGAGGATTACTGTTGATGTCTGTGTTAATTCTCATTGGTTTGTAGAAAACAATGGATTCGACCGAGGCGATTTTTGTAATAATTGGAGATCAAGTGCTGCATAAAGACAGATTCATGTTTAGTCAAAGGTGGAAGAAAATCCTAAAGTAAATCTACTCAGTATTAGCATTAGAATATACCTAAAGTACCAAAAGTCAATGAACTAATTGACTAATTAGTTCTAATTATTGATGAAAGTCAAAAAAAGAAAATAGAGATTACCGTTTAGATTTTTTCCCCACATCTTGACATGGATTTTGCAAAAATATACATAACAGCTATGGTACAATTAAATATCTGCACGTGGGTAGGAAAAACACAGATTTTTCATTTGTGCGTTCAAAATAAATAGAACTTTGTTGTACTTTGATTAAATTAAATGTTCAATGAGGTTTCTTTCCAGGGCACACATGGAAAGAATCCATAGACTATAAAAAAGATGGACATGGTGCCTGGACCCAAAAATGAAGACGACAGGGAAATGTCAAAGACTTGCAATATCACACTGTCCACCAGGGGCTGGCTCCAAAAGGCTCTGGCTCCATAGACTCCAATTCTACATGGAAAAACTAAAGTTAACAGTTACGCTGCATTTGTTTTATTGATGCAGTATGTTTAATTGTCAGCTTAGTGTCTCTTCTCGTTGCCTCCCTGCTGTGTGCAAACACTGCCTGCAGTTCAACCCAGTATTGTCTGAACGTTTGTCACACCACTATATGCTTTAATTTTCACAGGATCGGGTATAAACTGTTTATTTGGGGTAAATTATTAAATCTGGCGGTAGAGATTTTGATTCAGTATCACAACTTAATTTTACATTTGTTTAATTTTCCTGAACGAACATCACACAATTTGTTCAAGAACTGTAAAAAGTTAATTTAATGTTTCCATTTTGTTTTCTTTGCAGTTTCTGGCTGATAAATGGTGTAATTTTGGAAAATTTTTCAATTAAAACTTGCTTTTCAAACCCATCGGTGGATTAAAAAGGTTTATGAAGTTTATCTGGTGGGCAGCTTGTGAAATTCTTGACAGTTTATTTGTTGGTTATAGTCAGTCCTATGAAACTAAATCACAACATTGCTAAACACAATGGAGTGGGAGTATACAATAAAGGAAAATGGAAATACTAAAATACAAGTGCTTTGAAATTGCACTTGACATAATTTATTATTTTCCATCTCTATATCCAGAGTCTCAGAAGAGCAGGTCCTCCTCAGGCTTTCATAGTGGACCAGCTGTTCATTGATGTTAGATGGATTTCACCACTTGTACACTGCGATTCACTAAATTTAGCTTTGTGCCAACCAATAAAGTGCAGTCTGAATACCGACAAGCACTCTGCGGACCACTTTCTGGATTCTTCATAGTTCACATTCTTCTTTTCTGGCTCTGTACCTTCAGCTGGAAAATGACAGCGACTCAGACGTGCAGATCAACCAGCCAACTTTAGCAGACAGGAGCCGAGACTCTCATCCAACAGGTCCCGGCTATTATTATTCACTGTGTCAGTTTTATGTTTATACAATACAGCCGTCTGAGCTTCATGGGTCGATACGCTGCTCTCTGCTCTGTTAACTCTAAAGATGTGCACGCTACACGGGGGAGGTAACTGGGATGCACAGCCCCTCTCATTTCACCTTTTCTATAACTTGTAATACAACTGCATAAATTAGCTGCATTTATTTATTTTTGCCAGGACTGACTCCCCGTCTTGTTGTTTTTCCCCTTTGAGAAGCCAGATCTAGGGCTGCATAATGCGTCGTTTCAGTGCGATGTGAAGGCAAATTAATTCAAACAGATCACGCTACAACATGAATTGCTGCTTGACACAAAAAGAAAACTTGCAAGGTCCTGGTTTTCCCACAACTCATCTGCAGTAAAATGTCAGTTATTCCAACTTAGTTTTTTTTTTCCTTTACTTTAAAATATAGTTTGTTGACATGCAGGGTTCATATGTGCAAAGCAAAATTAGCAAAAAAAAACACTGAAAAGGAGGATTTGCTTTAACAGAGGTCCCTGAACTAACCATACGTGCAGCACTGTTCCATTGAAATACTTAAAATTGTGGTATTTCAACAAAATCGCAGTATTATACAGGTTTCACTTAAAAAAAATGACCCAAAATAAACCCCTTGGCAGTAACCAGACGCTGTAAAAAACAAACAAAAAAAATCTGCACTTCAGATTAAAGCTAGGAAGATATTAGTATTCCAGCTGTGACCAACAGTCGTGACAAAAATTTTGAGATACTTTGGTTTAACTGCAGACTGTTTGTACACAAAGCAGAACAGAAAGAAGCACAGAAACAAATTACAAATGCAAATGATTATTGAGCTCTGGCATGTGGAGACATGTTTTTCCAATTCCAGTAACATCTGTGGGCAGTTCTTGTACATGTTGGTTCCACATTTTGGTTTTTGTCCCCTCTATTCTTTTAGTACAAGTAATCCAAGAATTTCACCTTATTCTCTTCATTTTTACTGTGCTACTGCACTGAAGACATTTGAGTTTTTTCTCCTAACCAAGGTTGTGCCATTTCCAGAGACTTCCAGAAAATATTTTGCAATGAAAACTGAGCCCATAGTAAGTTTAAAAAAATGTGACAAGCAAATAAAGACCCAGAAATACAACAAAGTTCTGTATGAGGAGTGCAGAATCTGCTCTGAATGCCATCCAAAGCAAATAAAGAACTATTTTGGATGTCTTTGAAAATGCTACTGTATGAGAAAGTTACGAAAGGGCAGAGAGTTGTCACGAATGCCATAATTTTTCATCTCGACAAAGACATACAGTTTCCAAAGACTGTTATAGAAGACTTGACAAGCATCATTATATACCTGGTTTGACATCCGAGAGCTGTATGAAAACGCAAGTTGAAACAGAAATGTCACAACTGGATTCATTCTGTCAATATATCATTGAGGGACTTTTGAAGTCCATGGGATCCATCTTGCATACAAGTTAAAAAAAAAAAGTTCATGTTCTTTATGATCATGTCTTTACAGCTTCCATAATTATTTATAATGGAAACAATCATTTATTAATAAATGATTGGATATCACTAAAATGTCAACTAAATAACTGGCGAATTTAATAACAATAACAATTAGCTATACAATAATAAAATGAGCTTATTAAATTGTTTGGATTGTGTTATTTTTATTAAGTTGAGATAATCATGACTGATATTTTTTGGCAATATGTCAAATTTTCGATGGAAAATAAATAATTTTCAACCAAGTTACAAAAGCACCTCTCAAGGAAGTGTGTTAATTCCAAATTACATATGACCTGCTTCACATGTCATTTACTCCTAAAGAAAAGTTGTGCAAGTGTGATTTTATGGCATATCAATAGGTTTACTACAATATCTTTATAAATAACTTTCAATTTTACTCAATTGTATATAATATTTAGAAGAATCTTTCTCTAAAATGCCATGTGGTGTTTGGTTATATATATGTTGATTTTAGGCCTGAAAACAGCAAAAATGTCAACTATGATAGAAAAAGCACCGCAATTATATGTTAACACGATTACACAGCTACAGCAAACTCCACCCTACACAAGTTGTGAATAAGGACCAAGAGCTGAAAAGTTGGTATTTCCAAGCTGCATTTTTCTGAATGATCTTGAAAGGAGAAAATTTCAGCAGATATGAGAGAAACTGCTTGAAGCTGAGAGGCATCAAGTCTTTATCACAACAGACAGATGCAGAAAAAAAAAAAAAAAACAATCCCGATGTCAGGTTTTCCCAGTATAGTGCAGCCCGAACCACAACAGTTTCCTCCCATCATCACGGGGAAATTTGTTTGTCAAGTTCAATTGTACAGCTTGGAAACAGTTTTCCACAGATATTTTGGAAAGAATTGGATTTTTAAAATCACGTTTCTGCTTAAATTATTTCCCATATTTTTCGTGTTATTTGTACCTCATCACCTCCTTCGTTTCTTAACCTGCAGTCTGACAAATTCCTGTCAAATGGCCGCCAGCAGGAGCCAACAGGCCTTTTCAACATCACACATTTGAGTTGTCATTGTAAAAGCACAGGTGTTGCTCATAACATTAACGGCTGCTCCGTTCTCTTGCACTTAAGCCGTGAGCGTGGCAGCAGGAATGCAGTGGGGAGTGTGGGCTCACCTGCTAATTAGGAAAGAGTTTAGTCCAAATTCAAAAAGTGAAAAACAAACAAAAAAAAACTAAGTGAAAATTACAATTTCAAAGCTTTTTTTTTTTAGTACGGTGTCATGTGGATCCTGTGCACATGCAGAGTTGGAGTAAACACCAAGTGAATTTAACCTCCCCTGGGCTGGAAAACACACAATAACTGAGCTTTTTCACAGCAAACATTTTGACTTGTCATAGCGGGGAACAGAAAAGGTGTAACCGATGGCACCAACCGTGGCTTTGTTCATTTAAATGTCCCAGTAAAGCAGGAAAAACCAGCCAAAACACACCTAGATCCTGGAACTCTCACCCAAATGGAAAGCAGTCATCTTTTCTGATATTAATTACACCTGTATGTTTCCCACTGTGACACGTCAGCCATGAACAAAGCAAATGTTTTTCCTTTGATGAGGAGTCTTTCATGACTGACTGATGGCACTTTATCACTTTATGTAGCATTACAGTCTGCTCTTCTCTGTAGACTGACCTCTCAGTTGACTGGAATAATAATAATAATAATAATAGTAATAACAGCTGGCATTTAGATTGCTGCTTTCAAGGGATTCCAAGGACACTTCACATGTTTGGAGAGAGACAGAAGAAATTGTATAAGAGCAGGAAATAACAGTGGCAATGCTTCTCGGGCAGACGGTATTATCTAAGAGCCAAGGCCACAGTGAGCCGGTCGATTTAAGTTTTTTAAGACTCACAACAGAGGCGGCGTTGAAGATCTCTGGTGGAGGAAAGTTCCAGAAAAGGTGGCTGCAGCGCTGAGGGAATATGGCCTAGATGGATAGATGGATACTTTATTAAACTCAAGGGAAATTCCAAGAGTCATTGCTATCACAGATGATGCTTAACATAGTTACAAAACGGGACGTATGAGGAGCTGTACAAGCACCTTTCAAGGTAGACAAACCTCTTCTGGCAATGACAGCCAAATTTAAATCAGCTACAGATCTGGTTTTCCACAGGTACAGTTGTGCAACTATAGGTGGCAGCTGGTATTGTGCAGGCTTCAAATAAGGTACAGTAGTTTAAGCCAAGACGATTGAGGTGAGATACAGCTCTGGGAGGGGCTGCAGTGACTGATGATCTGTCCACAGTGAAGCATGTAGATGGTAAAAAGGATGTGTTGAAGCCCAGAGGGTTGGGGCATGGCCTGGTTGACCAGGACTGGGGTGGTTACAGAGTGAGTGATGGTGACAAATTGTTTCCAGTTGGAGACATGTGACTGAAACCAGGAGAGAGCTGCACCGGTTAGGCCCAGCTATTCAGATAAGCTATGTGGGAAACAGCATTAAAGGCTGCAGAGAGGTCCAGCTCTAAGTAAATAAAGTCTGATTTTTATGCATTCCTAAAGCAATTCTCACTTTCCATAATCTCCCTTGAAATCTATGGAGAAATTAATGTTTGCTAAAGTCACCAAAGCCTAAATTGAGGCTTTGCAGCAGGAGATTGCTTATTCCATGGTGGCTGGAGAATTAGCCTCTGTTTGACTGGAGCAATTGAGTCAGCCAGGTGCTCCATACTGGACTGTAATAAAGCTCACTGCAGTGCACAGCTCTGCTGTCAGGGGAACACACTGAAACAGGAAAATATCCTCGAAAACACAGCAGTCTGGTGATGTTTGTGGTCACAGATATCACAGTTTTCTAGTAAAAAGGAATAAATGGATTATTGAGGATTTTCTTAACCTCTCCAGTTACTGTTGCCTGAAGAAAATGAGGGTATCATGAAAAAAACATCCGGTAATTATCAATACTTAGAGCTACTTACACCATAGCCTCTTAGTCACTGCATAATTTCACAGGGAAAAGGAAACTGCTCCTGCCTTTGCGCGCTCTTTTTTTTTCCAATTAATCTTTCTGTTTTCTGTTTCCGTCTCTGGCTGCCGCTTTTTCTTTTTTCATATTTGCCATTTCTCAGTCAACACTGATCCCACTCAGTGGAAACCGAGGCAGAACATGAATGAGCGGTGTGTTTGCCCGCAGCCCTTTGGAGGAACCTTACAGCAGAGAAGTGTCTCTTGGTCTAACAATTGAAAAAGCAGGTAAACCCAGAGGAATGTTTCCATGCCAACAGTGAGCTGCAACATTTTCAATTCACTTATTTTCCCCTATAATCTGGGAGATGGATGGGAGACCTCTGCAGTGTAGCTGGAAGTCAGTCAGAGCAGCACTGAGACTCGAGGTCCCAAACCATCACACAACGGCTCCCTTCGGATTTGCTCGGACTTGTGTTTTATTCGGGACTCTGTGTCGAGATGTGGCACCATGATATATTTATATGCATGTACAGCTGGACATGCACACACAGGTGAGTCACCGAGAGCCACAAACAATTGATTTTCCCAGCATGTACATCACCACTGCATCACATTTGTCACTTAGGGGATAATATGGGAGTGTGCATGTCGTACCTCGACTCCCACCAAACCTCCTGCTGTCAGAGTGGCAGCTACATCCTGACAGCAACAGTGATTGAGATGTAGTGGCTTCATCATGTCAGTAAATGGAGGAATGAATAACGGCAGCTACAAAGTCAAATCTGAACACAGATCTGCACTTAAATATAGTACAACTGCACCAATCGATATGTTTGCATTAGTAGTGAATCAAAAGATATACGGTGTTCATCTGGGTTTATTGGAATATGCTACTGGTTTATTGACTTTTCACAAGCATCCAAGTGTTGTGTGGTTTATCAGGAGGATTTTTTGACCATTTGGTGTACAACATTTGTCAAAAGATACCCATATTCCATTGAATACGGGTCACTTTTGACCCATGTTGTTCATCAAAGGGTAATAGCCCCAAGATCAGATTGTAGTTGATGAAGGTGGCTTTAAATACTACACCGTCTTTACTGCTCTGGACGTGAAGACCATGATGAGTGTGATAAACATGATTGAAGAACCCAATGAAGCGTCAGAAGCATGGTGGCATTAATGACACCCTGGCTACCGAGAAAGTCCAGAACAAGACCACAAATCCCATCCTTTTTGTAGAAAGCTTCCTGCTTTACACCTACCTTTTGATCAACATGCTAAATCAATGTTTGTTGCCATCCCATGCAGATATAGAAATTACATGATGCAAATCCACCAAGCCTGTTTGATGGCCATGTCAGGTCCATGTATTTGAAGCACAAATATGTGGACAAAAGTGAGTTTCTTGCAATAAGCTGTGGTTGTAATATGTAGATTTTACAGATTTATTTTAGCCTTGTTTAGTTCACCGTTTTGGTATTATGGTGCACATATTTACTGATGGGCATGAAACCATTCATCAGTCTATACCTGCTTTATCCTGCAGATGGTTGAAAGGGGACTGGACTATATATCGCCTGAGACTAAGCGAGATGCCACAAATTCAACTGTTTTCATGTTGATGTGGAGGATGAATTCAGTAATCTCATATTCAAACTCATTCTTATGGCATATAAGACAATTTTATTCTTTCAGCTGCAGCCCTGGCAGTAAGTGAAGTAGGTAAAGAACTATAAAAGAATATAAAAACATCTTTCAAAGCAATAAGCAGACTTACTGCACATCTTATAAGGTCAACAATTAGGCTATAAAGCTTTAGTGCTTCAGTTTCTGTTTTAGGATAGTATTGCTCTCCGAAGGCATATAGCACAATGAAATAGCTTTGAAATTGCTTGCATCCATAAAACTCTGACTTTCCTCTCTTGCTATCTGCACACAAAACTCCAGTGGATGTTCCATGAATAGTGACGCTAATTTTGAAGGATACAATCTGCTCCAGCACATTATCATGTAACACGCCAAGAAAAGAACCACAATTGAAGCACAGAAAACTCAGAGTTAAACCTGAAATAACCTCAAATCCTCCCTGGAGTACAAACCTCAGATGACTTAAATAAAAAGAGTTTGTCAGCAAAAGCTTAACCAAAAATCCAGTAGGACACAAAAAGCATGGGAATAAACTGAAGCAAAAAAACAATATAAAACACAAACCAGGAGCAGACAAAGAACATTTGCAGAACTCAGACAGATAAACAAGATATAAGCAACAAGGCGAACTTGCGACTAAATCAGGGAGAGACAAGATTATATATTTCTATAGAGAAGGGCTAACTGACAAGACACAGGTGAAGCCAGTAAGCAAAAGGTAAATGACAGTAAATAAGGGTAAAAACACAAAACTAGGGATTAAAATACTTGAGCACCAAGAATGCAACTTTCTAGTTTAAGAACTACAAACATATCCAAAGTCCATGACAGGTGACATGGCAACATGGCCGCTGTAGTCCTCTAGAGAACCTGAATCTATCAGGACAGGAGGTCTAATCAAAATTAGCTAAATTATCCACATTTTTGGTCTGTTGCAAATGGTAGATATGCATCACCGATACAGGATCTTTGGTCAACTTAGAAATGTGGACTGCTATCCCAAAATGCCGTTTTTTGTTGTTGTTAGTAATATTTCAAGCATATTCTTTAACTGGATTGCAAGTTAGCTTTCATTTTGAAATAAAAAAAACAAATATATAATTTCAGTCACTACAACACCCACAAATGTTCAACGATTGCATACATTTTTTGGGAACCTTGACAACTCCGTTTTTAATTATACGTCTTATAAAATCTCTTCCTCGTTTATGGTTTTGTTTACACAAATTAAGCAGACAGCAACTCACCTGGGAAATCGCTTACTGCCGAATATCTCTGCAAGAGAGATAAACAATGCCAGTTTCATTTTAAACAAATGTTTGAATAACTTTTGTTTTTGTAAATTTGAAGAGTATCAGCAGGTTCTTTTGCAATATTGGCTGCCGTCACTGAGACACACGAGAGCCTGGAGATGACCCGAGACTACCAACCTCGCAGAATTATAACAACTTACGCAGTGATATAGCGGATTGATCAGTGCGTCACTTTTGATTATCAGAATATTTAGTAGCATGTAAAAAATGTGCATAAATATATGGCCTACCAATCCCTATTGAAGGGAATGTATACATAAGGTCAATCATAACTCTTAATTCAAAAGGACATTTTTTATAGCTACATGGCCTTTGACCCTTTAGGCCAGATTTTAGCCATTCAACATTGATCAGGTTGACTCTAGAAAGACGCATAAATGTTGTAATGCAATATGTCTTGGAAAATATTGCTCCTTTTCAACACAAAACTCTCCTTCAGAGTCACTACGACTTTCAGCACACTGTTCAAAAAGCAAAATCTGAGAACGTTTTCAATATACAGGGGGTCCTCAACTTACATCGGAGTTCCTACAGAAGTCTCAAGTCACTTTTTGCTGCAAGTCAGAACTTTGGGAAAAATGTAAACAAAGCCGTTACGTGCACCACAATATGGATTAATTCTTCAGAAAAGTCAGGACTTTTCAATGACTTTCATGCATGTTTGAGTAATTTTACAAGAAGATAACGGAATATGTTGCACTGTTTTTACAACTTGAGTGTTTGATATTATAGCCAATTTCACTTCAATGGCGATGTTTGTCCTTTTCTTTGAATCACTGCCATCAGAAGAGTCTGACTGCTTGGGAGTCATAACGAAGGCAAAAGGTTAGCGAATGTAGCACAATCCAAGGTGGCGTACAACCGGCGAAAGAAATCCGTCTTTTAGCGCAGCGTGATGTATTCATCCGCTCTGCTAACCAACTAGCTCCACTTAACCAGTTCTGACATAACGATGAAACACCGTATGTTGTAAACTCAGGATCTGCCCATAACCAGCTCCAACATAACAAAACGCTGCAGGCCGAGGACATCGTAAACCGAGGACTTGGTTGCAGTAGTCATGTGACAGAGATATACATGGCTTGAGAGCAAAAGTTCTACTCAGGAAGCTGATTAGCAAAATTAATCAAGGTAACTGTATGTTGAATCCCCAATAAAATTGTTTGGTGCCATGTTTGGACAGCTCATTTTACCTTTAAATGTAAAAATAACTGGAAAAACAAGATTTCATCTGTGAAGTGAAATGGGTTAAATCATGATGGAAAACATCTCCGAAGACACAATGCCACCCAAATTCTGTATGAAATACCCCTTGCTAGGCTCATGCAAACCTTACTCCAGGTAAAAGTAAGAACATTGTTCAGGTGAGCACAGCATACTGTATATTAATGCATGTACAGAGAAGTCACGTATGTATGCATTTCCTGAAGGCGCAACCAAGAGCCTGAGTGTTTTGCATCGTTGGTCGTCTTATACCCAGATCTATATCCTCAGCTCTGGAGAATGGAGTAGCTGCACCTCATCATTCTACTGTGGGCAAAAAAATGCTCTGGATTGTTTGAGTCTCAATCAATTGGGCAGCGCTGAGCCCAGGATGCAATGATGGTGTCCCTGCAAAATGGTGTCGTCAACCAGCTTGGAAAACTAATCCTTTTCCATAACAGGTACGTAAAACTTAATGAAGAATGCCCCTGTTAGACTGCAATTGTTGTAAACATTCTTTATAAGTCTTTACGAGCATTCACTGTCAGAGCAAGCATGAACAATCCTAGTCCTCTTTGAAACTTGACATTTTTAGTGTGAAGGTTGCTGCTCAGAGGATGTTGTCAGAAATAAAGGGAATTCTGAAAGGGTACAATTCAGATAGCAGAAAGCAAGGAAAAATAATGACTACACAGTCAATTGGAGGCAAACATCAAGTGAACCAGATTACACGTTGGCAGTGGAGACAGATAAACTTGTACCTTACTTTGTGCATCCTCCAATCCTTGATTGATTGAAGGCATGATGAGGCTTAATTAGCATTTTGTGAACTCACTTGGCTTAAAAGTTTAAAGCATAAATTCCATTTTTTTATAAAGTTAGGAGAAATCTTTCTAAATGGGCTTCCAGTGTAAGTGGTAGGAGGTAAAATTCACAGCTCGTGCAATAAAACATCCCAGTTTGTGTTTCCACAGACAGCCTTTTCATCTACATGGTGGACAGCAACACAAAGATATCCTAAAATTGTGTCCAATTAATCACCCAGCTAAAGCCTAGTATTAACTTCAGGTAAGTTTAGATCAAATTTCTGCTAAAAACATGAACCATTTTGTCCCCTGTCACTTAACCCTTTACGCTTCAGTGCGTCGTAGGTGTACCGCCGGCGGTACACCTACTAATTTGCATAGGAATTTCAAGAATGTCCGACGGCTGCAAACCCGATTATACAAACACTATACGCCGATGGTAAACCACTTTCAGATGCGATTACCACAGCGGGTGAGAAAAACACATTTGTCCGACAAAAACAAATATTCATCCATCCGTTCTCTATACATGGCTTCAACGCACACAGCGCGACTCACATTTCCGGGTTCATTATTACACACAGAAAAAAAGATTCCACAAAAAACGGCCATAATCCAACCTTTTACATCCAGATGACACAAGCCAGTAAACTATTTTATCCAAAACATGTCCTGAAGTCGGTATAAAATCCACGAATCGGTCATTTTCAAGGAAATGCACCTCGCGATGTGCGTCCAATATTCCCTGTATTTTTCGTAATTTTTTTTATTTAAAAATAGAATATTAGCGATTTTTTGTACTGAAAACGGCTGGAATTGACTGAAGCTTAAAGGGTTAAACTGGAGGCAAAATGTCAAGCAGAAGGAATAGTCGCTTGTTGTGTGTATCCCTTTGGACGACTGCATGTGAAAACAGTACAAGCAGCAGAGAAGAGCAGATGCTGTTTGTGCTGTTGTGCTACAAAATACTAAACATACATTTTTTTGAGGTGCTTTTGTTACCACGCTAGCCAGGCTACTTCCTGCAGTTTATGCTGACAACTCCATCCAAATTAATTCCTGTCTTGCCTGGTTTTGGCGGCACTATGCGAGTCAGTTTCATCTGCTGATTCTTACTGCAGCCTCCTGTTTCAACCCTCTCTCTCCCGGCATCTGCCCTCTGACAGGCCTGCATTAGATCAAACCCACACTCCTGACGTTAGGCAACCAAACAATATGCAAAATGACAAAGAGCGGCCATGACACTGCGAAAGAAACAGTCAGCCCTGGTCCGCCCTGCATCAATAATGGAAGTGTTGGGACAGTGGAGCACTTCAAATACCTCGAACTCACCTCGGACAATAAACTGAGCTTTGATCAACACGCTGCCGCTGACATCCAACACGCTGCCAACAAAGACTAACAGCCATCTGCAAACCAGAGCTCTGACTGCAGCTTCCACCTTCTGTTGCTGCTTTACAGAACGAGACTTCAGCTCTATAAATCCCTCAGTTTCTTCAACAAGTGGTAAAAAACACATCATACCTCATATTTTTGCATGACAGCAGTCCTCGATTCATCTTCACACTGCCTCAGTCAGGTCCCAGGTACAGATTTCTGGCCTGGGAATGACAATGACTAAAGTTTGTCACAATTTGCAGCAGAATCGTTGAACTAAATGATCACTATGAACACTCTAGTAGCTAGCATGAGTAAAGGTGTTGTGTATGCAAGTATGTGCATGTTTGGTTTATATGCACAATTGAAAACACTGATGAACAAGGTCCAAGTGCAGACAGGTGATGGTATCAGGACAAAATGAACTTTACTAAATAATCTTACTTAAAAGGTGCAATAAGGTTAAACAGCAGAGCAAACAAAGTGTGGCAAGAGATGCAGAAAAACATTAATTATTTGGTAAATGTGATATTTGAAGAGCAAAATACATAAAGGTACACACACCTGGTGAGCACATGGAGCAAATCCAGCAGCCAACAAGCAGGGAAGCAAATGGAACAAACTGACCAAAGACTACAATAAGAGCTGATTGGAAGGAAAAGACACAGGTGACACAGGAATCACAGGTGGAATTCATGAGGGCTATCAAAAAGCAGACAAAGAGAGGAAGTAAAGACACATGTGACTTATAAGGAAAGGAATTTCAGCTTAAAACAGGAAATAAACTCAGGCCATGACACTGTTCTGTCTGGATCTATACATCACTTAGCTTAACAGAAGTTATGGTGTTGCTAAGCATTTCAATAACTAAATGAGTCCAATATTAATATACAACAGGTCAGAACTGTGTTCTGTAGAGTGTGAAACATCATAAGGGTCAACATATAATTGCAGGACTTTTTGTAACATAGTTGACAGGTATCATAGTTGATATTTTTGCTGTTTTCAGGCCTAAAATCAACATGGCCGCCTATAAACAAACACCACATGGCATTCTTCTAAATATTATATATGCAACTGAGTAAAATTGAAATTGAAAGGTATGTATAAAGATATTACAGTAAACATGACATGCCATAAATCCACACTTGACTCACACACTACTCAATATTAAATAACTCAGAAAGCCTTGGAGTCTTGTCAGTCTTTTCTTCAGGAGGAAATGACATCATGTGGAGCAGGTCATGTGATCTGGAATTAACACACTTCCTTGAGAGGTGTTTTTGTAATGGGTAACTTAGCTGAAAGTGATTGACTCAGATGCAATTTGTTATTTTCTATCTAAAACTTGATATATTGCCAAAGAAGGTGGTTGTTATTACATTTGGATGGTTGTTTAGTTGATATTTTAGTGATATCCAGTCATTTTTTAAATTAAAAAGGGATTGCTTCCATAATAAATAATTATGGAATTTGTAAAGACATGATCACAATGAAATTTTTTTTAAATTATTTTTAACAGAAATATATGCAAGATATACCCCCTTGGAGTTCAAAAATCCCTCAATTATATAGTGATACCATAAAGGAAGTTTGTCAAATCGTCTTGTCCTTTCTAGTTTTCTTCGTGCAAATATGTGAGTTTTGGTCATTTCTGGGCAATTTAACTTTAAGTCTCTCTTTTTTTTTTATTTGCCTACCACATTAGAGTTTTAAATATGACGTTCACACAGCTTGAGGCATTAAGTTAATTTTATGAGAAGCAAAACTTTCCAGGAAGAACAAAGTTAAAAGTCCCTAGAGATTCTTGTTGTTTTTCTAATTTGAGAAATCAAAATTGTTGCTGTTTGCCTTTCATACAGTATTTGCTAAAATCAATTCTGATTCTTTTCACAGTGATTAGAAGAATTATAACCATGACAAATGTCAGTAGTGAATTCATTTTCTTCTCCTGAAGACTTAAAATTGATGTCAGTGTGAGTGTTGATAGGTTGTGTTTGCACTGATGAAGATGTCTCTAACAGCCTAGACTCTAAGTTTAACATGTTGAATAGAAAAGAATCTCCCTGCACTTGAAAATGTAAAAGTAAAGCAAATATAACCGTTGTCTGTGTGACTTATTGATTCACCTTGATATCTTAAATTCAATTAATTCTTTTTAGGTTGAGTTAATTTAAATCAGTTAGTTTTACATTTTCACAAACCATAGCATGACTTTGAAATAATCAGTCAACCAAAGTGCAGTTAATTCACATTTTCGAGGCAGCAGGAGAACTTATTCAGCCTCACAGCATGTATTATGTTCACAGGATAGACCTTAGAAATCAGACAGATAAAATCTCTCCAGTTCAACTACGAGAGACAGCAGGTCCGATTTGTGGCACTGGCAGTGACACTTTTTGTGGCACCACTGCGGTGCCACGGTTAATGCCACTGTTCAGTGACACTTTTTGTGGCACCACTGCGGTGCCACGGTTAATGCCACTGTTCAGTGACACTTTTTGTGGCACCGCTGCCGTGCCATGGTTAATGCCACTGTTTGGGCGAGATGCCACTGCCGCAGCGGCATTTCCAGTGGCCTCTGGAGATGCCAGCAGAGATGCCACGGTTAATGCCACTGTTTAGGGAACATGCCATGGTTAATGCCAGTACTTTTACCGCTGTTTGGGTGAGATGCCATGGTTTATTCCGCTGTCTGAGGGAGATGCCACCAGGGGTGAAAGTAAGCCGGAACGGTCCGGAACTGCGTACCGGCAAAAGATCTGGTGGCGGAACGCAGTTCCAGGAAAAGATCTGCTGGCGGTACGCCGCTCTTCCACCAGTATCTATGGGTACGCCGGTACGCCGCCTGGCCTGCCTGCTATCCATAGATATCGACCGGAGTTCACTCAGCAGTACGTGAGTGCGCATGCGTGTCTACTTCCGTAACACAGCGATTGTTATGGCCAGTCGCAGCCAATAGCAAATAGGTGCGCTTGATTTATTGCACTGGGACGAGCAATAAATTACACGTGAAATTCCACACGTTCTTGTGATTGGCTGAAAAACTTTCAATAGGATTTACAATGGTTAGCATCGACGGAATGGTGTGAAAGTAAGCCGGAAGAATTTAAAACTACTTTCACCCCTGGTTTGAACGTGTGGACCTGGTATTATTCTTAAGATGCAACAGTTTTATTAGTCTGGATTTTATAATCCTTTTTCCTGGTTTGAAAATTCAAGCATGTTGTGATCTCTATCACCTGTTAAGACGAGGCTAATTAACACCTAAAATACCTTCTTCTTTGTGCAATATACCAGAAGAACCAGAAGGCTGGCTTCAAAGCTGACTGGTTTAATGTACTGACACTGTGAGCATGACATGTCTGGATCTCTACAAGAAATATATTTTGGCAACATATTACTTTCAAAACCTGAGGCAAAATGCATGATTGAAAGATGTAACTGAAAGATAAACAGCATAAGACATGACAGTCCAGTAACGGTACAGTCAGACCAAGTCAAAGTCTATAGAAGTAGACTTAGATATGTAGAACATACAAATTGTAAAATTGTTCCTCAAAATTGTAGCACAATTGTTTATATGCTTTTATTCATGTATCATGTTTACATCCCTGGCATCTTTCCCAAAAAGCAACATCAGCTGTGGCATCTTTGTGGCAGTTGTAACCCACGCCTGGTAAAGGCTGTAATAATCAAGAAAGCACACAGACAAGTTATTTCAAACAGTTTTAGTAAACATATTTTCTGGTGACAATCCACACAATATGTGTAACAACTAAATGAAAATGGAAATAAAATAGCCTATTTGAAGAGAACTGAAGATGAATTTGTTTCACATTACTCCAGTCTGCCAGCATTTGGCAGCAGTTTCTTCCCTCAAATAACTAGTGTCTTTAGCGCCCCTAGGGGCAACGACCACTAGTTCGTTCAGGTTAATACGGTCACCGGACAAACCACAGAATCAGATAACCCCATCCAGATAGTAGTAGTAGTAGTGGAATCTCCCCAAAAGAGTGACATTAACCGTAGCATCTCGTCCAAACAGTGGTAAAAGTAGCCTACTGGCTTAAAATGTGGCATCTCTACCAGACCGTGGCATTAACTGTGGCACCTCACAGTGACATTAACCGTGGCACCTCTGCTGGCATCTCCAGAGGCCACTGGAAATGCCGCTGCGGCAGTGGCATCTCGCCCAAACAGTGGCATTAATCGTGGCACGGCGGCGGTGCCACAAAAAGTGTCACTGCACAGTGGCATTAACCGTGGCACGGCGGCGGTGCCACAAAAAGTGTCACTGCACAGTGGCATTAACCGTGGCACGGCGGCGGTGCCACAAAAAGTGTCACTGCTAGCTGCCAGTGCCACAAATCGGTCTTGCCCCTACTGGCAACTACAATAACGTTTTTCTATCAAACATCATATTGTTGACGTATCAACCAATCAGCTGTTACGGTCATGTGGGAGTCGGGCGTTTCCCATCATGCCCTGTCTGAGATCGAGAAAGATAGAGCAACACATACATACATGCATACATATGTACGTACATACATAGATACATGAATAAAACATTTCTGAAGCTTTGAGTCGTTGTCTTTGCTGCAAAACAAATCCTCTCCCCAGTCTCAGTTCTCTTGCAGACAGCATCAGGTTTTCCTCTATACTTTGCATAGCATACAGTCTGATGGCATAAATGTTTATTTTTGGTCTTGTCAGTCCAAGGAACCTTCTTCCGGGTGGCTTCAGAGTCTCCCGCATGCCTTCTGGTGAGCTCTAGTTCAGATTTGGTGCGAGCTTTTTCCAATAGATGCTTTTTCTTTGCCATTCTCACTTACTTTAGGCAGGTTTACAATTTTGACATATTCATTTTATTTCTAAATGATGCTTTTTACTCCACTTCAAGGGATATTCAGTGACTTGGAAATGTTCTTGTATCATCCCCTGACTTGTGCTTTTCCGTAACCTTTTCACTGAGTTGCTTGGAGTGTTCTTTAGTCTTCATTGTGTCCTTATAACCAGACTACTGACTCACCAGTGACAGAACCTTCCAGATACCGGTGTCTTATATTACAATCACTGAGACACACTCACTACATAGGATAATCTCTATTTCATTAACTGTTTGACTTCCAGCACCAGTTGGCTGCTCGTGTTGAATTAGGTGAGTCACAAAGGTGACAGAATCTTTTGTCGTAAATTCTTGTCCAAAAAGCCAAATTAAATTGATGACAATTTATTGTTGAAAAGCCACAAAAAGGGGAAAACCTCCAAGGGGGTGTATACTTTTATAGGCACTGAAAAGAGAGATGTAGCTCACTGAGCAACTCCACAGAAAAATCTAATAAACAGCCTTTTCTGTGTTTACGACCAACTGTGACAAGCAGTTCAAACAGGATCGAGAGATTATTTGCCTCTTGCCATTTACTTCTGTACATTTTTTTCCTCAGATCAGATCTCCTAGGACACTCCAGAGTTGTCTTCACCTCTCAAACTACATTTCAGCTGTAAACTGTGACCACACAAAGACACGACGACGCTTAAAGAGTCTTCAGGAAGATGAAAGACTTTCCAACGCGTCCCATCGCCTGGTTGTCTCGGCGGCAGTGTACTGAGGAGGAAACGTAACAGGAGCATTAATGCACCGGTGGAAGAAGAAAAAAGAAAGAAATGCAACAGAGCTGAACATCAAAGACAACACCTTCCAGCCGCCTCCACAGTGGAGTGATGCAACATGCAGCACTTGTGTGTTCAGCTCCTTCTGTCCAAACAGCCCAGCCTCTGCCAGCCTCACATCCAAAGACAGTTCCTGCACACACACACTCCTATAATGCATGAGTTGGTAGCTCCTTATAGAACACATACAGCACATACTGATCTGACAGACAGTGCATCAGCATCCACCATCTAACGCCACATCTGAGTCGTGCACGCTGCCCTGAATACAACCTGCCTTCATTCAAAGGTTCTGATAGATCCATATTTCACTCCTAACATCATATATAATAAAGGTGCATCTCATACAGTTACATATTTCACTTCTTTCCACTGTAAGTATTTCTTTTCTTCCAACACTCCATCAATTTTCATCTCCACTGGATTTCCAGAGGCTCCTAATAAAGAGTATCGCAGCAGCTCCATTTGTGTTTATTTTCATTTCTTTTTCACTTCGTTCATCCTGTTATTTCCAAACAGCACGTTCTGCTGCTAAAATTGCAGGTTTGTATGTTTGCATTGGTCCTCAGTTTGCCGTGTTCTTTCATTTTTTTTCCCCCAACGGCACCATTAAAGTTTCATCTTTATCCCGCTGAGCACAAAGAGAAGTGTTATTTACGATGAACAGGACTTTGCCGAACACGGTTTATTTGTTGCCTCGGATTAAGTTGATTAAAATCTCAAACCTCTGGCTGATAAATCATCAAAGTACTAGGCGGGAATCAAAACCAACGGTTCATATTAGGCTCTAAAAATCAAAGTAGCAGCACGTATGTGAATGTTTTCAGCGCTCTTTCTAGCTCTTTTCTAAACTGCCTCAAACTTCACTTTAACTGCCCGCTAAGCGACCAGTAAGACCTTAAATTAAGCTTCTGTAGCTGCCTGATGAGACGAGGTGAAGGGCTGGTGAGATATGAGATTATCTGAATGCACAAAGAGAGGTTATGCAATACTTGTCACTGTGTTTGGCCTTGAATCATGAAGTGTTGCTGCCATCTAGTGCTTCACGTCCAACAAAAGAGATGAAAGATGATTTCAGGAAGAACCTTCCCTCTATTCATCCTGCAGGTATTTAAGGCCACACTTGAGATGAGAGGTGTGTGGGGACAATAAGTGACACCAAGTGGACCTTTGAACCACATACTGATGCAGTTTGCACAAAGTCCCATCAGTGCTTGTACTTTCATTATAAGTTTTAATGTTGACACGTCTGAGAATGTTTCACTGAGTTTGTTCTAACCTTCAGTCAGTCCGTAACAAATCAGACAGAATATGGGGAAATTTGTTGCTGCACCATCTCAGTCGTTTTTTATATTTTACTTATTAGTTATTTGGCATCTAATCTGAACTTCTGTAAAATATTGAGGGAGAATTTTGAGAATTTTGTATGTTTTCCAGTTCGGGACTTTTTGTACTTTGACACTTAAAAAAGTTTCAATATCTCCAGAAATATAACCGCCACAGCTATGAAGACACAGACAAAATGGTTTCCAATATTCAAATGACTGAATGGATTTTATCACATAAATCTAAATCAATTAGTCGATGAATCAGTTAACTAAAAATGAAATATAAGATTTTTCGCTAATCATTGAAGTCAAAACATTTCATGGTTCCACTTTTGTAAATGTGAAGATTTGCTGCTTTTCCTTTGATTTTTTTTCAATAATTTTGAGGTTTACACTGTTTGTTGGATAGAACAACAGTAATGAAGTTGTCACTTTGGCCTCTTTGGTTAATCATGAAGGCGTTTCTCACTATTTTCAGCTTGTCTACAAATCAATCACTGAATCCATTAATGGAGAAAATAATCAACAAAATTAATCCATAATGACAATTATCATTAGTTGCAGTGAACAGATCAAAATAAGCTGTATTTCAACCAACTGCAGCAGCAAAATCCAGCTTTGACATTAATGCATGAGTGATAATGTAATGATATGTAACAGTCAGAGGAGACATTCTTCTGCTTTTATACTTTTTGCACATTTTTGTGATTGCATTTACATCCATACTTTTATCTTCATGTAATTTTGTATTTCTCGTCAAACATTCTTGTTACTATGCTTCTTTTGTATCCAGCTGCTGCTACATTTGAATTTCCATGGTGAGGGATCAACAATGCTAAATGTATACAGTCATGGAAAAAAACTGTCTTCAATTTCTTGTTCATTTTAATGCCTGGTACAACTAAAGGTACATTTGTTTGGACAAATATATTGAAAACAACACAAATAGCTCATAAAATTTTTAGAGCTAATATCTAGTCATTTTCCATGGTTTTCTTTAGAATAACCAAAATCACTTCAGTTCCTACATCAACAGCTACGGTATGTACTATTGTTCTGACAAAAACAGCTTTTAGTCAGTCCATGTTTTCTGTTCTGTCTGTTTTAGTCACATGATCCACACAGGAGTTAATATTTGATTGTATAACCATTGTTTTTGATGACTGCAGCCATGCGTCTTGGCATGCTCTCCACCAGCTTCTGACATTGTTCTGCTTTCACAGCAGCCCATTCCTGTTGCACAGATTCAGACTAATTTGCTTTGTTTTTAAGCTCGTGGTTCTCCATTTTGTGGTTGATGATTTTCCACAGATTTTCAGTTAGATTTAGATCTGGTGATTGAGCAGGCCAAGGCATGGTTCCAATGCTCTCATGCACAGTGTTGTTTATGACATGAAATGGCCTCTTATATACCCTGGGAATACAATGAAGCTCACGCATGTCAAATAGGACTTAAGGTATTATGTATTAAGCCACATTTTTTGTGTGTGTTCATTATATTCTTCAGGTAATATACCTTTAGTTGTATCAGACATTGAAATTAACAAGAAATTGAAGAAAATGAGGGTGGTTTAAAATGTCTTTCCATGACTTTATATTTTCATTGTGAGAGTATTTTACAGTGTGGTATTAGTACATTTGCTTAAATATTATTAAATATTTTTCCTCCACAGCTGGTTGTACATGTAATCTGCCAAAATGAAGGACCAGTAAATAGAAAAACTAAATTGTCTCTGCTGCTATTGTCCTCCTGAAGAACTTGATGTAGCGCTGTTTTGTGTGCCAATTGCTGATCATCGTCTCTATTTGCTGCTGGCTGTGAAGCTAATTGTTCCTCGAGGAGTTTATCTTGACCTTCTGCTTTAAAGATGGGATGATAAAAAGTAAGTGAATAAATGTAATAAATCCCTGCTGCGCTCTGTGTACAGAAGTCCACGAATCCCTCCTGCCTGGCTGCAGTCTGTGTTGACACTCTTCAATATTTAAAGTTTGGTCGCCTCAAGTCACAAGACAATAAGCAATTAGCCGCACAACGGGGGACTTATCAGATTTCATTAACTTTCAGCAAGAGCGATATCTCAGCATGTTAGCAGTCCTTGGATATGAAGGGTGGATGTTGTTTCATGTGAAGCCCAAAAAAATCACTCAGCCGTTCTTTAGTGTTTATTATAAAGTGCAGCTGCTGGGAATTAATTTTTGCAAAGTAGTTCAGCAAATGTCCTGTTATTTAAAAGGAAATGTGACCATTCGCTGAAAATAAAAACTTAGAATTTCCATCAGATTTGATTTACTTCCATGTTGTCGGGTTTGTTCTCACCTGACAGGAACAGCCAACCTCTGTGACAACTTTTGTTTTCAACTGTTAAATTGTAACAGCTGTTCTATCATATTTTGGTTTTCCTTCTTCTTCTTATCATGTCTTATTTAACTAGTGTATTCGCTTTCATGGATACAGAAACCTCTATACCGACTAGTTTCATTCATTTTGAACATACTAAAGCTGCAACTAACTGTTGTCAAAGAGCTGTACTATTTTCTCAGTTAAATTAGTTTAGTCTACAAAATGATGAAAAATGATTCAGACCCCAAAGATGTTTTGTTTGTTGTCAAAGAAGTAAGAAGACAGAAAATGTTCACCTCAAGAAACTGGAATCAGACTATTTATATCTTCTATTTCAGGAGTATCAAACATGCAGCCCGCGGGCCAAAACCGGCCCTCCAGAGCTTCCAATCCGGCCTGAGGGACTTTGCAACGTGTAAAAATGACAAAGAAGATATTAACTGCAAACTGTAAATTTGTAAAACTCCAAATTTTAAGTAATTTTTAGATCTTGACAAGTTGTTTTGATCATAAAACAAAATACTAGATTGCTTATTGTCATTTTGTGCCTCGTATTTGTCATTTGTCTTATCATTTTGCTTTGCTTTATTCGTTTTTTGTCTTGTCCATTTTCTTTGTTGTGTTGCGTCTCATTTTTGTAATTTTGTCTTAGTCTTTTGTCTCTAATCTGCTTTCTGTTGTTTTGATTATAAAGTAAAATATTACATTATTCAGTTCCAGATACGGGTGACTGAATGTTTTGTAACTTTATAGACACCCTGTGACCTGTAGGTTGTGATGTGTAACTGAACCGAGGCATAATGCTGAAATTCACTTTATTTTTCTTAAGAAATTCCGGGTTGTTCATAATGTTTTTAAAAAGATAATTCCTTAAATGTGAACATTTTCAGAACTTACTTTCTTTGCACTAAAAACAAAGGAAAAATGTGGAGTTATTATTTATAGGTTATGCTGTCCAGCTCACACATCAACTTGAGCTGAACGTGGCCCCTGAACTAAAATAAGTTTGACACTCCTGTCCTATCTGAAAACTCCCTCAGACTGATAAGAGTTTGCAAATTTCTGAAAAGTCAGCAACTAATCACCATTTTCTGAACAATGGATCTTTGTTTCTTATTGACAACTGTTTAATCTATACGGTTAAGCAAATTCCCTGTACCAAATCAAAAGTCACAAGATCTACATTTAACCTCATTCCATACATGTAAATACATTGTGGAGCACTGTATAGATAGAAGACTAAGAGTGAATCACCAACTCATCTTTAGCAGTATGAACTTAAAAACTGGGGTGTTGCATCTATTAAAATTGTATTTGTCAATGAGAACAGGTTAGCTCTTCTATAAACACTGGAATTAACTATTAATATTACCATTTTCATTTTCACATCTACAGCTTTAGAAAAAAAAAATTTTTTCTGACTGCAAGCTACAATTAAAAAATATGAGGGAAAAAATCCAAACCACACAATTCCATTGGACAAAAAAGAACATTTATTTTCATCACTGAATTATCCCATGTTGGCCAGCCTTCCAAAGATCACTTGACCCAGCTGAGGACATTGTCAGCGCAGACATCTAGTCCAGCTGTATGAAAATAAAATAAAGAAAGCATGAGTGAAGGTGAAATAACAGGCAAAAAGCATCCTTGTTCCAAATTCTCCCAGTCAGTCTCTCACTGAACAACAAATGCACTACTCTTTAAACATGTTCTACACATAAATGACCTCAATAGCTTTGTATTTGTTTTACTTTCTGTTATGATGTCACTTTGGATGACAAATAGCTTCTTGTCTAATGCATTTACAACAGAGTTTATTATTGTGTATCAGTAAATAGATACCTAACCGTAAACTACCTCATAAAACTAAAGTAGGTTAAACAAAAGTGGCTAACTGTCTTCCTGGTCTTCCATTCACTGCAAAGACACTTTGCTTAGTCGCTTGTTGTCGTTATGTTGTGAAATGCGATCTTTACACTAGATAATGGAGTTAAAAGTGGACAGGTTTACTTGCCTTGACGAAGCCGATGTCTTTAGCGTACTGCCTGAAGCACTGGCGGCACATGTTGAGCCCGTATTTACGGATCAGACCGTGTCTGTTCGAGCACACTCGGCTAAAATGAAGAGAGAGGTTGTGTTAATTAGCTAACAATATCATGAAATCTAAATTCCAGTGTATCTGTAGTCATCAGTCATTCAGAAAACAACTGCGGAAGCTGACAAACCCAGAGCCGGTTAGCATCGGTCAGCCAATCTGAACATCATAGCTCGCTTCAGCTACACACAATCTAAGTTTATTTGCCGTTAACATTTGGCCAGCATGCTACCACCACATAACATTTATCCCAACCACCTCCGCGAGTCACTTCTTAGCTGCTATCTGCATTATTGGCACTAAAAAAAGCAGTTGTTACACAAACACCGGCGGGCTAACTAGCTCGAGCGCTAATGCTGTTAAGGAAAGCGCATCCACGGCCGCCATATTAGCTCGGCTTCGGCGCCCATGCGGTGCACCTTTAGGAGCATTTTTACAACAACCAGAAGCCACAAACACCCAAACACTTAATGGTTTTAGTGCATCTATCGATATTTAAAAAACTGACGTTGATACTAACCAGGAGCGGGATCCCTGACCGAACTTTCTGGGGTGACTCCAGTAGAGCTGCTGGTGGCCCATCTTGTCTCTTTTCGCTCGAGTATCGGAAAGGAAGACAGAAGGCCGCGCTTGCGCAAAACAGGCTGTGGAAATGTCCTGTTTCCGGTTACCAGCTGCTGTGTTGCGCCTCCTGGTGGTGGCAGGCAGGTGGCGCTGCATCGCTACTACATCTACTACATGTAAAAGAAAAAAGAATCCTGTTAACCTTAATATTTAAATTTGTTAGGTAAGTTATCAGCAATCTTATTTCTCTCTTGGAAATCATTTTTCTATATGTATAAATAATGTATATTAAGCCTTTGTATGAATTTGTAAAGTAGTTAAAGCTCTTCCGTGAGCACTTGTTGGCCCTTTTGTCTTCACTCTGCGGTCCATCTCATCCCAAACCATCTGGATTGGGTTTAAGTCAGGTGACTGTGAAGGCCAGGTCATCTGATGCATTGCTTACAGTTTAAAGTAGCTTTTTAACCTTACCATTTAAGTTAGGCAGGTTAGATTGTATTATATATAACCTTATATTATAGGTTATTAATCTAAATATTTATGTATTAAAATAAAATGTAGGTTTTTGTGAGAATTTGTGAGGTAGTAAAAGCTCAGTGTATGTTGATATTAAAGTAGATTATTAGCCTTAGTTAAAGCTCAGTATATGATGATTTTAAAGTAGGTTTTTAGCCTTAACATTTAGGTTAATCAGGTGAAATTGTATTTGTATTTAGGATGTTTATCTTATTTAATCTAAATATAATATATATTGCGTCTTTGTATGAACTTGTGCCTCAGTTCCAGCTCAGTATATGATGGTTTTATAGTAGATTATTAAACTTAATTTTTTTATATAAATAAGTATAATGTATATTAAACCATAGTATGAACTTGTGCATTAGTTGAAGCTCAGAATATGATTATGTTAAAGTAGATTATCAACCTAAATATTTTTATATAAATAAGCATAATATATAATTTGTCTTAGCCTGAACCTGTGCATCAGTTAAGATAAGATAAGATAGACTTTATTAATCTCACAAAGGAGAAATTAAATTTAAATTTAAATTAAATTAATTTAAATTTAATTTAATTTACAACTCACTATATGTTATTAGAGTAGATTATTAACCTTAATTGTTTAGTACAAGCATGTGTAATGTATATGAAACCTTAGTATGGACTTCTTGTGCATTAGTTGAAGATCAGCATGTGATGACATTAAAGTAGATTATCAACCTTCACTATTTTTGCATAAATAAGTATAATGTATAGTAAGCCTTTGCTTGAACTTTTGCATCATTACATTTTGGTACTTGTAGATATTTAGTGAGTCTGCAGCAGCAGCAGGATTCTGATTGTGGCGTCGGCTGCCCCCCGCTGGCCCGGTGCATTGTGGGACAGCGGCAGCCGCTGGTTCCGTATTTGGGGTTTTCACTGATAGACGACAGTTGCGTTTCCATCCATGCAGCTCGCTGGACGGTATGGAGGAGAACGGCCCGCCGCCGTGCTAATGTTTCCCGGTGAGAGGACCGCTCGGCCGCTCCAGTTCTAGGTAACCGCCGTGGGTGTGCTGTGGTTCCGCCATGAACGCTGTTGTTGTTGACGAGGTTCGGGCTGGACGGGCTGCTGGGAAGTTGCTAGCCGAGGCTAACTTACTGTTAGCATTTTTCTGGGGAGCTCGCTTCCGTTAAACACCGAACCCGAAATGTTGTTTTCGGTCGTTACAGGAGCGTACGATGTCAGTCGGTGAAATAACGGTATTCGGTGATTAAAAATCGATAGGAGCCGTCGGTGGGTCGGTGTGCCAGACAGTGGCCAATTCAGGACAGAAAAACTAACGGATGGAGGCTGCAGAAACAGTAAAAATATGAGCCTGGACGAGGAAAGGCGACAGATAGTGGTAGATTAAAGCAGAAAGAATAAGTAGCGTCTAAAAACGGGAATATTTCAGCTGCAGAAAACAGTTTATTTGGCAAGAGTATGGAAAGCTTTTTTTGCGTTGCAGTGGGAAGGTGTGAAGTAACTAGGTTAGACAGCTTTGTTTTGAATTTAAGAAAACAGCAGTATACAGATGTTCAGGTAAACATCAGTAGCATATAGATCAGACATACATTATAGAAATTAGACTGGAGAGCAGGAAATGGAGGAAAAAAACAGTGGTACACTCATCATAGTTCTGCTTTCCTGCAGACTTTCACTTTTTTGCTGCAAAACAGCTGAGTGATTTGATTTCAGTGGAGTTTAGTTAAAACTTTTAAAAAAAGAATCTGTTTGCACATATAGCAAGGCTTCAAGTGATCATTGTTTTCACGCTTGATTGTTTTCTCCATTAACTGATTAGTTATATAGTCTGTAGAGTGTCAATCAGTGTTTCCCAAATACCAAGATGACATTTTCAGTGTTTTGTTTTATCCACAAACTGAAGATATTCAGTTTACTGAAAAGAAACCAGAATATTTTCCAATTTAAGGAGCCAAAAATGAGGAAATTTAAACCCCAAATTAACTAAGATTATGCGAATAATTAACAGCTTATGATAAATCATTGCAACTATAACATTTATTGTTTTCTTGCCCTTCTTGTTGTTTTTATTAACTTATTCTTTTTTTCTCTGTATGTTTTTGTTCTTTCACCTTAGTAATAATTTTGCAGTGGATATGATAATAAATGCTTATATATTGCCATCATGAAAGTCTGAAAATGATAACGTGAGCTGTTCACTTGACTAGAAGTGATATATTGCAATGAATATATATTTTCACTGCCGATTAATCTGTCATTTGTTTTCTAGTCTGTCAATTGTTGCGGTTATAACATAGAATGATGAAAAAGGAGATATTTACCTTTCGGATTATAATGATTACAGATGATATGTTTCCGTCTAAAACAGAAGAAGAATAAAAGTGCTTAATAAAAACGAAAGTTATGATCTTTACAACATTTTTTATCATTAAAATGAATGAGAAATTGTGTCTTTACATTTGCAATATGACAGGTGAATAAATTTTATGTAAATTTTTTAAATGCACTTCTTTAGTCATGTTTTAAATACTTTCAAAGTAAAAGTCTGGCTCTGTTCCAGCTTGTGATGTTCTCAATTTTTTCCTCTAGGTACGGTTTTATTCTTTCCTCAGACAGTTAATTAAACATACTTATTATCCTTGATAGGTTTGCTATTTTATCAAATGCTTACCTTAAAATTCATGTCAGATAGCAGTATATTAATTTGGTGGCTTTTTGAGTATATTTAGCAGCCAGTTACTAATACTGTGTTTACTTATGCTGTCACAGACTTTGTATTACAAGCTTCTCCTCAGCAATGTTAGTGACACACTGTGACAAGCTTTATATTATCAAATATTTATCAAAATGTCTAAATGCAATATCTGAATTGCAGGAGCTGCCTTATTTTATTTTTTTTAATTAAGGTAAAATATGTCACAACCCCCCCTTGTATAAATTAAGTGTTGTGGCACTCCAAAGATGCCCTGACCTATAAATCATGTTCTCAAGATGAAAGGAACATGCGTTTTCAGCACAAATAACATTTCTATATTTGTCTCAGTGGGAAAGAGTTGGAAAATCTTCCACTAAACTCATGTAACTGTATGACTTCTTTTCTGTTTTTGCACTTTGTTCAGCTCTAATAGTTACACAGCCGTTCAGCTGAGTGTCCAGGCACACAGCAGACAGATTGAAGGGGTCAGATATGTGACCGCAAATTTAATAACAAATAAAATATGGAGGCTCGCTCAGCTGGTCTGAGCAGCAGCATCCAATCAATACTGATAATGCAGATATTAATGCAGGAGAAAATAAGACAGCACGAAGCCTTAATCAACATTGATAGTAAGTAAAGATGGAATATCGAGAGCAGGAATGAGTTTGCTGTCCAGGGTGATGATGGATTAAATCCCATTTGTGGCTTTAGTCATACTTTCTGCAGAGACCAGTGGCTTGTAATGTAAAATGAAATGATTGATATTGGAAGTGTACTTCCAGTAAGCCTGGATGATTATCATTTATGGAATGTCAGTAATCTTGTTATATTATTATCCAGCTAATTTCATTTTACTGGACATTAAAACAGCGCCGTGCAGATGTTTTAGGCACGACAGTAATATTACACTAGCAATGCCCCCAAAGTAACTTCATAGAAAGTAAAATAAACTGAAAAAGCTAAACTAAATCAGTTTTGATCGCCGTTTTGCCTTTAAAACAGCTACACTTAGGGCAGTTTTTCAAGATAGTTGGCAGGTTTGTTGTTCCAGGGGCCTTCTTTGGATTTAGGCATAACCTATTTCTCTAATAAAACTCCTAAAAATAAGGAGTGTGTCTCTGTTAACGTTAGTCATGCTTTTTAGTTTTTAATCTGACTGTAATTCAATCAGAATTTTAAAGTAACTTTTTAGTCTGAGAGAAATTTGAGGTAGATCAGAGGACTCCAAAATGCATATAAAGTCACTAAGACCGGTTCTCAATCACTTAAATTTTGCAGGCAAATCTCCTGTTTGTTGTGTTTTGAAAAAATACAGAAATAATGAACTTTTGAAAACACTATATTTGCTATTAACATTGTTGAATTCCATTCATTTAACTCGGTTATAAGGATTTGCACCACTTTCCACAGACTACAGCCAGTATTTCAGCTGTATATTAGCAATAATTAATTAATTAAAATGCAATTTTCAAAACTTAGTTCACCAAAAGTTGAATTTCTTCTAGTCATTTTATTTATTTTTTACAAAGGTGACTACAAGTAGAGATAATTCCAAAATGTGTTTTGGGCAGTCGAGGAAAGTTTTAATGCCGTAAACGTTTTTTAAAATTATTTATTTTACAAAAGTCCAAGTTTAGCCGTTTGTTACCAATACTGTGGAAACAAGTGGTGACTCTGCATGCGATCGATAATTTATTATTTACATTTTTGAATTTGATTGCATATGCATTTCATCTAGGTTGTAGATGAAATACTCAGTCTGCAGTTCAGCTGAAAATAAATGATTTTTTTGTCACATTACATTTGGCCACAGCAAAGTCACTGGTAGCTTCCTCACTGTCCCAGGAAATGCAGAATTTTTATTATTTTTATTTTTTACTGACTCTGATATATAAGCATATAGTTCTTTTTTGGCCAATTTTTAAATCAGACATGGAGAATAAAATGATTTTATTGAGATGACGTGTTCAGACTTAGACTTGGTCATTTTGCTGATTGAACTGCATGCTAGCTACACATTATTGGCTCAAGGATCGTTAAAAATTTGGATTTTTTTGTCAGTTTTTCTTGGCAGTATATTAAGCGTACATTTGTTTTAAATAAATAAAACTGTTCTAGGAGCTACAGCTGAATTCTCAGGTGAAACTGGTCGTCCATGTTTGCAGTTCTGGACAGAGATTGTCGATATTTCGCTTGTTTAACATTCTGACTACCCGTGCACAGGACATGCTGGAATAGTGTTGTGTAGATGGATCAGAGCCTCTGTGCATTCTCCCAGTTGCAGAGCTGCTGTTATAGCGTATCAGAATTGCATACTGCACCTTTAACAAGTAAATAATTTAAGTTTATTCATGAGACATATCATCCATAGCAGCAGTGACCCTTCTCTTACCTTAGGAGTTGCCTTTGTTCCTCACTAAAAGTTTCTCTCAGCTGCTTTGTGAAGAACTCTTAAGTAAAAGTTTTAGAACTTTTAGTGCCAATTAGGGAGAATTCTAGTGGCAGGATTAGATCTTGTGTGAGTTTTGCCTGAGGGCTCAGGAGAGTAGGCATACCATCTGTTGTAGTCACCGTAGATAGTTTCTTATGACTCTGGCTGGATTCTTTTCATTTTCAGTGATTTTCTCAATTAATCCTTTAGCTGTTTGGTCGATAAAATGTCATTAAATGGATGAAAAATGTTGCCAAAGCTCAAGATGACAAATATTTTAGCCATAGCTGAAAGATGTTTGTCTTATTTTCAAAGAGGAGGAAAGAAATATTCACATTTAAGAAGCTGCAATCAAATATTCATGCTGATAAATCTATAATTTTAATAGTTGGTAGTTGATTTATTAGTTAACAACTAATCTATTTATTGATTAATCATTGCAGCTCTGCATTAAATACAGCATCCTGCTATAGCTGAGGTGTTTAAGCAGTATTCAAGCAGCAGTGGTTCAGTATTATTTTACCCTGAGCTTCATAGTGTCATATCTTCTTTTTTTCTCTGAGAATTCAGTGGTACGCAGTTTTTGAAAGTATTATATTTTATTATTGTTCTTTTCTTTTGAAACAGCCTCGAGCCTGCAATGTACAGTTTCCAAGTTTTTGCAATATTCTCCTGAACTTCTTAAGCCCTCAGCTAGATTTTGAAACTTCCAGCTGGGAAATACATCCCAAATTCACTCAGTAACTGTGAGGCCAAAACAAACAACCCTGAGCTCTGTGGATAAGACACACTTGGGAGAATTTTGAAGTACAATCAGTATTTCTTCGTAACTCCTTATCGCCAGACCAGAGCGAGATCTTGTAAATTTTACCAGCACTGACCTTCTGCTTCTATTTATTAAAACAGTAAAGTCAAGTTGGGGACATCTTATTTAGTTAAAATCACTGAAACTGATTAATCCGTCCTTTCTCTCCATGCCAAATGATCAGCTGTTTATAGAGATTTAAGCCAGTCATCAGCATGCTGAGTTTGCTCAGCTGTCATGGAGGTGCTTCAGCTCTCAGCATGTGACCTACATTACGTGTATTGGGTGCTAAAAGCAAATTAGTGGCCATTGAGTTACTCCACTGGTTCATGCACACATTTCACATGTTTTTACACACTAACAGCTCAGTGTTGTGCAACAGTGGAGTATTATTTATTGTCCTAACCCTCTGAACCCCAAGCAGTTGTTTCCTCTTGTCACATTTTTGTCATTTTTCCTCACTGTGGGCTCATTTTTCACTGCAACATAACGTCCTGCCCCTCCATGGAAACAGCACAACCATGGCTAGAAGGAAAAGGAAAATTAAACGTGTATTACAGAGAAGTTAAAAATATAAATAAAAGTTGAATTTCTTTGATTATTTATTTGACAGATGCACAGCATTCTTACAAATGTCCAAACGTTTTACCAGTGCTGGAAACAAATGTATAGATGTTTTACGATTTATATTTTCAGTCTGTTTTCTTACTCTTCCTTTCAGTTCTTTGCATGAAAACAGGCCGCAGTGCAGCTGAAAAGTCCCTGAATTTTTGCCGTGTGACTGTTGGCTGCAGCTGAGTCATTATTGGCTTTGAAATCGTGTCAAGGAGTGCAGGACTTTTTGTTCTTGACAGAATCTGATTACAGCAAACAGTGTTTTTGGCAAATTATAAAGAGACACATAATCAAGTGATTCTAATGAAATATTACAATTTTAGGCTTGGATTTGGTCAGTCAACATGCACGTCACACTTTTTAGTTCAAGAACTGTCAGAAAGTTGAAAATCTACTTATTACTTCTCTTTTTAAAGCTTCTGCCTCGATAAATGGTGAAATTTTATTGATTTTTTTTTTTTGTAAAGAAAGCCAACATGTTTTTATACCTGCCGATTTGTTTTGGGGTTTAGAGGGTTAAGCATCACTTTGATTACTTTACTTGCATTTATGTGAAATATTGTGATGCATATGAGGAAAGTATCCCCACCAAGCTGCTCACTTCCTTTTTTCCCTGCTTTATTTTTCATTCAGGTGGTTCATGCACACTCCTACCCCGCTGCCTCCCAGCAACCATCATGCCTTATGGAATATTCATTCACCGCCAATGACATTCCAGCGGGATCCATGTTTACAGCAACACTTCATTTTGCCAATAATTAGCCTCACAGCAGCTTCTTTTTAATCGGGCTTGCTCCCTTTGCAAAGCACACCATCGCAACTGCTTTTTTCTTCTTCTTTCTCTACAATCAAACTTCTCTTCCTTTGCAAGAGGCTGACCCTCTATCATGAGATTCCGAATCTACAAGAGGAAGGTGGTGATACTGACTCTGGTGGTTGTCATCTGTGGCCTAGCTTTCTGGAGCAGTGGAAGGCAGAAGAAGAACGGCTCGTTCCCCAAGGAAGTGGAGACGGCGAAGAGGAGCAGCAGCATAAGCAGCAGCAGCAGCAGCATCAACAATCACATCCAGGTCCAGGCCACACCTGCAGTCAGCCGTGTGCCGGTCCCACCGCCGGTCGTACAAGTCAATGACACACACCAGGAAAAAGCAAAGGACAAACCCAAAATACCCAAGCCAGAGGTGGATAACACCACTTTGGTCTACCGCGGCATCGTCTTCCAGCTGAACTTTGACCAGACAATAAGAAATGAAGAGAAGTTTAAGACGGCACGACAGAAGGATGATCTGGTCGTGGTGGTTCAGGTCCACAACCGACCAGACTACCTAAAGCTGTTAGTGGACAGTTTGCGGAAGGCCAGAGGTGTGGAGAGCATACTGCTGATATTCAGCCATGATTACTGGTCCCCCGAGATTAATAAAGTGGTGGCCTCTATTGACTTCTGCCAAGTCCTGCAGATTTTCTTCCCCTTCAGCATCCAGCTGTACCCCCAGGAGTTTCCCGGAAACGACCCCAGGGACTGCCCCAGAGACATTCCCAAAAAAGATGCCTTAAAGCTGGGATGCCTCAACGCAGAGTACCCCGACTCCTTCGGCCACTACCGCGAGGCCAAGTTCTCCCAGACCAAGCACCACTGGTGGTGGAAGCTGCACTTTGTGTGGGACAGAGTCCGAGTTCTCAAAGACCACAAGGGTCTGCTCCTGCTGATCGAGGAGGACCACTACATGTCTCCAGACTTCATCCATCTCCTGAAGTTGATGACCGCTCTGAAACGGGAGCAGTGCACTGACTGCGACATCCTCTCCCTGGGGAGCTACAGCCACATCGGCTACTCCAGCAAAGCGAACAAGGTGGAGGTGAAAGCCTGGAAATCCACCGAGCACAACATGGGGATGGCTCTGAGCCGGGACACATACCAGAAACTGATCAAATGCACTGACACGTTCTGCACTTACGACGACTACAACTGGGATTGGTCCTTGCAGCACCTGACCGTGTCCTGCCTGCCCTCCTACTGGAAGGTCATGGTGAGCGAGGCGCCGCGGGTTTTCCACGCCGGAGACTGCGGCATGCACCACAAGAAGGCTGCCTGCATGCCCATCAGCCAGAAAACCAAGATAGAAAACATCCTACAGAGCAGCGGGAACCAGCTGTTCCCCAAAAACCTCCTGATAGCAAAGAGACTGCCAGCCAACGGGGCCGGAGGCGTCGCCCCGCACGTCAAAAACGGAGGCTGGGGCGATATCAGGGACCACGAACTCTGCAAGAGTTATGTTCGATTACAGTGACCTTAATTGCTACTATTATATATTACTGTCTCTTTTGCATCCTATATAAAGAAAAAGTAAATCTTTATGGACTATTCTTCATATTGCCTGTTTTATTGGATTGGTCCAAATAAAGACGAATGTTGGATTTTTGGCTTCTTTAACACAAGTATGTCTTTACATTGAATTATTTATCCTGACAAATTTGCATTGTTTTGTATGACTAAATGATGATAATGATGTTGTGTTTTCTATTACAAAGGTTTTCAGATTAAAATGTGACTCAAAGTTGCTAAAAGAAAAAAGAAGTAGAACATCTGTGCTGACATAAACTGGGAGGCGCTCATTGGGGCAGTCACACGTCTGGAGAATGTGTGGACTTTGCAATCCCACTGCGCACACGTAATTAATTTGAAGATATTAATATCACACAAATTTGCTGAGATCAGAGTAGATCCGTCGAGACACCTTGTTCCATTTAAATAATCTCCCACTTTAGCTTCAACAGGTTTCTGGAGCACATCACAAATCTCATTACTGCCGCAGAAAGGAATAAAGTAACATGATACGGTGTTTTTCACGGAGCCACTGCGACCAGATAAAACTGCAGGCTGCCGTTTTATTTTGTTGCAATGCATCACTGTCCGGCTCAGGGTGGAAAATGGGAAGCTCAGGCTGCTGTATCTGTGCAGAGATTTCCACATAAATAAATACGATGCACCTGGACGGATCCCAAGGCGCCAATGCTACTTTGTGTTGTTGCTATTGAAGATGCATTTACATTTTAAGTGCTTGGACTGCAGCTCGGTATCGATGGTTTCCGCCGATGCTCGGGCTCGGTGGCTTCTCTGAGGCTGCATCGATTCCCCTCCTGTTCTCCCCCGCCTCCTCCCCATAGCTGCCGGCAACAATCAGTTCTGCACACTGTTCAAAAATCTGGAATAAGTTATCGCTGACTGGACTCTGCGTACGGTTCATACTGAATTCATCCTGCTGGTGGCCTCTCACAGATGCAGCTCTCCAAATACAATCCTGCATGAATTAAAATGCTTAATGTGAGCTGTTCAGGCAGACTTTATCACATCCTCTGCAGAAAGAAGCCCCAGTTCGTTACCTATGTGTGAACTTTAAATTCCTGTGAAGACATTCTGCTGCTGCTCGGGTCACGTGACTAAATAGTGCAGCTGCTCCCCCGGTGGAGGGCCAATAATTGGGCCTGCACCTCCAGGGAAACGCGGCTCAGAATAGAATGGAGAATAGAAGAAGTGGCACTTTGCTCCCGATTCGTGGTGACTAATGGTTAACTTCAGCTTTGGAAGCTGTAATGTGCCGTTGCCTCGCTTTGAAAAGCCTCGAAGTAACCACAGAGCCATTCACTCCTCTGAAGTGTTGTAAAAGCAGAGAGAGTGGCCAGTTTTCTAAACCTGCAGGAGAATGGAGCTGAAGTGGTCTTCAAAGAGGATAAATTAAGAATCTTTTTCGATGGCAGTTTGATTAGATAATTATAGACTCAAATGTAAACATCAGAAAAACTTGTTCAATGGCTCAATCTGGACTTGAAAGTGTCATTCAGTGGTAGAAAGTATGCAAGTACAATTATTAGGTACCTCTACTTTGAGTATTTCCATGTTATGCTGCGTCATACTTCTACTCCACTACATTTATCT
This sequence comes from Acanthochromis polyacanthus, assembly GCF_021347895.1. Lineage (NCBI taxonomy): Eukaryota > Metazoa > Chordata > Actinopteri > Pomacentridae > Acanthochromis > Acanthochromis polyacanthus. The sequence goes on from NC_067128.1 coordinate 6,960,348, forward strand.
GACTGCTTTTTGAGCTGAAAACTATGCACAATTGATGACAATGATTAAAAATGCAAGACATAGCTACAGCTTTGTGGATTTGTCCAAAAAGCAGTGTGTTGTCAGCTCACAAATAGTGATTCTCCTCCCTCTAAACTCCTGTTTCATTTCATTAAATCTTTCAGTGTTGCAACATCACAGTTTTGTGTACCACAACTTAGTTCCTTCTTTTTTTCCCCCCTCTCCTATTAATCATGTTTGGAGCCTCAGATTTATCTTCTATCCCTGAATATAAAACTGGGTATAAAGCAGCTGAAACTTGCAGCATTTCCAATGATACCCTGCTGCTGGCACTCTGATACTTCACTATTAATAATCTAATGGTGGCAAATGTAACAATACATCAGTAAGAAGGACTAAACCAGGACTTTTACTGCAATACTTGAACTACATTTCGCTGCTATGCACTTAAACTGAATTAGTTTTTTTCATGGAGGACTTTTACTTGTAATGGCGCATTTCTACCTTGACATATCGGCGCCTTTAAGTAAAGAATCTGAATGCTTCTTCCACCACTGGCCAGAGATCAGGCCTAACACAGAATCTAAATTTATTCTACAAAACTGACAATTCCATTAGAATGTTATTAGCCGGTATTTGCTACATTCAATTCCACTGCCTGACCAAAAACAGACGTCACTCACACTAATGTTTGTTTAATTTGACCGCCTTTAGCTTTGATTATGGCACTCATTCGCTGTGGTATTGTTTCAATAAGTTTCTGCAATGTCACAGCATTTATTTCTGTCCAGAGATGCATTCATTTTTCACCAAGATCTTATATTAATGATGAGAGTCGGACCGCTTCACAAAGTCTTCTCCAACACATCCCAGAGATTCTCAATGGGGCTAAAGTCTGGGCTCTGGAGGTCAGTCTATGCGTGAAAATGACTTCTCATGATCCACTCATTCTCAGTGTGAGCCCCATGAATCCTGGCATCGTCATCGTGAAAAATGCCTGTGCCATCAGGGAAGAAACACTCCATTGAAGTAAAAACCTGCTCATTCAGTATATTCAGGCAGTCAGCTGACCTCATTCTTTGGGAACATAATGCTGCTGGACCTGACCAACCCCAGATCATAACCCTAACCCCCACAGGCTGGTAGGCACTAGCCGTGATGAGTTCATCACTTCATCCGCCTCTCTTCTTACCCTGATGCCCCCATCAATTTAGAACAGGGTAAATCTGGACCCATCAGACCACATGACCGACCACATTTGTTCCTGAAGATGATGGCTCACCACTATCTTTCCAGTTAATGTGTTGGATGGTTCTTTACCTTTCGTAGTTTCAGAAATCTGCAGGCCAATAATTTGACCCTTCTGAGACAGATCAGCATCCTTTCTACGACCACAGGATATGTCTTCATTCCAACATGATTGTTTAAGAAATAAGAAGCTCCTCACTGCGTCAGCTAGGGTTAAATAAGTTGTTGCAGCTGAAGCGTATTCATCACTGCAGTAATTATCCAATGGAAGGCTCTTATCTGTTGGCCTTAAGTTACCCTAACTTTACTTAACTCTGGTATTACATCTGTTATAAATTATGTCAACAGAGAGCTTCCAGACACACAAAACAAAGTATATTTTACGATGAGAAACTGAAGAGCAGCAACAAGTTGGACAAAATTAGCTTACTTAGGTCAGAAAATATAAATTCTGACTTTTTAACAAACAGTAAATGGCTCTATGTATGAAATATTTGGTTCTTGGTCAGTGGAAGTAAATACAATGAGCAAATTCACAAGACATGGGTACTTTTGCATTAGTAGGACTATTAATGCAGACTTTTGCTTGTAATGGAGTATTTATGCATCATTGTGATGGTGCTTTTACTCCTTTTCACCACTCTGCTGCAGTATAATGGCCTCAAATGTACAAAATGGCCAGACGCATCATTCCAAGTATAACACACTTCACCTGTGTTTCGTCCTCTTTCTAAATTCCCAGCTGCTTTATATACACCTTTAAATTGACAAAGTGCACAAAGAAAATCAGCTCTCGAAATATCAATGCAACCATTTTGCAGAAGGAGCTTATATTCCAGTGTTCCATGGAATTTATCATCCTCTTACTTCCTAACATAACTCATTCCTTAATTTGTCACATGTGGGTTAAATAAACGTCCCTATGGAGTGTTTAAAACAGGCAAGATTTATGTGATTACTTCCAGAAAATGACAAGGCCTGCCTGGTCAATGGAGATACAAGCATCTTTTTTTTTCTTTGCAAACTCCATTGTTTGCGCTCATATTTTCTGTCCATTATGTCAAACTGTGAACGCTGGAAGCTGCTCACAGCGCTGAGAGGATGTATTAATCATTCATAGCCGCTGCGCACATTGCTAGGTAAACAAAAAACTCTGGGTCAATATATGGAGAGGCATGCAGACGAGGGAATTGCATCAGTGTGAGCAGATGATTAAAGCAGGACCGTACAGTGGGATTCTCTCTCAATCTATTGAATTCCCATCAAGTGGGACCTATTTCCCTGAAGATGCAAGATAGATGGAGCTGTTTGCCAAGTGTTTTGATTGCTATTCAAATGGGCCTTAAGATTTGAGGGGAATTGGGTGAATAAATGTGGTAGTTCAGAGACAGAAAACTGAATAAGGGGACATATTTTATACTCAGGGGGATGCTTTTTAAAAACAAATTAAAACATCTCACTAAGCACAAATCCTGATTGATGCCTTGTGAGCAGCCTGGCAGTGCTGCAGCAGTCAGTCAGTCAGAGCTGCCAGCTAACACCCTGACAGGATGATCCAGCCTTCGGATTCCACTTCACATCACCTCTGTTCCCTCTTTACACTCTTGTCACAAGCTGCTGGTCGGTTTAATGGCCGTGAGTGCTTGTGTTTCTTCTAAAAGTGACTCATAAATTATGGAGCTGCAGTTTTATTCCACTCTCAGATTATAAAATATACATGAAGTCGTAGGAAGGCATTTGTGAATGGTGTAGAGAGATGACAGGATGCACGGACAGATGGAATGACAGACAGACGAAAATCAATTGATTAATGATTTTAACGGAAGTTCTCATTTGTGTGAGCAACACTGCCGCCCACAGGGCTGCTGTCACACTAACATGCTGGAGAAAATTTGGTCAGGAGGGAAAAAGGAGCAAAAAATTTAAGAATAAACGGATGGTCCTGCTATGTTTAGCTGGGTCAATATATATTTGAGAGACTTTATAAGTCCATGGGATATATCTTGCATACATTTATGTTAAAAGTAAAAAATAATTAATAATGTTTTTTGTATTCATTATGATCATGTCTTTACAAATTCCATAATTATTTATTATGGAAAACAGTCATTCATTAATAAAAAATGACTGGAAATAAGTAAAATGTCAAATAAGTAAATAACTGTCCAAATTTAATACCCAAGTCGATCATGACAGATATGTCTTTTTTTGGCAATATATCAAATTTAATATGGAAAATAACAAATTGTATCACTTTCAATTAAGTTCCCCATTACAAAAACACCTCTCCAGGAAGTGTGTTAATTCCAGATCACATGACCTGCTCCACATGATGTCATTTCCTCCTGAAAAAAAGACTGGCAAGACTCCAAGGCTTTCTGACTTATTTAATATAAAGTAGTGTGTGAGCCAAGTGTGGATTTATGGCATGCCGACAGGTTTATTACAAATATCTTAATAACTAACTTTCTATTTAAATTTTACTCAATAGTATATGTAATATTTAGAAGACTCTTTCTGTAAAAATGCCATGTGGTGTTTGGTTATAGGCAGCCATGTTGATTTTAGGCCTGAAAACAGCAAAAATGTCAACTATGTTTCAAAAAGTCCCACAATTATGTTGACCCAGCAACTAATATTTCACTGAAGGGGAGATTTGTGTAAAGTTAATGCTGTTGTATTAAGAGATACGTCTCGATAAGTGTCTGTTGTGATAAAATGCCAGCATATTTGTAGTTTGAATCTTGAATAATGAAACTAATCTGTTGCTTGTGCTGCAATGCTGGGAGTGTAACTAAAATTTCAATGAAATATTTCAAATAAATGTAAAGTTAGACAAAATATCGCAATTATTAGCTCAAAACACCCATTATAGACTCCCACTTGTGGAGAGTGGTGGAAAATACTGTATTTAAGTGAGTGTTTGGGGTTCTTCAGTTGTTTTCATTCACTTCTGCTGCTTTCTACTTCCACTTAACTACATTTAAGTGGGAAATATTGTACTTTCTACTCCACTACATTTATCTAGCAGCTTTTTAAGATGGAGATTTGACACAGTGGGTTATAAAAGAAGTTTTAAATACATAGTTACAGATCAAACCTTCCAACCTTTATGGTTTCTTCCAAAAAGCCGAGTGTAGTCGGCAACATTTCAGATATCTATGGCCTGTTTACAGCTTCAACAAATGGTGTTTTTTCTCTCGAAACTTCTGATGTTGATACCAAAATATCAGTTAAAATAAAAAATAAGAGAATTGTCTTGTGGAGGTAAAGCATGTAAATAACATTAAAAGCTGCATGCCTGGCAGGTGGATGTTTTTAATGTATACATATAGTGTGAAATTCAGAGGAAAGAGCAAGTTTAAACAACACGATTAGTTACTGCTGTCTTTTACCTGCATTAAACCGTAACGGGGAGAAAATCTGTTAGATTCAGAACAGAAATTTAATCAGATTGTAAGTGAAAACATCTGTGTAAATGTGCTCTTCTTATGTACCGTCACTGCCCAAGAAATTAACAAAAAATGACAACAGAAACTACTGACATACTACTGAGAGCTTTGAAACACAATATGTAGTTTTACTCAACTGTATATATATTTTAGACAAATCTTTCTCTAAAAATGCTATGTGGTGTTTGGTTATAGGCAGCCATGTTGATTTTAGGCCCGAAAATGGCAAAAAGTCAACTACGTTACAGAAAGTCCTACAATTAAATATTGACCCAGTTAATGGTTTTGTGTGGTGAAAATTCAGGAAACAGAAACGGACCACATCGTCTGTCAAAGCTGTTTTTAATAGGCGTCACATGGAGGAAAAAGCTCCCACTGTTAAAATCCTCAGTCCTATACGGGTGCTCTGAAAAAAACACGAAATTAAAAAAAAAAAAAGACACACCCTCCTACACCGCCGCCAAGAGCTGACGTTTGTCAGTTTCAACACAGTGTCAGAAGTTTGTTCACAAGTTCAGCATCAGTTCAGTAATTATTACTCACAATGAGAGGAGTCACAGATTTCAGCCCTGTCTGCTCAACACCAGTTCTGTTTTAGTGAGTTCACGAGCATGTAGATGTTTGGGACTGCAGCGGGGAGGACAGGAGGGGAAACTATGCCAGCGTTAGTCTTCCTGTGGTTTACCTGAGCTCGGAGTGATGGCTGAATTAGAACACTGCGTCTCCCCGTCTAAAAGGAATCTGCAGCGACAGGCTAGCTAGCATTCAGCACTACCTGTTAGACGAGAGGATTTCGTAGACATTTCCTATACCAAACGTTTCATTAATAAAAATACACCTGAATTCTCTTTATGTACAACAGAAAAGAAACATTTTCACCTGCATATTCAAGATTCATTTTAATATTAGGTATAGATTTTCTGTATTAGAAATATCACTATGTTCTGAAATGAGGAACTAATAATGATCATTTCACCCATAAATCATTGAAGTACAATATTTACATATATTACAGAGCCCATTTAATCTGAAACAATATTAAAATAAATGTTCAATAGATACAAAGGGTTTTTTTTAATTCTATTTATATATATATCAACCTTGTCAAGGAGTCCTTACACACTCCAAAAATGTAAAGCCATTCTCCTCTAACAAACTATTAAGTGCAAACAATTTTTTTTCCATATAAAAAACTATGATTGCAGCATCCAGCGTTGAGACAGAGAGCGTTAACAAGCCGTTTCCCCAAGCGCTTCCAAGGCTGTGTTCCACCGTCGTGAATTCAAAAATGGGAGGAAAACAAACAAATAGTGAAAGAAAATTTGTGCAAAATACACTCTTAAGTGTGATACCTTGGATTAAAATATCTGTAAAGGAAGTAGAACGCAGCCTCTCTGTCGAGCAGGTGTTCTGAGGACCGCGGATGCACAAGGAATCACCCAGGAGGTGGAAAATGAAAGAGACTTGGCTTTGGGGATATGCTGCTGCTCTGAAACGATCCCTCATGTTATTCCCTTTATCTGTGAATATTTTAAATACACGAGGAATCAAACCCACACGAAAAGGTCAGGCGGAGGCATCGTCATAATGCGTACACCATGTCTAGTCTTTGAAGATCTACAGGCACAAAAGATTGGGAATTTTCAGACTACACACGATTTGATATGACCATTATAGGCGCAACAAAGAGCCAGTCGGACCCTCCCATGAACCTCCTGGATGATTTAAAGCTCGCCTTCCTCTTACTTCCAATAGCACCCTTTTAATCCCCAGACAAAAAGGGGTCAAGTTTCTAAACCCTGGCTTGGCCAACATCGTAACATGAGCAGTGACACAAAGAGAGCATCTGGGAGGCTGTAGTGATGAGAATGAAGGTGACACTGGAGGACATGTGGTGTGTGACAGTGTGTGAAGAAGCGCTGCGGGGCCTTGGCCTTGGTCATCCCCGTCTCTGTTGCATGGAGCTGTCATTAGCAGCACCAGCACTGGGGCTATACTACTGTTCCACTGGGGGAGTTGGCTGGGTTGTTTTGAGATGATAGCAATCCCTGTGGAGAGACAGATAACACACATTGATAACACACAGTGAATGCAACACAAGAGGCAGAATAGTGAGGCCGTGAGGTTTACTGTTAGATAGGATGCTGTGGGTTTAGTGTGAAATAACCAAAACAAACAGAAAAATAAAAAACCTGCGGCTGCACAGAGTGGCACTAGCAGCTTCTCAGAAAACAATGAGAGGTGTCACATGACAGTATCCTCAAGAGGCCTGTCACTCACCACTTTCCCAGGCCTAGCCCATGTGCAAACGAAACCCTCCTGACAGGCTGTTACCAGACAGTCCTCCAGGAAGATTAGCACAGTGAGTCTTTCGTGAGCGATCTTCTTGCACACCAGCGGCTCCAGCAGCGGCACCTCCTCCATGCGCGGACACAGCATCGTGCCCAGAGTCTTAGCCGCGTCGGCTTTTGCCGTCCGTGACGAGCTGAGCTGGTTCAGCTTGTCGCTGCTCTTGCTGCTGATGTGGCCCATGCTGTGGTTTCGCTTGTGGTCCTTCTCGTGCCGCTCCTTGCGTGAGTCATGCAGCGACAGCGTTGCAAACTTGCTCACGCTGGTGGCGATGAAAGCGCTGTCGATGATGCTGTTGCCCTTGGTGCTGCTGCTGTTGCTGCTGCTGCCTGTGTGACTGTTGGGGGTGCTGCTCCCTGCTGGATTGGAGGAGTGAGGCAAGCTGTTGGACCGCGGCAGGGTGTTGGGCAGGGAGTTAGGAGGGTTGCCACTGGTGCTACTATTGCTCACATTGTCTTTACCGTTGGTGCCGCTGGAGTTTGTGGTGGTGGTGGTTGATACAGTAGTCGTCGTTTGTCCAGTGGCTGGAGGGCTTGCGGCACTCATAACATTAGTATGAGTCCTAGTGCGCGACAAAGGGAGGTGAGGAAAGAGAATGTCCTCCGTCAGGTCCCACAGACACAGCTGGGTGTCCTGTCCCACCGAGCCGAACCTGTAGGTCACACTAACAGGCCGGCTATCTGTAGAGTTTCTCTTAGAGAGCCGAGAGTGAGAGCTGTTCGCTCTGTCTCTGCCTGCACCAAAGTGAATCTGCTCGTGGAAGTCCTCGTCGCTGCCGCTGAACTCGGCAGGCGGATCCCCGTCCTCCACGCTGGTGGTGCAGTGGTCAAACGCCACCACACTCACCCACGACTTGTGGCCGTGGCCCCGCGCGATGACTCTGCAGTCCAAAAACGACCACACCGTCACCAGGTCGTCCTCCCCTCCCGCCACAATATACCGTCCATCAGGGCTCCAGCATACGCACAGCAAGCCACCAAAGTAGCTCTTCATTTTTCCGTGGAGCTCCGCGGCGTCGAAACCGAACACCCGCAGGAAGCCGTCCTGACTTGCGCAAGCCAGAAACTTGCCATCGGGGGAGAAGGCGAACTCATTGAGCGCCCCTTCACCAACTGTCCAACGCAGTAACGGGTTACGAGCCGATTTACTCTTGCAGGTGTGCACAGCGTAGTTTTCACCCTGCTTCAGGAGCTGGTAGTGAGGTGCCGTGGTGCCACAGGTGTTTTCCACGTTGTACAGGTACATGCTGCCGCTGGAGTGAGCCACCAGAAACAGACTTTCTGAACCAGGAACCCATCGCACACACGTTACTCTGGACTTGTCTATAAGTCTCTGCAGGAAGAAACAAGACAAAGACAAGGAGACCGGTCAGCTAGTTACTTCATTCTTGAATTACTCATGGACTCAGTGGACTAAACAGAACATAATACATGCATGACTGAATATCTAGTTCATTTCAAGAGACTGACTTCAAAACAAAAGGCAGTTTTCCACAGCAGGAAGTCCAGGCAGACATGAAATATCGTGACTGTTTACACCAACAGCCCCACTATCCACACTTGTAGCCTTTTTGTTTCTATTGCAGTGTAGAATCTGTGATGTTAAGGGCACCCAAAACAACAAAAAATAGCAGTTAGCAGATGTAACTCCACTATGAAAAATCAAAGAACGGAGGTTTTATATTTCAGATTAAATGGTGAAAATAGGTAGGGAAACTTCTACTTAATGATGTCCTCGAGGGGACTGAAAAATGCTTGGTTTACCTCTCAGAGTTTGATTAATTAGTGCTGCCTTCTCTACATTTAACCAGCTATCATTGAGATCCACACAGTAGTTCTTCAGGGCCAGTCACAAGTTTCTCCCTCCAGTGTTAATTTCGTTGACGAAGACTATGATGAAAAATATTCGTCAACGAATCTTTTTCACAAACAAAAACTGAATAAACACTAAGTATCAAGTCAGACATGAAGACAAAGACTGTGGCCAAATATAACTGACACTTTAGTCAATGAACTAAAATGAGATAAAAATGTTAGGGCAGGACGAGTGGAGAAGAGAAACCCCCATTTTCCGCTAAACTTGGAATAAAATAAAAGCTAAAGGACCTCTGAGCTCTATTGATTAGAAAATTGATTAAAAAAGCCATGGTCATGTTTTTGACATTAAGAACAAAATAAAATACATGTTTTGTATTACAAAAGTTAAATCTGTGTCTGTATGGCATATTCAAATCTTAATATCATTCCATAACAGACTTATGGATATTTCCAATGACTGGATATTCTGGAAAAACATTTAGTCCACTGAGTCCACTGTGGATTTACATGACTAAAATCTGCTAATATTTGGTCGACTAAAACTCGACTCAGACTAAAATCCTTCTGATGTTTAGTCAACTAGAACTAGACTACGAGTAAAAGGTTTCCGATGACTAAAATATGACTAAAACTAAATGGTGTGTTATTCAAAAGATTAAGACTAAATCAGAATTTGCTGTCGAAATTAACACTGTCTCCCTCAAAGCAGGTACTTTTTTCTCCCCTATTAACATCACTGAAAGAGGCTCTATCTGTGCATTTTTTGGTGGAAGGAAAACACAAAGTTCCTGCTGTGAAAAACGCCCTAACGTTGACTGGAACCCACCTCCTCGTTGAAGAGTTTGCTGGTTTCCTTCTTTATCGGGTCTATGAGTTGCACCTGTCCTGCTGAGAAGCCCACCAGCAGGGAGACGCTCTCCGCTGTGGCTGTGAGTGGGTTGAAGTCATGGCATGTAGGCTGCGTTCCTTTGTATATCCTCTTGTCTATGGGCTTACTAAGATCGGCAGCCTGGAACGAGAACAAACACACAGAGTTGACCACATTTAAAGGATAAAGTGTCGTATTTTACTTCAACAAATTGTCTTCTTGACCTCAAAACTCCAACGTTGTGAGAAGCAGAAAGTCCATAGCCAGAAATAGAGATAAAGAACAACAAAGACTGACATTTGTGACAGCTTCATCACTGCAACTCTGTTTTGGTCTATTGTGGTGCATTAAAGGGCCCTGACAGAAAGCTCTGGGGTTGTAACTATAAAGGCATCAGTGCTGTCAAAGGAAAAAATAAGGATCTTTGACTGACTGTGACATTTCAAGCGCTGCTGGCAACCAGCCTATGTGACTAAAAGTCACACCAGCGTCACAAGCAAGAAGGAGCTCAAAAATAAATCTAAAGAGTGATATATACCAACACCCAGGACTCATTCAATCTTTCTTTTCTCCGTCCAGTTAGAAACAGATGCATACTACCAGCCAAGTTCAGCTCTCAATGAAAAATTCACACACTCATCACAACCTCAAACACAAACTAACACGCTGCGTCTAGACTCCTGTTTGCGCAACAGTTAAAGTCCGAAGCTAAACTCAGTGGGGAAGTCTTCCCACCTGTTGAGATGAGAGTCCACAGCTTGTGCAATAATCCACTTCAACAATCAGGAAGCTTCAGTAGTTCTGCTTTGACTTTCATCGAACAGATTAACAGCCTCCCCTTGGACTCTCATTCACCCTCACATGCAGAGAAGCCTCAGATGTAAAGAGACCACACTGGCTCTTTATTTCACGCCAAACCATGCACACTTTTACTCCCTTTGTTGTCAACAGACCAATTTCAAACATTGCAACGGAGGAAAATCTGCATATAATGGTGACATGTGATTGAAAAGCTGTAGAGTTCAGGTAGACTGGTAGGTCAAAATTCTCTCATTTGATCAAATTCTCATGGGTGAGACCGTCACCAGTGTTCATTTCATAAGCAGAAAAGTGTGACAGAGAATTCATCGATTATTTTTGTTGGTGGGAGGAACAGACTTCTTGTGAAGTTTGAAGGTGCAAACGGAGATGATCATTAAATCAGGAGACAGTTTGGTCCAAATGACTTACTGTTCTTTAATCTTCAACCATGTTTCCTGTTTTCATTCTTTAAATTACAATAAAATGCTTCACTGCACCAAAACAAAAAAAAAATCCTCTAAAATCAACAGATCAACTCAATGACCTGACTTACTGCAGTTTTTCAGAACTTTCAACCTCATCTCAGCAGATAAAAATACACAACTAAAGGTTTGCTTGGTGGGGTTTCCTGGAGCTTTTGGTTGCACCTCATGGTCCTCCTCAGTGGATCATTAAAACATGTTATCTAAATGTCTGCCTACTGGCTTTTTCCCCCCCAGAACTTTCAACTACATCTCAGGACATAACATTAAGTTAAATACATTTCTATTTTAAGGCTTTCTAAGTAGGTTTTTCTGGAGTGTTCTGTAAAGCATCTTGAGGCAATTTGAATTGTAACTGGCGCAACATAAATAAAATTGACTTGAATGTAGTTCTATTTTCAGAAATGGTATAAATATGAGCAGGTGCACGCTGGTCTGCTGGTCAAATGATTTAATATGCTGCAAATACTAGCCGCTCATGTTTATTTATGGTTCAATTAGGCTAATAAGGCTGCAAGTAGAGTGCTTTCAGTGTACCGTGGAACATTTAGTTAATCAAGAGCAATTTATTTTTTCCCATGACCAATCAGTTGGTTGAAAAATGGGTACAATTTCAGCTCAAGTTAACTGAGATGAACATTACTGAATTAATTCTGCTACAGAAGAAGAAACGGACTTCAAAATAATATCACTTTATAAGGCCAATATTTGCATATTTCGACTTTTACATTATAGGGGGGAAAAATCAATCACATTATGCTGTAAAAGTAGCAATTATAGCATTTCTTTTCCACTGCAATATGTAGAAAAATGTTGATGTGATTTTTGCTGGCATCTGTACTAAACAATGCTAAGATTAGAAAGGTATTTTGTACCACATTTTACCTTTATTACACAATTGCAGTTCCTGTAATTAGGAAGTTGTGTCCTCGTACACGAATGCACAGCAACTTTAAATACATCTACATCATGTACTTAAATCACAGTCTCTGGTTCATTTTAGTCGAAGCTGAAAGAAAATGGGATCTAAAATAACCAACTATTGCTCCTGAATGTTCTTATTGGTAGTTTGCCATGGAAAAATAACAAGAGTTCTCATAGTGAGTGTGGGCTGCTCCTATCCTGTGTTTTCAGAGGCTGCTCCAGGGACAAAGACATCATCAGCATGATCACCACTGTCACAGTCACCATCCCTGTTTAACCAAACGTGGCTCGCTGCGGTGACCTCATCGCTGCATGCAACCTAGCAGTGGATCACACTGCATCACATCTGACAGGAGAGCGCACACACCATTACGTCACGAGTAACAAACACTCCTCACTTCCAAGAAAATAGCTTACGAAGTGAACACCAGTGGCCTTGTTGGGCCTGAGACGTCTGAGGCTGTAGCCCTGAATGTTGAATGAAAAATCAAAGATCTGAAAAATGTTTTTGTTTGTGTGTTTTTAAAAGTAGAAATAATTAAATAAAATAATAAATAATTAAATAAAATAAAATAGCCCTGGGTCTATTCATCTGTCATTCTATCATGCATAAAAAGCCTGAAAAAATAATATCAAATAATTGAGCAAAAAATGTTGGGGCATTATTTTGCTGTTCAGAGAAGCAAACAAAAGTCAAAACATGACAGAATAACACAGATTTTGCAGTTTCAAAATCCTGCAGCGGTCACATTATCGAGCTTATTGGCATTTCCTCTTTACGACATCACTTCTCTAATTTTTAAGTAGTTATCAAAACATGGCAACAGATAGAGTAATAATGATTGCTGTAGTAAGCATTATATTTTATGGGACTTTGTGTGGAAAGTATTTTTATTGCATCTCTATTCCTGGACCATTTAAAGGGCCAGTCATCCACATTATGAATTAATAAAATTCATGAAAATAAGCATTTTTATGCACAATTCCGAGGCACGCAGTTTGACAATCACTGCTGTCGCTCTCCTGTACTATGACTGAACGATTTAAGGAAAAAAATCTGATTGTAATTTTTCAAAACAGACAGCGCAATGTGATTATGTGATTTGATTTGTGATGTGCTTTTGAAAAGTCAAACTTCTTAACAATACTCAAAGTGTAATTGATTTTAAACCTTATGAATTATTACCACGAGACTGTCACACAAGGGGGATGGCACAAATTTGTAAAACCACTGACATGACAGTTTAAACTAAAGCTGCAAGACTGCATGTGAGTGCGTCTGCATGAAAAATAAGGAAGAAGAAATCCTTTTTTTAAAGTCAAAAAAGAGTTTGGAACTGCTTTCATGGCGTGTAACACTGGCAAAGCCATCTAAAATAGTTTTCTAGATGGTATTCAGATTACGCTTTTCACTTATTACACAGAGCTCTGCGTCACTGATTTTAAATGGTCAAATAATTGTTTTTTGTGTTGCCTTGTATGGAAGTAAAAGCTGCCAACACAGCTGATGGAGAACCTGTTTTCGGTCAGCATTGCCCTTTTCATAGCGGAGATATTTCCTTACAACTGACATTGCATTTCTTTTAGCAACCAGGTCTCGGTTTTTAGTGGACAGATTATGTTCATTTTGTCATCTTAATCTATCAGATCAGTGTGTCTTTCAGCGTTTCTGTACTCTGCTTCACTGGAATCACTTTGCACATGCAAAGCCGCACGTCAATAAACTCTGTATCTTGACAACAAAGTTCAAAACCCTAAAAAAAAAAAACTTAAGTCAGCGTAAATGATGTTCGATCAGATTAACCTCTTTGGTAGATTGGTTCTGAAAAAATTGGAAAGTTTTTAGCATTAAGCTTAAAACAAAGTTGAAAAATGATGTGTTTGAGTGAACTGGCCTTATATCACATCGTAATTTGTGATCCTGATGCTGAAATGATATATTGACACTGATCCTAGCAGACATGTAAACTTGGAAAGCATGAATTGGCCTTAATGCAAGACATACAGCTGGAGATCCACTGGGCTCACTGTCATATTAATGTGGAATGTGGGGTAGAAAGCACAAAGTGAAACTAAGATTACCTAAGTTTGCTAGTGTTTTGCAGTGTCTCTGTTCCATTTTCACTTTGCAGTGCAATCACTTGAAAATTCAGCAATTATCAGGTTAAAATCAAGAGACTTGCAGGCTGGGTTGAGCCTTTAATGTGTCAGAATGCAACAACAAAGCTTCTGCTAGTGAACACTGTTGACAACCTGCCACTCATTGTGCATGAAGCTTCAGTTACCATGTAAAGAAACGAGAATAAACAAACATAATATGACATGATATGACAAGCCTTTTCCTGGCGTCATCCGGCTCACTGGGATATCTCATGTCACAGCTTGTCACCGGCTCAGAACTCAAACAACTGGCGGTCTGTGAGAGGCCAAAACAACTGTGGCGATGTTAGCCGAGAATGCTAATTAGTCCCTAACTCAGCCAGGTCTGCTACATGGCCTGGTCTGGACAATCTGCGCACTTCAATGACAGCAGCTCACACAATTGACAGCGCGCCTGAGACACGTTATAAGCCGCCGAAACACCGAGCCGCTCCCGAGCAGCGGTGCCTCGGTCTCCGCGATCAATACTGTTTACCTTCCTCACGCCTTTGTAGATATAAAAGTAGAGTTCCCGGCCCACATTGAAACAGATCCTGTCGCCGTTGCCGGACTGGTCGTTTACGTTGACGAAGGAGACCTTGACGGGGTTGGAGCCCTGCGAGTTGAAAGGCACCCGGTTCGGGCGGCTGTATTCGGAGTGAGTGAGGAGTTTGTAGACGCCTTCTCGTGTGGTGAACTGAGTTTTAATTTCGTTCATCTCCTTCCCTCCTCCCTCCGCCGCCATCTTGGAAATTGGCGTTCATCCTTGTCCCAGCCCCGGATGTTAGTCACTGCGCATGCGTTGGATCGTTGGCGTCCAGCAGTCATGCGTACAGAGAAATAAAAAGACAACTCGAAATAAACGCTAGTTGAAAAAATGATCACGATTACATATTTAACCTCCTAGGACTTGATATGTAGACATCATTTTTATTTTCAAAAAGAGCGTATTGTTCAGAATAATGATTATAATAAAAATTAAAACAACAGCAATATAAATATAATATTAATATAATAAAATATAATAAACACAATAATCAGACATTAGATATTTTCCGATTATTATTTTTAATGGTTACTTCTTATTCCAAATAATTAGATAAAATCTAAAATGCAAGTTCAATCAAAGCTTGAGTCTTAAGAGGTTAGCTTCAGTCCATACTGATAAATGTTAATAATTTTTAATGACTTATTTTAAATAAACATCAGGAGAAAAAATGGCTTATACAGGTTTATTAGCCACTTTAGCCTATTTATCATGGTGCACAGGTGATAATTTTAATATGGGCAATGAAAAACACAAAATAAAAACCAATATATTTACACACATTAAAAAATAGCATAAAAGAATCACATGTTAAAGGCTGTGGCCTGTTGAGACCAGTGGTTGCCTTTAAGTTTTGCAGTCTAAAAGCAATCCAGTCTCCCACTATTGTCACCTGAACAGCAAACTTGATGTTGAGGGAAGAGGCTGATGTTGGGTCTGCATCAGTGAAACAAGGTCCAGTCCAACCACTCAGAACCCTAACCTCAATGCACATTCAAACCTAAATCTGGGCTTAACATGTTTTCTTTCTTTAATGTGTATGAAGGTGAAATGATTCCTTTGTGCTTATCTATTACTCAGCCAAGGAACGCGGCAAAGTTATGTGACGATCGGCATGCTCTTGTCCCTTTGTTAATCTGTGAATATGTCTGTCTGTCCATGCACAACATTACTCCAAAACAGAGAAAGGAATTGGGTGAAATTTTCAGGGAAGGTCAGAATTGACACAGGGACCAGTTGATTAGATTTTGGCAGTGATGCAAATTATATTCTGGATCCACAGATTTATTAGAGATTACTGTGTCATTGTGAGATAGCATCACAATGTCACTTTAACTATGACAACAAGTGAACGCTACGTCAGCTGCCTGCTGGTGATAACATTATTGTGATCCTACTACAAATCTACCACTGCGGACTGATTGGAACTTATCACTCGGAAATTATACAGGGAACAACTGATTAAATTGTGGGCGTGTTTCTGAATCCCATCAGTTCCTGCTGCCTGCTACATATTTGGGTCACATGATTCAGTATCTGTCCATGACGTAAACATGCATATGCTCAGCGCAAGGCTTTTTGTGTGTGTGGATACATCTATATTAAATGGCCACATTCTATGTTGCTGTTATTTCTGCCATAAATTCTTTCAAGATTTAAGAAATTATACGACTGAGCAGTGCTTTTCTTGTTTATTTTTTGTGTACATTTGTTTATTTGTACAAGTTTTTCATGTAAAGCCACTCCTAAACCTAAAACAAATAGACTTTGACTGATAAAAACATGTACATTTTGACTATTTCTATATGAAAACAGATACATTGTGTCTCAACACCTTTCAATGGCAATAACAGAAAATCTTTGACTCATTTTGCAGTTGGTCAGAAATGCTTTGTTGCATGTGGTTGAGGGTGGTTATGCAGTGAAAATACACCTTTGTGGGAGCAGCCTCCATAAAGCAACAGTTCCACAAAAACAGCATGAGTGTAAAAACCTGCTTTAAACACAACAAATGAAAATACAATATTCATGTACGGTTAGACAAATTGAATCTCTTTCAAACAACAATGTTTTTCTGTTCCCAAAACAACATTATAATCATGTCATGGTAACATGCAGAACAATATTAAATCTGAAATAATAGCGAGAAAATATGCACTAGTCTCATATTGTAATATATGTGGAATTAATTGCAAAATTAGCTTATTTGAAGAACTTAGAGTCCTAATAATACTATAACATATTCTTAGTAGATTCTGTTCAAGGTAAAATAATCAATGGAGACATAAAAAATGCAAAGTTCTGGACAGACTGAGATGGGGATTAATCCAATAAATAAAGTGATTATCTCATAATATCATCTAACTTCCAGAAAAAAATTATTTCTGTATCATTATCTCCCAAAGCACTGACTGACCATTTTATTATTGAAACATATTTAAACTGTGAGGAATCTGACTTCTCTGTTTCACTGAATATCATCTTACAGTGATTGCGACAGCGTAACATGTTCCTCAGGTACATGGATAGTCAGAATCTAGTAGCTTCTGGTATCAGCTGGAAACGTTTCGATTACATAACAGATCTGAAAGTGTGACACACTGCCATCCTCTGGTGAGACGGAGGCATTAACGCCCACGTTGAACCTAAGACTTCCACAGTAGTCTTCTGCCCTACACATGCTTAAGTTTGACCTTTAGAAATTTTCTGCAATTCTGGGGTGTATCCACCTCTCCTGATGCTTCATAAATGCACTGCATGTTTAGTATAGATATAATGATGTGTAAATATGACAGCATTCCATTGGTTTCCTGTCCAGCCTTCTCACACCTGTGAGCCAGAATTTCTGCTTGACTGACACAGTGTAAAGCCAGTCCAGTCACATTTTTGTTAACTCAGAAATACTGTCATAAGATCAGTTCTACATTTCATGACACTGAATAATGCTCGATACATTACTGCAGTGCATGTCCAGATTGTACGGTATGTTTTGGCCCACGCTGCTTCAAGAACAATCCAGTTTTAACATCATGTTAATAGTCTGAACCCCAGAGTAGGGCCTATATGGCCAAACTATTGAATCTATACTGTCCCTCGTATTGTCTCTGTGAACCATAGAAAGGCAAATATCCCACAAAATAAGCAATAATTTAACAACAAGACATTTCATGGTCACTGATTCTGTTTGCAAACACAATTGACCAATGATAGCATTCAGATGCAACTGAAAGGTCCAGAAAGTTCTAGTAAGTGGACTGTGTTCGGAGTTTTATTTTTTGGGTACGATAATAAAGTAAAGAAAACAGTAAATGAAAGTGTGGTAAAAACTCTAAAAGACAAAGTTCATGTTAGTTCAGTTTTATTTATATAGCAACAATTCACAGCAGAAGTCACCTCAGGTCTAAATCTTACGGTATCATATTACCAATTACCATTATCAATCAATCAAATAGACTTTATTTAGAGGTAAATACACCTTGAAGCGCTTTGTGGATAAATGATTGTGTTATTTATTATAAAGACAAACCATGTGTTTCTTTTCCCAGTGAGTCTTTTAATTGGCATATTGACTTTTCTGAGATGCACATGAGTTACAATGATCAGTGCAGCTGCTAAAATAGGCAAAATCTCAAGATTCACTCCAATCTGTCATGCCAAAAAAGACATAGGCCTGCTATCCATAGGAAGCTCTGTTGAATTCCTCCTGTGTCCAACTCCACAGCAGCTGATAGCAACAGTAATGCACAACTGTGAAGCTTAAATGGGGGGGGGGGGCTATCAGGAAATCTCTCGATGTGAGTGACAGACACTCCTTGTGACTCTGTAGCCCTATAAGGGCACATAAACCTTAGGGCTCTGGTGTCGAACTCGCCACCCCTTCTGGGCCTTTCCTTCGCGGGCACCCTCCCCTCACTGTAGTGAACGTATCTTCTGGAAGCTTCTGAATGGGGGCTTCGAGTAACCACCCCAGAAGTATAAAAAGACGCTGGCATGCTGTGGGGGCTGCATAGAGCCAAACGGCACTCAGGGTACTGCCCTCAGCAGCAGCAGTGAAGCACATTTGGAGCTCTTCAAGAAAAGAAGAGAAGCTCTGAGATTCATTTAACCATTTTCTACAAGAAGTGACAGAAGACAAAGATCAGACTCAAGGTAAGACTGGAAAAAATTTTAGTGGTTTTTGCAGAACAAAGGAAAACTTTACAGGACATGAGGTGCTTAAAGAACAATAAGAATAACTTACAAAATAACTACACAAAGACAAAGTGACTCATGTTTAGTATCATTTTTTAGTAGAATGGCAGAATAGCCTGTTCTTTACCACCAGGACCTTAATGATACTGTAACACAGACGAAGCACATGGCAGGAGGGGTGACCCTGAGAATGGGAGCAATGGCAGATGAGCAGGAAAACCAGCTGGCGCAAATGGGAGATGCAGCAAATTCATATTATATTACAATAAAATCACAATCCTAAAGGCAGTGTTTAAACATGAGTCAGCTTTCGTCGTCTATTTGAAGGCCCCACTGAACAAATGTTAGTACAAGGCCAAATAATTTAGTGCTAAATACATGCCTCACACATGAAACGGTTAAAAGATCTGGTGAAAAAACAAAGTGAGTTATTTTTTTCATGTTTTAATTGCAAACTACTATTCATTCCTTTAACTAAATCGTGTGAAATGACACATGCTGAAGCCACTGGGGGCTGGGAGAGCATCAGAGCTCCACCCATTCTCCAAATGCCAAGTCTTTGATTGACAGAAGGAACATGTGGTCATCAGCCATCACTGCCCCCCTTAAGCCATGTGGCTGTCCTAGCAAGAAGGAGATTTACACTTTAAGATGAAGAAAATCCAAACTGCATAGCAAATAAAAAGAGAATACAAACATGCATCAAATTATAAAACATAACATAATATGTGCTTTATTTTAGATGCCTGAGAAAGCTGGACACGTTATGGAGGAGGAGGTGGAGACCTTTGCCTTCCAGGCTGAGATCGCTCAGCTTATGTCTCTGATCATCAACACTTTCTATTCAAACAAAGAGATCTTCCTCAGAGAGCTTATTTCCAACTCCTCAGATGTAAGTAAAGTCAACACTTTGACACCATATGATCTCTCTCTTTAAAAAAAAAAGCATTCCTAATGGTTACACAAACATTTTATCCCCCTCTGGACAGGCCTTGGACAAAATCAGATATGAAAGCTTGACAGATCCTAGCAGACTTGAATCCTGCAAGGACCTGAAGATTGAAATCCTGCCTGATCTGCACGCTCGCACCCTGACCCTGATCGACACAGGTATTGGCATGACCAAGGCCGATCTGATCAACAACCTCGGCACTATCGCCAAATCTGGCACCAAGGCTTTTATGGAGGCTCTGCAGGCTGGGGCAGACATCTCCATGATCGGTCAGTTCGGTGTGGGTTTCTACTCCGCCTACTTGGTGGCTGAGAAGGTGACTGTCATCACCAAGCACAACGATGACGAGCAATACATCTGGGAGTCTGCAGCTGGAGGCTCATTCACAGTCAGACCTGACACCGGTACATTTCCTATTACTCTAATCGATAATTTCTGTATGAATATATTTGATTCAGTACCTGACACTGCTCCTTTGTTGAATTGATTGCCACTTTTAGGAGAGTCTATTGGCAGAGGCACCAAAGTGATCCTTCACCTCAAAGAAGATCAGACAGAGTACTGCGAGGAGAAACGTATCAAGGAAGTCGTGAAGAAGCACTCACAGTTCATTGGCTACCCTATTACACTCTTTGTAAGTTTATAATAAGTAACAATAGCAAGTAATTCCCAAGATTAAAAAAATCTTCTGATGGTACAGTAGAACCAAAACTCACAACCATTTTCTTATATTCAAGGTAGAGAAGACAAGAGAGAAAGAGGTAGATCTTGATGAGGGAGAAAAGGAAGAGGAGGTTGAGAAAGACGCTGCTGCGGACAAGGACAAACCCAAGATCGAGGATGTCGGCTCCGATGAGGACGAAGATTCAAAGGACGGCAAGAACAAGAGGAAGAAGAAGGTCAAGGAGAAGTACATTGACGCTCAGGAGCTCAACAAGACCAAGCCCATCTGGACCCGTAACCCAGACGACATTACTAATGAAGAGTACGGAGAGTTCTACAAGAGCCTCACCAATGACTGGGAGGACCACCTGGCTGTCAAGGTGAGCAAAAATCCATCAATATATATACTAAAACAACAAGTTCCTGAGCTGAGTTCTTTTGAGTTAACAAAATGTCCAATGCCAATGTCCCCGCAGCATTTCTCAGTGGAGGGTCAACTGGAGTTCCGTGCTTTGCTGTTTGTGCCCAGAAGAGCTGCATTTGACCTCTTTGAAAACAAGAAAAAGAGAAACAACATCAAGCTTTATGTGCGCAGAGTCTTCATCATGGACAACTGCGAGGAGCTGATCCCAGAATATCTCAGTAAGTAACACATTATTAATCCTTTCTGAGATGTCAATAGCCTGTAATTCATAATCACTGTCTTGTAAAATCAGAAATTCAGTGGTTCACTGAGCAGTTCTTACCTTCTCTATGTAGATTTCATCAAGGGTGTGGTGGACTCTGAGGATCTGCCCCTGAACATCTCCAGAGAGATGTTGCAGCAGAGCAAGATCCTGAAGGTCATCCGCAAGAACCTGGTCAAGAAATGCCTGGAACTTTTCACAGAGCTGTCCGAGGACAAGGACAACTACAAGAAGTACTACGAGCAGTTCTCCAAGAACATCAAGGTACGCTAATCCATCTAAATTAAGTTCTTTAATCTCAAATCTTCAGATGATACATGCAGGTTTAATTCAGAATCATGAAGTAACACATCATTTTATGTTTCAGCTTGGCATCCATGAAGACTCCCAGAACAGAAAGAAGCTGTCTGAGCTGCTGCGATATTACACCTCAGCCTCTGGAGATGAGATGGTTTCCTTGAAGGACTACGTCTCTCGCATGAAGGATAACCAGAAGCACATCTACTACATCACCGGTAACTTTTTGGACTACCATTCTTGTAGTTTTCACTTTGATTTAAACTGGTTTATCTAAACAGCATTGATTAAATGAATTCAAAACAATTTTCAAAGGTGAGACCAAAGACCAAGTAGCCAACTCCGCCTTCGTGGAGCGCCTCCGCAAAGCCGGCCTCGAGGTCATCTACATGATTGAGCCCATTGATGAGTACTGTGTGCAGCAGCTGAAGGAATATGATGGCAAGAACTTGGTTTCAGTCACCAAGGAGGGCCTGGAGCTGCCCGAGGATGAGGAGGAGAAGAAGAAGCAGGATGAGCTCAAAAACAAGTTTGAGAACCTTTGCAAGATTATGAAGGACATCCTCGACAAAAAGATTGAGAAGGTAATCCCTCTCCTTGTGGAAATGTCATATGATTTTAAACAATATTCTGATAAAGTTGGTTTGACCATGTTCAACCATGATAATAACACTGAATTTAATTACTTACAGGTTGTAGTTTCCAATCGCTTGGTCGCTTCCCCCTGCTGCATTGTCACTAGCACCTACGGCTGGACGGCCAACATGGAGAGGATCATGAAGTCCCAGGCCCTGAGAGACAACTCCACCATGGGCTACATGACCGCCAAGAAGCACCTCGAGATCAACCCCTTGCACCCAATCATCGAGACCTTGAGGGTGAAGGCAGAGGCTGACAAGAACGACAAGGCTGTGAAAGACCTGGTCATCCTCCTGTTTGAGACCTCTCTGCTGTCCTCAGGATTCACACTGGAGGACCCACAGACACATGCCAATCGCATCTACAGAATGATCAAGCTTGGTCTTGGTAAGTTTGACTCTCCAAACATTACATGAATTAGTTTGTTTTATAGATCAATAAATGAAAGTATTTGAATGTTAATGAATGAACTCTTTTTCACAGGAATCGATGATGATGATTCTGCAGTTGAGGACCTCATTCAGCCCGCTGATGAAGATATGCCAGTGTTGGAAGGCGATGACGACACGTCAAGAATGGAGGAAGTTGACTAAAACACTTAGTAGACTATCTATAATTATATTTTTGTAAGTTATATTGCTTCTTCCAAATGGACTTCTCATTTCCACACAACTCCTCTTTCTAAATAGTATTACCTATTCAATATCTACAGGTAAACCTAATTAATGCAGACCATAGGGTGGCTTTATTCGATATAAATTGTATAAGCTGCTTCTATAAAACTACTGACAACCATTAAGAGTAATATAAAGTCACTGGAGATTTGACTTATGCCTCTTTTTGTAACATTTTTTATGAAAAGTATTCAAATTTGTAATAAAATATATTTAGAAAAAATAAATGCAGTCTTTCTTTTGTCTATTGCATGTTTAATTTGATCAATTTTGCTGATTCTTACAAAAAAAATCAAATTATCAATATACATTACTCACAGGGGAGCACAACACAGCTATAATAATAACTTATTTTAGGATTTATTCGCTTATTCCATTATGTTAATGGCTGTTCTGGAATTTTAATTGAACACCGTATGGTTCATTCCACTTCCTCACTCCCTGCTTAAGTGCCGCCCCTCTTTGCCATGATAGGGCAGAGAGGCGCGCATCCAACAGGATCGACAGCTGAGCGGACCTGTCAGAGACCTCAGTGGGGAAGATTCCAGATGGTTCTGGAAGCTCGGGTCAGGATTTCTCGAAGGCTCGGTAAGGCTACAAAAGCTTCACAGCCACCGTGTCTCTCCGGTGGAAACCATACTAGTCAGGCTGTGTCAGACTTCGCAACGACCTCCACGCTTCTCACTCCGGGGTGTTCGATTCACTGAGGACCAAGGTAAACGGACGGTATTTATATAGCATTACAGCTGCTGAAATAATTACTAATATCGGTTTGACATTCATGGTTAACGGTAGCTGATGTTAGCTTAGTTGTCTTAGCGTAGCTGCTTCCCATCGAAGCTAATATTTGATAACTTGTAGATGATGATTAAATATTCTAATATCCTTGCCTGCACAGAAATAGTGATGACTTTGGTGAAACTGGCGTTAAATGTTGATAACGTACTTGGTGTTATAAATATTGTTACATTACGGTAAGTATATGTTAATGATATTCATACTAAGGCTTATAACGGTCGTGAGATAGATTGCTCTTGGCATTTTAGCTCATCTCTCAACTTTTTGTCACACTATCTTGACATTCACTCCTCCCACATCCCCATACTTGGTACTATACTCATACTGGGGAGACACCAGCCACATGGCAATCAGAGTGCACTGATTAGGACGGATTTAAAGAACTTAATTAATTAAATTCCCTGCGCAAGAGGGATTTCTTTTCCCCCTCAGGTTTTCAGTGCATCCATTCAATGCAATATCAATGAGGCACAGGGCGATCATTCACAGATTCTCTTCAGATGCCCGAGAGGAGGAGCTTTGGATTCCTATGGAAACTGCTAGAGAGTTCTATATTCCTCTCTTGGTACGTTCTAGAAACTTGCATTTCATCCGGGAAACCGACAGGTGGAGGCATTTCAGCCGATACTCGTATGGAATTCAAGCCATGTGCTCCTCTCCAATCGATCAATTACCAAGGGTAACACTGTATGTACCTGGAGTGGCATGCAGTTATGGAATCTAAAATTACAAATTCTTCCTAACTCCTGAATAAAATCATACTTCTGCACTTAACCACGTGTACATTTCAATGTATTTGTGCCTCTCTGAAAAAGTTGCTTGAATGCAGAAGCCAGTGGATTTGTCTTATTTGCCAAAGATGGATTATAGAGCAGGTGGAGCAGTGAGCAGGGCTGTACAGTCTGTCACACCACCTGCCAGAACAAGCATTATATGCCCTTGCATAATATATCATATTGGTACTTTAAAAGTATTACAAATGGACTGATGTTAAAGAATTTTTTGACAATATCAAACACAGATGATATACAATATTTACTGTATAACTTAAAAGCCATGAGGCACGGATGCAACTAAATGGTAGGTGTTGAAAGTAACACATTGTGGTGTGTTGACGGTGCTGCAAATTCCAATATTTAGTAGGTATAGAGTCTGTTGGAGGCATTGATTTCACTATAAATTGTTTGTTGAGATTAATAGTGTGGTTAAGTCCATTACATAATATTAACAATCCTTAATAAGGATAAGGAGTAACTGGGACACATTACTTGTAGGGAATTGGCAGTGTTTGGTGCAGGTCTGCCAGTGTACTATGTTATTGTGTTGGAACTGAACACAAGATAGTATTATCTATGTAGATAAAATGCAGGGTTTTTTCTGCACAGTGTTTTTTTTTGGCTTTTAGCCATCACTTTAAGGGAAAATCACCAGTTCCAAAATATTAATCAATCCAGCTTTGTATGTTTGAGTTATTTAAGCATAATGAACATTTTTGTTGAAGAGGGTCAGAAGTAATGATAAAATGCGCAGATCTGTGTAAAATAAGGTAAGACAGACTTATTGCTTTCACGCTACACAGACTGATCATGCGTGTTGCCATGCAGTGTCTTCCCCCAAAAAGACCGCCCTTATCCTGGAAAAACCCTGAACTGCAAAGATGAAATTAAAACAAACTCATGGTCAAATTCAATGTTACGAAAGCATGCAACAACATTTTCTTGCAGCAGGTCAGTCAATTCTGTAATCTCTGGCAAATATTTGTGTGCCAGTGTACATTGTGCATTTATTTTGTGTGTACACGTGTAATCCATGAGACATCCTTTTCCTAAAAACCAATCAATTTGTGTGTCTCCTCTGCTTAGATGCCTGAATCACATGACCAACCGATGGAGGAGGAGGCTGAGACCTTTGCATTCCAGGCTGAGATCGCTCAGCTTATGTCCTTGATCATCAACACTTTCTATTCCAACAAAGAGATCTTCCTTAGAGAGCTTATCTCCAACTCCTCAGATGTAAGTTTGCCATAGTATTAGGCTGTGTTCCTAATATAAATGTGCTTATTGAGTTGAGTTGTTTTAAGGCGAGCATTCTTATATAATGTGGCTGTATAACAGCAATATGCTGATAGTTATCGAATCGAAAATGATTAATAGTAAAAACTGTGCATTTCTGTGAAAATATATTTGCTAATGGGGTTTTTTTGTTTTCTTCTGTCAGGCACTGGACAAAATCCGCTATGAGAGTCTCACTGACCCCTCCAAGCTGGACAGTGGCAAGGACCTCAAAATTGAAATCATTCCCAACAAAGAGGAACGCACCCTTACCTTGATCGACACTGGTATTGGCATGACCAAGGCCGATCTGATCAACAACCTGGGTACAATTGCCAAGTCTGGCACCAAGGCTTTCATGGAGGCTCTGCAGGCTGGAGCCGACATCTCCATGATTGGTCAGTTCGGTGTGGGGTTCTACTCTGCCTACCTGGTGGCTGAGAAGGTGACCGTCGTCACCAAGCACAACGATGACGAGCAGTATGCCTGGGAATCCTCTGCTGGAGGCTCATTCACAGTCAAAGTAGACAACTGTAAGTAATATAAACATAAAAGAAACAATGCTGTAGTTATTTAATGTATGATTACACTGACATGTTTTTTCTTCTATGTAGCTGAACCAATGGGGCGTGGAACTAAGGTGATCCTCCACCTGAAAGAAGACCAGACAGAATACCTTGAGGAGCGAAGGGTCAAAGAGATTGTGAAGAAGCACTCACAGTTCATTGGCTACCCCATCACACTCTTTGTAAGTACCAGGACTTTAAATTGCACAGAAGACTAGTCTTTAGAATACAGAACATTTATTTCACAAATGTATTGATGCGACAATGGAGCTTTAACAATTAGTTGTAAAATATTAAAGTAAACGCCAACTACTTTGATATTTCATTGATTTTACTGATTCTTAAGAAAACAAAATAATCATATTGTACCTCTTCAGTTTGAATATTTTCTAATTTCTTTCCTCCTGTGACTGTACATGTAATTGCTTTGAGTTAAGGGTCTTGCCTTTCACTTTGGGGAAAAAATGATTGACATTTTTCAAAGTTTTAAACTCAATTTTAATTGATTGATGAAGAAAATAATTGATAGATAAATCGATAGTGATACTAATTGTTAGTTATAGTCCAATTAAACAGGAATTTAATGTTTTTTTAATTGGACATCAAATGCCCAAAAATCTGCAAAAATCAACCTTTATTTATACCTATGACTTACTGTTTTTTTTCTTTTTTCCTTGAGGTGGAGAAGGAGCGTGACAAGGAGGTGAGTGACGATGAGGCAGAGGAGGAGGAGAAGGAAAAAGACAAGGATGAAGAAGAGAAGGATGAGGACAAGCCTGAGATTGAGGATGTTGGTTCAGACGAGGAGCATGACCATGACAAGTCAGACAAAAAGAAGAAGAAGAAGAAGATCAAGGAGAAGTACATCGATCAGGAGGAGCTGAACAAAACCAAACCCCTGTGGACCCGTAACCCAGACGACATCACTAATGAGGAGTACGGAGAGTTCTACAAGAGCCTCACCAATGACTGGGAGGACCACCTGGCTGTCAAGGTGAGCCTCTTAATACCTGTTGGTTGTTCGTATTGGATATTTTTTTATTTGTTTCAAGTATAATAATGACTTCAACCTATTTCCCTCACAGCACTTTTCAGTAGAAGGTCAGCTGGAATTCCGCGCCCTCCTCTTTGTGCCTCGTCGCGCCCCCTTCGACCTCTTTGAGAACAAGAAGAAGAAGAACAACATTAAGCTATACGTACGCAGGGTCTTTATCATGGACAACTGTGATGAGCTCATCCCTGAATATCTCAGTGAGTATTGATCCAAGTGTGAAATTTGTTACCAGCTCATTTGGTTTAAATAACAAACATATAATTATCGAAATGTTGATGTATTCTTGACCAAGTTATCTTTATCCTTCCTGTCAGATTTCATCAAGGGTGTGGTGGACTCTGAGGATCTGCCCCTGAACATCTCCAGGGAGATGCTGCAGCAGAGCAAGATCCTGAAGGTCATTCGCAAAAACCTGGTCAAGAAGTGCCTGGAACTTTTCACAGAGCTGTCCGAGGACAAGGACAACTACAAGAAGTACTACGAGCAGTTCTCCAAGAACATCAAGGTCAGTGTGTACGACCTTGCACAGCTGCAGGTTTTCTTTAATCTTGTCTCATTGAAAGTTTTGGCAGCCATCTTGTGTTAAATCCTTGAAATCTAGCAGGATAGATCTTCGAAATTAGCTTAATGTGTAAAGATGAACAACAAATGGGTTTTAGTTAACTATTACCTTTGCACCTCTGACCTTTTTACTCAGCAGCCATCTGTCTGATCCGCCAGCCATATTGTATGTAATGCAAAGCAGCTTTAAGCCCTCTATAGAGCGCCTTATGGCCATCTTTGTTTAAATTGAGGCCCTCATGATGTTACACCTAGTAGTTAGCTGTTAGTTTTTACATGTTATCGCGCTTCAAACACACTTAGTAAAGATAGTGAGGAGTACGTATTGCAAGTACCAGAACTACATGTCATCTCACTGTTTGAATGTTCTTGTTTTTCCAGCTTGGTATCCATGAGGACTCCCAGAACAGAAAGAAGCTGTCTGAGCTGCTGCGATATTACACCTCAGCCTCTGGAGATGAGATGGTTTCCTTGAAGGACTACGTCACACGTATGAAGGATAACCAGAAGCACATCTACTACATCACTGGTGAGGATTCTTTTTATCTTATCCATCAAGAAGCATCATAAATCTAGTGAGCTGAACTGTTCAACCTGCTGCTAAATAATAACCTGAATGTCCATCTGTATTTCAGGTGAAACTAAAGACCAGGTGGCCAACTCTGCCTTCGTGGAGCGCCTTCGCAAAGCCGGCCTAGAGGTCATCTACATGATCGAGCCCATTGATGAGTACTGTGTGCAGCAGCTGAAGGAGTTTGAGGGCAAAAACCTGGTGTCAGTTACCAAGGAGGGCCTGGAGCTGCCTGAGGATGAGGAGGAGAAGAAGAAGCAGGAGGAAAAGAAGGCTCAGTTTGAGAACCTCTGCAAGATCATGAAGGATATTTTGGAGAAGAAAGTGGAGAAGGTGAGAAGATGGAAAACTTAAACAGCATTTAAACAACCCATGAGGTGCTGAATTGCCATATTGTGTATATGATATCCTCAAAACTGTGTTAATTCTTTTTTTTTAGGTCACTGTTTCAAACCGTCTAGTCTCTTCCCCTTGCTGCATCGTCACCAGCACTTACGGTTGGACGGCTAACATGGAGAGGATCATGAAGGCCCAGGCTCTGAGGGACAACTCCACTATGGGATATATGGCTGCTAAAAAACACCTCGAGATCAACCCAGACCACCCCATCGTGGAGACTCTGAGGCAGAAGGCTGAGGCAGACAAGAACGACAAATCTGTGAAGGATCTGGTCATCCTCCTCTTTGAGACTGCCCTGCTGTCTTCAGGATTTACCCTGGACGACCCCCAGACCCACTCCAACCGCATCTACAGAATGATCAAACTGGGTCTTGGTGAGTATCTGTAAAGCTATAAAGCTGCTTGCAAAATATGGTTTATTGTGCATCATGTCTGCCAAGAAAATTACTGAACTGAGTCCTAATCTGCCTCTCTGCTCCTCCAGGTATCGATGAAGATGATCTGACATCAGATGAAACCACCTCAGCTCCCACTGAGGACATGCCTCCTCTGGAAGGGGACGATGATGACACGTCCAGGATGGAAGAGGTGGACTAAACCTGCTTCTACCTCCTGCTAGAGTTCAGAAGTAGAGTTATATAGAACTTCAAGTTTAATGTTGTAAATGAGCCTGGAACACCCTCCTCCCTTCCCCCGTTTAAGTCCTTTTTGACCGATGTCACTTTATTTCCAGTTACACTGACCACATGCAGGTCAGATTCATTCCTTCTAGGAGTTTACGTATTTTCAAATTGTTGCATTTTGTATCTTGAGTTATATCGATGCATTTGTTTTTGTATTTATTGACATTCCAAAGGTCTGGTCATTGTTCAAGATTGTGTGTTCTTACTTTATCTGTAAATAATATCAAAATTGATACTGTAATTTCAAACGATGGGATCCATAAAATAAAGGTTTACCATGTTAACAAGTAACATTTTGTTCGGTTTTATTGATGACTTTTATTTTTATGCTACTTTGTAATTTGGATGCACTACGTTACAAAGGAAAATACTATTGTGTTTTCTGCTCCACTACATTTGTATTACAGCTTAAGCTACACTATAAAACCGTGGTTATGTCAAATTAAACCAATTAACAGCATTCAAAATGAGTAAAATCCGTTCTCCCTCAGTCACAAAATAACTTAAAGCTTTTTTTAGTAGTTAAATGAAGTTTGAAATTGAACACATTAACTTGTATGTGTGTTATGTTTTTAAATTCGCAGTACTGCTACTTTTACTGAAGTAAAATATTTTAATACTTCTTCCAGCATTGGCTGCAGGTAAAAAAAAAAAAAAAGTTAAATCGCACAGATCAAGTGTCATTCTGTGTCAAAGCAGAATGACAAAATGGAAGTGAAAGGAAGAATACAGATGAACCTTAAGACTTGTTTTGGTGGAATTTGCAATTTCAATTTAACTGATGTCAGGATACATTAGCGGAGACTATTTTGATAGGTGTTTAGTCATAGTAACTCAGATATTCCAGTGTAAAACATTTCAACTGATTCAAAGTAATAGAATTTAAGATGAGGAGTATTTGGATTCTTTCGAGGATGTTTGATTTTTAGCTGTAAACTTGCAACTGGAGGAAATCAAACATTGTAGAAGAGACAGTAAAAGTCCAGTAGATGGCAGTAGAGCAACACAGCAACGGGAATTCTGCATTACAAAAGCTTCTCAATTATTCTAGAAAATTATAGCAGCGTCAAAGGAAGTATTCATATTTTTCAAACCAGCAGAGCAATGTAAAAATACTTCAATGCAAGTTGAAGTCCTGCAGGAAAAATGAGTAAATGTACATGGCAGCGCAATGTAGATAAAGTGCTGCAGTAAAGTCTTGGTTTAGTCCCTCTGACTGTTCAGATTTTTGCTTATGAAGCACAAATTTGTTTTCAATGTGTCTCTATTTTTTTCAAACTACTAGTTTCTCTTCAACTACTTATTAGTTTTAAAGGTTTACTTCACCCAAATAGTGCTTTCTCTTGGCATTTTTTACTTTCTATTATCAATTTGTGATGTTAAATGTTTACTCCATTTAAAATACTGTTTTCTGTCTTAACATTTATAGTTTTAAAAGAATTATTCCACCCAAAAAGTGCTTTGTAACTCAAAACTTACGGTTTTAAAGTATTACTCAACCCGAAATACTTTCTGACAAATGAGTTATGGCTTTAAATGTTTATTTCACCCAAAATACATTAGTTTATTCCACTAAAATAGTATGTTACTGTAATATACGAGACATGGTTTTTCATTGGTCTTTTTCTTGCCAGTGTTTGTGGGTGAGAAAAGGCTCGCTGTCCTTTCGAGAAAAGTTTTTTAAAAGGCTTTTTTCATCCAGATAGTACTTTCTGTCCAAGTACTTGCCATTTTTAAGTTTTATTCCACCCAAAATACTGCTTTATAAGAAAATAATTATGTCTTAAAGGTGTATTCCACTCATAATACTACCTTCCATTCAAGTACTTACAGTTTTAAAGGTTTTATTCCCACCAAATAGTAGTTTTTAACTAGCAAGGTGTGTTTATAGAGGTTTATTCCACCCAAGTAGCTAGAAACTTAGAAAGTATCTAACTCACAGGTTGCAGTTTTACAGGTTTATGACACAAAAATACAACAAGTTCTTATAGATTAAAAGGCATATTCCTCTCAAATAGTATTTTTAACTAATACGTTTTAATTTTAAAGGTTTATTCCACCCAGAACACTACATTCAGTTAAAGTTTTATTTTCTACTTAAAATAGTACATAGATATTTTAGCTAGCTGCCCATTGGACAAAAGCATTTATGATTTTAAAGATTTATTGCTTTTAATTAGCACTTTCTGTCCAAGTACTTGCAATTTTGAAGGTTTATTCCATCCAAAGAACTACGTCGTGTCCAAATACTTACTGTTTTTAAACGTTTACTCAACCTCAAATACTAATGTCCAAGTGCTAAAAACTGTACATAGTTCTTTGTTGCAAGTATCTGTGGGCTAAATCTACCTCCCCTTTGGAGTAAACAATGTTATCTAGCCTAGAAAAGACAGAGTAGAAGAAAAACAATGATACTTTACATACAGATTCATCTGCTGCTGCTGCCTCCTGTGCTGTAATTACCGCCTCCCGCCTTCAGGAGGTGCCCGCCGCCAAGCATGTCGCCCCGGTCAGCTGACTGACAGCAGCCAATCAGAGGCCGAGGACGGACTAAACCGCCTTGCAGTGTGTGGTGCCCTGAGAGTTGTCAAGGTTTTGGTTGTGGAGTATCTGAGAGGGGAGCAAGGGCGGCTACGCTTGTACAATGCCGAATAAAACGAAAAAGGACAAGGTGAGTTTGGGAATTCATCTTTTATCACTTAGTAAACTTTACTTGGCTGTATTTAGGCGGTTTTTATTGATAAACCGGCCGCATGAGTACACGTTTAGCTCGCAGCGCAGTGTCCCATCACGTTAGCCAACCAGCAATCATTACCAGCTAACCGCTATCCTACCGGGACGTGCTGCTGGCGCATTTAAATCCGTTATCCGGAGGTGTAATAGTCCACCGTGGATGCATTTGTTTCCCCAGAGAACGTGTGTGACAATTAGGTGTGAATTTACAGACTTTTTGGAGCTGAAATCCCGCATCGTGTGAATGAATGTGGAGAAACGTTAGCTAGCTAACAGCAGACCAGTGTGTTCAAACAGGAGACTGGGTGGGCAGGCAGGGAGGCTATATTTAGCTGGGATTTGTGCAGGGCGGCACACACATACACACACACTGTGATTTATTGCTCACCGATGTTGCAAACCTGCTTCCAAGTTTACAACTGAGTGATTAAACTTTTTTTTTTTCTCTTGCAGGAGTCTGTTAAGTCTGGCAAAATGGCAAAGAGTGGAGGACAGGAGAATTCAGAGCATGAGGTAGGCTGACCCCCCTAAACACTTCTGCAAGTTTACATCACACTGAGATTGCATTGTAGCTGGGGAAAAATGGTCTGCAGTTTCAGGAATTTACATGATGATACTCAGATGACATAACATCATGCCCTCAATTCAGTTAATACACTGAGTGTGGTGGACAATTGTGGGAAAAATAGCTGTATTTAGAGTTGATATTAACTTGTTAGAACTGCGTAACATATTGTTCCAACGTAAAGTAAGGGAAATTAACGCAAACACATCATACTGCAACTTTTTGTCCTGCTTCATTCAAGAACAAATCCTGCACATTTCTCATTTTCTGTTACTAATCTACAGGAGAAGTCTATCGGATACAACATCATTTACTCTTAATTCATATTTCTTACATATACTGACCTTTTTCAGCTGTGTTTAAAAGAATTTGCTGACAATCAGGCTTCAAATGTGCAAAACAAAATGAGCAAGGAACAGGAGACACTGAAAAGGAACATTCGGTTGCGAAAAGGAGCACAAATTCAATTGTATTGAAATATTTCAGCAACAGAAAAGATGATGTTGACCAAAAGCAGGCTTTAGAAGCCTTTGTGATATGATGCAACACTAGCAAAAAACTTATATATTTTTTGCTTTAGACTGCGTTTAGATATTTTCTTTGTCTTACAGAGCTTTGTTGTGCAGATTTAATTGGTTAGAAAAATTAGTCGTGCTGTCTGCTGTTGTGGGAACAATTGCAAGACACTGCTGACAGACTACTGTTTCTCAGCTTCTTTTAAAAAAAATGTTTTCTATTTAAGGCTGCACTCCCTTAAAAATATCCCCACTCATTCTTGATTGATTAATTCTTTCCAGATAGAGATATTGAAGTCATCTGGTGCAAATTCCTGTACTTGATTCATATTGCAATATATATCGCTGAAAAAACCCAAACTTTGCAGTGTCCGTTTGTTTTTTTCCAATATGTGCGGCCCTTTTTGTTATAGGTTGATTGCGTAAATCACAGTTGGAATACCTCTTCACGATAATGCAATCCACCTCAATAACCCCCACCATCTATGGATTTTATATGGTGTTGTTTTTGAGAAGTTGTTCACTTCTCATGTAATAAAGTAGGTACATTTTCAGAGGGCAGGAAGCCTCCTATAGAGTGGAACAACAAGAGTTCAGTTGGCTTTAGGCCTTGTGGTTTTTTGAATGTATTCATGACATCAGACTTTGCAATTGAGTTTTGCTGTGTAGCAAGTAAGATGAATTTTTGATTCATTGTTGGAAACATTATCCAGCTTCGTGAGCTTTAATTTATCAGACTTTGCTAACGTACTATTACTGAGTCAGATTCAGACCGCATGCTGGTGTGGTGTGTTTCCCAGCAGAACGTTGCTCTGTAACAGAATGATCAATGTTATTCACTTCACCTTTCAGTGGTTTTAACGTTGTGGTTGATCGGTGCATGCTAGTGCTTCCTGCTCCTGACATCTTGATCTGTCATCTTGTGTTGTGAGAGAAAAATCGCAGGTTTTGACATTTGATGTTCCTTTTTGTGAAACCAGTGTTGCGGAGCTGCCATCAGAAAATTAATGACTGACCTCTAAATCAGAATCTTATATAAATGCGACATGCAACGGAGCATGAACTGATGCAAATTGAGTTGTGGCTGTTTGTTTCTAACTTCATAACAACTTACAGATGACATAAGTTGAGAGTATTTATTTGCCATGCTAAGCTTTTAGAACAATGAGTTTTAACTTGAAACACTACATTTGCATTTCCTAATCCTTTCTGAGTTTAGAATATTTTGCTGTATGCAGTTAAATACTAAATAGAATTGAAGGTACAATTATTCTGAGAATCAACCACTCAGTTTGTGAAACTTTTAAATAATAAAACAAGTCCAAATGCCCAGATTTCAGCTTAAAACTCTTGATTATTTTCTAGTTCCTTTTCACCTCAGTAAACTGTAAGCTGAATATCTCTGTGCTGAGAATAAAACAGGACATCATCTTGGGCTTGGAGAGATGAATTGACAATGAAAATAATGCTTAGTTGCAGCTTGTCTCCATAGCTAATGCACCAATATATGTAAATTAAACAATTAAAATAGTAATAAGTTCTGACTTTCCTGTGACTTTTTGCCTACATCTAGAAAAAGGTACCTGCAGCCCTTTTTGCAAACTGTTAAACCCTGTGTTGGACCTGCTGCTCAGGCATCTGGTGTGAAGCATTATGTCACATTACCGCGCTGCAGGATCGTATATTGTGTTTCATATCAGGCCGTTCAATGGGACCAGGTGCACAGTGTGGTTCAGACGGCGTTCTCGTATGATACTCCAAGATAAATGCACCTGCTAACAGATTAGAAAAAGCATTAGAATCAAGGCAAACGTCTTCTTCACCACATCTAAACATCGCCGAGCCACTATGGAAGGATATAATGACTTCCTACCGTCTTCAAAGAACTGAAGGCTTTCCTTTGTCAAACATCTCAATGCACTCATTTCAGGTGTGATGTGACAGCTGACAGCTGTTTGTGCTGCTTGAAAAGCAAAAGGCAGTTTTCCTTTTTCTTTCCTCAGTTATAATATTCACATTGTGACTGCTGCTCTCTGCTAGTTTGCCTTTCGTTGGCTGCTGTTACACACAGTCCAGGTTGTTGCCTTGCAGAAATGCACTTGTTAGTTCTGAAGCTTAAAGAAGCTGTCTGCCGTCTATTTTAGGAGCCATCTAAAATGAAACTGTGCATGTTTTATTTAAATGTCTTCCCTCCCATCATAGTCTTTGCCTTCACTCCAGTTAGTTATAAAGAATTTAGATACCTGATCCCCCCCCCCCCCCCCCCCCGCTGACCCAGTGAATTCATTTTTTTCCCCGAGCTGCTGGTTTCAGCCTCCTGGCAGCCTCTTGCCGGTTAATAATCCTGCATGTTGTTGTGAGTCAGCTGCCATGTTGCAGATCTGTGAATGCACCAACCTTCAGTCAAATTAAAATTGCTGGGCTGCAAGCTGTTGTTATCATTTCCCACCCTTCCTTTTGTTTCATATACTTAGAAGTGCTTACCAGTAAAGGATATGTGTGCAATATGTAGGAGGGCTTCATTTGCAGTGCTAGTAACAATCATAACTAAACAGGTAAAGGATTGAATTAGAAAATTATAGATGTTTCCACTGGTTTAATAAACTGAACAAGTGCAGGAGTTCATTCCAAGCTTTGTAGCATGTTTAACCTCTGAACCCCAAAACTCGCTGGTATGTTTGAAAGGCATGTTATTGTCAAGGAATTTCAAAAGTTCCAACATCGATTGGGAAAGCACTATAAATCATTGGATTTTTATGTTCTGACTGTCCTTGAACTGCTCATCTGTGACATTCCATTCCTTTAGAAATCTTGAAACTTAAAGCAAATTTAAGCTTAAAAGCACGATATTTTATCCTCATTGTTTTATTCTACATGTCTCATTGAAATAATTAGCAAAAATATACAATTTTCTGGAACTGGATTCAGCAGAAAGCAAAAAGTTCTGCACTCCTCACTGCAACCATGAAGTTCTTCAGCTGTGACCAACAGACTCGTGACAGAAATACAGAGACTTTACAGCCGAACTGCAGGCAGTGTTTACACAGAGCAGAGAGGAGACAAGTATGGAAGCAAATTAAAAATGTAAAATATAGATTGTCTGTAGAGCCCCTGTTTTTATTAGTAACAGTAACACCTGCAGCCATTTGGAAAAATGTAGTACATGCTGATTCCTGTTTTCTTTTTGCAATCTTGTAAAACAAATAATATAGAAATCCACGTTCTTTCAGTATGATTTATGACATTGTAGGTGTGTCATACTGCTTAAAGACATATTTAAGTTCTCTCTACTTCTAGCCATGGTTGTGCTGTTTCCATAGACATTATATTGCAGGGAAAAATGAGCTTGTAGTGAGTAAAATTGTTACAAGAGCAAAAACCGCCCAGAAACTGCTTGGGGTTCAGACGGTTAAATGTGAAAGCACACTAAAAATAAATGAAATAAAAGAAATTTGTCTCCTGAATTAGTGAGTAACTGTGGTAAATAACTGTTTCAAAATTGATCACATTAGCATTTTGGCCATAATTGTGCAGCTCTTTACACTGATGTGTTATCTAGTTCATTCCAGAGGCCGGCTCCGTTTAATTTTCCACTCTACTTGACAGCTTTCTAGTTGTCCAGGCTAAGCTCTTGTGTTGTCGCGCTGCACAGACTGTGGCCAACTTTAGCTGGGTCTTAAATGAATTTGATAAATCCCCTGTGACTCAGACTGACACAGCTCCACAGCTGCATCTGGTGGACTAAGCTCTGTGCCATCAGGTGTGTGCTGATGAATGGAAGCTAGCAGGCAGGCAGCCGGGAACAGCTGCGAGGAACTGGCTCCATTCAGGTGATCCCACGTCAGGATTCGATCCAAGACTACAAATCCTCAGTTGGATCCACAGCTGGTCATCTTGGTGAATGGAAACCATCATGGTCTGTTTATTCCATGTGAACTTTATGAGTTCCTCATGTCATGTACTATTGTAAACACTGTCTGTACATTAGGTAAACTGAGGTTTCAGACGGTTACACAACGCAGGACTCCAGCTTGATGCGTGAATGGTAACATATATAATTAAACGTACCCGTCCAGTGCATTGCTGTCAAACTGCCTGGCTAGTGGCTACAAGTTTTATGAGAGTCCTAAAGAGGTGCTTGCACTCTCCTTCACACCCTGTGCACCTCTGTTTAGCATGCGCTCGCTCTTTGCCTCGGTGCAACTAATGTGTTTTTTTTCTCTTCTTTCAGCAGAGCTCGAACAGGAAAGCCAGCAATAGTGCTCCTCCCACCACCCAGCTGCTAAAGGGGAAGCAACCAGGTTCACAGACACCTGTCAAAAAGGACAAGAGGCAGAGCTCCTCTCGCTTCAGCTTGAGCAACAACAGGGAGCTGCAGAAACTGCCTGCTTTTAAAGGTATTTACCTGTACGACGAGATCCTTCACCTAATCACTTAACGAACTAAGTGCCCTAGATTGTGGAGCTGTCATATATATATAAATATACACATACACACACCACGTACACAGGGTGTTTCCTGGCTCAGAAGGGGGTGTCTGTGCACAGCAGTAGGCATCGTTGATCTGCACTGTAAGGGCGATGAGTCTGTGCTACCTTATTTAGCAGAAATGTTTGCAATTTAGTTATTTCAATTTTACTTGAATAAATTGAACCCCAAATGACAAAAAATAATCTTCAATCATGCTGGCTATAATCTCTTTGGTGGTGCCAAAAATTTCCTCCCTGCTGCAAGATTCTGCAAATAATTGAGAAAACTGTAGAAAAATACCCTTTGTGGTCAAAAACAATGACTTAAAATGTTTTGTTTCTTGAATTCAAGACACAAATCATCCAAACATACTGAACAATTTTCCTTTAGACAGGTGGGCAGATAAAACACAAGCTTCCTGTTTGTTTTAAACGTGTAATAAATCCCTGTCTTCTCGACGCAGATAAATGCAGTCCTCGCAAACCTGCACTCCGGCACGCACATGCTCGGTGATTCACTCGGTCTTATTTCCCACCGAAACGGCCATCCCTTGCTGCATCACCCCTCGTTTCAGTACCAAGCTGAGCATGACATTACGCAATACAGGGAAACAAACAGAGGACATACACGGCATGGATTTTGTGCTGGATTTAACCCAAGCGTCTATATTTAGTGTTAATCCAGAGATAAAGCTTTAATTCCACGGTCCTTGTGTTTCAGAATGTTGCCAGTGACCAGATAAGAAATGTCGGGCAGCTACACTAACCACTCCTTCTTCTTTCTCTCCTGATGCTCACAGATGTGTATTGGTGTTGACTTTAACGTCTAAATTCGGTGCTGGTTTAATACTTGATGGGAAAGGAAGGGGTGGACATTGTTTTTAGGCCTCTGGGCATATTGTCAGTGTGTGCATGCATGAATACACACGACAATTATGTCCCCTGCCGTTTCCCGGTACTTAAAATAATTAAAATTAATTATCTAACTTGTACTGAAAACAAACAGCTAGATTGGTATTGTAGGCTGTTAAGTGAATATGCAAATAAACATTTAAAAAATAATGATTTTAGAGCTCATATTGACAGTAAGACTGGCAGCATAAGTTAGTTACTCTGTGGCGTGCAGTATGAACTTTTAGCAGCTGGCTCAGAAAATGAAGAGTAAGGTGTTCAAGACGTTCTCAGAAAGTCTTACGGTAGCAAAAGAAATGTCACCAGATGGCTACTGGAGATTGCAGACATGCCTTACTGCTCTAAAGGTAGCACAGAGGGTTATACGTCTCCTCCCAAGCACAGATAGTTCCTGGATTGTTAAATTATTTACAGTTGATGCAACATCAGTGACAGTGTTTATGGGGACTGTTATGACTGGAATTGTGGTGAATGTAATGAGTGTGCCAGATTGACTTCATGGTCTGCTTGCACTGGTGCATCAGTCTTTCTCATTTAGGTGCATCTAAAATTGTTCAGCATGAATACAGTGGTCCAGTGGTTCACTTTTCATGGTCTCACTCTATTGCTGATTTTTGAATTGCATTTGGTATCGTGGATTTTTCACTATATCACGAGATTTTGTGGTGTATAGGTATTTTTATATTCATTTTTGTACCGAGCTGCGTTGCTGAACGATGCAGGAGAAAGAATGTCTGTTTTTATGCACTCTGAAACTGTCAGATGCTTTTATTTTGACGCAGTAAGAGAGCACTTCTATAGAAAATGTGGCAGGAAGTCCTCAAACATACTTCACACTCACGGTCCTGACAACATAACACTTCACCAAACTAACTAGACTGACTAAACCACAAAAACACAATAAAACACAAACACTGTAACACTAACATAAACCACAATAATGACATTTAAACCCCCAACACCTTGAACTCCCATGGTGCATTGCAGCACAACAGTTCAGCCATAGCGACTGGCTCTGCGATCGCTAAAAGCAGTAAAATATGTATCTTCTAGCCTAAAAAATTGAAAACAATTTTTAAAAGATATAAAAAATAATAATTCAATCGTATTAAAATAATATTTAATTGAAATAAAATGCGTAGTGTACTGCTCTGGGTGCTGGATCAACGACTGTAGCATCAGTCTCTTCTGTCTCCTTGTGTAGCAGCATTCATTTTCTGGCCTTGTCCATTTCACATAGACGTCTGATCGCTGCGCATAGTGTTGCTCTGTCGTGTGTGGGGAGGGTTTATAAAGCCTTAAAATATATATAAACAATAAAATAAATATGATTGCTACTTTGCAGATTTCCATCTATCACGGGCGGGGGAGTCGGGGGTCTGGAGTGTAACCCCCGTGATAGACGAGGGACCGCTGTAATACTTTTGAAATGTTCCCATGCACATTGATAATTTTTTATCACATTATGTAAATGGTTGTTAACAGGAATACAGGTGCGGATAAATGTTTTTTTGTTCTTTTTCATCATATTGATCTGATAATGTTAGCAAAGGGCGACTTTTCTTTTGATATATTATAAGAGTACTAAATTTGATTGCTATTTCTGACTGCTTTCGTTTGCTGCTGCAGGGAGGTGCAGTGCCTTGTACCTGCTACTTAGAGACATTGTGGCTCTTTAAATTCTGAACACTGACACTTGAACTGCACAAGATCTGTTTGTGGCCATGCTTTGTCCGCAGTCTTTGCAATAAGTGCGTTGAATAACATCTTACCTCAGCATTTCACACAGGGTGAGAACTTACTTGTGGCGGTGCTGCTTGATCAATGAAGGCAGAAACTTGCGGTTTCGAGGGCAACCGTGTGACCCGGGTTGTTTTATTGAAGCTACAGTCTGCATATGCACCCTCAACACCTCACATGCATACCCTTGGTAAACACTACAATTCACCAAAGTTACCTATCCACCTCACGTTCATCAGTAGATGCTAACTGGTTGGCTGTGCGCAGAGAAGCCTCTAGTCGACACTCAAGTTCTGCAGCAAGCGTCTCAGACAGCTGTGTGACTAAAAGTTACTTTTAGAGGCGTTTTAATGTCAGAATTACCTCGGTTGAAACCAAACGATTTTATCTGATGCACTCAGACAGACTTGCTAAATGTCAGCTGCATTGCTACATCCAGTGAAATACACACAGAAAACTGAATTTTCCTGCACCTGGTCTGTGTAGCAAAGCTTGAACACTTAATGTCATCTACAGTCTCATAGTGTTATTGTATGCGAACTTGAAACAGTAGAAATGAAGCTGCTGTGTGTCTTATAAAAGTGATGAAATGCAGCACCTTTTAGAACTGACTTTGGTATCAGCCTCTAAAATAAAGGTCCAGCAGTGATTTATTGTTTTAGAAAAGAGTGGCTTTGTTTTCACTCTCGCTCTGTAGACACTGAATATCTGAGCACTTTGCAGCCACACATTAGAGCAAAAGCACCATTCCTCTTCAGGGAGAATTCCCAAATGTTGCTTCTCTCTTTGAAAGACTTGACATATAGAACAAAGTTGACTCTCTATTTGGTTGTTGTGTTATTGTGCACCACTTATTCTCCATTCAGTCTTGTTGCAAGATAAGAATTAATAGATACACAAAGACGCGGTCATAAAAATGCTTGGATCTTTACCTGAGTTAGCCATTACCCTTCTACTGTGTCAAGAAACTAACAAGTAAATTTCCGATAAAGCACGCTTACTTCCCACACCTCAATGAGAGCTTTGATAACATTCTGCAAAACATTATCCCACAGTAGCCCAGTAGATGTTATCACTTAGTCGTGTCCAAACAGGCTCCTCGCTTGGCCTGTTTTCATTCCAGGCATGTTCACTACCACCTGATGGAAACACATCTGTGAGTCTGTCCTGCAGAGCCGCAAAGTTGAGGCGAGACTGAAAACCCTGACCAGAAGCGAGCCTTTCCCATGAACTCATCCCAAATCCACATGTGCTTTTAGGGACCGAAGAGAACTGTTTGCATTTGGTGGAACAGCAGTTTTATTTCCTCCTTTTGGAGACCAGCTGTTGTGAATTTCTTTCTGTACGCTTCATAATGTTTTAACATGTAAAAAATCCAGACATTTGTGCATAAATGTTTGCTGTTAGATCTGTGTAACTGCAGCGAGCAAACGGGAGATAAATGCTCCCGACA
Source organism: Acanthochromis polyacanthus (assembly GCF_021347895.1). Classification (NCBI taxonomy): domain Eukaryota; kingdom Metazoa; phylum Chordata; class Actinopteri; family Pomacentridae; genus Acanthochromis; species Acanthochromis polyacanthus. The sequence goes on from NC_067128.1 coordinate 7,002,147, forward strand.
CGTTCCGGTTTCTTTATCGTCTCATTTCAAGTGTCGCATGCCAAAAAGCACAGGACAACAACAGTTGTTGCCTCTGTATGGGTTCTCTTTTAAAGCAGGTGCTGTCCTGCATGGAGCGTCTGTCTCACAGGGTCTGCCGCCACCTGCTGGTTAATGCTGGCCAGCTGGAACATGCTTTTTTCTTGATGAAACGGAAATATATCAAAACCTGAGTCTTATATTGCAGCAGTAATGAAAAAACAAAACTAAATGGGAGGTAATCTTAGTTTAATGCAAATTTGAAACTCTGTTATGAGGGCATAGTGTTATTCTAAGAGCTGTACATGTATGCAGGAAGATGAGTCTTTTATTTTTAGTAGGATGATATTTGACAGGAATGTATCTTATTTCTCATTTTCCACTACATGCAACTATCTTTTGGGTTTAGACCAATTTTGACTCGGTCTTAGACCCAGCTAGACTTTAGATAGACATCTAAGTTCATGGTTTAGTAAATCATCATTAGATCTAGTAGATTTAGATGGTTTAGTTTTTTACTAATTTGCTGTAAATTCTCTGCAAAAGAAAACTTTTTCAAACAAAAAACTTGATTTTTTTCACTCTAGCAAAAAAAAAGTTGCCCTTACTTTCTGCAAAATGTCACATTTACAGGGGCATTTGACTTTAAAAGGATATAAAAAAATGGCACAAATTGCAAAAATAACTAAATTTGACATATACACCATAAAAAAGCTTCAAAATACTATAGAAATGGTGCTGAAAATGCTTACCAATGAAACTCTGAGATAAGTGCTGATTATCTTGTAGCAATGATAGAAATGTGGGAAATGTTAGACAGTAGGTGACAATTGGAGAGAAATAGACAGGTGTAAAATCTGAGCCAGGGTTTTTTTCTGCATGGAAAAACTCTTGGCTGCCACCAAAGATGTTTTAATCACCACTAACAAAATGATAAAAATGAGGATTGAAAACTGCAATTACATTTTTCTGAACAGCTTTGTTAATATCAGCTTCATCTACTCTCATTTTGTTTATCTCACAGCCAGTAAAAACAGGAAAATGCAGATTTCTGCCAAATAAGGTAGCACAGACTTGTCGTTTTTGCTGTATGCAGACTGCATATGTTTGCTGTCATGCATTGTCACCCTCGAGCAGGAAAAACTCTGTGAGCGACACTGACAAGAACCAAATTGCTGCAGGCAGACAACTGGATCGGATCATCTCTGGGCTTGTGGGGTGATTCTGTTGAGCTGTAGTAAACACTAACAAACATGAACCGGCGACAGGCTGATGGGGAATGTGCTGGAACAAGTCTGACGCACGGCGGTTACAGAACTTACAGAACTGAGAGAACTGCGGCTAACATCTGAACGCCACATACCACAGAGCACCTTCACAGGTCTTGTGGAGTCCAGGCCTCAGCAGGTCAGAACTGTTTTGACGTGAAGAACCGGCAGCAGGCTAACGAGAGGTTCTTCTCATAATGTTTTAGCTCGTCAGTGTACAGTCACCTCTGTTTTTGTAGGAATAAACAGTGGATAAGAAGAGTTTATGGGGTCAACAGGGAGAAACAAACGCAAATAACAGGGTTATTCTATCTCAAGTCATCCAGACTTTTCTGCTCATCTCTGTAGTTAAAACTTTTATATCATAAACTACTGACATTTAAGATGGTACCTGTGGAATTTTTGATTGATTTGTCAAGTACTTTAGTAGATAATTAAAATAAATGCCAGCAGACTGGTTTTCAGCACAATTTGCAAGTCCTGCATTGAAATTTGAGGCTGACTTCGGATGAGGATATCTGAGAAACTATTAAAGGTAGAAGCCTGAAATTGACACGAGTAGTTGATTAGGATGATGAACAACAATACTATAATTTAGGGATTTTATCTGCAGTAGTTCCTGAGATATTGTGATTTAAACATGGTGGGAAACTTCAAAGTGCAAAAAAAGGAACGTGGTAAAAGTGGATCGATGAACAATTTTTAAAACAATTTGGAAATTATTTGCTGTATCAAGCTGAAAATTCACAAATATGATAATAAAAACCCGTATTTTATGCTATAAAATGAATGTTCCAGCAAATCAGATGGTCAAGCTGAAGTTAAAAAATTGTGCTTTGAGATGGCATGACCAAACACCAAAAATGTGAGAAATTCAGTTTTGTAAAAGGAATGAAGTTTTGTTTTCTAACAGTTTCTTTGTGATGCTAGTGTTAACGCTACCACAGTTGTTTAAGAGGTTACGAAGAAAGCCTAGGTCAGAGTTGGAATACTAAGGGGAAAAGTGGTGAAATTTTAGGTTTAAAAGAAGTCGACTTTTATTTTTGTGAAGATAGAAAAGTAGCCTGTAGTAGTTGGAACCAATTGCAGAAGTCAGACTCTGCTTAATCACGCTGCCACTCATGATCATGCTCATCATGCTCTTTTTAATATATTACATCTGATAAGGATGACCTGAATGACAGGGCTGAACTATTTGGCGATGATATCAGATTGTGCTTTTTTTTTGACAGACAATACGATTTTATTTGGAATGCATTTTTTTTTAATTTGAAGCTTGTGTGAGAGATTTAAAACACTTCATTTTTTATTTCCACATGAGACAACAAACTGAAGTGTCAAAGAGGATGACATAATTGTAAAACCACTGACATGACAGTTAAAACTTTGGCTCACAAGTGTTGCATAATCTTAAATTACATTTTACTAATTGCATTGCTTTGAATTGCGGTTGAAATCACTTAATTGTTCGACTCATGATGTTTATCATATGGGAAAAAGTTCTGTGGACCTTTGGAATACAAACTGGTTGCATATTAGGTTGAAATATTTGTGTTCACTTTTTTATCATACAAGTGAAAGTAGAATAATAAGTCCTTTTTGTTTTCATCAACTGGAAGAATTTGCTCCTTGCATTAAGTGTAGGATCTTATAAGACTGCTGAAGCTGTTGGGAAACAGACAATGTGTTACATCAGGTACTACAGATATTAGGTCCTGTCTGTAGCATTGTTTGCATAAGACAGTGAGTGCGCTGCAGTGTTTGCTTCGCATGACTAATACATGTCGGTGACACATAAGCCAGACTGATTGTACAAGAAAGCTTAATGCTAATCCCATCTTTGTAAAGTTCTTTGTGCATATTTAAAGTTTAAATTTGTTATCATGTCAAGTTAATACTGGTTAATGCAGTGTCTGCTAGGGTACCAGTACTTGCAGGAATCCCAATACCAGAACTTTTTTTTTTGTCATGGTTGGCAGGATATGAGAAGGGAAATGCGGGTTTTAAGGGAAGGGTTTCCTTGAACATGTCCGCAGGTGGGAGAGGAAAAGGCTCTCAGACCTCATGAAAGAGATTTCCCTTGTTACATACATGTATTTTGCATAGAAAATCCAACTGCCATCATGCTTTTAAAGCTGTGAATGTCATGCAGTAGTTTAGCATAGCTGTTGGTATACACATTATTTTCTGGAAAGGCCTTGTGTAAAGATAAAAAGCAGCCAAATAGATGCTAATAGCATCTTTCTTACAGTTGCTGAGACTAATGGTAGCACACCCAATCTGGTCTAATAGTACATCTATAAATATGCTATTAAACTCTGTATTTTTTCTGCATAGTGACATGATTATTGTAGTTTTTGTAAACAGTAGTTATCACTTTAGTCCTATTTAGAAGGTTTGTGTGGGATGTTAAAATTTCCTAGCTTGCTACCATCAGCCCAGCAGTCCAGTAACTAGTGACTGCTGATATAGTCATAGTGCTGTACAGAACTATTGAAATCTAATGGCTTCAGATCCCATTTCCCAAACAGTGATTTATTGTTGCAGTCCTCCACAGTATGAACATTAACCACTGCATATTGACTGTCTATTTACCGTAATTTCCGGACTATAAGCCGCTACTTTTTTCTCAGGCTTTGTACCCTGCGGCTAATGTATAGATTTTTACGTGGGTGCTTCATGCCATCATTAAGTTTAGCCTCGTCACATCAGACCAATAAAATGACCAAACGGGTCACAGTGGACCATTGACACTGTTCGAATTAAATCAAACACACACTAAATTCTTCAGATCAATCATTCTGCGATTCATGCACACACCCTCATCATGGAAAACATGAAGAAATGCGTATGATGCAGCTGTTGTAGGCCGAGCCTGCTCTCCTTTAACCTAGGCAGGTTACGGTGTGTGTGTGAGAGAGAGAGAGTGTGTGTGTGTGCGAGTGTGACGTGAGGAGGAGCGCTGCAACTGTGTGTGTGTGTGTGTTGCAGACACGAGTGTGAAAACGGAGGCAGAGCGAAATGCACCACGATGATATACAATACAATACAGAAAAAAACTTAGCGCATTGGAGTTGGCAGCGTGAACTGACTCAATGTGTTTCACTGCCGTGTTGCAGTCACTGTTCGGGAAAAAAGTATTTATTTAATTACAAGTTAAATAAAATCTTTCTGTGTAAATATATATCTTATAAATATATATCAAATTGTGTAAATATATATCTTATAGCTGCTAACTAACTTTTGCTGTCCAGGTAACGGTAAGTAACAAATTCAGTCATCCAACCCTAGTGGTTTGTTTGTTACCCACAACAGGCAACAATATATTAACACTGAAATAAGTATTAGTCATTCACACATTGTTTTACTTTCAGCTACAACCAGCCCAAGCAAATTATCAGCTTTTATACATAATTATGGTAAAATAATCCTTGGTGTAACCCAGTTTTACTTGCAGTGTGTTCGGCTTATAGTCACAGGTGTTTCCACTTAGCTTGTACCCCAATTTTAAATGCCAAAGTATTATTCTAAAAGAACCTGAGCTTTGTGTCTCTTCATATAGTCACTTTTAATGTGGAAATAACGGAGCAACAATGATGAGCATGGCAGCTCTAATTTGAATAAATCGTTCAGTGATTTGTGCTGGCGTAAGCAGATAAATGGGAATCGATCCGGCATCGGGATAGAGCTGTGTTTGTGTCACTGGAAGCTGCTTAAGGGGAAAATGAAGTTCACGGGCTGTTAAAAGAGCCTGTGTCCTCCGATCGGTTTGTTTCTCCAAATAGACGCGAGCCTCGAGCGCTCGCTGAGGACCGTGACATTGGAGATCAGCAGACCTGTAAATGAACCACTCAGCTGTGCGTTTCAGGCTCTCCCGCTGCTGTTAATGATGAGTTTAGAGAAAAGCTAAGCTATAACACATGCAGGCATCCCGTCCTGGACAGGCTCATGATGCCTCACAAGTTCACTCTCTTTCCACTGCCAGAAATAGCACAGACACAGCAAAAAAGCGCTCCAGCCTGATGGATGCATGTGCCAGAGCAGCGCTTGGAGAGTATTTGTAACATGTGGGCGTGTTTAGTGTTGTCTTGGTCAGAACAACAGATCGTCAGATGGGAGATTGCCCCATGACTTTGGAACAGAATGGGAAGAAAGAGCCCTTTATATGCTCAGACTGGGCCCTGCTGCTGAAATACACTACTGTTGTATATATTAAGGCGAGCCAGACTTGATGTTGGAGTTCTGCTTTGTGACTAGATGCAGCCTTTGCGATTTTGTGAATGTAATTTAATTGAAGTTTAAAGTCTTCCAGATTGCTCACATACATTGGTGGCTGTTTACACTCGCGAGGCTGCGTAGAGCAACATCAATATTAATAACACTTGAGAGAATCTATTGAGAAATGCAACATCCTAACTTGAACCACCCCAACACCTCCAAAGCAGAAGTACAAACCCACAGAGAGGAGCTGCTGTCTGTCGTATGTATACGGCTTTACGTTGTGAAAACCCTGCAGCTAATTGTTGGGGCTGTGTGTTACTGAGGAGAAAAGTCTGCATCATATCTGTAGATGAACTAAATGGAAAGTTCATAAGTTTGGAACCGACTGAGTGAACTGTTTAATCGACTATGTATCCCACACAGTGATCAGACCCTTGAAAGTTTACCTATAATGCACTTTTTTTTTCAGTTTTCTCTGGTGAAATGATCAGAAAACAGATAACACATCCAGGATAGGAATGCTGGTTTCTATAACTCTATGAAACTGCTGCAGTTTTACTATTGAAATGATGATATATCTCATAATATTTATGCTCTAACTTGGTAACAGAAAGTATCGTGCTGAACAAAACCAAGATTTTGCTTTTAGATTGTGACATGTGGAGTGGATGTAAAATTGACAGATCGCAAATGTGTTTTTTTTAGACTTGTTAATCTCCTATAACTAAGAAATCATAAGGGCTCAAAAATGCTAAAGTCACACAAATTAAACAGCAGGAAATTTCAAGCCACCCCCACGTACTTTGAGGACATGTTATTCTTTTGCATGAATTTGATGAATATATTAAAGTTATTGCACATTAAAAAAATCTCATGGGGTCAGATGGGAACTTTTTTCAGATTTTGTTGTCAGGATAACACGGTGTATGGATGCACACTTTATCCCTTATCAGACAAAGTATATGCAACGTTTCTGCTTTGGTTTGATGATGCTGGTATTTAAAATATTTAAAGGAAAGACTGTCTTTGTGATGGTTTTGGACAAATATTGGCGCTGAATGTAGGAACAGCCGCCCCTAAATCACTTCACACAACTCAAAGTACTTGCTGTACTACTTGCTCGTCTTTTCCGTTGTGTGACTGGGTACAGTTCAGACTCGGGCCGTGTCGAAAGCGATACGGAAATGTTACTAGGTCAGGTATTGTAAGATTTATAGCAGAAAAGTGACCAGTGTGAGAATTCAGACATAAAGCAGGAGGCCGTCAGATTAACAGAAAATAATGCCAATTGTAGTCTCAGTTATTGAAAGAAGAATTGTCCTGTTATCATTTGACTTGCTCATGTAGTCACATTTTGAATGGCTTTATCTCGTATAACTGTCAGCATCTCCGCAGACTTGCCTTTTTCCTGCACGGCTTTACAGTATGGTTCAGGGTTTTGTCCCCGACGCTGCTGAGAAAAAGTGCCGCTAACTGCATATGCACATCCTGTGTTGCTCACATTTAGACTTCCTGCCTTCCTGTTTCTGTCACATACACCTGGGCTCAGGCTGTGCTCCTGGAGAGCCATCTGTCACGCAAAAAACAGACCCACAAAGACAGCAAACACAGAGAGAAGGAAACAGGACTTCTATCTGACGAGTATCATTTGATGGTTCTGCAAAAAATAGGGCTCAACTTTGTGTTTTAGCTTGCGTTTAGTTGCATGTGTACTGTTTTTCTTGTTTTGTTGTGGTGTTTATTGGACTGTTAACCCTCCTGGTTCTTTCAAACAGCCTACATATTCAGCAGGAATGCACATTTCTGGATTTATTATTGTTCTAGTGTTTACATTACACAGAATATGAAGTGAATTAGATTCTGTAGTCTGTGCTTTTAAAACTCCTGACAGATGTAGCTGCTCTCGCCCCAATCACAGCCACCGTCCCACCCCTTCCCCCTCAGCCCACCAGCCAATCCCTTCCCTCATGTTTATTTATTCTGACAACACGCCCATGTGATTTGCAGCCAGCCAACCGGGCGGCTGCAGCGGGGGATGACATCACTAACTAGCTGGTTCCCTCCAGCAGCAGGGGAGCTTCATTTTCTGCTCCGAGTGTTCGTGCTAAAATGGAGGCTGGCTCCTCGCCTTAGCCTGGGCTGCCCTCTTCTCCCCCATCTCCTGCCTCAGCTCCCTGATGTTGGCATGTGCTAGACCTGCCAGTGGGATGGTTCTGGATGCACTCAGTTCCAATGGGCCTTTCCAGCCTGTGGCCCTCATGCATTTTAGAGGTGAGAAACAGGATACTTGCCTCTCGTGCTGCTGCTGCTGCTGTGTTTGTGTGTGTCAAGGGGGAGATGGGCTATAATGTTGTTGTCATTTAGCAGCTGCAGCTACTAATGCGGATTTTAAACAGCGACATGTACACATTAGATGACTTTTCTGAAAGTTGCTGCAAGAGACTGAGAGCATTTGTCCTGCACTGTTGTTGGCACGAGTGATTTTTGGAAGAAGAAGCAGGTGATTGTGTTTGTATGTCAACGATGAAGGGTTTTGGCAAGACATTGCATAGCTTAGCTTGAATCAGGAGGGAGGGAGGGTGAGAGAGGCAGAACAGAGTGTTAGTTTGGACTCTCCCCTCCCCCATCAAGACTAGTGATGTCATAGGAAGTGAGGTCAAAGCTTGTTGTGAGTTTCTGTGTCTGTATTGTAATGTATATGCATATCTGGTGTAATTTGACACTTGTTAGTATTCTGCTTGTTGTTGCTCCAGCAGGCATCTGAGCTACTGTTGACTCAGACATGCTTGGAGCTGGGAGATGCAGTTGCGTTGGACTGGAAAACAGAAACTGATTCTGGATGAATGCTAACAGCGCATCTGACTGCGATTTAGTGGAACGAATTCAAAACTTGCGTCTGTTCATGTCTATTCTTTTCAATCCACCTTTCACCAGAAACAAATACAGATGACAGGGCATATTTTAACATGCAGCCTAAGATAGGATGGGCGATAAACCTACAATATTTATCACAATCAACAGTTTCACATAGACACATACTTTATTGATCATTTGCAGGAAACTTCTTTATTACACAGCAATATACTGTCACAAGAACCAGCAACTAACACTAAATATAAAACATTTCTGGCCCAAAAACTATTCGCAGAAGTAATTAAAGGTCCTGAGGATTTGGAGCAAGTAATAAAAAACATTTGTAGTATGCAATGTGCAAAATCTATACAGTATAGAAAATATGCAGTGTGTAGAAAATCGAAACAATACATAATATGCCGTGTGCAAAATGTCTTTTATTTGTATCCGCATGTAATAATTTTAATGGTAACACAACACAAAGTGTATTCTCACGTATAAATAAAAACAAACAAGGATAAAGGACTGACCTCACCTTGATGCACATTAAATACGGAAAGTAACTAAAACCTGGAAGTGCACACAGGCCTTTGTGGTTAAAGATGCTACTCTGTGCTGAGGTTACAGATGCAAGCCACCGGCCTACAGTCAATGACTGGTAGACACTGATGTGTACCTCCATGGCGAGTCCCTCAAGCCTTGGCTGCTTGGAATGTGTTGCTTAGGTTTAGGTTGAGGTGATGGGGAGCATAAAGTTGTGCTGTTTTACAAACGCAAGGACTGGCTTCCTACAGATGAGGTTGACGAAAGACTCTGGTGGCCACAGACAAGTCTGCATGGAAGCCACAGGGAAAGAGAGATATGACCAGCAGCTTTTCAACCATGGAGTTAGCATGTTTGGGGGTTTGTTCATGCAACCAAACTTTGTGTTTTCAGTTTGTGCTTTCTCTGGTACGTGTAGCACAAACTTGCTACCATCGCCAAGTTGTTAGTTTCATGGCTTATATGGGTGCTAAAATGGCCTTGTGACATTTAAATCTATTGGGATAATTGAAGCCGAATGATGCACAAAAGCACATGTCTTAATTAGCATTTTATAGTGCGCAATAACTGTCAATGTGTAAGTAATTTCCGGCCGTGACACCTAAATAATCACCTCATGACAAATTCAGCAGTTGACAACGTTGGACTCAAGATTTGTGTTCATTCCGGGCTTCCTGTGTGCAAGCTGGAGCCTTTAGATGCGTAAAGGTTATTTGCCCGTCCATGCAGAGATGCCTGTGTGTGAAGTCTGTGGTTGCACAGCACGTCTCTTAATATTTTAGGCCTTTTCAGAAACCCTAGTGCTGTTGTGTAACAGGAGCTGGTGGACCTCTTAGCACTTGGAGGCTGATGAGATGAGGTGCTCAGGGGTGGACCCTTGCTTCAGCTCGTTAGTAATGCACATAAACTTTCGAGAAAGAGGTTTACTTAACCTAAAATAAAGTCGACACGTCTTATTTTTGCACAGGTGCTCCTTGTACTACCTAATGAGGGTAAAAAAGTATTTAAATTAAGTTTCTTCCGTGAGGATTTTGAGGCTTTATTGTAAAACAGGTGAATACTTGCAAGTAGACAAGTAGCATGTCAGTTGGATAGCCTTGTTTTTCATTTTGACACTGAAGAATTTCTCTGCTTTGTGTCAAAACAAGGATACAAACTATTTAAATGCACTGATAAAGCAGCAGGTTGAGCAGAGGTACAGCAATTAACACCGAAAGCGGTGCAAAGCTTCTCCTCTCAGAAAGTTGCTCAGCTTAGCTCGGCTTCACAGCTGAAAACTGCAGCTCGTCTGTAAAGGAAGTGAGAATATAAGTATGTAGCTCACTGTGCCTTACATAAGCTCAGTGCAGAAACATAAAACAGGTCTCCATCAGAATTCTCCACGGATGGCCAAAGATCAAGGGTGAGGCAAATTGCCAGCTGTTTGACCTTTTAATGTGGTCATTTAGATCCCGTTTGAAGTGTGACACTACTGAAAAGCTACTTGACTATCTTCTGCACCGCATCTGAATATAGATGGCAAACTGTTTTGTAATGTGTTGGCTTGTTGTTCAGAGGCACAAACAAGCCCTGAAGGCCAATACAGGCTCAAAGAACAAGTTGTCTCCTTCACCGCTTCAGGAAACCCAAGTTGCGAATACTTTTTAGAGCGTTCTCTGTTGGGGTATTGTAAAGTAAAAGTATTTTTGGTGTGACAAATCAATAAGTAGGCCACAGAAAAGAAAGAAAAGCACAGAGGCAGCTGCTGTTTGGTGTTGAGAGCCAGATATGACTGATGTGGAGGTGGAGGGAAAGTCTGTCTGGCAGTACTGTCAGTCGGTGTGCACAATCTGCAGTACTTGACTTACTTAATCATTGCGAAGTATGAACATTTTTGAGTGCTATCAGCTCTGATGACAGGTACAGGTGCCTCTAAATGCAGTGGAGATATTATTCATAGTGTTAGTGGTTTGTTCAGTGCAACAGCAGCTGCTTGATACGTTTTTATATCTACTACTTTTTTCTTTAAAAAATGTTACATGTGTTGTGTACCAAAAGCTACATGAGAAATCAGTTGATTGTGGGAATTTATGAAGAGATTTGTGATATCATGTAACTTATTTTTTATGCAACAGTAGCAGAAGCAACTTGGTCTCCTGGTGTTAGTTCTACCTGCTTGTGGTTTTGTGGTGCACACTCTGAATTGACATGACCTCCTTTTTTGCGAGGTGCAGAAAGGTTTTCTACAATCAGCATTTCTTACACAATCCTGTTGACAGACAGCAGTGAGGAGTTACTTCTTAAATCTCAATTCAGAGTTGCAGTGGCAAGATGCAAAGCAGTTGTGTGTTCACATTAATGAGACCTATTGAAAACAGTTGATAGTGACAGGCAGAGTTATTCAAGTAATTCTTCACACTTTGCTGTGCAGTCCTTTTTGTAGGATGTGCTTTGTTGTTCATTTGGAATTTATTGTCATGATAGCTGAAGCTCGAGGTAAAGCTGTTTTTAACCTCTACTTAGTCTTACTTTACCAACCCATTTTAGTACTGGATGGATGGAAGGATGGACAGATAGATGAATAGATAGATGCTTAAATAATCCTTTGCAGGATATTACAGTGCCACAGCAGTTTCAGGACTGACATAACACCACGCATTTCCTCAAATATCTTCCATACATACTAAATAAAAAACAATGAATAAGTGCCAAAAAATAAATAAAAAATGCAAAGTTATTTTTGTGCATTTTAAAATCTTAAAGCAGTAGTACACCTCAGAATCATTCTGCTATAGGGAAGAAGACGCTCTGACTTGTTTGTATTTCTTTACACTGGTCACAATTGTCTTGTGTGAATCTGAGCAAATGATTTGACCTTGGTGTTCCTTCAGATCAGTGGCAGGTGGAATTGTATTGTTGGATTTGCATGCAAGGAGATGAGCACTGTCATTAAAATGTATAATCTACTGACAAAACCTAGCAGTGCTGCCTCACTGCACGATTCAAATCCTCTGCAAAGATGACTTGAAGTTTTCAGTCTGGTAGGTTGCTGGATTGGAAGTGGTTGTTGTTTCCTGCAATGAAGTGAATTTTGAAAACAGTAACAGTGTGGACAATGATGGGCTTATACCTGCAGCTTACATCAGGTGAGTCTGACTAGTCTACCTGGCCAAATTTCATACCTGCTGAATTCTTCTCTGCCTCAATTTTTGTGAGCGTGATGACACATGGATGGATGGATGGATGGATGTATTGGGTTTCTTCTGATAATAGAAAGGTAAATTTGTAGCATTAATCTTATTGAAAAGCACTTTGGGTCATCATGTGCTGTTTTTCATGTGCTATACAAAAACGGTGACTGGACTTGACAAACGGTTACTTTACATGACCTGATTGTGGTTGGGTTTCTTCTTTACTCTGTTGGTTTTATTCATGTTTTACAAGGCCAGTTTGGCTGACGCATCTCTGCTGGGATCAGTAAATCAGCCACGTTCGAGTCCACTGTAAAACCAGCAGCAGCCTCCGTCCATCTCTGATTACTGGTGGTCACCCCGTGGTCCAAAGTCCCGTCTCTGCCCGCCGTCGCCATGGTGATGTATGGTACACATGCAGACTGTTAAACAGAGAGGCAAGACTGATTTGTGAATCACAGGCCGTGACGAACAGATTAATGCTTCCCCACAGGTAGACTTTTATGAGGTGACATTTAGTTTTAAGTTGCTAATCCCAGGTTGGACGAAAATGAATGAGCTACAATGTGTTTTGGTTTCAGGGTTCTTTTGGTAGATCGGAATCGAACCCGTTGAGGCTAATTTGCCGGTGAAGCTGACTCATGTCATCGTTTACAGTCTGCTCCTGACATTTAGGTAATTTCAAAGCAAAGGAGTTCCTCCATCAGCGAACGAGGTGTCTCCCATTGCAGTACTTAAGCCAAAACAGAGTGTATAATACTGCTGGTTACTCGGTGCACTGTGGACTACTGTGGATAGTAATGGTGTCATATCTTCCCAAAAAAGCTGCAAGTCAATTACACTTCATGCACACTCCTGAGCACTGACAAGAACTGGGAGAGGGAGCACATTACAGCTATTTTAAAACAGCTGAAATAGTTACCTGTAGCTTTGGCATGCTCCTGAAGCCTTTCTCCTTCTTTGTAAAGCTTTTACACTTTATATTCTTGTAAAAGTTTGGATGCATTCATTGGAAAATCCCTACAGGACTCCTGGGAAGCAACTTGAAACACTTCCAAAGCTTCTGTCTGCTTAACTGTTGGCTCTAACCCTCAGAGAATCTGAGAATTGATTAAAATCTTGATGAATTTTAACAATTTGAGCTGATGGCACATTATTTCTGTGCCACTTATTTAATAGTAAATACAGTTGTTGAAATTAAATCCATACTGTGTTGAGTAAAGTGTTCTCATCCTTCACTCCAAACATTGATTTATTAGAGGATTTATTGCATGAAACAGAATGGATTTGGCTCACTGTGTAGTGTGCTTGCTGTGAAAACCTGTAATGATTTTATTAAAATTGCCAGTTAATGATGACACAAATGTGGCTGCATATTCCCAGAGGCTGATTAAGGAGCCTTGCATCATTAATGTTGTGGTAGCACCGTCTTTTACATGTTACTGATTCTCATGGCGTTAGGCAGTACTTTGAAGTGTGTAAGTCATTACCACCTCAAATGCAACAGAGAGGGTTCTTACTGAGTGTGAAAAAGTATGGAATTTGATTGGAATAGTTTACAGCTTGAGATGTGTTTGGTCAACATAAAAGAGTGTATGGAAAAATATTTGTTCTTGGAGACTGTTTATTTTATTCTCTTTTCTAAAATATAAGATTCTGAACTTCAAAACTACACTGATTATAGAAGCAAAGCCTTCTTCAAGCAGACAGCCAAAGTGTTGACAACTGAGCGAGAGAGTGCAAGTCAGAGCGAGCTGGATATCTTCGAAAGCAACGCAAGGTGTATGGCCTGCCACTGATTGCATACTCCTACACAGAGCCTGTATACCACCTCTGCCCCAAGTGCTGGATAACTGCATCAAATCCAGACACATGCAGCCAAATACATTTGAAAATAAAGATGCAACAATATCACAACACAACAGTGTGGCTCTACAAACGCTGAAAAGCAGCAAAAACTTGTAGTCTTTACATACATTTCCAAAAATGTATTGTAGATGAGCTTTAGTAGCTGGTTGCGCATCTCGCTGTGTAATACTGACCAGAGGAGGCGGTCACTCGAACTATGGGCAGTTTATGTTGGCAAGCAGAATGCGTTGTAGGAGTTTAGCTAGCAACGGGCACCATGACAAAGATTTCTGTGATGGCTAATGACCTCTGTTCAGAAATGATGTGTTTGAGCCAGAAATATCTGTCCGTTGACTTAAACAGCGTCACCAGTAGGGCTGGACCTAAATATTCGGCCGTTACGGTGGTATCCGAATATTTATTTTGAGATCTGAATATTCTCATACATCCCCCTTGTTGGACAATGTCGCGCAATCAGTATTTGAATCATTTCTTCGTCCCACTCGCCGGACGTTATGATTTGATACAAATATTCAGATATTTGTCATTAATCGGGGCCGAACATCCAGATCGCAGAAATTGCTATTCAGGCTAGCCCTAGTCACCAGCACAGTGTAAATGTCCACTGTCATCAGTTTGTGGTATCAGATGATTAATTACTGATTGATAATACTGCTGACCTTGTCTGAAGATACATGAGTAACAGTACGTAGTAATGTTTGTCTGTCAAAGCCCGATCTTCTTATTTATCAACCACACCTTGTACATTTTTCAGAACATCTGGCCTTCCAGTTTTATTGCAAAGCAAATTCCAATATCTGTCAGAAAAATTGCAGTCTCATATTTTCCCCCAAATCGTTCAGCCATACTGCAGACAAACTTGGACAGACTTACATTTATCAGTTGTATGATTGTCTGCTAAAGCATAGTAGTTCATCAGAATGACAGTATCACAAAGACCTCCATCAGTCTGTGAAAGCTCTGTTAGTGTGAAAAACAGTTTCTCTGATAAATGATTTTTTTGGATGTTCCACCTCACCGCTCTCCTATCTGATGGTAAAATCATTAACTGTCCTTCTTGCAATGAGAATTTGTTTCTGTTCGTTTCAGATAAATGTAAAACCTTGGCAGACCTATTAATTCCAGCTTTTCTTTCCTTTTTGTTTTGTAGACGTTCCCCCTGCAGAGCAGGAGAAGCTCTTCATCCAGAAGTTGCGCCAGTGCTGCGTTCTCTTCGATTTTGTCTCGGACCCACTGAGCGACCTAAAATGGAAGGAGGTGAAACGAGCAGCGCTGAGCGAGATGGTGGAGTACATCACCCACAACAGGAACGTCATCACCGAGCCCATCTACCCAGAGGTGGTCCACATGGTCAGTATTAAACTGGCATGAAACCAGTGTAGCTATTCTTATCAAACAGTTTTTTCTATGGTTTTATACAGATGTAAGGCTGCTGCTGCTCTTGCTTCAGAACTAGAGAAAAATGTTTTGGTGCATTTTTGTGAATAGTCACATTGTCTTTCGAGACTCGTTTGGGCAACAGGTTACGCATTTATGTCTGAATTAAGTTTTAATATTTGATTGAGTGACTTTACAAACAGTTTCTGTGTTGTAAAAAGTACACTTGGCTTATTTTTTTCAATGTGTACTGATTTCAAAATGGCAATTATACAGTGCAAAGTACTGATTTGTAACTTACAATGTACACAGTTAAATAAAAATAGTATACGTCTCCTATATACTGTGTACTAGATATATCATAGTGTTCACTAACCACAGTATTTTGTATCTGAAGTTATTCCTTAAGAACTTGTATCACATTATCACCATTTCCCACGTTGCTTTTCTTTGTATAAATGAGCAAACTGGCAGCCGTAGTTACAGACTAAATTTTTACATTAGTCACACTGGTGCGTCTAACTTTTGTAAATAGTTGCACTAGCTTATAATTTAGGTGCAGCCACAATTTTTCAGCATGAATAACCGTTTTTAAGTGTTGCCTTTTGTTGTCAGTTCACGTACACATTGGTAACATTATATCAGTGATTGTAAGCAGGAATACAGGATCAGGATTATCTGGGGCTTCAATGTATTCAAAGCCGTAACTGTCACGGTTTCTCAGAGCCATTGTGCTTTTTCAGTTCAAATCTTTGTCGCTTTTTCAGTACAAGCTCTTTTCCAGGCCGTGCTTTGGTCGCACGCTTTGCCATAAATGCATGATGTTCGCTGTTTTATCTCGTCAGACTTTCCCATAGTTTGAGATTTTACTAATGGTGGTGGTTGGTGTGCATGTAGAGATGAATTCATTCTACAGGGACAAGTCTACAGGTTGTGATTTAGAACTTAAATTTACTAGTTAGCTGTGCACAAAGAAGCCTCCAGTCTCCGTCAGTTGCTGCAGCAACTCAAGCAGGTGTGAGACAAAAAATTTGTCAGAATGAGAAAAATAAAAGAAGGCGTTTTAATGTCAAATTTAACCACTGAGTGATTTAATTTAACAGGTCAGGCTGCCTAAAGACACAAACAGATCTGCTAAATGTCAGGCGCACCGGTGCGACTAATGAAAATGTTTAGACTTTGTAGTTGACAGATTTTTAGTTTGAGCCCTTTGATGATCAACCCCCAACTAGTGAAATGACTCTGCAGATAATGTAAGCCAGTTTTCCATAAACATAATACATTATATGAAATATTGTGCCTTTCTCTTGTCTGTGTAGCTCAGATAATTGCAGCAGTTCAGGAGGTTGTTTTGGTTTTTAAATGTTCACTTCAACGAAATCGCTGAATTACGTGCTAATGAGTTATCGTGTCTCACTGAGGTGATGATTTTCTCTTATTGTCTATAAAGTTCTCTGAGCTGTACCTGTGAAAAGGCCTCGACTCAATGCTTTTGACCTTGAACAGGCTTCTGGCTCATTAGATTGTAGCTGCTGCTTTTCTTATTCCATTAACCTCAGTGGGTTAATGGAAGAACCTCAGTCTGTTTAAAAGGGTAGATTTTATTCTTCATCGTTGGTTTTTCCCTGCAGCGTGGGATGAATAATACTGTGGTTTCTGCCGTCAGAAATATTTGCTGGTTTCATACCCATTTAGGTTTTATTTTTTGGTTCTCATCGGAAACTCACATCTCTCACCTCAGTCTGAACCCAAAGATCTGTGCCACATTAACATTCTGCAGCTGTTTCAAACCTTTAAATCACTGGTAAAGCATTAAGTGATCCATTTTTGCTTCCCTGGCTGAGCTGTGTTCGCGTACAGATTGTTAACCAACACTTAAACCATTTGTACCTGTGCAGCTCTGAGCTTGTTCGTTCAGTCCGGCTGTTGGCTGCTACTGAACATCCACTGGAAACGTGCTCCTCCAAGGTTGTGATCTCGGATGTGTTAGCGGTGCCAGATTTGCTTTTCCCAAGCCAAATTAAAAAGCCTTTGATGTTAATCAAAGCCCTGCCTCAATGCCACATGGTCAACTGCAGATGATCAAGGTGCAAATTTCCCCCCCTCCCGTCCTTCTTGTCGAGGCTTTATTTGATCAGTGCAGCAGAAAATGCAACCGAGCTGCCAAATCAGCATAAAAATATACTCTTATTCCTGGCAGCCTCCTTTTGTCTGCCCCCTTCAAGACACGGGCTCTTTGAAGCCCACTGAAGGCTTTCATCATCAAAGTATGGAGTGTGCCACGACAAACTCCTTTATGGAAATAAAGAGTGTATTCTTATGTTAACACTGTGCGCATTATTTTGTCCCAGAAGCTCTCAGCGCTGAAGCTCCAGAGCTGTATGTCAGCAGACCTTGGGATGACACGGCAGTAGTTGTTCCATTAGTCCCGTTCTCAGGGGGGTCATAAGAAAGAGTTTCTGCTAAGAATATAAACACGATGGTGAGTGAGTCTTGACCTCTGGTTCAGCGGCGCTCTCCAGGGACTCTGTAAATGCACTGTCTCGAAAGTGAGAATAGACTCGAAGGGAATGCTTCCCAGTTTTAGGAGATTGTACCGCCACAGAAACAGGCTGTTATCTCAGACCAGCACAAGGAAGAATGTTCATGTATTTTTCATTCAGTCTTTCTTATAAAGAAAACATTTTGAATGCAGATTTAGCTTGTTTTTCTCATGGCTTCTTTGGTAAAACAGTTGTGGGTAATAAGTGGATCAGACCGCTACCAACGTCCCCCAAAAAAGCAAAATAAAATCTAATAACAGAGGCTATAGAATACAGAATGAATAGCTCCCGAATCCCACTTTTCTGTTTATTTTTGCATGACAAAATTGCTGTAAAGAGACTCATCAGTTAGTTCCCTGGCAACGTATTGATTATTAATGTTGCTATTGTGGGATAAGTGTCTAATAAACAGCATTTTTTATCTTCTCAAACACTGTGGCGAAAGCATTTCTTCTATTTTGTTCATTGTTTCAGCCACATAAATGTGATTTAGAAGCAAACATTCAATCACTGGTTGCACATAGAGCAGACAAACAGCCAGACTTCATGCGTACAAAGCTTCAGCAAAAGCAACCGTGCAGAATCTTCAGCTAAATGCAAGATAAGATCCACTTTGTGCATTCAAGATAAGCTAAAGTTCTGCACCTGAATTGCCCTAAGGATAATAATAAGTTACACTTTGGATGTTTTTGCATGTTTTTCCAAATTACAGGTGCAAAGTGAGTGAAGCTATAGTGTGATCCAGTCATTTGAGCTTGTTTGGTGAGGGCCCATATTAAAAGACGGCAGTGAAGTAATGTAAAGGGGAAAAATAGACTTGATTTATGATTTTTGATCTGCAGTGTTGGTTGTTTTGCTGTGATAAGTTTATAATTGACTTTTTGGCCATAAAAAGCAGCCACACTGATGACTTCTTTGCCACGATGTCCGTTAGTTCGGAGCCAACATCAAGTAAATGTTGAGTAAGTATTAAGTTAGATTTGGCAGCTTCATTAGGTTGAGAAGTTAAAAAGGGAAAAAACACCAAGTTGTTTGTAGATCGTCTGTTTTTCCTTCCGCCAAAAGTAATTGCTTAAGTCTGTGGATGTTGTTGTTTATATTGACAGAACTTCTTATGAAGGCAACACTGGAGATTGTCTGACCAATCAGAAATTGTTCGGATAAGAGCTTATTGACCAGTTCACCTTGACTGTTCAGCCTACAGTCCTGCCTTTTCAAGACACAAATATCACCTGTTCTCTGGGTCTTAGAGAGAGCTACAGCTGCCAGACATAGGTTTGACACTTTGCTGTAGTCCTTTGACTCCTTTGTGACATTTTTGTATATATTGCGTAGCAAAATAAACAGACTGAATCAGAAATTATGATATGATACGGCTTCATTAAACCCACAGTGAACAAACTTTTAGAAGTGATTTCAAGAAAGTCACTCATTCTGGGAGTCAATCTTTAATTTAGTACCGTGTTGGTAACTGAAGAAGTTAAAACATGGCTACATGATTACTGAAACTCCCTCCTTTTGACATAAAAAACTGTGAATTTCTCACCTCCCAACTAGTTCAGAGCACAGCACTTCGACTTCAAACTGGTTTTTAGCAGTCAACATCACATCACTGCTCTCCACTGGCTTCCTGTTCATTTTACGATTGATTTTGAGATTTTATTGATCACTTTTAGGTCTCGTCTGGCCTCAAGCTGAATAGCAGAAAAGCTGACCTATTAGCCAGCTCAGTGTTGCTGTTCGAAAGTAGAAGCTTCAGTCTCTGACTTTTGTGTTCTTGTTTTAACTTTATCCTAATTTCACTTTGCTTTCTTTGGCCTTATTGTCTGACTTCCTGTTGTTATTTTGCTTTCTGCTTTCCTTCCTTTGTAAACGCTTGTTTTATACAAGTACAGTTATTAATAATATTATGAATCATTACCTGAAACTTTTCTTCTCTGTCTGCTCCTCAGTTTGCTGTCAATATGTTCCGAACATTGCCACCATCATCCAACCCCACCGGTGCAGAGTTTGACCCAGAGGAAGACGAGCCCACGCTAGAGGCTGCATGGCCACATCTACAGGTACAGAAATACACTCAGAAATACGTCCTACCTTTTCACCGGAAACTGATGTGAATAAATCCATTCAGCTGCTTCTTTCAAGCCTTTTAACCTGAGCTCTTCTTCTGCTGCAGCTCGTCTATGAGTTCTTCCTACGGTTCTTAGAGTCTCCAGACTTTCAACCAAACATAGCCAAAAAGTATATTGACCAGAAGTTTGTAATGCAGGTGAGCATGTCGGAATTAAACTTGTGTATGCGCTTTCATAATATTTGAGATCAAAATCGCTTTCATTTGCTCATTGTCTCACTAACCTCCTTTTTTTTGTTCTCAGCTCTTAGAACTGTTTGACAGTGAAGACCCCAGGGAAAGAGATTTTTTAAAGACCACTCTGCATCGCATCTACGGCAAGTTCCTGGGCCTGCGAGCGTACATTAGGAAACAGATTAATAACATATTTTATAGGTGAGTGTGCATTCCAGTCGAATCACTTTGTGGCTCTCGTGTTAAATAGGTCACCAGGATGAACACACCATTGTGTTTGCTTTTTTTCTTGCTTTTCAGGTTCATTTATGAGACTGAACATCATAATGGAATAGCAGAATTACTGGAAATACTAGGCAGGTAAGATACTGTGGTGTGACGCTGCGGTTCAGAAATCAGTTCTGCTTCCTTTTTATCAGCAGTTTTTATGGGTTAAGTTAGTAGCAGTTGCTCATACTGATACACAGAATTAAAGCTGATGTTTCCCTAATTATGTCCTTTGTTCTTGCAGCATAATCAACGGATTTGCGTTACCGTTGAAAGAAGAGCACAAGATTTTTCTGCTAAAAGTCCTGCTACCTTTACACAAAGTCAAGTCTCTTAGTGTTTATCACCCACAGGTTTGTCAGTGTTTATTTGCACTTTGCTGTTAACAAGACATTATAACGAGGGATGCTCTGATACCACTTACCGTCTGACTTGCGCTTCCATCTGGGTACTTTGTGACATCAGTATGAGTATTTAATAATAGCTTTACAGTTCTAACGGTGAGCTGTTATATCATCATATATACCTGCCACGGCTTTGCGAGTGTGTGAATCATCAGAACTTACATTTGCATGCAGACTTCAATCCTCATCAATCCGCTGAGCTGCTAAAGTGACACAGCTTGTCGAAATCCGAGTAGTGAAGCTGAAGAACAAAATGTTCTGCAACAGGACGAAGCTGTGCTTTTTCACAAAGTCGAGCTGTTTCGTTTGCATTTGTTTCAAGTAGCTGTTAATTCAAGCTATTAGTGAACTAGTGTTTGCACATTTATTACATTAGTTTATTTAAGTAAATATAGTTTTTTGGGCACATAACAAAATGATTTGTGTTCCAAGGCTGAGAGAGAATGTTGTATGTAGACTAACACTGTTAACACTGTGCTACATTAACATGAAATACTAAATGACAGCTAATACCAAGGCTTTAATACTTTACGCTCCAAACAGTTTGAGGTGGTTTTTTACTCATGTCACATTGTTCCTCACTATGGGCTCATTTTTCACTGCACTATAAAGTCCTGCACCTCTGTGGAAATAACACAGCCGTGACTGGAAGTAGAGAGGAATCAAATACGCCACATGCACCAAAACAGAATTTTAAAGCCAAATGTCACAAAAACAGCAAAACAAAAATGGAAATTCTTGGATTATGAATTTTTCATTTGTAAACGCCTGGAGTCAACATTTTTCCAAGTGCTCACTATACTGTATTATATTATATATATGTCTCATATCTGCTCTGCTTTATTTTTTCAGATGTTTCAGTTTTGATTAAAAAAAATCTTTTAACCCAGCATCAGTTTTGGGGGTTCAGAGGGTTAAAATATGTGTTGTCTAAGTACACACATAAAATAAGCCACAGCAACCTCAGCAAAAATGGTAACGATTGTATGTCAGAAAACACAGCAAGGAGACTGAGCATTTTATGAATAGACCTAATCATATTAGTAACCTTGGGTTGATAAAGTGCTGCTGGGGAGCTTCTCATCCTCGGCAGTTCATAGAGACTATAGGAGCCGACAGTAATATCATCGGTCACCAGCCGCCTGTGAAAACAGACACTTGGTCTGCTGGACCATCAAAAAATCCATGAAGCCTGTAAATTTACCAGTCTTCTCTGTTTGCTGCCAGTTGAGGTGACGTAAGAGTGTGCTGCTTGTACCAAGACTGGATTAGTTAACCTTACCTGGGCCGATCTGTCAGTTTGACTTTCACCTTCCCACCTGATCCACACTTTGGATTTCTTGCCAGCATGTTGTTGCCGTCTCATAACTGCAGGAATCGGCTGCGTTTTTTCTTTTTGGATCAACCAACCAGTCAAAACTTGGTCCACTAAGACTTTTTTCTTTAATAAGCTGTTTATGGCTGCTCAACTAGTGGTGAAAGCTGGGAAACTCTTACTTTGACTCCAGTAATGCTGAGAAGATGATGAAAATCATGTGTTACCTAAAACTGACACTGACTGGTCATTGAGAGGTTTTGTTATTTCTGCAGACTGTGTCTCATCTCTGGATATTTTCTCCTGCTTCTCCAGTGTTTTCTGCAAAAAAGGCTGCTGCTGTTTCCCGATGCAAACATTAGCAAACTCATTAAACTCTGCCTTGTGTTGGTTTTGCACATTGTGAATCAAATTGTTTGTGTTAAAGAAGCAATTTTTCACCCCTCTTGACAATTTAATTAACAATTTCGATGTTGTTGCTTCTCCGCCTACCTGCTCAGTCAGTTTTTCAAGTGTATATTCACAGCACTGTACTGATGATCTATACTATTTGTGGTATCAGTGCATCACTAATTAGAAAATCAAAGTTTATGATGCTGTCATTTCGTTAGAAGTGAAACATTTTTCTTGCTTTCTCAGCTGGCCTACTGTGTGGTACAGTTCTTAGAGAAGGATAGCACTCTCACAGAACCGGTAAGATTTCATCTACTAATATTGTTTTGCCATTTATGTTGTTGATTGAATTTCCCCTCAGCATCCTGTCTGCTTGAGATGACTTAAATCCAATATAAACCCAAGAAATCTCCGTCTAAAGTTCATGTTTTAGTAGTTAATTAGTAAAACTGCATAGCAGTCGTCAGGCGCCCTCAAACAGAACATTGGATTAATCAAAAATATGTCGTCTTATTATATAACCGTGTGTTTTACTTTACCAATGCTAGCTGGAAAACAAGCTTTATCAGATTTTTATGTTTCAAATAAACATCTGAGGAAGTGTGTGACGTAAAACTTCATAGAAACCAATCAGCTACAGTGATTTAAGTGTTTCTAAATGTGATGTTTTTTCCTTTTTACTGTTCCTAATAAATCCTGCATGTTTTTGTGTCTGCAGACAGTCATGGCTTTGTTAAAATATTGGCCAAAGACCCACAGTCCAAAAGAGGTGATGTTCCTCAACGAGCTGGAAGAGATTCTGGACGTCATCGAGCCTTCAGAGTTCGTCAAAGTCATGGAGCCGCTGTTCAGGCAGCTGGCCAAGTGTGTGTCGAGCCCGCACTTTCAGGTGTGTGTCTCGGTTTGTGTGCAGAGGTGTGTGTTTTGTTGCTTCTGTGGTTGTGTTCTGTGTGTGACCCTGCTACGAATCTGTGCTGTCAGGTGGCGGAGCGGGCTCTCTACTACTGGAACAATGAGTACATCATGAGCCTGATCAGTGACAACGCTGCTAAGATCCTGCCCATCATGTTCCCGTCGCTTTACCGCAACTCCAAGACCCACTGGAACAAGTGAGTCTCTGCACAGGTTTTCCTCCGTATCCAGTGATGGGTTGTGACGATATTGTGAACTTCACTGACCTGTGGTAACCTTCGTGTGTCTGCAGGACGATCCACGGGTTGATCTACAACGCCCTGAAGCTCTTTATGGAGATGAACCAGAAGCTGTTTGATGACTGCACTCAGCAGTTCAGGGCAGAGAAGAGCAAGTAAGTCATCATGTGTGTATTTATAGTGCAAATGTTGTTCGAAATGGAAAATCTGACGTAAACTGAACCGCTTTAAACAGTTTGCGCAGAAGAGTTTTGTGATGTCTGTGTGTTTGAGTAAACGTTCCTGTTTGAGGAAGCCTCTCATGATTTTATGTGCTTTGTTTGTGTGTCAGAGAGAAAGCCAAATGGAAAGAGAGGGAAGAGGCCTGGCTGAAGATTGAGAATCTAGCAAAGTCAAACCCACAGGTGAGCAAAGACACCGTAACTAGCAGGGCCAGGATTTACAAATTGGTTAAAACTGCATTTGATTACATCTGTAAATATCTAACATGCACGGGGATTTTATGTTTCTGTGATCGCCCACTAATAGTGTGACAAGTGCTAGGTGGGAGTAGGTAGATTCTCCATTTATGTGCATGGAGCAAAAGAAGTCTGAATGGGACACTTTAGATTTAAAGTCAATAATTTAGCACGCGCTAGAAAATGTACAGTTTGCAGCAATTCGTTTCTTTAAGCCGTTGCGCTTCAGTGTCCCGTCCGCAGTACACTTTGAGATCTGCATAAGCAATTTGCTAAATGTCTGAAACTGCAAACGCGATTATACAAACACTATACACTGATGGAAAGCTTAGATTCTCATGAATCCGCCGGTATAAACCACTTTCAGATGTGATTACCACAGCGGGTAATATAAACACATTTGTCCGACAAACAACGAATATCCATCCAGCCATTCTCTATACACGGCTTTAACGTACACAGCGTGACTCACATTTCCGGGTTCATTATTACACACAGATGAAAATATTCCACAAAAAACGGCCATAATCCAACCTTGGACATCCAGACGAAACAAGCCAGTAAAATATTTTGTCCAAAACATGTCTTGAAGTCGGTATATACTCCACGAATAGGTCGTTTTCAAGGAAATGCACCTCGCGATATTCCCTGTATTTCTCGTCATATTTTTATTTACAAATAAAATATTAGCGATTTTTTTGTACTGAAAATGGCTGGAATTGACTGCAGCTTATAGGGTTAAATTGACACCTATTTATCCATAGATTGCCGAATGACTGCATTAATAACAGTATAGTAAAATTAATCCATGTGTCCATTTCCAGCCTGCTGATCTTGGTAGTTACATAAAATAAGTTTGCCATTTGTTAGGCTGCTATCCTTCATCCTCACTTTTCCATGGAGTCGACCACATCAGCTGTACAGGAGCTCAGGAGGTAACAGCGAAATGTTCTGGCAGAAAAGACAATAGCTGCTTGTTCTGATTTAATCCAGAGAACCAAGCTTAGGAGACACAAACTGAGAAGTTTATTGCATGGGCTGAATGGGCCATAGTATGTTGAATTTTTGCTCTTTACTCACATTGAATTTGTCTGCTGTGTTTTTTGTGGGGTTGTATCCTGTATCAGTCGTGTTTTTTGTCAGATTAAGAAACCTCAGCTCAACTGCCAGCAGCAGCTACAACTTAAGTTCATATTTTTCCATGTT
Organism: Acanthochromis polyacanthus; assembly: GCF_021347895.1. Lineage (NCBI taxonomy): Eukaryota > Metazoa > Chordata > Actinopteri > Pomacentridae > Acanthochromis > Acanthochromis polyacanthus. The sequence goes on from NC_067128.1 coordinate 7,027,508, forward strand.
CTGTAGGAACAGTAAGCTGGTTGTTTCTAACTTTTCCTCGTCTTCTGTTCTTCACTTGCAGTTTCTGATGTACGTTGACTCGATAGGATCAGGCAGTCCGATGGACTTGGACACGGACGGGCTGCTGCTAGACGACGTCAACATGCTGAAGAAAACTGTTGAGGAAGAAGCCACACAGGTCAGTGCAGCAGGGAAATATGTAGAGAAAAATTTAGTTTAATTCTAGGCAGGAATAATAACAGAATCTTTACAATACACTGACATTGATCATTGATGAGATACAGTGAATTCGTCCTGCTCCAGGCTGACTCTATGGAAATGGAATTTTTGTAAAACTGCAGGAATGTTTTAGTGAACTACTTGTAGGAGTTAATGTGCAAATATTAGTCATTTTTACTGTCTTGGTATTGTTGAAGATGAGTCGATCAGCAATCAGGCAAATGACAGAAAAATATTCAACTATATTTTGAGACTCTTTTTTTTCTTTTTGGCTAAATATTGGTAATTTAACCATCAGTCTCTAGTATAAATGGTCTTTTTTTTGTCTTAATCATACAGAAAGAACTTTACAATTGTGTGACTGGGCGACAGACTGAAATCATTTTGGAGCTCACTCACAGCTAAAACATTCGAGGTTACTTCGGGTAATATTACTCACCGGGAGAAAAACCAGGCACTCGGTCTTATACATAATTTCCTCTGTCAAGACGATTATTCCAACTATTCAAACAGAAATGGGTTACATGATTCACAAATTATCATCCCAGCTGCCTTCCAAACCCAGAAGAAATGCAAAACTGGGGCTTTTCTTTGCCTTATACTAACGTGTTTACATGAGATTGGACTACTTTTCTCATTTTAACTTTTTACATTGTAAAATCAGATTTGTCATAGTCACTTTTAGACACTTTTGTTTTGTTGGTGAACCCATAATGTGACAGTTGATGAGGTGATATCTTACTGTAAAGGCAGTTTCATCATGTGTGGGACAGAGGTACCTGTAGAAGTAGATGTTTTTGACTAGACTGACTTTAAAAATACAGAATTAAAAGTCACACTGTTGAACATGTCATGCAGCTTTCTGTGGCTTGGTGCTGATTCTGTGGATTGTTCTGTGTCCAGATCCTAAAAGACCAGCGCCGAGAACGCCCGCTGATGAGGAGGAAATCAGAGCTGCCCAAAGATATCTCCACTGTCACGGCCTTGGAGTTGCACCGAAGAGCCGAGGAAATGTTGACGACGCACGACGGCCACTAAGAGACCACTCCGGATCCACCGTAAACCAGCAGCATCCACAGAGGAACCACAGGCCCGCCGAGGCCCAGCACAACAACGAACTCCGCTATCTCAGTCCAGCCCAGCACAACACAGAACTGAACAGTCCCAGCTCCACCTGACACAGAAAATGTCGACACATCTGAAGCCTGGTTTTGGCTTTTTCGGGGAGAAGCGGTGCTCGGTCCTGACTGATCCCCGCCTCCCTCCACCTTTTCCCACCTGGTTCCGGTTCAGCAGACGTCGGCAGCGCTGGACGGTCCTGCATGACCACGACATGCACCGTTTCCTGAACTTCACCAGAGATACTGTATTGTCGTTTTCTCCTTTTTCCACTCTAGTTTTTCCTCTTCTGTCCTCTGGGTTTGTGTTTTCGGGCGCTCTGCTGCCCCCTTCTGCTCATTTTTCTCAGGTGTTCTGTTCTGTGTGTGAGCTGTCGTCTCTTCTTGCCTCTTCTTTATAGATGTCAGGTGCTTGTACAAACAATATGAGCTCCACAACTCCACAGAGGACTCCTTTGGTTTAACTAAAAAAAAAAAAAAAAAAAAAGCATCAGTTGGTGAGACGATTCCACTTGTTTCTATATATTTAATATTTTTCTCATGACGTTTAAACTAGACAGCTGTTTATATTTTTCCCTACATAGTGTATTAGGAGCTCTTCTCAGAGTAAAAAAAAAAAACAAAACAAAAAAACTTCCTATATGTCTAGCTGTTCTGTTGCTTGCTGTTATTTCACTTTCCGTTAGCTGTGAAGGTTCAGTGATACAGAATTACCAGAAAAGATTATTAAAAGTAGAGCCCGACTGATACTGGACTTCTGATGCAGAACGAAAAAAAAAAGATTTTTGATATTCATACATCAGCTGATAATCTTTAGATATATATATATTAATATATATACACACATTAGGTATGTGAAATTATATTTAAAAAGATGGGATCATCATAGTGCATTTCACAACTTTCCGTGAAGACACTGTTTGACTCCGCACCATCATCTGCTCAGCTACATGCGCTGCAGACAGTGCTTAGAGGACTGATGTCATTCATAGCTGCTGTGCTGGACAAACTACACCTATGTATGCGGAATATATTTTTATGCACATTTTGAAGTAGTAACATGAGAAAAAGAAAATCAAAACTGCAACGTCCTGCAAAAAATATCCCCAATTGATGTTTTTGAAAAAAAGAGCTTTGTAAGAGATGGAAACACGTTTTTCCGTTAAGTTTTGACTTCGTTCGAGTCTTGCTAGCACGAAACGTGGCCAATACCGGCTGACATGAAAGAATAATTCAAACTTTGATTGGTTTTATTTGTTTCTTCTTGTTTCCAGCTTCTTTAACTTTAATTATAGTCATGCAACCCATAGCGCCACCTTCTGGTGACACTATGCTACCACGTTTCTTTGCACAAAAACAGTCCATGGAAACAAACCAAATTCACATTTTGTTTTCTCAGTGTTTATTAAGTTTGATTCAGATCTGCTTGATTATTTTCTGAGACTATTTTTAAATGATCTCGGCCATCCTTTTCTGCATTATGATGTGTTTCCGTATCCATCTGCGACAAACCAGTATGGTTTGGGCTTCGATTAAAAGCATCATAGTTCTGTTCATCAAACAGAGCTGGTCTGACTGAGGTCCAGGTTCCACATTTTCCATCCTGTGAGAAAGCCGAGTTTGGTGCCAACTTCTCTCGTTCATTTAGCTCCTTTCTTTAAAACAAACAAAAAAACATTTTAAAAAAAAGAAGCTTTTAAATTGTGTAGGCAATAAGTCAGCACAGGTCCTGCTGAGTGTCTGTTCAGATCCATTCTTCATTCCCTGGAACGGTCGAGGCCCTGTTTGCTGTGCCGGGCTACACGACAGGGGGATTGTGGGATTTATTTTTAGTTGCCCCTTCACATCCAGCCATGGTCGGAGTGTTTAATGTGGTCATTAGCATTCAGTACAAATCGCTGTCATTCATATGAGGCTTATGAGAGGTTAGAGAGATGTCTGGGATCTACCCGGCGTTGCTGTGCGTCGACAGGAGTTCAAACGGGGGCCGATCGATTCTTTTCTACTCTTCTTGAGCAAGCGAGACCCTTTTTTTATTTTTGAAACACTTGGTAGAGATGCTTCATAGAGGAGGTGTGTTTGGTTTGAAGAGGTCAAACATAAGCCTTTCTTTTCACAGTGCCTTTTGTAGTCTAAATGGGATGTTTGCTCAGCTAAGAATCGAGTAGTAGCATGAAAGAAAACGGCAGATAATTTAAAAACAAAAGGAAAAAAACAAAGGTCAGGTGCGGCCGCTTGGACTCCAGCACATGCCTTGTTGTGGATAAAGAGTCGAGGCAGCGTGGTCGCCCCAAACCACTTCAGCAAAGAAGCACTTCCTGATAAAACTTGAAAGAAAAATAGAAACACAACTAAAAAAACAAACAAACTAGTAATCCGTGATGCTGTCTGTCTTGGTGTGTGTGTCGGTGGAGGGTTTCGCCTCCCCGCGGTGCCTCCAACACGAGAGGAATTCGCCTCCTCATTTTCCATTCTGGGCCCCCGCTGTCCCATTCCAGTTTTTCTTTCTTTTTTTTCTGATTTGTACCCTTTTGTTTGAGCCCTCCTGCCCCAAAACCTGCACACCTGCTTCGGTTAAAGGTGGAGTCTGCGATTCGAGTCCAAAACTCAGTGAACATCTCCTCACTTTTCTTTGTAAAGGCTCAGAAATCTCTGAAAATAGAGAAAGAGTCTTGTGTACATTTAGGCTCCTTTGTGTTTTGTTTAAATCGCAGACTTCACCCTCTGTCAAACCCTCCCACCCGGCAGGGCTTGTTCCTAGGTTTCCACCCATTCGATCTGCTTCTGGATGCTTGCAAAGTTCTTTTCGTTGTGGTTTTTATTCTTCCTTCTGCCTGCTGAACCTCTTTCGTCAGTGTTTCGACTGAATGTGCAAATTGTAAATATTACTGCAGTCGTGCTGTTCTGTTTCTCTCTCTGTCTTGAAGAACAACAGTCACCAAAGGCTTTTTTGTTGTTGTTATTGTTTTAACCAAACCCTCTGGTTATTATTTGATGAAAGGAAGAGCGATTCCATCCACCGAGTGATCTGCAGCCTCTCGATGGTGACTATTGTTCTTCTCCAAATGGCTTTAATATTGGCTTCTTTGGAGCTCTCTGCTTCGTTTTACATAAGCTTTGTTTGCTTTTTCTTTGAAAAAAAAAGTTACTATTGCAAGTGTCCTTTAGTATTCGTCTCATACTAAATGGCTTCATCTAATATTGTACATATAATGTACTTTTTGTGTTATAACTATTATTAAATGGTAGATTTCATATTTTGTACAAACTACCCTGTGTACAGAATACAGAGGTTATTAGCAGCTGCAGCAGACGGTTGTATGTGGCACAGAGTTCAGCACACGGAACTGATTTACATTTAGAAACCGTATAGAGGTCGGATAGTTTTTTATCTTTGTAATCGGACATCTTTTTCCTGTTTTTTTTTTTCACCTCCAGACATGTGTTGCTCCTACATACATGAGCTTTTTGTGTGCTTTTATCCAAATCTCCAGTGGTGTACATGTATCTATATACAGCAAATAAAGAGAACATGTGAGTTTTATATTTTCATCCTAAAAAACCAAACTGTTCTGTGAGTTATTATTGGTCACTTTCAGTCTGTTTGGACTCGACTTTGGTTTTTAGTGAGACAGTGGTGACGTGTTGCAGCTTTTTTTTTTTTTTAATCAGGTTAGCAGCATGAGCATCAGTTACTATCTCAAAGCTATGACACAATTTAACCCAAATTTGAATTTTTAGTGAATTTTTTTTTTGGCCAACAGGTTTGTTCTTGCTGAAAATGACTTAAACAAGTGAGAAAAGACGGTAAAATGTTGTTTTAAAGATGTGAATGATGATTTTTTTTTTTTACATTTTCATTCAAAATTTTTCATATCTTCCGCAATTGTTGCAGGGTTTTTTTTTTATTAGAAAAAATAGCATTCCTTGCTAATTTTGAGAACAACTGAGCAGTTGGTCTCTCGTCACTTACTGGTTAATTGCAAGTTCACAGCTAAAACCAACAAGTTTAGTGAGCGTGTTATTGTTATAATTAGTATTAGCACCAATAGCACTGTTATCGTTATTATTCTTATAATTAAAATGATGCTTTCTCTTCAGCCATTTCATTATTATTTCCACCTGAATCGTCTCTGAAGCAGCAGGAGGAAGTGTTTTTGCCGTGCTGATAACTAACCAAACAACATTCAACAAGCTAAAAAAAAACAAAACAAAGGAATTTCTAAAACAAGTATAGAGAAAATTATATCTTGCGCCAAAATTAAACTTAAATCAATTTAGCAAATCAGTTTAATTCAGTTTAGTAAATTGAATTAGTATCTCAAGAGAAAGTTGGAAAACATAATCATCAGAGACAAAGTCGAGGCTCAAAAAACAAAATGGTGAGCTCAGATTATGTGACCTGAGTGTCCAATTAGATAGAAGAACAGAAGGAACGATCAAATCTGCACCTTGTTTACATCGAAGTTGTGCTTTAAATGCAAGTTTAATCTTGTGCCTGTTAAAGCACTGAAGTATATATGTTTCTCTATATATAACACTGTGGAAAGATGCTCATGCCTCAGCTGTGACTTTTAACACCTTCAATGTCTGACAAACGTGTTTTTGTGTTTTTTAGCCTCTTACTTCTTTTTTTTTTTTTTTTTTTTACTTCCTTTGAATGACTTTTCTGCTGCACTTTGCAGCTATGTACCAAAACCCCTCAAATTATTGGATTACGACGCAGTTTCCAATCCAGTTTTACTGACTGTGCGGCTGCAAACAGGAGCTAGACAAGTCCTCAGTAGATGGCAGAACCATGGCAATATGCCAGAAATGTGCTAAGTGACCCCTGTGACCTTGACCTTGATCTGCTGACCTCTAACTCCACAACTGAGCAGGGGACCTTAGACAGATCGTCAGTGCCAAGTTTGGTCATCCTGACTTCAGCCCTTGTACAGATATCTGACCGGACATACACACACACATACATACATACATACTTACCCAGCCAGCCAGCCACATACCGAAGCGAATGCAGTAACCCTGATTGCTGATTTTCCTTTTTATTATTTTATTGCTGATTTAGTCCTAGTTTTAGTCCCATATGCTCGGCCTCTACCTCAGAGCAGTTTTAAATAAATTTGACATTGCAGAATGTTCCCACGTATTTTCGTACCTTAGATTTCTGCTACAAGCTCACATAAAGACGATATATATTTTTTGTAATTTATGTGATTAAACATGACTATTTACAGACGTAACTAACAACTGGAAGGGAGGGACCAAATGACAAAATAATGTAAATAGTTGAACAAATTGACCGACTGAAATGAAAAAGCAATCCTGTGCTGCCACCTGCTGGACAAACAACAGTCAACATTCAATGTCTGAAACTCCCTTTAAAAGTCTTAAGGGTACATCAATCCATTATTGACACACCGCTTAATCTTCACTAGGGTTGCAGAGGGGCTGGACTCTATCCCCGGATACCTGCAGACAATTTAGAATCATCAATTAACCTCAGCATGTTTTTGGACTGTGAGAGGAAGCCAGAGTACCCGGAGAAAACCCATGGCGACTGGAGATTTTCCAGCTGTGAGGCGACAGTGCCAAACACCGACCACTGTGCAGCCCTTCAGAGTTCAGATATTTAAAAAGTTCAGTTTGGGATTTTTAAGCTCCAGTGCCTTGTTCTCCATAATCAGGTGATACATGTTACCTTTGAGGTTGTTTTCCACATCATTCCTAGATTAGAATTTCCCTGATCCAGATGCAAATGTTTCAAGATTGGGTCAATAGTTGACATTTTTGGAGTTTTCAGGCCTAAAGTCAACATGGCCGCCTATAACCAAACACCACATGGCATTTTAAAGAAAGATTCTTCTAAATATCATATACACAATTGAGTAAAACTGAAATTGAAAATTATTCATAATGATACTGTAGTAAACCTGTTGACTACTTTATATTAAATAAGTCAGAAAGCCTTGGAGTCTTGTCAGTCTTTTCTTCAGGAGGAAATGACATCATGTGGAGCAGGTCATGTGATCTGGAATTAACACACTTCCTGGAGAGGTGTTTTTGTAATGGAAAACTTAGTTGAAAGTGATTTCGCCGAAACAGATACAATTTATTGTTTTCCATATATATCTGTTACGATTATCTCAACTTGATAAAAAGAGCACAATCAAAACAATTTTTGAATAAACTCATTTTAATATTGTTTAGCTACTTGGAAGGTGGTTGTTTAGTTGACATTTTAGTGATATCCAGTCATTTTTTATTATTAAGTGATCTTCTCCATAAAAAATAATTGTATTTGTAAAGACATGATCATAATGAACATAAAAAACATTTTTTTTTTTTTTTTTACTTTTATTAAAAATGTATGCAAGATAAATCCCATGGACTTCAAAAGTCCCTCAATTATATATTGTCCCGATTACTAAATCTGGATTAGCAGTGCTCTAAATGGGACTACATATTACAGTGTTGGTTAATAATTGGCAAAGAAGAACCGGTAGAACAATGCAACGAAACAGGACCAACTTCCCCTTTCATTTTTGTTTTATTGTAAACACACAGACTTCACTTTATTCCCAAATTCACTGTGGACATTTATGAAGACATGTTATGAGTCATAAAAAGCCTAAATGTCCAGTTGTTAAGAAAATAAAATACACTTATTAGTTGTTAATTTGTGGAGAGAGCAGCCTTTTGAAACTCTGTTTTCAGGAAATACAGTGACACAGATGAGTGTGTTGCTGTCATGAATACACAGAAGACTGTTATATGAGAAAAAAAATCATCTCTTTTTTGCACTGAAAGGCTGAATAGAGACTTAATGTCTACTTTATCTACTGTCACTGTTACTGTTGAGCAGATCAAGTGCAAAATACTAATAAGTGTATTTATATACCACATATTACAAATATTATTTGTAAACAACATAATCATGTTTTTTTTTTAATATCCTGATAACCCACATACTGAAGGTTAAATCCAGATCGAAACCAACACTGACATTTATTTGATCTAATAATGATAATAATTTCCATTTTCCAAATCTTTTTTAAGTTTTGGCAAAATATGATCAGATAATGTCTGAACAACAGGGTCAAAATGATTGAAACCTATACCCAAGCGTTTATTAATATTGCAGTTGTAGTGTAAAATATTCTGCAATAATAAGATTTTTTGAAAAAGCTGAAATCCTTATTTGAAGATTAAGGCCAATTTTTGGTAAAATCTCATTTCCAATCAGATTACAGATTATTTCATTTTTCATTTAGCATTAGATAAAAACACATTTTCAAGTCAGTGTTTAAATATATAACTATAATATATACAGAATTTAGAACAAGCCTTATTGTGTTTTAGTTGAGTTGTACATGTTACTTGTTGAGATTGCTTTTTTTTAGATTTTTAAATGTTTTTTTAACAAGGAAAAGGCTACAGATGTACATACATATACATAAGTTTACACATTGCATTATGAATTACAGCATCATAAATTCACAAAAATATATGTGACAAACAGTCAGTGTTGATTATCATGCAGGGCCAGTGCATATGTCTGCAAGGTTTATGTCTTTTGTGTCTGTTTTACTTTGAAATTGGGTGTTTCATCGGTCACTTTACAGACTAAACTGCTGTCATATTCCAGTTTAAATCACCAGAAGTCATATTTCCTATTTTCAGTTGTTTTCCTTTAGCTGTTTGTTGTTTGTCGCCCCAACACTCTCTAAATTGGCTTTGTCTGAGGTCACTTAAGTTCCTCTATTCATTTGAAGACAATTAGGCAAGCGCTCATCCTCTTGTGTCTAGCACCCCTGCTGGGACCCTGAACCCAAATGAACCTGCAGGGTTTCAGAAAACAATACAGTCTCTCACATTTTCCCCCCTGATACACAAACGTTGGCCTGCTGCCGTGACACCGATGATGACACGAAGACGCCGCGTCTGTCACTGAGAATGTAAATACTGAGCTGGTTTTCAGGATCAGGCACAAATTTGCACATTTAAACCCATAAATGTACAAAATGTTGCAGAGAAATAGCCCTCATCCCTGAATGCCCGCCCTAATGAGGATGCAAATTGTCTCCTAATTTGCCTCATCAACACTTTGCAGCCCAATTATCTAAGAAGAAATATTCCCCTGGGCTGGATGCGTCACTGAAAAATCACAACACGTCAGTGGTTTTTTTGTGGGTAGTTAAAAGGCTCAGTGTTTCTGCTCTCAGAAAGGTCGCACGGGTTCATTGTTTTCGCCTGTTGTCTTCACTTGAGATGTAATGTTTTTTTCATTTTGATCAGGACGCTCTGACAGCCTTCCTCGACTGTCAGTGTTCAAATCTCGCTGTGTAAAATTAAAAAAACAAAACAAAAGGATAACAAAAACCCTCCCTGGGTCCTCGCAACCAAAAACATCTCGTCACGACAGGAGATGTCAGAACCTATTGCCATGGAAACAGTGCTCAAAAGTTTGGAGCGTAGACCCCCATTGTGACTCCATCCAATCAGATTTTAGGAAAAGCTTTCAGCTGCGTTAGTTTAGTCGGAAGTCTGAAGTGTGTGTACATCTGTGAGGACCTGATGCTGCAACTCAGTGTGTGTGTGTGTCTGCTGTGTTGTTTGTGAGTATTAGGAGCCAGAAAGTGACTCATCTGGACTCACAGGGGGGTCTGAGATCCAGCTCAGCTCTCTGGTCTTCTATCCGCATTTTTTTCCCCTGTGACGCTCTGTAGCAGCTGAAGTCCTCTTCAGCAAAGCGACAGGTTGCACCTTAAGCTTCGGCGTTTCCTCCCCCTCTGGAGGATGGAGGGTTGGGGTGAGGCCCAGTCCTGCTTTCTTTGATGCTCGACACCCGGCTTCAAAGTCTTCGGCATCAAAGCTGAGGACTTGGGATGAGGCCCGGCAACAGCAGCCCACCGTCCTCGAGTTATGCGCACAAACAGAGCTTCGTCCATTCAGAGCCATCCCGCTTTAACAGGACGAGCTTCCTTAGAGGAGCAACAACGAGATGAAGGTGGCGAAGTCAATGAAATGATTGCACATTTCTGAAAGAGCAACACTTCAAAAATTCCACCGTTTCACGCCACCAATGTTGTGTTTTGTCTTCATTGCAGGCTCCTCTGAATGCAGAGTTTCATGTTTCTAACCTAAAATGACTGGAATCAACAACTTCTAAAGTATTTATTGTTCTCTTATGCATTGTTTGTCTATTTTCTACCTGTCATTTGGTTCTTTTTCCACCTTTACCCTCACCCTGACTGGTGGAGGCAGATGTCTACTCTACCTAAGCCTGGTTCTGCTGAAAGTGCAATAGCATTTAGTAAAATTAGTACTGAAATGTGCATGTTCTACTGGACCAAAGGTTTAATCACCATATTCTTTGGCGAAAATCTCGTCATCATTTGTCAGGTTTCCTCACTTTCTCCTTAGATGTATCTGTCACCTTTGCACTAGGCTTGAGTCTTCTCTGTCTTGTCGTTTCTGTTGTTGTTCTTACTGCAGGTTTGTGATCTGTAGTTACTGCACTCACCAACCTTCAAAGTATTTCTTGTTCTCTTATGCATTGTTTATCTGTTTTCTACCCGATATTCAGCTCTATTACCCTCACCCCAACCGGTGCAGGCAGATATATGCCCTTCTTGAGGCTGGTTCTGCTGGAAGTGACGTGAAAATATACTTGCTTTCTCAGGTTTCCATCACAACAAATGATAATTTTCATTTTTTTCTGGCATCTTTTCCTTTAGGTTTCTGATTAGACTACATTTTCAGCAGCCTTGATGTGACTACTTTTAAATTAGCAAATGTTTCATGTTTGTATCTGTAATCTTGACTATTTTTAAATGATTTTTTTTTTTTTTTTACTGCTACTGCTTTTATACGTTTAGAATAATTACCATGAATTTGAGGGCTTTTGTGTTTTTTGTTTCTGCTACATTTTCTTCACTGTGGGCTCATTTTTCACAGCAGTTTAAAGTACTGCACCTCTGTGGAAACCACACAACCATGGCTAAACTCAAAAATGTCTTCTGTGCATCATGATGTGGTTGTAACGCCATAGACACAAAAACAACCCCGAACGATTGAATTTTTTGACGATTCATTTTACAAAAATATAAAATATAATCGGGAATCAACAAGTTTCCACAGGTGTTACCAATACTGGAAAAAATAGTGGCTCTGTATGCTACAGATATTTTACCGCTTACATTATTAATTTGCTTCATCCATTATCTATTATGTGAAAACACAGCCTGCAGTTCAGCTGAAAAGTCTATGATTTTTTCCTATGTGACTGTTGGTTCCAGCAGAATCACTCATGGCTTCATAGATATGCTGTGGAGTGTCAAATTTTTAGATTTTTATAGAATGTGTTTAGAGCACACAGTTAGATTTTGGTGAATCCTTAAATGGAACATGATTTTGATTAAACATAACAGTTTCAGGCTTAGTTTTGGCTATTTTTTCTAACTGAAGGGCATATTTCAGATTGGAAAGTTGAAAATGTGCTGATTCTTTGTGTTTTCCACAGTTCTTGGCTCTCATAAACTGTGCACTTTGGGTGTTTTTTGAAGACGACATGCCTGTTAAACATACTGGTTTGTTTTGGGGTTCAAAAGGTTAACGGCACATGTGTTTATTCGCTGTGGACTCCGGACTGATGTAGTTCATGGAGTGTACGCTGGTTATTGCCTCATGATGTATGTGTACATTTAGCTTTATTATTACCAAGATCCTGGTTTAACCTCACGCTCACAAGCTTGTTAGTCTGCAAATGAAGCCAATCATCCATCTGTAGCTTCAGATAAAGACCCACAATCAGCTTGAAGACTCACCAGAAATCTGCCCGATCAGAAACATTTAAGATGAAATAAGCTGCAGAGCATTGTTAGTCCACTTTTCACAAACATTATTGTGTGTGTGTGTGTGTGTGTGTGTGTGGGGGGGGGGGGGGGGGGGGGGGGGGGGGGGGTGCTCTCCACGTGCATGTGCGTGCACGTGGGAGCTAAAGCTGTGTAGCCTCTCCTGCAGTAATCCTGCTGCCTGTCAGTCTGGGCACAGCAGAGTCGCCACAGGACGGTTTTTTCCCTCTGCGACCGTCTGGAACATACACACACAAAACCTTTATTATCTCCCGGTATCTGGGCCACCTGGGGACAACCCCATTGTCCGCCGAAGCCACGCAGACACATGAGGGCTCAGTCTGTACAAGAGACGCAGGTAGCCGTCTGACTGTATGTGGGGCAGATGAAACCAGAGCAGCGCGGAGACGGCAGCCTCACCTGACCGTCTGGAAGCCTCGCTGCTCTCATCACACAAGGTCAGAGCACGTTTGAGGGACATGAGGGGCAGAAAACGCTGAGAGTCAAGCCGCCACCCGCAAGACTGGCTGGCTGACTGGCTTGTGTTTGGAAATAAGACAAGCAAGAAGGACGAGGGAGGGAGAGAAACTTGACAGGCTGAGAGGCCTTTCACACTCTTTTGCTCTTTTTCCACATCGGCTGAGCGATCGCAGAGAGTGATGGAGGCAACCTTTCTGCAGAAGGGGATGTTCGGATGAGAGGCACGGCAAGGCAGCTGTATTTGTGTAGCACATTTCGTACACCAGGGCAACTCCTGTGCTTTACATTAAACATTTTGGAAACATTCAGACTCGCATAAAGAGCACAATTAAAAGGACAAATATAATAAACATAGAAAGTAAAGGAAATCATAAACATATTGAAAATAAAATTACAATTAGCATTTAAAACAAGTCTAAATATGCTATAGTTGAAAAGCAGTGGCAAACAGAAAAGTCCTTGAGCTATGATTTAACCCACCTGTTGTCCTCATTTGTGGGCACCACAAATATTGTTTCCTTGTCTGAAAAAAAATATTCTGAAAATTTGGCAATAATTCCTTAAAGTTTCACTTAAAAGTTTTATTTCAAAAATAAAATTGGACAAGAAAATTCTTGTAAATATTTTTTTTAAAAATCCTAAAAATCTACCAAAAAGTCCTAAAAATATCTAAAGTGATTGTATATATATATATATATATATATATATCAGCAAAACTTGTAATATTTCTTTAAGAACATTCACATAAAAATCTACCAAAATCCAGTGATTGGTTGATTTTTTTTGTGAATGTTCTTAAGAAACATTCTTGACATTTCTTTTTTCCACCAAAATGTTCAAATATTTCCCAAAAATGTCGAAAATGTGGACATCAGCAGTTTTTTCCCCACATTTTCAAACTTTAAAACGGGCCAATTTGGACCCACAGGACAACACGAGAGTTAAAGGAAGTGAGTGCTGGAGCAGACCTACAGCTTCCAGATATGTGGAGCTTAAGAAGTAAACACTGCTTCACCATGTTAAGTTGTAACTCTGAAAGCAGAGCAGTACCTGATGACCTCAGAGGTCGAGATGGTTCATAAAGTGACAGCAGATCAGCTATGTATTTTGGGCTTAAATCATTCAGTGCTTTATAAACAATCAGCAGGATTTTAAAGTCTATTCTCGGGCAGACAGGAGGCCATTGTAGAGACCTAAGAACTGGAGTGATGTGATCTACTTTTTTGGTTCTTGTTTGGACTCACTCCCAGCAGCAGCATTCTGTATGAGCTTCAGTCGTCTGATGGACCTTTTAGGGAGTCTAGAGTTTAGTCTAGTTTGCTAAGATAAACGTATGGACCAGTTGTTCTAAGCTCTACTGAGACATTCGTCCTTTTATTCTTGATGTAATCTTGAGGTGATGGTAGGCTGATTTGTGATTGTTTTAATGTGGCTGTTGAAATTGAGGTCTGTGAGTCTGGTGAATGATTTTCCCAGCATGTGCATGGATCGATTTGTATGCACTTGGTGTTTAGTGCTTATTGTGTAGGTATCTGGATTAAGATGATTCGCACAAGTTAGCAATTCCAACTCATCTAACCCTATAAAAAAATATCCCCTTTCCAGACTTCAACAGATCCAGTTTCAAGCCCATTTGTCGGCCTTGTTATACACATGAGCTCCATACATTAGTACTGATTTAAACATCAACTTCTAGGGATTCCTGCGTGTAAACATACGCGTCATGAAAAAGAACAAGCACGCAAACTCTGACGTGATTATACCGAGAGTATTCTGCAACTTAATTGCGATTCTTTCCATGACAAGTCACGGAGCTACACGTGATGGAAGCCTCTTGCGCTTCATCTAACTGAAAGGTGCTGGAATCTCGATGCGCTTTATAGCAAGTGATGTCAAGCTGATTTAGGGCAACTCAGTCTCTGGAGTGTCTCACACAACACAGAAGAATCTGTCTTTATTGATTTTTTTTTGCTGTATGTGGCCGAGGACAGATAATCTGCTGGATGCCGGCACTCAGAAGATGAAATATGTGTTCTGTCCTAGCTGCTGCCCGCTGCCACTTTTCTAACCCCTCCAGTTAATTCATGGGTCACGGTTGTTTGCTGTCTTGTCCGCACATGTTTTGTGGACCCAGAGAACACTTACGAAAACATGTTTCCTTAGGCAACCTTGGGAGTCTTGTGAGAAGAGCTGCAGGTGATCCGTTATGTACGCGTCTGTGGTCAGGACTTCAAGGTGCATTTGAGGTCTGGAGAGAGTCCAGTTTGGTGAGCAAATCATTTTTATTGACTGAGTCTTATGCACCATGTTGGACTAATTATCCAAGCCTGAGAGGGTTCATACTACACATGCTGTTTATCATTTCATGTGCATAAAGAGCCACTGCAATCCAAGTGGCACTGGTTACATATCAGCATTCCTGTGCATAAGTAGAGGATAAAAAAAAGTTTGTCCACGAAGCAGCAGATTAAAGCTCACCATCCCTTGATACACACGTGGACAAAATTGTTGGTACCCCTCAGTTAAAGAAGGAAAAACCCACAATTCTCACTGAAATCACTTGAAACTCACAAAAGTAACAATAAATAAAAATTTATTGAAAATTAAATAATCAAAAACAGCCATTACTTTTGAATTGTTGATTAACATAATTATTTTAAAAAACAAACTAATGAAACAGGCCTGGACAAAAATGATGGTACCTCTATAAAAGATTGAAAACTATTTGACCAGAGTGACATGATTAACTCAGGTGTGTCATTTAATTGACATCACAGGTGTTTCCAAACTCATAATCAGTCAGTCTGCCTATTTAAAGGGAGACAAGTAGTCACCCTGCTGTTTGGTGAAAAGGTGTGTACCACACTGAACATGGACAACAGAAAGCGAAGGAGAGAATTGTCCCAGGACATCCGAAAAAAAAATTATAGACAAACATCTTAAAGGTAAAGGCTATAAGACCATCTCTAAACAGCTTGAAGTTCCTGTGACAACAGTGGCTCATATTATTCAGAAGTTCAAGACCCACGGGACAGTAGCCAACCTCCCTGGACGTGGCCGCAAGAGGAAAATTGATGACAAATTGAAGAGACGGATCGTTGGAATTGTATCCAAAGAGCCCAGAGCAACCTCCAAAGAAATTAAAGGTGAACTCCAAGGCCAAGGTACATCAGTGTCAGATCGCACCATTCGTCGTTGTTTGAGCCAAAGTGGACTTCATGGGAGACGACCAAGGAGGACACCAGTGCTGAAAAAAACTCATAAAAAGCCAGACTGGAATTTGCAAAAATGCATGTTGACAAGCCACAAAGCTTCTGGGAGAATGTCCTTTGGACAGATGAGACCAAACTGGAGCTTTTTGGTAAGGCACATCAACTCTATGTTCATAGACTCAAAAACCAAGCATACGAAGAAAAGAACACTGTCCTACGGTGAAACATGGAGGAGGCTCAGTAATGTTTTGGGGCTGCTTTGCTGCATCTGGCACAGGGTGTCTTGAAAGTGTGCAAGGTACGATGAAATCTGAAGACTATCAAGGCATTCTGGAGAGAAATGTGCTGCCTAGTGTCAGAAAGCTTGGTCTCAGTCGCAGGTCATGGGTCTTCCAACAGGACAACGATCCAAAACACACAGCCAAAAACACCCAAGAATGGCTGAGAGAAAAGCGTTGGACTATTCTAAAGTGGCCTTCTATGAGCCCAGATCTGAATCCCATTGAACATATGTGGAAGGAGCTGAAACATGCCATTTGGAGAAGACACCCATCAAACCTGAGACAACTGGAGCTGTTTGCTCATGAGGAGTGGGCCAAAATACCTGTTGACAGCTGCAGAACGCTCATTGACAAATACAGAAATCCTTTAATTGCAGTGATTGCCTCAAAAGGTTGTGCAACAAAATATTAAGTTATGGGTACCATCATTTTTGTCCAGCACTATTTCATTAGTTTGTTTTTTTTAAATAATTATGTTAATCAACAATTCAAAAGTGATGGCTGATTTTGATTATTTAATTTTCAATTAATTTTTATTTATTGTTACTTTTGTGAGTTTCAAGTGATTTCAGTGAGAATTGTGGGTTTTTCCTTCTTCAACTGAGGGTACCAACAATTTTGTCCACGTGTGTAACACCAGAACAGACACTTTGACAACAAGGGATTCTGCACAAACAAATGACAAATAGGCCGCTACTATGTGATGCTAATTTGGAGATTGTTGCAGTGAGGACAAACTCTAATGGTTTTAAGTATGCTGCCGACCTTGAAGGTTCTCATTTACTACCCACAATCTGCACATGTTCACTTGCATCAGCCATAGCATTAAAACCACCTGCTTAAAATTGTGTGCAAGCTCCTCAAAAAAACATATAAGCATTGGTTTTTCTATAGGTTTCTTGTTTTCATTGACACTGGGATGTTATCATTGGATCCTTTGGGTCCTGTGGGTTGTTGAGTGGAACATCCATAGATGGGGATCAGGAGCTGTGGAGTTTGGAGGCCGGGTCAATGCCTCAGGGTCTTTGTCATGTTTCGCAAACATGACAAAACTGCTCAGGCACAGCAGTTTTTGAGGTGTGGCAGGGTGTGTTTACCTGCTATGGGAAGCTGCTGCCATCGGGGAGTTTTGTTCTCTACATTGTTTTTAGTTGGTGGGCCTTTGGAACTAAAAAATTGAAAGTAACATGGAAAAAACAAAAAAGTGCAGTTACTCAATTGTCCACTAGAGGCTGCTTCTAAAGAGAGTCAATTCCCATGGATCTCCATTTCAATATGTTCAGCTTTCCGGCAGAAATAAACATGTTTACAGCCTGGTACAGAAAATAGTTTTGGTCTCTGTAGGTAATTTCCACCTTTATAACAACTGTATGAATGGTGAATTTGAACATAATTCACCCATGTAATTTGTATTCAGGTTTAAAGTTATGTGCACTTAGTCATGTGGTTGCTTTGAGTGGCAAGAGGGTGCTGAAATATGACAGTCCATGGCCCACCTGAGTTCCACCCATGCTCCATCGCTTTGCTTGTTGGATTAGCCAGGAGTTAGAAGGAGTTTAGCACTACCAAGATGGAGATGGATAAATCCACCATACTGAATTCTGCAGGAAATCTCTGGGTAACGTCAGAAAGGGTTCAAACATCTTTGTAAACTCAATTTCAATTCAATTCAATTTTATTTCAATAGCACCATTTCACAAAGGAAAGACAAGAAAGAAAAACTCCAGCTACATATAGAGTTTATGTTTACGATGCCCATGCTTTCTTGTGTCATATATAGATTTAAGGAAAGGAGACACCAAGGGACCCCATAGCCATTGTAGGCACTAAGATTTGCCTCTTTATTTATACACTAATCAGCCACTATGGATCCCTTAGTTCGTGCTTGTAGTTGGGTTGTGCCTCCATGAATAAGGCTGGTTCCACAGATTCCCATTAAGACTACAACTCGGTAAATTTTGTACTTTTTGTCATGTCACAGTTTTTGTGGAGTGTTAGGGCACATTGTACTGCATGAGGAGGCCCATAATGTCATGAAAGTTTGTGTGTTTAGTCTGGAACAATGTTTAGGTTGGTACTGTGTGTCAAAATAACATCCACATGAATGCAGGCCTCGAGGTTTCCCAGCTGAACATTACACTCCACCTGTCTGCGATTTTACCGTTGTTTCTGATTATTGCAGTACAAGCATCTATAAACAGAAAAGCATCATTTTACAAGCACATCTAATGGAAGCAGAGCATTTCTGTGGGCAGCGAGTTGGTGTGGAGTCCATTTGTATATATGCTGAGCTCCCTTGAGAGTTGCTGGATAAAAGTGATTGAAAATCAAATCCGACGAAGCGAGAGCCGTTGCAGTGCTTTGGTGATTAAATCTGTTCACGCGCTGTGATCTTCGTATAGAATTAGACTCTGCTGATATTGTTTTAATGCAAAAATGAAGTGAAAATAAGTGAGACGAGCACTCGAGGAGAACCGAATGATTGGAGTTGAGTCAACGGACTAAACAGTGGTGTTTGTACGAGCAGCAGCAGCACGAACACTGGCTCCACTGTCGGTTCCACTTTAGTCTTTCCGTACACTGCCTCTGCTCAGTCAATCTGTTGTTACATGATGAGATAATTAAATCCAATGTCAACATAAAAATGTGAACAGTATCAGCCTTCAATAATACACTGACCATCTGCTCGACCGTGTGTGTGTTGAAAACAGGCATCATTCAATAATAATGAATAAACTATTTCAGATGGATTCTTCTACCTCAACAGAAGCCTTCAACCCACTCATTCACAGAAAGACAGCATTGTTGTGGCAGAAAATGGTTCAAAAAATCTGCACTCAGCATTTCAACTAATGGGTTGACACCATGTCCTGAGGAAATTAAACAGGCAGCATGTGAAACCAACACGGTCTCACGGGGATTCGTGAAACTGTTACGTAAATTTTTTGTTTCTTTTTCGTGCGCACCAACACGATTTCGTCATGTTTTTCGTGCCGCTCACCACGAAATGTTTTTCGTGTTGCTCACAACGAAACCCGCTGTGGTAATCACATCTGAAAGTGGTTTATACCAGCGGATTCATGACGATCTAAGCTGTCCATCGGCGTATACTGCTTGTGTGATCGCGTTTGCGGCCGCCGGACATTCTTTAAATTCCTATGCAAATTGGTAAGTGTACCACCGGGTTATGGTTAGGTTATGGTTAGGTTATGGTTAGGGTTATGGTTAGGGACAATGTCATGCAAAATATAGCGTTGGATTCGCCATGGTTTTACATTAAAAATATAATACACACATTCGTTTGAAATACGTTCTGGGTGGCACGAAAAGTCCGCCGTTTAAAATACATTGGTGCGCATTTCGTGGTGAGCGGCACGAAAAACATGACGAAATCGTGTTGGTGTGCACGAAACCGAAACAAAAATTTACGTAACAGTTTCACGAATCCTCGTGAGATCGGGCTGGTGAAACTGATATTTTTGTTGTAAACATGAAACAATCCTGCACAGCAGAAGAGACTCAAACAGATGGTCATTTACGGTCTCGTAAATGATTAAGACAGTGTGCAAAATATATACATACAGACACTCATACATGGCTGGTAATTTTACTGAAGAAATATAACTTTATAACTGGCCTTGTATTTAACTTATTTATCCTCTTTAAGCCTGTTCTTAGCAAAGGTTTTTTTTTTTTTTTAAAAAAACAACAACAACAGAATTTAGTATAGCTGTGAATAAAACAACGGTTTCAGTATCTCTCTTCTCTCTCTTCTGTGCTCAGTTCTGTCATAAAATGTCAACATAAGGTTCTAACCAGTGACACAAACACAGTGTCTGTCTTAAAGTCTAAAGGAATATTCGACTCAAACTTAATCAAAAAACTTAGACCTGCTGCAACTGCAAGTTAATCAAAAAGACACAACTGGATGCAATATAAGTTTTTTAAATAAATGGACACTTTATGTTAAAGTTTGAGTGTAATACTTTTATATCTCAATGTACAGTCATTAAATTCAAGCCAAACATGTTCACACAATGCTGGAATACCATGGGCACTGTTATTTTGAAGATTTGTGCTTTGAAAACAAAAACAACTCCAATTGGGTCAGATGACTTTCAAAATACAGTGACAAAAATGTTGCAACTATTTCAGAGCTGCTGTTAAAGCCACTCAGCTGCACGGTAACATTGCTAACTTTGGTCTAAAACAGTGTGAAGTCCCAGACAGTGTATGAAAGATTGATCCATCCATCCATTCTCTATACACCGCTTTATCCTCACTAGGGTCGCGGGGGGTGCTGGAGCCTATCCCAGATGACTCGGGCGAAGGCAGAGGACACCCTGGACAGGTCGCCATTCTGTCACAGAGCTACATATACAGACAAACAATCACACTCACATTCACACCTACGGGCAATTTAGAGTAATCAATTAACCTCAGCATATTTTGGACTGTGGGAGGAAGCCGGAGTACCTGGAGAAAACCCATGCATGCACAGGGAGAACATGCAAACTCCTTGCAGAAAAATCCCAGGCCCACCCCGGGATTTGAACCGGGATCTTCTTGCTGCAAGGCGAGAGTGCTAACCACTACTACCACCACTGTGCAGCCCTGAAAGATGGATGTAGCTTGTAAATGTCTGAAAAGTTAAACCTTAAACCCGCATTCTCTCTAACAGCAAGCAGGGGGCGACTCCTCCGAATGCAAAAAGAAGTCAGATTATATAGACGTCTATGAGAAAAGCAGCTGATTTTTCATGTTTTTTGTTACCTCTATACATATTTTCTGACTTAGTGTATGGTCTCAACTCCTCTTCAAGATATAATGATGTCTATTTTGTAAATTATGGTCAATTTCAAAAGAAAATATGTGATAGATTAACTTATACTTTAGCATGGGTTGGGGTGTGATTGAGCTCATCTTTCATACACAGTCTGTGAGAGATATAAATAACCAAACTCAGTTGCTGCCATGAAAATGAAGAAAAACCATTAAATGAGTAGGTGTGTCAAAAGTTTTGACTGGTAGTGTATAAGGATCTAATTCTATAGTTGATAGAATTAATCAGTTAAATGTTAATAAGAAATTCAGGAATGATTACATCCAGATTAATGATTGATTTTTTTAAAATTAGGAAACAAATATCTCTTATAATTTATACTGACTGTAAATCTGATGTTGATGTGTCTCCTTGCCTCAGTTTTAGCGTTAGTTGGACAAGAATATACCGGCATGTCGCCCAAATTTACCACGACAAAGGAGCCCAGCTTGTGTTCACAGGTGTGTGATATTAAGAGTCCATCAGCTCTAACAGGACTCAGAAGAACCTGCTGAGCTTCAGACATTAAAGACTTTAAACCCTGAGCTCCTTTTATGAATGCCGTATTGATTTACATTCACTCCCCTTCAACGCTTGTGATAAATACAGAAGACAGATGAGCAATAAATCCGTTTGCATACGCCACTCAGAGATATTAAGTCCTGGAGAGCTGGTAGGTGGTTTTCCCACTTCTGCATAGATCTGCATGTCAGATGTGCAGACTCATGTGTCATGCCTAGGCCTCGCAGCAGCATCGATGCTCTGATGTGGAACGGGATGGAGAGCAGACGGAGGCCTCTTATGGTATTCATCTGATACACTGAGTGCATTAGGGTCACTGTTTAGCAGCGGTAAAGTATCCATACTGTCTCGACTACTTGACGGGCGTTCTCTGCCTTTATTAAAATCTTCTCCCCCAGAATAAGACTTGACGGTAAGCCTGTAATTTGACCAAGGCTTTGTTATTGAGAGCAGCACCCAGTGACATCTGCAACTGCCAGATCCCCAGATAAATTGATCTCATAGCAACCGCATTCCCATGGCAACCGGGATACAGATGCCACGCTGAGGTGATGTGCAGAGTGACTGGCTGCCAGACTGGCATTTTTTCCGTACGAAAAAAACTTAACTGAATGATTCATCTAGTTTCCATCCCTAAATTATTGTCTGCATCATCGGCCTCCTACGATTTCCTGCCTACTCTTCTTACTCTAATTACTTTTTAGCGTTTCTCCAAAGCAGCCTCCTCTCACTGTGATTGATGGATCTTCTACATTATGGATCAGTGCTGTTTGTAAAAGTTTGCTTCAGGTTACATTTGGAATGAGTTTACATTAATCCATCATACAAAACTAATTAGAATAGTTTGTTTCAGCTTCAATTGTACTTTCCTTTAAAATCAATATTAAAGGCCTGAAATGTCACCAGTCACTAATTAGACTCCTTCTTTGAATAAACAGTGAATAAAGAAATATGAATTGAAGAAATCAGTAATGAAGGCATTAAGAACTTTAAGCTGTACCATGTGTTTGTGGCTGATTGTACTTTTTTGATAATTTTTCAAGAGTTTTTTTTTTTTAATGCACCTCAAAGAAAAGATATCAAGTGTGGATTTCAAGGTGGCAGCACACATGGACACAGCGGCCCCTCCAGGAGATCTAAATTAACAAAGACTGGTGTGTTAATGCCACGTTAGTCTCTAAGCACTGCTCTCACTGCTGGCGGAGTTCCTTGTTGTGAAATGCTGGCCATTCTACCTGCCGAGGAAATTCACCAATTGTAGCCGCTGTTTACATAGCTTCAAGCGCTAAAGCTAATGCGACACTCAGAGGGCTGCACAGCATCATCAATGAGCTTCTGACTAAACACCCAGATGGCTTTGTAGTGGTTGCAGGGGATTTTAACCACACCAGCTTAAAGACTGAGCTCCCCAAGTCCTGACATACTGCATCTCAACATGGAACTCCAGCTGCAGTGTATCAGACAGAAAAGTCCTGCAGAGGACAGTCAGGGGACCTGAGAGGGTCATCAGAGTTTCCCTCCCCGGAGCATTAAAGACAGAACCACCGACTGATCAACAGCTTTATTCCACAAGCTGTCAGAATGCAGAACTACAGGTCCAGATATGCACACACTTCTGCACCTCAATCTAATTTTAGTATTTTATTGCTGCAGCTATGGACACTTAATATCAGTTCAACTGCCAATTTTGCCAATTTTATAAAATCACATTTTTGTTACGATTAGGGGTTTGAAGAACCCAAGTGCAGACAACAGACCGGCAACAGGTGTGGTGGGGAAGGGAATTTATTAAATCCAAAACTATAATGTAACTAAAACAGGACCGAGATGGCAAGCAAAAACCCAACGACTGAAAATAACAGAGCTCAAGGGAGGTACTCACAACCAGGTGAAACAGAAACCAATGGCAAAAAAGGCTGAGGTCAAATCCAAAACTATAGAGTCCAAAAAGGGAATCCATGAAGGGGGGAAAACCATCCATCCATCCATTTATTCTCTATACACCGCTTTATCCTCACTGGGGTCGCGGGGGTGCTGGAGCCTATCCCAGCTGACTCGAGCGAAGGCAGGCATTCTATCCTAAAATGTCATTTGTGTTCATTTTTGAGAATCAGAACCTATAAATTATTTTAATTTTGTGGCTATTCAGCACAAATTCATTCATCTTTAGAGTACATTGAGGCATGTAGGCCTAATTGTTATCAGAAAAAAGTCAGAATAAAAAAATGTAGACACACAAATAAGTAACTTGATCAACAACAACAATAAAATATTAAAAGGCAAAGTCAGTAAAATACTTCAAGTAGCCTATTCGTGCATTTAAGTTTTAAAAATAAATTAACCAGAAAACAACCTGAACAAGAGCAGCTGAAGGTGAAATAAGATGAAATGAAAAAACTGAAATGAGTGATGTTCTGCAGGTTATTTCAGGTTTCATTTGCACAGTAAGTAAAACAAAATTATATATAACCTTGTGTCAATACCAGTAAATAGACCAGGTCTTTTTTTAAACAAACAATATTTACATGTTCATATAGCATGTTGAAAGAACTGGTTGTGTCCACAGTTCTACTGTAAAAGTTGGAAAATAAAACCCTTTTGACTTAGGTGACTTATTATTGCCAAATTAATTTTACCTATATATTTTTGATGTGGTGTTTTAATTTGTGCTTTCAACGTGGTTTTCCAACAGTTTGTTTGACACTTTTAAACAGTCTTTTAAAGTTTTTAGCTTTCTTCTGGACAATTTTTTTGACAGTACCCAAAACTCGCTCAAAAAACTCGAGGTGATTTGGCATTCCAGTCTGTTGGCCCTCGTTTGTGAAAATGGTCTAAATGGTCTGTGACTTTGTTTTAGTGTCATGCTGTCATGTGTATTTATGTGTTTTTCTATATCATTATTTATGTCATTTTGAAGTGTATTGTCAAGCACTTTGTGAATATTTTCTGTAAAAAGTGCTATAGAAATAAAACTTACTTATTTTAGAAGTCTACTACAACATGTTTACATGCTGTTTATGTTTTTTTTTTCTCTTGCTGTTGCAACTCTTTGCAGCCTGTCTGAAACACTCTGTTTTTTTATCTGCTGTCTATTTAAGGCCCTGTCTCCTGATAAGTCTGTTTTGCTCTGATTGGTCAACTGGCCTGACATGAATGAGGAAATAAATTTGGACTGCATGGCAGCTCATCACAATTAGTTTGAGGGAAAATGAAATTACCTTCAAGGCAGGAATTATACAAATATGTTGCATGGTGACATACAGAAGTAACACTAAAGAAAAATGAACTTCAAATGAAGCATGTTGGGCAGATAAGGAGCAGAGTTTTTATGGGCCAAAGTCACTCCCTTTGGTGTACATTTTGGGGGTTTGTGGGATTTACAAGGACACAAAAAAAGCTTAAAACAAAGAAAGCGCCAAAAATACACTACTGGTCAAAAATTTTAGGACACTCCTATTTTTTTTTTTAGATTTTTATTGCAATTTATGCAATGTTAATATCTCATTGTACTCTGAAATTAATGCATAGAACAAGTAAATTAAGTTAAAGAAATTGAGAAACCAAAATTTCCCTGAGAAAAACCTGTTTGTATAATTCTGAAATGTACATTATATTTCAGTTTTGGGTAACCTCACCTTTTTTTTAACCTCCAGTAGTTCACCTTTGTACCATTTCAACTTAGTCACTGGACTTGAACTAATTGAATTTTAATCAAAAAACTGGAAAAACTGGGGCGTTCTAAAACTTGTGACTGGTTTATATAATATGGGTCTTTAAAAAAAGAGACAGACTGACTTAAAATTAAGAAACATATCAATACATTTTAACTTAACAGTCAAGAAATGCAAACTGTTGGATGCTAGTGTAACCTTTTGGATGATATGAACCTTCACGTCTGGTCACCTCCCAGCTGGAAATGACTCCTCACCTCTCCTATGATTCTTTCAATATTATTCTTATTGCTTATACTGTGTGCATAGTTTATGAAAGTGACTCAGATCCCCCTGTGTTATCATCCAGTCCATTCTGCTTCTTATTAGTATATGCTGTTTCCACATGTTATATTATCTGCGGAACTATAGATAGATGGCATATTTGTCCTCGAGAATAAATTTCTTCTCCACTGTGGGCGCGTGCAAAACACAAGTAATATATACAGGCTTCTACAGAGGTCGACAGGTTTTTACATGGATATTTAATATCAGGGGTCAGAAAGGACACAAAGAAGTGGATTGACACCACAAACCATAGGTGGAGTTGTTAATTTAAAGCTCATATAGCTGTGGGAACAAAGCTCCTGCTAAAAAGAATCTTTCTACACATTAGTAGTCTGTACTTATATGCTATATGAGACTTCACTCTTTGTAACTTATGTTCCTTCTTCACAGGGATCAGGCTTGATTCTGTTTAAATATTGTCTTTCTCAGTGAAGGTGCATTGTCCTGCTCCAGTCTTACATCTATAAAAGCAGCTACATGACTGGAAAAAAAAACCCAAAAACAGCCGAACCTGTTCCTGACCAGCAGCCAAAGTCCTGGTGTGCTAAATCAAAAGCTTATGTGATAAAGGTTATCTAGAGGGTTTGCTGAGGTCAGGGCTGTAATACTAAAATGTGTCAGAGAATGTCGTTCCTTCTTATCTTCTCTTCATGGCTGCACTCTCCCATGGTTGCAAACCTTGTTTTCTGTATAATACGACTTCCAGCGCTCACAGCTAAATCCAGAAGTCGTGGGATTGTCTAGATGAGGAGGTAACAGTCCAACAAGGCGCTGAATGTTCTGTCAAGCAATACATCACCTCAAGTGGCATGATGACAGTTTTATTTCATGAACTCTACATACCAGATGGACATGGGAATGTTTTTGACAAGTGCTAAAAGCCAGCGCTTCAGGTAAAGCAGATGCAGAGGGGGATGCAGGTTTTCATTGCAATCTTGGGGTCTCAAATTAGCTTAAACTTTTTTTTAGAAAGTCCAGCAATACATAGGCAAGTATTTTATCTACAGTGCTTTCAGTATAAAAGAATGACCAAAACCCTGCTGTTTTTAAAAAAAATGTTATTTCTGTGATAGATTAGATTAATCAATGCAAGTGCAAGTACAAGTAGGAGAACAAGGAGAGAGTACACCTGAGAATCCTAAGACGTCTTTGCTTAAACTGATGTCAGTGCTGTAACTAGAGGTCATAAAGGGGTCCTGAATTTATGCCAGAGTTCCATTCCTATGGATCATCTTAAGTCGACTTTTGCCATAAATTGGAACTCCGGCAAAAATGTCAACAAAACCATTACATGCATCATGAATCAGTTTGCCCTGTTCCAAGCGTTTTATTACATCTAATTTCAGTTGCATGGAGATGGCTTTCCTTTTCTTCAAAGCACTGCCATCGAAAGAGTCTGACTTAAGCTTGGGAGCCATAATGAAGGACAAAAAGTTAATGAATGTAGCACAATCCATGGTGGCGCATAACCAGACAATGTAAACAAAGCCCTCTTATAGCACCGCTCGCCAGCTGGTTCCATGTAACTAGTTCCGACGTAGCGACGAAAGCCCTAGGTCGAGGACATCGTAAACCGAGGACGCCCTGTAGTGTGAATGATTGGCAGAAATGTGCATGCTCAGAAAACACAGATGCAACCAACTGTATGAGTATGCAATGCAGTCCTCCAGTGCAGTAATAACAACAGCTACGCATTTGTGGATGCATCTGCAAGAGAATAAAATCAGGACTTAAAGCCAGTTAAACATCATGTTAAAATAAATTGCAGTTTGACAAGTAGCTTTAATGTGCAGCTTTCATGATAGAAGTAAGTGGCTACACTGCGGGTCAGAGTTACTTAACTACATACTTACCTTGTATGATTTACTAGCAGCTTTTCTCTCTTGCAGTTTCCTTTTTGCCTTAATGCATTTTTATATTTTATATTCTTCACAGGTCTTCATTACAACAACCTGACAGTACGCCATGGGCTCATTACCTGAGAAACGACACATCACAGCTGATAAAGAAAACCTGGCTATCAAAGTAAGAAGTCATACCCATTATCTCTGATTGGGGTTTTTCTGCCACCTAACAAGTTTTTCTGCTACCTGTTGAGTTTTTGTTTTTTTAATCAAAAACTGCTGTAGCTTAGAAATGATGCTGACTGAAGAAGATAAATTAACCAAGGCTGGGAAACTGTGGTGGATTTTAATTCTCTTTCCTTTCAAAATATCATTTGATCCATTGTTTGTAGAAAAAAAGCAAACCAAGAGCTGGAGTAGATGATGCAATAAGATACTGCAGTCAGAGAGCTTATTTAGATGAACAGATGCATGACCAGAAGATCCTATCTCCTTTTATAATTGATATTTTACAGTTCCAAGTCACCCCTCCATGGAATTTCCCCAATGTGCTACAACTGGGATTATGAGTCCAGACTGTTTTCTTTGTTATTTAGTCGTTTAATAACTTTATTTAACCAGGAACATTAAACATCTTTTATGTGTAGACCAAGATGACAAAGAAAGCCACTGCTCTAAATCGAATCACATTTCAAAGAAGTCTAAACAAAGATGTTTTCACCACTTCTACTTGGTGCCTCTTTGTCTGGGAGATAAAAATGAACAATAAACTATAGAAATAGCAACAGCTTCCAAGAAATACATGGCTGCAAACAACTGTAATTTCATTTTTTTTTGTTTTTTACAATTCCAGTTGTTTCACATTCTGTTCATAAAAAAAAAAACTTTGATCACTGCATGATTGCTGCACTAGTTGATGATGACAGAGAAACATATTTTGTTCTGTTAGACCTTCAGATTCTCTGCTACAATGTCAACACTGATTTTGTTTCAAAGCTGTTTGGCCTGTAGGAAGATACATTTAAAAAATGAGTGGCAAGAAATGTGCTACATTTTTAAAAACAGATTATTTGAATAAAGACTGATTTTATTTGATACACTTACATTGTGTATTGGTAGAAATTGACACTGCTGCTGCCAAATGCAATGCACAGTGGAGATAGTGGAGTTACTCAAGTGGAAAGCTTTTTAAAAATTCATCACAAGCAGCTAATTGGCAAAAATTAAGTGTTTAGTCGCTAAAGAAACAAAAAATCAATACAAGTACAAGCAATGTGACTGCTTTTCCACAGTGAAGTGTGTGTTTTTGTGTCTGTGCAAGCGAAGACAGTAGCAAAGATGAGAGGTCAGAAGTTCATGTAGCTTGAGGCAGGATGATATTTGTGAGATGCAGGATGGCAAAGACCACAGACTGCAGGAAGCAGACACATGTCAGTCACACTTTGTGGCACCAGAGATGACCTGGTGCATGAAAAAAAAAAAAAAAATCCAATCTCCTCTTGTGCACACTTTATTCAGAAGTGAGTACATGTCTGTGCAAAATCACCTAAATGTAAAATGGATTTAAATTGCAAAATGTCTCAATAACTGTATGAAGTTTGGCCGTATTTTATCTTATGAACAATCTGAAACAAATACTCGGGAAAGTTTAGAATCAGAAAATAATTTTGTCTTTTTTTGACAAGAATTTACAAAAAAATACACCTTCAAGTCCAAGTGAAAAGTAATATCAACTAACTAAAAATATAAATTGTAAAATACGTGATTGCATTAGAACTTATCCCCTGTCAGTAGCAGAAGCACCATTGACTCATAGGAAGGTTTTGCACATCTGAACACTGCAATTTTATCTTATCTTTCTTTGCAAAACTGCTCAAACTCTGTCTGACTACACAGTAATCATGAGTCAACAGTCCAGCTACAAATTGTCAGTGGGACTGAGGTCTGGGTTGTGACTCTGCCACTCCTGAACATTCATCTTGTTGCCTTTAAACCTTTTCTTTGTAGTTTTGGCTGTCTGCTTCATACAAGCATCATGATGTGAAGCACGGCGGTGGCACCATTATGATGTGAAGTATAGAAAGAAATCGTGGAGAATGATGATGATGATTTGTTTTCCAGCAACTGTGGGTGCTGCATTTTTAATATAGTAAATGCAGACTGTTAGTTTTCAATTTTACACAAAAGCAAATGCTATACTCTTCAACCTCGACGTCATACACTTTTTAACTCTTTGAGATGACATTGCATAAGGTTGTATTCACTTATATGCGTCCCAGTTTTCTTATACTCAATGTGTTTTTAGCACAACAGCTACATCAATAATTTTGCCCCTCCAGTGATTGCAAATGAACCCATAGACCTGTGACTCGTGACAAGGGGAATCAGCTTGGACTACAGCTAGGTCTGTTGCACTAACAGGGATTGATCAGCACTAATCATGCTTTTATTTTGACACCCACACGAAAGCGCCTTAATGCTCGGTATTATCGGCACTCTGTAGATCTCTGCATACCAGATCCTCATCTGACTGTCACTGCATCACTTAGGTCCCATGGAAATAAGATTCCGCAAGAAGACCGTGACGTGTGACGCAGATGATGGCCTAATCTGATCAAACTCTGAGGTGTGCTGCCAGTTTGTGCCCTCCATCTCATGCAGCCTACATTACCTGTTTGCCAGCTCATACAGGGCAGAGCAGTGTTTTCTCATTGGCTAGTGTGACAGATAAGATGCCTCTAATCTCCTCAAGACACGCTGCTGTCAAATGGGTCATTTAGCTGCAAGTTTACTCCAATCATATGGCATTTTTCTCAACCTTGTGACACTGATCGTAGATTCATAAAACAAAATGGTGGCAGAGTATTTTGGAGTCTTTTCTTATGCGGAATAAAAGATGGAAGCTTTCTGAAGTTTGATGTTTGGCAGTGATAGCCCATTTCTCAGACTGTTATCGGTCAGTTTCAGGTCAGTATTGTAATTTTCAAAAAGCTCTTTCTTCCGATACTGCTGATTGACTGACCTTTCCCCGCTTTATCTCTGTTTAAACCCTAGCAGCTGTAACTTGTTTCAAAAAGGGAAGTTTAAAGAGGCACGAAAGCATTGCAGAGATGCATGTCAGTTCCCCTGCACTCACTTCACCTCTCTCAATACGCCACATTTATGCCTCAGGACATCTGTACGGTACATGCATGTTGTGATATAATGAGAATCAACAAGTCAACAAGTGATAATGAGAGACGTTCTAGAAATAATGAGATAGCGACATTAAAGATGATGCATCACACCACCGAATCAGCTCAACTCCCCACAGATACTTATTCATGCTTGTAGAAAATGCCAGAGCCATCTATGGTTTAGATACAGGAACACATGATCAAACAGGGTTCTTTCTGATAACATGGTGACAGTATAGAAGAATTTGTTCTCGGGGACACTGGAAAAAACAAACAGGCATTGTGATGTATTGTTTGTCTGCAATATACAGTGTCCAAAAAAAGCATTCACCCCCCCATGGAGGTTTTCCGTTTATTGCTTTTCAACACTGAATCACGGCCAGTTTCATGTAAAAGTGAAAACAGATTTCAACAAAGTTGCATTAACTAATTCAAACCATAAATAGAAAAGCAAGTGAGTGCGCAACTATTCATTCCCTTTAAAGAGATTTATCAGAAATGCCCGTTATTAAGCAATCCAGTGGTAAGCTTGAAACCAAAAGTATCTCCAGTAACTTCAGATACAGCCATTTGATGCTCGCTGTCACACGGTTAGTGCAACAGAGATGATCAAGTGCAGTGAATGTGTCTCAGTGATTGTAATGTAAAGACACCTGTATCTGGAAGGTCCATTCACTGGTGAATCAGTATTGCTGGTTGCAACTACAGCATTAAGACAAAAGAACACTCCCAGGAGCTCAGTGAAAAGGTTGTTGAAAAGCACATGTCAGTGGATAATGTGGTAGATTCTGAAGTAAAGCAGAAAAAGATACTTTGGACTGATGAGACCAAAATTGAGTGTGTGTGTGTGTGTGAATTGTGTGTTTCCCGTGTCTTCCATGTTGTTCAGATTATCAGTGAGTTCTTGTGCATGTCCAGATTTTATTATTTCCAGGATGTCATTGATGTATCGTTTCCAGAGTGTGGGTCTGCAGTGTGTGGGTGCTGTGTGGACGGCTTTGGTTTTGATAGTGGATCTCCCATTGCAAAAACTTGTTTTTGACTGTAAATTATTCCTTTAAACTGAAAATAGGTGGATGTGGCAACGCACTGGAGTAGTGTGATAATGTCATGTACTGTGAGGTTTGTGCGTTTTCTCAGTGTCCTGTCCTTCATGAGTCGTTCCTGTACAATGTGTAATGCGACGTCAACGAGGATTTTTGTGAACAATGAAACTACTTCATGTGATATGAATATCTTGTCTTTTTGTACTGTAATATTGTTGAGTTCTTGCGCCAGTTGCTTTGAGTTCTTGCAGTGGTGTTGTGAAGTACCAAGCAGGGGTTTGATTATTTCTACGAAAGCTTTTGAGAGGTTGTAGATGCAGTGGTGTGTCTTTTTTGTGTATTTTTGGTGTTCCATATATCCGGGGGGTAATGTTAGCTGTGGGTATGAGATGGTTATGCTTTCTGTGTTATTTTATTGGTTTCTAATAGGGGTTTTAACAGCGTTTTTCGTCTCATTTTCTTTTGTTCTATGAGGTCTTTTTTTATTTTGTAAGTGTTCCTGTCTTCTAGGATGTTAGTTAGCTGTTTTTCATATGTGTCCATGGTGACTGTGGTGCGTCCTTTGTCGCCCGGCAGGATGGTGATGGTCTTGTCCTGCTTTGTGATGTTGCTATGTGGAAGTTTTGCCGATTTCAATATACCTGCTATTGCGTTATGGAGTTCTGATTTGTGTCTCTGATCCTGTCATTTCTGGCATGCTAATTCTGTTGCTAATATGAATTCTTCTTGTGGTATTGTGGCGAGTGTGATGGCAAAATTGAAGGCTCTTGTCAAAACAGTTTGTTCTGGTTCCGTGAGGGTGCGTTGAGATAAATTTCGTACCCATTTGTTACTGAATTTTGTGTGTGTGTGTGTGTTTGTTTCTGGGGTTTTTTTTCTCTTAGTTTGTTCAATTTTTGGATGTGGCTGTTTATGTTGTAATGAATTCTTCTTCGTGTGTGTGTTTTCAATGTGAACTTATTTGTTTGTGTATGTCTGACTCCGAAGAGAGGTGTTCTTGAGTTTGTTTGGATCCTCCTGTATAAGTGGTTTGATTTTTTTTCATGGCTGTTCTGTCAGATCTGTCAGACCGGTCACCTGATAAAAAGGACACGTCATCACACATCTGATGACGCTCTGAAGAAGACTGCAGATGCAGTCGAAACATGTCAGCAAGGTAAAACCATCTTTTCTTTGCTGATTTGTCAGTATAAAAAGTAACGCTATCCTATAATAGTAAACGACAAAATGAACATAATCATGATGTGAAGCACAGTGGGGGCATCATCATCATCATCATATGAAGCATGGTGGTGGCAGTATCACAATGTGAAGTATAGTGGTGGCAGAATCATGATGTGAAGCACGGTGGTAGCAGCATCATGATGTGAAGCATGGTGGTGGCTGCATCATGATGTGAAGCATGGTGGTGGCAGCATTATGATGTGAAGCACGGTGGTGGCAGTATCATGATATGAAGCATGGTGGTGGCAGCATTATGATGTGAAGCACGGTGGTGACAGCATCATGATGTGAAGCATGGTGGTGGCAGTATTATGATGTGAAGCATGGTGGTGACAGCATCATGATGTGAAGCATGGTGGTGGCAGCATTATGATGTGAAGCATGGTGGTGGCAGCATCATGATGTGAAGCATGGTGGTGGCAGCATCATGATGTGAAGCACGGTGGTGGCAGCATTATGATGTGAAGCACGGTGGTGGCAGCATTATGATGTGAAGCATGGTGGTGGCAGCATCATGATGTGAAGCATGGTGGTGGCAGTATTATGATGTGAAGCACGGTGGTGGCAGCATCATGATGTGAAGCATGGTGGTAGCAGCATTATGATGTGAAGCACGGTGGTGGCAGCATCATGATGTGAAGCATGGTGGTGGCAGCATTATGATGTGAAGCATGGTGGTGACAGCATCATGATGTGAAGCATGGTGGTGACAGCATCATGATGTGAAGCACGGTGGTGGCAGCATTATGATGTGAAGCATGGTGGTGGCAGTATCATGATGTGAAGCATGGTGGTGGCAGTATTATGATGTGAAGCACGGTGGTGGCAGCATCATGATGTGAAGCATGGTGGTGGCAGCATTATGATGTGAAGCATGGTGGTGGCAGCATCATGATGTGAAGCACGGTGGTGGCAGTATTATGATGTGAAGCACGGTGGTGGCAGTATCATGATGTGAAGCATGGTGGTGGCAGTATTATGATGTGAAGCACGGTGGTGGCAGCATCATGATGTGAAGCATGGTGGTGGCAGCATTATGATGTGAAGCATGGTGGTGACAGCATCATGATGGGAAGCATGGTGGTGGCAGCATCATGATGGGAAGCATGGTGGTGGCAGCATCATGATGGGAAGCATGGTGGTGGCAGCATCATGATATGAAGCATGGTGGTGGCAGTATTATGATGTGAAGCACGGTGGTGGCAGCATCATGATGTGAAGCATGGTGGTGGCAGCATTATGATGTGAAGCATGGTGGTGACAGCATCATGATGGGAAGCATGGTGGTGGCAGCATTATGATGTGAAGCATGGTGGTGACAGTATCATGATGTGAAGCAAGGTGGTGGCAGTATCATGATGGGAAGCATGGTGGTGGCAGCATTATGATGTGAAGCACGGTGGTGGCTGCATCATGATGTGAAGCATGGTGGTGGCAGTATCATGATATGAAGCATGGTGGTGGCAGCATCATGATGGGAAGCATGGTGGTGGCAGCATCATGATGGGAAGCATGGTTGTCAAGAAAGCCCAATGGAATTGACCATTTTACAATACAATACAATACAATGACTTTATTAATCCCCGAAGGGACATTCAATTGTTTGGGGTCTCATCTCTTTACTTTAGATTTAAATAGTTGAATTGCTGATGGTAAGAAATATTTTCTGAATTTTTCTGTCCTGCAGCGTAGGCATAGTAGTTGTCCACCACCAATATTTCGTTGCTCGTTGAGGCAGATATGAAGTGGATGATCCATATTTCTCAGAATGGCCTCCACCTTGCTCAGTGCACGTTTCTCCACTTTTCGTTCCATTTTTAGGTGATGAAAACCAATATAAAGGAAAAACTTCCAAGGGGGGTAAATACTGTAAAAATGAAAAAAAAACAACACAGGAATTTTCACAAAATGACTGGAATAACAAGAAGACATTCTCGTATTCTCATATTCACCTACAAAATCATCATTATCATTAATGTATCCGAGGCATCATGTCAGAAATGACGTGAGAAAAAAATACAACTCATTAAGTAAAAAAAGATGAAGAAGTAGATATAAAGAGCAAGAAAACTGTAAGACAAGAAGACATTAAAGATTAATCAGTGAGCTGTTAGTGGTTTGAGAAGAAAAAAGTTGAAATCATCTGATTTTTGACTTATTATATGGGAGTATTTTCAGGTTTCTTTCCTCCTCTGTGACAGCAAACGGAATACATTTGGGCTCTGGGAAACACTGATCATCCCTTTTTATCATTTTGTGAACCGCACAGTTAATTGATTAATCCATAGACCTGTCAACAGATGAAACAAGAATGAAAAGTCATTCACTGCAGCCATAAATATCTGAACTGGTGAGGAGGGTGAATTTTATTCCTATACATCATCAAGCCTCTGTGAAATTTTCTGTCCTTTTCGCTCCGTCATCATATAATAATTTCATAATCAGTTCTGATTGAATGAATAGACCTTGTTCTGTGGAGCTGCAGCCTAAAAATAACCTGACTTCTCCCCCCACCACCACCACCAGCAACCCCACACACACACAGTCTTTTTTTTTTTTTTACCAGATTGAATGAATGTGGTTCACAGATCGGTCACTTGGGCAGATCATGCAGTGTATTATTAGATTAATGTTAAATTTAAACCAGAAAATTAGCAAAAACACGATGATAAGGAGTCCTGGGGATCAGTTGCTACTGTGAATAATCAGTCAGGAAACATCCTGTAGGAGAAGCAGCTATGACGTCATCACACAGCTGAGATTTTAACATTTGTTATTGTGCCTCTTTGTTGTCTATAAAGAAGGGAAAAAAATAGAATGAAATAAGGAAATTACGCACAGGATGACCAAAAGGAAGAACTTTAAGGTGTTTTTTTTAAACAGTCAAAAGCAGGCTATAGAGGTGTGATCGTACATTTTATTCATTAAAAACATTTGTTCAATTACACTGTTTCCAACATTACATCGTTTTGGCAATCGATCATGAGAGGAAGGCATCCTGCTAACATGGACCCGCCGCCGGTGTCAGAAACATCAGTGTCGGTTCTCTGGTTGCGCCGTTTAAAAACCGAACTTCACGGAGACACCGGAGTGAGATATCAGCCTGAAGGCGCACACACACTAACACACACGCCCACTGATCCACACACAAACACGCACACCGTATTGTAGAAAAATAGAGTGATCACCAATTGAACCCAGCTTCAACTGATCCAAGACTTTTCCATACAAAAAATAAAGAGGGGTAGAAAAAATGAAGGGAATCTCTGTGAGCAATCAATTAAGGTCAAGACAAGCACAATGTAACAGCCTTCAAGCTTCAACATGACTTTCCAAATCAGTCCTGGATATCAAAGGGAAAATAAAACATCAAGAATGTGCCCATGTGTGAACATCTGATAGCAGCATCGAAATATTTTGCACTGTGGGTTAGACACTTAAGCAGAGCAGCAGCAGCAGGCAGTTCAGCATCAACTACACATGGAGCACCGCTGTTTGGGAATTCACCACATCGTTCCTGTATTGCTCCAGCCAGTTTCTGAGCTCAGAGATCCGGTATCCCTCCGGGCCCCGGCCCCCCTGGTACACCACCCTCTCATCCCTCACGATGTAAAGTCTCTCAAAGTAGGCTCCGTACGCGGCGTTGGACGAGTTGTCCATATTATCCACCACCACGTTGCCGCCCGGCACCTCGCTGAGCATCAGCTGAGCGGCTCTCAGTCTGTCCTCCAAGCAGCGGTGCTTGGGGATCTGGAACGGAGCGTCCGAGCTCACCCAGCCGTCAGACGGATGCGCCTCCTCGATATATACAACTAAAAAGTCCGCAATGTCCGCGTACTGACTCACGACGCGCTGAAACGCCGCCAGACGCGTCATGAATGGCGGTCAGGAGCAGCTGCCAAAGTTGAGAATGAGCGGTCTCTTCCCTTTCATACAGTCCAGGATCCGGACCTGCCTGCGCTCCTGGACAAGAACCACCTCGGTGTTGGGCGCAGCGTGGCCAAGGTGCGCGGATTTGAGAAAGTCCAGTTTCTGGCCGTACCACACGGCCCGGAGCGACTCCAAGGTGAACATCTTATTGGAGTCGGAGACGCACACCGGCGGGTCGTCCGAGCCGTCCTGCCTCTCTCCCATTTTCAGCAGCACTTTTTTTCGAATGCACAAGAAATCCAGGAGCCACAGCATGAGGGCGGCCAACAGGAACCGGGGCAGCAGCATCAAGCTCAGGGCTGCGTGCTTCAGCGCCCTCGCCATTTGGACTCCACCGGTGTCGTCCATCATCTCTTCCCTCCTGCCGATAGGACGAGACTGTGCCGGCGAAAGAGGCAACTAGTATTCAGTCACCTTTAGCCATTGGAGAAAACTATCTGACGCACACAGGCGCTCTTTTTATAGGTAGGCAGCAGCATTTGAATAATGGAAAAAAAGACAACACGCCTCCGGTACCCGCACCGCCCACTCACATGGTGGGGATTACCTCCCGTCAACTCTGGGCTTCAAAGATCCAGAGACAGAGGAGGGGGAGCCCGCAGCAGCACGGAGAAGCGCGTATTCATTAGCGCACAGGACGTGACACTTCATTTGTGTTTATTTACATTGTCGCGGCGGGACACTGGCAGCGCTTCCAGTTGGCCCACTTTTACGCACGGTTGGTTTTGGGAAAGTCGCTAAGAAACATTTGGACTCGGTCGTGCAACTCGGCTCCGGTCCCTGCGCTCGGTGCAGGAGTCCGCGCAGCCACTGGAAGGCGCTGGACCCATACGAACTGTACACGACGTACCGGCTGGATGAGTCATTCTCTGATCAGCCAGGGCCCCTGAGCACCTTGTGAGGAACAGAAGGCAGAATAAACCTGCTCCCACCAGTTTCAGACCTGAAACACATCCAGTGCAGGCTGATGAAGTTTCTCACATCACGATTTTTATTAAGAAATCCAAACATTTAGGAGCTTTGGTCATTGTTTTGTGTATTTATTCTCACACTTTAAACCATTTTTAGACAAAAATGGCTGAAGTATAAATATGTTGTGCAGGTGAAAATTAGAATAAGGCTTTGAAAACCTAATTTATTTGTACAGAGATGTGACAAATTAAAGGAAAACCCATCACAAAGTACTATTCTTCCAAAAATATTCCTTTATGTGAGGCTTTGATGGCCGAAATGCAGAGGATTATTGAAGAAAATTCTGTTGCATTGAAATTTAGTGACTGAAGGCCACAATATGTGATTTACATCAGAGTATGATTTTTTTTAAAAGGGAAAATATTGCAAATACCTACAGACTGGTGACAAACACATCAAAAAATGTGCCATTTAGGTGTTTGGATACCATGTGCAGGCAGAGCAGTTTTCAGATTCCTTTACATCAATTCTTCAAGTCTGTGTAAGTCTATTAAATTATATTATTCCAGAAGCTATTCCTTTATTTGAGGTTTTCATGGTGAAAGAGGTGACTGATGTTGAACAAAATCTTTATTACGTGTTTAGCTGGCTTGAGATCTGGTGACTGTCAAGGCCGTAGCATATTAGTCATATCAGAGCAGAGGTTTTTAAGTAAAATACTAAAAATATGAAGAAATGAGTGACGAATTGAAGGAAAAAACAGCATCAAGTGTCTGAGCGAGGTGTTTGGACACCATATGTCGCCAGAACAAGTTCATTGCTCCTTGATGTTGATTCCTCCACGTCAATGTAACTGCATTTTCCCTTATTTCGGGTTTTGATTGTACAAATACTGAGCGCTGTCAAATAAAATCTCAGTTAGGTATCTCGTTGGGTTGGGTTGAGATCTGGTGACTGTTAAGGCTACAGCATATGATTGACCTCAGAGTACAAATTTTTAAAAAGTAAAATATTGAAAATAAGCACAGATGGTGACAAATTAAAGAAAAAGCCAACATAATTTGCCTAAGTAACGTCTTCGGACACCATGTGACACAAGACCAGCTTCAGCACTCCTTTGTATTGATCCTCTGGACCTCTGTTGAACAGTGTTACTGTGAAAGATATTCCTTTATCTGAGGTTTGATGGTAGAAGAGCAGAGCACTGTTGATTAAAATCTCTATTGTTTCTCCTACAGAGAAACAACAGAGATTCACATCTTGTTTTCTCCTACAGAAACTTGCAAGCTGTTTATTGGAGGCCCGAACATTCGTGCATGTTCTGACTGCAAGAACTGCCCCTGTAGAACCTCTTTCAGGGCTGTTTTTGGGTGAAAATGAAAGAAAAAAAAGAGCTTTGCGAATGTTAGTGTTGATTGGCTAAACTAGGCGAGGACAAATGCTATGTGGTTACACTTAGAAATAATTCAGTTTTTTGACCATTTCAATGTCTGTTTACCAGTCTTTTGTTCCACACTCCATTCCAGTAGGTGGCGATAATGCACCTTAAGCTAGTTTGTCAGTTTCCAAAAAATATAAAAGAAGAAGATATCCTTCTCGACAACATAAAATTCTCTTTATATGCTAACAAAACAAACAATGCTGTATTTCAACCCGGTCTCACGGGGATTCGTGAAACTGTCACGTAAGTTTTAGTTTCGGTTTCGTGCGCACCAACACGATTTCGTCATGTTTTTCGTGCCGCTCACCACGAAATGTTTTTCGCTGTGGTAATCACATCTGAAAGTGGTTTATACCGGCGGATTCATGACGATCTAAGCTGTCCATCGGCGTATACTGCTTGTGTGATCGCGTTTGCGGCCGCCGGCCGCCGGACATTCTTGAAATTCCTATGCAAATTGGTAAGTGTACCACCGGCTTATGGTTAGGTTATGGTTAGGTTATGGTTAGGGTTATGTTTAGGGACGATGTCATGCAAAATATAGCGTTGGATTCGCCACGGTTTTACATTAAAAATATAATATACACATTCTTTTGAAATACGTTCTGAGTGGCACGAAAAGTCCGCCGTTTAAAATACATTGGTGCGCATTTCGTGGTGAGCGGCACGAAAAACATGACGAAATCGTGTTGGTGCGCACGAAACCGAAACTAAAACTTACGTGACAGTTTCACGAATCCTCGTGAGATCGGGCTGTGTATTTCCTACAGAAGATACACCCAATAACTGCAGGTTGCCTTTGTTTTGGTGTACTCAGAGTTAACATTGTGGTTAAAACTACTGAATCATACAAATGTGAGTTAAAAGAACAACTGGAAGCACAAATTACAAAGCTTTGTATCAATCTGCAGTGACAGTTACGAGCATAATGTGGGGGTCAAGGGTTCAGGAATTTCCTTTAATTTGTCACCCCTCTGTAGGTTTTAGTCATATTTAATGCTAAATTTACCTCAAATGTCTGATTATTTTAAATTCTGGCCTTTTACATTCAGTTTTATCTCATCATGTGGCTTTCTCTTCTTTCATCTTATAAATAAAGGTTACATAAAATAAAATATTGCATCACTGCGTTAATATTTTCAAGTTCATCCTCTCAGCAAACACCAACAAACATAACGATCAAATCTTAACCTCGACCCCGGTGCAGCAAATCACTTTGAAACTTTCCACCTCGTCTGACTCGTTGACGCGATGGCATCCATGTGACTGCTTGGATCTGTTGTCTGTGATGCTGTAACAATGCCAGCATGTGTCCGACCATCTCTTCTGTCCCCCTTCTTCTGCGTGAGTCTCTGCTGCCTCTTTATTTTCCTCCCAGCCCTGTGTGTGTTGTGTGTGTCATCCAGCTCCTCTGACAGGAGACGGAAATATACAATCCCTCGTAGAAACTGCCGCGTTACAATAGACATTTTAATTTTTAATGAGCAGTATTTTCACGGCCACTTTCATCAAAGAGATGAAGACAATAATGGAGTCACTGAGTGACGCTGATGCAAAAATAAGAATCTCAGTAAGGTTAGTGAAATACAAAGATGGAAGGGGAATGATGATTTATATAAGCGAGGAGCAGAATTATTATTAACAATGTGTGGGTCACGCCTGTAGAAGCACCACAAACACACTGCATTCAAAAAAAGTAACTCCAAGTTATTTTCTATGGTATATAAAACATCTACCAGCTTTTAGATGAAATAAAGACAAACTCCTGTTTCAAAATATGAGTAATCTGTGGTTCACTGCAAAGTGGGAAAGTTTCCTGCATCCTTTAATTGGAAAATTCAGTAGAAAACAATTTCTGCTGCTTGTTTACTTTATGCTTTGTAGAGTGAAATCTCTTAATAAGTTCTATTAAATAAACGTTTCTTTTGTCATTAACTGTAATTAAATACATTTGTCTGTTTCCTGTTTACTTAGAATCATGAGTTCAGTTATTGACCAAATAAAATTAAACCATTTAAAAACATTGATCAGCCACTTCATTAGAACCACTGAGCGCTGCTGGGAAACCTTTGGTCTTGGTGTTCACATGGATGTTATTGTGACAAGTACAACCCAACTAAAGGCCAATTCATGGTTTCTGCAAAGCAGACAGTGGAATACATTCATACTACAACCAGTTCATGTTGGTCTACTACACTGATGCTTGCATTGAGCCTCATATTGAACACAGAAAAACATATGAGGCTCCTGAGGTTGTAGCACAGTGTCAGTGATTATTTCTTGCAGCATGAACGGTGTCATGGTCATAAATTTGAACAGACCTCTGCTGAACAGATATATTGTTCTCCTATGCACTGTATTTGCTTTTCTAGCTGCTATCCTATTCTCCTTCCCCATTCACCCTCGCCCCACCAGCTGAGGTAGATGTCTGCCCTCCCAGTGCCTGGTTCTTCCAGTGGTTTCTTCTTGGTAAAGGGGAGTTTTTAGCTCCTGCCGTTGCCAAGTGCTGCTCAGAAGGAACCTAAGCAAATTTTACTTACTATGAGAAGATCCCTGAGAAGAGATATTTTAAGAATTGGTGCTATGTATAAAACTGAGATGAATTCAATTAAACTTTGGAAGAAAGATGAAATTCACATGACAAATACCCTTGTGGATAAGCAGATGGAAAAAGTATGGATTGGCCTTTAAAACTGTTGCAGACCAAGTTCACCCATCCATGGCTTTCCCACAGCAGGCCAGGGCACCATGTCCTGGAAAATTGCTTATGAACAGCTCAAGGAACTTGACTAAGAGCTCAAGGCCTGACCTCACAGATCCAAATATGGTCAAGGATCGACGGGGTGCAATAGTACAAACCCTATCTATGCAGGCTTCAACTAGAAAACAAAAAGATCTGCTGCTAACATTCAGGATGCCCACAGAGGTCCTGTACCCACAAATAAGAATTGTTTTGGGACCTTTATTATATTACATCAAGCAGGTGTTTTTAATGTTGTGGCTGACCTGTGT
The DNA here is from genome assembly GCF_021347895.1 of Acanthochromis polyacanthus. Lineage (NCBI taxonomy): Eukaryota > Metazoa > Chordata > Actinopteri > Pomacentridae > Acanthochromis > Acanthochromis polyacanthus. Next base: position 7,069,601 of record NC_067128.1, read on the forward strand.
ATGTTGCATTAAGGTTGATGTTACTTTTTGCACGTACTAAAAAAAGGTACAGAGCACCACGGCAAGGATTTCTTTAAAGGATTAGGCTACTTTTCCCTCACGATATACTTTACATTCCTTCTGATCTACATAAACTGGTATTGTTTCAGTTCACTTATGGCACACCGCCGCTTTACTGAAGCTCTCTGTAGAGCCTACAGAGAAGAGAGATGGTGTGACACTTTACGTGGCCATTATTCATCCTAAAAGGCCAACCTATGACAGCATCCAGATGCTGGTTGTGAGCGGAGCTGCCCGGCTGTGACGGGTGAATCTGTGGCTGGATGTGGTTATTGATTGGACTTAGGCTGCTGCTGCGGTTCAATCCGCGGTGCTGTGGATGCGTCCAGCTGTCACTGTTTGAGGCTGCAGTGCTTCTATGACAGATGTGTTAGCGACACACCGCAGGAGTTCAGGAATACAACGTTCCAGCCGGCACAACTATCGCTGCACACAGGCGGCAGTCAGTGTTCCACCCATTAAAAATGAATGTGTCACGGCCACAATGTGATGATCTAAGCACAACAGTGGCTCCGGTCACAGTGACAGATGTGTTATCAACACTCTGCAGCCGTAATCACAGATACACTGAGTCTCAGAGAGAGCTGAGCCAGATCCTTTAGGTTTTCTTTTCTAAATTCATGGACTTATGAGGCCTGCGTGAGCGGCCACAGCTGAAAGTCTACAGACTGTTACTGTACTAACAGCGCTCTACTACATTATACATGATGCTGTATCATAGTACAGCTCAGCCTTTCTCTGTGGGTCAGAAGAAATGCGAACATCATCGTGAGAAAAGACAAAAATAGCCCAGAAAAACAGCTGTGTCCTTTTAAAATAAGTCTCAGAAGAACCAGACACTCAATTCTGCGGCCAAAATTGATAGAATTTAATTATGATAAAATCTCTCTTATGCTAGGCCTGGTTCTTATAGTGAGGTGTACCATTACTGGGTTTGCTGTGACTGTGAGAGTTCCAGAAAAAGGTGCTTGACAGATAAAGCTTGCTAGCCTAGCTGTGCTAGACAACCCACAGCAATGAATTTAATTCTCTGCCAGGGTGGGTCGAGTTACCCTCCATAAGGCTCGAGGTTGGATGCTCCTAAAACTGGCCGGACAAATCACCATGAAGTGTAAAGTCAGAAGGCGGGCGTAACTAAGTGACGACAGAGGCGCGACGATTCTGACAGAAACAACCGGAAACAACTAGCCTAGCCGCACTAGACAACCCACAGCAACGAATTTAATTCTCTGCCAGGGTCGACAGCAAAAACGACTACAGTCGTTGAGCTCCATTAGCACCGACTCTGAATAATCTTTCTGTTAACATGTCTGTAATATACTTGAGCTTCACCTATTGACTGTATAAATAAGGCTTCACCGAACTCCCGCATCCTCTGATTTCCGGCGCTCTAGGAGCCTATTCGTTGCGCTGATTGGTTGTATACCTACCCAATTGCTGCAGAGCGATTTGATAGACAACCTTTCAGCCCGCCTCCCTCCCTGTCGAGCGTGCCTAGACCCTTGCGTCTTCAGAGCATGGGTCTAGCCCGGCTAGGCTAAAACCTTGCCACAGTAACTTTGAAATAACAAAACAAGACATAACCTGTTAGTCAGTGAGCTTTTTAACATGTCAGTGGGTTTATATTGCTACCTTTGGACAAGGCCAGACTTGCTGTTTACAGTCTTCATGCAAAGCTAAGCTAACCAGCTGCTTGCAATAGACCGCTTGCCTCCTATATTAAGGAGAAGCATGGGAATGGTGAAGAATTCTTGGGTCAAAATGTTGAATTATTTCCTTATAAAATGAAATTTGTTCCATAAAATCGATCACTGTTCTCCATGGTCTCTAAAATATTCCTTATGTTTTCATACGCATACAAGGTTACCACAAGTCAACACACCGAGGAGAGTTGTTGAAACAGGAAGTCGATGCGTTAACCACTTTTATTTTCTGCGCATATATTTAGCTTTCACCTCGGAGGTTCATCTGAAACTTGTCTCGCTGTTTCTTTGATGTTTCCTCGCTGGTATGAGCACATGTGAACTTCTGCAAGGTCAGAATTCCCAGACTTCCCCCTCGAGGTCTTTCGAACAGGTTTCCACGATCACTTGTTCTTTTATGAGCTCCGCGTTGTCAATTTGTCACTCAGCACCTCTTAGTTTCAGTTGCTCTTTTCGCACAGAAAGGTCATGTGAATTGTCTTCTTAGTTGACCTGTAGCTTCATAGGATAAAATAATCCTGAATTAATCCCACAGTGGTGATATCTGCAGCATTACAGTAGCAAAAGAGGATATCTGTCCGTCCGTCCTTCCATCTATCCATCTATCATATGTAGTGCAAAAACTCTTCTGCATGTGGAAAAAAATTACCATATTTTACTGTGCTTGTTTTAGCTTTTTATGGCTGTTACTTATCTGGGGATGCAGTTTGTTCTTGTGTGCTGTTAGTCAGTCATGCCAGGGTTGGACTTTATACTCTACTATACTTCGTTTTTTTTGGCAACACCACAACTTTATCTGTTTCCAAACTCTTTCACTGTCTGTGTGGAGCTTCTCCTCTTTCTTAGCCCACATTATCAACACATTGTGAGTCTCAAGACATTTTCCAGTCCCATTTAAATCTTCCACTGTCAACACTGGATGTCTAAGGCATAAAAAAAAAAAAAACTAAACTGCAGACTTCAGTATTTTCTTCCCTTCCTTTCCAAGGCGGTGCTGTTTTTAGCCGACTCTCTGCTCACCTCTCCTCAGTCCTCCTCCTGGTTCTGTCTGCTACATTTGACACAGCGAAGCAGATCATCCTCTGTGCTCTTCCAGGATTCGGTGTCTCATAGCGTTGATAACAGTGTGCAGGAGAACAAATCTTTTGGGGGATCAGACTGAACTGAATCATGATTCTTTCAGAGAAGTATTCCCTGTGAAAAAACATGATTTGTATGTCTTGTCTGCAATATAAAGACAACTGCAGATCATTTTACTGTGAGGTGCATGTTTAGTGATCGCAAATGTGATTCCTCACTCATGGTTCAAATTCCCACAATCTGGTCCAATAAATAAAAGAATAAGGCTGAACAGTTTGCCGTTAAAAAGTCAGAATAAAGGAACATTTATTGAGAGTATAATGGGACACTTCTCATCAAAATTTGACAGGTCCCAATCAGAAGCTCATTAATAATGCTCATTCTGTGGAGATGAAACTCTGAGGTACACGCTGCTTGTGTACATGTGACCAGCCATTTCAGGCCTCAGCTTTGCCTTCGCTCGCTCAGGGAACCGCATACCCCATGACATCCAACATTCTCTGAGCCAGGGTGAGTTCTATTCAACGTTGTGGCCTGTGTAGTGGCCTGCTCCATTTTATATATCTATGAAGAAGTCCCCGTACTCCTCTTCTCATTGGCTCTCATTAACCCTTCCCCTCACACCTCATTAGATGAACGTAGCGTGGGAATTTCATTCTTAAATCATTTTCTTAAAATGATCATTTCTGGCCACTTTGAATTTTGTCATTGCTTTTTTCAAAAAAATGAAGCTACAAATATGGCAGATGGGGTGTGGATGTGGGAGGGCTGCTTTGACGTGGCAGTCTCTGATTGGACCCCAAATTTCAAAATCCCGTCCACTTATGACGTGGCAGGTTCTGATTGGGACCTGTCAAAATTTGGTAAGAAGTGTCCTATTATAGTTTCTATTTATCTCTGATGTTCAGTGAAAAAAATCTTAAAATATCAAGAATTGTAAAAGGATTTTGGCCTGTTTGTTAAGGTGACAACACTTGAGGAACAAGAAAAACACTCAGAGAGCGCAGTACTCTGCCAAGGCTGCTCAGTCGTCGTATAATTCCGACTGATAAGTCCTGATATGACCGCATTGGTCGATTTGAAGTAGAATCCCAATCATGTGATCATCAGCAGGCGGTAGACGTAGCATTCACTTGTTGTCATAGTTAAAGTGACGCCAATGACACAGAAATCTTTAACAAATCCGTGGATCCAGACTATAAGCTGCATCACTGCCAATATCTAATAAGGCAGTCCTTGTGTCATTTCTGACCTTCCCTGAAAAATGAATCCAAATCCGTTATTACATTTTTGAGTGTTGTTGTGCACGGACAGACAGAAAGATTCACAGATTAATCGACAAACATGCCAATCGTCACATAACTCCTCCGCGTTCCTTGGCAGAGTAATAAACAGTTCAGTTCACTTACCAAATCTCTTTAAACAAACCTTTTATTAAGCTGATTTTAGTGTTTAAGGATGCATCACCAGCGTCTCAGACTCTCTTTGTTTGCATCGTGACAGGTCACTGTTACCAGATGACCTATAAAGGTTCTTTTTCTGAGCCATGCAGCCAGACAGCAGCAGTTACACAAGGCTCCATGCTGGGCCTTCTTTTCTGTTCCCTCTGCACACATGGTGCTGTTATACATTTGGATGGCTTCTGCTAACCTGATGACTCCCAGCTTTTCTTGTGGTTCACCTTATTTGACTCAGAGGTGGAAGTCTGGCCAGCATCTCAGAGTGGATGTCAAAGTACCACCTAAAGCTCAACAGAACTACTGCGATAAGATGGTAAAAGTGATTTGCTCAAAATGTGTTGATATCAATATTATAAGTCAGCTTTTTGCAAAACTTCAGTTCATTGTAATAGATGATTTTATTTAGTATCATATTTGCTGCATTATAATGTCAGCCACTGGTTAGCTGCAGTAAGGCAACAGGTATGGGCATAGTTGGTAGCAGCGACAGGATTGCTAACATCCTCTAAAACGTTTCCATTAACTCAAGCCTTTCAAAGTATGAAAAAGGTGTTTAGTATACTGTGCAGCGTTTCAGTGGTATTTGACAGCATGCATGCGAAAACACACAGATACTATTTAACGCCAAGGTACTTTACATCCGTTAGCTTCTCTCCTGCTCTCTGTCCACATTCACTGCATTTTAACACAGCCCGATTCCCAATAATGTTGCTGTCATTCATGTTTTTTCCCATTTTTTTGTTGTTGAACAATGGAAAAACTGTGAAATAACCACTGATCTGCAGCAAATTAACCAGCAGTCATCTCTTAGCTGTTCTTGCTTATTCCTATGACTCTGTATCGTAGACATGAAACTGCTGCAGATTGGCTGTTGAAACTATAAAATATCCCATAAAATTGCAGTTTTTAAGAGATCTCAAATGTGTTCGTTTTTACCCTGAAAACTTCATGCGTCTATCTCCTGTGCTTATGAATTTATGACCCACCTCCGTGCACTTGAAGGGCCTATAACTCTAAAAATATTCAGTCTGAAGGCAAAACTTTTCATGACTTTATTAAATATACAAAATAATTGCACATAAAAATGTAGAAAACATGATTTCATGGAGGTCAGATGTCAGGCACCATAACTGATGAACAATGCCAAGAAAACAACATTGAAGTTGCATTAAGCTGACATGATCCTTTACATGAGTTCCTCGGTGGATTCCACCTGCAGACGTACAGGCCGGCTGCAGGCATCTGGAACAGTTTATCAGGTCTCTGGTGGTATTTCGCAGAACTCTAAAGAGAACAGCAGACGGCCTGGTGAGAAGTGGCCGTAACAAACCAGATGTGCGTCGGCCGCACATCTGACGTTTTGGCTTCTTTTATAGAAACATCTGCGAGCGGGAAGCGTCTCTGTTTAGTAAACAAAGTAGTGGAGAAGGATGCCAGGTGCGAGCAAAGGTCACCGCGCGTTTTAATCCTGGCTAAGTAACCTCCTGGCAAAATGTCATATGCTATACATACACATGGAGACACGTCGGTACCGTAAGATTTAGCTGCAACCTCTGTGTGAAAAAGAAGAATGAATACAATAAATACCAAGCTGAAATTAGATTATGGCACATTTTTCATCAAAAGAACGTCACCAGTTCTCTAGATTTACCTCCATACACGACAAAACAAAAATAAAGACACTCATAATGCAATTCAGTAAATTGATGTCATTCGCAAAAGGGTACTCTCCTGAATGAAATACATTAGATTTCCTTCATTATGTCATGAATTTGTCACTGCTGACATGGTTTAACTGTTGCCCTGTGACAGGAAGGAATTCAAATAATTCTGAAATCTGAAAATAACTTTGTGCCTGGACTTAGAAAGAAAAGAAAAACTCCCCTGTGTTTCACAATTTGATGCAAGAAAAAAAAGAAAGAAAACAGAACATTTTCCAGTGAAATGAAAGTGACTCAGATGCTGCTGTGCTTTCAGACTCACACCAAAAACCCCGCTACCTGATGACACGCTGTTTTTGTCGTATCAATTCTTACGCCAACTGGCATTCATTTCATGCTTTTCAGATCTTAACATGACCTGGATTTGCGGGATGAAGCGCTCTGTCTGCACAAAAGCTTTGCAGTGAGAAAAAGTCTTGATTAGTTGTTACAGAATAGACGATGATTCAACCGCTGTTTGTGAACGTCAGCGCGGTAATGAGCCGTGACCACTGGATTTATATAAAAACAAGTCATGTGCGAAGTGATGCAAGTTGTTTCTATGGAGTTTTAGCACGAAGATGCAAGATGTTGAAAAAAATAATCCCAAAGATAACCATGGACTGTCTCTAATCACATCAAACTACTGATGTAATTTGTCTCCGGGGCCTTTGAAATGCTGCCAGACAAGGTGTTTATTGCAAAAGCTAGAAACATCACTCACCAAGTTCAAGGAGTGTCTGGCCTTAGTCTGTAATAGACAACGCATTTAAACAGTTAGAACTCTATAATCAGGAGTTCTCGTGAATTTTGGTTTCTCCGCACCGGTCTGTTAAGCCGCTGCTGTGATCTGGGTAAGACCATTGGTGTCTTTTGGTTGTTTGCATGCAGGGCTGCGGCAAGAAATAAAGAAAAAGAAAATAGCATGTGTGCCGGCTTGCAGAGAAGTCCTGACATGGTGCTGGTTTCTCTGGCTGGATCTGATTTTCTTAGAATAATTAGGACTTGTGAGATCAGCTCGGGTTTTGCCTCGTGTCACCTCACAGTGCCAGGGGTCATCGCTTAAGCTCATTAACTGCAGTGAAGACTGTCAATATACGAACATCGAGACATGGGCGCCTGCGATCACGGGCTTTGTCCACAAACACACGTGTGTGCACACTTTGAACACATGATTACAAATGCAATAAGATTAATAAGACACTGATTTCCCATCACTTTCTCTTCCTAGAAGATGCTGGGAACTGTTTAGTGCCTCTCCCTCCATGCTCACAAAGAAAATCAGACCCAGACAGTGATCAGTTTGTCAGTTTTATTTGTTAGTAGTAGGAAGGTTCCAGCTTAACAAACAGAAAAACAAAGACATTTATTATGCAGGAGAAAAAAACAAAGACACTGGTTTATGTAGCTGATTGTGGTTTTTCCAATCAATGCCACTACATTGCCCATATTTCCGAGAAAAGTTACAGATGCATGAGAAATTAAAGGAAAAACTTGAAACTCGTGACCCCTACAATTAACCTATCTGGTGCCTCTTTTGTTGCCATTGTTGGGGCTCTCTCGAGCTTGATTTTTTCAGCCGTCTCATATTTCTTTTATGTATTTCTTTTTTTTGGACACAAGGGCTACACATTGGCTTGGTGGTTAGCGCTTTTGTCTTGCAGCTAGAAGATCCTGATTTGCAGAAGATCCTTCCCAGAATTCCAGATTGGATTGCATGGAGTTTTCATGTTCTCCCTCTGCATGTGTGGGTTTTTCCTGGTACTCCGGCTTCCTCCCACAGTCCCTAAAACATGCTGAGGTTTACTGGTAGCTCTAAATTGTCCATAGATGTGAATGTGAGTGTGATTGTTTGTCTGTATATGTAGACCTGCGATTGACTAGCGACCTGTCCAGGATGTCCCCTGCCTTTAGCTTAAGTCAGCTGAGATAGACTCCAGCCCTCCCCTGCGACCTTCATGAGGATAATACGGTGCATAGATAATGGATGGAAGGATTTTTTAGACACAGAAGGAATCATGGCATATTTATATTTTGGCAATATATCAAATTTTTATGGAAATATCTAATTGTATCTGTGTCCGAGAAATCACTTTCAGCTAAGTACCCATTACAAAACACCTCTCAAGGAAGTGTGTTAATTCCAGATCACATGACCTGCTCCACATGATGTCATTTCCTCCGGAAGAAAAGACTGGCAAGACTCCAAGGCTTTCTGACTTATTTAATATAAAGTAGTGGATTTATCGCATGTCAACAGGTTTACTACAATATCTTTATAAATAACTTTCCATTTTACTCAGTTGTGTATATATAATACTTAGAAGAATCTTTCTGTAAAAATGCCGTGCGGTGTTTGGTTATAGGCGGTCATGTTGATTTTAGGCCTGAAAACAGAAAAAAAAAGTTAACTCTGATACCTGTCAACTATGTTATAAAAACTCCTGCAGTTCTATATTGACCCAATTGTTTTCACCAACCCTCTAATCCGTATGCCGATATGAACCTTGAAAGTTCACCCAAAATGCACTTTCTATAGTTTTCTCTGGTGAATAATCAGAAAACGGGAACACATCCAGAGTCCCAATGATTGCTTCTATGACTCTGTGTCATAAACTTTAAACTGTTGCAGTTTTGCTGTTCATACTATGATACGTCCCATAATATTAATAGTCAAAATCATACTGAGCAAAATGAAGATTTTGGCTTAAATTGTGACACTTTTAGTGGTGGTAAAATTAATTTAAGACACACATAGCTCTAATGAGACGCCTAATAACTATAAAGAGGCACAAATGAACAGAAAATGTCCGCAAAGAGAGACAAAATAACCATTTAAGAGAACTCAAATGTGATTTTCTGCTCTGTCAATTTTATGTGTCTGTCTGCTGTAATTATGTAGTTATGAGGGATAGGCAAATGTAAATTTAAAAATGTGATATTTTTACCCATCACTATGTACTGAAAAGATTTGTGGCCCTGAAAATGTTCATAGTATTGAGGTAAAATGTGACATGGCTTTGTTAAATATATGACAGTTCTTGTCCAAAAACAAAATATATTAAAAAAAATTTAAAAATTAGCAGATTCTGAGGAAGTCAGGAGGGGAGGCCCTGATTGATTTTTCCTAAAGTGACCCTTCTACTCCTGTGTTGACTTTCCACAGCTGGCCCACACTGTTGTGAACACGTGCACTGTTTGTGCCACTCCACCAAAACATTATCTAGCTGTGAGGTTTCTATGGAGCAGTGTTGCTTTTCTTTACGCACTTTAAACAATAGCGGCTGAAATGGAGCCGATCATGTTGACTTTGAAGCTAATAAATGATGAATGTTCCTCTTGCTCTCACTAGGGAACATATAGGCAACCAGATGGAGGCCGTTGTACTAAAGTTGAATTTGCTACTTAAATCAAAAGAAATTAAACATGCACCAAAAGAGAACTGTAAATTTAAACTATTTATCTGCTCTGCATTCAGAAAAGAACCTAAAATTGACCAATTAACCATGAAGTGGCACTCCATGAACCTGTCGTCTGAACTCCAGTTTAGGAAAATATGCTCGTAACAAAAGCCTGAACCTGCCAGGCCTCCAGTGTTTTGTACACGTAACAAAATAATTTACAGGTCAAAAGTTTCTTGACGCACACGCTATGCAATCTGTCTAGGTACCAGGGAACGTACAAACAAAGAGACGCTTGCTCTAAACCTCAGCTGCCCACAGTGACAGTTCGGCTGAGGTTTTAAACAGGTGCAGCATTGACAAATGCAGCTCAATTGAATCGCACTGCTGAGGTACTGATCCAATCAGAGCTGTCAAGGCAAAAGGCTGAGCAGGGTCCAAGTGCAGGCACTAATCCAGGACAGGGGCTTGCAAATATCAATTTACATACAGAACCAGGACAAAGCTTATCATAGCTATCATAGCCAGACCAGTCTGCAGCACCAAATGGTTTTTCTGCACATAGCAGAAAATACACACTTCTTTAAACCAATCACAATTGCATTGGATGGAGATAAGCCCAGGAGGCAGCAATGGTGTCCCCTCAAAATAGTGACGGGGGACTTCTTGTGGTGGAACATTCACATGCAAGGAGAGGACTGGCCTCAAAATGAAATAGAATAGAATAGATATTGTGCAATGGAATTAATCAATGATCCTGTCAGTGTGTCATAAATAAATACAAAGTAGGTAATGTAGTAGTTGCAGGCAGAAGCTGTTTATCAGACTGTTTGCTTTTGATTTAATTGACCTGACAAATCTACCTGAGGGTGCTGTGTCACACAGACTGGTCCGAAAAATGGATAATTCACTGAAAAAAAAATAGCAGGGCAGCCTCTATGCACAATCCAAACCTTCAGCAAAACTTTAGTTTTGCTGCCTGTAAGTTGTCGTTTCCGTAGCAAAAAGGAATTTTGAAATCAGTTAGCAGATAGCGGAAGGTGAGCAGAAAGAAGATTTATACCCAGAGTTTACGTCTGGTAAGTCACAATAAACCACACCCAAAGGAAAGAAGCATGTAATAGGTCACAGCAGTTACTTTGACTAAAATCACTGCACAGAAAAGAGAGAAGGCACTGGAACTGATTAAGTCCATGCACAGATTGGTACAGCTATGCATTTGAGAAAACACCATATGTCTACATGTGTTTACATTATGAGCAAGGCACATACGGTTGCCGCCTATGTTATAACTTGTTTCATGGAAACATTATCTTAGTGCAACTCAAACTGTGGTAAACATGACGCATTACTCCCAACCAGGCCAATCAGAGTTGTCTGGTTGGTGTAATATGATATGCATCACCACGACGTGTAGTTATTTTTCTGGAGAAATGTACGTCAGGGAACAGCGTAGATTCTACAAAAAAGCATGACTCTCACTGCAAGTCAGCACACGGTTGTTTTAAGTGAACACTTGAAACATTTCTGTCCAGTGGTCTCTTACAGGATCACAATAGGTGACGATCCACTGCAGGACTTGAGAATTGGTGCGAACGTTTACAGGAATGACTCCCTAGTGGGTCTTTCAGTCGTTCAGTTTCTACTGTAGTGTTTGCTCTGTCGGCTTCAACTCCAGTCACACTAAGACAATTACCTGAAGTAACCCCACTTCTATAAGACTGTAGAAAATAGAACAATGGAGGTACTCTATATGGTGCATTTTACATTGCTGATGGTGATTTTGGAGAGGAGAAAACTGCTACTGGATGATGCATCGAAAACACAGAAAAATGACACTCCATTTAGTTTAACCATGAGCCTCAAAACTTGCTCTGAAGTTTTCAGGGCCACTCAGAAGCACCTACCCTGGAATACATACTTTTATCTGCCCTGAAAACTAACCTGAAGGAGGTTCTACAATGGCAGTTCTTGCATTAGGACCATGCTCAAAGGTTCAAGCCAGTCCTGTAGTAGAAAAACTGTCTGCAGCCCTCATCCATACAGCAGGAGGGGTCAAAAAACTGTTTATTGAGTGCAAAAATGGTGCAAATGGTATGTTATGGCCTTCACAGTTACCTGATGGTCATCCAGCTTAATATCTGTGGGATCTGGACCAACATGTGAGAAAGCACTCTCCAAAATCATCATCAAAGCATCAAATGAGGGAATATCTTCTGGAAGAATGGTGTTCATCTATCCAGTAGAGTTCTAGAGACTTGTAAAATCAACACCAACACCGCTTATGCCGACCAAACACCTTATTCAGAGACTTTAAAGCAGTTTCTCCTTTAATTTGTCAGTCATATGTTTCATTATTTTGCTTAAAACCTCAATTTCTTTGTGATAACACCTCTTTCTCTGTAAACCTCCAAACCTGTCACCCTGGGTCCCACAGCTACTGCTACTTTTCACATTCTCACCACTGGCTTAATGAAACGCCGACAGCCTGGGCCTTCATTCTGTGTGTATTCAGAGATTTTTTTTTTTTGTTCTGAAATAAACTGCTGGAACCCTAGTTTCATTAGACACAGCCAGGATCTTGGCATGAGAGTGCGGGTCATGCAAGGACATCCCAGAATAGGAAAAACAGCCCGGACAGAGCCTGCAGCAAAGGGCTGAGCGTGGCAGGGCTCCAGCCGACACCACTGCTAGAACACCGGCCACTGGAGACCCAGCAAACACACACACACAGGTAGGATAACAAACACACACGCCACTGCAACACAAAGTTTTAGTGCTTGTCAGGTGACTGTAGTGACATGTCGTGTCGTATGTATTCCAAGGTGAGGTGAGGTTGCCATAAAAAACACTTTTGACTATTCATGTTAAAAAAAAATACAGGCCTGTCCCTTATGTTCGTCAAGCATTTGAGTAGGTTTGTAGTTACTAAGCAACCATCGTGTAGTCGCTCTCAGGCTAATCCGTCTAGGCCACTGTGGCTGCATGGAGCCTTCGACGCACGCTGATACATCACCTTGGATCACCAGCGTCCTTTGTCCAGGCCATCCTCTGATACACCTGCTGCACGTCTGTGGAGCGGGTGGCTCTATTTCATTATCGCATCGTGGTCATTTAGCCCTGAAAAATGGGTCTGTTTTACTCTTAGCAGGTCAGATTTCTCAGAAAAGCTGCCTCCTTTCACTTTTCAGCACCCAAAACTTAACACATAAAGCTGTACAAAGCGCCAGCTACGGTTTGATGCGATACTGTTGTGAAAACAGATTTATTATCCACCAGAGATTTCCAGCGAGGGCTACTAATGTGATTTTGATTTGGACAGGAATTTCTGCCATGTTTTGTTCATTTCCACCTCATCCCCCCAGACAGTGGGCATTATAATAGAGGCTTTCTTGGGATAAGTGTTCCTGGAATTGAGTGTTTATTTGGTTCACATCGGAAATAAAACTATTAATGAGAACTGAATTCACATGGTAGTTCTTTTATGCTGGATGGACAACAGGTTTCAACGAAAACAGTCCACTGTGTGTCACGAGGACTCACGTTTTTGTCATACATTTTGCCTTAACTAGTAACATCTTGAGTTATTAGGTGGTTTGGGACAATTGTTACATTCAACCACTCTGTGTCGTTTCTTTTTATTACTGTAGAGGGTCGCTTTTCATGTCCACAAGTACACGTGCAGGACAAAATTTCTGTGAAATTGTTAGAAGGCAGTATTATAATATCCACTATGCCTTGTTTGTGTTCAAAGCTGTCAGTGTGTGTCTCAAAGTGAATTAAGGATTTAAATTGGCTAAAGGGCAATTTATCATTGGTATGACTGTGCACAGACTGATGCAGATTTTGAAAGTGGACAGTGTGCAGTCTATGCAATTCTGTTAAATGCTACAATACATTTGGTATGCATCGGTCTGACAGTCACATTGTCCCTCATCTAGTGACTGTTTCTGAAAGACTAGCTGTGACTCTGCACTTTCCGTAAAATATAGCAGCTGGGTGCATATTAGGACATTGTATCCTTTTCATACCTGAGGCACGTAAAAAGCACAGGATTTCTGGAGAATTTTAGCCTAGCCGCGCTAGACAACCCACAGCAATTAATTTAATTCTCTGCCAGGGTGGGTCTAGTTACCCTCCATAAGGCTCGAGGTTGGATGCTCCTAAAACTGGCCGGACGAATCACCATGAAGTGTAGAGTCAGAAGGCGGGCGTAACGAAGTGACGACAGAGGCGCGACGATTCTGACAGAAACAACTGGAAACAACTAGCCTAGCCGCGCTAGACAACCCACAGCAACGAATTTAATTCTCTGCCAGGGTCGCCAGCAAAAACGACAACAGTCGTTGAGCTCCATTAGCACAGACTCTGAATAATCTTTCTGTTAACATGTCTGTAATATACTTGAGCTTCACCCATTGACTGTATAAATAAGGCTTCACCGAACTCCCGCATCCTCTGATTTCCGGCGCTCTAGGAGCCTATTCGTTGCGCTGATTGGTTGTATACCTACCCAATTGCTGTAGAGGGATTTGATAGACAACCTTTCAGCCCGCCTCCTTCCCTGTCGAGCGTGCCTAGACCCTTGCGTCTTCAGAGCATGGGTCTAGCGCGGCTAGGCTAGGAGAATTTAGAACTTCCTACTGTGTTTGAATACCTCCGATGCAGCATGTTTACCAAAGCGTTCTGGGCCATTTTTGACATTCATCCACTCTGTGTTCTGTTTTTGGTCCCTGTGCAAGGACATTTTTCTGCAAGTAGACATCCAAGCCAAAATATGTGTAAATTACTACTGCACATATATGCAACTAACTCCAGTGGACTAGAAAATAGTATAATAACCACAACAACTACACAGCTGTGGTGTCCACAGCTCCATGTGTGCATCTATTAGGCAGTATAATTAAGGATTTATGCTTTCTAAAGACCAGTTTGTGGTTTCTGCACCCCCATGTGGAAACAGATGCGGTGTTTGAAATTGGACAGTGGATGTACAGTATATGTGGTTCGAAATTGGTCTGAAAGTCACATTATCCCTGATGTTGAACTCTTGTGGATGTTTTTGAAAGAATTGCCATGCTCAGTGAGTGGACAGAGCACAAGATTTCTGCAGTATTTAGAACTTCTACTATGTTTGGGCACCTTTGATGTAACAACTACTTCAGCTCTTTTAATGATGAATTATAAAGGTGTAGATGACAGACAATTTCTCCTCATGACAAGCTTTTGTTTTGAGCAGCATTTACTTTTCTGGCACATGTGTAGTCAGTGCATTTGCTGTATGGACAGTTTGTTCTGTTATACATTTCTGGCTGCCTGTGCATGATAATGTAATTTACGACATGTAAGTTTTGGATATTATTTTTTTCAGTTATCCACTCTGTGCTGTTTTAGGTTCATATGTTAAGCCACTTTCTGCATCTGCAAGCACACATGGAGGCCACAATTTGTGTCAGTTACTACTAAGCATGTACGGAATAGACGCCAGCGGACCAGAAAAATACACTGCCCGGCCAAAAAAAAAAGTCGCACAATCTAATATTTTGTTGGACTCATGGCACTCATTCACTGTGGCATTGTTTCAATAAGCTTCTGCAATGTCACAGCATTTATCTCTGTCCAGAGATGCATTAATTTTTCACCAAGATCTTATATTGATGATGAGAGAGTCGGACCACTGTGTTATATCTTCTCCAGCAGATCCCAAAATATTCTCAGTGGGGCTGAGGTCTGGACTCTGTGGAGGTCAATCCACATGTGAAAATGATGTCTAATGCTCCCTGATCCACTCATTCACAATGTAAACCCCATGAATCCCGGCATCGTCCTTGTGGAATATGCCTGTGTCATCAATGAAGAAAAACTCCATTGATGTAAAGACCTGGTCATTCAGTATACTCAGGCAGTCAGCTGACCTCATTCTTTGGGAACATAATGTTGCTGAACCTGACCAACCCCAGATCATAACCCTAACCCCCACAGGCTGGTAGGCACTAGCCGTGATGAGTGCATCACTTCATCCACCTCTTTCTTACCCCGATGCCCCCATCACTTTGTGACAGGGTCAATCTGGACTCATCAGACCACATTTGTTCCTCAAAGATGATGGTTCACCACAATCCTTCAGGTTTTAATATCGTGTTGGATGGTTCTTAACTTGATTTTAGTAGTTTCAGAAATCTTCCTAGTTGTTTTCTTTGCTTGAATCAGGCCAATAATTTGACCTTTCTGAAACCCTCTTGTGGATGTTTTTGAAAGACTGGTTTTGACTTTAAACTTTCTGCAAGACAAAGCAGCTTGGTTGCAGATTAGGCAGATGATTATTCCTGAGGTGTACTCTGCACAGCAGGAAGCCAGAGCACAGGATTCCTGGAGATTTTAGAACTTCCCTCTATGTTTTGCACCTTCATGCAACAGCTATTTCACTTGTTTTAATAATGAATTCTAAGGATGTAAATGAGGGAGACTCTAGTTGTACTGCCTCTCCTTATGACAAGCATTTGTCGTCCTGGCATGTGTGCAGTAAATACACTCGCAATGTGAACAGTATGTTTGGCTACAAATGTTGGGCTGCATGCCGATTGCCACAGATGGGCCTCGCCAATCTGACTGAATGATGAAATTCATGTCAGACTTACATAAGTATTTTGAGACATTTTATATATTCATTCATTCTGTGTTGTTTTTGTTCCCTGTGACCAATAAATGCAAATGTAAATATCTTATACCAACAGATGGGTAACAAATTCATGGAACAAAACAACATAAAGTCTCTGAGTTCGGTGTTGGCAGCCGACACATGCTGCAGAACAACTGCACTGCACCTTTACGTTGATTTTCTAAATTTCTGTAACTCTCGTGGAGGTACGAATACCATTCTTCCTCAGGATATTCCCTCATTTGATATTTTTTTGGTGATAGTGGCAGAGAGGACTGTTGACACACTGGTATAAAATGTCATATACAGTAGGTTGTTCAGTTGGGTTGAGATCTGATGATTGAGAAGACCACACCATGTTACTTCACCATCTTTATTAATGGATGGAGTCATTCTGGAAAAGACTAACCACTCCCATTTGGATAGAACTAGGAAACTATAAAACCATCTATCAATATTATTGTATAAAAACCAATACGAAGTTGGAAAAGATAAAAACTATAGTAAATGGAATGAAAAGATAGGTGAAAAGATATTAAAATCTGAAAATTCCGTCTTATAAAAATGTTTGAAGAAGGGACTGAAAGGAGGTCACTGACTGAGCTGACCTCTTTTCCTCGATCCCAGCCTCAGAGCCTTGACTGCAAATGTTTTGTCCTTTTTAGCTGTCAGCTGAGCCCCTGAAATAAAAAAAAGAGATCTCAAACGGAAGACCTTAACATTCGTACGAACGTTACAATGGGTTACGATACGAACCGCGACCCATGAAGCATTGTAAAAATAATCAACTACACCCTATTTTAAACCAACAATCTGTGTAAAGATGCTGAAACATGAGTGATGCATCTCTTTCCTGGGATCTGTACAGTGTGGAGTCAATTCATGGATTTTTTGGGTCAGGCAGGTACAAAGGCTGCTGCAATAATGCAGGCGTGATGAGATAAAAGTGGGTAAAATGATCCGTGCATCTTTTAAAGTTAAGTTGGATCGTATTTTTGAAATATCTATGGAAGCACATCATTTTAAGGGCTTAGTTGGGCTTTTCTGAAAACACACTTATTCACCTTTTTGTCTGGAACTTTACAGCATTCCCATGTTAAATATACAGCTACAGTGAGCTGCTGGTATGCTGAGTTTGGCTCACGGGGTCAAACAACGTGTCCGACGCTGTCCAAAGGTAACAAAATCCGCATAGCAGCACGTCTAAAGCTCGCTAATTCACTCATTTATACCATGAGAACACAGAAAGTTTGGCCCGTGCCAAACTATTTCATGGAGTCTTGTCATCTTGTGAACATGTTTTTTGTGTACGGATTAGCGAGGAGATAATCTGTACAGATTCCTTCCCCGGTAGGTGTGTTGTGACACCTTTGGACCGAGCCAGACGAGCTGGTTCCCCCTGATTCCAGTCTTTGTACTAATCTAATGCTGCTGCTTGTAACTCTATATGCACATGAGTGGTATTGTCTGGCACAAAAGAGAATAAATGTGTTGAACAATATGCCCAAGTATTCATTTAAGAATGCACAAACAAATATAAATAGGTACTAAAAGAAAAGAAAATGTTAATCAGATACAATTAGAAATGAAATAGACATAGATTCTATTTATATTTGCATGTAAACTGGCCTGATTTATAATTCAGTTTATGTTGCTGTTTCTACTCTAGGGACTCGCTGGAAAGACGGTTATAACATAAGATGAGTCATAAATGAAATCTGGATGCATTTGCATACATACTTCAGAGGTTTTCCAGCCTCCTTATCTAAACACGAGATATTTCTGGTAGGAAGTTCCACTTCTGCAGCGTCAGTGGAATGAAGGTGAGTCTGAGTGTTCTCACCTCTGCAATAAAAATAACTGTTACAGGTTACAATGATAATTAGTTGCAGATCAAAGCTGGAAATATTTGGATTTGCTTTTAAGGCCAAACAGTTTTTGGGTGTTTTTCTTTCTGTGACATTTTTTCTCACTGTTGGCCCATTTTTTCTGCACGTCTATGAAAACAGCATGAAGAAGGAGACAGAAGTTAAACATTACTTCTACACAGTATGACACAGTTATGATGCCTTAAATCATAAATATAGAAAAAAATGAAAGTTGAATTTTTAGTCTCTACAAACTCTGCACTGTTCACCAACTCTCGAAAGATGTTTCACCATGTTAAATGTATCTTCTAACAACTTACTCCTCTATGCTGTTTTTGAGCCGTGTTGCATTCCTTTTATTAATGCAGTATGTTTTTATTGTCCTCTGAGTTGCTGCAGTTCACTCCAATGCTCATTTATTTTTAGCCACTTGACACAGCAGATCACAGCTGGGTCAATCGTGGTTTCAAGTTCGGGGGAGTGCAGAATTTTTGTTTTCACACTATCTGGTGCAAACAGATCATTTTTGGTGAATTTTATACATAGATGTGTAGAATGCAGTGGTTTTGATGGCAAATCAACAACGTTTAGCTTAGATTTGGTTAGTTTTTCCTCATGAAACTGTGCATCACTCCTGATGCCTTTGAAGACGGTTGGAAATGTGAAAATCCAAACAATATTTTTCAGTCTTTCCAGTGTCTAAATCTGGTAAATGGCAAACTGGCAATTTAAAAAAAAGAAAGTATACCTTACAAAACTGTGACCTCAGGCTTCACAGGGTTAAACACAGTGTCACACTTAGTGTCAAGATTATAATACAGAAATACTCTTATTTTCAAAGCCTACAACAGCAAAGTTGGAACTGGGCCAAGTGATAATGGCAATAATATTGTCATATTAGCTGTAGACAATGAAATCTGACAGATTAATTCATCTACAGTGTTGTTTATCGTCTGTTTAGTATATTTCTGGCATATAAATTAGAGTCAAAATATGAGTGTGGGGAGGTGCAGAGAGTCAGAACTTTACTGTATGTTATTGGCCAGATAGTTAGTGGCACTGAATTATTTACTGATTTTATGCCATTTCTCTGAATTTGTGATGTAAGGAAAATGTTTTGAAAATTACTGTTTAGTCTAGACATTCCTCCACTTTTAGATTTTTTTGGATTCCTTCTGTCAGTTTGAGCTTCTTCAAATGTCTGATCAGCTCTTTGCTCATGTATGTTCAGCCCCATCAGGATCCTACACACTCTGTTTTCTGCCAGACAAGTTTCAATGTCTGCAGTGAAGCAAGCGAAAACCCTGATCTGCCAATTAGCTACAAGGAGCACACAGTTCTCCGCGAAAACCTTTGCACTTGAAAAACTGATATGAATTTGAAGGAGTTGAACTGAAGCAGCGTTGTGCATAATTTAGAGACCACTTTCCTGTTCCCTCATGAGCTGCTCTCACCTCACATGACCTGAGGACCAGTTTACGTGGCTGATGGATCGCAGACACACAGAGCTCAGCTGCAAAACTGTCTCCAATATGAAGGAATTTTTCTGAGCTTGCAGCTTCGCAACAACAGAAGCAGTTATAAAATGTGTCTTTTTTCTACATTTTTCAAGGCAGTGGAGAGCTATTAAACATTTGCAGTAAAACATAAGGAAGTACAGGTGGTACAGAAAATGCAAATGCCTATTTTTAATAAAAAAAAAATCACATGTTCATGAAGATCTCTGTGAAAATACGAACATGCAGCCCGGCATACACGCATCTTGTATGAAACACGAATCCTTTGGTTTCCCCTCTAGCCTGAACATAAAGCTTTTATAGAAGGAAATATTAAGCCTTCATCAAAAAGATAATATTCAGGACTTCATTGCAGCTGCCTTTTCACTTAATGCAAATTCCTTTACATTAAATTCACCACATTTTATTTTATCCCATAAGAGCCATAAAAGAGAGATATTCTGCTCATTTACAGGGTTGCAATTTATTTTGGGGGTCTGCTAGAATATGTTTGCATGCTTTATTGTTCCATAACACATTATTTTTCCCATAATGCACATTACTGGATCTCCTTATCTTAACCTCTGTCTTTTTAGCTCCTGTCTCTTTAAGGCCCGCCTCCTGAAAAGCCAGGCCTGCTCTGATTGGCTGGCTGGACAATACTAATATTAGTAGTAGTATTATTTTACATATTGTGTGTTTAAAAATGTATGCTTAAACTGTACATCATGTCCATAATGTAATCTGTATTTTTACAAAAGTGATTGATACTTTTCAAGCAGTTTTTCCTGTATTTACAATTATTCTGCCACTATTTTCAGCGCTTTTACAGTTTTCCAACATTCAACCATTTTTTAAGGTATTTTTTCTGACACACTTGCTGATAGATTTTCACTGTGTCTCATGTTAAAATTGCTTTTTAATTTACCATGCAAGGCAGTTACGCAAATGTGTTACATGACGACGTAGTTAAGTAACAGGTAGAAAAGCCTGGACTTTAAACACGGCATTTCAAGCAGGAAGAAAGGGGTATTTTCTGTAGGAAATAATACTTCCTTTAGTTTTTATAATATGTGACCATAATATTACAGTTTTTCTATATCTAAATCAGCTAAAAATATCATTATTTTGCAGATATTCTACTTTATTTTCACTGCTTTTTCACAGTTTTTGAACATAACAGTGTTCAAGTACTCTTTTAAATACTTTTCTGATTTCCTTGCAGCCAGATTTTTAAATTTTATTTATTTTATACTGCAGGTATAGCAGAAGTAGCTTTATTGAAGAAGTATTATCAGAAAGCGAGGCAACTGCTTATTCTTTGTCTGGAGGTCAAACAACCAATAGGCAGACATTATGCAAATGTGTTACATGATGATGTAGATAAGTGACAGGAAGAAAAGCCTGGACTTTAAACAAAGCATTTGAGGCAGGTATGAAGGAAACAATAAATCCCTTTGGTATGGACTTTGTAAACTTGCAGACCTTTCACGTGGATAGTCAAGAAAAAAATGCTGAATAACACACTTATGTAAATGGAAAAAAGCCAAAAGCAGAATATGAGCTCCTTAAGACTTAACTGGACCTTGCTTTTGGCCAAATGTATCACTTTGGGACTTTCCCCCTAGAAAATACAGTCTTAAAACAAAGCTGCCAAAAGGCTTTCCGCCAACACACGCAAAACGACAAGAAGATTATGAAGATTTTAAAATAAACAAAGGCTTTGTTATAGAGTTAAAATATTAAAATGTGCAGCTATACGAGATTGCATAGAATGGAAAAAGAGGCTGTGAGCTGCTTATGGAGAACATGCAAACATTGCCCTGCTGCCACGGGTCAGGAAACAACATCGGAAGGACCGCAAGAATAATTTAACACTTTTAGCAAAGGTAACACTAAAAAGGTAACATTGCTCTAACTAATGTTTGTGCAGCCAAAGTCTTACATGTATGTTCCTCTGTGCCATAGACTTTCAATGTTTTGTTTGCAGTCAGTAGTTCTTCCATTTTGAGCAGCCTTTTAAAAAATACTTCTGCTTTTTGAATTCATTTTTGCCAGTTTTTTATAATTAAAGTACACTGTCTGTCCAAAAAATTTTTGGATTTAACTAATAAAATAGGTAAGAGCCTTCCATTGGATAATTACTGCAGGGATGAATACGCTTCAGCTGCAACAGCTTATTTAACCCTAGCTGATGCAGTGAGGAGCTTCTCATTTCTTAAACATCCTGACATGTCCTGTAGTGGTGGAAAGGGTTCTGATCTGACTCAGAAGGACCAAATTATTGGCCTGATTCAAGCAAAGAAAACATCTAAGGAGATTTCTGAAACTACTAAAATCAGATTAAGAACCGTCCAACGTATTATTAAAACCTGAAAGGATAGTGGAGAACCATCAACTTTGAGAAACAAACTCTAGTTGATCGTAGGAAATCAACAATAGAACTCCCAACTATGTTTAATAATGAAAGTAGGAGAATTTCCACATGAACAATGCAAAGGGAACTCCAAGGATTGGGGCTAAACAGCTGTGTAGCCCTAAGAAAACCACTGATCAATGAGGCTAATCAGAAAAAACAAGGCTTCAATTTGCTAGGTAGAAAAACGATTGGACTCTGGAGTAATGAAAGAAGGTTATGTGGTCCAGATCAGAGGTGGAAAAAGTACTGAAAAAATGTAATTGAGTAAAAGTATCTTTACTTTGTTTAAATTCTACTCAGAGTAAAAGTAAAAGTACCCATCTAAAAATGTACTTGAGCAAAAGTACAAAATTACTTCATTTAAAATGTAATTTGAGTACAAGTTACTTCGTTACTTTCATTTATTTAATGCAAAAAAAGGATGAGTCATGAATAAAGTTCAGCACAAGTTGTTTTAATCAACTTTGAGGCGTATTAAAGTGCACATCCACACTTAAAAAAGCTCAGCTGAGCTCAGTAACATGATCCTCAACACAAGGAAAACAAGGACAGTCACAACCTGTACTGTATAGTGCAAACTTTTTTCAGTCCCATTTTCCAACTGACAACATTATGATAAGAATAAAGAAATTTAAACAAGAATCAAAGTATTCAAAAACACAAAATGCACACAACATAAAGTGCCCACAGGATCCAAAAATTCAAATTCAAATGTCCACAGGGTCCCACTATTCACAATAAAATGCCCACAGGATCCAAGAATTCAAACTAAAATGTCCACAGGGTCTCACTATTCACAATAAAATGCCCACAGGATCCCACAAATCAAAATAAATCACAATAAAGTGCCCACGGGATCCCACAAATCAAAATAAAATGCACACAGGATTTTACACATGTTGTCCTTTGTGCGTGTGAACGTGAACAAGTCTTCTAAGTTTGGCCAAGGGTTTTTGTGGCTTTCCTCTCCAGAATTTGTGTCCTCTTCGGACTCTTCCTCCTTCATGATCTCCATATCTTGGTCAGCAACAGCCATCTTCCAACGCGTAGATCCAGATTATGATATGGAAAGGACGCGCGCAAGGCAAGGTTATGCAACTGACATTCAGTTCCGGGGACACACTGGTTTTCCGCCCGCATTTAATTTTTTTCACTTTCAATATTGTACTCAGTAACGTGAGGGGTTTCAAATGTAGCGAAGTAAAATACTTGGGTCAAAATGTAATTGAGTAAAAGTAAAAATTACACATTTCAAAAACTACTCGGAAAATTACAAATTACTCATAAAAAGTACTCAATTACAGTAACGTGAGTAAATGTAATTCGTTACTTTCCACCCCTGGTCCAGATTTACCCCATTCCAAAGTGATGGGGGCATCAGGGTAAGAAGAGAGGTGGATGAAGTGATGCACTCATCATGGCTAGTGCCTACCAGCCTGTGGGGGTTAGGGTTATGATCTGGGGTTGGTCAGGTTCAGCAAAGTTATATTCCCAAAGAATGAGGTCAGCTGACTACCTGAATATACTGAATGACCAGGTCTTTACATCACTGGAGTGTTTCTTCCCTGATGGGAATGTTCCAAGATGACGATGCCGGGATTCATGCAGCTCACATTGTGAATGAGTGGATCAGGGAGCATGAGACTTCATTTTCACACATGGATTGGCCTCCGCAGAGTCCAGACCTCAGCCCCACTGAGAATCTTTGGGATGTGCTGGAGAAGACTGTGCGCAGTGGTCCAACTCTCCCATCATTAATAGAAGATCTTGGTAGAAAATTAGTGCAACTCTGGACAGAAATAAATGCTGTGGCACTGCGTAGGCTGATTGAAATGATCCCATTGCAAATGTGTGCTATATGCAAATCTAAAGGTGGTCCAATGAAATATTAGAGTGTGCGACTTTTTTTTTGGAGTGTATATATTTGTGATGTTTTTCACAAATATGCTCACACATACGGGCGGTATCGTTGACTAATCCTCTGTTGTCTTTGATTTTTTGCTTAGTTTGCCTGAAAACATAAAAAAAAATACAGAGAATGGCCGGCGTTATCCTCTAAGACAACCGGGAGATGAATGGCGTCACACTGGAACAAGTGCAGACATGTGCAATCATTTGTCTCGGTGGAAGAATGTGACGTGACGCGAGTACATGAGAAATGAAATGACAGAGCCTCCACCAGAGGTTAATATTTCCTGTATGTACACACCTGCTTATATGAATCATTGCCATGCTTCGCATAGGGAACATATAAGGGGAGGGCAGTGACCTATCAGTTACATTTTGTTCTGGGTTTGCAATAATAGAGTCCATGAATCACAAAAACTCTCCGGCTGCTTTATCTCCCATTTGCAGACTTCTGAGGTGTGAGTTTAATCAGATTGCAGCTGTGAGACCTTCTGCACAGTCTAAAGGTGTCAGATTTTAAAGGGGTGGTCACTAAATTTCACCTTCATTGGAGGTGCTGCTCCAGCAAATCTGAAATAACACTAAAGCACAGATTAAAAAGATGCTTTAGAAGGTGACAGGATGATCTTTGATCTGCTGCTTAATGGTTCAAGAAAGCTGCTCGAGTTAATCAATAATGAACTCTGAAAGGGCATCGTGACTGTAGCTGCGCTGGCTGCTGCCAACTCGATAATGTTATCACTGAGTGTGAACCCGCCTATCACTCAGAGCAGCAATTCTTGGACATCTTTAAGGCCGGTGGTCAGTCTGAGAAACACTTCCACACTTGCTCCCTCCTTTTGTTGCATTCATTTTCTGCTCTGTGAGGAACTAGATTTAAAAAAAAAACACTTCCTGGGGTTTCTTTTCTTTCAGAAGTTCGATTTCTGCCAAAATATATATTTCATTTCTTCAAACGGCCCCCTTTCCTTTATTTATTCAGCAGTTCACTCAATTGGGCTTCAAGGAACATACTGTACCTACACTGGCACACGCTGTGCCGGAGCACAGAGGGGGTTGCTTGAGGTGCTCGCTTACGTACGACGCTGTCATCCTCCACGTTTGATTTCAGCTCCTTTCATCAGAAAAATCTCTGACTGAACTTTAGCCTGCATTTCTTCTGATCGTGCTGTGTTTCTGACCCCTCGTGGGGCATCCCTGACAGACTCGCTGCATCTTTAGATGTTCAGTGCCTGTATGAAATGAGAGGAGGATGGCTGAATGCTAAACAGCTTCAGTTACCACAACACCGAGCCGGGGGGTGTTTATACTGCTGTTACCATGGAGATAGGCCTCTCCACTCTGTGTTACGTAATAAAGTTTAAAATTCATCTTTCTGAGGGATGAAAGAGCAACCCCTCAGAGAGAGAGGCAGAGAATGTGTTAACTAATTGTTCTTGTAGCCATCAAAGTTGTTTATGATCTAAATAACCTTGCAGGACTTTATATGAATAAAAGGTGCAGGGGTTTATTTCTGAGTTAATTGCATCATGCTCTCAGGGCTTTTTCTGACTTTGTATGGGTACAGTATGCATATTCAGTCCATGTACAGTAAAGGAGTGAGTCGATGCTACCCTTTTTTTTTTTTTTTACATTTTCCTGTTGTTTCAGATAATTTCATGAACAAAAGTGGTTAAATTCACCTTTAATGCTGGCTTAAACCTCTTCGGGCAGCACCATAAATCCCTCTAGGCAGGAAAAAAAGCACTTTTTTTAAATCTATTATATACTATTATGGTGAATGAGAATCAAGAGATGGGTGCATGTATGGTGAAAAATGCATATTATGGTGGTTTACTCCCATCATCAAGAAAATCTGAGAGCATGATTTCTTGATTTCACTTTCAGAGTATCTACCATTTCCCTTCAAAACGCTGCTCTTCTTTTCATATAGTTGTAAAAGCTCACTTGCTGTCTTGTAGCTGAGAACTGTCTATCTACATTCATATATGTGGTGTATCAGATGTCTTAGGGAATCCATGTTCCACCAGGCTCCTGTTTACGTGCATCAATAATTCTGCAAAGATCCTGTTCGTTTTACTTCTCTAGCATGTTGCTGTACAAATGGTACTATCTGTAACAACTATTGCACATGGTCTAGGCCAAAAGTTGAAGCAGAAAGGGAAGTAGATTTAACATTAAAGACACAGCAACCAGCACTCTGGGAAGTTCACAGCAGCAAAGCACCCGGAAGGTGGCATTAATAATTTCACTGGTCAACACAATACCCTGCTTTTTGTTGGATTTTCGGAGTTTTAACAGTTTTATTGCACAAAAACCGCAGAAATCTGAGAGCCGACCTTTCAGAGGTGCCCTGAATGCAAAGAAAAGAGTTCAGGAAATGTTTCCAAACAATAATATATCTGAAAGAGGGCAGAGGCTTCAAAGAAGGAGCAGCAGAAATTCAACCTGAATGTAAGACAAAACATTTAAACTGGAGTGTTGTATACAGGTGACAGCATTTAAAGCCAAAATCTGCAGTTCCTCGATTGTCCACTAGAGGCTGCCTCTAAAAGCAAGGCAATCCTCATAGACCTTAATGTTAAAATGTCCAGTGTTAGAGCAGATATAAACATATCTACAACCTGATACAAACAATAGTTTTCATTTCTGTAGCAAATTTCCTTTCTCATGAGAGCTATGCTATAATTCAACCATTTAAATTCTATTCATGCTTAAACATATACATAACTAAGGCTGGGGCTGTTTTGAGTGACATGTAGGTGCCTCAGTTCGACTCACGTTCCAACTCGTTGCCCATTTTCAGAATTAGCCAGGAATAAAGGCCAATTCATGGTTTCCAGTGCAGACAGTGGAGGCAATTATGTGATTGCATTCAGACTACAATAGCTATGTGTCCGTCTGCTGTAGACCATCACATTGCACTGACCACAGAAAACAAAAAAATTCAGAGCTCCTGTAGATGTTTCTAAAAGCCTGTGACTTTGCTTTTTTTTTCTTTTTGCAGGATACAGCAGCTGGTGACAGACTATTACATTAGGTTACTCTTAGGTGTGCCGGGCACAGGGAGCGAACTTAGCACTGGACTTCTGGAGAATTTAGAACTTCTCACTGTTCATGGACAAATCAGAGCACCTCCAAAGTCCTGCAGCAACTGGTTAAATTACAACTAGTGTATTATATATGATAATTTAGAAAGGTGTGGATGACATGCACATGCAAGCATTTGTGTCGAGCTTGATTTGTTTCTGGCACTGCCTTGTCTGACTCATCAGATGCAGGATTGGGTAACCTGCAATAGGCCACTTAATTCTTTTTTATTTTTTAAGTTTCAGCATCCACTTTCCTACATGGAGAACAACAACAACCTTCAGTTTAGCAGCATACTCACTGAGAGTTTCAACTTTTGTCATAGATTTGAACCACGCAGTAAGGCAGTATATA
Organism: Acanthochromis polyacanthus; assembly: GCF_021347895.1. NCBI lineage: Eukaryota > Metazoa > Chordata > Actinopteri > Pomacentridae > Acanthochromis > Acanthochromis polyacanthus. Next base: position 7,096,798 of record NC_067128.1, read on the forward strand.
TATCTATTTTTTTTCTGTGCATTATTCATCTTCATAACAGTATGAAGCTGCATCCTTTGCTTTGCTCCACCCAAAGTGACTGTGATTGGTCTACAGAAACACAAACAAGCCACAGTGTGTGTCCCCCTATAGCAGAATGGTAGTGACGGCAGCCAGAACATTATGTTCTACAGGGAAGGTTGGCTCAGCGTGACTAAGACACTCCCCAGGAAACCAGTAAGTGACACCACAGAGGGTTTGTCCATCCTTATTTGCAAACTGTGGCTCCACATATCAAATTTACATTTACTACTGAGAAACTATTCATTAAGGAGAAACAGGGCCTGTCTGTCTTTTATGGAAAAACAAAGATTTCTTTAGCAGCATAAACCACTAAAGGAAAAGATCAAATGGGGCCAATCCTCCCCCAAAAATTCACTCCTTTGTTCTCCAGCTTTGTTTCCTTCACACCATCGCTTTGGGTTACAGCCTCACCGCACAGCAGTGACAAATGTGTTAAACCGAGGTGGAGTCACCGGGAGAAAACCTTTTTATCTAACAGCAGGCACTCGCTCTGATACTCAGGTAAAGCAGCAGGAGGGATGGGGCATAGAGACGGAAACTGCGCAGAAGGACGTGGGTCACGCGAGGCCTCCGTATCTCTGAGGGACGATGACAGGGTACAATGCACGGAGTGTTGCCGGAGCGAGGTTAAATCAGGGGAGCAGGCAACACAACATGAGACACAGGATAGGATATTAGCCCGCCACGGGGCTGAAAGGAACAGAGTTGTGACTTACAACCCCAGATCTTATCGGAGGGAAAGTTCCAGCCTCGCTGCCAGCTACGGTGACGTATTTCCTACGCCTCTAGTGTGTGTCATACCCGTGAGAACAACGCTCACATACACAGCAGCAGCACCGGAACGATGCTTGATCTGCGGTTATTAGCGGGCATTGATAAAACGAGAGCCACTGTACACTTGTCATAGCACAATTTAATTTATTTGGCCTCGTGCACGGTATTACATAACAGGGGTGTTATGTTGGCTTCGGGCAATGAAAGATGAATGGGGATGGCATTAACCAGCTGATGAGAGGAAGCTGAAAGCAATAGAAACACATAAATTGAGCTCATGTCAGGAGCGGTCTTTGAAGAGGCCACGAGACACAGCGATGATCCACAACATTAGACAGGTGGCGAGAATTACACCGATTATCTCATTAGAGGGCAATGTTCTGCTGGGAAACCTTCCTGCATTCATGTGGATGTTACTTTGACACGTAGCACCTAAGCCTTGTTGCAGACCTCATACACTCCTTCGTGGCTCCAGTAGTCTTTGACAATGCACCCAACCAAACCGTAAAAGCTACAATGGAGCGGTAGAGGAGCTGCATGGCGGATCGGTTGTTAGCACCGTTGCCTCATAGCCAGAAGATCCCCAGTTTAAGTCCTGACCTGGGCCTGGGATTATGCAGGGAAAAACGCAAACACACTAATTTTTGTAGCTGATCATGGTTTTCCAATCAATGCCACTACATTACCCCTATTTCTAAGAAAAGTTACAGATGTGTGACAAATTAAAGGAAAAACCTGAACCCCGTGACACCTACAGTAAACCTATTTAGTGCCTCTTTTGTTGCCATTTTTGGAGCCGTCTGAGCTTGATTTATCAGTCAGCTCTTAAAAGAATCCACCAAGTCAGAAAGCGGTTCCCAACTAACCCTTTAAGAATCACTTTATTTATTTTTCTTTCCCCTCTTTTTTGGATGCAAGGGCTACACAGTGGCTTGGTGGTTTGCACTTTCGCCTTGCGGCTAGAAGATCCTGGTCCTGATTCGCCTCCCAGCCTTTCTGGGATCTTTCTGCGATCTTTCTGCGTGTAGTTTGCATGTTCTCTCTGTGTATATGTAGGTTTTAGTAGGGTTTTCCGGCTTCCTCCCACACTCCAAAAATGTGCTGAGGTTAATCGTTGTGTCTAAATTGTCTGCAGGTGTGATTGTGATTGTCTCTCTGTGTGGCCCTGTGATAGACTGGCGACCTGTCCAGAGTGTTCCCTGCTTTCACCCTGAGTTGGCTGTTATAGGCTCCATCCCCCCAAGACCCTAATGGGGATTAAGCAGTGTATACTGGATGGATGGATGGATGGATGGATGGATGGACTGGTTCAAGGAGACTTGGTAGCCAAACAACCCAAATCCAACTGAGCTTCCAAGGGGAAAAAGGTTGATTCACGGAGATCTAACCCTGCAACACACAGCATCTAAAGGCTCTGACATATTCAGTGGTCCAGTGTCCATGTCCTGGCAGGTCAGAGCTGTTTTAGCGGCACTAGTGGACGCAAACAATAATAGGTAGAGGGTTTTAATGTCCTCTGATCAAGCCTCAATCTGATAAGGATGTTAATTACAGGGTTGGTAGGTCAAAAAGAACAAATGGCCTTTAAGCCCACTTTTTCTCCTAACTAATCAGGACCTGCTGGCTTCATATTTGTATCACTGGTTACCCTTTAGGGTCATTTTTCAATGTGCAGGATAGTGTGATAGGTCGATAAAAGTCTGTGAACATCAGAAATACACACCAGCTGCTGGTGTTGTCACTGTCACTCCTTTTGGTAAATGATCCACACTTTTATAACCCTTTTCTACCTTCGTGGCGCTCAAAGTGCTTTAAAATGTGTTTTTCATTCACCCATTCACACATCAGTGGTGACAGAGCTGCCATGCGAGGTGCTTTGCCTGCCATCAGCTGCTTTTTAATACTAATGGTAATGAGGAGCAACATGTGGCTAATGTTGTGAATGGGTGTATTTTAACCCAAACTTCTGTATGTCTACATTGGCATCACATTATGAAGCGGGTGGCGTTGACGTCAAAGGACATTTTGTATGTATGAGTCCAGCTCTGTCTCTTAAGTTATGTTTCTTTGCAACTAAACTGCATTCTCAATTGTGTTTTGAGAGAAATATTTGTTTTCTTACAAGTTACATTTGACATATTACAAATATGATTCTAATCAACATATCTTTATCCCTTATCGGGTCAATATATAATTGAGGGAATTTTGAAGTCCATGGACTGTATCTTGCATACATTTTTATTAAAAATAAGAAAAAATAATGTTTTTTTATCTTCATTATGATCATGTCAAATTCCATCATTATTCATTATGGAAACAATCAATCCACATCCGGCGTACCAGTGTGTTCATTCCAGATCACATGACCTGCTCCACATGATGTCATTTCCTCCTGAAGAAAAGACTGGCAAGACTCCAAGGCTTTCTGAGTTATTTCATATAAAGTAGTGCGTGAGTCAAGTGTGGATTTATGGCATGTCAACAGGTTTACTACAATATTTTTATTAATGACTTTCTATTTAAAGTTTACTCAATTGTATATATAATATTTTAGAAGAATCTTTCTGTAAAAATGCCATGTGGTGTTCGGTCATAGGCGGCCATGTTGATTTTAGGCCTGAAAACAGCAAAAAAAAAAAAAAAAAGGCAACTGTAATAGCCGTCAACTAGGGTACAAAAGTCCCACAATTATGTATTAACCCTATCATATTTTGTTGCTGTTTCTCCTTTAAAGCTATCCAATTATATATTAGATCAGTGGGACTTCTCACTCTGGCAACCCCGAAAATGGAGGAGAAACTTCAAACATGTTGCAAAAAAGGTTCCCTTTTAACCTAAGCTGTAATTTTCTTTAAAAAAATAACCATACAACAAGTGCAAATCAAGCTCTCTAAGAATAATCATCCCATACGAGACACAAACCCCAGCTATCCAGAGTGATAGTTTTGTTGCTAACTTATACATCCGTCGTCTTTTCTCTGTTTGTGGATCTGGAAGCCTTTCTTACACTCTAATCAATGAAATAGAAGTTATGATTTACTGTAAGTATTTGTTATCTTGGTTTGTTGGTAATATGATTCTATGTAGACTCCTGATTCAACAAAACTCCTTAATATGCTTGGATCATACTATGAAAAAACATCCAGTGCATGTCAGCTGACCCCAGTTAATATTTTTAATGCACAGTAACTTTAGTGCCTTTAATGAAGCCATGCAGAGGTTTACCCTCATGCTGTGAATATTTTCTGAGTTTCTGCCCCTTAGTAGTTTTTTCATGCATTTTTGAACCTCTTTTAATTCACAAGTGCAGGAGACAGACAGATTTTTAGCAACAAAAAACTGAATATACGCAATAATTTTCTCAGTGAAGCCTATTTTAACACAATCGACATGTACAAAGTGAAATTCTGTTCGCTCAAAGTGTTCAAAAACATGATAATCTTGCACAATATTGAAAGAAAATAAACTGTTGGATATTATCATCGCTGTTGTTCACAATCTGATGACGGAAACAGGTCAACAGAATAGTTGACAAAGGAGAATCAGTATGTTATAGTTTTGGCTTTAAACTGTGACACCTTGGGTGGATGTAAAGTTTGAGGTTGCAGTTTTTAACAGCTGTAATGTGCTTTTCAGTCCTGAAAAATCCGCGTGTTTATCTCGTGTTTATCTTGGAATGAGTCAAATTAATATTAAAATAGCACCAAAACATCATGTGGTAGTTTCGTGTGTCACAGTCTTATTTATCATCAGGTTTGCTATACACTGCTCACTCTTTTCTAGAATTTCACAGGAACATGTTGGCCATGTGACTTTTTATTAGCTATCACAGAAGTGGCCTCTCTGTTTAAAACTGTTGAACTGTTAATATGTAACCACAACCCAGAAAACAGCACACAACTGGGACACTTGTGGACCAAAAACAAAACTACGGACGTCAAAAAAACAAAAGCAAAGTCGAGGGGATCTGTTGCTTATCTCTTCTATTGATCTACCTGATTCTAGTGTGTCACTGAATCTGTAGTGGACAAGCTGAAACTAGGCCAGTATAAATAGATGTTGGGGTTGTCACTGATTTTAAGACTCATAGCAAAACTGCTCTGTGCTGCTGAGTTAAAATTTACATGACAGTGGAGAAACTGTTCTTCAGGATCATCAGGACTGAATTCTTATTGTGTTAAATCCTCCCTCCGGTCAGTTAGACTGGATTAAGGCAGCCGTGTGTCTATACAACACCGACACATGCTGTGTGACTGTAGTATGTAACTATAAGCCTGATCAAGTCAGAAGAAATAGCACAGACAATCCTGTCACCCTGCCTGCTCTGGCTGTTTATATAGGATTATGGGTCGGATACCCGAAGTACGAAGAAACAGATCAGAGGGTCACATTTATAACTGCTCCACTAAGTTACATCTGTAATATGGGTCACTGAATCTGAAAAAAACAAATCCCATCAGATTTTACCTTCATCCAATGAATATTTTCTGAATTCAAGGCCCTGAATGTGCATTACAATGGGTTGAAATTTAGCTTTCTTTTCAATTTGCTTCATGTTTTCCAGCATTTTTTAGCTCCCATAAAGTCATAAGTACAGCAAACAGATATAACAAATTTTCAGGGCGGAAAAACACATTTGAATTCTGCAACCAAATCAGTTTTACATCCACTCCAAATGTCACAAACCAAACACTAAATGGGTCAATATATAATTGTGGAACTTTTTGTAACATAGTTGCCAGGTATCACTGTTGACATTTTTGCTGTTTTCAGGCCTAAAATCAACATGACCGCCTAAAACCAAACACCATGTGGCAATTTTACGGAAATTTTCTTCTAAATATGATATATAAAACTGAGTAAAATTGAAATTGAAAGTTATCTATAAATATATTGTATTAAACTTGCTGACATGCCATAAATCCACACTTGACTCACACACGACTTTATATGAAATAACTCAGAAAACCTTGGAGTCTTTCCAGTCTTTTCTTCAGGAGGAAATGACATCATGTGGAGCAGGTCATGTGATCTGGAATGAACACACTGGTACCCTGGATGTGTTTCTCTTATCCGATAATTAACCAGAGAAAACTCAAAAAACTGCATTTTGGGGTGAACTTTCAAGGCTCACATCAGCATTTGTGATAGGTGGCTGGTCAGAACAAGTTATAGATTTGTTTTTTTTAAAAAGTGATTGTACTGGCTAAATCTCTTTTTTAATCGCACATGTTCAATGCGTAGGTGGACATTGTTTGACCAGATATGATGTGTCTGCTCTAACTTGTGAAACAGATATTTTTAAGCAACCACGTGCAAAACTCCCCAAAAACTTATCTCTGGTAGATAAACAACAGTTCAGTCAGGTTGTTCAGGCCGGAGACGGCGGAAATCTACAAGCCAGCAGAAGCCCTGAGTCAATAAACCGATCACATCCTGCAGCAGAGGTCACACAAACACACACAGGGTTGCCGCCTCCTCACATTTTAGTGCTTCATCACATAGTCATTTCTGAATGAAACGACGCCGACGTGAGAGCAGATGAATGAGATAACAGCCGGTTTATGTGAGGCGAGCCTGTCCATGAAGGGTATCATCGAAGCCCCACAGCGGCCTGGATTTCCCTTTTGAAACTCTGCCAACATGTCAGACCTTTAAGTGTGTCATGACGGGAATGTGTGCTACCCAAACCGTGCTCGCAGTTTCTCGGACACAAACAGCTGTTGCTCCCATTGGTCCGCGTGAGTAACTGGTCGGATGATGTTCCTCATTATTTCACTTTCGAGATCACTGGCTGTTTGTGTCCATGCGGGTTTGGGCCTGTGCCATCCCCACCCCCGACGTCATGACCTCAGCCAGTACATTTTGTATTTGTTGCTCTGTGTGTGTGTGTGTGTGTGTGTGAGTGTGTGTGTTATGCAATCTCCTTCAACCGGTAATTTCAGAGTCATCCGTAGCAGCAGCCTTTACTATCTGCACGCCTCAGTCTTTGCTTGTCTTAGTCCAGCGTGCTGTGCAATGCAGGCACTGACTGGAAGTCATGAGTCATCAGATTAACGGACACAAAAGTCTGTCACCTGAAATGAATGTTTGGTTCTTGCAAAATGGTTAAGCAAATGTGTGTATATCCTCTCATTTTAATCCCCACCGCCTACAGTTTTAGGTAATAATGTATAATAAACCATGTCACGCTCTATAAATGCAGGGTAATTTAATATGTGAATAAATGCAGGATGCCTCATTATGTCCTGCCGCTGTTCATTCACAAATAATCTAATCAGCATTCTATGTGACTGTTTAACACCAAACAGATAAAGAATTAAGTAAGGCACAGTTAATTAATGAATTTACATACAATCAAACTGGATTTCAGGTGTAAAAACGTGCGAAACAGTAGCTGATCTCTTAACATATATGAAGCTATTTTTCCAAAAAATCTGAAACATTTGTATGTTTTTTTATATACTAACTGAAAAAATCTGATAGCTGCATATCAGTGCATATATGATGTATTTATTGTGAACCAATCACGTAGTCATGCAAAGACAGTGACCCAGACTGTGAAAAATTTGGCTTTATGGTGAATTTTTTTATAGATTTCTTCAGGCAGAAAAACAAAAAGATTGTGTCAGTGTTTCTAATAATAAAAAACTGTAATGCATGCTGCATAAATTTCAACATAAAAGCTTGAGTTTAGGATTTTTAAACCTTATAAACTTGTGTGGATGCCACCAATTATCAAATAAGTGTCGATTTTAAATTGTTCTTCTTTAAAAAGCACAGTTATTTATTGATTTATTACCTATTGGATGCTCCACACACAAAAAATGTGATTCAGTTCCTTACTTTGTATCATCACACAAAATAACTGAGATGACGTAAATGCATAGTTGCATAGTATGCTTCTAATTATTAGGTATACAGCAATTTAAAATATCACTGAAGAGGAATAAGCTAATTCCCCCAACTCAGTATAGTTAGTTGCAAACTGTTGCGTTAACTTTTGTTGAGCTTAAACCTTAGTTTTTAGTGTGCAAAATAAAAATGCAGTGTCTCATTTCAAAAAGCGTTTCGTCCATTTAATGCTCATAGTCTGCACATATGTCAGCTTAACCTCTCTTGACCTCGTTTCACCCGACATGCCCCTGCGGTCCGTATCTTATCAGCACATAGCTCACTGTTAACAAGCGGAACGTGTAAAACACATGTCTGCATTATAGCCGCTTCCAAATCGTAAAAACAGCAAAGAATGTAACACAGTGCACTTTAAGAGTCAGAGGTCAGGGTTCAGCGAAGACGAAAGCAAACAGCGACGTCTGTTTGAGAGCCAATAAGGAGTCGCCTTTGACTGACGGCCTTATCTATCGACTTCTACGCTTCATCTTGTTCTTGTGCAAGTGTGCATAAACAGACAGACAAACATGTTCCAGGAAAGTCTGCCACATCAGCAGGCGCCTTTTTCTGAACCGTGCGGTCAAGACACCGGCTCTGGTTCCTGGCTTCCGTCTCCTCTGCAGGGCTTCGGAGTAAATCCTTTAATTAAAGGCATAGTTTGATTTGAGGAAATGCCCTTATTTGCTGCAGAGGAAGCCGATACCAGAGTCGCATGTGTCTGTTCCATATGAAGCTCGTCGCTGGTTAGGCTGCTTATGATTACAACCTGTTACATGTCATATCGTAACTGTTAAAATCATGATTTGTATAGTTATGGAATTTTACTCAGCCGACTGCATGTCTCCATTTCCAACTGTGAGGCTGCATTTTGAGGCCGTCATCAAACTTGTCTACTGAGAAGTCAATCACTGTATTTCCCAGAAGAATGAAATAATCTTGTCACAGTTATTCACGCACATTAGAGCCGGTGGTCAAATGCAGAAATGCTTCGTCCCTCCATTAGCTTAGTCTTGGGTGGACCAGAAGCTGCACAGAGACCGAGTTAAATAGGCCATATTTTGCTTTTATTTAATGAGTTATAGCTTCTAAATGTCTTGCAGAGCTGCTACATTACAGCAGTCAAATGAACTTATTTATTAAACCGACTGTGGCAGCTTAATAAAGTAGCATGGATACTGCTTTATGTTGTTTTAGAGGATAGAAAATCCCACCTTGCAAAGCTAAACCCTGCATCATACACTGTACACTTAAACCAGGCAGACACAAGAAACACTGAACAGGATTCATCACATTAGTGCATGGGAAAACCGCTGCAAACTTATAAAAACCCACGCCAAAGGGAGTTATTCTCCCTTTTTGTTACTTACCTGCATCATTGGTTGTTGCTAGAGGTACGGACCCGTACCCGAAGCCTGTGGCCTACGGATACGGCACTTTCCATTTGCCAATCAGATACGCGAGATCTGGTCACGTGACTCCCCTTAGACGCTAGAGGTACGGACCCGTAGCATCGGTACTACAGGTACGGACCCTAAACCTGACCCTAACACTAACCCTAACCTTAACCTTTGCTTACCTTTCAACAGTTTGCAGTGGTTAGCAGCTTCTTGACTCGCGAGACTCGTGTACGGGTCCGTATCTGATTGGCAAATGGAAAGTGCCGTATCCGTAGGGCACAGGCTACGGGTACGGGTCCGTATCTGTAGACACTACCTGCATCATTAGTTGGGTTTCCATTACAGTTTTTCGCAAAATAAAAGCGATATTTCTAAAATTTCCAAACAAAGTATATTTGCGCTTTGAATGTGTTTCCATTTAAGGTTGTTCTGGGCAGAAGCATCGTAACTCTCGTAAAATATCATCCTGCGAGATTTCACTGCAGGAAGATGGACGCCCAAAACCTGTTGCTATCTCCTTATAACACTCTGCATTCCTCTGCTGTTTGCTGTCTAGTATGGTAGTGATGTTTTTCTCAAGAATAGTGGCAAGAAAAGTCTCGGTCTCCTCTTCTGTCCACACGTACCGCGCCATGTTTACTCCGAGAGAACTGGTCATGTGACCAGGTACGTCACGTTCGGTGACGTATAATTGCGGAAAAAGTGTTTCCATTGCGCTTTTGCGATATTTTTCAATATCGAAACGTCTGAAAAACCACCTCATGAGAGAGGAAAAACTTCTATTTTATATCCCTTGAGGGGAAATTCAGATTTTCACATATCCCCCCATCTGGAGGGGTCAGAGTGCAGGGTCAGCCATGGTACAGTGCCCCTGGAACAATTAAGGGTTAGGTGTCTTGCTCAGGGACACCTCGACATGAGCACGACAGGCCAGGGATCGAACCACAACTCTCCGGTTGCGAGACGGCCACTCTACCCACTGAGCTATGCCGCCCCCTTTTCAGCGATATTTTAGTCCTTTTTCAAAATTCAGGTGTTTCCATTACCAGTTTTTTATTGCGCTATTTACATTTTGCGCATATCTAAGGGTAATGGAAACGCAGCTTCTATCTCCTCACTAGCAGAGATAAAGTGGAAGTACTAGTGTAGGTTGTAATGCAGCTTCTGCCAGAGCTCCAATGTTACTACACTAATGTTGAAAAACACTGAATGGGCGTTAGAATATGTCTAAATAAGAAATACTTAAAAAGTGTAAAAATGGCAAGGAAAAAAAAACATATTTGTAAAACAATAATGTTTTTTAGCTGATTTAAACTTTTAAACTTTAATTTTACTATTTTTTTGTAACTAAACAAACCAGACAAATCAGCAAATAACATTTTGTTTCAGTCCTTTGTGTTCATGATTTTTCTTTTAAATAATCACAAATATCTGTAAAATAAAGATAGTTTAAGTGGATTTAAACAGTAAAGGCGTATAATTTTAGAGTTGAAATTTGTAAAAGAACAAAGTACTATTTGTAAAAACATGTTTTTGTTGACATGTATGTACAGTTTTGATCTGTTTTTTGTTTTGCTTTCAAACCGTCAACAGTTCAACAGTTATTTTTAGGGGAAAACAGGGAAAATCTGCAAAATAACAGTTCGTGAAAGGATTTACAATCTTCCAGTCCTTAATATACAGATTTTTTTCTTTCGAATAATGGATTATAGCCAAAATATTTATATTTTTGCTTATTGAAATACTTTAAAAATGTGTAATTTTGTTGTAAAATTCTGAGAGTTTACTGTAAACAAGAATAAATTGGTCAAGTAATTATGGCTTACATTTATTAAAAACAAACAGTGTACATCTCTCTTCCTGTATACTCAGATATACTGTACAGAACCAACAGTACTTTGATGTAATTGCACCAGCTGGAACTGAATAAGAAGAATAATGTGTTTTTTAAACATTAAAGCATGTGAACTTCGTCTGACAGGCTATATTATAAAACTATAAACCGATAAATGTGTGTAATATGAGCTTTTTAATGTGATCTCTGCTGTGAAATTAATGGGAAAGAATGTAGATTGTGTTTAAAAAGCAGCTGCAACAATATTTCAACTTTAAATTTTTTATGAAGGCACAATATTGCTCTGCTGAGGCTTCAATGGAAACTTTACTCAATTTATGTCGAAATCTGTAGCTGTGGACTATATGGAAGACGAAATATGCTCTACAGGGACTCGGAAAATGTTTGGCAGATACTTCTACTGCTCCGTCTGCTTGAACTGTAGAACCCTGAGAGACGTTTTAAAACGTATTTGTGATTACAACAGAACTGTATATGCTAATTCAGTATTTATGTACGTTTATGTATGGAAATGTGAGATTTTGGCAACGGATGCGCACAAGTGGTGGGATGAGATACGACCAAGGTGTTGAGTTTCGCACAAGGGACAAAAATCCTTTGGCTGAAGACAATCTGATAATCTGGCCTGCTCTGTTTTATGAATAGAGATCCATAAAGACACATAATGTGTTCAAAACATCTTGTAAGCAGCAGACTTTGACTTCTGCAGCTTCTACAAACTGCAGTCTTGCAGAAGAACAAATTACTCGGCCTGCGTCTTTGTAGGCGGCCATGTTGATTTTAGGCCTGAAAACAGCAAAAAAAAAAAAAAAGGCTACTGTAATACCAATCAATACATGTCAACTATGTGACAAAAAGCCCTGCAATTATATATTGACCCTATCATATTATGTTACTGTTGCTCCTTTAAAGCTAACCTATTATATATTAGATTGGTGGGACTTGTCACCCTGACAACCCAGAAACTTTAAAAGTACAAAACTACAAAAAGTCCTGCAATTTATCTACAGTTTTATACACAGTGATAATTCTGTGGTAAATGATACTAAAGTATTTGTAAAAACTTAGACGTTTTATGTGAACATTATTTACAGTTTGGGTCAGTTTTTTTTCCATCAATATGACTTTTATGTGACAACACATCTTATATTCTGAACAATCTGTCCTTTTAACTCTACTCTGTCCCATTCTTTATTCCTCTTTCTTGGAGAAATGCCAAGAGGGATTCAACAAAGATCCCTGTGTTCTCCCTGAAGAGCACAGCACAGTGTAGTTATTCCGACTTTGAATTAAACCGAAAGTCGCTGCAAATTACGAAACAGTCCCGTGTCATTGTTTTTGGGTTAATTTTTAAACTTTTTTCCCAGCAGTGTGCAGAAAAGGTGTTAAATAAGGCAGCAGATGAGTCACAGCATGCCTCAGACACACATTACAACACAGTGTCTCCATTCTCTGCTGATGTTTATGAGAGCAGACTGTCCTGGTTTCGAGGACGTGAGACATGTGCTTAGTCAGTATCACCATCTGACCTCAGCTCGCTGCCTCAGCTGAGAGGAAATCTGTCGCCTCGTTTGAACTTAATGGATCCCCAGAGCTTCGGCATCCCCGCTAGCTGAAAATTACCCGTCCTCCCCTCATTTCAACATGCATGGAAACTTAAACACGTCCAGGAGTGTATCAAGGAATATCGGCGTTGGAGCAACAACCGGAGTCACTTTAGGTGGAATTCTGTCACGTCATTTAATAGTCCTTTTTTTGCGGCGAGACTTCCAGGTGGTCTGCAAATGCACCAGAAAATTACCCTTCGCCGCTGAGCATGCCTCCGCTCGGTTCTTCCTGTACCCTTTTTTCTCTCCGTCTGTCCTCCCCTGACCTTCCCTTCTTCTCCTCCTTCCGAATTCTGTCCGGTCACATCCCCTCTCTCACTTTCTTTTCCTGTCTTGTCCTCCTTTGCCCTTTTCCTGGCTTGTCCTCATCTCACCTCCTTCTCTTGGCTTCCGCCCCGCACATGGTTAAAACTAATTGCTCTGCTTCGCGGAGAATCCTTTACACACAAGAACATAACATTCACCAGTAATGGATCCCATACAAATTTTTTACTGCGGTACAATATTCTATGCGTTATATATCTGTAAGGCAGGAACATTTTATATGATGGTCTGCTACAAATGAAACCAGCTCTTGTTGTGGTATCTGCTGCCTTCCCTGCTGTTTTTTGGACGCAAAACAGATTCTTTGAGCCAAAACCGGGGACACGACCCCAGAGTTTAATCCTTTGTTGATGGCGACGTCCTTCACTGATTTGATGTCACCACGGAGGGCAAACAATTCACCTAACATGACCCTGAAAAGCAGACAAACAGCAACGGGAAAACACCCAGATCTCTGATGTCACTAAAAGAACACGCTTAAAGACAACAATTTGTGGTCATGCATCGTGTGACAACATTGGGGGTTTTGGCCAGATTTTGATTTAAATTGTTGACAGGTTAAGTGAGGTTGACAATGTTGCGAAGTGTATTGTTCGTGCTGTTTAGTGACAACCACCGTGTGCTCGAAATGAAGAACTGCGTCGATGTGCAAAAAAATTACGATGTGTTTTCACAACTGGATTTCAAACGGACTTGGACGTTTTTGTACTTAAAATGTAGGGAAAAAGACATCAAAGCTTGATTTATCAATCCTGTAGACCTGGGGCGTCAAACTCATCTTAGTTCAGGGGCCTCAAACAACCAAATCTGATCTCAAGTGGGCTGGACCAGTCAAATTGTGCAGGGTCATTATATAACTGAGGGACTTTTGAAGTCCATGGGATATATCTTCCATATATTTTTATTAAAAGTTAAAAAAGTAATGTTTTTTATGTTCACTATGACCATTTCTTCACAAATTCCATAATTATTTATTATGGAAAAAATGACTGGATGCCATTAAAATGCCAACTAAATAACCGTCCAAATTTAATAACAACCACCTTCAAATTACACTGGCAAGAATCCAAGGCTTTCTGAGTTATTTAATATACTGTGTAAGTCAAGTGTGGATGTAGCACATCAACAGGTTTACTACAATATCTTTGTAAATAACTTTCAATTTCAATTTTACTAAATTGTATATATAATATTTAGAAGAATTTTGTGTAAAAATGCCATGTGGTGTTTGGTTATAGGCAGCCATGTTGATTTTAGGCTTTAGGAGTTTTAATCTATTGTTTAAAGAACATCTGAGGGATATTTATGCTTTCAAATAATGCACCTTCAAGGTTAAAGTTAACAAAAACACAACGTTTTAGATGCAACATTCAGAGGATGTTTGGAGGATATTGTGAGGGCCGCAGGTTATGTTCTGTCAGAACAAACATTTGCCAGATGTCATCGAGGCCTCAGATGGCAGAACGTTCTTCATCCCTGTACATATTAACAAAGACGGATCATTCTGCCTGAAATGTTCTGAGAATGTTTTGGGGATGTTGTTATAGAAAGAAAGCTTCTTCTGAAATATTACATATACAGTTGAGTAAAATTGAAATTCAAAGTTATTTATAAAGATATTGTAGTTAACCTGTTGACATGTCATAAATCCACACTTTTTTTTTTAACTTTTAATAAAAATGTAAAGAAGATATATCCCATGGACTTCAAAAGTCCATCAATTATATATTGACCATTTAGCAAAAAATAGAGTGCATGTTACTGACGCTGTTTTTTTTTTTTTAAGGATTTTCGAATAAAATACTGTACAGTCAATGTAATGCTCCATATAGTATAGGGAAATCTAAGCTTCCAAAAAGCCACCACAAACTAACAACAGTACTTTTTGAGTATGTGTAGTATTAAATGTTAAGTAGCTCTCAAGACTGATGGGGATTTTAAGATTACAGTCACACAAATTCATTATTTCTGTCCTAAAATAATGTAAACATGTTAGCTGAATTAATTACAGTCTGTAATCGTGAATTGTTCTAACTTGACTTATTTAGCCATTAAATGAAGATCCTAAAGAAACAAAAACTGGCATTTTAGCAGACTTCCCAGCATGCAACTTCACAGAAACTGATTTTAATACATGTGAACACAAGTCACACTTAGATTATTTGTTTTCATAATAATGAAAACCATAAACCGGGTTGCTCATGTGAAATCACTGTTCAGAATGAGAAAACGGAAAAAAAACAAAACTGACACACATGGCCACATGAGTCACATTAGAGCAGATGTCAAAGTTTACAGGGTCACCAGTTAAAAAATTGAATTAATCAGTGAATTGATGAAATTAAATCGGATACAGACAACAAAGGATTTCACAACAGATAAGTCAATCGAGGAGGAGGAATTTGTGTTTTTGACTTAAATTAAATTTTTCACTTCACTTCTACAAAGTCCATTCAATATCTGCACCGGAACTTTTATTATGACATAACCAGAGTTGTAGTTTGCCCAGTTCTCATGGGATTAAATTCAGTTAAATAATTTTGGGAGAATTTATTTTCGAGCTGCCATGACTGTTTTTGTGGGCACTTTCTCAGGGCTGCGGAAACAACCTTTGACCACAACGCTGACATGTCGTCACCTTTGAAGTTGCGTTCATGAGCAAACAGCTGCCTTTGTACAAACAGTGTTTCGAAAATCCTAGAAACACGAGCCCTTTTCTTAACTAATATTTCTGATGAATGAGTCCAGTTTTTAGTCTCCTTGTCTTTTTATATTTATTCCCTCTACCAACACCTGTTCTAAATATCTGACTTTTTAGCTTTTTAATGCACGTTTTTTTCTTGTAAACATTTTCCCAAAAATCTGCCCAAAACAGCGGCATTTTGTCATGTACAGAATAAAGTCTTTCTACAGTTACAGATTGTGCAGGATGCTTTTATTGACTTAAAATGGCTTACATTTAACTGTACATCTGCAGCTCGGGCACACCAGCTCACCCACGACTCTGCTCAAACACTGTAAAACTACTCGACGTATTGATAAGTTGCAATATTGGGATAATGTGAACCAAAATGTGCAACATTACTCCTATACGGTATAATATGTTCTATTCCTACTTTTTATAGTGGGTTTTTAAATTCTTGTAATGTATCATCATTACCATACATCATTAATCAGTTTATTTAAAAAGGGACCATGGACAATATTAAACATAAATGTTGCCATTTGATGTGTTGCGTCAGAGCTAGCTTGAAGCTAATTTCCATCTGCAGTCTCTTGGCGCAGTGAAAACATCACAATGTTAAAATGACACAAAAAAGCTGGACTGTAAAATACATGACACAGTGAAACAAAACATTACAGACACACACACACTCTTAAAAGCACACGTGGACACACACTCACACACACACACACAAATGCAAATTTAAAAGACATCAGTGGTTGCAGTTCTGAGTGTCCTTAGGCAGGTTTTTCAGTTTGTTTTTGAAACCGGCAATAGAAACACAGTTCTTAATGTCCACTGAGTTGTAGCTTTTACATAAAAAGCTGGCTGACCAAGGGTGGTGTGTCAAAAAGGAATTGAACAGTCACTGATGGAAGATATCCTTGTGGAGTTTCCAGATTGTGCTGAGCAATACTGAACAAACTGGGGCAGTGTATTTGTATAAAGATTCTCTTTTCTGCTGCTCTTACTTCTACTCTTTTTAACTAAGCTGACTTAGTAAAGAATAAGAATGTACGTGCACTGTGATGTACCAGTGCAAATGGCAGTAAATTCTATTCTATTCTAGTCTAGTCCAGTCTAATTCAACCATAGATATTGGAACCAAAAGCCAAACTTGAAAACCAATGATACAGTGAGTCAGGCTCTGCAAACTGACAGGATTGCCTCCTTTGATTTGTGATGTAAGAAACCCTGGACGTCTGAATCTGTGTTTCTGAGACTATCACTGTTACACTGCAGTCAAGATAGAAATATTATGCTCTAGGTTTCTTCCAGCATGTAAAAAACACCAAATTGTCACATTAACAAGGTACAGCACTTGATTTTCAACATAGTCTGTCTTAAGATGAACAAAATATGTCAGATTTTGCAACATTTTCTTATATTACGATGTCAGTATTGAGCACACATCCAGACATTAGCAATAAAATGGTGAAGCTATAGTCGCCATAACACCTGCGTTAGGATGCAAAAGAATACTTTATATATGTAATAATTAAAGGTATCATTCATGACTGTGCATACACCGGTTAGCTGCACAGATTCTTATCCATTTGACCTTTTCAGCTTTTCTTCTGGAAAACTTTCGTGCCTAATTTTTCCATCTGACTTTAATGTGTAGCATATTTTATATTATAGCATTTTTTCTCCCGCATTCAGTTTGAAGATCCATAGTAACTTTACTCATATTACCACAACCGCTACAACTTACCCTGGACAGAGAGGATGGACACACATGTTTCCATCTTCACACTGAATAAATCTGACCCTGAAGCTTTCCAGGATGAAGTGTGTGATGCAAGAATACCAATCTCCCCATGAGGTAAACTTTCATGGGGATCCTTCATTTGTTACGACTACCATAAAGAATTTATATGGGGCTGGGGCAGAAATTCTTGGACATATGTGTTTCCATAAAATCTCGCAATTTATATGTGGAAAGGAACACATAAATTCTCAGGTTTTATGAGGATGTATGGAGCATGTGCACTTGGAGGCCTTTATCTTTTTCTGTTCCGGGAGTAAAGTATTCTCGCAGGTAATGTATAACCGTATAGTCATATTTTTTTTATTGCTTTCCAGATGCTGAGGTAATTGGGCTCATTTAAAATGAGCACAATACGCTTTTGGAGAGAAAAATGTGTACCTTTAGGACACAGTTACAGCTAAAAATTAAAATATACTCATTCATGGCCTCATTTCTTTTGCCTGCAGTGTTGCTTCAAACATTAAAGAACAGTAAATTTTGATAGGTTAAAATGATGATTGACCCAAGAGTTAATCAAATGCATGTTTGTGCAGATAATGACTGTTAAGTAACATTACATACGTAGTGATGTGTGCATTGGGAGCTCCAAATTGCAGTGTGGAATGTCTAAAGTTTGTCAAATCTGTTGCATATTTCTTCTCTGGAGCAGATGTTGGGTTTTATTTTTAAGCTCACGCTGTACTGTACATCCAGATATAAACAAACAAGAGCATAAATCAGGAACCATCTAAGCGCAGAAATTCCCGCTTTGCACACAGGAAACAATGACACACAGGAAAGAGACTGAATCAACACAAAGCAGTAATTGATCCCTGCTCTCGTCGCAGTGTGACAAAACCGCAATAAATCACTGATACGTTCAGTGAGGCAACACATGATGTCATTTTCTCATCTGTTACAATAGCTTGTTGATACTGAACCTGCAGCACTTTTAATTATTTTGTTTTCTGTACAGTTGCAGCAGAAATTAATTCCTAGTGACCTCATTTTGAGTCTTTTCCTCTTATAACTAAGAAAGCAAACTTTGTAATGTACCCTAAGAACATTAATTTTGCAGTAAGCGGCTTGAGTACCGTAGTTTTCCCATATTCGACAAATGTTTGCAAACAGGGTTTTAGCCTAGATTTTAAAGGCACACCGGGATTTAGACGTACAGCTGTTCTACTGTATGAAGCTGCTTATTTCATAGACCTCCTCTTTAATTCTCTTGTTTAAATCTCTCCATGTGGTTCAGTAGCATTTAATTTACAGCCATGGGCCACAACATTAAACCCACATTACTCATGTTGTACGCCGAGTTCCAGAAACATTCTTTGAACGTTCTGCAAAGTTCTTCAAATTTTCTTTTAGTTTCCAGAATGTTCTTCTTAAAGGCAGAAAAACTGAAGATGATGTGAAAATGTTTGGTGACAACACTGTTAGACTGTTATGCTCTAATGTTCTCAAAACCAAACAGCACTGAGAACATTGTTTTGTAATCATGTAACACTGTGGAACATTGTGGAAAAGTTTTAGATTCTATACTGTGTTTATTCAAAGAACCTTATAAAACATTCAACATAAAAAAAAACATTCTGTCATCCGAGGCCTCTGTAACATCTTAAAAGTATGTTTTCATGATTAGTTTGAGAACGTTCTTTCCTTGTTTCCATGGAGCATTGTGAGAATGTTCTATAGAAGAACGTTCTATAATTTGTTCCCTCAAGAACATCCCTAAAAATTTCTCAGAACATCAGAAAAACAGAATGTTCTACCTTTGTTAAGTTATGGCAGATCTTTTACAGAACGTTCTGTTAGTGTATTTTAGAAGAACATTCTATAAAATGTTCCCTCAACAAAAAAGCAAAATGTTCCGCCTTTTATATGTTACATTACAGGAACATTGTAAAACATTCTGTATATAAAAGATTCTGTCATTGGAGGCATCTGTAACATTTTAGAATGTTCTTTTGAATGTTGATTTGAGAATTTTCTTTGTTATCATGAAACATATTTAGAAACTTTTAGTGAAGAACATTCCATAATTAACTTCATCTAAAACATACCCAAATCTATCTCTGAATTTTACAGTCAGAATGTTCCACCTTTGTTAATTTATCACAGTACTGGAAAGTATTCAAGAAAACGTTTGGTCATCTGAATTCAAGAAGAACATCCATCTTTTGTTATTGTTGTAGAAACACCTAGAAAAATGTTCTATACTTTGATCAACAAAAAGCCAAAATGTCCAAATTTTAATATATCATTTATTTACAGGAACATTATAAATGCTATGTATAAAAAACATTATATCATCTAAGCCCTCTGTAACATCTTAAAACATTTTTTGATTGTTGGTTTCAGAACGTTCTTTCTTTGTTATCATGGAGCATTGTGAGAATGTTATAAAGAAGAACGTTCTATAATTTGTTACCTCAAGACCACCTCCAAAACATTTTGAGAACATTGCAGCCATAATGTCCCTTCTTTGTTAAAATATCACACTACAGGAATGTCTGGGAAAGAACATTCTGTTATCTTAGGTCTTAAAAACATCTTGAAAAGTTTTCTGAATGTTTCCAGGGGGAGGTGGCATGGTGGATCTTTTGGGTTCTGTGGGTTACAGGATGGAGTCGGCAGTCTTATGATGCATCCCATGGATGCTCAAGCTAAGTAAGGAGGTCTGGTCAAGACTTTGGGCTTTTCCAGTGCAGATTTTGCACAGTGCTAAGGAAGGCCTTACTTAGTTGGGAAAAATGTTTAGGTAGAGGCTCCATGTCAAAGTAGCATCCACTTTAACCCTTCGGTGCACAACATGGGTCAAAAGATGCCCATATTCAATGGAACATGAGTATCTTTTGACCCATCTTGCGCATCAAAGGGTTAAGGCTGCTATTTCAGGAGAGTTTTAACCCCATTTGTTCTCAGCATGTTACTGTCCTGTTTCCTCTAGATATGGTAAACTTCAAGCAGCAACCTACATACGGAAAATAACAGGTTTTGCTGAAGACTTGACTCATGCAATAAGGGAAACCTGCTTGATTCGTTCAGTGGATAGCTGTAAAGATCCTTTTATCAAACCATTTTCTTCCACTTATCTGGGATCGGCTAACAGAAGCAGCAGGTGAAGCAGGTCATTCCAGATTTCCTTCTTCCCATCATTGCTTTCCAGTTCTACCAAGTGACGGAGTTTAAGTATCTTGAAGTGTTTTGTCCTCTTTTTTTGTGGAAAAATGGAGCATGAAGAAGAATATTCTTCTTTAGCTTGGCTAGGCTCGGTATTAAAGACAGACTGAGGAGTAGAGTTGCTGCTCCTGTGTGTTGAAAGGTGTCAGCTGCAGTCACATCCGTTTGAGATAGGAATATGTTGACTGCATTTACTATCTAACCAGGACATTGGCACATGTTTGCCATCTGGTTATGGAAAAAGTAAAAAATCGCTGATCGTCTGCAGTGAGTTAGAGTGCGTAGAAAGAGACAAAGCTTTGTTTAATCATCAGTGACAGAACTACTTGAGTCCCATTTACTGTAACTATGAAAGCTGAGATTACTACAGACGTAGGGCCAAGACCACTTGTGAAAACGCCTTGTCTTGCAGGACTCTGATGCCCGATGTTGATCCAGTTTCTTTCTGATTCTTTTTAACTGGACGTTCTGCTTAAGTCACATACCAATAGCTAACTGTCTCTGGTTCACCTGTGAGGCATCGATTATAGATTATGCTTTTGACAGTAAAAGTTTTACCACAATCAACAGTTGTGTTTTATATGCAGCTCATTTTTGTAGCGTTTTTTTCTTTTGCGAGGAATTAGCCATTGAAATGATGATGGTTCATCCTAAACCCTACTAGTTCCTGCAACTTCAAACACCTTATTATTGCAGCTGATCTCTGAAACTGCTGTACCATATTGTTTGTATTTCCTGTTTTTAAGCTTACAGCCAGAACTGCATGTTGATTTTTTCTATTCATCATGAAGGCAAAACACAGAGAAAATCATATTTAACTATGGGAAGTTTTAAACAAAAAGCTGCAAAATGTAATTATTTCTTGTATGTTGCAGCAACAATCAGATATCTGATTTTATCTGCATCATTTGTGTCAAAATGCCCCGAAGAAAGTCAGCGAGACAGCTGTCACAGTTCAGTTTCTAATTCATTGTTGATATAATTAGTGGTGTCTGTGTGGCTGGCAGAATCCCAGCCTTGTTGTCGGTGTTCTCGATGACCTCTCGCTCTGTCATCGACACTAAACGTACACAGACACACACATATACGTACTACCACAAGAAAACTAGTTCTACATTTCTAGAATAAAACTCATGTTAGCAGACGAGTGGCCCAAAAATGCAGTTATTTGTGATATTCTTCACAGATGATTACCATAAACGACAAAACAACAGCAATGAATTTGTATGAGGCACAGACACTCATTCACAGCGTTGGCATTTAGTCTGGTCTGAGTGTGTTGACAAGTGATTGCAAATGGGAATTAATCAGTTATGCCAAACCCTATTACAGTACATTTCAAAGAATAAAAAGTGGCGCAGGCTTTCATGTGTTCCTCATATGAAAAGAGAAGCCCAGGCCAGAATCCTGAGAGTGTTGTTAGTTATAATAAAGACACTGCCGGTTAAATTAGAAAAAGTTTTTGAAGGCACTGTCCACCAACCGAGCCTCTAGGCTGATATTTTTTCATAGATATGTACTGTCTGTTTTCTTTAGGTGCTTGAAAGGTGCAATCAAGAAGTTTTTAGACTGCGAAAAATGATTTAAATATAAATACATAACTACTTCCATTTGAAGGTAGTGCAGCATTACACTGCTCCCAGTGCTCCTGCTACACTTCAAACACTCCCTGGAAGTCCTGCTCTGATCACATGCAGGTGCACATTTGCAGTTCCACCGTAGATCTCACCCTTCACAGACAAAAAAAAATCCTACACTGTGTGAAAATGAACTGAACTTAATAACTACTGATGAAATCTTGGTTTGTTTCTCCGATCGAGGGACCAAAATAGCAGTTCTGACTGTGGAAGAACTGCGGTCTTCGTTGCTAATAAAGGCGTGCCAGGTCAAGGGCGCACCAGGATCATGCTCGTTGTTTCTTTAAACATTTCCGTGGTTGTAGACTGTGAATGCCTCCCATCATTTTGGACTATCAACATCAAGTTTTATTGTAACCTGCTAACAATTTGTTGTAAACGCAGGATTTTTTTTTTTGATGTTTCTACACACTTGTATCCAACCACCCTCCTCGCCAGAGTCGAGTCCCTATCACATCCTTCTCTTCCCCAAAATGAAATTTGAGTTGCCATTTCAACACATTTTAGGAGATTCACTGCTTTTAACAGATGTTGCTTGAGAGTGTTCCAAATGTTACAGGAGCACTGGTAACAGAGCATGTAAGGAGACTAATTAAAAGTAGATTTAATCATGTAAAAAAAAATCTTCTTTTTATAGGCAGTCTTAAAATTTGACACCTCTCATTGGCAAACCTTTGGATTCCATACTGCATGAATGTATCAGTGCATAAACCTGCCATACTCAATAAAACACATAGATTTTTGATTGATTTTATAATTTATGCACCCAGTACTACTTGAATGTGTTTTTTGAACTCTGCGTAGCTTCATCTGTAAATGATTTTGTCATTTGACTCACAAATGCTTTTGTCTTAATAAACTCCACCACAATTTATGCCTGTGGGATCTGCGTTTGAAAACACGCTGGAAGGGGTGGGATAAATTCTCAGTTTTGTTTTATTTTAACTGACTGCAGCTGGATTATGGTGTCGGAATAAACCGCCGTAATTTGTCACATCTGACCTACAGGCCTTGAGTTTGACAAACAGTTCCAAGTAACCATTTAATGATAGGAAGTGCTTTATTTGTTTCTACACATTTCTACAGTGCTAAATGCTAGCTATTCAAATTTGTTGAAGAAAAAAATGTGTTTATTTGGCTCACTATATAATTGCAGGACTTCTTGTAACATAGTTGACAGGTATCATAGTTGACATTTTTGCTGTTTTCAGGCCTAAAATCAACATGGCCGCCTATAACCAATATAATATCCACTCTTGACTCACACACTACTTTATATTAAATAACTCAGAAAGCTTTGGAGTCTTTCTTCAGTTTCTTCAGGAGGAAATGACATCATGTGAAGCAGGTCATGTGATCTGGAATTAACACACTTCCTTGAGAGGTGTTTTTGTAATGGGTAACTTAGTTGAAAGGGATTTCTTGGACACAGAAACAATTTGTTGTTTTCCACATAAAATTTGATATGTTGCCAAAAAATAAATATCTGTCATAATTATCTCAACTTAATAAAAAGAACCCAATCAAAACTATTTTTGAACAAGCTCATTTTAGTATTGTTTAGCTAATTAGAAGCTGATTGTGACTAAATTTGAGTGGGTATTTAGGTGACATTTTAGTGATTTCCAGTCATTTTTTATTAATAAGTGATTAATACATAATTATGGAATTTGTATAGATATGATCATAATGAACATAAAAAAATTTTTGCTTTATACTTTAAATAAAAATGTATGCAAGATATATCCCATGGACTTCAAAAGTCCCCCAATTATATATTGACCCATTTAATGAAATCTGTTCAATACTAAAGGAAACTATACTACTGTAATAGGTGTAAAGTGAGTCATTCCATGGCTCTGCTATTTAAATACGCTGATGTTTGCTGTTGAACTGATGCTCTCCTATTTTCTCCAAACTTGTCCACAGAGGATTTCATGCCACTCCTTTTATATAATAGCATTTCCTGCTTTTGTCATGACTTTGTACAGAACTTCAAAAGCCCTCCAGCCTCCTTCCTCTCTCTGATGTTGATACAGATGCGGCCCCTTTACGGATTCTCTGACTTTTAACTTACTGTTCCTTTGATGCATGATATTCAGCTTGACATGTCAGAATAAGACATTAGACTGGACGGTGAAGGTCGAGCTAAAGACTGGTTTCATTTAAGTATCAGAATGATTTACAAGAGGTTAAAATAATGACAGCAAAAGACGACTTCCAAATAAAGCCAGAAATTTGATTGAATTCCGATTTTCTTAAGGTTGACTTTTGGTCACCTAGAACTCAACAAACACAAGATTTAAGTTAACTCTTTGGCCCAAATCTAGTATATAAATGAATTGCTTTTAGATTGTAAATAGTTAAAAAGCACCACAACCTCTTGACTTCTCAGCACAAAAAAGCTATTAAAGTGCGTTTGTTTCTTCAGACTTTCAGCTGAGTACTTTCAGTTGTTCATGTGAGCATTAAATCCTATTTTTTAATTCAGAATGTTAAATATTCAAATATCACTGACAATAAAGACACGTAGACACAGCAAATTTCAAACTGAACATACATAGTTTGAGCACAATTTCTTTCTTCTGGTGTTCTTTCTTTTTTTCTTGTTTTTGATTAATTTATTTTTTACCTGTTGGATCGTTTGAGCCAGGCTTTCAAAGTTTTTTCAGTTGCTTTTGACATTTTTAGAAATATTTTTAGAATCAAGCAAAGTGAACATAAGCTATCCAGTACCATTTATATGCAGAACTTCCCAGAAAATTGCACTGATGCTTCTCCGCAGAAAGTAAAGGGTATAAAAGAAAAGAAAAAGTGAATGACTCAGAGAATATCTATCACTAAGCAGGATAAAGCAGCATTTACACCAAATACTGGTACAAAATAGCGGCAAAAACTCACCTTTTAAATTTATGTAGTTAGGTCTCATCAAGTGGTGCTAAAAAAAAAGCTTTCACAGCTTCTGGAAATAGTTTTTCTGGTGGTTTTGACCCATTATTCATTCTTTTGTGGAGCGTAGTGCTGTCCATTGTCACTCTCTGACTCACTGGTTAAATGCACCATCAGAATATGAATGCCGTGTAAAACAGAATAATGCTAATGTGCTCCGGCACAGTGAACACGGATGAATCCTTTTGACACTTTCTGGAGACTTAGAGGAGTTAGGACAAAGTCAGCTTTAACAAGACTGCTTCATCTCAAACAAGACTTTAAACAAAACGTAATTTGATTGATTTTAAAGTCAATCAAATAAATCAATACTGGCCTAGCATGTATGTGTTTTTTTAGCAGAATTTTACACATATTGGAGTAGCTGAAACTGCAAAACAAGTGCAAAATTCATCCTTACTTTGGATTTATTCTTTTTTAAAAATCATAATTCTGGATTATGCAGTTCAGAGAATATTAATCAAGTTGTTTATTGGGCTTTTTCAATGCAATAATACTGCAGTTTTATTCTTGTTTTTCCTAAATTGTGTGTTTGTTTGACCAAATTGTGCAGTTAAAGGAATATCAATCAAGTTGGTGTTGATTTATTCAATTTAAGAATGATTTTCAGCTATTATTTTTCACAAATTCATTTTTAATAATCAGATTTTTATGACAGATTTTAGTTGAAGGATTGAACTGCAAGCCTTTCTCAAAACTTTCAGTGAATCAAACTGAGAAACCAATGCTCTCACATCACCGCCGCCCTCCTCCTGTTTTGTTTTTCTGCCTACATGTGTATACGTGGTAATTCAGTGCAATTTATGGGTTCTGTGCGTTTCTTCCCTAATGAGGCTTGGGTTGGTGGTCCTCTAATGGAAATATTTGAAGTCCCGTCATGTTGTTGGCAGAGCGCTGGTTACAAAATAAAGCCCTGTATGTTCAAATACAGCACAAATTGAGCAACGCAGCTGAGGTTTAACCGGGTCAGAGAGACGAAGGTTCATCGAGCGAGTCTAATGCCAGTGGGACTAAACCCCCCAAAACAAATTAATTCAGTCGAAGTCTATCAGTGTTGCTATTTGTATTGGTCTGTGCCAAAACAGAACGATGGTGACAATTAGGAATAACAATGCCCCTCCATTAGTTTTCGTGTCCTCATAAAGGCAGACAGAAAGATGCTAATGGCTGACATTGTCAGACTATGGTGACAGTTGGGCCCGAAGGGAGAGTTGAAAGCGTTAAGTGGAGCCCAGAGAGGGTTTTTTTTGAATGTTTATTGCCTGTTTGTTGACATGCAAAGAATACCAGCATCAGTTTTATGATGCAAGCCTGCTGTGTGAAGCTTTACTTTGAATAAGTGGAATGTCTGGTTGTGTGACCTGTTTACTCTTTGACATGTTAACTCATTGAAGGCCAGCTGACTCCACAGAGACAGAAAGGATGCTGTGTTCGCTGTTAGCAGTCATTATCAGCCTTTACTCAAGTGAAAGTACCGATACAACTCTTCAAAAGTACTCTGTTATGAGTAAAAGTCCTGCATTGACAATATTACTTCAATAGCACTGTGTGGGAAAAAAAACAACTTTGATCTGTTTTTCTGTGATATATCATTAATTTCAAACTGCTCATGTATTCGTCTTGTCAGCGTAAACCTCATTTTAACCAACCAGCTGCAACTAATGATTATTTGATAATGAATCAATCAAATGGTTATTGTCTCCATTAATAAATTGATTGTTTGATCTTTAAAAATCATGAAAATTATGAGAAAATGTCACCACAAGTGCTGTAAACTGTTTTTGGAATAGCTGTCACTTTCTTTTCTCTGTTGCTGATTAATTATCTGCTTTTTAGTTTCAGCTGCACTTCTATAAACTGTTTAATTTAGATCAGTTTTTATAAGTTCTTTATATGTTTTCTGTGCCAAAATCTGTCAAATAAAGTGCAGTGAAGTGAACGGTGGGATAGACGGTCTAATAGACATCGAAAGCAGCACAAGTACCTTAAATCTGAAATTAAGTACTACTAAACTGAGTACGAAGTGACTTCAGTTTCTCTGAACTGTCAGATTACAAATTGAACGCTAACTGCAGCATTGTACAGTTTAAATGCAGTTGACTGTCTTTAAAATGTTAAAGGATTATATGTTTTATGTGCAAATGAATTTGTAAAGTTACTAAAGCTCAGTGAAGTAAAAAACAAAAATCCCAAGAAATGCCAAGTCTTATTAACAGAAAATGTGAAAACAAAATAAGTCTAATTTAAGTAAGTGTACTTTATTCCACCATTGGTCATTATCACTTAAAATGCACACTTACATATTGATTCAAATGTAAAGTCTGCACAATACCAACATCTAAAAGAGAAATAAAATGAACTCCACACTCTCAAAACACGTTAGTTTTTCCTTGTAGCAATAAATATATTTTATATTTAAAATCAGAGTGGCTTGGGTGCTCTTTGAACTGCTGACCGATATGAAGTAATAACTTTTTTTTTCATCTTGACTGAATACTACTCAAACAACACTTGATTTTGTGTTTTCTTAACATTTTATTGCTCTCAACCATGCAGGACAGCAGTCCTATTTTTTTTTTATTCAAATGAAATGCTATTTTCCATTTGATATGATTTTGTAAGTTGATCCACTCATTCTAATAATTCTAAAATTTACATGTACGGTCTGCTGATCAAAATAATCTCAATCAACCCCTAAAACAAATAGGAAAAAGCAGCAGCGTACTTCACTCCTTCTTCCGTTTCCCCTAGTACACGAATTCCAAAACAACAAATGTTGTTTTGTGAGAAAGTTGCACTAAGTTCTGCAGCTTTTTGCTTTGCTGGAGGTCCACTGTCGGTGTCTTTTTATCACCTGAGCCAGACCAGCCTCCTTCGCCTGCTGTCTCCTTTGGTTGCTTTATAGCTCCACATGAAGCTCATCTTCTCTTTTTCATATCTGGGTCTGTCTTCTCTTCATGTGAACAGATCCAGTTGCATAAGACAGTGTCATTTTATTAACTGAAAGGTTAAGCTAGCATGCGTTTAGCATCTGTTAATAATCCTCTTTGTTGTAGCATTTTAAGACTGAACAAATGATAAAATCAGACGAACAGGATGTGTGAATCAAATGTAAGAGCAAACAGTGATAAGATTGGAAGGCCTATCAGGTCAACTGAAGTTATAAATACACTAAATAATCCCGTGGAAAGAGGCAACCCAATGGAAGCCCATGGAGCCCATAAAAGGCAATGAGACCGGAAGTGCATGCCCTCTCTTCGTCTGCGCTCGTGAGTCGAAACCTAGGTCACACTGAGCTAAGCAGAAACGAAAAAGAGGAGGTGGTTTAACTTTCGATATGATTACAACACATATATCCTGATTGGGTCTTAAAGGGGAACTTTGGTTTTTTTCAACCTGGGGTCTGTTTCCATATGTAATTTCATACATGTGAGTGATGGAGAAATGAATTTTCGACATAGCTCCAGTATTTAGCCAGGCAGGCAGCTTAGCAGCTCAGCTAGCAGCTCGGCTAGCGAAAAGTATGGGGCAGCTGGCCCCCCAGCATCAAAGTCCGCCCTAACGTGCTTTTGCCCCACACTGACCGGCTCAGATAGTCTCAATGAGTGTCCCACAACATACTAGAGATGAGAAGTGAACGAAAACCTCCACATTACCTGGCGATCGCTCTTTGTTGTGGTCTGTATCTAAATCTCAGTAGGCTAGAAAGCAAATCTCGTTCCGAAATCGCATGAGAGCTCGCGAAATCGCGCGAGAGCGATCGCCAGGTAATGTGGAGGTTTTCGTTCACTTCTCATCTCTAGTATGTTGTGGGACACTCATTGAGACTATCTGAGCCGGTCAGTGTGGGGCAAAAGCACGTTAGGGCGGACTTTGATGCTGGGGGGCCAGCTGCCCCATACTTTTCGCTAGCCGAGCTGCTAGCTGAGCTGCTAAGCTGCCTGCCTGGCTAAATACTGGAGCTATGTCGAAAATTCATTTCTCCATCACTCACATGTATGAAATTACATATGGAAACAGACCCCAGGTTGAAAAAAAACCAAAGTTCTGCTTTAAGATGATGGTGACTTTCCAGAACAAAAGAGGAGTGTTTAGAAGGAATTTGCATCGGTATAAAAGACGATGCGACGCTTTGTGTAGTCAGTTAAAATCTCGAGATTTTGCTCATGTTTGTTCTTACAGCCTTTATATTGAATAAACATGATCTGCATCAGACTCTGAAGACTGCTTGAAAACTCTTTCTTGAGAACTTTTTGAAGTCTCCAACTTTTAATCCAGAATTGATTTTTGACTGCATGTTAGACAAAGCAGCCTGATCATCACTGGCCCAAAGCAAGCAGACTGAGTCACAATATCTTCTGCTTCTTTAAAATCACCTGTCACCACCACCATGATTTTTTTCTTGTCATTATCTGGTTTAGTTTAACCTGTTTGTAGGTCTGCAGAGAAACTCTCCACATGTACTTCTCCTTTAGGTAAAATTTCCTTCCTTGCTGAGCAGCTCACGTGGTCCTTTTTCCTTGAGTTGCCCTTTTTGCTGACTCACATTCCTCCAACACGTCTGTCGTCGCCTTCCAAATCGTTCTCAAGAACAGATGCAATGCAGCTTTTGTCCTCCTGCCAGTCACCTGCCATCCATGCACTCTTGCTTCATCTGAATCATCTTTCGTCACTTAACTGACTTGATTTTCCTAAAAAAAAAAAAAAACCACACACACACACACACACACACACACACACACACACACACACACACCGATGTCTTCTTGTCATATAGCAAGCGGTGAATTTGACTTTGCTGAAGTCTCAAACAAAAACTTGATAAAAAAACACATCCGATGATCCTCTCGAGCTCACCTCGACTCAGAGCTAAAGTAATTTTATCTTATTTCTGTCAGTTTTCTTTGAACGTCAACCGGCTACAACGTCAGCTGGTTCACAGAAGCATTTCCAGTTTCAGCTCAGTGATGACATTTTTTTTCTTCTCAAGCACTAATTTTAACTGTTAGCAGCTGATTTGCAGTTCTTTCATCTGCAGACTGTGAAGAACTGGAAGTTATGCTTTGGGACATTCTGTTACAGTTAGAGGGATTTTTAAAGAAAGCACTTTCCAAGGCTCTATGACCTCTGTTTGATTAAACCTCATTATCGTCTGATACTGAAAGTTATTTCATACGTCAATATTGTGTAGTCACAAGTACAATATTTAAGAGTGGTCACATTTGATTAGATTTTTTTTTCTGTTTTTACAAAGCATGCCAGTGAACCTTGAAGACACAATCTGGGTTGTGTTAGTGGAAAGAGCTTTTTTTTTTTAGGTTAAAATATGCTTCATTGTATCAGTGTAGACCCTTCAGTCACAGCTTAAAAACCTCTAACAGAGGTGAATAACACTGATTATCTCATTGCTATGGCAGTTCTTGAAGTTGATGAGTTAGAAGAATCTGAGAGACTTTGACAAACTGTGATTTGTGTGATCTGGGATTGGAGCAACAGCAGCTGTTTTGGTTTGTTCCTGCTATGCAGTCATTACCAGAAGTGTTCTAGGAAGGAAAACCAGTAAATCAGAGACAAAGTTGTGGATTCCCAAACCTTCTGTGAAGGTTGATCTGTGTGGTCCGATCCCATTGAAGAGCTACTGCAGCACAAACTGCTAAAAACGCCAATACTGCTGATAGAAAGGTGTCAGAACTGGATCACGGAGCAATAGAAGCTTTCTTTTTTATTGCTGTGGATGACCAGGTGTGTTATTTACTTGGGGAAGAGATGGCAGCAGGATGGAAAGAAGGTAAGCCAGTGGAGTGGAGTTACTTTGACATCTAAACATTGTTACACACTATGTATACTCCTTCATGGCAGTAGCAGTATTTCACCAGGATGAAGCTCTTTTCTACACCACAAGCACTGTTCAGGAATGGATTAAGGAACATAATTAAGAGTTCAAGGTGTTGACTCAACCTCCAGATCCACCAGATCTTTTGTATGATGTTCTGGAAAAACAACCTCGCCAGTTCTTGGACTTAGCATTTGATGCTAACCACCAAGGGTCTGTGGAGTGCAGCCCTCAACCAGTCACAGGCGGTGGTTTCAATGCTGTAGCTGGTCATTGCACATAGCTATACAAATATTTTAGAAAAAATGCAAAGTGTTTGAGTGGTAAAAAGAGATGAAGCATGACATAAGGGTCAAAAATAGATTAGTTACCATTTCTCTGGGCTTTTAGAAATGGTCTCAAGCAGCACACTGAGATGTAAATCAAACACGAAAGAGTGGAAACACTGCTTCAGCCATAGATATACACTGTTAAACTTCCAGCTATTGACATCATGTACACATTTAAGTAAAACACAACCACTATAGAACTTAGAGTGCAAGCACAACTCCTGCTACCTGCTCAAACCGATGACTCGAGGAAGCAAATGAACCGACAACTTCCACGTTTTCTACAAACCAGCCACAGGCGTCTGAACACATCCATAGAAGTACGTCACACAAATACACACAAAGCTGTATTCAAAATAAATGCGACATCTCATTTGTCAGGGTCAAAAATCAAAGATATTCACGGAAATTCCAGCATTATTATTGTTATATAACGTTGACGGATAACATTATCTGTAACTATAAAGTGGCATTGTGACACAACGAAGCAGCTGAAAATAAACAGTCCCGTTGTCTGCATGAGCTACGCAGCATAATCACAATTTTCATAGTTTCATTTGCATGTTTCCTCAGCTCAAATGACATTTGAAGCCTGTTGGACTACGAACCCTCAAAAGAATGCACAAAATGCGATATTAATGCTCTTCTGATGTATATTGTTCTTTTCAATTATTTGATGTCACCACACTCCAAATCATCCTCCAAGATCAGTTCTTACTCTGTTTGACTCTCTTTTTATTCCTGTTTCACTTTATGAGTAGGTCAGCTGAACCATGGTGAAGACACAAAGGAGAGCAAAGATCAGATGTGCAATCGGGACGCCATTATCTGACAGTAAAAGCCACCTCCAAAGGAATGCTGTCCCATAACTTCTGCCAGTTTGCATCCTTCTGATCATGATATAACTGTTACTTCTGAGGTCATAATTTATGCAACCTCATTAACTGTAAGTGACAACTAAATCAGGACTTGTTTTCATATTTTAAAACCAAAAAACAAACCACAAGAAAGATTTTTGTTCCAAGAAAGGGCCAAATTATAATAATCTTCATAGCTAAGGCTGAAAGGCACCCTGCTGACTGTTGGCTCAATTCTAAATAATGCATGGGAATGTACAACCACATAATGACCTCACAAGAAGCTAAGCTGATGCTGCCAGCGCCAACAATGTATAATTGAGCTCCACAACAAAATGGAGGCATTTTCAGAAGATCGGATAAATTCTGTAATTAATTGGGTCCAGACTTTTATTTTGATGTTGAGTGGAGGTCTGCTTCAAACAGACGTTCGAAGCTGCACCGAGGGAAACAAAAGGTTGAGGCCTCATGCGGTCTTCCAAAAGGATACAAGGCTTCTTTGTCAAGAAGCCCAATTTCCTCCTGAGCTGTGTTGGAATTACAGGGTTCATGTGAGTGCAGCAAACCGCCCCTATCCCCAAACACCCCCAGGGCTCCCACCACATCTCGTCCTTTTTCCACTGCGATTTTAACACTGTGCAGTGTGTTAAGTAGATTTTTTTTTGTTTGTTTGTGTTTTTTGCTATGTATGGTACAGTGTAACAGCAATGAGTAAATGAGAACTGGATTTAACTTTAACCTGCTATAATTACCTAATTTAATAGCATTTTAACAGCACATTATGAACTGCAGTGGTAAGTCGCTGCTCTGTACACCAACAAACGATGATCAGACACTGTTTGAGTAACACTTTCTACGCAGCTTCTGATTATTTTGCATTTATTAATCATTTTGCAAGTTGCACAGTTGAGTACATTGCCTGTTCTGTTAACCCCTAACACCATTTATCACAACTAGAAACTGTAAAAACTTTCCAGTGGTGCTTGAACAAATCATGTGTGATGTGCTGCACCTTTGGGAAAATTACCCAAAATGTATGTTAACAACCATGATAGGATGTTAAAAAATAAATTAATAAATTATGTGCTTGCCATTAGTCACGAGACAAAAATTTACGAACAATTTGGCTGAACTGCAGGTTGTGCTGAAACAGAAAAGGAAAGAGACCAGTATAGAAACAAATTAGACTGAGAAATGATCATTTTAAAAATGATATAAAAAGGAGCAAGTTGTTGAAAGATACTGTCTGCATGGTAGAGCATTTTTCTGGAGTTGATGTGGAAAGTAAAGTGAAACATATTGACTTTGTAGCGGTTTTAAAAATGTAGCTAGTTAAACATCAATATTATGTCGACCTCCCAGTAGTCCCTAGCAACACTTATGGACACTTGGAGAAATATTGCTCATGTTGATTTCAGGTCTTTTCAATTTAAAAAAAAAAAAAAAAAAAGTCAACAAATTTCAACTTTTGTTTTTTTTATTTTCATATGATTCCTGACAGTATAAACATATAAAACTGTTCAAACACATTTCTGAGTTTTCTCTACTTCTAGCCATGGTTGTGCTTTTTTCACAGAGATGCAGAAGTTCACAGTGCAGTGAAAAAATGAGCCCGTGGTGAGTAAAAATAGCAATGTTATGTATCTCACATCTGAAAGGGGCTTTAAAGAGCACAAGTTTGGGCATCCCAGCAGAAATTCTGATTGGATTCGGAAGCTGCTTCTTTGCTCAAGCCAAAGAAAACACTAAGCTAAAGTATCTCAGCAAATCAGGCTTACGCTTGAGCTTATGTAACACTTCACCTTTCGCAGCCGCCAAACCCCTTTAAAGGCATGTTACATTTAGACAAATCATCAAAATGACACATTTCATCAGTCAGAAAATGTAAAAACTTTTATTTCACCTAAGCAACACATTAGCTTAGATTAGTATGAAGAGCTGTTAATGGAGGCTAACAGTCCAAAGGGGAACGACGACATTTGGACAACTTTTTGATCATTTCTTCACTATGTTGGAAATTTTTTATTAACGTTGGATGAGTTTCACATTATTATTATTATTATGGACAAAGGTTGGGTAATCTTCAACTATTTTTGACTCATTCTGGACACATTTTTATTAATTCTGGGAAGTTCTGAGTCACTTTTGATACATGTTGAGTGATTGTGGACAATTCTATGTCATTTTGTAACCATTCTGCATCACTTTCAACAATTTTTGACAAATTTAGGTCAAACCCTCTAGAGTCAGTTGTTTTTCTATTCTTATTAGTCTTTCTGCTAATCGTGTGATAAATGATTCTGTCAAGACAATTAACCAAATCTAAAAATAGAATTGTGACATTTTATCAAAATCTCTATACCTTACATGTATTTTTAAATATTTGCAAAAAGTAAACCACTGACAAGACTAATATCCTGTAAAACACAAACAATTACGCGCTGTCATGAATAACTGACAAGCCATGACTGACTCAGCTGAGACCAAAAGTCACACAACAAGAATCCAGACAGTGTTCCGGTTGAACTGCAGGCAGTGTTTACACAAAGCGACAAGAGACACGCACAGAGACAAATTGGAGAGACTGAGAACAAGATAAAACATGCATGAGTCACCATTTTCCATAGAGGTACAGGACTTTGAGCCCACAGTGAGGAAAAGAGTGACGGAAAGCAACAGATCACTTCGCAACATACTGCCCTCTTTGCGATGAGGACACTGTGTCTGTGTGATGCAAACGACACAGAGATACTAATGTAAGTCAGTGTGCAATCAGCTAACTTTAACTCCGTGCAGATGTTGTTGGGTGAACTGTGTGTCCAGCTGGTGGTTATTTAACTAGCTTCAGGCTGACTACTCTGTTTGTCTCTTCTGTTTCCATCTTGTAAATACTCACAAGGTTTTCATTTTTTCCTGCCTTTGTGACTTGCTGCTGTCAATTACCATCTGCATCCAACAGCGTTTGATGTGCCTTATCTAACAGCAGTTTAGTTTTTTCAAGCTATCTGTTGTTACAAAACATGACACTGTCCCTTGGAGCTACAGTTTATGTACGATTGCCTAGTGTGATGGAGATTTTTCTCGTTTTTTCTGACTGTATGTCCTCAGTTTTTTTTTATTTATGTATTAGCTGTAACTATAAAACCACTGACAGATGTAGTTAATAACATTGATTATCTCATTAACAGTGACTCGCATCAGTAGGTGGGAGGTATTAGGTAGCAAGTGAACAGTCAGTTCTAAAAGTTGATGTGTTGAAAGCAGGGGGAAAAAGGCAGCATGAGGATCTAAAATGGGAAAACTGTGATGGTGGACGATTGGTTCAGAGCATTTCCAAAACGACAGGTGTTGTGGAGTGTTCTTAGTATGTATGGACTGCAGAAAAAAAAGTGGTCTAAGGAAGGATAACTGAAGAAACAGCAACGGGATCATGGACACTTAAAGCTCCTGTGAAGGTCGATCCATGTGGTCCAGTCCCACAGAAGGGTTACTGCAGCACAAACTGCCAAAAAAACTTTGATGCTGCATCTCAGCTAACTATGTATGGAGCTGTGTACCATTCAGAGTCACCATGCTGACGTCTGTCCACCACTGAAAGCTCCTATAAAGGCATCAGAACCAGAAAATTGAGCAATGGAAGATGGATGACTGTAGATCTTTCTTCGATGCATAAACATCGCTACAGGCCACCCACCACCTTCATAGCCTCGTTCAGCAGGATAGTACTCCCTGCCACACTGCAAATATTGTCAGGAACGATTCAAAGAATAGTCAATATATTCCCAAAGTAAGCGTAAATTTCTCTTAGATGGTACAAACTGAAAAGGTAAATAAGCTAAACAACAAATGCCATTGTTTGTCATTGCCTTCCTAAATGATCTACCCTGCTGTCAGTTTGATTCGATACAAAAACTCCCCATTTAATTGCGGTTTGGGTTGAGATGAGGTCACGGACAAAAGGATAGACTGGCTGCTTGTAGGAAACAGAAAAAACGTGGATGACCAACCCGCCCACAGTGAACCCTCTTTCCAAGAAGTCTGTCATGCTAATAATGACAACAATAATGAAGCTGACATTATGTTTCTCTGAATGTATATCTGCTGCCACACTTCCTCTGACAAATAAATGTAATACAATAGATAATAATGTCGTCATTTTTACAAAGTTTGAGCACATTTTTAACAGTTCCGTTGCTTTCGGGCGTCCTAACTAATGAGGAGTGTGGAATTCATCCGCTGCCAATCTTTGGCTCAACACGTGGTTTGAATACTTTGCTTTCCCATCCCCTTTCCTCTCTTCTGCCGAAAGTATCGTCAGAGTCCAGAATCTTCTGTGTGTTTGAGTGCGACTGACCTGGTCTGAACCCTTCTACCGCTGCACCCGGCTGTCAGAGCGAGTAGGCGATCAGAGATGCGAACATCAAGGCTGCTGTTCTTCCAGCGCTGCATGACAGCTCCCTCCATTCACCTCTCCCTTCACTCTTATACATCCTCTTTCTGTTTTTCACTTCACTTTGCTTTTCCTCCCTCTTCTCTCCCTTCGCTCCCACTCATGCCCGTCCTCTACTCGCTGCTGTTTTTCTCTTTTTGTCCTCTCCCTGTTGACTCTATGCCTGCTCATTATCCTTTTCTTGCAAAGGGTTCTTCTTTCTCGCTCACTTTCTCCCCCGTTTCTTTATGCACTCTGCAGACTTGGGTAAATTCAGTCCTCAAGCACATCGTGTTCTCTGTTACTGCTCCTTTAAACATCGACTAGCCGTTAACAAGGCCGTGGCAGCTGCCTTTGTGGCAAATGTGAAGACACCAGAATTGGTATTAGTGATCAATATTAGCGTGAATCCCCTCTCTCTATGTGGGTGGTCTGCTTCAGAGGCCGACATAATAAGGCTAATTGAAGCAGCCTTAAAGCTATAGGCCTCTGTCGCCTTGATTAACCCTGATCAACATGGCACACAGTGGTGGAAGAAGTTCAGATCTTTCACTTATATAAAAGTACTGATACTACACTGTTAAAATACTCCAATGCAAGTAAAAACCCTGCATTTGAAACAAGGTTTTGTGGTTCAGGATGAATATTACTCCTGCATATGTTGCATTTTTACTGCTAATTCTAACCACTTTATAGACTGTTGTTTTGTTTAATCAACAGCAATGCCTCATGTTCCATCATGTTTGCACCGAAGTCTGCTTTTCATGAATTCAGACAAACAACCCGTCTTTCTGACACTTTTGCATTTTCCAAACAAACCAGGGGAGGTCATTAAATAGTTTATTTAACTTAGTATGAAGGAGATTTTTCCCAGCTCACAAAGGCACACTTAATCCTCCAGTTTATCACAAACACCCCGGATCAGCACATTTAGAGAAATGTGGTTTTCTCCAGAAAGGAAGGGTGAGAAAACGTTTAATATGAAAAGTAACTAAAGCTGTCAGACAAGTGTGAAGGCGTAAAAAATTACAATGCTTGTCTCTGAGATGAACAGTTAAATCCCAAAATATTCACAGCCCTGCCAAATTATTTTGGTTTACAATCATTTTTTTATTTGACCAACAGGTTTCCTCTGGCTGGAAATGACAAAAACTAGTGACAAAAACCAGAAGGACATTATGCTGGAGACGTTACTGGTAAATTTGGGCTATCTTCTTTTTTAAATTTTGATATTTGAACAGAAAAAATGCCTCGTTCAAAGTCATGTGTAAACTTGAAGTTGTTGATTTTTGATAAAATGCAACTTATTCTGCATTCTAGAGCGTTCTAATACAGTTTAATCTGAGAACATCTGATGCAGTAGTTCTCTAGTTAGTTACCAATCAGTTGTAAGTCATGGCTTCAATCAAAAAGCTTAATGAGCTTGCCACTAAGTAAATGGACTTACCTGGACACAGAGCTTAACTATTTGGAAGTAAAATATACAATGTTAAAAGTATGATTAAATGTCGTTACATCACTAAAACTACCTTATTTTAGCTCTAGTTACAGAAATAGGTGATTTCTTATATGTTTTTTGTTTCCAAAAAGCAGCTTCTGGGGCTGAAAAACACTGAAACCATTGTGGAATTACAAAAAGTTGCAATTCCACGAATGGCCACTTGAGGCAGACTCGAAAAGCACACCATCTCCCATAGACCTCCATGTTAAAGTATGTAACTGTACAGCAGAAATAAATATGTTTACAGCCTGTATAAAACTGTTTTGATCTCAATACCTAATTTCAATTTTTTGGGACAATTATACAGGAGGTGAAGTTTTAAATGATCATGCCATGATCAAGAGACATTAGAACACCTCAGCTCCAGTCATGCTTCATCTTTTTACTCATTGTTCTGGATGCATAATTGTTGCTTTCATGTTACTTTTCTAGGCCTCTTCTTGGAAGATGTGTTGCATATATGTTCAGTTAGTCATATCTATGTATTCTGTGTATGCACACTACTGCCCTTCTAGCATAGTTGACATAAATTCTGGGCTACAAGTGGACATCGATTGACAATAGATTTCTCATCATCATCGTCTGCTAGAGTTCATGTGATTCATGGACACATGGACTCTAGCAGACGGTCACATACCTGTAGATACATAAATTGTAGCACCGACCTCAGGAGGAATCAGGTATTGCCAAGACGGCTACAGCTACAGCCTGTAGACTGTACACTGAGCTTCAAAAAGCTGCTCAGGAAACCTATATATATGACATCGCAGATGATACATCCATCTTTATATACAATCAGTGGTCCCTCTGCTCATTTAGCTTGCTGTATTCAGCTGTCACCTTATTATAATTTTCTCTCTGCAGACTAAAACCTTATTTATCTTGGCCCCAAATAACTCCTTCCTTCCTTGCCTCTATCCAGCCTGAACCATGGGGTCTTTCCTGCGGCCCCACCGGACTTTGAGGTTGTCCATCCTGTGCACCATCTGTTACCCCGCTCACCAGATCAAATGAGTCCGCAACATTCACAAAAAGAAAGAACAGAAGGAGAGAACATTTCGACACTCAACACACTTTTCATTCTTAAGTGTTGTATTATTACTTGGCTGTCATCTGTTCCCTTGGGACATACAACTAAAGGAAAACAGCTCGGATTTGCATTTTGGCTGCACAGACCTGCATCCTTATCCAGAACATCTGTAATTAAATCAAAATCAAATCAAACTTTATTTATAGAGCACTTTTCCATACATTAAAATGCAGCACAAAGTGCTATACATGTTAAAAACAATCCCCTCCCCCCGCCCCATCTCCAACCCCAACACATACACACACACACACACACCCACACACACACCAGCCCGGTCTCACGGGGATTCGTGAAACTGTCACGTCAGTTTTTGTTTCGGTTTCGTCCGATGGACAGCTTAAATCGTCATGAATCCGCCGGTATAAACCACTTTCAGATGTGTCCGGCGGCCGCAATGGCGGCTGCGGCGGCGGCCGCAAACGCCGATGGACAGCTTAGATCGTCATGAATCCGCCGAATTTGCATAGGAAATTAAAGAATGTCCGGCGGCCGCAGCGGCGGCCGCAAACGCCGATAGACAGCTTAGATCGTCATGAATCCGCCGGTATAAACCACTTTCAGATGTGATTACCACAGCGGGTTTCGCTCGTGGTGAGCGGCACGAAAAACATGACGACATCGTGTTGGTGCGCACGAAACCGAAACAAAAACTGACGTGACAGTTTCACGAATCCCCGTGAGACCATGTTGCACACACACACACAGATGAAGTGATCTTAAAAGCGCGTGGCTGAGTACAGAGGAGCCAGGTCAGTAAACGCTAGGGGGCCGACTGTACGGGGCGCCGCCTACAGCACAGGGCCAGATGCCTCCGCCCGGGCACGCCCCACCACAAGGACAGTGAGGGGCCCACACAGCAAAACAGTGTTGCACACCCCCGACTTGGCCAAGATGATGCCAGCCACAAGACGGAGACATCCCAACCAGGGCCAATTGCAGCCCCCAGTGCAGCCGGCCCCCACTGAGGAAACACTGGAGATATGGAATAAAAACGTAAAACTACAAAGTCTAAGAACATAAAACTAAATAAATAAGTAAAGTTAAATAAAATGTGAAATAAAATATAAAGTAAAGTACTAACAAATGGCTAAAATATCATTTAAAAGTAATAAAATAAAAATAAGTAAAAAGAGGGCTAAGATTCATGAATAAATAAAATTAAATAAAAATATTAATGAAAATAAGACATTAGTTAAAAGCCAAATTAAATAGGTGGGTCTTGAGCCTGCTTTTAAAAATATGAACATTCTCTGCGGCCCTCAGGTCCTCTGGCAGGCTGTTCCACAGACGGGGGCCATAGTGCTGGAAAGATGCCTCACCGTAAGTCCGTGTTCTAGCTTTGGGAACCATTAAGAGGCCGGTGCCAGAGGACCTCAGGGTCCGCGAGGGTTCATATGGTAAAAGCAATTCTGAGAGATAAGAAGGTCCAAGACCCCAATTAATTAAAACTGTTTACAGGGGGCTCAAATGACTCCAACTGTACTGGAACATTTATAAACAGTTAATCTGTATAATTCGTCCGATGATGCATAGAGGCGAGCTCATAGGTCCTCCAGAAATTGAGGATGTGTTTGAAACAAGCTGGTAACACGTACTTCCTGGTCTAACACATTTGACAAAACGAATGAAAAATCTAACCTGTGTTGCACAAATAATGGAGATGCGTGACGACCTGAACAAGAAAGTATTTGCATGTTAAGTGGAATTAGTTCATGAGATATTAAATGAAACTGCACCGCTGATCTGGACAGAAAACTGGCTCGGAGCCAGTGTTCCAGTGTTTCAGATGAAGACATGACAGTTGCAGTGAAAAAATAGGCTGAATGTCAGTGTCTGAGAAATTTGAATAGGTTACTGGGGACATTTGTTCTCAGGGGAATGTTGTTCTGGGTGTTTACTGCCCCACCTCTGCAATTAGTGAAGTTCTGGAGAAGATTAGGTATTTGTGGTCAACTTATGGACCCTCAGAGCTGCTTATTGTGGGTGACCTTAACCTCAACCGGCCAATCAGACCAGCTGAAAGACTCCTGTTTTGAATTAAATGATAGAATGATATGAAGAATATTTGCTTTAAAAGACCTTCAAACCACTTCCAGTGCTCTATGCTACCCAGCAGTTTGCGTCAGAGGCAGCAAAAATAAACAAAGTCACACTTCTACCAGTGATTAACTGTGAATATGACGGAATTATTAACAGCGGCGATGTGATTAAAATTCTGCTGGCAGGCTTCCCTCTGCTGAAGTGGTGTCATTTTGTAAAGAAGGTGCAGTGACAACGGTGACCTACAGTGAAGAACTGTTAGTGAGATTTGCACTGCTTTACTAAAATCCTTGATTCGAGGTTCAATACAGTCCTCTCGGTGTTCTCTGGTTGCAGCAGTCAGGACTTAGACTTTGTAGTTGTTCTGTACTGTACACACGTGGACAAAATTGTTGGTACCCCTCAGTTAAAGAAGGAAAAACCCACAATTCTCACTGAAATCACTTGAAACTCACAAAAGTAACAATAAATAAAAATTTATTGAAAATTAAATAATCAAAATCAGCCGTCACTTTTGAATTGTTGATTAACATAATTATTTAAAAAAACAAACTAATGAAATAGGGCTGGACAAAAATGATGGTACCCATAACTTAATATTTTGTTGCACAACCTTTTGAGGCAATCACTGCAATTAAACGATTTCTGTATTTGTCAATGAGCGTTCTGCAGCTGTCAACAGGTATTTTGGCCCACTCCTCATGAGCAAACAGCTCCAGTTGTCTCAGGTTTGATGGGTGTCTTCTCCAAATGGCATGTTTCAGCTCCTTCCACATATGTTCAATGGGATTCAGATCTGGGCTCATAGAAGGCCACTTTAGAATAGTCCAACGCTTTTCTCTCAGCCATTCTTGGGTGTTTTTGGCTGTGTGTTTTGGATCGTTGTCCTGTTGGAAGACCCATGACCTGCGACTGAGACCAAGCTTTCTGACACTAGGCAGCACATTTCTCTCCAGAATGCCTTGATAGTCTTCAGATTTCATCGTACCTTGCACACTTTCAAGACACCCTGTGCCAGATGCAGCAAAGCAGCCCCAAAACATTACTGAGCCTCCTCCATGTTTCACCGTAGGGACAGTGTTCTTTTCTTCGTACGCTTGGTTTTTGAGTCTATGAACATAGAGTTGATGTGCCTTACCAAAAAGCTCCAGTTTGGTCTCATCTGTCTAAAGGACATTCTCCCAGAAGCTTTGTGGCTTGTCAACATGCATTTTTGCAAATTCCAGTCTGGCTTTTTTATGAGTTTTTTTCAGCAGTGGTGTCCTCCTTGGTCGTCTCCCATGAAGTCCACTTTGGCTCAAACAACGACGAATGGTGCGATCTGACACTGATGTACCTTGGCCTTGGAGTTCACCTTTAATTTCTTTGGAGGTTGCTCTGGGCTCTTTGGATACAATTCCAACGATCCGTCTCTTCAATTTGTCATCAATTTTCCTCTTGCGGCCACGTCCAGGGAGGTTGGCTACTGTCCCGTGGGTCTTGAACTTCTGAATAATATGAGCCACTGTTGTCACAGGAACTTCAAGCTGTTTAGAGATGGTCTTATAGCCTTTACCTTTAAGATGTTTGTCTATAATTTTTTTTCGGATGTCCTGGGACAATTCTCTCCTTCGCTTTCTGTTGTCCATGTTCAGTGTGGTACACACCTTTTCACCAAACAGCAGGGTGACTACTTGTCTCCCTTTAAATAGGCAGACTGACTGATTATGAGTTTGGAAACACCTGTGATGTCAATTAAATGACACACCTGAGTTAATCATGTCACTCTGGTCAAATAGTTTTCAATCTTTTATAGAGGTACCATCATTTTTGTCCAGGCCTGTTTCATTAGTTTGTTTTTATAAATAATTATGTTAATCAACAATTCAAAAGTAATGGCTGTTTTTGATTATTTAATTTTCAATACATTTTTATTTATTGTTACTTTTGTGAGTTTCAAGTGATTTCAGTGAGAATTGTGGGTTTTTCCTTCTTTAACTGAGGGGTACCAACAATTTTGTTCACGTGTGTAAGTTCTGGGGCGGCAAGTTCTGGGGCAGTGGAGCAGGTTGTCCACCGATTGCACGTTGTACTTATTATAAGACCGCCAGTAACTGAAATACAGCCTTGGAAAAAATGATTACCGTAGACTACCCCGGTTTTATTTAATTTCTTTTTAATTTTAATGCCTGGTACGACTAAAGGTATATTACCTGAAGATTGCAATGAACATGACACAAAATGCAGCTGATTACAAAATAATTGATGTCCTATTTGACATGCTTAAGCTTAATTGTATTTCCAGAGCATATAAGGGGCCATTTCATGTCATAAGCAGCACTGCACATGCAAAGGCCTAGAGTGGTTTCCTGCTGACATTCAAGCCGTAGCACATCTCAGAAGTTGTCAGCTCTCACATAATGCCTAAAACAAAAGAATTATGTGAAGCCACAAAGGCAGCCATCTTGGCACTGCTGGAGATTGGCATGAGTGACAGACAGCTAGCGAAAAAACTGAAAATCTCCAAGACAGCCGTTCATTACAGCAAGAATAATCAAGCCCAACGTGGTACTACCAAATTGCTAGCTAGGCAGGAAACTTCTTTCTATCCCACCAGATGACTGTCACTCATCTGTTCCTGTGTCAAGAATTATCATCAGACCTCCAGGGACCTTAACCAAACACTGGCTGAAAATGAAAGCAAACGCAGATAAATGATCAAAATGAAACTAAAGTAAAAGAGAACTGAAAAGGACTTGACCTGAATGTCTGCAGATTTATGCCCCCAGCAGCCCTTTTAACTATTAAATGTGGAGGGTTTTCTTTCCCCTAAATTGTGTGGTTTTACCT
Source organism: Acanthochromis polyacanthus (assembly GCF_021347895.1). Lineage (NCBI taxonomy): Eukaryota > Metazoa > Chordata > Actinopteri > Pomacentridae > Acanthochromis > Acanthochromis polyacanthus. The sequence continues at coordinate 7,140,867 of NC_067128.1, forward strand.
ACCAGAGGGTTGAGTAGGTCTCTACTGGAAATGGAAATGTATTGGAAAATAGTGGAAGAAGTTCTGAAAACAGTTTGCATCAATCTTTTAGAGTTATAACAACTACTGATAAAATTATTTTAAACCAACAAACAACAGTGAATTAGCGTTTCCTTTATATTCCAAGGTATTTTTTAATTCCAACCTATGTAATGATTGGTAGCAGCTTTTAATTTTATTACTTTAAAATTAAGTTGTTCCAGGTAGTATTTCCACATTATTAAACTTATTTTTGAAGTGTTTTCTATTTAATTACCATAATTATGAACTGGTAAATTAAGAGGGTTCAGTTACATTTTCTTCAGCCATTTTTGCTTTTCTAGTAGACTAATAAATTCATGCAATCATAACCACAATACAGCTTGATAAACATTTAGTTTTTTCCCTTTTGATCTGCTGTTGTGCATGTAAATACACAGTACAGGGGGTGCTTGACTTACGTTGGAGTTCCGTTTCTATGGTGTGATTTTCGCCGTAAGTCGAAACTCCGGTGAAAACGTAAACCTAACCTTTACATGCATCATGATATCGATCAAAAGCCATCTCATAGTGCAACGTGACTACTGTACATGCAGTATTTGTCCACTTCACACGCCAACTGCTTGCACTGAATCAGCTCCAACGTAATAGCAAAATGTTAAACCAAGGACTGCCCGTTATCAGTTCCGACGCAACGACGAAACAACGTAAGTCAATGACATTGTAAACCGAGGACGTCCTGTAATTGAATATTAAAAACAATGACAACAATACTGAGTTTAAATTACACAAAATATCAAGTTGAGTATTTACCAATACTATTACATCAAGTAAGCTCATCCAGATTATGTGTAAAATTTGAGAATGTTTTCTAAATCAGTACATTCATTCATTATTTCACCTTGGAACCATGCATTTAAGTGATTGGTGGAAATAGATTCCCTGAATCACTTTTTATAGTGTACTGTATATATATATATATATATATATATATATATATATATATATATATATATATATATATATATATATATATATATAAATATATAAATAAACAGACTGTTTATCATTTAGGTCAAACCACAGTATAATACAGTATTTGCCATTTTAAATCAAATCAAACCCTTTAGATGTAGAGGAAGGCGTCCCACAAGGAACAATGTTGGGTCTCCTGCCATTTGGTTTACAAACTAATCTGCTAGTTTGTTGTGATTTCTAGTACTACTACCATTACGGCTATGATACTATCAAATTAAATCAATTTTGTAGTTACTGTGAAGCATGAATTACTGCATTTATTAGTGTTAAAAACTTTCCACACATAGCGACATCTGGAGATCAATGTTATGTCCTTTTAATGCAGTGGTCTAAAATTAGAGTTTCCTAATATATTTTTTTCTTTATAGTCTGACAGTAACAGTTTATCCATTCAAAAGCAGTTTTTGCTTGTAATTAGGCAACCTTCTGTGTTAAACAACACAAACACATTAACAAGCAGAGGATTTAAGACAGAATTTGCACTGAGGATCGAAAAGGGTTTGCTCAATTTGTCCTTTTCCTCCGTCTCTTTGCCAGTGTTTGTTCCAGATGAGTGTGAAGTACAATAGCGCCCCCACTCCTCTGCCTCCATCATCACCTATCACTCCTCTCTGCACTAGCCAGTCATCCACAACAAGAGTTTATTTTTCCTCGTGAATGCATCCCTCCTTTCTTTCATACCAAGCAAACAGACCCTGTCCGTCTTTGTTCGATTAAGGATTCACTCCAAAAAAACCTTCGTTTTCTGGGATATTTCTGTTAGATTAATTGCTTATTTGAGGGGTATTTCTATTCCTGTGATTTTCAACAGTATCTCTTCTCACTCCAGACCCGTTCTCACGTCCTTGCGTCATCAATAGTTGTATTTTTAATGTTTTCTGTCTTCTTCCTCTCCCTTCTCTCCTTCTAGCATCTTGGCTGTTACCCTCCCCTCTCATCCCTCTATTTTCTCCCAATTGATGCCATCTGAGGTTGCAGGCCCAGGCCGCCGGAGCTGCAAATTTACCCAGCAGCACACGTCACTAACAGGGGAGTGCAGAGCGCCCAAAATAGCCCAAACAGCAATTGGTAAAAGGGGCCCCAAGTGGTAGTTACTAAGGACCGATTCTGACAACAAAATGAAGCTTTCCAGACATTATGTGAACACCCATCATTTAATGAGTCACCCACACAAACCCTGCTGCTTGATTTATCATGCGTTTCAGCCACTGAAAGTTCCTCGGATTTTGTTTTGAAACAATTATTCTGAGTGACATTTATTCAACTTTTACATAACCGTCCACAGCATGTGCTGTTTAGTAACAAGGGGACATTTGATGAGGGAAACCCAGGCTTCTATATGATGATCTTTTAAGACACTAAGCGCCGTGATGCAGCTAAAAGACATGAAAGGACCTTCTGAAAATGAGTCATGTGCCAGAACTCATCCCATCGATTAGCTTATTAAAAACTCCACCAACACAATGTTCTCAGCTGGGTCCTGCTGCATGGTTGGCATTGTGCAACAGAAGTGCTTCTCAAACATATTTTAAACGCCAAAAATGTACAAATTCAGGTCAGAAACATGTTTTTTGGTTGTAAGAAATAGGTCAGAATAGCTGAAATCCTGTACCTGTTGCCCTATTAATGCATGCATTGGTGCAGATTTCAGTGGGGTTGCGGGTGGTACATTATTCTGCAAGAATTTGGTGTTGTTCTATACATAAAAAGGCATTTTCATCTTAAATTAATGCGGAAAAAGCACAAACTGGTGTATATCTGTTCACCAGATTACAGGTGCTCAAAGTTTGTTGGGGCATGTCAAACTCAAAGCCCAAGTTTTTTGGGTGCAAAGATAATAAATTCTCTGCCTCTGTTGCAGCATCAATGCATTTATAGGGGACAGATTTCGGGAAGGATATATTTTATATACGATTCTACTTGAATTTGATGTTTTTTTTATACATAGAAATGTATTTCCATCTCAAAATAATGAAGAAAAAGTACAAATTGGTGCATAAAAATTAATTAAATTCATGAGATTACAGGAGCTCAAAGTTTTTTGAGGTATGCTTAATTTGTCAAAATCTATACCCATGTCTGCTAGTTTTCTTTACGCATGCAAAGACAGTCACAAATTCTCTGTCTCTGTTGCCGTATCAATGCATGCAAAGGGCGCAGATTTCAGGAGGTCATACATCATTCTGCATGAATTTGGCGGGTTACCGGTCATAGAAAATGCATTTCCATCATAAATGAATGCCGAAAAAGCACAAATTGGTTTATAAAAATTCACCAAACTGCCGGTGCTCAAGTTTTCTTTAGGCCTGTTTAATGTGTCAGAACCGGCGCCCATGTCTGCATGTTTTTTGCGTGCAAAAACAGCAGCAAATTCACTACGAAAAGGTGTCGCACAGCTCCAATCATTTCACCCTGTAACTTTATTGAATGAGATCCTTAGACGCTTGCATAATTGCGGGTTGTTGTTGCATAAGGGAAAAAGCCATGCAGTGTTTAATTAAAAGCAGCTAACAAAGGCAACATTCAAGGGTTTTCTTGTTTCACAGTACCGACTGCAATTCCTAGAATTTCAGCATTGTGGAAAAGCCTGTTTTATGAATTCCCGGGTATTGGGCTTGGAGCTGCAATAAAGGCATACAAGGCTCAGCAAGCCCTGCTCTGTTTTGTTCATGGCCAAAGTGTTAACCAGAGCAGATCAAAGGCTACACACAACTTCTCACAATTATTCACTTCGGTCATTTTTAACTAATTAACGGCTTTTGGGTTGTGAATCATGTCTAAAGCCGTTTTCCCAGTCAGCCCATTGAGTCGTCTATAAAATAGATTTGCAGATGCACATCAACAAACTATAAATCTGTTAGAGGACTCGTTTTGTGTTGTGATTGTTCTTGTTTACAGCATGCCTGCCGCAGACCTGACGGAAAACAGAACTCCAAGGGTGTCACCCGACATGACCCAGCTTCATACGCTGAGTAAATCCACTATTCGTAGAGCAATTAAATCATTACAGTTGAGTCCTTTATAATAGGTCTTCATTGCACCCATGGTGGGATATGTAAGAGCCAATTACACATGTTAAACAGATGAAACCATCACTTGAACACATAGTTCATGTGGACTTAATAATAGTCGGTTTACACAACAAATGCTCAAAGAGAGAGGATGGAGTAATAATTTCTGTGGGCAGTTCTGAAAGTGTTTCCAGGATTCTTATGGATGTTGCTTGTGGGATTATCTAATGAGCTGATTAGTTCACTCAGCAATAGGCTGGTTTGTTCCTCTTGCTGGGTTTGAAAAGGTGACGGCGTCATTAGAGGAGCTTCCACATATGGGCAGACGATGACTTTAAGCCCTCTATACTTTCCTTGATCCACAATTAAACCTCAACACATTTTTGTGCTTTCATTTAGTCACTGCAGAGTAGTTGCTAGTAGTTTTTTATTTTTTCCAGACCAGACTCTTTTATTGAAACCATGCTGGCTGGTCGCAGTTTCTTGGTATATTTTCAGCCAAATACTTGAGAAACTGACAAGTATTTGGATAGTATATATATGTATGCATATATAAAAGTAAAAAAATAAAAAAAGACTAACAGTAATTAAAAGGAGGTTTGATATATAAACAAATAACTAAATGAGCATTTGGATATTGTTATTTATTAGGCAAATGACAAACTGGAACAACTAAATAGTCCTGATTCACATATATTAATCAATCTTAATATTTTGGCCCTGGCAACAGTTTGTATTCTTGCTGCCATTGTTTTTCTGTTCTCTTTAACACCACTCTTTTGTTATTAAGCTCCAGATGGTTTCTAGCTGTTTCCAGAGACTTGCTTTGAATGAAACGTTTGTGCAATCTATTTTTGAATTCAATAAATCCCACATCTGTTCAAGAGGATTCAAGTCTGGACTTTGACTTGGACAGTCCATCAGTTCCAGGACTCCAGATTCATTTGTCTTAGTCCAGTCTCTGAACAGCTTTGAAGTATGACTGGATTCACTGTCTTTCTTAGTATTTGAACCCACGACCAATCAGGTTCAATCCAGAATAGATTCCATTATGCACCAAGATGTTGTGGTAGACCTTCTTGTTTTCACAAATGGAACCCCATAATGGAATCTCCATCTTGTTTCACTGTGGGTCAGTGCATCTAGCATCAAAACGTTCTCCAGCTCCTCTGTGGATGTAAACATGGCGATGTTGACAGAAGAATTCAAACTTGAACTCGCCCGCTCGGAGTACCTTCTTCCAGTCCAGTGTTTGTGCACCCTGGCAATTTTTTATTTATTTTTTTGCATTTTTGGATGTTTGCCGGCCTCAGTAATGGCTTCTTAGCAGCTGTTCTTCCCTTTAAGCCTAGTTCCTTCAGTTGTTTGCTCATGGTCATTGTGGAGACTTTCTCAAATTCAGTACCAGTCTTATTGAGTTCCCTGCGCTTCACCGTTTTGAACAGGAGTGAGGAATGTCAAACATTCTGAGGAGTCAGAAAATTATCAAAAATATACAACCACTAAAACTAAATTTTAAGCTCAGGAATGAAAGCAAATAACAGTAATTTGGCATCTCAATCAAAAAAATAATGATGAGCTTTGCTATTTTTTTTCTTTTTCTGCTAAAATTCATAGATAACAATAATAATTACATTTTAGTATTAAAGATATGACTTTGACCAAAGAGCTTGTACATGCTGATGGGTTGCCATTACAGAATCATCAAAAAATATTTTGGTAACCAGCTATACTGTTAATGTAGGGCAGCGGTGGCAAACACCTTACATTGGGTGGTGGTCTAAGGCAGTGGTTCTCAACCCTGTTCCTCAGGACCCACTGTCCTGCATGTTTTAGATGCGTCCCTGTTCCAACACACCTGATTCAAATGATCAGCTCGTTATCAGGCTTCTGCAGAGGCTTGATGATGAGCTGATCATTTGAATCAGGTGTGTTGGAGCAGGGACGCATCTAAAACATGCAGGACATGGGGTCCTGAGGAACAGGGTTGAGAACCACTGGTCTAAGGAATAAGCACGATATATATAACGATATATATATATATATATATACTGGTAGCAGCAATAATAATAATATAAAGGTAACTATAAGAGAGTTAAAGTGTAAATAAATGAATAAATGAATAATTTTAGTAGAATGTCAGTGACATACACACTTATAACTGTGCATATACTAATCATTCTTTTACACCACAGGATCGGAGGCCATATTCATCCATCCATCCAATCTCCAAGCAGTTTAGTCCATTTTGGGGTTACCACAGCAACAGAGGCAGAAGAGACACCCAGGCCTCCAGCAGCATCCTTTAGCTTCCTCCTGGGGAATCTCCAGCTGCTCCCTGGTCAGCTGGGTAATAGAATTAAGGTCCTGATAGGCAAGTCTCACCACTTGGCAGACATCTAGATAACACTCCCCAGCAGGTATTCCAGGCTAACAAGGTCCGACCCCAATATAAATGCATATGGGGAGCTGTATTACGAGCCGTAACTGCAATTTCAACTTTTAGACTCATGAGTGAAATATAATAAAGAACTGCCTTAGCCTAATCTGAACCTCAAAACCTGACAGTGTGTCTGAAAGGCCTATCTTTTATCTTTTAGCAAAAATAATTACAATCAGATTATTTTTAGTATTATTGTACTGAAGCATTTTTGTCTTGCTTCTTCCAGGCCTCAGTTGTATCTATCTGTCATGATATGCACATTTCCCTAGCAAGTGACAAATAAATCTTATCTTACACTATTTGCCCGAACCAGAAACTGTAAAAACAGAACACATTGACAGTCCTTGAACTAATCCTCTTTGACATGCTTTTTCATCAGAAAATCAAATCAAACCTTAAAATATTATATTACCTGTCTCATTTTAAAATTTGCCCCAAAAATATTGTTTTTAGAAACTAGATTTTGCAACAACAACAAAAAAAAAAATAGCCACATGACAAAAATTCTGTGATTTTTTTTTGACCAAACTGAGATCAACTGCAGACAAATATAAAAATGTAAATAGCTAAATATCTATACAGTTGATTCTCAGTTGTTTTTTTTTTTTAAATTAAAATGACAAGGAAAGGAATTTATCTCTCCTTTTCCATGTTTTGTTATGATTTATGACATTCTGACTGTTTCGTGCTGCACAGAAGGCATTCCTGAGATCTCTCTACTTCTAACTGTGCCGTTTCCATAGTGGTGCAAGACTTTGCGTTTACAGGAAGGAAAAATGTGACAGCAACAAAAAAAAACTGCATGGAGTTCAGAGGGTTTAAAGCTTATGTGACTTTGCCGTCAAATGACTTTAAAAAGTCTGCAGGTTATACGTCTACCCCATGAATAATTCATGCCGTTAGAATGTATATTACCGGGTAATACTTCCACTACATGGGTACATGTTAAGGACATCATGTTTGCATCAAAAACACGTTTGTCTCATTGTTTCCCAGTCTGGCTGTTTAAAAAAAAAAAAAAAAAAAAAAGGCAGATGGGTGGGATGTGTGTTCTAGGAGCATACATTTCCATACATTTCTATTCAGGATTCTTTACATGTGTGTCCCTTTTAGCCTAATATCTATAATGTAATTCCTCAAGGTGAGAACATCCTCATCAGGTGTTCAAACCACCCTCAGCTGACTTCTTTCACCATGAAGCAGCGGAAGATTTACTCTCTGCTTTTTCCAGTTCCTAAAGCTGATCCAAAGTGTAAAATCAGTCATAATGATCAAAGCTTTTTTAGCAGTTGTTGCTCGGAACACGTTAGGTGTGAAGGGAGCATGATACAAATTAGAATAGACCAGTACAGTTGTGATGTGATTTTGTATTATTTCTTTATTCTATTTTATTTCAGTTTATTATCACATTTATTTTGTCTTTGATTAATGCAAATCTTTACCAGAATTTAATCTATTTAGTTTTTTAATTTCATTTCTTTTAATTTAATTATATATTATTTATTTCATTTCATTTTATCATCATATTCTTTTGGGTTTTTTTATTGATGATGATTTTACTATTTTTTCATTTATTTTATCCCGACATTTATTTTTTTGCTGTGTACTGCTGGCTGCAAGATCACCTAGAACCTTATACACGTTGTAAATTTCAGTTTGTTTACAATATTTTTTCACCAAGCAACGCTTTAATTCCACTAAATCGAAAGAAAAAATATGTGCAACACTCTACAAGGATTTTGATTTAACATTCCATAAAATAAATCAAAGTAACACAATTATCCACATAGATTCCAATAGAGTTCATTATGACTGAATACATTTTCTAGTGATGAGTCAGAGGAGGTGAATCATACTTTCTAAGAAACACTCTCAGCAATCTAACGCTCGGCTGTACGCTGACAAATAATGAAACTGGAATTATCACAAGAGGTTTGCATTTGGAAGAAAATATTATGCTAAATGTAACAATGCATAAAGATAAAACTATAAGGAGCAGCTCCCATAGAATTATGAAACTGAACCTTACATCAGCTGGTCTTGGCTGTAATAATCCTGTTCAGTTCATGCAGATGTTCAGCCTGCAGAGACATTATTAAGATGATATCTTACTCGTACACTAGATGGTGTTGTATCTCCACAGAGCAGCACTGAACACACTGTTGCATTTTAACTGTACAACTACTGCAAATATGGCACATTTTAACATAGCTTACTGTATTTGTTGGTAGTGTTTAATGGGCCTTAAATGTGACTATAATGGTTTTGTGGCTCATGAAGTATTAATTTGTGTTTGTATTTGCTGTATGTGTGGTTAATACATTGTGAAAGTCCCGAGTTTTGATAAATTTTGAGTTTGATTTGCAGCTTAAATTTGAAAATATGAGTACACATTACACAGATTTTACTGACCCTGCATTGGCTGCCCATTAGGTTTAAGAGGGATTTTGAGATTTTGCTTGATGTGTGCTGCTAGTAATGAGACAGTGGAGTGTTTTCAGGTTGCACAGTTAACTTTAATTTACACCGTGAGAACCCTACCTTGTTTGATTCCAACTCTTCTTTTAATTCACTAAAAAAAAATAAAAAAATCAAGGACTGTCTTTTTAATGCCTATGTATATCCCTTTAAAATAGTGTTCTCTTACCTACATCATGTCAGTGTTTTATGATACATAAAGTGCTGCTGCAAAACTGTAATTTCTCTGAGGAGAACAAGCAAGAAAGCAAATTTTCTTGATATTTTGAGTCCACTTTTATTCTCAGTTGAGTTTTTCCAGGATGATTATTCTCGATGCTTCACTTGAGTCTTTTTTTTTTCCACTTTTAATTTGCTTTAATTTTCTAATATGGCTAAATTAAGTAAACTGGCCTATTGTTTTTGAGCGTTACTCAGGACCGGAGTGGGACTCATTTTCAGCCCTGGACTTTCATGCCTCAGACCGGCCCACTTTAGATCACAACCTCTTACTATTAAAATCATGCAATTCTAGCCTTGTCTTGTAATTCAGTGTCCATCCATCCATCCATCCTCTATACACCGTTTTATCCTCACTAGGGTCGCGGGAGCCTATCCCAGCTGACTCGGGTGAAGAAGCAAGAAGATCCCGGTTCAAATCCCGCCCTGGGCCTGGGATCTTTCTGCATGGAGTTTGCATGTTCTCCCTGTACATGTGTGGGTTTTCTCCGGGTACTCCGGCTTCCTCCCACGGTCCAAAAATATGCTGAGGTTAATTGATGACTCTAAATTGCCCGTAGGTGTGAATGCGAGTGTGATTGTCTGTATATGTAGCCCTGTGACAGACTGGCGACCTGTCCAGGGTGTCCCCTGCCTTCACCCGAGTCAGCTGGGATAGACTCCAGCACCCCCTGTGATCCTAGTGAGCATAAAGCGGTGTATAGAGAATGGATGGATGTTAAAGGGTTTAATGTGCACAAACATGCACCTGTACTGACTGCTGAAACATAGAACAAACCTCTTTTTCCAGCTATTTAATCACTGAGCTGTTCTGTGTATATTTGCAGATCTGTAGTTAAGAATCATAAGACTATTTTTGTGCTGCTTTGGCTTGGCAAGAAAAAAAAAGTTCCAGACTGTTCTCAGATTTTACCTTCAGTGATCTCAGGGTGAATTCTTTTGGTCTTATCTTTTGTTGGTGCCAGCAACTGTTTAACTTGGAGAAATCTAAGTTTAGTAATGTGAACAGTTGTCTGACAGATGGACTGGAAGCCCTGTGGTTTCCACTAACCCATATTCCCAGGGATGTTAAAGCTCCTTGAGTTGGGGACAAAAATGAGAAATGCGCTCCCTGCGAGTCTGAGATTGACATTTATTAAAACATTACTACCACTGCCACCAGAACTAAGCCTAAAAACACATTTTTGGGCCCTGGGCCTACGTTCATTCAGCCCTCATATGGCAAAAGTTCCTGTGTTTCGTAATGAGGCTGGGATCCAAGGCAAGATAAGGTAAGGCAACATAAGATTAACTGTATTGATCCCTGAGGGCCAGGCATGCCAGAGGGGAAATTGAGTCATTACAAGAGCAAAGCATGGAGGTGTAGAAGGGAGGACAGAGTGAAAGGGGCAACAAGTTGGTATATTGTGCAGGGAGAAGGCCCTGCAATCAACGTTCTTAAGTTCAAGCTCCCAACAAGTAAAAGCAGGGAAGAATGGTGAAGACCTGAAAGATCTCACCATTCTTGAGCCTCTCCGCAACTCTGGACGGTCATCCGGCTGATGTTCAGCTGTTTGGCTCTGTCAGACTTGTTGTGGCCAGCACAAAGGAGAGCGGATATCTCAACTCTTTTGACTTCCATCTTGATACAAGTTTACCGGAGAACAAATTTGTATTAATGACACCTGCCTATAAGGGAGAACTTTCAGTTTGTTTAATGGAATTTCCCACTCCGACATGTAAACGTCTCTAAAGATCATGAAACCGAGTGTAACAGAACTTTTGCAAAGCCTGGTAAAGTCTGGTCTCCAGAACTTCCTAAAAACTCCCAAAGTCTCTTCTGCTGCAGGTTGCTTTGTAGAACTGTTACAGAAAACCTCAATAAACCACATGGAGGGGCCTCAAGACAGTCATCTAAATGAAACCATACAAAACCAAACACTAAAGTCTCCTGCAGCCTACCAGAGAAGCTCTTTAAACAGAGAATCAGGACAGGAACTGTTACCTTCTGGACAACCAACGTTGGTTCACAAACAAGAACACAGAATGTGTCTGACCAAAAACCTCTAAAGACTCACCACAGTCAAGATAAAGACGCAACTCAGCTGCACCAAATCAACTAATCACTGCACACATTAGCACCATGTGCTAACTGTGGCTAAAGAACCAGATTTACCAAGACAACTATCCAGTACAAAGCCCTGAAACACATTAAAGACTACTTTACTGCTTGAAACTGCAAGCCAGCGCCTAAAGAACAAACTAAAGCAACAGAGCCAAACCTGGTTCAGTGGTGAAGAGAAGCAGAGGAAATGTTTGACTGCAGCCAAATAATGCATCAAGACACTGAGCTGCTCAGGTGTTGCTGATAACACCAAGCAGCCACCTGGACAGCCAATAGGAACACAGCTTACTGGAAGTCCAGAGGGCTGGCTTAGTGAAGTAAATTTAGTTTAAAGTTGAAATGTGCTGTACTGCAGGACTACAGTACAGTCACTTCATTCACTTGCATATTTAGAATTCAGGCGTGAGAATCTGTACGCCTCGACATTTGGCGCTTTCCCCTTCTGACATCATGCTTCATATACAGTACGCATTTAATATTCATAACTACAGTACAGTCATGTGATGCTGTGCTGTTTGACCTCCATCTGGCTGCAGTGGGAACAAAATGATGAATTGCGGGAACTCAGTTTGATTTACATTATTTGATAATTTGCATTTATAATTTGCAAAATGATGGAAAAAGCAACACACATGGAGGGAAGCTCTACAGATGTGACAATGCTTGTTTATTTACATCACCTTTATTATAGAAGGCACAGTGAGCATTACCATCATAATGATGCAAATAAATTACAACAAATATTCATGTTCGAATCCCACAACCAACCACTGCATCCAAATTAGCAGCATTCAATACGTGTGGTCTATTCTCAGACAAAAAAAGAAAATAATATTGCAAATATGTATGAGAATGATGAAGAAACAACCCAATAAGTTCCGTAGTGAATAAATACGCTTCGTGTTGTAATAACAGTCGATTTGCTTCATCTTGTAGCAACTTTTTCATCATGTGCAGTAACATGCACGATATAATTCCTACTTTTAATGCAATTTTACTAATAAATAATCAAGTTCAGCAGGGCTTAGAATAATAAAATTTATTTATATTGAAGTCAGATTGTTCAGCTGGAACATTCTGAGGACCTGGACGGGTAATATTCTCGCTAAACTGTGAGTATTGCAGCATATTCTCGGCTGAAGGCCTTAAAACGGTCCTGAATATTAAACTTTAAGCCTCCTCTAGTCTGAAATATGTTGAGGTTACTCGGTGCACTGCTCTTCTACAGTCTTACAGTCTGTTATATGTCATAAAAATATGTAACAAGCTAGTCTGGGAGGCCATCTAGTGGTGAGACAATCTCTGTGCCAACCAATACTGACAATGTTCCCTGATGTGTATAGAATAATTCCCCATCGACCTGATTACTGCATGTATGTATTAAATGTAACACTCCAATGATACTGTTGAAGCACTCATTTGGTGAAAATACTGCAATGCAATTAAAAAATGCAAAATGAAAAAAAAAACACAGAAGAGATGTAATAAGTGACTGGAGGTAGTTGACTCTATTCCATCCCTACAGGCGGGTCGACGCCTTCAGGACCGGCTCGGAGGAAACCGGTGAGGACCTCGTATGTAAAAAACACCACCATGTTCACAGGAAACGCTCGCAGGCAGTTGATTCCCAAACTCCTGAAGAAAACGCCGGCTCCTTCGACTCTCGCCGTCTCAGTGACGCAGTGCAAAAAGCCTTTATATCGCTTCTTTTCTCGCGCTCCGTCCATCTGCAGACGGGCTTTGATCACGTCCATCGGCGTTCCGATAGTCCAGCCTGCCATCCCTGCTATTCCACCAGCCAGCATCACCGCGCTCCAGTCTGGGGAGGAAGAAATTTATGTTTTAATAATCAAGGAATTTGCATCATAAGAGCCTTTTATATGCGCACTCCTCTGTTTATCTAAATATGTTGGCCTTGAGTTTACCCTAAAAGTCGTGACAACACTGAGTTGGAGTTACATTTCTGTCACTTTCAAAATGGCACATGTCTGAACTGAGTGCAGTCACATTGTTTGATTTTTTTTCTTAATTAATTGCTAAGTTAAAGTGTCAAGAAAGTACGAATTCGTCAATCAGCGTTTCCCAAAGGCCAAGATGACAAATGCTTTCTTTGGTCAAATGGATAAAATTTTCTACTAATTTAAACCTATTAATCGATGATATAAATTGTTGTGTTTAACATAATACTTGACAAATAATTAAATAATCATTGTAGGTTTTAAGATCCTTGAGTCCTGAGCTCCATCACAGCTGTCTGGATATTTTTATTTTCCTGCAGTTTTAGGTAGTAATTTTCACTGCTTAGGAAATCATAAATACACCAGACGGTTCGTTATTTGGACAGTTTGACAAGCTGACATTAGTTTAGATTGAATCTTTAGTTTAGCAGTGCGTTATTATGGATTATACATCACTGGATGTTCTGTCAAATCTCGTGTTTTTCACAAATATGTTGCTGTGTCTTCATCACTGTTCTTGGGTACGTCTAAATGAAGCCTGACAAATATTAACATGTTAACAAACTGACCCAAGTCTGAATATCAGAATCTTGTTACTTAACCCGATTGACAATACAGCAATGTTACATCAAATGTCAGTAATGGACTTTAAAGGACATGAGTTTTGATCACCTCAGTTGCTCTATGAAACATTCCATGCTAACCTTAAAAGTCTGAGTAAGTTAACAGCTTATGCAACAGGACAGCACTTCAGGCGACAAAGTGGTGTCTTCCTCATTCTTCACTCACCTGATGGTTTCCTGCTGCCGCCTGTCAACCACTCACAGATGGTTGCATAAGTGAGGAAGTATGTTGCATACGACGGTCCATCTCGGAGCATGAGCGGCAGAGCTCCTCTGTAGAGCCCCGTGAAGCCCTCCTCCCGGATGATGCTCAGCAGGCAGTGAACAGGTCCGCGGTACTTCGGTTTGGCCAAGCTGCTTCCTCCTCGCTTGGACTCAGTCTGACACTGCAGGCGGACTTTCACGATGTCACCTGGAGCCATCACTGATATCTGGTAGAGAAAGATACAGAGAAACTCAGCAGAAACTCAGGAGCTGGTATCTCAGAACAAACAAAGCGCACGTGGGAATAAAAAGATACTGTTGGTGTGTTTTACTGGAGGTGAAGTATCCAAACATACACATGACTGAGGCACATTATGCAACAATTTTCAGCCGTTTTTTTGCCGTCTCCCGTTACCTGAGCGACACCACCTGCCAGTCCGGACAGAAACACGTCCAGTTTGGTGTTTGAACCCCCACCGGCTCCCCTCGCCTGGCTCAGACATTGCAGGCAGTTCCTGTATGTGCCAAACACCACCGAAGAAGTCATGGTGACGGTGGCAAGAGGCAGGAACATGCCTTTAAAGAAGCCATGGACCTAATGGCACGGAAGAGTGAAAGAAAACACATATGAAGTAACGAACAAAGCAGACAAAAAACTACTGTATGTGCGCTGTGTATCCTGTTCCTCATCTGTCATTTCATTCTAAACGGAAAATCAGTTTAAAGGCTCCACTCTCGGGAAAATTCATCTTTTAACCTTGTAGTTACGGTGTTTTTTATTTGCTAGCAGGCAGAAAATGAGCAAAATAAGCACGCACATCTAAAAGCAGTTAAATCTGCAGTCAGACTGTTCAATCAAACTGGCTCCCAGGAGTTAAGTTTACCCACCAACTGTGCAATAATAATGTAAATAAGACAAACACCAGGTGCATTATCACAGACAATACCTCCTTAGAGTGCAACAGAATAGCATGACCATATTCTTATTTTTGACAGACCTGTTCAAGCCTGTTTTTAATTGCATTATCCATTTTGTGACTATCAGGACGCTTTGCAAACACGCAGTGTTGCTTTTTTCCTCCTTTTAACAACTTCTGACAAACACCTGTGAGCAGCTTTACTCACCCCCTCGTTAGAAAATGTGGTCACCACACACTGATACACTCCCGTGAACTGTTTCTGGGTCTGGATTCTGACCTGGAAATGTTAAAAATAATGTAAAAAATGATGTCTCTTGAGTTTGTTTCAGACAAATGCTAATTCCTGTACCTTCACAGTGTCCAGCGGGTAGCCCACCGCCACTCCACATGCTCCTGTGTGTTTGCAGAGAGACACAACAGACTCACAACAAAGTTCAAAGTTACTGCCTTCAACTGCAGAACATCTAATCTGACAGTGAGATGGAAGTCAGAATTTATTTCTTTGCTGTTTCACGTAATTTAAAACACAGAACCTTGACAGACAAGCAAATGCTTTTTAGCTTCTCAGGTGTACATGGAGCTTTAAAATAGTTATGGTCACAAACATTTCAGGTGTGTGAACCTGTTAGGACAGAAGACGAATGCTGTTTGCTCTGCTATTACAGAGGACATCTGTTGTAATATTTTAACTCCATTTCTGTGTATATCCCTTTAAATCTTTCTCCATGGATGACTTACAATAAGACAATTACTTTTTTTTATTGCATATTTTATAAAGTTTTATGCTTAAATATGCAAACGAGGTGTGCCGTGTTCAAAAATGCACCAATTTACATTCATTTCAAGAGCAGAAAAATAATTTACTGTGACATTAATTTCCAAACCACAAATCTAAACTAATCAAAATCCATCTTCAAAATCCTACTTCCATTTTTATGACATTACATAGAGCTGACATTGGATATCTCTTTTCTTACATTAATAAATCAGAAAACACTGTCGTGAACCAGAAAGGGTCTATTTTCTACATGCTTTTATGAATAAAATGTTCTATAAATCAAGCTGTGAATTATGCATAGACTGTATGGAATTATGTATGAACAAACCACTTTGCAAAAATCTTTTTTGACATTTTTCTTATAATCTACTACCTTAACAAGTAGATATCACTATTAAATTCATCCAGTTAATTACCTACAAAAAGAATTTTTTTTAAAATTATTGTAAAATTTCTTAAATTGTATTGAGAATATGAAAATGAGCCACGATCTCCTTAAATGTGTGCAGCAACATAAACACGTAATTGTGTGTATTTATTTCCATTAGTCTGAAATGAGTCGTGTTAAGCAATTTCCCTGTCGTGTCTCTGTTTAATCTGATCTTCTCATATGCTGGTATTTGTTCATCTCAGTGTGCACTTACAGTAGCTAGCTGTTTAGCACGCACACTAGCTAGCTGATGCTAACGTTACAATACAAATCGCACGGTTATTAGCATTAGCGGTTACCTGCGAATGATCCGGACACAAAATCCGCGATATGCATACTGTCACATGGAGCCTCTCCGCCTGCTTTCTGTCAACTATCCATTATGTGTCCAACCGGAGATGTCGGTCCGTAACCTTGATTCTGTTGCTGTTACATGACATGTGGTGCTGAGCGTCATCGCCTCGTCGGCTCAAAACACAGCTCCGACTTTACCCGAACATAGCCGAAAGGTCGTCTGTGTGTACTGTACGCCTTAAGGTCAAACACAAAGGGACAAAAATGTATTTTACCATGCACTGATGAAAAAAGTGCTTTCAAGACATTTCCATTGTTAGTATTGTAGAAATTAAACATTCAGAACGTACTTTTAAGTCAAGTAATTTATGCAGTATATCATATTTAAGCAAATGTTCACCTAAAGTGCTTTAAATAGAGATTAAAAAAATAGTGTTAGCATTTTACCAATGAAATTTAAATGTTAATATCGAGATTCTGTATAATAACATATATGTATTTTTGTAAATTTGCCCCATTTAATAAAGTAATAATGGTTAAGACAATACAAAATTGCTTATAATAAAAATATACCAGGCTAATTAAAACATGAAAGTTGACATTTATTTCCTACATAAATTAAATTGACTAATCTAAATATTATACTTAAGACCCTACAATGACATATAAAATGCAAAAACATTTGCCTGACAAAATCAGATACTGAAGTAAAGATCCTAGAGTAATATTTTTATACACATTTATTAAACTAATTTAAACATTAAGGTCAAGACATTGCAACACTATGCAGAATACTGATATAACCGACTGCATTAAATATTAAGGTCAAGACTGTGTAATATTATTTATCATTTAGATTTTCTTGAATAGATTCAGTTTTAAAGGTTAAGACACTGCAATATGATGCATTGTACAAATTAATCAGACCAAATTACCTATTAAGATTGAAACTCTACACCATTATACATAATTTACATATAATTGTTGGTGTTTTGAAATTTAGCTTACAACCCTACAATACTATATTTTACCTAAATATTCCTGATGAATGTAAATATTTCATTAAGAGACTGTAAAATTGTATATTATATAAATATTACATAATGTCGATAATTGAGTTAAATGTTAAAGTTAAGGTTATATAATATCATTTATTATACCAATTCAAGTCAAAAACTCTACAATATTATATGTAAATTATCCTGACTAACTTAAATGATAAGATTTAGAAACCTACAGTGTTACACACTCTCAAATTACCTAACTAATTTGAAAATTAAGGTTAATACAATATGAAATTATACATTAAAAGAACAACAAATTCAAAGATTCTATTTCAGTGATCATATTATCACGTTAACAATGTATTTCACTTCACTTTTACAATTTGCATCTGTTGATTTCAGTTATAATACATATCTTTCAAGGCTGTTTTCTCAAAATTAGTTTTTTCCCTCTTGTACTCCCTGTTGTGTTCTGTTCTTTGTTATGTAATTTTATTGTGTTGTTAATAAAGATAGTCAAAAAAAGGAAGCCCGATGAATTCCGAAGATGACGTGTTCGCGAGGCGTCGGCGTGAAGCCTCCACTCTGATTGGCCAGATGCTCCGGAGGCCGGTATAAGATCCGCCCCTTCCCCGTTACTTCCCGTGACGCCAGCAGCTCTCCACAGAATTAAGAAACGTCCATGATATCGGCGGCGGAAAGGCACCGACTGTAAACACCACGACAGTACATGAGGGCGTGTAGGTCAGCGGGAGAGAGTCACGGGGCACAGAAGTAGCTACGCAACCAGCAAAGAGAAAATAAATCCGTCAGAAAGCAAAACCGTAGAGCGGGATGCGTTAGTAGCTAGCCGGTGCTTGCACACATATTAGCTAACGGAAAGTGACAACTAGTTTGTTAGCTTTAACATCAAGAGACGATTACTGTCCGCCGACCCACGAAATAAACGGGTTTTGAGGAAAACTACGTTTGACAGAGCCTGGCGTTAGATAATTAAATTGTATTCCTTTTTAAAAGTCCCTCAGTTCAGTGACGGTGAAGAGTGGTGATGGACTTCGTTGCAGGATGCATCGGAGGTAAGTCAGCAGCAGCTGCACTTAATTACTACCGCTTCACTAACTAAATGAGTGCTTAAACATTGCAGCTGTCACACAACCAGCTTAATTTGAGGTTTACTTACAACCTAGTTTAGCTGAGATCTACTGCTTTTCAAAAACCCAAACATTACTGGGAGCACCTTCCACTGAAATGTGATGCAACTCTATCACGAGATGATGAGAGCATTTTCCGAATTCCGCCGCAGGACGCAACAACAAAGCCCAATGCTGGGAATCCCAAACACAGCTGATTGTGCAGTGTTTGGCCTTATTACGCCACGCTGAAGTTAGCTTCCGATTTGGCAAATTACGGGAAACTTAACCTACAGTACTGATAGATAGATACTTTATTAATCCTGAGAGAAGTTAAAGTCTTCATCAGCTTACATATAACAACATAAATAACAAAAGACAGGCAGGTTAGTAACATTTAACATTAAAGTTTCGTATATATTCGTAAAACTCGCTGTACAATACCATAAAAGCACTTGTAATTTCAAAATCT
Organism: Acanthochromis polyacanthus; assembly: GCF_021347895.1. Taxonomy (NCBI): domain Eukaryota; kingdom Metazoa; phylum Chordata; class Actinopteri; family Pomacentridae; genus Acanthochromis; species Acanthochromis polyacanthus. The sequence goes on from NC_067128.1 coordinate 7,159,991, forward strand.
ATAGAAATAGTAAATGTAATTAAAATTCAATATACAATATTTACACATTTCAAGGCACAATGATTTAAAGAGAGATGATGGGTTGTACGAAAACGGTTGTATTAAGTTACCTAAGGTGTATAGACATTCAGTAATCACAATGGTTCAATGACTCGGGTATTTACTTGCCACTTTGAACTTCAATTTCACTAAGGCTTTCTCAGTGTCAGTCTGTCTGCCATTTATTTTCTCCATCACTCCAAGTTGTTTGGTCAATAAAATGTCAAAATTGTGAACTTTTGGTCTTGGACTGCTTTGATAAATAAAATTAAAACTACCAAAAACTTAAAAGTTGGTTTTCCACAGGTGCACACTGCAGTTTCTAACTCCTTTTCACAGCAAATAGCTCATGAAGTAGAGAATTATTACTTGGTATTGAAAGTTAGTTTTCCTTTCACTTTACCCTTAACTAGTGAAAGGAAAAGTAACTTCAGTGTCTTGTCATCATGAAGTAAAAGTCATCATTTTAAGTGCTTGGAAAGTGTTCTATGCAGACTTTTTGTGACTGTTTTATAGTTACACATAAACTGTGACTTAAAAATTAATGTGGCACCCATAATTTTAAGTGTAACTGAATGTGTTTAAGGTTTATGTAGTTAAGAAATGTGTCTGTGCTGCAGAGAAGTGCTAGCTCACGAAGGATGCTGCAACCTTATGCATGTCACTGGTGTTGCTTTACACTGGTCAGAATCGAAAGCGTGCAAACCAGGCTCACAGGATGGTTTGGCTGTTTAAAGTTTCCCCCTCGCTCCATACACGGAGGGCTCGAACCAGCACACACCCCTTCACAGACCAATCCTCTGCTCCCTTTATTTACAGTGACTGACCAAGTGATTTCCCACCTTCAGGGAACCATCCACAGTCAATGGGAAGCTGCTTGGCACAATTCAGGAACGGCCTAGTTTGCATTTAGCTCAAAACTCCAGTTTGGAGCGAGCGTAAACACACACGGCCACATATATTAAGATTGATGTACGCATATTCAACAGGTGTCTTCCTAACACTGATGCAACACCATCCTCAGCTTGTTATTCCTCCTCTCAGATCACCAGCGTTCTGAGGTCAATGACCGCTCGTCATTGTGTCAAACACGCCCGCTTGTGTTCTTTTCCTGGCTTACAGCCGGGACTCTCCGCTGATTGGCTCCTTTTTACAAATAGGTCATGTGACATGGCAGGTTCTTATGTAGGATTAGCTGGCTGTGTTTGTTTACTGTGGTGAGACAGGTGGTTCAATGACTTCCAAGTCTGTTTTTCTAGCATCATCTTTATTGATATTATTGCACTGGGTCTATCACACCTTTTAAAATACAAAACGGTAGAATTCTTTAATTGACAGCTGGAATAATAAATGATATAATCAAAAATGGAACCCTGAATTTAAAAATGAAAATAATGGTTATTTGATTGTAAACTTGTAAGAGTTATTTATTATTTTTTACTTATTCACAATTAAGATTAATCACATTCATAACTTCACTCACTGCTTTAGAAGTTACATAACATACAGATGTTGTTCTCATACAGGATTTTCCTGCTCATAGTGGGCAATTGAAGAAAGACTATGCATAACATTTATCATGATCGAGCCATATACAATAAAGTAAACAAGTTTGTGTTGCTATATTTGACAGAAATGTATTTTCTTGCTTTTCCTAGCCATTTGCCGAAACAAATGCTTGAGCAAATGACACCCCAATTTAGCAAAAGTGGGTAAAAATCTGAATTGCTATTTTCAGTTATCAATTTAATACTGGTGATTTTCCTTTGGTGCCAGCTACAACCTCTTTTATGGGCATCAAAAATCCCTCTTGTCGGGAAAAACCCTGCCTTTACAGTCAAAAATATGGATGCAATCCTCTCTGGTATTTCTAACCTTTAATCATAATATTGGTTTGTTTTAAATATGATTAATCAATTCTATAACTGCTTTCTGGTACTACAGCTGTAAGTGCAGAAGTGTTTGCTTTGATTAATCCAGCAAATGAGGCAAAAATCATCTAAAAATCCAATGTTGCCATTAATGCATGGTATGACGGAGGACAGGACAGAAGTTAGACTTGTTTTCTGGGCTGCAGGGAATTGTTCAAGTGCTAAATTCCTTTGTTAGTTTGAAAAGCTATTATCGGAACATTTTTCTCAACACAGACACGGGTGAGAAACCCAAATTGGCAACAAAACACTGGCATGAGCAAGTTATGTAACAGTCAAAGGCGTGCTAAAGAAAGTTTTAGAGGGTGTTGACGCGAACAGAGTTGGCTCTGGATCAGACCGTTTCCCTGGAGGAAATGGCAGCAGACTATCTGTAAAATTACACAACAGCAGCAAGAGGTAATGTGGCCAAATCCTGTGAGCATAAAGCAAGTAGCGAGTCATACGTTTGATGCATAAATCCTAAATATGATTTGCTGGGTATAACAAGCGACATTTAGTATAAGACACTTGTAATTGAGAAGGGACAAAAAGCGGTTGGATTGAAATTCAAGTGATTAATTATTAATCGTTGGTTTCTTTGTTTCCAGGTGCTGCTGGAGTCTTGGTTGGACACCCATTTGACACAGTAAAGGTCAGTAATTTATAGGCCTTTATTAGCAATGCTCCGGTCAGTGCACGTGTTAGGGGAAAAAAAATCTGAACTAGTATTTTTAATTTATCTTTTGTGCAAAAAAACCTCACTTAAAAAAAATAATTGTATTACCTTAATGCTTATTCCTGTGTTTGTTTTCATCTATGTAACATTGCTTTAAACATTACTTTTTCTTTTGTTTTCTCTTGTTTAACTGATGGCTATCTTCTCTTCCAGGTGCGACTGCAGGTTCAGAGTGTGGATAAACCTCTGTACCGTGGGACGTTCCACTGCTTCCAGTCCATCATTCGACAGGAGTCGGTATGTGGACCACCTTTAAAGAGACTACCATTGAAAAGTTTACGGTCACTTAGAAATGTCCTTATTTTTGAAAGAAAAACAGTTCTTTTTAATGAGGATGACATTAGATTAATCAGAAACACGGTTTAGACATTGCTAATGTCATAATGACTGTTCTCGCTGAAAATGGTTGATCTCCATAGGGGTACAGAGGAACATTTCCAGCAGCCATCACTCCTGTGTTCTAATGCTACGTTGTGTTAGCTAATTACATTGAAAGGCTAATTGATGATTAGAAAACCCTTGTGCAATTATGTTAGCGCATGAATAAAAGTTAGTTTTCATGAAAAAACATGAAATTGACCTCAAACTTTTGAGTGGCAGTGTTTAGAATGCTAATCTAGACATGCAGTAATAACACTGAGAACTGGATATAATTTGCTTAGGTGTGAAGGTTTTCCTATCTAAGGAGTGGGCTTGAAAGGAGTCAAGTTTTGCTTCTTCAAGTGGTTTTTTTGCTGTATGTCCTCTACCTTTTGTAGGCTGCAACAATATGAGTCTGACAACCGGATGTAACCTTTAATCAGCAGGTTTGACTGTTTTAAAGGTAAAATTGAAGATATCAGCTGTGTAAGTTTAAGTAGTTACACTGCGACTGGTCAGAATTATTATTCTAGATATCAGTGAAAACTATCTGTAATTAGATTTTGGCTCCAGTTTGCAATGTCTTCAACATCCCTCGGACTTGTTCAAACTTAATTTAAAATATTCCTTCTATTGAGGAGAAGGAAAAGTATCTTGAATTAAAAATGACTCATCAAAAGTTAAACTGCTGATATCTGAAATTGGATTTACAGCAAGTCATAATTCAACTGCAGATATCAGCAGTTTAAAAAAGACTGACGATATCTGCAATGTTCCTGTTGATTAGGAAGAACTGAATTGCGGAGATCTGCAACACGTGTCCAGTCGAGTTGACAAATGTGAAACCATCCTGCCACAGTGAAGCTGCTGCTCACGATGACACCGATGTGATGCTTATGTCTGACAGTCTATCTTTAGCGAGGTCCAGCTTTTTATTGCTGAACCCAGATAGCTGTTGTGGGGTTCCGCTAAAAGTCATTGAGGGCGAAGAGACATGAGACGTTCTTGGTCTTATGACTGAATGAGTCACTTCAGTCGGAGGGGGGACACAGTTTTATTTATAGTAGCTGGTGGTTCTAACGCCATGTTCCGGGAAAACCTGCAAATTATGATCATAATGAAGTAGGATTAAACCTTTTAATAAAGGTTCCATTTGAATAACGATGAGTTTGTAAGTATTTGAAGTTTGGTAATTAGATGGCAAATAAAAGAAGACGAGTAGTTTATTCTAAAATTTCTGACTTTTGAGACATGCGATTAGAGGTTTTTGTGTATTGAATTCTCTAAACATTAAATGGTATCTGAGCAGTTTGTGCTCCTGCAACATTAAGTTGGGAGAATTCAAATCTTTTATACAGTGAGTCATTTTAAATGCAATAAATAGTTTTTAAAAATGCTAAAAGTTGCAATTCCTTAAGAAATGATTTCACAAAAATTGTCTGTAATCATTTCCAATATTTTCTGAAGTACATAACAGTGTTGCCAGAACTGGGAAAATTATTTGATCTATAGACTATATTTTCTAACCTACATTGTTGATTTTAAAAATTTTTTTTTTTTGCCATCCTCTCATCTCTGCTTTGTGCGTACAGTCTGCAGTTCAGCCTAGTGTAGCCAAAAAGTCCCTGAATTTTTATCACTTGCCTGTCAGTCTGTCACTCAAGGTTTCTTAGTTGCACTAAGGAAGGCAGTTAATTTATTTAGTGTTTTTTTTTTTTTTTTTTTACAGAACCTGGTTAGTACAAAGTTATTTTTTGTCTAATCTTTAAAGGAGATGTGCTGAATGACAATGGGATTTCTGTAGTTTTTTTTTTTTTTTTTTTTTTTTTAATTTAGAGAAGCTGCTTTTCACACATGCTGGTGGGTTTTGGTTTTTAGAGAGTCAAAGGGATGGTGAAAACTGAAGTGCTGGGGACTTCATTACATAGTGACATGTTACTTAATGGCCCTGGGATAGACTCCAGTCCCTTAATCTCATCTCTCTCATTCTTGTTGCAGGTGTTTGGTTTGTATAAAGGTATTGGGTCCCCCATGATGGGCCTTACGTTCATCAATGCCATAGTGTTTGGTGTCCAGGGAAACACCATGCGACTGCTGGCACATGACACTCCCATGAACCAGTTCCTGGCTGGTGCAGCAGCCGGTGCCATCCAGTGTGTCATCTGCTGCCCCATGGAGCTGGCAAAAACCCGGATGCAAATGCAGGGCACAGGAGAGAAGAAGTCTTCAAGGAAGTTGTACAAGAACTCCTTGGACTGCCTGGCACGCATCTACAACCGTGAGGGTCTGCGGGGTGTAAACAGAGGCATGGTTACTACCCTGATCCGCGAGACGCCCGGCTTCGGAGTGTATTTCCTGGCTTATGATGTGCTGACGCGGAGCCTTGGGTGCGAGCCCGACGACCGCTACATGATCCCCAAACTGCTGTTTGCTGGAGGCATGGCTGGTATCGCCTCCTGGCTCTCCACCTACCCCGTAGACGTGATCAAGTCACGCCTCCAAGCAGACGGAGTGGGTGGAGTGAATCAGTACAGCAGCATTGCTGACTGTGTGCGGCAGAGCGTCCAGAGAGAGGGCTACATGGTGTTCACACGAGGCCTCACCTCCACGCTGCTACGGGCCTTCCCTGTCAATGCAGCTACCTTCGCAACCGTCACCCTGGTCCTCATGTATGCCCGTGGGGTGGAGGAGGGGCCCAAAGACTGCGAGCCGGCACAGCCGAGCCACCACTCCCAGATACAGCAGCAGGCCCAGCCCTCCAGCCTGTGACGGCACCGAGGCCTCACCAGACTGGCCGCTTTACAAGAGCATGGAGAGACAAATGTACTTTTATTACTGTCTGACTCAGCTTCCCATCAGACCAGCCATTCCCAGCTTCGAGTCAATGATACCTGGTTTATATAAAGCACTTGTTTTTACTTTCATTTCAAAAAGGAGAAAAAAACCTATTTATTTTTAGCAGTGATTTAAGTTCTGTTTGCTCCTGAAGGTGCAGAGTTTTGAAAGGGATTACATTACCTCTAATGAGATGGAGATTTGTGATGGATTTTAACAGTAGCTTTTATTCTTAGGAAGATTTGGTGGAAGATCTAGACATAACTGAGCCACATGGCTGCTGTTGTGGCTGATTAGAGTACTATACAGAGTCGGCACGGAAACTTTTGCATATATCTTGAAACATGCAGTGTTTAACTGCATCTGTACATGCAAACAGATTTTATGCTTTTTGTTTTTTAACATATATTGCAAACCTTTTTCTTGCCTTACAATACAGTACTTTTATTTTGTTTAAGGACGAGCGTTTGTACCTGAACTGTATCCTCTGAAGAGTCAAGTGAGAACCAATGTAGCATGTGATAAGTGCGCACAACTTATCACTCCTGTCTGCTTACAAACCAAAAACCGTTGCAGCTATAATCTGATCATCACTGAAGCACTCTTAGTTGTCAGTTTGCGCTGTCGACAGAACCCAAGTGGTCTGAAGGGCTCTCCGGGGGTTGAATGAAAAGTGTCCGTGTGAGTCAGGAATTCTGGATGGCGTTTTGTTTTCTGTCTTGTTTGGCGTGTTGTGTTCTACCAAATAATGTGACGTTTTACTGCTGTATTGAAGGCCGAGTCAGGCGGCGTTGTTGGTGTCCCATTTTATCTTATTTTTGTTATATTTACGTCTTGGATTTTTAATAAACTATCCCTGCGTGGCAAAATTTTGTTTCCTATCGGTACGTACTGCAGCTGTCCTCACAAAGTACGTACGGTTACATGCAGTATGCAAACCATGAACATACTGCTCGGTCATAATAATGCGCCTTAAGCTTCGACCATCTTTGCTCATGTGTCAGCCTGTGGAACGAAATGAGCCGTCGTCTGTCTTGAGCTTGTTTTTACTCGTGTGAGATGTTGTGGTGCATTTTCCGCTGCGCAGAGAATCCTAGTTCAGAACGACCTGAAAAGCATGTTGGCTTGCAAATTGCAAAATGGATCTGGCTCTGTTTTTGATATAGTAAATCTTTAATTTTTTTCACTATACAATAACAATAATTGTATGGTACTATGGATATTTGAATGCAAATAATATTTTGACTTATGATATTGAGTCATGAATGCATGCACCTTTTTGAAAGCTCTCCAGAAAAGGAGGGAAGCAGCAAACCAGTGTTTTCATTCACTCTGTTGCTGCAGACAGCCCGTGTCCCTCGGGGAGCCACTGAAAGATGATTTATTATAGTTTGAGATGATCTCTGAAGTGCATTCTGTTTGGAAAGAAATTCTATTTTCACTTATAGTATCTTGAGAAAATGCAAAGTAATTTAAACAAAGCAGTTACATGTTTAAAATGATCAGTGTTTGGATACTGGAAGAGTCCTGAAATGTTTGTTAAATGGTGCAAAATACAACCTCTTACTAGCTGATTGCACAAGATTTGTTACAGATTTTTGTGTGCCTGCTGTGTAATTTGATGGTCACATTCTCCTCAACTTCATGACTGTTTGTGTGCAAGAACAGCTGCTATACTTTACCTACTCTGGACTGGGGTTCGCATTAGATTTATTTATTCGGTTACTGTCCTAGCTCAGTGGCATAACAGTGTTGTAAATGAACATCTGCTTCCTGCGTGTGAGCTCCATATCAGAAGATTTCTTGTTTGTATTTATGCTTGAATGTTGCTGTAAAGAAATAATCAGATTTCCCGTCATCGAGCGCTGAAATGTGAGCACAATAGATGATCTGCTCCCCTGAAGGCTTCTCAGAGCTCCGTCTGAAGCCGTAAAAATGGTAATGAATCCAAGCACTGCTGTCATTTTGTGTGTGATAAATGAATTGCTGCTGGAGAGCGGGAAGTCGCAGCTGCACTCAAACTGGAAGTTTGTTGAATGTAACACACCTGCACAGGTGTTCTGTCCAAAACTCTCGAGTCGAAGGACAAAATGATTTCTGGTGATTCTGTTGTTTATATTTCAATACTTTGAAATGTTCAGTGCTGCTGGGAAACGTGGAAAATCTCCAGGTTGTGCTGTTGTACAATTGTGGGTGAAGAGGGTAAATGAAAGTGTAGAAGAGTGCAAAAGCATGATCGTTATCTCAGTTGCTTGTGTTTAAATTTAAATCCCACCTCTTAAACGGCGGCTGTTACATCTGGCTGTGAACTAGATCACATCTGAAACCCATCGGACAGCGAATATTTACTCCAGCTGATGTGAAAGATGCAATATGTACAGGATGTAACTGTAATGTGAAGTTTTGAAGTGATTGGTAACGTATACTGTATATTTATAGATCTACATATCTATTTTTCATTCTAAAGTATTTATGTAGTGTGGTTCCATGAATGTTTGAGCAGTTTTTAAAGTCTCTTTCTTTGGTCAGTTTGAGTTTGCTGTTGTACTGAAGAGAATTAAACAGACATATTTTTGTGTCATGCAGAGCCTATTTGTCTAGATTTGTCACTAAAGATCTGTACAAATGGGTAAATAAAAGCAATTCAAGCAGCTCTTTGTTGTTTGTCCTTCACATTTTAACAGGTTTTGTTAATTGGTGCCAAAAACTGCTCAATGAAAGATTTTGGCTGAATTTTGAGAAATTTCTGTATTTGAACAAAAACAATTAACAGCTGTGAAACTTGGCAAAGACAGGAAAAAATAGTAGCAAATCCAAATGATTGGAGGGCTCCACCAGGGGCCAGTTTCTAACTATTGACCCTTCTAAATGGGGGATAAGTGCCAAATTTCAAATGAGGATGGAATTGTGACTGAAACCACTTGTAAATTGATATATGAACATATCCATCTTTCCTATTTAAAATGCAGCCTTCCGTTGACATTTTGTTAGCTTTTGAGGCCTCTACATTCAGTAAAATTTGATATGTGGGCAAGTATTGCAAACCAAGGTTGCTATTTCTTTTCTATTTTGCAAAGAAAAATTGGTGATCTGGACCCACAAGAACTGACATGCACTGAGGTCTATACAGTGGGTACGGAAAGTATTCAGACCCCCTGAAATTTTTCACTCTGTGTCATTACAGCCATTTGCCAAAATCAAAAAAGTTCATTTTATTTCTCATTAATGTACACTCAGCACCCCATCTTGACAGAGAAAAACAAATGTAGAATTTTCTGCAAATTTATTAAAAAAAATAAGAAAAACTGAAATATCACATGGTCAGAAGTATTCAGACCCTGTGTTCAGTATTGAGTAGAAGCATCCTTTTCAGCTAGTACAGCCATGAGTCTTCTTGGGAATGACAAGTTCTTCACACCTGGATTTGGGGATCCTCTGCCATTCTTCCTTGCAGATCCTCTCCAGTTCTGTCAGGTTGGATGGTGAACGTTGGTGGACAGCCATTTTGAGGTCTGTCCAGAGATGCTCAATTAGGTTTAGGTCAGGGCTCTGGCTGGGCCAGTCAAGAACGGTCACAGAGTTGTTCTGAAGCCACTCCTTTGTTATTTCAGCTGTGTGCTTAGGGTCATTGTCCTGTTGAAAGGTGAACCTTCGGCCCAGTCTGAGGTCCTGAGCACTCTGGAAGAGGTTTTCCTCCAGGATATCTCTGTACTCGGCCGCATTCATCCTTCCTTCAATTGCAACCAGTCGTCCTGTCCCTGCAGCTGAAAAACCCCCCCACAACATGATGCTCCCACCACCATGTTTCACTGTAGGGATTGTATTGGGCAGGTGATGAGCAGTGCCTGGTTTTCTCCACACATACCGCTTAGAATTAACACCAGAAAGTTCAATCTTGGTCTCATCAGACCAGAAAACCTTATTTCTCATAGTCTGGGAGTCCTTCATGTGTTTTTTGGCAAACTATGTGTCTTGCACTGAGGAGAGGCTTCTGTCGGGCCACTCTGCCATAAAGCCCCGACTGGTGGAGGGCTGCAGTGATAGTTGACTTTGTGGAACTTTCTCCTATCTCCCGACTGCATCTCTGGAGCTCAGCCACAGTGATCTCTGGGTTCTTCTTTACCTCTCTCACCAAGGCTCATCTCCCACCATTGCTCAGTTTGGCTGGACGGCCAGGTCTAGGAAGAGTTGTGGTCGTCCCAAACTTCTTCCATTTGAGGATTATGGAGGCCACTGTGCGCTGAGGAACCTTGAGTGCTGCAGAAATTCTTTTGTAACCTTGGCCAGATCTGTGCCTTGCCACAATTCTGTCTCTGAGCTCCTTGGGCAGTTCCTTGGACCTCATAATTCTCATTTGCTCTGACATGCACTGTGAGCTGTAAGGTCTTATATAGACAGGTGTGTGCCTTTCCTAATCAAGTCCAATCAGTTTAATTAAACACAGCTGGACTCCAATAAAGAAGCAGAACCATCTCGAGGAGGATCAGAAGAAATGGACAGCATGTGAGTTAAATATGAATGTCGCTGCAAAGGGTCTGAATACTTCTGACCATGGGATATTTCAGTTTTTCTTTTTTTAATAAATTTTCAAAAAAATTCTACATTTCTGTTTTTTTCTGTCAAGAGGGGGTGCTGAGTGTACATTAATGAGAAATAAAGTGAACTTTTTGATTTGGGCAAATGGCTGCAATGACACAGAGTGAAAAATTTCAAGGGGTCTGAATACTTTCCAAACCCACTGTATACTGTTATATGTGCAAAATTACAAGTAACCTCCATGTTGTCTTTATGCTGAAATTTAATAACATGAGTGCCTTTTTTTGGCCTTGCAGAATATTCACATGTACTTGAAATGGGCACTGAACACAGAAACTGATGCTAATTCAACACACATCAGTCATAATTTCTCAGTGGATTTACATTTTCTGTATTTGCAGAAAGGAAATTCCCAAAAGCTCTTATTCATAGTTGTAGAAACTTGGATGTTGACAGAACATGCACTAGTGGCACTGACTTATACAGATCGATGCAAAGGTTTCGGACACTTCCTGGTCAAAATTTTTATTACTGCAAACCAAGTGAGTAAAAGAGCCGCTCATTTCCAAAATGAATAATGTCAAGGACTCTAGATTTCTTTGGTATTTTAAGTTGAATTTCTTTTATTTCCAAAATAATTAAAAAATTAAAGAGCCTAAAGCTAGAATTCGGTTACCTGCATGCTCAGTAACCTCATCTCTGCCAAGTATTTCAGCTGGTAAACACTTTATGCAGCAGCTCAGTCCAGTTCTGTCAGATTCTTGCTGCTCTGCTTTTTGAACTCTTTCCACAGGTTTTCTATGGTGTTAGGGACTATGAGGCCAAAACCTTCAGCTTGCACCTCTTGACTTCACCCATTGTGGATTTTGAGGTGTATTTATCCTGATGCTTCCGGAATATGCTGCTGTTTAATCGAATCCATTGTTCTCTCTACCAGTGAAATGTTCCTGATGCCACCAGCAGCCCAAAGCATGACACATCCACTCCCCTGTTGATCATTTGGTGAGGTGATTATTTTCATGAAATTCTGCTCTTCTGTTCTTCACACTTTGCTCTTTGCACCCAGAATGTTCTACTTTGACTTGATCAGCACTAAGGACTTGTTTCCAAAGTGTATCAGGCTTGTTCAGATGTTTGTTTGCAAACCTCATGCTGAATTTTCTGGCGAGGATGCAGAGAAACTTTTTGCTTGAAGGTCACATTTGCGCAGGTGCTTCTGCAAAGTAGAACAGAGCTTCACCACTCCAGAGCTCAATAAATCTTCTCTTGCAGTCAAAGTGAAGTTTTGAATTTACCTTTCGAGTGATCTTACAGGTAGTTCTTAGTCTTCCAGAATCAGCTTGGCCTCCATGTATTCTTGCCATTATCTGGTGTACCTTTTAATTTTTGTTACCTTTCCCAGCATTTCTGAGTCTTATAGCGTCATAAGTACAGGAGATAGACACATGAAGTTGCCAGTTCCCTAAAACAATGCATGAAAAGTCTAATTGTCACCTAAAAAACTGTATAAAGTGGTTAAATCACCATAAAGAATTAAGACAATTTCTGAGAACAAAAAGGAGTCCAAGCTTTTAGTAGCAAAGTGTACCTAATAAAGTGGCCAGTGAGTATATATTCTATGATAAAAAAGCATCAACATTTGCTTTTTTAAAAAATTTTCTCCCATCTCTCACACTGGAATTATGCATCTTATATCTCTTGTTATTTCAAGGTTTACTCATAAGAAAGCTCATGTTTTAAATCATTACTTTATTTCACTCAAAATGTCAAGTGAACTGCGGTCATATCAAATTATTGTATCGTTTTAATTGTACGATTAATCTGTTCCTAATGACTGAATAATCCAGTGATCTGTCACCTGCAAACAGGCTTTACTCTGCCACACAAAAGGCTTTAGGTTTAATCCATCTGTAGTCTGTTCTGTACAGTATTTAACAGACCTTAAGCTCCTTCAGGAAGCATCTTTCTGAACCTAAGGGTGCTTTCACACCTACACCTTTTGGTCCACTTAAAGCGGACTGGAGTCCGCAACACCTGCAAGTACGGTTCGTTTGGGCTGGTGTGAAAGCAGACCAGATGTTTTTGGTTCGGACTAAAGAAGCGGACCGAGACCACCTCTCGAAGGCGGTCTCGGTCCGCTTCTATGTGAACTCCAGTTCGGTTCGCTCCTGGTGAGAACACAAACCTGTCTCCATTCGGACCAGCTTGATGGTGCAGCAACCGTAGCAACCTGCACAGGTTGTGGAGCATCGCCCACTTTGAAAATCCACGTGTTGAAAATAGCAACATTGTAACAACTTTTGGGTCCAAACGAACCACTCTAACGGACTAACAGGTGTGAAAGCACCCTAAATCTGTGTCCTGAACATGCATGTTGCAACAATAATGAAAAGTGTTTAAGGTCAAGCCCACTGAGGATAAATAGATTCTAACTTCCAAATTTTGCTGTATTGTAAATTTCACACTATTTTCCAGTTATAATTTGTGACAAAATTTTATAGGATGAAACCATAAAGGATTTAATTCGTTTTGCCTGCTGGATGCCTCTGAATATCCTGATATGAGAAGAAAGTGTTAAAAAAAGCAACCTTAAATGCAGCTTTAAAAAAAGAAAAGAAAGTGACATTTCCCAGAAATCATTCTGAAATACAGTAAGAAGCTTTTGCTGGGGCTCTCTAGAGCTCAACTGAAATGCCATCTGTTGATCAGCAGTGGGAAGTGCAACAACATTTTAAAGAATCCCTTTCACTTTTCCGGCAGTTTTCTGATATAATTTTAATGATTTGCTGCTGCAGTAAAGATCTTCAACCCTGATCTATTTGAATGGTGGACAAAAGGGACTCATTTGAACTCTTGAGGATGCTTTGCCTACAATTTTAGTTTTATTTTTTTATGACAAAAGATTGTATTGGACAAAAGATCAACCTAAAAGAAATTCTAAAATATGTAAATATAAGTATGTATATAAGTAAGTACATTTACTCAAGTGCAATTTTGAGTTACTATCACTTCACTCTTCCTCGTACTTATTAGGCTTTTTACTTCACTTTAAAGCTTCTGTTACTGTATATTTTTTAGATCAATAATATAAAATATAATCAACAAATAATTTGGATGTAGTATTATAGATTAAAATAAAACTTTAGGGGAGAATTGCAGCTGCTATTTAGCAGGAAAAACTGTATAGATCACCTTTGCAAACTCCAGCATATTTATTTCTGATAATTTAGTAAAATGTAAATATTTGACTTTTAACCGAGTCTTACCACAGTGCATTAATGCTACAAGATCTGGGTTCATTGACTCATTCCATCAGTCTGTAAATATGGATTGAAACAATCTGTTCGCTTAAGAAATTAAGTTTACTTTATCATTAGATATTAAACAAATCCCAAATTTACTTGTAGCAGAATATTTAGATAGATAGATACATAGAAAGATTAAACCTTTATGAATCCCACAGCAGAGAAATTTACAGTTTACAGCAGCAAATAGAACATTTGAATCAGAAAAAGAGTGCAGCACACAATGCACACAGTGCATCCATCCATCCATCCTCTATACACTGCTTTATCCTCACTAGGGTCACAGGGGGTGCTGGAGTCTATCCCAGCTGACTCGGGCAAAGGCAGAGGACAGTCTGTCACAGGGCTACATATACAGACAAACAATCACACTCACTTTCACACCTACGGACAATTTAGAGTACTCAGTTAACCTCAGCATGTTTTTGGACTGTGGGAGGAAGCTGGAGTACCCGAAGAAAACCCACGCATGCACAGGGAGAACATGCAAACTCCATGCAGAAAGATCCCAGGCCCACCCCAGGATCTGAACCGGGGATGTTTTTGCTACAAGGCGAAAGTGCTAACCACTACACTACTGTGCAGCCCCACACAGTGAATATATATACTGTAGAAATAAAAATATTTTCTTTAGAAGAAGAAAAGAAAGCAGTATTTAAGCATAATTTCTATGAAATTGCACAGCATTTCTAAACCAGTATCCGTATTTTTACTTAAATAACAAATGTATTTCCTCCAGCTCTGTACACATGCGTTTGGTTTTACAAGCACATGCCATCATGTTTGTATTTATGACCCAGAGGTTTAATTGCTAAACCTGATTTCAAAATACAATGACTGAAAAGCTTGTATGCAATTTCAGTTTACAGAAAATACTGCTTTGCTGCAATCACACACAGTATTGCATCCGTTCTGTTGTCTTCAACGTTTGCTTTGTTACTTGTACTTCCTTCCTTTGGTGTTTCTGAAGCACCTTCCACTGAAGTGGCTGTGTGCAGCTACACCATTGAGTCCCCGGCAAGTAAAGAAAAATGGCTTTTGAATAACCACTACAACAACATAATGACAAAAGTGTATTTAGAGAGCTCTACTCAAAGTACAGGTTACAAAGTGCTTCATGAGAGCAGTAAAATAGCATAAAACATGGCCTAAAATCATCAGGATTTAAGAGAAGATGGACAAAAACACAATTCAGTGTATTAAAAACAATATAGGTTAGTCTGATAACAAAGATTTTTAAATGAAGACTGTTAAAAGGAAATTACAAGTCAAGTAAAATTAGGAAAGATTATCTGACAATAGTAGATTTTAATAAGGACTTTCAGTTCAACAAACCCAAAAGGGATTAACTTGGACTTCTGGAGTATAGAGAAGAGTTGCTGATCTATCATGTCTCAAAAAGAGCCAGCTGAGGCAGTTTGCACATCTTAATTAGACGCTTCCTGGATGCCTTCTTTTGGACGTTTTTCTGGCCCAGATGCAGAGCTTTCTAGAGGGGTTACATATCTAATCTGGCCTGGGAGCATCCTGGGATCTCTGAGGAGGAGCTGGAAAATGTTGCAGGGGGAATAAAGAGAGTATAGAATTCCTTTATTGTCATTGCACAGTGTACAATGACATTAAGCAGCAATCCTGCATTCACAAAAGAAGAAGATATTTTTTGAAAAGAACAGTAACCCAAAAAATAGAAAATAGGATTCCAGAGTCTCAGGCTCAGACTGCAAATGTTCTGTCCTCTATGGGGCCCCTGAAAAAGTTTGGACTGCTATATACAGTACTAACAGGTCAGAGAAATACAATCGCTGGAACAGACAAATCTGTAAAATCATAAAATCTCTCCTTAATCATACTGGGAGTCAACATAAAGAGGCCGAAGCAGGAGTGATATCCCGTCTGTTGGGTCTGGTTAAAGACTGACTGACTTCTCTACGGTCTTTAATCGATCAATACGTTCCTGCATTGAAGGGTTAACTGTGAGCTCCTGTTACAGACAACAGCGTCTGAAACATCAGCTCCGGGAGACTCCGATCCACTCAGATCCTCCTTACAGTCATTTTCTTACTGCTGTTTTTGTTTTGTATCAGAAGGTCATCTCTCCTGACGGACGAGAAAAAAAAGACTTTTGAAAACAGCCGGCTGTCAACATCGACTGAATATAAATCAGCCCTGTTGAAAGCTGCCTCCGAGAGCTTTTATTTATTATTTATTTCTGTAAATATAAAATGTTGTGCTGCAGTAATTTCCTCTCGCTTGAGACTGTTTCTGAATTTTTACCGTCAAGTGTAAAATCCACCTTTCCGTTGCAGCTTCAGACTTCATAGCTTTCAGCAAATCGATGTTTTAACAATACCTTTATTTATTTGAGTGATTTACATCTTTTATTTAAATATCATAAACAGATATATGTATGCAGTCGTGTGAAAAACTGACACAACTAAAGGAAACTGTTGCGTTTTCTGGACATATTTAGAGAAGCAAACATTTGCCCCTTTTGGAAATGGTGCGTACAGAAAAAAGTGGTGTCCAAATAAAAATATAGACAAAATTTGAGGCTTTCCAACTATTTGCAGTTCTTCTTTTCAAGCTTTTCCTTTGCTCGAGTGTTCTAGGATCATTATCCAGTTAAAGTCCGCTTCAGCTTTAACTGAAACCTCAAAATATCTTCAAGGATTCTCTGATGTGCTGCAAAATTCAAGGTTGGATCAAGGACTGCACTTTCACAGCTTTTTTGGGGATCTTTGGCTAAAAATTGCCCAACATGTCAACCGTTCCTGCGGTCAGACAGCTTTATCTTTGATTCATGTTGTTCCAAAAAACCTGCTTTTTGCTTGTCAAACATTCTGATTGTGTAGGCAGCATTCTGACACCAACATTTGTGGAGTTTCCTCAAATTTTAGCATTTCTTGAAGCTTCCTTTTTGCATCATCTAGCCTTCAATTTTGTGGTGCGTTCTGGAAAAACTTGTTTGAAATCTTCAACATTAGAGCTGGACCCGAATATCCGAATATTCGTTCGCTACGGCGGTATCTGGATATTAATTTTGGTATCCGAATATTGACAATATATGACATATAGATCACCCCCTCCTCCCCCCAGACAAAAATAGGAATATTCGGAGCTCGTCTCTTCCCTTCGCCTTCGGCCCACTTTGGCTCATCCCGCCATGTTCGGCTCATCTCGGCTCATCCATTCGTCCGTCCACCACCCGAATGGCCGGGTGGCTGCCGACTCTGACGTCACGCTTCACTTCGTTGCATAAACACGAGACAAGATGACAGGACCTCTACTGTTTGGGAATTCTAAAGTTTAACTGAAGACAAAAGAAAGGCAGTGTGCAAAATTTGCGTCTGGGAGACCAGACGAATGGATCCGAATATTCAGGCCGTCTCCACTCCCCGCCCCTCGTCGGCAATAAGGGGCGAAACGAATAGTCGGATATTCGTCTTTAATAGGGCCCGAATATCCGGAGACCAGAAACCACTATTCAGGCCAGCCCTATTCAATATTTGTAGATAACCTAAAGTACAGTGGAATAATATATATTTTAAAAATGTGCAGGACACTGGCAATCCAGAAATGCTCACTGAACATCTCAAAATATATTCATAAGCAGAAAAATAAACTGAGACGGAATCATTCAGTCTAAAAATCATGTGCAGATTCTCCATGCAGTTGATGAAAGGTTTTTATGTTTTGCGGAAGAAGTTTATCTCTTCCTTCAGAGAGATTCGCTCATCTTTTACAACACACTATACAATCCTGAGAGTCACAATCCAGCTCGCTATAGGAGATGCTGCTTTCGTTTCATTACAATCCAGTTTTTGGCAGCAGCCAGTAGGATTTTAGTGAGCTTGATGGAATGACTCTGTACTGGTGATCTTTGCCAGACACATCAACATCCACAAGCTCTTTTCTGAAAGCCATATTGAGCACTGTAGAGCTTGGATTGATGACAAAACACTTCAACAGTGCCTCGATGACAGAGGTTTAAATAAAATTGGTTCCACTCCTTAGGAATGTACTAATTATTGGAGCCTAATCCGGAAGCAATAATCCTAATATGATCGATTTGGAAGTAGGATAAATTAATCAGAATCAGGGGAAACATCTTGACTGAATGAAAAAACTGAAGCAAAAAAATAAATAAACAGACCAGAATTCTCTCCAATATGTTAGAGAGGAAACCGCTAAATACATTGAAACAATTAGTCAAACAATATGTTAAACAAGGAGCTAAAAGTAGGAAAAAAGACCATGCACAGTGATGTAGAGGTGGATGTGCTTTTTCCACGTTTTCTGCTTTCTTAGTTATTCAAATGGTAAAAAATGACTTTTTTTATTTGTTTGACTTTATCACCTTTGCTGTCCAAAATCTGATCAGAGAAGCCAACAAATCCTTGTTTTCTCGCCACAACCCAAGATAGAGATCCAACGAGTTCAGACTTTGAATCGACGCTGCAAGCTCTTTGTCACGTTCTTCAAACCATTCCTGAACAATGTTTACAGTGTGGTAGGAAGTATTACCCTGCTGAGAGAGGCCACAGCTGCCATGAAGGGGTGTAGGTGGTTTCAAGCAACGTTTATGTGTCAAAGTAGCATTTACATGGATGTAATACTCAAGGTTTCCCAGCAACAAAGCCGTTACGTGCATCACGATATCAATAAGTTTACATATTTGTTCAACTACAGTAACGACACACAATCATTAGCTCACACTGAAACACAACAAGAGTCTGACTTATGCTTGGGTGCCATGATGAAGTTAGCAAATGTAGCATAATCCAATGTGGTGGCTAATGTAAACAAAGCTGCCTGATAGCACCGTGTGACTACTGTGCATATGGTTTTTGTCCGCTCCGTTTGTCGACTAGTTCCACTGAGCCAGTTCAAATGTAACGATGAAACGCCGTACATTAAACTGAGGACTGGCCTGTAATGAGTTCAGACGTAAGTCAAGGACATCGTAAACCGAGGACCTCCTACATTCCGGTCTTTACTGGAGACTTTGGTGCCCAATAACCTATCTGTGCTTCACCTTCTTCGAACATTTTGGTCTAGAAATACGAAACAACACTTGGAGATGCCATCACAGACGTCAAAATGTCTCAGATCCTCATTGCACGCATTTTTCCTGTTTCTAACACATCAATGTCAAGAACTGACTGCTCACCTGCTGCCTGTTTTTATCATTCACTTCCAAGTGCTTTTATAGTCTAGATGTTGCAGCATTGAAAACAGTTCTGACTGCAGTGTTATATGAAACTTTTTGCCCTGGCATGTGGATAAATCTTGTTCTCGGACACTTGGTGCAACAATTTGTAATATTTTCCACGTACACTGGTTGAGGATGTTGGGAAACGCAGAAAGCGACATTGCAGCAGAGTAGCAAGAGTAAACCTCAGTCGTTCCCCTCCACAGTGAACAGATCAACTCCCAGGATGATTGGAAGTGTGATGAGGCTGCTGCTGGTCTCTTTGATCACATCAGGTACTGTGAGACGAATTAATCCTCTAATCTTAATTTGATAATCTGATTTGTTGCACATAGCAGCTCAATCCGACTCTGCTTTTCTTCTCTCTATAGGTGTAAATGGAGATGATGGACTGATACCTACAGAAAGGAGTCATGACATTATGTATCCATGTGGAGCTGATGTCTGTTATCACGTATGGCACCTCAGCACAGACGAAACAAGCAATTACATCGCTATAGTCAGTAATGGAGAGCTCCAGACATCTAAACTGGAGGATGATGAGTCAAAATGCACTCTGCGAATCAAAGATCTCACAGCGGAGGATGTTGGAAGTCATCGCTGCCAGCGAAGGCCAAATGTCCACAATAGTGAGTACCATCAGGATTAAAGCCTTTTTTTTCTTTTCTGTGTGGGTTGTTAGTAAGGACGCTGTGAAGGAGACGGTATTTTTCTTCCTTTTCAGCGCCCCCAGCTGCTCCAGTGATAAACCTCATGGCACAAAAAACTCTGTTCCTGCAGTGTGTCCTGTTGGCCTTCGTGGAGCAGGGACACTGTCTTACAGAGCAGCAGCAGCAGATCAGCCTGATGTGGGTGGATGAAACGGGTGCTCAGATTCAAGACGACGCCCAGCATCAGACAGAGCAGCTGCACTCTTGTGAAGTAACTCTGACGGTCACCCTGCAGAGGCCTGAAAACAAGAAGTTCAGGTGCCAGGTGATGGCCGGTGATCAGGTCCAGACTTCAGTGGAGCTTCGGGTCAGAGCTCGAGGTCTGGTTTATCCTGATAAGCACATTTCTACTTCTAAGATTAAAGAATTAACACGAACAAACTCAACTTTCTCTGCTCATCAAAGGGATGGGGAGAGGTCTCGTCGTAGAACTGGAACCTGAAAATCAAGGTACAGTCGAATTCTTACAACAACTAAAAGAACTGCTCTGTATGTGTAAATTAACTTGAAAAGTGTTGGAAAGTAACTAATTACATTTACTAAACTGCTGTATTTAAGTGCAATTTTGAGGTATTTGCGCTTTACTTTAGTATTTGTTGTTTCGGGTCTACAACATTTACCGGATGGGTTTTTAAGATGAAGAAGAGTCGTGACCTGTTTTAATCACTGTGGGCTCAATTTTTTTTGTTGCAATATGAAGTCCTGGAAACCAAACAACTATAGCAATTAGTAGTAACTCAGAAATGTTTTTAGTTCAATTTAATGAAGCTATAGTGTAGTAAATCACTAAAAATGAAAAGAAAAATAACTTATGCCTTTTTTTTCTGGGTCTGGCACAATCCCTTTATTTTAGGAGAACTTTTACGTACACATGTAGAGTTGGAGTGATTTTGCTTCGATTTGGTTAAAAATCAAGGACCTTTAAAAAGCTGAAACCTTATAAATCTATCTGAATTCACAGTTCCTGTCTCTGATAAATGCTGTGATATCGAGGAATTCTATTCAGAGGTTTAAAATACAACAAATACATTGAAAAAGCAGTGTGTATTCAGCCTCATGTTTCATGTGTCTATGAGTTCTTAACAGATCAACCACCTTATGATTAAACATACACTTGGAGAGAGCATTTTTTGAGCCGTAACAAATCACTATTTCACCATTTTTAATTCTTTATTTTCAGGTCATAGCCAGGACACAGTCGGGGCTGCTGTCGGGGTGGTCGGATGTCTGGTTTTGACGCTGCTGGTTGCAGCATTTGTTGTGAACAGAAGAAGAGCGAGTAAGTTCTCCTACACTTCCTGAAGGTTTAGGCAGAGTCTGGTGAAATCTCCCCCATAGAGAACTGTGAAATGTACGTCTGCATACTCATCTTTACATGTACACAGCATGTCCACAGGTCACATTACACAACTGTACTTTGTGGTCTTTGAGGAACTTAGTGATGTGCTAGTGGTAAATGGTGGTAGTTCTTTTGCAAATGCAATGTTCAATGTGTCACTGAGGCTTTCTTATGCAACATGTGGTTCTCACCTACAGCCAGTAAACACATGCAGCACTGAACATGTCCTCATAGTCAGTGATTATACAGTTTATGCGTTTGTATTTTTATTCCAGACAGCCGGCTGCCGGATGAGTCATGTAACACCATCAGCACCAACGATGTAAGCCTCTAAGGAACATACAGAGCACAATCCTGAACTGCTTATGAAATGTCTGAAAGCTGATGAAAGTGTGCGTTTGCAGGTTCTGAATGCAGATGATGTGATCTACGCTGACATAATTCTCCCCGTTGGCTCCGACAGAGTGTTTGTCCAGCAGTGGGACGCCACAGAATACGCCTGCATCAGATACAAATAGCAGGATGCTGTACAAAATGTGAATAACATTGTTGATATTGAGATTTTGTTGCTTTCTTTTAAAGCCTCAGGCACTCAGGCCACAGCTTACATCTGTGACCTTTTAACTCTGAGATCATTTGGAAGGTTCCTGAATCTTGCCTTGTGAAAACAGAGGATTGGCCCTCTGCTGCCCCAAGATGTGGAATTTTAGAGCAGAAAATGCTAACTCGGTGTCTTCTGTTAACATTCTGAAGCTAAAATCCAGGAGTAGTTTTAAAGCCCATGTTGTCTTTAAAACAATGGCAAAAATTACACCAATTTTCAAAGCTGGAAACTGGAAAAACAGAACAAATTACCTGATGTTCAACTTTCCCAAGGTCCTTGAATGAAAGTGTGATGCATAGTTCCAACAGAAAAAAACCCAACCAAATCTAAATCAGTGTATTCTGGATTTTTTTAGGTTGAACTGTAGGCAGTGTTTACACAGAGAGACTGAGAGCAAAATCAAATAGACTGGATCAATAGTATAAATGCAGCATGGCTAAAAAACAAAAACGGTAAACAGAGAAGCAAGTTCTTGGAAGATGCATTCAGCATGAGGAAACAACTTTCTGGAGTTAATGTCCAAAGCAGTGTGAAAAAGCTTGATCTGAAGAGGTTGTAAATACTGAAACAGTTGTTCATGTTATCCAATTTTTAATTTTTACATTTTTGTTATGGCATATGGCATTGTAGCTTTCTTCATATTGCACAGACGATGCTTCTAGTCATGGTTGTCCTGCTTCCGTAGAGGTAGAGGACTTCATACTGCAGTTAAAAATGAGCTACAGTGAGGAAAATTGCAACAGGAGCAAAAAAACTAAAAATATCCACAAACTGGTTGGGATTCAGAGTGTTACAACATAAAACTTCTTGGCCTCTTCTTGATTAGTTTAACTGCAGTTATTTTTGAAATCATGTTTTATATTCTACTTCCTTCATATACTTTTACTTTAAGTCTGCTTGTTTTTACCCTTTTCATTGGTAGTCATTTTGTTCTGTGGTATCTTGTCTGCTTGGTTTTATACTTACAGTAGATATTATAGTCTGTTTTGTGTAACACTTTCACACTTTACTAGTTTTATGTATTTAAAACTGCAAAATTCTCTCCTGTGATTCTCTGTACTATAACTGCAGTGACTTCTTTAAGTCTTGGCACATAAGCTTGACTTGCATTTTGCCTTTTAACTCAGGCATTTAGCATTTTTTCTTCAAAAATATGTCATATTTTTAAATAAAGTAGTCTACCTCAATGCATTTAACTTAATTTTTGCAATGTAATTCAGTCATTTGCCTGCGTGTCGTCCCTCATGTAGAATTTTACTTTAAAATGCTGAAGAGTTGAGCGTTAGAGATGAGTAGCTACAGCAGCTTGAAGTTTAGAGAATATGGAGGAAAAAGCTGGGAAGCATCTTGTTAAAGTTTTGTGATGCTACACATAAAACAAAAATAGACATCCGGGGAGGAATATATTCTCAAAAAAACTAACCAAAGAGCATAGGTCACAAGATAATTTCTCTCAGAGCCAGCAGGGGGAGACAAACAAGTGGCTCTTATTCTGGAAGTTTTCTTTGCAAAACTGTGTAGGATCTAAAATAAATCAGCTGATGAGGTCAGCAGTAAATTTAATCAATGGAACCTTTCAGTAGCTGTTGAAAGGACGACAATCCAGTAAAGTAGTTTCAGTAAAACCTTGTAAGGATGGATCACATGGATGATAATGATTCAGATCCATTCAGGGGTTTATTTAACAAGCTAGAGTCACTACACCAGATTTCCAGTTCAGGTTAGAGATGAAATCATGATAGCAAGAGTGTGAAAGCTTCTTATGACATAAATAACATCTTGTTTATTCTCCTCCAAACATTTATCACCATCTTCAGAAAACATCACAAGTCTCAGCCCTGTAGAAGCCTCTTAGACTGGACTCCTACACTGACTCCACATGTTACTCTTCTTTACAAAAATAGACAGACGTTACATCAGCAGAACATTACAATGCAAGCGCTTCACACTGACAAAATTCTAAAACACTTGTGTGATTTGAAAATAATACGTTTTTACTCTGAAATCACATTCTGCTCAGGTTAAATTCCTTCATCTGTCCTCTTCTAACTTCATCTGACTGCACAACATCAAGGTAAAACCACAACACAATGACAATTTGAATATTTTTCTTTCAAGAAATTCAAAGCAGCAGTAACTCTGCATGAAATAAGATTTTAAAAATCTGATGATTTAACAGCAGTACAAGCAAATTATAGCATATGTTCTAACATTTGAGAACTCTGATTGGAAAAATGAGAACTACGCTGTGAAATGAACGCTGTTTCATTAAAAAACAGTCTTATAGTATATTTATTTGCATTGTTTAACGGCATCATCTTCTTTTGAGGATGATCGAACAATTTGTTTGGAATTCGAAAAACGGTTGATTGAAACACAGAGACGATCTGATCTTTATTTTTTCCAGGTGTTGACTTTAATTTGATCTGAATTAAAGTCACATTGGTCTGCTGGTAATATAAAACAATAATGTTCTAATCATGATGATGCATTATTAGGAAGTAAATCTAAAAGATCGCATTTGCAGGTTAGAAACTGAGAAAGTGACTGCAGTATCAGGTAGTTTAACTGACTGATTGAAATAATGGAAGAAAGAGTGAAATGTATTCATTTATTTCTGAGTTTAAACTGTACAAACATCACTTTGATTCAGCTGCTGTTTGTTTGTGGATCAGCTGCAGTAATCTACATAATCTGCTCTGCTGGTAAGAACGGCACGAACAACTTTTCTGATCTACTCCCAAATGTTTGGAGAGTTTTAAATAATTTAATACATCAGAATCATTTGTTTTCGCTCAGTGCAGATATTTTAACTTCATTTGGCTGCAGGTTATCAAGGTCAAAAACACAAAACGATGACTAATTAAATATTTTCCACTTCGGCAGCCAGTTGTAACTCCACACAAAATCCGATTTGGAAAATTCAAAAATCTGGTTTAACAGCAGCTGGAGGACATTATGTTACTGTCTCCACTTGAGATCTCTTTATTAACTGATGTGGAAACTGGGAAACATTACAGAACACCCAGAAACACATTCCCCAAATAAAACTGGATTAGTTCCATTTAAAAAACACAACCAGCCTGGCTCTACTGTACTTTTTAATCATATTGTTTCGCGGCTTAGTATTTCTTACAGGTGACGGAGTGCACTTCACTTTGGAGCACAAACCGACTCATTCTGCCAGAGCAAACACGCTAAATTAAATCTAGTGTGGAGTCACTTCTGCGAGTGCACACAGTCACACCTGCACACAGACACACACCACAGCAGGTGCCGGAGCCGGCCCCACTGTTGGCCTATTTGCATTTTAAATGCTTTCAGTCAGCCCACTACTGTGTTCACAGTGCAGTGCAGCACAGCTAATCTACACACCTAAGACGTGTGACTGGCTACAGCCAAGAGTCTGCGGGGGTGGAGGAGATGGTGAAGATGCAAACACTGACAAGAAAGGGGAGATTGAAAGAAGACGAGACGGTGTACCTGGTTACTTTAGAGGCCCTCTGTGCTTTAAGAAGAAGCAGATATGTTAATCAGATTCTGGATATTCTTGATCTTATATTTAGAGCAGCATGCAAAACATGAAAATAGCATCTTTTTAAGTGATTTGTTCAAAAGGCAGCAAAGTGAATAGAAGATGAAGGTAGGGAGAGACACGAGAAGGATTTAAAATCAAAGGACATAACATTTCTTTCACACTCAGAGCTTAAGATGTGGAGTTAATGTTGCACATTTTTCATGTTTCTACAAGACTGAGTGTCAACACTGAAGGACTTCTGTAAATTTGTTGCAATGAAGTTATTTTCAATCAGATTTTTTTTTTAAATGATCAACTAAAAGGCAACATGCAGGTCACTAGTTTGACTGGTAAATTTGAGGCAGCTTCTTTGAAGATTTCTACAGAAACATGACAGGCAAAACACTACAGGACAAGAAAGAACTGGTCATCCACACTCCTGCCGAGTGGCTACAGGCATCCTGTCCCTCTGCAGCATCAGATATACAAACAAAAGTGGTGAAAATGTGCCTCCCCTCTTTGTCAACCCCCTGACTCACACAAACAGCTGATAAGCTTTGGGGGTTGAAGCCTTGAACCTCAGCAAACTCAGGCACCAGCTCGACTGCCGAGGCCTTGGACGCACCGGCGTTCGCCAAATGCTCCCGTCCCTTGGTGTGTGAATGAGAGGGTGTGTGTAGCAGCAGAGGGGGGGTTGGGGGACAGTCGCTGGGATTGTTGTGTGTGTTTGGAACAAAAGGCCTTGATTACTGAAATCCTGCAAAAGGCATGAGAGGAGGTGTTAAAAGCGATACAGTGGAGAAACAGGCCGAGCTGGAACTCAGCGTCCTTCCTCTGCTCTCACAAAGTTTGTGTCCACACCCTGTCTGCACATCTAATCCACAAACCACCTCCTACTGAGCACAAACTAAAGGATAAATACAAAATCACATCATAGTCAGTGCAAGAGGAAGAGCAAGATCAATTTTTATGACAGATTTATACAATAAAGATATTTAATCAGAAATCAGAGCCACACCTGTATTTTTATGCACCATAAATTTGAAAAAAGTTCATTCATGAGGTAGGGATAAGCAGTGATGGTACTCTAATGCCAAAAGCACTTGACATAAAACCTTGAACTGTTGACATCTGGAGTTGGGTTTGACCAAGAAAAGCAAAAACGTGTTAATAAAACATAAAAGCATCGAAACCTGCTCATCTCCAGGTCTGTGTTCTTCTCAGGGACACTCCTCCACTGACACATTGGCTTTTGTTTAACACTTCACATTGAAATTGACCCTAGCTCGATGTAAGGAGGAGCAGGAGGAGGAGGGAGGAGGTGTTTCACAGAGCAGAGACAAAAAGAAAAAGAAGCGGATCAACGATTGACTATTTCCTGATGGGAGGTGCTGCTTATCAGACCCCCCAAAAATCTCCACTGCGTACCGGCAGACCAAGACACTACAGCAGCACGCACGCAATGGACTGAAACTCCCAGAGTGGGATCAATAATCATCTGTTAAACTCGCCTACGCGACGCCTTGTGAGGCTCATTTATGTCCCTGGACGCTCAGGTAAGAACACAACCACTTCCGCTGCTCTTCCGATTCATGCGTAATTTTCATGCGTAATCTCACCTCTCCGCGATGAAAACGCACCTTTTAAGTGTTGTAAGTAAAGAAAAATATGATAAACACGTTAATGAAACGGAGATAAACTTATAAATCAACTGTTTGGAATCAGAGAAACGTACAAATCGCGCATGGAGACCGTAAAACCAACGTAACGTGATGGCGCAGAGTACAGTGGGTTTTTCCAGGCCATGCCTTTGAATTTGATCTGGTTTTTAAGTCAGTTTAGTTTATTCTGCAACTAGAAACGATCTTAATGATGTTATAACCGTCATGATGTTACATTTCTATTTTAAAAAAAGCACACAAAAGGTAAGTTTTTGTTCAACCAGGTGAGTAAAAGACAGTACTTTGTCATGGGTGTAAATTTTATTTGTGTGTGTGTGTGTGTGTGTGTGTGTGTGTGTGTGTGGGGGGGGGGGGGGTACATTTGCCAAGAAGTTATGTGAAAGCTGCATTATTTGCACTATGGTAAGCTCTCTCTCTCTCTCTCTCTCTCTATATATATATATATATATATTGGAAGTCATTTGAAATGATTGGAGTGCATTGTTTTCATAGTGGTTAATCTGTGAAGGTAATTCAGTTTGATTTTTAAAAGCAGTTTTGAAGTTCTCCTATGTGGTGTGACCAGATATTTTTAATTTCGGGTGGTATTCACATTCTCACTCCTAAAGAGTTGTGCCCTTCTAATTGAAATGAAGGCAACTGGCTTTGTTGCCTCATGTGTTGGTAAAAGTGCAAAGGTTGCTAGTGCCTCTTTTTCATCAACATCACTGGCTCTGTAGATGAAATGTTTCCATACAGGTGATCGTTGTTCATTTTTCTATTATGTTTCTCGCTCAGTTTGTTGGTAAAGCCATGCATGATGTGGCACCTTGGTATATTTCAGAACTTTTCTGCTCCTACTTGACCTTTAGGTCTTCTCAGAACAGCTGCTTTCATCCGCAATCGATTCTGGTGTTTCAGGGAGATCATGTGTTTGCATTAGCAGCCCCAAAGCTTTGGATTAACCTTCCTCTCAAACCTTCTTCTTCCTATGATAATTTTAAGAAAAATCTGAGGATGTACTTGTTTTCACTGTTGCTCTTTGTGATCTGAATGGGACTATTTTTGTAAATTATTTATTATTGTTTTATTTTGATTGATTTTTCAAGTTTTCTTCCATTTTGTGCTTTGCTTTTTGCACATATGCTATTGTTAGGCTAACTTATAAGACTTAAAACACTTTGGTTGATTCTGGTTGCTTTAAAATGTGCTATACTGATAAACCTTATTTGATTTAAATCATAGTAAACTATGTCACAACAGACAGGCCTATTTTATGGATTGGTCATGGGAAATGAGGATTGTGAATTTTCCTGTCGCATCGGATGGCAAAAATAGTTTTAACATGCTGTGTTTTAGTTAAATTGTTGAGGTTTTATTGTAGACAATGGAATGTTCAGGTTAAAAATCTACAGTCAAGGAAAAATTATTAGAGCGCCCTTGTTTTCTTCAATCTCTTGTTTATTTTAATGCCTGGTACAACTAAAGGTACATTTCTTTGGACAAATATAACGATAACAAAAATAGCTCATAAGGGTTTAATTTAGGAGCTGATAGCTAGACATTTTCCATGGTTTTCTTGATAGTAACCTAAATAACTTCAGTTCTTAAATCAGTAGCTATGGTATTGTTCTGCCAAAAACAGCTTTTAGACATTTCATGTTTTTTTTTCTGTCTGTTTTAGTCGCATGAACACAGGAGTTAGTACCTGATTGTATGACCA
This sequence comes from Acanthochromis polyacanthus, assembly GCF_021347895.1. Taxonomy (NCBI): domain Eukaryota; kingdom Metazoa; phylum Chordata; class Actinopteri; family Pomacentridae; genus Acanthochromis; species Acanthochromis polyacanthus. The sequence continues at coordinate 7,188,481 of NC_067128.1, forward strand.
TTGTTTCTGATGACTGCAATAGTATGTGTCTGCAGAGCCGGAGGCTGCATGAATACTCCCGCACGAATACGGCCCTACCCTTCCGGTAAGTTTAGAGCACTTTTTAAAGAGAGTGCCACCTACCGCAATTTACGTTTTAAATTGGTGACTTCACTCAAAATATACTTACAACACAAAAGGCTTGTAGATACGTTTCACATGACGTCACACTTCCGGGTCCGCCATATTGTGTGGTCAGTGTTGAAATTGTTGTGGTCGGGAGTCAGCGAGCAAGATAAGTATTGAGCAAGATAAATATAGTTTGCAGTGTGACTGGGGACAAGAATAGTTCTCGCCTGTTGTGTCCACGGCTGCCACAACAGGACAGAAGGCCCAGTTAAACGGAGCCGAGGGTGAACAGACAAGGACACTCAGCCGGCTGAGGCACCACACTTGGCAATTAGTATCTGTTTTTTAACCCGTATTATTAAGAAATTGTCATTTTCACTTTTACTTTGTATTCTATCATTCAATTCGTCTTCCATAAATACACTTTATTGGGGTAAAATAATGTTTTAGTGCATGAATTGCTTTGAAAACACAATTTAAATCTCGCAAATAGCCAAAAGTCTTACTTAAATTTGATTATTTTATTGGGAAAAAAAACTTTTCGGGAGTTGTAATGTATGCCGAATGAAAGATAACAAATGTATAACTTGGACAATTGTGGAAATTAGGTGTTTCAATTGTTATTATTTGCTTTGACCTAAAGATCTTTTCAAAATAGCTGCTTCTCCAAGCGAAGATTCGCGTTGCCCCAACAGGACACCATACTGAGTGGTTAGCTCACATTAGCGTGATTCTAGCCAGACTCCACTATTTATTCCAGTTAATTTAATTTAGATAGACCAATGATACGCTAATTAATAGAAAAAATCATTAGGTTCATTGTTAGTTAAATCGGCGACCTGAATTAATGCAGTTTTCAGACGAATTCTACACCAAACTGTGTTCAAAATCTCGGCAAAAAATCTGTGTCTGAAGTGCTGCTTCCTCATATTATGAGCGCAAACGGCTGAAACGTACTCAGATTGCTTCACTTCAGGCAGGCCGTTGTGGGTGCTTGTCCAGTCCTTCTGTGTAACTTGATCAGGATCGATTCCATCAATTAACTCCAACTTCCTCTGATATCGGTCTTTCGAAGTGCCATCAAGTGTGTCGATACACTTTTTCAGCTGAGTGGCAGCCATAGCCAACAAATAGTAGGCTAAAAGATAAATTCCGGTCACGGACTCAACAAAGTTGACCACTCAAAATGGCCCTGAGCTACTTCCTTACCCGGAAGTGTGACACCAGTGAAACCTATCTATTCAAGGAAAATTCCCTGTTCATCTTAACCCCTGTATTGTTTTCTACAGAGCCAGAGGCTGCTCTTTCTGGACCACACAAAGTATTCCACACAAAGTACTACTTCATGTTCTACCTATGATTTTAAATGTTTAATTCACACAAGTAGTACTTATTGCAATGTCACAAGTTATCAAAATATTCTTTTTATTAAGATAAAATATTAATGGAATCACCTGTAATGGCCTTTGCGGAGTGTAGATCTAACAGGAAAGAGACAAAATGCAAGAGCAACTTTTAAGACAGATATGTATTTATTTTACACGCTAATGACATAAAAATAAAAGCTGCACACACACACACACACACACACACATGCACAATCCCTTTAAATACTGCTTGCTTTCTTACTTTTCTCTGTCATGGGGTAGTTGTACGCCCTCGTCCAAGCTGTTAAAGAATGAAAATATAAATGTTAGCTGAAAGTTTAAACTAACTATTTTCAGATTACAATAAATTCTGCCTTCTGCATGTGCTTAATTAATAAATAAATTACTTGTTCTACAAATCGTCTTCAAAATGTACCTGGAATAGGTGTTTTTTTTTGTTTTTTTTTGCCTCTGAATTTGCCCTCGGTTTCCTGAGAAGGAAAAACAAGACTGTTAGCCATTTTCTGTTTTTGGTTTGTGTGTGGGTCTCTGTGTGACACTAGGAGGTGGAATGGGAATGGACGAAGCCGAAAGGGCATGTAGAGAGGAAGAGCTAATTACCAGGCAGGTGTGCTGCAACCGGGGAGAAGCACACAGTTTTTGACCGGCAGAGCAAAATGCACCACGATGATAGCAATACAATAAAAAACTTAAAGATAAGTTTTAGCGCTAGCGCGCTAAGCTAAGCACGCTAGCGCTACCCAAGGCTGCCCAACCACGGTTCAGCGGCCGGCAGGATCACAGATTTTAAGTTAAAGGCAATTAATTAATTGAGCAGCTTCAGGTAACAAGTACCACAGTGTGTCCCATTCAAAAGAACAACTGAAGAAAGCCAAGAGATGCACCATAGAAAATAATAATGCTTGAGAGTTGAGACTGGACTCATCTGATAAGAAGAGACTACTTCAGTTCATAGTAACTGCTTGGTCTAGTTGTGAAAAATGTGCTGACTCTACTGTTGATGTGTGCAGACTCTTTGTGAATGTTTGGCTTTGAAATGACAAGACTTATTTTACATACAGTGAGGTATTTTTGACAAGTCAATAATGTTGTTATTGGGTATAAGGATTCAAGTTATAACTTCCAAACATATCTTTTCATGAACAAAAGTAGGTAATATTTCCTAACGACTTTATGGTAAATGAAACATCAAAAAATTGTTTATTAAAATGAGAAATGTCATCAAAATATTGAAAAATGTGATCTGGATGCCTGTGATATTTTGAGTTTAGTACCTGTCAAATTAAAGGAACATTCTGAAAGGCTATATATTATTAAGTTTGTCCTTGATCTTTTCCATCAGCATTTATGAATTGACAGTTTAAGTAACATGGAAACATGATTCTGAGCCACATTCTAAGTTCATTTAATGCTAAAAATCATTTGGCGTCGGGGGGCTTTGCCCTGGACCCCGGCTGGCTACTAGGCTTTTCAGGTTTCAAAAGTTGGCAGGTATGTAATGTTCAAGTATTGGCATCTGAATATATCTCGTTTTCGAAGTTAAATAGTAAAATGTTTGGAAAATAGCCGAAAGAGAAGCTTTTAACCTCGATTCCAACAGAGAGAGCAGGCCCTAATTACTGAACGACAAGTTAGCACTGACTAGCAGATGCTGTTGGGCCCACGCTGGTTAAGCTAGTAACACGGCAGCCTGCCTGCTAGCAACCAACACAACATGCAAGCAAATGCTAAACTAATGCATGACGGTAAAGGACCAAACATTGCAAAAATAAACATTTTTCTATAGTATTTGCTTCGACACCCACCTCTTTATCACTGAAACAGCACTTCTTCGACTCTTCCGACTCGAGTTTTCGGCCGTTGTTTCCACGTGGAGCGCATGTGCACAAGGATTCCACAGTCGGAAGTTGCGCAGTCCACAGGCACAAGGTGAAGTTGTTTTCAGGTTATGGTCGTACAATCTCCATACGAATGTTAAGGAGGGGTCTTACAGAGCTACCAGTTGTATTTCCGTCGTTAATCTCGTGGGCTTGCAGCTATGCCGATAAGTTTTATCACGGACTACTTCTCTCTGAGCGGAATAACATTTTTCCCCGAAGTGGTTGCACGGTGCGTCTCATGAGCGTACTACACCAATAAGGTGGCTGCATTTTTGTCAACAACGAAGGCAACCTGGCGGCAGTCAGTGTTACAGAGGCTGAGAAAACACAACTGACATCTAATAATCTAATGGAATGTCAGAAACAAACTTCGTTCTCGAGTGCTCAGCAGGATCTGGGCTTTCAGATTTACCGAAGGTTTTGGGGAGGATTCATACATTTTGACAGAATAAAGTGAAAACATTGATCACTCTACGGTGAAAATGCCACAGCAATACTGCAGCCTCCCACAACTGTAGTTGGGCACTGCAATGGAAAGAGCTGGCTCTTCCATCAGATTTTTGTTTGTTTTCCGAAGATTTAAAATAAATTGAATGGTTTACGTATCGCCGCTGAAATGCGGGATATTAGACGTCTACATCAAAACTATACCTTATAACGATTATGGCTATTAAAATGATCTCAATTCAATATTTAAGAGATCAGTTATGCAACGTGTAGTTATTGTTTTAAATACACAACTACTGAATGATGGATTAAATTCAGTTGTCTAGATTCGGTCAATATCTAGACGTTGAAATGAAGTAGAGATTTAGACGTCTAAATCTCGGCTATATTTATACGATACTGTATATCGCTCAACGGCCAACATAATTATTTTAGTTAAGTATTTGGAGACCAGTTATGCACCTGACAGTTACTTTTTTAAAGAAACCGTTATCAAATAGCCTAATGGATTAAAATGCAACGTCTAAATTTCGTCTAGAAATAGACGGAATATAGACGATTGAAATTAGGTCTAAAAAATAAGTAGACGTCTAATATCTGCCTATTGCTCAGTGGGTATAGATGTATAATTATTTCTACACATGTTTTAGATAATCTTATACCTAAAAATATAAATAACTTAGCTATAATAGCCTATATCAGACTGGTCTAAATCTAAACGTTTATTAAACGTCTAAATCTGGGCTAAAACTAAGCTTTCGAGTATTTTAATCAATAGCCATTAAAATTATTTAAGTCCAGTATATGGACATCAGTTGTGTAACTGAGAGTTATTTTGTGGTTAATATTAATTAACGTATTTAAATCAATTGTCTAGATTTGGTCTAAAAATAGACGTTGATATGAGGTCTTGATTTAGACGCCTAAATCTAAACTACACTGTACAATGATCAGTGTCTGTTGAAATTGTTTTAATCCAGCATTTCGGTATCATTTATACAACTTACATTTGTTTTTTTAATTTAATATTAAATAATTAAAGGATTACATTCTTTCATCTAGATACTGGCAAAAATATAGACCTATTATAGACGGGCGAATTTCCGTCTAAACTTAGACGAGACATCTATTAAACGTCTAATGCTCGGTGGGAAGGTTGGATTTTTATTGAGCCTATAAAAGTGCAGGAGCAGAAACATGTATAATTGTATTACATGGCAAAGCCTACCTCTGGAAAGAGAACACCACAGATGAACTGCACTTCATCTGTGAAGCTCAGTTGTTTTGGTGTTCTGTGCAGTACAGCCTTTAGGAACCCAAAAAGCTTGTCCTGTTGTTCCTCGCTATCCAGGTAGACGGGCATCTGGCAACAAGACTCCTGATTAATCCAGGTAGAACATTTGCCACCAAGTACATCCTGAGGGCAACCCAAAGTACAGAAACAATGAATTTCTGGAACTCAGGACTTCTTTTAAAACACGGCCAAAAAATATTCTGTCCACTGATATTACTAACAAAGGCCCTACGTGAATCTTTTCTGAGTCAGTCTGCAATGATGAGAAAACAAGAACATTTTCCAAGTACCACCAAATGTTGCTCAGCTCCCTTTGACTGGATAATGAGGTCCACCAGTCTTGCTTCCTTTGCAGTGCGCTCAATGACAGCCTGCATATGGAGAGGAACTTCCTCAGTGACAGCACCCCGCCTTGGCACTCTGTAAACGGGCTTCAGGGTTCCTTGGAGCAGGCTTCTGGCTTCGTTAGTCCAGAAAGTGAACCTCTTGCCATACCTTTCAAACCACAAAATTCATCCAAGATAAATAATGTGGAAAAAAGCCGACACAGTGATGGAAAAAAATGACATGCACAAATACTCTCGACAAAGACTGCCATCCACAGTCTGATGAACTTAATGTAGTTACCAGATGCTCTGCTGACATGGCACTGATAGTGTGTTATCAGTTTGTAGAAGTGGAAGTGAACCCCTAACTTTCAACTAAAATTTATATACATGTTTTGTTTCAGGCTGTCGTACCCCTCTGTCTGGAAACGCTCCATGAGAAGAAGACACCACCACTTCCAAGGCATGTCCATCTGAAAGCAGTGTGACAATAGAAAGAAAAAATTGAGGTCAGAATGTGTCCTTTCTCTTCAAAATGAATAGTATGTGGCAACAACAAAAGCATTTGGAGAGAGCAGTTTCTTCTTTGTGTAAACTTTTTTTTAAAACTAACCTGGAATTCAAACCCTTGGTTTGTGACAATGGAAAGTGTATACTGTAACAGATAAGATGGAAAACGAAGCATTTTATTTGCATTGTTGACAGAAGCTTCACCATACTCAGTTTAAAAAATGTGACTTTACCAGAAGCATACACATCCCACAGTCATTTCCATACATCTGCCGTGGCAGGCCCTAAAATACATAAAACAGATGAGATTAGACACATAACTGAAAACTGCTGTCTTCTCCATTACATGATGACTTCTATATGAAGTAAGCAGTAGTATCAACAGTAACAGTATTTTGGAGTAGGTAATTATGCTTTTCTTTGTTACCGAAACATCATGGCCAGTCTTCTCAGTCCAGCTCCCAGGATCAATTTGCTGAGCAAGATCTCTATAGAAAAAACCCCCCCACAAAATTGAATTAAAGGATGTTTTAAGATTAAGAATATAACTCTTGTAGTTCTTCAGTGCTGATGCAAGTAAGCTTACAATGGCTGCCACATGTTTCATAATCTATTTTACAGACTAAAAGTTCTGTGTGAGGTTAAGTTGGAGCAGCACCATGAACAGATTTTCAAAAATAAAGACTCTATTCTGAAATTGGTAATAAAGTTAAACTAATAAAACGATTCACAGTTGGTACTCGCGTCTTTACAGTCATCTATCATGGCGATAAATGCTGCTACTTCCTTTAGCATTAACACAATGGGCAACACAAACAACGGGGCCCGAGATGAAGGAGGCGACCCTTAAATTGGCGTCCTATCGGTGTGGTCCAGAAAGAGCAGCCTCTGGCTCTGTATAGAAAAACTTAAGCGGTTAAAATGAACAGGGAATTTTCCTTGAATAAGCCTTTTGCATTGTAAGTATATTTTGAGTGAAATCACCGATTTTAAACGGAACTTGTGCACTGTAGTTATCATCCATTGCGGCAGGTGGCGCTGTCTTTAAAAACTTACCGGAAGGGTAGGGCCGTGTTCGTGCAGCCTCCGGCTCTGCAGACATACCTTTCTCGATGACTGCAGCCATGTGTCTTGGCATGCTCTCCACCAGCTTCTGACATTGTTCTGCTGTCACAGCAGCCCATTCCTGTTGAAATAATTCAAACAAATTTGCTTTGTTTTGGGCTTGTTGTTCTCCATTTTGTGTTTGATGATTTCCCACAGGTTTTCAAGTGGATTGAGATCTGATGATGGAGCAGAACAAGGTATGGTTTGAATGTTCTGTTTCTCCAATGAGGCTTTAACTGACCTTACTGTGTGGCAAGGGGCATTGTCTTGTTGAAAAATCCAGTCCCTGGAGGCAGGAAAGAGTTTTCCAGCTGATGGCAGAAGACTGTTTTCAAGAGTATCACTGTATATGACCTGGTTCATTTGCCCTTCACACAGCTGCATTTGCCCTGTTCCACCCATTTTGTCCATTACCTGTCTGCAAAGATGGCTGCTTTTGTGGCTTCACATAATTCTTTTGTTGTAGGCATTGTGTGAGAGCTGACAACTTCTGAGTTGTGCTGCAGCTTGAATGTAAACAGGAAACCACTCTAGGCCTTTGCATGTGCAGTGCTGTTGATGACATGAAATGGTCTCTTATATACCCTGGAAGTACAATTAAGCTTAAGCATATCAAAAAGGACATGAAGTATAATGGAATCAGCTGCATTTTTTTTTTGTCGTGTCCATTGTATTCTTCAGGTAATATGCCTTTAGTTGTTCCTGGCATTGAAATTAACGAAAACAAGGATGATAATTTTTTTTCCATGACTGTATGTATCATGGAGGAAATTTTGAGCATCAAACATTAACTGAATTCAATTTTATTTTTTTGGGGGGGGGGGAATTGGTTTATTCGTATAAAGGAAAACACAATGTGTAAACTTACTAGCATATGCATGCAGTAAAATGCATGTTGAGATTCACATGCCCCACAGCCTCTCTGAAAGCTACACCAATACTTTCTGATTTAAAGTGGATTAGCTTATTCTTTACTCTGCAGGAATTAATTCATGTATGGATTTATTTAGAAACGGGTGAATGTGTTGATTTATTTGTGAGTCAGAACTGCAGCAGCAGCATTTTGATTCAGACCTTGTTTGTGTGTATCAGCCACAGAAATTTCCATAATCCAGTCTGCTGGTAACAAAGACATGAACAAATTCATAACACTATTCCCAGTTGTTTTGAAAGCTTTAAATAATGAAATATCTCAGAATCATCCGTTTTTACTCTGTGTATATATTTGAATTTTTCTCCTCCTGTGATTCTTGTTTTTGTTCTCATCCTTCTCCCCTGTAGCTCTTTTCAGAGATGATTCAGAGGAATGAGGTGGTGCAGTCACTCCTTGGAGAGCTCCAGGAGGCCACCGAGAGCACCGGCCTAGATGCTGTGACCAGAGTGGCCCTGGAAGTGGACCAGGTTCTTACCCCCTTCCAGCTTCCCAAGACCACCTGTCAGGATTTCCCAGAGTGGGCCGGTGTGGACGACGCAGCTCACGGTTTGTACCCAGCCGACGCACCCGGTGGCCTCCTGCCGCTGAACTGCAATGGAGAAGGCAACTTGTTGTTTGATGCCGTCAGCATGTTGCTAGTGGGAAACACTGGACTCAACTTGGAGCTACAGGTAAGCAGAGTCTTCTGCATTTATTCAGTCTTTTGAAGTTTATGCGAGTATCCAATATTGTCTCTTGCAGGTGCGAACTGTAGTGGAAATGGTGCTGTGGAAGAGATACTACTTGTCTGAGATGATTGACTCTAAAATGATGCTCCAAGCTGTTCGTTTTAGTCTCTGTGCAGAAGAATCAGAGGACATGCTGAACCTGCCTGTAACTATCCTGGAGGCCATCTTTGATGCAGATGTTAAAGCCTCCTGCTTCCCTGGCTCCTACGCCAACATGTGGCACCTTTATGCCTTATCCTCAGTGCTCCAGTTCAACATCTACTCCATCTACCCCATGTTCAATCTCAAGATCAGGCCATACTTCAACCGAGTGATACGCCCGAGGACCTGGCCCACAGACTCGGACCCGCAGACCATCCACATCATGTGGTCTGGCGAGCTGCAGTCCGAGTCCTTGTTCAGGCCGAATCACTTTGTCGCACTCGTCCAGACAAGCGACCTGACGTTTGGAAGCCCTGAAAGCGAGCAGAGGGTGTCGCCAGTGAAGAGGGAGGAGATGCTGAGCCAGGACCCACAGCTTTCTTACTCAAGTCTGAAGGACAAGTACAACATCACCAAGAGGACCTTCTACCGCTGGAAGAGGCAGACGCAGGAGCATTGCAAGAAATCAGCGGCCAGGTATGAGGCGAAGTATTTCCTGCAGGCATGCTTTCTGGAAGGGAAGCTCATCCCTCTGCACCAGTTTAAGGAGTTCTTCCCAGAGATCTCTAGGTCGTCTTACTATAACTGGAAGCATGAGCTGCTGAAGACTGGAGGAAACTTCTCCACCTCATCCTCCACTGGAGAGATCAGTCCTGGAGAGAGCACCGAGCAGGAGGTCTGGTCTTCACCCGAAGCTAAGCAGGACGAATCGGAACACCACGAAAGCGTGGCCAGCATGTTCGGCCTTGATCTCGGCAAAATCGACTTGGAACGTGCTCAGAACGTTGCACATATGCAGGAAGCGAAGCGCTGCCTGCAGAACTGCATTGCCATGAATACCTCCTTCCCCTTCCGCATCTTCAAGAGAAATTTTCCAGGAATCTCCAGATCGACCTACTACAACTGGAGGAGAGAGGCCATGCTGTTAAACAGAAACTACAAAGGCAGCGTCGGCAGCAGCTCAGACAGCTCGGATGGCGACAAGAGCCAAAGCCCAAAGAGTCTGTCGCCGGTGCTGCCCAACGCGAGTCGGCCGAGAGTGAAGATCTGCAGGAGAAAACACAAAAGCTTCAGGCTGGCGTACATGAGTAAAAAACAGCTCAGAGAGGTCGCCAAGTTGCACGTCCAGAAATCCAAATGGTCCCTCACCAAGTTCAAACTCAAGTTCCCATCCATGTCGCCTTGTTTCTACTGGCTGTGGGGCGGCAGCCAGAATCACAAGAAGAAGGTGACCACCCAGAGAGCAGAAATCAGCAAACCTGAGAGTCTGGAAATCCAAGCTGCAGGAAACAGTGTGGAGGAGATGAGGATGGAAAGTCAGGGTGCAGTCCCATTTGCCAAGAGCCCAAAATATCTGGAAAATTCTGCCTTTTCCTCTTTAGATGCCCCACATTCAAAGCACACCCTCCACAGAAAGGCACCCATAGTTGAGCAGGTCTTCATGATGGATGTGGTGGCTGTGGCCAACTTCAAGGCCAGGGCCAAGCTCTTCCTGCAGAAACGCTTCGAGGAGAAATCCTTCCCCACTTTTAAAGAATTCCGGGGCTACTTCCCATTCACGCCACGCTCCACGTACTACATGTGGAAGAGAGCTCTGCACCACGGGGTGTCGCTGGTTCATGGGTAAATAACAAAGTGTGCAAAATGGAAGCTATGCTCATGAACTTCTCAGTCCTTCTTGTTGAAGAAAACTACCTATACATTGATGATTTGTGTTCTGAAAGACTGTAAAGTACGTCAGCATAGCATCTAAATACATTTTGTTCTTCCTAACCCCCACCACCACCACAGATCATTCCTCCCTCCTGGACATTTGCACGTGTATGAGAAGAAACTGAGCCGTGGGTCTGTTTAAACCCTGCATGTTGCCCTGCAGGTGAAAGGCAGTTCAAAGCTGTTGTTGGGTGACGTTTTGTTTGAAGCGTTTTACCTCAGTTCTCTTTTAATCCCTAATTGTGGACTTCTTTGGAGTTCTCCTTTTTTTTCCCTTCAATTTTCATTTGTTTATGATTGTTCATGCTTGAACTTATGCTTTTTGTTTCTTTTCTTTGAATATTGATCTGGGAGATTTGTAGTGTGCCGATGTTTTGCTTTATTTTTTCTTTTCTTTATTTTCATTTTTTTAATATAAAGAGCTGCCAGTATTAGTTTTCTGAGAAGATATCTCCTCTGTGCTGCACTGTAAACAGGGTTCCAGTCGTATTTCATGTTTCTCAGGGATTTGCTTTGCGCTCTGATGCTTCAGGCGGTTTTAGGCGTTTTAACATACCTCAGCATTCTGGAAATCAGCCATGTAAAATGCAGTTTTGTCATACTCTATTTGCACTATTACTATTACACTGTTGAATGTATTATCTTAACCTTTATGCACACACTGGTTAAGCTGCTACCTAACCACAGTAAAACACCTCCAGCAGAATGTAGGTGAAGGTATTTTGTTGTTGTGCACTCCTTCATTTCAAAACTACCTATTTCCCTGAAATATTGGGAGAATGTGTCTTTTATAAGCTACTTTTGTTTACAGATCGATGTGTTTTGCAGAACTACCTCTGTTACACCCCTGAATAACGGGTTTCACTATACATTTGGTCTCTTTGTATTTATTTTATTTTTTATTTTTTTGTATTCATGACATGTTCGAAAGGGATTCTGGTCCCACCGGCAGTTTGCATCGTATCGAGCCGGTAACTGAGTCAAGCTGTATTCTTCGGTTGTTTATCAATAAATGATCAACCAGAAAATTGAGCTTTGAATTCATTTATTGCTCCTACTTAGATGGCAAAAGGTAGATAGAACTCAGAAATGTGGCCTGTGTAGTAAATCACAGCTATAATGCCATAAATCATGCAAAAAAATGAATTTGTATATTTCAAAAAAACTGGAAACAGATCAGACTGTAGATTTTTTCCAACTGTAGAAAGATGTTTCACCATGCAGAATGTATCCTTCAACAGTTTGCTCCTCTGTATACCATTTTTGAGCCATACTACACTTATTCATCTTTTTGCTTTTTACACAGTTTGCTGCAAATGGTTAATTTTTACTTTTTTTTTTTACTTGCAGAACAAAATCCATCCATCCATTCTCTATACACCGCTTTATCCTCACTAGGGTGGCGGGGGGTGCTGGAGCCTATCCCAGCTGACTCAGGCGAACGCAGGGGACACCCTGGACAGTCTGTCACAGGGCTACATATACCAGCCCGATCTCACGGGGATTCGTGAAACTGTCACGTAAGTTTTAGTTTCGGTTTCGTGTGCACCAACACGATTTCGTCATGTTTTTCGTGCCGCTCACCACGAAATGCGCACCAATGTATTTTAAACGGCGGACTTTTCGTGCCACTCAGAACGTATTTCAAAAGAATGTGTATATTATATTTTTAATGTAAAACCGTGGCGAATCCAACGCTATATTTTGCATGACATCGTCCCTAAACATAACCCTAACCATAACCCTAACCATAACCTAACCATAACCTAACCATAAGCCGGTGGTACACTTACCAATTTGCATAGGAATTTCAAGAATGTCCGGCGGCCGGCGGCCGCAAACGCAATCACACAAGCAGTATATGCCGATGGACAGCTTAGATCGTCATGAATCCGCCGGTATAAACCACTTTCAGATGTGATTACCACAGCGAAAAACATTTCGTGGTGAGCGGCACGAAAAACATGACGAAATCGTGTTGGTGCGCACCAAACCGAAACTAAAACTTACGTGACAGTTTCACGAATCCCCGTGAGATACAGACAAACAAACACTCTCACATCTAACCTATGGGCAATTTAGAATAATCAATTAACCTCAGCATATTTTTGGATTGTGGGAGGAAGCCAGAGTACCCAGAAAAAACCCACACATGCACAGGGAGAACATGCAAACTCCATGCAGAAAGATCCCAGGCCCACCCTGGGATTTGAACCGGGAAACTTCTTACTGCAAGGCAAAAGTGCTAACCAGTACACCACTGTGCAGCCCACAGAACAAAATGATTTTGATAAAATAAATTCTTACAGTTGGTTACTTTTCCTGAAAAAACTGCATGCTAGACACGATCTGTTCAGAATCTGCCTGAAAGTTAAAAATGTGAGCATTTTTTCTGTTTTTACAGTTCCTGGCTCTGATAAATGGTGTCATTTTCGCAATATTTTTTTAAAGTTAACATTCTTGTCGAACCTGCTACGGGGATCACAGGGTTCAATCTGTTTCACACGTATTGTTCTAAGAAGTGATGATCATAAACACAGAGGACATCTTGTCCGATTTATCTTGCTTTATGCACCACAATCTCCGAGAACATTTGCAGAAGACAGGCAGGCAGTTGGCGGTTAAACACCTCCAATTTTCCTGAATCAATCACCATCCTTCCAAGTCAGTGAACTGTTGTTCTGGCTGAAGCGATACCGATAACCCCTCTGTCTAATCTTCCGCTCCATCGACTGCAACTTGATTTGATTCTCTGCTGGGGAAAAAAACTCGAACCACTTAACGCATGAAATTGCTCATTTTAGTTGCACGAATCTGCAATGCATCACCACGAGGCCCTGATGTTAACAAATCCTGCGCAAAAGATATGCGGAGCAAAAATAAAAGGACAAAATCACTTTGTGTAGCCACAAACAAGCAAGTCACACCAAGCCAGTGGCCAAAGAATAGCAATGAGCTCTGAGACTGGCTCTGTGGTTTTTTTGCTCGCTGCCTGTTCTGTGTTTTGCTATTGTGCTTATGCTAATAGAAGTAGTGGTCAACAGTGGGAGGGGAGGAGGGGGAAGGGGCTAATTGTATGCAGGGGGATAGAGGTGTTTGAGATAAGGCCAGGAACATCCAAGTCTCTGGGGGGAGGGCTGGAGGTGTGGGGTGAAACTGTACTTTTTTGTCTTAAAAATCTGCTGAAAGCTGCTGTATTGATCACATTGTTCTCTGACTGCGTCAAGATTTGCACAACTGCTGCACTGCTGCTGCATCTGACTGGAAAGTGCAAAGTGGATTTAGTGAAGAACGGCACTGAAATGCAGTTTTTCACCACTTGTACTTTAATTGAAACTCGTGAAGCAAACATTTGTGATTCTTCCCTCTAAACTTCAATTTCATTTCAATAAATGTTCCAGTGATGCAACATCTCACCAAATATCGAAGATTAGAGAAAAATTCTAAACTGATCTGTGGATTTGTTTTTTCTTCTTTCAGTAATTATGCCTGGACTACCAGATTTACACAATTAATTTTATATCAGTCAGAGAGACCAAACCAGGGCTTTTACTGCAATAATTTAAATCTGTTTTCCTGCTGTATACTTTTACTTAGGCAGGATTTTTCATGCTGGAGTTGTACTTGTAATGGAGTATTTTGACACTGCTGCACAGGTACTTTTCCTTCAGTAAAGGATCTGAATATTTCTTCCACCACAAGTCATTAGCTACACGTTTTCTCTGAGACCTTTCTAGTCTAATCAAATGTTCTACATTTGGCATTTCGCTGAGTTTGTTTCTTGGTTTTGGAAACAAAATCAGTCTCAATCCAGTGAATTCTTATCTCAGTTGGCATCAAACTGCATATTTTGTTATATTTTATATAATGACACCCCCCCCCCCATGTTCATTTTGATGCTTTTCTAAAGCCTGAATCTAACGGATGAAGTAGTGTTTGATATTCAGAAAACTGCTTACAGTAGTAGCCATACAAAACTGAAGAAAATGTGTTATTCTGCTTTAAAAAAGTTTCTTTTCACGTTCAAAAGTCATGCAATCAGTATCTCAGAATCTCTCTCGTTCCAACTGACCTTGGAACGAACAAATATTTGATGAAGTCTGTTGCGTTTGCCTGTGGGCCTGTTTGCCATCTCTGTCTTCATTACTGCATGATGGAGGGAAATCTCAGCGGCGCCGAGCTACTCTGCATTGTTTATCTCAAAAATAGCATGAAAATAATGAGGGCTGGCAGGTGGGAGCTGAAGTCTTCAAGGATTAGCAGGCTGCAGTTGCTTCACAGAGACGGAGCGATAAAGCAGAGAGGCTTCTCAAGGATGCCAGTTTTTCTCTCGGTAAACAAAACAGACCTGCGAGACTCTTTAGGCCTTCATTCTGCTGCCAATTACCCTCTGATAGGAACACTGATCGGAACCCAGAGAGGTCTGAAATTTCACCTCAGCGTGGGTAAAGAATGGAGGAAGGAACATAGAAAAGTAAACCTATTTCTGACTCAAAAATGTGAACTCATGAACTCATAATAATGTTAGTTTCTTACATAAAATTGAGCCAAACTATGCAGCCGTATTTGCAATATGATAATGTATTTAATAGCAGGTGTGATCTTGCACATGGACACTTGATCCACTGGGTGGCAGTGGTTTTCTTCATACCACAGTCTCCATGGTTTCGGTCGCTTCACACGCTTCAGTTTGGACACAAAATCAGTATGTTAGTGCAGAGCTCAGGGCGCTCAGTCCAGATTTCTCTGCTGATAACTCCATTAATAAACATAATCCCACACTGCAGCCACGTAATGCAAAAAAAGAGCAGATAACATCTGGGAAACAAATAGTTTAACGCCAGATTAAACAGTGCAGAGAGAAAAGAAAGGAAGAAGAAGAATGAGAACACCTCAGAGACCCAGACAGGGATTATTCTGATACCTCAACACTCAATTTGGTTGTTTATTTATTGCATGTGAAAATCATTCTCCTCCTTGGTACACATAAGGCATTCTGGATCACAGTACATCACTATCAAAATGATTTTTATTAATATGCTTACTATTTCTGTATTAGTAGTAGTAGTTGTTGTTGTTATTCTTATTTTCATTGTTCCTTTAACAACAACAACACCAGGGTCAATATATAATTGAGGAACTTTCGAAGTCCATGGGATATATCTTGCACACATTTTTTATTAAAAGTAAATAAAAAAAAGTCTTTTATGTTCATTGTGATCATTTCTTTACAAATTCCATCATCATTTATTATGGAAACAATCATTTATTAATAAAAACTGACTGGATATCACTAAAATTACAAGTAAAAAACCATCTGAATTTAATAACAAATACCTTCTAATTAGCTAAATAATAATAATAAAATGAGCTTATTCAAAAATAGTTTGATTGTGTTCTTTTTATTAAGTTGAGATAATCATGACAGCTATGGAAAATAACAAACTGTATGTGTTTGACAAATCACTTTCATTTAAGTTCCCCATTACAAAAACACCTCTCAAGGAAGTGTGTTAATTCCAGATCACATGACCTGCTCCACATGATGTCATTTCCTCCCGAAGAAAAGACAGGAAAGACTCCAAGGCTTTCTGACTTTTTTAGTATAAAGTAATGTCAAGTAGAGTCAAGTGTGGATTTATGTCATGTGAACAGGTTTACTACGACATCTTATAAATAACTTTCAATTTCAATTTTACTCAATTGTATATGTAATATTTAGAAGAATCTTTGTGTAAAACGCCCATGTGGTGTTTGGTTATAGGCAGCCATGTTGATTTTAGGCCTGAAAACAGCAAAAATGTCAACTATGATTAAAAAAAAAAGTCCCAATATATTGACCCACAAAAAAAACAACCCTATCCCAGCATCATTTTATAACCGATGAACTCTAAAACACAGTGATGTGGAAATCTCACAGTGTGCTCTGGTAGCACAAAGTAAACAAAGAGGAAGCTTGTTTTCAGTAAAAACTCTATTTTAATATTTAGATTTTCACGCTGTCATGTGTGACAGGATGTTAGTCTGTCTGTGATACATATTTACAGCTTAGGATCGAGATTAGTTGAGCTAATACAGCAGCTAAGCCTGAATAAAGCAATGATTCATGGAGAAATAATGAACAAAGATCGAAATCCTCACAGATATACGGTAAGTGAAAAGAAAGAGAAAAGAGAGACTGGGGCTTCATAGATCTACATATTCTAGAGAAAACAACGATGCAGAGTTACATCTGAGCCATTTTACTGCAGGAAGAGGTCACTGTCATGGAAAAATGTTCTAAATATGTAACTCTAAATGTAGAGAAGAGTTTTTAGGGGTTTTATTTACCACCAGAGGGTGATTTTAAATGCAACCTGTCACCTTTTTTCAGTCACTGTGGAGCATGTTTTGTATTACCGTGACAAAAATGGATGCAGGATTTGTCGAGCTTTATTTATCGTTGCACCACATTTGGCAGAGTTGCAGTTGAGAATATACAGAACGGGCTCAATAACATCAGTGATTCATGGTCTTAAGGCTCTTAGTTAATCTCTAAGTTATAGCTTTGATATGATGGCAATAATTCTGTCTGTTTTTTCCTTTTTGACTTTTTAGAATCTCACTCAGGCCTGGTTTATTTTGTCAAAATTCCCCCAGGTGTCTCTTAGTCGAAAAACTCAAGGTTGTTCATTTTGCTCTTACAGTTGTGGATTGGTTGCTAACAGAGTTTAGGGATGTTTTTTTCAAGTACAAAATTTCAAAAAGGCACTCCACAAAATGCCACCAGTTTTGAAAGGCATGTTATCCTTTAAAAATCACCCAAGTTGCGCCACTTATCAAAGATGAACACGGTAAAAAGACAAAAAGGAATCATCTTTTCGACAGTCCTTGAACGTATTGTGTGGCATAAAGTTCCATCAGCGAAAGTCATTTTATAAAACAAGCTTCAGGTTGTGATATTTTAGCAATGACACTTTATTCTACATTTGTAGTTTAAAAAATTGTCCACTGGAAAAAAAAAAAATCTAACCGTTTGGATCAATAAAATAAACGCAGCATGGCTCAAAAACAGTAAACAGAGGAGCGAGTTGCTGGAAGATACATTCTGCAAAGTGAAACATCTTTGTAAAGTTGTGTGAAAAACGCTTCATTTATGTTGGTTGTATACATTTAAATAGTTAAATATCTTTAGCATGTGTAGCCATTTTTGTTTCCAGTGTTGGAAATATGTTCTACATGCAGACTGTATTTCTTTTTTCAGTTTTTACACAAATTAAAATCAAAGAAACTCATTATTTTTTGTCTTCTTTTGAATGATTTACAATGCTACATCTTTGTCATACTGCACAGAAGACATTTGCGAGTTTGTTCTACTTCTAGCAATATTTGTTGTGTTTAAATAGAGGTGCAGGACTTTATGGTGCAGTGGAAAAACAAACCGTCAGTGAGTAAAAACATGGCAGGAGCGAAGAAACAGCTGAAAACTGCTGGGAGTCCAGAGGGTTGGGAGGTTACAGTATGATGTCCTGCTCATATTGTGACACATTTACATTTACTCTGCTTTATTATCAGTGTAACCTGTAGAGCTTAGTGGATGACATGGTACGAAACATCCAATTTCTAAAGTGTTTCAGTCATTAGAAATAATATCTGTTTGGTCAGGATATAATTGCAGGACCTTTAAGTCCATGGGATATATCTTGCATACATTTTAAATAAAATTAAGAAATCCAGGTTTATTATGTTCATTATTATCATGTCTTTATAAAGTTCATAATTATTTATTATGGAAACAATCAGTTCTTAATTAAAACTGACTGGATATCATTAAAATGTCAACTAAATAACCGTACGAATTTCCTGGACGAATTTCCCATTTAGGCCTGAAAACATCAAAAATGTCAACAATACCTGTCAACTACACACGTGGACAAAATTGTTGGTACCCCTCAGTTAAAGAAGGAAAAACCCACAATTCTCACTGAAATCACTTGAAACTCACAAAAGTAACAATAAATAAAAATTTATTGAAAATTAAATAATCAAAAACAGCCATTACTTTTGAATTGTTGATTAACATAATTATTTAAAAAAACAAACTAATGAAACAGGGCTGGACAAAAATGATGGTACCTCTATAAAAGATTGAAAACTATTTGACCAGAGTGACATGATTAACTCAGGTGTGTCGTTTAATTGACATCACAGGTGTTTCCAAACTCATAATCAGTCAGTCTGCCTATTTAAAGGGAGACAAGTAGTCACCCTGCTGTTTGGTGAAAAGGTGTGTACCACACTGAACATGGACAACAGAAAGCGAAGGAGAGAATTGTCCCAGGACATCCGAAAAAAAATGATAGACAAACATCTTAAAGGTAAAGGCTATAAGACCATCTCTAAACAGCTTGAAGTTCCTGTGACAACAGTGGCTCATATTATTCAGAAGTTCAAGACCCACGGGACAGTAGCCAACCTCCCTGGACGTGGCCGCAAGAGGAAAATTGATGACAAATTGAAGAGACGGATCGTTGGAATTGTATCCAAAGAGCCCAGAGCAACCTCCAAAGAAATTAAAGGTGAACTCCAAGGCCAAGGTACATCAGTGTCAGATCGCACCATTCGTCATTGTTTGAGCCAAAGTGGACTTCATGGGAGACGACCAAGGAGGACACCACTGCTGAAAAAAACTCATAAAAAAGCCAGACTGGAATTTGCAAAAATGCATGTTGACAAGCCACAAAGCTTCTGGGAGAATGTCCTTTGGACAGATGAGACCAAACTGGAGCTTTTTGGTAAGGCACATCAACTCTATGTTCGTAGACTCAAAAACCAAGCATACGAAGAAAAGAACCCTGTCCCTACGGTGAAACATGGAGGAGGCTCAGTAATGTTTTGGGGCTGCTTTGCTGCATCTGGCACAGGGTGTCTTGAAAGTGTGCAAGGTACGATGAAATCTGAAGACTATCAAGGCATTCTGGAGAGAAATGTGCTGCCTAGTGTCAGAAAGCTTGGTCTCAGTCGCAGGTCATGGGTCTTCCAACAGGACAACGATCCAAAACACACAGCCAAAAACACCCAAGAATGGCTGAGAGAAAAGCGTTGGACTATTCTAAAGTGGCCTTCTATGAGCCCAGATCTGAATCCCATTGAACATATGTGGAAGGAGCTGAAACATGCCATTTGGAGAAGACACCCATCAAACCTGAGACAACTGGAGCTGTTTGCTCATGAGGAGTGGGCCAAAATACCTGTTGACAGCTGCAGAACGCTCATTGACAAATACAGAAATCGTTTAATTGCAGTGATTGCCTCAAAAGGTTGTGCAACAAAATATTAAGTTATGGGTACCATCATTTTTGTCCAGCCCTATTTCATTAGTTTGTTTTTTTAAATAATTATGTTAATCAACAATTCAAAAGTGATGGTTGATTTTGATTATTTAATTTTCAATAAATTTTTATTTATTGTTACTTTTGTGAGTTTCAAGTGATTTCAGTGAGAATTGTGGGTTTTTCCTTCTTTAACTGAGGGGTACCAACAATTTTGTCCACGTGTGTATGTTGCAAAAAGTCTCACAATTATATATTGCCCTTTTGCCAGCTGCCTCAGTCTAATGTGATTCAGCATTATGTTACATGAGGTGGCAAAAACAGAACACAGAGCAACAGCGGCTTTTGTTTTAATGAGAACTAGCATATGCATGTTTGTTGTTCCCAGACTCACTGGTGGAGAAACCTAAGAAGTTTTTTTGGAGTTTAAACCAGGACACTCACAGCGGGGCTCTGTGGCTGCATTTGACTCGAAAATGAGGCTGATGTGAATTCATTCCTGTCAAGGTGCACGTCTGCTCGCGGAGGGGAAGTTTTGAATTGTTCATGTCAGTTGTGGAGACAGGGAGCTTTTTGTGCATTTTTCCATGAGTAATATGCAATGTTGCTGCTTAATTTTGCATAATGTTGCGCCTGCTCGGATCTTGAGGGCGCAGCTCGGAGGCTTTCACGAATGCAAACCCGCCGAGGAAAGCATTAGTTAATGCAATAAGAATATTATTTACTTACTCGCTGCCTCGGATCAATTTCCCCCCCCCTCACATTTATTTTCGTGATTTACTGCAAGGTTGTTGTTTGGTCCAACTCCTCCTATTTCATTTCTGAACAAACAGAAACACTCACACACTTCATAGCTACTGATCAGAGACCCGCACTGACAACTTAAATCAATGAGTTACAACCCCTGACTTGGGATTCCAGTGCCAACTGTTTCAGTCTTTGTTTGCACTGAATCAATAAGTCTGTGATGCTTTTCCGTTGATGCACAGACATACATTGAGAGCATAAATGACACACATGTGGCAGTTTAAAGCTCAGCGACTGCCGGTACACTAACCCACATGTGGACAGATAATGATAATCGGGGACAGAGGTCAGATACATGGACCCTGAGCGATAATCTCTGTTTGTGATCACGTAATCCTTTATGTACGTTTGTTTTGTTGGTCATGTAAGTTCCACCACCTGTTCGATTTCGATTCAACATAAGCTGATGAAAGTCATCGGCTTGATCCGTCCATGCAACATCCACACTGCGAGTCGGAGAGCAGGGCTGCGAAGTTCAGTACAGCTGGATCTGAAGATAAGAAGGTGGAAAGAGACATTATTATTATCCGTCTGTGTATCTAGCCCTCCATCTCAGGTCTTTGCTTTGGAGCTATTGGAGAGTTAAGGTGCTAAGGAGGCAAGAAAAGACATAATACTCTGTTTGCAAACAGTTTACAGTGACAATAAGGCTGCACTTAGTTTGTGGAAATACTCTTAGCCCTTCATTTTAATGCATTTTGAGTGAAACCTCATCTATGTAGACACACCAACTTTGACATTATTTAATGTACTACCCAGAAGTTACATGATCAAATGGGTCACTCCAGATTTGAAGGACATTTTGCATCCTACCCATCAAATTTCAAATAATCCATGTACAAAACACTAAAACATGCAGTTGTTGTGTAAATGTACTTGTCCTGAGACCAAATCTAGAAAAAACTAGGAGAAAAGAATGCTTGAAAATATTTTTTAAAATGTGAAATGGAGTTCAACCTAAAATGCCTTTTTTCTCTTGTCCCAACCTGAAGACGGGCAAATTGAATCTCAAATAAAACAGTTAAAATGAAACTTAAATCTCCTTTTTTGGTGTTATTTTTTCCCCATTGATGTCTCTTGTAGTTGGGAGAATTCTTTTTTAATCAGTATAATATTTTAAACGTTGTTGATGACAGAAAATCCTCACCGCTCAGTGAGGATTGGCACCACAAAGCCAACAGGACATCATTCATTGGTTTGCCAAGCCTTGGATTTGGAATTTGGTCATTGAAATCTTGTTTTGTTTTTGATTACAACCAGATATAAAAGAAAACCAGACATACATCTGACTTAGAACTCAAGAACACTGTGTAGGTAGCCGAGCCCTAAAACATACTCATACTTTATTGTCTTTTTCCTCTAAATAGGACCATAATTTGCCAAAATCAACCTTTTCCCATATTAATGGTGACTTAAAACTAGCAATTGAGGCCATAAACTTATTAGAAAAATATGTAATGAGGTAGCAAATCAAGTGAGAAATAGACGCATTTTCTCATAGACGTCTATACAATCGGACTTCTTTTTGCAGGAGTACTCCCCCTGCTGGCTGTTAAAGAGAATGCAGGTTTAAAGCACTATTGCATTGGCTGTGTTTTTCAGACCCGGAGGCTACATCCATCTTTTATATACAATCTATGGCTTATCCATTTTTATGTGCAACTGCAGGTGATGGGCCTTGACAGTGCAATAACCAGAAAAAATTGATTGTGTTTAACAATTAAGCAACTCAATTAGAAGGTACAGCAGATAAGATTAGCAAGATAAGATAGAATAAACATGAAATCTATTGGTCCTCTCTGAGAAAAAAATAATAATTACATGACTTTGGCAGTTATAATCAATGATATTCTGCTGTCAACATGTATCTGATCCAGTTGCTATAGTGACCCGGTATGCAGTAATGTCCATGCATCTAATTGTTAATCATGCTTTCACTGTTTTCCTGAGCTGTTGTTGTGAACACATGATGCACACATGCCCTCGGCTGCACTCAATGGGTTCTCAGACGTGGGCTGAAGGCCGGATAATCCTCCTCGTTAAACCGACGGGGAAGCTATCCTCCATATCTGCTGCTAATGCCCTCTTTTGATTCCCCGTGTTAATAAGAGGGCCTTATTAGTAACCTCAGCCTCACCAAATGAACCTCCCATAATGACCGTGAGGGCTCTGTTGTGAGTGCGGTGGGTGGAAGCACAGCTGTTGGTTGGTCTAATGGCTAACGTCCAGGGTTGTGATTAAAAGCGCCGTGAACCATGAACTCATTTCAGCTATTGTCTGCAGAATGGGGAGATAAGAGCTAATTGGCAGATTTTGTTTCGGCCCAGAAAAGACGAGTGACGTACCGGGGAATAACCGTGATGTAGGGAGAGGAGATTAGCTGTGTGGATTAATGCTGGGAAGTAACTAAGTACATTTACTCAAGTACTGCACTTAAATACAATTCTGAAATACTAGGTGCTTTACTTATTCTCATTTTCTGCTGCTTTTTCTTCCACTCAACTGCCGACTTTTTTAACATGCAGATTTGACACACTAGACAACATGTAGTTGAAGATAAACCAGTGGCTTCCAGTCTTTGTGGTTTCTTAAAAATACTTGGCTCACATTTCAGATAACTATGAGTTCTTAACAAACCTACAAATCTTGATTTTTCCCCTCTAAACTTGTTGTATATTTTGATAAAAGTTCCAGTGATTCAGTTTCTCAACAAAATTAAAGATGAAAGAAAACCGGATCACAGATTAACTACATTTTGCTGCTATGTACTTTCATTTGAGCAGACTTTCACTCAGGACTTTTACTGGTGATGGAGTGTTTTCACACTTTGTGTCTCATTTTATTTCATTTTGTGTCTTGTTTGTGTTGTTTTGTGCTTTTTGTGTGGTTTTATGTCTTGTTTGTCTCATTTTGGATTGCTTTGTATCTCATTTTTGTTGTTTTGTGTCTGGTGTTTGTAATCTTGTGTCTAGTTTTGTGGGGTTTTTTGTATAATGTTTGTGACTTATTGTGTCATGTTTGCATTTTTTGTGATTCATTCTGTGTTGCTTGTGTTGTTTTGTGTGTTGTTTGTCATTTGGGGTCTCATTTGTTTTGCTTTGTGTCTCATTTTATGCCCCTTTGTGTCTTGTTTGTGTTGTTTTGTGTCTGTGTTTTGCCATTTTGTGTTGTGTTTGTATCATTTTTTGTCTTGTTTATGTTGTTTTGTGTCTTATTGTGTTGTTAAGTGTCTTTTTTTGTTGTTTTGTGTCTTGCCTGTATTTTTACAATAATTTATTAAAGTTCATATGTGGTGAGCAAAATGTAGAAAGTATGTTCTCATTTGCATAATTCTGGAATAAAGCATTTCTCAGTTATTGCCTTTCAAATATGACTTATTCTAGATAAATTACATGATACAACCTTTTAAATAAATTCCCACGTGTGCATTTTAGCTTTATAGTTGCTTTGTCATAAGCTTTGTCATTTGCCAAGTAGGCATAAATTCTATTAAAGGAGGTGGAGGGATTTAAAAGGGCAAAGATAATGTCTGAAACAAACAGAGCAGATGTTTTCAGGTGCTTGATATCAGTGTTAGCTGTTCTGAGATTTGCTAAATGTAGTTAAATTTAAAGCTCAACATCAGTGAAACTCCGCAGCAGCCTTTAAGTTAAATGAATTTTACTGTAAATCTCGCTGAAGCGGGGCGAATCAAACCGTCCCCTGTGTGAATTTAACTCCTTTGCTGAGTTTATTAGCTTGAATTATTGCTGCTGCTTTAGTCAAACAGACTCTCAGGCTTCAGTCGGCTTTAAGGTGGAAATAATTACAGGAATTCACAGAACTGCGATCTCAGATGTGAACTCTGGGGAAACACATTCACCTAGAAATAGAGGATTAAGATGTATATTCATTATGCAAGACACTGGATAATGTACACTGAAAGAAAATAATTATTTTATATTCTTTGCAGCATAATCCATGGCCAACAAACTGATTGATCCGAGGAGATTAGAGGAACATTAATGTTGAGTCAAAGTCATTTTTTGGCCAAATGGAAATAAATAAATTTATGCTCAAAGGCATGCAAAGTCCATTCATCATATTACTGAAAATCATTTAGAAAGCTGCTGTATGTTGCTATGAAACAGAAAAAGGAGAAGCTACACCTCACTTTTGTGTATGTTATGTTGCTACTCACTCATTTAGTGTAAAATCTTCACTTACTAATGTGTGCATCAATCAAAATCATCTAAAAATCCGGCTTTTAAGCTGGCAGACCTTTACAATATGAGGGACTTGTGCATCACAGCATAGATTTAATTGGAAATGAGGAGTAGAACAATACATGGAATGACATATGTTTGAGATGCAAAATATGTCAACTAGGTCTAGTTAAAGTTGCAGTTTAAGCTGATGATAATACACTTTCACATTCTTCACATCAATAGAATAGTTCAAGTGATAACTTTTCCAAAGTTTTCTTGCTCTGAAATTGAATATGCATTACATTTCCCACAAAGCCCTGACCATAGGCGTAGATTTCAGGAATATGTCCTCTCAATAATAAGAATACAGGCATTATTCCTCTCAAAAAACACAGCAGATGCATGAAAAAACACTGCAATGTTACTTGTAGATGCAATAACGCCTCAGACAGGGTCAATGTTTCAGTTGAAGCCTAAATGCCTTGTATTTATGCTTTAATGCGATTTCAGCAACACATTTTATACGTACATGATTCCTAAAATAATCTGAAAACACATATATGAATGATCCATTTTAATGCACAGAAACCTTTGAACAGGAAAACAAATGTTTGCTAAAATATATCTGAGCGATTAAAGTTCAGGAGTTTGTAATTGAATCAAAATCTATTAATTCATTGACATAAAAATATGTCACGTGCACATTTACAGACAACACTTGATAAGAGTAAATCCAGCCAAATATGTCTGGGCAGCATACATAATATTAAATGAGAAAAGTTTATTCACAGGAGAATAAATCCCTGAAAGTAACACAGAATAACTGAAAGCTTTACTGCATTCCATTTTATTCCATTTTCAACTGTATCTGTGCTTTTCTTAAATATAAATATACACATTTCCACCATATATGGATGCAGAAAATGAACAAATTGGTGCATATGACTTTACATGCCTGCAAGAAATGAAGTGTTTGACACTAATAATTCCCACACAAGTTTCACTCCAAGGAACTTCTATGAAGCAGCAACACTGGTGACATACAGTCAGCTCATTAAGTAATCAAGTAGGGTCAATGGAGAGAATTTTGTTTTTTAATACACATATGCATATCTGTTAATCTCCTGTGCCACTCTCCAGTCCGGTAGGTGGCAGTAAAGTGCCTACAGGCTGGTTTGCCAACCACCAATCAAACCACAGGAAGAAGAAGAGCCACTGTGTCTGCAGAGCATGGAGGGTCTCCTACCTGTCCACAGCAGGAAAGCACCACCTGTTCTGGAAATGTAAGGATCCTGCAAATCTGAAAAGGCCAAAGAAAATCCCAGTATTTCTGTGCAGTGGAACTTCTGTCGACATGAAAAAAAGCCACTTCCTCCATCCAAAGGCTCCACCTCTGATTTGAAGAAACACCTGGGGGTAAGTTGAGCACCTGCTAGATGAAGCCAACAAACAAATTACTCAGTTAAGACCAGTCAACTGAAGGTAACAAACTGCACCTCAAAAACTAAATGTTTTACCAGGGAGCACACAGTTTCACGGTCTATAGTGTGTGTTTCACATAAAGACAGGCTTCTTTTAGGCCTCATAAGTTTGTCAAACAGCGTCCAGGAAAACCGAACTGAGCACTATAATATCCTTGCAGTTGTTAAATTTCTTGAAGTGAAGGGAGCTGTGTGGTTGCTTGGTCTTATAATTTGAAACAATGCCTTATTTTGCTGAAAGTTGATAGCATATTAATTCTACTCAAGGCAATCAACAGATAAATAACTTGGTGCAACAGACAAACGTAGGCATCTTGTAAATAAAATCTGACAATTTGTTGTGGGAGTGAGCCAGCAAGACTTTGTGATTTATCTTCACTCTTGCCTGCAGTGGAAAATAAAAGATGAAAACAGGAAAGATAGTTTTTTAAAATTTCATTGCAGCATCAAACAAAAGTTAAAACATTCACGAGTAATAAATAAGGTATTTGTCTTGAATAGAACTTTACTTTTTTAAATTCTAAACTGAACCTCGAACTTCAGCATCTTTTCAAAATCTTCTTGTGCTTTTGTTTTTCTGGAATATTTACTGTATAGTGGTGTTTATATTTGTGCCAAAACCATGCACTATGCTGTAAAAAAAAGCTCTGATAAAAACATACTGATGGAAAAGGAAGTATATAAGCTGTACCTTACAAGTGCCCATATGGTGTGTGTGTGTGTGTGTGTGTGTGTGTGTGTGTGTGTTTGCATGTGAATGAGTGCCCTGGAACAAAGGCTGCTTCCTCTCCCCATGCTGAATTATAGCTGTGTCACTTCCAATCAGGTCTGTAATATTTCACACAAAGGCAGAGGAGTCCCAAATCCCTCCGTCTCGCTGAATTTGTTCCTTTGCCAGCTCCGAAAGCACAACTTTTTGATTGTATCTGGAGAATTGGGCCACATTGTTTCTTTAACTCGCCAAGGAGGAAAAAAAGACTTAAACCTTTTTTCATGTAGCTCAGGTAGATATGGATATAATACCACCCTTAGGAGAGCCTGTGATGTTTTTTGATGTATTAAAAATGTGCTTCGGGATGGAGGCTGTGAGCAGGTTTTGGGTGGAAGAAGGCTGGGAGGCGTGTTGGCTAACAACGTAAAATATTAAAGGATGAAAGTCCGGATTCCTGTTGGGTAGAACGCCTGCTGAGCACATTAGTCTCTCATTTATACAGAGATCAAGGTATTGTGAATCTATCATGGTACTTTAATGGGGTGAAAAGACGGAGGAAGAGATAAAGACGGTGTGTGGAGCTGATAAAACTGCTGGGGCTGCTCGGGGTTTGCTGCATCAGCATCACTGCAGAGCTCCATTGACTTGCTGCACACCGTGGTCACTCAATTAAAGTTATTTTCTTTTTTGCACGCTGTGTCCGCTTCACCTAACCATTTTAGGTAATATTGTAAAGTACAGTTCTATCAATATCTGCCACAGAATCAGTGTAGTCTTTGGATTTTAAAGTTTTGTGCCGAGGACAGCGATGCTCCTTTATGTAAGGAAAAGTTTGGTGGTGTCTCTTTTAGCCTTCTCAGAACCAAAAACACAAAAGCAAATATAGAAAGTCGACTGTCTGCAGTAGTAGATGAGTGTTACATTCACGGAACTTTTCATGCTTTATTGTTTTGTGTAGTGTTACATTAGAAAAGCACATTTCATATCAAATTGCAGAGACTTTTAAAACTCTGGTGTATTAAAACTATGCTCCCTCTTATTTTGGATTCTTTTTCAAAATTCAAGGTCTGAATTAATGTCAGACTAATTTTGTTTGCTGTGCTGTGGAGGATTTTTTTCTTTAAATTTGTAGAAACAGCACTTAAAGTGGTCAGATAGTTTCAGTTCTGCTCAGTTTAGAAACACAAAATGCTGATTTTCCATCTCCAAGTCAAATGTTTCACTTTACTATTATTAAATACATCGTTTTGTTTTTCCGTTGACTAAAAAAATGTGCCAATTGGTAACATATTAGAGATAGGCCACAAACATAATTGTGCAGACATTAGGTTCCCCTCAAATCTTCTTTAAGAATTCAGTTTTGTTGTAGAGGTAAATGATATTGTGGAGATTCAATTGTTCTGGTTAAAGTGGCCCTCCAGCTAGCTGCAGATTTTCTGTGGGACAAAAGGCTCATTGGAGAGGTAATTGAATTACATTGAGAACCACCACAACCTGCAGAAGGAATACATGAGATTGGACGAGGAAGTAGCTGGTTAGCAACGACAAAACTTTGAAAAAAGCATCAGACTGACCAAGATACAGATTTCTACATAGAGATTTTTCTGCTTAGAGATTTATTGGTTGGGTGTTTTAGCCTCAAGTGAGAGGCTTTATATCCAGAAAGCCATATGCATGGCTAAACATATGATTCAGATAATGACTCTACCTCAAAAGATCTTCATAGGAAGTTTCCACCAGTTTGTCTACTGTTATTTTAACAGAAAATCTGACAGTCTAGCATAAAGGAGAGAAAGGTACGAGCTTATCTACTGACTAAATCATAATCAAGAGCTTATTATGTATTTTCATCAGCTACAGTTATCAACATATTGGTGGAAAGCATGTTCTGTAGTGGACAAGTGGGAGTGATAAATTTTGCTAAATTGTTCAGTGTCTGGTATTGACCGCAAACAAGAAGACTTTAATTTTCTGGACATCCAACTGCTGCACAGATTGTAGGTCCGTGTTCAAACACCGATGCTGCGGTGGAGTTTCTGCAGGAGGCAGGGTGATATCTGCAGGTTCAAAGAGTGGGATGGGCAAACAGACATGTTGAACTGATCTGGAAATGGATCTGAAACAAACTGAATGGACAAACAAAGTCACAGCCAAGAATTCCTTCAAGTTTCTGCTGATGTGCGCTTTTCCGCACAAAGTTTACCACCTGATATTGAATATTATTTTTGGCTTTCTTTCATTGTCTGTAAGAAAAACCATGAACAAAAGCAGTATTATGTTTAACCTGTTGAAACTGCACCACAGATATTAGTGACATACTGTTTGCCTGCATTTACAGCTCCGTCAATACACAATCCTACAGGTCTGTGCTTCAAATTAATTACTTGTTTTCTATATAAATACTGTCACTGTTGCTCCGAGTGAAGACGAGGGGAACATTGAGGAGGAGAGAGTCGCTTTGTTTTCATTAAGTCTAAATTAAATGGCATTTCCCCTGTGGACTGGAACTTCAATCTGTCCTGATTTATTAGCTTTGGAAACAAACTCTGGGAGCTGTGCAGCAGATGACCAACTGATCCCCTGGGCCAGATCTTTCATTTGAAGCAAGTGGCGTTGCTGCGCTGCTGTTTGCCCAATCCGAGCCAGTCTTATCTGTCAGGAGAATATTGACTGTATTACCCATTATCAGCCACGAGTGTCTCTGCTGGTAAACTCGCACTCAGTGAAGTCGGCTATCAAAGGCAAATACTCAAGAGGATGTCTGGCCACAAGGAGATGATCCCACTGCAATCGTATAGCCCATCTCTCTCACTGCGTCCTAAATAATCCGTCTCTCTCTCTCTCTTTATGTCGTTCTTTCCCTCTGTACCTTTAAAGCTTTTTAATCAACTCTTCTCACCAACCACCCACTGCTCTTCTAGAGGCAGAGGGCGAGGGAAAACAAGATGAGGACATCAGAGCCTTCACAGTTATCATTCCACACCAATAAAAATGACTCGGAGGAAGAGAAATAATAAACGCTTGAAGCAGGTCTTAACGTGCAATATACTTTTACAGCAGGAAATGGTGTAGCATAGACAGGCCATGGAGGTAATGGGTTGAAGGCTGTTTTTCAGACCACTGTAACAGAATAGTGTGGGAAACAGGCTTAGTCTATTTTTTACTGAGATTTTGACATCCACTCCAATTAGGGATAACCTAATTGAGGTTATTTGTCCCTAATAATTTCATATTAGCCCCATCTGATGCCATTTTCATTGATAATGCATACCTTAAGTACATTAAAGCTTCTAAAATCAATCCAATGTACAGCATATGCTTGACAGGAGAATACCTCTTCAAGGCTCTGAGATAATAATTGCATGTTAAGTAGGCGGCCGTGAACCTTGTTGTAAGGCACTGATGTAGTGTCAGAGGGTAGGGTGTACTGTGGTTCCACAAGCTCCAACATAAGGCAGTAAAACCCTGTATTATGTACATGCATGGCAGTAAATGTTTTGTCGATTAGCTGTAGTACCTGGTTGTTCCACCAGATGGAGCCGTGCACTTTTAAAGAGATAAAAATCTGCAGTTTGTGTTGTGCTCATAGGCAGTTGCTTGCTCTACATGCAATTCGATGTTGACAAGCAGGGGGCATTGTTAGGGTTTTGCTAACAATGAGCACCATGACAAAGACCTCTGTGGGAGTTATTGGATTCTGGCAGGATTCTCAGTAGGAGCTGTGGACAGTGGGGAGATGGTAGGAAGTACCATATCTCCAAAAGATAGTGCTCTGTGTTGGCAAGCAGAGAGAATTGTGACATTGAGCGAGCAATGGGCACAACGACAAAGACTTCTGTGTCACTTAAAGGCCTCTGAAACTGAAGATTTTTGTTTAAAACAAGCTTGGATAGAGTCAGAGTTTCTCTATCCTAGTGCTGTATGTGACAGAGCTGACTTTGCAGTCCAAAAGATGTCTGTGGACTCTTCCTGTGCAAAGACAGGTGAATATGTCATGTTGTTTTAACAGTTAATCTGTTGGTTTGGTTGGATTTAAAACAACTGACATCAACGGTGTCACTTTGACTGGTCATAGTTACACTTCCAGATATCTGTAACATCATTCTAACTAGTTGAAAAAGCAGAGATATCGGTTATTACTACTATTAGTTATGGCTGGTCAATATAATTGCAAATCTCAAACGTCTTAATGACTAGACCTAATTATTGCTGCTCATAAGGAACTTCTCATTGGATATTGATCCCAACAAAGTGTCTGAATAGTGTTAGCAGAAGTAATTGCAGCTGCTGTGATGGACAAGATCATTACAAAATGCTAAGAAATTAAGAGAGCTCATCAGCGAGGACTTGTAAAGATCAAGACCTTTGTTCAGACACTCATTACTCAATCAGACACCTGTGGTTAAAATTTACCAAAACTTTCATCTTAGGCTGCTCTGACGGGGCAGTAAAATGGTTCTAATGTGTATTTTTAGTTGCTGTGCAATGATACATTTGAAAAGCAAGTCACCTCCCATTGGCTGTAGCTTTTGACATCGCCACAAACATCACTTACCGAGTCAAAACTCTAATTCAGAATATCTGGAAATGCATTTTGACAAGATGAAACTTGAGTTTGAGATATCTACAACATCATTCTGACCAGTAAAAACTAATTTTACTAATTTAAAGAAGACAGTGTAGATATGTTGCTGATAAGAAGAATATCTCGAATTAGAAGATTGACTTGTCATAATTAAACTGTAAATATCTAAAGCTGGAATTACAACTAGTCATAATACAGCTGCAGATGTTTGCAATAAGGAACACCATCATAGTCCTATCATGACTCTAGAATTTGTTTCATGGCACTTATCGAGATTGTTTTCTCCTGACTAGATCCTTGCTTGTGTTGCATCTAGGGCTGGACCCGAATATCCCAAATATCCGAATATTCGTTCGCTACTGCCGTATCCGGATATTAATTTTAGTATCCGAATATCCCCCCTCCTGGGGTGGACGTTACCAGGCGAAAAGAATATGTGGCGTTACTGTCTTCCCTCCGCCTTCGGCACATGATATACACATATGCCTATGTGATCACCCCTTCCTCCACCCAGACGAAATTATTCGGAGCTCGTCTCTTCCCTTCGCCTTCGGCCCACTTCGGCTCATCCCGCCATTTTCGGCTCATCTTGGCTCATCCATTCGTGTTTGTTTACCACCACCAGAATGGCCGGGTGGCTGCCGACTCTGACGTCACGCTTCACTTCGTTGCATAAACACATGACAAGATGCCGAAGACCTCCGCTGTTTGAGAATTCTAAAGTTTAACTGAAGACAAAAGGAAGGCAGTGTGCAAAATTATCTCTGGGAGACCAGACGAATGGATCCGAATATTCGGGCCGTCTCCACCCCCCGTCGGACGTTAAGGGGCAGAACGAATATTCGGATATTCGTCTTTAATAGGGCCCGAATATTCGGAGGCCAGAAACCGCTATTCGGGCCAGCCCGAGTTGCATCGACTCAGATATGCATCACTTTGGGTTAAAGCGTCTGCTAAATGAAATTGTAGATCTACAGACTTGAAAGAATTGAATTACAGACAAATGCAATGCATAACCAGTCTAGCTATTTACTGTTAAAAGGACTTACTATGGATGTGTAGAGCAGTGACGACTCAGATATGATGACATGATATGGACTTTTTGTGCTTCTGCATACAAACTGAAAAATTATACCTAAACAACGCACCAGTGCAAATTCTCATTTAATTTTTTGCAAGTGAATAGATGAGCATTTGTCTAAAAAACACTAATACAATATTGATCATACTCGTTGCTAAAACTTAGCCCCCATTGGAGTTAACTCAAATACTTTTTAAAAACGTCAATCTGTAAACTTTTCTTTGCCTTTCAGAAGTCTCTTCTCCTAAAAATCCATTTGTTCAGCTCTTAATAAAGACAAGACAAATGTAATATATCTACTGTCTGCCTTTATAACCTGATTTCCCCACAGAAATAATTGAACATTCATCTCGTCTTGTCTTTTCTTTTACCTGTTGAACTAAATAAACAGTCAAGTCTGGGAAATGTGCCATGAAGCGCTCTCAGGAATTTCAAACATAAAAAACAGGGTAAAGTTTCCTTTCATCCAGTTTGTTTTCTGTCTCCAGACTATGCCGATCCAGCGCTTTTGTTTACACTAAGAAAGTATGATTTATTTGTGCTTCAAATCCACCAAGGCATCATCCTCCGAACAGAACAAGAGGAAAACAAAGAAACGGCTGGAGATACATACAAATAAAAAAAGGGGGAGAATACTATATACTCTGGCTGTCAAATGAGATTTAAAGTGTGGTTTTAAAAGCTCTTTGCAAAGTCTTAACTTCCGAACTCTCAGGCTGCAGTGTCAGAACTTGGAAGTGCAAAGTCACAATGAACAGCATCCTCCAAATGTCACGGCGTAGGGTGAGATGAGATGCGTACAAAGCTGCACAGAGCTTCAGAGCGCTTGAATGGTAAAGGAGTCTATTGTTACAGTCAGAGAGAGCTACAATGCAGGGCAACACAATGCCTCCTCATGAGTAAACCAAACAAGCAAAAGTAAGAGGAGAAAGTGTGAAAGATAAGCGGGAGCTTCTTTCCTCATCTGCTCCACAAAGAAGCACTTCATCATAGTGAAAAATGAAAGACTTTGAAAATGTTATCTTCCTCCACTTGGGGTGATGCTTTCTGCTATTGTAGAGTGACAATTTGGCCTGAATCCTTGTGATATAACACTACATGATATGCTCCGAATTATTCAAACCATGCCAAATTTTGATTTACAGTGAACTTATAGCTTTCTTCTGGCTGGAAATGACATTAAAATGGAATTAGAGCAACGGGTTAGGGATGCTAATGATATATTTTAACTACGTCAATGTTTTTATTTAAATTATCATGAAAAATTCCAATTTCAAAATCATTTACACCTTGAAGTTAGTGCAAATTGTTTGAGAAAATGTGTCTTCTGTATGATTCAAAGTCCTTGTGGTGATTCCTACCATGCAAGACAGGAAAAAGCTATGAAGTCATATCCAAGTGTTTTCAAGTACTACAGGTCCAAGTGCAAAGTGTCATCGGAAAGCTCAAGGAGTTCCACGCTGTGAAGAATCTCACTGAGCTGGTAGAAGACAAAATTGACCTTTGCACTGGCAAGAAGTATCCAAGGATCAGTACCAAGAGCATCCTGAGGAATGTGAGTAGTTCTGGTTAGATACATCTCAGACTCTGAACAAGTCGGCTTTCTGCGGACGCAAACAAGGAAAACGCACAAAGAAGAAAGCTTCTGGTTTTCAATTCCATGTTTTGTTGAAGTGAAAATGGAGTGTTTGGACACAAAGAAAGGACAATTATTTAAACCCAGAAACACCATTCCTTTTTTTTTTTTTTTTTTTTTGCCTCACCTTTCTGTCTGTCCTGTGTTTGTTTTATGTTTCACTTGGGTGTGCACAGCCCTCAATGGCATAATGTAGAAAACAGCTTGAAATAAACATGATAGGTTAATTTGCCATGAGGGCCGGTGATGGTCACAGTCACAAAGAAGAAAAAAAATTGCACATGAAGCTTAAGCAGTGGCACCATGAGTGGTTGGTGTCATTTTTGAGCAGACTTGCAGACAAAAAAAAACAAAACAGAAACACCATTCCCATGCTTT
Organism: Acanthochromis polyacanthus; assembly: GCF_021347895.1. Taxonomy (NCBI): domain Eukaryota; kingdom Metazoa; phylum Chordata; class Actinopteri; family Pomacentridae; genus Acanthochromis; species Acanthochromis polyacanthus. The sequence continues at coordinate 7,223,235 of NC_067128.1, forward strand.
GGAAGTGCTTTTCAGTCGGAATTATGGTCAAAAAGGCGTCGTGAGAAAAGAAAAGATAAGATAGACTTTATTGATCTCACAGAGGAGAAATTTACTGTTACAGGGCTCTTAGAAACAAAAAACAGAGGAGTGCAAAAAGTCACGAAAGTGCAAGAACAAGAGGATGATATTAGGATTGTGGAGGAAAACATCAGGCCGTCTGCTGGAAAACCCAACCTTGGTCACCACTGAAGCTTCCAATGAGACAAAGATCTGAAACAAATGGCCAAAGTAGTGAAGAAATGGTGAATTTCAACACGTTGGAGTCCAGATCTGAATCCACTGAGATGGCAAGGAAACCTTCAAAACTCAAAGACATGGAGATCATCACAAAGACTAGTAAAACAAAGTGTTAGTGGAGACTGTTAGCAATTACAAGAACTGTTTAACACGGCAAATTAATTACTGAGAAGGAATGTGGATAAATCTGGACATAGCATTTTTAGTAAAAGCATAAATAAAAACAAAAACTTACTTTACATTTATCATTAACATCTTATCTTAACATCTTGTATCGCTTATTTATGCCTTTTCCAGCTGGAAGGAACCTACTGATCAATTTAAAAAAATCATTCTATATCAAAATTTGCCCTGAGCATAAATAATTTTAGGCTTAACTGTAGCGCTCTAAGAAAACAATATGACATTCTGTATCATGATATAAGAAACACACCAGTAAAATACAATGAAACAACACAGTTTAATATAAAACATCAAGAACCAACATTTTTACCAAACCATATACTCAGTAATGACGCAATATATTGCAAAATAATGTGATATATTTCATGTGATGATGGTCTGATACCATTTAATATACGATAACGTGTAGAAGTGCAGCACGTTGCAATACATTCTGATTATCTCATTTTTTAATTGGTTCCACACATGGTAATGCACAACTCCAGAAATAAACAGAAGAAAAATAATGCTCAAATCAAAATACAATTGAGTTTAAACATTCTATGACTGAAAAGAAGCAGGAAGAAGACATTATTTTCGCTGTTCTTTATTCAGAACAGAAAGAAACAGCAGCAACAGATGTTCTGTCATGTACAGTTACAATAACACAAGATAAAAACCCTACTTTTAATGAAAGAAAACAACTCTAATTATTCTTTATACATCTTCTTAAATTTAAATATATTTGTGCAAACTTTTAAATTATGTTGCCTGCACTTTTGTCGTGTATATGCAACCACATTAAATCAAGCCAATATATATGATAATTTAGTTACAATTTACCTTAAAGGAACATAAGTACAGGTACTAATGAAGATGACATTCAGTCAAATGTAATTACAATTAAATCCGGAAGCATGTGGGGCTGATTCAGAGGATTGGTTTATTTCTGAACTGTATCCTGTTGATTGCATGAATCCAGTATAGATCTGTACAGTAAACTGTGGGTAGAAACGCAGCCAAATGATGTCCAAAATGCACTAATAATCACACGATGTTTCATAAGCTCAGGTGACGTCTTCACTCTTCGTCCAACAGTTAAAATGCAGTTTTGCTCGTCTCTCCGAAGGTTTAAAGTTCTGCATGAAAACTGTTTGACTCAGCAATCCCCTGGAAAACCCACTCCTTTAGTAGAGCTTTAGGAAACATCAACCTCCTAGAAATGAAACGGCTCCAAAACTCAAGAGACACTTGAATATTCCATCTCGCTCAATTTGTCCGGTCAGGAGAAATTGACAGATATTAGGTAACGCTTGTTTTCTAAAATGTTCCAAGAGTGAAGCACTTAAAGATGATGAAGCCATTAGTTTACTGCAGTTTGCAAACAGCTGGAAACTCGCTTGTAGTTTAGGAAATGATAGCAGAGACAACATAAAAGAGAGATTCAGCATTGAAGCATCCTCCTGTGGGGGGGAAGATGCTTTTTAAACCTTATTTTGGGCCAAAGACAGCAAACCTTTGAAACTTTTTTCATCTGTTTGGTCTGACACATGCAGTTTAACTGTCCCAGTGACCACTGAAGTCACAGTTGTGTGTCTCTCCCCATTCATTTAGATAGAAACCCGGTCAGGTTAGTCCAACAGAACTGCCCAAGGCTGTTACCAGGACGTCTGCCGAGTGTTGAGACTTGCTCAATAGGACTTTTGTTATTGAAGCACTTTGTTTTCACTGAAGAAAAAGGAAATTTGGAACCAAGATAAAACTGTACTTTGAAAGTGTGAAAGTTTCCAGTAAGTTAATGACACAAACAATGTCTAAACAAATGTCACTTGCATACATTTCCTTATTGATCCACAGGTATTTATTAGATTTTGATAGCATGCAAAATGTATAAATCTTAGATAATTTGGTCCGTTCATATTGGCTATTTTATAATTATTAAATGTCAATAGTAGAAAGTAACTAAGCGCATTTGCTCAAGTACAATTTTGAGGTTACATCACTTGAGTATCTCCATGTAGTTCTACTTTATTCTCTTACTTCACTACAGTTGTAAGTGAAATATTGTGGATTTAATCCACTGCATTTATCTCATAATGCTTGTTAGTTTTGGATTATTATTTATTGATAATCAATGAATAAATTATGCTGTAATATTTTAGATTGAAATAAAAAACTTTATTGATCCCTGAGGGGAAATTAAAAGGCTGCCCAGCAGATGTAAATCAGTTAAATCACTTCATAATCATTTCAGCTCCTTAAAAGTGATTAACACATCATGCATCAATATTTATAATCTAATATTATGATTTAGTCTGAAATATGCCATTCAGCATAATGAGTACTTTTACTTTTGCTACTTTAAGTGTTACTAGATGCTGATACTTTTGCATTTTTACTGAACTATAAATTTTAATGCATAACTTTTACTTTATTCTCCTACTTCGCTACAGTTGTGAGCGAAGTATTGTGCATTTTACTCCACTGCATTCATCTCATAACACATATTAATTTGCAGATTTAATTTACTGGTATGAAACATAACCAACAAATAAACTATGGTCTAATACTGTAAATTAAAACAAACCTTTATTGATCCCAGAGAGGAAATTAAGCAGCTAGCCAGCAGATATAAAGTGGGGAAGTCAAGTTTACCAGTTCAATTAAAGATAAGAGAAACTTTATTGATCCTTTGGTGGGGAAATTCACATGTCACAGTATCTGGATACAGATAAGGCATAAAACAAGCAGTACAAGAAATCATAAAAGTACAATAGGGCTCAAAAAATAAAGATAATAACAAAGGTGCTGATAGAGACGATATACCAAGTTGTGATTAACACATTAATGTATCAGTAATTATAATCTAGATTATGCTTTAGTCTTAAATCTGATTCTACATGAGTACTTTTATTACTTTAAGGGAGACTAGCTGCTGATGCCTTTGGACTTTTTTTGATGTATAAATTTAAAAGCATTTCTACACTGTAGTATTTGTGGTCTGTCTAACATCAGGTGTTTGTATCATCAGAAACTTGAAAAATCTGAAGAATCTTATAGACAGACTTATTCTTTTCTCCACGTGTTCTTAAGTGTCGGTTCTCCATAGAACTTGACAAAGCTAAACGCCCCACAGTCTGGATCCTGATCTGAAATGAGCTCTGCCTCTCCACTTTCAGACGGTGAATGCTGGGCGGAGCGCTCGAGCAAATTGATCCCAGATTTGATGGAAAAGTCCTCTGTTGCTCGGGGGTATCAATCCGCTGTCGCCTTTTGAAGATATAGCGATGCTGTTTAGCATTCAAAAAGCGACTCCCAGAGAGAGAACAGAAGAGTGCAAATATGCTTCATTTCTGAGTCCCTGTGGTAACACAAATGCACCCTATCAAGAAATCCCAAACAAAGGCGAAGCGAGAGAAGGCCTGAGGCGTCAATACCTGTCCCTTCACCTGTACCAAGAAAGTCTGTCTGCTCATCTAATTGGCAATCAATCTACACATGGACAAATCTGGAACATACTTCTTTTCCTCTTTCGGTGACTGTATTCCAGCAGCAAAATGTTATTGAAATTCACTCATTGCACAAATAAAACAGGTCGGTGTAACATCCCTGTTCTCAGCTCTAGTAGTGCACTTTGTTACTCAAATCAAAAGAACGGCACATATTGTCAACAAATACTCGTGACGCTTTGCATTAAAGCAAGAAAACCAAGGGTGAGGAGATGCTGCTCAGACTTTGTTTGCCCTGAATTTCAACTAGCTACTTCCTAAGTCTGAGTTAATGTGCATTTCCCATCACGATGAAATGGAGATAAACACGCTACTTTGAAGTTATGCCCCTGCTGCTACTCAAGCACACACAAATATATTTAAGCCCCCCCAATTCCAGCTTTAAAAGCGGGATGCTATCACCCTGCACAGGATGTAGCTTACCGGAGCCACACATCTGGAGTGGAGTGAGGCGCCTCAGAAGCAGGGATAAGCAGCAGCAACCCCACCTCTGCTCTGAAGCCGGGCAGGTATCGATGCTAATGGTGCTGGGGCGGCCTCGCAGCCCGACACCTGTATAATCTCCTCTAATACTCTCACCACCCGCGGCTGTTTACGTCCCCATTTGCCTGAGTTATTCCTCCACACATGCATCATATTTGTGAGATCTGCAGCCACTTATATGGAAACTATTGAGTCCGAACAAGTTAGTGTGTTTTATGAGGAAGACGGAGCAAGAGGGAATAATGTCATTATGCATTTGAATGAATGTATTTGCGTCTATATTTGTACCTGCCAGTGTTGTCAGGTGCTTAAACCAAATAATCCCAACCACTGCTTTTTTTTAAGCAGGCACACTCTGATCATCCTAATGTGTAAGCAAAGAAGTTACAGCATTTCTGTTGCATAAACCAAACACAACTTGAGGATCAGTATAAGTGGGATTAAGTCATTCCTGGCAGTTCTAAGACAATCGGGCCTGGTGAATAGTCTGACTGGATTATCATTCTGCTGTAGAGTAGGAAACGGCTCTGGGTTGTTTTTTTTTATTTCTTGCGACCAGTTTCAACTATCTTGGGTAGTGTTAAGCCCAGGATGTAGAGATGGTGCCCCAAAATAGTGACCTGAGATTTGTTTTGGTGAAACGGTATGCACGCAAGGAGGCAATTACTGGCATTAAAATGGATAATTCACCAAAAGAACATTTACTGAAGGATTTTAAGTGTGTATGTTGCAGCTTGAAGGTTATTCGCCCAAAGTGAAGTGAAAATGGTAATGTAAAGACAGCAGAAAAGGAGGGAAAAAAGCCATGTGAAATGTGCAAAATGGCCAGCTGATACCTGAAGTCTACATCTGGTGAGACAGACTAGATCTATGGTCAATTATTTCTAATACATCAGATATAATCAAAGGGATTGGTCGAAATTAGGGACACACGTTTCAAGTAATGTCTTAACCAACAGCTGACAACCTTATTAATAGATAGCATGATATGGATCCAGTAGACATTGTTACATGCCCTGATTGTGGTCATGTGACATACACAGCTCCTGCTACAAATGTAACATGACATTAGTTGCTTGTCTAGCACAACCAATTAGCTACTGGCTCGAAGAAGCAAAGATTTAGTGAACTTCTGCTCATCAAAAATATGAGACATCTGGCTGGTTGCCATTTAGCGCCACAGGAGACTTTCTCTTGGTTGCACTTTACTGCCTAAACTCCCACAATGCTCTTTGCTTGCCACCACTGAACTGACAAAAGTCCAAATGACCAACTCCTAGAGTCCTCTGCCGTATCAGTTAATATACATACAATCAGTTAAAATCATTAATCTTTAGTCAGTCAAGCAATAACTAATCATAATCCTTGTGAATTCAAATTAACAATGGATCATGTGTCTACTTGTGTGTTAAAGATGTCTTTGATACTCATAATCTGAAATAGGGATTTTCGAGCTGATGGAAAACCAGTTTTGTTTTTGTTTGGTACCCGTAAAAACACATTGACGCATATTGAATGAAGCACCACTATCACACCCCAATATGTGGCAGTTTGTACCAGTTTTTCAGCTATTTCTGCACACACTGCCGGAATTCATCACATATCCACATTAACACTATCCACTCTTTTCATTTCTCAGCTTGTAACCTTCAATTCCCTTCTCGTGTCCTCTCATTGTGTTTCCCACCAGAGATGTGAGTGGAGGACACGAGGAAGAAACAAGAGGAGCCGAATTTAATTTACCAAATGAGGCGTCCTCGTCTCCGAGCAGTCGTTTTAAAGTGATGTTAATTAAATATGACGTGTGGCAGCCTATAACCTACCACCGTGTGGGTATTTTATCATCTCTGACAGCTTAACATAACAGTTGTCTTGACACCTCCCAGCATAGATTTCATTTTGCAATGCAGCAGGCTGACAAGAATGTACAGATGCCATACATTTTTATTTTTCAAATGAATTCACACGTGCTGTGAAGTATGGCAGAGCTGTGACACAGAGAAGATACAAACAACAAGTGACATGTTAGGATTGAGTGATATGTTTTATACAAGCTTTTTCAGTCCTGCTCCCGGCATGGTTTGTGTATTCTGTCAGCTCTTTCATATGCGACAGATGCTGAAAGTCTTATTTAAAGGACACAGTGAGGATACACCTGAACATCCTCACCCATAGCTCCTTCAGGAAAGCCGCCTTTCTCCTTTAGATGCATTTTAGGAACTGTCAAGATGGTACATTAAGTCTGCTTTCTGTGGCACTGGTGAAAGAATGAAGGAGATGAGGGAGCTAAAATTCTAGAAAAGTTGAATGTTTTAAGACAACGTGCCCACCTTCTCTCCATTTCTATTCCTTCCTACTCATGACTTGATATCGTCATAATTCGGATCCGACTGGCATCTGGTTCTTTATCGAAACCACTATTTTAAAACCTGAATCCACCTATTTTTGAATGGGAACTAAACCAGTTTTCTGTCATTTGAAAAGCCATCGATCCATTTATTTCCTCTGCTTCTCCAGAGTTGTGTTATAGTGGCAGCTGTAGTGTTTAAAGGGCATTTTTAGACACGAAGGATTGCACTTTTTCCCAGCATTGGACACTTGATGGGTGTACAGCTGGGCAGTGGATGGTAGATTATGTAGAGCTGCACTTTAATAGAAATTAACGCAGGATTTACCCCCTATGGCCGTGCAAACATTAGTTGCTTGTAACTGTATGAGCTTTACTCAGACCGTTTCTACTCTTGGATTTCAAACCGGGCCAACGTGGCGGCTCGCTTGGAAGCTTTTATTACAACAAAGTTCCAAGAAATGTTTTTCTAAAAGCATTTTAGATGAGAACGATGTTATACAACTGCTGAATCTGTTCATTTTAGATAGATATCTGGCTAAAAGTTTTTCAAAAGTGAAACTACACCAGTCTGATGAAATGAAAGCCACACATAATACATGTATTTGAAACATTTATTTCCCCCTCTTTTCAGCAGACTCTGTGTAAACTACAAAAATATAAAGGACATGCAATGAAGATTTCATATGTTTTTTGGAAGTTGTTTTGCAAGAAAATGCCTCTCAAGCTAGTCTAAGTTGATAGACAGGTCCAAATATGTTAGCTCTCAAGAGCATTAAATGTCTCAATAAACAGCACTTTGACAAATATCAGACACATATATTAAACAAATAAAAGCTAAAAATCCCAAATGACCAGACGTTTCTCAAAGATATTTTCTCCAGATGCAACAAATTCTGCTCCTTTCACTAGAGTTGAAACCATTGATAGGAAAGTGGTTTTCTCTGCTGACATGTCAGTCACGTTGCTTGCAGTCTGAATACAAACTTTCATTTCCAAATCACTTACAATTCATCAGTCTCATCCTGAATTCCCTCACTGGCTTGTTAAGATCTGTCAAACTTAGGAAAGCTTCCTGTACAGCTCACTTATTTTTCCCAGTAATCATGTCCTAACCTCGTTTGGTTTTGTTGCTTGTTGCTGTATCTGATTTTTGTTGCTCGTCTTTGTGTTTGAATGTTATTTCCACAGTTTAGGGCTGCATTCAAGCAAAACAACCAAAAATCCAGGTGCACCGAAATCACACCAAATGTTTAACTAATCGATTTGTTGCAGGAATAAAACAAAGAACTCAATCTTATCTTTTCAGTATAAAACAACAATGTTCATCTGATTTATGAGCAAAGCTAATTTTTTGAGTTGCATATTTTAGTAAAATTTTAAAGTTACCATCTTGTATATTGCACTTTCAATTCATTTTATTAACTGTATGAATTCAAACATTGATCAAATCATATAAGAGCAAATTTGTTGATAGAAATCTCAACAAGAACTCTCAGTGAGACATCGATGTCTCTGTCAGTGAGACATCGACCCATGGCTCTCCACTCCTCATTTGCATGAAGTTGCCAAACCCTTAAATTTTTGCAAATGAGGAGCATGTGAAGTGGTGCCCAGTTTCTTGAAATTCAACCAGAAGGCATAAAAGTGACAGATCTTGTAGACAAGTACCATCAGCCAGTCATTTCAGGCGTCCCTCTCCTCAGCTAAGTTTTCCAGCTCCTCTAGATCAGATATACAACCCTTCCAGCGAGTTCTGGGTCTGCCTCGAGGTCTCTTCCCAGTTGCCCGGAAAACCTCCAAAGGAAAGCGTCCAAGAAACATCTTAATCAGACCCTCAAACCACTTCAGCTCTTTTGTAATTCATTCCTTCGGCCACGACCCAGAGCTCATGAGCATAGGTGAGGGTTTGGACGTGGACGGACTGGTAAATCGAGATTTTCACCCTCTGGTTCAGCTCCTGCTTCACTTGGAAAGTCTGGTTGGCCTGGCTTACTGCTGAGACTGCAGCCCGAACAGAAAATCACTCCTCTTGCAGTTCACTTCTACTTGTTTTGTTTTTTCAACATGAAATACTACTGTTTTGGTTCATTGTCATAGCAGGTTGTGGTTTTCGGCAACAACAAGCTGTCAAAACTACCTGTGCAGCACCAACTGCCATAAAGTTATAGAGAAGCTGGTGAACACGCCGGAGCAGTCGGCGTTCGCCCTGAGGCCCAGATTCCAAATGAATGCTAATGTTGCTCTTATCTGCTGAATGAGTAAATAAGCAACTCTAATATAAATCTGCAGCAGCATTAAATCTCTTCGCAGTGCAGACCTGCAGCGGCGCTAATATTCTGTGGCTTCTTAATGTGTCCCGCTAACTCGTCAGTCAGACTCAGGAAAAGCTGACATCCAGCACTTTCTTTTTTCCTGCTCGCTAGACCAGCAGGAGCCCAGAAAGCCTCAGGTTTACTCTGTATCTTTGGGTAATTTGAAATTTTGTTATGAACTTGCACCAACTGAAGCACAATACTGGTGTGGAGGAAATCCATGTCAGAATCGAGTTTTAAAATCTTAATTGTTTCAGTTCATATTGTGCTCGTTTTTTCTGTAAAGCTGTGTTTTGTCAGGTTGCTTTTTTTTTTTTTTTTGGTGTCTCGTAATAAATTCTCAGAAAACCCTCAGGGCCATGTAGTTTCATTCCATTACAGAAGCACTATGAAGCAGAAAACAGCAGTTATTAGCCATTGAGATATCTGACAGGTATTTTCTTTCCTAATTGACTGATTACTCAGTGAAAAAATGCTGTAAAATGGTGCAAAATGTGTTTAATTACTCCCTGAGGCTTTAGTTAACATACTCAAATTCTACTGTTTTCCAACCAGAAGCCAAAAACAAAAAAAAATGCTTCATCTACTCCCCTGAAAGCCCGATAATCATCCACATTTGGGCAGCTGGTACCAGTGAATTTGTCGTTTTCGGTTTATTTTCCAGTTGATTAACCAGCTCTGGGGTTCTGTTTGGCTTCTGGATGTTTAGAGGAATTATGAAACCGCTCTGTTTTCTTGGGGTCAGCTGAAGCTCAAGAGCAACTTTCTTTTCTAGGAGGTTAATCCAGCCAAGATTGTTGCCATGGAAACGCTCAGTTGTAAATGTATGGTTGTGAAAAGGCCTGCTGAGGCGATCCTGCCTCAAAGGGCGCAGCTACATTCAGGCCCAGAGGCAACCTGTAGGGCTGAAACCTTGAGTGTTTTGGTTCGATTTGTGCATCATTATGGCTCAGTTATATACATGTTGTCTTTCTTTTGCTGCTTCTAGTTTTGTCAGGTCTCTGGGGAAAGTTGACCGGACACGTCCATCATGCCGAGTCATTTTTGAGATAAATTGTCTGCGTTCGGTTCCTCCAGCTTTTCTCATGAAACTGCTTGATTGCAGCTTGCAGATACCGACAGTGTTGATGCAAAAGATATTGAGTACTTAGCAAATCTGCTTTCAACAAATCTGAAACAGGAAATCTGTCTATTGTATTATATCAGATCAGGCTATTACCTGCTGTTTTTTATATAAAGTATTATCATTCAAAGTTGGTTTGAAACCCTTGAAATGTCTCTGGAAAAAAATCATGTTGTTTTGAATGCTGATTGGCTTAGTAACCAAGACATTTTTCTATTCTATAAAAGTTTTCAATGCTTTAATATTTTGGTATTTTTGCAGATATCCTATCATTTGCTAAATTTTAATGTCTTACCTCTTACTCTGAATTGCCTTTTGCATTGCAAACTAGAACTACATAAGACTATATGCAGCTCTACATGAGAGAACGTTTCACACTTGACTCCAGATTTAAAATATTAATAGAGTGATGGTCATCATCCTCAGTCAGACATCGGATGGGATTGAGTTGGCTCGATTTGTAGAATTTACTGGCCAGCTACGTAAACACATAGTAGGACTCTGGTGTTTTCTTTGATCTTAAAGTACAAACAAAAACCCCACAAACATGCATTTAAACAAGGGAAACGCATTATAGAAGGAAAATGCATGTTAATCTACAATGTACACTTATTTTTAAAGTCTACCAAAGTTTGGTGCAAAATATATCCAGTGTTCATGAAGTCACTATTATGTGCATGAATGCACTTTAAAGACAGCTCATTGTTTCTGCTGCTGCAGGTTTTTAATAAAGTCAAAGAAAAGACTGACTCACAGCTAGCTGTGGGCAGCAAACATGACTTCAGTAGGTGTATTATTGTTTCTGCTAAATCCTAACTTACATTAAGTAAAACTTGAAAAACCTTCAGGTAAGATCCTGACATTTTAGACCTGCCTGAGTCACACCAATAGCTGTGTTTTGACAAACTTTTCAGTATGTTAGTCTATGTAGTAGATACCAGTTGACGACAAATCACAAACAGGACTAAAGCTAGGGCTGTATCTACCTTGGCTGTGCTCTCTAGGTGACAATGTGTGATGCTGAGAGACCAAAAACAATCAGCGACTCCAGAAAATGCCACTAATGATGCAGTCAGATGCATCAAGACGATACTGTAATGTATGGTAAAAGAACCTCAGATCAGAACCTCCAAGTCCGAGGCTATGGTTCTTTGACGGAAACTGTTGGGTTGCTCCCTCTGGGTTTGGAGGGAGATGCTTCCCCAAACAAAGGATCTTGTTCACAAGTGATGGGAAAATGGAGAAGGAGATAGACAGGTGACTTGATGCGGCATCAGCAGTAATGCGGGCTGAATTGTCATGGTAAAGGGGGAGCTGAACCGCAAGGCGAACCTCTCAATTTACCAGTCCAGCTACAATCCAACCCTCACCTATGGTCACCGAAAGAACAAGATCGCGGATACAAGCGGCCGAAATGAGCTTCCTCCACAGGGTGACTGGGCTCAGCCTTAGAGATGGGGTAAGAAGCTCAGAGGAGGACCAAAAAATGCTCAGCTTCTTCATATTTGGGTGAAGAACCAGTGGTGGCTTTAAGCTTCGATGACTTGACCAAGGTTATGATTTGGAGGAATATCTTTTTCTGCCACAAATGAAAAGAAATCAAAGAGTAGCAAAATAACAGAAGAAAGATCTGTTGACAAGGATTCATTAAATAGGGCATATTTTCTGCTGTATTAGGACTGACACAATCCCTTTCAAATAAGGCATTGGTTCTTCTTTGAATAGTTAAATTCCTGGTGGGTGTGATAGAGGTAAGTTTTTAGGCATTATCTTTTGTTAAACTAAATATTTTTGTGGTTCAAGACAAGATTTCCTGTTTCTATTAACTGTTTTAGTACCTTATTAACCTCAGCTCCATACAGTTGTTGTATCCACCTTCTTTAAATTGCCAAACAGACTCATTTACTCCATTTCACACACTTCTAAACTTGACTTTTGGACTGTTTACAGACTAAACGACCTTCTATGTGTTGTATAATGTTGTCTCTTGTTCCCAGCAGCGACGGCGGCCAGAAGGATGATCTGAGGAGTGAAATGAGCCACATACCGTTTATTACCAAATGGGCAAACCAGGAGCTGTTTCCTCCGTTCCAAGGTCCACTGTTATCGCGGCCTGTTGTTTAACAGTCAATAGAGCAGGTAAGTGGCAGTGACTTGATGTTGTACACACAATCCCATCTGAGCTCCACAACGCCTGATGTCCTCCTTGCAGTATGGCACCAGATAAAAAAAACAAAAAAAAATCTCCCATCTGAGTTAAAAAGAATGACTTTGTACAATAATTCAAGGCCTGGCTGTCAACACGTCGTCCCACAGAGAATGAGAATAGTCCATAATTGAGCCATGGCAGACGAAATGGACTGTCTCGAACATTTCTGTTGTAAAACTTTGTGCGGTAATGAGGCGCCGAGCTGGTGGCTTTTGTCCAGCCAGCACACATGTGGGACTTGTTTGGTAAATAGTCCTGTCCCCGGAGAGATTAGGGACGTGGGTGGTTCAGGGAAGGACAGAAAACACAACAAGGACGGGCTTTAATGCCAAACTATAAGCACTTGTTCTTGTATAATTAATTACACAGCACTCTCTGTCCATCAGCCAGTGTGTGAATACATGCCATCGATACTGGAAAGAACCGAAAATGTTTGATGCTACACTTCCACCGGAGAAACGCCTCTACTGCTCCGAGGCTCCTCCGACAACACTTTATGTTGTTGGGCAACTTTTCAAACTGCTGCCTGAAAGTCAGCGTGGAGAGAGTCGAATCCTCCCTGGCTGAATTCTCTCATCTTCATCAAAGACGTAACACACTAAAGGTTCATCATCCGAATCAAGCCGCTACTGCACAGTAGCATAAAAAACATGCTTCTTGCACATGCTGTAGAAAGAGTTTGGTCTCTGCAGCAGACGCATCAGATTATAGATGCACTTGTGAACTGCAAATTTGCTTCTGTGGCAAGAAATGCGCTTAATGATCCGTAAAATGCAAACATCAGCAGCTACAAAAAACACGGTTCTGGCACAAGATGAAGAATAGAAGGTGGGATTTAAACAATAATGTAATGGTCCCTCTAATAACATCACTGCCACCCTGATGTACTGGCCGATGAGAAACAGTCTTATTACATGGTGTTGAAAAGCTTTTGGTAAATATGGACTGCACACTTTATTTTCAAAGAAACTTTTTTGGGAATATAAGATGTGCAATCATGTCAGATAAGAGAAAATAGCCAGAGAAGTCACAGCAAACCCTATTCTTCTGCTACAAAATCATCTTCAGTCTCACCTAAATGTAGAATCCAGAAGCTGTGCATTCTATTAATTTGAGATTCATATATGAACAAATTTTATATCACATTTTAAGTTCAGTCAAATGGAACCAGAGCTATAAAATCATGTTTTTTCAGATAATACAGTTAATTTATAAAGTTTTATTCAGGTGTTGTGGTGAGATAAGTCAATTTACAAAGTGTGCTTGACAGTTTTGGGGGACATGAGATGTGCAGAGTATATAAAAAATTCTCAATATTCAGGGTTTGTTTGGAACAACAACTCAACCAGGATGCAAAGAACCAGCCATGTTGTAATATCATTTAAATCCCCCCTTTTTCTACAAAAAAAAATCATCACCAGTTGCATCAAAATGTAGAATCCATAAGCTCTACATTATATTAGTTTTAGTTTTCTAGACGCACATAATTTGTCACATTTTTCAAATTCAATTGTATGGAACCAGAGCAATTAAATCACTTTTTTTCCCATATAATACAGATAATGTATTAAATTTTACTTCAGTCTTTTGATAAATCAATTTACAAAGTGTGTTTGACAGTTTTGGGGGAAACAGGATGTACAAACATATTAGAATAGATAAAAAAATTCATAATATTGTAGGTCTGTTTTGAAAATCCACGATGCAGTGAATATCTTTCAAATCCTCTTCTTCTGCCACTAAATCATCTCGAGCTACGCCGAAATGTAAAACTCGGAAGCAGTACATTATATCAGTTTTATATATGCAACAAAGAGCCATAAAACCACAGTTTTTCAGATAGCACAGTTAACTTATTGAGTTTTATTTCGGTGTTGTGGTGAGATAAGTCAATTCACAATGTGTGCTTTTCCAAAAATAGCACCGTCATGGAGCAGATGACCTCAAATGTGGTGCAGATGTTCTTCTGCATGTTTATACAACAGAGATAATATCCGGCTCATAATTACTTTGCAGCGCCATATTCAGTCTGAAATTTATCAACAGCTGTTTTCCCTCATCCCGTGTGAGTCTCCTCTGTACGGAACACTGTAAAGGGGATGAATGAGTGGACAACTGGATACATTTCAGGACGACTATGTGATGAGATAAAGTTTTATTAACAGGTTTTGTGGTGAGATCGTTTTGTTAACTTCTGTTTCCAAGGTCGAGAGTGAATTTTGATTTCCGCAGTTTATCAACTTTTCCTGCTTCACAATGTGACTTTGCTGGTAGAAACATATTTTTTTGTCTCTAGTTAGACTTTCATGCAAATGAAGTACAGTAAAGCCAACATTTCTTTGAGCTATGACTGCAACATAACCTTCTGTTGGTCATTGTATCCATGCTGATGAAGACTCTTTATTCTGACCCAAACCTGGATCTTGCACAAAGCAAATTATTTTTGTGTCTAAACCATAGCAAACATCAGAAACTGCTGAAAAAAATAGCTTGCTACCAAGGACAAATGATACATGGTTGTAAAAGGTCTGCAGCAGGTTCTGCTAAGTGTGTGTCTCATTCACACAAACACACCTATGCCATATTTCAGCTGCCTTGAAAGGTGTTTGCCTGCCACCAGGAGCTTGTGCTTTAGTGTCTTGCCCAAAAACACGTGGACACTTGGAAGAGCCAGGGGTCGAACTACCGAAACTGCTGAGTCATGAGTACATGTTGTGAGATGAAAAGATGAAATCCATTCTCATATCTGTGCAGTGAATACAAAGCTGCATCTCAATTCAGTCAGGTAGCGGAGCTCAAACCGTGGGAACAGCAAACAAGGGGCAGCCTGAAGGGAACATTATTGCTGCCACCTTTAGAGTACTCTCATTAACAAATTATACAAAACAACTGCCATGATAATCTACTAATTGATTAGTTGTTCACTCTTACATTAATCAGTAATTAAATAAATAACTGTGACATTCATTTCTCAGAAAAAATATCTAATTTCTTTTAAATGTGAATATTTTTGGCTTCACTTCCTTATTTGATTGCGACTATGCAAATTGACATGCCATTCACAGAGACATAAAACTAATCAAATAATTGAGAAAGTAACTTAACGGAGTAATCAATCATAAAAATAGTCATTAGTTGCAGTCTTCTTATGCCATTTAGTCTGTGTAAAATCTGAGAAAAAATAGACATGGTTTGTTTTATGAGGGATTTCTTAGCCAGGTGTACTAACTTCCTTGACTAAGCTAATTAGTCAAATATGGAATGACAGCCAGTTGGCTATCTTTCCATATTTGCTACAGAGGCATGAGAATGGCATCAGTGTTGTCATGTATGTTGTCATGTACTTCAGGCAAAAATGTAACGATATATTTCATAAAATTTCTCTGGTTCAATAGATAATTGGGGACTTTTTGTATTATAGTTGACATTTTTTGCTGGTTTCAGGCCAAAACATCAAAGTAACCACCTTTAACCAAACACCACATAGAATTTTTACAGAAAGATTCTTCTATAATATTATGTACAATTGAGTAAAATTGAAACTGAAAGTTATATATAAGATATTGTAGCAAACCTGTTGACATGTGATAAATCCACACTTGACTCACACACTACTTTATATTAAATAAAGCCTTGCCAGTCTTTTCTTCAGGAGGAAATGACATCATGTGGAGCAGGTCATGTGATCTGGAATCCGCACACTTCCTTGAGAGGTGTTTTTGTAACAAGGAACTTGGTTGAAAGTGATTTCTCGGACACAGATACAATTTGTTATTTTCCATATAAAATTTGACATAAAACGGAAACTTATTGACCTAACTAAACAAATATATGCAAATTCTCGCATATTTTTATCTAGTATCTACAGATCTATGTGTGTGAATGATATCTAATACAAATCCCATGTTAGATGTGCAGCTGTGTGTGTAGAAGTGGTATTTACTATATCTAATGAAGGGATTTATTCCTTATAAATGATGGCAGCCCTGCCGTCGGTTCCTGGCGTCTCCATGTTCCTCCTCGGCCCTGTGGACCACTGAGCCGCTACGCTGATGGCAAATGTGGAGTTAGTGGCCCCGCTGGGATCTCAATGGCC
The DNA here is from genome assembly GCF_021347895.1 of Acanthochromis polyacanthus. Lineage (NCBI taxonomy): Eukaryota > Metazoa > Chordata > Actinopteri > Pomacentridae > Acanthochromis > Acanthochromis polyacanthus. The sequence continues at coordinate 7,239,758 of NC_067128.1, forward strand.
ACATTTTTAATTATCACTTAATGACATTATAATTACATTTTCATGTCAATGTGTCTCAGTAATTGTCCCGGTGGCTTTCCGAGTATATGGCTGGAGGAGGAACTCGATGACGGGGGAGAATAACCAGAATTAAAATGTGTAGTGATGGCAGTGACACTTTGCTTTTCACTTTAGTGAAGGTTAATTCTAGTCATCTGTGAGAGTTTATTTCTGCTTTCTGTTGAATCTTGGAGCAAATTTCTCTTTGCATTGTCAGATAAAATGTGAGGTGAATGAAAGTTTTATTGAGGGAAGTAGTTAGCACTTCCTGTCAATGAAATAATGATTCTAAGTTGGCCACAAGTGAGACTTCAACCATGTATGGTTGTCTGTCTTTTAGTTAGCAAGTGGCGCAAAGTAACTGAGTACATTTACTCAAGTGCTGTGCTTTCCTTTAGTTTTAAGCTGCTTATACTTTCCAGTTTTCTGCTACTTTAATTTACACTCCACTGCACTTAGAGGCAACTTCACTGATTACTGCAGTTTGCTGGAAACTTGCTTGCAGTGGAGAAAGGTATAGTAACAGAAGCTTACTACGACTTTAAATGAAGAAAAAACGACTTGGAATTAAGTCTGGAATCGGGTTAAATCAAGTGTCATTTGCATAAATTTAGTAGATATATCAACTTCCTGATTAATGTGCCAAGATTAATCCACTGCTCTGAAGTTATTTCTGCTGCCTGTAAACATCAGTCTGGCATAAATCGGTTCTTTTGCACCTTTTTAATACATATAATGCTGTAAAGTAAGCAAATACATTCACTTAAGTTCTGTTTTCAAGTTCAGTTTTAAGTTACTTACACTTTCCATTTTCTGCTCCTTTCTTACTTCCACTCCACTACATTTCAGATTTAAATATTGCACTTTATTTCTCCACTGTATTGATTTGCTAAGTTCACAGATTGATATGGTTTTGCCAGCAGCTAAAAACTTGCTTGTAGTGGAGGACGTTACAGTCATATCATCAATTCATCTTGCTGTGTCCTTCGATGGAGCAAAAAAAAGTAGAATTAAGTCTGGAATGAAATTAAAATGGGACTTTGAAAATGTGAAAGCTTCCAATCATCTAATTAAGTGATCGCTAATCAAAGGGGCATTTGCATAAATTTGGAAGATATGTCATCTTCCTGATTAATATTTCTACATTAATCCACTGCTCTTAATTAGATGGAAGGATTTTTGCAGACTGTACATTGCTTGAATTAATTTATCATAAACTGTCTGAATTAATGTGGTTCTTTAATACTGGTGTACTTCTTTTTAAAATAGTGTTGGAAAGTAACTAAGTACATTTTCTAGTTCTTATGTACAACTTTAGGTCACTTGAGCTTTGACTATTTAGATTTCCTGCTTTACACTTCTTCACTTTATTTTCGAGGGAAATATTCAACTTTTTTCTACCATAAAGTTATTTGACAGCTTTAGTTAATTGTGAAGGGGAAATCTTAGCTCTATACAGAAACTGTTTGATAGCTGCTGTGGCACTATAGTATGTCTCTCTGAATCTCTGAGGTAAAGAATATATATACAATCACTGGGCATTTAAGTTACTTACATGATGGCTATCAGTGCTGACAAACAGAAATATTGAGCTATAGTTTTGTGGTGTCCTGTTGTGTTCTCGGTCACATGTTGAATTGTGTGTGGACGGGTAGGTTGCTGACCGTTCAACTCCTGGCACTAAATCCGTAACAGAGATTACTGGCTTCCGTTTCCAGGCCCTGCTGAGCCACAGTGGAAGATTGTACATAAATCTCTGTGAGAAAATAATAAAGGGCTTGTTGTTCTCATCTCATAGCTTTTCATCTTAGCCCTGAAAAAGCCACCCACACGATCGCACAGCTGCACCGACACTCTGCACGTACGCACCTCCATGTACACACTGCTCCGAAGGAAGGTATCGATCCAGGCTGTAATAAATTGAAGAATGCTCAACAAAGAATAGTCAGTGGACAGCCCAATAAGACAACAAACAAGACATTAACATTTCAGATTTTTCTGTCAAGGTGCTGCAGAAAAATGCCACACTTATAATTCTAGAGGGCCCCAGAGGCTTCATTTTGGTGTTGCTGCGCTGAGTGACACCCAAGTGGCTCTGAAGATGAGCCAGTTACCAGAGCGTGTCTTTGCAAATGACAGGATCTTCCAACTGTGGGGATGTTGTATGAATAGCCCGAACTGAACTCGACGCTGAGTATATTGCCATATCACAGCTGTGTTCAGTATCTCAGGCTTCACAAGTAAATCTGGCTAGTGTGTGCCACCTGCACCCACGTGCATCGCACAGCATCACAGCTGCACGCTTCACACTAACACTCTCAAGCCCACACGTGCGAGAGCCACACATATACAAACACGGACATTTATATAAGTCGAGGTGGGCTCCTGAAGTGGCAGCTGGGGCTGGAATTCTGTTACAGCTTTCTGCATCTAAATAGCAACATGTCATTACACACAACAGGGACAAATGAGGCTTCCGGCAGCTTGAAAACATGTTGGTGAAGCATATTTTTGCATAAACTGATTAGCCGCAACATAGAAACTGCAGACGGGCCAGGAAAATAGCATTGATTGTCTTGCTCAGGAAACCTTGAGTCCTGCATTCATGTGGGCGTTATTCTGACACGTAGCACCCACCTAAACATTATCGCAGTGCCCCCAAAGGCAGCAGTGCAAAACCTGCTCAGGATTGGCTGTAGAAACAAGAACAAGAGCCCAAGGCGTTGACACAGCCTCCAAACTCCCCAAACTGCAACCTGATCAAGTATCAACAGGATGTTCCCTAACTATACTCCCTAACTGTACTCTATAGCACTAGAGTACTAAGATCTGAGATTAGTACCATACCTGATTTAAATTTGACTGGCAGTAGTGCTTCCCAGAAGTCCAGTTATGTAAACATATCAAGCTCCATCTGCAGTGAACTCAGAATCTCCTAAATTGTGTCATAAAGGCAACACAGTTGGTGAGCAAGGTGGGTTGAAAATGATGATTGTTATTATTGTAAAACAAAAAAAGGCCTATATGTAATCCCTGTGCTCTGACTGATAATGTAGCACACTGGAGTAGCTCAATGTTATCAAGACACACTAAGGTGGTTCTGAATGTTCTCTCTCAGATGCTTCAGAACATACCAGGAGAACTCTGCGTTTACAGTTGGAGGCTGTAGGAAGAAGTCACTGTGCACGAAGAGAACAGTAAACATGCTCCTGGTGTTCCTGACCTGACTATCCTTTGCTAGTGTTAGAGACTGCAGCTATTCCATTGTGAAAACTATTGTTTGTTCTCTGACTCAGAACCACAGACTCACCTTTGGTTGACATGATGATCCTCCACATGAAGGTTAGATTTTCCAGCTGCTGACTGCTGTAATGTTTACTCTCTCTCTTTGAAAGTTTGAGCTGCACCAATAAAAGGTCTTGATATTTTTCACGCGGTGTCCTCATGACTCGTGACAGTTTTTGCTCGTACATGTTGCATATGCATGAAAGCAACACACTCCACAAACTGTCTTTAAGCTTTGGGTTGAAAAGTTCATCATTTTTACTCATTTGATGAAAGGTTTCCATCATGGAAAATTAGGCCCATTCTCATCAGGTCCTCTTTCTTTTGTCAGAAACAATCTGCAGTGAGTTCTGAATTTCGACTCATTTGGAAGACTTTGAAACATCCTGTTCATTTCCTGTTCGGGATGGTATTACAATTTGGCAAATCTTCTGATGTCATCCAGAAGTTTCCTGCAGAGCGGTTTTGAAGCTCCTATTTGGTGACTCCTGCCATTCCCATCTTGGCAGTGCATGACTCCTATTAACTCCCAGATAATCCAAAAATTAACAGAAGTGGCACATATGTGGAGCCGAGGCGAGCTATTGACTGTCCTATGAAGGCATCCACCAGCTGCCTGAAGCAGCTACACTTTTGATTTTGCTTCAAAAGAATGATTTATATAAAAATTCACCACTTGTACAGTTGTCGTGAACGAGGAAAAAAACTGTAAAGACCAAAACTGCTTCTTGATCCAGACTGTAAACATGTTTATTTCTGCTGTAAAGTTGGACATTTTAACAATGAGGTCTGTGGGGACTGACTCTCTTTTGTAGCCAGCCTCTAGAGGTCATTTGTGGAAATGCAGTTTTTGGCACTTCAATGTTAGTTTCATTTTTCAGCCCTGGAGGCTGCTGGTTGGCTGCAACAAGCCTAATTAAGGTCCCACCCTATACATTATCTGGCAGATGCTTTTAATGTATGTGCACACCCTGGTTTTTTTTTTTAATGTGTTTAGCATGCTGATTACCAATGCACATTTACTGGCTAATGTATGAAACCATCTGCACTGCCATTTAACATCATTAATTGTAAAAATGCCAAAGAAGTCTGACGAATCAATTAATCAGCTACTCATGTAAGGTCTAATTGCAATGAAATAAAGACAAGGATTGACTCATAAATTAAGGCGAGCATACAGTACATGAGCCTACATGTGTTACCAGTTTACACACATCAAATGGTTTTGAGCCTTTTCCACAAATGTGTCATATAAACGCTTTGATGTGTATTTAATGTTGAGTTTCTATGCACCAATGCACTCTGGGTGAGAGTTTTCACTGGAATCGTAGGTGGGCGTCAATCTGCTCATCTGGAGCTTCCATTCCAATCCTTTTAATATCAGGAAGGGCATGAAAAATGTGACATTGTGCTAAAATTAAGGGAGTCTATAATAAAAGCAGCAGCATGTGAGCTACAGGCGTCAATATGTACAAATGTGCATTAATATTTATCTGTGTGCAAGTGTAGGCGCAGTGCGTCCACATATCGGCATGTGTATGTTTTCTAAATCCAACAGCCGCCTCGTCGCTACCCTCTGGCCCTCGTATATATGTGTGCACAGAGTCTATTGGGATCCCACAGAGTCAACAGAGCCAGACAGACCTCCTCTGTGCGTCTGCCTGTCTGTCTACTAATCCTCACACTTCCCATCCCCGCTTCTGAGTTAGATATCAAGCAAATGAAATGAACACGCATCCCCAGTAGATGGGCTTCCATTTGAAAGGCATTAATGTGAGGTTCTTCTGCACTCCTCCCACACTCCGAGAGAAGTGGGGGGGAAAAAAATGACAAGACAGATCTCCCATGGGCTGCTGCTCAGATGATGGATTTGTAGTGAAAGTGCTTCATTTCTAGCATGAGGATACATTTCAGCACCAAAGAAATGTGTCAAAATGCTTTATATCCCAAATATGTTCCCCCTCTGTTTCCTTAAATAATAGAAGACCTCCGTAAGGTTTGTATTCCCTTTTGATAACAAAGCCTGAACGAATCCTCAAATGTAATTATGTGGCAATAGCATTAAATTCACACTGGCGAGAAACATAAAACATTTTTTTCTTTTTTTTTGCCAACTGCATCCAGCCCAAAGCTACTAAAACCCTTGACATGTACCATTAATATAAATATATGTAATACATTTTCCAATAAAGTACCTGTGTCAGGTAGTCTCGGCACAGTGTTTGTTCAGGGACAGCTCAGTCAGATTCTAGGGTGCAAACAGCGATTTTCATTATTTCATTTAGTAGACCACAGAATTGGCGGAATTGTTTACAGGATCCCTTGCAGTGTCAGATTCAACAGCTTCAAGTCCATCAAAACTATGACTAATAGTGGCTATTTGACCTAACTGCAGTTCTATGGACACAAAGGAAACAGATCAATGGGGGTTTATGATGTTAACCGTTCACCATGACCATTTTTATGTGCATTTTGATATAGAACAGAAACATTATTGGAAACAGCATTTAAAAAAAGAACCCCTCCAATTTCATTAGAGAAACATTATTACCTTCACTTGAGGTGATCTTTAACTTTTTCTGAAAAGAGTTAATGTGCAGAAAACAGATGGAAACTTTTCTGAGTAAGTTCTGATGTAGAGTCAGCCGTGTCTGCCTCTTATGTTGTCTACACAACTGTACAGCATGAAAAATGGCCAGTATCAGCTGACATTAAAGAATAATTCTTACTTCCCTAACCGGTAAAAAAAAATCCTAAAGATTTTTGCTCCAGTCATAGAGGGACAAAGTTTTGTTGGCTTCGTCTTCTTTGAGGTTTTGTTGCACTTGGCGAACTCTTGGTTTGATTTGCAGCTTCTTTACTACAACTAGCTTTTAGTGCCACCTTCTGATGACACAGTGCAGCCTAGTTTATTAGCTTTTTCTTGCATAATTTAGCAATGAATGGAAACAATCCCCACTCTCATCCAACCGGTTGAGGCAGCTGGCCACCTGCTTCTGTTGGAGTTTTTTTTTTTTATCCTCCCTATTTTTTTTTTCCTTTGTCAGTCATAGAGAATCCAAAGTCAGTTTTTGATTGTTGGATTTTCTGTTCTTCATTTATAATTTCTAAGGGTATACCTTACTATGCTAAGCGCTGTGAGATGCCATATGTTGTCAGTCTGATCTAAATAAATAAATTTGAATTGAAAAGCACCCTAATATGCATTTTTCTTCTGTTTATAATTTAATTATGACGTTTCAAAAGTGTGCTTCAAATTCACTTGATAGTAATATGAGAACACAATATGTTAAATTTCAAATTTTATGCTGGGGATGGCGATGTTAAAGAGGAGAAGGCTGCTACTTAATGAAAGCAACGAGAGAACAGTAAAAAATGGTGCTTTTTGTCTATTCTGAATTTAACCAATCAGCATTAAGCACCACAGCAGTTTTTACAGTACTGCCTACTCCAGAAAGCTCTGAAATAGGATCTATAGGTGCAGTTCATGCTGTTGGAAAATGCACTAAGACAGCTAAACATCTTTTAAACCAGGTCACAAACACACACTTTGTGCTGTAAGCAAAAATGGCTAAAGCATGTGCAAGGTCCCAACCCTTTATTGGGAGCTGTTTACAACTGTGGATTTAGTGTATGAGCCAGGATTTAAAGAACCCATGTTATGCTTTTTGTGTTTTTGTTTGTTTGCTTGTAACTGTACATGCTAATATTTTGCAAATCTATAAATCCTAAAGTTCACACCATAGGGAGTCATTGTCTGCCACAGAATACTGCTTTTTACCTGACGGAAACACCTTGTTTAAAATCCAGGCTTTTCTTGTGACGCTTATCTGCATTATATTTCTTTAACGCTGGACTAACTACAAGGTAGTTTCCAACAAAAACAAGCGGCTTCCTTGCAATCCAACATCTTTACATGTACGTTTCTGCGCTACCTCTCTGTCTTTACTCAGAGATCTGGGGTCACTAACATACAGTACATGGTTTTGATTTTGACCAATCACAGCAGACTGGGCTTTACGTGATCTACGGTGTCTGAAAAAGAATGTTTTGAGCATTAAAGCATGTACCAGAACGCAGAAATATAATTCTAAACATGCAAATGTGTGTGATCTGGGCTCTTTAAAGCTGTATGTGTGTTTGAAACATAATAAAGTCCAGTACCCATGCTGATTGCAAAAGATGAACTCATGAACCAGTGTAAAAGTATGGCTGTGGGATTTGTTCACTTTAAGAAAGATATAGATTTTCATCATCCTTTGAAAACGCCTCAGTACAACATACATTAAAGTAACACCAGCATGGAGCCAAGTGCAAATAATTCAAAAGCGCTACATTTACATTTGTGAAGATATTGAACATTGACTTCAGGACTTCACTGCAGGGCAGCAGCAGATTCACCATCGAGCTGCAAACCTGGTATGAGATTTCTTTTTTCTCCATCGTTTGCTGCTATTCGAGTGCAAAGCTGTCGGACTGAGCCAGAACCCCTTCTGAGTTCACTGTGATGGGTTGTCTGGTGAAGATCAGCTGGTCTTTCTTGTTTACTCTAGAGTGTAATATAAATAACAATTCTGATTAAAAACTGAGACAAATTTAGTTGAACTTGGTGAAGTGAAGCCACCAATGTGATTTGAGCTCAACTAACATTTCAAAGGCAAATATTGTACTTTTTACTCTGCTGCATGCATTTGACAGCTTAAATTACTTTACAGATTAAATTTTTAATACAAAACACCATGAACAAATAAATTGTGATATAATACTGCAGGTTAGCATAAGGGTTTATTGATCTGTGAAGGGAAATTCAGAAGCTACCGGGCAGAAACCAATAAAGCATTTTTTGAGATTTAATCCAATTGTCGAACATTTATTATCCTGAATTACACTATTCTGCACAATGTGCACTCTTATTTTTTGGTGTTTTAAGTGTATTTCACTGCTCACATTTTGTACTTTTAACAGAGTATGTCTACACTGAGCTATTGCTGCATTTACTTGAGCGTCAGATCTTTAGTAATGTTACTTTATTTCGGTGGACAAGTTTAATAAAATTGCACCATGTGTGTAGCTTTAAAGACAAACTCTACTAGCACACTACTGTAGCAAACATTTCAGTATGAACACACATGCTGCTACACCTCTAGCTGTTATTTTAGAGCTGCTGCAGCTCATCGCTTTTTCCTCAAACCCATGCTGGGAAATGCATCACTTGTTGACGGATGCCTTGTGTGTACCTCGCCATGTTATGCAGCACATACAGCCTCCCCGAGAGGCTCACGCCAGCTGTTCATCTCTTTACGGTGAAGGCAGCTTGTGGGCAAGACACTCTACAAACAATCGCTGGTACGATGCCTATGTTGACGGCTTTACATGGCCAGGAGGGAGGGGGCATCCTGCCAAGAGGACGGCAACTTTAGGGTTTCTGTTCGATTTAACAGTGGGAGACATCTGTGTGGCAGCGCTTTATCTGTCTGTTGAGATTCTATGGATCTTTCTGAGGGTCCGATCTCAGTTGTGGCTCTGCAGATATTAAGCTGCAGTGTTCTGGTCCTGTTTTATGCCAGTTAGCTGACAAGGTGTGGTGCATTGGGGCTGTTTGGACATTTACGTACCATATTAATTCCATTTGCTTATGATACTTGCCAAAAAATCAAGTTGTAAGGAAGTCAGAGGAATGGAAAGTGAATGAAATGTCAACCAAAGACTGCATTTTTATTTGATCACAGTTTGTCGCTGAGAGCAGTGGGCCGTATTGAATTTGGCTCAGAGGAGTCACCAGCTGTAGTCAACTGTAATCACTCACAAGACATTAACCCTTTAAGCTTCAGTCAATTCCAGCCGTTTTCAGTACAAAAAATCGCTAATATTCTATTTTTAAATAAAAAAAAATACGAAAAATACAGGGAATATTGGACGGGCATCGCGAGGTGCATTTCCTTGAAAATGACTGATTCGGGGATTTTATACCGACTTCAGGACGTGTTTTGGATAAAATAGTTTACTGGCTTGTGTCATCTTGATGTAAAAGGTTGGATTGTGGCCGTTTTTTGTGGAATCTTTTTTTTGTGTGTAATAATAAACCCGGAAATGTGAGTCGCGCTGTGTGCGTTGAAGCCGTGTATAGAGAACAGATGGATGAATATTCGTTTTTGTCGGACAAATGTGTTTTTCTCACCCGCTGTGGTAATCGCATCTGAAAGTGGTTTATACCGGCGGATTCATGAGAATCTAAGCTTTCCATTGGCGTATTCACCTTATTCAGGAAGTGAGGCAGGGCGGCGCCATTTTTGAGATCGACTTCCGGTTGACCGTCTTCGCACTACAACAACATCGAGTCCTCTCGCTACTGTAGCTACTTTTAACTGTTCTTTTAAGCGATTTTAACATGTTTGGCATCAATTGCGCTGTCCGTGGGTGCCACAACAACTGGGGAACGATGAAGCTTTCTCTTTCTCAGAATTGTTTAGAGCACGGAAAGGTTAGATCTGAATGCTGCGGACCAGCTCATGGCTATGTAAACACACAGCTTGCATCGGTCACTGTCAGCGCAGCTACAGCGATTCTACCAAAGTTCAGTTTCCACTAAAGACCTTGCTATGCCATCAGTGAGGTAAAAAGATACTCTCTGCTATTTTGAAATGTTGTTATGACTGCGGTTTGGTCAGAATCAGTTTTTTGTTGCTCCAGAGAATTAGCATTAGCTTGTGACAGGGCTAATAACACAGTAAACCGCAGGAGCTGTTTCACAAATGACAATAACAACCTCCGTTTGCACAACCACATCATATATACATGAATCAAATAAAGTTTTATTCAAATCAACATACCTTCCATAATATCGCAGCAGCGTGACTGCAGGACCGTCTCAACCCAGCGATACAGGAGCATCCCGTGGTCTCCACCGCTTCATCAGCTGTCGCCAACACCCACACCATGTGTGAGGAGGTACTAGCCTGACTCGGGCTGACATTAGCTTTAAGAAACGTATATTCCCGTTCTTGATGTAACAGAACAGCGCCGACTTTACCACTGTGCAAATATTGATAGGCTTCAGTGCTCTAATAATTCCTCATAGCCGAGCGATCAACGCCAAGAGACAACACGAAATAGTTCAAAATATCGCCATACATGACTTGTGGCCACTTTTTCATGTCATCCTCCCACTCTGTAATAAGTCGCGGATGAGGCAGACTTGATCCATTTCTGTTTTTTAAAGAGGTTTTCGTTTCTTCCCACATCACTTTCTCAGTTGTAAACACCGCCATAACCGAGTTACCGGAAGTGCTACTCAAAACAGGAAGTCCCGCCCGTTGGAAAATGGGCGGAGCTGAATAAGGTGAATAGTGTTTGTATAATCGTGTTTGCAGCCGTCGGACATTCTTGAAATTCCTATGCAAATTAGTTGGTGTACCGCCGGTGGTACACTGAAGCTTAAGGGGTTAAGAGGCCATTTCACCAAGAAAATTGGATTAACACCACTTTCTACATCACAAAAACTAATAATCTAAGTTGCAGTGTGTATATTTTATAATATTTACAGAAGATTTTATGAAGGAATTGAAATGCGGGATCGTTTTGTTGTGATCCACTTTTTTTTCTTCCAATATATTCACTCAGAGGAACTTTCTGAGGCCACAAAATACCACCTGTGTTTGAAAATTTGGCACTTCTCAACAGGCAATAATTAAAAATATGTCCTCTGCTGGAGTCATTCAATCATTTAGGCCTGCTGGGAACACGAGAACAGTTGCTGCATCAAAATGCCTTCCAGTAAAAAGGATTGTTATTACTATTATGAATGTAACCTAACAAGTGTAAATATTGAAGTTGAGACCCTATAATATTGTTTATGGTGTGATTTTCCCTGATTAATTTGCAAATTAGGGATTAAAACCCTTCTAAAAATGACATGAAACACTACTTTACCTGACCATAGTAGATATTAAGGACAAGACCTTACAGTGGAGATTAACCTGACAAATGCCATAATATATTTGAAACCCTAGAGTATTAAAAATAATAGACCTCAACTTAGCTATTGTAAATATTATGGCTCCGACCCCGCGGCATTATTAATTATGGAGATTAACCTGACCAATTTGAAGTTTTGACCCTACCACAATCCCATTTTCCCATATGAGTAAGTTTTATTTTTATTTATTTATGTTGCATATCAGAATCTAATTCGGCTCAGCTTCCTTTTAAAACATGTTTTTTTAAATAATTAATTCATCACAAGAACTAACCGACAATGGCCTTCTGCTTACTGAGATTTGTTAAATTACAGTAAAATACCAAAGATGATGATATCAGCCTCGTTTCAACAATATGTTGCATTAATTTACATGTTGCTGCTCTTTATTAGATACCTGTAACAGTGGGATTCTGGCAACACATATTCAGCGTGTTCAGCACCACTCTGTCACTTTCCATTAAAGGATTTCCTGAGGCATTAATAGATGAAATTCTCAGATTATATCAAAGCAATTATTTGAAAACAGTGTGATTTCTTTAGAATGGATTCTCGCAATTTTGCATTCAAATTGGTGCATGGAGCTGCGGGGCGGCTGGTAGACTCGTATAGTAAACACTGAAACACAACAGAAGTGGCGGCGTGAGACAAAATCATCGGATTAGGCGTGTTAAAACAAAGCCTCTCAAATTGGGAAATACTCAAAGCCTTTATCTCCACCACTTCTCCGAGTGCGTATCTGTATTCCGACTGTTCCAAAAGGGCTTATTGAACACTGTTAGAAGAGTCGGTGTTTGAAAGAAAATGAAAAGGAAATGAGAGAGCGAGAGGCAAATCCCATCCGTCCCTCTGTACCCCGATTAATTAGTTCCGAGTTATCCATGAAAGTAATACACTGATAAGGCCAGGACAAACAGAAGCCAATTACTAGTGTTTCCCTGTGAGCTCAGAGCTCCTGAACACCAGCAGCACTGATGGAAAACATTTAAGGCTCGGTCTTGTGGGCTGATTGGGCAGGTGTTGGAGGGTGTTTGAAACCGCTCTCCTTGCCTGGCAGCACACCGCACATCTTTTCATTACCGAGCCAAGTGCACACCCTTATCAAGCTGTCTCCATTGACACTGGGAGATGAGCCGGTGCATAAAAACGCCTTCTCCAACAACAGCTGTGATTGAGGGAAACGTTGGGACCTGAGCTGAGCCTTGAGGACAGCAAAAAAAAAAACAAAACAAAACACATGAGAAACTTCACACACTTCCATTCAGACTCCGTGATATGTAGTTGTGTTTGTGTGTTTTTACTCTGCTGCTGCAACGCCGTCGATTCATTGATTCTGCTGCCACCACGCTTCACAGGCACCCTTTGACCTGGAATAAGAGTTTTTCTACAATAACCTGAACAGCTGGATTCTTTCGCCCCCAGCATAATTAAGCATTGATTAGCAGTCCACTGGTCTGCTAATGCATCATGCACCAAACCCCACGGTTGGGAGCTTTCAGCAGATGTCCATCTGTGTTTTCAGAACTCAGTACCCATTGAGTGTAGAAGTGAATTTTATTTAGTCTTGCGCAGTGGTGGAGAATGGTCTGCTGCACCTCATTATCTACGGTAGGTTGTTGGGAACACTCTGCTGCATTTTGTACTTCTTTAAACCAATTACAATCGTCTTGGGTGGTGCAAAGTGCAGGATGTGGCGACGTTGCTGCTGCAGAATAGTGAAAAGGGGACTGTTCTGGTGGAACATTTGGATACAGGAAGGCGAGTGCTGTCATTAACCTTCTGGACCCCAAAACTCACCTAGAGGTGTGAAAATGCATATTGTTTTCAAGAAAATTATCAAAATGATGCCAGAAAATTGTCAGATTATCAGCTTTCTGTCAAAATACCTTCATTGTTCGTGTCTAAAAATCCAGGTAAAAATGCATTGTTTGTGCTAAACTGCTCATGTAAATAATTAAAAGTTCTGTATTCCTCGACCTAAGAGTGAAGCTATTATCGACTCAACTGCAACCAACAACCATGTAGCAGAAATTCAGGGGCTTGTTTGTTGGATGAACTGCAGGCTATGAGGAACAAAGAAAAAGACAAATTATAAATTTACATGGCAAAATATCTGTAGAGTCACCATGTGTTTTTTTTCCAGGGTTAGCAACACCTGTGGGCCTTGGGGGAAAAAAATGGTACTGTAGATTCCAAATTTCTGTAAAATGATTTATTATTCAGACGTTGCTGAGTCCTCTCTACTTCTAGTCATATTTTGTCTGTCTCTATTGAGGACCGGGATTTTATAATGCATTGAAAACTGAGCCCCCGCCCCTCCACACCCCCCCATCCCCCACCCCCACCCCAAAAAACGGAACATGTGCAAAAACATCAAAACAACTTGCATTTTTTAATGGTTGAAGTGGCTAATTCACCAAAACAATCAGCAGGGCTTTCTTTTTGCTTCAAGTCTTTGTCAAAACCTGAAATTTCAGCATGTAAGTTGCAGCTTGGAGGTTGTTTTTCCTGTAGTGAAAGACTTGTGAAAACAGTAACAACAAAAGAAGGATGGCTTGGCTGAAATGGCAGATTTATATGTAAAGTTTCCATCTGATGAGTCTGACTAACAATTTATTTAGAAGCGCTTTAATGTTCATTACTCAAAGCGTCTCGCTGCTGAATGAGCCGCCTTCACAGCCTGACCCGACATTTCTTAAAGAGCAACTCCACTCTCTTCCTCCTTGTCGCCGTCATTAACCGTTCTACTTAAACATAATAATCAAGTGCAACCACTCGCCCTGCAATCAGCCTCTTACTCACTTAAAAGCACCTTCTCTTCCTCCTGCACTGTGAGTCTATCTTCTCCCCAGACACCATTCACACAATGGGCCTTTTTCCTTTATTCTCAGAGGAGAGAGGTGGGATGTCGACAATTGTTTTGTCACCGGAGTCGAGCCTTGTAAACTTGGCCGATGCCTTTGAGGATGTCAACAAAGCCTTCACCGCGGACCAGCTCGCCACTGGATGGGGCTGTCATTGGGAGATAATTGACTGTCAATTAGCGTCACGGACAATGACGCGAAAGTCAGCGGGAAGGCAGTAAATCACTACCTGTCTGTCAGGATGGCCTCGGCTGCCCTGGTCTCGTCTTCATTTCGCTTCACTCTCCATCTCAATTTCTCTCCTCTACAAGGTGTGCTCTGAAGTATCCTGCTCTTTCACTTTATCCTGTATTGTCTCCTGCCACTCTCCCTGATGATATTTACTGCACCTTCAGCCGCCACCTCTCTGAGGAACGATCGCTCCAACCGGGGTCAGGGAAAAAAATGCCACAGATGGTCTCCATTTCAAAGGTCTTCCTGTGCCACTAGCTGATTGTCACCACTCTTTGCTTAAAGGCCAAACACCTCCAGTATCATTCCCCAGGTTATATGCATCAACTCGTGTCGGCAGCTCGGCTTCTTTTATCTCGTCATGGCGAGATCTAAAGGGGGCTTGTGGCACACAAGTTCTATTGAGCTGTTGGCTTTTGTCTGCGCTTACAAGCACAAACACAAAGCTGTGAAGGAATCAATAAGCGTAAGAGCCATTTAAATAGAGCAGTTTTAGCTGTGACAGACCGACGCCACAGTGCAGCATAGCTTCCAGAAATGTGTCTGGTTTTTTGAACAACACAGAGCTAATATGTCCGGAAAAGAAGAGCTGTTTTTAATCAGAAACCGGGGCAAAAGCCGTTCGCCAGGCTCTCAGGTTGAAGCTTCACGGGTATTCTCGTGTGTCATCTCAGTCATACACACACTAAAAGACTGGAAAATAGCATCAGAATATTAACATTATGGTTCTAGGTGCTCATGTGATCTCACAGGAAAACAGATGGAAACAAAAATGAGACTGTGGAGCAACAACTTGCTGTAACACCAATAATACTTTGCAATGATCAAAAATCTAAAGCACGAGGCTGAACTATTCTGGGTGAGAAATTGGTTGGGAAGAAATGGTCAGTTTGGGTGGTTTATACTTCAGAGAGAACTAGAAGTGAGAGATTTAGTGCCACTTTTATTATCTGCTGCCAACATTTGCCGCAAGGGCTAGGATGTGTAGTGTTGCTTGAAGAGGCTAGCATGATAATCATCCAGATGTCAGCTTCTAAATATCAAACATGTTTGATATGAAGACCAGTTCATGCTTTCTGCATTTGTCTAAATGTTCGCCAAGGTATGCTTGACATAAAATGCATCATCAAATTAATTCTGCGAGGGTCCACAGCCCAAAATTTGCAACCGCACGAATTGTCTAATCACTTAGATTAAGTGACTTATGCACTTATGCATGTGCCACGAATATTCTGTCGTTTACAATTTTATAATTCATCACGAACAGAGTTGTAATTCACAGTTGCTGCAGGACTTCTGAGGAACTTCAATTTTTGTATGCTTTCCATTGATGAAATGGGAAGTTATAAATTCTCCACATATCCTTTGCTTTGTCCCACTGTTCTCAGCATATGGTGCTACATTTCAGTCTGTCAGTAGCTGCTATGTCCTGGAGAGAGAACAAATTTGCTGTTGTTAATGTGGCCCTGGTCAGTCTACAAGTACTTTGGGAGGTTTCAGACGAGAAACCCTTTACAGTACCAGATATTCTGGGCTAAACATCATTTCACACCAAGATCCTTGACTGAACTTCCTGTCTGATCCCTATGAGAGCTGAAATGTTGATTCCAGCTAGAAGAATTAACCCTTCGATGCACAACATGGGTCAAGAGATACCCATTTTCCGTTGAATATGGGTCACTTTTGACCCATGTTGTGCATCAAAGGCCAAAGAGTGTTATTTCCACTCACCCTCCAGCAGTGTGAGACAAATTCACCCCAGTTTACCCTTCGGGACAGTCGGAGGAAAAATCTGGTTTGGGATCTTGGTCTGAACTGATGTTCAACCGAGATTATATGGTGAAGCTTACAGATCCAGTCTGACTCATCAGCCGAGCAGATAATATCAAAGGTGGTATTTACGAGTTGAAATCAGGATGGTTCAGACTATCACTCTACCTCCTGCAGCCGTGGATGCTGTTGCCAAGCTACACTTAACCTCCTGACTCTCGAGGCTAATGTTAGTTATTAAAGTTGATTGTTAAAATCTCACCTCCAGTTCTGACTGAGAAATAGACGTGTGCTGGCGATTTTCTCATTCAAGATTCGTTTCTGCTTTCGTTATGTTTTGTTTCTTTTTTCTCCCTGCAAAGTATTATTAATAACGTTGCAGCAAGTTGTGGCACCCAAGGGCGTAATCATCAGCCAAATATTGGGGGAGGACTGAGTAGGATCTTGAGGCTTATCTTAATAAAACTGTCCTGACGGCTCTGAAGGAGCTCAGGATTCATCGAAAGAAGCTTTAATACAAATAATTCCCTTGGAATCTATGTAGAATAGATGAACTGTTGGGTTAGCAGAGGTGCCCAGAACATTATTTACCGTCAGATCCTGTTTTCATGACGTTATTGCAGGTGTGCCACATGCATGTATTTAAAATGCACATCACTCTCAGTTTAAAGGAGCATTTATAGTTTTTGCCAACAACCGATGAGCCCAGGAAATATCACTGATAATATGTCCAGATCCATTAACTTTACAAACTGTGCATTAAAATATAGCAAAAGGAAAGATGCACCATGATTGAAGACAGCTGCAAAAGAAACAGAACACAAGAAGTTTGATTTGTGATATTGCAGAACTCTGTATTTGTACTACTGCTGACTAAAACATACAAACAAAAACGCATATTCATTGGAATTTCTATTCTGGACCACTCTCAGTGCAGAAATATGCATAATTCTTTGCATCCTGTGATGCTCCATTTCATTTAACAGCACTTTCACTACATTTACCTTATTTATTCCTTTATAATGTGTGTGTATGTGTGACTGGCAGAGTAAATGGAGCTTTTTTCTTTTGTGAAAGACTTTAAATTTTGTTTTATGTGTACACGCAAATACAATCATAGCTTTTGAATTGATTTTAGCACCAGAATTATGCAGGGTACTGCTTTAAATATTTAGAATAAGGAAAAATTGTGGCCCACAGGAAATACAGGACAAATCCAACACTTTAGCACTGCATTCAAGGATGTTGTATTCACTCTTGGTTACTGGGTGCAACCAAATGTATAATAATTAGGAGGAGGTATCACACACCCAGGTTTTCCCAAACAAACAGAACTAAACTGAAAATAAATGGGAACTAACAGACAGAGTAATTGACAGAACTCTTAGAGGATAAATGCTACATTTTTTCCTGTATGTTGGTTGGGACGAACCCTTGGTGTCCCAACAGTCTCCATTTTTGCTTTCTGGTTCACCAGCAGATTACATGATGTGATGCTCTGCTGCCTGACTGCTCCCTCTGCCACCATAATCTTAATAATATCTTGTAGTGTGTGATTTGCCATTATTTTCCAATCTTGTATGTCTGGGATTAGAGAGAGGAATGCGTGCGAAGCTTCTCCTGATGTCTGTGATGAAACCCAGCATTAAAATCTGTTTGGAACGCCTGAAGTCTGAACCCAGCATTCGATGCAGCCTCCTGCAAACAAATTTATATTTGTTGTATATAAGCTGGGAGAACGATAAGTGCACCTCCATATTAATAGGTAGACTTTTTTATTAACCCCCTATGGGAAATTGCAGTCTTGCAGCAGCAGTTTATATATATATATATATATATATATATATATATAAGAAAAATACTTTTAAAACATATACTAGATAAAAATTCTAAATAAAAAAGAAGAATTTATAATATAGAATAAAAACTCTCCTACTGCGATTTAAGGTTAAATATTTAAGCGTCAAACCTAGTGACTTTCAATTTTTGTTGATGGGTCTAAATGGTGTCCAGTCATTTAGACTAAAACTGGGTTAAATTTGGTTCAAAAGGGAATATTTAGTAGACGTCTAAACCACACTTTGCTGTAGTTTTGACATAATTTCATTGGCTGTGTGTTTAAATCCATGTCAAAAATGACATTTATATTTAAACATGTATATTTAATGTATGTGAAATGAAAATGAAAATTAAGAGGGAGCAACAACACAAACAGCAGACTCAAGCAGAGATCAAACCTACAATATTCCAATACCAACACCAAATTAACAGCTCAAAAAACACACAACGGAGGTTTATATTATCAGACAGGAATATAATGATCATGTAGATATTAAAAAAATGGCATAAACATGGTTTTTACATTTGAAAAATAGGTGTCGGTCATAGAGTTGTTTGACCGTACCACTGAGAGACGACTATTTAAAATAATTTTAGCACAATATATGAGCTTCAGTTGTGCATATTCAGTAATACAACCATTTGTGTGACACAAAAATCTAATAATTGAATCAAATTCATATAAAATATAAAGAATATAACCATCATTAATGATTGAAATATAACATAATCAACTGAAATCAGTACAGATAAATGGTTCTCTCCACTACAGTGATCTAAAGTGGGTCTATATACAATCTTTTTTGGGGTTTAAAGATGACAAAACACAAATGAAAGCTAATTAATCACTTCTTATTTCTATATTCTGCATCTGGCTTTGTTCTGGATACATATATATCTTAATTTGTTTGGCTCAGACTGATCTTAATTGAGCTTTGACATACCCATGCTGCAGAAAAATGGCACTTAAAACTATATTAGCACAGTATCTGATTCACTTAAACTGCAAATCTGACATATTTACACTTGTGTGATTTATAAATTATGTAGCGCAGTAAACCGTTTGCGCTAAAAGTGTAAATATTTCATAGCTGCAAAGTTGGAATCAGCGTGTAAGAAAGTCTGAAGCCCAGATATGGAGTGGGTCTTCTGAAATTGGACAACGCTGCGGGTGGATGTTTGAAAGCAGAAACTGTGCCTCGAACATACAGCTGCAGGGGATGTTCCTACAGAGCAGGTGTATTGTTAAAGATAATGACAGCGGGATGCGTGTGTGGGCAGCCGCTGCATTATTCAAAGTGCCATTGCTTCCATTTCACGTTGCCTATCGCCGCTGTAGGCCTCATCTCGTCTGCAGAGAGACGCCGTAATAAAACTCCCGCTGAGATGCTGTTAACTCAATCAAGCACGAGGATGTCGTCGTCAAGGAGCTGTTATTCTGACGCACTGTAATCTTTTAACAGTCATTAATGTGACAGTTCTCTGCTGAGGTTGATGTGAAGCGGGCTGATTTGTCTCCTGACAGTTCTGCATGGTGTCATTCTTAACATTTACCGACATTAATGGGTCATTCAGTGAAAAGTCAATCAGTACCTTGAAGTTTTACCTTTGTGATATCAATAATTTCATAGTTACAGACACTTAAAGTATGAAGAGGTGGGTTAAAAGTTTGCGCTTTTCTATTTGCACTCCATATTCCAGTATTTATAGCTTAATAAGTGCAGGAATTAAACACAGTTCACAATTACTGTTACATCCACTCCTAAAGTCCGTCTTGTTTTTGTTCAACATGATTATTTCTCTCACCAACTTCAAGCATCAGTATGAAGTATACTGAAGTTTCAACATTGAAACTGCAGCAGTTTAAATTCTAAGAGTCATAGAAACATAAACTGGGATCCTGGATGTGTTTGTTTTCTAATAATTCACCAGAGAAAGCTTAAAGTGCATTCTGGCTAAACTTTCCAGGCTCATATCCGCATACGTGATAGGTGGTTGATTCGGAACTAGTTATAGACAATGAAAAAAATCATTTTTGCTCACATTTACTATCTTCTAGATGTGATATCTTCTGTTTTAAAGAAGTCGTTTTGTAATATAGGCATATTTTAGCACAGCTTTTGGCTGTGAAATGGAGAAATAATATCGGTTTTAACATGTTTTCTACAACAGTTTGGATAAATCACATTCATCAAACCAGTTTGGAGCATTCAGAGCTCTTTTTTCTCCAGTCATAGTGCTCAGTTCTTTTTCTGTCTGCCTTCTTCCCATGAAGAGTAATCTTAGAATCAAACGCTTGTTTTCCCCACAGGGCAGGGAAATGACTGTCCTTGAGCAAATAGAATCTCAAATTCTACATTTTGTGTGTTGTACTATGTCTAAAGTAGAAACGTCTCCTGACACTAGGGCTGGCCCGAATAGTGGTTTCTGGTCTCCAGATATTCAGGCCCTATTAAAGACGAATATTTGAATATTCGAATATTCGTTCCGCCCTGTAACGCCCCGAGGGGTGGAGGTGGGGGGAGCGAGCGAATATTCGGATATTCGGGTCCAGCCCCACCTGACACAGAAGGAAACCTCTATTAGATGATCCTGGTATCTTCTTTGTTTAAAAATGACCCTTTCATTGTCTATAACTTGTTCCAACCAACCACTTATCACGCATGCTGATTTGAGCCTTGAAAGTTCATCCAAATTGCACCTTTTAAATTTTACTCTGGCGAATTGTCAGAAAACAGAAACACATCCACGGTATCAATCATGTTTGTCATAGACATTAAACTGCTGCAAATTTATGGTAGAAATTACGATACATCCCATGATTCTGATGCTCAAGATTGTTGTGTGGAAGAAAAATCTGATTTAGTCTTCAGATTGTGACACCTGGAGAGGATGTAAAACGGATTTGGTTCTAATTTATAACAAAACTCAAATGTGTTTTCCACTCTTGAAAACTTCTTGTGTTTACTTCCTGTACTTAGGAAGTCATGATGACTAATAATGCAAATTAAAAAGCAGGTAAGCTTGACCCACTCTTATGTACGTCAAAGACCTGCAACTCTGAAAATATTCGTAGTATGAAGGTAAAACTTTGCATGACTTCATTAAATATACTGAGGTTTTTGTACATAAAACATCAGCTCATTCTGAAGAGATCAAGTGTGAACTTCTCAGACTCAGGTATTCAAAAGCCTTGCAGAAAATAAAAAATAAAATACTGGCTTTTCCCCAGTCAGTCCGAAGTTCAGTCCTCAACCTTGACATTTGAAAGTCAGCTTTGCCTTGTAGACATTCAGTTGGCCTCGTGTGCAAATTAACATCATAACATTCTAAAAGCAATGAATGCTCGTATTTCCCCTGCAGTGTTTTTCTGCTTGAGGCTGGTGTTGATTAGCTGCTGCTCAGTTATACTCCTCCATCACGACAGGTCTGAGCCCATTTCACTGCAGTGCTTATTCTTTTTTAATGTTTCGCTTAATGAAAGAGCATTTTAATCCAACTTGTGACACATAAAGTCTGGAGCGTCTGTCGCCGTGGCATCAGAAGCTTTAATTCTGTTGACAAGAGAACAAGGCTAAATTTGGCTCCTTTAAAACGTGGAAGAAAAGCCGTCTTTTGAAGGCGTCTGTCAGCATCACTCCCAGCCAGTCGCTTAGAGTTGGCCGTTTTATTGGCTTCTCTCTGCACCCTGTCCCACTTTGTCCCGAGGAAAATAGCTTTTGAATTTCATAGACAGTCATGACTCTGCTTGGAGCGTAAATGTTTATTAGGCAGACGACCCTGAAAACACACAAAAGCCAATATAGAGGAAAGAAGAGATTAGTTTTCACTTCTGCTAAAACACAAATGGATGTGCTTGTGCTACAGGCGGCAGATTTAGATGGCTGCGTGTGTTTTTCTTGGTCGTGGGTGTGTCAGAATGTTAATCAGTTTGATTTGAGGCATGAATTATCTATGAGCGTTTAAGTCTGGATCATCCCTCGTGGCATTGTTGGACTTATTGTTACTGTTGCAGAAGAAGACAGCGAGCAGATTCCTGAAATCAGTTCATTATTTCCTCTTTATTTTCCCTTTCTAACCCCAGTGTGACAAACAGCCACATGTGGTAAAAGGTCTTCCTGTGTGGCTCATATAAGAGAGATGGATCGAGTGCTGCCATTCGACCAAACTATTTTCCCCAAAATTACATAAGTCTGTAAAACTGCAGGCAGGACAACTACTTTTTCTATTTTGAGATTTTACTACATAGAGGTTTAATGTCTGTAAAATTGCTCTACAGCGTTGGAAAGTTTGCATGAGTCATCCAGTGTAAAGCCTGAGGACGGAATCAAACACTAAGAGGCTGGATTTGGGTTGCACACTTACCAATTAACATTTACATGAATAGACACCAGTTTCCAGTTCTACAGCACTCCTTAATGGCCTCCTCTGGATTTTGCTATAAGCAGTGGACATAAATGGAGTGATACCAACATTTAAATGTCATTTAGCCAACTGGAAAATAGCTAGGTAGAATAAAACCTTTGCAAAGCATTCGATTAGACAATTTTACCACTGATTTGAGTAAAAAAATAAAATTAAAAATCCTGCTCCTTCATGTGCCCACTGAGCATGAGACCCAGTTCTAGTGTTGCAGCCTTTCTGTAGTTTTAATTGAGCCCAGGATCTCTTGGGTTAAACCTGTTTACTTATTTATTAATAATGTACAAATCACATAGATATACAATGTAAATATTAAAAATTCCAGTCCGAAGTTCATATATTGTGTCAAAAGAATATGAATGTTCATCTGTCGAGATTAGATACAGACCAGTTTCAGCCTAAACATTATACCATATTTTTCTCACTAAAACAGCTATAAATTTCCAGAGATGCACAATATAAAAATATTAAATAATTACTTGTTATGTCTAAAAGTGTACTGTAAATAGCTGGAGAGATTTGGGTTTAATAAAATCTAGGCACAGAGAATCATTTGTCCAGCTAAATGTAGCCTCATTCATTTGGAGATATTTGATTTATTTTTTTAACCTTAATCTTTAAAGAAACAAAACAGATTGTGTGTGTCCGCCTGCAAACTGTGATATTTCATCAATCGTGCTGTGCTCTATATGCCAAAAATACGCCATTTGCACCAGATCTTTTTCAGCAGACTGACTCAGCTGTGACCAACAGTTGCGGTAAGAAGTTCTGAGAATTTTCGGCTGAACTGCAGGCAGCGTTTCCACAGACAAGTATAGAAACAAATTAGAGAGACTGAGAGAAAGAAATCAAACCTACTGGACCAATTAAATAAATGCAACATGGCTCCAAAACAGTTAACAGAGAAGCAGCTTCTTGGAACATACTTTTAGCATGGTGAAACATCTTTCTACAGCTGATCAGTGGAGACTCAAAACTGGACTAAAACTTACCTAAAATTGTAATTTTGAACAAATTTTTGAGTCATATTGGGACAATTTTCAGATAATTCTGTACAATTCTTGAGTCAGGTTGGACATTTTTTGTTACTTTGGATTAATTTTGTGGTAATTTGGATACTTATGTGGTACTTCAGACACATTTCAAATGATTTTTAACAGTTTTAGGAAAATTATGCATACTGGATCAAAAAATAAATGAAACATGGCTCAAAAATGGTAGGTGCAAGCTACTGGAAGATGCATTCAGCATGGTGAAACATCTTTCTATGGCTGATGGGTAGAGAAGAGAGAAAAATGTCACTATCTATAGTATATAGAGAACTATTGTTCTCTAATATTTGCAACACCTGTGTGCACCTGGAATGTGGATTTCACATTTTGTCTATTATTGGAAAACAAATAATCAAATAAATTCCACATTTATGGCTTTTTAAAAGGTATAATAATGCACAGTAGACATTTCTGAGTTCTCTCTACTTCTCGTCATGGTATCTGCTGTTTAAAGTCCTCCACTTCTATAGAAACAGAAGTGGAAGACTTTAAATAGCAGTGAAAAATGAGCCCATGGTGAGTAAAAATGTAGCAGGCGCAAAACTGCTGAGTTCGAGGGGTTAAAAAAGAAAAATTAGAAATGCAACTGATGAAAACGAGGCTAACATGTCTGTATCTGCTGTTGACAAACTTAATAAATATTAAAGGCTAAAATGAATGCACATTTTCATCAAAAAGCTGAAACTGAATGGATATCAGGTGCTAAGCTATCTTCTAGTTCATTGTATGCCTATGAAGAAGCATATTTCTGGAAATATGGAAGTACAGCGAAGGCTTTGCAAATTATCTATTCTAGGAGTTTGCAGGCTCATAATACAGCTTGTTGTAAGAAATTTTCTATTCACGTTGATAACTGCCTTGCCGGCTTTTTACTTTATCTTATCTCCCAGAAAAGATCCCCAGCTGCTGCCTCCGACAAACTCTGAATAGCTGTCCGTACACTGATTCCTCTGTACAATCTCATGTTTCCCCTCTCTGACTCGGCTTCCCCTCGCGTTGCTTTGGAGCTGATAAATAAATCTTTACAGAGGTATCTGGTTCTCTCCCGAGGGCCTCAAAATCCATAAAATTAGTTCCATCGCGCCCCCTTTTCTTCCCCTTTGCTTACAGACAAACCGACAAGTGCAGAAGCAAGATAATAGCGGGAGTTATGTGAAAACGCGAAATCCCTCGCTTTCATTGCATTTGAAAGGACTTTCCTCGAAACGTGTCGAGAGGTGTGCAGAGTCATGGATGTAGCCCAGCGGTGCAGGTTTAGGACTGTATTTTTCTAACAGGAGCCATTTTTCCCAACGTGAGAGGTTCTCAGGCAGCCCTGTGAGATTCACCACCTCTTCAGCTGCAGCCCGAATATCCACCTGCACAAAGAAAAACCGCAAGGTAAACAACGATCCTAATGCTTCACCGAGACACACACTGTAAACATGTGCAGATAATTGCCCTGTTTAACACGAGTGCTGCTCCATGAGTCTCCTCTTGACTCAAAGTGGCACACGTTTGTCACTCTGCAGGCTTGGGACGGGAAAAAAATCCGGATATTTTCTCTTGTAGGAGTAAAAATCTACACAAACTCAATCGCTGCTGCAGTGTTTGTTTAACTGCTGCCAATTAAAATAGATTTCTCGCTCTATGGATATTTTCAACTTTTTCTCATGAATAACTGACAAATACAGTTCAGTCTTCTCATCAGGGTTATTCAGCAGGGACGTCATTTTCTTCTCTCCACTGAGGTTTTCTTATTGAAAGGCAAAAGTAAAAGCAAATATACTCACAAAAGAATATCCAATCTAAATATAGAGACTCTCAGTGGAGACACGGCTAAAGCTCTACAGCAGCAATACTGATGGAAGGCAACATTCACTGTACTTCACCATATTTGTAATAATTGCAGAGGTCGACCGTGATATTAATTCAACCATATTTCACCAAACAGAGTCGTTTTCTGGAAAGGCTTTCTTTTTCTGCACCTTTCTTCTGCCTCTTTCCAGCTCAACAATTACAGACATTGTGCAAGCAATGATAAATGAAAAATTCAGAATTTTCGGTGCAAATTCAGGAAGCTCCCATTGCTGCACAGCATGAAGACCCATTAACAAAAAGCTTTAATCTATCAGAGGAGTGGAATCTCAAAGGATGATTAGATGGATGACTTGCACGGCAGCAGGCAGTAAGGAACATTTTAATGTCTTCCTACAGGCTCCACAGTTATTATGTGACGGGCAATTAATATCATATTCAAGGATAGTGTCAGTAAATTAAAGTAAAGCACAGACTTTTCTTATCTTCTCTAAATGTACTGTAGAAAACACAGATCTAAGAGAAACTGCAAGGTTTTCTGGCAATACTAGACCCATGCAAAGGATTTAAAAACAATTTAACTGCAACATACAGATAATAAAGACAAATTGTTCCTAGACCAACATTCAGAAAAAATCTTTTCAAGATGTTATTTAGGACTAAGATGAAGGAACATTTTCTGGAAACCTCTTGTCATGTGATACACTCCGATCAGGTATAACATTGTGACTGCTGACAGGTGAAGTGAATAACACTGATTATGTCTTCATCATGGCTCCTCATCTTTAGTAGGTTGGATATATTTGCCAGGAAGTGAACATTTTGTCCTCAAAGTTGATGTGTTAGAAGCAGGGGAAATGGGTAAGGATTTGAGTGAGTTTGACAAGGGCCAGTTTGTGATGGCTATCTGTAACATATTCTGTCTGTAACATAACGATGCCTGTATATGTTAAAATATCTATCAGAGGGACCAAACCAAGACTTTTGCTGCAATACTTGGCTTTTCACGCAGGAATTTTACTTTCACTTAAGTATTTTCACCTTGCTGTACTTATACTCTGACTGAAATAGAGGATTTGATTCCTTCCACCGCTGGAGACAGAAATGTTTGTATAAAAGTTTCTTCATGGCTGAAATGCTTTCCTGATCTACAAGCTGTAGCCTGAGGAGCTGCTATGGAAGTGAAGCTGCCTGAGGCCTGACTTGAACTCATTAGCTCAGGTGATAACTGCAACATTCATGGGATGTTTGGAGGATGTTGTCAAGGCCATACATTGTAGGGGAATAATGTTCCCAAAGCCAGCATTTAATCAGTGTTTTCAAGATGTTTAGGAGGTAACCAATGGCCTTTTTTAGTGGTATTTATCAACAAAGGTAGAAAATTTTTCCTTGAATGTTGCGACCAAAGTTTGGCGATGTTGTTGATGTTTAGTGGAAAAACTTTTCTACAATGTTGCATGAAAACATAGGAAAAATGCTTTCAATGTGACATTCAGAAAAGGTTTTAAGAATGTCAGGGTGTGACAGGTTTAAGAATGTGTTTGGAAAATGCTCAAAAAATTACTGGAATTTTGCGCATTATGTATACAAAATGAAGAATGTTCTCAATGCTACATTTACACAGCATTTAAAGCATTTTAGAGCGTTACAAATTAAACAAAGTTGTTACTAAACATTTGTAAAAAGTCTTTAAAGAAGGCTAATCTAACTTAAATACTTTCTGGGAAATAAAAAATAATAATAAAAAAAATTTGATGTAAACAAAACTTTCTGCTGAATACATTTCCTGAACTTTCTCAACACATTTTTACAACAAAAAAATCCAAAAAAAATCCAACCGAGATGCCACAGAGACACTGAATCCTCACCATTTGTAACCGAGTAGCATAATAAAGCCAAAATAGCTGCGATTAATGATTGCTTTCACTGTTGATTAATCAGCTGATTGTTTTCTTAATAAATCAAATAGTTGTTTGGTCTGTTAAATGTTAGAAAACAGTGGCAAATGTTGATCTTTTTTTTTTCCAAAGTCAAAGATGACAGATGCCTTTTTTGTCCACATTTCAAAGATATTTATTTGACTGTCACAGAGGAGGAAAGAAAGCAGAACATATTCACATTTGAGAAGCCAGAATCATAAAATTTAGACACTCAATTCATCAAAACAGCTGTTAGTCTAATAGCTGTCAACTAATCCATCAGTTATTGTAGATCTAAGAGGAAGCAAATTGTACTTACTTTATTTGTCTGCTACGTATCTGCCATAGAGTATTTTCACATTGCTGGATTGCGTCTTTAACTTTGTTAAACGATGCGAATATTTCCACTGCTGGGAGACGGGAGTTTGTATAAAAAGAGCATTTTTTTATGGCCAGAGTGCTTTGCTGATCTATATAGCTGCAGCCTTTAGGAGCTGCTATGGAAATGAAGCTGGACAGCCCGAGGCTTGACTGGTTCTGTCCTCTGAGATGAGAACATTTACAGAATATAACATCTGCACTTTTTTAAAATGGTTTGGAGCTCTGGAGACACTCGGTGTCCTTTCAGTATTAAAAAAGAAAAAGAAAAAGAAAAGCAGCGCCCACTTCTCTAAGCTGCTTTCTCTACATAATCTTGCACCACAAAGGTACACTCAAAACCAGCACCTGCTCATTGTGCTATTTTTGTGAAGTCTCATAAGCTACAAGAGCCTCTTTGTCTGAGGTTCCAATCTGTCCAGAAATTTACTTAACATCCCAAGAAATTCTATTTTTTAAAAAAAGGTGAAATTTGCATATCTTTCGTTGTCTAAATCACTGAAAAACCGAGGCAGCATCACGAAGCACTCCAAATCAAATATGTTAAGTATGGATATTTGAAATAGTTTCTGCTGTAGGGGAATATTACACAAGATGACCTCAGTGGGAGGAGGATACTCGCTCGCTTTTCAATTTCCATTTTGCTCAGCTTTTCTCGCTGGTATGAAATCCTCACAGGTGCCTCGAAGGCACTTTATCTCCCCAAACAAACCTCAAAAACCTGTAAGGGGAGCAGGATATCTGCAGCTTCTGATGTACTACACCCACAATCTTCCATTCGGCAGGTTGGAAGAAAACAATGAATTCCTTCAGAAAGTATTTGCAATTGAATTCGGGCTCTTTTTATTTTATATTTTTTATCCCGCTCTCGTCTCTGTGTTGTGGTTTCAAAACGCTGTCGGTTCCACCTCTGTAGGAGTGAATGTTTACTGCAGTGCACAGCGGCTAAAAAAAGACTCGATAAACAATGGGTGAGGGACGTGTGGCGTGCACATCGTAATTAAAGCGCAGTTCTGAAGCTGATCTGCATGTCTTTTAGCCCGATCCACCTGTGAACCATGTAATTAAAGCTGCACATCTCCACTGACTTGCAGTCGCTGTCATTTGTGGGCAAGTGTGAGAGCTCATAAAGTGGAGTTTCCAACGTATTGCACTATGCTTGAGTGAAATACAACAACCCATCTCAAGCAAAGAAAAGAGACTCTAGTGTCGTAGCTCCCAGTCTGGAACCCAAATAAAGCTGAGATTCATTTCTCTCCAGTAATCTTTGACATGATCCACAAAGCATCGAGAAACGGTCGTCGAAATGATGAATACTGACTCATCTGCAGATCTGTGGGAGTGCTGCTTTTTTAAAAACAAAAACCTCTCAATGATTGAAAGCTTGTGATGATTCTATTTGCAGCTTTACAACAACAGATCACTTTTCCAGAGCTGCCGATAACTTCACAAGTGATTTTTAAAGGGAGCATTTGAAATCCCTCGTACACAAATCAGAAGAAAACACGAGAGGACAAGCAAAATATTTTCCTGCTCGCTGTCTTGTTTTCTCAGACAAACCCGTCGAACACTGAGAAACACAAGTGCCAGCTTTTGATCTATATTGTTCATTAATTCAGCCGGCTTGTGCGTCTGCTGCTGTGGAGTGTCGCCTGTTTAGCATATCCTGGTGAGAAAATAAAAAAGGAAAGTGGAGCATGCTCTTTGTTTTGCTGTATATGAGCATTGTTCACCCCTGATGACTAGGCGAGCATCTCAACATCGCCTATTGTGCTGCAGCGTGTTCGCTGACAAAGACATCATCCTGTGACTCACTCTTTTCTCCTCCTCCTGTAATGAAAGCTGCTGCTGCAGTCAAACCCACTGCTTTTAGCATGAACACAGCCGAGCCATGTTTAACCTTCGCTGGAAGATTCAGCCGCTGGAATTTAGATCCTTCAGGATCCATTTTGAGACCAGTTGTTCTCTGCTGTTGACCAGAAATTCCCATGGAGGAACAGAAACTGGGTACGGCAACGAATTTAATTCTCTGCCAGGGTGGGTCTAGTTACCCTCGGTAAGCCTCGATGTTGGATTCTCCTAAAACTGGCCGACGAATCACCATGAAGTGTAGAGTTAGAAGGCAGGCGTAACTAAGTGACGACAGAGGCACGATGATTCTGACAGAAACAACCGGAAACAACTAGCCTAGCCGCACTAGACAACCCACGGCAACGAATTTAATTCTCTGCCAGGGTCGACAACAAAAACGACAAGAGTCGTTGAGCTCCATTAGCACCGACTCTGAATAATCTTTCTGTTAACATGTCTGTAATATACTTGAGCTTCACCCATTGACTGTATAAATAAGGCTTCACCGAACTACCGCATCCTCTGATTTCCGGCGCTCTAGGAACTACATCAGCCTATTCGTTGCGCTGATTGGTTGTATACCTGCCCAATTGCTGCAGAGGGATTTGATAGACAACCTTTTAGCCCGCCTCCCTGTCAAGAGTTCCTAGACCCTTGCGTCTTCAGACCTGGGTCTAGTGTGGCTAGGCTAGAAACTGGGGTTAAAAAGAAAGAAATTGCGTCAATCGGAAAATAAAACAGGAAAATAGAACTGCATATTTTGTGTTGATTCACAATATGTTGAGTCAGTGCAACAGAGAATGAAAATGATGCCCGATCAAAAAAAAAAAAGTTGCACACTAATATTTTGTTGGACCACCTTTAGCTTTAAAAACGGCACTCATTCACTGTGGCATCATTTCAAAAAGCTTCTGCAATGTCACAACATTTATTTCTGTCCAGAGATGCATGAATTTTTCACCAAGATCTTCTATTAATGATGGGAGAGTCGGACCACTGCGCAAAGTCTTCTCCAGAACATCCCAAAGATTCTCAATGGGGCTGAGGTCTGGACTCTGGAGGACAAGCTACTCGTAAAAATGAAGTCTCATGCTCCCTGATCCACTGATTCACAATGTGAGCCCCATGAATCCTGGCATCATCATCTTGGAACATGCCCATACCATCAGGGAAGAAACACTCCAATCATTCAGTATATTCAGGTATCAGCTGACCTCATTCTTTGGGAACATAATGTTGCTGAACCTGACCAACCCCAGATCATAAACCTAACCCCCACAGGCTGGTAGGCACTAGCCATGATGAGGGCATCACTTCATCCACCTCTCTTCTTACCCTGATGTGCCCATCACTCTGGAACAGGGTAAATCTGGACTCATCAGGCCACATTTGTTCGTCAGAGATGATGGTTCACCACTATCCTTCCAGGTTTTAATAATGTGTTGGATGATTCTTTACCTGATTTTAGTAGTTTCAGAAATCACTTTGGTGGTTTTCTTTGGCCAGTTCATCACTGCAGTAATTATCCAAAGGAAGGCTCTTGCCAGTTTGCTGAGTTAAATCCAGATGGTGACTTTTTTTTTGGCAAGACAGTGTAATAGCTACTTGAAAGTAATGGCTAAGCAGTTAGCTTTGAAAATGAATAAATAGTTGAAAAATGGTAATGGACAAAATATATAGTATTTGTTACCTATAGTGTATATTAAAATAACTAGAAATAATTAGCTAAACTAATGCGCAACCAAAAAAAAAAACAAGTAGTTTGAGGGTTAGTGAACAGCCTGAACAGCTGACATAGTTCGCTAAAATGAACCACTGAAATGGTCAACTAATGTGTAAGAATGAACTGTCAAAATAGTTTTTCTCAGTTGATATTTAACTCACTACAATTTATAATACTGATGTTTAAAGGGTGTTTTTTGCTCACAGCTGTATGTGTTTGCTGGACAAAGAGTTTGAAGCCATCAGAAATAATTTGCACCAAAAGCAACAGCCACTGGTCTCTGGAACATAATCGCTGCTCTGACTGTGTGAAAGTGACGATAATTTGCTTCAGTGTAGGAAATGCCAGTTTGTCCTGTTTCTGTTGAGCTGAGTGCCGAGTGGCTCTTACATTCAATAACCGAGGCGGTGACAGCAGCAATGAGAAACACTAGAGCTACAAATTTCAGAGCTGCTTTGTCTCTTTCTGGGAAAAAAAAAAATCCTCCTACACTGCATGACTCAATCATCTGCTTTAAGAACAACTCAGCCAATTCTCTGTTTACTGAGGGTTTTTTCAGATATGAATTTTTCTGTAGAGTCTATTTTTATGTAAATCAAAGCGAGGAAAATAATATTTGCTTTTAAGAAAGGTCATCCTTCCTTTCTGGTTTATTTGTCATTACATTTGAACATGTCTTTATTTGCACTATGTACACATTGCCTTCACACAAGATAGGGGGAAAAAAAAAAAAAGATCTCCAAACATAAACAAAATAAAAAAGTCATCTTCTTTAACTCGGCTTAAGAGCACGACACAGAGAGATCACTATCACCCTGGCATTGAGAAACGCATTCAGCAAAGGATCTGATCACAATGAGAAGAAAAATAACAACAGCATCAAAACTCACGTACTGTCGGAGCACATTGCACGATACCAGGTCGCCGAAGAAGCCGGAGGAAAAACACAGCATTTGTATGACACGCTACAAAAACACAAAGCATCACTATCAGCGGTGAACCCTTCTCTGAGTGATGAAAGCAGACTTACACGCTCTTTCACTATAGTTACAGTGATGGTCATGACACACTGGAAGTCAGTAGCTCGCCAGTTGCTGCTGGGACGAGAGGTCAGAGGTTAAAATACCAAACATGTACAGTATAATAACCAGCTCATGAGATGACCAGAAACTCAATGAGGTGAATCTCAGGGCTCCGAATGTATTGATCAGCTCTTTAAGATCTGTTTCTCCAAAATAAAACATTCTCAGCAGCTGTTTTAGTCAAGCAAAGCAAACTTTAAACATCATCTTATGAAGAATTTTGCTCTTCATTAGTGTGTTTCTTTTTATTTTCACACAACTATAGATGGGGATTGTTTACTTTCAGTTTCTTGACAGCAGCCGGTGACACTGAAAGTGGCTTATTAGTGAAATTAATGTGGTTGTGCTATTTTTGGGCTATGCTCCAGAGAATACACATTCCTTCAGAAAAAGCCATTACGGCGAGCTAATTGTGCACAATAACTGTCAGGTATGACTAATGCAAGACCTGTGCAGGGAAGCGTATTTTGTAGCCTCTTGAGGCTTCACGGCTTGAAGCGGTATCTGTCTGGCTTGCAATCGACAATATAACAACACGAACTGACGCACTAGTATTTAATAAGAAGCCCTTTGTATATAAACTCAGTGGATATCTGTAAGGAGTCTGTGATGGGGGAGATTGAGACATGTGAAATATCCTGGTTTATTAGCCACAGAGACGAATGTGGGCCAAAGTATTGTGCAAAAAAAGGAAAATAAAAATGAGCCCCTTCCCAGCCAGATCAATTTTAATTTAAGCTGTTTTATGATCTGACAAAAACATGTTCAAAGTCCAATCAATCATGCGCAGCAGCAGCGGTGTACTGCCGCCATAGCCGGAGTCATGCAAAGAATAATTGATCAGCTGAATTCAGAGCTGTCGGGCGGAGACACTCTGTTTATTTGTGCAGCCCTGGAGGATACGTAGGGCTTTTAATGACATTATCTACCTGATTTATAACTTCCCCAGCCTTTGTGAACGGCTGATGCCTCATTTCACTCGGATGCTGCATTTATATTTTTTGTTTGGGAAGCCATTTTGCCCTGAATTTCTGACCATCTCACCACCTCACATCTGTGCTTTTACTTCAGAAGCGACGTTAATGAAGATGCCTTCAGACAGCAGGAAACACAAAGGGACAAACGTGAAAAAACAAAGCACATTTAGATGTATGTAGGCAAACCGCATCTGCACGAGCAGATTTTGCGAGTTCTTTGGGCACCTTCTTCGATAACCTACACTCCTCAGGCGTTGTTGAGATTTTTGTATTCATGCCAGTGCATATAATTCAATCAGAATGAAGCATCTTCTGGTCCTGATGTCATTTTATCATCATTTTTCCGAGCTTTCAGTGTTTTTTCGATGACACTCAGCAATAGTTCTGCATTTTTGTCGTTTCTCCGAAAACAGAAGCCCTCCTTTTTCATGATTTAACAAACTGTGCATGTGATCTTGTGTTTTTGTTCTTGTTTTATCATATTTTTCGTTGGTGAAGGCTCAGGTGGCAAACTGACATGACAGATGGCAAGACTCCATAGAAAGGCTCCAATTTTAACAGCAGTTCAAATATCAACAGTTTAGTGTTTCTGACTTGGTTTTTCACCTTCTTTAAACTTGTCTAGTTAATAATGATGAGTTATTGGGTCAGTTTGTTCTCTCCAAAGTTTCCATTTGGGCTCTTGGAAACGAA
Source organism: Acanthochromis polyacanthus (assembly GCF_021347895.1). Lineage (NCBI taxonomy): Eukaryota > Metazoa > Chordata > Actinopteri > Pomacentridae > Acanthochromis > Acanthochromis polyacanthus. The sequence continues at coordinate 7,273,655 of NC_067128.1, forward strand.
GAAGATGATGGTTTAAGTCAGTGGGATGCAAACTGGGCTCCAACAAGGACTCCTGCCATTACTCAAACCCTTCGTCTCAATGAAAAAAACAAAAAAAAGCAAAGTTTCGCTATCCCCATTCCCTCTCTCCTCGCCCTCCAGCTTGACCTCTCTCCAGTCACTGTGGCTAATCTTGGCTGACGGAGGGCCTGTTGGGAGAGAGAAGGCTGGAAAGAAAGGAAGGTGGAGTGGGGGGGGGAAACTGTACACTCCCAGAAAAAAACTTTTTCCTTGACGTCTGCAGGAGCAGCGACGTTCCCCAGAGGGGGCTGTTTCTCTTCCTGGGCTCCCTGGAGGCATTCGGGGAAGGAAAGGTGCGGCCGCTATATGTGTCCTGGTTTCGAGAGGTAGGCGATGAGAGCTACCACCACCCCTACGTAGACGCCAGTGCCTATAGTGATGGAGAGGGCTGCGAGGAACAAAGCCCTCCGGGAGGCGATGTTGGCCAGCGGGAAGTCACCTTTGTTCACTGCCTTGGTGGTCTGCAAGACAGAGAAGAAGAAAGTCAGGAGTCGGATTGTGTTTGCGGTAGATTTATTTATTTCTGTGGCAGTGTAGAAAAAAAAAAATTGGAATTGGAGGACGGGCCCACTGACCGAGCAGGCGAGCTCATCATGCGTGTCAGGACTAAAAAATGGCAATTAGTGTGAAAATGTCAAGGACTGGAGGATACGGTCATTTCAGCTGCTGGTAGTAAATGATAAACGACACATGAGAAATGTAGATTTATCATAATTTCTCACTAAGTTTCAAAAAAGCCTTTGTATACATGTTTCTATACAAACGCTGGACACTTTCAAGTACTAATCAAGCTAAAAAGCAGGTTATTTTTGTGCTTCTGAAGCACAGAGGGTAGTAGCAACTCCCGCTGCCGTGACCCAATTACTATGTGTTTAAGGCTCTAGTGTATTTCTACATCCCAGTATAGAAACATATAGATCCCCTCTGTGGTGTTGAGGTAACCACTCCAGTAAAATAATAGCTGCTCTCTGCATAGTGAGAACCTAACTGCAGTGAAAAAACAACCAAGACGTCACCATCCAGAGACAAACTGTAAATAACACCAACTACTTTTCTCCAATCAAACAGAAATCCTGAAATAAATAACATATTTTTGCCCTTTGACAAAATGTTTTGCTTTGACGACTGAAAAAAACGATAAATCCTTCAAGCCAGAACGAAACCCTGTCTGCTGTTTTTAATCATCTGAGCTGAACGTCTTGAATCAGGCTCATCAACGAGCCCACAGAGTCGCTGTGTTTTTCTCCCAGACTTGTTATGTTGGTGGCCCTTTGGCCTGCTGTCTCTGCCCTCTGATGACTGCCTTAGAAAATGTTGTTGCTTAGAAAAGGCACAAAGCCGCCGCTATACAGGCTGTCATGACGAAAAACAGAACACTGAGCACTTAATACGGTGTTATGTGCTGTTTTATAGTTTCATATCGTTGTTTGATGCAGTATTAAATGAGACATCAGCAGTTTGAAATACTTAAAAGGTGCATTTAAACGTGTATATATATTCAGTTGTGGTTTGATTTTGAAGAACTATTCCCAGTTACATCACTGTTCATTGCAGAGTTCATGAGTACTACATAAAACACAAACCTATGCTAATCTTAGAAGCTTGAAGACCACAACCGCCAACAAAACACATGCTTGACTTACAATATAAAGCTTCATTTATCCATCTGCACTTGGTACTTTAAATTGATTTGCACAAAGATAAAAACTCTGTGAAATAAACTGTAAGAATAGGATGTAGCTTTATCTATCTTGCTTATAATGCAAATATAAGAGCCAGGATTCTGCCATTGTAGCCATGTGTGGTTTTATTAGCTTCTGGTACTGACATGATTGTTATTTCTCTCTTTTCAACTGCATTTATTTCAGTAAAAGTAATGGTTTTTGACATGTTTTATTTACTCCAACTTCAACATAATCTGTTCTTTCACTATTTATTGATGTATTGACGCAAATTGTAAGAAATTTTTCCTCACCAATTATATGCAGCATTGACCACTAATCATCAATTGATCATTAAAACAAATTGAGATCAGTCAGATTAAGCTATTTTTAATTACATACATAAGAGGTGGCTTGGCTTCATTAGCATCTCTATCCTAGTATTGCTGCCCTAGCTCTGCCCAGAATCCATTTACTACCACAGAAGTCTTTGTCATGGTGCCTGTTGCTAGCTTGACTTCCACAATACTGTCTGCTTGCCAACATGACCACCTCTTAAGGTCACTTCAGTTCTAAACACAGATGAATTGATTACAAAATCATGTGCTACCAGTCAAAAATTTGGACACACCTTCTCATTTACTGTTTTTTCTTTATTTTCATGATTATTACCTCCGCCAAGGAGGTTATGCGATCGGGTCCGTTTATTTGTCTGTCTGTGTGCGTGTCTGTGGACAGGATTTCTCGGAAACTACTTGTCAGATCTTCATGAAATTTTCACCAGAGGTGGATCTTGGTAGCCTAGCCGCGCTAGACAACCCACGGCAACGAATTTAATTCTCTGCCAGGGAGGGTCTAGTTACCCTCCATAAGGCTCGAGGCTGGATTCTCCTAAAACTGGCCGGACCAATCACCATGAAGTGTAGAGTCAGAAGGCGGGCGTAACGAAGTGACGACAGAGGCGTGACGATTCTGACAGAAACAACCGGCGCACAATAAACAGTTATCTTTCGACTCGGCTTTGGCCACAGCCCTTAAAGATTTGAAGCTAAATTTCAACTTGAAAGATAAACAAAGGACAGCACTGAAGTGTTTCATTGAGAAGAAAGACGCATTTGGACTTATGCCGACGGGATATGGCAAATCCTTAATATACCAGTTGGCTCCGCTGGTTGGGAAGCTAATGGGACTTAGCCACACAATCCGCCGGTGCTCTCGGAACCACGTCAGCCTATTCGTTGCGTTGATTGGTTGTATACCTACCCAATTGCTGCAGAGGGATTTGATAGACAACCTTTTAGCCCGCCTCCCTCCCTGTCGAGCTTCCCTAGACCCTTGTGCCGTCAGAAACATGGGATCTAGCATGGCTAGGCTAGGATCTTGGCCCAGGGAAGACTCCATTCAAATTTTGTGTTGATCCGGTTAAGGATCTGGATTCTGGATCCGGATTTAGATTTTCCAACTACGTATCATCTTCCCTTGGCGGAGGTCAGAAATCTCGGATTGCTCTTGTTTACATTGTAGATTCTCACTGAAAGTATCAAAACTATGAATGAACACATATGGAATTATGTAGTAAATAAAAAAGTTTGAAATAAGTCAGAACATGTTTTATATTTTAGACTCTTCAAAGTAGCCGCCCTTTGCTTTGATTACTGCTTTGCACACTCTTGTCACTCTCTCGATCAGCTTCATGAGTTAGTCACCTGAAACAGTTTTCGAGTAATCTCGAAAGAGTTCCAGAGATGCTAAGCACCTGTTGGCCCTTTTGTCTTCACTCTGTGGTCCATCTCCTCCCAAACCATCTGGATTGGGTTTAGGTCAGGTGACTGTGGAGGCCAGGTCTTGGTCAGATAGCCCTTACACAGCCTGGAGGTGTGTTTGGGGTCATTGTCCTGTTGAAAAATAAATTATGCTCCAACTAATCGCAAACCTGATGGGGTAGCATGTCGCTGAAGGATGCTGTGGTAGCCATGCTGGTTCAGTGTGCCTTCAATTTTGCATAAATCCCCAACTGTGTCACCAGCAAAGCAGCCCCACACCATCACACCTCCTCCTCCATGCTTCATTTGGAAACCATGCATTTAGAGACCATCTGTTCACCTTTTCTGCGACGCACAAAGACACGGCGGGTGGAACCAGAGGTTTCAAATTTGAACTCATCAGACCAAAGCACAGATTTCCACTGGTCTAACGTCCATTCCTTGTGTTTCTTGGCCCAAACAAATCTCATCTGCTTGTTGTTTTTCCTTAGTAGTGGTTTCTTAGCAGCTATTTGTCCATAATTGGTTCAGTCTGCTCTGAACAGTTGATGTAGAGATGTGTCTGCTACTAGAACTCTGTGAGGCATTTATCTGGGCTCTAATCTGAGGTGCTGTTAACTTGTGATTTCTGAGGCTGGTGACTCCGATGAACTAATCTTCAGCAGGAGAGGTGACTCTTGGTCTTGATTTCCTGGGGCGGACCTCATGTGAGCCAGTTTAATTGTAACGCTTGATGGTTTCTGTGACTGCACTTGGGGATACATTAAAAGTTTTTTTTGCAATTTTCCGGACTGACTGACCTTCAATTCTTAAAGTCATGATGGACTGTCATTTCTCTTTATTTAGCTGATTGGTTCTTACCATAATATGGTTTCTAACAGCTGTTAAATAGGGATGCCAACTGTGTACCAACCTGATTTCAGCACAACACAACTGATTGTTCCAACCCCATTAAGAACGCAAGAAATGAACCACAAATGAACCTTGATAAGGCACACCTGTGAACTGTAAACCATTTCAGGTACCTCATGAAGCTCAATGAGAGGAGGCCAAGGGTTTGCAAAGCAGTAATCAAAGTAAAGGATTGCAACTTTGAGACTCTAAAATATAAAACATATTTAGTTATTTTGTATTTGCTACATAATTCCATATATCTTGCTTCATAGTTTTGTTGTCTTCAGTATGTATCTACAATATAGAAAGTAGTAAAAATAAAGAAAAAACATTGAATGAGAAGGTCGGCACAAACTTTTGATTGGTAGTGTAATTTTATGAAGGAAAAATATATAAAACTGTGCAGACACAAATCTGCCAAATCACAGATGGCCAAGCAGTAAATATTATTCATTTGAGTTAACAGCTGGCAGACACAGACACTCATTTGTTTGGAGTTATGTTTCTGGACAGTTTTCATTTCCTTTTAGCTCTGTTTTATTCTCCACCAACTTCTGAGACCATGAAGCAATGTGATGACGGCAGGAAACAATATCCAGAAACTGTTTTGGTTTCAGAAAGCCAAATGATTTGACAATAACGAGTCAAAAAATTAAAAAGGTTGATGAATTTTTAGCAGGCTGTAGCTTATATTTCAGAGCATTCATACAGGACAATGCAGCAAGAGACCACAGTGTAATGACTATCACAGCAGAGAGGTAACATCAGCTATGTAACTGATGCTAACATTGCTCCTTGCTTTTTGTATCATTCAACAAAACCTGCAGCATTGACATGAATACTAAAACCCAATAATGACTGGAGGTTAAATGGTGGTTTATCTTGTCTATCGTGCTCATTGTTGTTGTGTTTTCAGAGCTCACTGTTTGAATGGACTTCCTTGCTGAGAGGTAAATAGAGGAAAGACAAATTATTTTCATTTCTTGTTTCATTCACATCACTGAATAGAGGTCAGCGCCGAAGCAGAAATGACACAGTATAGAGTGTTGCACTGGCATTGTTCAGGACTCCGCATTGGTTTTTCCATTTTCCGTCGCCATTGTCTTCCCCTAAACTAAATTCTGTTCTGCTTTATTACAGCATTGTCACATATTTATCTGTGTTTTCTTGATGATGAGATTCAGCGTGTTGCTAAATCTCAGCCATAATTGATTGTCAGTCCGACTATTGTGCTGATTGTGTGCCGATGCAGTTTTGAAATGTAGTCCGTGGAAGTGTGCGGTGACCTTCATTATTCTGGAATCCATTTTAATAATGACGGACTTGGTGTATGTGATGTGTGCGAGCTGATGAGGCTGGCCTCGGGGTCGCTACATCTCTCTCCGTCCCTTTCAGTTTGGAGGCGAGCCAAGAAGACGAGGCTACGTTTCTTCTGTCGCAGCCGAGGTTAAGAGCGAGAGCTAGTTAGACTGCAGCGATGTGGTGTCTGATGGTGGCAGTGAGGAGAAAACTAAACGCCAAACTGAGCTTCCATACAAGCCTGTTATGACCTTCAGCTCAGAGTCTGTGGAAGTGAGGTTCATTTGCAGAAAGCTCTGCTCATCACAACAGAAGTCTGGGAGGATTTTGGAATTGAGCTGTAAAAGGCGGCTGATTCATAGAGCTCCTGTCTTTTATCAGATGTGCTCCACATAGCTAACTGAAAGGATAACATGAGAAAAAAACTAGCCGGAGAAATCAAAACTGGTCATTGCAATTCTGTGCAAATATTTTTTTTAAATGACTCGGTATTCTAATTTCTATTTCAGTGTTTTGTTCTTGTAGTTGACGGTACCGTTAGTGTCTAGGGGAGTAGCCTACAACCACAATGTATGGGAAAAAAAGTAAATAAATACATTTTTTAAAAAGTGGAGTCCTGTAATGTTTAAAAACTGTACAACAAAAAAACAAAACAGAGAAAATGAGAAAATATTCGTGAAACAGTATTTTTGTTTGCTGATTAAATATAATACATGAATGGAATTTTATGATCATATGTTGTAAAATAATTAATACAATTATTTGTGGACATTATTTATAGTTTTGTCCTGTTTTTTGCAGTGTAAATTCATACTTTTTCGGCAAGTTTTCCAGATATTACCTGTAATTTAACAACACAAATAAAATCAATAAAATTGTGTTTGAAATATATACACCATTTCAAAACCTTAACACATATAATTTAAATTTTTTTAAACGTAATGAAAATTTACAGTGAAATGTTTTAACCGAACAAATTACTATTCTGTGGAAACATTTTAATGCTGATTCTATGTACAGTTTTTTGCAGTTTATCTGCAAATTAATATATTTTTTTCTGTCAAATTCTGTGAAAAACAATTAAAGAATCTTTTCCAATCTTCAAACCTTAACATACATAACTCTTCTTTCAAATAAAGGCATGTATTTGTCAAATGATTATTTTTTCAGATTTAAATAAAGTAAAACTGTAATTTTACTGTCAAGACAGATTTTCATTTGTAAAGACACAGATTTTTATTATTGACAGTTTTGCTCTTTATGTTTTTAACATATATTTTTTTTCTGGTATCTGTATCTTTTTAAACTATGATCATCCTTAAAATAATAAATTGTTTATAAAATTACAGTTAAAACCTGTTTAAAAATAAATTTTAGACAGTGCAGTCTGACCCAGGCACACGACCATTTTATGTTTTATATAGCACATCTGACCGAGCAATAATTTATTGACTGCTGCTGACTGACATTAATAAAACACTATAGAATATATTCTCGTTTTTGTGGCTATATTCCTTTATTTATTCATTCATAGGCGTTCATTTATTCAATAGGCAGCCAATGTTTGAGGATTTCTATCACTACACACAGAAACACTGACTTCTTAGGTCAGCTGCAGCAGAGTGTTGGAAGAAGCAAACTAAAGCCGTTATCTGAAGGCTGCTGCTAATTTAAATTTCATCCGAACAACAAGGATAATATGACAGATCAAGTCTTTTAATTCTGTTCAAATACCAAACTGTCCAGAATTAGGGCAGTCAGTTTTTGCATGGCCAGAAGTGCACATATTCCACATAATACAACCACTCTACTGAATGTAGACTCACATGGACACTAATGGTACAGTGTGACCACAAGAGCAAAACACAGAAATGGAAAATTTGATTATTAGGGTTTTTTTTTAAGTTTAAAAAAAAAAATTCTGAAGCAACAACTCAAATGCACACAATTAAAAAAAATACTCGAGAGACAATTATCTGTTTGTAAAGTAATAAAAAAACTGGATAATTAAAATTTCACACCCAATTTTCATGTTTTGATGACACCTGCATTATAAATTATTTAAAATATGTAAAATACTAATTCAAATAAAATGTAAATATGGCATTTAAAGCTGTTAAATTCTGTAACTTTGCACCGCTGAACCATTTTAGAACCTTATTATTTGTGGTCAAAACAATATTTGCCATTCTTATCTCAGCATATTCCATTTTGAATTTTTACATTTAATTTTATTTTTTGTGAAGAAAATTCTTCACTGGAGTACTGTTTGCTCAAAAGAACACTCACAATCGTCTCCCAAGTCAAAAAAAATGTTTTAATTGGAATCAACATGCACAGAACAAAGTCTGGGAAAGTGACTGACAATATGTGGAAACAGTTTAGCAGTTTAGTCACAGGATGTTTGTTTCGCAGTGGTACTATCAGTTTCTGAGCAACCCAGTTTCAGCCATCTGCTTACAAAACCAACTTGTTATATTTTCATGGTGAAAGTTAATCAAATTTACTGGGTACATCGGGTTATATGGGTTCACAGTCACGCATGTTATACAGTAGTTTGAAATCATAAAGAGCATTTAATCATAACATTATTATAATTTTAGAACATTTATCCTATTTCAATGACCACATGGCTGCTACTCTTGTACAGTTGGTGCTACTTTCTGTGTCCAACAGCTTTATGTTCTTTGAATTGCCCCAAGGGGACCATTTAAGACTCTTTTTTTTTTTTTTTTAAACTGAAAGAACAGAACAAAGAACTGCAAAGTGCAAAATCCCTCAAACCGTGGCCCAAGTAAATGGCTAAAAATCCTAGTAGATTGATTTTAAACTATTATTAATTCACTTTACATAATGTTTATGTGTAGAAGTAATGATAAAAGCAGAGTAGCATTCCAAATAGAAGGTAAAAGTTCAGTTATGTCTGCAGAAGTGAAGCTAAGTGAGGACAACGGTCATGCTTTCTCTGTTTACGTTTCCTTTCTCTTCCCTATTCCTACTTCAAACTCAATCATTGTCTGCTTTTTTCTTCCTGTTAATCCAATCAGATGTCACCGTGACCTTTGCTAGCCAATCATCATTTAACTCTTCCTTTCCCTGCTGCTGTCATTTCACTGGAGACTGATTTGATCCTTCCTCTATATCTCCAGTTATCGTCTTTATCAGCACTAGTGTCTAAACTCAAATGGTGGCATCACAGTAACTCAGAACTTTTACTCAAGTGTTGTATTTGAGTACAATTTTGAGGTACTCTGCTTGAATATTACCATTTCCTGCTATTTTCTTCTTCCACACTGTACTTCATTGCATTAATCATTCAGTTTTTTAGGATGATTTGATACAATGGATGAAAATGAATTACAACACAGTCGCAGAATACATCCTCCAGACTTTTTGATTTCTTCCAAAAAGCAGTGTTTGTGGTTGTTAAAATCTCCACCAAAGAGTGATTTTTTTCTTGTAAACTTTTTTTCATATTTCAATAAATATTCCAATGATGCAACGTCTCAGCAAAAATCAAAGATGAGAGATAAACTGAAAACGTTCTTTTCCCTCTCTCTTGTTGATCATATTTGATCCCCTCATATTTATTTGCTGTCTCGCCATATAAAACTGGATTTAAGGTAGTTCAAATCTACAGCATCTCCAACAAAGCCATTGATTCTTCATTATTAATCTAATGGCATGTCTCAGATAGTCTCAACGAGTGTCCCACAACATACTAGAGATGAGAAGTGAACGAAAACCTCCACATTACTTGGCGATCACCATTTGTTGTTGTCTGTATCCAAATCTCAGGACGCTAGAAAGCAAATCTCATTCCAAAATCGCGCGATATCGACTATCCGAGCTGGTCAGTGTGGGGGGAAAAAAGCACGTTAGGGCGGACTTTGACACGGGGGGGCAAGTTGCCCCATACTTTTCGCTAGCTGAGCTGCTAAGCTGCCTGCCTGGCTAAATACTGGAGCTATGTCCAAAATTCATTTCTCCATCACTCACATGTATGAAATGACATGAAAACAGACCCCAGGTTGAAAAAAAAAATGAAGTTCCCCTTTAAGTATCTTTACATTCCTGTATCAGTACGTTTACTTAAAGTAGAAGACCTGAGTACTTCTTCCACCACTGCAGTATGTGGTCTAATCGCCAAAGACTCCTTGCATATTCTTTCAGCTTCCCCTTCTGTGCAGACTAACTCAGATAAAAATAATTTAATTAGCCTTTAAGCCTCTTTGTCTCTCCTGATTGAAATATTGTATTATTCATAGTCTCGGCCCATTTGCACTACAGTCATGCAAACCAGACAAAAGAGCAGCGGCACCAGACAATGACCTCTACTTTCTGTTACCTCTCTTTGTGACTCAACGTTCTGGATCTTTCTGTCTGCAGTTTAAAATCACTTCACTGATGCATAAAGATTTGACGAAATGTGAGACCGTATCCCTGCTTTGGCAGCAAATATTAGAACAAGACAAAGATGCAGCATTTATTGCTGCAAAATAACGCTAAGCAACGTAAAAAGACAGATAATTAGTATCTGTGCTTCCTGCATTTTCTGTTTGAGCATTACGACATAATTACCATTTACTCACTTAGCGGAATGAAAAGGTCTTTGTTATGGCTGTCTTTAGGGTACAGAGACTTTCTTTGAGACATTTATTTTAACAAGATCAGATTTGTAAAACTCCCTGTGTTTTCTGTGGACAGAAACGCAATGAGAAAGTGGCTGTTTATTGAAATAATTCACTTTAAGGTGGCAGCCCAGGACAGACTCAAAGCAGTAAAACTTTGGCTCCATCCATTGTTTTAAAATGCATAAAAGCAGCTTTCAGACAGGAAGTGGCACCGGCGCTCCCATTCATTTCAACTGCTTGCACCGCACAACAACAGCATGCCGCTACACCGAGCAAAGCGCAGGTCAGAATTCTACTTTGTTGAACTTTAACCCTGCACGCCATTACATAGGAATATGTGGCCAATAGAAATGCAGTTAATGCCCAAAACCTGGAGCTCGCATCTTGTGGACAAACTGAAGTGTGCAGCTCCAGCATTACTATGGGCTTGTGGCTGATGGTCAGTGCCAGCACTGTGTTAAATGACCGTGTTCAGAGTAGTTTCATCAGGACATGGGATGATCATTTTGCATTATTGATTAATCCATTAGGAATTTAATCAGGCTGAAAATTGCACCCCTCGACAGAGATTAGTTTTGAAACACTGTTGTAATATTAGTGTGGATGTAGCCATAGTCAGGACCCCTTGGCATCACCTTTGAACACATTGGTTACCCTTTCGTGTCGTTTTTTATTACGCAGAACAGTCAGAACACCTGCTTCAGACATTATCAGCCCATTAAATCGCTGTTATTATTGCGCATCATTCCATTACATATGAACCAGTAGGGACCTCCTAACCCTAAGCTTAACTAAGTAATGGTGGTGTCCAAATTGAAGTAAACACCAAGTGAAAAACAATGAGTTTAAGTCAAAATAGGACGTAATGATTCAAGATGGGACTTGAATTCAAGCCAGGTGGGTGGAAGTCTGCTGACTTATGACTCCAACCTCCGTATGTGGAAATTTGTTCTTTGTGCAAATACATTTACAGCTTTACCTTCACTGAGCCTACCAGAAGGTGGAGGAGGTCCGTACCTGCTCATATGTACAGGAGCAAACTGCTAGTAATAATGATTTATTGGCCGGGTATAATATCCTAAGCTGTTGGTCCATCAGACCATCAGACCATAGAAAAATGTTCTGGCCCGGTGTCATCACTGTTCCTTCTTGTCAGGTAACAAGAAGTTTTCTTTGTAATGTGTGTCTAATGTAATGAAAAAGTGTATCTTGACCCAAATCATGATCTTTTCCTCAGCTTAGCCAAGTAGTTTAAGGGCCTAAACTTAACCAAACAGTACATCAAGTAGGAAAGTAAGTGAAAAGTGATGGTTTGGCATGGGACACCTATGTCTCTTCGGTGAAAGTCCTGTAACGTACACCACCACCAATCCAACTTCCGTACATTCTATTGGCTTCAAATGTTGATGGGTATGCACTGATGCCAAAAGACACCTTGTGCGTAGTAAAAGCTATGACAAAACATCAGTATTTGAGGCTCTGGGAAAGAAAACGTATCAGGTTGACTTGTTGCAAAGTAACCAACTTTGCATCTTCAACCACAAAAGTTTAATCAACTGACTATGAAATGGAAAAACAAGTCTGGAAAACTAAACGTACCATTTATCACGATTGATTACAACTGCTGAAAAAGCTGAGAACCAAGTCTTTCTCGATTGCCAGTAAGGGCTTTAAAGACAATATTTATGAGTAGCAGAGGAAGACAACGTAGATAATCACCTTGAAAGGTCAGGAAGCAAATCTGGACAAAGGACGTGTATTCAAAGCAAAGCCTTCAGCCGCTATGTCAATACGGTGATTATTGAAACAAAAGCACCATTATGAAGGTTTTATGGGAAATTAGGCTTGAATTTGCTTTCGAAACAAGACAAAGCAAGTTCTCCTTTAGAGGACGGAGGAGAAAGTGATGTGACAGTGGACAGCTCTAGCTGAAGGACACAAGCTTCCATTTGTCCTCTGAAAGCCTTTGTTAAACACACTGTAAATGATTTATCAATTATAATTAAATCAAGGCATGTTGTGGCTCCCAGTGAGGATCCACGGTCTGAAAGACAAACTGAAATAAAGCTCTAATCTGGACAAAACAGAGGAGAATAGAGTTGAACTTTAAGTACGTGTCAATGGGACGATTTTCCTTGAATACCCTTGAGAGAAAAATGGTTAGAAGCATTTTACGGCTTTATCTCCACAACCTTGGCAAAATGATTGAAATGTGGTGTCATAGAATAAAAGATAACATCTCAGACTGAGCTGCATGGAGACACATACCGAGATGGAAGTCAATCCAGCACACTTAACAGGTTTTTCTTCCAAATAAACAACATGGAAAAACCTTTAAATCTCCCTCTTTCTCTGTTTCCCAGCCTCCCTCGCACCAGCATGCATAAACTGTCTCGCAATAATTAGCTCGTTCATTTTTATTCATTATGATGGCTGGTATGCCATAAGATAACTTCAGGGGAGTCTGATTTGCATAACCGTGAAAGGAACTGCCGCCGCTCCTAAACTCTGCACTTTGCAGCGCAGATGTCTCAGAGCAGAGAGAAAAATTTATCAGCATCTCCAAACAAAACACTCACCCTGTTAGTGGCAATAATTGAAACTCAATTTTGCTTCCCAATCAAATGCTCAAAGCTAATTTTTCTCAGATATTCATGGTTTTCTAGTCATTATCACTTTAAAGTGTGTGTGTGTGTCTGTGCTGAATCCTGCAACTGTGCATCCCTATTTACCATAAAGACATTACACAGAATTAAAGATCTTGTCTTTGGCAAATGGCTTTAAAGCAATTTAAAAAGGCCTCCGAATGAATGCATGTCTGCTTGTGTGTTCGCCTCCTGACTCAACTCCTCTCCTTGGGAAGCCAGCAGCTCTCTGTTTGACCAGGCCTGACCTTCCAGTGGAACAAAAACACTATTGATCCGCCGTCCGCAGACTCTATTACAGTCGCTAACCTGTTTGTTTGTAAATGTCCTCAGAGTAAACGGCGACGCTGATGCGCGATCATTTCATTTGGGCTGCCCTTGTCAAATCTCATAATGCATCTGCTTTATGCCTTCCTGCAAAGGTGCCAAGCAGAAGTGACAGGAACAGTAAAGTCCAGGAAAAAAAATACAAAAACTTTCAAGTTAGTTTGTCAAACTGTCCAGATACGGTGCAATAAGTGAACCCACTGAACCCCAAGCAGTTACGGGTGTTATTTGGCTCCTGTCCTCTTACCTTATTTTTCACTCTAACATAAAGTCCTGCAGCTCCATGGAAACAGAACAACAATGACTAAAAGTAGAGAGAACTCAAAAATGTCTTCTGTGCAGTATGACAAGGTTATAATGCCACAAATTATAAACAGGAAATAACTAAGCTTCTTCACAAAAATGGAAATAATCCTCAATCAACACGCGCAATATGTGTCCACAGGTGTTAAAGATCCACATACTGTAGATGTTTTGCTATTTACAACAGTTTTAATCCATTCCCACACTTGTCTCCTGTCTGTTCTGTGTAAACACAGCCTGCAGTTCAGCCAAAAAGCTGCAGATTTTTTCTCATGTGGTTATTGGTTGTGTCTCAGTCACTTATAGCTTCATGTTTGCAGCGAGGGGGAAAGGATGTTTTGCTTTTTACAGATTCAATTTGCTGCAAACCGCTTTTTTTTTTTTTTTGCCAAATTGTTAAGTGAGACATGTAGAATACATTATATTGATTTTAATGAAATATCATGATATTCACCTTAGATATGGATATTTTTCCTGATGTGACAGATGAGCAGTTCAGAGACAGTTGGAAAATTGTTGTTTTCGCGTTTTCTGCTTTAATGGTAAAGTTTAAACTTTATTTTTTTTTAAAAGATGCTTCAGAAACCTGTTGGTGCGTTTTGGGGTTCAGAGCGTTAATTACATTGTGTGCAAAATACACCATGGATGTCGGGAATCTCGCTTTGTGTACTTTTTTATGGTGAGAAATGACAGATTCATTGAACAAGCCCTTGCTTTTACTTATACTAAGAATATGAATACTGTGAAAACGAAATAAAGTAGCTGCTGTTGTGCATCTTTCAGCACCACTGAATTGTTAAGAGCGGTAAGGAGACACAGCAAGAGATTACTTCAGTAATAACAGTTTTACACTTGATTGCTGGTAGACTGAGAAAGCGAGGGAAGAGGCCATTCTCCTAATCCACCCTAATGTGTGGAATAAGTACACCTTTGTGTTCCTGAGGGCTGTGGTTCATACAGTAATGAACCGTTTTATTTTTACAGGCGTGAAGGAAAGCCGAGTCGCTCTAGAACGAACAGCATGCGTGTCTGTAACTTTATTGAAGTGATTAACACCCACTCGCTTGAATCAATAACAGCCTCATTTCATGCAGGATCCACGATAATGAGATACAGAAAAGTAGACATACATGGCAAAAATAGCATACTGTTGCTATTTCACAAACCATGTTCATCATATTACAAGAAGTAAAGCTCCTCTTGGCTCGCCTGTAGTTTGTCTGATAATCTTTTCTTATTTTATAAATTATACCATTTTAGGCATTTTTAAGTACATTTTGAGGGACTTTACATATGACTTTAGACCCAGGATAAACAACATGTTTGTTATGTGTCATGACAACATCGAGGAACACCCTTTGGCAAAGTAAATTATAGACATCACCAAAATCATTTTAAAGTTTCAATCATAATCTTATAATATATCCACTAAAATGTACTGTTCTGTCAAGAAAACGGTAAAAAAAAAAAAAAAGAGCAATAATTAATAAATGCAGCATTTAGCTGTTGCTAGTTTTGTTTGTAGTTTCTTTAGGCTATGCATTCTTTAGGTGAAATCAGTCAGAATCTTAAAATTGTATCTTCATGTGAAATAGCTAAGTACTTTATATTGACTCTGCAGACCTCTGAAGACTTTTACTTTTTTCAGAGAACACTTTCCTGTCACTACAAAGTGCAGAGGCATGGGTTTCAGTTCCAAAATTCCTGCCCATATTCCGCTAAAAACTTTCAATGTCCTGACATTAAGTCCTATAAAGTTACATCATTTAGTTGGAGGGGCTTCCTGAACAACTGAACGAAATGAGGACCAGTGGAGTGGGTTATTGAGCAGTAAAATTAACCGATCCCAGACTTCCTCCATATCTTTTCCTGACAGCTCTTCTGGTCGCCACCTTCTAAAGGAGGCAGATTGGCAGAAAAACCATCCATCCCTAAACACAGCCATCACTTGCCCATAATTACTCAGGAAGAATCAAATTAGCTCCTGACAAGATAATTCACTGACTGGCTTGGACTCCTTGCGCCCACAGATAAGACAGCTAAATGCTCGAGCTTTTGATAAGAATTTATAGTCAAAGGCTGAGCAATTTACTGAAAAGCTTGTCGGTTGGTGGCAGGTGTGTGTGTTTACATGTGCTTTTAGACATGCAGTGTGCAGCATGTGTGTGTTTCTAGGCTACTGATGGCCCTTTAATGTGTTTTTGTGAGTTGATGATGCACTAGACAGAAGACATGTGATGATCCCTGTGCTCTTTGTCTGACAGATGTTGTTCCCTGCAGAGCTGAAAAGAGTACGAGGTCCAGTTGGAATCCATTAGACACCTCTCTCACATGCTGCTTGCTGCTGTTTCCATCTACAACAAAGCTTCAGAATTAGCCGCCTTACTGACTGCCAGACTGTCACACATCCTGAAATCGCATGTCCTTGTTCTGGTTGGAAAAAAACCTGCTGTTTCTGACACGTATTAGAAATCGATTGCTGCGGGTTACAGTACAGAGGTAGCATCAAAAAGTTTCACTCCGACTCCCACACACACTCTAACTTGCAGAAAGACATTTATTTCTGCCCTTTCTGCATCAGTCCATCAGGCAATTGTCTGGTATTTTTATGATTGCTGTGATATGGAGAGTTTTTCTTCTAATTTTCTGTATATTATTGAAAATTGCCATGCAAAAGAGTGAAGTGTGGGATTCATGTTTTTCAAAATTGCTTCGTAAAATGACTAGTTATACACTTAGAGCCACTCTGAACCTCCAAAAACCTCTGATGCGAAGAAATATATATACATTTTTTTAAAAAGTGGCCAAAAGTACACCTATCAGAGACAGAAAAGATAAAAACAGAAAGATTTGGGGGGTTTAATGGGGAAAATTAACAAAATCTAAGTTTAAATTTGTGATATTTAATGAAAATAACTTGGTCTCAATCAAAAATGCATCAAAAATGAACAATTTGCACCAGATTCTACAAAAACAAAAACAAATCTGGGCTCATTGATGCAATTGAGAAGTCATAACTGACTGAGCTGTGACCAACAGTCATGTGCCAAAAATTCGGAGAGATTTTGGGTTCAACTGCAGGCAGTGTTTCCACAGAGGCAATGACAAGAGAGACGAAGAGGAAAATACAACTTACTGAATCAATAAAAATAAATGCAGCATGGCTCAAAAACAGTAAGAAGAGGAGCAAGTTGTTGAAAGATGCATTCAGCATGGTGAAACATCTTTCTGTTGATGTGCAAATAGAGAGATAACTTAAAGATGAAACAGATGTAGAGCAGGGCTTATGGAAAAAATATATTCAGCTATCTTGATCAATATTGAAATGACAATTACTAATCATCCGCTGCTTTTAGGGACAAAATATTTATGTTGCACATTCACATTTAAACAAACCAAGCTCGGTTTTTACTTTCAACTCGTGCTACATCCCTGCTAATGTGCAAGTCTGCATCCGAATGAGACTTAAACTAACTCTACATCAGGATTCAGTGCACTCTCAGAAGGGCAAATGTAAATTAATTTGTACCCAATTGCTGAATATCAATAGACACAATTTACTGATGCTCCCTAAATGCCTCACATGCAGGCTACAGTAGAAGCTAGCTAGGCATCAGCTCAGAGACCAAAAATTACTGTAAGGAGAGTGAAATAAGGAGTTCTAATGTCAATTTTACCAGAGCTGAAAACCGAGTGATGGAGTCTTCAGTACAAGTGGCATGTTTTGAATATCAATGTCACAGTCAATCATGTTTATTTAATTTGTTGGAATCTATAACCATGACTTTTATTGGATTCATTCTGCAGTCACTGAGATTTTAGGTCAATGACATGTAAAATACATATGTGTCTAAAGAACTATGTGATTTCATAATTACACCCAAGTTTCTGGATATAAAATTGGAAATTTTAACCACACAAATATACTCCTCAAGGTCAATCCTTTGAGAAGTAATGTTCCTATATTCATGCAGCAAATCCAGAAAGATAAACAAACACACAAAGACAGCTCTGTTTAAGATGTACAGACAGGAAAAAAAAAACTCATGTAATTGAATTTGCATTGTGCAGTTTGATGCATTTCTTCCAGCAAATGCGACTTTGTGAACTCCGGCTCAAACAAGGCTGTTTACACTTCCTGAGAGCTCGTCGTCTTCAAAGCGTCGGCACACCTCTACCTGGGTTCAACCTCGATCCTATTCAAAACAGCGCTAGTTCAAAGGGCCTCTCTCATCTTCCTATTCTGAATACTTCCTTTTCTTGTTGTTTTCAGATAGAACCTTGGAAGTGATTTATATAGTCTTCCTAAAGGAGGCTCTCAGCCTGTTTACAGAGCATCGAGCAGCCATTACAGGTCGGCCTTGAGTTATTGATGGGTAGCTCAGTAAAAATTGGCCTTGCAGTGAGAGAGGCAGCTGTCAGTCCTTTCTCTATGCGTGACACCCCTTAATCTTCCAGTAATGAGTCATGCATAAAGCTGGGAGCGTGCATGTGTGTTTATGTGCTTGCATGTGACACAGACTCCTGTGCTGGCGGTTGTGTTAGACCTTGACAAACAGATGCTGCATCATCCAAGTGTGACAGACTTTGTGAAAGACAACTTTGAGGGCGTGTGCATTGAATATCTGGGTGTACAGATGTAGGCGTGTGTGTGTGTGTGTGTGTGTGTGTGCGTGTGTCCTCACCCCCTGCGAGAAATAAAAGGCTGCAATCCCCAAAGGCCAGAAACAGCAGAGCATGGAGAATATGGCCAGGCCCAGGTGATCTCGAGGGGGGACGACGATGAAGTTGTCTTCGCTCTCGCTGTCGCTGGAACAATCCGTCTGCACCGAGAACAGAGAATGAGGTCAAAATGCCATTTTTGTGGCTCATGACGATCACGATGACATTAATTATTACACATTTAAGTGGCTTATGAGGCAATCTTAAAGGAAATCTATGTAGATGAGGAGACGGGTACCACTCCGATGTTTGTTTGGTAAATTTAAGGCTAGAGTTGGCAAAATCATGCGTTACAATTTGAATTTAGTGCAGCATGATTTAGTTGTGACTCTTTTTGAATACACCCGCATGATGCTAAAGACTAGAAACAAAATCGCACCGATCTGTTGTGTCTAATCGCTCAATGCAACTTCACTTTGGTGGCTGCAAAACATCAGTATACAGTGTTTCGCAACTGTCCAAATACTGTTCATTTGTCATTTCTTCGTCTTGTCTGCGGGTCAAAAATGGCCCAGCCACTACGTTGAATTTGACCTTTTTTCAACTTGAAATTCGATGACTTTTCCTAAAGTGAAATTCACATTATTGTTGCAGGTTCTGCACCTTGTGGATGGCAGAAATGACTCAAAAGATGTGAGAAGATTAATATTTTGTAGTTTAGTTTTGTAGTTTTCCATTCCATTGTACAGTATACGGCACCCTTGTTTCCATTCAAAAATGAATTTAGAGCTGCTTTCTTCACATTTCTGGTGCTTTCTTATGATATAGAAGTTGCGAAACAAATAATGTTTACACCTATGCAGTACTTTTAGCAGCAATAACAGTGATAATCAACCTCTACTTTTAGTAAAGGAAACAGTTGTAACATGTGGGATGTAATAAAAACAAACAGTGTCCATTGATTAAATAAGGTCTTTCTGCCCTCTGCAGAGAGAAAAACCCAGACATTCACAAAGTGTGTGATGCAGGACAGCTTGGTTCCTCATGTCAAATAGATTTTTGGTTGAAAATTCAATGAAGCTGCTCTATTTTAGAGACTCAGTGAAAGTGGGTAATTTTTTTACCCTGAGAACAAGGGGAGTCTACAGGATGTTAAGACAACACGATGCTTAAAGTGGTTGGGGAAGCCAAAGTCAAACACCGGCAACAGCATAACCTCCACAGCTGCAGGCTGCAAAGCTACTCCAACAAACTTTAACAAATTAGAGGAGCCTGTGCATCTAAAAACCTACTCAAGTCATCTGTTTTATAGCTTGTGGATCAAAAACAGAGAATATCAAGAATATTCCTGGAGAAACAAAGACATGTTTTCCTCCACTTGTATACATTTCAGTTCAAATGGCCATGCAGATGTTGCATTCATCACCTCTGGATGGCTGAGTCTGATGCGCTGTTCTGACTTGTGAAGCAAACTGTTGCTGAAGAAGGAAAAAGCTGCTGTCTACTTCCTGCTGTGTGCAGTTTTCTCCAGCATCATCTGTTCATCACAGCACCCTGTTTTTCACTGCAGCTGTCAGTGTTGTTACATATAACCCATTCATCAACTGTGACAATTACATTCTAGCTTCCAAATATAGCCGATCTAACCAAGGATATTAGACATAACAAACTCGCATACAATCACTGCAAACAAACAGTGCTGTAGTGCTGTGATGCCTGATTACACCAAAAACAGCGTCCTTTTTCTTTAATTATCTGGTTACACGAAGCATTGAAGTTTGACAAAGACATGCGCTTGCTGCCACCCCGGATAGATGTAATGTGTAATTGCACAATGTGGCTGTTTAATTTATTGAAAAATTAATTGTAGATATATTTAAGCTGTATAATAACTAGTTTTTGGTGGAGAAATATCACATTTAGGTGTCTGAGTCTATCTGTGTCCAAAAGTAATCTGTCTGCCGTCATGTTGTATCTGGTTTTATTACACTTCTGTTTTCCTATGCATTAGACAAACAAGGCATGATTTGTTGAGCTTCAGAGGTGTTGGCAGGCAAATTTTGATATTTTTAGACAAAGCTGGTTTCCTCATTTCCCAGTGTACCAGCATACAAACTGGAGCTCACCAGCTGTTGGCTGAAGCCTAAAATAGTCAAGAGAGCAAGCAGGTACATTTTCCTGACTGTCAGTGTTTAAGTCATAGCAACAGATTCATTTCAGACACCTTCATCCTGTATATTTTGGTGTTTTATTCCTTGCGCACAGTTACACTGTGGCTTGTTTTGTAATTTTAAGAAACTCCTGATCCTGTCATGGCAAATTCTAGCCTAGCCGCGCTAGACAACCCACGGCAACGAATTTAATTCTCTGCCAGGGTGGGTCTAGTTACCCTCCATAAGGCTCGAGGCTGGATTCTCCTAAAACTGGCCGGACAAATCACCATGAAGTGTAGAGCCAGAAGGCGGGCGTAACTAAGTGACGACAGAGGCGCGACGATTCTGACAGAAACAACCGGAAACAACTAGCCTAGCCGCGCTAGACAACCCACGGCAACGAATTTAATTCTCTGCCAGGGTCGCCAGCAAAAACGACAACAGTCGTTGAGCTCCATTAGCACAGACTCTGAATAATCTTTCTGTTAACATGTCTGTAATATACTTGAGCTTCACCCATTGACTGTATAAATAAGGCTTCACCGAACTCCCGCATCCTCTGATTTCTGGCGCTCTAGGAGCCTATTCTTTGCGCTGATTGGTTGTATACCTACCCAATTGCTGCAGAGGGATTTGATAGACAACCTTTTAGCCCGCCTCCCTCCCTGTTGAGCGTGCCTAGACCCTTGCGTCTTCAGAACATGGGTCTAGCGCGGCTCGGCTAGGCAAATTCACATAAACTGGCCAACTACAACTGACCACACCATCAAATATTCATATTATAGTTCCAAAACTCATAAAGTTGCAACTCATTTATTTACAAAAAGAGCAGCTTAAAAGCCTCATACTAAGGATTATGTTCATATTGTCTTATCAGTTAAGCATTAAATGGCAGAATATGAGGCAACAATTAAACTGTTTTTGTAAATAAATGAGAAAACGGAGATAAACTCCAGCATAAACAATGATAAATGAAGAGTAAAAGCAGAAATCAAGGCTTCAAATAAATTATTTTATTGTTTTATTTTACTGCCTTTTCATTTTTAATGTTTAAAGTACATACGAGAGTAAAATAACTTAATTAACTGTGATGCTTGTGAATCAATAAGCACATTTCAAATATCAATATGAGAACTTTGACATTGCAATTTGCTTTTATTGACTCTCTTGCATGAAATAGTTTACAGGAGGTAACTGCAAATAACTTATAACTTAAAAGTGCATCCATATATAATTGCTTTTAAATGTATGATCTCTGGTAAAGTAGATTTGCAAGCAAATCCGGGGCCTGAGGCAAATTTCACAATGACAGATGACAGAGGAAAAAGTTTTTCTTCTTGCAGCAAAAACAATCTGTGAGCAGGTAGAAGTGATTTTCGAGCTGACTGGTGGGAGAAAGAATCTGCGGAAAAGAAAAAGGCATTTGTGTAATGGGAAACAAAACATGTCACCGCATGCGGGATCATTTGCTTCCGCGTAATGTCACGGCTCCCATTCATGGACTTTTTGCGACGGCCCATTAGTTTCTCATTACGTCTGAGATATGCAGATTCCGACATTTTGGGCGTCTAAACAACAGATGGCATCAGAAAAAGAGCCATGCTTGGAAGTACACTCCATTTCAGATTTGAAATAGTTATGAATCAAACACACCTCCTCTCTAAAGCTTTATGAAACTATTTCACGCTCCACGCAACATTCCTCACACGGACCTGCAGCGCCTTCAGCTAAAGACGCTCATCATACGTCTGCATGTTGTTTGGAAGGTTACAGATTCTCACTCCTGATCCAGAGCACAAAACAACGCTGGAGGTGCTACATTCTGACCACAAACACTTTTTACCCAGCAACAAAGACACAGATTCATCTTGCAGTGATGAAAAGGCGTCGCAGATTGAGGCCACGGTTTCTATATGAGCCATTAAGCTACATCCTTCCCACATTATCCTGTTTGATGGATGATCCAGCACCAGAGTGGAACAAGGAGAATAAATGAAAAAAAAAATCAAGGCCAACAATATATTGAAGAAGAAATAAGTAATATGTTGAATATTTCAATCAGAGATGTCAGGAAGGATGGAGCCTCATTTACAGCAAGGACTCTGACAACACCACATTTTCTTGCTCCCTGAATGTGTTTTATGTTTGGGCTTTTACTTTAAACAGATGTCCTTTGACTATAATTTGCTATTTCCTGAAGGTAGCTATAAGGACACTGTGCTCCTGAGTCTTCCAGCCACCCTGCTTTGTGCTTTGGCATCAGGCCCGTGTCAGCGTTAGATAAAGTTGGTTTTTCTGGGGCTATAACAAAACAAACAAGATAGTTTATTTTTGCCTCTCAACTCCCTTTACTCATTTGTTTCAGACTTCTGCTCTGTGAGATCCCAGCGGCGTCCGGCGTGGGATTGCTTTTGCTTTTTAAATTTTTTTTGTTATCTTCAGGGAGCGTTTTGTAGATGAAAGGAAATGAAGAGAGATTGGAAGCAGTGGGCAAGAAACTGTGGTTCAAAGTAATGGAGTACATTTACTCAAGGGCTGTCTTTAAGTGCAATTTTGAGGTACTTTTTCATTCTTTCTTACATTTTAGAGAGAAATATTGTGTGTTTTATTCATTGGCAGTCTTTAGGATGCAGAATTGACACAATAAATAATGTAAGAAGCTTTTTAAAAAATACAACATGCAGTTAGATTAAAACGTTCAAACTTTTTGTTTTCTTCAAAAACACAGTGTGTAGTTAGCTGACATTTCTGTTAGCTGTTAACAGCTCCGCGAAATGAGGATTTTGTTCTTCTAATCTTCTCACATAATTCAAAAACTATTCCAATGGTCCAACATCTCAGCCAAAAAAAAAATAAAAAAAAAATCAAAGATCAGAAAACAAGAAAACAGATTTGCTGATTAGAACTTCATTTTTCATGTTTGGAGCCTCCGATTTGACTGCAGACACACTGATGTTTCACTGTTAATAATCTAATAATTTATCAGCCAGAGGGACCAAACCAGGACCAGACTTCAATACTGCAGAGTATATTTTGCTGCTAATATTATTACACTTTTACTCAATTAGGATTTTTCATGCAGAACTTGTACTTGTGGTATTTTCACACTGCTGTATTGGTAACGTTACTGAATAAAGGACCTGAATGCTTCTTCCACCTCTGACAACACCTCTGGTACCCTAAATTACCAAAATGTAAGTGACATACTACTTTTATAAATTAAAGCTATACTTTAGAATAGCTGCTTTATAGACAGACTGCAAATGAAAGTAAAAAACAACATAAAGTGTTTCAATAAGGCAGAACGCTAACATTTTCCTTGGCATTGATTTTCCAAGTCTCTAGAACTCTACTTCAGCAATAAACATCGTTCTTCCAAAAGATATTCCCTCATTTGGGTTTTTCATGATGGTTCTGCAAAATGCTTCTGATTGGTGTTCAGTCGGGTTGAGTTCTGGTGACTGTGAAGGCCGTAGTATCTGATTCTCATCATTTTCATCAAACCGTTCAGTGACCCCTTACGCTCTGTGGATGGAGGCATCCTGTAAAGCACCACTCCCATCAGGATAGAAATGTTCTCTACAAGGACAAAGGTGATCACTCAGAATAACTCGGTATTGATTTGCAGTAAGGAGACAAATGAATCCAAACCATTCAGGTTCAGGTTTTTCCTTTAATTTGACACGTCTTACTGGAAAGCTCTTATTTTGTAGAGGAATCATTTGAATAAAGGCAGGTGCCAGCATATGTTCTCTTATTTCAGATTTTACTTTACATTTGTAGTTCTTATATATAGATTTACCATCAGAAATGTCCTGTTTTCTTACTACTTGCAGATAATTTCTACTTATGATTACATCAAGTGTGGGTAATGAGTTGATGGTACTTTCTCTGTTCTTTTACAGGTTTATTTGTTAGAATAACCTGAATATGAAGAAAATTAATAGATTACAAAGAAATAGCATGAATACACACAGGAACCAGCACATTTCTTTGCTATTCTATGATCTGACCTAACATTGGCAGTTTTTATGCTGTAGCTACATCGTCAAATAACAGCAAATGTCTTGTTTTTCTTCATAGATACAGCATTTTAAAGCAGAACTTGCATTTAATGGTGTACATACACCACTGAATGCATTCTTGAAATTAACCAACAACACATCTTGAATGAGCTGCCTGTACATTTTCTGTTACTTTACAGACTTATTTTCTATTAGAATGCACAGTGTCACCTGCATTTATACATTCAGGTCAGCCTCATCGAACAGTACTACTTAGTGGAGGAATATAATGACTAAACACAGGTGGCAGCATGCTTTTCTGTTATTTTATGAATTTACATATCATTTGCAGTTTTTATATTGTAGGTATGCCATTAAAGAGCAGAAAATGTCCTGGTTTTCAATATAGATGCATCATTAAAATGCAGAAAATGCCCTGTTTCCTTTACTGTCTGCACTCTGGTAATTAACCACCATGACCTTTTCCATGGCTTTGTATATAGCAATGCTATACTGTAGATATGCCATTAAATAGCTGAAAATATCTTGTTTTTCCACCGATATACCATTTGGCAATAGAAAATATAGGTATTTTGGAGCAGAGCCGATATTAAAAAACCTTTTTTTTTGTTAAAAAAATGTGGACAAGGTTAATTAAGTGAGAATTTCCTTTTTTAAATTACAGGATGAAGTGCAGGTCATGAGTTGCCAGCGCTTTTTCTATTACTGTTCACATTTTTTTACAACGTTCAACTTTTGCTTTTTTATTTTAATAAGCATGGGTACCGTTTAGCACTGTGATGTTTGCGTTGTATTTACAGTTAAATTGCTGTAGATGATTGGGAGCTTTGGGAATGCATGTGCTCCCTGGGCCGAAACAGTTCCCAGTTAATTTTAATAAGACACAAACCTCACAGCCATGTTTGTCTGGTTGCTGGTGGGGATTAGAAGGCTGCCGGTAGAGATGTGTAGGGGAAATTAATCTTCTCCAAAAATAGACCTCTCGAAGACAAAAACCAGTATGTTAAACACCAACACGGACTGAAGAAGCCAAACCTTTTCTAAATCCTTCATTCACTCAGACGCTGTCGGTCTGTGTTTTCCAGCTGAGCTCACCAAGCTGTTCAAAGCTGTGAAAACGGACTCCTGCAGAGGTGGTCGATGCATTTTGGCCGACTTCATAATGCAAAGCTGAGGTGCAAAAGGTCATAAAACATGAGCATAATGCAGCTTACATTGTGCATAATGTCAGCCTGCTTTTACGGCTCGAAGGAAGCGCTACGGTGCAATCTGTGCAGAGCTGGCGCTGCTTCGTGCTGTGCTTCAGAGCACATATCTGACATTATCTGCACGGCCTTCTGGCATGCTCGGAGAATGAAAATCATCCAGGGATCCTATTGGCTCAGAGAGAGAAGCTCAGGAAGCAGGAGAAGTCAGTCAGGTGACGGGTCTGCATGTACGAGGAGGTCATTAATGCTGGAGCTTTCAGAAGAGAAGCTACCAACCGCTCTGCACCAATTATCAGTGCCATGACATCTTTTATCTATATTTGTTGTCTGCAAATCCAAGTCATTGGTTAATTCCAATAAAATTGTTTGAATCGTTCTTTTAGTTAGAAGTTATAATATAACAACTTCTAATAAAATCATGCTCAATGCATGAAATATAATATTTTGAGTTGGGGCAAATAAATAATAAAATAAAATGTGCATAAACGCTTTTGAGTTGGCTACTGATAAAAATGAAGTTGCTCCAAGTAGTATTTCCATGTTATTTGAAAGGAATTTTTCAGTGTTATGTACTGAGTTACCCGACTTATGAAGCCATGTTTTTGATTTGAGAAGTAGAAAACGCGGCTATGAAGATGTACGTGTTAACTAGAGATGTTAATGATTATCAGCTAAATGATTCAATGCCGTTAACTATTTAACTTACTATGAATGTAATAAAAATAAGGTAATTATTTATTGATGGGGAAATCTGCAAATTTGAAAATGAAGTTAACACTTTAGGTGAAGAAAACATTTTATTGCCAATTTCATTAAGTTACCTCAACTTGAATTTAGTTTTAAATCAAATAGATCATTTTTTTAGTTTAAATTACACACAATCTGACACATTATTATGTTGGGAATTAATTATGACATTACTAACACACAATGGGGAAATTTGCAGATTTAATTAAAAAAATAAAGTTGACCTAATGGTGAAGAAAAAAAATTAAGCTATCAAAGGTGATTTCATCAAGTTTTAAGTTTTAAATCAATGTATGCACTAATTTGAGTTCAAATTACTCACAGAATTGAGTTAGTGCAATTATCAACATTATTTTGTCAAACCAACCCTTCAAACTATAATTTGCAACTTAAAAGGTTTAGAATTTGTATCTCACTACCGAGCATTTAATTAAGAGGCATAAATAAATGACTTTTTCGAGTTGAATGCTAAATTAAGTTCCAGATCACAAACTCCTCCACTGGCTCTGGACTTAGTGAAAAGCTGATTTTGCTTTAATGTAAACAGTATGTTGTTTGCCAACTTTCAGCCTGACTTTTAATGAGCGTACGTGTTGGTGTGGGAGGCTGTCAATCGCTCACCTCCGCCATACCAGAGTCCTAATGACGATGCATGCAGGCGCTGCTCTCTGTGCTCAGATATGTCCTGTGCGGTGTAAATCCCGTCAACACGAGACGAATGGCTGACAGGTAACGAAGAGTTAATTGATGGTTTCACCTCTCTGCTATGACGGCAAAACCAAGAGGAGGCCTGGTGTAATTTGTACAACAGGGAATGTGCCCCTGTCCCCTTTTTTTACCCCCTGTGCTATATTCTCCTTTCATTCTTTTTTGCCCTGATTTTATGTGAACTACATGGTGTGACTCCTGCTTTGGTTGTTAATAAATTGGGATGGTTGTTTAGTTGATATTTTAGTGATATCCAGTCATTTTATATTAATAAGTGATTGTTTCCATCATAAATAATTATGGAATTTGAAAAGACATGATCATAATGGACGCAAAAAAATAAAATTTTAACTTTTGATGAAACATATATGCAAGATATATCTCATGGACATCAAAAATCCTTCAATTATGTATTGACCCAATGAAGTCTCTGGTTATACATCCCCATCCTGCTGCTTGTGCTGCACCAGCACACCAGCTCACCAACAACTCTTCTAAGACACTGCAACACTTTGGCAATTTGTAATATTGGAATAATTCAGGCATAAATGTTGGAACCAGAAACCGATTCTGAAGAAGAATAAGGATACAGAAGCAAGCTGACAGCACTGGTTCTTTAGGTTAGTCTGGATACATGTTTTTGATACTGTCATCGGGGAACTGCAGGTTCAAAGTGGAAATGGTGTTGACTGCTTATTTCACTCATCATTTGTCTAGTAGCATGTATAAATACACCATGTAGACATGTTTACAAGGTAAACCATTCCATTTTCCCTGCTCACTTGTTGTTCAAGAACACTTTACAGCACATTTACTATACTTCAACTTTAAATATGACGAGGCCTGATGCAGAAAGAAACTGGATTCATTACTTGCCTGAATGCATAAGCAAAGTTGATGAGAAAGCACCAGTAGAGATGATAGAGTAGAGCCAAAATGGCATTTTCAGCACTTTTACAATCCCGACATGGAAAATGAATTCATGAGAAATGCCAAAAACTATGCACAGTGTTATCTGATGGTGTCTGCCCCTTGCAACGTCCATAAGCAGACATCCAGTTTGAAAAGGGGGCAGCAGAAATCATTAAGCTCTGCGACCTCTTTAATAGTCTCCACTTATTCAATTACATTTCTACAAAAGACGCGGCATGCTCGCTTTGCATAAAAGTTATCGGCTGGTCATCTGGATTCAGTGTCTGTCGCCAGGCAGCTCTATCCGGCCTTAATTTGCGCCTTCTGCATCGTAATGCTACATTAGTGCAACATAAACTGGGCTTGTATCCTCGCTCCAGATGGTCGCGTTAAGTTATGCCGGGTCAGGAGCCCATTGCCCCAGATGCGACTGGGTGTTGTCTTAAGGGCTTGCAATTCATCAGGCGGTGTGATAGAGTGCGAACAAAGGCGACAGCTGGTAAAAAGAAATATAAGCGTTAGCCCGCGGTTAATAAGACCTGGTGATTTACTCGGTGCCGGGGCTCGGCAGCCCTGTGGGGTCGGCCACACTCGGGTATCTCAGAGGGACACTCAGTCACAGAGTGTGTGATCACAATAGTAAGAGCTTTGTCATGATGCAACCCTCTCAAACATGTCGACGGAGGATGTTCTACCTGCGGTGAATTAATGAGCAAAAATATTTGGTTTTTTTTCCCTTCCGCTGCCCCGTGGCCTCTTGTTGACAGGTGTGCAATTTAGGTTTGTGTAATGAGGCCACAACAGGGAGACACGACACATCGCGCTTGGTATTCACACTGTGCTGCGTAAACAGGTTGAGATGCACAAGCAAAACCATGTTGTGGAGCAAAGAAATCAGTGATTAAATCTGACAAAAATAACAAGAAGTGTTTGTTCTATCAAACCAGAACACCTTTTTGTATATTCCTGGTTATTACAAAAATGCTTTTTAGGGCTCTGGTGCAACCTTTCATGAATTTTAATGTGCCTACTCCAGCCAGAGACCTTTTTTACATGTCGCTCTCCATCCCTCTCTCTTCCCCTTTTCTATCTCAGCCCCACTATCAAATAAAGGCAGAAAAAATGCCCTCAGAGCAGAAGAAATGTATATCATTTCTCAATGATAAGAATAAAGTGGTTATACTTTCATCTATCCAACTTAGAGAGTAGTTTGAGAAATATAACAAAGGAAGAAAACAATTTATAGTGGATGCTAGGGATTATCTTAATCAATAATCACCAGTGTTATTAATCAACAAATGATCAGTTGATGACAATTTTTGCACAGTCATTATTTGTCCTATGCTGATGTTAGTTTGCAGACATGTGCTTTAGACTGCAAAAGAATCTCTGTTACCCATGTATGGATATACACTGTCCTACTTGATACTGGCTTGTCTGAAATGCATGAGCTCTGGTTGGAGGTCATTAATCATCACATAAGTCTTTGTCATGGTGCCTGTTGCTAGCTAAAACTCCCACAATGCCCTTGCTTGCCAACATGAACTTCCTGTAATCTAGAATTCCTGTAAGACGCTCAAATTGGTGAAACACAATTTGGCAGGAAAATACCGGTGAAAATTTAAACTGTAAAGTCTGAGTTACGCTTGGGAGCCATAATGAAGTTAGCGAATGTAGCATAATCCAATGTGGCAGAAAATGTAAACAAAGCCGTCTTATGTCCATGTGACTACTGTATATACAGTATTCGGCATTTCGCTTGTTGTGTAACGACGTTTTTGTCCATTTCGCTCGCCAATTAGTTTCACTGAACCAGTTCCAATGTAATGATGAAATGCCGTACGGTAAACCGAGAACAGACCAGTACTCAGTTCCGACGAAACGACGTAAGTCGAGGACGTCGTAAACTGAGGACCTCCTGTACTACAGTTAATCTACAATACGTTTTCTGACATGCATGGAATGTCAGACGGTTTTCACTATCTTTTGGAGCTTGTGGAGCCACAGTACATGCTAACGTTTCCACGCTACATTTCAGACAGTGTCCTACTGGAGCTTTACAACAAGGTTCCTGATCACCTACAAAGCATGAAGGAACAGGCTGGAAGCAGCAATGTATTACAGAGCTATTTTGATAAAGGCATTACCCGGGTATCCTGATAAACCAGAAAACATGGTTAAATTAAAAATAAACAAGTCATTAAAATTATCAGCAGCTATCGATATTTGAAATTGGACCTTTAATCACAATATGTTTTTTAGCTTTTTTTAAAAAGCTGCAGTAAAGATGGGATTGTTCTGAGCAAACTAAATATAAAATATATAGATCTAAAACACTTTGAAAATCACAGGGCCATAGTTTCAAAATGCAGTATGATCTAAAACACCTTTCCACATGTTGAGATAAAACCAGTGTGACTGTGACTGCATGACACTCTGAAACAAATGCATCTCTAATTTAGCAGCTAATTGATGAGCTGCTGCCTCTAGCCGTTTAATAGAAGATTTGGCATGACTGTGTTACATATTCACATCCAATGAGCGAGTGTCAGATCCAACCTGACAGACTAAAAGAGAGGAACCAACCAGATACCAAGCAGAACACCCCCGAGGTATTGTTAACTGCCCACCATTTATTCTGCACATCAAAAAGAGCCTGATCTCCTCTTTGTTTTTCTGAGTTTAAAAAAAATATCCATCTCAATCCATCAGGCTGATCATTTCTGTGCCTAAAAAAGAAACTGCTCAGATTTGCAACATGTAATCATCCCCGAAGGGCTGATATTACTCAAAACTCATTGCATTACAGAAGCATCTTTCTCATTATTCACTTTTTAATACTCTGAGCTGCCATTCAGGAGAGGATTAAAGAAGCACCAGCGAGGTTTGGCAAAGAGACAGTAATGTGCTCCTTTATTTTTCTTTCAGGGACTTTATTCAATACCAGGAATTAGAAGAATCTTTCATTTCTTTTTGCTCTAATTGACAGTTAAAACCACATGTCTGTCTGTTATCATTTGGGATGACCAGCTGTGACAGAGTCTGCTGCTGCTCTGGGAGGAGATGATGTGCAGCACTTGAATCCCTCACCGACTTCCCACTGGGGAAACATTGCCAGCTGTGGTTAAAGAACTGCTGTCTGTGCAGTGGGTGAAGGTTTTCATCTGAGCAGTTATGCTGCATTGTCTGAGCTGCTGCCAGTGCTTCTTAAATCTGCAGAAATCTAAACCTTAACTTGTAAGACCCTCGATCAGATCTTTAATGACCTCATCTCCTTTACGAGATTGCTGAACAGTAAGATAGACGAGCCAGAGGTCCAAGTCAGGAATCAAGGAGACCTCTGAGCTTATTTGTGTTTCTCACAGATATTGCTACAGGAAAATACTCAAAATGTTGTCCTTGCAGTCGACAGAGGATGGCAACGATGGGATTTTCAGTTAGCAGTGAGACTGCAGTCTACATACAGCGGAGGTTTTCACATGCCATCCAGGGGGGTTTGTTGGTTTTTGTGCTCACATCTAATCAAGTCCTCACTGATTAGACAATTTCTGTTGTTACTTTTAAAGGAGGAGAAAAGGTCTGCATCAGCAGCTTTCAAGAATGAATCTCTTTTATTTGTTAGCCGAAGGAACCCGTGAACACTCCCACGCTTTCACCACTTTGGACTTGCCCAATCTAACAGTGGCTGCAAATATATTTACTCGCGAACTTATTAAATATTTAATTAAATTTAGCTCCAAACTACACTGTAAAAAAAATGAAAATCTGAGTATTATGTTCAAAAACTGCAAAAAGAATGAAAATAGCAGCAGATATCTGTAAAATACTTATACTTTTAGCTAAGTTGAAGTTTTACCTGACTACAATTTACACAACTGCTGCACTTAAATACATATTTAGGGTATTTTACTTGAGTATTTCCATTTTCTGCTCCTTTGTATGTCCACTCCACTGTTTTTCAGAGGGAAATACTGAAATTTTGACTTCACCACATTTATTTGATAAGCTTAATTGGTTTGCACGTTCATATTAGTTACATAAAATAAAATTAACAAATAGATAATCATGCATTATTATTAGATTAAGATCAGATTTACAAATTTCCCGGCAGTAAATAAAGTCAAAAATAAAATCTGTTTCACGCTTACAAACTGCAACACTGAAGCGATGAACACATGAATGCATTAGTAATTATAACTGACTTATAATGAATATTAAATAAATTCAATTGCTAAATAAAATTTAATATTTAAAACAAATTTATAAGGTGCGTTAATGGTATATTTTTCTGAAATGGCCCATTCTACATTGTATGTGCTGCTACTTTCAGTACTTTTGGTACAATTTGATGCTAAAACGTTTTTAAGAAAAAACATTTAAATGCTTCCCTTTATTTGTAACAAAGTATAACTTACTTTTACTTAAGTATGAGATGTGATTACTTCTTCTGCATATGGAACACTAAGTAAACAACGTTAAACACTAAAGATTAAAGGATTATTTATGAAAGAAACCCATTTGACAAAACAAATTCCTCATTTTTCTCTGTTGCTTCAGCCGTTATTCTCAGCTGTCAGACCCCCTCAAGGTTAATGTTGCTTCATTTTCTGCCTCTGTTGGACCCAACCCTCTAGCTTTGCCAATGTCCATTTGCATGACGTATAGTTCCATGTATCACCACGTGCCAACTGGAGGTGACAAAGGCCACGTC
The DNA here is from genome assembly GCF_021347895.1 of Acanthochromis polyacanthus. NCBI lineage: Eukaryota > Metazoa > Chordata > Actinopteri > Pomacentridae > Acanthochromis > Acanthochromis polyacanthus. The sequence continues at coordinate 7,306,367 of NC_067128.1, forward strand.
ACAGTTTTATTGAGCGGCACTGCATCAGACTGAATGGTCCTTTTATTGGCCCATGATCCAGCAGGCAGAAACCATCAGACTGACAGCTGAGTTCAGGTTTGCAGGTCTTCACTCCGCTTTAAACCGAACGGAACATCTCAGGGTTTCTACTGAAGGACCTTTGGTGCTACTGTGATAAAACCGTCATCAGATATTGAAGCAGAATTTCAGTTTCTTCTGAAATGTAAAATTTACTTTGCACAGAGACATCCTCTGCCTTTGACAGAGATATTTGTTGTGTTTTTTTAATTCATGTTTGAACTCTTTGCAGCTTCAAATATGCTCATCTGTCATGCTTGCAGGCATTTTTTCAGCAGATTTGATTAGTCCCATCTGCAAACGATGTCAACAGGCGACAGATATTTATTATTTTGAGTTTTTGATGCAGCTAATTAAAATAAAGCATTTGTCCCTCAACCTAGACCGGAAAGAAATAAAAATTCAGAGAATTCTGTCATTTTGATGCATGTGGAAATGACTGAAGATGAAAAAGTCAGTGATACAAAGCAAAATCCAGTTTATTTAGTTTGGAAATTAGATTTAGATATGATGTGTGACAGCACTGAGTGGAAAATTTTTCAATTATATCAACAAGGAAAGGTATGTTTCTTTTAGAAACTGAGATGTCCAGGCATCTTTCAGCAAAATGAGCTTTTCAGGAACAGAAACAAGAACTTCTCAGCTAAATTTCTGATTTCAGAAAGGGCAGCTGAAGCACATAGTTTAATGTACAGCCTTTTGTTGCGGGAACAGACAAAAATTTCAACACTATAGTGTCTTCACCAGAGTGTAAAACAATTACAAAAACCAAAGAGACTGTTTTTTGTGCTTGAAAATATTCTTTGGTTTGTCTTGACCTCCTTTACTTTGAGTAATAAAAAGAAAAAAAAATCTAAATTCTGACTGCAGCTTCATGACTGAATATTTATTGGTTTCTTTCGTCCTCTGTGATGGTAAATTGAATATTTTTGTGTTGTTGACAAAACATTTGTCATCTAGTTCTTTGGGAAATGGTGATTGCCATTTTTATTTATTTTTTTTACCATTTTCTGACATTCTGGAGACCAAATAGCAAATAGTTTTTCTCATTTTGGACAAATTTTCCAGTATCTGATTTGTTAAAGGTCACTGAAGTTGCAACAATAATTAAATTACTTACCAGCTTTTTTGGAAATAGACTCATCAGTTTGAGTAATTTTTTCAATGAAGAATAGTCAAAATTCTCTAATTCCACCTTCTTAAATATGAAGACTTTCCGCTTCCTTTCCATATTTTATAGATAATAAAATTAGTCAGTTAATTTAGAAAATAACTGACTACCTGAAGCCCTAATAATTACACATATTTTCAAATGCAGTCAGAGCTGATTATAGTTACCGATCACATCTAATTATTCAATCCCGATTTGATCTAATAGGCAGCTACACAACTGTGTCCTTCTGAAACTGACTTTACTTCTATTGTTTCATATGATGACAAGATTTCTGCAGCTCAGAAACGCTAAGACCTGCTCAGGTAGAATGAAAGAAGCTTTAAATCCCACTTACTGCTCATCTTAAACGATCCAAGCGATCGGTTTGTCACTTGAGGTTAAATGAGAAACGCCTCTGAGATCTTTCAGAAGAGTTGATGATACAGAATCATATTGGGTTCTGGACCTTTTAGGAAAGGAACAATCTGTGTGCAGCGGACTGGAGAATGACTGCGTTTTAGGTTTAATGAAGGCAAAAGGCAAAAGCTCTCACATTCTTTCCGATTTAGTCACAATGGATGACCCTCCCAGTCAAAACTGATCTGATTTAAAATGCTGCAAAAAGGAAGGTAAAAGGGTTATTCCATACACGCCTCCGATTTTATCATCCTAATACCCGGTGACAGAAACGGCACCATGGAAAAAGCTGAAGAGAGGTCGTTTCTATTGAAATGTTGCATTGCAAGGGCGGCACTAAAACATGTTCGCATTATTGTGTGAATATGAAATGTAGTGATAAATGCAAATTTTATCCAATAACAGATGTCAGACAAATAGAAACGCTGCAGGTCTTAGCTCAAGCGCTTTTTAAATAAATATTATGTGGGTGAAAGTAACGTGAACATTTTAATGGACTGAATGCACGACAGCCGGATCAAAGACGTCCAGGGTCAAACTGACTCTTCCTCAACGTTTAATCACAATGAGCAGGCTTTGATGCTATTCTTCACTACTTACATGTATTTCCACTCAGTACAGTAGCTTGTATGCTTGCTTGGCTTTGAATTTTTAAAGACTGTTTTTCATTTTAGTGCACAATGACTGCCAGGACAAAATGAACACATGTATATCTTTTAATTAGATTTTTAAACCTCCCCAGCTGCATTTATCATTTTACATGATTATTTTACATTTGAATTACATTATTTATCTGTTGCATGTTTACCTTATTTGCATGTTTTAGTTTCTGACATAATTATGTTTTAATTTACATTCTAATTAACTTTTTTACACCTTGACATTTCAATGTTTATATTAGCTAGTTGTGGTAACAGTTTTTCTCTATTATCTGTTGCCATTAAGTCACAGTTGTATTTATATACAATACAGATTGTATTTTGACTTATGGAAGAAGAGCTCTGGCCCTTACTCATCTCTATGAGCATAAATAAAAGTTGAGCGAATCAATAAATAAATGAATCTTCAATGTTTCTCCAGAAATACAGCTCAGCATTTTTGGAAAAGAATATATCTGGGCTGTTATAAATATAGCTCCATCATGAACAACCCAAGCTGCATGAGTCGTGATTCTGTCTTTCCTCTCCTTCTGTTGGATTTCAGAGTGAATAATAGTTCAAAGCGATCAACAAATTTGTAATTTAGAATAGGATTGTGGAATTTTACATTACCACCAGAGGCCAGAGGTGTTGCCAAGACAACCAGAAGGGAAAAGACACAAACAATAATCTATATTACATCAAAATGAAAGAAAAAAAGATGTCTATTTATTTTTTAGAACTCTTTTCATTTTTACAAGATCAAACATGTCCAAACTGGCTGAACCAGCACAAACGAGCAACATACTCCTGAGCGCTGCTACATATGGTTAATTTGAAGTGATTTTACACAAACATCAGGGTTTCAGCTGCAACACAACCTCACAAAAAAGCACAATAGCTTAGCTAGTCTACAGCAAAAACCCATAGTAGTATCTCAATACAGGCTGTAAATTCGCAAAGAGTCTATTTTTTGGCCTTATCTTTTCTATTGGCTGTTGTCTGCGTCACATGACCTACATGTGTCTTGTAATTTACACATAAAGAAGTAACTCTGGCTGTGCTCAAAACTCCATACAAGATAGTCAGGGGTCCTATGTAGTAGAGTTCCACTAATACGGGTTTTCCAGGACCGATGCTGATTATTGGTACTCAAGAGAAGCCAATGGCTGCTATTTTGGACCGACATACATTAAATGTAATGTTTAACAGCATGTCATAGCAGAGCACCTTTCATCCATAACTAGACTTCTTCATTGGTAGAGTGACTATAACTGAAGATGTAGAACAGAAATAGTTAGTTGTGTTATTTCAGAATTTGCCTTCTACAAACTGAAACTCTGCCGTAGAACTTACTAAGTAATGTGAGCTGGTTAATATCAAGGCAGATCAATCCCTGCTGGTTCATTACCTCCACTTGGCTCTTCAATTTGAGACCAGCAGCACTATTCTCAGGGATGAGTGGTTAAAGTAGTGCCCAGACCTCCATTTGTCTTTCAGCAGCACCTTATTCTTCCTAGAGCTGCGCCGCTGTTGGATGTACTCATGTGGAATGTAGAAAATCTTCCTGACACCACATCCGTCACTCACAGATCCACAAATTGCTCCTCCCAGCTTTAAATTAGTAGTCAGGACTGTGTCTCTACATCTTATACTGTCCATTTAAGGCAGATATTTCGGAGATAGCTTACAGTGTGATAAATGTCCACTTCAGCATCTTAAGGTGACCAGCAGAAGCTACTCCGACACATACTACCAGTCAAAAGTTTGGACACACTTTCTCAGTGTTTTTTCTTTATTTTTACTACTTTCTACATTGTAGATACATGCTGAAGACATCAAAGCTATGAAGAAAGATATATGGAATGATGGAGGAAACAAACAATAGTGAAATAACTCTAAATATGTTTTAGATTTTAGATTCCACAAAGTAGCCACTTTTTGCTTTGGTTACTGCTTTGTAAATCCCTTGCCTTCTCTCAGTGAGCTTCATGAGGTAGTCACCTGAAATGGTTTCCACTTCACAGGTGTGCCTTTTCAAGGTTCATTTGTAGAATTTCTTGCCTTCTTAATGAGGTTGGGACCATCAGTTATGTTGTGCAGAAGTCAGATTTGTACACAGTTGATCACCCTATTTGACAACTGCTAGAATCCATATTATGACAAGTGCAGTCGCAACAACCATCAAGTGCTATGATGAAACTGGCTCATCTGAGTCACCAGCCTCAGAAATCGCGAGTTAACAACACCTCAGATTAGAGCCTAGACAAAGGCCACACAGAGTTCTAGTAGCAGACGCATCTCTACATCAACTATTCAGAGGAGACTGTGTGAATCAGGCCTTTATGGTCAAATAGCTGCTAAGAAACCACTACTAAGGAAAAGCAACAAGCAGATGAGATTTGTTTGGGCCAAGAAACACGAGGAATGGACATTAGACCAGTGGAAATCTGTGCTTTGGTCCGATAAGTCTAAATTTGAAACCTTTGGTTCCGTGCAGCACAGAAAAGGTGACTGGATGGTCTCTACATCCACGGCATGGAGGAGGAGGTGTGATGGTGTTGGTAGGCTTTACTGATGACATTGTTGGCAAAATTGATGACACACTGGACAAGCATGGCTACTACATCATCCTGCAGCGACATGCCATCCCATCCGGTTTACATTTAGGTGGACCATTATTTATTTTTCAACAGGACAATGATCACAAACACACCTCCAGGCTGTGTCAGGACTATTTGACCAAGAAGGAGAGTGATGGAGTGCTGCGTCAGATGACCTGGCCTCCACAGTCTCCTGACCTAAACCCATCCAGATGGTTTGGGATGAAATGGACCACACAGTGAAGGCAAACAAGCCAACAAGTGCTCAGCATCTCTAGGAACTCCTTCAAGACTGTTGGAAAACCATTTCGGGTGACTACCTCATGAAGCTCATGGAGAGAATGCTAAGAGTGTGTAAAGCAGTAATCAAAGCAAAGAGTGGCTATTTGGAAGAATCTAAAATATAAAACATGCTTTGACTTATTTCACACTTTTTTTGTTTGCTACATAATTCCATATGTGTTCATTCATAGTTTTCATGCCTTCAGTGAGAATCTACAATTAAAATACTGATGAAACATCAAATGAGAAGGTGTGTCCAAACTTTTGACTGGTAATGTACAACAGAAAAACTGCTCCATATTTCTTCTCTTTCCTAATAATACTTAGACATGAACCTTTTAGTGGAGAATAAGAGTCAAATAATAGTGAAATATTAGGTAAACAGAAGAACAACAGATATAACTGCAGGAGAAAAACTGATCAGTCTCAGTCACATAAATGGAGGAGATAATTTAATCACTCCTATTTCTACCTGAAGTACAAAGAAACACTTGTGAGACAGAATCCACCTTCAAATTCAGTCCAAACCTAAGCAATAACTAACAGAGTACTGGCATGTTTATTACTGCAGATATGCAACCGTACTCGATCATAACAGATTTAAGTACATGGGAAAAGTGCTGGAGCCCCTTTAGTGTGTCTTCATATATGTACTTTGGACAAGCGAGTGGATGCAGCTCTTGTTCAGGAATTAGAAACTGTTCCAACCATTAGGCTCCTGCTAACTACTTTAAGTTACGAAAAAAAAATCCTGGAGGGATATGGAAGATATAGCTCAGAAAAACTAAATGACAACATACGAAGTGCAGTACCTAAAAAGTAGGGAAGCAGTAAAATTACACTGACAATGTTGTACATAAAAGTGGAATATTGCACATGTAATCAAAATGTTTCAAATGAAATATCACACCTCATAAATGAAAATATGAAACGTCACACATTACATACTGCACATTCAGTGAAATGCTGCACATGATATGGAAACTTGTATTGCACAAACTACTGAGAATCAGCATTGCAAATGGTAAGGCCAAACGTCCAATATTTTTTGTGGAAAATAGGCAAAACTTAGTTCTCCTGCGTGATCTGCTGTTCTGGCATTCAAGATTAGCAATGACAGCAGGAAACTGAGCAGTAATTCAGTTTTAGTAGTCTGACTCTCCAGGTATAATCCTGCCTTTGTTTCCCATTTTTCTTCTTCACCACAAAAAACAATGATAATAACCTTTGAAAATTTTATGTTTCCCTCAAAGTTTGGAACGTACAATAAGATCTGAGACTCTCAGTAATTGTAATACTTTTCATGACGTATAATCTCTTGTGTTTGCTACACACCTCTGTCAATTTGTCTTTCAACATTCACTGTCTACAGACTTGCATCACTTGCTTTTATGAAAACCTTCTTGCCTACAAAACTGTCTGATTCTAACAATACAATATCTTTGCTGTCGTGACTTGCAACAGCCTTGATGACTATCATCAGTTTAAATCTATACAGAGCTTTTTTTCCTGGTGCAATCAGACCATTCTACATCGTGATTTGTCTGTGCAAGGGAACAGTCTGCCTGTGCAAGACTATGCTTTTCGAAATGTAGAAGTTTAAGCAGTCAGATGTGTCTGACTGTCGGGCAGTGAGACTGAAAGTGGGGCAGAAACAAAGGAAGGTTCATTTAGCAGATCTGTACACCTGTTCAGGCTGACGCTAATAGGCGGAGGCAGGTGAGATTGCCTTACTTATCGGGCACAGAGACCTCGAACATGTGAAGTGTTCCGCTTGTTGACTTGCGAAGGCGAAACTCTCACTTTTCATGTGAAGGTCGGATCACTGTCCTTGCAGCTGGAGGATATTCACTTTACAAGCACTTCAGTACTGCCGCTGCTACATGCCATCATGGTCCTTTTATTCTGCATTTTTATGTTCTGCCTACTAACTGCGCTGTTATTTTCCAATATCCTACAGAAAAACAATCAGAAGAAAGCTCAGATAAAAGGCTGAGGACATGTGAGGATGTGCAAACAAATAAGTCTCCTATGAAAAGTGAAAATCTTCTTTAGAAAACTAATAAAGAGAGCAACTTTTAAAGAAAATTTGAGATGTAAGGCATGAAAAGACTCTTGACACAGAGAACACATTTTGTAGAAACAATGTGAGCAAATCTTTACAAAAGCTGATAATTGGATGTTTTGGTGTTTTGAATAAAAGGATTGTTCTCTGCAGCTAAAACTGAGCTGTAAAAGAGTTGGACAAAGACATATGTGAGGCTGAATCACACTGAGATTCCATTCCCCCCCTCCATTAAAAGCGTCTTCTTATAATGTCATTCTTTTGTCTTTATTTCCCAGGTAGGGATATTAAGACAAAAGAAAGTCTCTTTGAAGAAATGCCTCTCCTCCCTTACTGATTCTCCTCGGAGGCTATCTGTAATTTACTCTTGCACTTTGGTAATTGGAGGATTTGTGCTTTATTTAATAATTCCTTTTGCACACACCCCTTTGAAAATAAAATGCAGAAGAGTTCATTCCACCACAGTACTTTTCCCTTTTTTTATCTTGCTGTGATGAGAAACAAAGAGGGAGTTAAAGGGAAAGCAGAACCAGCACAATCCAACCTGCCTCCAGTCAGCCAGCTTTTATGAAGATTTAAATCACTTTACATCGTTTTATTACTTTACATCGTTTCTCATAGTGCACACAAATAGTGTATGCCTGGAGCTGCATGTATCTGCGAATGGAAGGAGGAAAAAATCATGTTTGCACCATTTTTTGACACCTATAAACAAGAACTTGTTTTTGACATTGGTGGGGACATAAAATGGTCTTGAGGGGTTCCTCCGGAAGCTGAACTTCATCTAGAGCCTTTTATATATATATATAGATTTGGTGGCCAACACACTCATAAATGGACGTTTTATCTGTCAGTATTTACCTGAGACAATAATTACAAATAAACTAACACACCAATAATTGAAAAACAATGCTAATTAGGGCTATATGTGAAGGTTTGTTAATGTTACTGTGATGGAAACTTCTAAATCCCACATAGTTCAAGACCCTTCCTTGGCATTAAAGCTGCGGTCCGGAGTTTGAATCGCAGCATCTCCCAAAACACTGTTGGTCCCTCCCTCCCTCTGATTTCGCCCCTTTATTTGTGCACGCGCGCAGTACCTGACAGGAGTGCCCGGAGTGCTGCAGCATCTTGCCTGTTTTGCTGTTTTCCACTCTTCTACATTTAGTAAATAATAAAGGAATTACGTTAGAATTCTGTATTGAGTCTAACTTGTCCTAATACCAAAATAACATGAATCTGCTAGGACGAACTAGTAAAGTTTCAATATGTGATTACACTCGTGTATCCCTCTCGATGACGTTGTTTATCAAACTTAGGGCATTTACGCCTGTATATGTGTTACATTGTTTATTTATTTCTATCTAGAGTTCAGAATTGCATGACTCCTCTGACGAAGAGTATGTCCCAGACGCCCCAACATCTTCCTCCAGAGGTCGGGCATCTAAACGAAGCCGTCAGGCGGGCTATGGAGGCCGTGGTCGGGGAGCGACGCGAGCACCCCGAGCCAAAAAACGTCCTGCAGTCTCTTGGCCTGACAAACTGTGGGATCGGTAACTTTTCTGGAAGTTGCTGATCCCTGATGCTCTCTCCTCCACAAGTAAAACAAATGTGCGCGCGGTTGCGTAGTGCATAGCTCGCCCACCTCTGCATGGGCTTGCTTGCTGTGCGCGTAACCGTTGATTGACAGCATGACAAAGCTGAAGCTTGAACTTGATTGGTCGGCAGCAACCGGCGCTTTTTGGAATAACATGGGGGTCTATGAGAGGAAGGCGGAGCTCAGGAATAAATTTTCATATCGCGTCATACTAATATTATATTATAGCATCGAACTAGACTAACATATTTAAGCTTTGTTAAACAATGATACATAAATTGAAAACAAACGGAAACTCCGGACACAAGCTTTAATGAACACTGAGCTTTGCACACAGCAAAAACCTCCGTAAGAGAAACTGTAAAATAAAGAGGGTTTGCACAGAAACCCTTGGAGGTTGGATGCTATTTTGTTTACCAGCTAAGGAAAAAGTTTGACTTGCGTTCGATACTTACTGCTGTATAAAAAACTTCCTTCTTTCTTTACGCATTCCTTTCATCTCATTCGACTGTTTGAGTCCTTCTGCAACTGCTGAATTCAATTTTATAGCAAGACAAACTTCCTAATTTTTGGTTTTATTTAACAGAAACTTGCACTGTTGGCAGGATCGCTTGTGTAAGAGGAACATCTGGGACCAGCGCTGAGGGTCAAGAGGTGAAAAGTGGAAGCCCTGAAACTAGCAACCGCTCATGGAAAGGATCATGGAAGAACCAGTTGGCATCCAAACACCATCTTTCTGGTAAGTAAGAATTGCTCTTCTGGAAGATGCAAGGCCAGAAAAGGCAAAACCACCTGAAGTGTTGCCTGTTCATTAGTAGGGAGAACTTTTTAATATCTTTTAACCTCTTAGATAAGTCGGTTCATTTGTAAAATAGTTGTTTGATCAGCAGAAAAATAGCCTTCCGTTGCAGCCCTACAACAGAAATGATAGAGCCTTCACTCAAGCTTGTCAGCTAAACTTTGAGGCAGTTACTTTTTCCTTTTCAAAACAATGATCTGTAAATTTATAGTTACTTCTAAGCATAAAAAGCATGTATGTGAACTATATCCACGCTCTAAGAATACAAACAACTCATTGTCCACTGCCTTGCTCCTTTTGGAAGGTGCCAAAAATCATGTTTGTTCTCGTATGACTGAGTCTCCTGAGACTCTGAAGCTTCTTTCAGTCTCAACTGATGAGTGTGGATTGATCAAAGAAGCCTGAGAAGAGTTTGAACTCAAACAGGCCTCTAATTTCAATTCCCAATTCCTCCCATGATATTAGTCCATGCAGCAACAGATCTGAAAATGATTTGAAAGTGTTTTTGAACCCAAAAAATGGCTGGTTGTACCTTCAGACTCTCCCTGTTCAGAGTTTGCTTCAGTTTCTGCAAGACATCCAAACCTGGTTTCTCCTCATACTGAAAGCTTCTTAGAACTATTCTGTAAAGCTTCTCAGCTGATTTTTGAGTGTGTCGATTCACCAGACAAGTCATCTTTTTGGTTGCTGTTGTTGGTGAGGATCTGAATGGACTTAATCCCAAAGGGAGTCAGACGTTGCCACTGCTTTTTCAAAAACTCCTGAAAGTTTTCCTCAATTCTTCTATCTTGTAGGGTGGATCTGACCCACTCTGTTGTACTTCTTATTCCTGCAAAACTTTTGGTACATTTTTTCCAGGGACTTGTTATATTCCATTCCCCAATCCCTTTTAATGCCAAAAGAAACCTAAGCACAGTTTGTTCTTTTTTTTTTTAAACTTTTCTCACTGATCCATTCAATATCATGTCTACCACGATGGATAAAACCACTTTGATAGTGAGAAAGCACAAACTGTTTCCTTCCTCTGTCCACCTGGTTGGGCCAGTGATCGAGTGAACCTTCTGAACCTGCTGCTGCTGCTCAAAATTGACTGTTTGCTTAATGAGCCTATTGAAAGCCATCAAGGGACTGACTTGGCATGCAGTCTGAATGATCAAGTCAAGGCAGTTTGTGCCATGATGCATATACAAAGCCAGTGACCATCAAACTGTATGTTCACAAAACCACAAAATCTACCAGTGGATTTGAAAGACATATTATCTTTAAGAAATTGCCAAAAAGATCGTAATTACAACAACCCAGTACTGTCAAAACAAAAAGAATTTTTGGTTTTTCACCTTTCCAGCTAGTGTTTGAACTCCTCATGTGACATGCTGTTCGCTTTAACAAAAACAAGAACGGAGACAACTGTGGAAACAAATGAAACACTGAAGCAGTCAATTATCCATAGTATGTGAGTCACCATTTATTTTTTATGAATTGGTTGCACATATTGATTCCATTTATCTCCTTTTTTTTTTAAAATAAATAATCAAAGAACTTAAACTTTTTTCTTTCTTTTCTATGATGTATGGCATTTTAACTGTCATACTGCACAGAAGACTTTCTTTTAAAACTTCTAGCTAAGGTTATGGTTTTGCGGTAGAGGAGCAGAACTTTATATTGGAGTGAAAACGACATCAATAGCTTCAAGCAAACTCCTCTCAAGCAAGACCTTATACGAACCATAAAAACCTTCAGGTCATGTTACGCATACTGCATCTAAAACATTCTGGCTCTGTTCCTGAGACATCCTGTGTGCCATCCATACTGGCTGAGTGCTGCAAAACAGGTAAAAGGGGGATGGATAGCGCAATACTTCCGACAATACAATTTCCTAACAACTGCAAAATCTCATTTTACACTGGAGGAGAGGAATAGTCTTCACAATGGGATAGCTGAATAGAGGAACGGGCATCATCCTTGGCTTTGAATTTGAAAAGCCGAAATGGATTCCCATCTTGCATCTCACGGCCTCACAGTTCTGCCGAGCGAGGTTCTGTATCGAACCGACAATAATTTGCAGGCAGTGCAGAGCGTCTTCTTGTTATTTTGTCCAGCACTCATACTCTCTAATAAAGGCGAAAATGGCAAACAGAAATCTTTTTAAAAAATGATGACTAAGATGATTACAGATGCATGTGATACATTAGTGGTGCGGGCTGGATAAATAACTATAACTACGTGAGCAAAAGTAATTCAACTACATTTCTTCTTTTCGGTTCTTCTCACTGGCAGGTGTAACAGGAGGTGAAATGGGCACTAATGAGAGGCTTCTGCAGCTGCACCCAGTTCCACTATGATTAAAAAACAGAGCCAGGCAGGCTTCATAGATCTGATTTAAAGAGTATATGCATGTTTCTGTCCTTGTATGTGCACAATCTATACATCTATCTGGCCTCTGGTGAGCAGGGTGTTACACTCTGTCCCTTACAAAAGTGTCCAATTCTTGCCCAGTTGACAATAATACTATGGCTCTGATGGTGCTAAGAGCAGGTATAGATCACATCATGGAATTGGTAGAACTGCATCGACATAATTGCTGCTCGATGAGCTTGTCAGGTATTTGCTTTGCTGAACTCACAGAAATCCAGACTCGGTAATCAGCTTTCTGATCACTATTTTTCTGTCATCTCATGCTGATGAAAACCTTCAGAGAACCTGCGTAATATGCATTTTGTAATGGCAGTATATCATTCCACATCACAGCATGATGATGATGATTATAGATTAGACATCGTACAAGAAGCAGATTCAGCTGAGCAAGATGACGGGTGAAAAATAAGATTTTTAGAGACACAAACTCTCTTCTCGCGACTGGGCTGAGGCAGGCAAAAGCCATTACTGATTTCTTTATTAAATCAATATGAGGAGAAGCTGCGTATGAAGAGAAGCAGACAAGATAGACAGATAAAACAACTTCCAGAACTCTATGTGGAGCGAAAAGAATGAAAAGCAGTTCAATCCCTGAAGTACTGTACGTCCCTGTTGACCAGGTCACAGCAAACGGCGGTTGAGCAAACTGTCAGTAACATAATTAGCTTTGTTGCTAATGAGACAACAAGTTCGCAAAGGGTTCTCTCTGGGTGCTCCAACTTCTTCTATCTAGCAATCTATCTATTCATCTGTCCATCCATGTGCAAAAAAATAAACAAAATATCAGCTTCTGTGCCATCATCATTCGTTACTGTTCTATAAATCATCTGGTTCCATCGCTGACACTAAGACCATCACTGAAAGCAACATATACCCTCTACAACTATACATGTGATTAGCTGGAAGAGCCTACTTATGTGGGACAAAGACCACAAGAAGCCATAAACATTTGCATAAAACCAACACTGCAGCAAAATAGAACACAAATAATAAATATTCTCACGAGCACAGATTCCTGTAAATAATTTAGCAGTACATATACAGTATTTAGCTCATTTTGTGCCCAGGTGTGTACTTTTGTTTTATCGTGCTGTCGATAGTTGCACAGAGCTGTAAAATCAGCACTATTGCCCAAGGCAAATTTCCCATAGGGGACAATAAGTATGTTTTAATCTTACTTAATAACACATATAGTTAAGACAATTATGGAAATCAGCATTGATTCTGTGCTTGAACTGGTTCACATCCGTTTGTCTTAGTGGCTTACGTCACAGCTGCCTTTGTGTTCTGTATTATGCATCTGTGGCTGAAAACAACATCATCAGCACAGGACAAATGTCCAGAGTGCTGACTATGTTTTGTAAATTAATTAATTATTGATTGAAAATGCTGCATTAATTTAGAACACTATTCAAATGTACTACACCCACCCTAACAGTGGATGCAAATTGAGGACTGGCCTTACGTTTGTATTGCTACTGATCAGTTAAAAATCGCCTCAATCAACCCTGACCTCGATTGGACTGACACCAGAACATCTCCAATTTACACCAGATCCTGTAAAAATGAGAAGCCATTTGTGATTCTGCTGCGATCAAGAGTTGCGTAACAAAAATGTAGGGACTTCACAACTGAACTGCAGTCTGTATTTAGACAGAGTGGAGAGGAGACAAATGTGGAAGCAAATAAAAAACAGAAGAAGTAAAATATCTTTAGCATGTAGAGCCAGTTAGTCTTCTATCATCTATTGTTCTGCTGCTCATAACATTTGTGGGCACTTGGAAAAAACATTGCACGTTTCCTTTTTAAAAAAAAAAACTCTTGGGGGCCGAAAACTAAGAATATTCAAATTTAATTACATTTAATTAAATTATTTATGTATTTATTTTTGCAATTTTTGGCATCACCACTTTATTACAATGCTTGTTACAGACACTATCCTCTCTTCTAGCCCTGGCTGTGCTGTTTCCACAGAGGGGAAAGACTTGAACAATGAATCCGCATGGAGTAAAAATGTAAGAGGAGCAATAAACGTTCAGAAACTGCTTGCACTCTGAAAAGTTATTCTAGGGTAATTTTCCCACCAGTTAATTAAATGCATGGCTGGGATTTTATTTTTTTTTTAAAGAATAAAAAAAACAGTATTGTGATGAACTGGGCTGATTCAGTCATGGAAAAAACAATATTAGACCACCCTTGTTTTCTTCAATTTCTTGTTCATTTGAATGCCTGGTACTACTAAAGATCTTGAATAAGCCCCTAGTCTTGAATACAGTGAAACATCCCATCATACACACCTCTTCCAGGTATCACTGCTCTCAGGCTGACAGTGCCTGATAATGCTGCACCAAACACTGTTATACTGAACCTATAATCAAAGTAAAAGCATCAGGTATCACCGTCATGTAACTGCCATGTTGTCCTTTATGAAGAGAGCTTTCTGAAGTTCTTCCACCGAGCAGAACAGCGACAGTACAGAACTCCCGTGCGGCTGCGAAGATCTGGACAGCTGTAATTATACTGAAAATTGTGTTCATCACAGGGTATAATGTTCCAACTTTTTGTCACACTGCCAATCCTAGCCTCCTCTCACAATGCCTCCACTACCTGAACCTTTCTTCTTTGTTGTAGCTCCCTCATAAAGACGTTTCTATTTTAGTTCACTTGTGCTTCTGTGTTTTTCAAGTTTCTCAGTAGAAAAATGTATGAACTAAGATAGATACTACCTGTGTTTTACTGTGTGAAATCTCATACAAAGTCATGCAAAAACATCTCCATTCTCACACAAATGAATATGCATATTATCCTTGGCAATAAGCTGCTAGTTTTAACCATCTTTCCCTAATTTTATACAAATTTCAACATCCACGTTTCAGCATTTACAGACTTATCTGAAACCGTTTGAACAGCATTTTCAGTATAAATGTAAAGAGAACTCCTGCTAACCTTCATATCAAAAGCTGGACGAATAAAATTAAGAATGATTGGTGTGCTTCGGCACATTGTTTCTTTAAAGGTACTTTGTGCCAGTTTTTGCCTACTAGCAGAAGTGGATCTGTGTTTCGACTGTATGATTCACAAGCGTCACAATCGAGTTTCACGCTGCTCTGCTGATCTACAATTGATGTCAGTAACACACAAAGACAAGCAGGAACGTGCTCGTAAAAAGGCAGTGAAGAACACAACTGCAAGCTGCTAAGCATGGATGTAAACGGCGCAAAATAAAATACTCAGAAGATAAGTTTTCTAAATAGAAAAAGGGGAAAATGTGTTTTAGCGTCATGTTTCGGTACCCTGTCTCATGCGGTTCTGAAAAAGAAGATAAGTGCAAAATTTACATTTTACTTGTGTTAAATGTGTGCCAATAAGTCCTGAAGTAAATTAAAATAAATAGTAAAATAGTTATCTTTTAGGTCTGTTTGCTGCTTTTAAAGAGCTTAACTACAATGATTGTGCATTAGGCTCTAAATGTTTCCCAAACACACACGACATAGGCTACGTTCACACTGCAGGCTCAAGTGACCCAAATCTGATTTTTTTTTTTTTTTTTTGCCCCTATGCGACCTGTATCTGATCTTTTCATGACAGTCTGAACGGCACAGATCCGATTTTTTTCAAATGTGACCCAGGCCACTTAGATATGTGGTCCTAATTCCGATAGGCATCGTATCTTTTGCCATGCAGCTTCAGTCTGAACGGCCAGGTCACATTTATCCGACCTATACGTCATTGGTACATGACAAATGTCACTATTCTGCGTCTTCTGGCTGCCGAAGACATGTGTCTTGCCATGAGAGTGTTAAAAAGAGGCGCTCACATATGTACATAAAGGTTGCCCTTGTCATTCGAAAATTCTGAATGAAGTCCGCATCTGTGAAGCCTCTCACATCACTATCCCACCACACCTGGCTGCGACTCTGCACCCACACAGTTCTCTGGACTGACGTTGCTGCCACTGCCCCACAAAACGCCAGGGCCAAAATCCTGGCTCTCTTCTTTCTTGACCTTCTCCTTAAAACGATTAAGTTATAAATATGCTGGCTCCGGCTGGACAACAACTTTAAAATGGCCAGACACGCTCTACTGTTAGCGTCCATGTTTTCTTCCGTAAACACGGAACACGCTCTCTGCGTGTCGTTGTTGTGTCCTCTTCTGCACATGCAGGACGCTTTTGGGTCGTGTGAGGTTCACACAGGAGATCACATACAAGTCGCATTTAATTGGAAATGTGAACGAACTCGCAAAAAAAATCGGATTTCACAAAAAAATCGGAATTGAGCATTAAGCCTTAACCCAAAGCCTGCCGCTCGATACTGTGCCTGAACACCTCCTGTGGAGAATCACAAGGAACACTGGTGCTGCTGCACTCCTGTCATCAGGCTGCTCACTCTAAGCCCTATGGAAATTATTTAAGACTTAAAGAGCCCATATTATGCACCTCTACTGGTTCATAATTAGATTTTTGAGGTCCATGAGATCATGTTTTAACGTCCAAAAACACATTATTTTTCTCATCCTGTAGATTGCTATAGATACTTTTCTATCTAAAATGCTGCATTTTAGCTCCTGTCTCTTTAAGGCTCTCTTGTAATAAGCAAAGGCTGCTCTGATTGGTCAGCTGGCCAACCAAAACCAGGTAATGTTGCTTCATAACCCCTATGGGTATAAGCAGAAAGACATAGTCCAAGTAGAAGCAGCTCTAGTGGCGGGAAAAAATGACAGACAGTGGGGTAACATGTTACCTATATTACACGTGTTACATGGTTACATTGGTAACTAATGGGGAAAAATGAACTTTAAACCAGGTGTTTCATGCAGTTTTGTGTTTATTGTTGAAAAACTTCCGATGGTGCTATGACTCCGGGCTTTGCAAGTTAGCAGACTTTTAACAAAAAAGCAGCTATAAAGCACGTTTTAAGGAAAGAAAGAACCAAAATGCAGAAAATGAGCCCTTGGAAAGGTACAAATACACATATAATACAATACAAACTTAACTTCTGATTGTTTACAAGAAAACTACACAAGCTAACTTTAAGCAAGTTGATATTACTGCCAAATAAATCCACTAAATTATGTTTTACCCTCAAAATGACAGTGCAGCATTACCTTTAAGTTCTCCTCTGTGTGCTGATTCAATAACTAATTTCTGTGTATCAAAGTGGCATATTTAGATTTTTATATTTTAAATTCCATGAAAAAATTCCCTTCCTAATTCTTTTCCACAGCACCATTCCACTTGGTTTACACTGACATGACAGTACGAAAACACATTCCACAAAAACGCTGTTCAACATATAAGTGTCATTTTCACTGTGGCCAGATCACCTTGGCCTTTTGTTAATGACAGATAGGATCGGGCTTTTGCCTAGTCGTGCTCATCTGCATCTCGGTGTTCTGTATCTGTGTCCTGAGTGGAGGTGGATGAGGTCTGTGTTCAGCGGGTGCATTATGTCCTGTTCTATTATGACTGCAATTTGTGTAATGGCCCTGTTGTTTAATTCTGTGAGGTTCAGTGTGGGAAGACTAATTATTTTGGCGGCTGTGGTGGTTTGGTTTTGTTTGTAAAAGTGAGCATGTTATAGAAGCAGATGGAGCAGTACAGGAGGACAGACTGGATGATGCTTACATACAGCAACAGAAGGGGATGGAGGCAACATGAAGTCCTAGTAATTTACAAATGTCTGATGAGAGTCTCTGGTGGCTTCTCTTTTGGACGGTGATCTGCTCAAAGGTGACTCTATCGTCTAGTGTTTTCCCAAGGTATTAATCCATACACACGTGGACAAAATTGTTGGTACCCCTCAGTTAAAGAAGGAAAAACCCACAATTCTCACTGAAATCACTTGAAACTCACAAAAGTAACAATAAATAAAAATTTATTGTAAATTAAATAATCAAAATCAGCCATCACTTTTGAATTGTTGATTAACATAATTATTTAAAAAAACAAACTAATGAAATAGGGCTGGACAAAATGATGGTACCCATAACTTAATATTTTGTTGCACAACCTTTTGAGGCAATCACGACAATTAAACGATTTCTGTATTTGTCAATGAGCGTTCTGCAGCTGTCAACAGGTATTTTGGCCCACTCCTCATGAGCAAACAGCTCCAGTTGTCTCAGGTTTGATGGGTGTCTTCTCCAAATGGCATGTTTCAGCTCCTTCCACATATGTTCAATGGGATTCAGATCTGGGCTCATAGAAGGCCACTTTAGAATAGTCCAACGCTTTTCTCTCAGCCATTCTTGGGTGTTTTTGGCTGTGTGTTTTGGATCGTTGTCCTGTTGGAAGACCCATGACCTGCGACTGAGACCAAGCTTTCTGACACTAGGCAGCACATTTCTCTCCAGAATGCCTTGATAGTCTTCAGATTTCATCGTACCTTGCACACTTTCAAGACACCCTGTGCCAGATGCAGCAAAGCAGCCCCAAAACATTACTGAGCCTCCTCCATGTTTCACCGTAGGGACAGTGTTCTTTTCTTCGTATGCTTGGTTTTTGAGTCTATGAACATAGAGTTGATGTGCCTTACCAAAAAGCTCCAGTTTGGTCTCATCTGTCCAAAGGACATTCTCCCAGAAGCTTTGTGGCTTGTCAACATGCATTTTTGCAAATTCCAGTCTGGCTTTTTTATGAGTTTTTTTCAGCAGTGGTGTCCTCCTTGGTCGTCTCCCATGAAGTCCACTTTGGCTCAAACAACCACGAATGGTGCGATCTGACACTGATGTACCTTGGCCTTGGAGTTCACCTTTAATTTCTTTGGAGGTTGCTCTGGGCTCTTTGGATACAATTCGAACGATCCGTCTCTTCAATTTGTCATCAATTTTCCTCTTGCGGCCACGTCCAGGGAGGTTGGCTACTGTCCCGTGGGTCTTGAACTTCTGAATAATATGAGCCACTGTTGTCACAGGAACTTCAAGCTGTTTAGAGATGGTCTTATAGCCTTTACCTTTAAGATGTTTGTCTATAATTTTTTTTCAGATGTCCTGGGACAATTCTCTCCTTCGCTTTCTGTTGTCCATGTTCAGTGTGGTACACACCTTTTCACCAAACAGCAGGGTGACTACTTGTCTCCCTTTAAATAGGCAGACTGACTGATTATGAGTTTGGAAACACCTGTGATGTCAATTAAATGACACACCTGAGTTAATCATGTCACTCTGGTCAAATAGTTTTCAATCTTTTATAGAGGTACCATCATTTTTGTCCAGGCCTGTTTCATTAGTTTGTTTTTTTTAAATAATTATGTTAATCAACAATTCAAAAGTAATGGCTGTTTTTGATTATTTAATTTTCAATAAATTTTTATTTATTGTTACTTTTGTGAGTTTCAAGTGATTTCAGTGAGAATTGTGGGTTTTTCCTTCTTTAACTGAGGGGTACCAACAATTTTGTCCACGTGTGTACATGTTGGAAGAATAATGATACAGAAAGTCACACTCTTCAAGCTGACAGGTTTGATTTCTTGGGGTTGTTACGACTGAAACATGGGAAGTGTGAATCTACATTCTGGACACCGTCATCTGCAATATTAAAGTGGAAATACCCAAATTGTGTGATTTCTAGCATCTGAAAATCCCAATTTTGACATGTTAACAATGCAAGGTAAAACTATTTTTGCTGGTATAAGTCTTTAAGATAGATATGCAAATAATACAAGATGAGTTAATGGTAATGAACAGCATAAATGGTTGTGGGGCCGTTCTGTGTTTCCAGTTCAGACTCTGGTTACATACTGAAATCCTCCTTCACAGCAGCGTGTTAAATACTGAACTTTAACCAGTCTGAGCATGTCAGCGGCGGGGCTTTCTACTCTGAGGTCTCTGCAGTGTGTCAGGCTGCGGGCAGGGTGGTTCAGACTTTGTGGTGTCAATGGTCTCCTGCTGCACGGCTACATAATGAGTCCCACTGTGTATTTCCCTCTTTACATCTCAAACCATGGCTGTAGGGCTGATGATGCTATTTTTTTTTTTATTATGTTCTTGTTCATTTTTCAGCAGGAAGTGAGTGGAAAAACAAGAACAGTATGGTAATGTGTTCACTTAACCTTTGAACGCCTAAAAGTAGCTTCTGGTTTGAGAGATTGTGTCTCTGTCTCATCTGCTCTGCTTTTTGTGTGCAAGTTTACAAGTACAATGGAGGAAACACCAGAAAATTAGCAGGTTATTTGCTGTTTGTTGTCTGTATATCATAGTTTTTTAATCTCTGAGCCAATCTGATCAGTTAAGATTTGTGTCTTTTTCCCCCAATGATTATTGCCTTTTGCCACAATGCACTGAGTGGGCTCCCCGGCTATATGTACTCAAGTCACGTTGCATTTCAGCAGCAACATGTTTATCACAGCAATCCCGGTTAATTCTGGTGGACTCTGGTGTGTGGCAGCCAGTCCATTAGGTGTTACAGGACACTGGTCGACTCTCGGCACCCTACGCTGCCTGTCCAATCCCCTAAATCCTTTGGAGAGCTTTGTGCTATCGGTTGTGCCAGTTGAGAGTGAAAATACTGTGGCTAATACCGCAGCACTGTAGCACCTAATATCCCTGTGTGAGGCAGGCATGGGTGATTTATTATTATCTAACGACGAATTTTACTATTGAGGCCAAGGTCAGTGGATCAAATGGGATTTGCGCTCAGTAAAATGTCAGCGTGATCCAGCAGCTGAACCCAATCCTTCGGTGTGATGATACAAGTGTACACGGGCCGCAGGAATACGAGCGTGTTCGCTCTCATTGAGCACAAATACACTACAGTTATGAAAGCTCGTATTAGCTGGATTATCATGGACTTTTCACTGGAAAACGACAACAAATACCTGCTGAAAACCTTGGTACCCAAAAATCCATCAGTGGGTTTCAAAGACTTTTTCTTTGTTAAAAAAGAATCCCCTAAAAAACACAACTTAACGAAACCAGAGACTGTAAGCACAGAAAGCTAAACTTTAAAATAGACCTTAATAGTTATGTCAATGATTAATCACTAACTGATTAATGCCATATTTAATAACATATTTGTAAAAATTTAGCTGATTGAAAACATATTAACTGATAAGGCAGAAGACAAAGGACCTCCATGTTCAGAAAATGTTTTTGTAGTTTAGCTGGATCAAGTAGGTGTAAATGTGAGTGTGATCGTTTGTGTCTATGTGTAGCCCTGTGATAGACTGGTGACCTGTCCAGGGTGTCCTCTGCCTTCACCCTAAGTCAGCTGGGATAGACTCCAGCCTCCATGTGACCCTAATTACGATTAAGCAGTCTATAGATAATGAATAGATGGATAAACAGTTTGCACCAGATCCTTTAAAAACAAAATAATGTCGTGCTCCTTGGTACATCTGAAAAGCCATGAATGACTCAGCTGTGACCAGCAGTCATGCAACAATAATTTTGGGTCGTTGTCATACGATAAGAAAGACTGAGAGAAAACTATAACATTCATACATCAAAAAATGCAGCATAGCTCAGAAAACAGTATACAGAAGTGCAAGTTGTTTTATGGTATATTCTACATGCTGAAACATTTTTCTCGAGTAATTGTGCAGAGTATGAAAAATGCAGAATTTCTAGACATAAAAATGTTGCTAGGCTAAGTCCAATCAGCTTTCAATAGCATGGGTCGTCCATTTTTGCCCTGTGGGTACTTAGAAATATGTTTTACGGCTTACTCCAATTGTTGTAAAAACAAATAATCAAAGAAATTGAACTTTCATTTTGTCTGTTGATATTATTTATGGCATTATCATTGTCATACTGTGCAGAAGACATTTCTGAGTTCTCTCTTCTTGTAGCTATTCTATTTCTTGTAGCACTATAGCTACAAGAAGCTCTTGTAACTTCTTGTAGCTATAGCTGTGCTGTTTCCAAACAGATTTCAACATCCCCTTTCAGCATTTGAAGGACTTTATATTGCAGAGAAAAATGAGCCAGAGTGAGTAGGAATGTAACAGGACCTGAAAAAAAAAGCTTAGAGTTCAGAGGGTTAGCTTCAGTTACTTAACTCACCAAATTCATATATCTACAGACTTGTATCTGTATGTGTTATAGTGTCCTTGATGGTGTAAACTCCTTCAGTTGAAGACCCATTCAACAAACTCAAGGTGACACACATTTTCCTACGTTACCAGGGTCAAACCTATCAGTGAACATCATAAAACTACTGTCCATTCTGAACAAATAAAAGCGTTCATAATTTCTTCCACTTCAACACATTCTCACAGTAAATTATCATAGCTATGTTGGTCCACATCGTAAAATCATCTTAATTTCACAATAAAAGCCATCAAATTGAGAGATACTCGTGTTTATTTTAGGGGACATATATACATTTGGATTTATTTACATTGTAAGTTCTCACTGAAGGTGTCAAACCTGAATGAACACATATTTAATTATGTAGTCAACAAAAAGTGTGAAATAAATCAAAACATGTTTTATATATTCGATTCTTAAAAATAGCCACCCTTTGCTTTGATTACTGCTTTGCACACTCTGCATTCTCTCGATGAGCTTCATTAGGTAGTCAGTTGAAACGTCTAGAGAACCGTGACTTGTACTGAACAGAAGTCCACATTTGGAGGTCGAAGGCGCAGATGGTGGCATAAATCGGTGAAATTTAATCTTGAAGACTTAAATTTGAGACTCATCTTGGATAGTTTTATAGCATTAGTCTTTCACTTCTCACTGTTGCTTTGACTTTTGCTTTTACTTGCTGATTTCCACTCCTTGTTTACTAGCATTTTCAGTCAATGTTTGGGTTAAGTTTAAGCACCAAAACTATTTAGGTGAGTCATGGTTTGGGTTGGAACACTCTGACGGTACGTGAAGTTAGGGTGACGGTTAGGATTAGGATTAGGCTTACCTGGTTAGTGTTAGAGGGGTGTTATTGAGATTACTTTCTGGTTATCGCAGATCAGAATAAATAAAAATTAACCTTCTGGCAAACTAGAGGGTAGAGAAGATCCCTATGGACCAATATGTTTGGGAATAATGGCCCTTATAATGTTCTAATGAAGTCCTAATCGGTGGTTTTGTTTTCGTTGTAAACCCACTTGGTTAGTTGTAGGTTCAATACATGGTTTGGGGTTTAAATAAAACCTGTTGAAACACTAAACCTCAAGCTCTTTTTTTCTTTCCTGTTACGCTGCCACAAGAATTGCTCCGAAAAAGCAAAACACCTCACAATTTACGACCTTTATGGTAAAATAATGCATTTAATTGCAATGTTGAGTCTACTTAGGTTACTTTGGAAATGTCATCCGTAATTGTTTTCACTAGGATGCACTCTGGCAATGTTAACTTGATGTAACTATTTTATCTTGTTTTTGTGCATGTTTACACTGTAATATATTTGTTGAAGTAGATTTTTGATTTGACATTTATCTTCTTGTAAAGCACTTGGTAACTTTGCTTTTAAAAAGTGCAACACAAATTGAATTATTGATAATATTCTGGTTGTTTTGTGCTATGAGCCAACGTAGCTATTTCATGTATTGTCCTTCTTACCTCGTACTCCACATACTCCTCCTCCTCCACCTCGTAGGAAACAGTTTGGATCTTAATGTGTTCTCCATCCTCCAGCAACTTGGCCTGAGGATCCTCTGTGCCGGGCGTCTCAGCTCCGGCTGTGTTGGACACCTCCTTGGCCTTCTTCTCTGTGAAAGTGGTCTCGCAGCACTCGCTTTTGTATTCCTTCGCCTTGATGCTGCCACTGTCCTCCTTGTACAGGATGAAGTTGGGCCTGTAGAAGGCCTCCACCGCCAGATGCAGCGAGGTGGCATCCAAAAACTGCTGGGATTTCATCTTCCCGTTGGTGTTGTAGCCTCCTCCGCTCACCACGTTGCCATTGCTCACTTTCCCTCCTCCTATTCCTCCGCCTTCACCCCCACCACCACCTCCTCCAGCAAAGTAGTTAATAATGTTTTCCTGGTACTGATTATTTGGGAATTCTCCCCCGTAACCATTGACCATGTGCTTACTGTTTTTGTCCAGCAATGGGTTCTGGAGTTCACTAAGATTCTCCATAACAACAGGGGTCAAAAGTTGAGTGGAAAGAGCTTCTCAGGGATCGCGAAGAGAGGGAAGAGTGACGTTTGAAACCTCAGTGGGTGCGTTTACTTCGGAGAAGGCGTGAATGGCATTTAAGCACTCTGAGATCTGCAGAGGAAGCAAACACAAACAGGGAGATGGAGAGGTTTTAGCGTCAGTGTAAAACTTGGAGGGAAAATTTTCCTTGACATCTACCCGCAGGTAACAGTTTACCCAACATTTGCTCTCATCAGATCAAAGTTGAGCTGTCGTTCCGGCAGCAGCAAACAACTTATACAGAACGCCGCTTGTCAGAAGCTGCACCCTGCAGACGACTCAATTAAGTTTCATTTGCTGCTGCGCTCCAGACGCATAAAGTAACATTCCCATTCACAAACGCACACCAAAGTACGAACAGCGGTACATCATAACATCTCCAGCTACTTAAAATATCTAAGCACACCATCTTTCGTCTTCTTACTGTGTTAATTTGATTGTTATCGCCACATTGTTTGGGTCTTATTAGGTGTCATCAAGGTGTCACTGTCTGATATGCATCAGTTCAGGTCTTCTGCACCTATAAAGCTCAGAGGGATGTAAAATTCCACACCTGTATAAATCTACAGCTGATACTTAGACTGAAATTACTTTGACACAGGTTGTAAATGTTCTTTATTGTGGGAATATATTACAGAATAGGTTGAAGGTGGGCATAAAAGCAGCAAGTAGAACTTGAAAAATAGTCTTTCTTTCTCCGTTAAAATGTAGCTGCCCAGTCTCAGGGTAATCTCGCTACACATCACTGTATGGATATGACTGCAGTGCATAAATATCTAGATATTAACATATCTATGCAATGATGAGTTTGTGAGTAATTCAAACAACAGTCATGGATGTACAGATGATGATGCTGGATGATTAAAATGCATGTAAATTCCAAATTATTTTACACCTCATCACAAGCGACTAGCATTGTGGGAAAGGTCAAGTCGCGCAGCTTAATTTGATTCGTCCTGCATCTCGCAGAAACAAATACTTCCAGAGCAATTTAGCAGAGAAGAATGAATGCGCAGAGTGCATCTGTCGGCTCTAAGGGTTAACTTAGACGACCAAGTCTGCCTCAATATCTGCTTATTAAAAGCTGACATGTTGCTATAATATTTTTGTGGGTTCAAGAAAAAAAACTGTAAGCTAACACGAAAAGTATGAAAGTACCAAAAGCTACACTTTGGCGACTGGCCACTCTCTCCAAAAGCGGATCAACTCCATGGACCTCCATATTAAAAATGTCCAACTTTACAGCAAGAATAAATGTGTTTACAGCCTAGTACAAAAAATGTTTTGGGCTCTGTAGCTATTTGCCTATTTTTAACAACTGTACAAGGGCTGAACTTCAACATAACTCATCTGTATCAATTTTATTTATTCTTAAAGGTATGCACACTTCACCTCTTTGCTTCTTTTCATGTTGTGTAATGAAAAATTGCTTTAATTGTTGAATTTTGAGACAAAAGACTCGGCTGTTGTTCAAAACAGAACAATATGTGTAACAGCTATGACAATATATTCATTTTTGTTAGTTAAATCCTGTGGTCAGTTTTCCATATCATATAAGAAATACTGAGTCCAACCTTCCAGAGACAAAAAAAAAAAAGCATTCTAGGGATGGAAACATATCTCCCATAGTGGACCTCAAGCGTTTTTCTCTGACCTCTTTTCTTGGAAGTTTATGTAACCTTCACACAAACATGCTGAGCTTGTAGAAAGTCACTCCACTAACATGAAGTAGTTATCCTAGCAACAAAAATATGCAGAAACTGATCATGCAATGGAAGGTAACATAAATAAATGATAAAAAGGAGTCGGGTACTAACAAGATAGTGATGGCTGGAGCTGCCACACTGCTGAAACCTATGGGTGATGTGACATCTTTATATAGTCAGTGATGGTGACAGATCATTTGTTAATAAACATAATAGTACATAACTTTATTTGCATTTCATCTTTCAAAACTGGAGTTACAAGGTGCTTAACAAAAAAAGCGGCAATAAAACATTAAAGAAGAATTGCCAAAAGCATCCTAAAACTTGATATAAATACAAAATGCCTCACTTCACTGAACCTTCAAAACCTGACGGCTGCATATTTATTTTTTCATCTTAGCTTGAATCCAATGTTACTTTAATATTCTATCCTTGCTTTTTGCTTTTTGCTTTTTTAAAAAAATATCTTTGTCAGAACATGATATCAGGTTTTAGGTGATATTTTAGATTTTCTCAAACAGTAAATCCTCTTTCTTTTTTGGCTCTACTCAGGACTAAACCACTTAATGAACAGCTATACTCATTACTCCATCAAGGAGGTGGAACCACGGTGGAGTAATGTGATGGTCGGCGTTGGTTTGTCTGTCTCTCTGTTAGCAACACTACTCAAAAATCAGTGAATTTGAATGAAATTTTTAGGGAAGGTTAGAAATGACGTCAGGCCCAACTGATTAGATTTTTGCAGTGATGCGGCTTATAGTCTGGATCCATAAATTTAACAATTTCAGCTGTCAGAAATGGTGTGACTCAGCAGCCTTGGTCGAGTACTGCGCTCTCTGAGTGCTTTTCTAAGTTATCCTTTTTAATTGGCAAATGGTGTCTAACTAAAGAAAGAACTGACTGATCTGAACATTTGGACCCAAAAAGGATGCCAACTAACCAGTATGTCTGATGAAGTTAAAACTGTCAATGATTTTGCAATTTCATTCTGTTCTCTTTGTGTAATAGTCACACTTTTTCTCATGTGACAACGCTCCATTTAAATATATAACAGTAACTACTGAACTGAACCCTGACTTTAAAAAATTACATCAAAATACCAAAATTTGCAATTGCATGTTTTTCCCAAACAATCCACTGCCAAACAGGTGACAGAAAATTTACTATTTTTTAAAAATAAATTTTACATTTTCAATTAATAATTGATTACTTTATGATTTCACATGCTGGAGATTCAGCCCTAACCCAGCCTGATTCAATAAAATTGTGCTAGTTGGAAGTCATTAAGAATTGCAAAAGACTTGCTCATGGTATCCCCTTGTTAGCTAAATCCCCATAATGCACTGCTTGCTACAACAAAAACGGACACCTCCAGCTAATCTCCAGTACTGCTGTACCACGTTCCCAAACATAAACATAAACGGTTACATAAATGTCCCATAAGTAAGCTGATTCTTATTACTAGCATTATAAAGCTCCATATTACAGTGGAATGATAGTATTTGCTCTGTGCTACCAGAGAGGTCAAGGTGTGTCATAGACCAAATATTGATTTATAGGCCTCGATCAGCTGTAAAGTGACACAAATCCTTTACCTTCAAAAGCATCCAAACCCAATTCTAGGCTTCTTTCCCTTTAAGCTATTTCCTCCCCGCAGAAATAAGCCCGAGTTTTCTGCTCTTCAGCTGTCACCCTTTACCTTTGTCTGATTAATCTGCGTTTAAAATAGAAATGCCAAAAGCAGATTATTTCTCGGGGTTGTGACCTCAATCGTGTACCGCTGGCGTACTGCTGTATCTCTGGATGCTTGAAGGTAATGTATTTTCAGCTGAAGACAACGAGATTACACATAATGTAAAATGGCATTGTGGTGATGGGATAAGGATAATAGATTGTTGGTTCACAGGTTAATCACTTGGACACTAATCACCTCATAGACAATCCCTACATTTTGTTTGTATGTTGATTAATTGTAGTCAGAAACCTCAGCTGATCTATATCGAATTTTTTTTCTCTTTACTTTAGGCTGATATATTCAGTGCTATGCTTTGATATAATCATCCCGGACATGGTACATGACTTTACAATAGTTGCTCAGGAGAAGAAATGAAAATATTCAGAATTTTTCTTCCTAATTTCTAACAATTTATTCAGCTGCAAACTGTAGGCAAACTTTGAGTCGATGCTCACACTGGACCAGACATGGAGTACAAAGCAGGTGGACTTAATCCGTGTCCTGAGGGGACCAGAGCTCCAGACTAACACTAGTTGCACTGGTGCATCCAAGTTTTCCTTTAGACACCAAATGTACCAAAAATGTTCACTGCTTCACTGACAGGAAGTCAAGAAATTCTAAACATTGCCTTATTTGTCAGTAATCCTTTAACACATATAGTAAACAAGAAAAGCACCAGAGAGCGCAGTACGCCACCGAGGCTGCTTAGTCATATGATTTACGACAGACAAGTCCCGATAAGTCCACAGCAGTCGATCTGTAGTAGGATTGCAATCACGTGATGTTCACTTGTTGTCATAGTTACAGTGACGCAATGCCGCTATCTCGCAATGATACAGAAATCTTACAAATCCATGGATCCAGACTATAGGCCACATGACTGCCCTGTCCATGTGTCATTTCTGATCTTCCCTAAAAATTTCATCCAAATCCGTTAGTCCATTTGAGTAATGTTGTGAACAGACAGATAAACAGATAGACAAACGCATGCCGATTGTCACATAACTCCGCCGCGTTCCTTGGAAAAAACATGCAGATTAATGTTTTTCTCTTTGTCATAAGAATAATCTGGACTTAAAAGTCAGCAAAATGTCGAATTATTGTCATATCTGACTTCTCGCTGCTTTGGTTTACCGCTGCCTGCTGGGGAAATGCTTCATTGAGGATTTCTGCTCTATTGTCCAAGTTGATTCAACTGTTTGCTTTCAGTAGTCCTGCAGCAAAAGCTCTGTTTCCAGCTATGCTTTAGCCAAATTCTGTACAGTAAAAGGAAGCATTACATTGGCTGTTTCTATCATATCTCAGGTTAGTGGTGTGGAATGGCCAATGCGCATGCAGACACTCGTAGTTTAGAGGAAGACAGTGTAACCCAGGTTGCTTTACACAGGTACAATTTACAGATGTCCCCTAAATGCCTCACATGCATCATGAGAAGCAATGGTTTACTAACGTTCCCTAAATCCCTTGAATGGATTGCGACTTGTTGGCTGTTTACAGAGAAGCCTCTAGTCTCCACACGGTTACATCAGCACAGACAGCCCAGTGACCAAAAATGATTTTGAAAACTGTGAAATAAGATGTTCTAATGTCAGATTTACCTCAGATGAAACAATGATTTTATCTACCTTGTTCACCCAGAGACACGGAGACAAATCTGCTTCATGCCAGGTGTAACCATTGAAAATGTTCACTGGTGCTTCACAGATTTTTGATCACACTAAAGCCCTCAGGACACTAATTGACAATCACCTAATCGCTCTTTTTGTTGTCATTTCTTCTCTTTATTAAATTATTCACCAAGGCTCTGTTCTACAAAGGCTCCCTTGTTTCAGTCTTTATTTTACAGTACAATCATCACTTCCTTTTTTAGATTCCCTGACTCCCTTCCCTTACTAACTTTTTGTGTTGCACTTTCCTCCCTTTCGCTTCCTCATTTTCCCCTGCAGTAGGGTTTTTGTTTGTTATACTTTTCATGTTTTCTGCCCTATGAATAAAATACAAGCACTGAGCTCCCAGACTTCCTGGAGCTCTGAAAGAACTGGACAGTCAACAAAGTCTTCATAGTTCCTCCCTGTTGGACCTCTTTCTTTTGAATATGCTGACATTGTTGTTGCACACAGTGCTCCTTTTGCTCCACGTATAGCTCCGGGGGTTTGCACAGTCATGCAGTTCGAGTGTGAGGATCTTGTTTGGGAGACGAGCAGGTGCTGAGGCTGCTTTCTGCTTTGGATGCTGCTGTTTCAGGATCTTTATGCCCTCTGACCCGGGTTGAAGCCCAGTGGTGGCATCTGCTTTGATAGTATCAGAAAATATCACACCTCTAACTACAAATGCGATCATTTGTTGCATAAAATTCGCAGCTGCCTCCCTGGTGGTGCGGATGACCATTCCGAGCTGGTTTTGTGGGCATCAGCTTAATTTATTTTTCAGTATTCAAACAGCTTTCTATTAATTGGCTCCTACAGTGTCAAATACAACTCTTACGCAACATACCGCATGGCACTTTCTAAAATGTCAAAGAAAATCACAGGACAGGCACTTCACTGAAATGGGCTACAAATAGCATGTGGAAATCAATAAATCACCGCTGCATTAATACTCGAGCACAGCTGTGATCGCCATAACCATGTGAGACCAACATCAGATCTGCAAAGACGAGCGGCTTCTGCTGGTTTCTACACCAAAGTTTAGAGTCTCACTCCCAACTTACCGCAGCTTCATCACGGCTCCTTTGGTGTCAGAATTGAAGAGTCCCCTTTGGAGTTATTATTTAGCATGCAGGGTAGTCTGACAGAGCTATAAAAATCCAGGAATGTCAGGAAAAGGAGCCGTGAGCCAAACGTTCTCTGCTGGTGTCGTCACTGTTGCCTCTTTTCAGGAAACAAGAGGTTTTCCTTGTAAATGTGCCTAATGTTGTGAAAAGGTGTATTTTAGCACAAACAACATCTTTGATGCCTGGACCTAACCTAACAACAATTAAATCCAAGACTTAAAGACATTATGGAGGGTGTTTTTTTTTTTTTGTTTAATTTGTCTGATTCACATAAAATGAATATACTGACCTTTAGTGGACTTGTATGTATGGTTTCTAAAAAATTTAAAAAAATAACTGTGGACATGGCAGGACCTGAAAAACATCAGCCAATCAACGCGCTCGGACCGAGGCATTTGGTTTGCTCCCTTTCCTGTCAATCAAAAATCTTCCGGCTCAGGCCTAGTTCCGTAGATTACGTACGCCTTGGACTTACGTGTTTTGTGTATGTGTTGCTTTGGTATAGCTTCGTAGTTAGCTGGCGACTTGTTTTGCTCATCTTTTTTTACATGATGGCAGATAAAGATCCAGGGGGACCCAGCCGTAAAAGAAAGCTTCACGAGTGCTATGCAAGTTTCTGGAGGGGGGCGTTTCTTCGTAAATGTTAAGAGGGGGGAGGTTAGAGGGGGGTGAGGGAGAGGTTGTATGTGCGCATGCGCATGCTACGTTCAAAGTCGTAGGAAATTAAATCTCCTCTAATGCCTTTAAGACACATAATAAAATGAAACTATGTGAAACAAGCCTGTATTGTAACCTCAGCCCCCTCAGTAAAAGTTTCATAACTACAGCTGCTGCCACTGTTCCAATATTCTGTCAAGGTTCTTCTAAAGTTTTGAACCCCACAAACCACTGGCATACATGTTTTAAGTGAAAACTATCTGTAGAGCTGCAAAAATACACCATAAATCTGCACCAGACACTGTAAAAACAGAATTGTCCATTTTTTTTAACATTCCAACCATCCTTCATCATATCACGAGTGACAGGAAAAAAACAGCCAAAGATAAGCTTAAAACTGTTACATTTCATGAAAGCACATACTTACATGGGTCGCCACTCAAAAATTCACCACAAATAACCAATTTGCACCAGATTTAGTAAAAAAAACAACAACTAGAAATTCTGCGCTGCTCTGCTCAACTGAGAATTCATTACCGACTCAGCCGTGACCAACAGTGAAAAATTCAGAGATTTTTCAGTTGAGATGCAGGCAGTGTTTCCACAGGGCAGAGAGGAAACGACAAGAGAGCTTGAGCGGAAAATCAAACGCACTGGATCAATAAAATAAATGAAGCATGGCTCAAAAAAGGTATACAGAGGAGCCAGCTGTTGAAAAATACATTCAGCATGGTGAAACGTCTTTGCAGAGCTGATGTGCAGAGTAGACAGAAAAAGTTTGCAGAGGCTGTTAAAGGTGTAAGTAGTAGAATATTTAGAGCACGTGGAGCCTCTTCTTTTTTCCAGTAACACCTGTAGGCACATGGAAAAAATGTACATGCTGCTTCCATTTTCTTCAATCTTATTTTCGCCTTTTTAAAAAAAAATGATTTACAGCGTAAGAACATTTTTGAGTTCCTGGTACATCCAGCCATGGTTGTGCTGTTTCCATAGAGGTGCAGGACTTTATATTACAGAGAAAAATGAGCCAACAGTGATTAAAAAAATATGACATGAGAAAAAAAATTACTCAAAGTTCCTTTACGTTGTATTGTATATCAGCATGGGTAGCACCAGCATTCATGTCCATCTTTTGCGCAACAGTATTTGATGCTCGACAACTAGAGTGGGTTTGGTTTGATTTGATATATAATCAAACCAATCTCTTTCTGTGATTTTGCTCCAAAAAGACCTAAATATTTAAGAGTTTCTCAACAGTGGCAGATGTCGGAGCCTCAGCAACAAATTAACATTTTGTTTTCTCTTCATTAACGTTCTCCAAACAGATCAGCGCTTCAGGTAATGCAGACGGATAAATGCTCATAAACTCTGACATGGTCTGAGGAAGTGGATACAATGGCTGTCGCTGCCTGAATAACTGTTCTGAAAAAACCAATTGCTTGCTTTTGCTGCTGTAAAAGTCCAACTCTGCACAAGCTGACAGCGGATTAGTTTTCGTGTCATTACTTAGGGAACGCTCTGAGAAATCTTTCCGGTGTTGTCATGCTTCCAAATACGTTGCCACCGTGTTGGGGGGGCTTTTTTTCGGCAAACGGGAATTAAAGTGTGAATAAGCTATTTCGGAGCAAAGCTGAGCAATGTAGGACACCTCCGAATGAGCGGAGATGAGTGTCACAGAAATTACAACGGTTTAGTGTGTGCACATTTGTTTGTGGGCGTTTTTGAAGCATGTGAGTAAATATACGAGTGGGCGGATGTGTTTGGGAAAGAGAGAGGGAGTAACAAAAGAGAGAGGAGAGTAGAGGGTGTGTGTGGGGGGGGAGACAGAGATCACACTTATATGTGATTCTCTGGTTGAGTGCGTTCGAGCGTGTTGGCAGACGGCGAGGCCGGTGTAAGGAGCTGGGAGGGAGCGGCTGAAAGCGAATGAGGCGAGGAAAACAATTCAGCATGACAGAGATGCCACAAAGCGATGCGGGCCTTTGTGCTGCAGCAGGGAGCCCAGAGGTGTATGACAAAGGGGCCAATAGACTAGCGGACAACCTGTAAGCGTGCAGGTGCGCGAGGGTGAGAAAAAGACCGTGGCACTGCTAACATGCCAGATACATCTGTGCGATTCAACCCCATTAGACTCCAGTCAGCACACTCTATTTCCCTGTGTCAGCCCGATGCCAGTCAACCTCGCACCTCTGACCCTGAAGCCGAGAGCGAGTATTATCAGCCGGGGCTCCGAGGCCGGCGTGGCGGGCGGCAGCTGAATACCAATGTGTCTTATCTGTCGGCCATGTTTACAGACCCATTTCATCCCGGCTGTCTCCCTCGCAGCTTCTCCGCATGTGGAGATCCGCTCGCTGCTGCACTCGACGACAACAACTTCATCTTCCTCTAATTTGATCTCAGAGGCAGCGGCTGGCATATAATATGCATAATAAGGCAACGGCAGGTAGTTATTGATGATCATGAATCGCGGGGTAATGCATGAGAGCTCGTTGTGAAAATGCAAACACATCCGAGGGCCACATTTGTCAGCGAACCTTGCTCCTGTCCTCAAGCACATGAAAGTCCGCTGACAGATTAAGCAACGGCAAAACGATGAAGTGAGTAATGGGCTTAACGGCGTGTTGACTGATCCCTTTATGAACTATTATCATCAAAGGACACTGTGTAAAATGTTATAATCCACTTGAAATTAATCTCAAGCCTACCCCTGTGCCGGCTGATAGTCTGTCCGCTCTGTCTACGTATCTATCTGCTGGTAAAACATTAAACCCTCAGTAAAGTCACCTTCCACAGAGGGAACTAAGACTCTTGTCTCCTCTCATGCACAGCCACGATGTTATCACTTTGTTTTCTCCTGGTTTGCACACCTCCGTCACACGATTTAAAGTGTTCCTTGATGTGTAAATCCGCCATCCATCTCCCTCACATGTGTTTGAATAATTCAATGGCAGGGTGTCGTCAATGGCAGCCGTGCACGCTGTTGCTGGAATGGTTTGTTGTTAGTGGGAGGCA
Organism: Acanthochromis polyacanthus; assembly: GCF_021347895.1. Lineage (NCBI taxonomy): Eukaryota > Metazoa > Chordata > Actinopteri > Pomacentridae > Acanthochromis > Acanthochromis polyacanthus. The sequence continues at coordinate 7,340,378 of NC_067128.1, forward strand.
GGCTCTGGATAAGTTGTCTTCATTGCGTATTGATCACAGTCTCCAGCAGGAGATGGCAACACACCAGAATGTAGATTGTGTTTTGTTTGCAGCGATCATTTATAAAAGTGCTCGCTTCTCCGCCTACGGATGGATGGATAGAAAATAAGGCTTTTAACTCAGAGGTTTCTGAGTTTCATCTGTTTGGGTTGCAGTGATTAGAGCTGCCATCACTTGTCCCAGTTGTTGCAGGAACCATGGACAGATAGAGGCAGAAGATGGGGATTACTGTGTTACTAAATGCATAAATCTGTCAACATACTCGCATTTTTAAGATTTGTGGCCATTTTCTGATCAAAAAGCAAGTTCCTATTACATAAAATGTGACATTTTTTACGTGAAAACTTGCTCTAATGTTGGGTTAAGGTCCTCTGAAATGATGAGAGTGCACAAGCTGCTCGCTTCATAAGACCTTAATGAAACAATTAGCAGCAAGATCACCTTAAACAACTCTTAAAAATGAAGATAATATTAATGAATGATCCTGCATGCACACACTGAACCACCCATTTGCTGTTCTGTGTTGCTTTCTTTGTTTAGAAGGTCAAGAAAACACAATTTTCTGAGTAATTTCAAAACAGAATACAGCTCTACAGAGTGACTTGATGGCATTTTCCAGTCACACAAAGACAAGAAAACTGGATTTTTCTTTTCTTTTTTCTTTTTCTTTTCTTTTTTTTTAAAGCTCCAACAGACGCAGGTGAAAACTGTTAGCAGAGTTCTTTATCAACAACATCCTCCACCTCCTCCATCACTGGAGACACACATAGCAATGCGACACATCCACCACTTATTCCTGTTTAGCTCTGAAATATGAATATGCGCGTACATGTAATAATTAAAAAAAACATCGCGCGTAAAGACCGTTTGCCATCTCGTATTAGACCATTAAAATCACGTTTAACTGATTTTACAAAGAGAAAATGTTATTAAAAATCCAGCATAAAAAGAAATAAAATCGAGAAGACATGATGTTTTGAGGTTGATGGATGAATTCTCTTCTCTTACCTTTGAGTTCTTGTCAGTCCAGATATTGTTTGGAGGCAGCAAACACTCGCTTGTTTTCGCCTAGGCATTATGGCTGGGATGCTGACGGTGTCGTCCACGGAAAAAGACATTTCTCAGACTTTCTCATTTGCACAAATCGCTAATCACTCCCGGGCGAACAAGTCTCGTCAATCTCCTCCTCCCCGTGAATATGAAGCTCTCTCTCCCACAATAACAGAGTTAAATTCAGTAAAGTTGAAGCACCTCCTGTGGGTGTGGGATGAGTCCTGGAAGGTTTTGGAGACGCGGATGTGGAGATGAGGAGTCCAGAACGCTCGGCTTTGCGCGCAGAGAGCGAGCTGCGTCCAGCCTGCTGCTGCTGCTGCTGCTGCTGCTGCTCGCTCCTACTTCCACTGAGGACTGGAAACGTGTGAACGAGGTTAATCTACTCTTCCAGCGGATGTTTGTTGCTGCAGATCATCATCAGGAGGCTGCAGCAGGACTCCAAAAGCTCCGAATCTGAATCCAAAAGTGGACAATTACCGATCGTTCACTGACACTCCCTGATTTCTGACAATTGTTTCAACCCACTGGAGCCATTATTTCAGACCTGGAGTCATAAAAGTAACGAATTATATGTAACGGGTACAACAGGAATGCATTATTTTACTTATTTACCCCTACTGAAAGTCAATTTGTTGCACTCCTCCGTTTTATATTACTTTGGGTAGACCGATTTGTTTATTTATATTTCTTTTAGGGGTGATAATGATACGGATTATTAGTAAGGTCAATATATAATTGAGGGACTTTTGAAGTCCATGAATATATCTTGCATACATTTTTATTAAAAGCCAGTAAAAAACCCAAAAAGCTAATGTTTATTATGTTCACTATGATCATGTCTTTGCAAATTCCATATGTTTTATTATGGAAACAATCACTTATTATTTTAAAAAATGACTGGATGTCACTAAAACATCAACTAAATATCCATTCAAATTTAATAACAAACACCTTCTAATTAGCTAAACAATAATACAATGAGCTTATTCAAAAATTTGTTTGATTGTGCTTTTTTTATTAAGTTGAGATAATCATGACAAATATTTCTTTTTTGATAATATATCAAATTTTATATGGAAAATAACAAATTGTATCTGTGTCCGAGAGTTACCCATTAAAAAAACACCTCAAGGAAGTGTGTTCATTCCAGATCACATGACCTGCTCCACATGATGTCATTTCCTCCTGAAGAAAAGACTGGCAAGACTCCCAGGCTTTTTTTAGTTATTTAATATAAAGTAGTGTTTGAGTCAAGAGTGGAATTATGGCATGTCAACAGGTTTACTACAATATCTTTATAAATAACTTTCAATTTCAATTTTACACCAAAGTGCTCTTCTATAAGAAAAGACTATGACTCACGTTACAAAATTAACCAAACCAGTAAGTGATACTCGGGTTAAGAACCTTTAGTGTTATTTATGGTTATTTTACCTCAGTAAATTACATATTAGGATTAAGTTTCTGAATGTCAAAGCAACTGCTTTAACTACTCCAACCTGAACCCTGAGTTTGCAAAGAATAGCAGCAACAGGTGTAATGTGAACTATTTCCAAAGCTGTACAGACATATCTTTGTCATTTATTTAATTGCTTCATTGTCGCTGCTTTTTAGGCGACCAATCACATATTAGTTTAGATGAGACTTGTCACCATGGTAACCCAGAACATAAAGAAACAGAGAGGAAGCTTGAAACGTGTTGTAAAAGGATCATTTTTATTAAAACCAAATCTTCCTAGCCCTAATGATGCATATTTGATGTCTTAACTCATCCAAAGTTCTAACATGTAGTAATCGCTAATTTCTGGATCAAACCATGATATTTTACTTAACTTAATGAAACAGCAAAACAAAGCTGTTTCTTTCAAAACATGAATGCAATTTAGTTGTACAGGAATGCAGTTGCAAATGTTGAGAGGCAAGGTTGTATAGAGAAAAGCATCAGAAGACATTTTTAGTAACACACTCTCAAACTTCTTTACTTCATAGCGACTTCACTAAAAGAAATAAGGATACAGATAATCCGAACAATGCTGAATAATATTCCGATAAACCTCTACTCTGTATGTGATGAATTTGAAGTGAGACTGGGTTTGACAAACCCTCCATATGGCCATCTGGATACCACAAATTCCCTTCCTAATGAGGAGGAAATGCACACAATCTTTCTTTTCTGCTCTTTTCTAGAATATTTTACCGCAAAGCCGCAAGAAAAGAAGCCCAAAAAGTACTTCACAGAAAAATGGCATGCAGGTCTAGGAGAACCAAGGAAGCACTGGCAGCAGGAGAAACTCTGACTGATTAGTAAGTTTCAGCAATTACTGAATTTAGGAACAGTAATGTCTTTAACTACTGCATTACAGACAAACATAATGGCATTACAACAATGTATTACCCCTACTGCTGCCTGCAGAAGGTACAGTGTTGACAAATAGTAAAATCTAAACAAGTAGCACCAGTTGTTACTAAACTGATCCTGCCTAGGATGGACTGTCACTTTTCAGAGAGTGTTTCAGATCAGACAGACAGACAGAAGTCACTTTAATAAGCAGCCAAAACAATTAGAGATTGGACTGCAGGTCAGTGAAGTGCTTTTGTCTTCCGTGAGCCTTGATGTGATTAATTAAAATACACAATCATTTCAGTAAAAGCTCTGCAGCATTTGCCTGATTTGACATTGCTCCAATTTTAGAGCAAATATGGAGCATCCAAACTGTGAACTTCTTATCATGAGTGACGGAACTTCCAAGTTCCTGCCGCTGTCAAAGTTAGACACGACAGACTTCTGTTCATCTTCATCCTTGATTTTATTACTGATCTGAAATGGGCATGGCTCAGTCGGTCCATTAGCTGCAGCACTGCAGCAGCGATTCTTCATGAGCTTCATCAAAAAGCCTTTCTGACATTTTGACAGTGTACCATAATGACATCAATAAAACATTTAACAGTGCAAAATACTCAAGACAATGACCAGAACACACACAGACAAGAGAAAGTCTTGAACCGGCAAGAATCAAAATATTCAAAATCCACTGACTTCTTCTATGGAGAGAATCAGTCACTTTCCTGTTACCTTGGAATTGCAATTCATATGATTATTTCTGGATTGATTTCAGTTTCATCAATGTAATCTTTTAAAATTTGATAAATGTGATGCTACAAACCTCACATTTTAGTGACATTTCAGTCAGAATCTGACTTTTTTCCGTTGTTTGTTCGACAGCTGACACGGTCATGATGACACACATTTAAAAACTTGTTAATAATAATGACTTTTAGAGTAATATTAAAAAAAACATGCTTCATAGAACTGTCCTCAGGATTACAATTCTGGACTGAAATAGTATTATTTTATTAATCATTTCTCACCAGAGGGAACATTTCGGACAATCCCGTCAGCTTAAAACCCATAAACATGCAAATAAAGCAATTATTTTCACACGAACGGCAACAGAAACTATTAAATTAGAAATACTGGGAATTATTTCTGTAATGTAATCAGCCTTTATGCATGCTGCGCAATACCTAAACACTTCAACAGATATTAGTAATATTTAAGTTTTTAATATCCATCCTAAAGATGTAATGCACACATGTACTTACGCATCAACATTCACTCTATATTGGTAGCTGTCTTTTTATTCTCAGTGTGTTTGTATGGTGGAAAAAGGAAACTGGAGAACATACTGTGCATCAGGCATGAACACAAACACAACAGCGCAGGATGTGGAAGACTCCGTTGTTTAATCTGACAAGTCCAGATTCTGTCAGACTTCACACTCTGTGTTCACCATGTGATGGGACATTCTATTAATGCTGTGTGGAAATGAGAACTGTGAGCATGAGAAGGAGTGCAGCAGGTTCAGACTGATGAGCTGAAGGATGCAGTGTCCTTTTTACTGATGCAATTTTATTGGTGTTTTTACATGTACAAATTAGGGAATGTTTAATATATATACACTGATCAGCCATACAACTGAAACCACTCATTGGTAGAATAATACCAAAAACAAATGATCATATCTTGGTACAATCCAATGTTCTGTTGAAACTCATTGTTTCTTGCATTGAAATGGATGCTACTTTGACACCTAAGTTAAACATTGTTGAAAACCACCACATGGCGACATCATTCCCTGACAGTAGGACAATGGGTCCCACCACACTGCAACTACTACTCAGCAACTGCTTGCGGAACATGACAAAGAGCCAGAAATGTTGTTCAGGCTTCCAACCCCCAGAGATTCCATTCTGATGGACTAAATTGGGGTGCACCGGAGCAAGTTCAATCCATCAAAGCCAAACCAAACCAAACAGAGGTCTCATATCCATGCCCTGATACTTCAGAGCTATTCTGGTGACATGAGGGGCTCTATACAATATTAGACTGGTGGTTTTTTGTCAAGGGTGACTAAGAACTTCAAGGACTGCATCGAGAAAAATCAAAAACCATTTGTACTTTTATTTCGATGGTCATTAAAGTAGTCTTTATGTTCAGTGACACATTGCTCCCAGTACTCCTGCACAGCTTGAAACACTCACTGAAAGTCCTTTTATGTATTCTAAATATTTCAATTAGCACCTGCGATGGGCGCTCAGTCTCCTAAACTATGTCAAAACAATGACCTTTCAGCTCAAATTTTATTTTGGAGACAGAGCAGAAGTTGCAGGGTGCCAAATCTATCAAATCGTGCGGGTCAGAAGCAACAACTGTGAACATGTGCACAGCAGAAACAATGCCAAGAAGTCACATTATGTAAGCATGTCTAGTACCATCTGACATGAGCAATAATTCTGATAAACTGTGTCAAAATGGCACAAAGTCACAAGAAGGTAGTAGCCACATGCCATCACAGCACAGGTCAGGTTGTTTGCGCCAAATGTTCCCTCTTGGACACCTCAGGATGTCACAGTACAGTGTACAGCACAGTGTTTACAGTTGGACTTTGGGGAAGGAATTCAAGATGAATGTTGAAGAAAACTCTAAAAATGTCTGTCTGGTCTTTGGGTGGGAGCCGCAGACCCACTTCCGGTCACCATGAGGATTCTCCACATAAAAGTTGGATCATCCAGCTGCTTACTGACACACAATATGATATCTGCACTCTGTGAAAGTTTGAAGCTGATGGAGAAATCCAAAATGTGTACCTATCAGCAGTCATGAAAGCAGATGTAGCACTGATGCTGACAACATCATGCTATGCGGTCTCATGATTCATGACAGTTAACATTCGCTCATGTTTAGGCCGTGACATGGTCCATGCTCATGCATCTGAAACAATCCCAGAAGTCTTATCTGTATCCATATACACACACGGTTTCAGAATCTACAACTCTTTAAATGGAGATGGTGTATATTCCCTCTGTGAAGATCTTGATTTAAAGTTCAAGGCATCCTTAATGGGGATAATGTGAACTTCAAGTGGCTAATTTGAGTGAATGAACTTCAAAGGAAGCCCGTATCTGCGATCTAAATCTCCTTTAGCAGCACATAAGTGGAGTCCTGACCACAATCTTGTCATTTTGATCTTTATACCAGAAAACCGCAGTGTCTGCAGGAAGGGATTTTAGGTATTGACACAGTATATTAGGCTGATACGGCTGTTGGTGCGTTTGACATTTGAGCCCCCTGTGCAACTGAGCGAGCTGAGAAAGTAGGTCAACAAATAGCCAGAAAGTGAAGAAACGATGAGAAACAGTCAAGATCATTGCTGAGGGTGACCAAGGGATGGACAACGGAGGGGAAAAAGAGGGCGAGTGCAGAGGGAGATGTCTCTGACAGGCTGTGTAATAGCTTGAACGTTCTGATACAATGAGCACACTTCCCTTTCAACATTTTTTTTCCACGGCCACCCTCTGTCCTCGCTTATTATTTGTCTGCTTTTCTCTCTCGCGATTTCATTTTTTTAATACTTTGCCATTTACAGCTCTTATTTTTTCCTCTGACTCAGTATCACAGCAATCGTATCACACAAGTAGACTCAGATCTAGTGGCTAGCTGCAGAAACATATCAGGCATAGACATAGTAGCTGTCATATAATTTAAGTTGCAAATATTCAGATACTTCAGCAATAATTAATAAAAATATTTATTGATGACTATAACGTTCATTGGTGTGTCTTTGTGTGTAGGTAGGCTAGGTTGCATCTTCTCAGTTTTTTCCCTTTTCTCAGGTCATGCCAGGTGTAACAGCTCAGATTAACCCTCTGGCCAAAGTAGACCCTGGACAGGTCACCAATCTATCACAGGGCTACATATAAACTAACAAACACTCTCACATTCACATCTATGGACAATTTAGAATCACCAATTAACCTCAGCATGTTTATGGACTGTGGGAGGCCCCGGCTGGGACTTGAACCAGGGATCTTCTAGCTGCAAGTGAAAAGTGCTAACTGCTAATCCACTGCACTGCCCAATTTTGGCTAAAATGTTTAATTTTATTTCATTGCTGAAATTCTCATGCTGAAATTGAGATATTCATTTGACTGATGCAGTCTCATGGATGTATTTTACCCTGGAAAGGTATATTCTGGGCCATTTCAGTCCCTGGGGTATAAATTGGTCTTAGCCAAAGTATACTTTACCTGGGGGTTTAATCTGTCCTGTTCCACACAGATCAAGTCAATCTTAGTTTAAGCACAAATCAAAGACAATACAAAGAGATACTGAAATCTATTGTACATAAACATTTGAAAGAAACAGCAGCAAATGTGGATGTTTTATCCTAATGTTTTTTTGGTGTTCAAGTCAGTTTTTCCTTTGATTTGAACTTTCTAAATTGTTATTAGCTCAAGGACATTCTAGTCACATTCTTTCATAATGATTTGAGCATACCTCTGTTAAAAAAAACCTAAATAACTTCTTAACAATGATGAGTTTAACAAGCAGAATTTTTATGTGCCAGCAGGTATAAATTGGAAGGGTTTACTTTGGCGGGGGTTAATCTGGCCTGTTTCACCTCTTGGATTGTCCAGGTGCATCTGTGGCTCCTTACAATCAGCAGAGATGGCTAAAAGCTGTGTCAACCTGGTCATCATTGCCAGTGGGCCAGGCCAGCTACTAGTGTACTCGCATTCTGCCGAAAGCAAGAGTGTGGTGCTTGAAGGACTTTGTGGTAGCGCCATTTTGTGCTTAAGTAGGCTGCCTTGTGTTGGATTTTGGTTTTGTTTGTCTTTTTGGAAATAACTAATTTTAGTTACACGATCAGTTTTCCTGCCCCTTTACTCAGTTTTTCTTTACATTTGTTACTCCTCTCATCCCCTAGCATTCAGGGACGTAACAATGCCCAATAACAGTATGAACTCTGAAGCTCCTTCCATTGCGTTGCTAGTGTGATAGTGAAGTTTTGTCTGTGATGTGCATGCATGAACCGTGTCACAGTTGCTGGCATACAAGAAGTCAGGAATGATATAATAAGGATCATTCCTGAGAGCAATGTACTGCTGCACAAGAAGACTATTTTGACTGATATGTTCAAGTTATGATCAAGTTTTTGATTTCTAGAACAGTGGTTCTCAACCCTGTTCCTCAGGACCCCATGTCCTGCATGTTTTAGATGCGTCCCTGCTCCAACACACCTGATTCAAATGATCAGCTCGTCATCAGGCTTCTGCAGAGGCTTGATGACGAGCTGATCATTTGAATCAGGTGTGTTGGAACAGGGAAGCATCTAAAACATGCAGGACATGGGGTCCTGAGGAACAGGGTTGAGAACCACTGTTCGAGAAGAGCACACCTTCCTTTCAACATTTTTCCACGACCACTCTCCAATCCTTACTTATTTCTCTCTCCTGCTCTCTGTGTTCTCATTTTTCTCCCCTAACTCAGTATATCAGCAATCACATCAGACAAATAGATTCAGATCAGAGACATAATACACAGCTGTTCTTCTAATTTATGTTGCAATTATTCAAACACATCAGCATTAATTGATAAAATACCTATTTATGCACAAAAGCTGATGTTTCAGTCATTTAAAACTACATTGGATTAATAAGAACTCTGAAGCTAATTGCTTCTAAGAAGCGTTCCAAGTGCTGCAGGAGCACTGGGAGCAGAGTATTGCTGCACAAGACGACTACATCAGCAGAGATGGAAGCCAAATTTTAATCAGGTTTTTGATTTTTATTTGAGCACACCTCCCTTTCAACATTTTTCCATGGCCACCCTCTGTCTTTATTTCTGTCTTGCTCTCTCACCATTTCATTTTTTTCTTACGTTGCCATTCACTGTTCCTATTTTTTTTTCTCTCTAACTCAGTATCACGGCAATCACATCAGACAAATAGATTCAGATCTAGTGACCAGCTGCACTCAGGACCTCATCAGAAACCCATCAATCATAGATATAATCCACAGCTGTTCTCCCTTCCTTTGCCATTTTATTTTGAGCAGCTTGACCAAAAAAAGCAGAAAATGTAGCTGTATCCTCCTGTGTTTTTTGGAGGTGGTCGCTCCTCCCACATCTGCAGGCATGTCCTGAATTTCGGATGAGCTGTAAGATCCAATTTGTTTGTGTTCAGATGACTCCAATTCCTTCGGCACAGAACATTAGGGCTGCAAATTAATATCCCTGAGCTCAGCAGCTCACAGGTCTGCTTGGAGGCAGGAGACGGGCAGACTGGGATAATAGCAGACGCATGGAGAGAATTCTTTAACACCTGAGGTACCTCATCCTTATAAAGCCTTGTTCTCTCCTCTCTGCTTTTTTTTTTTTTTTTTTTTTTTGCCTGCGTTCCCCCTCATGCTTTCATTTGTCACCTTTAGAGACCTCCTCCCAAATGGGTGCAGAAGGTGGAGGGCTCATCTAGAGTGTTGTGCTCAGAGTTTCAACATCTCCGTCACTCTCAACAGGCACTCACGGCGAGGAGCTGCAGAGAATACAGATGAGCTGCAAAGTTTGCAGGGATGAAAGCTTTTCATACGGCTGAGCCAGCTGACGATATTCACACAGAGGTGGGTAGAGTAGCCAAAAATTGTACTTATGTAAGAGTAACGTTACTTCACAATAATATCACTCAAGTAGAAGTAAAAAGTAGTCATCCAAAAAATTACTCAAGTAAGAGTAAAAAAGTATTTGGTGAAAAGACTACTCAAGTACTGAAAGTACTGAGTAACTGTTTGAATGTAATGTCCAATTTATTTTTTGAGTAATTATCAGATCAGACAGACAAAAATGTAAAACAGTGTGCAAATGCGGGTATTTCCAAATAATAAAATTTTTAAAATACCAAAAATAAACAACATCTTTACAAAATGACAAGTTTAGGCACAAAAAATACAAATTTCTAAATCTCAGTTTTACAAAACATAAAGTTTTGAAACAAATATCTGTAGTAAGGTGACGTTTGTATGTTTGAACAGTACAAACTACTTCCAGTGACAATACAGCACTCATAGAGTCTATGACATAGACTGTATGTGCATGCTGTATCCCCCCGTATCACGCGGGCCTATCAAGCCTGACATCACGCTTCACTTCGGCCGTGTTAGTAAACAGAAGACAAAAGACAGAGATGTCCATGCTAATGCTATGCTAATGATCGGACTCTGAAGCAAGATCAAATTTCTCGAAAATGCCTCCGTTTTTTTTCATTCCCTGTCTGCTGCGTGTGAAGAGTTTGTGCCGCTACGCCGCTTATGTGACCGCAGGGCGACGTACGGTGAAACGGAGTCACATGATTATTGTTGCGTCGTCTGATTGGTGAAACACAGTCATGTGGTAGATCCACTGAGGGCGTCTCTCTGGCAAAATATAGCATATCTAATGTGGTAAATAAAAAGGAACGAGTGGAGTGTAGCCTGGTGTAACGGAGTAAGAGTAGCGTTTCTTCATCATAAATCTACTCCAGTAAAAGTAAAAAAGTATGGCAGAGAGAAACTACTCTTAGAAGTACATTTTTTTCAAAAAGTTACTTAAGTGAATGTAACGGAGTAAATGTAACTCGTTACTACCCACCTCTGTATTTACAGATGTTGGATTGGGGTTAAGCATGAGGCACTGCACACTCTTTATATTGTACGTGTTTAATGGGCATGCAAATTGTATTCATTTTTCTCATTTCTTTATTGTAAATATGCATATTTGTGTTGACATAAAGGTTATTACATCTCACCTCATAATTTAGTTAAGTCAGGACAAATTTGCTGCTGACTGTTCCCTTCTTTAGTATTAACAGTGACCTCTTTAGAAAGATTAAATGCTGCACAGCTGCAACTTATTCTTTAATTGTTTTATAACGTAAATGCATACCTTAATGTTTGAGAAATAGCTGTGCTTCCAATGATGTATAACACATAATAATGCACAAATAAGCATCAAATGATTTACCGACAGCTGCTGAACTACGGCTACGTGTGATAGCTTACCTGACTGAGAGAAAGAGAAGTCCACATTGTGTCCCGCTGTCAGATCCTGATCCATCCTGTCTCCAGGAGGATCATTTATATGTACAGGTCAGAAATTAAGATAAGAAGCTGAATTTAAACAAAAACAAAACCAAAGAGGCAGTTTCTACAGAGACATTCTCAAAACAGATTAAAGTGCAATGCTTAAAGTACTATGTATGACAGCAGAAAAGAGATATTATAAAGTAAAATGCACATTTAAACAGAATTTGAGTATTTTTTATGATTATTATTTCAGTTATGTCATGTTTAAATGCTGATTGTGGTGGATGGCTGATCTGATTTTTGGTGTTTAAGAGCAATGTGGGCTTATAGCTAGTAAAGGGCCACCATGACAGAGACAGCCAACCTTTTCCTTTCTTACAACTACTAGTCCTTTCCTATGATGCTTAACCTGACCCCAGTCTGACCTGAACTCTAACCAATTAAAGCTGCAGCTCTTCAGATCTTTTGTCAACATCTACTTATTCTTTAAGCTAAGCTAATCAGGTGCAGTATTGATTTTCTCATGTAACACTTCACAACAAAGGAGATAAATGTAGTTTTTAACATGCTGAGCTATTCTTTTAGCACACAGGGGAGTGCATAATCAGCCAACAACTTCACATAGCAGTAATACAGGTGACACCAGCTGCAGTATCTCGAATATATTTAGTTAGCAGTCCTGCATCAAGAGCAGAAGCTCCAGATGACACAGCTGTGTTAAAATAATAATGTACATAAACAGCAGTCATTCCCCCAAATGCACGAAAAGTTATATTAAATTCCACCTGAATATATTCATGACCCTGAGGCTAAAGTGTTGTCTCGAGGTGGTAGCTGCCAGGAGTCTAAACCTTTTTGTGTGTGTTTAATGTGGCTGAAGGTTTGCATGCGGCATACTAAACACAAGCAGCTTAAAGTAAATTTTAAAAAAAGGGGTTTCTTTATCTCCTTAAGCCTTCCTCTGAAGGTAAGATCAGTAGGTAAGAACATCAGAGCCTCCACACTGCGGATTTATAGCACGCATTCTCCAAAAAGCGCCTTTGTGTTCTCCCCACCAAACAAAACGGAGAACAAAAAAAATAATAAAACAAAAGAAAGGTCTAAAAATAATCAAGCTGGAAGTGGACCCCTCCTCAGTACAGCTCTGAAAGGACTTTGAAGGTCTTTCATGAATTTTCTTCTCGTTTGAATAAGAAGCGAGCAGATTATTGGAAAACACATTGAGGCTGTCACAGCGCTCTGTGCCTCCACATATCTCTACACTCCAGCTATGTCGTCTTTAATGTACATTCACAACCGCGGTTTGATTTAGAGGCGAATCTTCCTCTTTAAATGTGCTTTTCTTGCCCGCCCCCATGTCAGACATTAATTGTTTTTACACTTGTAAGCACCCCTTCTGTTTGGAGTTTGCCTTTTACGAATAAGCTTCACTAGGAATCCATCAAGCCTCTCATTTTAATAGTTTCTCGGCTCCTTGTTCTGACCGACATTTTCCCCATTTACTGCCTTTAAAGAAATCACCCAGCAATATTTAATTCTCCACCAGAGATTCATTCATTGTTGTCTATAGGACGACTATGAGGGGGGCCAAAAAAAAATCATTGTTCTGACTAGTCAGACTAACATCACCCCTCTGGATATTTAATGTGTCTTATTTTTACAAAGATAGAAAGATAAATGACAAGGCAAACCACTTTGAGTGAGGCTGTCCTTCCTCAAGAACATCACCTCAATTTAATTAAATACCACAGTCAATTATACAGTCCCCATCCTATTATTATTTAAGAAATCTTAGTGATAACCGGCAATGTCAACCACCTGTAACAAGATTATACTGTCCTTGAGTGTGTTATGCTGTATTTTATGAACTGAATATGCTTTATTTATTTAAGTACAATACATGTTTTGTTATAATTATTTATATAGAAAGAGAAGACTGATAAAAATGAACTCTCTGGCAAACTTGACAGCTAGATTTATTTGAAAGCTGATTATTGCACATTTTAACTTTGAATAAATACATTTCACTTTCACAAATTGCCCCATATGGAGGATATTTTGGCATTTCTCTGTTTTTTCACATGCAGAATTCTGCTCTGTGTAATCAGAGGTAAAGACCCAAAGTAAAAGGAGTTAATTTAGACATATAAGCTGATACTCAGACTGACACTAATTCTTTACTGTAAAGTCACTTGTCCGAAGTTAACATGGGTTTTGCTCTGTTGAGTCGTACATATTATTTGTTTTGGTTGCTTTAATGAATTGTTTTTTTAAGGTAAGAGAATTAAGAAGCCACAGATTTGTTCCATCATAAGTCAGACAAGCTTTTCCAGCTACCAGCTCACTACACAGGCCCTTGGTGTTATGACTCTTCTTTTTCTTCTTTTTCTTCTTTTCCTTTCGGCTTTTCCCTTCAGGGGTCGCCACAGCGAATCAATTGCCTCCATTTAACCCTGTCTGCTGCATCCTCTTCTCTCACATCAACTACTTTCATGTCCTCTTTAACCACATCCATAAACCTCCTCTTTGGTCTTCCTCTAGGCCTCCTGCCTGGCAGTGGCAAACTCAGCATCCTTCTACCAATATATTCACTCTCTCTCCTCTGGACATGTCTGAACCATCTCAGTCTGGCCTCTCTGACTTTATCTCCAAAGCCTCTAACATGTGCTGTCCCTCTGATGTACTCATTCCCGATCCTATCCATCCTGGTCACTCCCAAAGAGAACCTCAGCATCTTCAGTTCTGCTACCTCCAGCTCTGCCTCCTGTCTTTTCCTCAGGGACACTGTCTCCAGACCAAACAACATGGCTGGTCTCACCACAGTTTTGTAAACCTTTCCTTTAATTTTAGCTGAAACTCTTCTATCACACATCACACCTGACACTTTTCTCCAGCCGTTCCAGCCTGCCTGTACACGCTTCTTCACCTCTTTTCCACACTCTCCATTGCTCTGAACTGTTGACCCAAAGTACTTAAAATCCTCCACCTTCTTGATCTCTTCTCCCTGTAACCTCACTCTTCCACTTGGGTCCCTCTCATTCACACACAGATACTCCGTCTTGCTGTGGCTAACCTTCATTCCGCTCCTTTCCAGGGCAAACCTCCACGCCTCCAGCTTCTCCTCCACCTGTTCCCTGCTCTCACTGCAGATCACAATGTCATCTGCAAACATCATAGTCCATGGAGACTCTTGTCTAACCTCGTCTGTCATCCCGTCCATCACCATCACCATAACTTGGTGTTATGACTGATGAGAGTAAATAGCGGTGATTATGCGGCCTGGCAGATGAACATACATGAAGGATTGAACTGATGAAGAACCCTTTAATGGTGAGAAAAGGACAGTAAAATGAGCAGTATGTGTCACTCCTGACTCATATACACGACTGCTTAGTCACAACCCCTTGACGTCACATCTGAACACACTGCATATCCTTTAGCATTATTTTTCAACATGTTGGATACTAAAACTCTGTACGAAATGTTCTCTGTTGATGCTACTGCTTTTGAAGTAATGAGAAGTTTGCCTTGTAATATGTGATTATTGTTGTTAAAGTGCGTAGTTTAATCCAAAGCCATGATCTGTTTTTTGAAAACCTAATCAAGCAGTGAGTGAAAATGAAATTTAAGCCACGTTGGTATTCACTGTGGGCTCATTTTTCTCTTCGATATAAAGTCCTCCAGCTTTATGAAAGGAGCACAACCATGACTAGAAGGAAAGAAAAGTCAGAAAAGCCTTTTATCTAATAAAGTTATAATGCCATGAATCAGAAAAAGGAAAAAAAAATGCACACAATTTTTGTGTCATGCTGCTTTTATGTTACTGTTCCCAAATGTTTTATTTTCCTCTCAGTCTCTCTAATTTGTTTCTATACTTGTCTCCTCTCCACTCAGCCTGCAACTCGCCTGAGAAACAGAATTTTTGCAACTCAAGCGTTGGTCTCTGGTCCGTTAGTCACGGCTTCTTGGTAGCACAGAGGAGCACAGAATTGATTGTTTTTCACGGGCTCTGATGCAAAATGTTTATTTTTGGCTGAAAAATAAGGCGATTTTTTATATTAAATATCACACTTTTAAGTTAAGGTTTTGTTAATTCCCAGACGAAACCACACATGACACACAACTATTTGAAGGACTGTGAAGTCTGACGATTCCTTAATTTTTACAGGTTCTGGCAAATAAATGGTTTATTATTGGTGAGTTTAAAATCAAAACTTAGACCATGTTTTTTTAAACCACACCATAGACTTGGGGGTCCTGAGGCTTGAAAGAACCTGGTCAGGATGTTTGACAAGTGGAGTGTGCATGAGAGTTTCACTCTGGAGACTGAATTCTGTGCCCTGTTTTGGACCTTTACTTCCCCCCCTCCCACTTAGTTTCATTTTCATTAGCTGCTGGGTTAAGTTCAGGGACTAAAACCATGAAGATACATTTAGGAAAGGATCCTGGTTTGAGATAAAAGACACCTTTTAACAACATTCACAACCACATGTTACGAGGCAAACTTTTTTTCTAAAAAGACGCTACAGTGACAACACCAGCTGATAACCAACGACATACAGAGAATCAAGTGAGTTTGATAAATATATCACGATTTTGAGCTTCGGCTTGCTTCCAGTCTATCACACAAGAACTGTTCAATAGTCAGCAGAAAATTCAAAATCTGACACTTTTGGCGAATAAATGGTGGAATTTTGGAGATTTTTGAAAGCCTACACGCCTTTCAGACCTACTGGCTTGTTCTTGGGTTCAAAAGGTTAAAGTGAAAAAAAATCTCATATACATCTACTGACGTCAAAAATTGACAAAGGTGACACTGATGCCAAAGGACACTTTATCCTCTGACGCCAGCAGCTTTCATATACACCCCCTGTCAAAGGTTTTGAGACGGGTTCTCATTGAGAACCCGTCTCAAAACCTTTGACAGGGGGTGTAACAGCGGTATTTGACATCTTGAGAATGGGAACGGGTTGGAAAACTAGGTCACGGTTCCCCTGTGGGTGAAGCTCCGAGGCTCCTGGCGTGGCTCGAGGCTTCGTCTTACGTGGATCTGACAGCATGCATGTGTGTGACTAAGCACACCAGAGATATAATAAGTGTCTATGATTGCAGAGCCTTACACATGAAGCTACTCTCCTCAGACAGTATGATGTATGTACCTCTCTAAGGTACTTCATATACAGTATGCAGGTACCGTCTAAAAATACTGTGGCAGTTCTTTGGGCCACTGATGGCTGCTTTCAGCTCATCCTCCTCTTTGATCAGGACCCTCTCCATCTCTGCTGCATCACTGCTAGCCTTTGGGTGTCCTATTAAGTGTCTCTCTGGTTCTTTGATTCCACCACCTGCCTGCGCTTTTTGTGCAGGGCCTAGCCACGACTGTCTCAGTCAGCATCCCTGCCTTTGTGCGAACACAACCCCCTAAAGACTGCTGTACAGTCACGCGACCCACCCACCAGTGAAAACCAAACAACACGCGAGCTGTTGACGTTTCAAATGTCAGCTTATCTGCAAATGCTCCAGTGTGCCATATAATGACGGTGTCCTCTGCAATTAATTAAGCTGTTACGTCAATTATCTTAGTGGTAACATATTGTACAAACCCGAGCATCAATAGGTAGACCTCCTTGGTGACCATTTTCAAAAATCTTCCGTTTTCTCTTTTTATTCAGAAGCACTGACTGATGTATGTCAACTTCCGGATTCCTTTGAGGCAAAGAAAATGTGCACCGAAGCGAAATGAAACCATAAATATTTGCATTTATTTTCAGCTGGCACGGTATCAAAACAACGAAATGGAATGCCAGGCCTCATTTTACTGTCCCTTCGTGCTCAGTCAAGCCTGCTGTGGCTGCGTCTGGCTTGTGAAGATCCAGGATACATGATTGGCAACTCTTTAATGAGGGCCTGCGTACCTTTGATTACCAGCCCCCACTAATGAACAGCGTGTCAGTTTTGCCCTATTAGCGGAGAATACAGTCCTGGCTACCCGGGGTAATCAGTAGAGCAGCATGTCCAAATGCCAGTCAAAGGGCACACTTGATATTTCATGGAGCTCCCTGCGGAAAATTTGAATAATCAATTCAAACTTTTAGATATCATTTCTCTGGGGTGATGTCATTGCTGTGTGTGAGTGGATGGAGCTCATTTTAACACATGCTATGATTTCTGATTGTTGCTCTGCCTGTCCTCATTGCAACAACCTGGCTGATTTTAGGTTTTTCTTTTCTTGAGCAGATGTGACACATATATGCATATCCCTCAGTTCAGTTTCCCCATTCTGTGTTGGTTTCAGTTTCTCGTCTTGTTTAGTAAAGCTTTTTGAATCCTCTGCTGGTCTCCGTCACATCTCTGCGTCAACGCCTGGGTTCTCTGACCTCCCCTGTGACACCTTGAAGGAGTTCCCAGAGATGCTGAGCACCTGTTGGTCTTTTTGCCTTCACTCTGTGATCCATCTCATCCCAAACCATCTGGATTGGGTTTAAGTCAGGTGTGGAGGCCAGGTCATCTGACGCAGCACTCCATCACTCTTATTCTTGGTCAAACAGCTCTTACAGCGTAGGGGTGTGTTTGGGATCATTGTCCTGTTGAAATGTAAGCAATGGTTAAACCAAATGCAAACTGGATGGGATGGCATGTCACTGCAGGATGCTGTAGTAGCCATGCTGATTCAGTGTGCCTTCAATTTTGCATAAATCCCCAACAGTGTCACCAGCAAAGCCTTCCAATACCATCACATCTTCTCCTCCATGCTTCAAGGTGGGAACCATGCATGTAGAGACCATCTGTTCACCTTTTCTGTGTCGCACAAAGACATGGCTGGTGGAACCAAAGGTTTCAAATTTGGACTCATCAGACCAAAGCACAGATTTCCATTGGTCTAACGTCTATTCCTTGTGTTTCTTGGCCCAAACAAATCTCTTCTGCTTGTTGTTTTTCCTTAGTAGTGGTTTCTTAGCAGCTATTTGACCATAAAGACCTGATTGGTTCAGTCTCCTCTGAACAGTTGATGTAGAGATGCGTCTGCTACTAGAACTCTGTGTGGCATTTAGCTGGGCTCTAGTCTGAGCTGCTGTTAACTTGGATTTCTGAGGCTGGTGACTTGGATGAACGTATCCTTAGCAGCAGAGGTGGCTCTTGGTCTTCCTTTCCTGGGGCAGTCGTCATGTGAGCCAGTCTCGTTGTAGCGCTTGATGATTTTTGCGACTGCACTTGGGGATACATTCAACGTTTTTGCAATTTTCCGGACTGACTGGCCTTCAGTTCTTGGTGATTGGTTTTTGCCATAATAGGGCTGTCAGCTGTGTACCAACCTGATTTCTGCACAACACAACTGATGGTCCCAACTCCATTAAGAAGGCAAGAAATTCCACAAATGAACCTTGACAAGGCATACCTGTGAAGTGAAAACCATTTCAAGTGACTTCCTCATGAAGCTAGCTGAGAGCCATGGGTTTGCAAAGCTGTCAACAAAGCAAAGTCAGGCAACTTTGAGGAATCTAAAATAAGAAAAATCTTTGGTGTTATTTCACAATTACTTGTTTGCTACATAATTCCATATATCTTGCTTCACAGTTTTGATGTCTTCAGTGTAGAAAGTAGTGAAAATAAAGAAAAAATATTGAATGAGAAGGCGTGTCCAAACTTTTGACTGGTAGTATACATCACCATGTAACAAATTTACTCAACACCTGTCTAGTTAGCTAGTTTAGCCCTCAAACAAACAATGAGCAGCTACATCACAGTCTACTGCTTTTTCCCCACTAGAGCTGCTTCTATTAGAGCTACATCTCCCTGCCTGTACTCAGGTATCTGAGGTTATATATATAATCAATGAATAGCAGAGTTGGCTTTTTAGGAGATTCTTGAAGAGACAGGAACTAATATAAAGCATTTCAGACAGAGGCTGAGAAGATATACTGCAATAATGTACAATATGACAAAAATCATGTTTAAAAAAAACAACAAAGCATTACAGCATGTAAACTTATTCAAGCAAAGCCCCAAAACAAAATTAGTGGTATAATAATAATAGTATTAGCATTATGTGAATGTACATTTCATGAATTGGGTGATAGGGGTGCTTGATGCCTTTTATGGTTCATTCACACCCTACAGGTTTGGTTTGATTAAAACAAGCTCTGTGTGAACACTGCCATCTGGACCTTGACTCACACCAAACAAGAATGGAAGTATTTAAATGGAAATTTAAACAGCTTTGAACACTATTTTAGTGTGAAAGCCAAGCAAACCAATACTAAAATGCTGTAATTTCTGCTTCATTTCACACAAAGAGAACCAAGATCCAATGCAGACAACATAAATAACAGGAAACCAATTGTCACAAACACTTTGTGCAATGTTTTGTTAGACAAAACTGAAAGCTGACTCCATTGAAACCTCAGCTGTAAGAACAGTTGTATACCATCCCTAATATTTCACTGTTTTACTTTACGTCCCTCTCCAGTCACCCTAAATACCTATCTGTTTGTATCAAAGTTAAATATACTGAATTTTTTTCTTCCCATAAAAGTATTCCCCTCATGCTTAAAAATCTCTTGCATGTAACACCACACCATTGCTTCCTCTAGAGTTTGCAGGTTGTCTGCATGGATTCTCAGTGAGATTAGGTTTGTTGTGTATTCAATCCCTTATATTTGAATCAGTGCTTTAGTAGTCAGACAACAACCCTTGAGCAGCAACCTACACACTATAAAGTGTTGAACATCGTGATTGTGCATTAAAGCAGCCCTGCCTTAGCCTAGCCATGCTACACCCATGTTTCTGACGGCACAAGGGTCTAGGGAAGCTCGACAGGGAGGGAGGCGGGCTAAAAGGTTGTCTATCAAATCCCTCTGCAGCAATTGGGTAGGTATACAACCAATCAACGCAACGAATAGGCTGACGTAGTTCCGAGAGCACCGGCGGATTGTGGCTAAGTCCCATTAGCTTCCCAACCAGCGGAGCCGCGGAGCCAACTGGTGTATTAAGGATTTGCCATATCCCGTCGGCATAAGTCCCAATACGTCTTTCTTCTCAATGAAACACTTCAGTGCCGTCCTTTGTTTATCTTTCAAGTTGAATTTTAGCTTCAAATCTTTAAGGGCTGTGGCCAAAGCTGAGTCAAAAGATAACTGTTTATTGTGCGCTGGTTGTTTCTGTCAGAATCGTCGCACCTCTGCCGTCACTTCGTTGCGCCCGCCTTCTGACTCTACACTTCATGGTGATTGGTCCGGCCAGTTTTAGGAGCATCCAGCCTCGAGCCTTATGGAGGGTAACTAGACCCACCCAGGCAGAGAATTAAATTCGTTGCCGTGGGTTGTCTAGCGCGGCTAGGCTAGCCCTGCCTGGTTCTCTTAGCAAATTTTACATTTTTATTAACATTCTTACCTTCATGCATGCAGATGTTCCAACAACACAATTCTCCCCCTTTCACCATTTTTCAGGGGCATAGTTGCTGCATCCTGGGATTAGCACTACCCAAGACTAATATATTTAGTTTATATATAAAACATGCCAGAAAATTTTCCTCCTACAGAGGGATTACAATGAGGTACAGTCAGACCTTCCTACTGTGCCGATAAGACTGGTTTTATTATAAACGTTTCAAGACTGTCATCAATACGCCACAGTTTTTAAGATGGAAAAGCTCAGCCATGGTGTTGATTACTTATTTTGTTCCAATTGTGCTGTCTGTAACATTAAAAACCTCATACTTGCATGTTAACAAGTTGTTAAAAAAACATGATTTTTATCACTTTGTAATATGTTAATTAACCAGAGTTTAAACAAGTGCTGTTCTGAAATCTCAGAATTTCAGTCCTACTCAGTGAACAGGTAGTAAATGAATGTACTGAGCAGTTCTTCTCTCTTGGATCTGTCCTCAGTCCAGCACTCTTCTCCTCCTAAATACTTGGTAATCACATTTGCAGCTCTGGCATAAATTTCCACTCGTATGCAGATGACACTCCGCTCTATGCTTCCATTAGTTCCACTGATTTCTCAAAGCTCTGTGGCCTTCTGGCTTCCCACCCACATGGGTTGTATATCTGTGCTTCCAAGACTCTGCTGATCGATCTTTCAAGCAAATATTCTACCTTCAAACTTTTGCAGTGCAGGCATCCTGCAGATTTTAGGTTTACTCACTGACATGTTTGCTTTTCTCTACCAATTATTTTCCATTACTGTTGCCACAAAAGCATCTTTGGCCTTTCAGTATTCAGTAACTAAAACTACATTGAAAAGTCTCCTGCTGAAGGAAACACCAACATGTGGGTCCATGAAGGTACAAAATCCCCTTGAAATGTAAGCATATTCATCATTTTTAAGAAGCCTCAGTGCATTGTCAGGAACATCAATCAATAAAGTTCCTTCTCTAACAAACTTCACTTGACTGTAAAGTTGACATCAACAAAAAGAGTCAAATTCAAGGGGTTGGAGCAATCTGCATATTTATTATGTAAACCTGCCTTGCTTGTGCAGAGAGGTGGTTACTGGAGTCACCTTCATTGTGGGCAGACATCTGAAGAAATCTCTAGATGAGTCAGAATGCACAATGAGGGATTGCAGGAGGAATATTCACAGCTGAATACTGAAGGAGACAAGGGAGTTTAATCACCAGCCAAGACTGCAAGACACAAAAAGACAGAATCACCTGGAGAGAACAAAATTGCAACAAAACAAGGTGCAGGATCGGGACCATGCTTCAGTGGTTTCAAACAGTTTGTAGCTTTGAGCTGATCTTGACATTAATACAAAATTTATGTGGGCTTTACTTGGAGAGAGCTTTGTCTACAACTTAGATTTTTTTTACTTATTTAATCAAAACTATGCCAGAATATTTAACTCATTTTCTGTCTTCGTTCACTATTTGACTTAATATAAAGTGACTACTTACGGCAGATGTGCTCTACCAGTATTTGCATGTTAACTGGCCGAGTGAAAACCAATTTTCTAACACGCTACTGCAGGATTATCAACGTGATTTTTATTTAAACGTGGGAACCCATTCATTTATAGTGTGGCACATTTACATGTCCTCACTGCACTACTCCGCACAGAGTGGCTCCATTTAAAACAGCACACACTCAAAACTGAATGAGATCAAATATGAGGTTGATAGGAATGAATAGATTTGTGGACATATGCTTCTTGTTAATGCCCCAATTCAATTAAAACTTCATTTAGCATGTCTCATAGAGCCTAATCTCTTTGTAAAAGATATGGACGACTAAAAGGGGTTATGCATGGAGCAATAAATTCTCTCTCACTGTGCAGAAAGTCGTAACACCCTCCAGCTACTAAGATTATGACTGAGCAACTCAGCCAGAGGTGGATATTGGAAATAAAACTTAACTTGAGGTTACTATACCGTGGTCTGAGAATCTGGCTGTCAAGGTCCTTTCTCTATGAATTTAATTAAAATGTCAGACTTTGTGTTGGTCCATGCACAACAGTTGGCTCTATTATATATTTTCTGAGGCAGGGGAGCAGAGCAACTGGGTGGGAAGGTTGTAGAGTTGAGTGGTAGCGCTGTAACTAAATTACTTTTGCTATATGACAGCTGGCAGCAAGGCCGTTAGAAAAGTGGAGCAGCAGTCAGGAGAGTGAATGAAGGCTTGGTTGATGCATTTGTTAAACTAAAGAACACATCGGACTTTGAGGTAATGAGCTTTATTGCAGGTTATTTAGTGGTTTATTTAACCTTTCGTGGTTTTCACTTCTGTGTTTAGTAAAAGGAAAGTGGTTCAGTGAATTAGCTCTCAGAATCTGGTTGTTCAGATCCACCAAACTTGAGTGAAAAAAAAATGTGGAGGCTGCAGGTGCAAACAGGTAAACATATGAACAAGTAAAGTAAACAGTAATAACCACTTATTTTGCATAGCACAGATCACACAGCAAAAACAACTCTTATGATGATAGAGCAGGAAAATAAAATACAAAACTCCTCAGTAAAAGAAACAGAAATGTCTGAATTCCTTGAAACTACATTAAAACATGCCTAAAAAGATGAGTTTTGAGGTTTTGTTTGAAGCTTTCAACTGAATCAGACCTCATTTAAAAAGCTGGTCCAGAGGCGAAGGCTGATGACCCAGAATGCAGCATCTCTAAGAGAACAGATTTACAGGATCTTAGGGATCTACAGGGCCATACTTAACCAACATGAGAGTGGAACAATCAGGAGCTATTCCAATAAGAGATATAAAACTGGAAAGTAAAATCTTACAGTGCACTTTAAAATGAACAGGGATCTACTTAAAAGGAATATTTAAAGCCAGAGTGAGGGTTTCCAAGGATTTTTATGGGTGATGTAATTTTTGCCATCTTCCCGAGTAGATGAGAGTCCATGTCGAACTATCCCTTACACTAGAAGGGCAGTAGTGCACATGCCGGGGAGTGAAGTAGATGAGCATGCTCAGAATGTGTAACTTCTGCACACTTGTGGAGCATAATCAGACTCTGAACAGACAAGAAAATAATGCAACAACCTCAACTAGGTCAGTTTTACACCTTCCCCATCTGGAGTACATGAGGGTCTGTTTGAAATAAATTTCATCATCTTATGAAGTTCACAAGAGTCTATGCATCTCTCTGCTGCACAGCGACTATGCTAAAGCAATGCTACACATGCATGGCAGTAGTGTGCATGTGTGGCATACGACCTTCTACAACATGGATGCAACAGATTATCCTAAACATCTCCCTGCAAACTAGAAAAGTCTGTCGGTGTCTGAGTATCTTCGCAGCTTCACAATCACACAAGTGTCCACACTTGCCTGTGTTCAGGTCCACAAGGGAATATCGCAAAAACCACATGTGCTGTCTAGATTTAATTTTGGTGAGAAGACGTGCTTCTGCATTTTAGATCATGAGAAGTTTATTAAAGGATTTCTTCAGAGGCGGAAAAAGCAGGGAATGTAATGCAATAGTAAATTCTGCTGGAAATGAAAGTTAAGTCCTTCAGTGCCTTCCTTACTCAAGGAAGGTAGCAGACGTTTGAAACTGTAAAATGTCTTTCTCGTGATGTTTCTCACCTGGGATTCTAAGGATCAGTCACAATCAGAGATGACACGGCGCATATGTTGCTTCTGGAAGCAGCTTAATACAACTAGAGCTGCAATAATATTGGATAGAACTGACATTGTGGTAGTTTGTTTTTCTGTGATATATACTGCAATATGAAAAAGCACAGGAATCGGCACCAAACGATTTGAAGAAATGAAGAATAATTGGGGTTATTCTAAAAGTGCATATACAAAGAAACTAACAAAAATATAAAACAAAATCAAATTCTGACTCTGTGGGGTTTGTACCTAGAATATTGCCATAAACCTGATGTTGCATTCATTTTTGTAACCTAATCTTCCTGCTCAGTGTTTCTCTCCGGCTCCTCGCTTAGTTTGAAACCTGCATCACAAAACACTCTATTTGTGTCTTTTAAGTAAAATTTAATAAAACCAGCATACTCAAAAATCATTAAATTAAAACAAATAAATTAAAAAGTTCGATCAGATTAGATGACGAGAACTGTTATAGCTTGAGTTAATTATATGTAATTGTGACTCCATTAATTATGACAGAAGCAAAGGCGTAAGTGAAGTGATGTAGTTACAGAATCAAACTAAGGGTGAGGCTGGGGTTTATGGATGGCTCAATAAAACACTGGACTCTTTGTTTCTCAGCTCCAGTGATGCTTCTTGAGACTGACAGATTTTTTTCGGTCATTTATTTTATGCTATTGGCCTATCATGAAATCAGAAATCATAACGGATGACAGTGCCAGACAAGAATCAGTGGACAGTTTTGACAAACTGGTTACTATCTACAGAACTCCACTGTCTGAAATAAATGTGTATGATGTCACTAATTGGGGCTTCAATACTATATGTGTGTGTGTGTGAATTGTGTAGAATGTTTTCAAAATCCAAACCCTTGTGGTTCCACCAGACCTGTGAACATCTTTGTGATCTTCTCTCTTATATCTCTACTATACACCAGTGTAAAGAAATGGCATGTAATATATTGGCAGCCGGACTAATAATTCCTAATTTATAAGATACCGACTTGCGTGCTCTGTTTAGATTTTCACGTTGCCTATGTAGGTTAACATCATAACTTAAAAAAAAACAATAACACATCAATCTGAGTTCATGGACGGTGAAGAATCAATTTCATTTTTTAAAGTCTCATTTACGGTTCAGTGGACAGGCAAATACAAAACCCTCTGCGAATATTATAAATATGCCACTTTTTACAGATGAAGATTGATTAATTCAGCTGCTGAAACCATTAGTCCTGTCATGAGGGAGATCTATTCATCCGTGTTGTTTTTCTTACTCGATAACAACCGCAAGTAATCAGTATTCCAGCACCACCTTGCTCTCGGTAAGTTGTTGATATTTACTGAAATGATGCTGAGCGCTTCAATACTTTTTCTATTACTATACTGATGATATACAGTGAGTGAGTCACAGGATAACAGAATGTACATCCAAACAAGACTGCCAGTCCAAAGCTCTGTTGTGGCTCCTGAGGGCTGCAGTGTTCTTCAGGAAACTGTCGGGAAAATGTGTTATTTGGTACAGATAAGATGTAAAATACTTTTCAGTTTAGTTGGAGAAAGTTCATGCTGGTTCAACTAGATGTCAAGGCCTCCGATAAGGGTTCTTGAGGTTTAGAGCCCCTTATGATACACAAACCTTGAACATGAGGCACGGGAATATAACTAGAAACTCATACGAGCTCAGGTATCACCCAGATTGATGAGGTTTACATTCAGTATTGGAGAACAACCTGATGGGAACACATGGAGAAGGACTAAAAGTCATGGTGGAGAGCTACTATAACAGCAGACCCAAGAGGCTAAAAGAACCCGTTTTCATTTCCAGGGCATCAGAAACTGCCATTTTGTCAAAGCTGCTGGCATTTCAGGGATACGAACAACCTTTAGTGTCAGTGTTACCCTGCAGACGTATACGAATTTTTCCTGTTTAAAAGTAGCCCATAAGGAGCTTAAGGGGTTGAGATGGTGTAGGTCACAAAACTTACTGAGCCAGAAGACTGAGGTTCACATCCTGGGTTGAATCATTATTTTTTCATTTAGTTTCAACTTATTTTGTGAATTAAGTCAGGGGACTTTCACACAGACTGTCGAGGTTCATGTCTAGGGTTAAATCATTCTTTTTTCCACTTACTTTCAATTTATTTTGTGACTTAACTTTAACAGTTTAGTTGAGTTTGACACCAAAACTGTTTGGTTAAGGTCTAAATATACCTGTTCACAACATTAACCTCCACGATACCTCAACACCAGCAGAAAACATTTCATAGGTGTTGAAACTGGACATTAACTACAGCGATAGATGTTAAAGGTGAAAACTAGAGGCTGCACGGTGCCCATATTTTAGTACTCCACTAACACTGCATCTATGTGCGCAGTTAAAGTCCATTAGTGTTTTATAGCATGACATCATGCTACATTTACTTCATCCCAAGTGCATTCTACCTCCCCAGGAGAAGACATAAAAACTGCAAGTGAACCTTCTTTCTGATTAAACTACTAATAGCAATTTTAATGCATTTGTACAGTACTGATGCTTAGAGGTTGTTTTTTTTTTTCTTATTTGAGGAAATGAAAATAAGATTTGAAAGTGCAATCACTGAATTTATGAGGAATGATCCTCTGGGGAAGATGAACATGCACAACACAGTCAGACTGACTGAAGAAATTTTGGAAAAAAGGCACCCACGATTGCAATAACATTCTCATTCCCAGGATGGTAAACGCTGCCTTTTCATCAAAGCTGCTGGCTTTTGAAAGATACACAAAAGATGTCCTGTGGTGCCAATGGTGTCAAAACACCAGTGGACATACAGGAAAATTTCCTTATTAGCCATGTTACCATTCAAACTGCTGCTCCAGTAAAGAGCATTTACTGTAACTTGCAGTGTTTATTTCTTTGCAGTTCACAGCTTTCTATTAGTCTATCAGACTATCCTGTGCTTTGGATACTGATGGTAAAGATTTAACCTGGAGATGCAAATGTGATGCTCACAGGTCCTGACGAAGCAACACTGTGTGAAGTGAAACTGGACTTCAAAGATTTGGATCTGGTAGCCATTTTTAACCTTTTTAATGTTAATGCTAAGCCCCACCATTACAAATTCTCTGTCACTAGTTTTAGACGCCATCACTATATCCTAGGATTAGCTCCACACGATATGTCTGCGATTGCTTTAAAGAAATACAAAGAAGCCAGAATGAGTTTTTTGCCCATCCTTTTTAGAATAGTCTGGCTATGTGAGACCAGTGCTACACCTACACTTCACATATATGTGAAGTAACAGTAAGTCCATTAGCTCTTTACTGCATGACAAAACATTTATTTAACAGAATTTTATCTGGAGGAACTTGCAATTAAGTGCATTCAACCGTCCAAGCAAAAGACAGATAAGAAACTGAAAATTAAGCTTTTCTAAACAAAGAATTAAAGGCATTTTCAGTGCTGCCGTTTATAGTGCAAATAGTGGAATGTTGTCATTCTTCTTCTTATAGGAAACGAGAAAATAAATATTCATAAGTGCCATAATTTGCTGGGTTTCCATTAAATTTATCACACATTTTAACACTTAAAAAATACATATCTGAAAATTAAGATTCACAGTTATGTGTATATTCCCACTGAGGGAATATATAAAATGAATTCATCGGATACGCAATAGGAGAGACTCATTTTCCTGTAACTTGCAGAAGAAAAGGCTGCAACAAGATAGCAGACTTGGAAGAGCATCGTCCAAATGTCACATGAAAGAAAACAAACCATAAATGTATTAACTTGATAGGAACCTTGGTGATGGAGAGCAAACAGGGACAATAGAAATAGAAACCGTTCTTAACAGCTAGTGTTGCAGGTGTGTACTGTCTGAAGCATCCCTTATCAGCAGAAAACTGATTGACATTTCAAATGATTCCTGTAAAATACCTTTTATTCGACACCTGTTTCTTTTGTATTTGTACTGTAAGAACAACTGGATGGCATTACAGCTGCCAAAAGAATAGAGTTTAATCCTTAGGAGGTGTAAAAACAAATATGTTCAGCACATTTCACATTCATGTCACTGGTGGAATGTTAGAAAAACGGCGATCACGACTGATCTTTAGGAAAGCATGAACACAAACTGTCAGGCTAATCACACCAGTAGCAGAATAATATAGTAACTGGACCAGAGTGGACAGATGGACCAACAGATGAACACCACTGAAGCTATAAATTTAATTTACTGTCTTCCCTGATACTGTGGCCACCACAAAGGTTTTTCTGAACCACATGTCTAAGCATCTGTCTTTAGGAGAAAACAATCAGGTTCAATTTTCACTTTGAAAAACGTACAGCACAGCTGTTACCATGCTGCAGATTGTTAGCGTGGCTTTTTAATAAACTTATTTTATTTCTATTTATGTCTGTGTGTCAAATTTTCATACACAGGAGTTGCATATAGTGTTTCCCAAAATAAGCACAATATCGATTCTGAGAAATAACACCAAAAATAGCATGCTTTCTGGTTTGTTTGTGTCAGCAGCGTCCCACTCTGCTCCTGCCGTCAAAAAAATCCTCATCCCCGAAGCAGGCGGAGGCAATTTTCTCTCCATTATGCTGCAGAAAGCTGAACAGGCTGTGAACAAGCCCAGAACAAGCCAAGCCATTTAAATGGCTTTACATGTACGGCTATTTTTAAAATGGCACAACACCGTGGAGGCTGTTTTAAGCTGTTGTCTTCTCACTCATTTCACCAGTGCAGCCAAGAAATGAGCACGAGGATACGAGAACACCTTCCCTCATTTGATGTGTTTTCTCTCTAACCAAATAATCACAACAGCCTGGAAATGGCACATAAATGCTGTTTCGTTTTTTTCGTCTGAATGGCAGACAGATTGACGGCGTGTGTTTGAAAGAGATGTCATTTGGGCGGCAGCATTTTTGGCATCGGGCTTTGATTTGTTTTGTTTTCTTGTCAATCCTTCCTGTCTGGGTCTTTGTGTCTTTGCAGAGCACAGCCCTTCCTTTTTTTTCTGAGAGATGCTTTTTCATCGCAGACAGTCCTCGGAGGAATTGTTACTGATGCAAGCTATTGGAATATCACTCACCTGACAGCGATGTCACACGTCTTCTTCTTCTTTTCCTTGTTCTTGGAGACCGTCTGTAAAATTCGATGCATGTTGCATATTTTCACATTCCGGGGCCGGTAAATGAGTAATGGAATGGATGGCTTGAATTAATCTCACAGCACTAATAGAGTATTGAACATCACCGACTTGCTGGCATGAAACAAGAATTCACAGTTGAATGCAGAATAATCAGTGATGTGCGTCACAAACTGTAATTTCGGCAATAAATCAAAAGATAATTGCTGAAAAAAAGCCTCTGTTTCAATGCAGATGCTTTACAGTTGTCAAAACATTGGAATTTGTTGTCGGGTGTGTGTAATCTGTCATCCTATAGACAACATCATTCATTTTAATGACCACTTTTATTTTCCTATTGAACAGATGTTGTTTGCTTTGAGTCAGTCCTAACAGGTGACCATCACAGATTT
This sequence comes from Acanthochromis polyacanthus, assembly GCF_021347895.1. Taxonomy (NCBI): domain Eukaryota; kingdom Metazoa; phylum Chordata; class Actinopteri; family Pomacentridae; genus Acanthochromis; species Acanthochromis polyacanthus. The sequence continues at coordinate 7,370,459 of NC_067128.1, forward strand.
ATTTGCGTGAGCTGCATAAGCTAAAGAAACATTTTTACTCTCCTGTACACACATTTTCCATAAAGCCCCATGTGGTCCAGCTTCGACACCTAAGAGAACTTTAAAGGAGGATCCTGGTTCATTTCAACTCGCTGTATTTCCCATTAATGAGGTAGACTATGTCTCTACGTTAACTTTGCACTCTTCACCTTGGATGTGGAGACGCGTGGATATTCGGGGTCGCACTAAACAGCTTGTGAAAGGAGCTTTGTGGGGCAATTAGCACGAACTCCCTGCAGCTTTTCAATGAAACCTGTTTTGTTACACGAATGACTTCAAATGTTTGTTGTGTCTGATTGAAGTTTAACACAGAAATTTGCCATCTGGAAGGAACATTTTGCTAAGTGCGATGCCATCCAGGGACACTTGCTGTCTGACCTGATCAACAACACATTTCTGCCTGTTCACCTGTTTGTTTCCATGTTTGAGGGTAGGATAGAAGCAGAAAGACATAAGATGCACTGAAAGCAGAAAACTTCAGTGGGATTTGGATTCCGCAAATCTCAAGGGCAGGAGTGGGTGGTTGAAAATTCAAATTATGATTCACCACTACCAGACGGATGGAGTCAACAAACTAGGTTGAAAGGGAGTTTTTATAACACAAAAGCAAAGTAAGGCAAGTTTGAAGCATAAATGAGATGCGAAGTGTGCTGGTGGAAGAAATAAGGTGCAAAATCCTGCTTGTATTTTACAGTAAAAAAAACAAAACAAGAAGTCTAAATACAGTGTAACAACAGAAGTAATAATGAGCAAAAGGGATGGGTGGATTGTTGGGTTTTATTGCAAAGGCAGTTTAGACTTCACTGCCGCAAATGTGCAAAGTGTTGACATACAACAGACACAAATCTACCAAAGTTGACTCAAAGTCAGTCCCTCCAGGATTTCGCTGGTGTTTCTCAAGATTGTTGCGGCCTAATATGCCTGAATTCACGGCAGCTTTTGGAAAAAATTGCGATGTAAGTTGTGATGTTTTAAGTGTATTTGTTGCACTGAAATTGTGGGAGTTATTGACAGTTGCTAAAAAGTTGCATTTTTTTCAGCTTTTAGGACGTTTCAACATTTTAACTAACAATATTTATTCCTAAACTGATTCTGTAACAAGCTCTAACCCATTTTTACACCACCTTGCACAGCATGGTGGGAAATTGGCACCAACCAGATGCTGGTTTAACATGAAGCGGTTGGTAGATTAAAGACACAAAATAATCATTTACTATTGAATGAATCATATTTGGACACACCTGTCAGTGGCTTAAAAAGTTAATTTCACATCCGAGCATGCATGTATTGACACACACACGCTCACGGCTTGTCACGTCAATTAATTCATCTAAATTACCTTCATTCTTTCAGCGCTCGCTACAGATGTGAATGCAACAGCTTTGGTCACAGTGATTTGTCTGGTCTATGGTCCACTTGTTTGATCCATCAGGAATGGTTTTGCGCAGTCTTTAGCAGTAATTTTTGTTGGTACATGAGAGACATTAGAATCAGACATGTCTGCATCTTCAAACCATAAACATGGAAATGAATTTGGTGCATTACCTTTGGGCTGGGGACTGCTATGATTGGTGGAACACACGGGAGGCTAGCTAAAATTGTGTAAAAGTTGCGGTGATTGGACAAAATTGCAAGGTCACGCAGAATTCACTGAGATTGTTTGAGTTTATGTTAACTGTTACGATCGCAGCATCATGAATTCCTGGAGGGACTGCCAAGTTAACTCTCCTGCAAAGATAAAGAACTCTATGAAAACTGTACTCACTCCCTTAGAAAGATAAATTCTTATGAATGTACAGTAATTGTAATTTTGCATGTGCGCATCTCTTCATTCTCACAGTGAAATCACATGTTGTTCTTGACAAACAGGAGAAGAAGTCGGTGGAACTCAATATTTTGCAGGCGTAATAGTTTGCAGGTGTTGGCGTGAATGGAACTCAGAAACCATCTAGTGCACAGCTTTACCTGAAAGATGACAGGACATCTGTATCTCCCCGTATGCTAGGATATTGGTGGTGTTGCTGCACTCATTGCTCTGCCACCGAATGAGGAAGGAAACTGTTGCTGTAGAGTGAAACTTGTTGGTGGCAAACTGGGAAAATTTCTGGGAAAGTGTCTCCCAAACATCATATTCCTATATGACTAAAGTGCACTCCCATGTATGTTCTGAAAGAAAATGTAATTTTGTATTGAAACAAATATATTTTCTCAGTTGAAGGAGCCACAAAGTCTGCATACGAAAGTTTCAGAGGAGGATGGAGACACAACCATTATCCTGAGACTTACGTTTAGGTTTGCTTTTGGTTTTCAGTCTGTTTATATATAAGATGGATTGGCTTAAAATCAACGACAGAGAATCAACAGAAATAAATGGCAAAGGTATGTTGATTTTGTGACACGTCACAAACCACCGGAATCTGGCAGAAACTACGTTTTCTACAGAACTTAATCAAGAAACGTGAAGGAACGTAATTTTTGGGAGACAGGGTTGATGGATGAGAGTAATCCCAGCTGGGGAACCGCAACTAATGAATCTGCAGCTTTGATAAACATCCTGGAGATGCCGGTTCACCTTCACAACAGAAACTAAAAGACTGAACACTCAGCTCTTCATAGGCTCAGTCAAAGCAAATACAGCTAGAGAAATGTTAGCTTCAGGCAGCTAATTTCAATGTTTTAGTCAGACTTGAAAACAAAACAACAAACCTCTACGATTGAAGCAAACATTTAACACGACAGAGCGACAAGGTGGGAAATAACAGAAAAACAGAATCCTCCTTCAAAAATTCATCCAAATTTTCTCCATCTGACACGTTTATGATTAAAACAAAGGAGGTGCGTTGTGCCCGTGCTTGGCATTTCAGCTAAGTCACAGAGGGCATGTTGCATCAACTGACAGACTTCGGCAGAAATGAATGAGCCTCTAGTGTTCTGTGTCTGGAAGAAGAGGCAGGAGTCTCTGTGCACAGAGATAAATTTAGGAGAGAAAATGTCAACTTCTGTTGTGTGCTAGATTTGAAATGCACCCGAGATGTGAAGGTGAGGCTGGAGCCGAATCTCATGGTTAAGGATGCAGAAGAAAGAAACAACCTTTTACAAGGCTTCCTGCAGCATTGTAGTGGGGGGGAAATCACTTTGTAGTTCATTTTTCTGACTTTATTGTTTTATTTTGCCAATAATTATTCCCCAATTTGTTGTTTGAGCATCATTAATCTGCGAGGAGATCCTTAAGATAACTGCACTAATTGAGATATTTGCCAGTAAGATGACAAGTAATGCAATTCATTAAATGTGAGTCTTCATTAGCTTCTCAATCGATTACACCAACTCAAGACTTTATTCTTGCTCCTAGAACAAAGGCACAGGTTGCATTTAACACATTAGAATTACATCCAGATGAGCCGCAAATTAGGCACGACAAGCTAGTCACTATAGCAACATGTCGAGATAGGAGTCATTTTCATACCAGTCTGCCTGCACTTAATACAGCACACTGATTAGTTTAATGGGATGTTAGCATAAAGACGCTGGCGGTGTCCCCGGATGAAATTCATGGATCGGCAAGGTGGCCAAATATGTTTTCCTCCCTGATTAAACCGAGACGTCTCACTAGAATGATGAAAAAATTACAGACAGATGAAAATTGTTGTTTATGAAGAGCTAAAGCTCGAAGAATCCAGTCGCTGCATGCTGTGTGAGAGATATTTTCATATGTCTGCATGTGCTGCAGGTTTTCATATCAGGTAGCGGGATATTAAAAGCATGTCCCTGCCTATCTGTTTGTCCATCTATGGATCCACTGGACAAGACATCCCCCTCCCTCCCCTCCTCTGTTTATGCAACACACCCAGAGGCATTTCATGTCTGCAGGGGCAGATAGCAGGAAAGTCGACTAAGCTTGCAAATCATTTTTAATGAATCACTGTGCACCCACAGCCCTCCCTCCCTCTTCTGCCTCCTTTTTTTATTTTTTATTTTTAGTCCGCTCTCCTCCTCTTATTATGCTTTTCAGAAATGAATGCAAAAGAAAGGAGTTGTTTACATGCTTCGGCTGCTGTCTCCACATCCCCCCCTACCAACCATCCCCTCCGTCAAAATCATGGGATATGAAAGGCGACAATATTCCTTTAATGATTCCAGGCAAATTATTCTAAGGCACCGTGCTCTGAAAGCTTTTCTTTGATGAGCCATCGGCAGGCCTGCACAGTGAGAAAGTGAAAAAGTTTACTGAATGGATCGGTATCATTTTGCCTGGGAGGCAGTTATCATTAGCATTAAAATAGCGAGGCTGCCTTGGAGATGCAGGCTTTAAACTACCCTTTTTATATATCCTCACATTTGTTCATTACAATGTGTGAAAGGGAAAAAAAACAAATCAGAAATTAATCCAGCAGATGAAGCAGAAAGAGGAGAGTAACTCAGTGATGGTAGCGGATGGTGAAAAGTGGCTTTCCTCAAGTGAATAAAGCACTTCAGAGTCATTCAGAAGCCCCCGCTGCATGGATGGAGGTTTTTTTTTTTTATCCCCACTCGCAACTCCACAAGCCGGGGGGAGTTGAGCAATTCATCATACACAACAAATGCATTGACACACGCTCGGTGCACTTCCAGTGGCCCAGAAACCTCCAAACAGCAACAAAAAAAATATTAAAAGGATAGAATATATGCCCTGACACTCAACTCCTGCATCCAGAAGACGTGTTCTACACACAGATGTCCCATTGGGAGATGTTGTGTAGCATGTTTTCTTCTGCAAACTGAAGGAAGATATCAACATTTTTAGGCTTGTGCTACATTTGATTTCATTTTCTTAACTTTTGGCCTGTTTTAAGCAGCCGTGTGCAGGGAAACTGCATTCAGCCCCTAATGATTGTGTGCTCTATGGGATGCTGTGCTGATGCACCATCAAAGGGAATGTTCATCAGCGGTGCACACTTCATTTACTTCCTCATTTCTTATGTTCTCTTTGCCTGCCCTCTCCCTCTGGTTCTTGACTCCCTCTCCTGAGTTGCGTACCTTATTGCCGCTGCATTAGGACCACTCTAATCTGTGTGGCAGGGTGGAATGGGATGTTCAATGGCTTTTCCTCGTTTCCTGGCTGAGAGGCCCGTGTAATGTGCTAATGGACTGACCCCCCCCTCACCATGCTAGAACTGTGACCCCCAACCCCCATCCTCTACTCCTCCTCTGTGCCCGCCTCCACCCCACCAAACCATTACTACTATCTCAGCCAAACAAGTGCAGCCTCGCTGAAATCTTTTATAGTTGCAGAAAGACCGACCAACCACTTTTAAGGTCATTAGAGCCTCCCAGGTGAGAGATGTGAACTCTCCGAGCCGCTCGTCTCGGCGCTGCAGCAGTAATAGGTTTGGAAAGACGTCCACTCTGACATGATATTGTTAAGTACTCAAACATTATAGCAGCCGTGCGGCTTTGTAGATATTTTTGTTCCCTTGGATGGTTGGGATAAAAAAAAAGACATCAGGCCTGAGCTGAAGGGGTTACTTGTGATTACCAGATTTGCTTTTTAGATGCAGTTCACCTCAGGGATCTGTGGTTTTTATGGTTCTTTCATTGGTTTATCCTAAATCTATCTGCTCCTTGTGGTCTTTGCTAAAAAAAAATACCAACATGTTTTTATTCCCAGGGCAAGAAAAAAACAACATTCTACAAGGTTTTTGCCATGTTTGACTCCTCCAGCAGTGTTGTGTGAAAGAACAACATCCAGGTTATGTTTCTGCTCGTTATTACTTTATTTCTTACCAATAATTACCTAAATTATTGTTAAGATTCTTAAGATAACTGCAGCTACAGTAATTGACATATTTAACTCTTAATCAAATGCATGGTTGCAAAGAATAAACATCTAATTTACTGATTAGGTTAAACTAATTAGGTTGCAGACATTATTTTTGATGGGTTGTGTTGACATAATAATGTGGCTAATTGCATCAACCTTCATTTTCTGGGTTATTTAAGCACAAATTTCTTCACTGGATGATTTAAAACTAAATACAAATTGAGGTAACTTAAGGAAATTAGCTTAATAACAATTTTTTTCTTCATCTTGAATTCCAGATTTCAAGTCTCCCGCCTTTATCTTAGCATGCGTGGACAGTTATGACTTGATTGCAGAGGAAAAACTAATTCCTGTAACTCAAAGCAGTTTGTTGGCTGAACATAATGTCATCAGACATTGTTTTAATTAAAAACAGGCTCATGCAAATTGCTGTGTTTCTTTTTCTTCTTTTTTTTAGTGATGTAGTTGATTGCATTAAATCTTTATTAGATACTTAACAGCATGTCCGCACTTTATTCTTACTGTTGGAAGAAAGGGACAGCAGAAGCATTAGTCAAATACTTTTATTTTGTCAAAGCTGCTTGTGTCTCAGAGAATTTTCAGTGTCTTTTGGTGTCCGTACCATCTCCATTAATATCTGATGCCAATAGACATAGAGAAGCTTCTGCAGCTTTAAAGAGCTTTCTCTGGAGATCTGCAGCAGTTACAGTAGTTGCTAAATCAGTTTCTTGACAACTATTAAATGAATCTGCAGCTATTTTTTAAAAATGGATTAATTGGTTGAAGTATTTCTTTTAAAGAAAGAGGCTAAATCTTCGGCAGCTTCTTAAATGTGAGAACTTTATGGGTTCTTTCCTCCTCTGTGAGTAAACTGGATATATTTGAATTGTGGACAAAGCAAGACATTTTAGGACGTCTTTCTGGGCTTTGGGAAACACTGATTGACATTTTTCACCATTGTAAACACCAAACCACTAATCAATTGAGAAAAGAGATTAATCGACAGTGAAAGGAATCCTTATTGGCAGCCCTGTTTCCAAGTCCCAACACTTTCACCCACGAGACTGAGCTTCATGTCCTATTTTGGACTTTTATTTTATCATTTAGTTTTGTGTTTTTGTGTTTCTTAATTCTTATTTTCACTTGCTGTATGGTCAAATTTTGGGGAAAAAAATCCTGGTTTGGGTTAAAATATACCCTTTTACCACATCAACCACATGTTAAAGGGCAAACTTCTACCTGAAAAGGAACAGCAGTAGCTACACCAGCAGAGAACATTTGGCTACGAACTCCTGGTGCCTATGTCTGATGTTTATGGATTTTTTATAAATCAGATGTAGGTCTCCCTTCATTTGTTGCTTGAGATCGTCTAATTCTGGTCCAGGCTCCTAATCTCAGACATGCAGTATCATCTTTTAAGTCTCCATTTAAAACTCACTTTCTTTGTTTGGCTTTTCCTAAACATGGATCATTGTTGTATGTGTTTGCATTTTTCTGTGTAAAGTTTTGCCTCCTATTGCTTTTATCATACAGTTCTGTTGTATATCACTTTTAATACTATGACTTTTTGTAAGGGGCCACATAAGCTGATCTTATAGTTGTATACAGAGTAGTATATATAGTTAGAGTTGTTGTTATTGTTATTGCAATTATCATTATCAGGAGTGTTCCATTGTGGTCCCAAAGGGTCCTGACAAAGCTGCATGCTGCACAGTCACTGGGTGCTTTGTTTATTACATTCCGTGCTTTTCTATTTATTACTGGATCATAATTTTTTTAGGGAGAACTGATTGAAAGCAGCGACTGATTATGCACATTGTTTTGTGGTATGTTTTTCTGCTTCTAATGAACAACCCTCACTATTAAAATGATGCACTGTCTTATCAATACTCCAACACCATAACAGAGTTGACAACAGAGAATGTTAATTCATTCAAATACTTATTGGTTATGAGAGATAATGGCCTCTGAAATAGCTCACTTTAAATTCTTCAGCATTCACCAATCATTAACTGAACCGGCTACAGTTTCACTCGTCATTTTCTATCAAATCTGCATCCTTTTTTACTTGTATTCGTAGAAAATCAAACGAAAAGCAGCAGCTTTACACTGTCAGACAGCTGCAGGTTCTAACAATCGACTGAGGTTCAGCACAAAGGAATAATTTACTGAAAAGAAGCTGGTCAGAGAGATATGAGGACATTTTGATGTTGTGGAATAAGTACTGAAGTACACTTGTGTGACAATTGGAACATACTAAGAGTAGAGTCCATTCACAGTCTCACTTTAAAAGCAAAGTGGTAACAATTTTATTATAAATATAATCAGGAAAATGTTTTTGAAGTGTGAAAGTTGTAGTGTAATCATTGTGGGCTCTGCAGCATTACACAGCTACATTGTTTGATATGTGCTATAATAAAATCCTTTCTATAATTCAATAAATCATGATGCAGTAACATGCAAGCATCATTTTACTGTCGTAGTGGACAAAGGTGAAGCTAACTTCCCTCATTTTAAACAATGCTGAGTTAATCTGCGTAGTCTCCTTGCGCAGTGGCACACTGCTCCAAGTGCTCCTGCAACACTTCCTGAAGTCCCATTCCATAAGCACATTAAATACCATCTGCAATGCATGCTGGAGCTCCTAAACTGGGTCAAAACTGAGAGCCTTTAACTTGCATTTTGTTTTGCAGAAGAGGAAGAAGTCACAGGAAGCCAACTCTAGCAAGTGTGGAGAGCGATGGAGTGTGTTGTTGTTGTTGTGGTCAAAAAAATGAGAATTTTCAGCTTGCTTTGAGTAGATATGCATTGGCACGACAACGCAGCACAGTTCAGCTATTCAGGTCTTTCAGTGTTCCTCAGCCACCTCAGATTGTTACAGAATAATTCTAAATCTATAACAGTTTGATCCTCTGGGACTAATTCATGTTGCACAACCCTGTGAATGTCGAACAGTAGGCATGTTCTTTTTTTGTTGTACTGTTTACTTCATGTACATTCTTTGGTCAGTGAGACTGTCAAAGTTGTTTGGTCAACCGTACGGATCTTCCACACAAAGGCTGGATCAGTTTATTGCAAAATATGATGTTTGCTCTTTGTGCCAGTTTAAAATCCATGGTGAAATCACAAATGTGCACCCCTAATAGTCAGATGAGACTTTTACAGGGTGTTTCAAATGTTGAAGAAGCACGAGGAGCAGGACTGGTGCACAATTTGACTTGTTTAGAAGAGATGACAGCCAAATTTATATCAGGGATAGGTTTTCAGTAGATATCCTCAGCCCAATTCAGAAATTGGGATTAGGGCTATTCATGTAAATTTTTAACTTGTTTATATAAATATAAACCCACACATAAATGTTTTATTTACATCTGTTAACACACAGAGATGTGTTGATAGATGTAAACAAAGAATCAGGCATGTGACACATAAACCCATGCCTGATTCCTTGCTTACATCCATTACCACACAGAAATATAAGAGCTATAAAGACTTTATTAATCAGTAAAAGACTTAATGTGGTGATGCAACAAGGTACTATACTATATTAATAATGCAATGCTAGCGTGTGTCTTCTGTACAAAAATGGCATTAGCAGATACCAAAATAGTAGACTTTGAATTAGATCGGGAGCAAAATAAACTTAATCTGGACATCCCTAGTTTTATGTATCTAATCTCAAGAAGTGCACCTGTCAAATACCAACCAAAGTCTTAAAGGAGCAGAAAATACAAATACTCAAGTACAAGTGGTCCAGACTTGCTTTTGAGTGTTGAGGATCTTCCGTGGGTGACAATCAGTTTGGAAACACTATGCAGCGGTAATGCCTTCATTATATTACCATCGGAGCAGAGCAAAGAGCTATCGTGAAAATGTGTTGACATCCATACAATTTACATGATGTTGGGGTGAGAAAAGCCTGAATGGCTGCACCACTGTTCTGCAGGATTCAGTTATTGATTCTGACTGAGGTCTCAGTTTTGAAGCTTGCTGAGCAGTTAGCGGCGTTTCAATTTTTCTCCACCAAAAGTGTTTTGAGGCGTCAGCTTTCATACCACAACTCATTCTGTTCCCAGTGAGCGCTCGGCACCTCAGCAAGCAGTTTGGCAGTTTGCATCATGAAGCTGATTTGTGTACATCCAGATCTTCCACCCAGAATAAACTGGTGACACAAAGTCACCAAAAAATTCATTTTAATACTGTACTGTAAGTAGAAGCTGCTAGTAGTTGTTCTGCAGACCACAATGCAGTCATACAGTGATGCAGCGAGGGTCTGTGTTTTGTCATCTGTTTAATAGCTTGTTTTGTCTATCTGAAACCATAAAAATAATTCAGAAAATAAGATTTATACTGGGATATGCTGGAAGTTTAAACTGTCTGACAACCTAATGTTAGTGGAGTTGAATAGTAGCATGTTTACAGCGTGTTCAATAAAATAACACATGATTTCTAGCTTTTGTCTCATGCAATACCATCTATGGCTTGTTGTAAGGATACTGTAAAATAAAGTGGCTCTCAATTATATGGAGGCAGTAGAGAAAAATACTGTAGTACTAAGAATCCTATTTTTAAGAAAATACCAGGTCACAACAAGCTGACCTGAGATAGTTTCCACACAACAAACAGACGAGTCAACAGAAGTGAAAACATCTCCTTCTTGGCAGAGATACAATCCCGACCTCTTGTGCAGCGCTGTGTGCATCTTGATCTTTGCCATCACCAAAATGAGCGAAAAGAAAAGCTTGTATCTGCCCAGACTAATGATGGACAGTCACCGCGACCTGGGCCTGTTAGCATTTACTGCTGTGAGGACGCTGCTCTTTTACTTTTACAGCTTCCTCTAAAGTCCATCATCACCTGTAAAGAGCTCCAGGAAGCCATCAGGGCCGAGCAGAGCTGGATTTCTGCTTGACTCCGCGTAACCTCGAAACATCCCATCAGAGGGCTTAAAAGCACTTGCACCAGTACTGATGCATGTATAACACAATTTTTATAGTTCTTTGACTGCTCTGAAAAGTGTCCACACTGTTCCAGCCTGTCCTAAAACCTTTTTTTCTGGTCACCACACGCGGGGAAGAGAAAGAAATGGGATGTTGGCAGCCGGGGGCAGTGTGACATTTTGAATCAAGATACACACAGTGACACTCAGCAAATCAGAAGTTATTCTCCCCTTTTGACTCAGACTTTTTCATTTTCACAGACGACTGCAAATTGAGCCGCTGGCGCTTTTTGCTTTTATCTGCCGGACGTTAAGAGGAGCACCCAGCCGAAACATTTATTTTTGCTTTTCAGCTTGTTTGCTTGACCTTGGAAGATAAACACATGGAAATGCGACAAATTAAGCCACTTTTAAAACAGTGAATGTGAGCTAGCAAGAGTTTGTATTACAGTGTGCAAGAAATATAATTAAACAGAACAAGATTGCTTCAGATGATGCAACTTCCAGTGGAAAGAGCACAAAAAAAAATCTTGTCTTTGGTAAATGTTGTATCTGCGGTCACTTTCGACTTGAATCATACAACCACAAATTAAAGCGTAATGGGTATCCTTTCGGATCATTTTTCATGTCCAAGCACTAAAAAGAATCCATTAACATCAGCAATAGATGCCATTAATTTGTTAAAACGTCCTCTGCTGGTGCCATCACTGTTTATCTTGTAACATGTGGTTAAAGCTGTGAAAGGGTGTATTTAACCAAAGCATATGCCAAAACTTAACCAAAAATAACATGTTAAAATGACATTTAATCATAAAATAAAGCAAATTAAGTGAAGGAATCTGACTTTGAACAAAAACCTCACTTTCTAGCATGTTATGGGATTGTGTAGATATAGTATGCCACGTTAGGCTTTTTTCCCATGTCGTGTCAATGCATTTTAAGCTTTGTGTGTCTCATTTTACATGAAATGGTTGCATTTAGGATTAATGTCATGAATACATGGCGTGCAGTGATTCCTGACAGGCAAGAAAAGGCATTTTGATGGCGTGTAATGTGGCTTTTAATGATACCAGGCTGCATTATCCTGGGTGAAAGTCTTGTGACTCACGCTGCCAACTTCTTTTTAAGGCTCTTTCAAACTTCAAAGTCTACATACGTGACTAAGGACACCTTGTGCCAGTCTCTGAGACGACAGCAATTTTGTCAAAATAGGAGTATTTCATGACTCAGTCTGGAAAATAGGTTGAAAATATGTCTGAATGACACTACATTTGAATGTTGATATCAGAAAAAATGACAATAGTATTGAAAGTAGGTGCGTTTTTATGTCTTTATCAAGGTGTAATCAAGTTTATTCTCAAATGATTCTAGAACTCATGGAGTAAAGCAAACATAAAGCTTAAATCGAGCTGATCACATCACTTGATAATATGTGGTAGGGTGGTGCTGACATATTGTAGGTCATTGGTACCCTCTTATGTCTCAGTTGGGAGCTGTGTCCAAAAACCAAAGTTAATGTGCAACTGAACTGTGTTCTCAGTTACATTTTGAGGGAGAAAAACACATTTTCTCTCAGATTTTATTTATCAAGAATCACAAATATGTTTTTAACTTTACTATTGCTTGTTTTTTGTTTTTTGTTTTGTTTTTTTACCAACCAATCATGCTGTTATATTAGATGGGATGAAAGTTATAACCTAGAAAATGGAAAAGAAACTGCAAACATGCATGTTGTGAAATTATTGTATTTTAACCCAGATTGTCATATTTTCACAAAACTGAACCGACTGTTAAGTAAAAACTAAAGATAACCCCAAATGAAAATACAACTTAAGGCTAAAAATAATGATCCCACACTGGACACAAACCTCCTGAGTCAGTCCTGGTTGTACCTCCTATCCAGCATCTTGACTATAACATTGTGGATCTTACCAGATGAAAATACATTCCCCTGAAAATGTGCTTGAGAATACAGTGAATGTAGTTTTTTGAAGACGAGGTTGCAACTGAATAAAGACCTTTGGCAGTTTTTCTTTCAAATGTGCAACCTCCAGGGAATCGACAGTGAAACGCAAACTGTCACTGTCTTCAAAATGTCCCTTCACTTCTTGAAGCCGAGCACCCAGAGATGCTCCCTGAGGTCCGCCTGCCCACAGAATCACCTGCTCCAATGGGCAAAAAGAAGCTGATGCACTAAAAGAAAGGAAGCCAATCTCTCTCTCTTTTGTCTCCGTCTTTTGTCTTTGTTTGATAGTCTTCTGCTTTGTGATCTCGCCGAGCTTCATTAGAGCTGCTTCGTGTTGTAAAGGCTCTCGTGGCCGGTAGTTCTGTTGAAGGACGCGCATTCATTTTCTCCTTTTGATCATCGGCTTCGCACTGCCCTGAGCAGGAATTCACATTGTGTTTACTGTTTTCTCACTTTTAAGGTACTCATTGATAGACGGCAACTTTTACTCCCTAGCTCTTTGTTTCTAACTAGCTCGGTTGCTTTTCATGTGTCGTGTTTCACCTTGAACTACAAGATGACAAATAACAATGTAAACACACTGCTTCTTCTTAATTGCAAGAAAAAAAAGTGACAATTAAAACACTCCCTCTGGTAAAGATGAACTATTTCTTCACCTTGTTAACATGTCCTGAAGAATCCATTATAGATCTATTATCTATACGCCAGTCAGTCCTCATTAGGAGTGTTTTCCAGCTGACTTAGAAGGCAGGGGACACTCTGGACAGGTCACCAGTCATCTTTTATTAATCAGTCATTGTTTCCAAAATAAATAATTGTGAAATTTGTAAAGACATGATCACAATGAAAATAAAAAAAACATCAGGTTTTACTCTTCATAAAAATGTATGCAAAATACTATATCCCATGGACTTCAAAAGCCTCTCAATTATATATTGACACAAGCATTTGTGCAATACTTTTGTCCCATCTGAATGGAGTAGCTATAGTCACTGAAAGATGCTTTTTCACATTCGAGTTACTTTAGTAGTCTTAAATAGTCTCTTTTCTTAAATGTCCATTTTGATACCCAGATGTTTCCCTGTGGTTGTTAACGCTTCTGTATCTGGCTGGCTGGCTGGCTGGGTAAGTATGTATGTATTATGTGTTTGTGTGTGTATGTCCGGTCAGATATCTCTGCAAGTGCTGAAGTCAGGATAATCAAACTTGGCACTGAAGATCAGTCTAAGGTCCCCTGCTCACTTGTGGAGTTACAGGTCAGCAGATCAAGTAGGAAGGGATATATGTAGGATGATCAAAATTGATACAGAGTATCATGCATGGGCATGGTTCTGCCCTCTACTGGTGGCTCATCTAGTTGTCTTTGAAATGAGGAGTACTTCCATTTTCTGCTACTTTCTCCTTCCACTCCTCAACACTTCACAGGGAAATATTCCACTTTCTACTCCAAAGTGTCTCTACATTCATGTGACAGCTTGTTCACACAGAACAAGCCTTTTAAATACAACAGAGTTAAACCAGATTAAACCAGTGATCCAACTTTTCTTCCCAAAAAGTACTCCAGTGTGTAGTTTGCTTCACGTTGCAGATGTCTGGGTGTTAAAAGTTCCACCAAACACAGATTATTCCCTCTTAAATTTCAACAGATGTTACAATTAAGATTTGAGAAAAACAAAATAAAGTCATTTGTAGATCAGAAGTTTGTTTTTTCTTCTTTCCTCTCCAATTAATTATGTTTGGAGCCTCAGATTTATCTTTTTTTTAAACCTGCAGCAGCTCCAACAGTAATCTGCTGCTCACATAGTGAAGCTTCATTGTTCATAATCTAATCATATAAATCAGAAAGACCAAACCAGGATTTTTACTGCAATGTTTTAACTACATTTTCTGTTCTTTCAGTTATGTGGGATTCTTCGTACTTGCGATGAGGTATTTTCTGTCATTTTGTATCCCTTTTTATAGTAAAACAGCAACTAAAAGATCTGAATCTGTCTTTCACCACTGTTTAATTTTAAAGAGTCTGCTGTGTTCACTGCCACATCTTGCTGTCTCTCAGTTCAGACGAAGCCGGTCGTTTCTCTGCCGTCTCGCTCTGCACATTTAAGCTGCCGCCTCTAGGGATGGCGGGAGGTGTGAACTGATCCTTTTAGAGGAGAAAATGGAGTTCACACAAACCAGCTGACATTTAAATTTTCTGAGGATCAGAGCAGAGATACTTTGAGAGCAGAACTTTCATCTAGAACTTTCATTACCAGACAACGTTTGTATTCGGTGAGGATTCTGGACACGTTTAAAATTCAATGGTGAACGGGTAATAAAGGAGAGGTCAAATGGCAGTTTCATGCAGTTGTTTTTTTTTTTTTTTTTTTTACATGATTCATAGTCTGTGTAGTGTTTCTGAATGTAGAATGGACATTTCTATACAAAGCGGACGTCTTTCAACTGCAAATGGAGCTGATCATTTCTGGACACTTTTGTCCACAGAACCTAAAAGTGTCTTTTTGTGAAAGTATACTTGATATTGAATCTTTGCTGAAATTCAATACGCAAATATTTTTCATTTTATTTTTATTGTTGATGGCAATGTGTGCTCATATTTTTGTCCAGCTGTGTAAAGTATCTAAATGCTTTTGCTTTTTATTACCATCCTGAAGTACAATTTAGTGTCACTTGAGTTTAACTCAAGAACAGGGGGCCCTTGACATACATCAGAGTTCCATTTTTACGGTGTGACGAAAGTCGATAATTGCCTGAAGTCGGAACTCTGGTAAAAATGTAAACGAAGCCGTTATGTGCATCATGATATCGATCAGTTTACATATTTATACAACTACAGTAACAAAAACAGTCATCAGCTCACACTGAAACACAACTCCGTAGGAAAATACCAGCGAAAGTGAAAACTGTAAGTCTGACTTACGCTTGGGAGCCATAATGAAGTTAGCGAATGTAGCATAATCCAATGTGGCGTCAAATGTAAACAAACCTTCCTTATAGCGCCACAGTGTGACTACATATTCATCCACTCCAGTCTCCAGCTAGTTCCAATGAACCAGTAATGACGGAACACCGTACGTTAAACCGAGGGTCGGCCTTAATCAGGTTTCATATGTATACATCTCTTAAGTTTTTATACTTTAAGTATATTTAGATGCTTATACTTTAGTATTTTTACTCAAATATACATTTAAATGTACGACTGCTTTTAATAGAGTATTTCTTCACACTGGTATTGATATTTTTTTATTTAAATATATGATCTAGATACAACTTTTACCTTAGATTTTTTCCCCACCTAACTGCAAAACTGTCAAATTTTAACCTGTTAATGTTCATTTTGTTCTGATGTCGATTTCATTTTAAAGCCTTTATCATAATGCATCTCTACTCCTCTGCAGATTCCATAATGAATAATGTAAATTTAAAGCCCACTCCACCTGTTACTGTTCAGAGAATACTTTTAATTTATTGTGTGGCCGTCGACTGTCTCAGTTCATGTTCCCTTTAAACCTTTTTTATACGTCCTGTCAAATGATATCTGAAACCTAAATAGCACCTTTTCATTTACACTGACAGTTTTCATTATCAGACTGCAGTACGTTTCACATTCTCTTGGTTTTGTCGCGAAGGCTTTTATTAAGTTATTGCTGTCTGGCCTGTCAGTGATAAAGTGTGAGTCAGTAAAGACATGCAAGTCAGTTTTACATGTGGATACGTGGCCCGTCCCAGCAGGAATAGAAAACCTTTCAATGAGCTGCCTGTGACAGCTTAGACCTGTTTGGAAACGCGTGAAAAGAAAAGTCGGCTGCTTTCAAAGGACTAATCCTGCAACGCCACCTTGGCATTTTTTCCCTCTGCGCTTCAGAATACAAAGCTGATTTTGAGAATTGAATTCAGGCAAATGAAAGCCTCTGGGTCAACATTTTGTTCAGCTCTGCCAGTTATTCATTTTTTGGTGCATATAGAGGAAATTCAATTCCCTAAAAAACGTTTTTTTCCCCGGTCAGTTTGGACGTAATGGTTCGGTGCTGATTGCTCTCTTCAGAAAAGACGTGACAGGTACCATGTTTTTTTTTGTTTGTTTGGTTTTTTTTTTAACTTTCTTCCTTTGAATCTCTTACATTTCCTGAAAGCCTTTTTTTCCACGTATTTTGTCTTTGTGTCATACTGTGCTGCTTTCAACCACCAATTCATTTTGTAATAGCTTCCTGTATGTTTTTCTTTCTAGACATTTCCCACTGACAACCTGGCAATCACTTCCTTTTATCTCTTTATTCCCTGACACTAGCTATCATTCTTTTCACCCTCTGCATCCTCTACAGCAGACCAGATTGTCCTCAAAGACTCTCTGTTCCATCCTCCTCCACAATATGGATTAATAACAGATGATGACTGTGTGCTATTTCCAGTTGTTTTATAAGAATTGAAGCATATTCCAAGAACTCACCAAGAACCATCCACCAAGCTGCAATTTAAGAATACTGCTGCCAATTTCTAAAGCTGTAAACATCTAAAGAAAACCTTGGCCACCTGAAATGACACCTGCTCTTATCTTTACATTAAATAAGTTGTCCTGCTAGCCTAGCTAATTAGCCAAATACATTTCAAAAGGACATAAAAAGCTGGTATTTGCAGCACTTAAAATAATTTCAATCTGGTTATTTTCGGCATGACAGAAGGACAGGAACAGACTCAGACCAGGCCAGCTGCACATATTTATATGATTTCTAAAAATACATCAACTGATGACCTTAGCACAGGAACTATCGAGGAATATAACACAGACGAGTTAGCCGCTGTTGTTAGATGATCTGATATGTTGGTTGTTGAGCTGTGATACACAAACTGCTGTTTACAAAGTTTGCATTTGACATTTTTACCATCTGTTTAAACAAAAAGAAGCCGCACCTGACCACTTCTTTGACATGGTGTCGGTTAATTTGGACCCAAATGTGAGCAAACTTTCTGTAATTGTTAAATAATTTAGCCCTAGTGGTCTCCATGAAGTCTGGTCAGATCAAAGTCATGAAAAAATGAGTGTTCACCGCCTGTCTGTTTATTTCATCGCCAAAAAATGATGAAAGTAACACTGAAAATTGAGAATTTGGTCAGATGGCATATCAACCAACTTACCCATTTCAAAACTTGCTGCCACTTTTCAACTTTTAGAAAGAACTTTCAGAAGTAGCTATCTTAATATCTTGTTCTTTGTAGAGTGGGGGGGAAAATAACTGCTACTAAACTCAGAAGACTTTAGGATACATGTTGACATTTTCAATGTATTTCATTTTTTCTTGCATGAATAGTGACCAAATTCTTCTCTAAAACTGTAGTTGATCACAATTAAGAGTAAAATATCAATTCAACTATATGACAATGGCTGAACGTTCCACTTGTTATTGCTATAGCAGATTTAGTTACAGCTAGCCAGCCGATACAGCTCATTAACCTGTAATGTGAAACTTTTGTCTCCCCCTCCTGGCAAAGAAATAAATTACACAAATACTGTTTACTGGGGCTCATGACCTATGCCTTGGCGTTGATTGCTTTCTTTGTTTATATGGAATATTACAGATTTTTCTTAGATGCATCTCAGGTTTTTCCTCCATATTCTCCAACATACTTCTAGTTTTCTGCTCTCTTACGCTCTCTATGATTACTCCTTTCTTAAGCTTCGCCAAACCAGTTGTCTTTAGTTAATATGGCATGCATCACTGCTGTTACACCAGCACAAAAATATCTCAGTAGACACCAAATTTAAAACACCAGTATACTGTGAAATACAAAATACAAATTCAGATTTACTTGGAGCTGAAAAGCCTAGTCTGTATTGCGCAAACTTGTTTCATTTGAATGTAATGAGCTTTTATTTATAGGTGAAGCTTCTGCACTCTGACTATAACTTTGCACTTGATGGCTAGATGAAATCATACTTAAAGAATAAGGCTAAAAGACAGTGTTCCAGGCAAAAAGTTACCATGCAAAAAAACTCACAATCAATGCAGAAGACATAGAATAAGTAACATTCTTCTTTGCATTAGAATGGATTGTAGAACCAATTGGTTCTTGCACTATACTGTATATACGACACGAAAAATGCAATAGCTTATAGTTATTTCTTTGAATATACCAATTTTTGGCTTCTTCACTTACGAGCTAAGCTTGAAAGTCAAGTATAAGGTCTCTTTGATGTCACTATCAAGTCAAAAAGTAAGATTTTCTTATATATCTATGATGTTTGCAGTGTTTTGTTTTTTTTACATGGTGGTTTTGTTTCATTGTGTGTAGCCTACTTTATAAGCAATTTAGTGTTATGTCTCTACTCACATAGTCACACTCAAAGGATAGATTTTACACTTAGATCATCTTTCAAATAAAATCAGCCCTCTTGGATAATATTAGAATTTGAATAAAATTGTATAATTGCAAGACTAACAATCAACCTTGAATGCAGTTACAGAGGATAACAATGAGCTTTTAAATACACTGACAGTCAATAGAAACTTTCAGAAAATATTTTTCAACATATTTTTTATTTTGAAGCCCGAAACTGGATTTTCTTCATATGAATCATTTGTTTAGCATATTGGCATACAGAAACAAAAATCTAAAGTTTCAAGAATGATTTCAAAATAAAGAATTTCACAAAAGAAAACGGCACCTGCCAAACACAAAGTCACAACAGTCAATACCGAGTATGGCCTCCATTTGCTTCGATGCAGGCAGCAATCCGTCGGCGCATGCTTTGGACCAGGCTTCTGATTGTGGGTTGGGAACAGCCCATACGCCTGGCTACATCACTGTAGCTCAAACCGGCCTCCACCATACCCAGTGCCCGGAGACGTTGTTCATGTGAGAGACGCAGCGTGATGCTGTTCACTGGACTAACAATGGTGGCCTTTTTTGGGGCTTTATATCGGCCTTCAAAACCCATTCTCAGATTGTGCAGATACTCACTGAGTATTGCTTGGTGTGTATTTGGTTCACTTTTGCAAAGTGACCAACCCATGTGCAATGAATCATGACAATGACAATGACAACGACAACTCATCATTATCTCAACTACCAGGGCACTAGATCATCAGTAAACCCACCATGAATAATTACAACCCCCCTACAAGTAGAATTCTGCGTACATTTCTACCTCAGAGTTTCTATTGACTGTCAGTATACTTTTGGGATGCATTGAGCTGTTTTCTTGTTGCAATACCATGAGTTGCCACTGGAATTTGTTGCATCTAGGCACTGTTGTTAAGCTCTGATTGATAGCTGCTGGGGAGAAGCTTTAGTGAACAGATAATTAGGTTTACTCTGTCCAATCTCATCTTGAGCGCTGCACTTGACTGTGTCTACAACCACATGTTGGGAGGGCTAGTGTTCAGTTAACAGCAGTGACAAGCCGCCCGGCCCAGTAAGAAAGCACAATGACAGCTTGATCGACACAGAGGAGGATGGAAATGAGCCGCTAACGGGCTCTTTGAGTGTGAAATAGCAGATCCAGCCCTGCTGTCAGCCCTCGCGCAACCTCTACCTCTTAATGTGATTAGAGACTTTAATTAACCCCGAGACGCCAACTCCCACGACTGAACAACAGGCTCACAGGCAACTCACTGTTTCAGAGAGTATCAAGTCCCTCTATTCAACATCTTTTTTATTCTGTCTCTGCCTTTCTGTCAGTTTTTTCCGTACCAGCTCATCTCATTTCTTATTTTTCCCACGTTTCTTTTTCCCCTCCTTCAAGGCCACTTCTCTCATGGATGTCATTTTATTCTCTGATAGAGAGTTGTCTCTCCTGCCTGCATAAAAATAATATGATTAGGTATCTCGTCGATCTTATTTGAACAACTTTAAAGCATCATAAAGTCAGAATTCAGGGAAAGATAATTGACTAGATATTAAATTCTGCATCAGATTAGAAGGAATGGAGCGCATCATCTCTAAATTGAAGCAAATGTCAAACAGTGGGTGTTCACTGCTGTTACATTCGTCACGCATGCTTACACCTAGTTTAGATTCCAGCTGTGCACACGTATTGCGGATCACGTTCACAGAACAGAGCTCTTTTGTTACCTAGAAGCTGTGGTTTTTGTCTTTGTGCTCTGACTGCAGTCACGCCCCGAACACCTGTCGTACCTACAGTACATCTGGCCATATGCTGCTTAGCAACAGCAAATTAGCTTCAAATTAGCATACAGAAGAGGAAGTTGTTGGAAGATATCTTCAGCACAATGAAACATCTTTCTGAAGTCGATGTGAAGAGTAGACAGAAAACTACTGAGTTTAAAAACATTGTCTGTGTGCAGTTTGTAAAATATCTGTAGTATTTCACTTTTTCGCTATTGGTAACACCATGTGGGCACTTTAAAAATTGATTCCAAGTTTTAAAATATTTTCGGAAAATAAATAATCAAAGGAATTTATTTTATTTATTATTATAAATTAGATCCTAACTTTGCTATACTCCACACAAGATAATTTTGCTGTCTCCATAGAGGTGCAGAAATTTACAATGCAGTGAAAAATGAGCCAACAGTGAGGAAAAAGCAAAAACTGCTGCTTGGCCTTCAGAGGGTTAAACGAGGAAAACAATCCTGTCACACAAGCAGAACATTGACTGATGATTCTGTAAAACCTTGGATTATATTCAATGCAATTGTTTATTTTCTTTCGTTTTTTTAGTTCTTGCTTTCAGCAATATCTGCACATGGCCACTACAGTATGGAAAAGATAATAGTTGTGGCAAATACCGCACAAATGCTACTCAGCTTCCTTGCAATGACTGGGATCTGAATAATAAAGTGCACATTCTACCAATATGGCAGGAAAAACAACATGCCCAACCTTAAACCATCAACTGTAGACAAAAAAACAAAACAATAGCACCAAAAACAAAGCATTTGGGTTAGCTGTAATGGGACTGCTGTGAGTGCTTCCTGTAAGTGTGTGAAAATACATGTCTGTGCGACTCCCCACATAAATTGAACATGAAGCCCTGTGTCAGCATTGTGTCAGCCGGCCATTTGGAAGCTATAAAGCTCCCTGCTCCATCCCTTCCAACATGGCAGCCGGGAATAAGTGACATTTGGAAGCAACGGCGGACTGGACATGTGGGCTGCGCCATCACGCCACTGTTTAACAAGCAGACAAGTGGCTGTAATGGGTACCTGCCGCGAAGTGTCCAAACTGGCACTCAGACGTGCACCTGCAGAGTGCCTCCACACCCACGTCTCTCACATCAGCGGACACCAGATGGATGCTAGAGATGGGAATAGAGCACGAGTAGCTCCGACTATCCATCCGTGAGAGGTTTTCTTTGACGGCAGCAGAGCACAGCCTCAGGATACCTGCTGGAGCCAAATATGTATGATCACACGCTTTGCATATCTAATCAGATGAATCTATAGAGAACAGTAAAGCCATTATCCACAAGCTTCAGAAGGACTTTAGAACATCCCCAGCTCCAGGCGAGGCTTACGAAGCCGACTGTCCAGGAAATAAAAGACCCATCACGCTTGACTTTATGCGTGCGTCATTATAACCTGCTGATAAGAATACGGCTGTGTGTTTGTGCACAGGAATAAGGGGGTAATGTGCTAAAGCACGGCAGGCCATTCATCATTTCAGCTGGGTCTGGGAGCTGTCAGTCCACAGCAAATTGAATCATTACAGGGAAATGATTGAGACAGACAGGTAGACGTTCTGCTTCCTGACAGATTTGGTGAACCTCACGCTTGACATGGGCGAAGCTTCTGAGCAGAAGGAGGATAAAAGCCTGCGTACCCTTTGAGGCCTTGAAAAATGCTCCTGGGTTTGTCCTTCTTTGGAGAAAGAAAACAGCACAACGTCTTTTTTTTTTTTTTTTTTTTTACACAGTACAGTCGATCCTGCCATTCATCCGTGTTTGTAATCTGCGTTTAATCTTAAAATATTCTCACCTGCACAAAGGACTGCAGCGGTAAAAATTCCACACAGATTTTCTCTTTGGCCTTAAATGGATCAGTGTGTGTTACTGTGAATGATTGGTGAGTCATGAGCGATAAATACAGACAGAAAAGAAACAAAGCCTTGAAAAGACGAGAAGGTCATTGCTATCCTCCGATGGTACATCTGCCTTTCTTTTGACATTATTGAACAGCTATTTTCTTTCTTTTTCATATTCCAAGGTGTTTTAAGTGTTGAACCGAAAAAAAACAAGATACAGCAACCTGCCACAACGTTAAACACCTTCCTCTGTAGTACACAATGATCTGACTTCACTACATTATCATTCTGCTGTAAGAACAAAACCAGCACTTGCTTGTATTTCTTATAGACAATCTAAGTGAAGGATGCAGCTTTGGCGTTCCCTCAAAATACAGATGAGTGGATTTATTGTGATGAGCCCGACCATTAATTCAGATAATCTATGACCAAAAGCCTTGCATGGCTGCCTTACTGCACAATCCAAATCCTTGGCAAAAATAGAATTTTTGAGCATTGTAGGTTGCTGCGCATACGTTCTCGTTATTGCCTTCCAATGTGAAGAAAATGTTGAAATACAAATAAAAACTAGCTCAGGCTTAGAGGCAAACCAGTGTGGTAGCCACTTAAAACTGCAGTACCTCAAATGTCCACCTGAGGTTTCCTCCAGCAGCGAGTCAATCCCTATAGACCCCCATGTTAAAATGTCCAACTTCACAGCAGAAACAAACATGTTTACAGCCTGGTAGAAGAAAGTGTTTTGGTCTCTAGTTAATTTCCCTGTTCATGACATCTGTACAGGGGGTACATTATTATACAACTCACCTATTTCAATTGTATAAAGAGCTTAAAACTTTACATAATTAATGTGTGGCTGAATGGCAGGTGGTCTCTGACAAAGGAAAGTTCAAGGCTCTGCATTTGCGTAGGTTTGGAGACAGATAGGCCATGTTGGAAACAGCCAGAATGACTTCACCAAGCTTAAAATTGCTTTTCAGGGAACCTGTGGGTGTTGTCATTGCGATGCAAAACTGGTTTTTGTTCAACTGGACTGGAATGTGGGGCACTTGGAGGGCATGTCAACACCAGGAGCTCTTGGTCGTGTTTTCTGAGGTGTTTCTACTCTGTTTTTATGATGTGATTGGTGCACTTGGTGAGCGGTGAGGCAGTGCATTTTATCTGCAACAATGATTAGGGAGTTGCTACGTGCCAAAGTGACATTCACACAAAGAAGACGACTCAAGGTTTCCCAGCAAAACATTTTGTATGTTCTGCATTGTATTGTATGTACACACTAATATACAGCACAAATCCTGCAGTGAAAACACTTTTCTTTCTCATTATTTAGAAAAAAAGAAGTCAGCTCTGTGATTCTGTGCGTCATCCACTGTTTTTCTTTTTTTTCAAATCAATTCTTATCATTGTGGTTGGCCACAATGTAAAATTGCCCATTCTTGTCCAACGTAGAACTTCAATTTCACTAACGAGTCATTTCATTTATCTCATCGTGTTGAAAAATAATTGCTGTATTCTGTAGTCACCTCTGCGAGTCAATGCTTATATTCTGGCATCAGCATGAATCATCGAAGTGAAGCTTAGAATCTGTAGTTTTTAGTTATGCCTGTTAATGTAATCCATCTAAAGGAAAGCCCTCTCAAAATATTAAAAGTTACATATCT
This sequence comes from Acanthochromis polyacanthus, assembly GCF_021347895.1. Lineage (NCBI taxonomy): Eukaryota > Metazoa > Chordata > Actinopteri > Pomacentridae > Acanthochromis > Acanthochromis polyacanthus. The sequence goes on from NC_067128.1 coordinate 7,394,842, forward strand.
TGTATTTTAGTCAATATGGGTTCAATTAATGTGTAAAATGCTGCATGTATGAGTTATAACTGTAAAACCCACCAGTACTGTGGTGCATACTACAGGCATATGGGTTCTGTAAAGCATCTTGAGATAATCTGACTGTAATTGGCACTATATAAATAAAATTGAACTGAATTACTATCTTTAACAGTCAGTCCAAGTCAAACAACTAGCACCTACAATATGTGCAAAGCCACTTGCAAGGATGTGAAACACCTGTCAGCATCCGTCATGCATATGCATTTCACACATTTCCGGTCTCCTCTCTGACTAGAGAGAGAGATAATATTGCTAGATGAACAGATACAGATGCAGATAGCGACATCTCCGTGCACCTGTAATATACTCGACAATATCACCAGCATCTCAAAGAGCCCTGGAACACAGCCAATGATTTTGCTCCCAAAAAAAAAAAAAAAAAAGCTCTCATCTCAGTGAGTTTCAGCTGAACAACACGTGTTTCATCTGTGGGTGGTGGAACTCTGATGCAGATAATTACTAAATAAAGATCCTGAGTGTGTTCAGACTATAAGATTAAACCAAATATTGACAGAGGTGAGATTAAGTGTTGCCTCACTGCAACACTGACATCCAAACTTTGCCAACTAATCACACTGCATCCAAATTGTTGATTTTGAAATTCGGCGTCTGCTGGTGATAAATGATGATATGATAATGAAGATATTTGCATGTTATTGCTCTTAATTTGCCTTTGCACCAAACCTGTGTGCTAATTAGGAGTCACATCAGCGTGCCGCACCTCGGTAATCAATTTAATCATCACACAATCAAAATGAAAATGTCTCCATTTTGGAACATTACACAATGACCAGTTTTATTCAGCTAAATGTAATTGAATTAACAAGCGTGATGGGAACATAAATCAGAATAAACCACCATGCTGGATGCACCCTGTATGGAATAAGTTGGGACACTGTGTTGTCATAACGAGGCTTCAGTTTCCTAGCAACAGAACATATTCAACACCATTCCCTTGTTTTTGCTTTTTTTTTCCTTAATGGGAGCTGATGACTGCAGGACCATCAGCAAACCAGCAGCCTCTGATTAAAATTAGACGCTACACGACACTCCAGACGAGGGAGGGAAAACGACACGTGTTCTGTGTTCAGGCGCTAAAAATACACTCTATGTGAAATATGTCTTCACTCTGCTCCCCTGACGGTCTATCACCACATCTGCTGTACAAACCAGATCAGTATCTGAGGTAGAGAAGCAGGAAAAAAGCTCAATGAGCTTATGAAGAGCTGTCTGACCCAGCTGGTCCACTGTGAGTTTATATGTAATATACAAGTTGTAGTTTTATTTCAAGGCTGGAAGAATACTTGAGAGTAATGGAGCTTTTATTAAAGTGACTGCCTTGTTGCCTGGTTGTGCTCAGTCAGGCTACACATGATGTGAAACACAATGAGACAGCATTTTGCATTCTGTTGGACACTGGGGGGAAAAAACTAAAAAGATCCTCTAAAATAATGGTGAAAGTCTGGCAGCAAATGTGACGGAATTTTTTGATAAACATCCCAGAAAAATTGTGGATTACTGTAACATCTGGAAAATGTAAAAACACAGAAAGTAATAGGAAATTTTGGTATAATATTTTTTTCTCATTTAAGTACAGTAAAAGCAATTAATTTAATGGCTTCATACTGTACAAAAATAATTTATAAGTTACAAATAAAGATATTTGATATAGGTATTTTTTAAAGTGAACATGTAAATTATTGTTGATTAATATTATCTGTATATTTTTTTAAATCAGGGAACATGTAAAATGATGATTTTAAAATATATATATATATTTTTAAAAAGTTTCTTTAATATATACATAATTCCTCTTTTGAATATTGACAAATATCTGCAAAATAATATTTTGCAATTTTAATATTTTTGAAAAGATGTGTAACTTTGTGGTCACACATTGTAAAAGAACAAATTACCGTTTGTAAAAAGATTTACATATATCCGGACGTTGTTGACAGATGTCGCTTTTTTTACTGTCAGTATATTAATTAATACTTTTTTATTGTAGTAGATATTGTCTGAGTTAGGGTAAAATCTGTAAAAATTTCAATTAGGTTGATTTTAATGTTTTCAAAAATAATGTAGTTGTAATAGTGTAAAAAAAAAGACTGAGTGGACAGAGTGAATAAGACATGAGTGGAATAAAATAAAGATGCTATTCAAAACAGATTAGTTTGTGATTTGAACTGCGCAGTGCAGTCCAACTGTAGCCGTGGTGAGTTCCAGAGTCATGGTGCAGAGCAGCTGATAGCTCTGGCAGCCTCGATGTACAGCCTGAAAGACAGCAGAGGAAGGGCTGAAGGGATGGAGAAGGTCTGAGGAAGCCTGGTTCTTCAGGGTTTTGGCAGTGAACAGCAGAATTTTGTTGGGAAAAGGTCATGATGATGGAGTTCAGTGACCCAAGTGGACAGAGGAGGTCATACTTTGTCCATTCATGAGCCCAGAGGAAACAACAGAGCACCAACTCTCTTGGCAACGAGAGTGGACACAGTGTTTTACAAACTGGCTAATACTGCTTCGCTGTTTTTCTGTTCAACACTTTAACAGTCAGTGATAACAAATTGGAATTAGATGTAAACATGCAACAGTATCCCAGTTTCTGCATACTATCTTAGCAAACTAGCATGATCAGGTTGCTTAAAACCAGTAATCAAACTTATCAGGGTTTCTAAAATCAGATTTATTGACTTTTTCTTTTTTCCCTCAAAACGCACAAAGCTACAGAAATGTCCGCCAACTGACCACATCTCCTTGGACTCCACCAATCTGCTTCACGGAGGTCAACAAATTGCTTTCCTTCCTGATTTCTGTGGCAACCGCAAATTCCAGTTGGTTTAACATGTAGTCGACAGTGATCAGAAATCAGGTGGAAACAGATGAAAACATGCAATAGTTTGTAAACAGGTTATTCTGACACAGCAACCCTAATGAGGATTAAGCGGTGTATAGATAATGGATGGATGGATGATTTTCTGCATTACTATCCTCCTCTCTAGACCCACAATTATCATATTACAAAAATTAAACTCATTTACGCTTTATTATAAACTTCTTCTCATTGTTTCTAATAAGTTGTCAAAAGGTCATGACCTCTATAAACACCAAAACCACAGTGTTATGATGTTTCCAGATAATTAGTCTTCTCAGTTTGTTTGCTTTCCTTCAAGTTTTTCCCTCTAAATTGCAGAAATATTTACAGATGTGAATGACTTTGAGTGAGTCCGCCAAGTGACCACCGCGTCCCCTCGGAGTCCCACAAACTGCTTCACTTCCTGATTTCCATGGCAACCACCAATTCCATCGCAGTGTGATTTTGGATAGGAGACTCAGTTTCACCCCGTCTGCCATCTGTCTCTCCAATATGGAGGTTTGTTGTGTTTTTGCTTTTTTGTTTTTTTTTAACAAAAAGGAAAAAGAAGCTGCCTTTGAGGTGGAAGTAGAGGAGGAGAGGGTTGGCAGAGCACCAAACAGCTTCCCTCCACTTGTTTATGTAAATTATTCATGGTCTTGATGAATTATGCATCCGGTATGAGACACACGCAAATCAAGCAGCACTGTTTCATGTTTTGTCTTCGTGTAAGCAGGTAGTAATTTGGCATCGCCACAGTCACAGAGAGTCGTGTCTAGCACCCATTCACCAGCTATTCTGGGCGCTGAGCCTGACGGAGGCTCACATCCGAATACAAAGATGAAGCTGTGATTGCTCCTGTGTGTGGTTTGGCAACATTGCTGATGGGTCTCTTATGCAACACCGAAGGTCATTTAAATACTTTGGCTACAGTTTGTAGCTGTATTTGTTCGTATTGACTAGTGAATGAAACAAAAATGGCCAAATCTCCAGTTAGGGGCACAGAGATTGTAAAAGTTTGAGAAATATCCCAGCGTCTGTTTTCACCTTTTCCCTCAGACAGTCGTGTACACACAGACACAGACATGCACACAGAGCAATTATTAATTCATCTATTTCTTTTGCAGAAACCTGAGCCAGTACCACTTGTCCTTCAGATGCTTCTTGTCCCAGCTGGAGAGAAATGAAACAGAGATATGTGTTTTGTTGTTTGAGGCGATATTGCAGCAGAGAACAATCTGGTCCCCTCAACCATGTGCCTCAAAGCAATAACCTCACACAGTTTCATGCATCCACAGCCGTCCTGTACAATTCAGCAGCATGGCAGGGTGGGATTAAGTCAATTAGCCAATCACAGCGCCTGCCCTGTCTGACTTACAGGCATTGACGCACATTCCTTAGAAAAAGACTGTGTGAGGGCTCAGGGCTGTCCCACTGTGCAAAGTGCAAGAGGGCTGCCTCGCAGATATTTTAAGCTCTTTATACACACTGTATTTAATCTCACAATCCTGCAGACTTTGCTCGAGGAAATACTTCCCAATTTATTGCTTCGTGACATTGTGTATGAGCTTGGACAGACTCGACCTGAACATCAGAGAAAAGAAAGGGCCTGTCTCTTAAAATATTACCTTCCCATGCAACCAAACTCCATTCTCAATCTGGTATTCTGGAATTTTTTTTTATCCAGACTAAGTAATGTAGAATAGAATTGCTTTATTGTCATTGCACAGTGTGCTGTGAAATTAAGTTGGACTTAATTTCACAACACTTATTTCTTAAGTGCTTAATTTCTTCAGTATTTCTTTTATTGCTTTGCTCTTACTCCTTTTTGGGCAACCGATCATACACTGTTAAGCTACAATGTCAAAACCACCTGCCCAGTATTGTATGCATGCTGTGGATGCTCAATCATATTGTGATTTGGGGAGTAGTGATGGGAAATTTGCCCGTTTTGGCTCCCAAATGGCTCCAAATTGTCACCTCATATTTTAGCTTAACCTGGCAAATATGATTTGTGTATTGATAAACCCTTTTGATTTCAGTGTTTTGAATTGCCTCATTTAGTGCATTTGTTCTTTTACAAAAGCAGGAATTCCTACTTTTGTTTAATATTTTCTTCAAACTTTTTTTGCACAAAAAAACAAATGAATAAAACACTGCACACAAACCCACAGAACAGAAACAGAATCATACTTGGTATTCATACAGTATAAATGTCCTCAGTGCAGGTCAGCATTCAGAATAATCTGATGCCTGAGCTTGGATGGGCTGATACTATTTCTTCTTTTGGTGAGTATCTGCCCTGTTTATCAGAAGATTATCCCAGATGGAATAGAAGGCTCTCCTCCATCACCTTCACCAGGTGAGGAGGGCTGAGGCCTTGTCCTGCCACCAGCTCAGTGGATCATCTGCTCGATGAGGGCCTCCTCAAGATATGATCTCACCTGAATTACAGCATCAGCTGTAGGATTTCTCCTTGCAGCATCTCCTGTAGGTCTTTATTCAAAGAGCCTCCACACAGCAGAAGTCTGTGGCGCCTCCTCCACTTTGCCCTCTAATGGTGAAGGTGTCAGGCTGCTGGGGTACGTTTTGCTGCTGCTGTACTTATTCTCTGAAATGCCTCATCAACAACTCTGTTGTCACTGAAGGCAAGCTTCTCAAACCTAGGATCCAGTAGCGTGGTTTCTGCGAGGACAGTGTTAATGTTGGGAGTCAGTTCTCACTCGATGGGAATCGGCTCTTCTGATTCACGAAAAAGCATCGACTCTTAGAGCCGAATCTTTTGAGCATGACACATCCATACCAGGGAAGTTTTGAGGTCAGGTCAACACCTTAGGCTCTGTTGATTATTTTCGTGATTAATCATTAAGTGGTATTGTTTATAAAATGCCGGTTGGCATTTCCCAAAGCCCAAGATAATGTCCACAAATGTCTTGTTCTGTCCACAACCTAAAGATATTCAGTTTACTGTCATAGAGGAGTAAAGATACAACAAAATGTTCAAATTAAAGCTGATTGAATCCAAGAATTTACCTTTATTCTCAGGAAACTTCCTCTATGAGACCCGTGTATTGGTCAACAACTAATCAGGTGATCGTTGCTGCTGTAGAGTCTGAGCAGTTTTATGATTGTTATTGCTAAATGCATTGTTCTCCTGGCACTGAGGAGTGCTGTTGTTATGGAGTTGTATGCTTGATTTTCAGCAGTGTTTAGGTAGGTGTTAAAGTCACTTACACATCAATGCAGAACCCCCAAGGACTTCCAGCAGAACATTGCATTGTAATGACATTATCATTGTTAATCACTTCACATGTCAGTGGTTTGAAAGTTGGAGCTGGTTGGTTTACATTAGTTGATGTGGGACTCATTAGCCTGGTGATCTGGAATATGGAGGAGAAGCTTTAAACATGTTGGCAAACTAAAACCGTGATAATTTTGAAAACTAACAAAGTAGTTATAGTGCCAACACGTAACCTAACAGCAACAGAACCAAAAATTTAAGTAAAAAAATAAAAGTCCCACCGAATACTGAAGATTCTGTGGCAGACTTCTGGCATGTGTCCACATCATTTTAACGCTTCCCATTCATTATCCATGTAAGCAGCTGCGCAATGCATTCTGGTAGTGCTGAACTGCATTCTCGAGATTGGGCATTACAGTAGCCACTCCTCTTGTGTATTAAGTTGAGGTCTTGGCTACTTTATGCAAATCTCCACCACTCTACACCTCCGGAAACTCTGGAAAAGCTTTCAAACTAACTGCTGTTGATCTAAAATGAAGACAGATTCATTTTGACAGGTTTACCTCTCATCACAAATGTTTTCACAGACAGACTTTGGTCAATTATATCTGTAATATAACCAAAAGTTTCCAAGGGAGCTGCCATGTCTGTCTGGGTAGAAAGCAGTCCATGAATGGTGCTGTTAATGTTTTCATGGTTGTAGCAGAATGTAGCCTGTAATGGTTTCTTGTTGGGGAGCACCTGTCCAATATATATCGTGACACCGCTTAGTCCCAACTCTATCAAGCGTTCGATGCTGGGAACCACCCAACCACTCATGTCCAAAAATATCCCTGTGGACATGATACCATTATGTCTCTGCTTCCCTTCCAGACTCCTAATATGGACTTTGTAGCTCTTTCAAACTAGAATCGCTCTCTACAACATCAGTAATATGAACAACACAAATGTTTAAAAACATAAATGAGAATACAGTTTTGTTAAATATGGATGTAGATGTGGTAAAAACCAATTTGCACACCATTATAAAGGGCTGATTTAACACAGTGTTTAATTTACTCGTTCATCCTATGAGGACGTGATGAAGATTTCAAGTATGAAATCCTCACTTTGCTCATATTTAAGAGCACCAATTGTCTCTTGCACTCATGCATTCCTACCGAGCATCAGTGGCCAGGGATACTGTTCAGTATGAGGACTGCAAACCCTGCCACCTCTCCTTCCAGCAACGAGAAGCAGACAGACGCTGAGTGAGTGAAAGAGTGAGTCACTTTGTGAATAAATTAGATTTGCTTTGCTTCAGATATATTCCATATAAACATAATGTATGCTTTATATGCTTTGTGCAGTCAACCTGGACAAACAGTTCTGAACAACCTCAAATCCTGATGCCAGATAAAACACCACTCTGTTGCAGAGTCTAGATCCAGACTGGATTTATGGTGTTGTTACCTCGAAGCAACCAGGTGCAAAATTTGCAGATGACTGATTTAGTTGCACAAATGTTTGACTTGAAGTCGCAGCATGTACCTGTAAAGATATGGCTCTGCGCATAGTTATATTACAGCATCCACATTTGATTTAGTCTGTCCTTTGACAAAACTGTTTAATTCCATTTCTAAATGGGAAATAAACAACCACCTCATGTGCGTAGTGTCGAGGTTTTGTGAGCCCAACAACTTACTCAATCCACTGATGCTGCTGTTCTCGGCACAACAGTCCTAATGCAGAATGCAATAGTTCCAGTGTGCAGCTGCAAAACAAATAATCTTCTGAAGGGAAGCTGTTCTGGATGGGGAATCTTCAGATTTACCTATTTCTTCAAATCATTTGGGGCTTTCACCCAAACCGTGCCCTTTTCTTGAACTTAACCACATAGTCTAGGTGTCTGAACTCACCCAGTGAACTCAAAATGGCAGCTCTACTTGCTGTGGATGTTTTAGTATTTAAACTTTTACAATCTCTATAAATGCTATGTTTTTCAAACAACTCTGCAATCATCTTTAGACAAACGTTTCACCATGCTGCATATATCTTCCAACACCTTGCAGACAACATGCTCCTCTGTATATCATTTTTGAGCCGTGCTGTGTACCATTTATTGATCCGGTGTATTTTATTTTCCCCTCAGTTTCTTGTCTCCTCTAATATGCAGCAGCACTGTCTGCAGTTCAACAAAAACTCAGATTTTTTATCACATGACTGCTGGTCGAAGCTGAATCGATCATGGCTTTTCAGTTGTGCTGATGAGCACAGAATATTTTGTATTTATTACAGTATCTGTTGCAAGCCATTTATTTAAAAAAAAAACATACATATAGCATGTAGAATAAAGACGTTTTTATGAACTATCATGGTTTCAAATTTAGATTTGGTTAATTTCCTAGACAGAAGAGCACATCATACATGATTACTCCAAGGACTGTAGGAAAGTTATGAATTAGACATTTTTATGCTTTTGTAGTTGTTGGTTCTAATAAATTGTGTAATTTTTGTGATTTCTATTCTAAAATTATACAAAATCAATGATTTCACATCGGATGCAAGCCTCAGTGTCCTCAAATTCACGCCACCATCACCCTTCCTGCTTTTTTATGAGGCTCTTTCAAACGGCAAACTATTGTAAGTTTATCAGCATCCAATATTGACGCAGGTGGCAGCAACGCCAAAGGACACTTCAAGCGTATCTCTGAGATGCCAGCAACTTTGACAAAATGGCAGAATTTGAAACTCTGGGAATGAAAAAAGGTTTTCAAAGCATTAAATGTGACTTTAGAATTTCTTTCATCTACTTCTAGGTTGTCATTCAAATTTTACTTTAAAAAGTTGATTAGTTATATCCCATTTTAATGATTAAAAAAATAATACTAAATACTTTTCTCCTCGATTTTTACATTTGTACAATGTCAAATTAACACTGATTGGGAAAGCAGTTTCCGGCACTACGACGGTCTCTTACCTTTCTTACAGGGAAAAAAAACTACAGTTCACAGACACCGAGCTTTCCTACATGAATTACCACCTCTGTTGAGGAAAAAAGTGAGGACAGCTCCTGGTCCCCAATTCATCAGACTGTCCAAATACAATTGCACAGCCAGCCTCAGATCAAGCACACCATTTATTAACTTGAATCTCTTGGTGTCAGGCACAACACCTCATTCATCCTACCACTGTGCTGATCCCATGGGCCTTTTACTCCAAGACAAGTGGATAGATCCTCTCGTTCAGGACCTGTGGGTGTCTGGCACATATAAATTGCAACTGTTTTGGCTTGGGTGTTTTTTTGGGGGGGGGTTTTTTGTACCAGTGTGAGACCTCTCACCCTCATTGCTTCCTCAGGGAGGCCAAGTGCCTCCAGACTGACTAAGATTGCTGTAGTGAGAGGAGATGGTGGACTGCAAACAAAGGCAGAGTCAAATGTAATTAGGTGCTGCATAGCTTACATATTAACAATGTTTCAGACGCTGTAGAAAAGCTGTAGAGCTGCCTGGAGTTTACCATTGATAAGGTTCTGTGGTTCCATAAGAAAGCATTTCTTTCTTTTTATAAACTGAATCTCTGGCTTAAGGGCATCATTTTCATTTCCTTTAAAACTGTTGCTACAGCCATCCTATTCTACCACATAGATTATTCTACCTCTTCAATCTCTTCATTTATTATTTTCCTTTGTGCTGATGACTGCTTATCACCTTGAAGCATCCAATTATCTCAACAAATGAAAAGGTTTAAACGTTAAGTTGTAGGAATCATGCTGTTAGAAGTCTGTGTGGGAGCACTCAAAAAAGTGCAAAAGCAAAGAAACTATATACTGTAGGATAATTGACACATATGCATAGGAGGCATTAGAGATGCATTTGTTCCAAAATAAAAAATAAAAATTTTAAGACGTAAATGAACGTTGTCTAACTCCATTAGCAGCCAAAGGCAGCTTCTTTCTTGACGACTTATTGAAATGCTGCTGCTTTAAACACTGTTTAATAGAATATTTATCTTAGTCCCATGCTTTGGGTAATGTTTTATAATGGCTGTAATGACTGAATCTTTCATTGCATTCATTATTCAACAATAATGAATACAGTGAGTAATTGTCACTATGCAATGCAATTAGAAAGGTTCTGGCAGCAGTCCAAGGGTGCATGAAGATGCAGCTTTTCAAATATTTCACAACTGAAATGTAATTTTTAAATAACTACAGAGCCTGTTCCTGCGGCAGAGCACATTTCAGACTGATATAATCCATGCCTTGAACCACGCAATGCTACATCAATTTTTTATGGAACTCATAAAGTTCCATTTAATTTAAATGCATTATAGAGAAAGGCAGATCATTTCTCTTTAACTGCTGAGCGTAGTATACCCAGGTGACCGCAAAGTTCTTAGAATCATAAAATTTTTAATCAGAAATGACATTGGATTTTTCAGTGAAACACTCTCTGTGAAATCTTTATCATAGCTGGCTGCATTTCACATCAACATGCTATCAATAAAAGGACAAAACGCAATATGTCTATTAATTCGACTGCATATAAAGATGTTTCAACCTTACGTAATGTTACCGATGGTCTCCCTGTGGAGCAGTTTTGAAGCTCAGTGTAGTGCCTCTAGCCATGACCATTTTTGGCATTGCATAACTCGTCCAAATTCCCAGTAAATCCAAATTTTCACCAACTGTGCAGCTGTTGTGAATTGAGAAATTAGCTGTACAGGCTGATGTGCCTTTTTGGTTCTTGAAGACATTTCACTTCTCATCCAAGAGGTGCCTTTACTAAGTGACTGAGCAGAGAGTTCTAGGTGTTTATTCTCACCCCAGTGTTTGGTGGTTGTCCATCCATCCATCCATCCATCCATTTTCTTCCGCTTATCCGGGGCCGGGTCGCGGAGGTACTTACTCTCTCCTATATATAGGTCAGTACATTACCTTGCAGCATTAGACTCCAGAAAAAATGTTTGCCACCTTGTGCGTGGCACCATTTTGATCACTATGTCTTAGATGGCTGAAAGTCTATGCAGACATACAGCTATTAAAAAGCAAAACCTGATCTTGTGAAAGGGTATAAATATGTCTACATGTAAAGTTTCACAGGCTTGTTAATGACCCAAATGGATCTGAGGACTGCATTATAAGTACCTGAGAAGTTGTGTCAAACCATCTCAGACCATCTTTGTCCTTTGTATAGCATGTAGATTTCTTGTCTCTTGTTCTTCTGACAAAGGTGGAGCCTGGTCTTGCATTATATATTAGTCACCCCTATATATAGGCCTGTACACTCCCCCTGCATTGAACTGCTACAACATTGCTAACCCAGTGTTTGGCTGTTTTTATCTTTAGGCTTCACACTAAAAAATGAACTTTTAAGCTAAAAACATATTAATTTCCACTGTTGCATTTTAACATGATGGGCTATACTTCATTTGAAGCCATCCTCAAGTGGGCATTTGAGAAACTATAGTTTTTGTCTTCATTTTCAGCCCCTGTGATTGCTGCTTGATTCAAACCTCCAGCTCCCCTTACTGCTCTCTCTACTGAGTGCACACAAATACTGTATTTACCTCTTCCTAGATGTTGTCAGTTACACAAAGACCCCAATCTGTTGTTGGAGCACAAGCCGAGGTGCTTGAAACTTTAGATCACAGCTGTAAACAAGCTTTACAACAACCATATCCTCCTTTCTTTGCCTCTCTGTCTCTTTTTCTGTCTGTTTCCAAGGATCCACACATATAAATGGAAATGTCAGCAGTGGAGGAGCTACCAATCCACAGTGTGGGATAATGGCCGATCTGCTGGGTAATTCCTGAGAGGCTTTGTCTCTTACCAACACATCCTCAACCCACTAACAGCCCCCTGATGGTTTCTATGGTGCAAGGAAGAGAGGGGGAAATGGAAATGTACAGGTATGTACATCTGCATGCCCACATCCATTTATTTATAAAATTTATGCCACATTTTGACCAGCTTAGACAGGAAAAAGCAGCAACTAGAAACAGTGGTACAAGGTGTAATGTCAATGTGATGTCTGTTAATTTGGTTTAAGATTAATGTAGCATTCACTTAACGTTGGTTTTGCATTTAAATGAGCCGCCTCTACTTTTTCTTTTTCCAAGGTAGTAATTTTGGAATGAAGGCACTGCAGGGTGCATTTCTTTTTTTAAACTTGTGTTTTCCCAATTGGCAATAATAGATTTCTAAACTAAAATGCAAGAAATGTTAACTGTGCTTGCATCTTACGTATTTATTTATTTAAACATATGGAAAATGGAACACTATGTGCTGCAAATTAGTTTGGATTTCTGTTTTGTTGTTTTTACACCACTACACACACACACACGCAAGAGTATGTTTTTGTTGTGTAAAGGGACTGTGACTGTCCCTTATCTTCAGAGATCCAACACGGCAGCTTCACAGATGTGTCTACAGTGACAGTGAGGTTTGTTGTCACAGTTGCCAACGTGTAACGCTGATGAAACGTTTTGGCAAATGTGCTTCGCTGTGATTGGATTAAAGAAGCCACCTGCCAACGTCTGTCCCTCTCATCAAAGCGCTATCTCCACTGTATTCTTGGAGGGATGCTGCAGGCAGATTGGACAGGAAGAGTTTCTGCAGTGGAATATAGAGTTAATGAAGACTGCAGATGGAGGGAAAGTGCATAAGGCAGAGGTGTAGTTCCTCCATTCGTGTGGGCATCTTGTGTCACTGAGAATGTCGGAGCGGTCTAATGAAGAGGAATTGTTCCTGTCGACTCGCATTAGCCCACACGCTGTAAAATGCAGGCTGTGAAATCCATCATATTGCAGGAGGTAATTATGCATAGATAATTGCATCATGTACAGAGCAGTCCCACAAAAGCAAATATATACATGCTTTTTTTGATAGCAGGGAAACGCGCTGCTCTACAAGCTTCCCATAACAGAGAGCAGGCCTCTTGAGAGCCGCGGATTACAAGCAGAAATTTAGACAAATTTCTAAGCTAATTGTGAGCTTTTAGCACGGCCAGTCCCCATTGTGTTGTACACATAGTGTTAACATGAAAGCACACAACCCAGTTCAAAAGGCAGTGAAGCACACAGTAACACTCACCTGCAGCTATTCAAATCAGACTAAGAGCCAGCAGCTCTGCGAGGCAGGATTTAGGTGCAGCCGTGATATTATTCAGCACACAAATGTGTAACAATGGAAATGCTGTTTTTTTTCTGTCATATTTGTAGTCTTCTTCTTTTTTTTAAAGCTTATAGGGATGCTAACATTAGCTAATTAGTACTAAATACAAAATACTAAGGAAGAACATCCAGAATAAAATGGCTGAAGGTGCATCTGAAATTAGTGCAGACACCGAAAACAGATTTTTTTGGCCGGTTTATCAACATCTACAGCGACAGTTTTATTGTGCAAATACACAGATCTTTATGTCCATATGTGGAGATAGCAGTCAGTTGAAATGTTGGAGAGTTTAAGTTTTTGTGAAACTTGAGACCAAATAATTGAAGCCAAAGAAGCATTTACACTTTATAATGAAATTCCGTGTGAGATTTACAATTAAAGACAATAAAAAAGTGTTTTAGTATGTTGGTGTAGTACCCTTGTTTAGACTGTAATTAACCTGATAAGCAAAATGGTTACATCTAGAATAGCACCAGCAACAACAATGAAAAATAGTGACACATAGATTTTGCTGGAAAACAGTTTGGAAAAAAAAATAGCTGTTCTTTTTCAGCAACAATTTAGAACAGCACCTCAAACTTCGGTAAACACAACTTGTGTGTTTCCATTTGACCATGACATTTCTACAAACATACCAGAATATAGCATAGAGAAACATTCTTGCCATTCTGTGCATCATGGTGGAGTTCTCACTCACCCCTCATGCTTTAGTTGCGACATCTTTATAATTTAAATGTCAAATAAGGGTACAGCGTAGTAAACTGTGGGTGTAACACATGCCTTTGCATCCCAGTAAAACCAAACCTATGAATGTCATTAGTTTTAAAGGCATTTGGTCAAAATTTAAAGTACTGGACAAAATATAAATGTGACCTGAAGATGATGCAGGATATTGTTTACTTGACAGTGACAGTGTTTCTATTTTTATGCAGATTTTGAAGTAAAAGTTAATGGAAATGGCAAAATTCAAAGAACTAATCTCAGTGTTGCTAAACAGGTTTTTATGCTAATTTTGGGTGTTTTCTTTTACATTTTCCTAAAATAATTATTCAAAGATTAAAGCACCTTTCTCCATAGATTCTGACATATTTAGCTTCAAATTTGCTAGATATTTGTATAGAAACACAGCTTACGTGTACTAAATCTCATTTCTGTTTATTTACTAATTAAGATATTAACCAAAAATTGTCAGCTTCATGATTCAGAGGCACATTACAATATTTAGGCTCCCTCGCTCCAAGAATCATGAATGCTAAAATTTATTAAGACTATTTACTAAAACAAGTAACAATCCTAATCTGCTTCAGGCAAAACAGGAAAAATTAGAGATCGCAGAAGAGAATTCTCCTCCGATGCCATGATTTTCTGCACAAACTCTACAGCAAACAATCAGCTATATCCCCATCCCCAGATCTATGCTGTTAACATGTCTCAAACTCACCAATAGATACTGTTTGTGTACGAAAGAGGAAAATGATCAGTATCCTACGAGGCTTTTGTTCATGTGAGCAACAACAGATAACGGCTACAAAACCTGAGCAAAGTGAGCATAAGGAGAAGATCTCAGGCAGAGCTAAACCAAACAGATGTCTCACGTCAGGTGAATTACATTAAATGCCAAAGAGGAGTTAATATTTTATCTTGAGGGAAATGATAAAGAACACTGATAAAGCAGGACACGCATTATTTAGAGGATTTGGCATCTACTGTTGCCAGCTTGTTTTGGAGTTTTGTGCCATCACGAGTCCAGGAAGGTTCAGCTCTGCTGTGTTCTGCTGAGGAAATGTCCCATTGGGCTTTCTGGGGAGAAAATGAAGTCAGTTGCATCTTGGGTACCGCCAGCGGCCCGCTACCTTATGAACGAATATTACAACTATAATGGAATTCCATCGTCTGGCAGAGCCATTTACCATCCTGACACCTGAAAGCTCGGCTCAACGTTTTGCTCTTCCTCTGAACAGAGATCATGTCTGGCAGCTCTGCATAAAGTTACAACAGGAACATTCAGCTGGTCCAAGTGTCTCATCACACTTTCCAATGGAGCACTTTAAACAGCGCATAATATAATCACTCCGACTTATACTCATTCCCAGACTCATGACCTTTATTTCAGGTAAACCAAACCACACATAAAGCTACTTTTAGAGATTATACTTTCCACCATTTTAACTGTAAGTAACACCTTTTTGAGGCACATTTAAAAATGAGACTGTTATTAGATGATCCATTTGGTCATTGATCATGCCGCATGAGTATTTGCATTGTGCATTCTGTCTTTGGAAAGACATTAGCTCAAGTGAACAATCCTTTGTAGGTGGCTTCATACTAAAGATATTGTACATTTTGTTTTATGTCATTCAGCCTGTCATTGTGTTGACAGCGATGCTGGATTTGTTGTTGTGAAAGGTGGCTGTCTTGTTTTGTGACAACTAGTATCAGTAGCGAGTGATGCATCCGTCATTTTGGGCTGACAGGAACTGCAGGAGTGCTGGCAGGCAACTTTTTTTATACATTGATTTAGGAGTTTTTACTTTTGCACCAACTTGTATAATTGCTTCAGTCACGTCTACTCTGGAATGCAGTCCAAAGTTCTTGAGTTCTTAATCATACCTACTAAAATAAGATTCATCTTTCAACTTCTGAGCAAATTTTTACTCATGCAGTGAGAGACCATTCAGTACTTAGATCTAAAGGCCTTTATAGGCAATGTGAATTCTTCCTTTTCTAAGTGGCCTACACTTAGACTAGCAGCGATGTGGTGACCAGAGACACAAAATATCCATGAAACACGGTGACAGGTAGCAATGACAGGCATAATAACCATTAGTAACACAAACGGGGCAGGTGCCAAGTTACCAAAATAATCTCAACTTTAAAGTAATGTGAGTACGATGACCACAAATGGCAGCAACAGATACCATTGATTGACATATGATGGCATTTTACATGAGAAGGCAACGTTCACAGCTCTGGTTCTTACCACTTCTGTCACATTAAAATGGAAGATCGAGCAAACTTGAATTGTACAACTGCACTTACAAAAAAAACATGATGGTTGGAACTCTGTCACTGCACAGACTATAAGAGCCCAAAATGCTGTTTAGCATCCAAGCAGAAGTAAACAAACAGTAAAAGTGCAGTGAAATGCAGTTCGGCTTGTCTAGTCTAATAGCTTTAAGGGTGGTAAAATCTACACAGTACGAGCAGTTTGAGCAGCACAGCCAGTGTAAATAATTGTGTAAGATATGTGAATTGACTGAAATGGCACTACTGAAGGATATGGCTTGCCAGTTTCACTCAGAAACATTTGAGATGTGAAGTATACAACAAGATATCCGAGGCAACCAGAGCCTGGAACATCCATAAACAACCAATAGTCAGCTACAAAGCGATGAGCGACTCGTCTTATATGTGGACAGAGCTTTATGATCATTTAAAACGTCACTGGTCCGCCTGAAAATTGCATCATGACAGAGTTGAAATCAGACCAAAGCTGCTTTTGTTGATTTGTTGTTTCTCTGATGTACTCATTATAGCAGAGTTTGCGTTTCGCTCCAGCTCCGTCAACCATCCCAACTTCTTTTTATCTACAGTAGGTTTACGCGCCAAGTGCTGATTAAACTGAGATTCACATTCGTTTTTGTGTTTGCTGTTCGAGGGGGGGATCAGTATGCCAACAATATCCTTGTTGCCGCCTCAAATAGCAGTACCACTTCTGCCAAGTGCAATTACAGTCATCACAATAAATAATCACTTCAGTATCCCTAACTGAACTTGCATTCCATCAGTAAACGGACACATTCTCGCGAAAGGGTCGCCTCCCGCTGTGCTGCAGGAATGTTTTAACTCTCCCCTTCATCACTCCTCTCACCTTTCTGAGCTGCATCTTTACAATCCTCAGCATCCGCAACAGCTCTGTGATGAAGTTTCAGTTCAGCTCATTGACACGTTTCACCCTCTGACTTCTGGCTTCGCTCTCGCCGGATGACACCCTCCGTAACCTCCAACCTTCCTCGCACCGCACTCACCTACTCGTCACTCATTAAGCCCTCCTGATGGAGCGGGATTGCACGGCTTCCCTCAGAGAATCAGTGACACTGAGCAATTAAAATCTCCTCGTGGACTCAGTCGGGAGCAAAGTGAAGAGTGATCGAAGCACTCGGCTGGGATAAAGTTCGGATGAGTCAACTCCAAGGAGACTCGGTGCCTCCTTCATCACACTGAGCGGTGAAGGGACGAGGGTGGATTTTAAAAAAAGGAAACTTGTTTTAATAAAACACCTGCAAGTAGCACAAGGGTGGTTTAAAATTTGCTTCGATGTGAGATTTTATGATTTACAAAGGGATGATATTACAAATGGGTTAAGCAGAAAGTGTTATGGCTCATTTGGAAACAGATATAGTAGAAGTGTCAAATAAAAATGACATCGGTATCGAGCTGTTACCTTTAGGCACGAGTGCAGAATACTAAAACCTAAATTGGACAGTCACTTTAATCCCTTCGGTGCTGAAACCGCCTCTGCCTCTCCACGGATTGATTGCCGGCTGTAAAGCATAACAACATGAAGCCGGGGCAAACTGTTCAGCGGAGATTAAAGTTGTGCTTGTGCGCCACCATGTTGGTGTGAACACTAACAATAAACTCGCCATGGCTTTCATTCTGTTTCTCGCTTGGAGCGCAACAAAATAAAAAAAGAAATTTTAAAAAACCACATGCACATCAGCATTTTCATCGAGCACCATCCCGGCAGAAAGCTTTCGGAGTTGTCAGACGTAAAAAATGTGGAATCCTGATGTGTAGTGCAATGAAAGCCTGGTAGCTATTGACCAGAGAAGTTTCATCGCTGTAAAGACTAATTATACAGAAGTATATATCACAAAAAAAGTCTGTCGGTCAACAGCTTTTGAGAGGAAAATCCACAGATGGAATTTTAATGAGAAATGTTTTGGGTTCTGCAGTTACAGTCCCTCAAATATCTTAAACAGGATCTGCATTGGCTGAACGCAGATGTAATGTGATCCACTTTGTCTTTTTTCTTCATTATGTTGTTTGGCAGGAAATTACAGGTCAGAACCAAATGAAAATAGAAATGTCAAGCGCTTTGTTTACTGGTACGGTAAATCTCCCTCTGTGCACAACTTTAATATGTCAGTGTCATATTCTCTCCAGATTGTTTTGGTGTGCCAAGCCAGACCACATTTCCCAATTTCATTAACATTTAAATGGGGATTTTAGTTTCAGTGCATTGTACCCCCTCTGAAACTCTGATATGAGTCATTTCTCTTATCTTCCGCTCAGTTTTGGTTAATGCCACCATCTGTGTTGTTCTTTGAGCAGACATATTAGGCTGTTTTCCACTGCAAGAAGAACTTGCAGGCCATTTTAGGACAGCGCGAAACTTTTGAACATCTCATCTAGAGTACTGCGGTATAGAATGTCTTTCAGGGAAGTTTTGTGGTGAAAAAAGTACCTGTCTTAGAGTAGGTACTTCTGAGTGGCCTTGAAAAACTGCTGTTCATCTTGATGGTGAATGGTCAAACTCTGATGGCACAGGAGCCATCATTTCTACAATTTCCATGTAAGCAGCCATGCAATTCATTCTGGTACCAGCACAATGCATTTTTAGAACATCCTCGGTGGCATAAAGTTGAGGTCAGCTTTTGCAAATCAGAGGTGTCTAGCTCAACTTGCCGCCTCTTTAACCGTCTGAGCCCCAAAACCTTTAAGCAGTTTTGACAGGCATGTTATCTTTTAAATCAAATGCCAGATTTTACACCGTGGGTTTTAGCCAGTAACTACAGAAAAGAACAGTTGGACTCTGAACTTTCCGAAAGTCATGGAACCACTCATCTGTGACGTGCTGTTCTTTTGGAAAACTTTACGAAATATCGCAAATGTTATTAAAGTCATGTAACAAAAAATCAGGGACTTCTCAGCATCGTTTCCACAGAGCAGAGAATAGATATGGATGAAAACAAATCAGAAATAAGTAGGAGAATATCTCAAGTATGTAGACTCACTATTTGTTTCCAATTTTGATAATTTTGTACGTTAGTTGTTTTTTTTTAAAATATATGTATTTCTAAAATGTCTAATTAATGCAATTAAACTTTTGCTTTTTCTTTGTTTATGATTTTTTGCAAGATAACAGTGTCACGCTGCACAACAGAGAATTTTGAGTTTTCTCTCTTTCTTTGTGGTTGTTCTGTTACCATAGAGATGCAGGACTTTATATTGCAGTGAAAAATGAGCCCACAGTAAGGAAAAATGCGACAGGACACCCAAAAACTGCTTGGAGTTCAGAAGGTTAAACTAATCATTGCTGGCCTAAAATGAAGACAGATTCAGCAACTGCAGGATTTATTTCTTGCTTCAGATGTTTTCAGAAACATCTTTTGGTGAACTCTTTTTGCAATGCAAGGAAAAGGTTTCCAGTTGGAAAGCAAATATCAGTCATCTGTCATGACGCTGCAGAGTTGTATGTCCATTGTGTGTTGGGAAATTGGGTGACCCCTTGTATCCAAAAATGCATCTTATCCTCTTCAACATCACAGTCAACAGCGTAAAATAATTATGTACAGTGACCACTATTGCTTTGGCACATTCAGAGGTGACTGTGTGGTTGAAGCTGTTGAATCTTGCACCACGAAGGTAACAGAAAGGTTAAAATGGGTGATTAAGAAGACGTTAACGCCACATCACTCCTGCTCCGAGATCCTACAGCGGAAAGTCACTCTTTTCTTCTACTAATTTCTCAAAGTTCAGATTACAGCTGTAGCCTTGAGAATATTTATATTTTTTTTGATCAGTCTAAGAAACCGCTGAGGACATTCTGAAGTGGCTGGAACATTTTCTGACGAGGAAAGCCATACTTTACAGAATTGTCACCATGACAAACAAGTCTACACTCTCAAGACAAAAAAAAAGAGGCAGAAATTCCTCTATCCACTTTTTCCCTTGATGTTTGTATTCACCTCCGTCCTCACACTATCGACACCATAACTTTGAAGTTCATAAGGTCTTGATCACAGTCCTGCCAGAGATACTGCAATTTTGTGGAAAAGAGAAAAATGAAAAGACACCTGAAGAGAGAACAGCAGAGAGAGGACTGAGGGCTGGATACAAACAAAAGGCAGCCAGATACTTAATGTCCATTCTTCTGCCTCTCGGTGTTTATAGTCTGGCTGTCTGTATTATTTTCGAGCTGTCTGAGCCTACACCCCTTCACAGCATATTGCTGAAAGTAAATGCCACTGAACTGTGAAGTGCTCCATAATTCCATTTCAGAGGTGATTGGAAGCTCTATTCTTGAAGTGCCGCATCTGCGAGGCTTCTACCTGCATACACTAAAGTGACAAAAGGACATTTTCCACTCCGTGGTTTGTGACACAATCCAACCCCCCTTATTTCTTTCTGACTGAGTCCCAAGTTTAAGAGAAAATGCTTGTGATGTGATGCTTTTCAAGGTAGACTTAAAGTTTCTCGCTGGTTGAAACAATAGGCAGGACTTATTCTGTCACAAGTTGGATCGGATCACTGGATTGCTTTTATCTCACGAGCAAATGACTGAAAATGAATAAAATCTTTGCCTCTGAACTTGACAATATTCCCCAGCAGGTTAACTTTTTCTCCACTGTGGAGGTAAATGTAAGGAGGACTCAATCAATGTGGATATAGAAAGACGCACAAGAAGCCCTCCATGGCATCGCCCACAGATTTTGAAGTTCAGTGTGGTTGCTCCGGCCATCGCAATCTTACCAGTGCCTGACTTCTCATGACTCCCAACAAATCTAAAAATTAGCAATGATTTAGGCCATGCAAACATCTCAGAGCCTTGGACTGTTCTATGTTGGTACCTACCCATCACTCAAAGTGGTCACATCCTTAATTACACAGAACTTTAATCCTTAACACAGTGGAAACAGGGGAGTTGTATATAGAAGTTCACCCTTAGTACAGTTGTAGTGAACATGAAAGTTAGGTGTAGAGACCAATACCATTTTGTGTAGCAGGCTGTAAATATGTTGATTTCTGCTGTAAAGTTGGACTTCTTAACATGGAGGATAGAACACAAGTCAACAAATAAAATAAGATAAAATGAAATAAAATGTCACCACATTACTGAGTATTAAAAGCTAGTCTAAAAAGATACCTTTTGAGCTGGGCTTTGAAAAGGACAAAGTCGGTGATTGTGCGCATGTCAGGGGGCAGTTTGTTCCAAAGTCTGGGCCCAGCAACTGAATAAGCTCGATCACCCCAGTGTTTGTACCTAGTCCAAGGGACTTCCAGAAACAACTGTTTGGTAGACCTTAATGCCCTGTTAGGCTGGCCATCAGGTATGTAAACACAAAGTGGGATAATGATGAGCTGAACTTTGGAAATAAATGCACAGAAACAGCAGCTTCTATGACATGATGTGTATGATTCCTGTGGAAAGCAGATCCAAATTAAGACTGTCCACAATATAGTATCATTACATTGTCCAAATCTGATTTGGGGAACTGTTCCGTGTTCATTTTTCCACCCTGGAGGTCACAGCATGTGATCAATTTTGGGAATTTTTCAAAGCAGAGAATTTTAAAAAAACACTTTGAGCTGCACACTATATGATTTCAGAATTGACACTGCCAACTATTATGCACATGCACAATAGTCACACTGAAGCAGATGTGAAGTGAAGCAATTTAAGTCAAACACATTATGCCTCAACTTTTTTTTATTGGTTGATACAAAAAAGAACTTGATTTGTATTCTCCATGACGAACCTACAAGAGAAATCTGTTAGAAAATCATTTACTCCCATTTAAAGGTTTTTGAAAACTTTTTTTTTAAAGCTGTGTGAACGTTAGTGTTTGGCATGCAGACTCCACAGGTGCACAGCAATAATGGGCCAGACAGAAACACTGAAAAGGAAGATGCGGTTGCAAAAAAATACAATCTGTTGTATGGAAATATTTCAGCTACAGAAAGGATGATTTTGACCACAAGCATCTGTCAGCAGTGTCTTGCCTTTGTTGCAGCTACTTGAGGCAACACCAGTAATTACTTTGACCATAAGCTCTGTGAGTGATGACCACAAAATTAGATCTGAATGTCACCCGAAGCAAAACACTATTTCGAACGACTTGCCAGTGTTACACCATATAAAAAAGGCTCCAAATAACTTTTTTCTGCTTTTTAAAAAAATATCATTCCACTGTCCGTGTAGATGCACTCCAATGCTTCTAGAATTTTTGTCATGGAGTTATTCACCTCATACTGGAGAAAACCAAAGCATTGTCAGATTTTTTGCAATATCGTGCAGCCCTACTGGATATTACAGTAAAAAAAAAACCATTATCTTCTGCTGACTATTGATGGATCCGGCCTTTGTCTACTTAAGTGGCAGGGCTGACGCTTCATTTCCAGCTTTACATCCTCATGTCCATTCAAAAGGAGAGTGTTACTCACTGTCAGAGTTCACTGTGTGCTTGCATAGGCTTTCCTTTAGCTACAAGTCACGGCTAAGGCCATAAATTGTAATGCAGTAAAAGTATGAGCACAAGGGGATAGAGAGAGAGAGAGAGAGAAAAGAGGGTTTGTTCGAGGAGAACAAAGAGTGAAGAACAGAGAGAGGAAGGAAAAAAAGACAAGAGACAGAAGGAACATTGAATTCTCACTGGAGCATATTATGAGTGAAATGGAGGGGTGGCTGTAAATTACAGGTAATTTGTGTCATGAGTTGGAAGATTTAAATCACTGGAATCAATGTCAAGGAGGAGAGGGAAGATACTGCACCTAGTCAACATTACAAAGCAGAGAGAGGGGAGGGGTGGCGTTAATGGATGAATGGAGACGGAGGAGTTAAAGGAGCGAGAGCCTGGGAGGAGGTCAAGAGAAGAGACGGATCATTTTTCACTCTTCTCTGTCTGTGTGTTGGCAGGTGTATGCACGCGTCATTAAAGGGTTGAAAAATGTGCGAGCAGGTTGTAATGACTCGCTAATGACCTTGACCAGCAACTTTTAGCAAAGAGGCTTCTTGAGGCTCTTCTACCTGGGCGATAAGAGGAGCATGATTGACTCCAAAAGCTGCCAAGGACACGAGAGAGGAAAAAATAGAAACATCCGGACTATTAAAGCACTCCATGTTCATCCATGACAGTTTCTGTTTTGTTTTTTTTCCCTCTTGTCAGCCCAAAACTCAGTGTGTTAGCCAGTATCCGTCAGTCATTCTCAAGGTTTCCAGCCTCCCTGAAATTAAATCTCAAATCGGCAACCTTCAGTTCCTGCAATTTCTGATGGATATTTCCCAAAAACAGATGGATTTTAAATACACGCATCCCAGAAAATGCTGACTTCTGAAGAAGAAGAAAAATCGATTCTGTGCCAGGGTTGTTTGTGCAGAGCATGTCCTGACTTCGTCCGTCATTTACAACTGTTGCAATAAATTTTTTGCCAGTTCTTCAGTATTTGTGTAACTGCATATAATGAGAAGGTTCTCCGCTGGCACTGGGCCCAGAGGTTTCACCAGCAGCCAGTCAGACCCAAGCGAATGACTGTGTTCATGTGGGGTAGTTTTTTTTTTTCTTTTTTCTTTTTTTTCATGCAGAATGCAAATGTTAAAAAATAAGCGCTGCAGATTAGCATACAGGCATAAATCAGTGGAGCTGATAGCACTGCAGAGTCTTCTTTCAAATTTAGAAATTAAAAATTATCTGCCTCATTTGCATGTCAAATTATTCAATGTGTGTATCCGGTTTTAATTATAAAATCAAATTGGGACGATATCTGTGGTTCCTTTTTCTGGCTCAAACTTGAGTCTTTCAGGTATAAAAAGAAGCTAGCTGCATTTAGCCACACAATATTGTGCAGCTTCTGGCACCAGGACATTAGTGGCAGATCCTTTACGTTGTGAAATTTGATCTCCATGGATCAGATTTGTTTCTCCAGAGCATCCCACAAATGTTCGATCAGATTGAGATCTGGGGCATTTGGAGGCTGAACTCTTTGTCAAATCCTTTCTGAACAATGTTTGCAGTGCGGCAGTGAGTGCTATCCTGCTGAAGGATGCCATCAGGGAGTACATGAAAGGGTGTTTGAGGTCTGTAACAGTGGTTTTATATGTTGCCCGCCCAATAAATGACTGTTATCATTGCACATCATTCCCAGGAAACATGATCCAGCAGAGACCTCCTCCACCTTCTACTCGTCTCAGTAGACTATTATCACTTCATGTAATGACAAAAATGAAAAAATAAAAATAAACATTTGATTGGAAGTTGGAGGAGACTTAAGTCAGCAAATTTTTACCCAAGAAACTTGAGTTTAAGTCACATCTTTCACTATGATTATGGATCTTTTCACCTTTTTGTTAAATTACAGCACTAAATCTATTTGTTTTGGCTGAGGTGTAGAGAAGAATCATGGTTCGAGTTGAAAAACACTCTGATGCTATAATTACCATATGTTGCTAAGCTCTAATTTATATGTTTCCAGATTTTACATGCACTTACCCACACAACCGCAAGTGGTCGCCGACATACTTTCTGCAACCCTGATAATGACACTGATCAAACTGGTCAGAAGGTCTAGCTCTGTGCAGGAGGTGGTTGAGAGGATGATGTTCACCAAGCTGATATTAATTATTGGCAACATTTCTCATGAGACTGTGGGGATCCCATAATGCAAGAAGAAACATGACTGCAGGTTCTTCGTTGCATCACCAGGCACATTTTTCATTATGTTTAAAACATAATGTAGCACTGTTAATCTCTAACTTTTTAGGTGCAGTTCTACACACCACATCCATATCTCTACATGTGAAAGGTATACATGATGTACATGGTCTTTATTATTGACGTTATTTTCAGCTCAATTCTATTTTTATTTTGTTTGTTTTTTGCCTTGGTCTTTATTGTGCTTCATTGTTATTTACCTGCACTAATTTGTAAATTTCCCCACTGAGGGATCACTTAATTTTGTCTTTATCTATTTAAGTGATCAGAATGGATGCTAATGAGCCTACTGAGCTTCGTAGAAGGTAGAGGCGGTTCCTGCTCGTCCATATGTAAGGGAATGATATGCAATGATGGGCTCAATGTCTCACTGGTTTCTGCAGTAATGTCAAGGTCAAAGTAACATCCACATAAATGCAGGACTCAAGGTTTTCCAGCACAATACTGTCCAGAGCAACACACTACCTCCTCTGGCCTACACCCACTGTCCAAATGATAGAACAGAAAACATGATTCATCAGACCAGACCACCTTCTTCAGTTGCTCCATTGTTTAGTTCTCCAGGAGCCTTCAGTGGTGGAGAGGAGTCAGCATGGACACTCTGATGAGTATGTAGCTACACAGCTGTGATGCTGTGTGTTCTGACTCCTTTCTATGACGGCAGCATCAAGGTTTTCAGCAGATTGTGTTGCGGTGGCTCCTCAGTGGGATCAGACTACACAGGTCAGCCATCACTCGCTATGAAAGCCAATGACCAGATTGAGATGTAATCAGCCTAGAAGATGCCTGCTATCAGCTCATATTATTACTACATTAAACCCTATAGGGATATTCTTCACCTTCTAGTAGGCTCAGTATCATCCATTCTGATCAGTAATGGAAGACAGAGCAACCCTGATAATGTCAACAACCTCTTGTCAATGAGAGCATAGAAGTAGAAGGGAAAGGAAGAAAGGAAACAAACAAAATGGAGCTTTATAAATATTGCAATACTATTCTCAGGATTCTCTTCACTGAGTTGGTAGGAATGCCATATTTAGATTACGACCCAATATGAAGACAACTTGTCTGCTCAAGAACGTCAAGTAGACAATATCTAATCATAACCAAGTCATATTTTAGTACAGCATGTATCTTTGCAGCATCCGCCTTTCCCAGGGCCATATTAAGTACAGCGATAGCTGAAACATGCTTACGGCCTCAGTTTAGGATAAGCACAATAGGAACAAGGGTCAGAGGTGATCAGCTGTAGGATAATTTGAGGTGATCTATAGGTTCTACAACTTGATTTAAGTTGACTGTCGCTGACAAATACAACCTGCAGGATGCCTTCAGCTAACAGCTGTAAGGAAATACCTCAATAAGGGGAAAATAATATTTTTTCTTTCACACCAAGTAGTTTTGGTGCCTAAACTGAACAGACTAAGAATACAAGCAAACACAGTGAGAAACAGAGAGTGAAAGTCAAAAGCAGACAGCTGAAAAAATGAAGGTACAGGCTCTTTATATGTTACTAGTATCAACCTCCTCGACACCTCGGTCCTCTGTCTTCTGGCCAGTGACCTGAGAATCAATCTTGGTGCAGCTCATAAAGGGAACTTAGTTTTTAAAATGGATTGAGGAGACTTTCGGAGAAGCTATGAGTGAAGACACATGTTTATCCTCAGAAATTTAGCTATTTCATCACAATGATCAGAAATATGTTTGGAGGACAGAAGGTGAGGAATATGACCCCAGGAACACCAAAACTACCATCTAACATGGTGGTGGCAGTAAAATACTCTGTATACTGGGGCTGTTTTGCTGGCAGCGGAACTAGAGCTTTACACAAAGTAATTGGAATAATGAAAATGTTGGATTTCCTCCACATTCTTCAGGAAAACCTAAAATCATCTGCTGGAAGGTTGATCTTGAACACTGTTGGGTGTTTCAACAAGTCAGTTACCCCAAACATGCATCAAAGTGGTAAAGAAATGGTTCAGTCAGGCTAGGATGAAGGTTTTAGACTGGTCTCCAAAAGGTCCTGGCTTTAACCCCATCAAGACTGTGATGAAGAAACAAGTCACTTGAACTGCACCAATATTAACTGACATTGCTTTAAATTGCCTGTCACAAGGCTCCTTACCTGGTCTGCCTGAATCTCTGCTGGACGGGACCAAGATGCAAGAAGAAAAATCAAGACTGTGCAATTAGTTGAAAAGATAAGGGATATATTTCCAGTTCAAGGATGGACTTGAATTCAAGTCACCTGGATGAAAGTCCACTGACTGACCTCCACAAACCATCCAACCTTCAAATGTGGACCTGAAGGCAGAGGAGGTTCTACTGCCCTATATATAGAGAAAAAAAATCAAAATACAGTATATCTATGATAATGGTTAATTAATGGGTTGATAACATCTAAAATGGGTGGCCTTGGTCAACCATGACCTCATCTTAGATTCACCAGTTGTCCTTCCATGGACCATATTTGGTGGCTACTAACCTCTGCAGACCAGGAGCCCTTTGTTTTCTGTGAGTTTGCCTATTTTCCTGTTTCCAGCAGATCAACTCAAAGAAGAGGCTGCTCACCTACAAACCAGATAATCAATGTTTTTCTCTTCACCTGTCAGTGGTTTGAATGTTGTGGCCGATTGGTGCTTAACAGCCAATCAGCAAACAACCGGCTCACCCTGTTTTATCTCCCTCACCTGACCGAGCGGAACAAAACGAAGGCGAAGAGAAAGCCAGGAAATGAATTACAGAGCAAAACGGAGAGAGTCATCTATTGCTGGTGACAGAATATTCTCAGAGTGGAGATAAGGAAATCCCATTTGTAGGAAACGGCCACTCAGCACTTTCAGCGCCTAACCCGTTAACAGAGCAGGTCAGCCCGTGGGTCACAGTGAAGATAATACTGCCCTGATGGCGGTGGGCAAAATATATGTGAAACAGGATATTGTCAGTGTTTGAACATGCTTATCTGTAGAAAATAGACCTCTTTTAGCCAGTGCCACACCGCTCAGTGATAGAGATGTCAGGTTTATATGAAGGTACTGCAGCAACGCATCCAGATAAAAGGGGATTAAAATACACTTTTGGAGGATATTTGAATTTTTGACTGCAGCAACAGTTCATGTACGTACAGCTCCAGTGTGTTTTGATGATCACAGGCAGCCTCATACTTTGCTGTCCCAGTGGAAAAGTTCTGATTATTTCCAGACTGCAGGGGGAAAAGAAAAAATATTTTTAATGTTATTTTGTTAACGTGTTGACAAGAAATTCAGTCTGGGTGAGCTTCTCTCCCCATATTACTTCTGTAGAATGTATGAATATGGAATTATGTGCATAAATTTCACTTTAGGCATGCAAATCATTATTGTGTGCCTCTGTGAAGAAAGAAAATTAGGATCAGCACTGCCGCTTCCGACATTTGACTTACTCTACTCATTTGGGCACTTTGAAGATCACTTTGGCCATTTAACTCACAATTTATCTTCCCTCTGTGTTTGTCTCTTTTAATTACAGCCCCTGCTTTGGTCGGAATCAAACCGAAACAATTAAAAGAGGAGTGTTTTCCAACCAGTCGATCCAGCTAATGAATGGACTTGGAATACAAAACAGAAAGAAACTTTGTGCAAAGTTTTAAAGGAGAAAGTATTTAGTTCAACACAGATACAAAGGTTGGTTGGTTGGTTGGTTGGTTGGCAGTGATGCATTTTTCATTTGAGATTGAGGAGAAGCTACGGTTATTATTCAATGCGTCTCTCATATAAGCTGACATGTGAAGCATTCAAAGCCAGAGGCTGAGACTTTGATGCCGCTTCAACCAGCGACCACTCTGCCGGAGACCTCACAAACTTTATTGAGGGCGACAGATGATGAGTGAAGGAGGGTTTCCTGTCAGTCCTGCAGATGCATTTCAGTGCAGAGGAGCCACGTTAAGAGGTAGGTTCAACATGTGAAGTCTGCACGGACCCCTGAGTTAGAAAAATGAATGCTCTGACCGCGAACTTTGTGGATTTTGTTCACAGGTGTTCTGCAAATCAGTTAGTGCTACCATGAGCTGTAATCTCAGCTGAGCCATGTGCCGTCAGCAATATGCCAACTGGAAATGGAACACGGAGTTATGTGACGACCGGCGTACATTTGTCTGTGAATCTGTCTGTCAGTGTGCAACATTGCTCAAAAACAAATTAGAATGAAATTTTCAGGGAAGGTCAGAAATGACACAAAGGATCACCTGATTAGATTTTGACAGTGACGCAGTTTATAGTCCGGATCCATGGATTTGTTAAAGATTTCCCATTGCCAGGGAAAGTGAACAGCACAGTGTCACTGTAAGCATGACAACAAGTGAAATCTGCGTCAGCTGTCAGCTGACGATCGCGTGATTGCGATCCTACTACAAATAGACCAGGACGTATAAGTTGGAAATCATACAAAGAACAATTGCTTAAATTGTGGGGGTTTTTCCAAGCTTAATCAATTCCCGCCGTCCTGTCTCTGTCTCCAGCCTGCTCCAGGATTTCCCGAGCCTGCTTGCCTGCCCCTTTAGTTTAGTTCTCCTGGTTTTGTGAGTACACTGTTTGTTTGCTTGTTTGAGTTTTTACTGTTTGGGTTTTTTCTTGTATTTCTGTGTTGGGTTCAGTTGTTAGTTTTTTGTTTAGATGTTGTAGTCTTGAACATTTTGTATTAGGTTAGGCTTAGTTTTTCCCCGGTTTAGTTTCCCGTTCTTCCTTGAGTTGAGTTTGTTTTTGTGAAAGGAATAACTTTCTTGAAACCTTCTGTCTGTCACCCTGATCTGTGTCTGCATTTGGGTTCTCCAAACTAACAGTTTACTTGTAGTATTTGCGTTGTGTGGGCATAAATCTGAATATTTACATTTTTATACCCTATAAAAATCATCAAAAACATCATTATTGTAATAATATGTTCTGTTTTCATTTTTTTTTATTTTTGTTTTGCAATTTTTGAACATAACCATACATTCTTAAGGCATTTTTTATGGCACTCTTGCTGTCAAATTTTCACCTTTTTTTTTTTTTTCAGGACTATTGATTTGTTGTTCATCATGTGGGGGCCTTTCATATATGCTCACCCATAAGTAACAGATATATTTTTTTGTTTGTTTGTTTTAGAATTTTTCAATTGTCCCAAATCGGATGAAGCGCAAAAACGGTACATTTCCAGACATTTTTAGATTATGTTTTGCAAAGACACTATTCATTTGCAATGTTTACCTGAATGATCACCATAAAACCTCTTCAGTAAGGTGACAGACCTCAGATGATGATTTCAAAATTAACTGAGATGAAATTATTTACCATTTTTCTGTGGTAGTTTCTCACAGTACTGTATTCTTGACATTGTGTGTTAAATATGTTGGTAGTATGAGGGTTACATTAAACTTCATGGAGTTTAGCATGACTGAAGTAAATTATTAGTATTTCTTGTACACAAGCAGTACGATTTTTTTTTTTCTGAAAGCTGCTGACCTAAAACACAGAAATCTGAGACGAATCCTGAACTTCAGATGTTCAGCTGCTCTTCAACCATGCAGATGCACATTGTTCAGCGTTATTATGGATGAAACTAGGACACTAAAGAGAGGAGAAGGCAGACCTGAAGCTGATAATAGAACAGCTATCATACCACAGGTAGCTCCTCTGCAGACAGTACAGGGAATTATGTGGACCTTTAATCATTCCAGCAAACACAAACTATCCCCTCTGTTTATGATTCAAACATGCATTATGAAAAGATGTGAGATGAGTCTCTGGAAAAGCCGTGAGTCATTTTACACACCGACCCAAAATGAAATCAGGGAGGGTTGTATGAAGATGACATTTTCCCAGATATGACTGTTTTCGTGGTGCTGCATGGCATCCATCCACGGCCTGCACATTTTCCAAATGACACGTCTACCACAAAGGTTGAATGATGCTATACGGGTCCATTTGCCAGTCGCCATGGTTACACATGTACATGGAGGAGCGTGAATGTGCTGGCAGCAGAGTGAAGAGATGACTGAATAACGGCACATGAAATGGAAATGAAAACGAGAGTGACACTGAAAAGCGGAGTGTGTTACAAAGAGGAGACAACCAGAGGCAGATGTCACTGATGGCATAGCTGTTTACTCAGCCTCCATTTATGCGCCACACCTGCAGCATACTGAGGCGCAATTATGCGGCTGAGGTCGGAGTGGTTGGTTTTGACATAAACAAGGGTCTCCGGCATGAAAGATTCTCCAACCAGCTTCTTTTCAGACGTCGTGACATTTTTACAAGGACCGAGAAGCTCTTGGATGCAAAAGGAAAATGAGGTTGCGTCTCCACATGAGGAGATAGAACCAAGTGGTGACCAAACATGTTAACTGTTAGAGAGTATCGAGGCTTTTTAAAACTCAAGCGGAAGCTGAGGTCACCAGAGAAGAAGAGCATCTGAATCCTCTTGTTGATTTATGGACTAAAAACAGTTTGAATGGTGGTTATTTTCCTGCTTGGTGGGGAAAAAAAACATTCCCTTTTTTTTCCCGTTTCTGCCTGTTTGATTTGGATTTCTTTTCCAAGTGCAGCATAATGGCATACTGACATGCTATACAGAAGATCATATGCTGCCATAATCCATCCATCCATCCTCTCTGTATTGAATATTGAAACCAGTGTTGCACTTAGACCCAGACTCCCAGGTGCAGCTAGAACTTGTCTGTGTAGTAATTGTATTGCAAGGGCAGTAGTGTGCATGCACAGAGTCCTCCTAGTTGACTAAAAAGAAGAATAATTACAGTAACCACTCATCTGTGGAGTCCATAGCTGTCCATGTGCACATCTGCAAGGGAGCGTAACTATCTCCTAGGGGAAAGCAGGGATTTGGATCGATAGACTTTCACGTTTTGTCCTTTAATTTATAGTGTGTTGATGTAAAATGGAGCGAGCTGTGGTATGGATTTCTTAGGTTTTCATTATATGCCTGTACGTCTTGGATGCCTCTGCCAGATTATTGCATTCTTTGTACAATATATTGTGTAAACTTTTACCTATAGCCATCGATTCATGCATCCGAGAGTCGAGGACCTGTTTGTATCTTTGTGATAAGAAAGAATTTCTCTAATGACAATGTCATCTCCGATTAAAAGTTTCATGATTCTACTATTCTATTAGATTATTGCAGAAGACAATGCACAATAGTATCTATATAATGCATTCAAATTAAATGAAACTTTGTGTTTAAATAAAAAAGGAAAGAGATGCATGCATTTTATCAAAATTAAATGTGAAACCCCCAAATACACCTGACCATGGATGTTAGAAGCAGAAAACATGTTACTAAAAGAATCCTCAACAGAAATCTCTGGGAAATTTTTAATACACTAAAGATAGTGGCTGTACGACAAACATCCTGCTTCTTATCCAAACAACTAATCATGTGCTTTACAATAGCTTTTAATGATGCTATTAGCTGTTTATTTCATAGCTTTTACAGTTTGATTGTTGCAGTATTATATCCTTTTTAAATGCATTATTTTCTGACACCTTTGCTGCCACAGTTTTTTCAACAATGTTTAGATATCATGCAGGTGTGTTGACAAATGTTCGCTTATCAGCACCAGATTTCATCATTTTGTTAATTTTTTTTAATTTTCCACCTAAAAAAGTCCCCAGTTTTTAGTCTGTGTCACTCTAACTACAGTAAACAAAGAACCAGGAAATGACCAACCTATTGTTACTACATTGAGGTTAAACTGCTCATATGTACACTAGAAATGGGAGAAAACACTTCTTAAAGTCTTATTTAATGATAAAATCACCAAATGTTTTTATTATTTCCTCTTTAAATTCAGGGCTATATTTAGGTAAAGGCCTAATTTACAATGCAGCCGATCAAGGACGCAAATGAACAGAAAATGCAACAAAAATCTAAAAACCTGTGCTATGTGGCAACCACTTCATGAATAATAAAGACTATTTTTCCAAGAAATGTTATGACTCGTGAAGCAGAATCAGAAAATCTGTTCTATAAGTAGCTCTAAGAGTTCTCTTACTCGAAATAAAGTGTTTGATTCATTCCTGTATCTGCCAAACATCTATAGACTATTTGCCAGTAGGTTTCTTTTGGCTACTGCTTGCACACACCATTGACAATATACCTTAGTTAAACATGACAAAGGCTACATGTAGTCTTCTGTCCTTGAAACTTTGTCCTTGGATGCTATGCAGTTTGTATAGTATATTACAGCACATTTGTTACACATGCTATACCTCCACCAATATTTCTCTTCCTTTTTACGCCATGATTTCCGTTAACAACCTCCATACAACCCTAACTCGCTATGTGGTGCGTGAAATGCAGTAATTTTGGTTGCTAAGATGCCTGTAACCTTTAGCATCCTGCACAGGAGAATGTTTTCTTGCTTTTTGAGCCACAGCATAAGTCCTGCTCTGGCGTTTTGTGATATTTTCACGGAAAATTAACCCTGGCTTCTGTTTTCGTGTGATGCTGACGTGGGAAGTTGGCATCGGGCTTCTTTGCACTCGCACATAAAAAGGAGCTACTGTAGCAAGTGTTCCTATGTTTTATACTTTGGTCATGGCTTCGGCTGCTTTCTGTACGTTTCATCCAACTCCTCGTTGCGTGCACGCTCCCATCCAGCCTGAGAAATATGACTTTCCTTCAGTCATATTTATCTCCCCAGCAAGCTGTCCTCAGCGATGGAGGGCTCGACTCCAGCCTGATCATATTACACAGAGTCTCTAAGAGAGCTCAGGAGCCTCTGAGGCTTCTGGGGGGTGGGGGAGGCAGTTTGGCCCCTGCAGCTGGGAATCCAAGTGGAGGTTGAGGATTAGAGTGTTGAAGTGGGGCCATGGGCGAGCTGTTGGGTGGGTGGGAGCACGTGAATTCATGCTTATCAGAAGAGCGGGGGCTCTTGTGTCAAGGTCCCATCATCACCAGCAGCAGAGCATGAATGAATATGAGGCAATGTTCATGAATATTCTATTGAGTTGTTATCTTTCTCTTTCAACTTTCTCTTTCACTCATTTTTTTCTTCCCTCCTCTCTCAGATTTTCTCTCCGCCGCTCTAATCTTCCGCTTGCTCTTCCTCATTTTATCTTCCTCTGTCTCAGTCTTGCGCCGTTGCTGTTGCGCGTCGTAGGACATAAAGTCCTTAAACCACCGGGGGGTAACAAGTGCTCCCAAATCACATTTAAATCTAGCGTGTCCCAGAGACTTGTGGAGCTTCAAAAACACATGGACTTCACCACAGAGCTCCCACTGTGAAGTAGTCGTTGGATCTCTTCTTTTTGTTATTACGTCTGCGACAGCCGCGAGGCACTCTGTTTTTGGATTGTTCTTCTGTTTGTCTCATTTTCATGAATGCAGTATCTCACTAATGCCTTCAGAAAATGTCTCCAAGTTTGATACATACTTTCACTTGGAACAAAGGATGAACTGATTAGAATTTGGTGGTCAAAGGCTGAATGTCAGTGTCACTTGTGATGGCATTATATATCCAAAAGGTCAAAGGTGACTTTCATTGTGGCATCCTAATGTTCTGCAAAGACACTTTTGAGACATTATTCAACATTTAGGAACTCAGGAATGAAACAAAAGTATGTGCATGACATATTTTATGTGCATTTTAAAATGCCGCATCAGAGAAAGTTAAAAAAATAAATTGTTTGAATTCACTTGAGGTAGTTTTGAGTTTTTCGGAGAGGTGTTATTGCTCTTCATGGAGGATGAAAACACCTTTTTTTTTTCTGAATAAATAGAGAACATTTAGCTCAAATGACTCGTTAGCTGTTACCGCTTCTTTTCGTTGTTTTTGTCTCCAAACATGACATGAAAGAATAACTACAACTTTTCCAATTAAAACCAGTTTCTGAAGACTTTCCTCCATTTTCTCTCACAGTCAAAACTTTGTTCTTTCATCTTCTTTGAGTTTTTTTTTTTTTTAACAGCTGGCAAACAACAGATTTTGTGTCCGTTTCTTCTTCTTCGCTGTTAATTACAGCCATGTGTTATGTAATCTACAGTGCCACTTTCTGGTGACACAATGCAGGGTCATGTATTCACTCCAAAGCAGGAAACGAGTCAAAAGTTAGATTAAATTTCTTTTGACAAGTATATGCGAACATGACTTGTGTGACAATATTTCACTTTTTTCACACAATGAACTGGTAAAACTACTTTTTGTTGCCACCATTGACTAAATATCAGGACATTTGAGCTCTCCGTGACGGCGCTCATGGGTTTCCTGAAGAGTAGCTTTGAAGTTCAGTGTGGAGGCTCCAACCATCACCACCATGGTAGTGCCTGACTTCTCCCAGCCCCAACTAATCCAGAAATACAGCCTGGTATCATAAGAACAGTCTTTAACACGGTATGGCACTTTATGTGTTACCAGAACACTTTTATTAATTTGACATTTCATTGCACACCATGTAGTGGTGAAGAATCACCCCCACCCCCGTCCTTTACCAAAACTTTAACCATCTCATTTATCATGCAAATGCTGTGAAATGACACACGAAAAGTGCAAAATGCATGAAAATGATACTCAAAATGTGTCACAAATGGCATGCCATTTATGAGCAATTCCATTAAATCAGTGTCCATTCTTTAATTATGCACAACTTTAAGCCTTAATACAATTTTAACAAATGTGTTGTTTCAATGCTTGATGCCTGTACAGTTGTCACAAATAAAGAACTGAGCTGTAGAGACCAAACATTTTTTTTTGTACTGGACTGTAAACTCGTTTATTTCTGCTGTAGAGTTGGACATTTTAACATGGAGATCAATGGGGATTGACTCGCATTTGGAGCACCAAGTGGACGTTAGAGGAACTGCGGTTTTGGCATTGCCACTTACCCTCAGAGGTTGCTGCTTTGGGCAACCTCTTGAACTGTGGGTGTATAGGCCTTTTTTGATTCAGCATCCATGTTTGAAGCGTCGTCTAATGTCACAACCACCGCTGTGTGTTGTATCAGAATCGGCTTTAAACGTGAACGCACACAAAGAATCTGCCTCTTCATTGCTTTTCTCAGTAAATTTACATACTTCAGTCTTCACTGCATATATTACATGAGTGGATGGCTGTAAACTGCAGCTTGACTGGTAGGTGGATGTGTGAGGTGGTAATTGTAGTCCTTTATTTCTTCCTTTGTGTTTTTTCTCCTTCATATGCACCACTGCATAAAGGCTGGCTACCTGTCAGTAAATCCTGGCATCCATCTAGATGTGAGATAACCAACAGGATGGAAACCAATTATTCTTTTTTTCTCAGTAGTCGCAGAAATTATGCATTGTTTTTTTCCCCCACAGTATGATTTGCTCTTTGTGTTCCACTCTTTGAAGCACTGCCCCTACACCTACTTCTCCCTCCTCTCCTTCCTCAATAACATTAGTATGATGAGCACACACACACTCATGTTTTGTCATAAACACAGGCCAAAAATCAGTTACTTCATTGAAAGCGATTGCTTAGACAAACTCGGTTTATTATTCTGAAATACTTTCTGCCTCTTCCTGTTATCCCTGATTTAAAAAAAATAAATCGCACAATATGCTGTGCAATTTAGCTCTGGAGCCACGTCTGATTTGGTTTTCATAGACTGGAGGTTGAGTCAAAAGAGGCAGTGGTGCTGCAGCGTCCAATTCTAGTTGGCGCTCGAGTCCAGCCACTGGTGCCATGGTCCATGGGCCGTAAAATGAGCAGAAGGGCACAGCTTTGAATGTCTCTTCCACGGGACCCCAGGGCATGGCCACAACAATCAACTGCTTCAAATGGAAGTGCAATTGTAGGGGAAAAGGGCAACAGCATTCTGGCAGACACATAGAAGCAGACAGCGGCCCCGCCGGACCACTCGCCGCCTGATCGCTTCTAGATTTGGCAGAAAACCATACAAAGGTCATTGCTTGGGAAGAAAAGAGGAAGAATTATGTTTGTGTGGATTCTTTTGCTCACTTCAGATACAATACTTTTATTTTCCAGGGGTAATAATAATGCTTGTGGATTAAAGTCTGTAGTTTATTCGAGATGAGCCACACCTACACCGAATCGATCACTGGCTATTCCTGCACGATGCATGTGGTTTTAACACAACTCATCTTGATGTCATGCAAATGTAACCATCAACAATCTCACGGGATTAATATGGCTGCAATTTTTGGAACCAGACACCACAGTGGCTTTCTACTGACTGTGTGGCCCCAGGGCATGATGGGAAATGCCGCTCTCCCACTTGATCTAACAGCTTATTGGTTTAGTTGTAGACTCAACAATATGTTTGGCAGAAACCCTTTCTTTTATTGGGGAGATTTTTCTTTATTTTGACTGATTTTGAAGGTTTATTCTGTGAACAGAATAAATGTGACATTTATCAGTCAGAGAGGCTGAATAAATATGAACTACTGACGATATATTACAGTTGTAATTTAATTCTTCAGGTGAATAGAAACACAAAAACTCATAAGTGGGAAATGAGGATTCTTCTAAATAACACCTGCACAGATATTTCAGCCCTAAAATATGAATCAGATATTAAAGCTATTGTCTGATTGTATTTCTTTCTATGATGTTTGATTATATTACATTTTTAATATATTGATGTAGTTTTAATGGACAGGACTTCTCTGCTAGTTCAAACTGTGATTCACATTACAAATAATGTAAAATATAGTTTGATTATAGTTAGATTACAGATCACCTGTCTTGCATTTCAATAAACTGCCCTGTTAGAATTCAAACCACAGGAGTCTGTCACTGGTTCTTGTTCACTTTCAAAGTGCAGTTCATTTAGAACAAGCCTACTGTCCTAAACAGGCAGTGGATTATTTTAAATATTTTGGCACATTTAGACTTGCCAAATGATTGAAGAATATGCCTGTGAGCTAAACAGCAGCCTCTTCCAGACTGACTTGGTAATGTTGTTATAATTAACTTCTCTTTAAGTTGAAAGCCAAATTACCAACTAGCAAACAGCATGAGTGTGTGGCTGGCAATGCCATGCTGCAAAACTGCTCTAACTATTGGTTGGACCGCAGTGAAATGTAATTGTTATGCCTTTTTCAAGAGCTTTCAAATTATCTTCTGTTAGCTATGGATTCAGTGAACTCGGTTATTCTGGTGCTTCCTGAGCTGACTGTTGCCTTTGAGACTTGTTGTATCACATCTTCAAAGTTGTAAAATGTCTGCGGTATCTAGAGTGATAATTAGTTTTTGATTCAACACCGAGAGGAAATTCAAAAAAAATTGTACAGCCTTATTCCAGGTTTTGTAAAATGAGTCATCAAAGAAATTCAACTTTTCTCTTAATGCTTTGTGATACTGTAGATGTCATTCTTCACAGAACACATTTGTGAGTTCTCTCCACCTCTAGCCACTATTACTCTGTTTCTATAGAACTTTATATTGCAGTGACAAATTACACTAGAAAGTTTGAGCCTTCAATTCATGTAAAGCTCAATGCCTTTATCGTGTTTAACTTTTTATTGGTCTTATTTTGTGATCCTCTTTTATTCACATTTGTTTTTAGTCTGTTTTATTGTATTTTATGGCCTGCTGCATTAATTGCACACCACTTTGGTTCGACTGTTGTTTTTAAATGCGCTTGATAAATAAATCTGACTTTGGCTCCTTTTATTGCCTCCAGTTGGCTGACAGTTTTGCTTTCCAGTAAAATGTGTCAGCACCAGATGGACTGTCATTAAATTTGGTCCATTCTTGTCTCCCTAATAGGATGAATTGTAATGATTCTGCTTTCTAGCACCGACTTTTCATGTAGCACCAATGGTTGCTGCACTTTAATTCATTATGAGCTACCTGATAAAATTATTGTCATTTCCATCAGCTTTGCATTTAGTGTCCTCTCAGTTTAGCAGAAAATGCTAAACTAAGATGCATGTTAATACTTTCATTGTGCGTTTGTTAGCATTTTAGTTGAGAGAACTTCTGTGGAACCACACAGAGCACTGAAAGAAGCCATATTTATTTGCTTTTAGCCGACATTTTAGGTACAAGGGTCCTCGGTTTATGACGTCCTCGACATACAGCGTTTCGTCAGAACTGGTTAAATGGAATTAGTTGGCGAGCGGAGTGGACAAATACGCGATTACAGCGCTTTAAGACAACTTTGTTTACATTCTCCAGTTCCACACCACCTTGGATTGTGCTACATTCGGTAAATTTTTTGCCCTTTATTATGGCTCCCAAGCTTAAGTCAGACTCTTCTGATGGCAGTGCTTTGAAGAGGAAAAAAAGCTATCACCATGGAAGTGAAATTAGATAAAACGAAACACTCAGAACAGAGTGAAACACCGACAAACATCAATCAAGTTGTA
Organism: Acanthochromis polyacanthus; assembly: GCF_021347895.1. Taxonomy (NCBI): domain Eukaryota; kingdom Metazoa; phylum Chordata; class Actinopteri; family Pomacentridae; genus Acanthochromis; species Acanthochromis polyacanthus. The sequence goes on from NC_067128.1 coordinate 7,434,201, forward strand.
AAAACAGTGCTACATATTGTAGCAACCCTCTGTGATGAATGACTGAGACTTTATCTCATTCTCTGGTCATTTATTGAACCTTGACGCAGGCTACTGTGGACCATAGCCAACGCCAAAATAACTACAAAAAAACCTTTGACTTATCTCCAGAATTAGCCTCTGTTCCCAGCTCTCCCTCGCTTGACACACACACTACCCCTGACTCTCAGCCAATCAGAGGTGAGCTAGCTAACCCTGACACGTTCACTGACATTCGGTAAATCTCAAATTAAACAATAAACACTGAAACATCAACAACAATATCAGTCCGTTACAATATTCTCCTATCTTCTTGTAAAATGACTCGGGCATTAAAGTCACTGGTATTCGTGACTTTTCCGATGAACTGATTAATATGGTGATGCATTTAACGGCGTTGGTTACATTTTTACCAGAATTCTGACTTATGGCGAAAATCGACTTTTTGATCCGTAGGAACGGAACTCGAGGACCCCTCGTATTTCCGAATTGTTGCATTTACACTCTTTAACTCTTGCAGCTTTTATTGTATTTTCCAGTCATTTTGAAATACTTCAAAGGCTGTTTATAACATTCTGAGCTCCCCTTTTCAGCCTGTATGCATCAATACATTTTACAAGTCATTTTAAAATGTCTTGAGATCTTGTATCAGTGATATCTTACTACTTAATACAGCAAAACTACAAAAATCATGCCTGCATGCACTGTCTGATGCCACAGTTGGTGCATCAGCTGAGCGAGTGATGAATGCATGAGTGTTTCCTGCCCAGTGGGATCATGAACCCTCCTGGCAGCTGCAGAAAAGCTCAGCACCACATGTCCCATCAGGAGGCTTCTGCCCATGAAATGAATCTCTCGCAATCTCTGCATCGCTACCTGCATCTCTTTCCTCTTCTCTTTACTCTCTTCCCACATGTACATCCCGCAAACAGTAATCAAGCACCCTGTCCCCTTTTCTCTATTGCTGCTGAGCAAACATGGCCCAGCCAAACCCGAATCAGAATCCAAGATAGACGAAGGGAAAGAGTCGTATCTGTGTGTGTGTGGGAGGAAGAAATACAATCATGAAGCAGCTGGGGTGGAAACAGATGATCTACGGAGGCAGATGGGAGCAGACAGGGAATAGTGGTACGAGGAAGAGAGAAAAGCAAACACTGATGAAAGAGTAAATCTGCGGTAATAGTTTCAGCAGCTGAACTGATTAAAATGGAAAAGTGATTCAGACCATCTTTGCTTTGCAAACAGCCACTGCTGAGTGAACTTTATTACAGGCGGTGTTGGAGTGACAAAGAAAAATAACCGTAACCTTTTACATGGAGAAGAGCAAAGTATGAATATTACAAATCTATATGCTCTCACTGTTAGCAGTGTATTACCAACAATCTGCTGCAGATCTGCAAAGTTTCCATCCTGCAGCTTCACTGTTTTATTCTGTTCAACAGTTTCACAAATGTGTTTTTGGAATGTGTTGGATTTTTCTGATCATGCCTTAAAATTTATTAATTTGTAATACAAGTAGGTAATTGTACTACACTGGAACATATTACTGTAAAAATATAGGTAATTTCCAACAATTATGTACAGTTTTTCCAAAAATATGGTCAAAAACTGAACTTCAGATCTGATGCTTTTTTGTAGCCAAATCATGAATGGCCATTAACAGCAGGATACTGTATCAACTGACAGTGCAAATAATATGTTGGCCAAGTCATTTGAATAAAATGCAATAAAAACACTAAGTTAAAAATAACAGCACTGTTTAGAGTAGTGACTTTCTTTAGATATTTAAGTTAGTGTTAAACTGTAAACTCTACATTCTACAGTAGAATGGAACAATGCATTTTACAATTAACTGCTCAAATAGGTTAAAACGGCGAGTAAAAACTGTCAACAAAAATACGATGAAGTACTATCACCCACAATTTTCAGTATTTCACTCTAATTTTACAATAAAGTTTGTTCAAGTGTGTGGTGTAATATCCTAGGCTTTTAATATCAACATTTAACTAAAGTGAAATTGCATAATTTGATATGAATCTTATTTCAGTTTAATAGTAAAGGTTTTTACAGCCAAACACTGTAAAAGAGCAATTTGTCAGTGTCAGGTGTGATAGAAGAGTTTCAGCTAAAATGAAAGGAAAGGTTTGCAAAACTGTGGTGAGTCCAGCCATGTTGTTTGGTCTGGAGACAGTGTCCCTGAGGAAAAGACAGGAGGCAGAGCTGGAGCTAGCAGAACTGAAGATGCTGAGGTTCTCTTTGGGAGTGACCAGGATGGATAGGATCAGGAATGAGTACATCAGAGGGACAGCACATGTTAGACGCTTTGGAGATAAAGTCAGAGAGGCCATACTGAGATGGTTCGGACATGTCCAGAGGAGAGAGAGTGAATATATTGGTAGAAGGATGCTGAGTTTGCCACTGCCAGGCAGGAGGCCTAGAGGAAGACCAAAGAGGAGGTTTATGGATGTGGTTAAAGAGGACATGAAGGTAGTTGGTGTGAGAGAAGAGGATGCAGCAGACAGGGTTAGATGGAGGCAATTGATTCTCTGTGGCGACCCCTGAAGGGAAAAGCCGAAAGGAAAAGAAGACTGTAAAAGAGCAATTTGTCATTTGCAAAAAAAATTACGTGGACAAATGTTTTTATGCTTGTTCGAAGTGGATTTTTCTTTCTCTAAACATCTTGGGAGATGGGAACATCTTTTTTTAAATTTTTTTTTAAACATTTAACTTTAATGACTGGTCAGCTATTTCTTTTACTACATTGAGCATAAAACATATCCGATAACGAGTGACTTGAAAATGTAACCTATATAACTTTCTGACTAAAATATATTTCTGAAGAATTCTCTCTATTTTTCTCTGCTGATAGCCAAAATGTTCTGTTTCTTCTTCTTCAAAGTATTTTTTTCTGCCATGTTGCCTATAGCGCCACCTTCTGTCAACATCACACAGCCTGGTTTATTCACTCCAAAGTCGCTATTGCAAACAAGACTATTTTAATTTCAACGGTTTGTTAGCATAGCCAAAAAAAAACCATAGGAACATTAAAATCTGCACAGCTACCATGCAGTAATCTCATTGTAACATATTGCACATGCTACAATTCATTTAAAACTGATATCACCCATCCAAGTGGTTCAATATAGAAATTTAACCACAGTAAATCCCTCAGCTGTCTAGTAGAAATGTGTAAAAGACCCCCTCAAAGCCTAAATTGACCAATCCTTGTCTCAGCCCGCCTAGAAGCCCCAGAGAGCTTCTCTGTCTGATGTGCTGATTTTTTTCCTCCTCGGTAGTCATGCAGAAAAGTTTGATACACTCAGCAGTTTCCAAAATGTCTTGTATCCACCGCGGGCTGGACTGAAATTTAAAGGGAGCACACAATGGCTTGAAAGCTAAAAGGGTCGAGCTGGGTGCAGCCGAAGCTCGGTGACAGCTGCGACTGCAAGAACACACACATGTGGGCAAGAGCACGCACAAGGGCACAGCAGCTGTGTGTAGAAGAAGAAAGGGAGAGAACGAATCACCCGGCGAGCTCAATAATTCACTCCATGAAGCTCCATTCAGTGGAGGCCCCTGGGAGCGTTTCTTTCGTTCTGCTGTAATTAACACTTTACCAGGTGATGAGCTGCCACGGCTCTAATGGTAATTTAACCTTAATGTATGCACCCAGCAATGCGCATTATTCTATTTGGATCAGAACAGCACGAAAATGTAATTATGTTGACAATTTTGTTTCCACTCAGAAACAGTTTGCTCCATTTGTTTTGTTCCTTTCAAACAGGTGCAAAAGTAAATTGCTTTTTCTTTTTTAACCTTGGGGTTAGATTCTGAATCATATGCTGCACACATCTCCAGGAATTTGCTTTACAATTTTCTTTTCATTAGCTCACCCTGAATATTTTTATTATTACAGAGAATATTAGCTAATAAAGGTGATTGAATATGTTTCATCTTATTTTCCTGTTTCTCTTTTCCACCAAAGTGGCTGAAACAAATTTTTATTTCATTTTGGGGGAGTTACTTTTCAGTGTGATAACAAAAACCGCCATCCAATCATTTTGTGATTAAGAAAAGGTCACCGCTTGATAAATTGAAAGCTTCCTTACTTCAAAAGTGAGCTGAAAATAATTAGAAAAAAAACTCATCATTCTGAAATAAACCCTCCGCCATGCTGCCTTACACCCATTCTTGTATCTGAAGAATGGCAATTTTCCGCCATCTCGTCTTCACAATTATGACAAAATCTCATTCTTTTCAAAGTCCTCTCAAGCAGCAGAGAGACTGTTTAATTCTGAATACGAGATCCAACCATCATCTTCCAAGTTGAGCTGGAGGGAGAAGACACAAATATGAGTTTAACAGCCTTTATCCTTTCATCTGTCATCTCTTCACAACTTTTCTCTCCCCTTTAAGCTGCAGACTGACTCATTTTCTTTGTCTTCATCACAGTCATCCTTTAATAAATATTAATGAAGCTCACAAACTGATTCACATGAATGCCTCACACTAATTATAGTGCAAGTGACATTAAAGAGCCTATGTTCTGCACATATACAGGTTTATAATTGGATTTTTTAAAATATATTAACATACATTAATGTTAAAAAAAAAATGTTCTTTTTCTCAGTTTGCATAGCTGCAGCAGCTTTTCTGTCTGAAACACTCAGTTTTAGCTCCTATCTCTTAAAGGACCCCTTCTGAAAAGCCCGGTCTTCTCTGATTGGTTAACTGGTCCCCCCCATAGCCATGGAGTGTTCGTTAGTAACTCTGCATTCTGAGCATTAGCAGAAGCAACTACAGTGAAGAAATGACGTACGATTCCAAGGCAGCTGCTCATTTTTTGTTTGAGGGCCAAACTAGCTGCTAGCAGGCATTTAGGCTAATGTGTTACATGGTGATGTCATTAAGCAATGGAAGAAAAGCGTGGACTTTAAATCAAGCGTTTTAGAGCATGATGAAGCAATTTAATTTATAGAATAAAGAGCGCCCACAGTTAAGTACAAAAAGCTGTTCATTGTGACTATTTTCTCACAGTACTATTTTTTTTAATAGGGCATCCTCTAGGTTCATAAAGTGTAATTTATTAACATTATTAATTGTAAAAATGTATTTTTGCAATAATATTTTATAAGTCAGTTGTGAAACTAGTTTGCCAAGTTGTAAAATAAAAAAATAATCTACATTAAACGAGCCATTCACTAAACAGGAGCTGTGCAATTGTGTTCTATGATGATGTAGATAAGTAACAGAAGAAAAGCCTGGACTTCAAATGAAGCATTTCTGGCAGGTAAGAAGCAGAGTTTTCTGCGGTGAGAATAATTTCCTTTGGCATGGACTTTAGTTTTGTCAGTTTGCACCAAAAAAAACAGCGTTATACACTGAAAGAAAGTAGGAATCGAAAAATCTCAATATGGATTTTTTAACTTAGTTATGTGTTGATATTTAATATAAAGAAGTCTGGATTTCAAATGAACTGTTTCAAAACATGATGGAGTATATTAAATATATGGAACATATCCTCTACAGATATACAGTAATGCTGTTTATCTTTGTTTTTTCTCACAATACCACTTTTTAATTGATATTTCCCTTACAGTGGGTTTGCAAAGTGTAATTCTGTGACTTTACTGATGTTTTATAGGTCAGCTATGATTGGCAATTTGCCAAGTTGTAAAACAACGCCTGTAAATGCTTGCTTGTCTTATTAACAATCAAGAATTTCTTTCCTTCAAGATCAATATTATCTTATCTTATAGCTTAGCTTTTAAGTATTAACCAATATGAACATTGATAAGTCAAAAAGGGCCTTTCGTTTCTTCCTTTGTAGTAGACCGTCAGCAAAAGTTAGGAATTCATGTGCATTTATGTAGAGTGACAGTAATGCAAATAATTATGCTCTTGTAATAGTCTAGTAATTCTGCAGATAGACACTAAAGGTACAAAAACAGTTTTTGGCCTCCAATACTCTGAAATCTTTTCATAACAGGAAATACAGAGATCAGAATACATCACATTTCTACTTTTTATTATGTTTATTTTGTCGTAATTAAGGACAAATTCTTGCCCTGACTCAGTTATCCAGTTATCCAACGTCTCTGTAACACTTGATTATTATTTGCCAAACTAGACAGGAGTTATGCAAATATGTTATACGATGACGCCAATAAGTAACAAAAGATAAACCTTTACTTTAAATGAGTATTTTTCAGTGGAAGAGAGAAACTGCCTTTATTGTTGACATTTGGGTTTGCGAAGTTTGCACAAAAAAGCAGCTACATAACACACGGAATGGAAGGAAGAAGCAAGCAGCACAATGTGGGCTAATTGATGTAGCTATGTGTTGAAATTTAATATAGATATTCAGAAAAGGAAAAACCTCCTCATTATTAAATCAGTTCAGTACCATGGACAGCAACCATCTCGGAGCAGTGTTTTGTTAAAGTACACTGAAAGAGTTATTGCCTGAATGAATACCTTGAAGCTGTTTTTTCATTTTATGTAAAGTACTGAGCAACTATTTTATGCACGTAAAGTAAAATAAGGAAGCTCTCGGATAATAACTCCATAGAAAGTTTTATTTAACTTCATATAAAGTGTCGTAACAGGAAGAAAAACCCAATAGAATTAACGTGTGGTGTGGAAACTCTTTGCCTTTACATCAGCAACACTTCTGCTCAGTAAATTTGCACACGATTTTCAAAGTACTCTGCTTCTGTCTGTTCATGTGATCCCAGATCGACTCAGTGAGTTTGGCCTCTGTGGAGGACAAACCATCTGTTGCAGAGATGGATGTTTAGAGCCGAGAGCCAGGCTGATCCCTCACAGGACCGTCAATACAACTGCTGCTCCTCCAAATATTAAATTTACTTTTTCTTTTAAGTTCAATTTGTTTTTGATTTTCAGCTACATCAATGTATTTAGCAGCTACAAGGACAAAACATAAACACAAACTGAAATGCTCAACAGACAGCAGAGCCTCTGTTGTTTCTCTTCAGGTGCTTCCATTCCGACTCCGCTCAGTGCTCACAACCTTTATGCTCTGTTTTTATTTGAAGTTCTCCCAGACTTTGGAAGCCTCCGGTCTTTGGAAACTTTTGGACTCTGTTGCAGCTGTCATTTTCTAAAACTGCAGATGAGTGCAGCAGTACAAAGACTGGGCCCAAAACTGGCAGAAATGATGCAGTGGTCCTGGTAGATTACTGTCTCCATCCATCCATTATCTGAATGCTGCTTAATTCTCATTAGGGTCATGAGATAACATAAAAGGGAAGATACAAATATAAAAGAATAATGAAGCAATGAAGACTTTAATAAACAACAAAAAGTCAACATCACACAAAAGTCAGTCTATAAAAATTATTTTAAAGAAGTCTTTGTTTTGGTGCATCTTGTCTGTTTAGGCAGGTTGACTAAAAGCTGAAGGGACTTTAAGTTTTTAGCTTCGATCTTGACTGCACTGAAAGATCTAAAGCTAGAAGCTAACTCATATTTGGTCTCTAATATGAGGCATAATATAAGGAGCTTGAAGTCAGACACAAAAGAGCTTTAAGGAGAGAATCCAGGATCGGAGTGATGTGACATTGGGCTGAGCTGCTTCATTCTGAACTAGAACTAGTAGAAAATAACTGTGTGATTGACTGATAGACAGACTGGGTCGATATCTGGATGAAAGAATGATTTTTCAGAGAATGAGGGCTTTGGATTTTTGCCCTGTCAGCCAGAAATCAATCACTCTTTCTTATACAATGTTCTCAGCACACATATGTCAGCATGCAAGGACCGTAGAATAGAAAAAGTCTGAATCTGCCTTTAGGCATCACAGTCAATCAAGAAAAAGAATGTCTTGTTTATATGACAGCAGTGTCAGGCAGCTAGTTGCAACCCTGTTGCTCAAAAGTACGCAAAAACAAACGGATACATTTAACCTAAACCAGCTGTGTGATTGTCATTGGATAACTGGTTGAACAGGGTTTCAAATCTATTAGATAAATTCAAGAGTGAAGTAAGTGCAAAACTTTTCAGATCCAACAGAGATGACAAATCAAGTGATTTATTTGTTAGAAGTCAGACATCATGTCAAAGACTAAACACACAACAAACAAGTTATAAATGTAAAGATACAACCGTAAATATATGTCAAGTTTGGTTAGGTGAGAAACTTGGTTTAGTTTTAGCATCAAAACTATTTGGTAAAGTTAAAGAAATTACCACAATTTAGGTAAAAATATAACACTGTTTCAACACCTTTAGGAGCCTTTTTTATTTAAAAAAAATTCCAGCTCCATGTAACATATGATTGTCTTAAATGAAACAACACTCTAGCAGTGAAATAAATAAATAAATAATATGGGAAAAAATATGTTTTCTTTAAAACGTAATCAAGAATGCAGTTTAAATGTATAGTGACATAATTTAGAGGCAGAGCTCCTGGTTTTTGTACATTTGCAGACCTTTATATGTGCACGAAAAATAAGCCAGCATAGCATAACATATTGCCCAATGCGGAAATTTGCTATGTTGCAGCAGCAAAGGCGATTGTGCAAAAGTGTAGGGTTATCAGTCAAAATATAGAAAGGAAGTACTCTTGAAACTGTACAGATTCTTGTAGAATTTCAAATATTGCACAATGTTTTATAATATGTAGAAAAGTATGGGTATGTTGCACACTGAAGGGAAAAGAAGACAAACAAATCTGAAGCCCTTTTCATCAGTAACGACGCATCTTGCATTAATTCTCCCCTGCGATGTTTCTCTTCTGCATCATTCAAACCTTCCAGGTCTGAACACAGAAGGAGCTGAAAGGCAACAGGAAGTTCTGTCCACAATGACGCTCAGCTGAGAACTACTGAGGTCAACACTCCAACCCTCCGACCGAACCTTTTCCTCTCCACAGCAACCGGGCAAGGTAAGTGTGTGTGAATGTGAGTGTGCATGCCTGAAGGCTGACCTTAGGGCATCCACACACACCTGCAGACGGTCCCCAGATGGCCTGGTAGGTTGGCCGATGGACTATGTGATAACACCACTGTCTGCTGCTCTGCCAGGCCTGGATACATGTTCCACTGGTTCACTTAATGACCTGCCATTCTTCCTGACCTGCTGCAGTCTTCCTGCATCCCTCTCCATCCACCGAGGTGTGTATGTGTGTGCAGCGTACCAATGAGCTACTGTTTCTCGGAGAAAAAGGTATGTCTGCATCAATCTACGTAGCTGCTTCCAGTGAAACAGATGTGAAGACGTCAGGTAAGTCGGCTGATTTGTACAGATCACCGCAGCAGTCGTAGCGCAGGTCCTCTCACCTGTAGCTGTAATTAAGCAGAAAAACACAAAGAAGGATGGAGCGAGAAAAACCTGTAGGCTGGAAAGTCCTTTTTTTTTTTTTTTCTTCTCTTCCCAGTGTTTTCTTTCTGTTCAGACAGGATGGGAAACAGAAATAATGCATGGTATTATCAGGATACGCAAACTGTGAAGTATTCCCATTTTTCTTCATTATTTTGTTGTAGAAAGCAAATAGACAAAATACACAGAAACGCAGCTTAGTTCTACAGGAAATGCAGGTTTTATTTCAGTTTGTAGGCCTTTTCACAGGCACCAAAAAGCAGCTAGATACGATACGATAAGCTTTTGTAAACGCCCCAGTGGGGATATTTGCAGTGACAGCAGCAAAGGAAATGTAGGGTTATCAGTCAAAAAATCACACAAGAAAGTGCTCTTCAATTGCACAGATTCATCTACACGCTAAAGGGAAGTGAATAGGGGCTTTAAAAAAAATCCAAAGCTGTTTTCATGTATAATGACATATTTTGCACTGATTCCCCAGAGTTATGTTTCTCATCTAAACCATTCAGACTGGAAAATCCTTTATTTGCTTGTTTTTGGTTTTTGCTCTGTTTAGACGGGATGGGAGTAAGAAATAATGCATTGTATAATCAGGATTCGCCTACTGTAAAGTATTCTCACTTTTGTTCATTTTATTGTACGTGCGGTACATCACACACTAAGATAATCTGTGAGAAAATACACAAAAATGCTGATTAGTAGTAGAGGAATGTAATTTTTTTTCGAAGGCAAGATTCCGATAAGGTTGCAAACCTTTATACAGGCAAAAGCAGCAAGATAAGATAAGGTAAGATAAGATAAACCTTTATTAATGCAACAGGGGGGGCAAAGGGCACAGCCAAAAATGTAGTGAAAAAAAAAAAACAAATTAAAGAAGATCTATTTGTAGAAAATTCAGATATTGCATTAAAATGATAGCCTAGCCATGCTATACCCATGTTTCTGACGGCACAAGGGTCTAGGGAAGCTCGACAGGGAGGGAGGCGGGCTAAAAGGTTGTCTATCAAATCCCTCTGCAGCAATTGGGCAGGTATACAACCAATCAACGCAACGAATAGGCTGACATAGTTCCGAGAGCACCGGCGGATTGTGGCTAAGTCCCATTAGCTTCCCAACCAGCGGAGCCGCGGAGCCAACTGGTATATTAAGGATTTGCCATATCCCGTCGGCATAAGTCCAAATACGTCTTTCTTCTCAATGAAACACTTAAATGCCGTCCTTTGTATATCTTTCAAGTTGAATTTTAGCTTCAAATCTTTAAGGGCTGTGGCCAAAGCCGAGTCGAAAGATAACTGTTTATCGTGCACCGGTTGTTTCTGTCAGAATCGTCGCGCCTCTGTCGTCACTTCGTTACGCCCGCCTTCTGACTCTACACTTCATGGTGATTGGTCCGGCCAGTTTTAGGAGAATCTAGCCTCGAGCCTTATGGAGGGTAACTAGACCCTCCCTGGCAGAGAATTAAATTCGTTGCCGTGGGTTGTCTAGCGCGGCTAGGCTATTAAAATGATTCAATATGTAGAAAAACACAATGCTTATTATATGCATTGTTATACTGCATTTAGATTTTAATACTATCGATCTGTAAGAAAGGCAGAGAATAAGGGCTTTTAAGAAACTAATTTTACTCTCTTCTCAAATATAATGGCACATTTTGCACTGATGATCCACTGCGATGTTTCTCCTCTGCATCATTGAGGCTGGAAAATCCTTTTTTTTATTGTTGTTTTTTCTTCCTGTTCAGACAGGATGACTTGCAGACTGAAATCTATTCCCACTGTGCGTTATTTTCTTGTTGTAGCTCATGCGGGGCCGTGGTTATGCATATGTTTATTCAGGCTGTGTTTTAAAACCTGCTCTGTGCCCACCCTTCTTTTAAATGACCCACATTAATATTTAAGTATCAGAATGAATCTGTGGCTGCATGTGCAACCCCTAACCTGTAAGCTGCTGCATTATCTGTGCAACTCTCTCGGCTGTCAGACTCTGCAGCTTGTCGTCACACATACACACATTTTTATTTCACGCATTATATTATGGGGTGTTACCGCATTAGCACCTAATAATATGATTAAATTATATTATCTTGAAACACCTTGAAGCTAAATCAACACCTGCCTGACTCACTGTCAGCATAAAATTTACATTACAGTAGCTTCTTATGATAATAATTATTCAATGACCACAGAGTGAATTTTCATCACATCCAGTAGGTATTCATGCTGCCTTGGAGCTTTTAGACACTCCGTGGTGTCAAGTTTAATATCTTACTTGTTAAATAAAGTTTGTCAAGTCAGCTTTATACCTGTGTAGAGTTGTATACTTGCCCAAACAACAAATTTATTTACAATTTTCCCTCATCTCCTGAGAAATTATCAGGCTCTTTCTCCACTAAATGCTCCTCTTACTTTACCAAGGAGTTTCTCTTTTTGTTATGTCTTCATTTTAGTGCTGAAAATAGTAAATTTCTCTTTTTTTTTCTTTTTTTTTTAAGGAAGTAGATCCTTTATGTGAGTATAAATACCAATAGCGCAGAGTTAAAATAGTTTATTATGAGTAAAAGCACTTTGCTGGAGGGCAGAAGTGGATAAACCAAGGTAGTGGCAGTGATTTTATTTGTTGGAGTCATAGCCCATTTCCTGTTGGCTGGAGACTTTTGATGAATATCAAGCACAAATTTGAAAGCAGAAAGTTTCGCGAGCAGACAAACTGAAACTCTGCAGAAATGTTATATCTGAGTGCAGACAAGCAGTTTGCAGCAGCAGCAGCAGATTTTCACCTGAGCGGGACTTATTTGAGGGAAAACAATTCAAAATCTGAACATAAAATGAAGAAGTGATGGTCTTCAATCGAAACTAAAGAAATTTACTCCGCCGGCATTGTGTGCATCAGCGGGTGAACAGAATGTGTGATGAAATAGTCGAGGATAAAAACAGATGGTCCGCGTAAAACACACAGATTTTTATTTCTTTGGAGTTCAAAATCACACTGTCACCATGTAATCACTTCAGTTTATACGCGGGAGGCGAGGAGACGGACAGACAATCCAGATCCAATATATCCAACAAAAATGGAGCTAATCAGACAATCACTGTAGAGAAAATGTCAAGCGTGAGCTGATACGCATGAAAACATCAATTAGACACATGATGAATGCCACAGTAATGACAGAAGGTGGAGGAAACATGACGCACATGCAAATGTACAGAAACACCCTCTGTTGGAGTTTCAAGGCTGCAGATGTGACTCTTTATTCTCATGAAGGTTGCTTTGCTCTTTGTGCGTCAACTCTTATTTTTTCTGTTTTTTCACGGTCAGATTCAATAGCAGCACCGCTCTGTTTACACCTATCTGTAGAAAGGTGTTTATGAGCAGGAACTTTCGAGTTTATTTTAAAAACCTTGATTGACTAAGCAATAAATTATAATTGCCTGCAAAGCGCGAGCGTGACTGAAATCATTTACTCCTCCTCGTTTTAACGGGGAATCCAAGTAGCCTTGTTCTTCCCTGTAAACATTAGACGGCACTATTAAAGTCCACACAAGTGGCAAATTGCCTGTCTGCCTCTCATCATCAGTGTTGCTGGTTTCGCTGCAACCTCGAAGCCTCGTCGTGTTTCTCCAAGTTAATTGATTTGGAAGATTGTTTTTTGGCGGCCGCAGAGCTCAGTAAACAGGCACAGAGGAGGACAGGGAGATGAGGTCTGAGCACATGAGATTACATGTTGGTTTAGGTGATAAACAGACTTAATTCTATGTTTCTTTCTCGTAATTTCTCCTTGCAGCTTCATATAATAATGTATGAATCAAAGTTGGAAGCTCTTCTGGATGAGCAGCAGGTTTCTTTGTAGAATAAAAAGCCTTCTTCAGATCTGTGCAGTTTCTCCATTTGACAGCATTACAGATCTTCTTAAACCTGGAGGAACAGTTTTCTTGCAGACAGATCACATTTCGTAATCAGCTTTCTCTAGCCGTGAGCGAATTTCATTAAATTAGTTTTTTCCATTTGAATTACGGTCCACCAACTACTCATTAAATACTTTCCGACATGAAATTTCTCTCTGCACTAAAATGTGACTGATTTCTTGATGTTTCTCTCAAGTCTTCGGTTTATTGAAGTTTCTTTTTCTTTTGACTTTTTTTTTTGATGTGTTTTGTTCTCTGTAAGGGGAAAAAAACTATTTTCCTAGTATTTTATCAGAGAAACAGTTAAATGAATCAAACCGTGCATGGAAAGAACATGAAACCTAAAAGGTAATCCAATTTCCATTAAATTCCTAAATTCCCCTGAAGACCTTTCTGGGGAAAGCCGTGATTAGAAACCGTGAATGTGTGTCATTTTGTTTGAGCATTTCTCAAAATGAGACGTATTAATAAAAATGGTGGAGATGAGTTATTTCCCGCACTACTAACTGTCTGCAGTGAAATATCAGTGTTCAGCATTTGACAGCTACCAGTCGATCATCATATTCTGGTTGAATTTTAAACCAAAAAGAGTCACTGATGAAGCACAAACTAAAGCACAAATCAATGGACAGAGTCTAAAACTTGACCATGTTTAAAAAGCTTCTTTAAAGATCTTCAAAAAAATCACCAAGAGGAGTCGACATTGCGAGGCAGCAGGATTTATTGTCGACAAAGATCCAGGAGTAGTTCTTAGCAGTGATTAACTCCCCAAGAAAGACCAGAGATACTGTACGTCGTCTTTTATGCTGCGAGAGTTGGCCATTTTCTACGCCTATGGAGCATATGATAGAAGTGACAGTTTTGACACCATTATGCTTTTTTTTTTCCTTAGATATTTTTTGGTCTTTTCACTTCATTTGATAGTGTTTAGTAGAGAGGCAGACAGGAAAGTAGGGCGAAGAATGTGGGGAAGACCGGCAGCAAAGGGCCGTGAGCTGGAACTGCGTTGGACTACAGGCCCTGGTCATGGGTCACCCGCTCAACCAGTTGAGAAATCTGGGCGCCGACACCATTCTACTTCTCTAAATCTATTGGTCAGATCATGATGTCAGGTAATCGTATTTCACCCCTTGATCACTCTTTTGTAGAGGACATGCACATTAGGTTATCATTAGGTCATGTTTTACAGAGAACAAGCCCAGACATGTTCAGGCTTCTGATGCAGTCTCCTGTACACTTATTGGGTTATTATTTCGTGACAAATTTCATGCATATTACATCGTTATGTATTGTTATATTCCTAATATATTTTAGAAGTTATAACACTTTAAAGGCATTATGGAGGATGTTTTTTTTTGTTTAATTTGTCTGATTCACATAAAATGAATATACTGACCTTTAGTGGACTTGTATGTATGGTCTCTAAAAGAATAAAAAATTTAAAAAAAATAACTGTGGACATGGCAGGACCTGAAAAACATCAGCCAATCAACGCGCTCGGACCGAGGCGTTTGGTTTGCTCCCTTTCCTGTCAATCAAAAATCTTCCGGCTCAGGCCTAATTACGTAGATTACGTACGCCTTGGACTTACGTGTTTTCTGTATGTGTTGCTTTGGTAAAACTTCGTAGTTAGCTGGCGACTTGTTTTGCTCATCTTTTTTTACATAATGGCAGATAAAGATCCAGGGGGACCCAGCCGTAAAAGACAACTTCACGAGTGCTACGCAAGTTTCTGGAGGGGGGCATTTCTTCGTAAATGTTAAGAGGGGGGAGGTTAGAGGGGGGTGAGGGAGAGGTTGTATGTGCGCATGCTACGTTCAAAGTTGTAGGAAATTAAATCTCCTCTAATGCCTTTAAATTTACACCATTATGTTCTGAGTACTCCATATATTGTTTAGTAAAGAGCATATATTTTCAGGTTATACTTTGTGATCTTCCAGCTGTGTGTGTGTGTGTGTCCTCTACAGACACACACCATACCATTAAACCATCAGTCATTACTACAATGTTCAACATTCTGTATTTTGTTCAAGTGTTTTAACTCTGGTCTTCAGTCTAGCAGCATTATTTGCCATAATTACATCATCTTTTACTTTTAATACATGGTACCCAAAAGATATGACACTACACCACCAAACTGTAAAGGGCAGATTTTTGAGATATTTATTTAGCTTTAAAATCATATCTCCAACACATTATATCTCATATTACATTCACCACACAGAATCTTTCCACTTGAGATGTAGCGACCAGTGAATGTCACACAGCTTATCATCATGTGCATCAAAAGGAGACCTTTCAGGATTATGCATCTAGTGCAGCCTTTACATTTGCAATGTATGGAGCAAAACAAACACAATAAGTTGATATGAAAGGGGGACTCTTTAAAGTTTGTATAAAGACACGAATATACTTACAGAAAACACATCAGTATTCAGGGACTATAGTGACACCTGTGATTTACATCCTGTTTTCAGAATAAAGCAGCTATACGGTGACACTGACCTTTCTTTATACACCACCATCAAACTGTTTATGAAAGCCAGACTGTTTTGTAAACCTATGCAAGAAAATCAACTTGTAAAGAGCACTTAAGGCCACAGCTCTCAAGCAACAACAGCTGCGACCAGATGCTTTTATCAGTGAGCGCAGTGAGAGTCACCTGGGCATATGTTCATAGGTTTAACCAGGTTTATTCTGTATATAAAATCAACAAAATCTGATCAAAATTTCTGCCTTTAGAATGAACTGATTGTATGAGCAATATCTTTAGGATATTTATTGAAGCCATGCAAACTTTTATCTTCACATTACGAATATTTTCAAAGTTACAGAAGTGGGTCAAGATTGTGTGCTTTTTTTAATAGTAGTTTAATTATCAGTTACTTTTCAGCATTTTAAACCCTCAGAAGTTCACACATACAGAAGTTTTCTTATTTATGAGGAAGTTCAGAAATTATCATGGCTTTAAAAGAGCACATAGAATCTAAAATTTGACATTTTGCGAGTGTTGAAATATGCTTATATTGGGAAAAGTTTTCTAACACAGAAGGAATCGTTGCGAGAAGATTATTCTGGTATTATAATTCTGGTAAAAAAAAGAAAAGAAAATAACTTTCTTGTGATATAACTTAATTTGACCAACCACCTATCACACACAATGATATGACCCTGATTAGAAGTAGTTGAAGTTTATTGTGCAGTGATATTCTGCTCCCAGCGCTCTTGGAGCATTTGTGACTATTTCTGGAAGTCCCATTATGTGCCGAGCACCATCTATGATAATCTCCTAAAGTGTAGAACCGTTCAGCTTAGATTTTACTTTGGGGAACAGGAAGATGCCACAAGAAGTCATATTGGATGAAAAAGGTGTGTGGAGAGTGACTATTGTGGTCAAAAATCCCTGCATTGTAACCAGGTTTCTGCTGAAACAGGTCAAGTCATTAGTGCCAAATGTTCGTACTCGGACTCCTCAGGATGTTACAGTTGAATTCTGCACTTACAGAGACAAATTCATAGTGCATAACCATGTGAATGTTCAAGAAAACACTGAGCATGGTCCTACTGAGCCTGATCTGATGCTGTCTTTCCACTCTTTAAACACAATATCCTGCTGTGAGGGTTAGGCCAAAGTATTGTAGTGTGCCAAAGAATGTATGCAAAAGTAATGCAAATGAGGAAAAGTATTGCACGGTAACACTGAAGTATTCCTAGGAAGGAAAAGAATATGATATGGGAGAAAAAAATATTGTGAGGTAATGCAAAAGTATTGTAAAGTCATGTAAAACCATTGTGAAGGAGACAAAAGTACTGCTAGGTAACACAAAAGTGCTACAAGGCAGTACTGAATACTTTCACTAGGAGATCCTTTGGAAATGCACTTCCATTCTGCCTGCACTACGGCTGTATGTTTGGCAAAAGTGTGACTTGATTTAAACGTTAGAACTCAGTCAAGCGTGTCATGTTTTGGATCAATATATGAATGTGATCCCCTTCAAGGGTGCATAGATCGTTCAAGATTTTCTCAAACAACCTATAACTATCCTATATAAAGTATATACTGTAATAGTTTGAACAGAGGGGAAAGCTTATATTGTTGTTGTATTGTGCAGAACAGAATTAAATTAAGAGCACTACTCCTGATTGAGGGCTGCACAGTGGAGTAGTGGTTAGCACTTTCACCTTGCAGCAAGAAGATCTCTGGATCAGATCCTGGCTTTCCTGGGATCTTTCTGCATGGAGTTTGCATGTTCTCCCTGTGCATGCGTGGGTTTTCTCCGGGCACTCCGGCTTCCTCCCACAGTCCAAAAAATATGCTGAGGTTAATTGATTACTTTAAATTGCCCGTAGGTGTGAATGCGAGAGTGATCGATTGTCTCTATATGTAGCCCTGCGACAGACTGGCGACCTGTCCAGGGTCTTAGCTATTGCACAGTTCTTGAAGCTTCTTGCTAGCTTCTTGTTTACCAACTTGAGATATAATATTGGTGATGCATCATTTTCTGATAAATAACTTCTCCTCTGTCTATAGTTTGTGACCTGACCTTCACATTCAGCAGCTGTCTGGGTTTTTCCTCCATGGAGAGGCTTAATTTGTCTTTATTCAGGCGATCATGAGTAGGTGTGAGGTTGACGCACTGACTCATTAGCAACCAAACATGTGACCCCAAAAATCTGCAGGAGAAAAAAAGCATACAAGAGTGCGAGACGGCAGACTGACCTGAGTAAACTCGGCATAAACACCCCCGTGTAGAAGCTAAACGACACTTTGAGCGGTGGGTAAAAGGCATTTACATACGGGCGATAAGTGAATCAGTTCCAACACATTCTGCAGAGCTGCTTTCAGCCATTTCAACCTCCCACTTTGAGTCGGGAACCAGCTTTTCCTGGCTCGTCGCCGTTCGCCTGCCCTCTCGCTCAGACACCAAACTCTCTGTAGCCTTTTGCACCAAGACAAATAGCTTCTGCAAATTACCTGAGAACACTCTTCCAGTGATTGCCTGTTTACACTGTGTGTGCCCGAGCTCCTGAGGCAGCTGTAATGGTGTGCGTGGTGTGTTGAGCCGAGCAGCAATTTCAAACCCAGAAAATATATATATTGGTGTTGCCCATGAAGAAGTAATACAGCTTTTATTTGTTTTTCAATTATAGATAATGAGAGAGGAAAATTGAGGCGACATTTTTTATTTTTTCTCGGGCTGTTATTGAGCGCACCTTCAAATGAGAATGTGCTGTGGAAGTGAAATGTTTCTTTAACTTTGGTCAGTGTGTGTCTGTGTGCAGAACAGACACACACAAAGGCATAAAAGAATGAAAGCTATAAAATAATTACCAAGACTAAATGTGCTTACAAGTATAATCATCTCAAAGCACCTTGGGAGAACTGAAAAATGCATGAACGTATATTTCCCAGTTTGAATTATTCATAAGATGTTTCATAGTATATTGAAAAGCGACATGACAGATTGAGACAGGTCTGAGTCACATCCAGTCCTGGAAGAAATATTCACATTGTTAACTTAAGTAAAAGTACTGATACAACACTGTAAAAGTACTCTGTAACAAGTAAAAGTACTGCATATAAGTATCATCATGAAAATGTACTTAAAGTATTAAATATAGCAGTATTTGTTGTAGAAAAACTTTGGATCATTATCACTCGTGCATTAATGTAAAAGCAGGATTTTACTGCTATAGTTGGTTGAGGTGGAGGTTTTTTTTTTTTGCACTAATAATTTCAATAAATAACATTTTTTATTCTTGCTTTTTTATATTATAGTCTGCTGATTATTTTCTCAGTTAATCCAATTATTATTTGGTTTGTAAAAAATCTGAAAATGGTGATAACAGCTGTCATAAATACCCTACAATAGAACACAAAATATCAATAGCTGTTCGTTTTCTGTCAAGCAACAAATAATTTCAACTGCTCCTAACAAAAAATCTGATTCTATAACATTTCACGTGTTTTATGTGCAAAAATCTTCATTTGTCAAGTCACTAAAGCTGTCGGAAAATGTAATTAAGTGGAAATGGAAAGATATATGACAAGAAAAGTACCTCAAATCTAGATTTAAGTACAGTACGTGAGTAAATGTACTCAGCTATATTCCACTATTGGTCATATCAGCTGTGTCTTGGCTTCAAGGACATGTGGATGTTAAAACCAATGATAAGCTTTTGTTTCAGTTTGTCATTAAAATTGACTTTCTTGAATATTCACGGCCTTTGAATGTGGTATGCTTGTGTGTTTTGTTGTTAATGTTTACTGTGCTTACGTAAAACTCATTCTTTGTCATGACTGATAGTTTTTTATTCTTGTATTGCACTATATTTGAAGGATGCTCATCCTATCACATACACCTGTGAAAACTAATGCAATCCACTACAGCAGCTGTAAATTCTATTTTCGCAAAAACTTTCACATTTTCTGTTGAATGGAATTGTATTAAGCGACTGCTGTTGAGTGCACTGGAGGCTTTCTGATGAATGACATGTATGATTCATGCTTTTATGCATTCTATTTAGAGGATCACTGATGATAATTGGGCTTATGGCATTGTGAAATGTCTACTGTATACTCTGCAGTCTGTCCATCAATTGTTTTAAGGTGATAAAAATGTAAAATCAGTTTGAAAATGTAAAGACTTGAGGCAGGTGTAGTGTTCTCTGCTTTTACACCGATTGAAGGTTTGGCACCAGAATTTCAGTCTTTGAAACATGAAAGCATGCTCGACCTTCTCCTTGTCACTTAAAGACAGGAAAGATTAAACTCCAGAGATGGTCTTCAGCTGCAGAAAACGGCCTTTATCAAGTTCGTGGACCCGCTCTTAAAAGATAAAACTCACCGTACTCAGTAGGTTTTATGCATTCACTCAAGTATCAGCTGGAGTTCCAGACTGACGTTTCTGAGGGACTTAAGGTTGACTATTTGCATTTGTTTAGTATGAAAATATATTCATTTTGTCACTGTTTTTTAATAAGCTTTAAGTGTACTGCTGTGTAACACAGTGCTTCATTTAAATCACTTCCTAAAGCCCATTTTTCTAGACTTGATTAATGCAATGCCATCTGTCCATTTCATTCGCTTATTTATTTACTTGATTTTATTACTATTATTATATTAACATTATTTGTACTCTTGTTTTTCATTTCTTACCCTATATTTCTATTTGCTGTTTTCCCTTTTTCTTATTTTTATAAAGAAAGTCTTAGAAGTTATCTAAAAAGTGTATATGTAGAAAGATAAAATAAAGAGTATACATACCTTGAAAAAGCTTCATAATGCATAAAAAGTACTAATTCCACACTGTAAAAGTACTCTGTTACAAGTAAAGGTGCTGGATTGAATGTATTGTCAAAAAAATGCACTCAAAAATAAAATTACTCTACGTAGCAAAACATTACCTTGGACAGTTTTACTGTTATGTGTCGTATCATCTGATTATTATTAACACTCATGCATTCATGTAAAAAGCAGGATTTTAGTGTTGTAGTTTGTTGGTGGTCATTTAGCATTAATACCTGCAACTAATGATTATTTTCATTCTTGATTAAGCTGCTGATTGAGCAAAAAGGTGTTTATGTAATAATTTAAAATCAAAATGTACACACCATGAAAAAGCTTCATAACGCATCAGAATCTAAACAGAGGTGCTTGAGGTACATCACTGCTGTCAATCTCAAACCACACAACCTCACTGTGACTCATGACATCTCTCTCTGATGCGATCAGGTACCATCACTGCCTCATCCTCACCCTCTGCCCTCCACCATAACATCCTCCGTTACAGCAGCTTGTAAAGCTCAATATTTCACCATGGCAACAGCCAACGTATAGACAGGCCTGCTAGTGATCTGCACCTCCTGCCCTGAAAGCATCGGTGATAGTGCAGGATTCAAATGTTCAGATCAAGCTGCAGCTGCAACACTTAAAGCAGGAGTGACTGTGTGAAGCAGTGAAGTGATTTATTCTTGATGCCAAATCATGACCAGCCACACCAAGTGTGTTTCTGAGTGCATCTGTGTGTATGTGTGTGTTATCTTCATAAGCTCTTATCAGTGTATCAACCACTGCCGCTTCAATCTTACAGTCTCCTTCATCAAAAACCTACAAGATCAGACAGAGAAGCTTCGACGAGCAAATACAGTGAGCTGCACAATCGAGATTAAAAAATGATAAGGTTGTCAAATATAGGAACAATCTCTGAAGATCCCACGTTTAGCATATTTACAGGCTAATAATTTTATTTCTGTGGTCTTCTTAGAGATTTTTACATCCTTTAATGTTCAAACAGCATTATTTTCCCCGTACTGTACATTGCTACTTCTCACTCTGGAACTCTGAAACAGTCAGTTTTAGCTCCCGTCTTCTAAACCCCGAACAGTTTCTGGGTCATTTCTTTGCTCCAGTCACATTTTTACTCACTGTGGGCTCATTTTTCACTGAAATATTAAGTCTACAGAACAACCATGACTAAAGCAGAGCGATCTCAGAAATGCCTTTTGCACAGTAAAACAAAACTAAAAAGCCATAATCATTTTTTTTAAAAAAAGATAATTTCTTTTCATTTTCTTGCAAAAATGTAAAAAATCCGAACATTTCTTTCCAAGTTCCTACAGATGTTACCAGAATTGGCTGTACATGCTTAAAGATTTAGCTATTTCCATTTTTACAGCCTCTACAAACATTTCTCTGCACATTGACCCCACATAGATGTTTCACCATGTGGAATGTATCGTCCAACAGCTTTCTCCTCTGTACACTGTTTGTGAGCCGTGCTGCTCTTGTTTTATCAATCGGGATTGTTTGATTTATTTTTTACTCTGTTTCCACGCTTGTCCTCTCGGCTCTGTGTCTACACTGCCTGCAGTTCAGCCGAGAAGTCAAAATTTATGACAGAGCTGGTTATTTTTTTGTGCAAAAAGACAAGCACAATGCAGTGTTTGTGATGCATTTTACAACTCGGCAGAACCTAAATGACACACATTTTGTTCAAGGACTGGTTGAAAGCAAAGAAAAAGCTGATGAATTTTGCCCTTTCTTGCAGTTTTGTGGCTCATATAAATGGCTTGGCTTTTTTTTTTCTTTTTTTTTTTTTTAAAGAAAAGCATTCCTTTCAAACCTGCCAGCAGGTTGAGGTCTCCCTCCTGAAAATGCCCTTGAAAAGCTTGTTAATCTCAACGTAAGAAAGCTCTGTATTTCAAAATACAGTGAGTAGAATGTCCTGTGTAATTCTGTGGGTAAACATGCTCTGCTGCGGAGAGCTGCACACTAACCTGGAGGAACTCGGTGCTTGGTCTGCAGCATATTTTTCCCCAAATTCGTGAATTCAGGGAAGCTGCACACACAGAAGCATGTGGATGACCGAAGGTCAGACAAGAGCACAGAGAGTTTTGATCGCTGTCTTCACAGAAAAATCCGAACATATGGGCACACCAGCCGTTCTGCAAGCGGTGAAGTTTTTGTTTTTTTTTTGTGGAAAGTAATGTTTGTATTCCTTCTGCACAGATGCAGACTCCCACATACAGTCTTCACAGGCTCTAAGTGATTCCACAGTTACAGATATTTTTTTTCTGAGCTGCTGCTGATCAATAGCAGGGGTCGTATTCAGCTCTCAGTCTGATCGATATCATGAACGATCAAAATACAGTCAGAACCACAAAAATCATATATATGCAGGACGCGCCATCACTACATAGTAAGACTCAGAGGGTGCTATTTAATCACATCCTCCTCCTCTGTTTTCTTGTCTTCTCCACTTGTTCCCACTCTGACATAGTTTCAAAGCACTGCAGTGTGTGTGCATTTCCTCCTGTTTTAATTTATGGTGTGTGTGTTGACTGTGTGTCTGCATGAAACCAGCACATTCAGAATCCTGCGAGCTGATTGGTTTTCCTCTGTGGACACAAAGCTCGATCACGCAGAGTTTTGCTACTGGTGGAAACCCAGCAGCCTCCACTTTAAGGCAGACCTGCTACCCCGGCATCATCTCAGTGTGTGTGTGTGTGTGTGTCGGTGTGTCGATGTGTGCGGTTGAGGGAAATGGGAAAACATGCAGGGCTTTTTAATGGATAGTCCAGATCAAAAACATGCCCCACCGAGTCACTGAAATACAGTGAGGTGTCGAGCATATTTTTTTCTGAAGCAGTAAAATAATAAATAAGATGCCCCGAGGCCTTTACAGAGTATCGTGTTGTTTCACAAGTTCCTCCCCACTGCATGGAGTGGATTAAAGAGATATTTCACTTGGGCAAATAATTTCAGGTTGCATTATAACCGTGGGCAGCCAAGCTTAAAATGAGCCGGAGGATGAGCGGCTGAAACAGGTTTATCTAAATAAATGCTTCCTTAATTCATGAGGTTCAATAATAAAATGTGTTAAAATAAAATAGTAAACTACACCTTATAGCTCTGTTCCTGCTGTGAATCTTTTCATGCTGTGAAGGCTGCTAGATTTAGTTTTGACATGAAATGCTGATATTGAACAGTTTCTGTGGACTTTATTTTTGCTGTAAGTCAGAACAGCGTCATACTGACTTCGCTGGAAGATGTGATCAGTCACTGCACGTCTAGTCAAAAGTATTGTGAGAAAGGGCAAAAGTATAGCAAGGTCACTCCTAAGTACTGCAAGGTAGGAAAAAGGAGCGCAAGGTAAAACAGAAGTACTGCAATGTGATGGAAAAATTATATACAAAAGAGTAAATGTACTATGAGATAACACAAACATGTGGTAATGTAAAGCATTAACCTTGTTTTCAACTACTTCAAGGAAGAGCAAAAGTATTGCAAAATAACACTAAAGTGCTGTGAAGTAATGTAAAAAGTATTGCAAAGAAACGCAAGTACTCCAAGGCTGCAAGGTTATGCAGAAGTATTGCAAGTTAACACAAAAATACTGGGAGGAAGGGTGAAAGCATTGTGAAGGAGGGCAAAGGTACATCAAAAAAGGTAGCATCGAAGTATTGTAAGATAATGCAAAGTCATTGTGAGGTAATACAGAAGCATTATGTGGAAGTACTGCAAAGTAACTCCAAAGTATTGCGAAAGAAGGGCAAAAGTACTGCAAGGTAATGCTAAAGTATTGCATGGTAAAATGAAAGTACTGCAAGGTAGGGTGACAGTATCATGCGAGAGAGGGTAAAAGTACTGCAAAAAAGGAGCTCACACATGTTAGATATAGATAGATTGGAAATGATATATGAAAGTAGTACACACGTGGACAAAATTGTTGGTACCCCTCAGTTAAAAAAGGAAAAACCCACAATTCTCACTGAAATCACTTGAAACTCACAAAAGTAACAATAAATAAAAATGTATTGAAAATTAAATAATCAAAATCAGCCATCACTTTTGAATTGTTGATTAACATAATTATTTTAAAAAACAAACTAATGAAACAGGCCTGGACAAAAATGATGGTACCCATAACTTAATATTTTGTTGCACAACCTTTTGAGGCAATCACTGCAATTAAACGATTTCTGTATTTGTCAATGAGCGTTCTGCAGCTGTCAACAGGTTTTTTTTCCCACTCCTCATGAGCAAACAGCTCCAGTTGTCTCAGGTTTGATGGGTGTCTTCTCCAAATGGCATGTTTCAGCTCCTTCCACATATGTTCAATGGGATTCAGATCTGGGCTCATAGAAGGCCACTTTAGAATAGTCCAACGCTTTTCTCTCAGCCATTCTTGGGTGTTTTTGGCTGTGTGTTTTGGATCGTTGTCCTGTTGGAAGACCCATGACCTGCGACTGAGACCAAGCTTTCTGACACTAGGCAGCACATTTCTCTCCAGAATGCCTTGATAGTCTTCAGATTTCATCGTACCTTGCACACTTTCAAGACACCCTGTGCCAGATGCAGCAAAGCAGCCCCAAAACATTACTGAGCCTCCTCCATGTTTCACCGTAGGGACAGTGCTCTTTTCTTCGTATGCTTGGTTTTTGAGTCTATGAACATAGAGTTGATGTGCCTTACCAAAAAGCTCCAGTTTGGTCTCATCTGTCCAAAGGACATTCTCCCAGAAGCTTTGTGGCTTGTCAACATGCATTTTTGCAAATTCCAGTCTGGCTTTTTTATGAGTTTCTTTCAGCAGTGGTGTCCTCCTTGGTCGTCTCCCATGAAGTCCACTTTGGCTCAAACAACGACGAATGGTGCGATCTGACACTGATGTACCTTGGCCTTGGAGTTCACCTTTAATTTCTTTGGAGGTTGCTCTGGGCTCTTTGGATACAATTCCAACGATCCGTCTCTTCAATTTGTCATCAATTTTCCTCTTGCGGCCACGTCCAGGGAGGTTGGCTACTGTCCCGTGGGTCTTGAACTTCTGAATAATATGAGCCACTGTTGTCACAGGAACTTCAAGCTGTTTAGAGATGGTCTTATAGCCTTTACCTTTAAGATGTTTGTCTATCATTTTTTTTCGGATGTCCTGGGACAATTCTCTCCTTCGCTTTCTGTTGTCCATGTTCAGTGTGGTACACACCTTTTCACCAAACAGCAGGGTGACTACTTGTCTCCCTTTAAATAGGCAGACTGACTGATTATGAGTTTGGAAACACCTGTGATGTCAATTAAATGACACACCTGAGTTAATCATGTCACTCTGGTCAAATAGTTTTCAATCTTTTATAGAGGTACCATCATTTTTGTCCAGGCCTGTTTCATTAGTTTGTTTTTTAAAATAATTATGTTAATCAACAATTCAAAAGTAATGGCTGTTTTTGATTATTTAATTTTCAATAAATTTTTATTTATTGTTACTTTTGTGAGTTTCAAGTGATTTCAGTGAGAATTGTGGGTTTTTCCTTCTTTAACTGAGGGGTACCAACAATTTTGTCCACGTGTGTATTTGGAGATAATGCGAGGTAATGTAAAAGCATTTTGCGGAAGGGCAGAAGTACTGCAAAGTAACTCAGAAGTACTGCAAGGTAATACAAAAGTGTTGCCGGGTAAAAGCACTGCAGGGAAGGGAAATGGTATTGCAAAGTAACGCAGAAGTACTGCAATGTGAGGTAATGTGAAACCATTGTAAGGTCATGCAAAAGTATTGTGAAGAAGAGAAAACTACTAGGATGAAGGGCAAATCTATTTCTATGTAGCAGAGAGGTATTTGTGGAGTTCTTCATACTTTAGCTGTCTCTGCTGCCACAGTTTCTCTTTCACTGGAGTCTTTAAGTTGTGCCTTTTGACTTCTGCTGCTTTTTCTCTTCATTTATATTTGGCTAATTCAGTATGCACATGCTCATACCGATCAGAACATGTTAAAAATCCCAACTAGTTTGCATGTGCACGTAGACGGAAACATGTTTGGTTCTGTTCCCTCTTCCTTACTCTTGGAGCGAACATTGTCTGACAGCTCTTCAGCTGGTCATATTTACAGTCTCACATTTGTGAGCCTCCTGCTACCTCCACATCTCTCACTGCTGTTTCACTGTCTGACTGACTGAGGCCAGTTTGGACGCAACATTAATAAGTTCATCAGTTGTTTTTGTTGTTGTTTAAGCCTCCAGCTGTGAAACTTTTGTGCTCGCATCAGTCTTCAGCTCAGAAACAGCCATCATAGTTACATTTCTGAAACAGCAGAGCACCTTCAGCAGGGATCCTTGGAGGAGTGATGGCGGCGACCAGGGACCTTCAGGCTTGGAACACTTTTACTGTTCCACTGCTGCCATGTACTCATTCTGGCCTCTCCCTGAACAGCTCCTCGGCTCCTCGGGCCAGTCATTTCAGAGCTGGGGTTGTGTCGATACTGACCTCCCACAGGTACATGACTCTCCTTTCATCATTCCCTCTCTCTGCCCTGCAGGAGTAAGAAATAGGCCCACTCCGCTCAGTGTCTGAATTCATAGCCTCTCCGCTGTCACTCACAACTTATGGTAAGTGTGTTTGTTTGTGTGCATGTGTGTGTGTGTGAATGTGACCTTCCCCTCAGGATGTGTGCAGGAGGGACGGATTACCATAGAAGTTAGCTGTTACTTCTTTCAAGGTTGCAGAAGTATATCGTGAAAGTATAAATGTACAACGTACACTTCGTGGTTGTTTGACTTAATGGAGTTTCATATCTGCAGTAAACCGTACCTTAAAATCGCCCTCCTTATCGCAGTAATAGGTTTGTAATTTTACTTTTGGGCCTTCTACAGTATGTTTATATGTTTTAATAACAGCCGTAGTAACATTATTATTGTATTACCTTACATTATTGTAAGGTAATGAAAAAGTATTGCAAGGGAGGGCAAAAATACTGCAAGATAATACTAAAGTATTGTGACAGCGGGTAAAAGTGCTGTAAAAAAGGAGCTCACACATGTTACATACAGAGATAGGAAATAATATAGAAAAAGTAGTACTTGGAGATGATGAGAGGTGATGTAAAAGTATTTTGCTCAAGCTGCAGGTCATCAAATGTGACACAACAAACTCTCACATGCTGCAGATAATCATTCTCACATAACTCACTTTACTCTGAGCAAATCAAAAAAAGAAACAATATAGTAACATTGATCATGAATAGATGATTTAAATAAATAAATTATAACCTATGAGCTTGCAACTGAGTTTTTTTTCACACTGGAAACAGACATTTACTGGAATCAGGTGCAAGATTACCATAAAGATTAACTAAAAAGGGAATACATGTTATATGAATGCACCAGTCTGTGCTTTGTGTTTCAAAAGTTGTATTTGGTCATTTTAAAGCCGTGGTTGTGGCAAAAAAAAGTAACTGTATTAGGAGTAAAGTCCTGTATTGGACTGTGTTGCTGCACCAGGTCGCTTTTTGTTTGTGTATTTTGACTTTCTCATTAGCAAAAAGAAGCTCTGAAACCTTCTGGCTGTATGGACTGCAATTATCAAAGCAGTATCTCTATCTGGAAGCTTTCCATGATTAAGAGCTCTTTATGTAAACTTGTGAATCGTCCCGCCAAATCTAATCATGTGGGGAGCAAACGCTGCACATTTGCACACTGTGCATATTTCACAGAGAACAATGCAAATTTGTAGATCTAATCTGCCAACTTGCAAACTGCTGATTCCTCAAAAGAGATGCTGCATATTGTGGTCTTGTTGCCGTGCAGTGTGTTATACATTGTCTCCCAAGATACTGTTACTGCTCGCTTCCTCTATATCACTGCAGCAATTATTACATTTTAATTGCATCACTTTAGAGGAATCAAGCAGTTCGCTATCAGCAGCTCATCAGCATGTGATTGGAATCAGATATTCCAACTCTGAAAATCATGCAATCATCAATCAGGGTTGTCAACTTTAGCTTTCCTGCTGCCACTTTTACAAACTACCGGACTAACCTTGGAGTATCGTCTGTCTCTGTGGCCTCTCACTGCCCTCTCCTTTCATATACAATCACGCACAGATGGCTTAATATCTCGCCATGATCCCACCACTGCTGTTCATGAAAAATAAATACATAACAGATAATTAAAGTCCAAATTCAGTGCCCTTGAAATTCGGTTCAGAACAGCTTTTTTGATAAGAGTTCAGCAAACGAGGCTCTCTGGTGTTTCACTGAAGGGAGCCCAAAAGATACTTTAGAGGCGATATGATGCTTAAAAAGGAACGCACCAAAGGGAGAAAGAAAGTTCCCAAAGATACTCGGCTTCATTAAGATGTAGAATTTCCACATTTTGGTTAGTAAGCCCAGATGTCAGATAGCAGGACATTTTAATATGCATGAAGGTGACAGAACTTCATTTCAAGTCATTTTGCAAGATTAAAGGATATTTACATGAAAAAAATGCAATTTTCTTCCTTAGTTCTTCCATATCTTCCCTCCAAGTGAGACAACTTATCAGCTGTCTCTTCGATCAAGCACTGACACTTAAATCATATAATTTTCATCATCAAAACCCATAAAATCATGAAAAACAGCTAACACACTGGAGAAAATGATACAGCAGTTAAAGACCTCTGATTCTGCACGGTTATATTTTTATGATTTTATTTTTGTGGTCTATTAGAATATGCTTACATGCTTTACTGCATCACTTGTCTTATGTACCCAATTAAAGTCCCTGTCTAGCAGTTTCTGGACTTTTTTTCCTCTTTTTTGCTGCAATTTAAAGTCCTGTACCTCTATGGAAACACCCCACGCACGAAGAAGTACAGAGTTCAGAAATACTCTATTTGAGCTAATGTTTAGGAATTCCTGGGCTTTGTTTTCAAATGTTTTTGCTGCAATTTAAAGTCCTCTACCTTTATGGAAGCAGCACAACCACTGCTAGAAGCAAAGAAATGTATTTTGTGTATTAAAAACAAGACTATATTGACTCAAATCCTCAAAAAAAAATATGTGAAAATATTCTGTTTTAGCTCTTGTCTAACCATTTCTGGGCTTTTTTCTTCTTTTTTTTGCTGCCGTTTACAGTCCTGCACATGGATGGAAACATTGAAACCTTGGAAGTAGCGAGAACTCAGAAGTTAGTTTTGTGTAGTAAAAAAAAATATTGCCTTAAATTTTTAAAAGTCTGTCTGAAAATGTTCCATTTTAATTCCTGTTTAGCGGTTTTAGGGCGTTTGTTGTTGTTTCTCTTTTTTTTTTGCTGAAATACAAAGTCCTGCACCTTTTTGGAAACCGCACCATCATGAGTGGTTGTAGAGAGAACTCAGAAAAATATTTTGTTACAGTAAAACAAAGCTATAATACAGCCATGGCCATAAGTTTGGACACAAGTACCATGACGCTTGTGAATCTTAGAAAATACCACAAAATTGTCACTTACAATATAAATACCATTTTGGTTGATGGTTATGACTGGTATTTATATTGCAAGTGACAATTTTGTGGTATTTTCTAAGATTCACAAGCATCATGGTACTTGTGTCCAAACTTATGGCCATGGCTGTACATTAAGTCAGAAAAAAAATATCTAAAAAAGTTGCACTTTTGCTCCTGTCTCACCTCCTGAAAAGCCCAGTCTGCTCTGATTGGTCAGCTGTCCGATCAAAACCAGGTAATGTTGGTTACTAACAACATGGTCAAACTAGTCGCAAAACTAGCTGCTATTCAGGTGTGATGCAAATATGTTACGTGATGATTTGGATAAATAACAGAAGACAATCCAGATTCCAATTTTGGTGTTTCAAGTAGGTAAGGAGCATAATTATCAGTGTAATAATTTCTTTTGGAGTGGACTTTATCAGTTGACATGCACAAAAAATCAATTACAGCATATGACACATTGAGGAAAAAGAAGAAAATAAAAGGCAGAATACAGGCTCTGAAATTAAATGCAGCTAGTCAGCTAGTAATTGACATTTACGCAAAATAAAATACCTCTTAAGACTATGTTAAAAGCTGAAAATTTGCACATCTACGGAAAAGAGAGAGAATTATGCGATAACACATACGGCATGTTTCTGTAGAGTTAAAGGCCTCCCCGCTGTGCATTTGATCTTCTCTAATTTTAGAAAACCCATCAAGCCTTTTAGTCATAGTTCTGCTTTGAGCTCAGTGAAGGACTGAAATCCTGTGCTGAGCCAGCAGAAGGTTCAGCTTGTCAGTTTTAATGCCCAGTAAAAAGACATTCACATTTATCATGTTTTTATCTGGAATACAGTCACTGTGTAGACCAGTCACACATACAACTAGATGTATTTACATTCAGTGAAGCCATCTGCAGGATTTTTTGTACACAACAAGCTAGCCTAATTAAGAGAAAATACTTATTTGCTTTCTTGCTGTAATCCCTGCTCTCTAGAGGGATTATATATCTCAGTTGGCCTGGGAAGACATTAAGATTCCTGAGGAGAAAATGGAACTGGAAAAAGTGGAAAAACAATGGATGAAGGCTTTCTGCTGAGAGTTAGATCAGTAGATTCATCTTTTTATGCCTTTGCAAGGCCCTAACATATTACTTAACATTTCCACTGGTCAGTGGTGGGCCTGATATTTAGCAAGTCTGTCTGTGTGCTTTTAATAGCCCACCTATGTCGATAAATCACTTGGATTCCATCCATTTTCTTCCGCTTATTCAGGGCTGGTTCACAGAGGCAGCAGATGAAGTAGGTCATTCCAGATATCCCTAAACTCAGCAACGCTTTCCAACTCTTCCTGGGGGATCCCTAGGCGTTCCCAGGTCAGATGAGATATACGATCCCTCCAGCGAGTTCTGGGTCTGCCCCAGGGTCTCCTCCCATGCAGGCAGACATGTTCGGAAAGTCCTCAAAAGAAGTCTCCCCAGAGGCATTCGAATTAGATGTCCAAACCACCTCAACTGGCTCCTTTCGATACGAAGGAGCAGCAGCGCTACTCTGAGCTCCCTCCGGATGTCCGAGCTTCTCACCCTATCTCTAAGGCTGAGCTCAGCCACCCTGCAGAAGAAGCTCATTTCGGCGGCTTGTGTCCATAACCTTGTTCTTTCGGTCACTACCCAGAGCTCCTGACCACAGGTGTGAGTTGGAACGTAGTTGGACTGGTAAATTGAGAGCTTTGCCTTGTGGTTTGGTTCCCTCTTTACAACGATGGGTCAGTACAACGCCTGCATTACTGCTGACGCCGCACCAATCCACCTGTCCATCTCACGCTCCATTTTCCCGTCAGTTGTGAACAAGATCCCAAGATACTTGAACTCCTTCGCTTGGGGAATCAACTCCCCTGCAACCTGGAGGAAGCAATCCACCGGTTTCTGGCAGAGAAACATGGCCTCACACTTGGAGGTGCTGATCCGCATCACTTGGTTCAAACTAAAGTAGTTAGTAACTGATTGGAGACTAAAGGCTTCTCTGTGCACAACTGCCCAGCTCGCGTGACCTACAAATTATAGCTTCAGAAAACAACCTGGGTTACATTCTCTCCCTCTAAACTGCGTGATTTTCACTGTGCTCACTGATCACGCTGCACCCACAACCACAAGTGAATTCTCAACCTTTGGGAAACACTAAAATATGATAAAACACCCAACATCATGCACAAATTGCAAAATATCCAGCCAAAGCTTGGCTGGGAGCAGAGCTTTTGCTGTCAGAGTATCAACATACTGAATTTAAAAAGTAAAATATCTCCAAAAACCTGCTTGTGCCATGACAGGAGCGTGACCAACAGAGCAGCCCATCTTCCTGCAGGGTTTCAGTGCCAAGCACAATCAAACCAAAGCAATGAGGAGAAGTAAATGATAATAAAATTTAAATTTCCTTACAATATTTCTAAAAAAAAGAAAAGGGCTACACCTGTCCAACTTTGAGCCCCAGATCCTCCTTATAAAGTAGAACGAATCACTTCAATATACTTTTATCTGTTTATAGTCATTTTCCTAATTTGTTGAGTGGAACATTGAATCTGTAGTCCTGTTACGTGTGAAATATGAAGCCAGCAGCCAGTTAGCTTAGCTTATGAAGATTTAAAACAAATAGAAACCGCTGCCAGACGCTTTCCAAAAGTAAAAATGTGTGGGGGTTTTTGTACAAAATCCAGTACAAATGTGTGCAAAAATGACAGGTGGTTATGTACAATTCTACTTCTTCACCTGCTTTCCCGTAAAAACACAAGAATGTGTTTTATCAAGTAGTAGCTAGGCTCGAGATGGATTGCAGATATGTGTAATTAAATTCTTCCAAACTAAAGAGAACATTTCAGATATCCACATTGCCGTTCTTTAAGAAAAAAACATGTCGCTTTTGCCATTTTGTACGTTTCTTATTTCAGGTTCAAATATTCACAATGTAAATTTCTGACATCTGCACTGGTTGGAATTCCAGTTTCGGATAACTACAGTTTAATTCTCTCATAATTCTAGTTCAGTGTACCTTTAATTCCGTTAAATTCAACATAGAAATTGAATTCAACATTCAATTAAATTAGTCAGTTAAAATGATGTTGCAGATATGTCAAACTGAAATTTACCACAATTTGTGCTTTGATTCCCTAGATATGTTAAATCAGAAAAATGTACACAGAGTTCGAGGCATTGGCAGCTTGCTTTTTGAATATACCATGGCTGCCTTTGTACCAATATGTCACAGCAACCTGAGACCAAAGTTTCACTAAATTTTAACCTCAGTTTTCTAAAGCATTACGCTGTTGTTCTCTACAAACCCCTCGTTGATGAGATCTTTCTATTTTGTCCTACATTACTTCCACTAACACTGTTAAAATGCTTTGCTGAAACAATATCCAATTTTACAGCAATTCAGACAAGTCATAATAAGTGCAATTATTATTTTGACTATTCAAAATTGAATTACATAGATCTCTGTGGTTTGGGCTCATCAGAATTTCATTACAGATTTCCAGGTTAAAAAAAAATTGACTGGCTATAATGACAGGGTTGATAACTGTAATTTTAATCCTGCACAGTCAAACTCGCTATTAAATGTTCAAACAATTTGTCAACGCGATGAGATATGGGTGCAAAATAATACTTGGGAAACTGAGTGCAGGTAGACATCCAGCATATTAATGAAGGAAAGTTAAGTGAGGTGAAAGATTGCTGATAGCCTCCGAGGCTCTTTCTGGTTCTGGGTGCAGTTCGGTGGCCTCTGAAGCTGCCGTCTATCAGCCGGCGACAGAAGTATGAGATTTTATCTGTCGTCCGAGGTGGCCTCAGGGAGGTTATTCTGCACAAAAATTAAAAAAAAAAAAACCTGACAGGCAGCTCTAATAAGAATCTGGGTTGTATTTCCTGGACAAAGCCCAACTCTGCCTCTTACATATCACACTTTTCTCAAACCGGCTGCACATCTTTTCACCCGTTTCCACCCACAGACGGATTCAGCACGGTGTGTTCACTCCCCTGAGCCATCGTTCTCCAGTGTGACTCTGCTATTACACTGCATTTTCTCTTCTGAGTTTTACTGTGTCAGCTGCCTTTACCTGAGGTTTAATCCTGCATCTCTGCTTTTCTTCTTAACCTCACTACTTTCGCCGTTTTTGCCTCACCACGCATGTTGTTGCACTTTTTTATGTCACTAAATTAAAGAAAAAGAAAGTTAGCACTGACATAATAATGAAAATTGCACCAACTTGGCAATGTCTGCACACTATAGCCTATGCATTGCCATTTTATTTGACTGTATTTTAATTTAAAATGTGCAAATTCATTCAAAAAGGGTGGGAAAATAATTAAATTAGTACAAGATATTCCTCAAACTTAATGGAGTTCATCAGTTGAACATATTTGTCTTTGATCTGATTGTGACTCAAAAAAAAAAACTACTGTATTCCTTTTTTTAGACTGAAAATATGTTGTATTTTCACTTCTGTACTTCACTGCATCAGAATACTCAGGCTGTATCTAAAATCACAATTTATTATCATTTTATTTGACTGTATTTGAATTTAAAGTGTTCTAATTCATTAAAAAGTTGTGGTAAAGAATTTAATCAGTCGAAGAAATACTAACTGGATGAACTTAATGTAGTTCATTTGTTGAATTTAAATCAGTTAAAGTTGTTTTAACTCAAAGTCTATCCCAGCTGACTTAGGGTGAAGTTAGGAGACACCCTGGACAGGTCGCCAGTCTGTTGCAGGGCTGCATATACAGACAAACAATCGGATAATTTAGAGTTATCAGTGAACCTCAGCATGTTTTTGGACTGTTGGAGGAAGCCAGAGAAGCCAGGGAAAACCCACGCATGCACAGGGAGCACAAACTCCATGCAGAAAGATCCTGGGAAGGCCGGGACACAAACCAGGGATCTTCTAACTACAAAGCGAAAATGCTAACCTCCAAGCCACTGTGCGGCCCACACTGTAGACTGTCTACTGCCATTTCATTTGAGTGTCTAAAGTGTGCAAAATCATCACTTTTTTAAGTGAATAGTTACAAGTAAAAAATTCTAATTTATTGATCTGGATAAACTTTATAAGTTGCAAACACTTATTGATGAGATGCGCTGATGTAATAATGTTGGTAATTGCACCAACTTGAAAGCTTTGGGGTTTTTTTTATTATCGTGCATGTTGTTGCACTTTTTCTTGACACTAAATTAAAGAAATACGAGTTTCTGTTGACATAATAGTGACGATTATTACACCAGCTTCAAAGAGTGCATCATCCATCCATTCTCTATATACACCGCTTTATCCTCACTAGGGTCGCGGGGGGTGCTGGAGTCTATCCCAGCTGACTCGGGCGAAGGCAGGGGACACCCTGGACAGGTCGCCAGTCTGTCACAGGGCTAGAGTGCATCATTTGAACCCACTATTTCTGCATAATTTGATTTGAAATAAATTGCACTAAAATAGTTGGTAGATTCAATTCAGTTCAATTTAAAGAAAAAAACTTTATTTGTCCCTTGAGGGCGGGGGCAATTCGAAAGGAAATACTAATTCCACAAACTTGGCTTTGTTTTATTTCTCTGGACTAAACATTTGAAATTAAACATTTAATTTGCTCCTTCACCTGAGGTTCAATCCTGCAACTCTGCTTCTCTTCTTATCCTCCTTTTTGCTACTCTCACCTCTTTTTTTCTGCATGTTGTCTGACTTTTCTTGGCACTACATAAAAGCAAAAAAAAATGGAGATAATAGAGTGGAAGTCTCTCTATCCTCTTTTCGTCTACTTATGTCCCCCTGTACTCCTTCAATCGTCCCTCTTTACTCTCTTCACCCCTCAGATTTGACTTCCTTTCTCCCCTACAAAGCTCCCACCTGCTCCCTTCATCCTTTCTTCTTCTTTATGGGTCTCCGGAGCTACAGCGTGTTAGCGGTGGGAGCTGCTCTGATTCCATCTCCCAAATAAATGACTGTGAGGAGATAAAGAGAAGAGGGGGAAAAGGCAGAGCGATTGTGTGGGTGGAGAGGGTAGCTTCTCGCTCCTCGGAGATAAGCCGAGTGTGTTTGTGTGTTGGGAGAAGGAGGCGGTGGAGAGGAAACTCCTGAGGGCACCACAACATGTCACCTTATCAGCCACCAACACTCGAGCATCACTGGAGACCACCCATCGCTGCTCCTCCTCCCCGATCTGCAGCGATAGCAGGCCTTCTTCTTTTCTCAAACAGCCAAAGGTAATAACGTGTGGAATCATATTGGTGCATTTCATGGAACGGAGCATCGAAACCTCAAGTGGAAGAAAAAAATCTGTTTAATTTCCTTTCATGAAGCCCCTTAAAAGCAGAGCTGCACTTCACGGGTCAGCAGCTTTGTTGAATTTTGGATGAAGCCTTCCTTCAAGAGCATCACACTTGCTTTTGTAAAGGGAGCTTAATGCGAATTATGGATCTCTATGCTCCATCTATTCACTTTGCTGTCTCACACACCCCACACACAGCCTCCCCAAAGTTCCCTGCTTGCTTTGCTGAAACAGTTTAGTAATTAGGACCAGCAGCTGCGATTTTCCGACACAACTAGTCAGCATGTCACAGCCGAGCAGGTCCTCACGCTTCCTCTCAGCCGTTCGCTTTGCAGTCTGCTGCCGGCGCCGCTGCCTTTGTTTCCCCCTGCTCTCACTCACCATGACAAATTGAGATGGGAAGATGAATGCTTAATGTTTTGTTTTTGCTCTGTGTTTTCCGTCTCCGCCTATCAACGCTCAGAAGCAGGCTGCCTTTTATCACACAGTCAAGTGAATATTCAGTTGCATACAAAGAAAAAAAAAGCAGGTAACGCTGAGCCTCGTGTAGAAGACCTCAGACGTTTTCCAAGCTTTGTAGCCTCTAACATGTTGTAATTAGTTTAAAAGAAGCAGAGGGGAATGGCTGCTAGAACCCATGTTTCTAGAAATCTGCTCATGTTTTCATGCTGCAGTCGTGAATAAAGATCACCTTAGAGAACAAGAAAAGCACTCAGAGAGCGCAGTACTCCGCCAAGGCTGCTCAGTGGTTGTATCACTTCCAACGCCTGCAATCTTGAAAAAAATTGTGGTAGAAATCTCATTTAATATAGATGTACCCACACACAAAATGACCTTACACTGAGCACAGGCATGTGTTATGCATGTGAACGTTATGTGCGGATACCAAATCGCGTGACATAAATGGGTCGTGGACAGCAGGAATTGATGGGACTCAGAAACACCCCCACAATTCAACCAGTTGTTCTTTCTATGATTTCCAATGGATGTCCCGATAAGTCCACAGCGGTCGCTTTTTACTAGGATCGCAATCATGTGATCATCAGCAGGCAGCTGATGTAGCGTTCACTTGTAGTCATAGTTACAGTGACGCAGTGCTGCTATCTCGCAATGACACAGAAATCTTTAACAAATTCGTGTATATTGATTAAAACATTTTCTTTATAAAGTCCGACAACTTTTCAGTAATGTTATCCAATGTTGTGGGAACATTTCTTGCCATACATAATTTCAATAGAAGCAACCAAACAATCAAAATATTCAACGGCAACATGTTGCATTTGCTGTTGTTGTTTTATCTAGCTTTAATATTTCTTTTTAGCACTGATTTTCATGGTATTTTCTCTACCTTTACACTTTTATCTTGGTCATTATGGACTAACCATACTTGCTGTATCTTGTCTTTTTCAGAAAAGTCTCAAATATCCAGAACTTCCATTTGATGTGATAGCACTTCCAGAACTTTTATATTCGACTTTGTTTCGAGGGCGAAAACTTTTATATTATAAAATTTTAATGTTTTTGCATAAAAATGCTGGCAGTAGAGATATTGTTTCATTACAGTGCAGGGGAAATTGTGTTGAATCTGGCAATATCAGAGCCATGATGGTGGAATACTGTATAACTTAGAAATTGGAGACAATATATGCTTAGAGCCTAACTAAAATAAATGATTCAGACAGTCAACGGTATGAATATTTGGGCTAAATTTTATCTGACTACTTCAAATATTTGGACCAAAGTGGTGAACTGAGTGACCGACGTGCCTAAAAATCAACTTTGGTCCAAAAATATCTCTTGGCCAATGTTGTTTTACCCTCTTAAAGTAGAAAAAAATAACACTTTTAATACAACATTGACATTATAATGACCTGATATATAAAAATAAACAATATATTCTGAATAATTATTTAACTAATCTTTATCTGTCAGTAATAAGCTGCAGATTAAAACAACTTTTCATCACTTGGCTGGTGTTTATCTACTTGTTTTGTATCGATAATTCATCACTTTGCAGCCTTCAGAAGTCAGGACAACACACAGTTTCAACCACACAGTGACCGGACTCAACAGATGTGGAGCATCTGGCCTGAAAATGAGCATTAGAAGCCAAAATTTTTCATGTTGTCCCACACACTGTGACAGCCCACACAGCATCTGTGGAGCCACGCAAGTCACAGCTTCCCAAAAGTGAAGACTAAGTGAGCCAGAATTTTTATGTCGAGTTTAAAGGGCCCTTTTCTGCTCTTTTGGGAGTTTGGCCTTTCTTTTAGTGGCAGCCCTGTTTCCTAAAAATTACACTTTTGTAAATGTATTTTCTGCCTGATTAAGTTTGTTAGTTATGTATCACAGTATGTTGATGGGCGGACTGGTCACCCTGGCAACCAAGAAAATGAAACAAACATGTTGTAAAAGTTGACTGTATTTCAATCCACACAAAATTTTAAAAGGGTCCCATGTGACACCCTCAGTATGAGCAGGGTTTGTTTTCTACAATAACTTAAGAATATTTAACAAAGTCGTACAAAGTTTTACATTCATGCTGTGAATGTTTTCAGAGTTACAGACTGTTAAAGTACATACAAGTGGGTTGAAATTAGATGTGTATGAATTCACATTATTTCTTCCAGTCCTTATAATTTCACAAGTACAGCAGATAAACACATGAGATTTTCAAGGATAAATAAGAGTTCTTTTAAAAATTGCAACCAATTGTGTATCCACTCTACGTGTCACAATCTTAAAACAAAAACAGTTTCTATTCAGCCCAATTGTTTTTGCAGTGTTGAGCATCAGTATTATACTTTCAACAGCAAAAATGCAGCAGTTTAATCCATGATAAGTCATAGAGAAAAAGCATTGGTATCTTGGAAGTGCTTCTGTTTAAAAAACTTTTTCAAAAAAATGCATTTTTCGTAAACTTTCAAAACTTGCATCAGCGTGTGTGATAGGTGGATTGTGACATCTATGACCTTCTGTAGGTGTGTGCTGGCATTTGTGTGTCAAGATCATATTCTAGTATAAGCATATTTTGACACTGCAAAAAAGTAATTATCCCTGAAAAAAACTAATATGTCTATCTGCTGTATTTAGGAAGAAAAAATAGAATACCGGTCACACATGGACCATGAGTCCTCATCTCCTCCATCTTACCTCTTTGCATGGAATTTGTGACTCTTTCAATCCGCAAACCTTTCCATTTATGTCACAACCTTAACTTAGCGGAGAAAATATGCTTCTTCCAAAACAGACAGAGCTGTAATGTGTTTTTGTGCATGTAAACGTTCTGCAAAAATCACAAAAGTCAAGTGTACAGAAAAGTTACACTTTCAGCCTGAAACACTTCATTAAACTCCAGTCTTTTCCTCTGTTACTTATCAATGTCATCATGTAACACATTTGTATCACTCCTGAATAGCAGCTAGTTTGGCAGTTGCCTTCACTGTCTAACATTATTTCTTCACTATAGTTGCTTCTGATATGTCTTTCTGTGTATACCCAGATATCTGAGGTTACTAACCAGCATTACCTGACTTTGGTTGATCCAGTTCACCAATCAGAGCAGACTGACCTCTTTCGGAGGAAGGTTTTCAAGAGACAGGAGCTAAAGCAAAATGTTCAAGACAGAAGAGCTGCAGCAGCAGTGTATACTATGAGGAAAATAATGTGATTTTGGAACATTAAGTCACGTAAACATACTCAAATGGACCCAAAAAATATAATCATAAACATGTAAATGTGCATAATGTGGGCTCTTTAACAGTCTCTGCCATATCTTCCATGATCTGCTCACCACTGTAAACTAGGTTACCAGAAGAATGTATCTGTTTATGACGAGATTAAACATCTTGAGAGAAAAATATTGCATCCTCTCCTCCAGGATAAGGACTCCACAGTAGTGAGGCCAAAAAAAGTTTAATAAGACCTCATTAAATTTACAGCTTCAGACTTTATGGATTATTGTAACAGTTTATAAAAGATTTACTAACCTTTATATAAATGCACTTGACTTACTAACTTTTTCCACAAAGGCAGAATCAAATCACCTTTAAATGACTTGCTAATAATCATAATAGCTTATTACTTATTAAGATGTCCCTTTTTGGAGATTTTTCACAACCCGGCAAGCTGACTTTATACCTGACCTGTAAAACATTAATGAATTATTTATTTCTTACTAATAAAGTCACAGAGTTGCTCTTTATAAGCCCACTGCGAAGGAGGTCCTTAGTAAAATGTGGTGGACTGAAGATGAAGCGTATTACTTTTTAGCCGTGGAGGATCTTTTCCATAAATTAGGCCGTTCTTTCATGCTCCGACCTTTTCAGGTACTTAGTCTCCAACAAAAAAGGAGACAAATTAAGCCATTAATGTCAGCGGTGTGCAGCAACGATGGCTGCTCCGAATGCGGCACCGTGAGAGAGAGTTCCTTAGAAATCTGTCAACAGTCAGCCGCCGACACCTTTTCAAGGCCTTTTCTGCAGCTCGTCTTCCCGCCGTCTGATTTCTCTCCTCAGTTTGTGAGCAACGTTTCCTCGATAGATCCTCTTGAGCAGTGAAGCACTGACCTTTCAGTGACTTTTCTATCTGCAGTAAACGATCTCGTCTTTCCCCACGGATGTAGTGGTATAGTGTTGCACACCCAAGAAGTTTTTATGCTTTTTTTTTGTTTGTTTAATCTCTTTGCTCAAACACAGCAGGAATAACAAGCAGAATTTATGCCCTCTTAGCCACATGGCATAAAGGTAAAGCTGCAGGTCATTATAGTGAAAATTCTGCTTCTAAAAAGTCATTACATTAATACACGATTTCCTCTGTGCTCAAGAAAAAGGCAGAAAACCCCTTTTATAATCCATCATTGAAGCTAATTTCACGGACATACACAAAAGTGTAATGCTTTCGAATTATGTTTTCATAAATAAAAGCGTCGTTTCGATAACGCAGACTAAAATTAATACAAAGCAGCCCACATTGTTTCAGGAGAGCTTCTGAATGAATTCCTGCTTCCTCCTGCAGCTCTTCTGTCTGTGTTTGGTTGTTCATTAGACAGAGAAAGGCCAATTATCTCCAAAAGGCCTGCAGAGGAGTGACCCCGAGAGAGCGAGCGGGGATTGTTCACAATTACCCAACCTCCAAGATAAGTATTTGGGAGCCAGGACATCCGCTGTGCACTCAGAAAACCCTCCAAAGAGAAAGAGTGTCTCTTTTTTTTTTTTTTTGGATTGCAAAAATCTGTTGACTGCTGAGAGAGATGTGAATCAGAAAGATGGGCTTTTAGGCGCTGAAAGTGTGGGGAAAAATATGCTCCAATGACTTTTTCTAACCTTGGGAACATCATGTTCACTCACTCGCTTTAGTGGGTGTGAATCAGCGCACAACTGTCCTATCAACAGGAGTTTGAGTGGCATAAAACAGAGATTAAAAGCAGCCAGCAGGAAGAGATGCAGAGTGCAAATAATGGGAACCAAGAACGCAGCTGTTCTGTTTTTGTGGAACTCTTTCTCTTCTTCTTTTTTGTCTGGTAAAGATTTTTTTGCACTGTGGAGGCATGTTGTTTACATCAGCGACCATGTGACAGTCGCATAAGCATTCATTAGAAAACCCCAATTACTGAGTGCATATTTAGTGGAAGCTGCAAATAAACCCGGCGCCCTGATTGATTTTAGCACAAAAGAAACAATCAGCGGGCCATCGGTGCAGGGAGGCTGTGCTGAGTGTGAACGTACACACACAGAGCTTCTGCAGGGAGACTGATGGGA
The DNA here is from genome assembly GCF_021347895.1 of Acanthochromis polyacanthus. Lineage (NCBI taxonomy): Eukaryota > Metazoa > Chordata > Actinopteri > Pomacentridae > Acanthochromis > Acanthochromis polyacanthus. The sequence continues at coordinate 7,476,247 of NC_067128.1, forward strand.
TTAATGCATACAATAATTGGGGTGATAGAGGGTCAATGATGTATTCTTAATGAGGCTCTTGGTTCTGGGGACAAGGTGCCCTCTCATGAATGACAGAAGCAACATGTATTACTCCGAGCAGAGTTTAAGGACTGTCTGAGAAACACACCAGACAGGAAATAAAAAGCCACGTTATGAGCTTCAATCTCAGTGGAAGGAGTTTTATTCTAATAAGAGGAATCTTCACTGCAGTTATTTGGCAGATTGTGTTCTGCGGGATCTTGTGCTTGCGCAAATACAAAGCTCTCAGTCAACCTAAAATGTCATTGAACTTCAAATTGGAATGTTCAGCAAAGAAATAAGTTTATACAATAAGTAACTAACATCAATCAACAACAGGTTTGAGTCGATTTTTTTAGTCCATCCAGCTAGCTTGTCCCTAATGATAACAACTCATGCCAGTTGATTCACTGATTCAAATTGAAGCCCTTTGCACAATAGTAGTCCATCCATCCGCTTCGTAAACAGTCCTCTGATTTTATCTCTCCATAAAACCTCAGAAAAATCTGCCTTCGGGTGTTTCTCGACCCAACATTGATGCTTTAACTTGTGCATTTCACTCAGTATTAGTTGTGTTTCAGCCTTGTTTACCATCTGGACTCTCCAGATACTTTGCACATCTAGAACAAGGTAACATTCGTCGATAACAGGTTTCTTGTAGCTTTAACTCAAATGTCAACAAGCACTATAAGCTTTTATACTTGCACTTGAGGTGTGCTTGACTCGCTACAGCCCTCTCTTAAAAACTTGGTGTTGCTGCTGAGGAAAAAAAGATGCTTCGCCGCTTGAATACCAATAGAAAGTACAAGAAGGACATTGTTCAGACAAGAACACAATGGCGGCTGAGATGGTGCTGCTTTTCCACAGTTTTCTGCAGAACATCTCATCTTTTATAGAGTTTTGTCTTCTGGGGATCCTTCTTGCTGCAGTGATGGATCGTACTGATGCCTGTAGGGACGAGCTGCTCACACACTTCTGCCTCCAGCTTGTCCATTTTGCTGATGTGCCAATCACACTGCCAGGTTACAGAAAATGGGATGTGTGCGACCAGCTGAAACAACAGCATCATGCAGGAACACTGATGAAGTCACTTATGGCGCATTCAGTCGTGCGTAAATGTGACAACAGCGCACATAAAGTCTGCGTAATTCAGCTGTTAACCTTCTGAACTCCAAACAGGTTTTTAGTCACATTTTCCACTGCAAAATAACGGGCTGCACCTCCATAGAAGCAGCACAACCATGGCTCAAAGTAGAGAAAACTCAAATATGTCAACAACTTCTGTGCATTATGACAAAGGTAGAATGTCATAAATTCTTTTTTTTAAAAAAGAATAAATTTAAGTTTGTATGTATTTTTAGATATTTATAATTTTGGGGAAATGGCGGCACTCCATGTTATAGATATTGAAGAGCTAAGACCAGTTTAAACAAAAAGTTCCTGATTTTTTTTTTTGTCACATGACTGTTGATTTCAGCTCAGCCATTTAAGACTTCTCAGTTGTGCCAAAGAGGGCAGAAATAATTTTCTTTTTCAAGTATTTGAATGAGTCACATTTGGTGTATACTGCCATGCAAAAAGGCAACATCAACCAATAAACTTGTTCTTGGTGTTTTTCCTCTCTACTCCAATTCACTTCCAACAATTTATTCCTGAGCCATGGTGCATTCATTTTATTGCTCAAATATGTTTTCCTTTGCTCTCTATCTCAGTTAAATCGAGCAATTTTTAGGTTTTTTTTCTGTCTAGTGCAACCTTTTTTAACTTCAGCAACTTTTAAAAATGAAACAAACTGATTTTACAGAAATATCATGATTTTAATCCTTGATGTGGTTAATGTTTCTAGCACAATTGTACATCATGATTCATGTAAAAATTACATTTCTTAGTGTTTTCACAGTTTTTTGCTCTGACAAATAGTGTAATTTTGATGATTTTTGAAAGAGAACATGTTTTAAAAACTTAGGTTTTGGGATTCAGGTCATCTCAGCCACTTTAAAGATCACATCTCTCTCATATTCATCCATAAATTACTAAATAACATGCAAGAGTGCTAAAATTACAGCACTGTTGACTGATATGAGTTCTGGCTGTCATTTGCCCATTATCAACACCTCACTGATTAGGCCCAATCCAGCTGTCCGTCACTCAGCATAATTCAAAAAGGAATAGCTGCAATACATGCTAAAATTTTGCTAAAATGCTAGAAAGCATCTGCTTTTCAAGTGGGAACTAGTTGGCTAAGCTTCCATTTTTCTCAGAGAAATGCAAACTTAAAAACACTACAAGTCTTTCTTAAATGTTGAATAAAGAGTAAGCTAACAGCTAATACTTCCCAACTAGCATGCTGTAGACTTTATGCATAACAGAACAAATCCTGTGGTTTTTTTAACCAAGTCCTCCAACTGAACTGACTGATATGAACCAACAGTGATCCAGGTTTTCCATCTATAACAGTCAACCAACAGCTGCCAAAGAAAACACCCAGTGAAGTCTAAATGAAGTCCCTGAGAACAGCTCTTGGCTGTGCAGCTATTCCAGCATTGCGTCCAAATGGTGCTACTGCAGCTTCCACGCCCGCTGCATGATACAGTTTGCCCAAAAAGCAATTTTCCACAGATAATCACTGGAAAAGGAAAAGGCTGTGAAACGGTGAATAAAGCATCCCAGTGAAATGACTGTTTATTATCAGAATTGGATCCACTCAGTCCAGCAGCGTTTGGAAAGAGCCATATGATTATTTTACCTATTCATCTGTGTGGAGATTCAGTCTTGGCTGCTCTTGGAGGCCAATTTGACCGGGCATGGACGCTAATGTGCGCTTTTCATGCCCAAAGGCAGGGAAGCATGAAGAAACCAGCAGGGTTTTTTTTTTTTTTCCCTTTTAGGTACCATAGAGCAACTTCAGTAGGAATGAATCAGGCATTATTCAACTCTCTAGGATTCGTGTGAAAAAAAGCACAATAGTGAAAGAAACACAATAAATGAGGTGAGATTAAAATCAATAATGAAGGATTCGGCGGTCGTAAAGCCTCATTTTTCCACCTTTGACGTGTGCAGGAGGACAGAAGGCTTGAACACACTGAGGCAGAATATCAGAGGTACAGTGTGAAATATCCGACTGTAGCTTCCTCTCTAAGTAGATATTAGAGCCTCTGCTTGCTCTTCTCCCTCTGACTCCCTTATTCACATACCGACACATATCGTTGCCTCCCCGATCTCCGCTCCTTTCACACTCCATCCCATCCCTCCCACCTCTCCTGCAATATCAAAATGGAAATGATGGACAGGCAATCTATATGGAAATGGTATACAGGTGTACACACTGTGCTCAGGGACGAGGACATCCCTGGTCTTAATCAGCAGGTCCCCAGTGCACATCAATAAACTCCTTATCAGAGTAGCTGCTGTTTGGCTTGGAGACATTCATCAGCTTTTTGGCTGATTTTAGTCGCTCACTGGTGGGAGCAGCACAGTACAATTATCGGTGTTGTGGCTTTGCACTGAGTGACTGTGAGAGCAGTCCATGAGAACAGAACCAACAAAATAGAATCACATACACACGTGGACAAAATTGTTGGTACCCCTCAGTTAAAGAAGGAAAAACCCACAATTCTCACTGAAATCACTTGAAACTCACAAAAGTAACAATAAATAAAAATTTATTGAAAATTAAATAATCAAAAACAGCCATTACTTTTGAATTGTTGATTAACATAATTATTTAAAAAAACAAACTAATGAAACAGGCCTGGACAAAAATGACGGTACCTCTATAAAAGATTGAAAACTATTTGACCAGAGTGACATGATTAACTCAGGTGTGTCATTTAATTGACATCACAGGTGTTTCCAAACTCATAATCAGTCAGTCTGCCTATTTAAAGGGAGACAAGTAGTCACCCTGCTGTTTGGTGAAAAGGTGTGTACCACACTGAACATGGACAACAGAAAGCGAAGGAGAGAATTGTCCCAGGACATCCGAAAAAAAATTATAGACAAACATCTTAAAGGTAAAGGCTATAAGACCATCTCTAAACAGCTTGAAGTTCCTGTGACAACAGTGGCTCATATTATTCAGATGTTCAAGACCCACGGGACAGTAGCCAACCTCCCTGGACGTGGCCGCAAGAGGAAAATTGATGACAAATTGAAGAGACGGATCGTTGGAATTGTATCCAAAGAGCCCAGAGCAACCTCCAAAGAAATTAAAGGTGAACTCCAAGGCCAAGGTACATCAGTGTCAGATCGCACCATTCGTCGTTGTTTGAGCCAAAGTGGACTTCATGGGAGACGACCAAGGAGGACACCACTGCTGAAAAAAACTCATAAAAAAGCCAGACTGGAATTTGCAAAAATGCATGTTGACAAGCCACAAAGCTTCTGGGAGAATGTCCTTTGGACAGATGAGACCAAACTGGAGCTTTTTGGTAAGGCACATCAACTCTATGTTCATAGACTCAAAAACCAAGCATACGAAGAAAAGAACACTGTCCCTACGGTGAAACATGGAGGAGACTCAGTAATGTTTTGGGGCTGCTTTGCTGCATCTGGCACAGGGTGTCTTGAAAGTGTGCAAGGTACGATGAAATCTGAAGACTATCAAGGCATTCTGGAGAGAAATGTGCTGCCTAGTGTCAGAAAGCTTGGTCTCAGTCGCAGGTCATGGGTCTTCCAACAGGACAACCATCCAAAACACACAGCCAAAAACACCCAAGAATGGCTGAGAGAAAAGCGTTGGACTATTCTAAAGTGGCCTTCTATGAGCCCAGATCTGAATCCCATTGAACATATGTGGAAGGAGCTGAAACATGCCATTTGGAGAAGACACCCATCAAACCTGAGACAACTGGAGCTGTTTGCTCATGAGGAGTGGGCCAAAATACCTGTTGACAGCTGCAGAACGCTCATTGACAAATACAGAAATCGTTTAATTGCAGTGATTGCCTCAAAAGGTTGTGCAACAAAATATTAAGTTATGGGTACCATCATTTTTGTCCAGCCCTATTTCATTAGTTTGTTTTTTAAAATAATTATGTTAATCAACAATTCAAAAGTGATGGCTGATTTTGATTATTTAATTTTCAAAATTTTTTTATTTATTGTTACTTTTGTGAGTTTCGAGTGATTTCAGTGAGAATTGTGGGTTTTTCCTTCTTTAACTGAGGGGTACCAACAATTTTGTCCACGTGTGTATATGCTGTTTATTCAGTTAAATCTGATATTCAAACACTCAGCAACTATTTCACCTTTGCTAATTTGGTTAAGTGTCTCACAGCAGCAGTTGGAAAAGTTCTACACCAACACACTCTGAACATCTGAAATTAAGCCCCAAATTATTCATTTGCATGCCAGATTTATTGCCTAATATGTTTATTCATATTGAGTTTAATATATAGTGCATTAGAACACTCTAAAACATGGTCGAAATGACTAGAACCACATGAAACGGTATAAAAGCTGCATTTTCCTACAAATGTAAGGCAATTTTGAGGGTTATGAATACTTATAGACATGATATTTTTGTTAAAATGTAAAAAAAAACAACATAGAAGTAGTTTAAATGTATCATCACCTTGATCAGCACAACGTCACATATGAGTGTTTGTCACTTTTTTTTAAATGTCCTTTCCAGTCAGAAGAACCCTTCTGGTCAAAAAAAAAAATCACTGTAAACAAAATTTGGTATTTTATATGAATACTTTTGGGCTTAACTGTAGCACAAAGACCCCATACTGTTCTGTATTTAAAATATAAACCAATATAAACCTGCTTGACACAGCTTTTCAAGTTTTCATACATTATTCTGGACAAATGTCTGCAAACAAATCTGTGCACATTTTTGTTGTTGTTGTTGTTTGGAAAGTTCATGTACTGTAGATGCTCAGTAAATAGATGCTCTGACACACATTACCTATTGCTACTTTTTCTTGATTGTCCATGCCATATCTGTAAAGAAAGCAAAACAAGGCATTTAAAATCAAGAGCAAACTGCAGTCCTGAGTTCGTCATTGTCAACAAGCATCACAACACTACTGCTGGTTGATTCTGCTGGAGGCAATAAAAATAATCGTCCTTTTCACATCGGGCTTGAGGACGTATCGAAATTTATGGGGCGTATCTTCAGTCAGCAGCAGAAAGCTACTACAGCGTCTCTCCCAACAGCCGTGATTTATATTTCATATGTTACACATGTTAGCGTGCGGCTTCATGCAACAGCTTGGACCTGGAACGGTTGAATGTTTGCAGAATGAGAAGGCTCAGTGACAGATCATTTAAAGGACATTATAGGCGTTATCATGGAAGCTGTCAAAGCTGTCAGGTCAGACGTATCAGAAGGCTTTTAGAGCATGTGTGTCTGCTGCATAAACCCTGTGCATTAAGGAGGATATTAAGATACAAAATATGTTATGACGTGTTATTCTGCACGTCCACTGTGTTTAAAAAATGTTTCCGACTGTTGCCCCTGTTCTGCTTTCTCAAGTATAAAATTGACACTTTCGATAAAATAAACTGATCGACAAGTAAAGTGTTTTTCATGTCATTTGGTGCAAGTAGCCAAAATGTTTGGCAAGAAACAATATAAGCAAATGATAAAACACTCAAGTAAGATACTTTGCTAATGAAGTTAATGCTCAATTTCTTTTTTTACCTACAAATATCATGTTCATATTTATAAATGCGGCTTCTATATCATTCCATGTGGTTTTAGTAATTCCTAACACGTCCTACAGTGTTCTAATAGACTATAAATTAAAAACAGCCAAAATCTTTGCTGCTGTATTGCAGCAATATCTTTGAATTGCATATTTAAATAGTAGCACAAATAACCCAATATGAACCTTGTCTGAACAGTTCTGAGTTATGATGTGATGCATTTATCTGAAAAGCATGTGATTTTCTGTGTAAGGAAACCGTTTCTTTCAAGACAATGACTAAACAGGACTGCACAGAAACACTGACAACAAGATTCTTAATTTTTTTTTCAGTTCTTCTTACAAAAATGCAAATAAAAAATAAGAAGGGAACAATGTGATTTTGTTTATGCCAGATGTTAAAGGAAAAAAGGAGTATAAACAGGCAGCTTTAATAAAAAGCTGTGCATTGGACTCATCTGGGTTTGGTTTTAATGGATTCTTATGAACTAGATTATTATTACTGGGAACATACACAGTCAAAATGTAAAGAAAAAACTTGCAAGGAGTTGGATTTTAACATTATTTATTTACATAATAACTTATCTGTTGGTACTCAGATGGCATTGGTGAGAACATTTTTAAAACATAATATGTTTTTTAATGGCTTTTGATTGCTCTTAATGGTCTGAATATATCCTGTTTTGCCTTATTTTTTAGAATTTTATGTCATTTTATTTTGCCTTACAAATTGATTTTACAGGGCTGATCTTGTGTTGCTGTTTGCACATATTTTATGCTGTCTGCCGTAACATTTGTACAGCAGGTTGATCAACTCAGCTTATTTACAAATTTGCTACAGAAATATACAACAAAACTTGGTTTGGTTTGATTTTTGGTCCAAAAAATCAATTGAGAAGTTTGGAAATTTGTAATAGAAAAGATGCTTTATGCATGCAGTATTTGGGGACTCAAATGAGGCATTTGTGGTCTTAATCTGTAAATTAAACCACATGTAATTTTACTCATGACACTTTAATCTCCACTCTGGTGCATTGAGCTGTCTCCAAAACATCTGATAATATTAATAATGAAGCATTATAATCATATTCACAATATTTCAAACTCTACAGATAAAGTCCTGAGGGCTCTGCAGCAGAATGACCTCATTACCTTTACATTTAATCTCTAATCTTGGTTATTATGAGGGCCAGACACACATGTTGTATCTTATGATTTTCACTAGTCTCTGTTCATCAGATCTTCTAACATCTGATTTGATATTTGCATATTTTTCATATTATCTTTTATATGAAGGGAAAAAATATTTTGTATCATGAAACTGTCCCATTTCTACATATAAGGCATCATAAAATACTCCCAGTAGAGATTTATTTTCTCCGTTGTGCAGGACAGATTGTCTGGTAATATCAGAACCATAACAGCAGAATGCTGTTTAAGTTAGAAGTTTGAAAAAATATGTAGTTGCTGCCTAACGCAAATAATGGTATTCACTGAAGTTTTCACCTCCTTTCAGAGCTGCTGCTTTTTCCCAGTCACAGCTCCTCCAGTTTTTCGCTTTTTCACAATATACTCAACTGTGGAGGATGAAGGATTAAGTTTTTTGCTGATCTTACAAACAGAGTCGCCCACTTTTTTCAGAAAAATAATGCTTGACCTGTTTTTTTTCTGAGCTCACTTTACTTTTTTTTTTTTTTTTTGCTATTTTGCAGATGCTTTCAACCAACTAGCTGCAGGGAGACTTTTAGTGGCTGTATAGAGACAAAGCTCAGCCGTCAGAAAATATATTTTGTTGTCATTTATGTACATGCTCTTCCAAGGACAGCCTGATTTATTTAGAAGACTGCTGTTTAGAGTGGGACTCGATGTGTTTTATGATATATAATGGAAGCTTCCTGATAGTTTAACTTTCCAGATATCTTTTGAGGCTGCAGTAACCCCCTCCCTCCTCTTGACTTTTTGCACAAAGAATACTTTATTGCCTTCAAATAAAACTCAGCAATATTGAGCAAAAGAACAAAAAATAGAGGAGACAGAGCTCAAGAAAGAGTTCGAGAGGATTAGGCAAAGACGTGAGCTGTTGAATGAAAGAGGACAGCGAGAAAGACACTGAGGACTGTTGGGAGTCTGTTCAGTTCTGACGTGTTCAGTATGCTGCTGTGGGTACACATTGTTCCACGCTGAGTTGTTGTTTTCCCCTATGAGACCCACCGAGCTTCCTGCAACTAAACCTGCCTCCTTAACACACCGCTTTAAAAAGGTCAGAGCGGACTGAACCGCCACAGCTTCCTACAGCTGGACCAGGACTGCCGATAAGACGCAGCAACAGGTCCCTGGGGAGTTTCTGGCATTATTGAACCGGAAAGCTCAGCTGGGGAGATCAGACAGAGGAAGTGCAAGTGGGGAAGACCTCAGCTTTGGACTCTGGGTGAAACTTTGTGGCCCGGAAGGTGCCGTTTGAAATCCCCAACCAATAAAGACGTCGGTTTGTGGAGACCCAGGTTGTTATTGTCATCCCATCAGCTCCTGTGACACAACTTTTAACCCCAAAACATTAGATTTTGCCCTTCAAAGGAAGTTCAGATCATTTTATCCCACTCTGTGTGTCAATTAGTGTACTAACAACCAAATGCACTGTTGTTAAAAACAATACTGTTCCTCATTTTCTCAATCTCAGGGCTTGATAGTGCTTTGACAGACAAAGTATTTCCTGTGAGTTGCATCGATTGGCGACAGCAGGCCAGTGTGTTTGCAGCGCTCAGCTTTCCCTCCCTGAAGGCATAGTGGGCATAAAAAACACTTTGTTCTTCTCTTAAAAGCACACAAAAGCTTTCATGGTGACAACACAAGAAGCTGCAGACAGAAGTGGTCTTCCCAAATGTCCACAGACTGTTGTGGAGGCACCCAAAGCAAAATATGAGAGGGAGTCTGTTTCACCAACAGATATGTGGAGATATGCAGAGGATTCAAAGAGAGACAGGTTAGCAAGTGTTACAGTAAACAATACAACAATACACCATGCTTTAAAACATAAGTCAAACAAGTGATTTGCTTCGTCACAAGTGAATTATTTTCCCTATCTAAGTTGACAAGGTGGTAAGGAGCAATGATTACCATTTAGTCTGGCTATCTATTTAGCTGCTTGCATGCAATGTGGCAACATCTGCACATGCAAATACAAACTGCTAAAGAGTCAGGTGTTCAGTTTGCGGAACAACAGTAGTTATAAATGATTCTTGCAGAAAAACTGAAAATCTGAGATTAAAGAGTGAGCACAAGTTCTGCTGCACTGACCATTCAGACCAGTAAGTGCAACCAAAACCCACTGAAAACATGAACGCTTTGCAGTTTTTCTTCAAAACGTCAGTGGAAAAAGGAACATTTCATTAGGAGAGGAACATCTTGAAGCTTTGGAGCTGCTCCAAAAGCACAGATCTCAAAAGGTTGAGAATATTAAATGGGTTTGTTCCTGCTCTGATTTCAGATCATCTTATAGAAGGAAGATAAGTGAAAAATTTAAACCGCAAGACTCCAGGGTTTAAGGAATGGAATACTGGTACTGTACTGGTGTCGAAGATAACATTTTAAAAGAACAAAAACTTAGATTTTACGCTAACAATACACATACAGTAACATTGTAAATGTCTGGTTGACAGGACTTACAATCTGAATCTAAATCTGACAGATAGCTTCACTATCACAATAATACTATTATTCTGAAATGTTCTGGTCGTGATAATGTGCAGTGACAATATGACGGCCTTACCTGGCACGATTTCATCCGATTAAATGCACAATTATGTCTTGCATTTTATTTTATACATATTCATCCCAACTTCTTTTGGATTCATGGAAACTGTGGGACTTCATATAGAATTTAAATAACATTTCTGGTGGTCGTAACTATATTTAGCTACACAGCATTAGTTTAATGATCCTAGACAGCCACTTCTTCTTAGTCAACTCAGCATGTGGATGGACTGGACACTGTCAGTGTGTTCAGATGTTTGTCCAAATATAAAGATTTATTGTGTAAATTTGGCTTTAAATGTGCACTAATGTGAGGAGTTTTAATCAGGAGTGTGCATGAAAGAATGGACAGTTTCACCAGTAATCACAGGAGGAAATTTATTTCTATCCACACATGTGGTCTGTTTTGTTTCCATAGCAACAGGTCATTCTGCCAGAAGAAAGAAAGCATAAAAAGTGGCTTCACATCTTACAAACTTCCTCACATTCTCTGTTTTTTTGTTGTCTTCTCTTCTTTCGTTTCCAGTTAAATCTGCTCTCTCTTGTTCCCGCTCAAAAAAAAAAACAAAAAAACAACTCTGCATCTGTGCTGAGAGTCTTGGGCTGGATTTTTATCTCTAACAGCTCATCTGGAGCCCCGCTTGACTTCAGATCAGACTCCGACGACTCTTTGTTCTCTTCCGCTTGCCTCCCCTCACACTGCCTGAATAATCAAAACTCCCCGACTCCTTCCTGACTTTTAGGGACAAGCGACGAGAGGGAAAAGTTGCTTTGTAACAGCAGTGTCAGTAATGAGGACTTTGTTGTTCTTCTGACTGGAGGCTCGTCTTCAAAGCAGAACAGTTAAGGGTCATCTCTCTCCACTATGTAGCTCCTCCTAATGAGCAGAGTGGACAGAGTTGTTTGCTTTTAAATGATGTGTCAACCAATTATTTATGAACTTTTTGGAGACGGTGGAATAGAGGAATCAAACTGCTCCTTACAGGTAGAGGTCACTGTGGCAGTCCTGAGGCTCAAGAAAGAACATTTTTAACACACAAATTAGCAAATTGTAGAGATTCATGAAAGCAGCCTGTGATATCATCTGATGGTTAAAGCCTCTTGATTAAAACCCCTGAAAACTCAACTTGGTGTATCAAACTGACATATTTGGAAGCTTATTTTCTCATTGAAAGAATCATTTCTTTATCATAACATGTCAAATCGATTGAACATTTTCTGTGATAGATTCTAATACGGTAAACTGTATTCTATTAGATGCAGTACCAGCACTGTGAAACATACTAAACAACAAATCAGGACCCCACATAAGAACATATTTATGCATTTTCTGCATCAACAACTCAATGTATGTAGGTTCTCATGGCAGCATGATGCATGTAGTTTTTGCCAGTTGTGTTACTGATGTACAGGTCAACTGATTTTCTGATATAATTTACCACCAGAGCTGAAAATCTGTAGCGCTCATAGAAAATCATCAAGAAAATAATTTACGGAGGTAGAAGGCCCTTACAGCTGATTATATTCTGAAACGCTGAACACAACTGGAGCAGGTTAGCTTTACAGCATCAATTACCATGGTGATCGAGCAGGCTAAAGAGAACCACTTTTGTGACACTGAAAACTCTGATTTTATGCTCAACACAACTCACCAACCCATTAATCTTGACTTCGTAGAACGGCTGGTGGAATGACACAAGGGAAACCAACGAGGGCAGGACAAATATTCAAAAAAGGAGGGAAAACACACAAAGGGGGGCAGTAAAACCACTGGATACAGATAAGAAAAGGGAGATTTTACAAACCCATCAAGGAAAAAATTACAACCAAAGCCAAGAACCATGACAAAATGTGGCTTAAATGTGACTCTACATTGTTGTTTCCTCTGAAATATGGGGGTTTATCAAACACACCAGCTCCAACATGACTGTGTTTTAGCAGAATAATTGACATTAAAGCCATGTTTGTTTGGCTTTGGTTGCAATTTTATCCCTATTTGGTTTGTAAAATATTCCAATCCTTTTCTGTATCCAGTGATTTCACTTCTTTCCTTTGTATGTATGGCTTGTTTTGATTGTCTAATGTAGTTCTGTCTGCTGTTCTTCTCTCTTTTGTTAATATTTCACTGTTCAATCACTTTTATTGTCCAAAAATGTCCAGCTCTTAAGGCTTTATTATTTTAATTTTCCAGACTCTGTTTCAGGTTATCTGTCTCTGCCTTCTAACTTAGCTGTTAGCATAGCCTTAGCCACTGTGAGACTAGCTAGCTTTCTGGTTTGTTGCAATGGCTTCTGCTTCTTGTTCTTTTTTTTTTTCTGCTTGAGACACTTCTGAGACCACAGACAGGCTGCTTCAGACCTGAAGAAGAGTATATAATTGATTGATAATAGTTCAATAATTTGCCAATATCGACAATCAGATGTCAAATGTTGACGATGATGATTGGCCAGGTCTGTAATCTGTCTATCTCTACAGCTTAGTTTTTGGAAGCAGATCTGCAAAATACCTCACACACCATCTGCACCATAAAGAAAGTTTATGTCTGTTTCAAACTACATGGGTGTCAGGTGCAACATCTGAGTTTTATCCAGTAATGTGAATCAATAATGCGAGGCTGCCAACTTGTGACCAGACCATAGAGTGAGATTTGGTTTGTGTGTGAGGCTACGGGGGTCTGAAACACAAAAAAAAAAATCACAATTAAAACTGTTAAAAAATATTATATTTTACAGTATGTTGCACGTTCTTCCTGTTCTGACAGATGGCGAGCTGTGATTGGTCAAGAACCAGTTTGTATTCTGTTGTCTAAAATGAATGCACAATAATCACAGGGAGCGAACTCTTTTTAAGCAGCTTTAAGAGTGTAACTATTTGGTATAAATGATCAATAAAGTGACAGTAAGTCTGGACTTTATGAACTTTTCATTCCTAATGTATGAAGCTCCACTGCTGTGTCGAGACAGCAGAGTTACTGCAGGGAATCCCTTGATGTGTGACTCAGCTGAAAGGTTGTGACCCTTCTGTGGAGAAAGCACCCGTCATCCATCACTGCCAGGATTCTTTCTACAGCAGGGAATAAAATCAACTCCATCTCTTGTCTTTCTGTTTATATAAACGCTGTTCTGCCTAAATTCCAGGGAGGATTTACATACAAAAATAGTGTGCACACTCCACTTTCTCCAAAACAAAAACCAAACAACTGCACAACAGTGTAGCAGTGCCAACATTAAACTGAGTGTGCTTACTGTGCTGTCCAGTAAAGAGGGAGAGATTCAGTTTGTTTTTCTCTAAAGATGTTTGTTTATCTGCCAATAAGTGAATAATTCAGTTATAGGTGGGCAGATTTTACCTTCAGGACGCTAATTAGCCCACGCAGACACTTTCCAGCTGGTGTTGCCCTGTGGGCTTCTTGTCATCAGGAGCTGCCATGTGAAGCTTCATCATTTATTTATTTATTTTTAGAATAACTGGAGGTGTCAATGCAACTTTGTGGTAATCAAGTCATAATGCACTTTACCAAAGCTGATGTTCCATACTATAAAAACAGCACATCATGCATTTAAATGAGTAAATAAAGCATATTTACAACAGATGTCTTGTGTTAAATGTAGGTAAACACGTTAAAAATAAATTACAATAAAATAAACTTGACTTAAATAGTTAAATTAAAATGAGGTAAAATCTAATTTATTATAAACTATCATAAGGTTCCCTCTCTGTGACCATCTCTGATTTGCTTGAAACTTTTCTATCATAAACTCTGAATATTTAAAATGATGTCTGTGAAATTTTAGACTGACATGAAGTATTTTATGAGATTGTTATTTATTTTGTTGCCCATCAACCCATTTTCAGCACTTCCTTTTTTTTTTTGCACATTGGTGTTTGACGCTGTTTGAACATTGACATCTCAGGAAGTACTTAAGATCACAGGTAGTCGTGGGACATGATTTAATAAATTAACCTAATTAATTAATCGTGATTAATCACATTTTTGCCAAATAGCAACATTTGACACGGAAGAATAGACATACAGAATTTAAACAGCAAAAATCTTTGTTTCATTTCTATTTATTTGCATTTTTCATCTGTCTACTACATGTACAGAAACCTTTAAAAATGTAAGACAACTATTTGTAGAATTTAGCTTTTTTTTTTGTAAGTTACTGTATGTGCTGTAGCACTGTAAAAACTGCTAAAATATCTCCTGTAAATTTAAATATTTATGCTATCCATTTGTCACAGAAAACCCCAAAGCATATGCTCTCTTTCCTTCTCCGTTTATGTGGCTTGTTTCTGAAAATCGGACAATGCAACAGTTCTGAGGCTGAGTTTTTTTAAAAAGAGGAAAAATTCTGTGCCAAGTCGGAGTTTTTATCAGCAGTACACAAACGAAGCTCTGAAACACTGGAAGACAAAACAGAACTGTGCTGAACACGGCACAGAAATGTGGTGGGAAGCGTCTTTAATGTTTAAGCTGAATGCGCTGCGACGTAGTGAAGAGCTGTTGGTTTGTCAAACCACTTCGTAAATAATTTGTAGTGCCTCCAAAAGTTTTACACACTAACACAATTACTCTCATCACACACACATCAAAGCTGGTGTTCTGCCAGAAAGTGTGGTGATGCTGACTGTCAAAACAAAGCAGCTAATGAGAGTGGAGCGATCCCAGATCACTGGAAGATCATCTTTATGTTTTAGATATTTTCAGAACACTGGGATTTGTACTGTAGTAAACACCAGACAGAAAGAGTCAGTAGTGTGTAGCAGCATGGTGTACTTATGTATGGATACGTAGTGATACTGAGAGAGTTTTCATGGAAAACATGAAACTATCTGGGTGACCCCCAACTATTGAACAGTAGTGTACTTCACATGTGTATAAATAAAGTCAGGTGATGCTAAAGAGGTCAAGTGGGAGGTGCTGTCTGATATTTCAAGAAATGACAGATATGTAAAGTTTAGCATTTACATTTTATGAGATATACATCTTGTTCTCTACCTAAAAAATGGCACAAACAAAATTTGGTCTGACTGGACACCCTATCCAGGCAGGGTGGACTAAGACACTGTGCAGCCCGGTCGAATGAGAACAATTATCAAAAAAAAAAAAAGTTTTAAAACGTCAGTTTAGCCGATCACAACTCAAATCAAAATTCACTCAAAAATCATTAGCATCTATTCCTTAAGTTTTTATGAAGTCTTGAAGAGACAAACAATATTTTATGGCTGCTAAGATTAACAATTTAGGAGATAGAGCATCACCATACATTGTCAGAAGCCATCCAGCTTTTGCCGGCCGGTATGCCTTGGATGTGTGCGCCACTAATTAATGACCCCTCCGCTACAACAGGTAAACTGGAACTATATACAGAAAATATAAACTTCTTGACAAAAGAAACACAAAAATAACCCAAAAATAACAGAAATAAAATACACATTTTGAGAAGGTTCACCAAAAAATACATTACATTCAATTATTTAATCAGCTACATCAGCAAATGTAAACTGTACAGAGCACTAGAATTATATGGATTATATATAGGAAATAAGAAACACAATGGACTTTCAAATTAAATATAAAAAACAAGGAAAGATTTTCTCCCAAGCTGGACCCTACAAGTTGAACCCGAGCCCTTTAAATTATGTGGATATCAGCATCCACAAGCTCAGTTCTTTGTCCTTAGTGAGTGTCAGATCTACACTCAAAGTCTAAATTCAGTGGTTTCATCCAAAATGAAAAACAAGCAGAGCTTTGAGCTGTCTCTAACTTTAGAGAAGCTGTTTTTTTTAACTAATTGAATAGCAGCTTATTTCACTCCTGTGGAAATAACCCAAACTTTAATTCTGGTTTGGGATGTTTTTGCCAAGAGTGGTTCAGTAGGCGTGAAGGTGTTTTCAGGAAAACATTGCAAGTTGGAAGTCACATAACTACTGCTCTTAGTTCTGTCTGTGCTCTTTGACACAGTGTATTCACTCCTCTGGGGAAACAACATATAACTGCTCCTCTGAATAACATGTGAGGGGTTCAGTAGCCCAGTAGTTCATGTTGTAGGAGAAAATATCATAAAAGTGGCCTTTAATCTTAAGTCAGAACCAAATCTCTGCTGTAAGAACATTGCCTGTCAACAGAAAAGCTTGTACCATTAGGCAAATACCCGGCTGGTGTAATAAGGCTGCATGAAATCCAACTTCCAAACACTCATTTTGATCTCCTTTGCAAGAGCTCTGTAAGAAAAGTCCTCTCAGAGAAGCTTTCAGGTGAAAGTGTGAGACTAAAATTAAGCCTCATTTTTTATATCCACTGCATGCAGCTCATGTATTCAACAAAGCCTCTCGCACTCAACCAGCCAGTCTCTCTTCTCTCTCTCACCTTTCACCTCTGCCTCAGGTAGCTCCAATTACAGGAATGCAAAAAGCGAACAGGAGAACAGGAGCAGCATTTCTGAATGTGCTCCAATGGTATCATAGAAATGCAGTGCCAGGTTCTGCCAAGGCTCTCCAGACATCCATAGAGAGAAATGTGAGTGTGTGTTGCAAATTAATGAGCTCAGATCCAGACTGGCTGATGGACAAGCTGCCAGAAGGGTTAAAGAGCCCTTTGATTCTGCTTAATCTGCTGCTTCCTTCAGCAGCATGCTAGCTAAATTGATTATTAGAAATAGTGGAGAGCGGCTACATTTCCTCAGTGCAGATTTTCCCTCGGTCTGCTGCAGGGAGCCGCTCTGACACCTGGCTTCTCCTGACAGATTGTAGTGTTCTGAACTGTAATTGTCAGGAAGCAGCAGTTTGTAATCCGTAGACCTTAACACCGACTGTGTCCATTTACAACCGGTGTCACGGCGCAGGCAGGAGGCAGCGGCGGGACCAGCAATCATGTCTTTCTGCTTGTGTAGCAGGATGCACATCATACAAACATTTATCCTTCTGCAGAAGAAAAACGCCTTACAAAGTAGTGTATCTCAATATCCAGCGGGCTGGTCGAAAAAGTCTTTTTAACTTCTCATGTTGCAGCTGTGAAGTGCATCTTGCTGTAAGTACATCTTAAGGCCATGAGATCATTTGTAATGCTGACGTACGAACCAATTTCAGGCTGATGATTTAATCACTGCTCGTGTTATGGCATGAATTATGCAAATCATGTGCGTTTCCCAGAGGATTTACCCTGAACAAGCTCAACAGACACAAACCCTCACTGGCTCTAAAGACCGGTTTATGGTTTCTGCATGTGACGGCAAACACCATCTGCACATTTGCAAAGAAAACACAATGTCGACCTTTGGACAGCAAAAAAAAAAAAAAAAAAGCTAGTTAGCTTGTTGCGCTTTGCACGGCAGCATTGTTTTAAATATTTCATTTTGCAATTATAATTGTATTTGTCTTTGTTGTAATGCACTTTGGAACACAGGTTTTGCTTCAAAATGCACTTTATTTATATATTTTTTTAAAAAATTGACTAAAAAAATGATGTGTGGGATAGCCTAATGAGAATAAGAAACAGGAAAGCACATATGTATAATCCATAAAACAAGTACTGCATTGGAGAAAGTAGAAAGTTTACTTTATCTCCAATTTCTGGACCTTCATGAATTTAGACAAATATTCAATATATGTCGTTTCAGAAGTTATGAACTGGCTTTAAAAGAGTTCTACACTTGTACTAATAGAACTAGATACAAAAGACCACAGCAGAAAGTAGCATTGTGCATCTTTGCAAATATAAAGTTTGTGTTTCTATGATTTCAGGATCTTAGACAGAGTGTCCAAATAGCATTTTTCCAGAGTGCCAGCATCTTTCTTTTAATTGTTCCCAATGAGGCAAGTTTTTTTTTTTAATGAGATGCCCTGCTTGCACTTTTATGCCAGAAAAACCACTATGGACCCTGTTACGATCCAACCGCTCAGGTTAGCTGAGAGTAATAAAAGTAAGCATATGTAGTTGGTTTAGGTAAAGCAATTTATTGCTCAGTGACAAGTTTAACATGAAAGTAATCCAACAAGAAAAACAAGACTGGTGGACGTTTCTTAATCAAAGAACAAAATAACACCAAATGAAGGCTATTCTATTGTCCAATTTGGGGAAACTGTATCCTCAGTTCCCTGCTCTTAGCTGACAAAGTGATATCCAGAGCGGTTTTCTGCTGCTGTATCTCCAAGCTTCAATGTGTTGCACATTCAGAGATGGTCTCCTGCATACCTTTATTTAAGTTACTGTTGCCATTCTATAATCTTGAACCAGTCTGGTCATTCTCCTCTGACCTCTGGCACCAACAAAGCATTTTTGTTCACTGGATATTTTCTCTTTTTCAGACCAAAATGTGCAAACTCCAGAGATGGTTGTACACAAAAATCCCATAAGATCAGCAGTTTCTCAAATAGACCAGTCTGTCCGGCAACAAGCAACCATCCCTTGTCAAAGTCACACAAATCACCATTTTTCTCACTCTGATGCTCAGTTTGAACTCCAGCAAGTATCTTGACCATGTCTGTGTACCTAAATACGATGAGTTATGGCCATATGATTGGCTGATTAGATATTTGTGTTAATAAGCAATTGAACAGGTGTAGCTAGTAAAGTGACTGGTAAGTGTAATTGTGTTGTCAACTCCTGTCTCATAATGGTGCCTCCTTTGTGAAGCAGTTCGTGCATGCAGTCGGTTACTTGAATAAGACATTCAATGAAGTATAGCAGTTCCCTCGTTTTTGGACTCCTTCCATTTTCTGAAAGGTCAGAACTGTCAGGACGATTTCCTATAGTTCAACAAAACAAATTTATGCAGATTCATTTAATTTTAGAGCAGTCTGATAGCTAAATGGTTCGTACTACATGGACGTGAATTCTGTCAACAGATAAAGAGTCACTTTGCCTTGCAAGTACATCCAATGATTGATGCAGTTCATTATTTTCACCACAAAACTTGACACTTTACATGCTGAAGTAGCAGCTTTATTAATACTTCAATGTCCCGTGATGAGCAGATTTTGCTCGGTGTTCATTGTTGTTAGTATCGGCCGATACAGGTTTTGCATGACTGTATGATACTGTTGTATTCTGAACAGCAAATGTGTATCACAGTTCTGAATAGTTTGATGTAAGTGAAGTTTGGAAAGTTCTTCCTCATTGGTAACCCAGCCGATGCCCTCCTTAGTTCACCCCTGCAAATCACAAAACTTTTGAGAATGTATCAAGTGTCTGTGTACCCAGTGTGGTGTATCAACTGCCTCTAAATACTCTGCGGCACAGAGCCCCAACAGAAACCTTTCTCCCTCTGTCTGACTGGCTGTGCTGTGGGCTGAATGGCTGATGTATCTGGGTTTCACCTTTGATGACAGCGAGGCAGCTGGAGGCAGCCGAGCCCGAGGGTTAACGTCGTAGAGCTCCCACACAAAGATCCACTTTTTCCCCGGGGGCACCACAAATGTTTGCCTCACAAATTAAGAATTCATTTAAAAGTCTTGGCGAAAAAAACCCTCTTAGAACCAATTACCATTGTTGTCTGAGATACAGTCTCTGGAGGCGGCAGGATGAAGAGGAGGGGCTGCAGGCTCTATGGTTTTCTATTTTTGGATCCTTAAAACGTCCCCTCAGACAGGTATTTCTGCGGAGCCTTGGGTAGAATCCTTTTCTTCCAACAATCTGTTTTCATGTTTTCTTCCATTTTGTCCTCTCAGCTGCTCTCCTCCCCCTCAGCTGTTATGTTGAATAATAACTATCTGCCTTCTCTACCAAGGTGCATCATTACCTGACATTTAAGCATTTAGATGGTGTTTAGTGTGACTTAAACTGAATGAGCAACAAACCAGTGTGAAACCTTTAGAGTTTTAGGTTGTTCTTTGTAATCATGAACATCCTGCTGCCTTTTCAGTGCAGTCTCATACCACAATGTGTAATAGCTACACTAGTCCCAAGCACAAAAACATTTTAATTTCACAATAAAGGCTGCAAGATTGTGAGATACCTATGTTTTTGTCCTTTTCTTGTCAGTGTAAAGGAACATTCATCACAGGACTTTCACCCAGAACAGTAGCATTCAAGTCCCTCGTGTCCTGTTGTTTGTGGCATTTCTACTCACTTATGTTTTTAGTTGCTACAAAACTTCTCTGGTAAGTTTAGGCCCCAGAAATACTTGAGTATTTTTTGAATAAGATCATAGTTTGGATGAAAATACTCTTGTGCAAATTCTTTCAGTTGCTGTCTATTTTCGTTTTCTTTTGCTGTTTTTCAGTTGTTTTTATAAGCTACTTATTCTCATTTTTGTCATTGTTTTTAGTCATTTCTTAAACCTATGTTACAAATTCATCTTTCAAATGCTTTTCAGTCACATTTTGATTCTGTTCACATCAAAACTACTTGGTTTGCTGTGTACTTGGTTAGATTTTGGTTAAAGTCACGGTTTGGGTTAATGGACACTACACTTATGTAAGCACTTTAAAGTTGCTGTTTACTTGAATTTTCTGTTGCTGTTACTTTTGTAGCTACTTATTATTTTCATTTTTTGTCCACTGTTTTCAGTTTCATTTTTGTCTGCCGTTTGCCATGGTTTAGACTAAAAAACTAATTCCTGAAGTTTAAGTTGAGTTTAACTGCTTGTTACCTCTAGAAAAAGATCATGGTATAGTTAAAAACACACCTGTGCAAATGCTTTTCAGCTGCTGTCCTTTTCAGTTCCTTTTCATTCTTTGCTCTCTTAACAAGCTGTTTCTTTTCATTTTCAGTCACTGTTGCTTTTTACTTTGCTGTATTTCAGGCACCAAAATAATTTGTAGTTTTGGAAAAGATCATGACTTGGGATCATGACTTTGTGTGGCAAAATGTATCTTTTTAAATGTTTTTTAACTGTTATCTGTCATTTCGGGTTGCTTTTTGCTTTAAAAGTACTTCCTTTATTGTTTATTTACTTATTTTTGCAGAAAATCATGGTTTGGCTAAAAGTATATAAATGGACATGCTTTTCTGTCATTGTTTATTTACATTTTCACTTGCTGTTTTCTTTTAGTCACTGTCAACATCGTCTCACAGTTTACAGCCTTTATTTTGAAAATTTGGCACTGTGGACCAATGTAGCTATGAGATTTTTTTTTTTTATGAGACCTGTCTGGCCTTTCAAAGTTTTTGATCTTTAAGAACTATTTCTGAAACTTTTTGTTAGTAAAAGCGATATTGGATATGTCAATTTTAGTTTAGTTAGTTTAGTTTTTGCCTTCATTTCAAAATTCACCTTCCTATTAAATGATATACATCAGATAAATATTTTTAATTATGAACAGCTGATAAAAAATTCTGTTTTTACATAAGAGAAAAACAACTGAGAGAAAAACCTGCTTAGTCCTTGGTTTGCTGACAAGACTCCTAATTAGTGTCATTCTAGCCATTTAATTCAAAGTAAAGTTATAAAAATGAAACTTTTTTATAAGATGAGACATTCATGGAGATCAGGGGTCGAAAATGCTACAAAAGACATGAAAGTATTGTAGAAGAAGCTTTGTTGTTATCCGTCTCGAGCTTTTCATGTGTTCATCCTCAAGAATTCACAAAGCCTTTTAGAACAATACGTGTAAAGGGTAACAACTGCTGAAGTATAGTGCCATTAGAGCGCCTCCATCTTTACATTCAAGCTCCCATCTGCAGGGTCAGTACCTCCCTCCCTGGTGACGTAAACAATAGCGCACGTTGTACGAAGTATTCCTTCAGTAGTGTCTCCAGAGCAGAAAAGCCTGCGCTCCTCACACCTTTCCTCGGAGTATCCAGGCGCTGTCAGCAGCAGCAGCTACCACAGGGGGAATAAAAGATGAAAATGATTCATGCGATGTTATGTTGTGCTCCTCGGTAAATCAGCCCGAACAAGTAAACAAATTTATGTTTCTAACACAACATAGCTTGTGACAAGTGAAGGGAAAAATATGAGTGAAGGCTTTTATTTTATCCTCTTTGTCCTTCAGGAGTGCAGAAGAGGGCTGATTTATGGCTCTGCTGTTGGTCTTGGTGAGGCCATTTGTTGATGTACTGCATGAATGTGTGTGTGTGTGTGTTGCAGCTACTGTACCAGACAGCAGGACTAACACCGCTCTGTTCTGGCCATTCAAGCCAAACAGCCAGTCTCAGCAGTGATTGATGGGAGGTCAGAGTTGTGCACAAATCAAACCTGAAGGGGTGAAAACACACATGAACAACAAAACCCCGGATTATCCGTGTTGTACGTCTCCGTCCACAATAACAACCAGATTACTTCCCCACACTCCCATTTCCCCTCCTCTGTTATTCCATCACACCATCTCTGGTGCTGCTGAAGGCTCCGGAGGCTGCTCTTGTCTCCATCAAACTCCCCGTCAGATTTAAATCTGCTGTAAATGACCTGCCATCAGCATTCAACCCCTGCATGTGGAGAAAGGGAAGTACCGTTCACTCCTATATTTCCATTTAATGCTCCCATAGTCTCATAGTTTCCCCAGCGTGGTGCTAGAGATGCTGATGTTCACTGCCCCCCACTGACTCAGCCTGGAATCACACCATGCAGCTGCCTGTTTGAGCACACAAAGGCTTTGCAATATGATTGATACAAATAGCGTGCATGTGCTGGATTCATTTGTGTAGAGCATGAAGCAGAATGTATCAGAGCACAATATTGTATACAATGTATTGTCTGTGCACCCTTACAAATTGCAAAAACGATCCGTCCCCTCGGGAGTAAATCAACTTGACAACCTTGTTAACATGCCCATGTGGTGTTTTTGAGTTGCTATCAGGTACAAAGTAAGCAGCTGACAACAGAACTGAGCACTTCCGCCTTTAAAATGACAGAATGACATATGCAGCTTCCAGGATTTGATCTGCTGCTAACCTAAGGATCCAAATCGGTCATCACAGTCGCAGCATGGAGCTCTCTGTGTCATTCTTCTTCTTCAGAATCAACATTTATGCCTGAATTAACCAAATATTACAACTTGAAATTGTGCAGGACAGAGTAGTTTTGCAGTGTTTGAGCAGAGATGTGGGTGAACTGGTGTGCTTTAGGGGCAGCCAGGAACTAAGAAAGAATCTAAAACTTCAGAGACCTGCACATTTTAGAGGGCGCAACAAAGTAAAGTTACATCTAACAGTGTGTAGATTTACAGTCATTCAAGTCATGATTTTCCTAGACAGGGAAGAAACTTTCAAAAGGAGGGAAAACACACAAAGGGAGGAAGTAAAATCACTAGAAATACACCAGAAGGGGATGTTTTCCGAACAAAAAAAAGGGTGAAAAATAAATCTAAAAGCGGCTACCATGATTAAAATTAGTCTAATGTAACTCTTGGAGCTTCAGTAGAAAGTAACTGGACATTTCTTTTAAGTTCTTAAAATTATCCAAGAACCTTAAAGAGAAATCCAATTGCTTTCTCTAAATACTTTTTTCTGTGTGTTTCTAGTGATTTTGCTTCCTCCCTTTATGTATTTTCCATCCTTTTTTTAATTCTCTGCCTTGTCCCCATTAGTTTTACCTGTCACTTGTCACTTATTTGGTCAATATAATCTTCTCTTTACCTGCCAGGGTGTTGCACTATGAAGCAAGATTAATGGGTCAGTTGAGCCTAAGTCTAGATTTGTTAATGTCACAGAGGAGGCTCTCTTTCAACCTGCTAGATTACTATGATAGCTGCACGACTAACCTACTCCAGAGGAGGTTCTTTTCAGAGTTTTGAATCTAAATCTGTTGTCAGAAGAAGTCTCGGTTTTGCAAGCTCTTTTTCTGGCAATTTTCTCTTATCAATACAGATTTCCGTTGAGGTAATACATTATATCTGCAAACCAGCAGAGCTGTATGTTGGTGTAGCCACTGAATGAAGCCATGTACTTACAGTAGCTATATGCAATGCAACCTACATTCAATTGGTGATGTTTTTATGTTTGGTTTTTGTTGTCTTCCAAGACCATTTTCCACTGCTGGTCCTGGTGATTTTGCTTCCTCCCTTTGTGCATTTTCCATCCTTTTTTAATTCTCTGCCCTGTCCTCAGTGGTTTCACCTGTCTTTTGTCACTTATTTGGTCAATATAATCTTCTCTTTCCCTGCCAGAGTGTTGGACTATGAAGCAAGATTAATGAGTTGAACCTAAATCCAGATTTGTTAATGTCACAGAGGTGGCTCTCTCTTTTAGCCTGCTAGATTACTATGGTAGCTAACCTACTCAAGAGGAGGTTCTGTTCTGAGTTTTGAATCTAAATCTGTTGTCAGAAGTAGTCTCCCTTTCGCAAGCTCTTTTTCTGACAATTATCTCTGGTCAATACAGATTTCCGTTAAGGTAATACATTATATCTGCAAACCAGCAGAGCTGTATGTTAGGATAGATTCTGAAAGAAGCTAAGCGATTGTTTTATGTACTGCCACCTACATTCAGTTGGTGATGCAGAAAATGCATAAATATGTTCTTATGTTTGGTTCTTGCTGTCTTCCGAGACCATTTTCCGCTGCTGGTCCTGCAGCTAATAGAACACAGATTAGAAAATTGATTAGTCTGCTGGTATTTAGCACAGAGAATATTCAGTCAATGCTATTAATTTCACCAGCTGTTTTCTATGTCTCCTTCTTTATGGGAAAGTACCAGACCTAAATGTACTTCTTTAGCATCAAAAAATTAAATTTAAAATGTACCAGCTCTATTGTGCAGCTGCTTTGTTAGAAAGAAACAACTGCTTTTTTAAAAAAAAACTAACTCAATGATTAAAAATCTTCTACCAGCATATTTTTCTTGCATTAGTAGCAATGCTTTATACCATAGTATTTTTTTTATGTTCTTCATGAAACAGCCTGTTCTTTCTTCAAGAAAGAACAGGCTGTTTGCCAAAGCACACAATTGGTCCATTTTGTTCAGAAGAAGAATTGCTTGATGCATTAAATGACTTCTTTTATGTGAACATGCTTAGTTTGATGAAGAAAACCTGGTTGACAAAGTTAACCTCCATCTGATACCTGTTTTCTGTGATTTAGGTTTTCTTTGAATCTGTTTCAAAGAAAACCTACATATGTCAAACTTGGAACACCCCTCTGTTTACAGCCCAGTCTCCACAAAATGACATCCCAATGGGAGACGCCAGCGTGTCGTCATTTGCTATGGTCACGTGGTACAAGACTGCTACTGGTTGGCAAGAACCGGCAGTAACATAACGGCTTGCTACGAGAACGGTATCGGGTTTGAAACAAATACGTAAAGTTATCGCTTTTCATGAATGAAATTGCACATGTATTTACCACAATGGTAATAGCATGTGTAGTTGTTGGTTGTACGAAGCGTTTTGAGAAGGGATCAGGCTTGAAATTTCACCGAATACTGATTTCAGGAGAGAGAAGGTGGCGGTGGCTTCAGCCATCAACAGGAAAAATTGTACCCCAGTAAGCAGCAGAGATCGTGTTTGTGGCTCCCACTTTTCTTCAGGTAAACTATTCAACAGTTTAGGATGTTTAGTATGTCCAACTTTGAGCTTATTTACCGAAAGATATTGATTTAGTGTCGCATCCTTCGTGTGAAGCGATCTCTACACTTTCGGTTTGGTTCAGTGTTGTCATGTGTTACCGATCGCTTTTTAGGCGATGAAAGTATACTAAAGTCAAATGAAGCATATTCAATAACATCTCCTTAAGCCAGCAGCCTCATATTTGTAACCATATTTGTTTCTGTATGCGTCTAGTGATCGTTTTTTAGAATTGTCCTATTTTCGATCACTAATGCTGTGGGTCTGTTACTGTTACATAAAAGCCATACTGCAGACAAAAAATACAGCAACTTCTTGACGTTTCTTTGACATCTTGTTGAAGATTAACAGAAGATATATTATTTTTAATTCATAATTATATATTTTTGGGTGGGTGAACAGCGGTGTCAATCAATTAAAAATAAATGTCGGTGAAGGAAATGTCCGGCCACAATGAAGGATCGTCAACCCACTCAGTCTTCAAATTGTAGAGATCTGGCAAGGTTTTACTGTTTCCCTGATATCTCAGCTTACTCACGTATATTTGTCGGGCCTCAGGTGATAAGGATTGAGCATAATCAGACAATTTCACGGAAGGATAGTTCGCATTGTTATCATCAGCCATTGTTCCTCTGGTTCCTCTTGCCAACCAGCGCGGTAATCACGTGACTTCGTGACGTCACTGTTTGTAAACACTGGCGTCTCCCATACAACTAAATTGCATTCTCATTTATGTTTTGAGGGAAGCATAATTCCACTAGGATTACATTTGTATATGGCGCATCACAAGTTTATTCAGTGTATCTTTACTATGTATTTTATTGCTTTACCATTGTTTCTGTTCAGCCAAATATATCATATATTACATTAAGTGAGACATATCACCCTGACATGATAAATCGATGCTGAAAACAAACAGCTGTGGTATAAACATTCCCACAGTGTTGTACAGTGTCACATTATAACAAAGGAAGGATGTTCTCAGTGCAATATTCAGAATATTCAGTCACAATGGTCCGACAGCGTTTTTAGAATGTTTTACAAACCATTATCTTACTTTTCAGCTGAACATTCTGGCAGCTAAAATCTGAAATCATTACTAGAATTTCCACAGAATGTTTTGAGAACTAAAAAAGGCTCACTGAAGGCTGATTGGATGATTGGTGTGAGAGGAAAGAAGGAAAAAATTTACTTCGGATACGCAAATCTGTTTTTCTCTAATCTTTGAGTTTTGCTGAGATGTTGGATAATTGGCACATTTACTGAAATGTGAGAAATTCAGGAAGAAAAATCACTTTTTGGTGGAGCTGTTAGCTACTCAGACATCTGAAACCTGAGCTGACTACACATAGTTTTTTTGGAAGAAGCCAAAAAGATTGGAAAACTTAACTAGCAACTCGGTGTTGTATGTTAAAAACTTGGTATTTTATCCATTGTATTAAAACTGCATCTTAAAGAAGCTGTCAGATAAACATAGTGGATTAGAAAATGAAATGTTTCCCTTTGAAATGTAGAGGAGTGGAAGGAGAAAGTAGCGGAGCGTCGGACTACTCAAGTACAATACCAATAACTCAACGCTGCATTTTAACACAGTAACTGAGTAAATGTACTTAGTTTCTGTGACTGGATACAGCAACCGTTTTACTGAAAAAAATGGCTCATTTGGTGTAAAAACTGCCAAAAAGATTACAGTCACATCGCAGCACATCCTCACACACAAGTTTTTAGAATTTAAAAGAAGAAGCTGGAACTAATGAATTATGTTTATTAAGACCTTAATAATAAATTAACAAATAATCCATGAACAAATCCAGCAATAATCAAAGCTGTATATGAAGTAAACAAGTGCTTTGTTTTTTATTATGCTCAAACACACAATAGTTGAATAGATGTACTTAGTTATGCTGAAAAATGGCTCATGTGGTCTAAAAATTGTTAGAAAATGACCAGTCACATAGTCGGAAATCCTCACAATTAAGAAACCAAAACCAGAGAATTATGTTTATTAAGACTTTAATGATAAATTAACATGTAATCTAATTTTAAAGATCAGTAATCAATGGACACATCCAGTAAAAAATCAAAGCTGTGTATGTGCAAAAACTTTATTCATGTCAAAATTTTTTTCCCTCAGGTGCAGTACTTGAATAAATGTACTCTGTTACTTTCCACATATAGATTTTGATAAATGTATAAAAGTCTTATTTCAATTTGCTGCTATATGATTTCCAGTGTTGCAACAGATGTAGTATTTGCAAACTCCTCATTAACCGAGGCGGCGTTAGACTTGCAGCATTATTTTATACCCTGTGGCAAAGGAGTCAAGTGTGTGTGTTTGTGCAAGAGAGAAAGTGTGTGTGTGTGTGAGAGAGAGATAAGCAAGGTCGTAATTAGCAGTTCTAGTAATTAGACTAAAGGTCAGTGTTAACAAGACAGAGTACCTAATTTCTCATTTGATAGGAATCTACACACCAACCACAGTCTGCCACACACACTGTGGTACTCATATGTACACAAAAAAAAAAAAAAGAAGCAGTGAGGCAACATTTCCATTCTGGAGGTGATCTGAACTCGCTTGCGACATTTTGCTCCTTTAAGCCCCCCTCTCCATCTCTTCAGCCACTGCATCTCATTAATGCTGATAGCCAATTAACACAAGCAAGAATTACTAACCTTTCCCATTTCTCCTGCACACCGCTAATGACCCCGGTGTGCTCTTCTACTTATCTTTATCCTCCGATCCGCAGACGCCGGTGAGTTTTTCTCTCTCCGCCCGGAGCTAAAGTTAATGCGGCAGCACTCATGAGGAAGGAGATGAATATAGTTGTGCTTGTGTTTATTGTCTTAAAGGGCAGCGCCACCTACGAGGGGCTTCGGTGGAGATTATATCTGGAGGTGAACTGCTCACCCGTGACAACTTACTGCCAGATCACTTTTTTATACCTCTCATTTTTTATGTAGATGGCGTCTCTGCAGCAACGCTCATCTGAGGTTGAACAGGTTGAGGCCGAGCTCCGCACTGTGCACAAAGAGAGCGTTAAAAGAAAGTCAAGTGTATCTGTGTTCTGGAAGTTTTTCAAGGCCTGACATAAATGATTAACACGCCGCCATTTGACGCAGCTCTGACACATTTCTCGACCCCCCCACCTTCCAGAGGAGATGGAGGAGATTCAGACGTTGAAGCCTCGCAGCTGCAATCCATCACTCCCTCAATTAACATTTGATTAGACTTGATGGTGGTCTGTATCGGCATTTCATTAGCAGCAGAGTCACTGCAGCACTATGGCAGTACGTTAATGGCCTGACTCGGCTGGAGAATCACTGTCACACACCACAAATTAGAAGGCAGAGCTAGCAGCTAGCCTGCGACTCTAATGAAGACGTCCTCCCCTTCTTGTTTTATAACGTTGGTCTCAAGTGGACAGAACTTTTACTTTACCGCCTGGAAAAAGTAAAGTGGGAGTAAAACTTTGGTACTGTCTAACCTGTAATGACAGCTACAAGTCACAGGTTAAGCATCTTCTTAGCTGCTAAATGCTAATCTATTTTCACCAGTTTCTAACACTGTTTGTGTGTCATTCACTCTTTCACTACCCCCTATAAATCATGGATTCAGTATAGTAAAATTGGACACTTTTAACCCGTTCCACCAAAAATGCAACCGCTCCATTTGTTTGAAAGTTGGAACAGTAACTGTGGAGGCCACCTTGTATTAGTACGACTAAAATAAATGCAACATTTGTTGTGCTTCATTTCTGTTGCATCCAGTTTAGTAGGTTTGCAGCTGAGAAGTTTCAAAGCAGACATCAGTGTTTTCTGACAAATTTTTATGAAACAGATGTTAAAAAAAAAAGAGAGAGAGAGAAAAGAAAATCTCCACATTTGCTAGAGTTTAGTATTCATCACTCAGGTCCAGTATTAAAGATAAAGAGATCTTTCGTATTTCAAAATTCTACTCAGAGGAGTCTCTGATGTATGAAGCCCAAGGTTGTTCAGTTTTCATCACACGGTTGTGCAGCTGTTACTGATTGAATTTCTGAATGTTTTTTGTCAGAAGAAGTTCTTTACAAAATGGCCCAGAGCTCAAGAGGTTAGAAAATTATTGTTCATTTCATTGCTAATGGCGTCATCCTATTTTTCTTTACTTCTATAAAATGTGGCAGATTGAATTATACTACAAGGATGTTATAAAAAGATTTGTAAATTTTATACTCTTTTGAATAGCAATGGGAGTTTTTGTGGGAACTAAACAGCATAGGGCATAAATCTCACACTCAAATGTCTGCAGATTGTCCTGCAATGTTAGCATACTATGTGTTTTTAGTGCGACTGCAGGGGGTCCTTGGTTTACGATGTCCTCTACCTATGGCGTTCTGTTGCTGCCTGCATTGACACTGGTTATGGGCCGAGCCTCAGTTTAACGTACGGCGTTACTTGGAACTAGTTGGCGAGCGTCACACGGTGAGCGGAGTGGACGAATATGCCGGGACGTAGCGCCATAAGACGGTTTTGCTTACATTTGCTGGTTGTACACCACCTTGGATTGTGCTACATTCGCTAACTTTTTACTATTCATTATGGCTCCCAAGCATAAGTCAGACTCTTCTGGTCGCAGTGCTTTGAAGAAAAGGAAAGCTGTTTCTATAGAAGTGAAATTAGATGTAATAAAACACTGACAAACATTGGTCAAGTTGTAAAAACAATGCAACATATTGTAGCCATATCGTGATGCATGTAACGGCTGCGTTTACATTTTCGCCAGAGATCTGACTTACGATGAAAATCAACTTGCGTACGGAACTCCGACCTAAGTTGAGGACCCCCTATATAGTTATATAGTTTGTCAGTATGCTTCCATCCAATTAAATTGTCATTGGCTGGACAGTCTCTGGTGTTATGTTTACAAAGGGGAAAGCACTAGCAGACAGCTTTCCAGGATTAGTCCATTATTTTTGACAGCAAGGAGAACTAATTGACACCCTGCCAAACAGTGAAGAGATACAAAATACCTCAAAACAAATATCTAGAGCCACAAAGCATAAAGACACACAAAATGACTAGAAAGAAACTCAAAAACAAATGTGATGCTAGATTAATAAAAAACAGATGCTACGTCAATGCAAAGTTTAAAAAAAAACACACATTTTCGATACATCAAAGGACCAACGCTGGATCCAAAATGGCTGCAAAGCAAAGTAAAACAACCACAAAGGAGATGATAACTGAACACAAAAAGAAGCAAAATGAACACTCTTTCTGGTTATTGAAATAACCAAAGCAAAGAGACAAAATTACACAGCAAAATTACCAAAAGCCACAAAATGTCAACAATAACAGGCAAACAACCATAAAGCCACAAAACAACCAGAAAGAGAAGAGGCAAAAAGCTCAAAACTAGATGCAAAACAGCTGCATAGCAAAGTACAACAACCATAAAGAGACACGAAATTAACACACGAAGATGAAAAACCAATTCAAATGGAGACAGAAGAACAGCAAGGAGACACAAAATTACACCAAGAGTCTTAAAGTGGCGACAATGACAGGAAAAGAACTACAAAGACAAGAGAATAGGAGAAATAGAAGATGCAAAATTACAAATACCAGGAGCAAAATTCACAAATGATGCAAAACAGATACAAAACAATAGCAACGAGAGAAAATTCAGCAAAAAATACTACCAAGAACCACAAGACAGCAACAAAGAGAGGCAAACAACTACAAAACAGCATGCAAAAAGACCACAACTAGATGCAAAATGTCTGCAAAGAAACCTAAAACAAGCATAAAGACACTGAACCTTAGAATAAAGCAATGCAAATAAATGCAAAATGATCGCAGACACAGAAAATGACCAGGAAATGATTAAAATTGGGTAAAGGAGAAACACCACACTCTGAAAATGCAACAGAAAGCATCACTGTGAGAGCACTGAGCCTGAGCCAGAATGGCAAAGATGTGGGCTGTAGAAGACAAAAAGGAAGAGCTGAAGGATGCCAAAAGAAGCTGTGTAGAGCTGCCGAGTCATGTAATAACCCTCAGTGGGCTCCTTCACATTATTTCTGATTTCATCTGATGCTGTTTTAAAAAAAATATTGATTATCGCTGCTTTACCAAAATAAACGGCCTTTTGTTTTATGAGGAAAAGACGATAAACATCTATCAGTCGGCGGATCGTTTACATAGCCGTCATCTCTCCATTTGCCACTTCATCTGAAACACGCCGAGTGTGAAAAGGCTCGTAATTGCCAAATGCGAGCTACAGTATAAGACTGTAGATTATCAGGCCTGTACAATCAATGATAACAACGTTTCTCTGTCAGATTCTGTGGAAAACAAGAAGCAGCTGTGAATAATAAGATGCAATCTGAACAACGAAAAATGAAGACATCTGGATGGAAGGGTGCGGATGAAATAATGGATGGATGCAGGAAGCGAAGGCAGGTGTGGAT
The DNA here is from genome assembly GCF_021347895.1 of Acanthochromis polyacanthus. Taxonomy (NCBI): domain Eukaryota; kingdom Metazoa; phylum Chordata; class Actinopteri; family Pomacentridae; genus Acanthochromis; species Acanthochromis polyacanthus. The sequence goes on from NC_067128.1 coordinate 7,508,590, forward strand.
CTGACCTTTACTCTCTGCACCTGCAGGCGAGGATATTACCCAGCAGGCCAGAGAATCAATACAGATACATGACTCGGCTGCAATCAATACCCGCCTTAATATAGTCCATGCTAAATATTGGCTTTTTAATGAGATACCAGTGGCCGTTTTTCACCTCACTCCTCCAGTTAAAGTGTCTATCATGTTCCATTTAACTCCCACTCCAGCCTCAGACGCCTTTGAACTCCAAGGGCAGCTGCAAGTATCGAAGACAGCATTTCAGACCGTTTGTTGGCATTTAAAGGGTGTGAGGTGTTTCAGTCTGCGGTGTCTAAGACTGGTAGCAATTCTCTGTGTGGCACTGTTAATACCAAACTCCCTCAGGGCCATACTCACCTGATGTGAAGTAAAACAATCACAAGGAGAGAAATCCAAGGAAAAATATGTGCAAAATGAACAAAAAGGGCGCAAAACAAAAAAGAGAAGACATGAAAAGACCACTAGCAGATGCAAATTGGCTGCAATGGGAAAGTAGTTGTTACAGCCTCTGGTGGCCGTGTCTGCATGGCTCCTGGAGAGGGGGATTGACTACACCTGGCTGAAGACTGACCTCCAGGTTACACCTCCAGACCTCTTCCCAGTCCTGGTCCTCCCCGCCTTCTGATATGTCGGATTGGTCCACCACCATGACTCCTCCTCCCTGAAGACCCCAGCAACCACCACACAGGAGCAGATAACTGCAGCCAAGACTTTCAGTCAGAGTGGCTGGTATTCGTGACCGTCCGCCCTGGTGCCTCTGTGTATTGTTTGTATTCCTGTGTGGTCCTTCAGTCCATAAGTTACTTGTAGTGATTCCTACAGACAATTTCGAGCTTCTGTTGGCGGCATCTAATTTGGCATGGAGCCTCCAGTGTCAGTGGAGACTGAGGCTCCAGTTAGCAGTCCACCAATTTAGTGAAGAAGTTGTTTTAGGATTTTGAGACTTCGTGAACTTTGTGTTCAGTATATGTGTCCAGAGACACCGGTTTGCTTTGGTTTGTTCTGTATTTGCTACTTGTGGTGGGTGTTGCTATTGTATTCATGTTTGGCTAGGGAGTTAGTTTTTTTGTATTTCTTTAAATAGTTTCATGAACTCCGTTAGCCTTCGTTTTTATAAATTCTGTTCTCTGCTTTGGCACCATCCACCAGTCTTGTGTTCTTTACACCTTGTTGTTCAATTTGCTGCTGAGCAATAAATTAATTTACCTGAACCAATAACAACTGGTTGTTTCTGTTGCATCCAGCTGACCCTAGAGGTTAGAACGTAACAAAAATAAACATGAATAAATGCAAAAGGACCACATGTACAAAACCAATGCAAATATATACAAAAACAGGAAGCCAAGTAAAATTACTCAAAACTAATGCTAAGAGTCAGAAAACTGCAACACTCTGTGGTGTCTAAGACTGTTAGTATTCTTTATGCAACAATATGAAAACCAAACTCCCTCTGGGCTGCATGTGCTAAAGGGCTGCAGTCATTTAAACCCCTGAATATTATGACTCTCAGTGCTTCTTGATGGCATCCAAAGATGTTTTATCCACAACTCAAAGATATTCAGCTTACAACCACAAGCTTTATTTACATAGGGACCTCATGTGGTTTAGAAATGTAGCAATACCTCTCACATTTGTATTTTTTGCAGCACATTCACACATTAGCAGTGAGTTCTGTGTTTTACTCAAATTCACTGACATTATCTGCCAATAATGACACCAATTGTAGCAACTGTTGAGCCTTTTAAAGTGTCTCCGTGCTGTGTAGAGAAATAAACCTATTGGATTTGCACCAGAAAAGCTTCAAATGTTCATTTAGCGTTGCAAACACAAAGAAAAGGTGCAGAGAAGAGAGGAGAAGACCTTAAATTACAGAGACGCCAATTCACACACGATTAATATTACAACAGAATGTCTGTTTGGTGAAATAGGTTGGGTAAAAATATGAACATTTTACACAGGAACAAAGTAACAGACAGCCTCTGCAATAATTACAAATTACTAGATGTCCCCAGGTAATACTAGTCCTGTGCAAACTGGGCTGTACAGGAGCAAAGGAACCAGAAAATATTCATGTTTAATAAGCCGGAAACAGACAATTTTCACATTTTTTCTTCTCTAAAAAATTCTCAAATGAACCAATTATCATTCAAATGAATCAATTTTTCTAAATACTTGAGAATTAATGTCATAGTTGGCAGCTAATCAATGTAAAAGTGTGTAAACAACCCTGTTCTCTCATCAGTGTGATAAAATTTGTGCTTGTAGATCAAGTGAAAGTGACTAAGTACATTTACTGAAGCGTTGTACTTAAACTTTAAGGTACTTTTACTTTATTCAAATCTTTCCTCATTTATTTGACAGCTTTATTTACTTTACAAATTCTGATTATTCTTTCTAAAACATGAAGATGATCTAAAATATCTAACAGTTTAGAGGAGGGATGTCATGATCAAGTGTTTTTTTGGTCCTCATCCAATCAGAGTAATTCGATGTTTACAATCCAACAATACCAAGTCCAAATCCGAATTATTTTCCTAGAATACCTAAAAGAATATATTGTTGGTTAGCTGTAGTATCTGGTTACACCACTAGGTGTTTATTACTATCTCAACCAGAGGAGGCGGACAGTTTTGTGTTGGCAAACAGAGAACATTGTTGGTGTTTTGCTCGTAAAGTGACACCATGACAAAGTCTTCTGTGGCGCTAAATGACTTCATGTCAGAGCTTGTCAGTGCTTTAGCTGAAAATAACAATGATAGAGTTCTTACATCCCTACAACGAAAGTAATATGAGGTTTTCCATTTACATCATCTGTCCTTTGGCTTAAAGCAGCATGTTATTTTCAGTATAAATGAATTGATTACGAATTGATAGTGCTGCGTGTCTCATGAAAATTATTTATGAGACAATGAAAATCCACTTTATATTGGGTTTAGGTTAATGCTGATACCAATCAGTTAAAAACTGCCTTGATTGGCCTCAATCCTGATCTTTGTATCATCAAGTTTAGACAAGTTCAGCTGTAAACAGAACAGAAAATTTGCCACTCCTTTGAAAATAGTTTGGAATAGGGAAAGTTATTAAAATAACAGTACTTATATTTCAAGTCAATACTAAATTTCTGAAAACATGACACCACTTATTTTCTATCTTACTGAAAGTATCACAGCTGTTAGAGGTAGCCAAGTGGAAATTATGATTGCACCAGAGTGGCATTGAAAAGTGCAGGTGGAGCAACAGGACCACTGAAGGTGGTGGAGAAAAACACCTTAAAAGGTGTATGTAATGATTATACTGTTTGAGACAGACAAACATCCGTAACTATACATAGAATTAAAGCTAAAAGCATTTCAGTTGCTATGTCATATTGACGTGTCCTCACAATCTGGAAATATTACTGTTTGTGAACTAGAAAATAATCAAGTTTATCAAGTGTGATAGAGTCTTGCATAGCAGTACTTTCCAGGACTACATTCTAAATTGTTGTTTTTCACATAAAAGAGATCCATTGGTTATTTTCTACGTTGATATTAAAATTCAGTGGTACTGCTACAAACTACCAAATTTCTGGTATAACATCCCTAATTGAGAAAACTGAAGGAAATTCTCACTATTTTCAGATTTTTTAAAAATAATTTAAACAATCAATTAATACAATAATCCTTAACAAAATAATCATTAGTTGTAGTTAGCAGTCCAAAGAAGCAGGTAAATGCATGAATAACAATAATCTAATGGTATAATATCTAACAGTATAGAGTCACAGGGGATTGTTTTCTACTTGAAGAACTTTTACTTTTGATACTTCAAGAGCATTTTCAGCAAATTGCTTAGAAACATTTTCTCACATTGTCAATGCAGGACTGAACAGAGCACCCTTGCAGTGTTGCATTAGTGCTTTTACTTGAGTAAATGATTAAATTCCACAGAAAATGAATATATTACAGATGTCCAAGTGGTCTTTTCTTTCTTTCTGCTGTCACTAGCTGTGATTTCAACATTTTAAAGTCATGAGAGTTGTACTTTCTTGAATGTATGTGATATCAGCTGCTCTGGAAGCTGCATGTTGTCCGAGAAAGTGGAAATCTTCTACCAACAGCTCCCTCATGTGGTGAACATAGTCTCTGCTCCTCTCCTATAATCTACATGTTTCCTCATATGTATTCAGCAGTATAAAGTTTTTCCTTTTTCTTGCATGTTGCTGCTGAAACTAAAGCTCCGCATACTGTCAGTCTCAGAAATTGGATCACTATTGCAACATTTGTCCAGATCGCTGAAGATTATTCAACCCAAAATGTCACATTTGCATTCTTTTGGAGAGTAAAACTCCCCTGCAGCTCCCTGCTAAGATACATCCTTTTACCTCCAGGCGAGACATCCGAGGGGATAAGGCCTCGGCAAAACCTTAGTCGATAAATCTTCTGTAGGCTGTGAAGTGAACTAAAATCACTCATCTGCATCAGAAGTGAAGCAGACCTGATGCGACTACGAATTAAGGTCTTTATTTCTATTCAAAATGCGTCTGCTGATTCGCTCCAGTCCTGCTTCCACAAGGGCTTTTCCTCATCATCTCAGACACAATAGATCCAACAACACTGTCCAGAATCTCAAGAATCGCAGATCAGGTTTCTCCAGACAGATCTGCTCTTTTCATTCCTGGGTGGAAAAGGGAGTCCTTGAGAGGACTTACCTCATTCTTCCTGGTACCTCCTGCCCTCCTGGCATGACCTGGATAAGGTCTGATTGCGCTGCCCTGCCCTGGGAAAGGGGAAGCCATTAACAGTCCCGTGAGAAGGACACATTCAAATAGGAAACCATGCAGAATAAACACAGAGGGAGCGCACCGTCGCGTTCCCATGACCCAGAGTGACTGTGAGTGTGAGTGTGTGGGCATGTGCTTAGTGTCAGCCAGATAACCAGGGGTGTTGAACCGGCCAACTCCCTGCAGCAGTTTAGACTACAGGTGGCACCTCCCAACACACAGCCTGGAGGACGTTTGGGTTTTTGGAAGTGAAGGTCACCGCAGCTCCGCAGCAGAGGGGTCACTGGGAAATGCTGCCAGTTTTAGAAGCTTGAGGCCATTTTGAAAACCTGCTCCGAAAGACAGAACTTCAGTTAGCAACAGCTGCAAAACTGTGCAGCCAGAAATGTGTCTTTGAAGCTTACCGGCAACTGGATTGGATTTGCTTTCACGTGAAAGTATTCTAAAATATGAACAAAAACAGGCATGTTTTGCGATTTTTGTACCGTGAATATGCACTACTATAAATTAGCCAGTGTACTTAAGTTTAAATCCTGCATTAAAATACTACTTAAGTAAAAGTACAGAGTTGCAAAATGTAGTTAAAGCTTATTGGCAAATTTAAGGCCCCTAGATTAGCTTTGTTGGTACATGAAAATATTCTGAGATTTGAGCAAAAACAGGCATGGGTTGTCATTTTTGCACTGAGAATTGGCATCACGGCTTGTGTACTCCATTATAAGTTGAAGTCCTGCATGTAAAATCTCACTTAAGTAAAAGTACATAGCAGTAAAAAGAAGTTCAAGTATTGGAGTAATAGTCTGTGTTTGGTCTCTTTGACTGATGTATTAACAGATTGTTAATAGTGAAGCATCAGTGTGTCAGCAGAAAGTTTCTGTTGGAGCTGCTGCAGGTTTGAGCTACTTTATGTCTAATTTTATACCCAGAGACAGAAGATAAATGTCCTACAACACTAACAAACATTACAAGTTCTAAAGATGCTTTCAGGAAAATGTTTAAATCTAGTTTTCAAAGAGCATATTACGAATATTTATCATCTCAAATAGTGTTAAAGCCATGTTAAAAGTTAACTTCAGACAAAATGTTGTAGCTGCAGCATTCAGAGGATGTTTGGAGGATGTTGTCAGGGACACAGGAAGAACGATCTCAAACCGGCACTCAAGAAATGTTTTAAAGATATTATCAAGGCCTCAGATGACAGAATGTTTTGTATAAATGTACCTGTGATGCAATGTAATAAAAGCAGAGCATTTTGCCTCCAGTATTTCAAGGATGTTTGGAGACTCATTATAGAGCGTTCTTCTATCAAATTTTCCCACAATGTTGCATGATAACAAAGGAAGGATGTTCTCACTGCAACGTTCAGAAAAGTTTTTAGGGCATGAAGGTCCAACAACAATATCGCCAAACATTTTGAGAACGTACTTTGAGAATGTTATCCTGTCTGAAACTGAACAAAAAATTTCTCAGAATGCTTTCAGAGCCAAACAAATCTGCCTAAGGGTTTGTCAGAGGACTTATGTGAGAGGAAAGAAGAAAAAACTAAGTTTTGATGTTCAAATCTGTTTTCAGGTTTTCTCAAATCTTCAATGTTTGCTGAGATGTTGGATCAGTGCAACATTTATTGAAATGTGAGAAGCTTGGAGAGAAAAATCCTTATTTGGTGGAGCTTTTAGCAACTCATAGAGATCTGAAATGTGAGCTGAAAACGGATTGTTGAAAGAAAAGTTGCAAGTTTTAATGTGAAAATCATATTTTCTTTATTTTTTTTAAAAAAAAAAGCTTATATTTTCATCAGTCATGTCAAATCTTTACCTTAAATCAGCTGTCAGATAAATGTAGTGGAGTAGAAAATGCAATATTTCCCCCTTAAAAATAGGATATATATGAAAGTACTCGGGTAAATAACAAGTACCTTGATGCTGTACTTAAGTACGAGTAAATGTACTTTTGCTTTCCACCACTGCAGACCGCACTGTCTCTCTGAAAAATGGCCTATTTGGTCAAAAAACATTTAGAAAGTTTCTATATTAAAGAGACTGAAACCAGATAATTCTATTTATTTAACACTTAAATGATAAATTATCTAATGTTTTTTTTTAAAGAGCAATTATTCAAGTCACAAATGCAGCAAAAATCTAAACTGTGCATGTGTTAAGTTTTTTTCTGCTCAGACTCAAATCATTTTTCTCATTTCTGTCATTCTGTCATTTTCCTGGGTTTTGCATTTCATCAAATCCGTTCCCAGTTCCAGATGTGAAATTAAATGAAGCTTCCTGTGAGCCACTGAGAGGCAGTAGAGCTCCAGTGTTCGTCACACGCCACCCGAACACTCGCCTGGAGCCAAGAAAATCACAAACACACTCAATATTCTTTGATATACTGCAGACGAAACCATATTTAATCAATTCAGCCTAAATAAACCACATCATACCAACAGAGCTGATATATCACGGCAGTATCCCAGTTCTATAGTCACAGTACATAAAATGAAACATTTCTATCAAAAGAAAAACACTGACTTTGTCCAAATCTGACACTCGTGCTCTGATTTACGGCCATACCTCGGAACAATAACAGGTTGCTATTCATTATTCCACCAAGATTTACTATGTGAACAATTTCAGCCTGACGAGCTCAAGTGCGGTGATTTCACTTGGTGATGAGCCAGAGGCGCCCAGCCCGAGGCTGCCAGCAGCATTTCATCTCGTTCCCGCCGCTCTTTTTTGCGGTGAGATCAGGTCACATCCTCAGCCAGGCGACCTGAATGTTGTATATATTATGTATACATAAGTAAATGTGCGCTTTGACACAAGTGTTGGAGGAGAGTGTGGAGACCTCAGGGTTGGGGGGGGGGGTTGGTCAAGGAGGCTTTGATTGCACGATAATGAAGGTGGAGAGCTGTGAAAAGAAGGGTGGGTTTGCTTTATGCAGAAGACGAGACACAACCTAAGATAGAATTTCATTAAAATATGATTTTTTGTGTTGATACACAGTTAATAAAGTATGCAGGAGAAATGGCTTCATTTGATTGCCTGCCACAAAGCCCAGTGATGGAAATAATAATATTCTTATCTTCACAGGCCTGACGCTCATACATGTGCACACCCTTATTCCTGCCTGCTTACATGTGTGTCCTCTTTATATGTGAGTGTGCATGTATTGTGTGTATATATCAAGGGGGATGGGGGTTGTCACTGACAGCATGGTGCAGATTAAAAAAAGAGTGGGGGGAGAGTGTGCAAAGGAGTAATGACAAGAAAAGAGGGAGTCGAGGGTTCCCAAGGCAACCTGCTGCTCCCTGGCCCCTGCGAGCTGGCGTGGGGGGCCCTGTCTCATCTTGTGTTGTGCCTGAGCACCTGCATACTGTTTGCACAGGCAACAGTGATTATTTTGATGATCTCTTGGCTTGCTAGAAGCCCACATCTCCACTGATCCGACCACCTCCTCTCTAGATGTCATCCATTTATTCAGCTGGAAGTGTGCTGAAGAGATGCCATGTATGCAAAGACAAAAAAAGAAAGAAAAGAAAGACCTAGCCAGCAGTGGAGCAACAGTCAAAGCAGACCTCGGATCCACACGGTTGCGACATGTTCAGCCTCGAGCGATGGATCCCTGATGACATGTTGCAGCCTAATTTCTACACTTTCATCAAAGTGGGGGAATCTCAGTGGGAACCTTGCTGGATGGGTTTGAGTCGATGAGGATAAAAAAGCATCGGCGGTTCACAGTATGAAACAGGGCAGACATCAAACTCTGCAGCATGAAACCCTCACTTTCCTGTGATTCTGTGTGCGATCTGATCTGAAATGGATTCTATTCTTTAGCCAGTACTCCTGAACTATTGTGTCCATAACCTACCATTACAGTATAAGAATTACATTAAAGATGGTTGCATTTGAAGAAGAATAGATTTGCGTTTAGAAGAAGAATAGATTTGCTAGAATTGCTTAAATGAAGAGCAGATAACAGTTATTTAGATTCCTTAAGATTTAAACCTACATTGTGAAAACTGTGGTGAGACCAGCCATGTTGTTTGGTCTGGAGACAGTGTCCCTGAGGAAAAGACAGGAGGCAGAGCTAGAGCTAGCAGAACTGAAGATGCTGAGGTTCTCTTTGGGAGTGACCAGGATGGATAGGATCAGGAATGAGTACATCAGAGGGACAGCACATGTTAGAGGCTTTGGAGATAAAGTCAGAGAGGCCAGACTGAGATGGTTCGGACATGTCCAGAGGAGAGAGAGTGAATATATTGGTAGAAGGATGCTGAGTTTCCCACTGCCAGGCAGGAGGCCTAGAGGAAGACCAAAGAGGAGGTTTATGGATGTGGTTAAAGAGGACATGAAAGTAGTTGATGTGAGAGAAGAGGATGCAGCAGACAGGGTTAGATGGAGGCAATTGATTCGCTGTGGCGACCCCTGAAGGGAAAAGCCGAAAGGAAAAGAAGAAGAAGAAGATTGTGAAACTCTTGTCTCCCCCTTCTGGCAATGTGAGTAATTACACAAACACAATGGCTTCCATTTTTATGATACGCTGCCTATTGCTTTCTTTTTAGACTGTAATCCTTCCTCTACATGCAGTTCGTTTTCTATCTGGAGTTTAATCCACTCGACAAAATAGAACAAAATACTCTACTACTGTTACCTCAGTAAGATGTCGCTATATTGCACTACTGCCAGCCTACATAGGTTGATTTTTATATATTCTATTTATTTGATTATCTTATTAATGTATGGCACTAATACAAAGGTGGGAGAGAAACATATTTTCCGTCCCTCTGTATGTCCTGCCTATATAGAGAAATCATCTATTCTGTTCTATTTTCTACATGCCTGGTTTATAAGATAAATATCAGGTGCTGCACTGGGATGCTTTTATATTTGTAGCTCCACTGGATTAAAATGGAGGCTTTTCTTTTTATTTCCATGGTTTATCATATTGTTGGAGCTCCACTGATGATGTTGCCCCCCCCCCCCCCCCCCCCCCCCCCCCCCCCCCCCGTCACCCATGCACACACTTACCTCAGAGAGAACACGCTCAGAGTAGATTGAACTGACTCTGATCAGGTGCTCAGGAACCAAAAACTCAGGGTTAAAATCAGAGTTGTTCACCATGGCAACTGATGCTGCACAGCTAGCCTGTTCTGGAGTAGGATCTGCTCAGAGTTTAGGAGAGAGGTCTCCCTTTCACCACTTTTTGCTCTTCTTGTTCAGACCAAATTCTGTCTGAGCGAAGATTCTCAGCTGAGTTTTCTTCTGTAAAACTGTTGATCTGTACGTTAGTAATCCCACCGAACAAAGCCGTGCAGTTACAGCATCGCAAACTGTTGCCACAGGAACCTACATGCATTCAGTTGCAGAAAATGCATGAAGATATTTGTATTTTTGGTCCTGATTTGTTGCTGAGTCCATTTTCCATTGCTGGTACTGCAGCTAATAGAACACAGATTAGAAAACTGAGTAGTCTGTTTATGTTTATCAAAGAGAATATTTAATCTATCACATTAAATTCCCTTTGATTTGGCCAAAACTTAAACACATTTCCACATCTCTCATTGTGGGACGCCGTCAGACCTAAATGCGCTTGTTGAGTATCATGTTTAAGAGAACGAAATCAGCTTCAGGAGCTCTAATTTGCAGCTGTCGTGTTAGAAATAAGTGACTTCATTGAGAGTCACTGAGGGGTAAAATTAATACATTAACTTACAAGATGAACATTTTCCTACCAGCATTCCTCTCTTGCATCATTTGTAGTAAGTGCTGCTCTTTACTGTAACACATGTTTATGTTCTTCATAGCTCTCAATTATAACAACCTGTTCCTCTTTAATGAAATGGGCAGCATATAATTGGTTAATTTTGTGCCAAAGAAGAGTCAAACGATGCGTGAAACATCTAATTTTATGGGATCATGCACGGAGAAAAGCTGGTTCACAAAGAAAGTTGATGACCAACATCTGAAAATCCATTATCTCTGATTGAGGTTTTAGGTTTTGTTTAGCTAGGTAGCAGAAAGAAAGCCTGGATATGTCAAACTTGCTTCTCCCTTTATCTGATTATTGAACTTCCTGCTATATCTGGATATTGATAGTGTTAAAACCCATCAGACTCAATTCAAAATGTAAAGCTGGAGGCCATAGAAGCAAAACAAATGACTGAAAACAATGTACAGAGCTGAGAGTTGATGGTTTTATCACTACAAATGACTCCTTAACTGTACTCTTAGTGAGCTGATCCATTGTTTCTATACAACTAATGTTTAATCCTCTTTGATTCAAATTTATTAGATGCATCGGCCCGTTCAGAACAGTTCGTATGTGTGACAACAACAACCTGCCATGTATGCGCACACACATACACACTTCACCCCTTCTGAAGACCCCTGCATTTCCTGTTAGTCCCAATAATGCAGGAACAAGCAGTTCTACTTCCTGGTTCTCAGGCTGGCGAGGAAGGAACCGCAGTCTGGTCACACGGTGCTCGCTGCTTCCCCCGTTTACCTCCACCCCGCCCTCCCTCCATTCTCCACACTTCTCTTTCATTCAGTTTTTTCTGCCCCTCTTTCTCGCCGTGCTCACTTGTGTCGTTTACTTTTTTGTCTTCCTCACCTTTGTCTCCTTTTACCTCCCACACGGATTCGCACGGTGGAAAGAAAAACAGCCACCTCTTGCAGGAGAAGGCACACAAACACAAACAAACACGCTGGTGGCAGGATGTTCCCCAGATCGAAGGATATTTTCACATGTCACTGACATGGTTTAGAGGAGTCACAAACACCCACGTCTATATTTACAGGCTGTGTTTATGTCCTGTTGTGGAAGTGGGACATGGAAGTTGTATTTAAAAAGACAGCTATCCCGAGCGAGGACAGGACAAGAGCCATCGATGGCGAGACGTAATTAGAGGGGAAAGAGATCGAGAGAGGGAAAATAATAGTCATTTTCAGTGTTGCAGTTGCAGTGGAGTGCAGGGAAAGTGATCTCTCCTCCTAAAAACGGCCTCTCAACACCCCAAAACTCTTCTATGAATCATTCATCGGGGGCCTCCAGAGCACCATATGGGAACTTGCTGATGCAGTTCCAGAACAAGTGTCGACAAAGTAGTGCACTGTGCGGTTATGTGTCCCCGCAGACGTGTTATAGCATCCCTGGCTGTGAGCGCCGTGCTCTTTGCTCGTGCTCCCCGTGGCGTGTCCCATTAGCGGTCTGTAGCAGGCCGCAACTCATCCCCGGCACAAGCCAAAATACTGCATTATTAACCAGTCTTCGCTTGTTTACCGTATGTGATCAACCCTCAAAGCAGCCAGTATGATATGACCACACACACACATGTTCACCTCAGTGCATTCATTCTGCACACATACACACACTTTATTTACTCTCTGCTATAATGCCCTCCGGTCCGAAGCCCTATGGGAAAAAAATTGGTGCTCTGGTTACGGGCAACAATGGTGGCATTTAATATGGGTCACGGTTACTAGGCAACCCCAAGCCGAGTGGACTGGTGTTGGATTACTGATTGTTTCATAATTAATTACGGATTATGAATAATTGATTGAGAAGTGTTGGGTAATTTACAGTCGTGTGTAAATGGGAGCTACTCCACTGCCTTACCCTCAGCGTCTGTGCGTGTGCGTGTGTGTGTCCACATGCAAATTATATGAATTTATGCATGCAGCGATCATCTCGAGTGGTGCAAGGAGTAAAAGGAAAATGTGCAGTTTTAAAGGTCTTCTCCCATAGTACATTAATTTTAATGCGGAAATTATGAAGACATTTTTTTCATTGAAAATACTGAATTCTGCAGCGGTGCTAAGTGACCCAGGTCAAGGAGGAAATTCACCAAGTTTGCTTCTGTTTTTCTGCATTTTTTTTCCCCTCCCTTGGGATACAAAGTTATAACTGGAAACCGCTGCTTTGGTGCCAGTGAGAGGGGGTTTAGAGAAGAGTGCATGTGAGCAGATATATAGAGAGAGGGAGTTAGAAAAAGAGAGGCAAAAGAAGAGAGGAGGATGTAGGTGAGAGGTAGATAAGCGGTGCGTAGGAGTCTGAGTGGGCCGAAGAGAGAGAGAGAGGGAGGGAGGGATGGAGCTGAAAGCAGATCTGGACAAAGGACCAGCCAGCAGAGAAAACTGCCCTGCATTCCTCATTTTGAGCTGAATTTAAATGCAAGATTAGCCTTTGAAAACACGCACATATCTACATTTTAATATCTCAAAACTGGGGCCATAAATTACTTTAACATGTTGCAGATGTGAATGATTTAGGGCATGAAAATTTGAATGATTTCTGTCATGATATAAGTGATTAACATTGCATAATTTGCAGTAGGATGCTGTTCTGGAGGCGGCCAGTAGGGGTCAATGACCATCAGAAAGTCTGGTTAAAATGTAGCCACTGTGGTGCTGAGGGTGAAGGATCACTGCCATAGATAGATAGATGGATAGACAGAGTAAGGGTTGAGAGCTCAGTGCAGAAACATTAAAGAGAACAAGAAGACGCACTAATCTGCAATTGTATGATTTTTCAACTCGGCAATCCTCGAGCGCTACACTCCGTTACTATGGAAACACAGAGATATGTCAAAAAAATGTTTTGACATGGGCATTATGGGTAAAGAGAACAGCATGAGGCTCACAAAGCTGCTTGAAACTTGCATATCAGTGGTCTGCATCCTCACAACTCCACATTTATCTGCAGGTTTAACCTTTAAAACGTTGTTAGATGCAATAAAATGCATTATTAGAAGGCAATTTTCTTAAAAGTTACATGTACTGTTAACAAGGTTTGGACACGGCAGCTGTGATATCACCGGCTCAGCTGCTATCGGCATTCATGTCGTGCCGGTTATGCTTTCACTGCTACTGAAACAACATAACACAGCACATGGAGTTCAGAGGGGGTCTGAGAGGTTAAACAAACCAATAGAAATACAGGAAGGAGGGAAATAAAGAAGAGGGGTGGAGGAAGTAACGGAAAGAAATGGACACCAGTATGTGTGGTATGAGCGGGAGGATACATAAAAGGAGGGAAGGGGAAAAAAAAGAGTGGCGGGCGGCTGAAAGGACATAAAGGAGGGAGGTGAAAGGAGAGGTAGATTACCGAGGGATCATTTTCCTCCTTTGACCCCCACCATCACGCCTTCAGGTCCCCACAAACAAAAACCCTAAATAACAGACAGCCTCCCTGTTGTTGAGATACTTTCAACATCCATAGGAGAAGAAAAAGAGGGCTGTGCACCTCAGAAACTGTTACCTATCAGGTGTCATTATTAAGGTGTTTGCAAGGGTTTCTGAGAGTGAGACTGAGGAGAGATTCAACAGACAAGCTGATGAAAACACAATTACGCTTTTCAAAATGCAAAGTGGGGCCGATTCCAACATAGATGGACAATGACTGAGACAGATTTAGCTACAGGAATCAGAAAATGTGCAGAAAATATGGTCTGTAAGACAACAATACCAGCACAAACACGTAGACAAAAGTAAAAGTGAGAAAAGCTTTATGTAAGTGGACCGTTTTTAGCCCCATTTTTCAACATCAGAGCTACAAAGAGCTGCAGAGACACAAAAAAATAGCAATAAGTATTGAATGATAAGAACAAATCAAGAAGAGGAAACGCCAATAAGCAATAATAAGTAAGATTTGAAACACTTAGCAGATTTTGCTGTTTTAACCCTTGGAGTCCTGACCTGGGAGGACCTGGGAACAGCCGCTCACTGATAGACTGTATGACGGAGCCTAGTCGGATAATGTATTTAAAAGTGAGAAGACTCATGAATTCACTCCTAATTTGGACAAGAAACCAGAGTAAAGTAAGGCAGCACTGGATCATATGGAACCGCTGACAGTAGATAAAGATGGATGAACCCTTCATGACGTCATATATAGGTTTCATGATGAGCATTTTTGAATTGAAGCCTAATGTGGTGGATAAATCTGGGCAGTGCCAGCTAATCCAAAAATGAATAATGAGGTGGAGTGTAAGTGGAGCTATGGCAGCTCCCATCTATCACTCAAAATAAATGCAACCCTAGTTTTACTTTAAGCCTTAATACAATTTAAACGGGTGAATTATATGAAAATTCACCGCTTGTAGAGTTGTCATGAACTGAGAAATTAGCTATAGAAACCAAAACTGTTATTTGTATCAGACTGTAAACATGTTTATTTCTGTTGTAAAGTTGTACATCTTAACATGAATGTTTATGAGGATCTGCTCACTTTTAGAGGCAGCCCTCAAGTGGACATTTTCTGCTTGAATGCTGTGAATTTTTAGCTAGGAATTTTGTGTGAGGAAAGAAAACATTTTTAGCAGCAAAGAAAGTAATTCAACTTTAGAAACAAAACTGGGCTCATAAACAGAGGAGATCGTGCAAAGTACAAATGTATCTGGGGCTCTGTGTGCAGCTCGGCGGGTATTTGTGGTGAGAAGCAGTTGCGGAGAAGCAAAATATGTTGAGCTGCAGGTGACAGACTATGTATATTTACCAAGCGGTAGTAAAGCTGCCAAGGGTCAAAGTACAGACATAAAGTAGTGTGACAGCAGCACAGATAAACTGCAGGCCTCACTGTTCTGCTACTGTGTGTGTTTGTTTATCAGCGAGGATTTGAATCTGGGCTAATGGGCTACTGGAAAGTATACAGCAAGGACAGCAAATCCGTCTTCGTGATTGTTGTTCCAGATGCAAACATTATGTAACATGTCCATTAGGTAACAATCAAGGTGCGAGCTTTAGAGATGCAAACGTTAGAGTTGCTGTGTTTATCCGTAACGGAGAGCTTTGCTAAGTGTATGTGTGTGCGACGCCGACATCCTGCCTCCTCCATGCTCCTCCATGCTCCTCTGCTTTTACAACCTATTAATTACAGTGCCGCTATCTCAGAGCCTGTGGCTATCAGTCCATCAGCCCACTTTATCTCTCTTCGGACCAATAACCTCTCTTTCGATTTGTCTCCCTCAGACTCCAGCGAGATTGCCTTTTCTTTCATTTCGGTGCTGTTGTGTTTTCACTCTTTCACACAGTCAAATTTACCCGTAGAGTCTCTGGGAACCCTGCAGGCGGGGCTTTTCATAAAGGAGCTCAGCAGCAGTTTGCAATCTTTTTTTTTTTTTATTTTTGCTTCTTTGCTTTCTCACAAAGGTTGAGAGATATCCACTACAGGTTTACTGGCAAAGTCAGGAAGGATATACCTGAATAAACATGCACTGTGTGGACGTGTGTGTGAGTGTGTGCACATACAAAAGCTCTGCGAGAAAAAAAAAGCAGTTGACCTCTGCTCATATGTGTGCAGGCATACAGCATGAAAGGTCCCACACATGCACACAATAACGTGCAATACGACCGGTGTCTGTTTGGGTGAGTGTGTGCCCTTGAGTGTTGCGTGTGTGTGTGTGTGTGTGTGTGTGTGTAGGACAGGTTGTAATTTACAGAGGGAACATGGAGGCTCACACAGGGCCAGGACCCGGGGGAGCCATCAGGCTGAACTGGCTGTTCCCGGGACGTGCCCTGGGAAGAGACCCGATGTCACTGGGATAAAAACAACACACACGCCCTGTCAAACAGCAGGGGAGGATGGATGGACGGAGAGAGAGGACGGGGGGGGGGGGGGGGGGGGGGGGGGGGGGGGGGTGGCGATAAAAGTGGACGGAAAAAGGAGAATAATGACCGATGGAGTTAAATGGACAAAGTGAGATATGAAATGACTGACAAAAAAGAAAGAAGGAAACTAGACAAGGAGTGATAGGAAGGGAAGGGAAAAGACAAATAAAAAGAAAAAGTGAAGAGTGTGCAACCTGCGCTCACCTGGAAATGACCTGGCAGCCAGAGGAAGGGATTCTGATACTGTAATGTTTCATAACAATATGTTGAACTGCTGCTGGGCTGCACAGTGAACCAACAGATAAAAGCTGAATCCAGCGACAGAGGCATCATTTGGAAATAAACGAATCAGTGCAATTCTGACATAGGGCTGGCCGATATAGCAGTAAATATTTTTCATAATAAATGCTTAATTTCAGTCAGTGCAGATCATTTTTTAACAATTTAACAATATATTTTGAAATGATCCACGTAGGCCTATTTGACAGGGTACACAGGTAATTTTAATGTTAACACAACTGCAAAAAGCATACAAAGAAATCTATAAATGAAGATAAAAGAATGAACTAATCATGATTAAATTTTATAAATAATATATAAAATGTGGTAAAGCACTGAGGCTGATGGCCTACCTATTTAACACTGGAACAACCTAATCTGCTTAAGTTCACAAACTTAAAACCCGTGTTCATCACTACAGTTATTCAGTACACAACGGCCATAAATTTAAAACTTAATTAAACTACAACTTTGATTGAAGAGGTAATTACACTAATTATATGTCGTTTGTTGGTTGAGCATAATTTCTTTATTGAAGTTGATGCAAATGTTCTTGAATTATTTAATTTCTTAAAAATTACCATCTAAAGAAAAAGTCGGAAAAGCAAAAAAAAAAAAAAAATACTGAAGAAAGTCTAACTGTAGCAACTTAATTGTTTAAATGTTTGTCAATTTGAAGAACTTGTGATCATAATTACTGTGACTAAATATGCAACATAAAAAATCCTTTTAAAATGTGGAAAAACTACTTGGAATGACTTAACCTTTACGAGTAATCATCTTGAACTTGTATTTATGCTACCAATCATCAAGTAAAAGGTATTTAAATGTTACCACATGAAGAAAAATGGGGAGAAGCTAAAAACTACTGAAGAAAATCTAATTGGAGCTACATATTTGTTTAAATGTTTACCAGCTTGATTACTGTAATTATGTAAGTAATGCACAAAACTTCTCTTTTCAAAACTAGCTGGAACAACTTAATGTTTATAAGTAACAGACTTAAAAGCTTGTTCTTCTAATTCAGTGTAGTCTGTTGGTTGAACATAATTTCATTTGAAGTTGTCATAACACAAAAAGACTGCTATAAACTGTCGCTAAAGATTTTTTTTGTTGAGCCCAAACATTATTTTATGGAGTGTATTCTGTTTATGATCCAGCTTAGTTTTGTTCTTGCGACCCAGACTTTGTGTTTTCATTACGTACTTTCATGGGAGTTTGCGTCTGACGCGTTTAAGTGAAACTATCAGACATTTTTTATTGCTGTAATATAACACTGCCCAGGGCTACTCTCACAAGCCCATGTTGGATTTGCGTGTCTTTTATCAACAGTTCATTCCTCTCACATTCCAAGTAATTCTACGTGGTGTGAAGTACCAGCAGCAGAAGCAGCAGCAGTCCTGAAAGTATAAAACGCAGACTTTGGAGACAGCTGAACTGGATAACACAACGGCTTAGGATGAGTTTACGTCCTGTCACTC
Source organism: Acanthochromis polyacanthus (assembly GCF_021347895.1). NCBI lineage: Eukaryota > Metazoa > Chordata > Actinopteri > Pomacentridae > Acanthochromis > Acanthochromis polyacanthus. The sequence goes on from NC_067128.1 coordinate 7,526,730, forward strand.
TCACATGTCTGTCTTTATCACCGATGAGCTCCAGTTGGGCGAAAGGGGGAATAAAATACTCTGAGTTGTAGTTAAAGGCTGGGGAGTTTGGGATACAGTTTGAAGCCTCAAACATGCGTGAAGCAATTTTAAAAGTTATGCCTTTCTGCTCTGTATGAGTCTATGCCCCCCACTGCACCCAAATTACACAGACTTCCTAATGGATATCCTCCTGTCTCTGCTCTCTGATCTTGTAGTGCTCCTCTGAGATGCATGAAGCCTTGTTTGTCTGCGTGTGTGTGTCCGTGCGTTTGCTGCATTACTATACTGTATGAACGCGCTGTAATTGGATAGGACTTTTACACGAGCATCCCCGGGGCTGTTCATTACAGGCTGCTCTGTGTGACCTGGCGACCTGCTTATTCCAACTGTTATTTGACCCTTTGCTGTGGTCTGTTGAGAAAACCACATCATGTAGCCTGCAGGTCAAATAAAACACGCACATTAAAGGCATAATTAAACATTCAGAATTTTCAGCTAACCCCCTTTTTTTAAAACGATATCTGAGTTTTAGAAGGCCATCCATCAGACGTGATGTTGATGTTCTGGGACTGCTGCGCTACTAAATCTCAGCCGTTGAGGAAAAAACACAGATTCTGTGTGTCTGAGTTTGCGGTTAGTTCCAGGAAGACCGATCAAAGCTCCTTCCTTTTCTCAGGGATCAAACGACGAAGGGGATATTTACTGCTTTGTTTGGGGCATCATCAGATCCAGAAGGGAAACCAGAGAAGCTTTAGTGACCCACAGAAAGGTGTGACAACAACAGGAACCCCTAAAAGCATCGGATTCGTGATTTAAGACGTGCAAAACAACCCGCGTTAAAATGTCGAACCGACACAAAATGTTTTCGAGTATATTTCTGACACACATACCTCAGAAGCGACTAGACTCATAATTTGATTAGGCTTATGAGCAGTTAGATAGCTCTGAATTAACAAGAAAATCATAATTTCTTTTGTCTTTCTGTTTTCTGCAACATAATTCAGTGTTTTAGGCAAAGGTAGAAGAAGCACTCAAATCATGTGTTTAGGTAAAAGTACAAATATCACAGTGTAGAAATACGAGGACAAGTCATGCATTTGAATTTATACATACACAAGAAAGTATAATATTTCCCCTTGAAAGGTAGAGGAGTCGATGTATAACAGATCAGAAAATAGAGCTGCTGAAGTAATCTTTAAGTATTTCAGAAATGAGTAAATTAACTTAGTTACTTTCCACCGCTGGCAGTGGGAGTCTATCACAGGTACACTTACAGATAAATGAGCTGTTTTTTTTCTTCTTTTGCTTGATCTCCCATCTTATTTGCGGTCGACTAAACACTCGCTATAAAACTAAATCAAGAAAAGGTGCAATAAACCAGCAATATCTGGTTTATGATGTATAAGAGCATATGGGCAGTAAAAATTTAATGGAGGATTATCTGACAAAACATTGAGGTCTGTCTATTATGAGAAGCAGAGAGCAGCAGAAGCAGCTGTTTTATGACCTGTCTGTACACTTAAAGCACACCTGTGTGTTTTTCCAGGTAACAATTAAAGCCTCGAGCGACTGCAGTTGGTCGGATTGTACCATTTTATAATGTTACAGATAGAGCCGCGGCAGGTGTTTGATTATATTTGCATCGCTGGTCTTTATTTGAGCGAATGAGCGACAGCGGCAAACAATAAAATACTGATTTCAGACACAGAAAGGTTTTACAGCTGTGTTTTATCTGCATCCCTGTGTCTCTAAATGTCAGATGAAGGCCTGAGTAATAATCTGTCATGTTTTAAAACAGTATATATGGAGATAAATAATTGCATAGTGGGAGCTTAAAATTGCATCTGTGCACATAGGGAAGATGATTTTACTGCTTGCTAAATGTGGGCTTATTCAGAAGCTTCTTGCACACATGTGAAATTTAACATTGATAAACTACCAACACTAAACTTCGGTCTGTTTGCACGAAATTAAAAAGCGGATAACACATAAAAAGTCAGATAAAAACATACAATATAGCATTAATACAAGCACAAGAGATTTGCAGGTATAGCTAGAAGCTTAAAGGGCTATTGTGTCACTTCTCATGAAGAAAATCAACTTTATGTATTCATCTTTTACCTTTTCATCATTATTATATTTCGGTAAAATAGGGGACGTGTTTGTGTATCCATGCGAATATAACTCATGAATTGTAGTGGAACTGTTAATTTTGTTAGTACATTTGTAGAGATTAATTTCAGTGGATGTAAACTCCATAGATATCGGCACATTTACAGATTCATAACTTTACTTTTGCTGTCTGTTTCAATATGTTTACATGCGTTCATCTTCAAAAACACATTATTTTTTCTCATAATGCTCAGTTTTAGCTGCTGTCTCTTTCAGTCTCTCTCTTGTGGATGCTCATGGACAGTTGTGGACACCACAGATGTGTACTTGTGGTTTAATATGTTACTTTTTAGTCCACTTGGAGAACTCTGTACCATACATATGCAGTAGATCGGCATCTGTGTATTCCTTTCATGCAAACTGCTGTAGTTGTGGTACAGTCAACATGTGAACCGCCCACAAAATTGATATGCAGTCATGCAGATCCTTGCATGGTGTCTGGTTTGTCAGCTGGACCAACGAAATTGAGGTGACACTGATTAAATAATATGACTCCAAATCTACAAGTGTGGGCAGAGAGGCAAAGCACTCAAAGAGCTGTCAGCTGCTAACATATGGAGACATTTAAACATTTCAGAATGTACAGAAGTGCTGTTGTGGGAAAATAATGCTTTAGAATGTGAGAAAGCTGCTCATTCTTTGTTCAAGGGCGTGTAAAGCTAGCTGATGTGCATACATTATGAAAATATTTTACATCGTGAAATAGAGAACAGAATATAAGCCTGGACAGAATTTGGTGCTGCAGAGCTTTTACATGCACAAAAAAGAAGCTACATAACCCACTAAGGAAAGAGGAAACCAAAAAAGCATCATATGGGCTCTTTAACATACTTATGTGATGATATTTAATATGTAAAACTGGAGAGTAAGATCTTTGCTGGTTTTGATTATATTACTTTCAAGGATTAGTTCAGCAGCACAGACAGAAATCATCCTAAAACAGTATTTACTTGCAGAGCACTGAAAGAGTTATTGGATGCAGTTTGAGTGAAAACCTTAAATTCTTTTTTTTAATAAATACAGAGCTGTGTAAATGTTTCCAGCACTGAAATATAATAACAGCATAACATACTGAGGGATATTTGAAACCCTTAAAAGCAGAATATGGGCTCTTTAAATGCATCACTTCTGACATCGAACCGTTCTGTAACCGCTGCTCTGTGGCAGAAATCACCACAGTGGACTACACTTCATTTGAACCTTTAATATTTCTTTATTGAGCTTTTTTCTTTCTTCTTGTTTTTGTGCTTAATCACCTCAAATCATCTCTCCTCCCTCTCGTCTCATCCTTCTAGTCCTGTCCTGGCAACAGTTGGAGGGCTTGGCTGCAGCGTCCGCCTCCTCCTCCAGCCCAACAGCAGCCGTCCGACCGGCAGTTGTGGGGGTCTGGGCCCCAGGCCCCGGGCCCCAGCTGCTATCTCAGCTTCACAGTGAGTCTGCTGAGTGTGAATATTCATTAAGCTGGCCACATAATCACAGGCTCACCGGTGTTTGTGTTGCTGCCTCGGGGGTTGAGAGGCCCATTCAAACACATGAGGTCCACTTTATTGCCAGCAAACAATTTTAATATGCGTTTAAGATACGTCTCATATGAGCACTACATCATTGCGTCGCACTTTGAATGATTCATCAAATGAGAGCGCATCATACCGCAGGATACTGGATCGTAATTACTGTAATTTAGTCCGTGCCCTTGGGGAGGAAAAATGAGAAAGAAAACCACAAACTGCCGCTAATGTTATGATAATCCCGTACAGTAAATGCACAAATTCTCCTGGAACCACCAAATTTCATCTAAACCACGGTGGGATCTGGCCAGGCAGCCGGGAACCAGAATAAGTAGCTCTGGGGCCTTTTTTCTGGCCTCCTGAGGCTTCGTGATGATGCAGGCCTGGATGGCACGAGGATGTTGAACAGCATCCTGCTCTACTGAACCAGCTAATTCCCTGCCAGTTGGGGGGCTTATAGAGCAACACCACTCCCTGGGAAGACGCTTTTCACAGCTACAACACCCACAAATCACTATTTTCATGGCCTGACTTCCCCTGCAGAGCCAGGGCTGCTGCCCCCATGGTATACTTAGGGAGAGGGCTCATTTCCAGGTGCCTTTTTGCCCGATGCTGTTAATAAAATTGGGACCTCTGACTGGACAGGAAAAGACTCTATTTTGGGGGATAGGAGGAGGACCAGATGGTCAAATGCCCACAATTTGCTCTCCCTTGCAAATTGGATAAAATGGAGGCAGCTGCTGGAGAGCCGTCGGGGGGATTAGGTGGTTACTGGAAGTTTGATTCAAACCAAGATTTTTTTATAAAGAAAATAGAAAGAAAATCAGCAGACGGAGCTCATGTCTCAGCATGTAATCCCCTCAGTGTGTCCGGTAATTCCTCTACACAGCAACAACAGCTTTGGAGATTTACAAACAGCTCCTTAGGTATTATACACCATCTCTGGATAATTAATTCGGACTGTTTAGGTGAACATACCACAGAGAGCAAGTGTGGTGTCTTATTTCCCTGCCAGTGGTCTTCTCTTCTGTCCCTCCTCTCTCGCGGCAGTGCTCGTGGCGGTAGAACGGATCCTCCAGGTGATTGAGTTTTCAGCCAAAGCACCTTGAATAATTGAACACGTGGTGGGCGAGCCAGCTCATGTTTCGCAGTTGATTCGGATTACCGTGTGTATACAAACAGATGGAACGTAAGCACACCAGCTCTCCTCTGCGTAGAGCGCACACAAACACACTTCCTGGAGCGGCCGTTCCCGGGGCTTTGTGGGAGGCTATCTCACGCCGTTATCTGGCTGTACGAGGCCGCCTCCCTCCCTCTCACTATCTGCTCTACAATCTACTGTGGCTTCAAAACAACTTAATCCCTCTGACTGGCACACTGCGCCGTGTTGTTGCTATGCCGGCTTGATGTCCTGCACCAGGGTACTATTTCACACCATTGTATCCCACTCAGTCCGGTAGTTATGTTTATCCTTAAGGGTGTTATGGAAATGCATTTTTCCCACTGAATGAGCAGCACTGATGATTTAAACATGCTTCCGTCATGCTGCAGATTTATGTTGACCAGCTTAAGGAACTGGGGGTCTTTTGTTTATCGATTTGGGTTTGTGGCTTATGTGAAGCCTTTTGTGTGGCTACAGTGTCCACACATGTGAAATGCGGAGTAGAAACTGTGACATGATGATCTACTGCTTCCACACTAAAGCGTTTATGTGGTAGCAGCCCAGTTTCCACAAAATTATGTTCCGCCACAACTAAACTGCATTCTCAGTTATGTTTGCTTGTAATATATCGCAAACATGTTTGTAATCAGCCTATCTTTGCCGTTAGTTTGCAGCTTTACAGCCAGTCCTTCTGAGTCAACCAATCGTATATCAGATGATAACCCAGAAAATGGACGAGAAGCCTTAAACGTATTTTAACCAGAACCATGATATCTTTACAAACCCTTAAAAGAAAAAAATAGTGGATATGATATGAAATTATATGATATATGTAATCAATGTTTGAAAATGCTTTACCTGAGTAAAAGTAGCAACACCACAAAAAAGTTCACAGAATGCAAGAAAAAGTGCATTCAGAGTGTGACTAGTGAATGTAAACAAGCTGAAGAAACATTTAAAGTATGAAAAATTACAGTAACTAATGTTAACAATATATTCTTTGATAAAGAATTCATAGTATTATACCATTAAAAGAGCATTTTAATAGTATAATAAAGGCAAATTTTAGTTTATGTATAAGGCCATGATTATTTGGCATAAAAAATGACACTCAGATGAAATAGTTAAAGAGGCTTTTTGGAATAAAATTAATGATTTAAGAACACACAAATTTGCTTTTTACTTCAAGTAGGATTACAGAAAAAAGAAAAGGATAAAAAAAAACGTAAGTGTAATGACAAAAATATATTTTATGCTTGGATAGAGTGAAAATTTTAATTTTAGGTCAATTTTCCTTAAAATCTATTTGTTGAAATCCTCAGTTGAGAGAAATCAAATGATTTGACTACATCTAACTTAACCCATTGGAATGAGGATTACTTGTTAACTTAATTTGAATAAACCTAATTCAATTATGTGCTACCAACTGAAATAATTCGTTTAAGTTGGTCCAACAATTCTCTTTTTCAGTGTAACTTCATTTTTCTCTACCTTCAGTTCAGGATTTCATGTTCTATGTTTAGCCTACCAATTATTGTTTGTCATTCAAAATACCATTGATTGTAGAGGAAAGGCTAATTCCCTGAACTGAATGCAGCTAGTTTCTTTGAGCATAATGTACTTAAAAATTGGTAGAACCTAAGAACACTGAAGTAAATTGTTGCATTATATATTTTTTTTGTTTGAAGAGTGCATTATATATGAAATATAATCTACAAATTAAACAAAATCAATACAGCTGTCAATAAATGAGTAAAAAGTAGAACATTTCTCTTTGAAATGCGATGGAATAGATGTTTTAAAAATCACAATGACATAAAAAGAAACACAGAAAAAAAATCTTCTATATTGTTTTATGGAGATTTTAAAATGAATAAAGAAAAACCCACTGCTATGGTCTCGTACCAAGTCATGCTGGGACACATTTTCAGCCCGTTTGACGTCGCCCTTCTGGGTTGTGAAACAGGCTGATGTCACGCACCTGGTCGGCCTCAGCTGCCACTGTGACACCTGATCGTGTTTGGCGTGGCCTTGATGCTGTTCATGGATGTTGGTACAAGTGTAATGTGACAGCTCGTTCCTTTCACATGGCATGCGTCTGATGTCGTCTCCACATGCGCTGCAGGCTTATGCTACTCAGTTACAGCACTCTTCACCCGCCAGGACACAGGAAACGCAGATCCAATCCCATCGCTCCTGTCAGTAGAACTGGATCATGTGTGCAATTTAGGGAAACCAGGAAGCTGCTAAGGCTGAGATATATATTGCATTAGTGGATGTGAGTGGATTCTGAGCTCATTCGTGACGTCGATTCGCACATCAAATGTAATTAAACACGCCAAACTTGCAGGAAGGTTCCAATTTCAGTAGCAGGAGTATAACTGTACTTCGTTGATGACTTTTAAAAAAAAAAAACTATGCTTACTTCACAATTTGCAAACACTGTATCTTCAGGTTTAGATTAAGCAACAACTTCTAGGGCTAAAAAATGAAGTGTCAAAACTGCAGTTCCTCAAATGTCCACTTGGGGCTCTAAAAGCAAGTTAATCTCTATAGATCTCCATGTTAAAATGTCTAAATTTACAGCAGAAATAAACAAGTTTACAGACAGGGACAATACCCGTTTTGGTATCTGTAGCCAATTTTCTCATTCATGTCGACTGTACAGGGGGTAGATTTTTATACAACTCATTCAGTTAAATTATATTAAGACTTGAAGTATGCATGATAAGTCCACATGTCCTGCAAGAGTATTGCAGGACATGTGGAGGGTTTGTACATCTTCTTGTATGGGAACTGGTTTCACGCCAACATGGACAAGAACTATTAGAGGTGCTACAAATAATGCAAAATCTGATCTTTCTACATTGTGCTGTCTTCATATGTAAGAATGAACTGACAAATTATTGGCAGGTACAGGTGACATGGCCAATTACATTATTAGGGCCGGTTATTTGACTTACTGTTTCATTGTGCTGTAGGATCCGATAGCTTTGACCAAGACATCAAATGCGCAAAAACAATGACAAATAGTTACTGGATGTCCAGTTCTATGATCATATAGCAAATATAACAATAGAGATTTGTTGTATTCACCTGTATGGTGACTTTTATGTTGCTGATTAGGGAGGAGAAGACTGGTACTGGACAAGGACAGAAAAAATGGCACTTGAGGTCCTCTCCAAATTTAATCAATGTCAAGATGCACAGCAGTTTTGCATAACCACTCACAAGTTACTACACAAAGGCAGGTATGTTTTTTCCACTTAAACATGGAAAACACACAAAGGATTGTAACTAAGCTTGCAACTTTTTTCAAAATGGCTACCTAATTTGGTGCAACCTGTAGATAAGACAATTTTGTCAAAGAAACAATACAGCTGCTTTATTACAAGCAGATCTTTGTATTCACAAAACTGAGGGATCCAAATATCTAGAAGAAAATGTTCCTACTGACTGAAACTATCATAAGTTTGAAGGTGGTAATGCTCATTCCATGGTGTTGACTGCTTATGTCACTCATGATATGTCTTCTAGAATATATTTTTAAAAAAAAACACCACATGGCCAAGTTTACAAGGTAAAAAAACTTGATTTTCACCACAGGGGGTCTGTCATCTGTCATTTTCAAGCTGCAGTTCAGACCTCTGACACCCACAAGTGGAAATATATATTTATTTATGCCATTTAACTTCACTCAATGGCAGTTTGAACGCCTTCCAACACAAGCTTTTCGGATAACGTGACCTAATGTGACCTATCTCTCAGCTCCATAATGCACTTTTCTCACATTGATGCATCGTGCCGCAGTATATCTTCACACCCGACTGTATAAGTTTATTTCCTGGTCCAGACGTGTTCGCAGTCCATGCTGTCACACAGACAGGACGACAGAGCGGAGAGCTTTACACCTGGTGAGGAAGCAACCATTGGCTGAATGTAGCGGCGGGTTCTGGGAGAGCCTCTGGGCTTCCACCACCTGCTCCATTTCTCACATTCTGTCACACCTTAGGGGACATATCTCATCCGGTCCACAACCCAATTACTCCACAACACGTTTAACTGCCATCAAACGCCGCGCAGCAGGGGTGCAAGGCAGCCGCGGAGAGCCGGGCTGTTGCCATGGCCACTGTCACTCAGCAGATTTCGAAAGGACGGAAAAAGATACGGCGAGCGCTCTGATTGGTCGGCGCACTATTTTGACCAACGGCGACTTAGCCAATACTCACAACAATCACAGACACTGTTGTTATGTAATTGAACGATTAGAATATGCACATTTGTGAACACTGGCTGGTCCTACTTGTTCAATTGGAAGCGTGTCAGAAAAAGTGCTTGGAGACAAACTGTAGTATTTCTCTCTCTCATTTGCATATCAGATAAAGCACGATTTAATGCCATGTGCTCCCTCATATGATCCGGGAAATAATAATGTTTATGTTAAAATGGAAAGAAACCCAAGACATTTCATTTTCATTTTCAAGCAGATTATTATGTCTGGATGTATCATCAGTTCCCGTGTTCCTGGAAATGAATGACAGAAAACCCCTGAATTCTACGGAGAATCTCAGATAAAGAATCAAAGGAAGGACGTGCAGAGACAAAGAGAAACTGAAACATCAGCAGCACTTCATACCACACACGGAGAGCTTTTTCCACTCGAACAACAATCAGACATGCTCATCAAAGGCAGCTGATAAGATTCTCATCTCCGCAGAAACATTCAGGTGCACTGCTGTGACAAGGACAGACAGTATTTCAAAAAGCTAAAATGAAAGTTATAAACGTCTTGACAGAATTTTGAACGCTTTAGCTTCCAAAAATAACAAACCCACTCAGTGCTGCCAAATGCAAATCCAGTTTTGTTCTTGGATCACCAAAATTCCAGTGAACTGAATAAATATTGGTTTTTCACTGCGATTAAACTGTTTCACTTTTTTTATTTTTTAATTGATTATGCTAAACTTTACAAGATTTGGCTGAAAGAAAGTCAGATAATCTCTGAACTTTCCACAGATGATTCCAGTTTTGATCAAACATTTAGAAAACTATGTTGAAAACCAGAGTGTGACAGGAGAATTTGGCTTCTATTAATAAGACATGAGCTCCCCTAAATACATGATTTTTGATATTTCAACAGGATCTCTTCAATACTGACAACACTCCATGCATTCTGTATCATTGATTACATGTAAAATTAGGCTGTTATTGATGTATGATTGACCACAAATTCACTCTATATACCGGTATGCATGGTGTTCCTGCCATCACCACTGAAGCAGGGCAGCACAATAACAAACTTCCCTGACTTTAACTCAAAAATCAGTAAAGAAAGACTTTTTTGTCGCTAGTCACCATAAAACTAAACAGAACAAAGCTAACCCTCTGTGGAGCAGCAAGCAAGCAGCAGCAGCTACTTTTCAACTGTGTTCTCATTGTTCTTATTCTTATTTATATGAATAATGACAGACAAAAGCGAAATCGAGTGCTTTGTTTTTGCAAGAAAGTCATAAAAGTCAACTCCCATGAAAACCAATCTGTGAGAAATCCATTTCAGTCTAACTACAGGGTGTACTTCTCCTGGAATATGAGCATATAAAGCATGAAATTTGGCAGCGAGATCTACTAAACGTGACAAATGAAAATTATGCAGACAGCATTTTCACATCCGGGCTGTGATATTGATCAGATCCTGTAGAGGTGCAGCTCCTGTGCAATACTAATGAAGTTGTGTACTATTTCCTGCTGGTCATAGTGACGGCATCGATGGCAGGAACAGAACCTGACTAACACCCTCATTTCCCCTGAGCTTCATTTCCTTTGGCTCAGTGTATTGGACCATGAGAGTTAAACACACAGGAATACACACAAATTTACCCCCCCATGTTACTGCATAAGTGTATTTAAAGATACACTCACCAGTCAAACAACCTGCATATGTCTTCCACGAGATTTGGAGGGTTTATTTAAAAATGAGATCCAATACAATTACAAGTTACCTGCTGAAAAATGAGGTCAGTAACCTAACTCAAATGTCATAATACTGAAGTAATGATTGCTTCCTGTTACTTTTAGATTTCCTCACAACCAAAAATTCAAAGAATGAAATATCGGTAATATGACTTAAATTGAAGTTTATTACTGCGCCAATGAGACACAGCCTCAGCAGAGTTACGTGGCGATCATGTCTGTCTGTCTGTCTGTTAGCAACATTACTCAGAAATAGAATAATGGATTTGGATGAAATTTTAAGAGAAGGTCAGAAATGACACAAGGATTGATTAGATTTTGGCAGTGATGCGGCTTATAGTCTGGACCTTTTTTGTACCCTGATTACCTGATGCTATTCCATGTATTTCCTTACTCCCGGTGCCTGATCTCTATCTACGTCAGAGTAAAGAAAACTGCCCTCAAACGCTCAGTAATAAATGTCACAGGCTATCTTCTCTCTTTCAGGGGACCTTAAAGCACTGGAAACTCAGCGGCGCTCAGTCATCATGGACCCTGCAGGGCAGCGACACAAACACGCTGCAGCAGCCAGATACCAGGCCAAAACTAATGGAGAGCGGAACCCGCCTGGGCCTTTCAAGCATCGGACTCGGAGATACTGCAAAGGGGCAGGCGGGTGGGAGGGGAGGCCTAATGGGGACCAGAGGTCTGTGGTCTACGTGATGCTGGCCAGAGAGACCAGACGGCCGATGACTGATCTGGAAGGAGGAGGGAGCGACGGGGGGTCATTAAGGAGCTGCTCTAATCATAGAATAACAGTCCTACTCTTTATCTACCTTCAGCTCCATCTAACAATGAGAAAAACCAAGAGAGTGAAATCCAAGCTCTGGTGGAGAGGAAAACATCTGCAAGCCATCCGCTTGGAACGAAACTCAAAATAAAGGGGAGTGCGCCCAAAAATAGGAGGATTAATTGGATTATTTTGAGGAGATGTTTGCTCTAGTCATTACTTGATTCATTATTTTTATTGGGACAGAAAGGCACGGCTGCAATACATCATGTCATAAAGTAAATTCTGTTTTCCCGAAGTGTGTGTAAAGTTTAACATCAGTTTGACAGCGAGTAAAAGTTTGGCCTCAAGTCTGTTCATAGTTTGAGAAGGCATATCTTACCCTTGCATGTTTGCATCAGTATTTCGTCAGCTCATGTTGAAAGTTCGGTTATTAGCAAATAAAATGACAGCATTTACAATGAAGAAAGCTCCAGTGAATTCAACGGAGATCCAACACACATGGGATGTGTGAATTGGCTCATTCACATAATTTGCTTTGACATTTTCATTCCTGAATGGTGAGCAGATCCAACGCAGATCTTAAACTGATTAAGGTGGCCCGGGGAGAGTGCGAGGAGGGCATTAGTTAAGAAAACAGAGGCAGGGGAGCCGAGAGCGACAGGGCTTTGGCTTATTGACGCCGTGAGCCGGGGCACTCTTAATTCGCTCCGAATTAGCAGAGTCGTGTGTGCTGAAACAATCATCCCCTTGTTTGTTTGTTCAGGGCCTTGGCACAAGACTTTATCTTGCAGCTCTGCACGACTTAAAGCCACAGAAACACAGGACGGAGGGGTCACTGGAACCTGTCTTGCAAAATCTTGTTTTCTGTGAGCTTTCCATCAGCAGCTGCAGAACATGATTGGGCTGAATAACTGACAAGCCCTACAGGGAAAACCTGCCTGTCACACCAGTGTTTTTAATAGCCTTAAAATAAAAGGAACTCCCCGCAGAACATCACACCTCGGACTCGCGTTGCTCGGCCTTGGCAGTGACAGCCAAATGAGGCCGTGATTGAAATGTGGTTATTACTACGTGACGACAAGCGAAGCGTTAATTGTCACAGACACAATAACACAAAGACGTGTTTGACAACCCGCCCAGCACTTTCGGAGTGATACGAAGACGTGTCAGTTATTTTTGTTGCCCCTCAATCACCACGTACGACAAATCACTCCGGATCGTCTGCACCTGCGAGGAAACCATGAAATTGTGCACCAGCATGCCTCATTACTTTGCAGATGTGCTGACTGATTCACTTATAAGCCCATGTCGATGTGCCAGAGACTGAACAGAGCCGATTACATGGACAATCCAGACATCAGTGATCGGGCTAATTATAGCAAACACACTGAAGGAGAAAGGTGACATCTGTTGCTGTGTATTTAATGAAATAAATCAGTGGACAAAATATTTGGGGGATTTATAAATAGTTGAAATAGTGTACAGAGAGGTCACTTCATAATATTTAGAGCACGTTTAAAAAAAAGTAATTGAAGGGACTCATTTGCACCACTTATTTAAATACATAGTTGCACGATTTACAGAATAATAATGAATCACATTTACTGATTTGGATAAAATATTTAAGTTCAAAACATTATTTTGAAGGGATGTGTTGACATAATCAGTGTTGTTATCTGCATAACTTTAATATTATGTATAATTTAGGCTCAATTTTCGATGTTAGTCAACTATATTTAAATTGAAATTACTTAATGAAACTGGCTTAGTAACTTCATTTTTCTTCCTTGAGTTCAAAATTTGTTTTCCCTATTTCAATGTGTTGGGACAAGTTCAAGCAATTAAGACTGCAATGAAAATGGAAGAATTGTTGGACCAGCTAAAAAATTGCTTCAACTGGTAACATGCAACTGAATTACATTTATATGAATTCAGGTAACAGGCAGTATTAATGCAACTGCTGTAAGCTGAATGTACTTATATCATGTCATTCCTCTCAAATGAGCATTGCAGCAAATTCATTTTAAGAAAATTGTCATCAGACCCTGTGTCCTTTACATTTCTTTCCTCTGTAATCGTACTCTAAAATTGCAATGGTTGAGATGCAGTAGAAAAATGTGAAGAAACCGTGGACGTTTTGATGTCAGACACACAACACCAAAGGAGCAGTAAACAAACCTACAGTAATTCATCTGAAATTCAAGTTAATTACACATTAACAGAATCCACTCATGCAAACCTAAATGAGATTCATTGTAAAAACAAAAAAAGTATTTTACCTCAGCTGCAGCCCAATACACTTTTTTAAAATTATGTTTCAAGGCAATTCTTTGAATTTACAACAACTTGAATGTTTTATAAATTTAATTAATGGAAATGTTTGTCTAAATTGCACAAGATTTTAAGTTGGTGTCATTACTAACATTATTAAGTCAACACAACTCATCAGTAACAATGCTTGCAACTTAACAAGTAAATTTGAAGAAATCAATTTGAAATTTAACCTTGCAACAATGTATTTAATTAAGTGCTGGTAACAGGTCCCTGGAATTTGTTTTCAAGTGGAAGACTGCCACTGATGATTGATCTTCAATCAATTAATCTGTCAACAATTAACTGATTTGTGACTAATCTTTAAGATTAATTTTCTTTCCAAAAAGTCAAAAATAGCTATTTATTTTTATTAATCTTTAAAAATTTTAGCTGTATGAATGAATACAGCAGAAGACGCTCTCCCTAAACATGAAGTCAATACTTATTAAAATAATTTTAAAATTGTTTATTTGGATCATCAAGAAAAACAACTAATTACCCTGAGTCAATTTAAGTTTAAGTTTCTTCCTTAAACACAGTTTTGCTAGAAGTTATCATAACTCAAAGAGACCCAAACAGTTTTCTTGTTGTTTTTGTTGTGTTTGATTTTTTTTTCATAATGCACATGCAATAATGCACCAAATCCTGAATCCTTTCACCTCCGGCTCCTTCAGCCTTTACGGCGAGGCCCATTCCTCACCTCTGCTCCCATGAACTTGCAGTTTGCATGCATACCACCCTGGCACAGAGTCTCCATTTTGATTTCCATTGTGGCCGAGTCTGTCATTAAGAGCCCAGAAACAATGGCCAGAATGAATGGTGCCACAGCAAACAGCTCCCCTGTGAATCCAAGCACAACAGTTCCACATTGCGGCAGTGAGAGCGCGAGGCGACCGCGCCGTGCTCGAGCTGCAAATCATCTAATGACATTATTGCAACCAGTAAACGCTCATTCCCACACAATGGCTTTAAATCACACCATAACGGAAAGCGGTGGGTGTACCGCGGAGATGATAAGTGAGAAAGCAGCCTGCGTCTCTGGGCCCTCTGCGCCCTCACTGTGACCCCGCAGTGGTTTACTGGCACAGGACAGATTGTGCTATTGTGGCTGAGCAATGCCAAATGTTGTCTGCTCAACAAAAACTACCAAACAATTTTTCGGGAACTCCTTAGAATTATGTGCAGCGGGAGGAACATTTTATTGCCAAGACCATGTTTACATTACAGAGAATGGGCTTCGATGATGGATGACACTGAACTTGTCAGTGAGACTCAGATGTTTGGAGTTTGCAGCCTCCATGTGTGCAGTTATCTACACTCTTTCCTGCTCTTTCAACAAAATTCCGCTCTGCCATCACCTCATTTACCCTGTAGTTCCTCCTCTGGGTTGGTGTCACTCACATCTTAGAGTAGATTTACAATTTCTGCAATTCTGCAGTTTCATTTACCTGACACTTTTATCTAAAGCAACATCCATCCGAGAGTAGATACAACTCAAGGAAAGATCTAGTCAGGATAAAACAACCTGGATACGTGTTGCAAAGCATTCAAGTGGGACAAGACCTTGGTGCCTATAGGCAGCTTTTTTTTTATAGCAGTCTAGCAAGTGCAAAGGTGTCCAGTGAAGAGCTGGGTCTCCAGTTTTTCTTAAAGACTGAGAGGTTGTATCAGGTGCCAAACATACATTTTAGATTTTAGATTCTTCAAAATAGGCACCCTTGACTGGCCTTCAGTTCTTAAAGCAATGATGGACTGCGACTTTCTCTTTACTTAGCTGATTGGTTCTTGCCATAATATGGATTCTAACAGCTGTCAACTGTGTACCAACCTGACGCACAACAACACAACTGATGGTCCCAACCCTATTTAGAAGGCAAGAAATCCCACAAATTAACCCTGGCATGGCACACCTGTGAAGCTCATTGAGAGAATGCCAAGAGTGTGCAAAGCAGTAATCAAAGCAAAGAGTGGCTATTTTGAAGAATCAAAAATATAAAAGATGTTTTGACTTATTTCATACTTTTTTGTACATCTTTTTGTACATCTACAATGTAAATAGTCCTGAAAATAAAGAAAACCCATTAAATGAGAAGGTGTGTCCAAACTGCTGACTGGTAGTGCATCCTAATACACAATCCTCATTATTGGCAATACTTTTTCAGGTTGCTTCTCAGAGGTTGTTAATGTGGTTTCTTGTAGTAACTGGGATTTTGAAAGCAATAAGAGAAAGCTGCAGCAGAAATGGCTGTTTCATACCCGTCATCTATATCAGACTAGAGCAGATTTACCTTTTTTCACATATAAAATACAGACAATGTGCAGAGAGTCAGTCATTTCATGCAATATGTTTAGTCTGGACATGTCAGATGCAGATTCTCATTGCTGGAAATGCTCTTTTTGTTTAGTCGAGGGACAGTGCACACTCTCTGCATGCTAGCTGTAAATTCTCCGGATTGTTACCTACTAGGGTTCAGGTAGACGTTACACAGACTCTGTACAAGGACACTGGCAGAGTAAAGTCTGTTTGATTCTAACTCTTGCACAAAAGTTCAGGGCTGCAGTACATATGTGAATCCTCAGCTTGTGTTCAGATCTTGGTTTAAGTAGGACACATTAAAAGAAGAGTTCCTTTTTTGAAATGTGGGCTTACTTTTTTTTTTTTTAACCAGGATTTAGATCAGAAGATTAATACCACTATCACTTTTGACATACGACTGCTTTGTCAGGGCTTGTTGGCTTCACATTTGAACACACTGGGTATCCTTTAGCGTCGTTTTTCAACACATAGCGTAGCTTGATACATCCATAAAAATCTGTGGACATGAGAAATAGACACCATGAGTCTGTAGTCAAATGTTTCCTGCTGATGTTACTGCTTTTCAGGTAGCAAGAAGTTTGTCTTGCAACATGTGGTGAGTGTATTTTAACCCAAACCATGAACTTTCTGTAAACTTAACCAAGTAGTTTTGGTGCCTAACTTAACCCAACAGCAAATGCAAATTCCCTGAGCCTGGTTTGGTCTGACTTTTCTTTTTCATCCCCGTTAATGGGTTTGGGTTTTTTTTCTTGGTTCTTTCCCAGCGTCCCCAGTTACTGTGCTCATAGAGAATCCAAAGGCAACTTTGATTTGGATTGTTTGGTTCTCTGTTCTTTGTTTTAAATGTGTGAAGTGCTGTGAGATGAAATATATTGTGAACTGGCGCTATATAAATTAAATTGAATTGAAATGAAACTTAAATCACAAAATAAAGAGTGACTTTAGCCTCAGTCTCCTGAGTGCAAGTCTTGTGTCTTCGGGCTGTCTCCAACCTTTCAACCTTTTTATGAGGCTCCTTTACACTGCAGATCTTCCTGTGTCGATCAGTGTCAGAAAATTGGCACACATGGGACTGATGGTGTCTGAGTCAAAGACTGAAAACAAATGGAAACAGTGAGCTTGACTTCGTGTAAAGTCAATAAAACCCAGTTACCAGCACCTCTAAAGCTCTTTGATTTTAATGTTTATACATTTAATCAGAACATGCAGCATAGAAGTGTATGAATCTATAGCTCTAGCAGAGCTGTAAGATCTGATCAGTTATTTAGCTTGATTGCATTAGGCGGATACTAATTTGTGCTTGTTGTGAAAAGACTTTCCTCCATCAGCAGCTCACAGATGGACCCTGGGGGCAGCAGTCAACAGGCAGAGATCTGATTCTGCTCTCTGGGCAGCAAGCACAGAAACATTTCACTGCAGTCAGATGAGATTTTAATGAGGAGAAAATTGTCTTTTGGATGCGATTTAAGTCTTTTTTGGGAAATACTTTTATTTGCCTTTGTGCTGGAAGTTAGATGAAATGATTGGAAAACTATTCAGAGGTCTACACAGTAAATATGAAGCCACAGCTAGCAGCAACTGCTTTACTTTGTATGCAAAGTGAAAACAAGGGAAACAGAGAGTCTAGTTCTGTCCAGCAGCAATAAAATCTCTTTATCAGCGCCCATAATTCTCACTAAATACTGTGTTTCTATAATCTGTATAAAAACCAAAACATTGTGCTAAGTTAATTTAAAAGTTAACCAGCTGTTGTTTCATGCTATACAGATGTGAGAGTAGTATTCATCTTTAACAAAACTGTATTAAGTATTTCAAAAAAACTGTTGCTTCTGGACTTCTAACCTGTATTTGTGGGCTGTAGCCGTACAGAAAGTTTCAGCTGCAGCACAAACACATCAGCGTCTGTCAGTCAGTGTTGTGCAAACACGTTGCTGTCGCTGTTTTTGTGCTGCTGGAGCAGGTGTAGCAGTGGGACAGCAAAAGCCATTAAAAGAATCGAGTGAGAGCTAAACTGCTGCCGTTCTTACCTGTCAGCACACCACAAACACGCATGAACCAGCTTTTCCTCTCAATTACCCTCCGCAGCCCTGCAGTGCCTGCCACTGTCAGCAGCAGCTTTAATGGTCCTCTGCTCTGCGTACTGGCAGACACTCAACCTTCTGCTGTGATTCAGTGCCGCATCATGGTGGGAGGTGAATCTTTGATTATGCAGGTGTAGGCATGCATATTTATATATCTAAAATTGCAAAGTTCAACAGCTGAAAGCCTACTGATATAATTACTTGAAACATCTCCATCAGCTATCTGCAGGCTTCTGCTACTTCTGCTTACAAGTCTAACCATAATGCTGGAGCCTTCATTTGTAATCTCAGCCTCCAAACATGTACATGAGGAGATTACTTCCTTACAGCGACGAGGACAGACACACAGCTTTGTGCACATTTTATTTAATATGAATAACAATGCAAACAAAAAAAAAGCTATGTCTGGATATTCTTCAGGTCTAAGAAATGTGCTAAAAATGTTCCTAAATCGCACTGCTAGAGGTCAAAAACTCCACAAAAGGGTTAAAATGTAGAATTTCCTTGGTCTAATGCCAGTTTTAGTGCTTTACGGTTACACATACGAGATAAAGAACAAGAATAAAGACAAAAAGGAGACAATAAAGAATTAGAAGCACACACTGGAGCTTTCCAAAGTTTTGACAGATGTGATGATGACATCAGGGTTATTTTGGATTCAGCTCCAGACAGGTTTCTGGACAGAGATTCTCTGTTGCTTTAGGAGCACACAGTTGGATGGATGTGGCTATTTAGCAGGCAGGGAGGGACTAAAGGAAGTTGATATAATTATAGAAATGTTCCAACATTATGTTCTGAGCCATTTAAGTGACTATATGTGAGGATATTCTGGCCTCTGCTGCTTCATTTTTGTACCATTCTGTTTTAAATCCTGCAGCGCTTCTTTTACTGTCCTTTACTTTTAAGTTTAATGGTCCTATTGGAGTAGTTGAATGGTAATGATAATTATTAAAGCCAGTAAGACAAAGGAAACTCACACTAATGAGCCACAAGTAAAACCACCGGTGGTGAGGTGAATAACACTGATTATGTCATTACAATGGAACCTGCACAATATTAGGCAGCTGGTTTTAAAGTTGTGGCTGATTGTCTCTTAAAGTATTTACTGAGTCTCTTTGCCATCGTATGATGTCGCTGCAGCTTGTAGGGAAAAAGCTGAAAAAATGTGAAGCGAGAAAGTCCTCTCTAGTTTTGAAATGGTGATATTGCTGCTGTAAAAATCACTGCGATGCCCAACTGCATTTGAAATCACACCACTTTTATTTTAGGAGAGGAAACGTGGAATAAAAGTCAACCGCTGCTGCTGAGACGAAAACATGTTTCAGGAGAACGCATGTTCTCAGTCATCCCGGAATCAGACACCGATTAACAAATGTTGAACACTAATTGTTTCTGGGGTTACATCAAAAGTAGAAGGCTGAACAAAGCTCTATCTCTTAACTTGGTAATAAAAATGTAGTCGCCATAGCTTTTACTTGACTCATCTTTTACTTAGAATGTCTTTTCGTGAATGTTTCCAGTTAGACGTCACTTGCTTTATATTAAATGACCTTTCTGCATTGACAGAAGGGGCCTCTGCTGCTTTCTGCCAAGCCAGTACTCTCCCATGCAAAGCTAAATGAGAACAATGTGTATCTCTGTTTGATGATAGCACTGCTCTTCATGGCCAGTGAAGAACACCCAAATTGTAATCTGACCTCCTCGCTGAAGAAAAGCGAACATAAAAGCGGTCAAATACGCACTTTTGTTGAGGCAAGCGGAGTTTCAACACAAACAGAATAACAGACATCTCGTTCGGAGCACCCAGAACGGAAATGACATGAAAACATTGCCGCTGGAGAACAACTTTAATAAACTTATAAAACCTCATCTTCAAATTTTAATACCTTAAATTATAGCTACAGTAGTCCCTCCCTCCAGCAAAACCAATCACATGGGCTTTTGTTTGTCACGGTTTGTTTGCAGCAGGATGCTCTCATCATCATCATCCTTATATTGGACACAGGTGAAGATAAATGCGACGTCAGACACAAGCCCTTATCATTTCCCAACTACAGCCCACAGCTGGCTAGTCTGGTGTCGACACACCGTGTCACAAACGGTTAGATCCAAACCTTTAAAGCACTTCCTGTGCTCGAGCCAGCATCTGCTTTCTATTTACCCGCCTCTAAAAGAAACGCCCGACCATGGGTAAGGAAAGTACCTGAGAACGACGGGGATCATACTGGGCAAGCACTTCTAAGAAAGTGGGAGTGTGCGCTAATCACACTGGTTTTGGAAAAAGGCTTTTAACGTCACTGGCTTGGCTGGGTCATGACTGATGGAAAACACTTGAGAGCATGTTTTGTGTTTGCTGCCTCCATGCACCTCTCATAAAGACAAGAGTTTCTGTTCCAACCTACTTTACTTTTGGATGACGTCCTGCGGGTTATTACTTTGGTTATTAGGAAACAGTTGAGGCTCTCGGGGAGTACAGCTCTGTCTCTGTATGAGGTGTAGGTTTGATTTTGAACACTTTGATAGCAGTTGTGACTCAGGTGGCAGGGCAGGTTGTCCATTGACTGCAAGGTTGGCAGTTCAATCCCTGGTCTCTCTGCATGTCGAAGTGTTCTTGGACAAGAAGTTGCCACTGATACCAGGCAGGGAAGCTCTGTATGAATGTGTGTGTGAATGAGAAGCACATTGTAAAGTGATTTGAGTACCACTAAGGCAGAAAGACCACATGCAAGTGTAGACCATTTGCTTTGAGAGTAATACTGATATCAAAGTTAATTTCCAGTGCGACTGGTTGGTCATTATGTTCTCATTAGACCAAATTTTCATTGCCTGTACAATCTCCTGTTACTTTCATAAAGATCAGCAGGTTTCCAGCATTAGTTCTTTATATTTGGCAGCAGATAGAACAGACTACCTGTGAACACACCCACGTTTTCATAACTTTAAACTGATCCAGCTTAATTAAAATGGTTAAATCCAACCTATTTAATTTTACTGGGTGTTTACTCGGCTTCAAACTAACTGAAATCATGGAAAAGAAGTCGCTGGTGTAGCTGCATTTGAAATGAATAGACAGAAAGTCAGTGTGGCTGCATTTTGTTCAAACTTACAGCCAGAAAGTCAAGTGTAAAACAACAGTTTGTGTATCACATCTCAACAACTATCATTGCAGATCATCTAAAAACAGCAGCGAGCTTGTCTGTGTTATATTTCTCAATAGCTTTTGTGCTGGATCAACAGCTAAAATAGTTCTGTTTTTGAAAATTGTGGGCAGATGCATGCTGGTCTGTTTCGATAATCAGCCTCAAATGTTTTAATTTGTTTCCAATGCTAGATTTGTATGCTGATTAATAATTACTGTACGCTAATAAGACTGGCAGTTAGAGTGCAGTCGGTTCTCATTTACTTCATAAAACATTAGATTTTTGTTGTGTGCAACCAATCAATTTGTTGAAGGCCATAACTTTGGTTAAATACAGCTCTAATCAGCAACATGTTCACTATGACAACAGGCTAATGTTTACGATATGAAAAGTGGATCATGTTCATCATCTTAGTTTAGCATGTTAGCTTCCTAGCATATGCACTAAAACCACTGACAGGAGAAGCAAATAACATTAATCATCTCATCACAATGCAAAGTTCTGCTGGGAAACATGTAATCTTGCATTCATGTGGATGTTACTTGGAGAGGTACAACCCGACTGAGCATTTTTCTGAACCAAACACATCCCACTCCCTGACAGCAGGACAATACATGCCACCAGTACTGCAAAAACCACTCAGGACCATCACCATGTGCAACAAGCTCAATCCACAAAGGCAAGAAAGACAAGAAAATCCTGGTGCCAAACACAACAGGACACCGGGACAGAGGTCCTGTGTTCAGGCCTCCTCAGGTCAGAGCTGTTCTGGCAGCTCTCAGTGTGAGGCAGGTGGTTTTAATGTCATGGCTGATCGACGTGTAACAAGTACCACTGACGCTGATGGGAACTGCATCTGTACAAGTATTAAGTCATAAAAAAGTAATGGACAAATAAAACGTTGACCTGATGATGGCACTGGATGAAACATCAGACGCTCATCAAAGTTTTTCCAAATCACTCTGAGGAGGATGTGAATGTGTGGATCGCATGTCATGACAATGCGTCCAATAGCTGTCAACATATTTCACTCAAAAATCACAAATGTCTGCTTAATTTTTCCACCAGATAAAAGATCACCAACATCTTCATGTTCTGCAGAACATTATTGTCTGTAAAAATTTAACAGCAATTCATCCAATGAGTCACTTTCAGCCTGAACCAAAGCTGCGAATCCAACACTAACTTTCCAAGACACTTACAAGGCTAAAATGTTGTTGTGTTGTGAGAAACATGAACAATATACAAATGAAGAAAAAAATACTATATCCACTTAAGCAGAAGCAGCATCAAGTGTTTTCCATCTTCTCAGTGGAAATGAGGAATTTTAAAAGCATTTCCAAACACTACAAGACATCCACTGGTTCTTCTCCAAATTTCATCTCCTTTATGACTGATTGGCCTCTGGAGGCTTTCTAAATGCAAACCATTTTCCCCACGCAGCTTGTTATTTAAGACAGCTTTTGATGCCTGAGTTGCTGCGTCTGTTTTCTGGCCAGGTTGCTCAACAAGCGATGAGAGCTGAGCGGCGTGCTGACGCATCGTGTTACAGCCGGGCAGGTTGGGCAGGTCAGGTACAGGTAACACCTCAGGTACTGATGCAGTCTAAAAGTTGAGTCAGTATCTTTCGTTTAACCCTCTGAAGTCCAGTTTCTGGTCATTTTTATTCAATGTGGGCTCATTTTCTCTGCAATGTAAAGTCTTGCATCTCAGTGGAAACAACACAACCATGACTAGAAGTAGAGAAGTCAAGAGTGCCATTAGAAAACCACAAATCATGCTGAAGCAGAAATCAAAACTTGAATTTCTTTCATTAATAATTCAGCAAAAAGTAAAGAAAAAAACATTGATGCAACATCTTTCCAATGCCCTCATGTGTGGATATTTTTGCTATTTACATTTTTACAGCCTCTACAAACTCATCTTTTTTCTCTCTACTCTGCAACTTAATTCTAAAAAGATGTTTTTTTAATTGATCCAGTATGTTTTGTTTTCCTCTCAGTCTCCCTTGTCTCCTTTCTGCTCCGTATAAACTCCAACTGCATTTCACTTAAATTTCCACAATAGTTTTTTGTCACCTTACAGTTGCTCACAGCTGACTCTGTCGTGGTTTCTTGGTTGAGTTCTGAATGTTTTTTCATCTTACACAAAATACGGTGCAGACGTTTTATTTTTGCAGATTTTTCGTCATTAAAACAGACAGTGATTTTGATAAAATCTTACAATTCTAAGCTAAGATTTTGTTGTTTTTCCTCACGGAACAGTATGTCACATGATGCATTCAAACACTATTGGAACGTTGAAATTCTGACTCAGACAAATGATGTCATTTTGCTTTTTCTACCCGTCAGTGGCTTTTGAGGTTCAAAAAGGGCAGAAGGAAGCAGACTTTTCTTACTGCATAACCATTAAACTTAACAAAATTGTGATTTGTCCAAAAAGAAATCACTGATCTTAGATGATAAAGCACTGTAGCACTCTAACCTGTACTGTAACAGCTTTAAAAGGCTTATGATTTCCAGACATGAGGATCAAACAGCGCTGTACGTCTAGCTCTACATGCCACCTGAGCTCCTTTGTGCTGAGCTTTCCATGTGTGAGTTCCCCCTCTTTATTTTACTTTTTTTACAATGTAGAGCTTCAAGGCGCTGGGAAAGCGCTACATAAAATCACTCCGTTAGTGTCTGCATATGGCGGCACATGCAGACAATAATGGAGTCCCCCCTGCACTTATTGTGCTCTACCGCATTTCTAGACTAATGGTTTCACCAGAGGGAGAGCCACCTGAAGCCGAGAAGGTGTTTCAGACGGGCTACCACAGCAGAGCAGAGAATTAAACTGAGAGTAAATGAGCTCAGCTTTACACAAAGCCCTCTGCCACTCAGTGCACTGAGGAGAAGCCCAATAAAAGGTGTTTAACAGGAAACTTTTATGATGTTAACATTTTAATCCACCTCACAGAGCTGCTGCTCAACAAGCTGAAACCTAATCATCATCTCTGCAGCCTAGCGTTTGCCAAAAACGCTGTCAGTTGAATGAGGAGCTGCCTTGTAGCTGTTTGATGGAGCAGAACGTTTTCTCACTTCACCCTCCTCACCCCGCCTTTTTTTCTTTCTTTTTTAGCTTCCAAGTGCTCGCTTGTGTTTTCACTTTCTAATGCAACAGCACTATCCGTTCTCTGCAGCCTCGAGGTGTATTTACGATAAAATATTGGAAAAATAAACTCCTCTTTGACCTGTCATGTTGTCATCACCTTCAACAAACTGAGCTTCACTCCTCCTGCACACACACACGCTGAAATAGATTCTCCCAAACACTGTACACAGACAAACCTAGAATGCACACACACAGTTTTCAAGGGCACTCAAAGATCACTTTTTGTTTCCACTCCACTTTTTTTTTTTTTTTTTTTTTAATTCTCATTGTGCCATGGTCTGTTTGTTCCAGGGGCATGGTGTCAGGAAGATAAGGACAACAATTCATGAGGGAACACAAGTGGCAGAGAACAGTTTACGAGAGCGTTTGTAAAATGTGCATGCCATATTTCGATAAGGGACAATGTAAACTATTTGGACTGTTCTTGATAAACATGCGTCCATGCAGCGGTTCCTACTCAGCTCACAAAGCAGCGTGCTGCATCTTTAAAGAACTGTGTGCCAGAGCTTTTTTTTGTTTTTTTTGTTTTTTTTGCAATCAGCCACTGGAAACCAGCAATCAACTGGAAATCATTTGTTCATTGCCGTTCAGTGCCAATGACACAATACTACAGGCCTCTTCCACAATGCTGTTTGTTGTTGGGATAAAGTGTTCATTAAATGGTATGTTAATAAAG
This sequence comes from Acanthochromis polyacanthus, assembly GCF_021347895.1. Classification (NCBI taxonomy): domain Eukaryota; kingdom Metazoa; phylum Chordata; class Actinopteri; family Pomacentridae; genus Acanthochromis; species Acanthochromis polyacanthus. The sequence continues at coordinate 7,552,018 of NC_067128.1, forward strand.
ACACACCAACCTAGAGTTTCCACTTCACCAGGAAAGAGCTCATATTCTGCTTTTTGTGTTTCTTCCTTTCCTTTGGTGTGCTGTACAGCTGCTTTTTTTTCTGCATGTAAAAGCTCCAAAAATTTACAGTCCACTTCAAAGGGAGTTATTTAGTCTCAGAAAAAACTTACCTGAATGAAACACCTCATTTAAAGTTCAAGCTCTGCAGGTTAAAATGCTGATTGGTTAAGTTCAGAGAATTACAAGCACTATTGGGAGCAAAAATTAAAGTGTTGCGTTAATATTTTTGTTGAGTGTATTTCATAATCCAACGATGAGACAGCCCAAAATTTGTGACTGCACCGACTATACGCCCTCCAAGCACAGCGGCTCCCCATGGACAATGAAAATAAATGGGGCTCAAAGCTAACTGTTGTTATGAGGAGAGACTGCCCTCAGTGATTATTTGTCATCTACACATTTATAATTTATCATTATAACAGTTGTAATTGAAGGAGTCACTGCAGGACCTTGGAGGTACTTTGATTTGTACATGCTTTCCATCGACGGAGCCCAAACACAGTAGGAAGGCCTGAATTCTCCAGATACTCTGTGCTATGCCCACCCACTATGCTTGGTACACATCAGGAATCTTTGCTGACATGGTGCCACAGTCCAATCTGTAATTAGCTGCTGTATCCTGTAAAAACTGCCCAGTGTGCTCTTCTGTGTTTGATTTGAGGGGAAATGCAACCATGTGTGCAACCGGGTGCAAACCACTTACAGTATGAACAGCAGTGAAAAGCCTCCTACAGATCTGTGGTTACTAACCAACATTACCTCACTTTTAGTCGAGCAAGCTGACCAATCAGAGCAGACTGGGCTTTTTAGGAGAGGGGAGCTAAAACAAAGATTTTTAGACAGAAGATGAGTAGCAGTACTGTGCAGTATGAGAGAGAAAAAATGTGGTTTTTTTGATGCTATAGCATGTAAACATATTCGTTAGACCCCAAAAATAAAATTCTAAACCTGTAAAAGTGCAGAATATGGGCTCCTTAACAAATCTGTCTCTAAAGATATAAATATGGAAGCAGATCACACTAGCGAGCTCTCGGCAGCTGTGTTTGCCTACAGTGAAATTCCCTGTATATTTCTCCTAGCATGTGTTAATTGGCCAGTGATAATTACATTCAGGCTGAGACAGACTTTAAAATTTATGGGATCATTGTTGTAAACTGCTTTACACGGCGTTCATTACTCATTTACCGTCACACGAGGAAAAGGGCATTCACAAGAAATGCACTCTTTCCTTAAAGAAGTAATGCTTCACTTTACTACTGACTGTGGCTGCAGGTTTTTCCTTCTTTCCTCCCACTGTCTAATGAGAATTCTGCATTTTGAAGCTTCCCCTCCCCTTGTTGCTCTGTGACCTGCAATGTTTTTCTCTCTCTTCCACTCAAAACCCAGATCCAGACGATCACCAGGCGAGCTGTCATTCTTCCAACCTCTGGAATGTCTGAAAACCTCCTCCTGATTTCACACACTGAAAAAAAAAAAATAAGGAAAAGAGAGAGTAAATAAAATGTCCAAGGCTTGTTTGTGAAATTCTGGCATCAGGTCTGGATTGATTAGAAGAGGATGTCATCCGCATAGCTGTGTGAAATATGGCTGTAAAAAAAGAAACACTGGGAGACAGGAAGGGGACTTATCGCTTCGACTTTGGCTGATTCAGACCATAGGCAGCTTTGTGGGACGAGTGACAAAGGTTTTGCTGCAACACACGCCTCGTTTACACTTTTTCATTCAGGCTGCTGTTCCACTGCACACATCACAAATCAATACCTGGCAAAAATGATGGACTTAAAAGCTTCATAGCACAGATCCAGTAGAGCAGAATATCTGCCAAGTCCTTATGTTTACAGGTGCTTTGGATTTATGTAGATGTATTTGTGGTTATTGAAGTTTTCTCGAACATGTTGCAGCATAGAACTAGATTTGAATAAATGGACTATCAATCTTCCTGTCATGTCAGCTCTCACAGGGACACGTGACGCTTGAGTAAAATCAAATTACAAAGTGCTTGATTGAATTCCTCCACAGAGAAACACCCTGAACTCACCACTAAGTCCTTCGAGCTGTGTGTGGGTCGCAGATGTGTTCGGTGCATGCTGGGGAGATGTAGATAAGAACGCTCGAAAAACAAGATCGCACACGTAGGACAAGCGATAAGGAAACTGTCCGCACTGTGCTGCAGTGCCTTAACACTGATCTATGATTGATTTAGACAGAAACAATGCTGACGTGATCCTGAAGGGAGATGTAGAGCAAGTCGGTGCAGGATGGTAGCCGCGGTGTCGAAGCTGTTGCTGAAAGAAGAGGAAAGAAAAAGAATGATGTGGAGTGTTAATGATTAGAGCCAAAGTCTTCTCACATCTGGGCTGCAAGGAGAGACTCAAGAATGTGTGTGACTGCATGTGCTTCACATATGAAGCTATTTTAAAAGAAGATGCAGCATGTTTCAACTTACGTTTACACAAATCATATTTCTTCCTGTCATGAGTAAATGTTTCTCAGCCATTTTTTTCACGTTTTATTTGTTTTGTTTTATTCACTGGATTATTTTGGAATTTCTATTTCTATATTTTAATGTTCTAAAGTCTACCGATTAGTCTGTGATTTAATCGCATGTGACCAGTGACACGCAGTTATATGTTGATTTTTTTTAAAGTTGGTCTAAGTTCAAGTGCTCAAACTTAACAGAAATTCTGTAATATTGAATGATTTTTTTATTTTTACACAAGTGTGTTTTTTTCTAGATAAGTTAAATTAAAGTGAGTACTTTATAAGAGGTGTTTTTTCCAATTTGTCTGTAAAAAAAAAAATTTCCAGCTGCTAATCATACAAAGATCCAATTAGTGCCCAATTAAAATGCTCTTGTCTTTCACCAAAAACTGCCCTCATAGCTTATTTTGCAACCAATCTGTTGTTAAATTTAAATCATCCCCAGTGGATGTGTGAATGGGTGGATGTAATATCTCTACTGGTGTCGTTCACCTTTACATGGGCAGAATTCGTCAGCATGGTAACTCAGAAAACGGAGCTTTTTAACACGTAGGACACATTGTGAAAGGATGTATTTTGAACCAGAACATGATCTTTTTCAAAAACTATAACCAAACAGCAGGTGTAACCAAAACTGTAAAGAGAATTCCAGTTAATCCAACACGGCAGATTTTCCTTAAACATGGCTATTGTGTGTATATGAGTTATGTCAACTTTGCACTCTTCACCTCAGTTGAAGAAATTCGGGGAAAATGAGTTTAGTGGAGCCTGTAAGCCTGCAGCTTTCCAAAGAAAGCAGATTTTTATATGAATCATTTTAAATGTTTGTTTTCAGTCTGAATAAAGTTAAACACAGAAATTAACCGCCTGGATCAGACATTTTTCTAACTGTGTTTAGGATCTCCATTGGGATGCTTCCTGGCAGACCGAATCATCGACATGTTCATCTGTACACATCGGTTTATTCCCATGTGTGAGGTTGACTTTTACTGCAGTGATGGAGGCAGAACAGCAACAGGATGTCCTGAAACTGGTAGTGCTCCAGCCTCCAAATGCTGCTGACTGAGGAGGGAAACTGCAAAGAGTAAAACCTGTGGATGGAAAACTGGGGAAATCTCCTGCTGTGGAGCTACAACTAATAAACCTGCACCTCTGATGAACAACCGAGGGATGCTGTTTCACCCTCACATCCACTGGAAAGAAAGACCCAACGTTCAACTCTCCATATGCTCAATAAAGCGTGATGCAATCTGAAAAATGTTTGTTCCAGGCTACTAATTCCTGTGTTTTCTGTCAGTCAGAATAAACAAAGATTTGAAGTGATTCATGTAAAAATTTGTTTTCGTTGGGAAGCTGTAGGGAGCTTTGCTATTTTCTTGTCAGACACATTTTCGAAAGGAAGTGTGTCCAAAATTCCTGATAAAGAATACTCATGTATCTCTACATGCCTACGAATGTGTACAATGATAACCTTTCTTGCATAAATTGTCAAGCAGTATCGGCTTTGTGCACCAAAGAGATGAATTCTTTCAGCTATGATAGAAAATGAAAGGTTAAAAAAGAGACAAAAGAGCCTGACTAAGAATACCCTACAAACCTTCAAACTTGTCTGCTGTATAAACGATTATGTTTCACTTCTTTCTTGGCTGAATCCACTCAGCTCATAAAAAAGTTCAAAGGTAGACATTTAGATTTAAATTTTATTAATGGGAATACAGCAGGTTAAAACAAACCATGATTCTCCTTTAAGCTGAAAAAAAAAAACTAATACTAATGGTACGTGTCAACTCGGTTGTTTTTTTGGTTGCAAGCAGTCATGCCCTGTATTGGATGCTTGTTGGATGTGCAACCGGGCATAGTCATGAAATATAACTGACAAGTGCTCTCCAACAGGAAACTAGTACATGCCACACCTTCCTACAACAAATACTGGCTGTACCTGATTGGAAGAATGCTTCACTTATGGATTTTCTACTCCCAAGTTTTGAACCAGACCAACATTATGGATTCTGTTTATATTTCAAAAATAGTTCAGACAATGGTGAAGAAGCTGAATTTGTGCTCCCTTTTTTACCTACACCAGTTAGTTTTTAAGTTTTTCAAGAATTCCTAGAGGTGGCAAGATGCACTGGGAGCCCCCGATTGCATACAGTAGCCAAGTCCTCAACTTCATGCAAATGAGAAGCAGCCACAGCGTCTCGAATCACAACATCCTGCTGCCAGACACATTGCATAGCTGCTTTTATAGACAATGAATGGAAAGAATGGAGAAGATGGATTCTGTGGACATGCATCATCTGTGAAAATGAGGTGTAACGAAGCTCAGTCTGCCGGGTGACAGTGCTTCTATCAATCCTTCAACTCCCTTAAGTCAACACTCGTTGAGACTGGAAACACTACTGCATGTTGTTTCAGTAACATTTATATAGGTCATATCAGACGAAACGATACGGTTGTTGGGGTTGGAGGACTTGTTGATTAAAATGCATGAACTCTCAATTTTATCTTGATTTTGATCTATTGAGAGAAGAAATACGAGTCTCATATATGTGTAGCACGATATAAGTTAAAGCCCAGCTTAAGTAGTAAGCAAAGATTAATCTGCAGATTGAAGAATTACTACAGTGTCAGCCAGCAGCCTGCGGAGTTCAGGTGACATCACTTCTCTGTTAAAACCTCCCCAGGCTGTTTATAAGGAAACGGCTCCTCAGCGGCTTTCATTCCAAAGACCTCCACCACAAACGTTTGATCTCCACCGACACAATTCAGATGAATTTATGTCGGCAAATTGCCCGTGAATGAGGGGCAGTGTCAGGTCTCAGCAGCTCCGAAACAGTTTAGCTCCCCTACATGTACATTTCCCAGAACACTCAAGCAAACCTCTGCATACATAATTCTGACATCATGCAAGCAGTGAAATATTTGTTTCTCACAGCTGGATTATTTCAAGATAACTGAGCCAATACATCAGCAAATACAGTGCTTCCACCGAGGACGAGAGCCAAGGCCCGAGACTGACATGTCGTTCATCTAAGTGAATGCTTTTTATTGGTGTTAGTGGAGGCGTCTTTCATACTTTACAGGTAAACTGACAAGAAATTTATTGCTCATTTGTCTCCCAGTACAGTATGCATCATTGCCTTAATGATACAACACTATGACTTCAATTCCTGAGTGACATGAAGTGAATTGGATGTAATTGACGTTTGCCTTGCCCAGATGGCTGTGTGCATGAAAGGCCATGTGTTCCACTGTATGATGTAGGGGCTGTTTCTCCCACCAAATCACACTCTGGCCAATGTCACTCTTTTTTGCCTCAGGGGGTGAATATCCCTGGGAACCAAGCCCCTGATGAGAAAAACCTCCACAACCAAACTCACACGAGTAAACACACCCTTAAAAACCCCTTTTACAGAGGGAACAATAAAAGAAAACCTGCACAGAAACAGGCGATCAGTCCGATGTGGTCCAATTAAAACTGGCCACAGACAACGCAAAGCATCAGGTGACGACTAATCAGCTTGCATTTAAACCAAGCGCAGCGCCGAAACGCACAATTAGCATCCGCAGAAACATTCGACAACACCCCACTTCGGCTTTAAATCAGACTTTTTTTGTAACTTAAGCCCTCTCAGGATCTGGAGATCACTTGGGACTTCAGAGAAAGGGGGAGGGTTCATTCACAGAGGGACCATTAGAGGCGCATGCCATTTACCAAACAAATGGCATCAAACCATTCCCCATTATAAAGGAAATTGCACAAAAATGACCCCCAAGTCAATTAGGCTCATTATTTTTTCCCTCAGCATCATGGAGCGGGGGAGGGTTGGAGCACCATGAGGAAACCAGCCACCTTAAACAGTTAGTAGTAGTGTCACGGGAGGTCAAGAGAAGAGGAGTTGGGGGGTTGAAACACCTGCATGATGACAGGATGGATAGAAGCTTGAATGCCGCACAAAGTGCCAGAAAACATCCAGCTTACGAGAAGGAAACAGTCTCCTTTGTTGTGCATCGATTAGAAACAGAAAGCAACACTTTGGCAAAGCAACAGAGGTCTCTGAATGTGATGGGAGATTTTCTGAGTGTTTGTTGAAAGCTGACTATAGAGACACTACTGCTCTGCTGTTTCTTGTTTAAAATTCTGAACTGCGTTGAATAAGCATTTTTAGACCGCATGTGTGTTTTGTGCTGCTGAAGACTGAGATGCACAGTTGTGCCTCCATGTTTGGGAAATGTTTTAACGATTATGTACGCACAATTGGATGAAAAGATTGCCAAAATTGTCTGTAGACTACATGCTAATTCATGCTTTCTTCGTCCATATGTCTGCAAGGATGCATGTGATGTAAAATTCGTCAGCTCCCCAAGTCCAGAAGGATTTACATGGACCCCTCTGTGAACGTCCCTGTGCTGCGCAGAATTTGTAGCCATTTTAGCTGTCTGCATATGAGCCAGGTTATAAATGGTGCTTATAAGAAATGCTTGTTGTGAGGAGACACTGTGTGTTTAGAATTCGTCAAAAACGGTTTTAATTGCAGTAGATGTTGCTGGACTTTCGAGGCGCTTTAATTTGTGCATGTTTTCCTGCAATGGAGCCCACACATAGTGGGGAGTTCTAAAATTTCCAGATATCCTGTGTTATGTCTGCCCACTGAGCTCAGCATAAAAATCACAGTCCAGTCAGCTCCTGTATCCTGCAAAAAGTGCAGAAATATCTGCAGAAGCCTGATATTATGTTTCATATCATAGTATGAAATACCATAGCTCAAAAACCATGAAAAGTCCCTAGATCGAAGCTGCAGCCAGTTAGCTTAGCTTAGCATAAAGACTGAAAGCAAACAGAAACAGCTGGCTTGGCTTTGTCCAGACGTCTTGCACAGCCTTATAAACCAAGAACTTGTCATTTTGACACTTTGTTTTTTGCACAGATTAAACAATTGATATGTAGCAACTTTATTAGTGAGCTTTGGTCATGCTAATAGGACTGAACAATTCATCAAAAATATTGTTGGAATCACAATGTGGCAAAAACCAAGATGTAAATTGCAGGAGCTGCAATCTTTGTCGCATTACAAATTAAAAACTGTTGAATAGAGACTGCAGCAAAAATTGCATCATGTTTTTTTCACCTGTTTCCGATCTTTACGCCAAGCTAACTGATTGTTAGCGCTACCTTTCAGTCTTCTCATTTTACTCTCACCATGAAACTGAACTACCTGAAATGTTAGACTACGCATTTGTCCATAAATAATTCTGCATCACCATTGTACACTATTTACATATCTGGTGCATTGTAATTTGTAATGCTGTTACTTTTAATTGTAGCTAAGGACCAGATACAACATTTTATCATCCTGTTCCAAACTTCCTAGTTGGTGCACAAATATACCGACTGTTCTAAATTATAAATAATGTTTGGCCAATCATTCACATACCAAACAATACATATAGACATGGCTCTGTCACAGAACATATGTGTTGTTCTGTTGACATCCTTGCCAACAAAACCTTAACCCAAGGATCAATTGTAACAAGAGCAACACAAAAACAGAGGATGTGTCAATCCACTATAATCAATACACACAAGAAATTAGGTTTTCTTAAAAGGAGAGACAAGATTGGGGGCATTTTAGGCTATTGAAAGGCACCCTGCTGTTCCCAAATATAGATCCCAGTACCTTCCTTAAGTGTAATGACAGAGGGCTATTCAGACACTGTCTTTACAGCACCATACCATTAGACTGAGAGGAAAAAAGAGAGGGCACGCTGTGTCACATAAAAGTAATTGAATCACTTCCTTTAAGCCATATTCGATTACTGCCACTCATAAATGCACTTAAGTTAGCAGTCCTGAGGGTCCATTTATCAAGGTAGAGGGGCAGCCGGGATTCTCTTAAGGAATAACAGTGGGCATAATTTAGCAATGTGGGATTGTCAATGGATGGTTATTGTCTAAACACAATGACACAGAGGATGTTTTCTATGCATTGCTAGTTGTTGGGGAGGTGGATTTGTCCTTGTCCAACAAAGGACAATGAAGAAAAAGTGCTTTTTCAACCAAATTGTTATTACTGCTGACTTTCTCACATCTGCGCCTTTCTCCTGGTTTGACCTTGACACGATGACAGCTTCACGCTACACTGCCTGCTTGGAAACTGTGCATCAGCAACAGCTCTGTGTGCAGCTTAAGTGTGCAGAGACTGAGGCTAATACTGACTTTATGGAGTTAAAAATCCAGTGAAGCCTTGACTAAAGTCGCAGTTTTCAAGTTTGTCCAACAAAAGCTACTTTGACAACATCATAGGCAGCTTTTAAATTAACTGATAGCTCTTCAAGGAAATGGATTTATTTTGCAGACGTCTGCAAGATGGTATTTGAGTGTCCTTGAGAAAGGAAAAGGCCATTTCATAGATCAATGGCATTATATTAGCGGAGGAAATACAAGCACACAAGCACCTGATTGTGTCTGATGGCTGGACAGAGGAGGAGAATAGGAGGACGTCTGCTGAGTCTGTTTGCTGTTTCTGTGCTCCCACCATCATCTAATTCCCCAAATGATTTGTGAAGCAAACCCCAGCTGGTCTGGTTCTGGGCTTGGATCAGAGAATACAGTAGGCCGCCTTTGAAGGGATCAAGGGAAAGACTCCTGCTGGTAAACAAACAGAGTTCAAAACCTCGCTGGCTGGAGGTTAAAAAACAGGCTAGATTTGCTGTAAGCAGGACTAATTTAAAGAACGGTGGTGGCTTTCATGGATCAATGTGTACAGGACTGATACAAAAATAACACAGACATGGGGAGGGAGGGAAAGAGGAGGAAAGGCGACTGAGAAAGATTACAAATAAGACAAAATAACAAGGAATACTATGGAGGAAAAATAGCACTAAGCCTCGGACTTAACTGATTACACACATGCTACATTTTTAATGTTGTATATTTAAAGAGTCCAGACAAAACTGAACCATCTACCAGTGGTGAACAAAAAATAGGGCATTACATTTCTTGTAGGAAACGGTAAAATGGATCAGAGTGGCTTATCATGGGAATGGGGAAGTAACAACACAAGAAAGAGACATATGGAATTTGCAAAGATTTCATTTCATAGTTTTGCACAAGGTCACTTTAGCATGTCATAAAAACATTATTCAATCTACTCATGCCTTGTACTGACATATGATAATTGCAACTTTACCTTTCTGCTGTTTACCACTGCAATTTACACTGCATTGCACATTAGATGTATTTTATTTATCTATGTTAAGTTTTTTGTCTTTACTGTCAAACTCCTGGATGCTTGAATTTCCCTCAGGATGTATCTGTTTCTCCATGTAACTAATGCTTTGAATAAAGAAACTTCGTGTGCTCGTAAAAGTGGAGTTACATCCAGTGACTACTATTTTTCTGGCTTTTTTTGCAGAACCGTTTCACAAACAGATGCACTCAAACAGCACAACCACCTCCCAACCAACTGTATACAATCAAGTTGTTCTGACCAACCAGAAAATTTTCACACAGATTTTTTTTATTTTTTTATTTTTTTGCATCTTTTAGCTCTGGTCAAACCTACTTTGAAGAGCTCTGGAAAAAAACAAACTGAACACAATCCAAAACTGACTCAGAACCTGCACCCAAAAGAAAGAAACTAAAGGCCAGATGGGCACAATGTGATGTCTCAGTTAGGGGCGTGTTCTGAGTTGAATGAGGGCACTTTTGTGCAACATTTTGCTTAGTTTCATCAACAGGTTCCTCGACTCCAAAAGAGTAATCCAATTCTAATCATCATCATCATCATCTCGAGTACTATATTGCTGAGTCAGGCATCATCACAGCGCCCACAGACGGTCCTGCAGAGAACACATCCGGGATTTTTTGATATTTGGTGCTTGCCCGTTTAAGTAAAAAAATACTTGAGTGCATTTGTTAGAGAGAAGGCTCACTGCGAGTTAAACCCAAGTCATTCCAAGTAATCACCTTTTCCCATCATGAAACTCTTCTATCCTCACTGGAGCATCTCTTCAAAATGATCTTCCCAGTCACTAGCTCTCAACCCAACTGGGAGACTTGGGACCAACATGTTCTCTACCACCATCATCAAAACATCAAACGAGGGAATATCTTTTAGAAAATTGGTGTTCATCCCTCCACTAGAGAGCCAGAGGCATGGAGAACCAATGTGAAGGAGCACTGAAGGTTTTCTGCCAGCATGTGGTGGTTCAACAACTTACAAAGCCACTAATACTGTAGGTTTTTCCTTTAATTTGTCACCTGTCTGTGGTTCAGCAGGTAAATAGGGAAACATCTGGAATGGAAACAACAGGAAATATTCCAAGGTTTCCATTTCATGTTGGAAATAACAATGTAAAGTAGGGAAAATTAAAAAATCAAAAAATCAAAAAATAGCATACACCCAATCTAATATTGTTCTGTTGTATGTGGCTGAAATACATTTACATTCTTCCCAGAACTGGAAGTTATACACTGAATATTGAGTGCCTCATACAATCCCACTTCAAAGGCTTGCCATGCGTTTAGCCACATGAGATCATTAAGGCTGTCAACATCCACCCAAAACTAAATTAAATCTGTAGGAATTGAACCAAGCTGCTCAGCTGGACACTGTAAAGATCGCAGCTTATACCCATTGTATTTTTTTGGTTTTGGAAAGACTGCAAACCCCTTAAATGCACAGTGTTGCTGTTACTATGGCCTCACCACTTCAGCATGTTGAGACATCCAAAGATCTGCTGTGCCTAGTTACTGTTGCTATGAGCTATGATTAGACATTTCTGTTTGGGAAAGAGCCACAAGACCTTGTGTATTAAATAGTTTTTTATTCTGTTTTTCTCTGAATACATAGACTCAAATAATAGAACATCTTAGCTATGCAATAGTTTCGGTAAGTCTGGAACAAGTGTGAGGGAGGTAACAGCCCTCCAAAGATCAATGAGCAGCAGCAGAGGAACAGGAGGAGCTTACGTGGACCAATGGCAGCGGGCCTTGGGGAGCAGCATCTGACGCAAACCAGGAAGCCACCTGATGTGAGGGGGTCAGATAAATGCAACAGAACTGACGGTCACACGGGACAGGTGTTTCCTTAATGATACACATCACACTCACATACACACTTGCATACTATATTAGGCCTGTTGCTCATCTCCTCCCTCAGCTGTGTCAGAGGCTTTCCCAGACATCCAGCCCACGCACACACATGCATCCTCAGACGGGAGGAGGCGGGTCGGGGAGGACGAGCAGGCCGAGGAGGACGGAGGACAGGGCACGCACGCAGACAAGCCCGACAACAGGCAGGAAACTCTAGAGAGCAGCTATTTTCTCCCCCTCTTGCAAGCTCTCAATTTCCATTTTGGTCAAAACAGGTAGGAGGGGGGGAAAGCCATCGATGGAAACAACAAAAATGTGAAAAACCCAAACAGGATCACAATGAAACACTCAAATAAACCTTGAAGAAAAAAGGGAACCTTAGCACCAAAATAGGAATGTCTCCTGTTTTACGTATGAGAGGGATTTGGATGGCTCATCCTTCCTATCAGGTTTCCTCTTCACAGTCTGCAGGAAAGCATACATCGAATACAGGGCTTGGGACTTGGGCCAGGTTGCTCTGTAACAGCCTTTATGCTGTGAATGAAGTATGATAAGGTGGAGAGGAATGCTGCTTGTGAGGTGTCCATACGTGCAGATTGCACAGCGGAATAAAACAATGGGAGCATCAGAGCAGCTCTCAAGGGGTCGTGAGAGGGGACATCTGGGGTTAAGAGGGGACGAGAGATGATTCAGCTCCTGTTGGTGCACGTATACAAGGCAGTATCCCCTATTATATATGCACATTTGGAACTTATTAAACTTCTGACCTGAGCAGAGCTGCAACCGAAGATGAGCAATTCTAAACTGAGCTCTTCTTGACTTCACCAATGCTGCAATTTGCAAAATCCAAGGAAATAACTAATTATATATGATAACAGAAGTGCATCCTTTTGTCAGTGTGTCATCCCGGCAGCTCTAATAGCAGCTTTCTGTTTATAGAAATAGTTTGGGGTCACGGTAACGTCTCTAAGATATGATTAAAGCCGTTTGCTCGGCTCTTCACGAACTATTTAGGGTGCAAAAATGGCCACAAGTCAAAAACAATCTGACGATGCTCTGGAACACTTAATTTAATATTCTCTTCCACACTCCCATGCATGCATAAATCCTTCGTTTAATTTAATCAAAGTTTGCCCCGAGGAGCCGTTTGAATTTTATGAGAATGTGGGTGACGGGGAAAAAAACTCACAGCTGAAGGATCTGCAATCACTCTTTATGACAAGAATGTTTCATTGTTTTTACAACAAAAACAGATTATGCTGCGACACAGGCAGGCGGGCAAACAGCCGGCTGCTCAAGCCCACTTAGAGTGATATAATGTCGGCCTGCCGTTTGTTTGAGCGAGCTGGGCACAGTGGGATCTTTTTTTCCCCCTTTGTTTGTTTTCAATGGCCCATAAACAGTCTGGATAAACCAACAGAAAAAAAAGGACCTCTTTCTCCTCCTCTTTTAATTTCATTTTTTCTTGCGTCTCGCTCCCTCTGTTCGCTCGCTCGCTCTGTGGCCTCCGCCGTCGAAAACCTCGTACCCACAAAACACTCTGGGATTGTTTTGTAGCTGTCTGGCGGAGGAAGGAAAGCAGTGTGAGAAAGTGGCTGTTTTTTTGGAGCGAACAGGAATTGGCCTCACGGCGCACGGTTCCTCTCCTCGCAGCGGGAACAATGCCGTGGCGTCACACCCCTGCGCTGACCCTCGCTGTTTCACATGGAAAAATGTTCCCAGAATTCCGCTCCCAGGCTTGGAGGTATAAGGTGGAGGGGGGGAGCAAACCGAGAGAGAGCGGGAGGGATGTCAGCGAAGGTAAGAGGCGAGAGGAAACCTGCGTTACTGGGAGCATTTGTAGCCATGGCAACATAAGCTACGACTCCTGAAGCTGATTAGCTAGACGTTGAGGAGAGGGGGAAGGAGGCGTGGCTTGAAAATCACGCGTCCCAACAGCCAGTCACATCACCCAGTCTGGAGCACAGTCACTCTGCCAGGTGAACTGTAGTAAACTATAAATTCATGCGTTGTCACAGTGCCGCCCCCTTCACTTCGCTCCCCTGCTCATTATTGCATTGTTGCCCCTTCCCGCTCTTTGTATAAAAACTAATCAGACTTATCAGCGGCTGTAGCAGAAGATGTGGTGCTGACACGCAAATTTTTCACTTCCACAAGTGGCGCGAACAAGACGGAAGTAAGGAGAGTAGCTTGCTCACTCTAAGAAATAATGCTTGAGAACTTCTAATGGAACTGTGTTCAACCTACAAGCTGCATTTAGTTTGAAGAATTAGCTTTTCCTGCACGATTAATACCGGCCTTATGCATGTGAAATTGTCCAGACATGACTACAGCTCTCCAATCTCATTTAGCAGACACTTTTATCCAAAGCGGCATACATCTGAGTGTAGATACAACACAAGCAGGGATATAGTCAGGAGAAAATAACCTGGATAAGTGCCTAAAAGATGTTTAGTAGGTGATGAAATATCAACTTACTAAGGCAAATTCATTAATTCGCAGCAACTCGAATTTGGCTTGAAATCAATTAATGCAGAAAATGTAAGTTTCAGTTGCGCACAATGTTAAGTTAACGCAATTTTCAACATTTTTATGTAAAAAAAAGAAACTTTCAAAACAATGTTTGCAACTTAAAAGGTTTTGAATTTTATCTTGCAACCATGCATTTAACTACGTGGTGAAAATAGCAGTGCTACACATCGACTGTCGTGGATGTTCTTGAGTTTGGCCCAGATTGACCAACCCGGTCTCATGGGGATTCGTGAAACTGTCACGTAAGTTTTAGTTTCGGTTTCGTGCGCACCAACACGATTTCGTCATGTTTTTCATGCCGCTCACCACGAAATGTTTTTCGCTGTGGTAATCACATCTGAAAGTGGTTTATACCGGCGGATTCATGACGATCTAAGCTGTCCATCGGCGTATACTGCTTGTGTGATCGCGTTTGCGGCCGCCGGACATTCTTTAAATTCCTATGCAAATTGGTAAGTGTACCACCGGCTTATGGTTAGGTTATGGTTATGGTTATGGTTAGGGTTATGTTTAGGAACGATGTCATGCAAAATATAGCGTTGGATTCGCCATGGTTTTACATTAAAAATATAATATACACATTCTTTTGAAATACGTTCTGAGTGGCACGAAAAGTCCGCCGTTTAAAATACATTGGTGCGCATTTCGTGGTGAGCGGCACGAAAAACATGACGAAATCGTGTTGGTGCGCACGAAACCGAAACTAAAACTTACGTGACAGTTTCACGAATCCTCGTGAGATCGGGCTGGATTGACAGAGAAAGACTAAGGGACGGCCTCCTGGCAAGATAGTAGCTGTTAAAATTCATAGGATAAGAATTTAATTTTCTGCAGGTGAGAGAAGAAAAATAGGTTTGGGCAAGATTCCTTTCAAAGTTAAAGAGAACGGAAAAACAAAGGAGTAATCATTGACTAGCCTGTCTGTTGTAAACATAAAGAGTTTTGGTTAAACTTTTGGCCGAACATCTGACCACACGAGTTTGTTGCCCCATTAAACTTTATTGCAGAAATCTTGCCACATTTTGCAGGCAATGCAGGTGGAACTGGGGAGTTCAGTTTAATCAAAACTTTGTCCAATTTTCAAAAATAGCACGTCTTGTACAGAAAACATAAATGTCACAAAACAATAGTCAGATCAGGTTAAACAGCACAATAGCAGTTGAGTCAAAGTGCTTTCAATTAGTGAGATTACATTGTCCTTGCTCATGTAAACACTGAAATAGGTTTTATTTGCTGTAATCATTCCTGTTTGTCAATCTAGCCATTAGGCGATTGAGAGGAAAAATCAATTGCCCTCATTTATTGAGTGTAGGCGTACACAATTTGGGATCTTGGCGATATCCGATATGTCAATAACTTCCGACTCATTGTGGTTAATTGCTGATACATGCACATTTATTTTCCACCCAACTGCTGAGAACATCAGTTCTCTCCCAAGGTGGAATTAACGTATTATTATGTTCACTCTTGTCATGATTGCCTACTAGCAGGTGCAGATGTGAAACAAAATGGTTTTCAAATGTTCACTTTAACTGAGCTAAATTTGAAAACGGCATCAACTTCAAGGGAAACCATTGGGTATTTGCCTGGTAATATTCTTTTTGGTCTTGTAGATGCCAATATTTTATTTAAAACACTTTCTCATCCAATACAGATGATATCATTGTGCATCCTTATTTTAAAACCAATGTTGCACCGAGTTGCATAAATCAAAATTACGCTCCGTAATTTTTTTTTGTTACTATTACTGTATTTTCAGTGCAGCTCAGATTTATATATCTTTAAAAAATGGCTTTCAGATTTCATGTTTCAAAAGTCACTTAAGGTCTTGAGAATGTATCGATCGGTTAATATGAAATCTAATGCACAGTGAAGAAATTATGAGGGAAAATATTAAACCTCAGCAGTGGATTCATGTCAAATTATAGAGTAAAAACCTTCAGACAATAATGCATTTACAGCAGCAACAAAACTGTGTGGTTGTACAGCCTTAATAGCCCTGCCAGTAACAATATATCCCTAGTGCAGCATATTGCTTCACACAATAACTATTATATATGCCCCTGTGAACCTGGAGTGTTTGCATAAAAGCCCAGTAAAATCAGAGCTGGTCTTGTAGCAAAGATCATAAAACATGCAGAGAAAACATGGCACGATCTGTTCACTGCTCTCTCAGGGATGATTTGGCATCCGAACATGCATTATAGACCGAGATTAAAGATATGATTGGAAGAAATCTAGCGTGACTTATGCAGAATGAGGTGTTGTTTTCCACATCTTATAGGGAGTAAATCTGTTTTCCATGGTCACATTAGGAAGTTTAATTCACTGTGTATGTCCATTTATTTTTCCAAAGTGACCTAAACAGCAGTGCCAGTGTGAGTTTGGCGCCCATCACTTGAAATCCACGCTTCAGAGGCAGACAACGAAACATGCTGATTGGGACAATAATACAGGTGGTGAGGGTGGCATGCTCGAGAAATGTGAGAAGATCACTTGGTATTTTGATTTGTTGAACATTTATACTTTAAATTCAAGGATGACAGGCATTCAAAGGGCAGAAAGACGATTAAAACGCAGCAGACAAGTCCATCTTCATCATAGCAACACAAAACAAAACAGAACTATTAGCCAATCCGGGCGTCATGGCGAGGAGTAGAGGTGGATGAGATCAGGAGAAGCTGGCTGAGGAAACGGGGTGTGGAATAAATAAGCAGAACATTTAAGGAAGGAGAGGAGGAAAATGGAGGGGTTAGTGTTCCCCCACTGTTGTGTTTTGCTTTCAGGGAAGTTGGCAGCTCAGCCGCCGGCCTGGTTGGCACTGAGGCAGCTAATGGTCTCCACCCTGAGCTGTGACTCACTGGAGCCTCAGACTGTTAGCTGCATTTTACCGCTGTGTCTTTCATTCCCTGCACCCCGAGATCAGTGTTTCTTTCACAACACTCAACATGCTATTCTTTCTATTTGGTGTTATACATTTCTGTCCTCAAATCTGATCTTTAAAATGGGATATTGGTTGGTTTTTGCATTGATAGACCAACTAACTTTTGCAATGTGGCTAATATTTCAAAGCATTACTTACGGCCTCTTTCATTCCCTGCACCTGAGATCAGTTTTATACTAAACATGCTATTCTTTGCAATTGTTATCATACATATATGTCCCTAAATCCAATGTTTCCAAGGAATGTTGGTTGTTTTTTGCTTTGATACATCAACTAATTTTCACATTTTGGCTAATATTTCAAAGCATTTGTTATGATCCAACCTCTAGGGGGTGGCTGGATGCAACAAAAAAAGCCAGAGGTTATTGGTTGAGGTGAAGGGATTTATTGCTTAGTGGCGAACGGAACATAAGAGTGACAATACAGAACACAAAACTGGTGAGTGTTGCTAAATCAAAGAACAGAATAAAAACCAAATGAAGGCTAACAGAGTTTCCCAAACTATCTAAACCCAAAACTAAGTAACTAAACTCCCTAGCCAAACATAAATACAACAGCAACACCCACCACCAGTAACAGAAACTAATACAACAATGCAAAGACAAGCTCAACAAAACTGGTGCCTCACATTCACACATTTGACCACACAGGTAACAAAGACTCAAAACTCAAATGGCTTCTTCACTAAGCCCACGGTGTCTGTAGCACTCACCACGAGTGTCTACAGACCGAAGTGGTCTGCGGTACCCACCAACCCAACCACACGTACCTACAGATCAAAACTCATTAAAATGCAATCAAATGATCACACACAGAGGCACCAGGGCGGACTGATCACAGATACCAGCCGCCCAGACTAATGATGTGGTTGCAGGTATATAGCCTGCAGGTGTGGTGATGGCTGCATCTGGTTGGTCAGAGGTGGAGGGGAGCTGGAGGGTGGCCCAATCAGGAAGGTCTGAAGGTGGGGAGAACCGGATTGCAGTGCAGGTCGTCAGGTCTGGTGTCATCAGCTGGGGTTCCAGAGACTCTGGAACAACCACAGCTGAACCCACACATGTAATTTTCCCCCACACAATGGCCCAACAGGACATCACCCCAAAAACCAGACGGCACACCAACACTGGTGGCCGTAACAGCATTACTAACTGTCTCTTTCACTCCCTGCAACTGAGATCAGTTTTACACAAAATAAGCTGTTCTTTTCATTTGTTATATAGACACATTACACATATTAACACCAGCAGCTTTGTGAAGCTTTCAAGGAATTCATATTATGCTTTGTTGGTTCCTTCTTTGCTTCAGCTGCTTTTTTGTGCATCTTAAATGTCTGCACCCTTAGCAAATCCACAGTAAAGGGCATTAATGTCAGAAAACATTGATCTTTAAGTGTCTGAAGTTCCTGGTTTGAAGTCCAGGTTATTTTCCTTTACTTATCTTCATCATCATGTCACATATTTGCATAATGCCAAGCTAGCAGCTAATTTGGCCGACTAGTCTGATATTATTTCTTCATTCAAGCTACTTCTGTAGGAAATGCATCTTTTTGTATATACTCAGAGATCTGAGGCTATTAACCAACATCTGACTTTGGTCGGGCCGACTGACCAATCAGAGCAGACAAGGCTTTCCAGGAGGCTGAAACAAGGCGTTTTCAGACAGATGCTGAATGAGATGCTGCAGTAATTACACTATGAGAAAAAAATAATGTGATTTTGACCATTAAAGCATGAAAATATGTTCGAGCAGACCCCAAAAATAAAACTACAAACCTGCAAATGAGCATAATATGGGATCTTTAAATGTAAAAACAAGAAAACGGCTCGAATTGTTCTTTTTAAAAGTGAAAAAATGCACCTTTGCGGTTTGCAGACTCACACGTTTGTATTCTGACACTCCTGAGCTGTAAATTTGCTTGCACCTCCCACCACATATTAGAAGAACATTCATACAGATTTCAAACTCAGAAAGCACTGATGTCCGTCAAAATAATATTTACAAGTTTTGTTTAACAATCGCTAGCGGGCTCAAAATTACAAGCAATTGACATGAAGTATGCGCTAGAAAATAAATCATAAACTTGATCATCAAAGGAGGATGTGGTCAGCTGTCTCTAAACTGCAGTGAAGTGTTCTCAGTAAACACACCGGTTGTTTATGGGAAAGTTGGAGATACCAGATGGAGACAGAATCTCAGCAGGATTTAGACTTGGAAAATAAACTGATCAGCCACAACATTAAAACTGTCTGACTGACATTGTGTTGAACTTCAATTTCGATTGGTCAAGGATTTTACAGACCTCTAAAAGTGTTTTTTGGTTTCAGGCACCAAGATGTTTGCAGAAGATCCTTAAAATCGTAGAAGATGCGAGGTGGGGCCTCCATGTACTGGTGTTTAAATTCCAGAACATCCAATAGATGCTCAGTCAGACTAAGATCTGGGATTGTGGAGGTTGATGAACACCTTAAACTCTTTGTCATGTTCCTCAAATCTTTCCTGAACAATTTTTGCAGTGTGGCAGATAGTATTAAGGCTAACAAGGAATACCGTTGAGATGAATGAATGTAGGTGATCTGCAGCAATGTTTAGATGTCCAAAGAACATCCGTGCGAATGCAAAACTTAAGGTTTGCCAACAGAACATTCATCAAAATATCATACTAACTCCACTGGCTTGCTTTTCTCCCATAACACATCCTGCTGCCTTTTCTTTTTCAGCTCAACAACCTGATAAAACAAGCATGATTCATCGGACTAGGCCATCTCCTTCCATTGCTTCATGGTCCAGTTCTGATGTCCATTGCAGACCATATGGACCAGCCTTCGTTCTCCATGTCAACAATGAGTTTTGTGCATCCATGACTATGTCTCCAATTCACTGGTTGTCCTTCCTTGGACACTTTTGGTGACCATTGCAGACCAGGAATACTCAACAACACCTTCTGTTTTGGAAATGCTTCGACCAAACTGTCAAGAACCAAGAAACATGATCACATCACTCCTATTTCTTTACACTGGCTCCCCGTTGTTTCATAGGGATTTTACGATTTTACTGATTACTTTATGGTCTCTTCCAGTTATAATTCTGACCTTTTAGGACTGTATGCATCATTACACTCTGAAATTTTAGGGCAGAGATCTTTTGTCTGTTCCAGGGTCTTGGCTGAAATCAAAAGGAGACAGAGCGTCTGCAGTCGATTTGCCCGAGGAAATCAAAACACACTTTTATCGGAGAGCCTTTCCTGATTTTATTTGAGTTATAATTTCCTTTGAAGGGTCTTTTATTTCCTTCTATTTCCCTCAGTAAAATTTCCTCTCAATTCTTACAGTGTGGTGGTTTTATTACACCATGTTTTGTTGATACTCAAAACGCTTTACAACTTGGATTTTGTAAGACATTCTAAAAATACGGATTATTACTGGTATTATGGGCTTCACAGTTTGTCAAAATCTCTCAGATCCTCACACTGCACAATTACTTCCAAGAATTTACATTTTTGGCTACAGGTTAAAGAGAAGAGTGAATAATAAAAGGATTAAACGAGCAAATGGCAAAATTGATTGTTAGACGGTGCATACAGATGTTCGGTGGACATTGCTTCCCTCCCACAGTGATGCTTTATATGTATAAAAAAAATACTACAGTTGACTTTTATAAGGTCAGGGGTTAAAAGACGGCTTCACCTCTTGGTAAATTTAGCTCACCTTGGTTCCCACATCGTAAACAACCTCGTGATGTCAGGGATGATCCCAGGGCCAGGACGAGGGCAATAAACAGGAAGTGGCTCAGCAGCAAGCTGCATCCCATAATAATCAGGGCAAAAACAATCCCAAATCACCACAAGACACAAAGTGACAGATAACACAGACAGGCGACCCCAAAACACAACACAAACTTACAACAACCCCCAAAAGCAACACGCGAGAGGAACACAAACGTTCCTGCAGAGCGAGAAAACAGAACTTCAAATGCACCAATCAAAGGCCTGCAAACCCAAACAATCAGGAAACAAGCAGAGATGCGTGCAGAGAAGGATACAAACAGACATAAACAGAGGATAGTGTGACAAACATTGTAAAACCAACTGTGAGCAAACCTCACATCTTTCATGTCAGACTTGAAAGAGTGATCCTCTGATTTATCATTAGCAAATATGTCACTCTGCAGCATCGTTTTCCATTTTATAAGGAGCCAGCAATGGTTAAGACCTGCCTTTGTGCTTCATTTCAACAGCAAAACTCCCTCTGTAGCCACCTGATCTGTGTCAGGACCCCATAAATCCATGTGGAAGCTATCGCTGTGCCTGTAAACACATGGAGACAGTGTTTTAATGTGCTGCAAACACACCGATAGGAACATACTGTAGGGAATCCTCTACTCTCTCCACCCTGAGGATGACAGCAACCTGACAGAAACCATCTGCGCTGTTTCTTTCTGCAGTAAATGTTTCCATCTTAGCTTCTCTTCATCTCTAATTTATGAAACAATATCACAACCTGATCTGTAACTTAACAGCTAGCATATGAAGTTACTTTCTACAACATTGGAGGTGCAGTGAAACTTACTGATCGCTGTTTATGCAATCAAAAACAACATTTTTATTGTGTTACTAACTGTTCTGCTGTGCAATGGCAATCTGAGAAGCCCACAGCCTTGACTTAAAAGCATAATTACTATGACTACATTTACATAATTATCAAATGTTAGCATGCAAATACAAAAAACTAATATGGTAAACATGGCATTCTCTCATTTACTGAGAGCACGCCAATGTTAGCATTTAGTGCTGCCATGTCTAAACACAACCTCGCAGGATACTATTAAACAGTTTGCAGTCAAATGCAATTTGCCAAAACCACCAGGATGTCTTTCTACTTCCGGTTGCATTTTGAAGTTTGCAAGCTAACGTGTTTTTGTAGCCATTCTGACCCCCAGTGCTCTGCTCAGACCACAGACTGCAGCGAATATGAGAGCAAAATGGTCAAAGATTAAAGGTGTATACTGCAGTAATTTGTAAGCAGGGGAAACGTAAAAGTATGCAATTTGCAACGCAGCTTTAAACCTTAATTATACTCTCTTACGGATGCTCACACAGACGGCTGCAGTTTTACTAAATTATATTTTGTCTTTACATGTGCAGTACGTCATCGTTGCACACTGCCACCCTTGTAGTGTCGCTGTACAGACACAGATTTTGTTCTGTTTTGTTAAGATTACAGCTTGTAAAAATTACAGAAGAAAAGTATTAGTTTACATGTTGACTGTACAAAAAAAGATCTTAAACTGTTGTAAACAATGTCCACATTGAAATTTTTCTCAGAATGTTTGATCATAAACTTACAATATTTTTCTGTATAATATTATGTATAATATTTTTTTATGTTTGCTGTTTCTTGAAGGAAAAACTATGGATCAAGAATTAAAAACTGATTTTTAAAATATTACAGCTTCTCCTTGCTTTGTTAGTTTCAGATAATAACAAACATTAATTGTATTTACATGTTAACGATGAAAAAAACGAGCCAAAACTGTAAATAATGTCTACATCAAAGATCAGTATTTTGACAAATATTATATATTTTGACAAATAGCATTTTCATTCTTTTACAAAACTGGCCATAAGACAGGACAATATATCTGTCTACTACACTGTTCAAAAAATTAAAGGAACACTTTTTAATCTAAGTATTGCATCAAGTTAGTCAAACATGTGGAATACTGATCTGGTCAAGTAAGTAACAGAGGAGGTTTTTAGTCAGTTTCAGCTGCTTTGGTGTTCATAAAATTAACAACAGGTGCACTAGAGGGGTAACAATGAGACAACCCCCAAAACAAGAATGAGTTTACAGGTGAAGGCCACTGACATTTTTTTCCTTCCGAATGTTTTCAGACTGTTTTTCACTAGTTTTGCAGTTGGCTAGTCAGAGTCACTTCTGGTAGCATGAGGCGATACCTGGACCCTACAGAGGTTCCACAGATAGTCCAACTCCTCCAGGATGGCACATTAATACGTGCCATTGCCAGAAGGTTTGCTGTGTCTCCCAGCACATTCTCAACAACATGGAGGAGATTCCAGGAGACATGCAGTTAGTCTAAGAGAGCTGGACAGGACCGTAGAAGGTCCTCAACCGATCAGCAGGACAGCTATCTGCTCCTTTGTGCAAGGGGGACCAGGATGAGCACTGCAATAGCTCTACAAAATGACCTCCAGCAGACCACTGGTGTGAATGTCTCTGACCAAACAATCAGAAAGAGATGTAATGAGAGTGGTCTGAGGGCCCAGCGTCCTCTAGTGGGCCCTGTGGTCGCTGACTGGCACCGTGGAGCTCGGCTGCCATAGAACACAGGAATTGGCAGGTCCACCACTGGTGCCCTGTGCTTTTCACAGATGAGAGCATGTTCACCCTGAGCGCATGTGACAGACATGAAAGGGTCTGGAGAAGCCGTGGAGAACGTTATGCTGCCTGTAACATTGTTCAGCATGACCGGTTTGGTGGTGGGTCAGTGATGGTGTGGGGAGACATGGAGGGACGCACAGACCTCTACAGGCTGGACAATGGCATTCTGACTGCCATTAGATATCAGGATGAAATCCTTTGACCCATTGTCAGACCCTACATTGGTGCAGTGGTCGTGGATTCCTTCTGGTGGACGACAATACCCGGCCTTATGTGGTAAGAGAACTCATGCAGTTCCTGGAGGATGAAGGAACTGATACCATTAGCTGGCCCCCATGCTCACCTGACCTGAATCCAATAGAACACCTTTGGAAAATTATGTTTTGTTCCATCCGACACCATCGGTTTGCTCCTCAGACTGTCCAGGAGCTCAGCGATGCCCTGGTCCAGTTCTGGGAGGAGATACCCCAGGACACCATCCGTCATCTCATTCAGAGCTTCTCTCGGCATCATCAGTCATGCATACAAGCACATGGAGGCCATACAAACTACTGAATACCATTTTGAGTTGCTGCCAAGGAATTTCAGCAAGATGGACCAGCCTGCCACATCAGTTTTTCACTTTGATTTTGGGGTGTCTTGAATTTAGCCCTCTTGGCGGTTGATACTTTTCATTTCCATAAAACAATGTGGCATCTTTTCATTCCTAACACATTATCCAGTCCATATCAATATACATATTCAGTTTGTTTTTCCCCACATTGAAATAATGATGTTTTCAAAGTGTTCCTTTAATTTTTTTTGAGCACTGTATTTTACACATTTTTGACATTATTTGTAACAATTACATTGACCTGGAAATGATAAGGACTAAAAAAAAGTATTTTCTAACTGTTATCATACAGATTTTACCTGTTTTGTTAAATTACAGTCAACATATCTACCTCACAGAAAAAAATATGAATGTGCATGTTGTCTGGTAAAAATAAAAGGCCAGAGCTGAAAATAAGAATAAGTAGAACAGCACTCAGAGAGTGCAGTACTCCACTAAGGCTGCTCGGTTCACTAAAACATCATAGTTTAGACATGTTAAACTATGATGTTTCTTTACACATTTTGGACGACAAACTGAATTATGACGTTTTTTCCAAAATTTTGGACAACATACTAAACTATGAAATTTTTTTAAAAGTTGCTTTTTTGGGGCCTTTTGTAAGTTTTATTCAAAAGGTAAGTAGAGTGGAAGATGAAGTAAAGGGTCACAAGTCTGAATGGAACCTGCGTCCCTGACAAGATTCTGTTTATGGGTCACCTTCCCAGTTGAGCTGCCTGGACACGTTTTATTCAAATGTTGAATGAACATATTAAGTATGACGTTTATTCAATTTGGAACACATACTGATCTATAACCTTTTTTCATATTTTGGACGACATACTAAACTATGACGTTTTATTGGTATTTTCGACGGCATAGTAAACTATGATGTTGTTGTCAGATTTTGGATGTCACACGAAATGATGACGTTTTAGTAACATTTTGGACGACATAATAAACGATGACGTTTTTGTCATATTTTGGATGACAGACTACAATATGACGTTTAAGTGACATTTTGGACGACATATTAAATGATGAAGATATAGTCATATGTTGGACGACCTACTAAACTATAATGTTTATGTCACATTTTGGATGACATGCAGAACTATGACGTTTTTGTCATATTTTGGACGACATAATAAACTATGACTTTTATGTCAATTTTCGGACGACATACTACATTATGACGTTTTTTTGTCTGTTTTTGGATGACATACTAAACGATGACTTTTTTGTGCATTTTCGGACGACATACTAAACTATGACGTTTTTTTCTCAATTTTCGGAGACATACTAAATGATGACGTTTTTTTGTCCATTTTCAGACGACATACTAAACTTATGTTTTTTTGTCCATTTTCGGATGACAGACTAAACCATGATGTTTTTGTGTATTGTTGAACGACATACTAAACTATGACCTTTTTTTGTCTATTTTCAGACGGCATACTAAACTATGACGTTTTTTGTCCATTTTCGGACGACATACTAAACTATGACGTTTTTCTCAATTTTCGGAGACATACTAAATGATGACGTTTTTTGTCCATTTTCGGACGACATACTTAACTATGATGTTTTTGGTTATTTTCGGACGACATACTACACTATAACGTTTTTTGTCCATTTTCAGACGACAGACTAAACTATGACATTTTTGTCCATTTTCGGATGACATACTAAACTATGTTTCTTTTGTCCATTTTCGGACAAAAAGCACGTTTTTGACCATTTTCGGACGACATACTAAACGATGACTTTTTTGTCCATTTTTGGACGACATACTAAACTATGACGTTTTTTGTCCATTTTCGGACGACATACTAATCTATGAGGTTTTTTGTCCATTTTCAGACAACTTACAAAACTATGCCATTTTTGTCCATTTTCTGAAAAAAATGAGATTTTTGTCCATTTTCAGATGACATACGAAACTATGATGTTTTTGGCCATGTTCAGACAACATACTAATCTATGAAGTTTTTGTCCATTTTCAGCTGACATACTAAGCTATGACGTTTTTTTTACATTTTCGGATGACAGACTACACAATGATATTTTTGTGTATTGTTTAACGACATACTAAACTATGACGTTTTTTGTCCATTTTCGGACGACACACTTAATTATGATGTTTTCGTCCATTTTCGGACAACATACTACATTATGACGGTTTTTTTTCTGTTTTTGGATGACATAGTAAACGATGACTTTTTTGTCCATTTTTGGACGACATACTAAACTATGACGTTTTTGTCCATTTTCAGACGACATACTAAACTATGATTTTTTGTCCATTTTCTGACAAAAAATGGCGGTTTTTTTTGTCCATTTTTGGATGACATACTAAACTATGACGTTTTTGTCCATTTTCGGATGGCATACTAAACTATGTTTCTTTTGTCCATTTTCGGACAAAAAGCACGTTTTTGCCCATTTTTGGACGACATACTAAACTATGACGTTTTTTTGTCCATTTTTGGACGACATACTAAACTATGACGTGTTTTGTCCATTTTCGGAAGACATACTAAACTATGATGTTTTTGTCCATTTTCGGCCAAAAATCACGTTTTTGCCCATTTTCAGACGGCATACTAAACTGTGACGTTCTATGTCCATTTTTGGACGACATACTAAACTATGACGTTTTTTTGTCCATTTTTGGACGACATACTAAACTATGACGTGTTTTGTCCATTTTCGGAAGACATACTAAACTATGATGTTTTTGTCCATTTTCGGCCAAAAATCACGTTTTTGCCCATTTTCAGACGGCATACTAAACTGTGACGTTCTATGTCCATTTTTGGACGACATACTAAACTATGACGTTTTTTGTCCATTTTCAGACGACATACTAAATTATGATGTTTTTGTCCATTTTCGGATGACATACTAAACATACTAAACTATGACGTTTTTTGTCCATTTTCGGACGACATGCTAAACTATGACGTTTTTTTATCCATTTTCAGGTTTGTCCATTTTCGGACGACAAACTAAACTGTGGCGTTTTTTGTCCATTTTTGGACGACATACTAAACTATGAAGTTTTTCGTCCATTTTCGTACAACATACTAAACTATGATGTTTTTTGTCCATTTTCGGACAACATACAAAACTATGCCGTTTTTGTCTATTTTCTGACAAAAAATTACAATTTTTTTCCATTTTCAGACGACATACTAAACTATGACGTTTTTTGTCCATTTTTGCTCTACAGACTAAACTATGACGTTGTCTGTCAATTTTTGGACGACACATTAAACTATTTTTTTTTGCCCATTTTCAACAACATACTAAACTCTGACATTTTTGCACAACATGCTGAGTTGTGACAGTGTTAACAACATACTACACTTCGGATGACATTAGTTGTCATGAGCTGGAATTGAACCTGCGTCCCTCATACAATCCTGTTCACGAGTCACCTGCTCAACCAGTTGAGCTACCTGGCCACCCTCTTTCTGCTTGTTGGACAACTGACTAAACTATGACGTTACTTTTATTCAGTTTGGAAGACATACTAAACGATGAGTTTTTTTGAAAATATTTTGGACGTAAAACCAAATGATGACGTTTTTGTGAAATTTTGTACGACATGCTGAATTGTGACAATATTAACAACATACTGAACTTCAACATCTTAGACAACATTAATTGTCATCAACTGGAATCGAACCTGTGTCTCTCACACACTCCTATCGATGAGTCACCCTCTCAACCATTTGAGCTACCAAGCAACCCTCTTTCCATGTGTTGGAAAACTTACTAAACTATGATGTTACTATATTCCAATTTGGAAGACATACCAAACGATGACCCTTTTAAAAAATATTTCGGACGTCATACTGAACTATGACGTTTTAGAGATATTTTAGACGACATACTAAATTTTGTCGTTTTTGTAATATTCTGGACAACATACTTTTCTCTGACATTTTTGTCATATTTTGTACGACAAACAAAACTATGAATTTTTTCTCATATTTTGAATGTAATACCAAACGATGACGATTTTGTGATATTTTGGAGGACATAGTAAACTATGATGTTCATGTCATACTTTGGATGACATGCTAAACTATGACGTTCTTGTCATATTTTGGACAACATCTTAATCTTTGATGTTTTGGTGATATTTTGAATGACATACTAAACTATGACTATTTTGTCCATTTTCGGACGACATACTAAACTATGATGTTTTTGTCCATTTTCGGACAAAAATCCCGTTTTTGCCCATTTTCAGACGACATACTAAACTATGACGTTTTTTTGACATTTTCTGACGACATACTAAACGATGACATTTGTTTGTCCATTTTCTGACAACATACTAAACTATGACGTTTATTTGATGTTTCAGACGACATACTAAACTATGACGTGCTTTGTCCATTTTCGGATGACATACTAAACTATGATGTTTTTTGTCCATTTTCAGAAAACATTAGACACTATGACTTTTTTTGAAAATATTTTGGACGTAAAACCAAATGATGGCGTTTTTGTGAAATTTTGTACGACATGCTGAATTGTGATAATATTAACAACATTCTGGACTTCAATATCTTAGACAACATTAATTGTCATCAACTGGAATCAGACCTGTGTCTCTCACACTCTCCTGTCCATGAGCCACCCTCTCAACCATTTGAGCTACCTGGTGACCCTTTTTCTGTGTGTTGGAAAACTTACTAAACTATGATGTTAATATATTCCAATTTGGAAGACATACCAAACGATGACCCTTTTAAAAAATATTTTGGACGTCATACTGAACTATGACGTTTTAGAGATATTTTAGATGACATACTAAATTTTGTCGTTTTTGTAATATTTTTGACAACATACTTTTCTCTGACATTTTTGTCATATTTTGTACGACAAACAAAACTATGAATTTTTTCTCATATTTTGAATGTAATACCAAGCGATGATGATTTTTTGATATTTTGGAGGACATAGTAAACTATGATGTTCATGTCATACTTTGGATGACATGCTAAACTATGACGTTCTTGTCATATTTTGGACAACATCTTAATCTTTGACGTTTTGGTGATATTTTGAATGACATACTAAACTATGACTTTTTTGTCCATTTTCGGATGACATACTAAACTATGATGTTTTTGTCTATTTTCGGACGACATACTAAACTATGCCATTTTTTGTCCATTTTCGGATGATATACTAAACTATGACGTTTTTCATCCATTTTCAGACAACATACAAAACTATGCCGTTTTTGTCCATTTTCTGACGACATACTAAACTATGACATTTTTTGTCCATTTTTGCTCTACAGACTAAACTATGGCATTGTTTGTCAATTTTCGGACGACACACTAAACTATGTTTTTTTGTCCATACCAAACTCTGATATTTTTGTGCAACATGCTCAGTTGTGACATTATTAACAACATACAACACTTCGGATGACATTTATTGTCGTGAGCTGGAATCGAACCTGCATCCCTCACAAAATCCTGTTCATGAGTCACCCTCTCAACTAGTTGAGCTACCTGGCCACCCTCTTTCTATTGTTGGACAACTGACTAAACTATGACGTGACTTTTATTCAATTTGGATGACATACTAAACTATGATGTTTTTGTCCATTTTTGGACAAAGAATGACGTTTTTTGTCCATTTTCCGATGACATATGAAGCTATGATGTTTCTTGTCCATTTTTGGATGACATACTAAACGATGACTTTTTTGTGCATTTTCGGACGACATACTAAACTATGACGTTTTTTCTCAATTTTCGGAGACATACTAAATGACGACGTTTTTTTGTCCATTTTCAGACGACATACTAAACTTATGTTTTTTTTGTCCATTTTCGGACGACATACTAAACTATGACGTTTTTTGTCCATTTTCGGACGACATAATAAACTATGACTTTTTTTGTCCATTTTCGGATGACATGCTAAATTATGACATTTCTTGTCCATTTTCGGACGACATTTTCAGACAACATACTAAACTATGACTTTTTTTGGACATTTTCGAATGGCATACTAAACTATGACATTTTTTGTCCATTTTCGAACGACATACTAAACTATGACGTTTTTTGTCCATTTTCGGACGACATACTAAACATACTAAACTATGACGTTTTTTGTCCATTTTCGGACGACATGCTAAACTATGACGTTTTTTTATCCATTTTCAGGTTTGTCCATTTTCGGACGACAAACTAAACTGTGGCGTTTTTTGTCCATTTTTGGACGACATACTAAACTATGAAGTTTTTCGTCCATTTTCGTACAACATACTAAACTATGCCGTTTTTGTCTATTTTCTGACAAAAAATTACAATTTTTTTCCATTTTCAGATGACATACTAAACTATGACGTTTTTTGTCCATTTTTGCTCTACAGACTAAACTATGACGTTGTTTGTCAATTTTTGGACGACACATTAAACTATTTTTTTGCCCATTTTCAACAACATACTAAACTCTGACATTTTTGCACAACATGCTGAGTTGTGACAGTGTTAACAACATATTACACTTCGGATGACATTTATTGTCGTGAGCTGGAATTGAACCTGCGTCCCTCACACAATCCTGTTCATGAGTCACCTGCTCATCCAGTTGAGCTACCTGGCCACCCTCTTTCTGCTTGTTGGACAACTGATGTTACTTTTATTCAGTTTGGAAGACATACTAAACCAGGGGTGTCAAACTCAGTTCCCGGAGGGCCACTATCCTGCATGTTTTAGATGTTTCCCTCTTCCAACACACCTGATTCAAATGATCAGCTTATCATCAAGCTCAGCAGAAGCCTGATAACGAGCCTGATCATTTGAATCAGTTGTGTTGGAAGAGGGAAACATCAAAAACATGCAGGATAGTGGCCCTCCAGGAACGGATCTTGACACCCCTGTACTAAACGATGACTTTTGTTGAAAATATTTTGGACGTAAAACCAAATGATGATGTTTTTGTGAAATTTTGTATGACATGCTGAATTGTGACAATATTAACAACATACTGAACATCTTAGACAACATTAATTGTCATCAACTGGAATTGAACCTGTGTCTCTCACACACTCCTATCAATGAGTCAACCTCTCAACCATTTGAGCTACCAAGCAACCCTTTTTCCATGTGTTGGAAAACTTACTAAACTATGATGTTACTATATTCCAATTTGGAAGACATACCAAACGATGACCCTTTTAAAAATATTTTGGACGTCATACTGAACTATGACGTTTTAGAGATATTTTAGACGACATACTAAATTTTGTCGTTTTTGTAATATTCTGGACAACATACTTTTCTCTGACATTTTTGTCATATTTTGTACGACAAACAAAACTATGAATTTTTTCTCATATTTTGAATGTAATACCAAACGATGACGATTTTGTGATATTTTGGAGGACATAGTAAACTATGATGTTCATGTCATACTTTGGATGACATGCTAAACTATGACGTTCTTGTCATATTTTGGACAACATCTTAATCTTTGATGTTTTGGTGATATTTTGAATGACATACTAAACTATGACTATTTTGTCCATTTTCGGACGACATACTAAACTATGATGTTTTTTGGACATTTTCGGACGACATACTAAACTATGACGTTTTTGTCTGTTTTCGGACGACATACTAACCTATGACATTTTTGTCCATTTTCGGATGATATACTAAACTATGACATTTTTTTTGGAAATTTTCGAATGACATACTAAACTATGACGTTTTTGTCCAATTTCAGATGACATAGGAAACTATCATGTTTTTTGACCATTTTTGGACGACATACAAACTATGTTTTTTGTCCATTTTCGGATGACATACTAAAATGTGACGGTTTTTTTGTCCATTTTCGGATGACATACTAAACTATGACGTTTTTTGTCCATTTTCGGACGACATACTAAACTTTGATGTTTTTTATCCATTTTCAGACAACATACTAAACTATGACGTTTTTGTCCATTTTTGAAGGACATACTAAACTATGACTTTTTTGTCCATTTTCAGACGACATACTGAACAGTGATGTGTTTGTCAATTTTCGGACAACCCACTAAACTATTTTTTTTGTCCATTTTCGGACAAAATACTAAATTCTGACATTTTTGCGCAACATGCTGAGTTGTGACAGTATTAACAACGTACTACACTTTGGATGACATTAATTGTCATGAGCTGGAATCAAACCTGTGTTCCTCACACAATCCTATTCATGAGTCACCCTCTCAACCAGTTGAGCTACCTGGCCACCCTCTTTCTGTTTGTTGGACAACTGACTAAACTATGACGTTACTTTTATTCAATTTGGAAGACATACTAAACGATGACTTTTTTAAAAAATATTTTGGATGACATACTAAACTATGATGTTTTTGTCCATTTTTGGACAAAGAATGACGTTTTTTGTCCATTTTCGGACGACATATGAAACTATGATGTTTCTTGTCTATTTTCGGACGATGTACTAATTTATGACGTTTGTTGTTAATTTTCGGATGGCATACTAAACTATGACGTTTATTGTCCATTTTCGGACGACATAGTAAACTATGACATTTTTTGTCCATTTTCGCTTGACAGACTAAACTATGATGTTTTTTGTCCATTTTCTGATGACATACTAAACTATAACTTTTTAGGCCAAAAAAAGTCTTTATTTTTACAGACAATAATTTTATCTTTCATAATGTGTGACCATAAAATAAACTGTTTCAATGTATTTAAATGAGCTAATATATATATATATATATATATATATATATATATACATATTTACAGATATTTGTCATTATTTATTCATTACAGTTCTTTTAATTCATTGGTTTTTACAGATTTTAAAAAAATGTTTATAGTGCGCGGCCAGAACTTCAGGCACCCCATCTGAGCGGATTCTTCCTCTTTGGGTCTCGGTGGTTTCTTGCAGTCATGTTTCTCATTTTCTCTGTAAAATAAATTCCACCGGCAGACCTCTGTGGTGGTCTCTGGTTATGATATCGAGTCTGCACGAAGCAGATGTTTGTCTGGGCCGATTCATAGCTGCTTCCTTCATCTGCGGCCTGCTGCAGCTGTTAATCCCTCCCATCTCCGACTGCCGACTGCCGCCGTCATCACACACACCAAGGGAAGCAGGACTTGAAAGGCAACCTCGGTGACTGTACTTCACACCTATTTCTCTGCTTCACACACACCTCGTCTGTCTCGCCTCTTTTCACACAGACAAACACGCAGCTGCCTGGATGCTTAAGATAAGGAGCTGCTGGAGGACGGAGGAGGGGGATGAAGTGTACATGTTTGTGTCTGTGTGTGTTTTGTGTGCGCTCGACAGGACGTCCTGAGAACGGGCCAGAAGAAATACAAATGAAACACCCCCCGAAGGCTTAAAAACGCTCCATCCATCAAAACAGACATTAAATATCAATAAGTTAATGACTGAGGGGATGTGACAGTTAAATCTCCATTTGGCAGATATTCAAAAAGCAGCTGTTTTTATGTTAATGAGGAGCGGGGGATATGAAGCCAAAGAGCATCGGAGGGCCTGGAGACGTTTTTAGCAGCAGGAGCTTTGCTGCCGGAGCTCCATTTCCCTAACGATGGCCGCCATAGGAAGGAGAAGCAAGGTCTTCTCAGCACTGATTTTCCTCCTGGGTCTGGGTTTGAGAGTGAATGAGGATCTCAGCAGCAGCCTTTCCTAATGGGATGTGTTGTATACAGGCAGAGGAGGAGGAGGTGGAGGAGGGGGTGCCTGGGAAACAACAGTGTAACCAAAGGGAAGAGCAGAAGGAAAACAAGGACCCCTCCCTGTCCGAGTATGGGACAAACACGCTCACACATTAACACACTCCTTTCAGGCCCATCTGGAGCGCAGCCAGGTTTCCTTTTTGGACACTTCTCGTGTTCGGTGGAGGTTTTTGATGCGGCTCGGCTTTAAGTTTCAGATCGATGGCTATCTCTGCGTACACTTGCTTTTCATCTCGCTCATTGGCTGACTCGCCCCGCCATCCTGGGAGAAGTCGTCCAATGGCGAGGTGGGGATGGGGAGCTGGCACGGTGCCCCGGCGGAGCAGGTGCAGCCAGAAGAGGAGATAACGGAGAACATGCTGACAGACCTGACGGTGGAGATCGAGACGGCGGCTGCGAGGTTGTTACCCGCGTGGGCGTGGGTGGCCCTGTTTGCGTGGGATTAGAGGAGGAATAGTGCTGCTGCAGTGCCAGGGCTCCTGTGCGACATCGTGGAAAATCCTCCTCAGCAGTTTCCTGTGGGTCTCCATTATCAGGCCTCGTTGATAGACCAGCTTTTCCCCCCTACTTCCTGCCTCTCTTCCTCCCCTTCCACCCCACTTCCCCTCCCACACTCTTCTCGATCACATGAATCATGGAGAGGGCGAGGGGCTGGCAGCGACTGTAAACCACACTCACAGATTAGTCGGTACACTTTTCACTGTGCACTGGGCTAATTTCTCTTCCTTTGACACCAACGTAAAGAAACGCCAGTTAGCCGCTCACACCGCTGCATCATTCGGGGACCTAATTTTGTTATCATGCTGCAATCACTGACATTGTGGAAGAGAAATTACTTCAGACAAATGTTGAGTCATTTGAACATGAGGTCATTCCTCCCCTTCCCTTCCCTTTGGATGTGAAACCAAGATGCCAGTTAGGTTAGAGTTTGCATGTTGTACGTTTTTGGCAAGCAATAGTGTAGCACAGTCTACCAATACCAGGAAAGTGTTGCAATACCCTCCTGTTATAAACAATACTATGCCTCATTTTTTTAGTATCTGTACTTTAAAAAATGGCCGTGTTTTCAGGGAAGCTGTATTTTCTGCAGGTTGCATCAATGTGCGACACTCGGGCATTGGTGTTGCAGCGCTCTGCTTTCACTTTCTGCAGATATCAGTGAACACAAGCTTTTTGTTCTCTTGTATGAAAACTACAGCACTACTGCAAGAAAGTTCAGAAAGTAGATGCACAAAGCAAAATCTAGCATTAGTTTGCTTACAGTTAAGAGCCATGTCGAGCCCACAGACATCACAAAGCAGTCTGTAAAAGATGTTTTACCCAAACAAACCAAGAGTCCACTTAAGACGTGTCTGTTTTCCTTCAAGGATTCAAAGAGCTGCAGGGTAATGAATGTAGTAAATAACATAAGTACACCCTGTCGTCCTCAAATATAAGTTGCAATAGTGATTTTTTGTGACACGTTAATTTTTTTCACCATCTGAATTCAATGAAATGGTTAAGAACAATGGCGACTGTTTCATTTACCAATGTGGCAAAGATCTCTGTGCGCAAATGCAGCTTCAAACTTAAAATATTAACTAATTTTACTGCAAGCACCCAAAAATCAAGCCTCATAATCTGCAGATCAACAACAATACATAAATTCTGAGTTGTACTTCTGCAGAAAGAGTGAAAATAGGATATTAAAATGTGCACTCAAGTTCTACTGCACCGGATCTCTGCAAGGATTTAACTTTCTATAGCTTTAATGGACAGGAAAATGTTCCTTATGATTATTTGCAGCCATTGTTTAATGGCTTCTTTTCACATCTTGCCCTACCTTGCATTGAAGCTGTAAAAATGTTTTTTTTTACATTAAAACATACTTTTTTCAATTAATACATACACAACTAATTTTAAGTTCCATGTTCTGTTATTCCATGATTTGTTGTGACGTTTTAGGTTTTTCCTGTGGAGTCGTGTCAATATGCGTATTAAAATTTGGCAAAAAATGAAATGCAAATTAGGCTGGTTAGCGATTTAGGGCTAAACTAGGCTGAGCAGCTTTGTCAGAAGGTGTTGCTAGAGTCTCTGTTAGATATGGCTTTAAAAACAAAGCAGAAGAAGCAGAAGTTTTTCAATTATGAGAGAAGTCTTGAGCAATTGTTTAATTATTCCGTCATGTCAGCTGGTACCACTTTCATGATGACTGAAGATGAGAAACAGCTGATCACCGTTGTGAGGTGAATGTTTGCGGCATCAGAACTTACAAATGCATTCACTTTGAAGAAAAAGTCCCAAAAAATGCACCAGAAAGAGCTTTTTTTTTGTCGGTTTCATCAACTTTTTCAGATGCAATGCTTAAAAAATATTCCTAAAAATGCATTATGGAAACACAGCTGCTGCTTAGTCTGATCATCCTGACTGCGAAGCCTTAAATGTTGCAGTTTGAACATTTATTCTCTCCTGAATCCCCTCTGATCAGACACTTTGTTCTTGTGAGTTGTGAGCATTTTGGAAGCACAAAGCTTCGGGGGTCTTGATGCTTTTCAGCAGCAGCCGGATGACTCTTGGCAACCCATGTTGTTACTAAGACAACATCAACAAACACAGTCGTACCTGATGATGATGGCGGCTGAAAGACGGCTGCAGGTCAATAAACACACACAGACTGAGTCGAAACGAGAGCGAGCTGCCAATTTTTTCTTTAATTTCAGATTACTGGGGGATGGAAGAGCGAGGAGGAAACAAGACGAATGCTTCTGTAAGTGAGTCGTTGTAGGTGGAAATGAGAAGGAAAAGGTCTGAGAGGCAGCAAGAGCATGACTAATCTTGCTGTCTTGTAAAATACGCGCATATAAATCTTTCTGCAAGCTTTCAGTCATCTCAGAGGATTGATGTATAGCAGGGTGATCGTGCCTTCCAGGGAAGGCCGAGCTGTTGTTTGGCTACAGGACGTGACACAGAGCATGTGTGGGGGGCCTGATAGAGCTGCAGAGGCCGATGAGAAAAGGAAAGAAAATAAAGAGAGGGAGGAAAGGGAAGCACTTAGGTGTGCTTGATATCCTATCAGCGTCCAATACCCATCACAGGCATGGAAAAACACCACGAGTGTCCAGAGTGGGATTCAAAATTCGGTTAAAACCACAGAGAATGAGCGCTTTTCGGGCCCGAGCGGAGATCAAATGATGGACGGATAAAAGCCTGGAAACAATACCCAGCTCCCCGTGTGTCCCAGAGCCAAATACGCAGCGGCAATACAGTTCCTTTTTGTTCTTGAAAATGCTCTTTAGATGTTTGACGCAGAGTGGAGATGGAGGTGGAGGGGAGACAAAACAAACAGCAATTAAGGTAGTTTGTGGATCCGTTTGAAAGGCCTTGTGATCCATCCTTTAGGAAACATCTGCCATATTGATGTACGAGTCCAGGAAAAAGACGAATTCCTTCTATCCCAGTAAAACAAACCTCAGAAGTGATGAGTATTTATCCATTTCCAACCTGCACATTTACATGCACCAGACTCCAACACAGGGTCTGTTTTTTGCTACACTCCAAAATGTATCCCTCATAAACATTTACAGTCTAAACACAGATAACAGCGCCCCTATCACTTCGCTCTCTGCTGGAAATTCCAGACAGCCGTCCGATAGGGAGAGGGGATAAGAATGTGTGTTTTGAAGCAGAAAGAGGGAAGAAACATTTTGCAAAATCCCCACAAAATGTTACAGAGTTTATCTCCCGGCTTGATAAAACTGGAATGAAAAAGTTCAAAAGTCCCTGAGAGGAAGCAGACAAAGAGCAAACTATGAGATTTGCTGAGCAAGATAGACGAGAAAGATACATGAAAATAGTTTCCAAGCACGAATGACAATAAAAGTGTTCGGGGAAATCATTGCCTTTGCATTCGTCAAACTGTAAATCTGATAAATGAGGCTGCTTAAAGTGAAACCAGAAGATAAAAATGTGACCCTGCGTGTCCATGTCACTCTGCATTCACAGACAGAAGTCAATATCGGAGATGAAACCTCATCAGACAGAGGAAAAATCCAGCATGGCACTGCTTTACGTGGCTTGTTGTGCAGTAAACAAGAGGAGCAGGCTGCAGTGTGCCTTTGTTTTCATGTCAACACTGAGCTGTTCATCCACACACACACTTATACGCACCTTTCTTTGTTTTCCCTTTGACCCATGACAGCTACTGTAAACGTGGTAGAAATAAATGAAAGGATTAGTTTATTTTGGAAAATATGCCTCTTGTTTTTGCATTCTTGGAAAAAAAATGATGAGAAGACACTAATACCTGTTTAGCAAATGTGAGGCTACAGTTAGCTTCTGGCTAACTTAGCTTAGCACAAAAACCTCCAAAGAGAACAGTGGAGATCATTAAGCTTTATATTGCACTACCTTACTATAGGAAAAATAAAGGTATCTTACAGATTTCCCCTGTTTTGTTGAATACAGACAGTATTAAGCAAAGTCAGAGAGAAAAAAAAAGTCAAGTTAAGCATTAGAATGGCTCTAATAATAAATTCTACTGTCCAAAGTAAAATAAAAATAATGCACAACTTAATCAGCAACATTAACCAGCAGCTATGGCAAATTTTAATGTGTATAAAAAAAACTAAGGTTACACTGTCTTTTTGCTAAATTTCTAGCATTAAGTAGAAACAATGGAGGGAAAAAACACATTATATTGCATGTAAACCCTAAAAATCAGGGCAAAATTGTAATTAATGGTCACTTTGAAAGATTAGTATTTTTTTAAATGATAATTCATTCTTTTACAAACATTTGACCAACAAAAAAAATACAGTCTTTGTATTTAAAACAGCAGAAAAAGCTCATTTGACAGATATTTGCTGTTATTTGAAAGAAAAATTACAAATATTTAGGTTTGGAAAATAGCAAAGATTTTTTTTAAACTGTTTTGCAGATTTCTTCCTTGTTTTGTTAAATTAAGGATGTAATGATCTTACAGTGTTCTTATATATCTTTAGAGTTATACCTCTTGGAACTAAAGAAAATTTTGCACTCGAAGCATCACAAGAACTTTCTCAGAATGCGTTTAGAACAAAAAATTCTGGCTGAGCAGTTGTCTGTATACTAACCTAAGCTAACCAGCTGTTCGGTGATATCTTCATATTTAGTACTGATCTTATTGTAGCTTTTGGCAAGACAGCTATGAAGCTGTTTCCAAAACTTTTTTTTTTCTCTCAGGTTACCACAGTATTCTGTAAAAACATTTTACAAGTGACTAAATGTGCATATGGTTAATACAAACTTCCTTTAAGAGGGCAATCAAATAAAACTTTGAAAAATCAATAAATTAAACAGGAAACATGTAAAAGAACAATGGAAACAATGAATAAAGCATCACATGGCAGAGATCCAGCATTCAAAGAAAAAATTCATTTCAGCTATGAGTAATAAAACCTTCTTGACTGAAACTCAAACACAAATTCGGCCGTACTTTGTCCTAAGTTGTGACGCTACAGAGTGAGTCATGTTTTATTATGTTTCTCTGGAAAGGAGAAATCTATCAGTGTTTGTTTATAGGCTGTAAAAATAAAGAAATAAAAAGAAGCCTGAGCCGCGGAGCTTAAAGAATCCCAGTTTTTGGACTGAAAATGCATTTTTGAGCGAAGCTTTTCTTCTCCCT
This sequence comes from Acanthochromis polyacanthus, assembly GCF_021347895.1. NCBI lineage: Eukaryota > Metazoa > Chordata > Actinopteri > Pomacentridae > Acanthochromis > Acanthochromis polyacanthus. The sequence goes on from NC_067128.1 coordinate 7,591,536, forward strand.
GGTGTTTACAGTAACATCCAGCAATCAAGATCCGAGCTCACTGCGAAGAAGCTGGACGAAGCACCGAATTTAACGCTGTAAACATTCACAAATGGAAAAAAAAATTCACACAATAACCCAAGAAAATGTTGTTTCTCTGACCTTGCAGACAAATACAGATTTTTGGACAACTTTTCCAAAATGCAGAGTTTATGAACCAGTTAAAAGCACTAAAGGTGGACATTTTATTTGACGTCTTGACACGTCAGATAAAAAGCTTTATTTATGTGGAATCAACATGTGCGAGTGCGTAGCGACAGAACAAAGCCGCCATGTTGTTTATGTGACGCTTCTTTCTTGACATGCGATCACATTAAATTACATTAAAGTAAACAGCCAGACGCTCCAGATGCTCGATGTTGATCATATATAACGTGCGCTTTAGCTGCAGATCTGTGCGCATTTTTCTTTTCCTGCAGCTCTCTAGTTAAAAGCGGGTTAATTTACAGGAAAAGATGCAGAGTAATTTGGCTCGCAGCACGACTGTACAGTTAGATCAGAAGCCAGACGACGTTGGCCAAAGCAAAGATCCATCTGTCTGTTCCTTGCTGAGAGGAGCGTGCAGGGCAGGGAGTGCATGCACACACACACACACACACACACACACACACACACACACACACACACACACACACACACCTCCCATCGCCAGCTGGATCAGAGAAAGCAGCACTTGGGGAACAGTTGACACGCTGATCTCTTTAATGGTTACATCCTCCACACCCAACACCCAAGACGCTCAGAGACACACGCTTTCATTAGCTAAAACCGACTGACAGAAAAAATACATATTGCAACATTCCTGATCCACAACACACACACACACACACACACACACACACACACGCTGACACACAACTCCCTCCTGCTGTATACACACTATCCTGTTAACCACCCCCACCTCCATGCAATCAGAGGCTCAGAATAGGAAGGAGGGAGAGGAAGCGGTCCTGCATTCACAGGCTGGGAACAAGGAGAAGGAAAAACAGCCGGAACCTGGAATTTACGGAGGAAAAAACAGCAGCCATCCAAAAATACCCCCACAAACCATCTCCGCAGATAAACAGAAATATCATTACTCTCATCCTCCGGCTCAGGAGTTTTCCTCACATGCTTCCTTCATCTCATCCTCGGCTCTTCAGCTCTCAATCAAGGAAGTGTTCATCATAGCAGCAGGGCTGTTTTTTTTTGGTGTGTGTGATTTGCCCCAGAGTGATTGCTCCTCAGAGCCTTCCTTGGCTCGCTCAGGTCAGGAAAGAGCCACAGCTAATCAGCGTTAAGTGGGGCTGCTCGGTAGCTACCAGACACCCAGCCGGTGGGCAACAAGACCACTCTCTGATCGCCCTTTATCCTTTACAGTAACAGCTTCAAATGTAGAGGTGTAGGAAGAGTTTCAGCTGCATCGTAAGCCAAATTCTGGCTGACAAACCAAGATGTCAGTCATGATGAAGCCTGTCCTGTTTGCAAGGTTTTGGTGATAGCAGCTTGTTTCCCCCAAAGCAGAAACAGCATTTACCAGGATTTTAGGAAAAGGCGATGACACTAGCCTCATATCGATATAAATATCAAGCAAGTGAGGCAAAATTTATATAAAGTAAGAAAAAAAATAGGCTTGTTTCCATTAACTGCTTTGGAGCGAATAAACAAGGCTGAACGTTGATGTCATAGACTACATGACTGTAATAAACACAGCAGAAGAAGCCAGAAACAAAACCAGGGGTGTGTTTAATATCCAGAAATTTACATTACAGCAGCTAGAAAGAGGACCAGAATGACAAAAGTACAGTAAGGGTAAAAATAGAGACATAATGAAGGCAATGTACAAGGCATGATGAATATGAACCATACTATGTTGTCTAACACATACACCACCATACTGTAAAGTTTACCAGAGAAAGATTCAGTAGGCTCCAGTCTTGAACAAGTTTCCATACACTTGTAAAGACCACATATATCATGGTAGTCTTGAGTTTCCAAAGCCTCCTACAACTCCTCATTTTCTATTAAAGGACTCATTAAAACACATGAATTTTAGTCATAAAAAACAATTGTGCATTTTGGTTCTTTCATAGATTCATTAAGGGTCTTTTGGAGACTTGACAGAATCTACAAGAGTCAGAAAATTAGGAGTTCTGGGATTTGTTGGCAACTCAAGACTGTTGTGATATATGTGGTCTTTACAAGTTTATGTAAGCTTTTGTTCACAACTGTAGTATGTCGAATGCCAAAAGTGTTACGGTTTTTCGTAGGAGCTCAGGTGCAGGAAATGAACAGACACACTGAAGCAGTTTAACAGTGTTTATTCACAGAGCTGTGATCTTACAACAAATCAAAGCAAACAGGAAGCTAAGTAAAACAGCTTAGCAACTCAAGGTTGGCACTCTAGCACTTCTAGTGGTAAGGGGGATAACTACAAACAAAGTCGCTAACTCACTGAGGGGAATACCCAAGCAAGAATGGATTACGAAAAATATCTTCAATACTAAGAGAACTCTAAACTCTAGCAAGAACAAAGGCGAGACTACAAACTCCAGTTACAATTGACAAACTAGTACTCAACTATTGGACTCAGGAAATATACTAACTGTAGTGAAAAACGAGTCACTACTAAAGCTGAACGGATGCTCGGACTGGGCTCACACTGGAGGAACCTCAGGTTGATGGACTGCGGGGAAGCTTGTGGCGGCAGGCAGGTGTGGAGGTGACGCCCAGAGACGGCTTCAGCAGATGAGCCCCATGTGGGAGAGGCAACGGAGAATCCAGGTAAGATCATGCTGGAGCAGGCAGACCAAAAACTAAAACGAAGGAGAAAAAGCATCATTACTAAAGGTAAGAGCAAAAGCAAACTCTTTGACTCTGATGTGAGTGAAAACCATTACAGGCTGAATTACAATCCAGCACTGAGAGGTGAGTGGTGTCTGGCTTTATATGCAGTGAGAGTGAGGTCTGATTGAAAGCGCTCCACCTGCTCCAGGATGATGCAGAACACCTGCCGCCGCAATTACTCTGAGAGGAGAACCTAAAAAGGAAAAAGGGGAGGAGAGGGAAAGAGAGAGAGAGCACTATCTGGGTCTGGCAGCAGCCAGCCTTACAAAAATACCAGGATGTCCAGCTTTATCTAGTCTTTTCTGTTCTGCATCCTCTTTACTTTTAAGTTACTTTGTCTTTCTTGGTTATAAACAAGCTTGATCCCACAAGATCGCATTGACAGATTTTGCACTAGAGATGTTGATGGCGAAAGTTTAAGGTGCAGATTTTACTGAAGCAGTCCATCTAAATTGTAGGATACTGTATGAACCAGGACGCACTTTCTGAACTGAAAGTACAAAGACAAAGTTTGGATTGAAGCCCAACTGTTTGCTAGCTGCCAAAAAACCTTGAAGACGAAGAAACACACAAAACTTTCTCCATCTGGATTCTTCTTCTATTTTAGCCGGTAGCAGCCATGTTTCAAGCTGTCCGGTGACATGGACAATATGCTGTTTTTCCACTGCAGGAGCTTGTAGGACATTTTAGGGTGACTTCAGCTTTTGTGCATGCCCATGTAAAGCATCTTTCAGGGCTGTTTCTACGGGGAGAAAAAGTACCAATGCCAGGGTAAGTGATTCTGAGCAGCCCTGAAAATCTTGGAGACCAGAGAAGACAAAAAGCAACTTTTCTGCAGTCATCAATGACGCAAAATTTGGCGTAAAACTAACATTACAAACCTTTATTGCTGTATTTTCTACGTGCTCGAAGAACCGTAGTTACATTCAGTGGACTCAGGGTTACTGTCATGGTTGAACCTTTTAGACTGAGCGTCACAAAGGAACAAAGAGGTTGAAAGAGCCGATTAGAAGGGCCTGTTCCTGTAAATACTGATGTAACCTGGTGCCTGATTCAGATTTCTGCAGTAGAAAACCACCTAATGATGGAAACAGCTGATCAGTCAGGAGAGTTAAATGTCCACTCCAGCAGATTTTATGCAGAAAAGGGGTTTTCCTGTCCTACATAAAAAACTTACCTGAAAATTGAGGACTTCTTTTGTTTTATTTTATAATTCCATTAGCCTTTCTGTAGTGCAACTTCAATATCTGCATAAAAATACATTATGGAAACACAACTATTGTCACACAAACCTGTTTCTAAAGGATTTATGCATACAAGTGAGACATGAGTGGGAAAACAAGTATTCTCTATGATATAAATCTTCTAAATCTAAATGTTCTATAAGTAGAATTAAGATTTAAAATCCCAGAAATGGCCACAAAGAGAAGACTGACATTAATTAAGCAGACTAAGAGACTGTATAGTGCAATATATTCTAGTATGATGATAAAATGCTTATCTCTAATATACTATCATCATTCAGATTTGTCTCTTTCATATAAGTGAACCAGTGGACAGCAGTGACTGAGTCCTTCCTGTGGCTGAGAGGTGGAGGTCGCTGACCTTCAGGTCATTTCCTCTAACCTCCTCTTCCTAATTGATTCAATTTCCAAGCCATTGGTCTCCTATTAGGATGTTCTAACAGACCCATACCTCGTGTTCAACATCCTTTTCTTTTGTCTCCTAAAAAGGACACATTTTCACGGCCATCCACTTGGGAACACTCACTTTGTGCTGCTAAATTTTGTCATCCAATCCACATGTGATGTCAGTTAAACGGGTACTTCCCCTAGAAATGCCCGTAACCTTTGAACTACACGCTTAACCTTAAAATGACATCGTCTGCTGAACTCGAGTGGAGCGAAGTCAATGTGGGAGTGTAAATGAAGGGGGGGAAAAAAAGGAAAATGTGATGAGTGAGTCATCATGCAGCTTACCTGAGGAACATCTTTCACCACTTTTTACACTCAAAATCTTTCAGAACAGTCCAAAAACATCGATTTCTGCAGCTGGGGTCATGATCAAGTAATTTCAAGTGTTTCTCCTGCTTTACTGTGTTTGCTGTTTGTATCTGGATCTGGTTTCTACTCCTGTTTTGCCTCAACTGCATAAGATTTAGTCGTAAATTCTTAAACTTCCATCTCTGTGTCATGATTCACATGCCACTAATAACAGGCAATATTTCCATGACAATATAAAGAACATCTAATGAAGTTAGAGATTCTGCTGCAGCCTGCTCTTCAGTGTTTACTTCCCTGCTTTCTTATGTAATCCGATTACTGTAAACGGACATCTGATTATTTGCTCATCGAACCATGAGCCATAAGCTGCAGACGGTCCAGTGTCGGGCACCTTGGGACCACTATTTTGCCTCCAGGCGCTTCTTGTTCAAGGCTCCAGGATGACTGTTAAACAGGACAGGCAGCGGGCAGATAACAACACTGTAGCACCACGAACACGTGTCAAATCTACATTTGACAGTTTTTAGGTATTAATAAGGCAATAGCAATCATTTTAAGTATTTTTCTGACTGTATAAATCTGAAAAAGATGCATCCCTCCTTATGCACACTACCTGTCTTGGTCATTGGCATTGGTTGGACAACATCTAGTGTTACTTTCATAGGGAGAAGTCTGACATCAACTCCTTTCCAGGATTAAACTATTATTTCTGCTGGTGAGAACCTAATGGAGACACAAATACTTTGATATTGTAAAAAACTGACATTTTGATATTTCATTTTCTGGCTGAAAATAATTCAAGATTTTTTTTTTAAATGCTTGAAAACACAGAAAATTAGTTCTTTGTTTGATGCAAACAGTAATATGGGAGATGCACAGACAAAATAAAAGTTAACAAATTAAAATTCCTCCTACTTGTATTCAGGCATTGCTATTGGTTCCAGTTTTGGTTGTTTTGTTTTTCATCTCGTGTGTTTTGTTATCTCTTTTCCTGTCGATACAGTATCTTAAATAAATCAAATACATTATTTAAAATCAATTAAATATACACTACCAGTCAGAAGTTTGGGCACAATTCCTCATTCATTTGAACGAGAAGCTGGTAGTGCATACTGAGAAATGTATTTAATGAATAATATTTGCAGTGGCTGATTGAGTGGTGCTGATTTAAATGGTCAAACTAATTTGTGGAGGCATTAACAGCAAAAACACTGCAGACAGAAAACCTGTGTTTGGTCAACATCATCCTTTCTATAGCTGAAATTTTTTAAAATAATGACTTTGCTTGTCTTTTTGCAACCAAATATTATTTTTTTCTGCTGTTTCTCACTCGTTTTGTTTTGAACATGTGAGTCCTGCATGTCAGTGTATCTAGGAAGACTTAAATCAGAGTAAATGATGTTTTACCAGACTTCTCTTGTCAATTAGTCATCGTAAATAAGCAAGATTTCTTTTTGTATTACCCAGCAGGAAAAGTTGTATCATAATGTATTGGAGTAACTTTGCTTGAAACTTTCTGCAGCGTGACTATTAAGCATGCACATATCATGATGTCACTGCTGTGACGACACATTGTGCAGCCCTAAAGGGACACAGCTTCAAAGTTTTGTTCAAATTGATGGAGAAAAAGTGGAGCGTAAACTTTACAAACAGTACTTTGTGTATCACAACATGCAGGTTATGTAAAAACAGCAGCTAACTTGTGTTTGTAACTTGTCCTGTCCTGAATGACCAGTTCATATATCTATTATCATTTCAGTAGGAAATAACCAGGTCAAAATGGCTTCATTTGATGCAAATCATACAAACTTTATTTGTTGATTGATGACAACATGGCTGCATATAGAACACTTAGTTCGTCTACAGATAACATGGGATTTTGTTTATACCTGCCACAGACTGATGGGTTGAAGAGTAGGTGTGATTTCCAAGATTTTCCGTGTGTTAAAGCTGCTGCTGGTTTGGTGGTCCCAACGGTTGGTCATCCTCCATAATGAAAAGTGAAATATAAAGAGACACCCCGAAACAATCCAGCCAGAGTCAGACTCTCAGTGTGAATGTAAACACGGCGTGACATCAGCGTAATTAAACTACTTACTCTCCTTCTGTCTGTTTATTCATTCTTTTACTCTGTTTATGCGGCGACTGATCAAATTTGACAAAACCTCTAATGGAGATTAAATATCTCACCAGTGCAGTTGTATAATCTTCTGCATTTGGTGTTTAATTGCATGTCCTGTAGTTGCGACAAATTAAGCATCTCGCACGTTATTTTAGTGCTGTAAAATGAAAAACCTGCTCCGTACTGGAAAAATCTAACAAAAATTTTAGCTCTTATATAAGGCATCTCACCAAACCAATTTTCTTTTTAAAAAATCATCAAAAAAGTAGGAATTTTTACTTGAATAATCAAGAAAAAATGTGACAGATTAATTAAAAAAATATCAATATTTGCATCCCTACACCAAAGATGACGAGATTTTTGTAATTATTTAAAATGATTAAGTTCGGATTCGCATTACTTTAACTGTAAAGCTTTTACAGTTTGATAACTGTGCAATATAAACAAAGTTTGGTATTACTCTCATTATATTCAGCAGATCATTTAAATGGGGCTCCTAACTCTCATCTTGTCTTTAATGTACAGCTGCAACGATTAATCGATTAGTTGTCAACTATGAAGTCAATTGCCAACTATCCTCTTAATAAATTAACGAGTCTGACTAAATTTTTAAAGAAAAACACATCGAAAAAGTCAAAATTTGTTGAAATCAGCCTCTTGAATGTGATTTTTTTTTCTTTCTTCCTCTGATAGCAAACTGAGTATATTTAGGTTGTGAACAAAACAAAACATTCGCCATCTTTGGGAAACACTGATCAACTTTTTTTTTTTTACCTTGTTTTGACGTTTAATAGACTGGAAGCAATCGAATAATCATGAAAATTATTTACAGATGAACAAAAAAAATGAAAATAAGCATTAGCTGCACCTCCAGTTCAGGTTTTTATGACTTTTATTAAATGTTTTTACTGTTTAACAATTAAGTTTTTTTTTTCAGAAGAGTGCCATATAAATGGAGTTTGGTATTAATACAATAACATTCATCAAGTCTTTGTAATGACTGTAACTGCATCAATTTGATATAATTTGAGGGCTTAATAAAAGTACACTGACACAGATAATGATCCGTAAAAATGTGCTCCTTCAGCAGAAGCAGGCTGCTGCCAAAAATAAACAACAACTGCATTAGTTTCTCTGCTGGCTCTGAGCCTGAAGAGCTGAAATCATTTCTGAAGGTTTGAGGTAATTACAGGAGATGCTTCCTAAAATACTTGTGTTTGCTTAGATACGCTGGACTTACAAACATTTCTGGGGGTTGTTGATCAAGTCTGGAACTTCTGGAACCTGAAGTGAGCCTTGAGCAGCCGCTGACTCAGCAGTTCCCCTGATTGAGCTCTTTTCTTCCTCTAAGTGGCGTCTTCATCTGCAGCAGATTCTGTTTATTAGTTTAAGTGTTTGACGTTTTCCCAACGCAACATCTTATTCAAACAACCCCGCTCCGAGCTCGCTGCTTTAATCACAAGCTGCTCTTTTAAGGTAAATACGTCTGTCAGGCTGCCACACAGGCGTCTCACCGAACCCCAAGTGTGTTTGTTGGTCATTTCATACATGTTTGTGCACATGTTCATATGTGTTTTTATGCTAGTCTGTTAACCCCACCGAGAGCGTTATTACAAAGAGCCAATGGCAGCAAAGGACCACACTCCAGCACATCCTGTTTGACTTGACCTCAGAGGATATTCTCCTTTCCCAAGCAAACAAACCGCTGGCTTTTTGGATCGTACCAACGTCGGAGGGGAAGGGAGGGGACGGCAGCCAGGAGGTGTCTCTGGTGGGGAATCAGCGGGTAGTTTTTTTAACAGGATGGAGAAGCAAAAAGAGCCAAAACAGCAGCAACAGCTGCAAAAATGGTGGTGCGTTAGTGGTCAAAGCTGACACCTCCCACGAGAATTTACTCATTCCATATTAATAATAATATACAGTATTCATATGCACAGGCCGACCACAACATTTAAACCACTGACAGCTGAAGGAATAACATTGATTATCTTGTTAGAAAGCGAAGTTCTGCTGGGAAACCTCAAGTCCTACCTTAAGATTGCTGCAAAACCAAGAACGCTTTCACTCAGCAGGACAATAAGACCACAGAATTACACAAAAAAAGCTCCACAATAACTTGAGGAACACGACCAAGAGACAATATCCTTGCCTTAATTTAATCAAACATCAACAAGAGAAGTGCCAGAACAAGTTTGATCTACGACACTATAGTGCACCCCCGATGTCCTGTGTCTGTGTCTACCATGATATTGTGGAATTTCAGATAAATAACACGTCACTTTTGGCACTTTTTGCATGTCATTTCTACATTTTTAAACATATATTCATTGATTTTACATGTTTTACACATTCAGCAACAACACATTTTGAATACTGAACAATACCACAATAAACCTTCCCCATAAACGACTAAGAGGCAGTCTGGAAAGTAATATTAAATAATAAATCAGATCCTTGCAAATGGAAAAAAAATGGGCTGACATCATGTTAAAAGGGATGAGGACTTACACTGACAAAAATGGATACTGAAAAAGTAAGCAAAAAATAAGAAAAATCACAGAGTTGTTACGCAATGGACCACCGATCGTTTCTTTCACTGTAAACTCACTCATCCAGTGCTTCCTCAATGTCGCCATTCATGCCAAAAAACATCTCCCACATGTCATACAAATCAGAATCTGTCTTACTAACAATATAACTGATTTTCTCAGGAGCCAAAGTTGATGTTAAGTTGGCCAAGAGAGAAGAAACTGATATTCTTGTAGTACAAAGAAAACTTTTTTATGTCATTTTGCAGAGTTAAAAGAACATGCAGGACGGTTCATTTATCATAACTTCACAGAATGCAATTATTATTATTATTATTATTATGAGTTTATTTAAGAAGGGACCATGTACAATATTAAACATAAATGTTTCCATTCGATGCATTGTACCAGAGATAGCTTTAAGCTAATTTTCATCTGCAGTCCCCCAGCAAGTCACAATAAAAACATCACAACATTACATTATAAAAAGTACATAATCATGAATCACTAAATGAAAAAGATGCATTCCAGTTAAAATTATGCCTTTTCCTGATACCAGGCAGTCATATCTGGACAGGTCAAACCTTTTTTGGCAGCACAAGGAGAAGACACGCAATATCAGACAGCTGGTTTTATTATTGTACGTGAGATTTAGGTGCAGCTTCTCGCTTTGCAGTCCTTTCAGTCACAGCTTCTAGTCCTTTTTAGCAAATTAAAGTTTGTTAAATGATGCAATTAAAGTAAAGAATCACACTGAAGAGACGCAAACACCTCAACCTGATCATTTCCTCAGTCAGGCAATGAACCATTTTGTCTTTCAAATGGAGGAAAAGAGAGAAAATGTGGTTTTCCTTCAGATGGATAATCAGCTTATTCTGTCTCTAAATGGTAAATCCTATGACAAAAGGATTCTTAAACAGTCTGTCAATATCCTCAGTGTTTTGGGATGTGGAACATAAACACATAAAAAGCACTCGCAAAGCAGAAGATATAAAGATCTGCCAAAAGTTCAGTTCAGACACAACAAAACTGCACGTTTTAAGGGAAGCTCCAGGTTTCTGTTTCTGATGGATCACAAATACTGCTTTAAATAAACAAATCTTTGCCAAAACACACTTTAAATTTAAGAATAAATATCCCAAACAAGACCCAAAGTCCTGTCTTTTGGGATAAAGTTTTGTTGCTAATTTTCCAACTATGTCACACCCTTATCCTTTGGAGAGAAAATACAAAAATACCTTCAAAACATAACATAAAATGCAGCTTAGTAGCACAAAACCTCATTTTCAGGAGACACTGTTGTAGACACACATCACAAAACCATCATTTTTGGGTGTCAGTGTCATTTTTAAGCCCATTTTAGGGCCACACCCTAAAATTAAAACACAATATTTTACTGCTGTATCATCAACATCCCTGCATTTGTTTTGTTTTACAGATTATTTATGCAGACGTCTCCACATTTAGGTGCATCTGATCTGGTTCCGGCCCGTTCCCCGCTGTCTCGGCTCGGTGTTTTCCTCGGCGGGCCGGCTCGATGCTGCTGCCGCTGCTGGGAGACTGTTAGGATTAATGCTGTCGACTGACACTAATCTCATTGTGGTTAAAGCTTTGGAGAGGCTGTGTTCACCCACTTCACTCTCACTCCCAAACACCGGCATTTGTGGCACCAATCTGCTGGGACGTTCGCGCCCAGGGACGGATTTATGCAGCGGATTCTGTTGCTCGCTGCACTTCTCATGGCTGCTTTGATTGAATTTTTAAATATCTGGTGTATAAAAGTAGAGTATAGATTGAAAAAACACAAATAAATTGACAAGAATCATATTAAAACACATAAATACTTTCTAAGTTTATGTGTTTTTACTTGGATTACTGTTATGTTCCTGCAGGGTTTCTCTCCAAGCTTTTCATTTTAAGTGGTGTGAGTCCTCATCTGAATGAATAATGAAGCCTTTCTGTTCATGGTGAATGATATCCGCTGCTTTTATCAACTTCAGAAGCTGCTGTCACTATATTTAGCCTATATAGCCTGCTGTGTTTCCATGGCTACAACAGTTAAAGTGAGCTGAAGGCAGCAAACCTAAACAATCTACACGCTCTGAAATCTTAGCGTGTCCACACCTGGGCCTCATTTCCACCCACAACCTGCATCCCGTTTAGAGAAGTTTTCCAAAACAGTGCGAGTTGGTCTTGGCGTAATGAGTATTTTTACCATCAACCAGTTTTATTTAAATACCTGAAAATTTAAATCTCTGCAGGTAACTCAAACCAGACAGCTTCAACTCAGAACAAAAGGATAATAAAAGTTGACTCGAATAAAAACCAGGGGTGTGACTCAAGATTTAAAGGTCGGAGAAAGAAAAGACTGCAATTACCGAAACTGGACACACAAGAAGTTTTTAAGATTTGTTTACAGATTTTTAACTGAAAGTGGTACAACAAAAGAAGGTGAAAAAGTCAGACAGCGGAAGAAACAAATCAAAGTTAGGGCTGCACAATTCATCAAAAATCACGATTTTAGCTTCCCACAATTAAAATAAACACAACCAACTTGCATTATGGATGTCTGAAATGCTCCACACATAGAAAATAGCTCATAAAATCCCTTGGTTTCAGGTAAATCTGACATGAGAATGATTTATTTCACTCTTTTTAAAGTAATTTTTGGTATCACAGCTGTTACACTGCAGTAACTGAGTGGAGACTAGAAGTTTCTCTGGGCACAGTCGACTAGCGAGATGCATGTGAGACAGATATGAATAAACACTGGTAAATAAAGATATTATTTACTGATATGTCTGTAATAAGTCTGGTGGCAGATCCACCAGACTTACTACTACAGGTGGCAAGAGAAGTTTGACTCCGGAGTTGAAGGTCTTGTGATAAAACTGCAGAACAATGCACCTCTAGACTCCAAAAATACTACTCAGGAGCAGCTTGAGGAACATCAGAAAGAGCCCGGGGTGTAGACTAATTCCTTCATACTCCCCAGATCCCAATCAGATTGAGCGTCCCAGGGAACAACTTCAAAGCAACTCTCTAATGGATTAAAGCTGTTTGGGCAGCATGAGGGCACCCACACAAAGCTAGGCTGATGGTTTTATTGGTGTATAAACACAATTAAGACTCAAAGTTTTGAAACAACCTGCGTTTTGTCCCCAAAAGGTATGACTGTAGTAGGAAAGGTTGCCAGTTTGAAGTCAATGCAAGATGGTAGGAGGAGAGGATGGAGGTGAAAGTTGGCAACAGAACCTTAACACAGCAGACCAGGGTTCAAGACCCGTATAGGAACATTACTCTAAAATTTAAGTACTTTTCATTCACTGTTTGGTTTGATTTAGGCACCAGAACTACACTGTTTGGGTTAAAATTTGACTCTTTTACAGCATGTTTGAAGTTTCTCCTCCATTTTCTGGGTTACCACGGTGACAAGTAGCTTCAAATTGATGATTGGTTGGCTGGAAAAGAGCAACAGTTGGACAGAAACACAATAACAGGCAAAGACAAGCTGATTAGAAATGTATTTGTGATACGTCACAAACAAATATAATCCAGCAGAAAATACATTTCAGTCTAAACTTAATTGAGAATGCAGTTCATTTGTATAAAAATGTAATTTCTGGAAGACAGGACTAAGATTTAGCTCACAAGAACACCTGATATTGTATTTCTAATCTATAAATTGAGTTTGATTTTCACTAAAAAAGGGCTCATTAAACTCAGACACAGTTTCTCAGCTTTACTGTCTTTTAAATGATTAAACTCGAGGCTAACCGTAAAACTAAATTTGCACCACATGTGAATTATTTAAACCTGACCTCAGCAGCGTCCCTCATATCACAATGTTCCCAGAAAATAGCTGAGCTCAGAGGCCGATGACGACACTTTTCTCTGCAGCTTTCAGCTCCGTCGGTTCATGTTGCCAGTGTCCCCGTCTAAAGGCCAGGTCAGTGCTGGTACAGAGCTGTTTGTAGTAAACAGCCGAGAGACGGAGAAAGAAAAACAAAGTTCCAAAACAGAGCATGAGGGAGCTTTGAGGGGCATTACGCTCCTGTGACTTCCAAATGTCACCAGGAAACTATTGAACTGTCGAAGATTGTGCAAGAAACTTTATAAACCCACAAATTATCTGCAGTAAGTTCCAGCTTCTTGAATGTTATTCACATCAAAAATAAAGGACGTTAACTTTCACATTCATTTGGCTTTAATCAGAGGAACCAGCAGCTCTTAACTGCTTGACCTCCGCAGGTCATTTCCTTCACCTGCAACTGGAGAAAATGAGAAATCCAGAGAGACTCGGAGCTTTTCTCTTTTATGTAGGTCGACTTCCTCGGTCAGGTGTGGCTCGGAGGGATCCAGCGAGCAGCCAGGATCTGAACCGGTGCCTCCGAGGAGCAACTCATAAATCCTCCGTCCACCTCTGGTCTTACCGTCGACGTCACTGTCAATCTGCTGCAACACATCGGCCTCCTTTCACTTAAAGCAAGATTTATATCACATTTACGATAAAGCCCAGCTGGACTTAAAACGTAAAGCAGCAGACTGAGGACGACGAACGTGACCGGGGCCTCCTGATCAATATAACAGCTGCTAACTGCTAACAGGCCGACAGGGATCAGATAATATGAGCAAATGTAGCATAAAATTCGCCTCAGTCTGCTCTCATGTGGCTGTAACGTGAAGTCTAAATGAGTTTCACCTGATGCTCCTCTGGTTCTGTAACATAAGACGTGCTAAGTCTTTAAATGAATCGTCTTTTACCACCTTCTGTCTGCAGAAACCGTAAAACGGAACATTTTATGACGTTATGTCTGCATCAGAGAGAGTTTTCTCAGTATTAGAGTCTTAATTCTGAATGTTGTTGTGCTTTTTGGTAGCCTAGCCGCGCTAGACAACCCACGGCAACGAATTTAATTCTCTGCCAGGGAGGGTCTAGTTACCCTCCATAAGGCTCGAGGCTGGATTCTCCTAAAACTGGCCGGACCAATCACCATGAAGCGTAGAGTCAGAAGGCGGGCGTAACGAAGTGACGACAGAGGCGTGACGATTCTGACAGAAACAACCGGTGCACAATAAACAGTTATCTTTCGACTCGGCTTTGGCCACAGCCCTTAAAGATTTGAAGCTAAAATTCAACTTGAAAGATAAACAAAGGACGGCACTGAAGTGTTTCATTGAGAAGAAAGACGTATTTGGACTTATGCCGACGGGATATGGCAAATCCTTAATATACCAGTTGGCTCCGTTGGTTGGGAAGCTAATGGGACTTAGCCACAATCCGCCGGTGCTCTCGGAACTACGTCAGCCTATTCGTTGCGTTGATTGGTTGTATACTTACCCAATTGCTGCAGAGGGATTTGATAGACAACCTTTTAGCCCGCCTCCCTCCCTGTCGAGCTTCCCTAGACCCTTGTGCCATCAGAAACATGGGTGTAGCATGGCTAGGCTAGCTTTTTGGTGTAAAGAAAGAAAAATCAAACCAAGGTGCTCCTTAAAATGTCTTCATCATCCTGCTATGTTGTAGCTGGACTAATAAAAAGGAAGGGTGTAGTTCAGTGGTTTTGCTCCTGCCTGAGTAATTACCTGAACATAGACTATATACATAGAACTACAATTTTCAAAGTCAAAGTGAGATTTATAAGGATTTTTTCTTTGACCAGAAGGTTTCTTCTGGCTGGAAAAGACATAAACCAGAGAAAAAAAATCCAGTATTTTCTCTATTTTTTATTCTTTTTTCTACTCTAATCTTATTTAACTCGGTTTATTTTACTTGCAATGACGTGTTTTATTTATATCTTATTGTTTTTCTTCTCTTTTCTCATGTTATGTTATTTTGTTTTCTGAGTAATATCCGGAAAAACTATTTACTTTGGGATTAATGACGTCTTATCTTATCTAAAACATTGTTCTTAGAGATGTTGGTGATGAATTTAACTGTTTCCATTTTCTTCTTCCTCTTTTTAAATAAAAATGGAATGCCTAAAATCATTCATGCCCCTTCCAAAGCCTTTATTTACCTTCACATCAATCAAACAGTTATTAAAATTGCTATCGAGCTTTCTTCGTGACTCCACTGGGATTTCGCTTCACTCCTCTGTGTGTTTATCTCCAGCTCTTTGAGGTTTACAGGCTTCCTCATCATCACTCTGGTCTTCAGTTGCTCCACAGTTTCTCGATAGGATTCAGGTCCAACATCTTCACTTTGTTGTTCACCACTTCTTTACCACATTGGTTCTTTGTTTCAGATCATCGTCTTATTGGAAGCTCCACTGCTGTCCAAGGACCAATTTTTCTGCACACTGCTTAATGTTTTCCTCCACAATCTTCATGTCGTCCTCTTTTCTCATGAAGTCGTTTACTTTGACAAGGTTTTCTGGTCCATCGGATCACAACCAATATATGTGTGTACTTGGGCTTGAATTTTTCTTCTATGTGTCTAAACAACGATCTTTATCTGATCCAACCACAGAACTGATGAGCAGCAGCTTTCTTGTTTGTTCACATAAGTTTTTGTGTGTCTGTCATGTAGACCAGCATTGTTCAGTGTCTGACTGAGATGTTTCAACCTGAAGTGCTCACATTCATGAGGATGCTCTTGGTGCTCATCCTTGGATTCATCTTCTGTCTACTTTTGTCCTTCTACCTCCATTTGAGATTCTTAAGTGTTGAACTCGTTGTACTCCTACTACTCAACCTTAAAAACACTTGGATATGACCTTACAGCCTTGAAAGGTCTTGTGAGCAGCAACCATCTCACTAAGCTCTTTGGTTTGAGCCAACTAGAGAACTTCTGCTTCAGCTGTTCTCCATTTATAGTGTATTAGAATACTTAAAAACATGGTTTAACTTACTGGGGTCAGTTGGAATTAAGTGGAGAAGCTGCATTTCCTCAGGAATAATTTTGGACTCTCTAACAATAAAGTCATTTGTTTATGTCATTTCCAGCCAGCAGAACCCTATTGGTCAAATAAATATTTACAATAAATCAGAATTTTGCTTGAGTATGAATAATTTGGGGGATTAACTGTACATTCCTCAGATCCTTTGCACCGAGCCTTGGAGAAGATATAAGCTCCTACACTTCTTAACAGTCCAGCAAGGAAATATCACTACAATAAAGACAGTCTAAATTAAGGTGTGCCTTCAAGACAGCTTTGTATTTTGCTCTACATAGTTTATTTTGCATCGGAAATTGAATTTGCATTGCACAAAAAGAGTAACGCTAACAAACAACGGCTTAAGTGAAAACGGGAAACTTTCTGGATCACAATTTGACGCCATTTTGAAAACAAAGCTTGTACTTTGATCTGTTTGTGCAGCTACATATGAGCCTAATTCTTAAGATGGACAACCAGAGTTCAGACTGATATGATCTTATGGTTTGTTTTGCAGAACAACAGATGATATTGGAGCCAAAATATGTGAATGTCTCATCCATTCGGCACACTGCATTCTGTTAAATAATGTTTCCCACATTGTTCCTGTTTTCACAAATTCAGAAAGTGTTAACACCTGCTTCCTCGGCCCAACCGTGAGCAAGTATTTTAAAAATATCTGGTCAGTTCTGGGGCCAACAGTTCTAAATATCAATGATTTCATACTTTGAAACACTGACAGTATGATGTCTTTGTGATGCATTTCCATTTGTCTGGTCCATGTGTAAAATGAAGCCGTTTCATCACTGATTTCTTCAAATAAATATACTGTGCGTGCTTGCTTTCCTTGTCGTCACTGTCGACGTGTGGCAAGATCATTAACTTCTTTCACTTCTTCTCTTAAAAGAGTAGAAAAAAAACCTTTCTGTTGTAAAGAAAAAAACAGGCAAACCAAGTTAACCCTCCGTGGTGCTAAGAGAAGATAGCATCAGCTACTTTTCATCATTTTTCTCATTATTTCTAATCTTATTAATAGGAATGACGCTAAATAGAATTTATTTCAGTGTTGTATAAATGTTGTATTAGTCGACACCACACAGCTATGTTGTAGTTTTCACACTACTGTTCCTGATATTTTAAGACTGCTGTCTTTGAACCTCAGTTAAAGTTAGTTTAAGTCATTTTACACTGATTTAATGTTTACATTTAGACCACATATTGAAAATTTCCATCCTGTAATGTGCAAATAAACAATTTTGGAATGTACCAACAACAAGAAAGAGGTCTAGTAAGGAGAAGCAGTAAGAAAACTGATGGTCCGATCCAGGATCAAACAGCTTAATTATTCACCTGCATCCCAAACCACTGATCTAACCTGCTGTTTCATATAAAAACATGCTTCTTATACTGGCAGGGCTGAGGGAATGCTCAACATTTGAAGTTGTCTATAACCTTTAAGTATTTGCACATTACAACAGCAAGAACAATTTCTGATTTTACATTCCTGTACAAAACTACTTTTAGTTTTATAAGCTTCTTGTTGGCAGCAAACAGCCTATATAATTCCACTTTTATGGGATTTTGTGTGAAACATTAAATGCATTGAAATTCAATTTTCATGTAGCCCAAGCCCAGTCTAAATAAAAATTATTACAGCTACATTGGTGGGTATTATTGTCACAAAACTGCTGTAAAATTGTAGGATGTTTTTAGAGGGTTATTGTTGCGATGGGACTTTTTATTTAGCAGAAGTGTATTGGCAGTAGTTTTGGTGGCTAAGCTTGACTAAGTAGTGCTATAGGGTGAATAAAAGGAAGCAATGACAGAAACCAACAGAAAACAGGGACTGAAGTTGCAACAAAACAACAGAACCCTGTCTCCTGGGCTAAAGTCTTGTGGTTTGAGTCTCCTCTGGCCTCCTAATGTGGACTTTGTTGCTGCTTTTATGTAGAAAATGAAAGAAAATTGACATAGTAAAAGCCTTAAACTGTCTTTTAAGGTTCTGAAAAGTTCTTTACAATGTCTGTTATTCACTCAGTCACACACCAATGGTGGCAGAGTTGCCATCAGGAGCAACTTTGGCACATCCGTCCGCTATCTATACACCAATTTACCCTCATTAGGGTCGAAGGAGGCGCTGAAGTCGATCCCGGCAGACTTAGGGCGAAGTCAGCTGGGATAGGCTGCCAGTCTAGATCAATACATGCAGAGACAAGTACTCTCACATTCATACCTACCAACAATTTAGAATTACTAATTAACTTCAGCATGTTTTTAGACTGTGGGAGGAAGCCGGAGAAAATCCACGCATGCACAGGGAGAACATGCCACCTTTGGCACGTGTAGGTCAAACCAACACTGGTCAGACTACAGGATAACAAAATCTACCCAAACAAAAAAGGATAGACTAAGAACACATAGACATCCTTCAATTTTACAGGCTTTGTGGTTAAACTCGTATGTTTTTGTGTTGTGGACCATTGTAGCTGTTGCACAATTTGGTGAGTTTACGGAAACATCCCCAGACTGATCAAAAATTGTGCTTCTGAACCTACTATGAAACTAAAATCCTAAATAGTCTAATCAGATTTGGGCTTTATGACATGTTGAAGTTGTATTTAGCTGCTTGGAAAGACATTCAACAACACATTTATTAACTGGAAATCAACATAGAAACTCTGGTCCACGCTCACATCCACTACTGGGCATAATCAAGGCCATTAGGACTGACAGTAGGCGGTTTTCCACTGCAAGTATTCCAGAAAGGTGCAATGTGGTGTGAAATCTTACTAATTAACTCTTTTAGCCTCCACTGCAGTGTATAGCCTTGTAGATTCTTAGAATAGTTTCGACAACAACATTAACTTTAAGTGCAGCAAAACAGCAACAAATAGCAGTTAATGGTGCTGCGGTTTTCACTCGTTTTATGTAGAAAAGGAACAATGGAGGTTTGTTATGTTGGCCTGTATGATGAATTTCACGATGTTGATGGCAGTTAGAGAGCAGAAAATTGATACTCAGTGAAGGCTTTTTGTCCTTGAGTTTTACCAATCGACATAAAGAATTGCAAAGCAGTTCTTCAGGAGCGTCAACCCCGGAGTCGGTATTTTGAAAAGAGGTTCTGCTGGGACGGTTCCTGCAGTCCGAACACCCACGAAGATTCAGGCCACACTAAAACAGCCTAATGCTGCATGTCGTACAGGCTCTAAATTCCCTCAAGGCAAATGTGTGATTAAGAGCCGTACTAGCATAAATAAAGTTGACTTGTCCTAACAAAGAGGCTGCATATTTATCCAGGACTTGATGTCATTAATTTCAACTTGTATTACAGATGCGTTCACATCCACGGTAGCTTTCCGTCTTTGTTTTCAGATGACTCATAAAAGGAATGAGATAAACCCATCAGGCTGACGTCACCGCAGCAAGTCCTGCTTCATTTTTATTGCGGCATTCTTCACATTCCATCCACAACAATAGATATTCTCGTGTCCGCTCTCTGACCGATCAACCTGTTTACACTTCCTCGTCGGATCACAGTTTATTCACGAGAAGCGGCCAGAATGGTGAGAACAGGAACTGTGGCTTTCTCCAGCAGCGTCCCTCGAACCCACAAACAACTGGACGGGCATCTGAGGGACAATCTGAAGCTCAGAGAGGAAGCAGAGGAGACTTATATGCTTTCTTCGACTTCCAATGACACCCACATACGAGCTCGCAGCCGCACAAACGCACGCATGCACTCACATCAAAGCTTTTTGGACCAAGGCTTGAACTAAAATCTGGTCAGTCGGTGGCCTTGTGCTGCTGGAAAGCAGAAGAGCTTTGATGCAGCTTCTTAATATATGCAGGGTCCCAGCTTGTGGTTTGAAGAACGAGTCCAAATAGCTTCGGGATGAGCCGCACCAAAGCAGTTGGTTTGTTGCAGGCTCCAGTTGCCGCCTGGCATTGCATAAGAGTGCAAGAATACAATGTTTTTTCAGCGAGGCATGTTATAAATAAAACCGCAGAAAGCATTTGTTGACAGCAGCTTAACTCGGCCTCAGCTCCTCCACGGGAAATGTATGTGACTGCAGACATGGTGCGACATGTGTTTTTAAGTTTTACGAAGCGCGGTTTTACAGTTTCTCCCCCACATTATTCACATGTGTTCATATATTTCTTTCATTTTTTCGCTATATTGAACATTAAATGGGTCATTTGTGGGTAAATATGTATCTAGAGCCGCAATAAAAGCCAGAACCATCTCACACTGACAGCATTATGATATAGGAGGGTTTGATTCAGCTGCGTGAAAAAGCACATACATGTTTTCCTCAGCAGAGTTTTGTGTTATCAGCTGTGCTCACCTGTTATAAACCGCAGTTGTCACACTTTTTATAGCAGCTTCATGCAGGCTGAGCTGGAGACATGCGGCTATAAAAGGAGATAAGCGAGGTAATATTCATGATTAGGAGCCATTACTGGCAAACCTGCAAGAACAGTCTTAAATCAACCATCCAGAGTCGAATCCAAACATGTGAACGAGGCACAAAGATTCTGTTTTTAATCACCTCATTAAATCACAAAGAATCATGAACACTGCAAAGTCAACAAGTAGCAGAGTCGGAGGGGACATGGACACAGAAAAAAAGAGGCCGATGCCATTGTGTCTCTCTGGGCTCTTTGGAGACACAACAGGTGTGTCAATATGACAAGCATTCAGCCGATCCACCGTGTCTGCCTCATATAAACACTGAATAAATATAGATGCTCTCCATTTTCACTCTCGGCAGCGCACAGCTACCACACGAAAACAAGAGGATGGAGTGCAAACACTTGGAGAGCATGTAGAGTTCAGGGGAAAATCACAGAAAGGGAGGCATGATGGTGAATTTTACACCAAGTTTCTGGCCTTCAATTCACAGAAATGTCCGTTAAAACTCGTATTTCTGCTTTTGTTTGATTTACTGTGACAGATTTTATCAGATGGATCAAATATCAAACCACAAATTAGTCAGTGTCACTCAAGCAACTGAGAAAAATGGATGGATTTGTGTTTCAAAGTATTTTTAACACAGAAAAAAACACTTCCACAGTTCATCAGCTCAACACTAATTACAGTATTCAGTGTTTTGGTGCCTGATTATCATATTTTCCAGAAGCCTCTTGAAGTTTTTTTTTTCTCTTTTTTTCATATTCTCGGTGTTCACAACAAGAGGAAATAATGTTATTACATGATTACTGTAGTTCCTTTTTCTGCAAACTGATGCCAAACAGAATTTAGATGAACCGGTTGGAGAAAATTGGCTCGTCCCCTCCGTGAACAGACGATAGAAAAACGGTGCGTCGGGCTGCCAGTCTCCTCACCAGATGGTAAATGAGAGAGACACGGGCGATCGAATAACAAATACAACCAATCAGATGATCAAAAACAAGCAGTGTATGTGGAGGAAAACACTGAGGAAAAGGCGCTTATTTGACAAATATTCTGACATTTTCTTACATTCTGGGGCTCTTTTGAAATGAAATGGTGATCTTCTCTTGTGCGTAAATACAAATTAATTTAATTTAAGAGGGTTTGTACGAATTTATTAGCATTCCTTTTATATTAAAGAGTGTGTAAAGTTATTTTTCTGCACCACATGGGTTTACAGTGTCAGTTTATTAGCATCTCCGTTGTCAGGTTCAGGCCATCAAATTAAATCTTTTATCTCAATTCTGGGAAGCCGGTGTCATTTCTAATAGCTCTGAAAGGCCACGAGTGGAATAAACCAGTTTCACAGATGCAGGTGATACAGTGTGTGTGTGTGTGTGTGTGTGTGTGTGGCAGAGAAAGAGAGAGAGAGAGAGAGGGAGCTAATTTGCATACAGCTGAATAGTTATGTCTCCCGTCCCGCACATTACACCCGCATGAGGGCGAGAGAGGGACACGCGTCGCAACAATAGGAGGCACGCTGCCATTAACCGTAAAATGCATGGGTGGGCATGAAGGGGCACACGCCACCAACAAGATGAAACACACCCAAAATAGCATGTTTGGAAAAAACGCCAGCTTGGATACGATCTGGGCCTGCGCATCCGTGCGTAAAAGGAAAGGCATTTTTACTGGTGTTGGGTTTATTTCTATGCGTAAAAATTGCATTTTGGGGATTAATTTTCTTGCTTTTAATTAAGATATTTACGCAGATGTATTATTTCCTTTTACGGGAATAAAAAGTAAAATGTAAAGAAAGTGAAATTCAGCATCATCTGGAATTAAAACACCTGGAAAGATTTGTTCCTTTAATCGCGTTTCTCTTCTCATTGTTTGTGCTTCTTCCCGGGGGAGACGCGCACACATAACCCCACGGACAGGACAGTGCGCGCAGCTCCACGCCGTACCAGAGGCTAATTAGGCGTGCAATTGAGTGGAACCAAGGGCAAAAAAGGGTGCACGGACTTGAGGCAGTAATTGAATTTCTGCTTTCTATTCTCGAAGTTTCGGCTCCCCTACATTGTCCTTTCTCACCGTGCGTAATGTGTGCATGTGCGTCCGGCATATTGTGCGCTAAAAATAAGTCAACAGATGTTTGGGGCTTGTTAATAATCGCCCAGTATCCACGGTGGTCAGTCATGTCAGTGCCAGTGGGTATTAAATCTGGATAATTGTTGTTGGGGTGGAAGGGAAGGGGGTTGAATATGTAAAGAGGGCGGTGCCAGGCGGCTGAGTGACAGTTTATGTAATGAGCAGCGCAGTGTGAGTCTATATATCTGGGAGGAGACACACCACGGTTCATTCACTAGTAATAAGACGAGTGATGAACATCCGTGGCGCACTGACGCACCGAGTTCAGCACCAAAACAAGCTCTGAGCCGCACACACTCAGCGGAGGGAACGTTGTGGAGTACAGTACCATGCGAGGAGGGGACGCCTGCTGACAGAGAGACGCACGGCTGTGGATATTGGTCTTCCCTCACCTTTTGGATAAACTTGGAGATTGGAAACCGCTTCCTTTGGACGTTTTTGACGCGCAGCAACAAGGAGCTACTGAGAACTCCCCTGGAGTGGAGGATTTATTTGTGTTTTAGAGATTTTTCTCTCTCTCTCCCTGCACCTTTTGTTTACCTCGGTGTAAATACTTCGGAATAAGAAGCTGCGTTGCTGACTGGTGACGCGGCTGCCCTGGAGAAACGAGAAGGATGGCAGCCTGGTTCACCTTTACCATCGCATTCAGCACCACGTTGATATCACAGGTAGGAGGGAGGATATCCATCTCCCCGGTGGTCCTGCGAAAACACTTGGAGATTGGAGATTTTCCCCCCCCCCAAACACAGAGTAAGATAAATGTAACGACGCTTTCTTAAATAATATTTCCTTCTCTTTTTAGGTTTTCGGATCCGGAGTTTTTGAGCTTGACCTCCACGAATTTAAAAATCACAAAGGTTTGCTGGCAAACGGGAACGCGTGCAAACCCAACTGCAGGACTTATTTTAGAATTTGCTTGAAGAACTATCAGGCTGTGGTCTCGCCAGGTGACTGCATCTTTGGAAGGACAATGACACCAGTGCTGGGGACAAACTCTTTCAGCGCCAAGGAGAGGGGCACTTTACCTAGACCCATTCAGATACCCTTCAACTTTGGCTGGCCGGTAAGGGCGTGGATCCACTTTTCTCTGTTTCTATCACATCCCCCGCCGCCTACTCTGTTGTTTTCAGTGGGGTACTGCTATGCATTTTGGGAGCGCACCGGTTATTGGTCAGCTCATCTAATCCATATCATTAGGTAATGCTGTGCAGGCAAACAGATTGGGCTGCTGCTACGTCGTTCCTGAAGGCCATGCAGTGATATTCTAACACCTATTTGTAATCTCAAAATTTAAATTCCTCCTTTTCTACGAGCAGCAGCCTATTAAATAGGCCAGAAACTTGCAAGATTTACTCAAAAAATTCAAATATTCTGTTTAAAATGCAGCCTAAAGTGCTGATTATATTAATTAACTGCATGTGTTTCCTCCTCAGGGGTCATTTTCATTAATTATTGAAGCCTGGCATTCACCTTATGGAAATCTACCTGTAGGTAAGTGCAATATTTTTAACCACAGGAGGGAGCTATGTCTGTACATTTAACACAGGACACAGGAGACTCTACAAAGCATATTTTAAAAAGGAAAAAAAATGTAAAATTTCAGGCTGTTAAAAGCAGCTCCTCATTTTCTATCTCCACCTCCTGCTAATTGTTCATAATTTCAGACAATTTTCACGCCTATTCATTCCTTTGTTATGAACTTCAGAACACCTTTTTCATTCTTATACCCAATACAATTGAACTTCCTCTGGTTTATTTTTGGCGTGGGAACGAGCTGTGGGCTTTGGTGAGAATACGCAGCAACTGCCAAAAACCCCTGACTACATCTTCCTGTATTTTACACCTTGCTCTGTTCCGCCCTTTGGAAGAGGGGACTGGGCCTGGGAATGTTTTTGCTGACGGAAAGAAAAGAGGAAATTTCAACCTGAGTTTATCTTTCATCTAAGCTGTATGGGATTTGATAAGGGATGCAGCTTGGTGCAGGGGAAGGCTTATTAAAGAGAAAGTGGATGACTTTTGAACCCATTTACGACGCACTTTTTGACCATAAAACCAGAATTATCTTTTGCATTAATCCTGACTTCCTCTTTTGTTCTTGTTCCTCCTTCCAGACACCAGCAACCCAGACTTTCTGATTGGCTTTTTCGCCATCCAGAGACAGATGGGCGTTGGGACAGACTGGTCTCAGGATACTCAGACCGGACAGCAGACAGAGCTGAGATACTCGTACAGGTTCATCTGCAACGAAAGCTACTACGGGGAAAGTTGCTCCAAAAAGTGCACGCCCAGGGACGACCGATTTGGCCACTACACCTGCACCAGAGATGGGCAGTTATCCTGCCTGCCCGGCTGGAAGGGGAAATACTGCGAAGAACGTAAGAAACCTGCATTTTCACACCTGGTTCGGTCACTTTCTGTCTGTTTAAAGTGTGATTTAGTGGAAAGTCTTGTCCTCAAACCAACTTTTTGTTCCCTGACGCACTGAGAAGTCTCCACTCTTGCACGAGGTTGTCTGTACATGAAGCTTTTTGCTGCTTTTACAAGTCAGACATCAGTTCTTATTAAGATGCAGGATGCTAAAGTTGCAGGATGTTGAGGGCTATAACTAGACTTGATGATATCTGGCAGGTCTGATCAGCAATTTTGGTGCCGAATGCATTTCTCAAAGCCTCACATAGTTTGTAATCATGTAATTCTGACGTGCAATTGGTTGTGGGTTTGGGGACAGACAGTTTAGCATGACAACAGGCACATTATACTCATGCAAACCCACTCGGCCAAACCGTGGACCCGCACTCGTGATGCTTTTGGACAGCTCTGAATGAGGCTGCGAGGAGGCCCGGTGCCATTTGGCGCCACAATACCAATAAGGGCCCCCTTTCACCAAAACAAATTAATCAAAGAGTAGATTGGAAGGAGGCACCACGAGAGTCGTAATAGTTACCATGTGCTGGATATGTGACCACACGGGTGACGGCGGATCTGTCATCCATGTCACTTGGCGGTGAAAGAGAAATTGGCATGTAGCTATTTTGACTGTGGCGCCAAATTCTAACCAGATGGGCTCACGTGTTGCAATTACAGACGCATCAATCGTCGGTGACTACAGAAAATATACATGAGAAAGATAGATTGAGCATCTTTCAGACACCATAATTTCCACTTTTCTCTCTCCGTCACACGCTCACATGCATACATGCAAACAAGCCCTGGGCAGGGGAGAGACTTTGGAAGGTTTGAAGGCAGAGATGGAGATTTCAGGAGAATGGCGGGGTGCAAACCCTCAAATATATGACAGAAGCAAAGGATTGATGTTGGAAAAATGGCTCTATACTCATTGTGCTTGAATGTAATGCTTTTCTTTACAAAATGAAGCAACAGTCACAATAAAGTGGTGTAAAAAAGGAAGAAATTGGTGCATCCATCCAAAAAATTAGGTGTCTGCACTGTAAAAAAAATCTGTTAAAACAAAGAAATTCATTAAAAAGACTATTAAATACTGTTGCATTAAAAAACAACTCTAAAAACTGTGAAAATAATAATAAATAAGTGTAAAATGTGGTATTTCAGAGGTTTTAAATAGAGTACATTTAATTTATGGTAACACATTGTAAATAAATGCATTATTATTAAAAAAATATAAAAGATAGATCTGTAATTTAACTAAACAGGACAATGTGGTAGCAAGGCTGTGAGGAAAAATACATTAAAAAAATGTTGCTGTGTTCAAAAACTGCAAAAAAAAGAATAAATGAATTATTTTTAAAAAGTTTGTTGGCATTATGTACAGTTTGGGACGTCTTAACTGATTGGAATCCAGCAAACAGTGTAATTTACTGTTCACATAAAAAAAAGATGCAAAAGAGGAAAAATGATGCAAAAAACAGCAGGATACGTAAAAAACTGCAAAAATAATGAAAAATATGTGCGAAATATTGATATTTTTAGCAGTTTTAAATACAGTAAACAGTGTGATTTTATGGTCACATGATGTAAAAAGAAGAATTGTGTAAACGTTTTGATTTTTGTGGACATTTTGTACAGTTCCGGCTGTTTCTTTTTTACAGTCAATGTGCAATCTCGTCCGATTATACTTGAGGGTGTTGGCAATTTGACAAAAGAGGTAAATTCTGTAAAATAACCGTAAATTGTTCAAATGAGTACAGTTAAAACTGCTCAGAACTTTATATGCCGGTTGTAGTAGCTCAGTTTAAATGTATAAAAGCTCTCCCTGAGAACTTTAGATCTGAATCTGAATCTGAGTCAGAATGAAGCTAATTATCTCTAACTAACAGGAACCTGAGGCTGCATGATGACGTCACACAGGTGTGAGTTCAGCTCAGAGAGATCAGGTGTTTTTGCTCGTTCGTGCTGCACTGCACCGCCCGCCGGTAACATAATCCGGTAGGAGGGACAGAGGGGGGTGCATGCGCGGGAGGCTGCACGCGCCAAGGTTAATCGCGGCATTATTATCCGCCACGCGCCACCAATGCCCCCCCCCCTCCTCATCTCCCCCTCCCTCCTCCATTGTTGGGCGCGCGGCGGTGGCAGCTGCAAACATGGCAGCGGTGGAAACAACAATAGAGGCAGAAAAGAGACAGAAGAGAGACATAAGAACAGACTGAACAGACAGAACAGCCTATAAGAGACAGAACAAACAGGACAGGCAGGCAGAACAGATAGAGCAGACAGAAGAGAGACAGCTGTCCGCGACACACAGCAGCATCTATTCTCATGTGTCCGCAGCCCACAGCGGGTCGACACACGGACAAACGGCAGGACAGCTGGACACGTTTAGATCCTCTGAAGGCTGCAGGAAAGTTGAGCCGCTCCGAGGCCTCATGTATATCAACAGAGAGGCTATTTCCAGACAAACGAGCCTCCGGTAGCCTTGGACATCCTCAAAATGTCTCATGCATGCAGCAGTTGTGCTTCAAACTAAGTGGGACACTAGAACTAAAAAAAAAACAAAAGAGCAGCAGAGCTATTGTGTGTGTGCACTGTAAAAAAAACTAGAATAAAATTTAAAAAATCAGTAGTAAAAGTACCTAAAAAATACTGTAGAGATCTGTGGAATACTGTGACATTCAAAAACTGTAAAAACTTTGAAAAATAACAGCAAATACCTGCAAAATAGTTAGATTTTTAGCTGCTTTAAATGCAGTATAAGCGTTGTTATGGTCACATGCTGTAGAAGAACAAATTTATCTGTAAACATATACATTTTTGATGTGGATATTATGCATCTACAGTTTTTGCCTCTTTTATTCCAGCCAACATGTACATGGCATTACTTACAGTGTCGGGCTGTTTTTTAGGGTTAACATGTAAATAAATGCTATTTTACAAAAGTAAAATCTGTAAAATAACTGTAAATTGTCTTGAAAACAACAGGTAGAAACTGTTTGTGTACAGTATAACCTTAGTTATTTGTGTATAGATTATATGGGTTTATATGGGTTATTTTAATGCTGAAGCTTCACCATAGCTAGTGAATGGTGTTGCATTACTGTCCTTTATTTTACCTTGATCTCAACCATCTCACAAATTATTTTGTGCCATAAAATGGTATTTGAAGAGCTTGAAAAGTGTAGAAATGACACGCAAAATGTACCAGAACAGGGATGATCAATTTTTAGTCAGTAAGAAATTCAGGGAAAAATAGCGGGGTTGTTTGACTCTGCATCACCATCTGCTCAGTTGGGGCTCTGTTACATGTGCTGCAGACAGTGTTTAAAGAGTGGAGCCGCTCTACTGGACAAACTTTGTCATGACACCTTTTCAAAATGACATCAAGAATCTTTTTCTGCAGAGAAACGTATTTATATCAGACAGTATCATATCAGGAGTCTATAGAAAAGTTAAATTAATGCACGAATGAATGAATATGGAGCACTTTACTATTTTACATGCATATTTATGTGCATAACAGTTGAGTAGTGTAATTGCAGTCAACCTGTGTCATTTTTGTTGATGCCTGCCATTGTTTGTGGTGGGACAGATGTCGCAGAATAACGTGCTGCTCTGCTGTGTTGGTGTTGATTAGAGAAGATCACCTGATGGACAAATCAGAGTTTCACATACTGTATGTTTGTCTTTTTTTGCAGCAATCTGTCTGGAGGGCTGCAGCGAGAGGAATGGAAACTGCTCCAGACCTGGAGAGTGTGTGTAAGTATTATTAATTATCAAGTGTTGAAAAATGTGCAGGAAGAAACGCAGAAAAAAAACAGTGAGTTAGACTGGTTGTGTTTCCCTAAACTTCAATTTCAGCATCCCAAACTCCTACAGATTCAGCTTTGCTTGCATCCATGATTCATGAAGAGCATCTGAAATTCACTAAATCAACAAATCACTCACCGACTTCCCTGCTTCCTCCTGTTACTGCTCTGTCTCATTCACTCACACTCTCACCCACTCGCTGTGAGAAATTTTATTTTCCCTCTCGATTTAGACACAAATCCATCATTCGCCCTGCTGAAACTGACCCACATTGAGGATAAACCCTTTAGATACCAAACACAGTGGAGCTGCTCCCATGTCTCTGCAAACTAAGCAAAAAAATGTTCCTTCTAGGTATAATATGCACCATTTCAGCATTAAAAACGCAAAAAAGCAACTACAGCAGAGATATATATGTCGACTTGTGTACTTACATTATCAATCTCAGAGAAATTGGTCATTTTATTACCATAACGGTGCATTTTGCAGCTGTTTTGCTAGAATGAAATGACTTTAATACATTACCTGAGTGAAATGGCCGCGAAAACAACAACTCCCATGATCCTTTGCTACTTCACAGCTTCATCAAACATCATCTTTTGCTTCAGGTTTGACTAAGACCAACAGAGATTACAGTGCAGGTTGCAGACGTTCATGAGAAACAAAGAAAATTGCAGTTAAACATCTTTAAAGCAATATTTTGCATTCGTTTTACTATATTATCCTGATTTATCTTTATTCTACATACCTTTGTGATCAGTTAGACCCCCAACACTGGCTTCCACTTATCCTATAGCTGCTGCATTTCTGTTTTCTGCAATGTAGACGATGATTATATCATAAGAATGTTGACTACATTTTAGAAGTGACTTTCAAAGACGCAGTAAGGTTGTGAAAAAACATAATTGCCAGTTTTATGCACGACTTTATATTACCATTGCAAGATTTATTGGCTTAAGTATCAGGTGAACTTTATCGCCAACACATCAAGGATGGTGCAATTCCAATATGAGGTGAGAAAAAGTTAAAAATACAGTTTCTGAAGGAGAATACAGTGAAGAAATACATAAATGACCAAGTAAATGCTGAGGGGAAAAAAAAGAGGAAAAACAGTAGACACAACAAGAGCCAACTCTTCTCATAATCAATTAGTCATTTGAGTATTTTTTTAAAAGAAAAAAGTTTAAATTGGCAGATTCCAGCATGTTAATGTGAATATTTTCTGGTTTTCTTTCCTCCTGTGAGACCGTAAACTGGATATCTTTGGGTTGTGGTCAAAACAATTGTCATCTTGGGTTTTGCAAAACAACGATCACCATTTTTCACAGTTTTCTGGCTTATTTTACTGACCCAACAAATAATCCCTTAATCTATAGAATAACAAACAACAATTAAAATAATTGTTCCTCCCACTGTACAGGAGCTATTAATCCTGTGTTGCATTATCCATCACTGACTTAAATTAATAGGCAGTTAATCCATAACAGAGATTTCTGCTGTTAAACACAGATGAAAATTAAGAAATTAATCAGGTTTAGTCAACCAAATCAATCAATCAAATTTTATTTATAAAGCGCTTTCCAGCAGTCAAAAGGAGCACAAAGCGCTTAACAGAATACAATAAATAAATACAAGCATTTTAAGAAACACACAGTTCTAAAAGGAGCTAAGCGTCAAACACTACACAGAACAAGTGCGTTTTCAGACGACATTTAAAACCATTTAGTTCAGAAATGGACTGTAAGTGCGATGGAAGAGAGTTGCAGAGCTTAGGGCCAAGAACGGCAAAAGAGCGGTCACCAAACATTCTATATCTTGCCCTTGGGACAACCAAGGAGGTGTGGCTAGACGAGCGTAGAGTCCTGGCAGGTTGGTAAATTGCCAACAGCTCTGAGATGTAGGCGGGGGCACGCCCGTTTATGGTCATAAACACGAACAACAGGACCTTGTAGTGGACTCTAAAGTGTACCGGAAGCCAGTGGAGCGCTTAGGTGCCTGGTTCAGTTGTGTTGTTATATTCTGCATTCGGGGGGAGAAAGTGAATATTTAAGGAACATATTTTGTTATTTTTCAGCTGCAGAGACGGTTGGCAGGGCACCTTCTGCGATGAATGCAGGAAGTACCCGGCCTGTAAGCACGGTACCTGCCAGCTGCCGTGGCAGTGCAACTGCCAGGAGGGCTGGGGAGGCCTATTATGTGACCAAGGTACGCCACACAACTTGCTGTTCCTTTTTAGAACATCCTCTCGTATTACTGGCACACTGTTTTCATTTGAATTAACTTGAAAGCATTAGTAAATTAGTTTTCCTTTGAAGTTTTTTTTTCCGGTGCACCTCCGGGCAGAAAGTGACTCTCCTCTGTTTTCCCCCCACAGACCTGAACTTCTGCACCCACCACCATCCCTGCGTCAATGGCGCCACCTGCATGAACACGGGCCAGGGGAGCTACACTTGCACCTGCCTGCCGGGTTTCACGGGCGTCAACTGCGAGCTCGAGATGCAGGAGTGCGACAGCAACCCCTGCAGGAACGGAGGCATCTGCACAGTAAGTTTGACTCCGATACCTGTTGATTTCTTTCCGTTTTCTCTTTTTTTGTGATTTGCTGACTCATTTTTGTGCTTTTTGCTTCAAGAACCTGGAGAGCGGTTACATGTGCACGTGTCCTCAAGGCTTCGAGGGCTCCCACTGCGAGCACAGCCTGCTGACCTGTGCCGACTCGCCCTGCTTCCACAGCGGCAAATGCCGGGAGAAGGACAATGGCCGCAGCTACATGTGCGAGTGTCCCCGCGGCTACACCGGACTCAACTGTGAGAAGAGAGTGGACAAGTGCACGTCGCTTCCCTGTGCTAATGGTAGCGTCTTCCTCCCCTCTTTGCCCCCCCGCTCACTGAACTTCCCCTCGCTCTGTCTCCCCCCCACCTCAAAATTCCTGCAACTGGAAGCTGAGTGGAACAACAGGAATTGGTGGGAACTTGGTGTCTATTGTCCTCCGTGTAAACACTGGGCAGCTCAGAGCAGCAGCCTGTAAATGTCACCACAGCTCGCTGCGGTTGTTGATGAAAGGGGACAAATATCCAGTGCAGTTCAATTTCTGTCTTCGTGTAAACACGGAGCGTTCTGGGATTGTTCTATGCTGGGAGAACAATGCTGCGGTCGCACTGCGGATTTCATGGCGATGTGTGAACCGAAAGGGCCCCGTGGGAGGGTTTAAGGGGATCGGGTTGCATCTGATTTTGAAATGCCTTGATGTCGAAATGTTTCTCATTCTGGATTCTTTCGAAATCCACATTTGTTGACGCTCATTGTCCTCCTCCTCTCCTCATAGGTGGTCTGTGTTTGATCCATGGCGGCATGCGCGTGTGCAGCTGTCGTGCAGGATTTACCGGCCAGCGCTGCGAAATCAACATCAACGAATGCGCCGGTAACCCCTGCCTGAACGGAGGCACCTGCCAAGACCGGATCAACGACTACACCTGCACCTGTCCTGCAGGATACGGCGGGCGAAACTGCGACAGAATCCTGGACGAGTGCTCCCTCCGGCCCTGCCTCAACGGGGGTGTCTGCACTGGAGGCGGCGGTCCGGGGAAGCCGCCCGCCACCTGCATCTGCCCCCCTGGCTTCACCGGACCTCGATGCGACTTCTTTGAAACCGTCACCACGGCTGAGAGCACCGACAGTCAGGACGGCTTCCAGTGGGCGGCGGTGTCGCTGGCGGTGGGGCTGGTGGCGCTGCTGGTGCTGCTGTGCATGGTGGGCTTGGCGCTGAGGCACATCCACCGGCAGGCCCAGAGGCAGCGCGGCGAAACAGAGACTATGAACAACTTGTCCAACGTTCAGAGGGACAACCTGATCCCGGCGTCGCAGCTGAAAAACACCAACCAGAAAATCAGCCTGGAGGTGGACTGCGACTCTGAGAAATCAAACTTTATCCATAAAAACTATCATTTGGACTCTTACAACTCCAAAGAGTTCAAGGATGAAAAGTCGCAAGAGGATAAAAGTCTTATTTATGACAAGTGTTTAGAAGATAAAATGCCCTTGAGTAGAATGTACAGGTGAGATCAACCAAATATTTCACTACTACAAGAAAATGTCTCTTAGAATTCTTTGTATTTCTACAAAAATGCATGTTTGAAGCCTACAGTTGCTATTTACATACTTGGAAACCTACATTGTTCCTCATTTCCAGAGCTTATGTGTATTAACCCGTTGCTGCCTCACTGCATGTCCAATCTCCTGAAGCACTGCTCTGCCATGTGCTTCTAGTTTGCATTAACACAAGGTGTGATTTGTGCTTTGCAGTGAAAAGCCAGAGTGTAGGATATCTACGATATGTTCCTCGAGAGACTCCATGTACCAGTCGGTATTTGTTATAGCAGAGGAGAGGAGGGAGTGCGTCATAGCGACTGAGGTAAGCCAAAAAAAAAAAAAATCACATCTTGATCAGCATTTCCCTAAATCCTCCATTTGAAATGCATTAGCTGGTCCCCAGTGTGCCATCCCTCATTAGAGCAACAGCGTTTATGACAGGAGATGATGCCATCTGTAGAGGGCCCATTCATGTGCATTATTGGTTTTCTGTAAATTATCCTGGCTGTTCTTTATCTTGGCCATATGATGACCTGAGCTTATAATGATTCCTCACACATGTTTGGCTCTGCTCGGTCTCAAAGGTGCAATGTTTTACCGCTTTGTGGAAGTTTTCAGATGTTTATTTCCAAGTTAAATATAATGGGAAAGCATGTGAGCTGTAACAGCTCAAACAGCTAAGGTGGAAACACTTAAGAGACTTTTTTACCCCCTCTTACTTTTGGATTATTTTGCAGTTTTACTTCATTTAAACCTCTTTCCAGTTGTTGGGATGTTGATTTAACCCGTAAGAACTCATCTTGGTGTATTAAACTTGCATATTTAGAAGTATTTTTCCCACAAAAACAATTTCTTATTGCATAAAATAGCTCTATTTCCGCCCACTCCTCTATCCCTCGCTGCAGCTCTGCGCACTGGCTCACAGAAGTAATTTAGCTGCACACATTCAAACCAGAAACCAATACTGCAAAATAATAATGATACAGGAAGTGCTGTCCTGCAGATGCCTGGTTCTTTAGGTTCGTTACATATAAAACCCTGAAAATCTGAATCTGTGTTTTGTTATTGTTGCACTGCAGCTTCAAGATAGAAATCTACAGCCATGAGTGCCGATTTTGTTCACGATTTGTCTTCTAGCTTATAAAAAAAAACCACCATATGGACATGTTAACAAGGTAAAAAGACTGGATTCTTGCTGTGTTTTTACTAAATTCTTCCTGTTTTTGTCCCCAAGGTATAAACTGTGAGGGGTCAGAAGGCAGGGGAACGAGGAAAAAAAGGACACAATCGAGGCAGAATCTAATATTCTGGATTGTTTACAAATGCTGAGAAGAGACTGGAGATCGTTTTTGATGTTCACTGCTGCTCTGGAACACTTGAGAACTGGAGAGGGCAGGAAACCTACTGCCCTACAGACATTAAAAACAGAACAGAAACTTTATGTTGACCAAGTGTTTGTATGCAAAACCTGTACAGTGAAGGACCTCTCTCAGTTGTGACAATGGACAAACAGACTGACGACACAAGGTGTGAAGAGACTGAAATATTAATTTATAATCTGGGCCATCCTGGACAGTGGAAGGAGATGAAGGCGGATCTTTGCCCCTTGTATCTGACCCGGCCTTGTGCGATAATCATGACTCTGACAGCCAACCAATCAGTAAAAATAAAAAGGTGCCTAAGATTTGAACCCCTCCAAATCTCCCCTAACCCACACTCACTCCTGCCAGCTTCGCCTGCTATGCAAGACTCAGGGTCGAGATGAGTGAACTCACCCGCTGTCACAATCCAACCTCACCAACGCTGAGAGTTATGAATGTCTGAAACCAATCTTCAGCCGTCAATCACGTGGAAGCGACCGGTTGTGGACTCGTCGATGCAAAGGGTGGAGATTGTATGCAGCCCAAATTCACTAGAAGCCTTAAACGAAAAAAAAGAAAAGGAGAAGAAAGAGGGGGTTTGAAATTTGTGCCCTTGTCTGTTCTTGGATCATTTGCACTACGAAAACAAAAAAGGAAAAAATTTTAATCAACAGGGATATGAGGAGGAAAACCACAGGAGCGCAACAGTCAGTGCAGTGCCAGCAAGATCCAAGAGAAAGGAAGCAAAGTGGAGGAAAAAATAAGTGTTTTTTTATGCAACCCAACTGAGAAACACAAAGAGACTCGAAACAAGGAGAAAAGACTGTCACACCACTGCCTGCCTATAATAAATTTCAAAAAAGTACAGAACCAATAATGTAATTTTTTTAAATGATTATTTCCAGAGTTTAATTTAAATATGACACACTGCTCTTTATATGTTTTTATAATATTATTTTGTATATAATGCATATTTATAAGGACCAAACTTCTGAGGAATAAAACTTCATTGAAAACTGTTTGTCAGTAAATGGAAGAAATGATTATTTTTGTGGTAAATAATGACTACAAATGATGATTATATGCGTCTTGTATTTATTCGTAATTCAGTGGGATGTTTTTGAATTTTTACATCTGCAGCAGATTTTCTGAAAATGAAATTCAGTCGTTTCCCAAAACCAAAGATGACAAATGTTTTGTCCACAGCCCAAAGATATTCAGTTTACTGCAGAAACCAAAAGATATTCACATTAAGAAGCTGCAGTTAAAGAATTTAGACTTTTTTCTTCAAAATTACTAAAAACTGAAGAACACATTATTAGAAAATAGCTGGCAATTAATTTAACACCCCAAAGAACCAACATGATGCCATTTACCAAAGCCAGAAACTGTAAAAACAGGAAAAAAATTGTCACCTGATGTGCAATTCCATCAAGAAAATTAACCAAATCTAAGCATAATCATGATATTTTATCAGAATTACTCTATTCTACATGACATGCATTCCTTTTAAATTCCAAAAATAAAGCATTTGCTCCAGACAAATTCTGTAAAAAACTAAAAAATTATTGACTTATTTGCCTAACTGAAAAGCTCTTTCTCATTCAGTTGTGATCAACAGTAGCATGACAACAATTCAGAATTTTCAACTGAACTGCAGGCAGTGTTCACGCAGAGCAGAGAGGAGACAAGTATGGAAAAAATAGCAGTTAAATGTGAGACCACTCTTTTTTCTTTTTTACAGTATTAGTAATGACAGTGGGCTCATGGAAAAATGTTGCTCAAGTTGATTTATATTTACTTATAACTGAATGGGATGTTGTTGGCATTGTAACATCCAAAGGAGTATTTTTCATGAAATTTAGTCGTTTCCCAGAAGCCCAAGATGACAAATGTTTTGTCCACAACCCGAAGATACTCAGTTTACTGAAGAAACAAAAAATATTCACATTAAAAGCTGCAATTTTAGAATTTAGACTTTTTCCTTCTTAAAAATTATTGAAACTGATCAACTGATTATCAAAAAGTGCAGCGATTAATTTATTCCTCTGAAGAACCAAAATGATACCACTTATCAGATTCAAAAACTGTAAAAACACAAAAAATTGTCAGATTTTCAACATTCTGATGGCTCAAGAATTAATAATGTGTGATTGTGCAGCTTCATCAGAGAAATTAACTAAATCTGAGCATAAATCATGACTTCATCAAAATCATTTAATCCTATATGCTTTTTGTTTTTAAAAATAATCACCAAAAAACAAAGCATTTGCTCTCACCATCCATCCATCCGATCATCCATCCATCCATTATCTATACACCACTTAATCCTCAATAGGGTCACGGGGGGTTGGAGTCTATCCCAGCAGACTTAGGGTGAAGGTAGGAGACACCCTGAAAATGTCGCCTATGTATCACAGAGCTACATATAGAAACAAACAATTACTCAAACCAACACTAGAAAAGTAAGAATTTCTCACTTTTCTGAATAGCTGAAAGGCTGTTTCTCATTCAGCTCTGACCATCAGTGACTTGATAAAAAACAGTTTTCAGCTGAACTGCAGGCAGTGTTCACACAGGAGATAAGTAAGGAAACAAAACTGGAAGGAGCAAAACATCAGCCATGTTTTTACTGTATTAGTCACAGCTGCAGGTCCTTGGAAAAATGTTGCATGTTGACTTGTATTTACTCCTAACTGAATGGGGTGTTGATGACATTTCTACATCCACAGCAGGCTTTCTCAAACCACAAGCAGGCTTTCTGAATATGAAACCCAGCTTCAAACGGTGCGTAATGTTTGTGGACGTAAAGCTGCAGCATCACGACCTCGAGTAATTCCTGGAAACGCTGTTGGCTGCAGCCCCGCTCGCCCGCCCCTCATTCTCTCCTCTCCGGCGGCCCTAAATTGGCTTGAAA
Source organism: Acanthochromis polyacanthus (assembly GCF_021347895.1). Taxonomy (NCBI): domain Eukaryota; kingdom Metazoa; phylum Chordata; class Actinopteri; family Pomacentridae; genus Acanthochromis; species Acanthochromis polyacanthus. The sequence continues at coordinate 7,629,062 of NC_067128.1, forward strand.
TTCAAATCCGTTTCCAGGGATACCACCCCCTCAAGCTGGAAATGGTGAAACAAAGCCAGGCGCGGGGCAAAGGGGAACGCCCCCTCAGCCTCCCACCACCCTCACCACCACCACCAGCCCCTCATAATGCTCCCATCACGCAGCCAGCCAAACAGATGCCGTGGGGGAGCGAATCTGCGGTGCCATAAAAACAGCAGCATATGCCAGGCCTCTCGCCCCGTGTGCATGACCCACAGGCCTCCTCCCATAAAATAAAATACACTCAACACTCATCAGGCTCCCCAACTGCCTGCGTTTCCCCCCTTTTTTTTCAAGGTTAAGAGCAATATTTCAATGCTCGGTTCTGTACCACCCACTCCTGCAGACAAAGCTGCACAGAAGAACCTGGCACCCGTCAGCAGAGGGGAGGGCCAAACCAGATGGGAGCCAGTGGATCCATGAGGAAAAATAAAAAAGATCTCTTTACATGTCACAGCAGCCTGATCAATCTTGCTGCCCCGGGGCTAAAGCTGCAGCTAACGATTGGTTGTTTGGTCTCTAAAAGGCAAGAAAATGGTGAAAAATGTTGGTCAGTTTTTCCCAAAACCAAAAGATGACAAATGTTTTGCCCACAATCCAAAGATATTCACTTTACTGACATGGAGGAGGAAAGAAACCAGAAAATATTAACATTTAAGAAGCTGCAAGAAGAGAGTTTAGACTGTTTTTCCAATAAAAAAAATAAAATAAAATTGATTATCAAAATAGCTGGTGATTCATTAAACACTCTGAAGCACCAAAATGACACCATTTATCAAAGCCATGAGCTGTAAAAAACTGAAAAAGTGTCAGATTTCCAACTTTCATAATGTGTGAGGTGCAGTTCAATCAGGAAAACTAACCAAATCTGAGCTCAAAGTCACGATATTTCATCAAAATCACCTTATTTTAAAATTTAAAAACGCCAAATTAAGTATTTTCTGTAATCAGATTCTGCAGAAATAATAATAAAAAAATCACTCCTTGGCACAACTGAAAAGCCAGGAGTCACTGAGCTGTGACCAACAGTCTGATAAGAACTGTGAGAGTTTTCGGCTGAACTGCAGGCAGTGTTTCCACAAAGCAAAGAGAAGACGAGTAAGGAAACTAAAGCATGGAAAATATGGAAATGAAAATATAATTGGTAAAACACTCAGATTATACTGTGCCCCCATTTCCTGTAGCATCTGTGGGTACTTAGAAACATTTGGTCCATGCTGATTCAGATTTTTTTCAATTTTTGTGTCAATGAATGAATTGAGTAATCAAAGAAATTGAACTCTCTTTTTTTCCATTTGTTTATGATTTAAGGCATCATAACTGTGGCATACTGCTCATAAAGATATTCATGAGTTCTTTCTGCTTCTAGTCACGGTTGTTCTGTTTTCAAAGAGGTGCAGGACTTTATATTGTTGTGAAAACTGTTGTAGTGAGACCACAGTGAGGAAAAATGTGACAGCAGCAAAAAAACACCCAGAATCCGATCCGCTTGAAGCGCTAAATTTCTTTTTGCCTTTTGGAAATTGATACAAGAGACAATGCCCATGGATCGAATTTCTTTCTTGTCTTGGCAGCGAGTCATCCACATTATCAAACCGTCTCCTGCCTCCAATTAACAGCAATCCTGCAACAGTCAACACCCCCTAATCAGCAGCAATCAACACCCGGCAGAGAATCTGGATGGTTTGTTCCTTCACACACATCCTGTCAGCAGCCTGTTGACCTGGGCATCCTCATCCATGTGTGTGCATTAAAAAAAAACAACAAAAAAAGTTTGGAAGAGGCAGCTTCCGGTCCTTCTCAGGGAAAACACACGTTATCGCAATGATTGATCGTCCAGCTAAAGCCCCCTCATGCTTTCGCTGCGTTACCTGACCCAGCCTGGTTTCTTCCCACCGTCACACCTATGAGCCGACACACACCCTCATTCACACCGACTCTCACAAGCCTCTGCTCTCTGGCCTCTGGGTGTCCATAACACAGCCAGGCATTTTCATTGTGTTATAATCACAGCATCCTGTTTGTGACTCAGTGACATCAGGTCCTGTTTCCTCCCTGATTAAAAAATGCAGAACACACCGACTGCTTTTCTCACGCATTGCCTCCTCGGTTTCTGCACTTAAAGATGACTCTGGGTTTTCAGGAAACAACCTCAAAACAAGCAGGACAGACACACTAATCAGCATTATTTACCCCGAAGTGAGGAAAAGGAAAAAAATTCATGAACCGAAGTCAAACAAAGCAGATTTTAAATTGCAATCTGTTTTTTTCTGCAAGTGAGGAATGTGGAAGTTCCTCAGTCACAATAAGGAGTCTAAAGCTGCTATTTAGCGCTGGTTTCCTTACATAGCTGCAATCATAGGTGTACTTTTTGGGGGGGATTCAGGGCATAAGTTCCCTTTAAGACCCAGAACTGCAAATTTGTCAACCTCAGTAACAACATGCATATGAATAAAATATTTTCCTTTACATAAATAAAGACATTGATGCAGAAAATGAAATATTTGATGCTCAAAGGATATCCCGACCTCTGAAATCTGTGCTAATGATTCGATGAGCTCATGTTTTTATGCATAAATGCTGCTTAACGTGTCCTAGCAATGAAATCTGGGACTGAAGCTGCAACTTGCAGTCCATTTGTTACTTATATTTACAGGATGCAGAAAACGCTCAAATAAGTGCATAAAGTCACCAATATTCAAGAAATTAAGGATTGGAAGCTCAAAATTCTCTGAGAAAGGACCTCTAGACCCCTGAAATATACATTAATGGTTGTGGAAGCTCAGTTTTAAAGCACAAACGCTACTTAATGTGTCCCAGTAATGAAATTAGGTCTGCAGCTGCAGCTGCAGCTTTTGGTCACTTTATTCAATTATTATTATTATTATTTTAATAAATAAAGACAGGGAAGCAGAAAAGGCAAAAATAAGAGCAGAGAAAGTCACGGAAATCCAGAAAATTTAGTGTTTGAAGCTAGAAATTGCCTGAGAGAGGACATCTAGAACCCTGAAATCTACAATATTGGTTGTGGAAGCTCAATTTTAATGCATAGATGCTACTTAATGTGTCCCAGCAATGGAAACTGGGACAACAGCTGCAACTTTTGCTCACTTTTATAATGGATGTAAAGTATTTGGCTTTCAAAATAAGTGACTAATGCTTTTTGAATGTATATAAGTAGATATAGCATTGCTTTTCCATCTCCAGTGCACTCTAAAATTAAATATTTGGGCTCAAAAAACAAACAAAATAACATTTTTGAGTTGTGGCAACCTTTAATGAAATTATGTTTAACCAACAAACCAAATTAAGTTGGTGGAATTTGCTTTTACTTTGCAAAGAAAGGTGTTTTAATTTCCACTTGCTTAATTACTAGTAGCATAAAAACATGTTATTACTCTTAAAAATTTAATTGTTCCAAGTTTCACTTTATTTATTTGGAATTTTGTAACCGTTTGGTACTACTTAATAAATGTATGTACACAAGTTTTTAAGTTGGCAAACGTAAATAAAAGAAAAATAATAATTAAGTTGCTCCAGTGATAAGTATGTACAGGAGTGGACTTTGAATGTGAGTTAAGTCAATGTCATTAAGTTACCTCAACTTAAGTGTAGTTTGATATCAGCTGATGTAGAAATTTGAGTTTAAATTACACAAAATGTTAAGTTGATGTAATTACCTACGTTATTATGTTGCTACAACCCATCAAAATAATGTTTGCAACCTAAAACATTTATCTTAATCAGTAAATTTAAATTTTTACCTTCTAGACATGCATCTAATTAAGTCATGTAGCCTTGTCCTGTCCTTCACTCATAGTTGTCTCATTAATTAACACTAGGTGTCAGTAATAAACCCACACACCTGCCAAAACAAAGCATTAAACAGGCCTATTTTCATTTGTAATTCATTGAATAACCCACAACTCAGTACCTAAAGTACCTCAGTATCATAATCTCAGATACATATTTAGCTAAAACAAACTTGTTTAGCCTCGCTGGTGCTTTCCTGTTCTGGAGAATCTTACTTTACTTTTAGATCATGCTGACCCGTCCCACTAACCTACCATTCAGCTCCTGACCCACAAGTGCATGTTTACATCGTGTTCAAAAACACAAGCAGCCAAAGTTTCTGCTGCAGGAGGGATGTAAGCCAAGACTGTGTTTGTCTGCACAAACATAAACTCCTGATACCACAAAAAAACAGGCCACAACAGGCGAATGTCACACAAGTTGCAAGATAAGTTTAGTCTGGGGCTCGGTGATGATGATCCGCGAAAAATAAATGAATGTTTACTGAGGTCAAAACAACGAAGCAGCGGGTGTCAGTGAAGTCAAACATACTGCAGCAGTGGGTGCACATGTAAAGTCTGTATACGACACAGGGTCTCTCAAAGGCCTGGATTATTATCAGAATTATTCACATGGAGCCTTTAAAAACTGAGTTGAAGTGCTTTAACATATAAATCAAAGGAAGGATTTCTCAAAAGGCAGAAAGTTAGGCTAAAAACAACAAGGAAAATTTTACATAAAGTTTAAACAAGGCAATAAAAAAATGCAAAAATGTTAAATATCAATATGAGTAAAAGCATAAAAGTAAAGAATGTGCGTTGCTTTAGATGTATGAAGAGCTGCTACAGTTGTCCGTCCTCTTATCAAGACAGATAATGCCACCTATTTATAGATAATCTATTTATTGAGCACAGATGAGCCTCTGCTCACATTTACCAAGTGTGGTGGGCGTTTTTACACATTTGATCACGTCTTTCTGACCAGCTCTTTGCATTATTGTGTCTACATTGTGGTCAAAGTTTTGGTAGTTTTGACTGAGTTCACCTTTCTTCTCACGAGTGTTTAACTTCTTAGAAACCTGTCCTGAAGCAGTGTCTTTTATGTTGCTGAATTTGGCTGCAGAAGTTGAATGTTTGCTTTTTCCAGTGTACATAAAGAAACTTGTTTAAGGATTAATCACACAGGAATTAATTTCCTTATTACAACATGCTGATATAATATGACCTGTCACAGTGACCCAAATTCAATTTTAACAGAGAGCGTGAATTTGAAAGTAAAACTACCTGCATATGTTTTTTTTTAAGTGTTTTTCCAGTTTCCAGGGAGTTTATTTGGTATGAAGTGAGGTCAGGGTTCTCACTAGTCGGTGATCTTTCCTTTGCTGCTTGAGCTGTGGGACTACAGTTACAGTTCCCACAAGCTTCCACTGATCTAAACATCCATGTAGGGTGATGACTGGCTCAAATGTCAAGGCTGATTTCCATTAGTCCTGTGTCAGGTCATATACACCCGGCCAGAAATACTTTTTGTTGACTTAGTTGATTTATTTATTTGTTGTTGGTGACGTACGCTACAATAATTCCATGCATGATATTGTAGGCTCTTAACATTAACATTTAGTCAGAACTTAAACTGTATATAGATATATTATAGCATCTTAATATTATTATAATATTGTTTAATAAATCCTTAACAACAGACATATGTCTCTATTAGACCGTACTTTGACTCATTATTGTTTTAAATGTCCTACACATATGACATTGACTTGATATTTCCAACGCCAACAACAATAATGATGATGATAATAATAATAATCTTATTTGGAAAGCACTTTTCAAGCTTCTAGCACTTAAAAAAAATAAAAAATCTAAGATTAAAAACACAAACAACTTAATATTGTCCTGAGGTATATAATAAGGCTCCTATAGGACTCTATTTGATGTATAGAATCTGATGCAATGTCTTGGTGTGTTGCTTGGCTGCTGTTATTGCCCTGAAATGCTGTTGGAAGTTGCATCAGCCAGATCAATCCTGAACATAATACAGAGATTGACAAGGCAGACGACAAATCAGACATAGATTCAGTTAGAGTGACGGCTCCTCCACCAATCACGTCGAAAAATGGGTGGACGAAGAATGTCAAAATCGGGCCAATAGTTTAACGAGTTTTGCTTCATGCCTCGCCCTATTTGGCGCACAGAAATCTGACTGGGCAAATGGAGAATTATTTAAACGTGATTGGTGGAACCCACTGTAGGGACCCGTCCACCTCTTGGAGACGGTATAAAAGCAGAAGCGGCTGTTCGCCATGTTATCGAGGAAACGCGTCAGAACGGCTCAGCTTTTCGGCAGTAAGAACATCAACCGCGACGCGTTTTAACGGTAACATCTCTCAAAGCCTCGATCTATTGACTATTTAATCAATTTAAATTTTAAGTTCATCATCAACATCGGCCGGCAGAGCAGCTGGCCGAAACAGTTTTAGATTTTTTTCTTCCATTGACCTCAAGGCCTGAGCGGCGGCCATGGATTTTTAAGGCATAATGCGGCACCTCTAATGCCATGGCAATGCATCGGCAAAACCAACCGCGTGATTCCATCTTCGCAACTGCCAAGCAGTTGGGCTCAAATACCGTCCGCGGTATTCCTACGAGCCAGCCGGTACCGCTTCTGCTGGACCGGAGGAAGCTAACACTACTCGCCAGTTAGTCCGCTAAGCTAGCTGAGTAGATCCATCGATTCATCTGAAAGTCAACATGAAGCCTCAAGACATTATCGCCGGAAAGAGCAGCCTGTGGATCTTCGGGTACGGGTCGCTGGTGTGGAAGCCGGACTTCAGGTACAAGAGGAGCCGGGTCGGTTACATTCAAGGCTACAAGAGGCGTTTCTGGCACGGAGACAACTTCCACCGCGGGAACGACGAGTTGGTAAGATGGTGAATGTTTTCTTGTTTTCTCAGAAACATTATTTTTATGTTTATTGTTTGTTTTGGTGACTGTTGGTGTTTAGTTGAAACCGTATCAGGCGTCATCACTGACCCGTTTCTCTTCCTCCCCGCAGCCCGGAAGAGTGGTGACGTTGATTGAAGACGATGACGTAAGTGGAAAATCTCTGCTTCCTATTGGTTCACAGATGGTAGCGGAGTTTCCGGGTGATGAGTGTTGATGGGAAGCTGATGTAAACATTTAACAGCCAGAATAACTAATTATGACTAGTTGTAAGTCCAGTTGATTTAATTTTAAGAATTCTACAGTGTCATTTGAAGATTATTAAAGTAAAACATTTAATTAGAACTGGAGAAATCTGTAAGCGGAATACTTACTGACGTCAAACTACAGGAAGTCAGAGGTGGTTTGCCTTTTTATACTAGGGTGGCCTGAGGTGGCAATTCCAGTTAACTTCCCCCACAAGTCTCTGAGTAAAGCTTTAGTTCTGCCCAAAACCATCACTGAATAACAATTCTCCACAATCTCTCTGTAGTTTTACTTCCCAATATTCAAACTCAGCTGTTAAATGTTAAAATGGCTTTCCATACTAGTATTCTAAGAGCTTCAGTAGAAAGCAGCTGGACCTGTTTTTGTTTTTTTGGAGACAATTCTCCTTTCTCTCTGAACTGAGGAATCCCAGATATTTATTCTCAACCCCAAATCATACTGGTTACAGCTTTGTCAATTATGACTGCCATGCCTTGAGGTGTAAATCTTTGTAACACCTCTGAATGTGACTGTACACACACACCTAGAGGCCTGTGAGGATAAATACTGGGGTCTCTTCTGTTCACTGAGGAGGAGGCGAAATTTCCCCAAGAACCAAAATAAGTCTAGTTGGGGCTGCAGAATATACCATTTCGACATCCACAGTGGGATGTGTGGTTATACAAAGGTTTGGTTGGTTGGAGATATTTTGGAAAATCTAAATTGTTGTCATGACACTAGGAAAAACAACAAATTTGACCTTTTCTTTAAGTGTACACAGACAGCATATCACTATCAGTTTTTCTGATATCGTGCAGCCTTTAGTCAAATTGCCTTCGACTGACGCTCTCAAAATGATCTTGACCTGAATGACTGTGTAGTTACTGATTTTTTTTATTTTTTTAAATTTATTTTTTGTTCCAACAATGAGAAAAGTTCTCAACTAAATGCCGCTTCGTTCTTCCCACAGGAGAGCACCTGGGGCGTGGCATTCGAGGTGTCGGGCTCACAGATGGAGGAGTCTCTGAAGTACCTGAATGTGCGCGAGACGGTCTGTGGCGGCTACATCACCAAGATGGTGGATTTCTTCCCCGAGGGGGAGGACCAGTCTCCAGTTCAGGCGCTGGTGTACATCGCCACCTCTGACAACGCCCTGTACCTGGGGCCCGCCAGTCCAGACGAGATCGGCGCCCAGATCGCCGTGAGCAGAGGGAAGACGGGCCACAACCTGGAGTACCTGCTGCGGCTGGCCGAGTTCATGAGGAGCAGCTGCCCACATGTGGAAGACCACCACCTGTTCTCCATCGAGGCCGCCGCGCTGACCGTGGTGTCTTATCTGCTAGCAGCCCAGCAGTAGCTCGTACCCTTCGTTTCACTCCCTGAAACACTGAGGCTTTTCTGTCAGTCAACATGTGTTTTATGTTCTCACCTTCACACTACCATCCATTTAATGCACGACAGTGCTAAAAGGGAAGCATGATCCCACTGTAATAAACCTGTTTGAACAGCAGCTACAAAATGTTCACTGTAACCATCTGTTTTTTTCTCTTGGCATTAACGTTTTTTAATTTGCACAGGTCAGAATCCGTCCAGCAGTTACCTGTGGTGGTTAAATGTGATTGTAACTTGTGATGGCTGCTGTGATGTGTTTTCAGACCTACCTGTCATCTACAGTCAAATGCCAATAAAAAAAAAAAATCGGAAGTACACATTAGTGCCTTGTATTTATTGTGCTGGGAGCTAGTGGGATTAATCATCTTTAAAATGAGCTAATGTTACAGAAAAATCTTAAATTACATTCACCTAATTTAGACTTTATTTACATCACATGTGTGGGAAGGAAAAGGCTGGTAATATGTAAAAAAAATTGGGAAGTAGAGGTGGAAAGACTAATCAGTTGGTAATTAAAAACATCAATATTTTTTAGTTTCCTTTCTAATCGGGTGTTGTTTAAAATGTGAGCACTACAGAAAGAGAAACAAAGCAATTCGTCTCCCCAGGCTTTTAAAATCTTAGAATTAAGTGATCTGACAGTAAAACATGTCTGTACTGACAACATATTTCCACACTGAGGTTGTGACCGCTGATGAGGGAGATTTGTATGTTGAAGGACACATACCACACGTCAGCCATACAAGGCCTGAGGCTTGTTCCTGCCTCCAACAGGTCTCGTCACATCAGGGGTGCAGATTGTTCTCAGCAGCGTCGTCCTATTAATGCAGTAGAGCTGGATTTTTGGAGTGAGAACCTGCAGGACACAAACACAGACTCTAAACACTGACCAGAGCAGCTTGTTCCTTGGATTTGAGTCAAGAGGCTATCTAGGTGCAGAGCCTTATATAACCGCTAGCCGGGAACAAGCCCAGACCTGGAAGTCCTGTGTTTACAAGTCAGCTGTGTGGTCATGTCAGAGAGGAACAGGCTGCTGAGGTGAAATCTGAACGAGTCAAGACTAAACCATCTGAAAATATACAAACCAACAAGATTACAGGTGAACTTCTAACCTTTAAAACTCACAAAAAGTCAGTTTCAGTGTCTTGATTGGGTTGTTTCTATACTTTTATCAGGTCAAGACAACATTATATAGAAAATGTACATGAAAACACATGTACTTGTTAACTCAAATTAATCTGAAACTACTCTTATAATCAGTTTTAAGAATTTTTTAACAAGAAAAAGTCTAAATTCTCTGCTTCTTAATTGTCGATGGTAGGACGGCAAGGGTTTATGGGTAACAGTTTTGCCCATTTAAATTTGTTGTTCAAATATTATATTCTGATTTGATGACAATATATGTAAAAAAATGTGTGATTTAAAACTAAAAACTGTCCTCCCACATTTGAAACTACAGACGCAGATCAAAAACGCTTCCAGAGAAAGTCTGACATTTAAGATTAACATCAAAAATTTATTAATTAAAAAGTTATAGAAATAAACTCAAATGTTCCCTGACAGTGGAGAAACAACATCCTTTCAACAGGGAGAAACCTCCAGCAGAAGCAGGTTGGGGAGCACAGACACCTACCTCGACTGCTTTGGGTGGGGGGGGGAGAGGGAAGACAAAAGATGAGCAGAAAAAACCCAACAAACCAGAGAACAATTAACACTGGACAGGCAGCTAGTTGCAGATTAGAAAATTCCTGCAGCGAGGGCAAAACACAAATTATGGAGGGGTGACAACACAAAGTTATGAACATAATGGTGGCAGTTATAATGCCTATAGAAAGTATTTAGTACCTCCCTTGGACGTTCTCTCATTTTACTGCTATTCTACGTTGAACTACTGTCAACTTAACGTTACTTTTTTTGACAGAATTTTACCAAAAAATGACTCTTCCATGTCAAAGTGAAAGTGTATTTATATAAAGTAATGTTAGGTAATTAAAAATCTAAAATAAACTAGTGCATAAGTGCTCAACTTCATTTACTGTGACTGACATAATTCACTACAGGTGCAGCTAGAATTCACACAAACGGTGAAATGATCATTGATTGTAGTATAAAGACACCTGTATCTGGTAGGCCCAGCCACTGGTGGATCAGTACTCCTGCATGTAACTACATGAATATGAATACGTGAATATGAAAGAACATTCCAAGCAACTCTGTGAAAAGGTTATTGAAAAGCACAAGTCATACGGTAGATCCGAGAAAAGTGAGTGTCCATGCAAGAAAGAGATCAGTGAGGGAGGTCACCAAGACACCGATGAGTCCTCTGAAGGAGTTACAAGCTTCAGTGAATGAAATGGGAAACAGGCACTGTAAATACATGCAACACAAGACTATTAATACATTAAGAAAACTTCAAGAACAGGATAGAGAAGGTAGAGCATCTTGGCGAAATTAAAAAGAGGTAGTCAAAACAAAGGCAAAAGATTAAGTGATGGAACTGAGAGAAACAAAGTGACCCATCGACACAAAAAATAATTGAGGACCAGACCTGGACAGCTTCAGGGAGAACTGACAAAGGGAAGAAAGAGGAGTCTTGAATTTTACATTTTAAATTGCCAATATTGGGACAAAACTTAAATTGTTGGGTCTGTTAATGGTTCTAAAATCTACAACGGTGAACAACATGCCTAATATTGTCAGGACATAGTAGATTTTGGGTCCCGTAGATTCTGGTGCATGTCAGGGATGCTAAATCAGAATGGGATCTGGGCAATTTGGAGGCCGTCTTGGGCTCTTGATCATGTTCCTCTAGGCTTTTCTGAGCAGTTTATGCAGTGAAATAAAAGACTGCTGCCATCTTCAAGTAGGTGCTATGCGTCAAAGTAACATCCACATCAGTGTTGGACCAAAAGGTTTCAACTATCAGTGTTCTTCACTTCACTAGTCAGTAGCTTTAATGTTGTGGTTGGTCTGTTAGTGTCAGGAGTTGCTGCAAAATGACTTATTGTAGCTGAAGGAGCAGTAGGAACAGGACGTGGATAAGGGCAAGCAAAGATTAACGAAGAAGGCTGCAAAACAAAGTCAAAGGTGAGAAAAGGTGATTCAGCAGAAACGGTTATCATTTGTCCATATAGTCACAACTGCAAAATCCCTGGGAAACTGAGGAAGGTACTTTGGTCTGATGAAGTGTTTTTCTCACCCCTGTGCTGCAGGCAGATGGATTTATTTCAAGGGAAACCCACAGGATGCTCCTCGGCCAGTAAACCGATGCTTGCAGCTGGCAGCGGTCCAGTGATATACGATCGTCCACTTGCAGGAAACCCAATGACTGCTCTGGTTGGTGCAGCGAAGGAATATGAAGCTTTGCTGCAGCAGGAATTTTGCGAAACTCGTGGCCTCTCACATCTCCACTGACCCCTTTTCAACTCGACTTCTTCTACAAGTAGAACATTTCACATCTTGTCCTCGTTTCCATCAATTGTGTGCATTATGTACAGAATTTAAGCACAATGAAAACGGAAAAAATAACCAAATATCTCTGGTTTAGCACTCTTTTATTTTATCTCGACTCCTCCTGTTAGTAAAATGGCAGATGCATTTCTCCATATGTACACATGACCTATAAAAATAGACAGGCAAACGAGGGAAAAGCCAGAGGAAATGTCGCTCTCATCATTATGTACATCAATATAGAACATCATATTATAATCACACTATAAACACAAAAAAACAAATCTAGAACAGATGTAGTGCTCAACTCAGGATGCAAACTTTCCGTGTTTTGTTTTTTTCTTCCTAAAACATCAACGACATCGAAGAGAACCACAGACTCAGTCTCAACACAGAAAACATCTTCTGAAAAATTAAAAAAAAAAATGGCTTCGGAATTCACAATTTACAGTTTTACATCTGAATATTAGCGCTATTATTTTTCGCAAATTGTCCATTTTAACATAATTCAAATAACTTAAAAGGCAGACAAGCAAATAGTCAATCCATAAATTTACTGTTAGCAGCACGGCTGTATCAACCCCTCATTTTGGAATATAGTTTTTACATTGTTATCCGATTTGGACAAAAAATATAATTACTGGAATACACTTTATGGACAAAATCTTTTCAAAATTTGAACATGTTGTTTTGGGCACTCCGCTGTTTAATAGAAAAATAGGAGCTTTAGTAGAAAAGCTGTGTTGTTTGGTAAAGTGTTGGTTTAGGGAAAGTTGTGGTTCACATTAAGCTCTGTGAAATGCAGACTCGTCCACCAGTTTGCACTGAGCATATCTACAACATTTAAATAACCTAATGTACACCTATGAGAATCACCAGGAAGACGTGGCTCAGTGCATCTGACGGAAACTCCTTCGTCTCACTGCTTCTGGCGAACACAAGGATGTGGAAAAGCCCTTTAAAACTACACGTGTCGCTTCATGTCATGGCCAGGCGGCAAATCAAAAGAGATTCCAGTCCCCGGTGGAAACACACAGTTCTGGAAAAAAGCACTTGGAAATACTCCAAACACAAATACTCAAGGCAGGTTTTGTCCTCTGACCGGGACACATTAAAATACAACTAAAGTAGAGGCTGGTAGAGACTGAGCCTTCAGATGATTGTGAGAGTTTCCAGAGGTTCAGGTAGTGAGCCTCAGTTACTACAAATACTGTACTCCCCATTTATTAGTTTAGGCATAGGGGCGTCTGTGGGGGTCACAGTGAAGCAAAGGTCAGTTTTCTGTTGTGTTCTGGGCCACATTCATATGCGTGCAGTGCGTTTGAGTGCATCACCGAGCCCCGGGACCGCCTGGGCCCTTCCCCTTCCTGACTGCACCGTGGCTGCTGTGGTGGTGGCTGTGGGCCAGCTGCTTGTGGGGGCTCGGGGCGGAAGCGCCTCCTTTGGCCTGGGGAGAGGAGGTCTTGCTGGGGTTGAAGGCCGGACCGGTACCGGAGCGACCCAGGGAGGGCTGCAGGGGGCTGGATGCAGAGAGGCTGGCTGAAACACAAAAGGAGAATATTGCTGCTCGTGTTGAAATAAAAGTGAGTCCTGCTTCCAAACTTGATAGTTTTAGGCTATCAAGCTTATTTCAGGCTGTCAAGTTCTACTTGAATTAAATGTCAGTGAGAAAAAATAGGTCTTTAAGAGCAACTTAATGTTTCAATAAATGAGGTAAATGGCTGTAATAAATAATATTGCAAGATTTCATCCCTAAAATTATATAACATTTCTTACTGAAAAGCAATTTAGGTCAACATCTGTTGCTTTGAATCTGATGTAGAACTAACACTGACTTAACAAGGAATGAAGCAATACATGCAACTATCACATTCAATAAGCCTCACCGACAGACAGCGAAACGTTTTCTCTAATATTTTATGTGGCATTCACAGTGATGCCCTTCCATCGTTTAAAAAAAAAACAATTATTTCCAGCTGTAAGCAACTCATCCAAGTCATTTCAATTCAATTCAATTCAATTCAATTTTATTTATATAGCGTCAATTACAGTCAACTCGTCTCAAGACGCTTTACAGAACCCAAATGCCTGGTATTTGTGCAACGCATGGTGGGTAAATTATGTCAACTGGCAGCACAATGAAAACTCCGGGGTTTTCAGTATGAATACTGGCTTTTGTGCTCATAATTTGGCTTTTTCCAACGCCAACACAGCATGCACTCTGCTTCAGATTAGTAGTAGGTACGAAAATGGGGTCAGATGAGGCCATATCTGTCCGTAAAGCATCTGTCTTGTAGGGCTGCAGTCTCCTTTTCAATTGGTCCAAATGAATTCTCATTGGTCAGATAATCTCTGGTGTTACTTTCATCAACAGCCTTCCAGGATTAATACATTACTTTGTGGTGAAAGGAGGAACAGACTAACTGTGAACACCGCCACATTTTCACAACTTTAAACTGGCTCAACCTAATGGAGGCTGATAGGTCTTACTTTAATGGCATTTATTGAAATTGACACCGTGTCAAATTTGATTTCAGAGTAGCTACAATTCCAGTTGACCAACATCTTTGGTCCACTACTCCGACCACCCAGGTGATGTAGCTATTAAGCAGAAAACAAAACTGATGAGTATTGAGAATAATAATAGACCAGGTCAGCAGAAGAGACGACACACACACACACACACACACACACACACACACACACACACACACACACACACACACACACACACACACACACACACACACACACACACACACACACACACACACACACACACACACACACACACACACACACACACACACACACAGGTCCTAACAGAGAGTCTTTGCTCCAAGATTACAAATGTAAGACTGGTCTGGCCTGTTCAGTTAGAGAAAGAAAGTGTTTATATGAAGACAGAGTTTAACCCAAAAGGTGAAAAAAAGAGGACAAATGCAGCCAGGTTAAGGAGCGTCATGTGTACTTTTTCATATATATTAATTCATGTGCAACATTAGTTCCTCTACTGTGTTTATACTCTTGCAATGCATTTTTGTCCATGCGACATTTACTGACCTTTAGAAACGCTGTAACCGTAAGCAGCATAAGCTGCCGCTGAAGCAGCCGCTGCGCCCGCCATCGCTCCTGCCATCGCCGCCGCGCTGCCAGCTGTTGACTTCCGGCCTCGTCCTTTTCCTCCAGACTTAGCCCCGCCTCCAGATCCTTTAGGACGTCCGCGACTTCGCCCAGATCTTCCTCTGCCAGGGCTGATTGTATCTGAGCCTGAAACACCTAAAAACGACAGGCAATGAAAGAAAAAGCATCAAAGCATCTCTTATTTTACAGTAATGACCCTAATGAACTGATGGTACAGTCAGACCAGACAGAAGTAAACTTGGACAGAAGTTCTGTTTGCCTTGACTCGGTCTTTCAGAGATACTGTAGTAATTTCACGGCAATAAAAAATTATTACACATTAATCATAACTCATCATTGCCATAAGTACGGCCTCATTGCCCTCATTTTCCGTCCTGCTGGCAGAATCAGATCCAGCGTTTGCCTCGGTGGTAATGTGCCTTATCCTCTGGTACCTTCTCCTCTCTCCGACTCCCCACATCTGCATTTTCTTTGGTATTTGGCAGTAGTTTAAAACTTCAGCCCATCCTATCACCAACACCAAGGCACACATGAAACCCCTTTTATAAAAATCCCTCAGTCTTTCTCTCCCTCCAGGCCTTAATCTCACTTTTCCTGCCTTTTTATTCATTCATCCACCGATTTCTCCTTCAAGCCTTTCATCAGAACATCCACCGGTTCTCTGAAAGCAGCAACTTTTTCTCAGCTTATCAGAGGCCATTAATAATCTTATTGGCTGGAGCCTTAACATGGCAGCAAAAATCCCAAACTGGGTTTCGATGGAGCGCCACGTATTTAGGAGGGATTACCTTATTGCAACAAATCCAAAGTACGGATATAGAAGCAAAAACATATATTCACCATCTATCTGCATCCCAGAGTACAGAACATACTGAAACGCTGAAGCTGAGGCAAATAAAACCCCCATAAATCTAAAAAAATCTGCTCAAAAAGACCTATGAGCCTACAGGCTACTTCTCTAAATGGACTCAAGCCTATTAAAACACAAGTCGTGATAACAAGACAGACTTGTATGTCCAGCAATGACCCTTCGTGTAAGTCACGCCAATTTGTTTTTCCAGCAGCGCTCCAACACGATAATACTGTCTCATAGATAACACAGGTTAGGACATATCTGGCAAACGTTTGGAGCTTTCCAGCACAGAATATTAACCTTTAAACACGGGTATTTTGATAGTGTGTGAGATGGGTGGAGGGAGGTTTAACAGAGTGCAGTGACTCAACAAACGGTTCCTATAGCCAGGAATCAGGCTTTAAGTACAACTTACATTTTCATTATCCTTGTTTTTTTTTACTTCTGTTTTTGATGTTCCAGCTAATTTCACCAGCTGGTAACACTGTTCTTTAAATGCAGTGGGGGTGGAAAACTCTGAGTCTTCACTTAAGCGAAAGCATCAACACTACAATGCATTTTTCCTTCGTTAATGTCCCTATGGAGTGCTCTGCTAGCTTGTATTACATTCATATGAATAAATCATTAACATGTTAGCACCATTTTACTGTTGCAGCTATTTGAAATGCAGGTGGCACTTCTCTCCAACATAAATCAATAATAAACATCAAGAATCAACTTTTTCATCTTATCCAAAATGAAATGGAAGTTCAAAGGTTGAAATTTCGATATAGTTGAAGAGATTCATCTCATTGCAGATGTTGTTTGACACAGTTACAGACAGGGACTTCCAGGGAGCTATGCAAATGTTGCAGAAGCGCTGGGAGCAGAGTATTCCTGCACAAGGATTAAGCAGTAGATCAGGTAGAGTTTCTGATTTTAAAGACAAACAGTCTGAACCTTTCCATTGACCCTTGTACATATTCTGTATCAAAAGAAAATTATTTGGCAAAAGTTATTAATGTACCAAAAAATATCCCTGGTGTGGGATATTTTTGCAACTAAGTCGGGTAAAAATGGAAATACTCACATGAAAATACTTCAAAATTATACTAAAAACAGTCTCAAAGTAAGACTAATCAAACAATTATGTAAACAGCCACATTTTAGTGTCATTTGGGAACTTCTTAAGGTAGATTAAAAAGATCTAACAGACATAACAGGCTGCAGTGGTTAATTAAAATCACTTCCATCAAGTTTCCAATCACACAAATATCTCACTTTCATGCATTTTAGTGCAGTTTTAGGGCAAAGCACTGGAAAACACGCAGTATATTGGTCAATCACTCCTTAAATGTAGACTGAGTTTATTTATTCAGTTACCATTCATGTTGTCAGAGACAGATCCGGACACAGAAGCTGGGGAGTTGGTGGCACGAGACTGAGGCGCAGATGAAACCGGATCGTCTACGATGACCAACATGTCGCTGCTGCTCTCGTCGGCGTCGGCGTCCGGAGGCAGAGAACCGGGCTGGAGCTCGCTGCTCAGGGAGATCTGTCCATGTACAGAAGGACATACAGACATAGACACAGGCTGGAGATCAGCACCACGGGGAGGAGGAACCGGGCCGGTACAGTAACGGGTAAGAGAAGAGGAACATGTGAGGAAGAAAAAAGTACAGCAAGGAAAGGAAGAAGGAAACAATTGACAGAGGGTTGGAAGAAGGTAAATTTAGAGGAAAAAAAGGAAAGCCATGATAAAAGAGGAGTGTGAAAGAAGGAAGAGGCACAAGCAAGGAGAGAAGTCAATAATGAAAAACATTTGAAAAGAAGACAAATGATAAAAAATGAAAAAAGCGGCAGGGGAATTTACAAGCACAAGATGCAAAATAAAATAAAGTGAGTTTGTGGATGCAGGCCAATGAAACCTAATGGACCATCTCCTGCAATATAAATCCCATCTGTTTTCCCTCAAAAAACATGCTTCTCTGTGTATCACACACATCACACATTCCATCCTTTGTTTTCCCCCTCCCTCGCCTCACCTCGCTGAAAGGACTGGGCATGGCTGAGTCCATCTCTACGCTGATGAACGAGTCGTCTCCGTCTGCAGAAAGGTTGGAGTTGTCGGCTGAAGGGGCGTGAGAGATGACCAGGTTCACTTCCTTCTTCCTCTTGTTCTCTGACTCCTCGTTCTTCTTCTGCAGATCAAACACAAAGAGAAGTAGATGGTTAGTGGACAGTGAGGACGGGGAAAGGTCTGGTTTAACATTGTGGAGCTGCTGTGAGAGAGGAAGCAAATGTTGAGTGGACTTAAAGCAGCATGATTCATGTGATCTGATGCCAGCAAAGCTACCTTACTAACTGAAATATTCAGTTTATTTCAAATAAATTCCACTTCAGTGAGCATTTTCTAAGGTAATTGATAAAATTGCTGTTGCTGGAGGGGTTAATACATTCCTTTCTTGCCCTGAGCTGTAGCTAAATCTCATTTATTCTCCTCTATAAGGCCAACAGATCCTTGAGTTGGTGGTCAGTTGGTTGGTGTGTCCATTTGTTCAACACTTGAGTCCACAGCGAGATAAAACTCAGCAACTACTGACCAGATTGCCATGAAATCCAGTACGGATACGATCCCCAGAGGATGATATCTGATGATTTTGGATGAACCCCATGACCTTTCATTTAAACCTACGTTAATCTCTGACAGACTAGAGCCAACAAATGATCAGATTTCTATAGAATTTGCCTGGTTTATACACTCAACGGCCACATTATTAGGTAAACCTGTGGAATCTGATGCAATCTGGTACAACAGCTTCTACATTTTCAGTTTCTGTTGACCGCATTTCACGTTTCTAAACAAGTGTTTGCAATATTTTGTCCACTCCGTTATCACATATAGTATATTAGAAACACTTTTAAATACAATGCAGCCTGGTACACCACCATCAATTAAAAAACAAAGTAAAATTATCGTCTTCTTGATTACAAAAACAGAATGTAGAAGCTTTGCAAAAGTAGAATTTGAGATAGAGCTGTTGTAAAAAATTAGACATGTGTCTGTGCTAAAGTTGCCGGTGCGTGTATCTGCTCCCAAAAGTCATATTAATGTCCCTCTCAACCTTTCCTAGCTTCACCATCAGTCTAAATATATGGGAAAAAATGTATTACACATTAGAGACATTAATCTAACAGGCAGATCAGAGGTTTCTGGACATTCATGCTCCCCAGAGGACGAGCCATTCCCATTTTGGTCATTACTTGAGCTTCATACTCACCGCAGCCAACATCATACAGTACACCATGTTTCAAGCTGTATTTATCCAATTTGAACATACTATTTGGTCATATTAATGTGTCTTAGGGTTTGGCCATCTCGCTCATACTGGGCTGTAGTCTGTACTGCAAAATGAACTGTCATTTGTCTGCCAGAACAGCCAGAAAAGCATGCTTGCTGGAAAACTGCAAAAGATGAACAAATGCAGCAGGACATGAAGGTATTTTTGCATAATACTTTTGACATATTACATATATAGAACTACTCAATCTTTTGTCTGGCATACTATATAGTATTGTAGCGTGAGTACTTGAACACATTAACTTTCATCATAAACCCTGATGTTTCTTCCAGGACTCTCTGCAGAATAAAAGCCAACATTTTTGCTCCAAGTGCTATTAAAGTTCACCTTCTACACGCCACTTGTTGGGCTTCACAACTTCACCATTTTTAGCATATCGCTCTACAATTCAGGCAACTGCCAAATGACAAAGCTCATGAGGTTTCAGCTGATCATGTCGTACCTTCTCGGCGTACTTCTCCCTCTTCCTCTTGCGTTCCTTCACCTTGCTGCTCTCCTCCTGTTGCCTTTTCTCCTCTTGTCTTTGACGCACTG
Source organism: Acanthochromis polyacanthus (assembly GCF_021347895.1). Lineage (NCBI taxonomy): Eukaryota > Metazoa > Chordata > Actinopteri > Pomacentridae > Acanthochromis > Acanthochromis polyacanthus. The sequence goes on from NC_067128.1 coordinate 7,648,783, forward strand.
CAGGAAGACAAATAAAGCTTCTCGTTATTCCCTACACTTGCGATAAAGTTGGTAGTGTCTGCGCTTTGTTAAAAAGAATCGTCTCTTCAATCACTCACGTTTCTTCTCGAGCTCATCGTCGTCCAAAAGCAGGCTGACCACCTCTTTAGGTTTGAGCGTGTCTGGTTTAAAGTTGCCTCCAGAGATCACCACTCTTTGGATCTTTTGACAAGAGAACATTAAAACATTAGCTAAATCACGCATCACTGACTTATGAGAACAGAGGACTTTTTAATTCACAAATTTAGTGTAAAGGAGACAGTATAGTATGCTGGATGACAGCTAAAGGAACATGTGCTAAGTTGAGAAAGATGAATTCAAGTATTTCTCCAGGTATCAACCAAATGCACAGAATTGATGCACTTTAGCAATGCATCTTTAGGAGCCTTTGCAGTCGTGTTAATCATATTTTGTGTGTTTTATGACTCATGTTTCAGATTCAGACCTCGCTCTTCTCCTTGGCCCGCTGCAGGATCCTCTCTTCGATGGTTCCCTGACAGATGAGCCGATAGACGGTGACCTGCTTGGTCTGACCCAGCCGGTGGGCTCGGTCCATGGCCTGCTGATCCACCGTGGGGTTCCAGTCACTGTCGTAGAAGATGACCTGCAGGGGAACGTATGACATGTGAATTTGTTTTCCTACAGCTAAAATGCTACTGCTAACTTCTGATCATGAAGTATTTGTTGACCACACTGTGCAATTCTATGTGAAGGCAAACGCTCCATTCGTTCTAATTACAATAATGTGCTATCCCAAGTGAACTGCCGTGTAGCATGACACATGTACTGTGTTAAGAAGTGCATCAAACTCATTACCATGAAAGCTAATCCCAGTATACAGACACAAAGGTAGATTACTCTGACAGAAGTTAGAAAACAAAGAGCACAGTCGTATTTATGTTTGTAATTATCTCAACATCTCTCTTCAACTGGTCATTTAGTTCTCATCTCACTAAATTCTTTTGCTTGGACAATCATTTAATAAGAAAAAAATGCTACAGCAACAGTCATTTGGGAATAATCCATTATTTTTGGCAGTAGAAGGAGCCAACTACCTGTGAACACCCCCATGTTTTCACAACTCCTAGATTTATTTTATCGAAGTTTACTGAATGTTTACTTGAAGTCGAATCCAAACTACCATGCCAAAGAAATCATCAGTGCGGCTGCATATTTTTTAAACAGATGGCCAAAAAGTTCTGTTGAAACTTTCCAAACAGCAGTTTGTGTATCACAGCTCAACAACCAACATGTCAGATCAACTAAGAAGAGCAGCTAACTTGTCTCTGTTATATTCCTCAGCAGTTCTTTTTGCTGAATCACCAGTTGATGTGGTTTTATTTTTATAAATCATATTAACATGGGCAGCTGCTCTGGTCTGAGTCTGTTTTTACCACTTCGACATCAAATATTCAGGTTGAAATGATTGAACATGCAGCAAATGCTATGTTTTCATGTTGATTTAGAATTCACTGAAGCTAATAAGGCTGCAGATAGAATGACTTAGTGCTCCGTGGAACATGCAGCTCATCTACACATAACATGCTTTTTTTCCTGCAACAAATCAATGGGTTGAAGAGTTGGTATGACTTCAGTTAACCAAGATTTTCTTTGCTTCATTGCAGCCACATTAGCAAAGCTCAAGCACTCGTCATCCCAGATTGTCTAGACTGTTTTCTGACAGAGAACGTAGACTGCACTGGCCTCCGATACATTTAGGAATGGTTAGTGCTTTTTAAACTTTAATACAAGTGCTTTTTTTGTGTATGTGTGTCAGAGACTCACAGTGTCAGCAGCAGTCAGGTTGATGCCAAGCCCTCCGGCTCTTGTACTCAGCAGAAATACAAAGATATCCGTTCTGTGGAGAGGAGGGGAAGGAGGGGGACACACACACAAGCAAAGGATATCATCTACGACTGCAGTTACAGCACAAATATCTATATATCACAGCAGATAATTAAGTTAGGACCAAACTTGAGCCTGGCACAAGAGCCTGTCCAAGCTTTAAGAGAAGAATGCATGGGAAATTAAATATGTACCAATGCTAGACTCCTGCACAATAAAGCTGCTTCAATAAACTTCAAACTCGCCCTACTAGAAGAACTAGAGCAACGCTGGCGCCTCGGAGCTATGCAGTAATGCAAACCAGAGCATGTGAAAGAAATGCATACAGGCACACAGACGTTTGGACATACACATGTAAGATTAAACTTCCCACTGATTGCAGCAATATACAAAAAGGTAGATTTACAGTTAAGCATGAAGGGATGCACGGTTTCACACGCATTCGCACTCCAGATCGTATTCCATCTTTACCCACCGGCTCTGGAAGTCGGCCACCATGTCTCTGCGTTCAGAGATCTTAGAGGATCCATCGAGGCGCATGTAGGTGTGTTTCCGATAAACCATGTACTCCTGCAAAGATGGGGCAAAACAATGAGGTAAATAATTATACACAATGTATGTCGCTTCCCATTTATTCCGCTGTTTGTCAGAACAGAAGGTTCCCAGACAGGAGGGAGTGTGTCCAAAACTCTAAATGCTTGCAAATGTTTCCCATAGCAAAGATGCCATATACAATCAAAGACTACATGTACTAAATATTTACTGACTTCCAAAAGAATTGCGTTCCGTTTCACTTTTAATAAATAAATAAATCAATAAAATGAAATAACTCTCTGAACTCCAAAGCAGTTTCTCTGCGTTTTCTTTCTTATCGCATTTATCTTCGATGTGGGCGTATTTTTCAAAACAATATGAAGCTCTGCACCTCTAAGGAAACGGCATAAATCATGGCTAGAAGCGGAGAAAAATCAGTGTTTTTTTTCCCCCCCACACTATTCTGTAATTAATTCACAAAGATGTTTCACCATGCTGAATGTATCCTCCAGCAACTTGCTGCTCTGTATTCTGTTTCTGAGCCATGCTGCACTTAGCTTATTGATCCAGTTTGTTTTATTTACTTCCTGACACTTCCTCTTTTCTCTGTGAATTCTCAGAATTTTTGTTGGTTACTGATTCTTAGTGGTGATGAGAACTTCAGATTTTATTTATTTATTTTACAGAATTTGGTACAAAACACTTATTTTGGCAGTTTTGAGAATGAGATGTAAAATAAAATGACTGTGGTTAAAAATAACAGCTTAAGGTTTATTTTATGATATAATTTTCAGATGGAACTGTACATCACCATTTTTACAGTTTCCAGCTCTGATAAATTACAACATTTTGATAATATTGTAAAGATGATATGCCCTTCACAGCCATCAGCAGGTTTTGGGGTTTAGAGGCTTAACTGAATTTATACTTGATGGTTCTTGCAAATTATTAATCAAAATTTTTGGTGTACAATTCTCTATATTTTGTAAATAAAGTCAGTTTGATGAAATATCACAATTTTAAATTTGAGTGAGTTTAGTTTTCTAATTGAACCACTTGTCACACAGGTTCAGTTGAAAAATTGCCTGAAAGATGAAAATCTGATGATTTTTTCTGCTTTTAAAGCTTCTGGCTCTGACAAACAGTGTCATCATGGCAATATTTAAAAGGAAGACACACCCTTTGAATGGGGAGGGTTTAAAAGAACTGTACCAATGTAGCACTGCACTTCAATAATATTGTGGGACTAATGATGGACAGTTTCATCCTTTACTATTGCAAAATGTCCCTATTGTCTATCCAAGGCAGAATGAAAGTAAACTGAAAGCTCTTCTTGAACCAGTTGGGAGTATATGGTTTTTGGTTTTTCTAAAATGTAAAAAACTGAAAGATTTTTTCCAACAGTCAGAATTACTGTAAATGCTACTGGCTTTGAGTAATAGAAGTTTAAATACACAGAGCAAACGTTTACCTGCAGATGACTATAGTTTGGAGCCATTTGGTGGAAAACAAAACGATGTAATTTCGGCGATTTTTAACAAAATAGCGTTCCTTCCAAAGCCACCAGGGGGTTTCAGGGTTCAGTGGGTTAACGAAAAAATTGTGTGAATTCCTGGATTTTCACTGAACCTTCCTGGATCACCTCTACTACTGCAAACCAACAGACCGTTTCAAATCCAAAGTCGGCGAAACTTGAATCTCAAACTGTTTTTCAGCCACTGCTCTGGGAATACTCACCAGGAACTATACACTGAATTTAATAACTTCTCAAATATGAAATTCTATTTAAGTCTTTCCCCGAGGAGCCAGTAACCCAGGCAGGTCTACTTGTTAAGTTCCAAGGGTCGAGAAATGTTAGAATTTGTCTCCGACAGCAAGTTTGCGTCCAAAATATCAAAATCCCACATTTCTTGGAGTGGAAACCTCCATGTCAGGGGTCCACAGAGGCATTGAGAAACGCAAGAAACTGATATTCGATCTGGGTAAAGTCTGCTAAGCTGCTGTGTGTGCTTGTGTGTGGGTGTTTGGTTGGATGGATGGGAGGAGTTTTAAAGCAGCGGTGATGAGGTGACACGATGATCTCTGTTTAAGCGCTGCCCTGAACCCGCGACCTTCTTGGTGAAACATGTCAGTACCCCTGAACCAATGAGCCAGTCACAATTACTGGCACACATCACCTCACACATTCATTACAGATGATATCGATGATTTGACACAATGTTTTCCGTGACCCCTCCCAGAACCTGGCCACGACACCGGGGGCCTCAGTCCCCTCTGAGCGTCTGGCTCCGTTCCCAACCACCCCATCTGCTCCGAGTGAACACTACATTAGGGACCATTAGCACAGTTCTTGCCAAAATGCTGCTAACCTTGTTGGATTTGCTTTTGATATGGTGCCAGCGTGATGCTGCAGATACTGTTGCTCTCGGGAAACTCGGCCCTCCTAATCTAGATCATCAAAGTTTCACAAAGGTTCACCTGAGACGTCAATACCTACGCAAACTTTTAAGTGCTTTTGAGTCCTGGCTCGTCAATAGCAGACATCAATGGAGTACTTGTGGTCCAGGACTACCGCAACGGTGAAATCTAAACCTCAACAGCTGCAAATGTTCTCTTATATTTCATTTCAGTTTGTGCTAATTACAAGTGACATCGCTGTATTTCTGCAGATTTTCTCTCATTTTCGAACACGCTCCATATAAATCAAGGCATATGTTCAGGTCAGCCCGACTGAACAAAATGTTTATTTTTTCAGCAAACTGTCAACGGCCCATTAGGATTATATTTAGCCAATAAAAAACAACCTTAAGTTTCCTGGTCAGATATGACAGTCATTAAGTGATATATGGGAGGAAGAACACATGGGAAAACAAAAATGTGTCTCAAAGAATGATGAAATTTCCTGTTTCCTGAGTCATAGTTTCTGCTCAAATTGCCTTTTTACCTCAGGTTGTTTGAGGTTTAAGCATGAAAACGCCTTCTTAGAACAAATAAGGCTGTTTTCAACTTAAAGAACAACAATAATGAGTCACCACAGTCAAGAAATGTGAATCAGAACCACTATAAAGACATTCTTCATCGCCTTTACCGTGGCCACCATTGAAACATAGGTTTTTATATATATGCATCTGAGCTGTTTTCAGATGCTGAGTTTCAAACTTTTCACTGGAAAGTTGCAGAAATCCTGTAAAAGCGCAAAATATGTGCACATAATTTACTGTGTTACTTATATATAAACTCCCTTTCCATTGAACCCCTTCTTTTCACTCTTACATGCTCAAATAAGTCTCCAAATGGCCTTTTCAGGACACACCCTGAGAAAAAATTTAAGTTCTGTGGTATTGTTATTAAATTTGAACTTGGACTGGGGCAAGCTTTATGCTTCATTTTTTCCAACAAACAGGTCCAAACTATAGTCAACTGCAAACATCTGCACACAAAGAAAATCCTTGTACTTCCATGAGTTTAAAATTCTATTACTCAAACAAAACTTTCAAAAAACAAACAAAAAAACGATAAATTACCTGTGGTTTAGCCACAAAAATTATCCAAATCTAAAATTGTGAAATTTCATCATTTTATTCTACATGTCTTATTTATTTTGAAAACTAAAACAGGTGCACCGGATGCTGGAAAAAAATTCTGTGATACTTAACAAGAATTCTGAAATTTTTCAGTTGAACTGCAGGCAGTGTTTACACAGAGCAGAAAGGAGATGACATGAGAGACTGAGAGGAAAGCACATCATCATGGATGAGTAAAATAAATGCAGCACGGCGCAAAAACAGCAAACAGAGGAGCAAGTTGTTGGAAGATACATTCAGCATGTTGAAACATCTTTCTACAGCTGATGTGCAGAGTAGTGGGAAAAACGCAGCATTTGGAGAAGGTGCAAAAATATGAAAATTTAATATTCATAGTATATTAAGCTCCCTTTTAAAATATTGCTAACACTTGCAGGTACTTGAAAAATGTTAGCATGTTGATTCCAGATTTTCTCCATTATGTTTTTCTTGTTTTTATGATATAGGGCACTGCAACTGTGTCACACGACAGAGGAGACATTGCTGAGCTGTTTTTACTTCTAGTTTCACTTGTTCTGTTTCCATAGAGGTGCTGGACTTTATATTGCAGTGAAAATGAGCCTACAGTGACCAGAAATGAGACATGAGAAAATAAAATTAAAAAAAACAGAAACTGCTTGGAGTTCAGATCAGTGAAAGCAGAATCCCAGCTCAGGCTATTATACGAACATAGACCATGACAGAAACTTGGAAAAACATGCACCATTATACAGCTTTTTCTCACATTTCCTACTGCATTTAGAGTCACAGAGTCGCACGAATACATAGAGACATAATCAGAAATGTATAACAGAATAATCCAAATTGAATCTACACTTTTTATTGACTAATGGGTCACTGTATCTCACTTAATACTGGTTAATAACAAACAGGGGTAGCTGACAGGAAAGTTTAATTCCTTAATTCCTTGATAAAATGCCTTGACTCTCTGCCAGGTACCAGAAAGTCAGAGTGGGTATTCCCCTCAGCACTGTAATCTAAGCCGCAGACTTTCAGTACAGTAAAGTGCCATCTAAGCAGCCGCAGACACACAACTCAAGCAGGAGGGCAGCGACTTGGCGGTCCTGCTGCACTATCGACTGCTGCCAGAGAAAGCAAACACTTATTTTTCTTCAGGCCACCCGGATCTCAGTGATCCATCACCCAACAGCGTGATGTCACCAGAAGAACCGGCAGCCGACCGGCGACGAAAACAATGATGCTAATGACAGAGATTAGCATCAGCCTCTCATTTGCTCTTTTCTCTTAAGTCACATGTCGTGGAAATCAACTCCATCTGCAGAAATTATGTTTCCCGACCAGTGAGAAAGACAATATGGTGGAGGAAACCGAAGCCAGATTGGGAGAAAGCATGATTTCATTTGCGGTCGTCTTTAGCCCATTAGCAGAGGAGATGCTGTCACACCCCGAACCCCACCATTATGTTATGAAGTCACTTGAAAACAATCAGTCATACCGCCCCATTAGAGCAGGAAATCATAGGTGACTAAGAAGAACATTCTCACCACTGCTGTTTTCCTATGGCCTTAAACACGAGTCATTCCCACTGTTTTCCAGACACACAGGAAGACAGTCCTTAACCACCTGGGCCGGGTCCATCTGCCATCAAAAGATTTGGCTGTGGACGCAGAACTGCGCTGTGTGAAGGGGGAAGGAATTCCTGATGACCTCATGTCAGAGGCTTTTGGCTCCATAGTGATGTTTGCAACAAATATGGAGGCAACAATACAGAGCTGCACCGAGGCTGTCAACACCAGATTCATCGTCACAACAGCTATGTATTGTTTTCCAATAGAGTGAGGCAGATTTTCATTTTAAAGCTCAGAACTCCAAAATGTGCCTTTTCATTTTTCACTCGTCACATCATTCTTCACCATGGGGCTTGATTTTTACTGGAACATAAAGATTTGCACCTCTATGGAAACCATGGCTAGAAGTAGAGAGAGCTAAACATGTCTTCTGTGCAGTATAACACAGCTAGAATGCCATAAATCATCCTTAACACCACTTAGTCCTTATTAGGGACATAGAGACAAACAAGCACAATCACACTCACACCTATGGACAGTTTAGAAACACCAAATACCCTGAGCCTGTTTTTGGACTGTGTGAGGAAGCCGGAGAACTCGGAGAAAGCCCACAGGTGCACAGGAAGAACATACAAACTCCACACTAAAAGATGAGCTGCTATGATATAGAAAGCTTGTCTTTTTTGCTAACTGCATTGCATTTCACCATTCTTTTTTACTTTTTCTAACTATCGTGTTTCCTAACTATAGTGAAGCAACTTCACTGTTGCATCTGGAACAGAAAACGAAGGTATGAGTGGTGCTCATTTTAGACTTTTAGGGGGATTATGTTTTCAGAGATGAAGTTCTGGATTAAACATCTATTTCAGGACTGACAGCAGATTCGGTTCCTTCACAGCTGCTTCAGTTTCACCATCAGCAGCAGTTTCTGGATGTTCATGGTCTCTTCAACACCTGGCAGGCTCAAATTCATGCAGCCGTGGTCTTTCTTATGTATATAAATACACATTTGGCCTTCATAAATGGCTGTTAGGAGTCATATTTCTTATTGCTAAACTTGACCTTGGTTAAACTTGGTTGTTCTGCATTTTGTGAATTTACGACCAAGTTGTTTTTCTTGAGGCATGTAAAAAAAACCAAATAGCTCCTGATCTTTAATCAGTTTAAAGCTAACTGAGATGGTCAAAAATGAATTTTTAATGTAAACTAAACTGTTCTTATTTAAAAAATTAAATTGTGTGACAGTATACCTGTATTGACTTTTAACCAGCTCACAGCACTTCTCCCATGCAGATGAAAGTACAAAGATTGAGAGAGTGCAGACAGAAACTACTTTTGTTTTATTCTTCCCTTTTTTTGTTCCATCCGTTTCCCCTCAGCGACCTTTGTCTTCATTTTAATGCCTTCTTTCTCCTCCAACACTGAGACCCTTGCCACTCCCACCTCCCCTTCTTCCCTCCACCTCCTCACTACTTCCAGTCATCTCTCCCATCTGGCTGCCTCCCCTGCAGATGAGACCCCTCTAATTAGTCCTGACCTGTTAATTAGTCGTCTAATGAGCGCACTAACGAGGGACAGGCAGGCTGATTAGAGCTCACTACCTCACCAGTAGAAGCGAACCAGTTAAACAGTTCCCTTGAAATAACAGGGATATATGCAAATATATAAACCCATTCAAATCATGTGCTATGGAGCGGTTTCATGAGCTTATTATCTGCATGTAGCATTAATTTGAGAGTAAGACTATTAACATTTAATTGTAGGAATATGGGAAAGAGCAAGAGTTATGGGAATAAATCACACTGATTAAATTGTCTTGTGTATAGATGTGTGTTTATACCTCCAGCAGGTCTATCATTCGCGTCATCTGGGAGTAGATGAGAACTCTGTGTCCCTGAGCCTTTAGCCGACTCAACAGGATGTCCAAAGTGTGGAGTTTGCCGCTTTCTGTGATCAGGCTTTCCTTATCTGAAAGAGGAAAAGACAAAGAATTACAACCACCTGAACAGCAACAGGCTGACATTTTCACATTTATTCTGCACGTGCAGCACAGTGTGAAAAGGATTTCATTAAGTCCCAACATGTGGGCTTCAACAATATTGTCTATTTTCTTGTGTACAAAAATAGGGCTGGAGTGTTGACGTCAGTTGGTTGGTTGATGTGCTCTCATTTGACCAAATTCTCATTGGTCAGACAATTGCCAGTGTCACTTTCAGAGGTAGAGAAGTGCTACATCAACAGCCTGCCAAGATTAATCTATTATTTTGCCAGCAAGGAGAGGATGTCTATTAACCTCCAAAGAAATTGTCACAAATTTGAACTGGTCCAGCGTATAACGTCTAATTTATTTACTGAACATTTAAACGGTGCCACTCCAAAATAAGAGACACCACGTCAAAGAAGCTGTCAGTCTGGCCGCATTTAATTCCAAAATGTCAATAGCAAACTTTGCAAACATCCATCACCACTCAACAACCCACAAGGCAGATTCTCCATAATGAACATAGACAGTCTTAACCTTCATATTTTAAACTTGTTGGGTAAATTTGGAATAGCAAACCGATTTCTCTACTGGAACGCACTTTAGCTCAACAACGATTGCTTTGAATTTACTTCATAAATGACAGTGACTTAAACTTGACCATTAACGTTTTGTTGTTTTTATTATTTTATTTCTAATTAATATTATTGATGTATTGCATTAGCTGCCTTCTGGATTTCCTGCTTTTGCTTTGTTTGTTACAGTATTTTATAAACGCACTACGTACTATCTAGTGACTATTTTTGTTATGACTAATAATACAGTCATAATTTTATGACTTAATATCATCGAAAACTAGAAGGACAACCTGTCTGTTAAATTCCTCTGTTCTTGTGCTCAGATCACCAATTAAACTCCATTTTCAAAATCACATGAATATGTGCACATGTTGTAAACTGTCAGATGATTCAATAGAAAACAACCTTTTTAAGGGAGGAAAAAGCCATTTGGATTTTATGGTAATGCAGAATTGATACAGGGAAAAGATAAAACAGGAAAAGAAAAAGTTTTGGCTTGGGCACTTCATGTCAGAAAAAAAGTCATTTTCAAATCATTTAAAATGCTGCAAAAAATTAGCTTTATATGTTGATTTGCAATTCCTTTCGTCTAATGAGGCTAGCAGCTAGAGTCCACATTTGTATGTTCTTATCTACAGATAACAGATTTTTTTCACAACGATAAAGTTATTGGTTGAAGAATGCATATGATTTTATACCACCAAGATTTTCTTTGGTTTACTGCAGTTACAGTACAGAAATCAAAGACTGTTATACCAATTTCTCTTTCTGCAAATATTTACTGTGCTAATATACTTTCAGAATACAATACATCTGCTTATTTGCAGCCCGATCACATCAGACACTATTAAGTCTTCCGGAAGTAATACAAGCTACACATAAGACTCTGCTTTCTCCTCCAGCTGAGTGGATCAACTCAGGGATCAATCCTCCTCAATCTGTCCCTGATCTGCTGATTGTTTAAATAAAGCTCGTGCCCTTATTGACTGAACGGCTGATGGGCAGAGAGAGAATGAACACGACAGAGAGAGAAACTGGGAGGAAAAGTGATTTACACTCCCATTTTGTACAATGGCACAAAAGATGAACAAATAGGCCCGGCTGTTGGTCTCGGTCACGTTGCTGCTGTCACCACATCAGGTGTCCGCCGGCCTTCAAACAACGGACCAGCGAGAGCAATCTGGGGGCAATCTGACCCTGGGTCTGTTGTTGAAGTGGCTCCCTGCACGTCCAGCTGATGAGGAATTAACGTCATCTGGCACAATGGCAGATGAGAAAAGGGCCAGGGCTGCCATCGACCCAGTGACAGGCACACTATGGTGTTTGACTAAGAGGTCACGGCCCTGAGTGGGGAGAACCTGAGGCCAGGTCCAGGGTCAGGTGATGGGGTCGGGCCAGGGTTACAAGAGAGTCCCTGTGGGAGAATCAGGCTTTGGCAGTGCTGCGCTCGAGTTGGACACTTGTTCCCAAGCCCTTTTGTGCACTGAAAACCTGGACTTATAAATATTTCCCAGTCTTATTTCCTTGCTTTGTCACTGCAATGTAACCAACCGCGTTAAAATCACGTCCATTAATTCAAAACACATGGCCCGAGAACTTAAACTGAGGCTGTGATGATACATTCACATATCAACGTCCTGCTGCGTATTTGTAAAATACTCACATGAAATAAACATAACCACTAAAATCGACAAAACCAAAGACCCACAAAACCACAAGGAATTTTCTGGACTTTCAGGCTTTATGCTAATGTGTTCTGAGGCTGAACCCTGACCTGTGACCCTTTAGAATCGCCCCCCAAAAAGAAGGTCAGGCCCTGTGGAGGTGTTAAAGAGGAACTAATAGAACAGATGAACACTTACAGGTCACTGTGGAGTGGTGTCACCCTGTCAAACACATTCAGTCCCAATCACACACAGACCTCAAGCTCATGGGAAAGCGTTGACAGGATTAGACGTGAAATGGCCCGGTTTCGTTTATAAAGACATGCATGAGTTGGCATTGGGGTATGTTTCTGTACTTTCCTGCCCCTGCTGCACCTCTCGGCCATTTAGATTCTCAGAAAAACTGCTCTTCAATAAACCACAGTCGAGGCTAATGGGTAACAGAGCTCGTGTTTTTGCAGTGGCAGCTCGAAAGCTCTCAAAAAAACTTCTTCATTCAATCAAATGCTCCTCATTTATTGACATTTTAAAAGAGAAATCACAACACATTTGTGTTGTCAAGAGCTTTTCGTTGCTCTTCTTTGTCAAAATACAGAGCTGTTTTATATTTGTTTTTCTTTTCTTGCGTTTGTTTGCACATACTCCTGTTGATACGGTCAATTCTGGCGGTTTTAAAACATGCCATAGAAAATAAATTACTTAAATATATTTATTTCTGATTTCATTTGTTTGCTTTTCTTCCAGACAGATGTCTTGTGAACCTTTCGGCTCACTACAGCAAGAAAAGTACCAGCAAAACTAATTTGTTAACGATAGCTAAATTACAATTGTGGCCAAGAGTTAAAAACTAGCATTGGATACTCGCTTTCTGTGCAGCACATCAGTTTCTTGCTTTGCATCGGAACTATTGTAACCTGTACTGTTCCTACCAAACTAAATAAATTCAAATTCTATCAAGTGTCCAAACAAGCCATTGCAGTTTGTCATCGGTAAAACCTGTGATTTACCTTCTATGACGAGCCAAAATATCAGCTGTGACGACGGTTTATCATAGCTAGACAGAAGTATACGCACTCTTTAATTGCCATTCCTTGTTATGTTCTACAAGTTATAAAAACAGCCGAGATGAAATTAGGTAAAATACTGAGACTCCAACCAAGGAAATTAAAGAAAGAGAAGTGAAATGGCAATAAGACAACATTAAAAGATGCTTATAAAACAATTAGAGTTGCAATCTCAAAATCAGCTGGTTGACTGGTTGGTTATGCTTTCATGGGCCAAATAATCATTTGCTGGATAATCTCCGGTGTTAATTTCCTATGGAGAAAAGTGCTACAACAACAGCCTTTCAAGATGAATCCATAATTTTTATAGCCGCTGGAGGAACAGACCACCTGTGAACCCCACAACATTGAACTCAGTCAGTCTAATGAAGACTGCAAGGTCTAACTCATTTAACGTTTACTTAATGATCACTCGGCTCCAAACAAACTAAAACCATGTCAAAGAAGTCGTCAGTTTGCTGCATTTTATCCAAAAAGTTTGAAAGTGTCTCAGCAACCAACAATGCAGATCATTCAAAAAATGAAAACAGCAGCTAACTTGTCTGCATCATGTAAGATAAAGTAATTCCTGTGCTGAAGATACCTGCTAATGTACACATTTAGAAATCATATAAATATGTGCAGCTGGTCTGCTCCCAGGCCGTTCTTATTATTTTAGTATAAAACTAACTACCAGGTTCAAAGATTAAATATTCCACATATACTGGCTTTTATGTTGATATAAAATCTATTAAAGCTAATAAGGCTAGAGGGTAATGAACTCTTTCTTTTTTCCTTGGGATCAATCGATTGGCTGAAGAGTTGGTACCAAATGTGATCCCCCCCCCCCCCCCCCCCCCCTTGACTACACCCTAAACACAATAGCAAAAAGACAATAACCTAAACCTAAAGCAGAGCCAACTTCAAGCTAGATTTATTATAATATAAGCAGTTACACATTTCATTTAGTTCAGCCAGAGCATCGACAGCCGAGAAAGACGCTGCATCCAGCCATCAAAGGCCTGTAATTGGCCTTGGCGTCTTGAGAGTGAACGGCTCGAAAAGCAAAAGGAGGACAGGCTGAGATTAAACATGTAGGAAAGAAAAAGCGGCAGACGGAGAGGGAGAGCGAAGGGGGTCTGTGGTGGCTCCAGCTACACGGAGCCGATATTAGCTTGGTGGTGGCGGTGATGTTGTGGTTCAGATCAGACGGGGCCTCTTCACCACAGGTGCCAGTCTAACCAGGGCCGCTGCTCAGTCAAGGGCACCGAGGAGCTCCGCCGGCCGCACTGCCAACCGCCACTTGGCAAACACGCAAACGCTCATATAATAACAACGCTTCTCAGCCCCTGCCATTGATCTGTTTCTGTTTAGCAGATTATACTTAAGCCTCCAGACTCCAATGTCATGCTTAAAGATGGGGTTAAAGCCCTGATCTGAGGATTTTTGTGGCCAAACAGGCCTAAACATTGCATGTATTTAAACTAATTCTTGAAGGGCATAAACTGTCAATCTGAAAATCCCACATTAAGCTGTTGGATGCTATTATTTTAGCGCGTACAGACGTGTCAGTCAGGGTAATCCTTTTGTTTATGCCAGGATTATACAGGGGACCTTTAATGGGCAAGCGGCTCTGCTCCTTAAGAAAGCAGGCTTCTGGGGTTTCAATAAACTGCTGATATCTCTGACATTCTGATCTCTCTGTGTATAACTAACACACTCAGGAAAATGATCAGTACAAAATAATATTCAGAATAATCAAAGAACAGGGACTGAAACGGAAAAAAATTCCCAGCCCTGCAACCCTCCTAAAGCCCAGCAATGTGGCTTAGAGAGGTGGCCGGGTTCAAAACATTTAGTCCTGCATACATAAAATCCCACTTTCTAAATATTGCTGCCATACGCTACAAAAGGGAAGCCAAGAAATTGAGTAATTGCAATTTTGGAGGGCTTTGGTGGTCTGTCTCATTCCAATATAACACTCAGGGCTTGTATTATAAGCTACATGCGGCTGCAGTGAAATGTGTAATGACTGGTCAAAAGTGTGAGCAAACTGGCATGTAACATGAATTATGGTGGGCTTAGAGCGATAAAAAATGAAAATACATCAAACAAATTCAGTACACTGGCCTTCAAGATTCAGTAAAAATTTGTTCATATTGATTTTATTACAAAAAAGAACACTTTCAAAGCCAGGAAAAGAATAATTTGCCATTAGTTATTACTGATTATCCAACTAATATCCATCAATAAACTTCTGACACTTAATGCTATATTTAATTCTTGATGTAGATTTGTACTGAGGTGCCTCACATATTAATTGGCTGCAGCCTAAGTCTAGAAGCAATTAAATTGGGTCCAGTTGATTCCTGCTGTGTATATTTTAACTGTCTTTATATATTTTTAAATCATTTTATCATCTATACTTTTTCATTTTAAAGCAACCTATTTATGCTTTTACTTTTCACAAGTTTTCAAATTTTCAATAACATGGAAGTACTTCAAATTATCAGATCAAAACGTTCATTTGGGAACTACGTAAAGTTCCGATAGCAAAAGAGGAACTTTACATCTGTTTTATTCTTCCTGCTCTCTGTACTTACATATACTTTATTTTAATACGGCCAAATCCCAATAAAAATGCCTTCATTTAACAAATTTTTCTGTTCCTGCTGTCAGTCAGTTGAACGAGTATGAAACAGTGACTGCAGCATCATCTGACAAGTTAAAAAAGACGGTCGTGTTGTGACTTCAACTGTATTTTCATAGATTTCATAACTAGTACCACAGTCAGAGAACAATCACATAATAAGAATAAAAGCAGTTGCTTTAGCTTCTCCGGTCTGTAAAAGAAATCCACCATGTTGCATTTTTTCACTATTTTATTGGTTTAATAGAGGCATTGCACTACATGATATGAAATAAATAATAAGCCCTCCCTTTTATTTATTTTCTTCTTTGAGTTTCCAGTTGACTTCTACAAGTTTGCACTTAAATATGTAAACTTTTGTTTCTATTACATACTGTATATGGAATGATATACAGGCTCTCACAGAAAAAAATACATAAATTAAATGGTCATTTTGTTTGTTAATCTGTAAAACAGTAGATAGATTAATAGTAGCAGCTCTTGCTACAAATAACTGGAAATTAAACTGCTTCAGTTGCTCTTAATGTTGATGTAATTAATGTATTTTCTGGTCTTTCTAGATGATTTTTCTTTTACAATAGCTGAGATCTGGAGGTGGTGGGTGGGAGAGTGTTAGTGAGCTGTCTGTATTTGTGGATTTCTAGTCTATGTTACATAATGTTTGCATGTGTTCTCCATTTGTGTTTTTGGGAATCTTCTTGAAAATGAGTCGCTAGATGTCAAGACTCCTTTCAATAAATTCAATCACACGTTCATTATGAAGCAAAACAAAAGGACTCCTAGGCTCACGTTATCCAAAAACAAAATCACAAACACCAAACTTAAAATGACTGAAATGCACTGAAACGGACACTGAAATGGTGAGGATGAGGCCTGCGCTCAGACCACACCCCACAACACAAGCAAATCCCATGTGGTGTCACACCACTCTGCCGTTGCCATGGATACACATATCAAGCTTCACCACCTGCCCTGCCCCCCTTTTCACAGCATCCCCTCCACCCTCCTCAATCCCATCCAGTCTAACAGTGGTGCTCTCCCAGCCGGCCCTCCTCCTGTCCTCACCGCCTGCTGGCAGATTAAGCTACACTCCCCCTTTCTACCGCCGCAGCCTCTCCTCCCTCCTCCACCGCTACAAACTCTCCCTCCCACTCCTCCCTTCCTCCCCCTACTGTCTGTCCCCCGACGTTGTAATCCAATCCCTGTAGGGCCAGAGCCAGGGGCCTGACATGGTCCTGACCCAATTAGAGGCCTGCTGCCAGCTAATTAACCCCGGCCCAACCCTGGTGCCTGGCGCCTGATACTCCCAAACCAACTACGCTGCTAATTTCATTAATACGCCGCTACAATCTTCTGTCCTGTCCCCTTCCCTTGTGCTGCTACTACCGCTGCCAAAAACAAGCTCTGAGCTGCCCTCAACAGGGAGGCAGGCGAGCCAGATGCGACTAAAAAAGGAGGAGATCAACAAAAGTCAGTAAAGGAGGATGGATGGATGGTTATGTGAGAAACAGAGACAGATGGGGGGCCACAGAACAGGTCGAATGAGCGATCGAACCGAGCACCAGCCCCTCACTGTACAATGATACATTACACTGTGCAATCAATAAGTCAATGGGCAACACTTGTTCCGCACTGCTGATGATGGAAATATTAGCCCGACACTACTTTGCTGCTTCTGCACGTATCGACAAAATCAGACTTAAACTTAATTTTCTCACAAGTGACAGCATCGGGACAGCTAAGAGCCAGATGCCAGTGGGAGGATTTGGAGGCCGGGAGTGAAGCGATGGACAGATAACGGGAGAATTTAGCTTCTTGTTTGAACTCTGAAGTTTTACAGATGCTTCCCCCGATCAGTCTGAGTGTAGAAATTTCTATCTCCACTCTGGAGCTCTGGAAGAGAGCCAACTCAAAGAACATGCATTCCCATAAGCCAAAAAAAGTGACAGAAATTGAGTGGACTGCAGTGATGTGTATGTATGTGTATATATAGAACATGTTTGCACATACTTCAGTGTCAGCCCTCAAACATGCAACAAGAACAGTTCTCTTGGTTCTCTAGGAGTCGGTGAGCAGAGGAAGAGACAGACAGTCTGATGAGGACTCCGAGTTTCGCTGGGGAACCTCACCACACCACAGCAGCCCACTGTGAACTCTGTCATTAAGATAGATTACTGCTAGTTACCCTTGGCCAGCACTGACTCAAGACACACCACAGATGAAAGCTAGCTGGATAAGGACAGAGCAAGCTAGATATTACTTGGCCTCCATGCTGAAAGATGTCATCAGAGCAGAATAATGTGGCTAATGTCTCCCCCTTCAGTCTACTTGTAGTTTCTTAAGTGAATTCCTTCTTTCCTGCTTGCGGACACATTAATGGCCATAAATTGGACGAGGAAATCTTGATCCCTTTACACACTTGGCTGGCTGTTTTGTTTTGTTTTTCTTTGCTGGCGAAAAAAAGAGAGAGAAGCTGAATTCCGCAGACGGTCAGCGGTGCCAGTTTAAGGCAGATCGAGCGGGGCAGAGTCAGACGGTGATGTGGTGAGGCTGGCCGTCTGTGTTGTTTTGTGCCTGTCTATCAGAGGGCCGGGGAAGCTTCCTGCCATTTTGCTGGAGAGCAGAGTTTCTTTGAAGGGACAGGAAGGCAGAGCTGCATTTCCCACAGCCTAATGTGAGCCGTAGGGCTACAACCGACTCACCTCCTTCTTGTATATCTCGGTGATACAGTGACATGCACATGAATTCAAACGCATAATGAAAGATCCTACATTCTGCAAAGCTCAAAGTCCACCACAAAGGTACAGAAAGCTCTGCTCCGTACCTGCCTGAAACTCCTCCTTTGAAGTCCAGGCATTTATCCTGTTACTCATCTATGTCACCGTGTAATTCATTTGCATAACACTTGTTAAACAGTTAGTTTGCCCTTCAAAGAATAAACAGCTTCTGGTTCAGCTATTTATAATTTCGGTAAATTGTCAAAATAAGTAATTTGTAGCAGATCCTGCGAAAAAAAAAAAAAAAATTCTGCTCTCCACAGTGCAACTGACACCTGTGGGCATCTGGAAAAATGCTAAACATACTGATTTCGTTTTTTTTTTTTTTTTACATTTTTGTAAAATAAATACAAAAATCAATGTTGAATTTGTATATGCATACTGCACAAAATATATTTTTGAGTTCTCCCTACTTCTAGTCATGACTGTACTCTTTCTATAGAGGCCTAGGACTTCATATTCCTGCAAAACTGAGGAAGTAAAAATGTGACAAGGTTAAAAAAAAAAAAAAAAAAAAACACACCCAGAAACTGCTTGGGGTTCACATGGTTCAAGAGACAGAAGCTATATTTGACCATTCCAAACATGGGGAAGAACATATGCCACAGCAATGTACAGTATGTGAAATATGCTTTTTGAACACTGAAACATGTAAACATATTCTAGCATAGTCCAAAAATAACATTAAGAACCTGTAAAAGTGCATAGTATGGGCTCTTTTTAAAAAAAAAAGAGCTACCCAACACAGACACACCTAAATGAGTTCTTTAAATTGCCCTTCCCACACATCCTCTCCTCCACAGCAGTGACAGTCGATTCCCAGCTCACAGTAAAGCTAGAAAAAGACTTTAGAGTCGGTGGCACAGTGAGAAGCCCGTCATTTTGTGGCCTGCTTCCTTCTAATTACTGTAAGTGAGATAGAGGCCACACAGGCGGCGAGGAAAGTGATTTCTGTGTCACACTGGAATGTTCGGCGAGCAATCCTACGGCGTGCGACTTCAAAACTATCAGCTTCAACTTTAAATTTGTCTCCACTTTAAATATAAAGCGACTCTGCTGTTGCTATGTGTTAAGTTTGGAGCAAGCAAAACAGAGGTGACCACAGGGCTGCGAGACCAGAATGACTGCGGAATTATGGCGTCTTCTGTCGCGTCCTGGTGGCTGCGTGGGTTCAGTTTTGGACTCGTGATGCCCTACTTGTTTTCTGGAGGTGCAGCAGCATCAGTATTCCCAATAATAATCTACTGCAGAGAATTCATTCAACATCTTTCCTTCAGGGGGAATTCTGCCATCACAATAACCCAAAAGCCTCAATTGTTTTTTCCTCCTCCATGGCCTGATTCCTAATAAGTCCTCTGATTAGATTCCTCTGTCGATATCAGCGGGCAGCCGTACTCACGCCATGGCGCTCAAAACAAACAGTTATTCAGCTCTGCCATTTGTTCTAAAGGTGTGGGGCTGGGAATGCAGAGGAGAGGGAGGCTGGGAAACTTCAGCTGGGCTACTGTACATATCTGAGCCTTGATGTGGCAACAATGCGTTCAGTGGAGGACGGGTGCCGCAGTGTTGGGTCACTTCCTTCCTACCGAGGCTGAGAACGAAGTGGGAGACCAGACGGGCTGAGAGGCAACGGCCAGATACTGATTCCAGATCAGCGCTCGGTCCTGTCCGTTAGCGAGACGGACCGAGGTGAAGCTTGTCCTCGGCCTGTGTTTGAGGAAAGGCAACACTGCCGAGCGTGGGAGAGTGTGTGCGGCGAGGTGAGGGATACCTCGGGCCCCGTGTGAGCGCCACACAGTTCCCTGAATGGGCTCGATGGTACACAAACAACACACAAGTACACACTGGCTCGCACACAGACTGACCATCTATTAGTGTTACCTAACTGAGCACTTGAACAATGACCAGTAGCTAAACTTCCTCGCTTTGTCTGCCTCCGTATAACTTCACAAGAGCTCTCAGACTGTTCTCACACAGACACACAAATACTTGTTTTGTTTCTCACTTTTGCACACTAACGCTCTCACAAGCACATGTACACACAGATGAGTAAAAGCAAAAAGCATTGCAATATCCAATATAATTTTTGTTTTAGTAAAAATGTGGCAGTAAATGCATTCCAATGCCATGAAAACACTTGTTAACCCTCTGAACTCGGAGCAGTTTCTGGGTGCTCCTGTCACATTTTGCCTCACTGTGGGCTCGTTTTTCTCTGCAGTATAAAGTCTTGCACCTCTATAGAAACAGCACAACCACGGCTACTAGTAGAGAGAACTCAGAAATATCTTCTGTGGAATGACAGTTATGAACCCATACATAACATTAGTTGAATTTCCTTGATTATTCACTTCACAAAAACGGAATAATACTTGAATCAGCATGTCTAGCATTTGTCCAAATGCCAAAAGATCATCTACTCCTTAAATTCTTTACAACCTCTACACATTTTTCACACTACTCTGCACATCCGCTGTAGAAAAACGTTTCAGCATGCTGAATGTTTCTTCCTACAGATTGCTCCTCTGCATATCATTTTTCAACTATAATGCATTTATCTTGTTGATCCAGTATGTTTTATCTTCCCGTCAGCCTCTCATGTCGTCTCCTCTCTGCTCTGTAGAAACACTGCCTACAGTTCAGCAGAAAACTGAGAGACTGTTGGTCACAGCTGAGTCAATAAGGGATTCTCAGTTGATTTGATGAACGCAGATTTTTTTGTTTTTGTACAGAACCTTGAGCAAACTATGTATTTTTGACAAATTGTTGTGCAAGACATGAATAATGTTATTTTGATGAAATATCAAGCACAGATTTGTTTGTTTTTCTTGTCTCACATGATTTGTTCAAGAACACTTGGAAATTTGAATGATAAATGTGGTAATTTGGGCAGTTTTTGAAAAGATAACATGCCTTTTAAACCCTCCGGCATGTTCTGGGGTTCAGAAGGTGAAACTAAAATATTCAAACTCACTGCAAGCTTAGCAAACACGTACAAAAGAACTCACGCGTCAACTTTCTAAGCAGCGTACCTCACAAAACAAAAAGCGAGCAGTCATCATAACCCGCGACACAGACAGTTTATCAGAGGTAGAAGGGTCCGGCAGGTCAGTGAGAACGGACGTGTTGTCTGTAAAAACCTGGCGAACTCTTTCACCCTGGACATCCATCAGCCATCTGAACCCTGCCAGCCAATCACCTTCCGCTCTGTCCCAGCGAACCCTCGACTGATAAAGTGCTGCTAAAACCACAAACACACCTTAATGGAAGGCACTGGTACATGCTTTTGAGTGTAAACCTCTGCAGAAACGCTTCATCTCAGTAAATCGATTAGACAGCAAAGGTTTAATAAGGCAGACAGGTAAACAAAGCTGCACAACTGACACAGCATCATGGTGTGGCTGCACGTCTTGATCAGTCTGCCACAGGGGGGAAAAGCTCAAGCGTATTTGGATTACATTAAGCCAGTCACATCCATCTTGGGTGATGCAGTGATAAAGTTCAGTCAAACAGGTGACAGTCGGAATTTTTTTGGGTGGAAATTCTGCCTGCAGGGAGGTAAGCTCTAAAGGAAAACTCTTTCAATAAAACGTTCCTCCATTAGCATTTTTAAGAAAAACCTTCAGATGTCTGTGTTTTCAATGAGGTTGGCTGCTCTTAATAGTTATTATCGTTATATATACTTTTTAGAGGTTGGTCTTAATAGTTTCCACCCTGTTTTAGTTTTTTGTTTTGTTTTGAAATTGGACTTAAATTTAGAGTTGTACTGTGTTGAGAGTTTTGCACACAATTTTGTTGCTGCCTGTCTGGGAATATTTCCAGCACTTTGGTCAACTCAGGTTGTTTCACACATGCTATATAAATAAATATCAAAATGACTAATTCACAAAGAAAAACTAGCAGGACAGTCTTACTGAAACGATCCAAAAAGGTTGGCAAAATCTGACATTTTCAGTGTGTAGGTTGGCGCTCGGAGGAAGTTGCCGTTTCCCGTAGTGAAGAGGATTTTGAAAATCATACCACACAGATAGCGCAAGAGGAGGTAAAAGCTGAATGAAACGTACGGCCAGTGGTAGACTTATACCTCAAATCTATCTATGCCTGACAGTGGCAAAATAAAAGCAGAAACAGGGATCAAGACCTCTAAGTGGAAGCCCTGTTTGACACAAAGCAATTCATGTATAACAGAAGTATAAATGTAGATAATTAATTACATGTTTCTGTGCAAAACAAGTGCATGCACTTTGAGTAAAAACCTAAATAGAAGATTGGTCTTTTTTACGATTGCAGGGCGGATCTCTGTGCTGCTCCTACACATGATGTATCCAGTGTCATTGATTATGAAGTAAACATAGTGATGCAGCAGCCGTTATACAAACACTTTGCTTACTTATTCACTAGTGTGAGCTGACCGATAAACACATCACAGCAACAATACTCTACAGCGGGAAAATATCTGAATAACACACACAGTCCTTACCAGGTATGCGAATGAAGGACCATCCATGGCGAGGGTAAAGGGCCATGACTCCCCCGGGGGATTGTGGGTAGAAGGAATTAGCCCTCGCACTCCAATCCGAGGCAAGTTCAGGGGAGCCGTAGAGAAAACACTGTTTGAAGATGGCGCCCCCTCCGCCGCGCGTCACCCGCCACTCGTATTCGGCGCTGCGGTCGGCACAATAATGCTCCATGGGAACTGCTGTCACCTAGGAAACCAAAGATAACATTGTAAGATGGAGAGGCAGAATATTTTACCCAAAACAAGAGCCGCGCTTTGCATGAAGCCGTTAAAAATAGGGCCGTTGATAGGCTTACTACAGAGATGCAGTAGATGGAGGGAAGTCGCTGCATGAAGGCTGGTTTCACTGAATCAGCAGCTTCTGTATGTGTGTGTGTGTGTGTGTGTGTGTGTGTGTGTGTAGACGGGGGGGCGAGAGGAAGCTTAACAACTGGTGGACAACCTGAGCAAGGAGCCTTTTCTGGAGGCTCTGTTTGTTTTAGGTGCAGCTGGAAGGCACCGTGGTCACCCCCACACCCTAACCACACACAGTCACACTCACACATTTCACACATCACAGCTTCTCATTGTTTCCCACAAAAGGCAGCTTCCCTCTTCCACTTCCACGACCACCCAAACGCCTGCCTGTCTTCACTGTCCACACAAACATGTTCAGGGCCCACAGCAGCGTCCTCCTCACGCCACTTTCTGCTCTCGTACCTTGGGTGTGGCGGCGAGCAGGAACTTGGGTGGCAGTGTGGGCTGGCAGGGCCTGAGCGTGGAGGTGAAAGAGTTCCTGCTGTGGATCCTCACGTCTGTGTGTCCCACCATGCCGGGCCTGGACGCTGTGAACACCAAATCCTGGAAAACAGACACAAAATCAACTGTAACTAAGGCCCAAACTGCAGAAATGGGGAATGGTGAAATGTTTTGAAAAGGCAGTAATTATCAAAAACATCATCAGAGCCGCTCCTGAACTCATGACTCTTCTAAATCGAGGAGATAAATGAAAACATAACCCACAAATTATAGGAAAACACAGCAAAAAGAGCAGAAGTAAACACACTGGAGCACACAGAGGTTATTGGGTGCATTGCTGTTGGTTAACTTTCACTGGCTCTATTCCTGAAAAATGACATAACATTTCAGCTCAATGCTTAAAATATTACGTTAAATGTGTGATTATGGCAGCTTATACTCTTTGAATTGCACATGTCACAGGATGAACTGGCTGCCTGATAGTGTAATCTTACATTTGGGCAAACTGTGGTGTGAATCAAACACATACATGTATAGCAAAGCTCATTGCTGAGGAGATAATGATGAATATTTTAAGTATAATGCAATTGCAGGTTTGAAAGGAATACAGTGATGTGTATCTTACTGTGTGTGGCATGAGTGTGTCCCATTGTGGGTACACAGTGCCATCTAATGGCAGATTGTCAGGCCGCCACTGGTGAAAAAAATCTAAATTTCTCTTCCTCACTGAAAGGCCAAAATTTGTATTCTTGGCAAAAAACCAGGATAAGTTATTAGCATTTTATAAAGTTAAGCAATAAAAGTTTCCACCACTCCAGACAAACTGGAGGGTTTTAGCACTCTCTGTGAGTGGATAATAAATTCAAGTTTTCAATCAATGTGTCATTAGCAAACTGTTATTCTGTGTCAGACAAATGTGTTGACAAATGCAAAAGTGGTATCTGCATCTTAGTATTTGACTGGTGTACTATGTGGGAGCTGGAATCACATTCAAAATGGCCAAGTAGTTTTAGAATGCATGATGGATACAAAGCAGAAACACGGAAAAACAGACAGAGGAGAGGTAAATGTACTTATAGTACACGTTGTATAACATACATACCATATTTAAACAGATATACTACATGAACTGGTTGGATACAGGGTTTTTCTGTATTAGGATGGGCCTTTGGGAGGGACAATGTAGGATCCGTCTAAAAAAAATTCAATGACTTTACATGACCTTTCAGAAATCAATGGAATTTGATAAAGACAATTCTCTGTTATCTCGAGTAAGTGAAACCACAATGAAAAAAAGACCACAGAGAAGCCTAAAGCTTTAATATTTCATCAAAATCACTTTATACTACATGTTTCCGTCAAAGAATTTGCCAAAAACAAAGATTTTGTGAAAGCGAACAAACAAAAAAAATTCTTTAACACACCTGACTCAGGGGCAAACAGTGATATGACAAAAATTCAGGAACTTTTTTCAGCTGAACTGCAGAATGTGCTTTGCATACAGAGCCATTATTTATTTTTCCAGTATTGGTAAAAACCTGTAGGTACTTTTGCACATTGATTTCATCAATTTTCACTTGTTCTTTTTTTATGATTTATGAAATTATGACTTCATCATAATGAACAAAAGTTTTTTCCTAAGTTATCTCAACTTCTAGACATGCTTGTATAGTTTCCATAGAGGAGCAGGACTTTATATCGTAGTGAAAAATTAACTCTCAGTGAAGAAACTCCACTTGCTCTGGGCTCACAGTGTTGGTAATTTAATTTCTATTGTTATTTTCAATTCTTATCATTTTAGTGCAGCTGAGCTTCCCCTCAGCGCTGATAAAACCCTTCTTGGAGGGGCAGCAACATTTCTCTATGCAGGAGAAACTCTGGTAGATTATAACCTGCGGCTGTTTTATACTGGGACACATGGAGACTCATACTGAGAAACAGAGAACCCAGCTGATGGAGCACCCCACAGTTACATGGGTAAAACTCAGGGCATTCGGTATTCAGACTTGCCTGGTTTTCTCTCAGTTTCTCAACAGGAGCAGCAGGAAAGCTGAAAGCAATACTGACCACAGTGTCAAGTCCACAGCCAGAGAGAGATGAGCCAAGCAGAGAGAAGTGGCACTGTGTGCCAGCTACACACAGCTTCAAAAGAAAAATGAGGAGTCGAAAGAAGTTGGCAAAAACTGTGGGAGTGAGTAATTTCTTCAAGCTCAAGTGGGAGTCTGGGGTCAGTGTGGTCATACAGCACACAGAGCATTAGCTCTCCAGGTGTCGGCGAGTTTCAGTTTCTTGCTTCTTATATTTTTCTGCTTGTTTCTTAAGCCGCTCCAGGGGGGAACCTAAGACACCAGGCAGCTGCCTGATTCAGTGTGATGAGGCCAGGACAGGAAGAAGGGGATGGAATTACCCCGACAGTATCTAGTTTACTACTCCTGAGTATTTTCCATCTAAGTTAAGTTGGTTTTAGCGCAAGACATATCTGGTTAACTGTTTGCTGTGTTTCAAATGCTTGTTAGCCA
Source organism: Acanthochromis polyacanthus (assembly GCF_021347895.1). Taxonomy (NCBI): domain Eukaryota; kingdom Metazoa; phylum Chordata; class Actinopteri; family Pomacentridae; genus Acanthochromis; species Acanthochromis polyacanthus. The sequence goes on from NC_067128.1 coordinate 7,674,780, forward strand.
AGTAGGATGCCTGGAACACTTGCAGTAACAGAGTTGAGTACAGGCTGAAGCTGTACAGTTCTGTATATTTGAACTGGCTCCTACACATTGTACAGACTCTTTCCTACTAGCAATTAAATTTGCATATTGCCAAATAATACACACAAAAACCCCACAGGAAATATGTGCTGTCTCAGCGTAACCCCACTGCTCTAAGAGTCCAACACACATGAAACCATTCAAGTGCAGCTGAAAAGAGCTGTGGTGCACCACATTCATCCCCTGAGACACCTAGCTGACAAACACTACAGACTGCTCAGCTACCAGAATACTTTCATGGAAAACAATGTGCCATTTCTGTCCAAATCTTACAGTCTGCCACAAACCACCAGCAACACACTGGTGCCATATACAAATCCACACCAACTTCTGCTACCAGTATTCTCAAAGCCAGTGTCTCTAGAAAGAGCAGCGTCCAGTCAAACTGTTTTCATAACACCCAAGTAACAAACAGGAGCTGCTTATGATGATTCAACATCTGCACAATAAAAGAAGGACTAAGATAGCATGAAAAAACTAAAATTGTGGCTTGAAAATTTGGCCTTTTCTCTACTTTCTCTTCATTTTTTTTCTTGAAAAAATGCTTCAATGACTCCTGGAGCTTTCCTCTAAGGGCTGACAATAGACTGCAGATAGACAGGCCCCGGAGATATAAACTAGGGAAGTCAGCGTTATTGGGTCACAGAGATACAGAAGGATTAGGTTCCAACACTGTATCCCAGAGGAGCGAGAGGAAGCTCAGGGCAGAGAGCAAGATGTGTGGCCAAACACTGCCTGATGCTCAGGGGGAAGTTTCAGCACTGTCAGCAGCACATGTCTCCCTGCTGCTGTTTCTGTCACACAAACCGCAGATGGCCACTCAAGATTTCCTCGTTTACAGATTGCAGTCTGTGAATGTTTTTTACCTGCAGGACAGGGCTGGTGTGGGTGTTGGGGAAGGCGCTGGGTCTGTTCAGCCACAGAATCAGGTCCTTACGAGACAGACATTTAATTTCGGTCTGTGACGCCCCGTCTCTGGCTTCTTCTTCAAGGCTGAACAAACGCTGATTGTGTAGCCGGTATGCAGATTTCAGGGACAGAAAAAGTGCTAACCATCTGTGGAAGACAAGAAACAAAAACTCAAAGGATTTTCATAGAAATATTTGATAAAAGAATTTTGTCATCATCATAACTGCTGTACAAAGCTGGCAACTAGGTTGGAAAGGCATATTATCCTCAAAAAACGCCCAAACTATACCAATAATCATAGCCTGAAACTGTATAAACAGAAAGAATTGTCAGATTTTCAACTTTCTGAAAGACCTAATCCTGCGTATGTAGGCAGTAACCTGTAAATGTATCGAAGCTTAAAACTGTGACATAAAATTTTCAGTCACACGCAGTAGAAACTACAAGACACTGAGATGAAAATAAAACCAAATGGATCATTAAAATAAATTCAGTATGGCTCAGAAACAATAAACAGAGGTGCAAGTTGTTGGAGGATACATTCAGCATGGCGAAACATTATTCTACAGTTGGAGAATAGAGTGAAAAACAGAATCTGTAGAGGTTGTAAAAATATCTATAGCTCATGGAGGCGCTGCTTTTTCCGGTGTCGGTAACATCTGTGGCCACTTTTCTGATGTATGGTTGTTACTTTGTGACATTACATAAAAAACATTTCTCTCTCTTTTTCAGTGATTTATGGCATTCTAACTGTGTCATACTGCAAAAAAAAGACATTTCTGAGCTGTTTCTCCTTCTACTAATGGTTGTTTCCATAGAGGTGCAGGACTTAATATTGCAGTGAAAACTAGCTAAAATTAGCAAAAAAAATGAACAGGGTTTGGAGGGTTAAACCTCAGTTTCTGTACAGAGAGTACACCTCCAGAGCTGCTGGATGTTTATTGTTTTGCGAAAAGACATAACAGACAGTGTGGAGTCCGGTCTTCTTGTTGAGAAGGAGTGTGTTGACCCACACCGTTTTATTTCTACCAAACAGAGTGGAAAACAGTGAAGATGAAAACCTGATGCTCACCTCACTAAGGTGCCTTGCAGCATTAGATTGGACATCTCAGCTGGTGACACGTCAATAAAGCGCAAGAAGGAGAAACAGCTTCCTTTGTCGTCACCTGGAACAGAAAGAACAGAAAGCAGAATGAAGACTGAAGGAAAAAGAAAAAAACGTTGAAACAAATTGGAAGAAATGACATGAAACTGAGGGCTAAATGTCAGATAAGAGGAAAACGTCTTGGTTCTAGCAGGAGTTTTGTGTATTGTGGAAATAAAATCGGGCATGTGCTCACCTTTCCTGTGAAAAAGAGACTGCTGAATGTGATTTGGAGAGAAAGGAGACAACAGCACCTGAAGTAATCTGAGAAGGATACAGAGAGAAAAAAAGACCAGGTTACACCACTAAATATGAGAGACAGCTAAAGAGACTGAATCTGGGAATTTGGGTTTTGATTCCAGTTAAACCCACAGCATTCCTACGTTTACAGCTATAATTGGTATAATAGCCCTGTGTGAGTCCCAACTCAGCAACTGTCTGCAAGGACAAAGATTTGCCGAAAAATTCTAACATTTAACGGTGTTTGCACAGCAATTTCAAATATCTCCTCAAAACAATGTACGTGGAAATGGCAATAGGCCTGCTTTTATTGGATTCAGGGGTATATTTGTGAGGATCAAGTGTGTCTGTGAAAATTTCTGAGAGAACCTACTTGTTCTTGGCCTGGTTGTGTGCGTGGACGAGGCCGTGACGGTAGAGGAACTTGGACATGGTGTAAGGTTTGAGGAACATGTGGAAAGGAGAGCGTGTCTCCTGACGCTCAAACAGGTCAGGGTGGTTGCACACCTGCACAAAAACAACAAAAAGTTGCAAATAAATTACAAAGCAGCATGCCTGTTTGTTCTATTACTAAAGAATAAATATTCAAAGTCTTCTTGAAGATCTGTTGCAGCTAAATAACCTGAATTTTAACTCTTTGCAGCTGTAATTATTACTATTTTTGCACTGCAAGCCAAATGGTCCGCAGCTCGTACCTTCCTAAATTGCATGACCAGGTTCATGAGGGAGGACGTGGTGCTGTGGGCCTGCTGAGCAGTGCCCATGGAGGACTGCAGCAGGTCCTCGATGGAGATCTTGTTCCTCAGAGCCTGGTAGAGCAGCCTCTGTCTGGACGTCAGCTTGCAGTAAGTCAGGATCTCAATCTGAAGGCATAAAGCAGAGCAGGATGGAGTCAATAAAACTGTACAACTAAAGCAATGTCAATACCATTATCTTGTTTTCCTCGGTTGAGTAAAGCCAAGAAAAGGACAGACCCACAGGGAAATTTCTGTGTACGATTGCACATTGTTGGAAAAAAGACATCATAATATTTTGTTTTTCTGTAGTATCTATTGTAAAAATCAGATGACTTGAATAATTCTGTTTAGAAAGAATCCATCATTCTCAAATGATTGCGGTGATTTTGCAGGAGAATGTATCGGAAAGTCATTTTGAAAAAGGTGAAGAAAGCATTTTGGAACATTTCTGATGCAGTGCAAAAGTTGAATAGTTTTTTTTTTGGTTTGGATGAAAATCAGATCTGATTTCTGCTCTCATCATACCAAGTTTTGTGCTGCAGATTTAAACGAAACTATTAATCGTTTTGCCGCATGTCATGGCAAAAACTGCAAGACACAGCAGACTGTTTTTGGTCAACATCATTCTTTCTGTAACATATATATAAAGGATCTTTTGTTCCAACCAAATCTTCATTGTCAGCGTTTTACTCCTGTTTCTTGCTCATGTTGTTGTGCACATGTGGAGCCCCTGTGGTCCAAAACTCAAAAAGAAAGAAAAAAGTATCCAAGAAGCCTCAATTTAGAGTGAATGATGCATCAGACAGACTTGTTTTGTAGATCAATCATGGAAAATGAGAAATCTGTGAGTTTTCTTTTTGTATCAAGCAGCAAAAAAAAGTTGCAGCATGATATTTGATTTCATTTGCAACTTGACTGCTGCTCATTTGCACATCGTAATGTTGATCCTGTATCAATATATTATGCAGCCATGTATTTGCAGGTGTAGTTCAAGTCAAAATCTCCTGCAACATTTTTTTTTGAGTCCACAATACTCTTCTGTTATGCTCATGTGAAAACACTGTGTGCGATTTCACATGAGCCTAACCAAAAATTAATTTATGGGTGCAAACGTCAACATTCTTTAAACACACATCGACCTTTTGGGTTTTATCTAATGCCACACTTTAATGAAAGCAGCGAGCGAACCATAAAAACCAACCATGGACCGCGAGTGAACCTCGACGGCCGACACTGGCGTCAGCCCGCTGACAAAACAAGAGAAAACCAGCGAGAGCGCAGCAGTAAAGGAAGTGGGCTGGCAGGGCTGCATCATGTGGGTGCAGGGGAAAGTGAAAAAGACAGATGTGGGGGAGTGGTGAACTCTGCCATTCCTCCGACTCTGTGCATCGAGACTCCCACAGTAGATGAGTGAGTATGTGTTCGCTGCCTGTGACAGCAGGAGACCCCGAGTCCAACATCTGTCAGGAGGATCTGCCAGCGCGAGCATCATTCACGTTCTTATTACAACACTCTCTGTGTGAATGAGCTGCTCAGATGGAGGGACGCTGCAGATTTAACCAGCAGACAAAGGAAGTTTATCTACTTGTTGACAACATGTGACGCTGCATTATTAAGTGAGAACTGTCACTTAAAATTAAATTCAGCCAAACTTTTTCAGCGCACACTCATACTGTAATTCTTCTTCTTAAATTAAGTAGTGAGATTTTATGTGCCTGATGCAAATTTTTTCTCATGTCGAGCTCAGACTGCAGGAGTTCTGGGGCGTTTTATCCCCATTTCACCTCTACAGACAGTCACAGGAGAACTCTGGTCTGGGATTTTGGTCTGAATCAGAGTTTGGCCTCGACTATTTTGTCATTCATTAATGTGAGGGGTTTTAGAGATCCAGTCTTAACCCTGGATAACTCTACAATTTCATTTAGCAGATGCTTTATCCAAAGCAGCATACATCTGAGAGCAGATACAACACAAGCAAGGATCTAGTCAGGAGAAAACAACCTGGATCAGTGCCATAAAAAAGAATCTCTGAACTTCAAAACCCGCCAGCGGGGTTGGAAAGTATTTTAATTTAAAACTACAACCCAAAGCTGCACAACTTATCAGAGTAGTATTATCGGAAACTACTAGACCGTGATATATTCCAATATTTGAAAATGTTAAACCCTCTGAACTCCAAAACCCGCCACAAGGTTTCAAAGGCATGCTGTCTATAAAAGAAAAATTGCCATAGTGACACAATCAGTCAGAAACTGTAAAAACAGAAGAAATAGTCAAACTTTCCATCCTGTGTGATGTGCAATTCCTTTTAGTTTACCAAATCTAAGCCTGAAATCTCAACATTTCACCACAATCATTGTATTCAGCATGTCTCATTTATAATTTTTTTTCCAAAAATAAGCTCTTTGCAGCAGAAAAATTAAGTTCTCCACGATGCAACTACGAAACCATGACTGATTTAACCGTGATCAATGGTTACATGGCAGAATTTTTTGGCTGAACTACAGTCTGTGTTTACACAGATTAGACAGGAGACACATATGGATACAAATCAGAGCAGTTTAGAGTAAAATAAAAAATGATATTTTAACAAAAAAATAAATTTAAAATGGTTCAAAAAATTGTACACATAGAACCAAGTTGAGAAACATTTCTAGACTAAAACGCCCCCATGTTTCCATATGAAATTTCCCCATGAATTCTGTATTTGTCACGATAATGTTGATAATAGTGTGTCATGCATCACTACTTTTGTAATCTTGTAGTGTGTCCATTTCCAACATTGGAAAGAAGAATGTCTGTAAAGTATCTCCGTGGGTAGAACTTGATTTCAAAATCTGTTTCGATTTTAAATCTCCTGTAGCCAGAGCCCAGAACCAAGGACATCATTTGGAATAATTACCATTTTTGGACCTTTAAAAACTGAAAACTGAGAACAGCTACAACTTCATGTTTAAAATTTGTTCTGTTTAAATATACACTTCTGGACAGGAGGCGCGGTTTAGCAAATACCTTGTCTGAGAGCTCGTTTTCCACATCCTTCTTGATCCTGCGCAGCATGAAGGGCTTCAGGATCATGTGCAATCTGGAGAGCTGGTCTGAAACACAAACATCAAACAATCACGTTTAACTACAAAACAATCTACATGCAACAGTAAGCAGCGATAAAAGCTGCGCATTGACACACAAATTACATAATTTCTGAACAAACAAGGTGAAAAATATTATGTGTCGTCAAGTGGAAAATAGGGGAAAAATGCAGCTGAGAGAGAAACATTTTTGCTGCACTCACTCTCATCGATGGCAGACTTGTTTTCGGCGTGACTCTCTATGTCCTTGGAGAACCACTCGTTAAACTCTTCATGGGAATCAAACAATGTGGGCATGATGAAGTGCAGCAGGGCCCACAGCTGAGAGACAGTAATAACACGAGGTTGTTAACACTTCTGAGTCGCGCACACACTTGCCAACACTCACAAACGCTGCTCACCTCGGCCATTGTGTTCTGGATGGGAGTCCCAGTGAGCAGGAGTCTGTTTCGACACTGGAACTGCAGCAGGATTTTCCACCGAACACTGAAAATGAACAGAAATTGAGTTTCGGATCTAATATAACAAGCATTTATTATCCGTATCTATTATCTAGTATAAAGTAATCATACCAGTTACTGACCTGAGTGTGACTAAAGCTTTTTCAAAAACATTTCCTAAGTGAATTTGTACTTTTTGACCAGTAAAAGCCGAGAAATGATGCAAAGTCATGCAGCTGTGGAGGCTGATGATTTTTTTCCCAGACTTCATTATTGATTTCCATAATGATTTAAAGAACTGTGTCCTTGTTCTGCATATTTGTACTGATTTATTACAAACTGTATTCACTTATCATTTCTGAAAACACTTTCCCATGCATACTGTGCCTTAGAAAAGAATGTTTTACCAAACTCAGAGGAAACTACAGGATTCTGTCCATATCAGCGTGCAGCGACTAGAATAACGGCTTTTAGTTAGATTTTTCTTTCTGGGACCAAATTTAGTTGGAATAGTGCCGTTACTAAAGCAGCTGAAAGTGAGAGCATATGCAAAGTATCCTAAATGGTTCATTTATTCTACAAAACAATGAAAATGTAAACTATGGCATGTGTTTGGGGATATACACTAGCATATGAAACACACAATACGGACATGCTAACGGGTAAAAACAAAACATTAATGCTTTACCTGGTGCTGCTTTTCAGTGCCTGGGCCTCATCCAGGACCATGTACTGCCACTTGACCCTCTGAAAGTATTTGACATCTTGGACCACCAGCTGGTAGCTCGTGATCACCACGTGGAATGGTGCGTTTTGCGTGTAAAGGGTTTTCTATCCAAAAAAATAAATGGATCAGAAAGAAAAATAACAACGCAGCCTTTAATGACCAGACAAGAAACAGTGATGTAGCTTCATGAATTGTCTTTTCAAAATCCCTTTAGCTTTACCTGGCTCCAAAATTTGCGAATCACTTTGCGATCATGAGGGTTTCCCCAGTATGGTAACACCTGATGGACAAATAATCAATATTACAACAAAGGAAAAGAAGTGTCAGTTCTGTCAGTTAATTTGCATAAACCAATAGAATCACTGTGTGAAACTTCTGCATCTAACCTACTCTTTCAGAACTTCTACAGTTACACTGAGTAATGCAAGAAAAACAGCCGCCGTGATGTTCTCAGAGGCAACATAGCATCACATATGAATCACTGCAGCATTTGCTGATGTGGAATGTGATGTGAAAAGATTTACACATCATTGCATCACTCAACACGAGCTGGTACTCCATTGTTTTCAGTCAGTCTTGCTTTGAGTGCTCAGGAAGCTTATCTTCAAATTGTGTAATAGGGTCTTTTCACACCTCATTAGCAAAACAAACTGGAAACTGATTTATTTCAAAACTCGCTGAGAAAGTGGGCACAGCTGAATGTTGAGCACAACGAAGCGTTATGCATATTATAGTGTGTGTGCAGTCGAGTGTAGCTGACATATTTATGTGTTTGACAAATGATTTTAGTCCATCAAAGGCCAGTTAAGGCGTGCAGAAGGATTTTTGGAAAACAGCAACAAAACCAGAAACAGCTTTGTCGTCGTGCGTGAGCAATGCAGCAATACTGCCGCCTAATGGACAGTTCTAAAAATGCTTCATATCTGATTACAGCTTCTAAAACAGCATTTCTCACAAAACTAACACAGCTCGGGTTTAAAAATACGACGACAGAAGAACAATAGAAGTGGAGATGTGGGGATTCTGGGGACATGTGTTTGCAGGTGTTTCCGCTGGTCCCGTTTTAAATTCTCACCTTGAATTTGGGCACAAAGCGGGTGAACTCCTGATGCCAGTTGTTGAGTGTGGACGCCGGAGAGATGATCAGGAATGGACCCCAGATGTTGTCTCTCTGAGCAGGAACAGTAAAAAGAGAATTCATCATCAGCCTCTGCAACAGGTGGTCGCTGCATGTGTGAGCGGCACCCAATAACAGGAAGCCCCGGCGGAGCTCAGCATGCTGTCAGCAACAGTTCACTGAAAAGAACACATTTCCCCTGAATTCCACTTTTTCCCCTTGTTGGAGTTAAGGTATCTAAAGTGTCGACAAATCATCTATTTACGGCAATGAAACCAGCTCAATGAAATGTTCCAGCACCTGCCAAAAGCTCAGCCAGAGACTCTTTAGAGGATGCAGGTGCACACAGAAGCTGCCTAATAGATGTTTTTGCAAGTCAGAAACAATAGCAGAGACGGCCGAATATTCCACAAACGGTTTTGGAAGAATGAAACCTGCTGATCTGGTTCTGTTTCTCACCTCTGCCAGGTGGGCCAACAGGGCAATACTTTGAACTGTCTTCCCCAGACCCATTTCATCTGCCAGGATTCCATTGATTCCCTGCAGAAATGAGAAGAAAACCAAGGAAAACAATCATCTGATGTGCATGAATGATCATAAAATATCATGGAATCATTGAAAAGTCAAGAAACAGAGCAATGACTAAACTAAAAACATCCTCAAAATTATGTGTTTTGACTGATGCTGAAAACACAAATGCTGACCAAAAACGATGCTGATGAGCACTGTATTACACCAATGGCTTTCCGCCATTATTCTTGAACTCTTTTCACCAAAATTTTAACATCAAACCCCTTTGACAATTCACATCTCTAACCATGTTAAAACTGAACATATTAGGGGCTATCAAAAAGTCCAAAGGCAAGCAGTAACATGCAGTTTTCTTTAAAATTATCAGTATTATTATGAATTTTCACAGATTCATTCAGATTTCACAGCCGTCTTTCTCTAGTCAACACTGTGGTTTCAAGCAATGTCTTGTCAACAAGGCTATTGATCGGTTACACATTATGAGTAACAGCTCAACAATGGAGGATAAATGTTCAAAAAGTTAAACATGATAAAACATAAATAAAATGTCTTTCCGTAAAGTTTTGTGCTGGAGCTCTAGACATCAAGACTTTCATTTTTATTGCAAAGGTGTATCACTTCCAATTACTGCAGTATAGTCTCCCTGTTTACTAATACTTTGTATTTGCTCTAAAAATGATTTACAACGCATGACAGATGGCGCTTATAATGTTTACAAAACAGGATTTTGAGGAAGTGTTCTCAGCACTGCAGGAGCACTGGGAGCAGAGGAAGCTGCTTTGAAGCGGATACAGGTCAAACCTAAATCAGGTACGGTTTTTGATTTTTATAAACCTTCTGAACTTTTTGATCAGACTGCACAAATCAACCTCACAACTGAGAGAATCATTGAGTGTTACAAAAACGGTAATCATAAATGAATGACACGAAAATCTTTCTTTCAAAGTAGAGACAGACGTGGGTACCTGCTCATAGAGGTTGGCCAGCCAGTTCATGCCTTTGAGTTGGTAACCTTTGAGTTTTCCGTTGAAGATGGTGGGTTGAGGAATCTCTTCCCCTGCGTGGATGGATGGATTCGAAAGGCTGTAGCTTTCTCCAAAACCAGAGCCAAGGGCCGAGGACAAACTAGCAGCAGTGTGTAGGGATGCACTGCGACTGTCTTTGGCCTCTTCGTCAAACATTCGCGTCTACAAGGAAAGATTTGGAGATTAATCACAGTACAGGTGGGGTTGTATGACATGAGGGAATAAGTGCATCTCTGAGGTGCACATGGTCAACGTACTCTCTCCTGATGAATCTGGTAGGCCTCTTTGGCATTCCTCAAGGCCTGAGACTTGTAGTATTCGCTATCTGTAATCATAGGCGAACACATGGCACAAAAGAATTAGAAACACATTCAATCTGACATTTCTTTCCCCATATACAGGAGTACATTGCCAGTAAAGTTTAAAATGAAGTATTAACCAGGTATTTCCCACTTCATCAGGTAAATGAAATGAATTACAGAACACCAGCATTAGCAAACAACAGACTGGAACTTGTGAAGATATGCGATTATTGTTTAAAAATGACTCGCTTCATAGTTTTGTGGTTTATTACACAAATATTCCTGCTCCTCAAAAGCACATGAAGACTTTATTATAACTTGAAAACAAACCTCTAGACAAGAATGCCGCTAAAGAGAAAAAACCAAAACAATAAGTGCTACTTTTCACTCTGAATTTGACAACTGGTCAATAATTCTTCAAAGTGAGTCAAGATATTCCAAATTCAGTCATCAATACTGTGTTCCTATTTATTAAACTTGACTGAGCGGTTCATACCATAGTCCTCCTGTCCCATGTTGACCATCACTCCTCCTCCAATGTCGATCTGTCTCTGGGCTGCAGTGTCTTCAAGCTTCCTCAGAATTTCCTCCTGAGCTGCGTCTCCTCCTGGACCTCCAACGCTGGCTTTACCGCTCATAAAGTGGGCGTACAGCTCTGTCTGGGTGATGAGGAAGTTCAGTTTACGCTGCTGACGCTTGGCCTGTGAGAGACAAAGAGCAGCACACAGAGAAAATAAGCACCACTTATGATTTTCAAAGTGTAATATGATAAAGATGTTACAACTTGCTCGTCACCTACCTCTCTCATCTCTTCGTCTAGTTTTCGCTGCTCCAGAGCTTCCTTCTCGGCCCTCTTCCGGTGCTCCTTCTCCACTTTGTCATATTTCTTCCAGTAGAGCATCATCTCCTTGGTGAGGCGTCTGGCACGAGGTAACGTCTCTTTGCAGTTCTTCTGAGCCTGGATAGCTGCACGCCGGACTTCTCGCATGCACTGATGAGCAAGCTGCGGTGACCAGAGCAGACAATGAAGACTTGTTTCTTAACACATAAAATAAATTACTGAAAAGATATGAGGCGACTGAACTATGCAGTACTGAATTGTGGGGTTAGCCCGTTTAACTACTTTTCATCAGTTTTGTTTTCGGGATTATGGCTTGATGAAACACTGCAGCCATACCTACAGTACACTAAGCATTGCTGAGTGAATAGGGAGTGATTACATCTACTACAGGATTGATTTTGCTCGCTAGCTGTGCAAATGTATTGTTCTTGGATGTTAGAATGTGCAGAGGAACTTAGTCTTGTTTTTCTCTGAATGATGAGATGAACAAGAGGTGGGCTCATTTTGTGATAAGGCACATACAACTTCTGCAGAGACAATTTTATACTGCGTAGTTTTACAAACTTTCATCTACAACAGCAGGGAAGCACAGATAATCACCACAGTTCTTTATCCTTCCAGGCACTAACATATGGTGCCATTGTCTGCAGTAAATATCCGCCAATGATTGCTTGTTTTACTGTAAGAGGTCATTTTAGTCCAAAGCTGCAAAGTAGTGAAGATATTCTGTATCTGCAGTGTTTGTTTATGATTCTACATCTGACCTGTTCGGTTCAGTCAAAACAAACTCACCTCCATTTGCACGGTTAGGATGGTTCATTTGGGCTGTTGAGAAAGCCGCTTCAATTTTCAGCATTTTTAAGACAAATTTATAAACTTTAACTTTGGCGGGGTGTTTAATGACACACTTTTCTGTTGTGTAACAAACTCAGAACACAAGTGTTCCGTGTAGCTTTACATGGACTTCAAGCTACACTTTACTCTGGCTTGACACATAAATTAGGAATTTGCACCAACAAGTCAACCATCAATAGAAAAAGGTGAAAAGAAACTAAGAATCTTTAACAAAAAGGTTGCTCATTGACATGAAAGTTCTTTTTCATCATACAGTAGTGCGCACACTTCCCTTACCTTCTTAGCATTGGTCAAAACTAGGTTCTTAGCAGAGGTCTTCTGCTTGAAAGACTGCAAAAAAGTATAAACAGGACAATTAGAACTTTAAAAACGTGCAGAAAATCAAAACACTCAACCATAAACATATGGGCATGAGTCTGTGGCCATGTCTTTTACACACTGACCTTGGGGATCTCCTTTTTGGCGATGGTAAGCCAGACCTTCCGCCGCCGCGCGTTGAGCTGCTCAACAGTGAGGTGTTTCTTCTTGACCATGGGCAGTGGAGCATCATGGGAAAACTTAGCAAAGATTTTAGTGACATAAGGACGCTCCTCATCCAGAAATTCTCCCTCTCCCCGCTTCTTTTTCTTCTTCACTTTTTTCAGTTTGGCTAAAAGAAAAAAAAACTAAATGTAAATCTTCTTCACAATTTCAATAAATGCTGAGTTATTCATCCTTTCACTGTTTTTCTTACCCTTAAATTTCTTTTCATCTTTAATTTTCTTTTTCTTTGGGCCCAGCAGATGACGCTGTTGCTCATAGAAGGGATCATGACTAGACAGGAGTCCAGTGCTGTAGTACTGATACTGGTGAAGCTGCAGGAAAAAGATGCCACATCAAACACATAAATCGCTTGCATTCTAAACATTAGTAGGCACTGCGTTTGGTCTGTCTGTGCTTCTGTACCTCCCGGTCGGAGTAGAACTTGCTCTGATGCTGTCTGGTGTGTCGATGCAGCCTCAGCATGTCATGCAGCTCCTCCCGAGATAAACTGAAGTTAGCGTCATCCGAGTCCGTGTCCGAGTCGGTGGTGTCATCACTCAGCAGGATGCTCTGCAGGAGACGGAAGAAGAAGGTGTTTATAAAAAGCAGAAGATGTATGATATACAGTGTAAAACAGAAAGTAAAACCGCAGCAAAATGCTCTAAACAAGTTTAATTTACTGGCATTTGTTTAATCTGCTAATCAACAGGAAATATAGTGGAGAGTTTGTTAGTGTAAATACCTTGAGCCATTTCCTGTTCTTCTTCAGCTTGGTAAAATTGTAGAGACTCGTTTTATCTGCCTTTTGGTCTGCAGAGTTTAAAAGGAAATATAAATATGCATGAACTGCATCTTCCATGAAGAGATAAAGGACACCAGTGAAGGTGTGCATGTGTGGCAACATGTGAATAAGACACCGCTTTGGAAATCATTATCAAACCACTGTGAGCAGGAGTTTCTGCTTCTTTCTTTGCAGTTCTTTTTGGAGAAATACTGCATTTTCTTGCAAGGGCTGCAATGAACAGCCATTTGGTTGATTCCAGGGCGGTTAGCAACATCTCTCTCTAGCTGTATTGCTCTTTGTTAAGATGTACCTTCAGACATGAATAAAAACCAAAATATTATAGCTGTAAAATGGAGAACCAAAACTGACGTACAAGTTATTGGATGAAAATAATAATAATAATAATCAGGTGATTCTGAGAGGGTCAGTTGGGAAGCACTGATTCATTTTTCATGGAATGACCCATCTGTTGTCTTTACATATACAGCTTATTCACAAAATAATGGTGACTCAAACAAGTCATCTGGTGCAAATTATTTCATTTTTAAACAAAATTGCTTGTATTTAATAATTACTGGACTTTTTTCAAGACTTTTTTTGAACCACTATGATAAAATGTTAACAAAATTAGTGATGTGAAAAACCTGTTGTGTAGATTTTGCAAAGAAAATAACAGATGGTTTAATACCTATTTACAAACCCTTAACTGAGAATGTTTCTTACCTTTACCTTGCAGAAGAACTCCATTAAGAGGCTTTCCGTCTGCTAGTCCATCCCCTTGTTCACACGGCTCACTCTTCACTGTCAAAGCTGTATGTTGACTGGAGGAGTCTAGGGATAGTCCTGTCCCCAATGCACCATCACTGTCATCGCTGTCATCACTACAACAAGAGAAACATGCAGCTCTAAACCCACCATTTACATCTACTTTTCTCTTTGGACGCGTTTTGTAGCAGTAAATGTCAGAGTGATGTTACTGTAGCGACTATACAGATGACAAGAGGGAAAATCAGCAATGTTCTATCTACTAGATAGGATTGAAAATTGCTGCATCTGGTGCCCACAAACCAAAGGCGGCATTAGTAGCAGGAAGTGTGTATCCACCTTTAACCTCCTGTTTTTCTCTACCTGGTTATGTCTCTGTTGAAGACAGCAGCAGTCTGGCGCAGAAAACTGCCCAACTTCAGAGATCTTTCTAAGCGTTGCAGGTAAAGAGGTTTGGCCAGGCTGGAGGTCCCTGATGTCCCAACCTCCAGCCGGCCGCCTGGCCCCGACGCCATGCAGACCAGACACGTCTGCCCAGCAGGGCAGGACCTTTTACTGGAGAAAGAAATAGAAAGAATAGGATGCTTCACATCAGAAAGAGCAGTACAGAAACTAGGAGAGGCTATGATACTGTTTTTAATGTTATTAAACAACATAACATATAAGAAGTGAAGATATTAAGGTTCCTACTGGAGGACTTAAGGACTGTAAACTGAGACTTTCATAAACAACTGTTGAGTTTTGTCTTCATTTTCCCTGCTAGCCTGTGCTAAGGGTGATACTCTCCTTCTGGCCTGGTATAAAATCTTTCAGTTAGTGCCTACATCTTAAATTTTGTCACAGTAACAACTCTTACATAAGCAAAATGCTTTGGCGGGTTTGTGGCAAACTTTGCAGAAACGAAATCAGTTTGCCAAAAAAAAATTCCAAATGTACCAACTTTAGTTTTGGAAAGCTTGGTGCAGCAATTTGCTATTTGCCAAGTTTCCCATTAGTGGTAAACATTTCAGTGAATGTTTGCAGTAGATAGCACTTCTGGCGTTATAAGATTCCAGGTTTCTGTTAGATAGTTGTAGCTGATTGCTACAGAAATGTTTTCCAGAATCACATAAAACATGAATTTGTTGCACACTTGAAAAAAATGCATTATAAATCAACTGTACCAGAAGTTACAAACAAAAGTACGGAGAATTCCACCGTACATTTCTCACAAATCTACATTGCATATGAAAACATAATCAACATTGCCAGAGGTAACCTACAACAGACACCTACACTATTCGTGGGGAAAACAGCCATTTATTTCATAATACAGAGCTACATTTCTCCACTGCCGCAGCATGAAATATGATAGAGCACACACTCCGTTCAGCAAATTTAAGTTTAAGCACTGAACTTACCTCTGTGGTAAGAGCTGACATTGTTCTTAATTCCAAGACTAATAGTCAGAAAAGGGCAAAAAACCCTGAAAAAGAACAAGAAACTCAGTCATACGCTGATATTCAAATGACAACAATAACGCATGTTTTTACGGTGGTGTACACGTATTTAAGGAAAACATCCTATTGCAATATCACCGATATTGTGATAGAATATTTTCAGTCACCCCTCAGTTCAATATTCACTGTAGTAGAATCATAACGTGATGAATCATCATGAGGCGCCATAAGAATAATAATTCCTCTACATTCTAACTTAGAGACTGCTCAGATAAACTGCGGCATGGCACAGAAATTAGAAGAATTATTATAAAAGCTGTGACTTTGTTGAGTGACAAAAAATAAAGTAATAATAATAAAATAATAATTCCAGAGAAAACATGTTAGTTCTTTTCTGCAAACAATTTTTGACCTGAAAATGGGTCATTCATGGCTCAGGAGCAACATCTAAATGTTCTATATTCTGTAAGCAGTTAAATGAACGAATAATCACAGACAAACTGGTATAGATGTCCTGCATAACGTATATCTTGAATTTAGTAATTGCTCTGTTTCAAAATGTGCTTTCAAATTGATTAATTGTTCAGCCTAAGGGACTAGTATGGATGAGTACTACTTACTGTGTTATACTAACAATATGATTTTTTAAAAAGTGCTGCATTACATAAAACACACACAGGTTGTTCACCCATGTCCATCCATCCATCCATTCTCTATACACACCGCTTTATCCTCACTAGGGTCGCGGGGGTGCTGGAGCCTATCTCAGCTGACTCGGGTGAAGGCAGGGGACACCCTGGACAGGTCGCCAGTCTGTCACAGGGCTACATATACAGACAGACAATCACACTCACATTCACACCTACGGGCAATTTAGAATAGTCAATTAACCTCAGCATATTTTTGGACTATGGGAGGAAGCCGGAGTACCCGGAGAAAACCCACGCATGCACAGGGAGAACATGCAAACTCCATGCAGAAAGATCCCAGGCCCACCCCGGGATTTGAACCGGGGATCTTCTTGCTGCAAGGCGAAAGTGCTAACCACAACTCCCCTATGCAGCTGTTCGCCCATGTCACAAAATGTAAATAAGTAAATGAAAAGGGAACCTTTTGAACAGTATTAAGCAGGTATGAACAATTAATCAAAAATACTAATAAAATTGCAACATGTCCAACTGTAGTACCCACATCACAGGAGCTGCTATTTTTTGATGAGGGTAAAATGCGCCACAACATACCAAATGACATCCAGGCGTAAGGGAGCATGTCTGTTTGTTACAGAGTACAGCAGAATCATTACACCATCATTTTTACACTTGTTGTAGTAGGAAAGAACTGCAAAATTGACCAATTTTTTACTAAAATTCTGGCTCAACTCACATCAAGTGCTTTGAGTAACACTAAGGAAAAATGGTGCTGTGTAAATTCAGACCATTTACTATTTAACATCTGTTAAAATATTCGCAATATCATTTTGTTGTTGCATCTTTCAGCCCTACAAGTGCGTGTTTCAACTGTATGGTTTGTTTTTTAGTGAAAATACTGTAAGGAATATGTTCTGACTGGCTCAAGTATGCGAGTTTTACTAGGTTCGAATTCTTGTTTGCATCTGGCACAACTAGTTTGTTAAGCCATGCTAGCACAAACTGTTATCATATCAGTCGTTTTAATTTGCTAGAAATCATTTTTATATATTAGTGGGATTTCACCCATTGCAGTAACTGCAGTGCTGTTTGCCAAGTGTTATGTAGTCTAATAGGCCTGCAACAATTATTCAATTAGTTGTGAACTACATTTTCAAAATTAATCAATTTGAATAATTTCTAAAGAAATAAATATTGAAAATTTCTGATTTTTTCTTAAATGTAAATATTTACTGTTTTTTTTCTCCACTATGACTGCAAACTGATGAAATATCTTTAGGTTGTGGATAGAAAAGGCTTTGGGAAATTGATCATTTTCACCTTTTCCTGGTATTTTATAGGCCCAAAAATAATTGCAGATGAAAATAACAGTTAGTTGCAATCATAATTTTTAGTGAATGCATTTACTTTAACTTTTTCAGCGTAAATACTTCTGTAAGAAACATTTTAATTAGTTGCCCTTACTCCACATTCTTGTTTGCATGTTTAGCCATCATAGCACATACTATATTTATGTCAAGCATAGAAGTTCATCAGAAATGGGTCATTATGAATATAATTGATTTTTACCAATTGTACAAACTGTGATTGTGCTGCCAAAGACATCATTTAATTCCTAAGTGTACAGGTGGTTGTTTTGACAGTTAATTTACTGTAAACTTGAAACACAGTAATTAAATTAAATACTCGTTATGTACTCATTACATGTTCTACGAGTTCAGTGTTTTTAGAGGGAACACTAATTTAGCCTTATATCTAAAATTAATAAACAGTAAGACTTGAGTAATTGAATATTTTACTTCTTTTCGTTTGCTTTCTCGTCCTCATGTTATGATTTGCTAGCCTGCAAGTCCAAGCTAGCGTTAGACGGCAGCTGCTAACTAACCTTCACTGCTTATTAGCTTGCAGGCTAACGACCGTTAGCTGCCTCTCCAGTGATAGTAAAGGGTCAAGGTGCAGGTATACACACTGGCAGCTTTCTGCTTTAGCACCCCAAATATAAGCACGAGTAGTTTTTCCTAAATATGTAGCTCTAATTACAACGTAACTGCCTCACTGCTAACTCCTGACTAATGTAGCTTTTTATCATAACCGCTAGCTGGTTAGCTTCGGAAACACAGAAGCGTTTTGACACCGACGTCCTCTCACACCATTAATATGAAGTATTCAAATCGGCCCTGTCTCTTTAAGGCCACCACCTCCCTGCCCAAACTGTCTATTAAGATATGATATCGGTTTAATGGAACTTCTTTTGCCCGCTTGTCGCCGCAACGCAGCGACAGCAAGGCCCTACGCCCGCGCCTGTCGTACCCCCGCCGCGGACTTGAGCGGAGAGACTCGGTTGCCTGGTGAACGCATGATCCCCATCTTTTAATTCTTTCTCCCTCCCGGCCATCTTCCCCACTGCTCCTTCGCCATAACAACCGCCGCGGAGTCTCTCACCTCGGCCCCGTGTCCCCCTTTTCGGTCTCTCTCGTCGCTGCTGCCGACTCTCGGTTCTCTGACTCCAAAATGGCGGTTTGAGGCGCCGAGCGAGTCTGTGAGCTTTGAGTCGGCAGCAGCAGCAGAGAGGCGGCCACTTTCTGTTACTGAGAGAGCAGAGACACGACGCCATGGCGAGGGGACAGCAAGGAGCAGGCATTTTAATCGATCTCAGAGAGAAGAACACCCGTCTGTCGATGTCTCCGAGGACGAGAAGGTGATTAAAAAATCTGCAGTGCACTTTTCGCTAATGAATAAAGTTATACGATCAAAAAACGTAAGGTTTTGGTTCGTATATGTGTATATAATGCAAACGCATCGATGAATGTCCGATTTCGACTGATTGAGTCTGCTCACTGCGAAGATTACCGAGCTACGTCTTACGTCACCAAAAGGGAACTCCGTTTTAGGTAAGATGAGGCAGCTAAGATTTAATTTGTTACTATGGCAAGGTTTTTTTTAAAATCACATTTATTTTAAAAATTATCAATTAATTAACAGAAGTTTGTAAGATCACATTTATCTTCTTTTTTTTAAAGAATCAATTTTCTTCTTTTTCCAAACAATTAAAAAAACACCAACTTGGACTGTTATTTACAGATTTTTATTTATTTTGTAGAAAGTCAAATGAATTCATTTCGTAATGTCATGATTTTTATATATTTTATTACTATAATGTTAGAATCTTGAAACATTGCGGGCTATGTTGAGCCCACAAATCTTTAAAATGTACTCTCTTAATCACACTATTTTCAAGTTATTGTGACGTTATATTTCAAGTTAGAAATGTATATAAAGTATTATTCACTGTGCTCAAAGCAAAATAAGGTGGTTCTACTTCCTTTCTATACATAACTCTTACTGGAATTAGTTTAATTTATGTTTATTTACAGTTAGAATTATATGTAAATGTGTGTCTTGCAGGAAAAAATGGTTTTGAGAACTACTGAAAAAGACCAGGGTTGCCAATTTTTAGCTACCAACTGGAGTATATGTGATAGAGTATTAATGCATTTTTTAATAATATTATTTTATACTAATAGAGTGACTCGCCCTTTAAATATTTCTGGAGAGGAGATGCAGGTGCTGGTGAAGAGGAAACATTTACCTGTAAAGTCTCACAACACAATACCCCAAATAAATAAATAACTATGATCAGATCACGTTTGCTGCCTCAAGGTGAGAAACAAAACTTGCAGAGTGGGGAAAAGCATGAGTTGATTTCCTTCCTGACAAGTGGCTATTATTAATGTTGTGGTTTTTCTCAGTAGGTTGTAGATGTCAATGTCATGTTAAAAGTCTCTTCTTAACACTTCACTTTATGTACTTTGTGGAAAGTTGAGTTTAGTTTTAATTTTAAGTTTGGTTTGCTTACTAATTTTATTTTTTAATGTTGATTTGAATTGATATTGTGCTTGTCTTCTACTCTCTAGTGTTAATTAGTACATCATGGTTATTACCATAGCTTTTATTGGTATTCATTTGTGTTTATGTATGTAAAAATCTGATCTGAGCAGTTATGAGTTTTGACCGTTTTCTAATACAAAAACAGAAAATAAACAAACTAAGCAACTGAGATCTGGGGCAACAAATAGAACACTTTAAGCTGTATTCTCAGACACATCGCCACTTATTACAGAAACATCTTAAATTAATTGCTTCTTTTCTAAAGTCGATGATCCTTTTTAGTAGTAGAATTATCTCATTTTATTGTATTTGTTCTTCATTGTCATTTTTTCCTCTCTCTCCTGTATTGTGTGGGTAATTGTTTCTGACACAATATTTATTTTTCTACTTTTTTGGGTAAAGTTTAATAAAGCCTTTCTTTTAAAAAAGAGGATAGAAGTTTCCTGTATACAAAAACAGACATGCTAGAAATTATTCACTTCAGGTGTTGACCGTGAGCTCCAGAAGCATCTCAGAATTCCATATTTATTTTTATGTACACATTCGTGACTATTTATAGTCACTGACAGTTGTAATGATTATGTAGTAAGTAAGCTGGTTGATAAAGTGTATTGATTTCTCTCAGTGCAGCTTAGGCATAAAATGATTTGTTAAATATTTATTATGCGTTAAACAAACAGAACAATCAGTCCATTAAAACTGACAAAGCTTTAATGTGCCACAGTTAAACTGCTAAACAGTTCACATATGAACAGTTGATCTTCTCCAGTTTAACTGCCAGACAAACACAGACCTGTGGAGACTGAACACAGAAGGACAGTTCACGTTATGTTATTAATG
The DNA here is from genome assembly GCF_021347895.1 of Acanthochromis polyacanthus. NCBI lineage: Eukaryota > Metazoa > Chordata > Actinopteri > Pomacentridae > Acanthochromis > Acanthochromis polyacanthus. Next base: position 7,695,700 of record NC_067128.1, read on the forward strand.
AACCAAATAAATGCAGTTAATAAAGTAGGTATAGTGCAGTTCTATCCTTTCTAATGTCATTCTCAGAGGTTCAGGCACATGTATGCAGCATACAGCTCTGGTAATATCAGACATCACCGTAGATTATCCTCACACTCCCGTTTCTCATTCAAAGTGCAAAGATCTTTAAATCAGTTTCAAATACTGACAACAAATAAGGGTATTCTGTGAGGAACTGAAGCTGATACAAGTTTTCAGCAGTAGGCACTACCAACAGGTGACCGGGTGAGCATCCACCTGTCCTATGGACGTACATTTACTGACATGGATGGGACGCTGTCGTCTCTTTTTCACATTAAGAGAAGGAATGTCTTCGTTCACAGCCAGCTGGATTTCTCCTCCTCAAACTTCTGCGGATCAATGAAAGGCTTGTCAATGGATTTGATCATGAGTTCGCCGCAGTAAACGCACTCGGACGCAATGATGTCGTCAATGTCTGATTTTATCTGCTCGCGGCTCGTGCCGGCATTGCCTTTTCCCAGGCTGGAAGTGTCTCCTTCGTCCTTCGGGGTCGGACGGTGGCGTGATTTGGACGATTGCGTGGTTGCAGCCAGTTTTTTCTGCAGCTCCTCCAGACGGTTCTGCCTGTAGGCTGACAGATGAGGGGTCACCTCCTACAAGGTGGAAGAAAGAAGGCGCACGAGGGAATTATTATCACACAACAGCTGGCGCTTATTTTTGGTCATGAATTAACTCTGAACTCCAGACCCCAAGTATGTTTTCTCAAAAACAAATCCCACAATAACACCATTTATCATCCAGAAACTGTAAAAACAGAATGAATGGCTGGATTTTCAACTTAACAATGGTCTTTAAACTACAAATCTGAGTTTCAAATTATGCTATTTTACCAAACTCACTTTGTACATATCTTTTTTAAAATGTCACCAGAAAGAAAATGTTTGCAAAAACGAGATTGTGTTGAAAACCAAAAACAATGGCGGGCTTTTTTGCAACCGAGAAGCCATTAATAACTCAGCTGTGACCAACGGCCACATGACAAAAATTCTAACAGTTTTCAGCTGACTGCAGGATGTGGTGACACCGAGCAGAGAGGACACGAGCGTGGGAACTAATTAAAAATGAAAGTAGTAAAATGTCTTTAGTATGCAGTGACCATTTTGTTCCCATATTGATGGCATCTTTGAAGACTATTTTGTACTTTTTTTTTTTACCATTGTTGCAAAAATAATGGAAGAAATTCAATTTTCTTTTGTCTTCTTTTATGATTGATGGCATTTTGATGGCATTATAGTACACAGAATATATTTCTGGGTTCTCTCTCCTTTACTGTTGTTCTGTTTCCTTAGAGGTGCAGGACTTTATATAGCAGTGAAAAATGAAGCAAATCAACAAACACCCGGAAACTGCGTGGATTTCAGAGGGTTAAAGAGAAGTAAAACATCTTGTGTGTTTCGGAACATAGTGACATTAAGGAACTGCTACTCTTCATGTGTATTGTCAGTGAAAAAGCAGCATGCAAGCTGTCCTGGTGAGTTACCTGGAACAGGCAGTCGTAGTGGAACATGTGTCCACACAGGAACAGATAAAACGGCCTGTTGAGCAACGGAAAGTCACAAGCGGCACACTTTTCTTGGGAATCCACCACACCGTACTTGTTCCTCATTTCCTGGATGTCTTCTCTGATACGTTTGGCACTTTCTGTTGCCTCCTCCATTTCCTGTTTCAGCTCTTCAATGTGTTGGTTGTATTCTTCCAGTGAGCTGCAGATGGCTTCCTGAGAAACGGTCAACAAAGGAGAAATTGCATTCATTTGAATCAAAATACTATGTATACTTTACGTTTAGGGTTGAAGGAAACCGAGGAACATCCTGCTCGTCGACAGTGGTACCTACTCTTTAACCAAAAGATTGGTCCATGAGAAAAAAAATCTGCATGTTATTTGTAGACCAATGAGATGTTCCACAGAGTGCTCTCTACCTGCATCCTTGTTACCCTAAATGAATTCTAAATCAAAATAAAAAGCTAATATCTGCAGGTTAGTAAATCATTTAAATTTGGTCAGTTTACAGTCTAGAGTACACCTGCCGTTATTCATATGATTTTTGAAAATAGAACATTATCAACTGGTGATTCCAGCACAAGAGCTATTGAGAAATATGACAGAAACGTTAGCTGCTGCTATCTTGATTGCTGAAATATGCAAATTGCTGTTTGCAAAGTTTACATTCCACTTTTGGCCGATCAGTTTTAACAAAATGCAGCTACAGCAGTTTGGAGTTAGTAAATGTTCTGTAAGCGTTAAATGTTACACCCAACTGTCTCCATTAGGTTGGACCAGTTCAAAGTTGTGAAAACATGGGGGTGTTCACAGGTAGTCTGTTCGTCCAACCAGCAAAAATAATGACTTTAGTCCTTGTAGGCTTTTCTCTGAATGAAATTACTACACTAACACCCTGAGCTAACTTTCCATTTCAGTAACCCAGAAATGTTGAAGGTGATTTAACAAATGTTATCAGTAAAGAACTGCAGACTTCTACCTGACCACAACAAAAACTCGAAAAGCAATCCTTCTTCCTACAGACCTTGAAGTGGTCGATGGTGACAAAGTCTGGGAAAAAAGGCAGGATGTCTTCGATCTTGAGCAGGTCGCAGCTGGACAGACAGTTCATGGCTTTCTTCACGTCTTTCTCCTCCTGCACCACGTGCCTAGCGATCTTCAGCCAAAGCTTTTTCCTCATCTCCTCGTCATCCTCAGGAAGGTCAGCGCACGTCTTTGCCAAGTCTACATCTACCTGTAAACAAGAACAACGAAAATATATTGATGATAATGTGAAGAACTGTAATACTGTGAATACTGATACCACAGTTACATGATTTTGAATATATTCTGTGATGAACCCTTTTTACACTTGTCACATTTTTACTCACTGTGGGTTCATTTTTTTACCGCAATATAAAATACGGCATCTCTACGGAAACACAAAATCCATGGGTAGATACAGAGATAACTCAAACTATTATCAACATGTGCAAATATTGTATTTTAAGTGTCCACAAAATGGTGACTCTATATGCTATATATGTTTAACCATTTATTTATGTTTTCTACAAACATTTTATACCACTTGGTGCATCACCTCTGGTGAGATGTTTCACCATGCTCAATGTATCTTCCAACAACTTGCTCCTATGTATACTGTTTTTCAGCCATGCTGCATTTATTTGATTGTTTCAGTGCGTTTTATTTGGACACCGAGACTGATTTTCACCTGAATGAATTTGTGTTACCTTCTGGTTAGTTGCAGCTGAGTCACTAACGGGTTCTTATTTGCAATGTGGAGAACATAATTTTTCTTTTTTATAGAATCTGGCTTTATTTTGGGCAATTTTCAAAATTAGACATGTTGACGAAATATCACAATTTTAATCTTACTGCATGACAATTTTCTTTACAGAAACACACATCACACACATGGCAAGTTCAAAATGTAACATTTCTTTCTGTTTTTACAGCTTCTGGCTCCAATCAATAGTGTCATTTTAGTGATTTTCTCAAAGACAACATGCCTTTCTAATAGGCTTGTACGTTTTGTAGTTCAGAGGGTCATATTCAGTTTATTTACTTGCACTTACTTGTAAGGCCAGATCCACTGCTTCTTCATACAGCTCCATAATCCTATAAACCAGCACACAGGCCCTCAGGTAGCCATGCTCTGCACACAGCCTGAGGGCGTACTTCAGGTCATAGTGGATCTCTGAGGCGTGTGTTCCCGCCTGTTCCAGATACAACAGCAGCGAGTCCGACCTGTACTTTGCATAAAGCGACAGCAGGTAGTTGTGTATCGCCTCCTCTGTCACGTTTAGCTCATAGACGCAGAACTCCATGTAGCGGATGGTTTCGCTGATCTGCTGTGTGCTGCCCATCTGGCTGTAGTTCATCAGAGCTGGGATGAGCTTCTTCGGGTCCAGGATCTTGCCCATCTGAATCCATGCGTCCACCACGTTTTTGGGGATGTGCTGCATGAGGACGGGCGAGAACTTGTAAAAAAGCTTCGGGTTACAGTGCTTGGCGAGCACGTCCAGAGCGGCGCTGTAGTCATCGTGCTGGCAGTAGTGGGAAATCACTCTCTCGTAGTCCTCCATGACAACCGAGAAGTAAACCATGTCGTCCACGTTGCCGTGGCTGGCCAGCAGGTCGTAGATGGTGGTGCGGTTGTTGTACAGACACTCCTTGTTTTTGGAGCTGCTCATGAACTGCCGGAACTCTTCGCGGGTTTCCTGGAAGATGATGCTGTTGCCGTCGCTCTCCAGCTGGCCAAGGCGGTTCAGGTAGAGTTCTGTTAGCCAGGTGACCAGCAGGGTGATCTGTGTTCTTTCATTCTGCTTCAGGTTATTCAGTTTCTTCAGTAAGAACTCCTTCAGGGCCTCCTCTTGTTTGGCTTCGATGAACTTGAGCGCTATCTCTTCGAAATAGTTCTGTGTCAGAGCGTAGCACTTGGCGCTCTCCAGGTATCTCTTGTTCTGGAAGCAGTGCTCGGCCTCCTTGGCCAGCACCATGTCCATGCACTCGGGCCGGTCGCGGCAGTACTCTTTGGCCAGATCAAATTTATTCATGCTCATGTACATCTGCCAGACGTCCCTGGCCTCTCGCTGGATGTGGTATCTGAAAACTGCCCGCTCGGTGTAGATCCACACCAACCCACCGGCTGGATCTTTGATCATCCTCTTGAGGGTGCCAAATTTATCTGGGAATACGTCCTCATAAACCACCTGTCCGTTCAGAGTGCAGATGGCCTTTACTCGGTCATGAAGCAGGAGCAGGAAGTGGAACTGGGTCAGCACAATGGAGATGGGCTTGTTGAGGCTGAGGTCAATATCCGGACTGTACTCCCACACCTGTGTGATGGTGGAAAAGGAGGTCCAAAGCAGGGATGTTAATGATTACTTGCAGCTATAAATACATTTAAAATTATTTAGGCAAAAGATAATGGATGACAGTTTAACCGCCAGAAAATGTATTGTAGGTTTGCTGTACTGTCTAGTTATGCCACCAGGTGGAGGCTCTTACTGATGTGTTTCCTGATTGTCCATAATGCTCAATAAAACATGTGTACCACCATTCTGTCTGTCTGCTAACTGTGGAAGTTGTACTGATGAAACAGAATCAAGCTGCTGAAAGCTAAAAACAAGTCTGTGCAGCTAGATAACTGAGGTTCAGGCTAATGATAAATAGGATTTTTAAATGCTAACACAGGCTGGAAACTCTTGATTACATGCTTCTACATCAGTCAAACTAAAGTGAAATGAATCTGTAATACCCTGCTCTGAGTTTAAATCCGTTTTATACTGACTGATAAAATTGCTGCAGCAGTATTTCTGGACATCTGTTGACCTGAGCAGCTGTTTGCAGCAGCTGGATTAACTGGGGAACAAGTCAGTCCATCATGTAGATCAGCTATGAGGTTTACTGTGATTTCAAACCACTGCAAAGAGATTAATAACATTACAGGTTATTTACTGTGGAAGACTGGAGCTAATTTGCTGTGTTCAATACTTTGGATTTTGTCAGGAGAATAGTTGAAAAAAAAAATTGAAATTATTTCTATTTATTAATTTATATTTCAAGTAACCTGTTTAATTTGTCTGTGCTTCAAATTACTACTGTAACTGAGGTGATTTGAACTTTAAGTGTCTGTGGTTTAAAGCAGTTTTGCCAGCGTATGGAGAAACATTTGCTTATTACAATGCTAATTCATTGTAAATGTGGTAGAATATGGGTTTAGATAATCATTTAAAATTTCCATTTTATTTATTATACAAGGAACCTGGTGTTTAATTGATCTGTTCTTCAAATTCCTACTGTAATAAAGGTAAGGGTTGTATGAGCATATGTAGAAACATTCACCGTGTCTACACTATTATTCTCTAATGAATTGTAAATGCGGCTGAATATGGGTTCAGGAAACTGTTTGACAGTTCCATCCTTAACACAGAGACAGTATATGAAACTTAAAGATAAAAACAACAAAGATGCATGGCATTTACCTGCACGTCACTCAGCAGCGAATCAGGCCTGACGTAGTCCAGCTGCCCATAAAGAACTCCGTTACCCATCATCCAGGCGAAGGCCTTGGGGGAGGTCCGAAGCTTGGAGGTGTAGAAGGTGATCTCGCTATATCCCATGTTGGCTGGGAACTCCTGGAAGCTGGGCAGCAGGTCCTGGTTCTGGTTGAAGATGGAGCTGAAGCCCTGCTGCTCCGACCCCTCGGCCACCTTCCCCACAAACTGGAAGAGGCGTTTGCGGGTGGTGGCGATGATGAAGTACTTGTTCTCCAGGCCTCGCTCGATCTCCAGGCAGCAGACTGGTGCAGGTTTACCGTCCTCCTCCAGAGAGTGGACCTGCCCAAGGAAAAGAATATATTATCGTTTAGTTACATGCAAAGATAAGGAAAGACTGCTGAGGTTTTTTTTAGGGATGAGTCGACTAAACGAAGAAACACTTCCACCTTTGCTGGTCAGGATCAGAGACACTACTTGGTTAAACTAATTATTAATATTCTAATAATGTGTAATACTGGTTAAGCACAGCCCATCTTTTCATTCATTAATATCTGGTTTATATTTGTGTTTAACCTGCAATACAATGCTCCAAGTGAAAAATGGAATAACTGTATGATCAGAATTGATTTTAAACCAGCAAGATGAAAACTGGGACCAATGACGTGTTCCAACCACCACAATGTGTCAGGATTTTTGATCGAGTTTTATTTTTGATTAAAAATCAGGTGTTATGTAAGCTGGATCAGAATAAAGTGGCATACAGCCTCTTCACTACAGCAATGTGCAACCACATTCAGCTCTGGCATGTGGACGTTAGCCTACAAGGTGTTTTAAATGTTATATATTAAGTTTTATTGAGTGCGTCGTCATGTGCGCACAAAGTGTCGCACATTTCAGTTGCATTTAAATTATGACTGTGGTAATGAAGAATGTGATCACCAACACAACACTTTTTTGCACGATGTTTAACCTCATTGTTAGATTGTGCTCAATTTGACACTTTAATGAGTGTTGTCTTAGTTTTAGACTACTGAACGACTCTAAACTTAGATTTCTGTCTGCACAACTGGAAAAGCAGTTGCTACAAACATGGGCAGTTTTTGATGACAGTGGTGCACAAAATGTACATGTTTCCGAAAAAGTATCAGATTCTCTTACATTGCTACAGTTAGAACAGTGAAATCCTCTGAACCCTGAACTGTGCATGTTGTTTTTACAAGAAAAATCGCCAAAATTACGAAACTTATCAGAGCCAGAAACTGTAAAAACGTAAAAATCGTCGCATTTCCAACTTTGACAGAAATGACCATGTCTGCTGTGCCATTCTGATGGAAAATGAACACAATTTTACCCTAAAATTGAGATTTTTTTCATTAGAATTGTTACTCTACATTTACAAATATGCCAAAAATAAAAAAAGTAAGCAGCCTGTTGAAAACTAAAAATCCCCCCTACTTAGTGATACTGTAAAGCGATGACTGACTCAGCTGTGACCAATTGACAAGTTAAAAAAAAAAAAAACTGTTATTTTTCTGTATTAATGCAGAGGAGACAAGTATGGAAACAAGCTAGAGGAATGAGTAGTGAATAACATAAATGCAGCATGGCTCAGAAAGTTTTCAGCAAGTTGTTGGAAGATACATTCAGCATGGGGAAATATCTCTGTACAGTTGATGTGTAAAGTAGAATAAAATGCTGAGTTCATGGAGGTTGTAAAAAGTAAATAGTTAAATATCTATAGCATGTGGAGGCTCCATTTTTTTCCAGCTTTGGTAACTTCTGAGTAACTGGAAAAATGTTGTACATGTTGACTCCAGGTTTTCTTAAAATAAATAATCAAAGACCTTCATATTGCAGTGAAAATTTAAGTAAACATGACAGGAGCAACAACAAAAAACACCCAGAATCTGCTTGGAGTTCTGAGGGTTAATCTAATTTTATATATTTTTATAGACAAGACGAGCACATAGTAAAAAAAACTAACTGTCGTATCAGACATTTTCTGACCTGTCTGAAGTACTGATCTGGGTTGGTGTTGAACAAGCTGCCCTCGCTCGTAGAGATCTCGGCCTCGAAGATGATGCCCTGGCTGGTTCCCACTAGGATGGGTCCGGTGCTGGTCTCGTTGCCCAGCAGTTTGTTCCAGCCCACACTCTCGATGAGGTGGCCTCTCCAGCGGGACAGACTGCGAACCTTCTGGGTGTTTCTGTTCAGGTACAAACACTCGCTGGTGTTCAGGCTGATCAGCAGATGGGAGCCTGCAGAGGGAAAACAATGGCGAGGGGGATGACGCTGCTGTTTAGACGTCATACCCCTGATAATAATACAGTAATCTTATGAACTATGCAGGAGTGTTATGTGTGCAGTTAGAGGGTTTGGGGAATTGGTGCTGCTGCAGTCTCTGAGAGTCATTATTTAATTAACCTGATAACAGTGTCTTAAAAGTCACACTAGAAATGAGGTTTGTGGATTCTTGCCGCCTTAGAATACTCGATTAATGTATAAAATGCACTGAAGAGAAAAAAATCACAAGAGGCTATTCAAAATAAATATGTATTTATAAAGCATTTGTAATTATACAATTATATTATTACACAATTATATTATGACAGTAGAAAGACCAGAGTTTTTCCTTCACAGAAGATTTTTTTGGGACATTTTAGCCAGCATCAAAGGAAAACCACAAGCCGACAGTCTCATTTCCTCTACTGCATGTGGACCAGTCATGCTAATTGTCGTGTGCTGTCACCTCCAAAGGCCCATTCAGAGCAGGAAAAACTTCTTTATGTTTTTCAAAGGAAAATTTGAACAAGCAATGTGGCTTTTCTTACCTGTTGGGTCCAAGAATAATCGGTGCACTTTGCTGTCATCTTTCCTTCCTAATTCAGTCTGGTTGAGTTGATCTGGTTTGGCCAAGTCGATCCTGAGAAGAACAAAACACGAAAACATACAACCATTAATCGATTGATAGTCGACTATTAATTTAACAAATTACATTTATGATAAAACAACCAGGTTGAGCAACTTTTAAAGAAAAAGAAATGTCTATATTCTTGGTTTAGAGGCTTCTTAAAAGCGAATATTTTCTGGGTTCTTTACTCCTCTGCGATGGTAAACTGATTATCTTTATGTTGTGGACAAGAAAACAAGTAGTGAATCAAAAACATTTACAGATCTTTGTATTCATTTATTAAAAAGTCACGTTGGTCTTTTGGTCACGATGACTTTTCTGAAATCATAGATATTTGCAGACAAAACAAGATGTTTGTCATCTTGGACTGTAGGAAACACTGATGGAGATATTTAACCATTTTCTGACAGTTTGGAGACAAAAAAATGATCATTTCATCCTGAAAATAATCAACAGATTAATCAACAATGAAAAGACATGTTAGTTTCTGTCCTATCAGCAACAGCGACTATTTTAGAAGTCTTAACAGACAACAATGGATGAGTGAAGACCAGCTATTAACTTGAACTAATCCAATTAAAACTGCAGAAACACGAGTAACCGTTAACACAGTGTTGGGTGCTCATCATGTTCACCTCAGCAGAGTGTCTTTTCCCAGACTCATGCACAGATGATTGTTGCAGACAGCCAGATGATTGATCTTCTCCGGAGGCGTAAAATCAATCCTCTGCTTGTTGAATATCGGCTTCTCTTCCTCGAGTCTCACATTCACGAAGCCTGACGAGAGGAAATGAGTTTGTGTTAGTAAAAGCAGAAGAGGAGCTTTAATGTTTATTATCGAGGGTTAAAGTGGGCCATAGGCCAACAGACGGTTACATCTCATTCAGTGATTCAGCATTATACAAATCTAGACATCTGCTTCCAGACAACATCTCAAACTGAAAGTAGAACGTCTCCTTCCTTTATAGATTTCATCAAACACGATTCATACCATCTCCAGACTGAGAGAGGAGCTGTGCACCATTTACGAAGGTGACACAGCAGCAGGATGTTCATGAATTATTTATGTTTTCACATGCGTCACTGTGATCTGTTCTAACCTGATTAACCTGAATGCTTCCCTGAAAGCAAACAGCTGAGATCGAGTGCACAAAATCAAAGTTTCCACGGTAAACTGTTATAAACAAAGTGATCAAGCTCAGGTTGAAACAAGCACTTTTTTTTTTACATATAGTTTACATTTAGTCCAGCTGTAGTTTCCTCTGAAGGATCATCTTTTTTCTTTCGTACTAAGTGAATTATTTCAGGGAATTTTCAGTTTTAAGGCTTTAATGCAATAACATCTGCAGGAGTGATATTACTGAAAGCATTAAAATTACCCACTCACATCAGTAAATAAGAAATAAAGTAACAAAGCAATCACAAATGAAATCTGCCTATAAATGAAAATAAAATTGATGTAACTGAATCTGTAAGTCTCTGTAAGGTACTGCTGTGTATTTAGGTTTAGGGCTGTATATTTGGGATATTTTATCATTGTCCTTTGCATAATTAAGAATAATAAATGACAAACTTTACAACAGGATATTTATGATAGCATACAGTAAGCCTTTTTAGTAATCCAACACTGGGGAAGTTTGCATTGTTACAGCAGCAAAGGGATAGTACAAATTAAGACATATCAGTAGAACAATATAAATATGCATTAATACTAGTTCAGATTGTGCCAATTCCCCTGAATGTGGAAATAAAAATATTACACAGATTCTTCTCCAACTAGACATACTGGTGTTGCACAGATTTTAAATACATTGCACAGATTTGTCCACAAGTACAAAAATACTGATAATATACAGATTTTTGCAGATGTAGAAAAGGTGATATTGCACAGATTTAATAAATGAAAATTGAACTGGAACATCCTTTTTTTCCCGAAAAACAGCTAAAGTTACTCTGGAGCTACTTCTACTGGAGAAACAGTCTGTATTTCTGCTGTCTTCAGTTTAGTCCTCAATCCACAAGGGCTGTGTCTAATATCTATATTCCGATGTAATCTGTTTCAAACACTCTAATGCAGCCTGTTGTGGAGCTCATGTGAAGAGGGCCGCCTACCTGAATGCGTTATCCCGATGTTGGCACCTGCCAGGCGGCTGTGCTGCTGCGAGCTCTGCCTGATGTTCTGCGAGTCTTCATACTCGTCCAGAATTGAAGCCATGATCTAATTCACCTCAAATTAATTAACCGTGTTTTAATTCCTGTAACTTAATTGAGATAATCCAGATAAAAACACTGGCAGGCGAGGAGTCAATTCTACAACGACATGACTAACCGCTAGCAGCTAGCAAAGCTAACACAGCTTTCAATAGTTAAAACGCCACTGACGTAGTTTCTTTCTTTGCGTCCGACAGTGTAAATTCAGCAGAAATAAGTAAAAGACTTCAACTGTGGCAGCAATGTGAGAAAAATGACATTTCAATCATTCATGCTATCATAGCAGCTAACTTATCTTCCGACTCCTCAGCAGGGTGGATCCTGAGAGTCAGGTGACACTAAGTCATGTGGCCGCTGTGGGTGTAGTTCCGGTTCTGACAGCAGGGGGCGCAGTTCGTCCACATTTACAGAGAGACACTGTTTATTAGGAGACGATTTAGGAGAAAAATATGAGTTATTTAAATGACTTATATAATATATATGTCCTGTTTATTTCCTGTGATTTTTGCTATTATCATTATAATTATTATTGTTGTTGTTGTTATCATTATTATTACTATTGTTGTTGTTGGTGGTGGTGTTTTTGTTATTATTACGAACCTATTATTATCTGTTTGTAGACTAAGGTTTAGACTTGTCAGTATAGTTTTTAGAGATTTTAAACGCAAATAAATAAACTGACATTTGAGGCTCAACTGAGTTTTTCTATTCTACTTTGTTCATTCTATTTCAAAAACTGCGCTTTTCTTCTGTTCTGCTTTGCTTTATTCATATTTGTTTTCAAATTGATTTTGAAAGCTTATAACCTGTTATTTTCCTTTTTTTCTTCCATTTTTCACATTGTTTATGTATTTTTTGTTGTTGTTGATAATGTTGTTGTCTTACGACATGTTGTCATTTTAGAATTTTGGCATTATTTTAATTTTACGAAATTATTTTTTACAAATTTTTATACTGTTTGATTTCTGCTTTTTGCAATTTTTTAAATTTTATAAATAAAACAAGTTGTCATGTTACTCTTTTTACTTTCTGTTTCGCTTTTTGTACATTTATTATTATTATTTGCAAATTTTGTTTAGTTAAACAGGCTCTATAAATAATTTTTAATATAGAAATATGATTTTTCAGTCATGTTTTTAAAGCGTTTTAATTCCTTTATAAAATATCTCTTTTAACATCGATCCATCTATCTAATCTATCAACTATGTAAAGCAGGTGGGAGTGTTTATGTAAATCAGAACCTGTCTGAGCAGAAAGTCTTCCTCCCTCCACATGAATGTTGGTTATGAGCAGAAGCTGCAGTAAAGTCAGTATGTGATCCTCCCTCCGCTGATCAGACACACATTCAGGGTTCATGTCCTGCTCGACATGCCACCGCACATGGATTACTTCTACCACGAGTCCCGCGTCCCTTCCGCCGTCGGTCTGACCCGGGAGGACGAGCTGGACCCCGGTGTGATCAGCTGCATGCTGGTCGGGGACGGAGCCGTCGGTAAAACCAGCATGATCATCAGCTACACGTCCAACGGGTACCCGGCAGAGTACCAGCAGACCGGCTTCGACGTCTTCTCAGGTCAGTGGTGTTCAAATCATCCACTCTGGGCTCGTTTTAGTGCAACACAGCCTGATATATAGTAACAGGATATCATAAAAGTGAAGTTCTGTGTGTCATTTTCAAGTTTTCTTTATTTCTGATGTATAATAAAGTGAAGTAAATTTCTGTTTTCCAACAGGTCAGGTCCAAGTAGAAGGATCTCCAGTCAAAGTTCAGCTTGTGGACACTGCAGGACAGGTAAGAAGACTTTTTTTTTTTTTTTTTTTTTTTTTTACAGAAAATAAAAGTGTTTTCTAACATTTAATTTTAAATTCTACCTTGTTTCATGATGTTAAATCCATGGCAAAAGAAATAGTGTGATTTTGTAGCACATAGTACAAAAGTGCTGCTTAAAAAGCTTCAGATCTACAAAATAACAGAAAATGTGTGTTGTCTAGCATGTCATTTTAGATTGTTATAATGGGTTTTAAATGCACCAAGTGCAGCTTAAATGTTTGAGATCAGTAAAATAACAGAAAATTAGCCCTTTTTAGCATTTCATTTAGCTTTCCAGCTCTTATGTGATGTTGAATCCATGATTGAATCCAGGCAAAAGAAATATTGTGATTTAACAACACAGATTGTACAGAAAGTGCAGCTTAATCTGCTTTAAATGAACAAAATAACAGAAAATTGGTATTTTTTTAGCATTAAACTTTGAATTCCAGCTTCTTATGTGATGTTGAGTCAATAGCAAAAGATATAACTTGATTTTATAACAAAGTGTATACAGAAAGTGCAACTAATATAGCTTAAAGTCTTTAAAATAACTGAAAATTGTTCTCTTTTTGTCACTGAACTTTTAAGTCCAGCTTTGTATGTGATGTTGAATCAATAGCAAAAGACACAACTTGATTTTTTAGCACAGTTTGTACAGAAAGTGCAACTTACATGGCTTTAAATCACTAAAATAACAGAAAAATTGTGTTTTTTGTGAGCATTTGACTTGAGTCATAGCTTTTTATGTAATGTTGAATCCATAATGGAAGATATTACTTGATTTTATAGCATCATTTATACAGAAAATGCAAGTCACACTGCCTTAAATTAAAAAAATCACTGAATTCATTTTGCTTTACGTAGCATTTAACTTTGAATTCCAGCTTTTTATGGGATGTTGAATCCATAGCAAGATAAATTACAAGATTTTATAGCACAGTTTAAATGGAAAGTGAAACTGAAATAGCTATAAATCAATAAAATAAGAGAAAAATGATAATGATTATACATAAGACAATAAACCACAAAAAATGTTAGTTTCGAGTGTTAATTTCTACATGACACAACATAAATAATAAATTATGACAGCTACAAAAGTACAACCTGTCACTTTCTTGCTTCATCCAATATGTGACTCAGTAACAGGATTTCACATTGAATGTTAGTGGATCATCTGCAATGACTCAGTCTCTCTCACCGATTTCTTAATCTCGTCTATACAGTTTCACTCTACTTCCTCTGATGTTTTTATATTGCATTCATTCTCTTTTTGTTTGAATTGTGTGGTTAATACTTCCTGCATAATGGTTTAGTCTTCTGGCGAGAGTGTAGGCTTGAATTTGGGGTTCATGAGCAACATTCAATGGGCTCTGGTGATCTTTTAGGCAAGAATTTGTGCCATTTTTGCATGAATTTATGGTGCAAAAGTCTTTATTTGTGTAAAGGAAAGCACTAAATTGCAAATATACTGGAATATATGTGGATGCAATGAGATTTAGTGGTCAAAACTTGCAATTTGGGAGTAAATTAATGTCCCTGTCAGATGCATTGTTAGTGATGTTCTGAGTTTTTTTTTTTCAAAATAAAAGCCCAAATGCATCTGAATTGAATATCTCTGATCTCTGACCTTTGTTTTGTTCTTGTGATCTGTTCAGGAAGAGTTTGATGAGTTCAGAGCGCTGTCCTACGCCCACACAGACGTCTTCCTCCTCTGCTTTAGCATGGTCAACCCAACTTCCTTCCACAACATCACCAAGAAATGGGTTCCGGAAATCCGCGCCTACAACCCATCCTCGCCCATCGTCCTGGTCGGGACGCAGGCAGACCTGATGCTGGACGTGAATGTCCTAATCAACTTGGACCGCTCCAACGTGAAGCCGGTGCCCAGCTCTCGAGCCCGGGGCATGGCAGAGAAGATCCGGGCTGCGGACTACATCGAGTGCTCATCACTCACGCAGAAGAACTTAAAAGAGGCGTTTGATGCCGCCATCTTTGCCGCCATTAAGAACAAAGCCCGCAAGACCAAGAAGAGAAGGTTCTCGGACAGACGCACCAAGGCGTTCTCGAGGTGCAGCTGGAAGAAGTTCTTCTGCTTCATCTGACTCTTGACCTTGTGGGACAAAACTTTTTTTAACTTATTTAACTATTTTACTTCCACTTGTGTGGCAGTTTGGCATCCTGACTTGTTAAGTATTTCGTCCTGGAGCGAACATCAGAGAGGATTCTGGGTCTGGTTTACATTATATTCAAATTTTCTATCGTTTCAAGACAGAAAAACCGCATGAGCTTCGAATGGTTTGCAAAGAGAACTGAGGGTTGAAAGGAGGAAAAGCCGCAGCATCATGTAAAAGCTGTGAATTTGCATGGTGAGCTGCAGCCTGGAGATTGAAACAGAAAGTGTGTTTGAGCAGATGGGTGTTAGCTGCCTCGCTGTTGTGTTCTTGCTATCTGGCTGCAGCAAACTATTTATACGCAGCAGATGTAAGTTCAGGTTGCAGTGTGAGCAGCTACATTCTTCACGACCGGTGTTTTAAAAAGCTGCCCAGGCTGGTTTGTCTTAGACAAGAACCTGACATTTACTTTGAATTTCAACACCTGCCTTAGTATTTGTGGAAGCAGGAGTGGGTTTGTTTGTGTCTTAATCTCTCGGTCAGTTGAAAAATCCTCTTGTGCGAGGTGAAGGGTGGCAGGAGAGCGCTAACCTTTGGCTTTTTGTTCCTGCCTGTCATCAATCTGCATCTGTAAAAGCAAACCCTGCAGGACTTCCACCCTGCAGATCCTCCCGGCCCGTCTTTGTTTGTGTGCTCAACACACTCCTTTTTCTCCTCGGCAGCCCAGTTTGTACAGTTAGTGGATGCTAAACAGCCTCTGTATGGATTTAAGTGTGACATAATACACTTAAAAGGAAGCCTCGTGCATGAGAAAGGCATATTTTGCACTTTAACCGGTGCATATAAATGTGTAAATAAGGCGAGGCTCTATTATTATGCTTCTTGTGGAAGTTAAATGTTTGTGTGTTCTGTTTGTTAAAACAGTGTTTGTGTATGAAATATTATTGTCAGATATCTCCTGCTCTAATCTGTGTGTGTTTTTTACATGACAGAGTGCAAATAAATGAAGTGCAACTTATAGCCTGTGTGTTATGTGTATTTTTAGAGCAGCTTCTTAGGACTTTGCAATCATCACATCTGAGGCTAGCAGCTAATTCACGCCGACGGAGAAGTTCTCTAAAACCAGAGCTGCTCTCTGCAGGACATCTGAATGATCCTCATCTCCACTGCTGGAGCTTTTTCCTGAACCATCTCTGCATCCACACATATGATAAGTAACCTGTGGCCTCCAGCCGTGCACCGGGTCAGCCAGTTCTAATGCAATCCGCATGACTGTCGACGGGTGTTTGGCGGTGCCCTGCTGTGACTGATTGCCTCGTCTGATTGTGCCTGCAGACATGGGAGAGCCGCAGAGCCGTGATTGAGTCAAATTCACTGATTGAGAATAAACCGTAGCAGCGAGTGAGCAGGTTTTGTCACGACAATAGAGCAGGGACATTGTGCGAAAGGTGTGACTGTGAGAGAGGCATACGAAGGCCCATTGTGTCGGTTTTTGAAGAAAAATGAGGCCTGTTTGTGCAGCAAACAGAGGAGAACATGTTTTATATTTGTTTGAAGCGGGATGAGTCATAAATGAGTGAGAGGATGAAACAATAAGCACAGTCACCCCGATTCATCAGCAGTCTGTTAGCTGTTAGTCAGAGTGTCGTCCATCACGCGGTGGATGTGTCAGCTCTGTTTGAACGTCTGTTATCGATGGTTAAATTGGGACATCTTACCAGTCGGCCTACTGGACTCTATGGAGAGGTCAAATAGGGAGCTGCTGTTTCTGTTATCTGACACGAGTGGACCCACGATGAACTTCTCTCAGTTACCTATGACCACTGGAAGGATTTAAAGCTGAGAAATCATTTCTGTATACAAAACTGTAGATATTAAAGCTTGAATTTGTGACTTCAGGCCTCTTTTCAGACCTGCATTCTGCTCTGTTAACTTAATGGCATCACAACATGTCGGCTTAACAGGTGAATGAACATCTTGGTCATGTTTACAAAAAGTCGTGCCAGAAATCTTACGAGGTCAGAACTAGAAAGATTTCGCTGTCAACATGAAACCAGTCTGAACTGCTTCCAGTCACATGACTTTGTGGAAGGGTTTTCCCACATTTCGGCACCAATAACGAGACTTTGCTGTGATAAAATACAGACACTAACAGCTTAGATGAATGGTATTATCAAAAATGAATGTACTGCTTCTTAAAAAATGTTTTTCCTCTGAGTTTGTTAAATAAATGCAGCAATAAACAGCAGCAGAATCCATATGAGCATCACCAAATGAGAAAGTGTGCATTTGTGCAAGTGGAAAAACAGCGGCCATAGCTAAATTTTAACAATTATTCTCTCTACTGAATGCTACAGAATGCTTCTTATATTATTGTTCATTCTCTGTGCATACAATACAGGATTTTTGTGGCATAGAGGGCTCTGTTTAGTTCATCTGATAGCAAATTATTTATTATGAAAGAACATCCTGCTCACTTTTCTGTAAAAGTCATGCTAGCAGTCATACTACGTCAGACTTATTTCACTTTTAACGAGCCTGAACTGCATCCAGTTACATTAATTTCTTCTTTTTGTTTAGTAAATGGTGACATATAGATTAGAAAACTGCCACCAGTCAGTAGGTAAGAAGTGTAACAAGACAGAAGCAGCGTTACAAGTCAAACTGGCAGCAAGTATAATTAAGAGATGATGAGTCACAAAAAGTAAATACTTCCAGTAATAAGTGTACTTGGTACAAAAGAATCATTAAGCTTGATTGAAAGATCTCTACCTTTCACACCTTTTTGTTTACTTTCTCATTCACTTTAAAAGTGCAAATTTATTGGGCTACAAAATTAAATCTCAATAAAAAAATGAGACTTTTATTAAGATAAAAAATAGACACTTACAGCTCAGATTAGTGTTTTTTGTCTGCAATTACATAATCTGTTTTTTGTTTACTTAAAGGAGGAGCTGAAGTTGCTTGAAGGAGTTTTTCCTCTGAGTTATTAAATAAATGTAGCATTAAACAGCAGCAGGTTCCATGTCAGTGTCTCCTAAGTTGTGAGTATTTAAGCAAGTGGAAAAACAGTGGCCATAGCTGAATTTTAACAATTATTCTCTACATCGATTGCCTCATATAGGTTCTTCATTTTTGTGCTCATTTTCTGAACATACAGGACAGGACAGGATTTTTCTTACACAGAGACACTTTTAGTTCCTTTTATACTTACTCACTCTGTGTCTTTAATCTGACGTCATCTAAACGTGTTGGATTCGCATCTAAATGAACAACTTGCTCATTTTTCCACAACTGTCTTACCAGCAATCATACTATGTCAGACCTAGTTCACTTTCAGTTCACTAAACTCCACCTAGTTACATTACTACATAGACACGCACAAGTGACTAAGGAAAGACTTTTTCCACATTTCGGTACCAATATTCGGCTAAAATCATCTCAGACCACATAAGACAGTTTGTGCCAAAGCCTTTATCACTCATTTTGCTCTACAATTTAAAATCTACTATCTACTATTTTTTTTTGCAAAGAGGAATTTTCACGTTTTTTTAGACCTGCACTACGTTACATGATTTAGTGGCGACAGAACGTGTCGGCTTCATATCTGCATAAACGTCCTGCTGAGTTTTCTGCAAAAGTTGTACCCGCAATCTTATAGATCTGATGTAATAACATTTAAATGTCACTTTCAGCACGTCACAACTTTGAACTGCACCAAGAGACGCTCATGGATAAACATGCGCAAGTGATTTAGGGAAGAATTTTTACACTTTTCAGCAATAATATGCATCCAAAAACATCGCAGAGAGCAAAACACAGTTTAACTCACAACACATCTTCCTCACTCACTTAACTCTAGAATTTCAAATCTTTTCAGTCATGCCTATTATATTGACGGGAGCAGAAGTTTGTTGCTTCCAGTTGTTTAGGACAATTTCCTCTGAGTCTATTGCAGCAGAATCCATATGAGCATCTCTAAAGCAAGTGGCACAACAGCGCAGTAACTCCACTAAATTCTTAAAATTCCAAATTATCCTTGACATAGAGACATGATCAGGCCGGCTCAAGATAAAGTGGCAAGTGTCCCCCTTTTCCCATATTTGATACTCCAGCTGTCATACACAAAACCTTAGTTAATTTGTTGCTTCCAACTGTTTAGAAATATTACGTTTATTTCATAATAAAGGCAAGCATCACACAGCAGCAGAATCCATATGAGCATCTTTAATTTGTAAGAATTTAACAAAGAATTTACTGGCGCTGTTATGCCACTGATCCAAATGTGCCGAACTCTATTGCTTTCAAATTATCCCTGACATGGAAAACCAATCAGTGCAGTCAGGATCCAACAGCTAGCCACACTGCGACCTTTTATCTCATATCAATTGAGCTGTGTGTTGGTCTGGTCGCTCCAGCAGCTTAGGACTATTTCCTCTGGGTTTAGTTAATAGCGGCAGCAACAGACAGCAGAGATAATTTACCAGCTGAGCAAAGGCAGTAATTTTACGAATTAGTTTTAATTCTAAATGATCCCTGACATGGAGACAGGATGGATCAGAATGTAGCAGCAGACAGGTGAGCTGTCAACAGTCACAGTTTATAAATTACCATTAAATCATTCGTTGTATCTTGATCATCCTCCTAAGCTTATAGTTTCACTGTTTTACCAAAAACAAACTTGACAGTTAGTTATTTGGGCAGTGCTGTAAGCTGTTAATTATTTAAATATAGTCATATTAGCGCATCATTATAATACATGACGCATGACTTGGAGTCGTGAATGACAAATATCTGACAAAAAACATCATATTCAAGTTAAACGAGTTCACATAACACTAAAAAAGCCTACTAGCACTGAGTAAATCACTGTAGCCGTGTTTCCGTTAATGTATTTTGTGTACATTTTGCGTCAGAAAAAGTGAACGGAAAGCAAAATTCAAAATGATCTTTGATTTGATTCTCAGGGACAAGTTAATAAAAATAATCATGACCATTTGTTACTTTGTCATTATTAAGATCATATCAAAGGTACACAAGTACGTAGAGCTGCTCTTATTAAAATTATAAGAGCAGTGATATATTTATAAATTGATAAACATTAAAGCTTAAGCATAGGACTTTTTAAAATACATAATTATATATGAATCAAATGTGCAAAATGTCATACAAAAGTCCTGAAGCCGCGGTAGGCAATTGTGCTGCTCTAAATCCAAACAATAACAAAAGACCTGGTTTGGTGATATTGTCGAGGAGTGAGGGATTATGGGAGATGTTATCGTCACCATCGTCACAAATGAAAATCTGTAATAGGACTCACACAAATCATGATCACTGATGAGGTATTAAAGTTTTGTTCAGACTGTGATGAATCAAACCCATCAGGAGGCGCCTGTCTGTGCTCAAAATAATCCCAGTGAAATAATCATGATTCATTAAGACTGCTTGGTTTTGTTTACCGCGTTTCTCCAGCTACATCAGGTACATCCATCCATCCATTCTCACACAATGTCAATTTGGTCGACCCTGGACAGGTCGACATCAAGTACAGTGGACCAAAATAAAATCCACCATTACTCTGAATACATTTATGGATGTCTTTGGAAATATTTGGAATAAGTCAACAATAAAATGTACACCATGTAAAATGAACGTTTTGTCGACAATCTGTAACTATATTTTTAAACCATTTCTTGTTATTTTACAGGTTTCCCCTTTCTTGTTAAAGAACACACAGTAATGTCTACATCAAAAATCAGGAAAAATACATTGTTTTACAGATATTTGCAGTTATTTCAAAGAAAAAATCAGTACTTTAAAGACTGAAAATGGTAAATGAATTGCTAAACTGTTATTTAACATATTTTCTCAGTTTTCTCCTCATGAATATCTAGTAAAATCATAGAAAAACGCATTCATTTTCATTTGATCAAAAATGTGTATTTTTACATACATAATATTAATTTGGCATTGTACAGTGTGTGACTATAATATTACCCTTCTATGCTGTATGTAAATCTGCTAAAAAAAATAACATTGTTTTACAGACATTTGACATTATTTCTATCTTTTGTTGAATGCAAAGTTGCAGTATTTTTATTGTACTTAAATCATTTTACAGATTTTTTCCCATTTATCTTAAATTACGCTTAATATTTAGTAAAATCACAAACAAAAGTACTATCTTTTATGTTTTGCCTTTTTCAAATTGGCCAAAACTGTGCATGATGTCCATATCAAAAATATGAAAATATTTTATACTATGCTGTATTTTTAAAAATATATTATTTTACAGATATTAGCCAATTTTTACACAATTTTTTTTTTCAGTTTTTGAATACAAAGTTATATTATTTTATTAACATCAACAAAATAAAAATATTTTACAGATGTTTGCTATTATTTGAAATAAAAATTATATACATTAAGGATTCATAAATGGTAAATATTTCATTCTTATTAAACAGTTATTTTACATATTTTCCCAGTTTTCTTTAATTAGAGATAATAGCTAGTAAATCACATGAAAAAAGTATTGTTTAAATGATTTGCTGTTATTTTCACCATTTATTGCAGTTTTTTGAACTATTGCACAATTTTTCAACATTTTTCATGGCACCCTCGCTGCCAGCTTTTCATTTTTTACAGTGTATTTATCATTTCAAATAATGTTCCTTTCAGGTTTAAAGGTAACTAAGACATAACTGCACATTTTGTTTTGCTTTTTATGGTGTCCTTTTCTAGTGTAGCACATCAGTTCAGTTGTTTTTACATGCTTTAGTGCAAAAACGTTGCACATTGAAAGCTTCCAGTTACTGCAGTTGTTTACACTCAGACATGATGCAAACACAGACGCTTACAGGGTGTTCAGTCACACTCATTGAGCAATTGAACAGGTTTTCTGTTCCCAGGGGTTCAGTGAACTGTTCCTCCTCCTCTCTTTCTCTTCTCAGGTTAGTCATGTATTTTCACAGCTCCTCGGCGATGGGCTGGTCCTCCTCCCAGGATCCCCGGCTCTCAGGAGGAGTCAACGCTCTTCCTCTGGCTCTGCGCCAGTTTCACTCTTGCTGGGTTTCACTGTTGTCAAACGCTGGCATCGAGTCCTGGGAATCAGCAGGTGCACAGACAGGTCCGCCTGGCCGGGACGAAGTAGTCGGTTGGCTCAGAGCTGCTGATCCTCCAGCGTCCAGAGTGGCAGTTTCAGCAGTTATGCTTTCAGGAAAACTTGGCACCACTTTGCAGTTACACACAAACATGATATCTGTCTGTTGTTTTCTTACTGTTGTGTTTCACCCTTTATGGTCTGATTGTGACAGATGTGTGTGGCTTTATGACTGTGTTAAAGGTAGAAAGACCTTTATATTTTAACCAAAACATTTGAATCACTCTGCTAGCCACTATTTCCCTATATTTTCTATGTAAATTACATGTAGACTGTTATAATCATATAAAATTGTGAAAATCTGACAGCAAGCATGACTTAAAGAACACGAAAAATAACTGCAAAATACATGTAAAACAATAACATTTCAGCTGATTTTTAAAATGATGATCTGATTATCAGGGCTGCACAGCGGCATAGTGGTTAGCACTTTTGCCTTGCAGCAAGAAGATCCCCGGTTCAAATCCTGTGCTGGGCCTGGGATCTTTCTCATGGAGTTTGCATGTTCTCCCTGTGCATGTGTGGGTTTTCTCCGGGTACTCCGGCTTCCTCCCACAGTCCAAAAATATGCTGAGGTTAATTGATAACTCTAAATTGTCCATAGGTGTGAATGTGAGTGCGATTGTTTGTCTGTATATGTAGCCCTGTGACAGACTGGTGACCTGTCCAGGGTGTCCCCTGCCTTCACCCGAGTCAGCTGGGATAGACTCCAGCACCCTCCGCAACCCTAGTGAGGATAAAGCGGTGGAGAGAATGAATGGATGGATGATCTGATTATTTTGAACAGTCAACAAATGTGTATTTGTCATCAATATAATTTGTATTTTTTGTGTAAAACAGTATGATTCACAGATTACAGTCACAGATAGTAATAGAATGATTTACAATTGATGCTTTTAATCCTATTTTCTTCCATATATTGACCACAAAATTAGTAGATTGTTGCTGATTTCAATTTTTTTTTAAACTTTGTTTACAATTAGCACGTAAATGAATACTTTTTCGTGTGATTTTACTAGATTTTATATATATATATATATATATATATATATATATATATATACACACACATTTTTGTTTCAAAAAACTGTAAATATCCATAAAATAATGATATTTTTAAAAGATTTATAATAATAATAATAATAATATTTTTCTGGGATTTTACCCGATATTTTTGTAGTTTAAAAAAGGGAACATGTATAAAATACCAATAAAAATGATTAGCCGTTTTTCAATCGTTAATGTACTTTTTTTTAAAAAAATCAAACAACAGCAAATATCTGTGAAACTATGATATTTTAGTAATTTAAATGCAGCTGTTTTATAGTGAACATGTAATGCATGCATTGAATACTACTTTCTGTGATTTTACCAAATATTATTAGTAATTTAACAAAATAATTGTTGATATAGTTTTTCTTTCAGATGACAAATATCTGTAAAATAACGTACATTTTTTGCTGATTTATGTTAAGTGTAAGTTTCAGGTTGAACTGATTTTTGATGTGGGTTTTTTGCCCTGTTTTTTAGAGTTAACATATAAATTAATGTTTTTTCCTGTTATTTTACCTGTTACTATGTGCCATTTTGCGAAACAAGGGACACCAGCAAATCATTTAAACGTGACAGTAACAACATTGCTTTTTTTTTTTTTACAGTGCAGCGCTCATTTGCATAGCAAACAACAAGCTGTCAGTCACACTTGCTGTGTAAGTCTATGGATGAAAAGAAAAAAAACTCTCCTTATTTCTGTCAAAACATAAACTGCCAGTTTCGATGTTAAGTGGAGCCAGTGAAAATCGTCCCAGTTCCCGACCGTGGGTTTGCCTGCAGGCAACAACGATTATTTCTGTCCCACAGTCAACACTCTGGATCTGCAGCGTTTGTCATTCATGCAGCTACACATGCAGGCTGATATGCAAACACTTAAAAAAACACTGTTTTAATCAGAGGCAGGGGCTCCTTCTGCACAAGTTAGAGCTGTTTCCAAAAGCTGGAGTCATTCAGCTCATTGTCTTTCTGCTCTGTGAGGTCAGTTTAAAGCTGTTGAATGACTTCAGAGTGACCACACATGATCAAAGCTGTGCAGCTCTGGAGGTGAGATGATTAGCACTATACAGGCCTCATCTCCAGGCTCATTATGCTGCCGATGGCCAGAACATTATCAGGCTCTGAAGCTGAGAAAAGGAGAGAAACGAGCTGCTCTGTTTGCAATGTGTCTATAATATGAGGCTGTTTTTATTCACAAACATACAGCGACTTTTGTTTAACTTTATTAGCAGGCAGCAGACACTAAAACCAGCTACTGCAGCACTTTGTATTCTGAGAAGTTCATGTTTAAAGTTAAAGTTAAGCATCAGTGCTGACAGATATTTTGATCTTTATCATGATCACTGTAAATAATGTATTTGAGCTGTAACTGAAGCAAAGTGTTTTGAGTTGATCTCGTTTATCTTCCTGCTTTGATGAAGCAGGTTTACTTGTATGATTCTATGCTAAAGTTACATTTTTTGTCTTAAAACTGAGAATCAGCACAATTCCAGCAAAAGTGCAAAAATTAGCTCCACTGCTCCTTTTTAGCATTGCGCATCTGATGTTACTATTACATTTTGGTAAAATAAAAACATAAATTGATAAAACTACAAACTTCAAGATCGCTTTCCTTTTACAAGATGTAGTACAGATTAATATAGAATTTTAAGTTCTTTCATCAAACGTCATGTTTTTGTGTTTGTTTCATAATATATGTTGCGTTTCTTATGGAAAACTTTCCAAAAATTTGTGCATTCCTGCCTTTTATAATTGCTTATAATGCAAATTGAGGTGATATTTCTTCTAGAAGCCTGAAAGTTTATTTTTTTAGTCTTGTCTGCACAAATTGCTTTTGTTGTTATGTGTCTGCTGCTTTGCATTATTGTACAAACTAAAAGAAATAAAAGCAAAGAAAATGTTACAGGCTGTCTTTGTTGAGTTTAGAAGAAAAATGCTGAAAAGTAAGCAGCAGAGAAAATTAAACTTTCATTTCTTATTGGTATAATGTTTTAGAAATGAACGTAGTAATCAAGTGGTGGGGGCATTCATGAGCAATTTGGTCGATTATGACATGTTTGAAATAATTACTATGTCTTTATTTAGGTTGCATACAAGCTATTAAATGTTTGGTCTAGCAGTGTTTCTGTTAAAGCAGAAAAAAGATCTGTAGAGTTCAAATTCACACGTCTCTTCTTCAAAGTCATGTCACCGCAGTATTTGAACAATGATTTTCCTGATTTCCCTCTTCTTCAATTTTTGCTCTTTGTGCATACAATACAGGATTTTTCTCAAGTATAATTGCTGTTTTTCTTCATCAAATGATCAGAAACAACAAAAAAATGCGTTGATTTCTGCCAAATGATGTAAAACAGCTTCATTGTCTTTACTGTATTTTCACCACCGACGCTTATTTGGATGTGTAGTCACACCTCAACCAGGAAAAAGCTGCATTATAATTTTTTGCTGCCGTTTATTGTGAAACCATCAGTCCTCTGTGTGTCCACACTCGTTTCTCTGATGTAATCTGACGAAAGTCTGACTGATGGTTTACTCACTGAAAGTGTCCCCCCAGGGCACATCTGAGGAGCTTTTCTCCTGAAATTCACAGCCAGCGACATCATTTACCCAGAACAGAAAGTATGAGCCACCTTCACACCTTCTTTCTGATTGAAATTAAGAAGTGTGAGTGGTGGTTTTCTGTTGATGGCGGCTGAGTGACGCAGCTATATTCGTCATTATGAGGGCTGAGATACACATCATTGGTTGTGGATTAAAAGAGCCAAAAAAATGGGAAAAGACAGAATTCATTTGCAGGACAAAAAAGGAGGGGGGGGGGGGGGGGGGGGGCGGTAATTTGGCTCCTGACTAAAACAGGAGCACTTCCAAAAGAAAAGTTGCAGAAAATCACAATGCATTGGACAACAATGTCATTAGCATGATTTCTCTGGTAAAATGCAAAGTAAAACCCGATGCTGTATAGGTGAGACACGATGTATTGTAGTCGTATTTATATAGTTTTTTAGTTTTACATCATGTAACAGTTTCTCTTTACAGCCCTTTTAATGCTACAACAACCGTTTTTGTTTCTTAAAGCTCTGTAAGTGCCATAACATGATTTAAAACTGGTCTTCTCTGTCACTCAAAATGTGCAAAAACAGACATATAGCACTGTTAATCTGTATAAATTTAAGTATAATTCTCCATGAGTCCTACATTTGGGAACATTATCTGCATTTGCACATGGGAAAGGTTTAGATATTATACCTTTGTTCTTATCCTCTTTCTGCTTTTATATTTCATGTCTTGCTTTCAACTACAATTCATTTGCTTCTAAAGTTGAGAACAAAAGATTCCATAAACTTGTAGAAACCATGTATATCATGACAATCTTGAGTTTCCAAGGGCTCGTATAACTTGGATTGGAATCACTGAAATACATTAATCTTTGTTACTATAAATAATCAGGAATTTTGTTTTTTAAAATAGATGCATTAAAGGTCTTATGTAACTATGACAAAATCTGTCGGGTCAAAAATATAAATACAGTGAAGTTGTGTTAATCAGATGTTCTTAGTGAACTCTGCACTTCTCATGAGTGATTACAATTGACCACAGTGGGCCAATTTAAATACAACCATTTGATCCACTCATTAGACTCAGCCACAAACACACTACAGTGGTAACACCTCAGGAGCTCAGCAAAGATTTGAGAAAGCAAATCATTAACTTGAAGAAATCGAGGAAGTCACTTGCAGCCCCTTCAAAGCAGCTGAAGATCCTTCAATCATCTGTGCAGTTTGATGTTTCAACAAGACAATGGGCCCAAACACACATCAAAAGTGGTAAAGAAATGATGAAATCAACTGGTCTTCCCAAAGCCCTGACTTAAATCCAATCAATAGCCTGGGGACTGTGATGAGGAACCAAGTCTGAGTCAGAAAGATAACAAATTTAGTTGAACAGCACCAATTCTTTCCAGAGGAGTCAAAGATAAACCAGAAGCTTGTGGACGGAAACCAAAACACCTGAACTGGGGTGAAAATGGACAAAAGACATTTAACCAAATATTAGAAATGCTGTATGTATTTTTGAATGTTTCGAATTGGTCTGATTTAAACTGCCTAAGATGAGTCAGCAGCTGTAGTCAACTATAATCACTCACAAGAAGTTAAGAGGCCATGAAACCAGGAAAATTTGATAAACACATAAAATCCAACTGCAAAGATGATTTTGGGATCTTTATCTGCTTTCGAATGACTCCAAGTGAATTTCTGACTTGCTCAAATCAATGATTTGCTTTCTTCAGATCTTTGCTGAGCTCCTCAGTGTTTGTGGCTGAGTCTGAGTGGATCACATGTGTTCAATTTTTTAAAAAATCTCAGGAGTCAGCAACTGTAGCCAATCGTAATTCTCATAAGAAGTTAAGAGGTCATGAAAGTAGTAAGTAAATGTGATTAACAACACTTTCCACATCATCTAAACTGATATTTCAAGTTGCCGTATGTGTACTTTTGAACCAAAATGCATGATTGCTTTTTTGTGTTTCAGCGATTCTATCAGAGAAAACTCAGGGTTATAGCAGTCACTGGAAACTCAAGACTGACTTGATGAACATGAAACTTTTGTTCCCAACCGTAGCTGCCGTAACGTGTGAATTTCCTCAGTGTAGGGTCGATAAAAGTTGATCTTATCTTAGTGTTCTGATCTTGCCAGTTTTGGTTTATGCTGTGATATTGTCGGCTCCAGTGAACAAAAACTAAAC
Source organism: Acanthochromis polyacanthus (assembly GCF_021347895.1). Taxonomy (NCBI): domain Eukaryota; kingdom Metazoa; phylum Chordata; class Actinopteri; family Pomacentridae; genus Acanthochromis; species Acanthochromis polyacanthus. The sequence continues at coordinate 7,723,765 of NC_067128.1, forward strand.
TGTGGCTTTACTGTGTGACTGTTTTTGATGCCTATTTATAAAAAGTGACAGTTAACCAGAGTGTGGGGAAGTGTCGGCTGTGATTGGATGTGAGTCTGCTCTACTTTGGGTGTGTCCACGTCTGGGAATCAAGGGGGTGAGGTGTTCTCACAGCGGTGGCGATGGGGGAGGAAGAGGAGGAGGAGGAAGGCTGGGAGTGTTGTGACATCCACACAAATCAACACAGCCCTCAACACAAGCCTCGCTGTCTTACATGTGTGGAGACACACACATGAACGCTTACAGGCGACACACATGTGCAGTGAAGGGAAATGTGATGATGCAGGTAAATAAGCAGAACCTCAGTGAGGCCTGCAGGTCAGTGACAGCAGATATCATTTGTTTCATGTAGTTTCTGACAGAGCGGTGAACTGTGTCTGGACTTGTTCAGCAGAGAGCGACTGACTGTTGTCCAATTACTCATAGAGGAATAAATCGGCTTACTCAGCCTGCTTGTGTCGCCACCATCGCAGGAGTGTGCAGACGTGGTTGGGACAGAAACTGAGATATGAATCAGGGTCTCAGTGTTGCATCAGTAGAATGTTTTCCAGTCTTTATGCTTCAAATTAAGCAACCTAGCTGATTCCTGTCACTTAAAATTCACCTTCCAGCTCAAATCACAAGTTGTTAAGAACTTAAGCTCACATTATGTCCACTTTAATCTACTTCCTGTTGATTTATTTTTGTGTTTCTATGCTTGACATGTTGTACAGTTTGGCTTTGGGTGTTTAAAAAGACCACAACAAATACAAGTTATTTTAACTTTAGGAAAGAAACAGTAAGATATGAGATGTATGGACTTGTAATGGGTGGGAATTAATAACCTAAACTTTGGTAAGTAGGTAGGTAAACATTTTTTGTCTTTTCCTTAACCATAAATGTCACTCTTACGGTAAATGTATTAGTATACTGGTAGTAGTAAAGCATTTTTAGTTATTGTGCAATAACATACGTATAACTCGATTACTATTTATCACACTGTTAACTTATATTTTATTTTCAAATTTTTCCTGGTTTCTTTCCTTATCTGTGACAGTAAACTGAGTATCTTTGAGCTATGGACAAAATGTGATATTTCAGGATGTTTTCTTTGGCTTTGGCAACACTGACTGACATTTTTCACAGTTACTGACATTTTATAGTCCAAACAAGTAGTCAAATAATGAAGAAAATACTTGACAGGTTAATCAACAATATAAATAAGCATTATTTGCAGACCTAGCTGGTAGTAAAGAGGCAAAAAAAGCACAAAATTTGGTGGTACTAGGAGTATAAAGAAGCCAAAATGAAAATGTACGAAAAAGAAAGAGTAAAAATAATATGGAATGTAATGACAGGAGGCATTCATGTGTTTTTGCTGCCTTTTTCCTACATTAAATTATTCAAATGAAGAACAGAGTGCAGGGTTGCAGCTTTGCAGAAGATAATGTGGCAACATTATGCAAACGCTGCCAATTGATTCCATGTCAACACTGAAGCGGTGACGCAGAGCAGCCTGTTGACAGCAACCTCAAGAAAACAAACCGAGGTTCGAGATATAGATTATCACTGACAGAGAAACCACAACGACTTTCTTCAGCTGGATCGACCCTGCACATGGAAGCGCCGATAGCAGAGGTCTTTAAATAGAGGCTTCCACTCTTTATGGTGTTCTGCAGATGTGTCATGTGTCGGTGATGTAACACAAACTTGCCGTGGGGCTTCCCAAGTACCCCGAGACAGCCTGCAGGACCAACACTGTTAATTACTTTCCAGAGAACAAGGCCTCCATTGAGGACAACCAATGAACATCTAAGATAATAGTCTTCATCAAAGTATAAGTCACTGTCATGGTAAATTAAAAATGGTTTTGTAACCTGTCCTGCCCTCGATCCAGATGTGTAAATTTGCAGTTTCAAACAACTTTCAAACATGTTTAAAAGAAAACAAATTGCTCTACATTTGATGGGATATTTTCATACTGCACAGACCCGTGAAGAGGATCCTTTTTATTGAAAATTTACTCCAAAATGTGTTCACATCCAAACAAAAATATTTAAGGTGCAAGACAAGAAGCATAACTAGATGTCAGAAAAAGGTCTGCTCACTTTCAGGCTCCAAACGAATTTTGTTCTCATCATAAAGCACTGTCTTTGACCTAAAAGATCCTAAAATTCACCAAGCATTGGACTTTTCACCCACTGAAGCCACTCTGATCCATGTTCATTCTAAAATACATAACATCTGCTACATATGTATCAAGTGTCCCCACTGCTCTGGAGTTTTAGGATCCTAAAATGGAGACTTTTATAAATGCTGCTGATCCAGCTTCAGTTTGAAACCTCCAAAGTCTAGATTAGTCTGGTACGTCATGATGCAGATGATGATTTCTGATCGTGCCTTGCTCTTATCTTGTTACTATTTCCCATCGGCCTTGCTTTCCTCTGGTTGATTCAGCATAGATGATGAGCTTTTTGTCTCTGCAGCAGCTATTACAAATTTGAAAAAAATCTCCATTTTTTTCTCCATTGCTTCCATAGTATTTAGACCTGGATTTAACCTAATAATAAGAGGAGCTGGGTTTTAAACTGTCATGAAGCATGTTTTACATAACTGAGGTCCATCAATTGGAAACCCTCATCTTCTTGCAGAAGTTGTTTGGCTTTCTCAGGCCTGAGGAGGATCTTTGACATGTGTATGTGTAGATGTTTGTCCTCCAGGTTATAGTAATACTAAGTGCTTTAGAAGACAACTGGTTCTTAAAGATGTTCCACTTTCATCCAAAAGACTTCTTCAGATCTGTAAAAACTTCCAGTGATGCATTTTACATGTTACCTCTGAGGACAATACCTTAAAAGGAGATTTATATTACTTATTTGGAGTCTAAATTGTCTGTTTTACATAAGTTGGTGATGATAAAAATAAGGGCAATCGAAGATCCACCGCTTATTTGATCTTTTTCAGACCTAAGATTGTTGCTTCATCAGTCTGTTCGTATTCTGTCACACAGATGTTGGTCACTACCGGGCTTTGCAAAAGTTCTGTTACACTCGGTTTCATGATCTTTAGAGACGTTTACATGTTGGCATGAAAAATTCCATTAAACAAACTGAAAGTTCTCCCTTATGGGCAGGTGTCATTAATACAAATTTGTTCTCCGATGAAGTCGTATCAAGATGGAAGTCAAAAGAGTTGAGATATCTGCTCTTCTTCGTGCTGCCCACAACAAGTCTGACATAGCCAAACAGCAGACCTGAAAGATCTTCACCATTCTTGAGCGGTATTACATTAATGTTCTTCATAGCCTCTTTTTGAGAAACCCACCACACTTATGAAGAGACATACTGTATGATACTGATGGTACCGTCTTCAAATGGGTCAAGTCTTGATTGGAAAACAGGAGCTTTTCTGTTCAATATTATTATTCTACTGCAGTCCCAATTACTTATGGTGTCCCTCAAGGTTCCATTTTAGGCTCAGTCTTGTTTTTATTGTAAATGCTGCCATTGAGATCAATTTTTAAGAAAAATCTAATTAATTTGAATTGTTTTGCTGACGATATACAAGCCTAACTTTGACTTTCTCAGTTGTGATTATGAAGGTCATCTACTTGATCTTCAACAGCTCCGTTAAAGTTGACAAACAGATCTGCACAGAGGCCAAAACTAGCTTTCTACGTCTTGCCATGTTGAATGCTGGTCTCTGACTCAAAAAAGTTATTCATGCCTTTATCGTCATAAGATTAGATTTTTGCAATTGTTTCTATGTGGGCGCCCATAGTTACTGCAAAATGTGGGCAGCCGATAAAATAATCTCTTCCCACTGGTTTCATATCAGATTGGATTGATTTTAAGATTTTATTGTTTGTTTTTCAGGTTTTAAATGGGTTGGCGCCACTTTATCAAGACTCTTACATCTTAATACTCCAGTTAGAGAACCAAGAAACTAGATATTTGTTTTGATTGTTTCAAGATCTAGACCAAAAACAAAGTGAAAGTGGTTCCATCTGATCTCTGGAAGAGTTTAGCTTTTCTTGAAAGAACTGCTGAGGCTTCAGAAGCTTTTATATCGCTGCTGGAGACTTTTCTTGTCGGCTTTCCATCCAAGTGGAGTTTGACCGTCCTGATTTCATCGTTTATTTACTGCATTACATTGGTTGCCATTTGTAATTGTACAGCATTTTGGTTCAAGTCCTGTTTGCTAAATAAATCTGATTTGACTTTGATGTAACTTTTAGTTTTCATTATCTTACTGTCTTCTTTAATTCACATTTCTCTTGTGTTTTATTATATTCTGATGTGCTATTTTAACTGTACAACTGTTGGTTTATAAATAAATCTGATTTGATTTGTGACTTTTTACTCTTTTTATTTTTTCTCTTCTTTTATTCACATTTGTCTCTTAATGTTTGTGTTTTATTGTGTTGCATCTGTTATATTTTATTATTTCATTGTTTTTTTATTCAGATTTGTCGTTTAGTCACTGTGTTTTAATTTGCTTTTTTTGTAGTTGTACACAACTTTGGCTTAACTCCAGCTTTATAAATTAATCTGGCTTGATTGTGGTGGTGTAACTTTTTACTTTTCTTTCTTTTTTCTCTTGTTTTAATCACATTTATCTTCTAATCTTTATGCCCTAATATTAACCGTATAGCACTTTGGTTCAAATCTTGTTGTTTTAAAATGTGCTTTACAAAAAAATCTGAATTTAAAAGACCCTTGTTAATGTACATATCAACAAGAAAGTCAGTTTTAAAGAATCCAGGCTCCAGCTCAGTAATCCCATCTTTCATCTTCACTTCTATTCTCGTCTTTGCTTGCTGATCCTGTCTATTGTCTCTTACGTGTGATGTCATTTCGCATGCCGTTGCCATGTGGTCACCATGAGGGTATTTCTCAACCAATGACGTCGCAGCTTCATAATTCACATGTATGCAACAACTGATTAGAGAGGGCAGCCATGCTTGTCCCTGACACAAATATCTGCTTGTTATTATCAGGCAAGAAGGAAAAGAAGCCTGTCATTACCGCAGAGGACTTGTTTGCTTTTAAAGTGTCGACATGCTTCACATTTACAATCAACACAGACGTTAAAATGAGAGTCACCAGCATCATCAAGATCATACAAATTGATGTGTAGGCATCTTCTTCTGCCAGTTGTATGATTTAAAAAAGATTAGTCATGACTACGAGACCCTCCTCTGAAGTAACATGCTTTATTATTGCAGTAAATTTTATTGTAACTCCAACAGCTTCGACTGAATCACAGCTACAGACAGTTTGAAACCACTGAACAAACTCAACACATTTTCACATTCTCAGGCAACGAATCGGATAAATTTGCACATTCCTACTTTCTTTTTGGGACTCATAATCCCTTCATTACGCTTGCTGCTAATTTGACTTGTAACAATTTTTAGATCCATTTGTCTCTGTTTACTGTTTATGTACTTTATTGCTTGTTTTATGCTGTTATCCCTTTTTAAAAATGTACTTATTGATGTAACTTCTCATTATTATGATTGTTGTTTATTTTTATTGTCTATTCCACAAAAAGATTTTCAAACTTTATTTATTTTATTGTTTATTTCACTCTCTTTTTTTAACATTTATTTAATATAATTAATAATTATTGTTATTATCATTATTATTATTATTGTCATCATCATCATCACTTTTATCATCATTATTATTATTGTCATTTGTGTCTCTTACCAGTCTATTTATTTTTTCAACATTGTTTTATTGTTTTTAATTCTCTTGCCCTTCTTTATTTACACATTATTATTATTATCAATAGTAGTAGTAGTAGTAGTAGTAGTAGTAGTGTCCTTGTGTTTATGGTTTTACTCTCTAGTGTAGTTTTATTCTGCTTTCTCTGACTTAGATGTGGCATTTCATTAATTTAGCTGGTCTTGTACTGATTTAATTTGAAAATCTTTTCCTGTGTTTAACTCTTTTCATCTTCTGTTTGGACTGATGGGCCTTCTGTTCAATGGTCTTCATGAGTTTCCTCTTGTTATGTTAAAGTTGTTAACCTAAAGTCTGTTTTTTAAATGTGCTGTATAAAGAAGTTTTTGTTATTAATCGGCAATAAAACGTTTCTGATTTTTGATGCAGCAACCGAGAGACACCATCAAACAGCGATTTCCACACCAATAACAGAATCCAGTGTATTTGAATATGGCAGTTTAAGCCAGCTTGAACAATGGCTCAGCTCAACAGAATAAACGGATGTGTTTGCGGCAGCTCTCGGTTCCCCCTGACAGACCAGTCGAGCAGCTTCTTGCCTCTCTTATCTGCTGCCAGCTGGTCGGACGAGAAGTTCGTCTCGGTTACCTCACATCCACCAGGTGACTCTGCTCAAGGCGTGGCTTGAGAACACTCATTTGTCTCATTGTGCTTTTCAAAAAAATATAAATGAAAAAGTCATTTGCATTTCAACCGACTGGCAGATTAGGAAATCAGAAGGAGGGAGCTTAGCTCTCACAAAAGGAACAAACCAGTGTTATTAAAAGTTAAAGAGCAGCAGCAGCAGGTTGAGGTGATAAAAGCTTCAGGTAAATGCAGTTACTGACAGAAGAAGGGCAATGCTGGACTTTCCCAGCTAGGAAGAAACTTCTCTGATAAAATTAAAGGCAAAGGCAAAGGCAAATTTATTTATATCGCACATTTCAACAACGAGGTGATTCAAAGTGCTTTACAAAGACATTAAGACAGAAGATGACAACAATTATTAAAAGAAAAACGAGAGAAAACATTTATGAAATCATTAAAAAAAGAACACTTTTTGAAGGTAGTCACCTTTGACAACTAACATTTCAAAAAGAACAAAACATACATAATACTACCACTGGAATGACTACTAATACTTGTATCCCGCTTTAAAGTACTGAAAAGCAAAAAAAAATTTTGACATTACCAATGCCATTTTGAGTAAGAATATCTCAGTAACTACAAATATAACCCAGCTGCTTTTTTGTACAGTGACAGAAGACAGATGGAACTGTCTTGTAGAAAAATTTGGGGTCTCTGGTACCTGTCCCACACTGAGATTTTTGCCACCAAAAATAGCCAATTTAAAATCTTGTCCAACTTTGGGAGCTCATATTTTCCAAACTGAGGTACCTAGAAAGCTCCAGTTTGCTAAGTTATCACACAAGTTTGTGTAGAATGGAACCCAGGGGGTGTTAGAACACTCCTGTGCAGTATTTCTACTACTTTTAAGGTCCCAAATCCCACTCGTGAGTAGGTATCTCTTAATTTTTAGGAAGCCCCCATGGCCTGCAGAGTGTAGGGAAACACCTGGGGATGTTTGTGGGGCACTAGCTACATGCAGAGGCCTTGTTTACCAACTCACAGCTTTCTGGTATGTCTAGAGGCTGAGAAATAACCACTTAAAGATGCAAAAAACGCTGGCAAGGTTTTTTATAGCCCAAATTCTGAAAATTTCAGACCCCCACAACTCAGAAACTATTTGAGCTACAGGCCTACAATTTTGCATAGAAAGTACTTTTGTAACTATCTAATGGCATGCAAATTTAGGACTAATTTGAAAATGGTGCAGCAACCACCATCTGGTGAAACCTCATGGAATGACCCATATATATGTATACATTTTAAACTGATGTTTGTTGTGAATTGTTTAATGTTTTGTAAGACTTTAAACATATTAAGAATTGAAAAATAGAAAGAAAAAAGTAATTTACAGATTTATTCTCTTGTTTGATAAATTACAAACAATATATAGTGAAATCTATAAATTAAAAAAAACAAACAAAAGAAATCAACAAAAAACCCCAAACAAAAAGCAATAGATGAAGCTGGAAACAACATTCATATCAATAATCTGTATTTTAATAAATTCTAAATATGTTTTCCTTTAACTGAGAGAAAAAAATATGTAAATCAATGATTGAAAATACTGTTCAAATTAATTTAAAATTTAAACAGTTTTCTCTATTCGGTTAAAATTATTGATAAAATCTGGTAAAATCACACAAAAAATTATTCATTTACAGGCTGAAACTGTGGATTTTTATAACTGGTGACCCTCCTCCACCCGCTAAAAAAGCTAACATATTTTTCTAAACTCATTACATTTTTTTTTGCCAATCTTGCTGCCAGATTTTCATAGTTTTTGTGGAGTATTTTCACAGATTTTTTAAATAACGAAGTTAAAGCTTAACTAGACACCGCTGCTACATTCAGAGCATGTTTTGAGGATGCTGTCATCGTGTTACATGGCGACAAAAGAACGTTCCCAAACCAACATTCCAAAAAAATGTTGTCAGGATGTTATCGAGGCCTCAGATGACAGAGCGTTATTATAAAATTTTCCTTCAATTTATTGTGTGATGTAACTTTTTTAAAATGTTGGTTCATAATCGTCATCACTAAACATTTTTAGAATGTCTTTGGAGAATGTTACCCCACATATGGAGGAACTTTCTGAAAACTTAATTTAAAAAAAAACCTTCCCACGAAATCATTACTAGATTTTTCCCAAACTTTATCTGAATGTTTAGCTGGGAAAGTCAGCAACTACAAATTAATACATTCCAAACAATATCTAGGACTTCTAAATTATTTTAAATAACAGAAAATATAATGACCTTAAACTACCAACTAACAAATATTTTCATCGTCGATTAAGCTGTTGATTATATTCTTCATTAACTCATTAGTTGTTCGGTTGATAAACTTTCAGAAAATGGTGAAAAATGTTGATCAGTGTTTCTCACAGTTAAAGATGACGATGTTTTATCTTCAAGATCAAATGTACTCTCAAATTTACTGTTAAATTTGAACAGAATTCCATCCATTCCAATGCCATCATCTCAAATGAATATTTCATTGCTTTTTGGCCATTTATTCAGAAAATACTGCAATGCTAGCAACTTGTGCTAATAACTGCAGTTCATCAAATGTCCACTTGAGGCTCCAAGAGTGAATCAATCCCCATAGACTCCCATGTTAAAATGTCCAACTTTATAGCAGAAATAACCATGTTTACAGCCTTGTGCAAAAGCAGCTTTAGTCTCTATAGCTAATTTCCTTGTTTGTGACAACAGTATAGGGAGTTAATTTTTATACAGCTAACCCATTCAAATTGTATTTACAATTAAAATTGTACATCATTAAGGATGAAGCTGCTTTCAGACAGGTGGCTTTATAGCAGTTTGTTTATATGGCCTCAGGTCTGATCACACTCCACCTTTTTGCTCATTTTTCAATGAGCTAGGACTCATGCACTGTCAAGATGGATGCAACAACAACAACAACAAAAACAGACTGAGCTTCAAAGCTGCTCTGCAGGAAACCTCTGGGTTACATTTAAACATCTTTATATACAGTCTATGATGGGAACATTCACAGATTTATTTAAAGTCAAGGGACAGCGAATTTGTTTGTATGTATCACAGAAAAAATAGTCATTAGAGTCACTATAATAACTAGATGACCACATGGTGAATCATCATGTACAGTTCCCCAAATTCCAAAAGAGCATATCTCAGAAAACTTACACACAGGCCCGGAGTGGGACTCATTTTCAGCCCTGGACTTTCATGCCTTAAACCGGACCACTTTAGATCACGATCTATTACTATTAAAATCATGTAATTCTAGCCTTGTCTTGAAATTCACCTATCCATCCATCTTCTATACACTGCTTTATCCTCACTAGGGTCGTGGGGGGGTTGGAGCCTATCCCAGCTGACTTGGGCGAAGGTAGGGGACACCCTGGACAGGTCGCCAGGGCTCCATATACAGACAACAGCCAAGATAAAGACACAACTCAGCTGCATGAAATCCGCTAATCACTGCACATGTTAGCACCATGTGCTAACTGTGGCAAAAGAACCACATTTACCCAGGCGTGAACTAACCGTGACGTCACCCGTTGGTTTCAACGCCGAGAAAATGAAGCCCGGATTTTGCTACTTCCTGGTCGCCGTTTTGGATTTTTTGGAGCCAGTGACGTAAAAAGCGTCAAACAGACTGGACTGGAGAGCAACTAGGGGCAGGATTGGCTGAGGACTGTCTTATCCTGCCCACATTTTACCGCAGAGGCTTCTGTTGCTGTCTATCAAGTATAGCCACGCCCCCTGGCTCCGACAAATTGAACGATTTATTTAAAATTCAGTATTGATTTATTTTAAGATCGGCCACCTGATCTCTCATTCTGACCATGAAAACTAACAAGAAAAAATCCTGAGCTGTAGAAAATCAGTCTATCAAATTTTATTTTTTCCAAAAATGAATTGGGGTCTATGGAGAAAAAGCTTTTTGGAGCCAACCCTAGCGGACGGAGTGATATTGCAAGTTTTTGACACTTCCGGGTGGGCTTCAATTCTGGAGCCAGATGCTACGTTCACTTTATATGCAGTCTATGCATTTACCAAGACAACTATCCAGTACAAAGCCCTAAAATTCACCAAGAAACACATTAAAAAGGATTTTACTGCTGGAAGCTGCAAGCCAACACCTACAAAACAAACTAAAGCATTGGAGCCAAACCCGGTTCAGTGAAGAGAAGCAGAGGAAATGTTTCACTGCAGACATAAAGCAGGAAGACACTGAGCTGCTCAGGTGTTCCTGATAACACCAAGCAGCCAACTGGACAGCCAATAGGAACACAGCTTACTGGAAGTCCAGAGGGCTGGCTTAGTGAAGTAAATTTAGCAGAAAGTTAACAAAGAAAGTTGAAAACCACCTTCTGATACCTGAAATCTCTGAGTTTTCACACATAGAACGCCTGAACATGTCAAACTGGTTCCATAGTAGAACCTTCACTGTAAAAACATCATAGTATGGTGTGTTGTTGTTTAAAATACATTACGACTGGCTGTTTGGGGTCGCCGAGGAGTGACACAAAAACAGGACAAACACTGGTTTCCAGAGGGTTAGGAGGCTATTTATTTGAAAGAGTAAGTTTGTTGAGTGTGTGCATTAGAATCCTCCAAGACAAATCTTACAAAGTGGTTGCTGGAGTTATTTCAATTATGCATATATTTATGGAAAATACTGAAATGTGTTGTACACATCCAGCCACAGAACTTTCATCCATATTTTACATGAAGAACCATTTTCAACACCGCCTGCCCTTGCTCTGTTTTTTTCTGATTTTGTTTAAGCTCAATGTTTTTTTATTATCCCTTAATTTTATCTCTATAATAAGATTTTTAACAGGCAAAATACTCTTAAATTACACCAGAATACAGGAAATAGGATCAATAATTTTCAAAATTTTCTGGGGGAGGACCCCTAGACCCCCATAGCATCCCACACAAACCAAATCTCACTCTAAAGTCTGGTCACAAGTTGGCAGCTCTGTAACTTGGAGATACTTAAGTAAAGTTCTAATACCTTAAAATTCTGCTAAAGTACAGTAAATGTACTTACAGTAGTTACTTTCCACCAGAGAGGAACATGTAGCTAGAGCTAGTAATCGGTTAGCTTAGCATAAATACCAGAAACAGGGAAACTGCTAGCCTGCTTTGGTGGGAAGGTAACAAAACCTAGCAGCACTTTAAACTTAAACAACCGGAAGCAACAAGCTAAAGTTCAGCTCTTGTTATGCAAAACCTGGATTATATTAATTATTGTTGGGCCTCACTGATATGACCTGCTACAGATTCTGTTCTCATCATAGCAAAGTTTAGTTTGTATTTACATTTCAGTTTGTTGAAGAGGAAAGTGAATGAGAAAGGTGTTGAACTGAGTCTTTCGCATTTTGAAGTGTTTTTGGACAAATATTGGAAACAACCGTCCTCAAATTCCCTCACACTACTTGAAATGTGTCGCAATCTTGTGCAAGTCTCTGTGTTAATGTGACTGCATTAAGTTCAGACTTGTGCTGTGCTGAAAGTGATGTAGAAATGTTACCTGCTCCAACCTTGCAAAATGACTGTTCTGACTTTCACAGAAAAGTGAGCAGATTCACGTTCAGACATGAAAGACATGATCAAATGTTGTCAGATTAATGTACAAAAAATGTCTGGAAGGGTTTTAAATATGTTTTAGACAGGCTGGTATAGGTAGTCGCTGCGGTGAAAACGAATTTTCTGTGTTTTGTGGTTGTAAGAAACTTGGAGGTGTGAAATAAAAGCTGTAAAACAAGACACCCCTCACCCCAATAACCCCTAAAGCCAGTAACAATTCAACCCAAATGCTTTGTAACACCTAACTAACCAGTAATCATCCAGCTACAGCAATCAATCACACAAGCAGAGAGAGTTTTCTTCCTGAAGGGGGTGGGAATGATAGATTGGTTTTCAGCCCATTTAGAATGGCCGTAAAACCAGCAGCTGTGGTGAAATGAACCACCTTTGCAATATTTTGAGCAGAAATTCTGACAAATACATTGCACAGAGACTTATATAATTTGCTGTAAAGGCACAAAATAATAATCTCACTTAAATAGCTGCTGGCTGTTGTATCTGATATTGTATTTAACAGATAAGAGCGATGTTGTATCTAACTCTAAGTAAGAGAAGTGTATTTATGTACCTTTTATCAACCTCACAACCTCTGGGTGTGTCATGAAAACAATTTCCATGGATTGTTTTTCATGGTCTGTACTTGTTTTTATGAATTTTACCACATTTTGAAAGGCCTAAACACACTTCATTTATAAACCAAACATGTACAATGTGCTAAATCTGAAAGCTATAAAAAGTTATTATTAGAGCAGTTTCCAAATCCATCAGCTGCGATGATACAAACAAATGAAAAATACCATAAAGCCATATCTAATGTCCAAAATCATTCATACCCACAAAATGTATGAATTTTGGAGAATGCACCATGAATGTATCTGTATTCAGTTGATAAATAAATAACAGTATTGACAGGAAAAAGTATCAGCAGTATTAAGGAGTCTTTCAAAGTACACAAAATCCATAGAAATGCTGCAGAAATACCACAAGTTGAGGTATGATTACAGCTGCTGCTACAAACAGGGGAAATTAAGAGTCCACACCTCCAGCTGAAGAAAGCCTGTTTGTGCTCTGACAAACCTTAACTCAGCGGGGAGGTTACGGCTTTACGAGGCCTGTTCTGAGGCCCTGAGGTGTTGCTCCCAGGTTTTTCCTCCTATGAATGTTTCGCACCTCCAGCAGGGGCCATTATTAACCTGTCAGGGGGCGATTCTTCACATTGGCGTTACGCTTCGCCCCGTGAAAATCGCGCCCTGATGCTTGTTTTGTTGACCTGGAGTTCACAGACAGGACCGAGGGGAGTTTGCACACAGTCAGTTAGAACTGGAATTCATGGAAAAACAAAGCTAGAGGTCTGAACTCATGGGCATTGCTGTCATTTTGGTCGTTATCATGTAGGATAGCAAGTTGGATACAACCAAAATGACCAAAATTGAGCTAAATTTTGATTTAGAGTGATTTTTTTGTATTACCAACAGATTTCTTTTGGCTGGAATTTACATGAAGAAGTGACAAAATAGAGTAAGACATTGTGTCAGAGACGTTAATAATCAATTTTAACAGTTTTACACCCATAAAATTGCCATATATTTTAAAGAAAAGGCCGCTTATATCAAATTTAACCTGGTTGTGGTCATTTTTTAACAGGATCTCAATCATTTTATTGCACTATAAACTGAAAACAGCTGATGCAGTAGCTCTATAGTCAGTTATTAGACAATTGCAAGCCACAACTTAAAATAAAATGCCTAATACAGTTGTGGCAGTTGCACATTGTGGCTGCTCACAAGACATTTAAAGGCTATAACGCCATGTCTGAATGTTCTTTTTTAAGGTCCAGTGGACATAGCACTTTAAGCAAATTGTGTTAATAAAACCATAAAAAATGTTAGAATTTATCAGTCGTTTGTTACTTGTTTTAGTCATTTCCAGCCAAATGAAAGCACTTAGCCAAATAAAAACTCACCATAAATCAAAATTTGACATGGCTAGGCATGATTTGTGGCTTAACTGTATGTAAAAGTGCTTATGCAACTTGCTATGCTGCATGATATAAAGACCAGAATGGCATTAAAGGGGGGATTGTATATATTCTGCAGAACTTTCTATTAAGGAATTCAGATAACCTGGAAATAACGTGCAGCATTCTGAAGCAGCAGGTGTCTTTGATGTCATTTAGTAACCTTGAATCACTTTTCTAAATAAACAGGTCTGGAGTCTGAACAGAAACATGACAGATGTGGCCGACTGCCTCTGAGAGATGAAGGTGTGCGTGGTTATGAGGAAGTAAAAATCATATTTGAGGAAGAAGATGCTGATGTTTATTTATAAATATGTACAGTAAAAAAAAACAGCTCACACAACTCTATATGTCTTCAAGGTTTTTTTTTCCTCCTTTGAGAGAACATTCAAAGCAGTTAGCTTATATCATTAACACTTTGGACAAAAAGAACAGAACAAATTGTCTCGTTTAAAGTGCTGGTAAGAACTGATTCATTGAGATTCATGAAGTGTGTTGCTGCCTCCTACAGGGCAGAATAAATACAGCTCCTCTACACGCTGATGCAAATAATTCAAGAGCATGTTGCTCCATATCAAAGTAGATTTTTAATCATAAACACAGTCTGGATTATTATAAAACACAGCAACTGGCATTAATAATCATTTAAAATCTAAATACACACATAAATAAACTCAATTGTTGCATTGTATTTCTGTTTGTTAACACAGAATCACTTCAAAAGTTGGCTCCTTGGGTTGAAATACATATTTATTTAAACAGCACTTATCAAAAATATAGTAACAAAGTGCTTTATAAGTCAAACAATATTAAAAACTAATTAACAGTAGCTTTAAAGTTGCACAGAAATAAGCTGGAGTACATATTATGATTAAAATAAGCAAATAAATATTAAATAATTCAATCAATGAGCAAAAATAAGAGTTGAGAGAACGCTTTTGTATCAAGTATGTTTTAAGAAGTGGCTGAGATGATTAAAGGGGATTCAGATGACAAAACCCTTTGAATATGCATTTCTGTGTTTTTAATCAATCAATCAGTTTGTAGTCATATCGGGCTCTTCAAACAAATCAAATGTAGTTTAAAGCGGTTTCCAAGTGACTGACAAAGCATTTAAGAGGGGTTTAAAAGAGGATTAAGAGTTCTAGAGGGTGTTTCAGAAAGAGGCTGCCATAGATAATAATAATAAAAAAAAACAACAACAAAAGACACAAAAAGCCTGATTACATTCTGGATTAGATTATGGAATGGCTTAGACTATGTGAAGTTACCAAAAATATCTGAAAAATGATTCTAAAATTTACTGGGAGGCACTGAAGAATCTAAAACAGGAGCAATGTGCTTTAATATGGACTACACACGTGGACAAAATTGTTGGTACCCCTCAGTTAAAGAAGGAAAAACCCACAATTCTCACTGAAATCACTTGAAACTCACAAAAGTAACAATAAATAAAAAATTATTGAAAATTAAATAATCAAAAACAGCCATTACTTTTGAATTGTTGATTAACATCATTATTTAAAAAAACAAACTAATGAAACAGGCCTGGACAAAAATGATGGTACCTCTATAAAAGATTGAAAACTATTTGACCAGAGTGACATGATTAACTCAGGTGTGTCATTTAATTGACATCACAGGTGTTTCCAAACTCATAATCAGTCAGTCTGCCTATTTAAAGGGAGACAAGTAGTCACCCTGCTGTTTGGTGAAAAGGTGTATACCACACTGAACATGGACAACAGAAAGCGAAGGAGAGAATTGTCCCAGGACATCCGAAAAAAAATTATAGACAAACATCTTAAAGGTAAAGGCTATAAGACCATCTCTAAACAGCTTGAAGTTCCTGTGACAACAGTGGCTCATATTATTCAGAAGTTCAAGACCCACGGGACAGTAGCCAACCTCCCTGGACGTGGCCGCAAGAGGAAAATTGATGACAAATTGAAGAGACGGATCGTTCCAATTGTATCCAAAGAGCCCAGAGCAACCTCCAAAGAAATTAAAGGTGAACTCCAAGGCCAAGGTACATCAGTGTCAGATCGCACCATTCGTCGTTGTTTGAGCCAAAGTGGACTTCATGGGAGACGACCAAGGAGGACACCACTGCTGAAAAAAACTCATAAAAAAGCCAGACTGGAATTTGCAAAAATGCATGTTGACAAGCCACAAAGCTTCTGGGAGAATGTCCTTTGGACAGATGAGACCAAACTGGAGCTTTTTGGTAAGGCACATCAACTCTATGTTCATAGACTCAAAAACCAAGCATACGAAGAAAAGAGCACTGTCCCTACGGTGAAACATGGAGGAGGCTCAGTAATGTTTTGGGGCTGCTTTGCTGCATCTGGCACAGGGTGTCTTGAAAGTGTGCAAGGTACGATGAAATCTGAAGACTATCAAGGCATTCTGGAGAGAAATGTGCTGCCTAGTGTCAGAAAGCTTGGTCTCAGTCGCAGGTCATGGGTCTTCCAACAGGACAACCATCCAAAACACACAGCCAAAAACACCCAAGAATGGCTGAGAGAAAAGCGTTGGACTATTCTAAAGTGGCCTTCTATGAGCCCAGATCTGAATCCCATTGAACATATGTGGAAGGAGCTGAAACATGCCATTTGGAGAAGACACCCATCAAACCTGAGACAACTGGAGCTGTTTGCTCATGAGGAGTGGGAAAAAAAACCTGTTGACAGCTGCAGAACGCTCATTGACAAATACAGAAATCGTTTAATTGCAGTGATTGCCTCAAAAGGTTGTGCAACAAAATATTAAGTTATGGGTACCATCATTTTTGTCCAGCCCTATTTCATTAGTTTGTTTTTTAAATAATTATGTTAATCAACAATTCAAAAGTGATGGCTGATTTTGATTATTTAATTTTCAATACATTTTTATTTATTGTTACTTTTGTGAGTTTCAAGTGATTTCAGTGAGAATTGTGGGTTTTTCCTTCTTTAACTGAGGGGTACCAACAATTTTGTCCACGTGTGTACATTTCAGGCAAACTGTAATTGTGTTGGCAGAAAAACAAACTATACAGCTGAGTTTTTCAAGCTGAAACTGCTATCATAGGCGACACTGAGGATTTTACAGTTTTTCTGACAGATAATGTAGATGTTTGAAAGCATTAACTGTGCCAACACCAATGACTATGACCTCAGTCTCCTCAATATTTAGCTGCAGGACGCTCAGAACCATGTGTGTTCTTTTGATAAAAATCTGAGGAAATTAAAGAACAAATGCAACTGAATATCATTTGCAAAATAATGGAAGCTCACATCAGGCCTGTAGATGCCCCAGGGGCAACATGTGGCAGCAGAAAGGGAACCAGTCCTATTTTGCATAAACTACTGAAGCAACTTCACAACTAAGTACAACATTTCAACACTATTATGGGTCCTTTCCTCAGTATTTACTTCATGTCAGGACTCAAACATGATGCTACAGCTTCTTTTCTTGCTCTAATTTAAGGGTTCCTGGATGCACTGCATGTTTTTTATGTGCAGGCTCCAGCAAGATGCATTATAAACAGGAGAAAAAAACACTGAAAAGGTCAGTTTAGTTGCAAAAAACAAACAATGTCGGTTGTATGAAAACATTTTGGCTACAGAAATGATGACGCTGATGAAATGAGAAACTCTGTCGGCAGTGTCTTCCAATTTTTGGCACCAAACGAGGCAACACAAGTGAGTAGTTTGACCATTTAAATCAGCAGCAAAAAGGCCTGTATAACGAGTACGAAGCCATCCGAAGCTAAAACAGTATTTCATATGCCTCCGTCAGTGTCATCCTAAAATAGCTCCCAAATAGCTTTTTCTGCATTTCTTTTTTTTTTTTTTTTCCTCCATACCGATGCACTCCCCCACAAATCACAATCACAATCTTTCTGGAATGATTGTTTTAAAATTAAATTACTCAAGTCACCTGCTGAAATTTCCTGCATTTTGCTCACATGACAGCATATACTGCAGAAAAACAAAACACCACAGTAACAGTTTTAATACTGTGCAGCCCTACTTGAAGTGTGTAATCACAACAGTGTAAAAAGGGGAAAATATTGAAAAATGTATGAACCAAACAAACCATTACCAAAATAAACATAGAAAGCAGACATAAAAAGTAGAAGTAAAAAGTAAAAATGTTGCCTAGCTATGAGTTGTGCGTCACTGGCTCTTTGAAAGAATCTCCTGACAGCTTTTGTAAACTTTCACCAAACAGTTGAGCCTCGGCTTTGAACTCTGAAAGACAAAGAAAGAGAGTTCTTCAGAAACAGGTCCTTGCATGTTCGAACAGGCTTTTTACAGGAGGTAAACAAGTAACAAAACACTGAAACTAACTTGCCCAAAGGGTGTTTTTAGAGATGTGGGAAAGCCTTACAGTTACTCTCACCTGAAATAACGGAACAACACTGGACACCGCGTTCGGTTCTGAAGGATCCTTCAGTAGGACACAAAGGTAGTAGATGATCTGATGCTGAAAGAAAAGCATCAGATGTTAATCTATTTTCTTACAAATGCAAACTAGCAACACAACTATAGAATGGTAAAATACACATTCGCACACAAGGTTTAATGAACTTATGCACCATGTAAATAGCTTCATTGATGACGATATCTTTGATCTTGCTCATCTCTATGAAAGTGGTGATCTCGCGGCCCGAAGCGTAGCTGGACGACACCTGGATCCCTAAAGAACCAATGATGAGGAGTGACTCGTGGTCCACCTTCACAAAGTGGATGTGGAACATCATCCCGACGAGGGTGATGAGGATGGCGCTCGACAGAACAGCTGTGTTCTGAAACAAAAAAAGGGAACATTGATTGGAGGTTTTGATGGCTGTTGAGCGCTTTTCCTGTCACAAAATGAGTCTTTATGGGCAACTACAGTAGACATTAAGTAAGACAGTAGACAGTGCCATTCCAAAGGCATTGAGTCTGCATTTCATGAATGTTCCCGTTATTTCTAACCATTTCACCAAAAAAAAACTAAAAGTCTCTACACATAAGTAAACAAAACTCATTGTTTTAAAAAAAAGATATTCATTCTCAAATCTTACAATTTTGACACAGATCACTTTAAAACCTTTTGTAGATGTGCCATAAATTCTGCTATGACTATTGGGAGCATATTCTTTCATCAGATGAGAATAAGATGTATAAGATGTAATAAGATAAGAAATAGAAGCGACAAGAACAACAAACGAATGAAAAGAGAGCAAAAATAAATCCAAAAATAATACAGTACGTCAATATTTTTAAGCAACCAAACACTGCAATACACGACAATATAGTGCAGATATGAAATATAGAATACATTCTATCAGGAATATACTACATATAAAGAAAAAAGTTGATAAAAATAAATATATAATACACTTTGATTTGCTGATAGTAAACATTTCCACGAATAACTTCACTCTGAGAGACCCTGTCCTTTTATCGTGTCTTTTCTATTGTAATAAAAATACAAGAACAACGTGATTATATTTGTAAACTACAGATTCAAAGCTTTTATATGATGTATAACATGTTGTGATTTCCATGAGTGATGCCATCGTAGGCCATCTGGACTGCTGGACTAATGCATGTTTGGTGTGAACCTTATCAGGACTACCACAATGAATGTATAGGTCTGACAATGACGCACAGAAATGGCAGTCTGATGAGTGCAAAGGCTATGGAGATGACATATATAAATATGCCATGAAAGCCTGCGGACAATCAAAATACTGGCTTATAAGATGAATTGTTAGTTTTTTAATTTGACATTAGAGGAATAGAAAATCCACTATTCAACTTAGGTAGGGAAATTACTGTGTGCTCACGTAGTGGTGAAACATTGACATTTAAGTGAAACTGCACAGGAGTGTACACACACTTCTGGTGTGTACTGCTACTTAATAATAAAGTCTCACAGGCCTACCTGTGTGATGAAGAACACCGCGTACGCCAGCAGCCACACTGAGCAGGTGTACACCATCACCTTGCCGATGGACACTTTGGGGGAGCTGACAGTGAACTCCCGGCAGAAGCTGGAGTGACTCTGACAGTCCAGAGATATAGTTTTACCGCTGATGTCCGTGAACGTTTCGTCCTCCATCATGAATGAGCCAAAAACACAGAAAAAAGCATGAAGGAGAAAAGTTAGCACTGAGTAAACAGTTAGCTGAGGCTAGCACTGAGCTAACGGTGGCTAGCTGTTGCGAGTAGGCAAGGTCAGCAGCATAAGATAGAAATCGATAAATTCTTAGCGACGAAAAAGAGGGGAAAAATTATAAATGCATTACGAAGCCGCAAAATTTATCATAATAACAATAAAGTAAGAGAAAGGGCAATATTCCGAAGACAAGTAAAACTATTTGTTGCCAAAATCAACGCCGACTTCGGATGCGCTATTTGTTTTACACCAGGGTGTCCCGGGTATATGTAGCCTAGTAAAAGCGGCTAACAAACACAAAAGATGAGGAAACTGCAGCAAGCGGGGTTTATGGCAACAAAGATATGCTTTTAGATAATTATCACACTTAAGAATTTAACATATCTTAATTGTCAATTAATATTAACAAGATGCGAGCCAGTTTCTGTTGTTGTCTCCGTGTAACTGTGTAGATTCGGCGTGCGCTGGTTCACATTAGAAGCTACCCTACAGCAGCTGGATGGAGCAAAGAATTATGGGTAACTGGTGATAATTTTTCAATATTTACGCTTCGTTTGCTTAAATTGTGGATTAGTATTTATCGTATATACTTTAGACGTCGTGTCAAGAATAGAAATAATTGAATGTGCTTAGAAACAAAAATAATAATGCGTAATTTTCATAAATAGTCTTAAACGTAGTTTAATGGTCGTCCTGCTATGCTAACTGTAAAGCATACATTTCCCAACGTGCATCGCACTATTTGATGACTTTTGACCTCTGGATAAAAACAAGCTGATCAGCTGATGTAAAAGCAACAACATCTACAAGGGTCTGTCACAATATTTCCCAGCCAGCTAACTTTCTCCGTCGCTATATGTGGCAGTCGGCGGCGCCGTGTGAGACAGTGTCCGGTTTCAGAGCGTGTCGGGGCAGCGTCTTGGTTCACGGCTCTCCTTCGGACTGGTAGCAGCTGCTAGGTCAGTCGATTTAAATGAAGGTTGTTTATGTCTCTTTGTGTGGCTAGTATTAGCTAATGGCTGTTTATTATTGACTTCCACGGCGTATTTTGGGGCAGTATGACTAGCATACAACAGGCTACATCCAAATAGCATTGTCAGTTTGCTGAAACAAAGGAGGAGATGCAGGGCAGCTAATGTTAGCTAGCAAACTGTTATGACAAAACAATAAGTAATTACTAAGCTAGTCTTGGTAACTGTGTTTGCTGTTGCTGCCTTTACTCTAAACTGACTGAATATCCTCGTTAAAATAAACAGAAGTACTGCAACAGTTAAATTAGTTGTCTACTTTTTAATTCATTGCGAATTAATTTAGCAATCGAATATTCTGTGCTCCTTTCAGTAATTTGTTTGTTTTGAATAGCATGCCTATTATAATACAATTATAACCATGTCATACTCACTTTAATCTACTTAGTTGAGGTCTTATTTTACTTGATGTGTTGTAAAGTATCTCTGGGTGTTTTCAAAGGCAGCAACAAATACGCTTTATTACCATTACAACTCTCTGCAAATAAGCAAATATTTCCTGAAGTAATTCACTTGAAGTTTTTTGCTGCTAAAGTCTTGATAAGTAGATATTTTTCCCTACTGAACAACACATCATATTTTAGAAGATATTATGTTTCTTAGCTGGTAATAGAGCTGCAACGATTAATCGATTAGTTGTCAACTCCTGAATTAATCTCCAACTATTCTGACAAAGTATTTGAATGATTTAAGAGAGAAAACATCTAAATTGTTGGATTCCAGCTTCTTAAGTGTGAGTATTTTCTGGTTTCCTTTTAATATCTTTGGATTGAGGACCTCAACTTGGGCTTTACGAAACACTAATTGGCATTTTCCCCGTTTTATGATATTTTATAGGGCAAACAACTTATCGATTAATCGAGAAAATTAGCAGCAGATAAAACTGTAATGAAACTAAGCATTAGTTACAGCCTTAATATGCAGTTTTAAAGTGCTCAGCTGAATTTTCAGTATTACTTTTGGGTTTTTGGCTTTTCCTAACAAGATATTACATGACATCTGGTAGAAAAGATTTACCCAACCGTGTAATAACATTGTGTCCTCCCCTGCACTGCTGTTGCAATCCCAGCAACGCACATTTAAAGTCACAGGTCCCACTCGTTAACGATCCCTGACCTGTCAGGTTTGACATGAGTAGTCAAGGCCCAGCCATAGATAAAGGAATGAATACAATCCTAGTCTGCCAGGAGAGCTATGCCTGTGGGGGTTCAGATGAGGCTGCGTTTGAATGCGATGAATGCGGCAGCCTGCAGTGCGCTCGCTGCGAACTGGAGCTGCATCGCCAGGATCGGATGAGGAATCATGATCGGGTTCGGATCGCGCCAGGCCACGTTCCCTTCTGCGACTCCTGTAAAGGTGACAGCAGCTGCTCTGGGAGGCTCAGAGCGGTGGTGCGCTGCCAGGGCTGTAAGATCAACCTGTGTTTGGATTGCCAAAAACGAACCCACAGTGGAGTCAACAAGAGGAAGCACCCTCTGACACCTTATCCTCCTGCCAAAGCTGCTCAGGAGAACAGCGTGTCTTCTGGGGAGTCAGAGATGGAGATCCTCAAAGCCAAGCTGGAGAAGGTTTGCAGCTTCCTGCTGGTGGATGAGAAGGAGGAGATGCAGGTAGGGGCCTGAATATTATACTCAACCTTAGAAAGCAACTCGTTAATAATGACTGGTTATAATGGTTGGGCTGGTGTTTTGTGGATTCTCAGGTGAAGGATGAGGAAGACTTTGTTAACAGACTCGGCTGCAGACCAGATGAGCTCCTCAAGGTGGTTTCTATCTTTGGGAATACTGGGGAGGGCAAATCCCACACCCTGAACCACACCTTCTTTCTTGGGAGAGAAGTTTTCAAGACCTCTCCCACCCAAGAATCCTGCACTGTGGGTGTCTGGGCAGCTATGGACCCTCTGCACTGGGTCGTAGTCATCGACACAGAGGGACTTCTCGGGGCTGGTATGAGACAAATAATACATTTATTACTACTAGTAACAGGAGGTTGTTACACCTAGTTATTCACTGCTCTTATTCCACTTATCAGGAGCTAATCAGGGTCAGCGAACTCGACTCCTCCTCAAGGTTCTGGCCATTTCCGATGTGGTTATCTACCGAACGCATGCTGACCGTCTTCACGACGATCTCTTCAAGTTCCTTGGCGATGCGTCAGACGCCTACTTGAAACATTTCACTCGGGAATTGAAGGCGACAACGACTCGCTGTGGTCTGGATGTTCCTCTGTCCACACTGGGCCCTGCTGTCATCATCTTCCACGAGACTGTCCACACCAAGCTGCTTGGATCAGGTACATAGATTGAATCATTTAGGGCTTAAACTGTACTTTGTAGGAGTCGATGTATGCCTTTTTTCAAGGAAGATGCAGATATTGAGTGTACATAATTAAGGTGCCGCATATACTTACAGGAAAAAACTATTAGAATAGCACACATTTCAATACAAAACTTACCTGAAAAGTTTTTGTTTATTTGTGTTTTATATGCTTTATCAACGGAGAACTTCAGATATCGATCCTTTATTGTTGATAGGCTATTACTCACGGCTATGTAACCATTCAGATAGTTCAGTGGACTGGATATTGCTTAAGACCACAGAGTGTTGACTCAAGATAAGGAGAGGCAGCTGTATTAAAGCTAAACTAGTCCATTTTAAAGCAGTTCCTTTTCTGCGAAAAGTGGATAAGAAATTCAGAATATTGAATTCAGTCACTAGATTTCCTTCATTCTCTATTTGTCTCGGTCTGTTTTCGCTCCTCAAACTCAGACAAACCCTCTGAATCGGCCGAGCGCCTCCTCCAGGAACGTTTCAGGAAGCTGGGTCTGTTCCCAGAAGCATTCAGCTCCATCCAGTACCGCGGGACTCGCACCTACAACCCTCCGACGGACTTCAGCGGTTTGCTTCGCACCCTGGAGCAGCAGCTGGACAACAACACCACCCGCTCTCCACGTTCGGCCAGCGTCATCTACAAAGCTCTGCAGGTGGTGATGCTTATCTGTGTCAGTATAGTCATGTAACTGGACGTTTTGTGATGTGAAAGCTGACAGTGAACGTTACCGAGTCTCTCTGGTCTCCTCTTTGTTCAGGCCCTGAGTGAACGCTTCAGTGGGGAGATATCAGACGAACACATGACCAGTAATTCCTTTTTCCAGACGAGTACTTCACCTGCTCCAGCATCTGCCTCAGCTGTGGGTATGTGTCTCTGCTCACTGAACCAGAAAGTAGAAATGAGCATTTACAACACCGATATAAGAGGAGAATCTCAGATGTTACATCACAGAGGTTCCTACACTTTTAGCCCTGACGTCTAAAATATTAATTTGTGACCACCACTATCCTCAATGGGGGTTGCGGCCGTTGCACTGATAGGCCCGTTTTAACACAAAAAGACAACACAATAGAACATAAAACCAGATTATTTTTCAGTAATTTTGTGCAGGTTAATGGCAGAATACATCAGTGAGTTATCCTGATATATTAAGTGTACTGCTGAGTGAACATACAAGTATGTAGGAGCAGCACACTCAGAGTTTTTTTATCTTTGATAACAGTTATGACTAAAATATGCTATTCTATTGTTTTGAAGGATTATTTGATTTCTGCTAATCACTCTGCAGCCCCTCCTCAGTGTCTTATGATGCCCCAAGGGGTCCTAATCCCTAGTTTTCACAGGATATGCACAAAGTCTGACTCAGTTTCTTTAATGAGAAGCATTTTTTGGAAGCTAAGTTTATGTCTAGCATTGCAATATTTCTGTAGTGTCCCAAAAATAGTTTTGCAAAACATATGTTGAAATGCCCACATTAATTAACGTCAGAATCCTGGAGAATCATAATTGCTATGTACTTGAAAAGATGCCTGCCTTTGTGTCTGATTCAGTGTGCTCCTACTTTCAGGTCAGGCTGTAAAAGAAGCATGAATCACCTAAAAGAAGGACTTGATCATGAAGCCAAACATCGCTGCCGCTACTCCGCACAATACGACAACCGCATCTACACCTGCAAGGTAAATACAGACACAAAGTTAGCATTCTGTAAGCATGTTAAGCACCCTGAGTGCTTGGGGCTGAGTATCCTAAACTGCATCAAATCATGTCGACTTGAATTTCAGAGGAAGAAGTCACAAGGAGGGAAATCATTTGAGTGGAGTGAATGACAAGAGTGACAATTGTGTTGGTGCAGCCAGAATCCCATGTGTAGTCAGCATACTGTGAACAGGTGCACAGCACAGTTAGAGCACCTGCATCACATTTCAGGTGGTTTGGGCTGAATGTTCTCCTTCAGACTCCTCAAGACATTACAGTAATATGACAGCAAAGATGAGACACAAACCAAAAGAAACGCTAAGGAATTTTACAGAAGAACTGTGTTGAAAGTTCAATAAAACAGTATAAAAAAAGTTAGCTTCCTCAGGTTGCTCCTGACCTGACACTCTTTCTCCATTCATGGAGATTGCAGCTTCTCTGCTTTTAGATAGCTGCTTGGCTTCCTAATGGTAGCGTCCTCTGGTCACCATGACGATTCTCCACATGAAGGTCGTATTGTCCAGCTGCTGACTGACACAGAATGTGATGTTGAAACCCTAAATATGCACAAAACATCTGTAGCACTGGTGCTGAGGTTGATATTGCGATGCCATGCAGCATGCTGACTCGTGACCGTTATTTCTCTCACATGATGCGTCTCTGAACTTTCTGACTGCACCGTGTGTTTCTGCTCGACAAGTTTCTGACGTCTGTGTCTTCTTCAGGCCTGTTATGAGGGAGGAAAGGAGGTCATAGTGGTTCCCAAAACGACGGCCTCGTCTGACTCACCGTGGTTTGGTTTGGCCATTTACGCCTGGTCTGGGTGAGTCCAGTGAGCAGAGAACCGTGTGGAAGCTAGTACACGTAGTTAAATACACTGCCGTTAAGTAAGACGAACTGTCAGCTTGTTGAGGAAGTTTTTATAACATGTAAACTTGTCACCACGATACTGAAGCTGAGATGTTTTTGTCTTTGGTCCAGGTATGTAATTGAGTGTCCCAACTGTGCAGTGATCTACAGAAGCAGGCAGTACTGGTATGGAAACCAGGACCCAGTGGAAACAGTGGTCAGGACAGAGATCCAGCACATCTGGCCCGGGGTAAGGCCTCAGTGGAGCAGCCAGAATGAGATTCTGCACAAACCAATTAAACAAAGCCAAAATTTCAGCAGTTCTAAGTCAGATGAATGCATTTACATCCACTGTGAGCTGCATTTGGCATGTAAACCTCTCAACTAGTCATATGCCAAGCAAAAGTGATGCTAGATGTTGGCAATTTAAATAAATGAATTTTTCTGTTTCTTACAGGATGCTGGTCAGTATTCAGCGATAAAACTGACTTACACTTATACAAACATGACTGTAATTTTGAATCTTTACACCGTTTCTTCTTAGTCGGACGGTTTCTTGAAAGACAACAACAATGCTGCTCAGAGGTTGCTGGACGGAGTCAAATACATTTCTCAGTCTGTGTCCGAACTCAGCGTCAAACCTGCCAAAGCAGTTACCTCCTGGCTCACAGATCAGATCGCCCCCGCCTACTGGAAACCCAACTCCCTCATCCTGGTACGTCACCAAAACCTGGTGTAGTAGATTATTTTTAACATACACAAGACTGTACTCGATATTTACTATGCCTGTGTTGCAGAAATGCTATAAATGTGCAGAGGAGTTCCAGCCTAATGACACTAAGCACCACTGCCGAGCCTGTGGAGAAGGTTTCTGCGACGCCTGCTCCTCTAAAACGCGACCGGTCCCAGAGAGGGGCTGGGGCCTGGCCCCCGTCAGAGTCTGCGATGCTTGTTTCCACAACAGGGGAATCCCAACTGGTATGTAGATGTAATCCTGGTTGTGTTTTCTGACAGTGTGCTGTAAATATCCGATGGTAAGTCTGTCTCTTCCTGTTGTAGAGCTGCTGGATGCTGCCTTGGAGGAGGAGGGAGGGACGCTGATCGCCAGGAAGGTCGGAGAGGCCGTTCAGAACACTTTAGGAGCTGTGGTTGGTGCTATCGACATACCTCTTGGTGAGCAAAGACTTCAAATAAAAACCCCTTTAAAACTCCTGTTAATCTGACAACATCTGGATGTGTCTGCTTCATGTCTGACTTAATTCACGTTTCCCTGAAAGTTTCAAAAGCAATCTTACTAGGTCAGACTTTTCACTTTCACAGTGACATTAACAGATAGTTACACACAAGTGACACTACTCTGAGTTCTTAAAAGCAATATTTGGAAGGCTTTTGCAACATTTCAGTAACAACATTGGTCCAGAAACATCAGAGAGCACAGAAGACTCACAGAGCACCATTCATGTTCATCTTACTCTACATCTACCGCGGCACGGCGGCGGAGGTGCGGTAGTGGCGGCGGCTTGTGGCAGAGACTGCCCGAAAATTCCGAAATACTTGCCGGATACCAAATTAATATCCGGATAGTGCCGTAGCGAACGAATATTCGGATATTTGGGTCCAGCCCTAGCTTTGATATTTGCTTCCTCTCTGCTTGGTGTAAACACTGCCTGCAGTTCAATCGAAAAGTCCACGAATAGTTGTCACGTGAATGTTTGTCACAACTGAGTCATTCATGGCTTTGCAGTTGTGCCAAAGACCTCAGAATAGTTTGTTTTTTTTACAGAATCTGGTGCATATTGGGGTGTTTTTTGGCAGTTTTTAATAAGACTTTATTAATGTTGAAGAGAAGTCTTGTGTCTGATGTTGCTCAGAGAAAACAAAATGACATAACATAAGAAGTGCAGTGCCTTAAAACTAGAAAGCAATGACATGTGGGACATGCAGAGTAAAGTTTTATGAAACTTGGTTTTGGTCCAGTTTTTTGCCCAAACAACATATCACAGATGAGTAGCTCAGAAACTGTTAGAAAGTTATAAATCAGACAATTCTTTCTGTTTTTGCAGTTTCTGTTTGATCAGTGGTCTAGTTCTGGCAATTTGAAAAAGATAACATGCCTTCTAAACCTTGTGGTAAATTTTTGGCATTCAGATAAAGTAGATGCTTCAGTTTCAGTGATTTTAACAGCGTCTTTCCTGTGTGTCCAGGCCTGGTGAAGGACGCTGCTCGCCCGGCCTACTGGGTCCCAGACCAGGACATCCACTCTTGCTGCGAGTGCCAAAGGGAGTTCACCGCCCGTCTCTCCATCCACCACTGCCGGGCCTGCGGTCAGGGCGTCTGTGACGACTGCTCTCAGGAGCGACGCCCAGTTCCGTCCCGCGGCTGGGACCACCCGGTCAGGATCTGCAACGGCTGCAGCCAGAAACCCGGAGAGCTCTAGCAGGACCAGAAACTGAAGCTGGAACACTGCGGAAATTGGAAGTGACAGCATTTGGAGTCTGGCTGAAAAGGCTTAACTTGGGGTTTTCTGGCTAGTTGGACTCGTCTTTTTTTATTTGTCTCACATCACTTCAGTCCCTTCTCGATCTTATTTCACTTTAACATGCCTATAATTTTACACTGTGAAGAGTCAGACTTAAATATCAAAAAGACAAAACAACTCAGTGATCATGAAGTGAGTATTTTTCATGCTTGATCATGACTGATTTCAGGTGAACATCCATGTGGCTCTTTAGATCTGTTCAGAGTTCTATTACTGCACATGAATCCCTTTGACAATCCCTCCCAGTGTGACCTACTAATGTTATTAGCACCTTTTGTCTGGCACAACATAAACATGCTAACTGATTTTATACTGATATCAGATTGTATGTTGATTCCTGCATGAGTCCAGGGTATGAAATCCAGGTCTGGCTTTAGAGAGAAAGCTGGAAAACCCTCAAAAATGATCCACCACTTTTAGTTTTGACCCATGTTTGAATGCCTTTACAGTAGTTTTTCTGCTAGCGTTAGCATTTCTGCCACCTTTTGGCTTCACAAGGTTTATGTTAGAACAATGAGAAGCCAACAGTGTACTGTAGCATCCAGATGCATTCCAACTTCTATATAATTACATAGTAATTACTACTTAATTTACCCGTTAAACCTTTGTGGTTGTTCATGAACTTGAACGGGACGATGATAAAAGAGCAGCCTTAATAATGCTGTTAAATTTTACATAGAATATACAGGAACATATATGGGAAAAAGTTTACTTTAATAGGAAAATCTTTAAATTTTGTCGCTAAATGTCAAAACTACTATCTGTAACAGGACAGGTGTGACTGCAGCGGGGTTAAGTGATACTGCTTTTATAGAGTTACTGGCTCACAGTAGCATAACGGTACAGAAAAGTCTTTATCTTTGAGGCTGGCCCCTCAAAACAGGACAACTCAGGCTGTGCAGCTGGTCAACTCGGAGCTTTCAAAAGAGATGCAGCCATGTTTGCTTGCATTTTACAGACAATATGACACATGATGCCGACGTGCTTTTGTGGCATCTGACGGATTTTTTTTTTTTCTTTTTCCACTGACTGACCGGGAGAGTTGGTTTGATGTCCTCAAATAAGCTGGAACAACTGACTTTGACCTGAATCAGAAGGAGATGATCATTGAATATAGATATCACATGGAACCAATCAATACCTTGTGTTCATGTATGCTCATATTATTAAACTGCAGAAACTCAACATCTGTGTGCATCATTCAGGAGCAAGTACAATGCAACCGTATTTAATAAGTCTTTCAGAATAGCTTTGGAATTCAGCTGTTAAAAAAAAATATTAACAGCATAAACACAGCATCGTTCTGTTTAATTTGCATTAAAGAGTCCATATTCTACACATTTACAGGTTTAAAAATTAGTTTTTGGGGTCTAATAGAATGTGTCTACATGCTTTCATGACCAAAATCACATTGTCTTTCCCATATTGTGCACCCCCGCTCAACCTCGATCTGTTTGAGCTCCCCTTCCTGAAAAGCCAAATCTGCTCTGATTGGTCAGCTGGTCCAACCAAAGCCATGTAATGTTGGTTGGTAACCCAAGATCTCTGGTTATATTCAGAGAGAAGTTCTAGCAGAAATGGGGAAATTTGCTGCTCAGTCCTGAACCAGCTGCTTGAGGTTACACTGTGATGAACACTACAGGCCAAAAGTCTGGAAGCAAGATTAAATTTGTACGGAAAAATATAGTTTCATTGGTGTACTTTGCAGCAAAATAAATATTATATAAAGAATCACTCATACAAATACATTTTTACTATAATTATCAGGTATTTGTATCACTTCTCTTGTTACTTTCTACCCATTTCTGTGGTAGTTGTACAGATACGGACACAGCTGAGATTTATTCGGGTTTTTTGGACGCTAACTCTCAAAAACCAAAGAACTAAAGTGAATAACGCAAACTGGGATCTGTGTTTGACTTTTGCATTGAAATTATGGCTCGTGCAAATCTTCTCAACTCTAAAACTAAACCTCTTTTAACATTTTTTCAGCAACATCAATGTAGACCTGAAGCTAAATAGAGGAAAATGGTGCATATCAATGGAAGCAAAGTCTGAAAATGCAGCAAGAACATCCCAGAATCCACAGAATTCAGACTGCTTTGTATTATTTTTACCTTTTTAAGAAAGACCTTGCGAACAGAACTTGAAGTTGTTTCCAGATGTTTGGCCTGTAGTGTAGACCCGCTGTTAGAGCAGAGTTGTGGGTTAAGTGGTTGGTACACTGGTGTAGAATTGCACTCAAGCCATTTCAAGACAGGAAGGGATTATTTTCATGGGGAAAAAAATCTTTTAAATATGTAAGTTTGATACAGAAATTAGAGTTCAGGGGACTTTAAAATACAGACATGAGAACGACATTGATCTCCTCATCTAACTCCTGATAGGTTTATTTTCAGCTTTCTTAATTCTTTTAACCGTAAACGTCTCTGTGCTGCGATAAGGACATGTTTGTCAAGAGAATGCAGTCCTATACCATTTTCAGAAAGTTGCTGCTTGGCACATATTAACTTAAAAGGCCCTCTAGTACTACTGTTACTGAAGCGCATGTTGTGTTTAACTTTTTTGTATTAAATGTTATTGAGGATTCTAAGTAAGATAGGAGTTGCTAATCTGTGACATGAAGCTTTCTTAGTATAAAATGTAAATAGTGTTGTGGAATTACAAGCTTGACAAGTATCTTTGAGCAAACATTCCCCATATGCCCAACTCAGGGCTTCCTGATGGAGGATGAAATCATTGTCAACTAAGTTCCTCATTGCAAAAACACCTCTCAAGGAAGTGTGTTGATTCCAGACCACATGACCTGCTCCACATGATGTCATTTCCTCCTGAAGAAAAGACTGTCAACTATGTTACAAAAAGCCCCACAATTATATATTGACCCTTGCAAAAGCAGCAGAGACCAGTCCTAGAACTAATATGAGTTCTGAGCTGAACCACTGTAGTTATGTCCTGCCTGCTCTGAGAAGTTTCCTCAAGCAGCGTATGGAGTACAGGTAAGCCCACATGCTGTATACTGGATTCCTAAATCCTCATGTAGGCCACTTATTTGAAAGAGTGTTGGATTTCCCTCAGTTAAGTACAAAGCCTGGAATCGTGTGTTGGCGGTGCTTTTTAAGGGACAGCTCAGCCCACCAACGTTCCAGCGTTGGCCATGCAGAAGCCCAATAAGAACAGAATAGAATGACTTTATTGATCCCTGAAGGGAAATTCTTGAAGCTTCAGATTACAAAGCCTACTGGGACAGTATGGCCAACATCATCTCTGAGGACAAGCTCAAAATGTGGGATGCAGCAGAGAGAAAACGAAGAGAATACCAGCGAGTAACAAAGCAGACATCATCTGTGTCGAATGAGTCATTTCTGTGCGTTTGCAGTGCGGTTCTGACCGACATCTCTCAGCTTCATGCTCAAAAGGAGCATCTGAAGCAGCGCAATATGAAACTGCAGTGTTCTGTTTCAACCCCCTTTTTTCTCAGACGAAACTAAATGGACCAAGGTTGTTAATGGGTGAAACTAACAAAAAACTGCACAAACAAACAGAATATGGGGTTCTGTGGTCTAAAAGAGGATAGTGTGTGGTTGAATACCACTATCCCCCACTAAATCTACCAAGGTGGTAGACCAAACAAAAACCCCTTAAAAGAAAAACATTCCCCAAAACAAAAGGAAGGAAGTGTTGGGTTCTGTGCACTGACACAACACGACACAAAGACAATTTCTTTGGAAAATATTACAGATAAAAGCCTGAGATTTTATTTATTATTTAACAAAATGGCATTGCTTCTATATCGCTTTTATTATACCCATATTAAAAATAATTATGTTTTTATGGTCCGATTTCTCATACCTACCCAGCCATTTGTAAAAATTAAATGAACGTGACTTTTTTCACATTAGTGACCACATATTGTAGAAGTCTTCTATATGTTTTGTTTTGCATTAATGTGACATGCAGCTACATGTTGTTTAGAAAAAATCACCAGATGACTTCGACATTTCATCTGCTTGTCTAGTATTTCAGATTCTAAATCAATGAATGATGAGAAATAACTGTGAAAGTTTCATGCTTGTGTCTTTTTTGGTTCTTGAGATATCGAGACATTCTCAGAACGTTGAGACGTGGCCTCAAATTTCAATGTACGAAACAAAGTGCTGAAAGTGGGTGGACTGGCAATTTCATTAAAAAAAGTTAACTTGAGAGTATTTCGTATATTGAGCTATTATTTCTGTATTGGCATCCATATTTTATGCTATAAAAAATTCAGGCAAGTGAGAGACTGAGCAGAAACTGTTCTTAAAAAGTGATGATTTGAGATGGCGTGACTCTTACTGTTAATTGCACTTATAGTGTATCAATTAATCAAAAAAACAGGAATAAAAAACATAACTGGACAGCAGTGAATGTGCTACTAACATCATGCATCTGGCTTCTCTCTTTGCAAGTCAGCAGGTCCCATAAAACACAACCAATGTGGCCCTGAACACAACATTAGCACCATTAGCAGAGCATTTAAAAATATATATATATATATATCAAAAATAAAGCCCCTATTAGCAAATATTCTATTGGCAGCTTGTTTTCAACTCTACATTACAACATTATACAGTGCAGATGATCAAAAAAAAATGTTCCAGTGTATACTATGTACACCACACTACTGAGACACTTGGGGGATGTTGTTGCTTCTATCCAGCGACGTTAAAGAGCTTGTGGCTGAGCTCTGAGGGCAGAGAGAAGAAGAGCAGCGCCACAAAGAGAACAGCCAACACAGCGGCCAGCAGCAGCGCACAGTGCAACTTGTAGTGCCTCCAGGCCAGAATACACGCCGTCCTCAACGGGCTCAGCAGCCACGACATGCTGGTGCTGGGGCGACTGCACAGAGAGATTCAGGCATCAGACAGCGGCCAAACATTGTTAAGAAAGTACTAAAGCCACATGTAGGCCTTGATCATTTTCAGTTCATCACACTCTAAAATCCAACATAAACTAATGTTTTGGCCTTCTTGGAAAGCACAAACAAGCTGTAAACAGAACCCTGACATCATCTTTGAGGTCAGTGGAAGACGTTTTGAGAGCAAACATACTTAAACATCCTGCAGATATGGAGCAAAGCAGGCATTTACAACTATGAAGATGAAAACTTTACATATAAAGACCTTGTGCATTGTGGTAGTAATGAGTTTCCAATGACTTCTGCAACTCTGAATTTTCTATGACAAAATCTTGAAATGTGTCTTTATCACAAAAAGAAACAATCATGCATTTGGTTCTTTCAAAGATTTATTATAGGTCTATGACAGCATTTACTGGGTCAAAAATACACACACAGTAATGCTAATAGCTAATAGCTAAATGTCCCTTAGCTAATTTCACCTCAACTAGGCACTTTAGATAGCCTTCCACAAGCTTCTGACGACTCATCTTAACAGAACTGGTCCAGTTTTTATACTGATCTCCAAGTTTTAAGACCTGATTTAAACCCAATCAAGAAACTGTGAACTGTGATGACAAGATCCAACCAGAAGCTTGTGGACGGCTAGCAAAAGCACCTAACTGAGGTGAAACTGGCCAAAGGATGTTTAACCAAACATTAGAATTGCTGTATGTATATTTTTGACTTAGTAGAATTTCTTATATTTCCAGAAGACATGTAATAAATCTATGAAAGAACCAAAATGCATGATTGTTTTGTTTTTTTTTGGATGTGACAAAGATGCAAGTATAAGAGTCACTGGGAGCTCAAGATTGCCATGAGATATGCTTTCTTTACAAATGTATGTAAACTTTTGGTCATGACTGCAGTTGTATCTCTTGGGGGCACCTGGTGAATCTGTGTCAAATATTCATTCTCGGTTCAGCTTTCTCTGTGTATTTTTAAGAAAATTTCCTGACTGGTGGTGGCTAAGTAATTTATGTTCACCAGATTGTCACCAGTTTGGTTTATCTCTTGCTGAAAACAATGTTGTGAAAGTGAACCAACGATACAAAACACGAAAATAATTATCTGAGGGTTCTAATTTACAAGCATCTTTATCATATTCCAGTGTTAACACGATCCATTGATAAAATAAAATGACTATTTATTGCATCTTTAATGATTTTTAACATGTAGTCTGTGGAAGTCAGTTTATTTCAAATTGTCAAAACAAACAAAAATAAATATCGCACACATTTCAACACATATAAATACACAAAGTCATCGTAAAAACAGGCAAGTTCAGTTTAGTGCAAACAATAACTGTATTCGGTGAAACGCAGATTCACAAACAAAGGCTGCAACACGTATGAGGTCAACCACAGGCGAAGCTGAAAGGGGACACCACACATAATCTGCCATCTGATACGGAGACAGGGTCGTGCTTTTTCAACCCTTTTCACAACTCTGTTCAAGTGCACTTTAACCTTATTCCGATGAGATCACCTTTACATTAATGTTAAAGACAGACAGGGTTGGTGTTTTGGTTTGCGTTGAACTGGAAAGACAAGTCATGCCAACACACATGACCTCTGCGGTCAGTTATCACAATGACGCATGCATATTCACATAGAAGCCTCGCTTTTGGTCGATAACAGTGATAACCTTTGAGTGTTTGTTACTTCGTCGGAGTATGAAATCAGACCTGGTCAAGTTGATGTTTGCAAATAATTAGTTTCATTCTCCTGTGCAGGTTTTTTATGCGTGAGGACAGTGGATTAAAGCGCATTTAGACTATTACACTGAAACATGAGTATATTGATTTAGCATCTGAACTGTTTTTGTGCAGGTCACATATATAGAAATGGAAAGAAATAAAAAATTATTTGCAAACACTGTTTGACACAAGTCTAGCTCGGTTGCTTTGATTAACTATCTAACACTGCCGTTTAACTAAACCCCACAAACTGTTTATTTGATTAATTTCGAAGGTATGTTGTTCTCCGTCTCATTGAATTTCATAGGAAAATAGAATTTTTTTTTCAGTTCTTCATTATTATTCTTATACAAGTGTGCAAAGACTGCAAGAGATATAACAGTTTAAAAACAGGTAATACTTTGCTTTAAGCCCCTATTTAGCATTTCATGAACGGTTTCTAACATGCTGTAATGTAGATGTAAATACACATTATTAC
Source organism: Acanthochromis polyacanthus (assembly GCF_021347895.1). Classification (NCBI taxonomy): domain Eukaryota; kingdom Metazoa; phylum Chordata; class Actinopteri; family Pomacentridae; genus Acanthochromis; species Acanthochromis polyacanthus. The sequence continues at coordinate 7,759,458 of NC_067128.1, forward strand.
TTTTCAGCAACTGTAACACTTCCTGAGGCTGGGAGATGAGCAAATAACGCATGACAACATAGTAAAACACACAGAAGTTAGAATTACTGACAAAAAATGTTCATCAATAATCACTTTAAATGTCCTTACACCCATCTACAACTACATTATATCATGTTACAAACCATGTTTATATGAATGCTAAATAGAAGAGAGGGCTGAAGTGTTACCAGAAATGTCCTCCATTTGTTCCCTATTAACCCAAATGAATAGCAGAAGCTGTAGCTCAATGTGAGATCATTTAGCATCACTTGAAATGAACGTCCGTGCAATCGTCTGACCACTAAACCCGACACTCGGATTGGGGCTCAATAAGCAAATTAAAAGCTGCATAAACGGATAAAGAAATAGTCGATCGGGGGTTACATGTGGCATGTGATTGCTGTTCGTCAGTTCAAGGACGGAGTCCAGATAGTGAGCGTTAGATTTGTTCGGCTTGTTGCAAATTGGTTAGAGCTCATTATTTAAGGAGGGGCGGCAGGAAACGGTCAGTCCGGGTGGTGTCTACCTCCGTCCTGGTGCTCAGGTGGAAGGTGGCGAGCTGGTTATGAAGACTGAGACTGGATCAGAGAGGAGGAAATGAGACAGCTTTCTTTCTCCTTCCTTGTGGGTGCGTCTACTCTCTGGTCTCCCCCCCAGCTGGCCACCTTCCACCCTCCTCACCCCCCGTCCTCCCAGCAGTGACTCAGGCCCCCAGCAGCTTCTTGACCAGGTAGCCCGGCATGCTGTAGAGGAAGAGGCCCAGCATGATGAGCAGCAGCAGGGCCAGCACGATCTTGATGATCAGCCACTTGTAGCGGTTGCACACCAGGTAGCGGATGGCTTTCAGCGGGCTCAGGAACCACAGGAAGGTGGTGTCTGGGCGGCTGGATGGGAGGAAAGAAGGGGTGAGGAGGAAGGCATGCGGGTGGATGGAGGGGTGAGTTAATGGAGGGTGAGGAGGGAGAGTAGATGGAGAAAGAAGAAAACGGGTGGGAGGGGTGATAGACAGGAAGAGAAAGATGGCATTAGTGGTGAGTAAGCCATGTTGCATTTGTATTATTTGTCACTACTGCATGCTCACAGTGCACATTTCTACCAATATCATGTCTCAGAGGAGAAAAAACCACATCACAGACCACAGAGTGGAAGTTTTCCAATGTGCAGAACAGACATGTCGAGAAAAATGGACGGACAAATGATCGACCAACAGCTCCAAACTATGACATTTTCTCCAGGGTTGTTTCTGCTGTTCTGTTTTTAAAACCCACTGCCCTCTGAGAGAAATCGTCCTTTAATGTCTCTTATTCAAAACATATTTGAGCATATTTTCATTTGACTTTCTTCATCCTACGCTTTTACAGGCACACTAGCGTATCTATTTTCAGTCTGTTGGTTTGAATCTCATTCTGGATATGATGTGATGTTCTTCTACATACAGTGTGTCATCTCGGCCACTAGGGGGCGTTCATTCATTCAAAACGATAATGAATTATATAGTTTGATGATGCCATCAAGTAGCATGGGCTTTGTTGATGAAATTATGACTGACATTTTCCACAGATGAGTTATTTTTAGTCACATAATCCTGCAAAATGCATTAATTTACATAATGTTAGGAAGCTCGTTTGCCTACAACCACTCCTGTCCTTCATTTTCTTCATTGTTCATGAGTTCATATACAAAGTTTCCTTCTTTCTTCTGCACATTTAGGCTGTCTTCCAGTGTTGTATTTTCTTGACGTTGACAAGGCAAGCAAAATGAAACATGGACTGTAATTTTGAATAAAAATACGTATGGCTTAGAATTTGAACATTGTTGCAGAAATATTTGGGATTATGTCAGCACATAATATATACTTTACATTACAGCTTTATTACTCTAAACAATACTCAATAAAAATTAGCTTCTCAGCTCTCGATGGATGATTTACTGCATAATTCTGCATACTTTTATGTAGTATTTGGTAATATATTCAGATGCCACTGAACATCTATTGCTGCAGGAACCTCTGGATAAGATAAGCTAGAAAATGTCACTGAAATTTTCATTTTCTTTTGCTTTTTTCAATGACATTACAAATAATAGTATAGCATTGAAAGGCCACTACAATAAATGTGAAACTAATTACCATTTTTGAAAGGCAGACTAGCTCTGCTTCTTCTATTTATCAATGCTCGATCTTATATCCTTTATCTAAATGGCTGCTGGTACCATATGTTGTGGAAAATTAGTTGCAAAGGTTTTTTTTGTTGCTGTGGCATCTCAGAACACCATCTGATCTAGTTGTAATTGCAACTCTTAAGACTTCCCTGAAAGCTCTAACAATCTGTAACCGCACAACATGACCTATTGTCAGCTACAGTAAAGATGCTCAATGTAATTAAACACGCATTTATTCATTTTATAACCCTTACATTAAACAGCTTTTGAGGCATTAACACCGCAATCCTCCCCATCTCTACCATAGTGGACACTGCATTTAGAAACTCACCTCTACCTAAAAACATCCCTGCACCTTCCCAAATCAAACAGTTGGTCATAAATGACATGCACAAGGACAAATGGTGGCAAAACACAAGTATAGCAAATGATACGGGGACTATTCTCCTTCTACGACAGCACAAGATAAAAGTGGAGGAAGGTGAGTTTGGTAGGACAGAAGAGAAAGAACTCTAGTTAAGACAGGAGATTCTGGGGCGCAAATAGAGAAGCAGAGACACTGAGGGGGGGCGGAGGCTACCAGCGCATCAGGCCCCCAGCATCTTCTTGACCAGGTAGCCGGGAATTGAGTAGAGGAAGAGGCCCAGCATGAGCAGCAGCAGTATCAGCCCCAGGGCCTTGAGGATCAGCCAGCGGTAGTTGTGCCAGATGAAGTAACGAATGGACTTCAGAGGGCCGAGAAACCACATAAGACTGGTGTCCGGGCGACTTTGCGGAAGAAGGGAGAGAAAGAGGGAGGGAAGGAATGCAGATGAGGCAAATAGAGGGAGGAAGGGGAAGGAGAAAGAAGAGTCACATGAACAAAAAAAATAAAAGGAGGGGGGAGGGACGAGGAGGGGAGAGACAGGGAGACAGTTGAAGAGATGGTAGGAGGAGAAACGAGTGTAACAGTGGCCTTTTGACAGTGCAGAAAGCAGCGGCAAATCACACGTAGAAGTTTACAACTCTGTGTTATGGTGCGCTGCTTTTTGCATTGCAAGAATGACTTTCCTGGAGAGAAAGATTAAGGGACACTCGCTCACGTCTGTGTCTTTTTCTGCTCCGCACAAACAGTCACATTTTCTAACAGTGAAACCAGTGTGTGTGTTTGTGAGATTCGAGTATTGTTTCAATAAATGAACGTGTTAATATCTTACTTTGGTTTCTCCAGTGGATCAGGCTCATTTCGTCCAAGTCCCACAGGACTTTTCTCTGCTTCTTCGGCAGTCAGCAGGTGGAGCTCGGCCTCAACCTTCCCCTGTGATGACACATTTGGAAAACATGAAAATCAAAATTAGAAAGTTTTTGAAAGCATTTTTTTCCAGTGTGATATGTATTTTTGTATGTATTTCTTTTGTAATATTCAGTGCTTGATCAGTGAAAGGGGTTTTATCTGATTTGAACTTTAACAATATGTATCTGGACAGTAATATATACATATTTTTTTGTCATAAGTTTTATGACTTCAACGTTTCTTTTAATTGAACTGATTTATTATCGGCTCTTATTTGGGGGTGTTTGCCATCTTATATTGTACATTAGCACTCCATACTACGGTTGGGATTATTGTATTGTGACTCCTTTTTTAGGGGTTCAACATAAGTGATGCACAGCTAGACAAAAAAGTCATTTTTTGTGTAATGTAAAGGATGTCTAGAGGTCAGTATAAATGCGGAAAAAATGGAGACAAAGAATTTTCTGGAAGCTGGATTAAAGCACACTCAGTATATGTCCCCTTTTCTACATGCCCTTTATTGTTTTGAAACTCCCTGTATTTTATGTTTATGTTCTTGTTTCTGTGGTTCCTTCTTTCATTGTATTCGCCATCCTCTCCATCCTTTACTGTGATTAAGATGCAATCGCATCCAGCCAACATTTTAACTTGATTTATGAAGTTAATCTTCAAAATAAGGACAAAATATAAGGTATAATACAAGGTAAATAAAAGGATTTCTTATGTAATGTCAGACTACAGTCCTCATTTTGCTCTTGCAAAAATCCTGTCCTTGCTCAGTATTTCATGCCGATCTTACCGTGAGCTCCATCTCATCGTTCTCATCGCGGGCCACAAACGGCCACCATCCTTTCACCCTCTTTTGCTTGAATATGGAGATGGTGGGCAGCTCCTGCTCATTCCGGATCATGTCAATGGAGCACTGCTTTGCTGTCTTGGCACCACGAGGGAACCGATTCAGGTCCAGCTCAATTGCACCTGAGTAGTGATGTCAAATGCAGTCAGTAAATGCACTTATTGGGAATTTGGCTGTATGAAAATGCAGTATATGTGAGCACAGAGGGACAGAGAGAAGCAAAAGATGCATGGTGATGTTAAAAAGTTTGGGGTCACCCAGGGAATTTCATGTTTTCCATGAAAACTCACACTTTTATTCATGTGCTAACATAATTGCACAGGTGTTTTCTAACCATGATGATGGTTGCTTGAAATGTTCCTCTGTACCCCTATGGAGATATTCCATTAAAAACCAGCCGTTTCGAGCTAGAATACTATTTTTACCATATTAACAATGTCTAGACTGTATTTCTTTCAAAAATAAGGACATTTCTAAGTGACCCCAAACTTTTGAATGGTAGTATATGTATTACTGCCAAAAAAAAAAAACATAACAGAAACCATAAAGCAGCCATTTCTATCAGTCCTCACCCAGGAAGTCATCAGCAGAAAAGTGATCTGCATCCCAGACCTGCAGCGTGAGACGAGGAGGGATCTTATATTCAGTTTCGTCCCAGGAGAACATGGACTCCTTCTTGGAGATTACAATCTTCTCCTCAGCCATGAGGTAATCAAAGGGGAAGACGAAGCGCCAGTTGAAGTTGCCCTCACCGGTCAGCGAGTGGTAGTGCACATCTGTGTCCTGTTTGTCCTCCTGCTGCCCTTTCAGCCATCTGTGGAAGCAGCCATCAGAGGTAGAGCAGAGTCAGGCTCATCTGTGGGGCCATGTTTTAGTGAGTAGACCCATTTTTTGTTGTTGGATTTTATCATTCATGCATTAGTAAGGTCTAAAATGAAGAAACTTGCAATTCTCTGTCAGCTACTCTATATCAATTTGGTGATTTAAACAATGGCATAGGACATGTTAAAGGTAGCAGTTTGTTAACAAGAGAGATGATGCTAGTAGGTCAAAATCAAAACACATAATGCGGCTCCCCAAAAGCAAATCAGATTCAGAAAATGTGTGTGTCAAATCTGATTTGTTGTTGGAGTTTCACATTATTTGCAAAGCCATGCATACAGAAAGATCGCAAAAATGCATATTGTGAAATTTCTCCAAATGGCTTATTGATAAAAAAAAAAAAAAAAAGGCCATCTTTGATGTTTGGATGCAGATCACAACTCGAAGATCAAAGCCTGGGATTATTCTCGTCCGGCTTTAGCTGTTTAATTAACAGCTGGGTGAGGGTGGCTTCATGAGTCAGGAGGAGCAGGAGGGATGCTGCGCTCTCAGTTCTCAAAATGCACCACTAAAAGCTGACAAAAGATTATTGTCAGCATACAACAGCTTGGGATAATCCTGAAAAAACTGCAACAAACAGTGCTAGGATTTGGTAACTGAGATGCACAAATTAGGCTGGGATCAATGCTGCAGCGAGAGGGCATGGGAAGTTTTTAACTAAGGAAAAAAACAAAAAAACATGCCTGCTCTCATATGACCCAAAACCTGAATCATTACTACTGTATCACAACACTGGATCCATCTGAAACAATCCCAGCTCTCCTTTCCCTCCTGTCACTGTGGGACAGTTGGGTCGGCTGAGGAAATCTGAAGCAAAAAAAAACTTAAGGTGACATTTATTATTAAAATGCATCCAGTGTTCAGGGTTGTTTGAGGATGGCGCCCTGTTTGTTACAGTATAAAGTCCGGAGATGATGCATCCACTGGTGACACCAGCTGAGGGAGAAGTGAGTTTGGTTAAGAAGATGTGGGAGTGACTAGGTGCCAAAAATAGTAACATCAGCATATAATGTTTCAAAATAAAAGTCAAATCCAGGCTGTGAAATAACAATGTTGTTAAAAACATCGGAGCTCTGTCATACAGGCATGCGTACAATCATCGAGCACTTCGTTACAAACACCAAACTGGAGCCTTTCTGTGGAATTACTCAATCAGCTGGTACCAGATGGGCTGGTCTGACACCACAAAATGTCCAGGCTTTCCTCAGAATGTGACAAAAAAACTAAAGACATCCAGTGAGCAGCAGTTTTTTGGGCAGTGATGTGATGTCAGAGGAGAACGGTCAGACTGGTTGGAGCTGTCAGGAAGGCTGCACTAACTCTGATAAAAACTTTTTACGCCTGTGCTGAGAAGAAAAGCATCTCAGAATGAACGTCATGTCAAACCTTGCAGACGGGGAAAAATAAAACACCTCGGGTTACTATTGTCGGCCAAGAACAGAAATCTGAGGCTACAGTGGGCACAGATTCAACAAAACTGGACAGTTAAGAGTTGGGGAGAAAAAATTAGCCTGGTTTCATGAATTTCTGCTGAGGCTGCAGATGGTAGGCTCAAAATTTGGCATCAACATCTCGCCTCCACGGACCCAACCTTCTGGGTATCAACAGTCCAGGCTGTTGCAGTGGGTGGTGCAATTGTGTGGGAAAAGTTTTCTTTGCACACTTGGGGCCTCAGAGTGCCAGCCAGTCATGATATGAATAAAACAGTTTGTCTGAGTATTGTTTCTTACTGCAGGACAATGCACCAGTTCAGTGGAGCTCAAAGTCACTAGATGTGAATCCACCAGAGGATCTTTGAGATTTGGTAGAACAGCAGCATGAATGTACAGCGAGCTAATCTGCAGAAATTTTGCAGATGAATCATATCAACATGGAGCAGAATCTCAAAGAAGTGTTTCCTAACATCTTTAGGAATCCATATTAAGAAAAACCAAGGATGTTTTGAGAGCAAAGGGAGGCCCAGTGTTAGTATGGTGCTCCTAATGAAGTGCTTGGTGAGTATACAGTACAGTGTGCTTCCATGCAATTGTGATTTTTCTTACTTTTATTTATCTGAAAACTCTTTCTTTACAAGTAATGTCCAGAAGCAACTGCAGTAAAGGACTGAACCACAACACTTCAAAGAGAGGAAATCCAGTTTTTGAGGTTGATAGTAAAGAAATTGAAAAGACTATCTGTTTAGGCATGTGTTTTTCTGATAGCGTCATCTATTTCTCTTCATGAATTTATTCATGATATTGCTCAGGTGGATATTTTTATGGTTACAGTGAATCAGATGACAACATGCAGTGTGAAAGGACTCACTTGTACTGGCTATGACCCACAGTGACCGCTCATCAGACTCAGTTTTTCACAGTTCTATGTGGTTTTTAATGGAATATTTTGGATTTATGGCTCACAGCTTGTAAAAACACTTAAAACAAGCTGCATGCTACCTGCCAAACAGCAGTAAATATTGTGTAGTAAGTATTTATTTGATACAGAGCCAAATATTTACATCACTGATAGTCTTCAGGTGGCAGAAATGCAACTGGGTCAATATAGAATTGCAGGACTTTTTGTAACATAGTTGGTATCATAGTTGACATTTTTACTGTTTTCAGACCTAAAATCAACATGGCCGCCTATAACCAAACACCACATGGCAAGTTTACAGAAAGATTCTTCTTAATGTTATACATACAATTGAGAATAAATAAATTTTTAAGTTATTTGGAAAGATATTGTAGTAAACCTGTTGAAATGCCATAAATCCACACTTGACTCACACACTACTTTAAATAACTCAGAAAGCCTTGGAGTCTTTCCAGTCTTTTCTTCAGGAGGAAATGACATCATGTGGAGCAGGTCATGAGATCTGGAATTAACACACTTCCTTGAGAGGTGTTTTTGTAATGGGTAACTTAGTTGAAAGTGATTTCTCGGACATTTTCCATATAAAATTTGATATATTACCAAAAAATAGATATCTGTCATGATCATCTCAACTTAAAAAGAACACAACCAAAACAATTTTTGAATAAGCTCATTTTATTATTGTTTAGCTAATTAGAAGATGGTTGTTATTAAATTGGGACAGTTAGTTAGTTGACACTTTAGTGATTTCCAATCATTTTTTATTAATAAGTGATTGTTTCCATAATAAATAATTATGGCATTTGCATAGATATGATCATAATGAACATAAAAAACATTCTTTTTCAACTTTTAACAAAAATGTATGCAAGATATATCCCATGGACTTCAAAAGTACCTCAATTATATATTGACCCAACTCTGTATCTGCTGTTTATGTAAATTGGCTGTGAAATGTTTAATAACCCAGCGAGACTCCAAAGAGGAAGCTATCAACGGAATTGCAAAATGGAAATGGGAACTTTCGAGATATATTATAGGTAGTAATCAAGACATTTTACATATGAAAAATAAAGTTACCTCAAACATATCTTTGTCTTTTCTATATGATAGGATTTTTGAGTAATAAGTGAGAATCCATTCATAATATTTATCAGTCCTGATGTATTCAATCCACTAAATTGTGACTATAAGTGCAAATTGGACTGTCAGATTTCTCTGAAATTTGACAGACCTATAATCATACTGAAGTTATTCTTGTGGCTTGGTCCTTTACTGTTCTATTTTTTCATTAGGCCTTCAGCGTGCTGATAGGAGAGTTTCAGACAAGCGAGGATGCGTGCTGGATGTACAGTTAAAACAGGAAGGGGCATAAAAAATGACTGAGGGGCTTCGGGGGGAGGGGGGGGGGGTGTTTTGTACGAGCCATGCGATGGAATCGTGTGTTTACCCCCTGACATAGATGTCAGACATCTTCTCTCCTGTCATGAAAGCATCGTCCTCTAGAATTACGTCATCAGTGTTCCAAATAACAACACGAAGCTCAAAGCTAGACACCAGCAGAGCATTGACCAGAGAGGAGAGAAAGGACGACAGACAGACAGGACACACACCACAGACAGAGAGACGCAACACAAACACGCACACAGAAAAAATGGAAACAAAACAAAACAAAAAATAATGGTTAACTGCAAAAAAAAAAGTCCACACACAGCTTACACCCACGGGATGAGGCTTGGTGGCCTCGTCCCGCTGTACCTACCCCCTGACAAATATGTCACTGGACTTTTCCCCAGTGAAGTAATCATCGTCCTCCAGTATTACTTCGTCTGTATTCCAAATAATCACCCTGAGCTCATATCTGGTAAGGGGGGAGGAAGGAACACATACACACATAGTTGGACTTATATTTGACATTATTAGAGAGCTAACTATTCAAACAGACTCACCATAATTTAACCCAGGGATTAAACTACATTTTCTGTTGAAAAAATGTTTAGACATTTTAATAGAAATAAGAATCTTTCCCTCTGAATTTGCATTGGATTGATAGTTTTATAAGAAAAGACATGAATCACAGTGCTTATTATTGACTTATTGCTCCTGTCAGGGTGTACCTCTTTGGTTTCCGTGGTGATATATCAATCGCAGGTCCAGGAGCAGGCATGTCCATAGGAAACATGTCCACCCACATCTCAATACGGCCCTTCAGGAGAAGAAATATGTTACTGTAATTACCAGCCTGATGACTTTCAGGGCTCTCGGTGACGTGGCTGTACCTGTTCGATCCCGGGTTTGTCAGGGTTCAGCAGGGGTCTGGTCTCCACGTGTTCAGGGACCAGCTTGCAGCCAACTCTTGGGATCTCCTCCCAGTGGTTCAATACAGCCAGCGCTAAATGCTCCTCAGTCTGCTTCTTCAGACCTACAGGATCAATACAGAGACAAAAAAAAGGGAAAATAAAGAGGGAAAGAGAAAAAATACTTGAATGCTGAAAAAGTCAGTGGTAGGTTTCTGTTAAGACATTTGCAGCCAAATTCATTTGAATCAGTCACAAGATGAACATATTGTATGAATTGAAAAATGGCTGAAATGTAGCGAAGTATTGTGTTTTCATACAAAATAGGAGCAAAAAATAAGTAAAGAAGGGAGAATGCAGAAAAGAAAATGGAACCTTTCTGCACAATACAACCAAAATTTTGTAGGATATAATATATAATCCCTACTTTACGGTAGAGGAGATCCTTTGTCCCTATAGCAATCAGACACCATAACACCTCGGTCAAGGGGAGCAGCTCATTACCTACACTGTTGGCTGCCACACCTCAGTTATTCAACTTAACTGTGTAACAAAATCAAGAATCCTGGTGCAACTAGACCAAGCAACCTCCTTTATGCTTCGAATTATTTCTGTTTTTACACTATACTTAGACTTTTTCAATACTTCTGATGCCGTAAACACCAGCAATGTTGCACCTTTTTCTTTGTAAATAGGAACAATTAGCACTTTTATGGTAAATATCAGCAATTTTGGCACCTCATGTCTTCATCCAGCATGGTTTGCACATCCATCCATCCATCCATCCATCCATCATAAATCAGAGCCCACTAATCACTACTACAGTATATGGTTGCCATCACAGTTCATTTGATGGTTCAACAGTGACGTAGGACTGTTAAATGAATTTGTAGGGGAATAATACAGTCATACCGTTTTCATCCTCGATCTCTGTGGATCCTGTAAAGATTCGGTTGGCCACCTTGACTTTGCCTCCTGGCCCATAATGAGGTCCATCAATCTTGCCTTCCTTACAGAGCTTAGCCAGGATCTGGCTGGGCTTCATTGGGTCCCGCCAAACATTGTATCCATGGCTAGCATACAAAGGATAACAAAGAGGTTACTGAGAGGTTTTTGGATGTGTGAGGAATTTTTAAAATGTGCTTCCTAAAATTCAAATAAAATAAAGGAGGTTTTGTGATTTTTTTTTGAGAATATATGAAATGTGAGTGACTATAAAAATTCTATCATGTTGCTTTACTTAGTCTAATTACAAAGTATGTTTGATCCTGTCACACTATTACTAAACAAATGAAGGAAACAACGCAATGATTCTCACAGAGAGTAGTTGGATGAAATGCCGCAGGTGACTCTGAATTTGCTGTAGAAACGATTCTCCAGATCAATCTTCGTCTCTCCGATCAGGTCGTCGGTGCCGACCAGATCCCAGTCGTAGACTGACACGGTTAGCATGGACTCCATGGGGAACGTGGCCTCGATGTCAAATGATCTGAGCACACACAAGTGGAGAGTAAACAGAATAATTCAACAGACTCGGGCTCATCCAAAACAATGCTGCATAAAAACGTACAGACAGAACTCATGATCATTGTTGGTTGCCAGGTTAGATTTTTGTGATTTAAATTTCACAGAAGAGCAACAATAAACACCTTTACCTGCTGCTTGAAAATTTAATTTCTAAGAGAATACATATATTACTTTGATTGTTTATTTGTTTTGACTATATTACCAACATATGACAGCACACTGATAGCAGCTTCCTCTCAACTCACTTGCCAAACACTGGGTTGAGCTGTTTGGAAATGTAGTTTTCTTTGTCTTTGACCTCTGACTTTCCCAGTTTAATGACAATGTATGGATCAGCCTTCCCATTAATATCAGCAGGATGGAGCTCTGTAGCCTGAAGTGGTGGAAAACAAACAGAACAGAAGAAAATAGGGGAGAATTTTGACTTCATTTCATTTTTATTCACGTATCTTTTGACTTCTATAAATTCAAACTGTCACCCACCCTGACGACATAGACACGAACAAGGACGTTGATTGGATCATTATGCGGGATGCTCTGGAACATTCCCATATTGGGATCAAATCCTGCCTCTCTTGTGATCTCCTCAGACAGAGGGAGTTTGTACATGCATAAGGATCCCTGCATCACAGAAAAAAACAAACATACTCATATGACATATTTTCTGTCAACGAGTGTAAACTGAAAATGTTTGAGTGTTTTCTCACCTTGAATCTGCCAACAATCCTGTCGTCATCCAGAGCGTGTTCGTCGTCATCCCCAGCCTTTCCTCTGTACAAGTTGAAAGTGTGAAGCCAGTCTTCAAAGTTGCCGTACTCAGTCTCCAGCTCCTTGTTGTACACCTGCATAGGACAACAAACACTTTGTAGTACAATGGCTAGAAAAAGCATTCACTCCTCCATGAAAAATTTCCCCTTTTATTGCTTTTTATATTGTATCATGGCTAATTTAATTTGGCTTTTTAGGCAAGAATTTACAAAAAAAACACTCTTTGATGTAAACACAGAAATAAAATTTGTACACAGTTAGTTCAATTAATTAAAAAGAGAGAGATTGTGTAAGTATTCATTGTTTTTACAATGATTAATTCAACACAGGTGCAGCCAGCTGCTGCTGCTAGAAGTCACACAATTAGTGAAATGGAAATCATCTGAGTGCAGTGAATGTGTTAGAGTGATTGCAATATAAAGCCACATGTATCTAGAAGGCCCAGTCACTGGTGAATCACTACTCCTGGTGATAACTGCACCATAAAGAAAATAGAACACTTCAAGCAGCTCTGTGAAAAGCTTATTGAAAAGCATAAGTCAGGGGATAGAAACCAGAAAAATATCCCTTAGAGTACACTTGCATCCATCTTTAATAAATTGAAGGAACACAACAAATGTGCTAATCTGTCTAGAGCTGGACATTCTTTTTTTTTAAAAACTGAGTGATTATGCAGGAAAGTGACTAGTGAGGGAGGCCACCAAGACACCTATGACTCCTCTGAAGGAGCTACAAGCTTCAGCAGCTGAGATGTTAGAGACTGTTCATACAACTGCTGTCTGTTCTTCACCAGTCAAAGCTGTATGGAAGAGTGGCAAAGAGAAAGCCACTGTTGAAAAAAGTTAATATAAAATCTAGATTAGAGAATTCTGTTTACCACAAGGCATGCAGGAGACTCTGAAGTCAATCGGAAAAAACATCTTTTGTCTGATTAGACCAACATAAATCTGTCTGGTCATCATCACCGTATGTGATGAACATCAAACAACACACACAATCAGAAACACAACATCTCCTCTGTGAAGCATAGCAGTGAATAGTACCTTGTATCTTCTTCAGAGGAGTCATAGGTGTCTTGGTGGCCTCCCTCAATAGTTTCTTTCTTTCATAGTAATTCAGTTTTTGAGATGCTCTAGGCAAATTTACACATATCTCATATTTTTTACATTTCATCATGACGGATTTACCTGCAGTACAGTAGATATTCAGTGATTTGGCTACTTTCTTGGGTCTGTCCTCTGATTTTTCAAAAACCTTTTCACAAAGCTACAGTGTTCTTTTGTCTTCATGGTGTAGTTATAACCAGGAGAACTGATTCACCAGTGACTGGACCTTCCAGATACAGGTGTCTTTACACAACAATAACTTGAAGCACACTCACTGCTCTAAGATGATCTCCATTTCATTAATTCTGACACTTTTACCACCAGTTAGTTGGGGTTGTATTGAATTATGTGAGTCAGTTTAAAGTAAGCAAATTTTACATTTTCTATTTTTATTTAATTGACATTACTTTGTAGTAATCTGTTCTCACTTCGACACGGAAAAGCACTTTATGTAAATACCTGCCAAAAGAAGTCGAATTAGTCCACCATGATTTAATGTTAAAAACTAAATGAAAGGAAAAAACCTCAGAGAAGAATAAATGGTTTTTTATAGACATTGTGTACTCATGGATTATTGCGTGTGGGAAGCTTTTATCTGAATGTGAAGGACGTACTCACCACCAGCTCATCCACTTTTGTTTTAACTGGTCGTTTCTCAGATCCATCAGCAGCCAGACCCTTCTTCTTGTCCTTCGCGCTCTTCTTCTCTTTGGTCTTTTCTTTCATCTTGGAGCCTTTCAGAAGAAGGTCATCGGGTTTGATGTCTGATTGGGAGGGTGCATGGAGGTGGAGGCGGACAAAGCAGGGTTGGAGTCGTGATGACAAGTGGCGGAGATGCACACGGCACGACACGTCACACAACATGAAAGCTGACATTGCATCTCCCTGAAACCATGTTGGAAATGCATTCGAATATCTTGCACTCCATTTGGAAACATCTTAAATTTTACCACCACCTGAAAAATCACCTTACTGCAGTGATCACAGGTGTACTGCAAAATGCAGATGACAAACTTTTAACCAGAGAGGGAAGTCAAACAAGCAAATTATTAGTAGACAGTTTGGAAACAAAAGGTGCTATGTTGCATATTATCAAACTCTAAGATCCTCAGAAAAAAATATATTCACCGAGTAGACAGTCATATCAAGTCAAACTTCTTTTGGATGATACAAAGATTCATTGGAACTGTAGATTCAATGTCACAAACACATGCTGACCATCTTCTCAAGTGTTTAAAACCAAATCTTGAAGCAGAATTTGACGAAAACATGCAACAAGCAGCCCCTTTAATTAAGTGTTATACCTTATATATATTGCAGTCTTAGGATAAATTATAATTTTTGTAGTGTTATTAAGGGTATGCAAGTATGGGAGAACAGATTAATTCAGGGGATCTTTGTCAGCCAACTTTCATCTGTAATGCACAGCTGGGAAGTCATGCGGATGTTAAAAAAAAAAAGACTCTTAATAAGGTCATGTTAGCGAAGCACAAATGGAAGGATGGATTCATGGGAGGACGAGCAGGAAGCATACACCAGGCCTCTCATGCTCTTAAGCAATCATAAAAAACTAACTGAAAATAATCTGGAATATGTCCATCCTTGCAGAATCTCAATTTAAGATCCAATATTAGTGACATATCCCTTTAAAATAAATCAAAGCAGCAGACGTGGAGGCATGCTGGCCAGCGGCCCCACTTATCTGACTTTAATACCTGCTGCTTCAGCCGCTATCTCCAGGTCCTCTCTCTCCTCTGCCTCTGCCTGAGCTGCCTCCTGAGCTCTGAGGGTCTGAAAAAAAAAACAAATAAGAAAGGTTTACTGATCCAAAAGGCCTTCAAGTGTGAGAAAAATCTTGTGGACCTCGCTAAAACGTGTAGACGCAAACAGAATCAGCTAGAAAAGAGCGGACAGACCTCCTTAAGAGTCTCTATCGAAGCAAAATATTTAGACCACCAGTCCAACACTCTCTCGTCCGTCTCATCTTCTTCCTCTACTCCTCCCTTCTTTTTCTTCTTCTTCTTTTTTTTGTCGCTCTCTTCCTCCGTCTGTGGAAACAAAGTGATTCTCATTAACTTTAGTTCTTATTAATGAAGACAAAATGAACTACAGTAGACCATTAATGCCAACTTTCTGTAGGAAGACTACTCACCATATCAACTTTTACAACAGCATCAGACATCTATGATGGGGGGCGTCACATAAAACAACACAAGGATTAATACACACAATGGATGGAGCAGGTGTGACAGGTACAGGTAGAGGCAGGTATAAAAGACTGGACAGAAAGCAGTGCTACCTCTACTACAAATGACATATATATATATATATATATATATATACCACTATACTGCGCATGAATTTGAAGAAACAGCTTACAGCGTCTAGCTTGACCACAGTGTCCATCTTCCGGACCCCGGGCTCTGAGTCCATGTTGACGATGATGTCACCTGCGGGGCGAGAGAAGGTGCGGGAAGAGAGGCTGGGTGAGGAGCGGGGCTGGGAGCCGCCATTGGTTAGGACCATGTAGCCATTCATTAGCTTAGCTGGAGCGAAGCCGGAGGTTAGAGACGGGCGGCAGGTAGGCAGGAAAAGGACAGAACAGCCAAGGACATGCGAGAGAAAGAGAGGAACAAGACAACAGGTTGGAGAGGGAGGATACAGACAGGAAGGTCAGGGCAGGAAGCAAGCAGAGAAATCAGCAAAGTTAATAAAGAAGAAAATGTCTTTGAAGGGACCAGAGAGCTGCATCAGAAGTCTGTAAGGGCAGCTTTAAAGGAGTTCATTTTAAAGCTTTCTTTACTGTCTTTTATTTAAGAATTGTGAATGTTTTGCACTTTACAAACCTCTGCAATATTTATTTTTCTACGTACACTAGAATACATGCTATTTCCTTAGTTCTCTACTTAGAGACAATCTGTGCAATACTAGTACTCTATCAGTATTTTTAATCATCAAAAAATCTGTAATATCACCGGTATGTGCAGTAATGTTACTTAAAGTACTTGTGTGTATTTGAGTTATTTTCATTTTTAGAATACATTTGGATGACACAAAGGTTCATTGGAACTGTAGATTCAATGTCACAAGCATATGTTGACCATCTTCTCAAGTGTTTAAACCAAATCTTGAAGCTAAATTAGATGATAATATGCAACAAACAGCCCCTTTAATTAAGTGTTATACCTTAAATGTTGCAGTCATAAGATAAATTATTAATTTATCCTAAATGTTTGCACCATATTTGCTGCTGTGACACGGCAAATTTCCCCATGGTAGGATTAATAAAGGCTTATTGCATCATATCGTATCTGTCTGATTTTAAAAGAGTAAAGCAAAGTCTAAAAATGATTTGCAAACAATGTTCTACAAATCTTTTTAGGAAAAAGGAAACAACTCTGACAAAGAAATTAATGAAAGAACCCCCTCTTAGCAAATCAACTAAATATAAGGATTTATTCAACAATAATGCAATTGCCACTTCTGTTATTACACCATCTACAGACGGTTAAGTGTTCTGGTGGGTTGTGGCTTGAATCCCTTGAATCAGATCTCATGTGACATCTCAGGCAACTCATCCAGAAAATACATCTGTCACGAGAAGCACAGAACTTCTCCAAACACAAGCTCACCCACAGAATATCACAGCTACTAGGCTCCTGGATAACTCATGAATATATTCCTACAGATGAGCACCTGCAGTAGCCCAGTTGTTGGAGTTCTTGTCTGGAGTGCTGTAGATGAAACGTCTCAGGCTGCTCACAGCGTGCGACCCCACCAGGATGTAGCGGCCGAATGCTCTGCAGTCGACCACCCGGATGTTGAGAGGAGGATGGAGAAGCTCATTTTCTGGAAGGTCCTGTGGCCGAAAATTAAGATTCACGTTTACTACGAGGGCGTAGCTTTGCAGCGGTCTAATGTCAATTGCACAGTTGCACTTACCACCTCGAACCACTTGACCAGGGTGCTGAAGTTGGGATTCTTCTTGTAGTTCTGGATGAGGGCTGACTGAACACCCCTACCTGCACACTCTATGTCCACACGAGGTCGATCCACCTGAGCCAAGTTAATCCTCTTCAGGTCCCTTAATCCCCAGAACAAAACCTGACCCAGAAAAAAAATGTGGTAAGACAGGGGGATTTGTAGAGCTGAAATCACAGAGCCACAGTAGGAGAGGGAATTCACCTCAATGCGGTAGCGACTCAGGACTGGTCGGATGCCCAGTGGCACCGGGAGGATGGGTCCACGCTCAGAGTCTGTTGGTCCCTCAAGAGGGGGAAGGTCAGCTCTGCCTCCTTGACCGATCTAATGAGAGAGAAAGAGGGGACCTAAACCAGGCTGAAACATTTCTTCCCCCCGTTCCTAACATTTCTATCTTTGTTGAGCGTAACAACTTGAAAGAAGTATGAAGAATTAGCATCATGTTGACAGAGAAAAGAGACACTACTTGTAGTACAAACACTGAAAACAGTGTACATTTAGAAGAAAGACAAAGTGGGATGAGAAGAGAATGAAAAGAGAAACCTTTATTTGAGGAACAGCAAAGTTATGGACGGCAATCAGAGCTCGCCTGATCTCCTCCGCATCGTAAGGGATCTGTAGGCAGCAGGAGGAGAAAGACAACAGAAATGGATATTTAAAGGAGAAGGAATGGTGAATGGAAAGTGAAGTGGAGAAGGGGGAAACATAAATGGAGAAAATCTGTGTGTTTTTTTTCAAAGAGAGAAGGATCAGAGGGAAATGGGCAGCGAGTGTAAATCACAAGAGTATGTGATGATGCAGGGGACTGACAAGCCAATAACAGAAATGAAGAAAAGGAGTAAAACAGGAGATTTACAAGTAGAGACGCATATATAACAGACAGAGAAATTTTTCCCATGATCTTTTGTGCATGTTCCACATCATTTAAGCAACCCTGTGGATTATTTTTATGATCCCTTTATGGTTTTTATCACAGAAGCATGCTGATGACCTGATACACGTCTGCCAACAGTTTTACGCTTTTCTACGGTTGCACAGCGGCAAACGCCAACTGATCTGGTGACGTGCCAACAAAAACTGTGAAGAAGTCTGCAAATGTGAATATAAACAAACCACAGGCCTTTAATGAGGCCCTGAAAAATCTTCTTTTTTTACATTTCACTTGCTTGCTGTACCATAGCCAACATCCTGAACAGGAAATGAATCCAACACCCACAGAGTGCATGTGTGCATTCATTAGTGTGAGCATTAATGCGTTCAGTGTGTTACCTGCAGCAGCTCGAAGGCAGCCAGCAGCTCCCCAGCAGTGCAGTTCCCTCTGTAGATCTGGTAGTACTCCAGCTGTGGAGGGAACCTCGGGGGCCCGTAATGCTCATCGCACATCTTGATGGTGGGCTTCGCAAACGTGCGACCTATGAACTCTGCCTTACCCTGTTCACCACATGGTGTGACAGCAGCCAGTCAAGACAGTGAGGGGACAAGGGAAGGGGGTTAGACAAGGGTGAGGGAGGTGCAGTTTCCAGGGCAGCCACTTGGTGTCAGTGTTGATCACAGCGATTGAAGATCACAGAAATGTGCAATTTGAAAAGAAAAAGCTTGTAAAAATGGCAATAACTCAGTGTCACTGGCAAATGTACAACCTGAGTGAACATTACAGTGTAAAGGAAAAACAACTGATCTATGTGTTGTTCAACTGAAAACATTTCTAAATACTTTCTTCACTTCGTTCCATCTATTCACCATCTGTTCACTAGTACTGCAGCTGCACAAGGTACATGCAAGCCTCATCAGCAGGTAGCGAACCAAACAGTTCACACTAGAACCACCACAAGGAAGTTTTTGAACCTCGACAGTACTGAAGCAAGTAGCGTGAGTCTGCAGCATTTTCAGGACCACAGCTGTATGATCACATTTCTAGGACCCTTGTTTTTCAACCACAGCGCCTCCAACTGAAGTGGATAACTAAGGGAGTAGCACATATTCAAGCAAGAACCACATATCTGATCAAAACGGACAACAATCAGAGTGTGAGTACTGAGTAGGAATCGTGTTTTACTAAAAACTACTCTCTTTAGCTCAACAGCACAGTCATTAAAGCTTGTCAAAGTGGGACTGGTACTTTCCCTTATTCATTTGGTATTTTGGGCAGAATAAACCTTTACAACTACAACTTATTTGTTAGAAAGTACTATTGAGATGAAACAAATTTTTTAAATCTAGTACTTTAACAGAAAGAAAGATTTGAATGGAATAAACCTTTAAAACCAAAACAAGTTTGTTAGAAGGTACTATCTGACTGGAATGAACCCTTTAAAATCAGAATTACGTACTTGGAAAGAAAGCAGTTATTGGGTAGAGAGAGACCGAGAGTAGAGTTAGGATGAAATAAACATTTTAAACCATAATTTGCTTTTAAGAAAGTAGTATCAGGGTGGAATGAAACCTTTAAAACTAGAAGTACTTGGACAGGAAGTAATATTTGGGTGGAAAAAAAACCCTTTAAAACTGTAAGTACTCGAACAGAGAGCAAAATTAGGATGCAATAAACCATTTAAACCATAACTGTTGTGTTAGAAAGTTGTATTTGGGAGTCATTAAACCTTTCAAAATTATAAGTACTTGGACAGGAAGTGGTATCTGGGTGAAATAAACCTTTAAATGATAACTTGTTTGTTAGAAAGTACTATTTGGCCAGAAAATACCTTTTAAAACCATAATTCATTGGTTAGAAAGTATCATTGGGGTGGAATGAAACACTAAAAGCTTTACGTACTTCAACAGAAAGTAGTATTTCGAGTGGAATACACCTTTAAAACCATGACTTCTTTGTTATAAAGCACTATTTGGGTGGAATGAAACCCCTAAAACTACAAGTATTTGGACAGGAAGTGGCATTTTGGGTGAAAACAAACCTTTGAGTAGCATTTTACGTGGAATAAACCTTTAGAACCATAATTTGTTAGGTAGAAAATACAGTGGGAATGAAACCTTTCAAACTTTACGTACCTGAACAGAGAGCGGTATTTTGAGTGGGATGAACCATCAAAACCACAACTTGTAAGTTATAAAGTATGATTGTAAGCGGAGTAAACCATTATAACCATTAGTCATGCACTTTAGCGATCACCCTGTTGGGTGCTGTCGTGACAAACGAGGTTCCTGGAAGTGGTGTCCTGAAACTGCAGCCTCCTCTACTGCAGACAAATAATAATGACTACAGCTTTCACACTCTGTTTAACCAGCACAGCATGAGTGAGGTCCAAGTTCATGGGAAGGAAAGGTTGGAGTGAGACAGACAGACAGCAAGAACATGAGGGATGGAGAAGCAAAGCACATTTAGTTATAGCAGCACAAGCTAACTCTCTGAAAACTGTTTAACAAGCAGTTTCTCTATGGACGTGTGTAATCCTGTTGTAGATCAGGATCCTACCACAGTGTCCTGGTCATAGATTTCAACCACGATGATCGGAGGGTCGTCTCGCAGCTCACTGGCTTCACCAAACAGCTCGACATCATCAAACACCAGCAGCTGGTCCCACGTAGGGCAAAGAGTCTCACTCAGAACCTGCAGGACAAGCAACAGCTCACTTTACACATAATCAATACAAAGACACACCAAGTTGGCACATGCACACACTCATTCCTGTTACCTCAGTAACCTGGCTGTGTGTGGAGAAGAAGACTCGGGCGAAGGGGTCTGACAGACCGCTGCTGTCAGCTGCAAACAGACTGCGAGCCTGGTACATGTGGGCTCTGAGCTGAAACACCTGCTTCACTGTTGGACACACAACACGTCACATTACTCAGCATTCAACGCCTTTATGAGCAATCTGAGACTGAAGTTAGAAAAGTGAAGCACAAGCTGAGGTGATCAATAGTAGTAGATTGTCTTCTTCTGGGTGAGTGTGTTTGGGTTTTGTCTTTAATTGATTTTAGAGTTAAAACTTGATGGTAAAATCAAGAGCAGGAGAAAAGAGAGAAAACAATGCAGAATGCTATCATGAATGAAAAGTAAAAGTAAATATCTGAGTGCAAAACTCTGCAGTTCAGTAAATATTTCTATCACTGTATTTTAAGCATCAGTAAATGTTCACATTTGAATGACAGGTACATTAAATGATGAAGTGTTGGCTGTCATAGTGCCTGCGTCAGCTCCTCAGATGTGTTCAAGCGTCACAGTTTGTCATTTCTGATGTGAGCAGTGCTTACTGTTGTAGACGAGGCTGACGGGGGGAACAGATTGAAGACCAGGACCCGTTTTAGTAGCTTTGAGCTCTTCAAAGCCATTCGGCAGACCAGTGAGGAAGTCCTTCCGCTGCTTGTTGAGGCCCAGCCACAGATACAACTCCAGCTTAGCCTGAACTGTCCAGCCAGCATGACCAAAGCCCTTCTTACCGGGCAGCTGTGGACACAACAGCAGTAAGTTCACATTTATAGAGAGGTGCTGTGGATTAGTATGCAAACACACATCCTCACTTTGGTATTATTTTGATCATTCAGCGTTATGCAGACAATGTCGCATCTCAATTCACGTCATACATATTTAGCAGATGTCATAGACTTGCATGTCCATAGCATCAGTCAGTGGTGTTCTATCTACTTCTATCTGGAGTATTCACCACCACTGATCTTCTCATGAATAATTACAGGTCTTTAAACGTTAGCAAAGCGTCTTTTAATGTAACAAGCTCACAGAGGATGAAAAGAGAGAGACAGAGACAGTTAATAGCACCTTGAGGAAGACAGCTTTGACTTTTCCACAGTCTTTGCCTGTTTCTTCATCCACTATGGAGTACAGGATGTCCTTTGAAGGAACCCGAGCGTAAGCGATGCGCTTGTTGTTGCTCATCATCCAGATGAAAACATCTGGGATGCTGTGCTGGGGCTGGAGAAAATAAAGACACAGGACCCTTCTCATTATCTGAAGTTCTCTTTATAGTGGTGTTCATAAACACAATACATCCATTCTACGAAATGTGTTAGTATGCATTCATTCTGAGCAGGGTTTGGACCACAGGACTGGATTTTACCTCGTCAGCGAGGAAACGGAGCCTCTGCAGGAAGTTCTGCACCAGCTTGAGTTTGTCTTTCACAGTGTTTTTCTTCACTTGGGTGCGAATCTGCTTGGCCTGTTGGCCCATGCTGTCCTGCAGTAGGAGAGAGGATAAGAGGTGATACTGCAGCAGAGTACTGCACCTTATACACAGGTCAACTCTGCCTCAGTTTACCAAATGCCCCTCACCTGACCATCTACAATCTGACTGATTTGTTGAGTACTGATTGAGTTTACCAGGTGTAAAACCTAGGGTCATAGGTGACATCAGTTTTTGAGGTCAAAATTCTTAAAGAAAGAGGATTTTTTTTCTGACGTGCCATAACATGAAAATAAATGTAGGCTCATTGAAATCTACACATAGTCATCAGTGGTACAAACCAGTTATATGATGGTTTAAACTTGTTCCAAAAAATGTCCATGTGTTTTTCCATCAACAATAAAACCATTATTTTCCACCCTAAGAGGATGATTTTTCCCTGTGATTAAAATGTAGAGTCAGAGGCAGACCTTCTTTGAAAAAAAATACATTATTTGAATTTGTGGCAAATACTTGAACATACATCGAGCAGGTGTGATGGTGAAACCACTCTGAAAGTTGTTCCAACCGGAATAGTTATATAATATTGTTATTGGGCTAAAAGAAAATCATGGCTTTCAAACAATTTTCTGTGAAGTTTGGTATTTCCATGTAAAATAAGCCATACACGTGCACACTCACACATTCATAGTTGTGGGTTTATTCATGTTAATTTCAAAATAAGAAAACTGTTGTGGCTGCTAGACACTCAGTTTTTAGAAACTACACAAACGTCACTGACTCTATAAGCATTGCTGGTAACTAAATGCTATGCCGTGGAGTTTCTACATATAAACGATGTCTTTCACAACCATAAATAATTCAGTGATTTACATTGTTGCCTCACAGTGAGAAGGTTCTGGGTTTAAATGTGGTTTTCAGCTGGAGCCTTCCTTTGTGGCGTTTGCATGTTCTCCCAGTGCCTGTGTGAGTTTTCCATATACTTTCTGAAGACATGCATGGTGGATTAATCGATGATTCCAAATTGGCGTACACGGTTGTCTGTCTCATTGCATTAGCCCTGGTGACTGGTGATCTGTCCAGAGTTTCCAGACCCTTCAACCCAATACAGCAGCTAATGAATAGATGTAAGTCTATGTTGTATGGCTCTTTCAAATTCACACACTGTCGAGTTCTGTGAATGCAGACAAACGTGTACCACAGAATTGTTCTTTTTTTCAATATGTGTTCGGAACAAATCCTTCAAAGCATCACAAATGAATACACCTGGAAGCTATTCATCAACTAAATCACTGTTGGCAGTTTCCTACAGAACACTTTGCATTCTTTTTGCATTTTCCTCTTGAAGCAAATTAAAGTTGACCCACAGTCAAACACAGACACTGAACCAGACAGAATGTGATGATGACAGCACAGCAGATGCATGCAAACGATTTCAAGGAAATTACTACAAGAGAGTGAAAATGTACATTCAGAAATTAATTTTCTTGTTTGGCCTTTACAACCACTTCAAACTATTCACTCACTCTGGCGATGAGATCAGCAGCTTGATAGCAACCAAATGAAAGCGTTCTCTCTATTTGTCATGTCCGTCCCTCTGTATTTGAGAAACATAAATCATACCATCTCTCTCATGCAGGACTTGAGCCGTTCTCGATCAAGTTTGGTTCTGCCTGCCTGGTTCACATCCTTGTTAGCCAGAGTCACAAACCGGCTGGAAAACACATGAAAGAAGAAACAAACAAGTGCCTGGGCTGGTTATATACGTATTTCTATATATAAATAAATTGCTTTTTCAAACATTTTATCTTATTCCTCTGTGCTTTATGAGAAAACATAGAGGTAGTCATTATACATGCCAGCAGTTTCACAAAACCACTAAGAGAAAGAGAAAACAATAACGACACTGCTCACTGCTTTCATCATGACACTTATAATGACTGTGTTTGCTTCACTGCAGAGCGCTGCTTGATGAGGATGAGAGAGGCAGCTTGTGCGAGAAGTTTTAATAGCATTCAATACAAAACTAGCTATTAAGTACAATAGAGCTCAAGGACATACAGCTGTTTTACAGCCGTTACTGCAAGGAGAAACTCGTATCAGTTCTGACAGCTGAGCCTTAATGCCAATTTCAGTACAGACCGCAGACGATGCTTATTAATATGTAGATTACCTGCAGCCGACGCTGAGCTCCTCCAGCACTCCTCTGAGTCTGCGCTCTGGAAAGGCCTTCTCCGTCTTGATGATCTCCTGGACATCATTCAAACCCTCTTCCTGTCAGGACACAAAAATACTGGAGCTGAGGACAAGTCAACTTGTTGGTACTCACAGGTTTGTAATTGCCACTTATGCAGATACTGGAAAGGATGCAAGCAGATCAGTGACGAACTGAAAATCAGCTGAAACACAGCTGCAGCAGTAAGAATCCTCCAGTGATTAGGACCACTAATCAGAGCTGCTGTGGCTGTCCTCCTAAACTGACGCCACAGACAGTGCACTACTCATAAAATGTCTCTAAAATACAAAAAAAAACCTCTATGAAACAGATGACAAGGTGTTTCAGACTGGACACAGGGGTTTTCAATAGAAATTTGAGTTTCCAGCATGTTCGTTATGAACCTGACCACCACAGTGAATGCATAGTCCTGACAGTGAATCACACAAATGGGAGTGTGTTGATCTGGGGCTGCATGAGTGCAAAAGGTGTTTGGAAGTTGACTTTTATTGATGGCACAACGAATGCCTGAGGATATACTAAATAAACTGGCTGACCACATGACACTTAGCCTCCAAAAGCTTGCAAGGGGAGCAATATTCCAGCTTAAGAATGGCCAAAGCTCACTGCCAAATTCAGGCAAGAGTTTCTAAAGAAGGAAAAGAATGGCAGAACATCTCTCCAGAAATCTGGTGTCTGCCCTGCTGAGGGCGATTTAGTCTGCCATTAGCATAAAGGTGGACATGCTTTACAAAATTACAGATTTAAAATTCAATGAGAAGTGCACTCTGTACTGATTTCTTTGCATTCATTTCCTACTATACCTGTATTTTTAACAACATAAATCTAAACTACTAGTTTTTAATTTTACATCAGACCAAATACCCTGCTGTGACACAGGCCTGCACTTACTTGTGATGTTAAATGTATACTAAGATGGTGAAAATGGCACCTGCATTAGCATGCTAACACTGCCTTTGTGAACATGTCAGATGTCTGATTTTAGCCCCAAACAAAGTGATGTCTTTGTTCTGCCTCACAGAAACATTTGCACCTATGCAGACTTCTAGTTAGTTGTTAACGGCTACACGTTATCGAATTTGAGTTAATCTGGCCACAAGAAACATGTACTTACGAGCTTGTCTGCAATTTTATCCATCATGTTGGAATTGTAAAGTCGTCTCCTTTGGTCCTGCCACCAGCTCTTGATGTAGACACATGGCTTCTTTTCAAAGTAGGGAAGATGGAAGTAGTTCCTGTGAAGTTTACACCAAATTAAAGCCTGAAGCCATTAGATGTTGTGTAACAACTCTCTAATTATAGCCAATATTGTCAGCACCGTTTCTAAAAATTGCACAGTACTTAGTCTAAGAATGTTTTTTTAAATCCAACTATAACAAATTGAACAACGCAGTCAGATTTGTTTCTGTGATCTCTGACCTGTCGGTGATGACGGGCTTCATGAGAGGAGTCGAGGAAACTGAGACGAGGTCGCTGTCTTCATCCGCCTCATCCTCACTGGAGTTTTGAATTAGCTCACTTTCCTCTTCTTCACTCTCTCCGTCTTTCTTCCTCTTCTTTGACAACGAAGGTTTGCTCACTCCATCTATCTGGTTGCCATAGTTACCTGTTAGATGAGCATTACATGTGGTTAAACGGTGTGTATGGCTGCAGTAGCTACTGACTTCTGCTGACTGTCGGGTTTATTTGTTGTATTATAAACTTGTGGTGTGCAGGCCAGTATTAAGAAGGTTAGGAGAAAACATACTTACCTATTGTGATTTCAAAACTAATCGGTTTGTCACCGATCTTCCTGTCGATCATGGTGGCTTCCAGGAAGGAACCAAAGAGGAAGAACTCGTCTATTTTCCCTGTAGCGCTCTGATGGAGTGACAAGGGCAATAAATATTTTATTGGAGTGATCTGTTTAATTGCATTTTTTCACTTTACACATGTTACCTACCTCCTTTGTAAGTACATTATTTTATTTTTAAACTACTTTGTATTCATTCACATGGTTTCTATTGAAATCTAAACATTAATTATTGCTCGTTATTATTTTAAAATGCAGCATTAATTGACTTTCACTACAGTGCTTTCCAATACCATATTAGATGCCTAAACCCATTTCATCTGGCTACTGAAATCATGCCAGACTCAGTTTGAAGTGAACAATACTCTTGGGCCAATATATTGCCCCAAATGCGGCACAGATGTTGCTGCTCTGGCACCGATTCTTGGCCCAAATTGACAAAAATCTCTCCAACAATCTGACTTTATTTGACTTCAATTTATAGGTCATAATCACACTGTAATCTTCTTGAACTTAACAGACAATATTGGTTTTGTGTTGCACATCTATTGTCAGTTATTTACATCGGCTCCTTTACTCAAAATTAAGAAGATTAATGCACTTCTTTAGTGAATGATCCAAAACCAATGAGGCTTTGCGTTATAGATTACCAGTAACTACCAAACACACAAACACAGTTTCACTTTTATTATTTAAATGGGAGTAAAATAAGCCTATTTGCAGTGTTTCTTTGGATAGTATCATTTCCTTACATGAGTAATCTGTCTCTCCGTTAAAGTGAAGTAGCTTAACGAGTGGCACAGACTCATGCTGGCATGATTGAAGAGCTCAGGGGAGACTTTTACAACATTGCCCTGAAGCAACAACTGACACCTCTGATTTCCCTAATGAGCAGTTAAGCACCAATACGAGGGTCGATTGCAGTATCTTGTTGTTAACTGTGGGGGCAGGAGGTCATTAGAGGTCACACAGCTCTCATGGATCACAGGGCACTTAAAGTCTCTCTGTTTAGTCAGACAATTATGCTGTGAGTACTGGATGACTCCACCGCTTCAGTTAACCTGTTAGCAGTTCTCCTTACCTCTGAGATGTTGGAGACGGACTCCACCTGAACCTCAGTGGAGCTGATGATCTCCGGTGAAGTGGTGTCCAGGATCTCCACAGCGACGGAGACAAGGAGTCGAGCTCTGAAGGACACTCCTTCTCCGAGTCCCTCGTTCAGGTCCTGGTGCTCGTCCATCAGGGTGTACTGACGGGTGGAACCGTACATGTTGACCCAGGCTGGACCCAGCGTGGGCAAGAACCCTGAAGAAAGAGGCAAGAAATGTCTGTAGGACATTTTTAATTGACTACTGCTCTTTTTCTTCAATTGAAGGCCTTTCAACAAGTCTACAAAAAGCCAGGCAGCGATCAAATTATCTGACCATCAGTCCTCACAGGTAAAAGTATGTTGCAGCAAAGTCCTTGCTTTTTCAAAGCAACTGTTGGAGTTATCACTTGATACCCAAAACATTCACCCACTGGTGGAAGCGTAAATGTGTCACTGCTTGTGTGTGAGAATATTACTGGAGGCATCAAAGTAGAAGCACTTGTGAGTTTATTTGAGGTTAAATGTCAAATGTCTGCGTTTTACACCTGACATTTTAACAGAGTTTGATCATTTCTCATTACACACTAAAATTCTCAATGAATGACATGCTTTGGTTTAACGTATGCTAATGTATGTGTTGACTGCAAGCCAACTAGAATATCAGCCAGTAAATTCTGACAGACATTAGAGGGGTCAGATTGGTCCCCCACAGCTAATTACGACACACAGGGAAATATGAACTGTTTAAGGCAGTATAATTAATGCACTCGACGGCTAATCAATGCTAATAAGGCAAAGTGCTTGCATGCTACTGCGTGTGTTCTGACCTACCTTTATCACCATCGTTTGATATCTTGCGTAGGTCAATGAAGTGGGTTCCTATGGCAACGTCGTTGACCTTATCCGAGTCTCTTATTTGGACCTTCAGCCTCTTGCAGAGGGGAGGGAAGAGCTCAGTGAAGATGACCTGCTCATTCCAGATCGGCTCATAGCTGCTCTTCTGGACTGAAGTCTTTCCCTGGAGACACATAAAGGAATAACACTGAAGTCACAGAGGTGTAAAATGTTTTCTTAATAGTCTGAAACAAATTGGCTCAAAGGAAATTCCTCTTTCATAAAGCATAGTCGGTGTAAGAAATCAAGCAGATATCTTCCAAAGTTGCAATATTTTTAGTAATAAATATTCTTTATGTAGCAGTCTCATTAGGAAACCCTGCCGCTTTGAAGAGGGAACCTCCTACAGTAAGATAGGTTTTGTTTTTTTTTTGCTGGTCGCAATGAAACCCCTTTAGAAAGGAATCTTCCTGCAGCCAGTATGAATGGTGGGACATTACAGGAGCAATGTTCTCTGTAATTAGGGGCAACAGGTCAGTATTGTATTGAATGTCAAGCTTTTGTTAAATATTTGGTGTTAACCATCTCTAGTCATATTTTCAACCAGTCTTGGCAGAGGATTTGATTTTTGATGGTCATTTTTTTTAATAAAGCTCTAAAATCAGACCAAAATAAAGACTGAATCGCTTCATAAATGAGAATTTAATGACAAGCCTCAGGTTTAGCAACTTTTTAAATTTCTCCTTTATCTCTTTATCCCTCCCCTGTTTTATTTCCACTTAATATTGATGGATATTTAAGCAAGCAGCAAATATAGATGGTAGAATTGTTTGCATGTGGAGTCAATAGATTTGTGAGAATGGGCTCGATGTGGATTTATATTCTTTAAAACTTCACAACTTTTCTAAAACTTTAGCTACCCAGTGGTCCTAAAATATTTAGAACTGGAATGAAATCTTAATGACTGTCTAAATAAACTGTGCCTGCTGCTCCTCTATATATATAGCTTTTCTTAGTTTCACTACCTGAGCACCTTTAAACCTTGTATAGGTATCCACACTTGTATACACTTTCAAACCCACAGTGTTTTCCAGGGGAATCGTCCCTTGTGGATGAAGAAAGTTGAAGGAACAGCAGGGAGCAGCGAGTGGAGGAAGCTACCTTCTGCCCAGCGAACTGCACTTGAACGTAGGGGTCCACGAGGTCTCTGTTCTCTCCAATAAAGGCCTTTTTCACGTTAGCCATGATGCTGGTGTTCATTTTAGGAAGTCCCTCAGCACGGTAGATCTTCACATAAAACCTCGCCCACTGTCGCTCTGCTGGGATCCCCTCTGGGAGCAGGAGGTTTCTGGAAAACAAGCAGCAAAACAGTAAACAGGCCAGGAAAAGAAGTTTGCGACTGCATTTAAGAAAAGTACAATCTGGAGGGGAAACTGGGTGATTATTTAACCCTCATGCACCAATGGGGACATTTTTGTTCTTTTCATTTTGATTTTCAGATCATTTTGTTTGTGTTTGTACTTTTGGCAAAAATTTGGTAAAGGCATACATTTTTGGAGAATTTAGAAATTTTAACCTCAGCCCCCATAATATCATAATATATCAATAATACACTATGTGCACAAAATTGTTTACATTTTGTCACTGCTGTTCTTGAGGCCCCGAGTGTAATGTCTTTTGCTTTGTTTCTGTTTTGCTTTTAATATTTGTTATAAAAATGTACTTTATTCTTATAATTTCATGTACCATTCTCTGTATTATATTGAATTTGTGGAAAACTACTGAGAACTCCAAGGCCGTGTGAACTGATAAGGCTCACCAACTGACTGTAGGTTGCACACAAGGTTCAGACAGGCGTTTGCATGAGCTGTTGCACAATCGCCATCAAATGAACACACGTTAATATTTTAGAGCAAAGAAGAACTTGTGGTGTGGTCGAACACAGTGGGAGTGTGTTCCTGTAGTCGCCCAAACCTTAATCATTTGCTCAGAGACTCTGTCCTGTGCATATTGATTCATTTGCTGCAAGTAAAGAATTTGACTTGAACGAGACGACTCTGTTAGGAGCTGGTAGGACTCCACTTGAGAAGACATTTCCTAACCATGCTACACTGCAAATAAATAATATTGCATTAGAATCACTGTTGGTGTTAGTCATTGACATGGCCAGCTAAGAATTCACAGTTTGGTACTTACTGTATAAAAACCAATTCATTTTTTTCCTTTTTTGAAAATAAAAAACAACAATGACATAATATAAACAACTGTCATTGAAAGGGTTAAAAACCTGAATATTAATGAATATTTGGTCATGATCAGGACCAATGTCGATCAAAAGATAAGTCATGAAAAGTGAAAAATTATACTAATATATAATGTTTTTCTGGCATTGTTGTAGTATGGACTTTTTTGTCCTTAAAGACCTCGGTGTAACTTTTAAAAATGGACACCTAGGGGTTAAAAGATGTTACATAAATCTTTGTAATAATAGTCCTTTTCATTCAGCATTAGCAATATATATACACTACACTGTATCGGTAAAATTAAACAAATATATTTTTATGTAGATTTTATTCTTATTAAAAGAGAAAATCCAAAAAAGAAATGCCATGAATGCAGAAAATGATGAGATATTTGACCCCGTAGCTTAAAAGCTGTCCATCTTTTTTGTACACTGTAAAACAATTCAATTTCATGATGCCAACTTTTTAAAAAAATTAACTGATTCTGATCAATGCCAGCTTCTTACCCTTCTATATCATCTTCATCAGTCTCGTTGGCCTTGTGTGGGGTCTTGATGTTGTCACCCTTCCCGACCACAGCGATGTCACACTTTATGTACCCTTTGCACCCCGCTGTGATGTCATCAGGATCAGACAGGATGGCCCACTTGTGGTAGAACTGATGTTCTGGGATCAAACAGGCAGTCAGTCAATCAGTATAGCAACTGAAGATAAACTCCATCTTCATGTGGTGCAAAGTGAGATTTGACAATAAGACTTTTATACATGAAACTGTCCAAGTTAAGAGCATTTAAAATATTCAAATTGGAGCTACAGCTTATAGTTTACCAGGCTGAGAATAAACAGTCCCGACATCCATCTTGAAGGTTCCCACCAAGGTTCCACTTCGTAAAAGATTCTTAGAATGAATAACCTAATTAGACAGAAATGAGAATAAAATATTAACATAAATTTGAAACTTCTCAAAATGTCTTAGGGAGACATGTACTGTTCGGCTTTTCACTTAATGTTAAATGCATAAGTCTTATGATGTCTACTCCATTTTACATCAGGAAGTTCCATTATTAGCTCATTAAACATTCTAATTAATGCAATAACCAGCCACATCTTATAAGAATCTTTTATACTTTTCCTTATATAGTGTCGGCTGCATTAATATCTCATCTGTACCATCAAGAATTAAGAATTGGAAATGTACAGCTGAAGTTTTAATAATATAATGTTGTCAGTCTGTGTAGTAGAACTTGTACAAAAGAGGTAAACAAAAGGTGATGGTAACAGTTTGCGTAGCTGCACTGCAGTGTGTACATTTTGTGGTACAAATGACTCACTGAGAGTTTGATGATCTTGTCAAACATGACGTCAGGAGGGACGTGGAAATCAAACACAAAATACTGCAGAGAGAAGAGAGAAGATTTTCCATTAAAGCTTATTTACTTACTGATAAGACTTTCTTCTATAAGATTAGCTCTGGGAGGAGAAATGCACCAAAAGGGTTGTTTTCAGATAACGTTATAAGTTCAGAAAATTCCAATATAGACTTTGACTACTGAGTGGAGGGAAAGATAAGAAGTGCGATCCTGATTTTCACATCAGCTCTGCAGGAGATCAGCTGCCTTTGCAGGGCTGTGGGAGTTTGATCTGATGATGAATTTAGAGAATAAAGTTTCACCGGGAGCCACAAAACAGAGCAATGATGCTTTGGAAATAGATATATTTTTAGGAGAAAACATTGCAGACACAGCTCCAGTGCTTCAAGTTTAAACATGAGAGGCTTGAAAAGAAAGAGCAAAATATAGATCTGTGCTCTAGGTGTTCATGTAAAGCTACACTGCAGGGTATGTGAACCTCTTCCAAAGTGAAACTACAGACTAAAGCAAGTGGGCTACACAGACGCAGTTGCGGCATGACTTTGTGGTTCTTTTTGTGTAGATATCTTGTGTGATTTTGCATGTGATGGTCGTGTTTTTTTTTCTTGCAGTGTTCTGCAGGTTATCCTGAACTCCAAATCTCTTAGCAACACACTTGTATTTTGATTAAGAAAATAAAGAGGGTCTTTATCAAAGCTTACATCTATAACAACCGATTCAGACAGAGGTTATTTTATGCACATGCTACTGTGCAATAGCATGATACAAAAAGGCTATGTGTACTGATCACATACAGCTTTAACCAGGAAAAAACAGAAATGTGATGAAAGCATTTGTTCAGAATTGTGATAAAAAAAATACTCCTCCTGGCATAAATTAATCTGTTTTTGAGACTGTCATTGCACTTTCAAGGTAGCTCAGCTACGACAAAGACTGCTTTTTAGAATATAAAAACCCCATAAAAACACACTAAAAAACTGATTAGCAGCAAAATCTGAATCCTGAAAATTCCCTGCTTTTGGCTTTGCCTTTGAATTTTTAAATTAGAAGTGTTAATAACAGTCTCTTCTGTAATCTGTCTCTTATCTCAACACACATTGAGGCTAAAACATACATTAAAATAATATCTGAGACCGGGGAAAAAAGTGTTGACACAGGATCACTCCCATGGGTTTAACACTTTAAAATTACACTGTTAAACATTGATTAAGTATACTGTATGGAAAGTAGGTATGTTAAGTCAGTTTTTTAATCAGAAATGTGATATTATTCAGCAATTCTCATGATAATGGAACTTTTCCAATGTAATCAGTGACCCTCTAAAGACCAGACATGATTAAATTTTCCCTCCACAGCTAATTTCCGATGATTATTCCTGGGAAGTGTGACGGCAGCTGAGACATCACAGAGCAGAACAGGCAGAAACCAAAGCAGTTGCGATATGAGCACAGACAGCTTGAAGGACTGTTATCTTGATCGATCTAGTTTCCACTTTGTCCATCTACTGGGGCTTTTCAGTGAAACAGGAAGAATCGATTACAGAGCAACTGTCACCTTCACTACCTGTGGAGCACAACAAAGAGGCCGAGCTCTGCGTGAGCCTCACTGTGACTGAAGCTGTTCTGACAGAGATTCTCTGCTGTTCAGGAACAGTCTGATCAAGAACAATCCATTTTAGAGAAACAATGGGCAAACAAACAACCCCAGAAAGAAACTCTGAATCTTATAATGAATCGATGCTCAACCAACAAACTACACTGAGCAAATGGGATTAGTTTTTTTCTCTACAATCAAAGGTTTTTCTACGTACTTAATGATTGGTGGAATAAACACAAGCCTCTAAGGTGATAGCTCATAAAATTAAGTCGTATCAATTTGTATTTTTACAATATTTAAAAATAATTTTAGGGCTTTCTTGTTTCACTAAGTAAATTCTGTTTAATTTTTGTTTTGGAATGCAGTTGAGAATTTGGGTTTAAATTACGCACAATATAAAGTTAATGCAACATAATTATGTCAACCCAACCCATCAAAATAATGTATGCAACTTTAAAGGTTGATCTAAAAGAAGAAATTAGATGTTTTTTTAACCTTGCTACTAAATTAAGTGTTGGGAATACGACATTTGAATTCATTTATAGAGTGCACCAAACTGTGCTGGGACATTACTGCAGGGAAATCCTGAACTCAAGGTGAAGAAAATTAAGTCGTCAAGCCAATTTCATTAACTTGAATTTACTTTTATACCAACTAATACAGAAATTTCAGTTGAAATCAAACACGATATTGAGTTGATGCATCATTATTAGTCAACCCAACTAATTACATCCTGAGCACCAACTGTACGTGTTGCAGCATTTACACTGCATGTAAGCTAGATTACATTTATGCACCATGGCATCGTGCTTTTACCATAAGAGTTGAGCTTAATCTAATCTGAATAATGGCTTTGAATTAAATCACAGCCTGTTTAATAAGAAATCCCAGCTGAACATCAGTGTCGGCCGTAATGAAATTTCTATAAATATACATCAACTTAAAATACACAACTGCATAAGTTAAACAATGTTTTATGGGGTGAACAATACGAAGGAGAAGGTGAATACAAGCTCATATGACAATGTGTCCTTTTCCTGTTTGCAGTGCTAAAAAGGTCTCACCTCATTGTAGTACGGACAGTTGGTCGACTCCTTCATAGACGTGTATTTCTTGTCATCTCCGATCTCCACACACACCACGGGGTCCATGTTGAGGCCTATTAGCTGCCGGGCCTCGATCACCGTGATGCTGATCTGATGGGAGATATTAACACATCAGATCTGACCGGGCAACCTTAAACAAGCAGACTTTCCTCCAACACTGCCATCATCAATCACTCAACTTACTGCACGATAATTACCCCCGAGGACAACTCACAGAAAAACCATTCAAACTAATGACTCCGAGTATTGGGGGCTTTTGCCTGACTGCACTGTTTTAGCCTGTGATTCTGCTCTGAAATCTCCCCAGGCTGAAGTAATAGAGCAGCTGATGGACAAACTAGAGGCAAGCTGAAGGTTTCTACATCCAAGAAACATCCCTCTGGTTTAATTAGGCTTTGGATGACGAAGAGGAACAGAGGAAAACAAAAGGAGGGAGTCTGCAGCTCCACGATTACACCGAGATTACACCAAGCATTCATGTTTTTAAATTAAACAGACCATAAAAGTAGGCCAAGGGCTAACACCAGAGCCTCGCTGTGTTGTGTTTTCATTGATGTTATGGTGAATGAATTTAGTGTGGCAGTTGAAGCAGGCAAACAGCCACGATGGCAATGAAAACAAGGACTCGTAGCTGTGCACATATATATTTATAAAGCATAGTTGGACACTTAACCCCACTGTGCAGCAGTAAAGTGGCATTTTTACGCTATGATTTCTGTAAAAACTAAACAAAGTGTGTAAATTATTGAGTAGAATTGTATTGCCTTTGGACAGAAAACAGCTAATTGACTGTAGTATGTCAGCGCCAGAAGGAATTGAGAGCTATTAATCTTCTTGTGTATCTGTGGGCAAAAGCATGAAGAAAAATGCTGCACAAAACGTCAATGCCGCTAAGTGTATTGCTGAGGCCAGAAGATGATAGAAGAGTGTTGAAAGGGAAATATGTGTCTTGTCTCCTTCTTTATAGTTTAAAATTCCATTCCTGTATAACCGTGTGAAACATCACTGCTTGCACTGTTTGGTTTTATGATGTGTATTTCTTTGTAAGCAACACTTTATCCCACCATACGGCGCTTTCTGTGCAGCATCTGCTCTTTGTCAAGAAAAGATTAAAGTGTGTGAATTCGATAAACATGATACTACATGTTAATTAGTGAGCCTAAAGCTCACAATTACAAGTTCATTTAAACTTTAAAGAGCTGTTTCCACCTCCCACCAGTGTTGATGCTAAGCTAAGCTAATCACCTCCAGCTCCCTGTAAAAGTGGCATATTCTTTGTAGCTGACTCTCCTCAAGAAAGGTAGCAAGTCCATTTCCCAACAGCTATACAAATTCTATCCAGGTAAATAAAAAAACCTTCACAAATGTAAAAAGGAGTGGAGATGAAGATACATAGTGACACTCAAATCCATCAATCCGTCAACCTGCGCTCTTACCTACAAATACACACAAATGATAATGCACAGGGAAGAAGAAGCACCTGATAATCCACCGGCCTTCCAGAGCTTGGTTCCATCTTGATGTCTGGCTTTGACCTGAAGGGATGAAGCACAGTTAAGGATTTGTTTTTACAGTGGATTCGAAGAGCAGAGCTGGGTTTGAGTAATTAAAAGAAAGTAAAAACTGTCCGATTCCTGCCTCTTAAATGTGAGCGTTTCCTGTATTTTTTTCCTTCTCTGTGACAATGAACTGAATATGTTTGGGTTTTGGACAAAAGAAGACATTTGAAGATGTCATCTTGAGCTTTGGGAAATACTCATTAATGGTTTTATCAACCAAACAACTAATCAGATAATAGAGAAAATAATCAACGGATTGACTATCAGTAGAAATAATCATTGGTTTAAGGCTGAGTATGTCCTCTTGTGCTCCATCAGGGAAAACTGAGAAAGCATGTGGGCTCCAGCTTATTTTTAACTTAAAATCTTCAGCCTGTCCTCAAACAAAAAACGACCACATAGGTCGTCTGTACATGCCCGTATTACGACCCAGTGTTACGTTTTGACGTATGCGACCTCTGGCGGTTGAGTAAATATCGACACTCTGGAGTCGCAGGTGAAACGTCATCATGAACAAACTTTTATCTAACACTATCCCTGTCCCTATCCCTAACCCTAACCTTAACCTTAACCCTAAAAACGTGTTGGGAAAGAGAGAAAAAAGCCGTTTTGCGATAGAAAAGCCGTTTCGCGAATTAAATCCCGTAATGCGCTCGTTTTCCCCGTAGGGGCGCAAACGTTCATACGACCGCATAGGTCGTATTCCGGTGCACGGTGCAAACGACCGATGCGGTCGTATGAATATGAACGTAGCTTTCTCCATCCATAAGTGTAAATTAAGAATATACTCTGAGATGGTGGAATCAGCTTAAGCTGATTTAGGTGCATCAGCAGTTTTTGATGTGTAGTTCTGATTGAATGGATTATCTATGATTTTAATCCTCCACGTTTCCTGCACTGAGATCTTCTTGTTTATTTACTTGCAACACACCTTTAGATGACGTCATCTGCAGAAATGTTGCAGAATCCCGGCAGCTGGGCTTCGAAATACAGACTGTATTTCTTTGTTATTTGCAGGCCTGCCTTCACAGAAGCTGGATCAAGCCTATTCAGCAGCAGTAGCCTGAAGAAACTGCCTTTGAAGGAACTGTTTTCAAAGAATTCTAGATTTTCCCTTTTTAAGCGATTGGAACCAACACAGTCCTTTTTCTCTGGTCACAAAACCAGAAATAATTGCATTGCATTAGACAGCATTTTATGACATAATTGACTTCCCGGTTGCACAATTCCTCCCTGAGCCTGTGTTTGTATTTGAGTGCTATTCTCTGCTGTGTGTGCATGAGTGCATCACTGCAAAACCTCTTATTGGAGACGTTGGTGGTGACGGCGGTGACTGAGGCCAAAGAGATGGTGTCTGGGTCCAGTGTTCCTGCCAGACGCATCGCTTTCCTGTCCAGGTCCTCCATATCCAGGACTGCCGGCTCATCTGCTCAAATAAAGCAAAACGCCAATTAAAAAGTCACATTTATAAGGTCTCTAGCATTTTCAGTATTCTGTGTAAAGGAAATCTACCACTTTTAAGCCAGCACATAAATAAATATTTCAGTAGCTTCTAATCAAAATTTCACTTTTGTCCAAGATTCAAATAAAAATTGATGATTAACAAAATCATTAACTTTTGATAAAAGACTCTCTGAACTGTGTGATGTTTTACCTCCTTTCTTGTGGTCGTCTTTAGAGCTCTTGATCTTGCCAAGCTTCATGGCTGAGAAAACTCCCCTCCCTGCTCTAGTAAATGAGAATGAAACAGAGGAAATGACAGGAGATAAGAGGGAAGCGACATCAGGAAAGTGGCCAATTTCACACTTGTCTCGTAAAGTTCACTCTCCATCGGGAGGCACATTTAAGAAGACAATGGTTAAAACTAAATGCTGAACTCAAATTCAGCGAAAACCACTTGTGTGCTCACTCAAAATGCAACCCAACACCATAACATTGTCCATATATCATGGCCATCTTTGTACCTCGGCCGGACATTTAATTCCAGTTGATTCAATCCCCCCCATCACCACCAACCAATTCTCCAGACCCTCAATCACAAAACAAGAGTATCCGATGTCTCCACATTGATATTATCTGGATCACATATCACCGCAGCAACAAAGAGCTTGTGATGTCATCAGCGGGTCGACAAATGAGGGGCCTTAATAATTAAAAATGAGTGTGACCGTCCAATTTGCTGCGGATATGGATCCATGTCAGGAAATTAATGAAGAGGAGGGTTTTCCTTTTGTTTCCTCAAGCATTCAGAGTCAAGTGTATCAGAGTTCAGCATCTGCTTTGATCTTGAACGCATTATTCTAAGCAACCTTCAACCTCAATTCATGGAATATGGAAAATTTGAACTATATGACACCATCTCATTTGACAGCTCCATGTCTAAGTGATGTTGATTTGCGAAAACAAAAGTCTACTCTTCCATGAACGGGAGGAAAACGGACAAAAAGTGGGAAAAATATCTTCAAATATATGCCAAACCTTCTCCCATCAAGTTAGAGCACATGGAGGACATTTGCAGAATTGGTTTCTCAGTTTACATCTTGTCTATAAAGCAAAGTTTGACCTCTTTATTTCCACCTAGTAGGCAAGTTTGAATGAACAAGTCTGCATCAAAAACCAAAAAAAAAAAGATGAATCTATCAATCAAAATTCACAGACAATAATCAATTAAGTCATTAAGTGAAGAAACAAAGTGTCTTAAAGTGTTGGACTGTATTTTAGACCAACTGATTGATTAAAAAAAACTATTCGATCAAGAAAAGCATGACCTGCATCCATAGTCAAGCCCAAATTCAGATGTTCCAGAAATCCAAACCATTTCTTTGTCTCCGTATGATTTAACTTTAAGCTACCAAAAGAAAAGACACACACACTCAACCACAACGTGTGAAAAAGTGCTTTTTTCATACATACCACATGAAAGACACCAACAGAGAGGTCAGATCACTTTAAATCCACCCCAAGCTCGGTCCTATTTTAAGCCTATATCTCCATGTGCTTCACCTGTCAGGTGCAGATTAGTGCAGACCAACCAGGCAGATACAAGTTGGATCGATGAGTGGATGATGCAGGGCAGACAGGAGGGGAGGAGGGGGGAGAGAGGGAGGTGGAGAGACATGGTTGGAGATACAAAGAGAGGAGGAGGATGAGGGGAAGGATGGAGGGGTTGGACTGTACACCAACAGCCGCCACCTTCATTGTACATTTTATTTTATTCTAACAGCAAGTAATTTGGCACTGGTTCAGAGAAATGTTTACATGAAAATTACTGTCATCAATAATGGAGCTCCACATGTGGTGGGAGACTATTACAAATCTATTGTGTGGCAAAAAACAACATTCTTGGTCAGCATATTAAAATAAAGCAAATCTCAGTGGCACCAACTACAGTAAGTGTGGGAATACGCCAAAGCAAGCATGTTCTTTCTTTGATTAGGAAAATTGTCACAGGAGGAGACCAAAAAGAAGAAGAAAATTTAATCAAAAAGAGTAAATATTAAATGTAAATATCTTGCAGAATTTTCAGTATAAAGATATTTTATTTTCATTGCATTGTGCATTAATCGCGCTTAAATCCAATTACAAACCTGAATCTTAAATAATTTCTTAACCATAATAGGAGTGTTTTACCTCGAAGGAAGTAGATTATTTAGCACTGAATGTACATTGTGACTATGTGAACAGAAGACACACAACATAATGTCTTCCATCCTCACAATTGTTTCTCTAAGGAATGAATCATCACTCAGTGGATTTATGGAGCATCCAAAGAAAAGCTGGACCATCCTGTAGTTGAACAATCCAAGATATAAAGCTTGATCAGCAACCATCTGCAACTCTCTCTTCATTATATGATTTGTTTCCTTGTGCAAAGGATTATTCCTAAATGATCCAAATGAGTGTTATAAAGCTAGACATTTTCTAATCTACCACCTCTATGGTTGAGGTCTTTTTGTAAAGTTCATGGACCTAAAACTACTTGATTAGGATTGGAAAAGGACAGTGTTTGGGAATGGTGGTCTGAGGTGACAAGGCACGTTTTTATCAATCTTAAATAGGGTATAAAAGAGATAGCTAGGAAATCAGAGGGGAAAGAGAAAGGCTGCTTCACTGCAACCATCTAATAGGTTTTTGTAGCACTGTCACAAAGGCCACACTACTTCTTTCCAAGCATCAGCAGCACTATTTGCAGGGTTATAAAAGGTCACTTCTCAGGAAAACATACAGTATTAACCAGAAGTGAATAATCAATATCACTTAAATGTCAAATGATTCAAAACTGTATTATCTTAACAGTAATTAGATGAGATAAGATTAGATAAGAAGTAATCTAATTCCTGTATTACCATACAAGAATTAGATTACTTAAAATAGATTTACAACACAGAATTGCTGGTCCCACTGTAAAAACCCAATGCAGTCAATATGCTTTTTGTGACAGAGATTCAAATCTATTTTTTCAATACTTCATATGTTTACCTTTATTTCTGATAACAGATTCTTTTTTTTTTTTTTTTTTTTTCTTTCTTTTTTGTCTGCATTTATTCTCATTGTTTAACTCCATGAAAGGGGTGTCAACACTTTATGAGATTAATGCATATTTTAGTCTTGCAGCCAAATATCTTATTATTTGGTGCATGCGTGTGACCAT
This sequence comes from Acanthochromis polyacanthus, assembly GCF_021347895.1. Lineage (NCBI taxonomy): Eukaryota > Metazoa > Chordata > Actinopteri > Pomacentridae > Acanthochromis > Acanthochromis polyacanthus. Next base: position 7,800,254 of record NC_067128.1, read on the forward strand.
CACCAGCCCTCCCTGAAAGCTAAGCTGACACTTTTTATTACATTACCCTGTTTAAGAGCCAGGGAGGGCAGTGCTACACCTCAGTGGTGATGTGAGGGGAAACAAAGGGGTGGACAGGACGAGAGGGGATGGACAGGGACAGGGTCTAGCAAGCAATGCTATTACATCTGAAGAATATCAGGTGTTGTGCTATTCCCAACTAATAATTACCCATCAATAAGACAAAAAGCAAACACATACACAAGAGAACAGAAAACCAAACAAACAATAAATAAATAAATAAATGAAAGAATAATTAGCCAGACAGTACTAAACACCATAGTTGTGGGTGTCATGTTAGTATAGAGTGGAATAGGCCAGATGATACTAGAGGAAGATACTAGAGAAAAGGAGAGAGGGTTTAGTTTGAGATTAGACTCTGGAGAGAGTCTCAGCACATTCCGGCGGGTCCCATCACTGCTCAACAGCGGAACTCGACAGGAGCTGGTGGGACCTGAGCAAACATGCACATGCAAGTGTGAAAGACCCCGAAGCCCAGAACAGCCATCACAGCAGTGCAGTGCCAAGCCGACAGGGCACCCCCCCACAGGCCGAGGAGCCACGGGGCAGCGCCCCCAGAGAGCAACCGGGGCCACCATGTACCACACGGACCCCGAAGACAAGAGGGCGAAGCTACCAACACCCCCAGCACGCCGGAACCGGCCCAGGCAGCCCGGGGCAAGCGGACCCACCCGCCACCCTAACCCCAACCCCGCCCGCCCCAGCCCCCACCAAACCCCCACACCCCACCACCCCACCCACCCACACCCCACCCACCCCCCACCCCCAAGGGGGGCCGACGGCCCCAAGCAGCCGGGAAGCCAGACACAGGGGCAGAGCGCCCCGCCGAAGGGACGGCAACCAGCCCAACACCGGGGCAGGCCGCCACCGGAGGCCGGCCGGAGGGAACCGGAGCCGGGACCCAATGCGAGTCCAGAGGGCAAAAATGGACAGAGCAGTGGGGCCCGGCAACGCCAATGGGGGGGGCACCCCGCATACCCACCCGCACCAGCCCCCGGGCGAGCACAGCACACCCAAGGCCCCCACATCCCGCGACACGAACCAACCCCCCCACCAGGATAGAGGCACCACACACAACCAGCCCGCGCCAAAGCCACAGCACCCACCAGGACAGCCAGTCCAGATCCCGCAGCCCAACAAGGGTCACCGCACCAGCCGGGACCAGCAGGACACGCAGGAGAACCCCCACAGGCCCCGGACCCCCGGCCCCGGGGACCCCCAGCCACAGCGACACGGATGATGGTGCACCCCGCCGCCCCATAGCCGTAAAGCCATATGGGGGCCAGATCCCACCAGAGAGGCCATAACGGTGAAACCCACCCGTTATTCTCCTATTAATATGTCTCCCGATCCCTAACGGGAAACATTATCCCAGCACCGTGGTAGTGTAACCCTGGGTGTCATGTGGTGCATTAAAAGTGGGAAGGCTGGGGGGGCGTTAGCCAACCCAGACCTAGCCCCAAGGTGAGTGTGTGTGGTGCATTAAAAAAAAAGATTGGAGAGCAGGGGAGGCAGGCAAGAGGGTGATGAGGGGGAGACAGGGCCGTATAGCCCTGCCACCCGCCCCACCACAGTGCCCATCGATCCCACCCCCACCTGCCCTCGGGGCCCTAAATGTTGTGTCCCTATATGTGCCTAAAGGTTGCTATTTACAGTGAGGTGTGAAAAATGTGAGGTGCACAATCAGAGGCATTCTGGTGTGGATCTGGCCCAAGAGGACAAAGCAGTGGGGGAGGCAGGTAGCAAGACCACCGGTACTGACGCAGAGGGCCCCCAGAGCCAAGAGGCAAGGGACCGGGGAGGGCCCACACGAACCAACTGGCCCAGCCGGCACAAGAACCCCCCGGGAGCTGCAGATCAGAGCAGCGCCCCGGCAGGCACCGTAGCCCCAACACAGGTCAGCCACATGCGGCGCCCCACCCCGAAGGGGGGACCAGGCCGCGCCACAAGGAAGCGAGGGCCACAAGCCGCCACACCCACCGAGGAGCCGGCACGACAAGGACGCAGGGCGCCCACCCCGCAGCGCCCCCGAGACCCCACCCACCCCACCACACCCCAGGACAGCACCAGGCCCGGACGGAGGCCCCCAGCCAGCAGAAACTGGACTCCAGTGGGGGCACACAGGCCAGGATGAAGGCCTGTGCCCAGGTGGGGCACAGATTCAATAACAGATTCAATCTTCCTCAACATGGAAGACACCTTCTTCACAGACATTTTCTGTCAGCTGCTCTTTGCTGGAGGTGTTGTGTTTTTCTACCTTTCTCTGTAAAAATTCAACACAGATGTTCTGTTGTATTCAAGTCAAGCAATATATTTGGCCATGCTTGAGAAGCTCTTGTGTGATTTTGGTGGCATGCTTTGGATCATTATCATGCTGGAAAATTCCTCTTTTGTCAGACTTCAACAGAGTCTCCTCATCAGCTAGTATTATGGTGTGTCCACTGGCATTCATTGTCCACCTATAAATGTTATCTCCTAAACACCTTTCACACACATGCAGCCACATATTACATTTGCCACTATGCATTCACTGTGGTAGTCCTGACCAGGGTCATGTCAATTACAGGATCGGCGTTCCGATACCCTGGATCGATGCAAGTAAATTTTTGTCCTAAGAACTCTGAGAAAAATTGTACACAAAGCCGCTATGTGCATCAGGATATCGACCAGTTCTTCAGAAAAGTCATGAACACCAATGACTTTCATGCATTTATGAGTCATTTTACAAGAGGATAACAAAATATTGTTATGGATTGATATTGTTGTTGATGTTGAGGTTTCAATGTTTATTGTTCAGTTTGAGATTTACCTAATGTCAGTGAACATGCCATGTTTAGTTAGCTCACCTCTGATTGGCTGAGAGTCAGAAATAGTGTGTGCATGTTAGAGCTAAGTTATAGAGTTTTTGTAGTTATTTTATAGCCTGTGTAAAAGTTCAATAAACGACCAGAGACCAGGACAAAGTCACACTCATTCCTTTCAGAGGGTCGCTACAATATGCTGCTCTGTTTTAGAGCAAAAAGTTAGCAAATGTAGCATAATCCAATGTGGCGTACAACTGGCGAATGTAAACAAAGCCATCTTATAGTAGCGTGTGACAACTTATTTGTCCTCTCTGCTCACTAACTAGTTCCATGTAATCAGTTCGGACATAATGACGAAACGCCATAGGTCGAGAACGCCATAAACTGAGGTCCCCCTGTATACTTGACCATATCAGACATGAATAAATGTATCACATCTGACCAAAAAATGTACTCTCAATGTTATATGAGGATTAGTTAGTGGTACTATGTCTGGTTCTATACCTACTGATTAAAGTAGCAACTGTGTTTCTTCTGATTTTTAAGCTGTTTTTAATGATTTTTTTGCATCTTGTCCATCTTTGCGAATTCCTATAATGATTTTTAAGTATTCAACAACATTTTTCCATGGAGAGCCATGATGCAGGCATGCAGAAAGACACAGCCCACAGATCCAAAACTGATAAAGTTCTGTTGTACAAAGCACATTTATAACCATGTTCACATAACAACAACTGTACTCAATTTATTCCAGTGATTACAGTGTTTTAATTTGTGCGAGTGAAAGTGTATTCACTTCTGTTGTTCTATTTTCACTTTTCATTATCGTCTTATTTTTTATTGTTCAGAATTATTTGACATATGAGTGATATTGCATAGGGGTGTACTCACTTTTGTTGTGTACTGTCCAGGTTAAATAGTTGAACACATTTAAGGAGCAATGCTAACATTTTTCTGGTGAGGACAGTCTGTTTTGTATTAGACACTGCAATCTAAAGGGGAGAATCATTGGAAAATGTATGGTAAAAATAAGTAAAGACAAACATCTTACTTACTTTTCTTTGGTTCCCTTCATTTTGTTTTTCTTTCCTTTGCTTAGCCAAGTGAGAATAAATACACAAACATCAGAGTCAAATGCTTTCAGTAGGCGTCTGTGTCTGAGTTTAAAATGAGTTGAACCTTGAAAGTTTTTCACATTTAAAAAAAACAAACAAAAAAAACAAGCCATCCCTCAATGCCGATTTAATGATGAAATGTAACCTTGAAAGACATCAGTTGGAGGCAAAGAAAGTTCACAACTGGGGGTTTCCAATTACACGAATGCAAATGTGCAAATTTATTCTGGGAGTCTGAAAGCAAAACTCATAAAATGTCAAACTTTAAAAGGAAATAGAGACTTGTTGAGACCTTTTCTTTGGTTCCTTTGATCTGAAGTACAGACCATGACCATGACTGAACCAGTGACACTTCAGACCAACCAAACCAACCCAACACACAAATTAACACCTTGAATGTGAAGTCATGCACATTCAAGATTTGTAGATACACCGATAACAACCTGACTAATGTATTAAAAGCACAGCTGTTGCATATTTAACAAGCAGAGAAACACGTACATGCATGCCTACAGCTGAAAACGAACTGCGCTATATGTCTGAGGGTTATTGTGTGCAAATTAATAATACATGGAAGCAGGAATGAATTGCCTCATTACACATGAAAATCGCTTCAAAGATGAATGATGTAAGTGATGCAGAATTATTTCCATCTTCTGTATCTGTGTGCTGTATTACCCTCACAGTTATCTGTAATGTGCATGTGAAGCAGTGGGAGAAGGAGCAGAGGGATGAGAGTGTTAGATGCAATTAACTCAGAGAGCTGCCTTTGAACCTTGTGTCACTGTTGTATTGTTGCTGTGACTGATTTGTGGCAAATATGGTTCTCTTTTATCTACTGCACTGACGGCATGAATAACCCCTTCAAATTCTGAAATCTCTAGATAACAGACATCTATGTAAATGGTACACTGCAACTGTATTTTTCAACCATGACAGGTTTTTATATGTCTGTTTTTTGCTGATCAATTAAACCTCTCTTTGAATAACAAAGGCTTAACACAAACAATAGTGTTACTAAATATTACTAAAAATCCATTTCTGTGCAGATGACACAACCATGTATGTATAAGATTCTTCTTAAACCTTTCCAATATCGACATTAAAGTCTAACATTTTTTCTTGCAGATTACATTTTTGCAAAACCTCAGACTGGTATTGAATGCAAACAAGGCAAACTTGTCATGGTTTTAGATACTTGACTTCGGCTTGTTCAGTCATTCATTCAGTTTGGCTATTTTTTGTTTGCCATTATTCCCTTTTTCTCATTTCCTGTCAGATTTGACCCTTTATCCAGTAACGCCTCTGTCTATAAACTGTATCTACCTTTAGCTCTCCAATACTTAATTGTCAGAGGGATGTATTACAAAGTGACAATAATGGGCTAGTGAGGTATGTTAGATTAAAACTAGAGTTTTCAGTATAAAGAAGGTAACTCTCTTTTTACCTGCTAGCTGGCCTGATGCTGAGGAGATTCTATTCAGAGTTCAGAATTCAAATCTGCTGTAGAAAGTGTCAACCTTTTGCTATTTCTTTTCCAAACAAAATTCTCAATGAACAATAAAGATTCCTGCTAAGTCATAGGTTACTAATATCACTGAGCAAAGTTCAATCACAATAGAACCAACTGTATTCACTTTTTGAGTATGATTTTTAAATCAATAAAGTTTACAGTTGAAGAGATCCAATGTGCAACTGTCATGGTAGAAAAAAAAGTGGCTACAATGAGAGTCACTGAGTAGTAAAACAAATTAATTAACTTACACAAGTAAAACATTTAATTACTGTATTTGCTGGCACTTTTAACCATAACAATTTTTTGTATTCTTGATGGTTCTCCATTCTAACTTTTTTGACTGAAGTAGGTGGGATATGATTGGTTCATTCTGTTTAAAAAGAAAGTTTACAACCACAGTGATGATACCCATATTGTCGGATTTGGGTTTCTGGTCGAAGCACCTAACGCAAAAAGAATGTGTCAAACTCGCTTGGAAATAAACCCCCCTGATTATCTTTGTACTACTGTTAAAAATTTCAGATATTCTTATTCAAAGTTTGTTTTCCTGTCACTTGCTTAGATTATCTGTGTATCACTGTTCCTGGTTTTCTTTGTCTCATCATGCTTCTCATCTGAAATAGCCTCATCTGTGGTCTCCCGAGTGATCACTAAGTCTGAGTCCTTCTGTAACACAATGGATTATTTTTTTAAACTCATAATTCTTGGTACATGTTTGTCAGTCTGATCAGATAGTCATTTTACTTTTAAATCCCAATGAGTGTTTTTTTTTTCGATCTTTGACTTGACATAATAAAGTCAGAATGCTGCTGATGTACCATTGTTTGCAGGTTGTCAGTTTTTTTTCTCGATTAAACCTGCTTGTGGGTTTGAAAGACATTTATAAAATCCCTCCAAAATCACACCATTTATCAAAACCAGAAACTGTGCAAACAGGAAGAAATGTCCGATTTTTCGACAAACCTAAAACTAACCGTGCGTGATTTTGTTTTGTGGGGAAAATTAACCAAGCTTAAAATTGTGAAAATATATTTTTTTAAAAAACACTTTATTCTATGTGACGAGTGCACTAACTAGATTGTGCTGAAAAACAAACCTAAACCAAGCTGAACTAAAAAATGAAAAATGTCCAGAAACTGCGTCAGAGGGTTAAATCGAGATTTTCACTGCAGTTAGCTTTGTACTGACCGAGCTTAGCCATTATCGCAGCTCTCTGCGGTTGCTGATACAACATTTTAATTAACATATACTTAAATTACTGCTGGGATCTCTATCGTATTTAAGTTCCCCTACACAGTTTACTAGATTAATTACTGTGTTGTTTGCACCTCAGAGGATTTAGCTTCTGTCACTTGTGATTCATTGCTACTGGACATGAAGGACCATATAACTAATTGGACATTTAATGCATTCCTGAATCCACTTACCTGCTGTTTTAACTTGTGCGTATGGTGTCTGATTTCTGAATTGGCTGTCTTTTATTAAATACTTATGCATAGTTTCCGGTTAAAACATAGCAGTTACTTAGAATTACAATCATTTGTTTTGTGGTCCTTTGTAAAAGTTCCACTCCGATCATAATAACTGAATAAAATGGAGATGAAAAAATACCCCAGCAGCAATTAATAATTCACTGACATATAGCTTACTATACGTTCTGCTCTGGGGGCTCTGCTGAATGGGACTCAATGAGATACTGTACACACACTCCGGTTCTCCCTCACACACACATGGATTAGATGCACATATTCCCATGCCTCCAAGATCCCCCGAACCTGAGCCAGACAAAGATCTGCTCCACCTGATAACACAGCTGCGGAATGAAAACTCTCACTAAAACAGAACTCCCTGTCCTGCAAACTTATTGAGCGTCCTGCGGTCCTTTTTTTCGATTTCTCTCAATACCTGATGTTTTTCTTTGCCAGAATTCTTTCTCTGCAGCTCAGGGGCATCCACTGCTGTTTTCAACTTCCCACTTCGACTGTAGCGAGATCTCAACTTCTGCAGGACTTCAGTAGAGAACATCAATACTGTTTCTCATCCCTGTGATACTGACATCGCTCCTCAAGTGTGTCGCACCGCTGCTTCATTTGCCCACGAGTTAATTCATTCATCAGTAATTGATATTCTTTGCCTGTGAGCAAGTGTTCGCTTATAACTTTACCCTCTTGAATGTCACTTAGTTAAAGGCTTATGCAAGTTTAATGCACATGAGAAAGTCCTCTGAGCTTTCTTGGCCTACATACAGCAAACAAAACAGTTTTAAAAAATCATAGGTCCAGATTTTAGTGCCTGTGTATTTACCTGTAGAGTAAATACACTTTAGAATATTTAACAGTGTGTGTCTGTGTGTGTGTGTGTATATATATATATATATATATATGGGGAAGGATCAAACTGAGGAAGCAAGAAAATATGAGAATAACGGGCAAAATGGAGGACAAAGTGAAAAAGAAGAGGCATGAAAATGTACATTACGCAACAATGATTTTTCTATGAACACTCATTGCCGTTTAAATTTTAATATTCACTGCAAATAGAACTCTTGCATTTTTTACTCTATTATTGCATCAACCGGGCTGGAAAGAAAACCTCCGGACAACAAGCTCTGACTCAGACTGTATCAAAGAGCTTTGGAACCAAAAGGCTCCTTTTGTCTCGACGTGTCTGACGACATTTTAGGGATTCCGAAGATTCTTTAAAGTAGTAATTTCCAATGAGAAGATCAGCTCCTCCGTATTGTGATAGTTCTTGTATGACACCTATCTGGGTCAAACACATAGGTGAAGCAGAAACGAGGTTTTACCCCAAGAGGCATGTCCTCATGTCATCATCCTGTGCTCCCTCATCAAGGCTCGCAGCGCCAAACAACACAAAGGGATATTTATACTGAAAGGGGTCGCATTTACATACCGGCAGTATCACACAGAACCACTGCAAATCACAGCAAAACACAGCAGCAGAGCAGATGAACACAAAGCAATCCCTCGAGGGAACACGAGCACATGAGAAGAAACAAGGAATGTCAAAAAAATCTGAAGAAAACTGCTTTAGCCGTGTATCTGCCTCAGCAGAAGGGAATAAGCACAAAAACACCAGAAGACAAATAAACATATATTCTATAAATAATTTTAAATCTGCCAATAAGGACTGACAAATAATTATTTCACTGTAAAGAAAAAAACACTTCAATAATCTGTATTTTCAGAGCAGTCATCAGTAATCCTTAAACAGAGCGAGACTCTATAAATTCTTATCTGTAATTGTAGTGTCAGCAATGTTCTGACTCACTGATCTAAAGATTTTTGCTGACAAACGTTTGCTGTTCGCTTGAAAGTTGACAACTTGTATAAGTGTGCTGGAAGTGTGCAGTCCAATGTGTGTGTCATAACACTGCTTCAGGTGCATATTAGGCATCAATAGTGGCTGTATATAAGTTTAATGGTTTAAAATTGAATCTTATTTCTTGGCAAAAAAAACAACAACAATATTTGTATCTGATACACAACTTAGAAGATGGCACCTTTTGTTTGGACCAATTTTTCATGTGAGCAAAAAGATGGGAACAGGGGTGTTTTGTTGCCCTGGTGTGTCCTATTGCATTGATTATTCAGACAATAAATAGATCTCAATGTCTATGTTCACTTTAAGATTTGGGTTTTGCCTGTGAAGACTGTGTCTATAGTTAGAGGTGAAACCAATATGAAAAACAGAGAGCTATCTATGAGTGGGAAACAAGCAATTGTGAAGCTGAGAGAAGATGGAAAATCAATCAGAGCCATTGCACAAACACTGGCCATAGCCAGCACAACCATTTGGAATGTCCTGAAGAAGAAAGGAAACCAGTGGTGTACTAATCAATATTTGTGCCACGCCAGTGTAAGTAATGGTCTCATCTGGTCATCACTGTAAAAATTGTTTGGCTCAGTCACTGTGGTAAGGAACAGAACATCACAACTTATTGCAGAACTAACTCAAAGTGCAATGCAACAGAAGAACATTTTTGTGTTTACAAGCTTCTATATGTACCCATCAGGTTCTCCGAATTCTTTTTTTTTTTTTTTTTGCAGTATTAGCACAATTTTAGCCTAATGTACTGTTTGTATCCATCAAGTGCCCGCTCTTGTGTGTAAAGCGAGTGAAAAATACAAAAAGCAACCTGAAGGCAGCATTTTCTGCTGACTTGTGGAACTAATGTGAGCGTAGAGCTGAGCTTGATAAAATCTGACTGTTACAGTTTCATTTCAGATGACAAATCTGGCAGCCAGCGGCTAGAAATGAAAAACCTCAGTCTGAAATCAATGATCCATGGTTTCAAAAAAAAAATCCACTGTAATGGCTCAAATATGAGATGTTTAGAAGAAAACTTGTCCAACATCTATTTCACTTTCATTCTGTAAAATTCCCAGAGAAACCACAAACTAAATGGGAGGAAAGTCCTCATCAGTGACTCCTTTTTTCCTTTTTCAGTGAAACATAAAATATGATAATACATGAAACCCACATTTGCGGATCTTCACTGACAGTTCCAGCCTCATGCTTCTTCTTGTTAAGCTCTTGTATGCGGTCAGAAGTATATTCTGTCGCAGTTAACATTTGTCAAACTGTGTTTCTTTAAGCTAATCATCCCTGACAGCCGTAATACTTGGGAGTTTTACAGATTTTGTTTTACAGCTCTGGTTTATTTCTGCAGTAAAGATGAATTTCTTTCCTCTGTGGCAGCAGAACATATTCCACAAACCATCCGAAACTCCTGCAGGTTAAACTGTGCTCATGTAAAGGCTGAGCTCCTCTAAAACACTCACTATTAATGGCTTGGAAAACAATCGTTTGACTAACAACGTAATGGCTAACCCATAATTCAACACCTAACTGGGTTATCAGTGCTTTCTCTTTATTCAGAACAGATATCTGATGTTGTCTGTCCCACTTTTCCAAGTTTAACTCCCAGAAACAAATATCTTCTGATGTTCGGCCAAATTTTGGAGCTATAAATGTGCCTCCATTATTATTGTTATTTGCACACAAGAACAGAAAGTTTGAGGGACATAGCAACAGTAACTAGGGGAGGGGCTTGGCAGCTGTCAGGTACATGATGCAAATGATGAAAACTCTATGAGACCATAGATACAGGAAGTTGTTGCAACATTACAGCTGCGGTAAAACTAACGTGTGAATGAGGGAGACGACAATCAGGTAATATACTCTACCTGCCCAAAAAAACTTAAAAAGTCTAATCAGTCAGTAAAAAACAGAACTACGTGAGCAGAGTAAAACAAATAAAAAGTCAACAAAATTTATATTTAAGATTACTATATGGGTCAAGATATAATTACGGGACTTTTTGGATCATAGCTGACATTTTTGCTGTTTTCAGGCCTAAAATCAACATGGCCACCTATAACCAAACACCACATGGCATTTTTACACAAAAATTCTTCTAAATATTATATACACACCTGAGTAGAATTGAAATTGAAAGTTATTGATCAAGATATTGTAGTTACCAGTCTTTTCTTCAGGAGGAAATGACATCATGTGGAGCAGGTCATGTGATCTGGAATTAACACACTTTGTAATGGGAAACTTAGTTGAAAGTGATTTCTTGGACACACATACAGTTTCTTATTTTCCATATAAAATTTGACATTTTGAACAAAAAACCTATCATGATTATCTCAACTTTATAAAAATAACACAATCAAAACAATTCTTGAATAAGCTCATTTTGTTAATATTTAGCTAATTAGAAGGTGGTTGTTTTTAAATTTGAACGGTTATTTAGTTGACATTTTAATGATATCCAGTCATTTTTTCTTAATAAGTGATTGATTCCATAATAAATAATTGTGTAATTTGTAAAGACATGATCATAATGAACATAAAAAAATTAGGCCTTTTTACTTTTAAATAAAAAATGTATGCAAGATATATCCCACTTCAAAAGTTCCTCAATTATATATTGACCCATATCTATACTCTATATGAGGGCAGCACATGCTGTTTTCTGACGTATCTGTTATTATGAATACTCTCTCTGTGCTGCTGTGATCAGACCCACTGAGATAAAGAGCCATGAGATAAAAGGCCTCACAGCACCTGCACCAAAGCACCGCATGACGCCAGAGCTGCCTTTGAAGACACTGCAATTTCCCCTGATGAAGAAAGAAATCACATACTTGGCACTAAATCATAGTAAACACTGTAAATCAACACTACTTTGAGTAAATGATCATTTATAACGGCAGCGTCGCACAGACTGATGTTATGCTAATGGACCATTGCATTCCTAAATGGCGTAAATAAACAGCTATTTGTTTCAGTGCAGGGTGATTTATTAAGCGCCTCAACGGGAAAGAAACGCTCTACCATCTTGAACTAGCATTAAGTAGGCTCATACTCAAGTGTGCAGCACTATTTAATCTCATTCTTTCTTTATTTCCTGTGTTTGATGCCTGCAGATCAAATGACAGCTGGAGCCTTGAATCCTTTCTTCTTCGTGTCTGCCTACATGTGCATGCACCTTTCAGGAGATCTGCTTTACTGGCAGTAAAACCCACGCAGAAGCTGATTTGCTAATCAGAAAAAACAAAACCCCTGCGAAGAGGGGAGATTGTGGTGTCACAGATAGCAGAAAATGCTTTATGTGCGCCGCCATAAATCATCCTGCAGGCCTGGAGACACTGTGGAGGAGGTGGGGTTGGTAGATGTGGGATGGGCAACTTTGGGGGCAATTTCACTCAGTTACAGGGATGGAGAGAAACCGGTACACCTTAATAAGCCACCTACAGTGCTTTGCAGTGAAGATATAATGGCGTTCGATCTCCACTGAAAACTGTAATGGCTGCAAATACTTCTGTGAGAAACACACATGACCTTTAAGCTGCGGCTGATGTAACAGAAACAGTCAGCGGTAGTTGGAGGTCCATGGGTCATGACAAGAGCTTGTTCTTGTTTTTCTGAACTTATTCTTGAAATGGTATAGAAATAAATAAAATAGTCTTCGAAAGCTTGTAATACTAGGGAATGACAGACTCTCCACTACATTGTTAAATGCATTTGGATAATCAATGACGTGACACAGATGTGAAAGATTTGCACGTCAAAAGAGGTTAAGCAGACACTCAAAACCACGCTTAAGGAAATATACCTTGAGGCTAAAGTGCTTGTGACATTCCCCCCGTCTTCCTCCTTCTCCCTGGAGGAATAAAAGAGTCATTCCAGGTGATCATCTCCTCCATGTTTACGCTTCATTAGCAGGACAATTAACACTGGCTGCCAAGAATTCAAGACACAATCACAAAGTTTCACATTGAAAACATCTCAACCAGAGGAAAACTTGGCAGCCTGCAATTCAGGAGAGAAAAGGTTTGGATGAGAAGTGGCATGTCTATTAAAATCCCCCCCCCAGAACCCCATCAGTTTGGCTGACAGCAGAGTGAAGCAGATTAGAGGGAGTGTCTTGGAAAGGTCTGACGCTATTGGTATTTGCTCGGCAACTTATTCGCTTATTTTCCCCGAGACAAAAAGCCCCACGGCACAGCTTGTTGCTGCCGCGGTAACAAGATGACGGAGTAAAAGTCAAATATACGTCAAATAATCAGGTACAACCAGTCAAACGCAGCCAAACCTATTTAAATGACAAAACAGCCAACACAAGACCTCAGAACTAGCCTTGGCATTTCTATATCAGTCCATTTAACTGTGTATGGACAAAGTTTCTAATTTTGGCAACAGATTTTTGACAGAATAATGCATCATCTCTTGTTTTTGGTTGTATATTTGCTTCAGGATGACGCTGAAACAGCTTTTCTAATGCAGAACCGAATTATGGGAGACAGTTTGTCTTTAGTGTCTAGTGGGAAGTTGTGTTTGGACAAATATTATCTTCCTGACAATGACCTGAACTTTTTGACCTGCTTCTTTCCTCTTGGCACTCTACAAAGTCTGAATAACACCTTGTTTAAACAACGAAAAGAAAGTTCTTGTTGACCTAAAGGGTGCAGAAAGTCAAATCTGTGCACAGGATAATCAATAATCTGACACACAGCATGCTGGAACTAAACTTTGGCTTGATTACATTGTTGAAAATGAACTTCATAGCAACTTTCTTTCCACTTCCCCAGTATTTTCTCCACAGTAGTTCTTTCTTTTTACTCTGTTGACCAAATCCAAACCCTGTATCTGTTATATAACACCCGTGGGATGCTCTTTAACTTAGATTAGTCAACTTTTCTCGCTTCTCCAGGCTGCTAATCTTGCTGTCTTTTTTGTGTGTGTTAAATTTCATGCTGTAACATAAGCCTAAATTAGGCATTCAGTACCAACAAACAACAACAAAAACATGAGCACAATGGCATTGAGCTGCACATAAATATACAGTTTTTCAGTCCCCCGTTTAACTCGCAGCATAATGATGGGTTTAGGGCTCTGGCTTTGCAGATAGTCTCAGTGGAAATCAATACCACCCACAGATTATTTCATATACTATTCAGCAAAAACACAACAATGAAACCACAGAGGAAGGACACGCATTGAAGCAAAAAGCAGCCTTCAGGGCAGAAGCTCTTACGGTTTTTCTTGCTGAATCTATGTGACCCCATTCAGCTTTGGATCACTTGTGATACAGTGCACATTCTACACTGTATAAATAGACCAACTATACTTTGCCAACTCAGATTTTTTTCCTTTTTAAGTTCAGATTTTTGATAAAACGGCGAGCATGAAAAACGTTTAACTACCAACTCATCCCCCCAACAGCTTGGTCTGAAACTCCCATTTCAACCAACCCAAGTGTTGTCAGTGAGGCAGCAACAAAAACAAGACAGGATCAAGATTTAGAATATGAAACACTAAAACAAGGCAAAACATAATGGCAACTTGAAAGATCAATTTCTAAAACAAAATAAATAGAAGACTCAAATATTATGAACATTAAGAGCAACGAAACCATCAAAATCATGTACGACTTTTTTTAAAAAATGTCAACAGTGGAGGAACATTTGCTCAAAAAAACAAGATTCTATCCAAAGCTTTGCAGCTGCTACTGCAAACACTCAATATTGTGGTCACTGCAAGCAAGCTGCAGCAGCTTTTTGCAATCCTACTCGCAATTTCTCCAAGAATTGCACATTTTTAGTTGAGGGCAGTTTTGGTTTATTGGTTGAGATTCATGGTTACTGATCAGAGGGTCAGGAGTTAAAGCTCCAGCACTCTCAGGCTGCCACTGTTGGGCCCTTAAACAAGGCTCTTAACCCTTACATAGGACGACCCTGTGCTCTGACACCAACAAAGTTATGCAAAAAGATGCTTTTGTAACAATAAAGGCTTCTTCTTCTTCCTCCCATACCAACTAGCTTTGATCATGATTCCATTTAAAGCAGCTATTTGTTCTGTTACAGGAGCTGGATAAGAGACTGAACAATGCCTAATAACTTTATTGAAAATGGTTTCAATGTCTTCTGGGGTTTATGTCGATGCTTCATTGGGCAGACAAAACCAAATGGAAGACATGGGTAACAGAGAGGGACGTAACAAGCTGCATGCGGCACAACTTTCCAACTTAAAGGTTAACTTCTGTGATATACGATCCACTACACTTTTCCCTGCACCAGTCACACCTATGCTTGTTACTTCAAGTGACGTAACTTGCAATGTCACGTGTTGTTCTATGGAGTTTATCCGATTTTGCACTGCTTCTTTTAAAACTATGAAGAGTTTGCACAATTTCATCAAATAATTTGTCTAAGACAACTTTAAGATTGTTGCTGTTTTCTGCATAGCTCATAGGTCTTCTTCACTGGATTGGTTATTTCATCTAAACTTTGCACAAACATTAACCATAACCACATTTGCACCATGTGCTAGCATGATCTAACCTGATTATCAGCTGAAAGTTGATCACAGATGATGACAGAAATGTCAAAGCTGCTCTGGACTTGGCCAGGATGTACTTTTGTGGCTTTTCATTTTTCTTGCATCAGTCACTGCGATCACTTCATAGCGGCATCAGCCAGATCTCCATTCAGCGTCTTTAACTGGTTCAGAAAGTTGTTGCCTGGACCTTAACTAGCACTCACGAATATCATTATATGGTACCAATTTACATTCGCTACCTGAAAAACTATTTTTCTAAAATGATAAAACTACATAGACCACTTTAATAGCATGAAAAGGCTTCGACCCAAATTCTAATAAGGAACTTTTAACCCTTTATGTTCCTGGGTGTTCTCAGCTTAATAAATGGTGCACAGCTGGTAGCTTTTAAGTGTTAGCTTTTTAAAAAGCAACCTGGCTTTTGCCTTTACTGCACAGTTGTGTTTTACTATTTCCTTTCTGTTTTCATTCTCTGTCGTGATCTTTGTTCTGTAATCTCTGTTTTTATGCTCTCTGACTGCTTTTATGACATTTCCGTGTCATCTCTATTGAGGCTATTAGCCTTTTTAATCATTATGGTTTCTGTTAATCACTTTGTAACTTCATTACGAAAAGTTCCATACAAGTAGCGTTTACTACTATACCATTATAAATGCTAATTCTCTGTAGTTCTATCCACAATAATGACAGATGTTACAGCAGCTGAACAGCATGAGGCCTCATGAATGTGTGAATGCTGCATCTGTGAAACTGAATCCATTCAAGTTATTCATCACCTTTGTGAGCCTCAGTAGTATTGTAATTAAAAATGACGTCTTTAAAACTAAACTACATAAATGAGACAACACGTCTTGTTTACAACCGTAGAGCTGAAAGATCAATATTCAAAATCAAATAACACGAATTTCACAGTCCAGTTCTTCATATGTTAACGTAATAAAGTTATTTCAGAGACAGTTTGTATGTTAGACTCACTTTCTGAAGGTGGGTATGGATCCCTGTAGAGACCGTCCTGGAGATGTTCCCGACCCATGGCTTTGTCCTGACAGCAAACTGTCTGTTTCAAACGCAAACATCCCGTCACGGTCATCAGGAACATCCAGGAACTCTCCGTCGCTCCACATCCCCACTGTGCCGTCCATCGGCTGGTATCTGATCTCTATGGTGACGCTGGTCTGAAAATGAATGAAAAGTTGATGAAAGTGAGCCTAGTTGAATAATTCAAATGAGCTTCAAAGCTTTTGGATGAAAGGTATGAAAAATGTTTTTGATAATAATGGGCCAAAAAAAAATGTCCAAATCCCATTATTCTCCCCTCAGGAGCTTCTAATGTTTCATTTATCCGTCATCTCCATCATCATCATCATCATCATCATCATCATCATCATCAGCTGGAATGACTTTATGAGAAGTCAAAACACAACCAAAGTAAAATGACTGCCCTTGACATTAATATAATTTATCTCTTTGATGAAACACCAGAACGAGTCCTCCTTCAGCCATCAACAATATTTCACTGTATTTTAATCAAACTTAAGCAGCTCAGGCTTCACAAATGTGACCAATTTTGTACATTGTAGACTTCTTAAAATTCATATTTAAAATCTTGTCACGTTATAGAAGCTATAATGTTTTCTAGAATATGAAATTCTGACAGTGTAGCTCTATACAGTAGATGGCTGTATTGATCTGTCAGTCAGTGGGCTCACTGCTTTCACCCAGAAAAAAATTCTCATTAATTATTTGATAGACTGCCAAACTTAAATCTGAATTGTAAAACTTAAGTCTAGAAAGATCACCGTTTTGTTTTATATCAGGATCTCTGCTACAGGCTCTTTATTTTGCTATGTTGTCACTGTTTTCCTAGTATTTGCTGATAAAAATACCACAATAAAGTTCATGTTGTCTGTTTTATACACAGAATTTTGGTGCTATTAAATAAAAGTCTGTGAACTGGTTTCCCCCTACCTTGGGTTTATACACAGTGTCTAAACTGTACAGGTGTATTCACGTTTCTGTAAACATTTTAAATTTTTTATGTCTTGCCTTCTGTTTAAATTGCCAGATTCATTGCACATGTAGTGCAACACCTCAAATGCAGCTAAACCGATTTGTAATAAAAGGAGAAGAGTAAGTCTGCAGACCCGGAGGCTGTGCTGAGAGCGCTGCTTCTTCTAGGACTCTGGTGTTTGCGTTTCCTGCCGAGTTGATGCAAAGTTGCAGCATTTACCCTCATGATGGAAGACGGCCACGACGTGAGTACTCATTTTACTAGATATATTAGCTAGTATCGTTATATTTGTTTGATGTTATAAACATTTCTTCTGTTTTCATTTGTGCAGCAGAGCAGTTGTTAAGCGGCTAAAGTGAGAAACCAGTTTGAACTTGTCAGTGAAAATGACCAGTTTTATATCATGACAGCTGCTGTAAAACCAATCTAGCTTGTTTGCTGATCTGTTTAATTGAGTCGTAGTCATATTTTGTCAGCTCTAGATGATGATACTTAACTACAGCCAGCATATGAATTAATTCTTCATCAGATGATAGAAGCAGTGATCTCTGTCTGACAGCTACATTAAGCAGCAGCAACCTTCAGTGTGGATGTTTGACGCTGATAGTTTCACAGGTTTGATGATGATAATAAAGTTGCAGGTATTTGAACTGGTCCCATTTTAAATCAGAGGTGCATTAATGCTGGTTTCCTCTTCGAGCTGCTGCTGTTGTTTATGAGGTCCATAAAGGTTTTTAGTAAACTATAAATGTTAGCAGTATTTCTGTCAACCCTGCAGTGATAATGTTGTCTCTCTGCTATTGAACAAGTTGTCTTCAAGTTGTTGGAAGATACTTTCAGCAAACAATTTTCTAGAGGTTGATGTGCAGAGTTGAGTGATGAATGAGAAGTTTGTAGAAGTTGTAGAAATGTACATTGTTAGATATTCTTTGAATGGGGAGTGACAGTTTTTTGTTTGTATTTCCAAGACTTGTAACACCTGTGGCCACTTGAAAAATGCCATCTGTCATATATTCGAACTGTGTTTTTTTCCGTTTTTGTAAGACAAATAATCAAAAGAAATTAAACTTTTACTTGTGTGTGTGTCAGTAAAAATGTAGCATGGACAAAAACATACAGAAAATGCCAAGGGTTCCAAGAATTAAATAGCAACAAACTTGGCAGGATTACATATTGTTCCTTCTCCTTGGTATTTGCTCGGGGAATTCAGATTGACACTCAAAGTGTTTGCTTAATACGAGCCAAAAACACTGGTGACACTGCAGTTTGTCTTCTAAATCTTCTGGGCCGTCATGTTTGGACAAATATTATCCTCCTGACAATGACCTGATCTTTATTACCGAGCAGCCAATTTATTCTCCTGACAGAGACGGATGAGAAAAAACAATACATGAGGCTGTTTCCTTTCTCCTCCATTTCTCTTTGAGTCGCTTTCTCATCCTTACATCCTCGCAAGGCAGTCGCTGTGGTCCGCGAGGACTTGGATTTGTTACTATGGCAACCACACCAGAGCAGGGTTGTAAGTAAAAGTGTTGCTCTGAGGTTATGTTGGGTTTAGTTTTACTTATTTTTTGCTACAGGGGTGTACAGTAATGAAACTAACTGCGTGTGCGTGTGTGCATTTTCAAGTCGCATGTGTCAGTGCATATATGTGGAATCCTTTAAGGGCTCCCATGTTGTGTGTCATCATCTCGAAAACATCACATCAGCACTCCTGGCTATCACAATCTCTACACCCGGGGGTGGTCTAAAACCTCATACAGTCACATTCTCCCTCATCCATCCAAATACGCTGCCCTCATTTCCACATACAGTACATATTCACACTGATGATATGTTCACCACCAAATCATCCTCGCACTCTGCTCTCTGTCGGCCTGTTCTGAAAACAATTTCAAATCAATAGACGATACCTGGATTAATGTGAATGGGAATCGTCCTGATGTGCTGATGTTGCTAAGAGACTGTTGTATTTCCATCAGCTTCTTGTTGATGTGAGCGGCGTCAGTGCTGGTGGCTTTATAGGCCTAATAATGGCTGCTGTATCTCCTACTGCCACCGCTGCAGGTGAAATGCAAGATTGATTTCTCCATTTAATGCCCCCCTGTTTGCTTGTGAATGCATTAATACGATTCATTTCAGTTCTACCGCTGTAATGCAAGCCACATCATTTAGAACACTGAACAGTTTGATTTAGGTTTCTGTGAAGCGTTCTTGGAGTCTCCTACTTTTCCTTGTGGTTTCCCCTTTAAGTAGACTGAAGAAAGGAAAAATCCTCTTCATTATGTTGTACCAGTTTCTTCACTGAAGCTCTACGATGCCGTGTTTGTGCGGCCGTGCAGCTCTTGATAATTTATTCTAGATGTTTTACGTATCATTTCCCTTCAACTCATCCTTATCTAGTATCTCATTAGGGACTCTGCTTGAACTGACAATATAGATTTTAAGCTATATTACATTAAAGACGCTACCCAAGGCAGATTTTGACTACCGTGTTTGTCATAGATGTAAGCGCAGTGACAAACTTTTGCCATTTTTAGAAGTTGTTACTCAGTAAATAGAATCTTTAGCAGTTTTTCCCGTGATTTCATATTTTTTTTAATACTTCAATATGTCAATAAAATTACAAACATAGACTGTAAAATTACATTCTAATGTAAATTATGATTAAAAGTCATCTCATTGGGTGGTTATCTTCTGCCATTTTACAGTATTCTTTGACACTCCAGCTGATACAATATATGTTTTTTTTCCAACATTTTTTCATTTATTTAATGTTTGGTGAAAATGCTAGCAAACAAATTTACAACATTCAGCAGATATGTAGAACAAAGCTTTCATTTGTAGCCATCCCATGTTTACTCCCGTTTTAGCTCTATTTTATCTATACAATTGTCACAATTTTTTTCATCTTTTGCATGAAATCAGTTGTTTTAACTGCACAGCTGATGGAGTCTATCCCAGGGCAAAGGCAAGGGACACCCTGGACAAGCCGCCAGTCTATCGCAGGGCTACATTCACACCTACAGACAATTTAGAATCACCAATTAACCTGAGCATGTTTTTGGACTGTGGGAGGAAGTCGGAGTACTTGGAGAAAAACCACGCATGCACAGGAAGAACATGCAAACTCCATGCAGAAAGATCCCAGGAATGCCAGGACGCAAACCGGGGATCTTCTTGATGCAAGGTGAAACTGCTAGCCAGCAACCCACTATTTATCTGTAAATTAAACATACGTAAGACTTGGCATTAAATATTCCTAACTAGTGATGCTACAAAGGCTCTCCAAAAACGTAAAACGTTTCTCTTTGTGTGTCCTGCAGACTGTTGACACCACAGTGTGAGAGAGAGTTTACCTTTATCGATGTGTTGTTGTCATCGATGAGTGTGTCGGTCAGCTCCAAGTGTCCCTCCTCAGCCACCTTCTGAAGCACCATACAGAAAGTCCCGACCAGTCTGCATTAAAACAGAGAGCCACACGTTGTAAACACAAATCAATACAATCAATCCGTGACATCATTGTGCTTTTGCCCTTTAATCCTGCCCATCTGTTTATCTCTGCGTAAAGTCTGGTTCAGTCACCGTCACAGTGTCGCTCTTTTCACCATTTCAGATACACTAATGAATATTGGCATTTTTTATTCACCAAAGGCGTGTGTCCTACATCACAGAGTCTCATCTCTCACAGTTTGAGGCGCGTTAGTGATACAGTAATGAACAGTCTGCTCGGTGGATGGTGACAACGGATATGTGCTGTGACAGACACAGAGAAAATGACATTTTGTCGCCAGCTAACAGTATGTTGCACTTCACACAGTCTGAACCGTGTTTAGAAGCTATCTTTGTTTTCTGATGTACAACGGATG
The DNA here is from genome assembly GCF_021347895.1 of Acanthochromis polyacanthus. Lineage (NCBI taxonomy): Eukaryota > Metazoa > Chordata > Actinopteri > Pomacentridae > Acanthochromis > Acanthochromis polyacanthus. The sequence goes on from NC_067128.1 coordinate 7,821,505, forward strand.
TAGAAATAGCTCTTCAGTGCATTCAAGTCATGTTTTCTCCTGGTTAAGGCTGTGGCTGCAGCAAATTTTAAAACTTAATGCACACGCAGGATGTGATAAATCATGAAAGGCTAAAACTCATTTACCGACAGACTGGTCGTGTATTTTTTTGCCCATGCTATTGTAAATTGTGCTGTCTTTCATTATCTTGGAGTTTTATGAACTTGCTGAGCTTCTGCCGGTTAGTCTGGATGTGTTTTATTGAGGGTCAGTACTCAACAGTAACACAAAAATGCTTTTTTGTTGTTTAAACTGCCGAGCAAATGACACATCACTACACATTCAATGTTAAATTTCGTCATAATAAGTGTTTTTGACATTCGTGGCTTTTGGAAAACACCAACTGGGACATCCTTGATTGGGGCTGGCAAAAGTGCTTGAACATTTACGCAGGAATTTTGATTTTAATTCCACTTTAAAATGCAAATTTCTGTGTTTGCTGTGCACTAAAGCAAGCACAGAAGCATAGAAACTATCCATTTTGAAGCTCTATTAGGAATATTTTTGCATATTTAAAGTGGAGTCTGTGATTCTGGGAAGACGTGGTTTGATAATTAGCTTTTGTTTGCATGTTTAGATTGTTCGTTATGCCAGATGTACTGTCCCTCTAAATCCCTTTATATAAGTTATATAAAGTTCTAAATAAGTTCAAATTTGCAGGTCACATTGGAATAGTGTTGTGTGGAGCCGCTTTTTTTGTAATAACACTAGTCTTTTTCTATAAATGTGAGCTATTCTGTCATCGTCTAGCAGATCCTGACAAATTCCTGAATTTGACAAAATCACAGACTTTACCTTTGACATCTGAATGGAGTGATTCCCTTTAATTTGAAAGTTGCCATGACTTCTGATCTCAGTGATATCAACACTCTGCAGCTTTCAGTTTGTTGGTTCAGTATGGTTACCTTCATACTGCACTCTCCTATTGTTTTAATGAAAGCCATAAAATGTTAGTTTCAAATTATCTTTATTGGAAAAGGCCACCTATTGAGCAACAGAAAATACACAAAAAACACATTCCAAACAGCATCTACTGTGTTTCAGACAGAGAATTATCCAAAAATGTCAGCACATTTAAGCACTATGCTGCAACTTCTCTTCCACTTTTATCAGCATCCCCAAGGACACAACGAATGAATGAAAACTCACGCACCATTTATTTAGCGAGCACACTGAATGAAAAGGTTCTTCTTAGCTTTTCTTTTACAAAGTTGGTTGGTACTTGGAGGTTGCAAGAAAAAAAACACAGTTATCTAACTTTGATTTAATTTAAAAGTGGAGCTGAAGGCAACAGAGGCTCTGAGACGAGTTTAGATCAATCTTCAGTATCTTAAACACATTTAGTCTTATTTGCTCTAAATTTGCATTTAAATAAAGCACGGAAGATTAGAGGACTAAATGACCTACTCTTAGCACTAACACTGAAATTAAAGGATGAGCATATTTGTCGGTTAGTTTCTTTTTTCTTTGTGTAAAATCTCATGGTTGAATTAAAGCATTATTTCTATAATCTTATGCTGTGTTCCTGTTTGAACTTTATATAATTTATACGTTACTATTCCAGTATCCTTCAGTTTTATTTAGAATGAGTACAATTTAGCTTAAAGGCCCATAAATCTAGCAGGCCACCTCATAATGTGGGGCCTCATTTGAGTCAATTCAAGACAGATTGATTCAATTTTTTTCTTGACTCTTATCCCATTAACATGCACAAAACATCCTTAAAAATAAGCTTTCAGAAACAGATCGACAAAAGTGGCAAAGAGAATTTAATGTTATGCTCTAGAAGGAATGTATTTTAAACATTATTATTCAATTGAGTTCTTCTTTTTGAATTTCCCTTAAGGCACAGCTGAGGACACGCAGCAGAATGGGACTCATTGACAGCTACTGTTGCATATATTAGCTTGTTAGATACATTTCTGTGCTGCTCCAGGATCCTTCATGGACCTTAACGTTGGGAAGAAACCCAGTACAGTCCCCATTCAGGTGTCCAATTAGAGCTGGTGAATAATTTAATGAGTTTCCCTCAAAACTGTGTGTTGTTTGCATGAAGAACATACGACGCGGTCCACACACTGAGCCACGTCCGTCACCACTTCTACTACAATGATCATCAGCTGTGTTTACACGCTCGCAGACACATACCACGGATGGCATGTGGACTGGAAATAAACCCGCGTTTTGTGTTTCACTGAGACATAAAAGGTGATTCATATTCAGATGGAGCATCAAAGGAACGGTGAGGAGGAGCAGAGGCTCAAACATCACACTGGATACGAGTCCACTGGGGGAGATAAAATCATAAAACAAGGGCGACGCATGCAACAGCTTAACTACCTGGCACACACACACACACACACACACACATACGGAGACAATCTGCAGGTGTTGCCGCTAACAATGTGAGGACTGTAGAAAATGACAGGCAGATGAGAGTGAAAGAACACCTGCGATGTGAAAAATACTGGCTCATTCAATTTACAAAGCTCACAAAGCAACAAAGGCTTCTTATCAGTGGGTAAATAACGACAGAAAGATCTGCTGTTGTTAATATTTCTATCCTTATCTCCTGTTTTTCTTCCTGAGCCACCGCTGATGAATTTACCTTCCGTGCAAACCGAGGCTACATTTGTCAACACAACTTAATAATGACGCAAATTTAGACTTCCAGAGCTTCACTTTGAATCCCAGAGTTGTCAAAAAAAGAAAGTATGTGCTTCCCCCCCTCAGGCGCTGGCAGATGCTTTGCTCTGTGAAGGTGTACGTCTGCCAGACTCCCCAATGCATAACTCCAGGCCCAACTTTACAGGGCTGACATGACTGAGGAAAAGACTGGGGATGTTAATGGGGTTGTACAGAAAACTTTTCTCTTTGAAGAATAAGAGAAAGTTTGGCACCTCCGAGTAATATGAGTAAAAAAATACTAACCCAACTGCAGAATATTCCAATATTTCCTTCACCAGACAGGGCTGATCAATATGTCCAAGCGCTACTTAGAAAAACAAATGGCCCGTCATTTCCTTTCAGGCATTGTAACGCATGTAGAAGCGCTGAATAATTGAACTGATCGAGGCCTATCATGTTCTGGCTTACTTTTTAGCACTTCAAAAGGTGGCATTCATTATTGATTGAAGTTCTGCAAACAATTTACTTTCATCTGCTCCATAATTCAGAGCTCCCTTCCCTTTCAATTTGTATTATTTTCCTTTGAGATCCTCGGGTTTCTTCAGCAAATCAAGGTGTGACTATGACGAAATATCTGGCTCGGGTGAACCCGAGGAGGAGGTGAGCGCAACTTTGAAATGTAAAATGTATTTCTCCGAGTCATGCGGGGTTGTTCTCAGGGTTGCACTAATCCACTTCAGCTGCAGGTAACTCAGCTGGAGGCCGGCGTGAAATGGGAATGTTACAGCAGGTAGGCGTGTGTGTGATGTGGGCTTTATGAGGAGAAGTCTGGTCCTATTGGTGAACACGCTCTCACTTTGTGTTCAGAGATGGATATCTATTGATTCACGTGGGTGCAATCAATACACCAGTGTTCCTCCTTTTGACAAACATGAGCATAATAGAATTTTTTTGGACCACAAACTGCTGTCTGTTTCAGCAGCAGCCGAGTGTGGTCGAGTTGTTCAGTTGGGTCAATATATCATTTCTGAAGTCCATGGGATAGATCTTGCATACATTTTTATTGAAAGTAAAATGAAAACAGTTTTTTATGTTCATGATGATCATGTCTTTACAAATTCCATAATTATTTATTATGGAAACCCTCACTTATTAATAAAAAATGAATGGATATCAGTAAAATGTCAACTAAATAACCATCCAAAATTAATAACAACCACCTTCTAATTGGCAAACAAGAAAAAAATGAGCTCATTCAAAAATTGTTTTGATTGTGTTCTTTTTATAAAGTTGAGATAATCATGACAGATACTTATTTTTTGACAAAATATCAAATTTTATACGGAAAATAGCAAATTGTATCTTAGTGCCCATTACAAAAACACTCAAGGAAATGTGTTAATTCCAGATCACATGACCTGCTCCACATGATGTCATTTCCTCCTGAAGAAAAGACTGGAAAGACTCCAAGGCTTTCTGAGTTATTTAATATAGTGTGTGAGCCAAGTCTGATTTATGACATGTCAACAGGTTTACTACAATATATTTATAAATAACTTTGAGTTTCAATTTTACTCAATTGTATATATAATATTTAGAAGAATTTGTCTGTAAAAATGCTATGAGGTGTTTGGTTATAGGCAGCCATGTTGATTTTAGACCTGAAAACAGCAAAAATGTCAACTCTGATATGCTACAAAAAGTCTCACAATCATATATTGAGCCAGTTGCTCTTATTGCTGCTCCGGCTTCACATCAGTACAATATAAAGAATCATAGGTAGATGCGGTGCAGATTTAAATTTCCCAGCAGAAAGAAGTAACGAGAGACAAAGAGGCAATAATCTGGGTTTTTTTTCTGTATATTACATCTGGGTCATTGTAGATGTCAAGCGGTGCACTCCGGTATAACCAGGGAAGGTTTTAAAGATGCACTTAGACTCGGTGGAGGAGGATAAAATTCTTTATCACAGTACAGATAATTTCACGCCTCGAAACCGAAAGCAATAGGGCTATTCGGGTACTGCGCCCAGGCTCTGGAAGAGTCTCCACATTATATCCTGTCCCACTATTGGCATTTTCAACTTACGATTAAAGACTCATCTTTTCTCCTTTGCCCTCTGTTCTTCCTGAAACTGCATGCCATGTCCACTTTCAGTTTCTTTTTATCACCCTGCTGTTTTGCATTGCTCTTTCTTACTCTGTTGCTTAAATAGTTTCAGCTCATATTAAATCCAGCTGATATAATTCTGTAGAAATCTTGTTCGTATGGATGTGCTTACATGTGTTAATACTTCAATTTTATGTGATTCATGCCATTTCACAAAACATTCAATAAAGCCACTGATTCAATAAAGATAAAACTGGCTGTCAATGAAATGACTCTATATTTAGCATGTTTCTGTCAGAATACAGATCAAAAATCCGAAATATAAGACATAACAGAGCACATTCAGACTATGATGTAAGCTTTGTGTATAATATAGAGGACTGTAGAATTTTTTTGAGTCAGAAAAATCCCATTCCCAAACCACAAGTCTTTTCCCTGTGGGTATAACAGAACAAGAACGCTACAGCAAAGACAAACAGAAATTCGAGAAGGAAATAAAAGACTCAGTGAGGAAATAATTTGATTTGGTGCTGAAATAAGGAGAGGAAGAAGACAGGAAGACTCATTTGAGCACAGAGTGTCCATGCGAATTTTAAACAGTGTTATCTTACTTCAGAGGATGATAAAACTCAAAGGCAATTTTATAGCAAAGCAGCATAAAATAACATTAAATCTCTGTACCCCTAAAGCCTATCTGCTAGCTTTAAATGCATCTTATTTTTGAAATATCACAAAAAACAAAGAAATGTCCATGAATTACTCATCAATGAGTGACCAAATCTAAACTTCAAATTGTGATTAAATTCACTTTATTGTTTATTATAAAATTCACCAAAACTAAACATCTTGCTCGAACCAGATTCCATTAAAAAAATAAAAGAATCTGCATTTCTCCACACAAAGAACTACTAGTGACTCACATTAGATTGAGCTGAACTGCAGGCTGTGTTCACACAGAGCAGAGAGATGAAAAGTATGGAAACAAAGTAAAATATTAAATAGGTAAATATGTCAAGTGAGTAAGTAATCAAAGAAGTTTCATTTTGTCCTTTCTTATGATTTATGGCATTATCAACTTTTCATAGTGCAAAGAACAGTGACGGTTTTTGAGTTCTCTTTTAAGCTGCATATTCAGTTCCAAAGAAAACGGTTTGTGTCAGAGTTTAAAACACAAATTATGCTTTCTGATTTCTCTATCTTTGTGTCACAGCTGCTGTCTGCAGAACTACGCCGTTTTAACACCACTGACAGTCCGGCTTTTAATCTTGTTTCATAAGAATCACAGACGAATCACGATCAGTGGATCTGTCACCATCACTCATCTTCATCCATGTCATACTGATCTCAGCTCCATCAAATATAATGTTTCATGATCACACAAACACTTTGTTAAGTAAATACCAGTAGTGAATAATAAAATTCATCTTGACAAAATGGGTTGTTTCTTCTGGGTCATACTGACAAAAGTGACTCATGTAATGTTTCATTCTGATGCAACGATTGCAGTTGATTTTGTATCCATCTGATCCAAGATCTTCTGCAGCAGCTGAGCTTGATATTCAGCACTGCGATCTAATCTATATTTATGAATTCTGTGTTACACTGTGTTACAATGTCACCCATGTAAACCAATGCAATGTCTTCTATTTTAAATAGAATCATACTCAAAATGGGATTTCCACCTTTTTCACACAAACTGAGGCTGCAGTTAAAAGTATTCAGTCTCTCCCATTTAGCTGTCCTTTCATGAGCTCTCTGTACCAGCATGATTAGGCACTTCCTTTATTTCATTCTGCCTGCTCTATTTCACTGTTCGTTGCCTGTCTTAACCAAAAAATGTTCAGGGTCCAGACTGTTTGAAACTCTTCTTCTTTAGAGTTGGAAGTGGGAACACAGAATCTCCACGAAACACTGCACAAGACAATAGGTTAATTTAGGAGTTATGGATTAATGAATTTGAAAGCTTATCGGGTGCAAAAATAGTTTGCAGCAGTTCATTATTCAGAAACTCTGGGAGGTTGCATTGAGGAGTGAAATAATCACAAGGTAAACAGAAGAAATGCTCCATTCTCATTAGTATTCTGCCAGCAGTATGCGTTGTGTTTGATTTGCTGCCGCAGTCTTTCACTGGACAATGCTGTGTCGCATTGTGTCAAAAGTTAATCCAATTTCAACTTTCTTGTTGCATGACCCTCTGGTGTTCCATGTTGGTTTCCCCACTGGACTGACTGGTCTGATTTAACAGAATCAGGGAGGCGGAATTTCACACAAAGGGTTCAAATTGGTTTCAAAGCGGCCCTCAGGTCCAGGCAAAAAGCCAAGGACGACTGACCCTTTACAGGTAGGGGGCATAAAACTCCAGGAGGAGCCAGCCACTTCAGTTACTGTCATCTCTATAAACTAAGAAATGTGTGTGTTCTTTGCTTTTCCCAACAACTGTTCATCAAAGCTTTTCAAACTTGGCCGGTGTAATCCTGACGAATTGAGGGAACGTAATATAAAATTTGAAATCATTTGGATAATGAGTTCCCAAGAAACAAGAAGATAAACATTAAACAGCAGATCCATTGGATCACATTCCATCCATGCATCCATGCATCCATGCATGCATCCATCCATACCGCTTAATACTCATTAGAGTCATGGGGGCTGGGGTCTTTCCCAACTGACTTGGGTTGAAGGCAGGCAGACACCCTGGACAGGTCACCAGCCCATCACAGAAACAAACAATCACACTCACTTTCACACCTACAGGCAATTAAGAGTTACCAGTTAACCTCAGCATGTTTTCGGACTGTGGGAGGAAGCCGGAGTGGCCGCAGAAAACTCATGCATGCATAGAGGGAACATGCAAACTCCATGCAGAAAGATCCCGGGAAGGCTGGGTTGCAAATCGGGGATCTTCTAACCGCAAGGTGAAAGTGCTAACCACCAAGTCACTGTGCAGCCCCGATCCTTTCTAATGAACTGTTAATGTGATAATGAAGGCCCCACAACCCAAAGGACCCAAAGGATCCAATACTAATGTCCTGGCGCCAAACATCACAGGACACAACCAGACGTCCGGTCTGACACAATGAGAAATGCATGGTCTGACACATACACAGTATCAGGCAGGTGGTTATAATGTTATGGCTGATTTATTTATATGCTACGGCTTTTATATTGAATTTAAGGTCCAGTGTCTTTCTGATCCGGCACCTGATAAATAGTTTCTACTCTAAATATCGTAACACAGCACTGGCTTGAAAATGATGATTATTAGATGGTTGAACAAAGTACTGAAGTATTAATGGCACAACTTTGATATTTATGTTTTTAGGTAAATTAATTGTTACATTATGAAAACAATCTTCAGAATAAGTGATGCACTTCTGGTGACGTTAAATGACTAACTGAATAAACGATCAATATGTTTTTAATAAAAAAAAGTTAGTGTACTGCCCGAGGCTGAGCTAGACTATGTAGAGTAATACAGAAAGAGGGTAAAAGTTTTTTCTCAACACTGGTGGTTATACCTTATGAGGCGTCTGCTTATTCTAAATTCACTGTTAACATTTTAATATCCCAACGTGGTCAGTGTTGAGCATAAAGTGGATCAGATAAGAAGCTAGGTGATGATATCAAGAGAATCGCGAGCATTTGAATGGCCGCTGCACTAATCTTTTAAATGACCATTTTGAAAATTTTGATTCTTGACCTTGTGATTCAGTTTCAGAATTTGATGTTCAATAAAAAAAAAAAAAAAAAATACATTTTTGATGAGATAAATCTAAAACCAGATCCTTTGACTGTGCAAATTATTACTGTGATTTTTACTTTTCAAAAGAGTCTAGTCTGTACTAATACAGGTCGGCACAGGTTGAATATCTTTTGTCTTACAACGCCAAAATGAACCTTTTGATACCCGTGGAGTTAAGATGGCTCAGTATCTGCAATGAAACATAGTGGGTGGCAACAATAATGAAGCATCAGAACATTTGCTTTCAAGAACCATTACTAATTTGAATTCTAATTCCACAAACCCACTAATATACCTTAATGTATCCTGTGGGAGTCACTGACCTCCTCTTGGAATATCAAGTCATATAACCTCCTGTCTGCTTCACTGCTCAGTAACTTACACAGTGAACGCAGAATATGAAAGCATATCTCTGAGCCTCAGGGGAAAACAGACAATAAAGCATGGTCTATATGCACTACCGCACAGAGACATCATGCATCACTACCTTCTGTTTGTGTTGTGGTAATGTGATCGCACTTGTGCTCGCAGGGTGTGACACGCTGGCCATACAGCGTGTTACTACCTACACTGATGAAGTAGATCAGTTACCATAATAATGATGCAGCCTGTGGACAAACAGCGTGGAGCAGGTGCAAGAACAACACAAGTTGTAGCTCATCATGAATTATTTAACCACTTAAATGTCTGTCAGCTTGGGCGCTTGTGCGTGTTTAAGTGTCTTTGCGTGGAAGAGTGTATGGGCACACACATTGGTCTCAGGGCAAACTTTGCTGTGCCTGCAACTGTAATCAAGCTTGTTTTGTTATCAAATTGTGAGTAGATAAAGGTCTTCTAATCTGATAAAAATATGTTTTGTTTCCAGCTATCTTCTGCAATTTCCAAGCAGCAATAGCATTCATTTACTGTTTTTATTGGTAAGTTGTGTTGCATTACATTATGATGAAAGTCAAGTGCAGCATGAAAGCCTGGTTCCAGACCTCTGGATTGCTGCCTACATCTCTGATTTTATTTGTGATTAAAGTTGATCTGATGTTATTAAAGTCTTTTTCCAGGGTTGGAAAAATATCGTGACCCATCAGAGCTGTGGGGGTGTGATTAAAACTGGAATTGTCATCTTCCTGGACTAGAGCCGGAATACAGCACTGGAAAACAGTGTGGGTGAGTTTGTTGACGCTTTATAGGTTGCTGTATTTCTTCATTTGATGTTAACAAAATTAGGGACTGTGGCTAGCGGCTAGCGGCTAGCGGGCTGTACTTGTAAAGTGGTGCTTTGAATGAAATGCTAATGCAAGTGTGGGACCTGCAATGATGCTGGACATTGGATAACCCCACATTCTTATATATTACTTTACTGTTTGGATTATTATTGGTGTGTTTACTTGCAACCTGATATTTTGATGTGCAGTTGCAATGGTAATGGTGCAATCAGTAAAGGTCACTCAGACACTCTGGGAAGCTAAGGGGTCCTGTGGGTAAGGCATGTGTCCTGTAATATCCTGCAATATGCTTATTTTGCTAACGTTTCTGTGTTGCTGTATTTTCCCGTTAGCAAAAGCGGTGAAAAAATGTCTGAACAAACTGTAGCAACATAGAAGCATTATGAATGTGTAACAGCTGTGGACTATTGCAAATGCTAACATTACATTTTTACTGGAGTTGCAAATTTAGCAAAAGAGAATATCTTGTTGAACAGAGCTTCAACTTGCAATTTGCTAATGACGGAATCAGTAATGTAACCACAGAAATCCTGCTAAAATTCACTGCCCGTCCAAAAACAATAAGTCGCCACTTTGATTTAACTAAGCAAATAGGTAAGAGTCTTCCATTGGATAATTACTTCAGTGATGTATATGTTTCAGCTGGCAGCAACTTATTTAACTTAATTTCTTTAACAACATGTTGGATGAAATATCCTGTGGTCATGGAAAGGATGTTAATCTGTCTCAGACACGTCAAATTATTGGCCAAGCAAAGAAAACTACTAAGGAGATTTCTGAAACTATAAAAATCAGGTTAAGAACCGTCAAACACATTATTAAAACCTGAATCATAGTAGTGAACCAACATCTTCGAGGAACAAATGTGATCAGAACAAACTCTTAGATGATCGTAGGAAATCAACATTAGAACTCATGGCTATGTTTTATAGTAAAAGTAAGAGCATTTCCACACGCACAATGAGAAGGGAACTCAAGGGATTGGGACTAAACAGCCGCATAGCTCTAAGAAAATCAATAATCATTGAGGCTAATTTGGAAAAAAAAGCCTTCAATTTGCTAGGTAACATAAAGGGTAAGAAGGGAGGCGGATGAAGTGATGCACTCATCATGTGCATCACTTAGTGCATACAAGCCTGTGGGGGTTGGGGTTATGGTCTGGGGTTAGACCAAAGAATGAGGTCAGCTAACTGCCTGAATATACTGAACGACCAGGTCTTTCCATCAGTGGTGTTTTTCTTCCCTGATGGCTCAAGCATGTTCCAAGATGATGATGCCAGGACTCATGGGACTCACACTGAAAATGAGTGGATCAGGGAGCGTGAGACATCATCGTCCTGGAGTAGTATCAGTCAGCTCGAAGTTTTCCTCTCCTTTCTCTTTTTTTTCCAAACATTTGAGCTTTTGTGGACTGTGACATATGGCTTTACAGGACACAGTCATGCTCCAAAATGGGAGTCCCTTGTTTCTAGGTGAGGCTGAGAACATTTCAAAGTACCTTCATGCATGAGCAGGAACCCAAATGATACAGTCAAACTCCTATGATGCAACCTGTACATTAGGTGATACACTTTGCATAGGATATTTTGTCTGCATGACTTCCCTAATCTGATGCTTGTGAATGTTGATCACCAGATGCAGCTCAGGGCTCCAGACTGAGAAATTGTGAGTTGAAATTTCAACTGGTCACATTGAGCGAGGCCATGATGATCATTAAGCTGTACTGATGTTGCTCTAACTGACAAAGACACGGTAGTAACCACAGCGGTGTAAAATAGTACTTTTCTGACTTTGGTGGCTCTGTCAGTCCATCTCTATCTGGTGCGTCAAACAAGCCGTTTAGTTGCTGTTTGCTAAAAAGATAAAGTGATTTGTAGCTGATTATTTAAAAAAAAGAAAATGAGGGAAGAGAAGGCAAAGAAAGGTTCCGACTCAGACTCAGGGAAGGTGGCAGAAGAGAGATATCAACAGAACTGTTGAAGGCATAAACAATTCATTCAATACAATAGCTAATTCAGAAGTAGGGCCTCAAAATTAAAGGAACATTAATGACAATAATGACTTTAGCTTTGCACCATTACATGAACACAACTACTGCGGTATTTACACTTTTCCACTCATGAAAACCAATGCATGTAGAAAAAAATCCCTTGGTTTAATCTTGGACAAATCTGACACCAAGCAGCAGCTACTGTAGTCCGCAATATGGGGCATTTAGAGAACAGCAGTAAATCTGGCATCTATTGATAAGCAGATGTTCAGCAAGTGATGTGTTTTGCCTGTGAGAAGATGGAAGATGCGACCAGTGAAAAAGTTAGTCTGGAGCCCTGCAGCCAGTGCATTCATTTGGTTGTTTCCTTCTATCACTATGGCCACAAGCTCTACTGATAAGTGATCAGTTGTTGTCTTTCTGATAACAGTGCCACACTGTGAAATAAAAAAAGAAGCAGCAACTGAACAGACTCTCATGGTCCCATGAATCATCAGTGAGTACCATCTTCTTATCAGCAAAATGCTGCTGTCTATAGCTTTGAGATAATTACCAAACAGGTGCCTGCTAGACTTCTGTTCTCTTCTTTTGTATGTGCACATCAATAAATTGTATCATAAATTACCCAGGAGGGAAGACTGGATGTTGGACAAAACAGTAGATAGCTTTGCATTTCCTGCTGTCACATTCCCCATCCATCAGAAATTCATGAAGCTAGCTTTGCTGTGTCCCCAACACTCCTGGAAAAGACCCTCAGCAGGCTTTGAATTACTATGTCCCTGCAGGTTAACCTGGGATGTCAGCATAAGTTGTACTCTACTAATACGTAATGGCATGACTCCTATGTCAACCTGCATGGCTGCTACCGGGGATGTTTTGATTGCCCTGCTGGAAATTCTCAGGGCTTGCATTTGTTCCACGTCTAGTTTATTTAACTTGACTCTCTGCTGCTGAGATGTAACTTACACAACTATAATGTAGTGTCGCTCTCACAAGGGCTCAGTATATATTCAGCAAAGATAATGAAGTTGTCCCCAAGTCCCATCCTGACAGGAAACACAAAAGATTGTTGAAGATAGGACCAAAAAAAACAAACCACCCCAGAGAAAGTTATCTGCTTTGTCCAGCAAAACACATTACCTGAGATGTTGCTTCTGGCAATTTAAATGCCCGTTTACTTGTTCATTACTCCACTGCCTTAATTGTCTGCATTTCCCTTTGTGAGGTTTGATTCTCAACTGGGTATATGCTAGAATATTCAATACCTACTCTGACTTATTATACACTCAAGTCTTATCCCCTCCACCTAACGCATACAACTTAATAAGAAGTAGATCTTTTCATCGCATCTTGTACACTTTTTTAAATGGTGACATTGCAATAAAGTCAGAGGATCAAGGCATTTATTACGTAATATCCCCTGGACACCATAATGTACAAAATCATATGGTGGTCAATCCACTAGCTGTTGAGATATTCTGAAATAACTCAACAAGAGATCGACAAACAGACCAACACCAGAATCCTGAGAGCCACTTCTTAAATTTAACACCAGCTGGTCCAGTCTCCACCATGTCCACTGTGGGATGCTGCTACTGACCTTCCACCAGCCCTCTGCTTCCAATTCCCTTTTTCCACGAGTCAACTCTGCATCGCCTTCAATATACTGTTATGCTAACTTACATACTGTTTGAATTTTACTGCTAGCTATATATGGAGTATGTTTAATGTCAGAGCCGTACATCATAAGAGTAAACTATGAGTCAGTTTTCAATGTTAGCTTATACTTTGTCTGTGTCACATATCCTGTCATGCATGTATTCAAATGTGTGTTGTGTTTTCCTTGCTTTCTCACCCCTCCTTCTTCTCCCATCCCTCCCCCTTGCCCTCTTCTGTCCTTCTCAACCCGCCCGGCCAGCAGGCAGATGGGTCCCCCCTATTTAGAGCCGGGTTCTGCTCGAGGTTTCTTCCCTGTTAAAAGGGTGTTTTTCCTTGCCACTGTCGCCTTTGGGCTTGCTCTGGGGGTCAGGCATATGGGTTCTGTAAAGCGTCTTGAGACGATTTGACTGTAATTGACGCTATATAAATAAAATTGAATTGAATTGAATTGAATTGAACATCTGATTATCAGGCGAGTCATGTTGCAAACTGACAGTTAGCTCTCCTAAACTTTATGACCATCTGTGTATTGTGTAGCTGTGAAATTTTCTACCTTTCTCTGTCCGTTTTGTTCTTCCACACTCCCTCTACCAAACTCTTTATGGCAGTTAAGCGTCATCTTGATGTAGAACTGATATAACATCTGTCTGCACACCTGTCACTGGGTTTTAGCTCTGAGCCATGTTTGCAAGTGGAGGAGAAATGTGTCGCACACAAATACAACCACACATGGCAGACATGATAAGGTCACACAGATAAAACAAAATGACATCGTTGCACACATGAGCAGAACCACCTACATACAAACACACCGAGAGACAAGTGCACTAAGTTCTTGTGAATGTGTGGATGTAACGTCTCCTTCGTCTGGACAATAACTTGTATAAGACACGTCAGTGTCAGTGCAACGCAAAAAGGCACAGCGGCTGTAACTATCCAATTGGATTTGGTACATGCACAAGACATGAACAGTTTCCCGCCACAACCAGCCCACAATCTATTAGACCTGCACACATCAGCCTGAAAGCCTGCAGTTCAAACTGTCCAAGTGAAACAAAGAAGAAGAAAATTAGAAGAAGACAAAAGACAGAAGAGGTAGAGGAGGTGTGGGTGGAGAGGGTGGAACAAGGAACGCATAACACACAATTGGATACATGCATGATAAGATAGATGATACATACAAAGTGCAGGCTAACACTGAAAGTGATTCATGCGTTTGCTAAGGTGCAGGGTGCACAGTGTGTAGATGAGCATATCAAGAATGGTAAGGGCGATGCAGAGTAGATAATATTTTATCTCCATAGGAAGTGCAGCTTGTTAGCAGAACAACAGCAGCTTCACTGCTCCAACTGTGTCTCTTCACAGAATCCGCTCAGACACAGTCTAGTGTGTAGAAGAAAAACACATTTCCTGCAGTTGTGGGAGTCCAGAAGAAGAAAATAGACATGAAGCCTAAAAATACTGTTTGCTTGTGCATAAGGAAGCTGTGAGCTGCTACATGGCCTGTGGAGACGCTGGATTGATTAAAACGGGGAACATATGCGTTTCTTCTGAAGCGTGGAACAGAATAAAACTGTGGCTGTAGCGATTTCTTTGCAGACAAACTGTTAGAAATGATTAGAGCTGCAGCCTTGAATCAGGTCAGTGCTTCCCTGATGTTGGGATTTGTCAGTAAAAACACAAATAATGACAGCAAATTGGTTTTAATTATTTTTTTGTCACATCTGTTAATATTTTAATCAGAGTAAATGTCCACAATTAGACGGACATTGCAAACAATTAAAGAAAAGGGTACTTTTATTGTGAGATCCCTTTTTTGTTGTCCACTACTGCACCCTGTGTGCGTTTCATGATAGTGTGGAGTGTGTGAGGTGACAAATGCGCCCATTACTGAGGCTCTAATGCTGTTTCATTATTACCTCCATCCTCCTCCCACTTCCCAAAGTGAAACTCAGTCACGGTCAGCTCTGTGGTTTGCAGTCTGTTACATCGACAATTGATTCAATTTAGAACCAGCTCTTGGAGAATTTCAGCTTTTCTCCTTTAGCTGAAAAACAGGCACCATGTGTCAGTTAGAATCGGTCACAGGCTGTGACAGGAAAGCAGGCAGGGCGCTAAACCACAAACTGTTTACTCTGTCGCTGCTAGAATGCCGTTTTGTGGATGTTATTTTACGGGAAAGGTTGGAAACAGTGTGCTGCATCTCACCTGTTGGAGAAGACTTTGCTGTAGTTGTACACTTGGATCTCGAGCATCTCGTTTCCATCCAGCCTGCTGGCAATGGGCCATCGAAATGTCTGCAAAGGACACAGATTATACAGGATTGAAAAAAAAACGCCAGGGCTGCAATTGATGTGATTTATTATTAATTCAGGATGTACAGACATTTTTGTGGATGGCAAAAAATAGCAAACAAATGGCTTTTATATCCAATAGAATGCTCTCAAATGGAGTTTTGCCTCATTAAAAGTGCACCTAAACATGTTCACTGTATAATGACAATTGTGTTTAAAATAGTTCTATTCCATCTTACTGATTGTATTTTATTTGTCTTTTTGACGTCGACTGATTGATTAACCCTTGTGTTGTCCTACGGGTCAAATTGACCCAGTTAAAAGTTTGAAAATGTGGAAGAAAACAACATTTTCACAGTGAAACTTCTAATGTCCACATTTTCAACATTTTGAGGAAATTTTTTTTAGCATTTTTGAGTGGAATAAAGAAATCTTTAAAAAAAATAAATAAATCAACCAAACCAGTGAAATTTGCTGGATTTTGGTTGATTTTTTGGTGAATATTTTTAAAGAAAATATTAGAAGTTTTCCTGATATATATATGTAATCACTTTAGATATTTTTAGGATTTTTTTTGGGAGATTGTTACCAAATTTTTTGAAAATATTTACAGGAATTTTCTTATTTTCTTAAATAAAACTTTCAAAGGAAATTTTAAAGAAATTATTGGAATTTTCTTCCTCAAAGTTTTGCAAATTTTTAGAAATTTGGGGATTTTTTTGCAGAATTTTTGGATTTTTTTCAGACAAGGAAACAGTATTTTTTGGTCCCCGTAAATGAAGACAACAGGACGGTTAATATATTACCAGAACAAGCAAACCTTTGCCATTTTTGTTTGGGAATTAATTTAAACACAATCAATTATCAACATTATTCCTCCGCTTCTTTTATATATCCTGACCTCTGAAAAAGGAAAAAAAATAGGAAAAATACATTGAGTCACTGATTTTTCTTCCTTCCTGAAGAGTCTGGTGTCCAAACTCCTTCTATGATGCGGTGTTTTTGGATTTCATTGGTAATCTGTGAGTGTTAGAGGCACTGATAGATTTTGCTTGGATGGAGGTGTTCTAAAAATCATTTACACGATATATATTCCTCAACAACAAACATATTTAATTCTATTCAACAGATTATGTTTTTCAGTTCTGCTCTCTCAAAGTGCCTTTTAAAAACTCCACAGCCTCCACAACCAGTGCTTCACACATGCAGAGACATCCGGATGTTGTTTGCTACCCTTATTGTGGAACCTCTTGCAGGGCTATTTTTGGAGGGAAAAAAGTGCTCACTCAAAGACAAGCCCTTCATTACGGCCCTGAAAAAACTATTGTGCAGGTCTCAACACTGACTGGTTAAACAAGACAAGATGAGAAGCATTCTGCTCTTTCTTCATCTTCATCAAGAAGCAGTCTTCTATCAAATACTGCATTAGTGTAACATTCATCATACAGCTTAAATCTTTGACTGTTTCCTAAAACTGGAGTTATGTTCAATAACTACTACATATCGTTGTTTTGGCACATTGAGAGTGAATGGTGCTGCCAAAGCTTTAGGATTCTACAACCATTGCATTTGTAAACATTGACACCACCCAAGTTCCTGCAAAGGAGAGCCACCTATTTAAGAGATTTTTTTAACATCAGAATCAGAAATACTTCATTGATTCTGAAGGGAAATTGCCTACATTACAGTTGCTCCCATTCAAAGTCGTAGAAATATAAATACATTTCAGACAGGACACGGTCAGTTATAAACATTTATTTCAGACTGTCTTACATTTTATATTTGGTGGTGACTCTGCTCTAGTGATGTTCTGGAACAATCTGAGCAAGCATGACCCAGTCCATGAAATCACAAACCCCCCAGCAGAGGCTGAGATTCACAATGTTTAAATCAGCAGAGTGTGAACACAGAAACAAGGAAATCAACTTAAAGGAGTCACATAATAGGAAATCCAGTTTAGATGGTTTCAGGGCACAAATGTAAACCATCTGTGCTCTACAGTCCCACAAATATGAGAAGCAACCATTCCTTCAATTATTTCCTTCCTCTATGGGTAAGAAGGTGTGTCTCTGAATGAGCGGTTCAGGTTTGCAGCTTGTTGAGATGTCATAACATGACAAGATCCTCTTCCTGTCTGCCACTGACTGAACAGAGTAGATGCAGGGAGGTGTGTTTGCAGCTCTCTTTAACTTGATGTGGGTTATGATATTGAACCTTTAAAAGGAGGAAGCTGGAGAGTAGGAGGAGATCTGTGGATATGTGGAGGCTGTGTGTTAAAGCGATGTGGTGAGCGTAGAGCAGGGAGAATGAATGAACGTGGTCGTGAATGACTGGACAGAATAGGGTCTTATGGTTAGCTGACTTAATGCAGCATGAACTCAGACAGGGTTCCATTGCAGACAGATCAGTTTGTCAGATTTAACCATTTATATCTGACTGACCCGTTGACTCTGCTCAAGTGATGCTTTGGAACAATCAGAGGAAGCATGACATAGACAGTCTCGGAGATCACAAAGCCCCAAACCCGTGCTCCTGAAGGGAGCAGATAAGCAGAGACACTGGGGATGTCCGATAATATCGACCCACCAATATTATCAGCCCGATATCGGCATAAACATGTAATATCAGTCAAAATCGTTATGGTTTTTTTGTCTGTCATGAAAACCAATAAAATTCTTATTTTGCACAGATAATGTTTACTTTTGGAAAGCCTTATTACATTTGAGAATGCATCCAATGGGGCATCACAATAAAATTAGGCATGATGTGTTAATTTCACGACAGGAGATATGTGATGTTACCTAAACAGAACACATAAAATGGTATCGATTGATCAGAATCAGAAATTGAGAGGTGGACAATATCGGCATATCTGTTATTGGCAAAAAAAAATCCAATATCGGACATTCCCAGGAGTCACCTTAAAATTAAATGGAATTTAATGAAGTTAGCCTATGTGTAATGAGAAAGGTGTTGAATTTTCTTTGAATTCATGCAAGCATGCATGACTTTCTCTTCTGAATGCAGGGAATCAGCAGCATGCTAAATGCCCACCGTTAAACAGCTGGCACACACTATTATAGTGAATTCATATGAAGGAACTATACTATGGGAGATTCAAGACTGTGTGTGCCGTTAAACATGACACATTTCCTTTGAATTCATTCAAGTGAGCATGACGTTCGCATCTGGATACTGAAGGATCAGCAGCATGCTGAATACAAACATCTGTCAAGACACTGGTATAGAGCCTTAATACAAAAGAATTATTCTATCATGGAGAATGAACAAAGAAGTCAAGGTGAACAATTGTAAGTGATGACAGCACAGGAATTGTTTATATGGTGCAGAGGATGAATGGGTTTGCAGCTTAGGGGAGAGACCACTTCTAAGAAACTTCCCAAGCCACACAAAGGACTGTTCTAAGATGATATCTACATAAGGAATAAACATCCAGACTTTGCACCAAAAAGTATAAGAGTAGGATGTTTATCATTGCTTTCTGGGTGAACTTCTTTTGTCCACTGAATAGGAAGCAGATTGACAGCAACAGCATCCATCCCCAGTGAGCTAGAAACTGAAGGGTCTCAGCGACTTCAACGGAACAGGACTTGAGATATTAAATTTGAAGACTCCAGAGTGAAAGAGGTGAACAAAGATTAATGCTAGGACGTCAAGGTATTATTGGAAATTAACTTGCATTATTAAATATGAAAATAAACGTCATTAATATTATAGCCAAGTATACCAATATACATTTCTAGAGTTTATAATTTGCACTGTGAGATGACATGTTGTGAATCTGTGTTATATAAATAATATTGAATTGAAAACAACATAGCTTGATTTTGCAGATTACCCTAAATAACTTTCAGTTTAAATTTACTTATATGTATATATATATATATATATATATATATATATTCTACAATTCTACAATTTCATTTAGCAGACGCTTTTGTCCAAAGCGACGTACAACACAAGCAAGAATTCAGACATAAGGAAAAACCTGTAGAAAGTGCAAAAAGTTCTTCAAGTGCGATTGGTCAAAGGTGTTGCCATCAAGTTGCAGAAGAATTGCCAACTCCCCCCCCCCCCCCCGCCTTTTTTTTTTGTTTACTTTGTCAGCGCTAAATAAGTGCTGGGTTTTGGACCACCTGACTTATTCTACCCCTAAGGTGGAGTCAGATTAAGTGCCTCGGTGTTCTCTGAACAATTGAGTCTTCAATTGTCTCTTAAAAGTAGAAAGGGACTCAGCAGAATGCACAGAGTTTGGTAGTTTGTTCCACCATTTGGGAACAACAGTGGAAAAGAGTCTATATATATATACACACGTGGACAAAATTGTTGGTACCCCTCAGTTAAAGAAGGAAAAACCCACAATTCTCACTGAAATCACTTGAAACTCACAAAAGTAACAATAAATAAAAATTTATTGAAAATTAAATAATCAAAATCAGCCATCACTTTTGAATTGTTGATTAACATAATTATTTAAAAAAACAAACTAATGAAATAGGGCTGGACAAAAATGATGGTACCCATAACTTAATATTTTGTTGCACAACCTTTTGAGGCAATCACTGCAATTAAACGATTTCTGTATTTGTCAATGAGCGTTCTGCAGCTGTCAACAGGTATTTTGGCCCACTCCTCATGAGCAAACAGCTCCAGTTGTCTCAGGTTTGATGGGTGTCTTCTCCAAATGGCATGTTTCAGCTCCTTCCACATATGTTCAATGGGATTCAGATCTGGGCTCATAGAAGGCCACTTTAGAATCGTCCAACGCTTTTCTCTCAGCCATTCTTGGGTGTTTTTGGCTGTGTGTTTTGGATCGTTGTCCTGTTGGAAGACCCATGACCTGCGACTGAGACCAAGCTTTCTGACACTAGGCAGCACATTTCTCTCCAGAATGCCTTGATAGTCTTCAGATTTCATCGTACCTTGCACACTTTCAAGACACCCTGTGCCAGATGCAGCAAAGCAGCCCCAAAACATTACTGAGCCTCCTCCATGTTTCACCGTAGGGACAGTGTTCTTTTCTTCGTATGCTTGGTTTTTGAGTCTATGAACATAGAGTTGATGTGCCTTACCAAAAAGCTCCAGTTTGGTCTCATCTGTCCAAAGGACATTCTCCCAGAAGCTTTGTGGCTTGTCAACATGCATTTTTGCAAATTCCAGTCTGGCTTTTTTATGAGTTTTTTTCAGCAGTGGTGTCCTCCTTGGTCGTCTCCCATGAAGTCCACTTTGGCTCAAACAACGACGAATGGTGCGATCTGACACTGATGTACCTTGGCCTTGGAGTTCACCTTTAATTTCTTTGGAGGTTGCTCTGGGCTCTTTGGATACAATTCCAACGATCCGTCTCTTCAATTTGTCATCAATTTTCCTCTTGCGGCCACGTCCAGGGAGGTTGGCTACTGTCCCGTGGGTCTTGAACTTCTGAATAATATGAGCCACTGTTGTCACAGGAACTTCAAGCTGTTTAGAGATGGTCTTATAGCCTTTACCTTTAAGATGTTTGTCTATAATTTTTTTTCGGATGTCCTGGGAGAATTCTCTCCTTCGCTTTCTGTTGTCCATGTTCAGTGTGGTACACACCTTTTCACCAAACAGCAGGGTGACTACTTGTCTCTCTTTAAATAGACAGACTGACTGATTATGAGTTTGGAAACACCTGTGATGTCAATTAAATGACACACCTGAGTTAATCATGTCACTCTGGTCAAATAGTTTTCAATCTTTTATAGAGGTACCATCATTTTTGTCCAGGCCTGTTTCATTAGTTTGTTTTTTTTAAATAATTATGTTAATCAACAATTCAAAAGTAATGGCTGTTTTTGATTATTTAATTTTCAATAAATTTTTATTTATTGTTACTTTTGTGAGTTTCAAGTGATTTCAGTGAGAATTGTGGGTTTTTCCTTCTTTAACTGAGGGGTACCAACAATTTTGTCCACGTGTATATATATATATATATATATATATATATATAAGAATCTTTGTAAAAATCCCATGTGGTGTTTGGTTATGGGCGGCCATGTCAACTATGATACCTGTCAACTATAACTACAATTACATATTGAGCCTTCTCTTCTTTCGGTAGAGGGCATCTACCTTATGACACCTTCAGCTATTTTGGTGAATTTACATGAACTGACATCAATACTCAAATTATTCAAATAACTGGGCATTGCTTGCATTAGTAACTCTAATATAATCGCAAAATTTCCTCCCATTACTGAAAAATGCACATCAGTTGACACCTTACTAGACCTTAATGTGTTCCTGCATTGTTTCTAGATTTCATACTCAGTTAAACTAGCTGGAAGCTGTGCAAATACCCAAACCAGTTTCCACAAAATTACATTCCAACACAACTACACTGCATTTTTAATTACATTTTGTAGTGATTGCATTTTCTGTGGGATTACATTTGTTTTCCTAAACCTAACCACATAGCTTTGGTGCTTAAACCTAGACAGAAACTGAATGAAAACCAACAGTAAACAATAACCAAAGATGAACCGTAAGTCTGACACTGATGTTTCTCATCCATAATGGGTTTATGCCACCATCCACACTTCCTGCCGCCTGCTGTGGATTTTGTTACTCTTTCAAACCACCTTTTCCATCAAGTCACAAATTAAGTTTCTTCAAAAAACAAATTACACAGCCTCCACAACGTATTCACATCTTATCTCACTCTTTAGCATTGATTTACTCCTTTAAGTCCACATTCAAGGCTTCATGTCAGCCTCCGTCTGTCACTCTGCAGTATCCTTGAGTTTAAACCAGTCCCCTACTAGCTACAGACATGCTGTTCTGGAGGAGGAAAAAGAAAATCACAATGTTTATTTATTACCGTAAACATCTCTAGGTTATACTGCACCAAATAAGAATATTGATGACCTTTTTTCACTATGAGGTAAAACAAGAAAAAGCAGGAGCCAAGCAAAACTGTGTGGTAATGAAGTCCTGAAACTGTATGGGATATCTTCGAGCAAAAGATAGCTCAGGTTGTGGTGAGTGTGAGAATCTCTTTGAAGGATGGCTCCTGTTGGGCATTTCACTTTAATTAGCCCAGTTTGAGGAGAATCAGGACGTTTCATTCATGCTGCTCTGACAGGAAAAGCTTAAAATCAACTTTATTTTGCAGAAATCTGCTCACTGATGTCTTTACTAATGACTAATTGGCTCTGTCAGACTAAGCACTCAGTAATTTCCTTTATTTGCCATCATCTTGAAGGGCCTGTCATGCGAGACTGATATGATCCTGAGTGTTTCCTAGTGGAGAATTAATTTGAAAGTACCAAATAGATAAATGAGTTGTAATCACCTTATTTAAATCAGCACGTACAATTAAAAAGATTCCTACAGATCTGATTAGCAGTTATGAAAAAAGAAATTCATAAAAAGGACTTTGTAAAGGATGGAAAATATCGGAAACAACGTAAAAGCAAGAGTCATAAGCATATTTTGTTTCCAACGCTGCAATCTCTACCTTTGAACAAGCAAAACGATCCAACCTGATGATCTGTAAAATGGCTCTTATAGGATGAGACGACCTGTGATATTACTGTCTGCATCCGCTAAACTGATTTGAGCTGATGATCCTGTAAGAAATCTCAGAATTGCATTATTCCATAATGAAGCTGCTCAGCATGTTTCATTAATCGGTAGAATTGCAGGTAGTAGGTATTTGCCTATTCAACATCGGAATCAGAAATGCTTCATTGAGCCCAATCAAGTCTTAGAAATGTAAGCAGTAGAAAAAAATATGGGATAAACATGAGTAAAAAATGTCCCAAGAATATCAACCCAAGTAGGAAAATATAAGCAGAAAATGTACAGATGGTAGATTTTAAAACAGCACAAATTAGATGCAAGGCCAGAATCATAGAATAACTAGAAATTATTGAAAGGTTGACATATATCATATATCTGTTCATATTAGAGGCGGCAAAGGTTTAGTCATTTTAGGATATGAAGGAATTAGCCACAGAGAAAAAATCAAAGCAACAGATGAGTTTTTAGGGCTTTAATCATTGCCAGGAGAAAGATTTTAATGAACAAAAAGTAAAAATGTGTGATCAGCATGGTAAGTTGATATTGTTTCATGTGACTTTTTCATGTCAAATACTTCATAATAAGCCCTTAATCTTATCAGTATCACACTGTCTTCTCTTCCTTTGCTGGTACATATCCTCTTTATTTATCCTTTTCTTTTACCTCAAATTATTTCTGTAGTCATTTATACAAAAAGTTCAATATTTCTATCAGTAGTGTACAGTTTTTAAAAAATGAAAACAAGTTTGAACAACCAACTTTTAACCTCTAATTAAAACTAACTTTAGCAGGGAAATATATCCAAAAACTCTCCCTGGGTTTGCTGCCGCTGGCTTTACATTGGAAGAGGGAATTACTCATATTAATTAAGCGGGACACTTAAGGGACTGGATTTGCGTCTGAGAATTCTAAAATATTCAGCAAATTAGCGTAATAAGGAAAATGTGATAGATGTGCTAAAAGCGACTGAGGAATTCCTTTTTATAAGTTGTTTGAGAGGCATTAACATGTGCATTAGTGAAGTCTGACACCAGATTGTGATGCATTGCTCAGCTCTGCTGCGTTGATTAACTCTGACAAGGCTTCAAAGTTAAGTGCAGAGCCAAAACTCTCAAGGTAACAAATTTATGCGTCACCTCTTCGCTGTGCTAGAGCATAAAGCAAAAGAGGCTGTGCATATGGATGAAGGTTGCACAGGTGATTTAAAACTCATTCACCTCCTGCTGACGTCGGCCGATCGTTCGGGAAAACACTGCAGGCTGTCAGACAAGAGATTCATCAGGACCGTCCCATTAGCAAGTCCTGGGGCTACCACCTGCTACAGTTCGACCTGCCATCAAGGATCCACGATCATGTCTGTGTGTGTATATGTGGGCATGAAGCTATTTTTGTTGTTATCACTATTTTTGTCCAGACAAACTTAGCTTTAGTTGTATCAGGCATTAAAATGAATGCGAAATTGAAGAAAACAAGAGTGGTCTAATAATTTTGTCTATGATTATATGTGTGTGCATTCTCAACCCTGAGGATCTACACTCTGGTATCTCTTCCAGACTTCAGCACAAGGCCAGTTCTGCTGCCTCCTTCTAAGCTTTTTTTTTTTCCTTTTTCAAATTTCCACACACCGCTTTCAGCCTGCAGTCATCCTCAAAGTGAGAGTCCTTGTGTGAGATTATGGCCAGTACAGTCGGAACCACATTTCATTTACAACCTCATCTCCTCCAGACAGGACCGGGAAGCCTCAGCATGGCGTTAGTGTTGCACATGTGACAGCACACACAGCTAATGGATGAAATGACGCCTGATATACACAAACTGATGCACCTCAAATGAGCAACAGCACAATGTGCTTATGCTTTGTTTATCTAAGACCAGGGACACTGGGCAGCCACATTAACGGTGTGAGAGAACCGCAAATTTTAATCTGAGCCCTCACCGACAACACAAACACGTGCACTACATGTGTAAATGCAGATAATATTTCGACCTTTTTCCTTTCTTCCTACATAAAAATACGAACTTTAAGCTTCTGCTCCCAGCTATATTATCTCTATTATATGCATCTTACAGCTTATCTTCACTCCCAACAACTTATCTCTGAAGTAAAGCCTCAACTGGAAGGTATAAGCTCTTCATGTTGCCTGATGCTTTCACAGCTACCTTGACAGACAAAATGCTTTAAACACCCGAGCAGTCCAGACAAATGAAACAAGAGCAGAGAATCTATTAAAGTGAGAAAATGGAAAGGTTTAATGTGTTTTAACTGTGCACCAGTTTAGAGACAACAAACAGTCAACTGGAATTTGGCTACAGGGCTGCAAAAATACATTTTCAAAAGCCTGCTATTTTTCTCAGAAAGAAAGCAATCGCTGGTGGGGCAATGTACCATTAAGGAGCAAAATATCCAGAGTTGTCAAGGTAAGCAGTTTTCCAAAACACATATCTTATTTTCTCAAATTATGGGTACGCAAAATGCAGGTTCAAATATATATATATACATGAGCTCATTCTTTCAAGAAGAAACAGAATATTCTTTTCGCTGGCACATACAAGCCACATTTTCTTTCTTCTGCTGTGTTTAGTTATTTAACAGGTACAATAGACATGAATAAATAACGTGATGATGGGAGGGTGGTGATTTAGCAAAATGCTTAATTTTAATCTTCAGTCTCTGAAGATAAAATTAAAGTTTAAACACATTTACAAGCACGGTGCCAGGTTTTATCGGTCCACTGAATGCATTCAAGTACCCGCCTTAGAAACGTTTGATTCAGTGTTGCTATAGTTACGCCAATAAAACCTTCATGGGATGAGTATAATGCCAGAGATCTCAGGTGGTTATAAGGCTGCTGTTGACAAATACCGAGTTTTTTTTTTTTTTGACAAATATGAAAAGAGGCGACACAGGGAAGACAAACTAAAGTGCCAGAGAGACTTTCTAAAGGTCCCTCAGATTCTAAGTCATTTTATGGAGTGTGGTGTGACATTTAGGTTACAAATGGAGGCCGATAAAGCTGACGAAGCTTATGATTTCATGATATGAATGTGACTAAATCAATACTTTGTGTACTGGAACAATAAAGCATAAAAGCCGAGTCGTGAAATTTCTCCTGCGGCGTTCAGTTGCTTGACTCACACACAGGAGATATTGTGCAGTCATAACAGTAAACGCTTGTCAGTAAACTCTACAAGGACAAAACTCTGGAGGCACTTATTTACAGCTCCTGTCATTTCTTGTCTTATCAAACTGAACTTTTCATTTGCATTTAAAAAGGGTTCTATCCTACCTAATTTGCATTTTAATGTTTTTTTAATACAGTTTTTATTTCTTTTAAACATTTTTATGCAATATGTAAAGCACTTTACATTACCTTTGGATATGAAATGTACAATACATACAAACTTGACTTGCCTTTTAATGAACCGGTAGAAAAGCTCATCTAAATGGAAAACAGCCAGCATTAATATAATTAATTCCATTTGTGCCTTTCCTGCTTTTCAAGTGTTTTCAGGGAAAATATAAAGAGTTTGGTGATCAGACAGAAAAAATGAAAACAACTTTTGATACACAAAGCTAAAAGAAACACAGACATGAATGAGAAGCTATACTGTGTTCTTGTTCTGTTTTGTACAGTTTGCAGCTCTGCGCAGTTCAAACTAAGTAGTCACAGAGCATCAAATGACGACTGACATAAAGCTGCTGCAATGCGCCTGGTTAGGCATTCAGTCTGACGTCCTTCATCCAAATATATTTCTGATTATGTGTTCAGGGAAATGTGTGATAATAATCTAAGTAGCAGGGGCTTATTTTAGATCCTCCTCTCCATTTACTGTCGGAATATCGCACATTGCTATTCCCAGATCCCCTCCTTAACCCTCGGTACTGTACGACGGTTAATTGACGGAGCACGGTCGCTCATTAAAAGTGACAGGTATGATCTCACTAGTTGCGAGCCCTGAGGCCACTGTGGCCAATCAGAGGAGCTAAACGCTCAGATGAGGAGAAGCTATTACGCCTGTGATCCCACGCTGCTGCATTGTGGCGAACAGATGGATGACCGGGTCGTCCTCACTTCCCCCACCTCAGCACGCTTTGATATCTCATGACTGTCGCCATGGACACAGAGAAGGAAAACACCTCTATGATTAATTAAGAACAATATGCTGTCTTTAACACTCATTATTGGGAGAAATACAGTACATTCACAGTCGTGCGGTGCATAACGTTTGGTTTGAGTTTACAGGTTTGTTGTGATCTGATGATGATGCAGCCGTCTGCACTTAGACTCGACAGGCTTAGATGTGTTCTTAAAGGATAAAAGAGATGAGAGTAGACTGCTGAAAGAGCCTGCAGCCACTTTCCATTATAGCAAGCTTTACCAGGTGGTTCCATATGCATCAGCTGGGTGTTGTATGTAATATTAAAGACTATGAGAAATAAGGGTTTTTTTTTATACATCTTCTCAGTGTGGATTTAACTTTAATTAAATAGCAGTGTGACACACTTGAGACGGTGACTTTGGTGATACTTATCTTCATAACTCGCAGGAAATTTTGTGCAAATCTAAAATAAGAAAAATAGCTGCCATTCTGTGTGCTGCTTAAGTTTTGCATAAACTTTGATATACTCAGCATATGTAGTATTTTTGCACACCATACTGTGCAGTCTGTTTCATATTATTTATAATATTCTACATTGTCTACATTATAAAAACTACACACAAAACAAGCCTATTTAGGGAGCATATATGATGAGAATTAAATATCAGGCTCTCCTACTCTTCTATATATGCTAACATGCTAAATAAAGATAGTGGTTTACTTGCTAAACATCATCAGTATAGTTATTGTGAGCATGTTAGCATGCTAAATGTAGCCTAAAGAACTGCAATACCAGTAAAAACTTAAAGCTGCGAGTATGACGGCAGGCTTTTGTCTGATGTTCAGTTTTTAGTTCACTTTGGAAAAGTGCTACCATGCTAACATGTTAAGATAAGATGCAAATTAAAAAATACCATCAGTATTATTACTTTGAGCATGTTAGTATGCTAAAGGTAGCTCACAGAACTGCAAATATGACTGCAGGCTTTTGCATGAGGTTCAGTTTTTTCAGCCCGATCGCACGAGGATTCGTGAAACTGTCACGTAAGTTTTAGTTTCGGTTTCGTGCGCACCAACACGATTTCGTCATGTTTTTCGTGCCGCTCACCATGAAATGCGCACCAATGTATTTTAAACGGCGGACCTTTCGTGCCACTCAGAACGTATTTCAAAAGAATGTGTATATTATATTTTTAATGTAAAACCGTGGCGAATCCAACGCTATATTTTGCATGACATCGTCCCTAAACATAACCCTAACCATAATCCTAACCATAACCTAACCATAACCTAACCATAAGCCGGTGGTACACTTACCAATTTGCATAGGAATTTCAAGAATGTCCGGCGGCCGGCGGCCGCAAACGCGATCACACAAGCAGTATACGCCGATGGACAGCTTAGATCGTCATGAATCCGCCGGTATAAACCACTTTCAGATGTGATTACCACAGCGAAAAACATTTCGTGGTGAGCGGCACGAAAAACATGACGAAATCGTGTTGGTGCGCACGAAACCGAAACTAAAACTTACGTGACAGTTTCACGAATCCCCGTGAGACCGGGTTGGTTTTTTGGGCATTTTTGTTGAATCAGCAGGTCAAAAAAAGTGTATTTAGTCCTTTTCAACTGTATTTTGTCATATTGTTAGCAGTCCATGTTGTTTCACAGTCTGTGTGTGTGCATGTGTGTGTGCGCCTGGCAGTATAGATGAAACGGCATGTCTGATAAGCCGGTTCTGCAGAGAAACTCGACCTCGTCCGATGCGCTGACAGCACTCCGACATGCCCACCGCATTACCACTGGCAGCCTGGGCTCAATTTTCTTTTTCCAATTCAACTGTCCGTCCCCGTTTTCATTTCCACCCGAGCTCTGTTTCTCGTGTGTCACTTTGTCTGCATGCTCCAGTGTTTCTCCATTCATCTCGGTCTAATTTACTGTATGTGTCAAATAAAATGCCATGGATCAGTCAGGGGCTTTCACTCTCCCAGAATGTCTGCACGTGTTTGAACGTGGCAGCCAGTTAATACTAGTTTTTGTTGGTGTTGCTTCCCATCTTAATTAATACTACACTGACACTGATAAGAAGTCACATCAGCTATTAATATTAGTGGATACTGAAAATGTTTAGGAAAAGATAGTTTTTATCCAGTTAATTCAGTGAAGTCTTATTTTGTTTCCACCTACACTGTAATAGAGCTGCAGTTATGTCCCCACTTCCTGCTGTGGAAGACCAGATGGTCTAGAGATGATTGACAGTGTACTTGTCAAGTAAACTGCTTCACTACTCCTAAAAAATAAATGGTGTTGTGCAGGGAGAGAGGACTCATCTCTCAATCCAAAAGTTTTATTTTCTACCTGGGATGTTTTTTTTTTTAAAATCTCCTTTGGCTTCTTCACTCCAACAACAAAACCCTAACTTGTGTTCATTTGTGCAAAATTTGAACAAATATGCTGTCAGAAATGTCCAAATCACTGGCAAAACTGAGACTGACATTTAAAAAATCATGTCTTTGTGTAGCAGGATATGAGTGGAAAAGGGAAATAACAGTTATTGTTGGAGCTGAGCTGCTCTGACATCAAACTCTTAGTGATGCAGACATATATAAGATCCTTGTTTTTGTATATGCATTTGTTTTACACAGCAGTTACTTGGATCCCAGTGTCATAGTCTTATATCAAACTGAACGCGGCCTCCAGATCAGTTCAGAAAAAAAAAAAATACTCATACTGTTACACGCCTGGAAACAGACACAATAACACGATTATCCTCAGCAATACATTGCTAGAGCAGTACCATTCCTTATCATTTTGATGCAGTACAGTACAGAAAAAGGCAAAAATAAATAAATCACACCCGTCACTCATCAGTCATACTAGAACTTGCAAACCAACCTTTCTCTGCCTCATCTCTATTGAGACTGTTCACTGCAATAAAAACAAGAAAAACTGTTTGTTTTCATCTTGGCCATTGTCTACCTTGAGAAACAAATCCACTCAGACGCCTATTATGAGATGCCACTTAATGGGATGTGCTTCAGATGTGAAAAATGCATTTTAAGACAACTTCTTCTCTGTTTTTGTGCATAATTTGTTTTTATTGGGTAACTCTTTATAGTTCTGGGACTTTGTTTTGTCTTCTTGATATCTGCACCAGTTTTTATTCCTGAGAGAGACTCTATATACGGTATAGGAGTTACAAGCTGATGCACATGGGCACACTTACAGAAACAGTAAAAGAACAATAAACCTCTGTGTGTTTTTCCTCTCCCAACGGCTGGCAATAACAAAATAACAGCTTTCGCTACAGAAATTATGTTTTGTTCTATATATATATATAAGTGTGTGCAGACATAAACAGCGCTGTGAAACATGATTTCTCAACCTTACAGAAATGCTATATTTTTGAATATTTTTCACACGTAAAGGTCTCAGATCGTCAGACAAATTTTCATATTAGACAAGAGTAACCAAAGAAAACACTAAATGTAGTTTTTGAATGTTGATTTCATTTATTGAAAGAAAAATGACCTCCAGCCTATCTTGCTCTTTGCGAAAAAGTAATTCCCCCCTTAGCTACCAATCTAACAAATGACCAGATTCATTTGGTAGTTGGGTTTAATTTCACCAGCCACACCCACATAAGATTACTGCAAGGCTTGTTGAATGTAAACATCACTAAATAGAACCGGTCTGGCATTGTGAAATAGATCAAGGGTCTGAAACAAAGTCACTGACATTTATTAGTCTGGAAAAGGTTACAAAGCCATTGGTGAGGCTCTGAGACTCCAGAGAACCACATGCCATTATCCACAAATGGAGAAAACATGGGACAGTGGTGAACCTTCCCAGGAGTGGCTGGCCTATCAACATTTCTCAGAGCGGGTCGATATCTAATCCAGGAGATAACAAAAGAACAGAGACGAACATCAGAAGAACTGCAGAAAACACTGGCCTCAGTTTAGGTCCGTCTACATGATTCCATAGTCGGGAGACACTGGGTGAATATGGCATCATGGGACAGTTACAAGACTGCAACCACTACAGACCAAAAAGAACACAAAGGTTTGTGTGGCATTTACAAAGAAAAAAATCTTGATGAACCCTAAGACTTTTGGGATAACATCCTGTGGACTGATGAGTCAAAGGTGGAACTTTCTGTCAACATTTTCTCATAACTGATGGAGCCATGAATTCTTCTCCATTGTAAAATTCTCCTGGAGAATATCCACCCATCAGTTTGTGACCTAAAGCTCAAGCACGACAATGATCCAAAGCATACAAACAAATCCACCTCTGAAGGACTCAAAAATACCTAAATAAGGGATTTTGAGTGGTCGAGTCAACATCCGGACTTGAATTCAACTGATATACTGTGGCAAGACCTTCAAAGGGCAGTTCATGCTGGAAAACCATCAGAATTAAAACTATTCTTTAGAGAAGAGTAGACCAAAATTTCTCCATGGCGATGTAAAAGATGATCACCAGCTGTCGCAAACATTTAACTGCAGTTGTTGCTGCCATGAGTGGCCCAACCAACCCTGTTTTTAACAGTGGTGATATAGGTGTTCAATAAATCTTGAATAAACATATTTATTTGTTTCATTTAAAAACAGCATTTGGTGTTTTGTTGGTTATGTCTGTTTTATATTGAAATTAGTTTTACCTATAAGTGTGAGAAATATGTAAAAATTGAAGATATTTGTAGGGGATCAAATACTTTTTTCACAGCACTGCTTATTTTTTAATCCAGAGGTGTTCTCATTCTACACACAAACCAGTGTGAAATAGTGCATGAAAAAGTCATAAATTTAGGTTGCATACTGTAAGTTTGGCATTTGCAGATTCTATTTTGCTCATTTTAGCTGCACTCATTTCTGCTTTCCTTCAAAGTTAAAACAAGCAGAGAAAACATCATCCCATCATTTATTCAGGTTACTGAGAGATGGGAAAGCACCTCCCTGGAGCAGCCCTGAATCTTAAAAACTGGTGAAGTATCTAAACTATTTTTAGCACCGGCTATATTCCAGCTTGTGACTGGTCCAGAGGCAGCTGCTGCTTCTCTCCTGCATACTGGTGGTCAAGTGGTCAGTAAAGAAGCAGCAGAAATATGATCCCCAGATATGGATCATATCAAGTCTTGTATTCTTTGCTGATTTACCGGATACGAACTTGGTATAGTGTATATTAGTTTAAAAACCTTACCGTAATAGCGATACAGTATGTTCTCATATAACATATAAGCCTTACTTGAACCCGCTAACTTCCCAAACATGATTATCCATGCAATATGGGAAGTGGCATGGAAGTGAGCTCACTGTGGTCTTGTTCGCCTTGCTTTGATCAGTCACAACACGCCCTCCAGTTCAGCGAACCGGTCGGGCTGATGAGGCTTTCAGTGGAGAAAAGCTGAGGCAACATCAGTGGTTGAAAGAGTCCTTCCAAGGAGATAAACAACATCAGCTATCACAGGAAAGTCACAGAAATGACGTGCTTACATTACAAAACTCTTTAACAACAGTAGTAATGATGAGTTTTCTTCACAGAGAGGGAAACACAAAGTAGTGTGATGCTGTACAGACACAAAGCTAACAGATCGGTTCATAAACAATATGTTGGATTAAAAACAGACAACATAGCAAGCTCAGTCTGCTCAAGATATCTTTTCATCATCTGATTTCACGAGACATAGTTTGATATTTCAAGTACATTTTGATGCTAATACTTTGGTGCTTGTCCTTCAAAGATGGACATTTATTTGTAATGGACTATAGGAATCCTTTTTCCTAACAGATCTGAATACTCACTTCACTGCTGCTACATTTTACGAGAACCATTTTTCAACACTCAAACTGACTGCATTTTGATAGATTTATCGCAGTCTATGCTCATACTTGTTCATTTTTACTTTAGTCATTGTTAACGTGGCGGTGACAGTTTTAGTTTCATTTGTTCAGCTGCTTGGTGGTGTTCAACATTCTGGGAGCAAGTACAGAAGAAATATTTTAAAAAATCATTCAAACTGATAAGTGGACTTACTGCAAATCTTATAAAATCAGCAGTCAGGCTGAAAGGCCTTAGTCTTTTAATCAGTTTCTGTTCTAGGATTATATCGCTCTACAAAGGGCTATAGAACAATGAAACAGCTCTGAAATCATTTGCAAAACTCTTATCTTCCCCTCTCACTATCTGCACACTGAGCTCCACTGGATCTTCTGGGAGGAGAACATCCTAAAGGAGAGCTGATTGGTCTGTAGGTTGTTGTAGTTGTTGTTTTAATATGTGCTGATTTATTATCTCAAACATAACCTGCTAGAACGTGTGTATCATGGCAGTCATGAATTTCCCATCCATCCATCCATCCTCTATACACCGCTTTGTCCTCACTAGGGTCGCAGGGATGAATTTTCCATGACTCTTACAATTCTTAATTTTCTGTGATGGAATGATTGAAACACATACATCCTTATCACAAAAAACATCTATGCACTATGGTTTCTTTTATTTTTTAGATTTATTATCGGTTTTCCAGGAATTTGACAAAATCTGCTCGGTCAAAAATAAACAAACAGCAGCTTGTTAGTCATATTACTCAAATTTTCTCAGTGACATGGCCTCCTAACTTCTCGTGATTACGACTGACTACAGCTGGTGACTCCTCTGAGCCAGTTTCCATAGAAACCATTTGATAAACTCATCAGACTCAAAAACATAAACCAAACACTACAGTGGGAAAGTCTGAGGAGCTCAGCAAATATCAGAAACAAGAAATCATTGACGTGAACAAGTCACAAAAGTGACCATTTCAATAAAGCTACAGGTCTCAAAATCATCTGTGCAAAAAATTATAAATATAAACTGCATGGTACAGTTGTGTCACCACCACAATCAGGAATGTACCACAAACTGTCACCTGCTGCTGAAAAACTGTTGGTCAGGATTGTTGAGAGTCAGACAAGAATCTCCAGAAAGCAGAAAGCTGTCCTCAGTCAAGTGTGTTTTATAACGTCACGGTCTGAAAGGCTGATACGGAAGAAGGAAACTCTTCTTATAGAAGCAGCACTTGTTGAGGTGAAAAAAAGCCAAAGGACATTAAACCAAGTAGCAGCGTTGCTGGATGTATATTTTTGACAGTACAGATTTTGTCATATTTCTGAAAGACCAATAACAAACCTATGAGAGAACAAAAATGTATAATTGTTTTTTTTGTCACAAAGATGCATGTGTTTTAGTTATTACAAAATAGAAAATTCTGAGTTATATCAGTCATTATAAACTCAATACTGCCATGTTACATGTAGCCTTCACAAGTGTATAGAAGGGTCAATATGCAGGACTTTTTGCAACATAGTTGACAGGTATCATAGTTGACATTTTTGCTGTTTTCAGGCCTAAAATCAACATGGCCACCTTTAACCAAACACCACATGGAATTCAGACAGAAAGATTCTTCCAAATATTACACACACACACACACACACACACACACACACACACACACACACACACACACACACACACACACACACACACACACACACACACACACACACACACACACACACACACACACACACACACACACACACACACACACACACACACACTTGACTAAAACTGAAATTGAAAGTTATTTATAAAGATATTGTAGTAAACCTGTTGACAAGCCATAAATCCACACTTGACTCACACACTACTTTATATTAAATAACTCAGAAAGCCTTGGAGTCTTTCCAGTCTTTTCTTCAGGAGGAAATGACATCATGTGGAGCAGGTCATGTGATCTGGAATTAACACACTTCCTTGAGGTGTTTTTGAAATGGGGAACTTAGTTGAAAGTGATTTCTCAGACAGATACAATTTGTTATTTTCTAAATAAAATTTGATATGTTGCCAAAAAGAAATATCTGCTATGATTATCTCAACTTAATAAAATGAATACAAAACTATTTTTGAATAAACTCATTTTCTTATTGTTAAGCTGATTAGAAGGTGGTTATTGCACTGGGACGGTTATTTATTTGACATTTTAATGATATCCAGTCATTTTTAATAAGTGATTGTTTCCATAGTAAATAATTATGGAATTTGTGGAGACAGACATAAAAAATATTAGTTTTTTATTTTAATAAAAGTGTATGCGATATACATCCCATGGACTTCAAAAGTACCTCAGCTATGTATTGACCCAGACTCTTTTGTTCTACACTGGTAACAAGTCAGCCAACACTGTAGTCCTAAAAACCCAGAGTTAAACCTGGAATTACCTTGATAACCTCAAATTGTGCTTTGCTACTAGTCAACAAGGTTTGTTTTCTTTGTTTTTTAAAATACAATTCACTCTTGAGAAGAACTGGGACAACTTCTCCAAGATGCTTGGAACCACCTGTCATGTAGCTTGACAAAATGTGCCTAATTGCACCCAGGAGAGTAAAGGGTGATTGAACTTTTCTCTGGTTGTAGGATCTACTTTCTTTTACAATCTGCACGCACACGCCACTTTTAAATCCCTTTTGTGAGACAGGCATCAGAACAGTAAGTACACAACATCCTGAAAACCCATGAAAAAGTAATGGGATTCAGAATTCCGGTGTTACATAATCACAAGACTCTCATTAAAAAGTCAGACGTTGCACACACTGTAGGGCCGTAGTAGCTGCAAGCTGGCACAGAATGAATCTTCTTACACTCATCATGTGTGCATAATTCCCTGTGTCTTGTCTGCACGGTTCAAAGCTCTTGACATCTTGTTTGTAAACCAAACACACAATCTAAATTCTTACATATGCTCTCTCGTTTATGCCCACATTTCTACATGCACACACAGCAGTTTTATCGGCGACGCCCAAAACTGAACCCCATGGCCAAATCCAGCGCTTGCAGGCTTCTGCGTTCGTTGCTCCAGTTATGCCTAATGAGTAAGGAGGGGGAAGCCCTGGTGTTCTGCAGCTAAAAGCCCTACCATGGGATGAATAATGAATACAGATTCCCCCACCCAGCCTATGCGCATAATAGTTCAAAGACTTGCTGCTAGTCCATGCGTAAAGCAACAAGACACACAAGTCTATGCTAATGGCCTCAAATCCAGAGGCTGGACCGAGCTTACTGAGCCATGCAAATGTTCCAGTCACCGATGAGGAGGATGTGTTAAGGAGCTGCTCATCACATCGGGGGGGTCAGGAAGAGCAGCACCAGCAACACAACACACCATCACACACAGCCTACTGGAAGCACAAGTCGTCCCAAGGAAAGCCTGGACGCAGTATTGATGCTGAATGATGCTAACGACCTCCGCGGCACCACAGGAACGAGACGGGAGAGCCGGGTGAGGCTGTCAGAGGGCATCACGTATCAGTAGCAGCCCACAGGAATGAATTATTGCACAGTTATGAATATTTCTTTCACATTCTCCCCTTTTCTGCACAAAATAGAGTCATTGTTTCTGCAGGGACTGTGCGTGTGTTTGCAAATGGCCAACTGTGTACTGTCATTTAGGCATTTTCCTGATTAGACTGAAAACAAAAGCTCTGGTTATCAGCAAAGGAAGCAGCACTCAGCCTGTGAGCCCATCAAAGGAAAAATGTTCTTCCCTGCGAAAACCAGCACCGCTCAGAGAGAAAAAAAAAAAAAACCTGTAGTCTAAGCTCCTCTGGGAAGGTGCTATATATGTTTGAGGTGCTTTTTGAATTTCATTCCCTGACTTTCTCCTCTACCTCTATTCTCTCTCGTTTGCCTCCTCTGCTCTGTATGGATTTGCACTTCTCTTCTAATCCCTCAACTTTCATCATCTTTTTTTTCCTCCCACCTTTCATATTACTCTTTGCATATAAATCTATCATAAGGCCGGTTTCTTAGTGTCAGAGGAGCTCGCAGGAATCCTACTGGGAACATTTCCACCCGAATCTCACAGCCGCCAAAGTGAGAAAAAACCAGCATCGAAGGGACTCCAGCAAAAACCTTTTGGGTGTTCAAAGGGGACACTTAGATGTGTGCTGTTGCTCAGAATAATGCAATTTACTGGAGTTAGCGAAATGGTGAAAGACTTCATATTTGCCAAACTTTCTCCTTGAAATTAAAAGACCTTCTAGGTTTGGCAGGAAGGCTATTTACTGGACCAACCCCTCTCTCACAGTGGAATTTGGAGCGTCGAGTTTAATTACAACAGTGTCAGCACCATGCATGGGTGGAGATCACTAATTCAGCCTCACCTCCCAGACCCTGATAGACCATAAGCGAACAGGAGAGGCCGATTAGGGGACACTTGGCAGGACACTGGCCATTTGCAAGTGAGAGCCAGTGAGGTTTTTATGCTACAACAGTAATGAGGTGATAAGACGGGAGTCGCTCAGTGGTTAGCACTGGCACATATGAAGTCATCTGAGTGTCTGCATGGGGTTTCTCCACACAGGCTCCAAATTTCTCACACAGTCAAAACAAGAAACTGTTAATTGCTTGTTAATGAATGCGAAGTGTAGATGCGTTTCTCTTTCACTGGGCTTCTGATGCCCCCTGCTTCTTATACAATAGCTGTGTTTCCATGTAATTATCAAACCAACTTTTAAATAGTTGCAAAACATTTTTAAGAAGATAGAAGAAAATGCAAATGAGGCCTGTTTCCATGAACTGCTTTGAAGCAAATGAACTGCATATTGTCTTCAGAAAGGGGTTTTACAATCTACAAGATTAGAAGGAGCTGGAAATAAAACCAGGACTGCACATTTTGAAGTCGAGTATGAATCTTTCAAAGCAGTACAAATACAACTGGGGCAAACTATTTCATTGCAACTATTGCAGTCTGAGAATGGAGAAAAGCATGAAGGCTTGAATAGTACAAACTCTGTACATCCATACTTTATAGTATATACACTACATATGGAATACAACAACAACTTCAAAATTTTAAAGGAAAAAACAGAAATCTTTGTCCATGTAGAAAATAGAAGTCTTCAGGAATTGTTTTCAGTCTGGCAAGTTGTAAATATGAATTGGCATATTACCATATTTGATATATTTCTTGCTATCTGGAAGCAAAAACAACAGTAGTGTGGGTTGAATGTTTTCTACGTCCAAACCTATTCAGTAAAAGGTGTTTCTGTCATGCATTATGTGCATTTCATACTTTAAAAAAAAAGTCAAAAAGCACCTCACGAGTGTAAAAACGTTCTTTATGCATTTTTTGAGTTTTTTTCTCTTTATCAAACTTTCTCAAATGCAATACTTAAACATTCTCATAAAAATACATTCATATATGTTTCCACACTTATGTAGAAAAAAATGTCATTCTTTGTATATTGCACTGCTTTCATTTGGGAAGTTTTTGGAGTTAAAAATCTAACTTACAGAATATGAGGAATTTGCCTGCATACTTTAGTTTAACAGTGGTTCATCTTTCATGTACAGTATCTCTTTCTATTTTAGAATGCAAAATGGATTTACTATATATTGAATTCATTAAAAGTATATGGAAAATGCATTGAAGCTTTTTCAGTTGTCTGGTCAGAAGGCTTTTTAAAATATGAACCACTTGCTCAAAATCCAATTATGTGGTGAGGTGATGTCTGAGAAGGTGATGAAGTTCAAATTCAACCTGATATTAGCAGAATGGAGAGATGTTAAAAATAACGTTTCATATCTGATTTTCTTCCTATCATTAATGTGAATGTAGTTTTGCTATTAGGTGTTTCAAAGTAGCAGCAGAACCATCAAATACTAAGGCTTGCAAAGTTAAACCTTGTTGGGGCAGTCTTCAAGAGAATTAACTGTTGAATTTATAGCA
Organism: Acanthochromis polyacanthus; assembly: GCF_021347895.1. NCBI lineage: Eukaryota > Metazoa > Chordata > Actinopteri > Pomacentridae > Acanthochromis > Acanthochromis polyacanthus. The sequence goes on from NC_067128.1 coordinate 7,860,632, forward strand.
GTAGAGTTTTAAAATGTTTTTGAAGACTCATAACATGCGAGTTCTTGCTTTCAGTACAGCAATCCACTTGTGCTGCTGTAAATGTAAAATCCAGCATTCATTCATCTCGTATCAAGTTACTTCAGTCTCTTGAAAAGATTCCAAGTAAAACAAAATGACTCCATTAAGTCCGATGCCTGCTAATTACTGACTATCCTCCTCCACTTCATTACCAAACTTGCTGCCTGTGAAATCAGCGTATTGTTATCCGATAATTGCTGATCGATCACCGTCAGGGGAGGCCAGACGATGACAGAGTAAATAAAGATACTGACCTCATTAAAGTTGGCCACCTCCTCACAGTTCTCTGCTATGCGGCTGTAGAAGGGCAGACCTGAAAGATGAAGCAGAGTTTAGTGGTTAAAATATCGTTCAATAATGTCACCGTTACCTCAGTTTGAGTGGGTGGTGTCACAGCATGGGGCGTTTGTACAGCACAGCGTTACTGGTGTTAATATAATCTGCTTACGTTACAGGAAAATTCTGAGTTTCAGGGTTTTAGTCACAGAAATCGCAATTAGTAAATCAAATTTAAAACCACTTTGAAATATACCAATTCAACACTAACATACAAGACATACCAGTTATGTTCAGTACCAGCTGACTTGAATTTGTCCATCCAGTTCTGCTTTATAGCTCTGTACCACTGAACTCTAGATTGAAAAAATGCACTTCTTCTTTGACTGCATTTACATGACAAACATTTAGTTTTTAGCAAAAACTAGCAGTATGATGAGCTTAAAAAAATACGTTAACTTCTCTTGGTTTGTGCCGCATACAAAAAAAACAAAGTGTTTAGTTGTGATCCTTGTTTTGCCATAGGTGTCAAATAGAAGACAGTTTCCCACTGCAGGAACTTAGAACAGACATGAGGTATTGTGACAGGAGCAACCCCCTAATTGACTTTAAACCTCTTTTTTCAGTGTTTTCATTTTAGGACCTGACAGAGCTGACCTTGACTTTAACTCTCTGTGCTCCAAAAATGTGGCAAATAGTAGTTAGAAGTGGAGGAAAGGAAATGGGATAGTGAACGTTTGTTTTGCTAGCACATACAGTGAATTTTAAGTTGCTGATGCCGCTGTTGTACAAGACTGTTACTCAACAAAAAAAAAAAAAAAAAAAAATGGAGAGAACATTGCCTTCAATGAGTTTAACCATTCAGTGTTTAGCAGCCATGCACATTGGGTTTCCAGGATTGGTCAGAAGTTCTGACCTTGTCACCTCAAAACAGGCCTGAAAGGTTCTACATGGACAGTTCTTGCAGTCAGAACACACAAAAAGGTTTGATCTTGCCTAAAACAGTCTATAAATTCCTGCCGAAAAAAAACAACTTTGTTTCATTAAAATATTTGTTGGAAGCTGAGAGAGAAATAGTTGCAGTTTTTTTAATCTTAGAACCACTCAGATTTATCTTGTGGCCCTTTATAGGGGCCTAACCTCTACTTTGGGAACCACTATACTAAAGGACTAAACTGTGGGCACAACAACAACAACAACAAGAAAAGCACTCAGAGTGCAGTACTCCACCAAGCCTGCAGGTCTTTGCATTATTTCCAACAGACAAAATATTTAATTAAAAAAAAAAAACAACAACAACATTGCGCTGAGCACAGGCATCTGTTTTGGAGAATCCAGGCGCAGGCAAAGATATGACAGACAGGTGGCAACAGAAACAGGTCTTTATTTAAACAAAACTAACTAAACAAATACAGGGAAGGAAAAACAACCAGGAGATAAATTAAACCAAATCTCAGACTAGAATGAACTACACTCCTAGACCTAAAAAAACAAACAAACACACAGCTCAACTACAAAACCAATATACCACACAATAAAACAATGTACTTACAAAACCAGGGGAAAATAGAACTAAGGGGGCAAAGCAGGTGGACTCGGTAAATCTAGAAGCTCATGGGAGAACAAAACTGGCAGACAGAAGGCTGGGAAATATCCATGAGCAAAACAGAGTCCAAGAGGGGGAAATCCAGGATCAGGGAAGCAGGAGAGTCCAAGAGGCTAAAGCAGACAGGAGGTCGCGGATTTGTTGGGGAGAAACTGAATCCAGGAGGGAAACAGAATCTATGATCCAACGGGGAATGAGTGAATGAGCAGAGTTTAAATAGTGGAGGTGTAATTGCAGACAGGTGAGGTCAATGGGCTGATCAGTGCAGGTGATTCACAAAACTATTCAGGAGTGCAGGCAGGTGAGTGAGACAGGCAGAAAGACAGAGAACAGGTGCAGACAGAGAGGAAACATGGGACGAGAGAGACAAGAGGGAGAAAGATGACAAACAGAGGGAGCCAAAGGGAGACATTTCAAAACAGATAGATACAGAGAGAACAGGAGGAAGAAGGACAGCAAGAGAAAGACTGAAGGAGAGAGATACAAAAGAGACAGATGAGAAAAGAAGAAGGGAGAAGGAAGAAAAGAGGAGGAAGGAGAAAGAAGGGCAGTGGCTAGAGCAGGATCATGACAGAAGCAGAATCAAGTAAACAGAGATTGGAGCAGATTTATAATATATACTGTACATGGAAATGAAAATCATCCTTTTGCCGTGCTTATAGATAACATACAATCTAATCTCTTTAAATGCCAATGGCAACGATAATGTTCTGTTGCAGTGTTTATTCAAGGTAATACTCAGGGAATAGAGCTATTCACTGCTCACTATCCTGACTCACTCATGCAGTCAGTGCTCACCTGGCTGCTTTGTGATGCTTCTGAATGCCCCCTGCTCATTCTCTGCTCTCTGCTTTTGTTGCAGGAGTTTGCTTTGCGTATTTGAGGCTTTATGTGGGTGCCGGCGTTTGTTTGGGTGTATGTGGACGCATCAGCAATCATATATATTCAAATAAAACACACACACACACACACACACACACCTGGAAATTAATTACAGCCTGGTCTGTTTGAATACAAAAAATGACACTCCGGTGGGCTCAATTAATATTATTATTGCTATTATTATTATTTTCATTAATATTAGGATGCTGAAAGTGTCTCTTTGCACATTCACATTGCAAACAGAGTAAAACAAAAAGGTACACAAACAAGCAAAAGCAAAGCTTAAAAGATGTGGCGCTTCATTCAACCTCATCTTTTATTTTTGTTAATACAAATTGCCAGTTTTGGCTCCAGCTTTTCATTTCTCTTGCAAGCATTCCCTCTTTCCCATCCCTCCTACACTCTCTACAACCTTCTAAAACCCACATCCTTTGAAATACTTTTTAGAAAATAAACACCACTTTAATGTCAGAGCGAGAGAGAGAGAGAGAAAGAGACAATATTCCTCCTACATTATTGAAAACAGCGGCACTGCTGTCATACCAGTGTTTTCATCCGGCTAAAGATGTGGGTTTAAAACAGTAAATCATCTGAGGCTTATGTAAGGTGCTCAACACCTAAAAGTAAAACAACATGCTGCTAATCAGCTCGGCTTTTGGCCTCGATGAAACGGTGAAAGATAAAGACACGGAGAGCAAAGTGACGCTGAAAGAAGTGACCTGGAAGGAAAGAAAAGGACCACGGTGTGCATTTTTTATGTCGAGCAGACAGATGAAAAATAAAACAGTGAGAGGAGGATGTTAAAGACTCAAGCCAGTAAAAATCAAGTGCTGTTTCAATATGATCCAGTTTTATATGAAACTGGAAAGGAAAAGAAGAAAAAAAATGCTTAGAATAGTTTGTTAATCAAGCCAGGGTGTCTCATCCTCTATACAGTAATTTAATTTCAATACACACTTTAAATCTCTGTTTTAGCAGAGAACGCAAAGAAAACTGTTACATGGAGAAAACTGAGTTTAAATTGTGTCTGCAGCAGACAAAAGATTGCATAAAGCTCTGTTTTAGTGCTGCAAATCAGAAAGATGCAGTTAAAAAAAATACAACAAACTGTCCAAACAGCCGTGTCAGTATCACATGTGTGAAAGTTAAGAGGTTCAATTTGTCCAAAGGCAGACGAAGAAAGTTGGACTGAAAGAAAAAGTAGCAGACTATCCAAAAGCAGACAGATTGTCTTCATTTTTTCATTACAGAAAGCGTGGCACACTGAACTGTGATCCTGCAGGCTACTGTGCAGAAGCTCAGCTATGAGCTACAAGAGCCAGAGCGCTGTTCTTTGAAAAAACCAAGAGCTACAGATAACAGCAAGAATTCATCAAAAACGTGTCAGACAATCAATGAAATACCAGTGCTTCTCCTTTGAAGCGACTTTATTTAATTTATTGTCCCTTATATCAAATAATAATTAACCAGTTTTAGCCTGACTGCGCAGGGAACACTGTGGCCTTCTTTAATGCGTTTTATATTATGTTTTTAATAGATCCAGATGAAAATATCTGAAAATAAAAGCTAAAATGTTGATCTCTTGCCTCGTATTCATCTTTTGTTGTCAAACCCAAGTGTTTTCAGTCAACAGCAGAAATAAAGGAATTGGCCTCACTCTTCCAATACGTTTGAAGGGGAGCATACATCCCTCAAGTTTCACAGTGCAGATTAGAGAAAAAAAAAGCATGTGAACTCCTAAGCTAAAGGCATCAACAAAAACCAATTAGAGTCAAAAGTTTGAAAACCTGGAGTCAAATCAATAAACAAAACTGAAGATGTGAAGTAGAGCTACATAGACATATACATTTCTGAAAACATTTGGCATTTACTGCTCTGAAGTAGTGCAAACCAAGCGTCACAAAGAGAAACAGAGCAATATTGTTGATTTTCATAAAGCTGTAAAGAGTTACTAAGAAATATAAGAGAGCTGAAATATTCATCTGTCCACAGTTCGATAAATCTTTAAGAACTGGATATGATGTAGTACTGTGGTTTCTCTGTATAGAAATGGCGCCAGATAAGACGTCTCTAAAAGCGTAACACAGGAAGCTCTACTGAGTAAATATAGAAGCCCTGAGTAACAGCGAAAGGCTTGAAATAATCGCTGGATCCAAAGCAATGTTTTCTCTTTCCGAGAGAAAACATTGCTTTGGATCTGAAGTTTCCCAAAGAGCACCTTGATACTGGCATAACATGATAAACATCCCAACAGTAAAGCTCAAGAGATGTTGGGTGATTAAATGTAAATCTACTACAACATACAAAAAAAATTATACGACGCAAAGACCTCAACCCAACAGAGATACTGTGGCATTGTCTCCAAGGAGCCGTTTACACCAGACATCCCAGAAATACAGCTAAGCTGGAGAAAACGGTAGATTGAGGCTATTGCTACCAAAGGAGACTGAACCAGATATTAAGTCCCACAATTCACTTACTTTTTCCACCAGCACTCTGAATGTTTAATAGACATGTTCAATAAAGACACAAAAGTAGCAAAAAAACAGTCATTAGTTTAACCCTTTAACACTCTCTAACCTGAATGCTGCTGTCAAGTCAATGAAGCGTATCACGATTCAAATGGTGTACACCATGACAGAAACTAATACCACATCAACAGTACAACAGCAGCAGTTTGTTTCTTTGTGCATACACAGCAAAACAGTATTTTTCAACCTTTTCTGTTGTTTTTAGAGCCACTTGCTTGGTAAATCACTATGTCCTGCAACTTACTTTCAGTGCTACAAACAAAATGCTTCCAAGCTTTAATCTTATTTAGTGGCAATAGGCTGGATGTTAAAGCATTATGCGCACTATGCTTGTGATTTACTACTAATTAATTCAGAAAACCACATAATTCCAAAGGGTTCACAAACAACATTTCCCTCCTGCCTCTCTTGGGGTCATGTATTCTTTGGCATGCAGGCAGGGATGGGTGGTTCTGGTAGATTTCTTCCTCTCCAGACAGGAAGTGTTTTTTTCTAGCTGAAAGCACTCAGGAAACTTCCTGACAGCCTGTAGGGGAAAGCATGACTCGAAACCCACAGTAGTGGAAGAGAATTGGGATGCAAGACTGGCGTACATGTTGTAAAGAGAAGAAGCACTGCTGCACATTATAAATGAGTTTTGAAACTGGGAAGTGAACAAACATGCAGATTATTATGTCTTCAATAAATGGATGATAGCAACTAAATTTAACTAAGAAAAGAATGCACAGAAGAGATGGTGAGATGAAGGAAGAAGGAACAGATGCAAATGCCTTCATTTGATTGGATTTTTCCATCTGTGGCAAAATGATTACTGACAGATTTAATTGAAGACATTAGCCTCTTCTATTTCTTTAAAATTATGGATGTGTAGCAAAACACTGAAGCAATTATTCAATCAAAAACAGCAGTTACTGAAGTGAAACTAATGGTGAGTGCCACAGCGATTCATCTCATGATGGGTTTGAACCCTGCGCTGCTCTCCTCGCCCACAGTGTCTTATCTAATGAACCATAAATATCAAAATGTAGAACTCACACACCTTTCATCTGACCACTCAGATTTAATCCTATAACAAATAAAGAAGCATTTTCATCATGTGAGGTTGAAACCAGGCCCTTGTAAAAGATAAGAGACCCTTTTTTACTGATAAGAAATGAAATCTTGGCGACCTGTCCAGGCTGTCCCCTGCCTTCACCCTAACTTAGCTGGGATAGGCTCCAGCCACCTCACGACCCTAATGAAGATTAAGCAGTGTATAGATAATGGATGGTTGGGTATGTATGCAGAGGATTGTGACAGTAAGATGAAAAAATAAATGGTACTATCTTAAAGATCTGATAGTACCTTATTATCCTAGTAGAACTCTTCGCTCTCAAATGGCAGGCTTACTTGTTGTTCCTAGAATTTCTAAAAGTAGAATGGGAGGCAGAGCCTTCAGTTATCAGGCGCCTCTCTTGTGGAACCTGCTCCCAGTTTGGGTTCGGGAGGCCGATACCCTCTCTATTTTTAAGACGAGGCTTAAAACGTTCCTTTTTGACAAATCTTATAGTTTGGGCTGACTGGGTGACCCACAGGGGTTTGGCTTGTGTCTTCATTGCACAGCTGACTCCCTCTTGGACGTCCCTTCGTTCTGCCCCTAGTCATGCTGCTATAGGCCTATAGGCTGCTGGGGGACTTCTCTTGACGCACTGAGCCCTTCTCTATCTACCCTTATATTTAATATGTATACCATTATTGCATTACATTCACTCTGTTTTCCCCTGTGCTATTTCTCCGAGTGTCCCTGGTCCCAGAGCTGGATGCTTCAGATCTGCAGTCGATGTTCCTCCAGCTGGTCCAGTCTCCACCATGTCCACTGTGGGATGCTGCTGCTGACCTTCCTCCAGCCCTCCGCTTCCAGCTCCCCTTTTCCACCAGTCAACTCTGCATCGCCTTCACTGTACTTGTTATGCTAACTTACATACTGTTTGAATTTTACTGCTAGCTATATATGCAGTATATTTAAAGTCGGAGCCATACATCATAAGAGTAAACTATGAGTCAGTTTTCAATGTTAGCTTATACTTTGAGTCACATATCCTGTCATGCATGTATCCAAATGTGTGTTGTGTTTTCCTTGCTTTCCCACCCCTCCATCTCCTCCCATCCCTCCCCCTTGCCCTCCTCTGTCCCTCTCAACCCGCCCAGCCAGCAGGCAGATGGGTCCCCCCTATATAGAGCCGGGTTCTGCTCGAGGTTTCTTCCCTGTTAAAAGGGTGTTTTTCCTTGCCACTGTCGCCTTTGGGCTTGCTCTGGGGGTCAGGCATATGGGTTCTGTAAAGCGTCTTGAGATGATTTGATTGTAATTGACGCTATATAAATAAGACTGAATTGAATTGAATTGAATTGAAAAGAAAAAAAATACTTAAAAATGACTTCTCCCATTCTACTTTTAGAAATTCTAGGAACAACAAGTAAGCCTGCAGCTTGAGAGCGAAGAGTTCTACTTGGATAATAAGGTACTATCAGATCTTTAAGATATGATGGAGATTGGTTATTAAGAGCTTTATATGTCAGAAGAAGGATTTTAAATTCTATTCTGGATTTAACAGGAAGCCAGTGAAGAGAAGCAAGTATAGGGGAAATATGATCTCTTTTGCTAACTCCTGTCAGTACTCTCGCAGCAGCGTTTTGGATCAACTGTAGATGTTTGAGAGAACTATTTGGACAACCCGATAATAAGGAATTGCAATAGTCAAGCCTGGAAGTAACAAAAGCATGAACTAATTTTTCTGCATCACTCTGAGACAGAATGTTCCTGATTTTTACAATATTACGCAGGTGAAAAAGGAAGTCCTACAGACTTGCTTTATGTGTGAGTTAAAGGACATGTCCTGGTCAAAAATAACTCCAAGATTCCTCACAGTAGTGCTGGAGGCCAATGTGATGCCATCCAGAGTAACTATTTGCTTTGAAAGCGAGTTTCTAAGATGTTTGGGGCCAAATACAATGACTTCAGTTTTGTCTGAATTTAGCAGTAGGAAGTTAAAAGTCATCCAGGTTTTAATGTCCTTAAGACAATCTTGCAGTCTAGCTAACTGATCAGTTTCATTCAGATTCAGTTTCATCATTTGATGATGATATGATGTTATATACATCTAAATCAGCTTTAACTCATATTTTAATTTTAAAAATGCATCGGCGTGACAATAAAAAAACATTATCATTAAACTTGTTACTTCTGTGATCACACTGTATGCTAATGAGGCCCAAACTGGAGCTAACTCAGCACGAGTCTTGGTTATCCAGCCCGCTCTGCAGAACTTAATGGTTTCGCTGCACCTCACTATTTTTCTGCTTTGTGGGGAGAAAAAAAAGCTCTGACTTGTTAGTATTTCTATAAACCAGTCACAATCATTGTGGGCTGAGTGATGCAAAGGATGCAGCTCCGGTGTTCCCTCAAAACATTAATGGGCGGATTTGTTTTGGTGGAGCATTGAATGCATAGAGGTAAGCACTGTGATTAAAGTAAATACTGTACTGAAATGAAAAAAAAAAAACTGGCAGGGCTTCCTTTCTGCATGATTCAAATTCTCTGCAAACCTTGACATTTTCAGTGTGGAAGGTTGCTCCCCTGAGGTTATGTTGGTGTTTTGAAAACTGTAGCATTCAGATAGTGAAAGGGAAGAAAGAAGCCAGTTAGCCTGAGCGGCCAATATCAAGCTTACGTATACCTGCATCCTACATGAAATTAGTCAGACAATCTTAGCACCAGACTGTGGGCAGACACAGTTAGAAACAAGCTGGTGAACTTAGTGGAGCATTTAACAGGTGGAGAACCATGCATTTCCCTCTGGAGCTGGTAGAGGCCAAAAACAGAGCTAAAAGAACATAACATGGAGTAACAATGCTGCTCCATAACTACATGATGTGTAAATATACAACTCCTCAGATGATGATATGTCAATGCTGTGTTCATAACTTGTGTCTTCTGCGTTCAGATGACCAAAGCCATTTATTCCTGATGTTACATTATATTCTGGGACCTATGATTTTCATCTGGGACATTTTGACACTGGAAATCATCTTATTACACATTGTCATTCTTTATTTTGATAGCTACTGCCAAACAGGGTGGACACCAGAGGATTTAGAAGGAATCACTTATTTTAATAGCAGCAGGTTTCACAGCCGTTTACACTAAGGTTTGTGCGATCACAGCTATTAAATGTGACACAGCGTATCTAATATGTAAATAAACAGGGGGCACACATTTTTGGGTAAGATCAACAACAAAATTGTGAGGCCACAGAATCTGATGGGCAACAGAAAGCGGTGTAACATCATATAGCATCGAGAAGGTATTTAAAAATCTAGAGCATGGAAAATGGGTTTAAACACAACTGTGTTAGTTGTAGACAAAGTGTACAAGGGGCACAAAGACATGGGACAAACAGACATATTCAACGTAAACAAAGTGTTTACGTGTCACTGGATAATTGAACAGGGATTTCAAATCTACTGGATGATGAATTCAAGAGTGAGAGTTACACATCGTCTGTGTCCAAGTGTCACTGTGCCAGAAACACATTCAAATCCTTGTTTAACTAATTATTCACGGACAATTGTACATCTAATTTAACCATTTGATGTCCATATTCCATTGACTGTGGGTCAAAAGTGACCCATATGGGTATCTCTTGACCCATGTTGTGCATCAAAGGGTTCAAATCTGGGTCAAATATACCCATATTCAATGAAATATGGGTATCTTTTGACTCATGTTGTGCATCAAAGGGTTAAAATACACAGCAGTGTTGAAACATTACTTTGTTTGCGCAATAAAATGCTGTAAATTAGGCAGTGGGCTCTAGCACCTTTCCGTACTCTGGAAATTGGCTGTCCTCGTGCTGATTCAGCTGCATTTTGCGGGAAGATGCATGAACCTGTAGAACCTGTATTTAAATGTCTTTTATGGTAACTGATGTTTACTGCTGTTGCAAACTTTTAATGTGTTTAGTGTTAGTTAACTGGAAGAAAAGAAGAAAACTCAAAGCAGCTTTAGAATAGAACACTGACTGAATGAGATACTACCGGATTTAAAAAAAAATCAGATTTGCACTTCCAATGATATTGCATTGATTTATATTAATTTCTCAAAGACTTATCCAAAACTAAACCTTAAACCAAATCTTCAGCCTAATAATTAATAATTCATAGCACGTAGGCTGGTTTTTATGCTCTTGATACAAAGCCGGTTCCCCACAAAGTGACTCTGTAATGCATGTTCCCACAATGTGAGTGGTACAACTACATACATATACACGTACATACACGTACATACACGAACACAACGTTGCTCTGGCTCTTTGAAATTACAAACACACGAACTGTAGCCACAGTGCCGAGAGCTGAACCGTGGAGTGAAAGAACAGACGATCTAATCCCTGACTCGGATGACACGGTTCATATAATATCAAGACCCTGCTGAAATCACTGCGGTACAGAGCAGACACACTGAGAGCCATCCTTCTCATCAGTGCTCACACAGACCAGACAGAGAGGAAGAAGCAGGGTGACGACGGTGTAATATCCTCCACAGTCGCAATGGTGACAGCAGGAGTCCGAATCAGAGATCAGCTGAGACTGAACACCTGTCAGAGAGGACTGATCTCTGTCCAAGGTGCTGAAACACACACTCACCTCAGCTCTCTATCCCTGTCTCAGCTTCTCTCACACACAAGAAGCTCAGTGAATGAATCCACTGAAAGCTTCCCAACTTTATTTCCTACAGTTTCCTGAGTTACATATCCTGAGAGAGTGCAGGTCAGAGGCTATGATAATGATCCTGGAGGAGCTAAAATACTCCAACACCCACTTTAGTAGTCAATGCCTTCTGCTTAGCCAACCTCTTGCCCTTATTGCTTTGTTAAATAAAAGCAAGTCAGTCAAAACAAGTGAAGAACAGTGATGAGAAATCAATGTAAAGTCACTGGAAGCTCCTTAAGTAACACTGTGTTTCTTCCTTTTTGTGGACAGGTGATATCTGAAATAATACTACATTGCTCAGAAGAGGAATCTGTGTCCTGAAAGCTGGAAAACAGTGCATGTAATGCCTGCATTGTGATATTATGAACCATTGTCTGTTTCTGTGGATGCTTAACATGATTTAGGAAAGTTTAAAAGCACATCACAATTTCTTATTAATACTCAGAGTGCAAATGCAAAACTTTCACCAAATGTAAGCTCTCGTGTTTTTTGTGTAACATTATCCATTTAAATCTGGTGTCAGATTCTACTTATTTGAACAGAATTAGTTCAGTTTTCGGTTTTGGCTAAAAACAAAAATATGCATTGGCACATGAGAGCGCAACGCGTCTTTAAAGATCAAACAGGGGTTTCCCACAACTTGCAGATCGGACGGCAGATTAAGTCCCATCACGCTGTTTTGTAATAAAACTGGGACGCACCACGCAGCGTGATCCAGTTTCTACACACACACACACACCATCTCCAACACACTGAAGTCGCACAGGGAAAGACGTCCTACCTCTGAAGGTAACTTTGGCGATCCTGTCACCTCTCCCCCGGAGGTGAGCGACCGTCTTCAGGTGAACCATTAGGGCCATCATTAGTCCACGGGTGTCGGGGGAGTAATGTTACTCCACACGGATCAAACTTGAAGCGGTTTGGTGCAATCTGTGCTTGGTGTTGTTTAGGTGCGCCTCTCCTTGGATTCGCTGGACCCCAAAATCGCTTTCCATACGGACAGCATGAACACTTTTAAAAATATGTTATTTAAGAAGAGATCACAGGCTCCAGTTAACAACCATCCTCCAGCTCCGGCCGCTGGGTCTCATCTCCGAGCTGCCTCTTGCTTTTTACTCTGTTCGTTGCGCAGGAAGGGCGGGGGTGGGCTTCAGCTCCAGAGAGTGGATGGTGGATGCTTTAATTGTGAGAGATCAGTCCAGTCGTGGGATTTGGAGGAAATTCACTGCCTCCTTTTTTTCCCATTTGTCCTCTTTCACAGATCCTTAAAAATCCTCCAGCAAGAACCAACTGTGATTCATACCATTAGATTTATATTCTTTATGCTCACTGATTTATGTTCACATTGATTCACAAATAAATTAGGAGGCTATATTCATTGAAATTAAGCTGTTACAGTTGGCAAATTTCCCTGATTATTATTTTTTTAAATAGAAAATTAGCAAAATTTGGAGAATTTGTCTATAAAGCCCTGTAAGTATGTTGCTCTTTCTCTTATCCTTTGATCATACCAGAATAACATATTCTATCCTAAAACTTTAGATTAAATCATATCTGTTTAAGACTAGGAACTACACAGTTGCCAAGCAACTCGGTTTGCCTTTAATATTATTGCGGATATGGTAAATGTCAGAGGTCAGATGGGCTTTGTCCCTTTCTGGCTTTTTGAGCGGTATTTTATCTCTCTGGTGTGCTGAAGTGGAATGCGGATCACCACAAACAAAGAAAAACATTCCTCACATGATGGCTGACCTACAGTCCATCCGTTTATTATGAGAGGACACCAGCTGGTGGGTGGATGGGCAACGACAAAAGTCTGTAGAGCCTCTTTTGAGAAACTGTTAACTGATGCACTTAATGTTGGTACACCAAAGAAGAATAAGACTAACGTATAATATCACCACCACATGTATGCACCCTGCTTCTACTCTTGAATATGACAACAAGTATCAGGTTATCAGCACATTTTTTATAGTTAACAAAATGGAGAAGGAAATTAGTGTCTGTCACTCTGGCATGAGTGACAGACAGGTAGCGAAAAAACTGAAGATCTCCAAAAATGTCTTTCATTACACCAAGTAAAAACAAGCTGAACATGGTACTACCAAATTGCTAGCTGGTCACAGCAGGAAGCATTTTATTTACCCCACGAGATGAGGTTCCCGTGTCGGGAATCGTGGTCAGACCTCCAGGGAGCTTAACAATAAGTGGAGAAATGTGACTTGTTCAGCAAGGACAGTTGGAAACCAACTTTTTGAAGCTGGTCTGAAGTCACACAGGGCACAGAAGAAGTCCTTCATCAACGAAAGGCAGAGGAAAGCCCGGTTACTCTTTGCTGGGACCTGTTACTGTTGATGACTGGGCTAAGGTTCTCTTCAGCGATAAATTCAGTTTTCAGTTGATGCCCACTCTTGCCAACTTACTGGTTAGGAGGAAGCTTGGAGAAACTTACAAACCAGACTGTCTGCCCCTACAGTAAAACATGAGGGTGGATCAGTGACCATCTGGGGTTGTTTCAGCATGGGGGAACAGGGTCAATGACCCAGGTCATGTACAGCGATACTTTTGAAAACAGTCTTCTTCCATCAGCTGGAAAACTCTTTCCTGCTTCTAATGACTGGATTTCCCAACAAGACAATGCCCCTTGCCGTGCAACAAGGTCAATTAAAACCTGGATGGAGAACCAGAACGTTGGAGCCATGCTTGACCTGCTCAATCACCAGATCTAAATCCAATTGAAAACCATCACATGAAAAATGGAGAACCCCAAGCCCAAAAACAAAGCAAATTTGTTTGAGTTTGTGCAACAGAAATGGGCTGCTGTGACAGCAGGACAATGTCAGAAGCTGGTCAAGAGCATGCCAAGATGCATGGCTGCAGTCATCAGAAACAATGGAACAACTCCTGTGTGTATCATTAGATTAAAATATACAAAAAAGAAAACATGTAATCCATATGTTACGATCTAACCTCTAGGGGTTGGCTGGATGCAACAACAAACCAGATGTTATTGATTGAGGTGAAGGGATTTATTGCTTAGTGGCGAACAGAACATAAAAGTGATAACAACGATCACAAAACTGGTGAGTGTTGCTAAATCAAAGAACAGAATAAAACCAAATGAAGGCTAACAGTTTGTAAACTATCTAAACTCAAAACAAAGAAACTAAACTCCCTAGCCAAACATAAATACAACAGCAACACCCACCACTAGTAACAGAAACTAATACAACAATGCAAAGACAAACTCAACAAAACTGGTGCCTCACATTCACACATTGACCACACAGGTAAAAAAGATTCAAAACTTGAATTGCTTCCTTACTAAGCCCACGGTGTCTGTAGCACTCACCACAAGTGTCTACAGACCGAAGTGGTCTGCGGTACCCACCAACCCAACCACATGTACCTACAGACCAAAACCCATCAAAATGCAAACAAATGATTACACACAGAGGCACCAGGGCGGACTGATCACAGATACCAGCTGCCCAGACTAATGACATGGTTGCAGGTATATAGCCTGCAGGTGTGGTGATGGCTGCATCTGGTTGGTTAGAGGCACAGGGGAGCTGGAGGGTGGCCCAATCAGGAAGGTCTGAAGGTGGGGTGAACAGGGCTGCAGTGCAGGTCGTCATCTCCAGAGCCATTAGGTGTAATGGCTGGCAGCTGGTGTTCCAGAGAAACTCTGAAAAGACTCAAAACAGCCACAGTTGAACCCACACATGCAGTTTACCCTCACACAAAGGCCTAATAGGACACCACCCAGAAACCAGACGGCACACCAATACTGGTGGCCGTAACACCATAAAAGCATTCTTTTAGTACAATGCCATAGCTATTGATGAAGAAACTTCGGTGATTTTGGTTATTATCAAGAAAACCATGGAAAATGTCTACATAGTAGCTCTTACATTGAATTCTTATGAGCTATTTTTTTGTTGCTATCCCTATATTTGTCCAAACAAATGTACCTTTAGTTGTAGCAGGCATTGAAATGAACAGGAAATTGAAGAAAACAAGGGTGGTGTAATATTTTTTCCATTACTGTAAGTTTTGTGACGTGGTGTAGTGGTTGGCACTTTCACCTTACAAGAAGATCCCCGGTTCAAATCCCAGTCTGGGCCTGGGATCTTTCTGCATGGAGTTTGCATGTTCTCCCTGTGCATGCGTGGGTTTTCTCCGGGTACTCCGGCTTCCTCCCACAGTCCAAAAATATGCTGAGGTTAATTGGTTACTCTAAATTGCCCGTAGGTGTGAATGTGAGTGTGATTGTGTGTCTGTATGTGTAGCCCTGCGACAGACTGGCGACCTGTCCAGGGTGTCCCCTGCCTTCGTCTGAGTCAGCTGGGATAGACTCCAGCACCCCCCGCGACCCTAGTGAGGATAAAGCAGTGTATAGAGAATGGATGGATGTAAGTTGTGACTTTAAACAGATGGCATAGTGTCGATAACATGTAAGAAATGCTGAGTCCATCTTCCCAAACACTAAAAGCCTTTTAGGAATGTAAAAATCTTCCTTGGTTGGCCTCAAAACGTAACCTTTTGAACCCATTAAGTAACATGAAAATTACTCTACTTCCATGAATTTGTTCCCCAACAACAAAGATACATAAAATGAACAATCAGAGAGCTCATGGATGATTTTACTTTCACAATATTCGTGAGTATTTTTGGGTCAAGGTTTGGGAGTCCTTAACAGAAACGTTTGAGAAAACCAGACTGAGCATTGCTAAAAAAAATGAAGCATATATTTTTAATGATTTGTAGCTCATCTAAAAAAAAGATAAGGAAATGTACAGCAAATAAAAAAAGCTAGCTCTCCTGTGAGTTTCTTCAGAAATTCCGCTATTTCCAGGACCGCCACACTTACACTGCTGGCAGAAAGCGTCTGTATGACAACACTGTGATGTTTCTGGACAACATCCCACAAGAGACGACAATTATTGTGTCGGTCTCTCAGCACAGCTTAGTCCAGGGCTGCTAGAATATGGACACCAACCGTCAGATAGGAGTAGAATCACCTGCTCAGAAAGGCTTCCATTCATTATACACATAGTATTCTCTGTGAAAGCGTATTGTGCTCCAACACTGACAAAACCGTTCCACTATAGTGAGCTTAAATTGGCTAAAATTAGAAGCAGCTAAAAGCAGTTTCTCCCTCAAGCTCAGTGTTTCTGTCTACCGAGCCACCCCCTATGTTTAGCAGCATCTAGGACAACTAATTAAAAGTTTTTCCCCCTCAGCTCTCCCAGAAAATTGGGAGAAAATACAAAAACAATGGCAGACTGAGAGGGCCGCTTCAGTAATTCATCATCTCTGTATGGGAGAGCCGCAGATACCCGGAGGAGGAGGAGCACCACCGGACGAGTCCTCCTGTTATTCCATATGCTGAAGAACAGCAAATAAAACTTGTGTGGTTAAATGTTGACCGATTCTTTATCTGACCTACTAATCTACAATATGTGACCAAATCCAACAAGAAATATAGGAAAATGATGACAACCTTACAGCTACAAGGTTCATCTGGAGTCTTTCTGTGTGCAGTTTGCATGTTTTTATGTACCTGTGTGGGTTTTCAGGCTTCCTTCAGTCCAAATACATACTGAAGTTAACTTGTGAGTTGAAATTGTCTGTGACATTGAGAGTGTCTGCGTCTGTTTTCGTCCTGTGATGGACTGATTCTAAACAAGTCAGCTGGGACAGGCTCCAGCGCATCTACAGAAACTTGCTGGGATGGATGATGATGGACAGCCGGTCTGTCTGTAAATCAGCAGAGACGAGGCAGACACGAGCATTCTAACTCTTGACCTGGGGGAATTTTCAGCACCTGTCCTAAATAACCTCCAGCATGTGTATAACAAGAGAGAACACGCTGTACTGTGGATACTGAGCCGGCTGAGGAGCAACCTGAACGCCGGTCCAACCCTTCCTCTCTGACTGACTTTCAGTGTGTGTGTGTGTGTGTGTGTGTGTGTGTGTGTGTGTGTGTGTGTGTGTGTGTGTGTGTGAGAATGAGTGACAGAGGATGTGCACTGGTGCTGCTTTCCAGAGAACCCAGCTAAGAGACAGCCATCCGCCTCAATAAGGTTTTTTGGTTTAAAAATGTATTACGTTTTGTGCTGACTCATGCACTATTTCGAGGCGCTGCAGTGCCGTGTGTGAATCCGTGTGTGTGTTTGTGTGTGTGTTCACAGAGCAGGAGGGCGTACCAGAGATGTAATCAGCCCCAGTAAAAATAAATTTATGAACATTTAAATAACACAAATGACTACATCGACAAACTTTAT
Source organism: Acanthochromis polyacanthus (assembly GCF_021347895.1). Lineage (NCBI taxonomy): Eukaryota > Metazoa > Chordata > Actinopteri > Pomacentridae > Acanthochromis > Acanthochromis polyacanthus. The sequence continues at coordinate 7,878,025 of NC_067128.1, forward strand.
TGGCTCCTGGGGTCATAAAGATCATAAGTGGAAAGTGTTTTTTTCCCCTTAAAAGACAGCAGTCGATGGGTTTTGTAATTGTTATACTTAAGAATCAATAATAACGTTATGTTAGGATTATCTTTCTCAGGCTGAACTATGATTTCTCTAAGGGGTATTTTGTGTTGCTTCTTGTTATCACTGTGTTCTGAAAACCTGCTCTTCCTGTATTTAACCTGTAATTTCACGTGTCACTTCCTCTGACTACGAGCCATTTATGAACTGAGTCATGAGCAAATAATGACTGAAATTGTTTTCCGCTACAGATGAGGACTTTAGCCAACAGAGGGAGATGTTGGTCAGGAAGTTAAACCCTTTACAGGCAACTGAACACAGAGCTTTTCATGGACACTGTGGGACCCGTACAGGCACAGATGGATAAGACAGCACCTGTACATCTTTGCATAATAATGGCAGGATTGACTCAGAAATAGACAGTGAAGCAGCTGTGAATTGGGTAATTGTGCATCTTTCAGATGGCTGCGGGTGTTATGGGACAGTTGGTGTTATGACAGAAAGGTCAAGATGTTCTACAGTAAAACTTAGAGGAGCTCCAGGAAATCTGACGAGTTGTGGAATGAAAAAGGTGCTGCAAAGGCATCCACTCAGGTGTAAAATTGGCAGACTACCATGAAAGCCACCATGGGAAAAGAAATCAAGTACATTTTTGTACTCTTTAGTCATACAGAATGATAATGGAGACAATTCATGCACCGTCACACGCATTTATGTGAATAAAAACTTTGTGTTCATTGTCTTCACAGTGTGTTTGTCTCACCTGATAACAAGATTAGTCAAAAAGCTGCTCAGAATAACAAATAATACAAAGTATATAATAATACTGTTTCATCAGTGACTTGTTCAAACTGAATTTGTTTCTCATTCTACTGAAAGCATCAGCTTTGTTGCACACAGGCTATAGACAAGGCCGAAATGATTCACCATTAACAAATTTTATCTTAAAGTTACTTTTAAATGTAAATAAAAGCTGAGAAACATTTTTTCAGCAATGATGCCTCTTGTACATCATATTATTATCTTTTGGGAAACACTTGTGTCATTTCCAATCCAAAATAAAATTTGCTGGTTGAATAAAAGTAACTTTAAGTCAAAGTTTGCTAGAGGTATGGATATTTTCGGCCTTGACTGTGTATGTTACGAAAAATGTGGCTTGTTGCTCCATCTAGTGGTCAACTGTTTTCTTTGGAAAATTGGCGTAATCTTGAACTTTCTCTCCACCGATTAGCTCATATATTGGAGTCCTGCTTGGCCCAAACTCCTCTTCTCTCACACCTGCTGCAGGGATGGTGTCATGGAAAGGTTTGACCCTGATGAGGATCAGATCTGTTGGAATGAGACTGAAACAGAGCAGGACAGGTGGAACTGACCTGCTTACCAAGCATGGAATACAAATTAAACAGATTAGGAAGGAAAAAAATGATGAATTTCTGTCATAAAAAAAAAAATAAAACCATTAAAGCAGAGAACAAAGAGTAGGTTTGTAGAGTGCATTTAAAATCCTGAGGTCTGAATTAATTTGGCATCTATATTTCTGCAGTCTTTTTTCTCCTCCTCCTCCCTGCTGCCAGACCTTCAGTTCAAGGTGAAATAATGGATGTTCCCTGAAGAGGGAGACATTTGGTCACTTTTTATTTCATTATTTGATCCCTAAAATGAGCAACACCCTGCAGAACCCTGCGCCACTTTGGAAGAGCTCACAACACAGGAGACTTTTTTATGTCATTTTATCCCTGAACAAATCAAAAATATGAATTCATAAACCTTCCTATATGCAGACAGCACTCTGCTCCACAGCTTAAATTCAAATTTTCAGCCCGCTTTTAAACAGTTTTTAAACTTGAAAGGCAACTTGCATTCAATTCTTTCAAACTGTAATCCACTGGATGTAAGAATATGATTGTTGTGAGTTAGTTCTTGCAGCTGTACAGAAGTTCCCGGTGAGGAGCAGCATCGGCTGAGGGGAGGGAAGGCTGCTGTGTCCCAGCCCTCTGCATCCAGCTGCTGCGTCGCTCCGCAGCACTAGTGCGCCACTTTCACCATGGCTTTAGCCGCAAGCAGGACGCTCTTGGCGCTATTCGTTACGTTTTGCGCACCGGGATGCGGATGGACAGGTAAAAGTTGACTTACTTTCTCCTAAGCAGGTGCACTAATGTACTAACCAAGTTTGATCCCATGCATTTCCTGTGATTACTGAGGCACTGATACTTTCTACTCATCTTGTGTGTGGAGCTTGTTTGTCAAAGTTTGTGCGGTTTTAGCGTCTGTATTGCTGCAGTTAATGATGCATCTAAAAGAAACAAGTGATACTGCAAATCTGAGTTGTGTTATTTGTTAAAGAAGGAACTGCTTTGGGCATTTGCACATGTGCACATCCATGTCTGCCACACTTAAAAATGTCCTTATTTGCACTGATTAAGTGCTCATCAGAATATCCCATCTAGTGTGTGCAGGTAGTTTGCAGAAGTTATACAGTGATCTACATTTAGACTGTGAGAGGAAAATATGATGCAGGACTGAGTAAATCCTAACTGTGAAACACTGTTTAGAAGATGATGACAAATTTCAGACTACATGATGAAATATTGTGGAAAAAAGAGACATGTTCTGAGTGGTTTCGTGCTAAATTGGTGCCCAATCTGCCCTAATGTGGTGATAAATGAGCTGCCTCTAAGTTTTCTGCCTGTCACTTTTCGTTTTCACTCAGCTGATTTACTGCATCCTTTGAAATGTCACATCATCCATCAGCTGCAGTCAGGGAAGGGTGGGATATGCCTGACAGCAAAGTGGAGCCAAAAAGGCAAGAATATGAACAGTTTTGTTGGTGATGCAAAGGCAGACAGGACTTCACCAGAAATGTATTCCATGTCAGTACAGCGATTTATCAAATGTGTGGCACTTTTTTTTTTGACAAGCGCAGAGGCTGCAAAACCACAGCAGCACACATGTTTTTGAAGTTTCTTAAGTGCCATTTGTAAAATCAATTTTCAGGCAGAAAGTCGCAACATCTTCCAGACAGTAAAAATATCCAAAATATCAAAAGTGCCATAAAGTCGGAAGAGGTTTGGAGGGGAGGAAGCACAACTTTTTTTTGGCTTGCTTTAGATGCTACAAACAGATTTTCCTTTTTCTCTCTTGTTCACTTCTTCAGTCCACTTGCCATGCCAGTTGATCTGTATGTTTCTATATGCCTCGGCTGTAAGCACTTAAAGCATGAGGTCATTGCTTTTGCTGAATACAGGCAGCTACTATTTGTTGTGGTCACTTTCTTTTCCATCGTTTTCGTGCTTTTTTTTTTTTCCTGCAACACTCCGCTCCACATTCATCCACTTCCATACATTCACACCTGGGAGCTACTTAGCAGAACCACAGTTCACTGCTGTGGGCCACTGAGCAGCACGCCGGAGCAGTTAAACGCCTTCCTCTCTGGTATTTTGACAGTAGTTGTTGAGGGAGAAGAGCGTGTTACTCATTAACTTTCTCCACTCACATGTCATCAGCTTGTCACCCCCCCCAAAAAATCTGTGGATCAAACTGGACTCATGGGATATTCTGGACAAATTGAGAGAATAGAAACATAGCGTATTTGGATAATAAAGAATGTCAGCTTCTTCCACACAGTCTATCATTTCCTGGAAAGTGTGTGGAAAGTGGGACAGAGAGTGAAGGAGGGAAAAAAGAGGGAATCGTGTCTTTGCAGGCCAGTGGAATTTAATTTCTCTGCTCCACTTATAATGTTGGGATTCTGCAGATTTCAGCAAAAGTTTCGAGAGTCAAGAATGTCGTAAATTCTTTTTTTTCCCCACTGGGGAAACAGAGTGTCAGGGGTAATATTTTCCACAATATTGGATATATTTAATCATCTGACAGGATTTGATCCTGCACAACCTGACTGCTTGTCAAACCTGCCAGCAGTGGCATGTCTGGTGTCATGATGTCATCTCTGGGCATCATTCCAGTTATTTAAACAAATCCCACCTGGGCGATGAACGCACCTGTCACAGCATAGTGAATGTCAGCAGGAAGAGGTGTCAGTCTTCATCAGGGAGTGAATATTACAGTCGTTGGGGAGAAACTTTCGGTGAAGGAAAGCTGAGTTGTGGCCACCAACGCTGAAATACAAAATATGTTTTTACACCATAATTGCGCTGGCCAGCTTCTGTTTGTGGATGTCACAAGTCATAAAAGTCTCATATGTATGTATGTAACCCTCCCAAGCTAAACAGTTACTCACTCCAGGTTGTTGCTTGAAATAAAATGTGTTCTCAATCACAATTCGATGTGAAATAAGGCTCAGTGCCCAATAATAAACTGACAGCATCGAGGCTGACGGGCCGGTGATTGATGTGTTTTTGTGATTAACTGCAGTCTGAAGGCAATGACCATCTTTAGCCGTGATCTAAGTAAGCTGGCTTTCATGCACAGCCGATTACTGCAGAGAATTTATTGAATGTCAGAGGTGAGCGTCGTTTAAACTGACAGAGGTGCTACAAGGAATTCTGTACCCTCAGGCAAGATTTGACGTGAACCTTAGATGAATCTATGTGTGCACAGAAAGCGAAAAATCGTAGTAAAACACTGAAGCTACATTTACTTTCTTAAGATTTAAATGCAACAAAGACCCAAAATCTGATCTTTTAAAGTAATGGCATGAGTTTTTGGGAAGAAAATTGCAGTGAACTAAATGAGACATTGTTAGTAATAGAGCTAGCTCTGTCCACAGATAAGGAAATCTAATGACCAGCTTCTCTGAATTCCATTAACACTAAAAAAGCTGGTTATAACTATCTTAATTAAAACACTGAAGTCTCTGAATTAAAACATTTACTTAGATACTTATAAAACACGTTTCCAGTTTTGATGCTAAGCTCAGTTGAACCATCTCCTGGCTGCAGTTTGATATTTATTGGACCCACATTCCAACATTCCCCTCCGGATTTAAGATATTTATGTTTCTACCTCCAACACAATGAGTGACAGTGAAAATTTACAGTCATTGAATTTGCACCATTTGAGAATCAGTGTTCTGTTCATTCTGGATTAAACACAGAATGCAATGCCATCAGAAAATCATTTTTCATATAAACTGCTGACAGCATGCTCCGTCAATTATCCACAACTGGAGCATTTCTAAATGTAAATCGTCCGTTTATTAAATTTAATTTTAGTGCCATTCAAAACTTCCGAGGCAGAAATTTCAAAACCTGAGCAAAAATAACCAAAATTTCTGCCTGATTCAGTGTTGGTGAGTTTTTTTTTCTCATTCAAAGCTCAATCTGACCAATCCTCACTGAGGTTCAGATTTGTTTGCTTTCATGTTTTAGTTTTAACTATATTTTGTACAATAAGAGGATCATATACCAACATCAAGTGGAGAAATTCTAAACAGAGACCTTTAAACTTGCGCTGCAATGATGGAAAAAAAACGTGGAAGGCTCCACTTTGCTTGGATGTGGCTCCTCAGTCACTTGAGCAAAGACATTTCAGTGCATTCCTCTTGTTGCCATGGCACTAAGTTATTTTATCTAAACACCTGCAGCTATTTGTGAGTTTGATCGTCTCTCTTAAAAAAAATCAAAGCGTGGCCCGTCTGTCTCTGTAACGAGCGTCTTGTCATCACTCCACACACATTCACTGCTTATCTTGATTACTGATGGGAGTTTGAGCGAAAAGACAGTTCTTAAAGGTTAATGGCAAACTCATTAGGGGTGAATGAGGGGTCAGTGTCTGTGTGATTTTGTGGTGAGGTGAAAAGGTGCTCATGTAAAAGTGGAGTGCATTGCAGGTGCATGAGCACAAGTATTTTCTCAAACAGTTTTACAATAGCCCTTTGACCTCAGGGCTTACCTGCATATGCTTCTTCTCCCAAACGACACATGCAAATACACATGTATGTCTGCCAATCTGACTGTGAGTCTTTGAATGTGCATGTGTGCTGCACATCCTGCATCCATCTAAGACACTCTCTCAATTTCTTTTATACGCACAAGAACATTTTATCAACTACGACAAAAAAGAAGCAGTGACATAATGACCCTGAGGCGGTGCCCTCATTCCTCTCATACTTAATATTTTCCACTATCTAACTCAATCATACTCTATCTGTCTGTCTTTCCATTTCACATTCACAAACACAGCATTGAAAATGTAATATTATTGCTTCGGTCTCCCGTAGCAACGCCCCGAAACCAAGCCTCCCTTTCTAAGATTATGTTGTTACAACCACTCAGTTGCTTAACTGCTTCCCAAACTGTTTATTCTTGGATGGAAATCATGCATCTGCTGTGCTTGAAGGAGTCTTGATTTAATCAAAAATATCTGGTTTGCCCTTGAATCATAACTTTCCAAAGGGGCCAAATCACAGAGTGATGTCTGGACAGAGGAGCAGATCCCTTCCTACGTAATACATGGCCTCATTGGAAACAGGGTGCAAGTGATTGAAGTGTGTCCAGACTTGTGTCAGTGGAGAGCGCCACAGGCAGCTGATAAAACTAACTCCACCGTACGCCTGCATTAATGAGGAAATAATGAGGAGACTATGTTTTCTTTTTTAACTAGGAAAACACTCTCGCACTCCTTTATGTACTCACGCACCGCTGGAATGGTGATATCTGCAGTCAGCTGAAACAATGATGAGACAATCTTTCAGCACGTACTAAAACTCCACATTAAGCGGAGACAACTTTGAGGGCCTCTGAGAAGTTGTGACCATCTGTAAAGTAGCGCTCAGGAGACCTTAGTGGCAATTATCTCTAAATGCGAAAAGTAAAAGTGCAGATCCAACTGGGAGCACACCTGCAAACAGAAAGAAGAAGTGATTTTGGTGACGATGTTAAAACCAAAAGTGCTGCCGTAAACCTTTGGGGGGCAACAGAAAGTCAGGAGGAGCAGCTGCTGACAGTACTGACAATTATACAGCAATAAATGACCAGCATGCTAATAAACCTCGCCCTAGTTTTGTTGAATCTGCTATGGTTTCGTATTCACAAGGGTTTAAATGACCGTCACTAGACTCTGCAGTTCCCCCTCAGCACTTTGCAGTGTTCTGACATCTGTTTCGGTTCACTCTCACTGCTCTCGTCATTGCAGTTTCCAGCAGCAGCAGCAGCAGCAACATCAGGCAGCTGATTTCACTCTAAAAACCCAATGTACTCCACCTGCCCCGAATCAAATGGCAGACTGATAGAGTTAGCTTTGAGCTGGTGACACATCGTGGAACATTCATAGCTAAAATGTCCATAAGAGCTTGATGGAAACCAGACCAGATGTAGATTACTGAACATACATTTATTAGTGGAAAGAAAAATATTATTTAAACTCTGAAGTATGTGTTGGATGTGTTAATTAGAAACTGTTAACACACTGCCAAATCAACTTTGGAAGATGATATTGTGTGAGTGCCGCGCTGCCCCATAGTGGTCAAAAACACCAACTTCTGCATGTTCAAGAGGAATTATTTGAATTCTTACACGCATTTAGCATAAAAATACCCCCAGAAGAGGAATTTGTTTGCATTCTGAATAACTGTTCAAGATCACGTGTGGCCAAAACTGTCATGTCTTGTAGAATAACTGATGTCACAACTGAGTAGTCTGCATGTATTATTTTTACCCTTTTGTGCATATATGTGACCTAACAGCCCCCTACTGATTAACTGTATAAAGAACAAGCATTCTGGATGTTTCGCTCTACTTTTTCTCTGCATCATCCCTCTAATGAGTCTCTATTTGTTGACTCAGCTGAGTTTTCAGTATCAATGTGAGCGGTCAGGCATGAGAGTCAGTCAGTTAAGTCAGTATAAAAATCCAGTGGTTGTTTACCGTTTCCCATGTCTTCAGTCTTCTGTTGGGTCTTTTAGCAGCTTTTTCCTTCACACAAGTTAATTCAGTTTTATATTGGATTCATTTGCAACCAAAAACTGAGAAGTGGTTACTGAATGTAGGCAGTAGGGAGAATAAAGATTTCTCATTAATGTGAGTCTTTAACATCCAACGCAATCGTCATGTATTTATTTAATCACCAGATTAGTTTGTATTTCTCATGGCCTCCTACATAAGTTTATGCTTCATTAGAGTTCCTTTATATGCCAAGTATAATAAATTGCCCTGGTAGCACTGAAGTAGAGAAGCAGGAAAAACTCACACCTACACACTGCTTCAATATGTAGGTCTTCACATTTAGCATAACAGACAACGCTAAATTAGTATTGTTTAAACAAACTTCATACAACCCAAGTTTGCCCTGACATCATTTCTTTTGCAGCAGAGAAACCCCTACGGCCCCAAAATGGGAAGCAAACATCTGTGGACAGGAGCCTGAGGGAGAGCTGGGAGCCTTCCATCCATCTGGACGGGAGACCTGTGGACCGCTTCATCATCAGCTCCAGCAAACCCCCGAGGTCAAACCGCTTCAGCAAAGGGAGCAAGGACAGCCGCTCTCCTCTGCTGGAGGATGTAGGTAAGACAGAAGCTAAGAAGTTCAAATGAAGCAGGGTGAGAATGGAAGATGTTAAGATCAGGTGATTGTGAGTCACTGACCAAGTTCTACCAGCAAACGAAAGTGGAGCTAATGGGACTGTGAGTGCTAGTAGCAATGCTAGACAAAAAAGCCATTCAGAGGAAAATAAATGGACAAAGTGCAAGAAAAGAAGGTTTGGCTTAAACTTTGGACTGAGCTTTCAAATCTCAGGGTTCTGCACTTTCTCAAGGCAAGTGCCAAGAATAAGGAGGGGATGAGCAAAGATGTTTACGAAGTAGAGACACAGGGAGGTGAGATATAGGAACGCACATGTGTGGATGTGTAATTGATTTTTGTCAGTAGATTAGTTCATAATTGGATGTGCTGTCATCAGAGTTTGCCAGAACGAAAGAAAAAGCGAGGACTAGCTGTGGTGGAGTGAGTGCCCAGCAGTCGTCATCCCATTTCAACAGACAGTGGTTATTTTAGGCTTGAGAGAAGGACATTATTTTTAGGTCTTAACAGCTTCTCTGGTCATTTCTAATTCTGCCTTGTAAAACATTAGACAGGTCCTTACGTTTCTATACACATACAGTTTGCAGTGTTGACACAGTCTAGCCTGCTTTTGTCATTACTCCATTTTCCTCTGTCCTTGGCACCTTAGAGTCATACTTCATCAGCGACTCAAAGTCTGCAGCCAACCCTTTTTCAAGCCCAGCCCTGCTCCTATAACCCAATCCTCTGTGTTGTGGTCACTAGTTGTGTGTGTGCACGCAACGTATATGTGTCTGGTAGTGGTTGCGGTTGAAGATAGGGTGGTGCCAAGTGATGAAGTCATGCATTGTCTTATATTGTGTATCTGTGTGTGTAAAAAAAAAAAGCATCTACAGATGGGTGCGTGTTTGTGTGCGCTGCCCAGTTGTGGCGGCCCTTGTGGTCTTTCCAGCTCCGGTGCAGTTTGCCATAAATCTCTGGCAGCTGAGTGGAGTTTCAGTGCTGCCTTTCCAGAAATTCTTCGCAGATCGTGTGTTGTTCCCTCAGCAGCATGAGAGCTGCTTCAGTCGTGATAAATAACACATACTGTTTGCCTCCACGTCAATATGTGTCTGGCCAGTCTCTATTCAAGCAAAGAAGATGAACAGTTGACCTATTACAAGCAAGAAGGAGGAAGATGGAGAGGAAATGAAAACAAGAGGTTAAAAATCCCACTTTGGTAAGTGGGAGGAGGCAAAGGAAAACCATGTAAAAGCCAAGAACTCAACAAAAAAAGAGAAATGCGCTTGTAAATCAGAAATATGTGAGCTTTAAATGTATAAAATTCACTGCTAACTTAGTTGTCAATAGCAACGTCATTTATCCAGATCTCCTGTGTCTTTTTTAGACCCTGAATGGGTTAACCTGGATGGCTTTGCTGTGTTGAGCGGTGCACCTGTCAGCAACTCATCAGCAGGTAAACCTGATCTCAAGGCCTCATTACCGACTTCACATGGGAGTGATGCATCTCAGTTAGCAGCCATATATGTAAAATAATGTGGTCATACCCTTCAAAAGCAATTTTCAGAAATTTTCTGCTGACAGCGTGAATGTAAAACCCCAAAATCTAATGTGATGATGATTTACAGTGTTATGTCTCAGGGCAACGGTCTCCTTTTCCTTCATTCCCTCACTCGTTCTGTTCCTAAGGGATCGGTAGGGAAAAACTCTCACTGGTTTCTGACTCATAGATTCCCATTTAATTATGTATTATTCATAAGAAAGATCCAAATTTAACATCTATTTTGGAATGTGTTGCCTGTAACGGTATACGCCACGTAAATTCAAATATTTGTCTGTCAGTAATTTCAATAGACTGTAAAATGAAGGGATATTAGGAGCAGACAGATGGACTGCCTGAAACCTGATTACCAAATTATCCATACAGTGAAGTTCATTGAAGTTCTCTCTATGATTGCAAGGTCAATTATTTAGCTAATTGATCAAGTGATTGAAAATAACCTGTCGAAACCTTTGGCAATCATAACACTCGCAGTTTCTCAAAAGAGCAGAATTTTTAGGTTTTGTATCATTGTTAATTTAATAGCGTTGGATTTGTGGGGTTTTCATTATTTGGGGATATTTACCAACTAAATGAGCAATTGCATTAAAGGATTAGACTACATTTTTTTTTATTTTTGTGCAGTCATGGTACATTTCAACATATGTCCTGTAAACATTCACTAGTCTATCTTAGGGCTACAGTAAGACAAATACAGATGTTTGCTTTTCCTGAGAACAGTTCAGTCTCTGCAAACCACTATACTTGGCCTGTCTTTGCACGATGGCAAGAATCATGGAGAAATCCCATTTATATTCCCCACTGAAAGGATCAGGACCAGCAACTGAACCCAGGACCTTCTTGCAGTGCAAACCACTGAACCGCCATGTAGCTCTGGAGTTTCATTTTTATTTGTTTGAGGCAGAGCTGCTCTGGAGACACAGCTAATCATGTTTGTTGAGTTACACTTTGGCAAATGGAGCCAAACAATCACTGGAGTTCTGGCAAAGTAATGCTAGACTAAACCCAGTGAAAATGAGAGCAAAAGAAGCAAATCCTAGGGTTAGCTCACTTGCTATCAACTAAAACAATGTTAGCCAGATAAAGTAATGTATTTAGAAGCTAACATTCACCAGCCTGCCCCAATGGATGACAGCAACAAAAACATTTACTTGGAGTCATTTCTTGGTCGTTACATTTGTCTCATAACATTGCCTTGCCAATGGAAATTGATTAAGCACATTTCATTTATCCCTCAGCTACCGAAGAAAGCTAAAGCTAAAACTAGTACCCTTCCTGCCAACTGACGAATGCCAACTTACATTAGCATCCTAATAGCTTATTAGTTAACATTTCAAGTTGTTCTTTCTCACTTAGCTATGAAAAGCTAGCTGATAACCTGGTATCATAATGACCTTTAAGAACAAAATATTGGCGCGTTTGTATTTTAATACTGGAGTTGTTTTTTTTTTTTTTTGTCATTTGTCAGTTAGGCAAATGTTACCCCTTGTTTCCCAAAAGGTTCTGCTACTGAGATATGTATAAACAAACAATACACAGCAAAATAGAACAATTTGAACAATTTGTCAAGTCTACAGTAGCAGCTGTTATCAGCGAGCGCAATTAATACCATCTGAATGTCCAGCGTAACTTAAAAGACCTAAGTAAATTAATTAGTATTAGCTGTAATTGCTGATGGCCTGGTAAGTCAATGAAGACAGGAATAAAGACATTAGTTAAACTTGAAGCATTTTTACCATTTTGATTTTAGAGATTAACCTAAACAATACCATGGCACAGTTTGAATAGTTTTGATACTCAATTACCTGTAAAATATTAGCAGCTGTGAGGTAGCGGCACTAAAGCCTTAAAATAGCCTTTTCTTGTAAGAAAAAGTTCCTCCATCTCTGACATATCTTAAGACGTACATGCTATCAGTGGGTTTGATAATGGTCTTAATTTATAGTATTTTACTTTATCTTAGAAGTTGATATCAGAAGTTGCTATTCTGTTTTGTCTTGTTTTAGTATTTAATCTTTTTTAATTTCACAAATCAAATTGATTTTCTGTTTTTATTCTGTCTGGCATTTGTATTACTACTACTGTAACTTTTTGTTGCTGCCTGACTATCGTGTACAGCACTTTGGTCAACACAGGTTGTTTCAAACATACTCTAGAAACACACTTGATTTGGTTTGATAAATTTACACACAAGGCACACTTGCTGCAAACTGTCAAATCCTATGGGATGTGAGCCTTAATTATTTCGCAATTTGCCCAATTAACATTTAAATTATTTGATTTATTGCACACAGTAGCTAGGACTTGATAGCCTGGTAATGAATAAAGACAAATCCACTGGCATTAGCGCTGCTGCATGTTTGGAGGTGTTTCTTTGCCATTTGGTTTTGTCAGTTCACTAACTTGCCAGTGGAAGCTAAACTGATTAGCTCTGCTTGGAGGAAAAATCTGCCACTGAGACTTTTGTTTGTATAAATTAAACTGCGGGTAAAGTGAGCAATGTACTCCACCATGAAACCCAAATTTAATATTAATGTGACCGACTTAATGCCTGCAAAGTTTAGACTTGTTTAAGAGTTGGGGAAATTTCAAAGATGGTGGTTAAAAGCCTTGACTTCTTCAGCTACTGTAAGTTTTTGAAGAGTGTTAAACACACAGCAGTGACAGTTTTTAGCCTCTCAGACTCAGCACACTGAGGTGGGTCCCTCTGCTATAGCAGTGGTATGTCTGTATGTCTGCCTCATAGCACCTCGGACCACTGAGCTTCCAGGAAAAGACGGGATCTGGCAGTGGGAGAACTGTGGAATCAATGGTTTAGTGGTCCGTGGCATTGTGACCTGGGCCAAACTATGCACTGTGACAGTTTTCCAGAAAGAGAAAGACAGGAAGAAGAAAAGAAAAGGGAAAAGTTGACTGATTAAAACCAAATGGTGCTCTTGCTGTCTGTAGTGGTACAAGAGGCTGTTAAATAAGTATGGATGAGGGTCAGGGATGAGACTGGATTGGCAAAGAGTTGCAGGGTCAAAAAATACAAAAGATATTACTAAGACAGTCTTTAGTGATGTTCTTTGAAAAGTTTTTTTTATGTTATTAGTGCCTTTAGAGATATTGACATGAAGTCGTGGATACTGTGGTTAGGAAAGCTGCAGTTTTAGCCAGTAGGCCACTCAACAGGAAATTTAATAAAATAAATAAGAATAGTATTGTACATAATATTGTTTCCGTGCTTTGAGAGGTGATAACTGCATGTTTTACATTTCAAAAATTTAACTTTCATGCCATGTTAACATCGATAGAAATCAGCAACAGTCTAGAGGAAAGGACGAACACGTTAAGCTAAAACATTCTAATCTGCTTTGTCAGTAAATATGTGACTTCAACCGCAGGCACGAAATGTGATACGGCAAATTTCAATTTCACTTGCGTACTTCCATTACTGGAAATATGTGAGAACAGGAAAAGCTGAGAAACAAGATTAGGAGACAGGGATTCAGAAAGGGAGTTGGTGCAATACCAAATAAACAGTACTCTGTAGACACAAATGTAAGAATTTCATTCAGCTGTGTTGGCAGGACAGACGGAAGGTAGAGACCTAAAGACGTAAATAAAGTTATTCAAGTAGAATTGAGACAAAATTGTGTATCCATGTTCTTCATTGTGTCCTCTCTCTGTATCATTAGTACTTAAACTTTTATTTTTGTTTTATTAAGATAAAACTAAACAAGACAATGACCTCTTATTGACAACCATTTTCAGCTGGTACATCATCCCGAAACCTAGGGTCACAGTACTGTCTCAACCCTATAACCCCTTTCATCGTTGCATCAGCTGACTTCTCAGTGCTCACCCAGCTGTGCATTCAGCTGTCCTGATGGGAAACAGGACAGATCCTTTTCATCTGACAGTGATTATGAGAAATGAATAACGGAGGGAAAGAGGGAGGAGCGGAAAGAAAGAAGACAAAAGAGTGGGAGGGACGGAGGATTTTTTGTTGTTGTTGTTGTTATATTGGCAATGGTATCGCTCAGTACTGCAGCCAGATGAGGGGGATTGTCTGGATGTCTGAAACAGTGTCTGAGACTTTGTCCAAAATGGAGTGACTGCTTGCATTGGATTAAAGCAGGAAGCAGAACAGCAGACGTTTGGAGCAGACAATAGAGGACATGGTGTAATTCCACAGCATTTCCTTTCTGTGATAAATGACCTTGTTTACAATCACTGCTGGATAAGCTTGACATATAATTATGTGTTCATCAATGAGCGGATGTGTTTTGGGGGGAACACTTATGTTTAATCATTTTGTATTGAGAGTTTCAGTGAGAACATAAAAGGAACCCCAGCACAGACTATGAATGAACTATGGGGTCATAAAGGTGCACTCTGACTTTTACCCTTCATTTTCATCCACCAACAGGTCCAGTCAGGTCTTCAAAACCTGCAGCCAGAAACCATTCCACTGTACAGCGGGCAACCAGGGTGGACAGAACGGCTCACCCATCGGGCATCTCAACTACCAGGTCACACAGCAGGGCACCTCAGTCCTCATCAGGGCCCAGGCAGCCAGAAAGAGCTTTGACAGGAACCCCTCTGCTGGAAAGGAGACGGCAACACTACACCAAGCCTCAGTCGGACCAGAGAAAACGGCACACGCAAAAACTAAGTAAGAGAACCTACATCTCATACTCCTCATTACAGGATTAAATAGACAAAGCCTTAGTTTTTAGTAAAATATACGTGTAAATGTGTAAAATCCATCAGAAGCACCTCTAGAGTAGGTAGTTACTAGGTAGCATATGGTTTGATTACTGCAAGCAAATCAGCAATGAAACAGCTGGCAGCATTTTGTTTTTTGTTGTTTTTTCATGATAATTTAGCTAAGTGGATACATTTTGTTTGTACTATTTTTAGTGTCCATAGTGTAAACCCTGGCCGTGCCTGGTATCCCTTTCTGTTCATAGCATCTGAGTCCGTTCATGTGGTGTCACTGCAGGCACAGAAGGCCCAGGGCCAGAGTTCACCCGCCAGCAGAGCAGTCGCAACCAAAACAACCGAACCAGGTACCTGCAGGTTCATCGAGAATCATTTCAGTCTTTCTTTCCAGTACAAAGATCACTAAATAGTCATCAACAGCCATGGAAGCTGTGAACTGCAGGACAACTTTGGCTGACATGTTCACCAAAATTCAGCTTTAGACAAATTTAATGATTGTAAAGATGATTTTAATATTGGTTTGGACCTAGACATTGTTGTCTTTTTGTCTTTGTGTGTGTGTGTGTTGTGCAGTGCCACCTGAATATGAGGCCAAGGACATCAGTGTCAGGGTCATGTCTCCTCAGTCAGTCCTCATCTCCTGGGTTGACCCTGCCGTCGAGATGGGGAAAGTTGCCCCTGGGACGTCCAGGTGGGCTTGTTAAAGTTACTGTGCATGCGTCTAGTACCAAGACAGAAAAAAGAATGAGTAAAGGAGAACACTAAGCCTATTCATTGGAGTAAAACATTTCCATTTGCTCTTACCTCAGATCATACACGGTTAGGTACAGGGAGAAGGGTGAGTCAGCACGCTGGGAGTACAAGGACAGCACCCAGAGGAGGATGATGATAGACACCCTGTCTGCTGACGGCATGTATGAGTTCTCTGTCAGAATCTCTCAGGCTGAAAATCATGGCAAGTGGAGTGTCTCAGTCTTCCAGAGGACTCCAGAGTCAGGTATGTACTGTAACTGCATGCTGAGAATCACTTACAGAACATCTTTTTGTTGACTCTGATGCAGATTGCAAGTGAAGTAGTGAAGACAGACTAATAGAGCCCCGCATATTTCTTAGCATATGAAAAGAGCAATTATTCTCACAGAAAAGCATCCCCTCTTGCATAACCCAGTATGTTAGCTATTTTCTACTTATTTCATCATACCACACCTCATCACATTCACTTCCCATTACTCCCACTTGATATATGATTCTAAGTTTGGCTGCAGCTCTGTCATGATTGCAGCTTTTATACCATGTCATAGCAGCTCCTAAGCTGCGGGTTATTGGAATGTCAGCATTTACTGCCTGGCTCACAGTTCAGATCTCCATCTGCAGCTTCGTACACGAAGTGAAGGGGTGGTTCCTCACAATGTATAGCAGCAATGTTTTCCTCAGTTGAAGTCTCCTGGCACAAATGTCCTCACTTTTTTTTTTTACATTCTTTAAGCAGCAATTTCCTCACCCTTCTTCCTTTACGTTTCCTGTGGTTTCTTTCACCCCTGTCTTTCCATTCACTTGTACTCTCTTCTTTTGCTAGCACCATCTGGGTCACCTGAGAACTTCGAAGTGAAGCCGCTACGAGGAAAAGGCACTGCTGTCATAGCAACATGGGATCCACCTGAAGAACCCAATGGGAGGATCAGAGGTCAGGCCAGGAGGATGAAAATCAAATTTAATTAGATTCAGTTTTGCTTGGATAATACTGCAATCTGCAATGTAAACTACTGCAGCTCTATGGAAACAACACAACCATGGCTAGATGTAGAGTATAACTTTGTGTAGTATCGCAAATCATGAAGATAAAGGAATGAAAAGTAAATTTCTTCTTTGATTATTTACTTCGCAAACATTTAAGAAACTTTAAATCAACAGATACAACTTTTTTTCAAGTGCACACACAACAAACGTAAGAAAAAAATAATGAGCATTTACACTGTAGCTTTTTCACTATTTATATTTTAAATTAGTTTCCATACTGTTCTCTTATCTGCTTGTTGTAAACACAGCATGTAAGTCAGCCCAGTTCTGCTCAAAGGTCCCAGAAATTTTCTTGTGTCACTGTCGGTTACAGCTAAATCACTAATAGTCGCATAGTTGTGCCAAGAAAAGCAGAATGTTTTGTTTTATACAGAATCTGTTTAGTATTACCATCCAACAATGCTTTCTGTATCAACTATTAAATTGTAAAACTGGTACGAATGCTCATCAAACAGGGCAAACACTCTTTGTACTGTAAACACTTATGAATTCAAGTTTTCAAAGGCCACTGCTTGACCTTTTCTTTTGAATAGTTTTACCCCACTCTCACAGTTGTTTCTGCTCTACTTTCACACAGAATACATCTTGTCTTATGCCCCTGCAATGAAGCCATTTGGAATGAAAAGCATCACGTACCGAGGAAGCACCACCACAGCCACAGTAGATGGCCTCACACCTGGAGACCGTTACATTTTCAAGATTAGAGCCACCAATCGGAGGGGACAGGGACCACAGAGCAAGGCCTTCAGTGTTGCCATGCCAGGATGTAAGCACATTTGACTCCATACAGTACATGTTTATGTGTGTGAGCTTATATCTTTATTATTAATATAATAAGATCAGGACCTTACAATATTATATTACAGAGAATGCAACCAGATGACTTGTGTTGTGCCTTGCCAATATATAAATGTAACTGAATGGAAATTAACTGAACTAAATTGAAAATCACAATCCTGAATCCATTATCCTTTGTATCTCCTGCCAGCCAGCAGTGCGGCCTCATCATTCTCAAAAACCAAAGACAGCTCAAGGACTAGCCACACTCATTCCAAACAGGATACCGACCATGAAGAATCCGACCTCCAATCCACAGAGGTGCCAGAAGAACCGACCACACCACCCCCACAGCGTCCTGCTGCACCGGTCAACAGGCGTGTCCGTCCACTTTCCCAGACACGCTCCTATCACAGCATCTTCTCCTCTGTCAGGGGCTCAGTTAGGAATACCGTGAACAGAGGGTCAAACAGAGGAAGAGGCAGAGAAGAGGCGGAAGAAGAAGAGAAAATACCTACAACACCACCTCCAGCAGAGGAGACAACAACCATGGAAGTCATGCCAGAGACAGAAGAAGCAGGCAACAACGTTTCCCCTGACACTGAGGATGATGTGGATTATGATGATGAGCTCCTGACTACTGAAACTCCCAGTCTCAAAGTTGTGACACCTTCCCCAACTAAGCCTGCACCTCCTCGTGCTAATCCACCAAAGAGACGGCCAATTAAGATCAGAGTCCATCAAAAAGCAGGATCTAAGGATTCTTCCTCATCCTCATCCACTGGTTCATCTTCATCTTCATCCTCCTCGTCTTCTGCTACCTCATCTTCTTCATCCGATTCCTCTTCATCTTCTTTCCCTTCTTCTTCCTCTTCATCACCTTCCACAATGTCATTATCTTCTTCCTCACATATTCAAGAGTCAGCAGCCAGTAGGAAGGACTATGTAGCCTCCACATACCCAGAGACCAAAAACATCTATGATAAATCCAGCATGACACATGCAAAACCCTCCACAACAGTTGTAAAAGAAACCAATTCACAGCAGACAGACACTTCCCCAGTAGGTAGAGGTTCTGCTTCAGCAGGACGCACCAGTGGGTCTAGTTTTAGTTCTAGATTTGGTTATGGTCGAAGACATCCTGGAACTTTGTTGAGAGGGAATTCGACCCGCATCCTGAATGGTTTTAAACCTGCCCACACCTCACAGTCAAATTCTCTAAGCAGAACCCAGAGCCAAGTAACATCAAACACACGAAATTCAGCAACATCACAGTCCACTTTATCAGATAGGACTCAAAACCATGAAACATCAAATACTTTCAGTCCAACAACATCAAGATCAACGTCAGGAGGCACTTCCAACAGCAGGGCAACCTCAGATTCATATAATGCTGAAAAATCACAGTCCACGTCAGAGTCTAGGTCTCGTGGCTCTACAGCTCTGCAAGGCACTTATCCATCCACTTCACACAGCAACACAAATAGTCGTTCCACTGCAGACACATCAAGGTTTTCTCAGTCCACTTCTCAAAGAGGATCTCATGGCTCTGCAACTTCACAGGATATACAAAATTCCCAGACTTCACATACGTCACCAGAGCAAGACACGTCATACAGAGAAGGAAATGATGACAATAATTACAAAAACACACAGAGAGAAGTAAACAAAGCTGAGGAGCCTACTTTAAGCTCTATAAAACAACCTGCAGAGGAGGAGACTAGGGAAGAAGAGGGGAGGGATGGAGGCACAAATGAAAAGCCTGCAGTTTCTCGTACTAGAATTAGTTCTTCGTTTGCTGAAAGATTCCCTTGGCTAGCTAATCGTTACCCAGGCAGATTTGGTTTAGGTACGAGGACGTCATCTCCCAGGCAGGAAGGTAGGACTCCGTTTACCCGGGTGTCATCCTCTGTAGGGGCTGGCAGACCAATTCTGAGGGGGACACCCACAAGGGTCGCAGGAGCAACGGGTGCTGAAGGAGTGTCCTTGATACAGGAGACTAGTGAAGATCTGAGGACTCCTTCTGCTCATGACTCACTAAAGAATGAGTTTGGAGTGAATTCAGTGAAGCCTTCACTGACCAATCAAAATGCAGAATCTAGTGACACTAGAAACCCAGCTACCTCATCTTCGTCATCCTCCTCCTCAGCATCCACCTCTTCAAATTCTGATTCCCATCATTCCTCGAATGGACGCAGTGACTCCAACCATAGAGGAACCTCAAGTGGAAATGATAATGATCGTATGAAGGATTATCTTGGTGAAAGGAATAAAGAAATCAGTGGGAGAAATGGTAAAGTTGCAGACCCCACAGCAGCTCAAAAGAATCCTACTATAACTTCAGCTGATCCACACAGAAATGGAGAAGACAATGAGAGTGTGGTTAATAGGGAAACCTCATCCAGAACAAGATCTGGCACTTCCTCTGGATTCAACCCAACTTATCGCCGTCCTGGTGTAGGGATAAATGGGAGGGTGCGCTCTCCTGTTTTGGGTAACAGGCAGTTTGGAGGATCTAGGCTTCCCATCAAACCACAACCAGCACAAAACTCTAGACTTGGCTCTTCAACATCTGATTCCTCCTCACCATCATCTGGTTCTTCTTCTTCCTCAAGTTTGCCTCAGCCAGTGTTGACCTCTGATCGGGATGGTGGCACTGCGGTGTCGAGGACAGGAGGATTCGTTGATGGCAGCTCTCAATCCACATCGTCATCTTCATCACTGTCATTGTCATCGTCTTCATCAAGAGACAGTTTTAGGAGCAATGGGGACAGGCCTCGCTATCCCATTAGCAGAGGGAAACCAAACAATGGAGCAGGACTCAAACCTGGCAATGGAAATGGTAAAGTCAGTTGGTATGTGCATGTGATTAAAAGTTGTTGACAGATTCTGTTTTACACAAAAGGTGCAAGTACCTCCTCCTGGAGCCTTTAAATGATAGACAATGTGTGATAATATGATCCCTAACTATCTTTGTAATGCAGTGGCTCTGCCTAAATTCTGTTATAATTAGGTAAAAATGGAAGACCTAATTTGACAGCAACAGACGATAAAGACTCTTCTTCCTCTCATGGAACCAGCAAGGCCACAGGCCAAAGGTTTATCACTGGACCCGATGGAACTAAATGGGTAACTATGTTTGAACTAAACCATGAGCTATTTCTATATCAGTGTAACATGAGACAGAAAAGGCATGAGATACTTTTCTTTGTTACTGACATGTTCAGCTTAAAATACAATAGATTGTGCTAGCTTTTAAGTAATAATCAGACATTTTGAAATATGTTGCTATGCTTTCTTACCAGGTGTTACATAAAGAGATTGACATTACTGATATACTGTATGTATGTATGGTAAACATGAAGCTACAATTAGTAGAGGCTTAGCTTACATTAGGATAAAGACTGGAAACAAGGCAAAGCAGATCAACCTTACATAGTGAAAAACCACCAGGAATTTACTGTGCCTGTCCAAGAAATAGTCTGGCACACAACAATAAAACCAAAATATGTTGTTTTTCACAGGTTAAACAAATGAGATGTGACTGTTTAATGTGCTTTGTGATAGTTCAATTTAGATTTTCCTACCTTTCTGTGAAGTAAAGGTTACTTGTTCTTGATATACAGTACAGCTAAGTCACAACAAGAAAGCAAATAAGCATAGTCTAAAAATTTCTCCTGTAATGCTTCAAAATATGCCCCTAAATCCTTTTAAAATGTCTTTAAAATTTTACAAAGCAGTTGCTCCCATTTAAGTTGTTGACTGAATGAGTATGTTTACAAGAGCAAGTGGTAAACAATTCAATTACTATTTATTTATATAGCAACAATTCACAATGTGTGTCATCTAATAGCACCAGCAATCCAAAATTGCCTTTGGACTCCCTATGAGCAAGCAGTCGGCAACAGTGGGAAGGAAATAGTAGCAGTATTTCCTAAATCTTATGGTCAGGATGAAGCAAAAGTTCCGATTTTAATTGTATATATTATTATGTGGATTTTGCTAATATTTCTGTCTTGCCAGGTGGTAGACTTAGAGCGGGGAGTTCTGATGAACCAGGACGGACAAGTTCTCCAGGACTCTCAAGGCAAACCCAAGAGAGTGGTGCTTGGAGAGGATGGACGCACCATTTTTGGTAATATGCTTCAATTAATCATTTTGTAAACTATAAAGTTCAAACATTATATGCAGTGTTCCAGTTGTTGTACTAATCTTTTAGAATATTTGCCCATTTACTCTCAACAGTCTGCATGCAAGTTTGCCAACAGAACAAAAGCAAATTTCTAAAATAGTTGTCATGGTTTTTGGTATCCATTTGGTATTTTTTAGATACTTTAATTGGGCATCACCAGCAGAAGCTTTTGCTTAAGAATTATTAATGCACAACTGTATTTTAACATTAGTGCTATTAGTAGTCTGTATTAATTTTTGAAAAAGTGGGTCAACTTTGTTTTATGTTCGAGCTATCTAAGATAAAGTCATTAATAATAAACCGTCTCTCCTTGCTCTGCCCATTCACTGACCACCAGACCACATGGGCAGTCCCTTGGTAAGCCAGGAAGGTATTGCGCTGTTTGGCCATGGCAGAGATAGCCAACCTGTCATCAACCCCAAAGACAAAGTCCTCATGGTTGGAGGAAAACCTGTACTTGGTTTGGACCGGCCACGCCCAAGGACCACCACAACCACCACCACCACCACCACCACCACAACGACAACCACCACCACGGCTCCTACTACCACACCTGAGCCCACCACTACTGAATGGTTCATAGAGGAATCAACCACTGCACTGCCATACCCAACCTGTCCACCTGGAACCTTCTCTAAAACAGATGAAAATGGGTATCCAATTCTGGACCCAGAAGGAATTTTGGACTGTTATCCAGAAGGTGAGCCTTTGACTTGATTCATAACTCTGCTGACACCATCATAAAAAAATCAATCTAAATCATGATTTGTGCTACAGGAATGAAACAATATGCTGCAGCACTCCTACTTAAAGTATTGTTTAGTTAATAGCTTTTCCACAAAGCTGAAGTCAAGTTCAGAGCCAGAATAGTGAACGTAAATAAGTATGACTTCACTAAATCTCTCAGTGGCATTGTTTGTCAAATCCATCCAAGCTGAGGCCATGAGTGCTTCCTGTCTATGCCCACAGAGTCCTATAACTCTATAATTGTATGTATAACTGTGTGATCTGGTCAGTCGTGTGCGTGTACATGTGTGTGTCTATTGTATATAAGACCACAGGAACCACATGTAAGTCTCAGCCTCTGGGAGCTGGCTGTGGTCAGAGTCTTGCTCGCTTAAACAGACTACGGGCTGTCAGTCGTACATTGCCATTTGAGTTGCCACAAAAAGATAAGGCCTGAAGCACACTTACATGCATAAACACACAAAAGGTTGTTATTGTTATTACTGCACACACGAAGGGGAATTTGAAGATAATTAAACTAAACCCAGTCCAGAAGATCAGATGAGCAGAATTGTAACAAACCCAAAAATGTTTAAGCAAAATCAAAATAGAGATTATATTTAAAATAATATTTACAATACTTACATTCCAGTTCAGAAAAGCTCCCCAGCACATAAATACATAAGCATAGAACTGTTAATATCAGGAAAACAATCTATTTTTGTTGTTATTTATGTTTCATTAAAAGCTTCAAATGTACAATGTGTAAATGTACAAAAGCTTTGCCAAAATCCATTTCAGACAGAATGTTGAATCTGAAATAGAAAAGCTTTGACACAACAGCTATACTGCATGTGAATGTGGAAAGGTACCAGGTCTTACTTGGTGTAGAGGTAATGAACAATAAAATCTTGTCAAGCAATAGATATACACTTATCAGCCAAAACATTAAAACATTAAAACTTTAAAACCACCTGCATGATGTTGTGTAGGTCTCTGTTAGGTTTCTAAAACAGCCCTGGCCTATCAGGACAAGGACATAGGAAATCTGGAATATGGTGTCTGGCAGCAAGATGTTTGCACCAGAGTCCTCTGGGTTGTGGGGTGGGGCGTCTGTGGATCTGACTAGTTGCAGACCATCTATGGACATTGGATCGGATTGGAATCTAGGAAAGTTTCAAGGCCAATTCAATGTCTTGGCCTCTTTGCTGTGCTTCTCAAGTCGCTCCTGGGCACTTATTGCAGTGTGGTTTAGCACAATATTCTGCAGGGGGAGGAGTTCCATCATAAGTGGGATGTATATTCCGTAAGTGGTGAGTATATGTCAAAGTAACATCCACATGAATGCCTGGGCCCAATATTTCCCGGCAGAACACTGCATTCTGATGAGATTTGTCATTCACTTCAATTGTCTGTGGTTTTAATATTGTGGCTGATCTATTTAAATAACAATCAGTGATATTAATTTATTCTCCCTGCGGTGCCAGATAAAGACTTACCAAAAAAAAAACAACATCAAATTGAATACAAAAACATCACAATACAATGGTGAAACTGTCTCGTCCCTCTGTGTTCGAATGGGTTTGTCTGTATGGATGTGTGGGTGTACATGTCTATGTACATATGCCAGTTTAGACTGTGTCCAAAGCCATGTGAGATTGATGTTACGGCTTGTTCTACTTCTCTGACAGAGGACTCCTCAGGGATGGAAATGGACTACATGGTTACAGAGACCATGATGCCTGATGCTTTTGCTCTTGAGAAAGGTATTGGCTGAGTTTGGCTTCGGACCGACCAACCGCCACTGGGCTGGGATAGACTATAGTACACTGGATGCTCATTGTTTGTGGTATTTTACACTGCACTGTTTGTTCATTGTCTGTTTTTCTGTCAACGAGTCTATTACCTAGCTCTTTCCATGCCTTCCTCTTTGCCTTGTCTGTGGTCTTCACTTTGTTTCTCTTTTGTATGTTTGTTTGGCTTGGTCTTGGTTCATTGCTCGAGGTTTGGATATTTTCCATTATGGGCTGTTTTTAATCACTTTTATTCCAAAAACTGGACCCTTGCTGCATGTGAACTGCATTACTAAGCTGAGGAGAATGCCCTGGCTTATAATTAATGCAATGTATTTGCTGTGTTATCATTGCTTTATAATGTAATAAATGAGACCCAGCTTCAGCTACAAAACACTAGCTGAATGGAAAGTTGCAGACTGAGGCTGATGGTAGCGTGTACCACAGGTGTGTGGATATCTGAAGGAATCGACTGCATGAAATATTTTCTTTATTTCTTAAATTTGCTGGAAAGTCATGGTCAGTGTAGGTTTATAGCATTACCCTGCCATGGCAAAAAGCTGGTTGCATGTGTTTGGATCATGATGTAATGCCAAGGTCCACTGGTGCAGCAAAAGGAAAAGAATACAGGGATGAAAGAGGAAGAAACTAATTGAACTTCACCCACCAAGTCCCTCCACATTTGTTAGCTTTGGAGACTTGTGAAATAGTCGTTGTCCTCAAGGACCCCTCCCCCACTCACATGGAAAATACGGGCAGCAAAAGTACAGCTTTAGGCGTTGGGTCCTTACAAAGTGAGCTCATACATCTGTCCACAATTAATTAAGTGTATCTGACACTCTTGTTACACAGATCATGGCGACAGTTACAAAGGATTATGGAAATGGCAGTAAATTATCGAGTTAGCTTGTAAATAATATATATTTATTTTAACAAAAGGCTCACTGACACATGTGTTGTTGCTAGATGAAGTTTTTGTCCAGACCACCCTGCCGCCCACCACCACCACAACCACAACCACCGAGATCCCGACTCCAGAGCCACGACCCTCCAACAGAGGCCCTTCATCTGAGTTTGACCTCAGTGGGAAGAAGCGATTTACAGGTACTCAAAGACTTAAAGAAATGTATCCTTGTGCATACTTGCTATTGCTTTAATGATCTCTATGTAGTCACTTATTGTATTACTCTTGGGGAAGGTTTTATGTGGCTATCCACTGCAGGAACTCAGGGCAGACTTGAGGTAGCAGGAACCTTTACATGAACTCTCATGTAATTAACCCTTTTAGCCCATCTGTTACCAATGTGATGTAGAGTTGGACAACTTCCGCCACAACTACAACTCAGAAAGCAACAAAATGAAAAGACATAATGGTTTCTATATGTAATTGCAGTTCTATGAGCATATCTGAAATAGAACAATGCAGAGTTTGCTATGCTATCTTATAACTTGAATTTTGTGTTGAGGATGGTTATAATTGAGTGAAGATGACTGCTACACTACGAGGAAATCTAGCGGGTGGAAAAATGACATTTGTTGTCTTCTTCCAGTTTAATCATCCAGCATCAAGATCCACATAGCATTTTTACGGATTCTGGAGTAGGTACATTTTTCTACACCATAAACAAAACTGAAATACACTACAAGTCAACAGTTTGGACATGCCTTCTCATTTAATGGTTTTTCTTTAGTTTCATGACTATTTACATTGTAGATTGCCACTGAAGGCATCAAAATTATGAATGAACACAAATGGAATTATGCAGTAAACAAAAAAGTGTGAAATAAGTCAAAACATGTTTTGTATTTTAGATTCTTAAAAGTAGCCACCCTTTGCTTTGATTACTGCTTTGCACACTCTTGGCATTCTCTGGATGAGCTTCATGAGGTAGTCACCTGAAATGGTTTTCCAACAGTCTTGAAGGAGATCCCACAGATGCTGAGCACTGGTGGGCCCTTTTGCATTCATGCTGCGGTCCATCGCATCCCAAACTATGAGATGGAGTTCAGAGTTCATCTCATGGTTGACAGGAGACCAGGTCAACCTGACCAGAGGCCAGGTCATCTGACGTAGCACTCCATCACTCTCCTTCTTGGTGAAATAGCCCTTACACAGCCTGGAGGTGTGTTTGGGGTCATTGCCCTGTTGAAAAATAAATGATGGTCTAACTAAGCACAAACCGGATGGGTTGGCATGTCACTGCAAGATGCTGTGGTAGCCATCCTGGTTCAGTGTGTCTTCAGTTTTGAATAAATCAGTGTCACCAGCCAAGCACCCCCACACCATCACACCTCCTCCTCCATGCTTCACGGTGGGAACCATACATGTAAAGACCATCTATTCACTGTGTCACACAAAGACACGGTGGATGGAACCAGAGATCTCAGATTTGGACTCATCAGACCAAAGCACAGATTTCCATTGGTCTAATGTCTAATCCCGTTTCTTGGCCCAAACAAATGTCTTCAGCTTGTTGCTTTTCCTTAGTAGTGGTTTCTTAGCAGCTATTTGACCATAAAGACCTGATTGGTACAGTCTCCCCTGAACAGTTGATATAGAGATGTGTCTGCTACTAGAACTCTGTGTGGCATTTATCTTGGCTCTAATCTGAGGTGCTGTTAACTTGCCATTTCTGAGGCTGGTGACTCGGATGAACTTATCTTCAGTAGCAGAGGTGACTCTTGGTCTTTCTTTCCTTGGGTGGTCCTTATGTGAGCCAGTTTCTCATGAAGCTCATCGAGAGAAGGCCAAGAGTGCACAAAGCAGGAATCAAAGCGAAGGGTGGCTATTTTGAAGAATCTAAAATATAAAACATGTTTTGTCTTATTTCACACTTTTTTGTTCACCACATAATTTCATATGTGCTCATCCATAATTTTGATGTCTTCAGTGACAACCAACAATGTAAATAGTCATGAAACTAAATAAAAACCATTAAATGAGAAGCTGTGTCCAAACTTTTGACCCGAAATGGAAGTTTTACAGGGTTGTTTTTTGTAGTCGAAAAAGCGCTAAGAGTCAGGATGCCCTGCAATGGCCTGCATGTTCTTGCAGTTGAAAATGACTTTGATGAACTCACAAAGCATTATGGTGCAAATTTACAGCTTTGCTCACCTTTGTGGTGCTTTGTAGTGTCTTTCATGTAATTGTTTCAGTTTACTGGCCTACAGTTTTATCATTTTGGCTCTCACAGCCTTGTTTTTCAAGTACAGAGAGAAGCTGTTATCATCAAAACATTCTAAAAGCTCTCTATGCACTCTGCCCAACACCAAACAGAAAACAGATACATTTTCTAAGCAACTTGTCAACATATTGGGGTTATTAGAAGTTGGCTGGATATTCGGTTGAGGACACCCAAAATTTATCTAAAATAAGAATCAAAATAAAACTTATGTTTCCCATATGGCCAGAAGCATGGGATGTGAACAGAGTATATGTCACTGTCATGTTTAGAGCTTGTTTCTGTGGCCCAAAGTTGTGAAAAATAATTTTGTTAGTTTAAGTTTAAAGCATCCGATTCCATTTTCCCATAGTGCATGACTCCTCTGTATTTAGCAGAGTTTTTATTTAATGTATAAAAAATATCTTTTCCCAGAAGTCTAGTTTCTCCCAAGGAGTAAGATTACACTTGCTGCTATGTTGGTTTACCTTCAGAGTTTGGCCCCTCGCTGATGCATAATAAGTTCCACTTTGGCTTGACATATGGAAAACCATCCTTCATCTGATATTTACTACTAGCAGGGGAGTGTATCTTTAATTTAGTTTCTGTGTAATTAGTCAAGGTTTGAAAAGAATAACACATATTATATTTACCATACAATTTAAATAAATAGCATATGTCTTTAGCTTAGAAAGTCAAGATTATGGTTGACCTGTTTGTTCTCAGTGCCGTAAATAGTGATAGTCTGATGGGAGCCGTTTGTGAAAGAGTCAGCATTTTGGACCTCTATTGTTGCTTTCTTAGCAATACCTCATAAATACAATATATCACCTTCTCAGTCTGTATAGTAATGTGCCGCAAAGAGGAAAAATATACAAACACACCTTAATTGGAGCCCAGTAACAAAGTTAACTGAGGACACTTTGTTCATGGTCTCTAGACTCGTAAACTTTGACTCCCTGCTCTCTTTTTAGTGTCTCTGTCTGCTTACATTGGCCTCTCGTACCGCATCACCTCATATGACCGCACAAACAAACCAAAATGTTCTCTTGACAGAAGCAAAAGCAGGATCTATGTTACTCTAACCTTTTAAAACAATACATCGGAGGTGTTTTTAATTTGGCTGTTCAATGATGTTGCTTTATGTTATGTTTAAATAATTACTGTGAATAAATGTACACTGTAGTGAACAGGTCCAAAAATAAGTTTACAGAACTAGCAAGTAAGAAAGAACACATAAAACAGCGGGGTTATAAAAACATAACCCATTATATGGCAGGAAAGAGTCATCATATACTTGTACAGTATAATAGTATTTTTAGGACAGATACAGTGGTTTACTAGTGCACATCCAGAAAGCTGGATGACTTGTGATAGAATCAGTGCAAATAATCTGAAAATTGTCCCATAGTCAAGCACCAAAATAACCCACCAGATCCTGCAGATCAACAGTATTTTTGGTTAGACCCTCATTGTCCTGCTTCTCTGTTTAAAAAAATATGTTCGTAAGCCAAGCTACTATTGTTGTCTCATGTTGGCGCATTGTTTTCAGAGGCTGTGTAGTGCTCCACATGGTGAGTAAATTGACTTTGACATGCAAAATTGCTGCAGTGCCCCTTAAATTTTGAATGGAGTCGAGGCAGCTCCTTCAGAGCCATGTGGTTATCATAAAATACTGCACAAATTCTGAGTCAGTTGAAGTCAAGGTTTATCATTCTGGATGAGGGCCGTGAGCTTCTATATGAGCCTTTAATAATAGCTCATTGACAGATTAAATGCAACTTGTCAATGCCATTTTATATCGATCCTCTTTAGAAAGCTTCTTAAAAGTTGAGATTTATGGCTGTGGTTTTATCAGTAGAGCGTCATAAATATCAGCATCATGTGCTCCCGAAGCAACAATGAAACAATGAAGTGGTTTGCTCTAGACGCCATCTATCTTGGTAAACAGTGACTATCTTGTGATTCAACTTTTAGCAAAGCCATCTGAAAGCTATTACACTCCCCAAGTCCAAAATGGAAATCGTAAAAGTTGAGGGTGCTGACCTCAGCAGAGAAAGAGGAGTCTGCTGGCTCAATGGGGAGACTTCCTCCTTCCTATTTATTAGTTGAATATATTTTTGGTCCACTTCAGCAGCCTGCCAGTCTCCTGACATGCTCTGCGTGAACGTTCTAACAGAGATTTCCTCTTTAGCCTCTTTATCTGTCCATGCTTGCTTTGCTTTGAATGAATGGAGCCCGAGGCAGACGTGGGACTGAAAATATCAACTCATAATTCTGAGCAGTTGCGTGAATCCGGCTTTACAGTCAGTTCCAGATGAATGGAGTTTGTCACATCGGACACGCAAATGAGCACCAGATTATTTGGACTATTAAAATGCAAATTTATGCCTTACTAGACTGATATTAGAACTGACATTATGTGAACTGTCCTGATACTTTTTCCCAGTGACATTTGATCCACGTCAGGCTCACGCACGCCAGTTTTCGTCAGTGTTTTTGGATTTGGTTTTTCAACAAGCCAGACGAAGACAGTGTGTCTCATAGGGAGGTACTTTAAGCATTTTAAAATGAACACATGACCGAGGCAAAACATCTGGATCTTCCACGTGCATGAGCCTGCAGAGATCCTGGACATGTGGATGCTTTGCAGAAATACAGCCTTACAAGCACCCTGTGAATAGACAGACACATAAATCTGCTCGCCCTGACATCAATTGATGTATGTTAGTTTATGAATGCGTAGCACAGAGGTCATCTGCCTGCATATATATACCTACAGTAGGAGCTTGTAAGAGCTTAAACCCACAGAGCCTACCAGACTGTGAGTTGATGTGTGGATACTGACATGTGTTAGAGTCTTGGCGTTCACAGAGCGACAATCATCTGGGGAGGTGGGAGCGACTCCAGGCTCCAACAGTTCCCTCCAAATCCCAGTCAGACTAGGAATTGTGGGAGATCTGAAGTATTCGCAGCTGTAGGCCCGGCTCGCATTTCCAGAATCACTGGAAGGAAACAAATTCAAAAAAACAAGAGTGGAACTGAGGAGAAGAAGGGAAAGTTTGGGGACAGGCTCCTTTAATAATAGATAACAACCAAGAATGTACTTTTTTTTCCATCTGTCTCTATAAGATCAGTACATTTTTACAAATATCTATTTTTTGTTGTGAACTACCTCTGTTAAGAAATATCTCACTCAAATGTGCATGATTAAAATAAATCATTTCTTTTCACCTTTTCCTGCCACCAGCTCCTTATGTGAACTACATCCAGAAGGACCCAGGCGCTCCTTGCTCCTTAACAGAGGCTCTGGACTACCTCCAGGTCGACATCCTGGAAAACCTGATAGAGAAGGACAGCATGGCAGCCAATCAGAACCAGCCTCCTAAAAATAAGCCTCATAACCTCACGGTGGTTGCCATGGAGGGCTGCCACTCCTTCATCATCCTGGACTGGGCCCGACCCCTGAAGGACGATATGGTGTCAGGTAAGAAGTGCTGTTTTTCTAGAAGTCACACTTAAATGATTCAATATTATACAGTTGTGAATTATTTATATCCTCAGCTGAATGTTAAGGTGGATTCTAGCACCAGTTTTCTGCACCTGTGTTGAATTAGATGAGTCACTTTAAAGAATGAGAATACTTAGGCAATCACATATTTTACTTTTTAATTAACTGACATTACTTTGTAGAAATCTGTTTTCACTTTTGACATGAGTGGTTTTTTTTTGTGAATTCCCGCTTATATTGACCATGATTCAATGTTGAAAAGTAATAAAAGGGAAAAACTTCCAACAGGGGTGAATACTTTTATAGGCACTGTACACGGTGAAAGATCCCAGTGGCTTGGCCGGTCACTGGAAGTCAAACTAACTAGGGCTGAATACACAGTCACTCCTGATTAGTACCAGATTCAACCTTTGCCATTTTAATTGAGTTTCCCAAATCTGAGTATGTAAATTCATGATTTTAACAACAGGACTGTCACAAGGCAAGGGGGGTTTGAACCCAGAGTGCAGGCACAAAGGAGGCAGACAGGTGTTCTCAAACGAGGATTTATTTCAAGAAGAAAAAAATACAAAGCACTGTCGGAACTAACCAAAGCAACCAAACTCCATAGGAAAATTAACGAATTTAACCAAACCAAACAGAGTCCCAAGCTAACTAAGAATACTCAACAAAACTGGGCACGACACGGGCAGAGAACTAAACTAAACACAAACGGCTTGACTCACGATTAATAAATCCAAATGAGGGGGCAGCAGGCCGGTTCAGAAGCTGGCAGTCTGTTTAGCGCATGCGGAGGCTGCAACGAGCAGCGAAAGCAAGGCGGCTGCAGGACTGCAGCGATGGGGGGCCGAGGCGAGGGCAGAGGGGGAAGCTCCAGGGATGAGGGAAACTGGAACCGAAGCAGACCTGGGCAGTGGGGCTGGCTGGGAGCCAGCAGGGACAATAATCCAGCAGTCACTGGTAGGGTGAGCTGGGCGTTTAAACTGTTGCTGATGAGATTGGACACAGCTGTGCTCCTTCTGCAGCTGTGTCCAATCGCTGGATCGTCAGCAGGTCCGGGGTGAAGCACAGAGGAGGGAGGGGCCATGACAAGGACACAAAGTAGTCTTCACTTTATCTCATCAATTCCATAGTGAAATGCTATTAAAAGGAAAAATCTAGGTGAAATGATTAATTTGACAATTGTTGTCAAATTGTTGTCATCTGACAACAAAATAATTTCCAACTAAGTCATTTTAGAAGCAAAATGCCAAATGTTCTCTTTTCTGAATGTTTTGTTTGTTTGTTTGTTTGTTTGTTTAGCTTGGTTTTTTATTCATTCTCAACTGAATAGCTTCAGTTGTTGGTAGGGCAAAACAAGTTCTTTAAAGACATCATCTTGGGTTTTAGAAATGTATATTATTGTGATAGATTAAATGCATAATCACTAAGAATTTTTTATTATTATTTACCTATAATTAAGACACAACAGCTGTCAGTGACGTTGACAATGAGCATACTTACTAAATGTCCAAAATCTTTGTCTTTGGATGTTTTTTGCTTCTGTCATATTTTTTACTCCCTGTGTGGTCATTTTTCACTACAACTAGTATAAAATAGGGATGTCCGATATTGGCTTTTTTTTTGCCAATAACCGATATTGTCCAACTGTTAATTTTCAATTCCGATATCAACCGATACCAATATATATTGCAGTGGAAACAATTCCAAGCCACAAACATATTGTTAGTCAAGCACAGCAAACTTGTTACTGCAGCCACACTTCTGTTTACACGCTTCATGACGCAGTTTGATGATGTCATCATTTGCATGCTGGTAAATGCTAGCGAAATCCAGGCGTTATTTCTTCGGTTGTCATGGTAGGCAAAAAAACCCCCAATAACAATACTGACCGATATTACATTTTTATGCCAAATCGAGCCGATAATATCTTTAGGTCGATATCATCGAACATCCCTAGTGTAAACTACTGTAAAATTCTACACCTCTCT
The DNA here is from genome assembly GCF_021347895.1 of Acanthochromis polyacanthus. Taxonomy (NCBI): domain Eukaryota; kingdom Metazoa; phylum Chordata; class Actinopteri; family Pomacentridae; genus Acanthochromis; species Acanthochromis polyacanthus. The sequence continues at coordinate 7,910,752 of NC_067128.1, forward strand.
GTAAGCAACACAACCATGAATAGAAACATAAAGAAGTCAAAAATATCTGAAAAACAATGATGCTCAAAAATGCTATGCATGTTTAAGTACTTACTTTTCCAGAACCGTTACTCTGCTCTGCTCATCAAAGCTAGAGACATATTTCACCATGCTTGACAGCTTGCTTCACTTCATAGCATTTTTGAGCCTGCTGTATTTATTTCATTGCTTAAGAAGGTTTTATTTTCCTCTCAGTCTCCCTGGTTGTCTCCTGTCTGTTCTGTGTAAACATTGCCTGCAGTTCAGGACGATAGCCACAGAATTTTAGCCACCTGGCTGTTGGTCATGGCCGAGTCTCAGAGCTCAGAACTTTTTGTTTTTGCAACTGGTTCATTATGAGTGAATTTTTAAATGAGATGCAGCATCAAGTGATTTTGATAAATTATCACAATTCTAAGCTTTTCTTGGGTTATTTTTCCAGATGGAGCTGGATGTCCCATATAATTAGTTCAAGAACCCTTGGAAAGCTGAAAATCTAACGATTTTCTGTGTTTTTACAGTTTCTGGTTCTGATAAATGATGTCATTTTGGCAATTCTTGAAAGAGAATATGCCTTTTGAACCCACCAGCGGGCTTTCTAGTCCAGAGAACTATCAGCTGTCTGTTATATGCTGTGTAGTAAAGGCGTGAATGAGAGTGTGACCATGGCCACAGCCAGATAGACGTTAGTTAGCATGGCATGCACTTTTATTTACTTGCTGAGTGGAATACAAACTTAACCTTTTGATAACCTTTTGATACACAACATGGGTCAAAAGTTACCCATATCCAGTGGAAAGTGGGCATCTCTTGACCCATGTTGTGCATCAAAGGGTTAACAACGCAATAAGTCTCCCCAGTGGTAGAATGTTATAAAGTTATGGAATTTGTAAACTGTACATAACTTGGGAGAACATCTGCTATGGACATCCTCTCCAACTGCTGCCATGGAAACTATTCATCCATAGCTTATATTTTTTCAAGAAGAGTCAAGCAGAATTCAAATTTCTGGTCAGTTAAAGTTGTTTAAAAGCTCCACAAGCTGCAAGAATTAGATCTGTCATGTTCCTTTTCATCTGCGGTGGTTCAGCAGGTTTCTTGAACATGTCACCAGCATCCCTCTGGACTTACATTTTAAGAACTCACTCCGACAGTTTATTGTGAATAAATCCTGAAACCACAGACTGCCCTGAACACACAGATAGGGCATAGCTCGACTCCTGCTGCTTCTCAGGGAAAACCAAAATTTCTCTGACCTGGAAGTTGACACATGAAAAAATAAGGGATAGAGAAGAGAGTGAAGATAAGAACACAATATATGAGACACGGTGGACTATCAGAGGCAGCAGTCTGGCCAGCTGAGAAGCTGTGTGTTTTCTTTGGCAGGCAAACACAAGCTCCTGGTCATAGTGCGGACGGGTTCCTTCTCTGATGTATAAACCAGATAGATGGTCTGAGCTGTCACTGCTGTTTTCTTCCTCTCTTACTTTCCATCTGTTCTCCTTTGGTGATTCCTCTCTGCTCCCGACACTCCCTCTATTACTTTAATGCGGCTCATGCTTCATTTGTCTGGACATTTTTGGCACCTGTTGATTATTTTCTGTCATTTATATGACTTGAAGAATTACTTTGATTGACATGATTTTTCTTACCGCCCACAAATTCTGTACAAAAAACAAAAGCAACAGTGAACTGACAAGCAGCACTGAGATGGTTTTGTAATGTAATAGGTAACAAATTAGTAGACACCCTGTTAAACATGTAATGCAAAGTTTTAACTGCATCATCAAAGTAATGCAACTTTTAATTTGTTAAGTTTTCATTACTTTTCTAACAATTGTCCTGGGCATTACCGCTAAAATTCCTAAGAACATCAACGTAAATTCTTGTAGATCTGATGATAAATGAGATCTGTTCGTGTTATTCGATCTACGCTGGCCACAACAATATTCAAGGATTACTAAGATTTGCTATGATTTTTTTTTAACCAAACGGTTCATAAATGGAGATGCGCCTTTGCAAACAATTTTCGGGAGAGACAGATTTTCATTTATTTATTTATTTATTTGTCATAAATAAGGATTAAACATAAATCTGAGGAAGCCTGCTGACAGGCATTGTGCAAAATACAGAACTAAATTACATCTTGAACACAAATAAATAACATTGTACTTGCTTTTAATGTTCTTTTGTTTAGTGTGACTTATTGCAGTTACAATAATTGCTTTCTGAAAACATGTTTGAGATCTTTTCTGATTTCAGAAGGAAAATATTGTTGAATTTTCTGCTCTTATCCAGCAATACCTACCCTGGCATGACTGGCAGACTCAAGTTATTTAGAAAAATGCACATTCATTTCATTGGTATTTTCAAACAAAACAACCAATCGGAAACAACTCTTACAATCTGAGTGCCGCCAAATGACTGACTGAAATTATGAGTCTGTCTAGACGTACAGAAAGAAAAGCAATCCTGACCTTCATGGTGTTGCACTCAAATCTGTCCCAACGGCTTTACTGACCTGCGTTGTCTGGAAATGCTAAAAGGAAAGCATTCCTTCATGGTGAAAAAGATGAAAAGCAACAGAAAGAATGTTTAAATGTTTAACTGAATTCATTCCTCTGCGCTGTGAAACTCCACTGTTGTCCAAAAACTGTTAAAAACATCACTAAAACACAACCAGCCACACTGGGTGACATGTTTCACACTTTAACACTTCTGCTTTCCAAAAAAAGTGATTGTCCAGAGGCTGAAGAGCTGTTTCCAAATAAACTGCAGTGCCCATATTTTCATTATGAAAAAACATATTAGAGAAAATCACCGACATTATCCTTCACACCGAGTTGCATTTCAGAAACTAATGCTTTTAAATGTTCCGATGGAGATAATATAGATTTCTGCAGGATATATGAAGTATTCAGGAAGTTTCTAGGAAATTATGAACTGCCTGTGAATAAACAGGAATTTCCCAAAACACCAGACTGCTATGCGGTACAAAAAAACAAACAAAAAAAACATCCAATATAAGATATATACTGTAGATAAGGAATACATTATCTGGCACACATCTGCAGGTATAGTTCCACACATGCAAAACCAATCACAAAGCACTGTTTTAGTTATTAGGGCGTGTTTGCACAACCGTGCCTTACGACTTATGGGTCACGGCTTTTAAAACAAGTAGATGGAAACAGCTGTTAGCGTGTGGTTTTGTGAGTTTTCACCTGTAACCAGCTCCTGCTTGCATTGACTCTGATGTATTGAGGAGCTTTTCCTTAAAGCTTCTGAGCAAACATACACATCATTCACCGAGGATTATAACTGTTGATTTTGGCCCAAAGGACCAACTTCCAGGGAAACATTTGAGAAATTCGTACGCGACGCCGGGAAAGATACTCAGGCAGATGGCAGATACAAGAGGCTGCTACTCTACTGAAGCTCTGTTTAGCTATGCAAAATGGAGAAAGAATGAAAACCCCAAAAGAAAAAAACGAAGCAGCTAGCTAGTATGTCCCTTCTCTGCAGTCAGTAGCCAGCTGTGTTGGTGCAGCTCCAGTACAAACAGAGTCAAATTGAAAAGTCCAATAGATACAGTTTGCAGTTTGATGTGCGGCTGAGCTGGTCTCCATAGTTTTAAAGTGAATGATCGTGGACTGCATGACCTCAGGTTTCTTACTGGATTCAGAGGATTAGTCTGCGTGACTGAAGAGAAGAAGAAAGCAGACAGTCAGCGCAAAATGCCAGAACTGCAGTTTTTCTTCAGAGCCAAACGTATGGGAGACCACCTACTGCCACAAAGTAACTGAAATAACAGAATAAAAGTTGGTACTTTGTAAATCATCAGTCAAACCTCATGTTAGTCCAAGCTTGATGAAGTAAAAATCCCTTTTAAGGCTACATTGTTACATTATAGATAGAAACTGTAAACATGAAGCAGCCAAGTGGATTCAGTTTATCACTGCAAGGTTGATTCTTGGAAGTTACTGTGTTGAACAGGGAAATCATCTAGTATTACACACTGGACTTACTGGAAAGTGCCAGGTTCCATTCCTTGTGTTAAGCTACAGCAGCCTGCTTTGGGAGGTAGCTGTACTGTATGTTTACTACACAAACGGAGAAGTGGGATTGATTTTCTCATGTGACTCTTACGGGGTTAAAGCCAACAAGTGTATTTATCAAAAAGTCTAACTACTTTAAAGTTGTGATAGACAGTAATCTGGAAAAGAACCAAGAAATGGCCTGAATTTACAAACACTGCCCTCTTCCAGATCCTAAGTCTTTTTAAACCAGCATTAGTCTATGTATGCTTTTTAAAATACAAAAATAGTGTAGTTAAAGTTTCACTTTTATGAAGGTCCTCCACCTAACCCATTGAACCACAATATTCTACTCTGATTGTGGATTTTGTTGCTCTTCACACCATAATCTCACATTCTTTAGGGGTAAAGAATTAAAATCTCCAGTTACAGGTGAAATTTTCATTCTAGAATATGATCAAAGATTATTGGGTTTTTGCCCAGTGATGTAAAAAAAAAAAAAAAAAACACCTACCCCAGCTTTAATGCCCAACCTAATCTACTTTCTAACTGTTTCTGTATCAGTGAATCTGATTTCTATTTTTTTAGTGAGCCCTGCCCTTTATTTTGCTTTGTTCTCTGCAGGCTACATGGTCCACAGCGCTTCTTATGATGATGTACTCAACAACAGGTGGTCCTCCAGATCCTCCAGTGGGACCCACCTGCCTGTGGAGAATCTAAAACCCAACTCCAGGTAACACATTATACTGTGTTTGTTTATCACTGAATGCCTCACTGATAAACTGCATGCTTGGCAAAAGATGAATGCATGTGCATCCAAAGCACTTTCAGGTACGGCGATTTACATTATCATCTCACACATGGGAGCCATTAAAAGCAAGAACCTGATTTCACAAACAAAGATTTGTTTGGTTGCAAGATAATTTACTCTGACCTTTGTGTAGCAGAATAAACATCTTGGCTGCGTGTTTGTGTGCGATTTCCTGCATTCATGCCTGTTTGCTGTCTGCTGGGATGCAGCCCAATATGATATCAGACTGTAGTGATACACTGATTACGCTGTAATGTGAAGAAAATCCTCAAAGTGAAGTAAATCAGTTTGGCTAAACGGAGGCAGGTTAAAAAAAAACAGATCTGGATCTAAAGTGACGTGCCGTTAAACTCCATCGAGACCTTGGAAAATTCAGTGGAACATAAACGCAGCACATATTACCTGCCACTTACATAAAGATACAGCCATCTCAGTCTGTTTCGGTTATTAGAGCAGGTTTCCACAACCATACCTAATGAGACACAGGTCACGGTTTTGAAAATAAATGCATGGAAACATGGACCCAAGAGAGGAAGAGGGAGTTGTTCTTGATTTCATCTTCATTCACTGTTGCTTTTAGGGATTTCTGCTTAGGGAAGTGTAAACAGTTTAATAGTTACTTCAGTTATGCTTTGATTATTTTTTTCTCAATTTGTTCATCAGCTTCATTGAGGCTACAGATTTGATGCACAGTGTGTGTGTATTCGTGTGTTATTTACGCAGCTGATGCAAGGTAAACCCTCTAAATTATTGGTTCACATAAACACAGTGATTAGGTACTTTCATGTGCAAGAAAGCTGAATAAACGACAGCCATGAAGGGAAAACATCAATCTTAATCCATATTGGAAACAACACATGGTTTTTGTGTTGTCTGGGTGAGAGGAGGTGGGGGAGTGGACCACACATCGACAAACGGGTTGTAGTCAGTCAATAGTGTCCTCACATTCTTTAAAATCTTCCCAGATAGATAAAATAATTATTGAAAAATATGTTTGCATAGCTTTTTTGATTAATATCATTTAGATACTGTCTTAAAAATCCGGTTGTGATTATTTCCCATGTGACACTCCAAGTAATAGTTAATTTATAGGTTATTTTTAGCAAACCACAAACTACAATTTCAGAATTATATCAGGATCAGAGTTATCCTGTTGCCTGGTGTCACATCTTGGACTGAATGAAGCCAAACACCTGCTGCTGAACACAAACACTGCAGTTGTGTGCAATGATGAAGTTTTCCAAGAGTCTACAAAGAGGGTTTCCCTCCCTGGCAACCAGCTTGTATCCAGGATCATGGGATGGTTTATGGGACAGTGCTGGCATTTCCCATGCTGGAGGCTTTTTCTGACTGCCAGAACTATTGAGCTAGGGTAGTATTACCCATATCTATAATGTGTGTGCACATGTGGAAAAGTCTTCCTTTTCAATAGACTGAGGGTTGTACTGTGGCTGTATATCCTACTAAAACTGCCTTATTACATTACATCTCTCAAATTTAAACTACTCTTCATCAAAGTAGACTGAAAATTTGAACATCTCAACCCTTTGGATGACGTTCACTTTAAACTTTGGAGCTTAATAGAAATATCTATAATTCTTTGATCTGCAAATATTTTAAGAATTGATGAAAGGCCAATTTAATGTAAAAATGTCAAACATTCAGTGGTTTCAGCTTCTCAGATGTCAGAATTTCCTAGTTTCCCTGGTTTACTTTGTAGTTAATTAACTCTTTTTTTTTTTTTGATTAGATATAACAAGACATGATGACTTCAATTTCAGCTCCAGGAAAATGTGATTCTTTAGTGTTCTGAAGTATTTCATAAATCAGTTTATTAAGAAAACAGTCTGCTGAGTAATCAGTAATAAAAATGACCATTAGCTGCAGCCCTCTTACATCTGACTTGTTGTCTTTGAACCATCTCTGTGTAGCTGTTGCCAGATGCTTCAGGTCATTGTCATGCTGGAAAACTAATCTCCCAAGTCGCAGCTCTCTTGCAGACTGTATTAGGTTGTCGTCCAGAATTTGCCTGTACTTTTCTGCATTCACTTTGCCTTCCAGGCCTGATGAGAAGCATCCCACATCATGACACTGCCACCATCATGCTTTCTGACAGTGTTCAAGATGATGTGCAATGTTCGATGTCCATCAAATATCTAGTCCAATTGCCAAAAAGCCAAATTTTCGTCTCATCAGACCAAAGATCCTTCTTCCAGTTGGCTTCAGAGTCTCTTTTATGGCTTCTTGCAAACTCAGGTCAAGATTTTATATGAGCTTTTTTTTTTACCAGTCACTTTCTTTGTGACTGGTGAAAACAGGCAAAGATGTTGTATGTAGAATCTCTCCTATCTCAGCTGCTGAACCTTGCAGCTCCTTCAGAGGAGTCATTGGTGTCTTGGTGGCCTTCCTCACGAGTCACTTTCTTGCACAGTCATTCAGTTTTTGAGGCAGATTTACACACATGCCGTATTCCTTCCATTTCTTAATGATGGATATAACTACTCTAAGGGATATTTTGTGACTTCAAAGTTTTCTTGTATGTATACTCTGACTTATGCTTTTCAATAACCTCATCGCGGAGTTACTTGAAGTTTTTCAATTGTCTTCATGGTGTAGTTTTAGCCAGGAGTACTGACTCACCAGTATCTGTACCTTCCAGATGCAGGTGTCTTTATGCTAAAATCACTTGAGACACATTCACTGCACTCAGATGATCTCTGTTTCACTAATTGTTTGACCTCTTTCACCAATCAAATCAACCATGATTTAATGTGAACAGGTTTATGATGAACTTCTGCAGGTCCACCGGTTTTTGTGGCTTAGCTGTCATGTACACAGAGAACCATGTTGTATGACTAGATTTGCCACATCGCTTTTCAAAGCTGTGCTGCAATCAAAACTCCTAGATCTCTGTATTGCAATTTTCAAATAGCTACCTTGTCATAATGTAGCATTTTGTAATTTATTCTCTGCTTTTACATTCTTAGCTCACATTTTCTTTTTTTCCACCTACTCCAATTTCTTCATCAGTTTCGTCTTTCATTACATCATCCCTCTGCAGCTGCATTGCTTTCTTCTCTCTCTCTCTCTCTCTGCCGTCTCTGGTGACATATTTTGGTCAGCATCATCACGTGGCTATGCTGATTGGATCCAGGCCTCGTGGCTGTATGTGGTGAAAGCTTTTGGCTTGAAATTGATAGACCATGAACTTACTGTATGTGACCTTGCAGGGTGGAAGAAAGCCCATATGCACAAATCAGTCATCTGCAGTGGAAAAGTTTGCAAACTCTTGAAGTTGTCACCGGTGTTGTTTTTAATGTGATAGGATTTGACAATTCCTCAGCCACCTGGAAACAAAGTGAGCTCACTGCACGACTTTGTTTTGCTCGTTGGCAAGCAAACTTGTGACATATAAAAGCGCTGGGTGAGAAATTTCTCTTTGGTGCACTCTCTCCCTTTGAACCACCCACACTCTCTTTCTCTTTCAGCAGTTATTTATTTCTGTACTTCACTTTTTCCACATCCCCTCCTTTTGTCATTGTCATTCATCCTTCTCCTCTGCTGTTATCTACAATCTTCACTTTTCTAGATCTTTTTGTTTTCCTCACAGCCACCCTTCTCTCCACTCTCCTGCTCTCTGTTCAACAGGAGCCAAAAGGCCATTTTTTGTGTTGCTCTCATTTTGGATTCATCTGTGTGTAAATAGGAATACTCTTAAATCAGTCTGACTAAAGCACGCCAAGCCATCTGCTGTGCTCGTTATCATTTTCCTTGTCCTTAACCAGTCACAACACAGCTGGCAGGGTGACACTTAAAACTACTAAATCTCTCACTGAATCTTTGCATTGCGATCTGTTTTCCTGCAGGTACTACTTCAAAGTGCAGGCCAAGAATGTGTTTGGCTTGGGGCCAGTCAGCGATACGCTCACCTATGTTACTGAATCAGGTATGTATGTATGCTGTCGACGCCTGCAAACATTAACGTCGAGATTCCCAGTTGATTAGAGTTCAAACCTCAGTCAACGTGGCTCTACATTTTTCTCTCTTTCAAAAATGCGTGCTATGTCCAAATGCTCAAAAATGTTACGGTTATATTCGTTTTATTGCCATGCATGATATTCACATCGAAAGCTATCCCTGCTGAAGCACACTACCAGATGTACATTGAATTGTGCTTTCTATAACTCTTTCAGTACAAATTCAGGTCAATGCGTTAAACTTGCAGTGCTGTTTTTTCCATCCCCGGTGAAACATTCACGTTCTTTCTTTCAGACGATCCTCTCCTCATTGAAAGACCACCCGGTAAGTCTGTACACTGACAACACACCTCTAAGTGAAGATCAACATGCCATGTTCTTCTAAAGCTGCACTGAGCTTTAAAAGAGAAAGACATCATTCTTTTAAATATCTGAAATCTTCGTAGTTTCCGGGCGTTTTTTGCTCCCGTCATATTTTTACTCATTGTGGGCTCATTTTTCACTGCGACATAAAGTTGTGCTCCTTTACAGAAACAGCACAACTACGGTTAGAAGAAGAGAGAACTTAAAAATGCCTTGTGGCTAGTATGACACAGTTATGCCATAAATCATTAAAATCATTGACCTTCATTACGCCACAGCTCAGTAATGCAAGCTGGTTTGATCATTACCTAGCAATAAAATCTAGTCTGTCCATATTTTTTCGACTGTAGAATGTAGTTGAATTATTTTTAACATCATTATTAATAAAAGACTGGCTCATACATGTTAAATAATTCTTATTAATATTATCACCTTCTGTTCTCCACTATTCTTATACAGTGATGCACAGATGAGTGCACTTGCAGAAATGTTTTACTGTCATCAGCTGGTCGTTTTGCACACTGCCACATTTATAACAGTTGTTTATGTAGAGTCTGCCAAATTATTTTGATCCTAAGCCTACTATTTTACATCTTTCATGTGATTTTGATTCAAATTTAGGCATTTGTGTGTGGAAATATTTTTCCCGTCACTGCTGCTGATGTACAGATGGTGATCTTGAAAACCCCCAGAGCCTCCAACACTACAGAGCCCAGTTTATGTCAGTCATGTCACTTAATAACGCGATCAATCATCAAGGATAAGGTATTAGCCCATGTTCATATAAAAAATATCTAAAGTAATAAACTGCAGTATGGAAATGCCATTTTAGGCAGTTGAGGAATGGTGTATGCATGAACATCATCATAAGTTTGTTTTTTACTTATAAAGTACACTGCCTGGCCAAAAAAAAAGTTGCCACCTGGATTTAACTAAGCAAATAGTTACGAGCCTTCCATTGGAGAATTACTGCAATGATGAATACGTTTCAGCTGACAACAGCTTACTGTATTTAACCGTAGCTGATACAAATGTGTGCCACACTCAAAGATAAAGGCGGTTCAATATAATATTAGAGAGTATGACTTTTTTGGGGGGTAGTGTGTATTGTTTAGTATGTCGTGGTCACAGTTTTTTGCAACCAAATTTGAAGATAATCTTTATGAAAAAGCGTGCTCAAAATATTGCAGTGTGAGACTGAAGAAGTATTTCTTTGTGATGTTTTTCATAAGCAGGACATAAAACACTAACAAGGTTGCACTAAACCGACTGAATGACCTCACCTGTTTCCCTCCCTGAATCCTCTCTTGATCATGCAGATTTATTGGCATAGCAACTTTTCTCAAGAAGGCAGTTCAAAGTGCTTTACAGAAGACATAACAAGGCATTCAGACCAGATTTGAAACAAACTCTGAAGTAACAGGATAAGCATTGGATGTGGCTTTATGCATGGTCTGGAAATTTTAGGAACCGACCGTTTAATCTCCATTGAGCCATGACAGTTTCAGCAGTTTTATCTTCTCACCCTTCTCTGCGTTGATGATATTTCTATGCAGACAGTGCATATTTTACTATCCTCCTCATTTTTTCTTTCCTCCACAGGTGGAGAACCAATATGGATCCCTTTCACCTTCAAGTATAACTCAGCCCACAGCAGCTGTAAGGGCAGCCAGTACGTCAAGCGGACATGGTACAGGAAGTTTGTGGGAGTGGTTCTGTGCAATTCCCTACGATACAAGATCTTCATGGGAGACGGGCTCAGAGGTAACATATCATGTCAAACGAATACCACAAACTTTGTAAAAGACAAAGCCTTTGAGGTCCCGTATTGTGGCTCTTTTCAGCAAATAAATAAGATCCTACATGTCTAGACAGTGTATCTTTCAGATTTTCAGCTCAGCCCTAAAACCTCTGGTGTTATGGCTGTTTTCAATGGGCTGTTTTACTCTGAAAAACAGTGAGCTGCTGTTCTTGCCTTCTGGAAGGCAGAATATTGCATTAGTGCTAATGCTTAATGAATCAAGACTGCCTACGACATCAAGATTTACTATAGATCCTCCTCCACCTCTGCACTGGAATTTACAGGAAATAATAAACCGTAAAAAAACTGAACATTCCTAAAAATGATAACCGTGTCCCCCCACAGAGCCTTTTTACAGCATAGGAGATACACTTGGCCAAGGAGAGGACCATTGCCAGTTTGTGGACTCCTACAGGGATGGAAGGACGGGCCCGGCCTACCTCTCAAATAATCTGCCCTCAGCACAAGGTAAACAAGACCAGACTGTCCATATGGCACAGTTGTCGATAGATCAAACATATAATTTTTTTGCGAGTTGAATCTGCCTGTCTGGCTCTGTAGTGGACCACCTGCATTGATTTTTATCTCTGCATTGAATACAGATGCAGAATCATGTTTAAATGGATACTTGTTAAAGGGATTTGCATGTTTTAGCTCAAACCCCACATGGTTTTCATTACCACAAACCATTTTCCTAATTATAGCATAACGTCTTCGATTAAGGCTGTAACTTCCTGGCATTTATTGGTTTCGGGTCATATTAGTGCATAATGGGAGTGCATCAAACTTGATTTGTCTGTGTTTAGCTTACTGCACTAATCTGTCTCTCGGGACTGTCAAACTTTTCTATGTCTCTGGGCAAATCGACTAGTTCCCATATATTGTTTCATTTTGATTAAAGGTTCAGTAATTTCCTAAAACAGACCGATGCTGTCATTTTCATCAGACAATACCCAAACAGGGGTGATTTTGTTAGGGAATTATGTTCATTAAGCACATGTGCTATGAGTAGTTATGGTAGCAGGATGAGAATTACAGAAAGTTAATGCCTGAATCTGCCTCAACATTTTTGTGGGATTTGTGGTGAGAATTTATATTAATTTTGGTAAATTAACTAAACAAACATAGCAATTTTTCTAAGCGTCTTTTAAGTGTTAATACAGCACATATCCATTTCAGTCTTTATTTTCAGAAGCTAAGTGGAAATCCCACACTTTCTAAAAGAAAATGTTTATGTTCTAATATTGTTTTTAGTCTTGGATGAGGTTAAAAAATGTGTATGTCAGTAAATATTAAATGTCATGAAGATCAGATGTTGCCATTTGATGTACATGAAGCATGAGGATTAATGTTTACTGAAGGAGAAATGCCACTTTCATTTCTATTACATCATAATGCATTATCTCATTGTGGTTTCTCAGTCTGCACTGGTTTAACGGCAACCAGCTGTTTATCTCTACACATCTAACTCTCAATTTCCAACCGCAGTGGATGAAGGACCACATTCATTTGCTCTTTTGTTGAAAATTTGCTCTATATTTCCATGCAAACGTCGCTACTTGTCATGTTTTTTTCTGTTGCAGGATTTTACCGTGCCTACAGACAGGAGCCAGTTTCATTTGGAGTTATCGGCCGACGCACATCCCATCCATTTGTAGGCTGGTATGAATGCGGGGTGCCCATCCCCGGAAAGTGGTAACACACAGACATTGTTACCAAGGGCGACCGTTCTGCATCCTGCTGCAGGCTCTTACCTTCGCTGGTCTTGCCCTTAAAAACAGACTTTTGCCTGCCACCACAAAGAGACACCACTACGAATTTATTACAGCTTCACAGAAAAAGAGAATATAGTACTTTTAAACTATTCAATGTATATCATTACAATGCACTTTTTATATAAAGCAGTCTGTATATGAGGGAAAAAGAAGCATGTGTGCTCTTGCTTAGTTTAATTCTTGTCTCAATGTGTCCTTGTACTATTCCCAAATATCCCAGAGACAGGCCTTTATCCAGTATTTATCTCATCCATAATGCACACACACAGTCAAACCAAAATAATGACAATGGACTGGACCAAAGTACACGCTGCAACGCAAACAGTAAGAATGAGCACTTAAGGTGTGTATAGGTTTGTTCATTTTCAGTCGTGACATTTGAAATTCATCATTCAACAGCTTCTGACAGCTACTTTTTGTTTGTTTATTTGTGTTCCTAAACCATCATACTGTTTTTTTTTACGCCCTTTTGGTATTCACCAGAATTCATTAAAAGTTACTGTGTAAGTTTTCTGTGTATAAGACAAAGAATAAAAGACCAAATATTTGCTCAGGAACTGTGGGGGATTGAATAAAGGTGCTATGGAAACATCAGCAATCCAAAAACATGAATCATATCATATTTTCCTCGGCTGCCACATTCTTTTCTCGCAAAAGCTTCCACACGTGATCCAGATCTACTTAATCAACCTAATGGAAGATCTGAGCAACAGGCGAAGGTTGGCTGAGCCAGTTGGAACCACGACTGTTATGATCCGATGAAATGTCAAAAACAACATATTGTGAGCAGAGAAAGGTGAGACAGACAAAAAAAAACAACTACCAAAACTGGCAAAGGCAGACTGATCTATGAGACACACTGCCTCTAAATACCCAGATCAGCTTCATGATTTAAACATGACATTTTTTGACATGAAATGAATTGTTAGAAGCTACAAAATTTGATAAATACCTGAAATGAAGAACAATTTTACCATTTTGCTTACTTTAATGTTCAATTTTATGCAATTATATATTCAAATATTTACTTTGAACTCAATTTTATTCACCTGATAACCATAGTTCCGTATTTGAAAGTATTTATTCTCCAATAATAATTCCTTTCTGCATTAAAAATGGGTTAGGAGCAACTCTGAACCTTTGCTTCCACCAGAATATGTGGATCATATAGATATTATGTGGTATGTACAGACCGCAACTGTTAAAGTTCAACCTGCAGCATTATACAGTTAAGTAGTCTGAGCCAACTCTATGCATACTGCACAAAAGAGTACGCACTTTGAGAGGGCGGTTGTAGTACGTACTCAGTAAACACAGTCTCAGTGTTATGGCTCGCGTTTGAGTTGTGCAAAAATCCTCTGAATTCCTAGTTAATCCAAAAATGAGCACATGATGGTTCATGGACTGTCTTGTCACTCAACGCATCCTTGCAGGATGTCCATTTCTGTTGTAAAGTTTGAAGTTGTAACATGGGGGTCTATGGAGGTTGATTTGCTTTTGTAGCCAGTCTCAAGTGGACATTCATGGAACTGCAGTTTTCAGCATTTCCCACACTGGCACATTTTCTGGCAGATATATAAAGTTCCTGCTTCTCTCCACCCAGCCTTCCAACACTTGCTGCAGCTCATGCACACCAGCTCACCTACGTCTCTGCTAAAATCCTATAAAGCTACTCTATGGTGAACAATTCAGTCATACACGCTCAAACCAGAAACCAACTCAAAAGAATGTTGCAGCTGTTTGAGTTCAAATCTATGGTTTTTTTTTAGAACTGCAGTAATGGAAATTCTCAGCCCCAATGCCGACAGCTTGTTAAGGTCACGATCTATTACTAAGCATTTAAAATATATCAAAAGGGGATGTTAACAAGATTAAAAAAATAAATATTTTTCTAACTCAATTTTGACTGGAGGGAGTCTTGAAAAGTGTCAAAAGTAAAAGTTCTCATTGAAGAAAAATAGTCTATGACTGTTCCAGTTATACATAAAATATTGGACTATTTATGTTGTCATTAGTAGAAATAGAGGCAAAAGAGGCAGCTTCCAGACTTAGAAGATATAAAATACACGTAGAATAAATATATCAAAGAGAAATACTGAGGTACCTTAAATTTGTACTTGAGGAAAAGACTTTACTTTTGATTAAATATAATCTAAATTGTATTTTGCGAATAATACTTTTGAAATTGTATTTAAGTAGGATTTTCAATATATAACATTTATATGTATTTCTGACATATTTTTACATACACATTCTTTAGATATGTCTATCACTACTATTTGAAACAGAACCCACATCGACACTGTCGGATCTGGAAAACCTTTCAGTGGAAGTTTGTTGAACCAATTATCACTAGTATATTCCAGATAATTACAAACAGAATATAAATCCAATTATCTGCCAGATTTATTGAGATAAAAATCTTTCAACAGGCTTTCATTTTCATACCCAAAGCTAGTTGTGGACCTCAAAATTTACTCTGTTATTTGTACAGGAGTAGTCACAAAAAAAAGCAAAACTTTAATCCTAAGTGGGTCAGAACCACAGTAAACCAGGTGGAAAATCTTTCATTAATAAGTCTGAATGAATGGGGAGGTTTGCTTTGTATTTGTTGCCAGTTAATCATTACTGCATTTATAAGATTATAGGATTCGTTTTCAGCAGTGAGATTGATTACTTTTTCTCCAGCTGAACTTGCAACCTCTTTTCAGATATTTGCTAAATGTGATTAAAGGCATTTTTCAGCCACGGTGATATTATCCAGTAGCAGACGGGCGATTCATTGTCAACACGTAGTGCACAACTCTGCCTCAGAGGAAAACCTAGCTCATCGCTCTTATTAATCCCCATCATTTCTCAGAGAAGGGACAAGGCTCTTTATAACCTGCAGTAGCTGGGAGATTTTGTCCTGCTCTTCATTAATCAACACATCTAATATGTGAGTTTTGAATCAAATTTCACTCATGCTAATGCAATAAGATATAGTAAATAGTGCAGAAAAAAGCTTGGAAAAAGCAGCAGTTTTATTCCAGTGTATTAAGCAGAGTTTCTGCAGGTCTTGCTTGCTTTATTTAAACTCCTCCATCAACAGTCCAACTTGCAATCTCTTATCTGCAGACAGCAGGTGGCAGTTTGTTGAGGTTGGCTGCAGTGTTCTGTGGTAGTCTGGTTTAACAGACATTAGATGCACAGGGAGTTCTGAGAGGGCATCTAATGTCTGTTAAACCTGACTTGTTTTTGGAGTCATAGCAGACCAATTTGTCAACAGTTTGGTGCATTGGTGCATGGTTGTCATATTTCAGACATATTTTCCAGGTACACTGTGTGCGGATGGAAGCCTCTGCTGCTGCCATGTGTTTTCAGTGAGTGATGAGCCTCTTATTGCCTCAAAATATTTTCATTGGCTGTAGGGCCGTTTGACCTAAGCGGACAACAATGGTGTTTAATTCTAAGCACAATGGGGAACCCCACCCTGCTCCCAGACCTAAAATGGCCACAGAGGCAAGAAAATACTTATGAATCGTCATCTATGCTTTTTGATCAAGAAAAACACCAAAGTAGGAAAAAAAAGAAAAGAGGAAGCGGAAAGGGATGAGACAGGCACTTCATAAACACGTGTACATGAAGGCCACCACATCTGCTACAGATGTTAGAGAGGATAAAGCCACTGGCCCTTCTCTAGTTAGACTTGTGTGTGTGTGTGTGTGTGTGTGTGTGTGTGTGTGTGTGTGTGTGTGTGTGTGTGTGTGTGTGTGTGTGTGTGTGTGTGTGTGTGTGTGTGTGTGTGTGTGTGTGTGTGTGTGTGTCACAGTCAGAAATGGTGAGTGCTGTCAGGGGAAATAAGAAAAATAGATAAACCACAGCCAGTACAACAGGCGATGCAGAGCTGAGCAAGAAAACAAGATCACGATCCAATATTTAAACTCTTGCTTTTCCCCAAAGGCATTGCGTATTGGAAAGACCTGAAACACAGCATTTATAGCATGCGATCCGAACTGATGCATCTTAACGGCCTTGTCAACAAAATAAAATAAAAACCAACAGTTCAAACAGGAAGTTTGATCTCATGAAACTGAAACTAGTCACCACAACAGAGAGTTTGGATGTGAAATTCTGGTGACACAGCACAGAGCTCTCAGCTTTAAAGAGACATTTAAATAACTGGAAAACACAGAATTTCAGTTTCACTTGGTAGAAGAGCTTCATTAATCAAGTTTACTACACAAGAAAGTTGACTCCAAATCAAACTGAAAGCAAATCTCCGTGATATATCAGCTTGCTGAGTGTTTTTCTACAGAAATGTCAGCGACATACAGACTCTCTCATTAACTGCTGAGTGTCAGTTCATTTTTCTCAGTCATGTTATTCCTAATTTGATCAACTAACAGCAGAAATAAAATGGGTCTCATTGACTAGTTAGATTTGTCTACTGCTTGCTGCTTCTTCGTTGCAAATATCAGTAATTTTGATGTGATATGAAGCTAACAGGTAACATTACCTTTGGGAGCATTATCTGCATTACCCACAAATTCTAATGTGTAAAAGAAAACATTTTTAAATGTAACAATCAATGAATGTTTTAAGGATATGTCTCATTTTAAATAATGTTCTCATGAGGGAAATGTTTTAATTGGAACATTCAGAGGCTGTAAAGCTCAACCAGTATTCAAGAACTGTTTAAAAGATGTCGTCAAGGCCCCAGATGACAGAATGTTTTTCATGAAACATTCCTGTAATGTGACATATTTACAAAGACAGGATATTTTGCCTGTGATGTTCAGAGAATGTCTTGAGGAAACAATCTATAAAAAATTACCACAGTTACACGATAGCAAAGGAAGGAAAGCAACATCAGGCAAATGTTTCAAGAACATTTTTAGAATGTCTTTGGAGAACTTTATCTTGTCTTTAAGAAGAACGTAGTATCTAAAAGAAACAACAAGCCCTCAAACTCATACGATCACACAGGTCGTATGTACGTGCCCCTGAAATACGACCCATGAGAGCATATTTAGGTTAGCGCCCCTACGAGGGACAGGAAGGCATTACGGGATTTAATTCGCGAAACAGCTTTTCCCTCACTTTCGCAAGACGGGTTTAGGGTTATGGTTATGGTTATGGTTAGGGTTAGTGTTAGTGTTAGGTCAAAGTTTGTTAATGGTGACGTTTCAGCTGAGACACCGGAGTGTCAATATATACTCAACTGCTAGAAGTTGCTTAACTTCAAAACGTAACACTCGGTCGTAATACGGGCGTGTACAGACGACCTATGTGGTCGTTTTTTCAAGGAGGACAGTCTCAAAAGAAAACCTGCAGCTGAAAGCATTACTAGAACTTTGCAGAACCTTCTCAGAATGCTTTTAAAGCAAAAAAAAAAAAAAAATAGCTGAGTGTTGGAGATACACTGAGGAACTCAGACATCTGGAGTGAGTAGAATAGTTGTTGCTCCACTGTGACAAAAGAAATCAGGCAAAGTGGGTTGAGAATCTGATTTGGATGGCTCTTTGACACCTTCCTCAGGAAGAGATCCTTAGGTAGTACCAGAACTTGCTGGGGGAGACTATATATCTCATCTAACCTGGGAACATCTTAGGATCCCTTTTGAGAAACTGGAAAATGATACTGGAGTCCGGTTGGCTACCGAAACTTAAGTCTGAATATCTGAATAAATGGTAGAAAATGGATGGATGGATGGATGGATGGATGGATGGTTGTACTAATTAGCAGAGTCTGCTGGTCTATGGGGCACATATTTAGCTAATAACTACACCTGGCTGTCATGAATATATTAAGATAAGTGTAAAGGGTGCACATCAAAGGTATGATCTGCCTCAGCCTCCTTCTCATTGGCTCATCCTTACATTCTTACTCTAACCAATGTCACTCCTCACTTCCTCACTCACTGGCCAGTAAGGTTGCGCTTTGCTCATTAAGTGTAAAAATTTATTAATTCCGTTCTACCTTGCAACAATAAAATCCGCAGATTCAGCCTTGCTGCTAGGTTTTTCCCAGTGGTCACTTGTGGTATTACAACTAAAATTGCATCACGTCTGGAAAGCTGTTTGCAGAACACCTCAGACCGCAAAAAAAGTGACGCTTGCATTATGAATGTTTACTCCACTTAACTTTTAAATTTATACAGCTTTCTTAAGTCAATAAAAGCAATATTTATTCTCATAACATCAGTGTAATATAATATCGGCCAGCAGGAGCACCTGGGCGGGTCTAATGAGAAAATACCACATTAATGTGTCTGTGCAGTGTTCAGAACAAGGCAGAAGCAAACCAAAAAGCTGTAAAAATAAATAAATAAATAAATAAATAAAAATAAAATGGAAGAAAAAAACAAATGTGGCTTCCAGCTAGATAGTGGACTTTATGAGCTCTGGACATATTTATAGGCAAATCATTAACAATTTATTGTCCCTCCAAAATACAATTTACAACTTAGAACAGCAGTTGCAGCTGCACAATTTGTCAATTTCATTACTTCTGAAGAAAGCAGTTTATCTTCTTTGCTGCTTTGAACTTAATGAAAAGGAAAATGCAGTCAGACTTTTAGAACTGACAAAGCACCTCAAAGTTATTGTAGATAACTCATGTTTTTTTGGTCTTATTGTCTGTTTTAAATCAATTTATGTCAGTTTAACGTGTATATGTAGCGTGCTCATTTATTCAGTGCTTTATTGTTTGTGTTTGTCTTTGTCCATAAAGCAAAAGCTTTGATCCCATATCGAAGTTATTATAATAAAGACATTACAACTTCTGAACAGCTTTCACATCAACACAAGTCATAAATACAAATTGATAATTATTTTCTTAAAGCTCACAATTTGGTTGTGCTAACATAAGCAAGCAAACTGTTGTTTGAAGATAATAAAAGTCAAATAAATAATTCAAAGGAATTCTAGTTTTTTTTTTTTTTTAAACCTCCTCAAGTCAAAATCTTCAGACACAAATGTCACTTAGCACTATAAAAAAAAACTGTTGAGGCTACACTCCTGTCTGACATCCATGAATGCTGATTTAGCCGATGTTTGTGTCTATTTGCTTTTTGAATTAGACAACTGAGATCTCCAGTAATGAATGAAACGCAGCAGCTCAGGACTGTCAGCACTGAGTTATTTGATGACACTACAAAGGTATAAACTTTAATCAAGGCAGACCTTTTCGGACAGATACATGCAGTGAAGCTGATAGCAACAAAAAGTCTATTTAAGACCACAGTTTATATCTGTATGTTTTGCTTCGAGTCTGTCTTTATTGAGGCAGAGTGGCTTTGTTTGTTGCTTGAAGGAAAAGTGTGCCATGCATACCAATGGCACTGACAAAATTTGGCAAACCAGATGTTGGTTTTGACTTCTCTTCTCATCGAAACTTTTACTTTCTCCCTCATTAGACTTTAGATTTAGAACTGGGTTGTGATTTCCTGCATCTTCTTTGATCAAGATGTCCAGCCAAAAGCTAACACCAGAAGACAGAAGGATGTGTTACTCATATACACACACAGATATATATAAGTACGGGCCACGCATACATAAATGCAGCCTTTTAAATGTGTCCAAAGATGTTGCAATCTTGCATTTTGTCAGCCAAGCAAACACTTTGATATCCATCCATAATGATACAGCGCTAAAACATCACATGTCAGCTATTTTCCAGCCTTTGTCAGATCATCTATAATAGTTTTCAGTCAAGGTCTGTGCACAGAGCAAAGTGCTGATCCTCTATATAAAAAGGAGCAAAAGGCCAAGCTCCCCTGATTGAGTCCAGGCCCAGCTGACTTTCAGCACGTGGATCTTACGTTACAAACTCAGCTACTTTTCAAACCAGATTCTCGATGCCAGGAAGCTCCTCTTGGCACAACTGAACTGATTTAGAAAGGAGCTCATTTTCATACATTTGAATGTAGCACAAATTTGCCAAATTTCAAGAGCATTAAAATCTCATGAAGGAAAAATAATTGTGGTTTAGAGAGAATGCAGGACTTCTGACTGTTTTCCACATGTTGCTCCCCTTTTTTGTTTCTTTTTGATGGAAGTGGGTCACACGCTATTTGGGCTGGAAAAAGTTAGACTTCATTCTAGAGAGCTGAAATCATCACAAGAAGAATCAGTTGAAGGTTGAGGAGAGAAAAGAGAAGAGAGCAGAGAAAAAAAAGTGGTGAGAAACAGATACTCAGAACCAAGAACTTTACAGGCATCATCATGTTTTATTTCTATCACATGAATATATTTAGATAAGAAATGTAGTAAAACTGTGGCTCTTTTTGGAATAAATAAAAGTAAAAGTTACTGGCAGCTCATTGCCCAGATTTTTGTCATGTAAGTAAGAAGGGGGAGATTTTCTGTTAATTTATGATTCACTGACTATAAATTAAAATAAATAAATCAACTTTCAGCAATATTGGAAGTATTCCACTATAAACAGGACTTTTTCAATGTTTTAATGGCAACTTTACATTTTAAAAAAGGCATTTTTGTATTTTTAAGGTCTATTGTGAAAAACATGCTTATAAAAGATATATCTAAATTTAAAATCTATACTTTTTTTAAAATGGTAATTTTCTATCATGTTTTCAGTGTAGCACAGTGAACAGGATTTTCCTTTTATTTAATGGTAACTGTGATAGAAAAAGTCATTTTCTGTTATTTAATGATATAGTTACAGTGAAAAATAGGCTTTTTTTATTATTATTATTTGAAGATCAAGATTTTACCTACAGTGATAACACTGGACTTTTTGCCAGTTAAAGATGCATTTACAGTAATGTAAATAAGAAACTTAAACCTGCATTAATAGCTTTTTGCCACTTGGTTGAAGTAGTGCAAGTTCTAAAGCCCATTCTGAATTAAATCACACATCATTTGAAAGCAGAAAACCTCACGAGTCATACAAGGTAAACCATTTTAAGATATCCATAGAACACAGTGCTACAGATGATGACAAGTTTAAGGAGAAGCCAACATAAAGTGTCTCCGTAAAGTGTTGGGCCAGAACAGCCTCAGTGCTCTTTGGCATCGGTTCTCCAAGTCTCTGAACTCTATGAGAGGAATGAGCACCATTGTTCCAAAGAATATTCCCTCATTTGCTGTTTTGATTATGGTGATGAAGAGTGCTGTCCACACGTCTGCACAAAATCTTCCATGTTTGTTCAGGTGAATGGAGATCTAAGGACTGTGAGGGCCATAGTGTGTGATTCACATTTTCATACTTATTAACCTCTCAGTGATCCCTCTTACACTCAGACATTAGAATCCTTGCAGAGACCATCAGGAGAGAAAAGTTTCACCACAGGATGAAGGTGATCACTCTCAAGAATTTTATGTTGAATTGCAGTGAGACATTCAAACCACATCAGGAAAATGCCTCTTGCAACTCCAGACTAGAAGCCGCATCACTGCCAAAATCTAACAACTTGGTACTTGTATCATTTCTGACCTTCTGAGAATTTCATCCAAATCTGTTATTCCATTTTTGAATAATGTTGCTAAAAGACAAACAGACGGACAGACATACGCCGATCATCACATAACTCTGCCGTGTTTCTTGGCGGAGTAATTTAGGGGTGAAGTCTATTTGTTTAGAAAGGTTCTTCAAGCTTTTTCCTTTCCTGAAACAATCCTTCAAATGAAAATGTTACATGCTGATGCCAAAGTAATAAGATTTCAATACATTTCACTACATTATTTGCTGTTAATTTGTTAGCATTTTAAAACAAAGGTCAAATATACTCTAAGGAAAGCCCGTCTAATTTTAACACTTCTTTGATGGTCATCCTAGTGTAATGAATATTAACAATGTAATAGTAAGTTACCAAAGCAGATCACCACCATGCATTCAAATGCCATCATTTACAGTCGAGAGTGTGCAGTTATAGAAATAATGTTACATAATTGGAGGAGAGGCTGTGCTGCTGTTCTAATCCCTGGACAGAGAAGCTGCAGAGTCCAGGGGGAAACTCATGTATCAGTATCAATTGGGATGACAAGACCAGATTGTACAAACGGGAGCCATAAACAACAGAGAAAACGGTCTGTCCCGCTGAACTAGCTCTTCAAAAAGAAAAGATCTCATGAAAGCAAAAGATCTGGGAATTTGAAATTGCTCAGAGACATAATATTTACTGAACTCCAAGATGACATAACATTCAGGCCGCAGCGACAGAGACTCGGTTGTTTTTGCTCTCAGCTCACTGTTCTTTTAATTGGGCCTGGATGAAAGTTGGAGCTTTCTTTTTTTAAATTCACTACTCTGAGCTCATTGTGAGAGTCAGTTATGAACTCAGCCTGGAATTATATCACTCTGTTGGCACTTGGATGAGTCACATGTAAAGCCTGAGAAAGCTTTGCAGGAGGGAACTGCAGAGGTTAGCGTAAAGGAGTCAAAAATCTTCATTATCTTTGGAAATTATCAGCGGTTTCGACTTCTGTTGTCTCTATTAAAGGGATGGAGTTACACCTAGTACATTAAAGTGAAATGGGAGCCTTATTGTCTCATTTCCTATTGAGAAAGAATCGGGAGGGGAAAAAGAGCAGACACAATATGGTGACAGGGAGCTTTAGAGACCATTTGTGTCATGAAATATTGTGGAAGTCTTTAAACTCAAAGGAAAGTCCACAAACACACACAGGCAGTACAATTTCGTCGTTATTTCTGAGGCAGACCAATTTCCAGGTAATCAGGTCAAGCTCAGAGAACGTGTTGCTCCTTACCCCAATTCTGTCAACAGCTAAATTCATTTCATGACATGGATGTCTGAAATTACTCTGTGTGATGGAAACAAAGAAGGAAAAGCAGAGATGATTTTAGACGCCGCTAACTCGAGGCATATTTTCTTACACTTAAGCGTTGACGGTGATTGCCGCTGACCTTCCTCTGTGGCTCTATGTGTGAGGTCTGACGTGCATTCAACATCTCCCACTAGTCATTATATGCACCAATGACAGTGCAGAACACATGCTGTTCAAAAACAAGTGCAAGTGTGTGAATAACAAATCACACTATCGTGACACTGCAGGACACTCAATTATATGAGCAAATCCTCCTTAATCCAACA
This sequence comes from Acanthochromis polyacanthus, assembly GCF_021347895.1. Lineage (NCBI taxonomy): Eukaryota > Metazoa > Chordata > Actinopteri > Pomacentridae > Acanthochromis > Acanthochromis polyacanthus. The sequence continues at coordinate 7,934,593 of NC_067128.1, forward strand.
GCTTTTAGATAATTTTCTCATTTATTGGCTCATAAACTGCAACAATCGATTTACAGCTTTGGTTTCTTGGCTACCTAAACCATGATGTCATCCTATCTTACACATTTGGGTTATATGGGTCTGATAAAGAGGCCCTGTCAGGGCTCCACTGCATTTCTACAGTCTGTCAGAGTCAGTTTTAGATGCTGGGATCTATTAAGGAGGCTCTCAACCTTCTTCCATTCCTGGCACAGCAGAATGATGTAATTTATCCACAGGATTATAACTATAAGTGAGGAAAGTTGTGTAAAGTCACTAATACTCCAACTCCATAAGAAAGTGAACATTAAAGGTCCCTTAATGTGCCTCTTTTCATCAAATTAATGAAAACCTGACATGTTCCAAGGAAGTTTTGTTTAGTTTTTCAGCTCAAAATACCACAAAAATGATTAATTTCTCCACGACTGTCTAACTTGTGACTTTAGTTCTGTTGTAAATGGGCTGTTTCAGTGTCTGTAGCTTTAAATGCGGCTAATCTGCTGCTGTTCACACCTCCTTCAAGAAGAAGACTCTCTCTGCATTACGTCAAAAAATTTGAGATCAGGATGTTCAACTGCGTCTCAATTTCTCTGAGTGATCATTTTACATGGAATCATAGTTGAATTCACAGCACAACACTTCTTTTTACTTCTTGTTGCGTGAATTTGTCAGACAGCATCTCGGTTATAAAATCAGTAGTTTAGCAATGCAGAGCAGCAGCTTGGAAAAGTACCTGAAGTGACTGCTGGTTAACATGTGGTTTTAATTGGCTGGATTCCCTTATTGCACAACAGAAATAGTTCATAAGTTTTACTACAGTAGTATTTGAAATTTGGTTGTATCAAAATTGAGTATATGTGAGCACAGGGAGCAGGAGAGAAACAAACGGATGGAAACAGCTGCTATGTTTAGATTGCACTAAATCACAACAGGCACCCTGAAAGCCCCGTCACCCACTCTGCTATTAATTTCAAATTATCTCTGAATGTTTCTCAGTGTTACAAATTGAACAAAGCTTTGACCCGTAGGATTATTATCAAAGGGACTTGTAATGTTAGTCACATTACCTGGACAATGCACGAACATTTAGAATGTTACTATTGTTATGGTTATATCATCATCAAAAAAATAAAAGCAATCCACTGGGGTTTCAGATCCTCAGTGCATGAAAATGCTTGTGTTAACTCTTGCAACTAACAACAGAACCATTTGAGACATTTTAAAGTTAGCAGAAGTAGCTCCAGAAAGAAAATAAATCTAGTGGATTGTCAGGCAGCTGTAAACTCTGAATGGATCACCTGGAAACAGCTGGTAGTGAGGGGCAGGATTATGCAAAGTTTGAGCGAGACAACTTTCAGTTTCTCAGTGTGAATGTAGCAGTTCAGTAAAAGTCTTACTGTCTTGTAAAGCTGGGAGACTCTCTAGTTGTGGGCAAGCTTGAGGAACGGCAGAAGTAAAGTCGATGTGTTTTAATAGCTTTAACTTTACACATCCAAGTTTATATCAGCCATGAAACGCTAAAGATGGATTCTCACCATATGGAACCTTTAAATTTAATTCACGCCTGACTGCATGACACTGGTGACAATAAAAAAATATGTCAGAAGACGGATGACAAAATAATAGTAAACACTTAACAAATCTGCAGCTCAGCCAAACTTCTATAGATGAGAAAACAAAGGCCAATGGTAACATCTATGTCATTCATCATAGTTTACACATCAACCTCCTGGTGCAATCTTGATCTACTTTGTGTAGCTGTGATTATCTCCCCAAAATAGATAATAAGGGTAATAAATAGGGTAATCAAAATAGATAATTAGGTCCACTGAGAAGAAGAATTTGTCTTTAGGCAGAATGATCTCATGGTTAAATGACTGCAACATGTAGTATGTTGTTTACGAGAATTGACATAAAAACTAACTCTATAATGCTCATCTATCAAGACAGAGACATCGTGATAACCAGTTTCCTCCAGACAATGTGCTAAGCTAACTTCTACCTGCAGCTTCATATGTAACAGATGTGTAAGTGGCGTCAATTTTCTGATGTTAGAACTGAAGTTTGGACCAATTGTGGCTGCAGCTCAACCAGCAGGATCTCAAACTGGTCGGTGCCAAAACGTTGGCAATTCAAACATGGACTGAGAAACATGACAATATGTCCAACTATCTGATACTGAGCTCATCTGTTTTCCACACCTTGGGCATTTAGGGCTCATTAAATCACCACGACTGCTCTTGTCAAATGCCAGCTTGCTCAAAATTTCTATTGCCTCATTATTATCCTCCACCTCTGCAGATACAAATATGTCATCGGAAAAGTCGGTGCCAGTGCAAGGCGAGGCCAAGGGCGGCTTTTTTTGATAATCAAAACACAAAGCTGGCAGGGGTATGTTACCTTTGACACGTTTATTGTTTTGGAAGTCAGTTCTCTCCATGTTAACTTTCCAGTGCAGTGACCCTTATTGTTGAGTTCAAAGATATGATTTCATCATAATCAGCTCAGGCAGTACCACATTTAAACGGCTTTGATGATGACTTTATCGCTCCAAAACATTTTTTAAAAAATAGTCTCATAATGGTCAGTTGCAAAATAGAGGCAAGTTCAGATATAAGTGTATAATCTACTGTAACTGAAGTAATTTTGTGACTCATGGCATCAGCACTGATTTACATTTACACATTTACTCTTGGGAGATGTGGAATATTAAACAAATAGTTCAGCATTTTGGGGAATATGAGTGTCATTAGCTTTCTTGCCAGGAGTTACATGAGAAGATTCACATTGATCTGCTAAGAAAAGCTAAGCTAATCACCTCCAACCTGCAGCATCATTTTTAATTCACAGATATGGAAGTTGTATTTATCTTCTTAGATAACTCTCTGCAAGATTAAGCATGTTTCGACATACTTTCATCAGGTTTTGGTTTCAGGTATCAAAAACATGCAACATTAATGCCTTTTGTTAGTCCAAGGAGCATACTTGACACCAAGTCAAACCTAATACTGGCTTGTCTTCATGTTAAAGTCCAGGTTTTGCAGAATAACTTCGAGCTATTGTGGATGCAGTCAAGTAATGGAGTGATTTTCTTGCTCTCTTTCAAATAAAGCGGAGACGACATGATCAGCAGGTGCTCCTCTGCTTTGCCTCTTTCACATTCTAACACTGTCGAGTGTTGACAATGTAATACATCAAACTAAAGAAAAAAAGCCTTGAGGCTGTATTGGTGTGATGGTGGAAGTGACAAGATAAAATACAAACCAGGAAATTCAGTTTGAGGGCTTATCAGATGCCAAGACACTGCACAGCGGTTTATATGCTTTTGAGGCCAGACTTTATTGTTCCGGAAACTCATCCAGGCAGCAATATTTAAGTTTTCCCCCTTGTACAGACAGTAGAATTAAAAGTGCAAGTACTCCAACAGAACCGCTAGCTGGACGGCCAAGCAGGTTCATGAACCTCCCTCTGGACCTTTTCAGCATCAGAATTTTGCAAAACTAACAATCTCAGTGCTGTTTCAGTGCTGGAGAATAGCCTGGCTGCTCCTCATTATCACTCTGCTATAAGGGAAAAGAACATTCTGGCTTGTTTGCATTTATTTGAAGCAATCGCATCCTTCATAGGTGGTACTGAGCCCAGGATGTAGCAACAGTATCCCTGCAAAATAAGATCAGGAGGAACCGTTTTGATGGAACATTTTGATTGTCATTATAATGGATAATTCACTGTAAGATCAAAAAAAAAAGCACTATTACATCTGCACTGCCTGTAGACACCACAGTAATATTATCACACTTGAGCTTGTTTTATGGCACTTATCCAGATTGTTTTCTCCTGACTAAATCCTTGCTCGTGTTGCATCTACTCTCAGATGTATGTTGCTTTGGATAAAAGTGTCTGGTAATTAAACTGTAGAATTCTAGACGCTGGCTGACCTTTATGTGCAATTCAAATCTTCATCAAAATGTGCCATTTTCAGTCTTTCGGTTGTTAGATCGGAGGTTGTCGTTGTTTTCTCTAGCAAAGTGGATTTTTTAACCAACAGATCAAAGCTGTGTGAAATGCACAGTGGACATGTTGGACTGATCTCCTCATCCTACATGTAGGAAGTTCGACTAACAATCTAACTTTCTCACCCATTTCAAACAGGTGTGCAGAGGAGAAAGCAGCAGTTTGACACCTCTTTTGAACCCTTTTTTTCATTCTCTACACAATTACTTGCGTCACTTTTTATGTGTAAGACTAAGTAACGAATAGCTTCCAGGAAAGTTTGCCTGAACTTGTACGTCTTTATCCCTATTTGACAGCCATTTTTTTCTCCCTTTCTTTGAGTGTAACCTTTAAGTACATTGCTTTACTGTAAAAGTTAGGCAGCATTCCACCTGGAATATATGTGTACACTAATATTTGATTGGTCAAATTGGTACTAGAATGTGTTTGACACTTGGTAATTTGATGGGATGTTACCTCAAATATCGTGCATGCAGTGAGAAAGACTGAAGTCGCCATAATAGGTTAAACTGTAAACACACTGTAAAATAAGGCCTGGCGAGCAGTTGCATAACATAAAGCAGACATGCACGTGGAGCATAGAAACTGCTTGGGTTGATTATGTCTCTCTCCCTCTCTCAGCTCATTTATAGACTGGAGAAAATCTGACAAGTTGACTTATTCCTCTTTTCCATGTGTTAGATGAAGGTGGAATATGTGTGTTACTCTGTTGGAATTTATCCCCATATGTCTCTGGGTTATTGCATAGAGCCTCTCAGCTGCTGTGATCCTTCAAAGTCAATCAGGCTTGGCTGCGGACACATTTGTTGCGAGTAATTATGAGCTTTTATTTTCACGTTAAAGCGCCACACAGGTAGAATGGGACAGTCCAAATAGTGCTGCCACTAGAAAGGGATGCTTAACTGTCTTACTCATGGCACATTGTGTTGAGCTGACATGACTAACACAGCTCCACACAATATAAAACAAATGTGAAGAATTGTTTGCAGCATAAGCCAAGCTGGCCAACACTTGCGGTGGTGAATTTTATATTTCGCTCGTCTTTTGCCTATGAGACTTGCTTCTATTTCCATGTGTCTTTTATTCTCGCTCCCACCTTGTCTGACTTTTTGAGGTTGTAAACGTTACACCCTTCTGCCAGAGGCTGAGGAAGCAGATGGACGCAGAGCATAACAACAACACATACAAAGATTCAGGATAGTTTTGAGCGAGAGCCTAATCAATCTGGTCCTTGTGCTCGCAACACACGAGCACTTATCATTTAACTGCCATCGGAAAGCACTTCAGGGACGAGATATATTTATATAAGGAGGGACACTGACAGATGTGGGATAAACAGAAACACAAGTACTTCCGTGTGTGCAGGCATACGGTGTCCATTCGACCGTACGGAGATCACACACAAACAATAGAGATCCACTCGGGGATCTGAAGTGATGCTTGACCCACAAGTCAGATTTGTCTGATGTATGAACCATTGAAAATATGCCTCGCCCCCCTCCCCTTTTGGCAAGGGCATTACGCCACTAAATCACGATTTAAAAAATAAAAAAAAGAAGAAAAACATCACATCTTGAAAAGCCATCTCATTGCAAAGAGAAGTCATACATGGAAAATTTAGAATGCTGTTTCCTGAAGAGGCTTCCAGGGCAATATTTTACTTTATGTCTTATTAATCACTCTGCATTAAAAAACATCCTCAGCGGCAGAGCCAGGAGATGTTGGGAAAGAGCTAGACGGGCTCTTCTCAGCCTGATTGGCCACAGCGCCGAATGGAAAAGCCACATCACAACGGGAGCTGATCGCGCTGGCTGGCTGAGGCGAGGCGACGGCCAGCAAACGGAAGCACATGGGAGGGGCAGAGGGAGGGAGCAAAACGTAAGATGTTTATGGACGTTGTGGGTGCAGCTTTACAATGAAAAAGCTCCTACGGTGTGTATGTTCAAATGTATGTACTGACGCAAGGGAAGGCAACCTCGACAATGTGAGTGTTTAAAGCTGCACAAACCAATGTTTTTATACTGACAATGAATAAAATGAATATGTGCAACGGGTCACTTGTGGCGATGAATCGGAAAAAAATTATCAGAAAATCCTGCCATTTGCTTCAGCTCTGCAGAGTGACACACAGTAAAAAAAAAAATGCATTTTTTAAAAACAGTTTAAGCGTTTTTTTTTTAACAAATTATTATTATTTTACAGAATCACCTTTGTACAATTTTAAAACTCTAAAAACAGATTTTAGAAACAGGCCAAAAGTATAAAGAATAATAAACTTTAAAAATTAATAAATAAATCATTATTTTTACAAATAGTGATTGGTACTTTACAGTGTTTGACTACGAGTTATAGTGTTGTTCTTTGTTTGCATCAGCAAAAAATATGGTTTTTACTGATACTTCTTGTTATTTGAGAGAGAAATTTTGCATAACAGGGATATAAAAATAGATTTAAAAATAGTAATTAAACAAATAAATACAATTGTTATTGAAGAGATTTCCCTGTGTTGTGAAATTAGACATAATCAGTAGTAAAATGGCATCAAAGTATTATTTTTGCAAATGAACTGTAAAAAACTAAAGCATGAAAATGCATATATTAAAATAAAAAAAATCTGTAATTTTTCAGTTAGCGATTGGTACTTTATAGCATTTCAACATAAAATCCTATTTTTGTAACAAGCAAATATACATTTTTGCTTTCTGATAGTTGCTATTATTTGAGAGAAAAAAGGACAATAGAGATAGAAAATATGAAAAAAAATCCACTGTTGTTTTACATATTTTCCCTGCTTTGTTAAATTATGAATAGTAAAACCGTAATAAAATCCCAGGAAAATCCAAAAGTTAATTGTTCTTTGACAATGAGGGACACTAACATTACACTGCTTTACTTTAAAACTGTTAAAAAATAGAATTAATATAGATAATTATTTTATGTGCTATTATTTCCACAATTTTTTTATAGCTTTTCAATCTTAACGTTTTTTCACACATTTTTCTGGCACCCTTGCAGCCAGATATTCACCGCTTCTTTACTAAATCACCAGCGTCTTGCAGCTGTTTTCCGCTGAAAAAGCTCTGATAAGCCCTTTGTATGCTACTTGCCAAGCATCAAATAACAGTCCAGACAGACATAGTGGAGCATTTAGAAGACATCAGACTTAACTGGACTTAAATAACTAACATTAATGAGGTGTCCAGAGACATGTCTCTACATAAATAGTTCCCCTTGTCTGCTGGTTCCGTGAAATGCAAGTTGTTTGTTCACACCTTCACCACGACTTTATGGGGTGATAATATGGCAATGCTGTGTTTACACACTCACTTGTTTAGGAACCACTGAGAGGCCAAGAAAAGCCCATTAATGCAGATTTGAAGGTGACCAATAAAATCAGCAGCTTTGGTTTAAACAGGAGCTTCTTTATTACAAACAAGAGACTTAACATATTGCAGTGACATAAGTTCCTCTTTGAGTAATTGTAATAAAAATGAAGGTGACATTTATGCTTTTGTATTTAGGTTAAAGTCAGTTTTGCATTTGATGCTTGCCTACTAACCCACATTATTAGATCATTACCATTCTGGATATACACAAGCACTTCTTCCATCAGTGGGGACATTTCTTCCTGTTTATAAGAAGCCTCACTGTGTCCAAACCCACTGTCAATCTGAAAGTAATTACTTGTGTGTGTGTGTGCTTGTATTTGAGCGTGCCCGGCGGATGTGTGCAATGTGTTAATTCAGTCATCAGCAGTTTGTGTTTGTGTGTGTGGATCCTAACCCCTGCAGAGCTCTGAGGCCCTTCATGGTGCCCTGGTTGGTAAAACCAGCCCGATCTCACGAGGATTCGTGAAACTGTCACGTAAGTTTTAGTTTCGGTTTCGTGCGCACCAACACGATTTCGTCATGTTTTTCGTGCCGCTCACCACGAAATGCGCACCAATGTATTTTAAACGGCGGACTTTTCGTGCCACCCAGAACGTATTTCAAACGAATGTGTGTATTATATTTTTAATGTAAAACCATGGCGAATCCAACGCTATATTTTGCATGACATCGTCCCTAACCATAACCCTAACCATAACCATAACCCGGTGGTACACTTACCTTTTTTTTTTTTTTTTTTTTTTTTTTTTTTTTTCCCCAATTTGCATAGGAATTTCAAGAATGTCCGGCGGCCGGCGGCCGCAAACGCGATCACACAAGCAGTATACGCCGATGGACAGCTTAGATCGTCATGAATCCGCTGGTATAAACCACTTTCAGCTGTGATTACCACAGCGGGTTTCGTTGTGAGCAACACGAAAAACATTTCGTGGTGAGCGGCACGAAAAACATGACGAAATCGTGTTGGTGCGCACGAAAAAGAAACAAAAAATTTACGTAACAGTTTCACGAATCCCCGTGAGACCGTGTTGGTAAAACACTGCGGCAGATGTGTGAGGATGAGATCACTCACGTGCTGCCTTAAAGACTTAGGCTGATGCTGAATCACCTCACATGGAAGGAGAGCGGCAACAGGAGGGAGGGCCGAGAGGAATAGTGAGGGAAACAGACAGTGCACACTAAATGCAACACAATGAATTACTTGTTTAATCTGTTCTCCCTTAATGATACATTCCAGTTTGCAGGAAACAAACTGTGGAGGAAATTTATCTCCCAGGTGCTGAATGAACAACATTAATGGTATGTTTGTTTTGAACTGACACAGCATCAGCGAAGAAGACGTTCAATCCAGAGTCCTGAAGGGAAATGTGAAAGAAACAGGGCCAGACAAGAGAGGAACTGAGTCGAGAGTCAAAAAAAATGAAGCAAAGGGCAGTGAGAAAGTGGGTGAGTGTGAAATTAGCTGGGACAGCAAGAAGAATGCTTTGAGGGCCTATTTTTCTACGCCTTTCTACCCCACTACTGGTCCCTCTGCCAATATTGCATCTGTTTCTGAATACAGCAGTGACTATGGAAAATCCCCTGGCAGGGAGAATCTCCAACACACACACAGACACAAATATATGCATGAAAACATGGACATCAAACCTGCGGCCTCTCTGCAATACTTCTTATATTACACACTCTAATCTTGACCTTTATCTCCTCCAGTGTTACCCCTTTCATATAATTTGATTTTATCCAGACCTCATCTCCCCACCAGATCTTCTCCGGCCTCGCATGGATTTCTCTTTAACTCTCCACAAGCATACAACACTTCACAGGTTGTTTAATTTGACTGACAAATCAAAAGCTGGTTCTCGTTACCAAGCTGCAGTCTATTTAGCCACCTTTTCAAACAGGAATCAGACATGAAGAGAGTCACAATGAGGAAAAGAAATAAAGAAAAGAGGTAAAACGCCCCCTAAGGCCCTTTTTAGACTAAAAACTCCTGTTGATGCCTATATGGGGAAAAGATCTCATTTCTTTTCAAAATCTCCAGACAGGAGGTGAAAAATCTACCAGTGCGACATTTGAAGCAGCTTTGACCTCAAGCTTTTTTTTTCTCTTCTCTTTTCAAAATACCTTCTGTTGTGACGCAGTCATTTTTTCCTTGCTGCTTTCTGCTCCTAGTTTTCCATGTGGAGATGTGTTTAGACAGACAATGAAAAATAACAGAGCAGAATGATGAATGGATGCTGATGGACAATTGCAAAAATACAGACAAGCATCTCTTCTATCCAGCATGACCTCATTATGTATGACACATCAAGTCAGCTGAGAGCACTTTTACAGACTTAAATAGTTTGCTATGATGATTTAATCTGGTTGTACATCAGAGTTTAAGATTTGATTGCTAAGTGTTTTCCCTTATGATTCTCTGTTGATGTTTCATCTTGAAAATTGCACCTTAGCTGGCAAAAACCTTTTTAGTAACTTCTGACATCATTTTTCGGGCAATTTTACAACGATTCACGTCTTATAGGGTTATGCTTAGGATGAATTTAGCTTGTATGGCATGTTCACTTCCATACAAATCAAAACATTAAAGGTAAAGAGTTAGAAAAACGGCAGGTGAAAAGAAGGTCAGGGGTCAAACGGGGACATTCAGACCTTTGAAAGGATCAATGGCTGAAAACTGAAACTGATGGAAGTAACTGAAAGTAAAAGGAGAATTTGAGAAATCCTGCTTCCTCACTCCTGTGCATCTGGCCAAATGCTACAAAGTGTATTTCCATCCACCACTGTGCATAAAAAAGCCTGAATGGAAACACCAGAAGGATAAGATGAAAATAGCATAATGTCAAAAAAAAGAGAGATAGAATGGCTTCATGGCTGAGGCTGAAGCAGTGTAATAATAAAGAGAAAATACAACCAAGTGTGGAGGAAACAGGCTAAGTGAACAAATAATGACATATCAAGCAACGGGACTCAAATATTACTTAAGCTCCTGCTGCAATTATGTGAAAGACTAATTAAATTTCTTGACTGTTTAGGATTTGACTTGTGGTTTTAGGTGCTTTAGCAAAGGGTAACTAGACTTCTCTTCGTTTGGTTCTTGAAGACATTTGCCCTTTTATCCAAAAGGCTTCTGGTCTAACTGACCGATGGGGAGTCCCAGGTAATGATTCTTACTCCAAACCCAATGGATAATAACTGGCTGATGATAAAGACTCACAACGATAAATGGTGTTGCAGAGCAGAGATAGATATTACAGTTAAACTTCTTTCACTCAATTCACAAATCGTTTGTCTATCCTCTATTGCTGTCCTCAAAGGAGTGTTTCTTATCTTTTAAATGCAGGTAAACTGCTAGTTTTGACCAAAGGGGCTGACTCTCCTGTGCTGAACAGTTGTCTGGTCTCCCCTATATGTAGGTCTGTGCAATCCTCACTGCATTGGGTTGGATTTACATTACTGCGCTTGTGTTTTTGGGTGTTTTATCCTTGGATTGAACCAGTTTGAGTGTTTCTGGGTCTGATGGGCAACGTATGTTATTAGTGAGCCATTACTCATGTGTTTTGGGGTAAAAATAAATTCCCCAAACAGTCAGTTAGACCTAAGCAAAACAAAAGGAAGGAAGTGCTGTGTTCTGTGCATTGATGACACAAAGACACTTAGGTTTCTAAAAAGAAGGCCGACTGATGGTGTCAAACCTTCCACGTCGCCTACCCCCAACCATCTGAGCAGTTGGGAGATCCGTCCCTATATCCCCGCCTAGCTGACTGGCAACAGCACACAGCCGAACTCAATCACACAGGTGCTGCAAACTGAGCCTGATCTGAGAGCCAGGCTGTGAACTGTCCAAGTCCATAACAACGGCTAATGTGACAGTTTCACTCTCAGTCATGTTTTATGGTCCATGTTCAACTCATGTCTGTAATATCACCACATATACCATATTCTCTGTCACTTATTGGTTACACCTGTAATCAATCTCCAACTAGAATTCCTCTCTATGAACTTTCTCTCCATCTCCACTGCTTTGTCAGAATGTTTTATGTGTTTGTCTGGGGCCTTGTTTTTCTGTCTGTTTTCCTGGTTACTTGGTTGGCTATTTTTGCCTGTCTTGGAGGTCGATCACTGCCTTGGTCTTTGGGTTTCGTTTGTCTGCCAGCCTTCCTGTAACCATTTGGTTTTTGCATTAAATCACCTTGAGACTCTTCCTTCCGAAGTGGTTCTATCTGGATTTGGGTCGTCCTTCGTGCTCTTCTGAAAAATACCACAACAGAAACTTAACCACTGTCGATGTGTCTGGACAGAGCGGGTTTTCAGACCTAAACAGAAGGTTTTACGTCTGACATCAACAATCTGAAAGAACTGATCGAACTTCTTGAATCCCTGACAATGTAAATAACAAACAGTGTTTCTATACGGAAACACTGCTATCTTGTCTTGTCAGTCTAGTAAGGTTTATCAGTGTCAATATATTCAACTCACAGACTGAAATGCAAATTAACCTAACGAGCGCACATGCAGAATAAGGACAGAGGTCTGTGTTGCTACATTTTCAGACTGGAGACGTGCTTAAACACAGCAAGCTTCACTCCTTATTGTGATTTCTCCAGCATGCAGATGTGTCAAATGGCTTGATTTCAGGGCAGTGTGTTATACAGAGATTCTCCCTAATTCCACCTCCGGGGATAAAGAAATGTCTGCTCCTACTGCTAACACAGCCAGCTTTCCACAGTGCATTGGTAAAGGTTAAGAGGGAAAAACTGCAGACACAGCTCAACATGTTGGCATATACGGAACTGCTAATAGGATTTATGTCTTGTTCCACCTCACGCACAGGCATAAACACGCAGGTTTTATCATGATGCCACTGGTTGGGTTCAAAGCTACATTTTTTACCTTAAGAGATCTTTTCTGTGCTTATTTTCAGGTGTTGAATTCACCGCTGTACTAGAATGGAATGAACTGTTTTGGTACAGGACAATAACGACACGTGGATATTTTCCACATAAAAATGGGGGGGGTACGTTGAAATTCATAGAAGACCTAAAATTTAAATTGTGTTTTTTAATTCTCTGCATATATGAAGATACCTTCACATACTTATACTATCAATATATTAATAATATTATTATTGTAAGACTTGAATTGAAGCTACACTGATCAGTTAGTTCAGTTAGCTGATATTACTCAGAAAAAGGAATATCTCTAGGGGGTGGCTGGATGTAACAAAATAACCAGAGAAGTTATTGATTCAGGTGAAGGGATTTATTGCTTAGTGGCGAATGGAACACAAAAGTGACAATAAAGAACACAAGACTGGTCAGTGCTGCAAAATCAAAGAACAGAATATAACAAAATGAAGACTAACAGAGTTTTCAAACTATCTAAAACCAAACAACTAAACTCCCTAGCCAAACTTAAATACAGAAACAACACCCACCATAAGTCACAAAAACTAATACAAAGAGTGCCAAGACAAACTAAACAAAAAAATGGTGCCTCACACACACACACACTGACCACACAGGTCACGAATACTCAAAACACAGAGTGGCTTCTTCACTAAGTTGGCGACTGCTACCTGGAGGCCCAGGCTCCACACCAAAGCAGCAGCTGCCAACAGAAGCCTGAAGTGTCTGCGGTACCCACCCAACCACACGTACCCGCAGACCAAAAGACATCACAATACAAAACAATATAACAATGAGAGGCACCAGGGCAGACTGGTCACAGATACCAGCCGCCCAGACTAAGAGCATGGTTGCAGGTATATAGTGTGCAGGTGTGGTGATGGCTAGTCCAACTGGTTAAAGGTGGAGGGGAGCTGGGGGGTGGCACCATCAGGAAGGTTGGGAGGCAAGGAGAACAGGGCTGCAGTGCAGGTCGTCAACTCTTGAGTCATTAGTTGGAATGACTGGCAGCTGGCGTTCCAGAGAAACTCTGAAAAGACTGAAAACATCCACAGCTGAACCCACACATGCAATCTCCCCCATGCAAAAGCCTTAACAGGACACCACCCAAACAACAGGATGGCACACAACTACTTGTAGCCGTAACACTGCTGAGAAAGAATAAGAAATGTCAGAATAAAGCTATTCTAAGTGTCTATTAACTTCACCTGAGAGCTCGACAGTTTTAGTTTTCAACTTTCCTAGCTGGAGATGCATCTCTCTCACAGCTGTTCTAAAAACACACATTGAAGGGGTCCTTATCAAAACTGTGTATAAAAACCAATCAGCCACATTATGCCCAGGTGAAATGAATTACATTGATCATCTTGTCATAATGCAATGTTCTGCTGAAACCTTGAGTCCTGACATTCATGTGGATGTTTGACATGTACCACCCACCTAAACACTGCAGGTTAAGCAACACCAACATCCACTGTGGCAACAGCAGTCCTTGATTCCAGTTACCTTAGCAAGGACAATGCACCCCGACACACTGCAAAAGCTGCTCACGACTGGCCTGTTGAACACAACAGAGATAGGTCTGTTCACCCAGGTTTCACACTTTCCAAATCCAAATCTTATTCAGCATTTATGGGATGTGCCAGGTCAAGCCTGATCTAGGTACGTCCTACCCTGCAACCCACAGGACATCCCCAGAGATCTCATGGATCTCCCCCCACTGGATCAGAAGAGTTTGAGCAGCATAAAGGGGACCAACAACTTACTAGGCAAGTGGTCATAATGTTCTGCCTGATCAGTGTATGTAAAGAAGAACAGTGTGTAATAGTTGATGTGTAATTGCATGTATAATCCTGTACCATCCTGGGTTATACCCGAATACAAAATATGTACAGAACTGATATTTAGAGCATAAACCCCTCCTCAAAAACAAGTAACTTGGCAATGCATTATCAACACAAAGAATACAGCCATCACAGGATGTTGTGTGAGCATAGTTTATTGCAGGTTTTTGTACCCTTAAATATAGTTTGCTCATTTTAATAGTTAATATTTTTGTGAATTTTGAGTCATTTTGTATGTAAAAGCCTCTCCTTACATCGGGGAGGGGTTCTTTGTAATCTGTGGCACAAAATGTCTGATCCAATGACTAAGGCCACCAACAGAGTTGATATCAAGCCAGTGTCTCAAAGTGAAAACGATATTTTACCTTTCATTGCCCGCACTGCATGTATTTACGTTTGCATTCATCTTTCTTGTCCTGCCTTGTCTACACATTGTCAAATCTGTCTATTTAGTCTTTGAACCTTCTCAACATGCTGCTTTCTTTTCCAGCTGCTTCACTCTTTGCTGACCTGGTACCGAAAAATTCCACAAACATCAGATAATTTCTAAGATGTCAACATATGCATCTTAGTGATATCTGCACTTCTGGAGCCAAAACGATGTCAGGACTGGTTTTCACAGAGTCACACAGAAAGAGATGTAGTGTAAACACACACAGTGTAGAGCCAAAACTGTGACACATGAAAAAATAAACTCTGTTCTATCGAGGATCTGGGTAGTTAATACAGATAGATACAAGAGTTTCTCTTTTCTTTCCAAACATGTATGTCCATCTTTCATATTGTCCAAGCTTCCACTTAACCAATATCTATACTTTAAGTTCGTATCTATACAGGAAATCAGCTGGAAATCTTTGCCCCACATGGCAAATGAATAGCAATTTTGCTTAAACCAAAAAAGTTGCTACTGTCTGTCACTTTCCTCAACACTTGGAAAGGATGTTTTATGCGTCTAGGGACGTGTTTTAGTTATGAGATGCCACCTGGAGACACTGATATAGTCCTAAATGTGGTCACTTTACACTAAGAACAGCTTCATCCCAGGAGGAAGTCAAGTCTGCTGCACATGAATGCCCCTTATTGTATTCTAATACTCTCGTCTTTGGGTATTCTCCAGTTTCTAAGTTTTTCTCTGCCTCTTTTTCGTCTCTTCCCGTCTGACATCCTGACTATCCAGCCAAAAAGGATCTGCCGAGTGCTGACTCTCAGCAAAAGAGGACACAACGGAGCCAAATTCTGACAGAAAAAAAAAACTTACTCACTGTCTTGATTAAATCCAAAGGGGATTATTGAATCAAAATCCAACAGACTTAATTACCAAGACGAATAATGCAGAAACGGAGAGAGCAGCTTCAGACGCGATGGATATGGGAAGAGAAAATACATAACAAAGTCTCCAAACAGCTTTAAACAGGGCGTCTGGGTTATAAAGATTCTCACTTTTAAGTTTCACAGAAGGCTCCCGCAGCATCACTCATTCATAAGCCTGTAAAATCATCCATAAACTGATGCAACTGTTGTTCTTTTTATGAATACAAGGCTCTTACGTCAACTTGTACTTGTGTTTGAGATACATTTGGCAGCGAGGCAAGAGAAAAGTCTGTGATGTCTGTATGGATTTATTAAAGTTGGATTAATCTAACAAACTCAAATGACCTCAGGCCCGCAGTGGTTTATCGCGCTCTGCTGCTGAAAGGATGTCCACAAGCCTTCAGACTCACTGGTGCAAGTGACTGTTACATAACTGCAAAAGAAGTAACCAGACACAGTCACACCCTCTTGCTAAAACAATCTTTTCCTCTCGTTCCTTTACAGCACACTCTCTCGGAGAGAGATTTTTTAGGTGCGGAAATGTTAATGCATAGATGTAGCACTAACAGAGACAATATTGCAGAGACTTGATGAAATGTGCTGTATACACCTCCACTTTACTTATGCTCTTGATGATGTATTTCTGTCCGCCTGGTTGTTTTTAGCAGACATGAGGAATCAACCATCCTCAGCCTGAGGTATCAAACCTTCCCACAAACCCACTGTTGCTTCAGACTTACTGAAATGTCTGGTTCCTGCCTCTCAGAAGCACTCAGACTCAGGCTCGGATCCAAACGGGTGCCCCGAATTGAGCTCTGTCACCCTCTCTGCCAGGAACAACGGCCGACGAATCCTGGAAAGTTTTACCTCCCCAAAGTTCACTTTCCCTGTCCAAATGGGACAATGGCAGCTTGTGTAGGACGCAGGCATGAGCAGTTTACGTCAAGGAACAATAGCCTGGTGGAGCCTAGAAATGTGATGACGAAGCCGAAAAGGTCAGAAGTCATGAAGAAACTGATGATACTGATCTCCATTCAGAAAAGAGGTTACTTGTGAGATAAATGACAAACGCTGATCTCTCCTGCAGGTGTGGATGTTGTAGAATTCAAAGAAGTCTTCACCTTCCATCCATCCAACCATATGTGCATGTCAGCACTCACACGTTTGACACACTTCCTTCCAACAAAAGGCTTCAGAAGTAGAGAGAACAGTGAAATCTGAAGTACATTCTTCATTTTAAAGGTTTCTTTTCTCTCTCTCTCTCTGCCACATTCATGCACATTGACAGTGTTTTGGAAGAAAGAGTGAAATCTGTGTGTGGTAAAGAGTCCATTATTTGAATCAATAAAGAACGCAGTATGGGATGTGAATGGACTTCCAACACTTAGGCCCCGACAATGAATCAGCAGCCCAAACAAGCCCACATGCAAGTCTCATTGCATGCTTGTGCGCACCCACTGAGAAAACCACACCAACTGTTTGGAGCTTGTATTTCTTACAAAGTGTGTGTTTGTGTCTGAAGAGAAGAAGCTAAACAAAACTCTGACAGTTTGAAAGTTCTTTCTAAAACCGATCAACATTTGCACATCTAAGATATCTGCTTACGTCCTTGTGGTACCACAGGGAATTCCTTCAACAATGGATGAAAATGAGACTGGAAACAAAGTTAAATATGTGTGTTTGTACATTTCACTTTCAGATTTTTTACAGTAAACCGCGATTTAGTTGCAGTTTTTAAAGGAATAGCACTAAATGGGTTAAATCCAGTGGCTGAAATATTTGCCCAATATTTTCCTCTGTTCCTTTCCAGAGGCTAAAGAAACTCTATCCTGAGTGAGTTCCATCGATTTTATGAGTTGTAGACGAGGGAACTACTTTTTGGCACACTTCTACAGAGCAAAAGTAGGCCACATTGAGACAAGCCATCACCTTATAAATTAAGAGACTTCTGTTTTAAACACTGGCAAAGTCTCACAAATCTACTCAGGTTTGCATACTCTGATGAAAATGTTTTCATTCTTCACACATTTATACCAGTAAGTAATAATTCACTCATATTTTCACAAAAATTAATTGGAAAATTGATTAAATGGCACTCTTTGTGATAGATGCATTCAATTCTAATTCATCTTTTTGGTTCAACACAAAGGGCGTAGATACCGGTCTCCAGACCCGAGTCTGGTCACCATGTGCTTGAACTCACAGCGTCCGTCTCACCTCAGTATCATGACAACCACCGCCAGGAAAAGGAAGAGATCTCTGGAATGTGACTTCCCCACTTGCAAGGTGGTCGATGCTAATCACTGACAGGGAGAGAGGAAACTCTTGGATGACAGGAGATGAACCAGCTGGAAGCCATTTGTATGGATACAGTAAACATGTCCTTATGAAGTAAATTATATTACGTTGAAGGTAAAGTCCTTTACTAAACACAAAGCAAACTCAGAAGTCACAGATGGCAATGCAATTTAAATTCTACTTTAAGATGTGAGGACAAAGAGGTTAATAACTGCAACTTTTGGCACTGCCGTATGTACTATTTGTCGTGCACTTTTTAATTAAATGCACTGGATTGTTGACTTTCTTGTTAAAAAAAAAACAGCCACAAGATCAGGAGTAAAGCCTTGGTAAACACTGCCCTCTTTTGGTCATACAGTAAAAAATAAAGTGCAGCACCAGGAGATCACACAGTACAAAGTCCACTATGTGACCATAAACCATTTACAGATTTTTCAGCTTACCGGGTTTCATGACATTTTGGTGGCAGTGGTGGACAGATGTATTTAACGTCCACCAGACACCGGTGTTTGCACATCTTGTCATTGTTGGTTGAGTTGGTTTCACCAGCTAGATGGCAGTTTCTCAGAGAAACTTTTTTTCTACAGAGATTTACTTCTTTTGATTGGACTACAGCTATTTTGGCCAAGCTTTAAAAAAAAAAGAAAGAAAATCTCTTAAAAAAAAAAAACAGCAGGAAATGAATGCTGATAGTCATGTGGTGCCATATGAAACAGAGGATGAAAATCTTTGCCAAAAAGATCTTAAAGTGGACAAGCCTCTCAGGTTCTAATTAATGTAGATCCCTCACCAAATTTGGTTTTAAAAAAAAGTACATACTAAACTTCAATTAGCATTTAAAAGCATTCTGAGATTCCATGACCCATGTGAAAGTGATCTATATTATCCTCAAGTGAGGCCAAAGACATTTGAACTACCCAGGAAAAAAAGCAATTATGAACAGCTCTCTGTTTTCACCTTTCCATCACCCTTCTCTTCTAACAATAGCTTGAAAAATCTTCTTAATGTTTTGGAGTAACCCTTAAACATAGAAGGTGAAGAGTAAAGAATCAAGCTTGCACAATTGAAGTCTTATTTTATTATAATGCATCAAAAACACAGATTGCCATAAAATTGTCTGATTTTAGTCTAATTTGATCTGATCCAGCTCACTGAATATTCACTCTGGTTATCTGACAGTTTAGTATGGCACCCATTTTGCGGGTGTGAAAAACAAAAGCCAGCTTTGATGCTAAAAGTGGCCATTTTTTGTGCGCTTTGAACAAAGTCTGGTGGTAGGGAGCAGACCTGAGATAAAAAGCACTTGCAAATAACTTGCATGTTTGATTCAAACTCAATGTCCCTCATCAAGGCTGTATAATCTGCACAAACAGAGACTGTGTTTCAAGGACAAGTTTGAACTGTCTCAAGCTAATTTTTAAAAAGCATGTTAACTCTCAAGACACTCAATCCAGGTTAAACTGAAAATTATCTGCAACTACTGTTTGATCCAGGTCAGGAGGAAAGGGATTGTAGTGGATATTTGGGCATTAGCTTCTACTTTTTGGCAGTCTGGAGACGCTCGGTCACATTTTCCCAGTTGATTATATTCCAGATAGCCTTAACATAGTCAGGCCGCACATTCTTGTACTGAAGGTAGTAGGCGTGCTCCCACACATCGATACCAAGGAGAGGAATGAGACCTGAGAGTCAAAGACAGGAAAAACAATACTCTGATGGCTCCGTTTCGTAAGTGGCATTTGTCAAAACCCTATGTTGGGGGTATACATCAAGTACTGTAGCAAGAAGGCCAAGACTCATCTCTTCTTCAAATTAATTTTCAACTGACCTGTTGTCCCTTGCAGAGGATCCTGGTTAGCACAAGCAGCAATGCGAAGTCTTCCACTCTCCTTCTCATAACCCAGCCATCCCCAGCCTGAGCCCTGCACTGCCACTGCAGCAGCAGACATCTTCTCTTGCATCTTCTGGAAGGAGCCAAAGTCCCGCTTGATGGCCTCCATTAGCTCCCCTACGAGATGTGAAACAGATGGGCGCTACTTCAGTGAAGTGGTACACATAAACAGCAATCAATTTTCAGTAAAACTAGCTTGCATTTTTAAAAACCATTTTCTACAGTACTTGAAAGAGAGGTCTACTGTCAGGTTCTTACAAATTGAAAGCGGTTTTATGATTTACAAGAAAGGAAACATATTTAGGCAATCAGCGTGATACTCTGAATTTCCCCTGAGTTAGCTTTCTACCACTAGGGGGCAGAAACCCCTAAATAAACCACCACCAACTCTCTTGGTAGCCTTGTAACACCTGTTAGGAAACCAGTAGCTCCTACTTGCACATCTATCAGAATCATTTTTCACATATCCTGATAAATTTGAGTTCAACATCCACTTAAAACCTCAGGTGCACCAAGTGAATCCAGTGTGGAGGAAAAATTAAAGTATTGCTGCCTCACCTTGTGGTTCTCCTCCACCATTCGGAGAGAGGTTAGTCCAGAAGATAGAGTGGTTAATGTGACCTCCTCCATTGAACTTCAGTGCAGGCTGGAGAGCAATCTGTGCTGTCACATCTCCTAAAATACATGTCGAATACATCCAGGGGAATCAGCATTTTGCAAACTTTGAGACAGACCATACTTACAAAGAGAAGTTTAGGATGATACATTTTAAACACATCCTAGCTAGACATTGAGGCTATGACCTGATTTAGGTCATGTTACTTTGTTTGTACCCTTTGCGAGTGCCTCCTTATATTTCTCCTCTGTAACGTTTAGGTTGTTGACATATGTGGCGTGATGCTTGCTGTGGTGCAGCTGCATTATCTCTGCATTGATGTGGGGCTCCAGCGCGCCATAGTCGTAGGGCAGGTCAGGAAGAGTGTGCTTCTGCCTCGATGCAGCTACCTGGTTTATAGTTTGGCTGAGGCTGGCTGCACACCTGAAAGGCACAGAAACATTGCCTCATCAAACACAGCCGTTGGTAGGGCTGATCAAATTGGGGCAAACACTTCACTCCTATTTTTTGGACAGGTGTTGCTATTTGATTTGTGACATAACTTTCAAAATTCAAGCTTTTGGAATGTGTTAATATGCAAAGCCATCAACATGGGTCAACCCTGGGTCAGACAGGACGTGTGACTACTGAACAATGAAACTGGGTTCATGTCATACAATAGCCTACATTCAAGAACAACGTAGAATACGTTGCTCAATGGGAAAACATAGACAACCCCAGAAAGAAACTTTGAATCTGTTTAAATTTAGTAAAACCGAATTACAACATCTGCATCTTGTATATCCTGAATTGCAGCCTTTGACAATTACATTAATTTGACCAGCAATTTCAATCTGAAATTGATTAACTATTCAGTCCATATGCTAGCAGTTTCCAAAAGGGTTAGACAGACAAAAATAATTAAGCTTAGCTACCAGACATGGTTATAATAGAGAAGTGATTTAGTTGCACAACATTAGCCCAGAATATCCTGGCACAGGTCGGCTTTTTAATGTCGGTCACATCAGTTTGATCAGCTGGCTTGAAGTGACCTAAATGTCTAGAGTTGGATCTGATTACTATTGCAGCATGTACTTAGATATTAGTTCATTAAGCAGCTAAACACGAGTATGTTAAAAAAATGTGTGCAAATATTATAAAATTCAGTTTACAACTTCACAAAAGAGGCCTGTGAATACACGACCACTCGGTAACTGAACAAAACTGTTTATTTAGTGCGCCACAGGCTAACTTAGCTGAGCAGCTAAACTAAGTAAGCATCCTGGCTAGCTAACAGTTAGCTCTCTATAGCCAACTGTCTCAAGTTCAAGAACAAGTCCTGCTGGCAGGAGTCAGCTGTCCTCGTTCTTTATGCACCTTGGGCAAAACACCAGCACTAAACGGCATGTTGACTTGTGTTTTACCTGCGTATTTGCCCCGCTCTGCACAGCATGTTCGTGATGTCGTTGAATGAGTGAACAGACGTGGCTAGACAACGCTGGTAACTGCCCTTGAAATGTACAATTTCAAGTTGACAGCGGGGTGGACTGTACCATTATCGTCATGTGGGGGCGTTCACAGGAGTGTGCAAGAATTAGATAAACCTCAACTGCGAAAACTGAAACCATTACTCAATACAGAGATACTGGTAGAATTGATACATTGATGCTTGTTACGGATGCATCGTGACATACTAAAATAAATGTTTACATTATTATTATACGTTTGACTTTACCCCTTTTATATCATTTTTCAACTCAGCCCTCTGGTTGTGGCCTTGGTGCATTAGATCATATGAGCGTGTAGACTCTGGGTGAGTCCTGCATAGTCGCTGTTGCATATTTTGAGCTAAATAATGTACTTCGTCACTTCTTGTCGATTTATTTTATTACAGTTCTATTTTAACACGTACCAAGTTATTGAAAAAACATGAAATGTAATAGAAGGATAAAAAAATGTAAATAATTGGTGCAACTAAGCTGCATAATTACCATAAATATAAAACAAAAATGAAAGAGTCACGTGAACCTTTCCTCTACCACAACGGATCAGAAGCGATGCCAGAGATCGTCTATATTAAGGAAGATGTTCACACGAGTTCTCGGTGCATGTGATTAAATTCCAATTTTCAGTTTGCATGCCACAATAAAGACTGAACACTCAAAAAAACAACAACAGGGATTTCCATCATTCAGGACAGGGAAAAATAGGAGAGAAAATGAAAAGTGAAAAATAGCATTGCATGATGCATTTAAGTAGCTTTTACTTGTTTGATTTGCAACACGGACAAAAAACTTTTATCTGTCTTTATTTTTGTGTGTTTATGGTGATGCACTAAAACACCAAGTCAAATTCCTTGTATGTGAAAACCTGCTTGAATATAATACAGATTCTGACTCTGAAGGGCTGAACATGATGTTTTCAAACTGTGTGTTTTATCAGGTCAGCATTGCAAAACCAAAAGCTATTCAAATTATTGCAAAACAAACAAACAACCTTAAAAACAAAAACAACAACAACTAAATAAAGGCGTTGGAACCAGACACTTTTGACAAAAACAAAAAAACAACTTTTGTATTTCTACTGTAAACATTTACATCAGTTGACTGACTGTCATTAATGTTAAGGATTATTTACCTTTTTGTTCAACTAATGGATCAATCAACTAACTGTTTCTGGTATAAATCACAGAGCTTTAAAGAGCACTAGGTTGTGTTTCATTCACACTTTCATGGTTCAAGATTCAAAGGATGATTATCATGTGCACAGTAAAGAAACGCATTTCTTGGTCCGATAAAATTCTTTCTTTGCAAACCACAATGAATGCCAAACAATATAAATCTAAGTACAACATAGACTTAAAAAAGATAAATAAAGTAAAATAGAAAATAAATAGTAAACAAAATAGATAAATAAAGTCAACAAACTATACAAAATGAGGAATAGTGCAAATGTACAATAGACAGCAAACTCTTCTGAAATCCTAAACAAATCCG
The DNA here is from genome assembly GCF_021347895.1 of Acanthochromis polyacanthus. Taxonomy (NCBI): domain Eukaryota; kingdom Metazoa; phylum Chordata; class Actinopteri; family Pomacentridae; genus Acanthochromis; species Acanthochromis polyacanthus. The sequence goes on from NC_067128.1 coordinate 7,957,856, forward strand.
TGGATCCAGACTATAGGCCGCATCACTGCCAAAATATACTCAGGTAGTCCTTGAGTCATTTCTAACCTTCCCTGAAAATGTCATCCAAATTTGTTATTCCATTTTTGAGTAATGTTGTGCACAGACAAACTAACAGACAAATTCATGGTTATTTTACTATTTTTGTTGTTTATGGAAGATTGAATTTCCCTCGGGATTAATAAAGTATCTATCTATCTATCTATCTATCTATCTATCTATCTATCTATCTATCTATCTATCTATCTATCTATCGTCGCAGCTGTATTTTACAATCCAGAATATCTTCTCGGAGCGAGCCCTCTGTCTCCTCCTATCTCTGGCGGCGCTCTGCAGCAAGTTGAGAGCAACGCAGCAGCAGCTCGTCCAAAGCCATTCTGTTCTACCGTCGGCGAGGAAGATGATGGTGACCACGCTGAAGCGAGACTACTTCATATAATATCAACGCGAAATCCAACGTGGTCGCACTTTTCCGTCTCCTTACGAATCCGCGACGCCGAGAGGTTCCAGAAACATCGAAGGAAGCGGGTCTGGTAAGTGTTTTCACGTCCCGAGGCCCGATATCTGCAGCCAAGAGCCCGCTAGTTTCAGGAAAAGGAGCGCAAGGGAGGGAGTCATTTCCTTCACCGCCATTTTGCGATAACAAGGAGCCGAAAACAGAGCCAAGAATTGCATGCTGCCGGGCGGAACATAAAGGAAATACTTGAGCTAAACGCCACCGTTTCTTACCGTGTGGTTAGTTTGCCAGCGGATGCTAAATGTTATTAGCAGTTAACATTGGTTAGCTTATTTTGTGTTGCTCGCTGAGCATTGCTGCTGCTGGCAGCCACACCAGCTAACATTAGAATCCACTATTTACTGCTACTGTTAACGTTGGTTTTGGTCGACCCAGCGAGTTAACTTGGTCGCCACAAACCCTTTAATCGTCCTTTAATCGTCGGGTAGCAGCAGCGCTTTTAGCATTTTAGCCCAGTTGTCGTACATGTCATATTTTACTGCGTGCTCACAGCCAGTGCGTTACAGCTTAAAAGATGATGCAGCCGATTCAGCGCACGACTCCATACACACTCTGATGATTGTCTGTCTTATATTTTCTCCTAGAATTCAAAATGACCAACGAGGAGCCTCTACCCAAGAAGGTGAGTGTCTCTATTCAGTCAATTCATTGATTTATTGTGAGCCCCTTAATGTTGATAAATGTGAATAGATTGCTTTTTCTAATTCTGATTCTTTCTTCACCTCTACAGGTTCGCCTCAGTGAATCTGACATGAAGACCCTGACCAGAGAAGAGCTGTGTACGAGGTAGAGAAAAAAAGCTTGTCTTGTTTGTGTTTGATTATACTGTAGGAGCATTTGATGCGTTCAGGTCGAGCTGTTAACTCACACTCTGCACCTCCTAGGTGGAAGCAGCATGAAGCGTACATGCAGGTCCTGGAGGCAAAATATGCAGAGCTTTGTTGTAAGTACATCTGATGCATTATATCATCCCTACATCGGGGTGCTTTTGAATGGGAGTTTTCTTCTCTATCTTCTCTTTCTGATGCATTTGCTGTTCTACCTGTTTTCCATCGCATAGCCAACGATGTACCAGGGCTGAAGGAGTCGGAGGAGAAGCTCAAGCAGCAGCAGCAGGAGTCTGCACGCCGGGAGAACATCTTGGTCATGCGACTTGCCACCAAGGAGCAGGAGATGCAAGAGTGCACAGTAAGTATCTATGCCTCTTCTTTTCTTTTTATGCATTTGTTTTTATTGTGGCTCGATGAAAGAACCTGAGATAGTCCGACTAAATAAAGATTGCACGCTCTTATCGGAATTGTTGATGCCCAGGGCACCTCTTTGAGCATGATAGTTACAAATGCTCAGTCATCAGTAATGCTCTACAAGTGAGTAATGATCGATTGCACTGTGTAGTTATTGGTTATCTCTTAGAAATCCAGCCGCTCTGTGGCTGCAGCTAACCATTTCTTTCTTCATTCATTCAGTAGTTCATTTATTATTATTACATGTGCTTGTTTATGTACAAAAAAAACAAGTTTTGTGAAGAATCAGCCTAATGTTTTGTACTTTTGCTTTAACAGCCATGTAACAGAATTGGTGTCATCTGGTTTTCTCTCAGTAAACTGTTGATATTATGTCAGTACAGCTATGTACCTCCCGGTCACTCGGGATAATGGAAAGTAGGCTAAAGGTAAATTGTGTGAAGGAGGGCATCCGTTGCTCTTATCAGATTGACAGCTCAGTGGATGAACCGGTGACTTAATGGGAGCACATGCCATTCTTAAAGAGCGACTGAGATGAACTCGACATACGCAGCCAGGTGAAGGTTTGAAAGGTTTTGAACCTCTAAACAGCAAAACGTAGGACTCCATTATTTGTGTGTTTTCAGCTGTGTTTCCCAAATGCCAAGCTGGTTGTTTCTGAGGCATGTTAGTTGGACCTTTTGCCTTTTATGTAAATGTATTCAAATATATTCTCTGGGAGATCACACCTTTGACTGTGGCTGCTGACTTTTGTTTGTTTTTGAGCTAGTGTGGTCAAACAGCAGGGGAGCATGTGTAATAGTTGTTAGAACACAAGTACAATGTGATCTTTATGGAAAATTACAATAAATGATTAGGATTAAATTACCTATGTAAGTATTTTTGGTTGAAAGTATCGGAATTTAAATCTAGGTGCTGCTTAATTATATATTTTAAAAAGGCATCATGCAGAAATTGCTTGAAATGTCCCTGCTTGGAGATTCAGATTCTAAATTGAGATCAAATGGGACATGATGACTTCAGATTTTAGGGACTTTGGAGGAAGTACATGTGACAACCGAAGTCAAAATTAAGGATTCGTTCTGGTACTTTCAACAGTGACAGAGAAACTTCTTCGTCCTTCTCTATCACTGACACTTGTTTGTTGTATCCTGCAGACCCAGATCCAGTACCTCAAGCAAGTCCAGCAGCCGAGTGCGGCCCAACTGCGGTCGTCCATGGTGGATCCGGCCATCAACTTGTTTTTCCTCAAAATGAAGGCTGAACTGGAACAGACTAAAGACAAACTGGAGCAGGCCCAAAATGAACTGAGTGCCTGGAAATTTACACCTGATAGGTAAAGACAATCAAAATAACTCCCCCCTCAAAAAAAAAAAGTCAAGACTTCCTCACGCCCCCCACCCTCACTCTCACTGCAGGCATGCAGGAACAATGGTGGGGGGGAAGGCTGACAAATGCTGTACTCACCACGAGACTCAGACTTTACAGAAAGCCAGTCACTGCAAAACAAAACTGTTTTTGTACTCTCGCACTGTGCCAGCTACATATCACATAACCTAAAGAGAAAAGACAGTATGGTCAGGTGACACTTGTGTTTCAGCTCTCTCCCCTCGTATCCCCTCACCGTCCAAGGGCCTGAAGGAGTCCGGACTGTTCCTGAAGAGGTGGTCACTCACATGCCGACATGGATATGCCCTCCCCACCCCCTCAGCTCAAAGCAGACAGTTCACATATTAAGTAGGGGGGTTATGGTGGAGGTTGAGTCAGGCAGGGAGCATCCCTAGCCTAAAACAGCAATTGAACATTTTAAAGACAGCTCCCATACTCGCTTTATAAAGACATTTAACTGTGGATTACACCACACAGATACCTGCTAGTCTGCCTGAGAAATGTAAAAGACTTTTGGGACAGTCTAGATACATTCCAGTAACATGAGGAAAGTTTCTAGGATTTAAAAGTAAGACTTTGGGGAGGGAGGAGCCACTAGAAATGACATTAAGACTGTGAGCGGAGCCAGATCCTCGGTCCACAGAGGGCTGTGGTTCAGGCATGAGGGTCCAGTCGCCCGTGTCTTTGAACACGGGCCTACACACGGTAGAGTGTATTTTACATGTTTTATTTTGTGATTTGTTTATTTTTATTGGTATTTAATTTGATCTTTCTCTTGTTTGAGACAAATACGTACTGCAGTGTGTGTGAACCAGGAAGCACCATTGACCTTTACTGTATACTCTTGGCTAATTACTTGCTCAGGGTTTAATCATGAATTAAGCTTTGCTTAATTTGTTAGATGCTGAAACACACTGCTGTAGGTGCACTGAGTCCTGTTTTCAAGTTGTGAATGTAGATGTCTTTAACAAGTCATGTTATGAGTCGATGAGAATGTATTTATTGTATTTCTGTGTATTTTGTGATTGACCAAACAATCTCTCCCTCAGCCATTTAAGCTAATAGCTGGTTAGACTTTCCTTTTACACCTGTCGGGTCTTTAGCTAATGTTCATACAATGAATCCCTCATGGAAACTGTTCTGTTTTCCTTGTTTTACAAACTAATTTATACTCCGATCTCTTGACGCTAAAGTGAGACAGGGAGGTTTGAAGTGGCAGTGTATATATGAGAAGCTTGAAGCTAATTTCCTCTGAGCACTAGAGAAATTCATGGTTACGATAACTGCTACTGGAAGAGAAATGCAGTAAATGCAGCTAAATAATTGATGTTAATGCATAACTACATTTTATTGATAAGTAAGAGCTTACATTCTGTTTTTAAAGTGCTATCAACACTTTTAACGACTACTTCTACTTCAGTAAGATGCAATTGCAGAATTATTTGCTTTAACAGTTAACATCTCTGGCTAGATGACTTCCATAGGCATTTATAGACCAAATGGATTGAATATGGGTTTAAATAATGTATGTGTTTTTTGTGTGCAAATTCGGCATCCCGAGTAGGGATTTTTAAAAGCATAACCACAGTCACTGCTAATGTAAAAGTAACAGGTGTGCTGGACTGTTGCACTATTTCTTGACGTGTTGTAAAACTGAGAAAGCAGCACTTTGAGCCGTTTTATTTTACTGTTGGAAACATTTTGTCCATGTATTTAAAGTGAAAACCAAACGAAACCTGTGCCTGGTTTTGCAGTGCACATTTTCTATCTGCTACTCTACTGATAGTTAAGGGTTGGTACCTAAATTGTAGGTTTTCCTGCAGCATGTCATTCTAATATCTCTGCTGTTACATTTTACACTTTGCTTGTTTTTCACATTCAGGGATGTAACAAGAGTGTCTGAGATTAGAAATTTTGTAGCGATTGAATTGGTAGAACTTCAAAAGTTAAATTTAGAAATGCTTTTCTTCAATGCACATCCTGGTGAGTTAAGCCAGTGTAACAATGAATGCACTCATTCCATAGAAATGTCACTCAAGGCATGTTTTTAGTTTCAGACACATTTAGGACCATCAATTTTTAATATATATTCATGACTTAACTCTTAATTTTACTTAAAGATGAACCTTCTTTGATACTTGGAGCTTTCACAAAAAGTCTTTAACATGCATTTGTACAAGACAAATTTGTGTCAGTGGGTTCTGGATATTTGTTATGTTATGCTGCAGACTAATAGATTTAATGAAATTGTGTTTTGACAAAAATCATTTAGGGACTACCTGGCTGAAGAGTTTCTGTTGACCCTTGGAAAATTGGGAAGTGGGTCAGACAACTGGAACAAATGATTGGCATCTTTTTACCTGTTGTGTTTGTGTCCTGGTTCACTGTGTGATGTGAGACTTGTTTCCCTTACAGCCAAACGGGGAAGAAACTGATGGCCAAGTGTCGAATGCTGATCCAAGAGAACCAGGAGTTGGGTCGGCAGCTGTCCCAGGGACGCATCGCCCAGCTGGAGGCTGAGCTGGCCCTGCAAAAGAAGTACAGTGAGGAGCTCAAGAGCAGCCAAGACGGTGAGAATACGAGAAGCTTCTCTGTTTTCACCCTGGCCTAGTGGGACTGCATGTCATGTCGACCTTTAACGTGATGTTTGGAGTTAATTTTGTTCTTCGTTTCTACATTGTCACTCCCAGAGTTGAATGACTTTATCATCCAGCTAGACGAGGAGGTAGAGGGGATGCAGAGCACCATCCTCGTCCTGCAGCAGCAGCTAAAAGACACCCGTCAGCTGCTCTCCCAGTCTCAGGGGGCTTTGGGTGGAGCAGGACCCAGCAGAACTTCACCCGCTGCTTCATCTGCTGAACCCTCCGCTCAGCCCGAGCAGACCAGCGCGCCCTCCGAACCAATGGGCAAAGACTACGGGAGGGTCTCCAACGGCCCAAGCAACGGCAACTCATCCCAGAGGAGCGAGACCACTACACCCAGCCTGTACCGGGAGGTGAGCAGCACCGAGGAAGACTTTCCCATGTCCCCGATGGTCTCCAGCCCCGGCGAAGCTGAGACCAAACTGTCCAACCACTCAGAGGAGGCTCCAGGGAGTCAGACTGCTGCAGGGAGAGTTGGAGGACCCGTGGGTTTCGGGAGCCAGCTGAGTGCAGGGTATGAGAGCGTGGACTCTCCGACAGGCAGCGAGACGTCATTGACTCAGCACTCGAATGACACGGACTCCACCACCGACCCCCACGAGGACAAGGCTGCCCTGGTAACCAAGGGCACCAGGACTGCAGGGTCACGGCACGCTCAGAACGGCCTGGACTCCGGGACGAGCGACAGCGCGGTTTTGTAATGTACTTTGACATGTACTGTTTTGTTTTGTTTTTCATTTTTTTATACAATATACAAACAAGGCAACAAATGCATAGTCTGTAAACACAGCACTGCTGTCCAGGACGTTTTATTTTCACCCTCCTCCCCCCCGCCTATTGTGATGCCTCCGTCACACTTGTGTTGCTACATGGGGATATAACAGGAATGGGTTAATGTTAGATTTAAATTGCGTGGATGTATGATTTAAAACTAGTATGTTTCATTCTGATGTTTATTTGAGCACGTCTATGCTGTTCTTGTTTGAGCTCTTGACACTGAAATCAGGCATCTGGTGTTGTAACTCATCTAAAGTCGGTAATATCACTGAATTACAGTAGCTTCGCAATATTCAAGAAGGTCATTTTTAGATGTTGGCCTGTGTTTTTTTTTTTTTTAGTGCAATTTTAATTTTTCATTGACAAAATTCTGTTTGAGAGATTCTGTTGAATTGTGAGTAGTTCATACACGATGTTCATATTATTCTGACTTCAGTCCTTTTCATGTACTGACCAAATACCAATAAAGATTTTTAATACTATAGAGTGAAACCCATTATTACTAGCTGGCAGAGCATCAGTTTGAAAACTCAGGATTAATTTACAACATAAACATGATGCCAATATTTAACAGTTCTACTTATGAAAAAATAAATGCACATAAAACTAGGAACTACTTCTGTGACAACAATGCCATGCATGTGTATAATTTTCCAATTTTGTTACTTGTGTGGCTTACAGTAATGCAAGTAGAAGCCTGAACAGGTAGAAACAGGCTATAGATTAATAGAAAATACAAGAATTAAAAAGTTATGTCACATATTTAAGCTTGACCATGTTTTTTCTTGATCATTCAAATCAAAATGACTTAAATACAGCGTAATTTGATTTAAAATAATCCAAAACGCTCAATACATATAAATAATGCAATGTCAGAGCTTGTAGAGCTTCATGTAACGCATTCTTTAAGGAGTTCACCTCGGTGCAGTTTTTCTGTCGTCCTCCCAGACACATGGGGGCGCTGTGGTTCCCTCGACTTCCACTTTAATACATCCACTCAGACATCCATGCAGTGTGTCAACAGAGCACAGTGCAGTTTGATTTCAGACAGGAGCAGGATACTGAAGGCAGCTCTCCACCTCCAGCCTTTTCTTCCAGCAAAATGAGCACCGAACCAGTAGTAATCGTTTCTGCTGCACGGACGCCAATAGGTAAATGATAATACTGGACATTTATTACAGGAAGTTTCTGTAATATTTACTGTTTCTACACTGCTGTCAAATTAGCTGCACTTGGATTAAAATAGCTCTGTAATCATTCTGTTTTTCATTATACGTATTTATTTATTTATTGTCTCCTTCAAGCAGCATTTCCTGGTTAAGTTGTCGTTTTAATTTAGCAAAGTGGTTTGTGTCCTTCAATTAAATACACGGAGTCTTGCCGAGGTGTGATTGGTTGGTTCCAGTGTCCGGAGTTTTCTCAGGGCGCTGATTGGCTGATGGGTCGTAGTGCGACAGAGCAGCAGTCTGCTACTATTGGCTGACTGCAGGTCGTCCGTCCTATGGTTCTGTGTGATGTGACTGATTTAATTTGTCAGAAAAGCCACTGTTCTCTCAGTGAAGTCAGCACATCCCCAAATGATAGTGACAAATTGATATTACTGATCAATCTGAAAAATACTATCACCTTTCCAAGCAGTTTGTGCAATATCAGTTTCAGTATCGTGTAAAATTAAGTTTTCTTCTTGTGCAATATTCATGTATGTTCAACTTGTCCGTGTGATGTGCAGTATTTCATTTTTCAGGTGTAATGTTTCAATTCCATGTGCAATATTTAATTATCTTGTGCATTATGACATAATCATCACCAGTATTACTTCTCACTTTTCTATTCCAGTCTGATTTTACCTTACCTATTTATTTATTTAAAGTAATGTGTTTTACTTTCATCCTATTTTTCCTGTTGAGCACTGCATTTACTTTATTTCCAGAGCAATAACTGTCCCATAGAATTTCTTTTGCGATTAAAACATTTTTATCTAATCTTAAATTTAGTTTCACCTTATGTTGCCAATTTACAGTATATGTACATTAGTTTATTCTTTACAAACTGAAAATGTTGAAGATTTTGCTCCTGTAGAAGTTTTACCGTTTGGTATAATTGTAATTAATTGTTACATTTGTTTAATCAGTCTAACAGAATCTGCTTTGAACAGTCAAACAATGCTGATTTTCTGTCTTAAATTCAGCATCATTTGAATTTTAGATTACTTATTAAATCAGGCATTTTAGGATATTTCAACTGGCGAGTGGCATTTTTTTCTTTTTTGTCTGTTTTTGACATTTTAAAGACTAACAGATCAGGAGAAGATCTTGTAAAAATAGCAAAATGTTCAATTTGTGCAAAAAACAGTAAAAATAAAAAGCATGCATTGGTTTTCAAAGCTAAAAATCTTCATGTTGCTTATTTTTGTTGTTTTGGAATTGATAATGCAAAATCTAAGGGTACATAACAGTGAAATCAACAATCCTTGTATTTGGAAAATATCAATATTTTAAGCTACAATGTCTTAACTGTGCTTTCTGTGTGATACCTCATGATGCCACATGGTGCAACATACATCTAAGCTGCAATGTCAGAATTGAAGGCTAACTGCAAGAGCAGCGAAACATTTTCAGAGTGCTTTTTTCGCTTAAGAGTTTGATGCACATCAATCTTCCCTCCGTAAATGATCAAATAGGAGTTTCAAATGGTTGACATTTCTCTGATGATACGTTTTATTTTTTACAAAGGGTCCTTGAATGGTGCTCTATCCACGGTCCCACTTCAGGACCTGTGCTCAGTGGTGATCAAGGACGTACTGAAGCGAGCTGGGGTCAAACCAGAGGATGTCTCTGAGGTTATCATGGGACACGTCCTAACGGCAGGTAAAAGCTCGGGACACAGATAAAATAAGGGCAGAGATCAAATATTCATTTGTCACGGTGTTGGTTAATCTCGGCTTGATGTTTTTTATCCACTAAACTATTTTTCCTTTTCTGTCTGTCAGGTCATGGGCAGAACCCGGCTCGTCAGGCCAGTGTTGGTGCAGGTATTCCTTATCCTGTCCCTGCATGGAGCTGCCAGATGGTGTGTGGTTCTGGGCTGAAGGCTGTGTGTCTGGCAGCTCAGTCCATTCAGACCGGAGAGTCCACTGTGGTGGTAGCAGGTGGCATGGAGAGCATGAGCAGGGTGGGTAATGAGATGAGGAAAGTCACAGTAAGATGTGAAACTGGAAACAGATCACATAGTTTCAGAGCCTGACCGATACATCAGTTGGCCAATAATGACCTGTTAGATATATAATGGTATCAGCATATATGTAAAATGTACGCCAATTTTCTTTTACAGAACAGAATACAGAAAGGAAAAGATGCATGGGGTAGCTTAAAAGCAGTGTCATCACATAATTTTTCTAGCAGAGCAACTTTAACTCCATTGTTTGCCATACTGTCAGCACTGTCTGCAGCACATGTAGCAGAGAACGTATCGCAGTTGAGCACATGCTGGTGCAGAGTAAAGCTTTGTGTTTATGCTAAGTTGCTAACTATTTTAAGAAATACACTGCAGGAAAGTTAATAAACAATGATGTTTTTTTCCTTTTTCAATATACCTTCAACACGTCAAATATAGATGCGGGGTAGATGTGTTTGCAAAGCGCTCCTGACACCAACTTTGATAAAAAAAAGTTTCTATCCCTGGGCCATCAGGCTACTAAATCGCTGACTCACCTGCAGTATCTATGAATAGCAACACTTTGCACACATCCCATGCCTGTTTACATATTACAGTATTGCACAAGATGCCAACATTTGCACAGATTTCTTTTTTAATTATTTTTTATTCGTTGTTTCTGTTGTGTGATGAGAACTCGCAAAATATGAATCTCATTAGTCAGGCTAACCACTGTGTTTATGCTGTTGTAAAGCTTTTGAATCTTGAATCTATCAACTGATATATTGATTCAGAACTTCATAATCCCTAAAGTCGGCCCAGTATCCGTGGCTGTGTAGAAAGCATATCTAGTAGAGCACTTGTTGACTCAATGTTCTGTCAGACAGAACTTCATTACATCAGCTAACTGTCGCTGCTTTTATCAAAGTAATCGTTATATCCATAGGTTCATGTCTATGGATATACATACTGTAGTATCTTAGATGGCATGAGGTTTTATTTACCACTTTCTTGTCTTCTCAGGCTCCTCACACAGTGCAAATGAGAGCAGGAGTGAAGATGGGCGATGCCTCCCTGCAGGACTCCATGGTGGCCGACGGACTGACAGACGCCTTCCATGGCTACCACATGGGAATCACAGGTCAGGAGCTATCTGGTAGTTTCCCACAACAGCCAGTGCTGTGTATTATGTTGTGTTTATCACTATTACTTATTGTAATGGATCTTTATCAGCTGAGAATGTGGCAAAGCAGTGGAGCGTCAGTCGAGAGGAGCAGGATCGCTTCGCTGTCCAGTCTCAGAACAAAACGGAGGCGGCACAGAAAGCAGGATACTTTGATCAGGAGATTGTTCCTGTCATGGTGCCATCCAGAAAAGGTAAGCCATCAGGGATTTTAGGTACTTGATTTCTACTTAGGACACGAGGTCTCTTCCATCTTTGATGTCTGAACATTTTTCTTCCTCTCAGGTCCAGTGGAGGTGAAGGTGGATGAGTTTCCTCGACACGGCAGCAACATGGACAGCATGTCCAAGCTCAGACCCTGCTTCATCAAGGACAGCAGCGGCACCGTCACCGCTGGAAACGCTTCAGGTTCCAGAGTAGCTTCTTCACCTTTCCTTTCATTGATGGCGATCCAGCTGATATGTTATAGTTTCTATAGCTGCTTTTGTCTTTTTACAGGTATAAATGACGGAGCAGCAGCTACTGTCCTGATGAGCCAATCGGAGGCTGTGAGGCGTGGCGTTAAACCGATGGTCAGAATTGTATCCTGGGCTCAAGCTGGCCTGGACCCGTCTGTCATGGGAACTGGACCAATACCGGCCATCAGGAAAGCGGTGAGAAGCAAGGAGAGACAAAATGTAATGCACAGAATTTGCTTTTCCGTTTCTTTTTAATTCCTTTTGTCGTCGCTCTTAGGTTGAGAAAGCAGGCTGGCAGCTGGACCAGGTCGACTTATTTGAGATTAATGAAGCCTTTGCTGCTCAGTCTGTTGCTGTGGTCAAAGAGCTGGGCCTGAATGCAGACAAGGTAATTATCTAACAGTCATATTTAGTCACTTTTTTCAATTTTCTGTTAATTTTGGACGTCGGAAGTGAATGTTTTTTGCCTGAAGAAAAGCTACATTATTGCCAGAACTATTTTCCATCTATTGAGAATTTGTCTTGTGTTCAGGTGAATGTGAGCGGCGGGGCCATCTCTCTGGGTCATCCCATCGGCATGTCCGGCTGCAGAGTGCTCGTCACTCTGCTGCATGCACTACAGAGAACTGGAGGTCATAAGGGAGTGGCGTCTCTCTGCATCGGAGGAGGGATGGGTATCGCCATGTGTGTGGAGAAGGTTTGACATGAATATCCAATGCTGCTTAACAGATTGCACTCAACATCGTTTTTTTTTTTTTTTTTTAAATGGATAAGGGACAATGACACTTAATGTTTACACAGCACGGTAAAATGTAAAACAGTTTACCTGATTTCTTCCAGTCAATGTACTTGAGGTAAATGTGAGTCCATGTTGTGGTCTTATCCAGCAGTAGCTCACCATTCTCACTGTGACCTTCATTTAAATTCAACCTTCAGGTTTTAGCTGTTGAAGACTTAAATCATAGATGTCTCGGTATTAATATGATGCAGTCTAGTGTATACAGAGAGCTTCTACATATATTGGTATTAAGATTCTTATAACCTGGATAAATTAGTACCATACTGCAGGTAATAGTTGTTTGCAAGAAGACTGTTAAGAATGAAAGTTTACTTTAAAATCAGCTGCTTTTAGTTACCTACACAGCTGAAAAGGGTAAAACACTAAAACTTATGAGGCCAGCTTTTAGTACCCAGTATGGACAGGCTTTGGAAGACATGCTTTCTTCTATGTAGAGCATCATTTTTAACTTGTGGTGTAATTTACTGAAACTTGTTCTAAGCATTCCAGTATCTCTACTTATGGAATAAATGGACCTTTTCTCTCTGATCAATTGTGCAGAAAACAGCCAAATAGTGCCAAAAGGTTACGTATGCCAGCCTTCTCTAGCCTTGTTCTTCCTGTACATGGGCATGTTTGCAAACTCTTTTTCCTGTTATCTTGCTGTTTGACCTATCAATAAAACAATCCTAAGCCATAAACCCAAAAACTTTGAAAATCTTTAAGGCCCACAGAGTAACCACAGCTAGGCAGGTTGAATTACCAAATCAACGGTCATTTACAGCCATTGGAGCTTTATTAAATGTCCAAAAAAACCAATCACTTACAGTTCCTCTGGAGGCGAGAGGGAGTGGTAGAACAGTAAACGGGCAAAGTGCACAGCCTAAACTAGAGCGACAGCCATGAAGAGCTCCTTATGTATAAATACAGACGTTGAACCTATCGGAGCCTTTTAACCCTCCAGAGATCCTGATGCCACGGCATCCTGGTATGAATGCCCGCCTTCCTTCGGCTCTGGGAACAGTTTGATGAGGTCGTCTATGCGGAGGATGGTGATGGCGGCCTCGGTGGCAAACTTGAGGCTCTTTGTTTTAACCATGGTGGGTTCGTACACGCCGGCCTGACGGTTGTCTCTGGGTTTGCCGTTCACCAAGTCTAGACCGATCCTACAGGACAAAAAGATGATTTAATATGCAGTTTGTCATCAAAATGACAAAGCACAGCCTGCAGCAAAGTAATATTACTTCACTGATGACTAATCTCTGTCATAAAAAAAAAGCCTTGCTGGATATTTTCCCCTAAAAATCTCTCCTTTTAAGCAGTCCTTGGGTACCCCAGATAGCTCAACAGGTTGAGCGGATGACCCATAAACAGGCTACAGTCCCCCAAGCAGCGGTCATAGGTTTGAATCCAACCCATTTCCATTTACTGCATGTCTTTCCTCCACTCTTCTATCCACATTTCCTGTCTCTTTCTTCACTTTTCTATACAAAATAAAGGCAAAAAAACCCCATTCTGCCTTAAGTTCATTTGGGTGACAGCAAAAGGAGGCTCTTTGTAGGGCTGCAGCTGAATTATTTTGTGAGTAATTAACTGTCAGGGCAATAAAATATAGTTTTAGCTCTATTTGATAGACTTTTTGTAGTTGCTGAGATTATACCTAAAAACATGAGTACACAGATGGCACAGACAACTAAACTTGCTACTCAAATGGAAAGACCTAAAAGGCAGCTAATAATTAGATACATTTCCATGACTGGGGCACAAAGACAAGACTCACCACTTGAGATTCTTGCGTTCAGGGTTCACCTGAGCCTCGTTGTGGAACGCCCGAAGCTTGGCCACCAGGTCAGTGGAGTCCTGTGCTGCGTTCACAGCAAGCGTCTTGGGGATGACGAGAAGAGAGCGAGCAAACTCAGCAATGGCCAGCTGCTCCCTGGAGCCCTGAAGAGAGATAAAGCGACGAGTTCAACTTTAACTTACTTTCAAGAAGAAACCACAAACAGCTGCAAGCTTCACATTTTCTCAGTATACAACTCACCATGCTGGTAGCGTAGTTTTCCAGGTAAATTGACAGCGCTGCCTCCACAGCACCTCCTCCTGGGACTACAGACTTGGACTCCAGGACCCTCTTGACCACACAGAGAGCGTCGTGCAGCGAACGCTCCATCTCATCACACATGAAGTCGTTGGCTCCACGCAAAATGATGGAGGCTGATGTGCGTGCTTTGGTGCTGAGGGGATAAAAAGTTGGAAAATACAGCAACAGTACAATTAACAGGGATCAGACTGTATTGACTTTAGATACAGAAACGCATGAAGGACTTTAAATCATGTGTAGAGTATTGTACTATCGGCTTGAATACCAGACGACTAAACAACGACACACCGTTTTTGAGGACAGTGGACATTAGCATTTTCCTGTTCAAAAAGTTTCTCTGAAAAACAAGTCCTCATCATTGAAGCTTTAGTATCTCATGTCCGTCAGACTCACACTTAAAATGATTTTCTCTGACTGTTTCTGAGCTCATCTGTCACAGCCATAAATATCAGCTGTCTGACATATTTTTTTCTCTGGCCTCATTTCTCAAGCCAAGATGAGCAGAGACATTATGAACCTGTTTTCAGTCATTAAATATGTTGCAAGGCTACAGAAATTCATGCAGGTTAAACTGGGAAAACAAAACTATTTTAGAACTGACTGACTCTGAAAGACAGAACACAGACATGAAAACACAAGCCTAACAATCCTTAATGCAGCTCTATGTAGATTAGAGGACCGTGTTACACTGACAAGTCAAACATTACATCTGATGGTATGAACAAGTATATCTCATCCCCTAACATAAGGCACCCATCACCCTTTAAAACCTTACATCCTGAAGAAAAAAAACAGTAAACAGAGCTGCTTCCAGAGCTTATACATCTAACAGAACAAGTATAAAACATGCTGATATATTTTCAGTTCGTACTTCTTGACGAGGATGAGCTCATCGTCACAGACTCGCTCTTGCACAACCTCCTCAGCTTGGCCGAGCATGGTGGCCTCAAATGTCTCCTCCCCTTCCAGGTTGGTCAGAGAAGGGCAGATGGTGGCTGAGAAAGGACAAACAAAGAGACACAGCTGTGATCAAATACACATTCACTCATGCAAGACAAAAAAAAACAACAAAAAAACATGCACATAGATGTGAACACATAATTCAAAAGCACAATCTTCCTTCCTTCTTACCTCCTGTGGCCTTGGCGATGCGTTTGAGGTCCCTCTTGAGAACCCTTCTAACTGCCATGGCTCCAACATCCACAAAATACTTCAGGCACATATCATCTATGCCACCAGTGGTCAGGACAACATTGGCGCCTGCTGCCAAAATCTTCTGGATCCTTTCCTTGGTAATGTCAGATTCCCTGGAACCAAACAAACAACAAATACCTATATTATTTTCCTTACATTTATGTCAAATTTTGTTAAATTTAAGATAAAATTACTCAATCGAAAAAAAAAAATCAGTAATTTATCTGCTCTCGTCAATTCAATCATTCTTTGACATGTCTGCAACTCTACACATGGTTCTACAAAAACAAGAACACAGTATAACAAACTATGCGTGAACG
This sequence comes from Acanthochromis polyacanthus, assembly GCF_021347895.1. Taxonomy (NCBI): domain Eukaryota; kingdom Metazoa; phylum Chordata; class Actinopteri; family Pomacentridae; genus Acanthochromis; species Acanthochromis polyacanthus. Next base: position 7,973,630 of record NC_067128.1, read on the forward strand.
AGTCAAATAAAACACTAATCTTAGAGTTTTGTTAGCGATTTTGCAAGCAAACTACAAATCCTATACAGCATGATTACAAAGACAGGTTATTCAGAGTCAGTGTCCAGCCACCAGCAGTGGTCCTGCAGCTCAGAGAGGAGCTGCTGCCCTGACTTGTGGCTGTTTATGTTTTCTCCCACGCGTATCACTGTGTGAACTACAGTTTCAGCACCACAGCAAAATTAAATGGGATGTAGCTGTGTGAATGTTAATGAGCAAAACCGAGAGAAATCCTCCATTACCCACCGCTGTCTGATCTGGTCGAGCTTCTCTGGGTCGCTGATAATCACTTGGACTCCCATCTTCATTTTTGTCTTCTGCAGGCTGAAGTCCAGACAGGCGATCTTGGCATTAACGACACGCTTCACCATGCCTTATGACCAAAAATAACACACATTCAACGTTGGAAATATCCAAAAGGCAATAAGAATTGTATTAAGCTACACAACAGTAGGACAAAGGTGATAGAAAAGATGCTAGATTGTTGTTGGTATATTTGTGGGATTTATTCTAATGTCTGGCTAAAAGAAGAGTCACAGTTCAGAAAATGCTGTGACTGAATTCTTTTCATAGCCAGTATACTGTCTCCCACGCGTATCACTGCATACACCATCAGGCAGGACATAGCAGCAAATTTAAATGGGAGTTTAATCAGCAGCAGTTGTGTAGACAGCTTTACATAATGTTGCTGTGTAAATCCTGACATTAACTTCCATTTCAAATTTGAGTGTGTCCGGCTTTGTGACAAACGTACCTTGTGAACCAACTGTGCAGTTCAGTGCGTATCCATTAACCAAGAAACTCTCCTTCTGGCTGCGTCCGTGGGCTTTCAGCACGTTGACAGAGTTGATGGGATATTTGGCGACTCCTTTGCCGTCCACAAACTTCACAGCCAAGGTAGCGTCCACCACCATGTTCGCAAAGAAGTCTGCGTCACTGAAAGCTGTTGTCAAGGCAAATCAATCAAAGAAAGAAACAACTTTCTCTACACGCATAAAATCTAAACACTGCCAATTGTAAGTTGTGCTAATTTCCTGCCAGTTCATACACATATCAGGGATACACTCCAATGATTTTGGAAGACATGGATGTCTTGGCTGCATTGATTAGACATTCTCTGCCCAGGTCATCTGTCCCGATGGTGAGATTCTCATTAATGTAGCGCACTGCTTCTCTAGAAGATAAAGAAAAAAACAAGTTTGGCATCAGAAAACTGAAACAAACCCGAAGTTCTTGTTCTTTATGAATTATGTATTTGCATCATCTTACTTGCAAGCCAAACGATATCCACTGATGACTGACGTGGGATGAATCTTCTGCTTCACCAATTCATCTGCACTCTTTAGTAACTCTGCAGCAAGAATTACCTGAAAGATGCAACACCAAATCCAACATAAGAAAAAATAAAAGGGACTGGTTTGATTTTCCAACTAAGACCCAGCTCACATTACGCGAGTTTCAGTCTAATTTACCAATTTGTAAAATCTTAAAATTTCTTAACTCTTTGCAGACTTATCAGGACTGCCCTGATTAATATGATATGTGTTTGATATTTACAAGTTAAAATCCTGATGGGTACAATTTTCATGGAAGCTCATGGAGTAGTGGATGCCGTTGCCCTTCGGGCTAACGTTAGCGACAGATATCCCCATGCGATCAATTAAGAGAGAGAACTGCTCCCTGATCTTGCATCCCGTCACTGTTTTCAAACTTTGTAGAGTGTGCATGTCTGGGAACAAAGAGAGGAATATCTGAAATTTATCCAAATGTGCAATTAGATTTTTCTCGGGGTTTAAAAACTCCAGCAGTGTGAACCCAGTCTTAAAGTATTTTGTTCAACCAACAACAAAACTACAAGTTATGGATTTTACACTGTACCATCCTTTCATTAGGAGTGGCAGAAATGAGACTGCTCAACCCCTTCAGACAGTGAGGGACAGTTGCTCTTTCCTGTTAGCATAGCCACACATCCGTAATGGATGCAGATGCATGGTACTAAAACAGGACAAGCCCAGAGGACCATGAAAAATAAAATTGCCAAGCACCCTTCATTTTCTCTGTGGGCTGAGGAAGAGGTAGTGGCAGTTGTTGATTCTACTCACCACAGACGTTGTCCCATCTCCGACCTCCTTGTCCTGCAGGTCAGCCAGCTCACACAGGACCTTGGCAGCTGGGTGCTCCACTTCCAGCAGCTTCAGGATGGTTGCTCCGTCGTTGGTGATGGTCACGTCCTGTCAAAACCACCATGAAACAAGACCGATGAGCAACCGATACATCCAATGTTTACTATCTTACAACCAGGCTGTCTATTAAAGGTGCATATACTCCTCAATGTGATACAGACCCCAATGTCGTCCACCAACATTTTGTCGAGGCCAACTGGTCCCAGGGAGCTCTTGACGATGTTGGCGATGGATGCTGCGGCCATGACTGCACAGAAAAGAGGGAAGTTAAAGCTTGCGGAGACGAAATAATCTACTCGTTTTAAAGACAGGCTGCACATCATCTGATATGCGAGACTTGACTAGTGAAAACACCTCAGTTATAGATATATTCTGTCATTTTATTGAGCGGGGCGCACAGTCAGCCAGCCACACCTTCAGACCATGACAGTGTTCTTCTATCCCATTAGCATAGCCGTCCATTCATTGTCATGCGAGTGGAAGGTACTGAAATGGGATTGCGTAATTGTAATAAATGCTACTTGCGTAAGATGCCCATTGTGAAAAATTAGATGAAAACGTTAAAAAGTGTCACCGGTGACGATGACGGTAACGTTAGCTAGCATTAGCATGAGCCACACGTGTTAACATGCAGTAAATTAATCCGTTTGTCTGCCCTTCGTTAGAAACGCACAAAGAAGATGTCATGTTTATCTGACGCACACAGTCGAGTAACATAACAACTCACCATTTTGAGTGCGGACGGACTGGCCAGTAGTCCTCTGGCCGAGCACATTTAACGGACCGTCTAGTAGCGACATTTTGGACCACCACACAACGGAGAAGAAAGGAAGCGGCGCGGTGCACTGTGGGGAAACCGGTGCAAAGCAGAAACTTCGAGAAGAAACTTGATTTTAAAAAAACCCTGGCTTTTCAGTATGATGCCTTAAATTGAGTGGAGGATCTCAACTTCAGACATATAATGAAATTCTATGTTAATCAGTTACCTCATCAAATTAGAAAATAACGTTTTGGTAGCTTATTTCCTATTAACTACATCTCCCAGCATGCCTCTAAAGCAGCGCTCAAATCCCTTCTTCTTCGTGGTTCTTCTGATGCGGTTTATGGTTGACTGTTAGTGCGCCCTCTGCTGTTGTGTAAACTCTGCAAAGCAACATTTGCTGAGAAAGTATCTCGAAGAATATGGGTGGTCCGTGTACCTTCCGTTCATTTTATTTCTAATACTGAAAGCAAATTGAAAAACAAATTTAGGGCCAATTTTTCTATTGCCATTTTTGAAACAAAATCGGACAACTATTTAATGACCCGTTTTTTAAACAAAATATTGCATTTCTGACTCAAAGTTTAGTTTTCAGAGAAAGGCCTTAATTTTCTCTTTTTCCAATTTCAATTTTTAATTTTTACGCCTTTCAATCTGTGGCCCGGAAATAAATAATCGCGGGGATTGTGTCAGGAAGGTCACGGTGCTCGTCTGGTCGACTTGGTGTCCGGCAAGAATTTCTCGTGCGCAATGGAGTCAGTCAGGGGGGTCTCCACTGACTTTTATGCACTGCATTGAAGTCAGTGGAGACCCACTTGCTCTCCAGTAGTGCTGCAACCTCCTTGTGTGTTATATGGACAAACTGCACCTGTGCTTTAACTGGCATGAGGGTGAGGAGATGATGACAGAATGTTCATTTTTGGGTGAACTGTTCCTTTAAGTAAAGACAAGATAATATATTGAACTGTAATATTTCATATGTATTGTACATTACCTTTTTTTCATCAAACAGGTCTAATGGAAGAGCCTGTGATTGCCGTATATGCTGCAAAAGCTTTGTTGGCTGCAAAAACTGCGTTGACCAGTGGATGCTGACATCAAACCAGTGCCTCAAATGCAGATCAGACGATTTCTCAATGTTCACAGGCTGACCAGTCTTGACAATGTTCTCTCTATATTGGCCGGTGTAATTAAGATGGATTAACCCTTTAAGTGTGATTGTATCACATTCTATGATTTAAGCTTGATTACATCTGTTACATCTGACTAATTGCCTTGTTCTGAAGTCAGTTAGAATTTTGCACTTGTTCAATAACTGTAGAGGATACAGAATAGTTTTATTTTTATACATTTTTTTGTATTTCATGTTGCACTTAGACCAATATTGCTATTGTAGCAATTTTAGCAAGTGTTCAATTTTATTTGTTAAAGAAAAGTAACACACTATCTATATACAGAACCAACTTGTCTTTATTTGACATATTCATGCATATTGCTGTGTAATGTTTATCAGATACAGCAATGCATCTTGAAAAGGTACGAAGTTGTAGTTTACCACATTATCTAGTAAAACTGAAATATCAGGGTACTGTTCAGCAAAAAGTTGTTCTGCTGATATTTTCTCCTCCTCACTTGAGAAGGGGTTAGTTCCAAAGCAGGAGACTCGAGTTAGCGAAGAGCCAACATCCTGCTGGTACATGTCTGCTGCTTGGGAGGCGTGTTTCAACAACTCCTCTCCCACTTTCTTTGGACATCCTCCTGCTGCTAAACAACTGGCTGTTCCTTTGCCTGTGAAGCAAAGCATAGGTCACAAAATGTCATTTTTGTTAAAATTCACTGTCAACTTTTGAATAAAAGAAGTTCACAAAAAAAGGACTGGATTGTATGATGCAATTTTTAACTCACCTGGGATTCTGTGTGCATCCCATGCATGTACAGCTCTTGTTATGCCGATCTTGAACAGCTCAGCAGTAAGGTTAGATGTGCAGTATCTAGTCACGTCGTCATCCATATTGGGGACTTCCTGATCCTGCAGCTGCATGAGGGCCTCCTTCACTGGGTAATTTACCCTGTTATTTATCTCTACCCACATTCGCTCTACTGTATGGTTCTGTAGACAAGAAAAGGGTATACTCAATTTCGTCTCCAAAATCAACATGGTGAGAGGAAACAGGACTATTTCCTCGTAGCGCCATAACACCCCCTCCCTCCAGCAGCTGCACTGATCCTCAATTTGAACACACGAGGCCAAAACCTCAAACGTTAGTTAGCCATATAAACAAATACCCACCTTTACAATACGATACTGGTGTACATTCACACTCTATCTAGAGAATTGCCACAAAACCACTGATCCATTTGGCTCTGTTTCTATTCCCCGTGTGGTCACCTGTGTTTACCTTTCGCACTGCGGAGTAATACACTACACCCTGAGACATGCACTGCAGCTCTGCAGGTGGAGTGATAGAAGGTTATGGCTGTGCAATGGTTGGAAGAGAAATGGATTGGGGGGTTTGTGACAAAGAAGCATGCTGAAAATTCTCTAGTTGGAGCACATATGTACACCGATATTGCATTGTTTCGGTAGGCTTTCGTTTATATGGCTAACTAAGGTTTGAGGTTTTAGCCCCGTGTGTTTGAATTGAGGATCACTGCAACTAGAGTTTATTTCTTTGTTCAGTACCAGTACATAACAACTGAGGAACATCTCTAAAGCTTAGTCTCATTTTGGGCAACAGAAGGCACATTTTGTACATTAAGGAAATCATTACCTCACATTTGTTGACTGAGTTTGGCGATATGGTTGCCTTTGCAAGTTGTGTCTGCAGTTAGGCAGCACCTCCTGCATGTAGAGGGACAAGTATTTATTTATTTATTTTTTTGTCTGCATTTATTCTCATTGTTTAACTCCATGGAAGGGGTGTCAACACTTTATGAGATTAATGCATATTTTAGTCTTGCAGCCAAATATCTTATTATTTAGTGCATGTGTGTGACCATCTCCAGCCCTCCCTGAAAGCTAAGCTGACACTCTTTATTACATTTCCCTGTTAAGAGCCAGGGAGGGCAGTGCTACACCTCAGTGATGACGTGAGGGGAAACAAAGGGTGGACAGGACGAGAGAGGACGGACAGGGACAGGGACTAGCAAGCGGTGCTATTACATCTAAAGAATATCAGGTGTTGTGTTATTCCCAACTAATAATTACCCATCAATAAGACAAACAAACAAACACATACACCAGAGAACAGAAAATCAAACAAACGATAAATAAATAAATAAATGAATAATTAGCCAGACAGTACTGAACACCATAGTTGTGGGTGTCATGTTAGTATAGAGTAGAATAGGCCAGAAGAAGATACTAGAGAAAAGAAGAGTGGGTTTAGTGTGAGATTAGTGTGAGAGAGTCTCAGCACATTCTGGCGGGTCCCATCACTGCTCAACAGCGGAACTCGACAGGAGCTGGTGGGACCTGAGCAAACATGCACAAGCAAGTGTGAAAGACCCCGAAGCCCAGAACAGCCATCACAGCAATGCAGGGCCAAGCCGACAATGGCTTTAATTGTTATTTTAAATTACATCTTCTAATAAAATCACAGAAATTATATATAAATTCTCGTGTTTACTGTAAAACAAACAAAGGCCACAACTGTAAATACAACTTTCTACACCAAAAATACTTAAAATGGCAGTTTTTCTGTCTTTAAATCCATTTTAAAGATCATTATTTGACAAATACTTGCTATTTTTAAAGAAATATCACATATATTAAAGACCGAAAAATGGTTATTAATTGTTATTTTGCAGATTTTCTGTTATTCTGAAGCCCCCCTAAAATAGGCCTAGTGACGCCACTGTTGTTGTTTATCAGCCCAATACAAAAAGATTCATGTCAGAAATATTCCAGTTAAGACTCTAGAATATCATGATTTCTGTAAATTTACCTCAATAATCTGAATGTTCAGGTTAAGATTGTGCAGTGACATTTATTATGTGAGTTTAGCTGATTAAGGTTTATGACTCTGCACTACAATATTATTTAAATTGACATTATCATACTTAGGGTCAGACTCTACAGTACTGAGATGAAGAAATCAAATGTTCTATAAAATGTAAATACACTGAACTAATTTGGATGCATTTAAGTCAGACTCGACAATATTATGACACAAATCTATCAAAATCAGCAGTGCAATCACTTTTCCTCCAAACATTTACTGGACTGATTTAAATATTGAAATCACTCCTTTCTAATTCTCTGCTGTATGTTTCCAGATACATAAATATAGGTTTAAAAAATGAATAAAATAAAGAATAAATAAAATTAAAAAAAATTAAATGTTTAGAAAAAAGGGAGGCAGGTTTGACCTATCAAGTGTTCTGTTAAGCAGCATCTCATGAATGCTCATCAGTCTGCCTAGGGTGGACTGTATTAAATCTTTGCAGAGAAATAATACAACCAAGCCCTGATGTTGTTTGGGTGGCGACTGACGTCTTGCCCAATGTGGATGGAGCCTCTGTGCAGGAAACGCAACCCTTGATAGATCACACTTGCCTCCAAATTAATTGTGAACATTCCAGCTGTATATATAGTAAACTGACCGGATGTTGGTGTCACTCATGGTGGTCACCAATTTTATGGAGGCATTTCCATGTGTGACACAATCTCCCAGGAAAACCTGACCACCCCACGGTGGTTTGACATTTTTATTTGCTTTAGTTTTCGTGTGAGCAGCTGGATTAGTTTAGTCTGAGGCTGCCCCTTGGAATTGTGGGAAATGGTTGTTACATTTTGAGCCGAGTCTCCAGGTGGCTGGAACGTTAGCAGCATATCTAATCTTCTGTCTATATCTATGGTCAGCTTGTCTGGTAGCATTTCTGGCTGCTGTTGATCTTGTTTTTGGAGTGAGACACAGTAAGAAGATAAATACTTCTAAGCAGTAGCATTGTTTTGTTGTACGTTAAGTCAGCGACTTGTGAAGAGTTGTGTTTTGTCGTGTTTGAGCAGTTGGTTCAGACGCGTTAGCTAGCTAAGCGGCTAAGTTAGCTAGCGGGCTAATTAGCACAGGTGGCTAACTTACCGCTGAACACCTGTTAGTTGCTGCCTCAGGGCTGTTGCTCACCTGTTAGATGAAAATGGAACCTGCTGTTACATGAAGACTTTTGCAAAAAAAAAAAAAAAAAAAAATACAATGTAGTTTCAAGGAATACACAAAAGTAATAAATGCAATACCCATCTCTTTAAGAACAATGGTAAAAGAAGATATCCAAAATTCTGAAGTCTCCCAAAGATTGAGACAATTGTGCATTGAGGGCTTGAGTTTTGTGATCGTGCATGTAATAACAAAGCTATTAGAAGACTGTTGTTAGATGAGTTCTACCCAAATCCAATCAAAAGGTCATATATTTTGAAGCCATTTGAGGTGGAGAAAATTCAAAACATAAGGAAAAATGATATTTCATTTCTGCTACCTCCATAGGTGAAAGTAAGCCGGAACGCACCGGAACGCCGTGCTGGTAAGAAATATACTGGCCTCTTCTACCGGAACGCCTCTGAAAAGCAACTTTCACTCATGCATACAATGTGAGCCCATGGGCGTAACGGACGCGGGGTACGCGTGGGACATGTCCCCCGCACTTTCCACATCCGTCCCCTCTGTCTCCCGCACTTTTTTCAGCCGTTACAACAGCTAAACCTGTTATTAGCGTCTAGTAACGTGTTTTCCCGAGCCGTCTTTGAATGCACCATGAGCGCATGCTAACGCAGGTGTTCCACAGGAGACGTGCTGCTGTGCTGAGCAGTGCTGAACGTGCGTCTGGAGTAATGTTTAGCAAACCAGCCAGAGCTAGCAAGAAGCAAAAAACTTTACAGTTTTTTTCCAAACAAACCGTGTAAGTTGTGTGACCTTGTTGGATGCAAACAATGTTAGACTTGTAGCTAAATGATGACAAGGTAAAACGTGGCGATATATCAATATGTTAAGCTAGTTAACAATAATTTAAATGTTGCTGCCTCTGTTACATTACTGCTAATTAGTTTATTCTTGGAACAAACCCAGTCCTCTTTCATTTCTGGGAAGAAGATGTGCTCACAATTGCTCTCCATGTATTTAAGTCTTTTGGTCCCAAAAGAGGAGAGTCAGGGAGGAGAAAAAAGAATAGGCTATCTATGGTATAAAAGTGGTTAAATTTACAACTATTTTTACTGCTTCTCTTTCAAATTCTAACTCAGAATTTTGATTTTCAGATTTTTTAATGATTATTTCCATAACAAAGAGCAGAGTCAGGCAGGAGATGGACCAGAGGCGGTGGCCAGCAGTAATGTTGACCATGCAGGGTCTGCAGAGGTGAAAAAAATATATATAAGTGGCTGAGAAAAAAATATGTATCTATGGGTTAAAGTGATTTTGAGGTTAAATTCTACTGCAATTTTTACTCTTCCTAATGCTATTTCAGAATTTTTCTTACCACATTTTTTATGTTTATTGCCATAACAGAAAGAGCAGAGTCAGGGAGGAGATGGATCAGAGGCCAGCAGCAGGGACAAGGATGTAGGGTCTTTTACAGGTAAGGAGAGATTATAACTTCCTGAAAATAAGATATCTATTGCAGGGAGAAACCAGGCAGTACTGATCATTTCATGTTCAGTGTTTGGCACCTTTGGCTACTCGTCCAGTCGATGTTCAAAGGACATTGTTGTCAACTCAACTAGAGTTTGGCCACTAAAACTTTAGATTTTATAGTTTAACGTTTTATACTTTATAGTTTAAAGAACTAGCCTAGTTGGTCCCCTGGTATTGTACTGTGGCTGTTAGGGATTATGTGGTTCTTTAGCCACTAAGGACGGTGCAATTAAATCTAAGAGAATGATAAATCGCTCTGAAAAATTTGTCCCTCTCACTTCTGAGATGGTGGTTACGCCCGTGTGTGAGCCCTTTCTTTTTTCAAGCAACATTTTACCGAAATAAGTGTAAAATTGATGAATACATAAAACTCATCTCCAGACTACATCTTCTGTGACGTGTTCAACAAGGTTAATGCGCCTGACGAGCACTAGGCTATCATATGTACGATACAGTACTCGCTTACCGTGATAGGTTGCAGCTTGTAGTAGGCAGTCACTCGCTGTAGTGTAACGTTATTCCAATGTCCACTGTTGTGTGTTTTTTTTGCAGACAACAGGGTAGTCATTTTTGCAAAATAAACTAAACATAAATCCACAAGTAATAAATTGTGAAGTTTCATGCGTCGTGAAATACTCTGTCTCTCTGTCATGCGAGCAGCATCACTCCTTCCGCAGACAAGCACACGTGGAAGTGAGGTAAACTCAGTGCGTTCTTTTCATTGAATGGCTGGTTGCCTAGGTGATGTAAGTACCCCTTCCCCCCCCGTCCCCGCCTCTGGAGACAACCAGGACAGGTCAAAAATGCAAAGAAAAATTGACAATATTTTCAAGAGGAAGAGGGATGACAGGCAGGTTGAGGAAAAGAGAGCGGAAAGTGCAGAGGAAGCACATGGAGCAGGTAGGCTATGCAGTAGACCAGAGAGGGACCATGAAATCTATCATTCTGTCAAAAATGGCTGACAATGTTACTAGACTAGAACACAAAAGTAGGCTGTAAGTTTTTTTTTGTGTAGCTTACATTTACTGTGGGCCTAGGCTGTAAGCCAGCTGTGCAGCTCTCAGCTAACCTGCTGCAGCATGAGATAGCCTACATTTTTTTGTGACACTGAATTAACCCTTGAGTACTGTTCCAATTCCCATCATTTCTTTAGGGCCAGAAACAGCCACTAACAAAAACTGCTGTAAAAATATATAAGATAAATATTTTTTTTCTCTATTTTGCGTAAATGTGTTAATTTACTGCAGTTCTGATCAAACTAAACATTAATTGTATTTTTTTTATTTAAATATTTTAAAGGTTGATGCTAATGCCAATTTTATAAGTGGTGTCACTGATTTTGGGAAAAACACACAAAATGACTGATTTTCAATATAAAAAATTATTGGAGCCTGGAGATTTTTTTACCTGTTATCACAGTGCTGGATATAACAAAGATTTGTAACAAAACTGACTTTGATGCATTGTTAGTTTTTGTGTACCATCAGATTTGATCTTTTTCTCCCTTTCATACAATTAAGGCCAAAAAAGCCACTAACAAACACTGCTGTTAAAATTTTACATAAAACTATTTTTCTACTTTTTTTGTATAAATGTGTTAAGTAGGCCAGAAGTCTAATTTTAGTAGGCTAATAATTCTGACATTGGGGTCCGATGCCTTATGTGAAGACATGGCTGGCCAAGGGAAGGAAAGCAGCCATCTCAACTACAGGCATAGCTTGCCACTATAAAGAAAAGGAAGACAACTACGACAGCCCTCTGTGGAAAATGTGGAAATCTCTGTAATTCCATTTCCCATGTTATCATTTATGAGGCACAGTGCCGTAAATGCAACAATCTGTTATTTTGTGTGCAAATAACAGATAAAGGCCAGGGAAAACATTGGTTAGCACTATCACCTGCTGGTGTCACAGAGTAGTGCTACTGCACTACTAATGTTATTATTGTTCGAATGTTATCTCCCCGACTTCCCCTAAAGAAAATAAATGTTTTGCTATATATTAAATTATGTGTCTAACATCTTACATTATGCACTCAAGGATGTGGACAGGAGTCAGAAAAGAGCAGAATTTATCAACATCTGTCTTGTATGATGCTCGCACGCTTCGCACACAAACTAAATTTTTTTTTGAGTTGCACAGTTCCTGCAAGAATCTTATCTTACTTTCACCCCTGGCTACCTCCCAAGGCCAAAGAAGTCCAGTTCAAACTTTTGAATGAAATCTACCCAACAAATGAGTTTCTAAGACTAAGATTTAATTGTGATGTAAATAACTGTGTTCTGTGATGTGGATGTTGAAAACCTGAACCATGTTTTTTTTGTTCACTGCAATGTGGTACATCCCTTTTGGTGTGACTTAAGGAGCTGGTTACTTTCAAAAAACTTTTTTTTTTGCCCCTGACAGAATATTCTGTTATGTTTGGTGTGTTTAAGGATGACAAGAATCTAGAATTTGTACTGAATGTTTTATTGCTTTTGGGGAAATTTTTTATTCACAAGTGCAGGTATTTTAAATCTAGACCTTGTTTTACTCACTGGAAGAATGAGCTCCTATTTTTTTGTAAATCTTTAAAATTGGTTGATTATAGGAAAGCCCTTCACTTGTTTTCTTTATTAGAACATTTTGATTTAATTTAAAAGTCCCCTTACAAATTTCTTTTTTTTCTTTCTTTCCTTCTCTCTCCTTCTTTTCTTTTTCTATTTGCATTTACTCTGATTGCTCAATCTATGCCAGTAGTTTGTTGCTAATGATAATACCGATGTGCCTTGTTTATTTGTGTATACTTGTTCTGAATTAAGAAAAAAATATTAGAATGAGCTTCTCAACCTGTATTTCTCTGCTGTGTATTTTAGCTTTTAAAAAAGTGATTGTGCTTTAACCCGTTCAGCTGCACTAAAGTTCTGCCCCTTTTCAACCCGTCCGGCCAGCAGGCAGATGGGTACCCCCCCCCACCCACACACACACACACACCCCCACCCACACACACACACACACACACACACACACATAAAGAGCCGGGTTCTGCCCAAGGTTTTTTTCCCTGTTAAAAAGGTGTTTTCCTTGCCACTGTCGCCTTGGGGCTTGCTCTGGGGGTCAGGCATATGGGTTCTGTAAAGCGTCTTGAGACAATTTGACTGCAATTGGCTCTATATCAATTAAATTGAATTGAATTGAAGTTTAACGTTCAGCTGGTTTGAATTAAACCACGCTTAACCAAACATTGCGCAACGTTACCTCTCTGAATCTCCATAATTTCATTAAATTCCTTCTCTCTTCCACTGCTCAAGTTCAATCCAGTATATAAAATGACATTAATAGTAGATAAACTAACAGCCAGCCATTGTATTTAATAATTATTGCATGTATTTGTAGTGAAACATGAGTTGAAACATCCTACTTGTGGATCTAGAACTGCACAAGCCATTCATATTCAGGCCCCTAACGAGTTAAACTCCCCTTTTTATGTGAGGTTGAAACAAATAGTCTGAGTTAATGTTTATAATTTGCTATACCTGTTATCTCTGACTGAGGCTTTAGTTTTTGTTGAGCCGATTTACGCGTCGAAACTTTGTTCGGGAAGATTTCTCAGTAGCTCAGAGGACAGGCTGCTTTTTACACAACCTTGTAAGAGAATGTCTGTCAGTGCTTTCAGCAGAATTTAGAAACGCAACACTTCCTAAACAGATATTTTGAGGCTGTGAGGTTGAACATTTGAGAGTCAATCAGTGTGTTTGTTTGTGGTCTTTCTGTTTTTAGGTGGAAGCTGAATTAGTGAGGATGACTCCTGCTCCTGTCATCTCTAAGCTCCTCACACACCTTTACCTGCACATGAGGAAAATCACTCCTGTAGAATGCAGGTATGTTTGTCATTATTATAAAAAGATGTTGACTGGTGACCTGTCAGAAACCCATCATACAGAGTCAGCCAAAAATAATGTTAACAGTAGCACACATCAGGAAAATAAGAAATTGCATAAATATTTTAATGGCAAATTTATTTTGACATCATGAGATAAATAAAAGTTATTTTCGGCCTCTACAATTACAAGAGGTGCTCAAAGTGGAGGCCACTGGCTTCCAGACATTTCTGTTGTGTTGTAGACATCATCTGCTGATGCTCCATTCATGAAGGTAATGCCATCTGTTGGGAAAACTTGGTACAACAGGACACAGAGTTATGGTGAGTTGATGAAAGTATGGATACAAATGAAATATTTATTTAAATGAAACTTTTCCTGGTGTGTGTGTGCATTATTTTGGCTGAGTGAAATTAATGAGAACAAAACTGTCATTGTTGCTCTGAAAGCTTCTTTAGCGAAAACCGGCTGGTGTTCTGCTTTGAAACAAACTGCTGTTGAGGTCTGTGTTTTGAGGTTTAACCCCACAGTTTCTGAATGAACTGGTAGTTGTTGATTTTTTTTTTCCTGATCAGTGTGGATGTTATAATTGATGGTAACATTTACTGATCATATAATCTGCATGACAATATAACAGTATAACATTACGACCGCCTGACTAATACTGTGTTGGTCCCTTTATGCTGCTAAAACTCCTCTGACCCAGTGGTTCATCAGGACCTCTGAGGATGTCCTGTGGGTCCTGTGGGTTGCAGGGTGGGTTCTACCTAGACCAGGCTGATCCTGGACCATCCCACAGATGCTCAATCAGATGTGGATGTGGGGAGTGTGGAACCCAGGTGAACAGCTGAGCTCTGTCGTGTTCCTCGGACCACTCCTGAGCCGTTTTAGTTTGTCCTGCTGAGGGTGGCAGCTGGCATCAAGGACTGCTGTTGCCATGGAGACTGGGGCGTTGTTTGTCCGACAGTGTTTAGGTGGTGGTACATGTCAAACATCCACATGAACGTCAAGGTTTCCCAGCAGAACGTTGCATCAGAACAAGATGATGGATGTTGTTGTCTTCAGCTGTCAGTGGTCAGAATGTTGTGGCTGATTGGTGGATCTGTCTGCCTTTACTTTGACATCCAGAGTTGTACAAAAGTGCAGTATGTGTGCAATGCAGAAGAGATTTACTTTATTGTATGCAGTTTTAGTGGTCCCATCAGAGAAAATCATATCCATATACAGATTTTTAATGAATTCCAGGGCTGGTTCAGTAAAGATTCTAATAATAACTACGTCAGATAATTCTTTGTCGCAGCTGGAATGTTGCAGACTGATGGATGGTTGAGAAGGTTTGCAGTGTTTTAGCAAAATATGTTAGAATAGAAGATCTTGATTGTCATTGTACATGAAATTCTCTGCAAACCAGCAAAGTGCATCAGTCTGAGGTATCTACAAATAAATAAGTCAAGAAAAATGCTTCTAAAGCCAATAACAAACAGAATATTTTGAGGGAATATTCTAAAAAGGAAAGAAAAGCTCCATTCTCACTCCTCTCAGGATAAACTGTCATTAAAATTGACTTTAAATTTAACTTCAACATGAGATAAAAACATGGTTGGAAATAGAATCTCTGTATTGATTCAGGTGAAAACTGAACTTCACAGCATGTTGGAGCAGAACCAGCAGATGAAAACTGTGATGTGTTGGATTGTCAGAGCGTAATGTTGCAGCTCAAAGCAGCTTTTCTATCTCACTTCATTCTGACATTCAGCTCTGAATCAATAGCAGAGCCAGTTGATGGTGATCCATGCTGTGGAAGTCTCACATCTCCTCATTTAATTACACATTTTATTCACCAACACTTTACTTAATAAAGGTCCCATCTAGTTTTTATGAGGAAAGTGATGTTTTAATTTCTCTGTGAATAACTGCAGTCTAGTGGAGCAGCTGGAGTTGCTATCTGTCCTATTGATCATGAAGTATTGATCAGAATACTTATGGTAAACAGTCATCCCGAAAATTTTACATTACAATCTTTATTTTTGTTGTGAACTTTGGTAAGAAGCAGAAACTTCAGCGTTGCCATGGATACATGAGTGTTACATTCTGTCCATGTTTCATTCTGGGAAATGCATTCCAGCAGATGAGTTTGTTTTTACTGACAGCTACCATTCAGTCTGAGATACTAAGAATAAATAAATGTGCATAATGTGGAAATGAACAGATTTTATTTATTCCTACAGCTGCTGAAGGTAAAGTTCCAGAATGTGGAGGAATTTAGTCTCGCAGTCACAGACAAATATTATGTGAAAGTCGTGTCGTTGTTCTTTATCAGCCCAATACAAAAAGATTCATGTCAGAAATATTCCAGTTAAGACTCTAGAATATCATGATTTCTGTAAATTTACCTCAATAATCTGAATGTTCAGGTTACGATTGTGCAGTGACATTTATTATGTGAGTTTAGCTGATTAAGGTTTATGACTCTGCACTACAATATTATTTAAATTGACATTATCATACTTAGGGTCAGACTCTACAGTACTGAGATGAAGAAATCAAATATTCTATAAAATGTAAATACACTGAACTAATTTGGATGCATTTAAGTGAGACTCTACAATATTATGACACAAATCTATCAAAATCAGCAGTGCAATCATTTTTCCTCCAAACATTTACTGGACTGATTTAAATATTAAAATCACTCCTTTCTAATCCTCTGCTGTATGTTTAAACCTGAGGCCTGAAATAGAAACACACAAGTATCTGTTTGAAGGAACTTCTGCAGAGTCCTGGTTCAGAACATGATGATAGAATTATAGACAAACTTTACCAAAAGCTGCCTGAGAGTTTACAGGGTTTTATGTTAGATTTCTTCAGTAATTTAATGAGAGTTATCAGCAAAAATCAAGTGTTCATTTGATGAACTTCAATTCATAAAACATCCAGAATTGGAGCTCATGTCTTTGGCAGCTGTAAAGTTTCTGCTCCTTCAAAATTCACAACACAATGGACCAATTCTGTCTGAATTCACAGATGGGGGTTGCAGCACCATTTTCAATTTGGCTTTGGAAGATAGTGGTGGGAGATCATGATTAAAAAAAACTTTATGTGCAAAATTACAGGCATGTACTCCCAGTAGTTTTTGAGTTATGGCATTTTCAAATTTTAATAATTCAGGCCAAAATGCCCTCCTCCCAATCCTCGCCTGGAATTTTTAGGTTTTAAAATGCTTATACCTCTGCTTCTGGGTATCACAGAGACTTGATTTTTTTTCTCCAAGCTCCCTACATGTTGGCGATGTCCTAGAAACAACACACACACTCAGGAGAAGTCTCTACAGAGCAGGGGCGCTTGCCCAAAATGTATAAATTATTTGTAAAAAACAGTCGCAAGTAGGGTTAAAGGTGTCAAAAATACCAGAAATCTTACAGATTACTGTCTTAGCACCATTTAGTATTGCTCGAGACCAGACTGGCTTGTAACTTATACAGGGGGAGCCCTCTAAGCCCATTGTTTAGAGAGATATGGACTGCTGAACATTGCCCCAAGTGCCTAATTTTCAAGGACCCTGAAGTCAATGTAGCACAGGTGGTAGAGATCTGCAAATTTGCAGAGAAACTCATCTATCCTCTTACTATAGCCATGCAAAGTCCCAGCTTCAGCCATCACTGCATCATGCTCTGTTTTACCCTCAAACTATATATATATATATATATATATATATATATATGTATATTATTGTTCCATAAGGGTAGCACTTTTGTTTGCTGCTAGAAGATCCCCAGTTTGCGTCCTGGCCTGAGATCTTTCTGGTTTTTTTTCTGGGTAGTCTGGCTTCCTCCCACATTCCAAAACTATCCATTCTCTATACACCGCTTTATCCTCATTAGGGTCGCAGGGGGTGCTGGAGCCTATCCCAGCTGACTCGGGCGAAGGCAGGGGACACCCTGGACAGGTCGCCAGTCTGTCACAGGGCTACATATACAGACAGACAATCACACTCACATTCATACCTACGGGCAATTTAGAGTAATCAGTTAACCTCAACATATTTTTGGACTGTGGGAGGAAGCCGGAGTACCCGGAGAAAACCCACACATGCACAGGGAGAACATGCAAACTCCATGCAGAAAGATCCCTGGCCCACCCCGGGATTTGAACCGGGGATCTTCTTGCTGTAAGGCGAAAGTGATAACCACTATTCCACATGCAGCCTATTCCAAAAACATGCTGAGGTTAATTGGTAATTCTAAATTGTCAGTCGGTGTGGATGTGAGTGTGATTGTTTGTCTCTGTGTGATAGACTGGTGACCTGTCCAAGGTGTCCCCTGCCTTGGCCCTAAATCAGCTGGGATAGACTACAGCCCCCACGACTCTAATAAGGATTAAGCGATGTATAGATAATGGATGGATGGATTTCTTACCATTTTCTGGTGTTTTAAAAAATAATGTGAATTAAATCAAATAATCTTGAAAAGTTTCAGCAGATTGACTCATAATGACAGTTGTCACTAGTTGGAGACTCATATACAACATGAAATTAGCAGATTACTTTTGTTTTTATACAATGATGTATCACAGGACCCATTTTATTCTACATGAAGCCCTTTTAGTAGTACATTTCTTGATTGCATTTTCAGACTGTAGCATCAACAGTACTTTTACTGAAGTGAATGATCAGGATACTAAACTGCTTTTCACAAATATACAGAGGCATAAGTTCACGAATGATTCCTCATCAGCTATTGTTCTGTGTTAAATTCAGTGTGGTGCCATTTTCATTCACAGAAAACCACAAAAACACCAACGAGAGTTTAATCTGATTTTATTACCTCCAATACATTGTTTTGTTGAGCAATGACAACTAGGCAGTTAAAAAAATACAGTACACTTAACTTAAACATCAAAGCATTATGAAGCATACCTATAGCATACAAGAAGAACTTTCCTAAAATGTACATCTTTACAAAGTGTTTACAAATAAAATGTAAAAAAAAAAAAAGACAGAAAAGTGCAAAAAAAGAGTCAATAAAGACTGACAATCCCCACCAGTGAAAACAGAGGACAAAAAAAATTACAATTAAAAACACAAACAGAGAAAAACATACTTCATATTCCTAACTTGTGGTTGATGCACATTTCCTGATATGAACAGTAGGCCATGTTTTGTGCTTCTCAACTTTTGTGTTTCGGTGATGTGTTATTTAAGTAGCAGTGCGTGACAGAAAAATGACCATTTTCTGAAAAATATTCACAGTATTTGATTTAAATTTTGAGAGTCCCTAAATTAAAATAAAAACATCTTTTAATAAATATCTTTCACTTTCATTTACAACCGGTCTGTGGCTTGCGGTAATAGTGACGAGGGGCAGTAACATAGGGATGCATTCAAATAAATAGGTCACATTTAGTGATTTCTTAAAATAAAAAAGTGAACAAGTGTGTGGATAATCGTATGCGTTGCTTTGAGGGAAGACAAAACAAGTGTGTTGCAGGAACCTTAATGGAGTGACTTACAACTATCTGAATGTGGCTTTCTGTCTGAGTGAGGATGTGATATCAGTAGTGTCTCATAATGTAAACAAACAGCTCACTATTTGAGTAAAAAAAAAATACACCAAATACAGTACTGTACTGTAATCTTTTAACTAACTCTCCTGAATGCTCTCTTTTGTGGTCCCACTTGAAAATTAAAATTAGCGTGATCTGAAAACAAAACAAAAAAAAAACACATCATCTACCTGTTGAGATGAATATTTTTCTGTATGTGAAGGATGCCCCCAGACTATTATACATAAAAACACATCTGATTTGCTCACAGATTGGAAATAAATATGAAATCCTATGCTTTCTTATAGATTATCTAAAATATCAGCATCTTCTCTTGACATTTTTAAAGCAGGACACTTCTTGTGACAAATCGGCAGAGTGACATACAATAACTTCAAATAGACTTAGAGGTCTAGTTTTACTTAACCTATTGGATCTTGTAGTTGCATCCTGTTTGTTACCATTATTGCTTAAAAAGCTGCTAAAACTAGCCCGTGTAGCACATCTGAACTGTTAATTTGTAAAGCTGCTTGTTGTCCCAACTGTTTGATAGTATAAGAAGCACGATTTAAAAAACACTAGCTGCAACTGTGGTCCGGGTTAAGATTAACAAGAGCTGAAATGCAGTTAAAATAACCTTAAGAACGAAATTAAAAGAAAAGGATCATGATTGAAAAGGCTCTCCTGACAAGTGGACAGAAAATCTGAGAAACTTTCTCGTATGATGCTTCTGTCTGAGATGAACAGCTAAAAGACATTTTATTATTTCAGTAACAGATATCCTGAACTACTGTCCTCCTGCAGACTCCAATTATCTCCACAAGGCTCACACAAAGTTCCTCTGAATGTTCCATTTCATTCACTGAGTGCCTTAACGAACAAGTGAGAACTCTGTTTTGAGAGCATCTGGCCAACTTTTCATGCCAGATCTCAGGGAAGTGCTAATGCAGGCTTTGATGTGGCTTTTTGACCATTATTAGGAACCTTTTGTGTTTTCCTTTGAAGCCCTGTAACAGAGTATTCACATGTCAATACAAATCAAAGAAACTGCTTCTGCTCTATGTTGATGGTTAATTGTGTGATATTTATTTGTGGTTTGTGATGTAGGAGCAGATGTAGAGCATCCAGGCAAAGCAGCAGTGTCCCCTTAGTTACTATACGCTGTATGTGATATATATTTGGCTTTTTGTCGGCAGGTAACCTCAAGCGAAGCTACTGGAGCTCAGACACTGAAACTTCTCCCTCAGAGACTGAACGATGTTGGGTTGGTTCTGCTGCGGTTCGCTCCACAGGTACTTCTCCAGATGCTCCCGGTCCAGAGACCTCAACGGGTCGCATGATCGGACCGGTGTGGATGGCAGACTCTGAGACTGGACCAGAACCCGGTTCTGACTGGAAAGGGAGCTGCCGTTCCTCTGCACCAACCTGTCCCGCTCCTGCTCGCTCTCATCCTCCGAGCGGATCTCTACGTAGTCGTCGTCATCTTCCCCATTGTCCTTGAAGTTGGCCAGGTAGTTCTGGGTGGCTGTGAGTATGCTCAGTGCAGATTCCCGGTTCAGGACGACCACGTGTTGGCCATCATGTAAAGTGAGCTCCGAATGTCCCTGGCTGAACCGCTCCGGGAGACTGCTCTGCCGACCGGCCCGACCCAAACTGGGGCCGTGAAGTCTGTCCATGGATCGATCCACGGTGGCTCCGTTACATTTGAGTCCAGGTTGGTGATTCTTCTCCTGCTGCTGGCCGTCCAGAGAGCCCACCGACTGACAGTGACCGGATGGGGAGGACTTTGCAGACGGTGCGTTAAAGGAGGGATGTCTCTTTATGGAGCTGTACACGTGCTCCTCCTTCTCGCTCGGCGCCGACATGCACGAGCTCCACCTCTGCGACGGCGGGGTGGTGGGAGAGGAAGGGAAGGTCTTGAGGGAGGGGATGGAGCAGGATGAGGTGAGTCTGCACTGAGGGCTGGAAGACGCTCGAGCATTCCCGACCTCACTGGAGGAGACAAAGCTGGCCAGCTCTCCGTTGCTGTAGGTGGAGTGGAGCCAGTCCTCGTCCAGGGAGGTCTCAGGCATGGACGGAGATGACGACAGCCCTGGATGGCTGTGATGTGGACTAGCAGAGGTCTGACCGGGACAGTCCTTAAACATCACCTGGTCATAGAGGTGGGAGTACTCTGCTATCCTCGCACCTGAGAAAGGAACACAGAGAATGTTTAACATGTGGCAGTAGAGTATATCTGTATTACATTTTTGAGGGTTGTTTTTTTTTTGCAGGTAACAAGAACAATCTATGGACACAATACAAACAAAGAGTACTGATGCCTATTTAAAATCCAGCCAAAATATGTCGAAACACTAGCATTGCTTGGATTAACTTTTCTGTTTTAATAGTTGCTGCCAACTCTGAAAACTGACAGGATGACCTAAAAATAAGCTATAAGGTCTACACAGAGAGGAATTGTAGAGTTAGATAAAATCCTTTCAGCTCATCACTACAAGCACCCTCTTTCACCTTACTGTAATTTAGTCAGTGGTCTTTATATACCATTTTTCAGTGTACTACCTTAAATTATTTTCTTTATTCAATTTGTTTTATATATATTTTATCCAGTTCAGACTTAAAAACTTGCTGTGAATGTCAAAAGCTGCAATAATTAGTCAGTAATTCAAGCAATGGAATATTAATCCACCTGTATTACTTTAATTTTTTAATTATTTCCGTAATTTTTTAAGAAAAATGCCAAAATATTCTCAGATTACAGCTTCTTTTGCTATCATTCTCTTCTAAAAATGACAGCGAATTAAATATGTCGAGGTTTTAGATCTTTAGTCAGAAAAAAACAAACCCACTGAAGAAAATTACATGACTTTTGAGAAACTGTGAATGCATATTACTCTGTTACTGGGTTGGGTATTTGCAAAATGTGGCCAATCCCAGTTGCTTTGCTCACTTCATTATAAAACATTCGGGTTTGTCACAACTTTCAACAGGATACGGGTAAATATAGTGAAAATCTGTATCTCAGACATAGAGATTGAAAATTTGGGAAAAGAACTGCCCTGACTTCGGGTACTAGAAAAGAGACTTATGGTCAGACTGGAGCTAAACATATCATTAGAGATATAAATATGGAGTATTACCTATGGCTGCACCCCCTTGTTTCTTCTCCTCTAATATGGCAGCAAGGTCTTTCTGCTTCTTCTCTGCTCTGGCCCGACTACAAGAGTCTCCAGGGTCCATACTCCTCATCCTCAGCAGCTGGTTGGCTTTCTTGATCTTCTGGCTGTACTGGCGTGCCATCAGGAACACACGGCTCTTGGTTTTGTCCATCAGTTCCAGGGGAAAGTCCACAGATTCGCCCAAGAGCAGAGAGGAGGAAGCCAGGGGAGAGTCCAGACCTGCCAGCTCCCCTGGAAACAAACTATGAAGGTCCTTGAGGGCGCTCTCTTTCGGAGAGGCGCTTCTCGGTGGAAGCTCCACCAGATCGTCGTCCTCCAGGCGGAAGCTGCCGCTGCTGAGTCGAGCCAGTCTGTTTCGAATACTCTTCACGGTGCCTGGGACGGGTTCTGGGGTGGCAGGAAGGGGGCGAGATGTGGGAGCAGGGCTGTGGATTGCTTCTTCGGTGGTACCTTCAATCTGAAGGTCTGGGAGGTTGATGACTGGGATGGTGAATGATGGTGTGGAGGTAACAGGTGGGGGTTTAGGGTGATGTGCTGGGGAACTCTTGGCTAGAGGGCTGGTTGCTGCAGGACTAATTGCAGGAGAACTCTTTGTGGGACTGTTTTTGACAGATGAGGCCTTCTTTGGTGACTCGTTGGCACTAACGGGAAACGCAGCAGGAAGTCGATCGGCTTTCTTCTCGTTGTTCTTGATGTAGTTTTCTAAGTCGTTCCAGATCTCATCGACGTGCTCAGACATCTTGTCTCCTTTCTGTGAGCGCTGCGGGAAAGTCTCAGAAGCAGAAGATGAGGAATAATCTGGCTCAGAAGAACATGGAACAATACAGGAGGCCTCTGGTCCATCGTCCTCTCCAAAGTGGAGGCTCTCCTCAGAAACAAACCCTCCAAGACTTTCAGTCAGGTCCTGTTCTGAGGCTAGCAGGCTGTCCCTCTCTTGTTTTAGTTTATTGCCTTCATTGATTCCTTTGAGCTCTGTGGATGGCGGCTCCCTAAAGCAGATGGTGTCGTAGATATTCTCCTCCACTATCTTGAGTTCACATGTTTCAAATGGCTTGCCCTCCTGTGTGGAGGACCGGTTGCTGTCCGAAGAATTGTCTGGTTCAATCATGGACTCTGTGACCCCTGGAACCCTTGGTAGCTTTTCTGTTTGGCTTTGGGAACTCTGTGCATCTGCAGATGTCTCCTTCCGTGACTGGTTTTCTTCAGGGTCCCTTCTGATGAGGCCCATGTTCTTCAAGTCTTCATAGCTGATATTGTCATACACATTTTCAATATCGTCTATCGTCAGCTGCTCGGCTGAGGATGAGCCAGATATGTCATTGCTGGATGATTCAGTGTGAATCACTTCCAGGTTGCTGTGATCAGTCTGGTCATCTTCAGGACTCTCTCGAGCCTCCGTAGCCTTCTCCCCAGCGCTACTCGCCCTCCGCAGGACTCTGCCATTACTGGGTGGAGGGTCAATCTGCACTGTAGGCACCTGTTCGACATGCCAGCTGCAGGGCCGAGCTGCTCTGGGCGATGAGGGAGCCTCTGATCTCTCTGAGGGCGTCTCTGGTTCTGGTCCGCTTGGCTCTGTGGGAACAAACATCTGGTAGATGTCCTCGTCCTCATCCTCGGGCTGCATGGTCCTCTGGCGGGTCGGGAACATGGCCCTACGAGCCCGATGGTCGGCCCATATGTTCCTCACTGAGTTGTCGCTTTCTGTGACTATGACGGAGGGGATGGGGGTGTCTGGAGGCTCCTCTGTGACGCGAGGTGTCCTGAGCAGTGGAGGGTGGTGACTTCCATCCCTCACTAAGGATTCTCTGGCTCTCTGAGTTAAAGGACAGCAGAAATCAATTGATTTTCATGAGGCTGAGACAGCACAAAGTGATTGTCATTTGCTACAGTGCAGCTATGAATTAATACTCTACCTGCAGGTCGGAGGCGCTCATGTTGAAGGTTTTCCATTGTTCTATACTATCAACAGATGCCTGAGGGTTCAGCCTCTTCCTACTGCTTTTGCCAGGAACTCGCAGCCTCTTTCCGCCTCCCTGAATGAAGAGTTTTCAGCATTAACAACATGTTTTAGAAACTAAGGATGAACATGGAATCAAATTATCACACAAATTGGAAGTTTATATGTAAACAAGTATAATATTGTAGGGTCATCCCACTTCAATTCATTGAATGCCCCACGCCTGGTTATCTTCAACTTACACATAACTGGTTCGTATTGTTCTATTAAAACAGGGTTGTGCCATTGAAGACCTTATCAATGAGCCTCCAAAATTTCAAGACTCTAGCTATCTTTTCTCAAGTTATTCCACTTCAAACATTGCTTGACAGATTGGAGCAAAGAAAATGATGCATAAATTGGCATGACTCAAAAATTGATGTCAAATTTAACACCTGATTTTACACGTTTTACCTGATAACACATGTATGCACTGAGAAAAAAAAACAAATGAATATGAGAGAGCCAGATTGTGGATCCTGTGATATGACACTGTAGTATATTTTCTGATAAATTGAAACGTAATGCATGATTTTAGGGCCACAGTTATTTAATATGGACTGATTATGAACCTACCAGTCCACTGTCATCCTCATCATCAGCATCCTGCTGATGTGGCTCCTCTCCTTCCTCTCTGTCGCTGTGGTCATAGTGATCACCAGGATCCAAGG
This sequence comes from Acanthochromis polyacanthus, assembly GCF_021347895.1. Classification (NCBI taxonomy): domain Eukaryota; kingdom Metazoa; phylum Chordata; class Actinopteri; family Pomacentridae; genus Acanthochromis; species Acanthochromis polyacanthus. The sequence goes on from NC_067128.1 coordinate 7,998,484, forward strand.
ACTCCTGTGATTGGTTGATGAGGCTACGGCTGCGGCCTATAGTGCCCAGAGCCAGCTGGGACACTGGAGACAGCAGAGTGGCACCTAGACTGGTTCGCTGGAGAAGAAGGACAAGGAAGAGAAGGAGGCTGGTTAAACATAATCTGTGTTTATGACTATGTGTATGATAAAACTGCTCATTGTCTTTGGTTATAACTCACTTTTTCACCATCAGTGTTGGCAGCATTCTGCTTAGCATTCTTCAGTAATTTGGAAAGGGGTTCTGAGAAGACAGAAGATTAAATTTAAGATGAATTCTTAAAAGTTAAGCTATCTAACTGTTTGTGTCTGTGGATATCTGTCAACAGTTTTGCACATTAAGCCAGGAGAACACCATTTCTACTCAACTCCTTGTCATCTAGTTTTGAATAAACACAAAGTTCACTTGGACTTTTGACATAAATTCAGTAAAATCTGTATTTTTCACCTTTCCTGCGTCCTCTACGAGGAGTGGGGCCTTCCTTGGTTTGAGGGGAATCCTTCTTGTCACCATCAGGGCTGTAATGAAAGCCAGGATGATCTGGAGAAAAGACGGGAAAAAGTACACAACATGTACATTATGATCAAAATATATGAAATATAATTACTTTTGCAGCAAAAGAACATTAAGATCAAATATGTACAGCAGAGTATGAGTAAGACAATTACAATCATTGTTTTTCCTACATAAATATAGTATAAATTGACACTTACGCATTGCATCCATCTCCAAAATAGCTTGCTTGGCCTAGAATTCAATAAAAAAAAGGGTGAGTTCAACAGGTTCAAGATTCCAATTTGTATGTTCACATGCTTTTACAGTACAGGCAGTTAAAATATAATGGACACTAGGTGGAGCCACAGTACAATCTGAACATAATCTGGTTTTAAGCAAGTCGCAGCTTCATGGAATAACAGTTAACTTTCTAAAGAAAAAAATCATCAGTTTTCTATTACACTTGACAAATGAGTGGAAGAAATCCGAGCACATGAGAGCAAAGATAAAAGAAAATTAAAGAAATATGGAGAAGACAGAGAGGAAAAAATTTTTAAAAAGACATTTCCAGTACATCCCACTCAAAGTCTGTGATTATGCAACCAGTGAGCGCAGAGGGGAGATGTCAGGACATCTGCTCTCCTACCTTGGCAGGGATTTTGGCAGGATGGTTTTCAAGTATGAGTCTCTTCAGGTGTAAGATCCACATGCGCTTGTCTTGCTGTGATTTGGCCTGAGGGCAGAGAGTGAAACATCAAAAAGAAGAAAAGGTCATTTTAAAGACAACAGAAAAATCCTTAAACTTTTGACGAATGGCTTTCTTACATCACACGCATTAGATTTTCTTTCTCAGTGCTTATCCAAAACTCAGAGGTAAGGAAAGTACAATGACCGCCATGAGCCTTTAAACACTCAACATGTCTGAGCACCTCGCTGAGTGGAGCCTGAAAGCTCCACAAAACAATCACACACCTGCAAATAATCGTTACATTTTTGCACCTTGCTGCTGGTGGCTCCATTTTCAAACATGTAAACGTGTCTGATGATTGTTGTGACGTGTGCCATCTAATGTAATGTTGCTCTACCTGGACTGTGTGCTGCAGTTTGGGGTTCTTGTAGTGAAACACACTGAAACTCAGCGGTTCTTTAGGAATAACTTCCACCAGCATCAGATTACAGCACTGAAAGAGACAAACAGGATGCAATGTTAAAAACAGTGTCCCTGAGCAGAAACATTTACAAATTCAGTGTTTGCTGGGGATGTATACTGACCAGGATGTGAGCCTTGTATGTGTAGGTTTCTTCTCGTTTCTTGGTTATCAGCAGAAGCTTGTCAAAAAGGAAGAGAGTTCTTTCATTTTTGGCTCGCTGCAGACGAAACGTTCCTTCAAGAACCAACTCTCCGTAGCCAATCAGATCGGGACCCTTCCAGTTGGTCAGCAGGCTCTGGATTTCCTGCAGCGAGCACGGAAATACAAAGTGAAGGGAGTTTAATAACCTTGTTTGTTTTAACCCAAAAGCTGGAAAAACAATTATGCAATTGCAATGGAAAAAGAAGATTTTAAAAACACACTTGTGACCTTCAGCAAATAAAAAACAGGTTGAAATGATCCAGTTTCTCAAAAAAAAAAAAAAAAAATCTGGACAAAAGTAGAATATGAGTGAAACAGTCAATGAGGATGTTTACGCACGAGATCAGAATTGGAATAGTTCTTTCTAAAACAGTCTTTTACAACATGAAACCAGATAAAGTAGAATAAATAAAGGTGAATCACTGAAGAGCAAATTCAGTAGAGTACAGAGAATGAGTGTTGTGCAGTTAAATAGAGAAAAAAACTAAAAGATTAGGGAAAAATTAAAAGGCACCATGATAAGGGAAGGAAAAAAATATAATGAAGGAGAAAAACTGTGAAAACTGATCATTTTTATTGAGCCAATAGCATCTGTGGACTCTCAGAGAAAATGTTTCCACACATTCCTGCATTCATCTGACCATCCTGTCTCCCAGCAGAGAAAAGAAACAAGCTTCCCTTTTATGTGTCCTCCTTATGCAAGGCCATCATTAGCTCAGTGGAAAATGCACTGACTTGCGTAAGACGCGGGAGTTTCAGGGCCTTGGCCTCAAACCTAGAGTTCACATAACTGTTCTGTGGAACAATAAAAGTATTTGGCTTCTCGAAAGGCTCGAAACTACTGTTTTAGTCATCGAAAGAAAGAATGCAGGATACATCATCACGAGCTTAACGTGGAATGGATTCAGCGGGGAGAAAGTGGGATGACACTGACCACTCCAAAAAGATATATTTAGTCATGTGATTACTTTTATCTAGCGTTCGGGAGAAAGTGCCTGTTGTACCTGCAGCCTCACGGCGTGCTCGTGTTTCCTCTTCATATCGTTGATGTGCCAGGCCACTCTCTGCATGGTTTCTATGGCTTCCTGCACAACCTCATACGTCTCGGTGTCCTTCTCCATGTGGTTGGCTATCTCCTGCACAGGCAGCACCCTCTGTGAGCATTTGTGCACAATGTATGCACAAACACTATGCATGTCCACGAACTTACATACACATACACGGGAACATGCACACTGAGCACCATATGTCTAAACATTTGGTTTCTGAGTTGGAAGCTGAGTGGAAATGTTGGCACTTAACCGTGCATGCATTTGTACTGGTATGGCTAAAAACGGCAAATGTGTGCCTGCATGTACATTTCTGTGGGTTTAAGAGTCTGTATGTTGGTGGATGTTTGCGACAGATGGACGTACGTGCAGCAGCAGGTGGTACTTGAGGATCCTCTGCACTGGCTTGAGCAGGTAGGAGCCCAGGGGCAGGGAGTGCCGCAGAGATTCTTGGCGCTCGCGGAAAAACTTGGCCAACGCCTTGTTCCTCATGCACTCCGTGAGGACAGCCACCGACCTGTGGAGACAAAGCACAGCAAATAAGATGTCAGTGATGCGCAGTAAAGCGTAATTTGAGACTAATGACGAGTGACAGCTTTATTATACGCCTTGATAAACAACAGTGAAAAACAAATCATTTAATTGGACAGACACTGTAAACTGTAGTGGGAATATCAAATTAAAGATACATAGGAGCATTTATAAAAACATCTGAGATGGACAGATAAATGTCTCCATCCAACTTTCAGCCTGGACAATAGGATTAAATAAACATTATGATAACAGAGGTAATATTTTATTTCACATGGTACGTGTTTGTAAAATAATACAGAAAGTCATATTTAAGCCACAATGAGCGTAAATTTCAGTCGGCTTTATGTATCTGTTTTGAAGCTGCACACATAATTTCAAATGCATGCAACATCACATGCTCCACTATTGAGCATTATACCATCCAACACCCTTCATACATCTATAAATAGATTTGCTTCTTAAGTGTTCAACAGTGATTTGTTTTTAAATAGCAACTTGGACAACACAAATTCATAAATCAACTGAAGGTCAGTGAAGTTATTGATCATCAGCACGAGCTTTCAATCTCTAACTGGATTCTAAATGTTTTTCCTGCAGGAGAGAGCGTTCATTAACAAATTTCTAAAACATATTTAGTAAAACAGCCGCATTTGACAACCTTGTAAGAGCCGAATTCACTGCTCAGTGGAGCTCGTTTGCTGTGTGACCTACTGAAGAATAAAGAGCTTTTTCACAAACCAGTGGAGGCTGTCGGTGTGTGTGTGTGTGTGTGTGTGTGTGTAACTACACATGCACAGTGGAAAAAAGACAGAGAAAGACAGTTGTGAACTTGTCTCCGTCTTCTGTCTCGTGTGTGAGTGTGTGCGTGCGCGCTCATGCACGTGCATGTCTGCATGTCTAAATTCCAGTGCAGCTTCACACAGGCCTCACATTGTTCGGAGGAAACCCGACCTTAGAGCTCAGTATGACCAGGATGCATCTACAGCCGCTGTGTGTGTGTGTGTGTGCGCATGTGTGTGTGTTTGTATGTAAGCGTCTCCCTGTGTGTGTCGTGTGTGACCTTGGTAGGGGTCACCAGCTGTGGTGTGGATGTAGGAGGATCTCGAACAGCTGACAACAGCCCCTTTACACACACACACACACACACAGTCTTAAACACACACACGCAATCAGCATTTAATTAGTCATTATTTGCTTTTAAATATTTTCTTCCTCATGCACCTTTCTTATCATAAAGTGTAACAGAAAGATAATAGCCAGAGGGGAAGGTGTGTGTTTGGTAGGTGCGGTATATCTCGGCGTGATAATAGCGTCACATTTCAGGTGATTTAATCACACACAATATACACGCTGACCCAAAAACGCACCACATTATTGCACACAGGTGTCCCAGCGGCAAAGCAGAATAAAACATTACCAGCGATAGGTGTGATAAGGTGACAACTTTAATACCGCATCTGTCAGTGTGCGAGCTGTAACTCTGTCAATAGGCCACGGATAAAAGAATGGAAGAAGAAAAAAACGGAGCAGGAAGAAACAGGGAGGCAAAGAGACCCTGAGGCAAAACTGACGGTAGACACTCCGACTCCTGCTGAGGAGGCTTCTATAGAGCGTGTCAGTTTGTCGGCGAGGGGAGAAAAGGTAAAGCATTGAGCCGCGGACACAATGGAGCTATGTGAGACGCTGGGAAGATGGCATGTGGAGGTGAGATCAGGATGGGATAACAACTGTACAGTAGACTCCCGGAGTGAACGTCTCAGACGTGAACACACACAGAAAGAAAGGTGGGTTTTCTCACCGTGGGTAGTTGGTGCAGTACTGGGTGTAAATGTGGAACTCTTCACTCTGTAAAAACACAAAAGGAGCAAATTAGTTGACGTATTTCTGTAACAGGAGATGAGAAAAAGAGTGAGGATGCAGTGTCATGTTTGGGTGCATGAAGTTGTGCAACAAGGAATAAAAACTCTCAAATAATCTCCCCCTGATTTAAATTCTAACACGAGTGTGAAGGTATGTGAGACACAACAGTGCTTTGATGGTAATGTCAGTCTAATAACAAGGCTTACAATAAGAATGCAAACATGCTGTAATTATTTCTGCTGAGGCTGATGGGAATGCCATTAGTTTAACAGGTATTCACTGTAATTTTGAACCAGATGATGACAGGAATTCATGTCTGGATTTCATTGCAATCCCAAACTTCACATAAATCTTTAAGACTAGGTATAATTTAATGCACCTTGACATGTGGTAGCAGCTCAAGTGTGAGTATTTGGGGGGAAAATTTATTTCTGACGGCAATTTGATTGGACTTTTACGTGTTTTGGTTGCGCACATTATTGTACCAGTAATGGTAAGAGTCCTGGAACATTTTAGAACTTCAAAAAAGAGATTAACTGACTCACAACAGCAAACATGAGGTCTGCATTAGTCTTCGTCAGTGTAATTGCAGCCTACTCGGTTTCCTCGTAATGCTGTCAAAATGTTCTGCATATTTACTGTTGAAATACAGATAGTTTGCAAATATGTTTTCATATCGTGCAGAAACACCAGGAGCAGTAGGAAGCAACAAAAGTGGAGGACTGGTTACCCGATAATTGGTTGTAAATTTAAGTATAGACCTTGTAGTACACAGGCTAAAACACAGAAAAGCCCTGGTGATGTACGATGCTTTAAAGGTCATCATATTTGTGCCTGTTTATACTGTATCTGCAGAGGTTCGTGCCAGCTTTGATGACTGGCTTTTTATTTCATGTTTACAGCTCTACACACTCTCGGCCCACAGACAAGGCTCCCACTCTGCTCCGTTCACTGATCCTAATTGAACCTCATCGCTGCAGCTTATGATTAGTCTGCAGCCCGGCCTTTAATTCTCTGTTTATCCCAGCAGCCCTAAGCGCTCCGATTAAATATCCCCTCCTGCCTCCTCGCCGCCCCTTTAACTGAGACTTTTCCCACCTTGCATACCTCTCTGAGGATCAAAGAGATCAGAGGCAGCACGACTTATCAAAGCGAGAACGACCCTCTCTGGCTCTCATCCTCATCTAATCCGGGGACTCTCTGTTCTGATTTCCATTTCTGTAACACATTTTTTTTTCATGTCTCCCCTTCATTGATCTTTTACGGACATTTTCCTCTATTCATAATCCCCCCTGTGAGATTTCTTCTTCATCGTCCCTCCTTATCTTTGCTCTGTCGGAGGCCTCAAGATGAACCCCATCGCTGTTGCATAACGCGAGAGTCTAATTGAACTCTGTTTGTGTCCATAAACGCCAGGAGGTCGCAGGATGCACACAGCGTTCAGGAAGCAGCATCATAAACAGAGGACAGATGATACAACACACACACACACACACACACACACACACGTACATACATAAGGGATGCAGATATCATCAAACATTTTCAAACACGCGATTCATAGGATTTGCCGTAAGTAAGTATAACCTCACAAAAACAAGGCATCCCAACAAAATATACTGAGCATAAGAACACATTCACACACATAAAGACACAGACAGACTCTCATGACTTGTTAGCCTGAGGTGCTCCGTGGGAACCTTCCTAAATTGAAGAGCAGAGTTCTCCTCCTCGTCTCCAGCAGTCTGCCGCCACAGACCAGGACTAAACACAACCAGATGTGCCACCATCGATTCCTGATGACACGCACTCCTAATACACACTCCTAATATCCCGCTGCACAGTGCACACGAAAACCACAAAAGCTCCCATGAAATAGAAGTTTTGCAAAGCAGACAAGCGCACACGTCCGTGCACGCTCTCTGAACCCAACCAGGAAACCAACAGGCCTTGAAATAGCTCCCATCTATGCTACACTTCCCATTTAGAAATACATACAAGCCATGCTAACTCATACAATCATCATGAGCCCTGAGCAGCTGCTACACATGATGAAAATCTAAAATATCCATGTTTGGAGCATCGAGATACAAATTATATGGAAAGAGTTTTTTGAGTAGTAAAAAAAAAGTTGGCTCCCTCTCATCACTTTTGCAGCGAGTTTTATTGTTACACTGATTTGTCGAGACCGGACTGGTCACGGTGAGTCATCAGGTAGGCAGTGAACATAAAAAAAAAAACTGAAAAAAGATTAAGATCTTGCTGTAATTGTGCTCCCAGTGCCTCAGTCAGCAAGTAGCAACCCACAAAACGCGTTAAAGGCTTACTCAACACATAGCAGAGAGAGGAACATGAGGATAGATAGCCAATTATCTGAGACAGATTTACAACTAGATGTGTGTCTTCTTCAAACACTGCGCTGGGTTGTGACTCTTGGCTGCTGACAGTAGAAAAGCTTTAATAATGTGTATGTTTCCAACGTTTTTCCATCAGAGTGAGGACATGTAGACCGTCACTTCTTTCACAGACTTTCAAAGGGCTGCTCAGGTTTGGTTTTAGGGTTAAAATTAAGGTGTAAGGCGAGGGTTAAGGTCAGGGTTAGGCACTTAGTTGTCATGGCTAAGGTTAACGTGAGGAGCTTGGGAATGGTTTATGTCAGTGAGCGTCCTCTTAAACACATCCACACAAGCACATGTGAGAGTGTGTGTGTGTGTGTGTGTGTGTGTGTGTGTGTGTGTATGTGTGTGTGCATTTCACAGCCGATAGTGAAAGAGAAGTTTGTGGTTTTCTGGGTCTTAGCAACCATGACTAACCCTCAGCAATACAAAGGAACTCTGGTTACTACCCTTTTACCAGAAGTCAGCCTACGGATTATGAAGCCACACGCAGGCTAACACAGATATACAACAGCCGCTCTAACTGCAGTGTCTTAATTTAAAGGCAGTCAGATGGTCAGTGACTAAATACTTCCAGGTGTTGGTTTGACTACTGACCGCCTCTTATGAATCTATTAGAACCACTCACTGACAAATTTGTACAGGTCTAAAGACAGAGTCCTTTAAAACACGAATGTAAACAAACACACAGTTCTTCACATGAACTTCAGACACATAAATATCAGGTACTAGCCTTCACTATTAACTGTTTAATTGATCTCTGAGACTTTAATTACTTTCAATACAGATATGAACATGAAGAAGACCTTAAGAACATTGTAGGGAATTCAGCTTCTAAACATGATCGCTGAAGTTCCCTCTCTATTAGTTCTGGAGCTTTATGACCACATTAAAAAACTTTTCTAATGAGATTAAGATTTTTAATCCCAGATTTTTGGGGGAAACATGCTCGTGTTCTATGACAGCTGGACGAACTTCATCTGCTGAGAAGTACGGTTGCGTTCACAGGAGAGAATTCATTTTACTTCTCAGTCAAAACCTGATGCTTTACCCTCTGAATCTCTGTGTGTTTTGCTCCTGTGACATTTTCACTTACTGTGGGCTCATTTTTTAACTGCAGTATAAAGTCTTGCACATCTATAGAAGCAGCACCACCATGGATAGCAGCAGAGAGAACGAAATGTCATTTAAGCAGAATGACAAAGCTTTAATCCATCAATCACAAAAAATGACAGCTAAATATTGACAATTTATTTGACAAAAAAATGGGAAAATATCATAGAACTCAATATATACATTTTCCAAGTGCTCACTTACTATAGATATTTGTTGTTTTTTTTCATTTTGCTCTGTGAAAATACAGCCTGCAGTTCAGTCGAGTGCAGCTGAAAAGTCACTGTTAGGGTTCAGATGATTTACTACACAAATGAAATTATTGTATTGTGTTAAAGTGGAAAAGCTTCCCAGTATAATGGATTTTTTTTTTCAGGACACAGCTTGCAAGGTTTTGCACTGGGGTGTCTGTGTGATGGACAGCTAGAAAAGAACTTGTTACCACTTCCATTAAAAAATAGGAATCCTTTAATGTTTATAATGGACATCTACAGCGTGAGTGCAAGTTTCACAAGACAAAAGTTATCAGAATAGGGAATCTCCAGGCAGGATGTGATTTGCAAAGGTGGAGCCTTGTTTCCAGTTGGCAGAGGCCCAACTTGAAGCCTGGCCAAACTACACAGTAAATACCATAAGGACACTTCAGTGTTTTTATGGTCAGTGTTGCACTGGCTGCAGAAAACCAGTCAGTGATGCGGATTATGTCCAGCAACCAGTGGATTTTTTTTATCTAAAGCCAAAATATCACCCACCTGCTTCCTCTCTATGGGGCTGATATGTCATTTTGAGACATTTTTTGCAAGCTGTAACATTAATCTGTTGGATACCAGATGTCAAGATGCTGGTTTGTTTATGGATCACAGTTAATTATGCAGAGCGGTGATGTGGGCTGCCATAAAACCAGTTTGTCTCAACAACAGCTGCTGTATTTAGAGAGTCTATGACGCGGACTGTGACTTTTATATTTGTACATGGTCAGACAGTTGCTCTGTGGTGCTGGGTGTAATTGCAGTAGAGCAGGGAAGGGAATGTAAAGTGTTTAAGAGGAAGTGCTGGAATGTGGCACATTATCATGGGACATAATCACGCAATCATTTTGTGGGGCATGGATTGGCAAAAACCAGGACAGGAATAAAAGCTGAAACATACAAACAGAAGGAACAGTCAGCAGAGTTGCTGAGTCCAGCTTTTCTTGATGAAGCACTACTATTATCCCCCTTCCAGTAAAAAGGTGATTGCATATTTGGACGGTGCTTAAAATTCCTCCAGAGTTGTTGTTCCTCCCTGTGCCCATGTTGCACTTTAAACTGACATTTCCACTGCCAAAGTAATGCCACTAACCCTAAACGAACTCTCGAAGAAGTTTATTGCAGTGTCTTCGTCTGATTTTTGGAAGTTATCTTTATAATAACACATTCGCTGTTTTTCTGTCGGGCGTATGTCTTTGCGTGCGTGTGCCAAAACCAGCTGTGCAGACAGGTTTCAACAGGCAGAGGAGGAGAGTGCGTGTAGTCAGACAGACAGACAACGTGGAAAAAGCATAAACCTTCAGCCAATACGACAATGCTAAAGTACTCCACTGCAAGTGAAAGTTGACTGAAAATCTTTTTTAAAGGTCTCATATGGTGCCCCGTTTTCATCATCATGTCCCAAGTGTGAGTCGATACATTTTTCAGATCAAAAATACTGCAAACACGGTTCATTTCACCAGGACTGTACAACTGCTGGTTCTTGTCATGATCATGACAAATTGTTTCAGTGTCTGTAGCTTTAGATGCCACTAAGCTTCTTCAGGAAAGACACTCCTGACACTCCTCATCTATTTTGACCAAATGTCAAAATGGATGAGTGTGTCAGACCAGGACTTTCTATTGCTTCAAACTTTCTCTCTGATCCAGCGTTTCATAGAAGAAATGGTCAGATTCACAGCACTATCATTGTTTAGAGTTTGTTAGGTAACATTACAGTAGTTCAGCAGTGCAAAGCTGTCTATTGAAAACAGCTCTGAAGTAACTACTGGTTAATAAGGAGTCTCAGTGAGCTGCAACTCAGTCTGTATTTGTTCTGTTCTTGAATACGAACAAAAAAAATGTGTAAATGTTTCAAAAACAGCCTTATTGGGAATTTGGCTGTATTAAAATGCAGCACATATGAGCACAGAAAGCAGGAGAGAAGTAAACAGATGTAAACAGTGACTGAGTTCAAGTTGCACTTAAGCATAACAGGTGACGTGAAAACCCACCCAATTTTGTATATTGCTTTCATACAGGTCTTCAAGTTTCCACTGTTTCCGAATATCCCTCAGCTTTACACATTCTGACATGTGGGCATATTCTCAAAGCTAATTGTAATGTTAGCCACATTAGCTGCACAGAATTGTAGCACTTAGGAATTTCATATTGGTGTGATGACATTACCGTCAGCAATAAAAGTAATTCACTGGATCTTTGGTTTCTCAGGTGCTGGGGGTGCATTAAGACTCTTGTGTTCACTCTTGTAGCCAACAACAGAACATTTTGTGTGTTTTTCTTCTGATTTAGAGTTAGCACAAGTAGCTCTAAATAAATAAACGTGGTGAACTGAGAGGCAGCTTCTCATTCTGAATAATTTTAATTGCAAACAGCAGGCAGTGAGAGGGCACGAGTATGCAAAGTTTGACTTTGACGACTATTGGTTCTGCAGTTGGTTGGTACGTACAATGAAACTTACAGTGATTTCTAAAGCTAGGAGGATATCTAGTTGTAGGGCGGTTTGAGTAATGACAGAAGCAAACGCCTGAATATCTGAACAGCTTTTACTTTACACCTCAAAGTTAACAACAGCCAAAAAACAACAAAAATGTATCATTACCACATGAGACCTTTAAGTAAAAAGTACAGAATTATTATTATTAGCAATATATATTTAAAGTTTTGCTTCAGAAATTTGAATCATTTTCCCCAGAATACTCTAATCTATAGTATTTTGTGACATATTGGGCAACTGTGTGGAGGAAAGCCAGAGGAAAGAAATGGAATTGAGGGAGGGAAGGCATGTAGGTGAAGATTTACCTTGGATACAAAGCACTCGGCAATGGCGACAGGGTCTGCGTTGCACTTCTCAAGATGATGAAGAAGGTCCCTGAAACAAACACAGAGTTCACAGTCTTTAACACACGTTGACCAACTTAATCATCTTCCCTCGACACATAGATGTAAATGACTCTCCTGTGATTCATTGTTCCAAACAATTGCGCCGAATTTCAGCAGTAAGAGTCAGACTGGGTACAGAAATTGGGTCTAGGGTCACTTGATGCTGAACAAATAAGAAACTTCCATGTATTCAAACAGCCAGCTCCCGTGTGTAATTGTGTATGTAAGTGCAAACTGTGGAAAACAGAAATGCCGCCGCTGAAGTTATTGTTTCGTGGCCAAAGCATGAGGTCATGGCGACCGCTTTAAACTGCTTTTATGCTTCCTTTTTACTGGCTAGCTTGTCTGTGCGCGGCAGCTGAGAAATGAATAGGTGGGAGAGAATGTTTGTGTCTCCAGACCACCATGGCTGATGCTCAACTGGCCATTTTAGTCTGGACACAGAAGTCACACCCACAAACACACAGTTTGGAGCGAAGCCGAGGGAGACAAAAATGCAGACGGAGACTGATTATATACACTCACAAACAACACACACACACCTGACTGCCGCAACAACGCCCTTCCCAGAAGTCAACAGGTGGCTCAGCCCAGTTTTTTGTTGCACATTGTTTGTGAAGCCTGAGAGAGACGAGAGTCTGCCGGTGTATTTTTATGCAAGAGGTTATTATTTAAAACGCTCTGCAGTAAGTCCAACTTGGTTCTCGTGTCGTTCATGGTCCAAACCAAGTAAACGGCTCATAGACAGTTTAGATTGTTTCTTGGACTTATTGTATTCTGCACAGTTTTACAGCTTGTGGAACTGTTAAGGTTGTGTGGGATTTACAGACTTCTTCCACTCCCTATAATGTTCAGTTTGTGCTGATAACATCACAGAGAGGTCATTCTAGACTTAATGCCAAGTTAGCGGTGGTGTTGCAGCAGAATGTATTTTATTGACACAAAATGAATTTACACATTTCTGACTATATTAACAAAAAATAAACAATGTGAGCTTCGTCTCTACATAATTAATGCAGAGCTGTTGAGTAGGACTGCAATCTAACAACATAATACAGGTATCCTTGTGAAAATGTGTCAAACTAGGCCAGTATTTGGGGAATTATAAGTCACAATCAACAATATCTTATTGTGCGATATATTTTGAAACACAATTTATTGAAATTACCACAAGTGCCTGAAATAAATGCAATAACACTTTGCTTTAAAATAATCTTTATTTGGGCAAAATTTGGCAAGTTCATCATTCAGTAGAGTAAGATCACTGGAGGTATGATAACAAATAGCATCCATTTAAATGAGACTGGGTTTGAATTAAAATTTCGAGGCCTAATAGTTGAATATTCCAGGTGTTAAGCTAATAAAGCCTGTCTGTTATTATAGTTCTTTGCTACACCAGGGTACCAAAAATACAAGAATCAACCAAAAGAGGAAATTTAAGTGTCTTTATTTTACGTATAGTTGGTTAACATTTGTATTTTTGTGATTCTCGACTCCAGTTTTTTTGAGGGGCAAATAGTTAGAATTACTACAATAGTAAAATCACACTTTTACTTTAATGTATGACTAATTATAATCTAATGACATAGTCACAGGACACATTTTTTGCATTGGCCACTTTTATCTTTATACCAAACTATATTTTCTGATGATACTTACATATTTTTACTTAAATTATCAGTTTCAGTGCAAGATTTTTACATTGCGCTGGACTATGTAAATTAATAGAGTTACTATGTATTTAAGTAGTGATGTTGTACAGCCACTGACCATGGTGTCTTTTCTGGTTTCTTGAATATCTGGGGGATTAGTTCAGCAGCTTTACTGTAATACAGTAATGGTGGAGTCTAAGCTCATTCAAATTTTGGAACCGGTTCTTGATGAGGAGTCAAGTTTTAAGTGCCATAAGAGGTCTCATCTGACTGGTTACAGGTAAGTTAAGTCTCATCGCAGCCAAAGTCAGACTTGAGTTCATGTCTGTGTTCAAAGCGTCTCGCTCTGTGTCCATGTTGTACCTGTTAAAGTGGTAGATGTCCTGGATGTTGCCGAACAGTGAACCTTTATCCTCAGAGCTCAAGGCCAGTCGAGAGTTGTTGCTGATACACTCCAAGTAGTCCTGCAGAGAGAAAGAGAGACCAAAGTTATTTAGAAGGACTTACAGAGGGCTGACATCTTGATTGGCACCAGTCTCAGGCGAACCTATGACCAACTTTACCCTTGTAGCTTTTAAATTCCCTCGGACAGCTAGTTCTACTTGTGCTGCTTTGGCCGGAGAGTAAAGAGTCATGTTGAAAATGTCCAAACATAGTCAAGCTTTGGGAGCAGTCTTTATGTTAATGAGTGCATGTTTTTATGTAAGAGTTAGAGCAACAAAGCAAGCATGATTTCTATTTTGATAATTCTGGAAGATTTTTCAGATCAGGCTTTGAAAAGAAAGAAAAAGTCAGGAAGTGACAAGTTACTCAGAGAATCACAGTGGTAAACCCACAATCTTCCACCTACAACCTGACCTGTTAAGCAAATATTTCTCTAATCCAAGGCTTAATAGAAGCTGAACTTTTAATATCATCCTTGGCTATCCCCCAGCACCAAAGAACATGTAGAGACAAGCTTTTTAATTAAGTTACTTTTAGTGATTTCTCCATAAACTGACAACTTGATGAGTCACAATATTAAAGCATCATCACCCAACGGCAAGTCCAGCTAGATCAAATCTCCAGGAGGCTTCAGGTAGATCAGGCTCCAACCTCATCCAGCTGCTATCCAGCTGTAAATGCACACTGTCTTCCCCCAAAAACTCACACCTCTGGTTGCACAGTTTCAGGTCTCAGTTCAGAACAGTGTGTGAGATAAAATAAAATTCAAAATAAACTTTGAAAACCTGTTTAAATCCACTTATTCAACTGAAAGCATTATTCCTGCGTTATTGTTTGGGGTAAACAGCTCGCTAGGGGCATCAAGCAGGTCATGAAGTTTATCGTAAGTTAGATTTTTGCTGAGAAACACAGGCTTCACCTTGAAAAACAGGAAGACTTAACTGTGTGGAACTTATCAGTGTCCCCATCACTGATGTTAGTGATGAGAGCTGATATGACTTTATCCTTCTTTCTGCAGAGACACGGACAGATTGACAACTTTGTGTTATCTTTAAGCTAGTAAAACCATAAAATCATTACCATACTGTACAAAACACACACAGGAAAGGCCACAGTATCTATCTCTCTGCTTCATTATAAAGTGTCTCCTACTTGTCTGTCTCACTCTCACATGACTTCAGATGACTCTGATAGTATCTGTTCCTGCAGGCAATGAAAACCTGCCAACCTGAGTCAAATCCAAACCACAGTTACAAAAAAACAACACAGAACGCATACACAACACAAATGATTCCACCCATCCGTGTCCAAAGCTTAAGCCGTTAGCAGGTATCTGATAGGGGCAACGGTTTTTAAACCCAGTAAAGTCGTAACAGCCCTGAGAAAAGTACTAGGTTGCCCTCACATGCACCAGAACTGATCATTTCAGCGCATAAAACCAGATTCCATTTAGTGTGTTTGCTTAATGTCCTGTCTTCTGTTTCTGTTACAGTTTTATGCTTTTAGCCATTATTATTGCAATTGTTATAATAACCGAGCAGTCCACTTCACTCTTTGATCAGGCAAAGGGAGGGAAATGCAAAGAGAAACAGACAAAAGCTCCTTTCAGACATGAAGTTTCCGTTAATCTGAGGCCATCTGAACATGTTGGCTTACATTTCTGAATGAGCACCCTGCTCACTTTTCCGTAAAAGTCACGAAGGCAATCTTACAAGGTCAGAACTCAGGGGTTAGGGTGCCATTTCTGCATCACTTTTCAACACAGTACAAGGCTGAACTTTGTTGCGTTTATAGATTGGCAGGCCAAGCGACTTTGTACCTCCAGTCATTTGCAGGAGTCTTTCTTCCGAGTTTATTAAATACCTGCAGTATCTCCAAAGAAGATTGTGCACATTTACACAAGTAGAACAACAACAGTATCTTCATTGCTTACATGAAATTCTGAAATATCCCCAACATGGAGACAGGATTGGTCAGGATAGTGGCCCAGTCTTATCAGTCACAGTTTATCAGCTACATTTGTTAAGCAGCAGATTTGGATTTAGTCTTGTGTTTGTTAATACATTACTTTACATCCTGTGCTACTTGATGTAATGTCCAAGCTTGCATATGTAACAAATATCAGGCTCTGTTTTTTGTCTAAATGAAGTGATTTCAGTGTGACTCTCAGAACACCATCACTTTAACACACTGATGAAGCCACAGTGTTACAAATCCTATGTCTGAAAAGGGCTAAAATGATTTGGAACGGTGTGTTTCAAACATGGAGTGAACTGGACGTAAAGAGTTTCAGAGCTTTAAGCCAACATTTGGGCTCAAGGATTTAAATGACAGAATGGAAATCCTGCTTAGTGGCTAGTGGTCATGTCGGGGGGTCACCTCAGGGGGTCATGTTTAGATTCTGTTGACTATCGGCAGTAATGCGTGAGGTGATGCTTTATTAGCCACGAGGTCAAAGATCTGACCTGGCATGACCAGTTCACTCATCGCACTCAGCCGAAGCCTGACTAAGCCCAACAATGGGCAGCCTTCAGATCAGCACACACACCTGAAGCTTCTCTCTCCGCACAGCATCAGACAACATGTACAAACTTGATACTTTCTTGTGTTAACCATTAACGTCTTCAAGCACACACACTCCTTTCCTACACGCCCTCAATCCGGCTCGCAGCAGGAAGCTTTTCCTCCTGACAATGCTGAGCGCAAACAATCAAATCTCTATACTAGAGAATTTCTGCACGGTCAAGTGATGTTTCCAGATTATTTCCAAACTCCCGACTCACTTCAAATGGACTGGCCATGCGTTCCAGCTCTGAGAGCGGAAGGAGGAGACGGGGAAGCGAGATCAGAGCTTTCTCTTTGACATTGTTTATGAAAGACGGATTGGGCTCATTACACACACTGATCGAGCCAAGGAGGGGCGGCCATGCAGAACCAACAAACACCAAACAGTGTTCACGCACGGAAAAGTACGGTGGCCCCGAGAGCTCAGCGTACTGAAAACACAGGCAAATTGACAAAAGAGAAGCAAACTAAGAGAGCATCTTCACCAATTTAACAGCACATGTGCAGCATTTAGGAAGAAAACACTCTGCAAAGAAATGAGAAAACACCCCAACACGGCTGCTGACAGATGAAACACAGGTGAGCCCAGGGGAGTCTGGGTAAATATTTGTACTGAGGCTGTCACACCCTCTTCCACTCACTGCAAGCAGCATCGGGTAAAGGGATTATTGAAACAGGGCAGCTCACACAGGACGGTGCTGATAATAGATGGCTTGATGCTGTAGTTTTCTCTCCACTACGGCCAACTTGTCATGTTCAAAGCCGTATTCATCCAGATACAATCAGTGCAATCCATCCTTGATGCACTCACTGGAACTGTCATCAAAAGGGTGAGGAAAGGCTAAATGCACATGTCTGCTCCAAAGTGCTGGTGAAGAATTAGCTGTCTTGCCATATAAGTGTCCCAGGGCTGGGTGGTCTGATCCACTAATGGCAATAGGTGGTCTGCAGAAGCAGTAGAAGGGTTATTAAGTGCAGCTCCTGAGCTCTGTTCAGTGTTTTCCTAACCTACTTTGGACATTGTTATCTCAAACCTAAATCCCTCTTCCTACTTTGCTCTCTCTATCCTGCTTCCTCACCTCTGTGCAATGATGGAAGGAGGCAACCAAGGAGGAGGGGGAGGGAGGGACATCGATCAGGGGTGACAAGCCAAAACCTCCTAACAAAGACCTTTCCCTCCTGCTCATCACATCTGCTGGGAATATGAGTTTACTGCAGCCATTTTCCATATGAATGTTTTGAAAAATAACAGACAGAAATACACACGTGTTGGCACATGAACCGATAGTTCAAAGTGGGGGAGGGAACTCTGGTAAGAAGGAAGGTGTGGCAAAAAGTGGACAAAGCTTCAGGACATGCAAATGCACAAGTCTCCACGCAAACGTCTTTGTCATTTTACACCACTGTCAATTTAAATGAAACTGCAGGAAGCAGACGTACAACACACGGCACATGCATCTCGTGCATTTTTAGCACATTAAATTTCATAGAGAGCCAAAAAGAGATGAATAGGGCAACAAAGAGGAGGGGGAAAGAAAGGAAAGCAACCGTTGACACAAACCACTACACCCACTCTTTAACAAAGCCACCAAAGCCATGACTGGAGGCAATGTGTGTCCTCGCAGTTCAAAGTCAACCTTGCAAAAAACAGTGCGTTTGCTTGAGTGTGTGTGCACGCAGCACAAAGGCACCGGTGTCGTGTATCTCAGCCAAACTCCGCCTGCAAGCACAGGTGACTTTATTGTGTGAATGGTTCCCAGCAGACAACGTCACATGTGAGAAAACCACACCTGACCTAAAGGTTGTGCGTTATCTGCTGATATAAAGCCTCTTGAAAAGATCAAGGCCAGGCGGTTGCTGGACTGACACACATTTAATGATGTTCCGAGTCAGCTGGGAAACATTTTACACATGAGCATTTGATTTAAATGTTCCTGAGCTGCATGTTTCTGATCTGTAGATCCAGGGTTCATCAACTTCACTAGTATTTATTGCTCTCTTGTTTGTTATTTCACTGCATCTTTTATCTCCTCCCTGACCCCGACCAGTCGAGGAAGATAGTTGCCCTGACCGAGAATGGTTCTGCAAAAGGTTTCTTAAAGAGTGAGTTTTCTCTTCCTACTGTTGTCAGGAGTATGCTCACAGGGAATCATCAGATTTCTCTTTGGAATATAATACTATAAGGTGTTGACGTTAGGTTGACTTGTGCTGTGAATTTGTGCTATATAGATATCACTGAATTGAAATGCTGTTTAGTCTGTGAAAGATAAGACATCAGAGAGGTTTAAAGTTCCATATGCACCTACTTCAGTCACAACCTCAATTTATTGGTCTAAAACACTGACTCCTAACCTGGGGGTGATGGGATTTTTGATAGAAAATCAATTATTTTTGAAGTATACAGAAAAATTTGGTATCTTTGTGCTTCTAAAAATCATTCAAAAACAGAAAAACAACCAAAGCGAACCATGTGGTCATATACAACTGGTAATGCATACAGACAATCTCAACATTAACTCTAGTTTGAAATGCAGTTCTTAAGTGCTGGTACTTTACTTGAATAATTACTTCCCTACTATTTCAGAGGGAATTACAGTATTAGTTTTTTTTAATTTTTTTAGTGGTTAACATTGAGAAGAATGGATAATTAGCACAACATTGCCACATTTTTGTCAGTCCTTCAGTCTTTTTTGTGCACCAGCTGCTGAAATATCAGAGTTTTGGTACAGATGTTTTAAGAGTACACAAGAAAAAACATCTCTTTCTTGTCAAAAACAAATGGGGCTAAGGTTATCCAATGTCTCACAAAAACAGTCAAGAAAAGCCAACAATCATCTCAGGAATCTTCAGATTTATCCTGTGGCCCTCAGACTGGAAACACTGGACTAAACCAGCTGCATATAACGTAGCTAAAACTGGCTCCACCTTTAGCGGCTATAACAGTAAAATGGTCCTCAAACACTGATGCATAATCGACGAGTGTCATCTGTAATAACATCTGCAGAACGAGTACTTTAACATTTGATACTACAGGTGTATTTTCCTGCTTATACTTCTGTAATGAGGATTATGTATCTTGACACATTCTTCTTTTACACACACGTCCTGTATGAAAACTGAGACGATCACACAGTTGTAGCTGCAGAAGAGTAAATCTCTTCAAGACCTCTCGCTGTATTTGATGCTCTGCCAAAAGTGCTAATATATGTCTGAGGTTCTGCCCACATGTAGGATCCTTCAGCTCCTAATTTCCTCCACATGCTGTGTTCAGTCACAACATTACATTATTATGGATTCTTCTTCTTACCTCTACAATGCTGCGCAGGTCCTGAACGTAGGTTCTCTCTGTGTCCAGTATTTCCTGCACCACTCGGTCCACATACGTTATGGGTCCCTGCACCTGACTGGTCCGATCTCCCCCCTCTGGGCTCAGCTCTGGTTCTGAATGCTCAGTCGCAGTCTGTCTCCCTTTCCCACTCCCCGTGTCCATCCCTCCATCATTCCTGTCGTCTTCCTCTCCACACCCCAGCTGCCTGGCGGGGACCAGCTCCAACCGGATCGCCCCAGAGTCCCTGTTGGAGGTGACGGGGTTACAGTGAGGGGCGGCGACCAGAGTGGAGCGGCTCCCCAGCGAGCAGTGACTGTCCCGGGAGGAGGCCGAGGAGGAGGTGGAGCTGTAGCTGATGGGCCTCTCGGCACTGTCCGGTGATGAGTCCATGCTGAGGGCGGAGCAGTAGCGCGAGGAAGCGTGGCGGAAGGCCGGGTTGCGGAGGCAGCGGGCTGAGATGTCAACGGAGCTCAGGACCGAGCCAGAGTCCGGGACTTCAGGAAGAGGAGGCAGCACATCAGGCAGGTAGCTGTAATCGTCTAGAGAGAGTTAAAAAAGGAAAAAAAAAAAATCATTAATCCATTTCATTTCAAGGTCAGAAGTCTAGTTGCTGGTTTTAAGGGCCACAATTGTATTAGACAAACACAGTAATTTCCTCATTTATTACTATGAAGCCTCTGGTTTGGAAGGCTGCTGAGGGCTCCATGGAGTCTAGCAAAAACATGGCTCAAGTTCTGCTGCAGTGGTTGTCAGTGGTTTTGCCAGAACGATGCGGCTAATAGTGGAATGGCATATAGAAATTACCCTGTAATACTGGGCTCCATTGCTGTTTACTTTGGAAGCACTGAGATGACAGAGAGAAATCCCTTCCAGAGTCGTACAATCTTGGCACATGCGACATAAACTGCTGCATTCTGTCATTATGGCTAATACAGTTTAAAAATGGACTTCCTCGTTTGTGCTTCATCTTCTGGTTTAACAAATCTGTAGCAACATGCAAGCTGTGTGTTGTCATGCTTTTTAACTGTTATTGTTGATTGGCTGCTTCCCAAACAAATGCTCTGTCTGTTTCATTTTTAAATATATGGTTGTCAAATCAGCTTCTCTATACAAGTCAACACAACTCCTGTGATAATTTCTAAATAAGAGGTGGAATACAGGACACACATTACGGATGTCTATCACAGTGATGTCGCAACTTGTTGTTTTTTTTCGCTATCAAACTTTGGAAGAACCCTCTAAAAATCTAGGGTTTCTTTGGACTTGAAGAACATGACCTTCTTTCCCATTTTTGTATTTCTTCATGATGTGAAACGAAATGCATGAAATTTAGCCCAAAGTGTAGAATTATAGTGCCCACGAGCCCACAGTTATTCTCTGAGAACTTCAAAGTCTTTACAATGCAACACCGTCTAATTCTTAAATGCTTTATTTTGAAAAGTAAATCAAAAGTTGCACCAGGAAAACATAAAAAAAGAAGAGAAAAGACCTCATCTTAGAAATATCCAAGTAAATCAGTAGTAGTGCGGTAGCAGAATTACTACAAGCTAAGTATATAAGTTAGGATGTTCTCTAATCTGTACCTGCTTAACAAGTTTCATGCAATGTATTCAATCCAATTTGCTCATCCTACTTACAAACCTCTCACACTAATGTCAAACTGATTTACTGATGCAGAAAAGTCACACACAGCCGTTACAATTCAAATTAAATTCACACATCAGACACTCACTGACCCCCAGCTTCACTCTCTCAAACTGGCTGCTAAAAAGCCTCCCTGTGTGTAATTTCTAACACTTATACAATACCACGTTCATGTTCTTACAGTCTCTGTCTGTTCAGCATCGCAATTCTTGACATTCCTGCTGACCACAGTCTGACTGACCTCCCGACATAAGAGGACCACTGACTCTCACAGATCTGTCCTTAACTCTCCACAAAGCAACGGCAGCAAACCCTACACCTTGTGAGAAAAAAAGGCACAACTCCAAGAAGCAAAAACTTGAATTTATTCATGTAAATGATGAATCTGTGTTGTGCATGTGTGGATATTTTGCAGAGATTCAGTTCAACGACAAAATTAAGAGTGTAACGCTGAGAGCACCGCACACGGGTTATGAATGAAAGCCCTATGTCCACAGAGGACAGGTTGTGTGTTTGTGCACCTACAGGAGTCTGCTTGGCGTCCAACCGATGCCAAACTGGCTCACCCTTTTGCATATGTGGAGAGACTTGTGAAGCTACGATTACCAGCCTCAGAGGCCCCACAGTCAGGTCAGCTGAAGTAAAACCACACATGCAGCGTATCAGACAGAAGCCTTCCAAGTTTCCCTCGACATTTTCCAAAGTCTTGCCACACAGAGCGGCTTTGATTGGAGAGCAAACAGCGATGAAGCACCGGACGGACAACATGAGAGAGCCTCATACCAGCCCAGTGGGAGTTTGACACCAGCCTTTATCATCAAAGCCAGAAACACCAGTGAACCGGCAGCTGCCATGTTGTGGCAACACTGATATCCAGCGCTCCTGTAGGACGGCGTGGCTTTCTCGCTGCCAGCAGCAGCAGCCAGCTCAGCCTAAACCTGTCTCACTTCAAAGCTCCACAGATCACAGGTTCAGGTTCAAAAACATGAAACGTGAAGCTGAGAACAAGCTCAAAGAATCCAGGTACATACCCGCTCGCTCACCTTTCAAATAGGCACCTTGGAGGTATTTTTGCTACCGTGAGAGCGCTTTAGTGGCCGTCTCTGAGGAGGAGATAACAGGTTGAATTTTGGCAACGGCAACAACACCGATACCAGGTTAAGAAACTGAACCTGCATGTTGCTCCTCTGGGTCACAGCTCAGATTTTGGGCCACCTGGGGCACAAACAAATGATTCAAATATCTACACAATTATTTGCACCATCCTCGTGTCGGTGGAATGAGTTGAATCTGAAGGTTATTAAGCAGGAAGATATAAGTAGAAGCGAACAGTTAGCTTGGCTTCTCAAAGGTAACAAATATAAATCACCACCACTAAAGTTCAAAAATTAAAGAGCTAGTTTATAATTTTTGGAAATACTTATTAACTTTGTTATCATAAGTTAAATAAAAAGTTCAGGTCATTGTGTTGAGTTCAATGCAAGTCCTAGAAGATGTTTACTTGTCATAAAGACCTAGAGACAAGGATAAAGCTAGCCTTGCTAAAAATACGCAAACCATGGGGCGACCGATACCCCAGCAGTCATCGTGGATGTCACACGGGTACAAATGTCCTTAGCAGTGAGTCCTTGGTTCAATTCCTGACTGTGCAAACTACATGCCATTTTATTGTCCGTCACATCACCACAGATTAAAAAAAGGGGCAAAAATGTCTCAAAAAGATAATCTTTCAAACCAGATACCTGCAAGACTCACTAGTTAACACCTTGTACCTTGTTTGATTATTTTGTATTCAAATAAAAATGAAAAAATCTGGTGTTTTCTGGGGAGTTAAGCCCACGTTTCTGCACAAAGCAACAATAACTAAATATCTTTTCTCCGTCTATGGTCGTCTAATTAGCCTCTCAACGTATGAAAAAGCAACAGATAGTTTTAGTCATTTTGTGTGACTTTGTTGTTTTGTGTGTTATTTGTCTGGAACTCCATGGTAATGTGTCAAAGCCCACAGAACAAAAAAAAAAAAGCTATATTAGCCAGTCACAGACTTTTAAAAATGTCAGCTGAAACAAAATGCGGGAAGGTCTCAATCAGGAAACGTCACCGCCTAAAGTCTTTTACTTTTGAGAAGTACTATCACTGAGCAGGAGGCTTTTAAGAGGTAATATAATTGCTCTGGAATTTAATTCAGTCCCTGTTCCTTGCTTTCTTTCTTTTCATTTAATTCTCATCAAGAAAATACATGTATTGGCCAAAATACCAAACTGTTCCCGAAAGTCCAGTATTTAATTTAATTTAATTTAAAAAGGATCCCCATTAGCTGATGCCAATGGCACCAGCTAGTCTTCCTGGGGTCCTAAAAAACAACCTTACATGAAAAGATCATGCGTCTAGATCACATCTATCAAAATACACATTTGATGTACATCATGTTTACGGTGACAAGTAGACGTTAGACCAATCATTCAGACAACAGGAACAAACAGAACAAGAAACAACACAGAAATAGGACATTATACTTGTCAAACTAGATTACTGCTCAGCTGCCAAGTAGTGCATTCTAAGATGGTATTTGAATGAGGCCTTGCTGTTAGATTGTCGTATGTGGAGGGGGCAGCTATTCCAAAGTTTGATGGCACGATAAATAACTGCCTTTTTCAAAGCATTGGATTTTGGACATGGTAATGTAATTTGACCATCACCTGCTAATCTAGTGGAATGACTATGAATTTGAATACATCTGATAATTTGATTATGTAAAAACTCAGGTTTGGTGGAATAAACAGTATTGCCAAAGAATATGACTGTACTTAAAGACAGCCTTCTAGATCTCCTCTGGCCTCTAGTAGCATCCGGGAAAATAACATCTGGATCTTTTGCCAGATTTTCTTCAGCAGCTGTCTGCTATTTGTTGATGTTCTTGCAGCACACAGTCAGGTTATCAAAGTGTCTCACATTACATACAGTCATCTCATCCATTCTTAATGTAAAAATAGTATTCAGAGGAGCTTTAAATCCCCAAACCACCTACAATACAGTGATAGCTGCCAGCCCTCTGGTTCATCTGTCTTTATTGAGTTATGTTTTTCAGAAGAACATTCACTCTAACTCCCTGTTGGACTACTTCTCACAAGGAGCCTCGACTGTTTTGAAACCCAGAGTCTGATGTGCTGAATCACAGCTTTCTCTACTTTTAATTTTGCTTCGCTGCGCTGCCAAGAAAAGCAGGAAGGAAATGGAGCGTCCAAAAACTGAAGTGGCATGAAACTGTATTTTCCTCAGACAAGTTTGGGGCCGATTCACCGAGCGTCTATGTCCGTCCAAATGTTTGCACCACCGGGCCTGACCCACTTTTTAACAATTAAGGATCAGAGATGAGAAAGAATCCGCTGGGCAAAAACAATACGCACAGAAACCAACAGCCTTGGCTTTTCGATAAGCAACACACACCGCTTTCAAGTTACACAATGCACAATGAGTTGAGTTATATTACACATTAATAGGTAACTGACTATTCTCTTTGACAAATCTATGATCCATCCTTCCTTATCGCAGCAGGTAATGTATGTTAATCTATTGTGTGTGTGCGTGTTATACACAAAATGCATTAGGTTTATCGCTGCCAAGATAACACTAACCAAGCTAATAACTTAATGGTCCTCGCACCAGCTTGTGCGGCGAGATACGAATGTGCACACACGTGCAGCCCACACACACACAAACATCCAAGCAGAGCAAACACAGAGGAGCCCTGCTTGCAGTGAAACCCAAACATCACAGAGAGATTGCCCCATCTTGTGTTTGCCCAACCCCTCCTTCCCACCTTCCACCTTCATGTTTGGGGCACACCCTGTCCGTTTCCTGGGTGAACTGGATCTTTTCTAACACACACCGACACCCACCTCAACACACACACACACACACACACACACACACACACACACACACACACACACACACACACACACACATGTTTGTACTTCTATCTTAGTGAGGACATCCATAGGCGTAATGCATTTCCTAGAGCCTTACCCTAACCTTAACCATCACAACTGATTGCCTAAACTTAATCCTTACCCTAACCCTAACCAAACCTCAATTCATACCTGTTCTCTAAAAACAAGTCTTCACCCTCAAACATGGCTGTTTCAAAGTGAGGACCGGCCAAAATGTCCTCACTTTGTAAAAATGTCCTCACTTTGATAGTTAAATGCAGAAAATGGTCCTCACCATGTAGCAAGTACAAGAACACACACACACACACACACACACACACACACACACACACACACACACACACACACACACACACACACACACACACACGCCGAGAGCAGAGATGGCCGGGCTTTAGTTACCTCCTGTCCAGATTATGTTCAACTTGATCCGTGTAAATGATCTCTAATTATGGTCCTAA
The DNA here is from genome assembly GCF_021347895.1 of Acanthochromis polyacanthus. Classification (NCBI taxonomy): domain Eukaryota; kingdom Metazoa; phylum Chordata; class Actinopteri; family Pomacentridae; genus Acanthochromis; species Acanthochromis polyacanthus. The sequence goes on from NC_067128.1 coordinate 8,024,480, forward strand.
GCATGCAGGTTGGGACTGTTTCTCCTCTGTATGTGTGTGTGTGTGTGTGTGTGTGTTGTGTTTCTGAGCATGTGAGGATTAGGATGGTGTGCGACGGCTGGTTTTCTTGCCAGAGAGAGAGAGAGAGGGTGAATCACTGAGTGCCTGAGCAACCTGGCTTCAATCTCTGGCTTTCATTTAATTCAAAAAAGACAAAGAGCCTGGGCGCTGTAGTCTCAGGCTAAGTTTAATATGTTGAACATCAGGTCTGTCTGGAAGGCAAACAGCGACAACCAGAAAGAACCAGAGCAAAGACTGCAGACAATAAACACAGAGAGGAAAGGAAAAGAAAAAAAAACACAGGCAAAATACTGTGAGTCACATGTTGTGTTTTAGTCTTCAGGAGAGTGTAGTGGTTATTCCTAAGTAAACACAACTCTTCTGATTCACTTTATGGATTAAAATGCTTCTAAATTGGATAAGCGAGAAGAAACTGAACTGTCTGGAGCCCTTCCAACACTCTTAAAGGCTCTGGTGCAAAATTATCAGATTTATTTTCTTCACTTTTAATTTCTGGAAGCATTTTCAGTGATAGATACAACTTCATTACAGTAAACAGGGATAGGAAACTTTTTGATGCATAGAAACATAAAGTTCCAAACAATGTTGTGTCACATAATTCCTCAGAAAATGAAGTGTCTCTAGTCATAATGGAAAAAATGCACTCTGTGATGCAAATAAAAGCAAATAAACGGATGCAATGGTCAGTTTTTTGGTGAAATGAACAAAAAATGTACCTTTTTCAATATCTTCCCGAGTCCTAAAAGCAAAAGTCACTTGAACTTTCCTAGTGATTCTAATGAATTTGCAAATATATTTTTAAAAAAAACCATTAAATAGAGAATCAAATGACATTGAATTGACCAATAAAACACTGTATTAATGTGCAATCAGATCATTTAGAGTATCTGCATGGTGAGTTGGCTGTCAAACAAGCACACACCGACATCTGACATGTGCATGACGACCTGCTACAACTGATGGTTTTGCTCCGCTGAAGCAGCTCCGTCAATTGGACAAGCCTCACTACCAGTCCAGCCAGGTTTAACGACTCATGCTGCACTTAGCTGGTCCACTTCAGTCGCGCACTTTATGGTCACCTGAAGTGCTCTTTGCTCTGGAGTGGTCAGCAAACAGCTGTGAGCACCCTCGTCTCTTTACAGCCCCGACGATCCTCACAAGGAGCTCAAACAGCCCAGTGAGTGCTTTGCGATGGACACATGAAGACATTAAACCGTAAACATGTTCAAAGTTTGACGTCATATGCAGATATTGGATAAGGAACAGCTGCATACAATTCCTGGTGTATATTTTGAGTTGACCAACGTCCCTATTCCTTGGGTTTAAACAGCTGTAATAAACTGACGATCTGTGGTGGTTTGAGCACCGAAGCAGACACGCGACTTCCAGGGAGGATCCCTCAGTAATAAAACACAGTCCAAGGAATAACAAAGAGGGGATTTCGGACTGGAAAGGCCATAACTTTGGAAAATACCCACTTGGTTTGGCTAGACTTGGCTGAACTTTGTGTTGTGTTTTCGCACAGAGTGATGAGAAGGACTGTGTCGTGCAAGAGAGGTTTCAGGGGAGGAGAAACAGGAAAGGAGTGACCAATAAAAGGCAGAAAGTTCATGCAGTTCTATTTATCCAACACTGGGCATCTGCATGCACATGTATGTACAGTGCAGTCTGCAGGACTACTAATTTTGGGATGTTTGGCAGTGGTCAACAAAGATTTAACAGATGACAACAGTGAAGCTGCAGAAAGTATAAAGTGGCTTTCTTTTTTTGGTATATTTATATAGACTTCAAAAAATCTCACGATGTTCCCAGGATGAATGAAACACAGTGAGGTCTGGATCTATCCCAGGATCTCCTCGGAGTTGGACATGCAGAAAACCTCCAAAAGAAGGCATGCAATAGGGATTATAATCAAATGCTCAAACTACCTTAACTGGTTCTTTTCGACACAAAGGAGCTGCGACTCTACTTTGAGTTCCCTCTGAATGTCTGAGCTCCTCACCTGGTCTGAAGTTTGAGCCCAGACACCATATGGAGAAGAATTTCAGCTCCTTGTATCCACAATCTCATTCTTTCAATCAAAGCTCACAGGGAAGGGCTGCAGCAAAGACTGACTGGTGAATCAAATAAAACTCTCTTAATAATGATGACTTTTGAGAAAATCGAGAGAACCAAAGAGTATGAAGGAAGCTCTCCTATTAACTGTGTCCAGTATTACAATACTTAAATCTACTGAAAGAGAAACAGTGCCAAGAAAGCATTCTTCTTCAAATCCATTTTGCCTCAAACAAAACTAACCACAACAAAAGGTAAACAAAGCACAACCCTCAAGTGATGTCTTTAAGCCTGCAAACATGTATTTTGTGAGGAGGCACGAAATGAATTCACTGTGACACTTTCTGATGTGACCAAAGATCATGAAAGGATTCTAAGTAATAGAGAGACATCAATGTCAAAATTTGCAGCATGACATCAGTGTGGAGACCTCAGGACAAGTGGCCTTTCTTTCTTTCTTCTTGTCATCTTTATTCTGACAGTTCCACTCTAATTCCTCCCTGCACCTCTCTCACTAATGTCCATTACATCAATTTCAAGCACAACATTCCTGCCAGTGTCTCGACTTCGCCCAATTTCTTTCTCTTTTCCTGTCATTTGTGCATCCAAACTCAGAATATGTCTGGCAGGTCGTAAAGTAAAGCTGCCAAGTGTGCGTATGAGCTCCACAGGACATTCCTATGGGCTCAGACCATGCCTCTCCAAGCATATACTTTACTATGTAAAAATACACACTGACCAGCCTGTACACAGCACATGGCTGCAGACCACCAGCACTCACATTTGCATTTGGAGTCCATGTGTTCATCAGACTCGAAGCAGTTTCGAAGTTTCAACTGCATGTGCATTTTCCTTTGTACGATGAAGAGCAAATCACAGCAGTTGCTCTGTAACACATCACCTATGAGAGTGTTACACCTGTTGCTTTAACTGCTACCTGAATGCAATATGTTCTGGACATAACAAAACAAATGTCTGAAATTTAGACCTTTTCTAGCTAAAAAGTCAACTAAAATAAACGATATGCAGAAAAATAAGCAAATTGAAGAGAATTACAACAGACACAAAGAAACACTACCAGGAAATGATTTTGTTACAATGTTTTTAAAATCTCAATTGCATGTAAAGCAAATTAGCATAAGAAACTGAAAAAAAATCCTTTGAACAATATGACATGTATACATATCCAAGTCTATCAGTCATCAGCTGCTGCCAGTGGACCAAGTTGTGAGATGCAAACTGATAAGATCAACATTAGAGGGTTTAGAAGAAAGGAGCTGAAATATTTCATCTGAAAGAACCAGAATGTAGTGAGAAAGATTAAGATTTTAGTCCAAGATAGGAGTGACCACACACTTTGCGCCATTCATAGATCCACAAATCAATGTTGTTTGTCCGTGTGGGTTCTTGTTTATCCTGCAACAGGCCTACCAGATGGCAACCGAGTTCGATGCCATTCAGCCCAAGTTGTTTGTTGCAAAACTGCACAGCCCTCTCTAACTCAAGAGCACTGGAAGTGTAACTGAAGCCAGCCGCCGTTTTAGGATGACGAAAAGGAGAATGCATTGTTTTCAAGCAAGGACAAGACATTGTGTGACTTACAGCCAGGCCGTCTTTGTCTTCGCTTTGGCAGCGTCTTTGCAAACACTTCAAAGCGAAGGGACCAGTGCAACTGCAAGACAGTGAGAAATGAGGAGGAGAGATCCCCGAGGAATGAAAGTAGGAAGAAAAGATGAGAGGAAGGGCCAAAGGTCAAACACCACCCACTCCCTTGCTTTTTTCCTCTTTTCCATTTCCCACTCGCTCCGTCTCATTTTGAATTCTGCCTTTTGTAGGACTTAAATCCCTAAAACATCTCTCAATCGCAAATCAATCTACCAAAATTCTTTCAGTACCTACAGCTTTTGTCTCAAGTTTTTTTTTCAAAAACCTTCAAACATAATCTTTGGAGCAGGTTTGGAGCAGCATCTAAAGTCCTCGCTGACTCGGCCTCTCATCCTCCGTCGCGTCCACTTTAGGTCAGTCTGGTGTTTCTGATAGAGATATAGGCTTGATCTCAACTGACGCTAAGGGCCTTACGGTGTCACTCTGAATTTCACACCGCAGCTGAATGAAAGTGGAAAGCAGGAGAAGAAGCGAGGGGGCAGAGCTGGGAGAGACGTAGAGAGGCGAAGGATGGTATTGGTGACATGAGGCGGGGTTTCAGCTGAACAACTTATCACTGGATTAACAAAGAGATGAACTAAGTTGATGTGTCGGCTCACGGTAAGCTGCACAACATCTCAACACGCACTACAACCGGCAAAGACTAAAGTTTGAGCTCAGTGGGTAATTTAACAGACTCCCGGGCTTTCACAGCCTCACAAAACATGGTTAAAGTAAACACACACACACACACACACACACACACACACACACACACACACACACACACACACACACACACACACACACACACACACACACACACACACACACACACACACACACACACACACACACACACACACACACACACACACACACACACGCACAGCTGGTCGGCTAATTACCAACAAATGGCTTCTTTCAGTAATGAAGTGAAAGCCCTTTAAATGATTCAACAATCACCTCACGCTTCCAATACATGCAGATTAACACCTCTTATGTCCAGATCATGTTTATGAGTTGCAGCTCTGTTTGTTTTCGACATGAGTGAGGAATGCTGCTTCGGTTGAGCGCACCGGTGTTTAAGCTGCGGGAAAAGCATCCACAAAGCGCAACACGGTCCCTATTTTCGGACACACACACGGTCTCGCAAGCCACTCTCGGGACACCCATGTGACCCCTTCGCTGCACACACCCTTGGCCCTCCCTCCCAGCGTGACACACTAGCCTCCTTCTCTGACCCGACTGGATTCCAGTCCAGAGCAAAACCTCACCACTGAATCATTTCACTCACTTTCCTGCAGAAATCTATCGTCCTAAAGCCCCTATGGCCTCACATCTGCACATGTGGGTGGACAAGAGTGAAATAAGAAAATTATTGATTTGTTCAGATTGCTCTAAAGGGACCTACCCCCCCTAAACCACCACCCTACATTCATGCAGCCTCTGTGGGGGCTGCAGTTTCTTGCACGTGAGTGCGCAGGATAGGGGGGCAGATGTCTTCCCAGAGGCCTGTACAAGCTGGGTGGGAGGAGGACGGAGGGGTCCATTGTCTCCTGCACCTCTAAACCAAAGAGTTTGCTCTAAACAGTAATTATTCCACCCCCTCCACTCCTGTCCTCTCTACCCATTTGTAGCCTCCCCCCAACTGCTGCCCTCAAGGCTCTAATTTGGGTCACAGGCTGCAGAATGGCATCTCAACACTCAAACCTACACCCAGCTAGAGGAAACTGACACATGTGTGTGCTTTTAAGAGATATGAAGAGACAAAACAAAACTTTCTTTTGCTCTTTAAGTGTTTGTTCAGAGGAATTTGATCAAAGAGAAGAGACACTTTGAATTCACAGAGATTCAATCTTGAAAACACAGACACACACTTAAACTTGTGTCATTTTCTGCACCACATGCATTTAACACTACCAGAGATTATATCTACGAGTGTCAACAAAGTAAAATTTACAACTACTAGAAAAGAAGAAAAAAACAGCAGAGCCTGTATGCACCATCATCTCAGCATCACCAGGAATTCAACCCACAAGGTCTGCGAGAAAGCAAACACGCTCCCATTCAACGCCAGGAGTGAGAAAACAAGCAGAGGACGCTGTTCATACAACAGAGACGAACGCTGTAGAGACACTTCACACAGCGCTGTCAGCTGAGGCAAAAAATATCACACAAACACTGCACAAAAGAGCCAACAAGATAAACAGCCAAAACCATCAGAGACTAGGAAGCAGACCTTGTGTTTATAAGTTGCTGTTTGATGTTTGTCCAATTGCCACTTGAAAAAAAAGGACATTTCAGACTTTTTGTGACTGGTGATCACTTAAATAATCAGTACAGAGCTCTTTTCACTCTGGAAACTGGATATTAATCTACAGGAATATGATTTGCAACCTCTATGGAGACGTGTAGACATGCAACACCTTTGACAATCAAATCCAATCCCACCACATCACAGAATCCCTTCACCTCTCAGCAAAACTTCTGCCTCTAATTTGAGCTTTCTGGGAATAATCGCCGCATATATTGAAGGGCTGAACATCTCCTGCTTACCGGTAGGCATCGTGGCTTGGCTCCCCTCCAACTAAAAAAGTGGGTGAATGACTTCTAAAAAGTGACAAGCAGGTTTAAGAGTGAGACAGCTCTCCAGCAGGGTCACATATCCAGAGTATTCCGAGCAGTATTCCCAAGTAGAGTCTGTAAAGAAAAATTTAAAAATCCCCTAGATTTCCCAAATGCTGCCAGTCATTGTGAATCCTTTCTCCTGGGAGTCAAAAGACACACACTGGAACAAGCACTCTGAGGCTGTGTTTTCTCCTCAACACACTCCTCTGGCTGATGTTCTTTCTTTTTCTTTCTCTCCCTTCAGTTAGCTGAGGATCTCCTGTGTCTGCCTCCCTCTCTCTCTCTGAATGCCTCCCTCCCTCCCTCTCTCCTGTGGCAACACATCCACTGTGTGCATGTGTGCGTCTATAAGTGCTCATATGTGTGTGTTTGCATGGGAGTGTGTGTGTGTCGGAGTGAATGGCCTCTGCTCCCTCCCCACCGAGCTCTCCCCTCCCCCTGACTCCTCCCTCCTCTCTCCAGCAGCAAATTACAAGGAGCAGGCAGTTCCACATTAAGTGCCTCCTCTCCTCTTTCCTCTCTTTCTTTTCCTACTTTTATCTTATTTCCTCTTTGTCTTCTTCTTCTTTTACTTCTCAAGTCCAGAATCAAACTTTTAGGCCGGGTCTGTGACGCTTTAGGGCCGGCGACACCTTTTTGTGCGTCTCCTGCAGGCTCAGCGGGCAGCTGGACTGCTGCTGGTACCGCACAGCTCCAGAGATCACACACATTCGCACACTTTACAGGCAGGAGAAGGGGGTGAGGGCTGATCAATAGGCCGCCAGACAAAAGCTCCTCGTCCACCGCGAGACACTGCACTGCTCATTGTATCCCAGATTAGCGAGAGACTGCACAGAATGAGCACACAAAGTGGGAGAATGTGGAAAAGAAAGGATGCAACTTTTACCAGATTTAAGAAGAGCATCTCAGAAACATATGCATTACATTTGAAGACATTGGTTTCAGCATTTTGGGATTATGAAACCTTAAAATGCCTACTAGTGTGTTTCGATATCAATGCCAATAACACATCTGAGATTCAGTAATCACTTAAAAAACTTTTCTTAAACATTAATCTACAAATCCACTTTTTCCTAATGGTAGGAAATTTGCCAAACCTCCCGATGCATCAGTGTTTGAAGGGATGTTCCACCAATTTACGTGTCATAGTCAACAGTTCTAAAATGGGTTCTGTGGCTCCGTGGGCTTCAAAAGTTTCCAGAGGAACTTTGATAAGAAATGGTGTCATCCCATAATTGGTCCAGTAGAGCAGCTCTGACTCCATTCTTTACAATACTGCAGCACATGTAGCAGAGTACAAACAGTGGTGCAGAGTCAAGTGGTGTCTTCATGGTAAGTTTATGAAGTACACTCAATCAGAAATACATACCTATATATGCATATGTATAAAGATTATCTGCCAATATGTTAACATCTGATTTTTTATGGAAAAACTGAGCTTGCCTCATACCAGGAGATTAAATTCTGCTTCTTTTGTTTTGACTGTTACCATTCACTGTTTTTCAATGTCAGCTATAAGCTCCTCAACTTTATGCGAGCGCACTATTCAATCCCTAGAAGATCCCTTCAATGCGGCTTTAACAAAAGCAGTCAAACAAGGACTTTCTTAAAATAAAAGACAGACTTTGCAAAGCAATGATTAAGATGAGGAATATTTGTTGAAGGACTACAGTTATGCTCCTGCAGAGATTCCCAAAAATTACTCATCACTGTTTCATCTATTTACACTGGTAAATCCAGATCCCTTTACAGTTCTTTCACAGACGGTGTGGAATATTTACACTTCTTGTTTGTCTTTACATTAGAGTTTGCCTAATAACACTTGATTTGTACAACAGAAAAAGACACGAGAACATTTGCTCACATGTGGTCTAGAGACACACAGATCCAAAAGTCAGCGAGTTTAGAGGTTAAATATGAAACAGAGCAACAATTAGTCAATTAATTGAACTATTAAAATAATCACCAACTAGTTTGATGATCTATTAATTGGTTTGAGTAATTTTTAAGAAATAAAAGTATAAATTCTTTGATTTTAGCTTCTTAAATGTGAATATATTTCCAGATTTTTTTCCACTCCTCTATGAAAATAACCTCAATATCTTTGGGTTGGGACAAAACAACATATTTAAAGACATCATTCTGGGCTGTATGAAACACTAATGAACAGTATTTTTTTACATTTCATAGATCAAACACCCAACTGAGTGTTGTCAACAGCTCAGTAAAACAATCAACAGATTATAATAATCATTACCTGCAGCCCTTTCTAATGTATTTTTCACCTGGTGCACATGGCTGTGACTTGTTAAACCTTAGAAATGTGACTGATCTATGCTTTCTTTTTTATTCTTTTGCTTTGGAGCTAAAATGATCACATAACTAATACATTAAATACAAAATAACATCATTTCCTGAGTACAAATACATCCTTTCTGTTCTCTCCTTAGGACCCCGTGATTCATCTTGTGACCCTCCATGCTCTAAGGTGTACTGTGTATAACTTCCTAAAGCATTTTTAATTCAGAACAGGCCTTGTGTCCCATCAGGACGACACATGCGACACAATGGGCCCTTAGTCTCATGCACTAAAGCCAATGTGTTGACTATTTGTCGTCCCTCTTTAAAGACAATCCTGGTCCCAGCAGCATGGGGTCCTGCCAGCGACCCCCCTCCTCTTCACCAATACAATAATAGAGACACCCTGGACTACCCCAGCGCTCACACACACACACACACACACACACACACACACACACACACACACACACACACACACACACACACACACACACACACACACACACACACACACACACACACACACACACACACACACACACACACACACACAGACACAGAGATCAGACCCCAGGAAGCACGACCCCCCTCTCTAATGGCCTGAGGGTCCGTTGACCCACGAAGCCCCAAAGCCTCCAGTCTGAATCCAGACTGTCCTGTCCACCTGCCACTCCCCCTCGGCCACCTTCCACCTCTCACACACACTGAGACCAGGCATAATGAGCACCTCCAGCTCGGCAAACACACTGAGGGGGCATCTAAACTTCTCGTTCAGCCAAGCACGACCTGTTGATGACAGAAACCTACAGCAACATTCAGCCTTATCTGATGCCCCCTGTGTGCTCCCACAGCCTCAGTTCCACTCCCAGCAGGACAACAACCAGAGGAATGAAGAAATTAAACTGTACCTCTTTTTCCTTGCAGCAAAACATGTAGAGAGTGGTTTACAACAGGGATCAAAAATGAAATGGGATGACACGTTTCTTGATGTTTTAGCTGTGGGTTTTTTTAAAAAAAAAAACACACAAAGAAAGGCTGCAGCAGCTCGTGGCTAGAGCTGAAATTGTTATTTTAATCACAGACTTTTTGTTTAGTCTATTAAATAATGGAACATCTTGGAAAGCGTCCATGTAAAAAGTCCAAAACGGAAAGATATTGAATTTACATGGATATGAAACACCGAAAACCAGCAAATCTTCACATCTGACAATGTTTTGACCTCTTTCTTGACTAATGAATTGAAGTGCTCGCTCAGAGATTTTGCATGTCAGGGTCAAAAAAAGCAATGACTCACCTACATTGTAAAGTCTTGCTCCATACTGCTGGAGTGAAATCATAGACATATCTTGGTTTGAACTTTGAAACATAAAGGAATACTTGTTGCCAAGACTCATATGAGCTCATTGGACTAATGTTTGTTTGGCAAATATGAAGCCACAGCCAGTTAAGGTTTACTGGAAACAAGCAGAAACATATATCCTGGTGAAAGAAACAAACAAAAAAAAACCTCACATACCAGCAGCTATTAGAGCCCACTGATGTTAAATTCATCACCATATGTAGAAACAACAATTTGTGGTTGTCTGTATTGCATTTGCACCATAGTGCTGAAAGAGCTGACCAATACTAACTGGTAAGTTTCACATTACTGACATTTCCGTTTTAAGACATATAAGCAAATGTGAAAAATTGTGTTAAAGCTAAGACAGGCAAAATTCCAGAAAAAAGACAGCCAAAAACATAAAAAGGCATGTGTTTCATCTGCACAAGCACCATGAGCTGGATCGACAGGCTTGACCAGAAGAAACCACCAGCGAGACTTTGCAAGAGTTGTCTAGCTTTTTATGTTCTGCAGGTTTTTCCGCCCTTGAATCGGCCGTTCCATCAGAAGGGACGTGCACATGTTCCTGCATTTCGACAACAGCCAATATGAACACCCTCTTTCTCAAAAGACCTTGATTAGCCATCATCTCCTGTCACAGGGTTGATTTTCTAAAGCCTAAACAGAGCAGAGAAGAGATACAGAAGTCTGTTTCTCTCTCAGACCGCTTGAATTTCAAAGTGCTTAAAGGGTATGATGATTTATGCTAAAATAGCAGAAAAAAAAATAAAGCTTTAGAAGTTCTGGTAGATTTTTTTATTAACCTTTAGAGAAAATTGCCATTTTTATGTCTTTATTAGGTCTTTATTTATATCAAATTAGACATTAAGAATTAGAAAGTAACAAATAAATGTTTACTTGTCAGGAGAGGTATAATAAAAGGACATTGCTTAGTTGCATTATGGGAAATGAATGGTCCAGGTTTTCCGGAGCTTTATTCATACAAAGATCATGGACTGTATTTAAAAGATGGGTACAGTCCCTTCAGGTCCTAAAACTGAATCCAATGCAGAAGTGCGTAAACTTGAATTCTATTTAACAGCCAGCAGGGAGCGACTCATATTGTATGGAAGGTTTATGAGAAAAATTATCCAACTTCTCACTCCATTTGTTACATCATTAAACATTTCCGTAATTAGTTCATGGTCTTAATGGCAAGGGTTAAGACTTGTGTAATGTGGCGTGATGTTCATTTCGGAAATGATAGTCCCATTGAGATGAAATTCGACAACAAAACATGGCATGTTTTAGGATATGGCTACCTTGTGATTGACAAGTCATTACCACATTGACCTATGTAGCATCTACGACTCGTTATCTCTGCTTTCAAAAGACCAAAATGGTAACAGCCAAATTCAAATTTAAGATTTTAAAACAGGAATCCAATGCATGACCTCATGTTTGCTACATCCATCTTTTATCACCAGTCCATGCCAGACAGTATCAAGAAAACTAGGACAACTTTTTCTGATTTTTCTCTCTCATGTCCTAAATTTTCTAGAAATATGTCACCAAATTGTTGCAGTTCGCATGTAAATGATTAACTGAAGATTATTTTTAAATGAACTTATTATTGCAGTAAAGCCAATAATATCTTAATACTTTTTCTAATCACATTGCGGCCAGAACTCCACACCTAACTCCTTCTATGCACCGCCGCCCTCGCTCAGCTTAGCTCCAAAGTCATTTCCCTTCGGCCTGTCATCCCTCTCTCCACTCAGTGATTTCCCAACAGGCCTCCCTTCTTTTCAAGGCTAACAACACGCTATAATAAGGCAGTGAGAGTTCAAGACCAAACACGCTCTCGAACTTCCTTCAGACATCCAAAGTCAGAATTGACGGTTTGAGAGGTGGCGAGGTTGCCAGGATGATTGGGGCCGAGGCGCTGCAGCAGTCGCCATGACAACGGCGAGGCATTCATCTCCATGGCCGAGCGGCATGTGGAAAGACAGCGAGGGAGGGAAAGGAGGAAGAAAATGCTTATTGTCAATAAACCACTCCATTCCTCATAAGACTCGGGCAGTGCAAACACTGAAGGAGGGCACGGGGTTCATACACGCTCTTTTCAATTTATACCACACACACAATCATTTGCTTTCCAAGAGCATTGTAAACTGAAAAGACCACAGCCTCTTGAAAATGTTTAGCGTGTGAGAGTGTGTGCAACCAGAAATAAGAACTGTCCCCAGCCACTTGAGCATGTCCTGAAGGGAGGAGGAGGACGGCTGCAGGCGGATAGAGGTGGAGGACTAATCTGATGGTTGTTGTTGTAGCAGGGTTGTATGTGCGACTGTATGTGTTTTTGTGTGCGTGTGTGAAATCACAACTATTCTGCAGCTCCAGCAGCCTGACAGCTTCTTCATTTTCTCAGCCATCACGAGTTTTTAAGTGCAGACTGTGTGTTTCTGTGGAAACGTGGACGAGAAATGGATTCAGAGAGACTGTGACTAACTGCAGGAGTTTGTGGGTGGAGGGTCATTCATATACAGTTTCCCCCTCCCTCTGTGACCCCGTCTGTCTTTGTCGTTGCCGAGATGGATCATCGGCAGACGCACACACACTCTTTCATTCTCCTCACACCGACGCCTTTGTTCCTTGCCGCCTGAGCTCTTCATCAACCCCTTAACAGACAGCGTTGTCCCTTTTCCTTCAAAAAATCATTCCTCACTCTCTGACAGCATCAGATTTGTCCCTCATTCAACATGTCTTCCAAAGTAAACAACAACATCAGCTTTTGTCCAGGCCTTGTGGAATAAGACAGAGAAGTCTTTTCTCTGATGTCCCTGTTGGCGCATCATTTATCTCTGACTTCTGAAACTATGACAGCTGAAAAATGAAATCTTTAGTTTGATGTGACAATTCATTCTATAGTTAAGGATTGAGGAGGTTTAGGAAAGACAATAGTTTGGGTTAAAATGTCAAACCTCCACTAAAGTTGGGAGTCTCTATATTTAGAATAATACCAACACAGTCAAGAGTATGGAACGATCAATGTCATGGTTTGGTTGGAAATGAAAGAAAGAAAGAAATAGTCTTGTGTTAAAGTCCCTCTCCCGTCACTGATTTAACCCCTAAAAATTTATCTTTGTGTATCAAAGTTGCATTATTTGCAGTCATTTTCAATAAATGTAATCATTCTGTTTCTTAAAATGTAACTCAAAGCCTCTACAATGTGAAGATGTACATAATCCCTGCCTTTGTCTCCAATCGTCACAGCTCGAGCACACCAGCTCACCTACACTGTAAAACTACCATAGGATATACAATGGCAAGTTGTTTTATTGGAGTGATTCAGCCATACATGTTTGAGCTGGGAACTGATTCTGAAGTAGTAATGTGATACAAAAAGATCCACCTTGCAAGCTGACAGGATCAGATGCTTACTGTAGGTTTGTTATGTAAAATCACTGCAAGTCAGAATCTTTATTTTTGGGATGATCATTGTTACACAACAGTTGGTGGTGGTTAATTGATTATTTCACTATTGAGGTGCCGTCCAGCATATAAGAAACAACATAAACTTGATTTTCACTGGGAGGTCCTTTAAGGTTCAGTGTTTCCTTGTGTTCCACATCTTAAAATTCAAATCTTAAGAATCTAGGGTTTCTAATCCAGAGCCTATCCGTATAATGACAGCTAATAAAGACATTCATTTCTTGATAGAGGGAGGCATCAAACTGTTTCACACTGAGCAACCAGTAGCATATCTACCTCTCAAATGTAACTTTTTGTAGGCACTAAAGCTGTGGTCGCAAGAAGAAGCTGACATTTCGCACTGATAAAAAAATGAGCCAATTTAAAGAAAAGGACGCGGCAGTTGCATTAACATAAATTAATAAAAGAAGATATTGCTTCTGAATACAGTGCAGTTAAGTACAAAGCAAAATGTATAAGTCTCATAAAAGTAGGATTTATGGCAGAGCTCTTGCATTGGATTTCTAGTTCTTCAGTTTATCCATAAATGCAACTTTTTCTATGTATCTGAGTCACAAACAAACATTTCCTTCTCCTAAATTAACAATTTGAACATATTTGGTGAGATGTACTCTCTGACTGGAGCTCTGTGGTGATCGATATTGATATTATATTGATCTTGGCCCGATTTCCACCTGTAGTTGTAGGAGTCAGCTAGTAGCAAATAAAGACAACCCCCCCTCTTCTTAATTCCACCTTTGAAGCTCTGATTAGTAACCTGTTTCTCGTCATCGTGCACAACACCAGATGTACAGTGTTTGAATCATTAAACAAGTCTGACAAGCGGAGCTGTAATTCAGAGGTCTGGACACAAGGTATCACGTAATATAGATGCCCTATGTCTGGATCCTTGGTAGAATTTCCAATGATGATGTGTGGATTTGAACAAAGTTTGACTCATGAGTCAAGATACAAGAGACAGAAATATCAGACTGATCTTAACAAACTGCCCAATGTGAGAAACTGTTGTCCTGTTACTGATGTAGCAACAATGCCTGCATGTCTCGAACAGAAAAAAGTCTACAAACCATGAATAGATCTTACACTAATGAGAACTAACAAGAAACATTTAACATTTTTAATGCTCAGACTGATCTAATAAAGTACTTGAGTAAAATCAGCAATCCCTTTAGCATAAACATGCTCTGATTTTCCCATTTTCCCAGATTTATGAGGCGTCCAGATTCCCGGACGATATTCCCTCTGGGCCGCAGCAGTCTGCTCACAGTGCCAGGACAAGTCCAGGAATTTTCTACCGTTTGCCGGCCAGAAACTTTGAGGCATCAGTTAGCGCTTATATAAGAGCAGGAATCCCTCAAAAAATTGGCCAGAGAGGAGCCGTGAGGAGCGTCCAGGAAAACAAGGAGCGTCTTTGCCATCCCAGCAGACTAAACAACAACAGCGTCACAGAAATAACTACAGCTGCTATAGCAACAGCATCAGCAGCGACAGCCGCAGCTAATGATAGAGCAGGGTGGCACCAGGGCCAGAGCAGAGCCCAGGAAAAAGTATTTACAATTGAAGATAATGTCAGTATTTAACTATGCAGTCAGTCGGTATTCACATTAACAGAGGCAGATAAAGGAGAAGAGGCCAGAAAGTGGGCGAGGAAGCAGAAAAACATGTGGATAATGGGAACTACAACCTTTATTTTCATGCAGGTAAATATTATTTGGCTGTGGGGGATGTTATGGTCACTCCATGAAGCAATGAGTATCTTTTTTATTCGAGATAAAAAGAAAAAAATAAAACTTTTACATTTGTGTCGCTCTGAAACTGAAAAGACAGTGGAGTGCCGGGCTACAATGTGTGTGTCTGTTGTTGTGTATACAAAGTTACTGTGCATTCACTGAGTACGTGAGCATGTGTGGTGGATATACGGAGGAAGCTGTGTTTGGCCTCAGATTAAAATGCAGGACGGGGGTCCCGCTCCAGGAAAAGACACCAGACAGAGGGACTTTTCTCCCATTAGGGAAACACGTGACTCTAAAATAATACATGCAGTGCTAGCACTATATTTATATTTCTAAAAAATGAAGTAATGTGTTCAACAGGCATACTTACTTCACTGTCATTTTAAAGCCACAACACATCTCAACAGTTGCTGCCATGCAAATTTCAAAATCTGCTTTTGAATCAGCCAATAACTAAAGGACTGGTTATAGAATCAAGTCTTCTTAAGCGTGATTATCATTAAATTTCAAACATAATAGGTCATTTTGATAACTTTACAAGCCATCTCACTAAAGGACAAGATCATTTTAAGGCTTAAACAAAAAAATAATATATATATATACAGTCCGACACAAAAAGCATAAAAGTAGCAACCAGTTCAACAGATAAAGTGACAAAAATCATCCAGCCTATAAAACAAATGAGTCTTTCCCTATATTGTCTGTAAATCTGTCAGAAGCTGGGTGCTCCAGTTACGACTCCTCAAATGAGGACACACCACAAAGGACAACACCTATATATGTACGCACATAGACGCACTCGCTAGAATGTGGGGTTATTGTACAAAAACTGCACTTAAAAATATAATTAAGCTTCAAAAAGGACAAATCTGATCTGATCCCCTGTTGAAGCTCTAATATTTTGATTTTCTAACCAAACAGAATTTCAAAACTGCCCTGAAAACGCTGCTGAATCCGGTTAAAGTTAGATCTACAGGCCTCTAAAAGACAGGACCTCATCCTCTCAGACACATCAAGGTGAAGTCATTACTACTGTCCACAACTCACCACACACGCAGTTTTCCCACAAAGGTAGCGGTCAGCATCTCCTGAGCTTAAAGAGAAACTAACTGGAACAGGCTGCCATGCTGTCTAATTAGACAAGAGGCCAAAGGTGCCATTAAGACCTGTGCTAAATTGAAACTTTGGGATGTATAATTGCCGGTCAGACTGGGTTTTGTGGGCTACAACCTCTGCAATTATGATTAAATAAACACCTGGCCTTTAAAGAAGGGGGAAAAAAGCTCAGTACAGTACTGTCTAAGGTACAAAAAAACATTTACAGTCATTACTTCAGACATATCAACAAACTGGAGTTCCGCTCTGTTTACACACAACCTGTCACCCACCTCACAGAGACCATTCCCACGATTAGCCTTTCCTCAGCCGCTGGCGTCCCGGTATCCTTTCACAGGTTAGATCCATGTCGGTGCATTTGAAAAAGTTTCTATGCTGTCTTAGAGAGAGGCAGGTAGGGCTCGGCGGTCCACGGTCCACACCTTCTACAGTGTGAGGTCAGTTCAGAGAGGAAAAAGAGACACAGAGAAAAGAGGGGAGAGAGCGAGTGTTGTTGGGGGGGGGGGGGGGGGGGGGGAACAGATGGAAGCAACGGAACTGACTGCCCACTGGGAGGGGAGGGAGAGAAGAGCTCGCACATCCAAGCAGCCCCACTTCCTGACCAATTACTGCTGCAAGACTAGCCTCTCTCTCCCCCTTGTCTCTCTCTCCTCTCTCTCTCTTTCCGATTAGGCCTTCTCTCCTCCCTCACTTTGCAGTGTGGAATCGCCGCGAGAGCTGGAGATCTGCCAGCACTGCAGGCGACACAAGTGACAGAAATCCAACAAAAAAATAAAGAAGAGGCGAGAGGAGCCGTCACTGAAACTGTGACAACACGCCTGGAGAAAGAGGATCAAGAGTTAATGTAGCAGAACAGGAGTGTGGGTGGGTGAGATGATGTAAAAAAAAAAGAGGGCAGGATGAGCTGCTTCATGTAACCCCCCCAAAAAAACACACCAACAAGTGGGTCACACTGCACACAGCAGCTGCTTAGAGCCTCTTGTTCTGCCTCTTTCCTGTTCTTTACTCTCCAGCATCAGAGCTTTATGGATGCTGGAAGTCGAGGTCGGGGCTAAAAGGTTAAGCTACACTCCAAAACAGCAAAGAGTGTCTATATTTCAGGGCCCGGAGCTCAAAGTGCAACCTGCTGTGAGCCGGACTGTATGAGCGCACACAGCAAATATCCATTGTTGCTCATTGTTCTGTATCCTAGCGGAGCAGGATGGAGGAAAGTCCCTTCTCCAGGAGCCAGTGGCTTGTTGTTCCTGCCTGCTGCTAGCGAGGCTTCCTGGGATTGATAAAGCAGCTCCCGGCGCTGTCAGCACACACACTTTCTCACTTCCACGTTTTCACCGGGCCGAGGATTTTCCAGGGAAAACAAAACTCGCACGTGGTGGCAAACATTGACCTTTGATAAGCCACCAACTAAAACACACTTAACTTTAATGACCTAAATCTTCTTGAAAACATTTCACAAATAACGTGCGTGGTGACTTTTAGCAAGCATCAATCAATCCTGGGGAACTTTTTCCAACCCCTGCTGACTGTGACCAAAAACAGGCCTGATGTGGGTCAGTAACCGGCTGCTATTATGCTGACCTGGAAAACCCACAAACGCTGTGCCGAGCCTTTGTAACCAAACACCACACCTTGCACTTTAAAACATGCGGAGACAATGACAAACAATGGCACAGTGTCTGAGGAAAAACAAGCTGATAACCTGCTGCCAAGTGCTCACTCTTATCTGGGCTTTTATTCTACTTAGAGGACAAAATGGGTGGAATCGAGAAGAGTCGGGTAGCTTATTAAACACAGACAGATCATCTACACTAAAGCCTGGAATTAACGGTTAAAGCAACGCTTTCTTGCTGAATTATTCCTTAAAATCTTTATTCCTATTCTGTCATTACACTGGACAGAGTGAATAACCATCAGAGTGCTACCTGAGGTCAGCAATACATCTGTAAAGTCTGCTTTTGTATTTAATAGAATAATAATTTGCAGAAAATGTGAATCATTTGCTTGATTGATCCCAAAATACATTTTGATGATCACTTAATCCTCAAAGTATTACTTTTCTCGTTTCAAACATACAAAATTGCTCCTTTTTCTTGTTCATTTTCTTTGGTTTTAAGCTTTAAATCCTTGGAGTATTGATAAGAAAACAAGAAGCTTTTTACATTAAGCAAGCTGGAATTTAACAGATAAAGCTACACTGCTCAAAAATAAAGAAGGGAACACTTAATCATCACAGTATAACGCCAATTCAGATAAACTTTGGTATGTCGATCTATCCAGTTAGGATTCGCAAGTGGCTGTAATTTTGGTTTCCACTGTCCACTCATAGGTCATTTTGTGTAAAGTGTTCCCTTAAAACAAAAGAAAAAGCTCATTCAATAATGGGAACCCTATTTGAGCCTTACAAAATACTAAGAGAATGTAGGTGAAGCCAACAGTGTTTCCTGATGCTCTGTGTTCCATTAAACTGTGTTATTAAAAAAAGGAAACCAGTCATATCCCATTCCAAATAAGTGGGAGTGCCCGTCCACAAAAGCCAAAAACGCTAAATAAAACGCCCGTATGTAATGGAAAGAGGAAGAAGCTCGATATATTTTTGTCTGTAGCGACTTGTGGATGCCAAAGGATCACTCGAGCATCGAATGGTGGTTTCTCCAACAGGAAAACAGACTGAAAAGTTTAAATGCAAAGTGTAGAAAACTACTGTAGCAACAGGAAGGACCCCCCCTCGTTCCCCACCGCTGCTTCCTGTCCGTCTCTGGCTGCTTGTTTACCAATGAGGGAATCAAACAGGATGTGATATCATTATGCAGGTGAATCACACTCATGTGATGGCCGCGTCACTCCAGCGTCACGGAAAATTGAGCTTTTATCTCTTCAGTCCAGGAACTTCCTGAGGTCATGTGACTGATAACAGAGGAAATGTTAATGAGTCTAATTTCTTGTTTGTTGAGAACCATCATGACTCAGATCTCTGTCAAAACTGCCACGATGTCACTGGCATGACTCATTTTCTGTATTTAACATATGCAGGATCGAAGTAGGTCATCATGGCTTAATGTCACTCAGTATCTTCAGGAATGTGAACTTATTAAATAATTTCCAACAAGTTTGATCGGATAGCTCAATATTTGACGCAGCTTAGTGGGTATACAGAAGGAAGACCATACAAAGGTGTGGCTGTATTAGACGGACACAAATACGAATTATTTTTTGTTTGTTTATTGTTTATAAGAAAAATGAACACAACTAAATTCTATCACAATTTCTTATTTTTATGGAACCAATGGAAAGAATTTTTTTCCACCACTGTAAGTAAAAGCTTGACTTTTTGCAAACTCACGTCAGAGTGTAAAAAGGTCTCATCATCAGCCTAAAAGTGACTTAAATGAATCATCACCACTCGGCACAAATTCAGATGAAAACACTGCTTCTTGCTGTGGTTTTTAAAACATGTAACTGATACTTGGACCCCTGCTATAAATATGAATAGGACGTCCTGGTGAGTGCATGTGTTTGGCATCGAGATTAAAAGTTTAACATTACGGTTCAAAACAGAGAAGAGGCCACAACTCAACCGCTGGGCTGCTCTCCTCAGAAGTAGGAGCCAAAACACATGATTGCTCAGACTGAGATAAAGCAGGGGCGAGTAAAGCTGTCTGACCGGGGTTGATGGGGAATCGCTGATGTGTGTGCAGGCGCCACACTCTGTTCAGCTGTGTGCAGGCCTGCATGTGTGCTGATGTGGGTCTGAGCAGGGATAAAGAGCCAGGAGTGCATGTTGGCAGGTTCCCTTTGACCTGTGGAGGCTTTATTTTCCCTCATATTCATATTGGGCTAATTCTCTGCCTTTCCCATGCCAGTGAAAACCCTGGAAGCTGAGCCCTCTCCGGCCCTCTCCTCTCTTAGGGAACCTAAGATGTCACAGCATACAAAAGGAGCCATGAAAGCCGTCCAACTCAAGCAGGGGCTATTATTTACAGTACCAAAAGAAAATCGCTCCTCCCGAACAGTAACCTCCCCTCCCAGTGTCAGCCGTCTGTCTCCTAGTAATGCTTCCCCTGTTCTGCCCTTTTCCATTCCCTTCCTTTAATTTTCTCTTTAACTCTTCCTTCACTTTCCGTCAATCCGTCTCTGTCCCTCTTTCTGACCCTCTGCCCCTCACGATAATAAAGCAGATTGTGGGTTTTGGAACCAGTAAGCCAAAAATTAGGCGTAAGCCTCAAACCGAGGCTTTGCAAATCTGCATTGAGCCATTCAAAACAGGCAGAAAAATCCATGCAGATCATGTAAACCCCGCTGACAGGAGAAACTCCAGTTGGGTAAAAATAAAAGCTTTTCACAACAACCTCATATTTCTGCTTTCAGGTACTTAAAACTGTGCACTTAAATACAGACAAGAAACATGACATTTGAATGTGAAGAGGAGTTGATTAACTGACTAACATGAGTCATTTGTTTTTTCTGAGAGTTTCCACGGAGCTTCAATGGAGCTGTTGCATGTGTTAAAATTATCCTAAGTTGCATTTACACTCTGAAGTTTGTGTTGAATGTATTTTATGAACAAATCAAAGTTACAAAGTAAAACGTTTGGATTTATTAAATGACAACTGATACCATGCACACTGTAAGAAAAAAAATAAAATTAAAAATCTGTTATTTTATGCATTTTTTATTTCTACATATTTGTATTGTATTTGTGGCAGTACAGGCATCAGTGGGTGGTCATGCCTAATTGGCAATGACATAGCCAACCACCCGAGGCGCACCCACTTATAAGAGGGGCGATCCCTACCTGCCATCTCTCTCTCGCTGCTCCTGACAGGTGATGTCATTTCCGGACCGGACGCTTTGCTTCGGACAGGTAACGCGGCTTGTCTGCTCACCTGATGCTTTTGTCTCGCGTAGCAGGGAGCTAATGATTTTGTGTTGTGCTACAGAGTGGCCGACTTGGTGCTCTCCAGGCTCATGTGTGTGTGTGTCATCTGAATGGCCTGCTGTGGTGAGTGTCTTCCTCTCTGCCTGTTACACGGCTGATAATTACCGTGGCTAATTATAGCCTGATTGTAGGTGGACGCTGGTAGCTGTGCGGTACCCTCTCCCTCTTTCGTGGTGTGTGTGTCATACTGGTTGACCTGCTAACTGGTAGGTAGCTTCCTGCACTCTCTGATTTTTGTATACAAACGCGAACTTATTAATGACAGATTCGTCGGGTCCTCAGATCCCTCTGCTAATGGTGCGAGTGACGTCTGCAAATGGTGCGTGAGTGACGTCAGCATCTGCTGACCAGGTTTGCGGCCAGAACTCGAAACGTACATAGCCACCAGCTACGGGGGACCGCTGCTGCTTTGTCTTTGTTTCCTTTTATGCTGCTTTTGCTTTTGTTTTGTCTCTTGGTTGTTGCCTTTGCACCAAGGTTTTAATTGGCATTTAGTGTAGGTATTTTAATGTGGCGATTGTGAATAGTGGGGTTAGATCCCTCTCCACATTTGTTTATTTCTTTCGTTTTTGTTCTCATTAGTTACTTTATTCAGTTTCTCTGCCTGTTTGCTTAATTTGTTATCTAATTTCTTTTGGTTTTGATATTTTGTCTGGGCAGAGGTTATTATTTTTGTTAATTGAATTGTGTTAATGTGACCCCACTAATTTCTTTTGTTGTCGTTCCCTTTAGTTGCTGAGGTCCGGTGGTGGTGGAGGTGACCTGGTGGCGGGGTTCCCCCCCCCTTCTTGTGTGCTGTGCTTCCCTGGGTTCTAGGTCTCCTCACTGAGTGTGTGCTGTGTGTGACTGTCACGTGTGCCTGGGTGCTTATATTTTTGGTTGGGGATTCTCCACCAACCTGTAGCCTACACACCCCGGTAAGCCTCAGTGTTAATTTAGTTTCCCCCGTTCATTTGTCCCTGTGTGAATGGTATTTTAGTGTTTTAACTTGTCTGTTAAATAAAGAATATGTTTTTTTTGAATGGAAACGTGTCTCCTCGCCCCTGAGTAAAACGAACTTGTGTGCCTTAAGGGTGAACTTGATTGAAAACTTACTTCCTGGGGCGAAATTCCCCAGGTGGCGTTGTCGGTAACAATATAGTTAGTGTATGATTTGACCAAGACTGTCATACTATAGCCGCTCCGTAACACCCCCTCGTCTCGCCACAATCTGGCGTTGTCGGCAGGATTTACTCATTTAACGGCAGAGACACGTGTTCCTCTTTTGTTTTGCTTGGTGTTTGTATATATGTATCTTTTTCTTCTTTCCTGTGCCCTAACGATGTTTTTCTTGTAGGCACATTGAAGCAGTGGTGTTTACGGAGACAGAGCAGCAGTAGTTCCCCAGTCGTCCCTTGCGTAGGTTTTGGTGAGAACCCTTCCACACACTTCACCTGTCGGCCTCATATCCAAGCATACTTATTAGCCTGTTAAGTTTTGCTGTAGTCATGGAGACTGAGTTGCAGGAACTCCAGGAATTGGTGGCCCAGTTAAAAGCTGATAATGAGCGTTTGCGGCGTGAACAGGTTGACCCTAGTGCCGGTCCATCCACTTCATCTGCCCCACCTACTGCCCCCTCCACTGTTAGTGTCCCTGTAACAGAGAGACTAGTTTTCGTGCCCCGAGATAGGAAGTGTCCCATCTTCAGGGGGAGGACAGGCATAGGGTTGGGTGAGTGGGTTGAAGAAATACAGGCATGCATGAGGGCCCGACATTTATCCCGGTCTGAACAGGCGTTTTTCATATTCGATCACCTAGAGGGAGAGGCTAGAGAGGAGATTAAGTATCGCTCCAGTGCAGAGAGGGGAGATCCTGACACAGTATTGGCCATTTTACAGGAGCTGTATGGGTGCTCTGAGTCGTATGTTGCTCTGCAGGAGGCTTTCTTCTCCAGGAGGCAGCAAGAGGGAGAAACTCTTCAGGAGTTCTCTCTAGCCTTGATGGGCCTCATGGAGAAAGTGGAGCAGCGTGCGCCTAGTCACATGCCAAATTCAGCAGCCCTGTTGAGAGACCAATTTGTTGAGCATGTGCTAGATAGCTCCCTGCGTCGTGAGCTGAAGCAGTTGGTGCGTAGACAGCCTGATTACACCTTGCTTGATGTCCGGGCAGAGGCGATCCGGTGGGAGCGCGAGGGTTTGCCTGGTGGTGCGAGGGGTCGCAGTCACTCTGTCCCCTCTGTGTTTGGTGTTCAGTACGGTGTTCATGTTGGCCCACAGGAAACTGCCGCTTCACCCCCAGTGTCTGAGATGGCTGAGCTGAGAGAGATGCTCAAGCGTCAGCAGGAGCAACTCAGTCAGCTCACTCAAAGCATTGCTCTCCTGCAGACCTCTCACCAGTATAGTCGTCCACCCCGAAATGGTCCAGTAATATGCCGGCGCTGTCACCAGCCTGGTCATTTTGCGAGGGACTGTCGAGTGCATGTTCCTCCTCCTTCACTGTCCCATTCACAGCCCCCATCCAATTCTGCTGCGCGGTCTCATTCTGCATCAGTGTCGGAAAACTAGTGCCCACCGAACTGCAGAGCCACAGTTTGGGTGGGGTCGCTACTGGCTCACAGGTTGCTTCAGCTAGTTTAGAGGCTTCTAAACTGATTTCGTCTTGTCCCCATTTAGGTGTGGACATGGGTGGAGTAAGGGTGCCCTGTTTAGTAGATACTGGTTCCATGGTGTCTACTATCTCTGAGAGCTTTTTCCGCCAGCACTTTGAGCCTTGGGGTCAGGAGCGCCTTCAATCATGCCACTGGTTGCAGCTTAGGGCTGCTAATGGCCTGGAGATCCCTTATATTGGCTATCTGGAGCTAGAGGTACATCTTTGCGGCAAGTTGATGTCACACTGCGGAGTGTTGGTTGTGAGGGACCCTCCTGGTGGTGTGCCTGCACAGGTGCCTGGCGTTTTGGGGATGAACATCATCCGTAAGTGCTACCAAGAACTTTTTGGGCAGCATGGCGCAGCTTTGTTTTCTCAGCCCTGTGTCTGTGGGTCCCCAGAGCCTGTTGTGCGGGCGCTGCAGCAGTGCCATCGTGCTAGCACTGAGGCCCCACAGGACAGTCCAGGGAAGGTAAAAGTCAGGGGTAAGAGAGCTTGGCGCATTCCTGGTGGTGTCATGAAGATCGTGGCAGCCACATGTTCTGAGGTATTTTCAGAGTCCACTGTGTTGTTTGAACCATTGGACTCCGGGTTGCCTGCTGGCCTGCTGGCGTCCCCTGCTCTGGTTCGAGTAAGTCGGGGAACTGCATACATACCAGTCGTCAATGTGGGTTCAACAGATGTGCTATTGTACCCCCGCACTGTTGTCGGCACATTAGACGCGGTAAATGTCGTCAGCCTTCCATCCGGCGTCACTGAGGTTCCGTCAGGGGTGGCCACTGTCTTGTCTCAAACTGTTTCCCCCACAGTGCAGCAGCAGGTGGACGACATAGACCTGTCCTCATTGTCATCTGGGGAGCAGGGTCAGGTGCGGTCCCTGCTTAGGCAATACACCCCTGTCTTTTCAGCTCACGATGGAGACTTGGGCTGCACAAATCTGGTCTCTCATGATATCCCTCTGGTTGATGATGCTCCCGTTCGCCAACGCTATCGGCGCATTCCTCCCTCTGAATATGAGGCAGTGAAAGAGCACATCAACCAGCTGTTGTCATCACAGGTCATTCGAGAGAGTAGCAGTCCCTATGCGTCTCCTATCGTGTTAGTTAGGAAAAAGGATGGTAGCCTTCGTATGTGTGTTGATTACCGACAGCTGAACAGCAAAACCAGAAAGGACGCCTTCCCTTTGCCACGCATAGAGGAGTCTTTAGACGCGTTGTCTGGTGCCCGCTGGTTTTCGACTCTGGACCTGGCTAGTGGCTACAACCAGGTACCGGTGACTGAGACAGACCGACCAAAGACTGCCTTCTGTACGCCATTCGGCTTGTTTGAATGGAACAGGATGCCCTTTGGTCTTTGTAATGCCCCTGGCACGTTTCAGAGGCTAATGCAGCGCATCTTTGGAGATCAACAGTGTCAGTCCCTGTTGTTGTATCTGGATGACATTGTTGTGTTTTCGTCAACTGTGGAGCAGCACTTAGAGAGACTGGATGTTGTGCTAAGCAGGCTCAAACAGGAAGGCCTCAAAGCAAAGCTCAGCAAATGCTCCTTTTTCCAGAAGGAGGTGCATTACTTGGGCCATGTAATCTCTGGTGATGGTGTTTCCACTGACCCGAGTAAGATCGAGGTGGTTGCCAACTGGCCGATTCCCTCCACAGTGTCAGACTTGCGGTCTTTTCTTGGGTTTGCCAGTTACTACAGGCGGTTTGTGGAGGGCTTCGCCAAGTTGGCAGCCCCTCTGCATAAGGCTGTGGCCGAGTGGGGCCGTGTAAGAACTGGTAATTCTGGGCGTGGCATCATTGGGTGTTGGACCACTGAGTGTCAAGAGAGTTTTCAGGTACTGAAGGCCAGGCTTACCACCGCCCCAGTACTGGCCTATGCCGACTTTTCACTTCCTTTTATTTTGGAAATAGATGCAAGCCATGGTGGCTTGGGTGCCGTGCTCTCCCAGGAGCAAGCTGGTAAGGTGAGGCCAGTAGCCTACGCGAGCCGAGGTTTGCGGCCCACCGAGAGGAACATGGCAAATTATAGCTCCATGAAGCTGGAGTTTTTGGCCCTTAAGTGGGCTCTGACGGAAAAGTTCAGGGAATATTTGTTGGGTCATAAGTGTGTTGTCTACACGGACAACAACCCATTGAGTCATCTGTCCTCCGCTAAATTGGGCGCCACCGAGCAGCGGTGGGCAGCCCAACTTGCTGCATTTGACTTTGAAATAAAGTACCGGTCGGGGAGGAGTAATAAAAATGCAGACGCCCTCTCCCGTCAGCACCCACCTGGCCCTCAGGATGTGGGAGCTATGCTCCCAGGTACTGTCATTCCAACTGCGTTGCAACAAGCTTTGGCATCAAAAGAGGTTGAGGTAAATTTAAATGCAATTTCTGCCTTACCACAACACACTCCTTCTGACATTCGTGCCCTTCAGCAGGCTGACCCTGTTATTGAGGAGCTGTTGAGGTTTTGGAGGCGAAGGCAACGTCCCAGCCACGAGGAGCGGCAACAGTTGTCGCTACCTGCGTTGGCTCTGCTCCGGCAGTGGGACCGCCTCATTGAGAAGGATG
Source organism: Acanthochromis polyacanthus (assembly GCF_021347895.1). Taxonomy (NCBI): domain Eukaryota; kingdom Metazoa; phylum Chordata; class Actinopteri; family Pomacentridae; genus Acanthochromis; species Acanthochromis polyacanthus. Next base: position 8,050,952 of record NC_067128.1, read on the forward strand.
GTGTTCTTTATCGCCAAGTGTTTCGTTCAGACGGTGGTGAAGCTGTGCTGCAGTTATTGCTACCAGTGGCACTGACCGACGAGGTTTTGACTCAGCTTCACCAGGAGCATGGCCATCAAGGGGTGGAGCGAACGCTGGCCCTCCTGCGGGCTAGGTGTTATTGGCCTGGCATGTCCTCTGCTGTTGCTCAGTGGTGCCAGACCTGTGAGCGGTGTCAGGTTGCAAAGGATGTCCACCCAATAGCTCGCAGCTTTTTGGGGCATCTGTTGGCATCACGCCCAAATGAGATCCTGGCAGTTGATTACACCTGTCTCGAGCCTGCCCAGAACGGCATGGAAAACATCTTGGTGATGACAGATGTTTTTAGTAAGTATACCGTAGCTGTCCCCACCCGCGATCAGCGTGCCTCCACTGTGGCCAAGGTCCTTGTGTCTGAGTGGTTTTATAAGTTTGGCGTACCTGCTCGGTTACACTCAGACCAGGGTCGTAATTTTGAGAGCGCTTTGATCCAACAGCTTTGCAGCCTGTATGGTATTGTTAAATCGCGCACTACCCCGTACCACCCAGCTGGCAATGGTCAGTGTGAGCGATTTAACCGCACCCTCCACAACTTGCTGCGCACTTTGCCAGTCTCCCGGAAAAGGGACTGGAATTCATGTTTGCCTCAGGTTCTGTACTGTTATAACACCACTCCCCATCAGAGCACTGGAGAGTCGCCCTTCCTCCTGATGTTCGGCCAGGAACCGAGGCTCCCAGTGGACTTCCTCTTGGGTCGAGTTGAGAACCCGGTGAGTGGCACCGTTCATGAGTGGGTCCAGGAGCATCAGGCCCGCTTGCAGGTGGCCTTTGATGGAGCCAGAGGACACTTGCAACAGGCAGCTGATCGTAGAAAGAGAAACCACGACCAGCATGTGAAAGATGTGCCTTTGAGTGAGGGTCAGTTGGTGTATGTGCGTGATTTCAGTGCGAGAGGTCCCCATAAGATCCGGGACCGGTGGAGCTCTGCAAGGTACCAGGTGTTGAGAGCCCCTAGGGGAGGTGGTGCTGTATACACCATTGTGCAGATGGATGATCAGTCCAGGGTCAGGCAGGTCCATCGCTCGATGTTGAGGGCTGTGGTTGGGGTGGATCCACCTGCCTCTGTCTCTGTGTCCATTTCACCACCGGTCAGAGAGTCATCCTCCGAAGATGGGAGTTTGGACTGTGACTTGATGGTTCTGAGGCAAGAGACCCCTGGGCCCCCAACTGTCGTGCCCTCCACTCGACTAACTGCAGTGACCCCTACTACACTCCCAGTACTGGTGTCACCAGACGACCGAGACATTTCAGAGGGTGGTCCGTTGGCAGTACCACCGTCTGAGTCATCAGCGCCTTTAGTCTCCCCTCCAGAGAACCATGCTGGGCCTAGTGGTGTTGTCCCGCGCAGGACTGCAAGGTCCACTGCCGGCCACCACCCTAATCCCCACCGTCTCCCACAGCCAGTTAGACAGGAGGTGGTTGCTCCTCCTGTGGTTGTGTCAAATGCGGCTTTCGCTTTGTTTCAGCCTTGGAATTAGCGACCGATGCTGGCATTGATTCGTCCATCGTCGGGGCGACGATGCAAGGAGGAGGGATAGAATGTGGCAGTACAGGCATCAGTGGGTGGTCATGCCTAATTGGCAATGACATAGCCAACCACCCGAGGCGCACCCACTTATAAGAGGGGCGATCCCTACCTGCCATCTCTCTCTCGCTGCTCCTGACAGGTGATGTCATTTCCGGACCGGACGCTTTGCTTCGGACAGGTAACGCGGCTTGTCTGCTCACCTGATGCTTTTGTCTCGCGTAGCAGGGAGCTAATGATTTTGTGTTGTGCTACAGAGTGGCCGACTTGGTGCTCTCCAGGCTCATGTGTGTGTGTGTCATCTGAATGGCCTGCTGTGGTGAGTGTCTTCCTCTCTGCCTGTTACACGGCTGATAATTACCGTGGCTAATTATAGCCTGATTGTAGGTGGACGCTGGTAGCTGTGCGGTACCCTCTCCCTCTTTCGTGGTGTGTGTGTCATACTGGTTGACCTGCTAACTGGTAGGTAGCTTCCTGCACTCTCTGATTTTTGTATACAAACGCGAACTTATTAATGACAGATTCGTCGGGTCCTCAGATCCCTCTGCTAATGGTGCGAGTGACGTCTGCAAATGGTGCGTGAGTGACGTCAGCATCTGCTGACCAGGTTTGCGGCCAGAACTCGAAACGTACATAGCCACCAGCTACGGGGGACCGCTGCTGCTTTGTCTTTGTTTCCTTTTATGCTGCTTTTGCTTTTGTTTTGTCTCTTGGTTGTTGCCTTTGCACCAAGGTTTTAATTGGCATTTAGTGTAGGTATTTTAATGTGGCGATTGTGAATAGTGGGGTTAGATCCCTCTCCACATTTGTTTATTTCTTTCGTTTTTGTTCTCATTAGTTACTTTATTCAGTTTCTCTGCCTGTTTGCTTAATTTGTTATCTAATTTCTTTTGGTTTTGATATTTTGTCTGGGCAGAGGTTATTATTTTTGTTAATTGAATTGTGTTAATGTGACCCCACTAATTTCTTTTGTTGTCGTTCCCTTTAGTTGCTGAGGTCCGGTGGTGGTGGAGGTGACCTGGTGGCGGGGTTCCCCCCCCCCTTCTTGTGTGCTGTGCTTCCCTGGGTTCTAGGTCTCCTCACTGAGTGTGTGCTGTGTGTGACTGTCACGTGTGCCTGGGTGCTTATATTTTTGGTTGGGGATTCTCCACCAACCTGTAGCCTACACACCCCGGTAAGCCTCAGTGTTAATTTAGTTTCCCCCGTTCATTTGTCCCTGTGTGAATGGTATTTTAGTGTTTTAACTTGTCTGTTAAATAAAGAATATGTTTTTTTTGAATGGAAACGTGTCTCCTCGCCCCTGAGTAAAACGAACTTGTGTGCCTTAAGGGTGAACTTGATTGAAAACTTACTTCCTGGGGCGAAATTCCCCAGGTGGCGTTGTCGGTAACAATATAGTTAGTGTATGATTTGACCAAGACTGTCATACTATAGCCGCTCCGTAACACCCCCTCGTCTCGCCACATATTATATATAGAGAGAGATTAAAGAGAGATACTAGATTAAATGTGTCATGTCCTATGAATTATTGCAATAAATAATATAATAATAAAAAAATATTCTAACTATAGAAAATCATTGTATTTTTATGGAATGGTTATTTTCTGTAATTGTACAGCATTTGATAGCCCTCCATCTGCATGAATATGACTCTTAAACGGATATATTAGTTGTCTTCTGTTTGTTTGTGTTGTTTTTACAGCGTGCTGAAATCCGCTTAACCCTTTAAGCTTCAGTCAATTCCAGCCGTTTTCAGTACAAAAAATCGCTAATATTCTATTTTTAAATAAAAAAAAATTACGAAAAATACGGGGAATATTGGACGCGCATCGGGAGGTGCATTTCCTTGAAAACGACCGATTCGGGGATTTTATACCGACTTCAGGACATGTTTTGGAGAAAATAGTTTACTGGCTTGTGTCATCTGATGTAAAAGGTTGGATTATGGCCGTTTTTTGTGGAATCTTTTTTTGTGTGTGTAATAATAAACCCGGAAATGTGAGTCGCGCTGTGTGCTTTGAGGCCGTGTATAGAGAACGGATGGATGAATATTTGTTTTTGTCGGACAAATGTGTTTTTCTCACCCGCTGTGGTAATCGCATCTGAAAGTGGTTTATACCGGCGGATTCATGAGAATCTAAGCTTTCCATCGGTGTATAGTGTTTGTATAATTGCGTTTGCACCCGTCGGACATTCTTGAAATTCCTATGCAAATTAGTAGGTGTACCGCCGGCGGTACACTGAAGCTGAAATTGGTAAACTGGCAATGAACAATTTGCACATCGTGTTCGTTCAGGTAAAAGTTACACAGAGTGGAGCATATACCAGTCAGGCATAACATTATGACCACCTGCCTAATATGTGTTGGTCTCCTTTATGCTACTGAAACTCCTCTGGGGATGTCCTGTGGTACCAGGATGGTAGCAGTGAATTCTGTGGGGCCTGTGGGTTGCAGGTTGGGACCTACCTAGATCAGACATCCTGGCACATCCCATAGATGCTCAAAAAGATTTGGATCTAAGGAGTGTGGAACCCAGGTGAACACCTTAACTCTGTCATGTTAACTGGGCCACTTATGAGCAGTGTTTGTGGTGTGTCGGGGTGCATTGTTCTGCTGAGGGTGGCAACTGGCATCAGGGACTGCTGTTGCCATGGGGGGTTGGGGAGTTGGGGGGTTGCTTGACCTGCAGTGTTCAGGAGGGTGGTACATGTCAAACATCCACATGACTGCCAGGACTCAAGGTTTCCTAGCAAAATGCTGCGTTATGACAAGATGACTGATGCTTTTCACTTCACCTGTCAGTGGTCATAATGTTGTGGCTGATCGGTGTATACATGTATAAAGAGATTAGTGTTATATTCATTTAGGTAATCACGTAGCAGGTTTGTAATAGTTGCTTAGCAACACTATCCTCCTCGGTCTGCGTTTTTCTTTAGACTCTCCTGGATAGCTGGATAGACACAGTAGCCGACTGCAGCTTGTTGATTGGAAGCTACTGTATGAACAGTAAACTGTGGTCCAGCTGATGGTTTGGTGTTACTGCTGGTTGTGCTGACAGGAAGAAATACGAGGTCACGTGTTGCTGTAATAACAGCTAGACACCGAGGCTCGGAATATGTCACGCAGTCCAACCAAATAACACCTTTAAAAGGCAGTGGAAGTAGAAAAAAAAACTATCTTCCTTCATGTTTACAGTAAGTACAGATGTTAGTGACAGGTCTTAATTAGAGCCAGATGTGACCAGGAGGAAGATGAGCCCCATAAACACTGCAGCACCCACAGACATCCTGACACAGCGTTTTCTACACCCTAAAAAATGAAGAGGAAGATAATGTGCAAAACAACTGCAGCCGTTTACTCACAGTTCTGAAAAGTAAAAACAGCAGTGAGACTTTGGAGTAATTGAGACAGTCTTGGACATCTTCATTATTTGGGGTGAGAGAGCAAACAGAACATCTGATGTAGATTGACTAAAAAACTGAAAGTATTTGTGGTTTCCACATAGGATGCGCAAAAACACAAAATTCTACACACTTTTAACAGCATTATGTAACAAGGTTCTGCTCTGTCAGACCCTCAGCAGGAAAAATTCCGGTCACTAAACGTTACTGACAGTGTGTGGGATGTTTTGGGTCTTTTATAGTCAGAGTTTATGATCTGACGCACCTGTCTGTAAGATTTTCCGGCCTGTAAGAAATTTGTAGTAAAAAATTGCTTCACTGCCATCAGTACAGTGATTCAGTATTACTGAGTTTACTGCTGAGACAGTTCTTAGATATGTACAACGATTCTACATTGCTTATAGAGCTGAAACTTAAAAAATATGTATGGAGCAAGACAGATGCTGATGTACACTACCAGTCAAAAGTGTGGACATACACCTTCTCATGTAATGAAATTGTCTTTATTTTCATGACTATTTACATTGTAGATTCTCACTGAAGACATCAAAACTATGAATGAACTCATATGGAATTATGTTGTAAACAAAAAAGTGTGAAATAAGTCAGGACATGTTTTATATTGTAGATTCTTCAAAATAGCCACCCTTTGCTTTGATTACTGCTTTACACACTCTTGGCATTCTCTCCATGAGCTTCATGAGGTAGTCACCTGAAATGGTTTTCCAACAGTCTTGAAGGAGTTCCCAGAGATTCTAAGCACTTGTTGGCCCTTTTGTCTTCACTCTGTGGTCCATCTTCTCCCAAACCATCTTGATTGGATTTAGGTCAGGTGACTGTGGAGGCCAGGTCATCTGACGCAGCACTCCATCATCCCTTCTTGCTCAAATAGCCCTTATACAGCCTAGAGGTGTGTTTGGGGTCATTGTCCTGTTGAAAAATAAATTATGCTCCAACTAAATGCAAACCTGATGGGATAGCATGACGCTGCAGGATGCTGTGGTAGCCATGCTGGTTCAGTGTGTCTTCAATTTTGCATAAATCCCCAACAGTGTCACCAGCAAAGCACCCCCACACCATCACACCTCCTCCTCCATGCTTCAAGGTGGGAACCATGCATGTAGAGACCATCTATTCACCTTTTCTGCGACGCACAAAGACACGGTGGATGGAACCAAAGGTTTCAAATTTGGACTCATCAGACCAAAGCACAGATTTCCACTGGTCTAATGTCCATTCCTTGTGTTTCTTGGCCCAAACAAATCTCTTCTGTTTGTTGTTTTTCCTTAGTAGTGGTTTCTTTCCAGCTATTTGACCATAAAGTCCATAACTGGTTCAGTCTCCTCTGAACAGTTGATGTAGAGATGTGTCTGCTACTAGAACTCTGTGTGTCACTTATCTGTTCTCTTGTCTGAGCTGCTGTTAACTTGTGATTTCTGAGCCTGGTGACTTGGATGAACGTATCCTCAGCAGCAGAGGTGACTCTTGGTCTTCCTTTCCTGGGGCGGTCCTCGTGTGAGCAAGTTTCATAATATTGCTTGTTGGTTTTCGCTACTGCACTTGGGGATACATTCAAAGTTTTCGCAATTTTCTCTACTGACTGACCTTCAATTCATAAAGTAATGATGGACTGTTGTTTCTCTTTACTTAGCTGATTGGTTCTTGCCATAATATGGATTGTAAGAGTTTTCAAATAGGGCTGTCAACTGTTACCAACCTGACTTCTGCACAGCACATCTGATGGTCCCAACCCATTAAGAAGGCAAGAAATTCCACAAATTAATCTTGACAAGGCACACCTGTGAAGTGAAAACCATTTCCAATGACTACCTCATGAAGCTGACTGAATGAACGCCAGGAGTGTGCAAAGCATTAATCAAAGCAAAGGGTGGCTACTTTGATCATCTAGAATTGAAAACATATTTAGAGTTATTTCACACTTTTTTTGTTTACTACATAATTTTATATGTGTTCATTCATAGTTTTGATGCCTTCAGTGAGAAGGTGTGTCCAAACTTTTGACTGGTAGTGTAGATAGATTGCAATAGATAGAAATTATATACATTGTGATAAAAAATATATATTTTTTTACAGGTTACTAATACTTCTAGTAACTAAACTGATGGAATTACCTATATCTACACTGTGAGAAGTGCATTTGTAGTAAAAAAATAAAGCACAGTTTCAAAGAAATCTCACAAAGGTTTTGGCTTCGATGATGTCAGTTTACCTTAGAGGATTCCACCAACTTTTAGCTATAGTTTTACTTTCAGTGAAAGTTCAGAAATGAACTGTGCCACTCCTTTAGCATTTTGCATCCAATGTGTGACGTCAATGTTGCTTCAGATTTTATGTTGCAACTTCACCATGCCTTCTCCTAGCAGGATTCCAGAGTAAAGAAAAGAACAGTAAGTTTAATGACACAATCATGAGATGCTATCATGAGGTCAAAGCCTGCAGCTGAAACTGATATCCACAAGTATTCCCAATGTGCTGACACAGTTGAAGCTGGCTTATTTGTGCTGCATCAAAAACTAAAACGGATCTGCGTCACTTCTCAACACGTCAAAGCACATGTGTGATTAGAAGCACCCAAAGTTCATTATTATAACTGAAGCCACAGATTCCAATCCTATTTGTCCTGGCTGTAACTCTACCTTTAATTATCTCCGCCCTCTTTCTGTTGTTATCAGTCTTTAGGTTCACTGCAGTGTTCACCACCTGCATCATGTTTCATTGAAGTGTGCTGCTAATATAGGCCATCAGTGACTTCAATGACAACACACACACACACACACACACACACACACACACAAACACACACACTCGTCCCTGTGGAGCTGTAACAGAACTCAGGATCTAGGACGCGAGAAAGCTAGAGAGGTGGAGTGAGAAAATGGCTTAAAAGTGAAGCATCAAGAGGAGAACTAATATTTACAGTCATCTAAGCCTGACTAATTTTACCAAGTGTTTAATCTTAATGATCAAACAGTGGCAAATTCTAGAACACCACATTAATCCTATACAATATAATGTACATTATGGGATTCTTGTTTTCTTATATTAAAATTAAAGCAGCAGTAACTGATTATTTTTTAGTAATAATTCATCTGATCATCACCTCCTGGTTAAAAGATGAATCATTCAGACCATAAAGTATCAGACAGCAGTGGAGGGTTATGCCTCATAATCTTTCAAAAACCAAGGTCACACCTGCAGTTTCTGGTTTGGTATAAACAACACTCCAAAAACAAAAGATATAACTTTTTTGTGACATAAAACAGAAGAAAGCATCTCAATATCATCTGTCGCCAACTTCAATCATTTCAATAAATGTGTTTATCTTCCAGCCTTGATAAAGCTTCTAAAACTAGAAGGTTTGAAAGGCAAATTATCTTTAAAAAAATCCCAAACTGACTGTAATTTATCAGGTCTGGAAGTGTGAAAACAAAGAGAATCATCCGATTGTTTTACTTTATTTTCAGCACAACTACATGACCAACCTGATAAAAGATTTTTTCAGCTTAAGTTGATTGAATGTTAACAAGTAAAAAACAAACAAATAGAAAACGTACATTGTTAGAATCAATAGTATGTAAAGTCACCATTTCTTCCAATATTGGTCAAATCTGTGGGCGTTTGGAAAAACAGTGTACATGTAAATTTTATTTTAAATATTCCTAGTTTTAAGTCAAAGCAATCAAAGAAATGTAACTGTATTGGTGACTTTTTTTATGATTTATGCCATTATAACTGCGTCAAACGGCGCAAAGTTTAATTCTATACTTCTAGCCATTGCTCTGCTGTTTCCACTGAGGTGAAGGGCTTTATATTGCACTGAAAAATTAGCCCACAGTGAATAAAAATGTGCTGGGAGCAAAAACGTTTGACTTTGTAAACCGTAGTTAGCCAACCATGAAAGTCATGATCCACTCTACTGTACTACATTATCAGTTAGCACAGTGGACATGAATGTGTGTGTCCGCTACAAACTGCTGGCTAAGATAATCCTCATTTAAAAGCTGTGAACAAAAGTGACTTGAGTGTGAGATGTGAGTTGACCCTCGGTATGACGCTGGTCTCTATGTGACCTGGATACACGAGTGCCAAGGAGAGAGTTAGATGGAAGAGGAAAGAGGCTCCAGTATTTTTAGCGTTGGTCCCAATGCGCTCTTATCACCGGGACGTGATTTTGCGACAGGTTTCTAACTGAGCTTCACAGCTCATTAAAAGCTGCCTGGAGGACTGTGAAGTTTTCACATCTCACTGATGATGATGAATGATGGATGGATGGAGATGAAAAATGGGAAGAGCCTCGAAGCTCTAACATTCGCAACTGAGAATAATTCAACAACAAATTTGGAAATTCTACAGAAGAAAGAGACGTCAGGCGTTAAATCAAAGCTGTTGGGAATTATGGAGATTTGGGAATTTACAACAGTTTAGCAAAATGGCACCTGTGGAGCGCTCAGTACAGTTCAGCTTCCTAAAGTACAATTCATTCACATCAAACAGGATCACACACACACTCATGAAGTCCACTCATGCAGACGTAAGAGGCTATTTATACTCCACTTCCTTTTATTTACCAAGCTCATTGTTCAGACCACATCTGCTGAGGGCCAAGGGCACAATGGACGGTCCGTGGATATGTAGCTGACCACACACACGCAGACACACAAAAGATTAAGGCAGCAGTCACACACAAGGCGGCATTCAGCAAAATATCGACAGCTTTTGTCCTGCCCCCGAGTGACGAACTCCAAAAGCCGATGCCACCTGTTGCACAGACTCACATTCCTGCGCACAAACAGCAGCTCACGCCCACAAACAAACACTCGCACACTCACACATTCCCAATGTGCATTAATTCACAGACTCCCTGCATGCAAAGCGGCAGTTGGACATTTGGATAAGTGCTGGAGATGACAGCTCATTACCCGTCTGTGTTTCATGTCAGCCTTAATGCAACAGGAAGTCAGTCAGTCAGGGCCTTTAAAAACCCACCGGACAGCTCATAACCTTCATGGGCCTGGAGGCTGTCGGTTCGTAGCAGCTGCCAAAGATTCAAGCAGAGATCCACATGCACGCCACTGCAGAGTTTGGCTGAAGACTCAAACAGTAAACAAAATATACGCACATGTGCAATAAACTCTAATGCCTCGCAGTTCAGCAAATTATTTCCTAAGAGGATGGGAGCTGCCCAGAAATGGTCTCTACAGGGTAAACAGCTCAGATCATTATCTTTTCCACCAGCGAGCCACAGGGGTAGAGTGGTGGGATGCAGGAAACCAGCATGGTTTCATTTTTAAACCACCAGCCAGTCGTCTCAACCCAGACATCCATGAATCACATCCAGGTAATATATATAGCAGCAGCTTCAATCTCAGGTAGCTCACACCTTCTGCATGTTTCATGACTCAAACTGGCAGCAAATTTGGTGTTACTTTCAACATTTTCATAATAAAGCTTTCCTAATGTAGAAAAAGTGCAAGAAAATGAATCAAATCTGTGTAGAAGTTTCAGCAAGACTTAATACCAACAATGCCAAACAGTGCCATCTGATGCAACAGTACAATGTACACAACATTTCCTCAATAAACACTCATGCAACATAAATACACCCTGCGGCTTTTCCTATCTCCCTCCGGACTGCATTCACACTGATTGGTAGTTAGAGGATAAACACACATCCTCTGTGTTTTCATGAGGGTGCTGTAAGTCTTGGCTGGCACTGCAGAAATAGAAGCTGGCCCTGATTATTTATTTTTTTATGCCGTTCCGTCTACATATTTTCTCCTCCGTACAGGAAACAGCAGCTTGTCAACACTGCAAATAAATGTTGTTTGTTTCCTGTACAGGGGATTTTTCTGGTCCATTTGGAAGCAACATTGCAGATCTTGGATTCCAGTGCGGAAGCTGACATGCGATACATGTTGTTTTGAGCCAAGCAAACTATAAAAAAATATGGGATGGAGCCTTTATTTGCAGAAAATGGGAGCTGCAACAGTTGCAATTTGAGCTCCTTTTCTTCATTTATGCAGGTACAAACTGGTCTGAGACTAAAAATTAGGCTGTGTAGAACAAATGCGTTGGATTTAACTTTCAAAACTGTCATATGAGCAATTTTAGCACAGAAAAACGTGTTTTAAATTCATTTCTACATCTAAAACAGCCATTACACAATGAGTATTGGGTGGAGAGATCCAAAACTAACAGCTTAAAAGCATCACAGAGCTAATTTCAAAACCAAATGTCCAACTGCCTCCACTAATCTGCAGCTTATCTGAGCATCCATACCGCTACACCCCAGCGTTTAGGAGGGGAGTCGGACCCCTGCCCTTATTCCAGACGGGGGTTTCCCTGCCAAACGCTGCACAACAATAAAACAAAGCCATCCAGAGCTGGAGGGAGATGGGGGAGGTTGGTGGGCGAGCATGGAGGGTGGGGCGGAGGGAGGGCGGAAAAGTGAGAGGAACAGCTGCTGAGTGGGAGACGAAGGGGCAGCGACGGGGGAGAAAGAAAGAAAGCTGGAGGAAGGAGGCGATGGGGGGGGGGGGGGGGGGGGGGGGGGAACTTCTCTCTTTTCTCTGTCAGTGAAATAAATTACTTTAATGTTTGCAGCCTGTTCAGCCTATGCAATCTTGAGGGAGAGGGGACCCCCACCATCACCGCAACGCCACTCCTCGGTCCCCCTCGGGTCTCTTTAGGCATATTCAGATTGACACAAAGACACAGCTTATAGCTACACTGTTCACTCCAGAAAATTGGATCAGAGTGGAAAATCCAGCTTCTGAACAGGCGGCTAAACAGACTAAATCTTTATTTCACAGATACTCGAGTACTTCTGTCTCTGAGGAAATCTCAAAGTGCTGACAGATCTGCTAAACGCAGCGAGTTGGAGATGAAAACTGCTGAAGGAGCTGCTGTTAAATCGAGAACAGGTGTGTCTTGACTGGACGCTAACCTTCACCCCGTCTTATATCGAGGTTTAATATCAGGAACTAATGGGCAAAAGTGGGTCAATATTAGGGATCGACCGATATGGGTTTTTTAGGGCTGATGGCAATTATTGGTAATCAAGAAGGACCAATAACTGATATTTGGAACCAATATGTAACTACACTTCATTAATAAGGTGATGATAACTGAATATGTACAATAGAAATAGAAGTGATTTAATTGGGACTTTGCTTATGCGGGATCGATTGAGATTCATCCGTTTATGTCCTGTTCTATAGGTTTTATCAGCTATTCTTGATCTTCTTGATCTTGTACTCTTCCATCACTTTCATTTACCCACTAATATCCATATCTTAAGGCATTATTAAAGATTGTTTTCCAGACTCTGTTTCAGGGTAAACTGTGGCTGCCTTCCGACTTAGCTGTTAGCATAGCCTTAGCCACTGTGAAAGCAGCCAATTTCCTTGCTTGTGGTAACGGCTTGTGTTTCTTTTTCAGTTGTTGCTCGAGAGACATTTCTGAGACCACAGAGTGATGACAGACAGAGAGAGGAGGCTGCATCAGACCTGAAGTAGTCATTTAATTCATCAATAATTGGCAAATAATTACCAATAATCAGGAAAAATGTCAAATGTTGGCCATGTGCATTCATGTCCTAATCAAATCTATCACAGAACTCATAGAAATAGTTTCTGTCTATTCATAAATTTCACAATTTCTTACTTATTTACCTTCATCAGCTGGGTCAATATATAATTGAGGGACTTTTGAAGTCCATGGGATATATCTTGCATACATTTTCATTAAAAGTTAAAAAAAAAATAAAAATGTTTTTTATGTTCATTATGATCATGTCTTTACAAATTCCACAATTATCTATTATGGAAACAATCATTTATTAATAAAAAATGACTGGATATCACTAAAATGTCAACTAAATAACCGTCCGAATTTAAGAGCATGAGATAATCATGACAGATATTCCTTTTTTTGGCAATATATCAAATTTTATGTGGAAAATAAGTTGCATCTGTGTCCAAGAAATCACTTTCAACTAAGTTACCCATTACAAAAGCACCTCTCAAGGAAGTGTGTTAATTCCAGATCACATGACCTGCTCCACATGATGTCATTTCCTCCTGAAGAAAAGACTGGCAAGACTCCAAGGTATGTTCTTCCTCCTCTTTCTTAGTTATTTAATATTAAGCAGTGTGTGAGTCAAGTGTGGACAGGTTTACTACAATATCTTTATTAATAATTTTCACTTTTACTCAATTGTATATATAATATTTAGAGGAATCTTTCTCTAAAAATGCCATGTGGTGTTTGGTTATAGGCGGCCATGTTGATTTTAGGCCTGACAACATGACTCAACTGAATTAAACCTGCAAACATATCCTGCCTCTGTCAGCACTAACAGTCGTCCTTTGGCCTTTATGACAGCAGACACACGTCAGCAGTGCTCAGGGTAAATTCTCGAGAATAGTTGCTTCATAAATTTACAGTAACATCATTATTGCTTTAGTGCTTTGTATATGAACAAGTAATTAAGATTAAGATTAAGATAGACTTTATTAATCTCACAAAGGAGAAATTTAACATTACAGGGCTCTTAGAAACAAAACAAAAACAAAAAACAGGAGTGCAAAAGTCACGAAAGTGCAAGAACAATAAAACAACACATCCTCATTCCACAGGTGTAATAAATCTTATAGTGTCTGTTGGTTACCTGACTGTTCCTAAGAAACAAACCAACAGAGGTGGAACTATGTGACGGCCAGGAGCGCTTCATACACCCCTCCTGCATGAACAGTTGGTTTGACCCGAAGGTTGCATGCCTGATGTCTGAACAACTTCAGCCCTTGGCGATGTCCAAATACAGCTGCTGACTGGGAAAATACAAGTCAGCAAAGGAGGAGATTTGCAATTGGAGGCAAAACAAAATTTATTTGGGGTATTATGGTCACATAAGGCAAATGGGTTAGTCTCTAATTTAATGCAGAGGATAAAAAAAAGTTTGTTAGCTGCAATTTGCCAACTCGCTCACCACAGCTTTTTATTTCTGTTTAACAAGCTGCCCGACTCTCACTGCTCCTCTCTTTCTTTCTTGCCGTCTGCCTCTTTAGCTTCTATAGCTTTGGCAGAGCTTTAAATGTACATTAAAATGAATGGCTGCCAGGAATAGTACAGGGTATTTGTTGGGGGGGAGAAGAGTGCAGACATAACAAAATCAGAGAGGAAGCCACATAGAAGGGGCCTTGGGGAGAACACTGGAGAGGAGGGAGGGAGGCAGCCAGGCCAACAATGGCACACATTCACATTCTGGTTCAACCTACAAGTTTCTGGTGGCCTCATTATTTCACAGATGTAAGTGGAACACCACGCGGTGTAAGAATTCAAATCTGGCATTCAAATTGTCCAGAAAGGCGTTGTGAATATGAAAATCTTGCTCATAAAGAGGCTGTAAATGAACTGTGTCATGAGGCGCTTCACAAACAACAGACAGCTGACCAGTTGTTTGGATTCATAGGAGTTTGTGAACTCAAAAGCAGCTTCTTTTTCTAAGGTGGGACAAGCTGGGAGACGGTGCTGCACTACTTAAACCACAGGATTAGTACTCACAGCATTTCTTTAAAAAGCTAAGTAACTGATTTCTAAATAATTTAGTCATGCCTACATCCACTCATCACTGGGCTGGTGGTTTGATCCTCTGCTCCTCCTGCATGCATGACAGCCCTGATAGTCAGATAGACACTTTGGCATTGGTGTGTGGATGAGATTAACTTGTATATTATACTGCGGATTTCACTGACAACTTCCTTCACCTACAGTGTGCAATGACAGAAATGCCACAAATCCTTTCTTCCACACACCAAAAAACTGGCATAGTTAATTTTGGTGCAACATCAATGCATTCAAACCCGCTCACTATGAATATTTTGAATACAGTGTCCTCGGTTTACGACGTCATCGACCTACGCCATTTCGTCGTTAGGTTGGAACTAGTTGGCAAGCAGAGCAGATGAATACGTTGTCACGTGGTGCTATAAGACGGCTTTGTTTACATTCACTGGTTGTACACCACCTTGGATTGTGATACATTTGCTAATTTTTTGCCCTTCATTGTGGCTCCCAAGAATAATTCAGACTCTTATGGCAGCACTTCGAAGAAAAGGAAAGTTCTCCATGGAACTGAAATTAGATATAATAAAACGCTCAGAACATTGCGAAACACTGACAAACATTGGCCGGTTGCTTGACCTAAGTCACATGATCTCAACGATCATTAAAATCATCACGAAACGACTTTGCTTACGTTTTCGCCGGAGTTAAAGCTTACACCGAAAATCAAATTACGTCGGACTGTTGGAATAGAACTCCAATATAAGTCGAGAACCCCCGGTATTTATAAACTCTGTGCAATATCATGTTTTCTATATATATAGTACTCTGTGCAATACAAGTATTTTTCTACATTATCTGTGCAATATTAGTTCTTCTTTATCACTGCTTTCACTCATGTAAAATCTGTACAATTCCAGTGATGTGTAATATTTTCCTCATCCAGAGGAATTTGTACGTGCTGAATACCCACATTGTGTTGACTTTTATTGTTCCTTTGATGTTTCTTACATGTTTGGCTGTTGTAAAACTGAAATTTCCCTCCTGTCCTATCTCATTTACTGACTTATCTTATCCTACATTTACAGTTGCACTTTTTTGTGCTTCTTTTGTTTTAACGACCGTTTTCTTTAAACAAACTTTACAATTTTTACAAGGTGTTCGCCTGTCAACTACAACAACTTCAGTTACATGATTTGCAAAAGAGCATTTAGCATTCTTGTTATTTCATCCAGTGTTTCTATGATCTGAGAGAGCAAAAAACAAACCGGGTAATGCCATATTCTATGTTACAGGGGAATGTAATTAAAGTTTCGTTTTCAGTATTACAAACCAACAGTCACAGTGGTTTCATCAGTTGTGAGCGAGTGAAATACAAAGTAAGACTTCCACAAACCCCCCCTTGTCGCTTGCATAAATCCTCAGTCATCAGACTTTAATCTTTTTTATTCGTACCTGATGACATCTCAGTTTTGAGGTAAAACAGCAACTGACCCGCCGTCTGCACAAGGAAACTTAGGGGAATTCATAAATAATTTTAGAATTTAAAGGCACAGAAGGAGCAGAAATGACATCATGTGAGTTAGATTTTTGGAAAAACTGACACTCAGGTATTAAAGAAGGCTGGAGAACACTGACAAAGCATGTGGGATCTGGTTTAATAATATAGATTGTAGGGTGATTTAGCCTCATTTGTGAAGGCTCAATATAAGTTCATAATGTCAGTTGTTATTGGGTTACATCAAATCTCAATTAACCGTTTCCCACTGCCACTTGAGGGCTGAGTGGGTATTTAAATAAATCTAGAGGAATTTTTCTTCCACCACAACATTCATCTCCACATAGTTTCCCACTTTGGAGTTCACCAAAATGATAATCTTAGCGAGGAATCTACCCGACTGGCATAAAAAAGTCACTGGTTGTCATGGGACATTCTCTGGGTTTGGCGAGCTGCTGACCTCTGACCCATGTGGGCATTCTCCCTCTCCCTCTCCTCCATCACCCCCAGGAGGCAACATCCGACGGATCGTTACAGGACTATTTTACGGATGAACATGATGAAGCGAGAAGAAAAAGCCCCATGAGGGTCCATTTTCAATGTGGAGCATGGGAACTTGGCTTAACGCTGCTCTGTCGCACAAGAAGAACAGCTTTGGCATCGCAATGATTTCACTTTAGAAATTACTGCAACACTACCTCCGCTACTCGTGACATACAAACTAGAGAGCTTTGTTAAGGGCAAACATTGTGTATTTAGTGACTCATAGCATTGGACAACAATTTCCTTGTGTTCTGGTGGTAAAAGACATGCCAAAGAAGAATCACACAAACTACAGCATTAATCTTCTCCTTTGCTCCTTTCACATTTTTACTCACTGTGGGCTTATTTTTCACTGCGGTATAAAAGTCTCGCCCCTCTATGGAAACAGCACAGCCACGGCTAGAAGAAGAGAGAACTTAAAAATGCAGAAAATTGCTTTAAATCTTACACACTGTTCATATTTTATGTCTTCACAGTGTGGTCTGGGTCAGTTCTGGACAATCTGAGCCAATGTGGTGGAACACAGACAGTTCTGGTGACAATGTCGAGGGTCTCCTTGAACTCTGTCACCACTGTCCCATAAAAAATATACACTAGGATGGCAGGTACAGTTTCACAGTTTATGAGATTCCTTAAAACCATCATTTTCCTTGATTTGACCCAAACTGGTAGATCTAAAATCCATCTCAAATAGATGTGAGACCAATTTGACCCAAAATAGTCTCGAAAATATTTAAATTTTTGTGTAATTTGGGTCACTTTAGGAAAAGTAATCACATTTCAGGCTAAAAGAATGACATTTAGGGTATTTTTACTGCTGTCAAATGTAAAAACAGGTCAAATTTGACTTGAACAGTATGTAGCAGTTAAATTATAAAAAAAAGTAATTGTTTTACAAAAACACACAAAAAAGAAATCAATATGTAGGCGACAACATTTTCCAAGTGCCCCACAGGTGTTACCAATACTGTAAATAAACATGGGTTCCACATGCTGTAGATATTTGATTAGATCCATTTTACGACCGCTGTAGTGCTGCATATTTGGGTGTTTGAGATGCAGTGTCACGGAACAACAAACGCTTATTCTTCTATGTTAAAAAGAATGGACAGAAGTGAATAAAATGTTAGATGTTGGGTTTGTATTTTCGCACAAAATAGATGTTTTCTAATGCATCTTCTACTATGTGTTAGGCTGTCATGTCCCAGATTTTATGGATGAAGAAAATAACACACACACACACACTCACACACAGAACAAAGTACCGTATTTAGCCACTTGATAAGCATGTATGTTTACATGCCCTCATTACGCAGAATTATACTGCTGCACATGAAGTGCAGACAGGTGCAGATAGGAGCTGAGACGCACTCAGCAAAAAACACAAAGCTCCACATTCACCCTTTATCTGTTTGCTGATCCTTAATGGGCACTGATAGCGTCTCCAGTCACTGTACAACAAGTGAGTGTGTCAACAGAGCTCCATTCCCGTATACAGACACCACTACTAGGACTCCATTCACAAGACCTGGAATTAGACTGTCGCACTCAGGGCAAGAGTATTTCCATCTCACCCTGCCCCTGACCTCCAACCTTTTAGCCTTTAGTTTACACGGCCACAAGCTGCAGGGAGCAGGGAGGCTGGGACAAGCAAGTGCACGGGCGAACCCTCAGCAATGTCAATGCAGTGACAGGAAATTTTAGGAAAGAAAGTACAAGTACAAGAGTGACAGTTTCATCTTCACCACTATGTGCTTTCAAGTCTATCAGATGAGTTTGTAGTAGTGAATACTCAAAGAACTAGGAGAAGATGGAACCAGTCCGCAGATTGAAGTGAATTTAAAACATAAAAACAAGATTTTACAGAGCCTTGACGGTTCTCTGTGGCTCTGTTCAACTAATGACAGTTAACTTTTCATCTTTAGCAGTCATGATGAGAATGCTTATGTTAAATGTTCCTTTTTATTTTATAAAATGAGACAGTTCGTATTATTGTATTAAGGAAATTACAAATAACACAATACCGGCACTGAGCAAAGACACACACACAAAAGAAAAACAAGCAACAAGTGATACCACATAGTGCATATAACAGATAAAAGCTGGGGGACCAAGGCAAGCAACCAAGCTGTAATTAATTAACATTTACACGTGATTATATTGCAAACATGTCTTTGTTTCTATTGCACATTTCCCTCTATCAGTATTGCACATTGCTATACTACACTTATCCCTCTGTCACTATAGATTCCACTACATATATCCCTCTGACACTATTAAATATAACTATTAATGTTTTAATGTTGTAACGCAACACTAGTCCAGAAGAAAGGGTCTTTGCAAACTGATGTCAGAAGGAGTTATCATGTTGTAAGCATTAAATTCTTATGAGATGTGTGAGCCGATATAGTACATATTGTTGAATAATGGAGAGATCTAGGAATAGTGTTTTATACACATCATTTATAATACTTAGGGTGGTACTTTTCATTTCTGTACAGTTTTAACATCAGTAATGCATTATTCGAGAAATTACACAATTGCCCTCTCAGTTTAACACATCCACATAGTAATATTTACTTATTAGCACAATATACAAAGCACCACTGAGGATGGGGGATCAAAAAAAGCTCACAGAGGTCATGATAATGATAATCCATCCACATATTGTCAAAGCATTTGACAACATGTGGGTTTACATTTATATTTGTGGAGCTCTCTGACCCACAAATGTAAATATACAAGTCATGTTACAGAAGCAAAGCAGCAAAACTGCAAAGCAATTAGGTTTAAAAATTTAATGGCATCCAGCCTATAGATGTAGAGATAATTCAGAACAATGCAGAGCCAACTGACACGCCAGAATCACCATCCCTAGATTCCTCTGGCTAAAAATAAAAGCGACTGGACACGCAACAACTACAAAACACGGGGAAGCACACACACATATAAGGCATCTATGCCCACTCCATTCGAAAACTGCATAAAACAACCCTGCATGAGCGGTTAGTGATATCGGACCTACGTGTGTAGCTCCATCTTTCCCTTTAAGAGCAACTCTTCCTCAACTAGGTGGGTATAAAAGCTATTCAGAAGCTACACATTAAAACACTTTGTGAGGTTAACATTTGCACCTTACACCAAATGTTAAAGTCAGAAGGCCAAACTTTCCCTCTCCCCTGTCGCACACCTTGTAATTAGGCGAAACATGTTTTTACAGCAGATCTCTAAAGCACTTTAAGTGGCAGTTAGTAGAATAGAAAGAGCTCAAGCAGACACACGCACTTAAATCACAGCCTATAAGTATGTCTGCTGGAATGCCTTTCCCTGTCGAGCAGAAATAGGCAACCGTCTGTGTCATCAGATGCACAGGATGGGTTATGACATCCTGTCCATGTGCACGTATTCGCCCACACATGGTTCATTTCACATTTTCAATTTCAATTTTCATTTTCAATATACTTTATTGTCCCACTTGGGGAAATTTGTGTTGGACTTAAAGCTGTGCTACCAGTATTGCACAAAAAACACGTAAAAACAATGTTGTGCATAAAAACACATAAAAGCAATATTGCACATAAAACACATTATAAAAAAAAAAAAGTAGAAGCATGAAACGGAGACACACAATCTCACAAACACACCTCAAACCTAAAAAAAACAAAACGGGATGGCCTGTGTCTTTTTTTTTTTTTTTTTGCTCTGAAAGAAAATGGCATCCAATTCAAATGCTGAAATATCTGAACTCCATCAGCTGATCCACTACCTTGAGATGAAGCTGCAGTAGATGAATGCTGGTTTGCTGCAATCCCAAATTACTTCAAGATGAATAAATAAAATTCTATGACTCGGTCAGCACTTAACTCTTGAGTGGATGGTCCTTTCAGAATACTGCACATTGAAAAAAAAAAATTCTGATAGCTATGGCACCAAAAGAATTCTATCAAATCATGAAAATACTGTCATTTTCTATTATTAGAATATTTTTTCGAGAATAACATTTATTCAGATGAGTAAAAAAAAGTGAAAGAAATGAGTACAAGCGTTAAAATTACCCATGATCAGATAGATAGATTTTCACTGATCAATAATGCTTATAGATACACGAATAAAAACACACTTATTCAAGATTTGTGTGGTGAATTAAACAAAATATCCCTCATTTACCAAACAATCTATGTACATTTATAGAACAAATACATACTTTTCTACTAATTGTCACTGATTTCATCTAAATTTACAAATACATTTACAGTATTCAATTTGAATTTAAACAGTTTCACCTATTAAATGTGGCAAAAAATTAAGAGCACATATATGTATTTTTATGTCAAAAAGATTTATGTGTACACAAAAAGCTCCAAAAATTACAACTTTTGAGACTGCAATAGTTTTTAAATTCTATTAATATTTTCATTTACTAAAAAAATGTAGAAAAAACCTATAAAATAAAAATGAAAGTGTATGTTACAGCGTATGGACGGTTTAATTTTAGTGATTGAGCGTTTTCCTGTGTGTGTTTCATGCAAGTCTGTGCATTGTACAGATCAGGTCAAGGTTCTCTATGTGGGTTATCTGTATTTAGCCCAAAGGTACGTAGGTTGGGTCAGTTTTATATCTGGATCAAGTCTTGACAGAGGACGGTCTCCTTCCTCACTTCTAGAGAATCCTTCGTCCTCTAATCTCAGGTGAGCACTGAACTACTTTTCTGCCGGCGTTGCATGAAACCACCTGGTCATTTTGTCACTGTCAGCATGCACTACAGCAATACTAGATACTAAATTCTACAACGTGAATAGAAAGTTAAGGGCCTGATGCTGATCAGACGGTCAGACCAGGAAACAAAAAATCATTTTGTTTTAAAAAGGAAGTCCCTCTGGCAGTCTGTCTCACAGCAACACAACAGTCCAAAAATATCCCTGTTCAGCACAAAGCAGGTCTCTGCTTGTCCGGCTGCTGCTCCAGTCACTGATACATGAAGACACAAGAGCACCCACAAATGCACGCACATACACACCTGAGTTCAACAGGAAACACATGGTGATATCCATCAACCTTTTGTGCTCTGACATGCACGCACAGAGACACACACTGACAGACTTTTTGGAAATTAAAACAGGAAGCAGCAGCACAAACTCATCCATCAATGTGACGTGACGACACTTTTAAAACACACAAACACACACAAGGATAATCAGGACCTACTCAAACAAACCAAAATGTCTATATTTAACTAAAAGCTCTTTTTAACTCGTGACAGAAGCTGATGATTCCAAGCAGCATGTTGCTGAAACACAACATGACCTTGTCTGTACACTGACATTTCTATCTACTCCAGGCTGCATTCAGCTTTGCATGAGAAAGGGCGGGTTTTGCATGTTCGTCCAGGCCAGCAGCAGCGTTTGCATCTTCACTCACGGCAGGTAGTGAGAAAATTACAGGTATCATATTCTCTGAAAGAGACAGCGGTCCCCGTCATTAAACCCTTCAACATGAAAAGCTTTTAATAGAAAGGTGGTGTAAAAGCTTCACACCTTGTTTGCGAAAGGTCGACAACATTCCCTGTAAAGTCTTTGAACAATGCAAGGATTTCATGCGCAGTGTGTGCCCTGCATGTGTCTATGAAGAAGCTAAATTTAAAGCTGGATACCCTGCTTGTTAGCACAGCTAACTTCCCTTTCCTGTATGACAGAAAGGAAAGGTCATTCAGCTGTGCAGCTGAATCCCTTGTTGTCTGATTGTGGAAAAGTGAGGTGATGATGGACACTGGAAGCCTCTTGTGGCAGCAAAGAGTCTTTCATTTCTGCATGGACATCAAC
The DNA here is from genome assembly GCF_021347895.1 of Acanthochromis polyacanthus. Taxonomy (NCBI): domain Eukaryota; kingdom Metazoa; phylum Chordata; class Actinopteri; family Pomacentridae; genus Acanthochromis; species Acanthochromis polyacanthus. Next base: position 8,073,402 of record NC_067128.1, read on the forward strand.
GCTTTTTAAAAAAAATTGAGTTCATTATGACAAATGTTTTTCATCAGAATTGCTGGGTAATTGTTGCATCATGATGACAGTTTAGTTTTTATCTCCAGTGTCAGCATTAAAATTTCCAGAAACAGTTAAATGTGTGATACTTCAAATAACAGAATAAGAAAGAGATTTGTCCACTCTGAGAAGTTTAGATGGCAGACCACAGCAGCACAGCACAATGCACAACCACCAGAAGAGAAAACATTCTGGTGTGGAGGACCTTCACGTCTTTTTACTTTGTCTCCCCGTGTTCACATACACTGTATTGTAATGGAGTTGAACTGCGAACAAACCTGTTTTCATTGCCAATTTTTCCTGTGTCATTGTCAGATAATGGAATAGTGACTACATATTAACCAAGCTGCTGCTCTGCAATTCAAAGCTAATACAAATCAGACAACAACTACACAATGGGAAGTAAAAGGAGTCTCTCCAGCTGGTCCATGCTTGTAAAATATCCTCTGTGTCCATATTGCACTTTGTTCCATACACGAACAGAACTTTTTCACTTTAACTGGTTTATTAGAAATTTGGATTTATTTGCAGATGTGCTACTGATGTAAACAATAAGCATTATCATGTTGGAGTTTCCAGCTAAACCTTAAATTTTTACACCGGAATATGTAAACTTTTGCTCCCATTTTGTACTGTACTGCATTATACAAGCCTGACAGCATAACACAAACCTAAAAAAGATGGCAATTGGGCTTTTTCTGAGGAAAATTAACAGATTTAGATGAATGGACTGGTTGGTAAAATGAGTGGCAGCTCCAGTACTTCCTTATGTCAACAGCTGCAGTGGTTTCTATATATATCAAGCAAGTCATCATTGCTTTAAGTTGAGTAACAACCATCTATGCATCAGAATGTTAACAACTCAGGTTCTGACCATGTTGACAGCAAAACCAGCCCAGGACTAACTGAACTCTTTGTCTTTCCCCATCAGTTTCCTCCACTGTCCTCTTTTTCTATCCCGTATCCTCCCATCATTCTTTGCTCTGCCCCTCTCTCCTGTCGACTCCTTCACGCCTCAGCTCCTACAGATGACCTGCCTACAGGGAAATCTGCCAGCAGCAGGTGAAAGATCATGACCTCCCATACAAAGACTCCCTGGCCTCGTCCTCAGCTCTGGGCTCCAGCAGAGATTAGAAAAACAGGGGGGACATCAAATCTCTCAACGCTAATAATTTAACACGGAGGATTTTAAAAATACTAACAAAGGTAGTCTTAAATAGAAAATGGAGACTCAGCAAATCCCATCACTCTTTGGGCTGCTGTGAACGGAAACAGAAGAGCTGACAAAACCAACCGTCTCCTGCTTGTCTCTTAAAATAAACCGAACCTTTTATTATTTTCTCGTCAACTCAGCTTCTGCTACTGCAGTATTAGCCTCCCAAACAATACTAGAACTACTCTTCCCATCAAAAATACCCCAGATTTGTGCCAGAACTCCTATGGAAGCACAGTCGGGTGTCCTCCGGCCACAGTGTGTTTGAACTCCACATGCTATCTGGAACTCCTTCGGGCAGAACAGAGATAAAAGTGTTGGATTACAGTGGACATCAGGAAGGCAGGTATATAATCATCAAACGCAGACGCACATAGATTCGGTCGTAATCGTTAGTCCTATAAACCATAGCCATCAAGCGCACCGTTGGTACACTTGCACACACACAGACTCACATACACAGCACCTGGACCTCTATATAAATAGGGCATTTATATAGAGTGATTTAGGATAATCTTCAAGAGACAGAAACGTGATCCAGCGTGAGACCAAAGACATCCTGTGGAGCCATCTGTCTGAAAGTTCTCCAGTAAAAACATCAATCAGGAGACACAGAGAGAAAGCTACTTGACAGGTGCAGATCATCGTAAACTTGACCAGCAGTCGCTGCTTCGGTTGTGGGACAAAGATAAGTGCAGTAGACCTACCAGAGGCTGTTTGAAGCAAGGATATTCCCAGACATCTGCAGCAGTATTGATGCTATAATTACACGCAAAGAACTCATCTGCAAATATTTCTTCGCCAGTTTGAGCAAACAGAGACAGAAGAGCTTTTAGATCACTGATATTAAGTTCTCAAAATTAAATTTAATACTGTAGAACACCGCTTTTAATTCAAATATGACTCGAGAGCCACGCATAGCTACATCTGTGAGGCTGACCACGGTTATCTTCTCTAATCATCATTAGGCTTCATTTCATGGGAATATATGTTCAGATATTTCAGTCCATCCCATATTTCCATCCCAAGGGCTAGGCTAAAAAAAAATAAACATTCATACCGCCACATGGTATATAATCCCAGGGCCACAATGTCATTAGAAGACAAGCGGAAGGCCGTAAATCACCAGGACCAAACTACTGACAGGACATGAGAGGAGAGTGGTCTGGGTTTAACATTTCATGGTGGAACACAGGCGGCCGGAGGTGCTAAGGTCATCAAAGCTCACGTTACGTTCTCACGAGATTTAGAATAGAACTGCACCTGCCGTCCCGCTCCAACGGTAAAGAAGGGTCACCAAACACAACTTAGCCAGATATTTGAACATGATTTGGTTAATTTCTTAATGACGATATTACCTGCTGTGATTCGCTTTCCTGCATCAAGTCAGACACAAAGACTGATGTCACTCTACATGTTAAATATGTAGCTGCAGGGAAGAGTCGGCTAGCTTAGCTTAGCATAAAGACTGGAAACTGGGAGAGACAGCTAACTCATAGTATAGTCCGACTCATCAGATGTAGACATTGGGTATAAATCTGCTGTTTCAATCATGAATTTCACAAGGCATTCCCCTATAGCAGAATGACACCAAGGTAAAATCAGACCGTTCTCTAGCCCTGTAGAGATAGGTCTGACTATGCAAGACTATTTATTCTATCCCCTGCTGCATGAAAAACAAATTCCCATTGATACCACCAGTCTACAAGACACATCTGCAAACATTCAGCAGCAAACAAGGTCAGTTTTCACTCTATGAAGAAAATTAAATCCATCCAGGGTCATATTTGAATTACTTTTATAATGTAATCACATTGTAAAGTCTAGTGGCCAAGCAGGGGGAAAACGTGCAAGAAGAGCCAAACCAAGAAACAATGTAGAGTTAAGTAGGTGATGTAAATACACTAAATTGTTGTACTTCAGTTGCCTCAAAGAAAGCAAAACTAGAAAACCTTTTAGGCACATGCAACAGACAAGCAATTTTCAAGAGAACATGGTCGATCTTTGATCCTGTATCCTGTTCTCTTTAATACATGCATGAGGGTAATGTGTTGAACCAGTAACTTCCTGGAGTCTCTGCTGCTTTACTGGCAGCTGGAACAAAGCTATCAGCTCCATTCATTTCCACTCTTTATACAAAGCTACCGGCTGTAGCTTCATAAACTGAACATATGCAGCAGATCTTCTCATCAAACCTCACAAAGGACATGAATCACTGTATGTCCCAAAATGCCAAACTAGTCTTCAGTTAAAGATGCAACAGCAGGAATGAATGCACTGATTGCAAAAGTTCCCTGTCAATCACAGAAGCACAACTTAATATGATGTTTGGCATTAAGCATCACTTATAAAGACTGTAGTGATTCAGTGTTAAAGTCACCTGTCAGTAGTTTAAAAAAAAACTGTGCTGCTCTACTGCCTTCATCCATCTGCTGCTGTTTCATAACAGCCTGAAGTGTGTCCAGGTTTTTAAATGAATTTAAACTGTCAATCGTGACACAGGTTACAGTGTCAGCACAACAACATCCATCTTCCAGCTCTTTTGTAAGATGATGCTCCAGTTATGCAAGACCAATTTGAAAAAGTTCAGTGTCACAGTTAATCACGTCTCATCAAACAGCAGGACTTCATGTTCTCTCTATCCATCAACACAAACATGCCATCCCATAATCAGGAGTCAAAGTGGCTGTCCCAGTGCTCCTCATTCTTATGCAACTGTTCCACCATCACTCTCTCTATTATCTGCAGTCAGCTTGCATGTGTGTTGAGCTGCGGTCTGACCTGCAGCACACTTGCCTCGGTAACATAAGGGCCCTTTGGCCAATTGATCTCAGACACAAAAGGAAACTTTTCTCATTGTGCAAACGATCTTTTTCCACTCACAGTTTTCGCTGCAGAGAGCTCCTGAGCTGATCTTCGGCTCCCTGCAGAGCCAAGACAAGTCGATCTTCATTGAAAGTTCTCCTTCTCGAAGCTTTTGTGGCACCTTCGTGAGAACTGCGTTCTCGTTGAGCAGGTGGTGATGCGTCGGTGACGTTACACAGCTTTTCTCAGTACATTTCTCAGCTAACCCGAGCTAACCTGATCACAGCAGACACTTAGAATTTCACCACAGTTTTATCGGCAAGATGCAGTAATATAGTTTTACATAACTGCATCTGTAATTCAATTTCAATCCATTTATTTAAAAAAAAAAACAGCTGTATATTTATTGCACTCTTCATACAGATAAGTGAAACTAAATTGCGTCATAAAACAACTCGTAAAACCACAGCACACCCTCATTAGAAATATAATAAATGTCTGAGAATGTCAATAAATATAAATGTCAAGTTTTCTTAAAGTTTAATATTTAAAGTTGACATTTATGGGTTTTTTCTTCAGTTACTAGTAAAAGGTAAGTATTTATATAGCGCTTTTCCACCTGTAGGGTACCCACATTCACACACTGATGGCGGAAGCTACCGTGCTAACCACGACCCATCAGGAGCAATTAGGGGTTAGGTGTCTTGCTCAGGGACACCTCGACATGAGCACGACGGGCCGAGGATCGATCCTGCAACCCTCCGGTTGCAAGACGGCCACTCTACCCACTGAGCTATGCCGCCCCAAGTATTTGTAACTAGTGTTTCTGTATTTATGTTATGGCCAATGACACAGCCCGATCTCTGAATGACAACATATTAAATAACCCTGAAGTGTTTTTTTTTAAATATTATTATTATTTTTTGAAACATCTGCTTTAATCCCTTCACATTCTTGATGTTGCACAATCAAAGAGCACATAGTGGCTGTACCAGTAGATATAGATAATTAAAATAAAGTTTAAATAACATTGCGAAAGACACATGTCAAAAATGTTATTTATTATTTTCCCTGCAAATAAGTCTTTCAGAGAGAAAAACAAAATTAATATCACAAAGAATAAAAAGTACAAAAGTACAGCTAGAATATTCAAATTCCAGTATGGCATTTAAAATACATTTTATTATCAGAAGAAAACTATGAAACATTTTGCTTTCAGTATCTTTCAACATAAATGTTTTATTTTTTCATGGTGGAAAGTTTCACATTATTAGTCGTGTCCAAAAGCTGGTCCGTGAGTTTCTTTCCAGAACAAAGATATCTGGATACAGAATGAGTGGAAATAACTGAAGGTCTGATGAAATTCCTGTTGAGGTAAACTTCTCACATAAAACCCTGACCTCTTCCTAAAATGTTTTAATTTTCTACGCTGTCAAAAAATCTTCCTTTCACCTCTGTGTATTTGTCTTTGTATTTTTCTTAGATTTACTTTAATTTATTTTTCCACAAAAAATCCTGCCTAAATTTAAAGAATGATTAAAAAAAGTTTTTAAATTTTTTTTTGAAGAAATGAAAGAAAAAAGCATTAATAACAATTAATCCAATAAATTAAATTGGGTGCTTTATTTCCATTATTTTATTCATCTTAACTTGTATCACCAGAAACACTGTAGACCCAACAATGTATAACAATACTGTAATTTTTGCATTTATTTCTAGAAAAAAATACATTTTTTCCAATTAAATGTACATGTAATGTAAGTTGATGTAAGCATGCTACAATATTTAAAGCAAGTAACATGGCAGTTTCTGGATTTATTACAAGTAAAAAAAATATAGCTTGTTATCAGTCAAACTGATTACTTTTGTGTTAATAACGGACAAAGGCTTTAATATTTTTGACAGCTTTAGCTGCAATTTTTGCTAAAAATACGTATATTGAATGTTCAATACATTTACTGTTGTGCTGATAATGGACAAATGCTGTAATATTTATAAGTAATATAATATGTAATATAATATTTGTAAGTCACGCAAGCTTTATTTTGCATAATATTTTCATGTAAATTTTCAAATTTTTAGAGGTTAAAACTTATTTTTTTTACAGTAAAATATGGAATGAAGCAGGTTTTTTTAACCCTAAGACCAACAATAACAATACATTTCTTTATCCTAAATGTAGAAAATGTTTTCCTGTCATTTTATGGTAGCATTCTGGCAACCACGGCTGTCGGAATTTTACCATAACAACAGCATTTTTTTTCAGTGTAGACATAAATGGAATTCCCTCCTTAATAAAGCAACAAAGATGTTGCTAATGAAAACCACACATTCGCCTCAGCTTTTATGGGCACTATTAAAAACAAACCAAAGACATGCATTGTTTATTTCACCACCGTGAACATGATGCTTCTGTGTCTAACTGTTACTTCTGCTACTGTCTGCATGTCCGGCCTGTAAAAGCTGCTTAATGCTTCCGTCTTGGCAGCTGACTTTTCTCTTAAGTAGGGAAACATCAACTTGCTCAAGGTGATCTAAGCAGCATGTGAGGAATTCAAAAGAGCTTAAAGGTCCTTGTAGGATTTACACACAGTAGCTGAGGTCACGTTGTTGTAGTTTATGGCTGGTGTCAGGTTTGACCTCAGAAATATTCTGAGCAGCAAGTCACTTCTCTGTTCATGCTTTTAAAAATGCAACCTTAAAAGACTTACCGTTTGTTTCATCAGTGAAGAATACTGTAATTCTTTTTCTGTTATTCTGTTTCTGCAGCTGTCTTCCTGCTCCCAGATGAAAACATCAATTTGTTCAGTATCACATTAAAATATATATTGTGGTAGACCTTGAAGAAGACGCAGGTTTGTTGGTTGCACTTTTGAATGGTTGAAGGGGTAAAGTGACTAAAATTTTTAAATGTATAGTAAAGAGTACATTTTTTAAAATGATTGAGCCACTCACTAAACCTGGCAGGTTGATCCATATACAGCTTTGGCTTTAGATGTAAAGGAAAATAGTGTGTGTTCCTGTCGCCTCCCATTATGCAAGCAGAACATAAAGGAAACCCAAAACCAAACTCTGCCCTTTCCTCTGTATTAATAGGCTATTATCAGGGCGCAAAAACAGCATGAAGGTCCATGCTGTCTGTGTGGATACTGGGTCATGGTGACAAATCCATGAGAAAGGAGCTTCTTACGTGTTCCTCAGATCCCTGACCTTCTTTACTTTCACTTTCCTTCCATACTTACAATATATTTTATGTCTGAATGCTTCATTGTTCTTATTTTTTGCCCAGTATTGTCAATAAAACCGATCCCTCCCTCACATTTTGATTTGTAGGTCTCATATTTTCTGGTGAGTAATATCTCTGGCGCTGGGGAGGTCACGGCATGAATGATTATCCCACGGGGGGAAAGGCTTAGCCTCAGAGCCTTTCTATATAATATCATCTTTCTCACAGCGAGATGACTTCATTGTCAACTGAAACCTCTCAAATCCCGAGAGTGATAAGGATTTCCCCTCAGGTAGCTGCACAGACAAACAATGGCGGGACTGTCTGTTAACGCTGCCGTCCTCTCAACAGGTCTAGTTTTCAGAGAAAGAAATTATAGTCGGCTAATAACTGTTTTTCTCTGTTCATGTAGAGACATGTCTGGCCATTTTCAGTTAAGTGGAAGTCCCATATTCCAAATACTTTGGAGTCCGTGTAAGCGGTCATGAACCTGACTTACTGGGCAGCTTGAAAGCAATCATGGAGACAGCTTGGTATCATTTTAAAAAGTATGTCCTGGTTTAACAGGTGTCTGATTTAATAATTTGACGGTGACACCACTTCTGGGCACCCTGAATTTAGCTTTGTGTCACCCTGCAAGCTCCACTAATGAATCGTACGATGCTTTACAGCTCAAGGAAATTATGCGCTGCTCAAAACATACCTTTATCTCAGAAGACTCGGGCTGTGGGACACACAAAATGACTTCCTGATCCCAAGATAAAGATTTCCTGCATTTAACAATGTTTATACACGTCTGACTGCATGCATTAGTTGTTGTGCTATTTTTGCTTTCACATCGTTTCCAGTCATTGTCGTCCATTTGTACCTGCTGTTTTTGAAGATTAGTTTCACCTACTTGGTCCCATTGCGGCTAAATTTTAAATCAAAACAGTCTGTTGCGTGTAGCAACTTTTTCTGGTATGTATTATATCCACAATACTCTCAAATGTGGGACCAAATAAATACTGACAGATGTATTTTATCTGCTCTTGTTTGATCATAACCTGTAAGCACTCTTTATTACAGTTGTATCTTTAACTGACCTCTTCTATAATCAGTTTAATTTGCTCACCATCACACTGGCATTCTCAGGCTAGTGTCGAATCAAGTTTATCTGTAATTCACAGTCACATTTGGAATAAAAAAAAAGTTGGCAACTAAGAGACAGAATCAAAAAATCAAAAAAATTGGTGAGCAATAAACAGATGACATCACACAACAGCATGTCTATTAAAATAGGTTGTGCCAGTCACAGTCATCTTTAGATTTAGGCCACAATCTTGGAACATTCAGAAAGGCCTCTCCTGGGGTCAACATTTGTGCTACATAGTGTGTGCTGTGAAACTGATCAGTATAAGTCTCCATATTAATTCCAAAACAAACAGGGAATCAGTGGAGACAACAGGATTGTGGTGATGTGATGTCATTTGCTAAAACTAGTAAGAAGCTGAGTTGCTCATCCTCGCCCACTCATCCCCACTCTCACCCCAAACAGTCGAGGCAGATGGCCACCTTCCCTGAGACTGGTTCTGTCAGAGGTTTTAGTTTCCCCTCCCTGTATTAGATTTGTTTTTTGTTGTTCCTTCACGTTGTCACTGACTGGGTTGCTCACTGGGAATCCAAAAGAAACTTTGGATTGTTGACTTCTCTGTTCTGTCTTTAAAATTTGCAGGGTCTGTACCTTACTATGTTAAGCCCTGTGAGATGTCATATGCTTTGTTATGATAAATTTGTGCTGCATAAATGAAATCAAATTGAGTTGGTGTGTTCTAAAGTGGTTGGAGTTGGGAATAGTTAGTTGCAGAAATTAAGAAGTTGCAGTAATCAAGCCTGAAGAAAACAAGTATGCGGATGACTTTTTGCGAGTCAGAGTGTGAAAGTTTGGTTTTGTTCAGGAGATAGTTGTTGAAGGAAGCAGGATTTAACAACTTTTAAATAAAGGCAGATATTATAAACACAAACAAACACATTACAGTTACATGTTTTCCTATTTTTACTCCAGTCTGCCAGCTTATCATTATCGTGTCGTACTTTCTACGCTGGTTATATTTTCTTTCAGTGTAATTAAAGCTTTTGTGAGTCCAGTTTTCTTCTTCCTGTACTAATCTGTTTTTGCAGTAGTCTATGAAAACATTCTTTGGACTAAAAGGAGTTGACTGTATCAGCTGCTGTTTTACATGACTGCTAATCAGTTAATGTTGTCAGTGGAAGGAAGCCAAAAACACACATTACATCATATCTCTAATCTGGTGTGAACATTAACCACATGACATTTTTCCTGACTAGCACCTGGATTAATGGCTGCTTCGTGTGTTTGTGAACCACTTTAAATGCAGGGACAATGCAGGATCAACATCTAAATGCATACACCTCATACCCATTACCATTTCCTGCTGGTTTGCCTTGAAACAGAATGGTGTGTTTGCACGATTTTTGGAGCTTCAGCCACCACGATGGCGTGCAACTCGGATGACTTGTGATACTCTATGTGGCATGATAGTTAAGGGGAGGCTTATCTGTGGCAGACTGCAGAGGAGACAAGGCAAGGAGTGCTGTTGATCTGAGTCACGCTACAGGAGATAAACGATGTCTGGTGTTTATAGTGTCAAAGGGCAAAGTGACAGATGAGATGCCAAAAATAGACTCAGCAATTTTTGCTCTGCCACAGACAAAAGGCTACAATTGAAAGAAAGATGAGGGCAGACATAATAAAACTTAATATAGACCTGACTGAGAATGTGCATGTTAGTTATGACAAGATGACACATCCAGACAATGTAGGTTTTGACAAAAGATGTTCATTAATCCTTGGAGACACAACAATGCACTACAGGTCCAAACATTGTACTTAGCTTTGCTCATGACCCCAGATCTTCTACAGTTTGCTTACAAATGTTTTCGACAACAGTGTAGGACAGCTTGGTATTATTTTTTAACCATTCCCAGACAGTTGGTTCCCCAGGGCTGAGCTGTATACACTGTTTTTCCTGTCATACGTGCACACACAAGCCATGAGTGCACGCACACCAACACACTCGAGAGGAAACTTATCTCCACCATCGGCTGTGAAATACTGGGAGCCCCGCTCTGCTGCTCTCAGCTCAAAGCTCTGACTGTGAGAGAGAGAGAGAGAGAGAGAGAGAGAGAGAGAGAGAGAGAGAGGGAGAGAGAGAGCCTTTGTGATATCAGACGCCGAGACCAAAAAAAAAGCTGCCGAGTTTGCCAGGATTAATGGACATTAGCACATGAAGTCATGAAGAACGCAGGAAATGCCTAAGAGGGTGTGTAATGCCATCTCTGATCACTGCCCATGTGGCACCCGCATTATGTATGCTGATGTAGTGGGAAAATAGTGGAGGCTTTTGTACTTTTAACACATAACTGAGGTGCTGAAAATACTGAAAAAATCAGAGATGTTCCAGAAAAAGTGATGGTACGGATACTGATAATAGACACTGATGTGTTTAAGAATACTAGAGAGTAACTGTATCCATTTTAATCCAGAGTTACAGCATTTAATTCAAATAATTTCAAAAATAAAAGACAAAACACACGCTATACACCAGCAGCAGTACATTATTGGTTCTCTTTTCTCGCTTGTCATTGCAAAAATGTGATATTTTTACACATTCTGATTGTCAGATAAATCAACTACTTATGTTAATTATGCATTGCTGTATACATTTTGTGATATTTGTATGACATACTGAATGAAATCTAAGTCAGAATGCTACTTATGTTACACCACCTTCTTATTTTTGGGCACTTTTGAATTCGTTTGAATGTCACCAAAGTCGACAGTAGTAGATTATTCAAAATTAGAAATGCAACAGAGCAAATTAAAATCATCTTATTTGAGGTTTGGAGGCATAGTACTGTGTTAAAATTTTTCATTCACAGTTATAGAGGATTTTTATTATGTGCCAGGTGTCTGAAGTTGTGTTTATTCATGCTCAGCTAAACAGGGAGACAGCAAGCTGCTATCCAATCAGCCAAAGAAGAAAGTACCGTGTTTCTGTCATCACCCTTGCAGGACTCTTTAGAAAACACGCTCAGTCCACATTTTACGGCTCTTTACTGATCAACAATGAATTTCTTCTCCTTTTAGCACACTAATGATGAGGCTGGATACAGAAGCAGGTGGTTAAAATGATAATAAATTGGATGTCACGGTATCAGGAGGTTAATCAGATAATGTTACCAATGTGTTACATGAAGTCCTCTGTGGTCAGCTTATGCTTCCTTATTAGCCTGTATTTTGCATCAGATGTACAATCAGGAACGTGCTGCCCACGCTGGTTGTGTAACCAACCCTGGAAGATGATTGGTGAATAGATTCCTGACTAGAGGTGTTATGCAAAAAGTGTTAAGAAAGAGGAGCACAGACACACCTGCAGCTACGTAATCCACAGAGACAGTTCTGCAGATCGCTGTCAGTTCACAAGAGAAAATAGATTACGTGAGTTGTGTCTGTTCTTTTCTTCTATTTATGACATTTTTCATTACATCATCACCTGGTGTAAAGTTGTCCAGAGCTGATGATGCCACTGGCTAAACAGACTGGTTGCATTTTGAGAAAAAAAAACCATGGAAAATGTTCTTTATCTTGATTTCAGAGTCCACAGATAGATCCATTTAGTGACTAAAATTAATTTGTCAAAAGATTAGAAGCCACAAAATGAATGATGAATGCTTCGGTAAGGAGCAAGACTGTTTTTCTCAGATTTAATCAAAGCAAATATAACATGAAGGAACAAGTGGATTTCTCTTTCTCCACGTCATTCTTTGCTTTATTCTTATTTCCATTTCCTCCTCGTGTTTAGTTGACTTTGGCTTTACTTTCTCATTGCTCAAGATCACATAAATAATAAGAACCGCTAAATCAACATTTTTCGTTTGTTTTCTCACCTTTCCTAAGACTGAAGAAAAAAACTGAAAGAAAAGTATGACGGTACTACAGGAACCCTCCCCTTTGATACAAACTGAATGCATCTGATGCTATTGACAAATGACCACAGCTTCCTTAATAAACTGATCAAGCCCAGTAACAATATTCACCATGCTTTAAAGGTTATGTGTGCTATCCATTAATAAATAGTACTTCTGTCTGAAAGAGTCACAGACATAGAAATGTTCTATGTTTTTTCCAGTTCAGTGAAGTTATTATTTGTAACTCAAATCAATACTTCCTGCTCAAGTAAATGTACATTTTAGAAACTGTAATAGCTTAAATTTAAATAGACAGATTTGGGAGAAACTGTCAACTCCAATTTCAGATATTAAGCACATGAAGGTCCTTTGCATTCAACTGTATTTGAATTATCTCTAGCAGACTTTTGAAACATATGACCAGTACAAAACCAAATCAAGTGAGCATGCTTTGGAGCTGCTAAAGGTCCAGTGTATAGGATTTACTGGAATCTACTGGCAGATATTATCTATTATGTCCTCATTAGTTTGAAGTCTTCTGAAGCTAAGACTCGTCTTTCCATTACAATGAGCTTTTTTTCAACAGAAGCTGGAGTCTATCCCAGCTGACTTAGGATGAAAGCAGGGGACACCCCGGACAGGTCGTCAGTCTATCGCAGGGCTACACAGAGAGACAAACAAGCACATTCACATTCACACCTACAGACAATTTAGAATCACCAATTACCCTCAGCATGTTTTTGGACAGTAGGAAGCATGAGAACCCAGTGAAAACCAAAGCTGTACCCGGAGAACATGCAAACTCCACACAGAAAGATCCCAGGTCCAGGCCGGGACGCGACCTGGGGATCTTCCTGCTGTGACACAATTTTGCTAACAACGGAACCATCGTGCAGCCCCAAACAGAACATTTAGTTTAGAAATTCTCTCCGTTTTACATTCACTTTTCATAGCTGACTGACTGACTGTCTTTCAGCAGGGTTACGCAAATCGTGCCCATCCAGTTTTTAAGAAACTCGATGCAGAGGTGGAGCATGATCAATAGGAAAACCAGCTTGATTTTGGTACAGATTTGAATCAAAAGGCTAAACTAAGGCTTTTTAGGATTTTCAGAATATCTTGTTTCTTCGAGTGTCCTTCTACTTCTTGTTCTTGCAGTCTAAAGCAGAGACACATCCCTGGATCTCTGATCTCCTTTATAGCTCTCTTTAAAAACAGTTCATTTAAGACCTGGTAGGGACATTTTTAGGCGAAGTGCTATTCTCTTATACTTTTACATGATAATAAATAAGTTAGATGACTGTGCACCTTTTTTTTTTTTTCAAAATTGCCACGACCATATGACTTGCTTCAGAAATCTAATACCTAGAAACCTTGACTTTGCATCCATGACTCATATCTTGCTTCACCTTTACTCCTCCTGTCAGCTCCTGCACACTGGTTGTGTTACTTATCATGCAGAAATCAGAGGAGAACACCTCCATCCACCCACTTAACCACAAACACTCCAGCTGTCAGGACCCTCTCAGTAAAAAGAAGGTGAGGCGGCAGCCTGGGGTCTGCTTGTAATGTTTGTAATGGGAGTCTCTTTCCTCCATCAGCCTCAACCTTGAGAGAGCAATCAGGGGAAGTCTGGGTCATCAAACCTCAGGAGCCTCTGGCTCATCTCAGACAAACTTTGGTTTTGTCTGCCACAAAGACAGCAGTGTTTAAAGCTGTAAACAAGAGGCATTATTATCTTGCTTTGAAAATGAGAAACTTCACTCCAGTGAAACTTCATCAATTGAAGTTTCAGTGGAGGGGGGTTTCTCATTTTGGTATGTGAACATATGAGTGACAAATACTGTGAGCTTACACAGTAGGAATAAAACTCCAACCACAAGACAGATAAGAAAATAAATGATTTCAGGAGCAGATCTGAAAAGGTCTGTTCACCTCACTCAAAAAACAAAAATCATTCCCTGTGTTTATAGCAGATATTAGATGCATTCGTGTATTTTTTAAAGAAATTCCTACTGAATACAATAGCAATGAATGAAGATTAGTTTGTGGTGGTCACAGAATTCAAACATCCGTTCAACATCAGTGGCAAAAGGTATTATTGCCTCTACAGAAAGACCTTACATTGAAAACTGTTCACAGCAAGATCTGCCATAAAATATACAGAAAAACTATCTAAAAAAGAAGTCAAGTGTCAAAATGGAGCAAGATTTTCCACAATCTTGTTCTCAAAAAGTTGTTCCCATTTACCTTCATTCATTATGTAATGATTTTTCCAGCATAAATCTATTATTTTCAGCTCAAAAACCCTTCAACAATGTCTCATCAGAAAGTGTTACCTCTTCTTTTAAGACACCAGATATCTGACACTCGACTTTAATGCACAGAATGTTTCAAAGGATTTAGTCTGTGTGTACTTCAAGACACAACACTGTGTTTGAAATCTTGAGTCTTCATAAATCAGATGACCAGCTGTGGTCATTAGCAAAAGATTTCCTTTCATGCAAAATCTGACAAAAGATCATCTGCAGCAGACTGGACCCGCTTCCAGGCTCCCCAGGTAAAAGTTCTTGTTAGAAAATTCTAAAAGGAGCTAGAATGTCACCAGCAGGCTCTGCTCCATCACCCTCCCTACTTTATAGATAGCGGACAGATGGAACTAGGCTGTCGCTCTGCTAAAGTTAGCCACACAATTAGTTCACACACTAATTAGCTATGAGAGGAGCAGAGGCATACCAGATTTCCCCCGTGTCTCAGACCCGTTTCCCATCCCAAATATAAGGAAATGAGGTCCTGGCAGAGACAGCAGAATATATCCAAATAAAGAAACATATGGCAGCACAGAGAGATAAAAACATTCATCAAAAAAACTGATGATGCACGTGTGGCTTAGCTGTGGAGAATGTGAATGGCAACTTTAATTCTTCTTTTTGGTAAGAACAAATATTATAATGCCCAGTCAGTGGTATCTCAAACAACTATTTTAAACAGCAGTGGTTTCCATATTGTGAACTGGGACTCCAAAAGGGGACGCAAGATAAATATGAGGAGTAAAAACATGATAAAGAAGACAAGAGAGAAAAAAATCTGATCATTTAAAAAAAAAAAACTTCCTCAAACTTCTCCTTTTTCTGAATTATATCACACATATAGAAATGATTAAAACAAATGAAACAAACAAGGAAAGGACTTACTGTGTGGTTAAACTGCATACACATCATTATCACCTGCCACAAATGAAAATGAGTTGCAAACAGACATACCATATATGTATTACATATACGAATCTTAATTGAAAAAGTCTTATTCAGGTGAGCTGTAGTTTTATTTTTAGTTAAATTTCCCACTTTGCTGAACTCTTGTATAAAAATGTGGTTTCACTTTAGGCCCAGCGGTTCCTGTAAAGGCCACATTCCCACATGCTTGTGTTTGTTAGTACTGCAAGCCAAGCGTAGCACTTCATTGGAAAGAGAAAATAATGTCCGATGAGTGTTCCCGCGGTATGTGTGTGCGAGCACATGTGTGCAAGTTTATGCTGAGGTGAAACTGCGGGCCCAAGAATGTGGAAGGAATATAAAACAATTAGAGCTCTGTTAAGGGAGTGCAGCGCTGGCAGGCAGCTCACATCAGGTGCAGCAGGAGCCCCGACAATGGAGAGCTCTGGGCCGGTGAGCAGATCCATGTCAGATGTATCACTTATCATGAAACAGGCCCAAATGCTTCACTCGACAGACACTCTGGACACATTAGACATTCATAATGGGCACGAGTCATGAGAAGGTCAAAGTGATGCATTCCACCTTAAATTACATCCCTGCAATTTGACAAAGATACTCCTGCTTATCCTCCAAGGTCTTCAATCAGGACCACCACGGTTTGTTCCACTGATCAGGTCCCCGTGGTGACAGACAGTTTTATACATTCTATTTATGGTAAAACACAACCAACACCATACCAGCAACATGAGGTCATCACACGTTTTCCACAATCTGGCCCAGATCTGTAGGCAAATATTTAAAGTTCCCTGTCTCAGACAACATTTGGGAAGAATTGGGTTTCTGACCAGTAGAGACTTCATATTGTTTCTCAGACAGCGGTGAAGAAATTCTCTGGCATCACATGAAAGCAGGGGAGGTCGGATTGGAACATTAGCTATTCATGCACTTGTACTCCCCTGGAGGGATGGGATCGGGAATCCCACCCATTTACCAGAAAAAGGCAACGTCTCAAGGAAAATGATTCAGATCTGAGACGTCTGGGTGGAGCTCTGCTAAGCTGTTTTTCTTACACTTTTTAAAAAGCAAATCTTCTCTTTCTACAATGGCATAATCTCAAAAGGCATTAAGTCATTCTTTTTTTCTTGAAGGGATTTATCTGACATTCCTTTCCAGACTGACAGACTGACTGACATTTGAAAGAAGCTGCAGATGACAATTGAAATAGAAATACCTTCCAAATCTCTGAAGTGAAAACATCCTTGTTCAGAAGGACATGTTTTTGTTTGATCTGTTTCTTCATTCTGTAAATAAAAAAAAAGTAGACCATACCAGTAACAGTTAATCTTTCATCTAAGACATCATTGCAGAGATTTATACATCCAAGCAAGGCACAGTGGCATGTGTTGTTCACCAGAAATATGCAGAGATATGTTTAGCATTTGACTCTTTGATGTTTGGGGATGTTTTTTGCATAGAAAATTATTTTTTTCTGAGTCTGATGACATGCCATTTAGAATGGCAAAATGATACAACTGTCCCTCTTTTTCTTTATTTTCTCTATCTTTTTTTTGTTTTTCTACTTTTGTGTTTTATTAGACATCTTTTATAAATGTCATTATTCTGGTACCTGTTCACATATCCAGCAGGCACAGAGCAAGTTAAAAAATGAATATTTATTTAAAGTCGGGATTAAGAAAACTTCACAAATCTAAGTCAAATATTCAGTCTCTTCTTTGCTCCATTTTGCTCCCTATCAACTATTAAGGGAAATATCTGGCTTTTTATTGATCTAATTCCAAATAGCAGTCACATTCTTTTTCTTGCATTGTCTAAAATGAAACGATAGGCAGGAAGTGCACTGTATCAGAGCTTTTTCATGGAAGCCAATTGCCTCTGATGATAAAAATAGAACTGATGAGAGTGATAAGAGTGAAATGAAAGTCAGCTAAAGTAGAATCAAGGGTTATAAAACCAAAACAGAAAGCTAAAAGATGTCTAAAAACAAAAGCATTCTGGTGAGTCCGGTGAAGTGTTTTATTTCTATGAGTGGCCCATTTCACATTACAAATAGTCATTTTATCCATTGTTAATATGAAGATTTGATTGTGCAGCTTTTCGAACTGACGTGTGTAAAATGCTGAAGTGTTAAATAAATTAACTTGCCTTGTCCTGAAAGTGCCTATCTTGTAAACGTGATGTCAAATAAGAATTTATTGCACCTTCTCAAAGTCTTTTCCTTCTTCAAAGGTAATTTCCGTCATTTAAATAAATTTGAATTTCCCTCATAAATGTCTTTTCAAGCTTTCCTTTTCTTTGCCTTTGAGAACTTCAAATGCATCTCACATGTATGAACACACGCTTTATTACGTAAACTGACAGTCCCAAGCCTATATCCCACGCACAACTGACTCCCTTCAAAAAACACACCAATCCCCATGATTCCACCCATGACCATCACTCCATCTAGATCTCCATGTCTCAAGTATCAACAACAATACTCCCACAACACCAGATGGAGAACCATAAATCTTAGGTCTTGTGCAAACCAAGGAGAGTCCACAAATAGTGCAACAGTTCTGAGGGTAAAGACACTGTGGCAAGACCCTGGTCCCCCTCTGGGTCCCGAGGACTCAGGCAGCATGTAAGGCTATAATTCTCCCATTCATTCGGTGACACGGAGCTTTTTATGCATTCTGAGGGTAAATCATCGAAGCCAGGAACAGTTATGAGCAGTGATGATGGGAGGATGTCTGACAGCATTTTACAGAGACAAACCAGATGTCTGGGTGGAGACTGTTTGCTTAAAACAAAGATATAAAAGAAAAGGAGACAGACAGGAACAGAAAGGTTAAAACAAGAGCTATTTTGAAGTAAATCACTGGAATGTATTTCATTTATGTACGTACCGTGACCTGATAAATCTCAACCACCTGAAGCTTCAAATAGCACTTTTCATTCATTTTCTTGTCTTTTTCTCTCCAGCACTTCCTTGCGACTACTATTACAGCAAGAGTAAGCCACCTACAAATGCTAGACCATGCGAATTGATACATTTCTTCTCTGTTGTAAAAGGGGTTCACGCATGGTCATATAGTCTGAAGGGTCAGGTGGTTGTTGCAAGCGTGTTTCTGTTAAACCCCCTATGAGTGAATCTATTTTCTGAAGCACTTCTGACACTCATCTGGACCACAACAATGCCCCCTTTCTCCTCTCCGCTTCACGCTTGGCTGCTCCCTCTGAATACGAGCCAGGGCAAAATAATCCATACTCCTGAACCCCCACACGGCACTCGCATATATAGAAAACACACATGAATACACATGTTGGCACTGAACTGGTCACATGTGCTGGAGCTCATTGAGACATATGCAAGGCCTCTTATAGGGTTTGCAAGCACCTGCAACTTTAAGCCAAAGCAAGTAATTAAAAAATCATAAATTCACGATCTTAAAGAAAAGCAAATAAAGCATGCACAAGAGTGGCAGCAGGTGATAAACCTAATACATGTAGGAATAATAATGCTCTAACACCTCTCATTGCAGTGGGGATGCAACTCAGAAAACAGAATATAAGGCTGCCCCCATGTGGAGACATTTAGGAAGTACACAAACTGTTGTATACATTATTAATGTCTAATAGCAGTGGAAAAGTTCGTCTTTATTGCTTCAGAGAACGTCCACTCTTGAGATTATCAGTCATTTTTAATGGCCGTGAGACATTAAATTATCCAAACTCTCAACAATATAGATTTTAAATGACAGCTAACCTATGTATCTACCAGCTAGTTAGATATAGCCAGCTTTTATTTCAGGTCTTATAATAATGGCTAATAGTTCCTTTACTGACCTTTATATAGTGTAGCAATCATATAACAATTTACTGCTGTAACGAAATCAGAAGACGTAGTTTTAAGTCTATTTTGACTGTACAAAATAAGTCTCTTTGTTTTCGTTATTAGGAATATACATATAAAAACTGTTTTGTACAGTTTACAGAAGAGTCATGTGGAGAGATATGCATTCATTTAAACAAAAAGCAGTGTAACAGTGACTTTTAAAGGAAGAAGCCTCCACAGACATCAATGATTTTGGTCTTTTAATCTCGTTAATGTTAAATTTCTGATAATTTACGTACACACATCATCTGATACAGTAACATAACTAGCAGTTTAAATGTGAATATTATCTACTCGCTGATTTTAGCTTTTTTTAGCTTTAATTTGAGCTACTATATTCGCTCAAATTAAAGCTGCATTAGCTTGTTTTAGCATTAGCTAGCTAGCTTGAAGTCTTCGGTAGCTACTGTAGCCTAAACACCTCTGCTGCTTTGAACTTAAATATCAATGTTAAAAAAGTAACATTTTAATATCTTTTAGCCTCTGAATGGTAAAATATGTGTCAATAATATAAAAAAAGGTTATTTTTGTATGTGTTATCTAACATTTATGTCGCAATTATAGTCGGAACAACATCAAATTTTAGGAGTATAGTTCATCTTATGCATAAATAACAGGTTTGTATTGCTCAGACATAACCCCATGAACAAGTTAGGATGTAATTTTTGAATTCATTTTAAATTTTGTAATAACAAATAATAGTCTGTTATGATTCAGTCCAAATACTTTCATTCAGTTCCTGTGTACATATTATAATGATATTGAAAATACACGCAAATATATTAAAAGAAAATAGACTGTGTACTTAAGAGGGGCATTTTTTCCAGCTTCATTTAAATTATATTCCCAACATAGCAGAAATGTTTGACCTACTGTGACCTTTTCATCTAATCCAAATGATGCCAAGAAAACGCACATCACAGCATAACTGGCCCGCTGTATAAATATGGGTGACAGATTAAAGGAAAAAAGAAAACAGCACGAATAAAGACAATAACACATTAATTTGATTACAGTTATCAAAGAAAGTCTTGTTTCACGACAGCATCTGAATTATCTGTGTTTAATTGCTGACCAGCAGCCTTTTGGGTTCAGTCAAAAATAGCAACATGATGACCATCGTCACAGTCACTCTATCTGCTGTGAGGAGGGCAAACCCACTGTGCTGTGAGGGGCAGAATACATGCTTCACACACAATCTACATTATCTTCAGTCTGCATGCTGAAACATCCCAGAAAAAAAACACAGAAACAAGTAAGACATTTTTTCCTGTTTCTTGCTTCAAATTCAAATTCAAAAAAACTTATTTTTCCAATAGGAACTTCTTGTTGGAATTATATCATAGTATATTTTTTGCTTGTGTTTTGTTTAATATGATATGCACTTTTATGCACTATGCACATATTTTTGCACTGTGAAATAAGCAGAGCATCTATGCACTGTTTTATTCTGCTACTAATAACATAATAATAATAAGCTTTAAGTAAAGAACTGGTGCAACTTTACTTTTGATTCCCTCTACTATTTTGTCTCATTGTTATTGGGTTTTTGCTTTGGCCAGCAAACCTGTTTTGAGCACATGTAAAATATCAGCGATTGACATCAGTGTCTTTAGTATTGAACCATTTTCTCCAATTCAAACACATGAATCAAATGACACTATGCTTACTATGGTGTTCGGTATTTGTGCATTATTATTACATCCAAAAACACTATAATCTTGCTTTTAAGTTGCCTTCAAACACTAAACTTGTGCTTTTTATTCATAACAGCACCAAAATGATTGCTGCAACTAAAAAATGTTCTCCCGTTAGAATTTGTGCTTAGTGAGTAATGAATTATTCCTTCTGATCCAGCTAATGTTTACACAGCTCTCAGAATAAGGCGAGTCTTCCCCTTGACATTGGCCTCTCAGAGCAAGTTGTCTTGTTTTGATAAGAGATTAGGGGTGGTGAGGTCATCATGTTGACGTCTTATCTTTGCAGCCATTTAAAGGGCATGTGTTTGCCAGCCCTTTAACATGCTCTTCGATCCTTTTTAGCTATGTTAACTAACTTCACTGCATTACATTTCTATTGGCTGTTGCTTGAGCCACATGCCATTAGCAGCTAGAAGTAGTAGCATGCTAGTATGCTTTATCATCGTGAAGCATCCTTTACTAAGTGAACCATCAGAGGGCATCATCTCACACATTTACACACAAACTTGCCATATATTCAGCATGAAGCATAAAGCAGCATGTCAAGGAGGCAGAAGTGCTTAAATTAGCCTCCAGCTATTTGCCTGAGAAGTAGCAGAGAAGTGAGAATGTTTTACATGGCATAAATATGGAGAAGTCATTTTATCTTAGTTACTTACTTAACTACTACCTTGTGCACCTTGTATTTATTTACTAAAACTATGCATGTTTACATATGTTTACATACAGCTGAAACTTGTGTGTGATTTTTGCACAACTTCAGTCACGTTTTGTGAATGTTATGTCAATATCTAGAAGTGCATCATCAGTTACACTACTGTTTTTTTTTATCATTCCTGATATGCCAAATACACTATCTTTGAAAGAATACACAATGCACGTGCTATTTTTTTCTAATAGATGTTATATTTTATATTTGTAGATTTCTTACTGTACTTTTAAAAATGTCTGATTGCGTGAAAGCACTGACAGGATTGCTGCTTAATTTCGTTGCACTGACAACAAAGATATTCTGTTCTTTCCTATTCTAGAGATAGATCTATCTCACTACACCTGTAGATATCTTCATATCTGTGCATCACCTCCGTATCCGTCTCAGACTAACTGGTCTTACTGTAATTTCTCCACGCATTCACAAAACCTCAGTCCTTAGCAGAGGACAGATTATATAGTGCATATAGTGTGTGTATGTATTTGTCAAGGCCACCCAGAGATGAGTACACAAGGATTGGGTTAAGCTGTCTGGTCACACAGCCAAGGTAGTGAATAGGTTTGGGGGCAGGGAAGAGCCACTTATGTCCCGCCTGCTGCTCGTCCAAGCCAGCAGTGGCCTGGACTGGAGAGGATAGCTGCCCTAACTGGATTACAGGACAGCACATGTCAGAGAAAGGGCACCTGGGCACACAAACACACATACTGTACACACATACACTGCACAAACAGGTGCACAAGCGGAGGAGATTAGTCAGAAGTGCATTTTTCACCTCCTCCAAGGAGCTTAAACTCTTTACCAGCTGAGAGGGACAAAGGGTGTTGGAGCAGCTCTACTTCTTTAGCTTTTCTTTGCTCAGTATTTGAATCCTTTCATCGTTTATTATCATTCCTTGCAGCTAAATGATCCCCCTTTGTTCCTGATATCTGTTTCACTGACTTGAGTATCAGGAGGCTGAGCAAACAGGAAGATGGAGACGGATCCGAAGGAAGGAGCAGAAGGAGCAGAAGGAGCAGAAGGAGCAGAAGCTGCGGCCCAGACACCAGAGCTACCTGATCTCAAGAGTCTAGACACGTCGGGTTTTGAAGTCACTGCAGAGCGTCTGGAGCAGCTGATGAAGAGCATGGGGGTCCTGCTGTCGGACGTGGAGCAGCTGAGGAGCCACTGCAGCCACCAGGCCACCGAACTGCTGCAAGCGGCGGTGGACCTGAGGCAGCAGCAGGAGGAGCTCAAAGAGAGCTACGCCGACCTGTCCAGAGAAATGCAGGAGATCATGGATACAGTGGACGACCTGTTCAGCACCAAGAGTGCCTTTGAAACCAAAGAGAAGCAAGCACAGAAGCTAAACAGGCAGCTCTGAAGGGACCAAACTTGACTGGAGAACTCTGAGAGAGGAGAAAAACAAGGCTGTGTGGGGTGCTGGTTTTAGATTTGCAGATGCAATTTGGAAGGCTTTGGTGATGTGGTGAGATGCTGAGGTTTGGCACAATGCTTTAATGAGGTGTTTGAATGGTATTTTATTGAGTTTTTGTTGTGCAGAGTGCTTTTTTTTAGATCTATATGTGGCAATCACAATCACTGAAAAGGATTTTGTAATATTGTTGAATTGCTATTAAGAAACTTAGTTAAGTAATTATCATGCAATGGAAAATGCAACTCCCAGAAATAACCTTTAAGAATGAATCCTCACCTGGCTGTCATAGATTTAATAAAAATGAAACATTCTGAACATAAAGGTATAATTTGTTGATTTTTTTTGTGTGATTTGTTGCCGTGTGCTCCTGTGTTAAAGGTGATGGCAGACCCCTCCAGATGTCTACTCCGTGCTGTGTGTCAACTAAAGATTTACTTCTGCTGTCTTCATTTTTTACTTCCTACCCACACACTAACATAAGCACAAACACTCTCATGCATCAGTTATTTTTTCTGTCACTCAGGCATTGTGTGTTGATAGTAAGTATATATTTTTACTCTTGTCAGCCAGGTCGGCTCCTCCGACGTGCAGAAAGTTTGGCACAGGAATGTTGCTCCTCACCGATTCTTTCATATTCTCTTCCCATCCAGGACATGCTCCACTGCGGTTTCACACTAAAATAAGACTTAAAGCGATGTTTATGTTCCACCAGCCCCCGTTCTGTGCCTTATTGGTCTGTATTTAGTGGTTATGGATGTGCAAAAGGGACAATCAGTGGTCAGTAACCTGCAAAAAAAATCATTCAATGGAAAACGTAAGGTTCTCTTTCACTCTAAATCACACTTCAGTGTATTTTTTTATGCAAGATTTCAATGAATATAATGGCTTTCACATTTCCAATTTATACATGAAATAAATAAACGATGTAAGCTGGCATATGCTCTTCTAATTTACAATGGACCAAACGTTGATTACACGTCATTTCTGAAGAAAATCCAGTGTAATTCCTGATAATTCTTTAAACTGTAAAACATTTCTGATAAATATAACACGTGATGCTAACTGCACCATAAATCTCGCACCCTGGGGGAACTTTCTGCTCCAAACCGAGATCACACCTTATATTTATTGTAAGAAGCTAAAATAAGAATCTTTAGGTCAAAGAAAGCTGTGTGTCTCAGTGTGGTTGAAATCTGACACTTTGTGGGCTGTGATGCTGCTGAGAAGAGAGGGTGAGAAGATAGAAAGCTGGGTGTCAGTGAGTACTTTTCCTACTGAGGTGCACATCCCTCTGTGCTCCTGATTGAGTAGTCAGGGAACTCTCTTCAAGAAGGTAAGACCAAATGAAGGTCTTGTGGATTTGCTATCAGCATGTTTTCATCTGTCTTTGCAAATTTTCTACATTTATTAAACATTAGATAAGGAATGACTGGGGGTATCAAGGAATTTAGGAAACATCTGATATTCATTCATAACTTAATAGGATTATTGTTTGTATTAAACAGATGTAGTTGCACATAAAGTTGACTTATTCAGTTGCTATGTTCGTCACTAGTTCAACAGCTGCAGCTGGTCAGCATGAACATCCTGCAAGTCCTGGGACTCCTGCAGCTTCTGGCTGTACCTGCTCTTACAGTGAGTCTCACTTTGCGCAGTATTCATAATGTTCTGATAATTGCATGTCAGTATCTGTAATTATCCAATATGGATGGAAATGTGCTCAGTAAAATAGGTCCTAAATCTCAAAATAAAAAAGCTCAATATTTCCTTTCCGACACGTGACAGCAGTCATGCTGTTTGTATGTCACACAGCAGGATTTTACAGACGTTATGCAACATGCAGGAGATGGTTTGTGGCTAAATGTTCCAGTTTCTATTTTAGAGTCTATAGCATGATCTTGGTGCGCCGTAGTGGTTTGTGGTGAGTACTGATACGGTGTATGAGAGAACTTTATGTTCCAGAAGCCGAGTGAAAAAAAAAGTTGCACTGTTCCCTCGGTTTTAGCTGACACGACCAACCCATGACTACTGGGGAGAGTTCGGACCCTATGGGCCCTGCAGCCGAACCTGTGGCACAGGAGTGGCAATGAGAGCTAGGAAATGCATCACCTCAAGGTAGGATAGTGGGTGCAGAAGCTTTATCAACTGTGATGTGTTGGAATAAGTTACAAAAACTCAAATCTAGGCCTCAAAATACAAATTTTACATTATTTGTACATATTTTCCCTTCTTTTATGCTCAGATAATAACACATCAGAATGTATTCTCTCTTCTCTCCTGCAGGACAGATGGAGGACATAACTGCATAGGATCCTCCAAGTCCTTCCGAACCTGTAATACACATGTAATTATCCTTAAATCCTTTTATGTAAAAAGGTACGCACTAAGCAATAATGTGTCATGTCTTTTATATAAATGGCATTTTCTGTCATTGTAGGAATGCCCAGTTGGATCCAGGGATTTTCGAGAGGAGCAGTGCTCCCAGTTTGACAGAGCGGACTTTCAATCAAAACGCCACTCATGGGTGCCTTACTATGGAGGTACATAGTTTATTATAGACTGTACAGCAACAAAATCTGTATTTTGAAGGAATAATACGTTTAAATTTTTAATATTTTACCCTACTTGGAGACAAAGAGGTGTCAGGATTTACCAAGTTCTTCAATTTAAAAAAGTTAACTTTACACGATAAACTTAGTAGTCAGAAGCATTACTGTCTGCTCTGAGTAGCTTTACTTTGGTTGGGTTCTTTTTCTGACCCTCATTGTCCTGTGACCTGTCCAAGATATAAGAAACCTTTCACTCTCTAGGAGGCACTTTTTTTTCTTTGACCACAAATTATACACAGATAGCATTTTGGGACTTCTTTGCCTTTAACATTTCAGCTACCAATCCTTGCGAACTCAGCTGCGTTCCAAGAGGAGAAAATTTCTTCTACCGGCACAGACCTGCAGTGGTAGATGGGACACCATGCTACGTGGGCCGCACCGATATCTGTGTGGATGGCGTCTGCAGGGTGAGATTTACATACAACAATTACAATTGTTCATTTATCAAATATGTTTTGCCTTCTTGTAATTGTTAGCTATTATTCATCCAAGAAAAAATAACCAAGCTGCTTCACATTCACACATTCTGTCCATACAACCAGTCTGTCATTGTTGGACCTTCGGTAGCAGTATTACTTTGTCAGGAATTACTGATTTGATTTACTATAAATCATTTAAAAGCAAATCCCAGTTGAGCTTTACTGTACATGAAAATGTAAGTGCAGAGTTTGACACCAAAAGGCTGTTTTTAAATGCATATCATAAAAGTGGAAGGACCATCTGTGCTCATCTAAAATCTGAAACTTCATAAAAAGAATACTGGATGTTGACATACTCTGTATTTTCAATGTGGCATGGCAAAGTGTCACTTAAAAAACAAACAAACAATGCATTACTCAATGCAGAATTTCTGGCTGGGATTCTGCATGAAACAACTTCTTCACTTTTATGAAGTGTGTTGGTTTACTGAAGGGTGTTTGCTGGATAAATTCAGACCTATTATTGATCATTTGTCCTCTTTTCAGGTACTGACCCATGGAGAGTTTATGGGCTTGGATGACGACGCTAACTCTGTTCACTCGGTCGCTCCTGTTGTTGTCGCCCCTCATCCAAGAGAGACGCTCACATACATCTACAAAACTGGTGTTTACGGAGAGTGCTCTGCCACCTGCAATGGAGGCATGCAGTATCGCAGCGTAGAGTGCTTGGTTCAGGACCACTCCAACCCCCGTGTGGTGGAAGAGACTCATTGCATTACCCAGCGTCTGCAGAGACCTGCAAGTCAGCAGGCCTGCAATATGCATCCATGTGCTGCAGAGTACAGCGTGTCCAGCTTCAGTGTGGTTTGTATCTTACTACAGAGAACTTTTATCTTAGAAATATACACTGTTACTACAACTGTACCATAATCCAAATCACAGTAAAATACAGCAAATGCATCCTAATCTATATCCACTTTTGCAGTTTTCCAAAGGGTGGGAAAAACTGAAGTTTATGATCAGTTTTCAATCTGCTTTTAAGAATCAGTGGTACAACAAATGCAATAATGGTAGTCTTAGCTATAGCTTCATTTAACAATCTTTGGCATCCAAATTGATATGATGATGATAAATTCATGTCACTTAGTGTTCAGTGACCTGTGGTGAGGGACAGCAGACGAGGGAGGTTCACTGTGTGGGACAAGGAGGTGAACGCCTGCCTGATCATGCCTGTAGTGGACTGGCGAGACCTCCTGCTGTCCAGGCCTGTCGTCGACCTGCCTGCCACACACACATAACCTGGCACGTGACAGAGTATGGACTGGTAAGTGAAAGGAAAAAAGGTCTTTTACACTGAAAAGAAATGCCATTTTGTCTACACACTACTGTCCTCTCTTGTCTCTCCAGTGCACTAGAAGCTGTGGTGGTGGCGTGAGAGAGAGGAGGGTCGACTGCTTCGATACAGATTTGAACCCTTACCCAGACTCTCGTTGTGGAACAGCTAGCAGACCCAATTCTGTGGAGACGTGCAACTCACAGCCCTGCCCTGGAGCGCAGAGTGAGCAAAATCTGAACTATCTATAACCCCTTTTTGTTGTCATTATATGTTAATTTTTTGTCGCTAATAACTTTGTCTACCTCTAGCGGTCCCAAGTGTGCAGGACCCAAGGGCAGCTGAAAGCACCGTGAGAGGATTTGTGCCCCATGTTCCAGAGACAACAGGTATGTAGACTACGTTGAGAATGTTGTTGTGGAAATGTTCTTTTTCTTTGCATGTTTGAGCGTGTAATAATTTTATGTGTTTACAGTGTGTGTGTACACAAAGCAGCAATAAAATGATGCAGAAAGAATTTGAAAAATGAATGCACAGCCAGTTATCTCACTGGAGTTGTTGGAACTCAAACACTATTTTTGAATGAATATTTGTTCAGGCAATGGAGAAAATGTGCACTTACTGTATTGTGTAATTGCTGCTGTCTAGACCATGATTTCACTGTTTTTGTCCTTTACAAACAAACACAAAGCCCATGCTGTTTCTCATACCTTATAGCAAATGGTCATATTCAGAATCTAAAAAATACCCAACATAAACAAGCCACATGTAATTTCAAGCCTTCGAAAAAAGGATAAGCAAATCCAGTGTTTTTACAGTTCCATGGGATATACAGTAACATTATGTTTGATCTTGTCTGTGTTTACTTGCTGTAGTTCAAAGACCAGACCCAAATGTGGTGTTCGAGCCCTACCCTCGTGTGGTGGGTGCTCACTGTGAGCAGTCGTTGTACGGCTGCTGCCCTGATGGTTACACCTCTGCAACTGGACCTAGACACCAGGGCTGCTCACAAGACGACTGTGTTCGCACCAGGTAACATGCTTCCTGGATCCCATCCTTGTAACCAGTATAGGACATCAATTTATATTTCTATAGGTTAAAAAAGTGCTTCCCACACTGAAAAACATATCTTTCGTTCAGGTTTGGTTGTTGTTTGGATGGAGTTACACCGGCTCGTGGATTTGGAAGAGCTGGATGTCCTGAGTACCAGACAACCGTGGTAGGAATTATATGTACCCCATCTTATTTCAATGAACCTATTGTTAAATATTTCAGATTATTAATTGATTTTACAAGTCAAAATCAGTTTATGTTTTAATGAGCTTGCTATTTAGCCTATTAAGACAGTAATACAATATTTTTTTAGCAGGTTTAGCAGCTTTAGCAGGTTGTCCAGCATTTTGAAAATGTTAAATAACCAGAGAATTTGATTTTTATAACACATTTGTTACGAGGGGGGAGCAAGAGAACCCGAACACAGACACATAACTGGCAGCCAATAGAATAAATGAAAGACTTTTATTAAATCACATAGCTAAAACCAATACATAAACTACACACTGAACTCGAGGGAACAGAACAAAACCAAAGTACTCTAAACTCTATAAAACCAAAACTAAGGATACAGAAACGGAAGTCTACGAATACTAAACTGGATTAACTCAACAGAGCTAAAGAGAGATGCTTGCACTACGGGGGAACTGATAACTGAGAGGGGGAAACAGGCTGGGGAAAACCCAAGAACAGACAGGAGAGTAACAGAGTCTAAGAGGGGGGCATCCAGGAGGGAGAGCAGAAGAGTCCATGTAGCAGTCCAGAGGTGGCAGGTTTGGTGGGGAAACAGCTTCTATGGTCCAACAGAGACTGAGTGACTGAGCAGGGTTTAAATAGTGAGGAGAGCTTGTGGACAGGTGAGCTGAGTTTACGGATTACTGCAGCTGACAGTCATTGGGGTAATCAGCAGGCAGAGTGCAGGTAGAGCAGGAGGGCAAGTGGCAGGAAGAGAGAGAGACATGAGGGAGAGGTAACAGACAGGGAACCAAAAAGGCAGGACAAAACCGAAACAGATCAGGAAATTAGCCGCAACATTAAAACCGCCTGCCTAATATTGTGTATGTTCACATTATGTCGCCACAACACCTCTGACCCAATAAGATATGAACAAAGGACCTCTGAAGGTGTCCTGCGGTGTTTGGCAACAGGACACTGGCAGTGGTTCCTGTGGGTCCAGTGGGTTTGTGGGGTTCTTGTGGGTTGGGCTTGTACCAGTGCACCTCATGGATAGCCTAGCCGCGCTAGACAACCCACGGCAACGAATTTAATTCTCTGCCAGGGAGGGTCTAGTTACCCTCCATAAGGCTCGAGGCTGGATTCTCCTAAAACTGGCCGGACCAATCACCATGAAGTGTAGAGTCAGAAGGCGGGCGTAACGAAGTGACGACAGAGGCGCGACGATTCTGACAGAAACAACCGGCGCACAATAAACAGTTATCTTTTGACTCGGCTTTGGCCACAGCCCTTAAAGATTTGAAGCTAAAATTCAACTTGAAAGATAAACAAAGGACGGCACTTAAGTGTTTCATTGAGAAGAAAGACGTATTTGGACTTATGCCGACAGGATATGGCAAATCCTTAATATACCAGTTGGCTCCGCGGCTCCGCTGGTTGGGAAGCTAATGGGACTTAGCCACACAATCCGCTGGTGCTCTCGGAACCACGTCAGCCTATTCGTTGCGTTGATTGGTTGTATACCTACCCAATTGCTGCAGAGGGATTTGATAGACAACCTTTTAGCCCGCCTCCCTCCCTGTCGAGCTTCCCTAGACCCTTGTGCCGTCAGAAACATGGGATCTAGCATGGCTAGGCTACCTCATGGATGCTCAAAATTTTAAATCTATAGACCCAAGGTTGAGCAGAAGGCTGCATTGTAGGGAGATGATCAATGTTATTTATCTCACCTGTCAGTGGCTTAAATGTTGTGGCAGATCTAAATTGACCAGACAGGTAAGTAGATTTACGGTTTCTCTCTTTATCTACTCTTTACTCAACAGGTATCATCTCCCCCTGTTGGTCCCCCTATTGGTCCACCTTCTGGTAATGTCTGCTCTTTGCCTCGTGATGAGGGCCCCTGTGATACCTGGAAGGTCCGGGTCTACTATGACTCTGTTGCTGCCAAATGCACCGAGTTCTGGTACGGAGGCTGCCACGGCAACGGCAATAATTTCGTGTCTCTGGAGGCATGCCGAAGAGAGTGTGCAGGAGGGATGAGGGAACCTGCAGTCTCACCACACAGAGACACCCCAAGACGAGGAGCACTCAGAAGCATTCTGAGAGTGAGGGCATAACCATATTCACCAACAATACCTCCAATAAATGGGATAGCTAATGTGCCCCCTCCATGAAACAAAATGATATTTGTACACAAATGTAGTATATATATTTGATATATGAAGACACAATCACACGTTGTAACACTAACCATTTAAATATCTGACTTTACAGAAACAGTTACAAAGATAACCATTTATACCTGACATAATCACAGCTATTGGTTCTACTTACACTATCTTTTTGATCATTGGAATATTCTTTGTAAAAACCATGATATTCATTTGTGTATTTTGCCTCATGGGCCAGGGATAAAATAAAACAACATGCAGGTTTTTCAGCTTGTCCTGATGTTTTGTCTCAAAGTGCCATCTTAGATTAAATTCCTTAATTACAGCCACATTAGCTCCACAAATAAGACACACGGCTTTACCGGCAATGTCAACATACATATACTCAGCCTCCCATCGCTTTGAAAGGCTCTGTTATCAGAATCAGATTTTCTTTTCGCCATTGTTAGGGGCTAGCTTTGACGTTACAACAGGGTTGCAGACAATTACAGACGCTTGACTTAAATGACGAGGAAATGCTCCCAGGTAACCTATCATTCGGCAAGGCAGCTGTTGCACTGCATTATGGGATCTGTAGTTTGTGTGTTATCAGCGCTTCATATCGTCGGGCCATTAATAATAACAATAATAATAAATCAGTGTAAAATGATTTCGCGGGCCGGATATGGCCCGCGGGCCTTGAGTTTGACACATGTGTTCTAAACACACAGACAATGTTCTTAATTCAGCAGTTTCCACTACAAGACCTTTATTTTGAAACCCAAAACCTTACTCTGAAGGCTCCTTTCTCTACATCCTGAAAAGAACTTACATCATTTCCTTGAGTGTTTTTGATCAAACAGCTCCATCGCACGGGGAATTGAGTGGTGGTAAACAACGGGTTGTGGTTTTTTTTTTTGCACTTTTGCATCTCCAACAAACAGAGAGGGCCTGCAGCTAACACAAACATGGTAAGCGTGTTTTGTTTCACGTCTTAGGAGGTTACTATAACCAGCATTAGCCACATTAGCTCACGTTAATCTATCATTGCTAAGCTAGCAAGCTGCGAGGCTAACGTTTACTACTCTTGCAAACTCGTATTTTGTGCCATTTCTTCTGTCGCTATACTTATGTATTTTTAATAATAGCATGTCCATTAATTACATTTGATTGTGAAGCCTAAATATGGATGAATTAACTGTATACAGGACGTCTGGAAAAAGACTAGCCGTGGCGTGAAAAGTCAATGGTCTGTTGCTGACTGACGAACATAACCTCCTTTTTGAAAATGACTGAGGAGAAAGTTACTCGTATTTTATTAGCATAAAGCACAGAAACATCCAGTCGAGTGGAGGTTATTCTTAGTGAAAGGGACAAACTGCATTAGCATATGTATAAACCTTATTAATCTTTTACAGTCGCACACAATTTTGCTTGTCCAACCGACCAAGAGACCAGAGGGCCGCACATATGCTGACTATGAGTCGGTGAATGAATGCATGGAAGGTGAGTCTACAATTTTCTCTTTACATTTGGCTCATATTTAGGCTACAGCTACATTAGCACATTAATTTCTATTCTATTCATTGTGTAGTATTATACCTTGATACACTCGCCTAAAGGATAACCTGAGTGATTTCAGTCGTAGTCAACAAGTAACCATTCAATAATCAAGTTGATAATAACTTGATCCTACTCACAAATCCAACAGTGTATTCAAAATTCAATTTCACACAGCCTAACAGCAGTCACTTTGGAAAGTAGTTTGTGGTATGTGAATAGTTTGTCAGGTTTTTTTTAACTGAACTGTGGAATGAAGAAATATGAAGTCTTTTGCATTGAAGGGGCCAAGTGATGTGCTTTTAATGGGTTTTGGACATATTCTGACCACTATTCAACAGGAGTAAGCTAAATCAAACAGAGAATAAGGATCAAAACATTATATTGAAATTGTCAATGACATTAACAGAAATTAATTACAAGTTTTTCTTTAAGCATACTAATAGAGTCACATAATAGCAATAATAGCTTTATTTGTATAGCACCTTTCAAAACCAAGTTACAAAATGCTTTGCAATAAAATACATGTCAAATAAGACAAATTATGAAATGATTTCAAATCATTAAAGATACTAAGAATGCAATATAGCAAGATAAAGCTGGCTAAGTGAATTTTTTCTTTTAATTATTATGTTGTTGCAAAAAACATTCAACACTGCACACAAGTAAATAAAAAGTGTTTACAAAATATTTCTAATTTGAGTGGGATTAAACTGAATGCTTTATAATTCACGTGGATTTGAGGGTGTAATACATGTTTTGTATTTTTATAGCTTCTAAAAATATTTATTTCTTGGGTATTGAATGGTATGTGTAGTGTGTGATGAAAGGGCACAAAAGATTCATGATAAAATATCAAATATATTCTTTTTACATCATGTTAGTCCATCCAACCACAGAGTCCCTTTTATTGCCATCATTTTGCTCAAAGTGTTGAAATTAATTAATTGCTTGTCAGGGTTTGTACATTCAGTTTCACAGTTATATTCCTTTTAATAATACTGTATTTATCCTGTCAATTCAATTCAAAGAACTTTATTTTCCCTTAGGAACTTTATTTGTGTCACAGCATCTGTGCATATATTGTACATACAATTCATGTACATGACAACATAACTTGCATAATAAACACAGGCAATATACTATGCACACAACACATCCAACATACCAGAGATAATATCCCCCTTTAATGAAGGCTGGCTGTCATGTTGTTATTGACTTTAGTGTGTCTCTGACGCACCAATTTACAGAAACAAAGCTGCTATTCACACAAAGTGAAGTTCAGTGTTATCTTTAGCATTGTACTAGCCTAGCCATGCTACACCCATGTTTCTGACGGCACAAGGGTCTAGGGAAGCTCGACAGGGAGGGAGGCGGGCTAAAAGGTTGTCTATCAAATCCCTCTGCAGCAATTGGGTAGGTAAACAACCAATCAACGCAACGAATAGGCTGACGTAGTTCCGAGAGCGCCGGCGGATTGTGGCTAAGTCCCATTAGCTTGCCGCGGAGCCAACTGGTATATTAAGGATTTGCCATATCCTGTCGGCATAAGTCCAAATACGTCTTTCTTCTCAATGAAACACTTCAGTGCCGTCCTTTGTTTATCTTTCAAGTTGAATTTTAGCTTCAAATCTTTAAGGGCTGTGGCCAAAGCCGAGTCGAAAGATAACTGTTTATTGTGCGCCGGTTGTTTCTGTCAGAATCGTCGCGCCTCTGTCGTCACTTCGTTACGCCCGCCTTCTGACTCTCCACTTCATGGTGATTGGTCCGGCCAGTTTTAGGAGAATCCAGCCTCGAGCCTTATGGAGGGTAACTAGACCCACCCTGGCAGAGAATTAAATTCGTTGCCGTGGGTTGTCTAGCGCGGCTAGGCTAGCATTGTACCTCTTTTTCTTTGAACCTCAGTGCTGGATATGATTTTCATTGCAGTGAATATGTTCTGCATCTCTGTTCCAGGTGTTTGCAAAATGTATGAAGAGCATCTGAAGAGGATGAATCCCAACAGTCCCTCCATCACTTATGATATTAGCCAGTTGTTTGACTTTATTGACGACTTGGCAGATCTGAGTTGTCTTGTGTAAGTATGATTTGGTGTATATGAACATCAACCTTTCATGAAGGTGTGTTTTGTCACTGCCGTTGAAAGTTTTTTCCTTTTTAAATTTTCATTTATTCAGGTACAGAGCGGACACTCAAACATACCAACCATACAACAAAGACTGGATTAAGGAAAGATATATGTCCTGCTGCGACGTCAGGCTCAGCAGGCGGCAAAGTAGAGGTGTCGGTGACAGGTTGTCCTGCTACACACACACAGGAGTTTACGCTGCACTACAATTACACAGCGTCTCATTGATCTGTGTATAAGGACAACACTGTACGTTTGACAAGGGGTTGTTTGCATAATACATTATACATCAGGAAAAGAGGGGTTTTTGAAAAATGGGAAGAAGCGTTAAATTTTGGGCTTTATACTGAACATGAGCCATTCTTGGCAGTATAGGTATGTTTGTATTTTGTTACACTGTCATGAGAAAATGGGCTGATGACTACAAGGACTAACTTATTGATTGAGAGATATCCCTGCTTGAAGAAACTCTCCACAAGCCAGATCAAAGCATTTATTTGTTTGTCAAACTTTAATATTCTGCTTCCCTAAAAGTTGTGACCTGTTTTTGTTTATATATATATATATATATATATATATATATATATATATATATATATATATATACTTGGCTGTTGTATTTGAGCATGCTGTGGACTTTACATACAGCTGATTTTTTTTAAAGGTGTGAATACTGATGCCCACATTAAACCAACTCATTCCAGGAGAATAATTTTCAACATTTCATCTGTTGTTGTTAAACCCCGGTGATGTGAAATTATGTTTTTGTAAACATTTTGTTTGTTTAGCATCAGATTTAACTTTCCTGCTTTCTTTCATTTAAAGTAAATAAAACATTGTTTTCTGAGTGGTGTCTGTTGTTTCTGGTAGCACAATGAGGAATACAATTTTCTACAGGATATTCTCAAACACTGACAGACTGGATATTTACTGGATGGTAAGTTGTGTTAAAAGTATGAGAGAAGAGTGTTGGAACCACAGAAAGAGCATCTGCTGATCACTATTAGAAAGAGCATCAGAGCTTGCAGTGTTACTGTCTCTTTAAATGTGGCGGGCTGCCCTGTTGTTGCCGTGCTGGAAACCCCGTACTGACTCTGAAGGGACCCAAGATGGCTGAATACTCACGGGGGCACTTAGCAATTATCTGAGCAAGACGTCGGGAATGAATGGCAAATAGCAGTATAATGTAAATCGTAACATTGAAATAATTATACGACTGCAGTTTGTTGGTTTGCATATTTTTTGGGATGCATGAATACGAGTAAGGAGAGAGTGGTCTCTCCGCGGCCCGAGCCAGAACATGGCGGAACACTTGGGAAGAAATAGCAGCTAACGGTAGCTAGCTGTCGTATTATTTAAAGGAAAAATAGAAACACCGCTTCAGAGTTGAACCGTGTCCGTGGTCCGCAAGTATGAAATAATGTTACCGTGCACAGCTCTGGTCAATTCGCTTCAAAATGTGGTTTAGCGTTGAATGTGCGGAGCGTAGGCAGTTAGCGTACTAGCTAGCTGGTTAACTGGTCAGGTCTGATAGCGAACGTATTGGGCTAACTTACATGACGCGTACAGAGTGTACTAACAATCAGGCAGAGTGTTTTGTGAGCCAGTGGACCGTAACATTGGGTTTATTCTGAATCCCTTTTTCTCTCGGCTGGGCTAGGACTTTGTAATGCTATCAGCCCCCTGTTTTGTCGATAACGCCTTAGCTAACGTCAGTGTCCTCCGCTCTGTAATTAGACTGTCGCTAGCTTTGCTACCAATGGTCTGTTGCCGCTGGTCTGGGTGGCCGCTTCGCTCCGTAACCCTGGCGAGATAAGTTGAGGGCAGCTCGCCCACAATAATCAGATTATTGTTGTGTGAGTAGTAACCGCAGAATCGATCGGGGATCCTAACTGGGATCCTCGATCAGGTGTTCGACTTTTGAACAGCTTCAAAGAACTGTTTGTCCCGGTGACTCCTCACGCAAGTTAAGTCAATACTGCATTGAAGAACGTGAACAGGTGTGAAACAAAAGTGAATTGAAGTTGTGGCGTTACTAGGTGAGGCAGACACCCCGTAAAAGCCAAGAAGGTCCGGAGGGGGAAACCGGTTACAAGCACCTGGCAGGATGACGGACATCGGCGACGAGTCAAAAGTCTATACCCTTCAATGAGACAGACAGTGGATGACCGTGGACCGGGCACGTCTCTTCAGGCTATGTGGAGCGTTTGAAAGGCACGTCTCTGCTGGTGCGAGCTGAGAGTGATGGTAAGTGAACAATAAAAACACCACATGAATAGCCATGCAAATTTTTACAGCTCTTTTGATGTAATTGATTATAGTTGTAGTTGCTCTGTAACTACAAACAATGCACATCCATTGTCCAGTTGTATCACCTGCCTTGGATGTAATTCTTAATTGCGTGTAGCAAGCCTAACCTACCCTCATGAACTGCCTTTTGTTCCCAAACTGACAGGTTCCCTACTGCTCGAGTCCAAAATCAACCCAAACACAGCCTACCAGAAACAACAGGTCAGTACGAAGCATAGTGCAGTAAACACAGACATTCATTTGGGTTCTCCTCTCCTGTAAATTGGTTGCCATCTTGCTTTGTTTTTCTATTTAAAAGGACACATTGATAGTATGGTCAGAGGCTGAAAATTAGACCTGGCACTCAGCTTCCAGGAGAAGGCAGGCTGTGATGAAATCTGGAGAAAATATGCCAGGTAACTGTACCTCTTGACCTCTCGTGTGGGTGTGTTTTGTCTGCTCCATCTGTGCATGCATGCATGGACAAGGATATCAAGGTTTTGGTATTGAATCTTACGCCAGTCATATGCTTGTCGCATTGTTAAGGTGCAGGGAAAGGACCCTTCTGGGACATCACACAGGATGTGTGGACGAGTCCGAGGAGGACGCTTTGATGAAATGTCGTCGCCAGGTCTGGAGTTACCGCCATGTGAACTAAACCGTTTGTGAGACTGGCGGAGCTCGTGCCTCGCTCACTCCCGTCACCACTGCGACGTGAGAAACTGGCACGGCCGTGGAGAATGAAGGCTACATTCGGAAGCTCTTGGAACTGTTCCGCGTTGTGTGAGGATTTGTGAGAACAGAGAAGGACTGCACCACCTGTACGAAATCATTAAAGGCATTCTTCCTGCTGAATCGCACTGCACTCTTTTGAGGTTATGTTCTCTGACGAATGCAGTCATGGACGTCATTGGTGTCTGGAGTTTGACCCCAGCACCTGCCGCCAGCCACGGCGGCATCGGTGGTTTCTCACTAAGACAGCCCGATTTAAGGAGGTGATTCCCATCTCGGATTCCTTGAACTGCGTCAGAAAATACACCATGACCGTATCGGGTATGGGCAGTATATTCAGGATATGGTGCTGCCCACACCCTCTGTTTTTGAGGAAAACATGCTGTCCACCCTGCACTCCTTCATCTTCTTCAACAAGGTGGAGATTGTGGGCATGCTACAGGTGAGATAGGTAGACATGTGTTGTAAGGTTTGCCAGTGATGGATTTGTTAGTTTTTTTAATATTTAAGAAGTGTGTATGCCTCACATTTTCACTTTTAT
This sequence comes from Acanthochromis polyacanthus, assembly GCF_021347895.1. NCBI lineage: Eukaryota > Metazoa > Chordata > Actinopteri > Pomacentridae > Acanthochromis > Acanthochromis polyacanthus. The sequence goes on from NC_067128.1 coordinate 8,111,595, forward strand.
AAAATATCTCACAGCAAGTGAAACAAATGTATGTGAACCCAGGATTTTCAAATACACATATCCCTAAAATTATCAAAATCCACACACAGCAGAATTTCTTTTTTCAAATGGTGTTTCATTTCTGAGGCTTAAACCTTACTGTAATTGTAGGATTGTACGTAGCTTAGAATACCCAGTCTGAGATTGTTTGCTAGTCTTTTATGGTCATGTGACCTTTGTGTTTTTGTGCTGTGTCAACTCAGCAGTGTTTATGTATGACCGTCTCCATAGAGATAGAGAAGTGTTGTGTAAATCAGTTATGCTGCGCTAAAGGAAAACTGAAACGGGCGCACTGTTGACTCTGGTGCACAGTGTTGTGTGGCGTTCTGAAGTTAAACACTACTGATACGGATCTTTTCTTCCTCATTTTCCATAAGGCGCTCTTGTCAAGCAAAGGTCCAAATATTCACTAAGCAAGAGTTTTATTTATTTAAACTAGAATTTGGTATATTTAAATGAATAACACATACTGCAAAGATTCTTAAAAAAGCAAAGACTAAATGTTTGGTTTTGATTCGGGGTTGTGAATTTAAATTAGAGAAGAATTTTTAATGACACTCACTGTTACACTACTTCTGTGCTTCAAAACTGGTAATTGAAAAACAGTGGATTTTATTTAGTTGCATGTGACTTGCACCACAAACAACAATTTTGATATGATAAATTTAGCAGACACAGAGCTGGAAATGTGATGGTCGGTTTTACCCTGACCTTCTGATCATCTGCTCACTGCTTTACATCTCCCCTTCCCTTTTGATGTCAGGACGATGAGAAGTTCCTGACAGACCTTTTTGCACAGCTAACAGATGAGGCTACCGATGATGACAAAAGGCACGAACTGGTATGCCAGAATTTAATCAGAGGTTACATAACAACACTTCTCTTAAATACTCTGTTTCTCCTTGCTATCCTGGTTCACTGAGCTGTGTTGCTTTATTTTTCCCAGGTAACTTCCTAAAGGAATTCTGTGCATTCTCACAAACGTTACAACCTCAAAACAGAGACGCCTTCTTCAAGACATTGTCAAACATGGGCATTCTACCTGCACTAGAGGTCATACTGGTGAGTGTCGTGACATTAAACCTCGGAATCAAGTTCTTTGGTTATTTGGTGGCTCGGATGTACAAATAGTTTGGCATTTGGTGTCAGTGTCTTAGGTAGTGGTTGTACCATTTTTGTTTTTTTTTTTTTCAGTGAGAGATTCATTAAGGACAATTAAGGGACTTCTTGAGGAAAAGCAAAAAAGCAAAGCAGAAACACTGCAATATCATCAGTGCATTTATTAATTACCTAACAGTGCCTGTTGCCACACATTGTGTACAGCACAAGAGCATCTTGTTGAGGAACCAGAATCAGACTCCGTTATGGTCCCCATTACATATTACATTGCAATATGTTGTGACTAAACAGATGATTTCATTATTTGTGATTTGGCATGCAGCACTTGCTTAACAGAATGACACTGACAGTTTTAGTTGCTAATTTAAGGGTGTTTCAGTAACAGCTCTGTTGTAGTGTCTCATGTGAATCATGACTTGGCATTTTTTTTCTTGCAGAAGTCAAAAGGACTTTTGCTATTATAAAGCAAAGCAAACATTTGGTTGCTCCTTATAATGTTAATCACTGCGGCTTAACATAGAGTGAGCTTACATAGAGTAGTTGAGTATACACAAGAATGAAAACAGTAATCAGTGTTGCTGCTGCAGGGTACCATGGTATTATTTGGTCTAGCAGTGTAGATGGGAACATTTTCTGGTTTTGGGTTTAGATTAAAGGAAAAATCAACACAGTAGGCTAGTATGGGGATGGCCTGCGACATCTGCTCCTGTGCACCTTGGCATTGATTTTGTAAGTGTTTGGACTTTAAAAAAATCATGTGTCTACTGGAGAGGTAGAACAGTGTACTTCCACAAGATCTTTCCTCATTTGCTGTTTTGATGATGGTGAAGGAGAATGCAGTCTTGATTCATAGGTGTACAATCTTCCATAGCTGTTCAGTTGATTTGATATCTGTTGATTCCAAATTAAGCATATGATTCACATCATTTTGAAGCTTAAATTAAAGTATTCGTTGATCACTTGTGCCTTTTGGATGGGGGAGTTATCATCCTTTATTTGTCTGAATCCCACTACCAGTGTTGGGATTGAAAAGCATGCTATCTTCAATAGATTGCTAAAATTTCCCCATTTATCAAAGCCAGAAACTAAAAGGAATTGAAAAAACACACAAAGAAATGCTGGATTTTTGTCTTTCCTAAGCTCTTCAAACCACACATCTAAGTTTATCTAAGTTTACAGTCATGTCATTTCGTTGAAATCAATTTATTCTACATGTCTCATTTAAAAACTTGCCCGAAAACAGACAGATTGTACTAACCAGGTCTTGTAAAAAAAAAATAAAAATTCTCAATTGTAAAACCATCAATAACTCAGCTGTGACCAGCATTGATGCGACAAAATTCTGAGACGTTTTGGCTCAACTACAGGCTCTTTGTAGACAGAGAAAGATGTTGCTGGTTCCAGGTTTTTAGTGTGTAGCAAATAAATCAAAGAAACTGAATTTTAGTTTTTTCAATTTTATGATTTGTGGAAGTATAGCTTTGTAATGCTGCACAAAATGAATTTTGAGTTGTCTGCTTCTAGCTGTGGTTGTGCTATTTTCTTAGAGGTGCAGGACTTTATGTTGAAGTGAAAATGAGTGCACCGTTGGTGAAAGTGTGACAGGAGCAAAAATACACCCAGAAACTGCTTGGGTTCAGAGGGTTAAGAGACTAGTCGTATCAAGGCAGCAATATTTAGTGATATAATAATGGCCATCACACAGAACGACTTGATTTGCATTGCTCTATAAGGAGCAAGTGAACCCAAACCATGACGCAAAAGGCTGCAAAACGTTAAACCACAGCTACCGGCTCCCCTTACTGTAGGAGGTTATGGGTATCAGATTTTTTCTTTTAATTTGTCGCTCATCTGTATGTACATTCAGAAATGTCTGGGCCAGATTCCCAATCGTTTAAATGTGAATGTGAGTCTTATCTGGATGTCAGTTTGAAAACTATTTTTATGCAAACTTAACGTTGCGCAGTGTTTGTAATAATAATGCCTTTAATTTCTAATGCACTTTACATACAAAATCTCAAAGTGCTACAATAGGGAAAGTACAAAATAAATTTAAAAGAAACATTTCGAAACAGTAGCAACATGTTAAACCTTAAATGAGAACGTCTTTAGCCCTTTCTTAAATGACTCCAGTGTAGTGTTTGTAGAAGTTTTGCGTCTGTGAAATGACGAGTTCACCACCTGAAAAGAGGGAATGCTCGTGTATTCATCCAGTACCTCGTTAAGTTCACAGATAATGTGTATTATTGGTAGTCAAAAGTGATCATATTACAGATTAACATAACTTTGAAATGGCAAATACTGACATGTTTGTTGTCTTATGGTGAACACAGAATGCGTTGACTTGATCTACAGCTGAGTCAAGAAATTACTTGTTAGTTCTCATAAAGATGAGAAATTTTTTATTGCATACTTCCTTCACTGTCATGTTAAAATCAACAGTTTGTTTTTGCTTCTTCAGTTTCAGTTTTTACACGTCAGTTGAAGCTGTTATTTTGCTGTTGTCCTACCAGTGTGGGTAAAAAAAACAACAATCTATTTGATCCAAAAGCAGAAATTAAGAGAACATTCATATTGTTCTGAGAAAAACAGTCTAGCTGATTATCCTGCATCTACAAGCATCTAAGGATATAACTAGTAATATTCCATTCTTACACCTGACAGCGCAACTCGTTGTCCTGTTTGATTAAAGACCTTCTTTGCTTAAAATTATTTCAGAATTCACTTGCACTGACTGACACTGTTTGTTTTTTTTGGTTTTGTTTCCCAAACAGGGAATGGATGATGTCCAGGTGCGTGGGGCAGCCACAGATATCTTCTCTTATCTAGTGGAGTACAACCCCTCCATGGTACGAGAGTTCGTCATGCAGGAGTCTCAGCAGAATGATGATGTGAGTATATGTATGAAGAGAGTTAAAGGAAATGGTATTCCTGTATGAATCAGGTGGATCTAAACTAATAGTTTTTTGCCTTTCAGGACATCCTCTTGATCAACCTGATCATAGAGCACATGATCTGTGACACAGACCCAGAGCTTGGTGGAGCAGTGCAGCTAATGGGTCTGCTACGGACTCTGGTGGATCCAGAGAACATGCTGGCAACGGCAAACGTGAGTTCATATGTCGCTTCTATACACATCGGTTTGTATTGATATCGACTTGTTAGTAAACCTCAGCAGAACTCTTGATGTGTTGCCTGCTCAACTCTGTTCAGTCAAATTGCATTAAACAAAAACATGTGTAAGGTCCGCTCATTTCTTTAAAGATGCTAAAAAAAGAAACAAGGTAACACTTCATTGTGTAGTTAACTCATTGGCTGCCAGCTGTTTTCAGAGCAAAGAGCCCCCTACTGCCAGAGTTTTTAAGAATTTTGACAGATTTTTCAAGATCTACAGAATGTCAAGTTTTAAGACTACATAAACATTGAAACTATCGAAAGAAAGTGTAGATTCTCTTCTTTCATCAGGAAAAAAAATTTTGTTTCTAGCATTTTCGGTTCTAAAGTTATCGGCAGCAGAACACACATCGTTTCAGCAAAAACACCTGTTTTTGACCAAAAAACAGAGATAACGAGCTTGTTGTACAGAGAGGCACATCAATCACTTTGATGCCAATATTTTTTGGTTTAGTGACATCCCACACAACTGAACAGTTGTTTACTTATATGAAACAACAAAAACAACTCTGAAAAAGCATTTTGAGGTCAACTTTTAACCCTTTTTGTTAGCTAATCATTTATTTACCAACAAACAACAAGTCAACATTTTGGTTCAGAACAATACATCTTAGAAAATATAAACAATCTATTTTTAGGTGTGTGTGTCTGTGTCTGTGTGTGTTGTATGTTGTGGCTCGCTCTAAACTCATCTGACTTGGCTCGTCAATGAGCCTCAAGAAGCGGTGGTGGCGAAACTGAAAACTAGCGCGGCTTTGATCGCCAGGCGGCTGTTGGCAACGGCACTTTTTGCTGTCGCCCCACCATGGCCACTGTCTTTGTCATTCTTTTGGCCACCGCAACCACTCTGCGTTCCAAAACTCCTGGATTTTCACGAACAAGCTCCGACAGACTATCCTGCAGCCCCCCCAGTCAAAAACATGATTGACGTCATAGAGTCATTGGCTGCGAACGTTTGGATTTTAATTGACGTCTATAGACGTCAATGGCAGCGAATGAGTTAAGAGTGGAAATTGTCATGTCTTCTTTACATGCAAAGACAAAATATTATCGTCCTATGGAAGTTTTTGATTTGAAAAATAACAGCATTAGCATATCAGCAAAAAGTCATCTGCACTGACTGATATTCCTGCTAATCAAGTTACTCCCAGTAACTGAAAAAAATGGAACATTGACACCATTTATGGGTTGGCTACAGAGCTGCTCCTTCCCTGTTGTTTTTAAGTGTTGGGAAATGTGATAACATTTGTTGTACATTTCAAACTCATTCAAGTAAGTAAACAAGTGTTTTCTTTTTTTCTCAGAAAACAGAAAAAACGGAGTTCCTTAGCTTCTTTTACAAGCACTGTATGCATGTCCTGTCAGCTCCCTTACTGGCCAACACCACAGAAGAAAAACCTAGCAAAGGTACTCGATAAGTGTTTAAGCTATATGGTGTGTTGTTTATTATATATATCTGTTTGTATATAAAATTTAGTCATTGGGTGTTTTATGTTGCTTACTACCTTCCTTCCCTTTTGTAGATGATTTTCAGACATCCCAGTTGTTGGCCTTGATTTTGGAGCTGCTTACATTTTGTGTCGAGCACCACACCTACCACATCAAGAACTACATCATCAACAAGGATATTCTCAGGAGGGTACTGGTGCTGACTGCCTCTCAGCACGCCTTCCTGGCACTATGTAAGTCACATGTATTCTCAGCTAGAGCTTTAAATCTTAGTACTCATTAACTATTGCACCAATCAACTTTTAAAAGTATATTTTAACATACATTTAAAGAGTTTGGAGTTCAATAATGATCTGTATGTCTGCATGCACAGGTGCCCTGCGCTTCATGCGGAGGATTATTGGTCTGAAGGATGAATTCTACAATCGCTACATCATGAGAAACTTTCTCTTTGAGCCTGTCATCAAGGCCTTCCTCAACAACGGCTCACGCTACAATCTCATGAACTCGGCTATCATTGAAATGTTTGAGTACGTCCGTGTGGTGAGTATTCCCTCCACACAGTTGGCAGTTATCACAACATTGTTTGTGCAGATAACGTAGTGTTTATACAGCCAGTGAACACTTAAATATTCACTTACAAATATCTTCATTTGTTCAACATTTTCCACTTGAGTACCAAATAGTGTTGATTTCCTTTTAGATTGTGCAGTTTGATAGACAACAAAGTCTTTGCAGCAGTAGAGATAATATATCACTTAGATCATGTCATCAGGAGTATTTTATTCAACCATATAAATGACATTTTGCCTCTGAGGTCACCGCAGGTTTAAGGAACATATATATTTTTTTGTTACTGTTAATTTAATTTGTTTAAACTGTTTGATTGGTTATCTTCCCTGTCAGTTGCTTGTGTCTTCAGCAGCTTGTTAAACCTGTTAACTGAAAGCACAAGATTTTGAAGCCAGTCAATGTCTTACAGCATTATAAGCGATGATTTATAGCTGACTAAAGTGGGGAACTGATTACTGGTTTCATTCAGTAAAGAGATAATTGTTGTTTCAGTTCTTGTTTATTTTTCTGCTTCTCATTTAGTCAAGTATTAGTCATCCATCAGTCATTGTAATATGCACCTTAGGTGTACTTCTATATTTGATTATGCAAAGAGATTCTTATAGATTGTCGACTACATCACTAGAATTGAAACTTTTAACCATATAATGTGTCATCTGTTTATTCTGTGCTTGATGTAACCGGCCTCTCTGTTTTTCTCCTCCTTTGTACCTCATTCCGTCTCTTCCTCTGCTTGGCCTCTGTCATAAACTCTATTCCCATCTTTTTTTCCTCTTTCCTCTCTTCTGCTCTATCTTGCTCTCCGCTCTCACCTCCCATTGCTCCAGGAGGATGTGAAGTCTCTCACAGCTCACATAGTAGAGAACTACTGGAAGGCTCTGGAGGATGTGGACTACGTCCAGACATTCAAGGGCCTGAAGCTGCGGTATGAGCAGCAGCGAGAGAGGCAAGACAACCCCAAATTGGATAGGTAAGAAACCAATGCTGCAGCCTATTTTAGTTGTAACATGCCCTGCACTGACTGTCTAAAACAGGTGTTGTGCTACAGGTTTCCTAGTTAAACACAACTGTTGTGACAACTAATGTCTGAGATTGTGCAATGTACCGTTTACTCATTTACGACTCTGATAGTAAACGGTCAAATCAAAAAGTGAAACTGGGCAGAGTGTATCTTTTAAAATTGCCATGATGGGACAGCAGCCCTTGTCAAACAACCCATTTATCCCCTCTATAAACAATGCATTGCTCCCATGTTTTATTTTTAGTCATACTTTGTCGATCTGCAATCCTGAAAGAAGTTTAAGGTCATGTGAATTGTATGACAGCTTTTCAAACAAATGCCGCTACAAATGTTTCATACTATTATTTTTTTTTAATTTTGATTGTTTTCTGTGTGTTTGTACTGATTATGCATTTAGTGTTTGTGTCTCACATTAAACAAGACTTACAAATCACAGGAAGTTGTTAAAACGCTTGGTATGATATGTTATCAGAATGTACCTGCACAGTGTGTAGTAATCACTGAGCTGTGGATATCATCTGCAGCATGCGCTCCATCCTGAGGAACCACCGCTTTCGACGTGATGCGCGAACGCTTGAGGACGAAGAGGAGATGTGGTTCAACACCGATGAAGATGACCTAGAGGACGGCGAGGCAGTGGTTCCTCCCTCTGACAAGATGAAGAGCGAGGAAGATCTCATGGAGCCTATTACCAAGTTCATGGAGAGAAAGAAATGTACGTATGGGAAGCTATTGTCTTCCACTTTTTTTGGGATGAAAACTGTTGGACTGGAGGATTCATGTGCTGTAACTAGTAGACAGAGTATTTGAGCGTATTGATGGCTGTTAGGATAGTGGATGTTAGCAGTTATCCATAAATGGCTGGTTTTACAATGGCTATATCAGATTTAAGAAGATATTGAGAGGATTAGAGCTGCCAGATTCCACCTGAGTAGGAAAAACTTCTGAACTGTACTATTATATGATTCATGTCGTTTCTCTGATATAGTGTAGTGAAGAAGCTGAAAAAGTAAGGAGGGGATAAAAATACAAAACTTATTTTATACTAAAAGTTTGGCTCATTTCCATCTGAAACTGGCAGATTTCTAACTTTAACAACATTCAACAATATTGTGCTTTGTGTTTGATGCTTTTTTCTGCATGTTATTTGCCACTACTACTATTTTGATAAGTTCTTTTAGTGCTGCTTTAGGCATATTCACGGCAAATGACCCTTTCTTATGGTCATCATATGTCAACGTACAGTAAACTTACCTCCCCCATTGAGCTAAGCAGAAAACTGTAGCTGTGTTGGTTTAGTTTAGCATGTTTGTGCCTCAGTGACACTGAGTCACTGAGAAGAAATTAAGTAAAGTATCTTTTCTCCAGTCACACAAGCACTGAAAGGGGACATGTGTCTTGTCAAAGCAGTTCCAATTACTGACGACAACGTTATATTCACCCACAAAATAGTGAAGAACTTGCATGGATAAAACTGCATTTCTTGTTCATCTTTCCTTTTCGATCCCTAGTGAAAGACACAGAGGAGAAAGAAGTATTGGGGAAGTCAAGCTTGTCAGGAAGACAGAATCCCAGCTTCAAGCTCTCCTTCTCCGGTTCTACTAAACCAGCCTGTCCAGCCCTCCTTCATCTGCCTCACTGAACCCGGGGTCTCCGGGATCGCCAGGCTCTCCAGGCTCAGGGGCACGGAGCTCACCCTCCACCACAACTGTAACCACTAGGGTAACTGTCAGCATTTTTTAAATGAACGTGTCCGTGTTAAACTTCATGAGCCATCTGTTACCGTCCAGCCATCTGAAAGTTCCTTCCCAGTGTTGCTTATTGAGAGTTATACTAAGAGTTCTACAGACAAAGCCAAATGTTTGCACAATGTCTGTTCTGTGTAGAACACATCTTATCTGAAAGGCAGCAAGAATTTGGTGAAATCTGAGCTCTAACTATGAATCTTCACACGTATTCTGTTAATTTTCACACAACTCCCACCATCTCTGTTGTGTATAAAAAAAAAAAAACAGTCTTCAACGAGTGTGCCTTTGGACTGAATTGATTTTGCTCTTGCTGGCTTTATTTAGACAGTGAAAAAAGAGAAGGATTAACAAAAGCACGTGATTTACAGGTCAAGTACATTTACCAAAAATGGCAGCATCACTGTGCACACAACAAGGCAAGCTAACATAAAACAATGCACAAAAGATCCAGACAAGACACACTGGTAACAAGTGGCAAAATACAGACACGTTTGGAACAGGTGGCTGATAGAGACACTGAAAAAAGCAAATGTTTAAAACATGAAATTGCAGCAGAATTAAGCTAAATTCCAAAGAAATAATATTTAAACGTGATGACAAATTGGTCAGGATGACTAAATTTTGTTTGTTTTTTGTCTGTTTTAGGGAGGTTTAGTGGGGGACTGGTGGACTATCCTGATGATGACGACGAGGAGGAAGAAGAAGAGGAGGACGGGGAGAGTAAAGAGGACCCTCTGCCACCTTCTAAGAAGTCCAAACTGAGCTCCTAAGCAAGCATCAATGTCTCAGCTGGTGCTCCGCTCAGACAGCTCCAGCGGATAGACTTCTCACAGGAATGATCAAACTTGTAAACAAATTGAATGAATGAAAGCCACCCCTCACCGTCAGCGGGTGGCCAAAAAGAGGAGCGGACTGAAACGGATACGAAGCCTCCTCAGACTAGCCCAATTCATACAAGTGCCAATCAGGAGACCAGGAGCGAGAAAAAACAGTCCGAAAAGTCGGAACAGACGAATGAAAGTTGGGGGAGGAAAGATCTCACTCGGAAGATCTTCAGCGGACTTGGACAGTATGAGATGAGTTGGAGTTTAGTAATTTAGCAACTGGAGGAAAAGACCACATACTAAAACACATGTACACGCAGACTGAAATCCTAGAGCTCACAGGCTCGGACCATAACCTACTGCCCCCCCGCCCCCCACTCAGGGAAGGACATCACAGCGGCTCAGACGGGTCGGCCAATTCAGACCCAGAACCACCACTCGCACCCCCTTACCCTCCTCCTCAGAATCCTTCCTGTTCCTTTCTACTTCTTTTTTCTCCTCTGCTGTTTCTCCCTCTCTTCGTCTGTTGCTTTTTGTCCCCTTTTAAGTTAGTATATAGGACCAGATGGGAGACGGCGCGTGGCAAAGAGCTGTCCTTGTTGTCATTTGATGATGTCATCAGTGTCGTCGTTCCTCAGCGGACGTTCTTTCTCTGAAGAGAAAAAAAAAGCCAGCAGTTTCTTCATTGTTTTCTTTTTGTTCTCTATTTGTCTCTCAATCTTTCTCCTGTTTTTTGTAAATGACAACAAAAAAGACCTGCCTTTAAATGTTCAGGACGTTTTCAGTCACACTTGAACAGGTTTTAAAGACCTCAGTAGGTGAGCTAGTTTTACCCTTTTTGCCCTTTGAAACTGCAGATTTTTGGAGAATTTGTAATCCCGTCTTGATTAAAGATTGAGTGGAATTCTAGATGTGATGAATTTTGTCATATCTTCTCATTTTTTTTCTTTTACATGAGTGTACACTTAGTTGTTCAGAATATTTGGGACCATTAAAATGATCTTTGCTGTAAGATGTCCTATTACCATTTGTCCTAATAACTCAGTGTTTCTTTGCTGCATCTTACTTTTAATTGATCAGTTGTGGTGCCTTTCCACTACAGAAAGACAATCTTGTATTTGTAGCACATACAGTTCTGTTGGGTTCAATATGGTTCCACAAACTATAAGACCACAAAACACCCTATTTTAACATCAAAGCAGCATATATTTGAATAGTGAATTAAAAATTGCTGTTATCAAGCTTTCAAACTGCTTGTTCAACAACATGGAAGCGTGTCCAGTAGTTTTGTGGAACCATAAATATATATTTTCCTTCCCTTCTTTTATTTTGGGATTAATTTTACAGAAATGCCTTTACATCCTAGATACCTGTTGTGGCGCCTAATGTTTTTTTGGATGCTCCTCGTTTGCTGTTGCTCTCATTATCCCCCAGGTGGCGCCGTAGGTCCATGAAAGAATTACTTAGAGACGTGAATTGTGTTTCCCAGTGAGTCACTTTGTGTTCTTACAATATATGTGTGTGGTACGGTGTAGTTATTTACACTGAAAATATTTATATGCATTTGAGCACCTGTTCTTGGATAAATTCTCCATAGTGCGCTTATTTCTGCTTTGGTGCTGTTGTCATACTGTTACAATTAACGTACTATATAGCTTTTCTTACTGTGTGGTTTACAATCACACAAAAAGACAGTAGGTAAACTTGGCTTCAAACAACAAAGAGGACAAAATGTTTTAAAAAAGAATGAGAACATGATTATTTTATCAATTTCAGAATTCAGGGTGAAGATTGAAGGGCAATTTTCCAAGTAAACCCTTAGAACTCCCTCATCTTGGGATAAAAACAAGACTATATTAAGGTAAAAGGTTACTTTTCAAAACATACTCTTTATTCAGATGTCCTCTACAAGTTCTTCTACAAACTTTATAAGACACATTCACAGTGCCAAGTTTTGTTTTGATTACAATTACTGTTACTCAGTTTGAGAGCAGGTGCTGCTGACATGCCTCCCTAAATCTAGACTTTCAACTTCATTACCAAAAGCCGCAGCTCTCTGGTAGACTTGAAAGTGTTTGTGTTGTTTGTTTTTTATGTCGAGCAAAAATAGTTTATGAAAAATGTCAGCACCTCCCAGCGTATGCGGTCACCTCAGTGGGAGTTGGAGTACAACCCGAAAACAAACAGCATCGAGGCCACCAAGAAGTCACTGTGTTGTCCCTCCAAGTGCATTGTGGCCTTCAAACATTGCTTATTAATTAAAACCCAACAGAAGAGGATCACTCGGTGCTCAGCGTGCAGCGAGAGCCGTCACACAACGCCTATTAAGGCTCCCATTCACATGAAAGCCATCTCCAGACAACAGCAGCTTTTGAAGAGCAGCCCTCCCTGCCAGCCTCCGTTTGCTCCTCAGCAGGAGTGTGGCAGTGTGTGTGTGTGTGTGTGTGTGTGTGTGTGTGTGTGTGTGTGTGTGTGTGTGTGTGTGTGTGTGTGAGAGAGATCTTCCCCTTGCCACTGGAGAGGCCAGCTTGGTCCTGGTGCCAGCCACAGCACCAGAATGCCGGCTCCGCTCCCGGTGCCAAGTCGCTCACCCGGCTCTGCCCGCCTGTACGTCTGCCAGGCTGAAGAGTCCCCATCAGGGACACTGCTGTCCAGCTTCCTGCAGGGCCCATGAAAAGCCCCTTTGACAGCTCTCTTGATCGGCTCGGCTCCTGAAGCATTCAGCCTGCCAGTTATCAACTTTCTCCACGTTGATCGCATCAGTAGATATCAAACGCAGACACTCACTCACACACACCACTATGCTCTGCTGGAGCAAGAAGAAACAAAAATAATTGCATGTTGTAAGCAAAGGTAAAACCTGGAGTTATCCTGCGGCGATTCCTCCACAGTGTTTAGAGCCGGTACAAACACACTTCCACATATTTACGTGTTTGCTGCCTTGACAACAGTGAGTGGTTTTGATGGACAAACTATTTTTAAGCTGCACTTTAATGTATGCCATTTGGTCTCACAGGCAGCATAATGACATTCAAAACAGCAGCTGACACAACAACTCAAGGTTTGCTTATTCTGGACCTTTCGACCATATCACAGAGTTTGCTTAGTTGCCAGAGAACAAGTTGACCTATGATTCTGAGTCACTTTTGGAATTTCCCATCCATCTTGGCTACTAAACTTTTGTTTACGGCTGACAAATGCAAATCCAAGCTCGAGGTCCACAAAGGACCATTTTGAAGACAGCGAGGCAGATTACCGATGCAGGGAAGAACTTCAGAACAAACAAGAAAGCGAAAGTGAGAATTAAGTTTAGCTGAGGATGAAAACAGACAACAATTAAATGTATTTCTGCCCATAAAGTTTGGTCTGGAAACCCTGGATGATCATTACAATCCACTTTGCAGTCTAATGTCATCTGTTTATCTGTTCTCTAATTTCTTTAGCATAAATTTTGCTCACAAATGTTACTTCTGTGCAGATTTCTCAGTCATCCAGGCCTTTTAAAAAAGGAACTAGATTTCTCTTTTTGGCTGTTGAAGACATCTCACCTCTCTTCCAATAGGCTTCTTCAGCTCTAACCGATGGGGAGATTCAAATGTAGGCAGTCACCCATCAACTCATATGGCTGATGGCTTATTATCGACGTGGGACTTGCATACCTTGAGGTGTGAATAATTGTAAAACCAGGTGCCCCAACAAGAGCAGTAATAATAGTTCAGAAGCTGCCAGTTGACACAACCATGGCTCTGAATCTGGTTGACTCAAGATGTTACTGGATTACGGTGATGTCTTACACAGGCTTCATCGGTCTCACTCTGCATTCAGATTTATTACTGGTGATAATACTCATCACTGTGAGCTGTTTGCAGAGGTTGGGTGTCCCTCCCTCTCTATAGTGTAATAAATGCTGGGCTTTATTCGTTTATAGGGCCCATTCCCCCCCCCCCCCCATATTACCTCTTTACTGTCTATTAATGTGGATCCTTACCATACAAATGACTGGATATTGCCGCAGGTGACGGTTGTTTTTACTGAACCTGGAAAATCCAGTTTTACTCACTGAGCTGCAGCGTGGGATAACCTGCTGAACAATCTAAAGCCTTTGGGCAATTCAGGTTTTTCAGTTTCATCCCATTTAAATTCCAGCTGCTCATACATCAGTTGATTCATGTGTTTTTCAAACATTCTAATTGATGTTTTCATCCCTTTCTATCTATCTAAGCTTTACATGAGTGTGTCGACATCTTTTGTTCTCGTACTCAGCTTCTCCCAGAATTTCATCAACAAAGTGTATCTATTGATTTCTATTCTACTCTTCAGACCTTATTGTACTGTGAGTTTCATTTAAGGCTGGATAATTCAATGAACCTCCCCATCAGACAGTTGTAACTGTCGAAGCCGCTTGGATGAGACGTGAAACATCTTCAAGAACCTGAAAGAGAAGTCCAGTTGCTTTTTACTGAAACACCTAGTTCTCTTCAATGTTAGTTTTTCTTCCCTTTTTGGAAACTTTCACACAGATTTGTTTTGGACCTCATCGTCTGGATGCTTATTATAAGTATGAATACGTTGGTTCCTGATGGATTATTTTGCTTGCATGGCTCTCTTGAAGCATAAAAGTATTATTTTTATTCTTTGACTGCATGGTATATGAGTGAGGAACTTGGATTTAAGCCGATGCTTTAGATGAACACTTTGCCTCCTTTTCTACTAATACATATGTCTGTAAAATCTCAGTCATCCAGATCATGATAATTCTAGGTGCTTCAGTAGAAAGCAAATGGACATCCTTTTAGGTTCTTGAAGATGTTTCACCAACATTTGAACCTCCTGTCAGAACTGAAGAAGCCTCTTGGATGAAGGTGAAACATCTTCAAGAACCTAAGAGAAGTCTGGTTGATTTTTACTGAAGTTTTTAGGACTCTTAAATTGTTGGGGTTTCTTCCACTTTTGGACTCTTTCACACAGATTTGTTTTTGACCTCATAGTCTGGACGCTTGTTTTAACATCTGAACATGGGCGTAACGGACGCGGGGTACGCGTGGGACATGTCCCCCGCACTTTCCACATCTGTCCCCTCTGTCCCCCCGCACTTTTTTCAGCCGTTACAACAGCTAAACCCGTTATTAGCATCAAGTAACGTGTTTTCCCGAGCCGTCTTTGAATGCACCATGAGCGCATGCTAACGCAGGTGTTCCACAGGAGACGTGCTGCTGTGCTGAGCAGTGCAGAACGTGCGTCTGGAGTAATGTTTAGCAAACCAGCCAGAGCCAGCAAGAAGCAAAAAACTTTACAGTTTTTTTCCCCAAACAGACCGTGTAAGTTGTGTGACCTTGTTGGATGCAAACAATGTTAGACTTGTTAGCTAAATGATGACAAGGTAAAACGTGGCGATATATCAATATGTTAAGCTAGTTAACAATAATTCAAATGTGGTTGCCTCTGTTACATTACTGCTAATTAGTTTATTCTTGGAATAAACCCAGTCCTCTTTCATTTCTGGGCAGAAGATGTGCTCACAATTGCTCTCCATGTATTTAAGTCTTTTGGTCCCAAAAGAGGAGAGTCAGGGAGGAGAATAAAGAATAGGCTATCTATGGTATAAATTTACAACTGTTTTTTACTCCTTCTCTTTCTAATTCTATCTCAGAATTTTGATTTTCAGATTTTTTAATGATTATTTCCATAACAAAGAGCAGAGTCAGACAGGAGATGGACCAGAGGCGGCGGCCAGCAGTAATGTTGACCATGCAGGGTCTGCAGAGGTGAAAAAAATATATATAAGTGGCTGAGAAAAAAATATGTATCTATGGGTTAAAGTGATTTTGAGGTTAAATTCTACTGCAATTTTTACTCTTCCTAATGCTATTTCAGAATTTTTCTTACCACATTTTTTTTATGTTTATTGCCATAACAGAAAGAGCAGAGTCAGGGAGGAGATGGATCAGAGGCCAGCAGCAGGGACAAGGATGTAGGGCAGGGGTGTCAAGATCCGTTCCTGGAGGGCCACTATCCTGCATGTTTTAGAGGTTTCCCTCTTCCAACACACCTGATTCAAATGATCAGGCTCGTTATCAGGCTTCTGCCGAGCTTGATGATAAGCTGATCATTTGAATCAGGTGTGTTGGAAGAGGGAAACATCTAAAACATGCAGGATAGTGGCCCTCCAGGAACTGAGTTTGACACCCCTGATGTAGGGTCTTTACAGGTAAGGAGAGATTATAACTTCCTAAAAATAAGATATCTATTGCAGGGAGAAACCAGGCAGTACTGATCATTTCGTGTTTCGTGTTTGGCACCTTTGGCTACTCGTCCAGTCGATGTTCAAAGGACATTGTTGTCAATTCAACTTGAGTTTGGCCACTAAAACTTTAGATTTTATAGTTTAAAGTTTTATACTTTATAGTTTAAAGCAGTGGTTCTCAACCCTGTTCCTCAGGACCCCATGTCCTGCATGTTTTAGATGCGTCCCTGCTCCAACACACCTGATTCAAATGATCAGCTCGTCATCAGGCTTCTGCAGAGGCTTGATGACGAGCTGATCATTTGAATCAGGTGTGTTGGAGCAGGGAAGCATCTAAAACATGCAGGACATGGGGTCCTGAGGAGCAGGGTTGAGAACCACTGGTTTGAAGAACTAGCCTAGTTGGTTCCCTGGTATTGTACTGTGGCTGTTAGGGATTATCTAGTTCTTTAGCCACTAAGGACGGTGCAATTAAATGTAAGAGAATGATAAATCGCTCTGAAAAATTTGTCCCCCTCACTTCTGAGATGGTGGTTACGCCCATGCATCTGAACCTTCCCATCAGTCAGTCAGAACTGTAGAAGTCTCTTGGATGAGAGGTGAGATGCCTTCAAGAACCTAAAAGAGAAGTCCAGTTGCAATTTTTACTGAAGCTTGAAGCACTTTCAAATGTTTTTCTCCCAGTTTTGCAGACTTCCACATCAGTTTGCTTTGGATCTTATAGCCTATATGCTTGTATTGTTATAAAATACAAAGTCTGTGAATGAGTTGGTGTCTGGTGGATTCTTTTGTTTGCAGTTATCATGGCTCTCTTGAGGACTAAAAATCTGTGCTCATACACTATAGTCGATGAGTGAGCCTCATAGCTAATAATCACTGATGCTTTAAACACAGTTTGGGTTCTTTAATCTGAAGCAGCATCACTTAGGGAGGTAGTGAGGATCTATATACTGTATCTACTTCAGAAACATTTTGAAAACATGAAAAATGTTTGCAGTATGTCATTTGTAAATACAGATTGTTCCAGATTGTATGTTCAATGTTAGATTTTGATTGGCAGTGAGTGTTTGTGCAACTGCTACGTTTTTTCTGGTGTGTTGGTGATGTTTGTGACTGACTCACACTATTTCTGTTGTATTTCTTGCTTGTTTTAGTTTCACTTTTTTGCAATGAATGCCATTTCCAAAATTATTTATACCCTTTATAAAGGAGGAAACCTATAGGGGGCGTTAGAACCCACTTGGGGGAACACATTTGCAGAAGATCACTGAATAAGAATATGTCCTGTGGCTTGGGCCTTCTTGATAGAACTTATTTGTGAATCCAATTTCGCAACTTTTTGTTGCAGTCGTGTGTATAAAGTAACGTAAACTTATCAAAGGAGGCCTAAGAAGAAACAGAAGCTGATGTGTTATTGTAATCCAGAGTAATCCTGGTAACCAAACCAGGATATGAAGTAGGAAATGTGGCACACATGCGGTTTTTTTGGAAGCCCGGCTGAGGTTGTCAAAACAGCCGCACAAAGTCCACCTTCATGTCCCCCCCCCCCCCCGGGCCGGGTGTCGCGGCAGACAATGACCTGTGTTCCCGGCACAAAGTGCTCTCTGTGTCGGCCGGAGCTCCCCCGCTTTACTGGTGCTGATCGGCCGTGTTCAGGCGCAGCACGTCGGCCGCTCAGTGTGATTAATCACCGCGTTAAACGGCGCAGCGGAGCGTCCCTGAGGCTGACCGGGACCCCGGGGCCAGCCGTGCCGCCCCGGGTCAGCATCCACCGGTAGCAAATGAAAGAGTGGAGAAAAGTCATCATCCGTCACATCTGGTTTGCATTAAGGCCGAGGTGAGATACAGTCACGAACACAAAGTCCAGCACACTTCTCAAGAGCTTTTTTCTTTTAGGTGGCTCACTCAGTTGGTGGTTGACAGATGAATGAAGTCAACAAGGCTCCAAAATGAAAGGAAAATAGTTTCAACAAACAAAAAAGGACATGTCATGTGCTTCATAGACTTGGGCCCCAACAACAAATAAGTTTTCTACACAGTAATTTACTTTTTGCCTCCTGAATGTGTGGTCTTGTGCAGTGACTCCTGATTGCAACACCAGAATAGGGCTAAACAATTATGCAAAAATGTTTTATCCCTATGGTCATGTTCTTGGACCAAACAAGCATTTTCTCTTACATTTGGAGAATCTGATTTGAAGGGCATCTCTGCAGCACCACAATGCTTCATTTATGATGGTATTTGAACTGACACATCTTAACTTTATCAAAATATAGCAGCTTGAACATGGTCGTATTGCGATTTTGATAATATTTCAGTGAATTACATTAGATTCAAAGTCTCTTTTTCTTCTCCTGAGTGCCACTCTAGAGCAGGGCTGAACAATCTGCAAAACAAAATTGTATTGCGATCATTTTTTGACAGATATTGTAGTTGCGATTTTCGAGGAAATTGTTTTTTTTTGTTTTTTTTGGGATTTGAATGTGATTTTAACTTGCACCAAAGAATCGAATACATTTGAATCCGGAAAGTCTGACTTAAATGTAATCTGGATCACCTCTGCAGCACCACAACGCTGCATTTATGATGGTATATGGAGTGACGTATCTTAACTTTACCAAATACTGCAGCTTGGATATGGTCATATTGGGATTCTGATAATATTTAAATGAGCTGTTCTGGATTCAAAATCTTTTCGTTCTCCTGTTTGAAACTCTAGAGGAGGGCTGAACAATTTGCAACAAAATGCTGTTATCGTGATCATTTTTCACAGCTATCATGATATAAGTCACGGTTTTAGTGTGAATAGTAATTTTTTGATTTCAGATGTCCAAATGATGCCATTTGTGCTTGCACTAAACAAGCATGCTCTCTTCCATCTGGAGAATCAGATCTAAATGTAATCCAGGGCATCTTTGCAGCACCACGGTATTTAATTAATCCAACCTTATTTAAAAGCAGCACTACCCTTGCAAACTTGATATGGTCATACTGCCATTTTGGTAATATTTCAATGAATTGTCCAGGTTTTAAAATATTCAAATTCATTGTGATATGCAGCAGTAAAGAAAGTTATCAGTGCAGTTATCAGTTTTCTCCGAATACTAAGGCTTCCTCCCACAGTCCAAAAATATGCTGAGGTTAATTAATTACTCTAAATTGCCCGTAGGTGTGAATGTGAGTGTGATTGTGTGTCTGTATATGTAGCCCTGTGACAGACTGGCGACCTGTCCAGGGTGTCACCTGCATTCACCCTAAGTCAGCTGGGACAGACTCCAACCCCCCATGACCTAATGAGGATTGAGTGGTGGATGGATGGATGGATTGACAATGATTGATGTTGATTTGATCTGCAGAAAATTCATCTGCTTTGACTTTGGTTAAGATACTTTTCTGCATAAACACTCTCATTGTTCTGCTCCAAGTGTCTCAAATTTGAAGATTTCATGTGTGGTTTATCTGAATAAGGATTCCCAGAATTTGATGGTTACTTCTTATAGTTTTCTGATATTTTATCAGTCAGTCCAGATGACCTTCAGTTCACTGTAGCACAATAAAAAGTAATGTGTGTAAGTGTTAGCTGCAGCTCTACTGTCCTGTCCCCACAAGCTGTGGCTAAATTGTGGACAGCTCAACCAAAGACTGCTTCTGACTTCTCATCTTGATTCATTTAAAGCAATTTGGGAGGGCTCTTAATAGGAAAAGTATTTTCCAGAATTAGACAAGAGCCAGAAAAAAGTGATGTTTTTATCTTCATTACCCCTTTAATCATCCTGTGACCCCATCTTTAGACCTCTTGGGGGTTCCCGACCCCCAGGTTGGGAACTCCTGTCCTCCCTTATGCCTTTTCCTCATAACTTGCAACTCAACAGTTAAGGTTCAGAGCAGATACGACTGCCTCCTAAATGTGCGCCATAAAGCAGCAGTAAAGCCCGTGCTTCCTTTGTTTCCTGGTAGCGGGCCGTGGTCCCTTCATAACCCTCGCCGCTCTAAATCAGAGATAAATAACGAGCTTTCCCATGGAAGCAGTGGGAAGTTGAAGAATTTGGCGCTGATCTGCCATTGCTAAATGTTAAGTGGTTGGTATTGTGCCTCAGCGTGGGGCACAGGAAACATGGATGTGAACGTAAGAGCTATTGGGCTGTGTGTTAAATGGAAATGTCACAGTGATAAAGAGCGCACCTTCCGCACCCAGGAGCGCGCATGTGTGTGTGTGTGCACGCTTGCATATGCGAGCGATATGGACCGGAGGCACGCTGTAAATCCACACCATGAGCTGCAGATAGCTGCTCACACATGCACACACGATTGGATCTATTCCTAGAAGCAGCCGTCTTTCCAGGAGTTTACATTTAATGGCACTCCAGTAACTCACATGCTGGAATCTAAGCAGATAAAAATCCCAACCCGCATAAATTTCTGCCCCCTATTAAAAGTGCGTAAAACTCACACTGAATAAAATAAAACCAACTTCACCAGCCCTCTGGGCGACGTATAGCGTCCTGAGCTGGAGGTGTTGCTGAGAAATGAGGCTGAGCAGTGGAGCGCTGGGAAGTACAATGGCTTCTGTGAAGGGGGGAAAAAAAAAGGCAGAGAGAAGCAGACATCCAACATGTAAAAATCACCCAGGGCAAGAAGGTGAATGACCCAACCATAATGCCTGAGCTATTGAATTTACCTCACGTAATGTAGCATGAATGAAGCCCTTAAAGGTATCACTTTCCAGTCAATAAACAGGGGAATCGGACGCTTGGTTCAGTGGGAGTTGAACATGTGGGGCCAGTCACACTCACACATATGAAACGTACATGCAATGCCCCGGTCATACAACCAGGATACTACTGTGTACATAGAGCTCACCATTCGACTTAACAAATCAAAGCTATATGTTAACGTCTTGGCAAGCTTCGAGTTCTGGCCAGTAACCCAAAACTAACCAAACAGCACCGTTCCCGAATACAGTAGCAGTCAAGAATGGTGTTTGACATTCACCATTTGTGTCCAGCCTGGAAGCCTGTGTGTAATCAAAACTGCTTGATATATTTTTTCTTCTTCTCCTTCCTTGCAGCCAGGCCTGATGGCTCCTGCTGCTGGAGTGTCTGAGGCTTTGACGGCGGCTCTTGTGTCGTGCGGCGTTGGCGTCCGCGACGGTGCCAGGCGGCATGTGTGGTCAACTGGGAGGCTGCAGGAGGAGCGAAGAAGAGGCCACGGGTCGAAGCAGAAGCCCCCCGTTTTGGTTCAAGTCAGTGTCTCGCCATGTATCTGCTCACTGTCCACTCCTCTCCTTATATTTCTGGCTCTGTCCCTGGCCGACCTTGAATAGCTCTTACCTACAGCGCACATGGCATGCGCCTCTTCTTGCGATTTTCTGCATCCTGCACAGACATATTATAAGCGTCTCCCCCCCTCCGCCACCCTCCTCCTCACACACTTACACCTCATCTTTCTCTCCTCCCTCCCTCTGTGGCCCAGGGGCATATGGTTTGGCTGGGCAAGATATAAGAGAGATGTGTCAGCCTGTGGTACTGAACAAACACATCTTTCATTTCTTCCTTTTCTTTCCCCTCCTGCTTCAGCTCCTCTCCCCAGTCCTTTCTCCTCTCCGCTCCTTTTCTCCTCTCCTCTCCGATCTCCTCACCTCTTTCGTCTCCGTGACGGCTGGGTACAATTAGGAGGAAAAAGCCTTTCGTCTTGTCGGGGGAGAGGGAGATTTTGTTGTATTTGTGGGTGATGGAGAGGGGAGCGAGGGGAAGAGAGAATGGGCTTCAGATGCTCTCTAGGAGTGAAGTCGAGGGGGGAAATGAGGGGCTAGAGGAGAAGAGACAGATCTCCTCATGCTGAATGAAAGGCCCTCTTTCCTCTCTGGTAGGGCACATCAGAAACATGCGCTCCTCCGCTTTATGGAGGGAAAAGTGGTTTCCACCAAACTCTGCTTCCATTTATCTCTGGCTCGCTTGCCTCTCCACCCTGCACACACTCGTCCGCTCGGCGTTCGCATTTGTGCGGCACATGCACGCACACGCACTCTCTGGATTTGCTTTGATTCCTGATTGCTTTGGTTTCTGCGGTGGCTTGATCAGGTTACTGTTCAGACTCAGTGCCAAGCCAGTGTGTGTCTGTCTGAGCCTCTGTGTGTGCGATGATGGTTCCTCAGTCGGTGGTGGGAATAGCACAGTTTCAGCTGCTATTATTAGCTCTCCGTTCCACAGGCCTGATTCTTTCCCCTGTCTCCTGTCTGACACCGGCATTTCATTATTATCTGGCTCCGGTGCAGGAACGTCTATCGCAGTGAGGACAGCCCCGCTTTTATTCTAACAAGGCTTTTTATAGGCTCTGCTACTCCTGTGTACATTGTTCCTAAGCATGTCAGAGACGTAGTGTGTAATAGTTCCCAGAACCGAGTGACACGCTTGCTTTGCCTTTCATCCGAGCACTCACACCAGTTGACACATGCACCCTGGTGAGCATTTCAAGGGCACAATCCTGGCTGTGATCCTCATGTATCGTGCTTCAGTCATTTGAGAACAGTCGCCGCTACCGCATATGAAGACAAACACACTCTCGCTTGTAGTACCCTGTCGACGACCTCCCACTTGACTGTCAACCTTTCAGAGTGTCTTCCATTACAGATAAGTGCAGCAGCGGTATTGACAGGGTCACGATGGACCAGAGCTG
Organism: Acanthochromis polyacanthus; assembly: GCF_021347895.1. Classification (NCBI taxonomy): domain Eukaryota; kingdom Metazoa; phylum Chordata; class Actinopteri; family Pomacentridae; genus Acanthochromis; species Acanthochromis polyacanthus. The sequence continues at coordinate 8,134,461 of NC_067128.1, forward strand.
CTGTGACCTTTGAGGCTGCTACCCATTTGACCGGCCAGATGGTCAGAGAGGGGATGAATTCCATGAAAAAAAAAGTTAAAAAAAGCCCTGTTCTTTAAGACGTATTTCACTTAGAAATGTAGAGATAGAAGGAAATTGATGCACAGATTAGGGATGGGCTAAACGATCATCGACCTGATTGATTACTGTGGCACATTTTTCCAATTATTGGTATCGAAGAATCCCAAGCTGTTGCCGTAAACCAGGAAGTTAGCTGCTTTCACAGCGGCCAAGGCTATGCTGACGGCTATTGGGGAAGTTAGAAGGCAGCAAAAAATGATCCTGAAACAGAGTCTGGAAAATAATAACTAATAATGCTTTAAGAATTGGACAGTAAAAGTGATAGAACATTGACAGATTACGAAAATAGGGAACAGCAGCAGATGTAAATGCAAGAAACAAACAGATAAATCTCAGTCAATCCCACATAAACAGAGGAGAGTGTCCTAATTTAATCACTACTATTCCTATTTTACATATTCAGTTATAGTTTGCTTTAATAATGAAGAAGCCTGGTTGTGAATGACAGGTTGTCTGCTGTCACATGTTGTTAAAACAAAACATTGAATGTATATCGGCTCAAAATATTGGCCTTTCTCAATTACCTATAATCAATATCGGTATTAGCCCTAGAAAACTCCCTAGTACAGATCATCACAGTGGCAGTTTTTTTTGTCAAAGTAAACATGATTTACAGGATAATACAAGATGCTAGTGGGACTGGAAGAGGAATTTCCGCGTTAATCACTCATGTATGTGCTTGTGTTTGAAAGCGTGCGTGTGGCTCTGTACGTGGATGTTTTGATTGTACGGGTCATGCAGCTCCCAACAAAAATAAACTTCCCGTCTGCCACAGGCCCGAATCACACTGGAGTCCCTCTTTTCTCTTGTGTTTAATTTTTGACCCGAGACCCGTGAGATGTTGGTTTAGCAATGTTGAGGATGTGTCCCCTGAGCTCCGGAGCCAACCTGGGACATGAGGACTGTGAGTTCAGAGGCACATGTGTGACAAGTCCTCTGTGGTTTTTAACCCTAACTTTGGATCAGTGCAAGTTCAGAAGTTCAAGCTGTGGCAAGAAGGAAATTAAACCTATGAAACTGTCTACAGGGCTGGCCTAGACGTGGTGAAGATTAAAAGCTATTTTTTGTGAAGATGCCTTTGAACCCATTCAAGAATCGTTAGTTTTTTCCATTTATAATAAATCAATCGGTGAGTCATATCCGAATAGACATGGGATGGGCTCTAAATTTGTCTCTTCCTGCTGGGACATCTGGGTTTTTTTTTTCCCTCTCACGTGCTCTTTCTTTTTACACAAACATATAGCCTCTCATGTAGAGGATGTGAACTGTTAGATACAATTTCCCTTTGTCATTTCATCAGCCTTGATTTCGGGTGTGAAGCTATGTGAAATGGTAGCAGCAATACCTGTGGGGAACCATATTTCCCTTTCCTGTGACGGCACCAAGCTTTTATTGTTCAGCAGTGGTAGACGAGGTGCTGATGGTGGCGGTGTTGGGGTTCAGTTAAATCCTGGCCCCGCTGGTCATGTTGCTCACGAGGTGCTGCAGCTTGAGGATCTGATGCTGGCTAATGGGCTGAAACGGCTCACTGTAAATGTCGCCGGCCTGCTGGGTGGTCATGTTTGTCAGGTGGGGTATAAACCCAACTGGTGCTGAAAAGATTTTGGGTTAAGTCCAGAAAACAGTCCTTAGCCGGCGCTCAGGCTGCTCCAGGAAAGATCTGAAAAGTTTGAGCAGGGAATTTGTAGATTTTCTCCAACCTCATGGCAGACTCAGTGGATAATTTATATGGGTAGCTTGTTTACAACTTCTTGGATGCAATTAGTCACAGTAGTGCCTCATTTAGACTTGTTATATTTCAAAGACTCCCTCTCAGATCACATCTTTTACCTAATAAATATCTCCATAGCACATTTTTTATACGTTTGGAGACACATCTTGAGTAAAATAAGCTGTTGGTGCCATGGCCGAGCTTTCCTTTGCAGCTGCAGTGTGCTGAGAACAATCTGAAAAACATGGATTTAGACTTCTGGGGCTTTGTAAGTACCAAACACAAGGAATCATCCTGTCAGCTCAGTGGGTGGAGATTCACAGAATCATTCTTCCTCTTGAAAATCACTGTCAGTTTGAGCACATATAGTTGAATTACTCAAATCTTTTGGATGAAAAAGAGTTGCTGGTGTGCTTGAGCTGCAGTGAGAAGAATGAGTGATTTTATATATCTGCTCATTCTGGATGAAGCAGCTGTGTGGAGTTACATGTCAGCCATTTCAAGGGATGAAAGGGTTACTTTTATGGAATAAACTTCTATTTATGGAAATATGGAAATGAGGTTTCAGTGCTGTATTAAATAATTAGAGGGACTTTAAAGGACAGACAGGTTCAGTTTGTTTAACTTGTTACACACTAAGAGTTTAAACTTGTCAGAAAGGTCAATTAAGCAGTATTTCAAACAAATTTAATTGACTATTTCTCAAACTGGCTTTAAAATCTCAACGTTGATTTCCCAGTTAAGGCCTTCAAAGGTCTTAAATTTTGTTTGCAAATGTCAAAAATCAATTTTTTTATAGGCTTCCGTAGGCAGTGATGCTATGTCAGCATTTGAAACTATCCAGCACCGTTTTTCCAGACCTTTGACCTTTATAGAAAATTAATTTCTATCCATCCATCAAGTTTTATACTTCTTGTCCATGTCCGAGTCATGTGTGCCATTTAATCAATGATGATATCATTAGGAATTCATATTAAATACTGCTAAATTGCCAAAAACGTATTGTAATATAAATACACTTGGTAAATGATAATAGGTCTTATCATCCGTCCTTCTTTCTTTGATATCCTTGATGCTTTGAACAATATTACTGTGAAACAGATTTTAAATAGCATTCTATGTTTTTTGAGTTCCTAATTCAGCCTTGCAGGAATCTTGCAAAGGACTTCTAATACTAGTTGAGATCACACTGAAAATCCTGAATGCAACTGCTAGCAGCTCAGATCAGGGAAAGAAATACAGGAACCATTACCTGCCCAGTTGGAAATGGAAGCCAAAATAAACATGTAGTTGATGATTAAAGTCAAACATCTCGACTAGATTAAGAACCCAAGAGTTCCAAACATTGGATAAAATGCTTCTGAATGTGGTCTTGAATGTAAAATTTAGTGATAACAGCATCATCAGTTGGATGCTTGAGTCATCTTATATGTGCTGGATGTGTCAGGAATTTTTCAGAAATTCAGTAGCGTTTTGTAAAACGTTTGTGTTGGAGTTTAATCTTTGTCCTTTAGTAGTTAAACTGTTGAATGCAGGTATGTAGCCTCTCGTAAATTCACTTCACAATACATGAAAGTGATATGAGGTGACAACTGCTTGATAAAGGCTGTAGTGTAGTTTTCTCTTTGCTCTATACTCACACTGTTATCTTGTCTGCGTGGTCTGTTTTCATAGATACATTCATTGCTGATGCCTTATCTGTCATCTGTCGGCGAGTCTCAATCTTATCAGTGCTCCTACACACCCAAACCAAATGCCACAACCTAGAGCCTGCACCGGAGAGTCAAAGTTCACCTGTTTGGGATCTGACCCCTGCGTGACCTTTCCTGATGTGACTGACCGCTGACACAAAAGAGTCCCAGTGGCTGGCAGTCAGCGTGGTTCTGGGCCATCCGTTAGCCACAGCAAGGGGCAGAAAGGGGAAAGGTTTCCGGGTCAGGGGTTAGGGAGATACCACATGCTCGGTCGTCTGTCACATGGCTCGGCCCTCTCGGATGACAGAGGACGTCTTTGAGAGCTGCCACCCCCCTCTTGCTGCCCACCACTTATGCGTGGATGCGATTCATTCAGGCTATCAGTTGCCTCTGATGAGGACGGCATGTGACTCGGGGCACGATCCAAATTGGACAAAGCATTTGGATGCCATGTGGTGGTGCAGCAGTGCAATAAAAAGAAGCAGCTCAGTGTTTGTTGGCTGGAGGTTGAACTGTGGCTTATGCTGAGTGAAAGTAGTGCAAAATTTAGCTTTCCTTTGCCCTTGTTTTGTTAAATACACATCAATATCCATAAAAATGTATACGAATTTGATGGAGAGCAAGCTGAATTATCCCTACATCATTTGATTTGTAGTCATTGTAGCGAGACATTTTTTTGTGTTTTTCCTGACCGTCTTCACACATATGCATTCATGCACCAACACACACCCATGGACAGACACATATAGAGTGGAGGTGACCCTGTCCAGACGGGATATAGGGCTCAATTCCATGGCAAAGCGCCGGCGTTACTGCTGAGGAGGTGAAATGTGAGCCAGCTCACTGTCCTGGATCGATGGACTCGCCTCTGCTGCTGTCCCAGGAGTCCGCTAGTTCTCTATCACTGTCACCACTCCCCGTCTCTCTCCCTTCCTCCTCCATCGACTCTTCCTTTCTTTCCTTTCTCCACCTTCTCTTTTGTTTCACTTGTTGTGTTTACAGTTCGTCTCCTTCTGCCCTCTGTTGTTCCACTACCGGTGCCGCAACACAAGCACAAGCATTCACTATAATTAACAAATGACAAGCACAATTAATTTTACAGCGCTTTTAATGACCACACAGTTAAAATTAATCGCCTGCAAATTTAAATATGTATCTGCTTCTTCTCTCTCCACATCCTGCCCCACCTCTTCCCATCTTCTTCTTGTCTTTCCTTATCTTCTTTTTTCTTCCTGCGCTGCTTTAATCTCGGCGTTCGTCTTTCTGTCCTATCGATCGACTGCGGAAGCAACTGGTCCGCCCTCCTGCTGCCGAGAAGGAATGTGTCAGAGAAGCTTTATCCTTCATATGGCTTCAACTAGTGTGTGTGTACATCATAAGAAGTTTACCGAGGAGGCACACTGTAACACACACTGTAAATAATGTTTGCTTGCGGGTCTCTTGTGTATACGTGGGCCTTTTCTGTACATTTTGAGTGAGCGTGCATGAATGTAAACATGCTTTAGCTGGAAGGACAGGGAGCAGGATTGTGTGTACAAATAATTTCTTAAATGTGTGTATATGGGGCTTTCTACAGCGCCTGTGTGTTTGTTTGCAGTTGAAAGTCTCTGTGGGTGTTCTTGCACCTCTTTGGAGCAGTTTTAGGCAAAGATCTTAAAAGTGAAGACCTTTTTGGGTCGCTCCTCACTATTTTGAAGAGCTGTTTCAGGGTTAAAACCATAATTGTTTCAACCATAATTCAGATTTATAGCAACATTAACACCTCTGATATCAGTGACACTGTGAAAATGAAGTCAGCTGGGGCAACAAATGTGAGAACCCGTGCGATCATAAAGGTTCTAAACGAACTCTCAGGTTACGGCGGTCTGCCTGTTGTAAACATTCATTATAGTTCAATGCTTCGACTTTGACCCACCATACTTTGGTTTTTACCAACAAGTAAAGTGGTTTCAACTCCACGACTTAACTGTTCGTTGGCCTGTTTACAATCTAGACAATCATCTGACCGCTTATGTTTCTTCAACCCATTAGACTTGGGGGGCTTTTCTTTGTTCAACGTTGGCCTTTGGGGGGCAACTGTGCATGAAAGTAAGCATGATCTGTGAATGTCTGCTGTACAGTAAAGGCAATGAGTCTGTGCTGCCGTTCTTCACAGAAATCGATGCATTTCCAGTTATTTCGGTACAAAGAGAAACAAAAGAAACAAACATGTCAATTATGCTTGCATAAATGAAAGACCAATAACAAAAGAGTTTTATTCTCAATTATCATTTCAGTGCTGGTGAAAGCCAACAAAAATGTCTTAATGCAGGAAAAATGTTGGACTTCATTATAGTTGTTTTTGAGCGAGCATTTCCTTCAGTGAGTACAGTGTCATCCAAACCGAAAGGTATGATGACCAGAATAAATAAAGCAAGACTCAAAGTGTTATTGACTGGAGTTATCCTTTGAACATTTTAATCCTGAAATCCGTGGGTTTAAATACCATCTTTTAAAAAACACTATATTTACACCACTTATCAGAAACAAAGACTGAGAAATTACATAAAAATATGAACTATTCATCTGTGGGAAAAGTTCAATTCAAGATATTTAATCAAACTTACTTTGTTATAGATGATTAATTTTTTTTAAAAATTGCCTGAAATAACTAGTTTCCTCAATTTTCTGTAGAAAAACTTCCTCCAAACATGGAGTCATTGTGTCAATCAGCTGTGTTCAACAGAGACAAGGCAAAATTGAAGGATTTTTCAGATGGATTGGGTTGAACTGCAGGTTGTGTTCACACTGAGCAGATAGCCGTATGGACCCAAATTAAAAATGTAGCAGGTAGCTTATTTGCCAGTTTTTTTAATGCCTGTATGCACTTAGAAAATGTTGTACATGTTGAATCCATGTTTTTTTTTTTTAATTTTGGGGAAATAAAAAATCTAAAGAAACTCAACTTTTTTTCTTATTTCATATTTAGAATATTAAAACTTTAGGATATTGCAAGAAAGACATCTCTTGAGTTTCTCTAGTTGTAGCCATGGTTGTGTTGTTTCCATGGAGGTGCAGAGCTTACAGTGCAAAATGAAAAATGGGCCCACGGTGAGTACAAATGTGACAGGAGCCTAAAACAAACAAAAGAAACATCTTGGAGTTCAGAGGGTTAAGATTAGGTGAAGGTTGAGATTAGATTAAGAGTTAATGTTAGGCATGTACACTGACAGTCATTAAAAACTTTGAGACCATATTTTTCAACATAATTTTTATTTTGAAGCCCGAAACTGGATTTTCTTCATATGAATCATTTGTTTAGCATATTGGCATACAGAAACAAAAATCTAAAGTTTCAAGAATGATTTCAAAATAAAGAATTTCACAAAAGAAAACGGCACCTGCCAAACACAAAGTCACAACAGTCAATACCGAGTATGGCCTCCATTTGCTTCGATGCAGGCAGCAATCCGTCGGCACATGCTTTGGACCAGGCTTCTGATTGTGGGTTGGGAACAGCCCATACGCCTGGCTACGTCACTGTAGCTCAAACCGGCCTCCACCATACCCAGTGCCCGGAGACGTTGTTCATGTGATAGACGTGGCATGATGCTGTTCACTGGACTAACAATGGTGGCCTTTTTTGGGCCTTTATATAGGCCTTCAAAACCCATTCTCAAATTGTGCAGATACTCACTGAGTATTGCTTGGTGTGTATTTGGTTCACTTTTGCAAAGTGACCAACCCATGTGCAATGAATCATGACAAAATGACAGCTCATCATTATCTCAACTACCAGGGCACTAGATCATCAGTAAACCCACCATGAATAATTACAACCCCCCTACAAGTAGAATTCTGCGTACATTTCTACCTCAAAGTTTCTATTGACTGTCAGTATACTTGTGATGGTTATCGTTAGAGGCTAGAAGTCGCATTACCCCCAGAAGTACAAAGTGTCCTTACGATGATGTGCACGGCCACATTCTCTTCATTATCACTTGGGGAACACTTTGGCTACTCCGAGCCATGACTGTGACCCTGTGTTTCAAATCCAGTATAAAAAAGAAGGAGAATTCCAGCCAGGAGGATTTTCCTGTAAACGTCCTCCTCTGGGTGAGAGCCATCAATCTGGCTCTGGCAGCGATCTCCCGGAAACAAGGATCACGTCCAGTCAAAACAGGCCAGTGTTTGGTTTCCACCGCAGAACACGGTTGGACGCCAGTGACAAGACCCTTTTACTGTGAGTGTGTGTGTGTGTGTGTGAGAACAGGAGTGAGAACCTCTGGTCTTTTCTGGCGAAAGTGAAACACAGGTGAACAACAAACCCTTCATATCTAATTTGTTAATTTGCCCGGAAGCGAGGAAAACCGTGACAGCCTCGACTCTCTAAATGGAGTGAACTTTCATCTCTCGGCACCATAATTGTGCCAGGACCCCCAGTGCACCAGTGCCAGTTGCTCGGCAGGGAAAGGACGCCTGGTCTTCTCGACACATGTTACTGCGCCTTGTAATGAGTTGAAAACTCCCATCTGTAGCTCGCTTTCTGTTCTCCTTTCTTCTCTGGGTCAGAGAATATAAGCCATTAATCATCACCTGGGCGTGTGACAGCCCAGTGTTTGATTGGAGGTTTGATCCCAGCTCTTTGACAGCTTTCTCTCTGTGACTGGTGTTGCTGGAGGGGTAAAGGTAGGGAGGCGGGGTGGCGGCGTGGGTGTGTATGGGGGGCTGAGCACACATCACAGGAAGCATAATTGGCTGTGAGTAAGTGCTTACTGGATCAGCAGCGAGCTCTCTGACTGAGCAGTGTGTGTCAGCCGGCCTGGACCCCCTCCAAGCAGGCGGGGATATTTTTAATTTACCTCCTACATCAGGCCTCAGGAATGTGTCCCCCCGCCTTTCCCACCTATACATACCATCCTCCACCCTCGCGCCCCTCCTCCTCCTCCCTTTCATTCACTCCTGCTCTGCTTCCCATTATCTTTATTTGAAATGCAGATCTATATTGGCTCATCAGAAACACATGTTAAGCGACATACGTGTGTACGTGCCGGTCCCGCATAAGCGGCCGCACGCAGACACGCATGTGATCCCGCGCACACAAATTCACTTACTTTCGTTCTGAAAGCCGATACGCGGGTTCACTGTAAAATGGGCCCAAGGTGCACTGCGGAAATACCTGAAAGTAGAGCCAGGATGCATGTTGTTTTATCCTGTTGCTGCCGGGTCATGAGAGTTCAGGCTTTCTTCACAGGCATGCCTTTCTGATTGATCTGGATTGGAACCAAGGAGCGGTGCTGCCCTTAGGTACAGCAGATCTGCGTTGTTGCTAAAATACGACCAGGTAGGCTTTAGTTAGATGTCTGCTGAAGGGGCCCTGCTGCTGCTGCTGCAGGAATTGATATTATAAAGCCTCCATTTTCGTCGTTTTTGCCACGTGACGCCTTTTTGGAAATGGTGATGGCACCATGATGTAAACAACCCGTCTTAGTGCAAATCAAGCCCCCCAGAATACCACTTCTTTTGAAATACTTGTGCTTGTAACAGGAAGTGTTTTCCCCTTACTAATTATGCCCCCGGGATAATGCCTTGTTTAGATGTTGAAAGTTGCAGGAAAGCAAGGTTTGGCTTTAATATTTAGCGTGCATGTTTACCTCTTTGAGAAATATGATAATATAAGTGTTAATGTGACACTGCGCTGGCAGGGCGGCCCTGTACACGGGCGGCTGGGAACATTTTGAGGATCAAACGGTGAAGAAAGGCTTACATTTTCCTAGAATCCCACCATCAAGGTTACAGAGAGGTGAGCTTCGGCAGGGTTCACTGCCAAGTCTGCGTATATGTGTGCAAGAGTGTGTGTCCTACTTCTGTCTTTATGAACGTCCACCTGAGGAGAGGCTGTTTCCGCTGTCACGGTAAATTCCTGCGCAGCTCTCAGTGTCAGCGCCGGCAGCAGGCTGTCTTTGGGGTGGTCGTGCTCAAGAGGCCCCCTATTTGATAGCTGCTCAGGCCGCCCCCCGCCATGCCTGCCTAAAATAAAGAGCTTCTCTGTCTTTGTGCTCTGGAAACATCAGTGATATACTTTAGCCAAGCGGTTTGTGTTTCAGCTGCCAACACAGATGTTGATCATAACTCGTTATTGTGGACATATTTATGTGTGAAAAATTTACCCATTGTATTTTTGAAATCCTATAGTTTGTCTGCAGGGACTTTTTGGACTTTTGTTGGCTTTATTAGAGAGATAAGTAGAGAGACAGACAGGAAGTTAGGGAGAAGAATAAGGAGGAAGACCTGCAGCAAAGGACCATGAGCTGGAATCGAATCCAGGCCACTGCATCAGGGACTATAGGCCCTGATTATAGGTCGCCCACACAACCAATTGAGCTATCTGGGTGCCACTGTTTGCAGGTTTTAAACTAATTTATGAAGGAAAAAACTATCACAAAGCAATACGCTAAATATTATATATCATTTGAGTGCTTGAGGTGCAGATCCGCTGTAAAAAAGCACTTCATAAAAATTATAGTATCGTATTTAAGATGATTCAATCTTATTTCTTCTTGTCTAAGATGAATCTTATTGAGCATGTGTTGCAAATTACCTTCTGAACCCCCAAATCATCCCAGGAATCTAAAGGCATGTTTTTTTAAAGTCACTAAAATGACACCATTTATCAGAGACTGTAATAACAGAAAGAATTATTTGCTTCTCAACTTTTCAACAGTCTTCTGACGATTCATCTATGATGTGAAATTCCATTGGAAAAACCCAACTAAATCTGGACTTTAGTGATATTAAGCAAAATTTCTTTTTGTTTGTGTGTCATTGAAACATGTTGCAAATTTTGAATTGTTTGAAATAACCAGACACTGCAAAAGCCATTAGTGATTTGGCTTTGACCAACAGTTGTATGACAAAAATTCAGGGCTTCTCGACTAAACTCTGCTGAACTGCAGGCTGTGTACAAAGAGCAGACTGGAGACAAGCATAACAACAAATTAAAGAAGTAAGTAATGAAGCATCTATAGTATTTTTTTTTTTACAGTGTATGACTTTGAGACTGTGTCCTACTGCACGTAGCGCATTCTGAGTTCTGTCCACTTCTAGCCATGCTTGTGTTGAGTTGCAGGATTTTATATTCCAGAGAAAAATGAGCCCAAAATGAGACAGGAAAAGAAAAGATTAAGAAATTGCTGTGGGATTTGGTTTTCACTCAAAACGCCAAAATCTATTAAGAGAACAATGAGTAGGATTTAATGGGTGGTGTGTATTATTCATATTGAGCATTACATCCTAAATCTTATCAGTTGTAAAATAAATGAATTTGGTCATGTTTCAATAATTCATATTGTTATTAACTCTTCAACTGTGGCAGATTAAATGATGATAATCTAGTTCCTTTATGTTGAAAGACCAAAATTTAAGACTTCTGTTAGGTAATTTCAAACTCAGTAGAATCCCAGTGACATATTTTTAATCTACACATCTTGTAAAGTCATTTCTTTTGTTTTATACAAGTACTTTTCTCTACACATTATTTTACTCATTTCTACGGGGTATTTTTTTTTTTTTTTTTTACAGTGCGCCATCAAGGTGCCCTTGAACAAAACACTTAACCACCAGCTGTTCAGAGTTGCTCAGTGGCCAGTAAATGAGTACTGGTCATACTGGGCAGCTCCCAGGTGTTGCTGCACACAGAACTGTGGGAATGCGAACAACAGCGCCTCACTGACTTTCCATACATGAATACAAGATAAGCCTGGCTGTCACGTAATTTCAGCATAAGGTCCCACAAGTACAAGACGCCATTCAAAAGCGTTCGCTCCGGTTTAGACGCTTTGTGCCTCGCATTAGAGAGCGATACTGATCTCGGGCCAATTAGGATTGAAGAGCCAGATAATTGGTGGTCTCCTTTTGTCATTGCCTTCATTATCCTAATCATGTCTGCTGGAGGAACCACCGACTTGCATATGTGTGCAATAAGCGTTTTATTGTTTCTGTGAACTGGACTGTGGAGTGGGGGGAGAATGTGTGTGAGGAGGGGGAGGGAAGGGGGGGAGAATCGCTGTTATCTAATATGTGTTCAAGCTGATTTTTCCACCTGCAGACGTAACGCCGCGGGCAAGGCCAGCGAGGGAGGAGTCTACGTGAATTGTTTTCCCATCGCTGTTTCCTTTGTCTTTAACTCTTTCTCATTCATCCTCCCCCTCACCTCTACATCCCTCTACTCTCCTCACCCCCTGCCTTGTCTCTCTCCCTCTTTTTTCCTCAGTTTATCTCCCTCTTCTTTGTCCTATACATCAGTGCTTGCTCTAAAGCTATACATAGATGACATCATTCTGGCGGTTGCACTCATTACTGTAATCGCTTAACTGCTCGGGGGGGGGGGGTCCAGATGGATTTTCCTGCTGTAGTCTGCATAGGTGGTGCATCATCTCCTCTTTGTCTCTATTTTGCTTTCTGCTCAAACTCTTTTGTTGTGCAGCTCACCTCTCTTTCTCATCTCCATCTTTTTCTACAACCTCCACCCCACCTCCCCGACCTCCACCTTGGTCTCTTAATCCCTTAACACCTTCCCTCACGCCCGTCTTTCTCCTCTTCCTGTGTCTCAGAGCAGTGAGTGATGGAGCCCCGCTCTTCGCCACATAGTGCACTAATAACGATGACCCTGCGGTCTGATGTGCAGGATGTCTTCGGCTGCTACGACCCCTCTGGGAGGTGTCAGTACCACTCTGCGATGGGCTGCGTCTATATGCGCATATGGGCCCTCGTCTGTGTGTGTGTTCTGCCAGTAATGTAATGTAAATATCAATCACGGCAGAGGAGAAAATGGAAGATCAAAGCCGGGGCAGGATGTGGGACAGCTGAGTCTAAATGGGTCTGGCCTGCGATATTAGTCTGAAGTGTTTAGAGGAAACTCCTAAGAGATTCCTCAAATTTGAACCTAATAGATGCGGCTGATGAGAGTTCTCTATGTGTGAGTGACCATGTGCTTTGGGTATTTTCACAACCACAACACATGCATTCTGTGAAGTTTTCCTCTGATATAGGAGAAGGGAGGAAAGCAATTGAAAAGAAAAATGTGAGTTCAGCCCCTCAACCCTCAACGGGGCAATGAGAGATGATGGGTGGTGACAATGCACCCTTCAACGAAAAATGCGCTTCCTCTCCACCGGCCCTTCCCTTCTTGTCCCCAGGCCCCCTCACAGCTGTCTGTACCAACGGGGCCCTGGCTTGAGAACCTTTTTGGGGGCTCTCGGACCCCACCATGCCGCCTTTCCTGAGCTGTCACCCTCATCTTGAGCCCCTCCGCTGGGCCTCTGACCAGAAGCCGCGGGAAAGCATAGTGAAACTGTAGAAGTCTTTTCGTATGATGTGGCCTGTAGAACAGTCTTGATATGAACCGAATGTGACAACAGCAAATTACCGCCAACGAATGGCACAGAGGCCTGAGGGAAGCCATCTCACAGTGGACCGCACAATGACTAGTACAAAGCTACTGTCCTGCTGCATTAGCTGTGTCTAATTTTTATTTCGCTTGCTCCCTCCGTCTCTCGGTCTCCTTTTCCCTCGCTGTTGTCATTACTGCTGTCATACCAAATGAAGCTGGAGAACGTCAGTTAACTGGACGCATGTGGACAAACCGTCAGTTATTGATCTTGTGTGTGAATTCGTTTTCTATGTATGTGCGCTCCTCTTAACCAAACGCTGGATTAAGGTTTTGCTTTGCTCACACCACGCTGAGACAGTTGTTTGTCTGCTATTGATCACAGCCTGCTGAATCAATGCTTCTTGTCTTGCCGCCGCTGTAAAGACGAATGAGTAGTTTGAGCATTGCAGCAGAACTGACCAGGAGTAAGTCTGACCCCGTCTGCTCCTCCGCAACTTATTGATCCTGTGTTGCGTCTAGCGGATTATCATGCATGATGCCAGTTGCTTGTAATCTCACCAATTTGGCAGAGGTGCAAACTGGCCCAGGGTGGTCGCCGTGACAGTCTATGAGGGTTATGTAACCCGCGCTGATGGAGTTGTGATTGGAGACTGATAAAAGCATGTGATCTCTGCAGAGGAATTAACGCATGCCTCGCTTCACTCTTAATCCTGCTTCTACTCAACATAAAGCAAATTACTACTAACAATCTGCAGGCAGTGGTGGCAGCCCAGACTTCAAGTGCAAAAGGGACGATGCCATTGTTCTTGGGCTCTCTCCCTCCCTGACTCCCCCAACAAATTATAAGTACCCCACTGGGCCCAGAGAGGCCTGTCGTCCTCAATTCCACGACATTTTACACATCTAAACCGTCTTCTTCGATGGCCATGAAAAGAAAAATATTTCTCCTTTTTTGTTTTTACCCTTTTGTCCTCGCGGTCCTTGATTGTCTTTTAATTGATGGTTGCTTTGAGGTTCATATTCATCACTGGTTTTCCCATGCTCCTCATGGTCCGTGTGCTGATCAGATGGACAGGACTCCAGGAAAGTGCTGACGGAAACAAACATGAAGCCAACCAGACACATGTGTGAGAAGTGATGCGATTTGAAAGCCGAAAAGAAGTTAGAACTGCATATTTCGCATCAAAGGAATACATTTTTATTGAACTGTAGCAAAAGTACACAACGTCTCAGTCACTCCTCTCTGCAAATTGAAAGAGAAACATGGATATTAATGCATGCATGTGTGCCACTTTGTGTTTCCTGAAGGTCACCTCAGCATTCAGCATCTGAGCAGGTGTGTGTGCAGGAGGGGGTGTGGTGTAGAGCAAAGTGGAGTGAAATAGAAATGAAGAGTAAGCACAAACAAAGGAGACACGAGTGCAGGCGCTTCAGGGTCAGGACGAATAATTTCTCCGCGCATCAATTTCAAAATTGAGACTGCAATTGAGTTGATGGAGCCACAAATGTAATTTTTCATGAATGAAACACTGAATGTCCTCCCTTTAGAAATGTGAAGATCACTGCCAAACCAAGAGTGCATTTCTCGCATGTGTCTGAGAAAGAACACATTGTCACGGAGCACGAGCTTGTCCCCCCTGAACCCTTTGAGTGCAACTTGCAGCCTCCATCAGTGTTTTCCTTCAGAGTTGTGTAACACCACACTCAGAGTGTTGGCTCGCCCTTGACTGTCGCTCTCATCATCTCCATCACTCCTTTAAAAAATGAATATTGAGTGGGAAGCTGCAACGAGGAAGCGTGGTAATCTTGCCACTTCAGCATTGTCTTTAAAAAAAGATGCGAGCCACTCAGTCTGGGTCACCTTGTGTTTCCCTAAGTGTGGCTTTGCACGCAATAAGTGATCCCCCTTTGAACTGTGTGAGGAAACAATACAAATTTGAATGAATTTGCCTCGCAGTTGACTATTTGCATATCTATTTAACTAAGGATGCTCTCATCGTATTTCATCGATGAACATATCTGGGAGCTGCGTTCAACGAGATTAATTAAAGCCATTTATCTGCTAAAGGTCCCTGCTGTGCCTGAGGACATCACTATTTGTCTTTGTGACGATTACTGTCCGAGGCAGGAAGAAAGAAAGAGAAGAAAAAAAAGCTCATTGGAATGCCAATGTGTAAAGAAAGGAATCACCAGTTTTGCACACAAAAGAGCAGAGGAAAATCAAGCCTGTGCATAGACGTCGGTGGGATTTAAGGTGCAGACGCTGATGATTCTGTACATCATCGCTGTGCGCGCTATCCTCACTGAACCTCCTTGTTGTTCACATCGCTCCTCTCTCCCTCCCCTTCCCCTTCTTTTCTCTTGCATAATAGCTGCCGTAAGCTAGTAGCAGCAGCAGCAGCAGAAGTGAGCTCACAGCAGCTCACCCCGCCCACCCGTCCCCAACTGGGCTCAGCCGTTACTGAAAAGCTGCCAGTATTTCATCATCCTCTCAGTCTCCCCTCGATGACCCCCGCTGCAGCTATACCCCCAGTCGCCTCAGGGTGGCAGCGTAGCCATGCTTTTTTTAAAATTCCTTTTTTTTCCTCTTATTACCCTCTCAGCTCCAGACACATTGTCCTCGTTGACTCGGTGTGTGTGTGTCTAACGGCTGGCAGGAACACCAACCGCCTGCAGTCTGCAATGCTCTCTCTCCCTCTCTCTCTCTTTACAACAGTCTGGCACAGGCTAACACCAATACACACAAGGGAGGAAGAGGGAGAAAGAGAGAGAGTGAGAGTGAGGGAGGGGAGGACTGCGGAGGAAAAAAAGGACAAAGAAAAAGGGAGAGAGGGAAAATGTAATGCAGAGAGGAGGTGGAGGTAATGTATGGAATGATGAAGTAAGTGAGAAAGATGGAGAGAGACACAATAGGATGCTCTGGGACCTTCAGGGGTTTCAGGAGAGGATTTAAGGAAAAGGCATTGGGAAGAAAGACAAAGAAAGAGACAAATATAGAAAAACACAGACAAGTGGCTGACAGAGAGACAAATGAGGTGCGAACACAATAGGAAGGAAATAAGAGGAGAGGAAAGTGAAGATGGAGACAAAGATGACGCACTTAAGGAGCATGAAATTTAGTGTTTTGGTTGGCAAAATTCGTATGCGATGCAGAGCACATCGTTCTGACAGCACTAATAAACACCCAGGTGGTGTGTGTGTGTGTGTGTGTGTGTGTGTGTGTGTGTGTGTGTGTGTGTGTGTGTGTGTGTGTGTGTGTGTGTGTGTGTGTGTGTGTGTGTGTGTGTGTGTGTGTGTGTGTGTGTGTGTGTGTGTGTGTGTGTGTGTGTGTGTGTGTGTGTGTGTGTGTGTGTGTGTGTGTGTGTGTGTGTGTGTGTGTGTGTCGCACCACAGAAACAACCTTCACGCGGAGGTGTGTGCATTAGCGTTGTGCGTCTGGAGAGGATGCTGTAATGGACGTAAAGAGGGCATAAGTGGACGTGTGAGGAGGAAGGAGAGGGGCTCTTAACTCAGCACCTGTCGCGTGCTGGCCCCGAAGGGGAGTGTGTGCGTCGGGGGGGGGGGGGGGGGAGTACGGGGGGAGGAAAAAGTGCTGGAATGCAGCCCAATCCCTGGAGGTTACCCCCCCCTCCGCACAGTGTCGCCCAGCATCCCCAGAATGATTCCTCATCTCTCTTATGTAACCCCCATGATCCCCTGCACTTATTACACACACATGCGCAAAGAGAAAATGCCTGCACAAAGGTGTCAGAGTTGGTATACAGTACACAGGATGGAAGACGTTGGCTGATGTCCATCGGCGGATTATATCACTTCCCCGTTGCTTTCTACTTCAATACAGGGAAATCTAGTGGAGCCCCGACTGTGCCAGCGCTTCCCCTTCCTCTCGCTTGGCACCTCTGCCCCGCCAGCTGCACATCAACTGGGGATTCAGGCTGGTTAGCAATTTACACAATCTTAATCCAACGGCAAATCCCATCTGCAACAATACAATATCTTTATGTCCCATGGAGGACACGCGGTCTTTTTCAATGAGCGGACTTTTTCACTGTAGGTCAGTGAACGGCACCGCTGGGCTTCTTTTTTGCGGCTCAAGCACACCTCCAGGACTGGCAATAAGGAGAGTGTCATTTTATTTCTCATGCTAGTTTGAACTTGCTGTTGTTCATATATCATTTTTATGTCCTGGAAGTGGGTGGTAATTTCCTGGAGCTGTACTGGCCATAAAACCATTTGATCCCAAAAATGATACGTATCGTTTTTCAGACATCGGGCCCTGTTAAAGGCTCAAGGATCCCCCAATAAAAATCGTTAGAGTGAGCTGTCTGGACACTTTCACTACGCCGTGACCTCCCATCGTGAGCTCTGACCCGCGGAGTGTACGCACAATGGGAAGCAATGAAACACCAGGGATATGGTAAGGTAGTGGAACTCCCCAAGGTCAGCGTCTTTAAGGGCCAGAGAGAGGGGAAAAAGAAACTATGAAGGCAAAAAGATGAGAGGTGGTTAAAGAAATAATGTAAAGAAGGTTTTTTTTTCTCACGTATCGACACATGACCACACACACACACACACACACACACACACACACACACACACACACACACACACACACACACACACACACACACACACACACACACACACACACACACACACACACACACACACACACACACACTAGCCTAGTTTCCCATTGTTTAGGCCAAAGCGGCAGGGTTGAGATCCCCAAAGTAATTATGAAATTTAATTACAATTCCTTGGGGAGCGGTATGGAAATGAGCTCCCACAGCACAGCGACGGAGTGAAGAATCTTGCCGAGACACTGCTGGAAACACCCGGCGACGTCACAACAGCTGAGGCATTACACGACAGAGCCGACAACGAGCATGCGATGACAGCACCCTGCTACCTGTGACAACGTCTCTCACACTTTGTCACGGTGTGAACTTTACACACCAGCCGCCATGTCTGCAGTGGTATTTGATACGATGAGGTGCAGACTGAAAAATAGAAAAAAAAAAGTATTGATTACAGCTATTGACAGGTATTCTTACGATGTGAAATCCGCTGGGGTCGGAAATAGAAAACACCCCGGCTGAAGTGCGGTCAACAGGCCATTAATCCTGCCTGGCAAATACACAGATGTGCAGCGAACAACAAAATCCAATCACGTCTCTGAGCCATGGAATGCGGTCAGATGCCATAACAATATACGACATCAAAGCCTGTACGGTTGTAAGCTGTGAGGGGTTGAATAACCCCTCAGATTAGTGCTGTAAGTCATGGCAGCCACCTCTGTTCAGGGACCCAGACGTCATAAATGTCCCCAGACACCGAGTGCCAGTGTTGGGGTTTGGCCTCGTTGACCTCTTGGATGGACGTCTCTGGGTGGTTCGATTTGTAGTTATCCGGCTCCCGAGGTTAGTCTTTGTTTGTGTCACGTCATGTATTTAAAGAGCACCGGCACTTTGTTTTTAGATGATGATTCCTGACTCCCAAGAACAGGGAGGATCTGTGTGAATGGAGGCAGCTGTTCAGGGCCATGGTTGGGTGTTGGGTGGTGGGGGAGTAGGAGGGCTGGACCCGGAGGTCGTCTTTATCTACAAGTCCCCATGACCTTAAACAGCAGAGATGTCCTTGAGTACCACTAATCTGCGACAATGGAAGTAAGTCATTAAGTGCTTAGCATTTTTATCCTGCATGATTATTGATTTATGTAAATATTGGCCCCGTTGAGGAGCCCTAATGACTCCAACATACCTAGAACTAATCTCGTGTAATTACAGGGTCCTTGAGTTGTGTCTTTGTGTTGTTACAGTGTTTCTCCGCTTTGAATTATGATATAAATCACGAAATTAAAAGGCACTTAAGGAGTGGAAATCTATGCCAACACTGAGAAGAGAAATGATTCCGAACCCTCTTTTTCTTTGACTTTATGTGTACACCATTAGTCGTGGAATCAAGTTGCTTCTCTCTTCTGACATTTATGCATTTATTTACTTTTTTAAATTTGTAGTAATTAGAAAATATCTCACTTTCTTGTAATAATCTCATGTCTGGATCTCCATCAGATTGCCTTCTTTGACACCTCCAAGTTAAGGACAAACAGCACAAACATAAAAGTGAAACTTTTAGTTGTTTCAGGTGTTTACACTGATCCATCCAGCTCCTGCTGCTTCCACAAAGGCGGTTTCTGTCATCTCGACAGCTAATCTCTCTGAACCCGTCTCGTTCGACCCAGACAGGACGTCTGCACTCCACTTCTGCTAACAACAGGTGTATGTCTTTACCGAGGACCACCCTATGGAGAAAAATATACTAATAGAAAATACATACAGGCGCTCACAGACACACAAAGGAAGACTCAGAATGTGGTGCCAAAGCCAAAAAAAGTAGTTGGTGAATGAAACAGGTTTAGATGAAAGAGGTTCTTTTGACATCTCCGGGCTGCTGAGCCTCTGCTGGCAGCTACAGACGGAGGTTTGTGCCAACAGGGCAGATGCTGAGGCCCGGCCACCTGATATGGAAGGAAAAACCTGAAAAGCAAGAGAAGAGGAAGAGAAAGGGATAAAGAGGGGAGAAGACAATGGAGGACGGGGGTGACAAAAACCCATAGTGTTCAGACAAGAAAAACATGCCGAAAAGGAGTGTTTGGTGGCATTTTATCCTGGTGCAGGCATTTTTCTTCTCTCCCTCCTTCTCTGTCACCCCTACACACACACACACACACACACACACACAATACACACACACACACACACACACACACACACACACACACACACATTTCCTCACATTAGCATAATCCTGCCCATGAGCATGAGAGTCATGGTTGTGCTCCCAGGAAGGCGGTGACTTATGTTGTGTGCTTCTAATCATATTACAGTCAGCCATAAGCTGATGTTCTTGGCATGGACCCTGCTGATACGGATGTTAGACTCAGCTCCAAGCACTGGACTGCCTGCACTCTGCACTGGAATGATGCTTGGAGGAACGCTATAGATTCATGGTGCTTTTTTTTTTAAAGTGGTAGAACTGCTAGACCGTGACGTTTTATTGATCTGTTTTAGTTATAGGTGTTAAAACAATACATTAGATTGTTCCTTTGCTGTGGTTCCACCCCATTTACGGAAACTAAAAAGGAAACCTGGAATCAACATGTACAACATTGATTCAAGTGCCCACATTTGTTACTAACACTGGGGAAAAGTAATTGCTCTACATACTATACATAGGTTACTACTTGCGTTTTAATTAGCGTCCATTTTATCTCCTGTCTGCGCCCTGTAAGCACTGACTGTAGTTCAGCTGAAAACTGTCTGAATTTCTGACATCTGAGTGTTGGTCTCAGCTGAGTCACTCGTGGCTTTTCAGTTACACAAAGGAGGACAGATTTTTTGGCTTTTCCCAGAATCTAGTCAGAGCAAACAATTTGTTTTTGGTGAGTTTTTTAATGAGACATTTAAAGTTATTTTGTGTGTCATGGATGAGCAATTTAAGGACAATTGAAAAGTAGACAATTTATAGCTTCTAAAAAATGGTGTATTTTGAGATAGGACACTTTTAAAACTGCTAACAAGTTTAGACTGTTAAACAGCTGGTCAATATATAATTACGGGACTTTTTGTAACATAGTTGACAGGTATCATAGCTGACATTTTTGCCGTTTTCAGGTCTAAAATCAACATGGTCGCCTATAACCAAAAACCACATGGCATTTTTACAAAAAGATTCTTCTAAATATTACATATACGATTGACTAAAATTGAAGTTTAAAGTTATTTCTAAAGATATTGTTGTAAACGTGTTGACATGTGATAAATCCACACTTGACTCACACACTACTTTATATTAAATAACTCAGAAAGCCTTGGAGTCTTACCAGTCTTTTCTTCAGGAGGAAATGACATCATGTGGAGCAGGTCATGTGATCTGGAATTAACACACTTCATTGAGAGGTGTTTTTGTAATGAGGAACTTAGTTGAAAGTGATTTCACACAGATACAATTTATTTTCCATATAAAATTTGATATATTGCCAAAAAATAAATATCTGTCATGATTATTTCAACTCAATAAAAAGAACACAATCAAAACAATTCTTGAATAAGCTAATTTTCTTATTGTTTAGGTGGTTGTTATTATGTTTGGAGGTTATTTAGTTGACATTTCAGTGATATCGAGAGTCATTTTAATTAATAAGTGATTGCTTCCCTAATAAATAATTCTGGAATTTGTAAAGACATGATCATACGGAACATAAAAAGCATTATTGTTTTTTTACTTTTAATAAAAATGTGTAAGCTATATCCCATTATTGAAGTCCCTCAATTATATATTGAACCTGTTAGTGTTGATGACCTACACTTGATATATGTTTAAATGCAGTCATGTAGTAAAGCACTAAGAACATTGTGTCCTCTGATCGGACTGAA
Source organism: Acanthochromis polyacanthus (assembly GCF_021347895.1). Lineage (NCBI taxonomy): Eukaryota > Metazoa > Chordata > Actinopteri > Pomacentridae > Acanthochromis > Acanthochromis polyacanthus. The sequence goes on from NC_067128.1 coordinate 8,155,794, forward strand.
CATTTTTATGTCTTCTTTATAGCACTGATTGAAACACCTCTGTCACAAGGCCAGCACAACCACTCAGACAATTTGTTGTTGCTGCATTTTGTCTAATTTTTATGGTTATTTGAGGTCGAGTGGAACACAAAATGACAAAAAACACTTTCGGCTTCTCGCTTGAATTCCTGAGCTTGTATCCTGTTACTATTTGTTTTTTACTGCACTAATCCCTTGTCCATTGTAAAGGTTATATAATCTAGTTTGTGTTGCCAGAAAAGTTGAGTCCAGCTGAGAAAATTCAGGAAAGTGGAACAGGGTCGTCACCTGATTGTACCTGTCAGTGATTCTTTTAGCGAAGCAGTAGTGCTCCTCTGTGTCTTGACTCTATGTTTGGCAAATAAACTCTTCCCTGGATAAACATTTGTGAAAGAAAAAATGATTAACACATGTTCATCCTACATGATAACTGTGATAGGTTTATTAGACGAGTGATGCGGAGATTATAGAGCGGCTGAAATTAAGAACAGATAAATAAACTACAAACAAATCTTTTAATCACATTTGAAGAGCAGAGGAGAGCCGGTCTGTGTTGACTTAGCAGCACATAGAGATCCCCTTGTTTGCTGCTGCCTAAGTGAAGTGGAACACACTGGTTAAACTCTATCAGATGGCCCGAGTGTTTTATAATGTTCAGCATAAGGCTCTCATCTGTTTTCTACCCCACACAGTCGCACGGGTAAAGTGTGCGTGTGCGCTCTTGAGTATAGTATCGATATTATCGTCCAAACCTACACGTCCTCTTTGATGGTCTGTGCACGTCCTGTGAGTGATCCTCTGAGGGTGGAACCGAGGATGAGGCTTTCTGGAAGTCACAAAGACTCGCAGAGCGGTTGTGGCGTTTGCTGCCCGGGAGCTCGGACTGATTCACTGCTCCATCACTGCACACAAGACATCAATCATCATCATCGGCGCTCGACAAAGGGAGGAATTTTTGCGCGCAGGAAGTCAGCTGTATTGCAAACGGATGCAGCGTTTGTCAAGACCGCACATGCACTCACCATGTGTTCCCGGCTACCGGTGCCGGTTTGGACCAACACACACACACACAATTTCAAACCCCACATCTCGTCCTCCGTGACATCACATCGCCATATGAGCTTGAGTGACAGGCGGTCTGTTTGTTTTCCTCTTCAAGACGGAGTCCATTTCCTGTGCTCCCTTTGTTTTAGACCTTAGATTTAAAAAAAGAAGAAAAAAAGATCTCCCTTTTAAACGCTGTGTTTACATTGTGTGAGCGCTTTGAGGGAAAGCACAAAGCCGCCACACAGTGGGTGGATTATAAACTTGGACTGAGTTTCAAACAGACTGAACTTATAAACACAGAATTCCCCCACACTCAAACTCGCGGGTCCCAGCCTGCTAGCATATTACCGCGGATCAAACACAGACGAGGTCTATCTTTGCACTTTGATGCAGCTTGTGCGTGTGCGTGCGCTCTGCTCTTGCACTGGCCTTGCACCTACTTGTGTTTTCCACTTCCACCAGCGTCATTTATGTGTTTTTACCTGGTGTTATCCGTCCTATTTCGTGTATTGGCACCACTGATGGCATCCTCTGCGTCACCTCGTGATCTCTGGTTGCCACGCTGTACGGAGGCACGCGAAAGGGGACGACCTGGAATCTTGATGTCCTATAGAAGGACTGCAAGTGCCTGAATACCCATTATGTGCCAGCTGTTCAGAATGTGGAGTAATTGCACTGTTGGCAAGGCTCCATGAGGGCCCCTGAGCTGCTGTGGCTTCCCCCCACCCACCCACCCCTGGCGCCCTGCCAAGCCCTCCCGCATACTGCCTCCCTGACCCGTCCTACCACCAACCCCATGGCACCCCACCCCTAAGCCTCACTCCCCGACCCACATCATCCCCCAGAAAAAAAAAGCTCTTCCACCCATTACAACCAGCCCCTCTGTTCCACATTCCTAGGAGGGGGACACTGGTTAAATCTAATCCCATAATAAGACACTCAGCTGTCCAGGAAAAGAAAGAGAACTTTCCTCTGGTAAATTCTAGACTTCCTTTTTTCTTTCTCCCCTCCCCCTCCCTGTCTTCTTTTCACCCCAAGTGGAGGCAAGATGACACTTTGGGCCCCCTTGGCCAGTTGCCTTTGTCTTTCTTCGAGCTTGATTTATCCTTTCTTCCTCTCTCTCTCATTCCCTCTGTTTTTTCTCTCCTCTTTTTCTTTTCTTTTTTTGTCAGGGGGGTGTAAGATTGCCTTTGTGTTGAGTCGAGAGGCCCCGAACAGACACACGGGAGGGCCATATTTTCGCTGAAGGGCCACATGGCTCTGTTGTGAAAGACTGAACATACACACACACATACACACACACTCATTTTTATGTTCGCGGTGCACAGATGCAAGTAATTTATACATTACATTGCCAAGTCCTTTAACATTCTTGTGACATGGCTGCAATTCACTTGGCAAATAACATAGTTGGGACATTATTATTTTGAGTTAAAAGGTGAAATGTAAGTCTCCCAGGAATTTGTACCTTTTACCTAAATTAAAGTAGCCCGTTTTACATCCCCACTAGATGGAAGAGAAATGAATATTGTGAAAATGGGTCTTCTTACACACAGTATATTACAGCACAGCCCCATTTATGCTTCAAAGTGAATTCATTGAGGGGAAAAACTGCAGCGTTCATGGTTTCGTGTTTGTCATTTTGTCTATTTGTGTTACTCAGCAATAACCTGATTAGGTGATCAATGTGGAATTGACATTGCTCAAGGACAGAGAGAGCCTTCCTCTGCAGCTGAATAGACAATGATTTATCATTTATGATTGTTCCCTGAATGCTATAATAATCAGATTTGGGTAATAGTTTGGTAAAAGCTGCACACATTATTGCTTTAGCATTGACTGTTGCGACATGCACATCTGTAAAAGTCATTTTGCAGGAAGTGAGATGTGAAATGAGGCAAGCGCATCATGCTACAACCTCTTATGTTGCTTAAAATAAAACTTGCACAAATCCCATTTTCCACCACTTGAATATTTTTTGTTTTACTTTATTTAAAGGACACATATACACAACAAAAAAAACATTGAGCAGAACAGAAACACTGAAAAGGAAGATTCGGTTGCAAAGAGAAAATTTTGGCAGTGTCTCCAATTGTTGCCACTATAGAAGACACCACAATTTGTTCAGTCATTTAAATCAGCATTACAGAGTCACCACAAGTTAGTGCTGCTGTTGAATATTTTTTTTGATTAATCAATTTGTTGTTTGTTGTATTAAATGTCAGAAAATGGTGATCCGTGTTTCCCAAAGCCCAAGATATCTTGTTTCGTCCACAATTCAAAGATATTCCGTTTACTGTCACAAAAAGGGACAGAAACCGGAAAATATTTGCATTTATAATGCTGGAATCAGAGAGTTTAGCCTTTTTTTAATTCATTACTCAAGCTGATTAATTGGTTAGTCAAATAGTTGCAGGTTAAGTTAGTAGTTCGTGACTTTTTGCACTCCTCTGTTTTTTGTTCCTAAGAGCCCTGTAGCCCAGTAAATTTCTTCTTTGTGAGATCAATAAAGTCTATCTTATCTTATCTTAGTTGTCAACTAATCTATTAATCATTGCAGTGCCACCACAAATAGAGCTATTGAAGTCATCTGGTGAAAGTTTTTTTTTTGTTTGTTTTCACATCACAAGTTGCACACTCTAATATTTAGTTGGACCACCTTTAGCTTTGAGAACAACACGTGTTCACCGTGGCATTGTTTCGATTAACTTCTGTAATGTCACAGCATTTATTTCTGTCCAGAGTTGCATTAATTTTCTGCCAAGATCTTGTATTGATGATAAGAGAGTCGGACCGCTGTGCAAAGTTTTCTTCAGCACATCACAAAGATTCTCAATGGGGCTGAGGTCTAGACTCTGTGGAGGACAATCCATCTCATGCTCCCTGATCCACTCATTCACAACGTGAACCCCATGAATCCTGGCATCGTCATATTAGTTGGAACATGTCCATACCATCAGGGAAGAAAAACTCCACTTATGGAAAGACCTGGTCATTCAGTATCTTCAGGTAGTCAGCTGACCTCATTCTTTGGGAACATAATGTTGCTGAATCTGACCAACCTCAGATCATAACCCTAACACCCACAGGCTGGTAGACACTAGACATGATGAGTTTCATCACTTCATCTGCCTCTCTTCTTACCCTGATTCCCCCATCACTTTGGAACAGGGTCAATCTGGACTCATCAGACCACATGTCTGACCACATTTGTTCCTGAAGATGATGGGTCATCACTGTCCTTCCAGGTTTTAATAATGCTTTGGACGGTTCTTAATCTGATTTTAGTAGTTTCAGAAATCTCCTTAGTTGTTTTCTTTGCTTGATGCAGGCCAATAATTTGACCCTTCTGAAATAGATTAACATACTTTAAAAGACCACAGGACATGTCTTCCAACATGGTTGTTTAAGAAATGAAAAGCTCCTCACTGCATCAGCTAGGGTTAAAGAAGCTGCTGCCAGCTTAAACATATTAATCGCTGAAGTAATTGTCCAATGAAAGGCTCTTACCTATTTGCTTAGTTAAATCCACGTGGTGAGGAAGTGTATATTAGAGAAAAACACAATATTGCGAGGCCATTTTTTTCCAGTATTATGTAACTGTATTTTTTGTCACAATGATCCATATTTGCACAGTTTTTGTGTGATTATTGTCCAGAGGAATATTCAGTTTCTACTTTTGGGTCTGTACCACTAACTATAGAAGCACCGAAAGCTGGCTGACGGTCTGATCGGATCTCTCTTCCTGTTTACTCACATTTTAATCACATAATTGCACATTTAAATGAGAATTTTAGAAAAGAGTTTGCTATTTGAGAACTTGTTTTGATGGAAAAATGTTCTACTCCTGGATAAACATTCATCCTATAGTGACTCCTTAATTTAATCAGATTATCGCTGTTGTACGTATATCAACACACCACTTTCTGTCTGATGCACTCTGTTACATTTCTGGTTCATGCGTAAATTCAAAACTCTGAATGGCATCAGAATGTGTTTACATGTCTTGTAACAACCATCTGAATGTATTAATCAGCTTATGCTTACATCAATTATTAGTTAATGTGATTACAAAGATAAGGGTGTTCATGTAAACATTTTCCATGGTGACAGTATTATCTTAATCCTGTTCTAATAAAATTATTTCTGCGTTCAGTCTAAATGGTGCATGTTGTTTGGAGGAGGAGGGCTGATGCTTGAGATACAGTTCAGCTCCTCTTCAGAGACTACCTGAAGAATGGCTTACTTGTGCACAGAGGTGTCCCTGTGTTTGTAGTTATCAGGTCAGTGTGTGAAGATTGATAGAATTTGGGCTAAAGTGTGCGGAAATGTGTGTTTCCATGCTCACAGCTGAAGAAGAGGTGTGCGTCCAGGGCTGAGTGTGTCCGTGTGGAAATCGCTACGCTGGGTTATCAGCCTTTGGAGCCTGGGAAACTGGAACAGGCCGAGATAGAAATAAGACCGATAAAGACAAAGGGGTACAGAAAGGGAGAGAAATATGGAGTAAGAGGGGAACTGTGAGCCTCGAACTCGGGTATTATTGTGTCGTCTTTCCACTTTTAGACTTCAGTAATGCTTTTGGATTGCAAAAAACATGCAATACACATTTTAATGTTCCAAAGTTTGCCCCTGCATCTCATTCTTACACTGAGCTGCGTGTTTGTCTCAGTCTCTGCTGTTGTATTTACACCGGCTGTTTATTCTGGAGTAAGGGAAGAATGACTTAAGGCGGGAGGGGAAAGGAGGGGGGAGGAGGAGAGTAGCGTTGCTTGTGGTCATTGTGAGGGAAAAACCAAAACAACAGATGGACTGTGTAACCCAGATTTCTGTCGCTCTAATCCTGTCCTCACTGCAAGAATGTCCACATTGCATGCTGGACCCGACGCGCCAAATGACCATTCGGATTTGAAACTGGCTGAGCTGGGGATAACAAAGTAGCTAAAAGAGTGTTGTGTCTCACTCCGCGGCACGCTCGGCTCACGTCTGGGATGATTACGACAAGAAAACAGTCGAGGTCGATTTGTGGATTACTCCGATCATGGTTTAGGTGCCTTGTTGGTTTGAGAAGTTATTGAAAAATACCTGACTATGTGGTGTGTTGTTGGGAAGATCAGCAGATCTCTTGCAGTTTGCCAGTGGCGATAAATTGCATAACTTGGAGTGGGGGTCGCTGTAGTGGAAGAGGGATCAGTCAGCTGTCAGAGGCCTTGGAAAGGGGATGGGGGCTGTGCCTGTCAGCTGAATAAGTCGACGGAGGGGGTGTCGCGTCAGTCAGCTGATGGGGTTAGGAATGGGCTGGGCGTTGGTTGTTGGTGTCTTAGCTGAAGCAGTCGGCTGTTGTAACATCGTTAGTCAACCTTATAAAACCAGGTCATCTGTAGGATTACTAAAGCAAGCCTTTTTACTCACCCCCACCTCCATCTTCAGGCTACCTACGCCTTCACCCAACTGCCACAACTTTCCTTATTCTACTTTTACAGCATCTTACACCCTCCTCAGCTCTAAACATCTGGTCCAGTTTTGAAGGTTGCTGTCACCTTTAACTCAGCATTCTGCAGCCCCTTGTCTCTGATGCTCTGCTCTCCCAATATGCTTGATTTCATTACTTGTCCTTTAATCCCCCCCCCCCCCCCCCCACACACACACACACACACACACACTCACACTTACTTCACATATCCCATTTTTATGCCCCTCCTTCCTCCTTCCATCACCGCCTCAGTTAGGCAGTTCTCGCCTTGTCCAAGGTCAAACAGACTATGTCAGGGCTTTCTAGGTCAGGTCAGAGGTCGGGCTGTGTGTGAGGGATTGTGCTGTAAATTAGTTGATTGGGAATCCCTAATTACATGCCTCTAATCTGTTTCAGAGTGTCAGTCTCTAGCTTAGCAGTCGCACCAGCTGCCTTGAACACAGGAGACAGTTATCATTGTGAAGTGTTACAAGTTCAGGGTGATCTTAAAATGTAAAAAAAAAATGGTCACAAGCAAAGAAACAGTGATGCATTTTTGTGCATAAGTTGCATTCTGGATGAAAAACTCTAAAGAAACTCATTTCGAGATGGGTTTGTTTTGTGTCACCGAATGAGACCTGAGGTTGTTTTGTTTGTCTTTAATTGTGTTATGGTAAACATGTAATTAACTCTCCCCAGACACAGACTAGGATCAGCATGTATTGCTGCCCTAACATTGTTGACTCTGATTCGATGGCTTAATGATATTATTGGTGTTAGCTTACAATTAGCAGTGTGAATTTGCCCTCTGTATTGAGTTTTTCTCCACCAGACAGCTTCACAGCAGCCTAGTATTTATCCTGGTCGACGGTCAATGATGGCTGGTCAGCGCTTCTGCTGATTCTACCTGGAATCAATACAATCCCACAGCTGACGCTGCAGAACAACAGCCAGACGAGGATCAATGCGCCTGTAATGGGATCAGAACCAGCCGTTGCTACAAAGACTTCAAGGTTACGGCTCTCACACTTGGGTGTGATCCAGCCAAATTGGCAGATATTATCAATAACGGGGAGTTTTTTAAGAGACGCAGTACGTCAGGATTTGATTCTTGGAACATATTTTGACAAGTGTACTCATTCATCATCCACAAAGACGACACACCTGACTGCTCAGACAATCACTGTTGCTGCTCTCAGAGGACAATGTTAATAAGAGAAGGCAGCAGAAGGAACTGAAGCTCAACGGAAACCTGTTGATGCATCATAACCTTAATTCCCGCTGTCAGCTAATGACACGTTAAACACAGAGCTTTACTGGGAGTAGGTGTTGATGCCTGATTGAAAAATCAAAATGAAAGAGAAACCTAGACCAGTGTCACGTTCTAGATGAGAGGACAGACCCAGCGGTAGGTTCATTCCCTTGGAATTGACCCGTGACAGAGGTCATGGAACAGAAGAGGCTAGCTGAATCAGCAGGGGTTGTGACCAGTAGGGTGTGAGGTCAAAAGTCAAGGCCTCGTCCAGTGGACCTCTGATTTCCAGACAGCCATAAACTGTCCTTCATTAGCAGAATCTCAATGGGGACTGATTATGGCAATGACCGTTAAACACGAGACGTGACAGGAGGGGAGTGTCGCTGTCACTTTTACATATTTTCTCAGATGTTGAAGGAATTTGCTATTTTGGTGACAAAGTTATTTATCAGACGAGTTATTAAGCACAAATGCCAAACATTCTGTGGTTCCACTTTCACATACCTTGTTTTGCAGCTTTTCTATTTTATAGTATTGTAAATAGAATGTCTTGCTGGTTACCAAAACATTTGAAATTGCCATTTTCAGACATTTTGTAGACATTTACAAAAAAAATGAAGAATACTTTGCTAACTGAAAAAAATGACAATAATAATTCATGGGAAAAATATTTAGTCTGACCGTTAAAATGAACACATTTTTAAAAATTTGTAGGTATTTCTAACAATTTCTAATACTACTGCAAGTCATTATTTGTAGACGCTGCATGCAAAATTGGACATCAGTCTTTAAAATGTACAGTGACAACTTAAACAAAAACAAATACATAAAATGTAAAGGTGTTTGGTCATCACTTGCTGCCAAAACGGCTTCAAAGCTTCTGAGCAGAAGCCGACTCAAAATCTCATTTCAATTCAATGTCCTCTCATGTTCTATAGACGGACGTGTTGTTATCCTGGAAGAGCCCACTGTCATCAGCATAGAAATGTTTCATCGTAGACTAATTTGATCCAGGAGAACAACTTTACTTTTATATTCAGTGACTCTTTCCTTTATAGGGTCTAGTAGTTCCAAATTTTGCCAACAAAATGCCCCCCATTGCAGAGCCAGCGGAGCCCCTTCCTGTAGGGATCCAGCATTCAGACCTGTACTGCTTTTTTGGTGCATGTCACACATGTGCTGTCCACTTTTAGAATATATGGTGAATGATGGTTCTTCTGACCACATAACTTGTTTCTTCATTTCTCTACGCAAGTGTTCAGTTTTTGCAACACTGAACTCCCAAATGTGAATTTGTCTTTTTACTTAAAGACTAATGCACTGCCCCCAAATACTTTGATCACTGAAATTCACATCCACCTGGGCAAGAGCACCATGATACGACTTAGACTTAGATGACTTTAATAATCCCAGGAGGAAAATGAAGTTGTTACAACAGCATGAATATTCAATAAAGGGGCAAATAATAAGACAATAGAAGGAAAGTGAAGGTAAAATTATATAAATATAAAATATAGAAAAAGAATCTACAGAATATACAGAAGTGATACAGAAATGTGAAAATGACATAAGAAGGTGCAGAGGAGATTACATGTAAATGACATTTAGAATGTAAAGTGTCCAGTATGTAAAGTAGCTTCATCTGCAGGTAAAGTGATACAGTCCTGTTGTGATCTGCCGTATGTGGACGCATTGAGAAGTCTTAAAGCAGTGGGGAGGAATAACCTCATGCACCGTTCCTTGGAGCAGCGGGACTGTATTAGTCTGTTGCTGAAGCTGGTCCTAAGATTGTCCTCAGTTTTATGGAGGGGGTGGGAGGTGTTGTTCATGGTGGCCAGCAGTTTGGTCAGCATCCTCGACTCCACCACCTCCTCCAGGTGACCAACTGTCAGCCAACAGCAGACTGGGCTTTCCTGATCAGTTTTTTCAGTCTGTTGGCATCCTTTGATACCAGCACTGAGCATCACTGTCACCAAATGTACACCACTTACCGCAATTTCAAGCCCTGTGTTTTCTGTAGATCTAAGCCAGTTTGATCACTGTTCCTGCTGAAACACGACCCAGTTCAGTAAACTTTGTGACTGAAGCTCCTGCCATCAGTGCCCCAACAATGTACACCCCCTGTCAAAAGTTTTAGGACATTGTCTCATTCAAATAAAATAGAACCTGTCCTACAACTTTTGACAGGGGGTGTATTTCATCACATGGATGTGATCAGGGCAGGACTCTGATCATACATGTAAAGTTTCAGGCAGATTGGAGCATGTTCAGGGCATTTACACAGCATTTGAAATTTCATGGCGAAGGATCAAAATTCCAGAGACCGCTACGGACATGCCCTTTGACTTTGGAAAAAGATTTTAATAACTTTGGATCATTAAGGCCTCCTGTATGTACTGGAGGTGTTAATTTGAGGTGAATTGGAGTTTCCCCCAAGGAGGAGTTCGCTCTAGAAAAAAATGAAAAATGGGCAAAATCTGACATTCAAAGCAAAATAGCTCACTTCTTGTTGGGTTTGGAATGTGGCTGTCACTGACGTTTTTGTTCAGCCTGATGTGCTGCATATGTGTACCAAATTTGGTAGATACACCCCCTGTCAAAGGTTGTAGGACAGGTTCTACTTTATTTGAATGAGAAAGTGTCCTAAAACTTTTGACAGGGTGTGTACATACTTTCAAAGTCACTTTATCTATTTCCACCTTGATACAAAGTCAGAATCAGCTGAGTCTGTTCAGCATTTTGCCACAGAGCGTGATTGGATGTTATAGTATGACTAAACTGCATCATGTGGAAGATTTGTTGTTTTTCTCTACACATTTGTCACTAACAGACAGGCAGAACTTTTGGCTGCTGTTTCCACTGTTTTCAGATATGTCGAGACTAAATTATTAATCCTTTAATTAATCACCAAATTAATTATTAACGAAGGCCTCCAAGAGCTGCTGTCCTGTTTGATTGTGCCATGATTTTTTTTAGTGATTAAACATTTATGCAAGTAAACCACACTTTGATGCTGTCATCCTCATGTCAGCAACAACTTGGCGTGTTTGTTCTCTCTTTATTACTGTTTGCTGCTGTGTAAAACACTCTGTAATGGACAAAATGTTGTTAAAAGTGCTTTAAAAATTAATGACTTGACTTCATCTGATAAAAATCTGTGAATAATGAAGGAGAGTGCAGACAATGTTCACTTAGAAATGTGCTCTGCGTCAAACAAATTAAGGAGTTTTTCTCCAATCAGCAAGCAGTGAAAAGGGACTTGTGTGTTGGAAACTGGTGATACGGAATACCAGCATGGAGACACTGCTTTGTCTTTAGCAGTCTTTCTTCTCAGTTCTGTTTTAACATGCCTCAAACAGAGCTAGTGAAATTTTACCCCAAAAAAATTGACGGTGAAAGGAGCTTTTGCCTCCTGGCGTCACTGCTTGGCTTTTTCTCAAGTGTTAGACACTAATTCGGCCCTGACAGTCAATCAGAGGCACAACAAGTCAGGGGATAAAACAGACAAGAGTAAGTCAGACCCATGAGTGATGAAATGTGAAGAGAGGCTGAACAAGAAACCAGGCAGCAGAGGCGGGAGAGGAAAAGAGAACAGGCAGTGACGAGGGGGGGAAACAGACGGCCCTGTGGATGGGAGCGTGGGCGTTTTTTATTGGTGGCATGAGAGGAGAAATCAATAAAAGAGGTGAAAAAAGCCTCCCGGTTTTAAGAGGCCTATCACCGCCGCAATTAAAGGGGCCTTCAAAGAGTCGCTCTAATCAGCGGTTAAATAAAGATAGGACCAGGCGGCGCTTTGGATGGCTCTGCTTCTGTAATCTAACACCTACTGCTCTGCACTAGTTGACCCTTGAACTCAATGTGTGTGTCTCTGTGCATACACATTCTTGTCTGTTTATGTTTTTTTTTTCCTACTCTCTCTCCACTCACACACATGGTGACATACAGAGTGCCCGGACGTGTTTTTGACAGCTTCTATATGGTTAACAGACCCTTAAAAAGGCAGATTAACCCGTTTGAGCTTCCTCTCCCGTCTGACTTCTGTCTAAACCAAAATGAAACAAAGCAGATATGTATGCTCAGCTCATATATATTGCAGTTACAGTGAGGCCGCCTACCCTCTGCACCCGTGAACCTTCCGCTTACCTGCCGTCTTATCTGCCGCGCCATAGACTCATTCTTCATGTGTGCAGGTTCTCACCGTGATAAGGTGCCGGCCGGTGAGTCAATACTCCAGCCTTGGGTCTGTCTTCACGAGCCTCTCCCTGCTTAAAGAGGCACTATGTGGACAGAGCAGATTCCAGGCTGAGCAATGAGTTTGCTTTAGGTACACAGAGGCTAAGATAGACAAGTGAAAAAGGCCTTTACACAATGTCACTGAATGTCGTTCCACAATGTGAAAGTTTATAGGGCGAGCTGCTTTAGTTTGACCCTGGTTTGTGAAGTAGTGTTTATAAACTTTTATGTCTCTTGCAGATGAGGACAGACGTACATTTTGGTTCAGATTATATCTTGATTTGATTGTGATGAATCGTTTGTTGGAAGTCTGTGTGTTTGTAAGTGTCTTTCAACAACTGACACGAGTATTCACTAACCCTACAACATTGTCACAATGCACGAATAAGTTCTGGCAACAGACCAAGAAACATCTTTGGCTTCAGGCAAAAACCATTAAGAAATGTGCCTTTCTGTATTTTTTGTGTTCTTGCATTGTGCATAGTAAATTAATCTGTAAGTTTAACCACTGAAGGTTTAGAACAAAGCTTAGGTGTTGCAGTATATGGTCCAGATCTGGAATGAAGATGGGGTTGTAGATGTTCACCAGGTTTAACAAGCAGGCTAATTCTTGGGTAGGTTTTCTGTGGTGCAGACAAGGAAGAATCTGGGTTTCCATTGAAATGACAATGTCAGGAATAACCTCCTGTAACAGTAGGGCTGGACCCGATTATTTGAATATTCGGTCGTTGTGATGGTATCTGAATATTTATTTTGAATTTTTAGCTCTGAATATTCAGGTTCCCCCTCACTGTTGGTCGGTCAGCGGACCTACCAACCCTGATGTCACACTTCGTTTCGCCTGATTTAGTAAACAGAAGACAAAAGCCGAAGATGGTGATATCCATGCTAATGCTATGCTAATGCTGTCGGACTCCAAAGCGAAATGAAAATTGTCGACAATGCGCCGGATAAGCTCACTGTTTTTGTTCTCTAAGTCTTCACAACCATTCTAGTAAACCACCTATTTTGATCCCCCCAAAAAAGCTAAATAGTGCAGCAGTTTATCTGACACAAACCTTCTGCTCTCATTACACCCAAAGAATGAACACAACAGGATTGCTATGACTATTGACTGCATTTTGATAATCTCCAAAATACAGCAAACCTTGTTGCTCTGTATCAAAATGCACACGCAGTTAATGTGGACCGTGGAATTAAGGCACAATACAATCTTATAATGAAGAACATATCTGTCACTTTTAAGCTCCACACTGATGGTATCAATGGATGAAATCTAAACCTGAAGTACAAACCACTTCCTGTGCAAGAGGTGTGCTTACGGTTATTTGTGTTTCATATCTAATACAGACTCAGATTAGATTTGATGAATTACAGTCAAACTGCACACCAAACACAGACACACACCATCCTGCTGTACACACCTGTGGTTTGTGTTCTCCTGGTACTTCACTTTGTCATTCTGATGTTCCCCAAATCCTTCTTCCCTCCTCCCTATTAACCCTCGTCACCTCGGCCCTCCCAGCACATCCCTGTGGTTAAGCCGGCATTATCAGCAGGCTCATTAGGACAGCATTAGTGTCAGAGATGGACACAGTGATATGGCTCCACAGCTGGATCAGGAAAGCCAGAGAAGACCTCAAGCCGTTTTTCTTTTTTTATTTAATCTTCTTCCCAGCCTATCGGTCTCTTCATGCTATTGTTTAGGGATGCTTCAGTTCTGACACCGGAGGTCAGAGGTCAGTCGTCCACAGGAGCCGGTCCTCTCCTTCCTCCCAGTGCACTGTCACTATGATTCACCACTCACACGGGTCGCTGTCACTCGGCCCCGACACAGCCGTCACTCACGTGTTGGTGAATATGCACGGCGACGCTCGCGGCCCGACACATCCTTTTATCACTGGCAGCACCTCGCTGGACCTCGTCTGCTTAGAAATCACAACGCTTGAGATGACACTGAAAAACACCAGACAGTTTGTGCAGTAAAACACAATGAGCAGTTATGTATCGGAGCAATGATTTTACTTATTACTGATGTAATTTACATGTAACAAGCAGATGCTTCGTCAATATTGACCTTGGGGTGCATTGGTCATTAGGTTAAATCATGATATCATTTGACACGTCATGGTTGTTTTTGAATGCAGGGATTTATTAGAGGAGGCTGTTTATTTGATAATCATCAAGGTCACCTAGAGATAAAATATTTATCTAATTACTTCCTGTGGCTTCCCTTAACTTAAGCCTGATATAAATATCCATCCCACAGCGCCTTTGATAGATGATTTGGAAGAAGCCGCAGCACAATAAACGTTTTTGTTTCAAATTCTTATTTTCAGTTCTGTGAAAAATTTAACTACAAACCTTAAAATGTACACTTTTTCAGCATTAGGCGCTGCTTAGTTTGTATGTAAGTTTGATTTTTACTGTACCGTCGTGATAAAATCTCTGACACATGATCAAAGTTCAGAGCCCATTCGGTATTTTTATTTGATTGAAATCCACATGCCATGAATCAGCAGATTTAAACTGCTGTGTTCCACATGTAGAAGTGTGTCACATTTGCACTGGATGTAAAAGATTTTGTCATATGTAGGGTTTTGCAGAACTGTAAAGCATAAATGTCTCTCTTCTTTTGGAAAAAGATTTGGATTTGTTAAGAGACTGGACAAGGAATCTGAATAGATACGATATTAGTTAAATCACAGTACGATGGACCAGCATGACACAGCATTAAAACTGTCATGCAGTATGACAAAGTTATATTGCCGTAAGAGCAATATAACTAAGAGCTAAGAGCCTCATAATTTTTGTCATGATTACTGATTACAGCTGAGTCACATGTAGCTTCACAGCCGCACCAAGGGCTGAGAATTTTAAGTTCTTTATAGAGTCTGGTTAATGCAAAAAGTGTATTTTTGGCAATTTTTTAAATGATACATGTAGAAAAAAAGTTATTTTGATGTAATATTATGATTTTGAGCTTAGACTGAGTCGGTTTTTTTCTGACAGAACTGCATGTCGCTCATGATCAATGAAGAGAGACATGAAAATCTGTTGATTATTTCTGTTTTTCCACATCCTGTTTATAAGTAGAATGCTTTTCAAACATGCCAGTAGGTTTTGGGGTTCAGACGGTTAACAAAAGTAATGGATGAAAAACAAAAAGATGTCTTTTTATTGAGTCAGTCTAGTTTATCCAGTTTAGATCAAATTTAGTCAGTTTAATCTCCATAAATATTAATTCTGTAGGGACTTGTATTCATATAAGTTAGATTAAGATCCACTACTGATAATTGTCACCCTGATTATGTATTATTGTCAGGTTAAGTAGTATTTTTTCTATTTTTAAAAGGCTTTAAAACCCTAATATATAAGATACTCGGCTAATTTCAGGCATAAATAATACTGTAGGTTCAAAATCCCAATACTTAAGCTTGTTAAGTTGATTCATAAAACTAAATGTGTTATTTAAAAAAAAGCATTTAAACTCGAAATCACTTGACACAACTTAATAAAATGAAATAATTGTCATGCGATGATGCAGATGTTTATTATTTACCAAAACATAAGCCCACAGATTGATTTTTTTTTTTCTCTTACATTTCTCTGCCATTACACAACTCTTCAAGGGAATGCGCCAATTTAGGATCTAATCATCACTGGAGGCATAAAACTCACAGTCAAAACACACGCCAGTGCTTTGACGGCCAGCATTCAGATTTCCACGTTAGCATCTTTTCCACGTGAAGCAGCTGTGAGTGTCATTTCTCCCAGATAGAGCCTCAGCAGCCTTGGCCCTCTGACCCAGATAGCAGCACTTAGGAAACCACTGCACACTTTCCCATCGCTGGCAAATG
Source organism: Acanthochromis polyacanthus (assembly GCF_021347895.1). Lineage (NCBI taxonomy): Eukaryota > Metazoa > Chordata > Actinopteri > Pomacentridae > Acanthochromis > Acanthochromis polyacanthus. Next base: position 8,171,656 of record NC_067128.1, read on the forward strand.
GCCCCCTAATCATTAACACACAAATGGACCATGTTCTCATGTGCTCGTGTGTGTGTTGAAATGTGTGTTAGCCGCGTACTTTGCGCTTGACATAAAGCTGTGATAGATATAGAAAGCTGAGACCTACTTAGAGCTGCAGTTTAAATTTAGCAGCATGAGATACTTGCAGTCAAGTCTGTACCTCGGTCTCTCCTGTTCTGCGCGTGGGTGTGCATTTACGATATGCACTTGTGTACTTAAGAACGGATGTTTGAATGGGTGTGTTTATCTGCTAGAAAAGAAACCGGCAGACGTCGACTGACCTTGTCATTTGCAAAGGTGCCGTAAGTTTTATGATGCAACATAGAAGTGTTTGATCTGTGCAGCAGAATGTGTGTGTGTGCGAGAGAGAGTTTACTGTTTTCCCGAGCCTTCTCAATTCCAGCTCCTTTTGTTTATATCTTATAAAAAACACTATAACGACACAAAAGGATCTGTCAGAAGTCTCACTCTCTGTGATTTTTCTCCCCGGCCCCTTAAGGCTGTTCATTTAAAAAGAAAAAGAATGAGCGAGAGAAAGGGAAAGAAGAAAGAAAAAGGGAGCAGGTGAAGAGATGAAAAGCGAGCGAAGGCCTGACTCAACAGTATCGGGTGTTCAGGTGTGTGTGCGCAGAGATCAGAGGTGAGAGGAGTGTGTGGGAGTCAGTGTGAGAGGGTCTCCTGCGTCGGGACACAAGTGATTGGCTTCCCCTCCGTCAGCTGACAGGCGACCTTTACAGCGACCTGCCTCGGGGAGCATCTGATAGGCCACTCGGGCCCTGAGGCGACAGGTGAGGGCCAAAGTTCAGAGCAAAGCGGCCAGGGATCTCATGTGGGGCAACAACACAGAGCATCAAAACCGGACATATTTGGACATACAGACAAAGAAAGGAATGATTAATCAACTGCAGAAATAAGAACATTAAACTGTATCCAGACATTCTTTGTGTTTTTTGATGTTTATTAAGTGAACAGATTGCTGAGATTGGGACATTTTAATGAACATTTTCTGTTTTTTGTGACATTTTAAGGGAAAAACAACTCATCAGTAATTGAGATAATATTAAAAAGCGCAGGAGAGAGATAAGGGTCAAAATATAATTGCAGGACTTTTTGTAATGTAGTTTACAGGTATCAGAGTTGACATTTTTGCTGTTTTCAGCCCTATAAATCATCATGGTCGCCTATAACCAAACACCACATGGCATTTTTACAGAAAGATTCTTCTAAATATTATATATACAATTGACTAAAATTGTTTTATTACGATATTGTAGTAAACCTGTTGAAATGCTAGAAATTCACACTGGACACACACACTACTTTATATTAAATCACTCAGAAAGCCTTGGAGTCTTGCCAGTCTTTTCTTCAGGAGGAAATGACTGAAGAAAATAATAACTAATTAGAAGGTGGTTGTTATTAAATTTAGTTGACATTTTAGTGATATCCAGTCATTTTTTATAAAGTGATTGTTGCGAATTTGTAAAGACATGATCATAATAAACATAAAAACATTATTATTTTTTTTACTTTTAATAAAAATGCATGCAAAATATATCCCATGGACTTCAAAAGTCCCTCAAATATATATTGACCCATAAGTTAGCAGATTTTCATGACTTTTCATTAATGCATACCATTTGTATGAGGCATCTGTGACGTGCAATAATGATTAATTCAGAGCTGACCAGCCACAACATTTAAACCACTGTCAGGTAAAGGGGATGAAATCAGATATGTTGTTGCCATGTCACTTTTCAAGAGTTCGAAATATTAGACCGCAAGTGAGAAGTCGTTTCTTGACGAAGTGTAAATTACTGATCAACTTTGACAGGGGCCAAATTGTGATGGCAAGAAGACCGAATCAGAGCGTCTCCAACACAGCAGGTGTGGTGCTGTGTTTCTGGTATGCGGTGGCTTGCACCAACCAAAAGTAGACCAAGGGTGAACAACTGGTGACCAGTGACAGGATCATGGGCACTCAAGACTCAGTGACAAGTTTGGGAAGTGAATGCTGGCCTGATCCCACAGAAGAGTTAGTAGAACAAGTTAGAGCCTCCAGAAAAACGCAGGCAATAATCCTTGATTATGCGAATAAATATGCGGGGTTTTTATGCCATTTTATGCGGGGAAATTGCGGAAAGTTGCAAAGTATGCGAATAGTTGTGAAATATGAAAGAAATATGCGCGATTCACCTGCCGTCTGGCCGTGGAGGGATGAGTCCTCTAATCAGACACTGGGACTGCTGTGGGGTTACTGGACTGACAGCCTGTGCTTTGAGAGGGGAAGAAGCTCACAGCAGCACCTGCTGCTTGTTGAAAACACAGTAAATGCAGAATGATCCGAGTTTTCCTGTCAGTCTCCAAAACGGCAGAAAAAGTCACTAGATTTGTGGCTAGTCGCTTTTGACAAAAAAAGTCGCTAGGACGCTTTGGAAAGTCGCTAGATTTAGCGAGAAAGTCGCTAAGTTGGCAACACTGGCGCCGCGCTCCGCATCAGCTTGTGCTTCTAGTGTGTGTGTGAATGCGCGAACTGATGACGTCAGGCCGGGCGTCACATAAAAACTCATTCACAACTCCATTCATATTGGTTATAGTTTTCTCATTTTATGCGAAATTATGTGAAATTGTGAAATCAAGCAGGACCCGCATATTTCTCTTTTCTTTCGTGGAAATGTGAGATTCTTGCGGGAATTATGTGCTGTTTTGCGGGGATTATGCGGCCTTTGGGGAAATAATTGACCCTCGCATAATCAGCGGCATTTTGGTGATTAATGCGGGAATTCATGCGATCGCATAATCGCGTTTTTCTGGAGGGTCTAACAAGTTGCAAAAAACCTTCATGTTGGCTCTGATAGAAAGGTGTCAGAACACACTTACTTGCTGTATATGATTCTACATAGCTGCAGACCAGTTAGAGTGCCCATGCTTATGCCTGTCCAGTGCCTACTTAACCCTTTGATTCAAAATGTGGGTCAAAATTGACCTAAATCCATTGGATAATGGGTATCTCCTGCCCCACACTGTGCATCAAAGGCTTAACAGAGCCTGCAATGTGCATATGAATACCAGAAGCAGGTGACCTGGTGTGATGGATCACATTTTCTTTCATATCATGTAGATGTGAGTGCACGTCCATTCGAAAAGATGGCAGCTGGATGCACTAAACAGCAAGCGGAGGTAGTGGGATGCTCCTGGCAATGTTCTGCTGGGAAACCTTGGGTCCTACATTCATGTGGATGTCACTTTGAAATGTGCCACCAACCTAAACATCATGTCAACGGTATTCCCTGGTGACCTCTTCAAGCAGGTTGATGCTGCCTGCCACATGGCAAGAAATGTTCAGAAATGGTTTGAGGAACATGACAAAGAGTTCAAGGTGTTGACTTGGCCTTCAAATTTCCCAGATCTCAATCCAACTTAGCATCTGTTGGATAGGCATCTGTGGGATATGCTGGAAAAACAACTTCCCAGATCTGCTGCCAATATCTTGGTGCCTGATGCCACAAGACACCTTTAGAATTCTTGTGGAGTCGAGGCCTCAAAGGCTCAGATCTACTGTGTTGTGTCTTGCGTTGGCACAAGAAGGAACTACGCAAGATCTGCATATATGTAAAGATGCTGAATTTGAAAGGAGCAGTTGAAAAATCTCACCTCAAAACTTAACCTTAGAATTCTAAAGACAGGAAATCATGAATCCACAACAAAAGATTCCAATAAATGCCAAAAAATAAAGGATTAAAGAAAATCCAAAGCCAATTGTGCAGCATCAATAATAATATGGATCAGATGCAGCATATAACAAAGCTTTATTTACGTAATCCCCTTCTTCTTTAACTGTTATTTTTCCTTCGTCTTCCACATACCAGGGAAAGGGAGAAGCAGGGAGCGGTGGTGTCGGTCTGATTAACAGAATGAATGAGTAACTTCCTGGTGCTGGTAGAGAGAGTGGGTGTGTGAGTGTATTTGTTATCTAGCCTGGGTGTTTTATCGGGATCAAACGGCAGCTCGGGCATTAGCTACAGAGGACTCTGCTCTTTTATCTGCCCGGGATAATAATTCTTTTCATGCCAAAAGCAGGAGCAGCCGAAGTAGGCTATGTTCAAGGAAAAACTGCTAAGGCAGGGGATTTGGTGATGGGAATTCACCTACATAAGTCTCACACAACACATCCAAATATTTAAACACAAGTTGAGCTGCCTTTTTTCACTTGCTCATGAGCACCAGGGCTGCTGTTACTGGAAGAGATGAACCTGCCTGGTGAAGATTTCCCCCTCTGGAAGTTGACAATTCCCCTTATGGAAGTTGACAATTCCCCTTCTAGAGCCAAATTGTCTTTCCATCAGGGCACCACCACCTCCTGCACCTCCCAGACCTCTGGTGATTTTCCATTCTGCACTGTTTGTGTTGAATAGAAGGAAGTACACTTGTACCTTCCAAAGAACCGTCCTGACAAATATGTTTGTTCTTATTTAAAAGAAGCTTCCCATCAGGGTGTGTGTTGTACAGTATGAATAACCCATAGGAAGGGTAATGACAGTTCAGTGGCAGCTTACACTGTAAAAATACATTATGTAAAAAAAAATGAAGCAAAAGCAAAGGTGGCCAAAAAAATACCATTAAAAATCTTGGAACACTGTAAAAAAAAACTGTAAAAAATTGTAAAAACAACAGCAAATATTTGTACATATTGTTAACTTTAGAAGATCACAGTTAAACTGACAAATTAATATTAAAAAATATTCTTTTTTGATGTGGACAGTATGCACAGTTTTGGCCTGTTTTTTGTTTTTGTTTTTGTTTGTTATACAATCAATATGTAAATTAATAGCTTTTTCTGGAATTTTACTTGGTATTATCTAGAATTTTTCCCTGTAATAAAACTGGGGAAATCTTTAAAATATGAGTTAAAATGATTAACCGTTTTTAAATCTTTACTATACAAAATTTTTAAAAATGTATTAGCAGATGTCTGTAAAATAAGGATTTATTTAATAAATTTTTGCTGATTTAAATTCTGTAAAATTACCATGTAATATTACAGTCTAACATTGTAAAATGACATTATCATTTATGTAAATACAGATTTTGATGTAGACATTATTTACAGTTTTGCCCTGTTTTTTTTTATACAATCACATGTAAATTAATAGCTTTTTTGAAATTTTACTTGGCATTATCCATAATTTTTTCCCGTAATAAAACTGGGGAAATCTTTAAAATAACAGCTAGAAATGATTTACCATTTTTAGATCCTTAATATACATTTTTTTTTTAAATACCCAAATTATTACCAAATATCTGAAAAACAAGGATGTTTTTATGTTTTGCTGATTTAAATCCTGTAAGATTACCGTGTAATATTATGGTCCAACATTGTAAAATGACACATTGTCTTTTATATAAATAGAGATTTTGATGTGGACATTATTTACAGTTTCGAACTGTATTTTTAATGGTTAACATGTAAATAAATACTTAGTGATTATGCTAGATGTTATCTGGATTTAAAAAAAGAAAAATGTGTAAAATAACAGAAATTTTTCTAAAAAAAATGCATTCAAAACTGCAAAAACCCCATTTTTCTACAGTGTAGTCCTCTCACTGTCTCGTATTGTACGATATAAAGCACTTGTTTGTTTAATAAGTGTGAAAACCAGAATATATGAAGACATTTTTCCATTTTACGCGAGGCTATGTCCCAGTGAGCAGTTGTCGAGCTATCTGCAGGAAGCTACTGATCCCAAGAAAGAATTTGTCTCTTGCACAAACCAGCAATATGTTGTTTTAGCGCAGATTACCAAACAATGTACGACATGTCAATTAGCGAGTTTCGTAAAGTCTCGTCTCTCCTCTCGGGGATCTATTAATCTCCGGTGTTCCGTCATTTCAGGGGACTTCCACTCTCAGATGAGGGTGGCCCGAACTCGAGACCTAAAGTCAGCTCAGACATCATCTAGAGACAGACACAGAGCAGGTATGGATTAACATAATCCACCTAAATCAACTCTCTGGATGACAGCCAGACTCACAGCATAGCGCGCACACCCACATGTACATACTTTCTCCTCCACCCCCTCCTCCTCGTCTCACTTCATACGAGAAAATTTTTGACATGATAATTACATGAAGTGCCTGTTCATGCATAAAGCACACTATAAATCACTTCTTTTAGTAGAAGAACACACCTGTGAACACCTGAGCGTCGATCACCACCTTGGGCGAGCACAGTATGCAGAAAAACGCACCCGGCAATTTGGTAATATCACCCCAATTGAAGATCGAATACATAATAAGTGAATGGGAAGATGTACCCATGGTGTATATTTTCATTGCCTATTAAATCCTTGCCCTCCCACTCTGACAGAGTCTTTGAACTGTCAAGGAGCAGACATTTTCTTGCCAGATATATGGATTTTTTTTGCCCAACCCCCTTGATTTTAGCACAACACAATGCAGGCCGAAGGACAGGGAGGGAAGGGGGGTGGTGAGGGGCAGGGATCTGTCGTTTGATGTGTTCTTACCCCATCCAAAGTAAAATATCCCTCCAGCTTTGATGTGTTACCTTAAAACCATTCCCCCCTTGCTTTCGGTAGGAAGCTATGAGTGCACACATGCTTGATTCCCGGCCAGGTACAGTAAACCTGGCTAATGGCGTTTCTTGTGCATGTGTGTGCTGTTTATGTGCATGCACACGGAGGTCGCACCGCTCTTTATACTAGCCATGGTACTACAGGGATTCGGCAGGCTTTGGGGAGATTTATTCGTCCTGGGAGTTTGAGTGAGCAAGAGGAAATACCCTTAACAAGCAGAGTCAAAGTGTGATTAGCGTTCATTTTTTCCTCGAGTCTCTTAGTTTATGTGTGCGCCAGTCTGTTCTGGTGACTCACATCCCTCAAGTAATGACACATTATCCCTCAACACACGCGGTAAGCTCCCGCTACTTTACAGCCGTGATCAAAAGCAGTAGTCCTACATGTTGTTTCATCACTCGTATCTGCAAACTGAGGCCGATTGCTGCTTTCATGACGAATCTCGAGTATTAAATCCAACTTTTCCAGCAAATCCTCCAGCTGTGTCAGAACCCCGAAATGTTGAAATCCCAATCCGAGCTTTTGACGACAGATCTAAAAGTTTATTTGCGATGCTGGTATGACAGGTTCTGTTTATGATGAACTCCTAACCTTAACCAGTTGTGCGGGCCTAACGAGGGTCCTGCCTGTTCGGTCCGGCAGTAATATGGTTCCCCCCTGCACCTCCCCAGTCGGACACTAACGAGACGCCGCGCACTGACCTCTGCAGTGGCTCAAATTAGATGTAAATTGTGCCTGATTTTTACGGGGGTCCCTAACGCGATCCAGATCCCCCCGCCATCGCAGCCGGCGGGTCAACGCCGTGAGAACGTCTCGCTCCCTAACGACATTTGGAGTGGTCGATGAGAGGGGTCGCGGGTAATAGTGACCTCACTGGCCTACACTTCACTTCCTTCTAATTAGAGCGCTGGGCCAGATCAAAAGAGCCAACCGCATCGCAGCGGGAGGGCTACTGAAGAAGGAGGGAGGGTAGTAAAGACGAAGAAGAAGAAGAGGAGGAGGAGGAAGACCAGGAGGCCAGGAGGAGGGTGAGGTAGCAGCCTTTTTCTATAAGTAATGGGGTGCAGTGAGGACAAGGAGGGGAGGCGGATGAGGGTTTTTTTTCATTAGTCCTGGAGGTCAGGGGGGCACTCAACCTGTGTGCAGAGGTATGGACTCTCTTCTATAGGTGGCAGGAGAGCCTTAAAGAGGGGAGGCTAATAGAGAGGTAGTGGAGGGGAGAAATACATTTGTGTGAGAGGTATAGAGGGAGGAGCGAGGGGCTGAGGGGTTAAGGGCAGGAGAGAATAAAGCATTATTACATGGCCTTTCAGGAGAACCACACACCTCAGCGCTGTCTGCCGGCCTGCTCTGTGTCTGGCCACAGCTGCGGAGACGGACCCAGACACATAGGAAGTGGAGAATTTAGCACTTCCTCAGCCGTGGATGTGTGTGGCTCAGAGCCCCCAGTCTGAACATATGGACAGATGCAAACGGGCTATACACACACACACACACACACACACACACACACACACACACACACACACACACACACACACACACACACACACACACACACACACACACACACACACACACACACCGACAATGTTCATCTGTTGTTGTGAAAGTCGCGGACACACAAGGCCATCACACAATAACAAGCGCCAGATTACATCTGTTGCCACGGTTACTAATCAGTGCACAAGCAGCCCGGATTAGAATATATAATTGAAGTATCCACTCGGGGATATTTTGTTTCAGGAGAGCAAGAATGTAAAGACAGGAAATCGCTAATGCAGTTGTTAAGGTTGTGGTGGATTTGTGTTTAAAATGTGTCGTATTTGGTGCAAAGTAGAAGTATTAGGCGTAAAAAAAACACGGCAGAATAAATGAACTGTTGCACATTTTGGGTATTTTTCTTCATAAACAGATTAGAAGATCAATACTACTCTCCTATCTGTCCGCCTAATGAAGCTGGATGAAAGTTTTATGGATTTTCTCATCAAACTGTCAGCAAAAAAGTGGATAATAAATAAGGCGTTTGATAAAAATTCAATAAATATTCACATAAAATATTATAGGATGCTGTGCATGCCTGTGGATTAACATTTAAAGCACTGGCAGAATTAGATTTATTCACAAGTGCCCCTGTCATTAAGGCTGTGATGTTCTATCCAATATTTAGAGCACCTCGTGTGGCATCAATACGGTTATTCCTTTTATTTCCATGACACATTCAAATGAAACATGGACAAACTAAACAACCTCCTGGTCTCATGCTAGAAGAAAGAACATTTTGTGCTCATTTTGTTGTTAATTTGATTCCTTGATTTGCCAGACAGACTCAGATTAGGGCTAAAAAAAAAACCCACATTTTATGATTTGTAGTTATTTGGCAAGGTAATGACTTAAATTGCACAACAGAAGGATCTTGAAAACTGGCCTGAAATGGTTGAAAAAGGCAAACAGAAGGAGCTTTGTGACGAGTGATAACAACACTGATGGGATGTTCAAGATGTGACACTGATGTCCTTTACTTCTGTTTGATGAGGCGTTTTTTTCTGACTGTAATTTATTTGAACAATTTATTTTCAGTTTTTTCTGTTTTCAGAGGTTGCAGATAATGACCAACAAAACCGCAGAAAAAAGGTGCTAATTCACATTTTAACCATTAAAAAACTAGATAAAACTCTATAACGTGCACATCAAAAATCTGTGTTTTTAAAAATGGTTATTTGTTCTTTTACACCATTTGACCATAAATTACAGAATTCTTGCTGTGCTTATATCAGCAAAATATCATTATTTTACTGTTATTTGAAAATAGAAGTATGAACATTAAAGACTGAATTCCATGTTAATAATTTAATGGTGAATAACTGTTAGCAAAAACAGGTATGGATTGTATCTTGTACAATGAGGGGAAAAAAGTATTAACGTACATGTGTTCTGTAAAAACAACCAAACAAACAACAAACCAAGGCCAGAACTTTTTTTCTTTATAGTTTCTGACTGTAAAATTGTACAGTTTTTTGTGTGTGTTTAAATCAGCCAAAAATATGAGCATTGTACAGATATTTGCAAGTATTTTCACCATTTTATATGTTTTTTACAGGTGCAAACGGATGGATGGATGGATGATTCTTTATTAATCCTCAGGGACATTCAAGTGTTCAGCAGCTTACATACAAAAACATCAATAACAGAAAGACAGGACAAGCAGGTTAGTAACATTGACATTAAAGGTTAATATATACCTAAATCAACTCTCTGGATGACTGCCAGACTCACAGCACAGCGCGCACACCCACATGTACATACTTTCTCCTCCACACCCTTCTCCTCCTTCTCATCTCACTTCATACGAGAAAATCTTTGACATGATAATTGCATGAAGTGCCTCTGAAAATTTTGCTGTACAACACTATAAAAAACACTTCTAATTTTGAAATCTATGCAAATACTAAATGCAATTAAAATTCAATACGCAATGCTTGCACATTTCAAGGCACCGTGATTTAAAGTGACTTTGACAGGTGGTAGGAAAACACCTGGTTTAAACTACCTAAGGTGCATTGACATTTTACAGTCACATTGGTTCTATTGTGATCATAACTGAGACCCCCCCCCCCCATCACCACCACCACCACCACCACCACTCAGTGATGAGTTGTACAGTCTTTGAATCTTAAAATATACCACTATGTTTTTACTTCACCGTTGCCGTCAGACTTTCACTTTTTCTGTGCAGATTTTTTTACAGTGCAGGTCAACTGCTGTAACGTTTTATCCAGGGCTTTCCACAAACGTGTGGAGTTAGCCAGATTGTATGAAAATGTGAGAGGGTGATCTGGGAGCCTCGCAAAAAAAATTTAGGACCTAAATTGGTGGATGCTGCCCATAAATCTCTGGGAAACTGCAGCACTACGTCGAGTTACTGCCACGTCTGTGTGCATTTTACAATATTTTCCTAAGCAGCCTCAGAAGTGATGAAGTGGTGCCGTCTTTGTGCCATCGATGCTGATCTTAATGCGTTTTGTCATCACTTATTTTGCTAAGATTTTTCAAACACAGAAGATGGTTCACTTTCTACTTAAACACTTTCTCAACTGAGTGTGCACATATACACACACACACACTTACACACTCATATTGAGCATGTTTGGGTGGGACTGTTGCAGACAGATGGGCAGGTTTCTCCATCATCATGCTCATATTGTTTTGCAGCAGAGGCCGGTGGTTGTAAACACATAGCAAGAGGCAATTTCTTAATCAAACCTAATTTTATTAAAATCAGAAATTATCCAGCTGGTGATAAATGACTGGTTTACTGTTTGGTCGTGAGCCAGCACTGAGCTCAGTTCAACTGAATATGAATTAACTATGTTGGAAAACACTGGTGCTCTGTGGATCTTCAAGTGTGAGGACAAAATGTTCTCTGGAGTCAAGTTTCAAGACGGTGCACTGGGCTGCTCTGAATGTATGGCATGCTAAGCTCAGTACATTTGTTGTTAAGCTTTCCTCTGGTGTTGCATAATAATTAGTGATTTTTTTTAATTTTTTTTGTACAGTGCATCATACCAAATTCAACAATGATGGCTGTGTATGAATAAGGGAGCATGTTCCAATATTGTTACTATAAAACTTAATCAACGTGTTTGTGATTGTTTGAAACGCAGGCCAGAGCAATGCAGCACAACAACAAGCTTTACATGTTAATTTAGCAGAGATCTGCAATCTAAACTCAGTGAAATCCAATGGTTTTTGTGTATGAGCTGGATGAAACGGACGCGACAGGTCCAATGTGGTGCCGAGCTTTCCCCTACGTGTTCTCATGGGAAGATTGGGAATTTCATATGCTGGCAGCTCTGGGCAGGGATCAGCGAACAGTGAAACTTCAGCCTGGGAAGTTCACGGTGCTTTGATGGAGCCAGAATTCCAGGAGCTTCTCGTAATATGGGGATAAGGCTGTGTCATCCCTGTCACTCACCTGGATTTATCAGCAGGAAATCTGGAAATGAGACGGCATTCCTGCCCCCTTCAGGAACTCAGACAGGTTGATAAGCAGACAAAGAGGGCCCCAGTCACAGATGAGATGTGATTTGACACCAGACCATCTCGCACTTTGTCAAAATATATAATCTTTCCTGAGAGGTTTTGTGTGTCCTTAAACAAACCACAGAGAGGAGTTTTGTTAAGATAAACTTCTCATAGATCCTGAGGATTAAAAACCTGTTTACAAGTAAAAAAGGCCGACCTTTTTCTGCCTGCTCCGCACAGCCCTCGAGGCGAACCAGTGAACTATGTACAACCCCCTGCTATTGATGTTGACATGTTCACTGACCTAGTCTATCGACACATACATACACACACACACACACATAATTGGTCCACCCCTTTCGTGCTAACCAGCGCTGATATCATCTGTGTTGTCTGATACGCTCTGATCTGGCCTCAGTATGTGCCCCGGCTGCCCTCTGGTTCTGTACGTACCCATCAGAGCACGAGACCCCCAGTGGGCTCACTGACCCTAAGATGAGCTTCTCCTCAGGACCCTGCAGGGCTAGAAAGCACTTCTTTCATTCATGGGGTGTACGACCAGCTCGACCACAAATCTCTGGCGTAAGTTGCCAGTTTGTTTAAATAAAAACATATTTCATAGACAAACAAGGGGCCGCATTCATAGAAATTCCCAATTAGGAACAAGCCCCTGAGGTGAGGACTTTCTTTAACGCAGAGCTCTTGGAAACATTTTAAAGACTATTTGCATAGCTATAGATTTCTTATAGGGCACGGGGCTGCTGCTAACAGCTTTTCTTATTATCGATTAATCAGGGTATAATTTTTCATTAATAGTTTAGTCTGTAGAATGTCAGAGAATAGTAAAAAAAAAAAAGGCAAAAAACTGCATAGTGACATCTTTAGAAGCCTTGTTTTGCCCTCGGATACATACTTGTCAATGATTTATAACCATGAAAAGCAGCAAATCCACACATTTGAAGCTGGAGGCAGAGAATGTTTGGCATTTTTACCAATTAAATGACACTTCTTGCTAAAATTTTAAGCAGTTTTTGAAGAAAAATGTCACACATTCACCATTTACAACCACAGACGTTACTATTTTCTGCTTTTCTATGGGTTGTAAACTGCATATTCAAGTTTTCCTTGATGGTTTCAACTACAATGTGACCTTTCAGACTTTTGCTGTCTTAAAAGTTCGAACTCTATCAATTAAATCCATTATATGCAATAATGTCAGTTACAAATACCTTCTTATGTAATTGTGTGGCAGTGGAAGAAATTAAAATGAAAAATAGATTCTTGCATCAGATTATACAAACAAAAGGTTATCCAATTCTTTTCACGGAGTCTTACTCAGCAGCATTAGATCTGTAGCAATCGCCCACAGCAACTTGAAATAATTAAAAAACAAGAATTATTTTTGCTGGTTAATCCATCCATTCATCCATGTTCTGCCAGCTTGCCTTATAACCTAATTCTATCATTGTGTTCTTAAGTATACCATAATGGCATCTCATTTTTTTCTGAAACTGTGGTGTGTTGGTGACAGATGCTTTCATAAACAAGCTCTGTAATGCTTCTGCAGAATACACACCTGCGATGATTCACAGAGTCATTCAGGCATAAAAATAGGATTGCAAGCACACCGAGTAGCAGCCAGCTATCCACACCAGCTCATCATGGTAACAATTATTGGGGTAATCAATTGACTAAATTATAGACCAATAACTGAGGCCTTATTGTCTGCAGGGGGAACACGGCGGCCTTCATCTCCGCTGTCCAGCCTGAACGCATCATTTTGGGCTTGACCTCTTGCAACCCGTGAGCTCCTCCGCTCTCTTCCCCACCCCTAATACCTTCCTGTTTCCATTAACAGGCTGTGGAGGTCACGCTGTGTAAAGGTCAGGGTTTAAGGGTCACGCTGTCACTCAGGCGGAGGCCAAAAATAGGTGCCGTGTGATTTTAACCACAGAAGAGCTGGGAGCTATGGTCCAGCAGTGTGGTGAGTTATGTCCCCACATCATTAACCTTTTCACACGGCATCTCGCCTGCACTCCCAAAACACCCACACGTATACGTTAGCATACTGTATATTGACGCAACATCTGTGTAAGTTGTTGCTTGACCCAAATACCGAGTTCATTGTTCAAAACACTAAAGCAAACTAACTGGAAGAAAACAGTTCTTTAAAGAAGCCCACAGGAATCCAGTGATAATAGCTGGGAGGCGAGGTGGCCAGGTTGTTAAAGCGCTGGTAAAAATCCTTGAGGTTGGCTGCAGCGGGGCTCTGGCTCTGCGGCGGATGTTTGCTGGCATGGGCACAGGCATCGACCACGGTGCTAACGCTGCTATGTAAATCAAAGCTGCTCTGTTAGCGCCACAACATAAATCAATCACGTCCTCGCTACCACAGTCTGCAGGAGCTGAATGGGCCTGCATCGTAGGTCGCATTCCCAAACAGTGTCTCACCTGCGGCTGCCGTGGCAACTTGAGTGTTATGGTTTACCGGAACTCTCTTCAGGGTTTTTCTCTGGCGAACTCGTGTTTTGAGATGTGCCTCTCTCCACGAAGCTGCAACATGAGAGTGCTTCTTAAGGCTTTTGTGAATAGAACAAAGCGACGCACCTCATGAACTGACACGCAAGTGACAAATGGTGCGCTGTGCTGGACGTGTGTGCAGGTATGTGCAGTTACTAGGAGGCTAAGAGGACATAGTTTACCTAACAAGTCTGGTTATGCATGCTTAACATCTGCCGCATCTGCCGCGGGAGTTTGTTTAGAAGTCCTTATCTGAACAGAAAGAAAGCACTCTGGAGCAAAGGGCACTGTTAAGAAAGAGAGGATGTAAACTATCCAAAGCCAGTGACTTGGCAGGCTGAAGAGTTTTTGTTTTTGTCGTCTTTTACGACTCGTAATTCAGTAAAAGCACAAATATGCGATGGCGTGTTGCAGCGAAATCTTGGCACTGCAGTTTTATTTGTTCTCAGCTTTCTGTTGTTTTGTGTTTGCAGGATCGATGACAGGTTTTGTCAGAATGGGTGAATGCCCTCACAAGTAAATTAAAGATTTAGATGCACACGTGTTAAAATCAGCTATGCGTGCTGAATGTTTTACACGGCAAGACAAAGTGGGGAAAATATGTTTGACATTTCTCTCAAAAGGAAGAAAAATGATAATAAATCACACCTGTGTGAGGTTGTCTTCCTCTTTCGGAGGATGTGGAGGTTTGGAGCTGCCTGTATCTGCCGCTGTAAAGATTCCTGCCTCCTGACCCGGAAAGGCAGGCCTGTAATAAGAACCATCAAATCATGTGATTGATCGCTTGACACCACCGAGAGGAGAGAACGCAACAGGCTGGATGGGCCGGTGCTTGCCAGCGTCGAGGATGGTATGTGGGTGTGTGTGAGAAAAAAGTGAAGATGAGACAGAGAGCGAAAGAGGGACTTGTTTTATAGGGAGGATGGAGGGGTGGGGGAGGCACGTTTTCTTTCTTTCTTTTTTCAAGAGTGAGATGACAGATGGAAAGAGAGGCTTAGAGGAGTCCAGAGAAAAAAGTGGAAAAACGAGACTGAAGACGCTGATCAAGAGGAAGAGAAGGTTGGACGAGTCAGAATGAGAGGGATCAGCGACAGAGACCCCATTAACCTGCAGCCAGGTGTAAATCACCCACAGAGGGGCTGCCAGTCTGTGCCTTAATTTCTGCAACAGGGCCTGGTTTGTTTCCTCTGACCTCCTGATTACTGTGCTGTTTCTCAACAGCTTTGTCTCGGAGCAGTTAAATGTGATTAAGGTGACACTGACATGATGGATGCCCTGCAAGCACAATGAGCCGCAGAGGAGGAGGGAGTGTCGGAATTGAGCAATTGTTCATCTTCCATTTTGCATACCTGATGTCATATTAAGTCTTTACGGCTCAGTTTGTACAAAGTGATTAGAGACAAGTGGCTGCATATGTACCTGTGAGTGGGCGGAAGCACATACTGCTGAGTCTACGTCTGCTTGTCGGCATTTTTAAAAAAAAATTCGGTTGTGTGTTTGTGTGTAAACATGATTTTTTCTTATTTTTTTGAGGAAAAATGTTTGAGTTATCAAAACTGCCAAGAAGCTGCGATATGCCGGTGTCATAATCCCCTCTAATCCGATTAGATTCATGTATAAACTTTGTCCTGCGGGTGTTGAGGGACAAGCAGACACACACACACACACACACACACACACACACACACACACACACACACACACACACACACACACACACACACACAAACGCTCTCCAAAAGCTCATCACACCTGGAGTTTTTTAACTTCCAGGCATCACACTTGACTGAACGGAAGTCTGATCCCCGATAAGGACTGTGGGTCTCCGGGATCGGGGTTTTAAACAGACACACGAGGAGAAACTCCAAGACTGAGAGTGAAACTGTGGGAAAGCAGTGACGGATGGCTGGATGTGTGGTTGGTATGTATGTATGCATTTCTAGGTGGTGGGTTGGGGGTTGCGCTTGGATGGGGTGGGTGACAGAATGATGATGGGGGCGGATCAGAGCCCAAAGCTGTTTTTTTAAGGTGAGAAGAGTTGATTGATTAACGGTTTAAGGCCGTGGGGGAAATCTGGGTTGAACTTCCTGTGCTTTTCTCACGTGTTGCCTCAAACTGTAGAAAATTTCCTCCTTCAAGAAAAAAAAAAAAAACAAGATGCTTGCGCTGTATCTACTCTATATTGTGCAATGTAGTTCCTTACACCATAATAATTAATTCTGTTGCATTTCCCAGCATTTGTTGAGACATAATGTCAAGGACTGTTGGCAGTAAACCTTGAATCAACCGTATGCCAAAGTCATATTGTCATTCAGACCCAAGAACTATAACTCATGTAAACTACTTTCCCCTGAGGATGCACAGGCAGCAAGAAGGTGCATTGTAAAATTTTTACGCATAAGTACAAAACCTAAAGGAACAATAGAGTTTTTGTGCACAACTTGCAGAGCATCAGGGGAAAAGAGGCGGGGAGGAGAAAGAGTGGTTCGAGCAGAAGTTGTTGTGCAAGTTAAGAAGGAATGCAAAGTGTTTGAAAAGATATTAGATAAAGCTGGCAGAACATTCTCTGTGTTTGGCTGTGAAGCACTGCTGCGAACGCCAAGCCTCGTTCCTCTGGTGGGGCCCAGTACTACAACTGAACAGAATGCGCCATAACACATAGAGACTGTATGCATGCGCACACACACACACATAGATACACACTGCCAAAGGGGCTGTTAACAGGCTGCATCGCAAAATAGGGACTGGGGAATTTTGTCATTGTGTGAAAGTGGCTTCATTCCTTTGTGATTGGTAGATTATATAAAAACAGTTGCACAAGGCTTGTGACATCTCAGTTATTTTCAGTTTTATTAAATCTTAGCTCTATAAGTCAGTTCGATCTCTTAGAAAAGATGATGTCAGAGCAAAAACAGTCAGAAAAGCTAAGAAAAAGCTGAGCTAAAGCTGAAATTAAATGTAGTTGTAATTTTGAAATTACTTTTCAGGAGTATGAGGAAGCAGTTTGATATTTCGATCTGGTTATTGTCAGGTAATCCAAACTTCATGGCATATTTCTGTTGGGTTTTTTTTTAAAGGAAAAGTAAATAAAAAATTAAAAAACCTTCAGGCATCAGAATTAAAAACAAACAAACAAAAACACAGTCCATTCTTATATTTGGGCATTTTTTTTTTGTTTGGATACCAAAAATGGAAGTCATGTAGCCTTTTCATTCAGGCAGATTTTCCACATGATTTATGATGATAAAAAAAAACATATTCTTGCCATGATCCCAAAATGTGACGAATCTCCTGCAATTAGCACCTTACAAGTGGAAATCTCTGAGCCCAAAAAATCCAGCCAATGCAAAAGTGCCAAAAACTGCAGTTCTAAAAGGACCACTCAAGACTCCAAAATTGAGTCAGTCTCCATAGACACTCATGTTGAAATGTCCAACTTTACAGCAGAAATAGATATCTTTTCTTTTTGGTACAAAACCTGTTTTGGTCTCTATAGCTAATTTCCTCTTTGATGACAACTGCACATGCGGTACATTTATATAAAACTCACTCATTAGAATTGTATTAAAGCACAAAGTTACACATCACTAAGAGCATGGTTGCTTTGAGTCAATGGTCAATATCAGCACAGGACAGTCAGTAACCCAGAGACTTTTGCATGGCCCACCTTAGTTCCACTTATGCTCATTATTGAATTGACTGGGAGTGAGGAGGAGTCAGGCTCTACCAAACTGGTGGCTGCTGGATCCACCACACTACCATTCGAAACTGCTGTTTGGACAACCAATGCATCACGCTAACGAGGGTACGTCAGTTTTTCAATAAAGTCAGGCGATGAAGGCATCTGGGCTCAGGTTTGAATGCGTACTTCAAAAAGTTCTTGGTCGCGCCCAGTAATAGGGGGCGTAGCTTCCATTTTGAGTCATCACTGTTTATTATGAAGCCTTCTATGACTGCCCACAATAACTGAAATGTTTATTGGTATTTCTTAGCCAGTGATGCCCTTTGAAAAGCAATGCAAGAGGGAAACCAAGAAATAGACAAGGAAGAAAGCAAAGCTGTGATCAAGTAGCACTTTCTGGAGACACAGCTTGCAATTCAACTGTAAAGAATCGCGATGTTGACTTCAAGCAGAGCAGGGAGAGCAATGATAAGACTCCATGGGCAGTCAAGTGGAGACCATTCACCTCATGAGCGACAGACGAAACTATGAACATTAGTGTCGACTGATGATGGCTGATGTCTTAGGGATGAGCAAACTGTCTGCACAATGAGTCCCCTGAATGTTGTCACCAGATCAGAAATTGAAGAGGTTGGGAATTTTTAGGAAACTTTTAACGTGTTTTCTCATCTAGCTAAACTCCTCAGGAGATTGTGACCCATAATGAGACATGGGTTCACAAATTTGATCCTGATTCAAAGAATCAAAGATGAAAACACAAGGGTTCTCTGGTGCCCAAGAAATTCCATCAACTGTTTGCAAGGTGGCGGCTTCTGTGTTTTAGGACAATGAGGGATTGCTCATGATTGTCATTTTGAAAAAGCGTGAAAACACTAATGGGGACTAATATGCATACAAATTGCAACAATTGGAAGAAGCAATCAAAGAAAAAAGGAGAGGAAAGCTTTGAGCTGGCTGATGTTGCTCCAGGTCAATGTGTCCGTCGACTCAGCACAGGTGGCAGAAGCAGCCAATTTTGGCTTTACCTGTTGCCCCTTGAACCTTGCTCATCTGACCTGCACTGTCTGACTTATGCACTGCAGGCCAAAGGTTTGGAAGATACTTCAAGTTTCTGTTCACTATGTCTTACTTAAAAAGGTAAAAATAATAAAAACCTGTGTGAATATTACAGATTTACTGCATGATCAGACTTTGCTTTCATTGATTTGCACCATTTTCCTCATTTCACCTTTAGGTATGCATTGATGTTACCAGACAATTGCTGAATAAATGTTAAAACAAGAAAAGAAGGGTTTAGTTTTACAGTTGAGAAGATTTACACGGAGTCAAAACGTAAGTGCAGAAGTAAAGAAAACAAATCACATTTTGAATTATTCACTTTAGCGCTTTGGCTTTTGAGAGTTTGCATAAAAAATCTCAATAAATCTCAACTGTGTCCATATGTGTATAATCACCACAGAAATGGCCAGAAAGAAAACAGTAAAGAAACAAGAGTACAGATACAAATATCTGATAATTATAGTAAAAATGTATTCTGATGAGTGAATTTTTAAATAATAGTGTTTAATTTGTTGCAAAGTATACCAATGAAACAATGATCTTTTGTGTATAACTTTAATCTTGCTTCCAAACTTTTGTCCTGCAGTGTATCTGTTTCCCAATCTGAAATCCCACTTGCATGGCTGCCATTTTCAGAGTGATGATGATGTCATGCATGTTATTAAGGGGCATCCGGAGGCTGAAGATGTTGCCATGGAGGGATAGTGAAGGTTGAACATCAGTGGACCAAGTGCATTGACGTTAAAGGAAACTGTTTATAAATAATGCAAGAGCAATCTTTCTCTTGTGATGCTTTTTGGTAAGGCAAAGACTATTTGAAGTACCCATGTAAGCTATGCTAGCCAGGGGAAAGATTTTCCTTAATATGCTAACTTTGGCTTGAAGCAAGAAAATAGAATACATTGGCAGTTAATGTAGGCTCTATATGTAGGCAGCTTTTCTCTCATGTAGTTTCTGCCTGCTGCTAATGCTACTACTTCTGTCACTGCTATAGCTGCTGTACACCAATCAACCACAACATTATGACCACTGACAGGTGAAGTGCATAACATCGATCATCTTGTCATAACGCAACATTCTGCTGAAACCTTGATTCCTGACATTCATGTGGATGTTTGACATGTATCACCCACCTAAGTGCTGCAGGTCAAGCAACCCTCCAGCCCCTCATGGCAGCTGCAGTCCTTGATGCCAGTTGCCACCCTCGGCAGGACCATGCACCTCGACACATCGCAAAAAAACTCCTCATGAGTGGCCCGGGGAACACAACAGAGTTAAGGTGTTCACTCAGGTTCCACACTCCCAGATCCAAATCTTCCTGAGCATCTGTGTGATGTGCCAGGATAAGAATGATCTATGTAGGTCCCACCCAGCAATCCACAGGACCCACAGAATTCAATGCCGACATTCCGAGAGGTCCTGTGTCCATGGCCCACCGGGTCAGAAGAGTTTTAACAGCATACAGGGAACCACACAATATTAGACAGGTGGTCATAATGTTATGCCTGATTGGTGTACTTCAACTCACAGTTCTGCTTCTATTGCTGATTATGCCGGAGCTACTTAAACTACTACAATACAACAAAACCACAAATCTGAATTTGTTTTTAAGGTGGTCAGCGACACCCCAATTGATCTAGTATCACAAAAAGAGAAACATTTAAGCGATGACAAGACACAGAAATGAGTCAAATAAAAGCTGTGTTTATGTATTTTAATGACCTCTGAGCAGAAACACAGGGGCGGAGTGAGGGGTTAGTGATGCATGTTAAACTGGTCACTCACCATCCACACAGGGAGACTCTGGACCACAGAATGTCCCGACACAGCGTTTTTCATTTTCCATGCATCGCTGAGAGAAAGCACAGAGGCTGACAAGGGCAAATACAAACACACACACACACACAGTAGCACTTAGGCCCTGGAAATCTGCTGACATGTCTGCTTCGACCAGGCGGCGCTCAGTCTGTGGTGCTGCCAAGCGGTTCAGCTGTGACAACGCCGGCAATGACACTCCTCACCCAAGGGTGAGCAGAAGACAGAACCGGGCTTACAAGCAGTGGTTTACAGACGCAACGAGCATAGGAAAATATAATTAATCACAGAGCTGTCCTCTGAAAAGACAGCATTGTCTATACATGGACAGAAAGTACATAGAAATGCCAGTTGAGCAGGGCACGTTGCACATCTTATTTTTAAGTTCGCCATATTTTTTTGCTTCCTTTTATTCATGTCTTCTGCATATTTTAAAGATGCAAATAAAATACGTCTTCTGACATGGCCTGGCAACGATTTCTTTATTTTTTTGCTGACACACCTTCAGACTTTCTAGACTGGAAATCAGACATCAGCCTTTTTGCTGCTGAGTTGTTTGGGTTGAGGAGGGTGAAAGTGGGTCAGTCTGAAACGCCCTGGGGAGGCAGAGGATGGATGGAGGGGTGTGTGTTTTGTGAGTGTGTGTGTTTTGTGCAATGGGGGTGTTGTTGAGTTAAGAAAGAGGAGATGGAAGTAGAGTAGAAAAGAGGAGTCGGGGCACTCAGGGGGATGCTGTCTGTCTGCTCATGTAGGAAAAATAAACTCTTGAACCTTTGCTTCCAATTTACTAAATGTGTATTTTACAGTCTATTTTATAGGAATTCATTTCCACATTTTCTTGAGTGGTCTCAGGATTGACTGTTTATTGGCCAGTTATCAGATTGGACACTCAGCATTTTTCAGATTATCAGTTTTGCTAGAAAAAAAAGATTCCTAGTGAAATAAATTAATTTAAAAATGTGGTACTTCACCTCTGATGCAGCTGCTGGTCTCTGTCTCTCTCTGACTCTGTGGTCTTGAGCAATGTCCCATAAGGTTGGACTTGAATATTCGGTCGTGACGGTGGTATCTGAATATTTATTTTGAGATCTGAATATTCGGCTCGTTCCTTCGTCTTCCCCAATCACCCTCGTCAGATGTTACGAACCGAGCCAAATATTCGTTATTACTCGGGGCAAATATCCGGAGCCCAGAAATTGCTATTCAGGCCAGCCCCAGCCACGGCACTCTCGGATTTGGTTACATATAAGTAAACCAATTCATGCTTTTTGCATTCTTGTGTGCAGACAAGTGCAGACTTCAAATATCTAAGTGGTTCTGTTTGTACTATAATAGGTCTATGCCTGTCTGTGCAGATGGTTGCATTACCTCTCCTATCAAACACAGGAAAACACACAGAGCAGTTTTAGAGGATATAGCAGCTACTTAAAGACTGGGCTGTAGCACTGTTCCAGTTGATAATCCTGAGCACAGTAGTTGGACATAGCACAGGATTTCTGGAGAATTCAGAACTTCCCACTGTGTTTGGGCTCCTGCAATGGAGCACATGTACAATCAAAGCTCCTTCAAAGGTCTGCAGCAGTTTCTTCATTTACAGGTCTTTTCATATTAACTATAGAGTTGTGGAAGACTTTCCTCAGAACAAGCCTTTGTTCTGAGTGCTATTTGCTTTCCTTCCACATACAGTGCAACCAATGCAGTTGCAAATTTCAGTGGATGATGAAATTTTTACATCCTTCTGTACGCACACCTTCACGTAGACAGCTTGAACTGGCCTTGATAGCCAATCGTTTCAGGATAAATGTTGGAAAGTTCTCTTAAAACAGAAATAAACAAAGACATTTTTTTGGAGTTTGTGTAGTTCTACTGCATCTGTCTAAGGGTTCTAAATGTCGGTTATCCTTCTCCTTTGTTGCTAATAATTACTATTGACCCAGTTTACCTGTTGTGTTTTTTTTTTTTTTTTTACCATTTGTTAGGTCTTAAAATTGTTTGAATTTTTTTATTGATAAATTTGCTGATTATTGTGGAAATTTTGTCTGTAAAATATTGAAAAGTATCAGTTGTAAATACAAACAAAATACAAAAACTTGAAAGGAAAAGTCTAAAATTTTCTGAATTCTGGAACCATCTATTCAAATGGTGATGCCTGAATTATAATTCTGACATTCGATGGCAATTTTCACATCTAAATAGTTATATTTTGTGCTGCAGACACATTATGGTCAGTGGTAAACCGGTATAAAAGTTCAGTGCCTGCCTTGTCTTTGGTGTAGTTTCCTCTGTGTCTCAACTCATGCTTGACTTGCCCCTGAGCAGATGTGGCACAAAGTGTTACAGCAAAGAAAACAAAAAGGGAAGTGAGGGTGAGAGGTGCAGACAGAGAGAGGAATGAAATAGTAATGAGAGGAGATGGGCGAGGGAAGGCCACGACTGAGCATCACCCTTTTTACTCTCCTCCTCACCCCCTGCTGTGATAATGTCCTGCCTTGTCTCGTCTCGTCCTCCCCGTCTCCACCATCCTGTGCTGTTAGTTCTTTGCCGGTTTAACTTCTCCTGTTTCTGTCATCGACAGCAGGGAAGCAGCAGCCAGGAGGGGTGAGAGACATCGAGCGAAATGTGTGAGAGAAGGAACACTTTCTTCCAGTCGCTTGTATAAAGCCATCAGTGTCCCTGTTAAGCCCTGCCATTCCCTCCGCCGTCTGTCCTCCTCACCCTCTGTCTAGTTATCAAAGTGTTTATTCAGCCTGGCATTGTTTCCTCTCTCCTCATTTTCAGAGAGAAACTCGGAGAGCAGAGTGTGAGTCACTGCATTCACATGGGGGACAGTGGGAGCTACTGAAAATGAAAAGACATTTCAGGGGTGGAGGGAAGAGGGAACCCCCCCGCTTCATACACACCAGTGGGAGGCTACGAAGGCATCCATGCCAGTGAGAGGTGGTGGCGAGGTGGTGCAGGAGTGGAAAGAAGGGGGCCTCTCTGGACCGTGCCCCCGCTGATTGAGATGTACCCCACACAGGCAAACCCTACTTCAGGGTGGATCTGCAGCGCAAACACCCCCTTTAGCCTCCGTGGCGCGCCAGTCCGAGTCAAGAGCCCGCTGGGAAGCAGGGTGTGGGGGGATGAACTTGACGTGCTGCTGGACGGAGTCTAAAGGATCCCGCGGGTGGAGGCGGGAGGGGAGGACGGGTGAGGCGGGCGCAGGGTTGGGATGGGGTACTGCTTGGTGCCAAGGTTGCCCGGGTTACAGGCGCACAGAAGAGGCATGATACTCTCACTTGTCTTGGAAGAGGGCTTTTTTCCCCGTTGTGTGCGATGCTGTCTGATTGTGTGTCGCTCCACCGCTGTGCGGATGCTCCGATCCCTGCCGCTCTACTGTCTTCACCGCTGCCCTTTGATGATCAACACACACACTTTAACGCACACACAGACAAGACTCGAGAGTGAAAAAATCTCCCACTCTGATGCTTTGGTATCTGTGCTGCTTTTTTTTCCCTCCCCCTTTTGATGCTGCTGGACAGACACACTCAAATTGCACCATAAGTTGAAGTTGCTCAGTAATGTCTGGCAATTGGTTCTATTCAGTTGCTTTTATGATGGCCTAATCACAATAGTTTGAGAAATTATGGCCGAGAAGACAGATTGATTGTATGTGCAGTGAGGTGCAGTGTGTGAGTGATTATGTGGGTCTGGTTTGTATTAGAGCTCTGTCGAGGGATATAAGGCGGTTACTGTACTATGAGCTACTGAGGTGTTCTGGTATCCATTTGGATGAATCAGCACTGATGACTGAACTGTACAGAGAGACGGGGTGTGCTCAGATAACTACTGCTCTTCGCTGATCAAACAAACCACCAGCAGACCCTCTGTCATGCTCCCTCTCACTTTATCATCTTCCCTTTTCCTCTCGCTCCCCTCCTTTTCCACCTCTTTCGCTCTATTTCTTCTCTATTTCCCAGATTTTAGAGGGTATTTCCCCTTTACTTTCTACCCTTTTCCTTCGCCTTTACTTCCTTGCTCCTATTTAATTGCCATCTGCCACTTGCAATCAGCGTTATTCACATACCCACAATTTCCAGTGTCATAGGCGGCTTGTCGGGGAGAGATAAAGAGAACGAGAGGAGATGATGAGAGGAGAAATAATCCGTGATTCATCAGGAGCAAACGAGAAAGAGGAAGCACTTTTTTTTCTCCTCCCCCCACGTCTTTAAAGGCAAGAAAAAAAAAATTATTCAAGTGGAACTTTAAAAAGAGGCGTTCGGGCTCCCAGGTGGAAATATTATACCTGTGTACAGATCTAGAGTGACACAAGGAGGGATGAGGGGGATCAAAGGCGGTCTGGGGCTAGAGGAGGCCAGACAATCACCCTAAAACAGATAATTGGCCAGTGTAGGGGTTTATAATGGCGCTGTCAAAGGGCTCCTTTTTCACATCACAATGGTATTTCTGTGAATGTGTGCGCAGATGCTACATGTATGTGGAGAGACAGGCTTTAAACATATGGACCAGAGGTCGGTGTTGGGGTCTCTACATGCCTCCGGGGCGTGTTTAGATGCCTGTAAAGACATGGACAGAGGAGAGGGATAAAAGCCCTATAAAGGAGTAGAACTGACGGGTTTCAGAAGAAGATTCTTCAATATCGTGACGTGGGGTCAGTCCACAGCCCTCTTTACAGCTGAAAGCTTCAGGAATAAGTGAGACTTCAGTTCAGATTTTTCATCACAATGTATGTGTTTCCAAGAACAGATCTGATCTTTAGAGCCCAACAAATATATCAGTCAGATGCCATTTTTTGTGTCTGGATGTAGAACATGTGCTGATGCTCATTTTGGGGGGGAGCGGCATTAGGCAGACAAAGACCCCTTGGATAATTTGGAAATGATGTCATTACATATATAGTTTGTGCAGTACAACAACTCTAACTCCATTGTTTACAATATTATCAGCACAGTCTGCAGCACATGTAGCTGAGCATATGGTGCGGAGCCAGAAAGTGTCTTTAGGGAAGTAACTAACTAGTTTGTGCAGAACATTGCTGGAAGATTTATGACAACAACCACCCCATCAGTGTAACTCATGATGTAACTCTGGCTTAAAGTTCTTAGCCTCACCAAGAACTAACATTTTGGGACGCAACCTTATACTGTAATCCTTATATTACTGTGCACCATCAACAAAATGTCACATTTGAAGAAATCAAAGGAAATAGGAGAGGAAAGCTTGAACCTTGAGTGATGATGATGGACTGAGTTAGCTGGATTTTCAAGATATAACCTTCATCTGTGAAGATATAGTGAAGGTTGAACATCAGTGGATCAGTGGACGGAGACTAAATTCAAAAACAATGCAAGAACAATTGTTCTCTTGTAATGCTTTCTACTGAGGCTGAGAACTTTCTGAAGTACTTTGTAAGCTGGGGTAGCATTTTCCTTCATACGCTAACTAAGGCTTGAAGCAAGAAAATAGAATATGTTAATGCAGGCTCTATATGTAGGCAGATTTTCACTCATGTGGTTTCTGCCAGCTGTTGAAAAATAATGCAAGAACAATCTTTCTCTTGTGATGTTTTCTGGAGATTTCGAGAACTTTTTGAAGCACCACGTGTGTATTATGGATATTGACTACTAAGTATGTCAATGTCTGAATTGTTTACTCCCTGAAAATCTGTATCAACATCGGCCGCCAAAAATTCAGGATTGACCGGTTGCTTAAAATATAATATACTGATTCTTTATTTCATTTAAATCAAATAAACTGGTGGTCTGCAATTACCTTGAGCTCAAGGTAATGTCTTCAGATTACTTGGCTTCTCCAATTGAAGGTCTAAAATCAAGAGATATTCATTTTAAATTGCTTTAAAAGAGAAAAAAAAACACATTTGAGGAGGTGGAACCATCAAGTGTTTTGGCTTTTTTGCTTTATAATTAACATAAATTAACATCTGAGTAACATTTTCATATGTTTAGCATCAATGTTGAGTTTCAATGAAAGGAGAGGAGAGGAGAGGAGATTGACGGTCCTAATCCCTCCTCGGTGGCCTGGCTTTCCTTCAACACAACAGGTCCCATAATTACCCCCTCTCTACTGGCAGCTCACACTCACAGCTCTAACAGCAGGGAACTGGCTAATACTCTTCATCCTCAACGCACACACACACACACTCACACACACACAGACTCTGGTCTTGGATCTGTCTTGAGATGTTGACACGCAGCAAGAGGACAGACAGAGGGGACAGTGTGGTCCCTGTGACACTTGTCCAAAGTCTGTAAGAAAGTCATTTCTCTGGCAGAAGGTGCAGTCAAGTGGCCGTCGGGGTCGACCACATTTATTTTTCTGTCTCCTGTCTGTCGGCCTCTGACCGCCTCTGAGCTGCTCACCTAATTAACACAGTCACAGAGTCCAGAGTGTGTTTGGCGGGAAAAAAGAAACGCGGCTACAATGTTGGTATGATAGAACATGCACAAGAGCAGCACTGTGTTTGTGCTTTTAACGGCAATTTGAAGGTTTATCCAGAATTATTATACATACAGTGTAATATAGGTTTGTGGTATACAGTAATGTGGGAAAGTTGAAGTCGTTTTAGATGTTCAGATTCTAATGCAGCAATCAGGGAGACCTCTGATTTGTCTGAAATTCCTTCCGCAGCATGGCAATAAGCCCAAATATACAGCCAGAGTCATGTAAAAGTTTCTTTTTAAACGAGAAAAACAAGGTGCTGTTACCCCTACAGAGTCTTTACTTGCATGTTATTATTCTGGTAAAGCACCATACAGTTTTCTCTTTGCTGATTATGTTTTGACAAGATTATGGATATATTTAGATGGTTCAAAATGACAGCAGACATCAGCAAGACTCAACATGCTGGGTTGCTGTATGGCTACATAATGATTTTATATATGTGGAAAAGCATAGTCTTTAAATTTCCCCTCTAAAGCCATAAATATCGAGTTTTCATAAAGAATTTGTAAGAGGAGATGAGCCACATCATCATTTATCCACTCGTCTTCCTCGGCTGATTTGTTTGCTATGTGTAACCGGGCCCTATCGATTGTGAGAAAAATGTTTCCCAGACGTATATCGGACAGTGAAACATGAGCTGGCGAGATGTAGTCTGGCTGTGCGATGCTTTCAAGAGTGTGCTGGAGGTTTTACTCAACGCAGACAAATACCATTTCCACAGTTGCGCTCAGACGGCTGCTTTGGTTCCTCTTATGTGATGGAAATTGTCCAAGACGGAGCTGTGACATGTTGTGAAATGACTCTACTGAGACACGCCTTCATTGCTGATCTTCATTTTTCTGGCAATGTTCAAGTGACTTGCTAGAAAAAGGAGCTTCTCTACATAAAACTAAGCAGAGAATAGAACTAAATGATAATTTTTAATCACATTTAAATGATTTATTTTGACAAAACCCATATAAACACGGAAAAAGCATTTAAAGTAATTACAGATGTATGTGCTTTGTCAATCCTGATCATTTTAATGCAAAATTAAGATCAGCATAAGATTTCTTTTTAGTTTTCTGCATTTTTGAGAGGTAAAATGCTTGCTGGAATGCACAGAAGTGCACCTTCCCTGTGCAGGAGTTTTCATGTTTAATGAGCCGACCATAAAGGATTGCTCTGGACATTAATAATAGATTAGCACTGTCTGGGTCTTGATAGCTGCTTCATAGCTTCTGAGGATGATGTGATGACATATTCCCGAATCAATAAAGAGCTCTGTGCACTTCATCCTCTGCCACATATGTATTTCAGCCCCGGGATTGTAGCTCTGTCGGGGTTTAGGATTGATTTCCTGCATCTCATTCTTTTTATTATTGTATCCTTCCTCGTGTAATTTTCACCATTGATCTCTCACTTGTCTCTGCACAAACTGTAGCCCTGCTGTACTCTACGCTGCATACACACATATTGACAGTGATGCGATATGTGTGGTTTATTCCCTACAGTATGTTTTGCACTGTTCACACCCCTCCCACACACTCCCTGCTCAGTCTGTTTTCTGTTGTGAAAATGGCTTTTAGTGCGATCAAATTCGGACGATGTAATTAATTTCAATTCAGTTTTATTTTTAGAGCACTGGTGCACAACATAAATCCTCTCAGGTCACTTCACACAGTGAGATCAGGACCTTACGATGTTATTTCATAGGTAGGAGCCCAACAAATCTAACCATTTCTTTTGAACAATCATCTGAAAAAGATAATTAAAAAGAGACAAAATGGATATTTGTTTTGAAATGCTCTGTCAGCAATGAACTCCAAACTAATTGAGAAAATGGGTTTTTAGAGTCTTGACTGAATTTCTTAATGGTTTAAAAGCAACAGTCTTCATTAGGAATTTAAAAGATCAGTGAATCTGCTTTTTCAGGACTCCGTGAGTACAGTATGGTCAGATGTTATTGGGTCTTCTTTCTCTTAGACAACAAGCAACTAACCTTATATGAGGTTAATTCTAATTGGTGAACAGATCTATGTGACAGAACAATTAATTAATGTAAGACCTCATTGGGTGTTAACTCTCCTGTTGTCTTCATTTATGGGTACCAAAAACACATTGTTTCCTTGTCTGAAAAAATCCAAAAATTCAGCAAAAAAATTCCCCAAATTTCTGAAAATTTGCAAAACTTTCAGGAAGAAAATTCCAATAATTCCTTAAAGTTTTCCCTTAACATTTTGATTTGCAAAAATCCCCCAAATTTGGCAAGAGAATTGGTGTAAATATTTTCAAAAAATGAGTAAAAATCTTCCAAAAAATGAGTAAAAATATCTAAAGTGATTACATGTACATCAGTAAAACTTCTAATATTTTCTTAAGAACATTGACAAAAAAATCAATCAAAATCGAGGGAAATTTGCTGGATTTTGGTTGATTTTTTTGTCAGTGTTCTAAAGAAATATTTTTAACATTTCTTTTTTCCACCAAAAAAATTTTTCAAAAATTTCCCAAAAATGTTGAAAACGTGGACATCAGAAGTTTCACTGTGAAATTTTTATTTTTTTTCCACATTTTCAAACTTTAAAGCAGGTCAAGTTGACCCACAGGACGACACGAGGGTTAAGGAAAGTTCCTTTAATTAATGTCCCTGCAACCTTGGTTTCAGATCCCATATATTTCTCTGTAATATAAAGATTCTTGAAAATAAAGCTGCATGGTGTTCTGTTCATCAGGACTGTGTGAGGGCAGTTCGATCAGATTTGTTTTAATTATAGTCTCCTTGGCAACACAAGGACTCAACAACTGGTTTCAGTTCTTACAGTATATTGTGATTGGTGCCAGAATACATAATGTAACACCTGTCAAACAGATCCCAGAACACTAGAGAAATATACTATATTATATAAAATTTAATAGCTATTTATTTGGCCTGTTTTGATAGAAAATTGTAATTCATTTGTCATTTTAAATTTCATTTCGACTGAGCCATTCAATCAGTATTCATTTCAGTCTAAGTGATTCAGTGACATTTTAAGGTATATATTCATTCCATCTAGGTTTGGGGGGTTTCCTGCTACTGACGACATTGTTATGTAATGTCACATTTGCATATCAAGGAAAATAGCTGACATTTTTTGCTGGGACAGAAGTGAACCAAATCAAATCCATCTCTGAAATGAAGATTTGTGTGTGTGTGTGTGTGTGTGTGTGTGTGTGTGTGTGTGTGTGTGTGTGTGTGTGTGTGTGTGTGTGTGTGTGTGTGTGTGTGTGTGTGTGTGTGTGTGTGTGTGTGTGTGTGTGTGTGTGTGTGTGTGTGTGTGTGTAGCAATATGGAACAGCTGGATTTCATCCTGATATTTGACCTTATTGATTACATCCTATGTGAAAATGCTGCTGCTGTTTTAACCTCCCTGGTCCTCCATTTTTCATGTCATGTACGATCATGGAGGAAATTCGTCACAGTCCAGTGAAGTTCTCTCACCCTCTTCGCCATCATTCTGTAACTCAGTTACTTCTGGATAAGATAACCATCCTTAGTTACGCAGACAGTCCTCCCCTCTCTCGTCCCACCCACCTCAACCAACCATGACCCCCCATGGGGGTCATACAATGACTGTCATGCATATCATTATTGGTGGGGGCCCTCCTTCCCCTCTGGGGGTCCGCTCATTGACCTCCTGACAAAAGATGAAAGTGTCCTGTCCAGGGAGGGGGCTGGCCAGGCTGAGGTTGGGTTGAAGAGCCCTGGGTCCTCGTCCGGGTCGGGATAAGACTCAGCAGGGCTTTCTTCACGCTAATAGGCACGACCCCTGAACCCCACACAAAGAGCATCACTTCAGGAGCCATAGGCACTCAGTGTGGGAGAGCAAGGAGGAACCAATAGGAGCGGGCTGGGGGCTCTAGGTGCCTTTGAGAGAGTCGGACCACTGACTTTACAGAGGGAAAAAAAACGAGAGAGCAGGAGGGAGGAAAAAAAGGACCAGGAGGGAGAGAAAGGAGATAAGGGGAAGATTTTGTGTTTTTGTTTAGAAGAAAAGGGCTTGTTGCAGCAGTTCAAAGGGCTTCTTCTTTTAGTGCAAAGGGTCTCCTTTTCCTGCTTTTCTTCTCTTCTTCTTTCTACCAGTTAATGGGCGAAGGTGGAGGGATTATTGTGCCGTTCAGATGCCTGCTTAATTACCTATTGCTAGTGTGTCGATACTGGGGTTACATACTGAATGTATAGGCATGCACATGCTTTGTATGTGCTTTCATTGAAATGTTAAGCAAAAATACTCTTTTTAAGTCTTTAGATAACTTGAAAGTACACATCATACATAATATTACACACATTTAGCAACATCTGTATCCAAGGGCTGCTTTAGTTCCTCATATATGATGAAAAATGTCCAAGACAGAACTATGACATGTTGTGAAATGAAAATAATAACTCACTCTATGAATCAAATGTGTCTTACAAGTCACCGTCATAATATTTATTTGGTCCAACCAGCAGCTCAGAACCACAAAGTGTTAAATTTACAGTATTGTGAGCAGGGAAAAGCAGCAGATGTTCACAGCCTCATTTTGGCTTGATGAATGTATTATAAGATTAATTGATTTTTCAATTGTCTTTTGTTCAATCAACTGAACTGTTGAACCCCTGATCATCTATGTCAGTGCATCTTTCTGTGTCACATGTGAATAATCTCTGACAGCATCTTGTCTGATAGTGGCGCCTTATCCTGCTCTGTTAGATAACGGATCTGGGTACAGTAAAGGTCATCTCGGGGGTGGTGGGAAGAGAACAGCTACAGTGGGGTCTGATGTGGGAACCAGAGGCCCCTCCTGGCCTCCTTGTTTCAGCTCTGTTGATCAGAAGGGAGCTGAGGGGGGTGGTGGGTACTGTACCTGCAGGGAGCTGGGAGAGCATTTGTGGGAGAGAGGGGTCCACTTTTTGGTTCTGGTATAATCCATCTACAATGCCTCTGCCTATCTTCACCCTCCCACTCCCAGCTCCACCTTTCGCCTCCAGTGTGACAGGTTCCAAACAAAGCTCCCGGCGTCTCCTCACACACAAACACACATCGCAGAGTAAATATGGGCAGGAGATGAACAACGGAGGGGGGGTGAAATGGAAAGCGAGGATTTTCAAATGAAAACAGACCTTTTAACTTCTCCAAGGCGGGAAAATGGGTTTTTCTACAGCTTAAATTGCTTTTGTTGACAGTGAGTCGCAGGTAACGCCTCCACTCTGCAGGACCATTTTTGGACAAGCTAAAGCAAAAAAATGACTTTTTCTGATGGGCTGTTGTGCTAAAATATGTCTGTCTTTTTTGTAGAAAGAGGGTGTCACACACCTGATTGCACACTGTGAAATAAAGACACCTCCACTTCAGCAGCATGCACTGACTCACATTTCTGCCATCCACAGATGGACAACTCGGAAGGTGACTCAAAATCTGATTGCAATGCTGCCTGATATTTTCATCCTGAGTCTGTGAGATAAGATAAAAGACTCTCTACCTGCAGTGGGCCGAGTATTTATATCTCCTCGGGGAGTTCTATCCCTGGTGGGCTATCACCTGTGGAGATAATCTTTATCATTCCTGTAATTAATGACGGCTCCAAAACTCTGTCTCAAGTCATTAGCTTCAGGCAGAGACGCTGGTTCACCTAAGTGTTACTTTGTTCTCAGCTGTTGCGTAGCTTTTAGCGCAGCTTTGAATTTCAAAGAAAGCGTGCTGCGAAAAGCGCCGAGACAAATTAAGAGGTCACTTCCAAAACGCTATCTGTAAGTTGATTAGCGCTCATTATTTCTAATTGGCCAAGTCATTTCTGATTCCGGTGCGAGACGCTCGGCTACGCTCTGGAAAGCTTTGCAGAATCATAAAAAATCAGCAAATAAATTGGTGCTTATTTTTTGATTGAGTAAGATATGAGCTATTTGTGAGTGATTTTTTTTATTGCCTTGTTTCTTTGCAGAATTACTTGGCATCACTATTACAAAAAGAGACTCAGATTTGAAATTAGGGCTGAAGCAAATCCTTTTCCGACAACAAAGGCACCTTTTCTGATCAAAACTATGAAAATGGCAGTTTTCCGAGGCCCCACATCAGAGAAGCTTTATGCTTTGAATCAGATCCACTCGTGATATAAAAGTGAACATTTTACATGCCAGTGCCTCCTCTTGAGATACTGGACACCACACACACACACACTTTCTCTCTCACGCACACACACCAACATGGCCTGGAAGAGTGTTATGTCAAGTACCTCCCATCATGCTTTGTTCCTGTGTAGTGAAGTGAGTGAAGCGAATGGCAATTCTTCATTCTCACCCTCCCCTCCCACCCCAACTTTCATCCTCTCCTGCCTCCCTTCCTTCTCACCCCCATCCTCCCCCTCCCCCCACTGCAGAGCTGCACTAATCCGTATTGAGGAAGCCCCCCCACCCCTCCCATCCCCTGAAGTTTCCTCCCCCGTTTCTTCCTCTCTACCTTTAACAATCTCCCGGTTTTCACTCTTGTTCACTCCCACCATTCAAACTCCTTGCGCGCCTTATGTTCTTCATATTTCAAAAAAAAAAATGTCTCAAACCCGGTGATCTTCTCTCGCGGCCTGAGAATCGAGGCAGCGACTGGAGGCTTAGCGCTGACATCCTCCCTCCCTCCCATTCTCCCTCCTTCCCTTCATCGTTGTCCACTGTACCAATCAATCAATCTCCATTTCTTACATTCCATCTCTCCTCTCCAGCATCCCATCGTGGCCCAGAAACAAAGCAGGCTCCCATTATCCCCCTCTCCCAACCCACCCACCCACCTACCTTTCAGCTTCCGACCGGGCCTGGCCGGTTAATCTTCCCAAGGCGTTCAGTGTCTAACCGACCCCCCTGTTGCCAGCAGACAAAGAGAGGGCTCCCTAATTCTCCCTTTCTCTCCTTTACCCTCACCCCTTCACCGCACCCCCCACCTACATTCTCCATCCACAGGGCCCCAGAACCAGCGGAAAGTCTTTGAAGAGGAGGGGAACCACCCCCTCCCAGTTTCTGCCTTCCATCCCTCTAGTACCCCCACACCCCTTAAAAAAAAAAAAAACTGCGCCGCCAAGGCTGTCAGGGTGGCCCTTCCTTCTCTACCCCTTTGTGGGGTCCTGTGTACCCCGCTTTACATATCCCAGAACCTTAGTCTCTACCCCCCCCCCAACACACATCCAGCCCATGAAAGACCGACCTGCTCAAGAATGTTGTTTTTAGTTCCTTCCTTTTCTCATTGAGTGGGTGATTGGTGATGTGCCCGGTTTTGTTGCCCGTATCAATGGTGCCACTTGATGACAATTTGGCGGGCGAGACGGCCATTTTTAATCGGACATTAATTTATTGCGCTGCACCCTTGCTGGCGTGACTTTGGTTAAAGGAATGAGTAGGGTGTTGTGTCGCTTTTTGTTCCATGTTTTGTTGGAGAGTGTGGCTAACATTAATAGCGTGTAGCTATAGTTCCTCTTTACAGAGGCCTCCGGTGGCATTGGGCCTGGCCTGGAGGAAAAGTCCCTGCATTTTGTAAAAGAGCTGAATGTGTTACTGGACAACCACAGCTGTATCACAGATCCTGCAACTATAATAGATGTATGGAGAAAGTACATTTACAGGAGATGTTCAGGTCCTCTGAAATGCCTGAGAAGTACGAGACAGTTGTGAACAAACTAAATTTGATGAGGAGTAGAACAGGCATATCCTGGATCAGGTGTCATTACTGTCACACTTACAGCTAAATAGTGTCTTAACCCTTCCAACCCCATGCCTTTCCCACGTCTGTATCAGAGAATTTCTGTACGTATTTGAAATCCCACAAGCACACCCACTTCAGAGTCTGACCAGGTATGCAGAGTCGAGACAGCAGACTGTTTGAACTTCTCTTTCAAGGTCCATTTTTATTCACTACATAAATAATTCTGACACATTGTGTGCACAGTGATTGCAATACTTCCAGGGGAAATTCAAAAGTCTGATAGTGTGCAAAGTCAAATCCAAAATTAAATGGTTGTTGTGTATGAAGGGCGGTTGGCAGGCTTTTTATCCTGACATTCAGAGCTGCTATTGACACTTTCCTTCCAACGTGGTCGGATGACACGCCATGCAAATCATTGTTGTATTGTTGTATGATCAAGCAAAAGGTGGGTTGAATATCTTCTTTTTCTTCTTCATTCACTTGGCAAAGAATAAAAGCCAAAAGCCGGTCAAAATCTTTGAAGAAGTAAGACAACATGGCCTTGTTATTTTGTTGAGTCTCAGTTGTAACCCTGAGCTTTGACCTCACTCACGCTACATCGTGCGTTTTAAACTCACAGTTTGGATGTTCAATTATACTGACAAGAAATTTGACCCCCATTTAGCCCTCGTTTGAAATCATAAGACAGTAATTTTCAAATCAGTGGCTTAACAGTGTCAGAAAAAAACTAGTATGTCAGAGAGGTTTACAGTGTTACATACACAACTCTGGTGAGAGAACCTAACAAGAGAACTTAAAGGAGAAGTTCAGAAATATCCTTTCCCCATCATTATTTTGTAGGTTTTAGAGAACTTGGGTTTCAGTGTGACCATTTGGGTGAATGAAGCAGATAAAAGCAGAAGCATTTTAAAATACGGTGACAAACACCTCAAATACATCGAACATATATGTGGAACATTCGCAGAGCAGCTGCTGCAACACTACATGTCCATTTTAATGAATAGAAATTGTCACCCCAGGAATGAGGGTGTAAATGGTGTGAATGTGCCACAGAGATCTGCTCTGCAAATGTAAAAATAGTCTTTTCTTTCACGAAGGTGTGTGCTTCCTCTTTTTCACTGAAATCAGCTGTGAAGTGTTAACAGTTCTTTTAATCCTATTACTTTTATTCAGGAAATGGCGTCTTGGTATCGAGCACTTTGGGGTTTTTATCACCCTGTCTGCATTTCTCTTACCAGTACCAGCTGCTGGTTTGCTCAGTAACTTTATCTCTTGCATATTCTACTGTAATCTGTAGATGTTAACTTACCCATATTTTACAAACTCGATGCAGGTGAAGCCGGTAAGAAGATACGCTCTGGAGCACCTCCGCTCCACAAACGCTCACTCTCATCATTTTTTTTTTACTGAAGTCAATTAGGAAAACTAGTGAGGCTCATTTAAAGCGGACTGTCAAACATAAATGCTGGGCATCTGAAACCCGGCCTCGCTATATTCGTTCACCACACCGGATTTATAGTAAACTGGCACCTAGAAATCTGAGCTTGAACCATGACCAAGTGATCAAGGCTGGTTCTCTCTCTCTCTCTTACTGTCTTTGGGTTCTGCTTTGTCTGAGATGTACAATCTCTTGTTATTTTTCACCTTTCAGCCTGTAGGTCTTTCTCCTTCTAACTTTGCTATACCTCTTTTATTTGATGCTAGTGGCAAGCTTTTCAAGTCTGATCTTCTACCGCATTCCAAAACCCATTACCAGTCAAAGTTGAAGGTGTAGGGAGGGGGAAGCAACATTACTGTCTGTGGGTGGATACCTGGGTGAAAGGCATGTACACAGCTAGAAAAATGATCCTGCTTCAAACAGCGGTATGAATCAGAGAGGTATCACTAACACCACCCACTCAAAAGCAATAAAACAAGTGCAAGGAGGGGTTCTGAGTGTGTGTCCGTGTGTGTGTGTGTGTGTGCGCGCTTCCCAAGAAGTGAAAGGAAAGTGGTAAGGAAGACATTAACCATTAACAGAACACAACTTAACCGTCTTTTTTTCTGGTTTTGTGAATGAATGTGGGCTTTGTCCTGGAATAAAAATGAAACAGAGCTGGATTACCTCTCGCTTTCGTGGCATGTCTGATTACAAGGGGCGGCTCAGGCCTGCAGCAATTGTACTATTTATGTAATCGATGTGCTTCTAAGTGCAGCTGAGGTATGTATAGGGGCTTTGCATAGATTGGGGTGCACGCTTTGAGAGGGTTGGGGGCAACCCAGTTAAATAAGACAAAAAAAAAGAGAGGGCAGGATATGAAGTCAGGACTTGAAAATACCACCATTGTGAGTAATTCAGGCCTCAGGCTTTTACTGGATACGCACAGGAGGTGTGTGAACCCTTTTCAGGAGGCTGCTCCGAATGTGTGATTATGTCAAAGATAGATAAAGAAGAACTGGCACTGATAAAGAAACTGCTACATGCAAATTCCATTTCCACGAAATGCTCGCCGCTTAAAAAAAGCAATAACCGTCAAAGTGTTCTGAAAGGTCTTCATTGTGCCGCCTTTCTTTTGTTCTCGCCGTATCTTATCACCGTAGACACTATGTAACTTTTACAACGTATTGTTCGGACGGTATAATGAAAGCAAAAAAGGAGGAGGAGTGTGTATCTATGCATTTTCTGTGTGCAATAAAGAGAGTGTTCGTGGACGTGTGTGTCACTGAGCCAGTTAGAAAATTCAAGAAGCTTGAAGGGTTGATTTATAAGAAGTCACTGACAAGTTGATTGGATTTAGATTAAAAAGCGATCCAAAAAAAATGTTGCCCCAAAACTATTTTTTTGGCTCCAACACTCGTGGAAGGAATATTTTGGGGGGATTTTCATGAACAATAGTCTAAATCTTTGAGGGTAAGATAAAACCAGGGCACTGTAGTTGAAAGGTCTGACAGGAAACATTCTTATTTGGGTACTTCAGCTGCTTGGCTCAGAGATGTTTCAGTAAAAACAGTTGTGTTTTTGTCATTGTTAGTATGACAATACATCTACAAAACTGCATTATCAAGAAGTCACTGACTCTCGAGAAATCATTGAACTAAAGAAGAGCTGCAAGAGTAAATAAAAGAGTAAGTCTTCCACAAACAGCTCATTGAATCAGCCCTCCTCTGCAGACACACACACTGCCAGCTACTCAAAGCCCCTCTAGTAAAACAGTCACATGGTCTTGTATACCCAAATAGATGTCATTTGGCATTGTGTGCAACTGTACTAGCACACAGTGTTTCAAAACACCACCCCAAACCAGTGTTCCTTCTCCTCCAGTGCTGCAGTAATTGCAGACCCCTAAATCATTGTTTATTGCCCTTTATCGCTGAGAAATTAGCTACAGGCTCATGGAAACCTTCAACAGTTAAAGTGTGCATTTAAAAAGCACAAGTAGCAACTCAAATGCCTCCTGCAGGGGCTGAAGTTTAACAAATTGGTGGCTTTTAATGTTCAACGTGTTGTTTAGTGAGCATATTCCTACTGAAAACCATTTGAGCTGCTTGTTAGTTGTTTTGAGCAACAAAGAGATGAAGGAAAACAGCAGCCAATCTGACTCTGCACCTGCATCCTGGATATGGATTACACAATGCTAATGTTCGTGTATTGTTGTGAGTGTTTTGGTAGTTCGGTTTTGTTGCAGTAGGACAGTGTGGTAGATGAGTGGTTTGCTCTGCGTCCAGTTGCGTTTGCGTGGGATTTGTCAAGATGCTGTGTTTTCCTCCCACAGTTCAAAGACAGGAAAAGACAAGGTGAACTGAGAACTCAGAGCAGGATGTTTCTGCGCCTTATTACATAAATTTTA
Organism: Acanthochromis polyacanthus; assembly: GCF_021347895.1. Taxonomy (NCBI): domain Eukaryota; kingdom Metazoa; phylum Chordata; class Actinopteri; family Pomacentridae; genus Acanthochromis; species Acanthochromis polyacanthus. The sequence continues at coordinate 8,210,345 of NC_067128.1, forward strand.
GTCATGCACAGGAAAAAGCAGACCTGTGTGTACTGGATGGATGGAGGAATAGATGATTAAAATACAATAAAAAAAACCCAAACCACTTTTTTCTCAAGCGAAGGGGTTCTACTTTAAATCGTACATTCAATCCGCCGTAACCAAATCAATCTGTTTGCGGTTTGCTTGTACAGTGTGGCTGCCTCTCAGAGCACCATCCTATAGCTTTAATAAGGGTTGTCAGAGCACATTTTCCATATCCTCAAACCATGCAAATTAACTTTTTTCTTAGTACTACCAGCCTCAAGGGGTGAGTCCCCATTAATACAACACTTATTATAATTCCTCCATACCTACATTCTCTGATTTCACCATCAGTCTTTCATATTTCGCTGCCATTCGTTACAGCCTACGTTCCCTGTGAGGCATATTGGGCGCTCATAAAACATGATTTTGAGGCTAATATAAACCTGTTATGTACATAAAATCAGCATTTAATGGCTGCCCACATCTAATCTGTAGCGTTCGGCTTTGAAAAAGGGGGAATAATTTCAGGCTTTGAGGATGATAAAGAGTGATGGAGGGCGCTGTATGGAGAAGCAAGCATGCGTTTCCCATATCAATCAAGGCCTATGGATGGCGAGGCTAGTTAGCAGGTCGTGATTGTTTTGAGGCCCTTAGCTGGGGTTCCAGTGAATCCCTGAGGCCTGTCCCTTTTGGTCGGCCCAGTGGGGGGCGAGGTGGTGCCTCCGCAGCCTCAAATCCAGCCCACGTTCATGCGTCCGTTCGGATCCATCACCGCAGGGCGGAGTGGTGGGGCAAGGGCCAGCCTTTGTCCAGCGCTGCATTCTTTGGCCCATTGTGAGCCGACCACAACCATTTAGGGATTTTAAAGGCTCGTTTGCACAATTCCTTTTGTCAGCGACCCTCACCACAGAAAAGCAAGAGAGCGGCGGCGGGGGGAGAGGCCAATGGTTTTTCAGTGTAAAAGGAGGAGAAAAAAACGATGGAAAACAAAATGGGAAAAGGAATTTTAGAAAAAGGGGGTAAAAAATGGCATTTGTCGTTGATGTTCTTTTTAAAATACACGGAGTGGCAGTAGAGTAAATTGGAGGCATTTGGCACAACACATCTGCCCCTTTACCCCGTCATTTAAACACTGTGTCTCGCCACATTTTCATTTAAGCCTTGGATTTTTTCCACCAGCACCCAACAGGCATAGTTTTCTCATGGCACCGAGGCGCATGTCGTAATGGGAATGCAGATACCGGCTCAGACACCTCACATGTTCTCATACAGTAAAACAAATGCTAAGCATAACAAGATACCACGGAGCCCTCCTGCCTGCCTGCCCATAAGAAAACAGTTCCTTATCAAAGAAGATATTTTGGCCTTTCTCTCTACATTCCTGCGAATGGAGCAGAGAGGGTCCTTGGTTGGCTTGTTTTGGCTGTGATAGATTTGATGCATGTATATGTGAGTATGTACACATTGTGTTGCATAACTCAGATCTACTTGCATCCTCTATGACTTCATAGATGTGCTTGAATATCTTAATTTTACAAGGAGTCAATGAAGTCACTGATAGCTGTTTACTACACAGATGGAGCAACTCCTGTACTTCTTAACACCTTATTGTAGTTACATTAGGAGTAAGTGGATTCAGATAATGCTGATTTTAAGTGCTGTTTGTAGAACTGATATTTGCTTTTGATGGATCAATACCAAAAATGAATCCGTCTCATATTAGGTTCACATGAATCCCCTTTCCAATCTATACACCCTGTGCTTCTCTGTAGTATTTGTGCAATCATTTCATTTTGTAAGCTCAGATTATATTTACAATTAAAAACTTCCCTTTGTTGTTTAACCTGCACATGATGAAGTAATCCACAAAGGATATGACAAAGATATTTCTAACATTTGTCAAGTCGATGAAAAGTAATAAAAACAAATTCAGGTGTTCTGAATTCTGCTCGATTGTCATGAACCATTGCCCTCTCCATCATGATATTATATTAATTGCTTTTAACAGTAAAAAGCCGCAAAATTGATATTGGTATCGGTGATTATGTACCTGGTATTACATAGTTTTGAATTAGAGCTGTGTGTGTAGCCTTTGGTGCAAATACCACCCTTTTCCCTCAACAAACATGTTTCAAATTGCTCATCATCACATCACATAATGCTAAATAAGTCTCAAATAACAATTTCCATTCAGAAAAACACATATTTGATGAGAAAAGTAATCAAGCAAATATTTAAAGTCGTATTAAGATCTCAGACCCGCCCCTACCTGAAAAAACTTTGCATTTAAGCATCACAATATGAACACATGCAGTGGCACAGAAATGTTAATCATGTGATTTATTCATTGATTCGTGATGAGCTTATTGATTAACCGAATGGATCAATGTGAGCATGCGACTGATTAGAAGGAGATTTTGTTTGTGTGTGTTGTTGCTGTGTAAAGTTAGCCTTACATTGCACATGAATGGGCAGCCACAGGGGGGGTAAGATGGTAACAAGCTAATCTGATGCTATGGAGGATACTTAAAGACTCTCTTAGTAATTTAAAACACATTGTTATCTTCCTGATTGGGTTAGCACTCAAGCAGAAATCAATGCATTCCTCTCTATTGTGTTTCATTCAGGAGAAAAGCTTGAGAGAAACCAAAGAGGCCGAGCATCACAATCTGGCCCTATTGTTGCTCATACAGTGACCAGCCGAGTCTGTTAGAAAGTTTTATTGACTGTCTTCACACTTGAACTGTGAGGAATTTCATGAATCAATTGCTGTTTATTTTTATTCAACGGGCTTTTATTTCAGAGAGGATTTCTGCATGGTGATCCTCTTCAGGAAAATTGCGAGGATAATCAGCAAAGGTCACGACTTTTAGCTAAAGAGGTCAGAGTTGAAACGACATGCAATTTGGTGATGAAGCAAGAGGAGAAACACAGGGTTGCTATGAAACAAGAAAATGGTATTTACGTTAAGGCTGTGCTTTTGAGGAGAGCTTTACAGGTAGTCTCAACAGAAACTGCTGCAGTGTAAATTTGACAGACGATTACTCAAGATGTTTGAGATTGCAAGTCTAGACAGATGCGAGTGGATTTTTTCTTAATCTTTCGCGACATATGTTTCGCTCTTTGATCCGTTCTGTTTCTTCTACCACTTGAACTCGTCTTGCCAAGTTCGTAAATATGTTCTGTGGAGCTAACTTGCACAGACGTGTTTGTGTGGGAGCCAAAGGATTGTATGTGAAGAAATGGAGGGCCGATTCCTGCGGCGTGTTGACGGATTTGGTCTTTGACGGCGCAACAACTGAGGGGTCAAGTGTGTCGGCAGGCGAAGTCATGTGTCAAAAGGTGTGCGTCACACTGTAGATGCTCGGTTCGGGTGCACGGTGGCACTGCCTACAAAGAGCAGACCACCTCCAGCTTCTGTTGGCACCCTGCTACCACACTCTGCATCCCACGCCTCAGCTGTTCCTCTGCTTGTTCTCCCTTTCTCTCTCTGTTTTTTATTATTGTATGGCGCTGCCCCTTCCAGCAGCAACCCACAGGAAGTCATTCACTTCCTAATTATCTGCACATCAACAGGGGTCGCCACGGAGACGCAGACCATAAATTCAGCTCCCCTCCCGCCTCCCCCTCCGATGTGGTGCGATAGCGCTGCAACAGCTGCCTCTAATTGGGGCTGTAGGTTCAAACTGCTAACATATGACTTCCCTCCCATTCAGCAAACACACACACTGTCTGCCACCGCCAAGGCCGCAGCACACAGACCAAGTCACCGGCATCAGAGAGGAGGGATGAGGTTTCAGATAAAAGAGACAGAGAGAGAGTAGAGAAGGAGATATACGTCCCCCCTGATGGCACGGGAAGCTTGGTGTGGTTTTCGGGACGGGCTCTGAAGTGGTACAGTGTTGCCCACTCCCACCACCGAGGCCCTCGGGTCAACAGGAGCTCACCCAGATTGACAAAGAGAAAAGAGAGGGATGAAGAGAGAAAGAGTGACAGGCTGTGATAACAAAGGCGACCGCAGTGTGGTTTCGTGATGGCTCCCCGGGTGAAAACCGATGAGTTGTCAGATCCGGCTGGGCCACATGTTGCATTGCTGCCATTGAAAACCTCTTGTGTAAAAAAAAAAAAAAAAAAAAAAAAAAAGAAAGACAACCTCTTGTGTAGAAGTCCAACCATCCGTTACTGAAACGTGGAGCACTATTATCTGTTTCCAGTATTTAAAACACACATTTTTTTCTGCTTTCCAGCATCGGGGTTAGCTACATGTTTTTAAATAGATGCGCAGACAGATATACAGTCAAATTGATTTCCATGTGTTAAACCACTAAAACACAATGAGCCGTTTCCAACGCATGACCAAGGCAGAGGTGTCAGAAGAGGAGCCTGTACTCCAAAGGGCTGGAGAGCCTTTAGTACCTGCCACTGCCATGTAAATTGGACCCTCAGAAAGTGAACGAGCCTGCCTATTGTCTCTAATGGCCTCTTGTTAGAAAAGCTGCCCACAGTGTGAATTTGAGTTTGTATACCCGCTCCAGGGTACACGCATATGCACTTCCTAGCCTCCCTTAAGTTTACTGCATTCAGCAGGAAACACAATTAGCCCAATCAAAGTGAAAGGAGGGGGGCTGGAGAGGGAGGGAGGAGAGCACGGCGTTTTATGAACATGGGTGGTGAAACAGCAGCATTGTGACGGCAGAGGATATTAGGTGCTGGGCGGCAGCTTTTTGATGTAGAGGAGTCCTTAGCAGGCGTCTGACTCTTGTTAAAGTGGACCGACGTACAATTAAAGATATATGGCCCGGGACAGCCGTGTGATTTGGATACATTAGCGGATTAGATTTTAAAGAGACTTGTTTAAAGGTTGGCCAGTAAATACTGTTCAGCACTAATGTGTGCTCTCATGTGCGCAGTGAATTAGATATTGTTTAAAAGCATCATTTTTAAAAGCATGTTAATGGGACTCTATTAAAAAGGGATGCAGGGGGGATTAATTATTGGTCCACAAACTGCTGCGTGAGCAGATCCTCATTACAGAAATAAAATAATAACCCCAGATGCTCCCAATCTCATTTATCCCCTTTCTGTCTGTCTCTTTGTCTTTCCTTTCCACACTACTCAGCTTTCTCTTACTCTTATTTATGGAGCCCTTTTAGTGGTTTTAAGGGTTCAGGTATACGTAAAGGTCTGTCACTGCAATGAGAGATGTCCGGATGCTTTGCTAATTTCTGGGAACAGAAGATATTGGCAATGGAGATGGTGGTGCAAATATGGCCGTATTATATTGACATAATATTTGTAACATAAGTCCAGTCGGCATTTCTGCTGACCTGAGGCCACATCTTCACAAATGTGGGTGCATTTAAAATAACATCTTTCTCCGAACCATTTTGACCTTTCAACCAGACTAAGCTAAAATTTCCCACCTACCAAAATGACCGGATTAACCTGGTACAGCGCCTCAGGGCAAAAAGTTGTAGTTTGGTCCCTAATGGACCTCACTGTACATGGCACTTTCATTTATTTTACAGACACCCAGGAACTGACCTGTGCTCTAAATCTAAAACAGCTGAATAATTAATTAATCATTTGAGCATGATAACTAATTCATCTTTTTGGTCCTTTTTTTGCTGGTAGCAGCTTCTTTAATTGAAATGTTTGTCCGTTTTTCTCAGTTTTCTGTGATCTTGAACCATCATTGTTGAATTTTTTGATTGTTGGTCAGGATTTGAATGTGTAAACTTTTGTTCATATCATGAGCACATGAGCATTTTTCACAGTTCACAAACAATTAATAATAATTAAAGACTATATTTGCCCGATGCATTGATAATACAAATAGTTATTGGTTGCATCCTTACAGTTCTTTGGTGATGAAATACGATGCTGCAGGGTTTTTTGTGAGGTTATTACTTGACTGACAAACTAGAACAGTTCAGTACCTCTACAAGACAAGATGCAGAACCAGACATTATAGCTGATTTTGTACTTCACTGGTGTAAAAGTTCAATGGAATTAATATGGTTTACACCTCGCAGCTCCTGGGCAGTTTTGCTCTTTGCACTATTGGTAATCCAGTGTTGTTGCATGGGATGGATGAATTTGGATAAAGTCCTAAATGAACAGACCTGCTGAGGCTAAACACAGTGTTTGGGCTTGTCGGTTGAAATTATCCATTCATTCAACCTCACTCCTTCACTAATGAGCCAATATTGCACACATATGTTGCTTTTCCAACCAAAAATGCAGAGAACTGATAGATGGATCCACCTTAGATCTTTGTGAGGTCTAATTTTTTACCTGAAGAAACGCTCCTATGTATCAAAGCCACATCAAACGCATTAGCGTAGGTGTTATGGTCTGAACAGTTTAGTCTGTCTGCTGGACTGAAGGTGTGAGGATGACAGTGGCTGCTATTGGAGCTATATAAAGGCAAAAGGGTCCAGCTATTTAAAAGTTATTGAATCAGGAAATTCCTCAAACACTCTTGGGGGGTGGGAGGGTGTCATTGCAAGGCTTAAGCTGACCCTCTGTTTCCACCCCTCTCATAGCCCTGTGTGGACTCAAAAGTGGGCTCACTGGATGTCCCTTAGTCAGCACATGCAGGGGGTGCAGACAAAAGGTCCATTCTGCCAACAAAAGGGGGCATTTAGACCGTCACATACCCTGGTGGCTCCAAGGGTGGGGATGTTGGGGGTGGTAGGGAAGCCGAGAGCGAGAGAGAGTAGAGATAGGAGAGCTCCGGACTTCAATGGAAAAAGCTATCTATAGAAAAGGGTCAGTGCTGTCCAAAAGCTAAGCTTACCTATGGGCCAGGTCAAAGGTCTGGGGCTAGATACACAGAGGAATCCCTGTGGTAACGCTGAGAGAGGCAAGAGGTAACGGGGGCTGGGCTTAATGACCGAGAGGCAGACAGCATGGTCCAAGACTGTGGTGAAAAAATGCAGCTTCCTCATTTGTTTTCAATGGGACCACTGCATAGGCACAATGGGGGCAAATGTAGTGGGGTTATCTGGCTTTTTTGGCAACACGCTGGGCGGGCCAATCAAATAAGCGCATAGTCCAGGTAGAATACAATGAATAGTGAGTGGCAAGGCAATTTGCTAATTTGGCTGCAGCTGCTTTATCATTCCAAAGTTTCAATTTAATTTGCTGTTCAGGGTGTTGGCTGAAGGTGCACAGTACTATGAGAGCTAGCTAGCTAGAGTTTTAATAGTATTAATCATGAATTTTAAAGCTTGTCCTAGTTTACACTGTAGATAGGATTTAAAAACAAGGGCAAGATCAGTCCGTTCATTTTTAGCCTTCCATGTGTGTCATCTAGAGGCAAATGTACAAACATAATGTGCATTTGTGGAAAGAGGTTGATATATCATGCTTTATTCCATGGTTCTAGCATTTTGTGAAGGCAAACTCATGTTTCTGTGGCCCATGTGTCGGAAGGAGTACACAATGTAAATTTTGTCATCCACCCAGTCCACAAGACTTCATGTGAATGAGTCTCAAGACATAAATAGTTTACAAGGAGATTCTTGGTCGTCAGCAACTTGATAATTCATTGTTTGAAAGTTTCAGTATTAGTCACTGATGGAATTTGATGCTTTGGTTTGTACATTGTCCATGGACTGTGACCAAACACACTTGTCCAAATTCTCCAGAAACCCTGTGCTGTGTCTGTCTACTGTGCTCGATCCTCCTCAGGAACACTTAAACGATGGCGCTCAGCCTGATGTGTATCAAGCTGCTATAACCTGTAAATGTGCAGTCAGGTGTTCAGAACACCCAGGAGCCTGTGCATGTTTCTGTCTTCAGTATGAGGGATCAGTTGCAGCATATGTACAGATCTTGTAGTATTAATAGATCTCTGTGCGCATCGGCTGTCAGCTTTCAAAGGCCCTGTGGAAGCCATGAGTTGGCTTCAAGCCTCCAGTCTAGACCTGATTTGTAGTTTACACCTGTGCCTGCAGACTCACCCCAGAAATGCAGCACTTCTTGCAGTGTGAATGTTGGCAGAGATGTTGGAAATGGCACTTTTTGATAAATCATTTGCATAAGTTAAAGGCACGACTTCAAAGATCAACTAACCTTCACATACAGGACACACAAGCTGGAGGGAAGTTTTTTTTTTAAAAAAGCCACTTTCATCCTGATCTAGTGGAGACAGTTTTTTTCTTATCCTCATACAGCTCCCAGGTGCCCCGTGTGGCCTCCCTTCCCTTTCTCTGGTCCAAATCAAAGGCTGATACTCTAAACGCGATGAATGACATTGATCTTAAATCTGTGAGGAGTAAGGGTAATTTCGATGGTGTGTGTGTGTAAGTGGAACAGAGAGAAGGTCAGGGGGTCTGTGGAGAGGGGGAGATGATCTCTGCGCTCCGGCAGGGCACAAAGCGAGGGCGCGAGCTACAGGAGCGCCCTGCCTTACAATGCGCCCTGAGGATCGTTAAGTGATTGTGTTACAGAGAACAGGTGAACTGCGTCTCTCCGCCTCGTCTTTTATATTTCCCTCTTATTATGATTACAGGGCCATTCTTCTCTCCTGCCACCTCACCATAACTTGTGCTGTTCTTTTGAAGGCAGCCTGCTCGCTGCTATTGTACCTGGGTCGGCTTTGAAAGTGCCTAAGTCTTAAATGATGATGAGACAAGGAGAGTGCTTTTCTTTAACAGCCAGGGTAAAGGAGGCTCTTGTTTTCTGACAGGTGTCTTTTATAGAAGGGAGTGTGCTGCGCTGGTGTTTTGTTGGAGATCGGGTTCCATCGTTCCCCATCACCTGCTAATTGAATAACATTAGCTTGCCATCTGTGGAGATTTACTGGAACTGACCTCAGTGTGCTGTTTAGATTACAGATTAGTCGAGAAATATGTGAAAATGAGTCACGTAAATAAAACCCATTGTTGTTCCCAGCGTGACTAAAACAGACTGCTTCCCGGCTTGGTGATGACAAATTAAGATTAAAATTTTTCTTATCTGCTGTCACCCAAACCACTGAAAGGAACATATTGATTCATACTAAGTCAGAGTTTTTCAGTTTTATTTGATCATGATTTGAGTAAAGATGCACAGTTTCCAGCTGACTGACACAGCTCATCTCAGCTTTTATCCTAGTCCCCAATCCGATACAGGATAAATCTTTCCTCTTAACTTAAAATATGTCTGCCACAATGAATACAGATTAATTTTTATGGTATATACTCTAATTTGAGAGTAAGAATTGAATTTTATATGCAGTTCTCACAGCACTGAAAAACTACATTCACCAGCAACTTCTAGAAACAATGCTGAAGATACTGACACAGATCTCACTGTGAACAGCTTTAACTACAACTTTTTTTTTTAAAATTTTGCTGACAACGTGTAAATGTGGTTCTACAGACGCTCTAAATACCAGCTGATCAGAGCTCGCTGTGGCTTCCTCCAAAATAAGCCAACTACCCTTGAGCAAGGCACTAAAATCTCAAATGACACCCGTGGTTTCTTCTGGAGCAAACGGGCTATTATAGCATATTTCATCTCCTACTTTCCCACCAGTACTAGTGAAGCAACCTAGTTAAATAAGGTTTTTCAAGGACAGTGTGTTAATGAAAACCTCCTTCCGCTCACACACACCCAATTCCGCGCCTAAAATTGTGAATATCTACCAGAATGGAGCCCGGACAGACTCCGTTCATGTGGAAAGTAATCACATCAGCTGTTATCTCTTCATTAACTCCAGTCTAAACACCGCAACCTTGTTTGGTGTGTGTATTGATGTGTGTGCAGGAGAGATGCGCAAAAGTGGCGCTATGCATTGAAATGCATGCATAACGGTGCATGAAGGCATTCATCTGTGTGTGTGCCGCAGCTTTGCATCACCGATTCCTATTCCAGCCCCGGTGCAGATCTAGAGCCAGATAGTGACAACGCACCGGCCGCTGCGGGCCACGGCCATCTGGGCCTGGCCCCGGGCGGGTTTTCTCTAGAGTTTGGGGGGGGGAGGCAGGCGTAGACGGTTGCAGAGGGGGGTTTGGTGGTAGAGGTTTCAAGACAGTATTGCAGGATGGGTAGTGTGTGATTAGGAGGTAGGGTAGAATAAATACACCCCTCCTCCCATCCATCCTTCCGCCTCAAGCTTGTGGTATGATGGAGAGAGGGGGGACTGAACACACAGCTGTCCTCAGCCATTATCAGTGATGGATGAAGCCCGAGCAGAGCATCAATGGCATGCCCAGCGCCCACTCACTCGAATGTGTCATCGGGGTGTGCGTGTGTATTATTTAACTTGGTGTGTGTGCGTGAGAGAGACACAGGAAGGATTGCATGCCGGAAATATGAACGATTATGCTTATTAATTGCTTACTGTTTTAGACAACAGAATAAAAGGAACAAAAGAAGAAATATGGACACTGATACATTTCCCCAGTAAATCTCCCTTTGTCTTATTGGATTTGGTGTGGGCGAGGTCTTATCAGTGCAGCTGTTCCAACTGCCAGGCGACTTTAGCTTCCTCTGACAGCCCTACCTGTAACATGGTGTGACCGTGAGCGTGTGTTCTTCGGTAGAGGACAGGTGTAGCTATAAAGCGCAGGGAAATTTCCAAGCAAATAAATTGATTTCAGCAGTGGCAGTGGATTTGCTCAGGTTTTTAGTTTAACCTGTGATACATTTACATGCAAATTTGTGACCAGTAACAAGGGAGGGGAAAGAGAACCATAGAGTTCAATAAAAGGGAAGCTGCTGTAGATTTTTTGCTTCATTTTATTGAACCAACCTGTTTGACAGAAGAGGAATCATCTGCAGACAGTTAATTGGTACAAATATATCATTTAATAATGAACTTTTAGCAAATCCTTCTACAATCAAATGATGTAGAAGAATAAAAGAAGTGAATAACATGGGAAGTAGCTCAGAAAGGGGTTGTACAATTTTTTTCTGAGACACCTGCCAGGCCTCTAGCGCTGCCTATTTCACAGAAACAGTGCAGGTACAGTTTTCTGCCTCTTTCTGCTGTGACTTTGTTTTTCCACTTGGTTGTTTTTGTCAATAAACAGTCGTTTCCTTGCCAAGCAGCTTGAAAAATCCTGACTTAAGTCTTTTTCTGTTTCTGGATCAATGTCCAAGAAGAACATATTGGAGGGCATGGAAAAGTGCAGGAGGTGTAAAATAAGACATTTGTTTGATGTAAAATCCCAGATGGATGTTGAATGCTCCAGATAGTGCAGACATCTGACAATGACCAATGCACTAGTAGATTGTGCGTGAAGTGTCTCTGTGAGAAGGGGGGAGCAAACTAAATCAAATCCAATATGTTCTCCACTCCCAGTCCACCAATTAAACTAATCAATGCCACGCTTGAGTTACCACAGCATCATAGTCTGCGGGCCTGTTTCTTAAGGGCCTTCGGTCAATCAGCTTGGGCTTGTGAATGCTGCTACCTTGGCCCTTACAAGAGATAAAGCCATCGTCCCCCTGAATCTAATTCTTTTGTAATTAACCTTTGTGTGTAATCCTGGAGCTTGCTGACGGATGTCCAAAACGCTAACTCAACCCTATCCAGGTTTTCTTGATTAGATTAGTGCGCACTGATTCATATTGGACCAATGCCGTCGTCTGACTCAACAGCTGTCAAACACAAAACATGGGCATAAGCCACCTATTAAATATGTTAATATATTTTATCCTCTTAAATAAGCGAATTATGTGTGTGAAGAGACTGGATTTGGACGATTTGGCCTAATTTCGCCTAATTTCCTTCAGTAATTAACAGCTTCATTTAATCGGTGTCAGGTTCTGAGCACACCTTTCAGGAACAGTAACAACTGCAGGGAGGAAGGGAGCTGTAGACGCCGAGGGAACTTGTTTTACCCAATCTAATAAGAAGCAGTGATTTGCATCTGTGTTGAGCCTGAATGCAGAAGCAGACTGGTGTTATTAAAAGAGAGACTGGTGGTTCTGTCTGAAGCTCACTGATCCATCAGAGACAAGTGACAGCCAAGGCAGACAGGCCTGTAATGGACTGGTCATGGACCAAAGACCCACCAGAGAATACATTTGCACAAAGGCTCACAAAAACTACAGAGGTTTAAAGAGAATACAGCTACAGAAAGACCTTTTTAAAAAAAAAAAAAAAAAAAAAAGAAAGAAAAAATCTAATTTTGGACTGGTCCTTAACGGTTATATTCACAGTGAATCATATACATGAACACTCACAAAAAGGGGCAGAACCATCTCTTATTTCCATCAAAAATTGACCATGACACTTTAGCAGCAGTCGCTTTGTTTTATACACATCTATGATCTATTGTTTGGGATCCTTTTCACATTTCCAGATATGCCACCTACTGACCTCCCTGTCTCTCCTCTGCCCCATGTAGTGCAGATGAGTGCTGTTCCAACTGATAATGATGGGGGATATTGAAAGACGAGTAACCCTGCCGTTTCCCTCTCCCTACGATTCATTAACCTGATTTCCACTGAGCTCTGTCCCACATGTGTCAGCAAGACGCCTGCTGAGGATTCTGCCGCCCCACCCGGCCCCGTCTTTTGCTCTGTCGCACTCCAGCTCACCACCAAACCGACAGATAACTGTCGAGGAGCAAGGTCGCCCCTGAAGTGTCGATAATCTTTCCATTTTTGCTGTCCACCCCATTCGCTTTAGGATTGCCTGCTTGGAGATTCTCTGATCTGTTTTTGGGCTCCTCAAAGCAGTGGTACCATGTATTACTTTATCATGTTATTCTAAAATGACGAAAAAATGCTCGAGATAGTAGGTTTTAGATCTTATCTTGTACAAGCTAAGAGACCTGAGTAGGTAACACATAAGATGGATTAAACCCCTGGCTTATAGCGCTACAAAGAGAGATTTGCAGTTTATACAATCAGCATGAGGCTGCAGCAGTGCCTGAGAACAAATTTCTTCATGGGTTCAGAAACTCTAAAACAACTGTAAACATGGAACCAAACCAGAACTGTTTGATATTTGAAAGCTTTAGCTTGGACTGGTAAAACCAAGAAATGCTGGAGTCAAACCCAACTAGGACACAAAGACCGGATCTGCATTGATTTCACAGGAGGACATCAAGGTGTTAAAACAAAACTTTGCGTCTTACTAAAAGTAACTTAGTTAGCCTTTTTCCCTGTGCCCAGCCATGATGCATATGATCTATTCACCTTTCAACAAAGTTGGCTAAATAAATCCAGATCTCCCCCACTTGCTGTCACCATGATGGATGACAAACGCAGCTTGATCAGAATCATCTTGGTAGTTGTTGCTTCAAGTAAATCAGAGTTGACTTATTGTTTGTCCATATTAACTATAGTAGCAGTTGCTCGTCTGTTGCAGCGGCTTCTAACATTAGCATTATTATTATGCCATTATCTGGAGGTATAGAATATTAAAAGATATACACATACTTAACACCTCCATCATGATCCAGTTGGGTTTTCTCAGATTCACTCAAGTATTAAACATAAAACAGATCCAGTATTAGACTCAACTGAATGTATCAAACAAGGATACCAACCTATACAGAACTTCACAGGAGAATAGTTCCACTCCTTTGCTTGACATTTGGCAAGGTATTGGCCTCAGACCTAATTTTTAAGTTTACAGGACTTGTTTCCTAAACTTTGGCTTTTTCTGGTGTTGCTTTGCAGACTTGAGACATTGACTGTCATGAGGTCACAGGTAAGGTGTCCTGGTGACTTTTCCATGTCCATTCTGCTTGTAAAACAACTGCACAGTGGAACAGTGCATTACCACTCTTGTCTTAGATACATTTTCCTGCAGTTCCTTGGCTGTCTTTTTGTTGTTTTTTTTTGGTGGTTTTCCTTTCCACCCAGCAGACTTGTAGATTTATCTGAAGGTTTCCGCTTCAAGACCTTTTTCTTGACTTCCACAGTTACTCTTGTCTGCCATTTCTTAATGGCATTGTGGACAATGGATATTTCAAAGCTGGAAACATTGTGACATCTTTCATATAGTCTTCGTAGATTTTGTAGACATCAGTCAGCTTCATTTTTCAATCTTCAGTCAGTTGCCTCAGAAGAACCCATTGTTATCTATTGTTACCTCAAGGTTTGAAGAGTCAAAGAATATATCAGTTTCTGTTTGCTTGTCAGCTGATAACAATCCCCAGTAATAATTCTGGACTCGCCTTGCAAATGAGTTCAGTAAGACCTATTAAACCAATGAAATGTGACATGTCGAGGGGTGCCTATACTTTTACATATGCTACATTCCAGCGCTGTTTTGCTGCAGGGTCGTATTTATTTATTTTCACTTCAAAATCAGCAAAATATGTCAGCTGCCCAGGGGGTGCCCAAACTTTTGCGTACAATTGTATTGATTGATAAAGTAGAAGAGAGCCTGGTGGAGTTTAGAAAAATGTAGCTGCCAAACATGGCCCTGTTCAAACACAAACGCATTGATTGGTAACATAAACCATCAGGGAGTCTGGAAGGTCTGCTTAGGCCCGAGGTGACACTGCTACTCCACAATTAGTCTTCAATCAATATGTCTCTCGCTGGCTTTTACCTCAGTACCGGACAGTTTCCCAGCCGGCCATCCATTCAGCCTTGTGCTGGTGCATGCAGAGGATGGTTTAGTTTCGACTAATTTGGTTTACAGGCAGACGGTGTTTATTGGAACAGAAAACCATTTGTTATCTGTTTCCTCTGGTGGAGAGGTCATGAATCAATCTCACTACAAATGTACAAACACAGAAGCGCCCCGGTGATTACCCCAAATAAACACACGCACAATGGGACAAGTGTACATATGCACATGCACAGAAGGAGGCTGGGAGAGTGGACTGTAATACACATCCAAAGACAAACAGAGAAAAACACACTTGTTTTCAGAGGATATTTTGAGCTTTTGTTTCTCCTTTACATATTTACGGTAGGTAGGCTTATTTATACTAACTACAATACATGCTTCATCTTGTTGCACACCCATATGTGATACGGATTTCGTATAGCAAATGATGAAATGCTTATGAGTGTGCCCCTATGAATTGTGAATCCACAGCAGACTGGAAATACCATGTGGATGAGAGGTCACAAGTTCGTTCCATGGGATTTTTTTTTTTAAACCACGTCAATGTAAAAGTGACAACTTTAGTTTGAATCTGTCTCAAATAAGTGTGAGCAAGGCGCTAGACCAGGGATTGTGTAGGTGGCTGCCACTAACTACCATATGTAAAAGGACAGGTTTAATTTGTACAGAATGGGGATTTTGCCCCTCAAAGATAGTATGATTGACTCAACCCATACATGTTTCAAATTAAAAAAAACTCTGCTCAACAGGTCGAGCGGGTGACTGATAAACAGGGACTATAGTCCTCACCACAGCAGTCATGGGTTTGAGTCCAACCCATGGCCATTTGCTGCATGTCCTTGCCCCCACTCTTCTCCCCATGTTTCCTGTCTCTCCCCACTTTCAAACTATAAAAAATCCCCTCCCTCCAAAAAATGGACAAACAGCTATAAAGATGCCAGTTTTCATTTACCACCTATACTACATTGTCATATACTGTTGATCCATTTTGCTTTACTTGTTCAAGCTTTCAGATAATCCTCTATGGGTTTTCTGTCACCTATGAAATGTTGAAAGTAAATATATTTCTAGTTTGTGGTGCAGAATAGAAAAATGAAATGTAAAAAATTTCAGCAGCAGTTTTCATGTCGCTGCTGTGGTTACCTCACAGGTCAGGATGTCAACAATTTTTTTCGGTAGGAAGTAGTCTCATTGAAATGGTTTACAGCTGCCCTGTGGCAAATGGTGTTACGGACCACGTGTCCAACTGGGGCCTGACCCCCATCTGTCTCTATGATCATTTATTTTTCAGCTCCCCATTGTACCTCAATAAATTCATTTGGTACTTAACAAGATTTGTGGATTGTTACATGTTGCTACGGAACATTTAAAATGTAATTTGTCAGTGGTGTGAAGACCACAAATGAAATTTTATTTACTTCTATTGTATTGGGTGGCTTTGGAGACCTCGGAAACTGATATCAAGATCATTTTTTTCTCACACTCTGTTTTGGATCATCAAATCTGACTTCTAATATAAACCAGTTTATAACTATTGTTTTGGAAAGTGCTTTACAAATTAATCTCTGACAGCTGAGTGTCTCTAAACACAGTGATCTGGGCGGCTGCTGCTATTCAAACATAACCCCTTGAAACTAATAGCCTAATATACTTTTATACTTTCAGTGGCGCGGCAGCTGACAGCCAGTTCGGGCTGGTTTGGGACATGCTTGTGGCTTCCTCTGTTGTATGTCATGTTGTGTCGGAGCTCAGGCACTTGGCACAGCAGGTTCATTGTCAGCAGCTTCAAAGGCTTCAAAGAAACATGTAGCTTACATAAGGGGACGGCACTCGGATGATCAATACTCCTACGACAATGACATTCAAAGTCAGTATGGTCTGAGGATGTGCCAGGGGAATGGATGAATGGAGGGAGTGAATGGATGTTAGCACAGATTATTATTAGGGGATGTATGTGCATTTCATGACTGCTGAAGCTGGTGAATTTGTTTAAGTAATTAGTGGAGTGAGGGAAGCTCTTCCACCTTTTTTCCCCTTACTATTGTCAACTGTTCTCTCCCTCTTTCTATCGCCTGTCCTAATCATTGCCTTTTCTTTACTTTTTCTTTCTCTTTTTTCTTCCTGCCTCGTCCTTCGCTCTTGTCCTCGCTCTTGCTTTCTCTTTCTTCCCTGCTTTCTTTCTTCTTTCTTCTCTTTTTTCTTGCTTCCTTTTTGCTTTTCTCTTTCTAGGTGCTGTGTTGTGCGGCCAAGGCCGTTTCTTCCTCAGAACATGCTCTTGAAAGGCTATTCATGGTTCCTTCAATGAAACCCTATTACATTTGTGTGCGAGTGTGTTTGTGCGAGAGAGAGAGAGAGAGAGAGAGAGACAGAGAGAGAGACAGAGGGACAGGGAGACGAAGGAAGAAAAATAAAGAGAGGGAAAGGTATTCCGGGGGGCCGTGCTACAGTACCATCTGTATGCAAATCTCCTCAGACTTTGGTAAACTTTGATCAAACACTCAGGCCTCCTTTTCTCTTCTCCCTTCACTCCCTCCCTCCCTCCTTCCCTCCCCTTCTCTTGCTTCGCTGTCCACTATGTGTTCTGCAATTACTGTAGCTCCACAGCTCGTTGTCGCGGCTGCATCTTACTCAGCTAGGGCAATGGGTTCCCTTGAGGAACTGCCCCCCCCCCAAACACATCCATGTTTTCTGCCCCAATACCCCCGATACCCTCCCGGTATTGGGCTCGGCTCCTCTACCTACCACAACCCCGACACACACCATTTCTGAGCACCTGCGACCACACTGGACCCCACAACAGATGGTCACACCGCCCCCCCCCCCCCCCCCCCACACACACACACACACATACACACAACACACACTTCTCCCACAGATAGCGGGACGCCTGGCAAACGGAGCCCAGGGTGGCGCATGGGTGATGGGCATGCCATTGTGCAGAGGTTGGGCACATTTCAGGCACACAGACACACTCGTGTGTCTGCACACACAAGGAGCCATTGTTTTCCTCCATATGCGAAGGTTAACATGTTGAATGCAGATCCGGTGTCCGACAATTGTTTGTCAATTAACGTCGGCGGCTAATGAAGATCTCAAGACAGATGACACACACACAAGACACAAAACAACGCAAACACGCCACATTATCTCCTGTGTAGCTTTAATGTACATCCGTCAGTGGGGTGTAAGCCATTAGAGCTGTGTTGTGTGTGCGTGTGTGTCTAAGCAGCCAAGCAGGCAGTCAGTGGGCAGAGAGATAATGGATATTAATCAGAGAAAAGCCACGGCCATATGTCTGTTTAACATGGGAGGCGGCTACTCCCTGAACGTCTTCTCCCTCCTGAAACAATTAGCCTCATTTCGCGGAGGAGATAGCTTACGTGAAGCTGCGTGTGGCTGGAGAGGAAGTGTAGAATGCAGCTGAAAGGTGTGCAATTTTGTGTTTGGCACTTAAAAAGACACGGCGCTGTAACAAAGTCGTGTCTGAGCAGTGATGCTAAGTGTTGCAGTTAATCTTAGCATCTGAGCCTTTTGTTGGCTGTGATATGTTGCTTCTAGTTTTCCTTGTAGTTTTGTCGGTGTTACTGTCCATGAACTTGTTTTCATCGTATAACCAAGCAGGATAAGTCATTAGGCAGATGGTTCAGGAAGTCCCATGAGAGGACACACACACACACACACACACACACACACACGGTAAGCACGCACAAAGACACCAGACCCCTGTTATGTAATCCACCAGTTCCACTCCCCCACCGAGAGGCTCTGTCTCGGGCTGTCTCAACTCCAAAACAAAGTCATCAGTCTTCATATAGCGCTGTCTCTTACACCGTGCCCATACCTCTGGATCATTTCAGTCGTGCTTCTGAGTAGCTCTTAAGGAGTTCAACATGAAGTACTGAGAAGAGTGTTTGATTCGTCCCATAAAGAAAGTAACACATGGCTCGTATGTTGCTTTGCCATCCTCTTAGGTAAAAAGGATTACTCAAGAGTCACCAACAAAGTGTATTTTATGTCATGTTAATTCCCCTCGCTGCGTGTCTTTTTCTTTTACCCTCTGTTGTGCTGAATGGCTACGCAAACCGTAGCAACAGATTTCTCTTTCAGCCATCTCCAGAGAACGCCTGGCCAGACTCCTGAAAAGGCACATATTGGGTTAAGGCCCGGCACTGGAGGCACAGAGGGAAGGAGGGGAGATAGAGAGAGGGGAGTGAAGGAGGTAGGAGAGGGAAGGAGGAGGGGAGAGCCATGTGGCTGATGTTGGTAAACAGTATCCAGCCTTGTCCTGCCATCGTGGCAGGCAGCGCACAACGCCGGAGATATCAGGCGCCCGGGGCCACACACAGACCGCAACAAAAGGTAGACACACATACACACATTTGCATTCATACGCACACACACTCACACACACACACACACACACACGGGCAGATATACACAGACGACTAACAGACAAATAAAAGACTCACTCTCGTGTCTGCCACTCAGCAGCTGCTCCAGTTTCCATGGCAACAGCCCGAACAATGTAAGTAGGAAGAGCTGTGCGCTGGTGAGCGAGGGAAATAGAAGGTGTGTGTATGTGTGGAAATGTGCGCACTTGAAGTGTGTGTGTGTGTGTGTAGGTGTGTGTGTGGGTGGGTGGGTGTGAGAGGCTACAGAAAAAGGGGGGAGGCAGCCGCAGGGTGCTGAGACAGAGAGGATTCAGAAGACACTCTCTTTCTTTGTCAGGATGAGGCTTTGAGAGCGGCAAAACAAATACAGAAATGTGGCAGAAAATAACGAGAGGAAGGCAGATATGAAAGAGTGAAGGGGCGAGAGGTGATGGGGTTTTTTAGCAATAAAACATCCACAAAGGAAAAGATGAGATTAGTTTTTTTTTTTTTTACGATGTCTATTTATTTTTCAAAATGAGGTATTTCAAAGTGCTATGAGTCGCAGCACTAAATGTACATTTTAAAAATGAGAAAAAAAACAAACATCTTATATCAGTTTACCCAGTTCTATGCACCCGATAATATAAACAAATATAAACAAAAGAGGAAGAAACAAAATGGCCAGGTACATGAGGATAGAACACATTTGCTGTACAAAAGAATTATTTTTGAGATAGAAGAGAAAAAAAATGACGAGATAAAGTGATATCTACTGAGAACTCATTTTCATACGAAAATATAAGTATCAAATTTAGTATGTATCAGGTTCACACTAAAAGCGTAAAGGTGTGTAGAATTAGTAATATGATACAATACAAAGAAAAGGAGAAGAAAAAAAAGCAATATATTGTTATATTACAAAGTTTCGTGACTCTCAAAATTGAGGCCTTACAGTACTTTTAAAGGTATATAAACTTCCAGTCTAGTTATTGGCAGCTTCCTGACGTATAAAAAAACCCAATGACAAAATGTATTACAAAACAAGGCAGATTCGAGTGTATTTTTTTTGTCTGTACACTATTGTTATATACAAAAGTGTCGGCTAGCAAGGTGCACAGTTATACATCCACTGACTTGGTTTGAGCACCAGTGTGAGAGGAGTGAAAGAGAGAGACAGAGAACCTGTAGTGGCACTGTTTATGTGACGCCTCAGTCATCATTTAGTCTTTTCAGTTTTGCAGTGGTGAAGGCAAAAGTAAGTGTGCACTGCTTCTTGTACGTGAACTCTCCAAGCAAAGTGCCCTCTAACACCTGTCCCTGTAGGAATCACCGGATTCCAGGCTGGTGTCACAGTGAGTACAAAGGAAAAAAAATACAAATAGAAATGATATATATATATTTATATATATAAAAAAACAGGAAGGGAGGACCAAAAACAAAAAAAAGTGTGTCCTCTCTCCTTCCTCGCTCTTTTCATCTTTTTCCTCAATGTGACTGGATTGAAAAAGTAAACCCTAAACATTCTTAACGTCAACAAATGTGCAAAAAAGTGGCGGCAGTGAAAGTCCGAGCATCCCTCCAGCGACGACCTCCCCAACCACCACCACCATCATCATCCCCTCCAGGTGTGCGTGCATCTGTAGGTAAAAGTCCTCTAAGATGTTTAAACAGATCTGCAGGCCTAAGTGTAGAGGCCTGAGTATGCATCTACCTGTGATTCAGACCGAGTTGAGGTGTGTGTGTGTAGAGGAGGGAGGTCATCCAGGATATATGTGAGCGTTTCTGTGTTGTAGCGGTTGTCTGTTAGCGAGTCCTAGCCTGCTCCAGCCTGCGCATCAGCTGTTGCCTGCGGGCCTGCAGCCTGTCCTTCTCCTGCTGGAGCCTCATCTCCTCCGTTTCTAGTGAACTCACGTACTCGGTGGCCTTCTTCAGGATCAGCACCTTGGCCGCCTTCTCGTTGTGCGCCAGCTCCGGCACGTGGTCGCGCAGCGTCAGGAAGCTGGAGCGCAGGTCGTTGCGGCGCTGGCGCTCCAGGATGTTGTGGTTGCGTCGGCGCTCGCTGTCCTCCGAGTCGGAGCTACCACGTGGGCTGCTGTCCCCGCTGGTGCTGCGCTTGCTGCGTGGCCCTGACATGCTGGCGACGGAGCTGCAGGACGAGGAGGAGGAGGATGAGGATGAGGAGATGGTCCTGATGGGATGGCGAGGAGCGTCTGACGTCTTCTGCTTCTTTGGAGGCGGGGTGGGGTCGTCGTCCGAGGCGTACGGCGACGGGGCTGCGTAGTTGTGTTGCTGCTGGTGGACCGAGCTCCTCTTCAGGATGAGCTCCTGAGGGGCTCGGCTGACGAACCGACTCACCACGCCGGACCCTGAGACTATTCCTCTTCCGTCTTGGCTCTTGGGATGTACAGAGATGGTGACAGTGCCCGTGGCCATGGGGGATGCCTTGCTGATTGTGGAGCGCCTCTTCTCTACTGTGACCACATCAATCTCCTCCTCCTCCTCTTCCTCCTCCTCTTCTTCTTCCTCATCTTCTTCATCATCGTCATCTTCCTCCTCTGTGAAAAGACAACAACGTGAGTGACTTAATCCCAGTGACATACCAAGTATTCCCACTATGTCATGTATGTGTACCAGCAGGTGACAGGTATGTGTGTGTGTGGGATCAAGCGAGAGTGTGTGGGAGCGAGAATGTTGCCCAATGCTGTTTGCACAATCTGAAACCTCTTAATGCTTAGTGTCAGTCACTTCTCTAGAAACCTATTCTGCAGGCATTGACATGTTCAGCATCAGCGCTGAGCAGACAGGTTGGATTTCTGCCTTTCATTCTGTCTCCCTCCTTCAAAACTTCTAATCTCCTCCAGTGAGATGAGACACTTTTAGTGCGACGCTTTCAGTTTTATCAGTGCAGCTCCAGTCGGTGGCACTAAGAACTTAAGTTTAACCTGAGATGAGGTTAAAAAAAGAAAAAATCTCATTCCCAGCTGAGCTCTTGATCTTAATGCCTGAGCTGAAAAAGTTAAGAAGCCCAGACTTATTACCCATGGGTGCTTTTGAAGGTGAGAGGAAGTGACCAATCATGAGGCAGAGAGTGTGAGGCCCAGTTAAAATGCCTTTGTGATAATGGCTCTCATTATCAGCTCAGGAGCATCTGAAGAGTGTGGCATTTTACAGCTTATGGCAACCCACTTCAGACACCTACTGCACCAGGATGCTGCCTCAACACACATGCAGAACACACACAAACAAGTCTGCTGTTGCCATCAAAACAAAAGCTGGGCACAGCTGGCAGCATGAGGGGGTGTGACTGACTGACTGACTGACTGACTGAGCCACATGTGAGACTGGGATTTGGCTCTTTGGTGTTTCACTCTCAGAATGGCACAGCTCCTTTTATAGATCTAGGGGGGATATAAATAGAAGAAAGCGCTTAGAAATGCATGTTTAGGGAGATAAAGTCTTCCTGACTCTGGCTTCCATCTGTACAGCTGATGTTTTGGGAGGACTGGGGTGTCACTTGTAAGACTTTTTTTTGGTCTGACTTGTAGGGATAAAGCTACATGCTTTAGCCTTTTTTAAAGTGTGCGTCCCTTTGATGAAAAACGTCGTGAAGAACACAAAGAAGGGGATACGTCTTAACGCTGCGAGCTACGGAAGCGCACTGGAGCGGCACTGCGCGCAGGACGGCGGGGCGGCAGGCGATCGGATCACCACCCTTTAAGCCCGCAACTGGAGCGGCGCCAGGGAGACAGCTGTCGAGAAGGAGCGCTTGTTCAAAGCTGTCACCCCCCTCCCTCTCTCCCTCCCCCAAAAAGAGAGGGAGAGAGAGAGAGAGAGAGAGAGAGAGAGAGAGAGAGAGAGAGAGAGAAGCAGCCAGGGCTCTCCTCTTTTCTTCGCTGTGGAGGAGGTGTTTGGCAAGGCTGGCTGAGTCTACCCTCTGTGCCAAGCTGGAGGCCTTTGTACTACTGTTTCACAGCAAAAACACGCTGATAAGGGCTTGTGAGTGTTTGTTTAGGGAACTCGTAGGCGGTAATAGACGGCAGATGAAGTCTTATTAACTACACATTGCACTGATTTCCTAATCTAAACACGCAATTACTTCCTACACTATCCCACAAAAGAAACAGGAGTGTCAGTCAGTATTCCTGAGTTTATTTTCCTCCTTTCCTTTTGCTCTTATACTTTGCCCCCTCTTCTCTTTCTTGAGGCTAATTTGACTTATCAGCTGGACTTTAGGGAGGGCAGCAGTTAGTAAGTGCAGCCTGTCTAACAAGTAAGTGCCAATTTCTCACCCACTGTGCGCAAACTGTCCCCTTAATCCATGCGTAATGAAAGCATCCATGGCGCCGTGAACCAGACACTTTATCAACTCATCACATTATCGAACACCTTTTCATCTCCTCCTGCTGCAACCTGGTTCTGACTGCAGTCACTGTGTGTGTGTGTCTTTTTGTTTGGCTCAGATGCCAATTGAGTTCAGTAAGGCACACAATTCCCCCATTTTACTGCCATCTGCCGGATGAAGAGCCTGCTGATTGTAAAAACCTCGTTCACTGTGTCACTGCATCACTATGTGTGTGTGTGTGTGTGTGTGTGTGTGTGTGTGTGTGTGTGTGTGTGTGTGTGTGTGTGTGTCTGTGTGTGTCTGTGTGTGTGTGTGTCTGTGTGTGTGTGTGTGGAATGTAACGAAGTAATCCGATTCTGGGCCAGTCATATGAACAAGCTCCAGTCACTCCAGTTGAGAAGGAGTGTGGCTTAATAAATAAAAATAATAATAGTAATAATAATAATAATGATGATGATGATGACAATCATTATTATTAATAAAAATAATGGTTTTAGGGCATCTTCAGGTTCTTACCGGAGTCACTGGGCGCGCTCTCGTGCACTGTGGATGTGTTAACGGTCCCAGATGCGTCCCTGCTGCTGTTCTTCTTGTTGACCGGGAAGGGGAAGACTACCGTGGGGTCAACACACTCTGACATGGAGCTGCGGCTCACCACCTCCGGCGCCTTGGCGGACACGTTCCTGGCACCCGCCGTGGCCGTGGAAATAGCCTTGCCGAGTTTCTCCGTAACAACCCGTTCCAGCTTTTCCCTGGCGGAGAAGCCACTCCACATACAGTCCTGAATAATGATGCTGTTGGGGTTAGTATCCAAAGCGGAGCCGAACAGGTCCCCATCATCGGATGCTCCCCATATATCGTCCTCGGGCAGGAGCAGCAGCTCAGATGCCCAGTCCAGGGGGTCCCCCAAGCCGAAACCGAGAGGGTCCGCGTCCGGGGAGGCAGTCGCCGGCTCCCCCGGTAGCGCGGCGCGACTCGGAGAGAGGGGCGGAGTGGGCAACAACTCGAATTTCTTCCAGATGTCCTCCCCCGGTGGCGCAGAGTCGGGACCACAGAAGTAGAAGTCGTCCTCATCCGGGTAGAAACACGGTTGTAAGGAGTCAAACTCCAAATCGGAGTTTTTACTTATGATCGCCGGCATTCTGTCCTACAATCAACAAACCTGTGAGGAGACAAAAAGCTACTTTAGTCCCCACTGCGAAAGAGCGTCTTTCCCCATTCCTTCTCCTCTCTCTCTCTCTCTCTCTTTCTCTCCGCTCTGTAACACCTGAAAACTACGCTGTAGAATCAGAGTCAGAGCCCACACACAGACACACAGTCTGCTCCACTAAATTCCACACTCACTCCTCTGTGGGGTTTTTAAAAACCGCACAAATCTCGCAGGAGAGTGTGTGTAATGTGACCGTGACGCACAAACGGTGCAAAAACGACTGGCTGTGCGCACCGGTCACTGAACACTACAGAAAATGCTGATATCACACAAAAAGCACGAAAATAAATTGAATGACAACAATGAAATCTAACAGAGACGGTTTTTGTCTATAACAAACACACATGACGTTTTTTTTCAATGTTTAGGAGCGTTAAAATGAGAAGATGCTCACCTCGTCCTGACTTGGGATGATAATGTGCGAACCGATTTTTTCCTCGTATCTCGCAGTCAGTAATACAGACACCAGATTTGGAGCAGTCATCTACTTTGGGAGCACAGACAGTCCTCTGACACACATTGTGGCTGGCTGCTGAGTGTTATACACCGAGTTCTGCGGGAGGAAAACAGACTCCTCCCTCCCCGGGCTTTTGGGGGTGGTACAGCTTTGGGTTTGATGCGTCGCTGGGAGCTTTCTTTCAAGGTGAATGGAGAAAATAGCCTAAACATTGTAAGCAAGAGAGAGAGAGAGAGAGAGAGAGAGAGAGAGAGAGAGAGAGAGAGAGAAGGGGGCAAGGTTTCGTGGAAGAGCATAGAGGAGAGAGAAAGAAACAAAGGAGGCAACAAAAGAAAGTAAGAAATAAAGAAATGATACATTATTGATAACCTCGGGCAAACTATCTTAGCTCTCCAGTAGGGTGTCAAAGCCAGGATCAGCTATGAAACAGTTCAAGTAGCCCCTACATTGGCTGTTAGTGATTTGATTTCTTACTCAGATTGCTCAAGGGCACTGCAGCAGGATGACTGGTATTGCTGACCTGGGGCAAGAACAGTCCAAGCAAAGGGCACGCTTTTACGCACAACCAGTGATCCTCTAATAATAATCACATCTGTATGGAAGACATGGAAAATGCACAGTCTGGGTTATTTTGTAGAATAATGTGCTTCTGCGTGACATATTAATCCAAATGTTTGAAATTCTGTTTTTTATATCAGTCTAATTGAGTATAAATGCAAGTAGGATGACTGTCATTCATCCCAAAATGATTTACGGAGCTGTTTTCCTACACATCCAACCCTTCTGCCCTTCTCCTGCCGTCCTGTGGAGCTCCAAATATCATTTTCTCTTTTGTCTGAGGACCACCAGCATCCCTGGATTAAACACAAAGTACAGGGCTCTGTGCGCCCTCACACGGACACAAGAGGAACAGCAGCAGAGACACGCACCATCACCAGCAAACTGAGCGAGCCAGACAGACAAAGACGCACAAAAACACCGGGCTCGGGTTTTTTTTTTCTCCCAAAATGAAAGAAAGAAAAAAGAGCAACTCGGAGAAAAATAACAAGTTGCGAGCTGGAGCGTTCCCTCAGACAACAGGCTGTGCAGGACAGGGGAGATTTTCAGCTGTCTCCGGGATAAGACAGGATCCGAGAAGAACATGTTACGTAACCGCAAGCGGTGGTTGTAGCCTGGAGTCATTCCCATTCCCTTTTCTAATGACAGCTTAGGAGGAATGGCGCATCTGTAATTATGCGCACAGGCGTACACACACACAGCCCTGATATTGACTTATTCAAGGAAAAACGGATTCCAGTTGAGCTCCAGCTGTGAGGAATGACAGCTTACAGTTATTTCCAAACAAAGGAAGCCAATGAAAAACAGCATTTGATATTTTTAGATGCTCAAGTAAGAAGATATTCTTTGTGGGTTGTTTCAGCTACCCAAAAAATATTTAATTAGTGCACCAGTGACAATAATGATTAATGTTAATGCAAAAATATGTAATCAAATATGATAGAGATAGGAGAGCTCTGTAGTGTTTCATCCTAGAAAGTTGCTTTTCAGTATTTTTTATTTCTTTTATTATTTTCTTTTAATGAGGTTGAGTTCAAATGACCAGAGCCTGCGAAAAGTGAGACTCTGCAGCTGTTGGGTCCTCAGAGCAGGGATAGCAGGGAGTTTCCTGGGACTTTCTACTCAGCTCCCAGGAACACGAAGAGATGGTTTTGGAGTCTAAAACTCCCCACAGACTTCTGCCAGTCCACTCCTTTTTCTTTTTTTCTTATTTTTCTCAAACTGCTGCTCAGCTCTGACCCTGAAGCAGCAGCAGCTTCCTCTGCTGTGAACCGGAGCACAGAGTGGGAGTGAGAACAGAAGGGAAAGTTATTTTTTTGTGAGCACAAGTGTAGATCGGGTGAGCACAGGAAGCCGTGCAACGCTTCATCGTTTTCTATGGAAAACAGTCGAAGAGCGGCAGTAATGGCCTTATGCTGTTTGCGTCTTGGCATGGAGTTGAATACACTTACGGGAAAAGAGGAGCACACATTCCCACTTGTGCATGTGCTCACTTGCTATTTGCTCTGAAATTGTGCAGATGTTGGTGAATTTTTTATGTCTGGTTATTGTTTATTTGCATCAGGAATGCCGCTCTCACTCCCCCACCTGCATAGAAGGAAGCAGCAGAGGAAACTAACACTTTCCCTGAGGTTGTTCATATAATTGTGTCTCAGCATCACACTTTCCCTCATGCACGGCAGCCCTCTGAATGAATGACTGACTGACTGACTGAATGAATGAATGACTGACTTGCTGAATGAATGAAAGCCAGAATGCGACTACCTTTGGATAAATAAAGCCCACAGAGACGCAGAGAGAAAGGCGGACTTGACAGAGGTGGAACAAAGCTGGCGTCTTTGCTTGTTGTTTTTATGACAATTATGGCATGCCCAGTCTCCCCTCCCTCCCTCCATTCACCACTGGACCGGGACATGGATGGTTAAGCAATTAGGCCAGTTTTGATAAAAGATTCATAAGTCACCCCAGTGGATAGTGCAAAGACAAGCATGTTGTGAGTAAAAAAAAAAAAAAAAAAAAAAGATCTGCTGCATTTACATCGTAGAGCGGCTGTGTCGGGTCAGAGAACACGCACGTTACATTAATATTTGAACTGGGTGAATGAGTGTGTGCAGTGGGTGTGTACGCTCTGACAGATGTCAGTTTTCTTTCTCACTGTAAATAGCGGGTGTATGCAGTCATCGGCTCACCTCAACTCACCCATGATATGGCAAATATTCGTAAGCTGCACACTCTGTACGTTCTCACTGAGTGGAAATGAATCCAGGGCTCTTGTTAACTCACTCACCAACTCATGCACGTGTGTTATCTGCATGCTCTGAGTGCTTTATCTCAGGATAGAACTGACTGAGAGGTAGCATTAATTTAAAGATTGGGGTTATTACTTAAATCTGTGGATCAAATTCTTAATAGCTAAAATTAAGATGGTTTATTAGTCATGTAGATTCACAGATTTGAGTGTATTTTTGTTACTGGATCACTGCAAAATCCACTTTTCGGTTGATATTTTTAGCATGTTGTCCCACTCTCTTCCTTTGTTTTTAACATATCTCTCTAAAAGTGGGCATTAACATACAAGATATAACATGCAACCACTTCTTTTGAGGTTAATTTAATGTCATATCCTCCTGCGATCTGGCCCGTTCATTCATGTCCTCTGTAGTGGACGTTTGTTTTTGATTCATATCTTTTGACTCATTTGAGCTACCGTACTAAATCCCGATGAGCTCCATAGAGGACATCGTGGCCTTTCCAGTGATATCTCGTGATTGGGTGGGGTTAGGGGAACTTTGTTTTCATGCTGAGACAAAATTGAGACTGTTAACAGTTTAATTTATGTTCAGTTTAATTTAGTTTCTTGAAGCTTCATTGGAAAATGGATTGGCATTCTTGTTTTCTTCTCAGCCTATTTTGATTTTGAAGTGTTGCAGTTTTTTTTTGTTTTTTTTTGACAGTACAGTTGTTCTGTTGTCCCCTACAGTGGATATGTGATAAATTCTAAAATAAAAATATTTCATGAAAGTCTAAATTGTGAGTTGTTGGTTTGGCCCCCGAAAGGCAGGAAACCCCAAAAAGTTAAACTGAAAGATACTTCATTTCCTCAGTTCTCAGGAGGATATGTATGATTTTGGTTTTATTTTTTGTAGCACAAAGCAGAATTTAAGGCTACTGCTGTAATTTCAGGTTAAATCTGGTTATTCATGATTCAGGATTCAGTTTTTATTCGTTGCATGCACAGTTTGTACGAGCAGTGAAATGCAAAGCAAGTGTGCAAAAAGCGTTCTATGAACACAAATAGGAAAAACTTGTAAATAATAAGGAGGCAGAGGTTTTGATGTTATTCAGGATTATGACACTCTAACAGCTACTGACCATTCAGTTTTCTAGGACAAAGGCGTCACCATTCCTTAAAGATCCCACGCAGCTCGATGCACTGACAGTAAGGGCGTTTCTGATGGGTGCAACAGTTTATAGAGCTGTAAGCAGTTCCAAAGCCATTTCATTGTTCTATAGGCCTTTGTAGAGTGACATAATCCTAAAACAGAGACCGATTAAAGCGCTAAAGCCTTGTACTTGTTGACCTTTTAAGATTAGAAGTAAAGCCTGCTTACCTGGTGAAAATATGGTTTTCATATTTGTTTTTTACTTGCTCCCAAGACCATTTAACACTGTGAAGGTTGCAGCTGCAGAGGCTTAAAAACAATCTAAACAACATATTCATTAGTCGGAATGCACAATTCTAATTTTAGCCAGATTCACTCTTGGGGCAGTGACATTGGTAAGCCCGTCAACTTAGACGTTCATAGATTGTTGTCAGTGTTCCTTTCTTTGCTTTGGCTGCAGTAACTTTCTCATTTTGAGCCTGTATTATATTTTTCTGCATTACTGTTTGCTCTTCTTGTGAGAAATGTAGCATTGTAGACTTTTTGAAGTTTGGAATTGGTCTTCTGGTGCCAACATCGCCACTTCCATTTGGATACCCTCAAAGTTAGGTTCAGATACTCTGGTTAATTTTAAGAATTTGATTCCAGTTTAAGGCTTACAGAAGCCAGATAATGAACAGATATGTTGAACTTGCTTCATAGTTGAAGCCCCTAATGTGTAGCAGAGGTCAAAAATGAAGGGCGAGTTTGGAATTGAGTGCGATTGAACCCGTATGTACTGAAGAGCCTGCTCATGTAGTAGTGTAGCAATGACTGCTGAGTACTGTAACACGCTGGTTTCTAGTTGTTTAAATGAACTGACTTGATCTGTTATGCACAGACAGACTCCCAGCAGACATGGACTTAAAAGACAGCAAGACAAATATAACAACAGTTGCAGCAGTTAAACATTTGTCAGGCGTGACCATAACTTTCAACAAATTTTACAAAATGTTGCTACACAACAATGTAAATCTGATTTACAATGCCTACAAATATACTGAAAACAAGCTGTGCAGTCTGCTTTCTCTGCATCAGTATTTAAATGTTACATAACAGTTTGCTCTACATTCTGGTATTTCAACATGTATCTGAATCCTCGAGGTGTATTTAGAGTCATAGCTAGAAAGTCCTTATTTATGAATCCAGCAGCTTCATACAGCCTCCGTAAATGAACCAGCCGAGTCTGTGGAAGACATTAAGCCTCCTCTTCTTTAATCATGTCAAGTCGGATTCCACTGTGGCATCTTCTCCTCAAACAAACCAGCTCTGAGAAGAGGCCATGTTTGTCCATGATCCACATCATTACATTTCAGCTCCAGCGAAAACCCTCCACCCAACGGACCACACCAGCACAGTGGAGCCCACATCTCCCCCCTGCCTCCTCCTTCCCTCCCCCTTTACCTTCACCTCACCCCAAGCTACAGTGTAGGCATTAGCGTGATCCCTAAAGCCACTTAACAGCAGCACAATCAAACATAAGCTTCGGTCTCACTTCTACACTTCAGATCAACTATTTGATTTCTTGGCGTTGCTTCATTGTGTGATTAATGCATCGAGGTTACTAATTATGATCAAAGTAGGCTTATTACACAGCTTTCTGGTGACTCACCTTTTCACACATGCCATATATGTTAAATATTTCTGTATAATTTCAGTTAGGCTTCATAAATATTGTGGCTGCTTTCCTGATGATTCACTGTGTTGCTCGGCAGCACTCCTGTTTTGATTGGGAGCCATTAACTGTAGAATCTGACAAGCTACAGAAGATGATTCAGGTAAAAAGCAGTCCATTATTTCTAATATCACTGCCAGATGTGACTTCATCTAGATTTTGCAAGAGACTTATCTTTGCGGAGAAAAGACGGAGCGAGTCGCAACTCATTCCCTGAGGAATTTACCATGAGATCTCTGCAGCAATTCCTCAGTGAAAACCCCCGGCAAAAATATTTTTCAGCCATGACAAAGTTATTGGGAATATAAACCAATTTGACAAATGGAAAAATAGTTTTCCCGCGTCTATTTTTGGGCCACATTTTTCCATCCGGTCTATTTTTAGGAAGAATAAACTTGCCGAGGAAGTATTTTGGCCTTTGGATATTGGATTTTTGAATTGCCAGAAGTGTGCCTGTGAGGAAGGAGTCGCTGCTGTCTTGTTAGATCTTGCCCTCAAACTGTGTCTAAGTATGCCTACAGGTCTCCCTGTACAATTAAACTGGCACATCAGGTGATTCATGGAGCATGTAAACATCACTTTTTCCACTTGAGTAATGCTTCTGTATATCATTGCCAGGATCTCCAGAGTAATCCATTCCACCCAGGTTAATCCTTCTTTTGTCACAATAGCAAATGTGCTTGGAGACAGTTGAAAATGCTTCACATTCCCCAGAAGGAATATTTTGATGTATAGAAAGCCACATAATATATCGCAGTAATGCACATCCCGTTTGGCAGGGAAGCTAATTTACTTTCAGATATTTCATAAGCAGAGCCACTGTATCATCATAAACTCATGTAGCTGTATCATCTGTATCTCACTGTGAGGAGAGATACAGGTTTGCTGGGCTGCTTTCATTAGAGGTTGCTGTGAAGGAAGTGCAGGACATGTTAACTATCAGTGGAGCACGTGAAGAATGCGTTTAGAGATTTCACGCGAATGCTAACCAGGCATCTACTCTGTGTGGGAGCTTTCTTAGAGATGGATAGCGATATGCACGTCGACATATCCTCATCTTTTGAAAGTATAGATTACAAACAAACAGTGAAATGCCGTTGGTTGTTTTCCAAGCACATTTCTTTTATAGATTTCATTGGAGTCTGCCATATTAGTGATTTCTGTTTATTTATTCATTATATTGATCAGCCGGTTCCCAGTAGAGCGTAAAATGGGAGTTAATTGTGCATCACTGTTGTTGCTTAGATCACATTACTAGTTATGGATCAAGTCATGACCATGAATCAATGAACTTGGCCCTGAAGGTGAGCATCATTAGGAGGCCTGGCGATCAAATGGAAATCGATATCGCTGATGGATCAACAGCAACGCGATCCAGTTTATTCCGATGCGATCGCAGTGAAACTTAAAACTCCTCCGTCGCTGATCCGCAGTTCGGTGAATGCTATCTCGTGCACCCACAATCCCACTCCGCTCATTTTCAGAAAACCTCTCCAGACTCGCTCTGGGAGAAACGTTAAGCTGTTTAAAGTGTTGTGCGTAAATTCAGCCCTGCCGTGACAGTTTTACAGGCCCATTGTTGCTCTTTGTGGAAAAAAGTCAGGCTTTGGTGAGTTTGTGGAGTTGTGAATCAGGGGAAGGAAGCATTATTTAACCGATGTTGATTTGGGTCAGTCACACACATGCAGAAAAACGACCGACTGTAAAATAGACTCTAAACTACTAAGAAAAGTCGTCCGTCATTGTCAGTGATATGAGCAGTTCTCTCATATCACCTGATGATTATCACCTGGATTAGCTTAGCAGAGAGTTTCAGTGACTTTCTGCGTGTTGTTTTGGTTTTACAGACTCCAACATCTCTGTTTGAGCTATTCCTCTTGTAGCATGCATCTGTCTTTGACTATAAAGCTCCACAAACCAACGACCTGCATGCAATATGCATAAAGTTGGCATATAAACTGCGACTGTCGCTGTTTGTAGTGTGAAATGATCTGTCTGTGAACTCCTGGCGGCTAAAAGCATGTTTATCCTTTTGCAAGACACTGTTTCATACTACAAAATCTGTCCAAATACTGTCGGACATCCTGGTACATTTGGTATACTGTGTTTTTGGACATATTAAATTGTTTGCTGGCACACTATGTAGTAGGGCAATGTGGACACTAGAAAGCACACTCGCTAGCCAGGTATTGGAGCATTTAGCATCTCAGAGAGTCAGATATAACCCATAACAGAGTTAAAGTTTTGGACTTAGATTCATCAAGTGGACAAAAAACCAAAAGAAAACGACTGCTAATGCTGCTGGGTTTCTGCTAGATGTGTAAACAGGCAACTAGCCCACAAATTTACCATTTCTTTTGTCAGTATTCTGTTTATCGTTTCTTTCTGCTGCTGCCAAGTTCTCAAAAAGTAATTTAATTGTGATCTGAGTTATTTTTAGTTCAGAAAGATTGTTTTGGTTAAGGCTGCTGCTAATTTTTTTTTATAGAATTAGCCACCTTTACTACATATTCAATACTATTGTTTATATTATTTCTATGCAGGATTATTCAAAAAGAATGGCCTGATTTCATGACGCATTGCTTCAGTTCTCAAGCATCGTTATGGAATGAGTCAGTGAGTTTTGAATGGCTGCCACGGGGGTGCTGTAGTCACGTCGTTCCTCCGGCTACTTTCAGTTGTTTGTTTACCCTCAGAATGGTGAGTCCTCAGCAAAAGGCGTTCTGCGTTTTCGAGTTTGCGAAAATAAATTTGGTTGTCACGGTGCAGTGTGCTTTTCGAAAATGATTCGACATTAATCTGCCCTCTCCTAAGAACATTTGACGGTGCCACCAACCTCAGTGACCTAAAACTTCTAATAACAACAGCGATCAATTCAGTGGATCGTGATGTGCTGATACACGTCTGGGAGGAATTCTCTTACCACATTGATGCTGTCCGTGCTGAAGATGGTGTCCACATTGAACAGTTGCAAGACAGGAAGTAAAAGTTGATTGTGAGTAGAAAACTTGTGACTTGGCTGGAGTTTTCTATTGCTTTTCCTTATTAAAATATTGCAGAATGAAATTGGATTAGATAGATGGATAGATGGATGGATGCATGGATGGACAGATACTTTATTCATTCCACTGGGGAAATTCAAAGTATCCAGTAGCTCACACGTTAGGTGAGCTACTGGATAGGTAAGGAAACAACGTACGAAAGAATGTGCAATGCTTGGCATAAAGGTCAGTGGAAGGAAGTTGTTCTAGTACATGGTGTCCAATGAAATGCAAAAAAATGCTTTCCGATAACACGCCAGGTGACTTACCGTCTCACAAACCCACCTTCTTTTCGCAACAGCAGCCTCCGTCAGTGTAGCTTAGCTTTTCAACACAAACTGTCTGAATGTTTTACTAGATGCTGTGCTTACAGATGACCAAAAAAGTGTTGAAAGTGACACATCCATTGTCTGAGTGCTGTGTAGGTGACCTCTCCTGCAAAATGGTTAGTGCAGCTGTTGGTTATTTTTGATAGGAGAGCTGATAGCAGCCAACACATAATGCGTTTTGTGTAATCATAACACAGCAAGCGTGATCACTGGCTTGAGATAAACAGTCGATGTGGGTTTGACGAAGAAAAGAGGAGCAAGATAGCGTCATGCTAAGTGACTTGTTTATTGATGAACACTGATGTAGACTGCGATACCCAAAGTCTTTGTTTGGATTTTTCTTCACCTCACACAGGCTCCTGAGAACCCATGAGAATACTGTATATTCCTGAAAACCGCCCTCATGTACAAGAATTGAATCCGCTAACTTCCTCTTCGTGCTCCTTATGTTCATACCCAGATAACCCACAGAACCAAACAAGCCCTTGGCCCTATGAACCCTGTGAAACCCTCACAGAGGTCAATGAGCTCTTTTTTAGCGTTCCCCTCCTCCTTCCTCTGCCCATCTTTATCTCCCTGCATTTGTTTTGATCCTCAGGGGTCATTAGCCAGACTAAATGTTTGTCTGCTCACAAAGGGAGATGGTTAATATGTTTCAACGCATCCATTTGTCAGCTCTCTTGTCTCTGGCTGCACAGTGTGTGAAAGGGGAGCTTAGCGTCTCAACTGGCATTTCAAGACTTACAAGCATTTCAACACCTCCGGCAGAAGAGGCCTTCTGTGTGTGTGTGTGTGCATGTGTGTGCATGTGTGTGTGTTCACATGTGTGCATTTGTTTGTGAATGTATGAGCGTGTCTAAATACATTCCTCCTTGAGGGTTGGGTTCCCAGCCTCCTGGTCGATATATCACCCTTGAGATCATCAGTGCACAGTTTGGACAAGAAAGAAAATGGAACATTTCACTTCCTGCAAACATGCTCCGTCCTGTCAGTCTGCTGCAGTCAGATTAGCATGACTTACGAGAATTAGGAAGGCGCTGGAGGAGAAGAGAGAAGAAGAAAGGAGAAGGAAAGAGGAGAAGAAAGGAGAAGGATTTTTTTGCTAGCAGGGCCCGAAGGAGGAAACCAATGTCATAAATTTTAGGTGAATGTTTGTGTTGACAGGAAGCAGTGTTGTTAGCACCATTTTAATAATATCACTGGTGATTTGTTGAACCCTGGCCTAAACAGGAAGCTAGCAGTCCAGAAAAAAATGGCTGTCCTAACAGTGTTTAGTTATCAGTGGGCAAAGGATCCATTTGTCTGTATGATGAGTGATTCTTTCCTCCTGTGCTGGACCCTCCTGCAGTATTCAGAGCTCGTAGCCCTCACGATGTGTCATGTCTGTTGACCCGACATACATGACCTAAATTTCTTAGTGTGGAGAGTGTTTGTGTGTATCTTTGTGTGCACACAAGTCTCCTGTATGTCAGTGCTGTATAGATTATTTTGAGAGGGTGTAGTTGCCTGTGGTGCACGTCATTGATCCAAGTAAAAGTAGCACACAGCAGTGTAGATGTACTGTGCTAAGTATTACAATTGTACAACAGTATGAGAATATATAGAATAAAATTCTAATTAAACTACCAAATGTAATTGTTCTCATCATGCACAATGGGACATATGGGAGTAAATATTATAATTATGTAATAATTTTAACATCACATGAATTGTAAAGATGGCATTGTATGGCTTATTTTAATCACTTTGTTTACTGCTGTTTGTAAATTCGCCCCAGGGATCAGTAAAGCCTTGTTGTATCTTACCGCCCGCTTTAATAATGCTTGATTTATTATGCTGATTATATTTTGCATTGTTATCTGATTCTGCAAAGTGGCTTCTAATTGATGCTGTTAATACATGCAGCTAAGAAAGAAGTAGAATATCTGCAACAGAAATGGAGGGAATGAAATAGTCAAGTAAGATACAAGAAACTCAAACATACATACGGTGTCCACGTAGTTTTCACCACCAGTTTTAATGTTAGTAGTAGCAATAACAGGCACACTGTTACTGATAGCATCAGTAGTTGGTGCTATATCAAAAGTTGTGCTCAAAGCAGAGATAGTAGCAGGATTAGTATTTGTAGGATGTTTAGATAGATTGCTTCAACTTTTTTCAGTCACTTGCAGTAAGTAACAGTAAATTAAACAAGATATATGTGAAAATGGTGCAGTAGTAATACAAAGAAGGGATTTAACTGTAAATAATAAACAAAAATAAAAAAAATGAAGCCTGCTCTTGTATATCAGTAATTACATTACTACATAGTGTTCATAGAACCAATATACAGTAGATATAATAGAGTCTTGGCCTGTGATAGTAAATACAGTAAAAATTACAATGTTCAGTCAGATAATAGAAATACGAATTGTGCCACTTATATATTTATTGTTTTGATAAACTGAAGGAAATATAGAGATACAAATGCAGTTAATTCAACTCAATTCACTTTGATTCAATTCAATTAATTTTAAACAACTTTATTGATCCAACTTGGGCAGTTCATTTGAAGTAGCTTGTTGGAGGTTACACAACACACAACAAAGTGTACACAAACGTGTGCACGAATGCATATAATCATGTATACATATACATGTGCATCTACATACTATACACATTAAAATAAATAAAATAATTTCAATAAAATTCGATAAAATCCTGTCTTACATAACGCAAAACAGCATGACAAGAGCCAGAATGCTTGTTGCTATTTTAAGGATTCGTTGGTTGCAAAAAGAATTCAGGTCTCTCTGTTCTACTCTGTGATCTTAGAGCAGATTCTAAGAATGACATTCCAATAATTCTAAATATAAATAGTTGTGAATTATAAATATGAGTACAAAAATATAGACGCTTGTGTGTAATTATGTTACCATCATACACTGTCTATGCCCAGCATAGGCACGTCTTCTCTTTTTCTCTTGTTTTATTGTTGTTTATCTTTGTAAAAATCAAATGCTGCTGGCTTTTCTCGTTGCACTGACTCACCTTTAAGAAATCTATGGTGACCTAGTAGAGAGCAATGTCAATCTGCCCTTTTGGCTTCTAATTTGATTCCATTATGCTGCCATTTGTTTTCTCTTTATTACGTGTTTTACGTAGTTTTGCTGCAACTGGATAAAAGTGGAAGAGATATTTAATAATTGTCCATTCTTAGATTGAAAAAGCTGCTGTCACAGGGTTGTTTGATTCCATAAATTAATAAATTGTATTTAATGTATGAGAGAAAACTGGGCGCAGCAGCACATACCGATGCATGTTCACATTACAGAAAGTGTGTGTGTGTGTGTTCAAATATGTCATTGTTAAAAGGCAGTTATGTCCTAATGAGATGTAAATGACTGCAGGAGGTGGTCTCCCACTCACTCAGTGGGATGCCTCTGCACCTTTGAAGTCCTCATTTTGGGGGTCTAGGGGTTGTCATAGTGATGCTCCCTGGGCCCCCACCTCCCCGACCGTCTCTGGAGAATTGGCTTTGATTGGGGTATTGACAGGCATGTGGCAGCCTTCTTGTCTTTCCTCCCTCCCCTCATTCTCTCCTCGTTTTCCCTGGAGCTTTTCATAAGAAAACTTGTAGAAAATTGAACAGCCTGCCACATTAAGAAAAAAAAAACACAGTTCCAAGCGAGGAAATGTCAACTCCCAGTGGCATCAAACTCTCCGATTAAAAACAGTCTTATCCAACTTATGCAAAACACTTTATATTTAGACGCTTTATTTGAATGATGCGTTTTGATATTTTTTCGGAGGTCAGACTGAAAGCTGGGGATATAAATACCTCACTCTAGGTGGATCAGCTTCGGAGAGCTAGTATGTAGCATCTCTGTGAATTCTCTCGCCACAAAGGATCTTTTGGTGGCGTTGAAGAAAGAGCAGCAGTGGGCATCGGGTTCAACCTGACCACCAGCTAGGTAATCTGCCAGACATAGCACGCCGCTCCATCTGTCCATGGTGTTGACAATGACAGACTAGTCACCTGCCCGAGTGTGATGCACCCACCTTTGCTGCAAGACGTGCACACAAAGAAATGCACATATTGTGAAAGAAGAAAGACAACAGCAGACTGCGAAATGCACCAAGGAGCAAGGAGAACAATGCCCAGGGCTCAGGGACACTGTGTTCCGACATCCACCCTTTGGCCCAACAGATCGCTCTGCCTTGTCATCATGGATCATGCTTAGCTGTCAATTGATGTGAATGTATTAGAATGGAAGGTCTTTGTGGATGAATTCCTGACAGCCACCAGTAGCCTACAGGCCTGTGACCTTTGTTGCCCTCTACAAGGTCAACAACCCCCATCTTTGGGCGCAGCGTCCAAAAAAAGAAAAAAAAACTTACATGGCAGACCTCCCCTCCCCTTCCCTCCCCTCGTCCCTCCTTCATCTTCTCTCGAGACCTCCATCATGTGGTCCTCTAATCAATTAAGCCGCATCTTACATTCCTCTGATGTGAGGTCATGCCAGTGTTTCCTCCGGCGATTTCTTTTCTTGAACGAATATTGCCCACCTCCTTCTTCACGGCAAAATGTCTGTGCCCTCACCCCCCCCCCCCCCCCCCCCCCCCCCCCCCCCCTTTTTGGAGCACGAACATGTGGTGCTTAGCTAACGAGCTTCAATTTATTCCTCTGCTCACGAGGAAAGCATTTATGCTGTGTGTTGGGTTCTGTGGGGAGTGAACAGTGGCAGAAAGGATCTATTTGTGGTCAAACTGTATC
This sequence comes from Acanthochromis polyacanthus, assembly GCF_021347895.1. NCBI lineage: Eukaryota > Metazoa > Chordata > Actinopteri > Pomacentridae > Acanthochromis > Acanthochromis polyacanthus. The sequence goes on from NC_067128.1 coordinate 8,249,050, forward strand.
CAGAACCAGAAGAAATCAGCTGAGGGTCAAAGTCACAGTGGCACAACCGATGATAGAATTATAATACTGATGCAAATCATTGTGAAAATGCATCTTGTTTTTCTCAGTGTTATCCTTTCATTATATACAAGATATACATTTGGCAGGGGATTATGTCGAACAATGTTTTTGCAGCTTTCTGGAACCAGAAATCCAACAAGAACACCCACATCATGCAGGCGGATTTCTAGTGTGAGAAAGTGGTCTCTGAAGCTTTTTTTTGTTCTTCACACAAATACTTCTTTGACTTTCATGGACAATACACCAAAAATGCCTTTGAGAAGTGTGTGGCATTTGTGCGATTCATGATGTCTCACTCCTTTCTGCGCCGGTGGGGTTTTTGCTGTGGCCCCCTTAAGATAGGCACAAAAAACTTTGCTTTTCAGTGTGTTGCTACCACGATTTATGGACTCAATGATTCCTGTGAAATGTTTTTGGTCTACTGAACCCCTTATGGATAGATGTGATCAACTTTTGAGAATTTGACCTTTCTCAAACGTGCTCATTCTTCAGGCTTCTTCTGAAAATTAAAAAAAACACTTCGTGACAAGAAAATCGTGAAAAGTCATGTCAGAAATGGTAAGTCTCTAGCAAAAGTAACTTCCACATACCCAATTGCTACTTTGGTGGTAAAATCTTCAACAGAGCAATACAACGCTGTTTTCCAGAAACTAGATTGATATTTGTTTGTTTGCCCATTTATGCAACAGAGCAAAAGTAGGATGTGGATGTTGAGGCAGTAGATGGTCCTGCAGTACATTAATGTTTGCTTTTTTATTAACCACAATCTTCCCTTAACCTTCACAGCATTGCTGGAGCTATACTGTGAGTTTTAAAAATAGTGCCGTTGGGCTTAGAAAAACTGTTGTTACTGAGTGTAATCCTGGGATTTAAAGAATTCAAAACAATGTTCTTGTCTGGGTAGACTTTAAAAAATGCATAAAGCAAATCTGTGCCTGTCTGCAATGTAGGTGATGTGGAGTCAAGAAGACTAGAGATGCACATTTTAAACGGTGTCCTCAACGGATAGTTGGCAATGTCAACGTTAATAATCAATTAGTCAACCACTGACACCAAATATTTGCTGCAAAATCAAATCAAACAAACTCTAAATTTGAAGAATAGATAAATTAAAGACCAGATTACTAATTTAAATGGCAAAAATAATGACTTCCTTTATATCAAGCACAACAAATGAGCTGCAGTTTCTCACAGTCAGTAACCTGCGACATTATTCATCTCTTCTCAGCGGTTTGATATCATAGTAATATAGTTGAAGTCTCTACTACGAAGAGTTGAGGAATTGAGGTTGTCCAGGTAACTGTTCAGGGTTTTCAGAACTCCAAAAGTAGTACTCTTCTTACTAGGAAGAACTATGGTTCCTTATGCTGCTAAACTCTGCTCTGAACCAGGTTATGTTTGAAATAACAGATAACGTGTATTAGAACACTGCCTACTGACCAATTAGTTCCCCTGGAAAAGAACAATTGTTTCCCAAACTGTCTAACTACAACTGCTGTAGACATTATGAGACCAAATGTGAGATTTTTAAATTCTTCATTCACGTCACCATGAAAACAGTTTTACTTTTATTTCCCGACTGTTTATCCTTCACATAATCTGTCTTTTTTGTTAGCAGCATCAAAGGACTACATCTATAATTTCATTACACAATCTTCTGTTGCATAACAATGTTGAATAAGAAACCTGCATTAAAGCAACTTATACATAATTCAAATGTTAGTCAGACTGTGCCTTATATGAGGCTGAATTCTCAATAAGCCTATTAACTTATGTTCACAGTCGCCACTGTTTTTCCAGCGTTCTTTTCTAGTTTTGGCAGCAGCTGTCTTTCTTTTAGCCTGTATTGTAGTTTTAAATTCCTCATATTGGTTACAAATTATAGTTTGTTCTTCTTGTGAGAAATATGCAGCTCGAGACCGGTTCATGTTTGTGATCAGTCATTTCACACCAACGCTGCCTCTTGCATATGAACGCGGCAGTTTCTGAAATCTGGACTGATTTAGTGTTGATAACCAGCTTTGTGTGACCGCTTAGAGACATAGCAGTTGTGCGATTTTGTGAGGCCAGATAGCTGAAAGATACCCTGGTCATCCTCTGATCTCCATGATGGAGTGACTTGTTTACTGTTGTTAACTTTTGTCCAGCTGCTGGAAACAGCTGCTTGGCTTTAAGAGATGTCCGCACAAACTGTTGCAGCAACTTTATTAGTCCAAAATAATTTGTCATTTACTGCCACTTCTAAAATGCAGCTTGAATGTTGTCAAAGCCTATAATCAGTTCTGCTGCTCCTCAATCTTAGCAATGTTAGCAGCAGGGTCAATTTATAAGTGAGGGACTTTATAAGTCCATGGGATATATCTTGCATACATTTTTATTAAAAGTAAAAAAAAAATTTTTGTAAGTTCATTATGATCATGTCTTCACAAATTCCGTAATTATTTATTAGGGAAACAATCATTTATTAATAAAAATGACTGGATATCACTAAAATGTCAACTAAATAACCGTCCCAATTTAACAACAGCCACCTTCTAATTATCCATCCATTCTCTATACACCGCTTTATCCTCACTAGGGTTGCGGAGGGATCTGGAGCCTATCTCAGCTGACTCGGGCGAAAGCAGGGGACACCCTGGACAGGTCCCCAGTCTGTCACAGGGCTACATATACAGACAATCACACACACATTCACACCTACGGGCAATTTAGAGTCATCAATTAACCTCAGCATATTTTTGGACTGTGGGAGGAAGCCGGAGTTCCCGGAGAAAACCCACGCATGCACAGGGAGAACATGCAAACTCCATGAGAAAGATCCCAGGCCCACCCCGGGATTTGAACCGGGGATCTTCTTGCTGCAAGGCGAAAGCGCTAACCACTACTCCACTGTGCAGCCCAACTTCTAATTAGCTAAACAATAATAAAATGAGCTTATTCAAAAAATGTTTGATTTTCTTCTTTTTATTAAGTTGAAATAATCATGACAGATATTTATTTTTTGGCAGCATATCAAATTTTATATGAACATAGCAAATTGTATCTGTGTCCAAGAATTCACAAGTTACCCGTTACATAAACACCTCTGAAGGAAGTGTGTTAATTCCAGATCACATGACCTGCTCCACATGATGTCATTTCCTCCTGAAGAAAAGACTGGCAAGACTCCAAGGCTTTCTGAGTTATTTAATATAAAGTAGTGTGTGAGTCAAGTGTGGATTTAGGGCTACAATTAGCAGTCAGACACCAGGGAGGTGCACTTGTCTTATGGGTGGTCAGCAAACACACCTGTAACTCCTTCTCGTTAAACAGTAAAAACCTCCACCTGGTGGCCCGGTCAGACACTGCAGCAAATCTACAATGCAAGTCTCTCGCCTTCTGTTGTATCTTTTAGTTATAAATTAACAACTGCAAATAATCGATTAGCAAAAATCACGATCATTCCTTGTCAAAAAAGAGATAAAGATCAGTGCATGTGCTCAAGTTGAAGACTGTGATTATACAGAGCAGTCTTTAGGTAGGAATGCTGTAATTAAACAAGTATGTAGCAGGGTGTTGCAGAAAAAGAACATGCCTATTCAGCAGATTCTCTCTGGCTAGATACAGCTTAACAAGAATCATTCCAATTCCTTTGTTTGCCATTTTGTCTGTCAGATGCCCCATAAAATTTACTGTCTTTGGGTTTTAGGTGTGAGTTGCTATCTCAGTGCAATTACCAAAGAGCCTTAATAGACCTGTGCCTCTGTAACACTAGCAATATGCAGCTCAGGTCAAATCAGCTGTGATATTGCCACAGAGGGGAGTTTCACTTTGGAAAGTGTTTCCAGGAATGAAAAATGCCTCTGACACTCGTTACTTGGAACAGAGAACTGATAAGAACTTTCCCAGATAAACTGTCTGGGCTTGAAAACTCCAGAGTGCAAGGTAAAGTAAGGTAGCATGTAATAAATTCTTAAGTCCTTGAACATTACATTCTCGTTTTCTCTGACCATACGAGCTCACGTTCTCCAAGCAGGACGTCTGTGTGTGTGTGTGTGTGTGTGTGTGTGTGTGTGTGTGTGTGTGTGTGTGTGTGTGTGTGTGTGTGTGTGTGTGTGTGTGTGTGTGTGTGTGTGTGTGTGTGTGTGTGTGTGTGTGTGTGTGTGTGTGTGTGTGTGTGTGTGTGTGTGTGTGTGTGTGTGTGTGTGTGTGTGTGTGTGTGTGTGTAGGTCCCATATGATTTACATAAGGCCGCAGAGGCCCATAATCTCACTTGGTAATCACTGTGCTAAATTTAACATGGGGGATAAGGGGGAATCAGGCCCAAATCAAAGGGTTTCTTATCTGCTCAGAGCTCATAATGTAGATTATGAAACAGCATGGTGATCTGATAAACATATGGGCAAGGAGCGGGGCACAAACATCTGCACGCCTGCTGGCCACACAGTAGCAGGGAAGACTTTATCCCACTGCCAGGCTTTAATGAAAAAGGGGAAGCTGGCCAAAGAGGGAAATGTAGACACAATATTAGGGCGTGTCTGCGAGAGAGAACGAGAGAGTTTCTAGTAAACCTCCTGACCATGACTTGCTTGGCAAAGGGTTGAGGAAACGGTCCTTAAGTTACCTTGGGGAGCGATTGTGTTTGAGTGGAGGAAAGCAGGGAGGGAGGGGGGACTTTTGGGTAGATGGGTGGGTGGTGAGGACTTGGACGGAGCAGAACAGGAAGACAGATCGCCTATGGCAAGCAGGACTTCCTGTTAGATCCAGGTCAGTAAGTTGCAGCATGACACTAGAGGGGGAAATGGCCCGTAATCGCAATAATCAACGTGATTAGCATGAGCAAGCTGCAGCGCCAGACCTCAGTCTGCCACCCAGGCTGCTGCTGGCCTGCGAGCACCCTCGGCACCGCTGCATGGGAACGGTGGAGGTGAAAATAGAGGCGACTAATACCGTAAGGAGCTGCTCGAAAGTTGAGTGAATAAGGCAGCAAAGAGAGAGGACAGCATAGAGAGAGGACTGCGGCTGAAGGGATGTAGAGATCAGTTTTAGGCCACAAGTTCAAGATTGCGACCTTATTTAGAATATGTGACTCAGAATTGTGGGAAAACGAGAGCCAACTTCCTCTGATGCTGGGTCAGAAAATGAACCGCTGTTGTGTCACAAACAAATACCTCCCTCTGGGAACCAAACTCCAGACAGTGTAAAAACATTTTGCTTCTTACTCTGTGTGTCACAGGCCCAATTTGAGCAGCAGAAATTGGTTAGGCCCATGAAATATCGATTTGCACATCATATTTTCTGCGGCTTTTTTGAGGTAAAATGCAATTTAGATGCCAATACAAGGACATGTATGGTGTATATTGTCCTGTCCCTCCAAAAATATTGCAAATGTGATATCTACAGTTACAAGCTTAACCGTAAAAAGCAAAGTCAAGCTAACTCATAGTCATCTATATAGGCATAGAACATTTAAAACAGCTGTTGAGCCAAAGTACTGCGTAATAGAAAAATAAAATTGGCGTTACAAATTTGCCTCAAAAATGTAAATATTGAGGAGTAATTTATGATGTGAATTCACCTGAGTAATTTAAATGGTCAAGCCAGATCCTGCAAAAGCTTAATAATATACAGCTTTACCTGACTGTAATACATATAAAAGCCTGACAGTATTATTAATTATGGAGATTAAGCAGACTAATTTAAATATTACATAAGACAACCTGCTCACATGCTTGAAAGCCAAGGCAGCTACAACCCACACAATCTGGCATAAGATGATGAATATATGAATTTAGGCTTCAGTGTGAAATATGTAAGTAAATTAGGAGACCTTTTATGCATGATTAGGAGAATAAAAAAGCTTGTTCCCTGCTGCGGGAGTCATTAGAGAGTGAGTCAGCATTCTGAGAGTATCCATCTCTTTGTGTCTAAACAGGCTGTCAATCACCGCACCGGCACTTCCTGTTTACCTGTCCCATTGACCTCCTCTTTGGAGAGCCACCGGCACTGAGTGCTGCAGGCAGCCCCGAGGACAAGCACTCACACGGCCAGCTTCAAAGTTAAGGCAAAGTTTACCCAGAGTTGAGCTTCCACAGGCTGCTCTGCTGTTCACTGGGGTTGTGTGTTCAGATAAGAAGGCTGCTTCCTGGTCCAAACATACACACACAAAGAGAAACTAAAGGCCGAGAGACAGGCAGAAAGAAAGAACAAGGGGGGGGGCGGGAGGCAAACAGTGAAGTGTTATCACAGGTATCATTTGTTTGAAAAGTGACTCAGTGATTTAGAGAGAGTGCAGGTTGTGTGTGGGCTAGTGTTGGTGTTGGCTTAAGGGACAACATGCTGCTCAGGCTACTGAATGGAACGGAACAGAATAGTTTAGGTTTCACGTTCAATATTCAATTCTTTATTTTGTCCATTAGCTTCCATAATGTAGACGACCTGAGGAGCAATTTAACTTTGTATATTATGGTGTCTTGCTGGTGTTTGAGCAGTTAAACATGATGATGTTCGATTTCCGACAAAAATCAAGAACAATGTCCTCTCTCCTGTTTCCTGTGCTTCCTGTCTGTTCAACCAACAGAGGCAGAAGTGGCATAAAGCTCAAACAGTGTCCACTTCTACAAAGTCAAAACATACTTTTTTGTTTTGTGCGCACAAGATATTTACCTGTTTGTTCTCAATTTTAGGACTTCAGGAGTTCATACAGGTCAAATCCAACATGGAAATCAGAAAGCAAAATGTACAAGCAATTTGTCTAAGTCAAACATGAATCCTTAAGAAATCTGTAAAACAAAGACACATTTTAAAACTATTTATGTTGAACATGTTTTCTGCAATATTTTGTCAAAGTACATCACTTACCTTTGTGTAGTTGTTTTTATTGTAAGAGATGGGGTCTGTCTCTCCACATCACCATTAAGTGTTCACTGTCTTTAAAATCCTATATAAATAGACATATTGTCTTATAACTGATGTATCTTTATCATTATATATGTTGTGCAGAGATATGAAAAGCTTTTTTTTCTTTAACAAATAATTTATAAATGGTGTCATCACATAGTTTGTCCAGCAGAGGCATCATTGTTTACAATACTCTCTGCTGCTCTGTCTGCAGCACATGTAGCAGAGCAACAGCTGAGCAGAAGGTGGTGCAGAGTCAAGAGGCCTCTTCACAGTAGTTTACTAACTAGTTTATGTAATACATTCCTAGAAAGCTAAATAGCGAGGATTCAGATTATATGTATTTTTATGTATAATGAATAGCAGCTAATATGCTGATTGTTGAAATGGTTGCTCCCAAAAATTTATGAGCATAAACCCCAAAAATCAAGTATTTGCTTGGCTTTTGAATTAAATTACTTTGAAACCAAAACATTGCGTGACACAGCAATGCGGTGACAGTTGGGATTGTAAATGCAACAACACCCACTAGATGAGTTTTAATTTGAGGGGAACAAGAACAATCTGCCACAGGGAGCTTTTAGATAAAGATAGCCAACTTTACTGTGCCCACCGGCAGAGTGAAGAACACAGTGTTCTGCATATCAGACAGTTGTTGCAATTATTTTTGACTAACTTGTTTTATGAAATGTGTCTTTTTGCCCTATAAACAGACCCAACAGTTTCTCTTCTGTTGTATTTACAATGAGGTTGCTCAAGAAAAGAGCTTGGCATAAACCTGTGAGCACAGATATTTGTAGCAAAAAAGTGTCTGAAAGCAACATAACAAGGATAAGTTACTTATTTTGATGATTTTTAAGCATTTCATCTTCGAGGTATTATCTAACATCACAGGCAACAGTGTTTGATTTGGCCTCTGTCATGCACAAGCTAAAATACAAATGATCTTACACTTCTTCACCATCATGTTGTGTTCTTCATAATTTAGCACTGAACTACACAGTCATTGCTCTACACGGCTGTGGCCCAGTAGGTAACCAGCGTTAGATGGAGTCCGGTGTTGACCGCACTATGAACTGGGAACATAATGGCTGTTCTGTTCCTGCCATCTCTCAATGTAATGGTACTGTAAACCAACAGCCCAAAAGCCCCTTGAGCCACATTGCCTTGCTGCCTTGGTATTTCTACAACAAATTAGAGAGGCAAACTTAAATATTGGGTCGTCTGTCAACATGATGGGTGAAAGGAAAAAAGAGGCAATTTAAGCCTAATGTATTTCAATTAGTGGCTAGCATTTAAAGGAAAAGTGGACTTCCGTGTAGAGAAAGTCCAAACATGGGTCATCAGTGAAAGAGTTGGTGTTTGGGGTTGAGGGGGGGCGTAAGCATAAATAAGGCCTTGTGGCTATTAGCAAATGAGCAGTAATGCCCCCTGAATGATGGTGATAATGATGCAGTGGACAGAACATTGGACTTTGATTGGGCTCTCGCTCTGTGGACGGGCCCCAGTGCACGCAGGAAGCCCTTGTTTGTTCCGAATAGCGCCGTTTCCCGTCGGGCCGGCTGTGTGGGTGTGTGTTTTCCACTGCGATAATCAGCACAGGCATGTGTACGTGCGTGCGCTTTCTCCACCGTCGGCCTCCTATGGTTCGCCGGTTCAAAGTGCCGCTTCTCGCAGCCCGAGGATGAGATCACTGAGGAAGCCCAACAAGGGACTTCCTCCCCACACAGGAGTGGGAAAGGGCTCTTCCTCTGCCACCCCCTCCTCCTCCTCCTTCTCCACCAGCAGCGCTCTTCCCGTGTCCTCCTCCATGATCCGTGTTTTGTCTCACAAATATGATAAAGCATCGCTCGCTCTCGCTTCCGCTCTTCTTTCTCCAACCGAGCAGGAAGTGCGGCCTGCTTTGTTTACGTAACAGAGGTCCTGTCTCCCGCCAAAGCTGCCCCATGGCCTCTGGGAAAACGGGAATCCCCAGACTTCATATGCTCACATTTGTGAAGTGGACATCCATCACCGATTGACAGAGTAATGTGTCTGCATGTGTGTATGGGAGAAAGAGAGAGAGAACAGAAGAGCATCTGTGCCGACGCTGATGACCCCTTCCTGAGATGGTTTTCCCTCTACTTAAGTTGACCCCTGCTGCACTTCAAGAGGGACTGGACATGCTCTTGTTCCAGAGCTCCCATCATTTTCCCATTTTGCCGTTTGGCTTATCTGTCTGCACATGATTCCAATAGTGAACATTTGCACTCAATGTGGGCTCAAAGCTGGGAGATATTAATGCCACCGGTGATGGATATCACACTGTGTCTGTGTGTGTCTTGTTCTGGGGGGAGATGTGCACACTCATGAGGCTCATGTGACTGGTGGAGTGTCCACAGAGAGATGGTCTATCCATCTGAGGCCCCCGGAAGACTGCCCGATGGCCATTACAGAACCAATGAAGACTTGTGAGTGTGTGGAAGGGAAGTGGGCAGTTAGTCCACTGAAGGCAGAGCTGGATGAATGATTTTGTGTCTACGGATATATGTGTGTAACAAGAGAATACTTGTCTCACACACCATTGGGGAAAATACTCAAAAAGCAAATATTGGCTGGTTGTATGACTGAATAAATAATTCAGCTTCAAATAATTACAGAAAATTACATTGCTGTTACTTTGGGGAACCATTTAAATGGAAAAATACTCAGATGATGGAGTAAAATAAAATAAATGTTTTGTTTTTTGTCTGTTGTATTTATGCCAAAACAAAGGGCCTCGTGCAAGAACATTGTGCACTCCTGTCACAAGCTTCTCTTGCTTTTCTCTGAGACTTATTCATACGAGCCTTCCAAGTGTAATTAACCAAACTCTATAAACTGCGTAAACTTGTCGTAAATCGTTCATTTCACACTGATGAATACCATCTGTTTACGAGGAAGTGTGTCTTCATGAGATTGGACTGGTTTAGGCACCGTAAAGTTAGATGTCTTCGTAAGCAAAGCGGCCCAGGACTCATCACCGAGATGGCTGGAGAATGTTTCAGCTTGTAGAAGGTAATGTTACAACATCAGCAACCAATTTTGTCATTTTTATTGCTCTGCCAGTTGACTCTGTAGGTTCAATGACTCCGTACAACATCTCCTCTGATGTCTTCTCTCTTTCCTGTGTTGCAATAGTTTCAGTATATGTAGCTGTTGCGCAACATATATTGGCTCCAACTCCATCACGACCTGCTCAGTTTCGCTTAACCATGATTTGAAGTACACATAGAAGCTCAATAAAGTGGCACAGAAACCCTAGCACTCATCAACCACTCAAGTGTAAATGCTCACAATGGTGTCGGCCACTTGGATAAGCTCTGTGTGGATTCTACGCAGGATTATAAATCAGCCTTGTCAGATCAAAGCCAAATTCATCTCTAAATCTAAAGAAACCTAATGTATCCGCCTGTGTGTGTACATGATCTTTGTCTGTGCCGTTGTACACATTAGTGTTTGTGACTGTGCAAGGTTCACATGTAACAGAAGAGTCCTTCCAGCCCTCTGTGCCTCTGCAGATCTGCTCATCGGCTGAAAGGTTTGAGTGGCTGCCATGAGGACTTATGGCCTCGGGACCTGTTGGTGGAGGTCAGAGAGTGCAAGAGGCGACAGCTGTAGAAACGCTGGGAGACCGGTGCAGCATGAATACTGCCGATTATAGCCAGCATTACACGCAGACACACACACTTAACACACACACACACACACACACACACACACACACACACACACACACGCACACGCAGCAATCAGATCCTTATCTAAAGGATACATTGTTTAGAGGTTGCTGGAGCACCGCCTCACAGGATATAGACCACTGTTAGAAAGTGTGCCTGTGTCTGTGTGTGTGCTATATGTGATTGTGTAACACATGATCAAAAAGGCGAGGCCTCGTGTCTCAGATAGGCTTTTATGGATCTGCAGTGTGTGTGCAGTAGCTGGGGGAGTCGTACTGGCCACCACACACTGTCCCTTTGTCCAAGATGCTTCCTAAAAAGACATACACACGTGGACAAAATTGTTGGTACCCCTCAGTTAAAGAAGGAAAAACCCACAATTCTCACTGAAATCACTTGAAACTCACAAAAGTAACAATAAATAAAAATTTATTGAAAATTAAATAATCAAAATCAGCCATCACTTTTGAATTGTTGATTAACATAATTATTTAAAAAAACAAACTAATGAAATCGGGCTGGACAAAAATGATGGTACCCATAACTTAATATTTTGTTGCACAACCTTTTGAGGCAATCACTGCAATTAAACGATTTCTGTATTTGTCAATGAGCGTTCTGCAGCTGTCAACAGGTATTTTGGCCCACTCCTCATGAACAAACAGCTCCAGTTGTCTCAGGTTTGATGGGTGTCTTCTCCAAATGGCATGTTTCAGCTCCTTCCACATATGTTCAATGGGATTCAGATCTGGGCTCATAGAAGGCCACTTTAGAATAGTCCAACGCTTTTCTCTCAGCCATTCTTGGATGTTTTTGGCTGTGTGTTTTGGATCGTTGTCCTGTTGGAAGACCCATGACCTGCGACTGAGACCAAGCTTTCTGACACTAGGCAGCACATTTCTCTCCAGAATGCCTTGATAGTCTTCAGATTTCATCGTACCTTGCACACTTTCAAGACACCCTGTGCCAGATGCAGCAAAGCAGCCCCAAAACATTACTGAGCCTCCTCCATGTTTCACCGTAGGGACAGTGTTCTTTTCTTCGTATGCTTGGTTTTTGAGTCTATGAACATAGAGTTGATGTGCCTTACCAAAAAGCTCCAGTTTGGTCTCATCTGTCCAAAGGACATTCTCCCAGAAGCTTTGTGGCTTGTCAACATGCATTTTTGCAAATTCCAGTCTCGCTTTTTTATGAGTTTCTTTCAGCAGTGGTGTCCTCCTTGGTCGTCTCCCATGAAGTCCACTTTGGCTCAAACAACGACGAATGGTGCGATCTGACACTGATGTACCTTGGCCTTGGAGTTCACCTTTAATTTCTTTGGAGGTTGCTCTGGGCTCTTTGGATACAATTCCAACGATCCGTCTCTTCAATTTGTCATCAATTTTCCTCTTGCGGCCACGTCCAGGGAGGTTGGCTACTGTCCCGTGGGTCTTGAACTTCTGAATAATATGAGCCACTGTTGTCACAGGAACTTCAAGCTGTTTAGAGATGGTCTTATAGCCTTTACCTTTAAGATGTTTGTCTATAATTTTTTTTCGGATGTCCTGGGACAATTCTCTCCTTCGCTTTCTGTTGTCCATGTTCAGTGTGGTACACACCTTTTCACCAAACAGCAGGGTGACTACTTGTCTCCCTTTAAATAGGCAGACTGACTGATTATGAGTTTGGAAACACCTGTGATGTCAATTAAATGACACACCTGAGTTAATCATGTCACTCTGGTCAAATAGTTTTCAATCTTTTATAGAGGTACCATCATTTTTGTCCAGGCTTGTTTCATTAGTTTGTTTTTTTAAATAATTATGTTAATCAACAATTCAAAAGTAATGGCTGTTTTTGATTATTTAATTTTCAATAAATTTTTATTTATTGTTACTTTTGTGAGTTTCAAGTGATTTCAGTGAGAATTGTGGGTTTTTCCTTCTTTAACTGAGGGGTACCAACAATTTTGTCCACGTGTGTACATATAAACAGATTAGGTAACAGATGACTTTTGTATATCTTATGAGTGCTGTGAGTAATCAAAAATCAAACTTCCTTGATCAAATTAGTATTTTGTTGATTTGTGATATCTAGTATGATATCGTTTTTCTGTTCCTTTCTTTGTTTCCAGGAATGGAACAATCAAAACAATATAAAAAGCGAGGAATACTGCTTCCACCAATCAGCCAAATTGCACTTTCCATTCACATCTATCCAGCCTTGATCTTTGACCTTTTGCGTATAAGATGTCATTATTTTTTGGGTTCCATCCCACTCTAAACTGTCAGTTCGCTTCAACAAAATCCAAACTAAACTTTGGATTGTTGGATTCTCTGTTTCAAAATTTTAATGTCTTCACTTTACTTTGAGTGTTATGAGATGAGATATGTTGTGAATTAGTGAGATATAAGTAAAATGTTATTATTTCATCATTTCATCTTGTGAAATTTGGGTGGAATTTTGTCTAACTTTGCATATGAACCCTTGAGTTTCCCAATGCTGCAAAATTGTTTATTTATTTGGCTAAGTGTTTGCATTAATTTAGAGTCATTTTTATTGAAATACTGGATGACACTGAACTGTCTTTTACTTGATGTCATGACCATTCAGACTCAGGGCCGTTTTGGTCACCTACATGCAACACCCACGGCTCTGTGGGAGTGTTGGGGTTGCTGACCTGGATGCCCAGAGAGAGGTGTTGCAGCTGTGACTGTGCTCTGGAGAGATGATGTTGGTGGGAACAGCTGTTGTGTGTTAGACTGTCAACACAGTATGGAAGGGGTGGGGGTTTAAATCAGGCACAAGGAGTTTTGGTTGAAATAAGTTCTCAGATTAAATAAGCATCAGCTTGGTTTTACTTGTGTTTGCTTGGAGATGCAAATCCATGATGCAACAGAAGAAAAAAACAAGGCAACAAGAACATCTCTGCTGTGATTCTTTTTACTGAATCACCTAAAGCGACTATTTGCTACTCCTGTGGGAGTAAAACATTGAAGACTTTTACATTTTTAACATCTCACACACCAGCAAAGCCCACCAGCATGTCAGAACACTGAAATCCACTTCAAACCATTCGTCACCACCATCGCCATCATCATCATCATCGTCGGGTCTTGGATCTCTGAACCTCCCCTGTTCCCGTTCTCATGGGAACTTCACCTCCTTTCAATGAGCTGCCTGGTTCACCTCTCAGCACTGGCTGCTCTGGGGTTAACGCCAGAGGTCAGAGGTCACAGGATCACAGGCTCCACAATGCCTCAGATTGTTGATTGTTGATGCTGAGGCTGGTGCTGAGAGGAGGGGTGGGACTCCGTGTGTGTGTGTGTGTGTGTGTGTGTGTGTGTGAGTGTGCTTGTATGTTTGCATTTGTTTGATTGTGTGCGTATTTTTGTGTTTGTGCATGTGAGCTTGTGTCGGTGTCGTTTTTTTTTTTCTTTTTCTGACATATTTGCATGCGTGCTCAAGCAAAAAGGAGGAACCTGATTGGCTGGACCACCGTAGCAGATGAAACTTGATGGACTGCAGGCTCTCTAAGCTCCTGTTGATGGGGATTTGGAGGCCTGTCTTTGTGGGGGGGAAATTCAATTTCCTCCCCCTGCTCGCCGGCATGTTTGGATAGCTTGGCCTGGGATTGGAGAGGGTGTGTGACACCCCAGATTACCCGCTCGCTGAGAGTCGGCTGAGAAGGGGGCGTCTGATCTGCAGCATGCCGTGACTCAACACAGGAGGAATGTGACAAGACAGCGAGCTGTCAGTCTGTCAGCCAGCATCTTCCAGAGCTTTCATTTGAATTTCTCTTACCATTACGCTTGTGCTAAAGATTTTCGTTTGTGCGTGAATGCTTTATGCAGGTATTGATCTTGTTAAGGTGGTGTTTATGCAAATGAAACCTCTACTGACATCTGTTTTTTATTGATTAGGCATGATCAATGTTTATGGTAAACTGTTGAGGATCCTTGTTTAGGATGCACAGTGATGTCTCAGAGATATTTTCTTGCTTTCAATGCACTGTTTCTATTGAGCCTTATGTTTCATACCGCATGATACTAAATAATCTGCATATTATGACTTTCTGGGTATTGGAAGCTCCTGACACCTCTGTGTGGTCTGCAGAAATACTACACTACCAAATTATATAGTTCTACTGATATTGCACATCAGAAGTTCTCTTACTTTAGCTCCTATTTTGTTTTACACCTTCCTTTGTACCTTACAATGAGTTCTCTGTGTACACTCAGTACCAGAATTTCTTTGTTCCAAATATGAGCAATTGTTTTCTTATGGATATAGATCAATATCATTTACAAACATAGTACATCAAATAGTCTGTCTGGCAAATGCAAAAAAAAAAAAAAGGAACTTGAGTGAAAAGTTCAAATCCATTATTTTCACACCTCAGCTTGCCATTAACTGAGTGAACTGAATGTTGGATTGTTGACTTGAAAATGGCAAAAAAAAAAAAATCAGATGTAGCCCCTCTCCTAAATTCTGATATTGGAAAGATGTTTTCCAAAGTCATTCAATCATCCAACAAGCACCACTATGATGCTAAACATCAACCCACCTTGGACATTGCACACTCCTGATTTTACACGTCCATCAAAACACTCAAAGTTCAACCAGTTTTAGCTTTGACTATGCTTTTTAGTTGCCTTTAAACATACACATAATGCAACCCTGTCTCTCAAAAAGTACATTCCAACGCAACTAAACTGCTTTCTCTTCTACGTTTTGAATTAAACGTAATTTTGTTTTGAACCAACTATGTTCTTTGCTGAAATGCAAGACTGTGATGTTGTAGGAAAGGCTTCCAGTGTGAGAGACCCACGAAGTCCGTGTAAGGAGATAGGGGTCCTCTGTAACTTCAACATACAGTAAGCCAGCAGCAGGACTTTCACTTTGACTGGGCTTCTTGTCCTATGTGGGACCACTGTTCTGAGTTTTGTTTTCGCTCAGTGTTTATTTTCAGTTTTCACTCACTGTATGGTTAGGTTCAGGCAACAAAACTATGTGGTCAGGTTTATGAAAATAGCAAGGTTTGGGTTACCGTACAACCATTTCAAAACATTTTTGAAGCTGCTCTTTCATTTTCTGGGTTACCAGGGTGACGAGTCCTACCTCATCTGATGTAAGACTGGTTGCCTGAAAAGAACCGGCAGAACAGCTGAAGAATAAATAGCAAAGGTTTGTTTATTTGAAATGCATTTGTGATAGGTTTCAAACAAACACAGTCAGGCAGAAGTAGGTTTCCCTTAAACAAGACGGATTAGTTGTATAGGAACTGAATTTTTGAGAGACAGCGCTGACCTGTGAGCTATCCGTTGTTCACAATGTAAACTGAAAGCAACCTGCAATGAATGAAAAGGTTTTATCCACCTCAGTCCTTCTTACAAGTCCTACTCTCAACGTAAGAAGAGTTTCCAGTGGCTTCTTTTTACTTCTTCAATAGACTGACTCATTAATTGCAGGTAAAATTCTTATCATTCTCTTCTCCTTCCACCATTTGCATGTTCAAAGTCCTCTTTGCTCTGGGAAACGGTAGCAAACAAAGCTGTAACATATTTGTTTGGTTCTTTTTGTAAATTGTACATTTTAATGACAAATGTTCCAATAAAACAATAGTAGCAAATTCAATAGAAAGTAACTGGACTTCTCTTTTAAATTCTTTAAGGTTCTAGACTTTTCATCTCTCACTTTTATGCTGAAGCTCACAGGATTACCATGACCTGGATGACTGAGAATCTACACAGACATATTTTATTAAAACACTTCTCCGGGACTCTATTTTACAGGGACACCATCACTGCATCCTGGGATTAGGACCTCACAAGATGATTGTGATTGGTTTAAGTAAGTACAGTCAAGCCAGTGTGTTTTTATCCGTCTGTAGCAGAATGATGAAGGTGCAGTCAGACCATTCTGCAGCTGTGGAGACATCTCAAAATTGCTGCTGCAAGTAGGCACCTTTGAAATCTGAAAGACCTGGAGCAGTTTGCAAAAGAAGAGTCGCTCAGAATTCCATTTGAGAGTATTAATAAGCTTGTTGATGGTTATAGGAAGCGACTGGTTTCAGTGGTTTCAGTTATTTCTTCCAAAGGGTGTGCAATCAAATACTGAGCTGAGGGTGCGAACAAGTTTGTCCAGCCCATTTTTCGAGTTTTGTGTAAAATTATGTCAATTTTGACTTTTTTCTTCCACTTTTTTGTGTTTTTCCAATGCCTCTCAGGGACATAAACATGTGTATACCAAAAACATTTGTAATTGCAATAATTTCTCGAAGAAATGATGTATTTCTGGAAAAACTCCAGGGGTGCCAATACTTTCGTCCATGACTGTAAGTCTGACTATGCTTCTCCCACGTCTTCTGATTCTCATTGTCCTTTTTTCCATCAACAAACATGATGGATTAGAGGTACTTGGCTACAAAATGTATCTGCAGTTAGCGTGTGCTTTATTGTTGCACAGTGATTTCATTTTCTAATCATAAATAGCTGAGAGTGCCAAGTCTCACTGAGCAGGTAGAGACAGCTGTGCTAAATAATCACACATTAACTTTATGTACTCCATTTCCTGCAGCTATCTCCTCTAACTAAATTAGAAATACTGAGCACTTAGTGGGCTCCGCGATGACTGATATCCTGATGTGTGAGGTGCTCGATTGAGTGTGCATACAGACACACAATCAAGCATACATCCAGTCCTGTAGGGGGTTGTGTTCCACCTCATCAGGAATGTCAATTACCTCCGCATTGTTTGTCCTTTTGCTGTTTGTTTGTTTGGCCTCGTGGAAAGCTGCGATAGAGATCAGGGAGGAGGTGTCGAGACGATGACACTTGAGCCGTCCGCCTCCTCATTACCTTCAGTCTCTCACTTAGCCGTAAAATGGTGGAATGTCTTTAAAGCCTCATCCAATTTTACTGGAGCGCTGACCACTTCATCATACGCAGATGTTGCCATGTGTGAGTGTTCTTTTATGTGTGTGTGTGTGCTGTGCGGTGCAGAGGCTGAGAGGCTTGTATGTGCTTCCTGGGTCACAGCGTGTTATTGTTCTTGCAAAACCTTCTCGATGGGTGAGTTTGTTGCCTGAAGTCTCACATTTACAGCCAGAACAAGAGGGGAAAGTAGCAGGAGGAGTAAAGAACAGGAAAAATGAAAGAAGAAATGGAGGGTTATATTTTAAAACATATTTTGTCAGAATATGATGCAGCCCTTAACAGACAAGTGCCACGAATGAAATGTAAAATGAAGAATGGTGGTTTTACAGAATATGAATCACTGATGTTTTGGTTTAAAAATTGGCTCAATTAAGCAACATTAACCTTCAGATAAACCGCGGTCATGGCAGTTTATTTAACAGGCATTGTAAAGCATCTTTGAACATGACTCAGCCGGTCTGAGTCAAAGACGAGAGCCAACACGATTGCGATTATTTCAGTGATTATTGGAATGAAACTGCAGAGATAAAGAGGAGAAAGGAGTGCCTGCTGGAGACAGGGTGGACAGAATACTCACATCTTAAAAATGACTGAGTTACACATAAAAGATGTTAAGAAATTGGACAAGAAGTCTTTAACTAAAAAAAAAAAGTAGTCTTTGACAACCAAGCAAACTTGCTCACCTGGGGATCTTGTGACTCAATTGAAACACCACTAAAAGGAGATGAAATCTATGCTGGAAGTTAACAGATGTTTTTATTATCAAGTGTTCTGCTCCCACCATGAGTTCTGGGAACACAAGATTACTCTTAAAATGCTTTGTTGTCTACAACTAACAGTCCCAAACCAAAGATATGCAGTTAACTACAAGTATAGGCATAGATTCTGAGATGAATGCAGTGGATTAAACTTTTATTTTAAAAAAATGTGTGTCGACTAAGCAGAGATAACATATAATGAAAAAAACTGAAGCAACACAGGATGCTTGAGCTTTACTGTGCTATATTCTTGAGTGTTTTGAATTGTCACCAGCTTCCAGATTTTTGTGTTTTCCTTTACTTAAAGACATTTCCATCATAAGTTGATGCAAATTTGCACAAGAGTTCATCACTATGCAAGAAATTACATGAGTGACACGACAAATTTCTTGAGTGATGACGCCCACGACTCCTGCTTAATGTGTCTCTCATATGTCAAGCGTAACCCATGACTGGAAGACAAAGAAAATCAGTCATTGTCTAAAATGTGACAACAGGTCATCAAATTTGAGGCTTTCTGCTTCAGTTATTAATATATTATTATTATATTTACTGATTAACTTTCTGTTGACTGATTGTTGCAGTTTTAGTGTTTTGTAATTAATTTAATAACAATTTTGATGCATATTTTAAGCTAAATGTATGTAAATTTATTGCATGCGTAAAACACACAAAACACAAAATGCTGATTATTTCTTAGCATAGCATGGAAATGTGACACAACAAAAAAGTTGCAAAATGAAGGAAACCTTTGAACAATTATTTGTATATTGCGTTAATAGAAAGTCGATCTGCTACCACTTGATTATCACTATTTTTAGCCAAAAATGGCCAAATTCTCCTTTTCTGATATTACAAATTTAAGAATTTGCTGGTTTACGATTAAAGTTCAGTATCAGTGGATTTGAGAGGGTTGTGTGATAGAACAAGAGTGTCTCCACGGTTTATTGACATTTTGTCAAATCGTAAATCAAGTAAATTATTGGTTTATTAGTTAATAATGAAAACAGTGGTCAGTTATAGCTCTTTATTACAAGAGGAAGTCCTCTGATTTTGCATCTCTTCACCAGCCTATAGATCGACATCCTCCGCAGCCCCCCCATCCTTTGCATCCATCTGTCCCTCAGCTTTCTAAACCTCTGACACCCTGAATGCTGATACTTGTCCAGACATGCCTCAGCCCCTCAGCTCTGCTTGGTTTGGGCTATTCTCCAAACAAGGATGTGCAGTACAGATAAAAGCAGTTTTTGGCTTCCTGGAACAAAGTGATGAAACATGTTCAAAAGCAAGATGCGGTAAAAAGTGTTACATCATGTATGCATAAAACTAAAAAACACAGAAGGAATGGGCATTTCTAAAAGCTTGTATGCATATATAAGGAAAAATCAAGGAAATCAAAGGAAACGACATAATGATTGTGAATTGACTGAACTGGCTAAAGGCAGAGCCTTGATGGATATCGTTGTTTGTCTCTTTTAACATTCACAGGGTAGAAGGCTGAGTGGTCTTTTGAGTGGGTGGAATAATCCCAGAGTATTTAGATGATTGGAGATTAGCTCCAGCTAGATAAGATGTGAATGAGGATAAGAAGCATTAGCTTTATTTAAGATTCTCCTTTCCTTGCCTCTCTTTGGTTAGACTTGTAATTAGTTGTTTCAACACTAAACATAAAAAAAATATTTTTTTATGTTTATTTACAGAGCAAAGGAGTTTTATGAATTCCACCTTCTCGAGTATGATTTTCCTCTTTTTATGGCACTGTAAAATAAATATCTTTAAATTTTAGACTTCTGGTGAGATAAAACAAATAATTCAAGACATCACCTTTAATCACTGTGAGTTCAGGGAACCTTTCATGGACCTTTTCACTGTTTTATACACACATTAAGTTAATTTAACTGAAATAAAGGAACAGTAGATTTTATTTTGAGCACAGATAATAGAACCTCACCAGTACTAGATTTTTGGGGCCGATACCAATCCTGATTTACAGAGTGTAAAACATTCCAATATGGGTACTATCTGTGATATTAATGTATTTATGTGTACGTATAGTATGGTCAAGTTATGTTAAAAATAGTAAATTATGAGGTGGTTTATTAACTGTCACAAACTAGTTAGCAGATTACTATGAAGACACCACTTGACTCCGTGCCTCTGTCTGCTTAGCTGTGATGCATACATGTTACATGTGCTGCACACAATTCTGAGAGGACAGTAAACAATGGAGCTGGACCTGCTCAGCTGGACAAACTATATACAGTCATGGAAAAAATGATTAGACCACCCTTGTTTTCTTCAACATCTTGTTCGTTTTAATGCCTGGTACAAATAAAGGTACATTTATTTGAACAAATATAATGATAACAGCAAAAATAGCTCACAAGAGTTTAATTTAAGAGCTAATATCTGGCCATTTTCCGTGGTTTTCTTGATAGCCAAAATCACTTAAGTTCTTACATCAATAGCTATGACATTGTACTACTGAAAACAGTGCTTTTAGGCATTCCATGTTTTCTTTTCCTTTTGTTTTAATCTCATGATACACACCGGAGTTGTTCCATTGTTTCTGATGACTACAGCCATGCGTCTTGGCATGCTCTCGACCAGCTTCTGACATTGTTCTGCTGTCATAGCAGTCCATTCCTGTTGCATAGATTCAAACAAATTTGCTTTGTTTTGGGGTTTGTGGTTCTCCATTTTTCATTTGATGATTTTCCACAGGTTTTCAATTGGATTTAGATCTGGTGATTGAGCAGACCAAGGCATGGTTCCAACGTTCTGGTTCTCCATCCAGACTTTAACTGACTTTGCCGTGTGGCAAGGGGCGTTGTCTTGTTGAAAAATAGTCATTGGAAGCAGGAAAGCATTTTCCAGCTAATGAAAGAAGAATGTTTTCAAGAGCAGCCCTGTGCATGACCTGGTTCATTTGCTCTTCACACAGTTTCATTTGCCCTGTTCCCCCATACTGAAACAACCCCAGATGGTCACTGATCCACCCCCATGTTTCCCTGTAGGGGCAGACAGTCTGGTTTGTAAGTTTTCCAGGCTTCTTCCTAACCAGTAGGTTGGCTGAAGTGGGCATCAACTGAAAATTAGATTCATCACTGAAGAGAACCTTAGTCCAGTCATCAACAGTCCAATCCTTGTGATCCCCAGTAAAGAGTAACCGGGCTTTCCTCTGCCTTTTGTTGATGAAGGGCTTCTTCTGTGCCCTGTGTGACTTCCATGCCCTGTCCTTGCCGAACGAATCACATTTCTTGACAGAGCCCACTCATTTTTAAGGTCCCTGGAGGTGTGACGACAATTCCTGACACAGGAACGGATGTGTGACGGTCATCTGGTGGATAGAAAGACGTTTCCTCCCGCGACCAGCTAACAATTTGGTAGCATCATGTTCAGCTTGCTTTCTTGGTGTAATGAACGGCTGTCTTGAGGATCTTCAGTTTTTTCTCTACCTGTCTCTCTCTCATGCCAATTTCCAGCAGTGTCAAAATGGCTGCCTTCGTAGCTTCACATAATATTTTTGTTTTAGGCATAATATGAGAGCTGACAACTTCTGAGTTGTGCAACGGCTTGAATATAAGCAGGAAACTACTCTAGGTCTTTGCATGTGCAGTGCTGCTTGTGACAGGAGATGGCCTCTGATATACCCTGGAAATACAGTTAAGTTGAAGCATGTCAAATAGGACATAAAGCATTATGTAATCAGCTGCATTTTTTGTTGTGTTCATTGTGTTCTTCAGGTAATATATGTTTAGTGACACTGAAATGAACAAAAACTTGAAGAAAACAAGGGTGGTCAAATAATTTTTTCCTTAACTATCAGTCGGGCTCTAGTGGATCTTCATTCTTCAACTTGGTAACACATATGCTATGATAAAAACTCTAAACTCAAAGCTTTCCTCTTTCCTCTTCTCTCCTCCTTTGCATCCCATTTGTCTTCCGTCCCATTTCATCTGTTCTCATCTGTTCACCTCCTGTAACTAATCAGGTGCAAAGCACAAGTCCGGGCAGAAACCGGATGCCACTGGTGTTTCAGATATCCCTCACACCTCATGACTTCTGCTTCTGAGGGAGAAAAAAGAGAAACTCGGGCGCAGATATGAAGCCTTTCAGCGCTTCTTCAAGACTTATCAGCCTTTGATCTGTATTAGTTTATTTGGGCATATATCAATCAGACTCCTCTAGCCCCTCTCCTCTTCCGGCCATGATTTCCTGCCTCAGATTAGTTCTCCATCCTGCCCACCTCGGTGGCTCACGATGCAACAGCACTTCAAGATCACAGGTCAGAGGTCAGGGGTCGGGCAAAGAACGTTGTAACGATGTCCAGACTTGGAGCAACTGACCGCTGCTTTGGAGCTGTGTGTGTGTGTGTGTGTGTGTGTGTGTGTGTGTGTGGAGGTAGTTAAACGGTTGAAAGGAAACTGTCCATCAATGGGAAATCTGAAAACAATTTGACTGCATTAAGGCATTTAAAGCGTCTCCACTGATTTCCCCGTTGGCCTCTCGTCACACGCCCGCCACCGTGTGCAGTAGGGATTTGGAGGAGCTCACGGACACAATAATGCATCCACTTGTCTGTTTGCTTCTTCATTTACACAATTGTTTATTCATTTGCTCATTTGCCACTGCCTTTGTTTTGATCCAGCTGTCATCTGTTTTTTTACCAGATGTACTGTGACTACATTTCTGCCGTTGTGTGCGTTCTCTCTTTTAGGATTTAAATAGCTGCATTGCAGTCAAGAGCGTTAACAGCTCTCTTCATACCCATAATCTGTTTCCACTCTGTAATTTACTCAGCTGTCACTTGTTTAATAACACATAACACATGATTAATAAGTAGCAAAAGCTACTGCAAATACACAGCCTGCTGCTAACAAGAGCTCTCCATTTTTATAACAGTCATAAAAGGTCGGACAAATGGCTGAGCAGCATATTTCTGACATGATTCAGACCTTCTTGCGGGGTATAAAATGTGTATGAACACTTTCTGCATTTTTCCTCTTTTGTATATGAATATATTCCTCTGTGTACAGTCCATGTTTATGCATCTCCACCCATGTTTAGCATAAGCTCATGACTAAACCATTCCGCCGCTACCACCGGGACAGTTTGTCGGCCTCTGCGCTCCATAAACAAGGCCTTTTCTCTCTGCGAAGCCTTGCCCTTGGCTCGCTGCAGCGGTTCCCATAAAGGAGCCCGTTGATGCCTCCTTTAATTGCAGCATGTAATCTGACTTAAACACAAGGCTGATAATAGTGCTGTCTGTGAGGAGGTTAGGATTAGAAAGGCCCCTGATTCCTACCAGCTCTCTTATTATCCCTCAGCCTCGGCCGCAGAGAAGCGAAGGGCCGACATGCTTGTTTCAAGCAGTGCCAGTTACCCTGTGACTCATCTAGGTTGAGAAACATTTGAGGAGAATGGAGCCCCTGTTTTGGTGTGTCAGCGTGCTGCTTGTGGCTCTCTGACATATTGCCGTGAGATGTGAGGGCGAATCTCCCTCCATGCTGTGCGAGTATGGAAATACACACGCCTTCACCTCAAGTTATGCGGCTCGACCAAACTCTCAGGGAGCTGCTGTGACTGTCCAATTTAGACTGCATATTTGAGGTGAATGGAGTCAGAGAAAAAACACAGCGCGAGCCATTCTTAAAGGTGGAGATGACATTTTTACTGTCACTGCAGCGCTCGGCGTATCCCAAAGACATTAATATTCTCTCTTTTTGAGACTTAGAAAAATACAAGATGTGAATAATCACATCTCATATCCTATCATTTGATGTATTACAGGAAAAAAGTCAGACGGTTCCTATTGCATATTACTTTGGCATAGCTATCTGTGTTGGGAGGGTGTTCCAGGGCTAAATATAGCTGTGAATACGCTCTATACTGTATGTAGGGGCACCTTTTCATTTGATTTTGATTGTGAAGAACAAAAAACTGACTAAAACAAATCAAGAAAGATAAGGAGCCTTGTGGAAAATCGAGTATATATATGACAGTTTGTTCTTTTTGAAAATTTTCTTTGTATGAGGATCATGAAACACTCGGTGTCCTTTTGCAGCAGAAAACTTAACACTGGTGCGTACAGATGTGCTCCGATGATTTATTTAAGAGGATTCTCAGACAGAAGACATTGTAGAAGTGGGAGCATGTTGCTTTCGATCATGGGTGTCCAACATGCGGCCCACGGGCCTTAACCAGTCCTCCAGAGGGTCCAATCCGGTCCTCAAAGTGTAAAAATTACAGAGAAGACTTTGCCTGCAGATTGTAAATTTGTAAAGCTATAAATTTGAAACAATTTCCAGACCATGACAAATTGTTTAGATGATAAAGTAAAATGCTAGATTGCTCATTGTTCTCTTGTTGTTTTGTCTCGTTTTTTGTAATATTTTGTCTCTTTTTTGTTGTTTTTTGCCTGACTTTTGTTGTTTGCCTCATGTTTTGGCGTTTCGCATTTTCTTTTTGTCCCCCTTTTGTTTTGTTTATTTTTTGTCACTTCTTTCTCATTTTTGTCCTTTTTTTGGTCTCATTTGTGTTATTTTTGTCTCGTTTTTGTCATTTTGCGTCCTTTTTGTCACTTTGTAACTTTTTTGGCTACTTTTTTGTCTTTTTGTTTTGTTTCATGTCGTTCATCTCATTTTTTGTCATTTTGTGTCTCATTTTGTAATATTTTGTCTTGCTTTTATTGTTTTCATGTCTTTTTTGCCTGACTTTTGTCATTTTGATCATAAAGTAAAATACGATATCATTCAGTTCTAGATACCTGTGACTGTATTTGTGTTTCATGTTTTGTTCCTTTGTAGACATTGTGATCTGTAAGTTTGTAATGTGTAAATGATAAACTGAGGCATAATGTTGCTGAAATTTAATGTATTTTTCTTATGAAATGTTCACTTGTTCAGAATTTATTGTAGAAAGATAATTCCCTTAAATGTGATCATTGTGCTCAAACAAAGGAAAAATTTGGAGTTGTGTTGATTTATAGGTTATTATGCTATGATTTAACTGGTCCGGCCCACTTGAGATCAAATTGGGTGAGTTTGACAACCCTGCTTTAGATTCTAGTAAGATGGTTAAATAACATCCATGAATCTAAATGCTTATGAGACACTAACGACTGCACAGTAGTTTAAAATGACATTGTTGGGTGATGATATGCATTTGACTACTTGATGTCACTGCGTTAAACTGAATCGTACTGTAACTACTCGCTTTATATCGTTTGCTTTGTAAAGAAACAGCCGCTAAGTGACTGCATGTAAATGTTTATACTCTCATTTATTCAACAGTGTTTGTGGGTCTATAGATTAGCGTGCCCTGTGCTCACACACCCAGCAGTATGCACCAGGGATATTCAGCACAAACACTACTGATCAATGGACATGTTTAATGCTAATCATCTGCTCCACTCCCCCGACTGCATTGATTCCTTCCAATCGGAATTACACCAGCTGTGGTACAAGCGAGTATGCGCGTACGCTCACGTGCCCTCACCTCTGTGCGCTCAAACACACACGAATTTGGCTCGTTTGATGACGCCAGGAGGAGCCCTTGTGTTTATCGATCGACCTGCCTCTGAAGGACAAGGTCGCCGGGTCATCTGTCACTAAGCCGGAGGCGACGGTGACACACACACTTCAAACAGAGCTGACAGAGCGTGCAGCGGACGGACGCCGTCGGTTAATGGGGGTCACGAGGGAGTGCAGGTTGTGGTTGGGGCAGAGCTAACATCGTTGGGCTGCATTTGATCATGTCGAGATCATGGAGGTTACAGGAGATAACTCAAATCTACAAAGATAACCCATCCTGTCAACAGGTTACCGGGGATTTCCTCACCTCTTACCCCGTTATCAGGCTCCATCATTCACTGTAAACCCCACAACTGATTACACTGTCGACATCGCAAGTGTCTGCCAAGTTGTGTAATCAATATCTGGTAATTGGGTTGGGTTATGCAAGCTGGAAATGATGCAAGCTTAGTGTGTGTGGAAAGACAAACTGGGAGGGCTTTTTTTCTACAGTATATCTCTATATTTGTGTTATATCAGCTGAAAGTTGAAAGGAGAGAGAGCCTCCACTTGAGTGTGCTACTGAATGTGAAGCACGCCGCTGATGCCGCCTGAGAAATATTCCTGCTATGCTTTATTCTGTTTCCGCGCCACTACATCCTCACTTTGACATTTGGCTGTGATAAGAGGAAAGCCTTGAATCCCACACATATCCACAGTGAATTCCAACTGCTGGATCCTAACTGCACCCCCACACTCGGGGCGTACAGTAAGACTGCCGCGCCGTCCTTGGACAATGCTCGGATTCAGGCCGCATGCATGAGTCCTTTTCACACTTCCTATCGCTAGCATCTGCAATGCTAATGACCGAGTGTGGTGTCTCTCTCTGGCAGGGGAGAGGTTGCGTTTTCTCTGTACGGCTCTGTCCTTCCGTGTTTTTTTTTTTGTCCTTTTCTTTCTCCTGCCTTTCTGTCTTCAGCTTCGCAGTGCGTAGGCAGAACATCTGAAGCTGCATCAAAGCTCCAGACGTCAAAAGGAGCCGTGTGTCTCAGCTGAGTGCAGAATCTGGCACAGTGTTGGTAGTGAATTTGAAATATCACTTACGGCATTTTTTATGGTTGTTGAATCAGATATCCAGGAGAACACAGCACACTTGCTCTGTCTGGGCTGCAGCTATGAGACGCTTTCTCTCCCTTTCTCAGATGTTCGGCCTGATTTTCCTTCAGATTTGGATTTCACTTTAGTATTAAAAGTTCCTTGTAAAGTCATACATACTCCCACCACAAGTTCACAGGAACTCCACCGGATTTATTCCACCTGAGTAATGCTGCTAATCAATCTTGAACACATCCCCTCCTCCTCCTCTCTATATATTTCTTCATGTCTCTCTGCCTCTTTCAGATTTACACACACAATCTGAGCACACTAGGAGCCTTCTTGAGCCTGCAGACTTTATTGTATCAGTGTCAGTTTGACTTTCCTCTCACCACCGATTGGCGGCCAGGCAGCGAGGAAGACTGCTGGCGGCCGGAGGTGACTTCCTGTTCAACAGCTGGGCCTTGTTCGCCCGGGCCAGGCTGCGCTGGCGATAATCTCCCATGAGTCTTTCCACATGGGCAGAGAAGCCGCCGTGTCGCACCACTGTTTTTCCTGCCTTCCAACAAAGAAGAAAAGGTGATTGTGTTAAGACCTACAGCTCCTACTTGGGGTCCAAATGTGTTGTGTAGCATGTGTGTGTGTGAGCTGTGAATCATTTTACTACCAGGATGAATGCATGAATCAGCCTTTTCAGTAAGTATGTGCAGCAGTGGCTGGCTGAGGTGTACAGATTTGGAGCGTTCAGCTGTCACCAGCTGACCTCACCACAGACACACTTTGTACTCAGAAGCAAAGGAAACAGGGCTTCTCTCTATCCCAGCCCTCCTCTGGAGAACACTTACACTACAGTTTGGTTATCCTTAAATAATCTGGCCTGAGTCCTGGGTGCTGTTGGAGAGGAGGGAAGCCTCCATCTTTTTTAAAATCTCTATTCCCATCTCCCCCCACCACGACCTGCACACCCTTTGCCATGACCTTTGGCCAGTCGCAAGCCTTGAAATGCCCTCTGGGCACAGGAACTCACCCGAGGTCAACGCCAGTCTGCCTGGCTCCTTGTGTGCACTGATAGGACTTTGATGGCTTATTAGGGAATGTAAATGATAGGTAAAATAGTGGGAGTCCCAGCCTCCATCACCTGCTGGGAAGGTGACTAGACCAGGCTGTTATTAGTGGGATTACAGATGGAGACACAAGGCAGACATTTCTTTGGTAATTTAAAGTAAGAAGCTGAGTTTGTTTTAGCTAGAACATATTTAGATTCAGCCCAGATGGGAAGCTTCTCTTAGATCAGCTGAGGCTTTGTACTCCAGTTTGTTTCACAGCCACAGTTCCCCTTAAAATCTATTTTTAATTCAAATTAGACATTCGGGTTTAATAAGCGGCCCTGTCCCTTTGATAACGAAGCACATGAAAGTGAAAAGAGTGGTGCCGTTGGGTTCACACAGCGCTATTCTGAACTTCATTTCCAACTGAAAGGCAGAAGACACACATGCAGCTATGATTGGACGAGACAGCTGCTCCCAGGATGTACAGAGGGCTTTGATTGGCCTTGGCAGCTGCCCACGCCAGGCTTAGTTTTAGTGCTTGCTAAGTGTGTGTGTGCATTATCAGTGAGGTCACCGTTTTACCATACCGCACTAATGCTTTTGAGCTGATGTTTATCCCGCTAATCAAGTAACCGTTGTGGCCGTCATTGAAAGGAGGATTGTTCAAAAAGCCGAACTGTGTGTGTTTGCGTTCAACGCCTGATTTAAATGTAATTGAGTTGCATTGTGCTCAGTGAGTTTTAAACCCACTAAAGTGCTTTAAGATCCCGTATACTGATGCATTTTTAGCTCCTAGCCCAGGAAGAAATATAATCAGACATCTTTAACCTCCCCTGATGTTTTTGTTTTCTGGATATTTGATCAAAAATGGACTCCACCAAAGAAAGAGGTTTTGTAGCAGCCACTAACCAGTTGTCGAGAACAGTATCCCCACAGCAGATCCCTAAAACACACAGGGAATGTGAGAACCCTGAACACACAGAATGCCGCACATGCATGCTCACATGGAGTTATTCACAAGGACAAATTCTGAGCATCAACACCAAAAAAAAAAGAAGAAAAGAAAAAGTAAGCAGCGCCCATCTTCCCTCGGTTTGGTTGAGCCGTGACGACAGCTGAGGCAATTACATAATCGTGGTCTTGCTGGCAGACCGTGCCACCACCGCGGCAGAAGGTTCTGCCACCACTGGCCCCCGCCGCAGATGGCAGCTCGGTCTGCCCCGCACCTGTGAATCATTTGGACTCAAATTGTTTATTTGGGCTTTCTTGAGTGCTACCAGTGTTTCCTCTGAGCATTTGTGTCCCCTCTGAAAAAGAAAAGCACCCCACACCACCTCAAAAGCAGCACGTCCCTCTGGGCAATGCACGGTTTCGGCATGACCACCAACAAACAGGGCCAATAAGCCCACGGGACACGCTCCACCTTCCACCTCCTCTTTCTTTTCCCCCCTCAGGCTGTCACTTCCAGAAATGCACTGGCACTTAGCACAAATAAAGGACTAATTCAAACAAGCTCTTTAAGAAGGAAGTACTCGCCTCATGTTTGTTGTTTTTTGTCCGTTTGAAGGAAAAACCTCTCTTCCTGTGATTCTAAACTTATTTGCGTGTTTGTTGTTGCCAAGCGCAGAAGAGGAGACTGCTATCTATTAAGTTAAACATTCCTCTCAGCCATCTAAACAGCAGCGTGCAGTGGGTGACTCAAGCTTGTGGTCGAAATTTATGGCCACAAGCTGTTAAGTTAGTAGGATGATGCACACTCACACACACCACCGGCCTTGGCGGATGTCGTCCATGGCGATAAAATGATTTTTCCAGCCCAGCCCTTCTCAAACAGATTTTCTTGAAAGCAGAAATCCGCCCATGGTGGTTAAATGAAAAACTGGAGGACTCACGTATGTCAAAAAAAGAAAAAATCTATCTCATTAACAAACTGCACACTGTTAACCAGCACTATCCTGCAGGAGCTTGCAGGTGCTAACGAGGTCCACTCAATTTGCTAATGAGATAACAAGCGGGCTAATGAGGCCCCGAAAGAAGGTCATGATGTAATGGAATACCCAGCTCGCACAACACAGCAATATGAGCGATGAATCCTTCTGGGAATTAAAGAGCTTAAAATGAATATGCAATAAAGTGTCTATTATAACTCATCCCTGATGGGGATGTATCTTAATAGGAGCTTTGATGGGAGTAGTCAGGAAGAGCTCATAACAATGAAATGAGGAAAAAAATGGGCTAAAGTGAACGGCAAGAAGGGGCGGTGTTTGTGTTTACGATTTGTTAAAGATAATGAGGACGATTAGCTGATCCTGAGGAAAACTGGTTTTGGTTTAGTGCTGCTAAATAGTCGAGCTCCTTCAGTTTTTGTATGGAAGTAATTGGCTTTTGGAACTGACTTTGGACCTTGCAGGAAGGTTCTGTTGTGCCAAGATTTGACATTTTTCTTGAGCAGCCAGAAGTGAAATTTTCTCAGCGCAGTAAGGCACTTAAGTCTTGTTTGTTTGCCTTCATAACTTTTCCTTGCATTAACAGACCACAGAACGTGAACTCAGTTAAGCCACACAGACATTATTGTATGTTTTTATGTTTCATGTCACTGCCTGTGTGGTTTTCTTTGCACATAACAGCACACATATGTGCCATGCGCATTTTTCTCTGATTACATGTACAAGCCATGTTCCAGTTCAATCCGTTTTTTGTTTTTTTTTCTGTTTCAGTGGAAAATTCCCAGATTGCCGTTGTGCCGGCTCAGAAAACACAGAGCTGCAACCAAAGCTCCGGGCTGTTTCAGTCATAATCCTTGTGCTCTCCTTGTACTGCCTCCCCATCAAAGGAGCGCTGATTACTTGGAGCTCCACTGGGAAACAGAATGGGAGATGGGAAGTGGGCATGGAAGAGGCGGAGCAGACACACCTCTAAATAACAGGACTGTAACCAGTGCAGTGCTGAAAAAAAAGGATGTGTAAACTGCTGGTTTTTGTGGCAAACACAAGCACCATTAACTGTAAAGTAAAATGAATAAAACATAGTTAGAGATTCAGATAGTCTCATCTGTCCAGTAGAGTCTCCAGGGGGAGAAGTCAGGGGTCACGGTCACCCTGAAATCTCATCGGCCACTCCTGTGTCCACCCCAGATCTGATAGATCCAGTTCATGCACCAAAACCCGGAAGAGTTGCTCAAAGCAACCATATTTCCGAGTGTAAGCGAATGCAGCATTAGATGACTGTACCAGCATGTGTAGCAGCCGTCAGCTGTGCAACCAGTAAACCATAAACTCACAGGGAGAGCAAAAGACACAGTTTGTGTAGCTGACTAAGGCGCACACACAGACCTCTAAGTGTTTACAGGAGCTGAGTTTAGTTTGTTGCTTCCAGCTGTTTGTAGGAGTCTTTTCTCTGACTTTATTTAATGCCTGCGGAATCAGAGAGCCAGCAGGATCCATATGTAGCCAAAACGAGAGAGTTGCATGCTTTTAGACGCACACAAAAGTAAATCCAGTAATTAAATTTCTGTCTCATCAGGTTATTTAGTGATGGAGATGTTTCTGTTTTACAGCAGTGACATTCATGTGCATATGAGTGTGAGCTCTCTAATTAATAAAGTAAGTACCAAAATCTGGTGAGGAGTAGCTAGGTAATAATGAAAGCACATTGTAGCTACCTTTATGGCTAAACCTTGAGCTAGATATAGCTAAAGGTAGATACCATGAGCTACCTTTAGCCATAGCTCGCTAAAGAGATTCCCTTAGTTGCATTAGCTCATGGTGGTCTTATCTTTAGTGGATAGACTAAATGTGCCACGTGATGTCTACCTTATTGTTACCAATGCAACTACAGGAATCTGCAGAATAAATCTGCTTAGGCACACAAACTAAATAATGAGTTTTGTATGAGATGGAACGTGCTTCATTCATTCCAATGTACACAGTTTTTCCTTCAACATTCTATATGATTACAGTGGAACACTTTACTGTGTCCACACTCATGGATTCTTCGTGTCATGAAATAACAAAACAGGCTTGATGCTGTTTGACATCTTACAGGAAAGGGAATGTATTCAAAACAAACACAAGCGAGGGTAAAAATGTCTGACTCACTGATGGCAAAGGTCAGGAAGCCAAAGCATCCTCAGTGTGTGTGCGTGCTCGTGTTCTCCGCGTGTTGGTGTGTGTGTGTTTTCAAATCCTGAAATAGATTGGCAGTGTATCCCGCGCATTCTCTCTCATGTGTTTAATCTTCCTGTCATTTGTCCATCATGCAGTGGTGCAGCGTTTCCTGTCTGTGTCGCCACGGTGATGACTGCATAGCCAATAAAAGTCAAACAGGAACTGAGCGGAGGCCCTCTGATTGTTACCGAGGTGTCTGGACCAGGAAGTCCCATTGTACATCTGCAATGCTTTTTCCCTTTAATAGCACACACACACATGAGCCAGAAGCACAATCAAATGCACACCACCAGACACACACACAGGCAAACAATAGCTACAATGAGGTAAATGAGCTGAAACCCGTGATTATGCAGAAACTCAAGGAGATAAAAACGCAACGCCCTTGTTTACACAGTCATCTCTTTGTGCACAAAAAATATACAAACACACACACAGAGTCAGTGGGCTTGTGGAGGAGGAGAGTGGAAGTGAATGGAGGTGATAACACAGAGACAGGAAGACAGAGCTGCTGGATATGTAATGGAAACATCCCCAGTCTCAGCCAAGAATGACTGAAATTCATTCATGTTTTGTTATTTTCCTGCACAATGCGCTGAGAGGGTGTGGTGTGACACTTTAGCATCAGGTAGGATGTACGATATAGATACTGCTATTTGACACATATTAGAAATAGAGAACTTAACCCTAACCGGCCAGCAGATTGGAAAGGCATATTGTTTTGAAGAAATCACCAAATTTACACTATTTTGCACAGCCAGAAACTGTAAAAACGGAAATGATTACCAACAGTCCCTTGAAGTACGGTACTCGTTTGTGACACACCATTTGTGCTAACCACATGTTGAGAAAACAAAACCAAAATCTGTGCTCCTTGGCGCAATGCTGAAATCATTAGCGACTCAGCTGCAACCAATGTGGCATGACAAAAAAGATTTGAGACTATTCAGCCTGAACTGCAGACTGTGTCCACACAGAGCACTTAGGAGACAAATTGAAAATGGAATAAAACATCTATAGTACATAGATGCAGCATTTTTTCCAGCTTTGGTGACATTTGTGGCCACTTGTACGTGCTGAAGAGATATTTTTTTTCCTATTCCTTTTTGTGATTTGGTGTGTTATAACTGTGCCATACTGCATGGGAGACATTTCTGAGTTCTCTCTACCTCTAACCATGGTTGGGCTCTTTCCATACAGGTGCAAGACTGTTGCAGGAAAAAAAAGCTGCAAAATAGTAACCAGATAGTGACATTGAGTAATCAGGGGGGTCTCACAAAGCGTCGGAAAGGTAGCTGCTCTCAGTGAGTTAGGTTGTCTCGTGTCCCAGACAGGGGTAGGATGTGAAAGGCTGGTGGAGGGACAGGAGCCACCTGGTTGAAAGGCCAAGGACTGGACTGTAACCCTGGAAGGAAGCAGAGGTCCTGTGGAGCACATCAGGGTCTATAGGGGGCAGGATGTGTAGGAAGGGCTAGAAAGATTCTCCAATATCCCGTTATTGTACAACCATTCAATCCCGCTGTGTTTCTACCCACTTCCACACACATTTTTTTCTCACTCACCCCTATATTATTGAGTTCTTTATGCAGAGTTTTTTAAAAAATTAATATGTCCTTTATTTGATTAGGAATATTTCCACTGCAAGACAACTTCAAGGTTGATGGAAGCTTCCAAGCAGCAGAGATGCAAAGCTTTAAGCACGGCCGGCATGGAAAGAAGAAGGAATAATCCTCCTATGTTCTTCAGCAGTCAAACCGCTGTTAAAATCTACTGCCACAAGCTGCATCCGTCCCATTAACAGCAAAACTAAAAGCCCGACTGTGTGAAAGCCTCTTTTGTGCGTTTCTCACTCCCTCATGCTGCTGCCACCCTCTTCTCGCTCTTTCAGTGTGTTTGTGGCTTCGTGTTGTGTTGGTTCTCTGTGTTTTTACGCAATGTGCAGCGTCACAACATGACCTTGAGCCAGTTTCGTCCACAATTTGCCAGCCTCTCAGTCAAGCCACGCCAAACCCCAGTCTACCGTACGTACACACATCCTTTTCCTGACGGCACAAGCATTCACATGTGCGTGGTGTCGTTGCGCAGATTACACCCACGTAAACTGGGATAAAAACAGAGATAAACAAAAGCAATTATTATTTCCACACTCTTGCATAATCTTTTTTTTTTTTTTTTACAATTGTGCCCTAAACACACCTCTGTACACATGCACACACACACACACACCAGTGCGTCTTATAGCAACAAAACCAAAGCCCTCGTTTTATGGCCTCTGCAATATGTTTTATATAATAAGTGAGTTTATAGATTTGAGAGCATCATAAAAAGTGAGTGAGTATGGAAGCTGCATGCCAGACCTCAGGCCTCAGTATAACCAGCTCAGTGTGTCTTAAATTGAAAGTCTCCACAGGCACACAACTTGTTTTCTCTGGGAATCAGCTGGGGAGAGGCTCTGGGGTGTTGCTGGCTCAGCACTGCATGCAGGAGCTTGCACAAAAAAAAATGCCACCAATTACAGCAAAATGCTCGAGATTTCATTTTGGTTTCGATCAGATTTCTCACTCGACTCTCCATGATGTCAACCCGTGAAAGCCCTCGAAGGTGTGCAGCCTTTTCAACTGAAATAGGTCACCGCATGTGAACCGGAGGCCGGCTTCGCTTGCTGATCATTCTTTTATGAAGCTCTCCTTCATTTGAGCCTCTGTGGTAACGGGATAAACCACGGGTAAATAAATGAGGAATATGCTTGCTGACATGTACGCGGGCAGGTCTCGACCCCGCCGTTGATTTTGTTGGAGCGCATTCCCGTGTTATCTGCGGAATGTCATGACCCCGCTGGTTATAAAATGAGTGGAGTTTTCTAATTTGGCGTGGATTCTGTCAGAGGTCAGGGAGCGTCAACTCTGTGCCTTTGAGCCCTTTCTTGGGGGTCAGTGGAGACGAGGGAATAGCCACAGGCAAGCACACACAAATGTATGAAGTCCCTCAATCTATCTGTTGATTTTCTGAAGCTCAACACAAGGTTCATCTTTTGGTTCTTTCTGTGATTTGAATTCATGTGTGCACCGCGTGATGCTACACTGCGGCGTGATACAGGAGAATCCCACATTATATCTCTGGATATGGACAAGCTGAGCAGATCAAAGCGCTTCATTAGAGACTGTACGCTGTGGGTTTCTTTTTTTTTTTCATGGCTGCTCCCACACAGAGTCGGCCCCACCCTGGCAGCACCCCTGGCCCTCTGACCCTGTGAACTGTGCGTGTACAGAACCAAAGCGGAACTAAACGGGTGGCTCCGGCGGCGTCATGAGAAGAGCTCGCCGTCATCCATGCCAGAATGCGTGTCAGGAGATTGGGTAAACTCTGCCGAGGGAAGAAAGAGGCAGGCAGCACACACTACACACATTGTTGAAACAGAAGACATCTCACTTACACAAGAAGAGTGTGTGTGTGTGTGTGTGTGGACATGAAGGAGCCATCTGTATGTTTCCATGCATGTGTGTATTGCTCTGTTAGTGTTTCTGTATCTGTCGTAGCATGTAACTGGCTTTGTGTGTGGATGTGTCTATTTTTGTGCCTGTACAAGAAAGAATTATGTGCATGTGTTTCTGTATGACTGGATTGTGCGTCTGTATGTGTGGTTGTAGCCTCTGGTCATAACCCCCCGAAAGCCTAAACATATTTAGCTGAAGCAAATGACCTCTCATTACTCAGTGTCCTACAATCAAAGGTGATAGGTCAGCGCTGCTTTTGTGCGTGTGTGTGTGTGTGTGTGTGGTGTGTGTGTGTGTGTGTGTGTGTGTGTGTGTGCGCGCACATACACTGCAAAAACTCAAAATCTTACCAAGTCTATTTGTCTTATTTTTAGTCGAAAATGTCTCATCCCACTTGATTTAAGATAAATTCGCTTAACAAATGACATTTCAGCAAGATAGAGACTGTGTTTAAAGACAATGCATCTTAAATATCTTGTTAAGTCAAACAATCTTGAAATGATCTTGTTTTGAGTTGTATTTTACAAGTAAACTCAAATAAGTTTAATACAAAAATCTATTTTTGAGTGAAAACTGCTTTTTTTTTAAGCATATCTGGCTTATTTTTAAGACATCTAAGCTTGACAATCCTGGTAAAATATAGCTTAAAATAAGTTTTCCGTGCTAATTTTAAGATCTCAATATTCTAAATATCATATCTTATTTTAAGAAATCTGACCAAACCATTTTTCACTTGTTCTGTTAGCAGAATTTTTCACTTATTTCAAAGTAAAACTTCTTTGAAATAAGCTCTTTTTTCTCTTTTGAGAGGGGCATTTTTCCAGTGTACTGAGCATTAGAGCAAGTTTCTGTCCTTTGCATTCAGACTGTGAGCATGTGTGTGAATGTGTATGCGAGTCCAGCGTCTGTGCATCATTTATCATCAGAGCTTGTTTTTCCTCCTCTCACAGTTGTTTGTGTTTACCTGTAGCTCTTATTCTGATCTGGCCACACAGGAGGTCAAAGTCACCGCAAGATTCTGTTTAGTCCATCTGAAGGACAAATCGCCAAAGGATCAAGCTCCCTTCTCTTCATTAGCTGCTCACTGTGACGCAGACAAAGCTGGAAAAACAAAAAATTTGTCAAACGCGTCACGATGGAGTATACAGACGTAGCTGAAACAAGTCTGTCTTTGAGTGATTATTCAGGAAAAGGTTCTGGTTTGGTAACTCCGGTCGGTCGTGATGGATGCGCTTTCATCCATCCATGGACTGTCTCTCTCGCTTGTTCATTCAAATTCCAGCGTCACCCTGGAATTGCTATTGACTGTCCCTGCAGAGCGGAGGCAGCTTGTCTTCCATCAATGCCACTTAAAAAAAACAGCTTTTCTGCAGTTTGAGAACTGAGATATTTTAATTCCCTTGAGCAGAGTGCAAAGATGGACTTTACCTTTTTTTGGACATTTTTGTCTCTTAGAAATTGCATTAATATACTAGTAATTACTTTTGCCAATCACTGCAATTTTGTTCACTGAGAGAGTGTCTCCCCCCTGGAGACGCTACTGGACAGATGAGAGTTTTATAGGTACTGCATTTATGTATCACAAGATTGTTGTTGGGGAGGACGGTGGCCATAAAAAACGCAGGACTTTGACACCCAGTTTTGCACCCTGTGTCCCATGTGGAGGCCTATTGTGGCTTCCACATCTGTGTGGCGCTAAAAAAAAAAAAAAAAAAAAAATCTGACTGCATTTGAATGTGGTTTGAAGGATGCCCACGACCCTTTCCATACCTTTCCACTACTACATCAGGTACAGTTCCATATTGCCTGTTGTAATAGACACATTGCTCCTCTCCAAGGACTAACTGTGATTTTGTGCTTTATCTCCGGGTTATAGCAGCTAGTTATCAGACTGCACTGTGTCTGATTATTCCTGGGTTCACCAAGCATTCTGCTGGAGTTGGTTACCTTGCTGTCAAAAGCACAGTGGGCCGACCACAGCACAGGATTTCTGGAGATTTTAGAACTTCCTGCTGTGTTGCGATTGTTGATGTGAAAGCATGTGCCAGATCAAATGTCTTCAAATTTCAGAAGTAACTACGGACAAAAAAATTGAGCAAAGAAGGTGGTGTCCAGGCATATACGAATTGTGTTTTGAAAGTAAATGCCTTTCGCTTATAGTGCACATTTGTTTTCAGCGTCATTTTTCCTGGTACGTGCACAGTCAGTGTGCTCGCAGTACGTAAAGTCCAGACTCTCCTGGATTTGGGTAGATGATGGAATTTACATCATGCAGACCCTTGTGAACCTGCAGACACAGAAAGCCTAATTTGCTCTAGTTTTAGGTGACAAAAGCACTTTTGTAAATGTTAGGGAAGCTTGTCTCAGGTCACTTCTGCCTGCACTCTTTTCTAAAGAGGGAAACTGTAAAAATCTATTTTACGCATTCGAGTGTGTTTACACATTCTTATGAGGACTCCTGCGTATGTGGAAAAAGTTGTATGAGGCCTTTTGTGGCTCCAGAGGGAACAGCACGAAATCTGCTAAATTGTCTCATATGACACTAATTTGCACAATCGCTTGGGGTTAAAATATTACAGTTTTGAAAGTAACAAAAAGAGCAGTGTTGATGTTAGAAAAAAGTGAGCTTTCTGGACCTCTTAAGTATAATTTTAATCTCTGCTTGAAGAAAGCAGAGAAACTAGCAGCTTTAATGCACTAAAATTTTCAGACTCAACTGTGGTGTTGGAGGAGTGGTCGATCTTAATGAAGAAAAAAGGTAATTTCTCTGTTCCTGCTGCATCAGTTTTTTGCTTTTCTAAATAAAATGGTCCATTGTGAGTTGCACTGTGCAATGCTGAATCCTGTTTGGGCACCTAAACATATCCATAAGAAGTGTTTTGCCATGCGTCACTTGTACCGACGGGAATTTATGCAGATTTCCTCAGTATCAGCATTTCATATGTCAGCAATAATCAATAATTGCGGCTAACTATAATTCTAAACCTGACTTTTAGGAGATTTGATGATTCAGCTAAAGAAGCTTGTATTTTTTTTGCTTTTTCCATGTTTAGTTAAAAGGTGATAGTTTTTTTATTTTACTTCTCATCATTATCATCATCATCATCATCATCATCACTACCACCACCTCTGGCCATATCCGTTTCCTCTGAACCTCACAGTGCTAAAAGACAACAGTCATTCAGACAGAACATACAGTGAGCCCCATTATGGGTTTCCTGAGTCACATTCCAACCAAACGACCCAGCCGACTGATGCCTGGTGGAGGACATGCATTCCGTCCCTCACACTGATCCCCATACATGCTCCCTAACCATACCCATACTTTGAAAACATCCGGGACCCTATCAGATGCCTTGCGGAACGCCGCCTGGCGACTCCTCATGTCTCTCAATCCAGCTGGCTCACCTAATCAGAAGCTTTGAGGAGACACTCGGGAACAGCGGCATCCCCTTGGATATCATTCCCCTTCCTCAGCAATGTTGCTGTCAGCATGAGTAAAAGGGGCTGAGGCTCAGCAGCAGCTACAGTAATGGATGGACAGATGTTTAGATGTGAGGGACCGGGCCCCTTGGGGGCCCCAACAGCGGTACAGCCTGACAGAAAGCAATCAGCTTGATGTGGAGGAACAGAATACAGTACTGTACATTTACAGAAAGAGCTGCAATATGAGCCCGGAGAAAGGGATTTAGATATAGGGATGGATAAGAGAGAATTTGGCAGCGTGGAAAGTGAAAAGAGTTGAGCCACACAGTGCAGAGAGAGCTGAGCCAGGGAGCATGCGATAAATACTGTAAATATTTAGAAGAAACATTGCATTTAGAAAAGAAGGAAAGGTCCACAAGAGCATCCAGTGTTGAATTAAATTGCATAAATTCTTGGATAGGCATCTGAGTAAGACTGCGGGTATGACAAAACGGGGGAGAGGAGAGGAAGGGAGGGAGGGAGGGAGGGAGTGAGGGGAAGCGCAGATAAAAATGAGTCATGTTGGCAGGAGAGAAGGGGGAAACAGCTGAGAGGTTTTCGAGGTGCGTCTTTGGCTCTGATCGCACTTTTATTTTGGCTGAAGTAAGGTGATACTTATGAGCAAAAAGGGTCTCTCTCTATTTCTTGCTCGCTCTCTCACCAACACACACTCATTCTCTATTCTCCCCCCCCACCTCCCTCTTCCTCCCCTCCTCCTCCCGTCGGTCCCTGCCAAGTTTTTTATCCTGGGAGGTGATGTGAGTGTTTTCCACATGTGGTAGGCCAGTGCTACTAGTTTGGCTTGTAACACTGACTCGACACAAAGCCCCCTTATAGAAACACAAGCACAAACAGGAAAGAGGCCATGATTACCTCATAGTGCTTTACTTTTAACTCAGAAGGCTGTGAGTCAAAAAGTAAGAGAAGCAGGGAAAAGAAGAGCAGAGAACATGTTATCATCAATTAACAGCTCATCACATACCGCAATAGTTTTATCAAAGTTTTTTTATGGAACTATTGCATACCTTTCTTTTCTTTGTATGTGCAGCGATGCTTTCACTTTTGTTCTGTCTCATCCTGCTTCCATGGACCCATCAGGGAGGTCAGTTTGAGTTTGTAATTGGGATGAGTCAATAGAAAATCCCACCTGTGGTGCTGCAGATCATTAGTGTGAGTAAAATAAACATTATTCTACTTGTGTCGCTGGCAGCTGCAGTCGACTTTACATTCCATCAGAGATACAAAGAGCAAAGAAATGCTTTGCTGGTACAGTAAAGCCCAAAATGTAAAATACTTTATTTCATACTGAGATATTTATGATCATAAAGTAGATAATTTTAGGTTTTTCAGTAATGGTGTATGTACTGAAAATTAGCTTGTTCCTACGACTCTCCTGTGACATTGACTTTTTTTAAAAACTGCGTAGAAATTGTTTCTTTACTAGATATTTTAGCAGTTGTAGGAAGAGATTTTCTGGCCTGATCTGATATAGAATGATGAAACCAAGGCTGCTGTTAAGTTTTTTTCTACCTAATTACAATTTCATTTCAAATAATTCTTGTTTGTACGTATATCTCCCTTCATATTTAAACATTTCATCCTTTTACGCTATGCATCCATTGATAATTCCATGCAAAACTGCCTAAATTTTCTCTCTTTTATTCCATTTAAACACCAAATTGCCCTCCACATGACCTCTTTTTTATGACTTATCTGTTTTATCTTGCTGCTCTTGCTCATGATAATGACAATAGTGATGATAATCGTTGTCATTGTTGATGGAGAAGGACCAGAAAACCTTTTATTATTCAGACTTGATTCACGCAAAGATGCTTACTTCTTGTATTTGTAGTGTTTCATCAACACGTCAGGCCAGATTCAGGCAAACAGCCCTTACAGTCAAGCCCGAAGTTATTCATACCCCTTGAAAATTTTGACTTCAAGTTACTTGTAAATGTAAATAAAAGCTGAGAAATATTTTTTTTTCCACAATGATGCCTTTTGTATATCATCTTATTATCTTTTGGGAAACAACTGTGTCATTTCCAATCAAAAATTTTTTTACTGGTTGAATAAAAGTAACTTTAAGTCCAAATTTGCTCGGGGTATGAACAAGGTCGGGCTTGACTCTAGCTCATTTTAAATTTGCTGAGTTGAATTTATTAAACTTTAATTAATGGTGGTAGAAGCTTTGCAGTTTGTATGCCAGTAGTTTCTGAAAACTTGACTTTTTTCAATTTGATACTCAGAATGCAAGCACTTACCAGTATTCTTGAATGAAAGGGTCTCCTAATGTTCTAAGTGTCAGAACATCTGCTCTTAATGAAGCCTAATAATGTAGAATTTGCATCCGTTAGATTTCAGATGAGGTTCTTAATAGAGGAAAGATGTGGCTGTTTCATAGCATTTAACAATGGTATCATTAATGCTTTCAAACTTAGATTTTTTTTAGCTTTTTTTAATTAGCACTTGTGTCTGTTTGTGTGCATCTGCCGGTGCATGTGTGAACTGTTACCGTGGGCGAGGACCAAAGGTTGCTGATGATGGAAGCTGAGCGCGATGGAAATGGGGCAGTAGGCAGGGAGGAGGTGGTGAAAGAAAGTGAGAGGATAACAGACACACACACACACACACACACACACACACACACACACACACACACACACACACACACTTTTCTCTGTTGTCCGTTAGTGCCTGCCACCATCACAGTGGGGGGGCCGTGGCCTCTGCATAGCCTGAGAATGCTAAAGGCTAATCCTACAGGAATGTTCCTGGAATGTGAAAGTTGAGTCAGGGATCGAACAAGAGAGGGGTGGAGAAGAAGAGGTGGGAGGTTGGGTGGGGGTGAGGCAGAAAGAAAAAAGAGGGGGGACTTTAGAAAAAAGGGTTGCATTCAGGAATAAATGAAATGAAAGAGAGAGAAAGAGAAAAGGGGGAGAATCGGGGGAGTTCAGAAAAGAGCGAAAGAAAGGTGGAGAGGAGGAGCAGAGGCTGAATAAAAAGAAAAGAAGTAAAAGAAGAAGCAGAGAAAGGGAACAAAGGCAGAAAAAGAGGGTAAGAGAGAGACAGATTGGCAGGAGGGCTGATTGCAGAGTGTCTTATTGTAAGATAAATGACGGGATGCTTTTTTTTTTTTTAATCACCTGCATTTCAATAGTAATAGAAACAAGTCCGAAACCTGCTGGACTGTTTATTTTTTCTCAGTCATCTCCCGCAGGTACACAGAGATCGCTGAGATAGTTTCGCTGAGAAAGCAGCACCAGCTTGTCTTGTCTTGAAGCAAGAAACGAACTTTGTGCAGGCTTTCGTAACAATGGCAGTTAGGCATCCGCCGTTGCAGCTCGGCTGTCAGGATGAGTTTGTACTTGTCTTTGCTTCCTGGTTCCTGCTACAAAAAAGGTCTTGCCACCTCGCAGACGTACAGTGACGTACAGAACAGAACACAGAACGCCAAGTTCTCTCAGCGGGGTTGACACACTTGTAGGTTGGGTTCGGTAAGCGAAAACGTGCC
The DNA here is from genome assembly GCF_021347895.1 of Acanthochromis polyacanthus. Lineage (NCBI taxonomy): Eukaryota > Metazoa > Chordata > Actinopteri > Pomacentridae > Acanthochromis > Acanthochromis polyacanthus. The sequence continues at coordinate 8,291,659 of NC_067128.1, forward strand.
AGCGAGGCTTATCTGCCACCATCACAACACAACTGCTATTCAAATAAAGAACCAAAGTGGAAAAGCACAGAAGTGGAAAAAGTCTCCTCAGTACTTCCCGAAGGTTTTCATGTGATATCTTCGGTTACCTGGAGGGCAGGTGCTGCCTCTGTGTGTGGATAAGTACACGTGCAGGAGGAGAAGTTGTCTACACTGCAGTTATGTGCTTTCTTTGTCTGGTTTCTCTTGGGCAACAATAATTACAGTTACAGTTACAGTTAAACTTGCTGGCAAAACAGCACTTCGGAAACACAGCTGCTCCTTTATCTGTGTGTGCGTGGGTTTGTGTGTACATATTCAAATGTGTGAAAAGAGATGAAATCATTATTCAGTAGACATTATAGCAGTGGATAATGAATTACATTTAAGCAAACATCCTTTTTTTACCGAGGAAATAGAAGGTTGACTTTCATCTCGCGGTCTCTTCAGGTCCTTGGTCCTGGCGTCTCTGACTCACTGTGACACTGTCATGGCCTCCAGGGACACTTGACTATAATAGTCCCATCATCAATGTTATGAGTAACACTTCACGTTTCCTAATGTGACAAGTTAACATCAAAAACAGGTCTTTATGAGTCACTTTCCACCAGCTGCTCCAATGCAGATATTTTCAGGAGGCTGTGACAAGATGACGTTATTAATGATTAAATGAGCAACGGTCGCTTTGATACGTCATTTCAGTGTTGCTTCACACCTGAGATATGTAGGTTGTGTTTTTTATTAATGAATGGATGTGTGTCTTCTGATGCCCACAAGTGTTTTTAATACGCCTCTCCAGTGATAAAGTTGAGGTGGCATATACCAACTGGTGCCTAACTGCATGCACTGGAGCATGAGCGCCTTGGCCCACTTGTTTTATTCAGTATTTCTGGAGGCTTTTGAGTGGCAAATTTAATTTTTAAAGTGGAAGAAGCAGCAGCAAAGAATAATTTTTGATTGAATTTATTAGATCAATTTTCTGTTTTGACCTCAGCTCAACTTGAAAATAAAAAATGAAAAACTGAACCCTCTGTGTAATTTTTAAATAAAACCTTCATATTCCAATAAATGAACTGCATCATTAACTGAAAAGATCCATGAAACACTGAGGAGAATCAAATGAACCCTAACAACCAGTTACAAGTGATTATTTGTGAGAAAACAAATACACGCCTGTGTGTGTATATAAAGACCAGCATTGCTTGTGAATGTGTGTGTGTGTGTGTGTGTGTGTGTGTGTGTGTGTGTGTGTGTGTGTGTGTGTGTGTGTGTGTGTGTGTGTGTGTGTGTGTGTGTGTGTGTGTGTCTGCAGGCTGTCAGGAAGTGCTCTCATCATTAGCCCAACTGGCTTGGTGTTCCTCTGTGGTCACCGGATTCCCCCAGAGACAAACTCCCTCAGACAGGCATCAGACATAAAAACAATACCACAGAGAGGGAGAAAGAGAGAGCGGCGCATCGAGGGTGGGAGTACGAGTGATAAATAGCAAATGTTTGAAGCCAGCGGAGAGTGGAGTGGGAGAGGAAGAGAGCAGATGGAAACTGAGCGGTGATGAGAGATTTTAAGAGGGAGGGATATGGGGAGAGACAATAGGACAGACAGGGACACTGAGAGTCATGCAGTTGGAGGAAGTCCCCTAATAAAAGCTTTCCTGTCTCGCTGAGCGTCCCCAGTCTCTGATGGCTTTTCACCAAGGCCTGCTTGACACCAATTAAACCTGCTCTGGGACTAAGTGCCCCCCCCCCCCAAAGGCAGTCAGGACACAGCAGACACACAACCATGCACATGATGTCTGAGGGCTGCTCGGAGAACTTCCTATGTAGGGATACAATATAAACACAGACACACTAACACATGAAGACAGACACCAGCAAGCACACACACCGCTTGCATATATACCCATCAACTACGATGTCACAACTTCTGACAGGTAAAGTAAATAGCATCTCGTTGCAACTCAATATTCTGATGGGAAACCTTGGATTCTGGCTTTCTTGTGGATGTTACTTTGACATGTTATGCAACAGCAGATTCTCAAAGGAGGACGGTGTGGGATGTCACACCTTAAAAACTGCTCAGGAACAGCTCGAGGAACATGACCAAGAGCTTGAGGTTTCCTGTCCCGGCCTCTAAACTCCCAAACCGCCGTGAGAATTTTTGCTATGTGCCCAACCCACAGAACCCAACAGATCCACTGCCAACATCCCAGCACCAGCTACACAGCAACCCCTCAGAGGTCACATGTCCAGGCCCAGATCAGTCAGAGCTGTCTTAGCAACACAAAGGCGACTTAGACTATATTAGGCAGGTGGTTTAATGTTATGCTGTATTCTCACTAATAGGTTTTTTCTTAGTATCCAGTTGGACATTTTAGGACGCATGAAACGGGTACTTTTGGGAACGAAACTCTTAAGTGTAAGTTTAGTCTAGACAAGCAGATACGGACCCTTTTGGAAACAATGACAGAGACACTCGTGTTCGCTTCCTGAGTCATCACACCTCTGTCACTTGACTCTTTTCTCGGAGAAAACAAAGACCTCAACCTTGACTATCAGTGGTTAAGATCCGAGGCAGATAATGAATCACATCCGCTGTGGACCTTCTATGCTAGCAGCTGTTGTGCAGTTGAGGAGATCTCTGGTTTTACCTTTCAGAATTTCTGTTCTTCATCTGTAGTGTTTGATGCAAATAAGCAACCAAACTCGCACATACATGCTCAGTGTATATTACTGAATATGAGGTCTGTGTTCAGGTGTGGCTTGAGCAGCTGTGACTCAGGTGGTAGAGTAGGTACAAGACAAGACACTCAATCCCAAGTTGCTCCAAATGACACCTTGCAGCCACGTATATGTGTGTGTATGAAAGCATGAATGAGAAGTACATTGTGAAGTATTTTGTCAAATGCTTTTACCCATTGCTACAACCTGACAAGGTGAAAAGGCACTATATCAGTGTGTAGCATTTACCAGAGATTGAGATTATTCCTGAACCAGTGCTAAACTGCTCTTCCGAACAGAGATCATGTGGGTTTTAAAATGTGGCTTTATTATAAAAACGTATTAGTATGTATGAAGCCACAACTAAGGCAGTTTGTCGGTCTTACCAGGCAGTTGAAAGAAAGCACAAGGGCATGCACTCATAGAATTTATAATTCTTCAACTTGAAATGAAATTTCAATTCTCCTTTTTCTGTCAATAACTAAAAATTGTAACGATACAGCAGTTTCAGATTTTATTACACATGAATACAATTATTACAATGTTGATTTTTGACATCTATATTTCCCAAATTTTGGGGTAATTGTTTCTCATTGTAGGAGTTTCCTATCACTTCACTGGTTTTACTAGGATTCTGTCAATTGACTGGAGTAATTCATAGCCTTGTATAGCCTACAATGTAGAGAATTACTTTTTTCCACTGTTTTTGCATTGATTATGCATCTTCAGCAATTTACAGTGTCTGTTTTTAATAACAAAGTGTTTAAGCACTTGTCCACACAGATATTTCACAAAAAAAATGTTATTCTGAGTCAAAACCCCACACATAAAGGGGACTCTATCCTGACAGATTTTTTTTTTGGGGGGGGATTACAGTATTGACCAAATAGCACACAAACAACATATATTTATGTTTTTTTTTTAATATAATCCAGAGTCATAACTACTTTTAATCAAACCATTTTTGAAGTTCTATTTGGTATGTGTGGGACTAAAGTTGACATGGCATTGTAAGAACCAATAAAAACACACGATTGATTAACTCCTAAGAAATCTTCTCCATTTGTGTGGCCCTTAAGATCCAGGAGGACGCAAGACGATCCGGCTCAGGACAGAGGATTTTGACGTAGGATTACAGAAAGGGTGGAGGCCGGGTGGAGGCAGGGGTTAGACGAATTGGAAGTTGGGACCAAATCCTGGGCACAGCATGCCACGCTCCGAGCTTCATCCAGCCTCGCTTCAAAGAGCCCTGAAATCTCTCCAGAGCCACTCAGACAAATTATAGTGATAAACAACAAGTCACCCCCTCTTTCACCTCACAACACACACACCTCCCAGGGGGAAAACTAACAGGCCGGGGTCCCGTTGCCCTGGCGACTGAACCCTGTCCAGCCTGCCCTGCTGCTGACTGTCTGTTTCAAACTTTGTTTATTTGCTTGTTTACCCAAAGACACCAGAGACAGCGGCAGCGGGGAAGGTTATCTTCACAGGGCTCGGGCCGAAAGAAGCTGGAAAAAATAAAGAGCCTCAAATTACATGTGATTTTGTGGGGCTGATGTGTTTGATTTGGGGAGATAAGGCGGACTGTGAGTGGTCTAATGGCCCACTGGTCTACGGGAAAGCTGGGTGTGCTTTGTTCAATTGTCTCCTTACTGTAAATCGCAAGTGTCTGTAAGAGTCATAATTGTATCCTCGTTTTAAACAGCCTGCTTAGAGATTGAGGAAGCCTTTTGTTCTGTCTTGAGTGAGTTCCAGGAGAAATTGGCAGTACAGCTCGGCGCTGAATGAGGTGTGGCACACAGTGAAGACATCAGGTACACAAGGTCTCACCCCGAGCGTTTGGCAGGTATTTGTCAAGAGCTCTGTTTTGGAAATTGTCAAAGATTCTTCTTATCATGCATCTGCAGTTTGTCATCAAGAGCCTGTTACCATGTGTTCTGTGGATGAAATACACATCCCATTCCTTTAATGTTTTCCCGTCACTTTCCATCCAAAGGGGGCAGTAAAACCTTAAAATATATCAAAAGAGAACTAAATTTATCACTCATATACTTGTGCACAGGTAGAAATCTTCACCTGGCCTCCAAGGCCAGAAGGTGTGGAATTTGACATGGCAATAACTCACAGCCCTCTACTGTAGCTCGCATGGAATTGCTAACAGAGAACCTATGAAGACTCGGGTGAAGAGTGGGCGATCAATCACGGCTCTCTTCTTTTATCTGGTTTAGCTAAGAGGAAAGCCAGATAAACACTCTCTGGTGCTGTTTCTCCAAGGTCAATCCCCGTGTGACACGAAAGCCTCACTCGGAGATCCACCAGACGTTTAGGTGACAGGGAGAACAAGCCAAGAAGAGAGAAAGGGGCCGACAGATTGAAAGATGCCGGACCAAGCGTAAATGTTTAAGTTCAGGAGCTGAGTGTACCTCCCAGAGCCTCTCTCCGGTTGATCAATCACGCTGATATCAGACAGTCATGGGAGGAATGTCAACAGCACTCACCTCTAACCCCACGTGTGAAGGCATTACAGTGGAGCAGCGACCTCCCGATTCTCCTCACGGCGACCTCCAGGCAGCCCCGCTCTAATGGAGATTTTATAGATGGTGTTTCACTTTATAGAGACGGTGGGCCTGACTGGGCGTCTCTGGGAGCCAGATGTGTTATGTGGACAAAGTGGGTCAATTACTTGAGAATGAGGGAGGACTGAGATGCTTTTCTATGGTACAAGCACTAATATGTCAATTAAATTTTACTCAAAGCAAGGGAAAGGACTCCTATAAAAGTGCAAGTTTGTCTCCTAGAAAATATATTAATATTCTGCTAATTTGCCAAAGAAGATACTGCCTGCCTTCTAATAAGTTTACAACAAAAATTAGGGACAGGTTGATTATCGGCCTGGATGAGTATTGTGGCTGATATTGGGCATTTTCCTGATTACTGGTATCTATGAATAATTGGCCAATTATTGATGAATTAAATACGCTATTTCAGGTCTGATGCAGATGTCTCTCTCTGTCTGGTGTCACTCTGTGGTGTCAGAAATGTCATTCAAACAGAGACTGTGAAAAGTGAAGAAGAAACACAAGTTGTTGCCACAAATCAGGAAATTAGTTGCTATTACTGTGGCTAATGCTATGCTAACAGCTAGCGGCTAAGTTAGAAGGCAGAAACTAATTGAAACAGTAATTAATAATGCTTTAAGGTATGGACCTTAGTGGGCAATAGAAGTAATAAAAGATTAAGAAAACAAAGAAGAACAGCTGACAAACTGATCGATCTCAGTCGAGACGGTCCTAATTTAATTACTCCTATTTCTGTTTTATATATTCAGTTAAAGTCATCTTATTAATGAGAAAGCTAAGTTATGAATGTCAGATTCTCTGCTATCACATGCTGTTAAAACATTACATTTAATGTGTATCAATTCAAATGATCGGTTATCGACTTTTCTTGAGCACCAATAATCGGCATTGGCCCTGAAAAATCCTTATCGGTCAACTCCTAATAAAAATGTAGCCCAAGTAGCATTATACTAAAAAGATTTTTGGAACACATGGTTTAAAATTGACACAGGATCAAATATGTTTTCCTTTTACGTTTCACAAATTGGAGTCAGCTCCTCAGTCTGAGATCACGGTTCTCTGCTGGAAACTGGATTGCTCCCTTTGGGTTAGGGGTGAGTTGTTGCGCCATGCAAAGGACTTGAGGTATCTCAGATTCTTGTTCAGGAGTAATTGGAAAATGGAGCCTGACATAGACAGAGGGATTGGTGGAGCGTCAGCGGTAATTTTGTGCTGGACCATCATGGTAAAGACGAAGCTGAATAGGAAGGCAAAGCCCTCACTTTACCAGTCAATCTTTGTTTCAACCTTTACCTATTGTCACAAGCTTTTTGTCGTGACCGAAAGAATGAAATCATGGATACAAATTGTCAAAATAAGTTTCTTCCTCTATGGGGTGGCTGAGCTCAGCTTTGAGTCTGAGTGAGGAGCATCTGGAGGGAGTTTGGAGTTCAATTGAATTGTTTTTTATTTTAAGCAGCTTGAGTTCAATTTTAGGTTTTATTATCATTTGTTCTTTCCTTCCTTCAAACAGTCCATGCTCAAATGCGTGAATCATGGAAAAATGGCCAAATCCCCCCACTGTCATCTTCTGTCAGTTGGCAGACAACAAATATTTGCAGCCAACATCTGGCAGTAACAGGAGCAGACACAGCACAGCTTTAGTCTTAGCTGGTAAAACCTCCTATCCGCCCTGTTCTGTTCTCAGTGATCACCTGTACTGAGCTTAAATACAGCCAAACTCACTAGTTTTGGTTTGTGTTTGCACAACATAACAAGCAATAAATATATTATAAAATGCTAGTCAATCAAATCAGTGTTTTCTTGTATAGTCATCCAGCGAAATAAGCATTGCTAAATAATAAAAATGGCTTGTGCAATCAGCTATACTAACATTAAAACTTAAATCTGCTTTGATTTGATCTCAAAGGGGCTTAGAGGTGATGGAAAATTGGGTCTACACAGGTTCACATCACAATTTTCCAAATGTTTAATACTCCCATCCGAACTGTTAAACAATATGGCATTTCCAGATTTGCTCATTTTGCAGACCTTTTTCATGCACTTCTGTTTTTGTGTGAGAACAAATTAAAAAAAAAAAAAAAAAGGCTAATTGGACCCAAAAGGCAAAAAATTCAGAAACGTGCATTTTTTAAAATTTATCCAACTCAGTGTGGACATCCTCTTGGGAAATCAAGAAAGGAAAGGAGAGAAGCAGACAGCAAGTGTGAGACAGTGAAAGGAATGATGGAGCAAGAAATGCCGAGAGTTAGTGCAGAAAGAGGGGGAGAGAGAGAGATAAAAGGACAAGAAAGAGGCAGAGAGAGAGACTAGAGATCAAGTGTCAGGTCCACTGTGGTCCATTTTGCCCGGAGACAGCTGCAGCCACAACTGACAAATCCAGAGGGGCCCCTTCCTCTATAGGCACCGGGAAAGCACCGGGAATTATCCAGCGTCTCAGCTCTACGCTCCTTAGGGAAGAGCTCCCTCTCTCTCTCTTTTTTCTTTTTCTTTAGTTAGCAGGGAAGACGAGGAGAAGAGGGTCACGGCCACTTCCATGATACCCCTGTTCCACATTAGTGCACCACCCCTCTCCCCCGCAGCCCTGAAACGGGGTAAATCCTGAAGATTCAGGAGGGCACAGTCCTCTCCCACCCTCCCATGCTTTCCCTTCTACTTCCATAGGTCCCCTCATAATGATTTGTATGTGTGTGTTAAAAGGATGTGGAAGGAGAGGTGGGGGAAAGTGTGAACAGCTGTGATGTACTCTCATCTGGGGCATGATAATATACCCTTGTCATTAAGTTTGGACATTGCTAACATCTGTATGTGTGTGTGTATGCGTGTTAAGGTGGGTTTTAAAACAAGCAAGTCGTAGTTCAAAGGAGGCCACAGCTCACCGGCTGAAGGCCGTTACCTGCTGCGTCCGTAAAGTCGGGAGAATGAAGTGAGTAAAGTGAAATGAATGCAGAAAGAGAAAAAACACAGAGGCAGGATATTAGTGTAAGAAAGGGGCTCTCAGGTAAATGTGTGTGTGATGTAGTGAGGGGGCAGCAGTAGCTGGAAGGGTGAGAAAGGTAGAGGGTGGTTTTGATGTTTGGAAAAGGGAGTGCAGCAGGGGGGCGCATCGTAATGTATCTATTGAAGTTCAGGCCTCTGTGTTTGATACAGTACATCTGTACCCCATTTCCCTCCTTTCCCCCAGCTGTGCAGTCTCACGTGTACAGGAACAATAAGACCCAGGACCATAAATTCCCTCACTCCCTCTCTCCCTTCGCATTCATCTCCCTTAGCGTCCATGTTGTTCCCTTTTCATCTCTATTCCGCTATCATTTTCTGTCTTATTTTCCACACCCCCAACACCCGTCCTTTCTCTCGCCGCACTGCTCTCTTCTTTAATATAATGTAATCTTGCGGACTTTTGTTATTACCCCTGACGTCTGCTTGCAGATTGCTGGCTCGGCTGCCGCCCCTCGTCCCAGACACCGCGCCATAAAAAGCATGAATTAATTGATTTCCTCTCAGTAAGAGGGGTCATGTCTTCTGCTCTGGTTTCTGACATCCCTTTACTCCACACCTCTTCCCCATCTCCTCACCATTCGAATACCCCCCCCCCAAACAGCACTCTGCACTGCAAGAGAATGGAAGTATCAGTTGGCCCCCGTCAGGTCTGCTGGGGTCTGGGTGCGCGGTAAATGAAATATGGTAGCTGTCGCATTAGGAAATCCATTGAAGTTAATGAGGGCCGGTGTTCTCTGCGGAGCCACATCTGCTGCTGGTTAGGCGCCAACAGCCCCCCATCCAGACACTACTATGGGGACTGTAGCAGAGAGCGGGAGGGTGGGGGTTGATACCAATGGGGAAACTGGACCTGGGGTATTGAGTGGTAGTGGCCAGCAGTTGGCTGGGCAGAGTGGCGAGGAAGCTGAATGGCTCAGAGGTCGCGACCTCCAGGTAATTTGTAATGGTGGCTGGATGGAGCATCGAGTAATGGATACTGCGTTGTTATCAGGCCGATCAGCTGGCTATGCTGTAGTAAAACCACAGAAACCAGCCACTCCACACCCACATACTATAACAACACATGATATCGACCTGCCGAGTGAGATTCTCTCAGGATATCTGATATTTCACTGCTAACGATTACATGCTAGTCGGTTTCGCTGAAGGTCAAACAATGTCAGCAATAAAACAATTAAACTGTCTTTTATTATTGCCTGGTAATGAGCTGTGAAGCAGATCTTAGTCATTTGGTCCCGTGCTATTGCAGGGTAATGGCGCATGATTTGGAGAGGGCAGCTCAGATAGAACAGTAACAGGGGTTTTGAGGCTTTACCTCACACTTAAGGATTCACCGTACACCCACAATGTTCAGCTTACCAGTATATTTAAGTGTGTGGCCCAGAGAGTGATAATGATGACCAAAGGATAAAGAGAAGCACGCTTAGTGTGACTGAGCTGTCCATTGCATTGACAGTAGAGCTCAAAGAGCAGAGTTTTGTCAAACAGTGACGGACAGGGAAGGGTCAAAAGTTTAATGATAGTGAGTGTGTGTGTGTGTGTGTGTGTGTGTGTGTGTGTGTGTGTGTGTGTGTGTGTGTGTGTGTGTGTGTGTGTGTGAAAAATGGTAAATGGGCAGAGTATTGACATGTAGACAAACGGGCCAGAACTGCCGTGAATGGCCAGTCACAGCTCTTAAAGATCAAACTCTGAGTGCTGGACGGATGGGTTACCAGTTCAGACAAGGCCTGTGTGGAATCTCCTGCTTCCTAGAGGATTTGTTTTTATATCAGACTTGGGTCAAATATTTTTGCTAATTAGCTTTACGTGCTTTAAGTTCCAGATGGTAGAAGGGTTTCCTCTATCAGCACAGTTCAAAGAGTGTTTGGTAAGCTGTCAGTCACAGGGTTGTAAGTTGACATTATACTTCTGTGTATTCAACTGTTCATCTGGTTCTCCAAATAGTTATAAGAACTTGCAAATACTGTGCTACAGTCCTATTTTGGGTGTGAGCAGTGCTGGTAGAGAACAGTGAGCCCACATAGTATATTTATTCACTTTTTGACTTGAAGAATTTGACCACATTTTCAGTTTGGCATAAAACTTGAACCTTTGACCCTTGCTCTGAATAGATCCAGTGACTCTGTTTTGCTGTGAGGGGCATTGTGCTGGCATGCAAATCAATACAAAGTTGAATCTGAGGGATCACCTTTGTTCTTTGATGAACTATATCTATGCAGATGACAGTGGTCTCTTCCAGGATGACAGTGCCTTCAATCACAGGCCATAAGGGGTCACCTATGAGCACCTGTGGGAGCAATTTCACCACTATCATCAAAACAACAATTGAGAGAATGGCTTGTAGAAGAATGTTCCATCTCTTCAGTAGAAGTCCATTAGACTTGGCAAATCAATGCTAAGCTGCTTTGGCTGCACATAATGACACAGTACCTTACTAAGATACTTTATGTTGCTTTTTTGTCTCAAAATTGTTATCCATCTGTAAATCTTAACGATATAAATACTCACCTTAAACAGATGTGTAGCTTTGTTAAAGCTGTTCACGCTGATTGTTATTTGAATCATTATGTGCTGTAGCTGAATCAGTCTTTTTTATTTTCCTCTACATTAGCTGTAAATATATGGTAGATGTAACTTCTGTCAGTGAATTTAGCAACTTTTCACTTAAGGATAAATTATGTTGTATCTGTGCCATATTCTAAGTTTCAATACATATATATAAAACTAACTCAACATATATTCCCCAGTGGACAACTAAAGCACATAAAAGGAGCATATTCCTTATCTCTTCATCTACCAATCAGCAGAAGAAAGAAGGCGAAGGAATGGTCTCTTAACCCTTTGTCAAATCACAAATAACCCACCCGTGGTTAGCCACAGCAGGAGGTCAGTACATTCACTGAGGTGTCTGATCATTTGTCAGCTACAGTTCAGTTCAGCGAGCATCTTCACTGCATCATCCATCTTCAACTCTGCATTCTAAGTGTGTGTCCACGCTGTGTGTGTGTGTTTCACACCATTTGTCAATAGTTCAGAGTGCATCTTCACTCATTCGTCTTCGGCGAGCGTCTTAAGTGTGCATTCTTTGTGTCCATTTCAGGTCATTAGTGGTCAGCATGTATAATGGATGAATGGGGTGGGTCGCTATCAGGGTAAATTGGAGGAGTCTCTCTGCCTGTCTGAAACCAACCTACTGTGTTAAACAACTTTTACATCTGTGTATTCCTTTAAAAAGTGAATGACAACAACACAGAAAAACTGTTCTCCACCTGTACCATCAGTGCACAGTTGAGTCCAAGATAAATGATGCTGTGAACCCAGTTTGTTCTAAATATTTTACAGTTTGTAAACCATAAAATTGTACAACTGTCTGAAACAGTAAAAAAATTGCCTGTTTTTTCATCAGCTGGATGAGCTTTATTGTGCTGGGTGATGCATGAGCAGGGTTCAACGCTAGAAGGCTGTTTTCACATTAATCTGTCGAAGGTTAAAAGATCCTTTGTGTTCGTCCTAAATCTGAGTTTAAGACATTTAAATAGTGTACAAGCATGATTTGTGACTTACAACCAGCCAATTGTGGTCCAGTGCACAGTATATGTGTGTGGAAGCATCTGAAAATAAAGGCAATCATTTATTACACAAGACACTGTATTTTTATGTCTTCACACATTTCTGCAGGGCATCTGTATCTTGACTCATCTTTGCAAACAGGGTTGGCCATGTCACCTCACAAGACCTTATATGAATCACTTAGTTGTTTGTTAACCTCCTTGACCCCGGGCCCTGCAGTGCACAGTTCGCCTGGGCTTCTTCTAAATCCTTTGCTTCCCTCCCACAGTCAAAAGACGAGCATTAAAGCCGAGCGGCTGACTGCGGAGTGAGGCCAAGTGTGAATTAAATGTGAATGCGTCTCAGCCTATGTTGCATGTAATATACATTGGCAATGCATGAGAAATTATAAGATCCAGATTGTCAGACAATCTAAAGCGATGTGGCTTGGCTGGCGATCAAATAACTGTGCTCCTCGGCTCCTTCTACGTATATCAACAGCAACTTGGGTAAAATTGCCTTTCAGCTGCTGCTTGATATGAGTGAAAAAAGCACGAGCAGAGGCAGCAAGAAGAAGCTAGCGCTGCCCGGTCTCGTGAATGTGTGTTTTCTGCCTGCATACTTGGCATTAGATCAAGGTGAATCTGGTATTAGTGAAGGAATGAGCTAAGGAAAGTGTGAGTGTGTGTGTGTGTGTGTGTCTGCATTTGCAGCCCTCATTAGTAAACTCCAGCCCTGCGTTCACAGTATGAACACACCACTCCTCCCCTTCCCCTCACTCTCTGCCTCTCAACTAAATGAGGTTAATAAACTCAAGAGTTTACTACCATCACCAACAGCATCCCTCCTCCCCTGCGTTCTCCTTCATCTCTCCCTCTCTACCTCCACCTCTCTCTGCACTCCTGAGCCAGCACTCCTTCACCTCCCATCTACTCCTAAGCCTCCCTCTGTCTTTCATCTCAGCTGAAATTCTTTCTTCCTCTTTTCCTCACCTCTTTTTTATTGTCATTGTTGCAAGGCGAAAGCTCTGGGATTTCCTCCCTCTTTTTCCCAGGACAGAGCTGCAATTACAGCTCAGGAGAGAAGAAGACCAGCTGTGCAGGAGAAACTCAGGGCTGCAGACCGGAGTGGTGGGAAGTCAAAGATGAGGGCGCCCCTCAGAGGTGAGGAAGTCAAATTACTAATATTTCTTCAATGTTTCCTCCTCACATCAAAGCAGAGGCATATTTCAGATCACATGGCTGCCTTTATAAAGTACCAGACAGGGTCATCATGGCCAAGATGGAATAAAATCCGTAATAATGTGGTGTTTTATGACCTGGGTCACATGTCCTGAGCAGTAAAACACAACTGAACGCACACAGGGTTTGGCAGGAACAGGCAGTGATACTGAGGAAATGTGAGAAATGCATCAAACAGCCTTGGATGTTCTTACCTTGGACAGAGACATCCTAGAAGTAGAAAACATGACAGAAGCCTCAACATGAAGGAAAAATCCAGACAGCTGTCACCTGTATATTGTATGTGCAAGAATGCCGTTTTGGCTGGCAGATCTATTGTGTGACAGCTTGTCAATATGTAACAGGTTTGTGAGTCACTGTATTGAAAACGCATACTGCCAGTGATGGTGTTTGACCTGTTTTTCCTTTTATCTTATTGCCAACTGTTTATCCCCAGGGCTTGGAATCAATGGCAATTTGTTCCGGTTGTACTTTGTGAATATTTCAACTTATCCTTTGCACAGCGAAGACTGTGACAAAATGAAAAATGGAAATAGTCTGTGATTATCTGACATTTAATGGGATTACCTTCAAACAAAAGGTTTAAGCATTATTTTCAGCTCAGGTCTGATCACAGTGCTACTCTGATCATATGACTGAGGGCGAATTTTGTCAACAGTGTTTGCAGGCGAAGCTGTAAAACTTCAGTTTTAGCTTGTTTGGCTCAGACTGAGTAACAGCACGGCAATAATGGTGCAGTATAACTTTGAATCAGCCTATTTCTGCTGTTATGCCAAAGACACCACCAATCAACAAATCCTTCTTGTCAACAAATCCATAGAAAAGATCCAACATTATTGCAGATCTCAATATTTGATATGATTTCCCCAGTCTCCCAACAAGGGTGGACTGGGGCAAAAAATCAGCTCTGGCATTTTTGGTCCAGACCGGCCCACAACATTATCGGTTGACTGAATCAAGCACTAAATTTTGAATGACAAAAAACTGACAGAGAGGTCGGATTTTCAGAACAAAAATTCAAAAACATCCCCAGAGACCTATACAAACTTGCCCAATCCAGTAGAGCAGGGGTATTCAACTAAAATTCAAAGTGGTCCAGTCTGACAAAGTGTATTAAAGCAAATGTCTGGAACACCATAATGTCAAACCTGAATTAGTGCGATAGTTATATGTCTGTATAGCTATATGTCTCTTTTTGCATTCTTCATATGGGATGGAAATAAAGTAACGTTGGTTTAGCACGTCGATCAAAGGCCTGTAGGTGTAAAGCAGGAAGCCCTCCACAATGAGGATGTGAGTCTCCTCCTCCTCCTTGTGGTCGGACTTCGAGACGATCTCTGTGTCCAGGGTGTTATTAACGCCATGAGACTTCTCAAACTTCACCAGGTTCTCCAGCCACGCATAGATCCTACTCATCATGACATCCATGTCCAGAGCAGTGATGACTTCGTTCTGCTTAAAACCATCTTCACCAACTTCAGTCTCATCTTGGGACTTGAAGAAGTCATCCTGATGGACCACGCAGCAGTTGGGCAGGTTCTTGATCGGGCGGTTGCTGAGGCTGATTTTCCCTCCATTGGTTTTCCCTCCATGTCGATGATGTACTTCATGTTCTCGGATTGGTCAAAGCTCGGAAAAAGGGTCAAAAACGTCAACAAAAACTGGGTCTGGAGTGATGGACATGGAAGAAAGCTGAAAAAGTGAAGGTTGGAGCAGGAAACGTCATCTACTGGAGTCCTCCATTGCACTTGAGTTTAGTGAGTAAGGTAAGAGCAGAAACGGAGCTGCCACTCAGACGCTGTTGTTCCACCCAGAGACGACCTCTTTCAGTTGTGGCTGCTACACATACTGCCCTAGTTGAGGTTTCAGGTGGAATATTCCTTTTAACCAGCACCTCAGGTCTCTTTGAGGATTTTGGATGGAATATTCGGTTAAACCAACATTTTAGGTGCATGTCCAGGGATTTTTGGTGGAATGTTCCTTTAAGGTGGATGTGTGAGGACCTTGTAGGTGGAATACTTCCTGAAACCAACCTTTTAGGTCAACATTCAAAGATTTAAGGTGGAATATTCCTTTAAACCAACCTAAATTTCATGTTTTGATCATTATCAAGTGAGAAACCTCAATCCAGACTCCTCATAAAGACATTTGAGATTTATGCTGCTGTTATTTGTTTAGTCCAGACGAAATGACAGAAATCCACAACTGTAATTTTATTTCAGGACTCGGTTATTAAATGTCAAAACAATCCATGTGACTAAAAACTCAACAGCTTTACAAACTCTAAGATTAAACTCTCCACAAGGATCCAAAATAAGTTGGACTTCTACATGAGAGTTTTAGTTATTCTTCATCTACTTCCTGAAAAGTTTGGTCACTAAAAAAGACAAAAACTAATATTTTCAGCTGAACTAAAGACAGACTTTGTGATTTTTCTGCTCACATGTTGTGTTGTAAACTTACTCTTTCAAATAAATAGCTGCCTAACCCACTGGAAACCAGCGTTTGCGGCTTTTATTTTTCTGGAAGTAAAAGGAAGCATTGCTTATCCATAGTTTCGCTAACTTAACTTTAGCTGCACTTTCACCATGTTCTCACTGATAGATCTTTTTTTTTACATTAAAATAGCTGCCCTTCCTTTGTATATTTGGTTGTTTCTTATGTTGCTGCTGTTTCATTGAAATTCTATTTTTATACTATCATTTTAAAAACAAATAATTGAAAAGAAAAAAACTGGCTCTGAAATACTCATTGAACTGATGCGTCATCTAGTGTTAAACTGAAAAAGAATTCTTAATTTTATAAAATGTAACTGACTGAGCTGTATTAATTAAATCGAGATATTTCAAATTGAAAGAAACACAACATTCACTGAAAGATTCCAGTCAATTAAACCTTAAATTCATTTTCCTAAGAAACCCATCCTTTAATGTCTTACCGTAAAATGACCAACATTTTAAAAAAAAAATAGCTGCAAAGCGAAAGTTTCACACTAAAGATGAATCACTGATGAACATTTAATGGCTTTAACTCAATTATTATGAGGAAACAGAAATCCATTTCTAATATTTCTGTCAAATGTGTCTATATATACTGGACATCAATAAAAATGTCTGTATAGTGAAATATATGAAGTCCATCTGCATTTATATGTATCTAAATTATATATATATGTGTGTGTGTGTGTGTGTGTGTGTGTGTGTGTGTGTGTGTGTGTGTGTGTGTGTGTGTGTGTGTGTACACACATATAATTCATAAAATGTGACTTTGAAAATTTAAACAAACTGTAATAAGCGTTAGCTAGCTGCTCCACTTGCTTTGTCTTTGTCAAGCCCAAACAAAAAATGAATCCATATTCTGGCTACATTACAGACAACAGCATCCATGGAGTGACCGGAAGTTAGCCGACCTAGCGGAAGTGCTAATGAGGTCTGCTCTGGCACGGATTATTACTGTCACACATGTAGCTTTGAAAATAAATCTTCTGCAAGACACATAGCTGTGGCTCTGTTTCAGTGTGAGCTCTAATGTTTCTCTGTGTGACTGTGTCTGACTTCCTCTAATAAAATCCTCCTCACTGGGAGCTGCAGCCACAGATATCTATCTACTGATTCATATCTATGCACACTAGTCTGGTCCGATGCAGTCTCGATGATAACGTTTCACGAGTACGTGAGAAAGCAAGTACAGACAGTTACGTACTGAGAAGCGGCCACAGTCTTCTTACCGCTAAGGTACAAAGCTGCTCGTCTTCTCCTCCGGCATCAGAAAACGTCTTCAAAGCTTGTTCAAATCCAAACGAAATACAATAAAAAGATCGAACTACGCCATTGGTGCAATCAGGTGCAGTCGGACAACGAAGTTGCGTTCATGAGCGTCGGAAATCGGAGCATCAGTAATGTAAATTTCCAACGAAAATTTTGAGGGGGCACACGGGGTGGCCAATCAGATCACAGATGGGGGCACCCCCCCTCCCCGTGCCCTCACAGAAGATCTGCCACTGAATTGAACACTGACATTTTTCCTGTCTTATGTCTTTCCCCTTATATCCCTACTGCTTAATGGGAGAACTGAGCTGCAGGTTGTCCTGTCAGTATTTTGAATCGTGGTCTGAATGGTGTCAGGGTCGTTCTCAAACACATTTGGAGCTCATTGGTCAGCCTGGTACAATATTTAGTTTGGATTATATTCATAGTTGAGAAAACTGCGTCATAACTGTATGTTTCGCCGAACATAATCAGCATGTGCAGGGCTACTTTCTTCGCAGTGTCGCCTTATTTGTCTTTCCATCTGCTCTGTCCTCTTGTCTGTCCTTTGCCTAAACTGTTTCCTGCACACTGAGCTTGTTTTGTGGCTACAATGCAGACATTTCATTGGCTGAGTAGCGTCACGTGGGATGCCTGAATTCGTATGTAATTGGTCTGTCTGTTTCTTGAGCTGATAACCAATGACGTAAACACAGGAAAAGCTGCGCTGGGATAATAGAAGCGACCCGTGATATTTAAAATGTCATTACAATTTATTGATTACAGGTCCGGGGGAACCTGTGGACCAGCCCCACTTGACACCGGCCCACCGGGACAGTGCCCGGTGTGCCAGATGGCCAGTCCACCCCTGTCTCCCAATGTTTCTCAGTCCCTATAGCACGTACCCTCCTAGTAAAAGCATGTCAAAATGTGTCAAAACTTTCATCACCAAGAAAAGTGAAATAATTTCCTGAAATACTTTGATGTTGTCAAAGCTGGCTTGTAAAGCGCTCAGTGAAGTTGGTGGACATTTTTGGGCTACAAGATGGCATTGTCAGACACCTAAAGCATCATGTGGCAGGTTGTGTGTCACCCCATACTGTCTGAATCAGTTTTTTTAGACAACAAATGGTGAAGTTGTGAACATTCAAGTGCCTAACTGACATGCCAGCATGCTGACAGACCGTTCTCGTCTTTCTCTTGTCATCTGTGGCATCATGTAGTTCAAATAAAGCTGCATTTTAAAGTAGCTGTTTATAGTCACTGGTCAAAGGAGTGCCTGTGTACTGGTCACGCTTAAATAGAGATGGATTAACTCAGCAGTTGAGAATTTGTCACCAGTTGAACAGCTCAGATAGTTTTTGTACTTCAGTTCATTATGAAGTACCACAACAAACAGCACACAGGTCATTCCAACAAGGCCTATTTCAGATTTTAGGAAGAAGAATAAACTTTCTTTTATTCAGTTTCTACAGTTGAACAGTTTTTCAAAATATGCAATATTCAATACACAGTGATGCTATAGCAATGCCCCTGACTGCAAATCATATTCTTCAAATGTAAGATGTAAACATGCTTGTTTGGTGCAAACTGCACCGAAAATCACATAATCATCGCGGATTTTTTTCGGTTGAAAAGAAATGTAAACATTACCATTCCCAATAAGATCGTTATAGGTATGATACTTGAAGTACCTGTCAAAAATAACTACAAAATCTTATTATTTCTGTTTTTTTGGGAATTATTCAACACTAACAATGATAGTGTCAGTGGGATCGAGTGTTTGGCAGTTGTCACCAGGCTTCACTTTGACTAGCAGATCTAATGAAGCAAACTGTGGGCTTAAGTTTCTGGGATACTCTTTAAGTCTCATCCTGTTCACCCATTCTCGCTCCGCTGGCGCAGAACATGTGCCATTTGATGGACACTTTTATCCGAACATTTCTAAGATGCTTGGCCCCAACTGGAAATGAACCCTTGACCCGGGCAACACTGCCAAAGCCTACGCCACACAGGACCACATTATTAAAATGACTGTGATATGTGCCTGTTCAACTTCAGCTATCAGCTGCTCGCGATGTAATGTTTCCTAACAGCTGTCACACTGTCAGGCTCTGTGTGTGTGTGTGTGTGTGTGTGTGTGTGTGTGTGTGTGTGTGTGTGTGTGTGTGTGTGTGTGTGTGTGAGTGTGTGTGTGTAACAAAGAGAGAGTGATGGCAGCAGGAGCCCCTGTCAGACCCATGGGACAGTCAGAGAGGAGCAGACGGTTGTGCCATTTCACTGGAAACATATGGTGAAACTCAAGTGTGTAATTTACCTAGGAATACGGGTGGCCCCCGAGTAGCGCACACACACATGTGCGAGCACACATGTACACACACACACACAGTGACAGGGTGTAATTTACCTGAGGCCTATGGGTGGCCCAGTATCCCGTTGCACTTGTCATACACACAGACAGCTCAAACACAGTTCACACTGGCTGACAGAGACGGAGAGAGTGAAACTAATTTTCCCGGGCGTGCAGACAGCAGAGTAAGAAATCACACAGTGACAGAGATGTTAGAGATCAGCGCTCGGAAAGGATCCGCATTTACTATATTGACCCAGTGGAAGACATTACCCCCAAAATCTCAACTTGTGGGAGTTGCTGCACACTCTGTATCACATCCTCTCCAATTCATCAACCTGGCTCCTTTTCAAAGCTGAAGCCATCCGCCCCCCCGCCTCCTCTTAGAGAAAGACAGAGATGAAGGTCATGGGAGCACCAGCGAAAGGGAGGAAGACAGATTAGGAGAGTATGTCCCTCCCTACATTCCTGCACTGACCTTCATAGTGGTGTGGCACTGTAGCAATCGCCTGCCCCTCCATGCTTTACAGTTAAAGGGGGTGGGATCGTAGCTTTCTCAAACCTGCACGCCCCACCTTGATTTCACAGCACACCATGAATGGAGCATATCTGGTTTCGCATGAGGACTGACGGACAGGTTAGCCCAGCCGTTCACAGTTGAGATGTCTGTCTGTAGTGGAGGCTGATATGATATGAGTGTCTGAAGGCTTCTCCATGTATGTGTGTGTGTGTGTTCTTGTACTTGCTACATGGTGAGTACCATTTTCTGCATTTAACTATCAAAGTGAGGACATTTTGGCCGGTCCTCACTTTGAAACAGCCATATTTGAGGGTGAAGACTTGTTTTTAGAGAACAGGTATGAATTGAGGTTTGGTTAGGGTAAGGATTAAGTTTAGGCAATCAGTTGTGATGGTTAAGGTTAGGGTAAGGCTCTAGGAAATGCATTACGCCTATGGATGTCCTCACTAAGATAGAAGTACAAACGTGTGTGTGTGCGCGTGTGTGTGCGTGTGTGCGCGTGTGTGTGCGTGTGTGCGTGTGTGTGTGTGTGTGAAAGATATAGAGAGAGTTGGCGTTTGATCTGCTTTCCCAGCCAAAAGAGCGTTAACTTCACTCCAGGTGCAGAAAAGTCAACCTGAGGGCATGGGCAGTGCATACAGTTGAGATCACACAAACACACACACACACACATAAACACACAGTGACAGGAAGTTCACTCCACGCAGTAACTCCGACTGAGTAACTTTGTGGTTTAAACTGGTTTACCAGTCCAGTGGTGTTGCTGTGGAATGCGTCTGAAGACGATCGGTAATGTGCTGTAGGATAAACATTTCTGCCTCCACAGGAGCACATCAATCAGTCCCAAACAGAAATACTGAGAGTGAAAAATGGAAAGGTGAAAGGGCCAGCTGGCTCAGTGGGTCGCATAATGACACCATGCACGACAGGCACTCAGCCTACTGTACACAGAAGCAGATGGTTTTCTTTGCTGCAGGTCAGGTACTCATTGGGCGGAGTAAATTAGCTGGAGTAAAACACTCCGTTTGTTCAACAGGTGTAGAAAGATTTGGCGAAAATAATCACAAACCCCATCAAGTCAACCCAGTAGCCTGTGAACTGCTGTTAAATCTTTCTTCCATTGTATGACCCTAAGCGGAACAGGAATAATCGCTCTCTTTATTCCTCTCTATCTCCACACTGGGACTCTGTGTGGTCCATAATGAGCTCAGCAAACATCTGTTACTCCTGTATTAGAGGCCATTTTCTCCGCGTCTCATCCTGTAATATGGAGAAATTAGAGTGCAGAGACTCATTCAGCGTGTTTATATACACACACACACATTCACAGGGAGCAGACATAACATAAGGAGTCCAAGTGTTTTTATACTACCCAACTGACGCTCTAACATACCATCTCAACACCACAATTTTCCATCCACAACAGTAAAACACTACCGGGTGTCTTTGGTGTGCGCTCCCTGAATACCAGCTTTTCTTTTTTTTCCTTTTTTGAAGAACAGGGCTCGTTCCAAGAGGCAGGTTTACTGATTTATCTGGAAATCTTTAGTAAACCTAAAAGTCCCTTGAAGAACATAAACTGATGGAAAGATCTTTTTTTAGAGTTTAAATTAAAAAGACTCAGTTAACCTGTTTTTTCTGGGACAAGGCTGTCATTGTTTTTGTAAATAATACATAATTTGTTTATTTTAGGATGGCTGTAGTTTCCGCAAAACACTGACAGTTATATAACGGCTAATAGGTGCAACATAAATAGAGAAATAGTGCCACCTAGTGTTAAGACTCCAAACTAAAAATACTAAATAACACACACAACAGAGAAATATCAGATAAATGCAACTCAAAAGCTTGACATGTTTAACAGCTTTTATTACATAATCCAATCTGCTTAGTGGTAAATATCACAGCTATGTCAGTGACCACTTTCCATTTCGGCTCCTCTTATTTACGGTGCAATCACCTTTTAAGTTCATCCAAATGGTTTCCTGCAGTCAAACCAATCGAGCCGCCTGTTCCACATCCATGCAAACTTCACCAGTCAATTCCCATTCCTGGAAAAGTCTGTGATGATAGTTAAGCTGAGGAACTTAGAGATTTACAGAAAATCCTCCTCATTTGCTCATTTCTTGCTGGACTTCGCTGAGGATCTGCTGCTCCAGTTTGGAGGTGTCGTACTCCTTCAGCATGTCGTACTCCTGCCAGGGCTGAGCCCACTTCTGGGCATGCTCCATCTGTTTTGGGACCAGGCTGAGATCGAAGCGGATGCCCTGGATGTTGAACTTGGGTCGTTCCCAGCGTTTGGACCACGGCTTTGGGCGCATCTTTACCTTAAGCTGGTGAAGAGACAAAAACGTTTAATCATCTGAAACATCAACATGATGGAGTATTTCTTGGTTCTTCTGCTTTTGTCTGCCATGCAAACACTGAACTGCATGTTTTTAAATGTTGCACAGCACTTTGCGCTGCTTTTTTTTTGTATGAAAAGTGCTTTATAAATAAAGTTTGATTGATTGATTGAACTTGTACTATGATATTAATCCTAACGCACACTAGAACTACAGGCAAGACCTACATTTAAGATCAATAATGAGCTTTATTAAAAGTAACTTGGATGAGTTTGGTCTGGACTGCATCTGTAAGCTTTCTCACCTCGTTCAAAGGCACCTCTCCAGTCAGGGAGAAAGGCACAGGCTTCATGTCGGGGTCCACAGTGCTGTACTCGGGCAGAGCATCTCTCAGATACATCAGGTTGTCATCCAGTCTTTTCTCCAACTTCAGCACTTCAATCTTTTGGATGCGCGGGTTGTACAGCTCGTAGCAGATTTCCACACCTTAAACACACACATACAGAAATACATTGCTAAAACAAAGGTTTTACCTGAAGCTCACTTGTACTAGAATGGGCAGTCAGCGGATGAAAGTTATGTTAAACAGTTCACTGTTTGAGACAAAAAAGAAGAAGGTAAGCAATCTTTTTCTAACTGCCTCATAATCAAAGTGAGTAAGTGAACACACAGAAAACTTCCCTCTAATCACCCTTGTGTTGTATTCCTAAAATTTTGAAAGGTATTTCTAGCTTTTGACAATGCATTTTAGAATGTAAACACTTTACCACATTCTTCTACCTTACAAAAAAAGGACAAATGTGACTAGAGAGTGGCTTTGAGAGCAACAACATGGTTTAGGACTGTAGAAGAAAAACTAAAACCTAGATGCAGATGTGATAGGAGCAAAAAGTGGCAGAAACTGCATTGACAAGTGATTTACTCGAGCAATAATAATGAAATTAAAAATGGCCAAGAAGCTCAGTTACAACTACATTTTGACTGACTGAAATTGAACATTCATCCATGACCCATGGATGCAGAGTCTGTGTGTGATTTTAGTATTTGGAAAACAAAGCTCACCTTGGTGATTAATGATGTTCCTCAGGACAAATGTGGCCCCCAGCCCTTTTCCACCCCTCTGGATGCAGATGCCAACAAAGCGGTTGATTTTCCCAGTGGCATTAGGATCGGCCATAGACACCGCCAGGATACTCCCTGTAAGCAAATAAAAGAATGCGCACATAATAAATGTTGACGATAATAACAAAGAAAAGCAATGCAAAGACGTATTTAAACTGACTTTGAGGATGGATTTACAAAATGAGTAGGAATGGGGACCAAAACCCAGCATTAAACAGGCTCTGGGTCGAAATTATCAGGGAGCAGAGGAGGGTAGAGCAGTAGTGGTTCTGCTTTCTCTAGTCTTTGTACGTAATAACTTCCACGCAAAGTGTTCATACAGATGCAGACAGTTATACCTTGAGGTGGACATGCAGTCCACGCTTTTACTTGAACAGTTTACCCACTAAATTTATGTAAACAAATGCAATTCTCACAATGGCTAAGGCTGTGCTAGCAGCTAAGTCAGAAGGCAGTCACAGATTACCCTGAAATAGAGTCTGGAAAACAATAACCAGTCTTATGGTCTGGGGCAATAAAAGTGATAGAACAGTGAAAAATTAAGAAAACAGAGAAGAACAGTAGACAATACTGCAGGCGACAAACTGATCAATATCAGTCGATCCCACATACACTGAAGAGATAATTTAATCACTCCTATTTCTACTTTACATATTCAGTCATAGTCACCCTTATGGAAAAAGATTATCAAATCAAATCAAACTTTATTTATATAGCACTTTTCATCCATTTAAAATGCAACACAAAGTGCTTCACAAAATAAAAGAATAAAACAACAGAGAGAATAAAAAACATAGTAAAACCAACAATATATATATATACATACACAATATACAATATATATACACATTCACTCACACACACATACACACAACACGGTGCTGAGACATGGCAGGGCACTGAGGAACCATGTGGGAAACACCTATGGGAGCCCTCCACACCTAGATGCGCCACAACCCACAGAGACCACCCAGACGCCGATGGGCAGGGGCAGACCCCGCACTAAATGCAGAGCCGCCCCAGCCCCTCAGGCCCAGGAGGCCTCCAGGGCAACGCCCCCCGCGGGCAGACCGGGCATACATCCCAGTGTGGAGGCCTCCCATGAGGAAACACTGAAACTAAGAACTAAAGGACTAACGGGGGAAAAAAAAAATTAGTTATGAATGACAGGTTTCCTGCTATCACATGCCAGTAAAACACCAAATCTGACATATACCAGGCCCAAATATCAGCAGCTAGCTAGTCTTGCTTTATTTTCCCCTTAACCGAATGTACCAATATTTATGTAGTTAGTTTGGCACTAGTAGAAGAACTAAAATCTTTTGTTTCAAGTAAAACTATGAATACTAAAATCAAAGAAAAAGTACTGTATTCAATTTTTTTTCCTTGGAAATGAAAAACATTAAATTTAACAAAGGGAGATAAAACAATATTTATTCAGTTCAGAATCGATATGAGTGTCACTAAAGCACTAGATTATAAGAATTATTCATAGCATAGTAGTGCCATTAAAACCCACCTATAACATTGAGTCAAATGGATTATTTTGAACAATTAGTTAGCTACAGAAATTTGAATCAGTGTGTATCTACAGTAGGTTAACCTGGAAGAAGTAAAAGCAGAGCTGACATTGTCCAGATTGGGATGAATTAAATAGTTCTGGTCATCTTAAACACCTCGCCCTGCAGCAGTGGGAATACGTCTGTCCACTTGGTTTATTACCTGCGTAGAATTCAGGAATGTTGAGGATTTTCCTCCTGCGAATCATGTCCTTCCTCTCTATGGAAAACTTCAAAGGGTTTGTTCTCTGTCTGGGAGGGATGAACTCTGGGCTGAGAAACCTGAGAGGAAGAAGTAGGCAGGACAATACATTATAACACAGTAGTCTCTGCATATTAGGCCTGTGTCTCTGTGGATGTGTGTGAGACTGTGTTACAGAAAGACACATACTTGCGCATAGTTGCTGCAGCCTGTGTTTTATCAATGATGACAGGTTTGGACGGAGGGACGAAGTTAGGTGTTTCACTGTCATTTTCAGAAGCCCAACGACACAGAGAGGTAGATATAGACCCTGGAAATTAGAGAAACGTCGTATTTTTGTCGTTATTCCTAACCCAAAGTCAGTCGTTAGCTTGAAAACAGTTAGCTACTTTAGCTCACAGTCAACGTACATTACAAGTACAACGGCCTTTAAATACCTCTCAGCAAATTAGACGATCTTGTAGAAAACGGAGAAGTAGTTCAGTTTACTTACGTTCATTTTGCACCTGCAGGTTTCGTAATAATCTCAGGGAAACGATAAATTTGTCGAGCCTTTTGCTACAGGCTGCCATGACTGACCTTCTGTTGTCACATGTAAACTTGTACGGAAGCCGTGTGGGGCAGGGCAAACATCAAAACGCGATTTCTCTGAAGTGTGGTGTTGTCGGTTGTCCACAAGATGGCGCCTCCGTAGCGTCAGTTATCTGAGGCATGTAAGGCGCGCAATTGTGCTATATATTCAAAAGAAAATGACAACAGTATAAAAGAAAACAAAATGTCAGCAAAAAAGTGTCTGTTGCTATATATAATTACATTTATGTAGGGTATTTATTTTAATTTCATGGCTGAATAGTGATGAAAAATGTTGAGAGCGTTTAAATACTTTGTTATCATTAGAAATTATACCATGCATCCATAATTTAAGGACAGTAATAGCAAAAAGTAAAGAAATGGAAGTAACTGTACACCTGTTGTGTGCTTTAATCAGTTTAACCTACAGCAGTGCATCATATTTGATACCATTCACTAATGGTTTGTACGGAATACTGAACAGTTGTTCATAGTCAGCTATTCCAACAACAGATTAATCATTTATGAATTCATTTTTTTAAAAAGCCTAAATTCTCTCAATTTAGCTTCTTAATTGTGAATATTTTCTGCTTTATTTACTGTCTATATGTAAAATATGATACAAAGTAGAAATAAAAATGTATCCAGGAAATCCCTGGATTTGTTAAGTTTTCCTGTAAATTTTTGTGAGGTCATAAATTAATCAGCTTAATCTCCATAATGTAGAGTCTCAGCCTAAATGCAACACTCAAACTATGCATCAGGTGTATTTTGAGCACTGAAGAGTCTGTACAATACATATACAAGAATGTGAGCGATATCTTTTTTTTCTCATGGAAGAATCTGTGCAATAGCAGTATTATCCTACATTTTCAGTTAAATTCTACATTTAGTGGGATGTGTGCAACACCTAAATGTCTACATATGGAAGAATCTGTAAAACATCAACTGGACTTGTGTATATTTCTTATTAATTAGTTTATTTTTCAGCTGATTTCTCTACATTTCTGCAGTATCTCCTTTGCTACAGTAACACTGCACATCTTGCTGTGGGATTAGTAAATCTATATCTTATCCTCATATTTACTATGGTGAGGCAAAATTGTATTTTATATAATTATCGTAGGGTTAATCCTTGATAAGGGTAATTGCGGGACCTTTTGTGACATAGCTGACATTTTTGCTGTTTTCAGGCCTAAAATCAACATGGCCGCCTATAATCCAACACTGCATGGCATTTATAGAGAAAGATTCTTCTGAATATTTTATATACAATTGAGTAAAACTGAAATTGAAAGTAATTTATCAAGATATTGTAGTAAACCTGTTGACATGCCATAAATCCGGTTGGTTGACTCACACACTACTTTATATTAAATAACTCAGAAAGCCTTGGAGTCTTGCCAGTCTTTTCTTCAGGAGGAAATGACATCATGTGGAGCAATTCATGTGATTTGGAATTAACACACTTCATTGAGAGTTTTTTTTTTTTTTTTGTAATGAGTAACTTAGTTGAAAGTGATTTCTCGGACACAAATACAAATTTGTTATTTTCTATATAAAATTTGATATATTGCCAAAAAAGAAATATCTGCTATGATTATCTCGACTTACAAAAATGAACACAATCAAAACAATTTTTGAATAAGCTCATTTTATTGTTGTTTGGCTAATTAGAGGGTGGTTGTTAATGAATTTGGACGGTTATTTAGTTGACATTTTAGTGATATCCATTCATTTTTATTAATAAGTGATTGTTTAAGTAATAGTGGAATTTGTAGAGACATGGTTATAATGAACATAAAAAAAACATTAGTTTTTCTTTTACTTTTAATTTAAAAAATCCCTCAATTATATATTGAGCCATATTTAAATTTCTTAAGTAAATTCACTACAATAATGACATTGTTGGGTCCTAAACTCAATATTCACATTTGTTTATTCATTAAACCGATCTTATTTTTCCACCATAAAACACTTTGACTCCGTAGATGCCGCTTTAAATGTGCTTCACACACAAACAACAGCATTTGAAACACTTCTTAACTGCGATATTTCGCCCCTGCGTGTGTCTGGCAGGGAATTCTGAGTCTTTGGGACGGGACCATGCAGGGGAGCGTGTCTCCTGCAGGTGGGCTGCACTTCCACAACGCAACACAACACGCAGTCGGAAATGCACTCAGAGGGTTGTGTAGTGGTGCTGCAGCTCAGTGTCACATCAGTGCGGTGGGAGGATGAAGGCAGCCGCAGGGACATGGGACCGCACTGCTGCATGCGACGCACAATCTGAAACTCCATGCGGCCGCTGGACTTTCTAATGATTCGGAGAAAATCCAAAACTTCGAGGCTTCAAGGATGATCTTCTCAGATGGGACTCTCTCAGCCGTCAGTTTTGCGCTCCTGTTGGGAATAACGTGTCTCTGCGATCTCTCCAAGGGCTCTCCAGACTTTTCAGGTTGGGATTTCGTGCTGTTTGTCGACTCAAGTGGTGCTGCTCGTTGTTTTCTAGGCTCTCTTAAGTTGTGATCATTTGTTTTAAACTTGCGTATCTGCTCTTGTATGCTTCATCCTAGTTAGCCCAACAATTCCCAGCTACAAGAGATGAAGTAAGTCTAATTTAGTGCGTAAAAACGCGGTGTTTTGGCATCACCTCTCAGGAGGACCCGTGCCTGTGGCGTGCTGCAGCATGCAGCCTCAGATGTTTGCCTCATAAAGCGACCAGGACACAACTTAAACATACTTAAAAATACCCGCATTGTGCTTATCTGTTGGCTTATTCTGGTACAGTTTTGTGGAAAGTGACCCATATAAGGCACTTCTAGATATTTCAACAAGTTCATCTGTGTTGAAGTCATCTGACTATGCAGGGATTAGGGTTTGGTTTATCAGTGCAGCACCACCAGTGATGCAATTAAGACGAATTGATGTGGTTAATGTGTTACTTGATGGAAACTACTACACCAAATCCTCTCCCACAGAGGAGTTTCTAAGATTTTTTGTGCTTTATACAGACAGTTTAAGTGAGTGTTCATATCAGTGCCTGGTACCTGCCTATTACCTGAGGTTTACATGCAAGCTGGAGGTTTTATGTGCCAACTGTGTTCTTCTGTCTGCTGAGTCCAAGGCAAGCCTGCAGGTTTTGTTTACAGCGCCATAAAGCAGGAAGGGAGCTTTGTGTCGGTGTTAATTGGCCTCTAATGGATCTAATGGTTGGAAACGAGCAGACTAACACGATGGGGAAAGGTACTAAATGGCAGATGCATGTAATGCCCCCACACCTCCTCCCTGTGTATGACTCTCTGTGTGCATGTCCCCATGTTTGCTGCCTAATGAGCTGCTAAAGATCATGGTCTAGTGAAGGCCGTTAACAAGCTTTCATTTCTGTAATTGCCATGCATGTGTGAGTGGGGGTTAATTTAGCAAGAAGGGGGGAAACTGTAACACTGATTCCAGATTTCTGCTGCCCAGAGCAGGCTTACACATGATTACGCAAATGGTGTGTTTGGCAGGAGTCAAAATGTTGAAATCTCAGCTTTGGTGCACATTCGCTTGTTCTGAAACATCCGATTACTTCAGGAAGAAGATGTAGCGGTGCTCACATGGGAAGATCTTCCTTTTTGCAGTACATGGGCCACAGGTTGGACATGGTTGTTGACGTCCCAGAGCTGACTGTGTTTGCTCGCTGGGGGTTCATGCTTCTACAGAACTGCTGACCGAGCATCCCTGTGAATGAAATGGGGAAAAAAAGGGACGGCTCCAGAATATCTTGGGGACAAAGAAATCCTTCAGTCCTCGCATTCTCGACCAGCTGGAGTCTCCCTGGAGACGGCAGCTCTTTGACTGACAGGTGCTGCCAGCCAGCAGGGTGACAGAAGCGGTGGATTCAGATCCGACATCTGTCAGTTGGATCTTTTATCGGTCAGATGTTTGGGGTCAGTGATGGTTGTTGGCTCTCCAGGTGGATGTTTATGGTGGTAAAAGTTAATTTAATTCTGTCACACGCTCTTGTGTTTTGGTTTGCACCTTTTTGTTGGAATTTGGGAGGAATGGCAGGTTAGTTTTTCATCAGTGGCTGTTGAAATGAAAAAAAAAAACTGTTGGTGGGTAATTTAATTCTGCGTCTGCTCCCTTTATCATCTTTTATTACAGTGTACAGCTGTCTGAACAGCTAATTAGAGGTGCAGAGTGAGCTGAGCAACACTTAGTGGCCCTTAGGCTAATGGTGGCATCCAGCTTTGCTACCTAACACTTTCTCTTACAGGTTATTGATGGTTTGTTGTTGATTTTTAGCACTTTTCTAAATGGGAAAATCCATAGAAAACCAAATGTAAAACCTTACCGTCTCCTCCACTTTCTTTAGGTTTACTCATGTCTGAGCTTTCAGCTGGTTATGCAACTTTTCTTTATCAGCTTTCTCACAACAAACCAACTGTTACCAAACGTACAGGCTGCATTTGTTTGTAGTTTCTAGAACCTGAGGTGCTGCGATGTGAGAATCACAAGCTAAACTGACTGTTATTTCTGCTTTCTGTCCTTTTCTTGGCACCTTTATCAGGTGAAGAAATTAGCATTTTTGTCAGCACGTAGCTGTGTAGCTAAAAGAAAGTGATGGATGCCAGGTTGTTTGGAAAAAGCATGAAACAATAACAGGAATCAGGCTTCTGCTGCTGCTGGGCCTTTGGGTTTGGAGTTCATCTGTCAACAAAACACTGACATATTGTAAGTTTTCTTTAACCGTAGAACGTTTTAGAAGCGCTGCATTGTTGATCAGATGTTGCCAGACAAGCTGTTGCCTTTAGGGTTACAGTGAAGCCACTTTCCTTGTGCTTCTCTGCCATAAAAAGCCTGCAGGCAAAACCCTATTTAACCCCAGTCAATGGGATGTGAGGCTGTTTAGGGGCCAAAGGGTCAACTGAGGTCAACCCATAGTAACTGTGAGTGTGTGGTTGGGGGCAGTTTATCATCCATCTTCCTCTTTGTTCCCTCCTGTCGAACCTCATCACACACACTTTTCACTGAGGAGGAAGATAGAAGGAAAGTCAACACGGCGCCGTTTTTCAGGTCATGAATTTTAATGCAGTTCAAAAGAGGACGGAGATGTTTGGATAACTTCATAAGATGGATTCACAATTATATCAAGTCTGTTTTTTTTATTGCCTGTATGATTAACTTAATTGTATTTTTGCATTTAGGTCTTTTTATTGACTTCAGTGGTTGCTTTGATGTAACAATTTGATGTTTGGGAGCCATTTAATTTCAGACTTTAACTCGATTAAAGTCATTTCAGACCATTGGCAGTCAATATAAAACATGAACGTGCTGTAAACCTATTTAACTGTAAAACAGTAGGAAAAACAGCATCTTCAGATCTCTTATCTTTTCTGACTGGAGGTCAAAAATGCTACAATTTTCTATTTAATGTGACAAAGACAAAGAAAAGCAGCAAGTTTGTTTCTTGAAACAAGCAAACTTTTTATTATTAGACTATGAATATAACTGCAGCTGTATTTTCTGGCACCCCACTGACAAATTAATACATAATCACTTCAGCTGTGATGATCAAAAAATATTTATGAATAGAAAAAATGGGAATCAGTCCTTCCTTGATCAAACAAGAAACTTGTGATAGATCTTTTTTTTAACTCACGTCCTTTATAAATAGAATGAAGCATTAGTTGATGAAAATAATGCTCATTATATTCATACATAATTAAATTTGCTCGTTGTGGCCCTCCAATCAGTGTGCCAATAAGATGACATACTATAAGACGAGTTAAACTTTATCAATCCCAGAGGAAATTCTTTTGCCAGATAATGTTCAGAAAACTACATTTAATTCAATTTTATATCGTGCCAATTCACAGTAGATGTCATCTCATAGCACTTCACATTATAAAGTGAAGAGAATTTTAAAAAGAGAACCCAACAATCCAAAGTTGCATTTGGATTCCCTGTGAGCAAGCAGTCAGTGACAGTGGGAGGAAACAAAAAAACGTCCGATAGAACCAGTGTCAGGGCCATCTGCCTCAACCGGTCGGGGTGAGAGTTGGGGTAAGTGTGGTGGGGGTTATAGTAGGAATAGTCACATGACATAAGGGATGTAGTGCCAAACAGAACAGCAATAAGATATGAACATGCTACAAAACTGAAAATGAAAGAGAGACTAGAATAGAAAAGCAATGCTGGCAATGATTGGGAGGGCGTAATCTCACACTTGATAACAAAATGTTGCCCATGTAGTTGAAATATTACACGCGCTGCATAAATACTGCATATAAAATTAGCTTGCCGGCCTCTTGATGTTGTGTGTAGAACAGATCAGCTGAGTGATATGATACCGCCACCACCGTGCACGCAAGACACTCAAATCCACCTCTTGCGTTACCCAGTGGGTGCACCAGGCCTTCCCTCAGCCTGTCTACTCCCACACACATGCACACAAACACACCCCTCCACCTATCACCGAGCACCACTCACAGCCCCTTCAGTCTTAATCTGCTTTGATTTTTGGAGTAGCCCTGGATATGGGCAGCACACTGAAGCCCCTGCTCTCCCTTCCCCCCTCTCATACACTCATCGTCTCCCTCCGCCACCGCCACCAGCGCTGCTTCTCTCTCCTCCCCGCCTTCTCGCAAGCTCTACTCCTCCCCAGGGCTTGCCTGATCACTGTTTCTGTGTCTGCGTTGTGTGCCAGGTGAGCTCTGTCTAAACAAATCCTGCCTCCCACTTGTTTTGTCTACTGCGGTGGAGGCAGGCGGCTCGGCGGACAGCGACGGCCCGACATAAGGCTGCTTTTCTCTCCAGCTGAATGGAGAGCTAAAGGGGGAGTGTTCTTCTCTTCAAAGAGTGGTCCCTGTGAAGGATGTTCCCAAAGGAGGGAGCGCACAACAATAAAGTTTCATCCAAAATCTTTTTTTATTGTATTTTTATGTATTAAATCCACCTCCAGTAGACAGGTTGCACAAGGATATAACTGGGTTTTTTAAAGTTTTATCTAATATGAACGTTCCGAATCTGCTTATCGATTCCAAATCCTTTCACATCCCCTTTCTTTTCATAAAATCTGAGTGACAAAAGTTTACTTTATGTTCAAATAGAATTCATAAACAACCATGGATGAAAATAAAGCTGATAGTTTTGCATTTAATTCAGTGGCTTCCTGAATGTTTTTTACAGAACTTTTTGCCAACAAAACATTGAGACAGTAGGGAACTTTTAACGTGAGATAAATTGATTTGGGTGTTTTAACAGCTTAAAGGTGTAGATGTCAGAAACCAAACAGCAAAATATTTATTTTTACTACTGTTTTGCCTGCACTTTTTTTGAACAGTCCACAGTTGTTTTTACAGATGTTCCTTGTTTTGTTAAATTACAGACTATATTTCCTAAAATCATGAAAGACAGTTAATTTACATATTAATGGAAGCAAGAGTTAATAATGTCCACATCGAAAATAAGTATGTCTGCAAAAGATAATTTGTTCTTTTCCAACATTTGAACCCAAAATGACACTATTTTACTGTATTTAAATGGAATAAACTATATATTACAGATATTGGCTGTTATTTAAAAGTAAAATTCTGTGTATTGTGTATTGAAACATGGTTTTAAATACAGATTTCCTGTTTTTTCTATTTTCAAATTCCAGAAAATTTCTGGTTTAACCACAGAAAAAAGTATAAATTCAGAAGTTAACTGTAAACAATTTCCACAAATAAATTCAAATTATTATATATATATATATATATATATATATATATATATATATATATGTATATATATATATATATTTGCTATTTGCAGTATTTGATTGTAAAATGACACAATGTCACTGTATTTAGATCACTAATTTACAGATATTTGTTCTTTCCCCCTCAGAATTCCACTATTTTAAACTTTAACATTTTTTTTATGTGTTTTTTTGCAGTGCATCCTATAAAAGATTTATTTAAGTCTGTAACTGAGACAGACATTTGTAAAGCCTTCAATTAGTGTACTTAGCTTGCTAGGAATTTACAACTGATATTTGAGACTTGTATCTGTGTAAGTTGTGTTACATTAACACCTGAGCGGTGATGGTTGTACGCAGTGTGTGTCCAAAACAGAATTATTTGTGGCAACAAGACCTATCCTACAGTTCAATAAGTAAAGGGAGTTGGGGAAACTAAAGAGCCTTTGGGTGCAGACAGCTTGGGGATGAAATGCGGATAGCTCCTAGATGTGCGACGTTACAGCACAGTGTGTGGGTTTGTATGTGTAATTTAAGGTGGAAGTCTGGCCTTGCACAATGTGATAGTGATGAAAGATGTGACCTACTGTGCAAGTTTCTCCCCCAGGATACAATAAGTACGTAAACAAGCACATAAAGCAGAGCCTGACATCATGGGGGAGCAACAAGTGGTGTTGGTGATGACAGATGGGTGTTTACAACAGGAAGCAAATCTTCTCCTCTCATTTTAAATTCGGCACGAGGAAATTAAACGATCCCACATCATGCTGCAACAAATAGAGAAGCTTTGAAGTCGTTTTTTCAGCCGAGGGATTAAAAAGTGACCTGTTGAGATCTACGTAGCATTTCAGATTTTCTTTTTGAATAAATCAGAGTCTTTCATCTGGTGCTGAAGGAACATTCCAATAAAAAGACAAACCGCTGAATACTAAGCGCTGACATGATTAATGTAAAAAGATGTTCAAAGCAGACGCAGCCTTTAAACTGAGGTTTGTGTTCGTCAAGTCCTGGCATATAAGCCTTATTAACCTGCACCAATCAGAATCAGAGTTTGTCTCATTGCCAAAATATGTGTGGGAAGAAATCACATCCTGACTGAGGTAATAAATGATTTGGCTGCTGTTGGGACAAATTTATTGCACTAAATTAAGTGGAGGTATGTCAGTAATGTGTGGTACCAGACAAAGAACAGACGCACAGCAAGCTGTTCTCATCAGCCGTCAGTGAAGGTTTTGTCTTAATGAGTTCCCAGATTTTGAAGCATGAAATAAATGCAGATTCTGTGTTGTCCCATTGAACTTTTACTGGGATGATGTTTGGTTCTGTCTGTCCTACAGGAATGTGGTTTTTGTTGGATTTTTGTAAGTGAGTTTTGTTGCCAAAAAAGATGCTTGAAAGTCTCACTTAAGTTCTGTTTGAGTAAGTCTTGCCACTCAGCAGTCATCTTCGTAGCACATCTGGATTGGTTTTGGGAGAAGAGCAGACCCTTATCTAATCACAGCCATATCTGCAATTTCAATGCAACTTAGAAACTATATGTATAGAATTCTGTTAAATGTGATGAAAAGTTTGGTGATTTTGCCCCAACATGAGGTCTAAAAAGTGTTTTCCTCTTGCTCATTATGTTTCTACGACGCACACATTGTGGCAACCCGATTGGTTGGATGTGTTTCAGTTGAGCTGTTACAAAGCAGACGATTGGCTTTTTGAGGACAGGGGTGGGACATCGTCTTTGTTGCCATAGAATTCTGTCATAGTTTTCCATCCAGGATTATTTTAGCCATGAGTCTCTACTATTTAACATTTCTGGTCTCACTAGTCTTGCAAAGTTGGCTATTTAGTTTGCTCTTACACCTAGCATGTTTGGTTCAGTCCATATGAACTCTTGTGCATTTGCCTGTTTGGTTTGATTCATCTGGACTGGTGAAGGGACTGTCAGTTGAACTCTGCTGTGGACCAAACCCAGACTAGATAATGTGGGATGTGCTGTCAGTTCCCATACAGTGACAATGCCTCAGTAAAATTATGGTAAAAGTCACCTCTGCTTCATCCTGTTCCTAGTAGCTTGTCATTATTTCTAGCATGACCAGGCTGTATTCTAATCATAAAAATAATGCTCTCATTATTTGTTTTTTCCGCACGTGGATGCATACATTGCTGATGTTGCACGATACCCATTTCCAGGTAACGTGTTTTTCCATGGTGTCTCTATAAACTGGTGTGAAATCACCCTGAGCATCTCAGTTATATACTCTAATGTAATGGACTGTTATCAGTGTGTTGACTGAGGGATTACACTGGCTGCTGAAAGTTAAAAAAAAGAGCTATAATTTGAGTGAGAGTAGGTGTCACAGACAGTGTCTCAGAGCTGATTTCGGGGTGAATCAACTCCAAAATGAAAGCCGGGCTGCATTTTAAATACTAACGTAGGTTGAGACGAAAGTGTAACCGTCAACTGAGAAGGGCTGGATTCTTAATCAAGGCTTATTATCGGGAGAAAACTGCTCCACCAGTCAGCCCTTAATATGATAATCAGTATTTTGCATAGGTTTCTGTCACTACCACCAAAATCACCCAATCAGATGCTGAGCTGAACAGTTTTTGTAGTAATAACTGTTGTTGGGGAGAGAAGAAAGAAGAAGGGGTCTAATTCCTAAAGCATTTACCTGTAAAGAGATGTATATATACACATGGCAGGTGTGTGTTTGCACTTGTCCTCTCTTGCATGAGGGGGGAGTTAGAGGCCCCAAAGAAAACACAGAGAGAAATGTGTGAAGAAGATTCTTGAGTGGCACCCTGGCGTTGCTGCACGCAGCTGCGAACTATCTCCACATCTCTGCTGTCTCTGTTTAGACGCCGATTGAGCAATTAATTGAGAATGCAGTCCCATTTGTCATATTTTGATCACAGACTCGGAGAGCACGAGGAGAACAGGTTGTGATACAGTACAGAATGTTTCGCCGCATTTGGTTTGAACATGAAACTGGGCTGTAAATTCACAGAAATAAGCACTATTTGAAAGAGACTGGTGGTGGGTGTGTGCGCTGGCATTTATCTCCTCATGCCCACCCCACTTAAGTGCTAGAATTAGACCCCATGACATGCACACATGTAAAAACCGGCACGCACACCTTTTTCTTTTTTTTCTTTTTTTTTGCCCCTGCGTCTCGGAGAATGTCAACCATGCTTTGATGCCCCTCCTCCCCTCTTTTTCTGTCTTTGCCTCTGTTTCCTGGGAGC
Organism: Acanthochromis polyacanthus; assembly: GCF_021347895.1. Lineage (NCBI taxonomy): Eukaryota > Metazoa > Chordata > Actinopteri > Pomacentridae > Acanthochromis > Acanthochromis polyacanthus. Next base: position 8,328,144 of record NC_067128.1, read on the forward strand.
TGATTTATGTTTGGTTTCAGAGTCGACATGTCCGCCTTGATCTGGCTTACTTTTTCACAAAACGTTTTTACTGCTCCATCCCTTGATCCTTCAATACAGGAGAGTGGAGAGAAAAAAAGGCCCCATTTGGATAACCGTTAGTTTTTATAGTTTGATTAAACTCCCAGAGGCAGAGAGCGGGAGACAGAGGGAGATGGCGAGGTAGAGAGGTGGGGCGCGGAAAGGCCAGTCTGAACAAGGAGGCATTGTGTCGCCCCCCAACTGTGTTGGACTGACAGTCTGCATTACAGCACGCTACAGCAGCCCGCTCCCCAAAGCACTGCTAATCTGTTGCTTACTGGCCCCTCTGGCGAGCTCAGGTAAGGGAGGGAGTAAAAGAGAGGAGGAGGAGGAGACACATTTTTGCTTGTTTTTTCCTCAGTTGTAGCCAAATTCATTTGTACTGCACAAACCCAGATTGCATTCTTTTTCAGCATGACGTAATCACAAGAGAAAAGCAAAACTTGCATATAAACACTGTGAAGCTGCACAGTCATGTCTAATATCATTCAATACTGTAAATGTAAATTACTTGCTTGTCTGTCCATTCGAAGCACAGTATAGTTAAGGGTATAAACGCTGCTGGCTGACTGATTTACTGGTTAGATGTTGCTCAAAATGGCATCATGGGAAAGTATATGATTGTAAAGAGATTAACTTTGCTCTCACTTTTCCTTGAAGAGCAAAGTGAGAGCACTTCCAACAATAGTGACAACAAATGAGGAGAAGTTGAGTTCCAAGAGTAAAATACAGCCATGGGAAGACCTGGGAAAGGGTGTCAAGAAGCAGAGGCTTGGTTGCTTAGTTGCAGAAAATACAATAGAGGAAGAAAACAAACCTAAGGCCAGGGATATCTTTGCTTAGACAACAAGGTGAACCTGAAAGGAAGCAACTCGTTCTGATGACTGTGTTTTCTCCCAGAAAAGGGTCACATAAGATGGACCTGGTGAGTCAGGAAAGGGCTCACAGTGACTGATAAGACCTAATCAGGAAGCAAACGTGCGTGTTTGAAAGTCTCTGGAGACAAGTGTTTTCAAACTGAAACTGCAGCGTTTCCATAAGTCTCTATTTTAGAAGTCAAAGCTTCCATAAGCTTTAGTAAGTTTATGAAAGCTTATGTGTTATCAAAGGTATTGTTGTGGACTTAGGTTTAATTTCGTTGGGACCATGAATGTCTGTACAAAATGTCATGGTATTTGATAAAATACCTGCTGAGATTTTTTTTGTCTTGATCAAACAAGTGGATCTACAAAAAATCAGCCCCTAAAATACCTGATGAAACTGCAGTCGGTAGTCATCATCTGCAACAAGAATGTTTATTTCACAACATAAGTCATTTTAGGGCACTTACAGAAAGTTTTAAATATCACATCATCATATCAGGGAGACACCCAACAAAGCCAAAGATTCCCTTTGAGCAGCTCTTTTTGCAACAGTGAGAAGAAATACTTCCCTTTAACAGGTAGAAACCTTCAGCAGAACCAGGCGCTAGGGAGGGCAGACTTCTGCTTTAACCAGCTGGGGTGAGGGTAGACAGAAAAGGAAAGTAGAGAAGAAACAGACCAACAATGTATACAAGAATGATGTTCAACTGAAATTACCTGCTGCTCATAATGTTTGTAGATAAAATGTCTGCTGTATTGTAATTACAAGAGACAGTAAAATAGAAAGCAGTATGAAAAGGTTTATGCCAAAATAAACAAGCTAGCTATTTTCCATGTTGTAGTATTTAAACTTGGCTGTGGTGGTTTGGTCATCAGCCCTGTGAGGGTGTTATTATTATTTTTAAATTCTTAAATGATTTTATAACATATCAAATCTGATTAACCTATACTGGCAGTAATCTTTAGTTACTGTAGTGATAGTAAAACAAGAAACACATGGATAGCACCTGACTTTATTGTACAAAGCAAAAACTTGAACCCAAGACTAGCCCATTTACTTGTTAGCTACAAAAGCAAGCTCCCAGTGGAACTCTGCACGACTAGAGCCAGGTAAGCTCTCACGTTTAGTCTGGTCATTCCTGCAGGTCTGTCTGGGTTTGTTGTAAATGGAAGTGGATCTCCCTGTTAAGTCCCTTTAGGCTGCTTTTCACTCCCTCAGCTCCTCAGGACTTCTTCCATTGCGTGTCTTCACTGAGAAGCCCCCCAGATAAGCTTGTTAATTCCTCCAAAAGCTTGCCCTTTCAGTGCCCACCCACTCCCATGCTTCTTCTTTTTTTTTCTTTTCTTTTTTTTTTTTTAGGAAATATCTCCTTTCTTCACAACACATGCCTGAGCCTTGATAGAGGTATGCTGTCTTGCTGTTAGTGCATTAAAACTGATTAATGTGATTGGGGAGGGAGTTTGTGGGCTTTTGACTAAAATAGAGAAGGGCAGGAAGTGATGGAGCAATGGGGAGGCTGTGGCTTTTCAAAGATTGCACACAGCCAGGGTGTAACAAAAGGATCGGTGCTGCAAAGTGGTTAGTTATTTTGAACGTTCACGGAAGAAAATATCCAGTTTGTTTTCTGCATATATGGCAATCACAAACTGATAGAGTAATTCCAATGGTTGGATGGGAAATTTCATTGTGTTTCAACTGTTTTATTTTCACATTTTGGTTCTTTGACTGCCATGGCTCGAAGTGTTGCAACAGCATGTCCGTATAAATTAACAATAGCTGAAATCAATCAAACTGTTTGCAATAACGTATACCGACACTGAAATTAAATTATAAGGAAGACTACTGTTTTTCTATGTTAAGAAATACTTATTACTAATAGCTTTGAACAAAAAAATGGCCAAAAAAATTTGAGAGACAACGTTATGAATCTATAGTGAGGAAAGCTGCATTGCTTGCTATGTGTCAGATTTTTTTTGTGTTTTTTACAACACCTGTCAAGTTCCTTTTATTTCTATGCCGCCAAACCACAACATAAATCAGCACAAAGCACTTTGCATAGTAAGGTCAAGACAGTATCATATTATAGAGAGAAACCCAACAAATGCAGCGATTCCCTTCGAAAGTGGGAACAGTGGGAAGAAATAAATTTGGCAGGACCAGGTTCAGGCAGGGTAAGATTTAATGTTGATTCATTTTTGAGCTAAAACCTTCTTTCCACTGGGTGTGAGTACCCTCAGAATGTAACTGTTAAACCAATTGCTACAAATAGTCATAAGTGTCTCTGACTAAACTGCACATTAGCAGAGTAAATGAGTGACAGGGAATCATCCACTTGATGACCTCTCGGTTAAAGCCTCACTTCTGTGAGCCTCAGGCGGCAACTGCCCCACCCAGCAATCACTTCAATCCAGTCCCTTGTGGCGAGGCCGGCTGAGGAAGGATACATCTGTCGTTCACTTTTGTGACAATAAAGCTCAAACAGTGATGCATCTGTGTGGTGTCTGCTGGTGTGCAGTTAGTGATGGGCAGTCTGGCTTCCACCCAACTCTCCCAGGCTGTAAAAGTGACCATTAAAATGACAGATCTGCCCTCCTCTGGCTCTTTATCCCCATTTCTCAGTGTCTATCTGTTGCACAGTTTCTCTATTTGGGCATCTAGTGCGGGTTCCCGGATTCTCAGTCTATACCACCCCCACTCTTTCACCCTTCAGCCCCACATCCCATCTTAACGATGGGAGAAGAAATAGACAACACACATGCTCAGAAACCTTGAGTAAAAGTGTCCTCTTGCCCAGTGCCCTTTGACCTGCAGAGGTCATGAGGAGAGGCACGTGTTAACAGAGGTCATGGGAGGGCCTGGGCGGGACCACTGTTTAGGTTTGAGGAGTCCCTCGGGGAGACTTGGCGGCCACTGTCAAACTGTGAGGACATCTCCAAGCTGGCAGATGTTTTATACCCAGTAGCCCCCTCAGGATGTGTTCAGACAACAGACCCACAGGTGGACATCTTCTCATTGTCCATAGGGGTCACCCAACATCGATAAACTTCAACATGAAGTCTGGCTTTGTTGCTAAAATGTTCGACTTTAAATGTCAGTCTAAGTTTCTAGTAGATGGTGTAGTTTGGATTTGTGTTCTTGGATGAGTTGTTCATGTTCTTCTCTATAGCACAATTTTCTTGTCCCTCCTGATTTGTGCCTAAGTTAGCATGTGACAGTCCTACATTTTTATTTCTTTCTTATTGCTGGAAACAACTAAAGCAAACCTCATGCTATTATTTTGACTCTTTTTGAGGAGATAGAGTTTGGTGTTGTGGGATTGTGCAGACTCAGCACCTTACTAAGACACTGTATTTTGGTTTTCTCCTATAATTTACCCCACCATATCTATTCATTAGGTTTTTCAGCTTGAAAGTGTCACGTTTTCTTCTCGTGCCAGATCCTCTTTTCAGTCTTAATTTCTGTTGTGTTGATATGGAAAACAGTTTTTATGGTGCCGTCCCTTGAAGACCTTCAGGCCATAAAACGCTCTGCTGCCTTTGGATTCATACGTCATGTTGCGAATAAATAAATAAATGAGCTATGTTCTGGAAAGCTGGGGGCAGAGGTGGGAGTGGAAGTTTATTGTTCGTTTCCCACAGGTTCAAGTTTGTGTGTGTTTAGGTGTTAGAAAGATAAGGAGGAGAGGACCGGGCAAGTAGAGTGTTTGTGTTTGTGTCTGTGGTTTTAATGACTTCAGCTGCTCGTGCTCCGGCCTCCCTGTCTGTTGGAGGAAGGAAAAAGAAGGGGTGTGTTACAATTCTGTCATTTAAATTAAAGCTACTGTAGCCTGAGGATATTGATACACACCATGAGGCGAGCGCGCGTGGTGATTTTGAAAAAGAATTGAATAAATAGACACTTCTCTGCTGCATCTGTATTCCAAACCACAGAAATTTAGTGCATCATTGAAACAAATCGAAACGTGAATTGATTTTGTTTTCATTTCTGACTGATAATGTTAATAAGAGAATGGGAAAAAGTAAGAAGAAATGTAAAACCTTAAGGCTGCGTGTGCCCGTATGGCTTGTGTATGTGTGTGGATTTGCCACATTAGTGCGTCAAGATACAACCCGGTCTCACGGGGATTCGTGAAACTGTGACGTAAGTTTTTGTTTCGGTTTCGTGCGCACCAACACGATGTCGTCATGTTTTTCGTGCAGCTCACCACGAACGAAACCGGCTGTGGTAATCACATCTGAAAGTGGTTTATACCGGCGGATTCATGACGATCTAAGCTGTCCATCGGCGTTTGCGGCTGCAGCCGCCACCGCGGCCGCCGCGGCCGCCGGACATTCTTTAAATTCCTATGCGAATTCGTCGGATTCATGACGATCTAAGCTGTCCATCGGCGTTTGCGGCCGCCGCCGCAGCACAAGTTTGTTTCACCCCTATTGAGAAAAAAACATACACAAACATACCTAGAGATGAATGTCATACTCCTGAATCTTATTCATAGACTGTATATAAAGTGAACGTAGCATCTGGCTCCAAAATTGAAGCCCACCCGGAAGTGTCAAAAACTTGCAATATCACGCCGTCCGCTAGGGTTGGCTCCAAAAAGCTTTTGCTTCATAGACCCCAATTCATTTTTGGAAAGAATAAAATTTGATAGACTGATTTTCTACCGCTCAGGATTTTTTCCCGTTAGTTTTTATGGTCAAAATGAGAGATCAGGTGGCCGATCTTAAAATAAATCGATACTGAATTTTAAATAAATCGTTAAAGTTGGCGGAGCTAGGGGGCGTGGCTATACTTGATAGACAGCGACAGAAGCCTCTGTGGTAAAATGTGGGCGGGATAAGAGAGCCCTTTGCCAATCCTGCCCCTAGTTGTTCTCCGGTCCAGCCTGTTTGATGACGCTTTTTATGTCACTGGCTCCAAAAAATCCAAAACGGCGACCAGGAAGTAGCAAAATCCGGGCTTCATTTTCTCGGCGTTGAAACCAACGGGTGACGTCATGGTTAGTTCACGCCTGATCTTATTATGCTTTCTTAATAATCACCAGAACCCATATCTTTTCTTTTAGTTGCAGTAAAGTCTGCCACATGCTGTCTCACTCGGCAGGTTTTCCGACTGTTTTTCTCAAAAATTTCATTAACTGTTGTTTGATTAGTCTTAACAAAGTTGGAAAAATGCTGGATCTGGTCTGTTGGTTTCAGTGCAAAGTCAAAGAGCAAAACCAGTGTTGTGGCTTAAATCCAGAGGACTGGACTCATGTGAAAAAGCCCCCACAGGTACCACACCCCAACCATTCATTAGCTATGTGTACAATGTGGGTATTAACATGTTCAGTACGAACTCAAGCCTGCAACTCAGACAGCAACCACCACATGAAAACTATTACTAGTGTGCATACAATCATGCCCACTTCTCCCCTTCATCACACTTTTTCCACTTTTAGTGTTTGATTCTGCTTATCACTTTTTACTACAAATATTTATTCAAATTGGGTAGTGCTAAATAGTGAAATAGTGTGATTTCATCAGTTTTCTGATGACGGTGACCTAGTAAGCAACATTTGATTGAAAAATTGCTTAACCCTCTAAACTAAAAGCAATTTTTGGACATTTTTATGCACTTTTCACTCCAATATAAATTCCTGCACCGCTATGGAATGAGCACAACCAAGGCTAGAAGTAGAGAGAACTCAAAAATGTCTTTTTATTTCATTTTAATGCCATAAATCATTAAAAAAAGATAACAATAAAAGTTGAATTTCACTGATTATTTACTGCAATCAACATTGTAAAACACATTTCCTCAGTGCTCACATGTGCTACCAATAATGTTTTAAAAAACAGCTCAGCATATGCATACTTTACTACTTAGGCTTTTTAGTTAGTTTCTATGCAGGTTTTCTACCTGCTCTGTGTAAACACTGCCTGCATTCCCATCCAGTTTAACAAAAAAAAGTCTGAGTTGCTAAATGCTTCACACTGGTGCTGAGGAGTTTAGATTATTTTTTGCTTTCGCAGAATCTGGATTGAGCGAATGCCTAATTTTTGACAAATTTTTAAATGACACATGTAGAATGAAGTGATTTTGATGAAATGTCACAATGTTAAGCTTACATTTGGTTAATTTCCCCAACCGATCCGCATGTCATACAACTAGTTCAGTATGCATTGGACTGGTGAAAATCTGTGTTTGTGGCTTCCACTTTAAGATACCATGCCTTTCAAATATGCTGGCAAACTTTGGAATTAAGGGGTAATTTTCAAGTCAGTTTATCTATGTATGTATCTGTATCAAATGAGTGAGAAAATGTGAAGTAGCAAAAAGTCATATTCAAGTAGGATGTCACTGTGTGTAAGAAGCTGATTTTAGGGTCTTGCGGCATTTTTTTAAACTGTAGAAGTTGAGGGTGCACAAGACTTTCAGGGACCGACCCGTTTACAGTGCTTAAGTTGTTTAGAAGGTAATCCTTATGTCAAATTTAAACGCGCAGGATTTTGCAAACATGTCTTGGTGCACTTTTTCAGCCCCATAACGTGATTACCATAGCACGAAAGTAGGCTAATCTGTAACATGACTATAATACCAGGACTAATGTATTGTAAGCAGAGGAATGCAGTGTATTTTAGGAATGCGTTTTTTTAGACTCAAATCTGCATGGCGTAGCAGTGAGGACTGTACTTGGCATGTTTACAGCAGCAGTTACTCACTGCTTTCCTTTGACATCATGCCTGTTGTATCGCACTGTGTTCTTTGTGGCATCAATTTGAACTTTTGCTCGTTTCTCTTTTCAGATTTTTTTAGGATCTAATTTCATGTCGGCACACCTCATCAACCTGTCTCACTCAGCTCTCATAATAGACTGTTCACCTTCGGTCTGAAGAGTTTTGACCTCGTTTGATTTACAGCCAGTGGTTGTTTTATCTGAAAGTCATGCCGTGTGCTCCAGGCCTTTGCACTGTCTCTGAGGTTTGCGGAGAAAAGTAATTACTACAAGGCCTAAAGCCACCAGCTCTGGCCTTTAGACCTCTGCTGCCACATCCTGTAAGCAGTGGCTTTGCTTTTAAAAGATCCGTCTTTCTCTTTCCCATCTCTTTTTCTCAGGAGCAATATGCTGTTTTCCCCTCTCTTGTTCACTTTAACCCACTAACCTTTCAGTGCCTTATTTAAAGAAACACAACACTTCATTATTATGCAGTCTATGCCCATATCTCCATCACTTATTTTATTCTTTGCTTTTCATCATTCTCTTCGTCCCCTCTTCATCTCCACAGCTTTGCCGGAGTGCGGCCTGTGTCTTTGAGGGTAACCTCAGCTCTTCCCAGAAATTACCACTTAAAGGGAATTCCTCTTTCAGCAGCAGGCCTGCTGCTCTGCGTCTTTGAACATTTGATGGTTTGATGGCTATAATTTGCTTAAAATAACACCAATAAAGTTATGAAGCTGTAAATGCCTAAATACCTAATGTACCAAGATGAAACGCAGTGCAGCCTTTGATACTGTAGCACTCAAGAACGTCTGGATGACTTTGCTTCTTTGGAATGCTTTTTGAGGTGTCGCCACAGATATAGGTTTGTTATTCGTACACGATCTTTGAATTGCCGTTTATTGCTGCAGTCTGTTGATTATCTTTAAACTACAATGCAAACATGCTCTTTTGTGGCGATAATCTGGGCTGTAATCGCATAATATTCTGCAATATCATGCATTCTTGACTAATGCAAGAGGCTTTGGAAACATTACTTCAGAAGCAATATGAATTAGAGGAGTAAGCAGCTGAATAAGAAGCAGCATTAAGCTATTATGACACGTCAGTAAAGCTTAGCGCTGCAGTGCGTTGTTAATTCTTCAGGCCCGGCCAATAGGAGGACGAGGCATCTTTTGAAAACGGGGGAAAGCCCTGAGTATGACTAAGAGACTGACTCTCCACCTCCCTCCACCCTCCTCATGTCAGACGTACCTGAGCAGACACTGAACACCTCAGCTTAGTGGACCATGAGGAGAATTAGTTAAAGCTTCCTCCCGGGCTGACCTGAAAGGAGAGGCAGGTAAGATTGCAGAGGAGGCCCCATCTCGGGGGAGAGCGATTCATGTTCCTTAAAGTCATGGGTAAATATTTCCAACCATATTCGCTCACACTCCGCTGTAAATTGGCACTGGTATGCGATCTGTACCAGTTTGTGTGTGACTAATCGGTGTTTCCAGGGAGGAAACCCGTCCCCTTCAGGCCTCTTTTCTGTGTCATGTTGACACAACACAACGGCCCGTCACTAATCTCCATCATACCTGACCTCCTCCATCACCGGGTCACGCTTTAGGGTCGTCACATGACTGCAAATGAGGAGCTAAAAAGTCTTTTTTTTTTTTTTTTTTTTAGCTTTATGATTGGCTTTGGACATCCCTTGCTCAGTGACAGGTTAAGTTGCATCATATGACAAGATATCCTCATCTGTGTTGGGCAAAAGATACAAAAGGCAGGTGCGGTCTTCTATGTTTATAACAAATCCCCGTGCTGCTTGTGCAGAGATTAAATGGACCTTTCAAATCCAGTTCATGACAAGACAGAGCTGTTTGCACACGAACGGCACGGCGACCGCAACCTCCTGTCTTTTAATGAGCGAATAAACAAACCGGCAGACATAATAGCGCAGCGCCTTTGTCGAGGGGGGGAAAGGGCAGAGAGCTAGTTAAAGAAGGAGTCTGGCTCCCACATGAAAAGAAGCGGAGACGCCTGGGTGTTCCTCCAGCATTGTTCGAGCCTCCTGCCTTTGAGGGACACCTGTCATTGGCTGGGCGGTCTGCACAGGTGCCGTAACGCCGCCTGATTTGTCGGCCTTGAAAGGAGGCCTCAGTCAACAGGTAGAGCGAAGGGGAACAATAGTGATGATCCCGAAGACGAGAGTGGGAGGAGGGCGTAGTGGTGGGAAGAAAAAAGAGAAGAAATGGATTCTTTAGAAAGCACCTGAGGGTTTGTGTGAGATAATCTGTTTGCCTTTTACTCACAGTCCCCCTTTGTAGGGCGGAGGAAGGCGTATCGGTGTGTTTGTAGTGTTGCTCAAGGGTCGCTCTTTCTCAAGAAACTCCTCCTCTAAGTGGCGAATTCACTTATCTATTTCTTTTTTTTTTTTTTTACCCCCTTCTTAACCTTGTCTGTTTCCATGGTTACACAACCTTCCTCAACGCCTGACTAACTGGAGGGCAGAACTGGTGGCCTCTCATGGGCACCGGTGCTGTGCCAAGAAACCAGCTCCTGGAATAATGTGATACTGTTGCGCCATCGCCACACACCCAGGCCTGGAGAGCCGAACAGCGGGGCTTGTTCCTACCACGTTGTTTGTGTTGACGTTTTGTATGCATGTGTGCGAGTGTGTACGAGTGTGTGTGTGTGTGGTCCCGCTGCCAGGGGGGAATGCCAAGTTCCCTCTCACCCTGCGAGGAATGCGACAGGGCGAAGCAGACCTGAGTGTGAGAGTGCTGCGAGGAACGAGCTAAGCCCACGCAGTTAAAAGAACCAAAATTGCAATAATGATGCCGTAAGAGCGATTTCTAAATCACATAAGTGGTTTTTCAGCTGTACAGTGAAAAGTCTTTCATCTTTTAAATCCAAACACTTACAATAAGTGCTCATTTATCACTGCATCTGTGGCAGAAGAAAAGATAAAATTAATGAATGCAGCTTTAAAAAGATCAACCTGAGCCACTATAATAGCGTCTACTGTAGCTGGATTCTAGCTCACATTTGAGCAGTATGGTAAGCAGAATGCAAGAAATCTCTAAATAAACCAACATTGCATGCCCACCTGTTGTCCGTTTTCACAACCCACATCCACAGGTGGAGCTCTGAGAACTGCTGGGTTAATAACCATCTCTATTTAGAGCCAGGCTGACCTTTTCAAAGCTCCAGAATGTCTCTCTTTTCTCTTCCTCCTTTTAACTGTGTCCATGGTGATAAGGGGACAATGTGTGCGTGTTGTTGTTTTTTTCCCGGTGTGTAGGTGCATGTGTGCTAATGTGTGTGTCAGTGAAAACCGTCGCAGTGTTATTTCCTCTTTGCTACCAATCACTAACCAAATAATGGTAATTGAATTGCAGTTTGTCCATTTTGTGAGTGTGTGTTTGTTTGCAGAACACTTTGAGGTTTGGCGTCGCTTTGTAAGCTGTTTTCAGTTGTTAAAGAAGTAGATTTCGCACATCTTCTACCACATGACCAAACAAGAAAGTGTCTTAGGAGCCAAAGAAATCAGCTTTTTTTAGTTTTGAGTTGAACAATCGTGCAGCAGCCGACTCATAAATGAGCCAGATAAGTCCTGAGAGACGTTATACGACGGTGGCCGGGGGATCAGCTCTCTCCTTTATCTGTGTTTCCTTCTCGCAGACTGGAATGTTAATGGTGGCTTTGTGATGGGTTCAGTTCTCCTGAGTGACTGACGGGTCGACTGGCAGCTCTCAGAGGCTCTTAATGGGATAGTGCGGTTTGCTGATAGACTTCGCTTTTTTAAAAGAATGAAAGCTTTTCTTTAATTTTCTCTAATTAAGTTTCTTAACTCTGTGCTTGTTCCATTAAGTGGTTTATAGAAAGTTTCTATTCACAGTATTGAAACCAGATTGTGTGCAAGCAAATAATATATTTATAAGAATTCAGCCTGCAAAGCAGCACGTTAAACGATTGACGATAAAGCTCCTTATGCCTTTTGTGCTTTCTAGAACCATGAATAAATAAAAACGGTGATCACTACAATGCCTGGCATTATTTTGCTGTGAAAATATTCTTAGAAGTCTGTTGCCAAGTCCAGTATGCAATATATCCTTCCACAAAAACTGTAATAATGTCAGACTTTAATAAAAAATCCTCCTTGGCAGGTATTTTTTACAATATCAAACACAACAATTTGTTCTACAGCCATGACCAGAGGGCCGACACTAACAGCTGAATAAGCTTTCCTCCCCCCTGTGCTGTATTGAAGGCCTGGAGGCATTTTCAGATGTAAGCAGTCATGTGTCAGGGCATGCTGATATGCAGCACAACCAAATGACCAAGGAAATGCTCCATTATGCAGAAAAGATCGATTAGACGGGTAATGCGCCATGCTAGCAAGTGTCTGCGTATGCATGAAATTAGCGGCTTGGTGGTATTTTGAGCAAAATATCTTAGTTCTGGTCCATTTAATGCAGTAAAATAGAATTACGCACCCTGAAAATGCTTGTACTTGCACATGTAATGCATGTTGTGACGACCCTCCATCTTCACACCAGGTGGGCCCAATCAGGAGCCGAGGGTCGCCACCTGATGGAGCACATTTGTAATCAGTGCGGCATTTAATGGCTTTCCTTTTCCCAGTCGGATGGGCCTTGCTGATGGGAGCGGGGTACCTGGGAGCTCCAGGCCAACGTGTGTGTTTTGCTCATGTAGGCTTTGACAGCTGTGTGGAGTTGACTTGTGGCAATAAAAGCCCTGTTTTGCTCATCATACAGTGGTGGTCTCCGTGTCTTGTTGCAACTAGGGAGCCGAGTTGTAACACTGTTATGTTAAAAGGTTGCAATGCAGTATGATAAATTGCATTAAGTGATGCTTAAACTGTCAATGTCATCTTTCTGTCGCTTAGGTTACCTGTCCAAAGTGTTAAGGAACTACACTGAGCAGGCTTGTGACGGAGACTTCTTGTCCGTTCGCTGTCCTCCTCGCACCACCATCACCGTCCAGTCGGCTTTCTACGGGAGAAGAGGTGCCTCTGATCTCCAACAGTGTCCTCAGACCTACCAGGCCCTCTTCAGTTCTTATAACGCTCGGGAGGATGATCGATATTGTTCCGTGTCCACTGCACTACAGGTAAATTTTAAGCTAACGCACTTCTTTTTCATCAGCAAACCATCATAATTGAATTCCATTTTTAGATAGCTCATGATAACTTGAGGCCTCCCAGAGATCCCAGACCAGGATCTCATTTGGGCATTTGTCTATGTGTCAGTTCACTCTTAACACAAAAACACAGCTTCCACTCTTGTAGGGCTGCAAATCCACCCTGAGAGAAAGCGTCCTGTAAAATGGTCAAATTGACCAAGGGGTTAAAGTTTGGAGGACCACTGATTATGTAATGCTTTGTGGGAATGTTTTCCGGCAAATTACACTCTCTAAAGGGGAGGCAGGCTTGTATGTTCCAGTGACACAAAGCGATTTCATGGGGTCTTTGCCTCAGCATCCTCTCCTAAATTGGGATGTGGCTGGACGAGAAGCTCCGCTTTGCAGCACCAACACAAACACACACAAACACATCCTGTTCAGCATTCATTCGGTTGTTTGGTTTATTCTTGGTCCCCCTGCCTTTTAGCATTGAACGCCCACCATCTCCATAATAGACAGGACAGCCATGAATGCACAGACACAGAGAGTGTATTGTGTGGAGGTGAGAGAAGGACTGACTGCTGAGCCACACACATAAACACAGCCCTGAAGAATCCTGTTGTGCCATCTGTTCATGACCCGGGGGTTTGTTGGCATCATAGTAGGGCTGTCTGCATTTAAAAGGTTAAGCTAAGATGCCAGTTAGCGCAAATTATTATTTTCTTTATTCGTTCATCTAATTAATTTTAAATTCCTTGTTAAACATAAACTATCTGTCATGCAATTATCATTTTGCACTGCTGTGTTTATATATTCCTTTCTAGCTGTAAATATCTGTATATATTGTGGCCCTTTTGTTTTTTTAAACTGCAGTATGAAATCCTGCACCACTGTGGAACCAACACCACCATAGCTGGAAGTAGACAGAATTATGATGCCATAAATCATTATGAAAGAAAAAATTTGGTGTTTTGGTTTACTAAAATAAATAAATTCTTTAAAAGAAAAACATAATTCAATGCGTTCAGCATTTTTAAATGGCCGTCAAGTCTTACCAGTACTGAGAAAAAAGGTGGCTGTACTTATGTCGATATTTTACTACTAGATTTTATATCACTGCTTGCAGTTCAGTCCAGCTCCATTAAAAGACCTTGATGGGTTTTTTTTTTTTTTTTTTTTTTACTGTGTGACTGTTGATCACAGTGGTGTCACTAATGGCTTCCCAGTTGTGCAGAATTTTTCACAATATCTGGTTTAGTGCAAATGGTTTATTTTTTGCTAATTTTTAAAATGAGACCTACAGAATAGAGGGAAACATCTCGCTTTTAGCATTCAGTTGGTTGAGTTGATTCCATCTGTCTTGACAGTTACTGGTGGTAGTAAATTGCGTAATTAAAAAAAAAAAAAGCCATAACATGCCTTTCAAACCCGTCAACTGTTTTTGGGGTTCAGAGGGTTAAAAAAACATACTTGGTGTTTTTTTTTTTTTAAAGACTAAACAGTTTCTTTAAACAGCTGTACACTGTCATTTATAGCACACTACTAAAACAGACCTAACTACTGCAGTTGTTGGGGACTATTTGCAGCTACAGATGGTTCTTCAGTGTCTATTTCCAGTGACCGCATGGTGTCAGCCAGCGCGTTGTTTCAGTTCACCAATTTGTGTGTATAATTTACTGTTGGTTTTGGAAATTTTATTGAGATTTGTTACAGTCAGAACTACTTCTTAAAGTTTGCAGACATCCATAAAAGCACTCGCAGTAAGAACCTGCAGGTGTGTCTGATGTGTTTTAGGGAAAATACATGAAGAATCCATCCTGTTTTACTCATGCACTTTTTCAGCAGCAAATCCTAGGGCTTCGTTCCTTGATGTTGCAACTAATGCAACTCCTTTAATGTTGAAGTCAGGAAAGGCTCAGAACAGAATCCATTCAGTCATTCCTCAAGCAACTAGGATTTCAGTTTGGGAGACTGTGCTGTGATGGAATGTGCTCACCTGGGTTACAGCAGCCTAAAAGATGATGAAACTAGAGAAGCAAAATGAGTCGAGTGGAGCTTTCCAGAGTTTTCTTTCTAGCGTTCTCTTTTTTTCCACTTACCTGCTCCTCTCCTCCATATTCCCATGGCTATAAGCAGCCTGTTTGAAGTGGTTTTAGGTTTGCCTGCTGCTGCTCTCGCCATCGTTGGCTTATTGTCCTCCCTCTAAATTTGTCTTTGGTCTTCTCCCGCTCTGTGTCACTCTTTCCTTCTTTAGAAAATGCTGGACGAGTGCCAGGACAGAAGGAGCTGTCAAGTCCTTGTCAACAGCCGCGTGTTTGGGACAGACCAGTGTCCCGGCAGCAGCAAATACCTCATTGTCTGGTACAAATGCAGACCTAGTAAGTCCCTCATCACCCCGTATCCTGACGGCAACATGCATTTCTGTTCCTCCCTGTGCTTGGACCATTCTTTCTCTTTTCTCACACACTTCCACACTCGGTCAAAAATACACCAGGGTGAGGCCAGTTCATTTGCACCAGGGACAAAGCAAAATAAAACATTAACAATCAAAGGAACTCCCTCCAAGAATACAAAAATTGGCAGTTGGTTTAGTCTAGTTTTTTTTTTTTGACAAACTGCTGTCATTGTATAATGCAGCACAGTATGAAATGGAAACAAAGGTTTTCAAAGTTCTCCTGTTGGACCACTTCATTTTTAAATTAAGTGTCACTCTCTCTGTGAGTCTCTGGAATTCTTTGCCCTCTGTGCTGCTTCATTTAAAAGAAAAAATGCTCTTTGCGGGCCTCTCCCTTTATCCCTCTCCTTCCCTCTCCCCGTGAGCCAGGAAACTAAGAGTATCACTCCAGAGGGGAGCCACAACAGAGCGGTAATCCCACCCAGATTCTGGTGTCCATTCGGGGCTCAGCGCTGTGCTGAGCCGAGCCGCACTGAGCTGTGCGGAGTTTCACACTAGAGTGACCACAAGTGAGCATTAATCCACTGATCCCCCTGCCCTCCCCACTTTTTCCTTTCTCCACCGGACCCCGGGGCCAATCAACAGCTCTTTGTTCACTGTCACTTAACCAATGACTTCTCGTGGGGAAGAGAGAAAGGCCACATGGGGTGTTAGTGAGGTGCATCGGGCAGGTGTCACTGCTTCTGAAAGGAGAGGTGGATGAAGGATAGAGGAAGTCAAGGAGAACAGGCAGTGTGAGAGAGAGAACAGTGAATCCATCACCAGGAGATAGAACAGACCAGACCTGTACATTTTCCCTGCTCTCGGTTTCTTTCTGCATTCCTGTTCCACTCCCCACATGGATGTAGAAATGGCTGCTGTTGTGTTTTTATTTGCAGGCCAGTGGAGCTGCTTCTCGCTGTCACAGGTCACTTGTGGCTGGATGTGCGTCAGGAATGCCTCTGCATGGCTCTACATGTCCACTTGTAACTCTGCCTCTGCCTGTTAACACCCAAAGAAACCTGCAGTCTCTGCTCTGTTTTCTGTACATATAATATGTTGCAGCACAGTGGTGGCCATAAGATCAAGTTAAATTATATTTAAGTCATGTTTTTGTACATCTGATGCCCTTTAAAAGCTGCTTGTCCTGCCTGAATTTCATCCTCAGCTCTGTAAATCATTTTGCTCGACCTCAAATACTGCATCTTCATCAGACAACTCAATATGAGTTTCCATCAACAATTCACAGTAAAATTCTCTCTGCTTCTGAGAACGGCTCCCTTTCTTGTCATTTCAAGAAACGCAGAACAAAATGAAGGAAATGACTACAAATGTCCACTACAGAGGACATATTTAAACACTGAAATAATGTGTTAAAATAATTCAGACAATGTTTTAATGTATTAAGAGACTTGTATAAAACATGCCAACAACATTTTAAGCCAAAATTTGCTCAATAAAAAATATTACGCGCTTACTTTTCCTCTTCACATAAAATGCGCTTGCACTGATAGACGTCATTTTACTTTATGACAAATAGATATGTACCAAAGCCCCACTCCTTCACATCTGGTATCACTGAAAAGCACTAAATGTCTTCTATAGATGGCAGAAGGAGTTAATTCAGTATGTAGTGTTTTGAACTAGTGGTAGTCATGGTCTTCACAAATGTATGTTAAATTTTGTCCATGACTGTATGTGTTCTACTTTGATTTTGTTTAAGATTTAGTTTCCAACTCATCTGCCCTCTGTGTCCCTGTCTACAGATGAGTATAAGAGCAAGGTGGTCTGTGAGGAGGAGAGGATGAGGCTGAGCTGCAAACGGGGGATGCAGATTGCTGTCTACTCTGCCATGTTTGGCCGAACGCAGCAGGGCACCCTGGAGTGTCCTCTTTACCACAGGAGGGCCCCATCAGTAGGTGAGACACCCTCCCACTCCCACTCCCACTCACACATTGCAGGTACCGAGATACAAGCTGCAAGCCTGCTGGTTTCAAAGAAATATCTAATTTAAAGCATTGCTTCATCCTTTAGTGTTCATTTTAGAAGTTGTCCTGCAGCTGGCGATGCTACAGGGACATTTTGGGCTCCATATGCGCTTCTCTTAAATCACACAAGTGTAAATGTTGCTGTCAGATGTATTCATTCTCTATTTTGCTCTCAGTAGCGAAATAAAAGTGTAACAACTCTATTACCCTACTAACAACCCAATCCTTCACGTGCTAAAGGGACACTGTATTCCTGTCAGGTCCCAGGCTGCTATTTTGAAGCGATCTTATTCACTGATCATCAAGGGGTGCTATCGATATTAACATCAATACTGTGTTCTGCTATAATTTCCTTTATTCATGCCATCAGTTTTGCAATCAATCTGAGGTCAGAAGAGGAGTGAGATTTTGTATAAAAAGGTACAAGCTGGAAATGCAAATCAGGTCTTCTTGAGTTGATGTGACGCCCAAATGAGTTTTCTTACCCTGCTAATGTATAAATGCAGAATAATGAATCCTAAAAGTGATCGGCCTTGATTTATCCTTTTCTGCTCAGACATTTATGAGAGTCAAACATACCAAGGCATAATTACATCAAACAGATGCGAAAAAATGAAGCAGTTTTATTGATGAGTTTTGCGCGTCAGGACTCGAACACCTCTGAACCACTGAACGAGCTACAAACGCTGCCGATCTCCCCTTTGTGGATTTTTTTTTTTTTTTGGGACTTGCGTGCCTTAAGATGCTGCTGTGTTTTATTGTTTCCTCTGCAGCTTCTTTTCAGAGGCTGTGGAGCAAACGCTGCCACGCCCCATCCTCGATGTCATCTATTCAAACCGTGCTCCACCTTCAAACCACGATAACTGGTTGCTAATTTAACTTTTTAGAAGCCTGTCACCATTTCGCGTTTATTCCTCTCAGCCTGAAAGCATGCCGAGACACATAAAACCAACCACCACTCAGGCGAAGGTAGACACACAAACATGCACACATTGCCAGGGGAATTGGGGGGGAATGTAGATCAGATGTCCCTGTCATCCAAAGCAGAGTTTGTCCTGTAGAAAAGGGACATATTGAGTTCCTTCTGTGTGTGCATGTGTGTGTGGGGTATCCAGATGTACCCTTGCCCTTGTTTAGGGGAATGTTAATGACTCTAAGCTTGGATCCATGACAAGTATTAGTGGCCACGTTTACATGAGACCTTTAATTCGGAATTAAAGTTAATTCCACTTTAAAATCTCCTTGTAAACACTTAATTCCGAATTAAAAAGTTAATTCTGAATGAACTTAATTCTGAATAAACTACCTGGTTTATTCCAGTGTTAATCCCTGTGTACGTTCTATTCATGTATACAGTTAATTCCGCTTTAGTTCATTCCGGTCATTCTGCGCATGCTTGGCTCCTCACGTAGCGACGTACACGTTCTGCAACAGAAGTAGTACGCCATTGTCAAGTTACTGTTTCAAAACGACGATAAAAAACAAAGTGAAAAGCGTGCTTATTAGTTGTTCCTCTGTGTTGTTGGGGAAAAGAAATGCCGCGGCAAATGGAGTTTGTTTTCTTCCGGTAAACAGGGATATGTCACGTCCACTCCCTGTCCAATCAGAATCCTTTCCAGCGCCCAAGCGTTAAAGCAGAATTAAGGAAGGGGAATAAACCTGCGGTCCATGTAAACCTTAATTTGGAATTAATATTTCCATGTAAATGCGAAGCACAAAATGTTAATTCCGAATGAATAATTCCAAATTAAATTTCATGTAAACGTGGCCAGTGTAGCCACTCTGGGGGTGACTCTGGCCTCTTCACCAAGCTGCTCATTTATTTCAGTCTCGTCTGCGCTGCCTTTGTTTTGTTAATGTATAGAAGGGAAACGGACACCGAGGTTGTAAATAAGTAGTTCAAGCCAGTGTGGCGTGTGTTAGAAAACTCAGAATGAAGACTAAATGTTCTTTTGCTTTGATTCATAATCCATACAATGCTACGGACATGCCCCAGAGTGTGTGTGTATGTATGTGTCCTTTATGACAGAAGGTGTGAGGATGGGGTCGAAAGGCTGACACAGGCATCAGTCACTCTGGTAATCAGAGACAGATATAAAGAATGGCATTGTGTCGAGTCTGTATGCGTCTCTGTATGTGTTACTGTGCTCGATATGAGCACCGAGGGCGGCTTTGAAGCTCCCCATACAGGTGGACGAGGAATGTGCGACAGGTAGGTGTAGCAGGTGAGACAGGGCTGGTCTGATATCTGGTTTCAGACTCGGGATTAAATACAGTAGCTTTCAGCGCTGATGGAAAACATACTCTGCATGTGTACAAAGGTCAGATTAGAGTGGAGGAGAGCTGGTGGTTACTGTGGGATCGCATGTTAACCTCGACTGTGTTTACATCGAGTGCACATGCAGACATACACAAACGCCTCGCTGCTTCTGCTCGCCCCATCATATAGCAGCTATATAATGGATGTGTGTGCACTCTGAAGCCACCCACAGCCGCCTCCCCCCAGGGCGCTCCAGACAGTCTTGTGGTGCTGCGGTGGGATTTCCCCTGTCAGCTTCCATCTTTGATGTGGCTCCCATGTCACCAGGAGCAGGAAGTGAGGGTGTCTTGAGTGACAGCTCAGACAAACACTGTTAATTATTTTTAAATGCTTTCACCATTTTTATTTATTTTATCCTCCTGAGGTGGTGTGCTACCTTGTACGTTTCCACGTCTGAATAATCTCCGGCTTGGAAGTTACTAATATGTTTGAGTTTGTTTTGTGACTGCTTTGGTTTTACGTACCTCTAAATGCGTGTTTGAATGTGCCAGCGAGGTAGGTTGTAGTAATCTCCTCAACCGCGTCTCCCTGGCAAAGCTCATCGCCGCCTCAGGTGTGAGATCAGCCGCTGAGCTCACACAGCTGGCTGCACCTGCTCAGGTGCACCAAACAGAGTGTTGTTGTTGCAAGATATTACAGTGATTTGCTTGTACACTGTTTTCCTCACTTACAATCACTGTACATGTTGTGTTTCATTTAAATGCCAGGTTTGCAGCTCAACATGAGCCACTTGACAATTTTTTTTTTTGGAGTGCCACCTGGAGTCACATGGTCCAAATGTCTTCTAGAGGAGCTTCTGTAGTCAGAAAATGTACCTTGAATAGATTTAACTTGGGAGTTTTCCATTCTTTTTGTTGTCATGCAGAGCAGCTATGTAGTTGCATGCTGAATTTGAAATCCCTGGAAGTATACCAGACAAAAACAAGTGCGTACACAGGCATGTGCTCTCAAAGCTAGGACCCCTTTGATCTTCTCTGCTGCTTGGTTTTGGGTTGGGACTGGTGGAGTTGGACAGCTCTTGGCGGTGATGGAGAATCCTCAAAGTAAAGGGGCCTGCTTCTGCCCTCCTCTCTCATCTGCCCCATTACCATCACACACACCTCTTGACATCTAAATAGCTCCCCTGCTTGGCATGCAGGATCTCAGACTTTTTTTTTTTTTTTGGAAGGCCACTACTCTTTCACTTCTGAGTGTGTGCTTCAAAAAAGAAGTTTCAGACTTTAGACACTGGCTGGCTGGCCTCTCAGATGATCACAGCAGCTCTTTAAAAGCCGAAAATGCACAGCTGCAGTTCAGATTTAGCACATTTAGGGTGTGAGCAGTTTCACTGTAACTCTATCTGTATTTATCACTGACGTTGATACAGACGGAGAAGTTAAATAGCAGAATGTTAGGGCTGCTTTTGACTTCGTAGATTAGATAAAATGTGCAATTCTGTTTGTTTAAACCGGGTGTAAAAGAGATATAGGCCAACTGTAGCAGTAGCTGATCAACAAGCCACTGGAGTCCAAATTTAAAGAAAATGACATTGCTATCATTTATATTCTGCCACCAAAAGGTTCTCACTGCCTATGTTCACCATGACAGCATGTTCATGCAGGGTTCTAGTGAACACCTGTGTGGGTTTGGCTGTTTTTATGCCAGATGGGTCTGATTCAGTGGAATTTTTCTGGAATCTTTGCTATCAGCTTACAAGTATCAGTTTAAAAAAAAACCTCTCTGTGCACGAGTGTGTATGTTTGCCTTGGTAAGAGTGTTTGTGTGTCTTTATTACGACTAATCACATAAAGTACATTGTAATACGTCAGTCAACTGTGACACAGTAAAATGAATTTGTGTAGAAGTGAGTAGAGCATTTACAGGAAATGTGCGTGTGGGCAAGAACCGTCTCAAATTCATTAATGGTATTCAAAGCAAGCGCTCGGCGTGTGCAGGTCCTTTCAGCCTATCCAGGCTTCAGAGGGTCATTCCTTTCTTATACAAAGGCTTTTAATCCCACAACAATGAGCTCAACCTCCCTATTAAATGATACATACAGCAGGTGAGTCAGAGTGAAAGAGGAGATGAGAGCTTGTGACATGTTCGTCCGCCCATTGTCTTGGAATTCCAGGAAAGGTGTGCGTGGGTAGAAGACCTGGAAGACTGTTGTGGAGCGTTGCTGTGAGAAGTTTCTGTTGAAGGTCGTTGTTTGTGTGCCGACTGTGCATGTAAGTGCTTGTGTGTCTGGATCTGTACGTGCTCAAAGGTGTGTTTTGTTAGTAGACGATAAAACACACAAATGCTGTCCTATATATGACAGTGACCCCGTCTGCCAGCATAGACTACACCCATAATACACACTACAGTCCATTAGTCTTAATATAAGGGCTCGGTGACAAGTGAAACTCACTGGTAGCAACAACACACATGAGATTCTATTTGATGTATTATTGGCAAGCTGTTTCTTTTGTGAAATGCTGGAATCATTTTAATCCTCTAAAGCTCAAGCAGTTTCTGTTTCTGTGGGCTCATTTTTCACTCTAATGTAAAGTCCTGCACCTCTGTGGAAACAGCACAACCATGGTAAGCAATACAGAGAACTTACAAATGTTCTGTGTGCAATGGAAGAAGGTAATGATGCCTTTAATCATAAATACAGAAAAAAATTAATGCTGAATTTCTTTGATTATTAATTTTGCAAAAAATTGAAACACCACTACAATGAACAAGAACAACATTGTTCCAAGTGTCCAGCGATATTACCAAGACTGAGAAAAGTATTGGTGGCTCAACATATTGTAGATATTTTACGATTTGCGTTTTTGTTTTGTTTCAATTCTTGTCCTTTGTCTGTTCTGTGTAACCACAGCCTGCAGTTCAAATCAATTTAGCGGAAAAATCGCTGAATTTTTGTCACAAGATTGTTGGTCAAAACACAGCAGTTAAAGGCTTTAGTTAATTTAGTTTACAGAATCACATTAGAGCAAACAGTCCAGTTTTGGAGTTGTTTTTTTAAAATGAGACATCTAGAATAAAGCGATTCTGATTTGATATGACAATTCAATGTCACATTTTTGAGCTTTGACTTGTTTATTTTATAGATAGCTTTATTAATCCTGAGGGAAATTCAAGTTCTCTATTGAAACAGAAAGTCCCTCATTACTTCAAAGAGTGTTTAGAAATTGATAATCCAACTTGTTCTGTTTTTACAGTTTCTGACTGATAAATGGTGTAATTTGAATGTTTTTGTTTTTTTTTTAAAGAAGATGATGTTGGGTTTTAGGGTTCAGAAGGTGAAAACTGCTCTGTGAAAGTGAGAAAAACTAGTGGTTCATTCATGGTGATCACGCAACCCAAAGTCGATACTCATTACATGCTTGTCAACTTGTGACTGATGAGACAAATGGAGCTGAGCAGCTGCTGGTACGGGGCAGCGTATCAACACACAGTTCAAAGCATGCCGGACTAACAACAAACAGCTTGAACTGATGGCTTCTTTACCTTGACTTGCTCTTCACCTGTAATAGCGGAACAGGTCAGTAATTTTAAGAAGAAGCATATGATTTCTCCATGTTTTTTGTGTTTGTCTGTGTGTGACCTCATTGTACACACCATTGTGAGAATAGGTATGTGTGTGTTTTTGCCCCGGAAACTCCTCCCTTCCCGCAGTCGCTGCTTCTCTTGACTGTGGACATTCTCTTCTGAACTATAGGCCTGTACTTGTTGGCGACGGATGAAGGGCTGGTGGAGGTGCAGGCTTGGAAAATGGTGGAGGGTAAAGGTTAGAGGTAACAGGGGTTATTCATGGCTTTCGGGTGTGTGTGTGTATGTGTGAGAGAAAGGACTGTTGTACGCTTGTCTATCTGTGTTATAGCCACTAATGAGAGCCAGAGGAGGTCGGACCCTTGGGAATGCTCCTTTAAACTACATAGAAATGCTGTGTGTGTGGTTGAGCTCGTGGACAAAGATGTGTGTGTGTCTCCATCGTCTCGACTTGAAAAATCTCTATCATTTTCTGCAGCCCCCAGCCCCTCCACCCGCCTCCTGTGTGAGCCCTGTGCTCAACTAATCACCCAAGCAGAGAATGAAAGCTGCAGCTAATGGGGGCCCGTCTGTCACTGGACTAACCCGTCAGGGGAAGAAGTTTTCAGCATCACACAGTGGCTCGAACAAGCCCTCCGGGAAGAGAAAAGAGAAAGGGAGGGAAAATTGAAAGCACAGCAGGCAGAGGAGGAGGTCACTGTACCGCAGAGTGGATGCTAACACAGCTACATGGACAGATTAATACACACTGAAACCTACACAGATGTCAGTTTGGTGAAAGGCAGAACGATCTGACTTTTTATTGTTCTGTCATGACATAATTGACATGACACTTAAATTTATATTCAAAATATAGTCTCATTTGAAAAAGACTATTATGCCTCAGAGCTATAACAGTTTGTCAATTGATTAGGCAGTCAGCAATTGTGAGTGAGTTTGTAATGATAGACACTTGATGGTTTTGTTTTTCATATGTGATAGTAAACTTATTATCTTATTATTATGTTTGCGATCAACTGTTGGGTCGGTCAAACTATAAGGAATAATAATAAAAGTAGCTCTAACTAGAAGTTTTACCAAACTTGGACCGCCCGGCGACAAAGATGACCCCTATGACCTTCAAAATGAGGTCACAGTCACCAAATGCGAACTTGACCTGTGTCTTATTATGGTAGACCTGTGTACCAAATATGGTGAGGCTACATCAATATTTTATGGAGTTATCGCGCGGAAACCAAAGTGTTACAGACAAACACGCAAGCAAGCAAGACCATGCAGGTGAAAACAATACCTTCCGGCAAACGCAGTTTTGCCGGGCGGTAAAAATATACACGAAACAATGCAAGTATATAATAACGGGCTGCACAGTGGCTTGGTGGTTAGCACCGTGGCGTCGCAGCTAAACGATCCTTGATTTGCATCCGTGACCCTAATGAGGACAAAGCGGTGTATAGAAACTGGATGGATGCATCGATAATAACACCTGTTTTCCATTTACTTGTGACTGAGGCGGTATGGCTCAGTGGGTAGAGTGGCCGTCTTGCAACCAAAGGCTAGCCGGTTCGAACCTTGGCCTGTCGTGCTCATGTCAAGGTGTCCCTGAGCAAGACACCGAACCCCTAATTGCTCCTGGTGGGTCGTGGTTAGCACCTTGCATGGCAGCTTCCGCCATCAGTGTGTGTGTGAATGGGTGAATGTGCCGTATCTTGTAAAGCGCTTTGGGTACCTTGCAGGTATAGTAAAGCGCTATATAAATACAGACCATTTACAGACAAAATTATGATATAATTGGTCAAGAAAGTAATAATTAGTCATTGCAACAATAATTGTTGTCTGTATTTTTCCAATATAAGATGTTCATCAGGTTGTATAGTAGATCTGAGGAGAGCAAAGGATAATCAGCTGATGGGGATAATAAACTCTTGCCTTCAGTTCTTCCTTGGTTTAGACTGTACAGTGCTGTTCTTTTCTTCAGGATGCATTTCAGCATGTGATGCCAGACAAAGTTCAAGTTCTCTGCAGTCACTGTGTACATTCACTTCATGCCATTTTGTTTGTTTCTTTCTAATGCAAGCTTGAAAAAGCATCAGTTCTATCGGGATAAATGCATGTTTGTAGTGGTTGATATCATCTTCTTATGTGGTTGAAACGAAACATGCACATATGGGAATTTGTCATACTTTTGCGTAACAAAAGTTTATTGATATTCATTATACTTAATAAACTTAATATGCAACTCTTTTGATACTTAAAGCATTTTTAAATGCCAAAATAATGCTGAATTGACTCCTGATATCAAAATGTAAAACTTCAAAAGTGTTTGGATTTAAATTGTGGATGACATGTTCTGCAGTGACAGTGGGAACTTCTTAACCTTTACGGTGTGTTACTTGTTATCCAGTTACACTCACTGGTTCCCTGCAGGCTTCCATTTCTCTACATCCTGGTTGGGAATTCCAGTTTGCCGGCTCCAGCTGAGGGTCGGAGGGGCGTGTGTCCGGGTACCAATTTGAACCGTGTCTAAATGAACAGACACAAATTCAGCTTCACATCATTGAGAAGCCTTGAATCATATTAGATTTATCTGATTTTCTTACAAATAACAGAATAACGTGCTGTCTCTCCATTATAAGGCAGATTTGCACATTTTGATGCCCTTGAAAGAATCCTCAGTAACACTACTGTGTAGTTATGTGCAATATTTATTATCTTGTACTTGCACTTTCGTGACTTTTTGCACTCCTCTGTTTTTTGTTCCTAAGAGCCCTGTAACAGTAAATTTCTCCTTTGTGAGATCAATAAAGTCTATCTTATCTTATCTTATGACCACCGGATTGCCCTCTTCCACTTCCTGACTGGAACATTTGACCCTTGACCTGTGCCAAAATTTGTTGTGGCGTGTTGACATGTGAGCCAAGTCTTAACCAGCTTGCCCTCTTTACCTTTTTTTCTCATCTCTGTCTTGCTGGGGCCCACCGGGGCAGACAGTGTGACAGCACAGTGTCCACTTTCAAAGGCTCATTTCCTCGTGTTGTTTCTCGGGGTTAGATGGACCGTGGGGGTCTGGGAGGCATCCATGTGGAACCCAGGGTCCATCCACTTTCCCACAAGACGCAGCAGGAGGTTCTTCTGACTTTATTAGTGCTGCTCACACCTCCGTCTTTAGTGCCAGTGAGGGTCATGAGGAGGACCGTGGAGTATGGATTCCACTGGAGCTGCACCACTGAAAGATTTTTTAATTTAAAAGTATTTTTCAGTTTTGTTATTCAGAATTTATGACATTTCAAAGTCTATCCACCCTTTGCATATTCTTCTATTTTCTTGAGGATTTGCTTTGCATAGATTAGCAATTTATCTATTTGAGGGTTAGTCTTGTTATGAATATGAAACAGAAGAGCCTCATCTGTATGTCCATGCTTTGCAGACGATGACAGAGGTGCTTAGTGATAATGGATGAGAGGCCCATCCATCAATCTGGTCTCCACACACACACACCATTCATCAAAGCCGTTTCAAACTTAGTGTGTGTTGCTGGGACCGGGGAAGTGTAGCATTGACTAAATAAATGTAGGAAACAGAAACCTTTGTTTTTATTTACATGGTGGAAGAAACGGGCCTAAAGGTAAAGTGAAACTAAGTGCTGAAAGAAAGGCAACTACACTTGTTCCACACAGACACGGTAAATTGGTGCATTTTTGGGTTGAAACATAAAGACGATTGCGTTGATTTCAGTGCTAGTGGCAGCTTCTTTTCTCACTGCAAGTTTTTTTTTTGTTTTTTTTTACCAAAGACTCAACTCAGTCAGAATCAATGCTGACTCTCATGTTAGTTATTGTATTATTGTAATATTTAGAAGCTGCGTCACCTGAAAATAACTAAAATTCAGCTCATTATTAGCCTAGCCGCGCTAGACAACCCACGGCAATGAATTTAATTCTCTACCAGGGAGGGTCTAGTTACCCTCCATAGGCTCGAGGCTGGATTCTCCTAAAACTGGCCGGACCAATCACCATGAAGTGCAGAGTCAGAAGGCGGGCGTAACTAAGTGACGACAGAGGCGTGACGATTCTGACAGAAACAACCAGCGCACAATAAACGGTTATCTTTCCACTCGGCTTTGGCCACAGCCCTTAAAGATTTGAAGCTAAAATTCAACTTGAAAGATAAACAAAGGACGGCACTTAAGTGTTTCATTGAGAAGAAAGACGTATTTGGACTTATGCCGACGGGATATGGCAAATCCTTAATATACCAGTTGGCTCCGCGGCTCCGCTGGTTGGGAAGCTAATGGGACTTAGCCACAATCCGCCGGTGCTCTCGGAACCACGTCAGCCTATTTGTTGCATTGATTGGTTGTATACCTACCCAATTGCTGCAGAGGGATTTGATAGACAACCTTTTAGCCCGCCTCCCTCCCTGTCGAGCTTCCCTAGACCCTTGTGCCGTCAGAAACATGGGTGTAGCATGGCTAGGCTAGCTCATTATAGGAATCCTCAAAAACCTGAAAACCCTGAAATAGGACATGAAGACTTTAGATTTAATTCACACAAACGTGCAGAAATATGATAGATTATTTACATTTGCACACACATACACACACACACACACACACACACACACACACACACGTTGGATCAGGTATCCTTAAGACAAGGACAATGAGGAATCAGGAAGGTTTCTCAATGTGGGTCTGATATGGACAGAGGCTCTACCATGGGAGAGCTAAAATGGGAAGGAGTGTGAATGTGTGTGTGTGTGTGTCCATCATTGTTGTAGCTTCAGAGTCACCTTGTCCTTTTGTGTCTGAAGTGTGTCTTGTCCATCAAACACTCTACAGCAGATTAAAAAGATGAGCACTGTGTAGACATTTTAGGTTTTTTTTGCAGTACGTTGTATCAGAATTAGAGATTTCCCATCAGGAAAAGAGAGAGCAGGAAAACATAACTTGTAGCAGCTCATTACTCGGACTTGTTGAGAAATAAACTGTAATGAAGCAATTGTTTGAAACAATGTTTGTGGTAGAATCCAAAGTTTGTGTGTTTACTTAATGATCTGCTCTCATATGAACGTGTAGAAAAATGGTAATTATTTATTAAAAGCTCCTGCTATTTCTTCTATAGATAGCTGCTGAAAAGACGAGAGAAAAAGAAATATAGATAAATCGAGGCAATATTTGGTGACAATAAATGTAGTTAGCTGTTCACTTTTTAAAGAAAGGGAATAGTAGCAGTGCTATAGTTAGTTGGAGTTGAATAGAAACTGCCACTTTACAAATTTGCTTCCTTCAAATAACATTTTTTTCCTTCCTTATCCTTTATTTAGCCTGAAGGTCCCTTTGAGATACCAGATCTCTTCTTCTTCCAGGGACTTCCGGTTATGAAAGCAGCACAAGCAGACTCGCATATAAACATTTTTACATTTGAACATGTGCAACAGATAAAAACAACAACAAAGGGGAAATGGTGAATGAAGAGACACAACAAGTGAACCCACCTCCAGTCAGAGATTATGTAAAACAGCAGCATGTTTCCTTCAGGGCAGTTTCTAAAAGACATTTGAAGATGTTTAAAGAAGGGTGTGTTTTAAAGTAATGATGTTTTGCTCCTATTTCAATGCCCAGACTGCACAGAAACTGAAAGCAGTTTTAGCAAATCATGAGTGCATCTTTAGAAACGCATCAGTAGTCTATTCAGAGCTATAAATCGAAATAGAAATAGTACAATTTACTGATTGTTCTTTCAGTCCACTTCAGCCAGACATTTGTTGGTAACGTTTTCTCACAACTTTTATTTCACAAGTTTAGCTACAAAAAAATCATTGTTGCATGTGCAGCTGGAATTTTAGCAGAAAAACTCAAGAACAGACTTCTGATACATTAGCATTAATTCAAAGATTTCCTACGAGCTCAGAAGTATCTGCATTTTAAGGCTACATAGCTAACAGTTAAACAGTAAAAAAATGTATTGACCAATATGCCATTTAATTTCTTGAGTGAATGATTAATAACTTGGTCCTAAAGATATCAGAAAATGGTTTGTTTAAATACTTATAAAATTGTGAATGACAGAGAAGCTTATAGTCATTTTTCATGTTTTCCTGGTAAACATTTTACTATTATAGAAAACTAAGAAAAACAAAGAAACTGTCTATATTTGGTCATTTGGCTTCAAACTATCCAACTTATTTAACTTTTTTTTTCTTGAGTTAACCTGATTATACTCCTTACATTTTTTTTTTACGAGTCCCAAATTGCAAAATCTTCATAAGAAATGAATCACAGTTTTGTTGCAATTCTTGTTATTCCAGTGGACCAGGTGTTCCCAGAAATGACAAAAAGATGAGACTCTTGTGTTCCAACATTCTCCTTGTTAAATCACAAATATGTTCCTTCTTTCTGTCAGAGTGCCAGTCGTCCATCGCCCTGCAGGTTCTGACGTCCCGCTGTCAGGGAAAGAAAAGCTGTCTGGTCCGAGCCTCCACCAGAGACTTTGGGGATCCGTGTTACGCCGGCACCAGGAAGTACCTCAGTGTCATCTACACCTGTGGTGAGTCCAACACGCCTTTTGCTTTTCTGCCACCAGGGGGGGATGTTCGCCAACTGATCAGTCTGGGATGTTGTGCATTTGTGTCTCAGCCCTAAAACGTATTAGCATCCTTATAATCAAAAGTGTTGGTGGTGATGATGATGATGACGACGATGATGCTGCTGCTGTTGGATCCCCTCTGTGTAAAGAGCTTCAAATATGGCTAATTTGACAACTTTTCACACTGTTGTTGTTTCTGAAGAAATGCAGTGTTTTTTTGTTTAATTAAAGAGAAGGTTGATATTTAAGAGAATAAAAGCCTCTACCTCCAAATTTTAGTTGAGAAAAACACATTTCTATCCTTTGTTTTGATTTTATGTCTGTGCGGATGAGCAGGAGGGATGGGCTTCCTCTTTTTATCTCTGCACCACCCCTGGGCTAATCCTGACCTGTCAAGGTTGTAATTCATTAACTACACACTTGAAGACATGTTCAAACATACACATACATATCATCCAGAACAGGAACTGATCAATCAACACTGTGGCCCTGGAGCCTCTGAATCCCACCAAAATCACCGACCAACAGACCCCAAACCAGACTGGGCCTGCTGCTTGACTTGGCATTTCAGTGATATGTTTGAGCTCTGATTTTCAGGAATGTGTTTTATGAGATTTAGTCGGTTCCTTCCAGGCCTGAAATCACTCTTTTGCCCCCCTAAATTCATCTGTGTGTGGATTCTATTTTCCGCTGTCTGTCTGTAGCTCTTTTATTCTCGATTAAGCTGCATCCTGATGCTCAAATCAGAGTTCATGCCTTGTTTATGTCCACTTTTTAAGATTCTCCAAATGCTTCCTGAGGCATTCGTCTCCAAATACTCTTCGATTGTCAAACCAAGAATCCTTTATCTGAGCAACAGGCGGCCTTTGCAGTCCAGAACACAGAGACCGTTCAGCTGTGTTTATGGAGTCTGCGTCTGACCTGCCTTATCTCCCGCTGATAACTCAACCTACTATGTGAGCGGCTCTGAGTCGGGTTGGCAAATTCTGCGAGTGTTCGTTGAACCCCGAGAGACGGAGGAGAGAGGATGTGGGATGGTAACACGGAGAGGAGGGGGATGAATTCAGGGCTGCGGTGGGAGTTGAGAGGGGTTGAACGTGAGTAAATCAGTGGAGCTGCTGTAGACATGAAGTCACTGGTTGCTCCAGGCTCCGGCAAAGTGGTAATTTTGGGGGATCCTCTTTCATTGGTGGTTGAGTGTGTAGTAGAATTGACCCCATTTATGTCGGAGTAGGAGATGGAGGATGTCTGTCTGCTCATGATTGGTGGTATTTATGTGCATGTATGTGTGTGGTGGTCTGTACAGTGTTTTCCTACAGCTTCTTACTGACTGCACAGGATTTCAAAAAGTGTCATCTTTGTGTACGAATTTATATCTGAGTGTTTTAGATCAAGAATTTTCATGAATTTCACTTTTCTTTGCTTTTAAACCTACAAAGTGAAGCATGTAGATGTGTATATTTGTGTCACCCTGCCCTATGGAGCCCCACTGTAAACATTTACTGCCCTGTAATGACCTGTGTGCTATTTTAGAGACTTTTGCAGCCTGCCTGAAATAAAATAATTGAGGAAACCGTGTTTTATGAGTGTATACGTTTTGCAGGAATATGCGTATAAGTCGGTGTTGGGGTCGTGAGTTGCAGGTTGGTCGTCGGTTTCAGCTTGCCTGTGATTTATAAAGTCATCAGCCCTCTGAAGCTCTGGCTTCTTTCCTCACACAGCCCGAAGGGGTGGACTCGGTCCTTAGGAATAACAGAGCAGCTAATGGCCTGGAACCTGTCATCAGTCTCCCAGAAGATCACACTCAGTCTTCACAGCCGCACACTGTCAGGCTTCATTTGCATCCCCCAAAGGAGGAAATCCCCCCTGGATTATTTGTCAAAAAATTGCTTCTGCAGAGTGAGCGCAGCATTTAATATTTTCCATTTGAATGTTTTGACAAGATAAACTGTAAAATGCATTTGTAGTTATGGATTCATTGGGATGTATTTACCTTCACTGCAGCTGCTGTAGATGGACGAATGACTCTGCTTGGGGCACTTTCTTCAGAAAGCGAGGTTCCGATATGACCCCTTTGAAGTTTTCTTTCTTGTTGGTTATGTAGTTAAAGGTTGACCTGTGCCTTCTTGAAGATGCTGAAATGCAAAGCCCTGACTCTTTGCAACATGTTTCTATCTGTACACTCAACAGAAAAGCTGACTTTGGTTCATTTTGCATGAAGAAGCATCCAGTAATGTTTTATTCATGATGTGCGGGTGTATTTTGGGTCATGTGTTGGTATTTTTGTTGTAGGAAGACTTGTATTTATACATCAGCTAGTCGTCTTGAGGCCTATTCTGCAGCTTCACAACATCATTCATCATATTTGCCAACATTCATAAAATGAAGCAGCCTGAAGGCCTCCTGCTGTCTTTGCATTATAAAACACAGTGATAACTTTATATTCAATTTAACACAATATGATTTATCTATGCTAATCAGATCATATCCAGAGGAATCCTTTTCTCCTTCCTGTGTCAGTCCCCGATCCGGGGATCGCTTCCCAGAACACAGTCCCTTTCCTCCCCTGAGGGGCATTAAAGCTTCAGACTTTATATCAAGACGAGGAGGCCTCTCTCCTAAACGTCCCTCCAAGGTTTTCCCTCAGCAGTGCTCACTGTGGTGTAATGGATCACTCTGAACAAGCCTCCTTTGAACCACGCAGCACAGACTTCAGGGGGATAAAGGGTTATGGAAGGCCTAATGAACAGGTCTAATTGCTGAGCAGGAAATTGATTAATTGTGGCATTTAGCTGGTTAACATGAGATCTGGGGGTCGGAGCAGGGAGGTGAAACACACTGCTGAGACATTTGCAATCTTGAGGTTGAAACCTCGGAATGGAAATAGGATCCCTGAAAACCCCTAATGAAAGTATAATGAGTCCATTAATATCCTATATGTGTTTTCAGATTTAGAACTAGTACTTTTGGACCAGACATAGAGAAGTTTTGCCACATAACTGCTGAACGGAGTTTCCAGTTAGCAGACTGGCGAAAAATTGACTATAAATCAAATTCAAAGATTGTCTTGACTAAACAATCTGACCTCATGGTTTAGTGGTCGCTGCGGACGCTTCAATCATATCACATAATCTTCGTCTGCAGATCTACAAAATTTGCCCAGATGTTGTGGAAATGTGGATGTTTAATTTCTGATTATTCCGTGTGCATCTGAAGGACTTTCCATTCATGTCGAGTTAATCTTTGCGAAATCTTATAGGAAAAACAGATGTGTGATTTTGATTTTGCATGGGTTTTTGCACAACTTGCCAAATTCTGACTGCCATGCCTAGTGTGTTTGGAAACTTTGGGGTTTTAACTAGGATTTAGGACACATTTTCACTGTTTTTGCCTTTTCAGGATACAATATGTTTGTAACACTGGGTTCAAAATCGAATTGAAGTTGCTTCTAATAATGTGTTGTACTGTACATTTCTGGTCTTCTTGGTGTATTTCCACTTTCATGGCTAGACAGACAAATGTAGACAGCAACAAATCACCTATTAAAGCATATTTGGACATTATGTATAGCACTGTCCAGTTTTAGGCACTTTAGATGCTTAGATTCATATCCACCATGCTCTACTGTAGCAACAGAAGCAGTTTAAATCCACAAAACACTACACATTGCTATTGACTTCCATTTATTTGAA
Organism: Acanthochromis polyacanthus; assembly: GCF_021347895.1. NCBI lineage: Eukaryota > Metazoa > Chordata > Actinopteri > Pomacentridae > Acanthochromis > Acanthochromis polyacanthus. The sequence continues at coordinate 8,361,441 of NC_067128.1, forward strand.
TGTTAATCAAGCAATGAGTACAAATATTTGTGGCACCATGTTTGAAAGCATTTTTTCTTGACTTTTCTTGTTTGAAAATGTAGTAAGAATTATTTCTGTCATGCTGGCACCTCAAATTGTCAGCAAAGAATATTAAAAATTAACATTCACACACTACAGGGATTGTTGAAAGCAACAAAGAAGCTTAACAGAAAGCCAAGTTTGTCTAAGAGAAGGTCATAAAATTAGCTTCCCCCTTCATGTATTTGCAGCTTGTTGTATAATTTTGACTTTATCTTCTGTCTGTAACGCATGAAATTGAGTGTGATGTGCGGATGGGGACTGACGGACGTGTGGTCACTGGAGTGTACTGCTGGTGTTTTTAATGGACACAGTATGAGTAGTGGAGGCCGTGGCTGGCTACACTCAGCTCAGTGGGGGCTGATTTAGATGCAACAGGGGAAACGTAGGGGAAGATAAAGTTGTAATTCAGAAATTTGAGGGTTTGAATCGTCCCAATCGGTTATGCAGACACACAGACTTGATCCTTGAGGTACACATGTGACCGCTGCGAGCTGCTCGGTCCTACACACACATTCATGTCATGTCAGCAGAGGAGACTGTGGGGAAGATGTTTATCTTGGCTGCTTGTGTGGAGCTGCAGTCCAGCCAGGCAGCCAGTAGCTGCTGCTGGGCCTCATCAAAACCCTTATAGCTGATTCTATAGAGTCAGGAGCAGCAGTTAGCAGAAGGTGTATAGATTCTAACATTAGCTGAAGTCAGTGTCAAAGATGTTTAGAAGAAAGAAAAATAAAGGTTTAATGCAGGGGTGTGAAACATATGGCCTGCGGGCCAAAACTGGGCCACCAGATGGTCCATTTCGGCCCGCGGGATGACTTTGCAAAGGATAGAAGTTACAGAGAAGATATTAGTTTTTAATCATTTCTAGATCTTGACAAGTTGTTTTGATCATGAAGTGAAATAGTAGACTGTTCAGTTCCAGATATCTGTAACCGAATGTTTTATGCCTTTGTAGACAGACAGTTGCAGTGCATGTGTAAATGATAATTTGAGGCATAATGCTGTTGAAATTGAACTTATTTTTCTTAAGAAATTTCAGGGTGGTCATAATGTTTTGTAAAAAGACAATTCATTAAACGTGAACATTTTCAGAACGTACGTATTTGAACTAAAACAAAGGGAAAAAGTTGAAGTTATAGGTTATTATGCTGTGATTTTTCTGGAGATCAAATTGGGCTGTATGTGGCCCCTGGACTAAAATGTGTTTGACATCCCTGGTTTAATGACTTTGTGTCCTTTACTCACTAAATATGATGCATGTGAATGTGCTGATCAATGAGTTTTTATTATTTAATAACTGCAATTATCCTCTGGTTTATAGACATCTACTTTTCTGTTTCTCATTTATTCACTTCAAAATGCAATCTTGTGTTTCTACCGACATCATTTTTCACGCTTTGGTGTACGTCTGAGTCTGTCTGTGTAGATTCTCAGTCATCCACGTCATGGTAATCCTAAGAGCTTCAGTAAAAACCAACCGGCGTTCTCGTTAAGGTTTCTGGAGATGCTTCACCTCTCATCCAGGAGGTTTCTATAGTTCTGAAGTGAACTGCAGGCAGTATTTACACAAAACAAACAGACTTGATGAATGAATAAACATGGTTCAAAAACAGCATACAGAGGAGCAAGTTGTTGGAAGATGCATTCAGCACGGTGAAATGTGTTTGTAAAATTCATGTGCAGAGCAGTGTAGAAAACAGCTGGTTGTAAAAATGTAATTATTTCAGTATCTATAGTACACGGAGACTTGATTTTTTTTTTCCAGGATTGGTGATATTTGTGGGGGAAAATGTTAAACATGATGAGTTTTTTCTTTTCTATTCTTTTTTTATGATTTGTAGCATTCTAACTGCGTCATACTGCAAACATCTGGAACTGAGGAAGAGCTAAGGAGTCCTCTTTGATAAGAAACGTGAAACATCTTCGCAAACCTAAAAGAGAAGTCCATTTGATTGTACCACAGTTCCTAGAATATGCCTGTGTTCATTTGCGTGAGAGTGACTGATAATCAGTAAAGCATGATGCCATGAAGCATTACTCCTTCCATTTCTATTCAGAAAACTTTTATTGGAGCCCAAAATTACCTTTCTGCCTCAAAAACTCTACTAGTTACGAACAAATTTCTTCCTTTTTTTTCCCCACATGAAAGAAATCAGTCAGCAGTTAAAATATCTGAACTAATTTCTGTATTTCTTAGAAGCATTTTATGGCCTTGATTGGATTATGTTCAGTGCTGCTTGACTTTATTATGCATGACTGAGTGCCAGTTGCTGATTTCATTCTCAGTTTGTGTTCAGGAAGTGTGCATTCGTTTGACGTGACACGTGACGGGCTGCAGAACGTGTTAATGTTCTACCTTAACAGCTAAACGAAACAAAGAACTCCTTGACTTTGTCTTCACCTGGGTGGGTGTGGTTTAACTGCAACCAGCCAAGTAGAATTGTACCAAGTGGAGCTCTGTCAATCCGAGGACAAACCGACCTGACTTAACCCCCAAATACTCCAGTGGTAACGTCAGTGCATTAAAGCGCTCTTGCAGTATGTGACCAACCCCACCCACTATTGGGGATTTTATTAAGTCAAAGCAAACCAAGAATCTGGAAGAGATGCTTTTAAAAACAACAGTCTTTGACCCGACTCTGATCTGTGGAGTGTCTGAGTTTAGTGAAGAGGCCCTTCTGACTACTCCCCAGCCTCGTAACACAAACCTGACTCTGCAGAAACCTTGTGATAACAGCTGGCACCCTCAGGAACTCTGCTGCGAGAAAACACAAAGCACGTGACCTGGGCTGACCTGCGTGGGTTTGTTGCCTTAATGGTGCTTGTTGTGGGTTCAGCCGATGCCCATAAAAGGCCTTGAATTTAACCGCTTTTTAACATAATCTTCGCTGTCCTTTTAACACTCGTCTCCACTGATGTGCTCGCTAAGTCATCTCTGGAGGAGGTTGAGTGGGAAGTTGCTGACACTAGGAGTTGTGGGTTTCATGTTTTGCCAATAGTTTCAGTCAGCTGATGTCTGGCCCTGCACCGTGTCTCATCGACTTCCACCATCTGGGATCTGCACACAAGCAACATGTAGTGCCATAAACACACACATGCACGGATAAAAACAGGTTAAATCGCATCCTAATTTGGTAGTTTTCCCCTCCTTCGAACACATCTGTATGTGGTGTGATCATACGTTGCAAATCTGGTTAAATATGAAGTCAGTGTGATCACCGGCCCACAGGGAAAGTCTCTTAAGAACTTTAATCAGATTAAAATGAATCGTGGACAAAGTGAATATGAAACAAAGGTGTCATAGCTTCTCTGATGCTTTTAACCTGCTTCTCAGTATGTAATCTAACTTTTTCACAATGCACCATTACTGTTTTCTGTCTCTTTTCTACAGTGCTTCCTCAGCTGTTCTCCTTTTACACATTTCTGCCTCCCTTATAGCCTGCAAACTTCCATCTTTGTTCAAATGTCTCCATTTTATTTTCTTCCTGTCTGCATTCTGTCAATAGAGGCTTTAGTTAGAGCTGGAGTTTGACAAGTTTGTGTCCCCGACTCTGTGAAGAAATATGAATTTTGACTGTGGGAATGAGTGGTTTATGCAGACGCTCTATTCAGTGTGCAGTTGAGCAATCGACTTGAGCTGCCACGAGCCGTTCTGCCCAGAAAATGACATTTCTGTTACTGAAGTTGCAAAATGTGTTCAAAGGAAAAGTCAATTGCTACTTAAACTTTGGAGGCTTCACTTTCTCTAATCCGAGATAAATAGAAGAAAACCAGGGTGAGAAAACAAACTACGTTATTTTAATTAAAAGCAAGACCAGTAAAGTAAAACATAAATAAGCAGGAGCCATTACAGTTTCTGATGTGGTGCTTATGATGTGTTTAGAAATTAAGAATGTAGCCAGTCTCTCAGGCGAAACACAAGTTAAACTAAACAGCTCATCATCTGTGCACCACAGTTATAGCAAAGAGGTTTGTTTAACTCCTGTGTTTTCAATAACTTTGCCTGTTAGTGTAAAAAAAAAAGCATGTTTTATGATGCAAAGCCTTGTATCTGATCCCAATTACGATTGCCATGACTCTCTGAACCCCAAAACCCACCAGTAAATCGCCAACATTACACCATTTATCAGAGGCACAAATTGTAAAAAAAACGGAAAATGCTAGTCGAGACTGTCAGGTTTCCAACAGCCCTTGAATTATCCATTTGCATTGTGATGTTCTATCAGGAAACTTAACAAAATCTTAACTTTCAATTGTGAATTCTTGAAGCAATTATTGAATCACGTGACAGAAATTAGGAGATTTCTCGGTTGCGCTGCAGGCAGTGTCTACGCAGTGCAGAGAGGAGCCTGCAAGAGAGACGGAGAGGAAAATGAAACATCGTTGATCAATAAAATGAAAGCAGCATGACTCAAAAACAGTATACAAGAGAGCGAGCTGTCAGCAAAATGTTGGAAGATACACTCAGCACGGTAACATATCTTTCTAGAGTCGATATGTGGAGTAGTGTGGTTTGTAGAGGTTGTAAAAATATAATTAGTGAAGTATCTATGGTATGTGGAGCCCCTCTTTTATTCCAGTACTGGCAATACATTTGGGAAAAATGTTACACATGATGATTAGAGGTTTTACAGTTTTGGAAAATAAGAGAAGAAAACATTGAAACAACACTTGGAGTTCAGAGGGTTAATCAACTAGTTGTTTGTTCAGTCAGCCTGCTGTGTTTTGGAATAAATAATAATCTTTACATTGTATCTTCCAGCCCTCTAAAGGCAGCAGAAATGAGCCCACAGTGAATAAAAATGTGACCGGAGCCAGAAAAATGCCCAGAAACTGCTTCAACGTTCAGTATTTTCTCTTTCCCCTAAACTAGGTTCTGCAGAGTTTGGCTTGTATTGAGGTACCAGAAATCCCATTATATTAAAACTGAAAGAGGGGAAAAAAGCAGCAAAGCAAAAACTGAACTGTGAGCCAGCCTGATGTGTTGATTCCACTATAACAGTCTGCTTAGTAAACATAGTGGGAAGGAGCAGCAAAGACACAGACTGATAGCACTGGTGGCGTGATAAGCGTGATAGGATGAGGTCCAAGTGCTCACTGTGTATGACTGATTCAATTATGACCTTTGAGGCTTTCAGCACACTCATCAACTGTGGATCATCTTCTAACCAAAACACAATTTAAGCTCATGCAGTGACAATACTGAACGGTCAGTGGTAGGTTCCAGAGGTCTGATCAATCAGGTTCACAGGAAATAATGTACTTTTAACTCCACTGCATGGATTTGACAAATACAGCTACTATTTTCTCAAACAGGAATTTGCATTTGAAACATACAGTAGCATGAGCTCACAGATTATGATGCATTTATATATATATATAGTAAAGATAAAAGGAGCTCTAACAAGACCAACGATGATTTACAATTTACAAATATGACTCACGTTTTGGGGTTTTAATGAATTATTGTTCTATATACACACACTAACCACTTGATTTTCTTTCTAAAACCTACAGTCTGTCCTGTTTTGCAGAAATGCTCTTTCTTTGTTTTTTTAGATTCCTGTCCTGCTTTTCTACCCCTGTTTGTCTTCGCTGCAGACTGACTCATGACTTTGTAGACAATCAGTTTCTGTCTTTCCTCTTATTTTTAACTCAATACTAACTACTCTGTCTTATACCTGACCTCTCTGTGGTACTTTTACTGAGGCGTCAGGTCACAGTAACAGTAGTGTCTGCTGGAACTGGTGACTAGGGGCCTCTCTGAAGGCCATTTTGGGGTCCGTCGCTGCTGCTGGTCAAAGCCACCTACGTCCCTGTAGCTGTTCCAGCCCCCAACATAGGAAGCTGTTTCCAGAGTGGGGGAATGTTCTGCATTTAGCTTTGGGCTGTTTGTCTTCTTTAGAAATGTGGGATAATGGGAGCATGCAGTCAAGTTAACATTCATACAGTCACATGTTTGCATGGGCATAAAAACAAATATATCACACAGTACGTACACAAGCTGAATGCACAAACAGTGCACACACTAACACACAAACATCTCCCCCCCGACCTGTGGTTTGTGCTTGGCCTGTTTTCCCAAATGTGCAACTGCTTCTTTGTTGGGCTGGAAACTGCAAAATAAGCAAAGCTCTGGACGAGAACTCGCTCCCAACTTTGTCAGCTTCACAAACTTGTAAACTGTGTATACTTGTTGTACTTTGTGTCACTGCGTGCTCACGGCAAAAACTCTACTCTGTGCTCCTTCTGTGCGATCCCTCGTTCTTGTTTTCATTTGTATGTAGAGCGTGTTGGATCGGTTTGGAAGGGGGGGCAGACTAATGCTTTCCAGTCTGTGGCTGGTTTCAGTTTTCCTCCTGCGGTGGACGAGGACGGAGGAGAGGGAGATTATGAGAGCAGAAGTTGTGGGCCAGTCTGGGGGTGGGAGTCATGCAGAGAAATTCCCAGGACATCTTAAGCTGGGATTGTAGCTCTGAGAAGATACATGAAAATGTCTCTGTGGGCCTGGAGTCTGAAGTGTAACCAAGGTTTGCTAACGTGTCCATCTAAAACCTGTAGAGGTTCCCTCCTCTCTAAACAGTTACTTGTAAGTCATGAAAGCATAATGGAGAACACATTTTTTCTTTTATTTGTAGAGAATGCTGACTTATGCTTATGCATATTTGCATTCACGGAAATAGTATTTTGCAAATGGAATTGTTGAATTCAAGATACCATGTTGAGTTTTTGACCAGTAAATGAACTGTGTAGTCAGTTGGTGCACATGATGACACATAATACATATTCCTGCTAATTTTTTTTGTTAGTTTGTTTGTTTTTTACTGTTCATGAACAATGAAACTGTTAAAGGATTAAGAAGGAAATGCATTTAATGGGTCAACTCATAATTGCAGGACTTTTTGTATCATAGTAGGCATTTTTTTTGCTGTTTTCAGGTCTGAAATCAACATGGCCGCCTATAACCAAACACCACATGGTATTTTTACAGAAAGAGTCTTCTAAATATTACATGTACAATTAAGTAAAATTGAAATTGAAAGTTATTTATAAAGATATTGTAGTAAACCTGTTGACATGCCATAAATCCACACTTGACTCACACACTACTTAATATTAAATAACTCAGAAAGCCTTGGAGTCTTCTTCAGGAGGAAATGACATCATGTGGAGCAGGTCATGTGATCTGGAATTAACACACTTCCTTGAGAGGTGTTTTTGTAACGGGGGACTTAGTTGAAAGTGATTTCAAGGACACAGATACAATTTGGTGTTTTCCGTATCAAATTTGATATATTGCCAAAAAAGAAAAATCTGTCATGATTATCTCAACTTAGTAAAAAGAACACAATCAAAACAACTTTGAAATAAGCTAATTTTATTATTGTTTAGCTCATTAGAAGATGATTGTTATTCATTTGGGACGGTCATTTAGTTGACATTTTAGTGATATCCAGTCATTTTTTATTAAGTGATTGTATCCATAACAAATAATTCTTGAATTTGTAAAGACATGATCATAATGAACATAAAAAACATTACTTTTTATTTTTAATTAAAATGTATGCAAGATATATCCCATCAATTATATCCCTCAATTATAGGGACAATATGTATTGACCCTAACACATTTTTAGCCCTCAAAAATCTTGTCTGAAATAAATGCAAAATGATCATTTTAATGATAAGAGATTCATTTTACTAAAGCTTAACCCTCTGAACCCTAAATCCCACTGTATGATTTGGAATGCATGTTAGATTTTTAAAAATCTGCAAAATCACACCATTTATCAGACCCAGAAAGAGAAAGAATTGTCACATTTTCAACTTTCCCCCGGTCCTTGAACTAATCATCTGTGACGTGAAGCTTAAAATTATATTTCATCGAAACCTCTTTATTCTACAACTCTCATTTTAGAAATATGTTAAAACTGTACTGTTTACACAAACCAGATTCCCCCCAAAATGAATTCCATGCCCAGTGCAAACTAACAATCGCATGACAGAAATTCAGAGACCTGAACTGCAGGATGTGTTTACACAGAGCAGTTATGAGACAAGACTGTAAACAAACTAAAAGTGTAAGAATATCTGTGGTATATGGACTCACCATGTTTTTTCCTTGTATTGCTAACATCTGTGGGCACTTAGAAAAATGTTATCCACGGTGATTTCAGGTTATTTCAATTTTTGTAAAAATAAATTATTGGAAAAATAATATTCTCCTTTCTCAGTACAAAATACATTTTTAAGTTCTCGCTGCTTCTGGCGATGGTTGTGTTGTTTCTATAGAGATGCAGGACTTTATATTGGAGTGAAAAAACTGCTTGGGTCTGAGAGAGTTAACAGCAGATTTACATGAAGCATCACTTTCAGAACACTAAACAGCCTATGGCAGCTTCAATATTTGAAGCATTCAAGTTCATCACAGCAAAAAAAAAAAAAAAAAAAAAATCCTGACTGCACTTTAAACAAATATTGTCCACAACTTTTGAATCATTTTCAGTTTCTTGGGAGAAAAAAAATATGATTTTTTTTTTTATTCACACAAAGAATAGTAGCCATTGTTGTGTTGTTTCCAGGATGCAGGATGTTACAATGCAGTGAAAAATGAACCTACAGTGAGGAAAAACGTGACAGGTGCAAAAACCCTGAAAATGCTTGGGGTTCATGGGGTCAGTATGATACATGGTATTACGCCTCTTTTCATTACAATTGAGGGAAACAAAAACATATCTTGCAGTCATATTTGAAAAGTCTAAATTTCAATAATCCAGCTCTGTAGTGTTCAATAAACTGATCAGTTAATGCAACTTTATGTAAAACAAAACTGACTTTCACTTTGTGCAGACTGCATAATGTTATAATGTTATAGGCATACCTCTCACTAGTTCATATCATCTCATAAAATCTGTGATCTTATTGCTTCGCCTCTGCAGTGCATGCTCAGCTCCATGCAGACTGGAACGGCATGTTTCTGCTCTTACATTCCCAGATTTCCAATCTGACTTGAATGAAATTCTCAGGTCATTTCCTGGAGCTGCACTCTGACTTTTTATCATTGCTTTCCGTCTCTCTCTGACTCTCACACACTCATGCATGCACTCATATCCCAATCCCCCTCCCCCCCCCCCCCCCCCCTCCTCCTCCTCTATCCGCTGGCTCTTTCCCTCCCCTTTGTACCTTTCTGACTGCTCACTCACACAGCAGTGGGCTGTGGAGGTGGACACTACACTACATGTCCTCTCTCTCTCTCTCTCTCTCTCTCTCTCTCTCTCTCTCTCTCTCTCTCTCTCTCTCTCTCTCTCTCTCTCTCTCTCTCTCTCTCTCTCTCTCTCTCTCTCTCTCTCTCTCTCTCTCTCTCTCTCTCTCTCTCTCTCGCATGCTGTCACATTCCAGTTGTCTAAAGCCGGGTTTAACTTTCGCTCTCACTGAGAGTAGGAAGGAAGGCAAAAAGAGAAGAAGCTTTATTCTCTCCGGATGAGAAGAAGAAAAGAAGAGGAAACTCTCTTCATACTCTATTTGGCTTACAAAGGGGGAGTCACCATAAAGGAGCATACCTTCTTAAAGGGGCTATCCTTTTTTTTCTGTTTCCCCCCCACCTCCCTGCTTTTCTTTTTTTTTTTTCCTTTTTTGGGCCGTGCTTTCTCATTCTGCTCAGACCCACGGCGGACTATTCACGTGAGCGCTTGTTTTTACGGCAAAGCTAGTTCCAGCTCTCCTGGCGGGACGGAGGGGAGGAGGAGGAGGAGGAGGAGGAAGAGGGGAGAGTGTTTGACAAGACAGACAGACGCACACAAACTCACGTTCAGAGGGAAACTCGCAGCTTGGACTCGGGAGGATTTTCCATTCAGCAATGTGTGTGTAAGTGTCACTCTGCCTTCTGCCTGAACACGCTTTTAAATCTCCCTGCCGCTGGCTGACGGCTGCTTTTGCGTGCTGGCTGTCAAAACTGTGCGTTACTTTGGAAAGCTGGACCACCCTGCTTTTGCAGACTTTAAAATTCAACTGTTTACGAGTCATTTTTGTGCAGATTTATTCCAATATGAGACTTTACCTGATGTTAAAACGCCTCACCTTGCAGTTTCCTCTGGAATGTTGTTGCTCTTGCAGTTGGGGTTATGAGAATGTTTAAGATGATAAATTGCTCTAAAATTGAGCATGGGGGCAAATTATTTGGACGCTGATGTGTGTTTATGTGTAAAGATTCCCTTGTAACATGAGGAAACAAGTGCTGAGAGGGAGATTTGCCAGGTTGACTGAGTGGATTAGATTCTGACAGGGACAGATGAGCTACAGCATCATTTAAATACAAGATGCATAACATGCACATGACTGAACTGATACTTGAAGCTCATTTTTTCATGTGTTGTTCGATGTGTGTGTGGCTCCATAGCTGGTCAGTGTTTGTACCTAATGAACAGCCTCTGTTGGCAGGAGTTTGACTCCACTCTAATTAACCACAGGGCACATAATACAGTAAAAGCAACAGGGGCAGCGGGTTGTTCACACACACCACATATGAAGTGCTGACTCAGAGCAGCCAGTGGGGTGAGATCTCTGAAACTGTGCCACTTGAACTCTAAACCTCTACACTTTCTGCACTTTCTGTTGGCAAAAATTCATTATTCCTTGGCTGCAACCACCAGCTATTTTCATAACTGATGAATCTGCCAGATATTTTCTTGTTAAATCAAACGAAGCATCACAAATTACAGGTTGTGTAAGGGGGCCTCTTTAGATCTACGTTTCAGATTTAACCCAAAGATATTAAGTGGATATGAAACAAAGTGTTAACATTGGTATCGCCCAAACCAGCAAATATCAGATGTTTTCCTTGAAAAACATTGTCAGAGCATTCCCAGAATGCTTGTAGAGTGTTGTACAGGACTGAGTGATATAATGTAAATTGTGATTATCATCAGTACTTCAACACACTGTGCATTCTTTATTAGACATCATGATGACTGAAGAAACAACTAGTTGATTAACTCTCTGATTGTCAAGCGTTTTGTTGCTGTGTTTTGCTTCTGTTATATTTTTACTCACTGTGGGCTCATTTTTCACTGTAATATGAAGTCTGGCACCTCTGTGGTAGCAGATCAACCGTGGATAGAGGTTGAGAGAATTCATAAATGTCTCCTGTGCAGTATGATACAGTTATAATTAGGGATGTCCGATAATATCGGCCCACTGATATTACAGGCATGACATCGGCACAAAAATGTAATATCGGTCAACATTGTTATCGTTTTCTTGTTTCCCTTTGATAAAACCAATCAAACAATGTCTGGAGTTCACTGACATTTACTGGACTTACAGAGAGAGAGTGGAAGGGAGAATGTGAACTGTTGTTTGAGACATTTTTTCCTTAAATGGTATAAACATGACAGACAATGTTTACATTTAGAAAGCCTTGTTGCGTTGGAGAATGCATCCAATGGGACATCACAATAAAATTCGACATGATGTGTTAATTCCACAACACAAGATGTGCGATGTTACCTAAAATTAGTTTAAACAGCCACATATATCGGTATCAATTGATATCGGAAACGAAAATTGAGCTGTATTTACACTCATATATCCTGGTGTGGCGTCACGTCACTTGACACCAGGATTTTCAGCTTCGTCATTTCGTCGTCACGCTGTTCTTTAATTCGTCTGATGGAAACATGCTTAGTGTTTAATCCCACACGCACAACTGAAGCAACCTGCAAACCGCCGCTCGTGTTTTTCCACAGATGTCTTGAAAACAAATGCAGGCTTAACTCCCAGCGGTGAACACAACAACACCCCAACACACGTCACCCCTCGTAAACAGGCTTGAGAAACCCAGCGAGACCCAGACAATGGTGCAGTCAGTTCCTGGACTCCAAATTGACAAAATTGTTTACATGGCATCCAAATGTGTGCGTGTGTGTGTGTTTTACGGCTTGTTGTGAACATACAGTAGGTCTGTGCCTGCGTGTTTGCTGTAAGTGTGAGAGCCTGTGAGTGTGTTAGTGCATGCATCCACACCTACCTCTCCCTGCCAGCCAGGTTTTCCCTCTAATTGACGCGTAGCTGTTCCCCCTGTAGCGCCAGTTTGCAGCGCCGGTCCCCTTCCAAACCACAAGGGACTCTTTGTTTGTAATTTCTGAATTAGTGTGTGGTTTGGGTTACGAGAAGAGAGGGAAAGGCCTGAGTGTGACGGCACAGGAACAGGAACAGGAACAGGACCGAGCCCGGCCGCGGCAGAGTTTCATTAAGTCACTTTTGTTTGTTATTCCGGATTAGGTGTCTTTTTGTCGATGGAGGGAGGGATTGAGATGAAATGATTAATGATCTGTCTCTTTCTCTTTGTCTCTCTCCTGCACCCCTTCCCTCCGATGCACAGATGTGACTTCATGTTTGACAATGCTGCGATAATCTGTGTAAATCTGCGTCCGGTCATCAGATAAGGCGAACTGCTCAGTTGGAAAAACAGCGAGCCAGGCTCTCTCTCTGTCTCCGTTTATCTTCATATAGCTTCATTTAACTTCATACCCCCCTGCTCGAATGGCTCCTACCATTCGCTCACTTCCTTTTTGCTCTTTTTTTTCATCAAGTGCTTTTATTTACTTCGTCTAGTCTGAATGGAACCTGGCACTTGCACTAAGCTCTTCTCAGAAAAGCAACCCCCCCACCATCTCTTCTATTTTGTCTCCCCTTGATTTGATTTTTATCCTTTCTTTCTTTTCTCCTCAGCATGCATTCCTAATAGCTTTCCTGAAGGACTGTTATTTTTTTTCCCTTCCTTCCTACGCTGACCTTCCTTCCCTCTTTCCTTCCTTCCAGAAGGAATCCGTCTTTCAAAAAAAAATCTAAAATAATGGTCATTTTGAAGTGCGGAGGTCTCCTGATAGCCAAAGCAGATGTGCCCCCCTCCCCAAAAAAAGCTTCCCGGCATTCTTCAGCACCAGCATGCAGCTGTTTGCAGGGTGTGTCGGGGTTCTCCTGTCCCCCTGTCTCCACTATAGCTCCCCCCACCACCATCTTGGTAATACCTATACATCCTCATGCCATTATCTAGACAGCCTGCTCCTCTTTTATTGCATGTTATGCCAGCTCCCTATCATAGCTACCAGGGAACCCCGCCACAATTCTCTGTTAACAAGCCGACTTTACAAACCAAAAACTGAGCTCACATTTTGACAGTTCTGCTTCCAAAAGGTAGCTTTAAGTTCATCTAAAAGAACTTTTCCTTCCCTCCCGGGCCTGTTGTTTGTACTTTTGCAACAGATGGCTGTTTTAACAGACTCCTTGGGTCTTCTCCTGGAGGGACGGCGGTTTATCGCTCCTCTGATGTCTTGCGTTATTGCCCGGACTGGTTCAGGATGGAGGGGTCGGAGGAGGCCTCATAGCTTTGGGGAGTAATTTGTCTCCTGGTGAGATTGCGGGGGTAAGTCCTCCGGATCGTAGGCGGAATTAAAAGGTCATTGAGGTAAGGGAGAAAGGAGGGGAAAAGCAAGCGAGGCTTATGAGGGCAGAAATTAACACCTGAGGATCCGGAACCGACATGAAGACGCACAATCGGTGTGCTTTCTGATGCATTCATTCATTCTGTCATTGCCTCACTCAGATGTTTGAGCCTCACTGCACAGAATAATGAGAATTTGAGGTCTGAAACTTGAAATCTGCTGAAGGGTAAAAGTTTCTTTGCATTGATAGCATGCACATAGTGATAGTGAAAGACGTAGACACGTGAAGAGCGTGCCCATGACCCTCCTGAAAGGCTTTATTCAGCAGGGCTTCTCGCCTTTTTAGTTGCCCTTTAGCGAGCCATAGCCACCCAGGGAAATTAATTTTCTCTCTGGTTAAGGGTGAAGGACGCTGCACTTCTAAGACAGAGATTGTGTGTGTTTGCGTGTGTTTTCCTGGATGTGTCGGCCTTAGAGAGAACCTTCACTCTAAGTCGAGTTAATTAATCCAGAGCTTTGCGCCACGAGGAAAGCAGAAAAAGGCCAGTGTTGAAGTGCATACCACCTATGTGTGTTCATGGCAGTGTTTTGCCAAAGGTGTGTATGTTTGCTCACTCGCCTGTCTGACCGGGTTTTTGTGTGAGCCAGACGTGGATCGACTGGTATCTGACACTAACTGTGAATGCTGTGACGCTACAGTTCCTATTTAGAATATTAAAAGCTACATTGTCACATTAGCACGCAAAGCATTTTCTTTCTTGCATGTAGTCTTTGATGTGTTCCTGCAAGACAAAGGCCACTAGTGTGAGAGAAATCCTGAAAATGACCTTCTAAGACGACACTCTTGATAAAATGACATGTTAGGTTTGCTACATCATGACAGGATATTACTGTTGGATCTAGCAACGTTGGAGTGGAACAGCCTTAATGCTGCTGTTCTCTTCATGGGGACTGGCATGGAGTAGCATGTGGTGTGTTTTTACAACCCTCTCTCCGCCTTCCTCTCTCTTCCCCCACGGCTCACCCTGCCTCACCCCCATTAAACTCAATTTGTTCTGAGAGGCGAGTATCACTTTGAGCCCAGAAACATGTGCAGCACGGACAGAACGAGGCAGAGAAACTTATTTCGGAGGAGGATTTAGTGGACTGTTGGCTCAGAGATGCACAGAAAAGAGGGAGAGACTTTTACAGCACATGTTTGCAAGTAGTTAATCATGAAAATATAGCGTGAATGTATGGACTGTTGTGCTTTGGCTGACCTTCCAACAACTTACTGTACTTTTTACAGCCTATTTGAATTGAGATTGAGAAACTAAAAGAGGAGACAAAGACGCACAGTGAGAGGAGGCGAGACAGGGCCCTCTTTTTAGTTCAACAAGGTTTTTATGTTTTGGCTTGGTCGACTCCTTATTAGAAGTCTGGAGACTTTCAAAAAGCCCAAACACTCCTCAACAATCCACCGAAGCTTCCAATAAAGGTTGAAATGTTACGCATCAGGATTACAGGGAGCAAATTTTAATGAAAACTCAACATCTCAGTGAGGAGACTCTGAGGGGAGGTTTCTATCTAAACATGTGTTTTAAGTCAGGCTGCATTTTGCAGCCTTCAATATACAGTAAACATGTGTTTTGGGTTGCGTCGCCTTCGTAGTTTTATCGCTGCTGTATTTCAGGTTTGAGAAATTAGCAGACATGCTTAATGATGTCTGTGGATTTTACAACCCGGGGTTGTTGAATGAAGCATTAAATGACTATCTGCAGATGTGTGGCACGTTTTCAGATGTGTGCCGGTTGAAAGGAGAACATCTGCTGAGATGTAAATTTGTGCAATTTGTATATAATAAAGCACCAGCCTTTAGAGCTAAATGTAATCCCATTGGGGTCTTAACTCTAAAACTCATGGGGAATATTTAACGTGCAACAAAAGCTACTGACATGGAGCAAAAGCTGCTTTGATTTGATGTTCTGAGACAAGATATTAGGTGAAAGTACACTTTGAAGTACATTTTGTGTGGGTGAATACAGTAAGTAAGTGATTAGTAGACCTTAGATTAACATCCTCAACTTTGAATTCGGTTGCTACAAAACACAACAGTTGAGTCCTGACTGAGTTTAAGGTCAGAAACCTGATATTTTTCCTTCATTTTTCCTAATAATTTATGGTGGTAAAGCTTAGAATTTCAAGGAAAAGGTCCCTAATTGTCCTACATTAGTTTCATTATGTGCTAAATGTCAGAATTCTTGAATGAAAACCTTCAGACCCTACACAGCGCTTATCAGATGATTTGACACGGTCTTGGCTTGAAATCTTTAAAATGACAAAGATCTGACAGAGGATTTGGAAAACACAGGACACAGAGCTCAAGTAAACATGTGACGGATCACGACCTCAGACGGCCGGGGTCAGTCCACTTATCAAAGTGTCCTCTGTGAAGAAAGAGGTTCTACTTGAGACAATATTGATCTCCAATTGTTGTTTTCAGGGTCAGAGGTTATCAGTCATCAGTCCTGTGTTCCAGGCAAAGGCCAGCAGGAAGTAAACTTAAATCACTCATACCATTGGTTTTAGTGGCTGATGGGAGATCCGTGCAACTTTTCTTCCTGTCTGTTCTTTATCGATGAGTATAGAAAAGAAATTGGAATAAAAGGGCAATTCAGGTTTATTGCAACCGTGTTTTTGTAACTTTGTCCGTCATTTCTGTTACTGTACGTTGTCCTGATGGAGTTAATCTCTGAGATCTAGGAATGCAGCCACAGTAAGAAACCTAACAGAGCAAGCGGAACAAGCGGTTAGATAGTGGTAAAGATTATTAATAAATCCCTAGGCTAGCTAAACGATTCTGAAATCCATCACTAATGTCTTTAGCCGCGCAGTCTGCTTGTCCTGTCATCTTGGTCAACAGCTCTCCTGTTTCCTGGTGGAATGTAAGCATTGGAATCTTAGCCAATTTTGGATTGTCACACAGAAAAAAGATGAAAAGTTTTTTACAGAATCTAATGCAGAAAAATATACTTGCGATAATTTAGGAAAAGGTGTCATTCCATATAGTTTGTCTCAAAAAGCAGCTCTGATTCCATTGTTTACAGCACTCATCAGCACTGTCTGCAGTGCATGTAGCAGAGCACATATCACATCTTCACATTCATCCACTAACTAGCTGGTAAAATACATTGCTACTAACAACAATGACTGCACTGATACCACCATCGACCATCCATCAAAATACAATACAGTTTTTACAGTCTAATCTGGCTGCCTGATTACCAGATTAAAATGACGGCATGCCAACACAAACTTCGGAGCTGCTTCTATTGTTTTTCTCATCAAACTCTGCAAAAAAAGTGGCAAGTTTACTTCCAAAAATGCCAAGCTTTTCCCTATGAGCCATGCACTTGATAGCCAGTTGCACGTCACCAGTTCAGTCTCTCTTTTAAATTAGCACTTATATTCATGGTGTTCATTTTAAATGCAGCACTCGATGGCAGACTTATAAATATATTTTCACCCACTGGGATGTGTCCCGCAGTCTGTCTTAAATAGCCAGCAGGCGCTGAGCCCCAGCCTTGCCCAGTACAGTAGAACCATGCTGGGCTGTTATTTAAAAATCTCCCAGAGAACTCCATCACTCTGATCTCGAGCCAGAGCCCACTGATGCACGCTCCAAACACCACCACTCTTCCTTTTCCTTCCAACCCAGGATGAAGGGATGGTGGAAGGAGAGAGTAAAAAAAGGAGAGGGAGGGAGGGAAGAATTCTCTCTGGCCTTCTTTGGCATGATTTTTTTCTGCCTTTTCTTTCCCAGCAGGCCATCTGTTTCCTGTCTGTAATGTGACACCGGTACCCGATTGGGTTTTGAAGCTCCCGAGGTGTGTGTGTGTGTGCCGCTATTGTAGGGTTTATGATTAGCTGCTATACTAATACACCTAGTCATTTACTTTGGTACAAAATGGCCCTTGTGGCTCCATGTGATCCAAGAGTGCTTCACCCAAAGTGTGTGGGAACTGCTGACGTCTGTATCATTGATTCATACTCAGTGACTGATGTGATGTGGTAATGCATTCGCCCAGTCTCAGCCATCTTGCAAACACCCTGTTTTCACATTTCTTCTCACAGAATAGTGTGCAGTAATGATCTTTATGGCCATTTATGAAATGAAACAAATTGTGCACTCAGCTCAGAAAAGGAAATAAATATTTAAAATCTTGCTGCTTGCAGTTGCCAGTTAGTTCGGAACATGGCACGGTAATAATGGCTATTGTGTCTGTGTTTGTATCTTGGCTTTTCTCCACTAATAACAGTAATAGAGCTGGCTGGATGAGCCTGGATAATCCCTTCTCTCTTCTTTCACCGTTTCCCGATGGCAACGAAAAAGGAAAAGTGAAAATCCATTGAGTGCTCAGCTTTAGTGTCAGTCCAGTTAGCCCTCAAGTGGTATGTTGGCATGAGACGGCGCAACTAAAAATTGAGAAAAACTAAAGTGTCCTGTCCATCAGCCAGAAGCAGCCTCGGGTTTTAATCACTGTCTTTCTCGTTCTCGCTTGCTTTTCTTCTGTCTAACCCTGTCCGATGGGGATTTTCCACCCCTAGGCCCACACTGAAAAGCTGGACGCCTCTCTCTCCCGGTGTGTTTGTTTTTAATCGACGCGCATAAAGATGTCCGTCAGCTGAAGCCAAGCCAGACCTCCAAGTTGTGTTTGGCAGAGGCCGCAGTGGATCCAGGCCTACATAGGTCTGGTTATAGCCTTACCCAAAGAAGGCACATTTTGGGTTGATATTTTTATATAATGTAAGGTTTTGGTACCTTGCTGACGTGCTTTGTTGTTTTCAGATCCAATATAGCACAGATGGATGAATAAATTTAACAATAGCGACATAAAAATCAGCCGTAGAGAGAAACCGTAGAAATGTCAGAACAAAGGTTACGATGAGGTGAAGTAAAAAGAGCCACAGCTCCCCTTTAAAATGTTACAGACGACCACATGTTCTCTGTTTTGATCACAAGATTTTTTCTCTTTCATTTACCTAATAAAATGCCTACCACTCTTAATATGACAGTTGCCCTATAAAGGTCAGCTCTGATGAGTTCATGGGTGGTCTTCTGTCTCTTAGGAATCCTTTTAATCTAAATTCTGGCTACTCACACTGCTGGCATATCTGTGACCCTGCTGGAACTTTACACAAGTTTCGGCTGTTGTGAAATTATTGTGGCTTTAAAAGAAAGCATTCATACTTACTGTCATGAATTCAAATGAAGTTATTATCATATTGTACTGTGCTTGCTTACGTACATCGAGTTGAGATTATAAGATTGACAACACTCTCTCATACCTGTAGGGCAAGGGTGTCAAACTCTGTTCCTGGAGGGCCACTATCCTGCATGTTTTAGATGTTTCCTTCTTCCAACACACCTGATTCAAATGATCAGCTCATCATCAAGCTCAGCAGAAGCCTGATAACGAGCCTGATCATTTGAATCAGGTGTGTTGGAAGAGGGAAACATCTAAAACATGCAGGATAGTGGCCCTCCAGGAACGGAGTTTGACACCCCTGCTGTAGGGTAAGCAGCTATGTTAGCATTTAGCTTAGCATGATGACTAGAAACTGGGGAAAATACCTGGCATGGTAAACCTACAAACAAAATGCACAAGTTGAAACTGTGCATCTGCAATGCAAGAGTAGTAAGCAGAGCCCTGTTTATTGGTTGATTGATTTTATTGGCTGATGATGGTCTCATTGCATATATATTGTCTGAAATGCACCAATATGAAAGCTTTTTTTTTTTTTTTTTTTTACAAAAAAGATTCCTGGTGTAATTTAGAAATAATTTTATTTATTTATTTATTTTTCAATTTAGAAGCTATTACAGAGTGGCTTCATTGCTAATGCTACTCTCAGCACTGTGTGCAGCACATGTAGCAGAGTATGTGTCACAACTGAGCAGATGGTAGTGCGGAGTCGAGCGGTGACACACGGTAGTTTGGTAACTTCTTTGTGTGGAAAGTTAATAAACAATGACCTCATCATTTTCCCTTTTCAGTATCGCTTTGACCTCAAAAATCCAGCACTGGTCAGGTTCTAGTAAACACAATAATTCACAGTTTTACAGATGGTTATGTACCAGGCTATTTTTTGCCTTGAATAAGAGACTTTTGGGTTTTTTTTGTTTTTTTTCTACTAACCGGCCAATCCAAACTCTGAGCAAGAACGTAAATAAGTTTGTTTCTCAGAATGCCAAACCATTCCTTTAAAATTCTGCCTACATATTCTGCATCATTTCCCTTTGTACAGTGTAATTTTTATTCCTCATGTTATAATCACACATAATTATGTGTATTTTGTTCACACATTTAGGTCTACAAATACTCTGGATTGTTTATTTAAATGCAAATCTGTCAGCATCACTCATTTTCTCCTCTCTCCTCTTTTTTCCCCTCATCCTCCCACTCTTATTTCCTGTCTTCATCTGTCTCAGGCTTGAACGTATGAGCTGGGAAGGTGTTCTGCATAATGTGTGTGTGACGTACAGCGTCAAGTGTTGACCCGTGTGTCAGCGTGAGCTTGTGTGAGTCTGCTGAATGTCAAATCTGCACCAACACTCCCCTCCTATCCTGCAGCAGTGCGGCCTGAAAAAAAGACAACCATTACAGATTGA
This sequence comes from Acanthochromis polyacanthus, assembly GCF_021347895.1. NCBI lineage: Eukaryota > Metazoa > Chordata > Actinopteri > Pomacentridae > Acanthochromis > Acanthochromis polyacanthus. Next base: position 8,381,595 of record NC_067128.1, read on the forward strand.
ATTGCATTTCTAGACCTATAAGCCACAGTTGGCCTGCTGTCGGAGGGTTTCTGATACCGGAAAGATTTACAGCACAGCTGGAATGAAAATACTGCAAGCCGGGCAGAGAACTGAGGAGACTGGTCTTCTCATCGGCAACAAGGGGTTGATTGCTGTTGGGCAGAAAGTTGTCACTGTTTGCGATGCTGCTATTTTTTGTTGTTTTTGAAGTCATAAAGAAAGGTCCAATACCCACCAATCCTATAGCCTCAGTGAATTTTAATTAGCTTAACTGCCTTTAAAGTCTCTTTTTAGCCTTGATTTTAGCTGTATTGTGCTTTATTATTTTGGGTCATAACTCAGGTTGTTTCAAAATGAAGAAACATTTGATGCTTCAAACCAGTAAATCATGTTGGCAGCTCTATAGTGAACTCTTTACAACCTCTGTTCGTATTTTAAGGAAGGTGCATGACTTCACATTACTTTTATTGCAGTACAGTAACAAAACTCCTAGATTTGCTTGCAACCAAACACAATTTGTTTTAGGAGTTTATTAGATTTTTTGTTTGCAAATTAAAGCAAATCAAGCCGCAAAATGCTAAACGCAATGCTATTACATGCAGCAAAACAAGCTTTTCCTCCCTGTTCTCCCTCCCATCCCGTCTTCCCATCACCAAAATAATATAAGAAAACATGTTAAAACAATAAAATAAGATGAAAATAAAGCAAACAAAAAACATAAGACCTTGGGTATGGTATACAGTATTTACATGCCCGCATACCACACAGATTCACTTATATATTCAAGCTTTCTCTTTAATTATATAAGCAATACTGAAAACAGTTGTAACACTGAAGAATTTCAAAGGTGGTACTCAGGACACTGTATCACTCCACATGAACATTCTGCTCCCTCAGGGCTTTATTCTGCTGAAGCCCATTACCAACTTTGGCATCATGTCTTTAAAAACGTATAAAAGGTCTCCAGATGTCATCAAAAACATGCTTCTTCCGTCTAATGATGTATGTTATCTATTCCATCGTCGTATTTGATGCCATCTCTTTAATCCATCTTCCAGCTCTTGGTCCGTCAACATTTTTCCAGTGAAGGGAAATGATGCGTTTCGCTTGTAGTATATACATATATACAGGGCTAGATTTGTTTCTAAGTGTGGGATAGTTGGATGTATACCCAAAATGAAAAGTTTGGGGTCCAGTGATAACTTCTGAAGGGTTTCACTTTCACACATTCCCGTATGCAGTGGTGTATCATTCCTCTTGCTTCTTTGCACTTCGTACATATATCAGGTATGTTATTGTTAAACTTGTGCATTTGACTGAGGTCAAACACAATTACTCCTAAGAACCAGAGCTGATGACTGAGTCAATCAAGGTCCTGAACAGGAGAGCAACAAAATACTCTACTTTCTTTGTACCTGGGTTGATAGAACCTTCCTGCTGTTGCTGCACCTTTACCATCGGACAGGATTGAACGTGAACAGGTGTAAACTATGTGTAAATCCTCACAGCTGCTGCAGAATTTGAGAGGTGGGCAAACAATGTTTAACATGCATTTATCCTCCCTCTAGTCATGCCTTCCTTACAGTGCATGTACATGACTGTAGCAATAGTTTGTGACATCGTAGCCCCATTAGCTGAGCTTCATTATCTAATCACAGACGTATGGATCCGTGATGTCCACCAGGCCCTCCAGCCACGGCGGCAGGTGTTTATTTTAAAGGCTGTCGTAAAAATGTCTGTGGCTCCCTCCGAGCCTATCGGTCCTTCCTCTGCCGCTCTCTCGTGCTCTGTCTCTCCTTACTTTGAACCCTGAGGACACAGCATCTGCATCTGTTGTGGCTCAAGCTGTTTTAAAAGCACGGCTGGGTTGACAGGGCCAGACAAAGTCAGGACACGGATTGGATGTCTCCAGAACGTTCAGACAGCAACACAAACAGATGACCAGCTGTACCCAGAAAACCTCTGCGGTGGGGGTGGAAATGCCAAAGCTTTGGGACTCACATGGGACACTGTACCAGTGGACATGGACCCAGCAAAGTGAACGTTTGCTTCATTTGTAGGCATGTGTGTAAGAGACCCACTTAGAACAGTATGTGTGCTCCTGCTTGCCAAGAAACTTGAACTATAAAAGGAGAAAGGAAATGTTTATGGAGGTTCGAGTTCAAGTTCTCTTTTCCTGTCTCATCTGTCCTCTAGTTCTCTTGATCACAAACAGCTGCTGTGTGGAGATAGAACCTGCCTACTAAAGCCTATTTTTGGAGTTGGTTCTAATAATAGTCCACAGTAGAATAATGTTAAAACTCCACTCAGATGGAGCCAGGACAGCCCAGTGTATGAGCTCAGCATCAATACTTGGATTAGTATTTTCTCAGATGTTTGTGCTCTTCTTTACTGATAAAAATTTCTGGACTAAACCATGATTAGCCAATTTTAAGGAGAGAAAAGGACTTTTTTGATTGGCTGCTTGTGTTCACCTAAAATTTCCCACCTGGGATCTTTAGTTTCATCTGTTTCATGACAAAAAAGGATTAAGAGAAGCATGTTAGTATTAAGAAAATACGTTATTGAAAGTACAGTGTTGAATAAAAGAACCTCTTTTGGAAGACGGGCAGTGCTTTAGCCTCACCTCTGTCAAAAAATTTCAAACAATACCCAGCTCAGGTCTGTCATTTGACTTGCAGACTAAACAAAAGGTGTGCGGTTTTATCTGTCTGTGTGTGTCACGTGCATTTGTTGTGATAAAACCGATGACAGACTCTTGCTGACCCAGACTTCACTGTCATTATCTCTGGCTGGGCCTAAACCGCTGATAAAGCTCAGCACTCTGTCAGCACACGGAGAAAAAAAAAGCGACTCCCTTTCTTATACACATGAGAACACAGCAGCTCCCACACTGCAGTTAGAACACGATGACACTGAGGTTATCTCTGTCCATGGAATACAGTAAAGTATGACTTAGTTTGAAAGCTGCTTGTTGTGATTCACTCTGACTTAGGGTTTGTCTAATTACCCAGACAATGACAGGGCACAGAGGCTCCTATGATAGACAAGTGTGACATGAAGCAGGTGGTAGTGTTTTACTTAAATGATGAAGAAGGAAGAATACAGCGAGAAGCATCAAATCATAAAGGACGTAATGACACAGATGATGAAACAAACTCCTCTGTGGTGTTATGCTGTTATGGGTGTCTCCTCCATCATTTAGGACAACGGCTTATAATCTAATTTTGTCTTTTCTGGTGTTTACTGAAAAAGCAGTGTGTTACAGAACCGCCGCATGTGACTCTGAGGTCATATTGTCACAGGATTCTAGCTAACTTGACGCTCTTTCTGCCGAAACTCACAATAGTGGTCGTTGTTGCATTAAATAGATTTTCTTTTAGTTTTACTGTAGTCACTGTTTTTGCTCAAAGTGTGATCAGGACATTCACATGCTCATCAGTGTCGCGCTGAATACACCAGGGAAGGATTTTATAATGGCAGAACCACACTGTCTTTGTCCCCGCTCATCTCAATTAGCTCCTTTAATGGAGTTCGCCTTATCAAAGAAACCCATTCAGCAGGTGAGGTGCTGACCTCGGTGAACCTTTCCTCTTGTTCAGCGGAGCGAAATCGAGTCCTTTTTAGTTTATCGTGAACCGCCTGTATCTCATTCACTCATGGCTCCGCAAGCTTCTCTGATGACATTTTAGGATTTTGTTTTTGTTGTTAAATTATCAAATTTGATATTTAATACAATTTCCTGCTTTGGGTTAGTTTTTAAGGCATATATTTTATGAGATTTTACTTCTTCAGCAGGCTTTTTTGTTTTCTTATCATGCTGCTTATCCGTCTTGTTCCACCCACACATTTTTCTTATTTGACTAAAGTGTGTGTATTTTATGTAGTTTTGCACTTGTGACTCAATGCTATGGACAAACGGGATTTGGTGATACCAGAGCCAGCAGCACAGATTCTTGTACTCACTAAAATCGCTGATGAAAACAATGTTTTTCATTGTAAATAATGGATGTTAACAGTGTGTGTTATTTGTACTCATGAGGTACCTGATGCAGCAGCAGAGAAACAAGATGCTTGTAGGTCCAAAGAAAGTTTTAATGTTGACAGTATGTAGTTTTGGTATTGATCTTTACTAGAGGTCCAATAAAAGTCTTTCAGTGCCGATGTTGATATTTATTATTAGTAATCGAGGAGGCTATTAACAGATTTACATTTGCAGTAGAAATTAAAATGCTGGTGTCAAAATTCTCAATAATAACACAAAAACACAAACTCCAGCACAAAAGGTTACTAAAATGCCTTTTTAGCATGGTTTACATCCATTTAATTAACATAGATCTTTAAGCTTTTATTGTTCACTGCTAATAAGTTATTCGTGGCTCATAACCAGTCAGATAGTGATGTTTTCTGGACATTGCTGAAGACCACAGAGTGACAACAGATACAGAAAAGAAGCTGTGTCAAAGCCAAAGAGGTGCATTTTAAAACTAATTTCATCACAATAGGTATCCAGTAATCCACCAGGCAGATAGTTGGTCAACCCCTAGTCTTAACTGATCTTGTTTTGAGTATTGTTATTGAAAACTGGATTTAGTTGCATTATTAGGTTGTACACCAGCTACCATGGTTATGCTCCAGGTGCCCTGATGACACTTCTTCTCGCTGTTTAGATAGACACTAAGAAAGTTTCATAATTTAAGTAGGTCAACATTTAACCCTGGATTGAAGGAGATTACAATTCTCATTGTCACTTCAGCAATAAGTCATTCACTGCTGATTGAAAGCATAATCTCAGGTCTTTTGATGCATTCAAATGCGCAAGATGTTAAGACAACTAAAGAATGCGGTCGTTCAGCATTCATCTCAACCCTTGTAACTGTCACACGTGAACAATAGGTGACTAAACACAGCAGACAAAACAAAAGTCGACCCACTTTTATCTCCAGAGGTCGGCTAATTTTTAATTGTCATAATTAATCTTTCGCCAAATCCTGGTATGGTCGGATCTCAATGCACTTTAATGCTGCCACGTGTCGAGTTTATTAGCTGCCTGGTGCGAGCAGTTGCTGCCTCCGGCTAAAGATAGCCCCATTGTTTAGATCAGCCTTGACATATGTTGGAGCATGCTTGTTGAATGTTTGGTGGCTTTATTTCTGTCATGACTGTGAATACACAAGTCCTGCCGCTATCTGATTTGTCTGTGCTCCGTATCAGTGACAACAAATGACAATCACTGTTTTGGCTGTTTGCAGAAGATACTGTCATGTGATGACCTCAGCAGCTCTCTGTCCCAGCTAAAACTCCGCATCCCATTACCTCATAACTGTGATATGAAGGAGTGAGTTTAGGCGGGTGGCTCGGGTTGATGATTCAGCATTGGTCACATCCTTGTTGATCCAGGAACATCAGATAATGATGAGGCTGTGCTGACTTCAACAGTGGATGGACCTCACCCACATCTAGCCAGTGAAGACATGGAAATACCAGCCGAAGAAGTGTAAGGCTACTCCAGTCTGGCAGGATCAGAGGTCATGTCTATTGATAGACACTAGACTTAAATGTTCCATGTAGTGAAAATCCATTTTTATTGGGTTTGTGGCTATTTTAAACTTGCAGATGGAAAGTATAGGCTTTTAAAATATGAAAGTTTTCTTCAGCCATGCCTCAGTCACTCCCACAACTTGATAGCCTCCAAGCTTTACAAGCCAGTACAAATTTTACTCAACTGCAGCATATCGGCTAATAAACCAATAGTCGCGAAGCTCAAACTAAATGGAATCCTGCCCCGTTATTACTTGCAAGGTGAGCCATTCTGAATGAGCAACTGCCTTGTAGTCCACCAGGCTTATTTACCTTCTAGCGGTACTTCCAACTCAGCAAAGCACACCTAATATTCAGCTGTTGGCTTGTTACAAGAGTGAACATAAGAGTCTTCAAGCACCCCTAACATTTGAGGGGAGACTATCAATGGCAATGTCAACACAATAGGATAAATCCTTAGAGTTAGCACATTGCGCTGCTATTGTAGCTAACGTTACGCTTAGTTTTGAGCATACGCCTACAGATCAAAGCTCTGTGGAAATTGTCATGCAGGGATACACTCGGGTCATGCAAACTTAAGGACCAATTTGAAACCAATAAACAAGGACTAGATAAGTTCCAACTTCAGCTGCTGTTTACATCCGTTTCCTTCTCTCCTACACTCTGTGCTCACATATACTGCATTTTAAGACAGGTGAATTCTCAATGAAGCTCTTATTTATAAATTTTTCGGTTTCTGGTGTCAGACAACAAAACATGTATGATATTTCCAGTTTGTGACTCAGCACTATGGTAAAGCTGATTTTAAACCCTGATATGGTCTGACAATCTCACTATACACGAGGTAAAAACAAGAAAAAGAGAAAATTAGAAGCGATAGAAAGTCCAGGTCGTGTTCTTTGTTGGCTACCGTGCAGTCAGCTGTTTTGCTCCGTGCTGTCAGCCACTGGCACAGAGAGAGTCTCCTTCCTGAAGATGACATCAGTAGTAACAGCTCAGCTACTTTTAAAGGTACAGACATTGAAGCAGCCCATTTAGAACAAAACTGGTCATACAGTCATGGTGAAACCATATTTGTAGTACCGTATTTTGAGCTGAAAAATTGAAACATACATTTGATGTACATGTAAAACTTTCATTAATTTGCTAAAAAGGGACATAAATATGGGATCTATAACTGTGTTACAGTGAGGACTACTTAAAAAATCAATAAATTTTACAAATTTCTAAACATTATTGTCTGTAATTTATTAATGTTGCTTGTATGGAGGGGAGGACTTTGAATGCAGTAGTGGCACCACTTTTGAGGGAATGGTATGTGTAAGTAAGCAGTACAAACATGACTGATGGTTCAAGTACACTACCATGATTTAAAGAGTATACTGGACATGTGCTACAGTGTGAGGAGTGTGTCATGTCAGTGTAACAGCAGACACAAGTTGTTGCTGCTTGAACTAATTTGCACTTTTCTTTTCTTCATACGTAGAAAGGATGGATGTGTTTGGAACTTCCTCTTTACGCATATTTCAAACTGGGAGGTTTGTGATGTTTTCGCTGTTGAAGACATGAAACCTAGCGTGTGTCTGTGTGGGGTCTGAGAAGGAGCTCCACAACTGTGTGATTTTTCTCACTGATTGTTATGACCTCATACTGTCAACAGAGCATCTATTTCTGTCTCTGCATTTATGCTAATAATGACAACTGTGTGTGTGTGTGTGTGTGTGTGTGTGTGTGCGTGTGTGCGTGCGTGCGTGCGTGCGTGCGTGCGTGCGTGCGTGCGTGCGTGCGTGCGTGCGTGCGTGCGTGCGTGCGCGTGCGCGCATGCGCATGCGTGTGCGCATGCGTGTTTAAATAGCCAAAACAGCTGGGATTTTGGAGTTTAACTGATTGTTGTGGTGAAGTGAGTGATCACGTTAGGAGCCCATGCTGTGGCATTTCTCTGTATGTGTGTGTGTGTGTGCATACATTTGCATTCATGGGATGTGTGTTATCCATTAAAGTAAATCGGGAAAAAATCGTATGCTTTGCAGATGAATGTAGAGCAGGGGGCTGAGTGAGGCAGGATGAGGGGTTGAGCTGCTCCACTCTCTCCGTCTTGGAATGTGTTCCCAACCCTCACTGCCATGACTCTGGATGCTTTTGAACTGTCTCACCATCCAGCTATGTCTTAGTTTACATAGTATGCACCATGCTGTATACCTGTATTGTATTAAAGAAAACGGTTTTAGCACACAGACATAATCAATTTATACTCTTTCAGGCTGAGTGCTTTTTTAACACACAGTACACGATCCACACTGACTGGATGACTTGACATTGCTGGTTTGATTAACCATTCAAGTATAAAAAAGCTGAGCTGTATGAAGTTTGATTCTCATAACTCTTGAACTGTGTCTGCTTCCTATTCATACATTTACAGTCAGAGCTTCCTCACAGTTTTCCAGCAGTGACCTTCGATTAGCTGCAGGAGGGATTTTGGAGTAGATTTTTTTCAAGTTATTTTTTTGGTCATTTTTCAGCTTTATTTGACAGGTTAAGATGAGAGGCAGACAGGAAAGTAAAGGAGAAGAATGAGGGGGAAGACCTGAACCTCAGTTTTAGCACAGTAAATCATAAAAAAGGTTGAATTTTTTAAAACGAAAATTGGGAAAATCAGTATAATACTTTTCCATGTGCCCACAGGTGTTACCAACAATGCAAATGAAAGTAGTGGCTCTATATAGTATAATTTCATTACTAATTTTTAAAAAAAATATTTTGTTACCCTCTTATCTGCTCTGTGTACACACAGCCTGCAGTTCAGCCGAAAAGTTCTGCATTTTTGACACATGAATATTGGTTACAGACACCAACAACTTCTGACTTGCGCAGAGGGGCATGGAATTTTTAGTTTTTATAGAATCTGGTTACTGCAATCGGTTTGTTTTTGTGATTTTCTTTAAATAAGGCCGATTTGAAGCTTAGTTATGACTCATTTCCTCTGTGGAATGGTGTGCTACAGATGAGCAGTTCAAAAACTCGAATGATTCTTTCTCTTTTTGTGATTTCTTTCTATGATAAATGGTGTAATTTTGGGGATTTTTAGAAATAACATGCCTCTCAAACCTCATAGTTAAATCAGCAGGGATGCTTATACTGACGGAAAAGCCCAAATCCGAGGTGCCATGTTTTAATGGCTGCACCATTAAATGCAAGCTAAACGTTCAATGTGTCATGTGGATTGTTTAGTCAAACAAATGAATGGCTGTCTTGATTAAGATATTAAATTTAACACTTTGGGAAAATGGACAATAATGTAAACTGGATACAGTTTATATTTAATGGACTGAAACTTTCAAAACCACCCGTACGGTCACCACAGTCTCTCTATGTTGTAACTCTGTCAAAGTGGACACATGCACTCCCAGCTAAAACTAATAAAGTAATAGGGTAATTTGGATTTCTCACACTAGCATAAAAATGGAGCTGAGCCAGGAAAAGCCCTCAGTGCTGACCACCAGTCCCTTGGTAGAGTTCACATTACTGGTGCTAAACCTGGTCCATTTTGTATACATAAGACAAGACTGAGTGCGTTAATCATGCTTTCTGACATACAAATGCTCAGCCGTGCGAGCACAGGGACGTTCAGTTAGGTGGGCATTTAGAAAACCATTCATTCTCACAGTGTGAGGTCGAAGCGGTGCATTCATTTCAGGGAAGATAAACATGACTGTAATGCTTGAGCTTGGCTCCGCTCAGTAAGCCACTTACCCACATCTTTATTCTGCACCATCCTCATCCAAGCAATACACAATACTGAATTACTGAAGACTGCATTCAGTCGAGCACACACACACTTGAGGCCAATAAGCTGCTGTCAGCTGGATGCTGTTAGAGTGTTACGCTGGGGGTGGGAGGGAAAAGCAGAAGGGAGTGAGAGGAGGAATGCAATCTCAACACCTTCAGCTTCTGCCCTATTCACCTTGCATGTTATTCTGCAGGAATGCCATTAGCTAAGTGAAAAATGGTTGTGTCTGTGTGTGTCTGCATGCCTGTCTGTTTGGTGTCTGCATGGGGAGGCAGAGAAAAAGGGCCCAAAAACAGTAAAAAGCATTTTGTGAGTCTAAGTGTCCATAAACATTGATTTGAAGTTTGGAGGCTCGGCCCTTTTTGTGTGTATCAAGTGAATGTTGAGCCTTAACCGGTGCTTTAATGTAGTAGATTAAGTAGGCACTGGCTGTGTGCTGATTGAAACCAGACGCTTTCGCTCAGACTTCCTACACTCACATACACACGTATGCCAACACATTGTTTCAATGGACTTTTTTTTCCTCCAAAATGTGCAATATGTCCATTTAAGGGAAACATATTTCCCACAGAGTTGTGCATTTTGTCACCTAAGCAAATTTACATGTCTGAAACAAGCTCTGGATATCTTCAGCTGGGTCCCGTCTCTGACAAATGTGTCCACATTTTGTGTCATTGTTTCTCACACATGCTGCATGCACTTTTAATGGCACATATTAGCCAAAACTTGATCAAATTGCACATCATATTTGACTTCTGCTTCACTCAGAATAGAGTAAGCGACATTGAAATTATGTCTATAATTTATGTAAAAGGGGGTGGGATTAAATAAGTTCGCTTCTTCCCACTCCCTTTCAGGCACTCTATATGGGCTATGTAAGCACATGTATTACCTGTCCAGTTACTGTTGTGTAAATGATACCTGCATTGAAATCATGTTGTCTGAAAGTCATTGCCTGAAATAAACTATTAACTAACTAAGATGAGGGTCACCAAATTGGACAGCTTAAAGAGGACATCACTGAAAAGCTAGTTTAGACTAAGCTGTCTTCTTTTAGGGCCAAATTTCAGAGAGCTAAAGCAGACCGAGCCCTGAAACAATACCCAAAATATTTAGTCTCCAGCAGCCCCCCATGTGTACTCTTAAAGGCTAAAGTATGTTCAAATTATTGGCCGAGGTCTGATCTCATCTCAGATTTAGCGTGGTTTAATATTTCATTATATCCCCTCTGGCTTACAGGGCTTTGTCCCAACTGTGTTCTGCATTGGTCAGCACATGACCCACGAACACAGACACACACAGACGTGCACACACACACTCGGGCCTGCAGAGCCCAGTGAAAACAAAGCTGGGCTCTGCCAGTGTAAACACGGGTCATTGTTATGGGCACTCTTTTCCCGCCTCGTATCTTCGCTCCCCGTGGCGATGCAGAGCTCCGAGAGGTATGGCGCTGGCTCAGGTCCCATTTAGTGGAGTTATATTAAGAATTGCGATGGAATCATTTGCCCTGCGTTTATGTGACCATGTCATTATAATGCAGGCTGCAGAGTGTGATTTATGTGCTCGGTTTCGCTCCCTCGCACTCCTCTTTCTCTCTTTTGCTGGTTTAGTTTTAACTGCTTTGGCTCCTTAAGTGTGGTTTGTGGCCGTTTACTTCGAGAGGTTTTAGCTTTTCGTCAATTATTTTTAGAAGAGCAGCAGTCAATATACATATTCTGCTGGCTTCTGCCAACGAAGAAAGCCCATAGAAAAACATGGGAAACTGTGGGATGATGGATAGCCTGATACTACACAACTATGCTCCACTGTCTGTCTGTGTATGTGCCAGGTAATGGGTACATTTGTGTGTGAATGCATGTGCTTTAGTTTTTCTGTTAATGATACGTCCGGTTACTGTGAAAAAAATGTGTGCGAGAGCGTTTGTGTGTGTCATGTTATAGCGTCTCTCAGCTGTGACCCTGGGCCACATGTGCAGCCAATTAAGACCAATCAGAAAGCTGTAATCAGGGCGTGGCTTGGGGATGGTGGCAGCGTGGCAGTGGGGGAGTTGTGTCAGGCTGATGAAGAAGAACAGGGGTTAGCTGCCGGGCCAAATCCCATTTCTTAATTTTGTTGCCTTTCTTTTTTGCGTCCTCATGTTTATTTAGTTTAAGCTAGCCAGACCTGGATAAAATGGAGTTTCAAATTCTTGTTTTTTTTTTAGCCTATTTAGCTGACAGGTTGGTGTGGTTCGCCACATGAGATGATGCAATTTTAGGAAGGTTTTTAAATACCTTTGACCCAGTGAACCCCAAAACCTACCGACCATGTTGGAAGGAATTTCGTCTGGGTTTTTTTGTTGTTGTTGTTGTTGTTTTTTTAAAGACAGTCCTTTAGAGACTCATCTGTGGCATGCTGTTATATTAGGAAACCTAGTCAACGCTGAAGATCATGATGTTTCATGGGTCACTATATAATTGCATCACTTGTTGTAACATAGTTGACAGGTATCATAGTGGACATTTTTTCTCTTTTGAGGCCTAAAATCAACATGGCCGCCTATAACCAAACACCACATGGTATTTTTACAGAAAGATTCTTCGAAATATTATATACACAATTGAGTAAAATTGAAATTGAAAGTTATTTCTAAAGATCTTGTAGTAAACCTGTTGACATTCGATAAATCCACACTTGACTCACACACTACTTTATATCAAATAACTCAAAGCCTTGGAGTCTTTCCAGTCTTTTCTTCGGGAGGAAATGACATCATGTGGAGCAGGTCATGTGATCTGGAATTAACACACTTCCTTGAGAGGTGTTTTTGTAGTGGGTAACTTAGTTGAAAGTGATTTCTCGGACAGAGATACAATTTATTTTTCATATCAAATTTGATAAATTGCCATAAAAGAAATATCTGTCTTGATTATCTCACAAGAACACAATCAAAACTGTTTTTGAATAAGTTTCTTTTATTATTGTTTATTGACGTTTTACTGATATCAAGTCATTTTTATTAATAAGTCATTGTTTCCATAGTAAATAATTATAGAATTTGTGAAGACATGATCATAATGAACATAAAAAGCAAGTTGTTTTTTATTTTAATTCAGATGTATGCAAGATATGTCCCATGGACTTCAAAAAGCCCTCAGTTATATATTGGCACAAATGATTTTGTAATACATGTCTCGTTTAAAACTCACTGAAAATATACCATTTGATCTAATCGGATCTGTATAACATTCCTTGGCACAACTGTGAAGCATTTCATGTGTGACCAATAACCCTGTGATAAAAACTCAGGGACTTTTCAACTGAACTGCAGGCTGTGTTTACACATAGTATATAGAAGACAAACCAAATGTACAATCTAACTATCCAGTGCTAACTGAAAACATGTTGTATGAGTTTATTCCATTTTCATTTTTTGGTGAAATAAGTGATCAAATGAACTTAACTTCAGTTGTTTTTTTTCCCCGTTTTTCATGATTCATGGCAACATAACTTTGTCACACAGCACAGAAAACATTCATGAGTTCTCTCTACTTCTAACCACAGTAGTGCTGTTTCCGTGCAGGTGCAGAACTTCGTGCTGCAGTGAAAAATGAGCCCACATTGAGGGGAAATGTGACGGGAGCAGAAGATGCCCAGAAACTGTCTGGTTTTTAGAGCACCAGTGGTACCATATACACCTGACACTATGTTGTTATGGCTGCTCTCAGAATGCTGTAGCGATGAGAGGTTGTAATGAAGAGCAGATTGAAACAAAGACCAGAAATCATTTACTACTTCTGTTAGATCCAGGTCTGACATCAGTCGCCTGCCTGAACTGTTTGAAGTTTGTGAATTTCTTTGAACCAGCTTTGCTTATTGGGTCTCAAATTTTCTGCAGTTAAGATAGCATCAAAAACTTTTCTCTCTCATGTAGATTTAGCTCTTTATAGCTCACAGAATGTAAAATGGTATGCTAGTGGGCATCTTTGCAAAGCTGTAATACAGTGGAAGAAAATTGTGGTCATGAGGACACTACTCCAGTTTCAGCCCAGTTAAGCTAAAGAGTGATTTAGATCAGTTGGAGTTGTCACAATTAATTCAAACAAGTTTTACTTCGGGATTTGTCAAACATTGGCAATGAAGGAATTTGGAAATATGAATCTTTATCATTTTTTCTTTAGCTGAAAATGTCATTTTAATAAATACACCCCCTGTCAAAAGTTTTAGGACACTGTCTCATTCAAATAAAGTAGAACCTGTCCTACAACTTTTGACAGGGGGTGTATTTCATCATATGGATGTGATCAGGGCAGGACTCTGATCATACATGTAAAGTTTCAGGCAGATTGGAGCATGTTCAGGGCATTCACACAGCATTTGAAATTTCATGGTGAAGGATCAAAATTCCAGAGACCGCTACTGACACGCCCTTTGACTTTGGAAAAAGATTTTAATAACTTTGGATCATTAAGGCCTCCTGTATGTACTGGCCGAATTTGAGGTGAATTGGAGTTTCCCCCTAGAAGGAGTTCGCTCTAGAAAAAAATGAAAAATGGGCAAAATCTGACATTCAACGCAAAATAGCTCACTTCCTGTTGGGTTTGGAATGTGGCTGTCACTGACTTTTTTGTTCAGCCTGATGTGCTGCATATGTGTGCCAAATTTGGTAGATACACCCCCTGTCAAAAGCTGTAGGACAGGTTCTACTTTATTTGAATGAGAAAGTGTCCGACAACTTTTGACAGGGGGTTTACAGTGGAAAGGTTTCAAGTCTGTCAAATATCAATAGCCTTGATGTACCTTAGGCTGTGTGTAAATATGGATAAATCCTGCATGACACCACCCATAGGTTTGCTGAACAACAACTTTGAAGCTTACTATGGAGGTTCTGCCTGTTGTCATCTTTACTCCTAACTTTTGGCTAATTAAAAGATCAAAAAAAGAGATGAAGAGTGACAGGAGCTGAGGTAGGCGATGCAAACCTTGCTGAGACATGGACTGTCCTGTGATGGCATCCACCTGTCACTCATCAAGCCGCCCTAATTATGCAAAAATTTAAGCCTGAAAACGATCCAAACGTGTGAGTTAAATACAAATTCAACCCTGTAAAGTTGTCATGAACCGGGAAAATCGCTAAAAGACCAAAACCATTTCAGTATTTGGCTGTAAACATGTTTATTTCTGCTTTATAGTTGGACATTTTAGCATGAGGGTCTATGGGGATTGACTCAGTTTTGGAGCTTCAAGTGACCGTGTGAGGAAATGGAGGTTTCAGTAATTATCTGTTGGCTTTATTTTTCATCCACATGGTTGCCGCTTGGTTAGTACAGACACTGACCATTCCTACATTGGAAATTAATCAACGTTACTTAGGAATTAATGGTTAATCTTCTCAGAGGTTAATCCTTATTAACTGCAATTAGATACTTTACTTGACAATTTTGCAGCCAATTCTGCTATTCTGTGTTTTTCTTTTTTCTTTTCTTGTTTGGTGCCAATCACAGCATAAACTACAGCTGCTGCACATATAACTTAGTGTATGTGTTATATGTGCCTGTTTGCACAATTACAAGCTGTGAAGTATTCACTGTGCTCCAGTCCTATTTTTATCTCCAGACGTTTGCTTCTTCGCCTGAGGAGCACCAAATTCTGCAGGATTTTGCAAGATGCATGGAAAATCTTGATTTTATTGGCTTACGGGTTGAGTTTGATGTTAAAAAAAATCCCTGAAAAATACGAGGAAAACCATGCAAATTGGAGACAAGATGCAACGGTACCTAGCAAATTACCAAACTAAATGCACTGAGGAACTTTTGGTTTAGACGATGAAATTGCAACTTCATGTGTTTGGCCAGGGAGAATCCCTGTATCAACATTTTCTTTGAATCTGTAATGTCACTATTTAACTAAGGCAAACAAAGAAAGTCATAAAAATTATCTTTCAAAGAACTTCTTAGTGAAAACTTGTCAGTAGTAAAATGTGCCTGCACAATCTTTTCATCATTGCTTACAATTGGAAAAACCTTGTAATGTTTCCAGGCCATAAGTAGTATCCAGTGAAGGGGGGAGTGTGGTCTGCTCCGCTCCTTCCTTCCCTTTGATTGGCTCTTGGATCTCTGCCAAAATCTGTCTCTGGAAATTTGATCAGCATGTTTATTCGCTGGCCTTTAAACAAATGGTCCGTTTTTACCCCCAAGTCACATGTCACAATTTCACTATTAGTCTCACTGATGTCAGCAAAACCAGGCAGCAGATTTGTCTTCGTGGCCTGTTTGTTTGTCCGTAGCAGCGAAAATGCACAAGTGACAGACAGCCGGACAAACAGTCATCTGTTGAGCTGTAAACCACCGCCGATCTGACAGAGGCAGACAAACACAGTGACCGGAGCGTGGCCCGGCCTCCGAAACCACATGTGAGCGGGCAGGAATGTATGGCCCACTGCATTGTGGGTTTGTGTCTGGGGGGAAAGAGAGCAGACTCCCTGACTCACAGGACACTGTTAGGTTGGGGGTTGTGGAGGGACGAGGAGGTGGAAGCAGTTTAACTTTTGGGAATCGGCGTGCAAGGTCAGGAAGAGTGTGTGACTCATGGCTACGATGCCGTCTGCAACTGTGTCATTCAGAGCTCTTGGGTGTTTCGTCACAGTGTTTTTGCTTTCGCTTTAGCCTTAATGAAACGCACGAGGCATCAACACAGCTTCTAATCTCCATCAACAGAGTCTGCTGTCAAATATACATACCACACAGCTTTGTGAACTTGAAAGAGGAGATACAAAACACTTAAATGAATCGTTAAAGATTAAGTAAAAAAGCTTAGAAAAGGTGACAAAATACTTGAGATTTCTGACATGTAGGGAGACACAGATGCAAATATTGGGATAAATGAGAAACATTCATATCATTTTTCAAGCAAAAAGGCATAAATCTACTTATTTCGGCCAGCTGGTGAGACAGCCTCTGTTGGTGTGAATATAGGCAGCTGTGATTCCTTTAGGAGTTGGTAGAGACCAAAAACAGAACTAAAAGAGATTGAAAATGTTTATTAGGTGTCCAAAAACATTACTCCAAATGTTGCTGTGTGCATGCTGGCTTGTAGAAAGGAGCTAAAAGTTGGCTATATGAATTTCAAAATGTACATGTCAGTGTTGTGTTTGCAGCTTGTTTCTGCCGCTGGGATTTTATTAAACAAGAATCTTAAAATTTTGGGTTAAAAGCAGGATTTTTAGCCCTTATTGTCGCAAATTTGCAACATACCACTTTTATTTAGATTGCAGCTGAGATAGCGTATCCATTCCCCCAATGCCAGCTTGTGTATATTCAATACGTACCTCGGAACCTTTTGCAAGCACTGGTTTCTCATAGGACTGTTCGGAGCGGGACCTAATTATTATATCTGTTATTATTATATATCTCTTCTGTGTGTAATAAACAAATTAACAATCTCCACTTATTTTAGCAACAGCTGGAAAGCAAAAACACGCAAAAGTTGTTTTTTTTTTAATTTAATTGTAAATAAATTCAGGCGTCAAGGGGTTAATATTTGCACACAACACTGCTTTTAGTGACATATGTATGATAAATGCAAATATTATTGGCTCATTGATGTAGTTGATCTGTGCAGCGCTGTAACAGAAATGACTGTCAAGATAAAGCCATGTCTAATTATGCTCTGTCTCTTCTTTCATCCCCTCATCCCAACATTTCCCTCCTTTGCTCCACCTTTCCCTCTCTTTGAAGTTCCAAAGAAGTTGCTCCACGAGCAGGGCTCCAAACCCCCGGTGTACCACCCACCTCCCAGCGCCCATGACCCCAACATAGTGGGAGACAGCCCTCCTGAGGGGAGCTCAGTCAAAAGACCCGACAGTGTTCCAGGTGAGCACAACGACAAACACATAAGCTCTTATACATACAGACAGACGCTCACAGCCTCCCACTGAGAGCGGATGACACAGAACAGCCTCAAGGCCTCCCAGGAATCGAGAGTAACTGCAACTCAGGTCTCAAAGTCAGGGGATATATGTATGTATATAAAAAGCCAAGCAAGTTCAACCGTTTCCATGTGTGTCCGAGCAGAGCCACTTTAGACCGTTTATGATCGCCGGTCTTAAAAATATACGGCCTTCCAAGAAGCAACGATTGCACTATATGTAACCACAGTCTAAATCAGTTATAATGTCAAACTCCCACAGAGAGAAAGATGGAGCGAGAACAATGGAATGAAAGAATGAAAAAGAAGAGACGCCAGCGAGGAAGGAAACTCCAACAAAGCTGTATTCATGAGGGATGGTGGCCTGCATCCAGCACACTAATTACTCTGCTCAGCTACCGGCACTGTACTGATGAGGAGGATAGAGGAGTGAATGAGGAGTTAAGAGCGGGAGAGGACAGGAGATGTAGCGCTGACAGCTGACAGCGCATGAGTGGCTTCACTTCCTCGCTTTAGACTCTCCACCTACAGCTCAACCTGTTTCCAACTGTCTTGTCATAGCAGATACGCAGGAATATAGAAGTACAACAAGATGTGGATATGCGCGTCTTGTTCGTCTCACTTCATTTTCTCTCTGGTCAGCTTTGGCAGAAAGAAGTGATGGCGTGTGGAAACGTAGTTGATCTTTCTGCACGACCAGATTTTCATCACCAAGAAGCTCCAGGGAGTCGCTGCGTCCTGCCTAGAAATATTCAAGCATCCACTAACCACTAAAACCACTACCTGCCATTTTTTGCAGTTTTTTCTTGTCTAAAGAGGGTAGAAAATGTTGATAAATGAACTGATACAGATGTTGTAAAGCAGATTTTCTTACCTTTCGTACATATAGAGTACATGCTAGCCTCTGTTTCCAGTTGGCTACATGCCCCAGATTTACATTTTTCATACTGATGGGTAGGTTTATTAGTTTTTCCATATTACTAAGAAACCAAAGAGGATTTCCCAATATGTTGTTGTCCCGTCCTTAACGCTGTGATGCACAACATGGGTCAAGAGATCCCCATTTTCTGTTGAATATGGGTCACATTTGTCCCCATGTTGTGCATCACAGGGTTAAATTTCTTAATTAAAATGATGGTTTCTGTGTCCTTTATGTATTTTATCCACTTAAACTCTGATTTTTCTGCTTCTGTTTCTACTGAAGTTCAGTACAGAAATACATACACTCTATGTGTTTATGATCTTAGAAGTCTTAGTCTAAGTTTTCATCGGGACAGCATTATATCAAATTGAATTTTGAATTCAGTCTGACTTATTTGGTATCTTTACAAAGTTTTAGGTAAAACATTTTGAATTCAAATACAGAAATGTTCCCACCACAAAAGGTTCAAGTTGTAAACCACAAGATTTTGACTTTTTATTATGTCTTCGATTCCAAATGCTCATTTCTGTGGCATTTCTCTACAGCACTTCCCAGAGACTTTTTTTGTGTCTTCATTATTGTTCTGTATTTTTCCTGGAATGTCTATTGTTACCACACTTCTGGTTCTGAAATAGAACATATAAAGCAGTTTATATTACTCTGTTTGAGACGGAGTGTCGACCACAGTATTTATCACTGTTTAAATGCCGAAGTGATTAGATTATTAGCGACTGCACATGAATTCATCGTGTGCTGCTGCAGTTCCGTCATAATATATCTGGTGTTTTTTATTGACATTTTCGGTGGCTATTTTTGTTTGTGTTCGAAAAAAGAGATTGTGGTTGAATGTTAGCCGATGTACTCACCGCAGCAGTAGGTCCAGGTGGAAACATTTACCTCCTCAGTGAGCAATTCCAGTCTAAACTGCATTTATCAGATGAAGAGAGTCTGACGGACTTTGGAGACTCTGCAATTAGAGGTCATTGGTGTGTGTGACAGTTCACCAAAGCACACTTACCTTCACTGACGAAAAAAGTATCAAGCATGTAAATATGATTAGGCACCCGCACACACACAAATCCTCAGGTCACTGAGCTGAATGCTTGTGTTTATTTTGGCCCTCCGAGCTTTGAGGTTGTTTTTGCAGTGACGTATTGCTCTTTCGTGGAGCTACACTGGAAAAAAATGCCCCTCTCAAAATACGAAAAAAGAACTTATTTCAGGGAACTTTTACCGTGAAATAAGTGAAAAAAAAAATCTGCCAATAGAACAAGTGAAAAATGGCTTGGTAAAATTTCTTGAAATAAGATATGATATTTAGAATATTGGATCTTAGAATTACCTGGGAAGACTTATTTGAAGCTGTATTTTATCAGGATTGTCAAGCTTAGATGTCTTAACCCTCCTGTTTTCCTCATTAATGGCATGAAAAAAAAATTGTTGTCTGAAAAAAATTCAAAAATTGAGCAAAAAAATTCCCCATATTTATAAATATTTGCAAAATCTTCAGGAAGAAAATTCCTTGAAGGTTTCTCTTAAAAGTTTTATTCTTAAAAAAAAAAAAGTCTCCAAATTTGGCAAGAAATAAAAATAATTTTTTTTTTTTAAAAAATCTAAAAATTGTAAATATTTTCAAAAAATGAAGAAAAATCTTCTTAAAAATCCTTAAAATATCTAAAGTGATTCCATATTTATCAGGAAAACTTATGTTTTCTTTAAGAACATTTGGAGGAAAAAATCTACCAAAACCAGCAAATTTCACTGGATTTTGGTAGATTTTTTTCCCTGAATGTTCAAGAAATATCTTTTTAACATTTCGTTTTTTCCAACAAAAAATGTTCAAAAATTCCCGAGAAAATGTGGACATCAGAAGTTTCACTGTGAAAATATTTTTTTCCCCACATTTTTAAACTTTAAAACAGGTTGATTTTGACCCGCTGGACGACAGGAAGGTTAAAACAAGATCATTTTAAGATTGTTTGACTTAACGAGATATTTAAGATACATTGTCTTTAAACAAGTCCCTCCATCTTGCTGAAATGTCACTTGTTAAGTGAATTTATCTTAAATCAAGTGGGATGGGACATTTTGACTACGAATAAGACAAACAGACCTGGTAAGATTTGGAGTTTTTGCAGTGTAAAATTTAAATAATTGGATCGTCCCACCTGAACAACTCCTCCAGGTTAACTATAGGCGACTGTACTTAGAAAATAAGTAGGAATCAATGTTAATTAAACCACCATGCCCCTGTCTTTTCTCCCCCTCACACACTCTCTTGCATACACAACACAAGCCAGCATGTAAACACTGAAGGAAGTAGGAGCTGATGAAAAGCCATCCAGGAAACAGTCGTTCCCATCTATAAATAGAGCTTATTCTGGGATTTTGGGGAGCTTTTTGAAATGCTGCCAGAGTGCAAACTTTTTCCATGTGCTCTTAATGACCTGAGTCAGAATGAATGTGACAGAAGCGGATGTTGTGTTATCTTCTGAATCACACAGCTCCCTCTGAACATGTGTGTGTCTTGTGTGTGATGCATCCTTTTACAGAAGCACATCTCTCCAAGTCTCCTTAAAAAGCACCGACAGACTGGAGATGACTCAGTGTTCTGCTGGATGTTGTCACAATTCCTCAGAGACAATACAGGCTGGATTTACTGTAAATGCAGTGTCATAATCTGACTGTACATGAATTACTTACTACACTCATTGTGTGTCATCAGTTGTGGAACAACAGATCCTGATACGTGTTCATGTTCTGCATCCATTTGATGTTTATTAAAAACATCTGTATTGGCAGTCATTTGAATGCTTATTAGACTACATACTTTCATTTTAGAATACTCTGGTGTGTGCTGTTAAACCGAACTTGCTTCTGTCACTTTTCCCAGATAAGAAGAAGATCAGGGAGACAAACCCCAACGAAGAGAAGGCTTCAGGAAGTGGAAGAGGAGGCGGAGAACGCCCACTGCGACCGCCAGGCATGAACCCCGTCATCAACTCCACCTCTAGCACCAACATGGCCCTCATCAGCAACGCACTGGCAGCCTTCACTTACGTATCAGGTAGGAATACATTCATAAAAGCTGGTGAGACGTCACATCACACGCATAGCAAGATGCTGACAAGATGCTTCTGGGACATTTATCCTCACTGTCGGCTCATTTTTCACGGTTATTCACCTTTATGGAAACAGCGCAATCATTGTCTATACCAGACGTCTTTAGAAATAAATGACAAAAGTTGAATTTGTTGCATTTTTTATTTTTTAAAAGTTGAAAAAAATGAAATCGACATTTTGCCCACAGGTGTTGTGAGTACTTGGAGGGGAAAAGGTGCCTCCTCATACTATAGAGAATTTAGTACTTTTAGTGCATTTTTAATTTGTTCCCATATTTGTCTCCTATCTTTCCTACGTATACAACAACTGAGTTTATCTGTGAAGTCCCTCAGAGTCACAGCAGAGACATTAATGGCTTCACAGTGCAGAATATTTACTTGTTTTTGTTTTCTTTACAGGATCTGTTCATGCAAAGTGTTTATTCTTGGCAATTTTTAAAATGATACATGTAAAATAAAGTGGATGGAACGATTTTAAGTTGAGATTTGGTTAGGCTTTTTGGCAGAACACATGAATAGACAGGAAAAGGAAAGAAAATCTGATGTTTCTCTCTGCTTTTACTGTCTCTGGCTCTGAGAAATAGTGTAATTTTGGCTTTTTTCTTGAAAGACCACTTGCTTTTCAAACCCACCAACAGGTTTTGGTTCAGAGGGTTAAAGAAATGCAATTCCACTACAGGGATGAAGTTTCATGTTATCATTGCAATTAGTGAGCAGTGTCAGCTTGATGGCACCTTGGCCTGTGAATCAGTGGCAGTGGGATTGGAGTGCGTGGTTACATATGTGCTGCATGTGTGTGGCACACTTTTGTTTGGGTGAATTCCCCCCGATTCCTTTTTTTCCTGGGACTGAATGGTGGGTAAATGTGGGCCAGAGGAATGCAGATGCTAAACAGAGATAATGGCTACATGAACTACACACCGTCGGTCACCTGCTCCAAGCAGCTGCTAAAACAGACGCTTGAATACTTTGTGCCTTTCCTGTTTTATTCCCTCCTACTCTGCGTCTCAAATAAACACTTTATACGTAGTGAAATGTGTGTAATGTGTAACTGAGCTAAATGTAAGCACCCAGTTTGTGCAAATGCATTGAGTTTGGATGACTGTAACATGGGACTCCTGATTGAAGACAAGCAAGACTGACACAACCTGAATGAGCTGTAGGGGTAAAGGAGTGCTTGTATGCAAACAAGCACGGAAGACTTACAGTAATTGAGCCTGAAAATGACATGAGTTTGAACAAGGAGGTGCTTAGGTTCATTCAGTCATGAGGAAGGTGATATCTGATCACTTCCCTCAGAGAAGTCATAGGTGTCTTGATGGCCTCCCTCGCCAGTCTCTGTCTTGCATGATCACTCAGTTTTTGAGGATGATCTGCAGCAAGCAAAACAGCACGTGCCATATTTCTGCCATTGCTTAATCTTGGATTTAGCTGTACTCCAATGGATAATCGGAGTACTGGAAATTCTCTTGTATCATCTTCTGACTTCATCTTTTCAACAACTTTTCTGCAGAGTTGCTTGAAGTATTTTTTTCGTCTTGTTTTTTCACCAGTGACTGGACCTTCCAAATAAGTGAAAAGGTGTCTTTATAGTCACTTTAGACTCATTCATGACACTCAGATGATCTCCATTTCAGTAATTATGTGACTTCTAGTGCCAATAGACTGCACCTCTGTTGAATTCGGTGAATCACTTTAAAGGGGTTCACACTTGAAGCACTTATTTTATATTTTGTATGTTTAATTAATCTACATTACTTTGTAGAAATCTGTTTTCACTTTGGCATGAAAAAAATCATTTTTGGGGGTAAATTCCTGTCAAAAAAGTCAGCTTAAATCAGCCATGATTCTATGTCAAAACAACAATGTTAAAAAACTTCCAAGGTGGGTAAATACTGATGACACACCAAAGTCTTGTATGGATGGTATTACCTCGGTTCTTTCAATGGTCAAAGAAAACTCCTACTTAGAAGATCAGCTCAGTGTTGTCCAACTTAAGCTAGAGCTGGCAGACGTGCATTACTGAAGATGAGTGGAAGGAGAAGTTCACAAGAAGGAAGGGGTAGCAGAATTTGTCAGACATTATTACTGAGTCAAGAGACGAAGCCAGATTAGTGAGTCATCTGAGCTGTTCAGTCTGCAGCCAAGCTGAGTGGTGAAATATATCGCTGACTGAACCAGTTATGGAAAAACAAAAGAAACTCAGTACTTGTCAGAGAGATCCCATTAAATGTTTGACATGTTGTCTGTTAGATATCAACTAAATGTAACACTTCCCTCCCTTGTCCTCCTCCTCCGTCTCCTCTCTGACAGACCACCCAGAGAGAGCCGCACTATTCTTCGTCTGCGGAGTGTGTTTGGGCCTCTTCCTCACTCTCTTCGCCCTGGTGGTCCAGATCTCGTGTCGCACCGACTGCCAGCCCCGCCAGCGGCCTCCCGCCAAGAAACGAGCACGCCCCACAGACTCGTCCTCCGACTCCAGCGACTCTGACTCGGACTGGGACACCACCTCGGACCTGTCGGCGCGGAGGCACCGGCGCTTTGAACGCACGCTTAACATGAACGTGTTCACATCAGCGGAAGAGCTGGAACGAGCGCAGAGGCTCGAAGAAAGGGAGCGGATCATCCGAGAGATCTGGATGAACGGGCAACCGGACATCCCAGGGACACGGAGCCTCAATCGGTATTACTGAGAAACTGCTGAAGGGGCTTTTAAAAGAAGGCTTAATGACTTGAACAAAACTTAGGACGCACTTGGGTTGTAGGGGGACAGAGAAAAGGGCTTTGTAAGCAAGCAAGCATGCAAAAGCAGCTGTGGACAATGAGAGAAGGTATTGCAGACTTGGGAAGAAAGTCCTCCCTCTCTGCTGGTTTGCATATTCCTCCGGGCATCATAAGCTATCAGTAGGACAATAAGCTCCCACTCTGCTTGGCATGCTTGCCTCTTACCGCCGGAAGTGAGGGGTGATAGGCTGCACCGCCTTGCCCGTGACCTCAGTAGGCCTTTTTGAAGTGGAGATTTATTGGTTAGCTGCCTTAGACATACACAGGCCTGCAGAGACTACATGGTGACTGAAGGACCAAGGCCTCCGATGGGTCTGTTTCATGCAGCTGGAAGAGACTTTCTGCTCACTACCCTCCAGTATTCACGTGTGAACTTTAACAGAGGGGCAGTACAAAGCAAGCTGACGATGGGACAATGTAAGACAATCTTTCCACCTTGAATAATCATGCTGCCTTCTGAGCTTTATCAAACCAAAAGAATATTTTTGGGAAAATTCATCTCAACCCTTATGAAATATATTTTATAATATTTAATAGTTTATTGATGTTGTGTATTTTTTGTTCTCCAGTATGGTTTGTTATGAGATATTTTTATACTTGGCGAAGGTTGTCTGGCGCCTCAGGGATGCAATCCTAGTGTTTCTATGTTTGGTTGATGTATTTGCTTCCTAAGAAGGGGATCAGCCCATTTAAACAGCTACGTATGTCAGCATTTAAAGAAACGAATTAGAAATATCATATAAAGAGCCTCAAAGAGGTTTTCAGTGATTTAACCTTATTTTTGATACAGTATGTTTTAACTCACAGTGCAGTGCCTTTTCTAGTTCTTCAGTCGCTGTTGTCCAGATTGCAGCTGGTGTGTCTCAGTAACCGGTCAGATTATTTATTAATTGGAAATCCTAAATTTAGCTCATTACATATGTATTCACTTTTACTGTTGCTTTGCTGAAGTGGAGCATGCGTAAAGTCTGAATGTCTCTGTTAAACATTGCACTTATATCTTCCCAGATGTAAATGTACAGTACCAGATATGCAAATTTTGTACCAGTGATTTTGCTAGAGTTCTATTTTTCTGACCCTGCCTCATAAAAGATTGTGTGAATTTCAGGTCTTGTGCCAACCATGTCAAAGATATCAGTGCTGAACAGATGCTTATACTCACAGCCATCTGAAGAAGGAACCAGCACTGCAAAAAACAAAAATAATGTTCACAGTGGACATGTAACCTGCTCCTCTTAAGTCATGTTGCCAGTTTAATAATATAAGCTATTGTCAGTCCACTTCTGTTTGTGCTTCCCTGCATTCAAGCATAGAAATAATAATAGTTTTCATTTTAAAAAAGCTTGCTATTTTCCTGACTGAGAGTTTAACACAACAGGACATATTAGGGTCATGTTCATAAAGACCACAGCTCTTCATAGTTTCTTACAGAGACAGTTTTTGTGTTTAAATTTGAATGGGATTAAAACGTGCCAATAACTGGTAACATGAGACCAAAATATGATTCCTATGTTTGGAATAAACTGTGTTCAAAAATAAGGGGTCTTTTTTTAATGTCACTTCATGTATTTATTCTTGTAGTGTTTTTAGGCACTCTGAAAGAGAGACAACTTTAATCCTGATGAGAATATTGATGATGGAAGTTTGGCAGAGTCAACAGGTAGGCCCTGGTACTATGTATGACTATGAAGATTTATTGGCATTGCGCGCCCCCTGCTGGTACAGGTACGGTTTTAAAATTTGTACAAAGTAAACTAATAATTTTTTTTTTTTAAAGTCAGTAAAATGCTATAATAATATTTTACTGAAAATACAGTTAATTATAGTTATAGAAAGAGCCTTTTCAATGTAACTAGACTATCTGGAATGATTTTAGACTACAAAATACCACAGAGCTATTTTTTTAAAGATATTTCATTTTTCATTTTCCACTATCGCTGTCAATGTCTTAATAAGACATTGCATTATTTCCTAGAATTTTGTAGTTGTTTTCTCAAATATTTGTTTATTTTGTAAACAATGTCTTGTAAACAAAGCGTTGCTGTCCTGCGGTTTCCATGGAAACCATAAACTTTCTGTTGAGCCGTGTTAAACATCAACAAAACCTGAAGGTAAAGCCGCTAAAAACTAAACTATCTGTCTTAATATCTCATACAGCCGACGAAATAGAAAGTAATTCATGACTGGAAATGTCTTGGAACTTGAACAACCACGGCTTGCCGTTTTTACCGGGATATACATTTCGGGATGTGACAGTAAGTTACAGTTTAAACTACTTGGAAATGTTTTAAAATGTAACGCAAGGCATTAATGTACATATTTCACCGACGTTAGTTGTTATTTGTTGGAAAATGTATTGTTTTTTGGTAATGAAAATGTCACTCGTGCATTCCTTCAGTCGTCAAGTGAAATCAGGTGGACGTTTAGACGGTACTTTTCAGGTCTGGTCAACGATGCTGTTAGCTAGCTAAAGCTAACTAATGCTAGCTAGGTGAATGCAGTGTTGTTGAATCCCTTTAGAATACGTTGTCTATTAGTTGGTTATATCTCATCAGAAGCTTTGCTTGGCTTTTAACACACTGGGGGGTCCAGCCCAGCAGTTTATAGATTTTAACCTCATAACTGCACCATACCAAGTTATTTCAGAGTAAAATCAATATAAAATAATATTGAGAACATTTAAAAGAAAGCTTTCAATAGTATGTCAGCGTTTTTATTTATAATATATATACAGGGTGGGGAAGCAAAAATGTCCTGTCAGGTAAAAACAACTACAAATGGGTATAACGTTTTCATTCTGTGGAATTTTGAACTGATTTCTTGAAGAACACAAATTTAAAGCTTTCAGAACATGTTTATTCAATATGTCCTCCAGCCATGATAAAGGCCTCGATACAGCCTCTGAAAGAGGCACAGGCCCTCCTGATATCCTCCTTGGGGTAGGCCTCCCATTCCCTGGAGAATGCAGCCTTAAGTAAATCCATATTGTCATGAGGGGTGGCATTAGTCCTCAAATCAATGGCGACCCATCAGAAAAAATTCAGGGGGTTTTAGATCAGGTGAGCTCGGGGGCCAAATGCCTTTCTGCCAGAAGTTCGCCATATTCTACACACAGAACTTTTGGACCTTGATTGATGTGTGAGCCGGAGCCCCATCTTGCTGCCACACATAGTTGTTGTCAGGGTAGGTGGCCTTCAGCCAGGGCAAAATGGTGTATCTCAGAACTTTGTAGTACACATCAGCTCCAATTTTCTGATCTGGCTTGAAGAAATAGGGGGGCATCTTATTGCCACCTGAGCCCAAGACTCCCAGGACCATCTGGAGATCTCTTGGTGCCCAAACTGGTCCTCTCACTGATGCCAACAATCTTGGCAATGTCCTTCTGAGGGGTTTGGGCATCCAGGAGATCACAAACCGTGTTGCGTTTTGCTTGTTGCTTGCTCACTTCACAATGCACCAAGCTCTGACAAATACTAAAAAGATTGGTTAAAGGTAAGGAACTTTGATTTCAATTTTTGTTTTGATTACCCTCACCATTTGGGCAGGACATTCAAATTTGTCAGTAGGACATTTTTGCTTCCCCACCCTGTATTATACATTGTATTTCTTCTAGAAGTAGAAAATGACTATCTGTGCACTGTGCATTGTGTGCTGCTCTTTTTCTTACTTTTTTTTGTATTTGCTGCTGTAACATTGAAAATTTCCCCTCTGTCTGTCTGTCTTTTTGTGTTAACTACATCATGCTATTTTTTTAGGCGCTAACACATGGTCAAAATGGCAAGAATAAATCTGGGGCTATTTTATTTTTTTATTATTGTTCTTATGCTGTTTAACCCTTTAAGCTTCAGTCAATTCCAGCCGTTTTCAGTACACAAAATCGCTAATATTCTATTTTTAAATAAAAAAAAATTACGAAAAATACGGGGAATATTGGACGCGCATCAGGAGGTGCATTTCCTTGAAAACGACCGATTCGGGGATTTTATACCGACTTCAGGACATGTTTTGGACAAAATAGTTTACTGGCTTGTGTCATCTGGATGTAAAAGGTTGGATTATGGCCGTTTTTTGTGGAATCTTTTTTTTGTGTGTGTAATAATAAACCCGGAAATGTGAGTCGCGCTGTGTGCGTTGAAGCCGTGTATAGAGAACGGATGGATGAATATTCGTTTTTGTCGGACAAATGTGTTTTTCTCACCCGCTGTGGTAATCGCATCTGAAAGTGGTTTATACCGGCGGATTCATGAGAATCTAAGCTTTCCATCGGCGTATAGTGTTTGTATAATCGCGTTTGCACCCGTCGGACATTCTTGAAATTCCTATGCAAATTAGTAGGTGTACCGCCGGCGGTACACTGAAGCTTAAAACAAAAACAAACAAACTAAAAAATCATTGGATGTGGTGCTGTTCAGAAAACATTCAGGGCCATTTCTGCAGACACCCAGGTCTAATGATGCCATTGTATCTCACACCACTTCCTCCTTAACAGATGGCTGGCATAGTAATTGGCCTTGCAGTGCATGCCCATCACATGTTTCGTGTTTTTACATTTATAATGTTGTTGTAATTAACCTGAGCTAATTTATTCCCTCCTGATCTTCACCTGCAGAAATCATCCTTCAATCGGCGTCAGACTCTGGGCTTTAAGAATGGCTTCAGGGTCCCTCATCGCCCCACTGTGGGCATTGGCCACGATCCTCTTGTATCAGAGAAATTAACTCAACAGGAGCTCAGTGAATTGTGCTGTGAGACGCCAGGCATGACTTATGGCTCCTGTCCCCAGACAGCATGTGAAGACTTCATCCCAGCTTATGTGGCCTTTGACAAAAAGGTCTGGTAACACATAGAAATGAATCACTGTCAATGAAGATGAATCATTTCCAGTTAACTCCTTGTCTGTTTGATACTCACCATCTGGTTGTCTTGTAGGTGCTGTGCTATCATGCATACTTTGTGGAGGACTTCCTGGATTCCCCTGAAGAGCAGTACTGTGTGCGTCCTGTTGTCATTTACTACTACCTTGAAGATGACAGCATGTGCATCTTTGAGCCCACGGTGCAGAACTCTGGGTTAATGCAGGGGAAGAGGCTCAAACGCCAACGTTTGCCCAAGAATGAACATGGAGAGCATTTCCAGTGGAAAGACCTCAACCTCGGTATGGACTTGGAGGTGTACGGGGTCAAGTACCACATCACACACTGTGATGCCTTTACAAAGGTGAAACACTAACCAGAATGGATTCTCTCTCTGTAAATGTATAAGATGGTAGAATCCTGCAAATATACTGTCTGTCTGTGTCTTTGATTCTCCATACAGGAATTCATGGAAAGTGAAGGCATCATTCTGAATGACCCTGAGCCAATGCCAGTGGATCCTTACAGCAAACCTTGCAGTATTTCTGTGCCTCAATACACTACGCCCTCCCCTTATTCCAACATGTATGAGTTTCCCACCATGGATGGCAAGGTAAATAAGAACTCACCTGGATTACACCTGGTTACAAACACTCATGTGGTCGGCTATAAACAGAGAAGGAGGACAACTGTGTCCACACTTCTGGCCAAACAGTAGATTAGTCTATGGCTGAGAAATTTAGCTTTACCAGTGACGCTATTTATTGCAACAAAGAAAACATATGAAAGACAATGAAAGAGCACTATTCATCCCAAAAAACAACTCACATGCTCCACTAATACCCTGACTGCAACTGAGAATCTGAGAGAAGCATGCGTATTAAATCGCAGGTCACTCACTCTAAACTGTCACACCAGATATTAAGTAATACTCCAGTGAAGTCACTCATGAACACAGGCAGCACTACTAGCTATGAACGCTATTCATTGCCCACAGTGGGTTGTTCCTCTGCACTCACAAATTGCACTTCTGGGTTTTTCTCATCCACAAGCCTCACAAGGCCAGGCAGACTAATTAAAGCACACAAATAGTCTAAAATAAAACAAAAAACAAAACTGGCTTTCTTTATCAGTTCCTCTCCCAATCAGAGAGCAGACAGTGTAAAGCCACCAGGTGTCGCTAGTTACATGTAAATTATTTAGATAATAAAAAGTCCCAATAGTTTCCATACACCTGTCACACTGAATACAATTAACAATAGTCTGTATTCTTTTTAGACAACATCTAGAAAAATGAAATGGCCTTTTTTTAACCACCATCAAGGCAGGCACTGGAATCATTCAATGACTTTCTTATTTTTAATCAATTTTATGTTTCTGTTACTGACAAGGGACCCTATTATGACTTTAAGGAGAGAAAAAAACAATTCCATGACTTTAAAGCCATAAAAAAAATCACTTGAAACCTAAAAACAGTCTGGAGTAATAAATTCAAGATGTAATGTTTCGACACGAAGTTCATTTTTGTTGGAGTAAGTGGAGATAGTTGGGTGTGTGTGTGACCGAAAGACAGAAAAGAAGTTCTGTTGAGGCACCGGTTTATGCTCTAAGTTGGCTAATGTCGGTTAACTTCCTCATCCCTACTCAGCTTAAATTTAAATATTGCAAGTATTAAAAACACTTAAATGTGATTTTAAAAACCGATCATTTGATGGTGACAAATACTGTCATCAAGTATTTGTGTTGCGTTTGACTACCAGTTCTGCATCCATGCTGTATTTTCACCCTTTTTGCTCAGGTGCTGTGCTTCTCTGCCCTGTGGGATGACACTGACTCTCTAAACGGGGACACCAGGCGGGTTACCATCACGTATTTCCTGGTGGACAACACAGTGGAGATCAGAGAGGTCGTTGAACCCAACAGTGGCCGGATTCCCTTCCTGATGCGCAGAAAGAAGATCCCAAAAAAGTTCCAGCCAGGTACAATGCTGTGCTGTGTACTTAATTCCTTTGACTCTTTACAGTGCATTGAAGCATGTAGAAGTCAGGTGCTTTCATTACGTGCCTTTGTGATTTAAGTTATGCAGAGAAAGTGCAAAGATTGGCTCTAATTTCCAAAATCGTATCAGAAATAAAAATAGAAAATTGCTCCACATTTTACAATTGGTTCTAGTATTTTTTCAACCACTTAATGTAAACACAATCTAGTAAATGGCAATAAATACTGCGGTACAGCGACCATATTTTCTTATGTATTTGTATATGCTACATCATTGTACTCCTATTTCTTTCCAGTGCCTTTTCCCAGCTGTGTGATGGAGATCTCAGATAAAGAAGTGGGTCAATATTACTCGCCCAAAGACTTTCAGTTAGGTCAAACGATTAAGATACTGGGCCGTTGCTTTCTGCTGTGTGACTGTGATCGCTTCACTAAAGAGTATTACCAGAGGAACCACCCTGACATGGAGATGACACCAACGGAGGTACCAAAGAAGGTTGACAAACCGCAAGAGAAAAGGGTGAGAGACTGAACATTATGTTATTCTGTCTGTCGTTTTCCTCCACAAAAATTAAATCTATTTTTTGAGGATGATCTCTTACCCTCCATGTTTTCCGTCTTTACAGGAAATTCCTACCTATAATGGTTTTGGTTCTCTTGAAGACTCTCTGCAGAATTGCTTGTCTTTGATTCCTAAGCCTCCCAAAATGAAGTTCTTGAAGATGCTGGAGAACGATGGAAAAGTGTTGCAATACAGTGCCAGGCTGGTGAGACAACATTTGACAGTGTTTTGTGCTGCCTGTTTAATAAAATGCACAGTATGTTGACAAGCCTATTTAAGCCACTTCACCAATCAATCAAATTTTATTCAATTAGAAGTTAGGAACCAGCTGAAGCTATAGACAAAACGTGATTTTTTCCCCCCTTGTGTACGCCTGTCCTGTGTTACTTCCCAGGACTCTCAGTATCCTCAAGATGAAGTCCGACGCTTCATACTGTGCTACCACTTGTCCAACGATATGATCAGTATTTATGAAAAGAACACCCGCAACTCTGGTATCATAGGTGGAAAGTTCTTGAAAATGACCCGCATCCCCAAGCCGGGCTCTACTGTGGAAAATCCTGAGTTTTATTCACCTGCAGACTTTGCTATTGGAGCCACTGTGGAAGGTAGTTTTCTCAGTTTAACAGCCTGTGTAACTGCGGTATTATGCGTTGACCTTTCTCATGTATCTACAGTGCTGTACATGTATTCCTGGACACACAATGAGCTGTATTTGACATCACAGTAACTTACACCCAAGTTGAACTTCATTTACCATGAGGCAGAGGAATATCAAGACATGAAAGCTCAACTAACTGTACCTTTTCCTCTCTTCTTTAGTGTTTAGTCACCGCTTTGTGTTGACTGACGCTGACCGCTATGTGCTCACATACCTGGAGTCCATCTCAAGCCAGATTCCTTCTCATACGCTGGATTCTGTGCGACAGAAGCTGGGTGTGGGGATCTCCCACAACCAGCCAGTTGACCAAAACGGTAAAAGTTCAGCAAAACCCCTCAGTTATCGTCTGTCAGTGACACCTTTCTTCCAGTAGGTGTCACTTTTTACAAACATTTTGACGTTTATGAATGCAAAACGGTAAACATCTACACCTTTGTGCTCGTTTCTTTGTCAGGAGAAGCTGCAGAACTGTCTTCGTGATGTGAAGGAAATCCTCCAAGTGTGTGAATCTAAACCTCTGCAAAATGTCTCTGAACATAATAAACTCTGGAATTCCTGCAGTTAAAGCATTTGTGGTGATATTGGACAACTTCTAGCAAATTAGAAAACACAACTACCCTTTTCTGTGGGTGTGCTGTGTCGACATACCCTTTTCTTGTATATATGCCAAGGATCTGTCTATGGCTAAAACTGTGCGTTAAAAAGGGGAAATCACACCAAGACACTTTTTAAACAAACTAGCTTTTGTTGGATTTCTGCTCAATTGCATTTGAAATTGCTACAGTAGTCTATTCTACATAGATTTGTCTCTGTTTACAGACTGGCAGTGGAAGCATGTCTGGATATATAACAGTTTGAAAACTCTTGTGTCCAAGAACTGAAATCGTTGCCTGGTTTAACAAAAAAGCAAAACAAGTAGATAAAGAGAGGCAGCTCAGTGATGTAGATCTTAACACTGTTGCCTCACATCTGCTGGCTCTTAATAAGCCGTAGGTGTGAGCGGCCATGGTGGTCTATCTGTGTGTTACTGGATGGTAAAGGGATGGAATGAAGTAGGAAAACACCTCAGTTACAAGAGATAATTCTACAACTCATTTCAGAAAATTGCATTATTTAATAAAGTAATTAACAAAAACAAAGGGGGAAAAAAAAAACATGGAATGGCATGCGGTAATATCCAACATACATACTTGGTGCATATCTGTTAAGTGACCAGTGACAAATGTACAATTTTAGACAGTAAGCTCATATCATACCATGTCATCAGTAACGCTTTTCTGCTCCAATGGACCAGAAGAGAAAACAAGCAAAGCTGGCTCAATGGCAAGAGCTGCAATATCTAACAACACTACAACCAATACAGTACTTATGTATGAGGATATGCATCAACACATTCAACATGGACACGCACAATTAACATGTGCCGCGCACTGCGTTCAATTTACGTTTTAATCACTGCATACAATGGTGTGCCTTAGGGTGGAATAGCAGGCTGTGTGGAAGTATAAAAAAATACTGATATGATGAGAAGAGTAAATGTCTGTCGGGCTCAAGGGATTTCCTTGGATTTCATTTTCCAGCATTCAAGCCTAAGTCTGTAGCGACCGAGTCCCTGTAACATCTCAGGACATACTCGGCCAGAAGCGTGGTGGCCAAGCGGGCGCCAGCTTCACTGTTGTGCTGATGAGAAACCTTAGCCAGGGCTAAGGCCACCGTTCAGGCCAGTCAGTGTGTTATCTTAAGGGGATTTGAGTTTTTTTGTCCGAGGAGAGGCTCCGTTCTCGGCTTTAAGAACTCCGTTTTCATGGTGGCCAACTGGCAGGGAGAGAGAAGGAAGACGTCACAATCTACCCTAACGCAGCACATGAATAAATCAAAATGTGTGTCTCAGTAAACACATCACGCTACTTGTAAACACATGTTTCCTACTACTTGTGTAACTATTTAATAGATGGCATCAATGAATTATGAAACCGGTTCAGGCGGGTGTTCAAACTCACGTGAGTCTCTCTTTAATGGCCGTAGGGGTTGTTTTGCGGCAGCCTTCTTGCGAACAGCCTGTTCATGTCTGAACTCCCTCCAGCGTCTCAGCTGGAAGCGGATGAACTTCCAGAGTAGCCAAGATTGGGTCAAACATACCAGCAGTAGAACAGTCATCCTGATGAGGCCCAAGAAAGGCAAGAGGATTAGTGGCATTGTGTGTTTTGGAAAACAGGCCTGACATTATGTGCCAAATTACAAAAACTGAAAAAAATACTTTGTGTCCTTGTTGAAGGGGTTTAAATGAGGTCTGAAGGATGTTTATAATTTCCTAACAGTTTATTTAGCTCTAATTGTGCCCATCTGGAACCACTTTTACTGTGTTGAAGATATGCCATCTCTGGTCGCCTCATCTGAGTTGATGCTGCTACTCTCACAAATCACTGAAATTAGGATTCTGAATTGTCACGTTGCAGTTGTGACTACTTGAGTCCCACTTGACCCACTGAACCTCAAAACCTGCTAGCTGTTAGAAAGGTGCTTTATGTTTAAAAAAATATATATATATATAAATTATACTATTTTACAGAAAGTGTAAAAACAAAAACAATCACCCGATTTTGAAAATTTGGTCCTTTAACTAAACATGTACGATGCCCATTTCTGTTGACCAAATCTAGTCTTAAATTATTTGTTCTTTCATCAAAATCACTATATTCTACATGCCTCATTTAAAATTCTGCAGACCATTGGCTATAACCAGAAAGAACAAACCATTCTGAGACCCCCAGTGTATCCAAATAGCCACGAGTTACTCAGCTGTGACCAGCAGTCACGTAACAAAAAGTCTGGCATGTTTCAGGTAAACTGAATGTAACTTTCGCTTTTTACAATTTTGGTGTTTGTTGGACGACACAGAAGACATTTTTGAGTTCACTCTACCTTAAGCCATGGTTGTGACGTTTCCATAGCGGGACAGGACTTTGTAATACAGTGAAAAATGACAATCACAAAAAAATCACAAAAATTCTGGGACTTTTCGGCTGAACTGCAGGCTGTGTTTACATATAATGAGGGAGTCGATATCCATACTGTTGCTAACACTGGTGGACACTTGGGAAAGTGTTGTACATGCCAATTCTATTTAGTTTTACCCAATTTTTGTAAAAGTTATCAAAGAAATTCTTACAACTATGTCTTACTGCGCAAAAGACATTTTTTTTGTTCCTTCTGCTTCTAGCCATGGTTGTCTTGTTTCCATAGAGATGCAAACTCTATACTGCAGTATGAAACGAACCTACAGTAAGTTAATTGTTTTATGGCACTTATCCAGGTTGTTTTCTCCTGACTAGATCCTTGCTTGTGTTGTCGCTTGTCACATGTATGTCTGCTAAATGAAATAGCAGAATTGTAAAAATGTAACCAGAGGAATAACTGGGAGAAGCTACTTTTGGTGCACAGGGTTGATCATTTTGAGTGTTTTTACTAAAAGTGTCTCAACTCCTTACAGGCTACATTCACAGTGAATTTATGAAGAGCAACTATAAAATGTGCAAAAACGTCAACGCTTTTTATAGGCACAAAGTGTAATTAGGTGGTGCAGTAGCTGTGAATGAGAACAGCAGCGTCAGAAGATGAATCATTACACAGATGCTGGACATTGGTCGTGCTTCTCATCATTACTGAAAGACCAAGTAGAACCTCACCTTATCAGTACAGTGTTGAAGTTCCCCATCTCCAAGTCCAGCCCCTGATTCTCAGCACGAGCCAAACCGAAGCCCACAGCCAAGAACATCAGGGTCAGCGTAGCCATCCGTGTAAACACAAAGCTGACCGCCCACAGATCAAACCTGACACGCAACACACAGCGGGTAAACAAAGAGGCGATCAGCTCCAAACAGGGCAATGCTGCAATGTGGGTAAATCTGTCAGTCGCAGCAAGAAAAATATTCCGAGGTTTATTGTCAAAAGTGGCTTCATTCAGGGATACTGTCATGGAAGTGTTTTGGAAAGATGAGATCACTTACATTTTCTGATGGTTCTCATCAGTGAAGTACAAGAGTCTGGCTATGTGGAAGCCCAGTTCTGACACATACTGAAGGAAGAAAAGCACCAGACCGACTCGGCTCAAACTACACAGGAAAATAAAAAAAAAGAGAGAATGAGCACTTCTCTTCACAAGCCTTTGTATTTACAGCGCCCTCCATAATTACTGGCACCCCTGGTTAAGATGTGTTGAAAGCCTTAAAATAAATAAAATTTTTGTTGCAGAAGAATACTCTCACACTGAAAATTGTAGAAAAATGTATTATAGGAGGAGATTAGGTGCTGCTTTGTTGGCAAAAGGGGGTTGTACAAAGTATTAAAATCAGGGGTGCTAATAATTGTGGCACACATGATTTGATGTAAAAGAATTATTTCTGAATGTGTGATTCTTTCCCCACTGAATAAATGCACTTTAATTAAAGGTTGGATTTTCCTCTTTTTTTTGTCATTGTGGTCTTATATTATTTAGAAAAAAAACTGAATTTATTCGAAGCTAAAGAACGCATCTTAACCAGGGGTGCCAATAATTATCGAGGGCGCTGTAAATGGTATCAAAAGGTCACTCTGCTGGAAGCTTACTTTAACAAATAGGCTGCAGCGATGTGCAGAAGATACAGGCAGATGTACTGGAGCTGTCGAGAAATCTCCTCCTGAAAAACAAGCAGCCTTTATTCGCAAAGGTTTGGAAATCTTGAAGCTTTCTCGCTTCTGTCCGATGCACATGCAGAATAAATGCAACCCTTCCAGCACATTAATACAAACAGAGCTTATCTAGTCGCACTCCTCCCGTTCCCAGGGCCTCCCTACTGACCTTGCGTACTTTCTGGAAGTAGAGCTCTGGCAAGGCATGTAGCCAGTAGGCCAGCTGAGTGAGGTAGAAAAACTTCACCTGAAACCTAGAACAGAAAGCAAGACAGAGACAGGAGGAGTAACAAGAGGTAAGTCAGAACAATGTACATGCTGCTACAGATTTATATTTATATCTTGGTTGTATTTTATACATGAAACCTGTAGACAATATCAAGTTACCAGGTCTCTCCAGCAAAATGTAGCTGTGTTAATCAGTGGTACGTACGTTTTACTTGATCCCCACAGCTCGAAAAGGAAACATGAGAGTCTCTGAATTTACATTAATGTCTGTTACGAAAGTTTAATCAGAGTATAAGCTCCTCAAAGTGATGTTTGGTTGGTTTTTGGAGTGCATGTAAAGTTTCTGGAAATGCTGATAAGCTGTAAGCTACGGTGGGAAAACCGAGACTGAATTACTAAAACAATAGCAGGCGACCACTGACGGTGTCTGTAACAGTCAGTTTGTAGTTTTTTGACTTAAACACAATGTGAAGATAAACATAATATTGGCACCATCTCAAAAAAAATGTCTATTTGTCATGTTAAGCTCAATGTCAACAGTAAAAGAGGCCTGGAAAAAGTAACACTGATGTTGATATTTGACCATTTCTGAGCAAAAATGTCTCTCTTTTAAGTACTTGCTACTTTCTTTGTCTTCTGTGCTAGTAAAAAAAAACACATTTGAGTTTTAGACTCGACAAGAACTGACAGTCAGCTATGTAAACTGATGCTTTGGATATGAAAAATCATAAGGAGCATTTTAACTATTATTATTACATGTTTTGAACAATTAATCCAAAAAGAATGTGCAGATTAATCAGTAATGGCAATATTTGTTACTAATACACAGACATGATTATATACCTGAGATGTACATGGGGATAGTTCTCCCAAAGGCTGCTGGGATGCAGGAGATATCCTTCCTGTTTGAAGAAAATAGACACAAGAAAGCTTTGGTATTCATCAGTTGTGCATGTGTGTCCTACATTTTAAAAAAATAGACAAAACATGTCCCTAAGCAGAAGCAGAATCAGAAATACGTGATTGAGTCCTGAGGGGAAATTGTTACAATTGCTCCCATTCAAAGTCTTAGAAATATAAGCAGTGCAAAAAACACATAAGCAGAAAAAGTTTAAGAACAAAATGTAAAATGTGCATTTTGCTGAGAAAAGAAAAATGTAAGTATGTAGTGTAATAAATAGTAATGGAGTCATATCTGTGTTATTGTACATTACTGAGTGTTGACTTTAGAAGCAAAGTGCAGTCAATCAGGAGGTTGTCATGTGAATGCAGTATCACAGTCAGATCTCACTCACTGTTATGAGGATGTAGAAACTCCACACACTGGACACCAAGTGGAAAACACACAGTTGACCCGACTCGTTGAACTTGGTGTTCTTGCTCTTTGAGAGGTGAAGACGTCGGTTCACTTTCTGCAACAATAGAACACATCATGTGATCACACCTGGCTGGAGTCATAATGGATGACATGTTTGCTCTGTCATTGTCACGCACAAGGAAGTGTCACCGTGACACAAATAAGTAAGACAACAAAAGACAGAAGATACTATTTATGGCGGCTGCTGCTGCTGCTAAAAAGCCTCCTATGAAGAAGTATTTCTTTCAGGACGCTTTGGAAACCGTGGTGATGGGGCTAAAATAAAATCTCATGCCTCCTCACTGGCCTATTTCTAAACAATGACACAGGTCAATATGGGATATATCTTGTGTATATTTTTATTAAAAGTAAAAAAAAATAGATTTTTATGTTCACTTTGATCATGTCTTTACAAATTCCAGAATTATTTACTATGGAAACAATCACTTATTGACATAAAAAATGATTGGATATCACTAAAACGTCAACTAAAAAAATGTTCAAATTTAATAACAACCACTTTCTAATTAGCTTATTCAAAAATTTTGATTGTGCTATTTTTATAGGTTGAAATAATCATGACAGATATTTCTTTTTTGGCAATATATCACAATTTACATGGAAAACAACAAATTTGGTGTCTGAAAAATCACTATCAACTAAGTTTCCCGTTACAAAAACACCTCTCAAGGAAGTGTGTTAATTCCAGATCACATGACCTGCTCCACATGATGTTATTTCCTCCTAAAGAAAAGACTGGAAAGACTCCAAGGCTTTCTGAGTTATTTAGTATAAAGTAGTGTGTGAGTCAAGTGTGGATTTATGGCATGTTAACAGGTTTACTACAATAATCTTTATAAATAACTTTCAATTTCAATTGTACTCAATTGTATATATAATATTTAGAAGAATCTTTCTATAAAAATGCCATGTGGTGTTTGGTTATAGGCGGCCATGTTGATTTTAGGCCTGAAAACAGCAGAAATGTCAACTATGATACAAAAAGTCCCACAATTCTATACTGCCCCACACGCTTTCTCATACTTATAGATGGATCGAATGGTAGAGTCTCTTTCTGATTTCACGACTCTACGCACCAACGGTTTG
Organism: Acanthochromis polyacanthus; assembly: GCF_021347895.1. NCBI lineage: Eukaryota > Metazoa > Chordata > Actinopteri > Pomacentridae > Acanthochromis > Acanthochromis polyacanthus. The sequence goes on from NC_067128.1 coordinate 8,421,090, forward strand.
TGTCTGTTTGTAGATAGATTATTCAAAGCGGTACTTAAAACAATCAGCATCATGTTTTTTTAAAGCGCTTTCAGATGCAAAGACCATGAAGTGGAACATCTCACATCCTGGTTTCAGAAAACAGTGCGTGTCTTCTTCGTTATATTAACCCTCTGAACGCCATGAATCTATTTTTCAGATAGGAAATACATATGCAAACAAATTAAAAATCTAAGTAGTTAAATATCTATACAATACATAGTTCCCAAATAAGAATCGTACATGTTGACTCTGGGGGTTTTAAATGTTTTTGCAAAATAAAATAAGTCATCAAAGAAACGTCAATTATTTCTTTTTTGTTATTTATGCATCATAACTGTGTTATGCTGTATAAAAGACATTTTTGGGTTATCTCTACTTCTAACAATGGTTGTGCTGGACTCTGTACTGCAGTGAGAAATGAGCCATCACACATTAAAAAAAAGCTTTTTCGGCTGAACTGCAGGCTGTGTTTACACGCTGAAAAAGAAATGTATGATGACTTTGTGAGCTCATAGAAGTTAAAAATGTGACAGGAGCAAAAAACGCCTAAAAGCTGCTTGGGGCTCAGAGAGTTAACGGCACATTTATACTTTATGCTTCACTTTTTGAACAGTCAACAGGCTATGAGGTTTTCAATATTTAAAGTACTAGGATTAGTAGTACAAACCGGTTATCAAGACTACACTGACAGCAAAAAATATCAATTATTTCTGAATCATTTCCAGTTTCCTGGGGGGAAAAATGTAATTGACAGAGGAAATCGAGTGCAAAACAGATACACTTGTTTTTATTTATAGCAAATGAATTGCTCCATAACTTGGATTTCTTTTGAAGGCAGTGCACAGTAGATCAACTTAACATGCACACTAGAGAATATTTCCAATAACAAATCAGGAGTGCATGAATATTTACGTGCATTTAAATGGAGCAGCTCTTTCATCCTAGATTGCTTTGAATTACACACACTTTCCAGGAGTATTTAAGAAATTACAGGCCTATAAAAAAAGGCTTTCAATCATACACTTACATACTAATTTGCCTTTATTTATAGTGAGTGTGTTTCTAAAAGGTTCCCTGCTGTGATAAGATGCTTACGTCCAGTAGATACTCCTGCACCACCGCATGCAGGATGATGGCGATGAAGAAGTAGAACAGGATGGTGGCGCAGTCCTTCCATCCGTAGTGGTACAACGTCACCTCTCCGTCTGAGCACACACAGGAGGGGCGACACACAAAGCATGTTTGTAATCAGAGGCGTGTTAAAAATCCTGGAGCAACGTAAACTGTTGTTATATTCACAAAGCAGTAACAGTAACAGAGTGACGCAATGTGCAGGAACAGAGACAAGCAGAACTGAAACTGTGAAATGAGTCACAAGCCAGTATGTTGCTACAGCGAATTAAGATAAGTCTTCAGCAGTCAGAATCAGAATTTAACGATGATTTCTGCATACCTGGTAATAGTGTGGTGACATTGTACTGAGGCTGAATGAACAGTATGGCCGTCTTCGCGGTCGCCTGCAAATTAGACAATTTCAGATTAGCAACACAGTTCAGGGATGCCGTCTGAGCGCATCCTCAAAAAGCTGGAGGATCAAATAGCATCAGGTTCGAAAGTAAAAACAACTGAGTTACTAAAGGTGTGCTGCTGAAAAATCTATCTGGCATGACTTGGCATGTTTTTACCCGAGACATGGCTAAGTTTTAACAGAACATCTCAACTAACATGCATGCAGCGTTTCTAAATGTGGCTGGCTCGTCACCTTAACTGCACTGTTGCTTTGCATAGGAAACAGAGGAAAAAAATGCCTTCACTATGCTCAAATTGTGTTTTCAGATAGCTTGGTTTGCCTGATTAACAGTTCTAAACTGAAACATATTAAGCATACATCAAAATGAAAAAATAAAAGGGTGCAAATGTTCATCTTTGAGAAGCTAAAATCAGAAAATGACTTTTTTTTTTTTTGCTTGACACAACATTCAAGCGACTAAAAACACGAATGGCAATCAGGTTTTCACTTTGGTATCATGTCTGTTTGACATCTGAGCATTTTCCATCTTGAAACTGCAGTACACTGAGAAAAGTATCAAAAACACAGTTTCAGACTTCTGGGGTTTCATATGTTACAAACTGAAGGGACAAATCCTGGCAGCTTGCTGGGTGGGACTTTCTGTATCATTGTTCTTACTCAGAATCAGTTTCTGGTTCTAACATGTACAACTCTTTATTAAAGCGCAGATTGAGCATGTGGAGAACAGATTTTTATCATCAAAATAAGGCCTGTATGAATTTTGCAGCTAGGAAAGGCTTGTACAAGAAACATATTTAAGTGTTTTAGACAACGGGGACTCTACGTTTTACATCGAACCCACTGTCCAATACACATCATTGTCATCTTTATTATCCGGTGTCTTGGCTTTTGTTAATTCTAAAGGCTTTTGGAATAACATTAAGAACAAACGGCAGCTTCATGAGATTTCAAAACTGTAATCAGAATATGTCTGTATCTCAAGATTGCATCTGTATTTCCAAACACTTTCTGTGTCTTAATCGCTTTGTTTGTTTTACTTTACTTTCATTTGTTCTCGCATCTTTATAATTTGCTGAATTCTTTGCCAGGTTTTGCTTGAAGTTAACCTCAAGGGATTCCCTGATGAGATCAAACACATAAATGAGATTAAGCAAACAATGAATACAGAAAATTTTCCCAAGTGAGATCTCTTAAGTCAAGTCCCGTCAAGTCAGCTTTATTTATACGGGACGTTTAAAGCAACCGCCAAAGTGCTTTCAAGTATAAGAATAAGACTGAGATGATGAATTAAAGAAACAGGGCTCAAAATTGAGGTTAAGACGCTACAGTGTTGTTTATGATGTAAATTCACTTGTGGAATTTATCATTAGGGATTTAAACACTAGGAAAAATGATATAAAATACAGTTTCATCTGACTGTGATAAATAATAAGGCTTTGAACCTACAGTAATGTTAATTATGGAGATTGGTATGAGAAAAATTAAGCTATGAATGAAATAAAATATACATGGTAAAGCAACAAATCCAAGGATTCCATATGAGGCAGCTCTTTTATTTTTCATTCTGTGTTAGTTCCATTTTTATTGGACCTCTGTTGGTCCCTGGACACCAGTATGGGCACAGATGCAACAAGTGACCTGTCAACAAAATCTGAAATTCATAAGTATATCTGTAGCTCTGCTGTTCCCTCTCTGTTTTTTCCTAAACGAGAAAAATGAAGGAAATCCCCCACTTATTCTCTACTCGCCCAGCTGTGTGATCACAACCAGGGTTCCGGACTGAAAGGTGGCTAAAAATGCCCAGATTTTGGTCTGACAGTGAAATCGAGAAGAAGAAACAGTTAGTGGATGAAACGTGAAATTATTTCAGTCACTGAGTGTGAGCGGTGTCAGGTCAAAGCGGTCTTTAAGAGCAGATGAGGCCACGGCAGCAGCGGCAGCAAAGATTGAGACGTGGCAGAAAACTGATAGCGTCAAGTCAGCCACCAAAAGTCAAAGTACTTCCGCGTGTTTCTTTCAAAATAAGACGAATGCGCGTTATTAATCATACGACGCTTTTAATTCGAAATCAGAAACAAAGTTATACTCCGTTATATTTTGGTTCTCTGTGGTGGATGACAAAATTTGGCACCAAATGTTGCAGAAGATTGTCTTTGCTGGAAACGAGACGCTCTCAAAAGGGTATAAAAAGAGTGAATTTTAGTGGGGAGAAAAGTTACGTGATGTGGCTTTGTATGCTAAGCAGAGGAGTGTTTCAGATGTTGCTCGGTTCAAGAAACTTAACCTTTACGAACAAGACGCCAAAAACTTTAAATTGTGTAAAGCAAAACACGTGTAAAAGTTGCAGTTAAGTGTCCAGCTGTATCTTTGAAGTTCCGTTTAAATTATATGACGGTGTTTTTTAGCGAACAGATCTGCATTCATTGTTCATCAAATATGTAAAGAAAAGCTGCAGCATGAAGCTACTACATCCGCGAAACTGACTACCCTGGCAGACGTCTCAAATGTAGACAAACAAAAGCAGAACTCAGTTCTGTTGGAGCAGATTTTAGTTACATCTCTGACTGTGCTGCAGACTTGCCGTCTTAAAACAGCTGAGAGAGACGAGGGAAGAAAAAGGGGAATCATCTCACCTCAAACATCAATCCAATCAAAATGAAAATCACCAAACTGAACACGATGTCGGCATGGTTTTGAATTAGGAACTCCTGGCTGAAGAAAGGGTAACTCTTGTTTCTTCGGCGAAATGCCATGTCAACTCAGTGGAGTTATGCCCCCGCTATTTTATAAATCTGAATTTTTCTGACTACGAAGTTCAGGAGTTAACTTTCTCAGTGGTCTGCGCATGCGCGTCGTCTTAAAGGGCGAGTGCCGTAAATACCTTCTTTGAGTTTTGAGTTATGCTCAGTCTACCATGAAGCAAAAAAAAAAAACAAAAACGCATTTCTACCTCAAGGTTTACACAGCAGGGCATCTTTTAAAAGTTCACAACCACCAGATTTACCTATTTATCCGTGCAAAGACTCAATTTGCTTTACATGAAAAAATAACACACACTTATTTGCTCCACTCAACCCAACGTGTAGGCTATTTATTGCTTATTATAAGCCACCAGTGGCCGTGAACTCCACAGTTCAAAATGTCATATAGGCAGTCACCTGGGTGCAAGAGAAAAACCCAGCATCAGTTCATTACTTTGTTCATGGATTTCATCCCAGTTTTACACAACAGTAATGAGCAAAACTGCATTTGTCCCCCCCGGCAATAGCAAATCAAGAACACATAAAAAAAGTCACCACAAATATCTCATAAGCAATTTGTTACACAACAGACATTTGAAAGTTTTCTGAAGTCAGTGCCTGAGACATTATTATTTTCCCCCCAGCATGATGTAAATTCCAAAAAACACTTCAGCAATTACATGGTCAACATGTAAATAAAGTTAAAACATCAAATCTCGCACAGTTTTTTCCCAGGTTGATGCACTAACCCTGCTCAAAGCAGTGCCAGCAGTTCACATTATACAAAAATACAGTTTATTCTCCCAAAGAGATCAGGGATTTGCGTTTGTCTTTTTTAAATGGGAATAAATAAATAAAAAATCACAGCATCACAGCAACAGATATATGATACAGAAGACATTTGTGCTTTTAATAAGCCAAAAAGCTCTGGCTTACACTGAGATGGTTAATATTCAGAGGTCAGACACTCCAGCCCCTGTGAGATCTAGGGATATTTTCTCTATTGTCATAGCTGCTGGCAAATAGTAACATGGATCAGCGGTCTGAGTATGTGTTGAAGAGCATCAGCTGTTTGATATCACGAAGCAGCTGCATATTCCTAATGATCGTTATTATGCAATTACAATCTGGCAGACGTAGTGTTCATGTTGTTGCACTGTGTAATTCTTGAGGCTTACTCATTGCTGCCAAGAGAGTTGAAAATATTCAACGTCAGGTCGACGGCGTGTCTGAGCTCCATACACCATCCTTGTGGCCAATTGGCTCTTTTCTCCATGTCTAATGACCACAACCCTGAATGCTTCACCTCCATGTATCCAGCATTTGGGCAAAGCAATGCTTTTTATCAAACAGATTATCATTTGAGAAGAGTACAAGTTAGCTTAGGATATTACAAAATTGTTGCATACACTGTGCCCCACAGTGTATTCATTATATAGACGTAAAGAGGTGAAACTACTGCCAGCTTTCTCATCCTACAACACTGAGCAGATGAAAAAGCAGCCTCCCAAAAAGCTGGTGTGCCCCTTTAATGTTGAATAAGTTGCTGTTCCCTGATTCTGCCATGAGAAAACTAGAAGTTATCGTCATCCTCTCTTTGGGACATTATGAGCTGCCTCCTTGGGCCTGTCAGATGAGGGACACTGGAGGGGGAGTCCAACGCTCCGGAGTCCAGTTTCGGAGTTGAAGTGCAACGTGGGCCGACTCGTCCTAGGAGTCCACGGACGTCTCTGTGAAGGGCTGGATCACTAGGGATGGAGTTGAGGCGGACCCCCTGCTCCAGACCACCAATGTCCCGGTCCAAACGGGGGTTACTTCCGCTGCTGGGAGACTGGGGATCGGCGCTGAAGTATAAGGTTGAACTTGATTCTGTAGGGCAGAAATATGGCTCCGGACTGTCTCCAAACACGGATTTACCCTCTGGCGAGCTGCGTTTAAAATCTGATGTGGGGGACTCCATCGGGCTCTCCATTTCCAGACTGCTATCTTCTTCAGGCTGCTCAGTTGATGTGGGCTCGCTTACACTCTGGAACTCATCTTTGCAGTCTGAGAGGGGTGCCAGGCCCTTCCCCTGGGACTCAGAGGTAGAGATGCCCTCACAGCTGCCTCCAGCCGTAATAGTCATTCCTTCATTACTTTTAAACTCTTGGTTGTACTCCTCCATGTCCAGTATGGCCGCTGCTCCGCCTGCCCCGTACGCCCTGTTGATTTTACCGAGGTCTCCTGTTTTGAGGGCCAGACGGATCAAGAGCCAGTGGTGGTGGTAGCAAGGGCAGGAGGTGTTCGGTCGGCCGCCACAGTTCCCTGGGTGCTCCAGCAGAGAACCAGCCACGCCTGAGAGGGAGAAGCTGCCGTGGTTTGGAAAGGAGGGCGCTGGCAGACTTTTGTCCCCGAGAGAGAAGGAGGACTCTCCTTGTTCGATGCAAGTGCTGCCCATGTGGTTGTGGTGTGTTCCCTGGGAGATTTCTGTGGACTTGGGATGGAGGAAGCGGTAGTACAGGACCAGAGAGGTAGCACCTAGGAAGGACAGGGAGTAGTTGATTTGGACCAAAGTCCCAGACACACCTCATATATATATATATTCCAAATCACAATGAAGGGCTACAGCTAAGAACACTGTGTCCACCTTGGCTCTGCCTGAATTAAATTCTGATGTTGAGTGTTAATTTGACAAGTGCAGCAAGTACACCTGAAAAAAATCAGAATTTAGTTTGCTTTTGTATGCAGCGATCCTAAACTGTCATTTGTTCCATTAGTGCCATTTGAGAGATATTTATTTACCGTCATGCTCAACTATATCAAAAATAACGAAAAAAGTAGAATATTAAGTATGTTATGTTGTAACAACAGTCATTTTTCATCACATTTCTAATTATATTTGTACTATCGCTATATAACAAATTGCACTTACAGAGAAGTTACTATTCATAATGCAGTGAGACTGTTCACTGTGTTGCCTGACTCTGAGCTTGTTTTAACCTTTGCGAATCCCCACTGGGGTTTTAATACCCAGAAATCACAGAAACTATTAGACAGTTTGACAATATTTAAACAGCTAAGACAAATCTGCTCCCATGCAAAAAAGGTGCAGATAGCGCCTAAAAAAAAAAAAAAGACTTACCGAGGAGAAAGCTGCACAGCACAGTGGTGGGAAGGGTCATGCTGTCCCACGATGCTTCGCTCAGGAAGTCGGAGGCGGCCAGCAGCAGGGTGGCGTTCTCCACAAGCATGAACTGAAGGAGGGGAGAAGGTCACACCATCAGTCATCTGTGGACAGCTTTACGTCACTGTAAGCTAAGGACACAGAGGTGAGGATGACAATGCAAACTTGTGTATGTATATCTGTGCATGCCTCTCTGTGTGCAAGTTGATGAGACAAAGCCGTACATGGAATACAAAACAACACATGGAAGACAGCCACCAGGACCAAACAGCAGAGAAACAGTCTGAGGGTCAATAATCCCATTTGAAGCCACGTCTTACTGCATAAAAACTGGCCATGCGGAAGCGCGAGGGTCCATCTTTGACATTCAGGAAGAGGAAGACATGGACAAGCCCCATGATGCCATTAAAGGCACGCCAACACCAGGGACCAGTGCAGATGTCAGGCTGCTGTGATACCAGCCAGAAGGAGGCCGTGAGCCAGTGAAAACCTGGAGGTCAACATAAAAATAGACTAGAAGGTGCAAGCGCAATAGAGGATCCATGGACAGTGTATCAGGTTGATGCAGAGGAACAGCTCAAAATCTGGACCAAGAGGACATGCTGCAGTGCTTGGAGGATAATCACATGACCCGTTAAGTCATTTTTTAAAAACATTTCTAAATTCTAAATCATGAGGAGGATAAGTAACTCTGCTTGGATTAGTCACTGAGCTTCATACACCTTTAATTGCATCTGTGCATTATGGTACTAAGCCGCATTAACTTATTACGCTTTCATCGCACACTTTTTCCGCATTTCCAACGTGCAAGCAACACGAAAGCACCCGAGCAGCTTGCCTTTCCCTTTACTCACCTGCTACTCCACAGACCCACCAGTTAAAGACCCTGGCAAAGAACATGAGGCAGGTCACCCTGGCACCCAGCATCCCTGCCCTCCACACCAGCTGGCACAGCAGGGCTGCTGGAGGCATGGCCAGGTGGCCCGGGCGAATCAGACAGCAGGCTCGGCTGTACAGCACCAGGGCCCAGGAAATGGACAGCACACATAAACCACAGCAATAGGCCACTGGGGGTGAAACAGAGGCAAAGCGTATCTCTTATTCAGGCATTGTTTACGCTGATGAAACACAAGAGACAGTACCAGTTCTTCTCAAGGTGAGTTTACCTGGTGACATGATGCCCACGTCAGTAGACACCACGACGTACGCCTGCAGCAGGCTCTGAGGCAGCGTAAGGACCAGGGCCTCCAGGAGCCAAAGGGCAGCAACATCTGCCTGCTGCATGACAGCCGCTCCGAGCTCTGCCACCGAGCCCTGCATGCGCAACACACACCTCATGCAATCCCACAACCTGTCAGAAGAGGGCGACAGAGACAAACACCACAGCAGCGACACAATGTAACCTCCTCGACAAGGTTTCAATGACAGAAGGATGTGACTGCGATTTTTTCTGAGTACCTTGACAGAAAATACGCTGCCAAATGTGCTTGTTGTGTTTGTCCACTACAAATGCACGTTGGATTAAATTCTTACATATTCTGAATGTTTAACTGAGCCACATATTGCACAAAATAACTGGTGTTGCAGAGATCTTACCTCTTGAAGATGCCCAAGTGTAGTATGTGTATGACAGAGAGGTAACATCGCCTGCCATCGCCATCATCATAGTACCATTTCACACTTAAAAGCTGGACTGCTGTCCCCGGTAGAAAGAGGCCGAGAGTGAGGCCCGCCCACTGCGTCTCTTCATTCCAAAGGTAAAACCCTATACAGTAGATAACTGACACACATGCACAAATGACAAACAAAGACATGCACATGCAAGCTGACATAAGTATTTGGTGTTTTTGTTTTGTGACTGTCAGATATAGTCTGAGTTATCATGCAGTTATATAGTATTTGCAGGAATATATGCAGGATATGCAGAAATGAAAGAGAACATATCTGTCCTCTTGAACTGCCCTTTAATTTAAGGGAAAGCTGTTGTGCTAGGGTCATTCAAGCCCCGCCAAGAAGATGAAGACACCAAAACACCTTGAGCACAACCTTCCATTATCTGTGAGTTACATAAGACAGATTTGTGCAGCTCTGAAAACACTGTCTTGTCAATGACCCAAACGTGCATGATTGCACTGAACATGTTTTTCGTCCCGTGCACAGGCCGAGTGAGGTGTGGAGTCCCAGGGGCAGTGCAGTATTTTTATCTTCTGGGAATGGGATACCTGATGAAGACAAAGTCACACTTTGTGCACATCCTGTCATCGCTCTGGTGTCCTGACCTTGCCCCATTGATCTGCTTAGTCAGGGAATCATAACACTGTGCTGCTCAGTGTTTTCAATACAGACTCCAGATGTGCATTATCGACAATACCGAAGCAGTGATAATACCAACTTGAAGGATAATAATGATCTAATATTTTAATGTGCTTTGGGGGGTGAATGCAAGAGAAATCTAATAGCAAAACATTATTCTTATTTATTGTCATGATTATAATTAAGGTCACGAGTTTAACATCATCAATCTTGGGCTGTGTGACCCAACTGAATGACCCCTGGAGGACTTGGTCCCAGATTGACCAACCCAGCAGGGCTGACCAATACCAGTCCTTCACTGCTGTGCGTTTACAGATCAGCTACCAGCTCATTAGTAACCGCTGAGCTACAGCATCAGCGTCTGAATGGTATTTCTAACCTGAACTGCTGCTGAATAAGCACAACGCAAAGCATCATGGCTGAGTAAAAGCATTTCCCATTCATTCTATGTTACTAAAACACTTCACTTCTCTGTTTTCCCCTCATGAATTGTATTTCCAGCGTTTACATTAGCTAGCTAGCAGCACCGCTAGCTCCGGGAATTCTATGCCCACTTACGAGCGCTCCGTTCGGCCACGATAACCAGAGCCGAGGCGCCGAGCAGCATCGCCTGGCACCACGCTATCCAGCACCCGCTCCGCCGGGCCGCCGACGGCATCCTGCGGACCACCGCTCCAGCAGCGTTTATCATGATGCGAACCGGGGAGAGAGAGAACAGACCGGTGACATTATCCCGGGCATCCTTCAGCCCGGACACATCCGCTGCCTGCTTCTTCTTCTGCGGCTTCTTCTCCCGCTGCCTCCCTCTGTCAAAATACCTGACGTCACTGGGTGCGTTAAAGGGGTATCAGGTCCAACAAGGACTGTACCACTGTTTAACTGCACTACAGACTGTACACATACTGTGTAACTGTAGTACAAACTTTACACATGCTGTGTAACTGTAGTACAAACTGTACACATGCTGTTTAACTGTACTACAGACTGTACACATGCTGTTTAACTGTACTACAGACTGTGCACATACTGTGTACATGTACCACAGACTGTATATCTTCTGTGTAACTGTACACAGCTCCCTCCGGTGTAGAAACCAGAGGCATTGTTAGGCTCTCAGGCCATGAATATAAAATGTGACACTGTGCTGACGGCTAACTAAGGTCAACCCACCTTCTTTCTGTGCTTCACCCATGTTCCATATTAATATCACAGTGGCTGCAGGCGAGCTAGACCAGTGGTTCTCTGAGTGTGGGCCTTGGGATAAGTCTAATTTATTCTGATTTACGCAACTGTAATCACACATAAATACTTGCTGTTGTTCTTTTTTTTTTTTAATAAAATGCATTTTATTTAATTGTAGTTTGGATGAAGAACCTTTTAAGTAGTCCAGGAGAAGAGATCCAGCTGCTGGTGTGAAAAAAAAATCTTCACCTACAAAGTTCCATCACACAATACCTCAAATAAATAGCTATTTACAATCAGAGCAAATCTGCCATTCGTGTTACTGATAAAACATGGAAAATTATGTCCATCTACAATACAATAAAATATTTAGGCAACACAATGCAAAAGGAATCACAGAAAAATGTGCTTTATAGCTACTTGGCTACCTGTTGCTATAGTTTGTGATTTAATATAATGACTAGCAAGGCCACATTCTTTGTGTAAGATCAGACTTTCACAAGCAGTAAACTAATATCTCACATTTTTTTGATCAACTATATATTTTGAAAAGGCTTTAACACATGATCAGAATGATTAATGGCTACTTTTTTTATAATCCTCAGTTTGCATCCCAGGCTATTAATTGGAAGAAAAACCCAATAAAGATAAATTAAATAAAACAACAATATTCTTTGCTCCCTCTGGCTATTTATTGTCTTAATAGAAATGTATCACACTTATTTAGCCACTTATTGCTCTTATTTTGAAATTCCTCCTATCCAGATAGGCCAGAGGTCATGTCACAGCATTGCAAAAATCGCTTTTGACACCTGCTGGACTATTCTTCTTTCATTTCTTTTTCTCTCCACGCAGGAGAAGTTCCAGAGCAGCTGGTCGACACCCTGTGATCTGATCAGTGACTTCTCACCAGCGAGGAGGAAGCGAGTCGCTCTGTAGCTGTCTCATCAACGCGTAGCCACTTTGAGCCTTTTGCCACCTGACACTCATGTAAGTTGTAATGAGATCACAGAGGGATAACACTACAGAAAGTCACACGGCCTGTCTGTCCTTCTGCCACAGTGTGTTGGAATATATTAATGTTTCATATCAGTGCAGCATTAATAACCTTTAAGATGTATTGTAACTGAATGTATTAATTCTTTCCCAGTTACAAGAACTGGTGCTCAGAAATGACATAAGCAATTACAAGTGTTTCTGTATTCTTATATAGCGGTACAAACTGTGGAGTCATCTGTTGTGGGTGATTTGTGTACCAGCTGATTTATATTGAAACTAGAAAATGGATACATAATCAAAATTAGCAGCAGAATCTTATTGCTGATGCAAATAATTTTGCTGTGCGTGTTTTGAGTTTTTTTTTTCAGGGTGAAAGGTTGGTACTTGTCGCTGGTGAATATTCCAGGACTCATAACAGGATGTTTATCTACATCATCAACACAAGCCGAGTACATACTCTATATACAAACAGCTGAGGTTTCCCTGGTGCTGAGCTCACTTACACTACACAGTCATGCTTGTACAGTAATCGTCACTTTAATCAGGAGACATAAATACGTACACCTACACAAACAGAAACACTCAGTCTCACGCAGTGAAACCACAAAAGAAGTCTTATTACGCATAACCCGTTTAGTTGTTCCATCAGTGTGTCCCAGAAATACGAAACAAATATCAGAAAAAGAAATACCACAAGTATGTGTTATAGATTAAAGTTAGCAACTTAATAAATTAACAAATACATTAAATCAATGAAGTGACTGGTTCCAGGCCTTGCTGGGAAAGTCTTGATTCTTCACAAGCTGCAGTCTCTGTAGCATGTAGGCGAGGCAGTCCGTGATTGAGATAAGGCTTTACTTCAAATAGGGCAGTAAGAGACAGCTGCTGAGCTGACCTGTAAGGATTATATGAATGGATTAGCAGGGCTCTCTTAGGGCTCTGATACGCAGCCTGACTCCAGTTTGATGCTAGTTGGATGCAGAGGTACAGGGCTGTCATGATGCAGCTCAACACCAGAACGCACCTTTGCAGATTTGTGGACGATCAGCTCGGTCTCCTCTCTGGCACCATCATGGTGGCCTGAGACATGACTCTCTATTTGCTGTATGAGATCAAAAATACTCCCCTTGTCCATCACCACCTCTGCAGCCATGGCCTCGAGCTGCTCCGCTGCCTCACTCATGTCGAACCCCTCGATCTCAGTGTTGACTTTGTGCAGCTCCTCCGGCGAGTGTCTGTGGGAGGCTGAGGGCGACAGAGGGCAGAAGCCCTGGAGGTGCACTTGCAGGCTGCAGTAGTGGAGATAGGCACAAGGGCAGTGAGGGCAGCGGTGAGGTCGCTCACCACTGTGGAGGCGTTTGTGGAGCTTGAGGTGGATGAACTGAGTAAAGCGGGCCGGGCAGAGCTTGCACTGGTAAGGCCTCTCACCAGAGTGCAGCCTCTGGTGGGTCTTCAGGTTACTAGTGCTGCTGAATCTCTTATGGCACACCTGTGTCAGAACAGAGCGGAGGAGGATGTGTTAATTAGTCATTTTCTGGTCTGTCATAATTGCTGGTTGCTGTTTTGTACAAACATGTAGACGTACATTGTAAAAAAAAATCCTTAATATACTAATTATGCATCCATTTTCTTTTCAATAATAGAAATATCTGGAAAATAATGCTATTCCTTCTGATTTTAGTGCAGTAAATATAGTAATTTTACAGTGAAATGCTCTAAAGAATGAATCACTATTTGTACAAATGTTGCTTTTCGATGTGGACGTTATTTACAGCTTATAATTTATAGTGTAATTTTGAATCTTTATGCTAAGCTAACAGTATTTTTCCAGAATGTAGAATTATTTCTTTAACATTTGGAGCTTTACCTTGCATTCATGAGGCTTCTCGCCTGTGTGAACCAAATAGTGTTTCTGCAGATGCGCCAGCTGAGTGAAGTTCTTGTTGCAGGTTTGACACCTAAAGGGACGCTCGCCACTGTGTACTCGCAGATGGACCTGAGGACAAGATGTCAGACATTAAAAGTTACATTTATTCTGTTAAACTCAAGAAAGCACAGCAACAGGCAACTTCTAACGTTCTACAGTCACTTTGTATGGCTGCACACTAGAATTTTCTTCCATTTTGCTTTAATGTGATGAAGAGGAACTAACCTTGAGGTTGGACAGCTGCCCAAAGACCTTTCCACAGATGTTGCACTCATACCGGATCTTTCCGTTCTGCCTGGTGAGAGGGTAGGACAAGGTCTTGTAGCCAATGATCTGCCCTTCTCGTTTGGTTTTCCTGAGGTCCATTGGGTCCTCAGTATTGTTCTGAGTGGCAGAGGTAGGTTTGGAGGGGAGGCAGTTTGAGGAGGCAGCCATGCCCACAGGCGGCGAGCATCCTCCAGGTGCAAGAGAGGGCAGCGCTCTGCGGAGCTCAGTCACCATGGAAGAGGCACTGGATGTGGAAGGTACAGTGAGGTCTGTGGGAATGTTGCTGGGAGGTTTGAAATCTCTGAGGTCACTGGGAGGATGTCTGAGGTAGTTTGTCTTTTTGGATATGAGGTCCTTTCTGTCTTTGTGCTCATGGGTTGGTGAAAGAATGAGGTCTGGTTTGGACGGTGGAAGTGTTGAGTCTTTGCAGCCATTGGCTAAGGGATGTAGAAAGTGTGCATAGTTGTCAAAAGGCGGCAAATGAGACGAGAGGGTCAAACGAGGTTTCAGTCGGTCGCTGTAGAACGGGTACGAGTGAGGTAGAAGGCCGAGTGAGTAGTGAGGCAGCAGATAAGGGCCGTGCCTCAGAGCGGGATGAATGTGATCAGGCACCGAGGGTTCCTGGTAAGGTTTGGCAACAACAGGGCTTTGACTGTGCTGAAAAGTGAAGCGCAAACTCGAGGGGACACTTAGTGCTGGCCTTTTGGCGGCTGGAGGGTTGCAGGAGGGCAGAGGCGGTAGATGTGCATATCTGTGAGCATGCAGAGACTCTGAGGGTGGGTAGACAACATGGGGACACAAGGGAAAAACTGCTGAGACATTGGTCTGAGACAAAGGACTGTCCAAACGCCTGGGCCGTGCAGACAGGGATGTGGAGGGCTCGTCTCGAAGGATTTCAGAGACGCTGTGTCCTCGTTTCCCTGTGGTCTTCTCTCGAGTCTGTTCTGTGAGACAAAAAAAACAATGCAGAAAAAATAACATCAGACACAAGAGAAATCAGCATACAATAGGTGTAACAGTACCATCCTTCAACTGATTGAAACATATAGCCATGACTTTAAGGTGATTGCGTACATTCTTAGTAGAAATCACTGTTTAAAGAATTTATTTTAATCCAACTACTTCCTCCAAGTGTGTTTTCACCAGCTTGTCTGTGCCTCCCAAACCCCTCCACTCTGTGAAAGTGGACACCAGAAGTTAGACAATGGGGGTCTGATCAGGATACAGATAGCATAAAGGACAGGCAGTGGATACAGTGTGTTATTTGCATTAGAGGCCCGCTCAGTTGTAAGTGCAACACAGGATACAGGATACAAGGAACAAATTTTGATCCTAAGCAGACTCCTAAACCACAGATTCCAATATTTATAAGCCACAACACGATAACTTTCCTCTAAATAGTATTTATTTTCCTCTAAGTTCTGGACATCTGGATCCATATCTGTCAAATCTGACCAAATCCTTCCACATTAGGAAGTCGTTAGGAGAGATTCTGTTTTACTGACTTAGATCAGAACAAACAAAAGGACTCAAGCTGACAAACAGAAGAACACAAAACACAGTGATATGCATGTATGTCCCTTCTACTCTTGGACACAGCATAGAAAACAGCAAGCCTTATCTTTTGTTCACTCCTGCTACCCTCACCCCAGCCCTGCGAGGACAGCTCTCTGCAAACAAACACTCAGTGAGATATCAATCTGTCAGCGAGTCACCTTGTCAGGAAGTTCAAGTAGTCACTGGAGCACTTCCTACCTCTCTTCCCTCTTAAGAGCCAAATAAATAAGAGGAGTCGTGCCAGATTGCCATCAGCACCTCCAGCAGCTTCTTGTATAAATGAGTATTTTGCTGCGTGCATGTGGCCTCCCTGCTAACATGCACACTCTGTGTGTTTGTGAATGAAAGCCAAATGTTTGGAGTGTGAATGAGCTGCCAGAGTTAAAAAAAAAAGAAAGAAAGAAAGGAAAAAAAGGGGGGAAACGTCAGCTGAAATCCTGAAATTGGGCTCCAATTACTGTGGTACTGTGGCTGCACCTGGAGACAGCCCCTCTCTGCTTTCAGGACTCCACTATCCTCCTTTGTGTCATGCTTTTAACAAAGGACCTCTGGGTGTGACTGAGTAACTTCTTAAACACCCACACAAAGAGTGTGTCAGTCGGCGCTTTTGACTTCACAATGACAGTGCATACCAGATATGTCTCAAAGCGTGGGCACGGGGATGGTTTCTGTTAACTTCGGCGACACTCGGTTAAAACTAAATGGACAAAACCAGCACACTCACCAGTATTATCAATAGCCAATTGCCCCAGTGGAGGGTAGTTGCAGCGCTGGGCAAACTCAGAGCAGTACCACACCAGCAGCTCCTGTCCTGGCTGAAGGGGCTTCACGGTGTAGAAGAAGATGTCCAAGCCGCTCTGGCAGGCAACCAGGTTCTGCTCGGCCACGTTGCATGCTGGGTTGACGTAACGCATCCAGTTGCTCTGCTCTTCTTTTAAACCGTCCAGGATGTGGTGTAAGCGCCCCTCTGAGAAGACCTGTAGTGTGACAGCAGCAGAATACATAAATAGATGAGCGATAATTCAGTTAATGATGACGCACCAACACATCTGAAACCATGAGGTCACAGTTTCCTGACACCTTTATGGTAAATACTGTATGTTCTGTCAGTTGAGATGGCTCATTGCTGCCTGTCAGTCACCTAAAGTTGTGAAACTAGCATAGATTTCACAATATGACTGAATAGTAGTATTGTTATGTTACTCATTACTGTTATCTGTCCCGGCTTTTAGATCTATAAATGTGTTCTTTATGCTCTCTGAACTTTTGAAGCTGTGCCGTGGCTTGAGTCACAGCTATAATATTACCAGATCGTCTGTGTTATGGCTGTTGCAAGTTTTGGTTGGGGTTGCATGATTTCAAGATTGCTGACTCCACACTGTCGCATTACACAGAAGTGTGTGTGTGTGTGTGTGTGTGTGTGTGTGTGTGTGTGTACGTGTGTGTAATGGAAGATGCCCTTGTGCTGTTGATTTGTAACACAACAGCTCTCAGTCTCAAAGCCACTTCCTCGCTTAGTCAATGTGAGAGTTTGTGAGTCTGGAGAAGTGCGGACATGTGCATGGTGTGTTTACTGGCAGTGATACCACTACTGAGCGAAGCGGGGAGAGAAGAGAAGCGCTGCGTCACTGAAACCAAACAGCTGTGTGTGAGTGTGACCTCAGACTGCCGTGCACGGAATTGGCAAATGTACGTACGGTGCATAAAAAATTTAAAACATCGAGAGACGTTTAACGGTCCCCGTGGACTGGCAGGCACTTTCACAGGATGTCAGACATTGACCACAGCCACTAAGGCCACAGCCGCAACAGCGTCTCCATCTGGAGATACAGGATGTCAACGGTTTTGAAACGCACAGTTTGTTTTTTTAAATTTTGCACACAAATCCAGAGCGTCACATGCAGCTAACTCACCCTCCAAAAGTACTTTCTGTTCGCGTCTTTCAGCAGAGTTTCGTTGGTGTAGGTCTCCCCCACCAAAGGGCCAAAACGTGTCCCCTTAGGAATCAACTCCTTGCTGGTAACCCCAAGCACCTGTTCAACAAACAGGACACAGACTCATGAAACAACAGAGTAGCTCCACAAATTGGAGGTCTGAGCAAGCAGCCGGATGCACTCTGAGCTGGAAAACATAATTAGAGGGATGAGAATCCAGGGAATACAGTTGTCCTTATCTGCTCCTCCATCTTCTCTTGGTGATTAACCAACAGAATCAGGTCAATTCACCTTTTCACTGGAGAAAAGGAAATAACCATTCAAGCACGTTTGTTCTGATTGCTATATATTGGCTGTCCTGACAAATTCTCATGAGAGCAAAATTTTGTAAAGGCTGTGACAGAATGTGCTCCTTCCTTCACACGCTGAATATTTCATAAGACCAATCACCCCAGTTATCTTTAGTTTCTCCTCCATATTAAAATTTCACCACAACTCTTGTTCTGCTACCTGCAGGTGTGAAACTCACCCCTCTGTCTCAAGCCTCCAGAGTGGATAAGGTGTCATAGTCACACCCCAAACCGGTTAACGGCGCCTTGAGCTCCGTGTTGAAAAAGCAAAAAAAAAAAAAAAACAAGGCCCTAAAGCAACGGTAATGTATTCTCTCTTTCATCTTGGAGCAATACAAGCACAGCATATACAGCTTGAGCAGCCATGCTTCACTTTACAGTTCCTCTCCAGTTTGGTTTTGCTCTTAGCTTTGGCTCCATTTGAGGTGCCCTTGTGTCACAGATGACTGTAAGATGTCCTGTTCTTAAGTGTCAACCTCTCCAGATTCCAGACTTGTCTTGTTGGAAGGTCAAAGTTGTAATTTGGGTATTTTGCTACTTTGAAAGAGAAAAGACTCTTGTGTGAGGAAATGTAAAATTTCTCTTCATATATAGTCCTCTTTTATTCTACATTTATCAAACTATGTCTGATTTCCTCAATGATTTAACTGCTTTGCATTTAAATTCAGAGGATTGTTTATGGTGTCACAAACCTTCTGGGTCCCAGTTTCTCAGTTTTACTTTATGGTATAATTTTCTGCTTGGACAAAAGGGGATGGGAATCTAAGATAGCTACTAATCACAGCGCCCTCGGGCTGAGTGCTGAGGGGCTCGGCTATTGTCTCAACACACACATAGCAGAGAGGAAAGGCTCAAATTAGACAACAACATGTCAAATACTTCCTGCCTGAGAATGGATGAGTAGATGGAAGGATGTTGGGGTGACGCAAGGAGTCAGCTGTTGCCAGAAACTTGAACAATAACTGCATGTACCTACTTTGATGTATTTAATCTTTCTTGCTCTTAATATTCTTGCATTAAACGCACATGAACACTGGAGGTCTTGTGTACCTCTGCTGAGTCGTGGCGGTGCTTCAGGGCCAGGTTTCTGGGTAAGGATCTCTCAGCTCGCGTCCTGCTGTTGTTTTCGGGTTCCTCGTCCAAAGGTTGGTCCTTCACGATGTAAGTGCACTTTTCCTCAAAGTCGGCCTCGCTCCATGAGGTCATGTCTACGTCCTGCGTCGATGATTCAGTGGTGATCCCCGAGCTCTGGGGTGATGTTTCTGAGGTTAACATGGCTGTGGTGCAGTCACAGGAGTAGGCCTACAGAAAAGACAGATAACGCAGGGAAATACGCACTTGAGTATCATTTTGAGCATATTGTAAAAATCAGGCAATTCGGCAGCGTCTAATTACTCAGCGATGACACATTTTTCCTTTCATCGTTTTCGCTTTTGTCAGAATTTAAGGGGGAAAAACACTGACAGTACAAACAACAGATGGAGTAGGAAGTCAGGATTTGAATGGAGCTAAAATTAGGTGTGAAGTGTGCCTTATGAGACAGCGGCAAGTTGGGGGATGTTGAGGATGAAGAATCTGACTTTCCCATCGACTGCTACTACCGGACAAACAAACTTCAAAGTGGAACCTTCGTGCTTGCTGCCCCATTGGCCCCACTGTCCCATACATCCTGTGACTCTCCGAATCGCAACAACGAGGCTATAAGGGAGGTTCCTGTGCACGTCAGCCCCCGGAGCAGGACCACTTTCACGAGGAAACCAACACTCCCAGTGAATCGACCAGACTTCCTCTGAACTGACTCGAGACTTGGCTCTTGGCCAGGTTTAAACGCTCTTTCTCTTTCTTTCTGCAGGTTACTCACTGTCTCTCCCTTCCTTCTCAGAAAGATTGTTGTCAGAGATCTCTGCCCTGACAAAGGCAGAGAGCCCCGACAGATGGGATGAAAGCTGTGAAACAGAGAAGATTGAAAAAAGAAGATCTAGGAAGTCCTCTGATTAAAAGACAATGCTCAGATGTGCTGTTTCGCAGCGTCTTCTTTTTTCGGCTCATCAGCTTGTCTCTGAGATAGTGGCTGATAAGCACTGTGCTGGGTAATATTTGGTAAGCGCTCATGTGACTTACCTTCCCTCCTGATGAGAGATTAAACTCAACTCAAAACTTGCATCAAACTGAAACCTGAGTGAATGATTGTGAGGCACATAATTTAAAAAAATTGGCACAGTCACACAAATCTTTAAGTAGGAAGCTCAAAGACCATCAAGTGGTCATTCGGCTTATGATTTTAAAGAAAAGTTGTGATAATTGAGCAGAAATGTTGCATTTTAACATAGATCTACATCTGCAGCAAATTCGATGCAATAACAGTGGAGTTGTCAACTCATTCTCAGCGATTAAAAAAAAGGAAATGCAAATAAAAGTGCAGAGAGATGAGATTTATGGACGACGTTTCACCCTATTTTTTCTCTGAAGTCTTTCACCACAGCTGACTCGGAATGACTGTCACAAGAGTGACAGCTCACTCTGAAACCAATGAACCCAGTGACACAGCAGAAAATATATTCTGAAAAATCAAGACATGAGTCAAAAGCGCACAGCTGGGACTCGTGGGACAACATGTAAGACTCTAGAAAGCACACTTTACCTTAGTTTGACATGCGTAGGGGGACAGTGGTTTTATGCAGAAGAGAAATCAAGCAGTGAGAAAATCTAACACTCTTTTCTTATCAATAAGATGATCTGAGATAAATGTTGTACACTTACTGTGAAGCCTTGAGAGGAACCACACATAGGGCAGGTTTTCTGTGCCCTCCCTGAGCTGGAGTGTCTTTGAGCAACCAGTGTCTGTTCTCTGTTTCTTGTCTCGGCCGACCTCAGTCTGTTGTGTACCTGACTGTGACTGACTGACTGACTGACTGCGCAACTGAACACTCGAGGGTGCGAGTCTTCTCTTACGGGGGAGGAGAGAAGGTGTGCGTCTCTGACAGAGTAAGAGAGAGAGAAAGATACACTCCCTTTTCCTCTCGTGCTCCCTCCCCCCTCCACTTCTTTGCCCCATGACTCCTCTTTGGACAGTGTTTGTGTGTGTGTCACTCCCTTGGCCCGGGGCAAGAGGTTTTCTCCAGAAGGGGTAGGAGGGGGGGATTTAGCAGTGCCTGTCACACAGCTATGTCCGGATCACCCAAATGCATCTTCATTTTCTGACAGTGTGGGTGAGAGGGATGCATACCTGTGCTGTGTTCGGAAGTCAGGCAGAGGAGATGAGGTCATTTTTATACGTGTTTAGTGTGGAGTGAGACTGGGAAAAGTTGAACCAGAATTTATATATTTAATGTGTCAAAGGCAGTCTCATAGGATTAACTGTGCACATAAATGACACAGCATCAAAAACATCCTGAAATAAAAACTTAAAGCTCTCTATCTTCTGTAGCAGTCTTTGAAAAAGAACTCTAATTTCCCCACATTTGAAGCAAAAACTAATAATTCTCACTCATTTCTGTTATTCTCTGTAACTTAATTAGACAGTTTGGCTTAAATGCAGTCAGTAAGGTGACACTCCTTCAATATGAAGAAATGTAATATCCACATTTTCGCCACAGCAACAGCTGCGAGCAGAAGTGTTTCCACTCTATGAGTTACTTGTATGACTCTCTAACACAGGCACTTGCTGATTCTGAGCTTTAGGAAACTAAACATTTGAAAACTAAAAAAGTTCTGGACAACGTTTAGTTTGTGGAGTCAAAATCATAGTTTTAAGTGATCATTAGGGCATCGTAACCAAAGACACATTGGATTCCAGTCAAGACTATTCAGGATTCATTTTTTAAAAATGATCTTTCACTGTGTTTTCCTGCACTTTGCTTCCTTTTTTCTTCTGCTTATACCCTTTTTTCAGAGATTTGATCACTTCTGACCCAAATAACACAACTTAGCCACATTCTTATCTTAAATCAAGGTTTTATTGTACTTTAATTTTGGTTCTGCTTCCATTCTGCTTCAATTTTAAACCTACTACATACAAGTTGCAGCAACATGAAGCTGTGCTAGTCTTTATAAGCTGACCTAATGACAAATAAATGGCTGAAACAGTGCTAAGGGTGTGTTGTGGTTGTATTCAAGTGTCCCTCTGTGCTACCCAGCAGGGGTTGAGGTACAGAATGTGTCATTACTCAGATTTACTGTAAGTTTATCTGTAGCCCAGCTTTTTCCCACTCCCCCAGTCTCCTCTCCTCTTGTTCCTTTCTCCAAAAGCAACATTTGATTTGGCAGTCTGCCAGCCAGCTTAGGAATTGTATGAATTTTCAGACTCGTCCTACACGTGCTCGACACACGACAAACAGCAGCTCTATACTCCTGTCCTTGGTGTGATCTTCATTCATTGGCTTCTTAACATTGTTCTCGGCAATTTTCTCCCATTAAAGGGAAGTTCATATTGCACTGCACTGTCAGGTGGATTGTGTTCCTCATGAGGCTCCTCTTCATTTTTGTGGTGTTTTGCCCGTCTCTTCGAACTTCCTGTCCCACTCACCACACCTGACCAAGCTACTAATTACGACTGCTGACATGAGCCACCATGTAATTTAAAATCCACTTCTCGCTCACTGTTTCGCTCTTTCTCTTTGCCTTCAGTCATCTCATTCATCACCTTCTATTCAGCTCTCCTCGGCTCCACCTCCTCCTCTTCCTCTCGAATGCCTCTCTATCTGGACCTTCCCTTCGCTACGTCTATTACTCATACAGTGTGAGTAGAAAAACAACACAGAGCCCAGGGGATATCTGTGTGGTTATTTGGAAGTTGGTTCAGAAATTTGAAATGACATCTTTAGAATCGAGAGGTTTATAGAAACGTGAAAATGTCAAAAATGTAGTGCGAGGAAAAACAAGAATAACAAGCTCGTACATGGTTGGTTTTGTTTGTTTTATTGCCGCGCCGTGGAAGGTGACAGAAGAGAAAGGCGTCCTGCAACACTTTCTGTACATGATGTGAAAACACGTCCACAGAAACAGGCCCACACCCAGACTTTTGCTGATCATCAGCCTCTGTGGAAATTACATTATGTGAGTAAATGCTGAGAGGACACGGGGTGAAGGTATGTTCAGACAGAAAGTGAGGCAAATCTTCTGCTTACATCATGTGCATGAAGGTGGCCTTGTTGTGGGAAAAATGGGATCTAACTGCATGTTTGCATTGAGTTTGTATGCGATTGCACTACCTCTAAAGTTTGCTTCTCTGTGAACATAGTAAGACAGTAACAGCAGAAGAAGAGACAATTACATTATCAGGGAACTGACTCAGAAATATAAGTTAAAACATTAGCCAAAAAATCACTAAATAGAGCAGACTAAAGAAAGCTGGATCAGCAAAACACTTGAGTTTAGCTACAGTGGCTATAAATTCAACTTATTCATAGCAGAATATAACGTAAGTTGTATTTCTTCTTTCAAAAATAACATCTTTTAAATACTTGGTTCAGGTAAATTAGACTCCAGAGTTACCCAGCTACGCAAACACCTTGCTTTTATTTGTCCACATTTTGATATCCTACATTTGTCTCCTAATGTCTACCTCCACTGCAATATCATGGATGTAAGTTAGGTTTCCTGTTGTACACATGTAAAAATTCAGTTTGTTAACTAGCAGGGTTTTTTTTAATATAATTTTTTCATTATGAACAGTTCTTTTAGAGGTTCTTTCTGTCTCTTAAAAAAAAAAGAGTCCAGAAGAAAAATACTAATGTAGTATCTTGTATATTGTCCCAAAAACTACTTTTTTTTTCTCGAGAAAAATATGTTTTAAAATGTAATTTTTCAATGCTGTGACCTCACATTCAAAACTCACATCCACTATTTTGGTCAAAACACCTTGAAACCTTTGCAAAAATTAATATATGCAAACAAATACAAATTTCTGTGGTTAGAAAGCACTAAAGATAAGTGAAAAATGGGGCTTTTTTTTTGTATTTTGCAATCATTTTTAAAGAAAAGAGAGATTTGCATTTTAGTGGCAACCTCGTAGACAGTACAGTTAATCAACAGTAAACTTTCACGACCTGGAATACAGAAATCTGCCGGTACATCAGGCTGAGAAAGCCCTTGGGGGGGGGGGGGGGGGGGGGGGGGGGGGGGGGGGGGGGGGGGGGGGGGGGGGGGGGGGGGGGGGGGGGGGGGGGGGGGGGGGGGGGGGGGGGGGGGAGGGGGGGGGGGGGGGGGGGGGGGGGGGGGGGGCTTTAAAATGGCATTGGTGATTTTCAGACTCTGCAATTTCCATGCTGGAGCCCTTACCTGCCTTGGGTCGTTTCTCGCACAGGACCGGGTGACACTGCCTTCCCTGTCGCCTCCCCCAAGGATGAGGACAATGATCTTGGCAGAAATGGCTGCGACTGAGCCCACTTTATGACCCATTACAGCTGAAATGCTGACGCGGCCTCCACCCCTGCTTTCTTAAGGTTTTTATGGCCGACTCAAGGAGAAATTTTTTGAATTCTATCTTGTTGTCACAGTCCCCTGCTCTCACCTGTGTCGCCCTCCTTTCTCCCCCCTGCCATGCTACGCTGTTATCAGCCTGTCAGCCTCTCCGTCCATTTTCATGTTCCTCTGAGTGATTTCCTTCCCCTTACATTACCCTGCACTCTATTCAGCTTGTGGCTGAGAAATCAATCATGGCGCACGTGCATTTCTTCCAGCTCTTTGACAGTTTGATTGAGGTCAGATATGCTTTATTGACACCACAGAGGAACTTAATGAATGCGTTTATAACAGAAAAGTCTCTCTCCGTCTTTTTTCTCTTCTTCACTTATCCACTTCAGGTGTAAATGTGAATGAACGTCAGCGCCACGCCACAGTCACCACCCACGCCACCTCGTCCACCAACCATCTCTCTTCATTGCTGCATGATCTCCTGTTTGACAAGCCGAGGTTATTATCATGGTTTGGGGCCAAGAGGAATGCTACTGCGCTTCGCAACAGATGTCTTTTCAAATCCTGACAAACCACCCACAGAGAATGAGGAGAAAAGAGTAGCACTATGCTCAGCTGACCCACAATAGATCTTTCTAACCTGTGATTGATGTATAACGTCCAACACTGACAGTACACAGCAGCGCATGTGTGCGAACAGTGGAAGCAACACCTGGGTTTTTTACAAGTTAGGTGCTCACTAGCATGGACAGTATTTCCAGGGAGGCACAAAAATAGTGAATTTTAAAGAAACTATTGGCACGTAAAGCTAAAACAAAATCACTGTTATTCTAATGTCTACAAATACAGTCATGTCTGTCATCTGTAATATATTCCTTATTGGAGTTTGGTCTCAATTTGTAGGAAATCAGACTCGATTTTGTTTTAATGCATTCTTCAAACGATACATGTAGTGTGTAAAGGAGATGAATTCCACAAGGAAGGAATTTAGCCATCTCTGCTAAAGACAGGGGCTGCACAGTGACTTGGTGATTAGCACTGTCGCCTTGCAGCTAGAAGATCCACGGTTCTTGTACCAGCCTAGGCCTGGGATCTTTCTGCATGGAGTTTGCATGTTCTGTAGGTGCACGTGTGGGTTTTCTCCGGGTACTCCAGTTTCCTCCTACAGTCTAAAAACATGCTGAGGTTAATTGGTCACTCTAAATAGTTTGTACGTGTGAATTTGAGTGTGCTTGTTTGTCTCTCTCTGTCGCCCTCAGTCAGCTGGGATAGACTCCAGCCCTATTGAAGATGGGTATAGATACTGGATGAATATTAAGGGCAGTCCTGTTGACAAGTCGAGATGAATTGAAGTGAAAATTAAATGTATCCCAGTCAGGAACAAAGGTAAGTTGCAACAGCACTTTGAATTTTTTTTTTCGCTTTTTCTCCTGCTTGGACCACTTTTGTTTGCACACCGCTTATGTTTGCTCTTTCTGTCATTTTGTCATGTAAAATCTGCAGACTGAACAATGGTGAACTGTGTTTATGTGCCCTGAAACCAACATTTTAAACACATGTGGCACACAGTGGTTTTATTTAAACCAACCGGAGCACTGCAGGTTTGATTTCAAAGCTTTCCAAGTATGGAAAACATCTTGAGATTTATTAAAACATATTACCACCGCTGCCACCAGAACTAAGCCTAAAAACACATTTTTGGGCCCTGGGCCTACTTTCATTCAGTCCCCATATGGCAAAAGTTCCAGCATTTCCTAATGAGGCTGGGATCCAAGGCAAGATAAGGTAAGGCAACATAAGATTAACTTTATTGATCCCTGAGGGCCAGGCATGCCAGAGGGGAAACTGAGTCATTACAGGAGCAAAGCATGGAGGTGTAGGAGGGAGGACAGAGTGAAAGAGGAGAAAAGTTGGTATATTAGGGAGAATGCCCTGCAATCAACATTCTTAAGTTCAAGCTCCCAGCAAGTAAAAGCAGGGAAGTAGTGGAGCTAGCACTGAAGCAGTCATGCTCAAGGACACTTCAAACATGACTTAATTCTGTTGAAAGGCATTGTTTTTATTTGCAATGTTGCAATTTCTCTCAAAAGCCCAAACTTTAAATGTGTATAAAGGTGGCTGCTGCATATAAACGCATTCCAGTTAATTCTAATTCTGTGTTTTGAGTAAGTAGGATGTTGACTGTGGAAAAGCAGCTATGAGTATAACGTCTGATTTGGGTCCACCCCTGTGACAAACCCTGAAACCCACTTCATGCTGCCATTGATCAGATGTGCAGATCTGAGCTTCCTTCTCAAACTATTTCCTTTTGTCATTATTAAAACAACCACTTCCAACCCATTTTGTGTGTTTGTGTGTTCACAGAGAAAAGTCTGAAATGTTTGCTAGGTTAGCGTCCCACATGTTCTTTGGCTCGGCTAAAGCTAACTCTCTCCAACTTCTGGATCTCTTGAGTTGCTTGTTGTTCAAATATCTTGCTAGTGGTGCTGAAGCTCAGAAAGTCTGAGATGTTTGTTCAATGTAAGCTCATTCTCAAGTCTTATCTGAACTATGTCCTCTTTTGTTTGAACTTTCCCTAAATTTAGGAGTTAATGACAGAGCAGCACATCCAGACTCAGTCTCATTTATGTAGAGATTAAACTTCAGTGTCATTCATTGATGTTAAAGTGCAGTTTTTCACGTTTGTTGCACATGCTCCCGACCAAACCAGTCCAGGTGGAAGAAGATGTGAAGAGAAAGCTCCAAAGGATGAACATCACACATTTATGTCCTTTTATTAGACATTGTCATGCAAAAGCTGAATTTCCCTTTAATGATGTTCAAATCTTTGAGTGTTTTGTTGATGTTTGGTTTCTAAATGTTTTTTGATACTCGGCTCCAAAGATTAAAACCTTCTACGGCTCAAAAGCTGCAACAGTTTACACATTATCAACTATCTTTCTGATAAACTAAGATAGTTTTTTAAAGATGGTTTTTATGACAGTAAACTGAATATATTTGGGTTTGGCATGTTATAAACCAAAACAAGAAATGAATTACTGGAAAAATCAAACAGATTAATGGACAAAGAAAATGTGTTTTCCAACATATATGGCTGAATTACTCCAACATTACAAGAGACTTGAGGCTTTGTAGAACTGTTCCAGAAAACCTCACTAAACCACATGGAGGGGCCTCAAGATAGTCGTCCAAATGAAATCGTACAAAAACCAAACTAGCACAATCCAAACACTAAAGTCTCCTGCAGCCTACCAGAGAACCTCTTTAAACAGAGAATCAGGACAGGAACTCTTACCTTCTGGACAACCAACTTTGGTTCACAAACAAGAACACAGAATCATCTTTCTTCTGACTCTGACAAGAGCAGGACAAAGTTTCCCAGTTATGTGGTCGCATATACTATTATTTAAATTATATAATGTTATGTTTTACGCAACAATGACACACAATTAATTGATTTGATAATTAACTTGAACGGTGATTTGCAAAGTTCAAGAAAGTCCGTATCCATTTCCTCGGCCTCATTTGTCGTTTTGAACTGCGAGCTTTAGTGAAAAAGTTTTCAATTTCTGCACATTCGGCTGCGTCTGTTTCCAGAGCTTTCCTCTTTTTAATTCTTGCCTTCTCCACACCATCCTTGCTCTTCCTGTTTTCATCTTTCAAACACCTCTGACCGTGTGCACGGACGTGTTACGTCACGGTGCGTGTGCAAAAAAAAAAAAGAGCTGCCAGTGGAGGCGGCCCAGGAACAGAGGCAGCAACAGATTGATCAACCTAGAGCCATGACTGAACACCGGACCTCGCGCCCAAACATCAGACCGGCCCACCAGGAATTGTCCCGGTCCTCCCAATTAGTCACCCCGGGCCTTATGTTAAGCGACAACACTGCTTGATTTCACAATTTGACATCTATATTCAGCTTTTTAGGATACGCTAATTCTATCTTAACAATCCCAAATGACTTCATAGTTGTGTAAAGAACTGCACAACTTTTAGTTTTTGGCAGAATCTGGTTGGAGCAAATGATACATTTTTGCCAAATACGTATATGTACAAATTTAATTCAAATGTAGAATAAGTGAATTTGTTAAAATATGATGATTTTAGCTGAGATTTGTTTCATTTTTATGAATAAAGATGCATCATAGGTGGATTGTTGAAGGACTGTCTGCAAGTTGTTTTTATTGTCTGTTTTTACAATGTCTGGCTCTGACAGATGGTGCAATTTTAGCGATTAAAAAAAAAATAGGACACGCCTGCGAAACTCACGGAAGGGTTTTGGGGTTCACAGAATTAAGAGATAAAATCTAAAGCTTGAAAGTTTGTACAAGTTATTCACAGTATCTCAATTTAAGCAGCAAGCTTTTATTTTGACAGTTATTCTAACAGGGTGAAAGCTCAGAACTGAGGATATTTTGCACAGTTTTATGAGGGGGATTATAAAGAAACATGCTAAATATGTGGCATTTGTCATATTTTCATATTCAGATTCTTGTTTGTCATATTTACTCATATCTGTCATATTTTCATATGCGATTTTGCCTCGTGGTAGTGTTTTCGTACTGGGTGTATCAACAAAAGGCCACTGTGGATTTTGAATTATTCATCATTTATTATTAGTGATTTTTAATTATTAGTGAAAATAAAATTAGAAAAAAACATTCTGAATGTTCTTTGATGGTGATAAGTCAATTTTGTATAGTTCTTTCTGTCGTAGGCAAATTACATAGTTTAACTACAAAAGATAAGTTAATTCAACAAGATACATAATTGAAACAACTTTTAATAACATGTTTGCACAACTAAAAATCACAAATTAATTCAGCAACCTTCTTAGTTTGAACAACTTCTATTTTCTTGTTTATACAAGTCAAGATATCAATAGAAATGAATAGAAATGTGTTGCTTTTATGTCAGTAGAAGTTGTTGCTTCGTAGTCACATGTCGTCTCCACCAGGAATTAGGTTTGCACAACTTAAAAAGTCTTGTTGGCATCACACAAAAAAAGAAAAAGGTTTTGATTAAACTTAAAGTCTTAAGTTCATCGGGCTATTTTGTCAGCTTCACCTTTCTCACTATTTATCATAAATTTAACCCTGTAAGACTCAAATATAGAAAATATGGGCAAAAAAATGAGTAAATGATCAAAACTAATATGTATATTTCAGTTGAACAGGCTTGTTTGGAGACAAGCGACACAATCTCCCACATACAATAAGACAGTGTGAACACATGCTTGTTAACTGGCATCTGCCCTGAGAACTAAACACCCTGTGGTTCGACCCATGATTTCATCATACTACAAAAAGGAAAAAGAAGAAGAAGAAAAAACTTCTTTTGTGGGTAAGGTATTTGGTCTTGAGTGAAGCATTTCCTTTTTCCCACACTCGCTTTCAGTTCAATCTGACCCTGACTCCGTCTAGCAAATTACTATTGTCTGCTTCTCCTTCCACCTAAATAAACAAACACTGCAGAGAAATGATCTGATCACTGCTCTTAAAACACACGCAGTATTTGTGTTTTTGCTATAAATCTTGTGTTGCTGCAATAAATTTCATGAAAATCTGAGGTTTTTCTACTCAGACTGGTGCGTTTCGGTGCGGCAGAGGAAGCATCAGACCCCCAGGAACCACACCTGACTGTATCACAAGGCTTCTCACATTGTTTTGTCTTCCTCTTGATTACTAAGCCAGACTGACCGAAAGAGAGACGCATCATCCGGGAAGGACGCACACAAACTCATGCACGCTCTCACTCACACAAACACTCACTTTTATGTCCTAAAAAGATTAGAATGTCCATCCAAACTAAAGAAAAAGTGCATAATTGTATTTTTTTTGGTTGTCATTGTACATATAAAGCAGCATTTAATCCATGTCTTTATTTGAGCATGTGGATATTTTACATATACGTTCTCGTCTGTGTCTTTCTGTCTCTCGCTGTCCTCAGATTCTTGCCATATTTCTGGATGTGCTCTGAACAAACAGAAGTGAACCTGATCCACATTGTCACACTCTGACACCTGGTTCAGTTTCTGCAGATGCACACACTCACACGTGGACACACAACGTCCCAAATAAAGACACAGCAAGGCAGACTGTGACCCCTGAGCTCATGCAACACGCCTGCATGTGTGTGTGTGTGTGTATTCATGCATGTACATTCCTCGTGCGCTCATGTTGTCTTGTGTGAGTGTCACCAATCCCTTACTCTGCAGGAACCGATACCAACACAGATCTCACCTTCACAGTTGGTCAATTATTTGCAGCCAATGTTGATGACAGTATCATTTTCTTTTCTTCTCATTATTATTTCATAAATCTTCTATAAAACTGCAGAGAAACAGGTAAAACCAGTTAAGCAAAGCAGCCCCACTGCATCAGACGAGATGGTAAAAGAAGATACTGTGGGGATAAAACAACGAGACAGCAGACGTGAGAGAGTCGAGGTAGTTTACTAATTTCTCTCCACTTCACAGCACATCTGAACTCAACCAACCAGCGTAGTTTTTGCGGGAAAAACAATAACACTCGGCTAAACCCTGGAACCGGAATAACGCACTACATTCACTCCCATCTTAAAGGCACAAGTCCTCTTTGGTGAATGTCTCTCATGTCTCACAAAGTGGGTCCACCACACAGGCCCCCCAGAATTCACCAAAACCAATATCAACAACAGTGCAACCACAGCAACCGTAAAGTGCAAACTCACAATCACATGAACAGACACAAAAGAAACAGTCAACGTTGCGGGGGGCGGACCACCCGGCCGAAACGGCTACGTGTCACTGGAGGGGGGTCGCCCGAGGCCGGGACCCCACCGCCAACGGGGCCCGGTCCGGAGCAGGAGGGCGCCCCCGCCGCGGGGCAGGGCCATCCGAACCGGCTCCTCCATGTCCATGTGAGCAGGTTTAAGACGGTCAATCGTGACCCGCTCTGGCCTACCGCCCACGTCCACGACAAAGTACTTAGTGCCCGCCTCTAGGACACGGAAAGGCCCGTCGTAGGGGGGCCTCAGTGGCGTCCGGTGGCTATCGTGTCTGATGAAGACGTACTTCGCAGACGGCAGGTCTTTGGGGATGTAGGACTGGGGAAGGCAGTGGCGAGACGTCGGAACAGGAACGAAGGCGTCGGCGACGCCACGGCCCTCAGCACGGTGGGAGGTGGTTGACCAGGGAGTCGCGGCGTCCGGAAGAAACTCCCCGGACCCGCAGAGGCTGACCGTACACCAGCTCGGCGGATGAGGCCTGGAGGTCCTCCTTGGGGGCCGAGCGGAGACCAAGCATGACCACGGAGGCGGTCAACCAGTACCATCCGTAGACTGGCCCGAAGAGCGGCTTTCATGTCCCGATGGAAACGCTCACACAGTCCATTGCCCTGCGGATTGTACGCTGTAGTGCGGTGTATCTTCACCCCCAGGTGTCAGCGACCGCAGTCCAGAGCTCAGACGTGAACTGAGGCCCCGGTCGCTTGTGATGTCCCCAGGCGTGCCAAACCGGGCCACCCAGCACCCGATGAATCCGGCAACGTCCGCTCGTGGTGGAAAAGAGGGGGACAGCTTCCGGCCACCTGGTGGACCTGTCTACATTGTGAGCAGGTGAGTGTATCCGTGGGAGGCGGGCAGAGGGCCAACCAGGTCCACCATTCACATGATCGAACCGCCTCTCAGGAACCACGAAAGGCGCCAAAGGGGGCTTTGGTATATCGGTGCCACCTTGGCCGCCTGGCACGGCACACACGAACCAGCCCAGGCCCTAACGTCCTTTCCGAAGGCCAGGCCAAACAAACTTCCCGCCACCAGTTTAGCCGAGGGCCCTTCCACAACCGGGGTGAGAAGACCGTGGATGGCGTCGAAAACCCGACGGCGCCAGGCAGCAGGCACCAGAGGCATGGACGACCGGTGGAGGTGTCGCAGAAGGAGGGTTTGCGTTGGCCACGTCGAACTTCACGTCGTTCAGCTGCAGGGCCGTAGGGGCTGACCGGTATGCTTGTAAGTCAGAATCCACAGCTTGGTCTGCTGCCATGGCAGCATAATCAGCCCCAGGTGGACAGAACCAATGACTGCCCGAGAGAGGCAAGTCGGCGACAAAGTTGTCCCTTGCCGGACAGGTGCTGGATGTCGGTGGTGAACTCTGAGATCGCAGAGAGCTGCCGCTGCTGACGGCCAGACCAAGGCTCCGAGGACTTGGCCATGGAGAAAGTCAGTGGTTTGTGGTCCACGAAGGCAGTGAACTGCCGGCCCTCCAACAGGAATCTAAAGTGTCTGGTGGCGAGGAAAAGAGCCAGCAGTTCCCTGTCGAGGTGCTATACTTGCGCTCGTTCTCCGGAGCTGCTTGGAGAAGAAAGCCAGCGGCTGCCAGGCCCCGGCCACCCACTGCTCGCACACCGCCCCCACTGCGGTAATAGAGGCATCCGTTGTGAGTGCGACGGGGGCGTGGGAGAGGGTGCGCCCAGCAGAGCAGCGCTGGCCAGTGCGGCCTTGGCAGCTTCGAAAGCTTCGTCCATTTCAGGCGGACCAGTCTAACAGGTCTTAGGCGCTTGCCCGAGAGCCTCATAATGCGGACGCATGAGGTGGGGCAGCACGGGGAAGGAAACGGTTTGTAAAAGTTCACCATGCCGTTGAATTCCATCAGGGACCGTACTGTGTGGGGGCGGGGAAATCGGTGATGGCCTCCACCCTGGCAGGAAGGGGACGGCTCCCTGTGGCGTGACATGGTGTCCGAGAAAGGTGATGGACGACAGGCCAAACTGGCACTTAGCCGGGTTGATGATGAGGCCATGTCGGTGAGCCGCTCGAAACAGACGCCGAAGGTGTGTCATGTGCTCCTCCGGGGAAGCGCTGGCCACAAGAATGTCATCCAAGTACACAAACAAAAATGGCATGTCTCGGCAGCACAGAGTCCATAAGGCGCTGAAACGTCTGTGCCGCGCCTTTGAGGCCGAACGGCATGCGTAGGAACTCAAAAAGCCCAAAGGGCGTGATGACAGCCGTTTTCGGCACATCCGCTGGGTGGACCGGCACCTGGTGGTAACCACGAACCAGGTCCACCTTGGAAAAAATGACGCCCCCGTCAGGTGGGCAGAAAAGTCCTGTATGTGTGGGACGGGGTACCGGTCAGGGGTAGTGGCGTTGTTCAGGCGACGGAAATCGCCACAGGGACGCCACCCACCATCAGCCTTGGTAACCATGTGCAGGGGGGAAGCCCACGGGCTGTCCGAGCGGCGCACAATGCCAAGGCGCTCCATGGTCGAAAACTCCTCCCTGGCGATCGCAAGTTTGGCTGAGTCAAGACGTCTGGCCCTGGCGTAGACAGGTGAGCCCACAGTGGTGACATGGTGCTCCACGCATGCTTAGCAACAGCAGACGAGAAGGTGGGTGTAGTGAGGTCGGGGAACTGGGCAAGCAGGCGTTCATACTGGTTGCCGGAGGCAAGTGTGTTCGCCAGGCAGAGTGCTCCCACTCCCCCAAGCGTGCAGGGGTAAGAAGCAAAGGAGATCGCATCGATCAGGCGGCAAGCACTTAACATCCACAAGCAGGTTGAAAGCACAGAGGAGTCTGCAACCCAGGAGCGGTGTGGACACAGCAAGCCATAACAAAGTCCCAGCTGAAACGGCGCCCCGCCAAAACACACATCCACTGACCTGGTGCCGTATGTACGTATGGGCGTCCCGTTGGCGGCGTCCATCTGGGGTCCGTGCTCGCTGGCCAAGGTGTC
Organism: Acanthochromis polyacanthus; assembly: GCF_021347895.1. NCBI lineage: Eukaryota > Metazoa > Chordata > Actinopteri > Pomacentridae > Acanthochromis > Acanthochromis polyacanthus. The sequence continues at coordinate 8,455,204 of NC_067128.1, forward strand.
CGCGGCCTGAGCCGGCAGGATGCTGCGCTGCGCGCCCTGAGTCGACCAGCAGCCGCCGGCCGGACAATGAGTCTGTGATGAACAGCAGCTTGCAGCCACTGCCGGCGCCCAGAGCTGCTAACGAGCGCCGGCTCCGGCGTTTCCCCGTACCTTGAAACTGCAGGGCTGGCGGCACTGTTTGGCTTTGGCTCCAAATCTGGCATGATAATAACAGAATCCGTCGTCTCGGTGGCGTCGAGCTGTCACCGCAGCCGCGGTGTCTGCATAGTCCTCCGTGGGCGGTGTAGGAGCGTCCTGGCGGGGCAAGCAGGGCATGGACGAACTGCTGGCGGTTGGCCAGGAAAACCTGTCCGCTTCTGCAGCTAGGGCACGATAGTTTTTGCCGGAGGATAGAGGGGAACTGGCCAATGCTGTGCGAACAGGCGCCGGGAGTTGACGCAGGAAAACGTGTGTGAACAGGAACGAAGGATCAGCCGATCCTAGCACAGCCAACATCTTCTCCATCAAATCCGACGGCTTGCCATCACCGAGGCCATTGAGAGAAAGCAGACGGTCAGCCTTCTCCAACTCCGACAGTTCGTACAGCCCCAGAAGGAATGTCTTTAATGCATCATACTTGCCGGCTGCTGGCGGAGCTTCCAACAGCATCATTGCGCGTGCTGTGGTGGAAGCATCCAACGCCGCTACTACGTGGAAGTACTTGGTTACATCCTGCGTAATTCCCCGCAGCTGGAATTGGGCTTCAATGTGCTGAAACCACGGCCGTGGGTTATGTTGCCAAAAGTCGGGCAGCTTGACAGTCGCAGCATAGATGTTGTTAGCTCCCCCGCTAGCCGCGTCGGTAGCGGCGACTGGTACGGGAGCTACAGAGGCGGCGTCGTTGTCAGACATCGTCTGTACACGTCGGGGTCACCAATGTGGTGATAAACAACGAGACAGCAGACATGAGAGAGTCGAGGTAGTTTACTAATTTCTCTCCACTTCACAGCACATCTGAACTCAACCAACCAGCGTAGTTTTTGCGGGAAAAACAATAACACTCGGCTAAACCCTGGAACCGGAATAACGCACTACATTCACTCCCATCTTAAAGGCACAAGTCCTCTTTGGTGAATGTCTCTCATGTCTCACAAAGTGGGTCCACCACAATACAACAGTTTTTACTGACAAGGAAGCAAGCAGACAGAGAAGTCTTTCAGAAATTGCTTGAATGAAACAGTATAATGGTATATAATAGTAGTTTTACACTGATTGGGTTTCTTGTTGAGTTACATGAAAACACTGATATCACTATTGAAAGTTTTTTTTTATGTTTTGGACTGATAAGCCAAAAAAGGTGATCATTTGTGCAATTAGAAGGTGTTGTTTTCACTTTACTATTTGCTGAATTAACTGTTAAATCCAACAATTCAACATGTTTTTGCTTGTTTGATTAATCCATACCAAAGTATAAATTAGCAACTTTGGGCTTTAGAAGAGTGCATTTCGTATGTGTTAAACAAAAGGAAGGCAGATTTTGTTCGGTTTGGATGGTTGATTCACCCTACAGAGATGCTGCACAGCTTTAAAAAAACATTATAAAGCTAGAAATTAATCAGATTTATCTCCAAAATTAATAACACTTAATAACAATATTTATATTAGTAAGGTTAAAGGTTGTTGCTAGAGGTACGGACCCGTACCCGTAGCCTGTGGACTACGGATACGGCACTTGCCATTTGCCAATCAGATACGCGAGATCTGGTCACGTGACTCCCGGTAGACGCTAGCTGTACGGACCCGTAGCATCGGTACGACAGGTACGGACCCTAAACCTGACCCTAACACTAACTCTAACCCTAACCTTTGCTTACCTTTCAACAGTTTGCAGTGGTTAGCAGCTTCTTGACTCGCGAGACTCGCGTACGGGTCCGTATCTGTCTGGCAAATGGAAAGTGCCGTATCCGTAGATACGGACCCGTATCCGTAGACACTACCAAGGTTAAATTCTGTTTCTGTTGATAGTACTGTAGTGTCTAACTTTTGAATTTTAGACATGCCACAATACCATAAAGGTAGAAAAGGGTAAATAAATCACACAGAATGAACAAAAAACAACAACTCCAGAACCACAAAATGATGAACTTTGTTATCACATTAGGGATTTTCTGCAATTAATGACACTGAAGGGTGTCAGTCTTAAAATGCATTATAGTCAAGTTGTATTTTATATCATTTTTGTATGGTCTAATCCTTATTATGTAAATAATGAGCTTAATCACACCTAAAATACTACTACATGGTCTTAACTCCGGCGTTCAGCCTCAATAGGTGACTTTCATTGGACCAGTTCTAATCTTTTTTATAAATATTGTTGTAAGTTGTCTATTTTATCTTGTTTGTCTTGCATGTTTGCAATTATGGTTGTTGAATTTGTTTTCATTATCTATCTATCTATCTATCTATCTATCTATCTATCTATCTATCGTGAATCATTTTGTAGCTCTGTTTTTAAAAGATACTGTAGAAAAAAGTTAACATTATTATTAAATCCAGACTTCAGATACGGTATCTAGCTCTGCGCAAGAAACAAAACAAGGTCACTGTCAAAAGCCTTTTTGTTTCTCCATTCATGAGCTGTGTAATTACGATAGCGGCGGTGCAATATTGTAATTTCCTGTTTGAGCAATAGCTCAGGAATGGTGTCCATTATAAAAGGGGGAAATTTACCGCCGCTCAGTGACAACATCACTGACATCACCAGGTGCCACCGTGTCTGTCGGCACATCTCATCCTGTGTGTGACACCCTCACAAAACTCCCGTACAAACACACAGACTGCTGTGTCTCTGTTCCAGGACCAGTCAGACAGCACTGTCCTCCACCTGTCTCCACTGTTACCTGCCCCAGTCATTAACAGGGTCCAAGAGCCCCACTGTAAGTGCACGTCAACTGCCAAATTACAGGGCACACACACACATATATTTGTTTTGCATTTTAAAAGGGCAATATCTGTCTGCACGCAAGCAATAAGCCCATTTTCTCTCCTCCTCGCTCCTCCTCTTTTTTTTTTTTACAAACCCAGAAACAAAGGTTCAAAGATAAGACAAAGAAAAGGAGATGTGTGGAGATGATGGACACACACTAGTGGTGTGTGTTTGCGTAATGACAAGGGGAAACTTGTTGTGTCTCGGGTCAGTGTGGATTTTACCTCAGTGATTACAAACCACTTCTCCAACCTGAAGTGTTATTAGACCTCTGCTTTGTTCTCCCACTTAGACCGCTCTTGCTTAACTAATTAAGACAAGAAAAGTCGCTGAGATGCCTGTGGTGAGAACGTCTGTCTGGAAATGTAACTGTCAGACATCGGTTGATATTTCAGAGTATTGAGTGCACTGACAAGTTTGACAAGAAGGAAAACACATTGCAGGAACAAGACGCTCGACTCCTGAGAGTTGTGTGGGTTTTTTTGTTATTTTTTTAACTTTCCTTTTATCCTGAGCTCTTTCACCAAGTTCTCTTTGGGTAACCCGAGCGCTCTCTTTCCCTTTTCAACATGATCAGTACAAACAATGACAAACTTCTGTTCTCCTCAGGGCTGAGTGACTTGGGCTCATTGTGGCTCTTATTTTATGTTTTTCTACTGAAAGAAATCAGAGCTATACGCCTGAATAGATACTGACAGAACCTTATTAGCTGCGGCATCGCTGTCATCCTGAAACATGCACATGTGAAGTCACTACTGGACCACATTGGACTTGTTTTCACAGCTCACATACAGTTGTAAAGTGGGTTGCTTTGTCAGATATCCACTTGTGGTATTAGTGTTTTTCTTTAAGCCAGGCATGAATGAAACTGGCACAGCCTCAAACACGAACTGACTTTACTTTAGAGGGCAAACATGCAAGAGATGCATCATGACAAATGCATTCACCATTTCCTATAATTTGAGCGCCAAGTGCATCTATCTTGCATGTGTTCTGTAATTTCCCCAACTGGATCCTGAATAACATCCTGTTGTCTGAGGACATCTGAGGGGACAGACTGGACTGACCCCCCACTACCACATCACACACTGTTATCCTGGCCCCGGCTAATGACAGCCAGGCAGGAAGCTGTCCCCTGTGATCTCTGTATTTAAAAGCGTCCTTATTATTGCTTGTGTATTGTTTTGGCGTGTTGGGATCCCTTGGACTACTATTATTATGCTGAATGTGACTCGACCATGACAGTAAATTTTAGCTGACTTTGGGAAAGATATCGTAAAAGGAGCCCCTATTTGTGATGATGACATTTGTAATGCTTTGTAAGAAACTGAGACGTTTAACTGCAATGAGATAGTTGGCTTGCGGCCACCGTATTATACCGTATCCAGCACAGTCACACTGTTGCTATGAGTTAAATTAACTGTTAGTTTCTGTCCAAAGATAAGATGAACAACCAAAAAATCTAGTGAAGTTTCCTTGATGCTGTGCTGAACAAAGGTTTGAACAATTAGCTGAAGGAAATCACAAATTATATTTAGTTATAAAGTCTATTTATATGGATCCATAGACTAAAAGTTCTACACTTTAGTTAGGTGCTTTCTATACACATTAACTTCAGTAAGGTAAACCCCGATGAGATCACAAAATGGTGAAGCCGCTACCTCGCCCGGGTTAGGGAGACCGGGGCCTTCCCCTGGAGCCAGGCCTGGGGGGGGAACTCATAGGAGAGCGTCTGGTGGCAGAGTCTTGGGGTCCCGTGGGGCTCGGTCAGGCACAGCCCGAAGAAGAAACACGGGGCCACCGCCCAGTGGGCCCACCACCTACTGGGCAGGAAGTTGGGGTCGGGTGCTATGTCCACCGGGGAGTAGGCAGGAGCGGGCGCCTGGGCGTGCCGTCCCCTGGTGGCGTAGACTAGCTCTGGGGACGTGGAACGTCACCTCACTGGCGGGGAAGGAACCTGAGCTGGTCCGGGAGGTGGAGCGATACCGGCTAGATACAGTTGGGCTCACCTCCACGCACAGCAAGGGTTCTGGAACCACAATCCTGGAGAGGGGTTGAACTCTCTCCTACTCCAGAGTTGCCCAAAGTGAGAGGCGCCGGGCGGGTGTGGGGATACTCACAAGCCCCCGACTGAGCGTCACTTTGTTGGAGTTCTCCCCGGAGAATGAGAGGGTCGCCTCTCTGCGACTTCATGTTGCAGAGGGGAAAACTCTGACTGTTGTCTGTGCTTATGCGCCGAACAGCAGTTCAGAGTATTCGGCCTTCTTGGAGTCTCTTGGTGGTGTCCTGGAAGGGGCACCGCCCAGGGATTCCATAATTCTCCAGGGAGACTTCAACGCTCACGTGGACAACGATGGAGAAACCTGGAGGGGGGTGATTGGGAGGAACAGCCTGCCCGATCTGAACCCGAGTGGTGTTTTGTTATTAAACTTCTGTGCTAGTCATAGATTGTCCATAACGAACACCATGTTCGAGCATAAGGTTGCTCATAAGTGTACCTGGTACCAGAGCACCTTAGGTCAAAGGTCGATGATCGACTTTATAGTCGTATCGTCAGATCTGCGACCGTATGTTTTGGACACTCGGGTGAAGAGAGGTGCAGAGCTGTCAACTGATCACCACCTGGTGGTTTAGCAAGATGTCTGTGTAGGTTCTCATTCATCCAGGTCATGGCTATCTAAAGTAGTTTAAATCAATCCACTGGACTTTAAGAAAGTTCCTTGAAGACGTTTCACCTCTCATCCAAGAGGCTTCTTCAGTTCTGAACTGAAGAGTGAAGAGTGGTAGCCATCTTCGCAGAGCTAGACTTTGCCAAGATCATCCCAATATGAGAAAAGATGAGCAACGTGAGAGAAGGCTTTAAACATGTTTATCTCTGCTGTAAAGTTGTGAATTATAACATGAGGGTCTATGGGAAATGAATCGCTTTTGGAGACAACCTCAAGTGGTCATTTGAGGAACTGCAGTTTTTGGTGGTCCAGTGTTAGCTTCGTTTTTTAGCACGATACATGATAAATAATAGTACCCACTAAATTTAAAGCAGGCCTTAATCTTTAAAGCTTAAACAGAAAAAATAAGAATCAAAAGTGAAAGTGTCGCTTGCTACCATTACTTGTTCAATCCTGCGTGAGGTGCAACCAGAAATGAAAATATCAGCAAGGTGCAGAAGTCCGATTACTATCAGAGCTAGCCAGAACGCTATCAGTGTTTCTCCTCCAGGTACAATGTCACACAGTATGTGAACGTGCTGTTTGACAGGAAACTACTTTTGTGTAGATGAAAGAGGTGATTGATTAATCAAAGGCTTGTATCAGCCATCTAGTTAGACTGGTTTGTTCAGTCAAGTGATTGCATGCTTTGTTTACTCATCTCCATTCATGTGCATTATAGACAGCTTCGGCTTTGCCGTTTGATCGGATCCAAACTGTACAAAAACTTAACTCGTCCAGTGCTTCACAGGAACCACTCAGAATGTAGACATGGAGATTTGTGGATGAGATAACCTCGTGGTAACCCTGTGCAGTGAAACACAACAGGTGGTCATCCTTCTTTGTCTGCTGCAACACAGACAGGTGCTTCCGACCATGGGGGCCAGATCACGGCCGGATCCGGACAATGGAGGAAAACAAGGGGGGAAAGGAGGCGTAATTCATCCATGGATGCCTCTAAGCCCAGCCCAGCTTAGTGGCAAATATAGAAGTGCATGAACCCAGCCGCTCCATGGGCATATAAAGTCCATAATGCAATGCAAACACAAACACACTCATTCAAACTGTCAGTGTTTTTCTCTCCTCGGTTTGTTAGGGAAACAGTGGCGTCACAGGACAATAGCACTTTGACCCATGTCTGAGTGTGTCATAGACAAACAGGAAGAGATCCCCTTTGCATTGAAGGGTATTCCTGACTTCAACTTAAGGACGGGAAGAAGAAGAAAGGGGGAGGCTGCAGAGGCCACCCTTTAACACAAAAACATCCACCTACAACTTCCGACTACAAAACTCCATCAGAAGAAACGACATTTCGCAACAGAAATGACACAACCTGTGATACATCCAGCTCACATCTACATTGTTTTAAACAAAGTCAGACACAACACAGGTTTCTTGTTTTTTCTCCACCTGTACTTTCAGTTTCTCTCTTTATCCACTTTCACTGTGCATTCACCCATGAGAGGATGTCACTGCTTAAGAATCTTCGCATCGCGTTGCTCTGCGTTGCTTCTGGTTCAGCAGCGTGACAGCTCTGACACTCTTCAAGCCAAATCTGAAAGTAACAAGACTTTGGAATCTCCTAGAAGACATCTGACTGTCTGATCGGCGGTGGTATCCAAACAACGTGCTTCCTTTGCAAAGGAAACACGGCTGTGTTATTAAACCTGTCGCAAGGCTCTTATCTGCATAGCTGCTGAAGACATGCGGTCCAAATGTGACATCATACCAGATTATTGCACTTCTTGCAACAGGCAGCAAGACAGCCTCTGTACATAACCATTCAATAACTGTCCTTCAAAACAGAACACTGCTTGAAACATATTTATTTACAAGACAAAATTAATCAAACAGAATAAATAAGTCCATATTGTAAATATCAATTTTTATGCTAACTCATATCTTCAAATTATTGATTGACTTTGATCTACTCACTTCCTCACAGTCATCTATTACACTCTAAAAAATAATGAAAGAGACCCATTAACACCACTTAATTGAATATGGCTGCAAGATTAAACATAAAAATAAAAATGTAATTTACTGAAATATGTTTTGCTAAATTATGTTGACATAATAATGTTTTTAATTGCATCAACCTAATATCGAGTCTAAATTAAACTTAGATTTTGTTGTTAGTTGAATTTAAAAAATTTAACTTGAATTTAGAAATTCAAGTTGAGGTAACTTAAAGAAATTTGCTTTATGGCTAAATTATTCTTCATTTGAGGTCACGATTTTAAATCCTCTCCTCGACCTACTTAACTTTTTAAATTTGCCAACTTAAAAATTTCTGTTCATAATTCTGTTAACACCTAAAAATTCCTTTTAAATAACATGGAACTACCACTTAGAACAACCTAATTTTATGAGAAATCAACTTAAAAACTTGCATTCGTGCTACCAATCATTAAATAAGTCACGAATAACAATGCCTTTTAAGAGGAAAAGCTACTTCCCCTAAATCAATGTACTTTGCTGGCTGAATGTGATTTTATGAGACATTTCATAACTCAAAAAGATTGATGCAGACTGTCAGATTAGTTATTTTGTTGTTTTGTCTGTGTCAGAGTGAACGTCAGTGAGCCTTATCAGTCATTGCGCAAGAGTTGGTGTCAGAGATAATAATGGTCACATCAGCACTGATTGATTAAGTAAGCAGTGGAAGGGAGGAAGTGGAAGATGATAAGCACAAAGGAAGAAGAGAGAGGAGCTGACCTCTCCCCCTCGCTGTCAGACAGATAAGAGCAGTGATGGAGATTCACAGTGGACTCCAATGACCTTTAACTAGAGATGTACGATCACCACTTACAGTACAGCTACACTATTTGTACTGCAAAACACTATTTAGTGAAACAAACGGACCTTGTGTCATATGCTAGTGCATTATTTTCTGAGTTTGTCTGAGTTTGTCATTTAGACAAATATCTTTTATTTAATAGCTTAGATTTTACTGTTAAATGTCTAAACTGTATTGTCATTTACAGATAAAAGTACTATGCATTTAAACTTCTGAGTTTCCACAGTTTAGTGAATGCAACTGAGTTTTAACTGTATTTGCAACTTTTTTTGATCTGAACATAGAATAAATAAATAAAGTAAACTATAAACAACAAAAACAACTATGTCCTTCAGAGTTATGTAGTTGCTGATACAACCTTTCTTATAAATCAGATGATTATATGATGAACTGGCTCTATCTCCCAGATATCTGCTGACTAATCTGAGATAAATTTTGTATTTTTCTTTCTCTTTTGCAGTAGTTTTCAAAGAAAAAAGTTGAAAGTTGAAGCAGGCACAGCACATATTTAATATATTTATTCATTGTGGCCCTACATTCACTCATTTTTAAAAAAAAATTAAACCATCTTATTCAGTTTGTTTATTGCATTAAATAAATTGTGATTTTTTTCACCTTCTTTTTATGTCTGTATGTTTTGATGTACTGATTTATTTATTTATTGGAATTACATCATAGCATGATGCTAAATCTGGTGCAGCCATCTTTTTAATGTAACTGCACGCTGTCCTTTTTCAAATAAACTTGAAAGAAAGAAAGAGAAAGAAATTTCCCCTCCCCTAAAATATTTTTGATTATGATTCTTTGGAAATATTCTTAACCTGATATTCATGCCAATAAAACATCTTAAATTGTGAACTGTATCTTGTGCAGCAACATCATGTAAAAAAAATCAAGGTTAATTAGTCGCAGTCTATTTGATTTTCACATCAAATTACTCATGAACAAATTAAATCTGTATAAATTATACAGCTTCTGCACAGCACTTCTCTATATGCAGGACACTCCTGCTGCATTACTGCATTTATTTGCTGCATTGCACATTACAGATGACATAAATTTTCCACATTAAAATTTAACTGTGTTAATTAAACTCATCTTAACCATCTGCTTTAATTAATACTTTTCTCTCTTCTTGTCAGCTTTGATATAGGGTTTTGATGATACCACCATTACAGGACTGATTAGAGACAACCATGCCTATAGGGAGGAGGTCCAGCATCTGTGGCGATGGTGTCACCACAACAACCTGAACCTCAGCACCAGAGGAACCAAGGAGATGGTCATTGACTTTAGGAGATCTGTACCTTCTCTATATTGGTGGAGAGGAGGGAAAGAGGGTGGAGAGCTTCAGGTTCCTCAGGGTCCACATCTCTGCGGACTTCACATGGTCCACCCCCAGCTCACACCAGGTGGGGAGGGCCCAGCAGAGACTGTACTTCCTCAGGAAGTTGAGTCAGGGCCATCTGCCCCAAAACCTACTCACAAACTTTTACAGCTCCACCACTGAGAGCCTACTGACCTACTGCCATACAGGGTGGTTCAGCTGCTGTACTGCAGAGGACAGGAAGGACCTGCAATGGGTGGTGAGAACAGCAGATTGAGACCACACTACCCTCCTCAGAGACATTTATAGACATTTGCAAACTTCAGAGGAAAGCCAGGGGAATCACCAGAGACCCCTCACACCCAGGACACTCTCTTTTCTCTCCCCTCACCAACAGACTCAAAAACAGACTCAAAATCCCCAATCTGTCAAATGCCTGCTCCCTCTCCCCTGAATGACAATAGAACATGCCAACAAGTGCCATATTCATGTGCACTAATCATGCATATAGTAGATCTCTAACCACAAACTGTTTCTACACTGTATATTTTGCTCTTATATTTCAGTTGTATGTACTTTTAGCACAAAAATATGGTTTTCATGCAGTACAGAGAGGAGAAGAACTGGCTTTGACATGACTATATCATCCATCCATTCTCTATACACCGGTTTATCCTCACTCGGGTCGCGGGGGTGCTGGAGCCTATCCCAGCGGACTTGGGCGAAAGCAGGGGACACCCTGGACCGTTCGCCAGTCTGTCACAGGGCTACATATACAGATGAACAATCACACTCACATTCATACCTACGGGCAATTAGGGTCATCAATTAACCTCAGCATATTTTTGGACTGTGGGAGGAAGCCGGAGTGCCCGGAGAAAACCCACGCATGCACAGGGAGAACATGCAAACTCCATGCAGAAAGATCCCAGGCCCAGGCCGGGATTTGTTGTTGTTTTGAATATCTTGATTTACTTTTGTGGCTTTTTTTTCTCACATGTCCAAAGTAAAATATTCATTCATTCATTCATTCAGTGTGTGTTAATATTGCCTTATAAGGTTTATTTTTAACCCTCTCGTCGTCCTGTGGGTCAAAATTGACTCGTTTTAAAGTTTGGAAATGTGGAAAAAATATAGATTTTCACAGTGAAACCTCTGATGTCCACATTTTCAACATTTTTGGGAAATCTTGAAACATTTTTTGGTGTAAAAAAAATAAATGTTAAAAATGTTTCTTAAAAACATTCACAAAAAAGGATTTTTTGTGAATGTTGATTTTTTTTGGTGAATGTTCTTAAAGAAAAAAGTTTTACTGATATATATGTAATCATTTTAGATATTTTTTAGGATTTTTTGGAAGATTTTTACTCAATTTCTGAAAGTATTTACAAGAATTTTATTGCCACATTTGGGGGATTTTTCTTAAAATAAAACTTTTAAGGGAAGCTTTTAAGGAATTATTGGAATTGCCTTCCTGAAGGTTTTGCAAACTTTTAGAAATTTAGGGAATTTTTTTGGTGAATTGTTGGATTTTTTTTTCAGACAAAGAAACTGTATTTTTGGTGCCCGTAAATGAGGACAACAGGAGGGTTAATGCTGCTATATGGAGAGTGCTAAACTGATTTTCATTGTTTTTGTAACAGTGACAATAAAGACCTATTCTATTCCATTGTATTCTATTGCAGGCTGTCTTACCACTTCCTGCCAACAGGGGGAATGTATAATCTGTGTTGAGCTCACAGCAGCCAACAGTGATTCTCTTCTCAGGGCTTCTTTGACTGTGTATAAGCAGCAGCATCTGTTCTGACAAAAGCTTCAGCGCTTTAAGTTGATGTTTTACTGTCGACAGAGAGTCTTATCCAAACCACTGTTTCACTCCCTGGCTCAGCTTTTTTTGTTTAGGAATTCCCGAAAACTGACCCCCAAAATGTCTTTTCAGTACCCCCAGGCTTTCCGTGACGAGGCAGTTGTAAGTAAATCTGGCTAAGCTTACTAGCCTAGCGTGCTAACAAGCCGGGATGCTTAATCATCATGCGTTTTTCATTCATTGGGAATGAGCGTTTTGCTTTGTTAGCATGCTAGTTAGCTTAGCCAGCTCTGTCAGACGAGACTCACAGTTTTGACAAATGCACAATTCAAAAGTACTTGTTTTAATTAAAGCTCGCAAGCTGACAGTTATTGTGCTGTTTGGTTAACTTCGATAGGCGGACTGGACTTGCTAGCTTGGCAGCTCAGGTCTGTTTTATTTCGCCACACCTAGCTAGTTTGACATTTTAACACCTGTCATTATTGTTTGTCCTTTCTCTCAGCTGGATGACTATCATGGCAGCAAAGTACCGGATCCATACAGCTGGCTGGAGGATCCTGACAGTGAAAAGACACAGGTAAACCCTCAAAATCACAATAAAATTATTTTATTTTTTTTCACAGGAATACATAATGTTGGAAAAAGTGGCATTGCAATGTGAGAAAACACAGGAGTTCATCCCAGACTAATGGCGGTGATGCATCTGCTCTAAAAAAACCCCAAAAAATCAAAATTGCTTTCTCATATGGTGCGACACTGGCAAAGACTTCCAAAAGTTTGCTTTGCTTTGGATGGCAATCAGATTTGGCTTTCTGGTGTTGATTTAAACTGTCAAACAAATATTTGTGTTGGGAAAGACACTGCTGAAAGAGCACTTGTTTCTGGTCAACGTCATCCTTTTTGCACCTGAGATATTTCCATACAACTGATGTTTTTTCCTTCTTAGTGTTTCTTTCATGTTTTTTGTTCCTTTTGCTGTTCATTTAGAAACAAAATTGGGTCTTCTGTAAAAACGTTGTCTTTCCCAGAATGCTTACATTGGCTTAAATCTAGCTTTTTCAGACAGACTTAGTCATGGAAAATGTGACTAGTCTGTGCTTTCTTTTCGTCTCAAGCAGCAAAGAAAAGGTTATGTCATGTTTTTAGTGAATTTGAATTACTTCACATTGAACGTGAAGTTCAATACTGAGACCATATATACTTAATTTAATCGTTTAATTTAATCATTCACAAACTGTAGACGTAAATGATCTCACTGCTACTATTAATTGACTCATACTTCTCTCCCTTTCATAGCTGTTTAATTTTCACCACTGTCACTCCATTTATAATATTATGAAAGTTACGATAAAGTACACTAGGATATGTAATTCATACCCATCACCTTTAAAGTTTTATCGATATTACCGAGGGCCTGTCCCAAGAACGCGGTTTACTGACTAATGTGGATAACGTTGCTGAGTCAAACTTGGAAATCTCTTGTGCCTGAACTCGGAAAGCACGTGTTCTGGTTTCGCTAATTAAAGGTAGATAGATCAGTATATCTGCTTCTTGGAAGTGGCTGCAGAGCCGACAATATGCCATCGTGTAAAATCTCTCCATGTTGGTGTTATGTCTTCTCCCACCAGGCTTTTGTCAGCGCTCAGAACCAGCTGACGTTGCCGTTTTTAGAGTGCTGTGAGGTGCGAGACCTTTCAAGGAGCGTATGACTGAGCTGTATGACTATCCCAAGTACAGCTGCCCCTTCAAGAGGGGAAGCAGGTGAGGCAACGGAATCTTTAAAGACATTTATCACGTTGCCAAATCTTTAAATCTGACACCACAGTAGCAATAACAAACCTAGTGCACTTGATCGACTCAGCAGGTGCTTGTCTTTGCAGGTACTTTCACTTCTACAACACAGGCCTTCAGAACCAGAGCGTGATGTACGTGCAGGAGAGCTTAGATGCTGAGCCCACAGTCTTCTTGGATCCAAACACATTTTCTGATGATGGCACAGTTGCCCTGCGAGGTATTAACAATGACTTTAATCAAACATTACTCTATTTTATTACTTTATAATGAGTATTTGGCTTAACTTTGTTGGAGCGACTAAATTTCGAATCTCTATGTCCAGAAATACCCTGCTATTTATAGCTTCCACACTAACGGCTAATTAAAGCATCATAATTTCTCAGATTGTTTTTGTTGACATTCTGGTTCTGTTCCATTCATAACTCCAAGGCTATGCATTCTCTGAGGACGGGGAGTATTTGGCGTATGGCACCAGCGCCAGCGGGTCCGACTGGGTGGAGATCCGCTTCCTGCGGGTGGACGGTGCCGTGCCTCTGGAGGACCGCCTGGAGCGAGTCAAGTTTAGCTGCATGTCCTGGACTCATGATGGGAAGGGCCTTTTCTACAATTCCTACCCTGACCAGGAGGGCAAAAGTGACGGTAAGGCATTTTGAAGTTGTAAATTGTGCTTTCGCTGCCGTGAATATCTCTCTGAAAAACTTTAAAAAAGAGAATAAAGTAAGAAATCAGTAAGTGAAACACACTTTTGAGAGTTAAGATTTTTCTTTTGTTTTCACCTCTTTTTGTTTAGTCTGAACCATATTCATTTTATTATTTATATGTATTTTATGGCTCCCCACACACCGCACAACACCACAGAGCAACACTATCAGATGTCGATGTAAAATGCACAAGGTCAGATGCTGAATACTGCTACACACAGGAAACTGATGCTGTTCTCTGTGTATGTCAAAATAAAAGCATTTGCCATTTGCAGAATGCATAAGAGATATCGATCCTTTCTCCAGCATCGTTCTTCAGTTCACCTTGCCACATTAATAATTATTTAAAAGTGCCTATATACCACAAAATCCCGTGATGTAGCGAAAAATCTACAATACCAAATGGAATTTAAAAATCTGCGATACTATGAGCGTGAAAAGTGAAACGCGATGTGGAGAGGGACCACTGTGTCTCACTTTTTTCTCCTCTTCTCTTCATCTTTCTTAATGATGGAACTAAATTGTGTTTCCTCTGTCAGGCACTGAGACCTCCACCAACCTGCATCAGAAGCTATACTTTCATGTTTTGGGGACTCCGCAGTCTGAGGACGTCCTGTGCGCCGAGTTTCCAGACCATCCTAAATGGATGAGTGGGGCTGAGGTATGCCTCAAGTATTTTGGCTTCGCTCTGAAATGCAATACTTAAGCAGACTGCACGTGTTAATTTATATTCAGGTAAAGTTTAGTAATGTCATATCTCTTTCAGGTATCGGATGATGGGCGCTACGTGCTGCTGTCTATTAGAGAAGGTTGTGATCCTGTCAACAGGCTGTGGTATTGTGACCTTCAGACCACTCCTCAGGGTATTACAGGTACATCGTACTTCTTTTTTCTTGCTGTGTGCTTGCAATTTTTTAAATCAACATTTTAACTCTTTATGTGGCATTATCTAAGAGAGCTTTTGAGACTTTAAGGAAAAGCAGCATTCTGCTTGTAGCTGTATGAATAGTGAAGTTGCTGAGTTTTTGTATATTTTTGTACTAGACTTAAAACAAAAAGATAACTGAATAGAAAATGTGTCCTTGAAAAAGTGGAATGAAACCCCATTTTGTCAGCCACAGTCACAACTGAAATGCTCGTCATTATTTGTTTAGGACTTTTGCCATGGGTGAAGTTAATCGACAACTTTGACGCGGAATACGAATACGTGACCAACGAGGGCACGTTGTTTACTTTCAAGACCAACCTGGACGCCCCACGTTACAGACTCATCAATATCGACTTTGCCTCTCCTGATCAGAGCAAATGGAAGGAGCTCATCCCTCAACACGACAAGGACGTTATCGGTGAGCTGCTGCAGCACTCAGGCCGTTCGAGTATTAAGATTTATACGCTGACACCAGACACAGATGTCAACTTCCTTCCTGTTGTGTTTCCTATTCCGTGTCTTCCTTGCAGTGTTCGCTACCTGTACATACTCCAGCTATCTATTTGTGTGTTTCCTCCATGACGTGAAGAATGTGTTGAAAATGTACCGTCTAAGCTCAGGGGAGGAGCTGAGGACCTTTCATCTCGACGTCGGCTCAGTGGTCGGCTTCACAGGAAGAAAACGGGACTCGGAGATCTTCTACTATTTTACTTCTTTCCTATCACCAGGTACTAGACTGCTAAAACATTGTTAGCGATGAGTATAATGAATCAGTTTGCGCAGTCAGAGATGCCATACTGTTAGTTTTAACCCTTGGATGCATGGCCAACCAATACCTACACTCTTCCATGGGTGGGGTCAAAAATGACCCAAATTGAAATCAATGCATTTTTGCAATAAACTTGAGACATTTCTTTCATGTTGGTTAGACATTATATATTTTGTTCAACAAAAGAGTATTTTCAGTTTTGATATGTTCTTTCTTCACTTTTAATTCAAATTTTATCACATAATCACTGAAACGGTATCAAAACATGTTTAATCTTCGTCTGTATTTTAAAACAGACGGAGGGACACATAAAGGAGGTTGATTTCCAGGCAGCCTGACATCGCCAGGTGGACAATAGTCTTGAGTCCTCTACATCTGAGATGTCAGATCCTGAGTCAATGCCTCCAATAGGCTCTTCATCCCATCCATCCATGATCATTTTTAGGGCAACGTCCACAGGGATCCTAGTTGGCTTCCTAGCAGCCATGTTGCCTTATGTTGAAAAGAAAAGGAAAAAACACGAGAAAAGACACTGTTTGAATGCACAAAACTATAAATCATTTGTAGCTTTGTAAGTAAATCTACGGGCATGCGCGCACACACACTCACACACCTCCACTCACATTCACACTTTTGTTACACTGTTATTACACAGTATGTTAGCTCACAGGATTGTTAGGTAAAAGTATTGTTAGCTAACACGAACACACACACACACACACACACACACACTAACCCATTAGGTAGCCTATTATATGATCATCGATTATTCAGTGGTGTATGTGTGTGTGAGAGAGAGAGTGTGTGTGTTTGTGTTAGCTAACAATACTTTAGCTATCAATCCTGTTAGCTAAGATACTGTGTAATAACAGTGCAACAACAGTGTATGAGTGTATGTGTGTGTGTGTACATGCGTGTGTGTGCGTGCGTACATGCATGTGTGCGTGCGTACATGCATGTGTGCGTGCGTGCATGCATGTGTGCGTGTGTGCATGTGTGTGTGTGATTGTGTTAGCTAACAATACTGTTTGCTAATAATAATGTTAGCTAACAGTATTGCTAGCTAACCACAAACTAGGCAACTTTCACAGATATTCACATAAAATTCACATATTCTGTCAATGAAAAATAAGTTCATAAATGGAGATAATACTTACATGTATAATGCTGTGCAAAAATGACCTCCTAGGTGGTGGGACTGCTGAAATCAGTTGTATGAGGGACAGTAAATGTTTATTTACACTCACAGTTGCCAAGAACCAATGTTAAGTGAAATATCCCATTGGAAATACTTGGGGTCATTTTTGACCCCGCCCATGGAAGAGTGGGGTACTGATACAGAAACTGAATTTTTTTTAAATTAATGAAAAAATGAATAAAAATGCAAATGGCATCATGTCACAAACATGTTTTATGAGGAATACCTGGAATATGAAAATATCAAAACTTTTAATCTTAAAGATATTAAGGAATAACAACCTCTGGGGTCAATTTTGACCCCACCTATGCATCCTAGGGTTAAAACTGTAAGAGAATTTAGACGTTAAGTGCTGCTAAATGAGATTGAAAAGGGACAATATCTAAGGCAGCCGACTGAGGAAAAAACTTGAGTAACCCATTATAAAATTAGGAACAATGTTTTAAAATGGTTGTATTACATTTGCTAATTTTCTTATTGAAGTACAGTTGTTTTAATTTCTGGGTTGTACAAAGTAGGTCCAAAGATGCAACGCTGTGTTCTGCCCCGAGGAGACTGTCCAACAGAATATGAAATGTTGTTTTTCCTTTCTGTTTCTAGCCATTATTTACCATTGCGATCTAACTAAGGAGCCACTGCAGCCCCACATTTTCAGAGAGGTCACCGTCAAAGGCTTCAACCCCTCCGACTACCAGACCACCCAGGTAAGTAGAACAGAGGCTGCCACTGTATGATATTTGTACACACAGTTTCCATGACTGCTTTTCTTTTCTTAATTACAGTAAAACAAACAAAAAAAAACAATTTGAGGGTGTTTTGAGGCTGTATGGCCTGCTGCTACTGCCGCTTGATCCGCTTAGACTAACAACTGAAACCTTTTCTTTCTCATATTTTTTCTTTGAAGTGCTCTCTTGGCTGGTTTTGACCAACTTTGCTGTCAGTTAGGGGTTATACTTTATTAAAGAAAGATCTTGTGTGTGTCATTGTGACATTACGAAAGGGATTTGTGCTGATAAGTGGGCGTATGTAAGGTTTAATGTATTATTGTTTACTGGCAAATACACACGTGGACAAAATTGTTGGTACCCCTCAGTTAAAGAAGGAAAAATTCACAATTCTCACTGAAATCACTTGAAACTCACAAAAGTAACAATAAATAAAAATTTATTGAAAATTAAATAATCAAAATCAGCCATCACTTTTGAATTGTTGATTAACATAATTATTTAAAAAAACAAACTAACGAAATAGGGCTGGACAAAAATGATGGTACCCATAACTTAATATTTTGTTGCACAACCTTTTGAGGCAATCACTGCAATTAAACGATTTCTGTATTTGTCAATGAGCGTTCTGCAGCTGTCAACAGGTATTTTGGCCCACTCCTCATGAGCAAACAGCTCCAGTTGTCTCAGGTTTGATGGGTGTCTTCTCCAAATGGCATGTTTCAGCTCCTTCCACATATGTTCAATAGGATTCAGATCTGGGCTCATAGAAGGCCACTTTAGAATAGTCCAACGCTTTTCTCTCAGCCATTCTTGGATGTTTTTGGCTGTGTGTTTTGGATCGTTGTCCTGTTGGAAGACCCATGACCTGCGACTGAGACCAAGCTTTCTGACACTAGGCAGCACATTTCTCTCCAGAATGCCTTGATAGTCTTCAGATTTCATCGTACCTTGCACACTTTCAAGACACCCTGTGCCAGATGCAGCAAAGCAGCCCCAAAACATTACTGAGCCTCCTCCATGTTTCACCGTAGGGACAGTGTTCTTTTCTTCGTATGCTTGGTTTTTGAGTCTATGAACATAGAGTTGATGTGCCTTACCAAAAAGCTCCAGTTTGGTCTCATCTGTCCAAAGGACATTCTCCCAGAAGCTTTGTGGCTTGTCAACATGCATTTTTGCAAATTCCAGTCTGGCTTTTTTATGAGTTTTTTTCAGCAGTGGTGTCCTCCTTGGTCGTCTCCCATGAAGTCCACTTTGGCTCAAACAACGACGAATGGTGCGATCTGACACTGATGTACCTTGGCCTTGGAGTTCACCTTTAATTTCTTTGGAGGTTGCTCTGGGCTCTTTGGATACAATTCCAACGATCCGTCTCTTCAATTTGTCATCAATTTTCCTCTTGCGGCCACGTCCAGGGAGGTTGGCTACTGTCCCGTGGGTCTTGAACTTCTGAATAATATGAGCCACTGTTGTCACAGGAACTTCAAGCTGTTTAGAGATGGTCTTATAGCCTTTACCTTTAAGATGTTTGTCTATAATTTTTTTTTCGGATGTCCTGGGACAATTCTCTCCTTCGCTTTCTGTTGTCCATGTTCAGTGTGGTACACACCTTTTCACCAAACAGCAGGGTGACTACTTGTCTCCCTTTAAATAGGCAGACTGACTGATTATGAGTTTGGAAACACCTGTGATGTCAATTAAATGACACACCTGAGTTAATCATGTCACTCTGGTCAAATAGTTTTCAATCTTTTATAGAGGTACCATCATTTTTGTCCAGGCCTGTTTCATTAGTTTGTTTTTTAAATAATTATGTTAATCAACAATTCAAAAGTAATGGCTGTTTTTGATTATTTAATTTTCAATAAATTTTTATTTATTACTTTTGTGAGTTTCAAGTGATTTCAGTGAGAATTGTGGGTTTTTCCTTCTTTAACTGAGGGGTACCAACAATTTTGTCCACGTGTGTATGTGGTTTAATAAGCAAATCTAATGCATGAGTAGTGTAAGTAATATCTGCAGGAAGAATAAAGCAAAGAGTAATGCATTCATTATGTGCAGCATCTGTGAACAGGAGCTGCGATTAGACATATTATAGACTTTGTTAAAAGCTCTCCAAAATTGCTGTACCTGTAGCGCAGAGAGGCTAAAGTGTTTTAAAATGAGGGTTTAGTTGAGTTTCCATGGATGAGATGCAACAAGATACACGGCGTAAATTATTCAGAATGTTGTGTTTCAGTTGCTCGAAACACAGCGTTTGCAACAGCCTCAGCAAACTTTGAGCTTGAAACTTTAAAACTGCACAGCAGCAGCATGCAGCATCGTCTGTACACAGGCTTGCATCACCCGAAAACGGAGCTTGTTTTCCTACCAGCTTTCATCATTAAAAAAGTACTAGATTGCTGGTGAAAAGGACAAGCTCAATGCCGACTTATCCTCCTGTGTGGCACAATGATGGGATACTGCTACCATGTCTGCATAAAACACACATGGATCATGGAAAAACTTCATCCCAGACCATCTCATAGTTTTTAGTGTTGTTGCACGTGTATATAATTAACACATGTAAAAAATCTGGAGTCATAGGTAACATTAGTTTTTGAATTAAAGATTCTTAACTCATGTTGACTTTGTCATCGTTTTCTTTGTGCCAATCTGAGGAGCAATGTTTGAAGTGTCCTATTAACCTGAGAAATAATGTAGTTTGTCCTGAAATTGCTGCAATCGGTGAATTGTAGCAGAATGTCACATGCAAATAAAGAAAAAAGGGACGCAATTTGATAGACGTTTTAAAACAAGTGGGCAAAAAAACAACGTAGGTCTTAAAACTTGATGCTGACACAGGGTCACTGTACATGACACCTGATAGAGAACTTACTGCAGTTGATAATGTACTGAAATCTTTTGACAAACTTGCAATGAATCAAATTCTGCAGACTCGGATAATACAAAACGAACCTGGTCTCTGGACGGTCGCCCACTTTTCCCAGTTGGTATTCCAGCCTTGGCTGAGCAGTAGGTCAAAATCAACACATCACATCACTGCTTCTGGAGTTACAGCATCTAAATCAGATTTATCGCTACATTTCTACTAAACACAGTGACCTCAGACATCCCACTATAAATGTGAAAATGTGCAGTCTTTATGGGAGTTCTTTTGTCCTAGCCTTTCTAAGACACGAGGACAGATAAAGAAGGTTACTGACCTTGACCTGTTCGTAATACAGGTTCAGTCGCCTTCGTTTCCCTGACTGTCGGTCTTTCTCTGTTTTTTCAGATCTTCTATCCCTCAAAAGATGGCACTGAAATCCCCATGTTCATTGTTCACAAGAAGGGTATCAAGCTAGACGGCTCCCATCCAGGCTTTCTGTACGGATACGGAGGCTTCAACATCTCCATCACGCCAAGCTACAGTGTTTCCCGCCTCATCTTTGTCAGACATCTGGGGGGAGTTCTGGCTGTTGCCAACATCAGAGGAGGGGGAGAGTACGGGGAGACCTGGCACAAAGGTGGGAGACTTTAGAAACCTAAGCTTGAATACAAACCTCATTTAAACGATGTAAACAAGGATTAAATGATGCTGCAGCCGCCTCTTTCTTTCCTTGCTCCAACATTTAGCAGCAATATAGGTTTTACCAGTTAAGTGTCATGTTCCTCCATGTTTTCGTTGTTTAAAGCCTCCTTCACTCATTGTGTTATTATTTATTTAGTTTTTACCTCTCCTGGATGTTCAACCTTTACTGTACAAAAAAAAGGTATAATCAAAGTTAACACTAAAATACAGTGTTCGAATTATTCTAGTGAAAGTTTCTCTGCGTGATTTGTGAACTACAGTTCATTTTGATTTAAAAAACTGAACAAATAGGTCACCTACACATGTATGATGTGGAACCTGCTTTGCACAAACTGCGAACTGTACTTCAGTTTTAGAGGATAAATAGTTAAAAATATGAGATGAAAAATATTTGCATATAGATGGATTCTGCATATTTCAATGAGAGCAGCGGCGTCTTTGTAAGTTTCTATCCAAGCAATTGAATCTTTTTATGGGGGAAAAAAACAAAATCAGACAATATTATTTTCAGCTGAATGTTTTTTTTATATCTTCAAACAGGCATGGAGGAATTTTTACAATCATAGCAGCACAAAACTTTCATTTACATGCTTTGTATTCTTCTCGTTAAGCTGGCATGTTGGCAAACAAACAGAACTGCTTCACGGACTTCCAGTGTGCAGCTGAATATCTCATCAAGGAGGGATACACTTCTCCTTCCAAACTGACTATAAATGGAGGTTCCAACGGAGGCCTGCTTGTAGGTGCGTGTTGTCCTCTTAGACTATTGTGCTCTAATTAACCCTCAAACTGTTTTGGTCCTGGCACATCTGCACAGTCTGTGATCTCCTGTGTCTGACGTTGTGTTTCCTCTCTCAGCGGCCTGCGTGAACCAGAGGCCTGAGCTGTTTGGTTGCGCTGTAGCTCAGGTAGGCGTCATGGACATGCTGAAATTCCACAAGTTCACCATCGGACACGCCTGGACCACAGACTTCGGCTGTTCAGAAGACAAAGAGCAATTTGAGTGGCTCATCAAGTAAGTGCTCTCTAGAGACTCTTGATTTGTTAATTAAACAGTCAACTGAATTCAGCTGCCCTCCTATAGTGAGTCTTTAGGTTCAAGCTGTGATAAGTTTTTCATTTTCATCTGCGCTTTGACACAGATTCTAATTTCGGATTCTAATTATTATCAAGGGCTTATTTATTTTCTGTCACGAACTGTGGTTGTCACTACTAATGAGGAGTCACCATAAATTTACTGCTTACAGACTTACTCCACCCAGCAGTATATATAGCGCTTTCTCAGTCTGTTAATTTAACGGCATTCTGTCAATCTGACATGGTCACTTTTCTCTTAACCCTTTACGCTTCAGTGCGTCGTAGGTGTACCGCCGGCGGTACACCTACTAATTTGCATAGGAATTTCAAGAATGTCCGATGGCTGCAAACCCGATTATACAAACACTATATGCCGATGGAAAGCTTAGATTCTCATGAATCCGCCGGTATAAACCACTTTCAGATGTGATTACCACAGCGGGTGAGAAAAACACATTTGTCCGACAAAAACAAATATCCATCCATCCGTTCTCTATACACGGCTTCAACGCACACAGCGTGACTCACATTTCCGGGTTCATTATTACACACAGAAAAAAAGATTCCACAAAAAACGGCCATAATCCAACCTTTTACATCCAGACAACACAAGCCAGTAAACTATTTTGTCCAAAACATGTCCTGAAGTCGGTATAAAATCCACGAATTGGTCATTTTCAAGGAAATGCACCTCACGATGTGCGTCCAATATTCCCTGTATTTTTCGTCATTTTTTTAATTTAAAAATAGAATATTAGCGATTTTTTTTGTACTGAAAACGGCTGGAATTGACTGAAGCTTAAAGGGTTAATATCCCTCATGTCTTCAGCTACAGTGCGCATGTGCTATTTGTCATGCCTGCAATACCAACCCTAAAAAAGTTAAATAGATTTTATTTCTTGGAAATTTCTCAAAACTTTCCTGGATTTTTCATACAGTGTTCTGGTAACGTTATCAGAATTTTCAAGGAATTCTATTTTATGGAGTTTCTTTAAATTTCAAGGAATTTTATGGAAATTTTGCAGGAATTTTGTGGAATTTTGCAGGAATTTTTCCTAAAATTTTATGGAAGATTTCCATGAGTTCTATGGGAATTTTCCTGAAATTTTGTGGGGGGTTTTCCTTGATTTTTACGGAAATGTTATGTAAATTTTCCAGGAATTTTTTTGGAAAGTTTTCTGAAACTTTCCAGGATTTGAATAGAAATTTTCCCCAATTTTTCTACAGATTGTGTGGAAAATTTCCAGAAATTTTCCCAAAGTTTGTGGGAACTTTATGGTATTTGTTCCAGGAATTATATGGGAATTTTCTGAAATTTTATTGAAAGTTTCCTAGAATTTTATACCAAATTTTAAGAGAAATTTTTCACAATTTTGTGGAAATTCAGGTTTAAAAAAAACAACAACTTTTCATCAGCATGCATGGTGGATTAATAGTTGTGGGAATGCTGAACCAAAATAAGGAGATGGGGTGACCAACCAAAAAAGTAGATAGCACCAGTGCTACCAGTGGAAAAGGTAGTCTGAAGCTCTGCTCGTATTGCTTCATAACACTCGACCTTTGCTGCTTCTGCATGTCTATCGGTTTGTCTAACTGGTTACTAGTTTCTTTCCAGTAAGATTAATGTCACAACTTCGTAGATA
Source organism: Acanthochromis polyacanthus (assembly GCF_021347895.1). Lineage (NCBI taxonomy): Eukaryota > Metazoa > Chordata > Actinopteri > Pomacentridae > Acanthochromis > Acanthochromis polyacanthus. The sequence goes on from NC_067128.1 coordinate 8,479,220, forward strand.
AGCTATTAGGCTGCTCATTCAGAAATGAAACTGAGATGTTCAGATGCCGTTAGATAACAAGGCAGGATGTCAGAAAGGGGCTTCAATTACACATGTAATTCCAAGAGTATGTGTTGATTTCATTATCTACTATAAATTAGAGTTCTGACTAAACTGAGGCTTGAGAACTGAGAAAGGGTTAGGATCAGGCAGTTGTTCTGAACAACTTAACTTACGCACAAATTAATAAATAACTGTTTGATTACATATACCTAAATTTTATTCCACTTGGCCGTGACTATTACTAGAAAAACAATTAGTTGATTACCTGATCATTCTAACATTAGATCCATTATAGTGATAAAATAAGTTTCTGTGTCAATGACAGTTTTTCTTTGTCACGTAGGATATTAAGTTAAATACTTTGTGGGTTAGAACTGAATGTTAGATTAGCAAAAGGAATTTAAAGTCATGCATTGTCATTACACTTCCGTCGCTCCTCTCTCTCAGGTACTCTCCACTTCATAACATCCGCGTCCCAGAAGGCAACGGAGTCCAGTACCCAGCAGTCCTCCTGCTGACCGGGGACCACGATGATCGGGTGGTGCCTCTCCACTCCCTCAAATACATCGCCACCCTGCAGCACATCGTGGGCCGCAGCGGCAAGCAGTCAAACCCCCTCTTCATTCTAGTGGACACAAAGTCGGGCCACGGTGCCGGAAAGCCCACCAGTAAGGTCATCCAGGAGGTGGCTGACACCTACGCCTTCATCGCTCGCTGTCTCAACATCTCCTGGGTCAAATAACCTGCCCGTTAAAGCGTGTGTTATGTTTAGTTTTTCTCTGCTCAAATCGTCTTTAGAATACTGTTCATACCAGCTGTTGACACTTTTTTTATAGCACCAACACTTAGCACAGAACTCGTATTTACCCAGCCACCATTACGATATCTCTTTTTGTTTTGTTGTCTTTTTTTGTGCTGATGTACGTTTGTCCCTCCCTCCCCTCTCAGCATGAGTCTGTAACATTACAGACTCTCTCAACAATAAGCCAACATGCAGCACTCAACAGTTAATATATTGTAGGCCATGTTTGTAGTTCAATGTAAAGGGAGGGACAGCCTTTGCTATTACAGTCCAGTATTCCGCCAATCAGCCGTTAAAGTCATGAGGTGAAAATGGGGGTGGGAGTGGGGGTGGGGGTGGGGGGGTGGGAGCGTAATTGAAGATCGTTCCTGTGTCCTCTGGTTGTTTTCCGACAAGATGCATATTATTTATTTCTCGTTCGTGCGCACGTTGGAGGCTGTCGGAGGTCGAATGATATCAGCATGTGCAAGTCTGATGTGGCAGTATTGTGTAAATGATGGTACCACAAGTTAGCTGCATTGCTGTGGGCGTGAGTCAGGAAACTTGCAAAAAACATTAAAAATGAAAACACTTTGCATTGTGTGCGTGTGTGAATGTGTGTGTACATGTCAGTCCCAACATTTCTTTCAGACTGATGATTTCTACCTCTTGACTTGTGCTGATTGTTTACCTTTTTAAAGGGAGCAAAACACAATGCCACAACTACAATAAACAACTTTTTAAACAATTATTTTTGTTGTCTTTTATTCAGAAATCCAAGCTTTTGACGTTTTTGTGACATTTTGGACGGCATACTAAACTATGACTTTTTGTCAAATTTGGACAAGTATACTAAAATGTGACATTTTTGTGAGATGTTGGACGACATACTAAACTATGACAGTTTTGACATATTTTGTACAACAGTCAAAATTCTGACATTTTTGTCATATTTTGGATGACAGAATAAACTAGGATGTTTTTCTCATATGTTGAGCAACATACTAAACTATGACGTGATTTTTTTTATGTCATATTTTGAAGGACATAAACTATGACATTTTTCTCATTTTTGGATGACATAAAACTGATGTTTTAGTGACATTGTTGACAACGTACTAAAATATGACGTTTCGGTCATATTTTGGGCAACATACGAAACTGATGTTTTTGTCATTTTTTTGTATGACAAACTAAGCCAGGACGTTTTTGTCATGTGTTTGATGACATACTAAACTGTGATGTTTTTGTCATATTTTGGACGACATACTAAACTATGATGTTATTTGTCAATTTTCGACCGACATACTAAACTGAGACATTTTATGTCCGTTTTCGGACAACACACTAAACTATGACCACGAGCTGGAATCGAACGCCGGCTGCTGTGTTGGAGACCAGCCCCTACCAAGGTTCGTCTGCTTAACCCATTGAGCTATACAGGCAGATAAAACTGCTACGTTTAAGTGACAATTTGGACGACATACTAAACTATGATGTAATTGTCACATTTTCAGACGACATACTAATCTATGAAGTTTCTTGTCCATTTTCAAACGACATACTAAACTAAGATGTTTTTGTCCATTTTCGGACCAAAAATGACATTTTTTGTCCATTTTCGAATGACATACTGAACTATGACATTTGTAGTCCATTTTCTGACAGCATACTAAACTGCGACCACGAGGTGGAATCAAACACCGGCTGTTATGTCGGAGACCAGCCCTTACTAAGGTTCGTCTGCTTAACCCATTGAGCTATACAGGCAGGTAAAGCTATTATGTTTAAGTGACAATTTGGACGACATACTAAACTATGACGTTATTGTGACATTTTCGGACGATATATTAAACTTACGTTTTTGACCATTTTCGGACGACATACTAAACTATGACATTTCTTGTTCATTTTCGGACGACATACTAAACTATGACTTTTTTGTCCATTTTTGAACGACATACTCAAGTATGACGTTTTTGGCCATTTGCTGAAAACAATTATGTTTTTTTTCCATTTTCGGATGACATACTCCACTATGAAGTTTTTTTGTCCATCTTTGGGCGACATACTAAACTATGAGGATTTTTGTCCATTTTCAGACGACATACTGAACTATGACGTTTTTTGTCCATTTTCGGACGACACAATAAACTATGACGTTTTTGACCATTTTCGCACGACATACTAAACTATGACATTTCTTGTTCATTTTTGGATGCCATATTAAACTATGAAATTTTTTCTTCATTTTGGGACAACATACTAACCCATGACGTTTCTTGTCCATTTTCGGACGACATACTAAACTATGACTTTTCTTCATTTTGAGACGACATACTATACAATGACGTTTTTTGTCCATTTTCGACTAAAATACTAAACTAAGACGTTTTTTGTCCATTTTCGGACCAAAAATGATGTTTTTTGTCCATTTTCGGACGACATACTAAACTATGACGTTTGTAGTCCATTTTCAGATGACTTACTAAACTGTGACGTTTCTTGTCCATTTTTGGATGACATACTAAACTAAGACGCTTTTTGGCCATTTTCGGACGACATACTAAACTATGACGTTTTTGGCCATTTTCTGACAAAAAATGATGTTTTTTGTCCATTTTCGGATGACATGCTCCACTATGAAGTTTTTTGTCCATCTTCGGACAACGTACTAAACTATGATGTTTCTTTGACCATTTTCGGACGACATACTTAAAGCTGCTGTCCGGAGTTCCCGTTTGTTTTCAATTTATGTATCATTTTTTAACAAAGCTTAAATGTGTTAGTCTAGTTTTATACTATAATATAAAGTTAGTATAACGCGATATGAAAATTTATTCCTGAGCTCTGCCTTCCTCTCATAGACCCCCATGTTATTCCAAAAAGCGCCGGTTGCTGCCGACCAATCAAGTTCGAGCTTCAGCTTTGTCATGCTGTCAATCAACGGTTACGCGCACAGCAAGCAAGCCCATGCAGAGGTGGGCGAGCTTCGCACTACGCAACCGCGCGCACACTTGTTTTGTTTGTGGAGGAGAGAGCATCAGGGCTCAGCAACTTCCAGAAAAGTTACCAATCCCACGGCTTGTCAGGCCAAGAGACTGCAGGACGTTTTTTGGCTCGGGGTGCTCGCGTCGCTCCCCGACCACAGCCTCCATAGCCCGGCTGACGGCTTCGTTTAGATGCCGTGGTCGGGGTGCTCGCCTCGCTCCCCGACCACAGCCTCCATAGCCCGCCTGACGGCTTCGTTTAGATGCCCGACCTCTGGAGGAAGATGTTGGGCCGTCTGGGACATACTCTTCGTCAGAGGAGTCATGCAATTCTGAACTCTAGATTGAAATAAATAAACAATGTAACACATATACACGCGTAAATGCACTAAGTTTGATAAACAATGTCATCGAGAGGGATACACGAGTGTAATCACATATTGAAACTTTACTAGTTCGTCCAAGCAGATTCATGTTATTTTGGTATTAGGACAAGTTAGACTCAATACAGCATTCTAACGTAATTCCTTTATTATTTACTAAATGTACTAAATGTAGAAGAGTGGAAAACAGCAAAACAGGCGAGATGTCTGAGGTCCTCTGGTGCTGGGTTTTTAACGATACCACAAGTTAGAACTAGAACACACGGGGAGGCGGCATTCAGTTATTATGGCCCCTGATTGTGAAACACCCTTCCAGAGAACCTCAGGGCCGCAGAGAAAGTTGATGTTTTTAAAAAGAGGCTCAAGACCGATCTTTTTAATCAGGCTTTTAACTGACTGATTTTAATTCTTTATAATTTCTTAATCTGACTTTTATTCTTACATTTTTATTCTTAGACTTTTTATTATTATTTTATGTATAAATTTTTACTTTATACATTCTTTTCCCTTATCTCAGTCTTAGCTTCCATACCTTTTATTTATTTATTGATGTATTTATTTTTTACTATTTTTTATTTATTTATTTGTTTTACTATTTTAGTCCCTCGTTTCTCCAGTGTTTCCTCCTGGAGGCCTACCACACCTGGAGTTGATTCTGGTCCACTGATGGGGGTGCTGGCCCGTGGATGGCCCTGGCCCGGGTGGCTGGAGAGCTCTACACCTTCGTGTGGAGCCTCTTGTCTGCCTGGGCTGGGGTGGTCCTTGTGTCGGCGCCCCTGCAGTCATGGTCCAGGACTCCATTCGGTGTGTGTGGCCCCCACAGGTGGCTTCTTCCTCACTTTGGATTTCGGTGCCCAGCCATGTCTCCTCTATTTCTCCTTAATGACAGATGGTGTATGTGGGTGTGTGTATGTCAGTATGTTTGTGTGTGTGGGTATGTATGTCTGTTCGTATGTCTACGTATGTGTGTGAATGTATATGTGATTGTGTATCTGTGTGTATATTTGTTGGAGGGTGGAAGGTTTCGGGTTTTTCACAGTGTTTTATATTGTGTTGTTTTTGTTTTTATCCTCTGTGAGGCACTTTGTGTTACTCTATTGTATGAAAAGTGCCATATAAATAAAGTTGATTTGATCGATTTGATTTGATTTGAGATGCTGCAGCACTCCGGGCACTTCTCTCATGTACTGCGCGTGTGCACAAATAAAGGGGCGAAATCAGAGGGAGGGAGGGTGGGACCACCAGTGTTTTGGGAGACGCTGCAATTCAAACTCCGGACAGCAGCTTTAAATATGACGTTTTTGTCCATTTTCGGAGGACATAATAAACTATGACATTTTTGGACCAAAAGCGACGTTTTTTGCCTATTTTCGGACGACATACTAAACTATGACATTTTTTCTTCATTTTTGGACGACATACTAAATTATGACGTTTCTTGTCCATTTTCAGACGACATACTAAACTATGACTTTTTTGGATGACATACTAAAGCATGACTACAGGCAAGAATCAAACCCAGGCTGCTGTGTTGGAGACCAGCCACTACCAAGGATCACCTGCTTAACCCATTGAGCTATATGCGTGTCTAAAACTATGACGTTTAAGTGACAATTTGGATGACATACAAAACTACGACGTCACATTTTCAGACGACATACTAAACTATGACGTTTCTTGTCCATTTTCGGACGACATACTAAACTATGACGTTTTTTTGTCCATTTTTGGACGACATTCTATACTATGACGTTTTTGTCCATTTTCGGACGACATACTAAACTGTGACTTTTTTTCTTCTTCTAAACTTCGGTTCAATTAACTTCCTGACTTCATCAGTGAACAAGCATGGACCCTGCCCGACAGAAACGCAGGAGGGACGCTGCTATAGGCCTAGACTGCTGGGGGACTTCTCTTGACGCACTGAGCCCTTCTCTATCTACCTTTACATTTAATATGTATACCGTTATTGCAGTACATTCACTCTGTTTTCCCCTGTGCTATTTCTCCGAGTGTCCCTGGTCCCAGAGCTGGATGCTTCAGTTCTGCGGTTGATGTTCCACCAACTGGTCCAGTCTCCACCATGTCCACTGTGGGATGCTGCTGATGACCTTCCTCCAGCCCTCCGCTTCCAACTCCCTTTTTCCACCAGTCAACTCTGCATCGCCTTCACTGTACTTGTTATGCTAACTTACATACTGTTTGAATTTTACTGCTAGCTATATATGGAGTATGTTTAATGTCAGAGCCGTACATCATAAGAGTAAACTATGACTCAGTTTCAATGTTAGCTTATACTTTGTTTGTGTCACATATCCTGTCATACATGTATCCAAATGTGTGTTGTGTTTTCCTTGCTTTCCCACCCCTCCCTCTTCTCCCATCCCTCCCCCTTGCCCTCTTCTGTCCTTCTCAACCCGCCCGGCCAGCAGGCAGATGGGTCCCCCCCTATTTAGAGCCAGGTTCTGCTCGAGGTTTTTTTCCCTGTTAAAAGGATGTTTTCCTTGCCACTGTCACTTTTGGGCTTGCTCTGGGGGTCACGTATATGGGTTCTGTAAAGTGTCTTGAGACAATTTGACTGTAATTGACGCTATATAAATAAAATTGAATTGAATTGAATTGAATTCATTTTCGGACGACATACTAAACTGTGACGTTTTTGTCCATCTTTGGACGACATAGTAAACTATGACGTTTTTGTGCATTTTCGGACCACATACTAAACTATGACGTTTGTAGTCCATTTTCAGAGGACTTACTAAACTAGGACGTTTCTTGTCCATTTTCAGACAAAAAGTGATGCTTTTTGTCCATTTTTGAATGACATACTAAACTATGACATTTTTTTCTTCATTTTCGGACGACATACTAAACTATGACGTTTTTTGTCCATTTTCGGACGACATACTTAAATATGACGTTTTTTGTCCATTTTCGGAGGGCATAATAAACTATGACGTTTTTGTCCATTTTTGGACCAAAAGCGACGTTTTTTTGCCTATTTTCGGACGACATACTAAACTATGACATTTTTTCTTCATTTTTGGATGACATACTAAATTATGACATTTTTTCTTCATTTTTGGATGACATACTAAATTATGACGTTTCTTGTCCATTTTCGAACGACATACTAAACTATGACATTTTTTGTCCATCTTCGGACGACATACTAAACTATGACATTTTTTTTCTTAATTTCAGACGACATACTAAACTATGATGTTTCTTGTCCATTTTCGGACGACAGGCAAGAATCAAACCCAGGCTGCTGTGTTGGAGACCAGCCCCTAACAAGGATCGCCTGCTTAACCCATTGAGCTATACACGTGTCTAAAACTGTGATGTTTAAGTGACAATTTGGACGACATACTAAACTACGACGTCACATTTTCGGACGATATACTAAACTTTGACATTTTTGACCATTTTTGGACGACATACTAAACTATGACATTTTTTCTTCATTTTCGGACGACATACTAAACTATGACGTTTCTTGTCCATTTTCGGACGACATACTAAACTATGACGTTTCTTGTCCATTTTCGGACGACATACTAAACTATGACATTTTTTTCTTCATTTTCGGACGACATACTAAACTATGACATTTTTTCTTCATTTTCGGACGACATACTTAAATATGATGTTTTTTGTCCATTTTCGGAGGACATAATAAACTATGACTTTTTTCTTCATTTTCGGACGACATACTAAACTATGATATTTTTTCTTCATTTTCGGACGACATACTAAACAGTGATGTTTTTGTCCATTTTCGGACGACATACTAAAATATGACGTTTTTGTCCATTTTCGGACGACATACTAAACTATGACGTTCCTTGTCCATTTTCGGACGACATACTAAATTATGATGTTTTTTGTCCATTATCGGACCACATACTCAACGATGACATTTTTGTCCATCTTCGGACGAGATACTTAACTATGACATTTTTTTCTTCATTTTCGGACGACATAATAAACTATGACTTTTTTCTTCATTTTCGGACGACATACTAAACTATGATATTTTTTCTTCATATTCGGACGACATACTAAACAGTGACATTTTTGTCCATTTTCGGACGACATACTAAAATATGACATTTTTGTCCATCTTCGGACGAGATGCTTAACTATGACATTTTTTTCTTCATTTTCGGATGACATACTAAACTATGACGTTTCTTGTCCATTTTCGAACGACATACTTAAATATGACGTTTTTTGTCCATTTTCGGAGGACATAATAAACTATGACTTTTTTCTTCATTTTTGGACGAAATACTAAACTATGACGTTTCTTGTCCATTTTCACACGACATACTAAACTATGACTTTTTTCTTCATTTTCGGACGACATACTAAACTATGACGCTTTTTGTCCATTTTCGGATGACATACTAAACTAAGACATTTTTTGTCCATCTTCTTTTGACATACTTAACTATGACATTTTTTGTCCATTTTCGAACGACATACTAATCTATGATGTTTCTTTGTCCATTTTCAGATGACATACTAAACGATGACGTTTTTGTCCATCTTCAGACAACATATTAAACTATGACAATTTTTTCTTCATTTTCGGACGACATACTAAACTATGACGTTTCTTGTCCGTTTTCGGACGAAATACTATACTATGACATTTTTATCCATTTTCGTATGACATACTGAAATATGACATTTTTGTCCATCTTCGGACAACATACTAAACTATGACGTTTTTTGTCCATTTTCGAACAACATACTAAACGACGACATTTTTTGTCCATTTTCGGACCAAAAATGACATTTTTTGTTTTGGACCAAAAATGACATTTTTTGTCCATTTTTTGTCCATGACATTTTTTTCTTCATTTTCGGACGACATACTAAACTATAACGTTTCTTGTCCATTTTCGGACGACATACTAAACTATGACATTTTTGTCCATCCTCGGACGACATACTAAACTTTGACATTTTTTCTTCATTTTTGGACGACATACTAAACTATGACATTTTTTCTTCATTTTTGGACGACATACTAAACTATGACATTTTTTCTTCATTTTTGGATGACATACTAACCTATGACGTTTTTTCTTCATTTTTGGAAGACATACTAAACTAAGACATTTTTTGTCCATCTTCTTTTGACATACTTAACTATGACGTTTTTTGGCCATTTTCGGACCACATACTAAAACTATGACGTTTTTGTCAATTTTTGGACCAAAAGCGATGTTTTTTTTTTCCAATTTTCGACCGACATATTAAACTATGACGTCTTTTGTCCATTTTCAGACGACATACTAAACTATGACATTTTAGTGACATTTTTGACGACATTCTAAACTATGATGCTTTTTTTCAAGTTTTGGATGACATACTTAACTATGACATTTTTTGTCATCTTTTTGATGACATCCTAAACTATAACATTTTGGTGATATTTCAAACGACATTCTAAACTAAGACATTTTTACACATCTTTTGGACAACATGCTAAACTCTGACTTTTTTGTCATATTTTGGATGACATGCTAAACTTTGATGTTTTGGTGACATTTTGGATGACATAGTAAACTATGACATTTTATTGATATCTTGGACGACAAGAATTCTGACATTTTTGTAATTTTGTGGATGACATACGATACTATGACGTTTTTGTCATGTTTTGGACGACATACCAAACTATGACATTGTTGACATATTTTGGACGACATACTAAACTATGACATTTTGGTGACATTTTGGATGACATAGTAAACTGACGTTTTTGTCATACTTGGACGACATACCAAACTATGACATTTTACAGATATTTTGAACGACATACCAAACTATGACATTTTACTGATATTTTAGACGACATACTAAAGTATGACATTTGTAATCCATTTAGGAAGATATGATCATGAGCAGATAACTGACACTGTTCACTTGTCATGGTCAGTGTGACGCCGTGCCTGCAGTTATATCTCGCAATGGGAAATTTTTAACAAATCTGTGGATCCAGATTATAAGCCACATCACTCTTTAAAATTTAAAGAGGTGCTCCTTTTGTGTTTTCTGACTTCACTTTAAAATTTCATCCAAATCCATTTGTCCATTTCTGAGTAATATTTCACACTGACAGACTCACAGACAACCGTTCACCAATCGTCACATCACTCTGCCATTCCTTCACGGTGTCATTATTTATTACAAGATAATCCTGGACTCCAAACAAAAAAAATCTGTTCTTGTTTTGAGTTGAAGTATAAAAAAATAAGACATGCAAGATTTCAGTTTTCAGTCAGTTTTATTTGGTACAAATTTCTAATTTTGTGACAGTTATTATTTACAGATGAGAATGGGAAGTGAGAGTAACAAGGCCGCTTCTGTTGTTTCAGAGACCGAGTGAAAAAAAAAGAGAATTTCCACCAGGGGGCAGTCACTATAAATGTGACCTGCAGCAGCAGCAGACAATGAGGGTGGTCTGACACAGGGCCCCACAGGGATTACTCAACATACATGTTACATGTTTAAGAAGGCCTCTGGTATCCCACTTTCATGTTTACGAAGGAAAACGTCTGACACATCACACTGACTTTAGAAAGTCTCCTCTTAAACATGCCACATCCTCAATTTGAGTATCTCTTTCAGCATATTTGATAAATAGGTATTAAATTCACAAAAACATGAAGGCTGAAAGTAGAGCTTAAGGCAAACATTTACATGAACACTGGATTTAATTAATTTCAAATACATCACTTCCAATTTGATTTCACTGCATAAACAAAACATTAAAAGTTTTATTTCCACACAATTTACATGTTTAAAAACACAAAATAACTGACTAAACAACTCACAATTGTAAAGCATTCAGTAGTCATATTTTTGTTCTAATTTCTGTCCTTTAATTTTTATGTTATTTTCATAAAATTAAAAGTTTCAAAGCGTTCAGGCCACTTGAGAAATGCCAGTTGGGCCTAAACAGCAACTACAACAACATTAACCAAAAAGGAAAACTCCTTACAGAATAATCACGTCTCTGAACTTAATGAATTGATTTATTTACAGTGTTTAGGCCGTTTAAAGTCTTCATAAAGCACCCAAAAATTCTAAAAAGTAACAAAGAAATACTTGAGTTTTTTTTTTCCATTGGAACAAAAACATTAGCATCACATAAAATCATGCACAATTGAAAAAACACATTTCTTTTCAAGAAAACTAAAACAAAAGCAAATTAAGAAAAAACTTTGAAATCATGCAAAATAATACCTTCGAGAAACAAGCCTTTCTCGATGCATTTCCGTGAAAGTATAAGCACATTAGTGTGGTTTTAGGGACATTTTTTATCTTAGCACAGAAAAGAAATGAAAAGTTTAACAGTTTATACACTTGTATTAATTTCAAATGCCTGATTAACATTAAGTATGAAAGTGATAAATCATGTCAACTAGAACATTAAATTCATTGAAAGTACTGGGGTTACGTTATTTTTAGATTTTGATAAAAACATTTTAAATCTGATGTGAAGTTGCACAAAATCAAAATAAATCTGTTTGCAACTGCAGTGTACCTTGTTTTGTGTCAACCTAAAAAGATGTTTTCTCAGTTTAGAAACGAACAAGAAAGTTCAACTAAATGTCCTCTGTTTCTGCTGATTTATTTATGTTTGATCACCACGAAAAATCTGGCTTACGCCTTAGAAGAGGAACCTTTTTTATGGCAGAATTTCTTTGCTGGGCTTGTGATAAAAGGCAACATATTCAGTTTGTGAACCGAGCAGCAGAATAACGTGTGTTTTGGATGTATTGCTGCGATGCTAGTATATTTGTGTCTTCTAAACCCATGATGGTTGCACATGCTCGTGTACATGACATGAAAATTAACAAATCAATCAATCATATGTATATTTTAGAGATTTAAAATTGTCTTCTGCGACACTTTTTAACACATTAACTCTTAAAAGCTAAATTGTCTGCTTTAACTTTTCAGCTCTACTTTGGCATGTACCTGCTTATTCCTCAACTTAAGGTTTAGGAGTGAAGAAAAATAATTTTCTGAGTGAATAAATATAATATTGTGCAGGCTTGTGGACTAAATGACAGCTTCAAATAAACACAAAAATGAAACAAGCTAATCTTTAAAAACTGAAAAAACACATCTGTGCAGATTTTCAAAAAAAACCCCACTAATTCATTAGAAATGCCTTTCTTGACAAGATCTACCATTAAAGATAGAAAAAACTATCATGTTTTGATCAGATTCCAAAAGAAAATCCACCACAAGTTCAGATAAAAATTGCATCATCTATTTCGCTTGGAAGCACCACTGACATTCTGAAGCAGTAAGAAAAAAAATATGACCTTTCTTTTCAATTACTTAGCAACAAATGTGTTTGCATGTGCATGAGCAAAACAGGTTATGGAGCCACCAGGTGGCGCCTGACGGCCCAGAGGAACCTTGCAGAGGCCCTGAGAGAAGACTGGAGTGTCTGAACTGACACTGGATAAACTTCACAAAACCTATTTCAGGGCTGCACAGTGGGCAGTGGTTAGCACGTTCCCCTTGCAGCAAGAAGATCCTCGGTTCAAATCCCGGTCTGGGCCTGGGATCTTTCTGCATGGAGTTTGCATGTTCTCCCTGTGCATGCATGGGTTTTCTCCGGGTACCCCGGCTTCCTCCCACAGTCCAAAAATATGCTGAGGTTAATTGATTATTCTAAATTGCGCGTCGGTGTGAATGTGAGTGTTGTTGTTTGTCTGTATATGTAGCCCTGCGACAGACTGGCGACCTGTCCAGGGTGTCCCCTGCCTTCGCCCGAGTCAGCTGAGATCGGCTCCAGCACCCCCGCGACCCTAGTGAGGATAAAGCGATGGGATGGATGGAAACCTATTTCACTGAGTCTGTAGTGAAGCTGCTGGAGCATCAGGACACAAAGCAAGAGACGGAACTTAGAAGGTGAGTTCACATGCAGACGGAATTTTCATATTTCCAGCGCTAAAATATGAAAGTGCTTGTTAAAGTTGGAAATAACAATCACGTGTAGGAATAATCTTGTCAATTTACTATCCGTGAAACTGGCGGAAGGGCTCCTTATTCCTGATTGGCTGACATATTTTGAAGCCGTTATAAAACATCCAATGAGCGCACACCTGTGACCACAGTGAAATATTAATGCGCCGACCGGAAATCGCCGCTCAGCTTCTGCAAGGGGGACTATATTATTCGGCGGGGGAGTAAAAGAATTCCCCAGCGCCTCTGTATGCTGTTGATTTCACTGTAAAAAAAAAAAAATCAACTGTTTCAACTTTGTAATTTAAATCTGAAGCCTGAGAAGATTTTCTCTTATTACAAGAAATAAGAATATTTAACTTCAATGAAAGTCAAACAAAACAGGGTGATAGAAAGTAACTACAGAGTGAATTTATATTTGATTAATTCTTGCTTTAGCTTTTGCTTAATGTTCTTCTTCTTTTTTAAACTGTTTTGGTGACAGTGTTAAAAGCAATATTTTTTTTCCCACTGTTATCGCAGAAAAAAAAAAAGTTTCCTAAATTTTATTCAGAAGGCTCTGTGGTTCTTCTAAGTCCCTGCTTTGTGTGGTTCCTTAACGTACTGCAGTACTGGTGGTGTTTTCAGGTAATAGCATGAAATTACAGCTGCAACTGATTATTTTCTTTATCGATCAACCTCCAGAATATTTTCTCAGTTAGTCGAATAAATCATCAGAAAACAGGAAGAAATGCTGACCACAGTCCTGCAAATCCCAGGCTGGAATCTTGTAATATGTTGTTCTGTCTAAACCAAGACTCTAAACCTTAAATCTCAAAATATTATAAATCAAGATGCATGAATACTGAGGATTCTTTCATGAACAGTTTATATGTAAAAGTTCTTCAAATCAATATGTCAAATGTATTCAGCATTTCTTGATTTTTAGTTTCGATCAATGACTTTAAATTTAGATTTTAGGGGTGTGTGTGTAACCTGACAGTAACTGATTTTGTCTTTATGCTCAGCCAATAAGTCGACTGGACTTACTCTGTGTTTTCCTGTAGCTGATATTTTAAAAACCTCACTTTTCTGTGATTGATTCAAGTAAAAAGGAATGTTAATAAATAGCCAACAACCATTTCAATGTGCTTGTTATTCCAACTGCATGATAATTTAATTTTGAAATACTCAAAGAACCATCTAAGTTTGTAAAATTATGTTTTTAAATTGAACTTTGAACAGAAGACAGTATTTTTGCAAAAGTTCTTCGGTGATGGTGACTAAATAAAGCTTTTTCAGTGGTTCTTTGATGCACTTTTGAGTTTTTTTAAAAAAAAGATCTAAGTGAAAATTTAAAAAATAAAATAAAAAACTTTTGCTGAAAGGTTCTTTGTGGCGCTAAGAACATTGCAGAGAACCATTTTCAGTTCTAGCACCTATTTGCCATAGTGTACACTCAGAGGACCTTTCTTGTTAAATGTTCAAATCAAACTCAGTCCAAAAAAACTTTAATTTTTAGCCTCTATCTATCTATCTATCTATCTATCTATCTATCTATCTATCTATCTATCTATCTATCTATCTAGATATCTGTCATTAAAAGAAGCCCATACAGATACAGAACAGTGGCTGTCTTCACTGAACCGATAGATGGCGCTATTTATTCCTCCCCCATCCCCACTTCTTTGCTCTTATCAGGTCCCAGTCACTGATCTGGGACCTGCTCCTTTGCACTGCTCAGTGTGGATTCATTTGGGCTGATTGAGTCTAGAGCAGATGTCAGATCAGCAGGAAAAGTTTGGCTCTTACCAAAAGATAAAGTCAGTTATGGTGTTATATTAATGAGACAGGTGGGTGGCCTCCTGTAGGGACTTTTTAGGTAACATTGGAGTAAAAATGTTAACGGCAGGCCTGCAAGGAGAGAGGATTTGAGTTGAATCCTGCTTGTAAACAGGCTGGGTGGGGGATGTGAAGTATGGATCCTTATCAACAAGGGAGGGAGATGTGGGGAAGGCTGGGAGAAGGTTGGGGGAGGCCATGGATGCCACATGTTTTGAAGAGGAATGACAAAGCTCTGAAGATTCACCAATTACGCACCAGTGTCTTTGCTGTTAGAGAGCTTTTTAAAAAAAGGACAAAATACCCTCACTGTAGTTCACCTTTTAGATTTGGCTTCTCAGAGATATCCTAAGAGGAATAAATGGACCGTTTGAGCCTTTAGTGAGAAGTCTGAGACATGAAACGTGAAAAAATGCCCCTCCTTTGAGGCGCATTTTGGAGATGATCCGAGCCAGAGGCTGCCAGCAATCTGTGGCTCCGCTGGTAACGCGTTTAAAAACAAATCTGCCTGACCCTCACGCCGCTGCAGCAGCTTGTGTTACAGAGTCACTATAAAATATTCATCCATGGAAAATCTCTTTGATTCCAGCCGGTCATTGGGCTTCATGCGCCATGCAGGTTAAAGTCAGCCCAAACATGTAATTCAAACTAGAGCGCATGCAGGCACACTTTGGAGTCCAGCAGTGCTGCTTCCTTCTGCATTTGCTCAACCAGAAGGGCCACTGGGAGAAACCGACGTGCCACCTATCAGCCCATTCACGGAGAAAAAAGGGAGGATGTCCACTTCTTCTCCTACCTCTCCTACAGGTGAGAGCATTTTCTCTTTTTTTTAAACCCACCCTGAACTCGTCTATTTAGCCATCTCACCTACATGTCAAGCTGCACAATCTGCTTTCCATTTACCTGAAATGACCGACGTTTAACAACATGGCAAAGTGATGGATTGCTTCTTTTATTAAGCCAATAAATAACCTAAAAGATGCGACTGCAATGAAGCCTACTGAGGAAAAATGAGAATTTATTAGAACTAATCTCCTTATATAGGAATAATTTAAAAAGAAGAGCTTTAAAACCAACAGTTTACACATTTAAATCCCCTCTGAATCGCTGTTTTCAACCTTTAGCTTATTATAAGAAACAATAAACGACCAATAGCGTCATTTTTCGATCAGGAAATGCATCGATCAGTAGAGCTTGTTAAAGGCCTGCATTCACAAAAGCTGACTAAATGGTTTTAGAAGGGCTAAATGAAGTCATGAAGAAAAGAAAAGGTAAAACATACCAGCAAGGGATCCCAGCAAGAAAGAAAAAAAAAATGTAAAACGAAATAATAAAAAAGGGCGATTTGGTGAGACGGAAGCGGATATTTGGTCCCATTGTGCGCAGTTTTTTTGGCGCACCGACTGCACAGGCGCTTCTTCTCCAACCTCCCCCCTCTCTGACGTCACTCATTCAGACTTTTGCAGCCTGTTTACTGATGCTGCAGGAAACTTTACATTCAGGACTCAAACGTGTCCTAAAATGCCACATTTACGCCCCAAAAAGTGCATTCGTTCGCTCTTCTCTCTCTCTCTCTCTCTCTCTCGCTGATGCCCACTCAAAAGTCAAATAGAAAATGGATGTGCTGAGGTTTAAAATCAGTTTACAGGCTGCTGAAAATGCGTCGGATTGAAAATCGTGCAAAAAGCACCCTTTATACACACACACAAATATCAAATCTGAATCTAAGCTGTCGGTTTTGTTGCATTTTTAAGCAAAGAAGCGACAAAATGAAGCAGAAAGTTCGTGGAAGTGTTTTGGATTACCTTTGTGGTCCAGTAAAGAGCACATGGCTCTCTGTGAGCTGCTCAGCACATTTTTTTCGTTCAGTCTAAATATTTCTTAACGAAATCTGTGAAGGTAAAAGAGGAAAACTTGGACAAAAATGTAAATAATTCCTTTTGTTTTCCAGGGAGAATCAGGAACACTCAAGGATGTGAATGAAACCTCAGCCCAGTCAAAAAAAAAAAAAAAAAAAAGAGCGATAGTCAGAATAAAAAAAGAAAAATGGATTAAACGATTGAGCAAAAGATCCCAACTTTGCTTTGAAAAAAAATTTAACATGCCAATTCCTTAAAAACAAAAATAATATCCCTGAACTGGATGACCTGCTTTGCCAGCCCCTGTTTATACTTCTTTGTGGAGGATATATATATAAAAAAGGTGAAGGATTGGTAGCTGGAATGCATGAAGTAAACGACAAAAAACAAGCCCCTCACCCAAAAAAAGAAAGGAGAAAAGAGAGAGACCGACTCAATGAACCCTTTGAACTGCATTGATAGCAACACAGGGTAAAGGCAAATTTCCTCTGGGAGCCTACAGGGAGAGGAGTGGGGGTTGGGTGAGGTTAGATGGGGTGAGAGACTACAAAGTCTGCTCAGAAAGTTGGTATTCAAACAACTCAGGAATCTGCATGTGTTCCTGAGGTGCTCATAAATGTAGATTATTGGTCAAGGCGACTAAATGCATGAAAATCAGACTTCAATTTGGACAACTGCAGTGGTTTTCCTCATAGCTTCTTATATTGACGAGTAAAAGAACCAAAAAGTTGGTGTTAAAATCAGGACTTGAACATGTAGAGATAAAGCAAAAATACACAAAACTTAAACAGAAGCTATAATTCAACTGCCTGATGTTCAATAAACCTCAAAACACATTATTTAAAAACATTTCAGGGAAAATGTGCCATTTTCCTTTCCTTTTAAAAAGTTTTTAAGCTACAATACACTTTTCTTTTTACATCTTTTACACACAAAGTTGGTTCTGCTGACTATGAAAAATGATTCCAGGCTGTGAAAGCACCGAGAACAATTAAAACACATCATTTCTATCAAACGTCTCATACTACCTCATCCACTCCCCCTGTGCAAAAAAATCATACTAAAGTGTGCAACGCGCTTTTTTTTACAGTGCAATATGTCATTTTTTCTTGACAATTCTCACATATTTTTTAAAGATATTCATCATTTGTGACATCTGTATTGCATATTTGTAAATAGAGACTGTTTGCACTGCCTTTAGGATTTTTAAAGACTTTTATCTTGTGCTATGTTTGCACTGAAAAGGAAAAGCTCTCCAATCTTATTGTACATTGTATGACAATAAAGCACATTCTATTCTATTCTATTCTATTCTATTCTATTCTATTCTATTCTATTCTATTCTATTCTATTCTATACTGTGAGTTAATCAAACAACATTGAACAGAGAAACATTCTCTGAATTCTAGATCAGAACATAATGTAGCTGAAATTCATTCTGCACCTACAGGGTTTGCACAAATCTGTAACCTACGCTTATTTGCACAGTCAATTATGATCAAAGCGTATTATTTATTCTTCTACATTCTTCTAAATTCACCTTAAATTTGAACTAAATCTTACTGTAAGCTCAGTCAAGGAAGCTTACATTTACCTTAAAGAATTTACACAGCACAACTTTCAAAGGTAATCTGGAAAAAAAAGCATCAAAAATAACTACTGTTTCTCACAAATAGACCAATTTATAGAACCACAAGTTCCAAAACCTTTTTGCAAAACCTTATGTAAAAGCTTTTATTTTTGTCTGCTCAACTATCACAAATAAAAAGGTGGAAAAAAGATCAGTGTGGAGATAAAACATGTCTGAAACATGTTTATCCTGCAGCATCACCGCGGATAAAAGGTGGTTAAACTTGTGGAACACAGAATATGAATGAAAGAGAAGTGGTATTGTCTGTTCATTTTAAAAACAGACAAATTTAGAGTTCTGTTAAAAAAAAAAAAATTCAACCTCATATAAAAAGCTGCTCTTTTTTCAGTTACCCCTCCATTCACTGATGTAAAGTTTGAAAACAATTCCGAGGTGTAGCATTAAAAGAAAATACAGAAGTGGCAAAAGTGGGATTGATAGTAAACCGAATGATCACTGCAAACAAAAGAAGTTCATAGAAACAGGCTAATTCATAGTTGTGTTGCCAATATGAGATCATTATCTTTTTTTCTCCAAAAAATCTACTACAAAGATTCCTTTCAGTATTTATCTTCACAAACTAAAGTGGAACTAAACTGCTCTGAAGTTAAATTAGTCTTCAAACTGTGTCATTCTTTAGCTCAAGCATGATTTCTAGCTGGCGTTAACCGAAACAATCAATGTAAAGAAGTAGAACTATTTCCAGTTTATCTCTAGAATCATCTTGTCCACCTTATAGTCATGCTATAAAATGCTTCTTCAACTTTGGCTAAAGTTTGATGAGAAAAGCTGCTGTTGTTGTAAAATGTCCTCTTCTGCACAAAAGTACTGAAACGTTGTAAAGGGATTGATTTGGAGTTGATACAAACTCACCTCCTAAATGCAAATGAATGCAAATGAAAAGCAGGACTAGGCGTTGGGGATACTTATGAACAAACAACAAATGCAAAGAAACAAAGTTGGATTTTCAGTTCAGTTTAAAAACAGGAAAAGCTGCTTATGTTGTAAATATGAGAACCTTTGTTGAGTCACTTTTTGCTAAATCTCAAACCAAAAGAGGGTCTTTTTGTTTTGAAAACTTGGAAAACAGACTGATGTAACGTAACAACATAAAGGCAGCAAAAAGGGAGAAAAATTACACCTTTTTTTTAATGTAATTCTCCACAGGCAAAAAAAGTGAAAAATTGAATTTGATGTGAAGTTCAGAAAAGCTAGAAAACAATGCTATTATGTTGCATTGAGATGAATAAAAAAGTGGTTAAAATGCAACTTTCTGTAGCTGTTGAACATTAAACTAAGTCAATCAGAAAAGCTGTATTTTCAGCAAACTTTACTTAAAGAAGTTCTCTCTTAGAAAGTATAGATGCTTTATTAACCCTCTTTTGGGAATTCACACAAATTTCTACAACCAACATGACTTTGAGATGTTTCTGAATTTTTTTTTCTCCATGACCTCACTGTGACTTTAGGTGTCTGAAAATCCCCACTAATCTCCGTTTTACTATTTCAGTCGCCTCTGGAGCCAAACAGGCACACCCCAGCCACCCAAATCTGAATGATTCCCCATCACTGTCTCGCACACGTCACTGAGCTGCACTGCTGGGATTTCCACTGACTGGACTCTAATCAGAAAAGTCCTGTCAGGATATGAGTGAGTGGATAACATCTGACACTGGTATCCAATCCTCTGACCCAAACAGTAATTCTGTGGCCACTGCGGAGGCCTCCAACTAGAAGCATCTTCAAAAACAAGCCTTTGCGCGGGGGCTGGGATGGATGGGTTGGGGGTAGGGACAAAGCTTGTGAATTCCGGAGGGTGGGCTCTTCAGCGTTGGTGGGTGGAGATAGGCTTGTTGTTGTTTCATTCCTCCAACGTGTTTTTCCTCTTTCCTCATACTCGGTAATAACCTCTTGAGAAACATCCCACCAGGGGAGATGGGAGATAAGATGGGAAGTTTCTCAAAGAACGTACTATTTTTCAGGCTTGTTGTTATCGATCCGCCCCGAGGCCCTGAGTAACCGCAGCTGGAAACTATATAACCTGACAAAGCAGTAGGACTAAAGGTGGAGTTTTAGCCAACTTTCCCTTTAGTGGAATCAATTTTTGATTTTTTTCTCTATTTTTTTGACAGACATACATTTTTATAATCAAAGCAAAAAGAATCAAACTGGCAAAAGTTGACATATTTAAATAGAAAAGTTCACTCTAAGAAAGACTGAATAGTCTAAGAAATTATATTGAATTTTTTTTTAACAATCATATAAACTTTTGCTAAAACTAAAAAAGAAATCTTTCTCACAAGTTCTCAGTTGCTGCAGAAGGAAAACATTTCAGCTTCAGCTACTAATAGACAATGTGTACATTTTTGTCAGACTTTCTAAAAAAAAACAAAAAACTTCCAGACAAAGTGCTCAAAAGCCTGATAGCCTCATGACAAGTGAGGATCCTGACTGACAGTTTTCAGGTTTGCTTTTCCAAAGCTGTGAGTTCAGCTCTCCTCTGGTGCCCACGAGGATGCTTGGAGGAAACTGGTTGGAAGTTAGAACATGAGCTCAGAGACATGTCCAAGCAGGGAACACAAAATGATCATTCACATTTGTTTTTTTACGTCATAGTTTTAGCTTCAGGTCAGGGGGATTTAGGTTTCTTAGCATGTCTGGTTACTGTTACTTTAAAAAGATTTTTTTTTTGCAGTCAAATAAGATTTAAATCAAACTTTAGAAGAAGAAGAATGTGCTTTATTGTCGTTATACAGTGTACAATGACATTGAAAAGCTTATCCTTTAGAATGTCTTTAAAGGTCTGAAGTTAGATGTGAGGCTGGACAGAGAACAATAGCAGAAAAACTGGTATTTGTGTTTACTTTGTATGTAACGTAGTTAACTTTAACTTTACAATCATTTAGAATGTAAATCAGCTTCACTGGCCAAATGTGTGAACACATGCAAGGAATCTGACTCATTTAGCTGTACACAAAATAAAACAATAAAACACACATGCATTTAAAAAAAAGGGGCAAAGGTTATGCAAGGGAAATGAGAGTTTTATTTATGTAACGTGTGGCTGAAAAATAATTTTAAAACAATTTCTGTTTTCTATTTTTAAAGGCTGATTTTGGTCACGGAGGCTCTTTGTTTCCTATGTAACATTTTATGTCAGAAGTTTGACTACTGCAGCAGAATATTTGATGTGTTATTATGACTTTGTGGGCTGAAAACTAACTAAAAAATTCAACCAGCTAACTCACATGTCGTTCAGCATGTATATGTCTTCCTCTTAGAATAGTTCTATGAATCTGCATAACACACACACAGCTGCATTTCCACATTATAATGCTGCAATTTTCAAAAAAAAAAATCTGATCTGGTGGTCGACCAATGCTGTGCCTTTAGGTCTTTGCTTTTGTTTCCAATTGCTTAATTCATTTTCCCCCTCCTCCTTTTGTTTTGTTGTGTTTTCCCCTGTTGCCATGGCCACCCAATTATCCCACAGGGTTCATTAAAAATGTAATTTAATCCCATCCAATCATCTAATCTAATCTCGGTGCATAATAGCCCTTATGTAGCCACACCACAGCAGCCCTCTTATCATACAGCACCTCACAACAAAACACTCGCAGCACATGTTTGACTGGAGTCGACCTAACACTGAATGCAGGTTATGCTTTTATATTCCTACAACTAAAAGCTGCTGGTGGAGGGTTGCGAGAGCGATTCTAGCCCCTTTCCTTCTCCTCATTCTTCTTCTTCTTCTTCTTTTGGAATCGCAGAAATTAGTAGCAAGAAAACATGTAATTGACAAAGTCACGTGTTCTCACTACGGGAACGGGCACAGCCAGCTCGCGAGCGAATGAGAGCGAAGGAGAGCGCGAGGGAGAGAGAGAGAGAGAGCGCGCGCGAGGGAGAGAGAGAGGGAGAGAGAGGGGAGAGAGCAGTACAGAGGTGGTGAGAGTGAGGAAGGGATTGAAGGGAAGAGAGAAAGACATGACAAAAATATCAAAAGGCAGAAAGCACGCCGTACCATGCGAGCTCAATTGGTGACCGATGGGATCGAGGATGTCGGATTAATGGTGACTACCGCAGCCCGTTTTCGCAGAGGAAGCTTCTCTATTGCAACTTGGGCGCAGAGGGTCCGCGGGGAAACATGGCCGAAGGTTATTCTGCAATTATGTGTTTTTTTTCTGCCCCCCCTCCACTCATTTTCTCCTCTTTAGTTTAATTCTCTCTTCCTCTCCTCCTTCTTCTTGTGTTTTTTTCATACAAATATATGTTCGCGCGAGAAAAAAGGGGGAAGGAGGAGAGGCAAGGTGCAACGTGATTATTGTTCCAAAAAAAAAAAATGAACCGCCCCTGCCGAGCAATTCTGAAAAACCATGTTTCACTGCATTGTTGTGGAGCGAATGTGTGTGTTTCTGTGGGCACCGGTTTTTAAAGCAAAAAAAGGAAGCTGGGGAGAGAGAGAGAGAGAGGGGAACCATGTGTACACCTGCCCCCTTTTTCTTTTTTCTTTGCAACTCCACAAGCAGCAGATGCAAGAAAAAAATCCTCCACAAGTCCCGGCGACTGAGCATGCCTGTGCACGAATCATTTGTCATGGAACAACTTTTATTTTATTTAGGAAAAGGGGGGGGGGGGGATAGAGAGGGAGAAGAAGAAGAAGAAGAAGAAGAAATGTCTTGATAGGAGTAAGGGGGGTCACAGCTAAAGCATGATGTCGAGAATGGTAGTGTAGGAAATTTCTACCGGCCCTGAACTTCACATAAGCCTGTGCAAGTGGAGGGGATTCCCCCCACGCTTCTTGGAGAGAAGTTCATTTTTACGCAACAGATCCCATTAAACTTATATAAACCGGCGTTGCTGCTGTCTGGCTGAGCCATAAGAGAAGCTTAACAAAACACTTCTTCCTTCTTGTGTCCCACGCTTGTTCTTGTTCTTTTTTCCTCCAGGAGGGCCGGGTAAAGGTGGCGGAGAAGACCCCGCCAAGTCCACTGAGCAGCAGGAGGACCGGACTCGACCTCAGATCCTGTCGGGATCGGGCTTCTGCAAGTGGTTCAACGTCCGGATGGGCTTTGGATTTATCTCAATGACCAACAGCGAAGGGAGCCCCGTCGACCCGCCTCTGGATGTTTTCGTCCACCAAGTAAGTAGATGCCCTGTCTTCCCTAAAAAAACAAATAGTAATTAAAACAACAACAACAACACACAGAGGAGCAAACATCTGCTTTGTGATGGCTTGTTTGTGTTCTTTTTGGTGCCTGATGGTGAGTGGGTGGGGGGGAAAGATGAGTTTTATTTCACTCCACTGCGTGATCCGGATGTTTTGCATCGGCCAACGTGTTACTGTGGATCACTCGCTGTCCAAGGGGCTTGAAAGAAAAAGAAAAGAAAAACAAAACACGTTTAAGTTTCCTCCCTGAGCCACATGCATCCAGGTTTCCCCTCCCTCGCTTCCCTCTGCGCACTGTAAAGGGAAGAAACGTCGTGTGGCTGTGACACGGTTAGTTTCACACTTGGCCCCGTAATGGACAGCAGGGCTTGCTTTGAGATCCAGCCAGACAGCTAGCATGTCCGAAAAGCAAGGGGAAAACCTCTCAAACACACGGGGTCACGATCTTGCAAGTTTGTTTGATGTGTTTCGTCACATCGAAACACATCCTTTCTGCTCACTGGTGACATGAAGCCAGGGCCTGTTTTCGAGCGCATGTGGGGCTACTGTTGATTTACTGTGCACGGAGTTCATTTCAGAGGCCTTGTTTTCGACTCATTCTACCCCAAACAAAGAGTTGGGGAGTCCTCCCTTTTTCTCAGCTTCCTCGTCCCTCCTGTTAAATCGCCCCTCTCTCGTTTTTTTACGGTCCTATAAAGTCACTTTAAGATACTCTATGAGGAGATGCGTTTTTTTTTGTTTCGTCATTTCGTTTGACACCAGCTCTGCTAGAGGTGTCCTTATTGTGGATGTTGTGCACAACTGGTGCTGGTGATGAGGGGGAGTAGCTGTAGTAGGGGTCACATGTTGGCAGGGATGTGGTTTTGAATGAGAAAAGGAGGATTCATTGATTCAGATAAATTATTGAGAAATGCTGAATATGGTTTCACACAGGTGTTTGTTTGTATCCTTTGTGCAACTTGAACACTTGGAGATTTGGAACTTGAAGCTTTTTGATTGTTGGGTTCTCTGTTCAAAATTTAATTTAACTTTTGTGTTTAGTGCTATTAGAGGACGTATTTTGTTAACTGATGCTATATAAATAAAATGCAGTGAATTTATGCTGCCTATCAGTTTGATAACAGAAAGTGGGATCACATTTTGTTATGGTTTTGTGAAGGGAAAAAAATGTTTTTCAATGTGTTCCATTCCTGTGATCTACACCAGTAGGACAAATTGCATTTAGGACATTTTGCAGAGTTAAGTTGCATTCACCTTTTTAAAAAAAAAAAAAAAAATTAAAAAATATATCTTAAATTGTTCTCACTGTGTTAGAAAGGTGTTCATTATCCATTAAGCTACACAATGATGAAGGCATGTTTTTAGTAGTTAACTCAGTTGTACTGCTGGTGGGGGGGAAAAAAAACTATCTATGGGAGCTAAAATGCCTAATTTAAATTCTGCAGTAAACTTAGGGATAAAAGATTCATATTTTGCGTGAATAATGTTTAAGCAATGTATTGACCTTTGCTCCACATAACTCTATAGTCACGGCATGAATGAAATAACACATATTTGATTTTTTGTTCGCCTTTATAAATGCATGCGGGTACAGTTGTTGATGTGCAAGCGCTGCTGTGAATATCTAAAACAGGCTCACGAAAGTGCACCTCTGCAGCACTATGTTAGCAGTTCTGATTGATACTTTCACATTGTGATTCATTGATTGACTGCACCGCATCTGTCCATAAACTCCATTCTCCTGTCTTTCCTGCTGGCCAGGGATGGTCTGGAAGTGGTTCAGGCCAGGAGAGTCTGGTGTGGGAAACAGCCCTAAGAGCTGAGCAGAAGTCAAATAAACGCTGTCTCTCCCAGCAGTTTGTAACCTACAGGACAGTATGGGCTCTAGGTTTATATTGTCGCATGCTGCAGGAAGGTTTTATAGATCTGTGATGCTGGAAAGGCTCAGAATGCTGATAATAGAGGTGTAGAGATAAAAATGGTTGCAAGTGGTAGCTGTCAGATCTGCTCCGTAACATTTTTCTCTACACCAGCTATTGGTGCATTTTACCATACCTCAAATGTGCAAATTGTCCTTCACTTGCCTTATAGGCAAATTAACGAGCACATAATGAAGCATGTGCTCACAGTTGCATATTTCCCTCTCAGTGTTTCCAGCTATATGTTTACAATAATCCAACTGTCATCCGGCACAAAGGAGAAGACTATATGCATTCATAAGCAGAGTGTCATATTGAATGCAAAACACCCCATTCATTTGCAAGAATCTGCATTCATCCATACAGTCTCATTAAATCAGTCACTCATTTTCCTCCCCTCCCTGTCAGTCTCTCTGCTAGCAGCCCGAAGCTCTTTAGATGTACTGATGCTACATCCAGGTGTAAGAGAAACATGCAGATTTGGGTAGTTTAAAATCTGGAAGGTTATGATTCATGTTGCTACATCCTCTGAAATGTACATTTTGTGAAAAGCCTGGAATTAGGAATATTACTGTGAACATTTCATTTCAGTGGTATGCTAACAAGCAGACACACCAAAGGAACAGGCTGTTACTATACAAGCTGTTGAAAGAGAGGGTCTGGCTTGACACAGAGGTCATGCAATATTTTTTGCATTTATGGTAAAAGGTTAGCTCTCATTGAGTGTGAAAAAAAGAGGGAAAGATTGCAGATTTATTGCTGCACAGCTCTGACCCTATGTGCATGAAATAAAAGACTGAGGTAAGAACGATGGGGAGGGGAAGAGGGAGCATGAGGACAGGAGGAAGGGGGAAGAGAGAGGAGGAGTTTCCCTACAGAGGGACAGAGGAGGGATGTGGGAAAAATAAGTGTGGGTGAGGGGTGGTGGTGGTGCTGGTGCTAGGGAGGGGGGTGGTAGTGGTAGTCGAGGAGGAAAACATGAGTGAGAGGTTGGAAAAAGAAGAGTGAGCGGAGGAGCGGGGAGGTAAAAGAGGGGAGTGTGTGTGTGTGTGTGTGAGGGTCCCCGCCCGACCACGAGTTCTCTTCCTGGGAGGCCTCTTCATCAGGGCTCCTATCTGATCACTTCCCGTTGGACGGTACGAGTGCGAGAGCGTAATTAAGCATCTTCACTTTGGGCTGATACTGCTCTGCTTCTATTTCATTATCTCTTGTTTGTCAACCTCTTCTCTACCTGGACTGGAGTGTTTTTTCCCACTATGTGTGTGTTTGTGTGTGTGTGTGAGAGAGAGTGTGTGTGTGTGTGTGTGTGTGTGTGTGTGAGTTCCTGCTGGGACATGGGGGGTGTTCTCTCCTCGGGCATTCTTTAAAAAGAGGAATTTCTTTAAAGACAAAAAGGCAGGAGGGTTGGGTGGGGTGAAGGGGTGCGTGGTGCTGGGGTGGGGGGCTGCTTGCCCTTTGTCGGTAATCAGTTTGAAATGTTGAACAGTTTGCTGCTGCTATTCTCCTGAAACCACCAGAGTGTGTGTTCAATTTATGAAGCCCCTGTGAGTGTGAGTGTGTGTGTGTGTGTGTGTGTGGTTCTTACTTTCTGCTCTTAACCAGCAGTTTGTTGATGCCAGCATGTGAACCGCTGTAAGATGTTTTAGGTTTTGAGTGTGCGTGTGTGCACGCTCGAGAGAGTGCGTGTTTTGTGTAGTGAGGTTAAAGTGGGCCCCTAGTGAGATTAACCTCTGGTCCGTGTCACTGTTTGGCATGCAGGCCCCACCCATCTCTGCCTCCAGATAGCCAGTATCAGGCTTTGTGTCTCCTGCAGCCACACTACACCCCACACCCACACCAAGACCAACCAACCAACCAACCAACCAACCCACCCTTTGCTCCTCTGTACATCAGAAAAAAAAGCAAAAGAAGGAGAAAGACTAGTCATGTGACTTCCTTTTGAGGAGCTAGCCATATACAGCGGAGATGATTGGTAATTGGAAAGGTGGCAGAGGAGAAAGCAGAGCAGGGTTACACACAAGACCGCAATTCACTTGGAGCACAAAGAGAGTAGTTCAGCTGGTTGTGTGGGGAAAAAGCTGATTTGTAGAGTGTGTTTGCAAATCTGACATTTCTTTTATTTAATTAAAACAAATCCAAACAAACTATAAACCACTGAGAACAGATTTTTCCTTACTTTAATACTTAACTCTCTTGGCTGTTTTGTTTGTCATCTGACTAAATATGATCACACACACTGCCGAAATTTTTTTACAGTACTGCAATGTGTGATTGATTAATGTCATAATTTCATTACTGATTAATCAGGAAACCGTTTTCTTTGTTAATAGGTTTGTCTTTAAAATGTCATAAAAATAGTTAAAAACACAGAAAGTGCCCACAGTGCATAAACACATCTGTAAATACTTTTTTCTTTAAATCTGTACAGAAGTTTAAAATTCACAGATAATCAATTTTCTGTCATGTGTGACAAACAGGAGCATCAAATCTTCACCTTTCAGAGCAGAAATCTTCTCTAAAAATTTCAAGAAAAAAAATGCTTAAACTAGACCAATCAACTGATCAATAAATGGTTTTATCTGTAAACGATCAAACAAAAAATCTTGAAGAATAGACACCTGTTTAGGACATGGCAAAATATGCATTAAAATGCTTGAAAATTTACTTTTGGATATAATTATTTGTCTTAAACAATGTCTAAAGTGTATTTGAAACTTGAAATTAAGATGATCTGTGGTCAAATTCAATTTTAAAAAGGAAGAGAGAAATCTAAATTCATAACATACCTCAAATTAAACCATTGTAACTGCAAAGCCTCAAATGAGAAGGCGATGTTTCAAGATTCAATCTATTGTGGCAAATACCTTCAATCGCTCCATTTCCTTTAGACCACATTTAACTCTGGTTTATCTCTTTTTATCAATGTCATAATCAACCACCATCACACTGGTGCCATGTTTGACATAAATCACATGCTGTTTTATTTGCTGGTTTGAGTTCAGTGCCAAAACACACAGAGAACAAATTATAGCTGCTGGTTTTGTTCCTCTACAAAAACATTAAACTGCAACAAAATCAATTAATTAAATAATTTAATTCAAACCACGTGAAAGAATAATAATGTGCAAGTTAGCCTTGATGTTTGAAAATATCTTTTTTAGTACAATACATTCTGTCGAAAGTGTATTGTACTGAAAATGTGATGCATCTCTAAAAACTTTAACCTTTTTAGAAAATTATTTCTGAGACAGTTTTGTATTCTTTACATGCCATAAATTCTTTGGGGGTGCAATGTCACTTTTTTAAATAGTTAACATTGAATGTCTGGAACAGCACTAACCATTGTTGTTCCAAAAAAAAGAAAAAGAAGAAAAAAGAAATGCTTTGTGGTGCTGTTTCTGTTTTGAATGGGTGCAGTTATTAGCTGTGTGTTTTATCACCAGTCACCTCACTGAGGTTCATTTCCCCTCTCATGCTGATAAACGTAGCAAGATGATCTAGTGCTTCCTCCCCCACATCAAATATTTGCCCCAGTCATAATCAGGGGTGTTGGATGTTGTTAATTTGAGGCAGGGGAAACATGAAGGCTTTTAAGTGTTTGATGGGGGTTGGGCAAGGTTCAGGGGTCAGGGCCACTAATGACAACGTGTTGAAGAGGGCTGGGGTGTCAGCGTCATGAGAGCGACTCTGTTGGTGGTTTTCACTTGCATGTTTGTGTGTGTTTTTCCCCCCTCTCTTTTGCCCGGCTTTCTCGCTCCTTTCCTCTTCCCTTTCTTCTCTGGTTTATATACGTCCTGTTGGGTTATGTCCATCTGAGCTGATCTGGCCCAGCTTTGTCCACTTAGCATTTCCTGTGTATAAAAAGCTACTTAATGGCACCACACCACATGGTGACTACCGTTCTCCCTCGCACTCACCTCTGCACACTCCCTTTCCTCTCTGCACAAGCGGGTGCGCAGCTCTGCGTGGGCCACCTCTGATTGAAAGCATCCCATAATTAGCCATTCTGTAGCCGGTGGTCGCCGCGGAGAGAGGCTAGTGGAGGACGGTGGGTCTCCTCTCCCTGTCTCTCTTTGCTTCCCCATCCCCTCACATTACAGCTTCCTGTATTGATTGCTGGGCCTGGTGATGACGAGGGCCGGCTGATGAAAAGGAGGGCTATTTCTATCCAGGATGTCAGAGTCTGTATTGATCGCTGGCTCCTTCCTACACACACACAGTCGCACACATGTAGAAAGATATTTATTACGTATAAGGAAGCGCGTAAGCATAATCGGGCCCTTTCAGCGTGTGTTGGTATCCATTTTGCGGGATCGGTTTCTTCAGGTTTTTTAGGATGACAGTAGCTGCTGGTGGAGTTGAAGCGCTGGTGTGGCCTTCCAGTCAGGCAGGGGGTGGTGCTGGGATGGTTATACCACTGACCCCAGGATTTCTGCTCCTGACCTGTGGGGTTCCTGATCAAATGGGGGTTTTGTTCCTAGAATCCCCCAAAGTCCAGCCACTGATCAGGAGTTGCTCCTCCATTGGAGCTGAACAGAATGCGCTGGAGGCATTTCTATGAACGCCCCCCCCCCTCCTTTTTCCTCCAGATTCTCTCCCTTATCCACCTCCCTGTGCTAGGCCACTCCCCCATTTTCTGTCCCCCTCTCTCTCTCTTTCACGTTCTCCTTGGCATTCTCTCTTTCCCTCTCCCCAGCCGTGCCCTTTCCTGACCTCTTTGCGTAAACTGAAACGGGTCAGGACACCCGCCAGGTCACTCGAGAGGAGGGGACTCGGGTTACAGGTTCTGATTTTGTGATTTTTTTTTTCACACGCACCGACACATCCACATACCAGCTCAGAGGCACACATATGTAAATCCACATGCTTCATTTTATTATGTAATTGTGGAGCTGTTGCAAGCCCATGCTTCAGGACTCATCTGAGATATGAACACGAGTATGATACCACTTCCTATATGGAGGTGATTTGTGTGTGTGTGTGTGTGTTTTCCTGCATTTCTGCAGAACAAAAAAGGGTTGTGCGGTTTCCTCACTGATGCATTGTGGGAACTAAAGGGGGTTGGAGAGGGGATAGAGTGCTGAGACAAACCACTCAACTTTGACCTGGAGAGACAAGCGGCACTGAAGACAGGAGAGGAAGAGGAAGGGCTCGTGTGCCACAGTGTATAGACCAGTCGATGGTTATTCATCATTATTCAGAATACATTGTGTTTCATGGGGGATGGGCACAACTTTTGGTTTGCTTGCTTCTGATTTCTGCTGGACGAATGCCTTTCAGACATTTGAATTCGCTAATGTTTGTAATTACAAAATTGATTAGCGCTTTAATTTGAAAAACCAGGGTTTGGAGTGCTTCGGGTTTCTTTGTTGGTGGTTTATTACACCAGGTTCGGTGTACACATGTCCTAGCTGTTTTTGATCGATACACAAATAAGCTAATGATTATTGGATTATAGAATTTGTTGGTTTCGCAGCACGGTCACTTGAGATGAATCATTATCGGTTGCATGAAGCTACGAGCTCGGTTTTTGACTCACCTCACCTGTTCCTACCGTTTTATTCCCTCTCTTGCATCTCTGGTGCAGAATCTTTCCTCTCACTCATTTCCATTCCCTGTTCCGCGACCATTCCTCAAAGCCAAATCCAATATCTCAATGCCCACAATGGATGAGTTCTCCATCAGCAGTCGACTCCAGGCAAAGTGGCCTTGGCTGTAAACCTCAGTAACTGCAGGCAGAGAAACAGAAAAGGGAGATGATAAACAAATTAATGAATGAATTTGTAGTAAATCATTTTTACTGAGTACTTAACTTTGTTGATTTCTCTTTCTTAGAAATTGTGGTAATATAAAAATGTGGAGAAAAGAATAGATCCATAGAAGTTCTTATTAAGGAACTGTTGTCGTGTGTATGGGTTTTCTTATTTTTGAGAGGATTAAACTGAAAATCTGTTTCTTTTTTTAAATCTTATGTTTATGTAAAGTTTAAACATTTGAAGCAGATTTAGTTTCTTGTAATTACTTTAATCCTGTCTGAAATGTGGAGTGCGTTTTGATTTTGAAGCAGCTCATAGCTATTTTAGTTGAGATTTGCTTGTGAGAGTTTGGAGTTTGTTGAGTCATGTTCTAAAAATATGAATAAAAATTATTCAAAATATTGACAGCATTTTAAAATAGAGAAAAATTAGACAACTACATGTCACTGACTGTTTTAGTGTTTTCAGAATTGTTGTATGTCCGCTGATGAACTCTGTATAAATTTTATGGCCTTTCATTAACATTTTTAGTACAGAAACATTGGTTTCAATAGTACCTATTGAAATAATCTGTATTAACCTGTTTTGTTTAATATTAAAAGTAGCTTTATAAAAAAGAAATTAATACATTAAACTTGTCATGTAAGAATAATTTTTAAACTCATAGTAGGTAATAAACAAACAAATAAAACTAAGTAACTCATATATGTGGTCTACATTAAATGTTTTAAAACTGGAACTGCATGAAAAACTGATTTAAAATAACTGATTTATTTAACATAAGATTGAGAGCTAATTTGTTTCTACAATGAAAAGCTTTTTGTGCCTTTGGAAATTCTTGATCTGTTACACAATTTATTGAAAACTGTGATATATTTAATGTTGTTAGAATTAATTTGAAAAGAATTTGAAGAAAAATTTGAATAATTTAGTAATAGGAGTGTGTGCGAAAGAAATGCCGATCAGTGTTTTGATTTTGTCAATCAGGCTATCCGATAACAGAATTTTAAAAGGTGCACCTCGAATACAAAGATGATTATTTTGATTATACATGTTTACTTTAAATTCATAAATTCTCCTTTTTAAAAAAGCTAAATTAGTTTAAGTCATTTCTAAGTTTATTCTTAACATTCTTATTTCCTAAAAGCATACAGTAAAAGAGAAACTAATATTAAGTGTGTCTTTCTGTTCTGATTTAATCCACATTTTTAACTAAATCCTCTTCTTTTGCACACTGGTAACTGTATAGATAGATTGCTCAGACACTTTCCCTTTTTCTCACTGTTGTGCACTTTTTTTTTTTTTTTACTCTCTTACAAATTCATTTATATCTACAAACCACCTATAGAGCACCTTTGACTTCCTGTAAACTGCAGTCATGCAGAGAAAAAAATAATGCTGCCGTACACATTTTCTCCCCTTCCTCTATAGTTTCACATTTGATTCCCTCAGATCATTTGTTCCTTTCCCTTCCTCTGTCTCCTACACATCTGTCTCTACAGCAGGCACTGCTTTTACAGATACCGTGTGTGTTATTTATAGGTCTTGATGTATAGTAGGTAGTAGGTTTGCTCTGCGCACTGCATGCCCGTGTGGGTGTGTGTTTACCTATGCCGAGATCCGCAGGGCTCGCCGCGATTCATGAAGGTCATAGATACAGTGCTGTACGTTCTGTGTGATCAACAAGACATAAATCATTGTCCAGTGGTTATGTAGTAACTAAATCAATAATTCTGATCATGTAGATAAGATGGATGGTGGATGTGTTTGGAGAAAATGATTGCATGGGTGTAGCACTCCTGTCTTTCTTTCTTTTCTTTTTTTTTGCCCTGCAGAGGGAATAGGAAGTGGTGTCTCTGCAAGAGTAGATAAAGCGAGTATACCAAGGACACTGTGTGTGAGATAAGTCCCTCTGTGCGCAAACTGTCATGGCAGTTGGTGGAAACCACATACAGTACAGTCAATCCACCGTGTTTGAAATGATGTCTTCATTATGTGCTGCTAGATGTTGTGTTCGCCGCATGCAGCAGCGCGCACAAGGCCCCCGTAGTAAACTTCCCGGTGTTAATAAGTGTTGGCTCTTCTGTCACAGTTATTTGGATATGGGAAGTGTCGTTTGGAGAGCTGGTTGTTTGTTCACAGATCTGGTAATATTTCTGGAAAGTGTTCAATATTTATGTGTTAAATTCACCCTGATAGGCTCGGACTTGCACAGAATTAATGCTGAGGTTTGTGCTGTGCGGATGGAAAGTAAAATGAAGGAGTCTTTTTTTTAATTGAAAAATTAGTCTTTCTACTCAAGGAATCTGCTCTCTTTACCTTACATTTGCAAAATGAAGACTATTAAAGGTGTAATTTTCTTTTGTCATTTAATGTTAAAAAATACCCGGTAGGACCAGCTATGGTAAAACGCATCCAGATAGCACCATATTCAGAGCCTTTAAAAATGACATATGTGAGAAGTGTGAATTGCCTTTAATGGGCTGCCAAATTATTCCACACTATTCAAGGACCTGGTTGTCTAAGATAATTTAAATGACTGCGATATAAATTTTCCTACGGCTACGTTACACTGAATTGTGCTCGTAGAAAATCTTACAAATCATACACATGAACCCTTACGGGATTATTGTTATATATGCCTTTATGTTATAATCTATGAGCCCCAGGGGAACAAGTGTAACTTTATGCTTTGATATCAAAATTAGAGCAATTGTTCTTATTACCGACGAGCACTAACTTAGATCATACTTTTATCTTCCAACACACTGGGCATTACCTGACTTAAATATAGACCCTTGTGTATTGTATTAAGCTATAAGCATCTGCTACTTTCAAATGGATAATTGCTTTTTTTCTCCCAACAGAGCAAACTGGTGATGGAGGGTTTCCGCAGCTTAAAGGAGGGTGAGCAGGTGGAGTTCACCTACAAGAAGTCCTCTAAGGGCCTGGAGTCCCTGCGGGTGACCGGACCTGGTGGGGGACCCTGTGCAGGCAGTGAGAGGAGACCCAAAGGGAAGGTCCCACTCCAGAAACGCAAACCAAAAGGAGACCGGTGAGTGTTAGACCATTTTGAAACATGAAAATGAAAAAGTATTTGCGTGATCTTATTCCCTATGAACGTAATAATGCTTATGAATGTATTAACATCACAGCCCAGGTTTCATTTAACAAAACCTGAATGTATGTAAGCATTGTGACCTGGATTCAAAGCGCAGGACTGCACTATAGTAAAAGGAACACACCACATATGTACATCTCACCGCAGTGAGCTATTTCTGAGTGGGCTAAGATTATAGATTAAATCTATTCAATCTGCCCGAGTACATGGCTGTTGCTATGGTTATTGTGCGCCATAATAAGGAATTGAATAGGGCACTTTGCCTGCCATTGCCGCTATTTTAAATCAATTTGCCAGCTTTTACATTAGAGACGGTATTAGCACAGGGGTAGATTGGACTTATATGCATCTCAATGCGGCAGTAGCTCAATCAATTGTTTTGTCCTCAGTGAAATCCTGAAGGGTGCTTTGCTAAAATCTGTCAGAGAGAGCCGTATGGAGCTCCTCGAAAACGGCTGGTGGTATAAGCAAAGGAGGCTGTGTTCCCTGTCTTCTTAAAGAAAGAGAACGTCTGCATCTGACGTGCAGCAAACCCTGTCAGGTAAAGCCGAGTAAATGCCGTATCTGTAGGAAGGGATCACATGATCTCAAGGCTGCATTTACATTAAGTCCAGCTCTGCCTCTCTTTGTGTTGTCGCATCACAGCTGCTTCAGTGGAGCAATGCTGTGTTATCCAGTTTTTTGAAGTGTGAAAAGCAAAGGAAGAAACAGTATCTGCTAGAGAGAGCACCCTGATTGTTTTACACAGCTGAATAATTCAGTTTATTTGGGATAATTGATCCAGTGTTAGGTCAAGTGTCTAGCTTCTACTAAGGTGGTGGCAAGGCGGTATTGGATTCAGAGATGGCAGGTAGATGTCTGTGATGTCATCAGTCTTTGTGAGCACGCTCACTGTGAGCAGCTGCTGTGGCAGTTGTGCTGCTCTGACCCCTGCTGGTTAGTCTGTTTTGGACACATCTAGTCCATTCTTTACCCTGATGCTCCTCAGATCACCACTCTGTCTCATAGTTCAGTTTGGCAATTGCATAAACAACTAAGTGGTTCTGGAAATAATATCAGAAGAGATTAAAAATGAGAGCAGGACATTTTGGAAAACATTAATGAGCAGAGACGTAGCTATGCTCACTGAATGTTACTGAATTTTCTTGATTGATCAAGCACTCGTGTGTGACCATTTTGTTGTCCAAAAATACTAATTCTTAATAAAATTGCCTCTAATCTATTTTTTTTAAAGCAATGCTAAAAGTGATATGTGTTTATTTATTAATTAAACATGTCAAACAACTCTTCAATCAAACAGTAGATGCTATTCCCAAATTTTTTTCAGCTGTCTTGTCTTCATTAGGGTTGTTTTCAAATCCATATTATACAGCAGTTCATCAATTATTCATGGGATTTATTAATGTGTATATTTTATAAACATTTTCAGAATATATATGTATATATTTATTTTACAAATTACAATTCTTAATTTTTAAAATGTTCAGGAAACAAAGCTATAGATATGATTACTGTTTTAATACTGGAGAACAGAAGCGTGCTGACGTACGAGCTGATGGTTCTTTGCTGCAAAAATCTTGTTGCTTAGAAATTTCGTATTGCATTTCTGACCTTGAATTGTTTTCTGAATGTGCTGAAATGTATATCATTTGCAGTCTTTGAATCAAATGAAATGATCAGTGATGTTTTCCTTATGCATGATTTTACTTTATGTAAGAATGTAGAATGTCATTTACAATTTTTGAATAAACTCTTAATTTTGGAATCATTTAAAGCTTGCTAATCTTAATATGAAAACATTAAAAAACTTACAAATCTTAATTTTAATCTAAATTAATTGTTTCTTATTGTGACAACAGGATTTAAAATTTGAATCAGTATATAAATGTTGTAGTGTATTTAAGGATTTGTAAAAAAAAAAAAAAAAAAAAAGCACCATAAATGTAATCCTAACTGGTGAATTCAGATTGAGAACACTTGCTAACAATCCCTCAAAAACTGATCATAAGTCTTTCTTAATAAATTTCACAGATTTTTTTAAAAATTTAAAATAACCCTGTTACCAGCATTTCATAATTTTTAATTACATTCTTTATTTTTTCTCTCCAAAAACACAGCAAAAATACACCTAAAATATGTTTGTGGTTTATAAGAAGCAAGACAAATAGCCTCATTAAATTCATTTGTTCAATTCAGACCCCCCAGGTTGTTGTTTTATGGGATGTAAATGGAATAGCAACTGCTCTGAAGCACAGAAGGGAGGAGCATATTTCTGTAGAAAATCCTGCCATGATTTTCTTTTCTTATTTAGTGGTAGCAATTTGCAGCCCGGTTTACTGTGTCAATTCATATTTAGTTAATTGGCCGATAACGATTCTTGAAAATTCTGCTTCTGCTACGTTTAGCTTCTACATGAAAACAACATTACATGGCAATATATTTCAATTAAAACGAACACGAAACACAGCGATGTGTAATGCTGGCATGGGGGAAATTCCAATTAAAAAAGTCAATGCATCAGCTGCTTTAGGCTTTGTTGCCTATGGGGGATTAAGGCTTGGACACGAGAACAACAGTAACATACAAAGAAAAAAAATCAGTGAATGATTTGTTTAGGAGCATGTGACAAATTGGAAAGCAAACAAAAGAAATTATTTCACATTGTGCCAAAACAACTGACGGCAGCATAAAAGA
The DNA here is from genome assembly GCF_021347895.1 of Acanthochromis polyacanthus. Taxonomy (NCBI): domain Eukaryota; kingdom Metazoa; phylum Chordata; class Actinopteri; family Pomacentridae; genus Acanthochromis; species Acanthochromis polyacanthus. The sequence goes on from NC_067128.1 coordinate 8,516,389, forward strand.
CTGAAATCTTGGACACCTTTGCCTTTGCCTTTTCTCATTGTTGCTCTTTCAGCAGTTTTGTGCTTCCTGTCACATTCAATAACACAGTATAGTTTGGCATGTCACGGAGTGCCACTCAAGTACAGACTGATCCAATACTGAATGTCATACTCCCATCTAGTGGTCAGTTTTAGTCAGAGCAGCTATTTCAACTCTGCAGTGAGGATACAAAATGTGGGTGAAGAATCCTGATTTTCACCCACAAACTGTTTTCTAATATTGAACTAGAAAATCTCTGTCTTTCGTTTCACTGGACAACAACAAGGGAATAATATGCTGTGGGCTTCTAATTTTTTTTTTTTTCCGTCTTATCTTAGTCATCCTGAGTCCTCTCTTTTTCGTTTTTGTCTCCTCTGCAGCTGTTATAACTGTGGAGGTCTGGATCACCATGCCAAGGAGTGTGGCCTGCCCCCCCAGCCAAAGAAATGCCACTACTGCCAGAGCATCACGCACATGGTGGCTCAGTGTCCCCACAAGGCACTGTCGCCCGCCTCAGGCTCTCAGGACCAACATGCGTCTACCTCGGCCTCCAGCCCAGGGACCGGGCCCTACCTCTGCCTTCCGGAGGAGGAGGAGCGCTCCGGCTTGTCTCCCCTGGAGGGCCCCTCCTCTTCCCCCGAGGAGCCCCACACACACCGCGGCTCCCGGACCCAAAGGTGGAGGAAATCCTGAAAATAGTCCATAGAGTTAACCTCTGACCCTCATGTCTCCCCTCAATCAAGGTTACCTGAAGCCCCCCTCATCTACCTCACAGCTGTGAAAAAAATGGGAGGTCTTTATTTCTTTACTTTAATTTTATTTGTTTTTTTATTTTTATTTTTCTAACCAGCGCAGCTATGGCAACGATCAACGGGGTACGGACGTGCGTCAATGTGTGCGACTGACTTGCAGTCATCTGGTGCAGCTATGGCAACCACCGCTGGAATGGTGACTGCAGGGAAAGACTGTTTTTCTTGTTTCAATCTGTGCAGCTCGAGTGAAACAACGTGGTATGAGTCTAGGCTTGATGATAGTTGTTTTTTTTTTTTTCCATTTTGTTCCCCTTGGACCTAAGTGTTGGCAATTTTGAATGCTTTTTGCTCTACATGTGTTGCCGATTTAAAGCCACAAATTTATATCCTGTAGGCCTAATCATTCCGAGAAATCATGATGCATCCTTTTAGCACACGCGGTAGCTCATCTTAAGAAGGATTAGAAGAAGACTTTTAAAAGCTCGAGACCCTCTAAAGCGATAATCCAGACCCATAGGACTTTTAGCCTGGCTTCTAAAGATCTTTAGGGAAACTTTATGGATTCCAGAGGGAATATTAAAAAAAAAAAAAAAACCCGGTGAGCGAGCTGCTAGAGTACACTCAATACATACCTCTTACATGAAATAGACTAGACCAACTGATTGTCAAAGTGCGAGCGTGTGCAAGACCGAGAGGAAATGTGTGCTTGTATTGTGTGTGTTGTGCATGCTCCGAAAGAAAAGCAAAACTGTCTGACTGGAGCACCTCTTCTTGAGGTGTGAGTCAACACTATGAACCCCTTCTGATTCCCTTTATCATAGATAGACACATCTTATATAAGACACCATATTATCCATCTAGATCATAGCTTAGAATCAAAGTAATGAATCGATCATTAGACTTCCGTTTTGGTTGTTGCATAATTAGTTTGAAAATAGCATTACAGTTTATAAATCATAGTATAAGTCATTAATATATATGTAAAGTCACGAGATATAATTGAAATTCTATTAACTTTAATGCATATATAAGGATTTAGCACTGACATAGGTGCACAGCCCTGTATATTGCATGGGATACTTTCCTGATGTGTGAAAACTCTCTCTCTATTTAACCGTTTTCATTCACTGCAAATCAAAACGGACTTTTTGAGATAATTTACTCCATGCCTTCTCTTATCCATTAGTTCAAATACTAATTCCAATCACCACTGACACAGCACAAAGACTCACCATGTTAATAAACGTGTAGTCTCAGACCATTACAGTATCATTATAGCTGTTTTACCTACTTAATACCTCACTAATTCTTCCTTTTTGGAAATGAATGTCAAGCTGTTTGCTCTCCCAGCTGTGTTACAGTAAGATCGAACCACCTGTTCCTCTTCCATCTGTGCCTACCATTTGTTAGCCAGCACCAGCTAGGTAATGCTCACTCCTCTATGGGATGAGATGACATCACTGCTGCTGCTGTTTCAGTCTCACTGAAAAGGGAGAGAGAGAGAGAGATAGAGAGAGAGATAAAGAGTGCTGCTTTTGGTATAACTTGAATCACAAGCATGGCTTTAGTGGCACTTATTTGTGACCTAACAACTCTTCTCTGACGATACTGAATGTGAAAAGAGCTTATCTGAAGTCGACTCCTCACAAAATTCAAGTTGGGTCGCTTTGGAGTTGTATCTTAATGTTCTGACAAATCAAATAACTTTGTATGATTATATCAAACTAGCCTGTGTGTTTTTAAAAGCTCTAAGTAGACAACCAACTTTTTTGGGTATATTTCTATACCAAAGAGTTTGGCTTTATTTTTTCGAAGGCATTTAAAGTTAAGACTTGCTGAAGTGCTTGCTATCCTTGCTCTTTCAGAATAAGAAGGACTTATTGCTGAAAGCGCAACAGAGCGTTTTTTTTTTTGTTTATTTTTGTTTGTTTGTTTGTTTTAATGTACAGCTTTTTGAATGTGTGCGTGAGTTCAAAATCAAATCTCAACAATGCAGCATGACAGGAAAAAAAAAAGTGAATGACCAAACCACAGAAGGAGCACAGCCCATGCTCAGATCTCTATGGAAACATCTTTTTGTATGACGTATTTTTACATTTTTACACACAATTCCTCTCAGGATGATGAACTGTTCTCAGGGAATTAACCAAAAAAAAGTGTATTTTATTCTTTTGGGAATCATCCACTGACTGACTCAACAAACTCTGTAAAGCAATGGTGAAGAGACATGTGTAACCAATTCATGTACTGATATTAGCAACTACCTCTTGAGTTATACATAGTTGTGCATTTCTTTTCGTTTGTATATTTTTTGATGAGCTTGTATGATCAACTTTAGGTCTCTATTATACTGAGGTGTTGTCAGAAGTTCCCTAGTGTTGCCACAGACTTCCTGGTCTTCCTTCCCAAATTTAATGAGTTACTTATTTCTTTTACTGCAAACTTTATTTTCCTTTTTTTTTTTGTTTACAGCAAAAGCCTACCTCATATGCGCTGTTCCTCCACAAACTCCTTACCTCCTCCCAGGCCCTCTACCTCCTCCATGCAGTTGTTTGTTTATTAAATTGCCACTTGTCGCACTAGAGTCACACAGCATTTTCAACAAATCAGCCCTGAAGTGGCTCGTCACTTGTGACTCCAAATATATCTTACAATCAAAAGCCCTTTTTGAAGGTTTTACACAAGTTTTCACAAAGAGCATGTTTGTCTCACACATCCAGGGTGACCTTTTTTCTGCCAGCTCTGTGTCTGTATACACTCATTACTTAGCTGCAGACAGCCAGTGAGTTTACCTCAGTTTGTTGGGCTCGCTATAGACATGTTAAATATTAAATATTTTACAGTTGGTCTGAACACATTTTGAAAGTACGTGGACTGTTGTTTTCAGTTTGTAAGTATTTTATCATAACCATTTTTTGTAACCACTTGACACAATTGGCTTACGGTGGAGAAAAATAGAATTATACTCGGACAAGGAGTGCCTATTTCTATGTTACATCTGTCTGACCTACTACCAAATGACATTATTTTCTTTTTGGGCTCCATGCTAATGGCCTTTGTCAGCCATTTTTACAGCTTCAGATAATCAGAAGTTGTGCGGTTTGGAGATGATGCCCCTTGTTGTTCGTAAACTACATTTATAGTTTAGAGCGGCACTGTTAACAGTTAACATGAAATCAGTAGCTTTTGTACTAATGGTGACATTGCATAGATGACATTCTTAAAAAAATGTTTTATGAAGATGAATATTGTTATCAGTACTTTTAAACAATTAACTCATGAGATTAAAAATAGATTTTGCATATGACTGCAGTATTACAGTTCAACCTCAACTGAGAGGATCACTATGTTGCAGTAGGCCGACATATGGAACTAAAAGTTACCAACAAATTACACAACTGTGGGAAAACATAGCGGTTTTATTATTGTTAGCTTTATATTTTCTTCCAATCAATGTAACTACTGATTGATCTCTTGTTTATTGTTCAGTATTTCACACAGCCAAGAAACCCTTGTATATGAGAGACAAATCCCCCGAAGGCACTAATAATCAAATGGTTACCATAAAGGTTTGTTAAGGCTACATATAGGATAACAAATTGGTAGAATGGCATAATTAACACTTTTCCACTTGAGCTTTGCATCATGTAAGCATGAAACAAAGCAAGAAAAGAGTCTAATCTATGTGATCATATGAAATTTAGCAGAAAGTTCTACTCCACACCAAACATTTGTGATCCTGAATGTACCACTTGTGTCTCAGCAAAGGGCTCAGGCCTAGAAAAGGGAACATCCTATTACCAAATCCAATTTACTGCAAGGACAATAAGCGTTGAGAAAAGTGACAACACATTTGACAGATCCCAATCCAAATTTAATTTAAAATATACCAATCTGAGAGTCAATGCTGGTGCGTTTCTGAGCCAGTGCACCCCGCAGTGTTGGTAATGAAGAAATGAAATATCTCATAAAGAGGGATTGACATGCAACACATTATGCGTTGTTCAAAGAAGACTGTGCCACTCATATCATGCAAACAAAGATTGTCACATTTATTTGGGATAAATATGAATCTTTCTTCTTGCGTTTTATCCTACATTTCACTGTAAAGGATTCCGTTGAACTGTAAGAGCTGAAAGGTTAATTCAAGCTTAGTATTTGTCTGGTTTGGTGTTTGGTGTTTTTGCCTAGTGTCTAAAAGCTCTTTGTTTTAAAAATTGATCTCATGTACTGTGAAAACCATACATCTTAAAATGATTGATAGAGCATCCCTGTCTGAAATTAGTTGATCAGCATTTTGGGAAATCTCTGATTTGGATTTGGTGGAGTTAACCAGCTAACTCGACGGGAACATGGATATATGAGGCTAGTCTGAACATAAGTATTCAGCTAGCAACCGGATAGCTTAGCTAAGCAAAAGAGAAAAAAATACTGTACAAATATATGTGAGGTTCTTAAAATATGTCACATTGTTGGTAAACTGGTGAATATCTGTTTAATGAGCGTTAGAAGTGCTGCTAATAAAATTTCATTACATTTTCACATAACCAGGACAGCCCAACTAAGCTAAGCTAATTGCCTGCTATCCTGAGGACGGCTACAGTTCTAATGTAACATTACAGGGCATAGTGGGGTTACAGGGGTGACCTTAAAGATATTTAATGATTTAATGATGACGATTGGCACAATCCTCACTTTTTTTAATTAACCACATAGATATCAAAAATATTGTCTCGCTGCACGATAAGAAAATATCTAATCTGTTTTCCAAGATTCACTACGTATCCATACCAAAATGAAAATGGCACACAGGCCATGTGGAAACTAATCTTAAAAGAATCTATTATTAAATAAGTCCTCACTAAGATGTTTTGGAAAAGAAGAGGTTTTGGAAACACCTTCAGAAAGGCAACAAGTGTCCCCCGGTGTTTGTCCAACATAGCTATTCATCTATCTCTTCCAAATACTACTGTTTACCTATATTTTTACAGTATACACTATGCTACAGTTCATTACACTGAGTTGGTATTTGTGCTAAGCTAAATTAACCTGCTCCGAGCACGTTCACATATGTTTCCCAAAATGAAATGACCTCTGCTTTCAGCCTAGTTGCTTTGTATTTGTCAAAAAACAAAAATATCAATTGAACTTGCTGGTTTATGAGCTTTTTCCTCAAATCTTTAAGGATGAAATTTATTATCACTAAATTTGGAGTTGCTAGGTTTTTATTATTAAAGCACTTTGATGCTAATTCAGTTTGAATACAATAACTTAACACAATACAACTGGAGAAACGTGTATTTGTAGCCAAATTTATATATATATCTTTTGATGCCTAACAATTAATAAATTTGCTATTATGAAACCATACATGTGAGAGAAAAAGACTGATCTCAAAACCAAGAATTATATGAGTCACACTTTCATATGACAAATACGAAAAGCTGAATTATCCTTCATAATGAATGAAAAGGTGGGATGTAGTATGCCATGATCCTAGGCAGGGAAACCTCAGCGGTCGGCCTCCTTCATGTAGTTGTTGAGACGACTGGGGACAGACTGAAGTTCACATACCTCAACTGCTGCCACTGACAGCAGCTCTGTGCTTTGCCTTGACTGGAGAAACAATGTACTGTAGTGGATGATCATTTATGATGTTTTTTTTTGTTTGTTTTTTTAAAAACTGAACTGTATCATGTCGGATCCATGTTGTGTTTGTGTACATGAAGTCATACTGGAACATTGGACCTCTTAGGGACCTATAAATCCAACCAAGGCAGTTGAAAGTGCAGATACCTTCCTGTATTGATGATCAACCTCACATTTCCCCCACCCCCCATGTTTGTTTATATTTTTACTCTACATTATGGCCAGAGGGAATCTTCTGTGCTGTCTTTCTCTGGAGTACATCCAGAGCCAAGCACTGATTGCTTTTGAATGGGGGTAAAATGTTGACCTATGTGCATATCACTCATTATTTTAGCCCCAATATAAGTGTACTGCCTTTTTTATTTCTGTGAATCTTGGACTGGATTTTTAAATGTCTTAAATGTTTCACTTGATTGGAAAATAAGCCTATTATACTGGCATTAAAGTATGTATAATTACTAGATACTGAAGTGGTTTAATGCTTTTATATTCTTACATTTAATTCAGATTGCAAGAATAAAACTGATTGCACACACGCGCACACGCGCACACACGCACACACGCACACACACACACACAGCTTGACTTCTTTATGGTACCAAATATATATACCATTCCTCAGATTTTGCACATCAAGGTCAGTTTAGGAATCGGAGGAGGTAATGATACCGTACAAATAGTTCTGTCATCTGAAGAAAGTCAAGTCTAACACAATAATGCATAAAAACCTGCACTTCAAACTAGTGTTTTGGAGTTAAAAAGACAATTATTTGTTTAATAAAATGCTGAGTTGCATTATAGGAGTTGAAGAATCTGGCATTTCTAAAGCCAGGTTAAAAAAACAGGCAGCTCAGTTAGCTCCCGATACCAATCACTTGTTAATCCACGGGGCTAATTTCTGGGAAACTTTGGTAATTTAATTTGGAATTTAATGTTGCATCTGGAATGATTTCTTACTGGCAAAGCTTTATGACATATCCGCTGCTCACCCTTAGTTGAAACTAGACCAAAACCAATCCCAGAGTACATCTGAAACCGGAGCCAAAGAGACATTTCCAAGGGCAGAGAAAATCAGTGATGACATCAAAGTTACAAAAGCAGCCACGCTGGTGGGTCACACAGAGCTAAATATGACTCATCCAGCCTTAAATTCCAAGGCATCCTTGTTTTTTTTATCAATGCTAAATAGATGCAGAAGCTGTATTCACGGTGTTTACAAATGAAAATCACATACTGGCTAATACTGAAGACCAGAGGTGGGCAGAGAAGCCAAAAATTGTTTTTAAGTAAGAGTAACATTATTTCAAAATAATATCACTCAAGTAGAAGTAAAAAGTAGTCATCCAAAAAATTACTCAAGTAAGAGTAAAAAAGTATTTGGTGAACAGACTACTCAAGTACTGAAAGTCCTGAGTAAGTGTTTGATTGTAATGTCCGATTTATTTTTTAAAAATAAAAAGTAAATCCCCATATTTCAGTATTTTCCATAAATACCTGCATAATTGAAATAACTCCAGCAACCACTTTGTAACATTTGTCTTGGAGGATTCTAATGCACTCAACAGCTTCAAGTTCACCACATCAGTCAACTAAACAATAAAAAGTGCTTAAGCAAAAACAAAACGTATCTTCATAAATTATCCATTCACTGAACAGAATTACAATCAGACACTGTACTCTATATTAAATGAGTCTATTAATGAGAGTCTATTAAAAGAATCCTTGTGACTCTAAACACTCAACAGCTTTACAAACTCTAAGACTAAACTCTCCACAAGGATCCAAAATAAGTTGGACTTCTACATGAGAGCTTTAGTTATTCTTCATCTTCTTCCTGAAAAGTTTGGTCAATAAAAAAGACAAAAACTAATATTTTCAGCTGAACTAAAGACAGACTTTCTGCTGTGACAGATTTTTCTGCTTACATGTTGTGTTGTTGTGAACTTACTCTTTCAAATAAATAGCTGCCTAACCCTCTGGAAACCAGCGTTTGTTTTGTTTTCGTGTCGCTCCTCGGCGACCCCAGACAGCTGGGTTGTAATATTTTTTGAGCGACACACCATACTATGATGTTTTTACAGTGAAGGTTCTACTATGAAACCAGTTTGACATGTTCAGGTGTTTTTTGTGTGAAAACTCAGAGATTTCAGGTATCAGAAGGTGGTTTTCAACTTTCTTTCTTAACTTTGTCCTTCAACCTTAAACTAAGTTTACTTCACTAAGCCAGCCCTCTGGACTTCCAGTAAGCTGTGTTCCTATTGGCTGTCCAGGTGACTGCTTGGTGTTATCAGGAACACCTGAGCAGCTCAGTGTCTTCCTGCTTTATTGCAGTCTAACATTTCATCCTTGTCTTCACCACTGAGCTGGCTTTGGTTCTGCTTTAGTTTGTTCTTTAGGTGTTGGCTTGCAGCTTCCAGCAGTAAAATCCTCTTTAATGTGTTTCTTGGTGTGTGTTAGGGCTTTGTACTGGATCGTTGTCTTGGTAAATGTGGTTCTTTAGCCAGAGTTAGCTCATGATGCTAATGTGTGCAGTGATTAGTGGATTTGGTGCAGCTGAGTTGTGTCTTTTTCTTGGCTGTAGTGAGTCTTTAGAGGTTTTTGGTCGGACACATTCTATATTCTTGTTTGTGAACCAATGTTGGTTGTCCAGAAGGTAAGAGTTCCTGTCCTGATATTGTTTAAAGAGGTTCTCTGGTAGGCTGCAGGAGACTTTAGCGTTTGGGTTGTGTTTGTTTGGCTTTGTACGGTTTCATTTGGACGACTATCTTGAGGCCCCTCCATGTGGTTTATTGAGGTTTTCTGGAACAGTTCTACAAAGCAACCTGCAGCAGAAGAGACTTTGAGAGTTTTTAGGAAGTTCTGGAGACCAGACTTTAGAGCAGCAGAAACATTTGTCAGCAGTTTGAGCAGGAGAAGGTGAGCTTCAGAATAGAAATGAGAAGGAAACCTTCTTGAACCGTGTGGTGAGGTCTTGTACCAAGAGATTGAGAAGATTGTGAAGAGTCTGTAGTTCTTTGGTCTGAAAGCACCAGAAGAGTCGACTCATTAAAGGAGAAAACAGGAGATATTGTTGGTTCTTCTGTCACACTGCAGCTTCAGTTTCCTTAGTGTTCTTTCACACCTACGCCTTTTGGTCCGCTTAAAGCGGACTGGAGTCTGCAACACCTGCAAGTACGGTTAGTTTGGGCTGGTGTGAAAGCAGACCAGATTTTTTTTTTGGTTCGGACTAAAGAACCGGACCGAGACCACCTTCGGGAGGTGGTCTCAGTCCGTTTCTGTGTGAACTCCAGTCGGTTCGTTCCTGGTGAGAACACAAACCTGTCTCCATTTGGACCGGCTTGATGGTGCAGCAGACTTTTTGGTCTATGGGAGCTTCCATAGCAACCTGCACAGGTTGTGGAGCATCGACCGCTTTCTCTGATAACATCTTGCAATGCATCTTCTCTGTGCCAAAAACGACTGTGTAATGTTCTTGTACCGAATGCGAGCTTCATGCTGGAACAACAGCAGTATTTGTGCTTGCTGCATAAAGCAATGATACGAATATATGGCAACAAGAACGAACAGGAGAGCATAGTTCATTGTTTACGAATAAACCTCAATCCATGGAATAAACACAGCCTGTTGTTTTCTTCTGGGATTTTTCACTCTTCACATGCTGCGCCAATCAGCGTTCACCTATGTCATCTAAAACACCTTATTTTGTGAACAGCGCCGCCAAACGATTGGGGGGGAGATATAACATTCATCATAGTTGGTTCAACTGCGAAAACACTGGTGTGAATGCGAACTGAACCAGTTGAAAATAGCAACATTGTAACACCACTCTAACGGACGATCAGGTGTGAAAGCACCCTTACACTGAATATCAAGTTTCTATTTGAAATGACTTACCGTGTGAGCCCAAGAAGACTTCAATAAACTCCCTCCATCCCCTGGAGACAACATATTTTATTACCATGTTAAATCTTTTTTTAAATGTTCTGAGTTTTAGCATGGTGTTTTCTCTATTTTTTCGTCTGTGTGAAAGGTGCTAAACAAATCAAGTTGAATTAATAAACTGGATAACTGACAAACTCATGACTGTGACAACAGAAGTATTTTTTATTGTGATTTAAGGGTTTGTTTCATTTTTAAGGTTGGGGTTAAAATCTTGACAGAAAAAAGATTAAAGAAATGAACTACATTAAAAAAGCAATGAAATCAAAGGAAAAAACATTTAGTACAATAAAACTTTAAAAAAAATTAAACATTATATACAATTAAATTATATTAAACACAAAATATTTAATTAGATAATTAAACAGAAGATACAAAACATGTAATTATGAAATTAAACAATTTTTAAAACAAAAATATTAAACATTAAAGATGAAATACTTTAGAGAATTAAACATCTAAAAATACAATTAAACAAGAAGAATATTAAACATTTAAAAAATACAAAACATTTAATTAGATTATTAAACCTTTAAAAATAAAACATTTATCTACAAAATTAAACATTTAAAACATTTAACTTAAGAATAAAATTAAACAACGAGGAAGAATGTTAAACATTAAAGATAAAACATTTGGATAATTAAACATTAAAAATACAAAACATTTAATTAGAAAATTAATAGCGACTAGAAGGAAGACGACTAGAAGAGCAGGTCTTTAACCAGCATCCCTAAAATCCATGGAGTCAGCTCCAGAGAAATGAAGGGAGGTCAACTTTTATCAACCTCCATCCAGATGTTCAACTTGATATCTTTACTTTGAGATTTTTAGCACCACAAACCTTTAGTATCACACTTTATTATCATTTATTAGGACTTTAATGGAATCCACCAGCAGATTTAGTTTTTGTTGACAAACTTTATTCTTGTCGTCGTGGGACTGCAGGATTTAAAACTGTTCCTTCTATTTGACCTCATGTTTATTAGTTTTAGTGGAGAAAGTTATTTTAATTGTTTAGTCTCTTAAAAACCAAATAATAAATTGGATTAGTCGAGGTTTAAATTTCTTACTCTGTCATATTTTAAATATGACAAAAAAAATATAAAAATAAAGCATCTTGAGACAATGGTCGTGTTCTTTCTGGTCCTGCTCCAGAACATCTTCATCAACTACGTCTTCTTTTGAAGAGGCCCTCAGATGCTGCAATCTCTGACCTTAAGGAGGAACTGCTACTTTCACTCCGTAACGAGACGGTTATTGTAAAGACCCAGCTCCTGGCGGCTTTGAGTAAAAATGTAACATCCATCAAAATAGAACTGCAGACAGTTAAATCTGAGCTGTCGGTCAGTATTTCAAACATCAAGTCCGACCCGGATGCTCTAAGCACGCTGTGGGTGAAACGGAAACTTCAGTCTATGTTGTCTATGGAGTGAACAGGGAGTGTCTGCAAATTGCAAAACTGCTGTAACAGCAAAGACAGACACAAATTTTCAATAACTTCACTCTGATCCACTGTAGTGTCACCAGAATCACTGTAGCCTTCAACTGGCTCCTGTTGACACCAATGTTATTCCTGCAACTTGAAAGACAGCTACTTTAGATAAAACTGGGCTTGTAGCACATTGTCTACCTTTCAACGATGGGAAAGAGGCATTGTTTGTGTTTTGACAACCTATATCTAATGAGTTACTGATGCCGGAAGTCCGAATCTGTGAATATCTTTCCAACTTTACTGAACTGTGGCCCTGAGGAGCCGTGGTGGGCATCCTTTATTTTCATTTCTGAAAGGTGGCAACCTTATCTACAACTCTAACAGCTATTTATACTACTACTGCTTGTACTTTTACCATTACTAGTACTGCTTGTACAGCTATACTACAGCTGCTATTAATCTTCTGGTATTTGTTTGTCCAGCTGCTAGCCCCCGTTAGTGTTTTGCTAGTGGCTAACCAGTTAGCTCTCATAGACTGGAAGCTCTCAACAAGATTTAATGATAAAAAAAGAGCCACAAACTATTCTTACCTATGAAAAGTTATTCCAAGTTTCCTTGTCTCAGTTGTATGACGTAGTGTGCAACTGCATGCAGCACAATGAGACGGCATACTTGTTTCCGTTTTCACCCCCTCTACATCCACAGAATGCTCTGAAACTTTGCCCCACTAGCTTAGCCTCGCCGTAGCACACAGCTTAAAGAGGCGTGTCCCATCTACCAATTCACATCTATGGTCCTATCTACTGGTTCATATCTATGCTCACTAGTCTTGTCTGGTACAGTCTCGATGATGACATTTCAGGAGTACGTGAGAACCAAGTACGGACAATTACGGTACTGAGAAACGGCCACAGTTTTCTTACCGCAAAGGTACAAAGCTGTTCGTCTTCCCGTCCGGCATCAGGAAACTTCTTCAAAGCTTCTTCAAATCCAAACGAAATATAATCCAAAGTTCGCAGCCCTGGGTGACAATCAAGCCTGACGTCACGCTTCACTTTGCCCGTGTTAGTAAACAGAAGACAAAAAATAGAGATATCCATGCTAATGATATGCTAATTGTTTTTGGACACCAGAGCAAGATGAAATTTCTCGAAAATGCCTCAGTTTTTTTCATTCCTTGTCTGCTGTGTGTGAAGAGTTTGTGCAGCTACTATGCCGCTAATGTGACTGCAGGGCGACGTCTTGTGAAACGGAGTCACGTGATTGTTGTTGCTTCCTCTGATTGGTGAAACACAGTCATGTGGTAGATCCAGGGGGGCCGTCTCTCCGCAAAATAAAGCGTATCTAATGTGGTAAATAAAAAAATTACCGGTGGAGAGTAGCCCAGTGTACGGAGTAAGAGTAGCGTTTCTTCTTCGCAAATCTACTCAAGTAAAAAGTATGGCAGAGAAAAACTACTCTCAGAAGTACTTTTCCCCCCAAAAAAGTTACTTAAGTAAATTTAACAGAGTAAAAGTAACTCATTACTACCCACCTCTGCTGAAGACATTAAATGTAAATATTAACATTTTTAAAGTCTCCAAAATAAGCCAATATCTGAACATTCACAGGTAGCACTTCAAACAAGTTGTGCACCATTAATGTCTCCAATAAGCAATTCTTCATTTAGTTTTCTATTGATGCAAAAAGGACACATATTTGCTCGCCCACCTTCTACAGTTTATCTGGTTCACCCTTTTGAAAGTTGGAAATCATTTGGTTTTGGACTGCTGGTTGGATTGAACAAGCATTTCCTCTTACAAAAAGAATTTGGGCATGCATTTTGATTTTATTCTTGACAGTGTACTGTAGGTAAAATTTGGGAAGGAGAGAGAAAGCAACATTGAATAGTTTTGAACCAGGGTTACTGCAGTAATGGCTTATGTGTTTGATCCCTGATGCCTCCAAAATGAGGAATTTATAGATGTTACAAGACCTGGAGAGTTTTCAGGGGCATTTTCTGAAAAAATAACTTCTTTAAGTCAGGAATAGTCAGTAGACTAATTGGTAATGAAAAAATACTATTAGACGCTGCTCTGAAAAGCCCATTTTCTCCCGACTAATGAGAGCTTCTGTACTGCTTCACTGCTGTTAACAGCTTTCTGCTCCTTCAGTTCCTTACTTAGTATGTTTGACCTTCAGTAAAGTCAGTCCATTATGGTTCTTCAGTTACCTGACAAGAGAAACCATAAGATCTATCAATCATAGGAACTGTAAGTGACTGAAAATGAGAATAAGTGATGACAATGTTCAAAGTGAGGGCAAATGGGTTTCTTTATTGTATCATTCCACCTACTTTCCCACAAGGGGGCAACCTAGTGCTTCGATATCATTGTTCCCCCTCAGGCCTGTGAAGGACAGCCAAAGCAGATTAATCACTTCAACACATCTGACTCACCAACGACACTGGTGTTTCTTCACAGCCCTCTCTCTTTTCTCCGGCTCTTCTTTAATGGCCTGGCGCCTTTGGTTTTTATAACCAGCTGTCTCTCTCGCTGTCTCTCTCTTAAGCACATGCAGGCTTGAGGGGCTTTCATAAAATGAACGCTCTTTGTTTACTGTTTCTCTTTGTTACCCACCATCATTTTCCTATACAGCTCCCCTTTTTCATATACTATCTCTGGAGATGGCTTCGTCAAGGTCAGCTATTTTTTACGGCATGTGATGTTGAAGGTATCGCGGGGAGGCGATGATAAGAAGACGACGACGAAGAAGAAGACAGGGGAGCAAGGATAGAGAGAAGTGAAGGATAAATACTGCCGGGCCTTTGCTGCAAAGCACTACGGCGGGTGCTTTCGAGATGTCAGAGACAGTATGCAGGCCGAGGAGCAGAGAGGAGCACATATCTTCTCTTTCTTTCTCTCTATTCCTCATTCCTAAACTGCATGTTGACCTTTGTAGTACTGCCTCCAGGCTGTATGCTTTAACCTTTCCAGTGAGATAGAGGGGGCCCCTGCACTGGGAATACAAGATAAATCACAACCGTTGTCTGTTAATGCGACAGACAACAATACACACTGGCATGCAGGCACCGCAGAAACCTTTGTCCTCTCACACAAAAATCCTCCTTGTCACTAAAACCCACACATGCACACACAGATGGCCGGGACCTCCATAAAGATGTTCACAACATCAGCTCTCTGGACTATTATATCTACAAGCGCACCCTGAATTATTCATCCTTCATTAAAATGCACTATGAGTAATGATAGCTAGGAGTGTGTTTTTGGGGGATTCTGTTTTTTTCTGAGTAAAACACAGGGGTCATTAGGAGTCATTTGTGGTCAATTTTGTATGATCAACCATGCTCCAGAGAAAGACAGTAAAAAAAAAAAAAAAAATCCCATTTACTTTCTGTGCATTGGGAATTCATGTCGAAAGAGATCAAAGGGGACAGACAAAGAGATGAGAGAATCGACATCTTCTCGTCTCTATTTGGCTCCCTATGAGAGGAGGAAAATTACTTTAAAGCTGCTGCCTTGATGAAAGAAAAAGGCGTTATGCCTGATGTATTCCTCCAGAGGTGGAATCAACAGTATGAATGACTCAAAGGCGGAGAAAGTAGGGAGGGAGGGGGGCGAGGACATTTGTTTGAGAGAACCTAATGGGGGATTTTGGAGAGGAATGAGAGTACTATTTGACAGCACTGAACAAAACACGGTTCCCCTGTCAGGAGATGTGACTGGTTCAGCACTCAACACTGTTATTTCCGGTATGTGCATAAAAACGCAGCAGATGTCATCAGATAGTGAGCTCATTTGCAGTATCAATCTGGGGGATTTTTTTATCAGACTGAGCGCCATCAACATGCACATCTCAAAATGCGATTCCGTGTCACAGCCTAATTTTTTCCTGTAGAATAGGTCATGAAAAGGAAATAACCTCCAAACGTGCCATTAGTTTTTCTCTCACCCCTACTGGAGGAGACAACCGGCGGTGTCATTTTTCTGACAGAGCTGTCAAAGTGTCGAGCCCACCATCCTAGTTACACATAAAGCAAATAGAAACGAAAACATTGTCAGTGAAAAGACTCATGGGGTAACAGAGACGCCAGGAGCAGGGTGAATCACTTAGCAAGCTGTGCTCCTCCATTCTGCAGCTGCCACCCACCACAACACATCTGCCACTGGGAAAAAAACACTCAGATAGAAAACCACGTCCAAATGAATTGCTACATGACACAAAAGATCACTTCTTCAAATTGAAATTCATTTGCAGTCAAAACGGGGCTCGTCCCACCGGGAACATATGTGTGTGACTGTGGAAGCCCACGTACAGGTGGCAAATGGTGGAGACTACATGCAGACACACACTTTCTCATACGGGAAATACACTTAGTTTGAATAAGACCATCAGATTTCTTTGTGTGGGGCTGATGGTTCTTCCAATACGCACCCCCCGTGCTATCTCTGGGCAGACACATGCCACTGCTGGGCAAGATCCTAATGCGTACCAAATCACCACTTTTCAACCAACAACGCTTGCCCAGCTCAGCCAGCTACCGCAATTCCCCTTTTATTGCATTTCCCCAGGATTTCATATTATACATGCTGAACTCCATAGAAAGGAGTCAAAGCTCATTTCTAGACCTGAAATGTCCACCGAAGGGGTGTCATCCACCACAGGCAGCATATTGCACCAAAAATTGCTACTAGCTTTGTTGATATGAGCCACCTGGTAACAAATCATAAAATTATTTACACAGGTCATACCGGGAATCACTGATTGCTTTAGATCAGAGGGAGGGAGAAATGAAATGATGCGAAACTATTGGATTTTTATGGCTCTCTTTAAAAGCAACAAGATCTTTGGGGGGTCACCATTTCATTTACGCCTGTCTGAAACATCCACACAAGGACTCTATATAGCAACATTATTTTAATTGAGCATTTTAGTCACATTTAACACAATATATAAATGCTGTTAAAATCTTACGCCGGATTTCACATAATTTGCTCAAATGAAGCGGTTCTCTAGATTTTTAAACGTCTGACACTTCCAGGGATGATTGTGTGTGTGAGTTGCAGTGATTTGCATATTAACTGCAGTCTGCAGTTCATATAGGTGTGACAAGCCGCTACAACTGTACCTGCCTGGAAAATCAATTACAGCACAGAGAGCTGCACTTGGAGCTGTGTGAGGCTGCACTTATGCACAGCAGTGCTCTGATCTAAATGCTAACATCAGCATGCCAACACATCTAAAAATGTTCACGCTTTTATTTTACATTTGCTGATGAGGACTAAGCCACAAAATAGATGATTCTGATGGGATGCTATTAGTTTTGCAGGTGTTCTGCATGAAAGTGTTGGTCACATTTTTAGCCGGAGGCGATGTGAAATGAGAACACAAGGGATCGCGGAAGTCAATAATGTTCATCTTGAGGGTGGTCGTGAATGCGTGTATCAAATGCCATGGCAATCCATGCAACGTGCTTCACGCAGAACCACAAATGTGAATCTCATGGTGGCACTAAAGGAAAAATTTCACAAAGTCAGTAAAATTCATCACCTGGGAAGCCACAGATACCAGTCGAAAGTTCAGGGCAATCCATCTAATAGTTGTTTGATATAGTGTGCTGACTGACCCTCTGTGGCTAATTAAGACTGCGGTTACACACTGACCAGATAGGAATATCTATTTAAATGCATGATAAATCGAGGTACTTAATCACATGGGTGCGAAAGTATATAAAAATCCAATTTTACCCTAAAGCAATCCTGCTCTTTGATTTGTGCATTGCACTCAGTTGCCTAATACACCAAGAAATATCAAGGGAATAAATAACTCAGTATAAACTATATGGCGAAATCCCTGACAGAAAGCACATTTATAACTTCTAGTCATATTGCCCACCCCAGCGCATATAATGGCTTTACAAGTACATGTACTTCTACTTGTTCACAAGAGAAAAAAAAAATCAAAGTGGACTTACATGATTCTTAATCTGAGCTCCTGAATTATTAAAATCATTGGGAAATGAGCAGAGGAATACATTTCCTCCTTCACAAAACCTTCCTTGGCAGGCTCTATTAGCTTATAATATCTGTATGACAAACCAAAGTCACATTCAGAAAGCAATTTTCTGTCCACAACGCAATCTCGGCCATTAATTGGCTAATGAACAAGATGTTATCCAAGGATACCTTTCCAATGACCACTTAAGAAAAGGAGGAAGAGGACTTAATATGATGGAAATAAGTGTGACAGACTAAACGGTCCCCGCTGAACGCACTGACGCATGCTCCGACCTTCCCTGTCAATCTGGAGGGCAGACAGGGTGGCCATTTATGTTGTGGCGGCAGAGCTCGGGCTGTAGAAACAGTTTTCATCATTACTTCCCAGGAAAAAAAAAAGCCTTGTCTGAAAGCCAGAGCTGTCCGACCGTCCGCTGCTGCCCGGGAGTAACAATAAACAATGAAAAAATCAGTGTGTGGTGAATAACATTTTGGTGGGCTGCCTCCCGGGTACCACTGCAAACTCTATATGCTTACAGTCATCTGAAATTCTGTGATCTCAGGGTGATAATTTTAGAAGCTCTGTTGTCAGAGAAAGTAGCCAGGCATGCAGCCAGGTGGACGGATGCACCAACAGCCAGTGAGCAATTGCTGGTCAAACATGCTTACAAGCCTAAAATGATTAACAATTTAGCAATTACCTAATGTATTCATTTGGAGGTTATAAATCAAGCCTTGGGTCATTTAATCAATTAGAAGAGGTATACTGCTCATATTGTGCTCGATAGCATCAGTTGCGCTCAAAACACATCCTGTTTGTCCGTTTATTTCTCAGCAAATAAGAAAAAAAAGTACCATGAAAACTACGAGGCGAGTCTACAATTATGACATTTTTAATGACGTTATTTGTAAAACCTTGCATCAATGTCAAATTCCATGAGCTCACATTTGTTTTTCGACAGCCAAGCCTTTGGAGTCGTTTCTGATGAATGCTTCCGAGTGTTCAATCACTTCAGCTCACACCACTAGATTTAGCAATGTGGAAAATGACAAGCAGCACTGGTAGAACGCCAGCAACTTAAAGGATTGTGTCTTCCCTGTCAGTTTTCACCAAATGCAAATGTGTCATTAAGTCCTATCCTCACTGGCGCTGGCCTTTCTGTGAGTGTTTTCTATCTTTGAAATCCCTCCACTAGCAGATCAAACGGTTGGTGTAGGAAGACAGGGGCAGTGATGGAGTTACCTACCAAGTATGCTTGTCATTTCGCAACATGGAACAAAGTTAACAGATAAGAAGAGGAGTTGTGGGGCCTAACGTGGTTGTGTTGCTTTGTGAGGAGAATACACATCTGGAGACAATTAGTGGATAAATGAGTTGCTCAGCCCACAAACTATCATCAGCATCATTCCCTCAAGTTCACTTGAGGCATCACAAGTGAAGCAACACCTGGCATTCGAGTTGAGGTGAGACACTTACAATGGTAACGCACAGTAAGTGCCTCTAGGCTCCTAATTATTCCGATTCGCACTGTCTTATACATTCACAGAAGATTCTCTATCACTGAGGTCATTTTTGTCTATTATTCAGTCCTAAAAGTAATATTTTCTGAAAATAAGTGAAGAATGCCTATCAGTGGCTGGAATGCAAACAGACTTGCTTGAATAATTATCTTGAATTGAATGACTTTTTGGGATATGCATTGTTTTGTTGTGCTCAAAGATAATGATACCAATTTGCTGCAAGTTGCTTTGCATTGGAAATATGGCCTGACGGCGCTGATACCCTTTGCTGAACATGATAACCTTCATGTGCCGGCAGACTATTCGTCGTAGCTGGACCAATAAATCAATCAGGCCGATAACGGCTGATAAATTTGCAGATTTATCGGTCTTGATGTGAAACGCAGAGCAGAAGCGCGAAAGCAGGTTTGAGGTAATTTAGAAACAGTGTGTCCACATTACATCATTTGTCAACTGGAAAGCACTGAAAAGCGTATTTTTCATCTGTAAAATTTGTCACTCAGTATTCTTTAAAAACAAAATCTAAGAGGTCGGTAAAAAGCTTCTTTATTAATATTAGATAGATTACTACAGTGTAGTCTTCTCTATTTAACTCCCCCAAATCAGCATCTGTGTGGGCTTAGACTAAAATTATCTCCACTATTTAAAAAAATAACACCTTTGGGACTTGATACTAGTCAAAAATCTATATTTTTGCTGTATATTAGGGCTACATAACTGCAATTAACACAAGTAGCATTTACATGTTTTAGTATGTCTTTCATGGCGACTCATTACAGCTACCGTTAGTTACTTTTGGTCAGTCAGACTTTGCTGACATGAGAACAGTTGCATTTTTTTTTTTTATAATCAGTCACCACTATGTCTGATTTAAGCATCACTTTGTTTATAGTTTCAGTGCAATTACCTGCCAAAAATCCACTACATTGTCCCCAGACAGTATGTACAGCCGGTCCCACGAGACCGGCAGACAAAAGACTGAATTTCTGACTGATGAGAGAGATGAACCCTACACAGCAGAGTTTTTGAAGCCCCATAGCCACCAGTTGTCAGAGTTTGAGGGCTGAGTTGGTATCTGCTACATATTTTGTCCACAGGCGGGGCTACCATGATACAAAGTACTACAAAACTTCTTGTTCTTGTACAAAAACAAACATTTTTGTAGAAATCCTGCATTTTAAACAACAACTGATACAGAGTGAAAACTGCAGACTGTGTGTGAGGACGGACGTGAATAGAGACTTTGACAGTGTATGCTTGCTTTGTAGCGGCTTTGAAACGCAATAGGCATGGCAGAAAGTTCTTTACAATGGCAGAACTTTGGCACGAGAAAGGCATTACAGAAGAAAATGATGAATATTCGACAAGGTCAGCATAGATGATTCCAAACTAAATATCACTTTTATACATCAGTTCATAATAAACCATTTGGCACTGATTACTGTTCCCTTTGTCTGTGTAAGATTAGTGTTTGTTCAAATCATTTCGAGAGAAACTCAAGCCACTGAGGGGAAGGGACTGATTGGGTCACACACATGGAGGTAAGACAAAAGGGCATTGACATCAACAGAAAAACTACATCTGGTGTTACTGTCACAATAGAGTTTCCCTTCTGCACAGGTGTCAAGTGTGTCAGATGAGAGTGTGTATGTGTATACGTGCGTGTGTCTGTGTGTGTGTATACATGTGTTATATGTGTGTTTAAGTCCACATCTAGAGTGGACCAAGAAAAAATTATTTGTCACAAATCTGCTTCTTTCAATATACATAGTTTACCAACCCAAACCAGTAAGTCCTTCGTTTCCAGCTCCCTTCAGAAAGTGAATGCCACAGTGAGGTGACACTGCTCAGGTATCTATATTTCCACAGGAAACATCTGTCTACATAAGCAAGTGGGTTCAAAAGGAATCCTGTTTTTACTGCTAACCTCAGTCAATAGTTAAGTCAGCATCAATTTGACCCCATCCTCCCCCTCCGTGGATTTTATCGAGGGGTGATGCTGTGGGTGTGACTGGCGATCAAGCCATGGTTTCCTTTCCTGGGAGTCTCCTGTCGTTGAATGTGTGCATGTTAATGACCTCCTCTGTCTTCACGATGACGGGCGGCTGAGGCTTTTGTTTGAGACGACGCTGGCACTTCAGAGACACGCGCAGCTCGTCCATCATGGCACTGCAGAACGATCGCTGCGGGAGGAGACAGGGAAATGGAAAAGTTACAACTGGTGCCAGTCTGTATGCTGCATATGCAAATTCAAATGAATATGGCCAACGCTGGCATGACACACTGAATATTGGCAAGACATGAGGTGCTGTGCTGCCTCCTGTTCTGTACAGTCTATCTTCAACATTATTTTTCCTACATATTTGCATGTCTGTATTGATAGCACTGTTTGAATTCCCTCTCCATTATCACCTCAGTGTTTCTGAGCCACAGTGTCTTATTTACCACTAGGTGGCACCAGCATTAGAAAAGTTTAGAATTTTCCACATAATGGCTTTTAAGCTGCCAGAATCTGTCTTTAAAGCAGTTTTAGTGCTTTGAAAGGGCAAATGGCCTTGCTTTATTATATAGTCTGATTTGGAAATGCTGCGTTTAATGCCAGGCATTGATATTTCTTATCCTGATCCTGCTGCTTCTTCTCTTTATTAGTTCAGTGTTGGTCTCATAAC
The DNA here is from genome assembly GCF_021347895.1 of Acanthochromis polyacanthus. Lineage (NCBI taxonomy): Eukaryota > Metazoa > Chordata > Actinopteri > Pomacentridae > Acanthochromis > Acanthochromis polyacanthus. The sequence continues at coordinate 8,538,368 of NC_067128.1, forward strand.
ATAATTATGCAACATAATGATTCTGCTGCCATTTTCATTACGAATAAACAGATCTCAGGGGACCATCCTGGGAAAATAAAGTCCAGCTTGTTCAATGATGTTAATATTTTATTGCATTACCTAATCTATACCCAGTAAAACATCAAGTCTGGGGTGAATTTCTATAATGTTTACACTCAGCTCTTCCAGGACTGTTGCTTTTAACTGTAAAGTGAAGTATTTAGTGTGTGCTCCAGTGATTTAAAAGTGCACTTTGTACAGAGAGGGGACTTGGGATTGACAGATCCATCAAAAGGATGGCTAAATCAAAGAAGCAGAGGCTGAGCTGGCCTGACATTTACACCCTTGTATGGGTCAAGCTATAAAAAACGTCTTTTTGGACATAAGAAAGCTTTTCTATTAACACATAAGCAACTATTTTAAAGCCTGAGTGGTAGGCAAAATCGGATTTTCATATGAAACACTTGTCCCTTGCAGAATGTAATATTTAGTTGATAGTCCATGATTATCATTGATAAGATTACATTCAAAATGACATTGAAAGTGAATTTAAATGACATGAGCAAAAAAACCTAAGTAAAATGGAAAATACCCCAAATAACACTTACTAAAGCATGAAACTAGAACAATGATGCAGATCCATTCATTTAATTCCTAAAATATTTTGGAAAATGAGGCATTCATTTAAAGGTCTGATGTGTCCCAGATTTCCCCTCTTTCAGCTTTACTGCCACAAAAAGATTTGAATATAATTCCACAGCTATTTGTACCGTGCCAAGAACTAAATCCTGAGCGAAACATTAAACACTTGTAATTTTTGGCATGAAAGTGAAAAAAATGTAACGATACTGCATGAAAGACAATATATCCACTTGAGCAGATTAAATCCAAAAATGTTGGTGCCTCGTTTAAGACATCGGTATTATGTAACCCATGAGCTCCTATTATCCCGGCTTCATGTTTGTGGTGTAAAATCCTATAAAATGTCAGCATGCTTGTGCACCAACTTTGCCAAGTTGAATTCCCATACATTTCTTTTCTGATTATGCAAAATGTAATTCAAATTCAAAGGGTGTAGGAGGGGAGCAGATCTAAGAGAGGAGGGAGAGCATTAAAGTATGAAGCTATTATTTTTTCTGTTTGTGGATATGCGTAGGTGTGGGAGATGGATATCTGTAGGTGGCTTATGCACCGGATATTTCTGTTGTTTTTTTTCTTCTTCTCTGTTTTTACATATTTGTCTGGTGTATGAATGAGGTATTTCGATACTCTGAAAGAGGAGTGATTAAGGAAGACGAGAGAAGCAAGAAAGGTGATAGAAAAAGAAAATGTGAAAAACAATGAGGGGGAGGGCATAAAGCTGGTGATGTTAGGGTGGAGGAGGCTGGCAGGGAGTAAAAGGAGATGCTTGTTGTCGGCATGCAAATTACTAGCACCTTGGCAGCCTGGAGATTGTGGCATTTGCAAATTATCTGAATATTGTGACCCAGTCTTGCAGCTCTTGATTAATGATAGCTGAGATGTGCTGTGAAACATATGCAGCCTGTAAAAAAGCCAGAAACTAATTACTATTGCAGTAAAGTAACACGGTGCTGCGCTGTGCTAATTTTGTGGATGTAAATAATTAAAAGACGCTATCAAATGGACTTTCACAATTATCCGGACACATCACTGCACAAGTTAAAGTGCACTAAAAGACAGACTGCACGCGGTGTGATGAATCATGTGCACTCAGTACTAAAATAGAGCACAGATAGAACAGTCTAAAATATATTCAGTCTCTTTCTAGAGAGAAACATAACCAGAGGGGAAAGAAAGAAGCTGCAATTTTTACTTTAAAGAGATATCACAAGATTAAAGAAAAATAGGTTAACATGTGATTAATGGTTAATATACTCATGTGTCCATATTTACAATAAAAGAGTTGCTGTAATTCTTCTGTCTATTCATACTGGCCAAGAATAAATCTGACTTACATGATTTCAAACTGGACAACAGTCCCATTTTTGCACAAATGCTGGTATCTACAGTCCTTTTTGTACTATCCCTCCCCTGCAGCTCAGCATTGAAACACTGTCTGTGGAAAATAGGAAAACTTTGTAAATTGCTCACTTGAATTAGCTAAACCAGATTGTGAAACCCTCAAATTGGCTTCAACTAAACTGGAAAGCGTATTTGGATTTCAAACCTCGTACGCTGGCATCTCTTCACTGCCACACTGGGAACAAATACAGTGACCAATAACTCTTGGGATGTACATAAGGGCATGTCGGACAGACTTGGAAACATGTGAATCCATATTTCAAATCCTGGAATGGCTGCCAGATTTAATGTCTCTCTTGTTAAGTGACTGTATATAAAGATTGACAAACCCTCCATGATGTCAGCAATAGGTTTCCTGAACAGCAGTTTTGAAGCTCAGTGTGGTGGTTCCAGCCGTCGCCATCTTGGCAGGGCCTGACTCCTCCTAACTCCCAGCGAATCCAAAAATGAGAAAAGAGGTGGAGCGTGAGTGGATCTGAAGTGGGTCATGCTAAAATTTTTGGGCCAAGAACTGTCCTGAGACTCCTGTCACTCAAAGTTGCCTTGCCCTAAATATGCATAAATTTAAGCCTTATTACAAATTAACAGGTGTGTTATATAAAAATCCACCCTCAGTACAGTTCTCATGAGAAGGAAAATTAGCTATAGAGACCAAAACTGTTCTTTGTATCAGGCTGAAAGCAGGTTTAATTCTGCTGCAAAGTTGGACGTTTTAACATGGGGGTCTATGGGGATTGACTCGCTTTTGAATCCGGCCTCAAGTGGCCAATTGAGGAATTGCAGTGTTTGGCATTTGGCACTGGCTTCATTTTACAGCCCTTTAAGTTGCCGCTTGCTTCCCTTTTCCTCTCCCATGGTCCTGTGCATGAGCATGAATAATTTCAAGAAACATGAAGCCTGAGCATATTAATGTTTATTCATTTGATCTGATTATCTGACCTCCTGTCATTTTGCAGCTCCCAGAGAAAGCAAGGCGAGCATCCCTGCTTATACAGTGTGTAGGTTTTTGATTTGTTTTTTGTGTGCTTTAATATCCTCCATTGCATTTACATTTTAATTTCCTTTGGAAAAAAAAAACCAAGCGACGCAATGAGATATGAAGAGAGATGAGTGAGAGATGTCAAACCCGAAATTATACTGAGTGAAATGATGATATCGTGGCAAGAAACAACAGTCTTTGAGACAATGGCAGTATGGAAGATGTTTTAATTCTCACTATGAAAAGCCTCCTGTACCTTTTCCAGCTGTGCATTCTGTTTAGACTTGTAAAGGACTTCCCCCACAGCCACAAACACTGACAGCACCAGTCCCGCAGCCAGCACAATGAAGATCCCACCGATGTTCTGTACTCCCAGAGCGCTGGCCTCTTTGCTCTCCTCTTCGGGACAGCCGTTGCCTCGCCACCACTTTTCCTTCATCATGTGCAGCTTCCCTTCCTCTTGCAGCTGCAGAATGGCTATCGTTATCTTGTCTCTGTAGGGAGAGCCTGCGGATACAAAAACACAACGTGAAATCAGCGAACATGGATAATAGCCAGAGAGGAAAAAAACCTGATTATGTCGAGCACAGTCATTGTTGTGTTGGTGGGTGTATAAAGCACATTTGGGCTCACATGTGATCATATAACCTGTCATGATATTGTTGGCTGCTTAGACAGAATTTTTTTGTAAGTCCTTCTTCAAATCCCACTAATCCCTATATTCACAGAGTGATTCCAAAATTCTCACTCCTCTCTGCAGTGTATGAATTATAATGCACAGGGAGCTGGCAGCAACGTGTTGGCTTTGTACGGCAGAGCTGCTGTTGATTCTGACAAATTAGCTGCTGTTTGTGCACGCTTTCATATGACATAAATGGTGCCTATAAAAAGAACAGCCCAGTGGGGTGCACATTACATGGGTGCATATGTGGGGTTGCTTGTGAGTGTTGGAGATACGGGTTTCTCTATCATTGTGTTTTTATGCATGTTGATGTCATGTTGAGTAAAAGAACCCAAATCTACAGAAAGTGGGAAGGCGCTAGAATTAGCGACAAGGAATTAAGGCGCAGTGGATGCTGGTGTGATCAAAGCAGGAGTAATCGTTGCAGAGTAGCCGAGTGGGGTCTTGTTCCTCTCCCATCCACGGCGTGTGCGACACATCGCACGGCCGACCGAGGCTCCACGCACACGCTTCGCCTCAACCAGGCCAAGAAAGATTAATACTTACTGTGAGCGCTCATGTTTCATGTTTTCCCTGCTTTAAAAGCTTGTTAGTGTATTTATGTGATTATGGAGCTCATACATAATGAAGCCTGGTTGAACATTTCCATTTCAGACATTTGGCTCGTGTGTGTATTCAAAGTGACTTAGAAGAGATGAAACAAACGTGAATTTTTAATAATGTGAGCATAATAAAAAAATTATTTGACAAACACACGAACATTTTGTGCTAAAAACTCCAGGGGAAATGAAGTGAATCTGGCCCCAGGTAGCTGGTAGCATCACTTTGTCTGTTGCTCTCAAACAGTTCTGCCTGTCAGCCCCTTTAGTTGATTCTCCCTCCATCTCATTTATCATTTATCTATTGCCATCCATCATCCTTTCATCTCCTAGTCTCTATGTATTTACACTGACAAAGGGGGCATTAATACAAAACTGAAAATTACACAGAGTGTCACTGATTTTTGAGCTGCTTGTTGGTGTTTTCTCTTACTTCATAAATAGTTTTTGACTTAAATGTACCTGTGCTATACTGATGAGCACACTGGGATGACAAGCACACATCACGCTACATTTATACATTCTGTGCATGTGCAGCAGATATATATTGCTCTTAATTCACAGTCTTGTATGTGCATGTGGCCGTGCATGTGAGAAGCATATGCCTGCTTCATTTGAAGATGAGAGATCTATCAAGTATCTGGGTCCCCTGATTCGGGCTCCTCTCATATTTCAAATGATTAATGATGGCCTAACAAAGCAGGCCTTGGATAAATGCTAATAGGATGGGTCCTTAGAGAGGAGGATATGGAGAGCGGGGCCTGGGCGAATGGAAAAGCGTTGTGCTTGACACACTGCGCATACACAACTACCTGACAGATGTTCAACACCAGAGGACATCCATCACTCCTCCACTGTCTGGCGTCAAGTATTAATGTGATCACAGTTTAAGCTGATAGTGGTAGATGACGCATTTGTGTTTTGGGAGAAGGATGTGTGAAAACCGACAAGCACTAAAAGGTTAAGACTTATTGCATAGTCTGCTCTAGTTTATTGCCGTAAAAGCCCTATAGGGAATGAGCTGTTAAACAGTCTTCAGCAGGCCAAAAGTTATAGGCTAAAAGGTTGACGTGCCATGAGGAGAAAGGCACCATCTTGGAAAATAAGATGTACTTCACAATGACTGCTGGCATGAAAATAGAACTCACTGTGAACTAATGAAGCAATTAACTAACTCAAGATCCCCTCTATCACAGAAGAAACATTTTGCAGCCTGTAATCAGCTTTATTTCTAAAATATTGAGCAATGAATACCAGGATTAGAGACAGAAAAGAGTTAATGTGCAGCAATAACTTTGAAAATGGACATTAATTGTTGGCCATTTAAATACTGAGCCACTTATCGGTGAATTAAAATGAAGTGATATATGTTTTGTCATGTATTTGATACACTTTGACACGACATGGATGAAAAAAAGAGTTGAGCCACGTTCTCCGTTTTTATGTGTCCATTTCAAGGGCATCAGTGTAAGTACTTCTGCACTTATGGCGCCACAGTGGGACTATATTTCACGGCATCACCTCGGCTTTGTTATAGCCGCGGCAATCACGGCATCCCTGCAGATTCATAACTGGCCCATACTCATCAGCAGAAGCCGCGTCCAGATGTGGATGGCTGGAATTAATCCTCCGTATTTTGATGGCCTTCATATCACCGATGATGGATGCGACAATTACAGCTGGCTGCAGTGTTCTCCGTGGCCTCGTCACGACCACTCTAACCTCTGCAACACTGGAGTTGAAACCATAGACAGCTTTCAACCCAAGTATTGCAAGAGGCTTTAAGATGACTGTTTAATATGCAGCAAACCTGTTATCATAATGCATATTTTAATAGTTTTAGTTCCTCTGCTTCATTCTGGGATAATGGTGCTTTAAAATACCAGAATATTAATTTTGACAAGGCCTAGGTCAAATAAGCAATCGAAAACAGCTCCAAATGCTCATTTTATACTCTCCGAGACGCTTTTTACTCGTGGTTTAATGACACAAGTCAGGCGGTAAGTCAAAGGGAGTCACGCTGATTTGACTTTCAGGCTGCTTTTGGTGTTTCACCGTCGTGCACTCACATCTATGACTCCGAAGTAGAAATAAAACGCACCATTAAAAGTATTTGTGAACAGTGATTGACCCTGGCTTGATTCGCAAATCCTGTGAGAGGATCATTAAGGCTCAGAAAAAAAAGACCTCACACTTGCTGAGGCAGTGAGCTGCAGGCACATTTTAACCTTATCCATAAATTCAACCTTTTCAGCCATTCACTTTTCATTAAGCGAAACCTTTTACACCTCACTCTGTCTAACCATTATACCCGTGACCCCATCAATAAAGGTCAACCCTTTCGTTCTCAGAGCTTATCCATCATCCACACTATATACTATACCTTTACCTGTCACATTGTATCTGCAGCATCTCGCTGACTTAAACCTATTCAAATGTTTTATAACACAGCAGGCGGCACAAAGGCACACAGAGGTTCAAAGTAATTTACCCATAGGTGTTCCCACTCCGTAGGCTTTGGAATCAATGAGGCCTCCGATTTGTGTGAGGTTGCAGTTGCGCTGGGTGACAAACTCAATGGTGGTGGACTCCATGAGGAAGGCGTAGTCTGAGGTCAGGACGCGTTGAATGCCTTCGTCCACATTCTTCACCATCACAGATTGTCTCCTGCTGTTCATAAACTCCCACATCTTGTCATAGGTGGAGATTTTTGTCTTCTGCAAGTAACCAGAGAACAAGATTTGAATTAAAATGGCAACCAACTTCAGTTCACTAGATTATTTCGTGTTATTGTGTGACTTATTATGCAGCCTGTTTGGATATCAGTTTCAAAACATGACTTATTCATTAAAAAAAGAGAAACAGCAGCATATATTAACATTTCGATGAAAAAGTTAGAGTCCTTAAGATTTTCGTGAGCCATATATAATACATTTTTATTAGGCAGTGTTTTATAAACAACTACTGACCTTTTTCATCAACACCCTTTCAATGTGTTTATATTATATAATCTTCATTGAGTAGTTTTCATGGTTATTCGTGGATTCTGTCATTTCAACTCGAGATTCCAATTGTCTACATTTTCACAAGGCATTCACAGGACATGATGCGTGTACAATTTTGTGTTAACTTTATTGTTATTGACCATTTCACACCTCTGCACAAAAAAGCATTTAACTGGTGAAACACTTTTAATGTGGAATAGTCACAAGTGTAGGAATGCATTTTGTCACCACAGTTAGCGCTAATGGAAATCAAAAATACATTTACCAAACAACACTTACTTTCTGCATTTGGCAGCAGATAAGTAGTGTAGCTAAAAGGAGAAATCCCAAACCGCTGTTAGATGAAGAGCTGCAGGAGACCGGCTGTGCTACCAAAGATGTTATAAAGGAGAGACTTAAAGAATTCTGTATGGAAATACATGGCAGAAATCTGTAAAGGAAAAGATGGTGGTTGTGTATTCAGCATCTCCTCCTTAAAAAAGCCAATCATTCTGTTGCACTGACTCAAGCTGGGTAATGTGGAAATGTGCATGAAAATGCTCCATGAACCTTTTTTTGGGGACAACCTTTTAAACATTTAAAAATTTAAAATGAAATCAGATTCGACTGCTGCTTCACTTCATGCAGTTTTTATGTCTCCATGACCATTAAAATTGTAGTTATTTTTCTCCCTCCATTCATTTAGATATGAGTCAAGCCGTGCAATTGCCCATAGATGTTACCAAGATGGCTGCTGAGTAGCAAAACATGTCACAGTCTTTGGTACTACTTTAACTGTTGAGGAGGGGTCAGACTTGACTAACTACTCATACATTGCTTAGCATGATGATTGTAGTTGCAGTTATTATTCTCTGAGATAGGTTTGTTGGACTGTACTCAAACTGATTCACTAGTTGCTTCTATGACACACTAGCGGCTCTGCCTCAGTATTTTCTGTCATCACAATAACTATGCAAACCAATCTAGATTTAAGTCTTAATGATCATAACTTTGACAAATACAGAAAACAAAGATTTTTCATAAAAGACTACAAATAAAGACCATCTACCTTAAAGAATGTCATGGTGGCACCGTCCTCCACGACTCCATACAGGATCTTAGTTTGCTTGGCGAGATCATCAGCCGAGTCTATAGGTGACTCCATCCTCTCCACAGTGAGGAAGGCAGCCAAGTTGGCCGTGTACGAGGAAATGATGATGAGGGTAAAGAACCACCAGATGCCTCCCACTATTCGAGTCGACAGGGCTTTGGGCATTAGCTCTGAGCCTGGGGTGAGGGAGGCGGCAGGAGGGAATGTTACAACTGCAATATGTATTCATCTCAACAAGCCTTTTTTCATTACTCTAATCTTATCATTAAGTGTATTATTAACATGGAAAAACAAGACGGGGCTAGCTCCTTTGAAAAACTTGTTTCAAGAACTCTTCAAGTTTTTTTGGTTTTTTTTGCTCAGGCAGATGCGCCACTCGCCTCAAGATTGAATCGCCTGAGAGGGCTCTCGAAACAAGATGATTGTTGGATTTCAAACGAGCAAAATTATCTTGTCTCACTCACTAGTGAGTGCTTTAAATAATGCAGGACACACTGGCTAGCGCTCTTTAAAAACGTCTGCTGGGAACAAGGTGTTTGCATAAATCAATCATATCAAATAAAACACATTCAGTATTGATCATTCAGGACAGTGTGGAGAAGTGACGGGCTGTTTGGGCCAGAGAGTCATGTACCCAAGGTAACCTCACATCCTGACTCCACACCCCACTGATCTCTAGAGGTGCTGATGAGCCAAGGGCAAGAGAAGAGAACACGGTAATAGTAGTGCTATCAGTGCTATGAAGAACAGCGGGTTTGCAGATTGCATATTGCTTCTAGTACATTTCACTAATCGTTTTTTGTTTTGTTTTAGCAGAAACTACACTTTCTAATTTGAGGTTTTCGAATTAAAGGTAATTTGATTTCACTCAACTAGCATAAGGGTCGTAAATTTATCCATCTCATATACGTGTCTGATATAATCATCTTGGTTTACTCTGTGTTCCTATGAGATAAGATAATGTTTTTTTTAAATTATGCACATTTTCTCTAAGTACTGTCTAGACCTCCAGAGGTCTCTCTCAGTTGCCGCCGGCTTGGTTAAAAACCCCCAACCCTCAGGGACAGTGGGATATAGAGAGCTCCACAGGCTGAGGTAACTACCTTGCTGCATGAGAGCCCCAACTCCAAACCAGAAACTATTGAGCAGTGTAAAATTGTTTTCCACTACATCCGAGTCTGGGTTGCATGGATGCGGGTTGTACCACTCATAAGGGCTAAACCTATAAAGGAAGAGCAGAAAGACAGACACGTCAGCACAAAGTACAGAACAGTGTTTCCCCTTGGTGCAGATTAAATGGCTGATAAAACATACATTTTAAAACTTTATGTGCAGGAACAAAGAGAATGTAAATGAGCAGCAAGCCTGTTTTTGTGGCCGCCGGGATCAGAGCTTCTGCAGAGACGAAAGCAAATCATTCAGGCTTTCGCTGAGATCAACTTATTGGCATATTCAAATGCCATCAGTTTATTGTAAGGACAGATCAATAGACTGGAATAACGCTGTCACTGGTGATAATGTCTCAGTGCGTGGAGATCTTTGGGGCTCATTTCGATTCACTTACTCAAGAGCCTTTAAGTGTTTCCCTCCAGCAGCTGCATCCACACTGCGGATACCAAATCCTCCTCACACCCCGACGTGGGAATCCTTTTTTCTTCTGGCTTTTCCTTTTTTCTCCCTTCATCTCCTTTCCTCATCCTGTGCCGTTCCCCTCCAAACAACCCGCACCTCATTTCCCTATCATTGCCTTGCTTCCCCTACGAACCTCCCCCTTTTTACTCTCATCTCCCCTCTGGCTGCCTAGGAGGGATTGTCGGTGTCTTGAGGTCATCCGTGGACATTTCTCATTTATTATCTTAAGCAAAAGTGGCATGGCATTAGCACAAGGTGACTGGGTTAGTGTTGAGCATCAGGAGCTGATTGAGTTTGTGCTGAAGTGGTTGGTGGAGGAACATTGCTTATGCAGAGTTGAGGGGCCCCATCAGGTGAGACTGCTGAGGTGCTTTTCCCTGACATACTACACACTAATAAGCCTGTGCGCTGAGTCTTGAGGGTTTAGACTGCATAGAAATGTGACGCTGTTTGTCAGTTGTTGCGGTTAGAGATGCACAGGAACACGAACACACACAAACATACATGTCTGGATGGCTACGTATAGCTATTTATATATAAAGCTGTGCGACTACTGGAGAAATATATACTGTATGTCACTTTATCTCCCTTTGTTGATGCAGCAGCCTAATTAATGGTCTCATTTCACAAGCCTTCGTAAGCGCGTGTAACATTTTTGTCATATTGCTCTTTCTTTTACAGCTATTTTCTATGCTGTTCCCTTGAGTATTATCTGCGTGGACATGGCTGTGATGACACACTATAATTCTTCTTGTCAATGCCATCAGGATGCTTGATTTACTGGAATGTCAATGAGCTCTGTCTCCTTGGAACCACTGGCAACAGAAAACTGCACAATGGCCTTGCGGAGCTGTGAGGAAATCAGTGTGTGTGTGTGTGTGTGTGTGTGTGTGTGTATTTATGCCTTTGTGTATCAAGCCTCTGGCGAATGAATGTTTCTGCATATGCCTTTATAGCTGTGTGGGTGGGTATTTTTACGTGTTCGTAACTGTGTATTTGCACTGGCTCAGTCAAATGCATCTCAAAGTCAAACATTTTCTGTGATGATTTATTTATGTTGTTGTTCACAGACATTACATATAATGTGCAGCTGCACCTCAGGGCTGATTGCGAGTGACATTGGATGTATGCACTAGGTAAGGAGGTGGGTGTGAATCTAGACAATGCGCATTTGATTGGATTGTGCTCATTCCTCGCCGTGTCGACATGTGTTCTGTATGCACCAGGCCCAGTGGCTCCTCTGTATGACCTTTGCCTGCAGCTGGCCTGTATTCCTGCCGGCCGTGTTTTGCACACCGATCACCATGAAGAAGGGGATGTGGAACATGCAGACGTAAGGTCACCTCCTCACACCGAGCACAAGGGACATGTTGAACTGCTTGCAGAATTCTAAAATGACTCCCCCCTCCTTCTCATGTCCCTCTTCCCCTTCGCCTGTCCCCGAACACAATAACACAAAACACGCTCCCCGCCTTTAACTGTCTGTTGGATTCAATTACTCTGCCTGGTTTTATAGATCTGTTGCCTTTCTTCTCTCAGGCCAAGTGAAGAGGCTGCGTCGGGAGTCTTAAAATCACCATCGTTTGGAACTTGGACTACAAGACTGCAACAGCCTGTAATTCATGTAAACACGCTATAATGCAATTTAATCATCCATTCTTCCTGGCAGGTGGACATTTTCTACGCTAGAAAATGTTTTTTGATCTGAGAGAATACCATTTGTTTGGCTTAATAAGGAGAGAGAACAATTCAGCCGCAGACCGAGCTGGAAGGAAGCACTGAGTGAAACGTATTTCTCTCGAGTTTGAAATGAGATCGCTTATTTAGTCAGGGGAAAAAAAAGCTTGTATGTGCGTGGGAAGCGGCTCAAAGACGTGAATCCCTGGTGAGATTGAGGTGTTTAGTGTTTTATTGTGCAAAACTGGGACTTCATAAGCTCACTCCACTCGCTCTATTTGCAAGGGATTAAAGAAAATAATATACTCTGCATTTGGGGGATTGACCAATCAATTGCCGCCCGTGCAATCAATACAACAATTATGAGCGAACCAGCTCAGCGAACTGTGGAGAACACTGTACTTCAAATCTAAACTTTGCTGAATATTTTTGATCACATAGTGTGACGACAAGCACCGTTTATTGCCTCGGTGTGCAAAAGGAAGGCACAATGCATGCACGCAGACATTATGATTTAATCAAAGTACCGCGTTTTTGTTTGTTTTTTGTCTTAAATTAAGACCAGAAGCATATCAGTATAATTGCATGCTAATCACTTACCCTGACCGCCTGTGGAAACAAAGGGCTTTTGGGTATAATTTGCATATTCTGAACTAACTTAGGTGACAGTTGCTGCTTTCCTTCTCAAGTGATCATCTTGCCGGTAACATCTGCTGGGATGTGCATTAAACCCAAACCTCTCGGGATCAAAAGGAGAAGAGGAGCCCTGGGGGTTTAACACACATCACACTACACTGGTCATGCATTGGGGGGTTTTAGGGGGGAAAGGTTCATCAAGATAGTGTAAGAACCGTACAAGCACATTGTCAGCAATGTGCCTGAACATCTCTTGAGAGATACAACTGGCAGCTGGTTTTACAGTTGCTGATGCCTTTGCAAACACGCCTGAAGTATTGCCAGCTAATATTAAAGACCATACTAGTGCTTTTGCATGTTTTCAGTCCATCATTGTAATGAAATCACAGTTTACTGTCATTTACCATTTTCTCCAAAGGTACTTATTCTTGATCATGAAGCCAAAATCCTAGGCTGACACATGTAAAAACACTGGGACGGTCCTTTACACTGCAGATTTGATGCTCTTTTGTTGGAGACCACATCTTCAAGTGTAGAAGAGTAGAAATCATGCACTGCCTATCGTAGGTGAGGACGAAGCTGTTTGTTAGTGAAAGCAGGCAAGCAGGTAGGGAAAGACGGACAAAGGGGGAGGGGTTGACATGTTACCTGGCTATGACAAACAGCACACAACTGACACCCAAGCAAGCCAGCAGAATATACATCCAGATATCGGGCGAGAGGGGGTTCAGGAAGGAGAAGACCCCGGGGTTGGTGCCGTTGGGCTTGCGGTACAGGATACTTATCCCCAGCGTCATGAAGGGCTTGGAGAAGTCGATGACCTTTTCTCTGACGTAGGTGATGGCCAGAGGGGCGACTGCGAGGTCGGCTTTCTGCAACGAGATAAGAGACGAGGCATCAAGTGAGGGCTGATGAGTGTTTGAGTCCACCGATAAAGGGGGAAAAACAGAACCAAAAAAACAGCAGCAATTCAATTAACATCTGATTTCTGTCAACTGCTGTTCTGGTCAATATGTACAGGAGGAAGAGACCTGACAGGAGGGAGAAAATCGCTGTGGTCATTACTTCAGCTTGATTATCAGGTGGGAGGCTGAGTTTCTCCGGAAAATTGCAGGTTACATGTCTGATCCCGCTTATGTGGAGTCAAAGGTGAGTCACTGAGGCAACAATTTCAGGATTAAATTAATCTGGGACAAATTAACCTCATGTCCCCTCTGAACATAACATTAGCCTTCTGTACAGCTGAGCACTAGCTCTCAAGTATTTTGCATAATCCTTGGAAGAAATAACCTCATGTAGCAGTGCCAACGTCTTTCTTTCCTTATAGCTTCGGCTCAGGATTTCTGAAATTCTATAGGCGGTGCCTCTGTCTTTGTCGAGTGGATTTTGTTGCTAATGCTAATTAACAAGCTATCATCCATAGTGGGGAAATGTAAAATACATTATTCTCTATGTGCTGAAGGCTTTTTATGGCAAAAGTTTCCATCTTATAAAGGCATTTCTATGCTTGAGTCCTGAAAACCCACACGCTAAGCAGCATCCAATTATGGAATAATATACATCGATCAGCCAGAAAATTATAACCAATGACATCTTAAGTGATTTTCTCACTACAAAAGCACCTGTCAAGGACATATTAAGCAGCAAGTGAACAGTTAGTTCTTGGATATGTTGGAGAACTTTGACAAGAATTAGACTGTGATGGCTAGACTGCAGGGTCAGAGCAACTCCACAACAGCAGGTTGTCGTGTGTTCCCAGTTAGCGGTGGTTAGTACCTACCAAAAAGTGGCCCATGATACAGATGTAGAGAGAGACAGCTGGCAAGGGTGTTTTGCTTTGATGCACTAGAAGAGCTACTGTAGCAGAAATGCTATAAACCTTAGTGCTAGCTCTGATGGAACGGTGTTGGAACACACACAGCATTGCAACTTGCTGAATGTGAGGTGTAGCAACCCACTGGTGAAAATGATGACCTTTATCCACCACTGAAAGCGAAAAAAAATGCTCAGTGGTTTGAAGAACATGACAAAGAGTTCAAGGTGTTGGCTTGGCCTCTAAATCCCCAGATCTTAATCCAATTGCACATCTGTGCTGGGAAAACAAGCTGGACTTAAAGCGTCTACTACTAATGTCTTTGTGCCTGATACCACACAACTCCTTTCAGAGTTTTTGTGGAGTGAAGGTCTCAGCGCGTCAGATGGCTGCTTTAGTGGCACGAAGCGAATCATCACAATGTTAGGCAGTTAATTAATTTGATTTTATGGTTGGTCAATGTATACTAAAGCATAGTGTAGCAGTACAAGCAGAGAACAGTGATAGAGTCAGCAATATCCATGTAAAACTTTGTTATCTCAACTATTATTAGTCACCATAAGCCACTGTTCAAACCAGGTTTAACCTTTTAATTCATATGAGCAGGAGTGTCATTTTCTCTTCTGAATGTTCCACAGACTCTCTTTAAATCATTACAATCTTTTTTAAAAGGCATGCGAGTGCAGTTAGAATATTTCAGCCTGTTTCCAATTGGAATCGGTTTGAAAGAATTTTACAGATGAGCTCTGCCTTCAAACGTGAAGGAATAGGGCAGAGGCAGAGAAACGAGGTAAAATAGTCCCACTGTACAGTCGGATTTTACACTACTTTAAACTCAAATGACTCAAGAATAAAAATTTTAAAATGTCCCACTTGAGTGTTCAGAGATCTACTGTCTTCAAACAACTGGCAGTGAGAAGCAGCTAAATGGAAAAAAAAAAATCGACTTGGACTATTATATTATACAGAACGTGTTTGTATTGTTAAAAAAAAAATGACATCGTGATTGTTGCATATTTCTCTGCCCTGGTGATTGTTGACTCACATGGTCCATGAGCTCCCGCACCATGCCGTTCCACTGGCCTGTGCTGTCATCTAGTGCTCCGTACCTCCCATCTTCCACTAATCGCACCTCATAGCGGAAACCCAGGATGCCGGAAAGCTCTCTCAGCAGGTCGATACAGTAGCCCTCAAAGCGGTCATTCCCATACAGAGGCTTGTCCGACTTCTTAAACATCACATACGGCTCCTCCTGCACAGGGAAAACAAGGTTGGTGTAGAGGTGCAGCTCTGTGTCTTAGATATTTTTCACGTGTATTTGTAGACTTGTGGGTGCTTGTGTTTCCATTTGGCTGTGTCTACCAGAATGGTGGATACACGCAGGGATTTGTTAGCCAGAGAGTCAGTGATGTTGGATGTCTTGCTTTTGTGAGTCTCTGTCATATTCAGACCACTGGGAGGATCCCATGTTCCAATCTGTTGAAACAATTCAGTGTTGAGTTTATAGTGCCTTGTCTTGTCTACAGATGGGAAATAAAATGCTTCACAGCATCCAAACACTTTGCTTTTTAACTCAGGACTCAGAATCCACACAGTTTCAGCAGCACCAGTGAGTGACACACCTTTTCCAGTCCCTCCTCCTTCAGACTGATGACATCTAGGTCAAAATCTGTCCTCAGTCCATTGGTCTTGTTAAAGAGAACACGTCCTGTCAAACCATCCCAGTGAGCCTAGAGGCAGAAATAACACAGAGAATAATAAACTGAAGTCCTCAACTCTCAGCACAGTCGTTCCATTAACCTTAAGACAACGTCTATCTTGACAATATCAATCCAACCTCTAACCATAAAACTTGTTTTCTCCCCCAATTATGAATTCCGCCTGGCTCTCCCTTGCCTGTCTACCTCAACAACATAACAAGAAACAATAAAGCAGTGAGGGTAGAAGCAGGTTTGACAGGTAAGAGTTCATTATGCATGTGGTTCATTGTGCTTGAAGTTTCACTTCAAAGCCATTGGAGGAACAGACGGGCATGGAGAGCGATAGCAGACACAGGAGGGGGAGGAAGCAGCAGCTACTACAATGGCTCATTCTGAAAATTACCTGCAATGATACCATCCACAGAATGAAAGAGCTTTGTAGAACAAAGCAAATGGCTGACCCTGACTAGAGAGTTAAGGAGACACACTGAGGCTTTGATATAAACACGGGTGGAGATATGCACGGAGAAAGTGTGGGGAAAAAAAGAATGAAACATCACAAAAAACATGTAGTTACTGTGGGTAATTTTGTGGTTATTCTGTTTCCATTATTGGGAATACTAAGATATATGGGTTTAATCAGGGTGATTACAGTTTTCTGCACGAGACAATGATGCAGAAATGTTTGCTGCGAGAACCACACTCAAATTATGTTGCGCAGTGAGATGCCTGCAAACCGACACTTGCACTGATCAATGCAACACAATAACAAACTGACAGCAGATTCAAGAGGTCAGAGGTCAAGACAGGGTGTGCATCGGGAGCAGTGATAGCCTTGTACCTCTTTGATGAGGTTGATGAAACGTCCTCCAAAGCGCCACGGCTTGTGGCGGTTGCACTGCAGAGAGCTGACGGTGATCTGCTGCGACTGCTGCACTGCCACCGCCACCACATGCACGGCGTCATACATCAGCGCCGCATCCGTCTGCAAATAGGAAGGTAATGTTATTAGGCACCGCAATGAGAATCGTTGATATGTCTGTAACCTTTCATCCCTCTATTTGTTCACCTGCGGTGGAACAGACGAAACAGAGTGAATTTTTAGGCGACTTGCTTCGCCCTTTAGTCAGGATAAGAGAGCATGCATTAGGAGTATTGCCAGCAGAAAATGCCCCGCACAAATGGCACAGTGTCTCAGCCTGTTAGTAAAAATACCCGACCACTGTCTGAGGCAATCAGAAAGCTCTGCTAGAGAGAGTATCTCAGTGGAAGGCTGGCCTGTCAGGGTGAAGACTAATGGTTCCTGATGGGTGTGCCCGTTCCCCAGAGAGAAGCAACGCAAAACAGGCACCAGTGCAGACAGGACGGCTCTGACTGGCACACTCAGTGTTACATGCTAAACACAAAGAGCAGCTGGGATACACGGTGAATTGCCGTGGAAAAGCACCTATGATAGCCACCCATACAACCCCAGTAACAAGTCATCAAAGGGACACTCAAGCTGAAATTTCTCACTCTGGCATGCTGAGATTTATCTTTACTGCTCCAGTTGGCACACATGAATTCCTTTCATGCCGTCTGTCCACACAGTTAGAGACACTCCACATTTACCCAGGTCAACATATTACAGCTCAGCTCAGATCCTCTTTTCATGGTCCCACATAGGCTGAAACACACTGCCGTGATCGTATTTGACAAGTCCTGGATGACCAACCTGCGAGGGAGTATGAAAAATGACTTTGAGACCACAAAGTATCTGCCGCTATAGGATCTCTGCGGACGCTTTGGCTGCCAGGGAGAATGAGTCGGAGCTTCGGTACAGCTAGGGACACAGCAGGAGACTGCCGAGCTGCTGCTCAGCTCCTATCAGTTCCTTATGTTCTCTCTATAGGTGCAGTGAAGCATCAATTTTCTCCATGTGGGAAAAGAGAAATGTATAAAGGGTCTGGGAGGGGCAGAAGCATGCTCAATGTACAGTTTATTCAAGCCTTATTAATGGTGACAGGCCAATTAAAGAAATAACAGTGAGGAAAGGGGAAATTAAAGAAAGAAAAGGAGGGGGATTGAGTTTATGCGCGGCTGCTGGGGTGGGCAGGCTGTCAGGTTTTTTTTTTTCTTTTTTTTCTGCTTGTCCCCCAGTTCTCCTGTGCTTTAGGTTTTGGTGACTGCTGATGTCAAAGGCAGAAGCAGATCAGAGAATGAGAGACCCATCACTGCACTCTTTCATCCCCTCTGCTTCCCTGGGAAAGGGAACAGCCGGGGCCATATCAGCTCTCCCAGAGCCAGCAGTGAATGTGCAAATGTGTGTGTGTGTGTGTGTGTGTGTGTGTGTGTGTGTGTGTGCGTGCGTGCGTGCGTGCGTGCGTGTGGTTCGGAAAAATACTGATTAGGAAAAGAGTCCGTCATTCTGCTAATCTATTTGTTGAAAAGAGCGGATGAGCTTATAGAGCTTACGCTATTTGCTCCACTGAAGGGAAAGTTTATCAAGTCCGATCATTCAATTAAAGTGTTACCAACTACATTAAAAGATAGGCTGTTGGAATATATTGCTTTCACAATGTATTTTAAAATAATAGCTCAATCTAAATTAAGTTATGGACGCAATATTCACATTCAGTCAAAGTCCATTGTATTCCATTTCAATAGTACATGATGCATTTTGAATTCCTTTATACAAAAAACACAAATAATTATTTGATTCATTTTATTTTCACTATGACACTGTAGGATTCATGCAATTCAAATATACTCACAGCCTCAACCCCTTCTTTTCCATGATTCTCATAACTATGTCTTTATTTCAGTTCTCGTGACCTTTTAGCTTTTCTCCAGCAAAATTTACTTTTTTTTTCTTTCAAAATAAATCAATATCACATTGTGATTCTTCCATCTGCAAACTCTTTTATTCATCTGGGTCAAACTACAGGATGTACTGCATTTTTCAGTAAATCATTATGGCCATAAATATATTCTGTGAAAAACTTGTGGGAATAACAACTTGACAACTTGCTTGCTGGAATCAGATAGAGGCTGAAAGTTCTGCCGAGAAGTTTGTTTTCACTTTACTTTTCACAGTGAATAATGCCTGAGTACAAAATACAACTGGATTGTTGCAGCAAAAACCTGAATGTGTGGCAGTAAGCTTAGAATTCATTTTTAAAAAAAAGCTTAACAGATGAACTTGTACCTTGAACTTCAAGAAATAAAAGATGCTGTACTGTTTAGCTTTTTCCTAAACATTGCAACACAAAGAATATTTTGTTTTTTTTGCAACAAAATGCTGCAATGTCAGACAGAGGTGAAACTATGTTCTATTATGTCTGAAAATATTGATAGTTTATAGAAAATTTCAGCACTGAAACAAATGTAAATATCTCTTCCCGGTGTAGATATTTAATATGCTTTGAAATAAGAAAGGCTTTCTACCTACAAATTGCTTTTTTGTGATGTGAGTATTTAAGTCAACATACTTTTTAGCAAAAAGCTGCATTTTACAAACTCAGTATTAGAAGCAACACTGTGAATAGTTTTTAGTTTGACATCTGTGACCTTTTGTGCTGAAAACAGCTGCCCGCGGTAGTGAAAAATTACACCAACAGAGCAATGAGACTGAACTAAACAGTGCATCTGGAAATTCACTGGGAAAAGAGAATTGTTGGACCAACCTCAATAAATTGATTCAACTAGTGACATGCAATTGAATTAAGTTTATTTAAATTAAGTTATGAAGTTATAATAAATTCACTGATTTAGATTAGATCTACTTAAATTATTTGATTCTTCTCAAATGAGCAATTTTTGCTTGTCGCAACTTAATTTTGTAGGAAGGTCAACTTGCAGTTTTCACGTTTTCCAATTTATTTGCTTTTTCCAAATGTAAAAAAAAAAATTCTGTCATAGATGTATCATTCTTTACTTTTTCTTTACTCTGTAATATTAAAACAGCATTTGAGTCACAGCAGAAAAATTTCAAGAAACATCAGAATCACACTGAAGGAGCAGTAAACCTTATGTTTTTGCTGTTTTGCCACAATTGGAACTCCAGTTAACTTCAGGGATGACATGAAATTTCAAGATGATAGAACCCACAAAGAAAACTGTCATCACTAAAGGAGAAATTAAAATGAGATTTATTTGAAATCTGAAATAGTACTTCAACTACAGCACAAAATGTTTTTCCAATGCTAAACAGCTAAATACTGAATTCAAACTAAAGCTCTCTGCAGCCGAGTAAAGCAGCAGATTCAGGTGATAATTCTCTAAAAGTCCATTAACACTTTCACACTGTCATTTGACATGTCAATTATTATAATTATGCTTTGCCATTAAATGTCACATTTTATTAACTGCTAAATTGGACATTTCCGTGTTGAATTTCTGGCAGACTAAACTCACAGCAGCAAAAAGGGAAAAAAAGAAAGAAAAAGACTGAGTAGCTCTGGGTAGTGATGGGAGTGACAGGGACTACATCAAGATGAGTCATGTTTATGCAGCATCCTGTTTCAGAATGAAGACTTTAAAAAGCCCTTTACAATCAATCTGAGTAACATGCTTCATCAGCAGCAGTCTAAAGGCTTTCTTTTTCTTTTGTTTTTCCAATCTGGGCGATACTAGTGCCAGGAGTTTGTTTATGTTCACATAAAGATTGATTTGGCTACAAGACGCCATTATTTTATTTGAGAACAGGATATTGGACGTTTTACAGTACAAACATGGTTCGACATGCTGCTGTGTTTGCAGCCCCGAAGCCAAAATAATCCACCGATTCCTTCATCAGCCTCTTTGTTTGAATGATTTATGTCATTCTATTAGCTTCTCTTCTGACTTAACAACCATTCCTAGAAATATTTCCCCCATCCTTTCACTTTTGATAGCTGTGATACATCAAATATTGTCTGGCCCAAATGATTTATAAGGCAAAGATCCTTTTCCGACTTTGGAGCAGCACAATTCCTGAAAATCCCTTTATGATGGAAACAAAAAGAGGCTGGCATCAAGCAGAAGGAGAGATCAAGGGGGGAAAAATATGAAATGATGGCTCACAGCTCTGGCAGATTGCATTCAATTTAAAAACAATCCAAGAGCGATCTTGATATTTATTACGGAGCCAAGCACGGGTCCAGTGGGGTGTTTTAAGTGCTTTAAGTGGAACCCATCTTGAACTCTTGGGACGTTCACACAAGAAGGGAAAGGGTTTCAAACACGACGCCCACAACCTTTGTTTCCTTGTCCGTCTCACTTGCTTCCCTCTTACTCAGACACCCATACAAGCATTTGAAATCACACGGCCCTCTATTTTTTTTTTTGCCAACAGATGCATCATTTCAGAGACCATTTTCTCTCATTTATCGACTTGCATTTTCCCCCACACCTTACAGCTTGCTTTCCAACCCTTGATGTCTTAGATCATCCTTGCATGTCCCTCTCTCGTATACACAACACGTGAGGACCATACAAATATGAGCACACTTGCGGGAACCAATTACCAAGACGCATGCACACACACCATACACACACACACCATACACACACACACACACACACACACACCATACACACACACACACACACACACACACACACACACACACACACACACACACACACACACACACACACACACACACACACACACACACACACAAAACTCACACTCAGACACACACACACACACACAAAACTCACACTCAGACACAGTGACAAACCTCAACTCTCTAGCTTCCCAGAGGCATGCCTCATTTGTCGAAGTTGCATGCAGTTTCCTCATTTAGAACAGGTGAACTGTACTCTGCAGAGCTGGCAATGTGTATATGTGTGTGTGTTTATACAAATATATTCATTTTTTCCCTGCATCAGTATTCACAGCGGCTCTCCACCTGTGCATAATTCCATAATTCCTCTGATAATGTAGCACCCATGAAAACGACATCTCTCTTTCTCCTCTCGCCTCTCCCCAATCAGCTGTCCTCTCCCCAGCATCCCTCTTAACACACACAAAACACGCCCACCCGCTCAGCTGGTGATGGACATGTACTGTGGCTGCTTGTGTACAGTGGAACTCCACTGTTTATACATATCATATACATCTGATTAGCCCTAATGAGATTAGCACTGACCTGTTATTCACCATGCATCACTGGTTTGCAGCTGCCAGGCACTGAGCAACAACACACACACATACACACACACTAAGACGTAAAGATATGCACTCCGACAAACACACGTCCCGGCAGCATTGCCATCAGCGTCGGAGTCACAATGTCAGTGGGAGAGAGGGAAGTTCTTTGTTTTCTTGGAGCTGCAGTCACTCTGCCCTCAGATCACAGACAGACCCATGGGGTTTGATGATTTGATAGAAGAAGGAGGTAATTATTCATCTCATTCCATAGTTTATATGTATTTGTGCTGCTTCACTGCACAGTCAGTGCAAGTATTAGTCACAAATTCTGCTGTCAGATAAATGATTGCGTCTCTAAAAGTTTATAACAATTAAAACTTCACTAGTCAAGAAGAGATTTCTTTTCTTTTCTTTGCTGCAAAAATTCCACCATGACTTATAATATCTGCTTTAATCAAGATAGCCACTCTCACTCTCCTCCCCAGCCGAGCGAGATACTGCATTTGTTTTATCTGCCAAGATGAAATTCTCAGGCAGAGTACAGACACTGGCGGGAAAAACCGTCTGTACATAATTAGTGCTGAGTTGCAACCAGTGTGGAAAATGAAAGTGTAATGAAAGTGCATAGACAAAAGTGGACTCACTGACAACGGATGATGGGCTGTAACACTTCCAATCATATTACTTACAGCAACAATTTTGAAAAATGTATTTATTTGTTCGATGCCTATTTGCTTGATGAGAGCTAGAAGATCGATACCAGCCTAGTGCCTGTCTGTTCAATAGAAAAATGGAGCCAGCTGGTAAGATCGCATCTTCAATAACGAGGCAGAGAGGGGGTTTGCTTTCAACATGTTTACTCAAAACTACACACAGTTCAATGTCACACCTGCATTCTTGCAACATGTACGCTCATTAGCTTAGCTTAGCTTTGCATAACATCTGGAATCAAAGGCATAACAGCTAGCAGGGCTACATCCAGAGGTAACAAAATACATTATATTTCTACACAAACATAAACAAGACTCCATGCATTGTTTAGTAAATTCTAGAGGTGCTGGTGGGTGGATTTTGCTAGCTTTGGACAGAGACTAATTGTTTACCCTTGTTTGGATGAAGCTATTCAGTGAACATGCCCAAAATCAGAGCCAGTCGTAAGTGAGAGCAACGTAAGTGCTCAGCGCAGCTTATTGGCTGCTTTCCAGCTTGCAATGCACTCAACTCCAATGTCTTTCCCTGTAAATGATGGGCCCACTGTGTAGCTTTATCAGATTGTACTCAACTGAGCCTCGTGGGTGAAGCTTTGGCCACCCAGACCTGTCTACAGAAGGGTGCTCTGGTTTTCCTATTCTAGATAAGGTTGTGTTACTCCTTGATTGGTGATTCATTGCGGTATTTGTATCGCTCTCAGTCTAGTGCCTTCTCTACCGCTGATTTGCCTTGTGAGACCCTATCATCGCCCCCAACAACATAGTTCATGCTTCTACAGGGACAGACCCTTTGGTGTCAATTCTTTGGAGATTGCCTCACTTTGGATGTCCAACTGCGAGGAGACCCCAGGTAGACCCAGATCACCTTGCAGAGATTACATATCTCATCTGGCCTGGGAACACTTTGGTATCCTCTAGGCTGGAAAACACTGCTAGGGCAAGTGACATCTGGAATGCCCTGTTCAGTCAGCACAACCTCGCCTCGGAAAATTAGAAGAAAATGGAGGGCTAGATAGATATTGAGCTAACATCTCCTGGTTGCAGCTTCATATTGAACAGTCAGAAGTAAGAGTGTGAAAATGCTCTCATTTAGTGCTTCAGAAGGCAGATACACACCCCAAAATGTCAGAGTGGTCTGACATTTCCAAGGAGAATACTGCTTACGGATGTCTCGAAGGCCTAAATTTCCTTCCATGTTGTTGTGTTTTGCAACTGTCAATACCTCTGTGCTAAATAGATTTCAATTTAACATTTATTTAACCATGCAGACTACTGTGATTTGGCATTTTAGGTGCTTAGATTCTTATCTATCATGCAGTTTCATCAGGGAGGTGTTTGATTGGGTCCAAATTAATTCAGCATAACAACACCAAACAGACAGCTGGAGTCCTAAAGATCTATAACAAATACCAAGATATCCTGCAACATGATGATAATGGCTGTAGGGATCCCAGCTATCAAAGACCTCTGTGATTTCATAGGTCAGGTCTGTTAATGATTGGTTACATATAACTTCAGTCATTTGCAGAGGAATTAAATTCTCACGTGTTCAGAGTTACAACTTGACTGCTGCTTGTAGTGATGAGAAACATGTCTGTGGTACAAGAAGAAGAAAAAATAGAGATCTCAGGTCTTGTAAGGTTTGGAGTTTTGTTCTGAAGAGAATCATCGATCAACTTATGAAATGTAACCGCGACCACAAGCCCTTCTTAGTCTCATCTTTAGGAAACTGTTCCAACTAAGGAATGTAGGACTTAGGGTTTTACATGGTATCAAAAATCAATGAAATGATTGAAAATGAAGAAGCCATTCGAGTTTTGAGTCTTTGTTACCTGTGTGATCAATGTATGTTGTGATCTGTGTCGTCAAATATGTGAATGTGAGGCACCAGTTTTGTTTAGTTTGTTTTTGCACTTTTGAATTAATTTTTGTTACTGGCGGTGGGTGTTGCTGATGTAGTTATGTTTGGCTAGGGAGTTCGATTGCTTTGTTGTGGGTTTAGACTCTGTTAGCCTATGTTTTGTTATATTCTGTTCTTTGATTTAGCAACACTCACCAGTCTTGTGTTCATTGTTATCACTTTTATATTCCTTTGCCACTAAGCAATAAATCCCTTCACCTAAACCAACAACATCGTGCTTAATTTTGTTACATCCAGCCACCCCCGAGAGGTTGGATTGTAACAGGTATCAAAAGGATCCCGTTAATTTTCTGACTGTAGCTTTCCCTATCATCATTCATGATGTAGGTTACAGTGGTTTTACACTGTTTGAGCAGAGGCATAGGTGTGCTGTAGCAAATTGTGGAAAAGTGGGTGGAAATAGAAGTGAAAACTTCATAGATCTGCACATTCCAGAGGAAGCAGCAGTGTAGCATTACATCTAAGCCATTTTAAGGAAGAAACTAAACATTTTCATGGACGAAAACCTCTAAAAATGCGTGTTTGATACAGAGAGATGATTGCTGGGGAGTTTAATATATTTGAGTCAGTCTGGGATTACGCGAAAAGACACTGAATCACCCTAAATCCATAGAAGAAATGTGCCCAGTTCTCGGAGACGCTTCGAACAAACTACCTGCCAAATAACTTGAAAAACTGTGGCCAAGTGTACTGAGGAGAACTGGTGCTGTTTCAAAAGCAAATGGTGCTCGTAAAAAAATATCGCCTTGATTTAGGTTTTCTTCTGTTTCCTGCACTTTATTCGAAGGTACGTGATAAATAAAAACTATTCATGGCATTACTTCTGAAAGCATCTTCACTGCAGTTCTGGTGCCCTAAACATTTTGCACAGCCCTGCGTTTCTGGTGTTGGTGTGTTACATGAGGCCCTGGGTGATGAAACTGAGACGCTGCATTGAGAATTGCACAAATGTTCAGTTCTAGCCAGAAAATGAAAAGACGCGAGTTGAAAAACACTGAAATGTGACATATGTGATTTATGGGGCATATTATGGCTGTTTCAGGTTTCTTAGCAGAGAGGGGAGAGCAGGCAGTGTCGGATCATTTTGGTGAGAAAAAAAAGCCCTTGGGTGACTACGGCTCAGTGTACTGCCATCTCTTTCTCTGTCCGTAACTTTTCTAGTCTGTCTCTCTTCGTCTTTTTCTTTCTGACTGCCTATGTTTTGCCCCAGTCCCTTCTCCCTTCACCCCTGTCTCTTCTTCCTTTTCATCCCCTTTGTCATCCCTCTGCCTTCCCCAGTTGCTCTCTACAGCATTTCACTGAGCTGTATGTGAGTATTGCTCAGAGTGTGGATTTGCCAGTGCCGTCGCTGTTATTTTTCCTCTTTTTCTTTTGTGCATTAGAGGTTTAATCCCTTTCTCACATTGCATTTTCCAAATGCTGAGGCAACAGAGCAGGCTTGCTGAATTTTTTTTTTAAATGAGGTTTTTGTCACAGGAAAGTAAGACTGGCTTCTTCCAACAGGGACTCCTGGGTAACAGATTCATTGATGGCAGCTGGATTTATGTGAAAGCACATTCATGGTTTTATTGTAGATTTAAGCACACTTTAAAGGGGAATAAAGGACTACACTGCAGAGTTTTTTTGCTTTAAAAGACAGGGTCCTGTCGGAATGGTGGAGAGTGTGAGCAGAAAATATGTCTATATATATTGATTCAGTACTGATGCAGTGTTATTAAAGTGCTCTTATCAAACCCGGACAGATGCTTTCATGTTGACAAAACCACCATTCTGACCTTACATTGTACTTCTACCAAAGTCTGAGTGATCTTTTTGCTTCAAGAATTATTCTTTCATCGGTGTAACCTCACAGGTTTTTTATCTCACTGTGCCGGTAAATTGTATATTTGAACTTTAGAATAAAGGCAGACAGGGAGGAAGAGAGTTAATACCCTTTTCAAACTTTGAAAACAATGGGTTTACATAGCTAAATGGGTGAAGCAGTTCAAATATGCACAGCCTGCTCAGGCTAACTACCTAGTCCCTCTTCTGTTTGTTCCAAACAAACTACTGGTGCCACTGCCAGACACACTGTCTTGCATACTAGATTTTCCCTGCAAAGATGGTCTGATGTAGGGTTTTCAGAACATATTAATTCAGCTCATAACCAGAGCAAGAGGCTACAGTCACTTCAGGCTTGGACCAGCAGTGCTGTGAGCTCCATTCTAATATTATTACCATGATAACAATGATCACGTGATGACTGGAATGTTTGCCTTGCTCACCCACTTTATTTTTAAATCTACTTTAGATTCCATTTAGATTAGCAGTATTGAGCAAATTCAAATTTTGGACCTCCTGCTAGATAGAAAGTCAGAGGATCAGCAACGTTAATGCAATTCATTCTGTGATCAACACAGTGTCTGTATGGAAATTTCAAAGCAATCCATCCCGAAGTTGTTGATACACTTAGCTGCAACCGCTGACAGTCTGCCATCTCTCGAGCTAAGCCACGAGCGTGGTTAAAAATATCCCAGATTATGACAGCACACAAAAAAACATCAAATATGATGCCGTGCCCAACTATTTTATTAAGTCTGACAAAAGAGGCTGCAAATGTTCAGAGCCATCGTGTCCCACCAGATCCTTCAGGCAACAGCATGCTGCTGGCAGCACAGTCCAGTTCAGAGTCCACCCTAATTAACACCATGCTGCCTAACCTACATCTGATTAAGTGGCTGTTTAACATGATGGCCTTTCCTCATATTTCATCAACCCCCAGTCAGGTTTTGCTAAAGAGGCTGGGTGCCCACACCGCAGGTTTAATCTTCCCCCCAGTTCATCAGCGACACTCTCCAAAAAATTTCCAGAATAACAAACTATTCGAAGCCATTGAAAAGAAGCCAAGACCTGGGTTGTGATTAAATTGTGACTCACTAAAGAACTCGACTTCATATGTGACAAAGACACGTTTGGGTTGGAGTCTGCAGAGCGGTGAAGAAAGAGGAGAGGGTTGTTAAAGGCTAGAACTACTTTGTATTTCGCTACCATCTGGTGGGCTCCAGTGGCCACAGAGCCGGAGAGAGAAAAAAAGGAAGAGAGAGGGAGGATGCAGGCAGTATGGAGGCAGTCCGCACTTGATTCATAGTGTAAACAACACAGCCAGTGTTAATTACATCTGGGTTACTGCTAAACAGTGGCCATTTTGCAGGGGTCTCTTCAGAATACTGCAGGATGCTATCAATTAAAAAAAACAAACAAACAAAAAAACATGTCCTATAGGAAAATCTTTGGTTTATAGTACTCTAATGAAGAATATTTATTTACACTACTTGCTATTTATGAACTGCAATAACTGTACACAGTGCAGCATAAAATCCTCCATGTTTTCTGTGTGCATACAGGAGACTTGCATTTTGCAACTGTTTTTGTGCAGCTGCATTAATATTTTTGTTAAAAATATAATTTCATTGTGCAGAATGGCCCACTTTCAAGGATTACTATTTTATTCTGGATTATTTTCACATAAGTAAATGACATTTTTATGTTGCAGCTGATTGCCAAATGTAATCATTCTGTCAAGTTGAATGTACTGTATAGCAATTTGTTATCTTTTACATGCTCATTATAGGTTTTTAAAACCTGGATCTGCCAAATAGCTAACTAATAACTAAGTAACAGACTTTAAAATAAATGTAGAGGACTAAAAAGTACAATATTTGACAAACCCAGAAATGTACCACAATAGAAGCAAAAAAACAAATTAAACAGCAGTATGTCACTATGTGTAGATTTTTGTTTGTGTGCACATGCCTGCTTCATAATTTTGTCTGTTTGTTTGTATGCACTGAATGGAAGGTTCCATTTGAATGGTTACATACTGTATGCGCATGCTATATGCAGTATATAAAGTACGGTATATGTGTGTGATTGTACGCGTAGGTGGGAGGGCCAGCTTCTCGAAGGACGCTAGCGTGCCAAGAGATCCCAAGGCCAGTCAATATCCCTGAGCCCAAGTGTGGCCATGACACACAGCTCCTGCTGCCTGCACAGGCCTCCAGGGGCTGATTGTGTGATAGTGATCTGATGATGGTTGTAGTCCCTGATTGCAAAGTCTTTTATTGTCCTATATAACATCTGCAGGCGCCTGCTTGCATTTCTGTCGAGGAACGTCTGGCATGTGTGTGCATATGTAGTGCAGTATGTGAGTTACAGGAGCATGCTGTTAAGGAATGTGGTCTAACTGTGTCTTGTCATTCTCGCCTATTTGCACTGCTTCCTCTTTCAATTTGGTGCGGAAAAACAATAAATATGTGAGACACCGAAGTCAAATGATTCCGAAGGAGCAAAATCAAAGAGAAAAAAAATGATAATAAATGCTCTATTTAAATTCCTCCTCTCCCTCTGCCTGCCTGTTCTCACTCACAAAAGGCTTCTATGGACCAAGGGAGCACTGGTGCTAATAATGTTGATGCTGTGCCAAGCCCAGCTGGTGGTGCCCGGCACAGGGCATCGAGTGTCTGCTCTCCACAGTTGCTGTCTTTAAAAGGCTCTCTCCTCTGCCAACTGGGATCAGAGGGAGGGAGATCACATTGCTGTAATGGACGCAACCAACCTGTGAACCTGTGCGGAGCTCATTCTGCTCGCTCCATCCGTTCTATATCAAATGCAATATTGAGGCATCATGCTATTCTATGTGATTCTAAGCAGGGGGTTTGTCAAAGCGCTGGAGAGCAGCTTGCAATGGCGGCTAATTGGAATCTGACTCATTCGGGATTTTTAAGGCAACATATATTCAGGGATAAAAACCCATAATGATAGGCAGATTGTGTTAATGGACATTTTTGAATGTGGAACACTTAAATGTGGTTATTAAAGAACATTATGGGCCGGAGGGGATATTTTACAGGTAAAAAATACATTTGCAAATGTTCTCTAGCATAGCAACTACACTGCATTTTAATTTTTGCATTTCTGCACTTGATTTCCTTGCTGATCATCTTGTATTTGTGACAAACTCAGTGTCCAGTCATGCTGATGCATTAGTTGGACACCAAACCAAACAGAGTTTGGGGGGGAGAAAAAGTGAATATTCGGTGTCCTGTAGAACTAATTTAAGCTGCAGGGTAGAATGTGAAGCCAGTTTGAGCAAACAAAAGCATTTCCCCAAATGCTGAATTTAATTTCCAGTAAAGTTTATTTATGCAGCGATTCACATCAGGCAGAATTACAGTATGTGTCCTCCATTCAACACCAAACTGACTGGGGAGCAGCAAATTTGGCCCAACGCCCATGCTTAGGACCCTCATTTGGTTGAAATGCTGTATGAATGAAGCGCAGAGGGAGAGAGATTCATGTGTCGGTATTCTCTTTCCTTTTGCATGATTCCAGGCAGCCATGTGCCCAACGGTGAGGACAAATCTGAGCCAAGTCCTCTCCGTTCGAAGAGCTACCAAACGAGAAATCGAACCAGACATCCTACAATATGTGCTCATTGTGTTTCACACTCACACACAGTCCAAACACACATAAAACATGCATGAAAAACACATTCTTTCCAGAGCTGAAGCCGCTGCCTAGCAGGTTCCTGCACAGTGCTTTCACTGTGTGGGTGTCTCCCACTCTCCTCCCAGCAGTGCTTGTTAATGCACCTAGGTGTGTGCTGTTTCCCCTCTTTCTCCCTGCCTCACTCCACTCCTGTGCATTTCTCTGCAAACCTGCTCCCTCCATTTTTCTCTCACTGTTCCGTTCTCTGCTCCCATTATACCTAATTTGAGCCCAAATAGAAATGAAGTACACTCAGCAGAAAATACTTAAAAAGGCCCAATCTGTACAAAAAACATCACACCAAAATCTGTGTGTTCAGTCTTTGTTGATCTGGCGGTAATGGCGAGATCATTGCAATAATGCACATGTCATAATTCAACTCAAACGCATTAACTGCTGGAGAATGAAAAACGCATCTTGACTGGCGACGCTGTCATAAAAGCAGAAGGACAACAGGGGCAGAGGGGATTCATTGTGAATTTAGGTTTTATAGTTTTCATTTCAAGTCTGATGAGGAATGATCTTGTTTTTCACATTATGTACAATGCATGCATGCTCTGGATTTTGGTGTCAGAACAACATCCAGAGGCCTGTTTGACAAAAGCAATTTGCGCGCACTCGTGTTGCAAAATGGTGGCAGCATCACAAACAAGACTGTCACTCAGAAATTACAATTATTGCAAGTGCTGCAGGGCTCTCACACGGTCGGGCCCAGGTCACAGACAGTGAGTTTGTCTTAGTTAGTGAAATGTGTCAAAATTAACGGGGAGGAAATTATCTCATGTTACAAATCACAGCTGGCACGCTGCAGATTCGGTGAAACAGGACCCAGTACGTGCATGCACCACTTCTGGTGAATCCCTTCTGCGTGCAATTCATATCCCATGGGGGGAATGGCAGGCTGCCATTAACAATTATACGCTAAGACAGTTACAGAATGCAAATACGCCGAGGAGCTGCTGCTGAAAAATGCTTGGCAATGTGTTTTATGACATTAGGTAAAACTTAAGTATTAAAACTTTGAGTATGGAAGGTGTACTAAATTTCTGTCTTGAATACACACTTTTAAAGACCCAGTATATCATGGCAGTCTTGAGTTTCTAATAACTCTCCTGAATCCAAATTTTTTTTTATAAAGGAATTGCTAAAACTTGTGTCTTTGCCATTTTAAAAAAACAGTGATGAATGTTGGTTATTTCATAGATTTCTTAGAGGTTTCCTGGAAATATGATAAAATCTGCTGGGTCAAAAATATATGTACAGCAATGCTAATATTTGGTTAAATGTTCTTTGGCCCTTTTAACCTCAACAAGCTACTTTTGTTAGCCATCTACAGGCTTCTGGTCGTATCTTTGACCACTTCTCCTGGCTGAATTGGTGCATTTAAACTAAATATGTTGGCTTTTTGACACATGCTTTATGGGGTTTAAGTCAGGACTTTGGTGAGAGAATTTTAAAACCTTATTTCCAGCCTGATTCTATCCATTTATTCACCACATTTAATGTGTGTTTGTGGTCACTGTCTTGTTTGAACATGACTGCATCGAAGACTCAACCTCCTTGCTGATGATTTTAGGTTTTAATTTTTCATTATTCTGTTAACTTTGTGTAAAGCACCAGTTCCAGGTGCAACAAAACAGCCTTGAGCATAATACTACCACCACCATGCCTGACTCTAGGTATGGTAGCATTTTGGTTCTATAAAAGAACCTAATTTGTAAGTGTATGTAAACTTTTGTTCACAACTGCTTGTCTCCAAAACTAGCTTTTGTTGTGTACTACATGGATCCAAACAAAGTGTTGTATGCCTTTTTGGGGAGGAAGATAAAAGTCACTGTGCAGCATTGTAGATATTATTAAAACCTGATTTTCATAAAGAATTATTACCGTACACTTGGAAAGTTTGCTGAGCATGCATGCATCTCAGTGTATTTGTTGTGAATTCAGTTAATTTCGATTGTGTTAGTCTAACAAGCTTTTAACTGCGTCCCATGTGAACTAAAAGAGCATCCCAGCCCCAACGTGTCATACATATTATTCAAACAGCCGCTCTCTATTAATAAGAGAGTCATTATTATGAGCTATTACACCGGAATTTTCAATTGTGTTGACGACACTAGAGAACTTCCAGCTCTCTGTGCTGGTAATTATAGCTCAGTGAAATGTAGACATAAATGAAATAATGCAGATGTAGAAAAGATCTGGGGCTAGAGCCTCGGGGGAGGCATACAACAGGGAAACTGGTTTTTAGATTTACCCTCAGTTAAATCTAAGTATACACTTAGCTCATTGAATGGGGATTTAAAATAATTCAAATTACAACAAAGCATTATAACCAAATATCTCATTAGCTGCAGGCAATAATTATATGCAGACACAGACAAAATAATAATCAGATTTGATGCAAAATATCTAATATTGTTGTCTGATTTTGAGTTTGTGTGTCTGCGTGCGGGTTGTAGGTCTCTAATTGCTGTGTATTCACTTCAAGACGAAGGGTTACGACGACTTGAGCTTAATCTCGGGGTTTGGTCGAAGAGCTGACACAAACAGATGAGATCGGCGGCACATACACAAACAAATGAAACAAACTAATTAGCATCCCCGCTCTGATTATGCGTCCCTCCACGTTACAGATACCTCTGACAAACAGAGTTAGGATGCAGCAGCTCAGTGCGTTTGTGGCTGTGAGCTCGCCTGGTCTGGGGAAGGACTTCTCATTATACATCCTTCCCTGAGACAACACTCGGCCTCACCCAAGGCACCGAGTGTCACTGTGATTATACACCACCCTGCATTAACGCCAGCCTCGTGGCGTGAGGGAAAAACATCGCATGCACCTCTCAACACTCCTCCCCCTTCCTTCTTCTCCTCCTCCTCCTCTCCCTCTCTTGCTGCAACCCTCCTCCTCCTCCCATCTCAGTCAATCAATCCTTCATGAAATCACAAGGTGACATGGACGGCGTTGTCCTGGTAACCATCACTACACAACTGTTGCCTGGCCACCGAGAGCAAACAAGCCCAGAAAAACCCAGCAAGGCTCCTATATCGCACAGAATAAGAACAAGGCATGAGAGAGGAGAGGAGAAATAAAAAGGCTGGAGGGAGGGTCGGGGGTGGAAGGTCACACACCGGCCGCTGCAGCACTCTCTCGCTTTAATTTAATGATATCCTTCAAGGTGGCTCCACTGCCCAGAGCGCCACAGCATAAATGTCAAATCTACAGATTAATTAAAGACATTTGCGTTACAGGAAAACCAAATGTTATTTTAATCCTTACATTCATTATGTAGGTGTGGGGTGTATTTTAAATCAGAGCAGCTGCTTCTCTGCTATGCATTTATTACAATTTCTTTTATATTTATTTTTGCATTCACACTGGAAATCTCCTCATTCACTCATTATAAAGAACCGTCTTAGGCTGGAGGACTCTAAAGAATAAAACGCATCAGACCCAGGACTTATAAATAGAGCACTCTAATGAAGCACTTTGTCAAGCCTGCCGTTGGAAGTATTATTTATTATTTAACCGCGATTCCAGTCCATTGAGACATGTCAATATGTAGTATAGGATCTGACAAGATGATTCATGCAATGCTAATTAATCAGTTCAACATTCAGCACTAATATCCATTAATTTCCGGGGAAGGGAAAAGAAAAAAATTGAGTGATTTGACCTCTCCGTGCATTGCATTAATCTTTCTGCATACTTAACTACTGCTCGTTTTGCTGCACTCCAGTGCCACATGGGAAAAAAAGAATGCATATACATTTGCTTCAGGTAAAATGTAATGTGATATTTCTATATTCGTAACAGTGCGTGCAGCATATTCCTGACAAGACATGAAAGATTGGTGTATGTGCAGCAAATAGAGAAGAAAAAAAAACACATTTATTTCCATGACTGATTGTGTGTTTTTGATCATGTGCAAGAATTGAATTACAGCTGCGATTGATATTTGAGTACGCACCATCCACCGAGTCTAATTCAAAGGGTTCTCTTTTAGTCTTTGATGAAAAGACACTTCTTTCATTAGACAGATTTCTGATGCTAGATCTTAAATCTGCCAAGCAAAAAAAAGAAAAGAAGAGAAAAGCTGGCTAAAAGAAGGAAAAAAGGTGTCCGTCTCTTAGGAAGGCTGCTGTGAGGGAGGCGGAGTAAATTGACTGTTTACAACAACAGACCCAGAAAGGGACCTTGAATGTCCATGACGAGCACCATTCCCGTTTTCACTTTCAAATCACCTTATCCCATGCTTTTTTGGATGCCATCCTAAAAAACCAAGGCCATAATTTCCATCCAATTTGCTCCCTCTCTCTGCATGAACACTGACAGATTGTCATATTTTGGCCACGCTCCCAGAGGAGAGTTGTGAGAGGCAGGAGGGCAGATAAACGGCTATTACCATTCACACCGGCTCATTACTGAGCATTTAGACCCAGGAGCACCAATTCAAAAGCTCCATGCAGAGGGCATTCATGCTGCTTCGGTACCCTCCCCAGGAGCCCCGCACCACTGAGCTGCTGATTGACAACTGGCACTCACTTATTCTCCCCGCTAGGAATCACTCCTGTACATTTCAAAACAATCATTTGTCTCATCAGCTCTCATCTGCAGTTTCAGAAAGATCTTTCTGTGTAAAAACACGCGCCTGCAGAATCAAACTCCCAAAAGTGCTGATTCTTTCAACATGGTGCCCCATTGATTTGGTCACTCGGATGCACAGCTATAAATATGTCTTGCATGCGCAGCATAACGTGCATTATGTAAGGAGCATAAAAAGCTTTAAGCCTACTGTCATGAATCCATCCAGCAGGCCTGAGTCCGGTTTGGGTGGGGCTTGTAACCGCTCCATTGACCACTTCTCGATGATTGACGACACCTGAGAGTTTTCTGTGTTGAGGATGCGGAACCCGGTCATGTTGACTCCACTGTAGCGGTACGGTTCCATGTCGAGGGCGAAAAGGTCCTGGAAGAGAGATTAAAGATGTTTGGTTCTGCAGAAATAATGATTCTCGCATCTTCATTTTTGCACCGCCACATATCCCTCATCTCACTAATTAAGAGCGGTCGTCTGAGTGGCATCTTTTAGCTGGAGATGTGAGAGCAGAAAGGTGCAGTTGAAGGCGTTTCAGAAGTTATTTTATCTCGTGCTGAGGCAGTAGCCTTGATTAAGGCAAGACTTTCAAGGTTACAGGCAGGCCTTGGTGGACTGCCATCTATCATGTGGAAGTGAAAGGACAACCCGATTGTCCTGCATACAGCATGTCTGGCATCTCACCAGGCAGATGTCTCTGGGACGCAGCAGCACAGTTGACAGTGCAACAGCAGGTGATGGACGCAGAAAGGGGGTGCCATGGTCAATGTTTGCTGTCCTATTCCGAAAGCAGCACGGATGGCTTGGTACCAGTACACGGCAGCTTAGGCCAGCACAGCGGCCTCCGTTCTGCCAAACACTGGCTGATGTTAAAGTAGGCATGTTTCCATCCCGACAAGCAGCAACACGCCACTGAAAGAGCCCTATAATCACTATTCTCTTCCCTTCCCCACTGCCATACCTGCTGTCACTCACTCCCCCTTTCATCTGACCAGGTTCTTATGTGGATGGGTAGTTACATATCCTGTTGCACTGGTAAATGTCTTTTTCAGGTCAGTTTTGCTCAAAACCTCTCTCTCAGCCTTTCCAATTGGGCTCCAAACAACACAGCGTGCCATTTGTTTGTTAGAGCTATAATGGACCAAATGGGTGACAGTCTCATCTGCTCAGGGCTATTATCTGAGCTCTCAGTCTTCTGTTCTCTTGGCTCAGAGAAGATGTGCTGTTTTTCATCCGCAGCATAGCAAGCAATCTTTGTAGTGGCTAGATCAAAGAACTTTGGAGAACTTCAATCGCCGCCTGAGTCAGAATAAAATACCTCCGACTGCTTTTGTTTCCTACACTCTGAGTTGTGGTCAGCCAGGTAGGGTAAGAAAAGGTTGGTGCAAAATTCAGAGAATAGTCTGAAGTCAAACTTTCAACAACTGATACCTTAAAATTAAAAGAACGCATTTATGACAAACTGCAGAAAATGACTCAGCCTTTCAAGGCAATCTGCTTTCTTTTCTTTTTTATCAGCATGAAGTCAGGTTGTAGTTCAAGTTCTCACAAAATAATGGGATGTTTTTTTGTGTTTTTTCATCTAGCTCCCAGTGGAGTTTAATTTTATTCTCGGAGAAGAAAAACTACTATCTGACACTCAGACAGATGGATGAATTTTGCCTTGCGACAAGAAGAAACAGATGAGTGTCTGCACGCCAATGAGCCCAGGAAAAGAAAACTGTCCCAACCACACATCATCAAGCGGACAGTGATGAGCAGAAAAAAATATAAAAAAAATCTAACAAATAGCATTCTATCAGTGCATTTTGTCAATAAAGAAGAAGTGCCAGTGTACTCACCAGGGTAGTAAAAATATAATGGTAGTACTCAGTCATCATCCCCATGGCCAGGGCCTGCAGGGAGAAATGAATAGCAGGCAGCAGCTAAAAGTTAAATACAAACAGCTTAATGGGCATATTCCACTATCCATTACAATTATTCATTTAGCTGCTATTTAACCCACACAGTCATCCTGAGACTTGTCAGAAAGGCACCTGAGAGAGAAAAGGTATCCCATTAAAAGAGCCTATTTACAACATTTTAACTGGAGCTGCTGGTTGATTAATAGATTTATTCAACAGTTATTATACTTAGAATGCCATGCTATCACCACACAGGTAGCAATGTCTCATGTAATCATCCAACTAATAACTGAAAGATATTTTCATATGACACAGAAGAATAAAAAGCAGTAGGTTAAAATTATGCAAAAAAAAAACAAAAAACCCAACTCTCCAATGACACCTTTTTCTTGAAAAAAAAAAACTGTTTTGAGAAAGGATTTTAAAGTAGCTATTTTTCACACAAAATATGTTGTTTGCGCTGATGTGATTTAGTTTATTTCACAGCTCCCTTGCTATGTGAATTGGCAAAATACCTTCTGAAGCTCCTTGTTATGTTCAGTGGGCACGCTATTAAAGCTATTTACAGTCAAGAAAGCAGTGGGTGGTTATGATGAAGGAACGACGAATGACATGCACACAGACTTAAAGCCAGTCGATTTACGGAATATGCAGCTAAGTATTCATAACGGTTTCTGTTTCATTTTTCAGAAAACATTCCAGAGTCAAATTCACGACTCTCCCTCAGCAAACTGCTCTGCTGATGCTTGGTATAAACCTTGGGCCTTTTGTGCAGCAGAATTTACCCCAAAACCAGAGATCTCTGTGTGCACAATCCCACTAAAATACATTACCATTAGCACCGACAACAACCGAGTCCATTTCATATTTTATTGCTCATTATATGATGATTACAGTGCAATGCAAGAAGCTTTGTTCATGTTCAGATGTGCATGACGCAATAAATAACCAACTAACTATTCACCCTAATAAATAATCATTCTTGTTTTCCCGTAGACGTGCTGCAATAGAGTGAACTCCAACTTCCATTCAATAAGAACCCCCCACAGTTCTCATAAATAATGTGCCTCCGTTAAATGAATTTAACTTGCCTGGGAGCTGAATTAGACTTTCTAATTAAAAAAAACTTTATTGTGCAGTGGAGAGCATTCATTATGATAGGCCAGTAGTAGAGATCCAATATTCTGCAAAGAGATTAAAGATGCCCAGAGTAGAGAGTAGGTATCCAAATCATTTGCATCAGTGCTTAACGAGAGAAAGAGTAATAAAGGGAACACGCATGATCTTATTGTTTTAGTGCATATACATAATGAATGAACAGTGACTCTGTGTACTCAGTACTGAGTCTGTGTCTCTATAAGGGGAAATTATGCAAATTTTGGGACTGCAGTTAACTTGCTTTTAATTAAATTCAGGAAATACGATGATAGAATTACTGATGTTGCACACAAATGCTGCAGCCTCCTCCATCAACTTACCCTCTCTAAATGTTTACATATTGTACTTAAAGGTAAAAAAATGCGTGACCTAAAAGTGTTTAATATTAAATGACTTTTTTTTCATACCTACTTATCATTTATGTATTATTAATGGCTTCGGGGTTTTCAGTTTGTTCTTTTGCAGCCACTCTAAGAAGCTATCATGGCTCATTAAAGTGGGACTCGTACCTGCTTCAGGATCCAGGCAGCCATCTCGTGTCCACAGTCAAAGATGACGTGGAACTCCTTCGCCTTCTTCATCTCCTTCAGAAGTGGCTTGGCGTCCTTGGTCTCCGTGGGCAGCTGTCGGATCTTCAAACGAATGTTGTATCGTGATGGCGCCTTGATCAGCTCTTGCAGTCGAATGAGACCTGCAGACAAAGAGGACACGTATAGCGTGAAAGAGGAATTTTAAAGATGCGGCAACATACTGTGTTTGATCTGCCGCCATTTTGAAGTATCTCTGATTCTAAGGAGGCCATGGAAAACCAACTGGAATCAGGTTTTCTCAGCAGAAAAAAAAAAGAAAAGAGAAAAGGCTCATATGCATGCCTTCCTAATCCTCAGTCTATTGATCCTCCTACTCATGCTTGGCAAGCAAACACACTGCTACAGACCTATCAAGAGAATGTTACACCAATCCAGCACGTTGCACTCTTTTATACAAAAAGCACAAAATAGAACCAACCTCCATCTGCACCCTCCTACGGAAAAACTTCCAATCCGACAGAAGCTTCCCGAATGTTGATTTGCTCTTGTCTTTCATGACACCGTACAGTAGCATGGAATAGCTTCAATTTTATCCTGATGGAAAGCCGTGGTCAATCCCACCTCTCCTGCCTCCCTCTCACACACTCTTCAGATGTGTTCTGATGAGAGAGGCTCTGTTTGCCCAGCTTGTACTTGCCCCTAGGGAGCCCGACGCCGCCGTCACATATTGAGCTACAATCTTCACCTTTCATTTCTCGACCACACGCTCAGGTAGAAAGCTCTCCGGGAGATACTGTGATGAGATTACAATGAGTTTCTCCCTCAGTAAAGAACTTCAGAGTCCAGGGATGAAAGAGGCTGGATTGATGGGAGAGATGATTACTTGTCATGGGTATAAAAATGGATGGAGCAGAGAGGGTAGTTTGAGAGGGAACTGGAGAGAGATAGGATTTTTTTTTTTCTGTGGAACCACTTTAAGATAGCTCAGCCTATTTTTTATTTTGAAATGAAGTGCTGTGTGAGCAGTTTAATGGTCTTACTGTGAGTGGGGCTGGGTCTCCCCGAGGCCTATAGCGAGATTGGTGTGAAATAGGAACATGCAGGTCTTGTTGTGAAAAGTACCATTGTAGGGAGGAATACTGAACCTCCAAGAGCTTTCCTCAGGTAATCCCAATAGATCCCTACTCCAGGGCATGTGTGCGTCTCCCTGTTTTTGTTCGCACTGACACTTTGGGAGGTGTTAAGCAAGTAAAAAAAAAACCTGTCAAGGGAGCTCAACGTTTGGGAAACACTGTCAGTGTAGATGTTTGTGGACTCTGGCTAATGCCTTCAGACTTTCCCCCTGGATCTTCTAACGGCTGTGTGTGAATATTTTATCCCCTCCGATAGTTTTTCCTGCCAGCCGTCAGATAGGCTCCAATCAGCAGTGCGGGGCCCTGGAGCATGAAGCTGTGTGATTACAGCCTGAGACCGGGTGGAAGCGAAGAGGGAGGTAAAAGGGGGGCGGGGGGAGAAGCAACACGGACTCTGCAGCTGTCACACTTTTCAGGGCATCAGGTGTGTCACAGCAGAAATACTCCACAGAGGAGGCCTGAACCCCTCCCATCTGACACAGACAGAGAGGTGAGAGGTCACCTTTTGGCATCTCTCTGGGACACTTTGCCGGAAAATGAGGGTGTTGACGCATTGAGCTCCGAGGCAGGAAGTGTAGAGAGGTCAAGGAGATGAGTCAGAATAATGTGGCAAGTGGGACGAGCCACTGGGATATCATTTGAGGTGAACATATAGGTGCTAGCATCCTGCACCACTGGAATAAGTGAAATGTATGTCACGGGTGGGAAGGTAGAGACACTGGCGGAAGGCAAATGGCTGCAAAAGTAATAGTTTCAAGATGCGTCACTGGTAATGCAGACAGAGAGGGGTTTAAATATCTATTTAGAGGCACAATTTAGGTTGTCAGCTGCAAGACAAGTAAATTCATTAGGCAACAACCTGTCTACAATTTAAGTCTCCTCCTAACTCTGTAATTTACTTACATTTACTTGTCAACCACATCACGCCAAATAGCTCATAAACTGTGAATAAGCATTTGAATATTGTTATCTTCTGCGGAGTGATTACACTTTACCTCATAAAAATATCACAGTGCTCCAGCTAAAATACGACTCGCCTTTTATAATGCATATTATGAGCCACTCTACAAAGTCACAGGATACACGAAATGGCTCACAGACACATTTGATAGCCACCCTCAGAGATCAAGTGTCTCTGTGTGTTATTAATGGCTGTTGTCAGCGCCCACATACTACAATTCTGCATTGCATTAATCTGAAGAGACATTGGGTCATTCTGGGTAATGTGGTTCTCTTTTTCTTTTTTTTTTTTCCTATGCTGCTGCTCACTCTCCTGGAAGACTGACATGGGCAGCACCTGGAGGACTGAGGCAGAACAGTAAGCTATTGATTTCTGAATTAACTTGACAGGTTACAAAGCACTCACTGAACTCTGTGCAGCAGTGCTGCTTTTTGTAGTTCACCTGGCACCTCTTTTTTTTGTTTTCTGGACATCTTACAGGGTGAATGTTGCAGGTTTAAAAAAGGTCACATTTATCATCACACAAAGCAGACACGAGGGTGGAAGACGAGGACCGACAACACAACTGTACCTGTACCTGTGCTGTCGTCGTAGACCACGG
Organism: Acanthochromis polyacanthus; assembly: GCF_021347895.1. Taxonomy (NCBI): domain Eukaryota; kingdom Metazoa; phylum Chordata; class Actinopteri; family Pomacentridae; genus Acanthochromis; species Acanthochromis polyacanthus. The sequence goes on from NC_067128.1 coordinate 8,579,384, forward strand.
TGACCGTTCTCCATTTGAAGAAGTGCACCAGGTCAAGGATGGCTCTACTGAGGGAGGAGAAGTCGGGGAACAGGCTGACATAGTACGAGTCCCTGTTGTCTGACACTTGATGCTTCCACTTGGTCTGAATGTGGGGCACTCCCAGAGCGTTGCAGATGGACTGGACTGCATTCGCTGACGAGCTGTGTGAGGGGCCAAAAATGGCCGCCACTCCGAGGGAAAGCTGGTCACATGCTGGGAAGCAAAAGAAACAAGTAAGCTTCAAATCTTTGTTATTTAACCACATTGTAGCCCAAACAAGCAAAACATAATCAGAAAAATTGCTTAATAATATTCACAACCCAGTTTATAGTCATAATTAAAGGCATCCGGTGGAGATTTTGTTCACTACCGCTAAAGACTTGGAGCAATGTTTTTGCAAGTGGAACTCTTTTTTGGCTACTAGGACATGTATGTAACAACAAAAAAACATGACTGTCACAGCACAGGCTTCAAAAATAGCAAAATAATTAGAATTTCTTTTGGACTCCACAAGCATTTTTCATATGTAGCGTTATTTTGCGTGCTCATTTTTTAATTCAACTGTCAGTTAATCGTCTATTTCAGCAGACAAATGTCTTTGTGGATGTTTTGCCATTACAGGTTGTATAAGTGGTTCGATGATGTGAATCACAGAAAACAATACTAAATCGACTATATGTTCGCGTTTAGAATCAATACCCTGTTTGTTCATTCACAACTCGATTTAATAAAAATGAATAATTATCTTCTGAGTGAGCAGTAAATCGAGATTTTTTTTTTAGACACTTCAGACATCATGGTTGTTTTGCCTCATCATTGAGGCGTAGTGTTGCATGACGCCGATGAATGATGCATCCATCAAATGTGAAGTGTTATATTTAAGCATAAAATAGTGCACAAGGACTGGATATTACTTTTTCTTTTCACACTAGCAGGGGATTATCTTAGGGCGCTTCACAGAAGTGTGCATAAATTTGACTTTCAAATTAGAGAGCGGACAGGACGGTGATTGTTCAAAGGGCTTCGTGTGAATCACTATTTCACAGAAATGTGATGAAGGACGAAAAAACAGCGCTCACGGTGAAGCTCTGCCTAACATCCCTCCCGCACCTCCTGACTCACCTTTCCGGGAGGCCTCAAAGCTGTCAAAGATGTTTATTCTCTGGATGTCATAGGTCAGTGTGGTGTTGGGGAGCAATGTGCGGTTCCTGTTGATTGTGTTCAAGGCAAATTTAAAGGCTAGTTCCTCTGCTCCGGAGGGCCCACTCTCAATGGATTCGAATATTCCTCCTGAGGGTTTAAAAAATAATAAATAAAAGTCACATAAAAGCAAGACCTCTGAATTGATACTTCAACCTCCTGTAATAGCCATAGATTCCTTAACTGAACCGCCATTCAAGCGAATGATCGATATGATGCAGGCAACATCAGCTCAAGCAGTGCCATCATTTTCATACCTCAGTAGTTGGACTCATATTATTGATGCTTTTGTATTCGCTGCTCTGCACAGCTCAGTCACACGCTGACATGAAACTGATTTACAGTGCGGATTAGGCGTTTGGACCTCAACTGATTTGCATTCTGTGGCAGTCGTCGGTGTAATTATAGGCAATTAGTTGCATTGGGAGGGGAGTTCAGGGGTGGGTGCCCTTCTCTGACTCCCTCGCTCAGCCTTGACAGAAAGGTTCACTCCTCCATTTTGTCCCATTGATTTCAATGATTCTCAAATGAGACGAGAGCAAAGAAAGCCAGACAGGAGAGCACCGAAATTAGAGTGAAAAAGGTGGTGGGATGAGCGAGACAATGGGCGCTATTGGAGGAGTCAGGAACACAATTTAAGTGATGCATAAAAAGAAGCCAGAACAGTAGGACAGGCAGTAAAAAAAAAACAAAAAAAAAAAACAGCGGCCAGTCAATTAAAAAATGAATTAATTAATCACGCTAATTAAAAACAAATGACCTCTGCGGCACATAAATTGCACTGTTACCTATGTCGATGTTTAATAGGAGAGTAATGCCGTGCCTGCCTGAGAAATCTTTTGGGTTTACAAGAATCACACCTCATAATGCTTGCTAATTGAGAAAATAAGTCACTGCCCAAAAACAAACAATATTTACAGCTTCACCAATGCGGCGTGAGCCAGAAAACAATTACCATTACAAAGTAAGGTGTCGTCTACGTAGAACTTGACCCTTCAAACACGTCAATTATATTGAGCCGAACAAGGATGATTAAATCTGCAAAACGCCCATCAATATTAGTTCTGAATCCAGGATTAGGGGCTGATTATAGGTTTGAACTGACCTGTGATTTGGTGGAACACACACGCACCCAGAGACACACACTTATCTATATATATTTATACACACATGTATGTATATACACATGGGCACACTGCTGTTCCAATCCCATTTAGATGCTCCGTTTCAAACGTGTCTTGGGACCTTTTACAGAATGTGTTTGATTTCAGGTGTAAATGGGGTCAGTGAGAATGATGACAGACTACATTCACACATCCAGCAAGAAGATGAGGTAAAACCGTGTCCTAGGTGGTGCAATATGCCGGAATATGCGGCATATTAAAATTTTTGCACAGCTGAAACAGCAGAAGAATAAAACTACTTTCAACAATGAAAATAAACATTTAAAAAAAAAAAAAGAATACCCACAATACATTTCAATAGCTCGTACACCTTTGAAAATGGACTAAATCCCAAGAAAGCTTTACAGAAAATCAAACTTAAAAGAGAATGTTTGAGGGGAGTAAGATGAAAGGGGGTTGAGAGAGCAGCTCTGAGAAACACTCTTGGAGACGAGAGCAGAGTTCAGGAGTCCATCCACGGCTTTCCATCCTCTCTGAGGACGGAGAGTCGGTTTGACGAAATCCAAACTGAAAAAAAGAAAAGTTTAAAGTCTGTTTATTGATTCAATTACCGAGAGCGAGGGAAAAGTGAGAGGGAAAGAGAAAAAGACAGAGAGTGACGCATTTTTAAAAGAGTGGAGAAAGAGACAGAGCGAGCTGTACAGTAATAGACAGAGCGGCTATAAATAGCATCTGGCCATGGCAGGGAGTGATAGAAAATGAGTGCAGGAGGGCAAAGAAGATGTCATTAACCCAAGGAAGTGAGCTCTATCATTGTCACCACGCTACAGCCACATATTGGGATTTCTCACTATATTTTATTGTATTTCCTCTAATATATAGTCCAAATCGAGTCCAAAGTGGAAAAGGATGTTGCAGTGAAAGACGAGAGCTGTGGATAAACTTATAAAGGCGATAAAGTGCATGTTTTTGTACTTCACTGTGTCACTGAGTGAGCTTTGATAATGAGTTTTCCCTTGCGCTGTGCCTCCTCCTCCTCCTCTCCAGCGATGTGATGTGAACATGATGCTATTCATGTCATTTCATTTCACCGAAATGGCACATTAATCTTCAAAAGAACGAATAAGCGAGAATCACCATTAAAGACGATACCAAATCATGTCAGTCTGACCTAATAGAATATTATTACACTTATGCCCCGAGGGAGCAGACTAAGATCCACCGGCCTGTTCAATGACTCTGAAAATGAACATAATGGTATTAAGTTATGCTCATCAGATTTCTTTGACACACTGTGTGGCTTGGGCATGCTGGGTTTTAAAAGAAATCGTATACCTTTGAGAACACAGAGGAGCGGAAACATTAAATTAAATATTTCCCGGGCTGTGTCAACTATTATAATATATCGCAAAATGACAGCAAATGGAAAATGTTGCTTGGAATGTAGCCTCGATTTACATTTTTATATAGCTCCTCAGTGTTGTTTACAGTGATGGATGAATCGAACCATCATCTTGGGGGGAAAAAAAAGCTTGCTCCCATATAGGACTTAATGTATATTTAGCTTGCCTAAAGTCTAGTAGCGCTCTGTTTATAAACCTCCTGTCCGCTCGCTTTTGTCGTCTGTCTGATTGCAGGTGTGTGTGTGTGAGTTACAGCTGAGATAATCAGTGTGTGTGTGAGTGTGTGAATTATAGAGTCGCCATCATTGGGACTGGTGTGAATTATAGTGCAAATGAAAGCTCTGAGTGAGTTATGAGCTGGATAATCACCCTGACGAGAAAACAGGGCTGCTGATCTGAGTGTCTCAGTGTGTGTGTGTGTGTGTGTGTGTGTGTGTGTAATAGAGCGAAAGACTGAACAGAAAGTCAAAATGAAAGTGCAGTGCGAGAGGGCGTCTTTGTGTATTTTTCTCCCTTTTCAGTGTTTCCTTTTAATGTTTAATGAAATGAATTTTGGATTGAGCATCACGCAATCGCTTGGTCAGTGGCTTAATTTCTCACAGAAATGAAGTTAAATTGAAATGAATTTCTGTGAACAGAAGTCATTCATCTCTGAAGGACACACTTCACAAACAATACCATCGGCCTAACCTTGAAATTCATGCTCGGTAAAATAAATTCTGCTGCTCACACGCTGTTCTGGCAAAGATTAAAGCCGAGGCTCTGTTTTAGTGGCTTTGTGAGTCCGAGCAGAGAGAGCGTATTTATTTCTAAGAGATAAAGGTTATTTACAAAACTCAAAATGAAAACACAATTGGCTCTCCCTGCTCAAGGATGCTCTCGTACAATGGGAGATGGGAGTCAGATATGTTGCCATGGCAACTCATGCATCTATGCTATGGCTGAGAGGCATCGGCAGTTTTGGAATGTGAGCAGCTGATCGGTGGAGGAAGGGCGTCGTGATAATGTGGACGGCCTGTCTGTGTGACTAATGACCAGCACTGCAGCTGCAGGATGGCGGTGAGCTGTAAGGTGGCTACCATGGCAACCGGTGAGCAACACTGTCGCTAAGGCGAGTGGCCCAGGTATGCGCATGAAAGTCCCTCAGCTCGGCTTTAAAGACCACCGTCCACCACACCCCGGCCACCCCCACAGTGGTTTCTTTCTTCCCTCCTCTTTCAGCCAGCCAGGATCAGAGCTCGGAGCCAATAGGCAGGAGGCAAAAGTGATGGAAATGCTCCATAAATATCCCTGAAAATCCCAGCGGGAGCGCTCCCTGACATGTTTGGCGGTGAATGGGACATGATGCATGAAGGCCTGCAGAGAGTCGCCGCCCCTGGTCATTAATCTGAAGCTCCCCTTGGTGGAGTGGTAGACTGACCTTCCTATGCTGCACAAGGGCCAATTCTCCCTCTACCTGAAGATCCCCAGAAATCTGACCCCGGAGCAGAATACATCAAGTATGCTTGACAATCACCATTGCTGTGATGCCACACAAACAAGCTATTAGAGGTGCAAAAAAAAAAATCACTTGAAAGCCATTTAGACCACTACAGGGTGTGGCTTTCTTTGTTTTTCTCGCAAACACATTCACTGATTGTGTAAGGTGTGATTTTCCTTCCAACTCTCCTCGAGTGTGCACACATGCACAGAGACACATGCTGTTTTTATACTGCTGCATAGCGAGGTGATACATAACCTCGGTGATACATAACCTCGGTGCATTGTTTGTCCAGCTACATCTTCTCTGACCTCAGCTCACAGATAGCATCTTGCGGAGTATTGGTTTTGTAAAAGCACGATAAGGAAAGCAGTAAACTTTGTTAATAGGGTTTTTTTTTTCCTACTAGGCAGATCCTCGATACATTCATGGTTGCACCCAGCAAACCTGCACTTTGCACTTTAAACACGGAAAAATGTGAACAGAGACTGTATAACAAATGAGGAAGGAATTAGAAATGAAGAGATAATTAATGAAGTGTTAATGCACGGCTCCTGAATAACTCAGAGTCAAGGACTAATGATGAGTTACCAGAACACAGACTGGGAGATACTGTATTAAAAAATAATTTAGTAATGATTAGCTCATAAATATCCATGACACAGAAAAACAATCACTTCCTCCATAAGTCTTTTCTGATTAAGTCTGAACCAGCTGCTGAAATAGTAACCACTTATTCATCCCTCATTACTTCATCATTAGTTTCATGTTTGTGCTTTTTCTGGTTTGTCTTTAAGTAACTAACTGTGAACCCCTGAGAAAAGCTCAGTGAGTTTTGTTGAAGCTTTATTTCAGGTATATAAATACACTGAGGTAGTGAAGGAGAAGTTAGTAACTACTAAAATGAGTTTTTGTCCACTTGGGAATAACTAATGATGAAGTAATTAGTTCATGAATGAGCCGTTACTAGTTTGTGCCGCCCTGAACAGCTGGCTCACACTTAATCAGGAATGATAAGAAACATGGTCATCACTCAGTTTCACTGATCTTAATGAATTAGTTATTTTCTGAATAAATGGGCTTAAAAGAGTAAAATGAGTAAATACCTAGTTATTTACATGATTAAAATACAATGTAAAAAATAGAATTTTACAGAATTTTAATTCATAAATATTTTTCCTTTTCTGAAATATGTAGAAATACAATTTTAAATAAAAAAAATTAAATGTATAAACAGACAGTGACTACGCATGTCTTATGGAAAATAAAATTAAAACTTGTACTTGAAAAACCATAAAATTTCCATTTTCAATGAAAACCGTTTTTCAAAAAAATTCTTAAAATATGTTTGCAAATTTGTCGTAAATTTGCAATTATTTCCTTTTTTGTTTGTGAGACAAAATTGTTAATTTTACAGTGTACATATATTTCTGAAATTACATAGTTACAAATAAAAAACAGAAGAATTGGTTATGTAATTTTAAGTTTGTTAAATGAGACATATCTTGTGTCATTAGAGTTTTCACAGCCACAATGTGTTGGTGCCCCAACTGCCAGAAATTAAAAAAAAATTGTTGGTTTTTAACATTTATTTTGCGGTGGTATAGACTAGACTAGATTAGAATAGACTAGAATAGAAATGTCAGAATTTAATGAAGGAACCATAACTTAAGTAAACATGGAACAAATAATGACATGATCTACATCATTTGGAAATGAATTAACATCTGTAATCAATCAGTCTGTAAGCAGTTTGTGTGAACAGCTTTTTAGCTGCTGTTATCCAACTTGTTTAGCTTGTTCTTAGTGTTTTCTTAAGAATAGCATCAGTCCTGTCACCCTAAAGCCTCTTGACACTGGTCCGGACTGTCACCTGCCACTGCTGGACGCTAAGCCTCAGGCTGACTCACACACTTGGACATAGGAGTGCGAACACACACAATCACGCACTCCAAGGATTGAGACTAAATAAACCTGTCAGGTAAGAAACAACTGAGTCTGGGGGAAATGTGACGGATGTGAGAATTTAAAGCTCGCGCCTGAAGCATTCAAAGATATCTAAGTTCAGTTGCACTCAGAGTAATAATTGGCTTGTCCATTGCCAATCTCATCAATCTCCTATAATGAGCGCACACACAGAGTGTTCAATTAGAAAAGTGTGCCACGGCCCTCGTCCCTGACCCAGCTCCAAGTGGGAAACCAGTGATCATATAACATGTATTAATTCTGAGCACTGGCAACAGATGTGCTAATTTGCTGGGCTCTCTCTATTCATAATAATGTGCCAGCTCCCTCCTCAAAATATGTGCTAATTTGCAAGGGCTCATTGTGGATGTGCTAAACTACCGGCTGACATTTTGTGTGCTAATTTGTCAAGCAGGGACCCCTTTTAGTACTAATTGTGCCAAACTGTGAGTACACTTCCACGGGCCTTGAATTGCCGAATTCCTAAATGACTTCTGTCTGCTTGCAGTTTCCAAGCTCTCCACCGCTCTCAAATTGCAAATGCAACTGAATAGAAATACCAACCACTGTGAAAATAAGATGTATAAGCACTAAGTGCACACACTTGCCTACGCTCGCTCTCTCTCTCTCTCACAAACACACACATATTTCACATAAATATGTGCCTGCTCTTGAGATTAGACAAGCTCCTTAAAGAAACTGAAATGCAGCTAGAGTCAAATGCTGCGGTTTGTTTGGTCGTATCATCCAACATGCACAGATGAACACGCATTTTAAGGAAGTCACAGCTTGTTCCTGAGATTACAAATGCTGCTTACGGAAACACAGGGTCACAACTACAGTTTAATATGAAGATGTGTTCCATTAAGATGCACTGTTTTGCTGAAACAGTTTGTGAAATTATCATCTGCATCAAGAGCTGCATGTGTGATGAGCAGAGTACAGTGCTGCACTTGAGTTTCAACCGTTTGGACAAACACAGCGAGAGGTAAGTGCTGTATTTTAATGTGAGTATATGCACACTCACCCACACTGAGAGGCTTTTTCCAAATTGGCATGCACACAGAGCAGCTCCTTACCTGAAAATGACTGATCAATATTGCAGAGCAAACACAGATAATTCAGCTTAGTGCGACAACTAATGGTTATTTTCATTATCTGTTAGCAAGCTGATTGTTTTTTAGGTTGGGTTTTTTTTTTCCATTGGTTGATAAATTGGATGTACAATATGAGAAAATGGTGAAGAGCTAATAAAAAAAAGAAGAAATGCAATTAAGAACAATAAGTGAGGCAGTGGAGTCCAGGACTGTTTGGCATGTCGACTTAAAAATAGTCATGAATTGATTTTAAGTCTGTTGCCTCATTGATTAACTGAGTGATGCTACACTCAAGTAAACTACTTTATAAGAAAAGTTCATGACATGAAGCATGAGGTCAACCATAGTTTCAAAAATGCAATTAAATGAACACCTCTGTGGGGGGGGGATGTCATTTGAGGAGGTGAAACGTGGACAATGGTGCCCATTCGGTGCAAATCACATCCACTTTATGTTACCATCCAGGCGTGGAATCAAAACGAATGAAAATATTTATTGAAACACAGAGGAAAGGAGGCACACAGAGGAAAACTTGTTGTGGCTGTAATAGCACATGTAGAGAGGTGGCAACGCGTTTTGAAGCTCTTCCCGAGGCGTCATTCGATGGCGCCTCCGGAAGAGCAGTCAAGCTTCAAAAAAATATTCTCACTCTTTTCGAGCAAATACAGCAGTTCTCAATTGTCTTTATGTTGTTTCTCTGTGGGGCACTTTGGAGCAGACAGACACCGAGGCTGAGAGTTTATTTTTCAATGCATCTGCACCATCTGCCCAAATATTCCAGCATATAACGCGAAATATTCAGGATATCGCTATGGAAACAACAGCAATCTGTAAACTGGAAGCAAACACATCTATCACCGAATAGCTGCTGATGTTATTACGTTTGCGGCAGATCTATTTCAATGAATATGGCATTAAAGTTTGCCATCAACATAACAAATACACACTTCGCAGTTATAATGTGCTTTGTCTCACAGCTGTGGTGTGAAATCACTGTATTTTTTGCGGGTATAAAAAGTCTTATTCCACTAATGCACATGCATTTTGGTCGAAAAATACAGTGGCTTTCACACACAGTGGGTTTTATGAGCCTTGGAAGTCCCACACTTCCTATCTGGCTCCCATGTATAAACATGAGTATTCCCAAAACCGCAGTCACAAGGTCGCACAGTTCAAGTAAATAATACAAATCTCCAACCTGCAGTCGGGAGCTTTTTCTGCCACTACGGAAAATATGTGATTTGGCTCTAATATACAGGCCATAGGGAGCGAGCGGGACCACTTATTTAACAGAATGCCTCCCGCTGCTTCTCGCCTCACCCGTCTGCCATTTCTCTTTCTGTGCCCCATCTTTTTCCTCTGCTTTATCAAACCGCCACACGCACACACGGCGCATTTCTCACTCCCTCAGACTAGAGTACATCTCATGGTGGCCTCGGTAGGTGACAGATGGCGACCTCACAGCGGCGCTCACTGTAAACTGAGTTTTAATCAAGCCTAAGCACGTGTGAGAGATGCTAATTATCCACTGCAGGCTAAAGGGAGTCCAGCCTGGAGAACATTGTGACTGTGCATGTGCATCCGTGGTTTATAATCATTTCCCCATTGTGACGAAGCCACCGTTTATGGCGCTGCAGAGGAGAAAGGCAGGACGGACCGGGCGTCCCTGGATACTCCAGCCCTCAAGCTGTGTCGCTCAGCTAAATAAATATGGAAAAGAACTTGACTAACAGTAATCCTGGAGTCTTTAAACAAACTCTCTCAAAGTTAACCACGGGGATTTCCAACTGTCTCTCAACAAACTTGCCAAAAAGGGGGGCGTTAAGACTCTTATCTCACCACTGCACCATTTCTGAACGTTAACATTTTAGGCATAAAATCCCCCTTATCTAAAAAGAATGTGACAACAGGATAAACTTACATTACATTTACACATGGCATTTAGCATGTGTAGCCGACCTTGGCACGGAGCTGCCAAAGAAGTTCAGGTTATGATGCTGCAATTAGGTCACAGCAAATTATGTGAGACTCTATTGTCCTCTTTGCTCCCCTCGCCGCTCTCATTCTAATTCTCGCTGTTCTCCTGCTCATCAAAATGGTCCTGTATTACACTCTTCCCATTGTAATTTTGAACAAAATGGCTGTAAAATTAGACTTTCTTTCTTGTAGAAGGGCAGATGTAATCTCCCATCAGAGCCAAAGGTCAAGAATTAATTCAGGAGGCAGCTCTTTAATTCTCACAGCTGGTTTTTCACCGAGCGGTGGAAAGAAAAAAGGAGGTGGGGGAGGAGAAGAAAAAATGAGACAGTTTACAGGATTTTGTTAATCTGATTATAATCATTTTTAATCTTCATAAATTTAGAAATCCTCACAAAGAAGGTGATTAGAATTTCCAGAAAGGTAATAACAGAGAAGCTGGAAAATGCTCACTTTAATATGCCAAAATAAATTACGTAAAATAAAAATATGTAAAGTAAATCATACAATAATGTTCTGACACACAAAAATTGAATTACAATCACTCAGGGAGTTACAGCTTGTGGTGTGCAAGGCCTTCAAGCTCTGCAGTAAATCCATATGATATGTTTATTAGCTCATCAAAGCATCTATTTCTGTTCTAAAAAGGGGTTAAATCTCAGCTTTTAATTGCTGCCACAAATGAGCGTTATGCAAATAGTCCCATATATAGGTCGGTCTATGTATGTTCTGTAGTAAGCCGGTGTGATTGAAGCTAAAATATAGTGTCCTGCTTCAAGATTGGAGAGGCAAAATGTAAATATTAGACTGGAAAGATGTTATTTGCTTTGAAAATGAAAGGCACAATAAGAAATTGGGCTTTGAAATGTGCATGTCATTGTGTGTAAGGACACTGAGACCAAGAGACAGGCAGAGGTAAGACTGGATTCACAGTCAGGGAGAAGAAAGTAGAGGAAGGACCAGGAGACAAGCTGGGAGCCACAGGGAGACAAAGAGAGGAAGGACGGCGAAGGACAAAAGGGAAAGAAATGGAGGGAAAAAAGAAGGAAACTGACAGAAAACTCCATTTTCTGGATATTAATTCGATGCTGAAAGTGCACCTCGCCGTCATACTGTCTCCTCACAGCCCGTCAGATGTTTTTTAGAAAATAACCAGTGATGGCCATTATGTCTAAAGTCGGAATAAGCTGTAGTTAGATGGGAATGCTGTCTGACAACCAAAAAAAAAAAAAAAAGAGGAGAGTTTGGACTGCAAGGGAGGGGAAGGAAGGAGGATGAGGTGGAGGGGTGGGGCCAACAAAAAAAATAGATGAGCGAAGGAAACGGAGAGGGAGAAATTGAGAATAAAAGAGGTCACTGGAGGCAGATAAAAGACACTCAATTAAACGAGTGAATGGATGGCCCATTAGACCTGAACGGACACCTGCACCCCTCCCCTCTGCCTCAGCCACAGGGCAGGAAAATGTCAGCTCCTGCTTTGAGTTCATCAGCCTCCCATCAGCCACTGCTGTACACAAGCTCGCCAATAATCAGAGCCACAGGTACACTTTGCTGCAAAGGTGTGTCGATTTTTCCTCGCTTGTTCTACCAGCACACAATTGCACCGCAGTCGACAGAGAGAGGAATGGAAGAGACACGCTCGCCTGACTTTAGCAAGGAAAATAGCCAGAGGCCTTACGGATGAAAAAGAGACTAAATAATGAAGTTCCTCAAATATGTGTACTGATTTTTTCTTCTTCTTCTCCCCAATAAATACAAAAACATCCACTGAGGATAAAAGACAATGAAAGTGGTGGGAAATCGAGAGTCCTGTTTTAATCTTTCTCCTGATCTGCTGTCTGCTGTTTATTTCATTCACCACTTCTCGCTTTCAATCACACCCCGCTGGGCAGCAAATTCTAAGTCTTTTGTCATGTTTAAAAAGCAATAGCCGGGTGTGTGTATATCTCATGGGTAGCTGTGCGAAAGGAAATCGAGATGATTGGTTTAATTATCTCTCCTCATAGTCTTAAAAGAAGATGGAAATTAAGCTAAGTCTGTTCATCTGTTCCATCCCACCATGACGATGTATTTACATGGAAAAGGGTCACCGACAGAACGCTGCTAAAGTCTACTGCAGCCAAAACATGCAGGTTTGAACCTTAAAGCTTTATCAAATCGCTTCCAAACCACGGTGAAAAATGCATCTATTATCCTCTAACCTGTTTATTAACAGAGATAAATGCAGCTTTCTTTCCAGCACATTTATAATCTCACCTTTTCCTTCTCAAATGCCTCCCAAACAAAGACACATGAAAGCTACACAAAACACTTAACTATCCCCTGAGCAAAAGGAGAAAAAGGGACAGAAAGAAATAAATTCAACATTGCAGGAGGAGACATTTTGCATAGCCCTTGTGGTTCGTGGACAATAGAGCGTCATGCTGATTCAAAGAACATGATTTTAAGTAATCCTGCCTCAATATGTCCTCCCACAGAGCCCATTTCCCCCTGTGTCCTTGGTTCACACAGAGAAACATTCATACATCTGACAGGCTGTGCTGTCAATGGGAGCCCGAATTCTGCTTTCTCCCTTTCAGTCCATTGCTCCCCTCCTTCTCTTGCTCCTTTATTCAGCTGGCTGGAGATGAAGGTGAATCACCACATCCTAACCTGATCAGTGCCTCACATCATAGCCAACACAGCCGGAGGGCTTTTTGTTATCGATTGACTTCAGAATCCCATGTAGTTTGGACGTCAATGCTTTCATTTACGGTGTATGTGCTTTCAAATATGTTTACTTGCTCTGCGTGTTCGGAATTCGCACCTAATTGCCTCGGCTTCCCGGTTTTAAACATATATACGGGATAAACATCATATGGGTGCATTTACAGCCGAACACCTCAGCAAGTAACACGAGCAGCGAAAAGGCAAACAATGACCCTCCTACATGTATTAATCATAGAACAAATACACAGTAAACATTTACTCAGGCTCCCAATTAGCAGTATCTGCCGGCTTCCACAACAAACAACTGACAAGCCAGGTTTATTTCCCTCTATTAGGCAATCACTTAACAGTTAATTACCACGGTTGAGCTCTTGTGAAGTTAAAGGTCTCACATGTTACCCTCGCACACGACGCAAAGCGAGCCAAAGGTCTGCTTTTCTCGCCATTTAAAGCGCAGCTATGAGAGGAAATGAGCCAATCCGACTACATTAAAACCATGTACCTCTACATGTCACGTGGCTGCTAAAAGCTAGCTCTCATTATCATTAAAATCCAGCACACCCTGCTTATAGAGCACATTTGTTCCTTTTTTTTTTAGTGTTTGCATTCTCACAGATGGTAACCTGTGATACACACACAAGGGGGTATCTGGGATTTGGCACTGGTTGCTTGTAATGCTGCCAGTTTTTGCCCTTTAAAAAAAAAACTTCCTCTCCATACTGATTCCCACTATTTAAAAGTCTACTGGAATTGGAGGCAGCAAAAATGTGAACAGACAATACCGATGAATTCATGAGAAGGTATTAAAAGCACATTTTAGCTTCAGTTCCGCGAGGGAACTACAAGGACGCGTGTGTTAACAATGTCTTCACAGCTTTTCTCTTCGGTAAAAGCTATTTCCTATGTATCCAAAAGTCCCAGGCAAATTTGTTTTTTGAGCTTGTTAACAATGTGCTGACATTTATTCAGAGATGCAACGCTGGACTCCTGGCCTCCCACTGCATTTCCACAGCATACTCTACTGTCCTTTCTCTGTCTCTTCACAGAAGCCATCAGAAAACAGTAATAAAAGAGCACAACTGAGTGTGGGCTGAGAGTGGACTGCACTGAGGCAAACTAATCTATCTTTACTCCGCATCTGCTGGCCTCAACACTCACTGTTTTTCTTTTCACTCACAGTTTTACAGTCTCTCTCTCTCTTTCTCTCTCTCCCTTTTTTTCCCCTTCTCCCGACAATCACTCTTGTTTTTCTTACACCTCTCAGAGTTTTCTTCCATCTCCCTCGGTGAGATTGTGAAAAGGACAGCTCCACATGCATTATGAGATGCAAAATATATAAATAAATAAAAAAATCATTCCTTCCTCTCTGACCTTCACTCAGCTTTGAGCCAGACAAGCAGGCAGCGAGACATGCTGCAGGGCTCCTCTCAAGGGACAGTTTCATAGAACAATTGCACATATAACCCCCCTAACCCACCTGATACCCCGGGAATCCCTGAGTGACAATGACAAAGAGTGATGGGCTGTGAATAATGAAAGCCCTCCAAGAGGAAGTGGCAGGACACAGGTCTCGGATGACTTCTGTTTGATTTGCAAAGAAAAAGAAAAACAGACAGTGCGTTAAAAGATGCAGTCACGCTAGAGGTGTTTACCCTGCAAACAAGGTCAATCAGCTAAAGCCTCCTTCAATGTAAATAATCTCTTCAGATGTGGCTGGTAAATCTCAAAAAAATTGACTAAATGCGAAGCACAACATGAAAACTAATTTCATACCTCACAGATATTTGCCATTTCAGAATGGCAAGAAAATCTGTATCCCTGAATTAATCGCCATTGAGCCTTTTGTAACTGAGGCATGACAGCAAGACCTTCAAAGACTCAGGACTGTAAACATATTTTAGAAATCCATCTAGATAGTTCCCGGCTTCAAGCCCATGTGTGGTGCTGCATGCTAATGCAAGACAGATCTCCTCTTTGTTCTTGAAACCCACGGTGGGTATTTTTAAACCATGGAAATCATTTGCCAGCAGAGATAGTTTCATATTTCTATAAGCTATGGCGGGGCCAAGTGACACATGAATATTTTAAGCAGCTTTGTGCCTATTTAAATGTGTTTGCTGTGAACATGTTGGCAGTGGGCCAGGGCACAGGGTGTTATCCATAATTCCTGCAATCCTAAACTAAACTCTAAGCGTGCTGATAATTCAGGCTGGCAGAAAGCAAAAGCAAATAAAGTCAATTAGCCACAAACTCCCCTTGAATTTGTTCCCTCTACCCTTACTCGTTCTCGACAACCTTGTAATTTTTTTTTTTTTGCCACCACTACACAGCTGAGACGACGATGCCTGGTAAATATTAGAAATGCAATAAAAGACTTATATCTTGGCACAAGCATCGTGGAGGGACTTAGATAAACTTCACTTTCACCTTAGGAGATATTTTTAACCAGCAGGAGGGAAAGATTGCTTGATTTTCCTTCCAAAATGAAAAACAATGTTGTGCTTTAGTCATAAAATATTCCCACACATGTTGTGTATCGGGACAATATAAACAAAAGCAGGAAATACAAACAAACAAAATGAGCATCTCTGAGTCAACAGTGCTTTCAGCAGCAGTTGACAGCCCAGGGACATACTGCATCTGCCAATGCTGTTTGCAGATGGCGGCGATAATGTTATCACTCAACCTCACAGCCGCAGACCAACTATGGACATCGGAATTAAAACGCTCCTGGCTCCATTCTTGACTTTCCTTCTGTTGAATTTTCTTGGTTTTATGAATAAGGCACGCCTGTAAGTAAAAACTCGGTCATCTCTGATGGAAGGAGCAGATGTGATGACTCATTGCTTGTGTGACTGAATGTTTGTTATGGGAGGAAGCGAAATAAGATCATGCACATAATGCTGTTTCCTGGGAAGGAATTGAAGAAGGCTCCTTTAATTTCAGCCAACCAGTTAGCAGGCGCATGATGCACTGCACTTGAAGGCAGCTCTGAATTTCCACTCTAGTAGATTCTAACTCGCCATCGGTGACAAGTGAGGAAATTGAACTTTAGCAGTATTACTGTATTTAACTGTTTCGGGGAAGATGTTGCAATCTTTCCTGACATCATTACCAGAATGGGGTCATTCAAAATTTACACAAAAAGAATTAAAAATTAATGCTAACCATCCATAGCTGGGACTGCAGATGAATGCAATGTCAAGTGTGCTCACTTTCCATCATTGTTCAAGTAGAAATGGAGAGAAAACCCCCCAAAAATTTTTGCTCTGGGTCCATGACACCTTTATCATTATCAGTAGCTACTAAGTATAATTCAATGCTTTCAAAAGGCAGGAGAATCTTCTCTCTAGAGGTATTTTATTACATCTTGTATGGGCTGCAGTGGCTCCATTTCAGTGTCTCACTAAATGAATTACCTGTAAGATTTATAAATGAGGAACATGGAACATAATAATTCAATTCTGTGCGGGAATTAGCTCAGCATATTTGCCTGCAGCTGGTGGCCCAAACACTTCACATTTTTCCCCCCCTTTTTTCCCTGACACTTGTCGCTCTGCACGTTGAGGTTGAAGCTGCGAATACAAAAGGCTGACTGTGCTTTGGTGTTACAGTGTATACGTGTGTGTCTGTAAAGGTCTCAGCCCTGACAGGCGAACAGTGGTTGTACATTGTGAGCCGCCTATCTGGACAGAATGGAACTTGGGTGTGGGAAGGAACAGACAGACCCAAGGGAGCTGACCTCCTCATTTAACCGGCCTCCTTGCAGGAGCAGCTGGGATGCTGTGCTGAGTAAGCACATCCATCAGGACAGGAGATGCTCTCGGAAGAAAAAAAGCACCAATGGGGCTTTGAGTGTGTCTCATGGCATGTCTGTTGCATTTACACTCACTGATATACAGTGAAATCGCACAACTCTATTTTTAATCTACCTGTCTCTTCTGGAGACTCTTTTAAGAGCAAACCCACAGATAAGCACATCATCTGTTCTAAAGAGAATGGATTACACTCCAAGAAATGGTGCCATCTTACAGAGACGTGAAGTGGGTGCTGCTGGCAAAAGATAAAAACACAAATAGGGTTTCACAGAACGGATATCACTGCGTTACAAAACGTGATCACTGCGCTCTTTTTGCACAGCAACAGGCGCTCAGGGTGCCTCTGTCCGTGGTCCTGAACCAGCGGTCCTGTGTGGGACCACAGACAGACACCACCGGCTTTTTCAGCCGGATCACTGCAACCAAGAAACGAAATATAGAAAAAAATCAAGCATGAGCTTTACCCCAGAGGAAAACAGATCTCAGTGACATGAATCACCTCTTATCTCGCATGGCTATGTCCGTCTTACTACTGATGCCAGATGCCTCCCAGATGTGGCGCGTCAGCACGAGCGACATATTGGACATGGCAAGGTACATTCAACATCTCTAATCATAGCTCATAAAGAAACACAGACGCGAAAAAAAAACATAAATACGTATCAAACTGTCTCCACATTACTCCAAATAGGCGCAAATATCTCATCCGTTAATGCGCAAAATTGTCTCGAAAGAATTTTATCCGTGATTTGGCGGCTTGGAAACTTTATCTGTTGGGGGGACTTTGCCACCACCGTCACCACCAGCCCCTGAAGGATTAGTCAATAGACGCCCGGCGTGTGTCAGACAATGTGTGAGACGAGAAATCGCTCGTCGGAGCTGAAGGATGCAGCAGGAAGACAAGCACATCTCGTTGCCATAGCGGCGGCTCTTGCGGACGAGGCCTGACTCTTAAACAGGACCCTCAGGGGAACTGAGGGGGGGATTGTAAGGATGTGTTGTCAACACTTGATGACATCCGCTGTCACTCCGCGATGTTTCTCTGCGAAGGCAACACACAGAGAAGCAGCCATCCTCCTCAGACGGATCTAATTAACCGAGAGTCGAAACCGCAAGAGGCCGTGATTTAGTGACTTTTAGAACAGGTGGTAATGGAACTATTGTGAATTTATGAAGCGGCTCCAAGCGCTGCGTGGTGGCAACTGTTGAAGAACTACTTTTATAGTCAACATGGATTACAATCAGTCAACCAGCAGGCAGTAGTTCTTGCGGCTAATCAACTTTTAGTCCATTGAGTTGCACTTAGGGAGGCAACTATCAGTATGAGCGATGATTATGGGACGGGGCAGCACCGGCATTGAAAAGTGAAAGTATCTGTTTGAAGAATGCCAATTAGTGAAAGGGGAACTCCCGACTGGATTGCACTTCAGTGGGATTAAGGATGAAAAGTAGTGTGGGGCGTATCGATTGTCCCTTTTCACAGATCAGTAATTGATCGGCAGAGAGAGGGCAATGTTTACATGGAAACATTTACAGCAGAGGACACTTTGGGGAGTCAGCGGTTTAAAGAAAAGGGCCACCGAGGTACAAGAAACTGGTGAGAAGATACAAGCTGAACTGTTGCACGCTGGCTGCAGTCAGTCAGAGCAACACGATTTAAGTTTCTTGGATGCTTGATGGTGAGATGCGCTCATTTAGACCGATTTAAACCAGAGACATCGAGATATTTTCACCATAAAAAGATACATATTCACCAGCATGCATGATTTCAGAGTGCAGACCAACTCTTAATGAAAAACGAGGCAAGAGTAGAGCGAAACATCTCCGTGCATCTGCTCCCGCATCCCGTGAATGCCGCTTCACTTGAGTGCCAAGTGCGGCTAAACGTGGCGACGGTGATGATGATGGTGATGATGATAACATAAAAAGCAGATTCTTACCAAATCTTAAAACGTGTGGCATCCCGCGAGAGTAACCAAGAAACAGCAGCAGAAGCGGGATCAGCCTGAGGTTGGACCTGAAAACGAGACTGCTTATCATCAGATGATGGGAGGTAATCTTCATGTTGTTTCCAAAAAAACATTTAAAAAAATAAAAAAAAATGCACAGTGGTTAATCCCCCCTAGTATGCGGGTTCGGTTCCCGCACCCTCCGTAAATTTTCTGTTACGGTTTCTTGGGCAAGGCAGGGTGACGGCGACGGCCCTTGGACGAGCAAGATCACGGCATGGTCACTTTCCCCAAATCCATTAGCAGTCCCGGCATGGTTTCCTTTTTTTGTCGTCCCCCTCTTTCTTTTTTCTTTCTTTTATCCCCACGTTCTCCTTCGTTCTCCTCTCACTGCGCCAAGAAACAGCAATCCGCGGGGTCGAGGGACGGCGGGACTTCCATGTCGAAGGGTATACGGATCCAGCGGGTGAGGAGGGGGGAGGGAGGGAGCCCGAGCATGGGCTGGTTAGGTGAGGTACGGAGGAGAGTGGGGGGGTTTCGCGGACGAGGGGCGAGAGAGCGCCGAGCAGAGGATACGGCAGCGATATGCAGCCCCCTATGAGGCGCTCTGGGTTGCTTGCGCTCCCATTATACTGCACTGCTGCACAGGCTCTGACGTCGAGCCAAGGTTAGTGCTGTGAACGCGCACCAGAGAGAGAAAGAGAGCGGGAGAGGAGAGGAGAAGAGAGGAGAGCGCGAGTAAGGAGAGAGAGAGAGAGAGAGAGAGAGAGAGAGAGAGAGAGAGAGAGAGAGAGAGAGAGGTGAGATAGAGATAGCTTACAGATAGACAGACAGAAAGACGTGCCAGAGAGGGAGGAGGAGGGGGGAGGATGGAGATGGAGAAAGAGAGAGAGAGAGACAAAAAATAATGAGCAAGGAGGAGTGGAAAACTTTATTTCATACCACCTTTCTAGGCAGTAGTTTCCAATGTTTTCCTCCCTTAACTTGGAGCCAAGCTTACATGCATCCGGAAATGTCGAGGAAAATATGCAAAAACAAAACAATAATAATAATAATAAAAGAAATCCATAGTGGAGTTAGAACTTCAGGGTGACCAAAAATCTTGCAATTCTAGATGATTATGCTCCAAAAAAGTTGCAATTGATCAAAAAAGTCGCAATTGATCAAATGTGACCATCTCTTCCAGCTACAGCCTCTCTGCGTGTTTGTTTCTCTATTCAGCACCGTGGACAGAGGCAACAAACCTGGAACGCGCTAAATAAGGCACTAGATCCGTCTGAGTTCAAACAAGCAGCACCGATTTAGAGTGTTGGCTACTACCGGCATTCTGCTGTATCATGCACATACAGAAATAATACACGCACTGCACTGCGCGCAATAACCGGCCCAACCTCTGCACACACACAAGGCGATGCAATCTCGTGCCAGCAGGATAGCTTTTGCACTGATCTTTTCTCTCTCCCTTACAACCCGGAGCGGGCCCACTTGCGTTTTGTCATTCACAACTTGCCTCTCCATACCTTTTTTTTCCCCTCTCCTTTCTTTTTACGGGATTTCAAGCAACAACCTTTCAACAAATTTTAACCATCATTCCAGATATGTGGGAGGAGTGGGATGAAAGGAATTAAAATTGGCAGAACAGCAAATCCGTAATATCGACGGAAGCTGCTGAAAGGCACGAATATTTAACCTATGCAAATAACTCCACTTTAGACTTGAAAGCCTTCCAGCAACAGACTGTTCTCGAGAGTAAGCCATACTCCTCCTCCGACGTGAAGGTGTGCGTGTGGGGCACACACACACACACACCAGACATGCAATATCTCCGGAGCCTATCGCGTTTCTATCTGATCTGCGGGCTCAACGCGGCCTGTATCGTATGGTTTGCGTTGCACCGACGAGATGGATATCTGCAGGTTTTGCGCATTGGCCCCTACGCTATTGACTCAACATGCACCTTATCAGCAGCTCTTCATGGGCCGATGCATCTACTGGAGGGTACAGGTAAGAGCTGCGCACCCCGCGGGCCCCTGAGGGGGAGGCTGGAGGGCTATTTAATCCCTACGGAGACGTGAAAGGAGCTCTTTGATCGGCGCCATCAGAGTCCAAGCCTGGATGAACACAGTCATTGTGTGACTCAAGTGTGAATGGCTCGGCTTGTGTGTGTGTGGTGAAGAAACACTCCAAAATAGCTGTAAGATGACTTTGGCACACTTTTTTTTTGCGCAGTAAGATGTTCATTACGCACCAGTTGTAGGTCCGTCTTCTTATTAGACTGCATAATTCACAGGAAATCACAGAGAAAATGTGCGGATAAACAAAGAATCCTGACACCTACACACAGTCTCTTTTTTTCTGTTCGAGTGCTACTCCGCTGTACTTTAGAGGCGCCATCAAATCCACCCGAACAAATAAAAGCGTTTAATGGCGACGAGGGCGCTTGTATCAGCTAAAGGAAACACGCAGTAATTACATGGGATCAAGTAGGTGGTGTGAACGTTGACTTTGAACGTGTGTCGACTTGCGTGGGTCTGCACACCAGCACTCTGCAGAGCGAGAATATCAAAGAGAATGGCACTCATCATGCTACCATCTGGACCATTAGCATAATTATGGAGGAATTCAGGGTTTCCGTATAAGTCAGCAGAGCTCCACACAGCATGAAAGGAATGCTTATTGAGCTCTGGGAGAAGACATCAACTGACAGGCAGCTAAACTCAATGCGCCCTCTGGCCTTTTACTGAGGCACTGCACACGTAATCAAGCCCTCAGGTGCCCTCACACCCCCCAGAATTTAATTTGCACAATAGACTTAAAGCTGAGATAAATGATTCTGATTTAATTTCCAGAACAGAAATCTAAATAATATTGCATCCCTGCGCCTGAGCATGGGGCACTTCAGGACAAATCATCAGCATTTACTCCCCACTCAAAGTGCTCAGTGCATCTTTTGTATGTCAATATCTTGATTACCAATCAGGAGTTAAATTCTTCACTTCCAAGTAAGGCAGTCAGGATGAGACGGCTGAAGAATGGAAAATTGCCTCATTATGATGCTAAAATGACTCCTGCTCCTTTAGCTTGTTGTGACTAATAGGAAAATACCCCTGTGCCATTTGGGAGATGTAGGCTTTTTTCTTTTTTTTTCCTCCAACCATGATCAAACCGTGTCGTTTTTGAAGGAGACCACAAATTAGATGAGTTTATACACACCCACTCGCTTGTAACCTACGGAGGCTTCCATATGAGCTGGCTGGTGTGTTTATTCAAACACCATTCATGCAGCGGGTAATGCAAAGGGGACTTTATGCAAAGGAGAGATAACCACTGCTAAAAGCCTTCTGTCATTCCCTCTCTCCTCCATCCCTCGCTCTCTCGCACAGGCAGACTGGTAGAAAGATAGCACTGGCACAGAGGAGGAAACCATGGAAACGAGAAGCTGATGCACTTTGAATGGTAAGACCCTGAAAGAGAAGACATTCATTCAGTTCAGTTGCCCTGCACTAAAGGCTCATCTCTACTGCATTATTTTGAATGCCACAAGTTATTTTAACGCGCTTGGCTTCAGAAAGTCAACGATGGTCTCACTTCATCAGCCCATTATGTCAAGATGACTGTAGCCAAGGATGTCTTAACACTTTGGCAAGAAGAGGAAGGACCCCCGACAGAAACACACACACACACTTTACTTCATTTGCACTCACACAACTGTGAAAACCTCTTCCCTTTTCCCCAGCTAGAGTATCACAGCATTCGCCCCTCTCAAATGCGTCATGACGTACCAGCCAGCATCCCTTCAGTCAGCAAATCACTTCAGTTTTGAGTTCAGTATATTTACATTTCCCACTTGTGGCACTGCCTTTGAACACAGCATGCAGAAGTCAGCACAGGCCTATATGTCTTGAGCAGTGCTGTCAATGAGATGCCTGAGACCTCAGTGGGAATACATTCTTCAGAGACGACAATTAGTCAAGTGAGACAGTAATTAGGACCTCTCTGCACACTGTCACTTCCAGTTAGTGCTGACGGATGCCCACAAATACCCCCCTCCAGCAACTGCAGTCAGGCAGACTTTCACTTGTGGTGCTGCGCTTTGACTTGGTAATGTGACAGCCATCTGTAAATTTTATTTACCATGGTAACACTTTCAGTAATGGCGTGGTAATTTGGTCAGCGCTGTTACAGATGAGAACTATGGTGAATTTCTACCAGCTGTGGTTGTGTACCACAAAAAATCCAAGTATGATATATTATTAAATTACTATGATGGCATCAATTTATATTTTTATTAATGCAATGATAAAATTATTATGTCACATTGCCACAGAATTGAATAAGTTCCATCATTAGCATTGTTTAAAAAATACCATACATACTCAATGTTACTTGTACAACTCAGTACAAGTTCAAAATAATACCAAGTTTGTTCCCATCTGCCACTTTATTAGATACACATACAGTAGGTAAAAGTAATGCAGTCTAATACAGTCCTGCAATAAATCATAACCTCATGAAGGTTAGAGTGTTGAAACTATTTTACACAGGCGTTGATTCAACTTTATGGTCATTTAGTTTCTGGTCCTATTGAAGAGGACAATATGACGGTGATTTATTGCAAGGTTGCGGCATCAGAGTGCATTACTGCATTATTTTTTGGCTACGGGTATCCAGTGAGCCTTTCAGTTTGAGCTCAAAGTTATATAAAGATTAGAAATACCTGTTAACAGTGAAGTTCTGGGTGCCACAGTAGCCCAACCTGTTGAACGGGTGACCCATAAACAGGGGCTACAGTCCCCGACACAGCGTTCATGAGTTTGAGTCCGTCTCCCCATGTTTCATGTCTCTCTCCCCTTTCAAACTGAAGTCAAAGCTAAAAAGCTCAAAAAAAAAAAAAACTTTTAAAAAATCCTGTGAAGTTCTGTACTGATTAGCTAGCATCAGTTTGGCATTTTTTTCATTGCAGTATCCAATAACACATAACTAGGGAGGTTAAAGATTCAGTGTTTATAGATTCAAACGAATTTTATGAACCAGTCAGGCTGAAGACAAGGGGCGTGCTTGTCAGTACTGTACTGTTTTGCTGTAGTACCTTGTTGCACCACTAGGCGGCGCCTCTTACTGTTCAATGAGGTGGAGTTACATCTGTGTTTGCTGAAAGCCCATTGCAGGAAATGAAAGCTCATCCCTGCAGTATATCTGTCAAACTGCAGTCATGCTAATAAAATGTGCAGCACTGGCAGCTGTCCAGCTTAGCTAGCTATCTGAAGTTCATGCTAAGCTATGATTTCCGAATGCTAACAGAGCCCAGGAGCTGAGTGACTGTCAGCAGAGAGCAAGTGTAACTGGCAACATTTAGGAGCAGCATGAGTCTGATTGCAAGCTTCCAAAAAACAAAATGAATCGTGACAGTGAAAGTGTATCAGAGGTACTCTGCTCAGAATAGAAACACATTTCAAAGGCAGCAGTAAAACTTGACAGATTTCCTGGACTGGTAAAGTTGCTGCAACAGTAGCTGTGGACATTTGCTCTAGTTGAGCAGCTGTTTCCAGCAGCCGGTCTAATGTTAATAACAGTGAACAAATCACTGTATCATGTATGGAACTTTCTTAAAGTCCAGTGGATTGATTTAAACAACTTTGGATAACCATGACCTGGATGAATGAGAACCTACACAGACATCATGCATGGAAGGTAGGGATATTATTCTGATAAACTGCTGCGAAGAAATAAAAAAATATCACATGCTTTTTTGTGTGATAGTCAGCGGCATCATTAGGCCTATTTTAGGGGAGTATCAGCCCCCCTAAAATACTCTTTAGCCCCCCTAAATAGTTTCATGTTCATTTGTTGTTGTTTTTTTAAAAAAGGTGTTTTTTTTTGTTTACAAAAAAGTGCTGACAAATTCAATATAATGTGGCCAGAATATGAGTTTAAATAAATAATCACATAACCAGTCATTATTAACGTAAATATGATCATAAATCTTAGTTTCCGTTCACTTCATAGTGGAAGGTAGAGAGTCTGACCCAGTGTGTCATTATCCTGTCCATTCCACTTGTTCATATGGAGCACGCCCACATCACTGAAATTCAGTCCACGTTTTCCCTGCGACCTCGGCTGCTCTCGGTACCTGCAGCATGTGCTTACAGGGAGGAACACACAGAACCGACTACAGCAGCGTTAGGAGAAGGTGAACAAGAATGGATATACGAAATGCTGTCAGGAGAGTAAGTATTCATCACTGCTGATTAAGGGTGTGACGATACACTCAGCTCACCAGACGATACACGATATTGGGTTCACGAGAACGAGATGATATTTTCACATTACTTTAAAAAAACTAAAATGACAAAATCTATGACTGGACAAAGTGTTTTTTATTTGACAGTCACAAAAAGATGCACGGGCATTTTGAAATGTTTTGTAACTTACATCCATGCATGACTGCATGAGCTTTTAACTGTTGACCTTCTTTCCACAAATAAAAATAAATATTTTTTTAATGTGCAAACAACATGTGCAAAACTGTAACCGAAGTACTACTCTGTCAATACATAGTGCAAAAAAGTGCAAACTTTAGTCTTCGACTCTTTATAAAGGTTCGGGACCACTGTGCGTGTAAAATGCGTACCTGATGGAATGCTGTACTATGGTTCCAATGTATGGAGGAGTCGCCGAAATCCCGGGTTTTCTACCACAGAAAACGGCCTCATATCAGCTGTAATGAAAACGCCGATTTCTCTCGTTATTGCCATGGCCCTGGCGCTTGAGTCTGGAAGTTTAGGTGCAAAGGCGTCAGTCAGTGTTGTACGGCCTTTAGCTGCTTTCATCACAGGTGCAGGTGATTTTAGCCAGCTGTGGTAATTCTGTATGTGTCTTAGCATAGTGCTCGTGTTAGCTGCGGTGTACGGCATTATTTTCTTACACTGCTTACTTGTTGTCCCTGTCTTGTCCGTCACTCGGTTGCCGTTTATTATCTTCACTGGGTACCCAAAATGCTGCCACACAAATGACTTAAAATGTGGCGAGGCATCTTCAATGGTGATTTCAGACTCCAATATCATTCTGGCTGCTGTATTCCTTCTTCTTCTTTTTGTCAGTTTTTGGTAGACTAGACACAGCAAAGGCACATTACTGCCCCCATAGGTCACAAATAGATGTTTACACATGGAGTGTATATAAAGTGGACATAGCATCTGGCTCCAAAATTGAAGCCCACCCGGAAGTGTCAAAAACTTGCAATATCACGCCGTCCGCTAGGGTTGGCTCCAAAAAGCTTTTGCTCCATAGACCCCAATTCATTTTTGGAAAAAATAAAATTTGATAGACTGATTTTCTACAGCTCACAATTTTTTTCCCGTTAGTTTGAGAGATCAGGTGGCCAATCTTAAAATAAATCAATACTGAATTTTAAATAAATCGTTAAAGTTGGCGGAGCCAGGGGGCGTGGCTATACTAGATTGACAGTCCCATTGACTGGTCCTGCCCCGAGTTGCTCTCCGGTCCAGCCTGTTTGATGACGCTTTTTACGTCACTGGCTCCAAAAAAATCCAAAATGGCGACCAGGAAGTAGCAAAATCCGGGCTTCATTTTCTTGGCATTGAAACCAACGGGTGATGTCATGGTTAGTTCACGCCTGTGTTTACATAGCTCACAGTCTGATGGGCTTCTGCCCTGTGCCCGCGAGACAGCTTTTCACTTAAACGAGAAATATTGTCACAATTTAATCTCGCGAGATCTCGTGGGACGAGATCTCGTCACATCCCGAGTCATATTAGTGCATCTGTACTTCATTGCAACATGACAATCAAAATTAATACCGGTGACAGCCTTGATTATTTTGACAGCTTCCTCCCTTTTGGATAATTGTAGTCTAGATTATATTAGGATACTGGTCATTTGCACAGCAGGTATTCTGACATGTCACAAAAGGACTAGCACAGGTGTAATCATTGAGAACAGCAGCAGGGTGCTGCTGCTGTGCATGTGGGCTGACTGTCGTGACCTGCTGAGATACTTAATAGAACTGAGAGACTGTTATGTATCTGCTTAGCTCCATCTGTGCTCGTAAAAAATCATCTTACGTATCCAAAATTTACAGATGATAATCCTTATTAATCCTGCTATTATTAAAACATCTCTGCATGGTGCCATAAATGCCACTATAAATAAATACTGCATCCAAAACCTAAATTCAATGTATTGATTGCATGTTTAGGTTTGAAAAGCTTGTCTGTAGTCAGCCTGGATTCACAGCATTTTTAATGGATGGAAATGTTTTTTAGTCTAAAAGTAAAAATATCCTTCGAAACTTCTAATAATCCTCCACCGTCCAGCCGTGTGCTCACGATGCACTCATTTTTTTTTATCTGTTATTTTTCTTTTTATTTATTGTTCTCAGCCTAGTTATTCTAACATCAACGGAAATATTTATAGCAGAATGATGAGATGCTGAGGTCTTCTAATAATAACCCCTCATAGATCTGAACACAAATAAGTATAAATAAAGGAACAGTCTCCTTTTTAAATTTATTTTTGCATGAGTTGTTTACGTCTTTGTTCTCGTCGGGCAAATAAATGCTTTCTGTGCTTTGTGGTTTCAGATCTTAGGGAGGAAAAAAAATCATACATATTCACAGACACACGCACAGCAGAGAGCCGGGCTGATTGGAAGGTGGACGGCTGGAGTTGTTATTACAGAGCATCCAGCAGAGTCTGGTTTGCAGGATAAGGACGTCCTTACAGGGCATTTCTCAGTGTGAACGATGAGGAAACAGCCTCCTGTGTGAGCACGGACGTGTGTGTGTGAGAGAGAAAGTTTGAAAGAGAGAGAAATCGGCAGAATGTGGACAGATGCATCTGTCTGCCTACATATTTTGGCCTTCAAATAGAAATCTTGGCAATGCTTGCAAAAAATGACTTTCCCCATTGGACTGCTCAGTGCCAAGGGCTTTCCTGCAGAGAAAGAGGCTGGAGACTAAGAGACCTGCTCACAAGGCTTTACATTCTGTTACAGGGAAGCCTCCAATAAACTTTTCCTTTCTGCAAAGACATCTCCATCTCCATCGTTGGCTAGCATGAACTGGAGTAAGCGGAAGGAATTTCAAAGCCAAGCATGGCATTGCAAAGAAAGAATGGAGACACATGGGTGATTTGTGTACATTTGGGGCTTGGACAATGAGTTCCCTTGGTGCATATTAGTCACTCATTAGTTATTCTTTCCTTCTATTTTCAAGTCATTCATAAAAGAAGCATGGAAACCACCTGTTAATGTAAAGACTACAAACAAAAACAAATGTTCTAAAAAATGTTAAATATTCATGTGTCCAAACATAGAATGTGATGCAAGAAAACAAAGGGCATCTCTTCAGGCATTTGAAACTAGTAGTCAAAAAAGAGGGAAGGTTTGGCATAGATTGTCAGTATTTTTCCATTTGAAATCTGCCTTTACAGTTATACACCCGAATATTTTCTTTTCGGTGAAGGGTTATGGCCGACATGCTCAGGCTTCCGTCTCGGTAATGCAATCCACTCTGTTTCCACAAAGATCCAGGGATCAACTGTTGCAGCTGAGGATGAGAGGGCCCAGCAGTCGCCTCAGACACCCAGGATCAGAAACTCCAAACAGGGATAACACCCTCTCAGCATTCAATGTTTTCAATCAAGGGATCAGCTACTGTGACTGGAAACAAAATGTCCCAGACAGCTATCACGCAGGAGTTGCCGGCAGGCAAAAGCTGGCACGACTAATATGGCTTGTCAGAGTGAAAATAGCCTAGTATTGTTCACACCTTCCATAAAGGTACAGGCATAACGCTTTTGTCTTGTTCATCTCTCAGGAGTCATGCTCTAATAGCTTTTCAGGCTCATGTTGCTTTGTTAAGAGGGATTTAAAGTTGGTGTTTCACTACCCAAAGAGTCTAGTGGTGGAGGCTCAGCTATTCATTTACACATAATTCAGCATGAATCAAATTTATACCATCATAAATGTGATAAATTTGTGTCTTTAGATTAAATGGTATTTGACGAATGGATTTGAGAATTATCAAATTGCCTGGTTAGGGATTTATTAAAAATAACTCAAGGTACACGGACTGTGTCTTATACAGTGTTTTCACTGGTTGCCAAGACTGCAGCTGTACCAAAATATATTGGACAGATGAACAGAAATGCTAAATAGTGGAACTAATTTGTCTTTAAATGCAAGCTCTCAGTTGTTCGATGTTGCAAAGAACTGTGATAGATTTAAGCAAATATGAAAGGTGTTAAGCTGCAGTACATTTCAGCATTTCCAATCCCAAACTGACAGAAAGGCAGACATTTCTGTTGAGCTCAAATGCAAATCTCTCTTCTTCTCATGCAAACTTTCAGATTCATTATAAAAGCGATGAGTGGTTGCACTTTTTAAGGTTATTTCAAACATCCCACTCCACAGTTTGCATTTTCTTCTCCTGACTGACAGATGTCATCTCAGCATATCTGCATCTCAAGCCTGTTTTCCGTCTTAGAGTGGTTTTAATAGACAAATACTTGTTATGGAGGTCTTCGGCATTTACAGTAAGCCCTGCACAAAACCCACCCTGCAGAGAAACACTGCCATCTAAGCCTTCGGTAAAACCCAGGCAGAAAAATCTGTATGTGGACCAGCAGATCGAGCGTCAGTGTGGAAACATAAAGAAGGGTTTGATCTCATTTATGCCCTCGCTGTTCTGGAAGTGATGAAATGAGGCCGGTCTTGAGCTGGGCGAGGTCATTCCTCTCCTCTCCTCTCCTCTCTCCTCTCATCTCCTCTCCCCTCCTCTCCTCTCCTCCATTAATCATGTCTGTACACATGAAAATGAGCTTAACCCTTTTTCCTGTGTGGCGCTCTACTTCCACTCAAGGACACCTTGCAAGCAGGTATAAGTAGGATCCCTCTGCGCATATTTTCCTCCTCTATTTCCAACTAATGGACACCTTTCAGTCTTGATCCAGCTTGACTTAGCCGTGAAAAAAAAAGCTGCACGGGGCTTCATCCTCCCTTGTAAGGGCTGCCACTCTTTGCTGTGCAGCCTCATAACAATTAACACTTCTATAAATCCCTTTGTCAAAGGCTTAATGGGAAAAAATGGAATTTAAGGACTTATCCCTGCCCCTTGAGTCTAACATAATTTCACTCACAACTAAACTACGCGAAGGAAGGTTGGGTATATAATATAATGCATAAGCTTCTGAAAAGGAGGAGGACACAGGGAACGAGCGAGAAGATGAAAAACATGATAAAGGCACAGAGGGAGAGCAGGAGGAGTAGGTAGAGAATAAGTAAGGAAGAGAGAGGAAGGAAAAAAGAAAATGAGCTTGGTTCCCTTTGTGGCACAGTGCTTCACCACTTAATCATCCCCAGGTCTATAAATAGGCCTTCACAGCCATGGAATATTGGGAGATTAATGGAAGAGAATGGAACGCCATAATGCTCCGAAGCTTCACCACTTGTGCTGCACTTCAATAGTGCAGATTTCATTTTATTTCACAACCAATCGCAGATTTTTTTCCCCCTCCTCCTCTTCAGTTTTATCATAAAAAGCGTGGAGGGGAAATCTAGCAGATTGCATCCACCCCTCCCTCCCCCTCGTCTCCGTCTCTTCATGTTTTGCCTACTTCAACACAGTTTTACTGGAAGACAGCCGTTGCAGACTCAAAGCTAAATGGCACCAAATGCAGAACTGTTGGCGTAATGCAAGTCTGAGCAAAACACCCAAAGAGCATGAGCTTTTCCAAGAGCAGGCTTTGGAAAAGTTCTCCCCCCCCTCATTTTGCATTCTGTACAATGCACTACAGTTTCTTTTCAGCACCTATCACAAGTGCTCATCTCCTGAGGATATGTTGACGGTGTTGAGGTAGCAGGGATCACCTTGTATCTCCCTGCTCTCCTCACTGTGAGCGAATGTATGTACCCGCCTGCTTATGTGTGTACACTCTGGGCTGGCAGGCGTTCGTGTGGGTGCAGACTCACAACACCAGCATTAGATTTTGAGGGGAAATATAGCAGAGACGTCATTTAGGTTGGCGAGAAGAAAGTAAGGTTGTGAGGACACGAAACCTGTGCTGAAAAGAAACAATCTTTCTTTTTTTGCTATAAATAGAAAGAAAGGTTGTTAAGAAACGGGAGACAAGCCAAAACCAATCGGAGCCGTAACACATGGGCTTGTTAGTGTTGGCACGTATTTCGAGACAAAAATTTAGATTCATCGACTTGTGCTTTTTTCCGCATTCTCCCATTCCTGTGAAACAACACTGCTGTCCAGCACCTCCCCCTATCTGTATATCATATCAGATCCCACCATCTGTTGGAAACGCATATGTCTGCATTACTCCCGCCGAATCATAACTCCCTCTCAGCCTGTGAGCTCATTAGTGCAGTCTCAATGAGCTAAACAGAAACCTAAAGACAACGAGGAATTTGCTGTTCATTACTAGCTTTACTGCTGTTGATTCTTCATTTGAAAAGAACAAGCCCATTGTTCATATTGTACCTCTGCTTTTCTAACTATGACAAGCGAAACGGTCTGTGAAAAAGGCCTCTTACAATAAATTTCCTTCATTAACCACGGCAAAAATGAAATATTAAAGAAAAGAAATAGCACAAGACAATTTAAATGATAATCATAGTCACAAATTTCTTCTCTACATCATTTTCAGTGTCTGAGAGTCAGGCCTCAGTATCTGCATGGGCATGCAAACTGAAATTGGTAGTCAAGGCAATCATCACATTCTTGATCCTGGTTGCGACAAATAAATCCCTGAGTTGGATTGCAGCTGACAAAAGCATTCCAAGTGGGTAGTGAATTAGTATGCCATCTATGTATTTCTTAATGAGAGGGTTTCGAAAATAATTTCAAACAAGAAATTCTGTTTAAATTTGATAAACAAACAGTGAAAATGGCTTTTGAAAGATGTTGTGCTGCTCATACTACATGTAAACTTTACATTTATCTCTGAGAAGGTAACGTGTACGTTCTGTCCTGTGTGGCTAGAGTCTTTGTCTCAGCCTGAATGTACAAAGGGAACTCGCAAATTTGCCCTTTTTGGTCTTACCAGCTAAACAAATCCATACAACAGCAACAACATAAACAAGCTACAAAATATTTATATTTGTACTTACATATGAATTTCATCTTCTGCTGTAGCCACACTGTGTCCAGAAAGAGTTCTGGCTTCAATAGCTGTGGCTTTGGGACATTTTTCTCCTGGAAAATCTCTGCGAAGATGGGAGAGGCCTTCCTCGTCTCCCTCACCAGTGGGGTCATCTCTGTCAAACCAGTCTGTCCACCATCCTGGAAAAAGGTGATCAAATTGAGATCAATCTTAGACTCACAAGATTTTTCCATATTCATTAAGATGCTGCACACTGGGTGTCAGTTTTATCAAAATACAGTGTAGGGTCTCATTGTTTGTGTCAGCTGATGACATCCAGAAAGACAAATTCAAGGAGAAAATGTGTCAGTCAGACCTTTCTGTACAAGGTGAACATTGAATGGTTTAATTTGTATTTTAAATGTCAAGAAGTGTTTTGAAAAGAAGCTGCAACCCTCCTACTGCTCTTCGCTGGAACCCGGAGAGCTGCTCCGGTGTGATAAATAAAAAAGAGAGAAGCTTTATTTTACTGACACTTCACAAAAACTTACAAGGTACTTTCAATCCCAATGATAAATCAACAATTGTGTGTGATGTTTTCAAGCAACAGTGAAGAGTCGTACTGCTTACAGAAAGATTTTGCATTATGTTGTTGTGCACATTGCCGACAGCTCATAAGAGTAGTAAACCTGAACGTAGTTACTGCAGCTACACCGATGAACGTACCTAAAAGCAGTCCTGCTGCAATGACAACACTCAACTGTGAGCGAGAATAGAAAATTGTAATGTCAAAATGCACATTATGTTAAAAAATTAGAACAGAGGCATAAGCAAACACCTGCACCCTGTCCAATGAGCAAAACTACACTGTTCAAAAAAATGAAAGGAACACTTTTTAATCTAAGTATTACATCAAAGCAGTCAAACGTGGGATACTGATCTGGTCAAGTAAGTAAAAGAGGGGGTTTTTAGTCAGCTTCAGCTGCTTTGGTGTTCATGAAATTAACAACAGATGCACTAGAGGGGTAACAATGAAACAACCCCCAAAACAGAAATGGTTTTACACATGAAGGCCACTGACATTTTATTCCCTTCTTGTGTTTTCTGACTGTTTTTCAATAGTTTTGCAGTTGGCTAGGGTCACTGTCACTACTGGTAGCATGAGGCGATACCTGGACCCTACAGAGGTTCCACAGACAGTCCAACTCCTCCACGATGGCACATCAATACGCCATTACCAGAAGGTTTGCTGTGTTGCCCAGCACAGTCTCAAGAGCATAGAGGAGGTTCCAGGAAGCAGGCAGTTACTCAAGGAGAGCTGGACAGGGCTGCAGAAGGTCCTCAACCCATCAGCAGGACAGATATCTGCTCCTTTGTGCATGGAGGACCAGGATGAGCACTGCAATAGCTCTACAAAATGGCCTCGAGCAGGCCACTGGTGTGAATGTCTCTGACCAAACAATCAGAAACAGACTTCATGAGGAAGGTCTGAGGGTCCAATGTCCTCTAGTGGGTCCTGTGCTCACTGCCTGACACCGTGGAGCTTGATTAGCATTTGACATAGAACACAGGAATTGGCAGGTCTGCCAGTGGTGCCCTGTGTTTTTCACAGATGAGAGCAGGTTCATCGTGAGCACATGTGACAGACATGGAAAGGTCTGGAGAAGCCATGGAGAATGTTATGCTGCCTGTAACATGGTTTAGCATGACCGGTTTGGTGGTGAGTCAGTGATGGTCTGAGGAGGCATATCCATGGAGGGACGCACAGACCTCTACAGGCTAGACAACGGCACTCTGACTGCCAATAGGTATCAGGATGAAATCCTTTGACCCATTGTCAGACCCTACACTGGTGCAATGGTCCTGGGTTTCTTGTGGTGCACGACAATGCCTGGCCTCATGTGGCAAGAGGATGCAGGCACTTCCAGGAGGATGAAGGAACTGACAGCATTGACTGGCCCCAATACTCACCAGTGTTGGGCAAGCTACTTGGAAACTGTAATGAGCTAAGCTACCAGCTACTCCGTGTTAAATCAAGCTTCACTACACTGAAGCTATGACCCACAGAAATGTAGCAAGCTAAGCTACAGCAATATGGCCAAAGTAGCTTAATACATTCAAGTTACTTTTTTTCTTACCAAAAAATTTCAGGGACTAATGAAGTCAGTCAAACGGAGACAAGAAAATGCTGACTTGTTTATTATTAAACCATCATTTTTGTTCTCAGTGCTCCAAACTTAGTAAGTTGATACACTGAGGAATATGTGGAGCTATATTTAAAATGAATCAACCTTTTTACATTAGAAATCATTGTTGTGATTTTCTTTTAGTTTGTATTGCAGACATAATGTATCTGATAATTAAGTTGCAGTAGCTTATATTAACACACCACTTACATTTAGGGCTGGGTATCAATCTAAAAGTTTCGATACCGGTACCAATTCCGATACCTTCACTTCGATACCGGTTCCTAAACGATACTTTTTTCGATACCAGTTTTACAATATATACTCTAACAGAATGAAAATTGTATTCCACATTACTTTTCACATCTTGAGTTTAATTTTCCAGTGATTTCCAGTGCAAAAGAACATTTGCAAGCAATGTACAGTTCAGTACATACTGAGCCACCTTCTGCCCCGGACCCTTCCTGGCCGACCCGGAGCCGGTCGCGGCGCACCGCCGCGGAGGAAATGCGCCAGGCGGGGGACGGCCCGCACCCGGTGAGAGGTCCCGCGAGGGGATCCTCCCGCACCGAGCGGCCGCCCCTGACCCGCCGAGTTGAATCTCCCGGGCGGACTGCGCGGACCCCACCCGTTTACCTCTTAACGGTTTCACACCCTCTTGAACTCTCTCTTCAAAGTTCTTGTCAACTTTCCCTTCAGGTACTTGTCGACTATCGGTCTCGTGCCGGTATTTAGCCTTAGATGGAGTTTACCACCCGCTTTGGCATATACTGCACCGCGCACTATTGGCGTCTGTGGCGATGGGCGTGGGAGAGCTCAGCTGCAGAGGGGAGAGGTGTGGAGGAGAGTGTGTGGAAGCAGCGTCAGGTTAATTAGCGCAGCTGGCACCAATTAGACTCACCTGATTCTCTCGGCAGTAACAGACTGAAGCAGAGGACAAAAGACAGACGGACAGAGAGGACGGGGGAACGGACGAGCGGAGGACAGCGGACAGGACGAGGTCCGGTGGAGCGGGCAGCTTATCGAACGAGATCCTGTGGAGATCCGGCTGACGCTGAGACTGTTTACCGGAGGAGAACCGGCGGAGAGCCGGCGGACGTTGAGACTGTTTACCGGACGAGGTCCGGTGTAGCGCCGGGCAAGGAAGAGAGACTGTTTTATTTACATTGAGACGGTGTGGTGAATAAAAGACTTTGTCTGCATTGGCCGAACTGCCGTGGTTATTGTGCTGAGCAGAGCCGCAGACAGGTTCTCCTGTTACAGCGTCCATTTTACAAAAGTAGAGCCACGTTTTAGACCTCAGAGGCATCTTTTCCCACTTCGACGACATGCTACACAACTGCAGTAAATTCAATGTACCTAACTTGAAACCTGTCTGTGAACGGGCAGCATGCTTTTTTCCGGCTTGCCGCAATCACGTGTAACGTTACAGCCAATCACAGGTTTTCTTTATCATAATCACGTGATAAGTACCGGAACATGGAACCGAAAGACGAGGCTTATTTCGATACTCATTAGTACCGAAACATTTCGGTCGGTGCCATTAAAGAACCGAAGTTCGGTACTCAGCCCTACTTACATTGGAGGGTATAATAGGTTACATTTGATATCATTTCCATATAAAGTAAGCAATGTTATAGTAAGACAATTTTATACATAATTTGGGTATTCACATTGGGTATTAAATCAAGTTTTATTTCTTAAGTCTAATATCTATGTAAAATCATTCAATGCTTTCCCAAAGTGCTATATCCACTACTACTTAACTCAATTTTGGTCTTGAGTGTAAGATTAAGATCTTTAATCATTTATGCCATCACTTTTGTTTCCCTTTCTGTTATTTTTTTCAGCCATTTGCTCATTAGTGTTAACAGTAATACTGAAGAAGACAGATTTTGGTTTTACTGTTACCTCGTTTTCTCCCATACCTCTTCCCTCCTATATGTATCAGTTTAATTATTTAATCCCCCAATTTATACACATTCACACACTGCCACCACAACCTTACGCTTAATTTAATTAATTTACTGCCACGCGAATTTTAGATGTTGAAAAGTAGCTCGTTTGTGTGTGCATCTTATACTGCGGTTGACATGTGGTGGTTAGCTAACTGCTGCTGGTTGTGCATATTCGGGAGTCACCTGTATATGGGTTCTCAGATTTGTATTTGACGTCTTTGAAGTTGACAGAAACTTCGCATTGGTCTGGCACAGTAGGTATCTGAAAACAACTTTTCTCCGTTTTTTCACAAAAACTCATAACTATTTAGGTAGGGCCACGGTGACTCTGACTCCTCTGCCATCTCTCAGTGAACTGAAGCGAGCGTCTGTGTGTGTGTGTGTGTGTGTGTGTGTGTGTGTGTGTGTGTGTGTGTGTGTGTGTGTGTGTGTGTGTGGATCCAGTGGAAGGGATTGTTGAATGACGACATCAACAGTTCCTCCGCTTCTATTGGTCGACACAGACATGTCGGCGTTTGGAGAGGATGTCACTGTCTGATCCTTAAAAGTGTGAGATGAGACTGCAGCAGAGCAGAAAGCTCCGCTTCAAGCAGTTCAACATTAATCATTTTTAATGTAGCTTTTTGCGTTCGCTACCGCGCTACATGACCAAAAGATTAGCTAAGCTGTTGAAACGTTTTTTGATTTTGTAAACAACGACGCTACCACGTCGTTACAGAAAAATGTAGTTAAACTACTAACGACGCTATTTGTAGTGACGTTACTGCCCAACACTGATACTCACCTGACCTGAATCAAATAGAACACCTTTGGAACATTATGTTTTGTTCCATCCAACACCACCAGGTTGCTCCTCAGACTGTCCAGGAGCTCAGTGATGCTCTGGTTCAGATCTGGGAGGAGATACCCCAGGACACCATCCATCGTCTCGTTCGGAGCTTGTCCCGATATTGTCAGGCTGCATACAAGCATATGGAGGTCATGCAAACTACTGAGTACTGTTTTGAGTTGCTGCCAACAAATTTCAGAAAATGGACCAGTCTGCCACATCAGTTTTTCACTTTGATTTTGGAATGTCTTGAATTTAGCCCTCCTGGGGGTTGATAATTTTCATTTCCATCAAACAATGTGGCATCTTTTCATTCCAAACACATTATCCAGTCCATATCAATGTAAATATCCAGTTTGTTTTTTCCCTGCATTGAAATATGATGTGTTTTCAAAGTGTTCCTTTAATTTTTTTGAGCAGTGTACATTTATTAGTGGGACTTCTTGGTGTCAGACCTTCATCAGGCAAATAATTTATCCTCCAAACAAAGAATCTTTCTTTAAGAGGGAGTGGCTGTGACTTCACTATCAAGGAACATACTCCACATAGCATAGAGAGACATGAAATACCAAAATCTGGCACTGAACAATTGCTCCCACTTGCATGAAGAAAACAATGACAAATATTGTCAAAAAACAAACAAACAAAAACACAGCATGGGTAAAATCCTGGGACATTTTATATAATTTATGTAAATGTCCAGTTTGGTTTAAAACTTCACTGCAGCACCAAACAGCTCTTTAAAGAGTTTTAGTGATCATCCTTTAACGATTCTTTCAAAAATTCAGCCCTAATGGTGCTTGGTGACACTGTGGATCATTCTATCATTATGTCTCGTCTTAAACATTGTGTGGGCATCAAAGATACTGCAAATGGATATCTTATCTGGCAGATAGGAGCTTCTCAGTTCAGTTCTCAGTTGTGGTGTCCCTCAAGGCTCCATACTGTGTCCACATTTGTTTTTATTATATATGTTGTCCCTGGGGTCGATATTTAAGAAACACAATATTCAAGTCTGTCTGCCAAATGAAAGCAAAGACTCAGTGCAGCGTCTGTTAAAGTGCTTTGAAAATGTCATAACCTGGATGGACTTAGACTTTCAGAATCTAAATGAAAACAAGACAGACATTGTGTTTTGTTAAGCAGACCTGTTAGATGGCCCTTTGGCATCAGACAGTCTGTCTTTTGTAACATACTTTGGATTGATCCTCGACCACTACTTAAGATTTACCAGACAGATCAGTTTAGTTGTCATTTAACTTTTGCCAAAGTGAGGGCCTATCCATCTTGTAAAGATTTTGAAAAAGCTGTCATTTCCTTTATTAGCACTCTGCTAGACTGTTATATGTTTGTTGTATGTGGGTGTAAATTACTCGGCTGCCCCCGGTACAAAATGCATTTGCTCATCTTTAACAGGAAAAAGAAGGGTGTTTACATATATCACATAGCACCGGCCTTTCTTCTCTGGCGTCATGTCAGTTTCAGTCTTAATTTTAGGGCTTTGCTGTTTTTTTTAAGGTTTTAAATTGGTTGCCACCTCTTTATTTAGGACAACTCTTACATGTTCATACCTCACTAAGAGCATTGAGGTCAACCAGTCAGATGCTCCTAGATGTTCCAAGACTGAGAAACAGAAAAAGAAATCAAGCCTTTGCAGTAGCTGGTCCTAATATTTATTGTTCAGCTACACAGCCACATAGAGAGAGATGTACTGAACTTTCAAGCTTCAAAGTCTTTGGTTAATAGAAGTCTGGACAGACAGGGATCTGATGTACTCATGTAGTACCTCCTCCATCACAGAAAGGGGATGGCAGTGGAAGCGAACGCAATAATCATTGTACATCTTTTTGGGTTATTCCTCTTTTCTGCAGGTTAATACTGAAATTGCATAATTTCTGATAAAAGAAATCACTTTGGCACTTAATGAAAACAACCTAATTAAAACAGCCACTTAATTATTTGCACTTTGCAACCATGCTAGTGGCTTAAAGAATGGTAATGCCACTATGTCAGTCTGTTGACTAGTCCATCATTATTGACAGTGAGAATGATAGATTACAATGAAATTCAGCACAGACGTTCATGTCTCGCTTTGGCGATCCATCAAATTATAATCTTAAACTCAGACAACAACAGATGCAACATATTTATACTTGTCCTTATTTTGAAATCACTTTCCCTGCTGCAGCCAGATTGAGCCCAGAGTTTCGGCCTTGGACCAGGAAGCTCCACCACATCAGTTACTATAGGGATCGAGCTAGGTTAAAAGGGTTCAGAACAAGAAATACAGAAAAAGTAAAATGATAATTCTGAACATGGATTTCTTCTCTTCATTTTCAGAGTTGTAAAGTCAAGCCTCAGTGGTTGCATAGGCATCCAAACCGAATTTTGTAGTCACGGAACTGCCAGATTTCTGTTCCCGGGTGCAGCAAATAAATCCTTCAGTTCGACTATAGCTGAAAAAGAATTCCAAGTGGACAGTGAATTAATATGCCATCTACAGATTTCTGAAAGAAAGGGTTTCAAAATTATTCTAACCAGTCTGTCCAGTGTTCAGGAAAAATCTGATCAAATTGAAATCAATCTTGAACTCACAAAGTTTTTCCACACTCATTAAGGTATTGCACACTTGGCATCAGTGTATTCAAAATACAGTGTAGGGTCTCATTGTTTCTATCAGCTGCTTCCACTCAAAAAGACTCAAACCTTTCTGTCCAAGGTGAACACTGAATGGTTTAATGTGTATTTTAAATGTCAAGATTGCCACTGAAAAGAGCCTGCAACCCTCCAACCATTATTCTCTGATACTTCGAGAGCTTCTCCAGTGTGATAAATAAAAAAGAGAGAAATTTTATTTTACTGACACTTCACAAAAAGTTACAAAGTACTTTCAGTCCAAAATCAATTAAATTCAGTTCAGTTCTCAGTTGTCCCTCTCACTTGTGGGGTCCCTCAAGGCTCCATTTTGTGCCCACATTTGTGTTCATTACATGCACTGTCCGTCTGGTCAATGTTTAAGAAACTCAAATATACATATCTTTCTGCCAATAAAAACTGAAAGCAAAGACTCAGTGTAGCCTCTGTTAAAGAGCTTTAAAATGTCAAAACCTTTGTAGACTTAAACTTTCTGAATCTAAAAAAACAAGACAGACAATGTTGTGTTTGGTTGAGTGGACCTGTCAGATGACCCTGACGGCACACATGGCCCTTTGGCATCAGACAGTCAGTCTTTAGTAACGAACTTTGGAGTGATCCTCGACAACTCCTTCAAATTTGCCAGACAGATTAGTTTAGTGGTCTTTTTTTTTTTTTTTCACTCAAGACTTTTAGCCACAGTGAAGGCCTATCTGTCTCCCAAAGACTTTGAAAATGTTATCTTTGCCTTTAGTACTGCTCAGGTGTATGTGGATGTAAAATACTCAGCTGCAGCTGGTACAAAATGCAGCTGCTCATCTTTAAACAGGAAATGAAAGTGTGGTCACTTAACACCAGTATTGGCCTCCCTGTACTGACTTCATGTCCATTTCAGGATGGATTTTAAAATTTTACTGTTTTTGTTCAGGTTATAACTGGGTTGATGCTTCTGTATTTAGCAGGACTTTTACATGTTCATACCTCAGTATGAGCACTGAAGACACACACATGCTCTTAGGTGTTCCAAAATGGACAAACAGAAAGAGTGTGATCAAAAATTTACAGCCGCTGGTCCTGATCTTTACTAGATGAGCCTCTGGGACACATTTATGACAAACATGGAAGAACTGCAACTTGACTGGTTGGTGGAACCACAAGATGGTAACTCTTGATGTTTGGTGGTATGATATCTATAAAGTACACTTTGTGATACATATGTCTGGATTATTCACACCAAGTCAGAACCTTTCATAGTCTGGCAGCTCTTTTGTGCAGTCTCAGTGGGCCAAATACAAACTTAAAGACAACGAGGAATTTGCTGTTAATTAGTAGCTTTATTGCTGTTGATTCTTCATTTGTTTCCCACATTAGCCAAACAAGATAATGATTTCAAAATCACTATAAAGAAAAGACAGATAAAATCACATAATGTGCCAAATTTTCACTGAGTACGTTCTGAAATAAAGGCAAAGGTGTAAGTAATAAAATTAAAAATGGTTGAATTAAGCTACTTTAGAGTTCTGGTATTATGAATAGTGGTCAAACTGTCGTGTTGTTATGGCTTACAGGGACATTTGAAGTGAACAAAACCATTTATAAAATCGTACCTTTGCTTTTCTAACTACGACAAGTGACAATAACTGTGAAAAAGGCCTACTGCTATATATTTCTTCCATTAACCACAGTAAAAATTAATTATTAAAGAAAAGAAACAGCAGAGAAAAAATTTAAAAAGTCATCATCATGGATTTCTTCCCTCCTGATCATTTTCAGTGTTGGAGAGTCAGGCCTCAGTGTTTGCATGGGCATCCATACCGGACTTTGTAGTCACGGCACTTGCCATTCCTCTGGTCCTTGTTGCGGCAAATAAATCCCTCAGTTGGACTGTAGCTGAAAAAGAATTCCAAGCGGACAGTGAATTAATATGCCATCTACACATTTCTCAATGAGACGAACTCAAAGAATTTCAAAAAAGTAGTTCTAATTTAAGTTAACAAATTAATAGCAAAATTCATTTTAAGACCACATTTTTGTGCTACATGTAAACTTAAAATTGATCTCTT
This sequence comes from Acanthochromis polyacanthus, assembly GCF_021347895.1. Taxonomy (NCBI): domain Eukaryota; kingdom Metazoa; phylum Chordata; class Actinopteri; family Pomacentridae; genus Acanthochromis; species Acanthochromis polyacanthus. Next base: position 8,620,910 of record NC_067128.1, read on the forward strand.
ATATGGCAACTTACGCAAAGAATTTCTGCCCTGTTTTCAATGCTGGAGTCTGCTCTTTGTCATTGGTAACAGCCTCAATGTACAGAGGGAACTCGCAGATTTCGTCTTTGCTCTTCATCATCTGTCTCTGTCTGTATAGCTGCTCCCAGTCCCCTGATCCACTGGGATTGTCTCGATCATACCACTTGGTCCAACATACTTCAGTGAGCAAAGCAAGAGAAACATGATAACTGGAGGGAAACTGCAGATCTAAATCACCATTGTCAATGAGTACTCTTCCATACAAACAATGAGAAGAGAGTAAATCCACTTTGCATAAGAAGCTTAACATTGCATATGTCGAATGTGCTCATATAGTACCTCCTCCACCACAGTAAGGAGGATAGCAGACAAAGCGAACACGAAAGTCGTTGCACATCTTCCTCCCAGGTTGGTCTCTGTTTCTGCAGACGAATCCTCTAATTGGATCATTTCTGAAAAAATAAACCAACGTGGCACTTATTAAAAGCAACCAGCCACTTACAGTTGGGAACAGGAGTTTACACATACTTATAAAAGTCATGTATATCATAGCAATCTTGAGCTTTTAGTGACTCTTATAATCAAATTTTCAATGACTGAATGATTAGAACACATGCATCTCTGTCACAAAAACAGTAATTCACAGTGGCCGTTTGATAAATTCATGATTGTTCTCTAGAAATATGCACAAAGCACGATTGTTCTATGTGACAGAAACATGAGCTTGAATTATTCCACCACAGAAAATTAGGAGTTATTGGGTTTATTGTAAACTCAAGTCTGCCATGACATGTGTGTTCCTGACCTGTGTATGTAAACTTTTGTTCACAACTTGAAGTATTTCCAACTTTAACCATGCTAGTGACTCAAAAAATGCTTATATCAATATGTCAGTATATTAACAGTCTACTATCATTGTGGTTCAGGCTGAAATATCTCCAAAATCATTGGATGAGTCGCCATCCAATTCTGTTCAGACCTCGACTTTTACTCTGACACCACTAGCAGGGGGACATTTGCAGCTTTTAATGACAGCAATCTTGACAGCTGTTGGATAAATTCTAATGAAATTTGGTGCAGATGTTCTTGTCACATTGTGGTGATCCCTTAAATTGTGATCTCAACAAACTCATACAATGACAACATAAATCCAACACTTTATTTATACTTGTACTTACCGATACGACACGTCCCCCGCTGCGAGCAAACTGAGTCCAGAAAGAGTTTGGACTTCAATACCGGATGGGTTGCGGCAGATCTTTCCAGGGTTTTCTCTGCGAAGAAGGGAAAGGGATTCCCAGTCTCCAGTGCCAGAGGGATTATCTCTGTCAAACCAATCTGTCCAGCATCCTGGAAAAAGGTGATCAAATTAAGATCAACTGGCAACAGGGAATAGTGGAATTCTGTATGTAACTATGCATGTTGTAGTTTGGCCTAGGTAAGTGTCATACTTTTAAAAAATACAAAGACAGGGGCAATGTAAATTTAAAAAAAAGTGTGATGTGCTTACTTATGTGGGTGGGATAGTCACACGACCACGGTCCTAAATGGAGTTAAAAACACTCAGGATATCAGATTTTACATTGCACAAAGCAAAACATGGACTGATTTTTAAATATCAGCTGGAAAGAATCTCTTACCTGGCCATATTGGAAATCCAGGAGCATATGCTGTGTGATAAACAAAAAAAGAGGCAAAATTCATCAAGAAACTGACAGAAAACCTAAATCTAATTTGATATTATATCAACAGTCATTTCTCATCTGCATGTGAGAGATTTGCTTTGCTGCAAACCTTGGATCCAAGGTTTTTCCACACTCAAAGATACTGCACACTGGGTGTCAATTTTATCAAAACACAGTGTGGAAGGTCTCATTGTTTGAATCAGCTGACCCAGAAAAAGAGATTCAAGAGGAAAAAGGTTTCAGCGAGATCATTCTATACAAGGTGAACATTGAATGGTTTAATTTGTACTTTAAATGTCAAAATTGTCATTGAAAATAATCTGAATCCTCCTACCGAGCTTGGGCAGAGGAGTGAGAGGTTGAAGAGGAGTGACAGGTTCTGTGCAATAAATAAAAACAGAGAGAAGTTTCATTTTACAAACACCTTACAAAAGGTTCTTCTTGTCTGACTGATACACCAATTAATGTGTGTGATGTTTATCAAGCTACAGTGAAGAGTCTTACCTTTTTCATCAAGAGGGGGCACTACACCGAGAGCCTTCAGACTGTTGTCTAGTATAGACATATAGAGAGATGTTATGTTTTGTCATTGTGCAAAGTGCTCATAAATCCCAAGAGCATTAAAACTGACAACAGTTACTGTAACGACACAGATGAACTTACCTAAAACCAGTCCTACTACAATGGCAACACTCAGCTGGAAACAGAAAAGAGAACGTTGGAATGTAAAAATCCAAATTATGTTAAAGAATGTAAACAAAGGAACTCATCGCAAATCTATTTCATGAGACAGAGGAGTAGGAGATGAGAGCATGCAGGGCTCCAGACGGTAACCAAAATGAAAATGATTTTTTAGTGTCTTTTGATCAGCCAATGTGATAGTCATATTGTCATGTTAGCAGAAGACCTACAATAAACCTACGAAAGAAAAAAATCCCAGATTGTTTTGTGACAAAGACACATGTGCTTCAATCATTCCATCTTTTCATAAACTAAAGACATTCATGTCTTTACAAGTGTATATATCAGGGACCATCTAGGACTGCAAAGGGAACCCCAAATCACTGAAATGTTGTGATAATAAATACATTGTTGTAAGTTAGACAGTCTGCCTGTCACAAATAAATAAAAACAGACATATAAGCACAAAAATATAACTTACCAATTTGATCATGGTTGTGGATGATGAGAAACCTTGAAACCTGTGAAAAGAGGAAAGAGAACAAAGATAGTAAATACAGACTGACAAATATGAAACATCATAATATGAACGCCTGTTGTGATGGCGCCAGTGTGAGCTTCTGGCCAGAATTTTGAATGTGAGACCAAATAGTCTTCCTGTTCTGTCTGAGGTCCTGCTCAACTTCACCGCCAGCCGTTTACCAAAGACATCAGAGAAAACAGGGTAAGCGTGAGAATCAAGACTCACCCTGTGTGCTCCACGTATGAGTGGTCCTTGTCTCTGTTGTGGTCGCAGTGGTCGAGGAGGTAACTCTTGTCCTGGTGTCCTGCGCTCATTGGAATATATACCTTTTTTGGATGGGACCTGTTTGTCCAGGTGTTCTTGACCGGCCAGCCGAGCGGCCTCAACCAGTGGGATGACAGTCCCCAGAGGCGGCGTGGACTTTTAAAAATGTTAATGACTCTTGGTTTTGCCCAGTCTGTGACTGACCCGACTGGGTTATTATTAGTTTTTATTGTTCTAACCAAAGTTCTGACAAAGTTCTGCAAAGTTCTATCTTTCACTAAATGCATTGTGAAATCATTATGCCCTGATATTATAAAAAGGTTTTCCCAGTGATGCACTGTTGTGTTGTGATGTAACATTGGACAACATTGTGGTAATGTTTTAGAAAAGAACATTCTTTAATGTGTAACTTCAAGCAGCATCCCCAAAACATCCTTAGAACAATACAGGTGAAATGTTCCATCGTTGTAAATTAATCACAAAGCAAATTATAGAAGATGTTCTGCTATCTGAGAACATCTAGAAAACATTTGTAGAATGTTGGTTTGAGAACATTTTTCTTTTGTTATCATGTACCATTATCTGTGACCCTGGCTACACCCTCCAAACATCCTCTTGAGGGCTTGGTTGGCTTTTAACTTTCATGGAATGTTGTTGGAAATGATAAATAACCTGAAACTGGTATTTAAACATTTGACCAAAACATTTTCAATGAAACATTTTCAGAACTTGTAGGTAAGGCTAGCCAGCATTGTGGGAACATTCCTTGTTTGCTGGTAAAAACATACATGTCGCCTGCATGAGGTTAACAGTTTACTTTTTCTGCTGCTTTTAATGAGAAGTAAAAATACTGCTAAATGAAGGCCAGAAGACACAATTACTTAGTGTGCAAAACTAAAAACACTCACCTACAGGACCTGTCAGTAGAGAAAAATGGTTTTGTGAATCTGTGTCTGGCAAACTAAGCATCTCACTGCCCATCTCTCTACCTATATACGGTCCTTTAACACTAACTTGAACATATTTAGTTGCCAGAAAGATGGAAGTAGTCGCAGGCTTTAGAATTATATGTCACAGAACACAGACAAACTAAACAATCCCCCATTTGAAAAGCATGCAATTTGAAAATAAGATATGTTCACAAATAGTCATCCATGTATTGCAGTGGGTTGAGTGAGAAAACAATTGTTGGAGATCAGATGTGCAGCTACACCATTCTGCTGCAGTCACTTTAAACCTTTTTCATTGTAGTTTCACACAGATCAATGCACAGATAAGGAAGATGCATGCATACTCTTTTTTTTGTTTGTTTTTTTTTGCCACAAACAGGTCTAAACTGGATGGTTGTTTTAAATATCACCTCAAAAGAATCTGCAATCAGCCTGTATTGAAAGGAAAGGCTATGAAAGATGTGGTGCTGTGTGACAAACAAAAAAACAGGAAGTAGAAATTTATCAATAACCTACAAGAACAAAGTCATAAAACATGTTCTGCTGGTACAGAAGATAATTTATGATATTTACAGTCATTCCGTTTTCGCACAAAGTGTCCTCAAGGAAGATTTCATGATTAACAACTTTAATGTGATTGACCATCAGCATTGTCACTGAAAAGAATCTGTAACCCTCTTACTGTTCTTTACTGTTGGCTGGATACTTGTTTCTGTGTGAAATAAAGAAAGAGAGAAATCTTACCGAACACCGAAAGTCGCAAAATCCTTCCAGTCCCATTGATGTCGTACCTCCTCCTCCACCACAGAAACGGGGATGGCAGATGAAGCGAACACAATACTCAGAGCATTATCTCCTTGGTTGGACCTGGTTTCTGCAGATGAATCCTGAAACTGGATCATTTCTGAAAAAAAGAAACCAATTGTACACTTAATGAAAGCAACCTAATTTAAACAGCCACTTAACTATTTGCATTTTTTTAACTATGCTAGCGGCTCAAAGAACGACAAATCCACTGTCAGTCTATTGTTTAGTCCATCAGAGTGGTTCAGGCTGAAATATCTCCAAAAACATTGGATGGGTTGCCATCAAATGTTGTTCAGACCTCGACTTTTATTCTACCACCAGCAGCAGGTTGATATTTGCAGCTGGTAGTGAAATGTCATTTAGGTAGAATACAGTGAAATTTGGTACAGACGTACATATTTATACTTACTTCGAAATAACATCCTCTGCTGCAGCCACACTGAGTCCAGAAAGAGTTTGGGCCTCAATAGCTGATGTTTTGGGGCAGATCTTTCCAGGGTTTTCTCTGCAAAGTTGGAAGAGGATTTCCCAGTCTCCATTACAAGGTGAACATTAAATGGTTTAATGTGTATTTTAAATGTCAAGAATGTCATGAAAAGAAGCGGCAACCCTCCTACTGGTTTTCACTGGAACCCGGACAGCTTCTCTTGTGTGATAAATTAAAAAAAAGAATGAAGTTTGATTTTATTGACACTTCACAAAAATTTACCTTCGTTCCCATTAATATATCAAAAATCGTGTGTGATGTTTATCAAGCTACAGTGAAGAGTCGTACTGCTTACAGAAAGATTTTGCGTTATGTTGTTGTGCACATCGCTGACAGCTCATAAGAGCAGTAAACCTGAACGTAGTTACTGCAGCTACACAGATGGACGTACCTAAAAGCAGTCCTGCTGCAATGACAACACTCAACTGTAAGTCAGAATAGAAAATTGTAATGTCAAAATGCACATCATGTTAAAACAATAAAACAAAGGAATTCTTCGCACATCTATTTCACGAAGTAGGTCAGGTGGTCGATCGTATCTAGCAGTAATGAGGAGACACCTGCACCCTGTCCAACGAGCAAAACTACATTCATTAGTGGGACTTTTTGGTGCCAGATTTTTATCAGGCAAATAGTTTATCCTCCAAACAAAGAAGCTTTCTGCAAGAGGGAGTGGCTGTGACTTCACCATCAGTGAACATACTCCACATACCAAAATCTTCCACTGAATGGTTGTTTTCACTTGCATACAGAAAACAATCCTATATATTGCAAAAATTAAAATTAAAAAAAAAATTACAGTGCAAGAGTAAAATCCTCCAAGATTAGTTCTTAAGGCTGCATGTTGTCAAAGAAGAGCTACACTTACAGGTTGCATTTGTAGATGAACATGCAATTATAACAATGAAATACTCTCCAAAATACACAGAATTTTAGGGTCTGCAGAGGTAACTTTATTCCTGGTGCCCGGAACTAATAGGGAATTATTGTTGCTGCATGACACCTGTTTGCCCAGTTGTACCTGCCAGGGTGATGAGGAACCACAAAAGTGCACTGATGTTTTAATTGTCACTGACTCTGTATGCCACACAGTCTGTGATTGGGAGGACACATAAAAAGAAAACACTCTGGATCTGGTGCTGTCTTGTTTGTGAGATTTGCACATCAGATTACACACCCACCATTGCAGCAATGAATGTTTCATTCATCGCCCATTTCAGGATGGATTTTAAAACTTTACTGTTGTTTTAAAGGTTAGAACTGGGCTGGTGCTTCCACGTTTAGCAGGACGTTTACATGTTCACACCCCATTTAGAGCACTAAAGACAGCCAACCAGATGCTCTTACATGTTCCAAAATCGACAAACACAAAGAGTACAATCTAAAATTTGTACCAGCTGCTCCTGATCTTTATTGGCCATCTAGATGAGCCTATGGGACACATGCAGTTGGAGACTAAATTATTAGCCTCCTATGAAATTTTAGGTTTTTCCCAAAAAAATCCTAAATGCTGTTAAACAGATCAATGCATTTTTAACACAGCTTTTCCAAACATCCTACTTTTATTTTGGATGCTTACATTATTTTACTTTGCAGCAGAAACAAAATGATTTAACAAAAAACAAAAACTACCAGGGCCAAAATTATTAGCCCTCTTAAGAACTGATCTTTTTATTGAGCCAAACCACAAATCACTGCTGAGCAATCATGTGCTTTAACTTTGTAACGCTCACACAGTTTGTTATCAATCAATCTGGGGTTTGTCCTGCACTGAACAAACAGCATAAAAACTTCATTAACGATCTGAGCTGTCGCTTAAGAAAGCATCATGTCAATAACAAAAAAAATCAGTTTAGACTTGTCAAGAAAAATTGTTTATGCTTACAAAGCAGGAGAAGGGTCTACAAAGTTCTCACAGCATTTACAAGTGTCGAGAAGTGGAGTGAGAAGCATCATCAAGAAAGTCAAAGAGAGCTACATAGTACAGAACAAGTCTGGCAGAGGTAGGAAGTGAAAGATTTCAAAGAGTCTGGAAAGAAAACTGGTGAGAGATGTGTCTAAAGATGCTAGAACTACCACCAAAACACTAGTTAATGACTTAGCCGAGTCAGGAATTCGAGTGTCAAAGAAGACAGTCACTAGAACCCTGCACAGAAGTGGACTGAGAGGATACAGGCCAGGAAAAACTCATCTTCTACAGAAGAGACACCTTCAGGGCAGACTGAAGTATGCTAAGGACAACCTGGAGAAAGATTATGAACACTGGAAGACCTCTGGTCAGATGAGACCAAATTAGACCTCTTTGGTCATAGAGACGCTGCGTATGCTTGGAGAAAGAAGGGAGAGATGTAGAACAAAAAGAACACCGTCCCCACAGGTAAACACGGTGGTGGCAGTACTCTGTTGTTGGGATGCTTCAGTGCTTCTGGAACTGGGAATCTTGTCAAGGCTGAAGGAATGATGAAAAAAGAAGGATGCATGAAGATTTTTGAAAGAAAACTCCAACTAGTCAGCTACAAAACTGGGTCTGGGTTGTTGCTTTGTCTTCCAACATGACAACGACCCAAAACATACGTCGCTCCTGGTGAAGAATTAGATTGATTACCAGAAGACCAAAGTGGCCCTGTGACTGACTGGTGACCTGACCAGGGTGTCCCCTGCTTTCACCCAAAGTCAGCTGGGATAGACTCCAGCACTCCTGTGACCCTAATGAGGATTAAGTGGTGTATAGATGATGGATTTATAGGCCAACTAGATGAGCCTCTGGGACACATTTATGACAAACATGGAGGAACTGCAACTTGACTGATTGGTGGAACCATAAGATGGTAACTCTTGATGTTTGGTGGTATGATATCTATAAAGTACACTTTGTGATACATATGTCTGGATTATTCACACCAAGTCACAACTTTTTCTTAGTCTGGCAGCTCTTTTGTGCAGTCTCAACGGGCCAAATACAAACTTGAAGACAACGAGGAATTTGCTGTTAATTTGTAGCTTTATTGCTGTTGATTCTTAATTTGTTTCCAACATTAGTCACACAAGATAGATCTAAATCACCATTCTCAATGAGTACTCATGCATACAAACAATGAGAAGAGAATAAATCCACTTTGCATGAGCAGCTTGACATTGCATATGTCGAATGTGCTCAAACAGGACGACGTCCAGCACAGAAAAAGGGATCGCAGTAAAAGCGAACACGATAGTCGTTGCACATCTTCTTCCCGGGCACGTTTCTGCAGACGAATCCTGAATATACATCATATCTGAAAAGAAACCAACATGGCACGTGTTAAAAGCAACCTAATTAAAACAGTTTACAGTCTGAACAGGAGTTTACACATATTTACAAAAGTCATGTATATAATGGCAGTCTGGAGCTTCCAATGACTCTTCAAACTAAATGATTAGAACACATGTATCTCTGTCACAAAAAACAAACAATCATTCACTGTGGCCATTTCACAAATTTATTATCGTCCTTTAGAAATATGCACAATGCACAATTGTTGTATGCGACAGAACCATGAGCTTGAATTATTTCATCACAGAAATTAGGAGTTATTCGGATTATTGTAAAGTCAAGACGGCCATAACGTGTGATCCTGACCTGTGTATGTAAACTTTTGTTCACAACTTGAAGTATTTCCAATTTCACCCATACTAGTGGCTCAAAAAATGCGTATATCAATATGTCAGTATATTAACAGTCTACTATCATTGTGGTTCAGGCTGAAATATCTCCAAAATCATTGGATGAGTTACCATCCAATTCTGTTCAGACCTCGACTTTTACTCTGACACCACTAGCAGGGGGACATTTGCAGCTTTTAGTGACAGCAATCTTGACAGCTGCTGGATAAATTCTATTGAAATTTGGTACAGATGTTCATGTCACATTGTGGTGATCCCTTAAATTGTGATCTCAACAAACTCATACAATGACAACATAAATCCAACACTTTATTTATACTTGTACTTACCTAAAAATCTTATCCCCTGTGTCATCCACACTGAGTCCAGAAAGAGTTTGGGCTTCAATACCATATGGTTTGTCGCAGATCATTCCAGGGTTTTCCTTTCGAAGATCGGAGAGGGTTTCGAAGTCTCCCTTACCAGAGGGGTTATCTCTGTCAAACCAAACTGTCCAGCATCCTGGAAAAAGGTGATCAAATTAAGATCAACTGGCAACAGGGAATACTGGAAATCTGCATATAACTGTGCATGTTGTAGTTTGGCCAAGATAAGCGTCATACTTGGATATGTTTTACATTCTTACATTTTTAATGCAAAGACAGGTGCAATGTAAATTTAAAAACAAAAAAAAACAAAAAGCGTCATCCGCTTACTAATGTGAATGGGATAGTTGAAAGCTACACTGAAGAATCTTACCTTCTCCAGGAAAAACGGGCACTGCACCGAGAGCCTTCTGACTGTTCTCTAACACAGATATACAGAAAGATGTTATGTTTTGTTATTGTGCAAAGTGCTGATAGATCATAAGAACAGTAAAACTGACAACAGTTACTGTAACTACACAGATGAACTTACCAAAAACCAGTCCTACTACAATGGCAACACTCAGCTGGAAACAGAAAAGAGAAAGTGGGAATGCAAAAATCCACATCATGTTCAAAAATGTAAACACAGGAATTCATCACAATTTAGCACCGTCGCTTCACAGCTACAAGATCCCTGGTTTGCGTCTCAGCCTGGGATTATTCTATGTGGACTTTACATGTTCTCCCTGTGCATCTTGAGTTTTCACCAGGCTAAGTTGTCCATTAGTGTGAATGTGATTGTTTGTCTCCACATGTAGTCCTGTGATAGACTGGTGACCTGTCCAGGGTGTCCCCTGCCTTTTCCCTAAGTCAACTGGGATCCGCTCTGGAAAATGTAGTGTCTTTTGATAATCAAATGTTCAGATAGTCATATTGTCATGTTATCAGAAGGCCTACAATAAACCTATGAAAGAAAAAAAAACAATTGCTTTTGTGACAAAGACACATGTGCTTCAATCATTCCATCATAGAAAGTTCAGAGCTCTTGTTTTTGGAAACTAAAGACATTCATGTCTTTACAAGTGTATATATCAGGGACCATGTAGGACTGCAAAGAGAACTCCAAACCACTGAAATGTTGTGATAATAAATACATTGTTGCAAGTTAGACAGTCTGCCTGTCACAAATAAATAAAAACAGACATATAAGCACAAAAATATAACTTACCAATTTGATCATGGTTGTGGATGATGAGAAACCTTGAAACCTGTGAAAAGAGGAAAGAGAACAAAGATAGTAAAAATACAGACTGACAAATATGAAACGTCATAATATGAACGCCTGTTGTGATGGCGCCAGTGTGAGCTTCTGGCCAGAATTTTGAATGTGAGACCAAATAGTCTTCCTGTTCTGTCTGAGGTCCTGCTCAACTTCACCGTCAGCCGTGTACCAAAGACATCAGAGAAAACGGGGTAAGGGTGAGAATCAAGACTCACCCTGTGTGCTCCACGTATGAGTGGTCCTTGTCTCTGTTGTGGTCGCAGTGGTCGAGGAGGTAACTCTTGTCCTGGTGTCCTGCGCTCATTGGAATATATACCTTTTTTTGGATGGGACCTGTTTGTCCAGGTGTTCTTGACCGGCCAGCCGAGCGGCCTCAACCAGTGGGATGACAGTCCCCAGAGGCGGCGTGGACTTTTAAAAATGTTAATGACTCTTGGTTTTGCCCAGTCTGTGACTAACCCGACTGGGTTATTATTAGTTTTTATTGTTCTAACAAAAATTCTGACCAAGTTCTATCTTTCACTAAATGCATTGTGAAATCATTATGCCCTGATATTATAAAAAGGTTTTCCCAGTGATGCACTGTTGTGTTGTGACGTAACATTGGACAACACTGTGGTAATGTTTTAGAAAAGAACATTCTTTAATGTGTAACTTCAAGCAGCATCCCCAAAACATCCTTAGAACAATACAGGTGAAATGTTCCATCGTTGTAAATTGATCACAAAGCAAATTAGAGAAGATGTTCTGCTATCTGAGAACATCTAGAAAACATTTGTAGAATGTTGGTTTGAGAACATTTTTCTTTTGTTGTCATGTACCATTATCTGTGACCCTGGCTACACCCTCCAAACATCCTCTTGAGGGCTTGGTTGGCTTTTAACTTTCTTGGAATGTTGTTGGAAATGATAAATAACCTGAAACTGGTATTTAAACATTTTCAATGAAAAATGTTTTAGCACTTGTAGGTAAGGCTAGCCAGCGTTGTGGGAACATTCCTTGTTAGCTGGTAAAAACATGCATGTCGCCTGCATGAGGTTAACGGTTTACTTTTTCTGCTGCTTTTAATGAGAAGTAAAAATACTGCTAAATGAAGGCCAGAAGACACAATTACTTAGTGTGCAAAACTAAAAACACTCACCCACAGGATGTCAGTAGAGAAAAATGGTTTTGTGAATCTGTGTCTGGCAAACTAAGCATCTCACTGCCCATCTCTCTACCTATATACGGTCCTTTAACACTAACTTGAGCATTTTTAGTTGCTAGAAAGATGGAAGTAGTCGCAGGCTTTAGAATTATGTGTCACAGAACACAGACAAACTAAACAATCCCACATTTGAAAAGCATGCAATTTGAAAATAAGATATGTTCACAAATAGTCATCCATGTATTGCAGTGGGTTGAGTGAGAAAACAATTGTTGGAGATCAGATGTGCAGCTACACCATTCTGCTGCAGTCACTTTAAACCTTTTTCATTGTAGTTTCACACAGATCAATGCACTGATAAGGAGGATGCATGCATACTCCTTTTTTTTTTTGCCACAAACAGGTCTAAACTGGGTGTGTTGTTGTCCAGGCTCGGTAAGTGTCACATGTACAAAAAAGCAAAACAAAAGGCTTGATCTATTTAGGAATGTGGGTGGGACAGTAGCAGGACCATCATAAATGGAGGTCAAGAAAACACTGAGCCACTGGATGGTTGTTTTAAATATCACCTCAAAAGAATCTGCAATCAGCCTGTATTTAAAGGAAAGGTTATGAAAGAGTTGGTGCTGTGTGACAAACAAATAACAGAAGTAGGAATTTATCAACAACCTACATGAAAAATGTCATAAAACATGTTCTGCTGGTACAGAAGATAATTTATGATATTAATCGATATTTAGGTAGAATACAGTGAAATTTGGTACAGACGTACATATTTATACTTACTTCGAAATCACATCCTCTGCTGCAGCCACACTGAGTCCAGAAAGAGTTTGGGCCTCAATAGCTGATGTTTTGGGGCAGATCTTTCCAGGGTTTTCTCTGCAAAGATGGAAGAGGATTTCCCAGTCTCCAGTATCAGAGGAGTCATCTCTGTCCAGCATCCTGGAAAAAGACGATCAAACTGAGATTAATCTAAGACCACAATGTTTTTCCACACTCATGAACATTAAATGGTTTAATGTGTATTTTAAATGTCAAGAATGTCATGAAAAGAAGCGGCAACCCTCCTACTGGTTTTCACTGGAACCCGGACAGCTTCTCTTGTGTGATAAATTTAAAAAAAGAGTGAAGTTTGATTTTATTGACACTTCACAAAAATTTACCTTCGTTCCCATTAATATATCAAAAATCGTGTGTGATGTTTATCAAGCTACAGTGAAGAGTCGTACTGCTTACAGAAAGATTTTGCGTTATGTTGTTGTGCACATTGCTGACAGCTCATAAGAGCAGTAAACCTGAACGTAGTTACTGCAGCTACACAGATGGACGTACCTAAAAGCAGTCCTGCTGCAATGACAACACTCAACTGTAAGTCAGAATAGAAAATTGTAATGTCAAAATGCACATCATGTTAAAACAATAAAACAAAGGAATTCTTCTAACGAGCAAAACTACATTCATTAGTGGGACTTTTTGGTGCCAGATTTTTATCAGGCAAATAGTTTATCCTCCAAACAAAGAAGCTTTCTGCAGGAGGGAGTGGCTGTGACTTCACCATCAGTGAACATACTCCACATACCAAAATCTTCCACTGAATGGTTGTTTTCACTTGCATACAGAAAAGAATCCTATATATCGCAAAAAATTAATAAAAAATTACAATGCATGAGTAAAATCCTCGGATATTAGTTCTTAAAGGCATTATGGAAGATGTTTTTTTGTTGTTTAATTTGTCTGATTCACATAAAATTAATATACTGACCTTTAGTGGACTTGTATGTATGGTCTCTAAAGGATAAAAAATAAAAATAAATAACTGGACATGGCAGGACCTGAAAAACATCAGCCAATCAATGCGCTCGGACTGAGGCGTTTGGTTTGCTCCCTTTCCTGTCAATCAAAAATCTTCCGGCTCAGGCCTAGTTACGTAGATTACGTACGCCTTGGACTTACATGTTTTCTGTATGTGTTGCTTTGGTATAGCTTCGTAGTTAGCTGGCGACTTGTTTTGCTCATCTTTTTTTACATAATGGCAGATAAAGATCCAGGGGGACCCAGCCGTAAAAGACAACTTCACGAGTGCTACGCAAGTTTCTGGAGGGGGGCGTTTCTTCGTAAATGTTAAGAGGGGGGAGGTTAGAGGGGGGTGAGGGAGAGCTTGTATGTGCGCATGCTACGTTCAAAGTCGTAGGAAATTAAATCTCCTCTAATGCCTTTAAAACTTTACTGTTGTTTTAAAGGTTAGAACTGGGCTGCTGCTTCCACGTTTAGCAGGACGTTTACATGTTCACACCCCATTTAGAGCACTAAAGACAGCCAACCAGATGCTCTTACATGTTCCAAAATCGACAAACACAAAGAGTACAATCTAAAATTTGCACCAGCTGCTCCTGATCTTTATTGGCCATCTCGATGAGCCTTTGGGACACATGCAGTTGGAGACTAAATTATTAGCCTCCTATGAAAATTTAGGTTTTTCCAAAAAAAAATCCTAAATGCTGTTAAACAGATCAATGCATTTTGAACACAGCTTTTCCAAACATCCTACTTTTATTTTGGATGCTTACTTTATTTTACTTTGCAGCAGAAACAAAATGATTTAACAAAAAACAAAAACTACCAGGGCCAAAATTATTAGCCCTCTTAAGAACTGATCTTTTTATTGAGCCAAACCACAAATCACTGCTGAGCAATCATGTGCTTTAACTTTGTAACGCTCACACAGTTTGTTATCAATCAATCTGGGGTTTGTCCTGCACTGCACAAACAGCATAAAAACTTCATTAACGATCTGAGTTGTCGCTTGAGAAAGCATCATGTCAGAAACCAAAGAAATCAGTTTAGACTTGTCAAGAAAAATTGTTTATGCTTACAAAGCAGGAGAAGGGTCTACAAAGTTATCAAAGCATTTACAAGTGTCTAGAAGTAGAGTGAGAAGCATCATCAAGAAAGTCAAAGAGAGCTACATAGTACAGAACAAGTCTGGCAGAGGTAGAAAGTGAAAGATTTCAAAGACTCTGGAAAGAAAACTGGTGAGAGACGTATCTAAAGATGGTAGAACAACCACCAAAACACTAGTTAATGACTTAGTCGAGTCAGGAATTCTAGTGTCAAAGAAGACAGTCACTAGAGCCCTGCACAGAAGTGGACTGAGACGATACAGGCCAGGAAAAACTCATCTTCGACAGAAGAGACACCTTCAGGGCAGAGTGAAGTATGCTAAGGACAACCTGGAGAAAGATTATGAACACTGGAAGACCTCTGGTCAGATGAGACCAAATTAGACCTCTGTGGTCATAGAGACGCTGCGTATGCTTGGAGAAAGAAGGGAGAGATGTAGAACAAAAAGAACACCGTCCCCACAGGTAAACACGGTGGTGGCAGTACTCTGTTGTTGGGATGCTTCAGTGCTTCTGGAACTGGAAATCTTGTCAAGGCTGAAGGAATGATGAAAAAATAAGGATGCATGAAGATTTTTGAAAGAAAACTCCAACTAGTCAGCTACAAAACTGGGTCTGGGTTGTTGCTTTGTCTTCCAACATGACAACGACCCAAAACATACGTCGCTCCTGGTGAAGAATTAGATGAATTACCAGAAGACCAAAGTGGCCCTGTGACAGACTGGTGACCTGACCAGGGTGTCCCCTGCTTTCGCCCAAAGTCAGCTGGGATAGACTCCAGCACTCCTGTGACCCTAATGAGGATTAAGTGGTGTATAGATGATGGATTAATGGATGGATGGATGGTTGGTTTTTGGTTATTGTTAAATAATTTTGCTTCTGTGTACAAAGTTAAATAATGTAAGGATCCAAAATAAAACTACAATGTTTGGAAAAGCTCTGTTAAAAATTCTTTGATCGGTGTAACAGCACTTGGAAAGTTTTTGAAAAAGAAAGAAAAAAATTTCATAGGGGGGCTAATAATTTTGCCTTCAACTGTGTATGTCTCGACAGATATGGATGTGAACTGCAACTTGACTGGTTTGTGGAACCACAAGATGGTAACTCTTGATGTTTGGTGGTATGATATCTATAAAGTACACTTTGTGATACACATGTCTGGATTATTCACACCAAGTCTCAACTTTTTCTTAGTCTGGCAGCTCTTTTGTGGAGTCTCAACGGGCCAAATACAAACTTGAAGACAACGAGGAATTTGCTGTTAATTTGTAGCTTTATTGCTGTTGATTCTTAATTTGTTTCCAACATTAGCCACACAAGATAGATCTAAATCACCATTCTCAATGAGTACTCATGCATACAAACAATGAGAAGAGAATAAATCCACTTTGCATGAGCAGCTTGACATTGCATATGTCGAATGTGCTCAAACAGGACGACGTACAGTACAGAAAGAGGGATCGCAGTAAAAGCGAACACGATAGTCGTTGCACATCCTCATCCTGGGCTGTTCGTCGTTTCTGCAGACGAATCCTGAAACTACATCATATCTGAAAAAACACCAACATGGCACTTGTTAAAAGCAACCTAATTAAAACAGTTTACAGTCTGAACAGGAGTTTACACATATTTACAAAAGTCATGTATATAATGGCAGTCTGGAGCTTCCAATGACTCTTCAAACTAAATGATTAGAACACATGCATCTCTGTCACAAAAAAAAAGAAAAAAATTCACTGTGGCCATTTCACAAATTTATTATCGTCCTTTAGAAATATGCACAATGCACAATTGTTGTATGTGACAGAACCATGAGCTTGAATTATTTCATCACAGAAATTAGGAGTTATTTGGATGATTGTAAACTCAAGACTGGCATAACATGTGTGTTCCTGACCTGTGTATGTAAACTTTTGTTCACAACTTTTAGCATTTACAATTTTAACCATACTAGTGGCTCAAAAAATGCGTATATCAATATGTCAGTATATTAACAGTCTACTATCATTGTGGTTCAGGCTGAAATATCTCCAAAATCATTGGATGAGTTGCCATCCAATTCTGTTCAGACCTCGACTTTTACTCTGACACCACTAGCAGGGGGACATTTGCAGCTTTTAGTGACAGCAATCTTGACAGCTGCTGGATAAATTCTATTGAAATTTGGTACAGATGTTCATGTCACATTGTGGTGATCCCTTAAATTGTGATCTCAACAAACTCATACAATGACAACATAAATCCAACACTTTATTTATACTTGTACTTACCTAAAAATCTTATCCCCCGCTGCACCCACACTGAGTCCAGAAAGAGTTTGGGCTTCAATACGATATGGTTGGTTACAGATCATTCCAGGGTTTTCCTTTCGAAGATCGGAGAGGGTTTCGAAGTCTCCCTTACCAGAGGGGTTATCTCTGTCAAACCAAACTGTCCAGCATCCTGGAAAAGGTGATCAAATTAAGATCAACTGGCAACAGGGAATACTGGAAATCTGCATATAACTGTGCATGTTGTAGTTTGGCCAAGATAAGCGTCATACTTGGATACGTTTTACATACTTACATTTTTAATGCAAAGACAGGTGCAATGTAAATTTAAAAACAAAAAAAACAAAAAGCGTCATCCGCTTACTAATGTGAATGGGATAGTTGAAAGCTACAGTGAAGAATCTTACCTTCTAAAGGAAAAACGGGCACTGCACCGAGAGCCTTCTGACTGTTCTCTAACACAGATATACAGAAAGATGTTATGTTTTGTTATTGTGCAAAGAGCTGATAGATCATAAGAACAGTAAAACTGACAACAGTTACTGTAACTACACAGATGAACTTACCAAAAACCAGTCCTACTACAATGGCAACACTCAGCTGGAAACAGAAAAGAGAAAGTGGGAATGCAAAAATCCACATCATGTTCAAAAATGTAAATACAGGAATTTGTCACAATTTAGCACTGTCGCTTCACAGCTACAAGATCCCTGGTTTGCGTCTCAGCCTGGGATTATTCTATGTGGACTCTACATGTTCTCCCTGTGCATCTTGAGTTTTCACCAGGCTAAGTTGTCCATTAGTGTGAATGTGATTGTTTGTCTCCACATGTAGTCCTGTGATAGACTGGTGACCTGTCCAGAGTGTCCCCTGCCTTTTCCCTAAGTCAACTGGGATCCGCT
The DNA here is from genome assembly GCF_021347895.1 of Acanthochromis polyacanthus. Classification (NCBI taxonomy): domain Eukaryota; kingdom Metazoa; phylum Chordata; class Actinopteri; family Pomacentridae; genus Acanthochromis; species Acanthochromis polyacanthus. The sequence continues at coordinate 8,638,839 of NC_067128.1, forward strand.
CTGGAAAATATAGTGTCTTTTGATAATCAAATGTTCAGATAGTCATATTGTCATGTTATCAGAAGGCCTACAATAAACCTATGAAACAAAAAAAAAAATCAACAATTGCTTTTGTGACAAAGACATATGTGCTTCAATCATTCCATCGTAGAAAGTTCAGAGCTCTTGTTTTTGGAAACTCAAGACATTCATGTCTTTACAAGTGTATATATCAGGGACCATCTAGGACTGCAAAGAGAACCCCAAATCACTGAAATGTTGTGATAATAAATACATTGTTGCAAGTTAGATAGTCTGCCTGTCACAAATAAATAAAAACAGACATATAAGCACAAAAATATAACTTACCAATTTGATCATGGTTGTGGATGATGAGAAACCTTGAAACCTGTGAAAAGAGGAAAGAGAACAAAGATAGTAAATACAGACTGACAAATATGAAACGTCATAATATGAACGCCTGTTGTGATGGCGCCAGTGTGAGCTTCTGGCCAGAATTTTGAATGTGAGACCAAATAGTCTTCCTGTTCTGTCTGAGGTCCTGCTCAACTTCACCGTCAGCCATTTACCAAAGACATCAGAGAAAACAGGGTAAGCGTGAGAATCAAGACTTACCCTGTGTGCTCCACGTATGAGTGGTCCTTGTCTCTGTTGTGGTCGCAGTGGTCGAGGAGGTAACTCTTGTCCTGGTGTCCTGCGCTCATTGGAATATATACCTTTTTTTGGATGGGACCTGTTTGTCCAGGTGTTCTTGACCGGCCAGCCGAGCGGCCTCAACCAGTGGGATGACAGTCCCCAGAGGCGGCGTGGACTTTTAAAAATGTTAATGACTCTTGGTTTTGCCCAGTCTGTGACTGACCCGACTGGGTTATTATTAGTTTTTATTGTTCTACCAAAATTCTGACAAAGTTCTATCTTTCACTAAATACATTGTGAAATCATTATGCATTAATATTATAAAAAGGTTTTCCCAGTGATGCACTGTTGTGTTGTGATGTAACATTGGACAACATTGTGGTAATGTTTTAGAAAAGAACATTCCTTAATGTGTAACTTCAAGCAGCATCCCCAAAACATCCTTAGAACAATACAGGTGAAATGTTCCATCTTTGTAAATTAATCACAAAGCAGATTATAGAAGATGTTCTGCTATCTGAGAACATCTAGAAAACATTTGTAGAATGTTGGTTTGAGAACATTTTTCTTTAGTTGTCATGTACCATTATCTGTGACCCTGGCTACACCCTCCAAACATCCTCTTGAGGGCTTGGTTGGCTTTTAACTTTCTTGGAATGTTGTTGGAAATGATAAATAACCTCAAACTGGTATTTAAACATTTTCAATGAAATATTTTTAGAACTTGTAGGTAAGGCTAACCAGCGTTGTGGGAACATTCCTTGTTTGCTGGTAAAAACATGCATGTCGCCTGCATGAGGTTAACAGTTTACTTTTTCTGCTGCTTTAATGAGAAGTAAAAATATTGCTAAATGAAGGCCAGAAGACACAATTACTTAGTGTGCAAAACTAAAAACACTCACCTACAGGACCTGTCAGTAGAGAAAAATGGTTTTGTGAATCTGTGTCTGGCAAACTAAGCATCTCACTGCCCATCTCTCTACCTATATACGGTCCTTTAACACTAACTTGAACGTATTTAGTTGCCAGCAAGATGGAAGTAGTCACAGGCTTTAGAATTATGTGTCACAGAACACAGACAAACTAAACAATCCCCCATTTGAAAAGCATGCAATTTGAAAATAAGATATGTTCACAAATAGTCATCCATGTATTGCAGTGGGTTGAGTGAGAAAACAATTGTTGGAGATCAGATGTGCAGCTACACCATTCTGCTGCAGTCACTTTAAACCTTTTATCATTGTAGTTTCACATAGATCAATGCACTGATAAGGAGGATGCATGCATTACATAGTCTTTTTTTTTTTTCTTTTGCCACAAACAGGTCTAAACTGGGTGTGTTGTTGTCCAGGCTAGGTAAGTGTCACATGTACAAAAAAACAAAACAAAAGACTTGATCTATTTAGGAATGTGGGTGGGACAGTAGCAGGACCATCATAAATGGAGTTCAAGAAAACACTGAGCCACTGGATGGTTGTTTTAAATATCACCTCAAAAGAATCTGCAATCAGCCTGTATTTAAAGGAAAGGTTATGAAAGAGTTGGTGCTGTGTGACAAACAAATAACAGAAGTAGGAATTTATCAACAACCTACAAGAAAAATGTCATAAAACATGTTCTGCTGGTACAGAAGATAATTTATAATATTAATCGATATTTAGGTAGAATACAGTGAAATTTGGTACAGATGTACATATTTATACTTACTTTGAAATCACATCCTCTGCTGCAGCCACACTGAGTCCAGAAAGAGTTTGGGCCTCAATAGCTGATGTTTTGGGGCAGATCTTTCCAGGGTTTTCTCTGCAAAGATGGAAGAGGATTTCCCAGTCTCCAGTATCAGAGGAGTCATCTCTGTCCAGCATCCTGGAAAAAGATGATCAAACTGAGATTAATCTAAGACCACAATGTTTTTCCACACTCATGAACATTAAATGGTTTAATGTGTATTTTAAATATCAAGAATGTCATGAAAAGAAGCGGCAACCCTCCTACTGGTTTTCACTGGAACCCGGACAGCTTCTCTTGTGTGATAAATTTAAAAAAAAGAGTGAAGTTTGATTTTATTGACACTTCACAAAAATTTACCTTCGTTCCCATTAATATATCAAAAATCGTGTGTGATGTTTATCAAGCTACAGTGAAGAGTCGTACTGCTTACAGAAAGATTTTGCGTTATGTTGTTGTGCACATCGCCGACAGCTCATAAGAGCAGTAAACCTGAACGTAGTTACTGCAGCTACACAGATGGACGTACCTAAAAGCAGTCCTGCTGCAATGACAACACTCAACTGTAAGTCAGAATAGAAAATTGTAATGTGAAAATGCACATCATGTTAAAACAATAAAACAAAGGAATTCTTCGCACATCTATTTCACGAAGTAGGTCAGGTGGTCGATCGTATCTAGCAGTAATGAGGAGACACCTGCACCCTGTCCAATGAGCAAAACTACATTCATTAGTGGGACTTCTTGGTGCCAGATTTTTATCAGGCAAATAGTTTATCCTCCAAACAAAGAAGCTTTCTGCAAGAGGGAGTGGCTGTGACTTCACCATCAGTGAACATACTCCACATACCAAAATCTTCCACTGAATGGTTGTTTTCACTTGCATACAGAAAACAATCCTATATATTGCAAAAATTACAATAAAAAAAATTACAATGCATGAGTAAATTCCTCGGATATTAGTTCTTAAGCCTGCATGTTGTCAAAGAAGAGCTACACTTACAGGTTGCATTTGTAGATGAACATGCAATTATAACAATGAGATACTCTCCAAAATACACAGAATTTTAGTGTCTGCAGACGTAACTTTATTCCTGGTGCCCTGAACTAATAGGGATTTATTGTTGCTGCATGACACCTGTTTGCCCAGTTGTACCTGCCAGGGGGATGAGGAACCACAAAAGTGCACTGATGTTTTAATTGTCACTGACTCTGTATGCCACACATAAAAAGAAAACACTCTGGATCTGGTGCTGTCTTGTTTGTGACATTTGCACATCAGATTACACACCCACCATTGACTTGTATGTATGGTCTCTAAAAGAACAAAAAAATAAATAAATAAATAACTGTGGACATGGCAGGACCTGATAAACATCAGCCAATCAATGCGCTCGGACTGAGGCGTTTGGTTTGCTCCCTTTCCTGTCAATCAAAAATCTTCCGGCTCAGGCCTAGTTACGTAGATTACGTACACCTTGGACTTACGTGTTTTCTGTATGTGTTGCTTTGGTATAGCTTCGTAGTTAGCTGGCCACTTGTTTTGCTCATCTTTTTTTACATAATGGCAGATAAAGATCCAGGGGGACCCAGCCGTAAAAGACAACTTCACGAGTGCTACGCAAGTTTCTGGAGGGGGGCGTTTCTTCGTAAATGTTAAGAGGGGGGAGGTTAGAGGGGGGTGAGGGAGAGCTTGTATGTGCGCATGCTACGTTCAAAGTCGTAGGAAATTAAATCTCCTCTAATGCCTTTCAAACTTTACTGTTGTTTTAAAGGTTAGAACTGGGCTGCTGCTTCCACGTTTAGCAGGACGTTTACATGTTCACACCCCATTTAGAGCACTAAAGACAGCCAACCAGATGCTCTTACATGTTCCAAAATCGACAAACACAAAGAGTACAATCTAAAATTTGCACCAGCTGCTCCTGATCTTTATTGGCCATCTCGATGAGCCTTTGGGACACATGCAGTTGGAGACTAAATTATTAGCCTCCTATGAAAATTTAGGTTTTTCCAAAAAAAAATCCTAAATGCTGTTAAACAGATCAATGCATTTTGAACACAGCTTTTCCAAACATCCTACTTTTATTTTGGATGCTTACTTTATTTTACTTTGCAGCAGAAACAAAATGATTTAACAAAAAACAAAAACTACCAGGGCCAAAATTATTAGCCCTCTTAAGAACTGATCTTTTTATTGAGCCAAACCACAAATCACTGCTGAGCAATCATGTGCTTTAACTTTGTAACGCTCACACAGTTTGTTATCAATCAATCTGGGGTTTGTCCTGCACTGAACAAACAGCATAAAAACTTCATTAACGATCTGAGTTGTCGCTTGAGAAAGCATCATGTCAGAAACCAAAGAAATCAGTTTAGACTTGTCAAGAAAAATTGTTTATGCTTACAAAGCAGGAGAAGGGTCTACAAAGTTATCAAAGCATTTACAAGTGTCTAGAAGTGGAGTGAGAAGCATCATCAAGAAAGTCAAAGAGAGCTACATAGTACAGAACAAGTCTGGCAGAGGTAGGAAGTGAAAGATTTCAAAGACTCTGGATAGAAAACTGGTGAGAGACGTATCTAAAGATGCTAGAACTACCACCAAAACACTAGTTAATGACTTAGTCGAGTCAGGAATTCGAGTGTCAAAGAAGACAGTCACTAGAGCCCTGCACAGAAGTGGACTGAGAGGATACAGGCCAGGAAAAACTCATCTTCGACAGAAGAGACACCTTCAGGGCAGACTGAAGTATGCTAAGGACAACCTGGAGAAAGATTATGAACACTGGAAGACCTCTGGTCAGATGAGACCAAATTAGACCTCTTTGGTTATCGAGACGCTGCTTATGTTTGGAGAAAGAAGGGAGAGATGTAGAACAAAAAGAACACCGTCCCCACAGGTAAACACGGTGGTGGCAGTACTCTGTTGTTGGGATGCTTCAGTGCTTCTGGAACTGGGAATCTTGTCAAGGCTGAAGGAATGATGAAAAAATAAGGATGCATGAAGATTTTTGAAAGAAAACTCCAACTAGTCAGCTACAAAACTGGGTCTGGGTTGTTGCTTTGTCTTCCAACATGACAACGACCCAAAACATACGTCGCTCCTGGTGAAGAATTAGATGAATTACCAGAAGACCAAAGTGGCCCTGTGACTGACTGGTGACCTGACCAGGGTGTCCCCTGCTTTCACCCAAAGTCAGCTGGGATAGACTCCAGCACTCCTGTGACTCTAATGAGGATTAAGTGGTGTATAGATGATGGATTAATGGATGGATGGATGGTTGGTTTTTGTTAAATAATTTTGCTTCTGTGTACAAAGTTAAATAATGTAAGGATCCAAAATAAAACTACAATGTTTGGAAAAGCTCTGTTAAAAATTCTTTGATCGGTGTAACAGCACTTGGAAAGTTTTTGAAAAAGAAAGAAAAAAATTTCATAGGGGGGCTAATAATTTTGCCTTCAACTGTGTATGTCTCGACAGATATGGATGTGAACTGCAACTTGACTGGTTTGTGGAACCACAAGATGGTAACTCTTGATGTTTGGTGGTATGATATCTATATAGTACACTTTGTGATACACATGTCTGGATTATTCACACCAAGTCACAACTTTTTCTTAGTCTGGCAGCTCTTTTGTGGAGTCTCAACGGGCCAAATACAAACTTGAAGACAACGAGGAATTTGCTGTTAATTTGTAGCTTTATTGCTGTTGATTCTTAATTTGTTTCCAACATTAGCCACACAAGATAGATCTAAATCACCATTCTCAATGAGTACTAATGCATACAAACAATGAGAAGAGAATAAATCCACTTTGCATGAGCAGCTTGACATTGCATATGTCGAATGTGCTCAAACAGGACGACGTCCAGCACAGAAATAGGGATCGCAGTAAAAGCGAACACGATAGTCGTTGCACATCCTCATCCCGGGCTGTTGGTTGTTTACGCAGACGAATCCTGAAACTACATCATATCTGAAAAAAGAAACCAACATGGCACTTGTTAAAAGCAACCTAATTAAAACAGTTTACAGTCTGAACAGGAGTTTACACATATTGACAAAAGTCATGTATATAATGGCAGTCTGGAGCTTCCAATGACTCTTCAAACTAAATAAATGGAACACTGGGGGGAGGGAGGGAGGGCTTTGGTGAGTTCCTGTGATTTGTTATTGTTTATTGTTTATGTTATTGCCCAAAAACACAATAAACATAATGTTGAAAAAAAAATAAGTGGAATACATGCATCTCTGTCCCAAAAAAAACAACAATAATTCATAGTGGCCATTTCACAAATTTATTATCGTCCTTTAGAAATATGCACAATGCACAATTGTTGTATGTGACAGAACCATGAGCTTGAATTATTTCATCACAGAAATTAGGAGTTATTTGGATGATTGTAAACTCAAGACTGGCATAACATGTGTGTTCCTGACCTGTGTATGTAAACTTTTGTTCACAACTTGAAGTATTTACAATTTTAACCCTACTAGTGGCTCAAAAAATGCTTATATCAGTATGTCAGTATATTAACAGTCTACTATCATTGTGGTTCAGGCTGAAATATCTCCAAAATCATTGGATGAGTTACCATCCAATTCTGTTCAGACCTCGACTTTTACTCTGACACCACTAGCAGGGGGACATTTGCAGCTTTTAGTGACAGCAATCTTGACAGCTGCTGGATAAATTCTATTGAAATTTGGTACAGATGTTCATGTCACATTGTGGTGATCCCTTAAATTGTGATCTCAACAAACTCATACAATGGCAACATAAATCCAACACTTTATTTATACTTGTACTTACCTAAAAATCTTATCCCCCGCTGCACCCACACTGAGTCCAGAAAGAGTTTGGGCTTCAATATTGAGTGGTTTGTCACAGATCATTCCAGGGTTTTCCTTTCGAAGATCGGAGAGGGTTTCCCAGTCTCCCTTACCAGAGGGGTTATCTCTGTCAAACCAAACTGTCCAGCATCCTGGAAAAAGGTGATCAAATTAAGATCAACTGGCAACAGAGAATACTGGAAATCTGCACATAACTGTGCATGTTGTAGTTTGGCCAAGATAAGCGTCATACTTGGATACGTTTTACATACTTACATTTTTAATGCAAAGACAGGTGCAATGTAAATTTAAAAACAAAAAAAACAAAAAGCGTCATCCGCTTACTAATGTGAATGGGATAGTTGAAAGCTACACTGAAGAATCTTACCTTCTAAAGGAAAAACGGGCACTGCACCGAGAGCCTTCTGACTGTTCTCTAACACAGATATACAGAAAGATGTTATGTTTTGTTATTGTGCAAAGTGCTGATAGATCATAAGAACAGTAAAACTGACAACAGTTACTGTAACTACACAGATGAACTTACCAAAAACCAGTCCTACTACAATGGCAACACTCAGCTGGAAACAGAAAAGAGAAAGTGGGAATGCAAAAATCCACATCATGTTCAAAAATGTAAATACAGGAATTCGTCACAATTTAGCACTGTCGCTTCACAGCTACAAGATCCCTGGTTTGCGTCTCAGCCTGGGATTATTCTATGTGGACTCTACATGTTCTCCCTGTGCATCTTGAGTTTTCACCAGGCTAAGTTGTCCATTAGTGTGAATGTGATTGTTTGTCTCCACATGTAGTCCTGTGATAGACTGGTGACCTGTCCAGAGTGTCCCCTGCCTTTTCCCTAAGTCAACTGGGATCCGCTCTGGAAAATGTAGTGTCTTTTGATAATCAAATGTTCAGATAGTCATATTGTCATGTTATCAGAAGGCCTACAATAAACCTATGAAAGAAAAAAAAAATCCCCAATTGCTTTTGTGACAAAGACACATGTGCTTCAATCATTCCATCGTAGAAAGTTCAGAGCTCTTGTTTTTGGAAACTCAAGACATTCATGTCTTTACAAGTGTATATATCAGGGACCATCTAGGACTGCAAAGAGAACCCCAAATCACTGAAATGTTGTGATAATAAATACATTGTTGCAAGTTAGACAGTCTGCCTGTCACAAATAAATAAAAACAGACATATAAGCACAAAAATATAACTTACCAATTTGATCATGGTTGTGGATGATGAGAAACGTTGAAACCTGTGAAAAGAGGAAAGAGAACAAAGATAGTAAATACAGACTGACAAATATGAAACGTCATAATATGAACGCCTGTTGTGATGGCGCCAGTGTGAGCTTCTGGCCAGAATTTTGAATGTGAGACCAAATAGTCTTCCTGTTCTGTCTGAGGTCCTGCTCAACTTCACCGTCAGCCATTTACCAAAGACATCAGAGAAAACAGGGTAAGCGTGAGAATCAAGACTTACCCTGTGTGCTCCACGTATGAGTGGTCCTTGTCTCTGTTGTGGTCGCAGTGGTCGAGGAGGTAACTCTTGTCCTGGTGTCCTGCGCTCATTGGAATATATACCTTTTTTTGGATGGGACCTGTTTGTCCAGGTGTTCTTGACCGGCCAGCCGAGCGGCCTCAACCAGTGGGATGACAGTCCCCAGAGGCAGCGTGGACTTTTAAAAATGTTAATGACTCTTGGTTTTGCCCAGTCTGTGACTAACCCGACTGGGTTATTATTAGTTTTTATTGTTCTACCAAAATTCTGACAAAGTTCTATCTTTCACTAAATACATTGTGAAATCATTATGCCCTGATATTATAAAAAGGTTTTCCCAGTGATGCACTGTTGTGTTGTGACGTAACATTGGACAACACTGTGGTAATGTTTTAGAAAAGAACATTCTTTAATGTGTAACTTCAAGCAGCATCCCCAAAACATCCTTAGAACAATACAGGTGAAATGTTCCATCTTTGTAAATTAATCAAAAAGCAAATTAGAGAAGATGTTCTGCTATCTGAGAAAATCTAGAAAACATTTGTAGAATGTTGGTTTGAGAACATTTTTCTTTTGTTGTCATGTACCATTATCTGTGACCCTGGCTACACCCTCCAAACATCCTCTTGAGGGCTTGGTTGGCTTTTAACTTTCTTGGAATGTTGTTGGAAATGATAAATGACCTGAAACTGGTATTTAAACATTTTCAATGAAATATTTTTAGAACTTGTAGCTAAGGCTAGCCAGCGTTGTGGGAACATTCCTTGTTTGCTGGTAAAAACATGCATGTCGCCTGCATGAGGTTAACAGTTTACTTTTTCTGCTGCTTTTAATGAGAAGTAAAAATACTGCTAAATGAAGGCCAGAAGACACAATTACTTAGTGTGCAAAACTAAAAACACTCACCCACAGGATGTCAGTAGAGAAAAATGGTTTTGTGAATCTGTGTCTGGCAAACTAAGCATCTCACTGCCCATCTCTCTACCTATATACGGTCCTTTAACACTAACTTGAACGTATTTAGTTGCCAGCAAGATGGAAGTAGTCACAGGCTTTAGAATTATGTGTCACAGAACACAGACAAACTAAACAATCCCACATTTGAAAAGCATGCAATTTGAAAATAAAATATGTTCACAAATAGTCATCCATGTATTGCAGTGGGTTGAGTGAGAAAACAATTGTTGGAGATCAGATGTGCAGCTACACCATTCTGCTGCAGTCACTTTAAACCTTTTATCATTGTAGTTTCACATAGATCAATGCACTGATAAGGAGGATGCATGCATTACATAGTCTTTTTTTTTTTTTCTTTTGCCACAAACAGGTCTAAACTGGGTGTGTTGTTGTCCAGGCTAGGTAAGTGTCACATGTACAAAAAAACAAAACAAAAGACTTGATCTATTTAGGAATGTGGGTGGGACAGTAGCAGGACCATCATAAATGGAGTTCAAGAAAACACTGAGCCACTGGATGGTTGTTTTAAATATCACCTCAAAAGAATCTGCAATCAGCCTGTACTGAAAGGAAAGGTTATGAAAGAGTTGGTGCTGTGTGACAAACAAATAACAGAAGTAGGAATTTATCAACAACCTACAAGAAAAATGTCATAAAACATGTTCTGCTGGTACAGAAGATAATTTATAATATTAATCGATATTTAGGTAGAATACAGTGAAATTTGGTACAGATGTACATATTTATACTTACTTTGAAATCACATCCTCTGCTGCAGCCACACTGAGTCCAGAAAGAGTTTGGGCCTCAATAGCTGATGTTTTGGGGCAGATCTTTCCAGGGTTTTCTCTGCAAAGATGGAAGAGGATTTCCCAGTCTCCAGTATCAGAGGAGTCATCTCTGTCCAGCATCCTGGAAAAAGACGATCAAACTGAGATTAATCTAAGACCACAATGTTTTTCCACACTCATGAACATTAAATGGTTTAATGTGTATTTTAAATATCAAGAATGTCATGAAAAGAAGCGGCAACCCTCCTACTGGTTTTCACTGGAACCCGGACAGCTTCTCTTGTGTGATAAATTTAAAAAAAAGAGTGAAGTTTGATTTTATTGACACTTCACAAAAATTTACCTTCGTTCCCATTAATATATCAAAAATCGTGTGTGATGTTTATCAAGCTACAGTGAAGAGTCGTACTGCTTACAGAAAGATTTTGCGTTATGTTGTTGTGCACATCGCTGACAGCTCATAAGAGCAGTAAACCTGAACGTAGTTACTGCAGCTACACAGATGGACGTACCTAAAAGCAGTCCTGCTGCAATGACAACACTCAACTGTAAGTCAGAATAGAAAATTGTAATGTGAAAATGCACATCATGTTAAAACAAAAAACAAAGGAATTCTTCGCACATCTATTTCACGAAGTAGGTCAGGTGGTCGATCGTATCTAGCAGTAATGAGGAGACACCTGCACCCTGTCCAATGAGCAAAACTACATTCATTAGTGGGACTTCTTGGTGCCAGATTTTTATCAGGCAAATAGTTTATCCTCCAAACAAAGAAGCTTTCTGCAAGAGGGAGTGGCTGTGACTTCACCATCAGTGAACATACTCCACATACCAAAATCTTCCACTGAATGGTTGTTTTCACTTGCATACAGAAAACAATCCTATATATTGCAAAAATTAAAATAAAAAAAAATTACAATGCATGAGTAAATTCCTCGGATATTAGTTCTTAAGCCTGCATGTTGTCAAAGAAGAGCTACACTTAGAGGTTGCATTTGTAGATGAACATGCAATTATAACAATGAGATACTCTCCAAAATACACAGAATTTTAGTGTCTGCAGACGTAACTTTATTCCTGGTGCCCTGAACTAATAGGGATTTATTGTTGCTGCATGACACCTGTTTGCCCAGTTGTACCTGCCAGGGGGATGAGGAACCACAAAAGTGCACTGATGTTTTAATTGTCACTGACTCTGTATGCCACACATAAAAAGAAAACACTCTGGATCTGGTGCTGTCTTGTTTGTGACATTTGCACATCAGATTACACACCCACCATTGACTTGTATGTATGGTCTCTAAAAGAACAAAAAAATAAATAAATAAATAACTGTGGACATGGCAGGACCTGATAAACATCAGCCAATCAATGCGCTCGGACTGAGGCGTTTGGTTTGCTCCCTTTCCTGTCAATCAAAAATCTTCCGGCTCAGGCCTAGTTACGTAGATTACGTACACCTTGGACTTACATGTTTTCTGTATGTGTTGCTTTGGTATAGCTTCGTAGTTAGCTGGCCACTTGTTTTGCTCATCTTTTTTTACATAATGGCAGATAAAGATCCAGGGGGACCCAGCCGTAAAAGACAACTTCACGAGTGCTACGCAAGTTTCTGGAGGGGGGCGTTTCTTCGTAAATGTTAAGAGGGGGGAGGTTAGAGGGGGGTGAGGGAGAGCTTGTATGTGCGCATGCTACGTTCAAAGTCGTAGGAAATTAAATCTCCTCTAATGCCTTTCAAACTTTACTGTTGTTTTAAAGGTTAGAACTGGGCTGCTGCTTCCACGTTTAGCAGGACGTTTACATGTTCACACCCCATTTAGAGCACTAAAGACAGCCAACCAGATGCTCTTACATGTTCCAAAATCGACAAACACAAAGACTACAATCTAAAATTTGCACCAGCTGCTCCTGATCTTTATTGGCCATCTCGATGAGCCTTTGGGACACATGCAGTTGGAGACTAAATTATTAGCCTCCTATGAAAATTTAGGTTTTTCCAAAAAAAAATCCTAAATGCTGTTAAACAGATCAATGCATTTTGAACACAGCTTTTCCAAACATCCTACTTTTATTTTGGATGCTTACTTTATTTTACTTTGCAGCAGAAACAAAATGATTTAACAAAAAACAAAAACTACCAGGGCCAAAATTATTAGCCCTCTTAAGAACTGATCTTTTTATTGTGCCAAACCACAAATCACTGCTGAGCAATCATGTGCTTTAACTTTGTAACGCTCACACAGTTTGTTATCAATCAATCTGGGGTTTGTCCTGCACTGCACAAACAGCATAAAAACTTCATTAACGATCTGAGTTGTCGCTTGAGAAAGCATCATGTCAGAAACCAAAGAAATCAGTTTAGACTTGTCAAGAAAAATTGTTTATGCTTACAAAGCAGGAGAAGGGTCTACAAAGTTCTCACAGCATTTACAAGTGTCTAGAAGTGGAGTGAGAAGCATCATCAAGAAAGTCAAAGAGAGCTACATAGTACAGAACAAGTCTGGCAGAGGTAGGAAGTGAAAGATTTCAAAGACTCTGGATAGAAAACTGGTGAGAGACGTATCTAAAGATGCTAGAACTACCACCAAAACACTAGTTAATGACTTAGTCGAGTCAGGAATTCGAGTGTCAAAGAAGACAGTCACTAGAGCCCTGCACAGAAGTGGACTGAGAGGATACAGGCCAGGAAAAACTCATCTTCGACAGAAGAGACACCTTCAGGGCAGACTGAAGTATGCTAAGGACAACCTGGAGAAAGATTATGAACACTGGAAGACCTCTGGTCAGATGAGACCAAATTAGACCTCTTTGGTTATCGAGACGCTGCTTATGTTTGGAGAAAGAAGGGAGAGATGTAGAACAAAAAGAACACCGTCCCCACAGGTAAACACGGTGGTGGCAGTACTCTGTTGTTGGGATGCTTCAGTGCTTCTGGAACTGGGAATCTTGTCAAGGCTGAAGGAATGATGAAAAAATAAGGATGCATGAAGATTTTTGAAAGAAAACTCCAACTAGTCAGCTACAAAACTGGGTCTGGGTTGTTGCTTTGTCTTCCAACATGACAACGACCCAAAACATACGTCGCTCCTGGTGAAGAATTAGATGAATTACCAGAAGACCAAAGTGGCCCTGTGACAGACTGGTGACCTGACCAGGGTGTCCCCTGCTTTCACCCAAAGTCAGCTGGGATAGACTCCAGCACTCCTGTGACTCTAATGAGGATTAAGTGGTGTATAGATGATGGATTAATGGATGGATGGATGGTTGGTTTTTGTTAAATAATTTTGCTTCTGTGTACAAAGTTAAATAATGTAAGGATCCAAAATAAAACTACAATGTTTGGAAAAGCTCTGTTAAAAATTCTTTGATCGGTGTAACAGCACTTGGAAAGTTTTTGAAAAAGAAAGAAAAAAATTTCATAGGGGGGCTAATAATTTTGCCTTCAACTGTGTATGTCTCGACAGATATGGATGTGAACTGCAACTTGACTGGTTTGTGGAACCACAAGATGGTAACTCTTGATGTTTGGTGGTATGATATCTATATAGTACACTTTGTGATACACATGTCTGGATTATTCACACCAAGTCACAACTTTTTCTTAGTCTGGCAGCTCTTTTGTGGAGTCTCAACGGGCCAAATACAAACTTGAAGACAACGAGGAATTTGCTGTTAATTTGTAGCTTTATTGCTGTTGATTCTTAATTTGTTTCCAACATTAGTCACACAAGATAGATCTAAATCACCATTCTCAATGAGTACTAATGCATACAAACAATGAGAAGAGAAAAAATCCACTTTGCATGAGCAGCTTGACATTGCATATGTCGAATGTGCTCAAACAGGACGACGTCCAGCACAGAAATAGGGATCGCAGTAAAAGCGAACACGATAGTCGTTGCACATCCTCATCCCGGGCTGTTGGTTGTTTACGCAGACGAATCCTGAAACTACATCATATCTGAAAAAAGAAACCAACATGGCACTTGTTAAAAGCAACCTAATTAAAACAGTTTACAGTCTGAACAGGAGTTTACACATATTGACAAAAGTCATGTATATAATGGCAGTCTGGAGCTTCCAATGACTCTTCAAACTAAATAAATGGAACACTGGGGGGAGGGAGGGAGGGCTTTGGTGAGTTCCTGTGATTTGTTATTGTTTATTGTTTATGTTATTGCCCAAAAACACAATAAACATAATGTTGAAAAAAAAATAAGTGGAATACATGCATCTCTGTCCCAAAAAAAACAACAATAATTCATAGTGGCCATTTCACAAATTTATTATCGTCCTTTAGAAATATGCACAATGCACAATTGTTGTATGTGACAGAACCATGAGCTTGAATTATTTCATCACAGAAATTAGGAGTTATTTGGATGATTGTAAACTCAAGACTGGCATAACATGTGTGTTCCTGACCTGTGTATGTAAACTTTTGTTCACAACTTGAAGTATTTACAATTTTAACCCTACTAGTGGCTCAAAAAATGCTTATATCAGTATGTCAGTATATTAACAGTCTACTATCATTGTGGTTCAGGCTGAAATATCTCCAAAATCATTGGATGAGTTACCATCCAATTCTGTTCAGACCTCGACTTTTACTCTGACACCACTAGCAGGGGGACATTTGCAGCTTTTAGTGACAGCAATCTTGACAGCTGCTGGATAAATTCTATTGAAATTTGGTACAGATGTTCATGTCACATTGTGGTGATCCCTTAAATTGTGATCTCAACAAACTCATACAATGGCAACATAAATCCAACACTTTATTTATACTTGTACTTACCTAAAAATCTTATCCCCCGCTGCACCCACACTGAGTCCAGAAAGAGTTTGGGCTTCAATATTGAGTGGTTTGTCACAGATCATTCCAGGGTTTTCCTTTCGAAGATCGGAGAGGGTTTCCCAGTCTCCCTTACCAGAGGGGTTATCTCTGTCAAACCAAACTGTCCAGCATCCTGGAAAAAGGTGATCAAATTAAGATCAACTGGCAACAGAGAATACTGGAAATCTGCACATAACTGTGCATGTTGTAGTTTGGCCAAGATAAGCGTCATACTTGGATACGTTTTACATACTTACATTTTTAATGCAAAGACAGGTGCAATGTAAATTTAAAAACAAAAAAAACAAAAAGCGTCATCCGCTTACTAATGTGAATGGGATAGTTGAAAGCTACACTGAAGAATCTTACCTTCTAAAGGAAAAACGGGCACTGCACCGAGAGCCTTCTGACTGTTCTCTAACACAGATATACAGAAAGATGTTATGTTTTGTTATTGTGCAAAGTGCTGATAGATCATAAGAACAGTAAAACTGACAACAGTTACTGTAACTACACAGATGAACTTACCAAAAACCAGTCCTACTACAATGGCAACACTCAGCTGGAAACAGAAAAGAGAAAGTGGGAATGCAAAAATCCACATCATGTTCAAAAATGTAAATACAGGAATTCGTCACAATTTAGCACTGTCGCTTCACAGCTACAAGATCCCTGGTTTGCGTCTCAGCCTGGGATTATTCTATGTGGACTCTACATGTTCTCCCTGTGCATCTTGAGTTTTCACCAGGCTAAGTTGTCCATTAGTGTGAATGTGATTGTTTGTCTCCACATGTAGTCCTGTGATAGACTGGTGACCTGTCCAGAGTGTCCCCTGCCTTTTCCCTAAGTCAACTGGGATCCGCTCTGGAAAATGTAGTGTCTTTTGATAATCAAATGTTCAGATAGTCATATTGTCATGTTATCAGAAGGCCTACAATAAACCTATGAAAGAAAAAAAAAATCCCCAATTGCTTTTGTGACAAAGACACATGTGCTTCAATCATTCCATCGTAGAAAGTTCAGAGCTCTTGTTTTTGGAAACTCAAGACATTCATGTCTTTACAAGTGTATATATCAGGGACCATCTAGGACTGCAAAGAGAACCCCAAATCACTGAAATGTTGTGATAATAAATACATTGTTGCAAGTTAGACAGTCTGCCTGTCACAAATAAATAAAAACAGACATATAAGCACAAAAATATAACTTACCAATTTGATCATGGTTGTGGATGATGAGAAACGTTGAAACCTGTGAAAAGAGGAAAGAGAACAAAGATAGTAAATACAGACTGACAAATATGAAACGTCATAATATGAACGCCTGTTGTGATGGCGCCAGTGTGAGCTTCTGGCCAGAATTTTGAATGTGAGACCAAATAGTCTTCCTGTTCTGTCTGAGGTCCTGCTCAACTTCACCGTCAGCCGTGTACCAAAGACATCAGAGAAAACGGGGTAAGGGTGAGAATCAAGACTCACCCTGTGTGCTCCACGTATGAGTGGTCCTTGTCTCTGTTGTGGTCGCAGTGGTCGAGGAGGTAACTCTTGTCCTGGTGTCCTGCGCTCATTGGAATATATACCTTTTTTTGGATGGGACCTGTTTGTCCAGGTGTTCTTGACCGGCCAGCCGAGCGGCCTCAACCAGTGGGATGACAGTCCCCAGAGGCAGCGTGGACTTTTAAAAATGTTAATGACTCTTGGTTTTGCCCAGTCTGTGACTAACCCGACTGGGTTATTATTAGTTTTTATTGTTCTACCAAAATTCTGACAAAGTTCTATCTTTCACTAAATACATTGTGAAATCATTATGCCCTGATATTATAAAAAGGTTTTCCCAGTGATGCACTGTTGTGTTGTGACGTAACATTGGACAACATTGTGGTAATGTTTTAGAAAAGAACATTCTTTAATGTGTAACTTCAAGCAGCATCCCCAAAACATCCTTAGAACAATACAGGAGAAATGTTCCATCTTTGTAAATTAATCAAAAAGCAAATTAGAGAAGATGTTCTGCTATCTGAGAAAATCTAGAAAACATTTGTAGAATGTTGGTTTGAGAACATTTTTCTTTTGTTATCATGTACCATTATCTGTGACCCTGGCTACACCCTCCAAACATCCTCTTGAGGGCTTGGTTGGCTTTTAACTTTCTTGGAATGTTGTTGGAAATGATAAATGACCTGAAACTGGTATTTAAACATTTTCAATGAAATATTTTTAGAACTTGTAGGTAAGGCTAGCCAGCATTGTGGGAACATTCCTTGTTTGCTGGTAAAAACATGCATGTCGCCTGCATGAGGTTAACAGTTTACTTTTTCTGCTGCTTTTAATGAGAAGTAAAAATACTGCTAAATGAAGGCCAGAAGACACAATTACTTAGTGTGCAAAACTAAAAACACTCACCCACAGGATGTCAGTAGAGAAAAATGGTTTTGTGAATCTGTGTCTGGCAAACTAAGCATCTCACTGCCCATCTCTCTACCTATATACGGTCCTTTAACACTAACTTGAACGTATTTAGTTGCCAGCAAGATGGAAGTAGTCACAGGCTTTAGAATTATGTGTCACAGAACACAGACAAACTAAACAATCCCCCATTTGAAAAGCATGCAATTTGAAAATAAAATATGTTCACAAATAGTCATCCATGTATTGCAGTGGGTTGAGTGAGAAAACAATTGTTGGAGATCAGATGTGCAGCTACACCATTCTGCTGCAGTCACTTTAAACCTTTTATCATTGTAGTTTCACATAGATCAATGCACTGATAAGGAGGATGCATGCATTACATAGTCTTTTTTTTTTTTCTTTTGCCACAAACAGGTCTAAACTGGGTGTGTTGTTGTCCAGGCTAGGTAAGTGTCACATGTACAAAAAACAAAACAAAAGACTTGATCTATTTAGGAATGTGGGTGGGACAGTAGCAGGACCATCATAAATGGAGTTCAAGAAAACACTGAGCCACTGGATGGTTGTTTTAAATATCACCTCAAAAGAATCTGCAATCAGCCTGTATTTAAAGGAAAGGTTATGAAAGAGTTGGTGCTGTGTGACAAACAAATAACAGAAGTAGGAATTTATCAACAAACTACAAGAAAAATGTCATAAAACATGTTCTGCTGGTACAGAAGATAATTTATAATATTAATCGATATTTAGGTAGAATACAGTGAAATTTGGTACAGACGTACATATTTATACTTACTTTGAAATCACATCCTCTGCTGCAGCCACACTGAGTCCAGAAAGAGTTTGGGCCTCAATAGCTGATGTTTTGGGGCAGATCTTTCCAGGGTTTTCTCTGCAAAGATGGAAGAGGATTTCCCAGTCTCCAGTATCAGAGGAGTCATCTCTGTCCAGCATCCTGGAAAAAGACGATCAAACTGAGATTAATCTAAGACCACAATGTTTTTCCACACTCATGAACATTAAATGGTTTAATGTGTATTTTAAATGTCAAGATTGTCATGAAAAGAAGCGGCAACCCTCCTACTGGTTTTCACTGGAACCCGGACAGCTTCTCTTGTGTGATAAATTTAAAAAAAGAGAGAAGCTTTATTTTATTGACACTTCACAAAAACTTACAAGGTACTTTCATTCCCATTAATATATCAAAAATCGTGTGTGATGTTTATCAAGCTACAGTGAAGAGTCGTACTGCTTACAGAAAGATTTTGCGTTATGTTGTTGTGCACATCGCCGACAGCTCATAAGAGCAGTAAACCTGAACGTAGTTACTGCAGCTACACAGATGGACGTACCTAAAAGCAGTCCTGCTGCAATGACAACACTCAACTGTAAGTCAGAATAGAAAATTGTAATGTAAAAATGCACATCATGTTAAAACAATAAAACAAAGGAATTCTTCTAACGAGCAAAACTACATTCATTAGTGGGACTTTTTGGTGCCAGATTTTTATCAGGCAAATAGTTTATCCTCCAAACAAAGAAGCTTTCTGCAAGAGGGAGTGGCTGTGACTTCACCATCAGTGAACATACTCCACATACCAAAATCTTCCACTGAATGGTTGTTTTCACTTGCATACAGAAAAGAATCCTATATATTTCAAAAATTATAATTAAAAAAAATTACAATGCATGAGTAAAATCCTCCGATATTAGTTCTTAAGGCTGCATGTTGTCAAAGAAGAGCTACACTTAGAGGTTGCATTTGTAGATGAACATGCAATTATAACAATGAAATACTCTCCAAAATATACAGAATTTTAGTGTCTGCAGAGGTAACTTTATTCCTGGTGCCCTGAACTAATAGGGATTTATTGTTGCTGCATGACACCTGTTTGCCCAGTTGTACCTGCCAGGGGGATGAGGAACCACAAAAGTGCACTGATGTTTTAATTGTCACTGACTCTGTATGCCACACATAAAAAGAAAACACTCTGGATCTGGTGCTGTCTTGTTTGTGACATTTGTACATCAGATTACACACCCACCATTGACTTGTATGTATGGTCTCTAAAAGAACAAAAAAATAAATAAATAAAATAACTGTGGACATGGCAGGACCTGAAACACATCAGCCAATCAATGCGCTCGGACTGAAGCGTTTGGTTTGCTCCCTTTCCTGTCAATCAAAAATCTTCCGGCTCAGGCCTAGTTACGTAGATTACGTACGCCTTGGACGTACATGTTTTCTGTATGTGTTGCTTTGGTATAGCTTCGTAGTTAGCTGGCGACTTGTTTTGCTCATCTTTTTTTACATAATGGCAGATAAAGATACAGGGGGACCCAGCCGTAAAAGACAACTTCACGAGTGCTACGCAAGTTTCTGGAGGGGGGCGTTTCTTCGTAAATGTTAAGAGGGGGGAGGTTAGAGGGGGGTGAGGGAGAGCTTGTATGTGCGCATGCTACGTTCAAAGTCGTAGGAAATTAAATCTCCTCTAATGCCTTTCAAACTTTACTGTTGTTTTAAAGGTTAGAACTGGGCTGCTGCTTCCACGTTTAGCAGGACGTTTACATGTTCACACCCCATTTAGAGCACTAAAGACAGCCAACCAGATGCTCTTACATGTTCCAAAATCGACAAACACAAAGAGTACAATCTAAAATTTGCACCAGCTGCTCCTGATCTTTATTGGCCATCTAGATGAGCCTTTGGGACACATGCAGTTGGAGACTAAATTATTAGCCTCCTATGAAATTTTAGGTTTTTCCAAAAAAAATCCAAATGCTGTTAAACAGATCAATGCATTTTGAACACAGCTTTTCCAAACATCCTACTTTTATTTTGGATGCTTACATTATTTTACTTTGCAGCAGAAACAAAATGATTTAACAAAAAACAAAAACTACCAGGGCCAAAATTATTAGCCCTCTTAAGAACTGATCTTTTTATTGAGCCAAACCACAAATCACTGCTGAGCAATCATGTGCTTTAACTTTGTAACGCTCACACAGTTTGTTATCAATCAATCTGGGGTTTGTCCTGCACTGAACAAACAGCATAAAAACTTCATTAACGATCTGAGCTGTCGCTTGAGAAAGCATCATGTCAGAAACCAAAGAAATCAGTTGAGACTTGTCAAGAAAAATTGTTTATGCTTACAAAGCAGGAGAAGGGTCTACAAAGTTCTCACAGCATTTACAAGTGTCTAGAAGTGGAGTGAGAAGCATCATCAAGAAAGTCAAAGAGAGCTACATAGTACAGAACAAGTCTGGCAGAGGTAGGAAGTGAAAGATTTCAAAGACTCTGGAAAGAAAACTGGTGAGAGACGTATCTAAAGATGCTAGAACTACCACCAAAACACTAGTTAATGACTTAGTCGAGTCAGGAATTCGAGTGTCAAAGAAGACAGTCACTAGAGCCCTGCACAGAAGTGGACTGAGAGGATACAGTCCAGGAAAAACTCATCTTCTACAGAAGAGACACCTTCAGGGCAGAGTGAAGTATGCTAAGGACAACCTGGAGAAAGATTATGAACACTGGAAGACCTCTGGTCAGATGAGACCAAATTAGACCTCTTTGGTCATAGAGATGTTGTTTATGTTTGGAGAAAGAAGGGAGAGATGTAGAACAAAAAGAACACCGTCCCCACAGGTAAACACGGTGGTGGCAGTACTCTGTTGTTGGGATGCTTCAGTGCTTCTGGAACTGGGAATCTTGTCAAGGGTGAAGGAATGATGAAAAAAGAAGAATACATGAAGACTTTTGAAAGAAAACTCCAACTAGTCAGCTACAAAACTGGGTCTGGGTTGTTGCTTTGTCTTCCAACATGACAACGACCCAAAACATACGTCGCTCCTGGTGAAGAATTAGATTGATTACCAGAAGACCAAAGTGGCCCTGTGACAGACTGGTGACCTGACCAGGGTGTCCCCTGCTTTCGCCCAAAGTCAGCTGGGATAGACTCCAGCACTCCTGTGACCCTAATGAGGATTAAGTGGTGTATAGATGATGGATTTATAGGCCAACTCGATGAGCCTCTGGGACACATTTATGACAAACATGAAGGAACTGCAACTTGACTGGTTTGTGGAACCATAAGATGGTAACTCTTGATGTTTGGTGGTATGATATCTATATAGTACACTTTGTGATACATATGTCTGGATTATTCACACCAAGTCACAACTTTTTCTTAGTCTGGCAGCTCTTTTGTGCAGTCTCAACGGGCCAAATACAAACTTGAAGACAACGAGGAATTTGCTGTTAATTTGTAGCTTTATTGCTGTTGATTCTTAATTTGTTTCCAACATTAGCCACACAAGATAGATCCAAATCACCATTCTCAATGAGTACTCATGCATACAAACAATGAGAAGAGAATAAATCCACTTTGCATGAGCAGCTTGACATTGCATATGTCGAATGTGCTCAAACATAACGTCCACCACAGAAAGGGGGATAGCAGAGAAAGCGAACACGATAGTCATGGCACATCTTCTCCCCGTACTGGTCCTTGTTTCTGCAGACGAATCCGTAAGATGGACTATTTCTGAAAAAAGAAACCAACGTGGCACTTGTTAAAAGCAACCATTTACAGTCTGAACAGGAGTTTACACATATTTACAAAAGTCATGTATATAATGGGAGTCTGGAGCTTCCAATGACTCTTCAAACTAAATGATTAGAACACATGCATCTCTGTCACAAAAAAACAATAATTCATCGTGGCCATTTCACAAATTTATTATCGTCCTTTAGAAATATGCACGATGCACAATTGTTGTATGTGACAGAACCATGAGCTTGAATTATTCCATCACAGAAATTAGGAGTTATTTGGATGATTGTAAACTCAAGACTGGCCAACCCGGTCTCACGGGGATTCGTGAAACTGTCACGTAATTTTTTGTTTCGGTTTCGTGCGCACCAACACGATTTCGTCATGTTTTTCGTGCCGCTCACCACGAAATGTTTTTCGTGTTGCTCACAACGAAACCCGCTGTGGTAATCACATCTGAAAGTGGTTTATACCGGCGGATTCATGACGATCTAAGCTGTCCATCGGCGTATACTGCTTGTGTGTTCGCGTTTGCGGCCGTCGGACATTCTTTAAATTCCTATGCAAATTGGTAAGTGTACCACCGGGTTATGGTTAGGGTTATGGTTAGTGACGATGTCATGCAAAATATAGCGTTGGATTCGCCACGGTTTTACTTTAAAAATATAATATACCCATTCGTTTGAAATACGTTCTGAGTGGCACGAAAAGTCCGCCGTTTAAAATACATTGGTGTGCATTTCGTGGTGAGTGGCACGAAAAACATGACGAAATCGTGTTGGTGCGCACGAAACCGAAACAAAAAATTACGTGACAGTTTCACGAATCCCCGTGAGACCGGGTTGGACTGGCATAACATGTGTGTTCCTGACCTGTGTATGTAAACTTTTGTTCACAACTTGAAGTATTTACAATTTTAACCCTACTAGTGGCTCAAAAAGTGCTTATATCAATATGTCAGTATATTAACAGTCTACTATCATTGTGGTTCAGGCTGAAATATCTCCAAAAACATTGGATGAGTTACCATCCAATTCTGTTCAGACCTCGACTTTTACTCTGACACCACTAGCAGGGGGACATTTGCAGCTTTTAGTGACAGCAATCTTGACAGCTGCTGGATAAATTCTATTGAAATTTGGTACAGATGTTCATGTCACATTGTGGTGAGCGCTTAAATTGTGATCTTAACAAACTCATACAATGACAACATAAATCCAACACTTTATTTATACTTGTACTTACCTATAAATCTTATCCCCCGCTGCACCCACACTGAGTCCAGAAAGAGTTTTGGCTTGAATATCATATGGTGTGTCGCAGATCTTTCCAGGGTATTCCTTTTTAAGATCGGAGAGGGTTTCGTAGTCTCCAGTTGCAGAGGGGTTATCTCTGTCAAACCAAACTGTCCAGCATTCTGTAAAAAGGTAATCAAATTGAGATCAACTGGTAACAGGGAATAGTGGAAATCTGCATCTAACTGCATGTTGTAGTTTGGCCAAGATAAGCGTCATACAAAAAAAAAAAAAAAAAAAAAGGGGGAAATGTAAATTTTAAAAAAAAAAGAAAGAAAGAAAGCGTGATGGGCGGGATAGTTGCAAGCTACAGTGAAGAGTCTTACTTCTTGTATGTCCAGGAGGGGGCACTGCACCGAGAGCCTTCAGACTGTTGTCTAGTATAGACATACAGAGAGATGTTATGTTTTGTTATTGTGCAAAGAGCTGTTAAATCATAAGAGCAGTAAAACTGACAACAGTTACTGTAACTACACAGACGAACTTACCGAAAACCAGTCCTACTACAATGGCAACACTCAGCTGGAAACAGAACAGAGAAAGTTGGAATGTAAAAATTCACATCATGTTAAAAAATGTAAACACAGGAATTTTTCGCAAATCTATTCCATGAGGCAGAGGAGTAGGAGAAGAGAGCATACAGGGCTCCAGACAGCAACCAAAATGAAAATCATTTTATTGAGTTGGAAAAATCTGATATTGTAACACTAAATTTACCTTTTTTCATTTCAAAATAGTTTTTTGCTCACACAGCTGTACAATTTAGCACTGACGCTTCACAGATACAAGATCCCTGGTTTGTGTCTCAGCCTGGGATTATTCTATGTGGACTTTACATGTTCTCCCTGTGCATCTTGAGTTTTCACCAGGCTAAGTTGTCCATTAGTGTGAATGTGATTGTTTGTCTCCACATGTAGTCCTGTGATAGACTGGTGACCTGTCCAGAGTGTCCCCTGCCTTTTCCCTAAGTCAACTGGGATCCGCTCTGGAAAATGTAGTGTCTTTTGATAATCAAATGTTCAGATAGTCATATTGTCATGTTATCAGAAGGCCTACAATAAACCTATGAAAGAAAAAAAAAACCCCAATTGCTTTGGTGACAAAGACACATGTGCTTCAATCATTCCATCATAGAAAGTTCAGAGCTCTTGTTTTTGGAAACTAAAGACATTCATGTCTTTACAAGTGTATATATCAGGGACCATCTAGGACTGCAAAGAGAACCCCAAATCACTGAAATGTTGTGATAATAAATACATTGTTGCAAGTTAGACAGTCTGCCTGTCACAAATAAATAAAAACAGACATATAAGCACAAAAATATAACTTACCAATTTAATCATGGTTGTGGATGATGAGAAACGTTGAAACCTGTGAAAAGAGGAAAGAGAACAAAGATAGTAAATACAGACTGACAAATATGAAACGTCATAATATGAACGCCTGTTGTGATGGCGCCAGTGTGAGCTTCTGGCCAGAATTTTGAATGTGAGACCAAATAGTCTTCCTGTTCTGTCTGAGGTCCTGCTCAACTTCACCGTCAGCCGTGTACCAAAGACATCAGAGAAAACGGGGTAAGGGTGAGAATCAAGACTTACCCTGTGTGCTCCACGTATGAGTGGTCCTTGTCTCTGTTGTGGTCGCAGTGGTCGAGGAGGTAACTCTTGTCCTGGTGTCCTGCGCTCATTGGAATATATACCTTTTTTTGGATGGGACCTGTTTGTCCAGGTGTTCTTGACCGGCCAGCCGAGCGGCCTCAACCAGTGGGATGACAGTCCCCAGAGGCAGCGTGGACTTTTAAAAATGTTAATGACTCTTGGTTTTGCCCAGTCTGTGACTGACCCGACTGGGTTATTATTAGTTTTTATTGTTCTACCAAAATTCTGACAAAGTTCTATCTTTCACTAAATGCATTGTGAAATCATTATGCATTAATATTATAAAAAGGTTTTCCCAGTGATGCACTGTTGTGTTGTGATGTAACATTGGACAACACTGTGGTAATGTTTTAGAAAAGAACATTCTTTAATGTGTAACTTCAAGCAGCATCCCCAAAACATCCTTAGAACAATACAGGTGAAATGTTCCATCTTTGTAAATTAATCAAAAAGCAAATTAGAGAAGATGTTCTGCTATCTGAGAACATCTAGAAAACATTTGTAGAATGTTGGTTTGAGAACATTTTTCTTTTGTTATCATGTACCATTATCTGTGACCCTGGCTACACCCTCCAAACATCCTCTTGAGGGCTTGGTTGGCTTTTAACTTTCTTGGAATGTTGTTGGAAATGATAAATGACCTGAAACTGGTATTTAAACATTTTCAATGAAATATTTTTAGCACTTGTAGGTAAGGCTAGCCAGCATTGTGGGAACATTCCTTGTTTGCTGGTAAAAACATGCATGTCGCCTGCATGAGGTTAACGGTTTACTTTTTCTGCTGCTTTTAATGAGAAGTAAAAATACTGCTAAATGAAGGCCAGAAGACACAATTACTTAGTGTCCAAAACTAAAAACACTCACCCACAGGATGTCAGTAGAGAAAAATGGTTTTGTGAATCTGTGTCTGGCAAACTAAGCATCTCACTGCCCATCTCTCTACCTATATACGGTCCTTTAACACTAACTTGGGCATATTTAGTTGCCAGCAAGATGGAAGTAGTCACAGGATTTAGAATTATGTGTCACAGAACACAGACAAACTAAACAATTCCCCATTTGAAAAGCATGCAATTTGAAAATAAGATATGTTCACAAATAGTCATCCATGTATTGCAGTGGGTTGAGTGAGAAAACAATTGTTGGAGATCAGATGTGCAGCTACACCATTCTGCTGCAGTCACTTTAAACCTTTTTCATTGTAGTTTCACACAGATCAATGCACAGATAAGGAGAATGCATGTATTACATTTTTCCCACAAACAGGTCTAAACTGAGTGTGTTGTTGTCCAGGCTAGGTAAGTTTCATGTTCAAAAAAACAAAACAAAAGGCTTGATCTATTTAAGAATGTGGGTGGGACAGTAGCAGGACCATCATAAATGGAGTTCAAGAAAACACTGAGCCACTGGATGGTTGTTTTAAATATCACCTCAAAAGAATCTGCAATCAGCCTGTACTGAAAGGAAAGATTATGAAAGAGATACTGCTGTGTGACAAACAAAAAAAGGGAGTAGGAATTTATCAACAACCTCCAAGAAAAATGGCATAAAACATGTTCTGCTGGTACAGAAGATAATTAATTCTATTAACAGTCATTCCGTTTTTCCACAAGCATCCTCGAGGAAGATTTTATGATTAACTTTAATGTGACAAAGATTTTTTTCCCTACTTTTACTCATAAACCATCACGCAGATGGATAGACACGCAGATGGATAAATAAATAAATAGATGGATAAATAAAAAGATAGATTGCGAGGCAGACAGCTTACCTGAAACCAAGATGAAAATCAGCATTTTCGGTTTCCTTCTTGTAATTAACAGAACAATGTTGACAGCTGAAACTGCACAGCTGTCCTGAATCCCATAATCCAGACAGAAATTTGGCTCACTCTTGCAGTTAAAGGCAGCTGTCATGCTATCACGCAATTATAAAAGGATGATTCAGGTGCAAGTGGCTGATAGGAATTGGTGCACAGCACCTGTACTCTGAGTCACAACCAGCAATAGCGTTATTTTAGAGACTGTTTAGGTGTTGTGGTTATATAAGGTGGAAAATGTGTGTCTGTAAGCCTGTGTGGGTACATCATGTCTCCTCCTGTATGAGAGGTTTAACTAAATGGGTTTTGTAAAGATCTTCCAATGCTCTACTTTTAAACACTGACAATAACCTTGTGCAAGGGTGCTAGAATTTGGGCATGTTAGATCGGTGTCTTCTTGACCCTACCAATATTCAGCAACTACTAGATTGTCTAGCTCCATAATTTTGACCTAATTATAAAAACAATAATTTCTGTCTGTGTATTATGAATGTATTTAGTACACAAATGATCCGATCTCGTCCTCTATAACAAGACCTGCCTTTCTGACCCAGCTACTTAATGGATTGACTTTGCCATTTCTTGCTAACGTCAACTGTTCTCAATCAGCTGTATGTGCTTGTAAGTGATTGAGGAATGACACCATCATTTTACCAACAGTTCTGTGCATGAACGTAATGGATAAATTGCATCTGTATTGACTCAGTAAGCAAGAGAAATTTTATCTTTCAGGTGGCTTACTCAATTTCCTGTATTGCTTTTGTACTTTGCAGATATTATGCAACCAGCATTTAGAACAACCACCGCGCGGTTGTCCGACTCCACCAACCAGTCAAGCTGCAATTTAAATACGTGTTTGTCCAGATTTCTATAATATGTAGCAAATACTTTGCAGCAGGTATGTCCACTGGGAGAAACGAAGTGAAAATACCTTTCTTTGTGTTCACAGGGTTGACAAATACAGCTGATCTGAAAGAACACAAAGTTGCAGCCATAACAGTGGACAATTCTGACAATGTTACTAAAGAGAAGCTATAAATTCAAAAATGTTAATGCTTCATCCTCAACCTGACAGCACAGAAGGTTTATATAATCAGCACCGTTTCAAGGTGGCCACCAAAGATTAGTGTCATTAATTCAGTATCCAGGCAAATGTGAAATATAGTCACAATCTCCCTTCCTGCTCCTGAGTTATGGCACTGAATAATGACGAGAAAAGTGGTTGTGTAAAATATTATGATATCTAAGTGGAACTGACCTTTGACCTTTCAGTTATAAAATGTCATCCCTCTATCATTTAATCCGATTAAATATTTGTGTGACATTTTGTCATAATTAGCGTAATAATTTTATTTTGTGGCACAAATATGATTTGTTAGGTCACACTAACCTTGACCTTTAATCACCAGAATAAAATCAATTCATACTTAAGTCCAAGTAAATACCTGAGCCAGACTTCAAGAAAATCCCTCAAGACTTCCTTGAGATATTGTGTGCATGAGAATGTTGACACTGGTGACACTTTCTTTACAACAAAGAGGAAAACTAATTGGAAGTCAGCTAACTGGTCAGTGAACATGATTTTAAATGAAACCCTGTTTTCAACTGTGGAGAAAAAAAAATGTCAACTTTAATTAAAAAGCCACTCCAGTGAGAAGCAAGTATCCTGCCTTGTTAATATGTCTTTGTGGCGTGTTTTATATGCTAGAAGATGCCGAGGCTGTGCCCCAAATCAGTCACCACTCACTATTTAGGGTGTTTGCCAATTTGTAGTGCTGTCCAGATGTTAAAGTACAAGTGGTACACCCTATATAGTGCACTCAAAGTATCCCACAATGCACCATGACAAGTAGCGTATAGTTGATGATTACTAAACCAAGCTTTCTGCATCATCATGCATCACCTCGAAGAACCATGACAGATGGACGGGCAGACGGACAAGAAAGCCAGTTGAGGATTGGCGGCATTTCCACAGCTTTCTGACAGCTATTTTTATTGTGTTGATACGGATTTTATAGTATTAAGATATATTTTCTACAGAATATATATTTTCCATATGCGTAGACACATTCTTGAGTTATGGTGCAAAAACGTGCAAATTAAAAATAATTAAATGAATATGTTTAATGGAAACAGAACAATGTATCACAACACAAAGAAAAAAGTTATACTATTTTTTTCATTTTTGGAAAACATGTTTAGCATAATATGAATCTATCATAAAAATGTAGCTCAGTAAACTACAACAGCTGACATGGATCTGATATGTTTTAAATGAGCGACGCAGTGACGCGATTATTAGCACTAAGGGGCCGTTTACACGAGGACGCTTGCAGGTAAAAACGTCAAAATATTTCAACAAAACACCCTATCGTTTATACCGGGACGGCGTTTTGGGGGCTTAAAAAGGCAAAAATTTGAAACCGGCCTCCAGAGTGGAAAAGTAGAAAACGCTCCACCATTACGTTTCCGTCTAAACAGCAAAACGCAAAACTTTGCCGAGATCTGACCACGTCGCGTACGCGATTACGTCACATACGTGCGCCGGTGCTTTGGTTTGCCGGCCGGTACAAGAAAGTAGACAAAGATGTGTGATTATTTCAATCCTTCGTACCTTCAAGCAACTCTGGCAGCTCTATGTACACTACAGGAGTCGTGCCAACAAACGTGCAGAATCTGTACAGATTCCATTCATGAACATTTACCGCGGCGGAGATCCGAAAAGGGAGATAGTACACATGCGCGTAGACATGGCGGAGTTTTATCACAGTGCCACCCAGCTGCCTGGCATGCATATCCAATCGAATTCCACACACTATAGAGTCACCGTATATACGCAGATTTCCTTCAAAACCGCTCGTCTAAACGTGAAATGACAAGGCGCCACTTTTGCGTTTTCTGTTAAGATGGTCCTCGTATAAACATAGCCTAAGACTCAAGTAGTGTCTGAAAGCTCCCTACGTAGTTCACTATATAGTGGTCCCTGTATAGGGAGTAGGGAATAAGTGGATGATTTCAGACACACAATGAGATGAATTTTCACAGTTTTAATCAGGACTTAAACCTGGCGAGCTAGCATTAACTAACAAGCTAATCCTGGCTTCTGTCATCTGTATGTTAGCAGTCAGGTTGCTATAGCAGGAGTAAACATAACATGAGTGAACACTGCAAATAAGGAGTTAAAGTTCAATCTTGAAATCCCATGAAAATATCACCAGAAATGAATCATTTTGTATGCAGGAAAAAGCAGCGGGCTAGACAAGTCGAACAGGCTAATGAGGAAACAGGTTTTTCAGGATCTCAGGTGACATGCTATAGGGAGACATTAGCATTAAAGTGAGCCTTAGGATGCTCAGATGACAAGGGATACTTCAGAATACCAAATGCAGTGAGGTGTGAGAGTGAAACGGGTAAAGCTTACTGAATATATAAATGTTGATGCTTGGTGCAAAAATGCAGAAACACCGCTTGATGTTTTTTTCCCCTCTCTTTTCCGTCAACAGGCATTTTCCTGTAGATAAACCATTTTTGTGTCAGCGCTAAACTGGTGGCGCTACTTCTATTTCAGAAAAAAAAAAAAAACATTTAAATTATTGAAAATTGCATTCATTTTCATTTGTTGTCAGTAACTAAAAGGATGATTGGCAGTGGCTTTGAAAAGTAGACTTGCAGATATAAAACCACAACAATGAGCTTAAACACACTAAAAGCCTCCACAGCTGAGGGGAAGTGGACAGATAATAATTTTATGAGTTTATCCCTAAAAGCGACACGTTTCACATTACATTATTAATATGACAATATTGTTTGGAGCAGCTTTTAAATGTTAAACCCTCCCTCTCGTAAAAAATGACAAAATGACCTACAATTTAATGTAGGAGCTATAGCAAACATAATGACCCCTAATATTCTTTAATCCGAGTCTTCTTTTTTTTTTTTTTTTTTTTTAAGAAGATGATATGCAGCACAATCAGAATAATGCTTCCTGTGCCAGTGGTTATATTTGCTTAAAAAAAAACTAACTGAATGGCATTGCTTGGAAAACAATTAACAACAATATAAGGAATCAATCTTGGAAATGAGTATAAACATTTTTTCCAAGAAATCAGTGCAATTTTGTTGAAAAATTGCTTCTGAATCTTTGAGAAAATAAATACAATTGGTATTGTTACACATACAAGACCGGAGTATGCTGTCCTTTTTCAATGTCCACCTTCTGTAGCAGCTCTGTGTGTGTGCACGCTAATTAATTGCCCTTTGAGAAGAATACCTACCTCCCACTGTTCAATAGCAGCTGGGGATAGTCTCTGTCTATTCATACATCAGCGTTAAACTTTGTCATCTGAAGGGGCCGGCGTAATATTTTACACTAAATTGTGCTTTGGACTGGATGCCAAAGTACAAATGACAACATGGTGTAGACTCATTTATCATCCCCCTCAAACATACACACACCTCCCGCTATCTCCCTCTGCCCCTCCACACCTCCAGCCTCTCTCCTTATCCTTGTCTCCATGGAAATCACTGGTGTCTCCATCCTCCTGCGATGAAGGAGCTGACTGCAGACTTTCTGTAGACCATGGGCCACATTTGCACAGATGGAGCTCTGAGAAAGTACAGTTTTTGGGTGGAATCTCAAATATATACACGTGGTATGCTCATTTTATTTAGTATCGCGGACATGTATTTGTCAGTTTCCCATTACTGTGATCAGTGGCAATGAATGCAAAAAGCAGCGCGATGATTATATGTCACTCTGATCCGTAAATGCGCTGAGGATGGATGATGGATGGGTGTATAGTCGACACTGACTTGCTCAATAAACACTTCGAATCTTGACATCTTGATCTTGATGACTGAGATACTGTACATGTAAATGAATCGAATGTTTGGTTTTGTCTTGCACTGCTGTGTTATTTCTTTCCACTCCGCATTATGTTATGTTACGTTCTGTTTACTGTCGGTCATCCTGACGCCTACTTTGAGAAAACTGACAGTAAAATTATGTAAAGTCGCACTTTGGAATCTCAGGCAGCAGTTAAAGCACCACTTTTGTAATAATTTCAATATTTTAAAGAAGGAAAAGGGTAAAAGTCTTCAGGATTCTAGACTGAAATGATACCGCCCCTGTAATCCCCACAGAATGTGCTGTAGTTAATAATGTCACAGAGAGGTGTGTGGATTAGCCAGAATGGTGGAGCATTGTTTCTGAGAAGCAAAGCTGGTTGATGAATTTAATAACTAATAATTTAAACCTGCCATTGCCTATTTTAGACAGCAGAGAGAAGCTGCAAACCCAGCAGTGGCATTTCCCATTTAAGCTGGTGATGAACTGATGAATGGGCATTAAATATTCATTCTCTTTTTAGTTAACTTCACCAACTCCTGAGGGAAATATCTGCCTCTCTGGCTGCTAAGCGCTCCAGGATGCTTACCACGACCGAATATGACCCTGATGACTGAGAAAGCCAAAACAGAGAAGGTGTGGTCTGGAAATCAATCAGCTGAAATGGAACCAAAGAGGACAGCAGGTTCAGGTTATAACTCTCGGCGGGTTTGTCACTGTGATCTTTGCCATACGAGTAAGTTTACACCACAAACTAAATTCCATTTACCTCCACTGTAAAAGGCAGAAATCTCAAAAGACACATATCTCAAAACTTGGACAAATAAAACCTAAAAATCTCTGCAAGGCAGGTTACTACAAGAGAAAATATGTTGTGGTTTCCATTTGGGGGAAATAACCCTGTAAGCAGCTCAACTGCAGCATTCAGTGTAAAATATATGATCTGTACAGGGCATCAAAGAGTAATAGCTAATAATAGAAGTATTCTGCTGTATATATTTTATCAGCTGCGTAACTAACCTGTTTTTAACTGCCATCTGCATCTTCAACCTGTTTTAAAGAGAACAAATCCTGGTCACACTTGACAAATGTATTCACTGCAGGGGTCTGAATCTCAAGCATGAGAATAAAACTTCAAGCACACAGAGATGTACACATCACACCTTATTGTAGCTGGATATTTCATCTCCTTCGGCGCTAAAAGCAACACGAAGGTCATTTGCTGAAGCTCGGAGCTGAGCTGTTCATGCAGCCACAATGCACACAGCATAGCACAACTGCTGCATGTCTGTGCAACACATCTTTGACCTTCCACAGCTCTACGCCTGCCTCTAATGAAACAGGCTGTTAAGGGGGACATAAACTTAACCATAACATTAGGCGAACTACTCATGCAGTTGGCAGGCTAGATTGCTGCTCCCAGTCACTCACTTATATTGCAAAATGGTGTATCCGAGATAGGGACAATAGGGACGATAATAGCTGTTGATTTGAACCTTTTTGTTTTACAATTAGTAGATTTGGTTGCAATTTTCTGGATGTTATCCAGAGTCATCAGGGCCTAATAGCAGCTAATTGCAGATTGTGTTGTTTTTTTTGAAAAAAGAACGAGAACGGCATGTTGTTTTCACATTATGTTTAAACGTCCTACAGTAATTAGTGGCACATTTCTGCACCATTACCTTTTAGAGGGAGAGTATTATACATTTACTCTACTATCTATCTGCCAGCCTAGGTTACTTTCAAAAATATGATGGGCTCAAGAGTAAAACATTTTTTTTTTAAATTTCAGAATGTATTTCTACAGTTTGGCAATTTTACATAATTAAAGAATCTCTATACCTCTTTTACACTGGTGATAATCAAGTAATTAAATTTGAAGCACCATAAAGAATGTCTGTGAGCTCCTATCTATTCAGACGCGTCAGCTTTAATAGCCATGAACTGAAAAGCCTATATCTCTGCATACGCATTATATCCGCTGAGAGTATCTTTGTCTTCTTTACCCAGCTGTTAAAAATCTCAGGCAAGAAGAAGGTGGCCTGAGGATAATTATGTAAACTAGGAGGAAGAAGAAGAAAATGTACTAAGGGTTTAATTATCACTGGAAATGAGACACTTATGAGGCACAGATTCTGATAATGTTTCTTTTTAAATGCAGCTCCCAATGTCTGTCACATTTTCGGGTCACACAAAATGTTCATCTACTGATATCGTGTTGCTTATTTATTGGCATCGCTTATTTGTGTGCTGCGAGAGAGAAGCTGGCAGGAAGCAGGAGGAATGATTCAGACAGTTATCCGAAATGACTGCAATCCTTTTTTTTTTTTTTTTCCCCAAATTGGGAGAGTGGTGATTTGTGTACCTTTGCACATTATCGCTAAAAGGTTTTATTTGCGTCTGTTGCACATGTAAACAGGGACTGCAGTAAATATCTAACACATGTACCTGCTGTAGTGGGTGATTTTATTGATGCATACATTAATTCTGAGAGAATTTGCAACATAAAATATGCATGTGTGTGTTTCCAGGAGGAGCAGTGAGTGAGAGTGCGAGGTCTCATTGATATTTTTCTCAGGCCGGCAAAAAAAAAAAAATCCCTTCTAGACCCCCCGGTGACCCACGCTGTAATACATGCCACACACACACACACACACACACAGAGGCCGGCACTTGTGCCAACACACACACTTTTATTGCTCTTAGCTGTGTCTCTGTGTGAAGCATGTCTGTCAGGGCGGCTCTTATACGTCATCATTTGTCTTGCGTCCTGACAACCATTCAATCAAACACTGGCCTCCGGGTTTGAGCCGAAACCCTTTCTCCACAGGGATGGCTGTTGCCATGGTAACTGTGGAGGTGTGCGACCCACCAACAAGCTGGAGAATGCAGTGTTGTCTTGTTGGGGGGTTTTTTGTTGGTATTTTTTCCTGAAAAAACACCAACTTTATGTTGTTTATCTGCCTCTCTGTGTTCTGTCCCCCACCCTCCCATGAAGAGGAAACCGTGTACCTATCGCACTCATTTACAGTTCTGGGGCTTGTGGGTAATTGCAATGTGCCACAGGTGTGTCAGACTCCAAGCTGCCAGCCTGGAAAATTTCACACTAGCTTTCCAGCACAGACAACAAACACTGGTACAGTCTCGCATCCGCATGGAGCTGCACACGACGAGGACATTTGATTACTGTTAAATTAGCAAAAACTGAATAAAAATGATTCAGTAAGAGAGTGCCTGAGCTTTTCAAGAGCGTGATTAGAAGGTAGATTAAGGCTGAGTTTATCGCCGATTTAAAAATAAAACCATTTACAGTCATGCTGATGGCTTTGAGATGCGGCACCAATTTCTGCATCAATTCATATGCCTGGTTTATTCATCTAATAGTCTAATATTTCACAAGATAAGTAAAAACTGTGACTTCCTGGAGGCATTTAAAGTCAAATGAGCACCAAAGACATCAGGTTTTATCCTGTGAGAACCATGAATCTCTGCACTTGACCAAAACCTAATGAGATATTTCAATCACGTCTGATCGAGCTATATATGAAATGAGATAAAATGCAGAAAAATGAATAAATAAGCACAATATCTTTCTATGCCACCACTATAATTATTCTTTCAGCTGCTCCGTGTGATGGATTGCATGTCTAAAGAATTTTTCCCAGTGCTGTCGTCTGAATATCTGCTGCCCCACAGCAGAAAATCATCCAGCATGTCTTACATGGAGCCCACTTGCTATTTTCACTTGACATCCTCTATTCTCTGTGAGTAATTAAAGAGAGGGTTTGGGCTCGAGCAGTGACAGGAGGTCCGCTGAGATAGCCAGTAGTCTAATTAGAACAACATATCTCCATTCTCTGCTAGAAAAACACTAGTCACCTATGCTTTTTACACCAGCTGTGATTTAAGTATCCTACTGCAGAATGGGTGTTTAATGAAACCCTTTTGGCTGCGCAGGATTCACAGGTTGCCGCACAGCAAACAATGCAACACTCAGGAGAATTGTGGCGCTTTTTTTTCTCCCTCCTCCGTTAGTGTTATGTCTGAAATTATGATTAATCACCTCGGACGAAGGGACTTGTAGAACACAAGTTGTTCTTCACACTGTAACTCACAAACGGCGAACAACAAATGTGGAGCAGCATATGGTCACTGCTCGGATGGATGCTGGTTCATCGCATTGTGCCGTGCTTCATGTAAATGCAGGGAGGGTGGAACTGCTAAAATATTAACCAGGGAGAATATTTATGCATGTGTTTTCATTTATACCCGACAGGCTTGTGTTGTCAAGGAAGTGCTATGAACTGATTCATTGCGCTGGAGGATCATGTTTACTCAGCTTGGCTCTGTATTATTTCTCATTCACAGCCCCTACGGTGCCTATGCTTGTTCATGCTGAACGGCGTTACAGTCAACTGCCAATCTGTACTCCGCTGAGCGGGGCTCGCCTGCTGACAAATGGCCTGGAGGAGAGGTCCAAGGAGAGTCCTGTCAGAGCCAGTCAGCACTGTGCTGCCGCTGGATTAATCTAAGGAGGGATGGGGGGGCCACTAGAGGGCACTGTCACAAAAATAACAAAAAAAATGTAGCTATGGTTCTTAAAAAAAAAAAAACTGTACAAACAACCTGGAGGTTCTTTCTTTCTACCTTTTTCTTCTTTCTTTCGTCTCCTGACCCTCCAGGTGTGTCTCAAAAGTATTCGCAAATACCAGCCTGATCCATCAGCTGATAAAAATTTGACACCGTGGATGCAGCTATCACCGAGCACCAACACCCCATACGTGCATTGATGCTGACAACTCATGTTTTATGCTCCGGCTTCAGCACACCAGCTATCTGTAAGGTAAATGGATCGGCTTGGGGGTTAACCAGTGTGCAATTGAAAATCCATTCACAGTGGCTTGATTTACAGTTTTGCTGGCTAATTATTCAAGTCAAAACTGCTGAGCCAGGTTATGATCCACGGGGAGAGAGCAAAGGCTGAAATGGAGACTTGATGCTTGACACAAGGCATCTGAAGTCTCTAATAATCCCATAATGTGAATGTGAGCTGCATTATTCAATAGCTGATTTGAGCCTTGGGAGTACTTTAAGAAGAGGCTTGGTTCAGATACAGCAAGTTCTGCTGCCAAGACGAAGCACAGCTATCAGAGGCAGCAGTTGATTACCAACAACCAGTGTTTAATTTATTGATCTGTCAGCAGGCAGATATTGAAGGGTGGCACCTCTGATACACACAACGTAACTCAAAGAGCTTTACAAAATAAAACAGGAAAGAGAAGTCTGTTAAAACTTCAGGGTCCCTTCGGCTGTACAGATTTTTTTTTTTTTTTCTCAGAAGCTGGTAGAGACCAAACACAAGGGAAAACAAGAGCAAATTCAGTTTCAGTTCAGTTCAAATTTATACAGCGCCAATTCAGTTGTCTCAGGGCATTTCATGTAGTGAGGTCAAGACCTGACAAAATTATGTTACAGAGAGTAACCCGACAAATCCGATGATTCCCTTTGGGCAGCACTCAGCGGAAAGAACAACCTCCCCTTTAAACACGAAGAAGCCTCACAAGTTGTCCACTAACTGTAAGGTTGGCAGTTTGATCCCCTCCATGAGCCAACATGTCCTTTGGCAAGACACTAAGCTCAAGTTGCTCCTGATGGCAGGCAACCATCTTGCATTGCAGCCATTGTGCTTCGTGGAGACTAGACTATAACAAGCTCTAGTATAAAGTAATGGCAGCAGTGGTTGCATGTATTTTCATTTATTTTTACACTATTGTAATTCACTTAAATAATTACAGCATTCTACAGTAGAAAAAGGTTTATTGTTTATTATTGTGACAAGACTTTGTCATTGTAATCAATATTAATTTTATATTACTTTTAACTGTAATTACCTGTAAAATAAAACATATTCATTTTTAAAAATGCACATCAATACTATAGATGACAATGTACACAACAAAAATAACAATGCGTATTCATACGATCAAGTCCATAAATATTTGTGCATTGACGCGATTTTCTGAATTTTGGCTTTGTACACCACCACAATGGATTTGTAATGAGACAATTCAGATGTGCTTTAAGGGCAGGCTTTCGGCTTTAAATTCAGGCTATTTACATCCAAATCAGGTGAACGGTGTAGAAATTACAGCACATTTTATATGCCCCTTCCACCTTTTTAAGGGACCAAAACTAACTGGACAATTGGCTGCTCAGCTGTTTCATGTCCAAGTGTGTGTTATTCCCTCATTATTTCATTTACAAGGAGTAGATAAAAGGTCAAGACTTAATTTCAAATCATCATCAGGCTGAAAAATCAAAACAAATCCATCACAAAGATATTAAAAACATTAGGTGAGGCCAAATCAATTGTTTGGCACATTCTTAAAAAGAAAGAACACATTGGTGAGCTCAGCAATACCAAAAGACTCGGAAGACCACTGAAAGCAAGTGTGGTGTATGACAGAAAAAAAACTTCCTTTGGTCAAGAAAAGCCACTTCGCAATAGTTGGCCAGATCAAAAACACTCTTCAGGAGGTGGGCGTATCTGTGTCATAGTCAATTATTAAGAGGAGACTTCACCAGAGTATACAGGCAGTTCACCACAAGGTGTAAATCATTGATGAGCCTCAAAAACAGGAAAGCCAGATTAGAAGTTGCCAAAAACATCTAAAAAAAAGAAAAAAGAGCTAAGAGTCTGTGCAGTTCTGGAACGACATTCTATGGACAAAGATCAACTTGTGCCAGAATGATGGGAAGAGAAGAGCGTGGAGAAGGGAAGGAACTGCTCAGCCCAGGGGAGCTGCTGAGCAGATCATAAAGCACCTAAATACCAGTCCATATAATTTGCACCAAATGCAGTTTGGTTTTAGAAAACATCCCTCCATTGAGACGGCTGTTTGCTATTTTCTGGAAAATTTAAAATCCAGGTTAGACGCAGTGGGCATTATTGGGGCTGTTTTTATTGATCTTAGGAAAGCATTTGATACTGTGAACCACTAGATATTGTTGACCAAACTATCCTATTTTAATTTTTCAGTGAATGCCTTGAATTGGATTGGTTCCTATATCTGTTTAAGGACACAATGTGTTGAAGTACAGAAGGTAAAATTATTAAACCGTGACAGCTATCTTGGAGTACCACAAGGGTCGGTGCTGGGGCCACTGCTCTTCAGTTTATTTATAAACAATCAACCAAGCTGTTGTTCACCAAATGTGGTCTGTCAAATGTATGCCAATGGCGCGGTTTTGTATGTTCACACAAAAGGCAAAAAACAAGCTGTCTAAGAGCTGACAGCTGTAATGACTAATGTCTTTAAATGGCTTG
This sequence comes from Acanthochromis polyacanthus, assembly GCF_021347895.1. Taxonomy (NCBI): domain Eukaryota; kingdom Metazoa; phylum Chordata; class Actinopteri; family Pomacentridae; genus Acanthochromis; species Acanthochromis polyacanthus. The sequence continues at coordinate 8,678,047 of NC_067128.1, forward strand.
ATAGCTCTCAATTACATCTTAACATTTCCAGGACTGTGTGTATGTACTTTTCCAAAAAGACAAATGGAGAAACTGATCCTAATGTCTCAAGAATTTAAATACTTTGGAATTATTTCAGACTCTCAACTTCATTTCAAACAACAGGTGAGAAAGATTATTAACAGGATGAAATTTAACCTGTCCAATTTTAGATTTATTCAGGATAATTTATCTCTGGAATCAGCTAAACTGTATTTTGACGCGATGATTTTGCCCCACATGTTGTACTGTATAATAAGTTGGGCAATGGCATGTAAATCAACCATAAAACAAGCCTTAAAGGTTCTAGACACAAAAAAACACAAAAAGGTAACATCATTGTTATATTCTAGAGGAATATGGGTGATTAAACCTAGATAACATTGTAAAACACACTGATTCTGTTTTGGTTTACAAAATTGTTCATGGTCAGGCTCCACCTCCGCTAAAAGAATTCATTAAAAAAAATCCCAGCAGATCAACCAGAGCAGGTGCCAGAGAAAATTGCACAGCACCTTCTAGGAAAAGTGCTTTTGGGCAGTCGATTTTCTCTTTTCGTGCATCACAAACCTGGAACACTACGCCAAGTGCAATCTGTGAACCACCGTATCTCATCTCATTTACTAAACATCTCAAAGCATGGCTATCGGAAAATCAGATCTTTGATCATAACACTCCATAAATTTATTTGATATTTGATGGGGCTTGTTCGTGTAATTTCTTTTAAATGTGCAGATGTGGGTTTGTGCTATACAATCATGTGTAATGGTGTTGAAGGATCATAAGCGATAGTGATAATGGGATATGTGCATTAGTGATAAAGGGACATTTATAGTGTAATTATGTGTAACGTAGACAGGGATATGTGCAATAGTGATTAAGAGAAATGTGCAATGTTATGTCCAATAGTGACAATGGGAAATGTGCAATACAATTATGTGTAATAGTATCAGAGGGTTATATGCAGTGGAATATTGTATTATAGTGACAGAGGGGTAATTGTAGTATAACTACGTGCGATAATGATGGATTGATATGTGCAATAGCAACAAAGGGGTATTTGCAATATAATCATGTGCAAATGTTAATTAATTATTGCTTGGTAGCTTGTCTGGTAGGTGCACTATGTGTTATCGCTTGAGGCTTGTTTGTCTTTTATGTATGTCTGTGTTGAGTTATGGTTTTATGTTATTTGTATTTTTTTTTGACCTGCTAATAGAACTCGAGATAGAAATTAGCCATATGGCTATAGTCTTTCATATTCACATGGAAATGTTCATGAATGCGAACTTTTCCATTTTAAAAACAAAGTGAACATAAATAAATAAACATTCAAAGCAAACCACCTCATCACTGAAGCATGGTTTTGGTAGTGTAATGGTGTGGGCATATATGGCTGCCAATGGAACTGGTTCTCTCATATTTATTGATGATGTGACTGCTGACAAAAGCAGCAGGACGAATTCTGATGTATTTCGGGCAATATTATCCGCTCGTATTCAGCCACATGCTTCAGAACTCTTTGGACGGCGCATCATGGTGCAGATGGACAATGACCCGAAGCATACTGCGAAAGCAACCGTGAGAGATTTTTCCAAGCAAAGAAGTGAAATGTTCTGCAATGGCCAAGTCAATCACCTGACCTGAATCCAGTAGAGCATGCTTTTCACTTGCTGAAAACAAAACTGAAGGGAAAATGGCCCAAGAACAAGCCGGAACTGAAGACAGCAGGAGTAGCGGCCTGGCAGAGCTTCACCGGGGACCAAACCCAGCGTCTGGTGATGTCTCTGGGTTCCAGACTTCAGGCTGACATTGACTACAAATGATTTACAACAAAATATTAAAAGTACAACTTGATTTATGATTATGTTCATTTGTTCAGTTATTTTTAGTGCCTATAAAGGGGTAGAGCGCATATAAAATGTGTTGTAATTCCTACAGTATTCACCTGATTTGGATGTAAATATCCTCAAATTAAAGCTGAAAGTCTGCTTTTAAAGCACCTCATGATAAATACAAAAGTCAGATTTCAATTAAATTTTGAGGTTATATTCGAAACAGTCCAAGCAAAATTTGGATCTTTTTCATATATGTATATATATAATTATCAGATAGTTAATTGGTGCTTTTTTATGTCTAAATTTCATGTTAATTTGTTAAATCTGCTGAAAATCTAAATTGTGTCAAATACTGGCATCACAGACTAGTCTCCTTTTTATTTCTGAGCATGAGAATGTTCTCTTTAGAACAGCTATGACCTTCTATTCCAGTGACCGTTTTATGAGTGAAAACTCAGAGATTTTAATTGCTTTATTTTAAAATGGTAAAATCAGGTGTATCTTCAAATCCATTTTGATGGTACAGAGTCGAAATGGTGAAAATTTTGTCAATGTCCAAATGTTTATGGACTTCACTGCATTTATGATCCAGAATTGACATTTAACCAGCTCTGTTTCACATTTAGAAATGCATGTGACACTAAAACACTTGAAACAATGACGGATAAAGGATGTGGTATATTACATTTTAATGAATCTGGAGCATTTTTGGAAAGACATCTATATATGACAAATTCTAGTCTACTGAATATATTTTACAAAGCAAGGAAAAATAGTTTGACTGAAGGAGATAAAAATGTAAAAATGGTCCATCTCAATGAATCAGTGTGAAGTTATCAGTAATAATCTTAGTAGCCTATATGAAGTCGCCAGTTTAAACAGCGCTTTGTTCACTGTTGTGTTCAATTAGCTCAGTCAGCCTTTACAGCAGCCTGCTGTTAATGGTCATTCTTGTTTTTGACTCCCAAAGAGCATCGCATTGGACATCATTAAACTGAATTTTGCAAAAAATATGCACTGCAGTTAATATTTGGCTGTGTTACAGTAATTTATTGCAGTGCTGCTTAGGTTAAAAGATGCTATATAATTACTACTCTACAATATTGCTTAATATTAGACTTATATCAGATGGTCAGGAACCCCAAATAAATAAAAAAAAATGCTTCATACCACCTGGAAATGTTAATAAGCAGCAAAAATGGTGTAAATGTATTTACATAGGCCTCAGGTAGACTACAGGAATATTACAATACAGCAGCTGATGGGAAAAGAAGGTTGTTTTCTAATAAGTTTGCCACATCAGTTTAAATCCTCCCCCAAATGGGAGGAAAAACTCATCTGAGAAACACTTTGGAAACAGTAGACTGTTCTGATTATTATTATATTTCACTTAGGGGCAGATAGACACAGTCAACAGCAAAACAGTTCTTTATCTGATTCACGTTTCTGCTGCTGACGTGTCCTCGAGCAAGACACAGAACCCCTGTCGGGCAAAATCTGAAAGTCGCACAGCAGTGAATCTCTCTGCTGATAATCCTGAGCGTCAGTGAGGAAGAATCTATGAAACAATTTCAGGATCACTTCAGCTTCACGTCCTAGAGCCGAGTGAAGCGACAGGACGGAGGGTGATCGGGACGTCCTACAGCAAGGACTCACATTTGAATCCGTGATGTGCTGAGTGCAGTGCTTTCACCTTAATGTTGCTGCTCCACCCGCGTACTGCGCATTATGAATCATTTCATTGTAAACATCCCGGAGTGCTGCTCCGAATTCCACATTTGGTTCAACAGCCCGAAGTGGTTTGTGTGTTGAAAGCGGCGTGTTTGTGCAGCTACTACTGAAGCTATTCTGGTGGGAAAAAAGCACGTACACTTCCAGCAATATCACAGCCAGTGTTTTATAATAGGAGCAAGGCGGGGGAAGTACTACATCCATAACCTCCCTCCCTCCTCTCTCCTTCAAACAAAATTACACAGGGACACATGCACGTGAACACACACGTACACACACTTGAGTATCCTTCTTGGCTTGCGTTGCAACTCTTTGATAGAAAGATGTCTCACTCCAGGGGTGCAGTATTGCATTGTCAGAGGTGTGTGACAGATATTAATGTCATGGAGGAACATGATGGATGGAATTCCTTTATGATGTTGCTTTCTATCTCCGGCTCTGTCTCCCAGAGCCTGGCATGCCGCAGACAGCCCTTTAATGAGCTCTGGAAGCATCCACATCCGCTGACAGCCCTTCCTTAGCGGCCTCTTTGCCTAAAACGGTCAGGCGTGGCTGAGTCCCGGAGAGACGAGGAAAGTCTCCGACAGAACACCCTCAGACATCCTGCCCTCGAAACAAATGAGGAAATTTTTGCCTTTAATTATGAATGAAAATGTGGTTGTTGAAGGCCATTTCAAAAAAAAGGTATGCATAATAAGTGGGTTGCATGAATAAAGCATAGGCTAACAGCCAGCATTAGGATGCGATAAACTATATGTCATTTTTCATTCAGGACAGGAATATTAGAATGAAGCTCAAATAATAATATTGATTGTGCAAAATATTTCCAACAGCACTTTTTTAAAATACCATTTGTGGGGGAGACATTGTGAAATTACCAGATGATGGATGCTGTTTCTTCAGCAGTTGTTGTCAGTGAAGTGCTGCCTGTATCAATAAGCTGCCTATTCAATGAAAAATGGTTACTGATTACAGGAAAAAGAAAATGTTCAGCTGCTTTTGTTGTCTCCTTTACTTCTAAGTACACGATCTCATTCGAAGTTAGTCGTTGACTTGCTGTTGTATAAAACTACAATTGTATGTTTCCTTCACACAAAAATGTGAATGTGCTATAAATCACATTTGTCTTCAGTTGAGCTGATTATTATCTTTGTTTTAAATTCACAACAATGACCTGGCATCTGAAGGCTCTTTATAAGGACAAAATAAAAAACACTGCATGAAACAATCTTTCAGAATAATAATGCTTTCAGGAGACATAGCATGCAATATGACGCATACAGTAACAGCAGAAGAAGAGATAAAATATCGTACTGATTGAAAAAGTAAAAAAGGAAGTAAGAGCTAGAAGCAAATGTGTTATCATAAATGCAATCTTATATAAACAACCACCAAATGCCACTGCATTTTTGCACTGGCTGTACAGCATGCAAATTCCCTCTGTATGCACTGGAGCAGCAATTTCGTGACTCTTGTTTGTGCCTCTGCAGTTTTACAGTTAAACTGAGCTGACACCTAGTGGTGGAAACGGCTTCCAGCTACTGTACAGAACCTCGCTCTTCACCTTACGGAACTTTATTGATCCCACTTGGGTAGTTCTCCTCATGCTCGCCATTCTCCAGGGTGATCAGTGGTCAGAATTAATTACAGGTCAGCCTCCCTGCAGGTAACAAGATATAACATCTTGTCGAAGGACAAATCAGCGGGGCTCGATGATGTAAAGACTGAGACAGACAAACCGTGCTTCTGTGGTTCAAGGACGAATCTCCCTGGCACACATCAAACACTGGTGCTGTAGGAATCCAGCTGAAGTTATTGCAAAAGGTGCTCCAGACACATTTTATGATCAATAAAGACTGAAAAGACTAAAAAAAAAAACAACAACAATAACTTCAACCTGACATAGACTTTCCATAAAAAAAGTTTTATTAACTGGTAGGAATTCTTAAAATGTCATATCCGCGTCCTCCACCTTCATCTTTGAATATGCAAATATTTTTCATTTCAGAGGATGAACTGCTTGAATCAAGATGTCTCCTACATGACTATCAGATGTAAACACTGCTGCTTAAGTCTTTAAGCACTCGTGTCAGTGGAATTTAAGATTCATCAGGATTGTGAACTTTCACTTGATTGCGACACAGTAGCCAGTTTTTCAAGCCTTAAAAACACAAATCGTCTATGTAATTAGACTGTCCTGATGAGTGCTGAGAGCCCAAAGAATTTCCCTACATCTTTGTCAACTATACTTACAACGCATGTTTCCAAAACCAGTTACAAAGAGCTTTACAAATACACAAAAGCAAGAAACAAAATCAAAAACTAACAAGGTTAAACTGTGCTGATCAAACTACCGACAGGAAGTTCCACATTCAAGCAGCCCTGACTGCAAAGCTCAGTGTCTGCTGGTTTTTACCTAGAAACTGACAAAACACTACAAGCTGTAGTGATGGTAATGGAACTAGCAGATCTGACATATCATCAAGAATCAGTGTTAAAACAAACTGAATTGTGAGCTCTTAGACTGATAATGCAATCACATGTTAAATTGCCTATTTGCTCATTTAGGGTTTGTGCATTTTTTGTAGTTAGGATCATTGTTTCATGTTAGGGGTGTGACCTTCAACTAGGATCAGCATGTTTGTGTGAAGAGGTCAGAAGCCAGAAGTTTCCATGAGAAGATATGTTTACAAGGCTTTTTGTCTTTAAATTGTTTGACTTATAAACTAGGTATACTGTCCAACAAAAAGGGATTTATGGCTGTTCACTATTAAAGCTGTTACATTCATGATTCTCCTTTGAGAATTTGGATGAATTCTGTTACTCTCCATGTCACATACAGTGTTAAAGGTGCCAACGGCCCAAAAAAGTGTTTAAGTTGAGCAGTTAGTGAACACCACCCATATTTGCCTTAAAGGTTTAATGATTATTTTTGCCATTTTGCATTTATATGACAGTTGACTCAAGACAAAATAATATGGACAGAAATTGAAGACAAGAAAAACAGGAATTTAGCAAATAATGTTGTGATTATAACTCAAGTCAACTGGATTACGAAGTTTTTGCAGCATAGTTCTTTCTGAACATTGTGTGCTGGCTCAAAGTTTGCATGTTTGTACCAAGCATGTAAAAGATGGACAAACAGATATCTATCTGATGATATATTAATGCACTGACAGATTTATCCAATGATGCCGATGAAAACAGAATAGGTAACTTGCTCCTGTATTGGAACCAGATATGTAGACTGTCTTCATACAGCAGGCTTTTGGTTTACTCAGATCGGTGGATGAGAATAAAAAAGAATGATGAAGCCCAAAGTAAAGCCCTGGTTTCTGTCTAAACACAAGAATTCCTAAATCCCTCCATCTGTCTGTCTGCCTCCTTGTGCTCAGTCTGCTTTTAGGATCTTATCCTGCAGCTGAAAACAAAGATGAGTCACTTGCAACACAAGAGGGCACTATAGTTCTACTGCTGATCCTCATGTGCTCCATGCTGTGAACCATAAACAACAGGAGCGTTTCAGCATATTTATTGCTGAATTATGTAAATGCACTCATTACTTTTTTTAAACAGTTCCACTAAAAATCTGAATTTAGCCTAGATTTACCATACAGTCAGAGTGAAGGTGGAAATAGGTATTAAGAATTCTGCGGCCGCCCCAAGGACAGCCCCAGGCCCAGCGGAGGTCAGTAAAGCTTGCAACTATTTCCTTTGTGCAGGATATTAAGGCCTGCATATCTGTCCATCACAGGCTCCTCAACAAGTGAAATCAGCCACTTCCTGTGAGCGCCCTCTTGCTCACCTTCCCCGCTTTATTGTTCATCTTTGATGTGTGACGGCGTGCATCAGAGAATGTCTCTGCGCTGACACATGATTGGTAGAGGCCCCCCCACTGCGCTGCCTCCTTCAGGAAGTAGGCATTGCGGCCCAGTTCCTGTCTTCTCCACTGACCCCACAGTCAAACATGCACATATTTACGGGCAGAGGAGTGACGGGAGAGGCGCTTTAAATTCAGATAGAGGCTGCACTTAATGGCTGCATTGGAGGGACAATGATATCTGTTGATTTGTGTTTGATCACAGCAGGAAGGCACAGGCTGAGTAGAGATTATAAGAGGAGAATAGGAGCATGGCAGGACTGGCAAGGAGGATTCGCTGGGTGAGAAGGGTTAGACGCCGATAACAAGCAATGCACCCTTGCTGTTCTGTCTCTCAGAACCCAAGAACCCAAGGATTCATGTGTGCATAATAGCTTGAATGCAAGATTGGCGGCATGGTTGTTCAATTATTACACGTCGCGTTTAGCATTAACTGTCAATTATTAATCCAGAAGACCAATGACAGGCCATAAATTAAGAGTCAAGACTCTCTTTATCTCCGGACCAACATCTCTTTTTCTCTTCAGAACCAAAAGTGGGTCCATCCCCTTGTTTGTCATTCGAGGAAGAGAGGAAAGGGCCCAGGCGCTGGAGGCAGGAGGGTAAATATTTGTTTTGTGGTCTCTCCGTTCAGCTCCAGACCTCTGTGTGCCTCTTAAGAAAACTTTCGCCCGCACGGGAGCAACCAAAGCAAACAATCCCACATCACGCCGTCTGGCTCGCCATGGACCCTCGTGTGTTTGTTTGTTCAGACAGCCGCCATGACAGACGGAGGAACATTGGGAAGGAAGAAAAAGCGAAGAACGAGGGAGAAACAAGAAAACGAGAGAAAAAGGAGGAGGAGGAGGTCGGGCTGCTTTACAAAACACAGAAACGATGGACGTCTACATCACAGATGGTGCACTTGTCCTATTCCCCAAAGCTTTGCACTCTGCAGATATGGGTCAAACAGTATTTAAAATAAAATAAATAATTCTCAGCATATGTTGGGAACCTGCCTGCTGTCTTTTAAAGACTAAATGAACCAGACTGGACCACATGAAGGAGTTTGAGAGACAGTTTGGAACTATTCCTGACAACTTCTTAACATTATTTTAAATGTACTTAACTGAGGGCCTTCACCTTCATTTGGACTGAAGTGGGCTTGAACAAAATATTCTTTTGAAAGGCAAGATCTAGCAGTAAATGTAATAGAGTCGGTGTGTTAACTTAATAGACTTTTAATTCTGAAGTGTTTCAAGTGAATATTTTGGTGCAGAAATTAAGTTAAGGCAACTATCCATCTGTTTCTGTGAGCATGTGTGCATCAAAAGACATTTGTGTGTGAGAGAGAGAGAGAGAGAGAGAGAGAGAGAGAGAGAGAGAGAGAGAGAGAGAGAGAGAGAGAGAGAGAGAGAGAGAGAGAGAGAGAGACTCCCCCCTTCCTTCGGTTGAAACCCATTTTTTGTGTGTGTGAGGGGTGCAGAGGGTTTGAAGGAGCAGATCAGAGGATGCTATAGAGGCTCACTGAGCACTGGGGTGAGATTAGCTCCCTCACAGAGGAATCAAACTGACCTGGGAGGCATGCCATCAGAAGGACAGATGGATAAGAACTATTGACCTGCTGACCTGCATCAGATTCTCACTAACTCATGCTAATTCACATGCAAATGGACACAAATGCCTGCTCTGACTTTATCGCTCTCTCAGCGTCAATTTCTTTCCCTTTTTTCCCTCTCTCACCACTTACACTCATCCTCCACGGTGCATATAGTGCATGGACTCAAACGTATGTACATGCAGAGACACGTAAACACACATACATATACACACACAACAGCACACACATTCTCCCTTGTGGCGTGCCCTCATGGTGGTCGGTTGCACTTCTAAAGGCTTAATCTGTTGGTCCCACCTCCCTGGTTAAGAGAACAAAGGCCCCTCTCCCCTGACACAAAGGGAGCTCACACACCCCTACACATACGTCCGATTCCAGCCCCAGACGGACCACCCATCCTTGAAGACTATTGCCTCACACAGAGAAGGGACATAGCAGCAGCGGTTGTGTATCAATGACAAGAGTGTCGGGCAAACTCTCCTCGCGTCGTTCCAGACATTAAAGTCTCTTTTCTAATTTTCCCCCCAAGAGTGTTCACACACTCTTTGCTGGAATTTTGTTTTTGCGGTACAAAAAGGCGATCAAGGGATGCCACATTGGGGAGTTCCTGCCCGGCTTTGATGTGAAAGTTAGCTGGGAGATGCGGTTTCAGTGGCGGAGAGATTAGATTGTCTCACCGCCACCGAACAGAATTAATGCCATTCTTAAAAAGAAGAGGATCAGACAACCGGTTCTTCTTCTTTAAAGAGCAACTACTTACGATAACCACTTTAAGGTCAAGAGATACTGTATTCGAAGTCTGAATGAAGCAGCACATCACAGGCTGCTGAATTTTCCCCTGGTGTTTGCTTTCAGTGTGTCTTAGTGGTATTTTTCATGTAGTTTCTGCTGCAGACTGATGTCATAGGGAAGTTATAATCCCTGTCCAGTCTCTCTGACACAAGCAGACATGACTTGCTCATAATAATCGCCAAAAAAAACACTGTTAGGCCCCAACAGTTAACCGACATGTTCAGCTTACATTCTGAGATTGCAAACTTCACTTTCAACCTTTACATGTCACTGACTAATTCTCTAGCTGTGTTTAAAAATCTAATCAGTGCCGACATACAATCAAATAAAGGCAAACTGCTTTAAAATAAAAAAATTTACAGCAATAGATTGTGGGTAGCACACGTATGATATTATCTTTCTTACTGACAAATAGAGAAGAAGGTTGACATAACTGTTGTCTACCGTAAATACTTCCAGTTCCACTAGCAGCCTGGTAGCTTTAGTCTGAAATCTTAATGGGGAAATCAACTTGCTTCCCTCTTTTCTAAAGTAGCAAAACCTGCCTACAGGCACATTTAAAGTTTACTACTGAACAAATTATATTTTTTTTATTTAATCCATTTTAGAAAGCAAAACATTCCGTGAAACAACACATGGCTTTAAGGGATGCTGGAGTGTTCCTCGCCCAGGCTGCTTCATCATAATAATGAAAAGACCCTAAGAAGAAGATGAAAAAATTGCAAAACCCCAGTGTTTAACACTTTGGGTGAAGAATGGATTAAACAAACAAGATATCCCATTAATTAAGTAGCTTTAGAGGTGCCGATTGGAAGAATGTATTCTCTTCGAGCAACACCAAGCTAGTCGTTTCAGTCTTCATGCTAAGCTAAAGCAAACCGGCTGCTAGTTTTAGCTTATTTTTTAATGTGTAGACATGACAGTAGCATCGATATTCTGATTAAATTCTTGGCCAGAAACAAATAGGTAGTTTTCCAATATCATTTAACTATTTATCTGAACAGAATATTTTTCTGGAATATCAAAATCAAGCACCAAATGAAGCCAATGTGGAAGCACCAAAAACTGCACTTCCTCAAATGGCCACATGAGGTTGACTCCAAAAGTGAGTCAATCCCCACAAACTCATGCTAAAATGTCCAACTTTACAGCAGAAATAAAGATTTTTACAGCCTTGTATGAAAAACAGCAGTGGTCTCTGTAGCTAATTTGTATTTCATGACAACTGTATTGGGGTGAAATTTGAAAATAACTCGCCTGTCAAAAATGTATTCAGGTTTAAAGTTATGTATAATGAAGAGCTTGGTTGCTTTGAGTCAGTGGCCCAGAGATGTCTTCATGAGCCACCTCAGCTCCACTCATGCTCCAACTCTTTGCTTATTTTTGGATTAGCTGGGAGTTAGGAGGAGCTATTCATTGCCAAGATGGCATCAGCGGAGCCACTATAACAAGCTTAGGAACCGCTCAGGAAGCCTATGATTGACTTCACAGTTGGTTCATGATCAAAATACACATTTTAAATGCCAGTTGTATCCAAATCACTTTAAATATTACAATTTAAAATCATACAAGTCAGTCACGTACACGGTATGTGCTGTACTGCAAGTAGATGTAGCTCTTCAGGATGTTGTGTCGTAGAGTATTATTTGCATTGTTTACAACTTCATACTACAGTAAAAGGTTTTCACAAATCAACAACAGTTTTCGATAAGACTCCAACAGCAATCTTCTCAATTTTCCTGCCATAAAAAGCAGTTAGTATCTAAGTAAAACCTGCCCATAAAGATAGATGGAACACTTCTACCGCATTTTAAATTTGTTTATATTCTGAAGGGTTCAAATAGAATCCAGATATTTCTAGATGTTCATGCATGTTTTAATAATTGAACTAACCTTCCCAGCAGAGACCCTCCTGGGCCCACAGGCTGGATATTCCCCTGCGGATCATGCTCGACTGGCTGAGTAACTGCATTTGTTTGAGTTGAGCTTTCTTCCCGTTTACTCACAGCCTCTGCTGAGTTGCCAGCCAGATCTCCATAATCCGCAAACAATTATCATATTTGCCTCAGCAGACGACTCAGGTTTTTGTTTACTGATTCAAAATTAACAATTTACACAGCTGGGTTTGTAGCGAGCACCTTTCTTGTCTGGCAGTGCTCCATCTGGAATCAGGACAGGAGGGCTGATGTTTGTGGGAGTGAAGAAAGACGCAGACATATTCATATGAATGTTTGACAAATTGAGAAAAAAAATGTGATTTTATTAATTAAATCAAAATTAAATTAGGAATTATTTATGGAAATGGCAGGAAACAAAGTTAAACGCACAGTCAAATTGATAATTTCCCTTTAATGTATAGCAAAATCTACCACTTACATAGAAATTTATGAAAGAAAACAGAGGGCATGGTGTGAGCTATTGCTGAAATTGGAGCATAAATGTAATCAAGAGTGATCAAGCAGTTCCATGTCAAAGAAAAAAAAAATCACAAAACACTGGTACTTTCTTTAAAAAAAATATGCACGAAGATATGTTTGGTGCAGTTGGAAAAGTTTTGCAAGTGTTTTACTTTATCTATATTCATGAGCTGGCCTTTTCTGTGTCAGCTGAGTGAGCAATAATCACTTCCTTGTGTAAACGATGTTAAATGAGGCATATTCCCAAAGGTCATAAAACTGCCAAAGCCCAGAGAGAAAGTATAAAATGACTCCTTAGGCTGAGGCAAAAAAGAACCTTTTGTTGATTCTCAATGTAAACACTGTTACAGAAATGGAAAAGGAAAATGTAGATTTAAGTTGTCAGCTGTATATTACCCTGCAGCATGACTGCACATTTATTATTGTGAACATAAAAGTCAGGGTTTACAAAGTTGTCTAATTTACATTGTTGGATCTGAGCTGCTGAATCGAACCTGTTGAAACCAGTGCCAATACAGAGATTGACTACCTTTACCAGACAGTGGTTTATTTGATACCTTGCTTTCATCAAAAGCTCTGATTTTAAAGTGAATATTTGTGATTGGCAGTGCGCAGTCACTTTCAGCAACCTTCCCTTGCAAAATTCTGTACAAGTAATGTGCATCTTCGTTTACATTTTGAGAAAATAAAGGTAAGAATAAGGCCAATTTACTAAAAGACCACAAACTCAGTGTTTGCAGAAGGAGGCAAAAGTCTAGAAAATTGGGATTCATGTCCTGTTTGCAACCGTTATTCTCAGATTTAAATTTCATATTCATTTTGTCTTTGGTTAGGTTTTAAAAAATTGCCATGGTTGTCAAATGTGTCATGCTTCTGCTGTATTTTCTGGGTTACCAGGGTGATAAGTTTTGCCGCATTCAATATATGATAGGTTGGGCATAGAGGAGCGACAGTAAAGCTTTAAAATGTTGGTTAGAAATGTATTTTTGATTGTCACAAACTGTGAAAAAGTACATTTCCATTAGCGTGTGATTGAGAGTGCAGTCTTGTTTTATAGGTATTATTAAGACAGGACTGCAGTCAGATACCTTTCTATGTAGGACTGTGGTCAACCAAAGAAAATCTAGTACGACTGAAATTGTACCTTTACAAATTCATTTTACACAAGGGTAAAAAGAAATCTGCTTGTTACTGATGCATAACTAAACTGTCTTATTATCTAGCCCTGTTAGCCTAAATTCAGTATAAAATAACATATAAATTAGTAATTGCAGCATATTTAATTATTCTAACCTGGTTATTTTATAGTTTAATAATAATGCACTTGGAGCAGATCAGTGTACATCTGCAAGTATTTGTATGTTTGTTTGTTTTTTTAAAAAAGAACAAAAATTAACTCATGATCTCAGTGGAAAAACTATTGAGGAATATAAAGCAGACAAGGTAGGCTACCATTTATACAGAACATGCCATTTTGGTTGTTGTTTGCAAAGTTTGCACTTAATTTATAACAAAATAAAGCCACAATCCAGGGTGAAAATTTGGAAAACATGAATATTAAGTAAGTTTGGCCCACAATTTTCATAAGCTTGGGCCAGTTTAAAGAGGTGAAAATGCAGCGTGTTTTAAAGAAAGTGTGTTATTATCCATTCTGATCATCCACAAACAGAAATAATTCAGATAACAAAGCTGATGTCTTGCAGTCATGTGAATAAATGCTTGTAAAATCCATGGTGAAGAGATCATAGTGGAAACTTTGCAACATGTGGTAAATGTAGCAACAATGTGCATTTTAACCGAAATCTTGTTTCTTTACTAAAACAAACCAAATGCTTTCAGTGCCTAAGCCTCACCAAGTAGTGATCAAAAACACAAATAACACAGAGTGAAAACTGGGTAAAAACAACAGGCAAATCAGACTTAAGGCAAAAAAAAAAATAGTACTATGTTGATAATAATATTAAGAATGGAATAAAGGTAGGACTTGAACTCATGTCTCTTGGCTGATTTTTGTCACCACAGACCCTTCAACCTACAAATTTCTTTCTCTCTGGAAACGCAAAATCACAAGTCCTCCACTATGAAATGAGGCAGTAACAGAGCACCTTTAATGGAGTGATAATGGCCGACTGAGCCTATGAGAACAGATCCCTACTGGCCCATATGTACAGGAACTTGCATGCTAACATCCGAAACAGGCCTACCCAGGAGCATGTCAACCAACCAGTCAATCTGGAGGCTACAGCTCTATTTCAAAAACATTCAATGTTGTTTTCCATTAAACACAATGTGCAGAATATATCAAATACAGTGGGATTTTATTTTTAATGAACATAGAGAATTACTAAATGCAATTTTTACTCAAAATGTTGTTTTAGATAATCAAAATTATTGTCCAAATGAGAAAATATCCACTAAAAAACACCATAGGAGGACTAAAGATCTAACTAACTTTAGATATGTGCATTTTGATATATTTTAGTTGGTATGAGCCAGCTCCCACTATAGCCTCTTTCTGATCAACTTTAGAACATTTAGGGTCATTAGTGCTTTTGAAATATATTTTTTAGCATTTTAAATTGACTGTACTTTTATTTGCTTCCAGTTTGGGATATTTTTTACTTGTGGAGCTCACAGTACTATCAACTATCTGCCACCTAAGGGCCAAAATAAGCTGTAAACATACAGTATTTGCCAAAGCTGTTTGGCCAACTGTGAAAGGGGAAAGGAAGGATTTGGACGCTGGATGTATTGAGCAACAGGTACTGGGACTGCCAGCTCTGCCGATTGTGCCAAGTCATAAATCTGGGTGGAACTGTTTGGCATGCGACTCTCCGTATCAACTGACAGATCTGTTGCTCGGGCTTTGAGATTATGTAAAAACATGCACTCACTCTGGTCGACTGAGCTGCCACTATCTGAAGTTTGTGGAGGAAGAAACAATGAGGGAGAGACAACAAAACACAGAAAACTGAGCTGAAGAGAATATGAGTGAACACCAGGAATACAGAGCGATGAGCAACACAGTAACATCATCCCAGTCCTCTGACTCACTTGTCTATTTCCTTCACTTTATACACACGAACGCTCGTGTTTGTCTCATGTTGCCCATTACTGCAGCAGCAGAGCTAATCCCCGGTGAGTCACACTGAGGTCTGCTTAGCGGCTGCACCAGAGAACCCATTCAACGTTAAGTGTTCATGACTGGATATTTTAAATGACCACGAGCTTCTCTGACTCTCATATGTTGCCTCAAACCTTTAATCCCTCTTTTTCTCTCAGGTTTTTCCTTGTTGTCAGCTAAGATGAATATCCTCGAGTGAATGTGCATGATAGCTTCTTTGTGGTGTCACCACAGCGGTCTGTGAACCCGTTTTATTCCTCACTGGCAGCGATATTTATAAAGATGTTTACATCAAGCGTTCAAAGGAACGGAAATAAGCAATGAAGCAGTTTTATATTGAGTGTGACTTTGAATCATTTCGAGATATCAGATAATATTAGCACTAAGACAAATGACACCGGTTTAAAGGCTAAGTATGTGATTCTAATCCAACGCGATTTTGTCAAATTCAGAGAGTATCTCTTCATGTCCTAGTAGATGTTCATTCTGTTGGTGCACTGAAAAAAATTCAGTATTTGTACACAGTCTTGGCTCTGGAAATGGTAAATAAACAGTGGCTCAGACCGATCCACACAATCTTATTCCAGTGTGTCCAAACCTGTGGGAACAAGAGTTGCAGTAAATCTGGCACAAGCTATTTGTACATGCAAATTAGCTAGATATCACAATTTAGCACCAGAATTTCAGCTTCTTCTCTATCGAATTAAAGAAAGTGTCATTTCCTTTGCACAAAAAAATGTAATATAGGAGGAAAAGTGGAGGATAAGTTGTATGATAGTTCTGCAGTTGCTAAAATACAGCACGAAAGAAACATCAAGCATCTCAAGAAGACTTTGATTATGTTGTGTTTTTTGTAAGGTTGACACTGTTTATTGAAAATTGCTGTATTCTGCTTTTAGCCTACTTGCTGCCCCTCATGCTAAGATAGATAGCTCTCATGTGTGTTAAATATGAAGCTACAACCAATGATTAATTAGCTCAGCTCTGACTTAAGTGTTTCTACAGAAATTCAAAAAAACAAGATACATTTTAGAGAATCATTCCATAAAAAAAATGAGTTTTTCCACAAAGCGTAAAACACTCATAGGGTGTTTTATATTTTCCAGATGAGACATCATGAGCAAAATGAGCAGTATAAGAAGTTTGTAGTAAGCTGTATTCCTGAAACTGCAGAGTACAAATGAGAGTCTCAAAAACACAGATTCAGACTTCTGGGTTTTCATATGTAACAAATCTAATGAACCAATCCTGATAACTTCCAGGTTGTTTCATTATTCTCCTTTAGAATCAGTTTCTGGTTTGAAAATGTGTTTCTGAATTACTCAAATGTTACGTATCTTAGAGTAGTTTGAGTCGTATGTGAGCTGGTGTGCTGGATCTGCAGCGAGCAGGGACACATCAGTGTGTAGACGCATAGATTTACATCTAAGCTATTTTCAGGTGGAAAGGAATTATTTCAAAAACTTGTAAATATGTAACTGTGATACACAGAGAATAGCTTTTAGGGGTTTAATCAGCAACCAGACAGCTGTGAACTTTAGAGGTTCTTGTAGTTGGATTTTGTTACAGAAAGATTAGTCTCACTTAGAGAGCCAGGCTTGTTTGTATTTGTTTCAACCAATCACAATCACCTTGGGCAGAGCTAAGCAAAGGCTTCAGTGTTCACTCAAAATAGCAACAGGTGGATTCGAGAGAGGAGCACTGCAATTAAAATAGATAATCCACGGAAAATAAGAAAACAGCAATGAGCATCCGTACGAGGACTCTCAGCTGTTACATCCTACCAGCTCTGATATCAGATGTGTATCTTGGAACATAAATAATAAAATATCAAACAAAATCACTGCAGCAGAGATGTGGTTTTACAAACGCATGCTACTTATGTCTTATATGGCCAGAATAACCAGTGAAGATGTCTTAAAAATACTAAACACAAATTATATGCTACTGAACAAAATTAGGAAATGACAGGCAACTTTTTTGCAACACATCATAAGGAAAAACCCTGGAATATATCGTCACAACTAAAAAAAAATTAATGGGAAGAGAGGACGAGGCAGACAGAGAATGAAAATGATAGACGGACTGACATCATGGCTACACATAGAAAGAACAACAGCCACCATTCAGAAAGCAAAAAATCTGATTTGATGGAGAGAAGTGTTAGCACTGGATTAATCCACTGAGAACGAACTACCAGGAAAATCGAAAATGGGAATGTGTAGACAGTAGAAAGGGGGAAAAGAGAAAGCTATCCGACAAAGCGACGAAAAAAATGGAGGTAAATGGCAGACTGGCATCTGTAGTCAGACAGAAAGCCGGACCTCCATGTCACAGTCTTTGTTTTAAGTTAAGAAACTGTATCTTTAAATTAAACGGACAGCCAGATCTTGTCATTTCTCTAGGCTGAACACATTTGCAAAATTGCCAAACGTCCTTTAAGCATTGTATTTTATCCACTTTGGTGTTGCTACCAAACACTGTTGTAGCTGTGGTATAACCTCAGGTGTTAAAGACCACGACTGAATAATGTTGTTCCGGTTTCTTCTCATAAATTAGATGATATCAGCTTCATAAGAGTACAGAATTGTCCAGGAGCTATGACTCACAGCTAAACCAATATCAGTTCTTTCACACAACAATGAGCAGAGTTCTACTGCCGCAAGTTATTGATTTGATCAGTGACAGCAGTGATTCAGCACAGTCAGTTTATTGTGAAAATTCATTGATAAAGATTGATTTGTTTATGCACTGGACAGCATAAGGTTTGAAGAGATCCATTTCTATGACTTTTTCTGTGTAGAAAGGTGACACATCATCAATGCCTTTAAGGAGAGAATGACCAAAAGTGTGCTCCTTTATCCTCATTTGTACAGTTTATTGATTCTTGGCCCTCTCAGTGATGGTAATATTTTTGCCTCCTCTTTGCATGTGATCATTCGCTACCGAAAAAAAAAAAAGTTGAGCAATCGAACTATAAATTACTTTATCTAGGATGGTCCAAACTTACATTTTTCTCACATTATAAATCTTTTTTTTTGTGTTTGAAAATGGTTGCGTTTCAGGAAAATGCAACTTTCACACTGGAGCTATTTCCTGGCAAACAACAGCTGGGCTCAGTGATTGCTTAAGTTCTCCTCAGAGTAAAGAAGTCTTCCTGGATGCTCGATTGACACGCGAGAAAAAGTACAAATACAACAAATTGAATATTACTAGTTGTTACAAACTTTTAGGGTTGTATTCTTCTGCTTCCCTTCTAGCTAAGGGTTAAACACATTTAACACTTTTACATTTTATACTCTGTGGACACGGAGATGAATCTGAAAATCTCTCCATATGACTGCAGATAAGATGGCACGCATATTTCACATAACGCCAGCGTGTGAAAAACATTTATGTTCAGTATGACACTGTAGAAAAAAGAATCGCAGTTCTGTAGATAAACAACTGTTTTGTATAAAAAGACAGCTGGCATAGATTCATGCTGTTTACCGTGACTTCCATCCCACACGCCGATTCTTGGCTGAGACTGCACCCTGAGAGATTGCAAGATTGATTATGGAGGCCTGTGTGGGTGTCTCATGTAAATACATGCTTGTCTTCTTCCTCATCACAGCCGCTCCTGAGTCCAAACCAATGAGCCTCTCTTTCCAGGAACACAGTCTGTTATTTTCTGGTCCAATTGCAGGGTTTTCATGCTTTTCCTTATTGCGCTCCGGGATAAAAACGAGGTGACACTGACATCTCAAAGTCTGTCTATGAAGCGGAGCGTGTGAACTACGGACCACACAGTTCTGGCTCCCTCCAAACAAGACTTAAGTATTTTTATGCATGTAGCATTTAGCATTTAAATGCTGAGCTGACTTGACATAGTTTTGTGGTTTTTAACTCCCCGTGATACTCTTAGTCATAGACATTTTCAACACATAGAATCTCGAGAAACCATCTAACGGGATAGATGCCATTGTATTGATGAATGTGGGAATGCTTTCAAGTAACTGCAACAACTTTTTCTGGAAGCAGAATAACAGTCCGGTCAAAGTAATCTTGATTTGACAACCTTTACAAAATAACTTTGGTCATTTAGAATTCCGGCTGCACAGAGGCGTGGTGATTAGCACTTCCGCCTTACAGCTAGAAGATCCCCAGTTTGTGTCCCGGCCTTCCTGGGATTTTTCTGCATGGAGTTTGCATGTTCTCCCTGTGCATTCGTCAGTTTTCTCCGGGTTCTCTGGCTTCATCCTACTGTCCAAAAATATGCTGAGGTTAACTGATGATTCTAAATTGCCTGTAGATGTGAATGTGAGTGTGACTGTATATGTAGCCCTGCGACAGACGGGTGACCTGTCCAGGGTGTCCCCTGCCTTCGCCCTAAATCAGCTGGGATAGGCTCCAGCCCCCCCCCGCGACCCTAGTGAGGATTAAGCGGTGTATAGATGATGGATGGATGGATTTGTAACTCCACAGTTTGGACTAGTGTGAGTATTTATTACAGCTTTTACTCTTTTGGCTCCAGTTCTCTGGAACAAGCTCCAAGTTAGTGTCAGAACATCAGAGGCAGCGTCCCTGCTTAAAAAGCTGTCACAGACCGGCATTTGTATAATATTTCATAGTGTCTTTTCTAATGTCTTATTATTGCCATTTTTATTGCTTTATTGTCTTTACTGATGTTTAGCTGTCTTTTTTAGGGCTTTATTATGGTTACAGTCAAGGTTGCTCCTGTTTTGGAAAGCACAATGTAAGTCAAATTTTAAAGAGACTATAGAAATTATTACTATTATCATTATTATTGTGTAGTAATAGTAGTAAGACCATACACTAATTCTTTTTAACACACTATCTTCTGAAATGGCTGCTAGTGTGCACAGGCTACAGTAAGTAGTAAAATTTAGTAGCAAAATTGCAAAGATCATAAACTTTGCAAAGCTTCAACTAGTGCTCATACTAAGGAGAAACATTAGTGCCATGTTTGGCATCACCCACAGCTTTCTGAAGATGTGCTTTCTAATCTGAATTTGGTTTAATTCTCACTGCTACCATGGCATCATGATGACTGGAATAGCTTAAAACACTTATTCAACCACAACATTCAGATATGCTGGATTTTTCTGTGTTTTCATTGAATATTGTAGTGTCAAATAATTATATAATAAAGTTAATATCAGCTATGCATGAATCCCGAAGTACTATTCTGACTTTCCAGCTGTAGAGCTGCCATGAGCCGCACTTTTCTCGTGTCTTTCTGCTCCTCTTCAGCTATTTATGTGTTACTGTTCTCCAAATCTCCTTTGCTACAAGAAACGTGAACCAACTGAATTCTTTTTTTGTTTTTTGCCAAGAATTTGGACTGAGCAGTGAGGCAGCTCTGACACCGTGTTGAGATGAGGCTGCAGCCTTCGGTTAGCTTCACCCAATGCAAATGATTGATTTAAAGAAATACAAACCAACCAGGGCAGTTTCCCCGCTATAGCAAAACAATACCGAGGTGCTGCCAGGCTGCTGAAGGACATGTGTGACACTTATGAGAAGGACAGTTTAGTCTTTATGAGGTGGAACATTGTTGTTTCACAGGTGAGTGATTTTAAAGCACCTGTGTCAAGTGCTTCATGACAAAGACATAAATACTGAGTTTGTCGTCGTTTTTATTATCACACAAAGATATGATTTGTGTAGATCTTCAAATTCTTAAAGCCCTGAAAGGATCTTTATCCAACAGCTGATCTAATCTTCCTCTGCAGCGCTGCAGTCAAAGTTTATCAATGAAATCTTTAATTATCTCCAAAATTTAATTTCATTCATCAGTTTGAGGTGCTATGAGAAAGTCGTGGTTAGAATAGCATCATATTTACTGTGAAAATGTGAGGAAAAAAAACTATTTATGAACAAATTTGAGTGGTAAATATTATCATTTGATCTTTTTTTATTAAAAATATGTATCTATCTACTTTCTTTTCATTTCATAAAGTGATTAAACATCACGGTTTATATGCCATTTGTTTTGCGGTTCTACTTAAAACTTTCTGTTTGCTCACCTCTGGGTAACATCAGTTAAAAGACAGAATAATGCTGACACCGTAGCCGTACAAACAAAGTACAGATGTGACTGGAGGCCAGTGTTAGCTTTGTAAGGCAAACTGTAAGCTGGACTGTGTGTGTTCCAGTGATTTATTCAGCTCCCCTGCTGAACGCCATGTAGTGGCTGAACACCCTGCTGGCCGCAATGACAGGCTCCATAGCAATCTGCCAGACACACAGCAGGACAAGACAAGCTCCCAGCTTGTGTTCTGTCTCTGGAGCAGCATATCCATCCTATTGCTTTCTTTCCAACTTCATCATCTTTCTCTTTTCCTTCTCTATGATACAGCATTTGCATCTGTTTTAGCTGACAGTTAGAGCAATGTTTGACTTTTTAAATGAAGATAAATCCCTTTTGGCTGAAGTTGGTGGAAAAATCAGCAACTTCTGAATTATGACTAAACGTAGTACAGGTGCCAACTATACTGTATTTAATAATTTGCACCAATTTGATGTGCAATTAATCTAAAGCATGAATAAATCTTGCATTTCCAGGTCATGTTTGGAGACAAATCTGCAGTTTTTTTTTAATGAATTTATGGCACAAATTAGAAACCATAACCATACTTATGTCTAGCATTTAATGAAATAATTATCTTTAAATAATAAAGCTGCACATTTATTGCAGAATGCATGTTGGCGGTCATCTTTCCCTTAGATCTTAATCTAAGTTATGCATGTTTTGGAAAATTAAAACAAATGTACCATAAAAGCGTGCTAGCATTTTGTGGGAAGGAAACATAAATGAGGCTAAACTGAAATATGGGGAGAAAAGAAAGAGAATGAAAGGCCATCCATGTTGGTCTCACCTTCTTTCTTTCTCCAGATAACACACACAGGCAATCAATTTAAAAAGCAGCCTGGCCATTGACACGTTCATCCTTTTGACTGTGCGCTTCTGGCCATGGAAAACATTACCGCGGCACTTTGCCTCTGCTCTGTGCATATCCCTTCCCCATTCGCTGCACTCAGCCAGCCGTCGCTCTCTAACGACAGATCAATCACTGCGACCATATGTGGTGATGTCATCTTAATTGAGAGTGAAAGGGAGGGGCTTGTCGCGTCCATCTGCTCGGGTCTGTGGAACATTCCAGTGCTTTAGCATTTGCATGGCTGTCAGACAGACAATAAAACCAAGCACTGAGTAGAAAAAAACACGACTTTTGTTTGCTGTGAGATAAATGCACCCTTAACAAATCTATTCTCTTAAGTTGCGGACAGGGGCAATATGTCTTTATGAGCTGTTTGCATTTGGGTTTGTTTTTTCCAGATTTGCACTTTTGCTTCTTGTGTATGAGCCTTGAGATTTAATGAGGAAGATGAAGATCATTTTTAGAAGGTTTTAAGTGCAGATGGTCATTCCAAACAATGAAACGCTGGTGTTTTTTCTTTTTTCACATACATAAAGCAAAAAAAAAAAGAAAAAAGAAAGAAGCAAAAACAACATTTACCACACTGCACAGCAGCACAAATGCAAACCAGTGCTAAAATAAACCATCATCACTGGTGAGAAAAAACATCAACACATTTAAATGTAAGTGTTGACACTGAAGCATGTGTTATTGCATCATATCAGAGCTGTTTTCCCACTTTGAACCTATGAAATACGCCGCACACACACACTTGCACATGTGTCCCGTGGGATGCATCATCACAGGAGTGGGACAGCCCCGAGCAACACAAGTCTTACACCTCCTCTCCTTCTACACGCGCCGCGGAGCAATTACCACCATTAAACTACTCGCCACCTGTTAACGGCCATGTAAATATTCATTTGCAACAGGGAGAGCGGTGCAGCCACTGGGCCTGCTCTGAAAAATGACTGGACCAGTAAATCAGCCCAGTGACAAGTCAATGCTAAGGGATGAACAAAAGGTTAGTGAGCTTGTGATATGTAAATGTTCGGTTACCGCAGAAAAAAACAAAGCATGGAAGGGGGTTTTGCTCGAGAGATTTGCATCGGATGTGGAAAAAGGCAGTGAGATTTGTTGTTGTTGGTTTTTTGCTATTGCTGCGTTAGCCACCTATAAATAAAGACTGGAAAATAGCATATTTACATGTGTGGAAGCCTCCAAAAACAGAGTAATAGCCGATAATGAAGAACATTGCTTTCCTCCAAGAGTAGAGCAGAGTCTCATGTGGAAGCGTTTACCAAAAAGGTGAATTAAAATGTAAATGGGAGCCATATTTGCTGCTACACATGCTGCATGATTAAACTGTCTGCTGAGATGTAGAACACTGCAGCAAAAGGCTAGTTTTCCAGATATTTGTTTTCAAGATGTTTCAAAGTGATATCTTAATGGTGTTCTGCAAATGAGGTTTAATTAAATAAATGCCGTAATTATTGTTTCCATGGCTGTAGCCAATACTTTAGGAAAACGTGTGTCCCTCCATGCTGCGTATAAACACCCAACCACACTTTATTAATGACATAGATTACTTTATTTTGTCAGTTCTTATCCCAAAGCTGCCATGCCACTCAGCTCTGCACAATTTGGATCACATTGACCGATATAAAAAGTGTTGTGTGAATCAATTTGACGGACAAACCACAATAATAACACCATCACGAGCAAAAAGAATTGTTTACTGGCAAAAATCTTGTATATTATGTTTGAGGTGCAGCACAAAGCACCCGAATACTTATTTTATTCTTGAAAATATACACTTTGCACGATGCTATTGTCTTATTTGGGGTAAAAATGATTCTTATATGCATCCATTTACATACCACGCAATTTTGTTGTACTTGTGCAATGACAATAAAGGCATTAGTATTTTGATCATTTAAATTCATTCTAGTGCCCAGAATGAAATGCAAAGGATGTTTCAAATTTAAATTTTGCTAGCAAAATACGCCATGATGTCTTTCGTTCTTTCTTTCTTTAAAATTTTATATTAGCCTCCAACTACTGCAGTCATCTGGTTACCCAGCATGTATATTAAGTAATTAATAAATAGTGTTACTGTACTTATTATTAAAAATGTATATATTCAAACCACCTTTTGTAATTTATGTATTGATTAGCTACTTTAAGATTCAAGAGTTTTTATTTGTCACAGTACGTGCAGTGAAATACAACGTGGCTGTTCTCAAGGCTGTGCAGTCACAATAAGACATTGTAAAGAGGACAAATCTTTTTTAAAAACCACAGAAAATTAGACAGAAAAGTCACACTATTACAACACATGAGACAGAGATCTTAAGCTAAAGTGCAGTGTACTTGATATTTGCATTATTTAAATACAACAACACTGTTTAAATAACTGCACAGCTATTTTGCAGCATGAGAATGAGTCTAAACAAGGGCTGCTTGATGACATTCCACTGGCAGTTTGCTTTAAGTTCCTCTATTTAGCATTCATAGGCAATATGTAATTTTTTAATAAAAGCTTTATTACGCAATATAAAGTAAATCTAGCCCACTTTTTAAGAACTATAATTCCTCCTGCAGGCACCCATAAGTGGGAAATAAAATAGCTTACAGGTTGCATTTAGCATGTTGTAAACAATTTATTAAATGTTTATATAGTGCTGATAAATGGGACATAAAGTTTAACAGCTATCATTTTATAGAATGTGGAATTTTAATGATCTATCCTCCACCTTCTTCATCGTTGCATTTAAAACTTGTTTCATAAACGTATGATTTAACTTGTGTGTCTGTTTTCCAGACTTAGTACCAATCCGTTCTCGACAAGTAAAATGTTAGATTTCTATACATACATTGCGATATTGTCTGTAAACATAGTTACTGTATCTCAGTACTGCAGTCTCTGACAACATTTACCTTTTAATTCTGACATTCACGCCACCAAAACAATAACCGACCGAAACAAGTTAATTATCATAATTTCTCCCTGTTGTAGTCCCGGCTGTCACAACACTGTGTTGTGAGGTCAGAACATCGACAATAATTTTGCTTAATTGCCGTCTAATTGTGTTAATCAATATGAGCTTGTTAAAAAAAAAAAGTGCTTGGATGGCATCAGTGAACACAAATCAGGAGGTGGAAGATTTTTAAAGCTAATCCAGCAGTCTGGCACTGGTTATTATAAAACAACTAATAAAATAAGAACGATAATCTTGAAAAGAAATGAAATACCACTTTAACTATAATTTGCATGTTTGTAATTGCACATTTCAAAAGTTAGAAGGCACTGCATGGTTAGTAGCAATTAATATGAAGATATTTTTGCTCTGCTTCGCTATTTTAAATGCCTCTGTAACGTCTTTCTTTAGTCCCTTGCTCATGCTCTCATGCTGTAGCCGTCTAGACACCAGGATACCTAAAACCTGTGCATGTGGCTCCAAAAAGCCTCCAGCGCCTCATGTGCACTGGCTCTAGTTCAGCACCCAGCTCGATTCGTTAGGGGTTGGGAGTAATGACCCATGACCAGGAGGTGTTTTAACTTGCGGTTTGTAAATCAATATTACAATAAAAGGAACTGCTTTTATGTCTCTCACAACTCTCCAGCTCATGTTTTATGGTCTTTGTGGTGTTTAGAGCTACGGCTAACCTCTTAGGTAAAGCTGCGTGCTGCACAGATGAAAAAGATTGGGTGAACTTTTCACAGATTTCCTTTCACTTTGTGCAACCGGATACTATCAGCCAGCAGTGGCATCAAACAGAGAAAGAAGCGTCTGCGTGTTTGTGTTGTCGTGTATGTGCCATCTATATGCGTCGCCTCCTTTCCCTCCTTATAACATGCGGGAAGTATGTTATCTTGAGAAATGTCCTGCTCTGCCCTGATCCTGAGGTCTTGCCCTAATAATTTTTATCCTCAGCCTTTCAGGGATGAGACCACATCTGTCTCCGGTCACTATTTACACGCTCTTTCACCATAAAGTACTCCAAGTCACACATGTACCCGTGGACAAACACACACGTCCTCCTTCTATCTCATGCCTAATTCAAACCTGCCTTATGAGTCCCCTGACAGATCCACACAGAGTCAGCTCAACACATGCACACAGACGTTCAATCACTGGAAAGCAGCGCAGGCCACATATAAATCCATCTAGTAAAGCATCTTCCAGACCGTTCCCAATGCGAATGAGATGTCCCAAAGCCTTATGGTGTTATCCGGCCTCTGCAAAGCTAAGAATGTGATCTATGCCCCCTAATTGTTGCAGGGGGAGGTTTTATAAGCACATTGTGGATAGGCTAAAAGGACAAATAAATCCTGCAGCTTGTAGTTTGCTTATAAATCCTCACTTTCTGTCTTGCTTCCTGCATTGCAAGTGTGGTGTCTTCTGGCTGCAGGATAAATACGCTTATTTATTAGCCAACAACACCTGGATTTACGTCACACGAAGAAATACACAAGGACCATTAAATGACAAATTTTGCCAAATACAATGCAAATCTTGAGAATTAAACGCTATTTGACCCCCGTCTGAAAGGCTGTCAGTCATTTCTCACTTTGTTTTTCACCACATGTTTGCTTCTTTTTTCAATGGCTGTATAGAAAATGTGGCTCGCTCTTAAGTCTGACCAGTCTTGGCAGGTCTGGTGTCCGTGCCTGCTCTTTACAATAGCTGGTTAGCCATGTCTGACATCTGTGGCTCCCCACAGTTTAGGGTGAATGCCAGGCTGAATAATGCACCAGGGTGACTGTTGCAGGAGGCACATGCCACTCTGCTCTGCCTCTTCTGGTTTCTGGGTGCAAACAATTCAGCAAAAACACCTGAGAATTTGCTCCAACTCAAGTATGAGCACTAGTAGCTTTTACTTATTTGAGCAATAATCAGTATGTTATATTTACAACGAAACATTGGCATTTGCAGTGAGAATTATCTACAAATCTCTATGTTTTAGCATATTTACCTCAATGTTGTGGTATCATGGCTGAAGCTTTACTGGGTCAATCTATAACTGAGGGACTTTTGAAGTCCATGGGATATATCTTGCATACATTTTTATTAAAAGGAAAAAAATACAGTTTTTTATGTTCATTATGATCATGTCTTCACAAATTCCTTAATTATTTATTACGGAAACAATCAATTATTAATAAAAAATGACTGGATGTCACTAAAATATCAACTAAATAACCATACAAATTCAATAACAACCACCTTCTAATTAGCTAAACAATAGTAAAATGAGCTTTTTCAAAAATAGTTCTGATTGTGTTCTTTTTATTAGGTTGAGATAATCATGACATATTTCGTGTTTGGCAATATATCAAATTTTAAATGGAAAATAACAAATTGTATCTGTGTCTGAGAAATCACCTTCAACTAAGTTACCCATTACAAAAACATCTCTCAAGGAAGTGTGTTAATTCCAGATCACATGACCTGCTCCACATGATGTCATTTCCTCCTGAAGAAAAGACTGGAAAGACTCCAAGGCTTTCTGAGTTATTTAGTATAAAATAGTGTGTGAGTCTAGGCTCCAGCACCCCCCCCCAACCCCAGTGAGGATAAAGCGGTGTATAGTGAATGGATGGATGGATAGTGTAGGAGTCTAGTGTGGATTTATGGCACGTCAACAGGTTTACTACAATATCTTTAGAAATAACTTTCAATTTCTGTTTTACTCAGTTGTATATATAATATTTAGAAGAACCTTTCTGTAAAAATGCCATGTGGTGTTTGGTTGTAGGCGGCCATGTTGATTTTAGGCCTCAAAATAGAAAAAATGTCAACGATGATACCCGTCAACTATGTTACAAAAAGTCCCGTAATTATACATTGACCCTAATATATTTGTTCATTCTCCTCGCTAACTGTGAAAAAAAAAAAACACACAAAAAAAAAAACACTGACTGTAAACTACTTGCTCAGTACCAAACAGCAGGCAAAGTTGAACATAGTAACTGGAGAGACATTTTTTTTCTGGAGTTGGTGAAAACAGCGCTAAAATAAAAGCAAATATTGGGCTTACATTCTTTGGGAGTGCAAACAAATATTAGCATTGCTCCGTATCTTGTGCCCGAACAAATAGAATTCAATTCAGCAAAATTTTATTTCGAAAAGACCTTACAGATTTTAAGAGGAGAAACCCAACAAATGCACCGTTTCATTCGGATTCCCTTTAAACAACCAGTTGGCGACAGCGGGAAGGAACTAAAAACACTGATAAAGTCAACTGTTTTCCTAGCAAGCTGACATAAAGGAAATTAAGATATATGTTAGTAAGTTTACAGGATTTAGGTTTTTTTGTTGCAGATTTTGGAACAAGCTGTTATTTTTCTTTACCAAAACATTTTCATTTTGACCTTGAAGCGTCTGCGCGCCACCATTAATCCCTCCGACAGAGTTTACATGACAGGTGTGAGTGTCACACAATGTAAAGCTTATGATGCCATGTTGGCTGACTGTCAGTGTGGAAGAATAATTTCCATCCTTTCCTCCGCCACAGGCTGCTGACCTCTGCCTGACCTCTGAGCCAGCGGCTGGGGTGTTAATGTTCACCCTCACCAGGGTCGCACCCAGCATGTTTATTTTATGACACAGGAGAAGGGACCTCAGAAGGGAGTGTGGCCTCAACACGTTGACCCCCAAACCCATTAGAAAGGAAGCTACTGAGCTGTAAAGGCTCTTTCCTTATGCCCAAGTTGTGCAGTTTATCTGTGCCGTGTTGAAACTGCAGAGGGCTACTGTGCTATGTCGTAGTAAAGAAACAAAGGGGATCTCAGGAATGCTCAGATGAAGAAAAGCAACAAAACCAACAATCACAAGATTTTACTGGACTTGATTCCATCTAAGTAAAAGTAATCATAATAGCCGAGGAATTTAATACCAAAGAGTGCTTGTAATAGCGTCCATGCTCATACAGTTTGGCAGATTGCTCAGATTTTCTTTGGTTTTATATGCAGTTCAGTTCATTTTAATACAATTCAAATCTTTCCCGCCCGTAGGGGGAATTTGCTTTGAAAGCAAGGGCTAAAAAAACACACCAGACCACCACTTTTTATACTATGCAAACAGGTATGAAAGACGTAGAGGCTACTGAGGTGTGCACCAGAGCAGTTTTGCATTTGTTGTCACCCATGTAAAAAGAAATCAAAAACAAAGACGAGACAGTGTCACTGCCGATCGCCTAAGAGTTCCGCGTTTCTTTCCTGTCTTACAAGCATCAACACCAGATTTCCAGTTGTGGTGGAAAATGTTTGCGTAAATGCACATTTGCATTCGTCTGAACATGAATGGAAAGGCTGCGTGTCTATGTGCGCCAGCATTGTGCACGCATCACTCGGGAGAGGATCTGTTGGCCATATTTCCAATTCCGCTCAATTTCAGCAAGAATCTCAGTAATCCCACTGAAGAGCCGCAGTTCTCCCACAGTGACATCCCATAATGGCACTAACACCAGAGTGGTGGGCACCCAGTTACGACTCCCAGGCTCCATTCGATGCACGTTCCCAATCCCCCAACCTGTCTGTATGCAAACAGAGCCCCCTCAGAGGAGAACACTGATCTGGCAGCCTTTCCCTGAGCCCTGTGTAGACATATTTAATGCCTCAATAACCACTGCTTAAGACAGAGTGATGAACGCCGGGGGCTTTCATTACCGTCACAAGTTTTTTCTTTCTTCTGTGTCTGTGTGTGAGTGTGAGAGAGCAAAACTACAGTATGTACCTAAATAAGCGTTCTGCTGTCATTTACCGATTGAGAATGTCAAGCTGTTGTTGTTGCAGAGGAAATACAAATGGCACCGGCTCTGCTGCAGCAGGAGCACATGGCTCGCCGATTTACTCTCACGAATTAGGACCGCTAACCTGCTAAAGATACTGCTAATCTGCCTTTCAGCCTGACAAATTTATTTAGCGCTTAACATTTTACATCTTGTAGACACGTGTGTGAAACCCAACATGACTGAGGTCACGTGCAACAGAATTACAAAACCAGAAAGAATCTGTTTTGAAGGTGAAGTGCATTTTGTTTTGGATGAAAGGAGGGTTAAAAAAAAACAAAACACAACACTATTTTGAGGGGACTAGTTTCCGTGTGCCTTCGGTGTCAGGGAGGCAGCAGGGTAAATACAGTCAGAACTGTGTCACAGCATCACGGCTGCAGCTTATTGGTTCTTCACATATGCACACACTGTGAGGCGCTGCAGAAACATACCCACAGGTACAGTACATGCACACAAACAAATATGGGCTGATATGCATGCAAACTATTGTAAGATAATGGGAAACCATATCTCTTATAGGACAGAACAGGACGCTTTGTTTGTTTATGCCAGAATAAACGCTGTTAGCATTTAGACACAAATCTTCCTCACACACCATTAGCTTCATCTGCGGGCTGTTTCTTGTTTTTCTTCCACTTTGGCGTCGACGACAAGAGCGCCCCAGAGGAACGTCTCTCTCCCTCCCAAGACACTCATCACCCAGAGAAAGAGGAGGGAGAGCTCGCGGAAGGATCAATGCGTCTGCACAGGAAACTGTGTAATGTTAATCACAACTTTAATTTGGGCTGAATTAGCATTTTGATGAACTTGCGGGGCTGACTCGTGTACTCTAAGCACCTTCAAACGCAGCACGCACAGAGGAAATGGCAGTGTGGTTAATTAACGCTCGCACACAGCAGATGGGCTCAGTGAAGGGCCTGGCAGAAAGAGACGCAGAGAGCGGGAATTGATGGGGGGAAAAAAAGTCACTGTCAATGAGAGGGAAAGAATACAGTGGAAGATTTTTGCAAGCGTCCAAATAAAATGGCTGGTTCGAAACCGACGGCTAAAGGAGACGGGGTGTACTAAACAGCATTTCGCTCTTTTAAGGGAAACAGAACACAAAGAGTCGGTAATAGCTTACAGAAAACAAAACTGGCAAATCTTGGTCAAACATGCAGCCTGTTTACATATGCCCAGCCGTTTCAATCTCTGAGCACAGAGTGCAGCTCAACATGGTGCCTAAGTCTCATTGCCTTTCACTCATTCTGTGAAATCTTTTACTCACACATTTAGAATCGACTGTTGCTTTTTTTCCTCCACCATCTCTCCTCCTTCTTGTTACCGTGCTTCCTCCTTCTTACTGGTTCCACATTATCTCCTGGATTTTTTGCACAGTTTTTAATGTGCCTTCCATATATACGCTCTGTATCTCCTCAACCGTCCTCATTCCACATATATAACGCACATTGTTACATCTAATCAGGTTATCTGTGTCTGAACTGTGGCGTATTAGTGCATGACGAAGCTAACAGGAGAAAGAGGAAGCACAGGAGAGGGTTTAAATATAGAGATGGATATGTGTGAGATTCAGAGTCCACAGACAAATGAAACTAGTCGCAGGTCAGTTGTGTTTGGCGTAATGCTCTCCTATGTTACATTCTGAAATCTACTCAATTTGATGGGTTTTGCATGTGTGGTGAATTTCAAATCCGATTCCCTGAATTATTCTAACACTAAATAATCATAAAAGGGAAAAACAGAGTGTGTGATCTTAAGACCACTTATAGATTTATTGCACGCAACAAAAATGCAGCCTAAAACAAACTGAGGTGGTCTTGAGCAAAGTCTTGGTCAAAAATTCGATGAATACCTGATTCTCTCCTACTGTAATCTTCAATCTTCATTTTAGGGATATTTTATGATATTTATATCAAGGCTGACAGACAAAAAGGTTCATACCAAGCATAATGACATAACCTTATCAAAGCTTCCTATTAGATGTCACATACTAACCATCTATTAATGATCTACGATCCGCACATGGTCTTTTTCTATATGCATATATTGTCAGCACAGTCTATTAGCATAGTTCTTGCTTTCCTGTGTGATATTTCAACTGCTATAATTTTATATTCCAGCATATCTATTAAATATATGTAAGCACATAACAGAAAAGGTCTGCTTAGACATTGTGGGTTGTAATGGATACAAAAAGTGTTCATCTTACATTACTGCAGGTCTTTTTTAAAGCAAACCTTTGTTGAGTTTAAACTTCTACGCCTGCTTTCTCAGGTAGGCGTCATTTTCAGCAGGCTATATATCTATACAATTACCATCAATTTACAAAGATTTCTTTGAAGCTTTCTTTGGACAATATGATGTGCGGCAGTGCAGTTTGTAGCAAACACTGTAAAATTATCATATGTTGCTCATGTTCAACCCAGAAGCTGATTCTGAAGAGGAAGAGAACGTTTCATCATGAAAGTAGTCACGTTGGCTACTTAGTTATGTTATGTATAAAACCCTCAAAAGTCTGAGTTTTTGTTTTTGAGACAGTTTTAATGTGAAAATTCTCAGCTATGGGGTAGACTACTCGTTACGCTCATCTTGCATAGAAAAAAGTATACACACATAATACTAATATGATAACAAGGGGAAAAAATCTTGAAATTCACTGGAGCAAGTAGTTAAAACATTAAAATATGCAGTAATTTGACAAGAATCAAATTACATGCCACAATTTGCAGTGTCTAGGTTTGATTCGGGTTATTATTTCTCCTAAGGTTCAATCTGAAAATCGAAGTGGAAACGTACCCAGTGAAGTTCATGTATTATCCTAAGTAGGTAGCTTTGTCTGGGAAAAAAATGCTGAAGTCTTTAAAGGAGAACGCCAAACTCAACAGATCTCAGGAAGTGTTACTGCATATGTGAATAAAAATGTGTAAAATCTGTTATTTCTCCGAAACGAGCTGCGCAGAGTCGGACAAATTCCTCAAATTATGTCAGTTGTATTCGTTTCAGTACAGCAAATTCACTTCAGCTGCACAGAAATAGGTCACATATTGAAAACAGAGAATCAAACACTACATTTATCTGCTTGGATACAAGTATCTCAAGAGGTAAGTGAGACAATAAGTGTAACTTCAGGACCTTTAAGTGCCTTGCTCATGGGTATTGAGGATAGTGTTCCTGCTCAGTCACCAGATCATGAAACTGAAGCTCTTCCAGGGTTCCTATATGAGATCTGATTCGAGGAAAATGAAGAACCATATTCCTCCCAGGGCTCAACTGATACCTCACCTCCTTCCCACCTTTTCCTCGAATCCTTTCCCTAAATAACCTTCACTAACCTGGGCCCCTCCTCTTCTTTTTTTCATGCTGGGGAGAATTTCAGTCCCGGCTTCCCACTGAGGAGCATGATTTGTAAAAACACAATAAAAATGGAAAGACGGGTGAGACTGGGGTGGCGGCAAAGGAGGGGTTGGAGGGACAGAAGAGCGAGCTCCCCTGTTGCGACAGCCTGTGGTGGGGCATTAACAGGATGTCCAGGCGGGGTAAATCTTCTACCAGCTGCCTCAGAGCTCATACCCTCAGAGAACTTCCCAGTCAGTGTAGAGGTGGAGGGGACACTGCTGGTAGGAAGACGCCTTCTTCTGGATGTGAGCATGTTTGTGTTTGCATGCACTTGGTTAAAAAAAAATCCTCCATGCATCATTTGCACAGAGAAGGACCAAACCATGGTGATCTCTGACCAGTGATGAAGGTCTTCATCCTCAATGATTTGATGGAGCCCCTCAT
Source organism: Acanthochromis polyacanthus (assembly GCF_021347895.1). Taxonomy (NCBI): domain Eukaryota; kingdom Metazoa; phylum Chordata; class Actinopteri; family Pomacentridae; genus Acanthochromis; species Acanthochromis polyacanthus. The sequence goes on from NC_067128.1 coordinate 8,711,950, forward strand.
TTAGAAACATCACATGTCAGAGATGCAGTAATGTGCTGTTTGGTTTAAAGGGAGAACCTGAGACCAGTTGGCATCTGGGAATGTCCTCTAATTGCCAATTTGTTGATTTTTTTATAGCTGCCACAAACGAGACAGTAATAGAAAGCTATGGCCTTGTGGAGCTGATTTGGAGTCTGCTAGAAACCATTCAGATAGACACCCTCTCTCCCTTGTCGTCACCCCCCTCACCCACACAAAAGGATGGAGACGTATGTCTGTTCCCAGGCAGCAGGAGAGCCTCCAATTACGGCGAGATGCAGCATCAATTTAAGGGCTAATTATGTGCGTAATGAGCTCACCGTCATGCGTCCGCGCCCCCGACACCGAGCCCGCTGCTCCACAACACACCACAACCAACCATCCGCTCCTACCTCTGCACACTTCTTCCCCCACACCTCCACCCCCTCCTCCATCTGAGCGCCCGGTAACTAATTAAAAAACTACATGCGCCGCGGCGCTTTCATCTGATTCACACCATGGAAATTAATCCTCAGATAAACGTGTTTGACGGACACCAAAAAAAGAAAGAAAAAAAAACGACGCATGAGCTGCGGACGCGTCACACCGCTCTCTCAATCTGTCAATCTGGTGTAAACTGTTTTTGCATTTGTCTTTTTTTAACCTTTTAGTTTCACAATAAGTCCAGGAAAAACGGTTTAACTTGACGAGGACGGCATTTTTTTTTAAATTACCTGCTCCATTTAGTTCCATGCAACAAAAAAATGGAGGAAAAAAATGCAAATTCAACCCTCAAGATTTCAATGTCAAATTTAACGTACAGGAATAAATGCAGAGCCTGCATTTAGAGGCCTGAAGAGGACCTGAAGCAGCCTCTGCATGTTCCAGTGCAGCGAGGAAACCACTAAATGCAGAGGAAATTCTGAACCGAGAAGGTTTTGAATTCAGAAGGAGACGATCCACCACAAAACAAGTGAATGATTCAGTGTAACCACTAAAACAGGAGAGCTGGTCCATGTGTTGGTCCAGTTTGGGCATTTCACTATCATTAAAGACACTAAGATGGTGATACTTAGCAATAAAGGTGTGATTTAGGGTAAGCAGTAAGACTAGAGATTCAACGGATTCTGCCAAACAATGGCATCATTTTTTTTTTAAATTATTGTGTCGTATTTGTGCATTTATTGCCGTAAGCCTCACCAACCTGCACCTCCTGTAAATAAAAACACACCAAATTCCACATTGCACTTTTGCAGGAGCACTGATTTAGAGCAAATATTTCTGTCAGGTTGACAAAATCCTACATTTATTCAATATATTTCACACTCAGAACTCTCAAATAATTTTCCACTTTCCTTAAAATGCTACAGATAGATGGAAAATCACGACTTTTCATGATGGAGTAAAAATAAAAATGTGAAGAAACTGATGCCTCGTGTTCTTGTTCGACGACTGATCTTTGTTTGCTTTTTTTGTATTATTTTATTTCTTTTCAACACAGTGATCACCATGTGGAGGTCTTTAAAGCTTTTATTCTGCCTCTCACCTGCCGAGCGCTTCCCCTCGCCGTATGATTTTTATGCGAATTTATTTATTTATTTGCCGTCTGATCCATGATCTCCACGCTAATGACAAAAACACAACAAGATCACTCACTTCGGGCACGGCCAAGTGCCGCGCATACCTCGCCGTGCAGCAAAAAAAAACAAAAAAAACTGACGCCCACGTTGCGTGTCCAATCGCGGAACGACTTTGGACGTCTCCGTCCAATCAGAGCGCGGAAAGAAGCGCACGGTGGGCGGGTCCTCGAGCAGCTCCGGAGAGGGACATTGAGATAGTTGAGGAGAGGAGGTTTTGTCGGGCACAAATGCCACTCGTTGCGCGTCCTTATAATTTGGAGAGGTGTATGCAGCGCACGGCCCGCTCGCCTTTCCAGGTGGAAAATCCAGGAGGAGCTGAGACCAATTTTAACTGGGACGACTGGTCAAACTCGGTTCAGGACAGGTGAAATTCCCAGCAGGCTGCATTTAAGGGCCACAGGATCGATTCAGATGTAGGGAAATACAGCAGCTCGGGTAGGAATACTACGAATATATGTGTGTGAACCGATCTGTCAGCTGGTGGTGGATGTTTTATTATTATTTTTAACGATTATTTCCTGAAAACGCATGAAAATAATCGAGCAGTGAGGTGAGATTATGCGTGTTTTCCCCCAAACGCGTGTTGCGCACGTTTGAGGAATTGTGGTTGGGTCAAATGTCAAGCTGCAACTGCAGTGATCAGCAACATAACGAGTCCCGGAATAAGAGAAAATGCAGAATTGTTTCATCTCACCGGAGATTTTGTGTGAGGATAAATGCTGCGTAAAATGACGTGAGACGAACATGTCGGCAGTGTGTCCTTTACCATTTGTTGCTGTGTGAGCTGGTTTTATAAAAGAAAATCAACCACACAGGCATTTTAGCTGCAGTTTGAGCAGATACACGCGTAGAGCAGTTGTTTAAATACATGCTTTTTATATTTCCTGAAAATGAAAGCCCATTTATTCCCTGCAGGCAGTCGTCGTTGCTTCCTAGCTTCTATTGCATCGCATTGTTTTACTGCTGCTGCTGCTGCTGCTTTTATTCGGCTGGATAGTTTGTATTTACGCGTGTGTGCAGTCAGAGTTGCTAATTTTGCTTGTGGTTCTAATTTTACAAGCACATTTTAGTTGTATCTTTTTTCCAAATAAATGTAGACTTTTATTTTGGTGCGTAAAATCCATCTGCAGCGCCACATGGCACGCAGGCCCTGAATCACACATACATCCAAGGAATAGCTAGGAGACATCATGCATGCCAGGTCTTATCTGTGCAACAAAAAATGATGCCACTTTTCTTCCTGGATAGCAGAAATAATGCTTTCCCCCCTCACTTTGCAGGTCATGGATGAAGGCCGGCAGCAGCACCGAGGAACCGCAACCAGTTGAAGCGTCACTGACCCGAATCCAGCTGGACTTCTAGGGATATTCACGCTTTTGTTTTTTGGATTCAGCTGTTTATATCACAATTGCAGCTTCTTCTTTTTTCACTAGATGATTTTTTAAAGTGCTATGAAAACCTGGCAAAGCGTGGAGGAATCTCTACTTTGAATGACCGCAGACTGTAAGTGAGGATACAGCTAAAAAAGGCGCCGAAATGAAGGAGAAATCCAAAACGGCCGCAAGGACTAGACGGGAAAAGGAGAACAGTGAATTTTACGAACTGGCCAAAATGTTGCCTTTACCGTCGGCCATCACCTCTCAGCTCGACAAAGCTTCTATAATCAGACTGACGACGAGTTACCTGAAGATGAGAATTGTTTTCCCTCAGGGTGAGCGAGCAGAACGCACACAGACTCCAACTCAGCTGTATTTTATTTTGATTGTACGCTTTTTCCCCCACTGCAAGTTCTGGACCTCGTCATCATTATTTTTTTTAAAGCCCTTATTTCAAAAGCCTGAAGAAAAATAATCCTTTTACGCATGTTTTTAGATACACGTTTATATATATATATATATATATATATATATATATATATATATATATATATATATATATATATTATATGAGGGAAGAAATGTGCTTTCAATAATATAAAACTGCTACTTTAAGACTCACTATACTCCAAAAAAGGAAAACCAGCATTTTTAAAAAGGCACATGGTTATTAATGTACACATGCTACAAGGAATAAAAACATAATATTAAATGCATTTTAATCAGGATACTAGCACTGCAGGCTGTCTTTAAGCCCTGCAGAAACTTTCCTATCTAGAGGGGGTCGTTTCCAAATGGATTATGGTCGTTTTTAATTCACTGTGTCCAAATGAGAAAAGATCTGCCTCCATCTTTTATACCGGTCTCTGCAGGTTCCTTTTGACTGCGTGACTGAGAACAAGACTCACCAATTAGTAAATAAAAAAGGGCCCTGCAAGGCGTCTAATCACCTAAATGTAAGCAGGAGGCACATACAGTCTCACTCAGCCTCCTTTATGAGAGAAATGCTGCAAATGATCTCCCATGAAATCAAATCATAAGCTCCTGTTTGTTTTTTCTTTTATTCCGGTCTGTTCATATTTTGCAGTTTTAATATAAGAGAGTTTTAAAGAGAAGCTTCTATTTGGGGTGCTTATTTTAAATATTTTGCACTTGCATTTTCAAAATAAAGGAACATTTTTGTTGTAGCATTTTTTTTTTAAAGCACAGCTTCTCATCTGCTGGGGTGATGTTAGTCCTCATGTCCCATCGACAGCTGATTCCTATTTTTTATTTGCAGCAGGGGAGACGGGCACCTCATTTACTGATGATACCTGAGCTCCAGGAGCTCTCTGATGAAACTGAGTGAATTTTAATGAGCAGCGCAGGTTTCCTCGCTTTGTTCGGCGCAGGGATTCATTGGACACGGATCTAAAGATGGACACTTTTTTGAGGGAGTGGTAAAAATTCGGGAAGAATTTTATTAGAATCATTATAATAGAATAATAAAAGTCGAGAGTGAGAAGCACAATGGCGGTTCATGGCTCTGCAAAGTCTGCAGACACGTGTAGGAAGGGACGAATGGAAGGAAGAAATGGTTTAGGCTTCAGAGAATAAATGCGTTCGCTATTTTAAAGAAGCAAGAAAAGGCCTCTTAAACAGGAGCTGCTGGCTTCTGGATTGAGTGTGTCTCCTGCATTTTTTTAAACAAATAATATACACATTAAAATAACAACTTTATATGCATTTACCCGTGCAACCAAATGTTAAATACGGTATTTTAAAATTAATAATATATTTTCGCTTATTTATTTTTTGCTTTATTCTGAAATTATGCGGCGTTATTTCCCTCTCTGCAGGTTTGGGTGAAGCTTGGGGTCATGCAAGTCGAACAAGATCTTTGGACAATATAGGCCGAGAGCTTGGATCTCATTTACTGCAGGTATATTATTATTATCATTATTATTATTATTTATGAGCAACCTAAGAGCCAGAAGCGACGCTGTTTTGCAAAAATTACCTGGAGATGTAATGGTGGTTTGTGTATTTTTGCAGACTTTGGACGGATTCATCTTCGTCGTGGCTCCAGATGGGAAGATAATGTACATTTCAGAGACCGCGTCGGTGCATTTAGGACTGTCTCAGGTGCGTTAAGGTGTTTCTTTATTTTAACCACACACACATTTGTCTGCTTATTGATGGTCTCTTCCACACTGCGCGGCCATTGCGCGTTAATTACCCGAGTTATTCTCAACAGGTAGAGTTGACCGGGAACAGTATTTATGAATATGTTCATCCCGCCGACCACGATGAGATGACAGCTGTCCTGACGCCACATCAGCCGTACCACTCACATTTCGTACAAGGTAAGCGCGCTCTCTCCCTCTAAAGCTCCCCACACGCCATGTCGTCGAGTTATTTGCAATTTAATTACGCTGCGCTGCGTCTAGAAGCAGCATATGTCAGAATAAATGCAGCCGATGTGTGTTAATATTACGGAGATGGAATATTTAGCCATGTCTTGCGCGCATGTGCCCGTCTCATGCAATGATATTTTCTCTAGAGGATGCAATTTGAAAATCACTTGATATTTTCCCATGTCTGTATTATTTTTTATCCAACACAAATACATTTATTTCTGATAGCAGCACATATTCTTAATATATCTGAGTGATATTGGAAAAAAAGCCGGTGCGTAATTGCGCGCCGTGATGCTGTGTCATTTAAATTTCAAACCATCATCTGCTGCATTTTTGTTTCTCCCTTTGTGAGAGTTTCTTATTCCACTTTTTTTTCCAAATAAAATTGTTTGTCTTCGTTTTAGAATATGAAATGGAGCGCTCTTTCTTTTTGCGGATGAAATGTGTGCTGGCAAAAAGAAACGCAGGACTCACCAGTGGTGGATACAAGGTAAAGCAATGGCGTTTTTGTCAGCAGCAGTCCGTTATTTTTTATTCATTAACGAAATAATGTATTGCAATAAATCGTATAATTTTATAATTTACTGAGGAATAAATGTACACCAATTTCAAATATCCTCATATAAACTGAATGCTTTATCTGTGTTTAGGAGAAAATATTGTAGTGTAGCAGTCCCGCAGTGCACTTTACATTCTTAATATGCTTTGTATTTTAATAATGTTGTAATTTAATACATCTTTAAAGAGATATTGGTCCTTATAATTAAATTTTTGCAGCATGCTTCTGAATGGTATCATGTAAATCATGCTATATGTTTAACAGCTTCTTGAAAATTTAAAGGTGCATTCTGAGAATTTTCTGTCTTAAATGCCATTTTTACCTTATTTATCTGCTTCACAACAGGTGATTCACTGCAGTGGCTATCTGAAGATCCGTCAGTACAGTTTAGACATGTCTCCCTTTGAAGGCTGCTACCAGAATGTAGGACTGGTGGCCGTGGGTCACTCTTTGCCGCCCAGCGCTGTGACCGAGATCAAGCTGCACAGCAACATGTTCATGTTCAGAGCCAGTTTGGACATGAAGCTCATCTTCCTGGACTCCAGGTACAGAGCAACACTGTTCTGAACATCTCAATATATTTTTTTCTCTTTAGATGTGTCAGAGATTTGCTCGAAATTACTGTTTTTTTTTTTTTTTTTATTGCCTGCAGTGTGAAGTATGTACATTGTTCATTATGAGAATAAAAGGAGAAGCTACTCGGGCTAAAAATCATCGTCCATAAAAGCAGGAGCAGGGAAAAAAATGAAACATCCCTGAATCGCTGCATATCTTAACTCCCTAATTCCTCTCCAGGGTAGCTGAGCTGACAGGTTATGAGCCCCAGGACCTCATAGAGAAAACGCTGTACCATCATGTCCACAGCTGTGACATCTTCCACCTCCGCTGTGCTCACCACCTCTGTGAGTTACAAGCCTCCTCGGTTCAGCTTTTACAACAGGCCGCCTGATCGCCTCTTGTCAGACAGTAACTGCTCGAGCAACCTGCTGCAGCCACCATGTGCAGACAATCACACGCAGAAAACACGCATGTTAAGTGTGTTAATCTCTGCTGTCTGTGTGTTTCTTTCATCTCCTTCAGTGCTGGTAAAAGGCCAAGTCACCACTAAGTATTATCGTTTCCTTGCCAAGCACGGCGGCTGGGTCTGGGTCCAGAGTTACGCCACCATCGTCCACAACAGCCGATCGTCCAGACCTCACTGCATCGTCAGTGTCAACTACGTCCTCACGTGAGTCGAAACTAAAAATTTCTGTTTAAAAATCGCAGATAAACCTTTTTAAAAAGTGGTTAATTTCAACTGTGCAAAATCCTTTGAGACATTTCTTGTGTATGAATTGATTCTGGACTGAAATCTCTGAAATTACAGGTTCAACATCATCAAGATTAAGAGGCAATGCTTTTTCATTGGTGTTTTTTGAGGGAGCAGCACTGAATATTTATCTAGATTAACTCAAATCATATCATGCACTCTTATGATCCTTGTTGGAAGCTCACTCTGTGATGTGATGGGTCCTTGTCTCCTGGAGAAATCCTTCTCTTTATCTCTCTGTAGCCTCTCTGTACAAATCCACCAAACACTGCAGCTGCGGGGCTCAGGCAGTTGTGTGTTATGAGAGCACAAAGCACACTAAGGCCCTTTGAGACAGGAAGACAAACATCAGGGTTCAACCCCATCAAAAAACCTCTACTGTCACCATCGATTCGCAGTCTAAGGAAAGCAAAATCGATCAAACGGTGAACTAGGAATCAATAGCTATCTCATAGCTGTAGCACATGTTGGATTTTCCTTGTTAGGTTTGGTTGATCCACACGTCGCCTTTTTTTCCTGTGTTTGTGTGTGCGTACTTGCCCACGAAGGAGCGTTTGTGCGAGTCTGTGCGCATATGCATGCATATGGCTGCACTCCAAGTATTGATTTCTTCAATGCAGTAAGGAGAAAACAAAGTAACTGCATTAAAATGACAGTGAATTTCCAAGCGCGTAATTAGGTCGAACGCAGAAGTATCCGACACCTCACGCGCGGGAAAAGTACAAAAATCCCAAACAACTGCATTAAAACAAAAAAACGATTCAATCACCTTGCTGTGACAGCGTTTTAACCCCAACAAGAATGCATAAATAAATCATGTTTGGAGGTTGGCTGCTGGCGTATTGCAGACATGAGGTGCTCTGACATTGACCCTAAGGTGGAATTTGGCTAACACAGCTGAGTTTGCACAAAGGCCCGACATTATTGGCTCAGACGTAAGTCAGCCAGGGCACAGATAGGATGCAGAACCAGCCACTGCAACTATACCTGCAAGAGCAAATAACACTTGCACCGTGCGCTGGTTGTCCAAACATAGCCTTTCCCCCCAAGGTGTTGTACATAAAGAATGGGTCGTATTTCGAGTCATATTAAAGAGGCTTGCTGCACAGGGTCAGGGATGGGCCACAAGGTTTAAAATGCCAGCCAGCTGCTATTACATACTGTTGATGTGATAAGTTAAGAATAGGCTCGTGTTTGCTGAACACTTGACACAGGAGCCTTTTCACTCCCTCGACAGTGACACTTGGATTGAGTTCAGCTGCAGGACAGTGGGTTAAAATGTCAAAGATGGTGCACGAATGCAAGTAAAAAGAGGTCTGCATCATGCAAAATAACAATTCTTCTGTGCAGCCAAAATTCACTGCAGAAGTGGTGCGCATGCATGCTTCCGTGTGTGCGTATTGACTCACATTGCTTCCTTGAAGCATTCTCGTAATGGTTGTGTGGCAGCAGAAGAATGATTAACTTTCTTCAGGGTGTCTGCTATTTTTCTCAGAAGCTGGAGTGACATATTTTGAGTGTGTCTTAAATACTGCTTTCACTTCTCATTGTCTCCACAACATTCATATCACAGAAATGTGTGTTTGTAAAATGTCTGTGGAGCTATCTATATTCAATATTAGCCAAGATGTCTGCTGCGGGCAGCTGATTATGTCACTTGGTGCAACACTACCACCAGAACTGAATCGGGCAGACAAAGTGCTAGTATTATTCTGGGAAATGTAGTCTAAAGGTTTGAGGAATTGTGAAGTTGAATAAATGACCCTGTGCCCTCGCTGAGCAACATTCAGTGTCCTTGGGCTGCAGCAGACAGCGCATAAAGGAATTCAAACCCAAGCTAAGTCGGTACATGGATGCATATTTAACCAAATTCATCCTACCGTGATGCTAGCTGCTCTTTGACATACTGCTTCATGCTGCCAAAGACAATGCTAACATGCTAATTATAGCTTAGCCAGTAAAAAATGCACTGGGTATTTAGCACGCATTGAAAGTATTTGGTTATAAATAAGAGCCTTCGACAAAATAACATTTTGATCTGATGATAGCAGATAATCACGGAGTCAACGGAGACTAATAGAGTCAGTATGGAATTTCAGAATAATCCAGAATTTTGGAATAAAAAAAGCATTAGTATAAAGTATTTCTGAATCTGAATGATGTTTTAGTCTGTACTTCTGCAGTGGGCCAAGCAACATTTCAGTGGTGCCCAGAAAACATGACAGCTGGGATAAATGCAAGTTCAAACCTTTATATTTATCTCCAACATATATTTTGTGTGTGCCAAAAGGGACACTGAGTATAAAGGAATGCAGCTGTCTTTGGACCAAATGAGCCCCACCAAGCCAGCGTTCCCCTACGCCGACAGTCACAACGAAGAGAGGAAGAGCACCAAGTCACGTCTGACCCAGTCCAAGGCCAAAGCCAGAGTGTCACCCTATCCACAGGTAATAGTCTGCTTTATAGAGCTATCTCAAGACAGGAGACTCATTGCAAGTTTAATTGCTGGAAAGGGGTTCCAATCACAAACTCTCAGAACTGTGACTTTCTTGTTTCTGTCCAGCAATTTTCAGCTTTTAATCCTGAGCGTTCGGAGTCTGACCAAGACAGCCAATGGGGAGGGAGTCCTTTGACAGATTCTGCCTCTCCTCAGCTGTTGGATCCCAGCGAGGCAGCGGAGGCATCCTGCGCCTATCGACTGTATCCGGACTCAGGCTCCCTGTGCTACGGCCTGGGTCTGTCGGAGGACGATCTCGCTCATGCCCAGACGCATCCTCACACCACCACCTGCGACCGGGTTCGATGCCAGAGCGGCCGATACTTCCTGGGAACCCCCCAATCAGGAAGAGAGATGTGGTGGGACACCACTCGCTCAGTGCTGTCCCTGCCAAAATTCTCCGTGGAGAACAGCGAGGGCTACGAAATCACGTCCTACCATGGCGCCATTCACGGTGAGGTGTTAGGGTTGAGACCACAACCATCTGTTTCTGAAAATAGCTCTGGCCTCGCTTCTCCTGGTAGCTGTTTTCCAAATGTTATTATGGGACATGCTAAGTTGTTTATGCCGTCTCTTGCCAGTGTGCCGATTGCTACCATCTGTTCAAAAATTGCCTGCAATTGAAAGCCAAGTTATTTCACGTTTCCCATCCTCAAAAAGCGAAACAACCCCCATTTTGTTTCTGCCAAGACCACAGTCGGACCATCATTCTATATGTATTTAAAACAGAGTTTACACATTAACACGAGCAAGGATATTATTTCATTGTTGCTAAATGTCGCCACTGGTTGTCTTTACAGGACGAGGCCACTGGGATGAAGACAGCGTTGTGAGTTCACCTGACGGAGGCGGGTCCACCAGTGATTCAGGTGAACGTTACCATGGTGACCAATTCCAATCAAGCCCTCGAGAGCCCAGCAAGATGGAGACCCTGATCCGCGCCACTCAGCAGATGATCAAAGAAGAAGAGAGCCGCCTGCAGCAACACAAGGCGCCGCTGGACGTCTCAGGCCTCGCCAAAACCCACAGTCCGTGCTTCACCTCCTCCCTGCCCCACCACTCTCAGCTCACCATGCCCAGCGTGGTGTGCCGTGGCCCTGGAGCCCCCAGCATCGACCTCCCCTCTGAGCGCCTCCATCACCGGGACAGCGTCAAAGTGCTCGGCCCCCATGACACCGACGAAAACACGACCAGCCCTGCTTCTTTGTCTCGTCTCAGCAGCCCCAGCTCTGATGGAATCCCCCGGTCGGGCCTCTCCCTCACCAAAGACTACATGCAGACGGACTTGTCCCCCCACCCTCCACAACCCCAGGGGAGCCCGCTGCTCTATCCAGCCCAGGAGAGGCAGCCTCTGGACAGGCAAGCGGCCTATGCCTTGACTGGGTACTCGCTGGAGCACCTGTATGACCCGGAAAACTTGCGGAGTTACTCTGGCCTGGCCTGTGGAGGCGTCCAGTACGACGTGGCGTCTCATGTGAGAATGCAGGCCGAGCAAATACAGGGACACAAGGCCACCTCAGTCATCATAACAAACGGCAGCTGACGATATCTGGTGCAGATAGGTCCTGTTGTCTAAAATGAGGATGCTACCAATAGTGGCGATGTATGCACACTGACCAGGTGCTTGATACAAAAGGCGAAACAATGACAAAAAAGAAAAAAAAGGATACAAGGCACCTGTGTTGGGTTTGTACCCCCTTTGTGGTTCATTCAGCACAAATTTGTTGTCAGGCCTTTGTATTGTACCACTCTGTTTTCTTCATCACCAGAGGATGATTTTCCAAGACTCTAAAGGAAACTCCGCAAACTAGGACATTTGCTATTCCGCCTGACACAGGGAGGAGGTTTGCTCCATTAAATAGGAATATAGTGTTATTTTAATGGCAGTGAACTGAATTCCCCTCCCTGCTGGTTAAACATCAAGCCAGTGTTTCTGTCCCAAACTGCTCACGCACCATTGGCCATGTGAGTTAATCTGTCCTGGACATGATTTCCAAAGGCAGTAGGGAAAAGTGTTGTTCCATTACCCTTTCACCTGAAAACTCCATTGCACAGAGCATAATGTTTGACACATGAAGTGCAACATGGGAAAGTCAAGCGTTTCACTATTGTAAGATGTCAATGTTTCCTGGTATTTATTTGTCAGTGGGCTGTTCTCTGTATGTGTCATTTTTTTCCTGTCCAAGTAGACTGGTGCATTAAATTAGTTCTGGTGTTTGGATCACACCATTATTACGATATTAGGTAAGAAAAAAAACTAAATGAAGTGGAAAAACAGAAAAATACCTCTGATATGTAAGTGTAAAATATGCTTTAATGTATAGGTTGAAATGCCCTCATTTAGAGCACAAAGAGTTGTTACTCAACTAACTCATTTGTAATCTCCCCTCTAAATATAGGCATTGTATATATCGACTGACAGTTGTAGCTAACATTATTTACATATCAGAGTATAATTTCTCCTGTTTTTACCCGACTTATTAGCATATGTAGAATATGCTGTAAAAAAGAAATCCTTAAATTCTGCTCCATATGCAACTGTTCTCACAGAAAGAACCCATTTGTTTTGTTTTGTCACCACAGCCTAAAGGGTTGAAAATGATTGATAGAAACATAAATAAGTTGAATGTCTTTAGTTTCTTATTTAATTTATGATGTAAATATCTCCACACAATGAACTTTTGAACAAAAAGTGACGAGATTATTTATTAATTGGTTTAAAAAGTCTCTTAAATCGGAATACAGTTACAAACAAATAACTTTGGTGTGTGTTGAATTTTGTCTTGTCTGTTAAACCATCTGCTTTGAATGAACACACACACATTTAATGCTGCTGCCTCAGAAAAGCGGATATTTCGATATACATGGAAACATAAATATGTAGTTATCCTGAAAGATAATTTTGTGTATTTAATCTTTAATTTAGAACAGAGCAGTCTGTGATTATTCTGTCTTTTTTCAGCTGACGCGACCGAGAGGCTGTAAATCCGACCACAAACGTATAATTTACTTTTTTAATATTTTAAAAAAATGCTAAGCAACAGCTAAGTGTGCTCTAATTTTTAAAGCAGGACAGTGTATTTGAGTTCATCACAATGTAGAAACATTTCACCCAGAGCAAACATGTGGCTCACTGATGTGGGGTTTTTTTTCTAGTTTTTTCGAGAACAGTGTCATACACTGCAGGTATCGGACAAAATATCAAAAGCTTAGGACAGTGAATTAAAGCAGGAATTATTGCAAACATCTCCAGCAAAAATCCTGAACAAATCTATTCCTGCCGGGCCGTCACGTTTTTCATGCACTTGCAGCAACACGTTCCTGCTGTTTGGAACAATTGAACTCACACATTTAGCCACTCTGACCTCTGCTCACAGGCAATTTCTCTCTCGGCATGTTTTAATGTATGTAAGTTATTCACATGTAGCCGGAGAGCTGCCTGCCTGCCTGCCTGCCTGACTGAACCTGGACACAGTCTGGGCCTGGATGCAGAACTGGACCCATCATTCACCGCTGACACGACCATCTGATGGTCTGCCAGATATCAGTGCTGCTGTCATTCCGGCAGACAGAAACTACCAACGCAGTCTGCTACTGACATCACTGAGGTCTATGCATAGTGTGTGTGTATGTGTGAGTGGGTGTGTGTTTATTGCTGAGATACTTTAATAATCAGAGAGTTGTGTGTTTTTTTTCCTTTTCTCGTCTAAACACTGGGGATTTTCCTGATGTGCCCTGAAGGCTTTCACATGTAGGCTTGGTTACAAATGCGGCCAAACGCTGGGCCTTTTGCCCAGACTCTGCACTCTTGCATACACCTCCCAAACTACCTCACCCAAGATCCACCTCGGTCTATAGAAAGAAACCAGCGATTACAGAGTTAGAAGAAAACTGTGGGTTTGTGCGCCAGCAGAGAGGAAGACTGACAGTTTTCTCACACACTGTAAACACATAGATAACAAGCCGCAGCGGCAGAAGCGAAAATCTGATTGTTTACTTTAGTGAAAGCACCAAAACCACTGTAAAAGTGCGTACATTGCAAGCTAAGCTCCTGTATTTGGAATTAAAATGAAAGTATAGAAGTATTACTAACATAATGCATTCAGTGTTAAATGTAAAACTCATTATGCAGAAAGGCTCCTTATTAAAAAAAGTTATATGTCTTAAATTGTCTCATTATTATTGATGAAATCGTGTATAAGTATTAACTTAATGTTGTATCTAGATTTAATTACTTTATATAGCATTGGGCTTTTAATTTATAGCAAATTTAATTTTATGCTCCAAGTTAATAAGGTTGTAAACTCTAATAATGTTAAATAAACAATTTCATGATTGACTTTCAGTTTGAAAAAGTTGGGACTAATCTCTAAATCACTAAATGTATAAATATATATAAATATATAAAATGTTAAAACATTTCTCACCAAACATGGTGGAGTAGAGGTAGAAAGCATACAGTTAGGAATAGGAAATACTCTAATACTCTTTTTTGCTGCTTTCAACTACAGGGAAACAGGAAAAACAAGGACTCTGGAGAGTTACCACATTAACAGAAGAGACCTGTCTTGAAGTGCAACAGTGGGGATCTTTGCATTTTTTGGGAGCGATCCAAGGAGCTATTGGAGAATAGCAGATGTTAGGTTCCAGAATAAAAATCAATCAAGAATAAAAACAAAGGGCCGCATGACGTCACTACAAGAACAGATGTGTCGTGTTAATCGCTTCCTTACTCTCAGGAACCCGTCACAATGAACCACAGCGCTACAAAATTAAAGCATTTGCAGCTAATTTAACTATATGCTGCAGCGAAATGAAAAGTACGAGCGGCTCGGCTTTGTTTACACCGTCAGGCGTTGCTGGTTGGAGGAGATAAAGATGCTGCCTGTGTCATGTGGTCGACCCTGTGTGGAGGTAAACTGTGGAACCGCAGGAGAAAGATCTCAGGGCTTCACGACTACAGCGAAGGAGAAATGGATCCTAAATTCACAAACGACCACAGAATACGAGGGTGCAGGTGGCGAGACTCAGAATAGCCGCTGAATGTCTGCTTGATTGATTTCAGGCCTGGCATTGAGGCACAATTGCATATTCATACATCAATTAAAGTGTTCCTTCCACTAGAGCCTCCATAATTCAAACCGGCGCTTAGTGAATAGTCATCCTTATGAGGCAGCAAAGGAAAATGTTTCAACATGTTTTCTGTTCGTGCGTACTTTATGACCTCTTTGAGTGTGAACTGACATCTTCTAATTGTTTAATACCCCTCCTTCTTTGAACTCGGCCTGGAAAGCTGCCACGAAACACAGCCGCCACAGCATGCAAGCATACAAACACTCTACTGTGCATGAAAACACTTCCCATGTAGCATTTAAAAAAAAAAACAACACACACACAAAACAATAAAATCCTGCATCTCCGGTGGTGAGTCGCCTGCAAATGAGTCGACCGGGGGCAAAAACAGCACAGGACCTGGGAAAATCATTCAACCGGCACCCTTAGTGACACCTCCACAGCAGACCTGACTGCACCGGGGACATTTAGATGTTCTGATCGGGTGGAGCAGGATATTGAGGTCACCTGGTCGATGTGATTGGCTGAGCTAAAGTGGACAGGAAATAAGATGTCTCCGTTTGTGGCAGCACCTGAACTGGGAATGCCGCTTTGAAAACGAGCTGCTAATTACGGCACACAAATCAAAGTGACGCACTCTGAAGCATCATAGTGTCGTCATGATTCTCACCAGTTCATGATTTCGTTTTGAATTTCACCAATTTGAATCAACGTCTCATCAAAAATGTAAAAATTAAAGCATGAGGCTGTGCGTGAGTCAAAGTCAGGAAGTCCCATTGAACTACAAAAAACAACAATAAGCCATTTCAAAGTCATTCAACAGAAATTTAAAGAGATATTTTTCGAAGAATTGGTCAAAAATGTTAAGTTTTATGTAAAACAGTTTTGCGAGCCTGTTGGAGAGGGTAGATCTTACCAAATTTCACTTAAAGAGGAGAAAATGGTGCATTTTTGGCCACTTTTTTCAGCTTAAATTTAGGTGCATGAGCGAGTACAACAGTAGAATAATGTGAGAGTGACTCCAAATAATCTACAGTTCCTATAGTCTTTGGACAACAATGGAGCTCAGTGGCACAGAGGAACGTTATTCTTTAACTGTGTAGGTAAAACTATTTATTCAGATTCACTTTTCATAGGATTTGTTGCTTAAAAAAACATAAAGTGGCATGAAACTTGTCATTTAAAGAACATTATAAACACTATTTTAATGGTGTCAGGACATCTGTTGATACTATTAAGCTGCCGGTTTTAATCATTTGATTTCTGTATTTTTGCATTTTTTTCCACAAAAATACAGCTTAAGCGTGGCGGACTGATGAGCCTACATGCGGACATCTCAGCAAAAATAAATGGTTAAAGATTGGAGGAGTATGAATCTGCAGCATTCAGGGTTCCCACAAATCCTCCATGTGAAAGAATCAGTGTGATTTTAAGTGGTTTACAAAACACCTAATCCACATTGAATGAATGGTACAAATTTAGCGATGGAGTTTGTTGTAAGTTACTTTGATTGAATGTTGCATTTTAAGCAAAAATCATGAAAAAAAAAAGTCTTATCGCCGAAACAAAACCGAAACAAAACCACCTTCATTTAAAACTCACTAATCTCTCAGCAATAAGGCTATTAAGAAGACTACAAGTACAATACCCTGAGCCTCAATCCCACACACACACACACACACACACACACATATACACACACACACACCGAGGCTCAGACAGTGTGAATCTAATGCCCTCCAATCCTGTGAATCCCTTTGTTCCCGATTTCACGCTTGATTTGCCCACAGCTTGAGTCTGGCTGGTATCAGCGCTCTTCTCACTGCTTTCACTCCTGCCAAATCCACAGAGCCACACAGGATCCGTGTCTCTCCTCTCCCTCTCTCTTTGCTCTCGTCTGCCATTGTTCATTGGAGCATCTTTGCAAAACACATGCCAAGAAGTTGGGTTTGTTTGTTTGTTTGTTTGCATCCCAGTCCCTCTTGCTGTAAACACCTTATCAATCTGCCAAGATGAGATCAGCCTGAAAATGCTGATACTGTCATATCATCCTGCGTGATTTACGCTCTTGTTTATCCCCCACCTCCCCTGGACGTATCTCTATTAAATGATTTCCTGTTGAGTTGCAAGGCCAATCCCTGGTGCATTAACAGCCGTACTGCATGCACCGTACAAATCGTTGACAAATCTGAAGATTGATTCAACACCTCTCACAAGAGGCCTTTTCAGACGTTCCGTTTTGAAATCGTCCGTTTTCCAAAGCGGCAAATCAGCTTCCCGGCTCCTCTTCTGGCTCCTGCGATCCCTCCAGCACTCGTATTGAGCAGATATTGTGACAGCTGTGCTGAGGGGGGCAAGAGGGAGAGCGCAGGAGACAAGACAAGGAGAACGAAGGAGAGAGGAAAGAGCGAGGAGAGAGTCTCTAGAGAGAGGGTGCCGGTGCTCCACGGCTCCAAGTCACCGCCTGCATGCCAATGAGGAGATTCCCCTGCAGCAGCAGCAGTAGTGGTGGAGCGGAGCAGCAGGAGGGGCCGGGGCTGACACTGTACCACTATAGTCCTTGATGGTCACATTACACACTCCACACAAAAGAGCTCAACACCAGATGGGCTTTGGAAGCAAAATGATTAAAGAAAAACAAGTCAAAGTTACTGTAAACACTCTGGTTGTAATCATCTGTGGAGCAACAATAGCACAAACTATCAGATTATTTCAGTGTGACTTTCCCCTTTTTGATTGTTGGAGAATTTTATAAAGCCAATATAGGTTTTAGCGCATATTTATTGTTTTATTTTGTGTCCTGTAATTTGGTTTGTCTCTGCTTTTCTCATCTGTTTCTACTTCACAAAGTAATTTAGCAGTTTTCCATAATTCCTTTTGATAAATGCTGAAAACTTTTGGTCCCATGTAGAAACAGCACACTTGGCTGATGTTTAGAGCTGCTCTTGACAGGAAAACAAAGCAGACCTTATTGCATTCTGCACTACTTCAGATTCTGTTAAAGAAATTGGTCATCCTCACCTCCATTAGAATGGTTTTATCAGTGTTTTATCTTTAAGTAGAAGCAGCTGACACTAATACCTGCTCTTCACTGGCAATTGGAGCTTCAAGCAGTTTATCCGTCTTAAATTTGGAGACTTCACTGTAAAAATCCAAAAAATATATATAGCTGGAATGGAAATATGTGATGCAATATTGGCTAAGTTTATCTAAAAAGTCATTATAGATTTTTTTTTTTCATTGTTTGTTTGTTTTGGCATATTTAATGTGTTATTCCATGTCCTGGCATTTGTTTTGTCTCTGCTTTTGTCATCTGTTTCTACTTCACAAAGTAATTTCACAGTTTTCCAGTATTTCTTCTGATAAATGCTTAAAACCTTTGGCCTCATGTAGTTCAGCAACAATGTGGAGAGAAACAGCACTAGGCTGATGTTTAGAGCTGCCCTTAAAGGGAAAATAAAGCAGACCTTATTGCACTCTGCACTACTTCAGATTCTGTTAAAGAAATTGGTCATCCTCACCTCCATTAGAATGGTTTTATCATTGTTTTACCTTTAGGTTAAAGCAGCTGACATGAATACCTGCTGTTCACTGATAATTGGAGGTTCAAGCAATTTGTCCGTCTTATATTAACAGCCCACATTATAAATATGCAAAAATATATATTGCTGGAGTGGAAATATGATAATATGTGATGCAATATTGGTTCATTTTAGCTATAAACTCATTATAGGTTTTCTTTTTGTTTTTGTTTTGTTGCACATTTAAAGTGTTATGTGTCCTCTGATTTGTTTTGCTTCCACTTCCAACATCTGTTTCTATCTCTAAAGGTAGTTTCCTAATTTTCCGTAATTTCTTTTGATAAATGCTTAATACCTCCAAGTTTTGGTTCCATGTATTTTGGCAAAAATGTGATAACGAGAAACAGAATATTTAAATATATATATAGCTGGAGTGGTAACATGGGTATATGTGAAGAAATATTGGTTATATTTGGTGGATAAGGTCACCCAAAAATGTATCACATATTTTCAGAATTTCACTCCAACTTGTGCAAAAATGCAAGATCCCCTACTAAGTTGCAAGCCAATTGACAGTACAGTTTATTTTGAATCATATTTAGGAGGTTTTTCACGGTCTATCATTTCTCTACAAACTCTGCAACATCAGTTACATCCATAATCCTGATGCGAAGAACAGCAGTGTGAGTAAGAGCATTAGCAGTGTGCAACCACCTCCTCTCCCTCTCTTTTTCTCCCTGTTTGAGAAGAATTAATAACTAATTATGTCAGGTCACTCGTCCAGATGGTGCTATCAGATGGGCCCGCTGTCTGAACCTCACCTCCAACAAGCACCTCTGACCCTGGCGACCATGTCACCCCTGGCAACATGGAGTCTGAGGCCTGCACGACTGGGAGGACGGAACCAGGGGGTGCACGAGCGTTTGGACTGCACATAAAGAGGCGGAGAGGGGAGCTGGGCGTGTCCGATCAGTGTTGGATGGCTGCCTTTAAAGCTCCATGAATACAAGGCTCCCTGCCGGGGCCCTGATCTCCACGGTCATGATTCTGTTATTACACGCCTATGTTCCTGTGATGGGCAGATGGCTCAGAGCGCTGGCACATGCATTCACACGCACTCAACACACGCCGGGCCTGTCGCATCAATGGACACAACCTGATACTCCCCTTTCTTGTCTCATTAGGAGGCCATAGAAACATAAGAACATAATAGGGGGGAATTAAGTGCCCGTGTGGATGTCAAAGGGGGATGTGGCAGAAGATTGGGACGAGGGCTAACAAGCGCATGGTGCGCTGCCTCAGCTTTGTGTGGTGATTAGTGCTTTCGACGGGGCTGACAGGTAAAAGACAAGCCCTCTGGGACAGAGCAGTTTTTAAACGGACACTTAAACAGCCAGGAAAGTGACAGCAGTTAGAAACAGGCATCAAAGCTCCCGGCTGATAGCAAAACCTGTGGGGTGTGTGTCATAGGAGAGATGACAGGGGTTTAGTGTATAGATACAGATAGAATATACATGTAGGATTTCACGCAGAGTATGGAATCTATGTCAGTGTAACAGTGCTTCAAAAAAATGGTGGTCAAAAATATATTTTTAGATTACAAAATGAAGTCAAATTTGTCAATAAGAACCAATGTGATTGTAAAATGTCAAAGCACTTTAGGTAGTTTGATACGACTGTTTTCCTACTGACTGTCAAAGTCACTTTAAATCACAGTGCCTTGAAATTTGTAAACATTGCATACAGAATTTTAATTACACTTATTATTTCTATAGATTTTAAAATTAGTGGTTTTTTATAGTATTGTACAGCAAGTTTTTCAGAGTGTGTACTAACCTTTAATATTAATGGTTCTAACCTGCTTGTCCTGTCTTTTTGTTATTTATGTTGTTGTAAGCTGCTAAAAACTTGAATTTCCCTCAGGATTAATAAAGTATCTATCTATCTATCTATAATAGGTACATCTGTGTTTTTTCTTACTACTCACATTTATAGTTCCCATCCAAAGTTTTTTTTCCCCCACCCATTTAAAAGATTTTATTTCTAACTCTAACCCTCTAAAAGCTCTTTTTTTACAATGTGTCACATAAAAGCCTCCTAAACTCTTGAGCAAACAGGAACTTTACCAAAGCTCCCCCAGTGCAGGTCTGCAGGACCAGATCTCCGTCTCGTATTTGAGCAGGAGACACGCGACAAAGCAGCTAAGATGAAATCAAACAAAGACACCTTAAATAGGATTTAAGGTGTTTAACCACTTCTGTCCTCATGCACAAAAAGACGGTGGATCAAGAAGCAGGAGAAGAGCAGAGCTGCTGCTTCTCCACCATCAGCATGCAGCAGGGATTCTGTGCAGATCACTCTGTTGATATCATTGTGTCTCCAGCTTTTAAACGCTTGGCAAATCAAAGAAATTATGAATGGCGGTGACGAGTTTGGTGGCTATCACTCACTCAATTATATGGAATGACCCAACACGTGTCGATAAACACAGATAATTACTCGTGAAAAGGTTCGTCATTATCATTACATCATTACTTTCTGGCATTCTGGCGCTAAGTGTCTAACAAGATTAGGCTCCCAGTCACGTTTCTCCTCTCAGCTGAGCAGACAATGGACAACTTTACCAGCT
Organism: Acanthochromis polyacanthus; assembly: GCF_021347895.1. NCBI lineage: Eukaryota > Metazoa > Chordata > Actinopteri > Pomacentridae > Acanthochromis > Acanthochromis polyacanthus. Next base: position 8,732,950 of record NC_067128.1, read on the forward strand.
GGCTGCCTTCTAATGTCTGTCCTTTATACTATCTTAAATTTGGCTGAGAAAATGAATGAAATTGTTGCTGTGTAATGAAAGCCAAAAGGAATTTTACTTATTTTTTTTTGCTTTCCAGGACAAAAAAAAATGAAAGTTCGAGTGTTTTTTTTATGAACTTAAAAACCTGTACTACACTGCTGACTGGGTGTAAGGAGCCAAAATGAAAGCAGTCTAATGCAACACAATAAAAATTCCCATCGTAAGGGTTCAGGTTCTGTCGAGTGTATTTTCAAGCAGTGCTGATACAACTGTAGGATCATTTTGGAGGCAGCAGTTTGTGGTGCTATTAAACTGCATTTCTTATATTTTGGTAATGACATTTGTGTCAATTAAGGTAGATTAAATAACATAAATGTCACTTTGTACTATGTAATGACATTTAATAGCACCATAAAATGCATTCTGTTGAATTAAAACCTAACTTTGGAATCTGGATAAAAGAATTTATTGAAGCCAGAATTGCTGTATTATACTGCTCACAAACATTTAAAAAACTGACAATTCAATGATTTATTGAGCTAACTTAACAAGTAAAAAAAATCCATTAAACTGGTTGGAAAGGCAAATATCACAAAATGGAAAATTTTGAAAATTTTTTGCAAATTTCAACATTGTAAAAACATTCACCATTACTGTATTATTGTGTTACTATGACAAAAAAAACAAAACATTTATTACCTTTTAGGCTCTTTTTTCTTAAATTTTGAAAATTGAGACACGTGCAGATAGGCAATATTCTATATTTTAAAATAATTAACTATAATTAGGATATTATGGCCAAGACAATTCATGACACACGAGGGGAAAAAAAACATGTATTGATCTTTCCTACGAACCTACAAGACAAGAATGATGAGCACCGTGAAGTTGAAATTAGCCGAATTGTTGTCGCGAAACATCTGCTGACAATTTTTCTTCACAAATATCGCAAAGAAAGACAGTTTCTACATTTTTCTTACACAAAAGAATCCCCGTAAAACCAGCATCCGCACTGCCCCATTTCTAATCTGATTTATTTTGACAGTGTGACGAAAAAAAAAAAATGCACTTTAGAAATAAGATTGCAGGGGATGTGTTCGGCGTGTTTTTCACAGCTATCATTATTCTCTCAGTCTCCACATATGTTGCTGTGTTGAACCCCGGAGCCCTGTCACTATGTTACAGCAGGAATCTGATGATGGCCTCTTCTAAGCAGCTATCGCACACCATCTGGTAGTACTATTCTTCAGCTGTTTGAAGAATCAAGAAAATCAACCCATCATCTACCCCCACGCTACCCCCTACATGTGCATGTACACTCATGACATGCACCTGCACACACACACCTACATAATTTCATCCACACGCACTTCATTTGAAGACACACGCTTTCCTCCTTAACACCAGTGGGAGTGTGATGTCATTACAGCTCTCTAAGGCTTCCTATTAGCCAGTGCTCCATAATCACTCTGGTTATATATTAGTACAATTCATTGATTACCCCATAATCCAATCACTCGCCTGTTATTGATCTTTTATAGAGCACCCCCCAGACAATAAAGCTGCAGCCACAGACTGTGGGTCAATAGGCACACAGGGAGAGGAGTCTCCTTGCAGCTAATTGGCTTATGAAATAATACAAACATTTTGCTTTCCCTACACCAGCAGAAATCAATGCAGAGCCTGGCTGGTGCATTCAAATCAATTTTTTCCTCTGTCAGGAGCTCATGTCTCCTTTGTATGTTTCCAGCTTTGTCACTGTCAGCTCGGTGTGATTCCATCTTTTTTTTTTTAAATTTCTATTTCACTAACTTTTTTCCCCTCCAATCCATTTTGCCAGTCCATCTTTCTCCCTCCTGGCCTCCTCTCCTCTTCACCCCTGCTCCCTCTCTGTCCAGCCGTCGACTGATGTTGGGTTGCCAGATAAGTTTCTGCTTACAGGGAGACCACATCTGACACCCAGCTGTGTGGGTCATGGGCTGCAAGAGCAGCTGCTGGTCATAAATCACCCGAGCTGGAGGAGCTCTGGCACTCTTTCTGTCAGCCGTGAAACAAAGATGTAGAGGTAGTGGGGGGTCAGAGGTATCCAACCTGGGTAACAGCAGGAGACCCCGAAACGCCGCACTGAACAGTTCTTCCTTTATGAAACCGTACTGTAAGACTGGGTGAAATCACTCCGGGAATATATGCAAGCAGGGTGCTAAAGGATGTAAATGCAAAGTCAAGACGTATGTTGTAATACGGCATGCAAGCAATTATGGTTAAACAGGCAATGCAGCTTGTGAGCTGTGAGGTCAGAGAACAGACAACCCCTTGCTGAGTTACTGTAGCAGATGAAATGCAAATAAATTCTGTCAACAGAGAGTGAAGGCCTTTGTTGCAAGACACGTCTGGTAGAAACACTTTGGCGAACATGAAAAAATAAAACTGCAGTGAGTTATGTTGCTCCAGATGAAGCAGAAATCTCTAATTCAATCCATTAAAAGCAATTAAGAAAGTCACTTAAAGTGGAGCAGAGTCTGCAGAAATAAAGGAACCGTTTTAAAAAAAGACTAATTTTAGTAATCGTCTCAGGACAAATTAAACTGTTAAGTGTATTTCTCACTTCAGCTTTTAATGAAAAATGTGTCGAACAAAAGACACATCATCACAGGTGGATGGTTTATTAACATATTATGGACATGAACTAACCCTGACATCTATAATCAGTCTGTGCAAGCTGCAATAGACAATACTTCTCTACTTATTTGCCCAGCCACAATCTCTAAATAATGTCGCTCAAACTTTATCAGGATGAATTTCACAATACACCATAGAAGCACAAAGTAAAAAAGAAAGCGCAAAAACAGAAATACGATTTGAATTTGTTAACATAAAAAAAAACAGGATTAGGGATTCAGCACCATTATGTTAGTGCTTCAGAAGTTTTACTTGTTGCTTTTGTCTTCTCATTTGTTTACTGACAACTTGAGGACATCTTTTAAAAATGGTGGATGCTACAGCCCTATGATCTCTGAAACACTTCCAATGACAAACTCGCTGCATACTGTGTGCATCTGTGTGCATGCAAGCGAATCTGCTGTCCAATTCAATCTCTGCACACCACACTAGAGTGCAAGTTGTGCAGTGTTGGAATTCAAGACCTCCTGCTTGCTTTTACAGTGATCTGTATAACAAATTGGGTGTTTGTGTTTTTTACAAGATGCTAAATCTCTTTCAAGATAAAGAAAAAAATGAAAGAGAGAAGAAACACAAAGGCTCAGAGTGGCCGAGTATTCTTGATCGGTATCTGTGTAAAGTCATCGTGTTGAGCACAAAGACACATTAGAAGCTTAACAGCACCACACACACACACACACACACACACACACACACACACACACACACACACACACACACACACACACACACACACACACACACACACACACACACACACACACACACACACACACACACACACACACACACACACACACACACACACACACACACACACACACACACACACACACACACACACACACACAAAAAAGGCGGAAAGTGTCACTTTCCAGTTTTTCATCTCCTTGGACAGAAACATAATTGCCAGGGAGGAAATAGCGGTGTGCAGGATGTCTGCGGAGGAGAAAGGGCACGGGGAAAAGAGAGCAGATTATGAAAAGGTATAAGAGGGGAGAAAGGATGACAAAAGAGAGAAGGAGAGGAGAAGACTTCTTTGCCCTTTGGTGTGCAGCGAGGGCCGATCGATAGCAGCGTAATGAGCGTGGTATTAGCTGGGGTGCAGAGGGACTGAAGCAGGGCAGAGGGAGGGCAGAGGGGGAAGGGGAAAGCCGGGATCTGATTCCCAACAGCAAACAACACCAGGGCCGTAGACATCAGAACCAACACCTGAGAACATCTATTAAAGCCGGATGACCCTCTGCTCGGCTAATGACGAATCCACCTTCATACAAACTCCTCATACACATTTTTACTCTAGCACCAAGTTGTTCCACCTCTGCCAAGCTGCTAGTTGAAGCCAAACCCAAGCCTAATCCCGACTAAGAAAAGGACCGCACTCAACATCACCTCTCCTTTTTGCTACAGATTACCCAACAATGGCTTCTGCCACTCTCTTAAATCCACTACACGGCGGCAATTTGTATTAGAAAGATGGAGACACAGGGATTGCCTTTGGTTGGTTGAAAGAGAGAGAAGAGGAGTGGGGGGGACCGGCGAAGAGAAGTAGGAGGGATAACCATCAGGTACACTCAGAGCCAATCTGTCGCCTCGTCAATAGGCTCCTTCTGCTGGAGTGCAATGTGCAGGGCACCCGGCTCCGGTCGCCCCCCAACCCCAACCGTCACACCAGCCAGCCAGGCACAAGCCACGAGAGGGCCACGGCTGGCTCCTCTCAATGGGAGGATCAAAGCAGGGGATAGAAGGATGGGCCCCTCTTCCTTTGTGCTCGCGTGGCTCCCAAAACAAACGCATCCTTCCTTTCTGTTGGAAGCCGCACGGAGCTGGAACAGATGGTGCAGAGGCCTACCACTGGGAGACACCTGTACTCTGCAAGTGCTGCGTTTATCACATCCGTATGTCTGGTTTATAGATGACAAGCTGTTTGGAGCTCAACTTTTAATACTGCATTTAATAGAACATAATGATACAGTATATCATGCACGCGCAGTGACGTGCTGAAAACGCCGCTTCCTGGGGCTTTAGGCCTGGTTTGGAGTGCAATCATTCATCTCAATTTTACGTCAAAATAAAAGCAGTTTGTCAAAAGACCAAAAACAGCAATGAACTCATCATTATGTATTCCTTTTAACTTATTCCTCTACCACAAACTTCATTTTTTTTGGCCAAGATGTTTTAAAAACCATGAGCATTTGTTTTGACTGAGGCACACAATCACCAAATCCATGACTCAAACTAGTTCCCAGTAAATTCCCCTTTTGTGAGTAATAATTGTTAAGAATAAACATAGACTGTTAAGTTTTGGAGTTACATAAATCATCCAGCTGCCATAAATATCCACCACAACTTCAAATGCGATTTAAAAAAGTCCCCAACATTTGTTGGGGACTTTTTTGCAGCACTACATCTTGTCACAGCAAAATTTGCTAAAATGAGGCTTAAGGAGGCTACATGACAAAATCAGAAGTAATTGGGTCTGGGTCGAGTGCCACACACAGGATAGGAAAAGTCAGAAAACAGTGCAAAAGCCTTACATGGTGGTCTCTTTGGTGGATTTATCTCACTGTATCTTGCCACACTTCAAATTTTTAGGTTTTCAGTTGTTTGTGTCGAATATTTCTCACAGTTTTCAGTTTGGAACTACTTTTCATTTCACCATAAACAACAGTCAGATGGATCAAAACCTGGATCAAACAAAACATTTCTTTTCTGTTTTTCGAATTTAGGTGAACTAAGCCTTTTAAGATATTTCTTTGCTATTCTAATTGTTTTTGCTATCCTGTCTCATGAAAAGCATTTTAACTCTTACACTCATTGTGAAGCAGAAAGTGTCGCCTCGCTCGTATTTACATATTGTTGTTTAGAGTAAAACAATCAGAATTGTCAATTTTGCATTATTAATGTTATTTCCTCTTGCCGTGAAGAGTCACAGTCTCATTCCCTGCCGGTGAGGGCAGAGATTTTCACGAGCCCATCAGACGCAGGGCTTCCAGTAGATATAACCCATGCTATGGTAATCACATGCTAATCACAGTTAACACCAGCACAGGGTCCTATACTCTAGATTAATGCATCCGTGGCATATTCACGTTTCCATTAGCATAAATCAGGTTCACCCTGCCTTTGTAATTAGTGTTTTCATGTGAATGATAATAAGATATGGTGATTAGGTCAGGGTACTAGAATGGAAATGACTTGTCAGCTAAGTCGGCCTCAAACAGTTCCGCACATGATGGACTATCAATATGTGCTTCCTCAAGAAGCAATTAATGATGTTGAAAGATAATTGGAGTTTGATAGTGGGATGTGGGAAGAAAAAAATAGACTATTAATCAAATTTCTGCAAGATACTGTTTTAGGAGGGTTCTTGTCGCAGAGTTAAGCTTGGCTTGTTTGTGAAATTATTCTTAACAGTATGTTTCTCCTCTGTACATACAATGACTGTGGATTTGAATATGTTATGTATGCTGTATTCTCGTATGTTCTTAGCTGTTCTTTGGCTGATTGTTGTGTCTTTGGTGACTCTCTATATGAGAGGAAAATTACACCTTATCCAAACACTATTTCCATCAAGCATATGTTGTTATAAAAGAAACACAAAATTAAAGCAAATTTCTACACAGCAAATGTACTGCAAGCTTCCTGACGATTAAAAACAATCATTACAACACTGAAATCTGATCTTTTTTTTCAGAAAAGTTTTCTGAAATGTCAACAGGATTGTCTGCATTTTCCAACTTGCCCCTTTGTGACACCTTGCAACCATATCGCACCCCTTTCGGACAGTGTTTTCCAGGCTGCAGGATCAAAACCTGATTTGTGGACCCCCACTCTTTTCCCCAGTTAAGTGCATGACAACTCAAAGGGACCTGCCCTGCCAAATCCTGCACCAACAACCTATTTCACCTTTGCTCTTTATCAAACAACAAACAATAAAAACCTTTATGTCCTGTCTGTGGTCAACATTTCACCTTTTTATAGGAGGCAGTGCAGGGAAAAGAAGAGCATGTATGAGCATGTACATGTGCTTGGTGAGACGAATGTGGAAATCAGCCAAAGAGATGGACGCAGAAATATGTGTGTAGGTGTAACGCACACCTGTGTACTTTGATGAGACTCACAACATAAGCAGCGACGGCTGAGCAGAAGCTTGGGTTTTTCACTCCTTGTGGGATTTGCCTCCCTCGGAACAGCCCTTCCTCTCCTGACACCCCTGACATGGAGCATTCCTTTCAGACTGGTGACCCCACATGACGGACGGGAACCTCCATGCCTATAACCACCTGAAAGGCAGAGGCTGGGATCAGGAATGTGAAACGATAAAGCGAGAATATAACGAAAGAAAACAATCAGTATAAGAGGAACAGATGAGATGTAATCAAAAAAAGGAAAAACTTTGATTTTAAGTCTTGATCTTCCATCAGGGTTGGCCAATGTGAATGTAGCTGGAATTATTTTTCATTCAACCTGACACCCCTGTTTCCATGGAAATTTACGAGGCATGACCTGCGAATCTGAACACCCAGGTCCTGCCTCTGAAACCGTCTTCTTTATGGGTCTCACAACCCCTCTTTGAACTGTTTGGTAGCACTGGTAGCGCTCACGCAAGTCTAAAACGTGAAAAGCGATAGTCATGACGAAACTTTCGGTTTCCTGGCTTTTTTCTGGTGAGGGTTAAGATTAGGATAAAGGTAAAGGTCGGGTCAAATTCTCAGCTTTTGCCTGGAAAAGGTGTAGTTTTGCCATAAAGCTATAGATCTACACACACAGAAAAAACAGGAACAAAACCAGCCATTGCATCAACATTTGTGTATACTGTACAGAACACCTTTTGCCTCCAGCTACATTTATATTGGAGGACTCTGAAGCACATTGTGGATCTCAGAGCAGAGGAATAGCTGAATGAGAGATTCTCAAACAGGGGCAGTAATTTGCAGAGTGTGTTTCTAAGTTATTCCAGCTCCCTGCAGCTCAGCAGTGGCTGACCCCTCTCCCCTTCTGTCTGCTAAGAGGCCTACGGGGAGGAATCAGCCCAAATTACCTTTATTGATCCAGAGAGACAGGTGAATACCAAGCAGGTCTCTTTTCCCTTCACTTGTCTTATCTCTCATCCAGCGTTTTCATCTCTCCATCCCCCTCTGCCTGCAAGAATAGAGACTATAAAAAAAAAGAAGAGGGAGAAACAGGGAGCTGTTATGAGAGAGGGACGATTTTAACCGCCGCACGTTACTGTATCAGCCACTGCAGTGATTTACTGTTTGCATTCAGGTTGCTGTGATTAAACCTGCCTCCTCGTTGCTCATCTTCCCCCGGCGGCTGAGTGAACGGGGATGGTGAGCGGCTGTTTTTCTGCCTCCAATCCACCGTTGTCCTTTCGCCCCAGCATACAAATCACTGTGGCGGTGGAAAAGATACTCCATTAGGTCCAACTCTGAGTTAAATCAATGCGTGACTTATCAAATGAAATAGGGGATTATGAGGTAATCACCTGACAAACGTTGCTGAAATTGTAATTATCTCCACTGCACACATCTCAGAGAGAGAAGACCAAACTAACTATTTAAGTGGAGGGTGAGATAGCAGGATGTAGAAAAGCACAACAGCTATATCTCTTAGACAGCGGTGTGAGCCAGAATGCTTATGTGCAGAGAGGAAGCACAGCAGCTCGGCGGTGTCTCTCACTTAGCAGGGAAATGCATATGAAAGCATCCACTCCATTGACAGATTTATGCTGCAGGTCCTCCGTCTCATTACTGCTCAGTCTTTCCGTTTCCGCTGCTTTATCACAACTGTGCGCTGTTTATGTGCTAAGTGCATGAATGACAGCTACTAAATAAAGTGCTGTGACAGGATTTGTGCACCTCATGCATTCACATAGCAGTTTCCAGCTTTCTCCTAGTCCAAGAATAAATCATGAATTTATCCTAAACTTAATCAAACAAAAAATACTTAATATAAATACAAAGTCAGGGGTAAAAACAGAATCCTACTATTTATATTTAAATATGGGGGAAAAAACTCAGAACATAAATTAGTAAAATAAAACCAAAGTAAAGTAGCAAAACAGAATAATATTGTAAATAGATTATATTTATAAAAGATATAATTTCTCTTTGATTTGAAAGATAAAATTAAATATCTATTTTTTAAAAGGTTTAAGTTTTTATAATCTTTGTATTTATTATATTTAGACTATTATCTGTCATTTTTACATAATATATAGCAACATTTTTTCTACATTTTTTTTTAACTAAACAGTAATTCATCTTAAATTATCATAACTTGTTCATTTTCAACCATGTCCGTATTTATTGAAACTCCATTGTGATTTGAAATATATTAGACTTTTCGAGCTAAAGAAAGGTATCTAAGCCTGTATATTTCATTGGAATAGGATGGATATTTTTGTCATTCATGACTTCCTAGTGCTAAAAAATAAACAATGAGATGATCATTTATTTTTTTCTAGACATAACATATTTGAAAATCATTTAAACTGACTGTTGTTTAATGGAAATGTAAGTCACAGACATTTATTCGACACATTTTCAAGCACAGCAACAAAAAGCCAGTTGTAAAACTGAAGCACAAAATAAAGATTTGTACTTCCACACTTCTTCAGATATGAGAAAATAAAACTCCAAAACGCTGTTTTTTTATACAGCTTGATTTTCTACCTCCAGTCCAACACAGCCCCCAGCTGGGAGAACAGCACAGTGCAACCAAAAACCAGAGGAACATTCACTTGTGGCTATCTTACTCCATCTGTTGGTCGAACACCCACATTGCCACATTGAACCTTCTACTTTTATAAACACCTGTCAGACACTCAGAACAGCAGAAATAGACATGATTCCTGTGTGCATTTTCCATTTTTTTCAGTAAGAACGACAAAATAAGTGCTTTTTCACCCTCAATGACTAGCAAATTGTTCTACTGTAAGTGAAACACAAAATCATAATGCACAAACACACAAAGCTGAACTGAAGGTAAAGTAGTATGATCCAAGTGATGCCAGTGTACCCAATTCAAACATCCTGAAAACCCAGGTTTGTAAGTCTTTTACAGCTCCCCATCCCTGTCACAGCTCCTACAAAATGCCTTCCTGTATGCTGCTGTTGCATTGATGTTGGTTTCTTAGAAGAAGATTGAAAAGTCTGCAATGAAGGCAGTGGTGTCTGCTCACAAAACATCTGTGGAGTGCCCATTTAAACACAAGGCCCAGAAAGCTGTTCCAGCAATTTGTTTGTTAGAAATGATGGTGGATGAATCAACAGACAGGTGATATTAGTCTATACAAACAGGATATTAAATGCAGAGAGACAAAGAAATACAGTTTACAAACCAAAAATGTCAGCACTACCAGCTTGTTTACTGAATTCATTGAAGTGGGCCGACAGTACTTGCACTGAATGCATACATGCATTATCTTGTTGTGTCCATTTTAATGCAATACAAACAAGAGACATCCAAAACTACTACAAGAGGCTCATTACTGCGACATGTTGACCAAGCAGAATAACAGAATTAGGTTAGAAAGTTCAACTTACTGTGGTTCCCTCTTTGTTGTCAGTGCAGAGTTTTGGAGGGAAAATGGATGTGCAGGCCAAAGGGGCGGAGCTTTATCACTTCCTGGGTGTGACAGGAAATGCACTGCAAAATTAGGAGTGGTTAGTTCAGGTGAGGTGAGGCGCTTAAACATGAGATTTTTTAAAAAAAAACATTCTTCTACATTAATTCCTGTAGACTCACAAAAAAATTGAAAATCCCCCACAGCATTTATAGTTAACATTAGTAAAGTTAAATATGAAGAAAAGCAGCACTGACTTTTAAAAATCCTTTTTGTGAACTCGTGTTTTCAATGTTGCACTTCCTCTCTGCTCTCTGTAGAAACTCATGCGTGAACAAAAGCGCAGCGCCCCCTTTCGGTTTTACAGCTGAACTATCTTTAATGAATAAATAAACCACCTACAATCATAAATCCAAACTTAGAGCAACTCTGACATCAGGCCCTCTGCTCCCAGTGAGCAGCAAGAGGTGTGACGGTGGGAAGATGCTGCATCAGGTCCAGTCCCAGCTTGTCTGAGTCACACTTCGTCACCTCCTTAGTGTCTGTAATCACACCAAGAACACAGTCAAAGTTCACTGGAGCAGGCCAGCAGCCACACTCTGCAAATGAAGTAAAACAAACGATAATACAAAACTACGAATCACAAAAAGCAGCCACTTTATTTGCATTTATTGCAAACTGATGAACACCAAATTAATGATTCATCTAAGAAAAGTGCTTAAAAGTAACAATTTTGTAGAGGATGTAACCACAAACTAACCAGGTATGTGGCTAAAAGTGACATCCATTGCTTCATATTTCTTTAATAAGCTGCCTATGATTTCATTTCATTTTTTTTTTGACTAGTCTAAGTGTTTGGAGATGAGGTGTGTGTTTGTTTTGTACCGTGAGACCACAAAGGTCAAACTTGGGTCTGAATGCCATCTACTCCTTCAGGTGTTTAATCCTCACACCCAAGTTCACACCAGCTCCTGGGAAAGAGCTGCATGTGTCTGAAAAACTCTGAAAAGTTCACCAAAGTTCACAAAGTCACATTGTGGAACTTAGGGCTGTGCACAACACTCAAAATGCTGTATAGATGTGTCATTTTTGCTATTGTATTTACCTGCAAATACACAATCACATTTATAATCAGAAAATACATCAAACAAACTGTTTTGTGACTTCATTTTCTTCAGCTTTACTTTTCTTTACAAGTCAGGAGTTCATCAGTCAGTCTTCCAGTTACAAAGATTTAACCCATCAATCTTTCAATTACAAGTCTGCAAGTCTGTGATAAGCAAAAACTTTAGACATTTTTAATACATGTACACCTCGGCTTTAGTTGGCGTAGCTCATGCAGTAAAGGTTATAGGCTGATCAGAGGGCATCAGTCTCTGGTTTTAATTTGACTCTGGAGGTGAGCAGATTTCACACCAAAGTAAGTGACACTCTAGCTTTGACACCCACAGCTTGGGAAAGTCCAGGAAAGCCCAGAGGCCATGATAGCTTCAGCACTGCATCGCAACTTCTAATCTCAGGTCAAAATTTAGTCTTTAAATTTAATTTTGTTGCTTGGCAGTCAGATTTATTCAGAAAAACACACAGTCAGATTTTTGTAGCTTGATCCCTCTTGGTTTAATTTGTTCTCTTTACTCCTCTGATTCATCTGTAAGTATGAGAGATTGTAAGTGATCATGTGAACATTAGTGTGCCAGTTTAATAAAAATGTTCTTAGTAAGCAGTCTGTCCAGTGGAGGTTGTTCCTTTGGCTGTAGAACGGTGCAGTCAGAGGTCACGGAGGCTCCCATCAGTAAGGTGTGCAAACTTTACACTCTGGAAAACACCTAAAGATGAAGCAAGAAGTTCCCACAGAAGAGTCTGAAAGGTTGGCACCGGGGTGAGTTGAAGAGTTCAGGAGCTGAATAGCACGGATGGACACATGTTTTAGCAACTGTTGACAAAACTTTCTTACTCAGCTGTATTGTAAATAAGGCCTCCATACCTTAATGTAATCCAGATTTAAATAAAAGCTGAATGAAAGAATAAAGAACATATATTATATGGCATAATGTCATAACTTCTTTTAAACGGGTCTTTTTATGGTTTAAAATCCAACAGTGTGTCAGTATAAAGTATAAAGCAATAAAACAGCTTGATATCCATATTATGACATGGACTGAAGTATTTCTTATTACAAAGACTGAAATCTGAATTGGGAAAAGAAAGACAGCAGGAAGACAGCTATGTACAGCACTTATTTTCATATTACATTATGCTTTTTGTTTCAAATAACAATAACCATTGCATGTATGGCTAGTAGGAGAAAAAATATCTATAAAGAAGAACTACACAATAATGTTGCTACATATAGTGGGACTTCATTTGTATTTGGGGGTGATGCATGTACAAAGCACCATGCACAGAAGGAATCAGAGGAACAGACTGAGTTAAATTAGCCCTTACCGTTACATTCTGCCATCACATTTTGTCTGTGCTTTGACTGATTTGTTTTTGTTGTAAGGATTTAAAACTGAAACAATGGAATATACAGATGGGTGACACATTAAAGGAAAAACTTGACCCCTGCAGTGAGTGGATCTAGTGACTGTTTCTGGCATTTTGCTGGTGTACTTTAGGTCACTTCAAATCAATTCAAAGTTGCTCTACTTGCTCACATTTATCCTAGAATGAAGCATTTCTAAGTTGGAGTGGTCTCTTCCAAGATGACAGTGGTTCCATCCTTAGGAAACCAGGGTGACTGATTGGTTAGATGAGGATGGAAAATATCTAAACTATATGCTAAGACATTTCCCTTCAATAGATCTAAACCATATTGAACAACTAATGGAGAGTTTGGACCAGCACGTTAGACAGAACTATCTATCATCAACATCAAACCACCAAATGAGGCAATATCTTTTGGAAGAATGGTGTTCATCCCTCCAGTAGACTTCCAGATACTTCTGTCTAATCAGAGCCAAGGTGCAGTAGAGCTGTTCTGACATCTTACTGAGACACTTGATGTTATTGAACAATTCATCCTTTCATTACAAGTCTACCCTGTAGGAAAAAGAGAGAATTAATACACTGCCCGGCCAAAAATAAAAATTTGCACACTCTAATATTTTGTTGGATCACCTTAAGTTCTGAGGATGGCACACGTTCACTGTGGCATCATTTCGATAAGCTTCTGCAGTGTCACAGCATTTATCTCTGTCCAGAGTTGGAATAATTTTTTGCCAAGATCTTGTATTGATGATAGGAGATTCGGACTGCTGCACAAAGTGTTCTCCAGCACATCCCAAAGATGCTCATTGTGGCTGGAAGCCAGTTCATGTGTGAAAATGATGTCTCATGCTCCCTGAACCACTCATTCTCAGTGTGAGCCCCATGAATTCTGGCAGCGTCATCCTGGAACATGTCCACACCATCAGGGAAGAAAAACTCCATTGATGGAAAGACCAGGTCATTCAGTAGCTTCAGGTAATCAGCTGACCTCATTGTTTGGGAACATAACGTTGCTGAATCTGACCAACCCCAGATCATAACCTCCACAGGCTGGTACAGTAGACATGATGAGTGCATCACTTCATCCTCTCTTCTACAGTGATGCCCCCATCATTTTGGAACAGAATAAATCTGTATCACATGACTTTCTTCCAGTGCTCCAGAGCCCCATTTTTATGTTCCGTAGCAAACTGAAGCCTTTTTTTTCCATTTAGCCTCACTGATCAGTGGTTTTCTTAGGATTTCACAGCAATTCAGTCCCAATCCCTTGATTTCTCCTCACATTGCCAGTGTGGAAATGCTTTTACTTTCACTATAAAACACAGCCATTAGCTCTATGGTTGATTTCTTATGATATGATATGATTTCACCAAACGTTTAAGTGTTCTCCGATCATGATCATCCAAAAGTTTGTTCAGACCACATTTCTTCCACAAAGATGATGGGTCACCACTATCTTTCCAGGTTTTATTAATGTGTTGAACAGTTCTTAACCTGATTTTAGCAGTTTCAACAATCGCCTTAGTTGTTTTCTTCACGTGATGCAGGCCAATAATTTGACCTTTCTGAGAGAGATTAACGTCCTTTCCATTACCACAGGATATGTCTTCCAACATGTTGTTAAAGAAATGAGAAGCTCCTCACTGCATCAGCTAGAGTTGAATAAGTTTTTGCCCGCTGAAATATATTAATCACTGCAGTAATTATCCAATAGAAGGCTCTTATCTATCTGTTTAGTTAAATCTGGGTGGTGTCTTTTTTTTACAGTGTATTTGGGCATGAATCTTTTGATGGCAAATTTAGTAGCAATTTAATGCACCTCGGTTTAAAAAGAAAGTGTGTTTCTTGTTAAAACTATGAAACAAGGATTGTCTGATAATAAGCTACCAGTGGTTTCTTGCTAAACCGTTTCCTTCTTCTGTCTCAGCTTATCTGCTCTCCTGACAGGGTTTACACCTTCCACCTGTCACGCACTTTCCGCACTTCAGGCCACACTGCACAGGAAATAGGACTTTTACCACCTTGCACTTCTCCATGGGAAAGGAGTTGCTGAGGCGCAAGCAGGCAGATGTATCAAATTAACTGGAAGCAAAGTGGAAGAAAAACACTTAAACACTTACTCTGCTTCAAATATATATATATATATATATATATATATATATATGTGTATATACACACACACACACACACACACATACATATATATATATATATATATATATATATATATATATATATATATATATATATACACACACACACACACACACACACACACACACACACACACACAGACACACACACACACACACACACACACACACATATATATATATATATATATACACACACATGAGCGAGCCTTGGGTGTCTGTGTAGGATTATAATGTGGATGCTTCAGTCAAAAGCAGACAAGAAATAATTAAATAAGAAAGCCCCAGAGAGGCGTTACGCACCTTTCACAGACTTTCAAATGGAAATTTTAGTCTTAGTGGAGGAGTCTTCCTTTTCCCCGGAGAACCTAATTTCCTCTGGATCAATGAACACTGCCAGAAGCACCGAAGAGCCCAATTTACTGTTTATTTGTGTAATAAATTATTTGATTTTGACTGATTTCTACCCAGTATGACTCTACCCACAGAAACAAAAAACTTGATTATATAAGCAAATGATCTCCAGACAGCTGCATTAATTTAATGCATTTTATTTCAATGCTTAACCGAATACAAGAGGTAGAAATGTTAAAGGAATAACTTAAGCATTTACATTCTCGTTTGATGCAGAAATAGAAAAGGATCTATTTACATATATTTACAGGAATAAATTAAGAGAAATGTATATATTAGCACACTATTCAGCAAATTGTCTTCAAAGGCTTCAGAGGGTGGCATTTAGTTCAGCTCCTTTTCCGCCTCTTCTTCTTCTTCGTCGCTTTCTTCGTCGCTGCTGGAGTCTCGACAGGGGCAGATGGTCGCTTGGACCGGATAGTTGCGGAGCAGCATTTTTGCATCCTGGTACAGATAATCGAAACATCTGGATTTCGGCCAGAACAACCTTCAAACAGAAAAAAATACTGAATTAAGTGAATTACTTTGTGAGAAATGGCCGGCGTAAGAAATGAAGATGTTTAAAATCACAAAATTCCCCTTACTTCACGGGATGTACGACCTGAGGAGGTTTGGTGATGTTTGCAGTAGAGACGTTTCCATGCGTAGAGGTAGTCTGAAAGTTAAAACAAAACGATCTAGTTAGACCTTTTGTCCATTAAGCAATAGCATTGTTCAAATACAAAATAAATTTAAGTAATTAAACCCACCACGCATGGAGCAGTTTCGCCCTGATTCCCACTCCACGGTCTCCACATATTGGATTGCTGCGTAGAACTGGCTCCAGATAAAACAGGCGTTAATCCACTGTTGGTAGAGTAGGCTTCCATGGCTCCTTGCGCTTTGATCAGCTCTGAGTGTAGTCCTGTGAGGATGTGAGGCTGAAGGCAGGAAGCTCCTATTTATCAGGGCCCCGGCAGCCCGTGCCAAATTGGGCTTTGACGCGTCCCCAAGTGTTTCCATGCGCCATGGTGTTAAGGTGCGAAGTCACACTGCAGCAAACTCAGACCATATGGCTGCTTTCTTTCTTAATTTCTGAATGTAGAATAAAGTATTGTCACGGAGAATTTGGATCTGTTGAAAACACTTCAGAACAAGCACGATATTTCCCAGATGCAGCATCTATAAGATATAAAACTGCCATTACACGTAATGACTCGTGCGTAATGACAAATCTGAGTCAGGAAAAGCAGCATATTTGTTTAAAAGGCCCATCTGGCGACGCACAATTTAGTGCAGATTTGAATGTAAAATTGAACAACAGCTGATTTACTCTGCTAAAGCTTTGTTAAACAAAGAAAAACAGAGAAAATAAAATTGAACTCTTGATCCCCTTAACCTTTCTTTATCTCTGTCTGTTCGTGTTGCCATTTGTGTATGAGGTGTGAACAAACACGTGCCATACTGTCAAAGCCTGCTCAGAGGAAGATGGAGGGAGGCTCGTGTGTGTGTGTGTGTGTGTGTGTGTGTGTGTGTGTGTGTGTGTGTGTGCGTGCGCGCGCGCGCGCGCGCGCGCGTGGGTGTGCGTGTGGGTGTGTGCGTAGGGAGTTCGCCACGCGTCAGCCTTTTTGTGTACACAACAGCAGGATGGGCGCTAATAGTTACACCTCGGCAGATGCAGAGCCTGAATGCATCACATCACATATGGAAAACGTAATGGTGCACCCCAGCTTCTACAGGAGCTCCATTAATTTACCATTGCAATAAATACATTCTGTAAGCAGCTGATTTAATTAATCCCCCTCATGCTTTCATAAACGCCTGGATAAGTGAATGTTTTCCCCCCAGTGCACCAGCAGATGGAAGTGTGGGGCTACACGCTGTGCTGAAATCATGGGAGCAATGTAATATTTGATGCACATCTACACAAAAATGCAATGCAAGTAGCACACTGAGAGTGGAGTTCAGGCACTACCAGGTGTTTTCCTTTGACTTCAATCATACAGAGCTAATGGCTGCAGCATCACCTGTTCAAAGGTAGCAGGTCTGCTGTGAGGCTGTGTTTTAAAGGTGAACCATGCATGACCAGCATTAAATTTCGTTGCCCACTAGCTCCATTGACATCACAACGCCTCTCCAGGGAACAAGCAGTGAGAGCCTGGCACTAATAAGGTCCACAAAGACTGCCTCCTCTGTCTCCCTTTCTCTTTCAGCCTCTCTCCCTGCCTCTTTTTCAGATCTGGAGCTAATTGGACACACTATGCTCTGCTGCTGGCTCTTTTTGTGTTTTTTTTCTGTGTCGTGTACTTTATTTGCAATGCTATAAAATAGAATAAATATATGCACAAATGACATACACGCTGTCCAAATTACACAGGCACAAATATGCTCTTTTGAGTTGATAAAGTAAGCAGATTAAAGCGACAGTTACAAAAAAACACTTTCACCGAGCAATACAGTAAAACTAGGGCAGCACATTCAGACTCTTTTATGGGTTTGTGGGGTTTTTGCTTTAGTACTGTTCATGACAAAGAAGCTTCTTGTATGTATACAGTGACAGGTCTTCAAAACCCATGCAGTGCATCCTGACAGAATAGTGTAAAGTAGGAGTCAAAACAGTGCATTAAACAATAACACAAAAGCAGCAGGGACAGTAGATGTGAGATCCCTGCCAGCTCAGAATGAAAAAAAAAAAATCACTGCCAAGTCCACCGAAAAACACATCCCACCACCACACACACGGGCTAAATATCACACACTCGTCATGGAGAGCGCAGATAATCCAAGATAAAGCCATTATCCCTTATTGGCTCAACCCATTAAGCCTAAATAAGTAACAAAGGATGAGATGGAGATAAGGAAAGGCATACAAGCTGATTGTATAGAGGAATAGCTGCGATTCGACACTGATGAGATGTATTTAATATTTTAAGCAATCGGGCTTTTTCTTCTGCTGAAACTAACCAAAAAGCCTGAACCCGATTGACTAAAAGCTTATAATTTTCCATTTACCAAGACCTCCTTTTTTAGGTTCCCCTGAAATAACCTCATCTAATGCTCTCCCTGGCTTATTATTCGTAGGTCGTGCAGCCTCTTTTCTGCCCAAGTCATTTACACTTCTCTTTTACAATGACTCTAGATACTTCTTTCCAAAAGAAATCCTTCTCCATGGCAACAGTCAACCAAAATAACACAATTTTCCAGGAGTTCATTCAGAAAATCTTGATAATTTTATCACCATGACTGCACATTACATCATCTTTACAAATGACAGAGGTCGTATTTTATTTGAGTCAAGTAAGTATCATTAATCCTGTAATCATGTTACATCTTCACAGTTCGTCTTCCTCTCTGAGTGATTTTAGTCATTTTGCGCGAGAGTGTTTGCGTAAATGTATGTGTGCTGGGCTGCTGGTTTTAAACTGCTTTTGTGTTTGAGTAAAGAAGCTCTCAGATCAGTGTTGTGCTCTGACTCTAATGCTATATTCTAATGGCAGGACCACTTTAAAGACTTGCTTACTTTTTCCATTTTATTCCCTTGGAAATGTAAAATATATCGACAATATGGCTCTAAAAGAAAATCTAGGATTAGTAAAGCACGTAAAGCAGCTATATTCAATATTTTACTAATATCAGTGCATCAGGATATATGGTTTTGTACATATTTGAAGAAACTCAGAAGATTCACTTCAAATCTAAGTGTACACTGTTCTCCACATGAATAACTATGTCTCAAGGCCAGGCCGGCTCAGGGCTATGCTTCGGTTTGTATTAGAATAAAAAATCGTATTAAAATCTAACAAAGAAGGAATACAAACCTGAGAAGCCAAAATAACAACTGTCTGTACTTTTGAAGTTTAATTCAATTTAATTCAACTTCAAAATTAATTAATTACATAATTCACCAATAGAAATATCTGCTTGCCAGCCAAACTGATATTTCTAATACATAAGACAAAAATCATCAAACAGAAGTCAGTGTCCAACGCTTATATCTTTGTAAATTTAAGATTAGTTAGCATCTTCAAACATCTTCCAGACAAGACATTAATGTTTTCTAAATGATGAAACATGACCAGTGATCCCTGATTATTCCACGAGAGCCACCATGACATTTACATCTGCGGTTTTTGGATGGATTGCCATGAAAATTCCAACAGATATTCAGGATCCCCTGAGGATACTCACATTTTTGGTCCCCTAGTGCCACAGGTAGGTCAAAACTTTCATTTAATTCTGTGAAATAATTGATGGATTGGCACTTTTTTTTTCCATGGACATTAATGTTGTCCAGGTAGTTCCTTAAATTTCCGAAGGCCCATGGAAGGACTGCAGTGCAAATTAGGTGAGAGTATAAATTCTGTGTTAGCAGGAGTTCATTATACGTACTTTCCCGTGCAAATGACACACTGAATAAAACAAATAAATGACTTACCAAGGGGCTTTTGTGCAAAAACACTGCAGATACTTAAAATGTGTATGTGACGTCTACATTTAGACACAGTAAACCCATACTATGTGCTTGGCATATAAAACAGTACATATTTTAGTCATACACGATTGGTTGAATGTATTCCAGGACACAGTAACATTGACCTTTGCCCTCCTTGCTGTTGTAAGAATGTTGTCCTTGTTAAATCTGGTAAAGATAGGAAAAGATTCCACCACACGGCCCCATAAGCGAAGCAGAGGTTGCTAATGGTTCATTTACTGTAGAGGAGCTGTCCAGGCTGATGGCACCTTCCTGCTTCCAGCTTACATAAGGAGCTGAACTGATTTTCTTCAGGAACAAACAGGTGCTTCACCATAAAGCGGTTAAAATTAAAACTGGAGGCTCCGTGAGGAAAGAATATTATGATTTACATTCGTGCTTTTGAATAGGTTCTGTTCAGTAACTGTATTCTGAAGACAAGAAAAATCAAAGACCACCGAGGCACAGGGCTTAGAAGCTGTTAACAACAGCCAGCCTGACAGAAAAATCATGTAGTGTCTATTTATCAGGTGTCCAGTGGCACTTTAATCAAACCTGCTTGGTATTCAAATCCACAACCTCCTGCAGCTGCAGTTCAATAAACTCAGAGTAAAAATAATGATGCGCGTTTGCCTCAAGATCTGTACTTGACGTTATCTGATGTCACAATCTTCTCCTGAGCATCAGATCACATGTTCCTGCGTATTTGTGAGGGTTTCTGTGAGCTCTGAGTTATCTTCTGAGAATGGCTATGCAGAAGGTCAGATTGATCCAGATCCCAGTTTAATTGAAGTCCAGAGTGTTCCCTTGGAAACCATCCGACGGGTACAAATGTACCGCAAGTAGAACCAGATGGGATTCAGAGGAAAAATATAAGAAAAACAGAAAAAATACAATTAATTCTTGAATAACAAATAAAAAACAATCAGTCTGTGCATCAGGGGCTAAGGGGATGTAGCAAGGCAATGAAATCCTGAGACTGGCTTGCTAATTGTTCGAGGAATATGGATTTACAATATGGAGCTGATGTTTTAATAATGAAAACAGAATCATATTTCTCACTGTTTTCCCCATCTTTCATTGATTTATTGATTTCTATTGATTTTGTGGGCTTCATTCTGTACTTTTTATTTTCACTCCATCGTCCTCATTTCAGGCTCTGACCCTCGATCACAGAGAAAGAAAAGGCAGAAATCGCCCGACCAGGGGTCAAGATGGCACCGCCCTGACTTTTCCTTCAGCTCTGCACTGGGATTAACTTGTGTAGCTGCACAATATGCCGCCAGGTTTTTTTATTTATTTATGCTGACAAAAACAGATCTGGAAGGCTCATCCATCAGAGCTGATGCACCGAAATATACCACTTGTGGGGGTCAATTTGGATGACAAAGGAGAAAGAGAGAATCTTTAAGGCGGATTTTGCAGTTCGAAGGAAGGCTGAATGAAAAGGGTGTGTTTGGAAGTGAGAGCTGGAGTGCATGTGTATTGTGTGTTTTCAATAGCCCAGCAGCAGTGTATCTGGATCATACTGTTCAGGGAGAAACCAAAGAGCTGTTCCGCAGAGTTTGGAACAGATAACTACATCAGACACGTAAGGGAAATACAGTTTGGTGCAATAAATGAATGTTTTTCTTTGGGAGAGGGACAGAAGCAAAGCAAAAGAAAGTGTGTTATAGGAGTTAAATAAAGAATGCACAACTACTGAGCCCGATCTAGAGAGGACATGACCACACTGCTGGTGAATAAAAGATATGAATTCATCAGGGCAACATCATACTAATATGCAATGCACGTCACAGCAATGCGGACGCAGAACCGATGAATATTTTATATTTATTTAGGAATCTTCAATGTTTCTGTCGTCAGTTCACAAATGGAAAAAGCAGCCAGAGTGGTGGGTGGGAGAAACTTTAAAGCATGAGCAATTAGGCATAATGGGTGAATGAAATGAAGGCAAATTAGCAGCAACGGTGGGAAATGTGTAAGCTCACAGCGGCACTGGGCGCACACAGCGTAATAATGAATGAATGTGAATCGGAAAATGAAATGTAGAAATTAGCCCCATAAGGTCTGTCTACATTTTGAAAAACCTTTTCTCTCTTTGTTCCTTCACAGTGTTCAGGCTTTGTACAGAACGGGTATGTGTGATAATCAGTAGAGAAATCCGAATCAAAGCATACCTCCTACCAACAGCACCTGCAGTGGTGAGTCAGAGATGGCAGCACCCACCGGTCAGGGTCATTTACATGCATCAGAGGTCTGCAGCCTCTTTGGAGGAAGGTGTGCATCTCACCTTTCATCACTTTATACTCTGTACAGAAAAGGACACATTATAATGAACATCATATGCAGAAGATAGAGGATGAATATCACGAGTTTTAACACAGACTGTTAACTGAAAATAAATTTAAATCATCTCCACAAGTAGCCGATGTTGAACTTAGATGAATAAAAGTACAGTGTTAAAAGATTTTTAATAACTAACTGGCTCCAGGCTGTAAAAGTAAAGAGAGCTGAAGCCCACTGAGGTTACGTTCACAAAGATTTTGACTATTGATTTTAATATGCAGCCAGTCACCCAATAATAATAAAAAACCCCGACATGTTGAAAGTGAAAAGCAATTTTTCCATGATAGTACTTTTCATGGTTGGCTAGAAACTTGTCCTTAATGCTTCATGTCGCAAAAAATTGAAAACAGAACAACTGTGGCAAAAAAAAATAACTACAAGAGAGAGGTAATACTGTTTAGACAAAATTGTAAACAACACTCTATCAAACAAACATTTGCACACAATGTGATAGGAATCTACTGGAGTGATAAACCTACAGAGACCTGGACTGGCAGACTGGCAGGTCTACAATACCTGCACAAGAACACAAGAAGAAAAGAAAAGTTTCAGATGGTGTGCCAGTTCTGTTTCAGTCGTATATTGAGATTCTTCAGCGGTCAGCCGCTGCTCTCAGACGCTATTCCACTGATGCTCCATCAACACAAACCTCTTTCCAAAGCCGGGAGCTGCTTGATGCTGATATGCCAGTCTTGGCTGGCTGTCAAATATGACATTCTCATTCTCATATCAGTATGCAAATTTAATACCAATGGTGTAATTTCAAGACAAGCCCCATTATAAATTATACTGAACAAATATAATAACGCAGCATGTACTGGATGAATAAAATCTATCCATCCGTCTTAACATTTTGGATAAAGTGTGGGTCCATCACATGGCATGCCTGTAGTGGAACAAGGTCATGAAACAAGCAAGTATGAACACATGTGGAATGAGCTTGGTGGAGTTGAGCATTACGATAAAATACATCATGAAGAACCTAGCCAACCATATATATAATTTGTTATTTACAAGCAAAGTTTATAATGAGGTTGCAAACACCTACCACTGTGACCCTGCAGTAGTTTGCTTTTTGGTTTGGCCCTGTGTTATGGATGAAGCAGACGGGCTGGTGGGTGGGAGACCTTAGCTTAGGTGAGCTCTAAAAAAAGATGATAGACTTTTGCAGCATTTACAGCAAAATACAACAATATTTTACAATCAGATGTTTCAAAAGCATGTAACTAGGTAAGTGAAAACACAAAAGCAACAGTTTACCAGCAGTTTCCTTCAAGTGCTTTTACCTGCATTGTATTGCCACTGAAGATGAAAATGACATATTTCTATTGACCACAGTACTTGCGTTGAAATTCTTCCGCTTGCATTGCATTTGCATACTGAAGTGACCGTCTGTTTGGTAGAAATAGTCATGGAGAACTTCCTTGCTAGCATATCGACTGGATTTTTCTAAGGTATTGTAAAACAATTGAGAAGAGAAAATGTGCCGTGTCAGTGATTATTGCTCACTAAGCAGAGAGCAGGAACAAACCAAGCTGACCTTTAAAGCAAATAACTGAGGCCATGAAGTGCATTCACTTAAATACCATATTTTACCCTGTCCAGCATGTGTCATAGGCCCATCCACAATCACATGGCTCTGTCCTTACATCAAGAACTACATGTAATGCTTATATGAAAAACACATCCAGTCTCTGCTTTGTTGTGATCTGAACATTGTAGCCTTGCAGTGTCTTAAGAAGAGACGAAATGATGATGACATTGGGCTTACAAAACAACCTTATCTAAGCTGTAACAGGCAGTTCAAATGCTGAAACTTATGTATTTATAAAAATGCACATTAAACACCGATGAAAACATGGATAAATGGTCTAAATAGTCAGAGAATTCATTATATTTTACCAACTAACCCTAAAAGATTGTGGCTTGAGTCCGACATGAGCTTAAATGAAAGCTAATGTGGTTGAACTGGCTGGGTGTGTAAATAGGTAATTGTTTGCAAAGCAGCTTATCATATAAAGGTGAGGATATGATAATGGTGTGTCCATGTTTACACACCTGGTCAGCTACTGTAGGTTTAAGCTGATTAACTGCTGTTTTCACACATTCGTGCTAATAACCTGATGCTAGTCAGCTAATAGCAAAGGGCTAATGCTAACCTTCTAATCTACCATGTGTTTAGGTATGTGAGTTGTCGAGTCAGGGCATTTTCCTGCAAACACACGGCTATTTTTATTGTCAGTTACCAGGTGATCTGGCAACCATTTGTCCTCTGTTATCTAAATGCAGCACCGCAGGCAAGTGGATGACCAGCACTGGTTGGTTATTTTAACCAATTAAAACATCATGAGATTTAAACTGATCATCATTGCTGGTTATAACTTGCATTAATCAGCTGACTTTACGTGTTTGCAGTGTTAGTTCTGTGTGCATGTAGTTCGTATTAACTACCTTTACCTGCTTGTGCAAAAGTGTATCCTTAAAAAGGGGGGAAATAAGCAACAATAGATTCAATTTTAAAAAGATCTGAAGTGTAAGTAAAAAGGCTACTGTAAAAGAATAATCTGTGGCCATGTATTGATGTCCTAAGTTGTTATTTAATTACAGCTGTGGGAAGCCAAACCAGCTATTAAGCCACTGTCTAAATCATATTTGTATCTATTTTTCAGATAAATAGATTTTTGAGGTTTACTGTTGCTCTGTTCAAAATGTACCTTTGCACTGAGAGCATGAAACTAAGAAACTAAACAAAACTGTAAAAAATGTAATCTTTTGAACTTGACATTTGAGCATCTGTTTCAATATAATAATAGTGAAAGTCCGTGAATAAATCGACTTTGTCAACATCATCCACCAGCTCGTCAGTGTATTATCTGCAGGAAAGTCAGGTGAATAGTTCAGTGGAATTGAGTAGACAAGCTGCTGGAGCCGTAAGATAAGAGACGTTATAGTGGATTAGCGAAAGGATTCATCACTGCTGTTGCAGATGCACACAGTACTGCAGGTGTGGAGATGCTACACATTTAGAATGTTGATCAGGATGTTTCACTATTTTCCCATCAAAGACCAAAAGTAACCTACAAATTAGTTTCTGTTAAGACAAAATCAGTTTACATACAAATAATAATACATAATCTATGCAATGAAAGTCTTGTTGTGGACATTTTTTGCATACGATCAAGATTTCTTGCTTCCATATCAACACTATCTCTTCCATTGCAGATGACAAATACAGAAGGGTCCCAGAGAAGAGAAGCTGCATAATTCAGGATTGCATTTGGCTCATATTAGCTGTGTTGATGATGTAACAAGCTATCACTCCTCACTGACAAGTACTTGAACCATTTCACTGCCAGCAGCCGCACTTCTTTTGATCAAAAACCCTTCTAACTTTCTGTGTGATAACAGCAGTGTAGCATCTTACCGTGGCAGCTGTGGCAGGGGAAGAACAAAGCAACTGCCCAGAGGATAGCAGACCAAAGCAAACCCTGTGTGAAAGCTTTTGGTTGAAAAATGTATTATTGATCTGCAGATGAATATGAGACAAAATGCGGACAAAATGCGAGCTTTGGTGTAGCTTTTGCGCACATTAACGCTTTTAGTAAAATGAATGCAGCAAATAAACTGAGTAAATGTGCCATCCAGTCATGATATTTGGTGCTTTATATGATTACCGGGTGATAATTGTGATCCATCATGTGGCAGATTTTTGTTTCTAATGTGAAGCTCTGGGCCTCAAAGAGAATAGCAGCTGTAGAGCAGAATTCACCTCAACAGCTTATTACAGATGTACAGAAAGTGTCATTATTATTTCTGTAAGTTGATTTGTGCAAGGCTCCTCATTAGCAGAAGAGCACATAGAATCGACAGAGTTGACGGTGCCATCTGGAGACAAAATGTAACACCTGTGGTAGTTATACTACGGTGTGTGTGTGTGTGTGTGTGTACCCCACATGATTCAAAACTGTGAGTAATTCAGTGGAAAGAAACAATAAAGGTGTGCTACCTCAACAGGTATTTTGAGACAACACAAATCTCCAAAAGTGTCACCAGATGGCATCATCATTTCGAGTCTCAATGCAATAAGAAAAGCCGCCTCCATCATTTTAATTAATTTACCTTGTGCAAAGTTTATACTCTTGTGGAATATGTTGTGACTTGTAGAAATAGACTGTTTCTAGCTGCCAAGAAACCATCTTCCCAGTGCAGCATCCCTAAAGAATGACATGTTATGATTTAGGTCCAGTACTGAGTGGCAGTTATAGATTCAGGGATGTTTATGTTGCAGCAAATTGTTAAACTTAACTTTAATTTCCATGACGTGACGAGCTGATTTCATTGAGCGAATGCAGAACTGAGGTGGATAAAGTACCTTTGCTTAAGAGCTACTTCACGAATTAAAGTAATGCAGGACTCCTAATGAAGCCTGTTGATCACGATCAAAAAGATGAAAAGAAGGCATGTAATGATGTGCTGTTTAAGAGTTTTTAAAAAGCATTTCCTGCCTCGAGCAGACGCGTCCTCACATTTTGAAATTATCCTTGGCGCAAGTAATTTTAAAATCATTAGTCATGCTTGCTTTGTTTACATCCTTTCACAAAAAAACCCATGCTCTATTTTAAAAAAAAACGCATGAGGTCAGGCCATTTGAATAAGCACTTTATCATCAGGGGACTTGGTGGATGGTGAATTATGATGATGCTTCACTTCAGAATTTTCCTGAAACTTTTCCACTGAACTCAACTTTGAAGTCATCATCAGTGGGTTGAAGAAGACTTTGGGTCAGGCTCATTAACACTTGAGAATTATATGCTCTTGAGTAATTACCAAATGATGACTAAAAGAACAAATTAAGACTAAACTGATAGTCAAACAATTGGCTCCATAAATAGCTGTTGGAATCAGGGTAATGATGGGTTCCTGAGGTT
Organism: Acanthochromis polyacanthus; assembly: GCF_021347895.1. Lineage (NCBI taxonomy): Eukaryota > Metazoa > Chordata > Actinopteri > Pomacentridae > Acanthochromis > Acanthochromis polyacanthus. Next base: position 8,760,007 of record NC_067128.1, read on the forward strand.
GGTGGGTTCACACACTGACCACTAATGAGTAGCTTCATAAACTCCAGCTTTTGTCTCCTGAAGTAAACACTGTGTTGCATTACTGTAAAACAGGCACAGTTTATAGAGCTGTTATTTAGCTGTGATTTGGTGGTTTGGTTTAGGAAAGGTTTTCCAGCTCCCACTCCTTATAATCAACAAGTCTCACTGGTTTATGCTTGAGTGAAACATGAAAAAGTTTATCCAAATGCATCAAAATATGTATTATTCCTACACGTTTTTGATTGTATTGTGATTGAATATGGAAATATGCATTTACAATATAGATTTTTTAAAGATACAATGTGCATGCCACACACCCAAAACACATCCAATACATTTTATCATAGACTGCTTAAAATTTACAATAAATTCCAACATTCTGAAGGCATCTAGAGCTGCATATCCAGCAGCTAGCATTTGAAACACCTCACAGTGGAGTGGAGCCAGCCAGCATCAGTGCAGTGTGTAATCTCTCCATCCCCGGGAGTGAGCGAGCCACCAGTGCAGAGGCAGTTGGATAAGGGGCGATGCGCACTGAGGAGCTCACCAAAAAGGCTGCTGCTTCTCTTACATGAGGATGGACAGAGTTCCTGCGTAGCGCGAAAGCAGCGACAGATTCCCACCTTCTTCTGCTCTTTACCACACTTTGGGGGCGCTTTTGTTTTGAAATTATAGGACGAGAAACACCATCGAAGTTCGAGGATTCCCCCTGTTCGCAATTTGCAGGCGGTGAATTGTGTTTCTCAGCGAGCAGCGAGGTTTCCTGGAGACTGGAGAAGGGGGGCGTTTATGCAAACTTACTTTGTGGATGCAGTGACGTGCTGTTTATGTGGCGTTCTTCTTGGATTCATTTCGGCTGTCTTGTGTTGCTAAGGTGCGTTTAAATCGATTTGAAATGTCCGATTCCCACAACCGGAGCCAAGCCAGCGCGCGTCGCAGTGACTACGTGTGGCAGTATGAATACTACGACGAGGAACCTGTTTCTTTTGAGGGTCTCAGGGCGCACAGATGTAAGAATGACTCCGCTACTCGTTTTTCTTTCACTGTCTTTCCACTTTGTGTGGTTTGTGTGCGTGCGTATGAGCCATCCAGGGCACTTTTTCAAAAATCATGCTGCCTTAGCTCCTCACTCCTTGCATTATCTTTATTGCTTCAGCTTACAGGTGACAGTTAATCCAGTAGCAGGATTTCATGCAACCCCATAGTTGGTATTTTAATGATCAAGACACTTCATGAGACCAGATTGCCAAAGCAAACTAATCCAGTTCCTCAAAAACAATGTAAATGCTTAGTGTAAGTGACTAATTGAGGATTTGCACTTAGAGTGAGGTCTCCTGAGGAGGCTGGGAAGAGCAGAGTGATGAGATTAATCACTTAAACTGATGTACTAATGAGAGTCTTTCCCCCTCTGACCTTCCAGACTCCATCGTCATCGGCTTCTGGGTCGGACTCGCAGTGTTTGTCATTTTCATGTTCTTCGTCCTCACACTGCTCACAAAGACAGGAGCTCCACATCAAGAGTGAGTATAAATGCATTTACAGCATCAGCAGGCTACAGCCAGTGTTTCCTCTCACTTTCATCCAGAGCTTCAAGGAAATTTAGCTCCTCTCATGTGAGAGCTGTCTGAGGATGAACTCAAATGGACAGCACAGAGAGAAGCAGGGCTGTAATGAGGTTCAGGGATGCTTCTGGTATTCTGACGGCCAATTAAGTCGTCAAACATTGTAATTTTGGTTGCATGGCTGTTCTGTTTCTGTGAAAGGATGAGTTGGGAGGTCCAGCAGCATACTGGCAAAGACTGACTTCCATTTCCAGTGCAGACTGGCAATGAAAACTGGTGGGAAATCACCAAAGGTCAGACTGAGTGAAGCTGAGGTTAAGCCTGGAATAGAGAGATTACTGGATGGGTGCATATATGTCACCCTCCCTCGGCCCCTTTGTTTTGCCATAAAAGGCTGCTGAGATCATTCAAGTTCAGACACAGACATAAAAAGCGGGGAAAAGAAATCCTCAGTCATTTCATGTATTGAGCTGCAGCGACATTATGAGTAAAAATGACAAATAAAAGCCTCTCAAATTTTTCAAAGCCTTTTCCGACTGCCTGATCTCACTCCAGACCGTTTTCTTTGTTTCCTCAACAGAAACCAGGACTCTGCTGAAAAGCACCATCGACCGGGGAGCTGTCTGGTAGACATCGATGGTCATCAGGATGAAAACGACAAGGCCTTCTCTCGTCCGCTGCTGGCGGGATCTCGCTCATATTTTAATTTCTTCATCAGTGAGGACGATCAGGGTCAGGCGAAGCAAAAAACTGAAGACAAGCGAACTGGAAAGCATAATGGAGCCCGAGCTCAGCAGGGGAACAGCGACCGGCCCAGAGGCATCAGCTCATCAGGAGTGGACGAGATGGAGGAGGACATTGAGGAAGCTGGAGGATGCCAGCATCTCAATGGATTAATAGGAGAGGGTAAGATAGACCGAGAGTGTGCCTTCCTTTCTCACTTCAACATCCCGAACTTTGTGAGCCTGGATCACAACTCCACGCTTGGAGAGGATGATCTGCTGTACGAGCCGTCGGCCATCCTGGAGCGCCAGTCTCGTGATTCTCACTGTGACGTCCACTAAGGACAATCCTGCAAAAAGGCTTGGATGAAGCAGTATTGTACTATCATTTGCTTTCCATTCAGAGGGCCAGCTGTGACCAGACCGTGGGAAATAGACTCATCTGCTACACACCTTTTTAATTATATTTATAACAAGCATACAGTCAGATCAGCAAGCAAGAAGGTATAAAGCAAAGGCCACAATCCCATATTAAGTGCAACTCAAGAGTTTTAAGATGAGAGTCCTTCCTGTGTATGTAAAGGCCTCAGTAACAAAATGTTATTTTGAGTACTGGGCTCCTCAGTTGGATGAGGTTGTGCCGTTCTGAATTAGATCATTCCCCATCTGAGCAGAGAAAAATTAAAGAGCTGTGGGGTTGCCAGGGAGAGATGCCATGTTCAGTTTATTCTGCTGTTATTGCTGTCCTGTTGTTTTCGTGGAACTCTGGACGGTATCTCTGCCAATTGGTCCACCAGCGAGATTCAAAGCATCGAATGAAATGCTTTTTTTTTCTAAAATGATATGCTTTCTGTTAGAAACGGTGAAGTGTGCGTTAACTGTGTAATTAGTAGCACAAAATCAAACATATCATTGTTCTTTCAGGGTAGGAAACCTGACACATAAGGGTGACGATATCATATGATACTTTTGTAGTCCTGTTAAATCTACAGGTGCTGAATGTTGATTGCCCAAATAAAGCCGAAATGTTTTTTGAAATCAACCAAACATTGGTGTGGTGTAGCATTTCTTAACACGTTGTTGTTATAATGATATCTAATTAGATCACAGTTAGATTTACAGTTCCTGGAGGTAGTAAACTAGAATTGAAAGCTGCACTTCAGTGAAACAAATGACTATGTGGAAGGTGGCAACTTTAACTTGGAGTGAAAACTGAAAGAGAAGTACCATATTGGCCGCTCCATTCAATTAAACAGAGCATTTTAGTGCCTTATGAGTCATTTTTCCAATTTTATGGGCCCCAGTTTAACAGTTTTGGAGTTTCACTTCCCTCATGAACCCACTTCAAATCACATTATATGCCTCCTGCAAGGATCACACAGCTAATATTAGCATCTAGCTTCAGAACGTAGCGGAGCGTTTTGCAACTCAGGAGACAGTAATTGCCTCAGGAGATGGTGGAGATCAAAACTGAGCTAAAAGTAGAATCCCAAACTTGCATACGACATCAAATGACAAAGTGCTTTGTTTACAGATTGTTGCCATGTCAACAAGTACCAAAAAAACATCAATAAATACAGACTCATTGTAATATCCTCAGTGTTTGGGGAGATTTGACAGAAGAGAATAAAACACAATTGCTGCCCTGCTGCCTCTCTTTATTCACACAGAATAATCCTCCCCAGTCATAACAAATTAAAATAGTTTCGAGCAACATCGGTTGATGATTATGCAAAGGAACATTGCTAGTTAGAATTGTCAGTTATCAGTAGATGGATGAGCTACATATATTTGTCTGATTGAAGGATGTGCTGGGAATGAATGAGAGTCAATCAACTTTAACGCAACACTGACTCTGCCAAATGAGTCGTTTGGATTTTTACAAACAGCCTATTAATTCTTTTTTTGGGATGTTCGGGGGAGAATAAATATAAAAATGAAGGCCTCTGACCTCTGCTGGTATTTCTTCTGTTCATTGAAATGCAGGCAGTCTGAACCAGAATGAGTAAATGTGCTTTGTTACCCAGAAAAATTGACACAATTACATTTTTTCCCCCACACTAAACTCACTAAAAAAACAAACACCTTCTTTAATTATTCTGTCACATTCTCAGATAAGCAGCAATAATTGCTTTTTGTTTATAAAACCGTCATGGCACCTGTCGCAGTTAGCAGTGCTAGAAATTAATGAGAAAATTAACACAGAAATGCAAAATCTATGTACATTCGATTTCTTTCCCAATTTTCCTCAGCGTATCCACCGTAACATCCCTGCAATCATGCCTTTGTTACTGAGCTGAGAAAAGTGGATGCGTGTTAATCATTAAACTACCACTTTACCAGAGCAGCTGAGTGATACTCTGAAGTGTCATTCAGTCTTACCAGTGAAGATTTTTTTAAAAAAAGAATGAAAGAACTGCTTGGTAGCGTTTCGAGCTCGCCCAGGGTGCTCTTTAAAAAAGGCGGCAAAGTTCAGAACGTCAAGAGCTGCGTAGGCATTAAAGCAGGTTAATGTTTGAAGTTATATAATGCAAGCGTGCAAAAGGTTCATCGTGATGAAACAGAATTTCTGCCTATCAAACAACCTGACAGACGTGTGTGACTTGAGAGGAGACATGGACTACAGAAGGAATATATTAATTGCTGTCCTTTCCCCATCTGTGAATGGCAGAACTTCAAACTAAAATCATTTACACATCACTGGCGGTGGTTGCTGTGGTGATGTAAGATTAAGTGACTTGGCAGCGAGGGAGAGAGAGAGAGAGAGAGAGAGAGAGAGAGAGAGAGAGAGAGAGAGAGAGAGAGAGAGAGAGAGAGAGAGAGCAGCAGTGAATCACATTCTTATTTATCTTCTGACTGAGGGGGTGTTTACAGCCAAATTGTGTCCGGTTTGAAAACTCAAACACAAAGAGGCTGGTGGGGAGGAATTTGAAATGGAAAATGTTAATGCAAATCTTATTGTGTCTCATTCATTTTGCGATAAAGTGCATTCTCACCCGCTCCATCCAACTAATTTGACTTACACGCAGACATGACTGCTGTTCGACTCCAGCATCCACATGCCTCGGCTGTTTAGCTCGGAATCATCTCGTCTCTGGAGGGCGGCCTCCGTGGATGCAGTGAATGTCTGCAACCAGCGAGTGGGGCAATGGAGTCAAAACAACTCCTCACGGCAGTCTAGCATTGGCTCTTCCTTCTAAGGCGGGCTGTCTGGGCATTGTGGCTGACAGTTGGTGGGTTGAGCAGCGATGGAGGGCTGACTGGGAGGGGACGGGCAAGGCGGGAAGGAGAGCAAATGCTGGTATTTTGTTGACTCAGATAATTCTTTGGGATTTGGTGGGTGTCAAGAAGAAATGCCAGTGAAAAGCTAATTACATATTTGCATGCAGGAGAACAAGACGCGCAACATATTTCATGGCATCCATAATACCACCGTGTGAAAAGGGACAACGCTGCACAATATCTACAAGGCAACTTTTCAAGCGACTAAAGAAGAAATGTCGTGATGATGAATGCCTCCTCTGTAGCCTTAATGGTCTGACTATATTAAATATCAGTGAGCTTTGATCCTGAATAAACTATTCATTGTGCTCTCAAATGCCAAGTATATGAGTCAGGCAAATTTAATTAACATCATTCAAAAATGAGAAGCTGTTTAGGAGCCAACTGTCGATTATTGGCTAAAAGCATATCAACCAACATGAGTAGTGACTCTGTTTTAATAAAAAACTAAGCCTTACAAACAAGATCCAGACTCACTTCATCTCTGTCTTTTTTTTTCAAACATTGAGGGACATTTTGGCCATTTATGTCATTCTTTTGTGCGAAAAAATCAATGCTCTTTCTAATTTAAGATAACCTATTGTGTGTCTTTCAATCTCAAGGTTAAATATATATATATATATATATATACTACTACTACTGTAAGCAGTAAAAAAGAAAAGAAGAAAGCTCAGAAAGAACATCGAGGTCCTCAAAATAAAGTACTACAACAACAAAAGACAGAAGAATAAAATGCCAGATCCAAGTAAGGGAAAGAATAAGTGGAATAAAAAAATAGAAGGTAAAACCATAACACGATACTAAAAATGATTATGATAGTACTAAGAATAAATAAGTAAATACATAAATAAGGAAATAAGGGTAAAAGAGAACAAAATGAACAACGAAATAAATAAACAGCAATTAGACGATTCAAACAGATGATAAAATAATCATAGAAATAGGGATATAAACTATGTCCAATCCATCATAGCTCCTCCATATGGAAGGCGTCAATGATCACACTTCATGTTTTCAGAGTCTTCTGCCATATTTATAATAAAGGGTAGCCACCATAAATACTAATTCTAAATTGAAAAGAGCAAACCCGTGCATAAATCACAAAACATTTCTGAACCGCAAAAACTGTTTAAAAACTGCATAAAGAGCCTTTCACATGAGAGTAATAGCTAAAATGCAATCTAATTAGAACTTTCTGACTGAACATTGTGTAGCTGACCTCAAGAAACCTCACATCTCCTCCCAATCAAGGGAAATCTGGGTTGGATATAAAGAGTGACTAAGTCTTTCTGTCCCCTGCATAACAGCAAAGCAGCTGCCTTCCTACAGTGAAGCTGCTCACTTAATGCAACCAAAATAGGCAACTTGTAGTGAGCAGCTGCCAGGAGAGCATGTCTGTAACTGTACAGGGATGGCGCAGAGCTGGACTGGAAACAATTCACTGTGAAAGTCGTACCTGAATGAACCAATGCCTGAAAAAGTGTCTGCTTTCTTTTTACCACACTTTTTACAGTTGCTCAGATTGCTCAGTGGAAGAATGTGACTCATCCCTCAAGGATTTGCATTGTCAGTGTATAACAAGCTCTCGAGGTAATCCTTACAATCCAGGTCATCAGTGGAAGAGGGAGAGACTGAAAGGTACATTTTATCTAAGTGCTCTTAAAATGCTGCTGTAATGATACTTTTTCAATTAGCTAAAAACCCGTAAAACTGGAATTCCCCTCATTGTGTTGTGAAGTGTGATAAGTGCCGTAATTTCCATACATTGTTTTCAAACATAAGTGAGCCGACCAATACTGTTCAGGCTACTGAAAACACATAAAATCTGACAGTCAAAAGTCACATTCCTGAGCTGGCGCCACATGGGTGAAAACCCTGCCAGATATTCACCTTACAGGTTCCCCATTGGGTTTACTATTAGTAAAAGAAAGAACCGAAAGGTGTAAATTTTTCATTGGGTGGAGAATGAGACAGGTTTCAGCTTCTGTGGCTCATCAATAAGTCATGAGAAAGAGACGAACAGAGGGGAGGAATGTATTTGCATGTATTTGGGAATGTGGTGCATGTCACTGGCGTGTTCTATGTGCCTACTGTTTGCAGTATGCAAATGTGGCATGTCAGATCAGCACCTAGCACTGGTTTTATAGGCGGGGTCTGCAGAGAGGACCCCCACAAAGAAAGAAGAAAGCAGCGCTACTAAAGGCATCATCATCCATAATTAGATCAACCCATCAAAATGAAATAGACTTAGTGTTCTGTTACAGGGAAGTCTGTAGACTCCAGTGCATCTATGCCAGGCTAAAAAGTCTTTACCTGTTCTGCCCTTTTACAATGACACAGTTGCACAACAATCCGTCATAGCTGGCTGCTGTATCAGGTGCTCAAAGCCCTGGGGTGTGTTACCTCGCCCGGGCAGATTCCACCTGTACCTCTTCCCTCCTTACTATGGGAAAAAATAAGACTTCCAAAGCTTTATTCACAAGGACACCCAGCTGGGAGAGTTAGCTGTGGTGTTTTCTCATTTGAAATATTAATTAGGCGGTGTGGTGCACAGTGTCCTGCTCTGCCTCAGAGGAGGGACAGGTTACCTCACAGGAGCGGCGCTGAAAGGCTTCATTCTCTTCAGGGCTTTTTGCAGCGGGGCTGCTTTTGACTGGTGTTTTCCTCTGACAGCCAAGAGCAACACTGTAATCATGGTAAGCTCACACTCTTTGTTTCTGCTGACGTGCTCGTGAAGAAGTGCAGTCGGGGCTTGTAGAGTTTTCGGGTCGATAAACTGGACTGTCTGGATAAGTGTAAAGCTTTCAGGCCACTGTTTGTGGCAGTTTTGTGGCGAGAGAGTCTGTGTTGAAGGTAGACCTTCATGAGAATTAGTCAAAAAATGAAAGTCTGTCCTTGTCGGTGCCTTATTTTATGTCTAGGCTACACTTCCAAACACTATGGGGAACAGTATGAGAATGATCCACGATAAACAGGCTACAAAAAAACAGTTATGTAAAGAAAAGCGTGCATTATTTTTTGAAACCAATTACAAGGGCTCCTCCCATAGAGGTAGGGTTGATTGTGCACTAAATTGAAAGGTGAGAAAAACAGGCCTTAATTAAAGCATGTGTCAATTCACAAGTTGGTGTTTATTCCATTTATCTTATTCTAAAAGTCAAAAGGATTACCTTTTACCCAGACAGAAGTAGTTTAAGGGTTAAGTTCTTTGACTAAGCTGCATGGAAACACTGACTGGAGCTGCTCTCCAAATGAAACGAGGGGACGAAGATTTAGGAAAACCAAAAAACTGAATTCAACAGGCTCTGAAACCCACACAACTGATGCGTCATTTCCCCTGGAAAACTTTGTTTGGGCACTGCCTCCTGCTGCCTTCAAGTGTCCAAAAAACTGTTGGAATTTTGAAAGCACACATCCCATAAGAATGTGTTTCAGCGTGTGTTTCAGTAGTTGTCGCTTTTCTAAACCAGAATCTTTGCATCTTAATGTCAAACTGACATGTTCACACATGTTTAGTCAACTTATGTGATACATTACAGGGAAAAAAGAAAAATCTATGGAAGAGTACTGGCCGTTAGCGAGAAATGTTTGCCCTCCACTGGCTGCTCCCATTGATTAAAACATGACTTCAAATAAAACAGCCTCATGATGACACTCACATGAGTAAATTTACACTCAGTCATCCCCAAGTCTCGCACATGTCTCACATATTTGACAATCAGGTGATGCTTTGTTAGCTGTCACGCAAAGTGTTGCATCAACATTCCCACAAACATCCCTGTTTTTGGCTTTTAGTATTTAGAATTGTTGCATAAACGACTTCTAGTGTTCTTTGTGTTGGAGTCATTAAATGGAAATGAATTTAATTTGCTTAATGAACTGGGTATGTCAGCCTTTTCCTTTGTTCTCCTGCTGCAGTGCAGTAAAGCTCTGACTGTGTTGCCAGATTTCTAGAGTAGAACAACAGACTGCCTTAATATATGTAAAAAAGACACTAATACATTCAGTATGAATAAAAACAGTCCATACCACATAGGAATTTAGATTCACTACAGTGAGCTCAATACTAAACAATGTATACAACATGAAAGTGTCAAGTCTCAGCTTTAATTTGGGTTTATATCAATAGAGGCACAGCATTCAAATTAAAAGACTCAAAAAAATAATAATTGCACACATGGCAACTAAATATCTTTGGGAGACTGTATATGCAGTTTAAGAGCTTTATTTCATTTCAAACTGAATTTGCTGAAACACGGATACTGACTAATAATTAGTTTGGACTGAGCTGAAAATACAGCTGTTTTTATAGATTAATTCCAGTATGCATAAAATACACCACAATTTAGCCTCTTTGCCTTTCAAATAAGACCGATGTGAGCAGCTATACAGTGACTCACAGGGAATTAAAGTTTCAAAAGTGAGGAGGTGTCTTTATGTTGTCTGCACAATAGCTTCATTATATTAAAAAAAATGTCCTTTGTGCATGCACAATGATCCCTCAAAACTGTGAATGGAAGACATGATAGAATAGTACATGGACAAACAATATAAACTACAGATCCCTCCTGAAAAGACAGAAATGTTGCTGCCAACACTGAAGCTTAAATGAAAAAGCATAAAGTACAATAATCATTAAATCAAATCATTTTCACATGATGTATGTAGACAAGATAGAGGATTAAGTGAACAAATTTAAAAGGTAATTAATTCAAACCTGTTTAAATTATTGTTACTACAAAATCCAAGTGGAAGAAGAAGCCTCTGCTGGGGATGATATTACTTACTGAGTCATTTTGATAAATCCAAACTTGTTCCTTGTGTACAACATTAACTTTATTCTGAAATTTTGACATTGGTATGACTTTAACTGTAACATAAAAGTTAGATAACACTTACAGAAATTATTTTATTTTTTTAATGAAGTGATTATTGCAGATTAGTTACTAACCTAGTCCAAAAGTTAGAACTTTACTGTCATTGATGTGTAAATTTCTGACATAGAAATAATGCTAAAACACAAGGAATGCTTAGCAAACAGCAGCAAGAAATTCAAACTACAAAGATATCACCAGCTAACAGCTGTAGATTACATTTCACGGTGCATTGTGGGATATTCTAGGTTATTGTATTACATGATGTTGTGTATCAAATATAGGCTGGATTTCTAAATATGAAAGACGTCTATGGAGGGCTCTTTATCCCCTATCTGGGTGCTTTCATTTCTCAACAGTCTTTTTTCTTACATTTTCTTATATTACAACAAAAAACATATGTTATTATTTCTTCAAGTCAATGCAGAACCCTTCAGTGTCATATTTACAGAAAAAATCTTGCGTTTGCATATATTACAACAAAAGTATTTGTTATTTTTTGCTCAAACTAATGCATAACCATCCAAATGACAACCATGTGAAACAGAAAAAAAAGTTTGTGTATATTTTTATTAAAACAACAGAACATATTTTGTGTTGTGTCAAAACCACTTAGAGTGATTGCTGTTTAACGATTAGCAAAGCTGCTGTCATCCTGGAAAAGACCCGAAATGAAAACGGATTACATCCAGTGGTCAGGAGGGGGATTATTACCTTAATTTAACACCCCTCTTACCTTTCTCCTAATATAAAACAAATGGGCTTAATGGGTTGATGTGACTACTGTGCCCCTTTAATGTATTAAAATGTTTTAAAATGGTAATGGAAGGCAGTTATACAATGTGACCAGTATCTAAATCTGGAAGTTAGTCATCACCCAAACAAACATCAGCTAAATGACGTGGGAAAACCGCTTGTTGACCGGCCGTCTCCATAGTGACGCTGATTTGGAAGTTTACGAGCAGCACTTGAAGGCATCACTTTACCACCGTGCTGCCGCGCTCCGCTGCAGGGGCAGAACTTCATGTCATAGCACCAGCACCACAGTGTGCTGCAGTAGTGGATGCTTTACTGGAGGCTAGAAGGACTAAAACGCAACATGTCCCATCAGTCAGAAACAGCATCTCAGTGAGGATCTCAAACTGCGAAAACTTACAGTCGGTTTACAAGCTGGAGGGGAGAGAAAAGTTTACTTGTGAGTGTAATTAAGGGTGAGTTGATCTTGAAATGACCGCTCTGACTTAGAGTTATGTGTGGATCTGTCACTGTGCTAAAGGCAGAGTATCTTTTTTTTTCTTCTCCATGATATTTTTTCTGCTTTTTCACACTGCTGTTGTTTATCCTGTTGGAATGATTTTGTGTTTGTTTTATGCTCTGTAGGAGTTTTTGTTCTAAACCAAAATCATGTTCACAACCTACATAAAGAGTCTGAATGATATGGTATTTTCTACGGTAAGCGTACAGGTTATAAGCACTCCTGCATGTCCTTACTATGCTGAGAGATGCATGGCTGTACTGAAAATAATGTCTATGAACATCCTTAATTTGTTTTCCTTGGTGTTAAAGCTTGCACTCCTTTGCTTTGTTCATAGACAACTTATGAGATTTGCATAACCATTATTACATGTAATGTTTCCGCATATTCACTTGAAATATGCATGTTTATCATCATCAGCTGCATGTACAAGCAGATATTCATGTGGTATTTCTCTGCTTTTCTTCAGTCTGAGAGCCCAGAGGAGCAGCCGAGTACTGGAGTCTTGGGTCGTATTGGCAGTTGGTTCTCTCCGTGGAGGGGAAAGCCACCAAAAAGTCCCTCTGAAAATGATTCCCCAACTAATGATCACAGTCTTAAATCAGAGAGAGAGGAGGAAAGTGAGGAGTTTGTGAGTCCTCAGGCAGGGGGACAGAAGGAGGAGGAGAATCCCAATCCACTGGGTCTCTTCAGAGACATTTTCCCCTGTGAAGAGGAGGACGCCACGCAGTCTGCCCACAGAGTCGGCTCTGTTGTGAGCAGCACTCAGACACGAGAAGGAGGTCCAAAAGAGGAGGAGCTCGCGGAGAGCAGGAAGCAGAGAACAGGGCAGGGCAAGGAGAGGGAGGAGAGCAGCAACGGTGCTTCAGCGAGTGGGAATCCTGAAAAGAATGCCAGCCATCTGACACATCTCTCCTTCCCTTCTAAACAGGGAGTGGTATGGGACTCTGACCAGGCCGACACCCAGCCTCAGGCCCAGAAACAAGCACAGGCCCAGACAGGCAAGAGACTCCATGTGTACCTGGAGGAGACCAGCGTGATTCACTGTGGCAAAGACAAGCGTGCCGGTCAGGAAGTCGTCTGCACCACAGTCACAAAAAGCCTCCAGGTCCTCCCCAAGGCAAAGTCACTGACGAGATTTGATGTACCAAATAGCCCAAGTCAAGCCAGTGCAGAGCATGAAAGAACAAATGTGGTGTCCACTGTTGGTGCACAGAGTTACTGCAGTGCTGTAGTGGGAGTGTCATTAAAATCACAAAAAGACTCACAATTAGAATCTACTGAAGAACAAAGAGAAGCTGACAATATGGGGCGTAAAAACGCATCCAGGAGGAAAGCTAGGAAGAACTCTCAGGGAGATGGAGGGAATAGCCCTCTGGAAAAAATGCCCCCTAACGCCCAGCCTGTCCCACAGGGAAAGCCTACATCCAGTGACTCAACAAGCAGTTCTCAGGGCAAAAGTCCAAAGACTCACATGAGAGAGGCTCCTACAGGCTCCTCCTCTAAGCCTAACTCCACCTCGCAGACCTTACCTGAGGGAGGAGGGGGAAGTAAGGCTTCCTGTCCTGAGTCCATCAAGCAGTTGGACAACTTCCAAGACTCAAAATCAGTCACTGCAGAGACTCAGGTATGTGTGGTGGATGGTGGCGCAGACATGGAGGACGATGACAGCCTGTACAAAGTGGAACGGAAGACAGAGACGCCGGAGTCCAAACGCAGGAGTATTAAGGTTTCTAGGAGCGAGGTGAAGGTTTTTCCAAAGAATGTGCCTTTCAACCCAAAACAAAGTCCTGTGGAAGAAACCCAGGAAACTAATGCAGCATTACAGGATAACAAAGATGAAGCAAAGGAGAAGGTTAAAACAGAGACTGATTCAAGGTGAGTTAAATTCAGAAAGAGGAAACTTTGATTTGTGAGTGAAAAAATCAGTGATTTACCATTATTTCATAAAGTGCTGCATGTGTAACTTTGTTTTAGTAATGCAGACCACACAATTGTACTTGTGTACCGCCATTAGCAGACATTTCACCCACCTGTAGCTTTTGTTCAACATGGATTTGCTGTCAAAGCAGGGAATGTACGTTAACTGCTGTGGGTGGAATAAATACAGGTGTATCCACGGTGCAACAATGGTGTGACTCATAACACAAAGTTCAAACCTTTGCCTCAGGGTTGGTCTTGTAAAGTATAGATCAAACTGAAATCTGGGTCAGGCTAGTCTTATCTTTGGGTCATTAACAAATTATCCAAAGATTAAAGTAACTAAAAGGATTTGAGGCGGGTGTGCTGGTTAATAAATGAATCACAAATGTTTTCAAACATTCTAAAGTTTTTATTTCAAACATTTGCCTCTCATTAAACACAGAACACGGGGTCTGAAGACAACAGATGAGGAGCCAAAACCAGCTGTTGGTCGGATTGCAGATAAAATCAGCCTCTTTGAGCAGCAGCGACCGTTCGGGGGCAACAAGCAAACCTTCCGAACTCCAAGGAGTGCTGATGTCTCTCCGGTCAGGAAAGTCACCGACAGGCTGAAGGCAGACTTTCTGCTGTCTGATCAGAGGTCAAGATCAGCTGAGCGATGCAGCCAGGCCAGGTCCAGCTCTGCGTCACCTGGCAGTGAGAAGCCAATGACGATCAAGGAGCGAGCGCGGAGATTTGCAGAGGCATCTGGGTCAGACGCTAAACCAACACTGCTTAAAACACCAGCCACGACAGGAATGTCTCAGAAACCCACTTCATCTGTTGCTTCATCAAAGCCACCTGAACTGGATGGTCAGGGTAAACTGGATACAAAGGAGCAGATAAAGACAAAACCAATGTCAGAGACAAAGTCAAAACCAGAAGAACGGGATACCACTACTGTCGGGGGACAGATTTCCACTTCTGAGGTACAAACAACAGACTCAAAAACAAAGCAAGCAGTGAGCTCAGAAACAGCAGATAAGGATACGAAACCTAACAGTGCTGAAAGAGATACTCCAGCTGAAGAGGTAGTTGATTCTGCAGAACAGAACAGTAATATTAGCCCTCACTCAAAAACCCCGAGCAGAGCAGGCTCCCGCTCTAAAAAAAGGAAAGGCAAAGAACCAACCAGTCCCATCAGCCCAAGCAATCAAAACAAACCAGAGTGCTCTACAAGTAAGCCGAAGGTCACTGAGATAAAGCAAGAGCAGGTGGATGAAGCAAGGGAGACTAACTCTGAGTCCAAACAACTTGCAGAAAACATCTCATTACCATCTAATCAAGCCCAAGGAAACACAACAGATAAGCAGCTGATGAGCGACACCAAACAGACAGCATTTAAAAAGGATTCGGAGGCATCGGACAAACAAGAGAAACAGCCGGATGCTTCATTTAAAAAGAGGAATATTGACAAACCAGTCAGCAGCAAGGAGGAATTGCCCAAACTGTCTGTCAACAAAGATGAACCTGATACTGCTGCTTGTAACAGTGGGACAAAGAAGCCTGTTGTCAAGGATTCCGTTATTTTACCCCAAAAGGAGGAAAAAGTAGAGGAACACAGCCTTGTATTCACACAGGAAGGAAAAAAGGCCTCTGAGGACAGCAGAGAAACTTCGGCCTCCTCCTCCTCCTCACCTTCGACTGAAAAACCCACTGATAAGTCTTCTGTAGTGGGGAAGGATTCACCTGTTGAACAGCCCAAATTAGATAAAGAAGTGCCAATAAAACCTGAATCAAAAGCAAAAGCAAAAGCAGAGAAGCCTGATAAAAAAGAAGCAGGGTCATGCAAGGACACGGGGGTAATAAATCAAACTGAGAGTAAAGACGTGGAGAAATTAGAGAAAGTGGAAAGCAAAACAAATAAGCAGACTGAAGAAAAAGGCAGAGAAAAAACACAGCAGCCTCTGGATTCAGACAAAAGTACAACAAAGGGCAAAGTTTCCGACGGTGGACAAGGCATCTCAGAGAAAGAGGGGAGTGTTGCAAGAAAAGCCGAAAAAAATAAGGAGACACAGCCGGTTAAAGACACAACAAAACCAGAAGCCATCCAAGCAGAATCCACCTCTCTGTCATCAGAGAAGACCAGTGGATCATCAGACCTCCCCGTTCAAACACAACATGTCAGCAACACAGAGACCACACATCCAGAAAAGGCTGCTGCTCCTACTGTCACCCAGACTAATGAGGCTGTGAGTAGCACTAAGAGTGATAAAGGTCCTAAAACACAGATGGCTGCAAATGTGCCTCCAGAGCTGCAAACACGGCTGACAGAAAGCCCTGGAACAGAAACAGAGCCAATGGTGATTGCAGCAGAGCCGCAGCCTAATTCTGTATCTGTGGAAAAAACAGAGAGTTCACCCGATGACTCATGTGCACATGGAGCTAATGATGCAGCGTCGTCCAGCTCGAAGCCTATTACCAAAGCACCTCCAGCAGTTGAGGAAGTGAGTGTAAAAGTCGCTGAGGACACTCCAGCACCGACAACTGCACAGACTGACATGACGCATAAGGTAAAGAAAGAACTCTCGATTAAAGAATCTCCTCCTATTTCTGTCTCTAAATCTGAAAGCACAGAGGGAGCAGGACAGGATCACGGGGGAACAAGTTCAGCTGCCAAATCAGTGTCGTCAGAAGTCAAAATCTCTGGAGACTTATTGAAACCAGCTTCTAGCCACCCACAGACCGAGGCACTAAAAAATACAGAGGGAACTAGTGATGCGGCTTTGGTCAAGGATGCAGAGAAAATATCTATGAGTTTGTCTAACAGCATGCCTTCAAGCTCCACAGCCAATGTAATGGAGCAGTCAGCTGACAAAACACTCAATCTGCCCGTCAATAAACTTTCGCTAGTTGGTAATGGTGATAATTCCCCCCCTGCAAAACAGGAACCAATCAATATCAAGCCGAGTCTGACTCAGAAAGCATCAACTTCCCCAGAGGCTGATAAGCTGAATTCAGACTCAATCCAGCGTTCACCCATGAAGAAGCTCCATTTGCCACGGGGACTGAGCAAAGATGATTCTTCACAGCAGCAAGACGCCCCCTCTAGCTGGCTAGATGTGGACTTTCCCAAAAAGAAACTTAAAGTCCAAGAGGCCAGACTTAAAGCATCTGGAAGTGAGAGCAATCTTCTCGACACTCCCGGTGATCTGGATGATGACGATTTCATTGAGAGAATCAAGAACCTCTGCGTCCCGTTCTCCCTCCCACCGCGTAAACACAACCACTTTCGACCACCTCAGCCTCCCTTTGCAATGCCGGCCATCAGAGAGGATCGATTCGAGAAGACGTTTGACCCCGAGGAGTTCACGTTTGGCTTGAGGAAGAAGAATCAGTACACCTTAGACACGACCCCGAGCCTTTTAGCCAATCTTCAACAAAAAGACACAAAAGCAGGCCTGAAGCCTGCCAGGGCGAGTTTGGCTGACAGGAGCATGCTGCTCAATAGTCTGGACACTCACTCTCGTCTCAGGGAGAAGACCCCCGTCAAGGAGGAGGAGGAGGAGGATGCAACGGAAGAGAAAGAAGATAAGATCAAGGTGAAGTCTCGCTTGGAGAGGAGTGGTATCCTCAGCAGCCTCACCTCCTTGAGCGGGAAGAGAGGGA
The DNA here is from genome assembly GCF_021347895.1 of Acanthochromis polyacanthus. Lineage (NCBI taxonomy): Eukaryota > Metazoa > Chordata > Actinopteri > Pomacentridae > Acanthochromis > Acanthochromis polyacanthus. The sequence continues at coordinate 8,777,294 of NC_067128.1, forward strand.
AGAGGAATGGAGCTGAGACGCTGGCAGAGGGCACCAGCTCTGGGAGTGTGTCGCCGAGCGAAGCCGCCCAGCTCAGCCCTTCATCTTCATCCCAGTCACCCTCTCCCAGCCCAACCGCCACAGCTCCAATCAAAGACATACTGCCCAAGCAGCGTACAGAGGAAGCGCCGACTGCTGAGGTTGTGGTCTGTGACTCAGGTCCTCCACTTCCGTCTTTTAACGACATCAAGCTGCCTGACTATTTAGAGAAGTACCTCCCACGAGATCAGGCAAAAGCAGTGCAGAGCGTACAAGGACAGGAGCAAGTCAAACCAGAGGTTAGTTTCACTGTATGTAGCTAAAAACAATGCCAGTATCATTGTGGTTGTCCTCGTAACACAGTAAATCCATTGACAAAATGCATCCAGCAAGTACAGTCAAGTTGAAGTACAGCAAAGCTATAGACTAAGTATGAATAGTTTAATGACAGAATACAGCATTTTAATGTGTTGTAGCTTTGCATGTCCCTTATTTTTGACATAAAATGACAATAAAAGTCATCAAAGTTATTACCAGAGAGACACCACTGACCAACTTTTATGTTTACTGTTGTTTTTTGATTTATGCATCAGTCTACTGGAAACATGTCAGCTCCAGTTGCTGGAGGTGAAATAGAGCTGGCTGTGAAACCAGCTCCGACGCTTCCTAACGCTGAGGCTCCGTCTTTTCCTGGGATCCCTCCAACCACACACGCAATGCTCCCTGAGCTAAAGCAGCCTCCGGCACCGCCACAGGGGATACTTAGAAATAATGTAAGTGCGCCGCATGCACAATTAAAGCGTGCATAATAGTTCAAAATCACAAATTATAACTGTACATCACGCATTAGAGTATCAGTAAACATGCCTGCCTGCTGTGATGAAAGGGTAGCTGGAGATTCTATCTTAATTTCCCTTAAAGCTTGGTCATCATTAGCAGAGGAGCTCACCTATCCACTGTATTTCTGTCTCATTTATCTTTTGAACTTATTTATGAGAGTAACACGAACTGTGCTGTGTTTTGAGCTGCAGCTAATGATTATTTTGGCAATGCTCTATTTTACTCATCTACAACTTCTTAATCATTTTCAAATGATTTCCTTGGATAGAAAGAAGTGTAATTTGTTTCTAATCATGGAGAAGAAGGGAATTTCATTGAAACTGTAGCGCCACTTGGACCCATGCAAATGTTTATTCAGTAGTAATTTATGATGAGAAAGGCTGTATACATGCTGAATTGTATGTTTACATGCAGAGAGGTTTTTACATTTTTTGCATTCTCAGTTGCTGCAAGCTGCTATTAAGAATAATCTGACTGAAAGTTTGCTGTATGGACTTTTTTGATGTTAGAAGACAGTGAAAAAAGGCCATTGCAATTTCCCAAAGCATATTTAAATTGATTGTTTTGTTCAACTGACAGTTCTAAATGCAAAGTTGCTGTTTTGACTATCAAGAATACTAAGAAAATGAGCAGAAGAAGCTGGAAAAAGTGGACAAGTTTAGCCTGATTGAATGAAAAGTGCTTAAATTGTTAACTGATTATAAAAGCTGTTGATGTTTCTAGTAGCTGCAGCTTACATTTTTCAGTTTTCTTTCACGGTCATTTGGAGCTGCCAAACGTGCGAGGCCCCACAGAGGGTTAAGAAACCCTGAGTTGCCTCTCAGTGTGTTGTGTGACTGTGAAATCAGAACAGTGTTGCTCTCCACAGAGTCACTGTGACCATGCAAGTAAACTGAAAGGTCAGGATATTGAATAGACACAAAGCTGCAGCACAAACAAATGCAGATTAGCCTCTTTTGCATTTTATAAATGTGTGCCATGGTCCACGGTGATTGTCGCAATCTCAGTTATGTGTCTTCTGCATTCCAGATAAGAAACGCCAAAGGATTTCACAAGCGCCCTGGAAAGGTACAGTTGGCATAACTTTGCCGGCATAGAATAGAAACAAGATGGAGAGAGGAATCTGGACAGACAACTCTCTGTTCTGTGAAAACATCTGCTTTTCATATGGTGTTCTTGGGGGTAAACAAAGTATAAAAAAAAAAACAGTCCCGTGCAAAAGCTCAGCTGGGTGCAATTACAATCATGGAATTCAGTGCTGCCAACACAGTGCAAATCTTGTGGTTCTTCATTATTGCAGAACTTCATTAGCTTTTGTTGCAGCAAAGCAAAGTATTCTCCTGGTGCTCAGAATTTTCAGTCTCTTGCCCACACATCAGTTATTCATTAATTCAATCTACCTTCTGCTTCAGCTGTGCTGGGATCCGCTGTCATGACTGGCATTAATAAAAAACCAATACATGAAAGATTTAGAGTTTTGGAGTAGGGGGCTTTTAGAAAAAAAGGTTTACTGACTACGTAGTCTTCAGCAGCCAGTTCTTTTAGTCCATTTCTTCATTATTTACAAATGTTGGTCTCCTGTTGGACTGTAAACTTGGACATAAAATGTAACCTTTGTATTAAACTGATGCATTAAACTAACAGTGCACTCGGGTATTCCAAATAATTATGTGCATGTATGGGCTTTTTGTTATTAACAATGCTCTGGCTGTAGCAAAAAAAAGGGACGCAAAGTAAGAGTGTCATGCTTTTAAGCTTTTTTCAGCACTCACCGAATCCTGATTTAATGTGCTAGATTTAGCAAGCAATGCATTTTGCTGTTGTTTCTGTTCGTGGTGAATGTGCTGATTTTTTTTCTTCTGACTCTGTTCTTCATGTCTCTGTGCAGATGGTGTTGTTTGAAAAAGCTCAGTTCAGTGGCCAAGCATATGAGATTTACAGGGATGTAGCAGATGCTTCGTCTCTGCAGCTCTCGCCTCTCGTATCCGTGAAGGTCGTTAGAGGATGGTAAGTAGCAGAATTCAACCAGAACTTTCAGATGATGGAGAGAAAATGTGTTGTGAAGTGTGCTTCTAATTAGTGTCAAGTGGGTTTGAGAGGCCGGTGTTGCCTGCTGAGGCTCCTCACAGGACCAATTTCATGAAATATTAGCATCCAGAGCCCCATGCTTGCTAACTGCACTCTTTTTCTGCACTTTTTCCTATGAACATTTTTGAGAAACGAGCAAAAAATTCTGCTCACATTCGGTGTCGCTCACCAAAACAAACTCTGTGTATCTTTGTGGCCTGGCAAACATGTTGACTGAAACTTCTGCAGATGTTATTTCTTTTTTTTAGAAACTATTTAAATCCACGTTCTCGTTCCTCCTCTTATCCCTCCTTTGCTGACCATTTGCTGCATTACTTGACATGGTGCTGCCACTTGTAGATCACCAGCATACTGTGAAACCACTGGCAGTTACGTGCTTCACATCATGCTTGTGTGTGTGTGCATGCATGTGTGTCCTTGGGCTTGTGCACAAGTCCAATCTAAAGTGCGAGCCACTCTTAGAAAATAGCTGTGTAGTGCTACCAGTGCTGGAAAAATTGCTTTTGACATTCAAGCTGGAACTCTACAGTTTTGCTCTCTCAAAAACAGCTAATGCAATAGCTGCAGCAGGTTTTGCACTTTTATATATTCAAATAACCACTAAAGCAACTTAATATCTGTTCAGTTAAATGAAGAGAGCACACTGTTTGGCTCCGAGGAGGGAAGAATGAAAGTTTTTGTTCCCAGTTTGATTCCAGAGCTGTAAAAAGACAAAAACCCAAATTAGACATTGATCCAACTCTGACCTTCTGCAGCCACATCAATACAAAGTAAATGATCATTTTATCACCTCAGTGTGTCCACACAAGATTTTCAAAGACTCATTCATGACTCATTTCTAGCATTGTGGACTGTTTTAACAGTCTCTTGTCCTGTTTTATAAAAACAGCATTAGATGACTTTATTTCATTTACGTCTCGGCTGCCAGACTTCTAAGAGAAACCGAGATGACTAAGCGTATTTTTCCAGTTACTACAGTTTTACTCCTGCTCCCACTTACCTAAAACAGATTTAAGGGGCTGTTTTTGTTTAAAAATCATTCAATATTCATAGGCCAACGCATATTCTCATTCTGATCTCTTTGAAGAATATAAACTCAGCATGGCTATTGGATCTCTAGGAAGTAGTTAACTGATAGAACCTCAAGCCAGATCTAAACAGGATGGAGCTGCATTCAGCTATTGTACGGCACACAGATAGAACCAGCTTCCTGATTATCTCAAATGTGCATTGAACTGTAGCCAATTTTAAATCTAAATTAAAAATCCTGCTGTTCTCTTGTGATTTCGACTGATTTCTCTAATGTGTTTTTAATGCCTTTGCTGCTTTTGGGGCAACTTGCAGCTCATTACTGCACTATAACTGTATTCCTGATCTGCTTTTACTACTGTCTATTTTTTGCTTTATTGTCAGTCTCCGTGCTGTTTTTACATTTATATCATAAAACCTCATTCTACTCTGTTTTAATTGTTCATCTCTGCTATTGATTGCTGTTAGGATAAATGCTCATCTTGTGACACATGGCGGTTTCAAGGATGGAGTGTGTTGTTTCTACACTCTGTAACAGATTAATCAGCCAAGAAGAATTTGTTTATTGGTGTGCTTCAGAGGTCCTAGCAGAGGCAGTCAAGCTAAGCTAACCGGCTATTAGCTGCATACCTGTTTTTAATGTGAGAGTCTCATCTAACGTACAGCAAGAAGCCAAATTAGAGTGTTTCCAAAAATGCGAACATATTGATATAAAACAGGCTGTTTATGTGGCATAAAGTTTCCAGATCCTTCATACTTTCTGCTTTTCCAAAATCTGCATGTGTTTCTGCCACGTGATAATATATACGACTGTGTTCACGTTACAGCTGGGTGCTCTACGAGAAGCCTGACTTTCAGGGACGTACCATCGCCTTGGAGGAGGGCGGCATTGAATTGGCAAATGTGTGGGCTGAGCATGAAATGCAGGGAGAACCACACAACAGCCCACCAATGCAGATCGGCTCTATCCGGCTCGCTGTCGATGTGAGTGCACTGCTGAAGCCTTCCCTCAGCGGTGGTCCCTGCACTGGGGCCGCGTCTGTTGCTAGACTGCAACCAAGCAGCATTTTTAAAAAGTTCAGTCCAAACAAGCGGCCGCCTTGCACTGCTATGACTGAAATGAATGTAGCATTTGTTGTAGTTGAGGCTTTTTCGATTAAATGTAATAACATCATCCCCACTGATTCATTGTCATAGGGCTGTTATATAATCTCTGCCTCATAGTAGTTGGTAGTAAACAATTTTTGCTGCAGTTCTTCAAGTCTCCCCTCTGGCCTGGTGATGGAGACACAGAGACTTGTTGTATTTCAAAGTACTCCCAAGTGTCTCCGCTCCATAAAGCTCAAGGCTGCTCATTCTGGTCTTACACTTGTAGAGCTGTTGCTGACTAAACCTGGCATGTTGATTTTAAGGGGAATATTTCAGGGAATAGCTTCGGGCTTAAGGAGATCACTTCCTCCACCTCCTATGTCCTTCATTATCTACATCATCTCCAGCTCACATTGGCTTTGAAATGTGGCTAATTGCCCATGTAGCTTCATTGTCATTCAATCCAGCCTCCAGAAAAGAAACAAATGAGACTCAGCTAGTTACGATGTTACTTGGTCTGATTGGGAGCAATTGTTGTTAAGGTCTAATATAGCCCACTGCTGATAATGCCTGTGTTTGCTTCCCTCTCTCTGTAGGATTACAGCATCCCCCATATTGATCTGTTTACTGAACCAGAGGGCCGCGGCAGAGTAACGCCTTACCACGATGATACAATAGAAACAGGTTCATTTGGCATCCTGCTGAATACGGCTTCCATCCAAGTGCACTCCGGGGTGTAAGTATGGCGGTCTCTGGAGAAACACATTTTATCTGAAATATAATACAAGCTAAAGAATAAAGACGGTGTGTCTCGGAGGAGATGAGACAATCTCAGGTGTGGTGAAGAGCAGAACTCTCTCCTGCTGTGCTCAATCAGTGCGGTGCTGTCTTTTAGATGGGATGTTCTCTGGGTTTGGCTTTGACAAATAGCTGAGACACGATAATCATTACTACGCTCCTCTGTGTTTATCTTTGTCTTTGGTTTGACTCGCACTCATTTGCCTCCTCAGGAATGTCTGTCCTGCTGCTGCATGTTCGAAAGACCGAGAGTGGGTGTTGGGGCACTTGGAAAGCAGAGTAGAGAGAGGTGGAGACTAGACAGAGAGTGAGAAACAGACAAAGGTGCAGAGAGAATCTGGCAAAGGGGGAGCGTGTTTTTCCGTGTGAGAGGTGGAGGCATTCAGGACATTTTGTGCCCTGCCCCTGAAGGAAATGAATGACATTCAACCTCTTTCCCTGCAATGAGCCTTTGTAGTTTCACTTTGGTATCTTTGGCAGACCCATTACATTTTAAGGATTCTTTTTGAACAAATGCCAGCTCATCTCTCCTGAAGAAGCAATTACAAATAGTTATGCATCAACAGCTCTTCCTACAGTGTTTGCTCTGCAACAAGTGGGTTCTGTGTTAGACAAGCTTGTTGTAGCTAGCCCAGTTCACTTCACCATGATTGAACATCTTTGATGATCGGCATAACTTCTCGGTATCATTTTTTTTTAGCACTGACTGAATGAGCTGGGTTTATTTTTCCTGTCAGAGGCTGGCATGTGGTGGTTGGTATGAGGCATTGTGTTGCTCCACACAATGGCTCAAAATGCCAGCGTTAGGGGCATAGTTCCAACAGAGGCTGCCCACGCTAAATATAAATTATGGAGAAAAATGCTTTGAACTGAAGTGTGCTGTTCCCAAGATATGTAATTCAAAGTAAAATAGCTTTTTGTTCGCTACTCTCTCTGACTCATGTCTGAGGAAGATATAGAAGTAAACCCAAATAAAACACTGCTGTGGATTATTAGTATCAATGGACTGAGGAAAAATGACCAGTTGTTTCTGCCTATGTTGTAAAAAAGTCCCTACAAATTTCTATGTGGGAAGACAAATATCAATGAGTGTGTTACTTTTTTTATTGCAATGTCCTAGTTTTGTTTTGTAAAACTAACAGTGTCAAAGATTACAACTCATATTGATTTTAAAACCACTAAGAGGTGTAGGTGTAATGTGGAAAGACCTTTTGACATCATGATAACACACGATATGTGGATTCCTGCTTCCTTCAGGTGGTTGGTGTTCAGTGATCCGGGGTTCCAGGGCATGATAGCAGTGCTGGAAAGAGGAGTGTATCCTTTTCCTGAGACCTGGGGCTTTCCATCCCCCTTCGTGGGATCTTTAAGACCGCTTAAAATGGTGTGTATTTCTGTGCAGCCTCTAAAGTACACTGCAGAGTGGTACATATATTTGCTATTCTGAGCCACTCTGGCAGCCTGGGTCTAAGACAGAGGCAAATATCTCTAAATGATTGGATGTACTGCAGTGAACTTTTGTTCAGTCATTAGTGTTTCTGAGAGGATGAAGCCTGCGGACTTTGCTGATTGTCTAATTTTCTTCTCATATTATTGTGATGTTTACCTTTATGCTTTTTTCTGAAATCTCGTATCTATGGGGCAGGCTGCCATTAAATTTGAAACAGATGAAATAATTTGAATTCTCACACTCCTTTTTTCTACAGTGTAAATTTAATTAGAGAAGGAATTGTTGGTTGGTAATGATGACGTATCTTTTTCAGGGTGGTTTCAAAGTGGAGAATCCTAATGAAGTCAAGGTATGAATAATTCCCTTCACCGTTTCTTCACCGTTTTACCTCACTTGACTATTATTGATGTAAAGTATTGAGAAAAATAGGCAATGTAAGTTGTAAAGAAACTTAACAATCAACTGTGTAGGGGAATTATGCTTTATAAAAGGCATACTGACCTTGTATTTTACATTCTTTGGCCCATTATTCCTTTAGTTTATCTTATTTCAGACCAAAAACAGATGTGGTATCAAGGAATTTCCAAACTAACCACTGTGTGTTTTTTCTAGCACACATTTCTAAAGCCCAGAATGTGACATGCATGGTCTTTATTTAGATTCAACATTTCATATTATCATTCAACCGTCATACCAGGTGAAAATCACTGAAGTGAACACATTCCTAACACTGAGCTCACACATAGATGTGCTTCACTTCGACGTTTGTGTTCATGCATAAAGAGTAAGATATTCGTCAAGCAAATAATCATTACGTCAAGTCACCTCATAAGCTGGATGCCCTTTGAAAAGAAGTGCTATATTATTATCATTAAAAGATTAAACTTGTTTATGCAACCAACTGTCTTGGTTCAAGTGTCAACAAGTGAGAAAGGCTCATCAGTAAAACATTAATATCAGTTAATCTGCTCAACCAATGTAAATGATGCGTCAACTTAATGCCAGTCCTGTCTGTCTGTGTTACAGGCTGTGGTGTATGAGAAGCCTGGCTTTGATGGCCCCTGTTTGGAAATCGACAGCGATGTTTTCAGCTTCTGCGAGAATGAAGGCGAAATTGCTCCAGACGGAGAAAACCTTGACTCAAAGAAACTGACGTCTGTGGGTTCTCTGAAGATCACTGGAGGATTGTGAGTCTTTTTCAGAGTTCCTTCCTTTTGTCTGCAGTTAAATGGTAATCTTGGCTCACAGCAAAGTTTATTCAGTGCTAACTTTGCTGCCAGATTGTGATTTTGAAGTCATGCAAGCCAGTCAACGTCTAGAAATGCGGCTCTGACCAACGACATCGCTGCACTTTTTTTCTCTTCCAGCTGGGTCGGCTACAGCGAGCCTGGCTTTGAGGGTCAGCAGCACATCCTGGAGGAGGGAGAGTACCTGGACTGCAGTGAGTGGGGAGGCTCAGCGCTTCTGTCGTTGCGACCTATACTTTCTGTGAGTACCGCGCTGCACAAACACGCCTTACACCTTTGTGGGACTAAAGTAGCTTATACCAGCATGAGGCGAATAGCAACTGTGGAGTGATGTTTAAATTACAGCTTGAGCGCCACGGGTGTGTTGAAGGTCGGAATTTGTATTAAAAATAGAAGCTATTCTGTTCAGAAGTGTTCTTTCTTGACAAGGTGGAAAATCTATGTAAAGTCAATCAAACCGTGGGAGACCAAAAGTTTCCACATAAACACTCGCTGTGCAGAGTGTGTGGGGTTAGCCAGCAGGGACACCCAGCCCAACTATTAAATGCCTGAGAAAATGGTCAACCTCTGAATCTTTACTGGAGTATGGGTTTACCAACAAAAGATTTTTTTTTTCATGAAAAGGGAATAAACTTTACAATACCAACAGTGGGCATTGTTGGCTCTTGGATGCACAAAAAGAGAGCTTGTTACTGTAGATATCAACCACCTATACGTGGCAACGGATTTGAGACATCCTACAACATACACAATAACAACACAAGGATAGAAACAATAAATACTTATGTCCCCTGTGAGGGTTGCTGTCCAATACTACAGATGTAAGTTCATGTCTTGGGTAGAATGACTTCATAATCAAACAACAAAGCAACTTTTCCAAGTGCAACAGACATGCAGGTCATGTTCTTGATGATAGGATTTCAAAGAAGTAGCATTCAATTTCACAGCTAATTTCCTCGCTACGGTTAGCGATTGATAAAAAAACAAATGGAACTAGTGACATGCTGGGTGTTTTTCTGCTGCCCAAGTGGAGCATGACAAAAAAAGGCTCCAGAACCACAATTTCCTGGAGTAAATTAGCATTTTTGTGTGGTCATTTGGGGCATGACCTGATGTGATGCTTATCAGATTTTTATGAGATGATTCTATTTCTATCACAGGATTTTATGTCCCCGCACCTCAAGATGTTCAGCGACCGAGATTTTGGCAAGCTGGGAGTGAATGTTGACGTCACAGTTCCTGTTATCAACATGGATGACACTGGCTACGGCATGAAGACGCAATCTGTTGATGTCGTCGGTGGTGTGTAAGTGATATGTATTATTCTTTTTGCATCCATTCAGTTTATCAAGAGCAGTACTGGGAAATGAAATGGTTAAGGGCAGTTGACAGCATTTTTTTTTTTATTCTGCTGAAGCATGAAGGATGTCTTTGTCTATTGGAATTCTTCAAATATCCTTTCACTGAAATACAATATATATAAGGCACATTTCTAAGAAAGTCTGTTTGATCCCACCTATCCTGCTGCTACTGCACTGGAGAAAAATCACAAAAATCATCCAAACAAACAAAAAAACCTACAATAGCTATCAAACAAAAACTGCAAAGCAAAAGTAAGGCATCCAGAACATCCTAAATGCATTTACAGATATTTTCACTCTATGTATATCAGTGTTAACACATGCTCAGCACTGAAAAATAATAGTCTTATTTTGGAGGAAAATGAAATTGCACAACACAATTGTTTAGTTTATTTATAGGAAAGCTTACAATATCAACCCATTATTCACAAACAATTCTGCAAAGCCCCTCAGGAGGAAGTGAAAAACTAAAAGTGAACTTTGCCTGCGTTACAATTCAACTCAACAAAAATAAGACCAAAGAGAAGATTTAGTCTCTTTGTATTTGCATTATGTTGGATTTAATGAGAAATGTTTGCTTAATTAGTATCCATAACTGCAGAGTTTGAATGTAAAAGTAGGTAAAAAATAAAATAATATTATTTCCCCCTTGTTGGCAGTGAACAGCCAACATTTTTCACCTGAACTGCAACGATTAATCGATTAATCAGTTAGTTATCAACTACTATGTGATCAACAACTATTTTAAGTATCTAATTTTATAAAGCAGTCTAAATTCTCTGATTTCAGCTCCTTAAATGTGGATATTTTCTGGTTTCTTTCCTCTGTGACAGTAAACTGAACATCTATTCAACTTTATCAACCAAACAACCAATCAATCAGTTGAGAAAATAATCAGAAGCTGCAGTGATTAATCGATTAATCAGTTAGACTATTATCTCCAACTATTCTAGATTCTGTGATTGCAGCTTCTTAAATTTGAATATTTCTTGGTTCTTTTCTCATCTATGACACTAAACTGAACATTCATTCACCCATCGTTTGACGGTTTACAGACCAAACAATCAATTAATCATTTATTTGTTGACTATTATCACCAGCTAGTCTAAATTCTCTGATAGCAGTGTCTTAAATGTGAATATTCTCTGGTTTCATTCCCCATCTATGACACTAAACTGAACATCTTTTCAAAATTTTCTGCCATTTTATCAACCATCCAATCGATTGGCTGACGGTGAAAACAGTCAGTAGCTGCAGCCCCTCGCTAGCTGCTGTTTGTCGTGTAATATTTGAATGTAGCCTTTATATAAAGAGCTACATATTTCACTACTGATGATTTCTGTCATTTTTTATAAATTTATATGAAATTTAGGAAAACAAAAAAACTGCTGCATAAATAAAACAGTAAATCTTTTTTTTTTTTTGGTCATCTGTACAATTGAGCGATGGCCTGGCGGAGGTCTGCACTCTCCGAGTGCTTTTCTAGTTTAGATTTGTTTTTTCAGTTCAACAGAGCACAACTTACCCGTCTACACTATAATTACAATAGTTGAGGCTACTGTTCCTGTGAAGTCTTGTGTGGCTTACTGGTGCACGTTGCTGCTCAGGTGCGTAACGGCTAGGCGGCCACACCCGCGCTGACAGGTCGAGACAGATTGTCTCTTTCACTGATGCTTTAATCAGCCACACCTCGCCTCCTGCCAGTTTAAGTCGACCTCAGAGCAGGATGCCTGATGATGTGGGAAATAATCAGTATGGAGAAGGAAGAGCGAGATGCTCTAGCTTTGTCAACAAGGAATGTTTTTATATGTGGACGGTGTTTCCCTTGTGTTTGGTCTTGTTCTCTGTTATTATTACATAACGTTGAAAAAGTAGAATATTCATGCACTGACTGTGTTCCACTTCCGCTTCTATTTCCATGCTTCTTTATGCTAGAATCAGTTAATAAAATGCAGACGTAAAAAAACCTGAAGCAAATTAGAATCATGAAATGCAGAACACGGAATGCTGATTGCCGCTACCCAAGGGAGAGACTAACAAAATGGTTAATAATGTGGAGAGGAACACTGCGTCTTTCACGAGGCAGGACTCTCACAGCTTCGAGAGGTTGTTCTTGCTGTGCTGCTAGCCTGTTCTTTGATTGCAAAGCCTTGCCCATGCTGTGTCGCCACCCCTCCGAGCCTCTGATTGGCTCAGTGTTTTGATTTTGCATTACTGGGAGAGTCTTGTTTGTAGCCTTGCATGCTAGGACACACACACACACACACACACACACACACACACACACACACACACACACACACACACACACACACACACAAACACACACACACAAACACACAAACACACACACACACACACACACAAACACACAAACACACAAGTTGACAAATGCAACAAACACGCTCTCATCCACCCACATCGTGCCACATTTGCCAAGAGAGTAACTGCTGAGATACTATCATGCGAGATGCTATTATCAAGTAGGACTCTGAACAACAGTTGTTCCCATACGTGACAAACGAGCACCACTTTAACGGAATTCCTGTGGTTTTCTTTCCCAGCTACTGTGGCTATGTCAAAGAATCCACCAATTAGAATGAAATGAAAATGGAGAAAGCTGAATTCTGAGAAGTCAGTGCAAAATTAAAGGGCTTTGGTTGTGCTGCTGTGCTTCTGTTTCTTTTGTCAGCTGGGTTGTGTTTGAACTGCCGGGTTTCTGCGGTGAGGCCTACGTCCTGGAGAAAGGCCTGTATGGAAGCCCAGAGGACTGGGGGGCACTGCAGGACAGAATTGGCTCGACAATGAATGTCATGCTGGTAAGAGCTCAGAGAAGGTCAAGAAATGTTGCCATTTTGTGCTGGTGGAATAATTTCCTAGTTTTTAAACGGGTGATCAAATTATATTTTGCATGCAGTTGCCACAATAGTCAGAATCTTCACTTGAGCTGCAAAATTGATTTCAGGTCATCAAATTGTAGCTTTGCAAGATGAATAACTGTGCAGCTACAAGCTTCTTTCACTTCCCCTGGCAGTCCCAGTTTGGCCCGTTGAGCGGTTTCACTGCATGTGACCAGTCATACTTGTGACAAATTCTGAATTTAGTGGAAGAATCTGTGGGGGTAACAGGCAAACCTTTATACAGCAGATAATCTTTTGGAGCATGAGGCACAGGAAAACATATTTTTAAAAATAATCTGCCCGGTGGAAGAGAGGAAAACATTTGTCATGGGACTGAAAGTGAAAACATCTTAGATCACAATGGTGACTCATCGTGGAGCTGCTTTGGTTTGAACCCAGATGATGACAAACAGATACATTTCATTCAAGGTTTGCTGTAGTGGTGCACTGGGTCACTTGTCTTTCTCTAGATTGTCTTCCTCACTTAAGCGCAGCTGCACAACTATTGTGGAGTTTGCAGAGATTTTAACTACTATCTTTTGTGCCTTAGTCCATGCAGATCAATCTCATTATTCTTTCATTTCTTTTTAGGAGGATTTTGAGAACACGGCCAAATTTAAGGTAGGCAGCTGAAAAGAAACTAATAAAAACATCTAATCTTGTTTTGATATTGTCCATCTTTCCTGATGAAGTGTATGAGGAGGTTGGAGTCTCATTGTCTTGCTGTTTGTGCCTCAGGTGCAGCTTTTCTCCGATGCAGGTTTTCAGGGCTCTGTCCTCACACTGGAGGACAGCGTGGCTTCGCTGCAGGACGGTTTCTCTGTGGCCTCGTGCAAGGTTTTGGCTGGCAGGTGAGTAATACGGTGCTCATTGTGAGGGATGATATAAGTTGAATCATTGGTATTTGAAATAGTTTGAAACAACCTTCTGAAAGCAGATTTCAGGAATCGATTTCCCCAAGGTGAGCCGCTGCAATCACAGCTGCATATTGCTCATATCACAAAAATATCCCTGTGACTCAGAGTCTGCTAAAGGCTGCCACTGCTCCACTTTCTAAAAAATATCCTGCATGGCAGCAGCTCGTGATATACACTACTACAGGTCTTGCATTTTTCACAGTGCAGCATCCATACAAATTGAATACATTACTTAGCCTTGTTAATGGAGCAGAACACTGTGGGCTGTAAGTAATGTAGCACATCATGCATATTGTGTGTGATAGCATGTAATTTTATGTCCTGTTCAGTGATGATGATCTCTTGCAAGCAGTCTAGAACATGTGAATAATGTGTGTTTGTGCAAATTCTTTTCAGCTGGCTAGCATTCGAGGGGAACGACTTCACCGGCAAGATGTATGTGTTAGAAAAAGGCAACTACTCAGACCTGAGAGCAATGGGCTGCATCGGTGCAAACCCCTCCATCCTGTCACTGCAGACTGTTGGCTTTGTAAGTCCACCTTTAAATCACTCTAACATCATCTGACAACCACTTCCCCCTTGAAATACAACAGGTAATTTTTCCTCATTAGACCCTTAAATTGGGAGTTTTCGAGGATTTCATGCATTGTTAGGATGTAGACTGTTCCGTCTACAGGACCACATTCATATTTAAATGTGCTACTATTCATATTTTATGTGACAATGGAAAGAATTATAGTATGATGGAAAAGCTGCCTGTCATTTTGAAGAATTGGGACCAGTTTCAGCAGCACTGCTCGGTTCTGCAGAGCTTTGTAGTGTCTTTTGTCAGGTGAAACTGAGATTTGTAGTATTTCTGAGACTCATTCTGCTTGAGTGTGGTTTGGATTGTGTCTCATGAGTATATTGGAGAAAAGTGAAAGAAAGAAAGAAAGACAGAAAGACAGAAAGAAAGAAAGACAGACAGACAGACAGACAGACAGACAGACAGACAGACAGACAGACAGATAGATAGATAGATAGATAGATAAAATGACACTATTTCAAAAAGATATACTGATAGAAAATTCAAAATTAAAGAATTCAGAACAAGATCAGATAAAAACTCTCACTGTGCAAATTCAAGTTGAATGTTACTACAGACGACAAGAAGTTTCCCACGAAAAATATACTATAAAGTGTTATCTATTACGTTGAGCGTTTTGTGTAAACAGGTATAACTTGTGTTCAACGGTTGCTTTAAAGTGGATAATTGCCACTGTCATATATTCGCTTTGCACTGCCCCAAAGTAGCTAAAAAGTCTGCTATGCACATTTAAGATTTTAGTTCTGCATTTTTACTGCAAAACTTTAAAAAAAAATAATAATCATAATGACCACTAGACAGCTAAGTTTAATTTATTCAGATTTATGTTCTCATTAAAGAAACTTTTCCTAGGGATAACTTTTACATACAGTCAGCAACACAGCTTTTTCCAAACGGGTAGTCTCACAGATTTCTCACAAGGCTAATGTAATTTCATGTCATCCAGACAGGGTCAGAGTGATGTTTGAAATTAAAACTAAATTTAAACTGTGAAGGAGTGTGATTTCAAATCAAATCCACATCATCTGGATGGGAAAATTCTCACAGGTTAGCTCATCTGTCCTTGCCCTTCACATTAAAACTACCATCCAGCATTAAATGAGTCACCACTGCTGAACCACGACACAAGTGTTCATTTCGAAAGAAGCCTGTCTTTTGCAGTTAACAAGGAGCAAAAATGGCAGGCGGTCCGAAGGTACGAGCATGGTCTGTTTCTAGGGCAACTTTAAAATAACCTTACTGCCTACATATATGACCTGCAGCTTTCAGGATGTGTTAATGTACCATCCGTGTCTTTTTCTCTCGTCTTCTGCAGGAGTTCTCCCTGCCATCCATCACTCTTTTTGAGCGATGCGGGCTGCGTGGGAAGAGGGTGGTTCTAACAGATGGATCTGTCAACCTTCAGCTGGCTGGAGGCTGTGGCCGAGTCCAGTCTGTGCTGGTGGAAGGAGGCATGTGAGTACATTACAAATGCTGGGTGGTAACTCACTCTGTAGGAATGTAAAGCAGCGAGCCAGCCATCACCAAGTCGTCCTCCATGTGTGTGTTTGACAGGTTCATGCATCACAGTCTGTGTGTGCTTCTCCTGGAGACCAAACCCACTGTGCTGTCAAAAATATTGTTTTTTTTCTGGCAGGGAACAAGTCAAAGTATTATTCCTTATTTCTAATGCACAAATTCTTCAGTGGCCTATTGGCTATAAGCAGCTCAGCGTCTAAATCCCCGTTGTTTTTATATTCAAAGGTTATCATCTGCCAAGTCAACATGTCAGATAGTCATTCCTTAGCTCTTTGTGTATGGCGAACCACACCCTTGTAGAGTGCCATTGCTGTCATAACAAATGATAAAGGAGATAAAGCTCAGCAGACAAAAGAAGGTACTCTAAATTAAAGATGAAAGATAATAAGCAGCAGCGTTGTGTGTCTAAATAAGTGGCTCCCTTTGTGTTTTCTGAATTGCCAGCAGTTGTCATTACATTTGTATTCAATGCAGATTTGTTAGTGTGACAGGGAAGTAAAGGCAAACCAGTCTGGGCCTGAAAGCTTAGGCATGACGTTTCATAGATTCAGAAATACTGGGTGCAGAGTGCAGGTCAGCACATCTTGTACTTCAGCGTGGCACGCGGCAGCAGTGGCAGGTGGATAAATGATGGAAATCTGCTGCTGATGTGCAAGATTCAGCCTGTAGGTGTGAGTCCGCGCAGAGGAAATAAAGGGCTCACAGTGAGGCAGGAGTGTCTCTGGAGTGACACATTCCTGCTGCAGCAGAGACGGGCCATTGAGAGCCAAGTTGAAAGCAAAACTGGACGGCGGTGAAGCTCAGCACATTTTACAAGATTGTCTTTGGCAGAGTGTTGCTTGGAAGACAGGGCTCTAAAATACTGCTGCTTTTAAAATGAAAAGGGGTAGGTTGAGTTTATAATATCAGAACAATTCCACTTTAGATTTCCAGACTTTTTTTAGGATCAGAGAAAGGCAAAGCATATTAATATTTGCTCATGTTGACTCTATTCATGCTCTCTGGAGCATCCTCTAATCTCCTGACTAAAAGGTACTTCCTTAGTCACACAAGGAAGAAGTTAATGAAGGGAACTGCCAAACTTCTCATCTAACTTCTAACTGCATATATGTAGGCTGTTGAATGATGAAAAATTAAACCGAATGCAAGAGCAAGTTCTCAATTCTATGTAGGAAACACTCTGTAAACAGTATTTATCTTGGAGCTGATGGTGATTAACTCGCGCCAGTCAAAGAGCCAAATGAGAAAAGCTGATAAGGAAGTGTTGTTTGTTCTGTACTTTCTTTTCTGTCAGGTGGGTGTTGTACGAGGGAATCAACTACCGCGGCGCTCAGATTTTGCTAAAACCTGGTGAAGTGCCCGACTGGCATAAGCTCAGCAGCTGGCAGAAGATCGGATCCCTCCGCCCTCTTATACAGGTAAACACTGAGACTATGCTGCTTCAGAAAACCTGTACACCATAGTGGTTGGTTATCAATACTGCACTTTTACAACCCTGTCTGTCAGTTCTAACATGAAACAGCTGGGTCTGCACTGAGAAGAACAATCAAAAAAAGAAAAAACACATCATTACTTTCGCTAAGTCATGATCCCTGTCACTCATTCAGTAAAAACATCCATCCTGTGTACGTTTCTTCTGAGCAGAAGCAGGTGCACTTCCGTTTAAGGAACCGACAGACGGGGCTAATGATGTCCGTGACCGGCGATTTGGATGATGTCAAACTGCTGCGGATCCAAGAAACAGAGGAGACAGATGGCTTTGAGCAGATTTGGTTCTACCAGAACGGACATCTGCACTGCAAGGTACCAGGATGTTCATTATACAACTAATCAGTGTCAAAGGTCTGAGAAAGTTTGACCTGTGAGAAGTGCTACAGATTAGACAAGTTCTAGCAGAGGTGTGTGAGGAGGTCAACAGTTGGCAGGTTCTTTGATCATCTTTAAAATACTCATGTCAAACATTAAGGCAAGACTAAGAGAAGAGATTTCAGTTAGCCTTCAGCCTCTTATCTACTCATCAAGTTCAAACAGAGATAAATTCAGTACTATTTTTAAAGTACAAATGGTCAGTCGAATGGTATAGACTCTAATCATGAGAAATATCCCAATCAAGTAACAGGCAAAATGTTTTGTTATTAAACTGTGATCATTCTATCTGTACAGTTTTATTTTCTTTAATCTAAAGTAATGAAGCTGTTAGGCCACAGCTCATTAAGGGAGAAGAACATTAACAACCAGTTGACAGCGGCTGAGAGCGAAACTGTCCCCTTTTTTAATGAAAGGAATGAGACATGCTGATCAGTTCAGCAGCAAGGCTTGGCAAAAATAACAGCATAAATAAGAGGGCCAAGGGTCAATGAGTGCTGCTCAAAACAAAGAAAGGAAAAAAATAACACAGGGAACGGACACTTATTCCTCTGAGCTCCAAGCAGCAGTAGTTTATACTTCTGTTTATAAATCTATTAAAACAGCACTACCACAGCTACACAGAAATAAAGAACTCAGAAATATCTTCTGTTCAGCACAATAACATTAAAATGGCTTAAATAATAAAGACGGAAAGACAAAAGTTAAATTTCTTTCAATACATATTTTAAAGGAATACTTGAATCAGCGTTTGCAGCAATTTTTCCAGTGGTCTTAACCTCACTGTTTACCACTTACATTTTCAATTTGATTCCGTATTTCTCTCCTATCTGCTGTATATAAACAGTCTGCAGTTCAGCTTAACTCAGCTGAAAAACCCCAAATTTTTTGTCTCATGACTGTTGGTAGCAGCTAATAGTACACTGGTTACAGCAAAAAAAATAAAAAATGTTTTAAACAAAATCTGGTTCAAGTAAACTATTTATTTTGGTTAGATTTTAATTGGGATGTGTATAATAAAGTAATATTGATGAAATATCACAATTTTAAGCTTAGGTATGAGTAGGTTTCTCGACCAAGAACCATAGAAAATCTGAAAACTTGATAATTCTGTTAGTTATTGTCTCTGAAAATTGTGATTTTGACCCATCAGTGGGTTTTAACAGTAAGAACGGTAATCTGGAGCTTTTTCTTTTGCCCTTTAGCTGCTTATTAGACAAAATAATACCTGCTCTGTGTTTTCTGCTCTAATTATACTTGACAAACCAGAAACTTTGGGAGTTGGGAATAACAGCCAAAAACCTGAATTTGGCTACACAAGCAAACAAACTAATGCCTGCCTCAGTCTCCAGGTACTAAGAGAGTACATGAGTGATGTTGCACAGCTACATGTTTTCACAGTAAAGTGCATACAGACACAATGTAACACTAAGTGTAATTGCTAAGAGTAAATACAAAACACAGATGCAGCCTGGAGTCACTAACCGGTGAACAGAGACACCAGGGACGCATTGGTATGCTGCTCCTGTTAAATCACAGCTCCCCTGACTGCCAGACCTGCTGCGCTTTTAAGGCAAGTGTTGAGATTACAGCTGCAGTAGGATCAGAGCAGAGGACCGGGCTCTGATCCAGTCAGAGGCATTCAGGTGACAGGAATAAGAGAGGAAAGCAGGGCGCCGAGGGAGTACAGGAATCAAACCTGGACGAGAGTTTGTTCACACTGATTTAACAAAAACACAATCGATAGTCACCCACAAACCAGAGAGGGAGGGAAACCCCAAGGGTGGGAACAGAAGCAAAATGAAAATCTCTCACTAAATCCTCTCCCGGTTTCCAGCTGTTGGAGGAGTGCTGCTTAAGTCCCAGTGGCAGCGTCACTATGGCAGGAAGCCGTGTGGGTCTCACACCAGAGCCAGACAACCAGGTCAACCTCTGGAGCATCACCCCAGACGGCTTCATTCGCTACACCCTCACCTCTGATCTCGTCCTGGAAGTCAAAGGTGAGCCTTCAGATCTGCTGTGACGTGTAACTTAAAAAAGAACTAATTCTCTTCAGTGGTAGAAGACATTGGATTAATTGCACTACTAGCACCGGCCGGTACGAGTTTGCCGTAGAACGTTCAAATGTCACAGTTATATAATATTTCATTGTAAGTCAAATATGCATTCACTCTAGGCTTTTCATAGCTAAACTTAGTTAAATCTGTCAGGGCCAAGACCTAAGGGCAAACGCTACAATTATTAGCAAATATTCTCTGTTCCCACGTCCATTTAAGAGGCAGTAGTTGTACTCTACAAAACTCTCTACTTAGAATGCTAATTCTATGCATTAATAACCAAGCCAGTACTATTTCATTTGGTGTCTAACCTCCTCCTAGAACCTGCTGGAGAACTGAACAGGGCATTTATGTACAGCGACTCTGCAACGCTGTCAATTAGTGACACCTTGTGGACTAAATAATGCCAGTGTGCAAACAATTAGGAATCATTTGCTGCGCTAAAAGTACTGCGTAGCACATGTTGTCATTGGTATAGTGCAAATAAAATATATACAAAAAACAAAGAAAAACTATTGCAAACGTCCAAGAACAAAAAAGATTTTTAAATCCATCAATATGCACATGACCATTTATGAGTGTCATCAGTAAATATTATGGAACATGAGCCTATTAAACTTAAAAAAATATATGCTTATTTATACAAAATAATAGTAGAAAAATCCTCATATTTATCTGTATTTTAATGAAAAAACACTGATCTCTTTCAGGTGGCCATCACTATGACAAAACCAAGTGATTCTGAACACGTTTGATCCAAATAAACTACAACAACAGTGGAATTTGGAGATTATATGAAAACATGAGCTGCTCAACTGGATCCCTGATATTCAGAGTCAGAGGCACGGCTCTGTTGGAGACTCAGCGTCAAGAGTTCGAGGGTTCGAGGACGAGGTGCATCATTGGAGCTGCTCGGCATTTTGCTGCAGGGGCAACAACAAAATTCTCCAACGAAGAGGTCAACTTGGAGAGAAACGGATAATTTCATCAGAATGTATTACAACCCTCTGAATATACAACCAGCGGGGTCTTGAACTTGAAATGCTCATTTTACACTACCAGTAATATATCTTCAAGGTTTATGTTTTGTCTCTTCATTGAATAAATCTATTTCTACGCGATTTTAATTAACTTAAACAGTGTTAACCCGTTTTCATATCTTTTTATTCAATGTCATGATATACAGTACATACTGATGTTCCTTCCAGCTGCATGCAACACGAGGAAACAAAACATATTGTATCGTGTCTTTTTATTTTTGTTTAATGAAAACTATACAGCTCAGACTCATTTTGTTTTCAGAGTAACAAAAGTATTTTTGTCAATAAATTTCTTAAATACATTACACGAAACAGTTAACTGAGCTCCACTTTACTGAACAACAATGTAGAAACTAAATGGAGTGTTTCAGATTTGATGTTTATTTCTCAAAGGTTTAACAGACATATTCGTATTCAGAATAAGTAGCTGTGTACAGCATCCACATGAAGTGAGACACAAGGTGATGATGGGAAAAGGGTTTGCGCTGGTGGCAGTTCAACGACTTAACAAGGAGATTATGCAAATGAAAAGGAAAAAGTCACCAGCCTTGTAGTGCTGCTTCTGTTTGTAACAGACATATTTCATGTTGGATTAATTCCAGCAAGCAACCAAATACCTGGTTACTATTCCCAGCTGGATTCTGACCTGAATGGTATTTATGGGTCAGCAGGTGGTAATTATAGTAACCCCACTGTGACACGAACGCAGCATAACTCAACCAACTTGTGAAAACTTCAAGACAGTCCTGGAAGGCGTAAGTTTTAACAAGAGCTGCAGCCTCCAGCTCGCTCTCATTACGAGCACACGTCACGCTTTCAGTCTGCTGCACAACACACCGCTACCTCTGGATAATACAGTTTGCAGCAGTCAAGTGTAGCCTTGCAGAGGTGAGAAGGATCAGAGGAGCAGCTCTCCTCTTAGTTCTGTTTGGCTGTTTCTTGCGCTTCTTGCTCCGACTCTGCAGTCTCTAAGCGGCTGCTCTGCACCAGCTCCTCAGTCTGTTCGTCGTCCTCCTCAGTCACCCTGACTACAGTCTTCCCCCTGGCGTGGCCCTGCTCCAATTTCTGAAAAGCCTGAGGCACCTGTGTGAATGGAAACTGGGCCTCCACGACTGGGAGGATCTACGATGAGACAGGCAGAAAAATATCAGGAATGTGAGCCGGAGATCAAGAAGTGTATCACAAAACGATTACGAGATCAGACGGGCTAAATAGGCTTAAAAAATGATTTTTAGCTTTTGTTTTATTTTGTTTGTGAATATGATGGTTGGCAATTGCTTTGTTTCACAGCAGAATTACTACTGACAGTCTGAAAATGAACTCAGATGGATTTTTCTGCTGCAACCTGTTCTAATGAGCTAAACTTGCTGCTTTACAAAATGAACTGACTGTACTATTATCACATCTAAGTGTATAGCCTCCAATTGTTTCCCCACTGGATGTCATTGTAAAATCACATTATTTAACATATTCAGCGTATAGCCACAAGCCCCCTAATGCTACATCATCTCTGCTTTCATAGCTGCCAATGTGAGAACGTGAGGGAGGGCTTTTAGAATGTGATGAGGCTGGACAATCCTGTGCTAGTCCCACAACACAGGCGGCCGGGCTTGTTATTCTGGTCAGCATCTCTTGTCGTTAACAATGAACGGGGAGCGCGGTGGCGTCACTGGAAACCGTCCACACTTCTGACTGCAAATGGGACGTGTAGAGGGAGTGTGTGTGCATGTGTGTTTTGTGGGTAGGTGGGGGGTGGTTGTTGCCGTGGGGGTCCGTAGGCTTCCCGCCACTGGTCTGAGTGTGCCGCTTGCTGTAAGCCCCGGGACAATAGGACAGAGGTCCCACACGCTTTTGCGAATGGCTGCTCAGCACTGTTTAAAAAATCCATTCACCGTCTCCTGGCGCCTGACTCAATCGCCCAGCAGCCAACCGTGCACGCCGACCAACCAGCATAGTGGGAACATGATGCCCTCTCCCTAACAAAGCCGCTGGAGGGCCTTGAATACAGGCATGTTCGGAATCCCTGGTATGTTCATATTCACCGTCTTTATGACCGCCATCCCTGCATGTATTTCACTCTCAGACTGCGACTGATGTACAAACGAGAGAATTTCCACAAGGTTTCCCAATGGCAAGTATGTACGACTAACAAGGCCATACAATACCTTCCCTGCATCCACCAGCCGGCTGACCTCATCCAGAGCGGGCCCATCCGGAGCATAAAACCCCCACCTGTAGAAGACTCCGCTTGATAGTATGTTCTAGGAGGAGACCGGGGAGGAGGCAATAATTAGAAGTTGGGCATGTCTGCGCCTCACAGCACACACAGAATAGAATATCTATCTGGTAGAAAAAGATAAGGAGGTCTGCATGCAAAGGTCTCCAGGGCTCCTAAATTGATCTTTACATTTTCGTAAATGTCAACAGGCTCCAGGTAATGCTGAAAATACAATGAAACAATTGTGTAAAATCAGAATGAAAAAAGATACTAAGGAGGAACAAAAGTCAGCCCACACATCTGATCATTATTGTGACATGTGCAACATAATCACAGTGAGAAAAAATTAACCGAATAGCATATATATATAGAAATACTACAAATTTGCTGAGACAAGCTACTAAGCTAAGCTACTGTAGAAAACTGAGGTTTCCAACCAACCAAAGCAGAGTTTTTATTTGGATTAACCTTTATAATATTATTTCAAGCTCTATTTTACTCATTATCAGCAGAGAAATATTAGTTACCATCGACTTAATTTTTTTAAAAAAAAGACAGATGAAGATGAGCATAAACAGAAAATTTAACCAAAATCAACTCAATGCTGATTATTTCCCACTATTATGTAACTAGAATTCATTTTTATGGAACGTCTTAAAAATGTAATGTAACTAGTTAAAACTTCACACTTTTTTCACAGCAGACATTCTAACATATCATAGCGGAAAAACCAATCAATATCATGACTCACGGCTGCATTTCATTGAGCGCTTTATGATTCAGGGCCCTCATATTATGCTTGCTGGTCTACTGGGTGACAAGGACACCGTAATGGAACACAGAAACTATTACGGGTGGCTGCATCTACGCCGTTTCCTGCTATGACAAACAAACATTCAGTTATAGAAGAGAAAACCGCCCCCATGTCCTTAACTGGAAATACAACACTGATATTTGATGAAAATATAAAGCTATGCGACGTCACTTTGCCACACCTGGAAGGCTCCGGTGAAACTACCCCTGCTCGGTTGAAAAAACAAACAGCTCAATGCTGCCATGAAGCTTAACACTAGAGGGCTCAGTTGCGCTGTGATCTCCCCGATGGAAAAGACTCGCTGTCCAGAGCTGAGCGCTGAGGGTGTGACTGCTGCGACTGAGCCCCGCCAAACTGACCAGCTGGCTGCTCCTGTGGACAAAGGGGGCTCGGCGGCTTGGCAAGAAACACACAAACACTGGTATGTGCCGGGGGGAGATAGTCGGCCACAATCTGAACAAACACCAAATACTGCTGGTTCAGCAGCAAACACATCCACACACATTCACACACACACGCGCGCACTGCACCGACTCTGATGCCTACACAGTTACACACTCATACACAGTTTCAACACTGCCAGCTGTGCTCTCACTAGCGTCTGCACTGCCCCGGACAACTGGACTCAGTCCTCAGAGCAGCTCCACCCTCTCCTCGTCTGTTTGTCCACCACCCTCATGACATGAACCTCCCTAACAGAGCAGCCTTGTACTCATTCAGACACTTCTAATGCTCAGATCCTCACCTTACCTGCTCAGATTTATCACGCCCTGCAGCATGTATTTCTAAAGACCAAGCACGAGCCAAACGGAGAATACACTATGAGGCTAAGTCAAGTATTCACATGATTCCCATCCAACCTCACCCAAACTTTAATTCATCTGATCAACTGAATGGAAGTAAAATGCAGCAGAAACTTCTATTTGCTGGAACAGGTGTGCACCCGTAACACAGAACTGTCTTTCCATGCCACTGGGGATCAAGTATGCCATTTCAGTTTGGGAGCACCTGTAGTCCACACCCAGCCTACTGGCCTTATGAGAAACACAAGCCTTAAGAGAAACACAAGGCTCAGTGCACTTTGTAAAGACAGTCAACTGAGCAGAAAGGCCTCCGTTTGTGAAACAGGCAGACATCCGTGCTTGATCATAAACAGCGGTGTCATCTCTCACATCAGTATTACTCATGTTTACCTGAATGGCTTTACTGTGGAGGGTGAAGCCGGCATGAAGCGTCCCATCTAACAGGCCCATGGAATCGGTGTTGAGGAGTAAAGGTGTTACCAGCGTGACATATTTTGCCCCAGACCAGGGCTTCAGCAGGCCCATCGCATACTCCTCTGTATCTCCACCCACGCCATCCAAAACAACATCAAATCTACGGGTGCAAGCACAGTCAAACTTAAGGAAATCCTGTTGGACAAAGGTTTAAATACTAAAAATCAAACAAGCGGCTACATATGAGACCCCTGTGGGCTTTTAATTTGTTAAAATCTAATTATCTCATGTCCATGGCACTGTCTTCTAGAGGACCCATTTAAATGCCAGGAAAAGATAATTGTTTTGTCTTTAAGCTAAGGCCAAGGTTTACCAATTCTGTTTTGGGGGTAGGAAAATAAGTGAACCAGCATCCTCTCAGACCTTAAGCCCTGGTTTCCATGGAAACTAGAAAATGAGTCAGTGAGCAGGTGTGCCATGCTGACAGGAAGATGTTTACCACATTTAGGGTGTTTATGGGGGGAAGCGTACATAATTTTAGCAGTCTTAGATGATCGCTTTTCATTAGCACCTTTATTGGACTGGCACTGACTCTAATGATGCTTCATCAAAGAACATTTTGCTCCAATCTGCTTCTTAAGAAGAAAAAAAAAACACTGAAACCACTTTACACATGATGTAAGGCACAATTTTTATAGTCTGTGTATCTCGAAAAACACAACAGCAAAGTCTTACTTTTCCATTGTTTCTAGTTTTTCAGCGACATCTCCTGCTGTGTAGTCCACCACCTCGTCAGCCCCGAGCCCTCTAACAAGGCCTTCAGCATTCTGAGAGCACGTAACGGTTACGTGGGCTCCCCAAGCCTTCAGTAGCTGGCAGAAAGTAGAGGAAGAACACAGATAAATCGGCACAGCAGGAGGCCGTACATTCTTGCAGGGTTCAACATTTGCGAAAGACACACGCAGGCACGGCTACAGGAATAAACTTTGCCTTACCTGAATGGAAAATGTTCCAACACCTCCTGATCCTCCAGTGATCAAAACTCTAGGAGGAGAAACCCCAGCAACCACAGGGTCATTCAATTACTGTGCGACTCATTTAAAACGAAGCTACGAAAAGAAGTGGGAGCCTCGGGGGGTGAGAAGGGATTTGCAGGATTGGAAGCTATTACATTAGAAGAGAAGTGGAAGTTCCATTAGGTTACTCATCAGGTTAAGTTTTTCTTACAGTGTATGGTTTAAAAGCTGGATCTTTTGATGCCAATTAGAACGAAACACGAGACTAGTTGAAGTACATGAATGAAAGTGTTGGAGAACGCCTCATTAAAGTCGTGGTCTGCATGACTGGACTGACTTCTTAACAGGAAAAGAGCACATTTAAATTCTAAGACCCTAACGAATTAATTCAAGGATTACAGTTTGGAATGGCACTCAGGGACTTCTCACTTCTTCCCGATTCACACCTCTCTTGGCAAAAAGGTTCGATACTAAGTTTCAGGCTGGTGCTTGCCTTTTATTTGAAGCGTTGTCTCTGCAAAGACCACCTGCATTCACGAGTGCAGACAGAGCAGTGTTGGCTACGTAGGGGATGGACGCTGCCTCGATGTGACTCAGTAATTTTGGCTTGTAGGAAACCTGCAAAAACAGCCAGAGACAGACTGAACAGCGAGAACTATATTAATATGTAAACAATCTTTTAAATTAGCAATTCAGGAACTCAGTTTAATCACCAGA
Source organism: Acanthochromis polyacanthus (assembly GCF_021347895.1). Taxonomy (NCBI): domain Eukaryota; kingdom Metazoa; phylum Chordata; class Actinopteri; family Pomacentridae; genus Acanthochromis; species Acanthochromis polyacanthus. Next base: position 8,804,080 of record NC_067128.1, read on the forward strand.
GCTGTTGCGAGGGAAGCTAGCGAGAGCAGCTGAATAAATGAAGTACAACGCAGCAAGAAAGCACAGGGCAATTTGTATGTCCCTGTAATTGCTGCCACAGTGGCGACTGCAACCAAACAAACTTAATCCTAATTACTTCTTACACAGCAGCATTACGTAACAGGGTGCACTTCTTCCAAACTTTTGTCAAATATGTGTTTTTTTCCAGTTAAAATAAGACTTCTCAATCAGCTTTTTCCACTTATTTGGAAACATCCTGACAGTAAATTTAAATTACTTTAAAGTCGAGGCAGCAGTTAAATTACACACAGTGAATTTATTGCATCAACTGCACTCTGCAGACTGTAGCTTACCTCGTACTCTGTCAGAGTCACAAATTCGGCCAGACTGCCTTGTTTCCATGGGGGTACAGCAGCCCACACCTGGAAGACAAATGACATTTAACATGCTGAACACAACTCAAATTAACCACCTACTCACAGTCTCTGAATTTGGTTAATCGGCTATTAAGCTCTCTGACAACTCTGCCGGTCGTTTCTTGTAATTAGTCTTTTCCGAAGATATTTTTAAACTTGTGGAAAACAATTACTCGAAGAGTGCATGTGGAAATTTTTTACTGCTCCATTGTTCCATTATTTAATCACATTCACTTTCAGCTGAATTTGCATAATTACCTTTCTGTCTGCCGGAAGACTGTAATGTGGATACGTGGGAGACAGCACAGCAGAAGTCTCAAATTATTATGAGTCACACGTAAGTGATGACTGAGCAGAAACAACTTGATCTTTCCTCCACGAAAATGTATGTGAGTGACTCAGCTATGGAGGAGTGTGGAATCGGGGTGAGCAATATTACAATAAATTACATTTCAGTAACATAATCTCTTTTCTCTTAGTCTTAGCTATATCTTTAACAATTTTTTGAGTGCTTTGAAACAGTGCTTCCCAACCTTTCAACGTGTGACCCCTTAAAATGCAGTAATGCTTACCTAGAGTCTCTCATTACAAGTTGCATACGTCTGTGTTTTTGTTTTTTGTTACCAGATCAACCAAAGACTCATTTATCCCCTATTTTATGCAAATATTTTTTATTACAGTTATACAATCAGTCACAAGTGAAACAAGCAAATAATAAAGAGCACAAATGTTTTTCTCCTTTACTATCCTGCTTATCATCTCAGAATTAGCAACTTGGGAGCTGGGAACCTCTGTGTCAGATCAGAATGGAAACTGCGTCAAATATTCACAATACTGGATGTTTGCATGACTTTTGATTCAATGTGATGAAGAAATTTCATTTTGTTTGCTGCACTAACCACAAAACCGATTTTCTGTTTGGTTATTTTGCAATGTCTGTTATTTTCTGATACACTGTACTACATTGCACATTCTCTTGTTTCATTATTAGGTACACCTACACAATTTAACACTTTGATGCACAACATAGGTCACGAGATACCCATTTTCCATTGAATTTGGGTCACGTCTGACCCATGTTGTGCACCAAAGGGTTGGTGCAACAGACATGCCATGAATTTTACATTTAGGTAGATTATGATGTTCGCTTTTGAGTGACACTGTCAGAAAGGACCCACATCAGTCATGAATTAAACCCCTACAATTGCATCTTTGTGTATTTAGAAGTTGTTTTTTTCAAAACAATAATCTGTCCCTGTTTTAAAATGACTTAAATGTAATTTTACATCTTTGCATCCTCTCTTATGTGCAAATCTACACATTCCTGCCTCTTTTTCCCCTGCACCTCTACCCATTTACTGCTACTTGAGCACACTAGCTCAATTACAGCATTGCTAAAACACTGTAAAAGACACAAAATGCCAAGCTGTATTATTGGAGTAATTGAGGAACACATGTTCAACCAGGAAACAGACCCTGAAAAGAAAAATTACATGAAAAGTTCACCCAACAAGATGACAAGGTTAAGTTATTTGTATTGTTATGTACAAAACTCTGGAAGTCGATACACTGCAGTAAGAGAGGGTCTTAAATTCTGTGTTAGCCCAATGTCTCTTGTTAAGGTCGTAGATTCTGGTGGTGGTCAGGCATATGGGTTCTGTAAAGCGTCTTGAGACGATTTGACTGTAATTGACGCTATATAAATAAAATTGAATTGAATTGAATTGAATTGGTGATGTGCTGGACTGGATTATATTCAGATGTGTTCAAAATATTCTTTTTCCTTCCCGTTTGTAAATGGGACAAGAGGCAAAACAGTAGAAACACATCAGTAAGTTGTATTCCAGGTCAATGCCATTACAAAGAACAAACTTAACAAGTATAGTTTAGATGCGAGGTATGTGACAGGATCAGAGGAGACCGAACTGAACATTATTATCTCAGTGAAGGTTGAATTTAAGTCTGTGCTACCTTTTTTCAGGCATACTTAACAAAGCAACCACTGTGACATTATGTCCCACTCCTACTCCTGTCTTCCTCCTTACTGCCAACTCCAAACATCCATCCATCCATCCTCTATACACCGCTTTATCCTAACTCCAAACATGCTGTACTCTTTCTAAAAGATGGGCACCTACCTCATCCCCTGGAGAAAAGTGGGTAACCCCAGATCCACAGTCCACCACTACACCAGACACATCCCGACCAAGAATGAGGGGAAACTCATTATCGTCGCTCATCGCAGAAAATGGATCCCTTCTTAACTTCATCAGTTTAGCTCCATAGCCACCTGAAATGAAGGAAGTCAGCAGGTACGCTTAAAAAAGTCAACTACAAATCATTTATTGTCTGTTTATTCTTATTACATTGCTCATGGAGAGCATTAAGTTAAATTTTTAGGTAATAAATTCATATTAAGTGACACTTACCCCTCATAGATACATCAAGAGGGTTTAGACTAGCTGCATAGACTTTAATCATCACCTCACTAGCAGAATTGATGGTGGGCATTGTGATTTCCTCTGTGTACCTCAGGACCCCATTAGTGCCATACTGATCAATGACCCAGGCTGACATGCAGCTTTGCAGTCTTGAAGGTGAACTGGAGAAATTCCTCCTGAAGCACACACTGCATCCTGCCCTGGATAATGTTTTTATCGAGCCTGCTGCCTTCGCGTTGAACAAACACAGGAGACTGGTTGAAGCCATAGCTCTGACTGAAGCCATGCGAATCGTTCTTCCAGCTGTCTGTGCCTACAAGGTCAGCTTTCGATACAATTTGACATTTAGGACGCTTGTCACCAAACTAGCTAGCTACCAAGCTAGGCAGCTACAGGGCTAACATTAGCATGTCCGGGTTGTCAGCGCGCAGCACACACGGACATTACAGGTTAAATACATAAGCGACAACACATTTGTGTGTTACATTAAGCAAAATAAGGAACTACTGGTGCAAAAATCCACAGATAACACACCTTTCCCCTGCTAGGCATACAACAACATGCAGGTTACCAAACAAGCTAACCTTTGAACTCACAACGGTAGCCAATAAGAATTCAGTAGCTAAAAATTCGCACCAATAGAAGTTGAGAACAGACTCTGACGTATGTTAAAACTGCGTAATAAATTCTAATTGTGTTAAATCTCTTATCTTTCATTCTCTTGTGTGCATTTTACAAGTGATCTTGTTTTAACTGAGTTATTGAAATTGTAAAGTCTGTATTGTTTGAAATACACTTTGAACTAGTGATTTATAAAATATGTCAGGTTTTTTTATCCTTACATGTTGTGCAAGCTTTGATTTTTTTTTTTAAATTTTGTTTTTGCACATCCTAAATAATGTAGAACAATTTCACTGTATTTATGTTAATATGTCATTAATGGAATTTTTTTGTTCTAGTTGTCAATAATATTTATACTTTATTTATCTTGCACATTTAAAAGCAAGTTTTAGCAAGCCATAACTTAAAAAATGATCAGCTAAGTTCAAAAAAATTAAAGGGAACAGAAGCAAAAATGCACAACAGAGTTTGTCAATAATGATAATAAAGACATGTAAATTATTTAAAGCAATAAAACCTTCACAGTTAAATCAAGTCACAGTTATTTAAAATGTAAACATCCATTGTGCCAAAGTGCTTTCCAGCAGCAAAATAAGATTGCCATTACAAATTTACCTGAAAATTTTAAATATTAAAGTTAAGACTCTACAAAATTTTATAAGCTACAAATTTATCAGATTAAATTAAATTAAATATTATAATTAAGATTATTCAGTGTTATTTATCATCCAAATTTATTTTAAGTTTAAATATTAGGGTTAAAACTCTACATAATGAACTCTAACATTTAACATAATATTATGAGGTCATCTAAAACAAAAAAAACATGTTTTTGCTGTTGTTGTTTTTTAATGAATTGCTGCAGAGTACCAAACCAAAAAGCATCAACAAACATAAACCCCTATTAGAGGAGAAACAACTGAATTGTGGCGGCTCCACGGAGGCTCATACACAAAAACCCATCATCTAGCAATAATAGTCTATTATCATAAAAATGCAAGTGTACATGAAAAAATTATAACCCAATATGCTTGAGAGGCCCACTCAACACTGAAATGACTGCTGAGTGCTCCATCAGCTGGAGACAAATGAGTGGAATACATGCCAGTGTAGCAAAGGCTAATGGACAGAGCACATATCAGCAAAGATAGCAAATGCACACAAGACACTATTTGTTTATGCTGGAGCAATACACATGGGGTTATAAGTGGGTTTGTTTTAATGTTTACATGACACTTTATAGTTATAACGTGGCATCAGCTTCTCACCGGATGTCTTGATGAATATTCATTTGAGGAATGTGGTCACAAACAAAAAGCTCTCTCAATGCATGAGCCACAGCTTTTAATTCTTAAAGAGGAGTTGCTCCTCTTTAACCTCGTTATGATAAAGATGGCTTGAAACAAACCAGCTGTCTCGCTGTTTATCATCACGCATCACTGTCTCTGCTGCAAGAGCTGCATGGCTTCAAATCAGGAGACCTCATGAGGCACGAAGCATCTTGGTTGCTGTCCTTATTATTAGACCAGAGAAAAACCGCACTTGTCTCATGCGAGTGACATAATCAGGAGGAACCGATGTTCTGTCCTTTTTTCCAGAATGTGAAGGGAGAGAGGTGCGAAAAGAAAGAACGAGGTCCTGTGGCTGCGTGATCATGATTCAGCATGAAACCAGGCAACAAACAGCACGGTCATTATGATCACAGCTCCCAGGGGAAAGAGGACACAGTGGAAATTGGGCGCTTTGTCTATGCTGGCTCATTATAGCCAGTCTGTCTAATGAATTATACTCCTGGCTGCTGCTCAAAAAAAACTTCAATTCCATGTTACTGAGTGTAGAGGGTGTCGTCCCTCTGAGCAACATTGTGATAAAAATGAGCACTACTGAAATGTTCTTGTTGATCAGGACAAGATAGGCTCTGACGGCAGCATTTTGCCTTAAATTGATCTTTTTAAGGAGGGTCATTCTTTCACAGAATCTCCATGAGTAACTTTTCTAGGGCTCCTTTCTATCATGGGACCTGTGGCCCACATCGCATGGTTGGTCTAAAAATTATTGCTTTGATCTAATTTCCTTTGGTGGTAGTGTGGAAAGGGCTGTCAAATAAGGCAATTTTAACCCTGCTTTGGGTCGCCTGCAAACGAAAAATTAAATAAAACAACTGCATATGTCATAGCAAAGTGACGCTACTGTTGTCCCCTGTTGTACCCTTTTCACTTTTAAGCACTTCCCTGGGTAAAACAAACCAGCTAGCAACAAATCTCCAGATGCTTGACACACTGTGGCTAAACACTGTGAGCCTGCCGAGAGGTTTGGGCATGAATGGCCACTCATTGCTTGGATAAGGATCACATAAGACTTGTTTATTATGTGACAGACCAGCTCCTTCTGAGCCACAACAGAGAGGAAGAAAAAAAAAGAAAGGACTGCGCACCACAAGCTCTCACTAGCAGGGGTCTGAGATTATATTTTTAGAACGAACGATTGATTTCTCTCCTTGGTAACTGCCCCATTTTTTTCTTCCTCGAATAGGTCGCAGAGGATATTGGCTGTGATGAAGAGGAAGGTAACCTGAAGATTTCATTATGCTTCTTTGTTTACATGAATCGAAATGGTGTCAAATTAACTGGATTTCCTGGAATATATTCATTTTTGTTGCAGGTTTACAGCAGGATATGTATTTAATGAGTTTGACCGCACAGGGCATCCAGGTTGTTTTTTTCTTTTTTAATGTGCAGTGTGACTAGGTTTTCTTGTTTGTCTATCTCTCAGGGGCACATCAATGAACATGAATTCACAGCAGGGGTTGGACACTAGACAGGACAAACACACCTGGTGCATATGATCTTGTTAGCGCTCTTCAGGACATGCGGGAAAATGTAAGTTTCCATATGCTCATGTATGATTTGCCACATGTGAAGGTGAGTTTTAAAATGTGGGTGTATGATCTTATGTTGCATAAGCAGTTTGTCAAATGTTTACCAGACACTAAGGCACTAAAAGAAGTCATATGCAAATACAAAGTTTTGCTTCTGCACAAACATTTGCACACTCTATGCAATTACATTTGCATGAAGGTAAATGACGCAGAATGAACGTGCATGGTCAAAACAAACCTATTGCTTTAATAGACTTTGTATAATATACGGTGATGTGAAATCAATAAAAGAATGGAAGAATGAAGAAAGAAATTTTGATATGCTGACTGATTTTACAGTAATCTTGACAGAACAGCTAAATATGAGGAGCCTTTTAGGTCAAAACTGAATACTTCGCATGCACATATATATGTATATTTCTACTAAGAATGTACATGACAGTATCCATGTATGAGCAAGTTAAGTATTCAGATTTTGCCCTACATGAATTCACATACCTACAAAATGCACATCAGCATAAATGTTCAACAAGTTCAGCATTTAATACATTAAAAATGGCATGACCAAATACTGTATTTGATCATTTGAATACATTTAAAAATGTATTTGAACCAGAAAATCACTAAAACTCAACCTCATTAGAGTGAAATGTTGCTTGTTTGTTCTTTATTATTATTGTTTGTGTTTTATTTTTCACTTTGGATTATGACTTAGTCAAAGGGAAGAAACAGTAGTCACACTGTCAGCCAGTTCTTGTTGGCTGGGGCAACAAAGACACAGACTATCTCTTTACAGAGATCTGCAAAAGCATTTTGTTTAGCTCAAACATACACTGCCTGTTCAAAAAAACAGTCACCACCTGGATTTAACTAAGCAAATAGATAAGAGCCTTCCATTGGATAATTACTGCAGTGATAAATACGTTTCAGCTGCAGCAGCTTATTTAACCCTAGCTGATGCAGTGAGGAGCTTCTCATTTCTCAAACAACCATGTTGGAAGACGTATCCTGTGGTCATGGATCAAGGGTCAAATTATTGGCCTGCATCAAGCGAAAAAAATAACTAAGGAGATTGCTAAAAACAACTAAAATCAAGTTAAGAACCATCCAATGCATTATTAAAACCTGGAAGGACAGTGGCAAACCATCAACTTCAGGAACAAATGTGGTTGGTCATGTGATCTGATGAGTCCAGATTGACCCTGTTACACAGTGATGGGGCCATCAGGGTAAGAAGAGAGGATGAAGTGATGAAACTCATCATGGCTAGTGTCCACCAGCCTGTGGGGGTTAGAATTATGATCTGGGGTTTGTCAGATTCAGCAACGCTATGTTCCCAAAGAATGAGGTCAGCTGATACCTGAATATACTGAATGACTATGTCTTTACATCATCGGAGTGTTTCTTCCTTGATGGAACAAGCATATTCCAAGATAATAATGCCAAGATTCATGGGGCTCACATTGAGAATGAGTGGATCAGGGAGCATGAGACGTCATTTTCATACATGGATTGGCCTCCACAGAGTCCAGACCTCAGCCCCATTGAGAATCTTTGGAATGTGCTGGAGAAGACACTGATTGTGAAAGTGTCATATTTTACCTAAAACCGTATTTTTTTTCTGAAACCAAATCAAATAATTTTGCTATCTAAACGTAACCAAACTTCTAACACCTGGTTGAAGCTGTGAACGGGTGGATTCTAGCCAACAATAACAACCTGGGGTGAGTAATGAAGCGAGTGTGGAAGTTCCTAAAGCAACGGTTTTGGTTTCTAATTTTCACATTCATGACAATTGTATGGGAGGTTTATTACAAAACTCACCTGTCTAAATGCAGTTATGCATAATTAACATCATAGCTGCTTCATTTATCTTTATGGAAAGCCTACACATTTAACTCACCTAACCAAGAAATTTAGGTGTTTATACCTTAACCAAACAATGAGTAAAATAAAACTGTAAACGAAACTCTAGTCTGAGAACAATTGCCCCATGTAGGAAGTGAACCGCAGTCAGAATGAAAGTCCTTTTACGCCTCCAAACTCCCAGCACAGACTTTGCGGCTCCGTCAGCCTCTGTTTCCTTTTGAATCGTAACCTCAGCTTTCAGGAAATAAGTGCATTTCATTCAGCACGTATTTGAGAATGCAGTTGAGTTGTACAGGGATGTGATTGTTGTTAGACCAGGTTGGTAAGCAGCATGTCAAGCCTTGTAAAGCTATACTGTCATTAGAGCACATTTATTTCCAGCAGCAACATCTAGATGATTGAATCCGAATTACTTTGGCGTTGTTGTTTACTTTGTAGCTAACAGGATTGAAAGAGCTAAATTATTCATGCTTGAGCAATAAACACTTGTTGAGCTGACTTTTTTTTTTCTTTCCTGAGAGAAAACTTTGAATTTTGGATATACCAATAAGATTTTTCAGGGATGCTTCAAAATGAACTTAAGTCAGACTCCTGGATTAAAATAAGAAAGTGAAAATCTCAGAATTTTAAAAATTTAGGGCTTCATATATTATAAGATTAGAGATTTTCCAATGGAAAAGAAACCTGATGACGGGTGTCCACACACACATGCAGGTGCACGTACACACCGAGACCAGTCCAAAGCTGAAGAACAGGAAGCGCAGTCAGCTCTGCTCATCTGACAGATAGCATCTTATCTGCAGGCTTCCTCCACAGTGCAAGGACAGCACTGGAAGTATAATGCACTGTATATTCTGTTTATCCTGGGGATTAGGCTGAACTGCAGTGTATACGCTGACGTCAGAGTTATTGCTGTAAGTTTAACTCTCTGACTGATACACATCCACATTCACAGCCAAATGACTTTTTGTCTAAATCCAGAAATAAAGAATTGACAGAAAAATGTTACAAAATAGGTCTTTGTTTCGGTACATACGAAAACACAAGCACGCTTCCAGATTTGTTAACTACTTTTCTTTATGGTCTTGTTTCTGGTATCATTCATATTTGTCAGTTTGTCAATCTATATATACAATGTTGAAGAATGTGTGTATCTGTATGTGGGTCAGAAGACTGATTGACCTTGGTGTGCAGAGACCATTAGATGCTCCCTTCCTCTGCGAAGGTCTTATCTCTTTTGCTCTCACACTCATAAATTAGAAATCTCTGTCTCTGCTAGGAAGGAAGAGAGATAAACACTTCAATGTAACCTCTTAATGAGAGCTGGCATTGTATTAGTGTCTGTACCTGTTCTTCTTCCTGCGAGATGTGAGAGGCACAGAACTGTCTGTAAGGTTTGAGTGTTTTATTTATTCTTCTGTATGCATACATTAGAGTTATTGCAATAAATGATGAATGGATTTTTGTGATTTGCTCATTTACACCCCACTTTTATACACATAACTGTCAAATTTAGTTCTGTAGATACACAGAGATGGCATTTGAATGTTTGAATGTTGGGACAGAAACTTGAACATCATCCAAAGTAAATATTTACAGTAAAAATGTATTTACCCAGAAACAAGTTCTTTCATTTATTTGACAGTGTTGATTTAGGCTTCCTGGTGACTACAAATGTACATAGACTGAGAAAACAAACCTTCAAAAAGGCCTTTAAACAATTACTTTTAAGCTCAGTCAAGGTCAGTTTATTTGTATTTATTTTGTGGTTCTAATCCTGAGTATTGTTACTCACAGTGAAGTGAGTGAACCTTAACCACTAAATAAAACATCAACTAATCTTAACGTAATTTTTTTTTTTATCTTTGTAAGTCCCATATTGTACCCCTTTTCAGCAAAGTAGTGAAAGACTCATATGTCCCTAGAAAGTGTTCTTTACTTTTTCAACTCAAAATACTGCAAAGATAGTTAATTTCACCATATAGCTCCTGGTTTTATGTTCTAAATCGTCTGTTTCAGTGTCTGTAGCTTTAAATGCAACTAAGCTGCTGCGGACCACACCCCCTTCAGGAAGAAAACTCTCTCTGTGTCTGTGATTCCCAACAAGTAGCAAAGCAGTTGACTGAACTCCTGCAATATGTAGTTTATCAGACAACGGTGCAGTTATAAAATCAGTAATTTAGCAGTGCAAACTTGGAAACGGCTCATAAGTGGCTGACGGTTAAAGTGTATTTTTAATGGACTACTAATTCCTTCTTGTTCAGTTGTCTGTCAGCAGAAACAGAAAAATATGCAAATTTGCAGCAATATTAAAATGCAGTATGTGTGAACATAGAGAGAAGCAAACAGATGTAAAGGACTAAAACCAGCTGAGTTAAGATTGCACTGAAGCACAAGAAGCGACAATCAGTCAATTAGACTTCATTAGTGCAGCACTTTTCATATAAATGAAATGTAACACAAAGTGCTTTACAGAACAAAGGGTATAAAAAGGCAATAAAAACAATACACCCACGACACTCAACAAGCATTATGTTACAAATGAAGGACTCAATAAAACAGGGACTCAGGAACTGAGGAAACACTATCATTAGAATAAATGCAACGTGGAAACACCAGAGGCAGGACGAGTTGAAGTGCCGAAAATAAGACGATAATATAAAGTCAAGTAATAACAGAGAAGGAAAATACAACCAAATTGTTTAAATAAATAGACAAAAAGTTAATTAAATGTGTTTTTAAAATGGTAACAGAAAATAAAGACGTTAAATAAATCAAATCAATCAAAGGCAAGACTAAAAAGGCAGGTCTTGGCTTTGCTTTTAAAAATGTCAAAGCTCTGCTGATTTTCAGGAGGTCTGTAGCAGAAATGTGGGCAATAATAGCAAAAGGTTCTCTGACTGTGGGTGTTTGTTTTAACTGTTGATATAATTGAAAGGTCACTACCAGAAGAGCTCAGGGCCCTATAAGGTTCTATAGCATAAAAGCAAATCTGATAACTGGGTAGGACCAAGACCACTGGGAGCTTTAAAAAAACAACAACATAAGAACCTGAAAATTAGTTCTGAGACAGGCAGGTAGGCAGTGCAGAGGCTTTAAAGTTGGTCTAATGTTTGCAATTGAAGTGAAGATATATTCTTCCTTAGGGAGACAAGACAGGAGAGTTTTACAGTCGTCAATCCTGCAGGTAATAAAAGCATGTCGTAGTGTCTCAGTATTGGCCTGAGGAGGGAATTGGTGACACTCTGGCAATGTTTTCAGATGATAAAATGCTGTTTTTGTTGTGTCTTGATGCCACTTCTTGCACACATTGAGTGTCTCTCTCTTGAATTTTACAACGATTGACAAAGATTTCTGTTTTATCCTGACTGAGCTGTGGGAAGTTCTCGGCCATCCATGGCTTGATATCTAAAATACATACAAAAATAATTTCACGGCGCTTTGCACTGAGTGTACACGTTTAAGGCTAATGCTAACATTAGCAGCCCAACATGCTAACATTAAGGATTTCCTTTTTGTTGTGACCATAAAAAGAAAAATAATTCACTGGGTCTTCAGTTCCTCAAATACTGGGCGTGCATGAAGGCTATTGTGTTCACTCTTGCATAGAGGAATGGCAATGGAGAGCAGCATTTTACACCTCTAAAACATAACAGACCTTTAAATCTTAACCCCTTTACTTCATCCTGAGGTGTAAACCAAATGTCTTAACTTTCATTGTCTAAAACAAGCATTGAGAAGAGCATGTACAGCCTCACAGACATCTATTTTGGTAACATTTGCATAATTAATAACCACCAGAACGTAAACAACGACTGATATAAAACTCCATTGTAAACTGTGAGATGTATTGTGTTTCTGCTATTGTTCCCTGGAAGGATGCAAACTGCTGTGTGTTTAATAAATTTAGCAAATGCCAGTAACGGCTCCTTGGCAGCAATTCATCTTTTCTCATTACATCCCTGCCAACTGCACATCCTCACCCCTACTTTCAGGACATTACCCAGAGCACTACAGTTAAACACAAGTAGCCTGCTTTCATTCACAAATGCTGAGAGCTTTTCCATGGTTCATCCTTCATAACCTTGCACAGTAAGTTTTAAGAGGCTAGATTCTCCTGCTGGCGCTCGAAATAAAATTTAGGGGAAAAAAACCCTTTTCATTCAGCCAGTGAAGTTTACAAATGATTCATCCAAAGATATCTATACTTGCAGAAATTACATGCAATGGACATAGCTCTCTTGCCAGAGAACACTGCACTTAAAAAAATACAACTAAACTTTCTCCCCTGCTCACTGAGAATCACATCTAATTGGCCAGCCGTCTGAAAATGAACCACATTCATTATACAAATGTCAGTGCCTGCTGGTGGAGTGTAGGAAGAAGAGAGGGCTGAGAGGAGGTGTGGAGGGGCCACGAGTCGAGCTGACTGTCTGCTAATGAGCTATCATCAAGGAAAAAGGCTCCTAAGTCCATCTTAGAATCACAATTTAACATAGCGGTTGGGTGTATGACTTAATGAGACACATTGCGCAATTATGGTTTGTATATGTGTGTGTGTGTGTGTGTATATGTGTGTGTGTTTGCAACCGTGAACCATTTCCAACCCCCCCCCCCATACATGTCCTCACCGTGTTTTCACATTGAATAGGCTCGGCCTTTATCCTTTGTTTAAAAAAAGAGTCCACACAAACATTCCTGCAGGGTTTGAATGTTTTTCTCTACTTGTCTCTATTCAGTGTCACTCATCGTGTTTGGTGTTCACAGGGCAGCAGTAGGTGGGATATAGAATTGTGAATAGAAAATGAAGCCCTATCTGATATTTATCTTAACCTGAAAAAGAAATTTTGTGGAAAACAGCTAAAAAATGAATAGATATCTTGGACAAAATGTTTTCCACATGGCAGTATTTCCTAGAACGATGGAGACATGAGGCTCAGTGGTATGTCAGAACAGCAATGCACACCAAACATTGTAGTGAGGTGCTGGTTACTGGAAGCAGACTGTAGAAAAAAGGGTTTTCTCAGTCCGTCTCAGTCTTTTAATTAGGTGACATTTTTGTCCCTAGACTTTCTACAAAATCAGCAATCATCATACAACAAGGACAACTCAACGGTGAAGTAACCCGAGTAGAAAATTCAAGTAAAAGCATTACACATTAGCTGCATGTATTTGTGTCCAAATAAAAGGCAACACGTGCTGTATGCTATAATCTTTGTAGACATATGAAATGTAACATTGCATTCATCAATCTTATAAAGTGACGGCATTCTGTTGTTGTAACATGTTTCACTTTTATGTTTGTCTGACTCACCAGATGTAGAAGTCAGGCATAAGTCTGCAATTGGCTGCATATGATAATAACAACAATAACAATAATAATACTAATAACTTTATTTGTATAACACCTTTCAGAAGATAATTCACAAAGTGCTTTGACAGGTAGGGCATAATGATAAAAGAGGAATAAAAGAGAACTTTACAGGAAGGCGAGTCTATAAAGGTGGGTTTTAAGAAGCGATTGAAAAGAATTTACTCAATCAGTTAGTCTTATCTCCTCAGGAAGGTTGTTCCAAAGCCGTAGGACCCTGATGGAAAAGGGCCGGTAACCCTTGGATTTAAGCCTCGACTTTGGAACAACTAGGAGGGACCCACCTGAGGATCTAAGGCTGTGCGAGGGGACGTACGGGGTTAGCATGTCTAAAATATAGCAAGGGACAAGGCCCTGGGAAGCTTTAAAAGTGATCATTGTCACTCAGCTTACTCCCCTCTTTCCCTATTCAAAATATCTTCACTACAGCATACCACAGTTTGTTTTTTTCCCAGTGAATTAGTCATAATAATGGCAATGTTCTGTTTCTTGCATGCAAAGAATTCTCTTGTCGCTACTTTGACGGGACCCTGTTGCTGCATCCTGGGCTTAGCTCCGCCCACTACAACTGTGATTGGTTTAAAGAGATACAACCACGCAAGAGAATTTTTATCTCCTATAGCAAAATGATGATGAGGTTCCAGGACTATTTTCACAATAATATTTCCCACTGCTTCTTTCATACAAGAGAGACAGAAAGAGCCAAAGTGCATGTGCAATGTTGGTCAAATGTGTAAAACTGGACATTACATCAAGTGACATATAGTGTTGGTTTGTGCATGTATTTTCATTAGCACAAGTGCATGCATTTCAGACTTGAGTTGTGTTCAAAGTAAAATATAAATCTTAAAAGATCCAATCTAGAATGCCTCGTCAACAGTTGTCATCTGATTCAAGTATGAGGCTGACATGTTCAGATGACAGATCAACAAAGGACTGCATGCCTGAAAGGGCCTTTCTTTGACAATGTTGAATGTCTTGGTTCAAACTAATATTCAGATGAAACTCTCAAATTAATATTTCTACATTTTTAAAATATGATTCCTCTGTCTGTCATTTGTTTTGTGTAGAAAAAAAGCATAAAAATGTTAACTTGTGGCCTCACAGGGAGTTATGTGCCAAACATGGAAGTGCATAGTGACTCCCTGGAGGCTTCACTAGTTGCCTGCAACATCACAGTTAATTAGTGAAGCTTTCGAAGTGCTGTTGAGAGGATTTTATTAAATTTGGACATAACGAGACCAACTGTTTCTCCTTATTTCTAAGTTTTAGGCTAACCTAAGCTAACCAGCTGCTGCATCCAGCTTCATTTTCACCAGATGGGCATTAAAGAAAGTCAATTTTCTCATTTAAGTCAAAGCAATGAAGTGAATAAGCAATTTTCCAAAATGTGAAACTTTTCTTACTATTTAATGCTATGACGCCTGTTTGTGAAGCTGTGCCATTAGATTAAATGTAGAATCCAGCATGATGTAATTCCTTATACATAATTTATTCCAAAGTTGAATAATAAAGTTGAAAGAATAATTACCCACTGAAATCTTCACACACTAAAGATATTTTGCAATAAATGTTTAAACAGTTTATAGGTGTTTAAAGATCAAATAAACAAGGTATTGTGGGAAGGTGGGAAGTTAACATCATCACTTCATCTCCCAGCAGCAAAGTCAGCAGCTCTTTTGCCAGAATTTCCAGGTGGCTTCTGCTTTGGAAATTGTGATTGGAAATAATTTTTCTTTTTTGCTTCCTGTATGAGGGGTGTGTTACTTCACATATCACAGAGAAGTGCTGCACAACAATGAAGTTAAAGAACGCTCTATGAGAAGATGCACTGTATTGCTAACTGTTTGTGCCACACTAAGTTGCATTTGAGTCTGGACGCAGCTTAACATTTAGAAACAACACAATTTGTGTCAGAAGATTTTGGCACAAGAAATCATCCCTCTGGTGTGATTACCAGGAAAATTTCAGTGGCCTCGGAAAGTGTAGAAAGTTTCGATACGGAATGATAGAATTTAATGATACAAAAGTTGCAGCCAGTAGGTTTTTAAAAGATGATAAATAAAAAAAAGTTGTCTACTCAAAGTTAGGTATAATTTAAAGATGAAGGGTTAAAAAGCAAAAAACTGAAATCCTTCATTTTCAATTACTTTTAATGAGATCTCCTTTTAGGCATGAAAACCAATTATAACTGTGTACAATTTCTGTGCACAGCTTTCAATTCATCAGATGTTTCTGACAAGTGAGTTGAAAGAAAAAAAAAAGCACTGACTCGGCCAGATGGTACTGAGACAGTCTGTCTCACACGCATCAGTGTATTCAACAGTTATTGTGTGCACGATTAGTTCATGTACATTGTAGGTTTCCATCCAGCGCGTCTCATATAGCTGTCTTTCGACTCTCGGTGGGTGGAAGCTATTCCCAGCAAACAGGTGCCGTCAAGTGGCATCAGGTGTCCTTCCAAAAGGTTAAACAGAGAGGAGAGGGTGGCTTGTCCTAGATATGCAGTTAGTTAGATCAGAGACGCTCTCTGAGGACGCTCTGAGTTTGGTAGCCACTGACAGCAAGGACAGCGGTGCAGTAAAATCTGGGATACAACCTGATTTGCTTATGAAATCAGGTTAGCTCTGTGGGCTGTCACTGCTGCCATGTTAAACAGGTCAGGCGTGGCTCACAAAGGGATGAGACTTTGCATGACAGCAGTGCAAACATTAATTTATGTCATCATATTCCATGTAAGCAGACTCAATTAAAGGCCCACCTGTGTGATTTCAAACGGCCTTCATCTGCGCCGGAGTGAGTGAAACCACATTTACCTTGCAGGATTGGTGTCAAAAATCCACCCATTGTTTGGTTTCCATGGCGACTGCAGCCTCTGGACATGAATCACAGAAACTGCAGACAGAAACAGAGGATCCATTTATGTGCCTAATTGATGAGCCACATGTGATTAGCGAAAATGAGAGAAGCCAAACAGCTTAATAGAGGTCCGTCTCCATCTATGCTAATTGATCCCCTTTTGCTGTCTGTTCATACAGCAAAGGGGAGGCTCATTGTGTCGAAAAAGCAACAAGCTCCCCAAGAGGCACAGGGGAGACAAATAAGTACAGCTGACCATCTGGCAGGAAGGACCTTTCAGCTGATGTTTTTCTGCCTTTTCCCTTTTCCTTCCTCTATTTTGAGTCATTAAGGACATAATGTTATGAAGATGCTCCTGCAGGCCTTTTTAAAAACTCGCTTACAATTGATTCTATTTAGCATATCACAGCAATTGTGCACAGAGTTTAGATTTTCACATTTCTATGTTGCCTTCACGGTGCAGTTGCGGCTTAATTAGCATTCTTGAAATGAATAAGAAGAGTCATCCATCAATTAACTCTGACAATCGCCTGCAGGTGTTCTTTCACTGAGGGTCTGAAGAAGGAAGCAGAAGTTTGAGCTATAGGATGAGTCTAAACAGAGTCCCTTTAGTGCTCTAACAGATGCGATAAAATCAAGAATAAGAGATCCGGCATGAGCTGTGCATCAACTAATGCTGGTCAGAATCAATATGCTGAAGCAATATGTAGTTTTGATGTTTTTATTATTGTGGTTTGTTCCGTAATTTATTGTTGCTTTGTGTGTTTTCTGCAAGACATGGATCAATATCGGTCAAAATGCCGTCTTTCTATCCATGTACTGTCTCTATTGGTCTTCTTCTAGCGTTCCTTGAAATTACAAGAGAAAATGTCTCAAAATATGATTAATTAAACAAATGGTTCTCTACAGCCTTGTCAGCTTATGACCCAGTATTATGAACATGAATGACTTTCCAATACTGTAACCAGGACAAACAAGAAAGTAATTGCGGCTTTTATTTTATTTGTAAGGACAAGACATTCAATCATGTAATGTCTGTGGTCTGACTAGCTGTAAATAGCTTTTTTGCTGGATAAAGCCTTCTGTAAACACTGAGGCAGATGAGGAAAATGTGCCCGCAGACAAGAACGACAACAGCTTGTTCTGGTCATGAAAGTCAAATCCTGACAGGAACAGGTGATTTGCATAAACAGGGTACAAGAGCGATAAACTGAAAAAGGATCAAGATAATCTAATCACTGCATAATATATTACCGTTGCAGCCCTGAACACCACAGAGCATTCAGACTACAGGCAAATTAATGAAAGTTTAATAGATGGGCATACATTATATAGCATGTAACACACCTGCTTTCACAGAATGCTAATAGCATGAATTAATATGTAATATATATATAAATGACAAAAGGACAATCTGTTATGTTTATACAGTGAAAAACAACTTGAGCAATGATGATTCCTGATTTATTACAGTTAATAACTCATATTCAGGAAATGGAAACCTTGCTGAGAGAAGGTTTGCAAGAATGTAAATTTGTGTAAATGGTCTCGGTCTTCAAGTAAACTCTTGAACTCAGTGTCCTGTCTTTGCTTATGATAGGATTCTTGGTTCATAGCAAATTTGGTTGTCTGGCACCAGGACTCGCTGTGATTTGAATGACTTTGGGTCTTTTTTGAAAACAAGCCTGTCAAAGCATTGACACCTCCTCGGGTTCTTCTTGTCTTTAGGTTTCCAGCTGGTACTAACTTGAACAACTTTCTGTCTTGATCTGATGACTTTAGAAATCAGTTTACGCTGTGGGATCATTTGTGATAGAAATGCATCATTTCACAGAGCAGCTTGGAGACATTTTACATGAGCTTTATACTCTTTAATCTGCTATATATGAGTATATTAGATTGAGCAAAGCATACAAAGAACCTATCTAGGTTAAATGATAAAATGTTTTTGGTAGGTTTAAGTGTTGGATAAGTGCTATATTAATGATTTGTAAATAATTTATTAATGATTTAAACATCAGTTCTAAGCTATTTTTTAAAATCTGTGTGCCAGTTTTAGTAGAACACTTGTTTTTAGGAAGTACTGAGGTACTTCCTCAGTTGCTTTCAAGGAAACCCGGCAGGCAATCTGTATTTATCAATAATGTAAAAACAATATCCATCCATCCATTCTCTATACACCGCTTTATCCTCATTAGGGTTGCGGGGGGATCTGGAGCCTATCCCAGCTGACTCGGGCGAAGGCAGAGGACACCCTGGACAGGTCACCAGTCTGTCTCAGGGCTACACATACAGACAAACAATCACACTCACATTCACACCTACGGGCAATTTAGAGTAACCAATTAACCTCAGCATATTTTTGGACTGTGGGAGGAAGCCGGAGTGCCCGGAGAAAACCCACGCATGCACAGGGAGAACATGCAAACTCCATGCAGAAAGATCCCAGGCCAACCCCAGGATTTGAACCGGGGATCTTCTTGCTGCAAGGCAAAAGCGCTAACCACTATTCCACGTGCAGCCCTAAAAACAATATATTTATCTTAATTAACATCATATTAATTCTCAGTGGATATAAAAGGCATATTTTCTTGAAATAAGTGCCATATTACACAAATTAAAATGGCCATAAACTGTAACAACTGATAAGAAAAAGCATATTGTCAACTTTCCAATAGTCACTGAACTTCTCATGCGTAATCTGGTCAAAGGAAGAAAGCAAACCTGTTACCGCCATTTAAATAAATGCATTGTCGCAAGATTAGAATTGCTGTTTTTTTTTAAATTTATAAACATTTTAGTTTTGCAGTCTTGTTTTATTGAGTTGTGATGACATAATAATGGTGCTATCCACACCTACTTCATATTGTGTCTAATAAAAACCAAAGTTTCTGTCTTAAATGATTTAGAAATTGATTCAAGTTGTCAAAATTACAGCAATTAAATTGGCTTGATAACTAAAACTCTTGTGTTTATGGCGTCAATAATCAAGTAACTTAGAATTCAAAACACCATCATTAATGTAAGTAAGACAAATTCCCTTAACTCAGTATGATTTGCTGGCTGAGCATAATTTCATTAGATGTTGTCAAAACTCAAACACACTGATGCAAACTGTTGCTATATAAACAATCATGGAAAAAAAATTACTAGACTACCCTTGTTTTGCGTTCCATTTTGTTCATTTTCAGTTCAGTTCAGTTCAGTAAATTTATTTCAAACCTGCACACAGCTCTTTTGACAACAGACATAAAATTATATCTTGGTTTGAAAAGGGGATGGATGAAGCAAAAGCTTTTTTATGCCTGGTACAACTAAAGGTGCATTTATATTTAAAAAAAAAAAAAGCTCATAAGAATTTAATTTAAGGGCCGATATTTGGCCATTTTCCGTGGTTTTCTTGATAATAACCAAAATCACTTAAGGTCTTGTGCTGTCCAAAACAGCTTTTAGGCATTCTATGTTTTCTATTCTGTCTGTTTTAGTCCCATGATGCGCACAGGAGTTAGTGCTTGACTGCACAGCCATTATTTTTGATGACAAATAATAATAATCTAATATTTTTTCCATGACTATATTTATTTATTTATTCATTTATTTATTTAAGAGTCTGAACATTTGTGTGTGTGGCACGCTGTTACATTGTGAAAAAATATAAGCTAAAATAAAAATATCATGACAAAATTCAGGGACTTCTCAGCTGAACTGCAGACTGTGTTTACACAGAGCAGAGAGGAGTCAAGTACAGAAAGATTAAAATTGTAAATAATAAAATGTTTATTATGTGTAGAGTCACCATTCCCTGGTTGTTAATGACTTAGCAAAAACCTTTAACTATAATGCTTAATCCCCTTTAAGGATTTAATAAAGTTACAGTACATGATATAGTACATATAGTGAAATAGTACACAGTATGTGTGCTGCCAGAACCCGTTGGATTCTTTAGATACACACTACACAGAATGACTCAGGATTTTCACTTCATATGTTCCCAAAAGAGCTTGTTTTGAAGCTTTCTGCAGTTGCTACCTGTTGTGTTGTGTTTTTTCTTTTCCAAACCAACTAAAGGCCGACTCTATGGAAACCAAGGCACTGCGCTGCGACAACAGTGTGAGGAGCTTCTGTGGCTGGTTTTTGCCCAGACCATTTTGACTCACACATCGCCCCTCTCAGCTGTGAATCAGTTTTGAGAATGTTTTGGGTCCTAGGCAACAAGACCCGGGGTTGGACGTGTATGACACCGAGCTGCACGCTTGGATGGATTATTCATGAGTTCAAAACAAACACCAGGATGGATAAATGATCACAAGAGCTACAGTAGAAAAAAGATTTTAGATTAAATACTGTTACACTAGATTTCTGTTAAATATACAGTTTCTCTAGAAAGCTACTCTTTGGCTCTCTTTGTTGTGAGTCTTTTCTCAAAGCCCTGAAACTTGACACAAACTCAGGAGGCTTAGCCCATAATGACAGAAACGTGCCTGTATCCAGTACCAGTTATTGCCACACAAACATACAAAAAAAATACTCTCTTTCATTTGCATTCACAGAGCGATAGTGAATATTAACCCAAACCCTTGTCTCTACAGTAGTGTATGAATAATGACTGTGTGATTTCTCTACTTGCGTTTACACAACAAAAGAAATGCATGAAAGGCACCCGAGAGAAGAGTGGTCGTGCAGGTTGCGAGTGGCGCATTATACAGTACGTGTGTGACATTGTTCTCTTTAACAGTGGCGGCCGTGTGAATTATTCATCAAGCCGATCAATGATTAAAGGTCTGTTGGGTGTCCCACCTCACACATGGACAGGTGACTCTATGTTATTGAGAATAGTAGAAAAGTTTGGGTAAACAGTCTGTCAGGATGTGAAATTCATGAGGTAAAGATTCAGCTGAAGCTCTCATTTAAGCACATAATCATATTTATAGTAGAAGGTCATTGAAAATATGAAAATGAAGACTTATTGTGTCGTATATTTGTACCATTTTGGTTCATTTCATTGCCATATTGATTTAATGGCATCTTCATCACATAGCGCTACTGTTTTGTAATGGCCTCTGTCTAATGAGTCTTCCCAGGAAAAAAATCATAAAAATCTGGCACACAGGAAGTGATGCTTCTATTGTTACTGGAAGCAGTGACTCTGGTTGATTCTAAATAACCAAGAGGGAGTGGAAACAATGGGCGAACACAGAAACACAAGTTTGGATCTTTCGTTAATGGGAAGTGCTTTACTTGAACGCTTCAGCATCTGTGGTCAACACTAATCAACAAGACAGAAAAGAACAACAGCAATAACAGAGTGTCACGGATCAACTCTTCTAAACTGCCTAAAGACATTTTCTGGGGAAAGTCTTGTTAGACATGCTGTAGTTTCAGCTCAGAAAATCGGCTAAAATGAGGACAAGATGAGCAGCGGAGGAGAACTGAATACACCTGAGAGCAGACGTCTTACTACAGAGAAATGACTCAGCCCAGCCATTCACACTGTACTGAGATAAGATGACAGTGGATACAAGAGGATGGAAACAAGTCCACTGAGTCACATTACAGCACTACTGTAGATTGTGCTAAACATTTAGTCATGAGCCAAACTGCTACACCATCAGGGTTTTGTAAGAAATTGATACTGACACAAAAACTCCTTTATATGCACTCATATAAACAGCATTTACTGATAAACAGATAATCAGCGAGGTATATTTTCCAATTACCTGTCTGGATTTAGACCATAGAATTGCAAATAATCGTCGTACTGATTATTTTGTAGCATTGTGGCTGATTTTTATTCACTTAGTTATGGACTGCATGCAGTGCTCAGTCATAATCAGCATTATCAGTCGCCAAGTAAACATGTTCTGTGTCATTTTGGTATCCCATAGAACAATTAGCAATGAAGAAATGATAAATAAATAGCATTGCAATAAAGGTCAGAGCAAAGGTTATAAATGCATTGAGTAAAAAGTGTAATATTTTTGCCAAATGTTTATCCTAAGATCTCACTGAAAGCTCTCGTCTTTACCTAAACCTCCATTAGTTGAAGTTTTGAAAACTAAATGAACATAATGATGACTGGCGCAGTTAGCTGACCGATCATATTTATACAGGGAATCACAGGTTATTACTTTTTTAATTGGACGCCTCCATGTATGTTGATGAAATAGTTACATGATGCTGCTTCACCATCAGTGGTTTTCAGGGCTAAGCCTACAATAAGTGGACAGAGGAGCATGAGCTCATGTTAAATGTAATCCAATACCTCACAGCCAGCACAACAACAGTCTTTGTATTCAGTATTTGTTGATGAAGAGCCACAAAATTGCAGCTGCAGTCTGGGATGTTTGATTGTATTGTATTACATGTTATGAGGTGCTGGTAATTTTAATCTCTCCTCATTTACAAACACTACAGGCATCTGAATAGTAGGATGGAGTTCAGTAACAACGCTATTTATTAATATGGCTTAAAACCACAGTGGAGTACAAGCTGCTGTGGTGGACATTATATCCAAAGGAGAAAGAAATCGGTGAAATATAAGACAAAAGTGCATTTTTGAGCAGTTGCTTATACAATTTGTCTCCTTCAGATTAAAATGACTCAAAGGTTATCATTTGAAATGACTTGATTTCAGAGAACCCCTGAGCAAATGTACTGTATTTATCTATTTACAGACTAATTTAGATTTTATTTATTGATACTGAGTCTTCCAGCACTACTGATAAGTTTTTGATTAATTTTAAAGAAAAAAACATAACAAATGAAAGCTTAAACATTTTTGGGTTGTGGAATATTTTTTATTGATATTTCTTTGGTTGTTGCTAGAGGTACGGACCCGTATCTGTAGCCTGTGGACTACGGATACGGCACTTTCCATTTGCCAATCAGATATGCGAGATCTGGTCACGTGACTCCCGGTAGACGCTAGCGGTACGGACCCGTAGCATCGGTACTACAGGTACGGACCCTAAACCTGACCCTAACACTAACCCTAACCTTTGCTTACCTTTCAACAGTTTGCAGTGGTTAGCAGCTTCTTGGCTCGCGAGACTCGCGTACGGGTCCGTATCTGATTGGCAAATGGAAAGTGCCGTATCCGTAGTCCACAGGCTACAGATACGGTCCGTATCTGTAGACACTACCTATTTCTTTTATGATCCATATTCTTGTTTTTTTTTTCATTAAACTCAGCAGTTTTGAAAAAAGAATGGTCTTGATAATCGTACACTGTAAAAAATAAGTTTTGAACTGTATCTAAATAATTAAATAGAATTATTATTCAAGTGAAGTAATTATTATAAAATGATTTTCTCCTGTTTTAGTAAACTGCAGATAATTGCTAGTAAAATCACAGAAAACAAAGATTAATTTGCACATTAACTGTACATAAAAACAAATTAAAATCAATATTTTTACACACCAACCATCGACCATAAATTACAATATTATTTAACATTATTTAAATCAACAAAAAAATTGTTTTACAGATATTTGCAAATTTACAGAATATTTTGTGAATAATAAAGACAGCAAAAGCTAAATAAGTTCTTAAGCTGTTATTTTACAGATTTTCCACTTTTTCTAAAATGACAGAAAAAACAGTTAATTTGCAATTTACGATTGAGTCTTTAAAGGGGAAAAACAGACTAACCTGTACATAATGTCAACAAGAAGCATTAGAATTTTTACACATAATAATTTGCTGTTTTATCATATGTAACCACAAAGTACATGGTTTTACAGGGTTTCAGTTTGCTAAAAGTATCTTCATTTTACTTTTTGTCTTTTTCTATGCTCGTATTTCCACTGTAGACCACAGTAAGCTATTGTGTGAACATATTTTTTCTGGTGCCTTGCTGCCAGATTTTTAGAATTTTTGTAATGGATTTTTACAGTGAAGGTTACATCACTTCAACTGTCCACAAGTTATCTCACAGAATTGAAATGCTCTTTATATAATAGCTGATTATGTTCACTAAAACAAGGTCTTGACATCAGTCTGAAAGTCTGATTTCAGCAGCATTCGGGGGGGGGGGGCTTTTTAGGATTCCCATTTGTCGACCAGACTGCTGCACTGTTACATGGATGGATCCAGAAAAAAAGGGGGGACGTCAAAAGGGAGGGGAGATGGAGTGTGCGGAGAGGTTAATAGTGCGGAGAGGATTGAGAGACAATAGTCCGGACTAATGAGTCATGAGGCCGGCTTTACTGGTGCTGAGGCATTTCCGAGCTGCACGCTACTCGCTCTGCCATCACAGGCCTCGCTCATACAGTGATGTGCTTGATGTTTTTGCCTTTGCTGATAGCTTTTAAAATAAAATTTAACTTGCTGGAGGAACAGTGAACACCACAAAGTAAAATTTAAAAGCCACTACAAAAAGGACACAGATAAATGGAATATTAATCTGTGGAAAGAAAATGGCAAAAATGTATTAGAATGCCTCACTTCTGGCTTTTTCATAATCACTTAAATTGAACTTTCAGAGTGCTAGTTTCTCCCAGTGGCACACATTCCACTTTTACATTAACTTTTCTTCTATTATGTTAATCACAAAGGTGCCTCACTGGAAACCCATATTAACTTTAATTGATTTTGGCGTGCACAGATATTTTTCTGTGCTCTGCAGCTGTTGGAGAGTTAAGCACCGGGACACAGACAGGACTAGACAGTGTCAAGTAACAGCCAAAAGGCAAACTCGCTTAACTACCTAATCAAATATGACATCGTGTTCCCTCCAGGGCTGTTTCATCACCGTCTTTATTCTTCCAGGTAGTCAAACTTCACACTGAAATAACAGGTTTCGGCATGCCGTTGGCTTTTGCATAGCTTCTCTCCTCCTTAAAATGAAGGCTAATCCTCTATCTAAATGTTGTTTGTCATAAAAAATACGCTATAGAAAGTTGATATCCAGTGAGTCGGCACCACTCTGGCACTGATCCAGAGGAGATCTGTGGGGGCATCAGGGAATGCTGAGTCCATCTCTGGTCTGCAGCTCAGCAGCTGCCTGTCTAGACTGCCTGGCAGCTCCGTAATGATGAACACAACATCGCCACACCCTTTAATTCTACGCACCGTGTAGGGATGAGTTAATGGACATGAGGTTGGAGGAGAGACAAACATAGTGAGGCAAACTCGGAATCAAAAAAAAGCAATTACAGTTGTCACTTTTTCATAATTTATTGTACATTGTCATTTCTTCCATTATCTTGTACACAAACTAATAAACAGTACAACATTTCCATTTATACAAAATATAAACTATAAGTGGGGGGAAATATAAATCTAACAACCCTTCCCATATGGTTACACAGACAGTCATTTCCTGGGTCTAACCCATGGATGAAGGGAAGAAAAGGTGTCAATCAAACCCTCATTGTAAAAGACCTCAACTCTTTAAAAATCACAAGGCAAAACTGACACACGCTCTGTGGCAACTCATTTGCTACATACATCTCAGTGACATTTTTGAATAAAAAGACTGAAAATTTGGAGAGGGGGAGAACCCAACTGAAAAAAAAAAAAAGAATGTCATCTGGCTCACACACTCTTTCTTAAACCTTCCTACTGTATGGGCCAAACTTCGCTTTTAACAGACGCTCTGATATAGGTTGCCAGGTTGGATTTGAAGCCACAACAACAAAAAAGAAGAACCCTCTGTACACTCAAGTGGTCCGCATTTCAATCAAGACATGTGACGTGACAAACCGCAACCCTGAGCATCTCCAAAATGTGATGCCGTGACTATGGAAACGCGAGCCAAAAGGGAGGCTGGGCCGCGCCACCCGTTTCCTTTTGATTCCAGGCAAAACGGGGGAGGGCTTGAGTGGGGGTGGGAGCGGGGTATGGGCTCGGTGATGATCTCCAGCTGAGCCCACCCACACACCCCCTCTCTCTTTTATTAAAAGAAATGTCTTGAATTAGGTTGTTTTTTTTGTTTTTAGCATTACTTTGAGGAGGACGAAGGAGGTTGTGGAGTCCATCCATTGTTAGTCTCGTGGTCTCTGAGAGAGGAAAGCGGCTGGAGCTGGGAGGGGGGACGAGGGGTGACGACGGGGGGAGGAATGCTGGGGGGGCTTCAACAGTAGCGCTGCAGCAGAGAGGCGGCCACGGTGACGGGGATCAGGAAGGAGAAGGTGCCGGCGTGCAGCGAGACGCCGGCTCCGGTCGGGGAGGTGGAGTTGGCCGAATTGCTGTAGGTGCCCGTGGCCATGGTGGTGGTGGCGTTGGAGGTGGAGGTGGAGTTTCCCCCTGTGGTGTCTGTGTTGTTCTGGGAGACCACCTGTCAGAGGAGGAGGAGGATGGGAGAGGAGGATTTATCACAAAGCGAAGCAATTCCAGCTTCGAGATAAGACGCTGAGGCAAAACTGTGGGAATTAATCAAACCATCAGGCCCAGTTTGAACCATTATCACACCATTATGTCTGACTACTCATCTACACACTTACTGACAACACTCGTGAGCCAAGTAAAAAAAAGAGAGAGAGCAGAAAAGGGAGAAAGTTTCCTGCGTGTCGGGTTTCTTTTGGCACACGGCACCCAAAAGAAACTTTAGATTCTTCCTCCACCTTTAGCAATAAAAGAAGCACCTGAATCATTTATCTACTAGGGTGTAAAGGAAAGTGCTAAACTAACCCTAACCCTGAATGTGGATTTTTTTTTAAAGAAATAGGGTGCGTTTAATTAAAGATACAGCCAAAAAAATGACTTCAGAATCATGTAAATTTCCCATGAGAGCTTCATGTCTAGTCTACTGTAATTCAAACCAACACACCAATTTATAGTACAAGTGTAGAAACATCATTAATAAACCTGATAATTAAATATAAATACAGATGATCACCTCCACCACTATTGAACTGTAAATTCCAGCCACTAACTGCTGAATAAAACCAATTTCACATGCATAAATGTGGATTTAAACGGAGTCTTACCTGTGTTGATAAACATATGGCGATGACAACCACTCCCAGCTGCACAATCGTCATTTTGGACATTGTTTTTTTTGTTTGTTTTTTAAAAAAAAAATTTGCAGTAATTTGGCCAGATAGAGGACGTTGTCCACTAGACGCTGCTTCTTTCTAATGTGGTCGCTGCATCACTCGGAGCTTTTTATACCAGCAGCTTCTCCGTGACGTCGCCTATAGACTCCTAACGGGGAACCGGACACGGTGCGGATAACGGTGCACACCAAAATGCAACATAATAACGGAGGATGCTTGAACCGCAGGTACTTTAATTTGCGGAAATAACCACACATTTTAACTTAATCGTGCACAACACTGCAAGACTGTTAACGCATTTTTGTAAGCCAGCTTAGTGCGCATGCTCCGTGACAGTGGCGTTCTCCTACTTTCTGAACACGTGTTTAAATGCCTTGCTCACGGGCTTTTAACCCCCTTCTTTAAACAATAACTCACTTTTGCAACTATATGGTTGGACACCTGAGTTGTACACCTGCGCACTGCTTCCACCGTTATGTTCGCATGGTGATGGCGTTATTAGACGGTGGCTTCAATTGATTTAGTTGAGTGACTGAGACATTTAGAGCTGATAAAGTCACAATCTGCGTCCTCGTTTAGAGTTTCTTGGGAAGATAAAAGACATGAATGGAATCAGAAAAATGTAAAACTAGAGAGTTTATAGGCTACAACCTGTTGAGGTGTAGCTGCACTTTGTAGGAGAAATAAGTGGGACAACAGCGACGCCTAGTGTTCAGGGCCGAGACAGTCGAGAATAGAATAGAAAATAGAATAGAATAGAATAGAATAGAATAGAATAGAATAGAATAGAATAGAATAGAATAGAATAGGAATTTGCATCAAAATCTACCATTTTTTGAATTTCTGTTCTAAAGAATGTTTCTTGTTATTGCACAGCCTTGAAGAACAGTACCTTTGCATTTCACTGGACATATGTATGAGCATGTGACAAATAAAAATTCTTACACCTTGAACATAGAAGAGAACACAATACAATGCAATTAAGCAGTGTCATTTTTTTGTAGAACAAAAGTCGTGCAAATACAAACATGCAATGAAAAACAATATGTACAAGTGTAACCTGTGGGAACAGTGAGATAGCCTCTTCTTGCAAATGTCGCTTATTTGGTGTGTTAAGATCACTTTCAAAACAGTAGTGTAACAAATGTTGCACATCGGCTTATAGTAATACAAAGTGTACATATGAGGTGCAATAGACGGTGTGCAAACATATGCATGTTCAGTATTTAAATAGAAGGTGCTGCAAGGGTGCATGTAGTAAAAGACACAAAAAAGTGTAGATATTTTCAGATACTGTACATGCAACAGTGAGTTTAGTGAACTTCCTTATATTCAAATAACACTGAAATCATTTTACTGTCGGGAGGAAGTCAAAAGAGGTGGTTTTGAGGTATGCTGATGCTACATTTTGACAGTACAAAATAACCCTCAGTTTAAATGATAGTCACATGTAGGATGTAGGGTTATTCAACAGTTTGAACACAAATATACAAAAATTTGAAAGTAGTACTTTTGGCAGAAGACCCAAAGTACCCAAATGGACATCATTATCAATCACTTTCAATGCTCTGTTCTAGATTTGTGATAACTTGTGTGCATCAGCATCTTAAACAGCAACACAATAGCTACCCAGTGACAAAATGATATGTCATTATGTGATTAAAAGGCAACCAAGCCTATTTTTACTCCACCAAGAAATGCAACAGAGTTATGTGACAATCAGCGTATGTTTGTCTATCTGTCCTTCTGTTGTTACGTCTACGCACAACATTACTCAAAAAGGGAATAATTGATTTGGAAGAAATTTTCAGGGAAGGTCAGAAATGACACAAGGACCAAGGGATTAGATTTTAGCAGTGATGTAGCTTATCGTCTGGATCCATGGATCCAGACTGTATCATTATATCATTGTGTGTTTGTGTTAATGATAATAAATTATGTTAAAGTTGTAACTTTTGTCCTACATCTCTCAATTACTTGGGAACAATCATGCAGCTTTAAAATTCATAAAAAGCTACTGTTGTGTTATCTGATGTTTCTGTCACAGTTAAGTAAGAGCAACATCAAAATTAAAAAACAAAGCTAACTGTAAGCCTAACTAGTCTGACTCATCAGATGTAGACTTAAGGTACAAGCCTATCATTGGCTGCACATTTCATATAGCTTTTTCCTTCCCTTCTGCCTACCTCCAGGCAGCAACCTACACACTACAACATAGGTTTTGCTGTAGGTGAATTTCAGTGAATTATCCAATGTAATGACAACACTCACCTCCTTATGAACAAACGTTTCACTAAAACAATTCCCATGTCCCTATTTTAGTAGCAGAATGATGCTGAGGTGCAGTCAAACCATCCTACACATCGCTGTGTCAGCACGAGATAATGTTCTGACTGTGCAAGACTAATGCATCCGAAACAAATTTGTATCGATCAAAATGACTCATGAGGTAAGATTCCTCCCAGAGGGGTCTTTCCCCATCCATCCTCCCTGAATCATGGTGGGAGGGGGGCTCCCTTATCAGAAATTTGCTTTTAATAATATATAAAAAATATATAGAGACATTTTTCTTAAAGGAAACATCTTACCCTGGTTTAGCCTGTATTGTAGTGCAGCAACCCGTAGATAGAATTGACCAATAATAAGAATCAGTACGAACAGCCTGTTTAGCATTCTTGTTCTAAAACTTTTAATAAAAAGCATTTGTTTATGTGAAAACAGTCAGGGAAAAACATGCAGAAATAAAAACTCTTAAAGACTGACCTATGTTTCTCAACAGAATGTTCAGTTTTAAAGTCTTTAAAAGGTCCTTAACATCCTGACATCCTTAACATTTCACATATTTCGTCATGTTTTCATGTGATCAATATGTTTAGGGGAGTACAGGTGATTATTTTGTCCTACATATTGGATACCACAGGTCTGACTTTTCCCCAGGGGCTATATAAGACACCTACAGGCCTCTGCAGGCCTCTGTACCATTTTTTTTTTCTAAGGCCAGACTGTCTGTTCCTTCATTTCCTGCAGTTTGATGTTACAATTTCAATCTGGTATATTAACTGAACCTAGCAACCTTTTCCAAGACATTCTGTGTGTGAAAGCCCCAAACCACAGGTGTTTATTTGTTGTAAATCATACTTTTCTTAGTAATTTTAAGAGCAGGCTGGTGTTTTGTGGGTAGTTAGTCACTCTTGGTTAAAGTACACATGTGAGTAGAGCACACTGGGACACAACTGTAATTTGCACCACTTACTATGATGTGAGGATTATGTGACTTCATTCTACACAGTACACAATACTGTTTACTTGATGCGTATGTTGTTTTAATTAAACTATGCTAGTGTAAGATTGCAGCACATGCTATCCATGCTCATGTTAATATTATGCAAATTATTACAGCTTAAATGTGCTTAAATTGTTGCTTTAAACTTACCTTTCTTTGTTTCTTTGTTCTGACTCACCATACAGGACCAGTGTTTAGGACTGGGCCGCCCAGCACTTCCTGGATTTATGGGATTGGTCAGGTAAGAGTGACATCACAGGGTCAGACCAAGTGGAGGGTTTTTGTTTCTTACTTGATGAATGTTTCTTTTGTATTAAAAAGCATCAGTTAGTAGTTTAACTCCAAAGAATCAGTTGTAAATGCCAGAGACTCTGCAGTGTGTGCAGTGATGTTGTTTGTAGTTTTGTTTGCATCAACATTATAGAGTTGGTCACCATGTGGTTTGATGGTACGGCTAAAGTGATGAAGATGTGAACTGAGCTTCATATATAAGGAAGAGAGAGTTTGTGCTGCAGTAGGTATGGGTCAACTTTAAAATTATTAGATTTTTCCTTGTAAATTATTAGTCTGCCAAGGAACGGCAGAGTTATGTGACAATCATCTGTCTGTCTATCTGTCAGCAACATTACTCGAAAACAGACTAACGGATTTGAATGAAATTTTCAGTGAAGGTCAGAAATGATACAAGGACCAAGACATTAAATTTTGGCAGTGATGCGGCTTATAGTCTGTATCCAGGGATTTGTTAAAGATTTCTGGATCATTGCATCATAGCGGCATACCATCACTGTAACCATAACAACAAGTGAACACTACATCAGCTGCCTGCTGACGATCACGTGATTGTGATCCTACTACAAATCCACCGCTGCAGACTTATTGGGACTTACCCATTGAAAGTGATACAAGGAACAACTGGTTAAAGGTAGGCCATGTGAATCGGTATCCACACAACAAATTATATAAGTTATGTACAGTTTTGTCCTTACTTTGTTTCTTTTACACAGTGAAAATGTCACGAGTATCCGTAATTTAACAAAACAGGGGGCATACGTAGCAGAACAGTTAAAAAACCCTTGCTATACTTATTCTTTTCTCACAAATGACACCAGATATCTTTAAAATAATATTTCTGCTCA
Source organism: Acanthochromis polyacanthus (assembly GCF_021347895.1). Classification (NCBI taxonomy): domain Eukaryota; kingdom Metazoa; phylum Chordata; class Actinopteri; family Pomacentridae; genus Acanthochromis; species Acanthochromis polyacanthus. Next base: position 8,835,958 of record NC_067128.1, read on the forward strand.
TGTAAATACAATAAAAAATAATGTAGTGTTACAGTTAAATATTGTAAAAGAATGCATTACCATTTATGACATTATGTACAGAGCTTGAATTTTAATATGTAAAATTACTATGTAAATCCATCCATCCATTCTTTCTCTATACACCGCTTTATCCTCACTAGGGTCGCAGGGGGTGCTAGAGCCTATCCCAGCTGACTTGGGCGAAGGCAGGGGACACTCTGGACAGGTCGCCAGTCTGTCACAGGGCTCTATGTAAATCAGTCCTTTTCAATGATTATACTACATATTATCTGTAAATTAACAAAACAAGAAAAATCTGTAAATAACAATAAATTATATTCTTAAAAACTCTGTTAAAACTGCTTTTTAAAAATGCTCATTTAGGGTGGTTGCACAATTTAAATACATTCAAACTTAGGTCCTTATTCACAATTAACACTTTGTTGAAAGGATGAATCTTAATCAATCTTTATTTGTGTAAGGTATTTATGGACTTACTTCTATATTTCCTCTAGTTTTGATGCCTTCAATGAGAATCTACAGTGTAAATAGTCATGAAAATAAAGAAAAACCATTAAATGTGAAGGTGTGTCCAAACTTCAGTCAGATGAAACCTGCTGTTAAGATAGTTTTCTCTGCTGCAGGTCAGTTTATTTAGTGTATTTGTATTTATTGACCGAGTCAGAAGCTCACTTGCCCTTTATCATGATGTCTATATTTGCATGTAATCTGATGCAGGGGAAACACCGGCCTTTTTACTGGAGCAATTATTCCTACTCATGGGTCGACATCCCCCCCTATCGGTGACACCACACTGTGAATGTCTCTGTTAATGCTGAGGAGAGACACTAACCTTTCCATCCTCTAAATTACATCCTAAGTTCACTGTAATCATGAAGCTCTCTGCAATAATGCAACGAATCGAACGCAAAGTGGCCAATTTCCCTGATTGGGTCCAGATGTTGAGGACTGTAGCTTCAGTCTGTGGTCCTGTGTCGTTAGTGGATTTGTGAGGAGGCCTTTTATTCCCGCCTCCATCCTCAGAGGAAGCTGGAGGGACATCGCTCCCTGCAGAGGCACCAGATGTGCGCTGTTATGTGGAGCCGGAGAGAGAGGCCTTTTGTCAGGCATCAGATAAGCCCTGTTCCCAAAGCCGGGCCGGATCGGGTGTCATCAGCGGGTCTACGAGGGGCCGAAACTGGAGCCGAGCACACCGGATCGGGTTTCTGTTTACACGAGCGAGGTCCCTGGATTCCTCCAACCAGAGCCGGGCGGGCTGGAGACAGACAGACAGACAGACCTGCTGTCCTCCTGTCTGCCGCTCTGTGTGACGTTCAGCCGCCTACACTGTAAAAAAATTAACTGTTTTAAGCAGGTTTTTTTTTTTACCATTTACAATTATTTTACAGTTTGCCCTCTTTTGTTAAATTACAGATAACATCCATAGACTGTATATATAGTGGACGTAGCATCTGGCTCCAGAATTGAAGTCAACCCGGAAGTGTCAAAAACTTGCAATATCACGCCGTCCGCTAGGGTTGGCTCCAAGAAGCTTTTTCTCCATAGACCCCAATTCATCACCAGAAAAAATAAAATTTGATAGACTGATTTTCTACAGCTCAGGATTTTTTTCCCGTTAGTTTTCATGGTCAAAATAAGAGATCAGGTGGCCAATCTTAAAATAAATCAATACTGAATTTTAAATAAATCGTTAAAGTTGGTGGAGCCAGGGGGCGTGGCTATACTTGATGGACAGCAACAGAAGCCTCTGGGCGGGATAAGAGAGTCCTCAGCCAATCCTGCCCCAAGTTGCTCTCCAGTCCAGTCTGTTTTATGACTCTTTTTACGTCACTGGCTCCAAAAAAATCCAAAACGGCGACCAGGAAGTAGCAAAATCCGGGCTTCATTTTCTCGGCGTTGAAACCAACGGGTGACATCACGGTTAGTTTACGCCTGATAACATCTAGTGAAAATACAGACAAAAATTGTTTACACACTGACTGTAAATAACAATAAACAGATGTAAATTACATCGATACTTCTTTTACAATGTGTGACCATAAAATGATGCAGTTTTACTGTATTTAAACCAACAGAAAATGTATTATTTTACAAATATTTAACCTTTTAAAATACAAACTATTTACTGTTGTTTTGTAAAATTTCCCAATTTTGTTTAATTATGGGTCATATCTAGCAAAATCACAGAAAACTAGCAATTTACACATTCATACTATAACAACAACAACAATAATAATCACAATAATTTGTAAGATTGCACATGCTTTTATTGTGTTTGAATCAGCCAGAAAAAAAATGAATCCTTATTTTACAGATATTTACCATTAACTGAATATGAAGACCGTCATTTTGTAATTATGTATAAAAAATAAAATAAAAATGTACTATTTTTCTTTGAACAATTTACAGTCGTTTTGTAGATTTTCCCATTTTTGTTCAATTACAGATATCTAGTAAAATCACATAAAAATAACAATTTATAGATTCACTGTTATCAACAACAACAACAAAAACAATTTGGAAGATTGCCCACTCTTTTATTTTGTTTAAATCAGCCAAACATTTACTATTGTTGTTTACTCGATGTTATTTACAGATAATATCTAGAAAAATATCTAGAAAAATTGCAGGAAAATTAATCATTTGCATTCTCACCATAAAATAAAAAACAGTCAATAATTGTCCATAGTGTCAATGTCAAAAATCTGTATTTTTCTTTTGTTGGTGGCAATTTTTCTTTCAGAATATTTGACTCCAAAATTACATTTTACTATATAAAATTACTTTTTAAAAGTGTATCTCAGTCATCTAAAACATCATTATTTTAGAATATTAGAGTTTTTGAATAAAAAATGGCCAAGTATGCATTAAGTTTGCGTCTTTTTTAATTGAGTGTTTACAATGTGTGATTGAAAATTACACTGTTCTACTATATTCAAATCGGATAAAGATATATATGTGTATACATTTTTTCTACAGTGTAGAAAGTCTTGCAAGAGGAAGACATTTCAAGATGCTGTAGAGAATCTGAACCCAATCTGACAAAAATGTATTGCTAACTGGGAGTTAACTGAGCGTTGATCAGATCAGAATGCAGGAAGCTTCAGAATCATAAATCAACTTTTGCTGGTAAAAATCTGAAAATATGTCCATCAAGTGTGAAGTGGGACCTGACATATCTGTTTGTGTAGTGCCCTGAATGCAATTAGATCACCTCCACAGTTTCATCACCAGCAGAGGAACATGACAGGGTAATAAATTCTCTGGCCTTTACCATCAAGAATAACCATGGGACAAATGTTTATGTTCAAAGCCTGTTTGTGCAGGGAAGCAGAACACACACCTCCCTGCATGTAGATCCTGCCCTCAGGCATGTGCTGCTTTTCCTCCAGCAAAGGGTGGCTCAGGGGCCGAATGTGGACATTTCAGGTGTTTTTAGTGCGCACGCACACGCACGCACACGCACGCACGCACACACGCACACACGCACACACACACACACACACACACACACACACAGTGCACACACTGATCAAACAGATGCTCCGAGCATTCTGCCATGGTATCATTTAACTCGCAGTGCTCTTTTCATCTCTTTATTTTAAGACAAGAGTATACAGACAGTGTTTGTACTGTGTCCCCTCAGATAAAACACAGTCTTTGCATTCCTTATGAAATGTATCTGTTGAGATTTGGGAGGGGTGGGCGCCAGGTGTTGGGTTACATCAAATCAGAGGCCCTCCCTCCTCACAGAGTTACACCGGGAGCCAGGCCGCTCAGCTTTCATAATAAAAGTGCAACACTGTCAGTAGGCCGCTGCGTTCATTTTCATAATAGGCTACACAAATGATACACTGTAAAAAAAATTTAAAAAAAGAAATCCCCACAAAAAGGGTTGAAAATCTGTCAGGGAAAAAAAACAATGGAACAGTGTAATGTTTATAAACTGTCAAAATTGTGAAAATAAAGGCAAATATCTGAAAAACAATAACTGAAGTCAATAAAATTAGAAATTTTAGCTGATTTAAGTGCAGCAAAGTAGCTTTTCTTTGATAATATATTGTAGAAGAACTAATTGCTATTTAAAAAATAAATGCAGGTGTTTTATTAATAACAGTTTTGCCCTGTTTTTCATTACATTCCACATATAAATTAAGACATTCTCTTTGATTTTTACTGATTATTATTATTAGTAAATTAACAGAGCAAGGAGAAAGTGCAAAATAAAAAATATTTTTTATTTTAATCAATAATATACTATTTTTCTCTTTCAAATACCAGCCGACACATTTAAAATAGCACCATTTTTGCTCATTTAAATATTGTAAAAAAGTGTTATTTTTATTTTTTTTATAAAACCGTAATTTTTGATGCTAACATTATTTATAGTTTTGTGAATTATTACTTTTTAACTAAAGAGGGAAAATCTGTGTCAAACATTTAATTGTAGAAAAAGTACAATTACAGTTTTGTTATTATCAGCCTTATTTAATGGGCAGTTTATCATTCACCAGCTCTTCATTTCAAGTCAAAATGCCTCAAGGTATAAAAACTTGTGTTTTTGTGTTCTAAAGTGTCCTTAAAGCAAAAAAAAAAAAAAAAAAGACACTTTAAGTTCCCTTAATGAGAAATCAGCCACACTCATACATTTAAATTAAATAAAACAGAAAATAAAATTAATTTGATGAAATTCCCTCATGATGTTTTGCAGTGCACATGTCCCTGTGCAGCTTGCAATATAAGCCTACATTAGGTAAGAAAGGATACACGAAGTAGATTTGCTTTAGTGTGCAGTGCTTGTTTTGTATTTGTATTAGTTTTGAGCAGAGTGAATGAGTCACAAAAGTGCTGGTTCTTGTTTCTAGTGTTTCCTCCAGTGTTACTTTTTTTTTAATTGCAAATGCAGTCAAATTTTTTATCAGTTACCTTCTAGAGTAAGTTTTGATTTGGTATGTAGTGTCAATATTCATTTGAGATCAACTTGAAATCTTTCTTGACCTACTTTTCTTTTCAAAGTTTTTGATTTGATGCAAGATTAAATGCTTTAATCGTTTTAATTTATGCTTTGATTCCTTCCAACATCATTCTTCCTTAATTAAGCTGGTCAATATGCCCTAATGTCTCCGATTTCAGTGTCAAAACCACTTTAACTTGTTGTCGATTGAAGGTTATACTTTGAAAGTCCCAACCAGAAGTCGTGCCTGCGGTGTCGGCAGCAGCTTGACAGCGGTGGAGAAAAGAGAGTGGGGATTGTTCAGCGGTGGAGCCTCCAAGCCGGAGCGCACGCATGTTCAGTGGACTCTGATGGTGTGAAGCCCCAGATGAGGGACTCAGACGTCCGGGAATGACAGCGTCTGTCACCGGGAATGACAGCTTTCACTCTGAGCTACTCCGCTGAAACTCCTCCAGCTTGACACCCAGCGACACTGATCCGGATCGGATCCAGCCACACCAGGACTATGCCAGAGATGGAGAAAGGGAGACCTCCGGAAAATAAACGCAGCAGGAAACCCGCGCACCCCGTAAAGAGGGAGATCAACCAGGAGATGAAGGTAAGGTATTGATTTATCTGTTATTGTGCCACTGCTGAAAGAGTTAGTATCCAGCGAGATGTGATACGGAACGAGCCACTTTACGCACGCAGCGCCTTTCTTAACTGCGCACAAATCAGTGCTGGGAATAATCACACACATACTGTGTTTGCTTTCAATGAATGCTCTCTTTGTGTCATTTATGGAGTCAGTCACACTTCACGAGGTTTCTTTGCAGATTTTACAAAAACGCACAGAAGTTTTCACTGACACAAACACCCAAGTCACAATAATAAACTTTTTCGAATCCAAACTGAGTGAAACAGACACAGGACGTCCTGATTACAGATGTTTACTGAAGAAGAAGAGCAGGTTGACCTTTGGCTTCTCGTGACGCCATGTCGGGCCAGCTGCGGCCGGACGCACACACTGTAATGTCCAGCGGAGATCCAGATGTGCGTCACTTCTTCCCCGCTCCTGCGGTGCGCTCACTTGCTGCACCACAGAGGTTTACCCTCATGAGGAAGAGAGAGGGAGAGAGAGAGAGGGCATTTATAAGCTTTAAATAGTCTGCTTTAGCCCTTACAGTGGGAAAACTCCACAGCAGTATATCACATACTTACAAAAGAATGCAAACATGTAAAAGTTCCCATTGAAGGGCAATAATTGCGCACTAATGGCATGTCCTTTAAGAGTCTGCAGCCCTGCACAGACAATAAGTTAAATCACAGTAACAGACTTGACTCCCTCCCACCATTATGAGCCTATTACTGCATGGAAACTAATCCGTGGATTGTCTGCTTTGTTTGGGTTTGGACATTTGCTATCCGAGACTGTTGACTGTGCTGTTAGTGGATATTCAAGGCTCCTTCAAACTAAAGCTGAGCAAACCAAAAAGACAAGCCGTTTTCTTGGAGGGAGGGGGGGGAGATTTTGGCCTTTCGTGAGAGAGGAAATGTGCTCTTTTTGTGTGAGTGGTTTGGATTGTAGCGTTTGATATCCAGGGGAGGTGTAGTGTTACATCTTAACTAATTTTAATCAAAACATGTGAAACGCTATCCCCGCTTGATGTAAGCCTGCCTGGGCTGAATCTCAGGGTCGGCCCCAGTTTGTTGCCTTTGGCTGCAACTCTCTGTGGTTTGGGATATGGCTTGTCACTCTCACAAAGCAGATGTTTGTCTAAACTGCCAAAAAGAAACAAAAACAACATTGTGGGAAGTGGAGGGGTGGGTGAAGAGGAAGAAAAAATTGCCCCGTCTTTCGTTAACAAGTAGAAATAGGAAAAAAGGGGGCAGTGGGCTGTGTGCATGTGAGAGTTGCCATCAGTGGAGTCCTGCTGGAGAACACCACAATACCAAAATTAGGCATGATGGGGAGACTTAAACGGTGAGTGAAACCCCAGAGATGTTCACCTTCGAGTCAAATGATGGAAAGGGAAAGAGGCAAAAGCAGGCAGAAGGGTAGACACTCTGATTTCTAGCTCAGCTGAGACTCGTCCCAGTGTTGTCTCTGTAATACATCTGTTTCAACACCACATTCGGACCTACTCCCTCCACGTCAGACCCGAGCGCAGCACCAGACACCGGATACTTAACTTTAATCATCGTTAGGCATATTTAGCTGGATATGATACCACTGCTCGCGCTCACCCACACACTCTCCCAGACGCACACACACAGCAGAAAGTGAGCAAGCGAGGGAGAGATCCATTTCTTTGAGGCCCTGGTTGCAGAGCAGAGGTCGGAGTGAGGAAAGCAGGGGAAAGAATGTGCAGTCAGTACTACAGCACTACAACACCACCACCACAGCAGACTGGCTGTGCTGGAAAAGGGTGAAACCTGAGAGGCCGTGCTGTGTCGGGTGTCAGGGATGGAAGGTGCTGGGATGGAGGGGAGGATGGTAAAGATGGGAGGCGGCGGACGGGCAGGAGAGGGGCAGTGTGTGTGTGTGTGGGGGGGGGGGGAGGCAGAGGCGAGAAAGGGATTCAAGGGGAGGGACAGGGAGAGCTTGAGAAAGAGCGAGAGTGGTGGACATTGGAGAGAGAAAGAGAGAGAGGGAAGGGAAGAAGAGAGAGGAGTGGGGCATTTCCGAGAACCGTGGGACCTCGCTGTGGTGTAGGGTGTCCCGCTCTGATTTCTGCCCGTTCCGGATCAGGTTTCCCCTCCAATCCGGTTCTTCCAAAGCCACAGAGAGAGTGAGGTGGGTGGATAAAGAGAGAGACCTTTGTGTTTTTTGTTTTCATCTGGTCATAATAAAAAAAAAAAAAAGAAGAAGGGGGAGACCACACATCCCATCTGTGGAGAACAGTTTTCTTTTCTCCCTCTTTTTTCCAATTAAAAGAGATAAACAAAGGATGATTCATAGATTTCACACTGGTGTTAGGTTTTAAACCTTTCCGTCTCAGATTTAGCAAGAGTAAACAACTCGAATACATCATGGAAAAAGCGTCATACTGTACTCCACTGTGCCCCTATTCATTTCTCCTACAGGGTTGGGGCTGAGAAAGAATCCCTCACATTGATTCAGAGTAGGAAGGTCTGATTATGTTTAACATAGGATAAAAAGTTCCACTAATAACCCCTAAGATGTATGCTCACAGTTTCCCGTTTGCAGGCGGACCATGGCTCGGTTACCCTATCCCCTTACATAGAACGTTAATCAGTGATTTTTTATGCTCTTTTTGTCATACAGACGTTTGCAGAAAGCACCATGAACGAGCTTCTGGGTTGGTACGGGTACGACAAGGTGGATCTCAGAGAGTCAGAGGCCAATGAGATCAGAAACTACCGTGAAAGGCGTCAGCATGTGTCTGTGCTAAAAGGTGAGGGCAGGTGTCGACAGTTCACTGTCAGTACAGCCTTCTTGAATTTACACTAACCAACAGGTTCTGCAGGTTCCAGTGCAGACATTGAGTCACTGCACACATTCGCTAGACATAATCTCCTGTAGTTGCAACTTCTCCAGTGTCATTCATTCAGATACATCTGTTGTTTGCACAAAAGTTATTATCGTATTATGTGAGCCAAGCTGTGGATGTGTGCTATTGCGTTACACGACAAGTTTGCATTGTGTTTTGTTTGTGACTTTCAGAAAACTCATTGCCAAAACCCAAAAGTCTGGATACCAAAGCCAGTCACTCAGTCCTGGCCATGAAGAGTGGAGAGAGAGAGTCCTCTAGTGTTCCTTCATCCTCGCCCTCCTCTTCTGCAACAAGTTCATCACTGACCTCCCCCAAGGAGCACAAGAGTGCCCCTGTCATCGTCCCCCTTATAAAGCCATCAGCAGGTAGTAGACTGTGGGAGCATGCATGAAGTGATGACAATATGATGACTGCAAATTCTGTATGCTAAAGTGTAACTTTGGTTTAAACCATTGCTTCTTAAAGATTCACTCACATAACTCAGAGTTGGTCTCAAATTTATGTGCTAAAAGGTCAGAGTGTAATGTCAGCTGTAGGCGATGGAGCAGGTGTTAGTTTCAGTTTTTGCTGCAGCTCCTGAGCAATATTAGAAGCTCCGTAAAACCAGGGAGGCGTCGCAATTACATGACATGTCTCCTTGTTCTCCAATTACCTGGTGCCATCATCATCATTCAGCTCAGTTTAGTGTCATTTGTTATTATATTAAATGATGGCAAAATGCTGCTTGCTGCAAGGCTAGAAAAAGTGAGATACCCGAGTCAATGAATTATTGTTGGAATGCAATACTCTGTGATAACAGTTGGAGCTAAATTAGTTTGCAAATGATGTTGTGTGACAGTGCAAGACATTATTAATTTGCAGCTTAGTAAGAACAGGATGCTGTATAGCCTCACGTTTTATACACATATGGAAGGCAGCACTTTTTCTATTGCATTGACTTTGTTTTCCAACAAGTTGGGCCCAAAAGAAATAGCATTTCTGACAATAAGTTGCTGCTTTTTTATTTTAATTTGAAAGTGCTGGCATCTGGTGGTATGTTTGATGAACAGAGTAGGAACTTTTCAAGGTTCTGCAGCACCATGAAAATGTGCAGGAACTACCTTATGTACAAATTGGGCCACTGGTGTAATAGTGGCCACCCAATATGAACGCTAATACCCACAAAATGAAACTGAACCTCAGTCATTGTTTCAGATCGCTGTGCAGGAGTCAGAGCAAAATACTTGCACACTGCACTGTGAGTGCATAAAACTGACATTAACATATAGCAGAGATGCTGCAGGGTCTCTACAATATTACTCTGAGACTCCATCATTTAATGCGATGCTGTACAAGAACCTTGGAGCACCTCCAGCTGTGGGCTAATGACTGCCTTAACATGCTCCCACTATAAAGGAAGAATACTCTACTTTATCATATGAATAGCTAAATATTGGGTCATGTTCTAGAAAAAAGAACAGCTGACTAATGTGTCTTGAGTTCTTTGTTCTTAAATAGCCATAGTGCTCGGCTTCATCTGCTTACTATCAGTCTCATCCTTGTACAATTTTCTAAAACACGCCTCTTTGGCACTGACCTGTGCAATAACACCTTTGCAAATGCACACATTGATTGCTCTCCTCACTTCTGATTTTCCCCCTGCAGTGGAAGATGTGCAGAATGTGCAGATAGTGTGTGTTTGGTGCCAGAAGGAAGGTGTAAAACGCTACTCTCTATGTATGGGGTCAGAGCTGAAGAGCTTCTGCAGTGAGAAGTGTTTTGCTGCCTGCAGACGGGCCTACTTCAAGCGCAATAAGGTTTGTGTCGAATGCCGAATACATCCATTATATGTTGCTGTAGAGAGTCACAAACATCTAGTTTTGGCTTGTGTCCTGTTGGGGAGATATTGGAAATCCTAATACCCTCATGGTGATGAGTGCGCTGCAGATATGTTTTCCTGTTTTTTAATGTGTTGAGTTGAGTAGATACATACAGATAGTGTCTAGGCACAGTTTGCCCCAGCTGTCTCACTGTCCACACACAGGAGGCCAGCATCAAGTGGTTTCTGGCAGGTACACAGACCTTCAGAAACAGATACCCCTGATCCTGTAAGGTCATAACTGATGGATTCATTTACGGGCATTTAAAAAGGGGGGATCTTTAAGAGCACAATTCCTAGTTAGTACGGAGAAGCCAGTTAAGGAATGGTGGGAGGGAGGTCAAAGTTTGCAGAGGACACTCAGTATCAGTTTCGCGTTAATGGAGAAGAGGCTGGCCATTAAGAGGCTTCGGTCTGGATGACAGGAAAACTGCAACTGCTCCGATGCGCACTGCAGTGATTTTTCAGCTTCCATTAAGACATGGATACAGCTTCTTTAGAGGTGCGGGGTGACAAGCTGCCATATCGACTTTCTCCCTCTGTGTTGTTTATACTATGACAGGTTTATTCTCACAACAGCAGTGACACAAAGGAAGGCTGAACAGTCTGCGCGCAACAAGCCCTCTAGTTTTTCGGAGGCGGGGCAGAAAGCATTTCTGTTGGCTTGTTGCTGCTTGTCTGAGAGGAAGGCCAGGAGGCCTGGGGCGAGGTGTCCACTTTCAGTGCATACCTTACCTTCAGCTGCCTCATGTTTCGTAACTCAACACGACTCAATGGGTCACAGAGATGGGAGAGCACTCAGATCCACAGCAGATCAGCTTACATAAATCATGAGGAATTTCCTATATTAATACTGGCAGGGCCATTAATAATATGACAATACATCACCTGCATTATCTCCCTATGTGGTTGTAGAATCATATCTGTTTCACAACACTGTTTATTTCCTTCTGTTTTGCTGACCTTTAGGGTTTCATGCCTTGTGCGGGCTTCAAACTACTTCTAATATCTATGACAAAGAATTTCATTTGAAACTGATATTTGTGTTTGTTATGTAAGAAAGTCGCATTTGGTTTAGCCTTCTGAACCCCAAAGCCCACTGGTAGGTTTGAAAGGCATTTAATCTTGAACATAATCACTAAATTATACCATTTATCAGTGGAAGAAATTGTAAAAACAGGGAGAACTGTTGGATTTTTAACTTTCCAATAGCTTTTGAACTATCCATCTGTGGTGTGCAATTCTCCCGGGAAACTTAACTGCATCCAAGCTTAAAATTGTAATATTTCATCAAAATATGTTCTAGATTCTCAAGTACAAAATACCAAAAAGGAAGAGGTTGCTCTCACCAAATTGTGTCAATAAACAAACAATGCTAGGCTCATCGGTGCATCATTAAGCCATGAGTGAATCAGCTTTGACTGGTAGTCATTTGACAAAAATTCAGGGACTTTTTGGCTGAACTGATGCTTGCACAGAGCTCATAGGAGATGAGTGTGGAAACAAATTTTAAAAAAATCCTTGAAGACAATATGTATAGTGTGTAAAAGAAACATTTTTTTCCAATATTGGTAACGCTGTTGCACGTATCAGATAGATAGATAGATTAAACCTTTATATTTTCGATGTTACAGCTGCAAATACAAGAAATAGTGCAAGAAAAAAGAGCAGCACATAGTGCACAATTCCACATTTTTAAATTTTTGAAAAATAATCAAAAAAAAATTCAACTTTCACTTTTTTCTTGTTCATGTTTTCTATCCTTATTACATTGTTTGCTGCACAAATGACATTTCTAAGTTCTCTCTCCTTCTAGCCATTGTTGTTGTTTTGTTTAGAGGTACAGGACTTTATATTGCTGTAAAAAAAAAAAAATTCTAGTATAGCTTTTGAGGATGAACTTGGGTCTGACAACTGCCTCACAGTGATTCATGTTACATTTGTCACTCTGGTTTTCCCCTGTCAGGCCAGAGATGAAGATCTCCATGGTGAAAGATCCCCTCAGCACCCCCATACAGAGGACTCGCCCAGACTGGTGTTGAAGATAAACACCAATGTCAGAGTAAGAGGACGCCATCAATGTATCTTTTGTCTTCTGTTGTAAAATAATAATTTTACTCTGCTATTCAATTACAAGGTTTAATATGCAGAGCTATTAGGGAAAGTCTGTCTATCTCCTGTTTCTGTATACATGTACAAAAGTTTGCTGCTGAAATGTGTCACTTCATTGACCCCCCACAGTCTCTCTCCCCTGTGCCACAGGTATGTGACTGGTGCAAGCATGTCCGTCACACTAAAGAATACCTGGACTTCGGATCTGGTGAGGAACGGCTCCAGTTCTGCAGCACCAAGTGTTTGAACCAGTACAAGATGGATGTCTTCTACCGAGAAGCCCGTGCAGCTCTCACCAGCACCAGTTCCAGCCCAAACAGAACCAGTCAGGAAGGGCGGGCAGACAGCAGTATGACAGGGCAAAAGCTACTCACTCCAGAGTCTTGGAACAGCAGCAACAGTGCAGGGGAAGCCCGTAATAGAAACCTTTCCCCTAAAGGGCCTGCACTAATCCACGGATCAGGAGAACCCACCTCCATCTCCTCCTCAGAAGCCTCCTCTTCTTCTTCTTCCAAAGTCCCTGTCTCAGGGCTCAGGACCCTGGAGAGATCTATCCAACCTCCTCCCTCTACTGCGGAGGTGTCACCACACCTTGCTCCTCTTCCTCCACCTCTTATTCGTCCCTCTTTGGAGCAAAAACCAGTGCCTCAAATCCCTATACCATTCATCAGGCCTCCTCTTCATGCTCAGGGCCTGAAAAGCCCCCTTGCCAATCCTCCCAGACATCCAGGCCCCCCATCTAGCCCAATCCACAGACCTCCACACTCTCCTCACTTGCAGCCCCCAACTTCTACATCAATGAATCCCCCAGGACTGATGCATCCCTTCCCAGGAGCCTACTTCCCTGGCTTGCACTCCCCTCCTCTGAACATGATGCCAAGAGCTCCAGTCCCAATGCCTCCCATGATGAACTTTGGGATTCCTTCTTTTAGCCCTCTTCTACCCCAACCCACTGTCTTGGTGCCTTATCCCATCGTTGTCCCCCTACCTGTCCCCATACCCATTCCTATCCCCATTCCAGTCCCTCCTAAAGCAACACTAGAAACTCCAAGTCACAGTGGAGTTATCCAGCCGGTGCCAGACGGAGTAGACAGGGTCAGATCCAGGGCTATGAGACCACAATCTCCAGGAATTTCTGAAGGGGACAGTAGATTGGTAGCCAACAAACTGGGTGGAGCCTTACCTCAAGGTGTTTCCTCACCAAGTGACCCCAACACAAGGGGCACAGATTGGGTTAAATCAGAGAGGCCTTTCCTGTCCCCAGCATCCACACCTCAAAGTGGAGCATCCTCCCCCAGAGCTCAGTACAATGAATCCCCATGCTCGGCTTCAGGGTCGGAGGCCCTTGCTGACGATAAGCAGCAGCAAAAAGAGCGACAAGTCATCCAAAGGGTTCTTCAAAGGACCGAAGTGAAGCTGGAACCCAGTGCCAATGGAGTAGTGGACCTGTCTGGACTGGGGGAGTCAGGAACTGGACAGGTTAACAGATCGGGGCTCCACGATATCATCAGACCCACCCCTCCTCTACCACAGTCACCTTCACATGATACTGTCTACCAGCACCAGGACTCCCAAACTCCACCATCTCACACCCCACCCAGCCCCATGGTGAGTTGCCAACCACATGATGCCACACCCTTTGTCCTGAAATCTCGGGAACATGGTCAAAATGGGATGTCCTCAACATCCACACCAGCCAGTCCAGACTCCTCCCTATTCCAGAGATTACAAGCACCACCCTCTGACCCTGCACTTAGTGAGCTTGAGGCTATCAAAGAGAACAAGTGCGCTGTTGTTAGCCCAGTGCGGATCGAGGGCCCAATCAGTCACTCAGAAGAGCCCTTAACAGTAGTTGGGGACATAGGAGAGGACTCTCATGTTCCCGATGAGGACCATGCCTATGCCCTGCCCACTGCGCCAAAGACAGGTGGGACCACCACCCCACTGCTCTTGCCCAAACTCAGGGACAAGGGCAGCCTGCGAAGCCCGGCTAATATGCCCAGCGCTGGAGACATGGAGCCAGCTCTGAAGAGGCGATGCCTACGAATCCGAGATCAGAATAAGTAGAGGATGGAGGTGAGAGATTCTGTTACAGTGTGAGAGAAGATATTGATAGCATTTGTGTCACTCGCTTTTATCATGTCTGCTATTATTGAGTTGCACATTGTATGAAGGACCAGAATCACTGCACCTACTTATTGCTGAGACTGTCAGGTAAATCTCACAGTAAACCAAATCGAGTGCAAATGTATTTGCATAAACTTTATGTGGTATTCCACACTGGTTAAATTAAGCCCCAGCAATTATTTTTAAACGTCATTTAACCAGGGATTGGAAAATGTGTGTACACACACATTCACACATATACAGGGCAAGCTTAATCACAGGTCTCACAGTATGCGCGTGGTCACTAAACAGCATGGCGCCAAAGAGAGAGAATCCCAGTAACCTGGCACTCCTCAGTGCTCTAAGGTTACAACAGGGAAAGGAGGTGGAGGGCACAGGCAGTGAGAGTCACTTTGAAAGGCGATCACTTCACCACAACCTGACAGTCACAATGCTTTGTTTGCATAGCAGCCTGTTTTGTAGGCTCGGATTTGCCAACGCATGTGAGTGTATGTCTGTTTGAGAGGGAGGAAAGGAATTCTAACCAATTAACCTGCACTCTTATCAGGAGCAGTTTGTAGTGTTTAAGAAGGCAGTTGGTTTGTTTTCTTGAAAACAGACACAAGGCTGTTGTTGAATCTAAACTGTGACCTTGAGGTTATGGGATAGCCTGTCCAAAATGACACTCAGACACAGATCAAGTCTCTGTGTGACCCCAAAGTCAAAGTATAGCTTCCTGCAGTGAGGCAGTGCAGACATCTTTCTGAGGTTGCTGTAGAGACAGAGGTAATTGTCAGGCAGATTACAAGGCGCTGTGAATATGAGAGGCAGCCCTCAGCTGTGATCGTGCTCTGGGGCTTCATTAGAAAACACAGGGGCAGAACCAGAGCGATCCGATTACACATGTCATAATGACACCCTGTTCTGACTTTGGCTCGTTTCTCTCCCAAGTCTAAATTTTTCACTCTCTGCTCCTCTCCCTTTTCAGTCCTTTCCCTTTTCTTCACTCACCACCGCTGTCCACTGCCAACCAGATGTTGGTGTTAGAATGCAGCCGGAAAGCCTCCTGCCTTTGGACCAGTCAAAGAACCTCTTGATTTCACTTGCCTGATTGGTCGTCCAAATGGCTGTAACACCACCTCAGTCGCCCGTATCTCAGTCTCACCATAACAAGATTGTATTACCATCTTACTGTATGTCCTGAGATTAATCCGCTGATATTACAGAGATGGTTTAAATTTCAATTGGCCCGCTTCTCTGTCTCTGTTCTACTCCAAGCCTCCAAAGGCCAGGGGTCACCTTCGTAATTGTGTTTAAAAACGATGGCTGCTGATAGAGAATGTGCAACACAAACCTTTATCTCAGCCCCAGATGTTTTGTGCCTGTGCCCAAACAAGATTTCCTTTCAGTAAATGAGTTCCCACTTTACTCTTTGTCATTTGTTGTGGTTTCATGCATTGCCTTAGTAACCAATACATATGAAATCACAGCGTGCTGCTTGTGTCGTGCAGACGGATTTATGGCCTTGCGTTGTGTGTAATGGGAGCTGGCTGCCGTATGTGAATGACTTTAGCCTGCCACCTCTCTCCTCTGCGCGGAACATTGCTGTCCTGTTCCATTGTCTCTCCTGCTAAAAGTCTTCAAAAAAATCTCCCACACTGACACAGTCAGCAGCCAACTGGAGGATTTCACCTCAGGAAACAGCCCGTTTTTTCGGCTCAGTTTTCCTTGCCTTTATTTGGGATATTTTATAGCCCCGTGTAATTCGATCCCACCACATGGGTATTCGCTGAGCGTTTGAAACTAAAACGCAATGGGACAGAGGGAGTACAGAACCCTGGTTTGGCCCTTACGTTAGTATGTGTGTGTGTGTGTCTGTTTGTGTTTAATGTGTGTTTGAATGGAAGTGTGTGTGTGAGAGAAAGAGGCCAGATGTTCTTGGTTTGATTGTGCCCTGTGCAACAGTTATCTGAGTGTTGATATGACTAAAAGCCTCATTCTCAGTGTTTATGCAGACTGGGTGGATTAAGGAATGAGTGTCCAGGGCGGGAGAGGTTGATATAAGATATGACAGAAATGCAAATTACACAGAATCAGCCCAGAATCTATAACCTCTCACCACTCTGTCTCTCTTTTTTCTTCTCCCTCTCTGTTTTTTGCACTCCCACCCTTTCCACCTAATGAACAGACTCCCTGTTTAACACTGTATGGCGGTGCCAGATTCAGTGCCACGCCCTCTTGTGGACAACACCAGTGCTAACACCCTCCAGCCTGTCCCTCGGCCCACCAGAGTGCTGCTCTGCCTGTAGACCAGCAGGGTGCCAACCCAGGAAGCAGTCCAGATGGCCGAATTATCGCAAGTCAACATGGAGGGGGAGCAGGGGAGAAGAACACAACACAGTCACACAGTTTTGTCTTGGACCAAAGAGCATCGCTGGCTCGTGTATTACATTGTGTGCAGCGAGCGCTTGAAATGGAGCATCTCAGATCTTCTTCCTGTCTGACATTGCCCTAAAGTGTGCACAAGTTCGTGTGGCTGCCCAGATGCACTCCTCCTCCTCCTCCTCCTCCTCTTCGCTCCACACAGCAGACAGGGCTCTGATCAGCCTTGTGTGGTCTTCTCAGATGGAGCCTGAACATGATCTCTTTCCAGGGGAAACGGTTTGTTTTCTCTGCCCGGCTTGCACAAAGAGCCACATTGTTCCTCACCCCATATCCCACGCTGACTCCCCACTCCAGGTTTTGGGTTACCTGGCCGACGGGGGCTCAGACTTCAGGAGCTTTTTTATTTTTTTGACCGACAGCCAGGAATATAGTATACCCTTCTCTCCTCCACCTATCCGCCCAATCTAAATACGGTACACACCAGTGCTGAGGTTTTTATCCCTCACAACTGATTGCCTGTGACTTCCAACGCTGCTCACTTCCTTCAAGGGAGGAGAGAAATTCTGCAGAGATTAAGACTTTATCCCCGGGCAGTTTACTCACTGTGTAGGGAGTCAGGCTCGGCTGTTAAGACAGAGGACTGAATCCCCGTGGACAGCCCCTCGAAAACAATCTACACAGAATATACGAGGGCACACCTACTGATGCACACAAACTGAGATGGTCTGTGAACACTTTGGTCGTCTTGATGACGCTGGTACATAAATGTGTGATTTACAGATCTAATATTCACCAAATCTTTAATAGCAGATCAGAATGTGAATCCGTTCCATGCATGTTTTCTTTGAAAACATTCACGGGACGCGACAGTTTAACTATTCAGATTGTTTTTCTATACATTATTGGCTCTGATCAGACTATTCCGGCAACAAAAAGCAGTTTTGTAATTTTACCAAATGTGGTGTTATACTCAAAAGCATCAAATGCTGTGGTGTGCAGCGATCAGTATTACAGTTCCCGCTATTGGGGATACCTAATGAGATTTGATCCACTTAGAGGCTTGTCAACACTTGTCCCTTTTGTACGATTTCAGTTTTGTAGTTGAAATCTACACAGATACTATTTGATGTTATATTAACTTATGGATGATGCATATGTAGATTTTCACACAAAAAATTGCTTTATTTCTTCACTTGTTTCTTTGGTGATTGTATCGTGTGAGTGCCGAAGCGCTTAAATGTCTATATGTTCATATGCTGTATCCCCACTAGAGAGCAGTGTTTACCTTTGTAACTTTGCACCTGCCCTGTTTTTTTTAGTTTTTTTATTTTTTTTGACAAGAAAGCACCAGGAGGCCCCATAGGCAGTCTGCTAAACACAACACAACACTGCACTTGGTGCCATCTGACTCACATCCAATGCCAAACAGACGGCTTTTCCTTCACATCTCGCCATTATTTCAAACATCCGCGTCATATCCAGGATGTAGTCAGCAGCTTTTTCTAGTACACACTCATCATGACCTAGAAAATGTCCAAATGTGACCCACCCACCCCTGCCATCATTCCAAAACTACCTAACCTGTCTGTGTGTGTGTTTGTGTATATGTGCCTACAGAGGAAACACACTTCCCCGTCGCCCCACTCATTCCAGCCTACATCGTCACCAACAAGTCATCATGCCATAATGTCAGTGTCATCCCCGGCCGGCGGGGAGACTTTGTCAACAGCTAGTATGAGTCGATGATGACATCACTCCATACAAATAGCTGCAGTGTCAACAAGTGGTCCTGAACTCCAACTCCACAAGTCAAAAGTCACATTATTAAGACTGCCATTAGTTTGATTGCAATTGTTTTTCAATCATTGCCATTTCTCACCTGATACAGTGCTGAGTTGTTACAAAAATGACTTCAGATGTTTTGTTATTGCCTGAAATGCATAGGTAGGCTACTTTCTGACCTCCCTCATCCAACATTTAGCCCCCTATCTGGATTTAAACTGTCTCACTGTTTGTATTTGAATAAAGATTCAGTAACCAAGAGCTTTGGTGGAGACCTCTTTGTAAAGTAAAAATAAATAAATAAAAGTTATTCTAAGAGCAAGGACATGTCTGGTGGGTTTATTTTTTCCTGCTCCATCCCTTCAGCTGTAGCAGTTAGGATTTTAAGGTCAGATTATACAGCTAAAGACTGATATTTTGTTGCCCTTTGTCCCTGTAAATCTAAATGTTGGCCTTGCTAATTAACCAAACCATAAAAATAAAAACAATTATCCAGATCTGAACAGCAGATAAGGGCAGCCAGCGCCCCGTGATCCGTGTAAATGTCTATTTTTAGTGCCAGTGCGTCTGAAAGGCAGCGCATCAGCATTCCTAAAATACTGAAAGTTGATCGAGTCTCTGTGCGGTGACGGTTAAACACATGAATGAGATAAGAGAGCAGGAATTCCGGCCTGGGGAGGCTCGCTGGGAACAACGATTGAAGCATTGTGAGGGGGGCAGTTGTATTCAGGCCTGGGGCAAATTCTAAGGCTTAGTTTGAGACCAAAAAGGCAGCACCGAAATCAATAAAATATAGTTGCAATGTCTGGGATGGATTCTCGTCAAGTCCACTATAGTTAGACAGCACCAAACCGGATGAGGGACAATCATTCAAAATGAAAGCATTAATGAAGTTGAGCAATTGAAATACGCTAAATATAATACTACTAATACTAAAAATTAATAATAATAATAATAATAATAATAATAATAATAATAATAATAATGTCTTACTTTACATATACAGAGAGAAATAATTTTTAAAAAAGTAATTTAAAATTAAATTTTCATCAACCTGACCAAGAAAATTATAAATTCTTCTTCTTCTTCTTCTTCTTCTTCTTCTTCTTATTATTATTATTATTATTATTATTATTATTATTATTATTAGTGTTGCTAGTATCATTGTTATTTTTGTTTTAAATTTATTGTTATTATTATTATTGTTGTTGTTAATAATTGTTAATATCAATAAAACTTTTTTTGAAAATTTAAGCTTTCCAAAATAAAAGCGTGCTACCACCACTACTACCACTAATAATCATCATCATATTTTAGATACACACAAAAAGGTTGTCTGCACAAAACGTTATTATTGCATGTTTTAAAGAGGAAATAGAAATTGACAATACATATGAATAAAATTAACACCAAAGCATATAATGAAAAAAATGCCTGCATTATATTTTCAAAACGTTTTTTTGACCTTATAAAAAGCAGCTTGACCAATACAACATCACTCAAAGAGCACCTACTTGCCATTTTAATAATAATAATCATTTTACTGTTAAATTCTTTTAACTTGTTGTTGATTTACATGTTTAAATACACAGATACATTAATATGCATATTTGGGAATGTTGATGAAATCAAAATTATGAACTTAATGTCAGATTTTCTTTATTTAATCATGTATATTTATTTGCAAAAATCCTAATTGTGACAGCACACTTCACATTGAAGCCAGCAGGGGGGACTTTTACGCTGCAGGCTCCAACCAGAAGTTCCGCTGCAGAGTTGAGTCTGGCTTGACTTCGTTCTGCTCTACAGGTTGGACACGTTGTGGTCGGATCAGATTTAGTTTTACCTGCCTGACTGGGAGCAGACGGATCTCACCTGGCGGACAACAAGTGCGCCTCGACCGGCCAAGAAACCGCTCCTGGTCGGCTTTCATCCTGTGAGGCGTTAATGACAACGTCCAGAGTCTGAGGCTCACTTTGGATCAATAATTAACCTGACAACTCACGCCACAGTTTACAGAGGAGCTGAGCCAAGCGGCGGAGTGCGGCTCCACAGAAACACACACACATACACAGAAGAAAAACAACAAAAACAGGCCCGCAGGTGTGTTTCTGTGTGTCTTTCATGTCATTTGAAGAGGACCCACTCGGCTGTGATCATGCTGGGAGCGGAGAGCAGAGTGGAGATCCGGCTGAAGAAGCTGGAGACCCTGATGAGGAATCCACAGTCAGCGCTCAACCTGGAAACTCTGCTGGTGAGTCTGAGTTTCAACCCCCTCAGGGTCTGATCAGGTACAAGGAACTGCACGCATATTTGTGAGTAATTATCCAGTCATGATCACGCACCACCTGAAAAGACACGTCTCAGACTACAGCTGAAGTGAACACAAGGAAAGGGAAAGATTTTATTGCTCTTTATTCATCATTCCACAGTTACATTTACAAGCTGAAGAGAAAATATTGTCATGAGTGAATGATCCACTTTACAACAAGTGAGATAAGCGAACTATTATAAGCTTATAATTTGACTTTCAATCACAGATGAAGCAGAGGGAAGCCCCACTTTAACTCAGTGCTCAGGTTTCTGTATGTAATGTAAGCATATTTACACTTAAACTAGAACAATATGATGGGAAATGTAGTGTAATGGTAGTACAATGTGATCTATTTTAATAATAGGTGTTAATATCAGCCTTAATATTTACACAAATCAGGTTTAGCTCTATAATCAATGGAGATTTTAGCCTTGATATGTCAATTTTTCAGGTAAATTCACATCATAAATAACAATGTAGTGTCTTAACCTCAACATTTATGCTCCTTAAGTTAATTCACTGAGCTTATTTCTCTATTATAAAGTACTTTAGATCAACGTGCTGCCGTAAATGTGCCATATAAATAACTCTGACGTGACTTGACTTGACTGAACTCACTAAAACCATCAGTTCCCTCTACCTTTATGCTAGCCAGGTGGTAACCGTGTATTCATTCCTCTTCCCTCCACTCCATCACTGTCTGTTTGTGATTACCTGTTGAATCAGCCTCTAATCGGCGTGCCCTCCCTCTGACCTGCACTCAGAATGCATTCAGCCAAACACTGACACCGCTAAGCCCCTCAGCTCCGTCCACTGACAACAAACTGCCTTGACGGGATCTCCCCTTTCTTTGCAGCTTGGATCGCCGTGCTTATGATAAAATCCATTTTAAGGAATGGTGAATGCGATTTCTCAGAGCAAACTTTGGGAAAATCACTAGATTGGATTAGCAAGCGCTTACATATGCATTAGTAGTCGTGCTTTGTGCTCAAAAGTCTATTTACAGATGAAGTTATTGAGTTGTTCCGTTAAGTTTTGATATTAGCAGAACTCCACTGTTTTCAGCTTATTTTGGGGGATGGCTGGAGCAAAGAAAACCCCAAATTGTGATGCCTTTGGATCATTTTCAGGCTCAAAACGTCAACCTGATTAACACAAAAGCCAGATAAAGTGGATTTGAAGCTGCCGCCTCAACGCTCCAGTTCTATCTGCAGTGTTTCCTGCGGGATGGAGCCATGTTTTTCTCACTTCTGATGAGTCACAAGTAAAATCCAGCAACTCCAACTAATGTCACAGTGACATAATCAGACAGCGGTGATACGAGTTTTAATTTAGCCCTTGTCAACCGTCCACAGGTCAATTTTTTTATCGCCACAGCTGTTTTTTAGCAGCTCTGCAGTGGATGTAACAATGGCTTTCATGCTGCCTGACGCTGGGAGCTGCAGACAGGAAACTGAAGTCACATCCTGGAATTGAGATGGAGATAACCCACCACGGCCTCACACGTCAACGCTTCCTGTTTGTCCACAACCATTTTTGTTGTGTGTGCACAAAAGAATTGTCGTTTTAGAATTCTTTAGAACAAATAGGGGGAGAAAAATCAGTTATTTAATATTACTTGTTGACTGAGTTGTGTGTAGTTGTAATTCTAATTCTTGTAGTTCCACCGAGGAAGTAAATCATGAAGACTTACCTTATTTTTACATATTTTTAATGGTGCTGTAATGATTATCTGAGCTATTGTTAATCAGGCATTTAATTATGTTGCTTATTTGCTTAATCCAGCTTCTAAAATATAATGTTTGCTGGTGGGACAAATGAAGCAGTTGAGCGACTTGGCATTAGAATTTGTCCTAATTTTTGACATCCTATACGTAAAAACAATCCATCATTAAGTATTAAATGCATCAATTAGAGTCATTTCTTTCAACTCCAGCAGCATACAGAATCAAAATGATGTTCAAAGTTATGAAACTTAATGAAATCTACAAGGAAGTGCAGTTATTATTAACAAGAAAGTGCTATTAGTAGAAAACAGACGCAGAATTATTATATTTTTGGTGAACATACTCAAAAAGGAAAATGTTTCCGGTTAATTTATGGTATAACCACATAACCATGACAGTAGAATTCCATGTAAACATAGTGAGATGATTATCCCCCCATCAGTTTAATGATTACTCATAACAGATACACTGCATGTGTCCGTTGGTGTGAGCTGAGTGTATGAAATTTAGAAGTTCCAGCTACTTTCTTTTTCTTTTTTAGAACTGCGGGGTTAATAGATTTAACTTAGCATGCAGTCAGAGGTGTGTGAAAATCCTTTTCCTAAGAATTGTACGGGTCAGATACTGTATAAAGAAGTAAATAACTTCCTCCTCCTTGGCAGCGTCGACACACAGTGCAGTCAGTGGGAGGTGGTGCTGCAGCCAGCGAGGATACAATCAAGCCAAAAACACACGATCGTGTTCAGATTTGCTCCAGTGAAAATTAGACAAGTTCGATCCATTTCTCTTCCACTTTCACTGCAGAGGGATTCAGTCAGATGGCAAGCGATTTTAATCTGAAACCCTCTGAACCCAAACACTCTGCTGACAGGTTTGAAAGGCGTGTTGTGTTTGAAAAACTGCCAAATTTGCACCATTTATCAGAATCTGAAGTCTGAAAACGAAGGCTTTCACCTTTCTGATGGTCCTTAAACTAAATTTGTGTGAGTTGTTTTGAGAAACTTCACCAAATCTAAGCTTAAAATCATGATATTTTGTCAGAATCACTTTCTTCTACATGTCTCATTTAAACGCGTCAAAAATAAAGGGTTTACTCTAGTGAAATTCTGTAAAAAACTTAAAATTCTGACTTCCCCAACACAGCTGAGACGCTAGCCGTGACTCAGAAGTGATCTACAGCCAGGTGACAAAAATTCAGGGACTTTTTTGGGTGAACTGAAATAAACTTTTACATCGCACAGATAGGGGCAAGCACAGGAACAAATTACAAATATAAAAAGCAAAATAGCAAAACATTAAGAAGCTGTTTAGGGTTCAGAGAGTTAAATCCTTCACACCACAAAATAAGAGACAGTCCAGAATAAAACAGCTGTGACATTCATAAGATACCTGAAGATAGCTTACATATGCTCCTCATAGTTAGATGTGAATAGTGGTAAATAGGAAGAGAAAGAATAAAGGTCTCTTTTTGGGTGTGAGCCGCTAAATGACAAAAGAGAATTTGGAGGAAAAGCACTTCCTTTAGCTGCTGAGGTTGAAGGTTCCATTGTTAACACATCAAGGATGTCTAAATGTGCTTTTCCAAATATAAAAGAATATAAAAGAAATTCACTTAATCTTTCAATCTGTTCCACCTGGAGCAACATTTTTTATGATGAACACGTTCATATCAGATCACAATAGAAGTCTTATTGAATCTTTTTTGTCAGTGAAAAGCAGCTTACAAAAGATTAGCACAGTCATTTACTCTAGGTAAACCAGCAAATTGTAAATTGGGTAATTATTGATATAAAGTCTGAAAAAAGACAATATTTATATCCTTTGTTACTTAAAACTAAAGTAAAGCTTACTGCCAACAAACAAGACAGATACAAGATGAGTTAATAAACAATGAAATGTATTTTATGGGTTAATATATAATTGAAGGACTTTTGAAGTGCATGAGATATATCTTGCATTCATTTTTATTTAAGATAAAACAATGAATGCTTTTATGTTCATTATGATGATGTCTTTACAAAGTCCATAATTATTTATTATGAAAACAGTCAATTATTAATTATAAAAGGACTGGTTATCACTAAAATGTCAACTAAACAACCACCTTCTAATGAGATAAACAATAATAAAATGAGCTTATTCAAAAATAGTTCGGCTTTTCTTCTTTTTATTGAGTTGAAATAATCATGACAGATATTTCTTTTTTGGCAACATATCAAATTTTATATGGAAAATAACAAATTGTATCTGTCTCTGAGAAATGACTTTCAACTAAGTTACCCACTACAAAAACACCTCTCAAGGAAGTGTGTTGATTCCAGATCACATGACCTGCTCCACATGATGTCATTTCCTCCTGAAGAAAAGACTGGAAAGACTCCAAGGCTTTCTGAGTTATTTAATATAAAGTAGTGTGAGTCAAGTGTGGACTTATGGCATGTCAGCAGGTTTACTACAATATATTTATAAATAACTTTCGATTTCAATTTAGGTTAATTGTGTATATAATATTTAGAAGAATCTTTACTTTGTCTAAAAATGCTATGTGGTGTTTGGTTGAAGGCGGCCATGTTGATTTTAGGTCTGAAAACAGTAAAAAAATGTCAACTATGATACAAAAAGTCCCACAATTATATATTGACCCATATGTAATCAATTCAAACAATCTTCTATTTCTGTTTTTCTTGTTATAAATAGATGGATTAAAGGGTATATAAGAAAACTGGCTTCAAATTCAAGGATGCAGCAGGATACTTAACAAATGTATTATTTAGTCACACATTCCCACAGACCATAGACACTCCAGATGTCTCATTAGAAACACCTAAACTTAGACTGAATTTACATACAGTGTGATTCAAATAATACAAAGTTCACCATCACTCACACTACTGCGAACCTCTCTACCAACACACACACACACACACAGACAGACACACACACACATGCTGTGTAAAATGATCACAGATCCTCCGGCTCTCCGCCTGAATCCAGACCCATAAGCTGTTTGTCCCACAATAGCTTCTGAGCCTTTCAGTCTATTTCCACCCGTCTGCGGTGGGGGAGATCTCTCTCCTCACCGCTGCTATTTAAAGATGCAGAATTGTTCCACATGCCCCCCGTCCACCCACTCACATGTCCGTGAACAAACACAGCAATAGCTTTAACTCCTGATACTCACACACACACACAAAAACACACTGTGTTGGGTGACTCCACTGTGTTGGGTGACTCCACTTGAACCCTGTTTTTGGGGAACAGAGGGTCATACTACACCCTCACCCCCCGCTCACCCGCCTGCCCCACCGCCCCGTCAGCCTCGTGCATTTGGATCACAGAGAACATTTCGGTTCTACATGAAACCCAACACCGCTGGTATAAGCAGCGATGACACCGCCGAGGCCCCAGCTCTCGGCCCAATGTTGCCGCTATGCTGAGCTATAGGAGGGTCTGTGCGGCTCAGGGGGTGTTTGTTGGTCCGCCTGATGGTCTGTGTGTTTAGGTGGCTGTAACAACATCATGTGACCCGTTTTTTGTTGCTACATGGCTTGTTATGTCTATATATCCCACCGCCATTGTCCTTTTGTATTTGTTTTGCTTTGCTGCACATTAGCGGTCGGCTTTTCTCTCCCACTTGTGTCGCTCAGTTTACAAAAACGCAACTGTTTACTTCCGTCTTTCGTTACTTCCTTCATTCATTCAGTTTTGTTGGCGTTTATCAGTCAACGGGAGGTCAGGGTTGTCCAGCTTTGGAGGTTTGCCCTGACAGATTAATATGGAAAAGTACATGAATTCAACATTTAAACATGACTATTTTTATGTTCCTCAGTTTGTCAATAAGAAAATCGAGCCAAACTCAAGAAATATTTCCACTTTCTGACTGTACAAGTTAGTTTTAGGAGGCTTGATTAGCCTGTCAACTATCTGAACCTCAACTGGTTTCTCTGCATTTTGGCCCTGTCATGTTTTTACTCAATATGGAATCATTTTTCTTAGCAGCATGAAGTCTTTCACCTCTGAGAAAATAGCAAAATCATGACTACAAGTACCGAGAACTTACTAAATTATTTTCTGCAGTAGCGTCAATATGTAATTGATCTTTATGAACAAATGTTGTTTTGTTCATAAAGATCATGTTTTTACAGATTCCATAATTATTTATTATGGAAACAATCACTTATTAATTAAAAAAAATGACTGGATGTCACTAAAATGTTAAATAAATAACCGTACCAATTTAAAAAGAACCACCTTCTAATTAGCTAAACAATAATAAAATGAGCTTATTCAAAAATAGTTTTAATTGTGTTCTTTTATTAAGTTGAGATAATCATGACAGATATTTCTTTTTTGGCGATATATCAAATTTTGTATAGAAAATAACAAATTGTATCTGTGTCCGAGAAGTCATTTTCAACTAAATTACTTATTACAACAACACCTCTCAAGGAAGTGTGTTAATTCCAGATCACATGACCTGCTCCACATGATGTCATTTCCTCCTGAAGAAAAGACTGGCAAGACTCCAAGGCTTTCTGAGTTATTTAATATAAAGTAGTGTGTGAGTCAAGTGTGGATTTATTGCATTTCAAGAGATTTACTACAATATATTTATAAATAACTTTCAATTTCAATTTTACTCAGGTGTATATAAAATATTTAGACAAATCTTTCTGTGAAAATGCCATGTGGTGTTTGGTTGAAGGCGGCCATGTTGATTTTAGGCCTGAAAACAGCAAAAATATCAACTTTGTAACAAAAAGTCCCACAATTATATATTGACCCAGTACAACAAAAGCAAATGTTACATTTCTTTGATTATGTGTTTTACAGTTTCAAAATTTTCAAAATTGATGAAACCTGGAATCAACATGTGCAACTTTTTTCCAAGTTTCCACAGATTTACCAATACAAGTTAAAACCTCCCTCATACACCATACATCTCCTATCTGCTTTGGAAACGCACAGCCTGCAGTTCAGCCAAAAAGTCGACGAATTTTTACCACGTGACTGTTGGTCACAGCTGAGTCACTAATGGCTTTATAGTGGTGGTAGGGAAGGTAGAATATTTTTGTTTTTACAGAATCTAATTACTGCAAACAGTTAATTTTTTTTTAGCTTTTTTTGTGAAATATCAGGATTTTAAACACATTACAGATGGATAGTTCAAGGGTAGTTGAAAAGTTGAAAATCCAGGCATTCTTTCTGGGGGTGCACCAGTGGGTGTTAGTGTTCAGAGGGTTAACACACTGGATATAAACCTGGAAGTTGAATGCTTTTTAATTGTCTCTCAGTATTTATTTGCCTCTGTTTGTTTTCCTCTACACAAAGGCTGATTTGTTTTTTCAATTTTCTGTCTTTCAGGATTCCGTAAATGCACTGGCTCATGACTTGAACTATCCTGCCCTGCGGAAAAACAAGAACATAGACGCATTTCTGAGCAGATGTAAGAGCTCCAGTGTATTTGGTCTTTGTGTCTATATGGACTAGCACAAAATGATCATGCTTAGCTTTGAATACCAACATATAAAAACCTGTTTTTTATGTCTTGGTGATGAAATGCGTGACTTTCCAGCAACAGATTTAACCCCTCTTCTACGGGTTTTATATGAGACAATACACTGCATGCACTAGTTGTTTGTGTAGAAGGTCACCAAAGAAACATGAATAAACATGTCTGGAGTGTGATTACTGGAGGGCTTTCGGTATTCAAATTAACTGCTGTTTGGCCATGACAGATTTTACAGCCAAAACATTACTAACTGTTAGAGATGTGTCACTTTTGTGCAGCCTAAGTTTGTTTCCTCATAATTTCTTCTTGCTGTGTCCTTGTTTAGGACAGTAAACCCATAAGCACACACACACATAGTAGGCTGAAATGTTGCTATTGTGGCTAAATTTTGCATCTGCCATCATCTGGAAAACAACCATGTCCACATTAGTGAATCCAATTTGACCGGTAGAACTTGAAATTAAAAAGTTTTTTGCCTTCCTTGGCGTCGCCCCCACCCCACCCCACCCCACCCCAGAAGCATTTGAACCCACATTGCTGCAGCTTGACCTTTGCGTTGCCATGGTAACTGTTTGTGCCCCCCCCCTGCAGATGAGAAGGCGGTGAGTCAGCTGCGAGAGCTGCAGGTGAAGCCGGAAGATTTTGACAAAGTGAAGCTGATCGGGAGAGGAGCCTATGGAGAAGTGAGGCTGGTGAGGTGTTTCTCTCCGATAAATAAGTGCAATTTTTCATTTTAATTTGGCAGTTTGCAGCAGCGCAGCGATTATAAATGGAAAAAACTCAGCAGTTTGCAGCAAAATACCAGATATCTACGAACCACTAGAGGGAGCAGCAAGCTACAAAAACACAAAATATGATATGTAACCTTTACAACTTCTTTTACTATTCCAGATGTAACAGCAATTTTTTTCCCCCTTTTGCATCCTGACCAACCTAATTGATTCGACGTTTAAGGAAGCAGTAATTCTTAGCTCTCCTTAACTCCCAGTATTTTCCAGATGTCTGCCTCCTCTCGTGCTGGTAGAATCTGGTCTCTGCTGAGTGTCTTGTGGTAGAGACGAGTCTGGACAGGCTCAGTGTGTGGGAGACGAGTGTGAAGTCTGGTGTGGGGGTGTGGAGGAGGGGGGGGCTTTGTGTGTTTGTGCCTGAAATCTTGTGTAAGCGTGTCTTTTTATGGGTGTGTACTACAATTATGGCTTGCCATCTCCGTCTGTGCTCCTCTGCGTCTCCCGCGTTATCTCGGTCGCTGTGACATTCTTACAGTCCTGTTCGGATTGTCCTTGTAGAATTATCGCTGTTTACATTCTGACGCCTCCTCCTCTGCTGTCTCCCAATCTTGACCCAGGTCCGTCACAAGGCCTCCAAGAAGGTCTACGCCATGAAGCAACTCAGCAAGTTCGAGATGATCAAGCGGTCGGACTCGGCCTTCTTCTGGGAGGAGAGGCACATCATGGCCTTTTCCAACAGCCCCTGGGTCGTCCAGGTGTGAATATATATGTAAAGTTCTACCAAACATTCACAAGATGTAGTAAATAAAACAAGCATGAACACGAGAGTCATATATCTGGGTCAAGGCTCAGCTGGTCCCCACCACTAAATTGTTGCTAAATGTTTGGCCACTTTGGACACACGCATTACGTTATACGGGCTTTCACATATCTAGTTTGTGTGTCATCTTCTTGTCCGGTGGCTTGGTGGTTAGCACTCTTGCCTTACAGCTAATAGATCCCCAGTTTGCATCCCCGCCTTCACGGGATCTTTCTGCATGGAGTTCTCTGGGTGCTCCGGCTTCCTCCCACAGTCCAAAAACATGCTCTGGTTAATTGGTGACTCTAAATTGTCAATAGGCGTGGATGCAAATGTGATTGTTTGTCTCTATATGTAGCCCTGTGATAGACTGAAGACCTGTCCAAGGTGTCAGCTGGGATAGACTCCAGCTCCCCTGTGACCCTTATGAGGATTAAGCAGTGTACAGTATAGATAATGGATGGATGGATCTTTGTCCATTCACCTTGACTAAAGTGTTCACAGTCAATCAAATCCAGTCAAAGGGTTCATAGTCTTGATTCACTTGTGCAGACTGTATTCTTCAGTATACTGATGAGGTGAATCAGGTAAAATCCATATTTCATTTAATTCCTTGATGCCTATTGTCACGAATTCACATCATACCACTTTCATTCAGAGTGCAGCCGAGATAGCGTATCCATTCCCCCGATGCTGTTTGTGCATATTCAGTACGTATCTTGGAACCTTTTGCAAGCACTAGTTTCTCGTAGGACTGGTCGGAGTGGGACCTAATTATTATTTTATATCTGTTATTATTATCTGCTTTATGTGTGATAGATAAATGATCAATCTCCACGTATTCCATCAACTGGAAAGCAAAAACACACAAAAAATGGTTTTATTTAATTGTAAATAAATTCAGGCATCAAGGGGTTAACTCCACAAATCATCATGTAACGCTTTTCTGGAAATTAAACACCGGGACATTTTATAGATAAAATTGCCAAATGTGAATTAGTAATGGCACCTGTTAAAAAAACTCCAACGCTGAGACATTCCAAAACAAATCCATCTGCATAAACATGAATCCATTTCATTTGTACATCACCGTTAATGCTTCAGATCAGAAGAAACTTGTCACTGTGTGCGTTAACTTTTGTGCCATAACAATGTAGTGGATTTAACCAAGCAGTGAAAACATAAAACACTACATATGGAGATATCTAAATGTATGACTGGAGCTATTTTCAATACAGTATTCTCAGTTTCAGAACCAGTATCTATGTAATATTGTGATAAAGTAATTTAAATCACACGTGGGCTGGAAATAACATACATTGCAGCAAGTGCATGATATATTAGGACAGCTCAGACGGTATTTAACCTTCTGAACCTCATTCTTGGCATTTTACTTCCTGTGGGCTCATTTATCGTCGTAATATAAAGTCCTGCACCTCTGTGGAAACAGCTTGACCATGTAGGACTAGAAGTTTAAATAATACGATTAATCATACAAAAGGGGAAAAAAGTTAAAGTTTAATTTCTTAGATTATTTATTTTACAAAAAAAAATCTGGAATCAATACATTCAACATTTTTCCAAGGCGTTGCCAGTAATGGAAGAAAATTGTGACTACAAGCTTTACATTTACATTTTTGATCTGTTTCCACACTTGTCTCTTGTCTGTGCTGAATAAACGGCCTACAGTTCAGTTTTATAAACATAAAAACTAAATTTTGGTCAGGTGACAGTAACAGCTGCACAGGTACTCCACGGAGCGCACAGTTGTTGTTTGCTTCACATAATTTGTTTATTGTAAATGGTTTGTGTTTTGTAAACATTTAAATTAGGAATCTAGAGTAATGTGATCTGGTTAAAATGAGGTACAACTTTATTAATCCTAAAGGAAAGTCTTTATATCATGATGTTAAGCTTACTTTTAGGTAAGTTTTCTGGATGGATCAGCATGTCACAGACGAGTAATTCAAGGACCTCTGGAAAGTTGAAAATCCGACTCCTGTTTTCACAGTTCCTGCCTCTGATAAATGCTTTAATTTTGGCAATTATTTTCTGAAATCCATTGGCAGGTTTTGGGTTGCAGAGGGTTCGGGTTATGTCATACAATAATACATTCTATATACTTTGTAAATTTCCGCTACCAGTCAACAGTTTGGACAGGCCTTCTCATTCAATGTTTTTATTTAATTATTTTATACATTGTAGCTTAGTACTGAAGACATCGAAACTATAAAAGAACACATATGGAATTATGTTGTAAGCAAAAAAGTGTTAATCCTCAGTATTCATCTACAATGTAGAAAATAATACAAATAAATATCAAGCATTGAATGAGAAGGTGCATCCAAACTTTTGACTGGTAGTGTATAAATTTGTTTTTTTCCTGGTTCTATTTATTCCTCAGATAATACTGTGGCCTCATAATACTGGCATCAAATTGAAGATAATAATTTTATGACTAATGAGTTTTATTGTCTGTTGTTCTATAAAGAACAGAAGTCATGCAATCATAAAAGACACACACACTTTGCATTTATATCTTCATCAGAGTTATGACTTGTCATCCTGAGTAAGTCTTGAAATGACACTAAATGAGTCCATTCACTCTCTCCTAGCTCTGCTGTGCTTTCCAAGACGACCGCCACCTCTACATGGTGATGGAGTTCATGCCTGGAGGAGACCTGGTCACGCTCACCATGAACTACGACATCCCAGAGAAGTGGGCTCGTTTCTACACGGCCGAGGTGGTTCTGGCTCTGAACGCCATCCACTCCATGGGCTTCATCCACCGAGACGTAAAACCCGACAACATGCTGCTGGACCAACACGGACACCTCAAACTGGCCGACTTCGGAACCTGCATGAAGATGGACTCGGTAGATCAAATTTACTAATACTTTCACAGCTTTCATTTTTAAGAATCAGCTCAAATGACAGCGAATAGGCGTTTCTGTCCCAGTTGTCTTTTTGCAGGGCCTTAGTGCACCACCAGGTGTTCAGTCAGTGAAGTGAAACTCTTAAATCAGGCTGTTATTGTGCTAAACAGCCAATCAAGAGCGCGGCAGCCATCCCGCCTCTGCTGTGGGCCAGAAAATGTTTTTCAACCTTTTGTTTTCACCACAGCAATTTCAGAATAGCTAGTTGCACACATCGGAGCTCCCTGTAAATCTACCAGAGTGTGTCGTGCAATTACTTCTCCTGTGCAAGCACAAAGTCACAACAATGCGACTCCAGAGAAGAAGCCCCAAATAGACTTTATAGGGCTTTTATATGACGGAATATGATGGTCTGTTCTCCTGTCTTGTTTTCCAATGAAATATTTACTCCACAATTCCTTTCTGGTGTGTATTTTTCTCTTTGTAGACGGGTATGGTGCACTGTGACACAGCTGTCGGCACACCAGACTACATCTCTCCTGAGGTGCTTCAGTCTCAGGGTGGAGACGGTTACTACGGCCGCGAGTGTGACTGGTGGTCTGTAGGAGTGTTTATCTATGAGCTGCTAGTTGGTAAGTTATGCTTACGCAACATAATATGCTTGAGTACCTATTGTATGTGTCCAGGATGTTGGAGTGGAGCTGTAATCACTGAATCAATGGTCTAATCATAATCAACAGATGTATTATGCTCATTTTTCTTGCTGTGTAAAGGTTAATATTCAACACAATTCCCCTTAGATTAATCATAGTGAGCTCTCCGGATCAGTGTTTTGAAGGTTTGACCTCTCGCCCCTCGTATAGGTGAAACTCCTTTCTATGCCGAGTCACTGGTCGGAACTTATGGGAAGATCATGAACCACCAGAACTCCCTCATCTTCCCAGACGATGTGGAAATGTCTCAGGATGCCAAAGATCTCATCTGTGCCTTTCTTACTGACAGGTTTGCACACAGAAGCATGATTTATGAACTCCCTTGTGTTTTGTACTTAAATGAGAATTTAGAATGTTTAACTATTTCAGGCCGCGTTGCATGTGCAGACAGTTGGACTCACGCCCAGCCTTTTCTTTCCTACTCTACTGTTCTCCTGATTGCTGGACTGTGGCCCAGTGAAGTGACATAGTTTGGATCAGAGAGCAGAGCAGAGCGTACTCCCCTCAATTTCTGTCATAAAAAACAAGCACACAATGTTAACAGAGTTTGCCATTTTTTGTTCTTTGAAACAGCGGTAAAGTCACCACCTGCTTAGAAATGTTGTAAATATGTTTGTCTTTGTCAACAAATCTCATGAAAAGACCAAAACTACTACTACTATTAAAACCTGTAGCTCTCTGCCCTAGTCGTATTGGTTCAAAAAATTTAGTTTTATCAAGTTAAAGAAATTTTAATGTGAAAGTCTAAACTGACGAAACACTTCCCCAAAACAAACCAGGGAGTGTTATCTTTAAAATCTGCAAAATTAAACCATTTATTCAATCACGAAACTGGAAAACATCAAAAGAATCATTGGATTGTCAACTTTCAGACCTCCTTGAACCAATTACCTGTGACTTTCTGTTCCTTCCATCAAAAATAAACCAAATCTAAGCCTAAAATTGCAATATTTTGTCTAAATCACTTTTTCTGCAGGTCTCACTTAAATAGAAATAACCAGAAATAAATACATAAATCGTTTGCATTAATCAGATTCTGTAAAAATAATTTTTAAAAAATTGTCAATCGTCAGCACAACCAAGATGTTTTTTGTGAATGAGTTGCAGTCAACCAGCAAATGACAAAAATTCCTGACCTTTTCAGCCAAACTAGGCTGAATTGCAGGCTGTGTTTACATAGAGCTGATAGGAGAGCAGTATGGAAACAAACTAAAAAATGACACTCGTAAAATATCTGTAGTATGCAGAGTCATTGTTTTATCCCAGTACTGGTAACACCTGTGTGCACCAACAAAAATGTAGTACACTTTGATTTTTTTCTTAATTATTTATTGCATTTCAACTTTCTTATATTGCACAAAAGGCATTTTTAAAATCCAGTCTGCTTCTAGTCATGGTTGTGCTGTTGTGGAAAAAGGGTGGGTGGAAATGTGACGAGCAAAATAAATAAATAAAAATGGAGAAAAAATGTTTTGGAGGGTTCAGAGGAATGCATAAGGGCAGGGCCTGTAGGTTTTAGAACACATTTCTCAAACCAGAACAAAAAGCTTGTTTGGTGGTGTTGTGAGTATTTACAACATGGTGGATCGAGTCAAAGAAACATCCAGTCCTCGTGTTCATTATAATGAAGAACATGTCACTGAGCTCTGAGACACAGAACCTGAAGTCGACTTTTCCTTCACAAATTCATTACTTTGATGAGTTAATCGTTGGTTTTGGTCTTTTCATGGTATTTATTGACAATCAGACAACAGAAAGTATAATCAGATTTTTCTTTTAGTAAATTTTAAACTTTGCCACAATTAGTTTGCTTAGAATGATATCAGGTCAACATGTAGTTACGGGACTTTTTGTGACATAGTTGATATTTTTGCTGTTTTCAGGCCTAAAATCAACATGGCCGTAATGGGTAACTTAGTTGAAAATGACTTCTCGGACGCAGATGCAATTTGTTATTTTCCATATAAAATTTGATATATTGCAACAAAAGTAATATCTGTCATGGTTATCTCAACTTTTTTTTAAGAAGAACACAATCAAAATCATTTTTGAATAAGCTAATTTTATTATTGTTTAGCTAATTAGAACCAGAGACCAGACTATTGCGTAGTGCTGACCACTAAATACTACCAGTGCCGTTTTTATATTAGAAATAACTTCAGTATTGAAGGTAATGTCTGCATGAATGGGTGTGAGGGTCCTGTTCTTGGATAGTGACCCATCCCCCTGGAAAAAAAAAAACACTTCCTGTTT
Source organism: Acanthochromis polyacanthus (assembly GCF_021347895.1). Classification (NCBI taxonomy): domain Eukaryota; kingdom Metazoa; phylum Chordata; class Actinopteri; family Pomacentridae; genus Acanthochromis; species Acanthochromis polyacanthus. Next base: position 8,871,595 of record NC_067128.1, read on the forward strand.
ACATTAGTAGCCCCGCCCACAGGAGGGCTCACACACAGGCCCCTTTCTGCTTCAGTACAGAGCAGCCTTTCATTTTTTCCTCGCTCAGTTTATTTACCTTCTCACTCGCCATTCTCTCACCACAGACAGAATCTGGCATGTGTGTTCGGCTGGCCAGCCACGCACATACACCCCCACATCTCTGCAGCACTGACCAATGACTGCATTCACCACTTAACCCACATGCTCTGTCACTGTCTCCCCATCGCTGCTGAATCATTCCTGTAACCACCACCACCACCACCCTCTCCTCTTGGATTTTTTTTTTTGTTTCATGTTTCCTTCCTCTCCACATGTTTTTCATCACCCACCATTTGCACATTTCTTCTTGGTGCCACTTTCCATTTCTCTGCCCTGCTTTTTTCTTTTTCAGACAGCTCTCTCCTTTGCACTTCTGCAGCTTTCTGTGGCGCCAAGACACGACTCGACTTGGTTGCATGTCACTTCTTTTTCACGCAGGTTTTTTTTTTTTTAAAAAAACTCCTCTTTCTCTTTCTTCCTCCCCACCCCTGCCCTCTCATTCCTCTTGGCTGGATCTGGAATGTCCCACACGTGGCAAAGCCCAAAGTGCCGCACCCCTCCAGCCCTGTACCCAGAGGTGGAGGAGGGCGAGAAGGGGGGACGAGGCGAGAGAGAGAGAGAAAAAGAGTGAGGAGAAGGAGGGAAGGTGTAGCATTTGGTGTTGGTGGTTGATCCTGCAGGAGCTACATTGTCTTTGGTCTTGACTGGTTTAGAGGAGGCTCTCAGGCGTGTCCAGTGTCCGCCAGTGGTCGCGCGGCTCTCCATGCTGGTCAGTGTGGTCGGTGCCGGGCGGTCACTCCTCTGGGCTCTTGAGTGTTTGGGGATGACATGCTGGTGGTGGTGCTGCTGGGCGGACGGGGAGGAGCGGGGGTGTGTTTTGTGTTCACACTGAGGCAACTTCTGCTCACAGTCTGACTGCTTGCTCCTGTCGCCGAGTGCAGGAAGGTTCGTTTGGGCCGCACCGGAGTGGATGAGATCAAGTGTCACCCCTTCTTCAAGAACGACCAGTGGACCTTTGACAACATCCGCGAGAGTAAGTGTGTGCATGTTTCTAAATCTTACTTTTCAATCCCCTCAATGCAGGTGCAGATTCCCAGTTCACAGTTTTCCCATCTCTGCTCATTTGCTCTTTTCCTCCCTCTCTTGTTGCCGTTCCCCTTTGTTTTGCTTCTCTTATCACCTCCAGCCCATTCCTCCACAGCTCTGTTTCACTTCAGCCGGAGTTCAGAGTTTATTTCCAGCTCCTGAGCCATTAAGCCTTCATATACGGGACACGTGCGCTCCCTACGTCCCCCACTCTTATCCTGCGTTATAGGACGGGATGCTGGGCAGAGCAGGAGAGCACACGATGCATAAAAGCTGCAGGATAACTGGCTTCATATGGGTGCCACTCCAGAGGCATAAATTAGTGAAAATGGAGAATCTAGGAGACACTGCAGTCTTTACGATTGATTTTATGCTGTATAAAATAACACAGCAGTTTGTTTGACAATCTAAACTGGCTGGACAGTTTATTTTTAATGCCTCTTAAACTTGCAGATGATTTAATATAAGAAAATACCATTGCCCTACATGCTTCAACATAGTAATTCTGCAGCACACATAGAGGCATAGTGAAGAAAATGAAGGGCTGACTGAATGAATGTGAGAATATGCAGTCGCAGCAGGACTGACATGGTCCAAATAATATAGAATCTCCATTTAGCTGAGCCCAATATGTAGCAGTAACTACTACTGTTGTAGACTATTACATGAACTGGCCTTTACCATGCTGTAGTATCTTATTTTTGCCTACATGATGCATCTGACATGCAAGAATATGATGCATTTACATTATGCAAGCTTATTTTACATGTTTAAAATATTTTTATTCATTTACATTTGCAGTTTGGAAAAGAAACTAAGAACAAAGCATCAATGTAAAATCAGTAATAAACACTCATCTATACAGTATAAACTGTTTAGAATATGGGTTAAAAGACGTTATACGCTACCAGTCAAAAGTTTGGGCACACCTTCTCATTCACTAGTTTTTATTATTTAATTATTTCCTTGTAGATTAACACTGAAGACATCAAAACTGCATACATATGGAATTGTGTTGTAAACAAAACAGTGTTAATCTTCAGTATTAATCTTCAATGTAGAAAATGATACAAAAGAATAGAAAGCATTGAATGAGAAGGTGCATACAAACTTTTAACTGGTAGTGAATGTCAAATCCACAAATTACTCACAGGTTCATGAAAAAGAAAAAGAAGACAGATCGTAGGAGCAATGGAATAAAGATTAACAGCCAAACCAAACACAGATTTCCTTTTCTAGGTCAAATAAAATCAGAAACATATTACCTCATGTTGTGGAAAAGAGATTATTCATTAGATTACGTATCACTGACTACATTATCAAGTTTAAACTTCACTGTATTCCTTTAAATTCATGACTTACGCTCCCTGTACCAAGTCATTATTTACCCTGAGGGGAAAAAGGGATATATTAGGAATATAAACAGGACCTCTGTGTCTGTATATAATTACATTCAGACTCTTTTCCTTTGCCTCTCCCTCTCTTTCTGCTTCACCTGGCTCTGATTAGGACAACAGACAGAACTCCTGATCAGAGCCTGGCAGTCTGGAACACGAAACCACCGCTGTGCCACCACTGTGCTGCTCAGCTCCCTTCATGTTTGCACATGCATGTCCTGTCGCACACACACACACACACACACACACACACACACACACACACACACACACTCACACACTCCAAACACCACCCTGCTTCAGTGCTGGCGTCCTGCAGAGCTGCATGATACCTCCAGACCCGTACGAGCGTGGTTAGGAGTGACATTACTCCCTGCGGTGTGCGGCCTTCACTCCCGTTTCTTGTTTATTTGAGTGTTTGGGCCTGATCTTCTTCCTCCGTTGTCTTGTGTTTATTAAACGCCGGGATGGATGGATGCTTGTATGAATGTATGGATGGAACGGGAGGCAGCATCCCCCTCGGCGGCGGGCGGGGCAGGCTTCGCGGCCTGTGTGGACCGGTCTAATGAGAGGGGCGCCCCGGTTTGGAGGGTTTGCTCCGGCTCTCTCACTCTCACTGTGGCCACGGCTGCCTGTCATTAGTCGCCCGCTATCAGAGAGCATTCTGGGAAGTCATACCGCAGAGGCCTCCGTGGAGCGGCCCTGTGTCTCTTTCTGTCTCGCCACATTTTTTTTCTCTCGTCATCTCTTCTTTTCTGTTCCCCCCATCGTTTGTTTCATTCCTGCGCTTGATCTTCTCCCTGTATTTTCTGCCACCATCTTTGAGTCACATTTGTCACGCTGGGGGCTGTGTCTTGACCCAACAGTAATGAGCTCCTTGCTCAGTGCCAGAACTTCCCTGGTCTGAGAAACTTGATCCATAATGGCAGCTTTTTTTGGTCATAATTAGGAGCTATTTATAGGCTAAACGGGGTAGCTTAGTTTTATCTGATTGGCCCCCCTTTGACACGTTTTGTCTGCGTATTGTGCAGACTTTTAAAGTGCTCCTGTGAGAGGAGAGCAGAAGGAGCGTTTTGCTTCTGGCGTGGCCGGGCTTGGTTTGTGAAAGGCGCTGTGTGTGGGGCACAAAGCGAGCTCTGTACGGGAGAAGGAGTGGTGTCAGGCTCACGCCAACCTGCAGAAAACTTACTCCTACTACAAGCAATGCCAAAGTTGGCACGGAGTTTACTCAAACTGCTGAGAAAAAAAAAAATCCTCGCTGCTAAAAAGGTTTCTGAAGATGTCCTTTAAATTTAAATCCCTACAGAACAAGATTTCAATCTCTGAGAATCGTATTTGATGTAAAGCAGCACTTTCCTTCTCCTCTTTTCCTTAAACCCTCCTGGCATGTGCCTCCTCCTTTCCCCTCTTTTTTCATTTCATGACTCTCTCTCTCTGTTTCTGTCTTCCAGCTGTGGCCCCAGTTGTGCCAGAGCTGCACAGTGACATAGACACCAGTAACTTTGATGACATAGAGGAAGATAAAGGAGATGCTGAGACCATCCCTGCACCCAAAGCCTTCGTGGGCAACCAGCTACCATTTATTGGCTTTACTTACTTCAAGGAGGATCAGTGAGTGTTTAAATCTGATATTTTCTTTGCTTTTCTCTGCTGCTGCGCTCAGAAATTCAATCTATACTTAACTCTGCCGAGCTTTTGCACTTTTATTAATGAAACTGTGGTTTTATATAGAAAATTGGACTTTCAATGTGTGTGAATATGTTGCGATGTCCACTAATCTATGAAAACGGGCGTCATTCCCGCACCTTCAGTACGCTAACACCGGTCACACACTGTTTGCCTGTTTGAGTTCCACACTGCTGCCTTGTTATGGCGGACTCTTTACTCACCCTCTTTGCTTACGATGAATCCTGGTTTTTAAACTCTGCTTGTTTTCAACAAAAATATAGAAAAAAAGGCCCTCGTGTTGGATTCATCGCATATCACAAGATCCAGTTTTTAAGCTTGCATTCATGAAAAATAAGGTTCAGCTTCTTGTTTCTGAACTATTTCTCTGTTACATATATTTGACAAAACTATGTGGTGATCCAGAGCAGAATATCTAGTGAATATTGACTGATAATAACCCATAATTTTAGGGTTTTAGGCTTTCCTGAAATACTATTTAATTTGTCAGAAGTAAGCATGGAAGTTTTCGTTTCTAAAAATTATGAACTGTTCTTCAAAGGGCAAAATTGGTCTCATAATGAAAATTCTTGTGCCAAATCATTTCATGTTTCCCAGAGATTCCACCAATACAAGTCCACCAACACGGTGGCAACAGACTGTGTGGGTTTTTTGGATTTCTCCAAAGGTAAATCCAGTTAGATGTCCGAAGAAAGCTGGAAGATCTTCAGACCTTATTGCTTTTTTCCGCAATCCACGGTTCCAGATTTTGTGCTCCATGCATGAGCTTATGGGTACTGAGGGTAAAAGCTTTTTAAATGGTGGTCATAAAGTCATGTAACTTGTGTTTGGATGAACAAACCGACTGGCATCACAGATTTGGTTGAGGCAAAATGCCGTCACTTGGTTGTAGAAATTTGGAGCCGTGGGACGTTGAACTTTCATGGCTGTTTTTCTCTGTTTCAGACTGCTGAAGAGAAATAATAGCTGCTCTGCGGAGGAGTCTGAGGACTGCAAGGAAAACTCGGAGGATAAGGAGAATTGTTCGGACAATAAGAAAGAGGTGGGCGGCTTTGTTTGTAAGGTTTTAATTTAATTAAAACAGATTAGAGACAAAATACAGAAGAATAAAACATGGCAATAGAGTGGAGAAGAGTGTTTTTATTTTCGAGTTCTGTGTTACTGAGCAGCTGCAGAAAAAGCTTCATCAGCTGGAGGAGCAGCTCGACCATGAGATGCAGGCCAAAGATGAGCTGGAGCACAAGTGCAAGTACGACACATGAGCACACAAAGCTGAACATCACTGACATATATGGCTTATTTTACTAACATTCATCAACATTTCTGCTATGATAAAGTTTCACATTCGAGCAGTAAATCACCAACCTTTCAGCTTAAAGTGTTTTTAAAGTCTTAAAGTAGATGCGTTACTATCCAGTTTTTATGTTTATTCATTGTAGACAGCAAAGCAGACCATCACTAAACAGACTGCTGGTTTCTTTTAACAACAGAGGAAAGTTTCACGTTACATGTCAGGAAATGAAGAAGTATCCAATCCCACCAAAGCTAAAGTTTTTAGAGATTCTGATAGTGGCAGATGTTGAAAAACAAAACTTGTAAGAACAGTGGCAAAATATAAGACATTATGGGATTTGCTCTGCTGCTCATCTGTTAGGTCAGAAATACTGTTCAGACCTGTGTAATATTGGAAATTTTACCAGAACCCCACTGGTAAAAATCAAATTTTTTCACCTTGTGAAATGTATTTTTGTGGGGGGGTTTCTACACTGAAAGACAAATCAAAATAAGCAATCATGGTTCAGCATTTCCACCTTAAAACTGCAGTGTAGCAACGACTCAGACTTCAGAAACCAACTCTGTCAACTTGAAGGGTTGGACTTCCTGTATTCATGTTCAGAAGTGATTTCTGGTTTGTACATGTACAACTGAATTGCTCCAATAATACAACTTAGAATTGTGCAGCTTGGGTTAGTTTTCCAGGTTTTGAACAGAATTGTAGGCGAGCTGGAGTGATGAAGGCTGTACAGAGACACGTTGTAGAGTTACATCTAAACCATTTCAAAGTAGGAAGAGACGGAAGAAAAAGCTTCAAAATATGTAAATAAATGCACAGAGATACATTTATAGTGGTCAGTCAAGAGGTATTTTTGCCTGAACACACAACATGATGCATCTGACATACAAAAATATGATGCATTTACATTATGCAAGCTTATTTTACATGTTTAAAATATTTGATTCGTTTACATTTGCAGTTTGCAAAAGAAACAAAGAACAAAACATTAAAGCATCATTGCAAAATCAGTTATAAACACACATCTATATCATACAAACTGTTTGGAATATGGGTTAAAAGATGTTATACAGCTTGGACACACCTTCTCATTCAGTGGTTTTTATTTAATTATTTTGTACATTAATACTGAAGACATCAGAACTATAAAAGAACACATATGGAGTTATGTTGTAAACAAAAAGTGTTAATCTTCAGTATTAATCCACAATATAAAGCATAATATAAGTATCTAAAAAGTATTGAATGAGAAGGTGTGTCCAAACCTTTGACTGGCGGTGTATAAATGTGCATCTGTTTTTAAGTAATCACATTTTTTTCCCTTCTAGAAACGCTACCAACCGTTTAGACAAGCTGGTCAAAGAATTGGATAAGGAGGTAAACATTTTGGCATTTCATTCATGTACCAGGTACGATAAAGTAGGTCAGAGTTTGTTTCCACTCACATCGTGTTTGCCTCATCAGATGAACAGCAGGCAGAGAGTGGAGGCCTCTCTGAGGCAGCTGGAGAGAGACCGAGCTCTGCTGCAGCACCAGAGCGCTGAGAGTCTGCGCAAGGTGGAGATCGAAACCGACAGGAAGCGCAGCCTGGAGAATGAATGTGAGCATCTATGTCGGAATCTCATCTAAATACTAAGCTTCCAAAATATGCATTTCTGGTTTAGTAGTTGGTCAAACGATTTCATTAAACTGAGAGAAATCAAACTGACCACCATTTTTGTGCAGAGTGTTATCATGTCTGCTTATTTTATCTGTGGAACTGAACTGTTTGCTTTGGCAATTAAATGTTTTTAAAATGAATCTTAATTAACCCACATGCCGTCCTGTGGGTCAAAATTGACCCGTTTTTCTGCTGTCTGTTGGCACGAAGATTAATCTTATTGAACTGGAAGCAGGCAGAGCCCCCCACTCATGTTAACTGGCTCAGAGATGTAATGATGCATATGGAACTGGAGAAGATTAGATACTCTCTGCAAGGAAGAGAGGAGAAGTTTTGGAAAGTGTGGTCACCTTTTTACAATCTGTACCGAGAAGGCAGCAATTAAATATAAATATACATTTGTCATGCCAACTTATTTTGTAATTATCATCTCATCCACCCTTTTGTTCCGCTCTTGTTTTTTGTTTTGTTCTTTGTTTTGTTTTATTTTGGTTTAATATAGAAAGAGGTACTTCTTTACTTTTCAATTTCACGGTCCAGATGTTATTCTTAATATTTGTATTTTGGGCTGGACTGTATATAATAATGCAAAAAAAAAAAACAATAAAGAGTGTTTAAAAAAAAAAATTGACCCGTTTTAAAGTTTGAAAATGTGGGAAAAAATAAATATTTTCACAGTGAAACCTCTGATGTCCACGTTTTCAACATTTTTGGGAAATCTTTGAATGTTTTTTGGTGGAAAAACGAAATGTTAAAAATGTTTCTTAAGAACATTCACATAAAAATCAACCAAAATCCAGCGAATTTCGCTGGATTTTGGTTGATTTTTTTGTGAATGTTCCTAAGAAAATATTAGAAATTTTACTGATATATATGTAATCACTTTAGATCATTTTAGGATTTTTTTTTTTTGCAAGATTTTTACTCATTTTTTAAAAATGTTTACAAGATTTTTCTTGCCAAATTTGGGGGATTTTTTAAAAATGAAACTTTTCAGGGAAACATTTAAGGAGCTATTGGAATTCTCTTCCTGAAAGTTTGCAAATTTTCAGAAATTTGGGGAATTTTTTTGCTGAATTTCTGGATTTTTTTCAGACAAGGAAACAATATTTTTTGGTGCCCGTAAATGAGGACAACAGGAGGGATAAACTCTTCTCCAGAGAGAACGATTTCTCACTGTGAATAAATGCAGTCTCTCATCAGATGGATTGTGCTCTATCAAATACTAAATTAACTCCATGACTGTGTTTACTCATCAGTGAACAATCTGAGGGACCAGCTGGAGGATCTGAGGAAGAGGAACCAGAATTCACAGATCTCCAATGAGAAGAACATCCAGCTGCAAAAACAAGTGAGGGGGAGCTTCTTAACATCATCCAGCGTTTCTCTTCACGTCTTTCCTTTATTTATAATTATTCACATAGCAAATCAAATACAGTGATCTGATGATTCATATCGATACCAGAAACTGTCACCAGTGTTTTGATCATAATTGTTTCTTCTCCCTCATCATGCCATTCATTCTGCTGCTGCACTGACCAAGACTTGCCTTCAGGGGAAAACCGTTCAGCTTCTCTGTGTGTTTTTTTTCTTCCATCTGTAGCTCGAGGAGGCCAATACTATGCTTCAGGCTGAGCAGGAGGGAGTAGCGCGGCTGAAGAAGAGTCAAACAGAGGTCCAAAAACAAGCCCAGAGCCTGGAGGTCAGCCTCAGGGAGATGCAGGAAAAGTGCAGCCAACTGGAAAACGGCAAGATGGAGCTGGAGAAGCAGCTGAGGGGGCTGCAGGCCGAGCTGGAGGCGGAGAAAAGAGAGCGCAACCTTGGGACAGAAACTATTACCGACCTGCAGGGTGAGGCATTAATATCTGTTCCATCTAATGGGTATTAAAATGCACTGAATAAACAGTCTCGAGCAGGTTTAAAGCAAGGCCGGGTAAGATGTGAAAAGTTTAATGGACAAAAAGTAAAACTCAAGCTTCTCTGTGCTGGATGTGGTACAATCTGCGGTGTTTAAAATTGTAAAGAACAAACTTTTTACCCATCTCTTTGTGCTTCAAGGGCCTGCTACTCTAAAAACATTACTAGTATGAAGGTGAAACTTTGCACGGCTTCAGTAAATATGCTAAAGTTATTGTACATAAAAAATGTGTTTCAAAAATGTAAGTGAGTTCCTTTAAGTCTTTTTTTATGTACATAGCCGGCACACAGATGTAGGAAATTACCAACAAGCCGAAGAAAAACGTTGTTCAGAAGTAGTTATTAAATTTTATTTCAATCATTAGCTCTCTGGCAAACTTTAATGAGTCTATCAAGAGCAAATGGTTCACAGATATAAAATTCACCAGTTAATTCACGACCCTAACTCCAGGCAGTCGAATTGATCTCCAGGACTCCTGCAGTAAACATCTCCTCAGTAGCAGGAAAAAGCCGTTACACAACTCGGAGCTGGAGGCTGAACGGGGTATTAGATGTGAATCGTTTTTTGGACCAGGCCTTGGGAAATGTCTGATCATAGGTGGAAACATCTGCTCAAAAGGCTGCGAGTGAAGCAAGAGGCTATAAAAGCCGAAGCGAGAGCAGAGCCAGAACCTCTTGTGAGCGGCCGTTTGGAAACTTAAACATGTTCGGTCCGTGCAGAGAGGCCAGGCTCTGAGGTCAGCGGGGAGGGACTGAAAGAACAGAGTTACCTGTTTGCAGTGATGCCTCGTCACCATTTTCCTCATGGTCGAGTTGTCTTTGAGGGTGGAGAAAAAAAGGAAAAAAGAAAATAAATATAAAGTGTTTTTGCATATTTTGAGGCTCAAAATGGGCTCGGGCATTATGTAATGTCTGACACTGAACAGTTTAGGTGCATTTATTTAATTTACCGTAATTTTGTCACATCATAAGCAGCCTCCAGTACAACTTTTACAATTCTTTATTAATTTGTTAACATTTCCTTTTCCCCATTCCCATTCCTACGCCTCAGGACGTATCTCTGGCCTGGAAGAAGAGGTAAAAGAGGTGAAATCATCTCTCTCCAAGGTCCAGACTGAAAAGAAGGAGCTGCAGGAGAAGCTCAGTGACCTCGAGAAGGTTGGTTATCATTCCTGATTACTAATTTACAGTGTGAACTCCTGAACTCCTGCAGAAAGCACCAACATGTCTTCTGATTCTGTAGGAGAAAAGCAACCAGGAGATTGACCTGACGTTCAAGCTGAAGTCGCTGCAGCAGAGTCTGGAGCAGGAGGAGGCCGAACACAAAGCCACCAAAGCCAAGCTCGCCGACAAGAACAAAATCTACGAGTCCATCGAGGAAGCAAAGTCTGAGGCCTTAAAAGGTGAGCAAGTGGGAGGACAACAAAGTGAAAGTTGATTGGAGTGAACTGTAGATATACAGGCAGCAGTCTGTACAATATTGAACTGACCTTATCTGACACAGAATAATACAAAGGAGGAAAACAAAATGTCAATCATGAAAGTGAAAAATGAAAAAGGTGGAGAGTGAAAGGGAACGGCTGATCAATGGAGCAGACCTTGGACAAACAGCAGTTGCAGATAATTCTAGTGATCTGACAGAAAACTATAATAGACTGGCCTTCAGATAGTTTCCTGACTGCCTCACAGTCAGTCATTTATTCGGCTTTCCGAGCAGGTTCGCCGACAGCCACAAATGGTTTTGTCAATAGTGCGGGATTAGATCACCTTCCTGATGGCTGCTTTTCCTTGTGCTTGGGTCCAGAGGTGGAGTCGACCCTGCAGGAGGAGCGTAGCCTGAAGCTGCAGGTGGAGGGGAAGCTGCTGCAGCTGGAGAAGGATCACTCCATGCTGGACTGTGACTACAAGCAGACGCTGCACAAGCTGGACCAGCTGCAGGCGCAGAAGGAGAAGCTTTCTGAAGAGGTATAATACGTGCCATTATGTAAAGAAAAGGGCATTTGCAGGTGATCTCGTGTTCTGCATTTGGCCAAGGCCTTGGCTGGCCTTGTTGCACCTATAAACAGTGTCCAACACATGACTATAACAGCTCCATATACAGGCCCTAGGCTATTTATATAAATATCAAAGTCTATGTTTGCATTTAATGGAGCTGAAACAATTGGGACAAAATAAACAGGTGAAAAGTGACACCTGCAGCAGTGCAGTACGAGAATCCCAGTGGAAAGGTTCTTTCAATTTACTTAAAAAAGAGACCAAAACAATTGCATGAAAGAGCTGAGTGGGCCTGGGCAGATTTAGGAAAAAGGGAAAAGTAATGTAGAAGCAGTAGAATCACCCAAAAGAAAGCATAAATGAATGAAATAGATAAGTAATGTTGTAAAAAAAAAAAAAGATGCTTGAAATGGCTGCCTAACATTATGCATAGCAAATGAAATTGTGAGCTAACAGCAGACTATGTTCATAAAATAAAATTATTAGCTAACAATGTGGCTATCAGGGGACATTTTTTAGCTAAAGGCAGGATATGAAAACACAAATTAAATTGTTAGCTAACAGTAGCAAAATTGTTAGCTAAACATTATGGAGTAACAGCTGAAATAGCTACTGTAGCTGAAATTTGGAATCAAAAGTTGGATAGTATTAGCTCAAAATGCAGGGAGCAGTTCAAGTTGTTTTAAAAGTATGGATTAACAGTTGAATTTATTTATTAAATTCAACCAAATTTTATTATGTATTCTGTGACTTGTTTTTTGATGCTCTTCTGTTGTTAATGTTTGCTAATTTTAAATGTGAAGTATCTTTGAGTGTTTTGAAAAGTGCTATACAAATAATATGTATTATTATTATTATTATTTATAATAATAATAGTAGTAGTAAAAGTGGATAAACAGCTAAAATATCTAACTAAATGTGTGGATAAAGCTTTGGAAAATGTTAGCTTACAGGATGGATTAACAGTTGAAACAGTTGTAAGCTAAAAGTAAAAGATAGATAAAAGTATTTAGCTTCAAACTAAGGAATATAAATGGTTCGCAGTAAACTAACCTAAATATTAACAGTTCATTTGGATGAAAAACATTTTAGCAATATTCACTTTTATACACACTGAAAATGTAGCATGTAATTGTTTTTTTGGTTTTTTTGTACTTAAAGAAAACGGTTTAAAGCAAATTTGTATTGTTGAGATTCTCGGCCACTGAGAATCTGCACTAATCCACACCTCCACTATTTGTGGTCTAGGAAATCACGTTAAACAGCAAACAGTCTGCTACCTGATGCTCTGGATAAACACGGGACAGTGTGATCCTGTCCCCTAAAATATCCACCAACTTCACCAAGTCCTAAAGGAACAAATTCTACAAGCAGCATCGACAATCTCAGTAACTCTCTGCACTGCAGATATGTGACTCTTACTGACCTGTGATTTCTAGTCTGTGTTCCCACTTTCCATGTGTCTGGTTATCGATTCCAGTATAGTGCATTTGGGGTTGTTTCATGACATCCATTCTGTCATAGAGATGCCGTGTGTTGGAACAACAAATGCTTATCCCCCTTGGTTAAAGATAATGGATAAAATGTAGTAAAATATTACATGCTGCATTCATATTTTTGTTCAGTGTTAAATGAGATCTAGTTTAATGTGAGCATGAGAGGTGGGAAAAACTGACTCATGGGCCTTATGGTGGACATGTAGCCTTATTTTCAGGTATTTTTTCTACTTTTCAGATTTGTCAGTTAAGACAATGATGAATAGTTGCAGTTCTAATAAATTGCCTAAGTGTTTCCAATGTGTCTGACTATCTTACTAGCAGTCTCATGAAAATGATTTTTGCGTGTGTGTCTGCAGGTGAAGCACCTGACCTTACGCCTGGACGACGAGATCCACAAGCGGAGTTTAAGTCAGAGCGATCTGAAGATGCAGAACCAGCAGGTGTCCGTGCTGCGATCCTCAGAGAAACAGCTCAAACAGGAGCTCAACCACCTGCTGGACCTGAAGCAGATCCTGGAGAAACAGAACCAGGAGCTACGCAGGTCAGACACTCATGCACAGAATAGTCACATCCTGAGCATAATACACATGCAGAGCAGCAGCATTTCTAAGTGCAATATTGTTAGCAGTTCTAATTATTATTTTTTTTATCTTATTTGAGGATGGTGCTTTGGCTCTAGTGTTCAGTTTGCCTGCAGCAGTGACTGACAGATTATTGGTGCTCTTTCAGGGAAAAGCAGGAGGCTGACAGCCAGCTGAAGGAGCTGAAGGACCAACTGGAAGCGGAGCAGTATTTCACAGTGAGTGTTTCTTTTCTGTGCGCCCTGTCGGCAAAAAAGCAGTGACAGTCCAAGATTTGAAAGCCGCCACAGCTATCATAATTGTAAGCCGAGGAAAAAACATGGTATATTTACAGTCTGGAGCTTGAACACAAACCCCAATAGTGCAACGGACTTCTAATGTGTGATACGAAGCTGACTCCACATGTTGTTTTCATTCTAGACCCTTTATAAGACGCAGGTCCGAGAGCTCAAGGATGAGCGCGATGAGAGGAACAAACTGTACAAAGAGGTGCAGCAGCGACTGGTAGAATACCAGGAGGAAAGGTAACTCTGACTGCAGTGATTTGACCACCAGCTGACTCTTAATTCTGCAGAGAAATGGCACAACACTGAAAATTCCTCAGTAGTGTGAGCAACATACACAAAACACAGTATCTAAATAGAAAGAATAGAAGAAACAGAACCAAAAAATGTGTTTGATCCAACTTGGAAAATAGATGTCAAGAGAAAAAATAACAAGCTGCAAACTTGCATATTTTGCAAAGTCCATATTATCTGTACTTTTCAGAATATAACACACTTCCCAGATTAGTGCTTTTGCCCTCGGAGAATTCTTTCCGCGGCCAAAAAATGAAATGAATGAAGCTGAACCAGATCAGCAGCAGTCCCAGAAGCACCATGATTACTTTGGACAAACTGATCCAGTGTAACTCTCACGTGGAAAACGCTTTAAAACTCTGCAATGACAAAAAGGTCACTGAAATATTAATGCATGGTCACGCTATCTGCAGTCCATTTCTGACTAGCAGCATAATAACATCAGGGATTTTGTGCCGTCCAAAGAATCTGGCAAGATGACAATAACTCATGCTCTCTTCGGCTCCACAGTGATTCGCTGACGTCGCAGCTGGAAGCCAGTTTGACCAAAGCGGACGCCGAGCAGCTGGCTCGCTCCATCGCTGAGGAGCAATACTCCGACCTGGAGAAGGAGAAGATCATGAAGGAGCTGGAGATCAAAGACATGATGGCGAGACACAAGCAGGAGCTCAGCGACAAGGAGGCCACCATCAGCTCGGTGAGTTCACTTCAGATGTAAGCAGGAAGTATATGTGGCTAAAATTTCCTGACTTAATGTAGGTTTTGAAATTCAGATTTTTAATTTCTCTTGAAGAAATGCACACAGCTGTCAGAGTAACAGAATTTACTTTATTTTCTGTCTATCTCCAGAAGTCAGATCTATGAACCCTCTGAAGCCCCAAACAGTGTCTCTGTGTTCGTTTCTCCTGTCTTATTTTTACTCACTTGAAGGCAACATGAAGTCAGGATGGAATCAGGACATTTCTGTCCAGAAGTAGAAAGAAATCACAAATGTCTTTTTGAGCACAGGACATTTATAATGATATAAATCATTAAATTGTGTTGGAATCAACAAAAACATCATTTTTACAAGTGCCCACGCTGTTGCCATTGCCTAAAAAAATGTGATTCTTCATACTGCGGATGTAGTTTACATTCTCTGTTTAAACACAGCCTGCAGTTCATCCCAGTTCAGCTGAAAAGTCCCTGAGTTTGTCACGACTGTTGGACTTTACAGATTCGCCGAGAAGCACTTAATATTTATAATAATTTAGCTTCTGTAAATAGTTTACTTTTTACAAAATTTTAAATGAGATACGTACAACTAATTTTAATTAAATATTAGGATTTTTTCATTTAGATTTGGATAATTGTCCTGATAAAACGACACATGACAGATGAGTACTTTAAGGATCATCAGAAAGTTGAAAATCTCTCTGATTTTATAGTTTCTGGTTTGGATAAAGGTGTAATTTTGGCATTTTTAAAAAGATAGATAATGGGTTTTGGGGTTCAGAGTATTAAACTGATTTCTGTCTTCATAAATCATTCGGTAATAATAATATTCTTTTTCCCTATCAGCTGATGGGGCGTGGCACAAAATTCCACTATCTGCTGATTAAATTAGGCTGATCCTGGTAGCGAGAAAGGAAAGCAATTCAAACAGTTTGGAAACCTTATCTTGCTCTGTAGTACTCCTGGTGTTCAGGAACTCCACAAGATGCCAGAATTGAGTTAATTAACTATTAGTTTAATGTTAGTTCAAGTGTCTGAGACATAAAAATCTCTACAAATATTAAACAGATTTAAATTAATCAGTAGAAATGTTTTTGTTTTCTCTTCACTAGACCCTTGCTTGCTTCTATCTACTCTTAGATCTACGTCACTTTGGATAAAGGCATCTGCTCAGTTAAATAGTAGAATTGTACATGCATCATAAAGTGTAAAAACTGTTGCATTATTCAACTTTGCTCTCACAGTAACTTCTGCTCTGAAATGTGTTCCCAAAATGATCTTCTTTTTTCCTGCTGTCCTGCTGCTGTACATGTTCATGACACCAGCTCACCACTAGCCTGTCTCCCCTCACAGCTGGAAGAGTCCAATCGCACCCTGACGGTGGACGTCGCCAACCTGGCCAGTGAGAAAGAAGAGCTCAACAACCAGCTGAAAGAACTGCAGCAACGTGAGTGTCATTTCCAGTTAATGAGCACCAGCGAGAACAGATTTCTATTTCCCCCTGTGTCCTGGAAATGTGTTGTAAAGCTGTCTTACCGATGATTTATGAGGAGAATGCTGTAAAAAATGTCATGAAAAGCAGCAGAAGATGTCCTCGTCTTAGTGTGTGTAGAGCAGCAGGATATTGGTCTGCAAGCATGAATTGTAAATTATGGATTACTTCTATAGAATTTATGCTAAGTATAAATGTATATTAGCCCTGATTAATATTCGTCTCTGCTCTCTTTACAGAGCTCCAGAAAGCCAAGGAGGAGGAGAAGCAGATGAACTCTGTGAAACTGTCCTTTGAGAAGCAGCTGCAGAATGAAAGGACACTAAAAATTCAGGTGTGTGTCTGGGCGCCTACACAGGTCTGGAAAGCCAGAAATACTCTCCATACCTTTACACCTGTGTTTTTTTTCCCACAGACATCTGTTATATCACATCAGTTGCTGATAAGAATCATTTTCTGCTACAGGCTTGTGTTGAACTCGGGGCAAAATCACCAAGATCTGAAACAAGTTTAAAAAATCTTTTCTAGCAGCAATGTTCATATTCCTGCAGGCTTTCCCGGTGTATTTACCGAGTTCACATTTATCATAAATAGAACTTTGTAAGGCTGCATTGCTGCTGTTGTGCTCTCAGGCTGTGAACAAGCTGGCTGAGGTGATGAACAAGAGGGAGAAGGGAGGCCACCGGAGCATCGACACCGAGGTGCACAGAAAGAAGCAGGAGAACCGGAAGCTGCAGCTGGAGCTGAGAGCAGAGAAGGAGAAACTCAACAGCACCATCATCAAATACCAGAAGGAGCTGACGGAGATGCAGGCGGTCAGTACGCCCACGCTGCCGAAAAGTTCACTGAATATTCACAGATAGTCGGAGTCAAACTTTTTTTAAAGCACACTGAAAAAAATGAACTGGAGCTGAGCCAAAGTGCTGGACAGTTGAAATAGCAGGATATAAAACACAATAATGAAAAGGCAAATCTGAACTTAAGTAATAAGATAGAAGAAAAGGCAACACACAATAAGAGAGGTAGTCGGGGTTCAAGCAGAAATTTAAAAGCTTAGAGTCTGAGCAGTTTTCACATTAAATCATCAATCTTAACCCTGTAAAACCCAATTATAGAAAAAAATGAGCCAAAATAATATACAGTCAGCCAAAATAATGTTTACACGCACCAGGAAAAGAAAAACTTGCACAAATATTTCGATACCAAGCTTATTCACGAGATTAATACAAGTTACCTTTGGCCTCTACAATTACAAGAGGAGGCCATTAGCTTCCAGACATTTCTGTTCTGTTGTAGACGTCACTTGTTGATGCTCCATTCATGAGGGTAATGCCATCTGTTGGGAAAACATCGTACAACAGGACACAGAGTTATCGTGATTTGATCAAACTTCGAAAGAGGTATCTCTATGTATAGAAGTGCTGATACACATTAAATATTTATGCAACTTTTTCTTTTCCTGATGTGTGTATACATTATTTTGGCTGACTGTATATATACAACTGTTCAAAGGTTTGGGGTCACCTAGAAATGTTCTTATTTTTGGAAGAAAAGCATTTTTAATGAAGATGACATTAAATGAATCAGACATCCAGTCTAGACATTGTTAATGCAGTAAATGACCATTGTAGTTGGAAGCGGCTGATTTTTAATAGAATATCTCCATAGAGGTACAGAGGAACATTTCCAGCAACCATCACTCCTGTGTTCTAATGCTATGTGGTGTTAGCTAATGGTGTTGAAAGGCTCATTGATGATTAGAAAACCTTTGTGCAGTTATGATAGCACATGAATAAAAGTGCGAGTTTTTATGGAAAACATGGAATTGTCTGGATGACCCCAAACTTTTGAATTTTAGTGTAAACATACTACCAGTTCAAAATTTGGACACACCTTCTCATTCAGTGGTTTTTCTTAATTATTTATACATTGTAGATTTATCTTGAAGACATCAAAACTATAAAAGAATACATATGGAATTATGTTGTAAACAAAGAAGTGTTTATCTTCAGTATTAATCTGCAATGTAGAAATAATACAAATAAATAAAAAGCATTGAATGAGAAGGTGTGTCCAAACTTTTGACTGGTAGTGTATATTTCTCTCTATATATATTACATATATGTATTGTAATTTATTATATAGATATAACAAAAAAATGATCAAAAAAATACTGAAGTTGTAAACAGTGGGTTTCACAGGGTTAAGGATGGCCGCTGCAAAAGCTCAGTCGCCTCTGTTTTTGTGCCTGGATATCGGAACTGATCAGGGTATGAAGAGTTAGAAGAGTTCTGCTCGGTAAGGTGGCAGCAACACGTTAGCCCTTAAAAACAAACAGTAAAATCTTAAAATCAATCCAGAAACCAGCAGGAAAGCCAACGGAGAGAGAGGACAGTACTGGAGTTATGTGATCACGGTTTCTTTCACCTGTTGACAGAACAAGCAGCTGCAGAAGCTGAGGAGACAGCAGCTCGACACCCACATACAAAGAATTACAATATTCTAAAAGCATGTTGATGAAGGGTTTGACCAGAAAACATCTGCGCTTCAGTGAGAAACTAAGGAAAGCTGAGTGTTTATTACAAGTAAAAATCTTAACCATGTGGCGGGATGTGGGCGGAGATGCCTACAAATGGCTGTAAATGACTGCATTTGCTTGGAATTAATCAGTTTGTTAATTAGTAGTTTTAGCCAGAGCTTTATAAATTACTATTACCAGACATGAGCTTACATTTAAAGATGCTTCACAGACATGTAGAAGGAAAAATCCTCTGAGTTGAGCTGCAAAGGTGAAAATAATAACAGAAAAACATTTTTAACCTGCTTGGATTGATAAAGATCGGAGCAAAAGCTAAAAGCCCGTTTGTGTCTGTCGTTCAGCTGATAGCCGAAGAGAACCAGGTGCGTCTGGAGCTTCAGATGGCGTTGGACAGCAAAGACAGCGACATCGAGCAGCTCCGTTGCCAGATCACCTCCCTCAGCGTTCACTCTCTGGACTCCACCAGCATCAGCAGCGGCAACGACTTGGACATGGGTGACGGATACCCAGGTAGACGCTTTATCTCCCACTTATCGTCACATCGATCTGGCAGCAAAATTGAACCACTCAAAGCCACTTCTGCACACTTCTTCCTTTATACTGTCCTCGTCCTTTCCCGCTTGTCTTTACTGTGACCTTTTCCTCACTGTGCCTCTTCCTTTTGTTTTTCCTTCTTCTTTGTTTCACCTCGACGTCTATCTCGGTGGTCCGGTGCAGTGCGCATTACTCACTCTCACACCTCAGAATCAATGTCCTTCACCTACCAGCGCACACACAAATCTGTCTGCATCGACACTCGGCCCAACCTTCGGTCCGCTCGCCCTCTCTTTGACTCTGACTCTGAGGAGGAGGAAGAAGAATGTGACGGGCCTGTGGAGCAGGGCCAACGTCCCCTGGCCCTGACCTATGAGCCGCCTGCTGAGCCTGCTGAGCCTGAATCTGGAGGTGATGCTGCATGGCGGTTCAAACATCAGATAGAAACTGCAATTTAAGCTGCAGATGACCCTACACATTGTTTTAGAACATTTATCACTTAATATTTTCAATGCTTTCTTTTGTTTTCCTTTACTAAATTCACTCCAAATGGAAAGAAATAACCCCAACCGTGGTCTAGCCCTGCAAACTTGCAGCTAATCCCTGCTCTCTGTTGACTCTGCCTCTGCTGTGCTTTAATCCTTTTTAATGTTCAGTGGACACGTGAATGCTCACAGCTTGACGCTGTCCGGCTTTGTGTGTGCAGTTTTTTTTTTTTTTTTTTTTTTTTACTAAACCATTAATTAAAGGTTCCCAGTTTATAATCTTCTTCATGCGCAGGTGATTCCTTCTCGTAGTTCCCACTGACTGGTCTGTTGCTGCGTGTTAAAACGAGGAGTAGGAGTTCTCGTCTCTTGCCCTTTGGTTTTAGCGAGGAATCATTTCCTCTGTCAGCGATAAGTGTCTGCTTGAGGAAAATGGCACCAAAGCTTAAAAATGTCAGAGTGTTCTTCTAAATGATTCACACGATTAAAGGTTGTTCTTCTCCTTCTTCCTGTTTTCTCTCCTCCTACTAGACTCCAGGCTGGAGGGCTTGATTTCACTTCCCACCAAGAACACGAAGCGGTTTGGCTGGGACAAAAAAGTAAAGGACCAGCCATTATTTCCTATATGTGCAGATTTGTTTTTTTTTCCCGCTCACTCTTACCACTGAGTCATCTCCCCTTCTTAACTGTTTTGAACCTCGTTTCCATTCACTTTGCAGTATGTGGTGGTGAGCAGTAAGAAGATTCTGTTCTATAACAGCGAGCAGGACCGAGAGCAAGCCAACCCATTCATGACCCTGGACATCGAGTGAGTCATTTGATCATGGAACACAAAACCACTAGTCAAGAAAAACAGCTCAAGGCTGGAAGGAAAGGCAGCAGATGCTAAATAATAAAGAATTGAAATAATTCAATTTGTTACATGTGGACAGTGGATAAAAACCTGTCGAGATGATTAGAAGTTATTACGAGCAAACGTTAATGTGTATACCTGATTTCATGGCGAGCCCTCCGACAGCTGTCCAGACATCCATCCATCCATTCTCTCTACACCGCTTTATCCTCACTAGGGTCGCGGAGGGGGGTGCTGGAGCCTATCCCAGCTGACTTGGGCGAAGGCAGGGGACACCCTGGACAGGTCGCCAGTCTGCCACAGGGCTACATATACAGACAAACAATCACACTCACATTCACACCTACGGGCAATTAAGAATACTCAATTAACCTCAGCATATTTTTGGACTGTGGGAGGAAGCCGGAGTGCCCGGAGAAAACCCACGCATGCTCAGGGAGAACATACAAACTCCATGCAGAAAGATCCCTGGCCCACCCTGGGATTCAAACCAGGGATCTTCTTGCTGCAAGGCGAAAGTGCTAACCACTACTCCACTGAGCAGCCCGCTGTCCAGACAAAATAAGTAAAAAAAATTCTGTCAGCAGATAAAAACAATGATTGGGTAAGAGCAAGTAGAAGTAGCTGAAACCTGTGTAAGCAATTAGACAAAAGTTAAAATTTGCCAAACAGTTTAATCCTCTAAACCTCGAGGAGTTTCTTGCGTTTTTTTTGCCTCTGTCACATTTTTATTCGGTGTGACTCAATTTTCACTGCAGTCCCGCACCGCTATGGAAACCTGGAAGAAGTAACGAGGACTCAAACTATCTGCTGTGCAGTATAACAAACATATAATGCAAGAAATCACAAAGAAAGTGAAGGGAAAAAATCTCAGAATTGATCATTTATTTATTCAAAAATTGGAGAAAAAAAATTGGAATCCACATATACACTACCAGTCAAAAGTTTGGACACACCTTCTCATTCAAGACTTTTTTTATTTATTTGTATTAATTTCTACATTGTAGGTTAACACTGAAGATGAGCACTCATTTGTTTTTGTTACAACATAATTCCACATGAATTCTTTTATAGTATTGATGTCTTCAGCATTAATCTACAAGGTGCAAAATAATTAAATTAAAAACCACTGAGTGAGAAAATGTGTCCAAACTTTTGACTGCCAGTGTACCACATTTTTCCGGCAGGTGTTACCAGTACTAAAATGGTGGATCTACATATTAAAGATACTTTACTACTTTGTAAATTAGGGTCCATACTTGTCTCCTATCTGCTCTGTGGAAACACAGCCTGCAGTTTAGCTGAAAAACCCGAGAATTTTAGTTCACAACTTCAGTGCGGAGAGACAAAATGTGAGTTTTTAAACAGAATCTGGTTTAAGTAAATGCTTTTTTTTTTATTAATTCTTAAATGAGACCTGTAGAATAGAATTATTTTGATGACATCATGATTTTAAGATTGTATTTGGTCACGTCTTCCAGTGGAACAGCACATTGCAGATGAGTAATTCGAGAAGCATCAAAAAGCAGAAAATCCAACCTTTTTTTTACAGTGTTTGACTGATAAATGGTATCATTTTGCAGATTTTTTTTCAAAAAACATAACATGTCCTTCCAATCTACCAGTGGACTTAGGGGTGAAGAGGATTAAAGGCTGTTGTAGCGGCTATGTTTCACCATTTTTGAGTCATTTTCTGTAGTTACAATAAACTAAGATGAACTTTTCTAGACTGAAGGCTTTCATCTCTTTCTTTTCCAGTAAGCTGTTTCATGTCCGACCCGTCACTCACACCGATGTGTACCGTGCTGATGCCAAAGAAATTCCAAGGATATTCCAGGTAATGAGCAACAGTCCTCCCATCTTCTTTCTATCTCTGTCCCATCTTCCTTCTTTCACACACTGTCAGTATAAATCACTATCCTCAATTCAACCGTCTGCCTCCACTTCTTTTATCGCTACAGATCCTTTATGCCAATGAAGGCGAGAGCAAACGTGATCAAGAAGTTGCAGTGGAGACTCCGGCGTACAGCGACCGTCCCTCCTACGTCAGCCACAAGGGCCACGAATTCATCCTCACTCTGTACCACTTCCCCTCCAGCTGTGAGGCCTGCACTCGGCCCCTGTGGCACGTCTTCAAGCCGCCGCCGGCCCTCGAGTGCCGCCGCTGCCACACCAAGGTCCACAAAGACCACCTGGACAGAAAGGAGGAAGTCATTGTACCCTGCAGGGGTCAGTATGATCTTCATGTAGAGCTTCTAGCATGGAACCAAAGATTTCCCGTGCACTACGACAGAGTATATTTATTTGGATGCACATGTTTGGCTAGTACATGGTGGTGTTGTCAGAATATTGAATGTAGAAATACTGCAAGTTAAGAATGCTGCCATCATTGTGCTTGCTTCAGATTTCTGGCTATAGAAAACAGATTGATACCGAGGGCTCCAACAAGCCGACACTAGATTACAAGAACCCAGGAAGACATCTCAAACAGCTTCATTTGTTCAACAAACAGACAAAAACACAAATATATTCAATTCACAATGTAGAAAACAGAAAAATCCAGAGAATTCTCCTTTTGGAAATATACGAAAATGATTATTTTTGCTGGAATTATGAGTGGAACAAAACACTTGTCATCACTTCTTTTGATCCACTAAAGGAATCAATAGCTTCAGTTACAAACATGTAATAGAAAGATTTGAATAGGCACTGAATGATGGGAAAACAATACCGTAATTGATTGATATTGATCTATTTGGTAGGCAAGATTTGAAAAGATTTGTAGTATACTGCAGTCCAGAACACTATCATTACAATGTTGATGAAATTTCCTCCCTACATACAAAGAACTTGAATATTTTATGTAAAAGGAAGTTGTCAGAGGCTGCTTTATTGTTTTGTCAACCAGGTGTTAAAGTGTTATCTGAGTATTCAGTGAATGAAGAATTTTCTGATTCCTTGAAGATTTAGATTTTATCGCATTGAGAAAAATGCCTCCTAAAGCCACACAACTTTATAAGCCCTGTTAGTCAGAGGAAGTGAATATCTCTCATCTTCGCCCTCTTTCTCATCTTTTTATTTTTCATCCTTGACAGTGAACTATGACATGTCCACCGCCAAAGATCTGCTGCTGCTGACTAACTCTCAGGAGGAGCAGCAGCGTTGGGTTAGTCACCTTCTCAAGCGCATCCCGAGGAAACATCCCACAATGAGTCCTCCATCTGCAGCACAGAACAACTCTACGTCTCGCTCCTCTCCGAAAGTCTCCCCCCGACCTTCACCCAGAGGCTCACCTCACATGTCCCACCGTGGAGCCATCAAGATCCAGCCCAGTAGGCAGCAGCAGTCGTCGGGGAAGCCGAGGTGAGGAAACTGGAAAAAAATCATTTGGAAATTTTACTTGATACAGAAAACTTTCACCCAAATTGAAACTTGAATCCCTGTTGGATAAGATAAGATAAGAAAAGAACTAGAAAAGCACTCAGAGAACGCAGTCCTCCACCAGAGCTGTTCATTCCCACATATGGCATTTTCAGTTATTGATGATCAGAAATCGCAGCAACATAGAATGTGGTCATTTAATGGAGATGTACCCACAAACAAAATGAACTTGAGCTGAGTACAGGTGTGTGACATGAATGTGTATGTTATGTACGGATACTGAATCACATGACCTAAATATGTAGCGGGGGGCGAGAATTGATGGGACTCAGAAACACCCCCACAATTTAATCAGTTGTTCCTTGTATCATTTCCGATGGAAAAGTCCTGGTAATTCCGCAGCATTGGATATGTAGTAGGATTGCAATCATGTGATTGTCAGCAGGCCGCTGATGTAGTGTTCACTCGTTGTCATAGTTACAGTGGCGTGGTGCCGCTATCTTGCAGTGACACAAATGCGTGGATCCAGACTATAAGCTGCATCACTGCCAAAATCTAATCAGTTGGTCCTTGTGCCATTTCTGACTTTCCCTGAAAATTTCATCCAAATCTGTTCATCTATTTTTGAGTAATGTTGTGAACAGACAGACAGACAGACAGACAAACCAGTGCTGATCGTCACATAACTCCGGCGCATTCTTTGGCGGAACAATGCGATAAATATAAGATAAAGATCAGCCTTTATTAATCCTACAGTGTGGAAATTTACAATGTTACAGCAAGAAAAGCAAACATTGAAGGAATGAAGTATGAAATAAAAATTTATCAAAATATACATATACAAGTACTAGTTTTAAAAAATAAAATTTTTTATTTATTATTAACGTCTGTTCTCGCACAGTATGGCCATCTCATTCACAATCATCTTCAAAATTTTATCCAAACCAAAACGGTGCAGAAACAACGATATTCAAGTGTGTTGACAAAAAGGCAAAAGCAATATCAAGAAAATATCCACCTATACACTCAATAGATGCTCCGAAAACAAAAAGGTTATTGAGGACAGCAGGTGAGTGCAATGAAGATGTGAAGCTGGAATATCGTAGCTGTTGGAGAATATAGTTTCTGTTTAACCCTCTGAAACCCAAATCCCACTGTTGGGTTTGAAAGCCATGTGGTCTTTTTAAAAATCACCAGAATGGTAACATTTATCAGAACCAGAAACTGTTAAAAACAGAAAAAGCAACTGGATTTTCAACTTTGACACTCTCGTCAGCTGTAGTGTGCCACTCTGTCATTAAAATTATCCACATTTCAGCTTAAATTCATGAAATTTCATCAAATCGCATTGACACACATGGCTCATTTAAAAGCGTGCTAAAAACAAACTGTTGGCGCTGCACAGATTCTGTAAAAAGATTTAAATTCAGCCCGCCTACATGACAAAAAAAATAAAATAGGGACCTTTTGGACGAACTGGGCTGAGCTGCAGACTGTTTTTACACAGAACAGAGATGAAACAATTGTGGAAATATATTTAAAATCCCAGCAGTAAAAGAATTTTCTCAAGTAGAGTCACCATTTTTTCCATTGTTACATCTGTTGGTTTAATCGAAAATGTTGCACCAGTTGATCCCACATTATTTCAGCTTTTGTAAAGTAAATAATAACTCATTCCTTTTTCCTTTTTCATGACATTAAAACTTTGCTACATTGCACAAATGATTTCTGCTTGGGGTACAGAGGATATAAGAATAGTATTCAATACTTGTTTTACATTATTAAGATTCAAGAAGTGTTAGAAGTGTTATAATCAGCAAAAAAGAAGAGTTTTTGGTTGAAATTCAATTTTAAAAATACCCTTTGCAATGACTAATTTTAAAAGGATTCTTGTATTTAACTACAGCAGCTCATTTGTGTTTTCTTTCCTGCACTTACTCTTCCCGTATCTTAATTTCCAATTACCTGAACCATTATTTTTAATGTCAGCATTGCAACTTTATTTACCGTTACTGCAGCGACAAGTGTCCTCTTGGGACAAATATCTTGAAATCCCAGCCAATCTTACTGAGAAATATTCATTTCCAGTAGTACTTAATTTAAAAACTTAATCACTATAAAAAGAAGTCTCTCTAATTTAATGTGTCTGATGATGATTCTCGCTGCTGTGTAGCTGGAGGGCTCTAAAGCTGTGGCAGACAGAGTCTTGCTTTAAACAGGCTTCCTGAGTCATTTGCATATACCTAACGCTGTATGCAGTATTAATGCTCCAACATGCCATCTCACTCAGTGTTAGTAGCAACCTAACTGACTACAAATCACTGTAGAAGTGACTAACTGTATCTGTAGGTAGTTTGTACTTTGAGCCACACCCTAACTGGCTTTCATCCCTCAGCTCTGGCCCAGTGCTCCGTATCATCCTCCACTGACCTCTGACCTCTTCACCCTTCTAACGTCTCTCATGCTGGGAGGCTGTAAGTAGCAGAGCTCGGTGAGCCTCTTCGCCCGCTACATCGCTGTGCTGCTGTTTGCCCATTAACACTCTCATCATAACACATTCATGAGCTGCTCTCAGCTCCGTGCTGCCCCCTGGTGAACATGGCATGTACTGGCCCAACACATTTGTGAATCCCAGAAGGCTCTTTTTGTTTTGACCCCTCCTTAAACCTCACACTTGCTGTTTCAGACTGCTTGAGTTTGACCTGAAAGACTGGAGTTGGTCGTTGGATGATGTCGATAATGATGATGATGATGATGATATGTTCTACTGAAGGAAGTGAAACCGGAGGGTCAGATGGTAACTTGACCTCTGCATGAGACGCGTGATTTGCAGTTTGTAGCCAGAAGCATGGATTTGTGTGATTTATGGTCGAATGCAAATCAAAAACTAAGCATTTGAACTTCATCGTTGTTCTGAGATATTTTGGAAAATGTGCGTTAAAAAAGCAGAAAAAGTAGACAGATTGGGTATAATATTGGTCTGCATGTAGGAGTTAGACGCTGTTTATGAGCTTATTAGCTTTCTTGCTGATGTAGATGAGAGGATTGCTACAACTTTTATGTCTATGCGGTAAAAAAAATGCTACAACTAGATAAGATAATTCTCACAGATCAGCCATAAAACCTCAACTTGTCCTTTTCTTATTTCAGTTTTTGTGCGTTTGAGACAAACAGCATATTACGTGTTAATTAGTCAGCTTTAGAAGTGCTGGCAGGCAGATTTTCCGGCATTCAGAAAGAGGCAGTCTTGCTGCCTCTCTTCACGCTGTCCTCTCTTCACGCTGAGCTTCATATAGAATCTACCAAACAGCAAATAAATGTCAAGCTATTGTTTTAATATTTGGCTTCCTGCGAACGTGCAGGCCGAGATTATTCCTGTATCTGTCTGCATTTTTTTCTGCGTTGTGTGGATAGCGTGTAGCTTCCTCGTTTAATATGTGTGGATTCTGTGTGGGCGTTGCCTTTTAAGTCCAGCCATTCTGTTGGTCGCATCCCAGGTTTTTCACATCATCTTGTTTATTTCCCTCTCTCTTCACAGTTAACCCTGGCTAATCAGAGACGTGTATTTTCATCCGTGTGGATTAATGATGGTGGTCTGGACGCAGAGGATGTGCGTGCTGTTTGTTCAGAGAAGTAGAGTGTCACCAAAAAAAAAAAGAGAAAGAAAAGAAACACTAATCATGGACAGAAACATCCACAGAAACTGGCTGTCGTCATGAGAACTGGGACTGTCTGTCATTTTAACAAGAGGAGAATCAGCACCGTCTTCAGATTGCAGAGAAAAGATACGACCTTATCTCGACATTTGATGGTTGAAACTGCCTTATTTTATCATCACCAGCGTGACAAAAACACGGACATTTCTTTTTCTGTCAGATTTGTGTTGGTGAAATGTTAAGCATGTGTGTGAACATTTGTATATAGGATGAAGAGATCTGTCTGTGTACTATTACAAAGAAAGTGTAGCTGATAGTGTACGATTGTTTTATTTTTATGGATATAACTCAGCAGCACATTATACAACATATGCTTTCCTTGTACGTGTATGAAATACAGCTGTTTTTCTCCTGAATGCAAGATTTTACATCTTTTCAAGCCTTGATTTCTTGTTTTGTTACACAAAGTATATCCCGCCACAGCATAGTGCAGAATAATGTGAAGTGAACAGAGCCCATTTGTGTTTTTTCCTGCCACTCATGACAATTATTGATTTATCGGTCATGTTTAAGATGTCGTATGTAGGAATTGAGGGTGATGCATTAAAGCAAAAATGTGCAAAAAAAAGCAAGACTTGCAGCATTTTGATCAATCGAGTGGCTTTAATGTTAATATTTTGTGCACTGATGTCCCATATGAAAGCTTTCTGACCCCATTTTGAGGATAATGAGGAGACTGCATTTAAAGCAGCAGTGATGTAATGTAGGAAGTATAATCACAGAATCAAGTTTGTTGAGTTTCTGATACTTTTTGGTGAAAAAACTGTTGGAAACTAGACCTACATCTTCTGAAGTTTTACCGTACCTGAATCATTAGTGCTTAATTCATAGAAAAAATATTTGCAAAATTGTATAAATATGACATAATAGTACTACTCAATTACTTTCCTGAAGCAAAAATAATAGTCTGGCATTCTAAACAGATAAAGGTTGTAATAGTTCTGTCGTGACCCTTCCTGCAGAGGTTTTACATGTGACTGCTGTGTATTTTAGGAGACTATTTGAACTGTACCAGAATAGGTCTGTCTCTATCTCACAAGTGCATGTGGAGTGAGTGGGCTTGACTGAAATAAATCTTTCAGAACAGCCTTAAGCCAACTGGCACTCATCATACATAATGTAGCGGTTCATCATGTTGCCCATCTGCTAAAATCGCATTTCATGCTGCAGGTCTAATCCATTCTCTCTAGCAGCTGTGTGACTGTATGTTCCGCTTAAATCACCACTGAATGAAAGCCGCTGTACCTGCCTGCTGTGGTCTCAGGTAGCACGCAGCCTCCTCCTGGTGTTTCTTTACTCCCTATGAATATACATTCAATTATTTTATCTGGAGGCTTTTAATTTGCGTTTTAAAGACGTATAAGTTTCTTCCAGCTGTGGTGTATTCAAGCGCAGGTGCTCATATTTAAGCACACACTTCATGTAACTATTTTTCTACTCAACTATATTCCTTTGTACATTTTCTTGTTACTTTGCAAATCTATACTACAGCGACATTTTTTTTTAACTTTACTATGAGTCTGAACCAGGTTTGAGTCAAGTCCGTGACAGCCAACCCAGCGGGCAGGACAAATTTGCCTGAAAGTTTAAACTTTGACCTGACTTTGCTTGTTGCCACCCTTGTTCTTCTCTATATATGAGGCTGGATTGCTTAACTGGCTGGTAAGTGGATTTTCCACACTTTTTTAATATAATCTTTATACCTACAACATTATTTCAAGCTGTTACACTTAAAATATGATCGATTTATAAAGTACAGTGAGCTACAGCACCTTTTATTAGGATATTTTTACATCTATATGCCTAATGTAGGTAAAATTAGCTCCAACTTGAGCAGCTGCAGCAGTGAAATGCTGCAAATTAATGCAGCCGCAATAATCCAGTAGTATACTATATATTATGCAATAATAACAAAGTTATGCAACATAATGACCACTTTTAGTACGTTTGCTGGTAATACTTTCTATTTTTACTAGAATAATAAAAAGTGAACTGGAGACTATTTTTACATTATAGAACATCAGTAATAACTAAATGAAATGGATTAATTGCCCCTTCACAAATAATTAAATGTTGTTGTCTCAGTATATTTCTGCTTTGCTGGCATATAATCCATATAACAGAGACAGGTTATATAAAGGACTGCATCCTTTCAAAGTTGTGGTCATGTAAATAAACTTAAATTCTAGGTAAAAGATGCAGCCTTCATTGAAGACATGGTCTAAACTTTTCTCGCTGAGCAGATGAAGCTTAGTGCTTTGTGAGTTTAATATTTCAACTGTTTGCAAGTGAATATTGGTTTTCTTTGCTCCTGCTGAGTAAACATTCTGGGTTATGAACTTCTCTAGTTTGCTTTTCTGACGATAGACGTTATTTCAAGGAAAATTAATCAAATTTAAAATGATGAAAAGGTATTTTTATCTCTTTCTGATGAGCTCTCCCTCTCTGTCCCCCTTTCCAATATTTATAAAATCTATAGCTCACTCAGAGGCAACCTATCAGCCAGTCATGAATTTCCTTTCCATACATTAACAAATAGACTTAAACATCTTATTTCCCAATCAGTCATTTTAAGTAGAACTAGTGTTTTATTCAGCAAACCAGCAGAAAATATGTTTCCGGGAAAGTTTCTGACTTTCCCTTAAAGTTCAAATCACTCAGTCTGTTGCAACCGCATGTCCTTGACAAATGACTGTGCGGTAATGAGTCTTTGTTTACACAAGAAGTAATGATTAGATCGGGGGATTCTTCTCCCCTCGTGACAGTAATTTGTAAATGAACACTGCTGGATCTGATAAAACTTATTCAACGAGAAAACAGCAGTGAGTTTGACTCATTTTACTGAACACCATGTGCATAAACAGGAAAAGATGTCTACAGGTCTATTTGTTTTGGTGCAGCATTTCCTTCGTGATGTTTAATTCTGTCCTCGTTTTCTTTTCTAGTGATGAAGTCCTGGTGTGTTCTCACTCTTCTCTGCCTGACATGTTTCTGTCATGGCACTCTTTCCTGCCCGGCTTCTTGCAAATGCTACACCAAAAGAGCCGAGGTGGTTTGTAACGAGGTTCCCCTGACGGAGTACCCCTCTGAGGGTCTCCTGAAGAACACCACCCTGCTGACAATCCAGTTCACAAACATCACCTCCATCTCGGAGCAGCATCTGAACACCACACCGCTGCTGCAAGGCCTCCATCTGTACAGCAACCACCTGATGAGCCTTTCCCCACACCTGCTCAGGGGCGTCCCTCACCTCAACACTATAGATCTCACAGGAAACAGGCTGACTGATCTGCCCGCAGATGTTTTCAGCTACGCTCCACTCCAAAGCTTGGTACTGAAGAACAATCAGATTAAAAAAGCTGATGCAGATTGGTTTCATGGTAACAGCAACCTCACCTGGCTGGATTTATCTGGAAACCAGTTAACAAAGATCCCCACTGCTTTGCTCCAGAAGCTGCCCCACCTGGACAATCTCGACTTCGCCAACAACCAGCTGGAGCAGATATCAGCAAACTCTCTGGACTCGCTGAGCAAACTGGAGAGGCTAAACCTGCAGAACAACAAGCTGCATACTCTTGATGCGTCTGTATTCCACAACACAAGAAACCTCACCTCTTTGTTCCTCACTGGGAACAAGCTCAGCAAACTCCCCCAAAACCTTTTTCAGGGGCTGACTCAGCTCAGACACCTGAGTCTGGATGACAACCAGCTGACTCACATCCCTACAGGTTTGCTGGACCCGCTGAACTCGCTGGATGAAGAGGGGCTGGATCTGACCGTCAACCCCTTCCTATGCGATGGGAAGATAGAGTACCTCTGGAGATGGCTTCAGAAGAACAAGAAGAAGGTTTTCCTACCGGAGACCATCACTTGTGCTGGACCTGAGTCTCTAACAGGGCGTCCAGTAACGTCGCTGACAGAAAGTGAATTAAAAATTCAGTCTTAACATGGAAATGTATTGAGTTTAGCCTGTAACAGCTCCCTAATTTGTCAATCACTGACTCTCTTTGGAGTGAGTGTATGATTAAATATTATGCAACTCAAACATGTCTGCCTTTATTTAAAATCTGGTGGGTAAAGAGAGTTTTGCATAATAGGAATTATGCTTTGTAGCTTTCTTGTTGTAATTTAGATGACAAGATAAATACCAGTCTACCACTCAAAAAGTTTGGACACACCTTCTCATTCAATATTTGTATCTATTTGTATTATTTTCTACACTGTAGATTAATACTGAAGATTAGGACTTTTTTCTTTACAAAATAATTCCATATGTGTTCTTTTATAGTTTTGATGTCTTCAGTATTAATCTACAATGAATAAAATAATTAAATAAACACCATTGAATGAGAGGGTGTGTTCAAACTTTTGACTGTACTATATAGTGACAACCAGCTTAGCTTAGCAAAATGACTGGAAACAGGAGGGACAGCTAGCATGGCTTTGTCCAAAGGTTAAAGAGAGACCCCCTAAAACCACATCTTGACATTTTTTAAGATTCAGACCAATATGAGACGTTGGTTGGTGGGATGAGCATAGAGACACAGTGAATACGTCAGCAATAAAATACTGAAAGAAGCTGCATTCTCATATATGCAACAATATAGATGAAAGAAGCTACACATTGGTGCATAAATAGAAGCCACCAGAACACAATAAATTCAGTGTCAACTGCTAAAAAGATTACTAGACAAGGTTCCTCAGACCCCACAGTGTTCAAACAAAACTGTGCTCACAGTTGGTAGATCTTTGGACAGAGATAAGCTTGCAGTTTTCGTTTATTTTGGTCTGTTGTACTAAGATAAGCTAATCAATTCTTGCTAAATGGACAAACATGAGAGTGACTTCCGGGTGTTCAACTGTCAGCATCAAAGTGGATATGCATGTATCCAACTACTCCAACAAACTACTTGTTCTTTAAAAAAAATCATAATAATTCAAGGGTTAAATTAAATACCTCACTTTTGAAATTTGGATCTTTATTTGCATATCACTGCTAACACTTGTACTTGCATATACAAAAAAGAAAATATTGATTCATGCGTGGTAACATCTTTACTTTTAGAAAGTACAAAAAAACAGCAACCACTCACCAGCTGATGAGCTGGTTTGTTTGCTTGGATTTGTTTGTCTCTTGCAACATTTTGTCCTGACTCACTGCTGGGCATAAATACAGTCAGCATTCTCTAAATCCGAGTCCAAAATCAGAAACAGACGGAATCCTGCTTTTGCTTTGCAGGTAAGAATGCATTTCTGATCATGACTGTTACTATTTAGTTTTATTACCTGTCAGTCATTTCAACTTTTCCTTTTTTCTTTTCTCGCTGCAGTGCTTTGAAGATGATCGTGTGGCTGCTCCTGACTTTCACTGCTCTGGCCGAGTCCAGTTTCCAAACAAGACGCTCCCACTCATGCCCAGATCTGTGCTCCTGCTCTTTAACTGCTTCAGGTGCTAATGTGCTGTGTAACCAAAGCTCCCTCACTTACTTCCCTGAACATGGTTTACCTCCCAACACCACGCATTTGTCTTTTCAAGGCACCCAACTGAGCAACATCACAGCCGGTCATCTGAGTGCCGTGCCCTTTTTAACGTATCTCCGGCTGTATTACAACAACCTGACAAGCCTTCCTCCGGAGCTGCCCGTTGTCGTTTCTCACCTGAATGAGTTGGATCTCTCAGGTAATCAGCTGGTTCATCTGCCGCCAAATGTTTTCAGCCACGCCTCACTCTACAGGCTGATACTGAGGAGTAATCTATTAGAAAAAGCAGATGCGGACTGGTTTCCCGACAACAGCAGCCTCACCTTCCTGGACCTGTCTTGGAACCGTTTAACCAGCATCCCAGCTACTCTGCTTCACAAGCTGCCAAATCTGGAAGTTCTAGACCTGAGTGACAACAACCTGCAGGAGCTACAAGAAGATGCGCTGAAGAACCTGCACCACCTGGAGACGCTAAACCTCGGAGGGAACAAATTAATGACACTGAAACCAGCAACCTTCGCTCACAACCGTAAACTATCCCAACTGCATCTACATGAGAACCAGCTCCAGGAGCTGCCAGCAAACCTCCTCAAGGGCCTGCAAAACCTTCAACTCTTGTTTCTCTTTAAGAATCAGCTTCGGTATCTTCCCTCAGGTCTGCTGGATGAGACAAAATCCTCTTTTGGGGTGATCTTATCAGGGAACCCCTGGGAGTGTGATGGGAAGATAGAGTATCTGTGGAAGTGGCTCTCTGACCGGCTTCAAAATGTTTTCTTTCTGAATGAGGTGACTTGTGGTGGACCTAAAGCTCTCAGAGATCAGCAAATAGTGTCTTTAACTGAAAGCCAGCTCGGTCTGACAAAATCACAATCAAACAACCACAACTAGTATTGGTAAAAGAAAAGAGGATGTTTCACTGTTGCTGTCTACATTCCTTTTTTGAACGAAAAAAAATATTGTGGTCTCACTGCTTTCTTGTTGTCTCTGCTTGGTTTCTGTGTTGTTTGGATATTGTCCAGCCCACCGGGTGGCGTAAGATGCTCAATTAATTTTCCAACCAGCCAGATGAACAGACAGTACAGCTCAGTTAAGAACCAATTTACTCAGTAAACCCCAGCCAAAAATGTGTTCAAGCAAATGCTGTTACTAATATATTATATTGATTTCTACAGACAAAACAAATTCCTCTTAGCCTCATAATCTCAGAGTAAATGAGTGGAACTGAAAGCATGAACATTTCATTACATATCATAATTTTGCAAATCGTGCACGATATTTTCATGAACAAGTGACAGTTCAAGCAAAGAGAGGAGATTCATGGTGGCGGAGAGTTGCAGGAAAATAAAAAGCTCTTCAGAGATTCTTACGGCGCATCCTTACGCCAACAGATTTGTCTCACTTGTTGTTAGCTGCATCACAGATTGCGGAATTGTTTCAGTCGTGGCCTTTTGTTTTTAATGATGTTGAGCATGTGGGAGTGCGTGGGCAGTGCAATGGCTCAGTCTTGCAGCTGACCTCTTCTGGATGTGTTTAAATATCTCCCTCTTTTCTCTTTCTTTAGTTTCCTCCTTCTCGTTCATGCTGCGTGTGAATATATCTTCTTGCACACACACCCTTTTCCTTTGATCACAGTGAGTGCACCAGATTGTAATTTATTATCAAATATAAAGCATTACCTCCTCTAGAGGCTGTTACTTATGAAAATTCAATATTGTTTGTAAATATTCCCTAAAGAGCAGAAGGAAAACTTGAAGGCTTGATGTATGTCTCTTTATGCACCTCTCTGAATTGTATCCTGAAGGTTAAAGGTTGAAGAAGCGGACTTGTGGGTTTTGAATCCTAATTCCCATTTAGGAAAATTCCCCTCATGATGAGAACATCTGTCTGGAAAATGAACACTCTCCTCCAATTTAACTGCTGCCTTTTAAGACTTTTCATCTCCATCTGCTCCTGCAACAGAAAAAAAACAGACTTTGGACATTATGATCCTTTAGATAAATGATGATTCTGATCAGTATTGAGGAATGGAGTCCTCTCTCTGGCATGGTGCCTGTTTCCTAATGATGACTGACATGACACTGAAATGGAAAAGGTGGCAGACGAAGCTTTCACGCTCTTGTAAATTACTGTGGCCTTCCCGACTTAGTGGTGTCATAATGGAGACATGATCTTCCTTGATAGCTGCTCATTAGCACATAATCGAGCACTTATACTTGACATTAAACTCAGTAAAGTCTTTGCCTTCTATTATTACTGTTTTATATTTCATTTGAGGTATTGTTCATACTTTTTGAACTCTTATTTTTTCTCTCTGCAACACTATGAATGTTAAAATGCTTTCTGTGGTAAACAGCAATAAATGGAAATAGCTTGTTTGTAGTTCACATTTTAAAGGAAAATGAGCTAAGGTGGATGGCAACAAAATACATATGCCATGCATTTATAAAAGGGTCACATTTTTGCTATATGTATTCAAAAGTATCCATTATACATAAACTAGAAAAGCACTCAGAGAACAGTCCTCCACCAAGGCTGTTCATTCCCACACATGGCATTGTCAGAAATGCAGCATTTTTTTTATTGGTTTTTGATGATCAAAAATCATGGAAACATAGAATGTGTCCATTTAATATAGATGTTCCCACAAACAAAATGACCCCAGGAATCAGGCAGTTTTTCACTTTTTATCTTAGTCAGAAAGATAATTGATAATGTGTGAATTGCTGCAGCTTGTGAGCCGTAAAAGGTTTTAATCTTTGGGGCTGAGTGTCAGAAAACATTTAGAAACCAACATCAACAAAACACTCAAAGATTTGAACGTCATTAAAGGGAAATCCAACTTTTGCATGACAATGTCTAATTAAAGGACATTTATTTCCAACATAAATGTGGGACATTTATCCTCTGGAGCTTCTCTTCACATCGTCTTCCACCTGGTCAGAAGCATGTGCAACAAACATGTGAAAAACTGCACTTTAACGTCAACGAATGACACTGAAGTTTAATCTCTACATAAATAAGACTGAGTCTGGATGTGCTGCTCTGTCATTAACTCCTAAATTTAGGGAAAGTTCAAACAAAAGAGGACACAGTTCAGATAAGACCTGAAAATGAGCTTATTTTGAACAAACATCTCAGACTTTCTGAGCTTCAGCACCTCTAGCAAGATATTTTAACAACAAGCAACTCAAGAGATCCAGAAGTTGGAGAGAGTTAGCTTTAGCTGAGCCAAAGAACATGTGGGACGCTAACCTAGAAAACATTCCAGATTTTTCTCTGTGAATTCTGACAAATACTTTCCTATTTAATGACAGAGCTACACATCTGAACTCAGTCTCATTAAAAACAGACTCTAATTCAGTGTCAGCCATCCATATTAAAGTGCAGTTACACAAAATGTTTGTTGCATGAGCTCCAACAAAATCTGTCCAGGTAGAAGGCCACTTTGACAAACAGGAAGTGGAAGATTCCAAGTACATTTATAGAAGGGGAACCGGACTGTACTAAGTGTGATTGAGTATAGAGGGGTGTTTTGTGGGTTTTTAAGGCTGATAATGATTATTAGAGAGACATTTGGAGCAGATATTCATTTGCAGTAAATGAAAGTATTTAAAATCTTGGAGTTAAACTTGGAAGAACACAAACTCCAACAGAAAACTTTGTTGATACGTTTTTGTTTTGTTTTCAGATGTTAAGTTAAAGGAGTTTTATTTGTGAAGTATAACCAATTAAATCACTCCAGAAGACAGAGTGACCACAGCTAGATAAAGGTTCAGAGCCAAAGTAGCGCCATTTTTTAAATTGATTTGTTACTGTAAATCAATAAAAACTAAATACTGATAATCAGTAAATCAGTCAGCCCACAATCACTACAATTCTACAATGTATGTCTCTTTCCTTTGACTTGTTATTTGTACAATATACAATGTATACGATGGCATTTTTTCATCCCAAAGGCTATACTATGATGTTTTCTCAGAGACATACTATGCTACTCTGTTTGTTCTGGCCCTGGGCCGCTGCGCTCCTCCTCTGTTGTTTTCTGGATTGTACTCAGCTGCATGCCTTCGTTCACCCGGCCTCTGTTGACTAGTCCTGCCTGCCATCTCTGGAGCTGAAGCTGGATTGGATCAGACCAAAGCACAGTCCAGTCACGATGCCAGCTGCCTCTCAAAAGGCTCCTTCATCTGGCAGCACTTCTTCTGAGGGGAAGCTGAGCTTCAGCAGAACTTTGTAGATGTGTTCCAGTGGTTGGTGGGTGTGTGCGGAGGTAGAGAGGGACCTTTGAATTGTTTAGAAAGGAAAACAGGGAACCTATTGGTAGTTTCAGTTTAGGGTGCTACTGCGGTGTGTTTCTGGGTTTTAAGAGGTGAACAGGAAGAGTTTTTTTTGTATTGATGATCTTTAACTTTGTTCCTGGTTGGAATGCCCATCAATGTCAACGTGAAGTTCACTTTTAGTTCTGCTTATTTAGTTTTAGTTTTTAGAGTGACATGCTATACTATAGGCTTTTTTAATTGACATATTACTATGACATTTTGTTTGTTTTAGGTTTTTTTTGTTTTTTAGCAACATATAAAAATTTGAACAGTTTTAAAAATTACTATACTTTTACTTGTGCAATGAACTATTATTCTGACATTTTTTAGACCACATATTATACTCTGTTTTCTTGAATAACATACTATTTTGACAATATACTGCACTATGACGTTTTTTGAACCACATATCATGCATAACAATTTTAAGCAACATCCTATCATTTTGTGCTTTTTGAACCACAAAATAATCTATGGTTTTATTTTTTGCTGACATGCTATACTATGAACTACAGGCCATACTATGTTATTCTTGAAAAGCATACTGTTCTTTGACATTTTCTGAACTACATCCTATACTATGGCGTTATACACAGAGTCCTTTGGTTACATGTGGATTTATAATCTAGATTTTTTTCTGTTTTGTTTTTGACGGGATTACCACAGACCTGACCATTAAAATTTCATCAGCAAAATGTGTTATACTGCGAATAACAAACTTGCAGACAACAGTGCAATAATTATTCTTTATTCATGAGGATTACATATCTGTGAACACTGATTTGCTTGATATTTGATATTGCAAAAAAGAACATTGTGATGTTGTAAAGAATAGTGTTGGAGATTTGCCCTTTAACTCATGTTCTCAGATTTGTGAAATGGAAGTTGTGATGGAACTGTTTCCTTGCAGAGGAAAAAGAGATGATAGTGTTATTAGAAAGTGCAATACCTTTTATTTTATTATTTTATTATTTAAATTTAACATTTTTATTTCTTCTTTTATTTTATTTTTAAGGTTTGGATCTCCTTGAACACTTATTTGAACAGAATATAAATGCTGATATTGTTGTAAAGAATAATGTTGGAGATGTGCACTCATGTTGGAATAAATCCTCTTTGTGAAGCAACCCTTACTTGCACTGAATTGGAAATATTTTAGAAAAACACACTGAATTACAAGACAAGGCTAGAATTACATGATTTTAATAGTAGTAGGTCATGATAGTGGGCCAGTCTGAGGCATGAAAGTCCAGAACTGAAAATGAGTCCCACTCCGGCCCTGCTCAGGATGTTACAGAAGAACTTGGCATTGATAATTAGACCCTTTTACAGGACAAAATCTGAAATCAGCAAGCATCCTTCTGGCATATTCCTGACCTTACACTCCTTCTTTGGTCTTGGAGACTGTGGACTCTTCCACTAAGAAGACAGCTGTTTGGTCTTTGGGTCATAGCTGTTGACCAATTTATCCCAGGTGATTGTCCTCAAACTGAAAGCTGAATAACCTGAGCTGTTGACTGACACAGAATCTGATGTTTGCTCTCCGCTCCAGTTTAAGAACCATGGTGAAATCGGAAATACACACCTGGCCGTGGCAACAAAAACGCAGGTCACAGTGCTGATCGCATGATGAATTGTGACTCATGACAGGTGCTGCTTGCACCTGTTGAATGCATGTGACAGAGCTGCGCTTATATAATAATGATGTAATCTCCATATGTACTGACTGCATAACACCATAACAGGAGCAATTTAATGCAATCAGTAGACTGCCATTATGTTGAGTAAATTGTACCATACAGTTTCACAAGAAAGCTTTTTGCAAGTAGCAAGTAATGTTGCTTCTAAGTATGGTTATTTCAGTGTTCAGAATGCTTTCTAAGGTGATATGGGGAGTATGTTACTAAAGCAGAAGTTCCATGTCATGCAGACACCGAGCAACATTATCATTCATTCAGTGCTGTGTTTGGGAATATAAATCTAATATTCGCTCTTCTCTAGCACTGGTTTTGGTCTCTACCATCTTGCAATGAAAATATGTGGCTCATTAGCTGCTAAACACTGTAATATATTTAGCAGTTTGTTGCTAATAAAACGCTGTTTAGTGCAGAGCAAGCAATATGCAGTGGGTTTTCAGAGAATTCTAACTGAAAGCATCTGGATGCTGTAGCCTAAAAACAACGGGAATAGTGAGAGAAACCAAACCACTGCAGTGAATGGCACTATAAGTCAAGCAGAGAGAAAAAGTGAAATGGGTGGTAATTCTATGTGAGACTCTATTATACATTTCTTTGGATCTAAGTACTTCATCTGCGACAGAAAACAAGTTCCATCTCAGCAGCCTCGTCATGTTTTACAATAGACTTCATTTTTTTATCCACAACCACCAAAAATGTCTCCTGATTTTTGAATAATACACTACAGCGGAGTGTCAATCTTAGTTTAGTTCAGAGGCCACATTCAGCCCAATTTCATCTTAAGTGGGCCGGACCAGTAAAATCACAGCATGATAACCTATAAATGATGACAGCTCCACATTTTTCCTTTGTTTTAGTGCAAAAAAAGTACATTTTGAAAATGTTCATATTTCA
This sequence comes from Acanthochromis polyacanthus, assembly GCF_021347895.1. Classification (NCBI taxonomy): domain Eukaryota; kingdom Metazoa; phylum Chordata; class Actinopteri; family Pomacentridae; genus Acanthochromis; species Acanthochromis polyacanthus. The sequence continues at coordinate 8,911,453 of NC_067128.1, forward strand.
GGAATGATCTTTTTCAAAACATTATGAACAACATGAAATTTCTTAAGAAAAATAAGTAAAATTTCAGCAACATTATGCCTCTGTTTATCATTTACACATTACAACTCACAGATCACAGAATGTCTACAAAGAAACAAAACACTGAGTCACAGGTATCTGGAACTGAATAATATAGTATTGTACTTTATAATCAAAATGATGGAAACCAGACAAAAAATGACAAAAAATACCAAAAACAAGACAAAATATTACAAAAATGAGATGTAAAATGATAAAAACGAGACACAAAACGACAAAAAATGAGACAAAGGACATGAAACAAAAAAGAGACAAAAAATTAGACAAAAAAGTTTAAAAAGCGACAAAACAATAAACAAGCGAGAAAAAAACAAAACGACACAAACGATACACAAAACAATGAATAAAGCAAAAATAAAATGACAATGATAAGGCAAAAACACAAGTGAGACAAAAAGGAAACACAAAATGAAAAAAATGAGAAACAAAAGGACAAAAATAAGAGATAAATGACAAATTGCCTGACAAAAAAACAACAAAAACAACACAAAATATTACAAAAATGAGACAACATGACAAAAGAACAATGAACAATCAACTATTTTACTTTACAATTAAAACAACTTGTCATGGTTTACAAATCATTTTAAATTCATAGTTTTACAAATGTACAATTTACAGTTAACGTCGTCTCTGTAATTTTTACACTTTACAAAATCGTCCCAAAACTAGCCCTCCAGAAGGTCAAAGCTGGCCCCCGGTCCACGTATTTGACACCCCTGCAGGATTACTGAAACAAAGATTGTGGGCTGCTGTACAATAAATCACAAAGAAAAGAAATCCCAAGATTCACATTCATCTCTGGAAGCATCTGTTCTTCACCTGCACTGCAGCTGTGCACCTTTCGTCTTCAACCTTGATATTTTACCGACCACAGTCACCTTTTAATGCCATGTGCATTTGCTCTCAGGCAGAAATAAGAAAGGAGGTTGTTAAACTCATTAAAAGCTCACCTCAAGGTGGGTGAGAGAAGTCACATTGTGGCTGCCTTCAGGAGCTGGAGGCCATTACCAAGCAAGCACTCAACAACAGTAAAACCCTCCCACTGAGCCCTTTTATCAGCCCTTCCGAAGCTTTTTTACTCACGATTGACAGTATTTTGTTTATCCCTGCAACCTGAGCATGGTCAGGACTGGCATGCATGTCAGCTTGCATTCCTGCAGCACGTGTAATAAATTTTTCCATAAGCAGGTGAGAGCGTGGAGCGTGATCCTGTGCATTAACCTGCGTCCTCATTTATCATAATCCTGCATGGATTTTATTCATCTCATTCCACTGCTCATAAATCATCACTCTCATTGACAACTCAAACACAGGGAAAGAAACGCCGTGTTGGCTTTGTGCATTATCTCATTATTGGCAAAAGGGACCGAGGTCGCTTTCCTCTACTGTATGATTGGCTATTGTAAATGGCCTCCCATGCTCTCCAGGGGAATGGGCTATTAGGAGGCGCTTCTTAGATGGACATGTTTAAAACTCTGCCACAGGGTGTTTTATTACGGGAATAAAGGTTTTTGTACAGGCTGCCTCGGTATCCTGAGGCATGGAAATTCAAATAAATAGCATCTGTTCAGCCATCAAAATCTCTGTTCACACATTAAGAAGCAGTCAAAGGTGTAAGAAACTGTGAAGGTGCAATATTGTCCTTGAAAAAAAAAACACCTCAGCACCAAAGAAATGAAAATATAACCAAAATATTAAGATGACAGCAACTCGCCCGCAATGAAATTAATGAAGACATAAATCAGCAGTGATGGAGGCATCAGTTTAACGTGGCCAGAGATGACAGATAAGTGTTTTTTTTTTCCATAAAATTAGAAAAAAATCACTTGCTGTATCTCTAGTGGTATGAAGCCACACTGTAAGGCTGCATTTTATTTATTTGAAATAACCTTTAAAATGGAAGTATATTCCATTTCGAAAAATCAAGAGCAATTTATCTGTCAGAAGTAACGGCTGGAGTGTGCTTAAATCAAATTAGTCTGACCACTTCTAAAAGAAAACAACAGTGGGCCTGGTGGAGCCGTTATATACCGAAGTAGGCCTTGTACAGTCCGCTGTCAATATCTGTAACTACCTTCTGTTGAAGCAATGGTCCAAAATTTATGAGTCACTGCTCTGTGTAATATCCAGTGTAATGCCGAAGCTCCTTCTGGAAGGAGAAAATGCTGCTGAATTTTTTTCAATTTCATTTTTTCAATGTTACAGTGTTGAACCAGAAATAAAAAATCCATTATTTTGGGTTAGAGGCAAGAAAAGAGATTCCCTGAACGGCTCTAACCAAATCAAAGCTGTTTGTATGGATAAATGCTTGGAAAGGCAAGTGAATGTGAATATTTTCAATTGGAGTGAACTAACACTTACGGGTTTATTAAAATCATAGTTTAAAAGGGGAGCATGCAGTAACTTTTGGGCATCAATAAATCCAGAATAACTGCTTGACATATTGCTATTCAAATCGTCTGAGTGAGAACTAGACTTCTTCTCTTGGCTTTGTTTTCAGGCTTTAGAGACTTTAGAGACCAGTCGTAGGTCTTTTTGGTGAGAGGGAGTCGTTTGTATTGCCTGTTATAATGCAGATGCACCGGTGTGTCTCTTCAGATGGTAAAAATCCTGCAGAAAAAGTTGCTAGTGCAGCATTGGGAGCAGCAAAATAATCAAATCAAGGACAAGAGACTAAAAAAAACTGACAAGAAACACATAAAACCATGTGTCAGTACTCTAGTGTCAAGTCCATACAGTCTTTATAGGCAGGCTTTACCACTTGGCAGCCATCTTGGTAACCATCCTGTGCAATTATTTTGGGCTAAGAAGACCACTCCCCTAATTAAATGAATGAAAGGATAGCTATTACTGCAATTTCAGTGGCCACAAATCAGATAAAAATTGCCTTAAAACTTAAAGTGGTGACAGATTATACTTTACCACAAAGCACACAGCTTCCCTACTTGTGTCACTGCAACAACTCGATTGGCCGGATGTACCCCAGTTCAGCTGTAACGAAACAAATGATTGGCGCTTTTTTTTGTATTATTCTTTTCTATTCTCCCATCTCAAGAATCTTCAAGTCTCTCCATTGTAGCATCTCTGCTAGTATAGTCTCATTTTGCCTTTGGTCTCCTTTACAAATAAGCTCTTAACTTCATTTTGCTGCCCCAGATTTACTGCCCAAGCTGGCGATGTGCGGCTATGGTGATTGCTGCTTACACATTGGCTTTCTGTAAACTGAAGTGGCAGCCTTACAGCTGCAGTTGTGCCTAATTCAGTTCCATGTTTATGCTCATGTTTATGACTAAGTTAAAGGAGGATGGATGTAATTTTAGATTCTGGAGTGTTTTGTTGTTGTTTTTTTCTGCATGTTGGGCCTGTTTATTGGGTCTAAACATGGACATCAATATCTATCTGAAGTTAATTTGAGAATAGCCAATATAAATCTTTGATCAAACCAACAGTGAGGCCCTGATTTTGTCTGCTTTATTGCTGATAAATAGAACTTTTCATTAGTAAACTGAACTTGAGCTGACCTCTTTCATAGTCTCATTTTAACACTCACCTGTACAGATCCACATACAAGATTCTTCGTACATTTTTTTATTAGTCTGCACTAAGGCAGTTCGCGAGTTCTGATCTCCCGCTGATAAAACTGCCAGATCTTTCACTCCTCCCCCAACTTCTGTCATTCCTGCCAGACTGCTCACATCCACTCTCTGTAATAAGTATGTAAATATTCCTCTGCAGCGACGCATTGTGATGATCCCTGCAGCTTTGATCAGAGGCTGCTGCACGAGGAAATATCTCCCTGCTAGATACTCGTGTCATCACTATTTCTTCTCTGTGATTTTTCTTCCTGTGCATGGTAGATTGATCGCTACATTGGCATCCATCTGTAATCAACCACAGTGACCCACGTAGGGGAAAAAGCAGGCCGTGGGAGTTTAATTACCTCCAGGCACCAAGACAAGGACGCAGCATTTCATCACAGTTTGACGTCTAAATCTTCTCGATGATGCCTCACACCCTTCGTAACAAGTTTTTGTGTCCACCCGCTGATGTTCTCTCACACTGAGCTCATCAGGATTATCATCTGTCTCCATTTGTCCTGAGGAGCTTTAAGCAGGGCCTATAACAGACCTTTCACCTGTTGTTGCAGTGGTCAAAGCGTGCAGCCACTAAAACTTGTTCACAGCGTGTAGAAACCAGATCAAGGTTACTGAGAAGGGGGAGTCAAACCAACTGTTTCTAGGGAGGGATTCAGAGTGGCTAAAAAAAAATCATGTCATTTGCTCAGACAATCATTTACAGCTTACGGATTCGAGGATTTCCATTGTAGCGATCAGTTTCTGAGAAACATCTGAAGCCATGAGCTGCACTTTTTATGCTGAAACCAACCTGCTGCTGGCTTCCTACTTTTCCATTTTTGATAGTATGCTCATTAATTTTCTGACAGAGTTAGATGAGAAGATTGATACGACTCTCATCCTCTATAAAGCCAGCAGCTACTTAGCTTAGCACAAAGAGAGGAAACAAAGGGAAACGGCGCTCTAAACCTCACTCAGACCTAGATCTTGTGTTTTACTTTGACCTTGACTTTTATATGTAAATAAAGTTCAATTAAATTGAAGCCTCTGCCAAACCAGTTCATACAGAGTTGATGAAGCCTATCAGCACCAGGTACCTCTCTGTATTTTGTAGTACAGTGGAGTAAATCTGGCATCTGTGGGGACATTTATGACAGGTTATACGTCAACTCACAACTTGATTGACTGGATGCTTCCCATTTCGGCTGTTACAAAGCAGATGATTTAAATCTTGTAGCTGTGGTGACATATCCGCTCTGGTCTATTGGTAGAGATGGGTAACAAATCAACTCTCAATCGTTGGTTTGCCAAACAGATTAGGTAACAGCAAAGTTGAGCCTATATGGAAAAACCTAAGAAGTATTCAAGAAAAGTTCCCAAACCTCCTCAGACAGAAGAAATTCGGCCTTCAAGGGAAGGTTTGGGGTCTAAAAATGATGGCATTTGCATAATTACTCACACAGCCAGAAGGGGGAGACAAAGTTTTTGCATTGCAGGTTGAATCAGTTTTAAAAAACAACCAAAATGTAAAAACTGTGATCAGTCATTTTACAAGCTGGTATGTGTTGGGCTATTACCTGTCCAGGACCAGTGACCCCTCGTTGGGCATTGTAGAGGTGCAGGTTGATATCTTTAAGTCATTCTTGTTATTTTTTGCAATATCTGACTTTTATCCAGTTTTTGCACTACACTGTAAAAAAACATTTCTGAAAAACATTTTTATGTAATTTTTTTTAAAACTGTTTGCTGTTATTTTACAGATTTCCCATGTTTTGTCGAAGTATACAAACTCACTCCAAAAGTATTTTTTTATATGTAAAACACTGGAAAAACACTAAATACTTAAATATTGTCCACAATTCATTTAAGTTTTACAATTTTTTTTTCCTCAAATTTTTACAGGTATTTTAAAGTAACTTAAATACCATTTCTATACAATCGGGATTGTATCTTGTTAAATTGCAGCCTTTTCTTTATTTTTATTAGAAACTCTTATAAATTTGCAGTATTTTTCTATTATTCAGGTGATCTGAATAAGCTTACCCATAAAATGGGTAGGCTTCCATTTTATGCCTGCTTGTGTCTATTTGTCATTTAACTACAATAATAATCTTGGTAGGAAGAGCTGATAAATAACAGCTATACACTGCATTTGAGGGAAAACTGTTCTTTAACTGTTTTTGTTTTATTTTCTTTTTACAGTGTAAAATCAGCTGCTGACTGGGTAGTTTATCTGTATATCTGTTATATCTGCAGCTTAGTGAACAGACATGAATGGGATCAATCTTCTAATCTAACGCTCAGCAAGAAATCGAGTGTTTTTCTGTCCAGCTAATTAATACAGATACACAAGACCACCCTTCCAATATTATTCTCAGCAAGAAAGCGATTTCTTTCAAGCATGCATTTGACAAGTTTTTGCAAATATCTGTTTCAGTACTTATCCATATATTCATGAACTGGTAATTCTCCAGTAGCCCTCTTGCAGAGGGCTTCAGAGTTCTGTATAGCATTTTTTGCACATAATCAACCTCCCATTTGCAGACTTAAGCAATAATCAGAAGTGAGTTTTTTGGGCGTGGTTGTTCCATTTTTCATAAGATGGATTTTCCACTTTTGTGTCAAACTTCACTTAATGTCTTCGCATTAGCCCGCAGGGGAAGGAGTCCGAGGCTGCACATCACAATAATGCAAAACTGTCACATTTTGACATATGGAAAATTCAAGTTTGAGTTGTTTTGTGACAGAGATAAATCTCACACCCTAGCGGAGGCATAAATCTGCTGACACCATCGCTAAATATTGTTTTTACGACCTGCCAGCCTAAATGAATTGTAATGATTGTAGCAATCCACCACGGACGACGATGTTCCACTCCATAAAATCTCATTGTCTCTGGATGAGATAATCAGCAGTGGCAAGTGCATCTGTGTGCAGAAAAGATCCATCACTTCAGTTTTGGTCTCTCAAGGCCAATTTCCTTAATTAGATATCCATACATTTATCAGCAAAAGTGACACAGGGCCACTACTACATGGCTGAGTCATTGGAGAGTGCCCTTTGAAAGCCATTTTTGAAGTGGCGACCATCAGTGAAGGGCATGAACTGAGTGACTGCAAGTAAAGAACAACTTGTGCCAGACAGAAAGCAAGCAAAGGCTCTTTATAAAGCAGGCAGCAGTACACAGGAGAGGCATTTTTTTTCTTTTATGTGTTGCTGCTTATAACGTTCTAATTAAATTAATTTGGGGGGAAAAAAACCTGCAACGGATGGATTGATTTTTAAATAAACTGAGGCGGCCCTTAACAAGCTGAAGCTTTGAACAAGCTATTTGAAGTTGTCCGAGGACAGAGCGTTCAAAGCCCAAGTTGACGAAGAAACTGTGTTTGACAGAAATGTGAAGGCTGCTGTTTCACACGAGGCCCGATCAAAGCAGTCAGCACAATAGCAATTCATAAAGCAGGGACAGCACAAAGCACAGAGCATGCAGAATGAAAAGCCCAACAAAGGTACAATGCAATGGGTAACTATATGAGTAAATAAGAGTCTGACTTTTAATTTGCATTTTCATATTTGCTTAGTGTCTTCACACTAAGTAAATAACAACAGAATGTTAAGATTACACAGGATTTTTCTTCTCTCACTGGTTTAAAATTAAGCCTTCGCTAGCTGAAACTATACATTTTCCTTGTTGTTCTTTGAATTTCACTTTCAAAGGACATTTTTCTGAGAGTTAAGCTAAGGAAAATGAGGTTTTTATTGTATAGTGAGCACGAGAGCAAGTCAGCTCTAGCCTAATTAGCCTAGCTTCACATAACAGTAATCATTTCTCTTTTATTTATAGATCACCTTTCACAGCCCACATTGCAAAGTCTTTGACAAGGCAGCAAAACAAACCAGACAAGTCATAAAATCATAAAGCCATAATAGCGCTATTTAGTGTATAAAAATCAATACAGTATAGGCAATGGTACAAACATTATTGAAATAGCTGAAAGGCAGTTCAAAAGAAATTCAAGCTCAAATAAAATCAGGAAAGTATGTTTTAAAAAGAAACTTAAAGGAGGTCCCTGATTCAGTTGACCTGATTTCTTTAAGCAATCATCCCAGAGTATTGGTGGTCTGACTGCGAAGACTTTGTTTCCTTTGGTTTTCACAAAAACACTTCTGACTGAGGAACTCGAACTGTGTACCAGTGTAAGGTCAGACATTTGAATGAAGGTAATCGACAAAATCATAAAAACTATCCTAAAGCACACTGAGAGCCAGTACGAAGAGGCTTAACTTTCTGTTTCTGGTTGAAAGCCTGGCAGTGGAGTTCTGCACAGTCTGAGGTCAATCAATAGGTTTTTGGTTGAGGCAGGTGAAAGGGAGTTGCGGTAATCCAAGTGTGATGAGAAAGTCAGCAAAATCGATGTCTTTAAAAGTTAAGATAGATCATATTCTGGAATGTTTCTATGATGATATAAACATGATTGTACTGCTCAAAACGTAGCTTACTGTCAAAATAGATGCCAAGCTGGGCAGCATAGTGGCTTGATGATTAACACGTTTGCCTTGAAGCTGGAAGATCTTTGATTCGTGTCTTGGCCTCTCCCTGGGATCTTTCTGCATGGAGTTTGCATGTTCTCCCTGTGCATGCGTGGGTTTTCTCTCTGGCTACTCTAGCTTCCTCCCACAGTCCAAGATCAGGCTGAGGTTAACTGGTGATTCTAAGTTGTCCGTAGGTGTGAATAAGAGTGTGATTGTTTGTGTGTATGTGTAGCCCTGTGATAGATTGGTGACCTGTCCGGGTGTCCCCTGTCTTTGCCCTAAGTCAGCTGGGATAGACTCTAGCCCCTATTCGACCCTAATGAGGATTAAGCGGTGTACAGATAATGGATGGATGGATAGATGCCAAGTTTCTTTGCAACAGGCTTGATGTGACTAACCAGCTAACAAGCAAGTGCTCTCGCTCTGAATCTCTGTTGTATCTGAGTTCCTAGAAGAACTTCTTTTGGCATCCAGTTTTTGAGATCACACAGGCAGTCATTAGGAGGACTCAGCTTCCAGGGTCGGAGGATCTAATGGGCAGGTTCATCTGTGTGTCATCTCGCATAAAGGCTGGAGTCAGAGGAAATATCTAGCCTCCCTGTCTCTAAAATGACCCTTTAAGAGCAGCAGATTTTGTTTTGGTGACTATAAAATCTGAACTTCAGCACTTAGAAATGACCTTATGAGTATACATTCACCTCTTTTAATGGAACTCTCCTATTAGCTGCTTAATGGGGTGACATAGGCACCATTTATTTGACACTGAAAAGGCCTTTGCAGTCCTGGCAGACCATGAATCCTGTTTAAATCATCCCTGCAACAAAAAAAATAAAAAATAAACAAAAAAAAAATAAACATGGCTTTACATATACAGCATACTTAGCTAATGTGATGGTACAACTTTTCGTGATGCAGTATCATTACATTTAGGGGTCTAACTTTGCTAATCAGTCAAAAAGTCACATTAAATCTCCTTAATTTACCTCCTGTGGGGGTGAATACTTTTTACAACCACTAATGTGGATAAAACTAAGTTCCCAAGTCTTGTAATTAACAAAACCAAGCAACGATATTCACAAGCAATGAGCAGTAAGCATTTAAATTGCTTCTCGTATTAAGGCAGACTGTGCAGACTAATCAACGCGTCCATATTAGGCCTCCAAAACAATAATTAACTAAACTAATATAGTATTATGTGCGGCCACAATAGATTAGCTCACGTAATGGGCTCATAAACATTTTACTGCTCCTCTCGGCTTAACGTATGCAGTATAAATCTGATCAGACAGGTAGTTTCCAAGAAGATAAGATGGGATGTAACTCTCCTGCGCCTGCTCTTGTTCTTCGCGGCAGAGGACTTGTTGAGGTCAGGTTTGTCATTAGGCATGCCGAGAAGGATCCGCCACAGATGTTTTTCAGCGAGTTAAGGCCACATCCGCTCCTTCAGAGTCAGCGTTATACTGCAATATCCAGTCTCTCCTTCACATAAAAGGCACTATAAAAAGCCCCTCAGTTAAGAACCTGAAAGATTGAGGGCATCACTTGCCCACCAAATCTCAAGATACTGAGCTTACACCGGGACTAGAGGCAGCATTGACCTCTTGCCTCATTCTTTCTATATTCCTTTCAGAGGAACAGTTTTGTGGAAACTGATTCACAGGATTATTATGTGGACCAAGACCATATTTTGAGAACATTCATCACGGTTTCATTTTCCGCTCAGGAGTTTCCCGAGCATGAATCCGTATTTTCATTAAAACAGAAGATAAAAAGGTAATAAACTACTACTGTGATCCGTTAGGGAGAGTCACTGCTGGACTCTTTTTACATGATACTAGACGTACTTCAGTGGTAATGCGCTCAAAACCATCAGTATTCTTTTGCAGGAGTATTCAAGCAGAATCTTTGTGTTTGCCAACCCTCGTTGAGCTCTCTGCAGGAGTAAAAGCTTTGCATCAGACCACGTCTCCATTAGTCCTGTGGATGAAAGAGAAACTCACCACTGAGGACTACTCCACAACAAATCATTTCTCTCATATTGCGGTTGCAGTTTTCCGTTCCATTTTTATTAATGCAGAGTAATGCATCAGTAAACTGCAGAAAGGCTGTGCTTCATCTTCACTATTCAGTGTTTAGGTTGCAGAAACCCTAATGTATCGATTTAATCGTTTAATGACTTCACATTTGACATCTAGAAATGCTCTGTCAGATTCAAAGGCATTTAGCGATGCATTCAATCAAAACAATTATGTCGGAAAGTCCCTTATGTTTAGAGTTCTTTTATCCCACTCGATCACAAATACACTGACAAGTTATTTCACGTACTTTCCAGGAGAAGTTGTCTTGTATTCTGCAGGTTTCATAAAATTCTGATCTGCTTTCACAAGAGTAGACATGCAGATGTTTAGAGCACTTTCATCAGCACGAAAGCGGAAAAAATGATGAGAAGAAGAAGATATGGAAATGATTTATGCAGAAGGGTCGAGTGGGTTCAGAAATTCTTCCCATTCTGCAATTTTGTTAAAGGTCATATTTAATCTATGTAATTATTGTCATGCAATTTTATTCAGCTCTCCGCCTGAGTCGACGTGTTCCTGGGCTCACCTACACAGCGTTTTAAACATTCCTCTTGAAAAAAAAAGGAACTCATTCAGTGTACAATAACGCCTCTGGAAGATGTTTCTCCTCTTCTTCTGAATCTGACATCAGGGAGATTACCTTTTCCCTCTCCTGCAGCTGAAAATATCTCTCAAACAGAGATAGCGCTCACAGGGGTGGGCTCTTAAGCCATAGCATTATGTGCACACATTCTTATTCAAATGGATGTGTTTGACCATTTTCTGCAGAATAAGAATCCATTAAAATAATCCCTTTATACAGTTGCAGGGTTAGATATTACCTATGAGTAGAACAACCTTTATCCAGGATGTTTGAATGTTCCATTTTCATATTTTTCCTGTTTCTTTTCTCTTTTTTGTTAACATATTTTAATATTTTTTTTAGCCTTTTTCATTGTGACTGATATGTCAGATAAAAGTTTGATTCTTTGTGATTTTATGACATTTTGAGCTAGAAAAACTTCTACTGGATATAAATGTGGAGCACATTTAGCCAAAGTTCACCGTCATTTGTCTGTACCATTTGAATACAAGATACCTACAGTGATTTCCCTATTTTTAGACAGGGTATGTGTATAGATGATCTCTGTTCTAAAGGTCGAGGGAGAGGGGAAAAAACAGGAAAGGCATCTAAGTGTCCATGCTGTCATTAAAATGTTTGGGTGTAACTCAAAACCAGCATCCCAGTACGTCACCAGTTAACAATGAGATCTGGGAGTCAGCTGGATGGGACATGTGAGCTTCAGGAATCACTTTGATTCCCTACAAACTCCACTGTTGACTCTCATCTTTCTGCCATGAAATCACTGCTTAATTTGCTGTGTAGCTGCGAGTATCTGAGGGGATCAGGTTGCACATCTTGCTGGATTTATTTACAGCTTCCTACGAGCACGATGCATGATTTAATGCTGGGTTTAATGAAATATTCAAGTGGGGTATGAAACTGAAATAAACATCGCATGTGACAGATTTTGCATTGCTGATTTCTCCTCTCCACCCTCTTTGCATGTTGGCGTAGCCGCGGAATGAAGTGTCAGCAAGATACTGTAAACACTATTAGAATTAAAACTAAGCCCAGCTGCACAACAAAGAACTTTTCCTCCTACGCTGTGTGTAAATGTTTTAAGCTGTTTTTAAAAAAAAATGTGCACATGCATCAAGAAACCATGTCTCACTTTAAAACAAAAAAAACATCCATCTTCACTTGCTGTCTCCGGGATTTCATGTCTTGGAGAAAAAAAAATATTCTTCTTGATTTAACATTTGCTGGATAAAAATTGCCGCTCTTTCGGTGCAGCAATAATGAGCACAATTTTGTGTAAATGCTTATCTTAAACGCCCACTGAACGCGACAGATGACCAACATGTGGGTGTGAAAACTGGTAATTATCCAGCAAATCACAGCGGGTCACTGCAGAGTAGATCACGCATGACTGTGAGTACATGGGCAAAGGAGTGTGTATATGTGCCAGCGCAATTATTTGTGTGCACTTCTAGGTGGGCGGATGGAGAGGAGGGGTGCTGTTTGTACATGCCAGTGTATGTGTGTGCTTGTAAATCTAAACCTGAACGTGAAGGTGCATGTGTATTTGCATGCACGTCTGCTGAAGGAACATTGTTCGCTTACACAATGCGTGCCTTTGACATTCCAGCTCCACCTGTCAGAGTGAACAAAGGTCTTTCTCCCAGGCTTTGACATGTGTGAATCTGCTGCCGGCCAGCGGAGATAGCAGTTCTGTATCGGACGCATGTGGGTGGACAGCCTGCAGAGTCCTCCCTGACCTCCTGCATGATCTGTCTTTCAGGCTGCATAACTTAGACCCGGTAGGAAACATTTGTGAAGAGGAAGCTGTGCTGAATGAGTGGCCTCCTGCTAACCAAACACACTGACACCTTGTACCAGGGATCGCTGCAGACATGCTGTCGGTCAGGCAGCAGTTAAAGGTGTCGTCCTTATTTATGTGCCAAGTAATGCAACAATCAGAACGACTGAAATCAACATAACTTCTGCACTTTCAAGTCCATAAAATGATGTGAAAACTGCACACTGATTTCATGCGACTCATCTGTGCTTACATACTTTAATCTTTTCAGAAGCTGAAAATATCTTTTTGAAATTGGAGTGAAGGTGACAGTTAAGTACAGTGCAGCAGTGATTCCCAACCAGCAGTGCCTGCAACCCAGGGGAGAGATTTGCAGTTGCTACGGGGGGTACATGAGAAAAGGAGTAGCTCAACTACAGTGGATAAAAAAATAAATAAAAGATGCATACAGAAAAAAGATGAAAATCTTACAGTGTTCTGGTTAGAAAAAGGTTCAACTTAGCCAAATGTGCACAGGGAGTTTTTGAGCTGTTCAGCTGGTGACAAATTGTCGACTCTTGAATTAATACACACCCTACTCAGATAATGTGACCAGTGCACAGACACTCCTTTGACGAGTCACAAAAAAAGATCACCGTAAACTGCAGCTTTATTCACATGACATGATGCCACAGAGAACAAAAAGAACACGAGAACGGGCAATTGGTTGCTGAATGTCACAGTCGGACACTATTTGTTGCCTCAGACAGCTCTGGATTGACGTGTCTGAAACATGATCCTGTCTCTCAAAATGCCCATCAACTTCACCGAGTCCTTCAAGAAGAGCAGAACAACAATATACAGCACTAACAACCTCGATAACACTCAGCATAGCAGATGTGTGTCTAATTATTGACTTTCCTATGATAACTATGATTTGATTCTTGGATTTTGTAAATCTACATGTTGATGACACCTGAACACCGTTGCAACTGACAGAATATTAAAGCTAAGTCGGCTACAAAAAGGTCAAAATGCTTAAAAGCCTTAACTAAATGTATTGCTTTTAACAATTTAGGGTACTTTCAGCTATTACTCTTTGCTGAAAGTCGACATTTTCAATCATTTCTGTATTTATGCAAATATAATTAGGCTAAACATGTCACAGAACGGGGGTTTGAATCCAGGGTGCAGGCACTCACTAACAGGCAAAGTCTGTCAGGTTGCAAAGATTCCTTTATTAACAACGAAGCAGAGCCTAACACAGGCAAAGTAATCAGGAGCTAAGGGGGACTGAGAAACCAAACCATGCTAACAAAACTAAGGATTCAGCAAAACTAATAATAAGCTCAAAGAAAAAAACTCAAGCACAGACAGAACCAAAAATTCCAAAATGCACAAACTAAACCAAACCCACTAATCGGCCAGACTCTCAGACACAGGTATAACTAGAAGTGGGGATAGCAGGCTGGAACAAAGAGGAGCCGACTCTGACGGCTCAACAGACAGGCCCAGGCGATCAGACAGACCAGCAGGCACGTGTAGCTGATGCTACGATCTGGCCAGGAGTGCAGGAGTGAGCTGGGCTATATCCAGTGCCGAATAATGCCATGCAGCTGTGCTCCTCTTGCAGCTGTCTCCAATGAGCTCGGATTACCTCTCCAGTCAGGTGTGCAGCACTGAGGTGTGCAGGCAGAGGAGGGGAAAGGCAGGCAGAAGTGAGGGAAAGGGAAAAGAGAAAAAGAGAAGTGAGGAGAAAAGGAAGTAGAGAGGGAGGAAAAGAAGGAGAAGAGGGGAGAGAAGAAGAAAGGAAGGGAGGCCAGGCAGGAACTGTGACAAAACAGTTGACTAAAAGTAATGGATATTCAACTGCAAAAGCTAAAAGACAATCAGTTTACATAATTGACTAAAAGTCACAGATAAATGATTGAAACTTCCAGCTCTTGGATACTTCAAGTGTAGCAGCAGATGAATGCAAACCTGACCAAACCAACCTGAACCACACAAGTCATCGTGTTTGGATGCTGCAACACCCAAAAAGACAATAAAACTGTGCCTCAACAACAAGTCCTGCACGACTGAAAGACATCAATGACTGTACTGAATGTAACAGGCTTGCCTACAGGAATAAGAACCAAGTGCATGACTGAGGGAGCTGAACCTAAATCTCAGCGCAAAGACAATACTAGAAACCCATGGAGAAAGATTTCTGTGCAAATAATGAGCAGAGACCGTGAGCCACTATGAAGCCTATTACAAATACGACTCCCACTTGGAAAGCACTGCACACAACAGATGACACTGCAATAACAAATGACTTGAACAATTTCTCCATTAGGTTTGATGGTGTGATTTCTCTCTAGAACGTGACGGTGTCGTTACCACCAGAATAATTGATTAGAGTCTTCCAAGGACAGACGCTGGCCTCTGGGAAGATTTTTTTTTTTGAAAGACTGAACATCAATAGAGAACCAAGTGCTGCTCGTATCTCAGCTGTGCTTTCGTAGATGAACACAGAGGAACATACACTAGCTTAATTTCTGTCTTTCAAAGCCGTTGATTCATGTACAGTTGGATCTCTGCGGAAAAAATCAATCATTAAAAAGGACTGTTCAACCAGCAGCTTTGACCTCTATTGTAATGACATATCTGGAGAAACTGATGGCGTGGAAGCTGCAGTCAAGCAGAAATCTATTTTCTTATCTGTTAAACTGTGAAGATGGACATGGCACGGATGATACAATATTAATGAGGACACTTCTTATTTGGCAACATCTTCAAAACCCCAAAGCCTACACCAGACCAGACTGATGTTTTTAGGCTTCAGCTCTGATTTTAATACCCTGCAGCCACACGTCAGATGTTTGTTAACCCATATATTGTAACGTGGTATTCAAATTTTTAACCAACGTGACTCAGTAGAGCCAGGTGAACCAGATATTATGTAAACCTTAAGTCATCAGCACAGGTGTTTTTCGTGGGTGTGTGAGTTCCCCTATTCTGCTCACATTCTTACAAATGATTGTCCTTCCAGTCCTCCAACATTTTTATTGGAAAGTTGGTATTTTTTCTGCAATCTTTGGACAAATGGATAAAGATACACATCTGACTAGTTTGGAGGTTAAAGACAGAATGCAGACAAATCTCCACTTGTAGTTAGTAAAACTACTCCTTAAAAAACTTCTACATATTGACTGTAAACTCTCTAGGAAAGTCCTTGTGCACTCTGTATGCACCGCTATCCAACAGCAACCCTACTCCCTGCAAATACTCAAAGTTTTCTGAGGCTGCACAGAGGGTACTAGTGCTATTTTATGCTGTGATATAGAGCGTATTACGTGATGGAACCTCCGCCTGGCTGGGTGACCTCGCAGTTAAGTTAAAACCACAAATAGAGTGATCCACACAGCAGTAAAACTGATGAGGGTGAGGGAGCGTCTCTCCCTCAAGATGCCCTTTGAGAGTTAAACAGGCTGGCGAATTTACTGCCGACTCCTCCCGTGTCCTGCATTCAGAGTGAACTGCTCCCATCAGGCGGATGCTGTAGGGTTCCAATTAAATATGGGAAAAGATACCACTTGAATATGTGAAACTCTTTCATCCTATCGGTGGATCTCCTAAACTCAGTACTTAAGCTGGTGTGAAATGAGGCTGTGTCTCATACGTTGTGGGATTCACTTTATGTCTGTTGCTGCACTAAAATGTCGGTATTTTTGAGGAAGACTTTATGTCTAAGACCCATCAGGGCCAACTAAAGCAATCATGAATCTTGAAGCATCGACAGTACAACTGAAAAACATTCTACTAACATCAACATGTGTACAGTTAACTGCGTTTAATAACATTCATTTCAAAATCACTTCAGACAAACACATCCGGAAAATGACAAGTGTTAAGGGGGAACTCCATTTAACAGGACATTGGGGAATAAACGACAAAAACTGCTTTACAGTCTGGCTAAAGTGAGGAAAAGGCCTTAATCACGACAAAAATCTCAGGTTAAAAATGAAAATTGAACCCACAATGAAGCAGAGAACTGTAGCCACATCAGAGCTGAGGGCAGATATATTCACACATCAACCAGCCAAACTAAAAAAAATCTTCCACTGCATCAGTTCACAGAGGCTACTTGATGCTAATTAAACCCTTCTTTGTCTTCACCTCGTCACTCTCTGTGTGCACAAGGTGTGTATTTACATTCAAGCTATGCTCATAAACATTCACAAAACATGGGGGCAAAGCAACACAATCTTGACATAAATCATCCCGCGGGTGGCCACCGTGGAAATGACATTTTGTATTAAATATATTTCAATTACAGCTCCCCTACAGCACCGGCTAATTTCTGTGAGGATTGTTCTATTTGTGCAGCAAGTTTCATGTCACTCAGACTAACGGCGTAGGAGTTGAGACCGTTCAAACGGTGAAAATTTAACCTTTAAATTATAGCACCCATTAAGGCAATTTAGAGGTCCCTTTTAAACATAGGACACAGTGTGAAAACGCACCGAGCTTTCAAGTTTCATCAAAATAACAGCAGTAATGCATTATGCTTTCCACACAGCCACTTCACTTCACTTTTGCACCTTCTCCTTCTATTTGCTCAAAAGCTGCTTCACCACTTGCACTCTTTAAAACTATTTCAACTCAATAAATGTGTTTGGTTTGTTTCATTTAACCTCCTGCCTGTTGCTTCTTCCTCCTCATCCATAATAGTGGTCAAGCTTATTCCCCTGCACCTCCGGAGAGCGGTGGTAGCTGCTGTAAAATTTAAACCCATTACAGGAACATGTCCTGCAGCCAAAAAGAAAGTTCTGAGGTCCCGATTTTGGCTGCATGAGCTTGACAAGAAATTCAGGCTGATGACACAGTCACTGCTTTAAAAAAATCCAACACAGAAGTGTGTTTTTATATGTAATACCTCAAGATCAAACAGTGTCAGCTACAAAAAAAAAAAAAAAAAAAATCGCACTGGTGCCATGAAGATCACAGGCAGAAATAAGGAGACAGGCCTCAGGACATGCTGCTTTTATATCCCCTGCCAGATACCTCAAGTGTATCTTTTAAAGTGTCTATGGCTGTAATACTGATTTCATATTTGTCCTTCAGTTTTGTTGTGATGTCTGTACATTACAATGAACCCGATTATGTCTGTTTTGTCTCCTGGGGGAGCTGTCTGTCTTCATTATTTAAAAAAATACATACATTGTGGTGTATGTTTTTGTACACAGGAATAAGCTACAGTGAGTCTACAGTATAAGTGTGAGAACTGGGGATGAGGGGGTGTTATATAAGATGCCTACATGGGGGGAATCAGTGTACTGGCTGTTCAAACAGAACTCCTCAGCCTACAGGGACTCACTGCGCAAAGGCACAGCTCATCAAGTCAATATCTCACACACATATGTCCCTTTAATAGGCGTGATTCCTGAAAGGGGTCCTTGGAGATCATTGCTCATTGTTTAGGCTATTTACAAACCATGGTGGTATTATTATTAACCCAGATCTGACAGGAGTTTGAATAATTCAAAAATGAATAATTAATTTGATGTTGTTTATCTTCAGATTTTTTCCCCTCTTCAAATGATACAAAAGTCTTTCAGGAGATAAAATATTCAGTGGCCTCGGCTGTGCTCTCAAAGCTCGTGTCCATGCTGGGGGTCTGGATGCCCGCCGCCCCTCTGGGATCCTTCAGTAGAGGGATGTATGTGTCGCTGTGACAGGAGTGCATGGTGTTGTCCCAGACACCCGCACCGCAAACATGTTTATGGGCGCCGGGTGCTGCCTTCAGCTCGCCGTCGCCGGTGCGCAGCGCCATCAGCTCGATCTCATGCTTGGCCGCAGTCTCCAGCACCTGTTGCTTGTTGTAGAACAGGACAAAATTGTTGATGATGGGGTGTATCGGCAGGGCGATGGCGATGACTCCGCACAGAAAGCTGATGGCCGCGTTACACCGACCCAAAGTGGTTTTGGGGTAAACGTCTCCATAGCCCACTGTGGTCATGGTGATCACAGCCCACCAGAACGACTGCGGGATGCTGGTGAACAGTGTGTCCGGGTGGTTCTGCTCCATAGTGTAGCCCAGTGCGGAGAAAAGAAACACCCCGACGCCCATGTACATGAGGAGCAGTCCGAGCTCTTTGAAGCTGCTCTTCAGGGCAGATGTGAGGGTCTGGAGTCCAGAAGAATGGCGTGCCAGCTTGAAAATGCGCGCAATGCGCATTATGCGTAAAGCCTGCACCGCCTGCTGCACATTAGCCAGCTCCATCACTCCTGCGCCGAAGGAGGTCAAGATGAGCACCACAAAGAAGGGCATGATCGCCATGAAGTCGATGATGTTCATAAAGGCGAGCACAAATTTGATTTTATTCGGAGAGGAGATCAGACGTAGGAGGTATTCGATGGTGAACCAGCCGATGCACAGCGTCTCGATGACCTCCAGAGTTGGGTGCTCCGTCAGGTTGCCCTCCGAGTCCTCCACCTGCAGGTCGGGGATGGTCCCGACGCACATCACCACAGAGGAGATGAGGATGAAGATGAAAGAAACTATAGCGATGATGTGCGCCGGCATCGAGGACTCCGGCTTCTCCATCAGCCTCCAGAGGCACATCTGGAAGCGCTGCCAGCCTCCTGCAGACGGATCTCCCTCCCGGTCCACCAGGATAGTTCTCACTTTCTCTGCAATCTCCGCAAGTTCATCCTCCACCTCTTTCAGGTGGCATTTACAACACTCATCCAAGAAATCCGAGTCGATTTTCCAGAACTCCATCTCCTTCATGAAACAAATTGGGCAGATGCCTCTCTTCATGTGAATCTCTCCATAATAATACAACTCAATTATGCACTTAAAGGCTTCAGGGTCTCTGTCAAAATAAAATTCTCCTGTGTCGGGGTCGTAGTCGTCACATAGTGAGGATATTTCTTCTGAAGACTTGAGTGAACAGTCCACCAGTTCTGCCAGCCGAGTGTCCGGGTAGCGATTCAACACGTCTCCATACAGCACCTGTTTCACTCCGCCGATGTTCACCACGATCTCCGTCTCCTCGCTGGCCTCGGAGCCGTTACAGTCCGCATACCGAGTTTTCTGCATTCCCCACATTGTGTTAACAAGTCCGAGAAAAACAGCCCAACTAATCAAGATTTCCAAAGGAACCGTTCACTGACAAAGTGGACGCAAGTCACCAGAAGCTCTGGCGCTGTGCGTAAAACCTCCAGAATGTTCTAAACTCCGTGTTTTAGCCGAAAAAATCAAGATGTTTGCTCAGAAGTGACTGCAGCGTCAAGTCTTCTCACTTCCACCCAGCCGCGTTTGGCAGTGAACAGTGCGCCTGTGCGCTCAGAGAAAGTTGGCATTGAAGCGCGCGTAATGTCAAATAAGTCGCAAACAAGCCAAGACTTCCGCTAGTGCGTTTCAAAATAAAATGCTTACCGATATTTTCAGGATTGATAAAGTGCACCACTACGCTTTAAAGTAAAATTGAAGTCTAAAAAAGCTTTACATGGAAACATATGAATACGTAATTGGCTATTTAATATTAAAAGTTGGTCTTTGTGCAACCAAAATAAAAGCTGTGTCCATATTTGTGATAAAGTGGGTGAGAACTCAATTTTTTTTCTCCCCACCTGTCCCTCGACATTTTCATATTAAGCCTAATAAAATACTGTTTTCTGTTTGGGTAATTTGCTTTAATTTAACTTTGCTAGTGTAACACTGCAGTACAAACTACAACAGCTTTGTTTGTTTAAATATTATGTTACAGTTTACATCCATCATATGAAGGGTTAATGGAAAACATCATTAATCAGTTTCAGTTATAATTTGTTAAGTTACAGGTGAAATGTGGTTTAACTGTTTGTTCAAACTTACCTTTCTTTGTTCCTTTGTTCTGACTCTCCATGCAGGACCAGTGTTTAGGACGGGCCGCCCAGCACTTCCTGGATTTATGGGATTGGTGAGTGCCATCACTGGACCAGACCAAGTGGAGGGCTTTTTCCTTCTTTGATGAATGTCTCTTCTGTATTAAAAGGCATCAGTCAGTTGTCACTTCAGATATTTAGCTCTAATGGACACATTTAGAAATACCAATGAGTTTGTAGTGTGTGCAGTGATGTTTTTGTAGTTTTGTTTGCATCAGCGTTCTAGAGTTGGTCACCGTGCTGTTTGATGGTATAGCTGAAGTGATGAAGATGTGAATGAGCACTATATATAAGAAGTAGAGCGTTTGTTCTCTGGAGAGAGGTGAGACTGTGCTGCCAAAATGTGCCTTTTTGAGTAGCCGTGAGTTCATTTTGAAATTATTTTTCCTTGTAAATTATTTTCTTGCATCATGTTATCACTTTAAACCTCACATGTATGGAGAAGCACTGCAAAATAAAAATAAAAACTTTTTGGCACACAAGAAGTCTGCTGAATCTGCCTGCCCACCACCTTCCTTGATCTTTTGACCAGAACACTCTACAGTAATCTCAACATGAAGTCAAACACGTTTATGGTGAGTGTTGGACTCTCACCATTGACTCCAGTTCTGTCCTGTAATTTTCATGGACAAGATATAAAGGTAACTTGCTGCCCTTTCGTAGCAAAAGGAACCAAGTAAGGTGGTTCTGATATCTGATTAGGATGGCTACAGGACGTGTCTTTTTGCAGGTTTTCCTGGTAACTGGGAGGAGACCCCAGGGTAGACCGAGAACTCACTGGAGGGATTACATATCTCATCCGACCTAGGAAGGCTTCAGGATACTACAGCAGACCCCAGATGTGTGGAAAATGTTGAATTGATGCTAGCACTATATTCGCTATACAGCTCATCCATCCATCCATTATCTGTACACCCTTTAATCCTCATTAGGGTCGCAGGAGGCTGGAGCCTATCCCAACTGACTTAAGGCAAAGGCAGGGGACATACTGGACAGGTCACCAATCTATCACAGGGCTACAGACAGAGACAAACAAGTATATTCACACCTACAGACAATTTAGAATCATCAATTAACCTCAGCATGTTTTTGTACTGTGGGAGGAAGCCAGAGCACCCAGAGAAAACCCATGCATGCACATGGAGAACATGCAAACTCCACGCTGAAAGATCCCAAGCCCAAGCCGACACATGAACCAGAGATCTTCAAGCTGCAAGGCAACAGTGCTAACCACTGAGTCACTATGGAGCCCAACACAGTACATCTACCTCTTTTAAATATGTGGTTATTTAACCATCAAAAACTTTAAACAACCTCAACAACACAGAGTGATTTAAGTTAAACTGGTTTTAAGATGCTCAGTAGTTACTGTCACTTTCTATTGTACCTGACTAAATAACAAGGCCTATGAATGATGAGAATACAGCAAATGCAAAAAAAGAAATTGTGAATGAATCCATCCATAATTATTATTACATTAGGCCTAAAGCTAAAATCCATTGTTATTCATCCATTAAACTCTCAATGACCCCAAGTGGCGCCATCGTCTGGCCAGTCCATGCTTTTATTTTTTTACCATTTCCGGTCATGCTATTTGCTCCTGTGCAGGCATTGACGCAGTGCAGTGCACCCAGGCGCAGCTCATCATAAATCTCGACGGCATGAGATGAATGGAAAAGTAGCAAACGGGTGAATCGGGGATACTTTCTCTGCTGGGTTTCTGCTGGAGCCTAAAGAAAACAGAGGCTTTAATGTGTCGATTATCTGCTGGTAGAAACACATCCTTAACCTGAATCAGCCCTTTACAACAGGTCTTTATCCAAGGATGGTGATGGATCCATTTTGAATTCATCATCATGTAACTGTGACGACAACAACACACCCTTTCTAGTTATTAATGACTTCATCCGAGGGTGAATATAGACTCTGTGGCTGATTCACTATTGTAAAAATGTATGTCATTTGAATTTACTTAGAAAGAATGGGAATTAAAGTCGGTAGAAAAATGGTAATTTCCTGGGGTTTTGTTGTATTATCACACTATTTACATATCACAATCATTTTGCAGAATATGTAGTTTTTGAATAAGATTCGCTACAACTTGCATTTTCAGGGCATGTGGATTGTTCTGAAGAAACCAACACTGACTGATAAACAGCCTGACTGGCCTTCAGCTGCTTCATGTCTTATTGTTTGTTTCCCCCTAGTGACACAATCTTCACACTACAGCAGCCTGGGGGTCGCTTTTTTCTCGAACTCATGGTGCAACCCACAGAGAAGATAAAGCTCTTAATAAAAGATTAAGAAAACAATGTCGACTCAGTGTCCTCAATTCTTATAGCAAAAAACTGAATCTATAGTAATTCCTGCACAGTTTTTGCAATTTTCTGGACCGAATGACCTTCAGTTCTTAAATTAATGACAGACCGTCATTTCTCTTTACTTAGCTGATTGGTTCTTACCATAATATGGAGTCTAACAGTTGTCAAATAGTGCTGTCACCAGTGTGCCAACCTGACTGCTGCACAACACAGCTGATGGTCCCAACATCGTTAAGGCAAGAAACTCCACAAATTAACCTTGACGAGGCACACCTGTGAAGTGAAAACCATTTCAGGTGACTGAGAGAATGCCAAAGGTTTTCAAAGCTGTCATCAAGCAAAGGGTGGTTACTTTGAGGAATATAAAACATATTGTTACATGTTACAATACAGAAAGTAGTAAAAATAAAGAAAAACATTGAATGAGAAGGTGTGTCCAAACTTTTGACAAGTAATATGTTTACACCTAGATTCACCAACAGGTCTCTATTAAGAGCTTACACTAAAAATAAAATCCTCCACGTCCATGGTATCCCAGCTGCTAGGACTGTGATGAGTATTATAGGTTTTGAAGTCACTATTGCTGGACTAAAAAGTTTCTCAGCTGTTCCTGGTTCTTCAAGTGTCATTGTTAAGAGGCAGATACTGAAAATAGCACAATATTTAATGCATAACTGATCCACTGACAATAAAGCTGTAAACTGTATAAATCCTCCCACTTCTGCAGGAAGGACAGCTGAAACATCAGACACTTAACAATGAACAATGTTGTCATTAACATTTCAGTTATTATTGTTATTAATATTCGTATTGTGTGCAACATTTCACTTCCATGTGCAATACTGTACTATTTAATTGCTTCCATATCATTGCCAGTATTGCTTCTTAATTTTTAATTCTTGTTTTATTTTAACTTACTCATTTTTATTTTTGCTAATGTAGTCCCCATTGCTATTCTATAAGGCAGCATGTTTAATCTCTGTAACAAGAATTTACTTCAGGACCATTGAAGTTCTGCTTAAAAGTGTATTTTCTGCACTAAAAACTATTAGTTTAAAAAAATAAAAATCTGGCATAAAGGATGCCAGAAAAATTAAAAATGGTGGAATTCAGTAATGTTTAAAAACTGCAAAAGTAACAACAAATATCCGTAAAATTCAGTTTTTTTATCTAAATACAGCAAAATTGGATGTTTTTATAATCATGCATTATAAAAAAAAAACATATTACTATTTGTAAAAACATAGATGTTTGATGTGAACATTATTTACAGTTTTGTCCTGTTTTGTTTTTTGTTTTGTTTTATTTAAAATTAGAGTGAAAATTAATGCTTTCTATGATTTTCCTAAATACTCAAATCTGTAAAATAACTGTTAAAAAAATCATACATTGTAAAATAACAAATTACTATAGTATATTATAAGCAGTAATTTGGAAAATCATCATGTAAACAGATCCTTTTTTGACATTAAATTGTTGAGATATATATATATATATATATATATATATATATATATATATATATATATATATATATATATATATATATACATACACACATATATACATATATATATAAAGTAAAACTGTACAGACTAAGCAAATTATTATTTATAAAAATACAGATTTTGCACAAAGAAATTATTTACACTTTGATCTGTTTTCCTTCAATTAGAACTGAAGAGAAGATCACAGAATCACAGAAAAATACTTTTATTCTGTGATGTTACTAGTTTTTATCTGTGGTTTACCAAAACAAATGGAAGAGGGTTTAAAAATAATAATAAATTGTTCAAAATTACACTGTCTAAAAACTTTTTAAGTGGCTATTTTCTTAAAGTGTGGACATCAGTTGGCTCTTTGTTTCTCAGTATGTTTATCTGCCTAACCACCTTATGAAGAAGTATTTTTTTCAAGTGAGGTATAGTGGTCTTACATCTTCCACCATAGAAAAGTATGGTGACTTATCTGTTTAAAAAATCATTCATTTATTTTGAAAACTGGAAAATAACTATGAAAATCAGCCAATGAAGGGGCCAATAAAATACATTTAAAAAATAAAATTAATTAATGTTGAAAAAAATATAAAAATATATGAAAAAATAGACAATAACAGTAAATACCTGTAAAAATAAAATAAAATAAATATTTTAAGGCTCGGTTAAAATGTCTGGTCACACTTTGTAAAAGAACGGACTACCATTTTTTAAAATACAGATGCTTCATGCAGACATTATTTACAGTTGTGGCCTGTATAATAATAGTTAATGTGTAAGTTAATACTTTCTTCCATGATTTTTACCGATTAATATCTGTAATTGACCAAAATAGGGATAAAAGGGGCAAATTGTTCAATTAATCAAAATTTTACAAACTTTTCAAAATGTCCAATGTTTTTTGCACTGTGGGCTGATTGTTTTTTAACTTATGTGTGTGATTTATGTGAAAAGTTTTTTTTCTCACACTACCTGTTCCTTTACAAATGAACATTGTTTCCTGTATGTATGTGTCTCTAATAATATGTAAATACCTAAGCAGTTTTACTTTCACAGTGAGGTAAGGGGGTTTCTACATCTTCCACCATGCTACCTTCTTTTAGAGTACTTTTAAACCATTTTCTTGGTGAAATATGTGATGCAATATCTAACACAGATGCACAAAGACATTATGCTGTTACTCTGAGTCAGTCACATCCTACACCTACTCTGTTGTTTCCTTCTCCTTCCTCTCCAGCGCACCGGTTCCATTCAACTACACGGCGGCCGCTGATTGGCTGAGGCGCTGCGTCTCCTCCTCTCGACCAATCAGCGTGGGCCACGGTAAGATTTTCGATCTACTTTTGTGGGAGCCGCAGCGGCAGCAGGCTGGTTGTGTGGTCGATTTAACGGGGAGAGGAGACGAGAAGAGAGCAGCTACAACCATGAGACCGCTTTTACTCGGTGAGAGACAACACTAGCAGCTTTCCAAACTCATATAAAGTGTCGTTTTTGTGAGCGCATTTAAAATAATGGCTTATTTTTGCTGTTGTTGGCTAGCTTGAGTAGCTAAGTGGCGGTGCAAAAAAACAGCAGGGCCTCAGTTATCGCTGAATCAATGAATTAATACACGTAAAATTAACTTGCTGTTACATAACAATAGGTAGAAACTGTGTGTGAAGTAAGTAAATTAGTTTCTTGTCCCTGCTAACTTTAGCTAATGTTGTTTAATCAACTGAGCACACATTTGTGAGAGTAAACCTTGTTGTGTGTTGTGTTTCAGGAGTGCTGGGCTGCTCACTGGTCCTGTCTGTCCAAGCTTTGTACTCATCCAGTGATGATGTTGTTGAACTCACCCCCTCCAACTTCAACAGGGAGGTGATCCAGAGTGACAGTCTGTGGCTGGTGGAGTTTTATGCTCCCTGGTGAGTCCCTCTACCTGTGGAGACCATTATTCTGTGATCAGATCGACCAAACGGTGCCACAGTGATCGTAGTTTAAATACATGGAAATTATGGCTCAGTCACCAGACGTAATTCCTCCCTTTCACCGACACATTAACCTTGTGATCGGAAGAGACCGTGGAGGCTTGTAAACAAAGTTGGTAGCTCCTCCTCTAGTACACAGATGCAATCTTGTACAAAAGCGCTGAACACAGAGATGAAACCAGTAGACCTGTTTTAAAATAGATAAAATCAGTCTGCATGCACACACACAGAGAATACAGATATAATATCATAAAACCAACATAAATGAAAGCTGGTAAATTCACTGGTTTTATTTGTCATGTTTAACCCTTTGATGCACAACATGAGTCAAAAGATACCGATAAAGTTTTATTCATATTGCACCAATCCACAGCATAAGTCATCCCAGGACACTTTATTTACTACGGTCAGCTCTGCAGCAACAGATGCCTGCATTGAGGACAAAACCCAAATGACAGGAGAGAGAAGACACAGAGCTAATGACATGCAATAGTGGTATAAACACAAGGAGAGTGAAATTAGTAATAATATGGGTGACAAATACAAAAGTGTATTGTGATTGTAATACATGTAGCAGCAGGCCTGTACTGTAGGGCTGAACAAATGATCGAGATTACATCAAAATCACAATTTCACACAATGGAATTAACAAATGCTGCAATTCAGGACGTTTATGTAACTGTTGTATCAGTGATTTTAGAGAAGAATGCCATCCTCGTTTGTGTCACGCTGTTGGTTGTATCTCCTGTGGTAATGTTATCATGTTTAGATCTTTTACGCAGTGAAAATTGCATTGAGGCAAAAAAATAATATCAGATCAAAAAAAAATGCAATGAATGTCAGTAAAATCACAATTTGATATTTTCCCAGTTTCTTTGTTTTGAATTAGCTCTACTGTACTAAAAACCTCCTTCCTAACTCAAAATTAAGTCTATAATAAAAAATACTTTAACAGCAATGAAAGGTTTTCATCTTTTCTAATTCAACATCAAAATAAATTTGATTCATTATTGACTCCTTGCATCTCTGCTGCTTATCGTCTCAGGTGTGGACACTGTCAGAGTCTCGCTCCAGAGTGGAAGAAGGCAGCCACTGCCCTCAAGGTAAACAAAACGTCTTCGGCCATCTTGGCATCAGTTAGCCTTGATATTCTTGACTGATTGACTGACTGTTGTCTCAGCAGAAGGCAGTCCCCCAAACAGGGACGCTTTGATGACATTATATATCACCACATTTCTATTGAATACCTTGATTGTTAATTTGCCAGTAGTTAGGGGATGGTTATGTGTGCTTTAACTGGATATTTAAATATATAAGAAAGAGTTTCTGTAAGATTGTGTCACTTGACTGTTTTCAGTTCTTAAAAACAAGGAAAAGAAAACTCTGGCTTTAACATGATTACTGACAGCAACACTTTTATATAATTGTTAAAAACATTTGGGTTCACCTGCATGAAAACAGCTGCATGAAACTAATTGAAATGTCATCTTCTGTCCCACATCGTTTTCCACCGTTTGCACCCTTCTGTTCTATGGTTTAATGGCACCAACTGTTAATCTGGAAATGCTTATCAAATGTTCAGCTTACAGCATTTCAATGAATATCTATTGACATTACCTGCACTGGTTTAGTTCAAACACCACAGCAGCTCTGTGGGCACATTTTGGTTTCAAGCCAAAGAAAAAGGAGAACCCAGTAACTTGTAGGGGGTGGTTTGTTGAATTTGCAGCAAAGAGGTGGTGATCAAAGGCACTAATAACCCTAATGTAGAACTAACAAAGGCATAAAATGATAAGAAAATGACAAATAGTTAATTGCAGTGATTTGTATGACAGTTAATCATCTTTTCATGATCATGACAGCCCTACAAGCTGGGGTGTTAATACGTGGGTGATCATGGGACCAGATCCAGATAATAGCAAGACGTGTTCTTTATTTCATGGGTTGTGCTTTCTAGAGCGTAGTTATCATGTCTAATAATATTCACTGAAATCACAGTGTTTACAGTACCATTAAAAATTGCCTGTCAAGTACTTGTTTATTGACATACAGACTACTAAGCTGCACTGATATATCATTCTGTAATTAAACATCTGTTTGTTTGTTTTTTGTGACTTTTCTTCAGGGTATCGTCAAGATTGGTGCCGTAGATGCTGACCAGCACAAGTCACTGGGTGGCCAGTATGGAGTGAGAGGGTTCCCCACCATCAAGATCTTTGGAGGCAATAAGAACAAACCAGACGAGTACCAAGGTACATGTAGTATACCCCCCTGAATTAAGGTTGACACTTTAATGATGAGTTTTCAAGTTTAATGGCAGTAAACCATTAATTTCCTCATAAGAGCTGAGAAATACACAAAACAATGTGTAAGCTAAATGCCATACTCTTACAACCGTAAACGTTTACGACAACTTAGATTAACCTTGGCTTTAGCAATAAAATTCAACAAATGTACAGATCTGGTTTCATAAATATTCAGAGTTGTTCATCTTTGCACAAAAACATACTTTGTGCCTCTATCAAATGAGCTGCTGAAACACATTTTACTCGCTGATTTTGCTCCCTGTCAACTTTTTCTTTCTTTTCATTGCCGTTAAGCAAGCTCGCACTCAGTGACAACAGGAATTAATCCCTTCAAAATAAAAGCTTCAAAGCAGAAGTTGGCTTTAAATGATTTTAAATAAAGGCAAAAAGCGCCAAAATAACATATTGTAATTGTCTTTAGCAAATAAATAAATGTGCTTGGGGTTATTTACAGTAAATATGAGAACTACAGCTACAGGCTTGCGATTTGAAATTCTTTTACGTGAAAACCTCAAGTCCTACTAGGAGTTTTTCTGGTGGATGAATTCCAACAAGCTAAACACAAAAAACATTTTCAGAATATTTAGAAGAAAAAGCCATGTAGACGAGAACCAAGCAGGCTTTGTCTTTTCTTTAAAAATAATATTTGCTTTCATTACTAACAGACACATTTTCCTGTTAGGTTCTATAATACAGTATTGTTTCATGCTGCAATGTCTGAAATCTGCTTGTCCTTTTACCCCTAAGGAGGACGCAGCAGCCAGGCCATCGTGGACGGCGCAATGAATGCTTTGCGCACTCTGGTGAAAGACAGGCTGAACGGCAAGTCTGGCGGCTCTGGCTCCAACAAACAGGTCGGGGAAGCAGTGAACCTGTACAGCAGCTTTTAAGTTGCACCTGTGTCGGATTTAAAAAAAAAGATAAAACCTGCACATGATTGTGGTTAAGTAACACATACCTGTCCTTTTGCAGAGCGGCGGTGGCAGCAAGAAGGATGTGGTTGAACTCACCGATGACAACTTTGACAAGCTGGTGCTGGAGAGTGATGACGTGTGGCTGGTGGAGTTCTTCGCCCCCTGGTGTGGACACTGCAAGAAGTGAGTTTTGCGCCTGAAACAGTGAAGCCCTCTCACTATAGCAAACTGTGGACGCTTTTAAGAGGCGCACCTGCAAATGTGAAGTATACTGTGTGTGTTTGAGAGTTCTGCTGCCATCCCTGTTCAACAAGGTTAATGGAATTTTGTTTGGCGCACTAAAAGCACTGAAAACTGGCATTTGAAAACCTAAATGTTACTTGCCAGAAACAGTGGCCCAGTAAGTCTGGAAAATCTACAGACCTCACTGTGAATACTTCTGTTACATCAGGAGAATTAAATCCACATCCAAGCCATTATTTCAAACCCTCCAAAAGAAGTTTTCTACATTTTGAAGTCAGTATCTCAGAAGCACACATTTGCAGTAGACTGGTTTTAAGTAGTTTGTCATTCCAGTGACACTTTTTGAAGTCAGTCATATTCAAATAAACTGTGCTAGTCTGGTTTTTTTTTTTTTTTTTTCAATTGTGATTTCTGTCCTTGGGGTGAAAAAAGACCCCAAAAAACCTCCTTGAACATATGATGAGGATTTTTCTTTACCATCTTTCTCCTCCTTCGTTACCAGCCTGGAGCCTGAGTGGGCAGCTGCAGCCACAGATGTCAAGGAGCAGACCAAGGGCAAAGTGCGCCTGGGAGCTGTGGATGCTACTGTACACCAGGTTGTGTCCAGCCGCTACGGGGTGAGTAGGAACTGACGAAAACTGCTGCATTTCTAAGCACAGAACACATTTTTCAGTGCAAAATGGCGGAAAAAGGTTCAACTCAATTTACATGTCTAATTAGTTGTTCAGCTCTGAGCTGCATCAGTTTTGCATAAGAGGCTTTAAACTTGATAACATGCCTGCTAGTAAAGTTTAAAAGTCTCAAACATGAAATGACTCTGATTTGTTTCAGTCTTCTTATACTGAATTGAAGCCTCTGCTGCCATTATTGAAGAATGTTAATGTTCAAGCAAAGCATTCAAACTATGCTGGTGCTATATAGTGGGTCAGGCCGTACTAATTAAACAAGGAGGACTTTACCTGAGGGAATCCAGCTTCAAAGTCAAAGCTGCATCTCTTGATTTCTCTCTTCATTTGCATTTGTTCCATCAACTAAAATCAAAGGAATGTTTTTTTTCTCTTTGTGCTTCCAGATCCGTGGATTTCCCACCATCAAGATTTTCAAGAAAGGAGAGGAGCCAGAGGACTACCAAGGAGGTCGCTCCCGCAAAGATATTGTTGAGAGGGCTTTGGATCTGTTCTCTGACAACGCTCCTCCTCCTGAGCTGCTGGAGGTCAGTACATGTGTATAAAACGGTTGTTTATGCATATTTGTAGTGTTGGAGTTAGACCCACATAATGAGGAAAGTCACAATCTGCAATAGAAAAGTTTAAGATGACAGATTTTCACCATTGCAAATAACGTGGCCAAAAGAATTCCTGTTATTGACATTAATGTGTTCTGTAGAAAATTACAAAAAGGATTATGCTTAAGGATGTCCGATATTGGTTTTTTTGCCAATACCCAATATGCTAGTGTTGTCCAATTCCGACATCAACCAATACCGATGTATGTGGGCTGTTTAACTAATTTTAGGTAACATCACATATCTCCTGTTGTGGAATTAACACATCATGCCTAATTTTATGGTGATGCCCCATTGGATGCATTCTCAAATGCAACAAGGCTTTCCAAATGTAAACATTCTGTGTGCAAAATAAGAAAACTACTTCGACTTAAGTTATGAAAGAAATGCCGTATGTATTTTTTTTAAAAATTGTCTCAAACAACAGTTCACATCCTCCCTCCCTCCTCGTATGAGTCTGTTTGTTTACATACTTCATGGCACAGTTTTATGATGTCATCAAGTCAGTTTTTATGATAGGCAAAAAAAAATGATAACGATATTGACCAATATTACGTTTTTATGCCAATATCGGTGGGCCGATATTATCCCAAATCCCTCATTATGCTATTAGTGTAAGTCAACTGTTTGTGTGTTTTGTTTTGTTTTTTTAGACAAATTATTGGACTTCAAAATACAAGTAGACAGAAGACAGAAAGTCTATACCCATAACTTTAATGTATCTTGTTCCCATGCTGAACTGCCAACCAGATAGTTACTGGTGCTGGATTGTGTACAGTATTATGCTGTTTGTATCATTAATATTATCTGTGTTTCATTTGTTAAATGTTAGTTATCGTAAGTACTGGTATATCACCACACCCCTAATCCCCACAAGATACTTTATAAATGTGTATTTTTCAACTGTAGTGGTTCAGCACTTAAAAAAATGTCTGTTTTAGCTCAAGCTGCAACACCAGACAAGTAAAAGAAATTCAGATTAAATCCACTCAACATCCAATACACTGTCAAAAAAGTTTTGTGATGTTCAGCACAATCTCTAAAATTAAACCAGGATGTCATTCATGCATCACATTTAAACTCAAATTGTGCCTTAATAATGTTTGTATGCTTTGTAAAGTTTAGTGAATTCACAGAAAATATTCCAATTTTTGCATCATAGATCCTCAGTGAAGACGTGTTGAAGAAGACCTGCGAGGACAGTCAGCTGTGTATAATCGCTGTCCTGCCACACATCCTGGATACAGGTGAGGAGACACACACACACACACACACACACACACACACACACACACACACACACACACACACACACACACACACACACACACACACACACACACGACATGTTCATTTCTAAGTCAATAGAGCCTTATGATGCATCTGTGCCTTAAAATTCTCACTTGTCTCGTATTAACAAACTCCACCCTTCAGTTGTAAGGATAAAACTCACACAAAACGATGATTTAACAGAGATATTAGAGGCAGTAAGTCTTCACTCACCATCATCCGCTGTCCTTGTATCTAAACAGGCGCAGATGGTAGAAATGGCTACCTGGAGGTGATGATGAAGATGGCTGAGAAGTACAAGAAGAAGATGTGGGGGTAAGGACCTGAGACCAGCCAGAGATTACTGATAAAATACTAGTTGAGACTGTGACTAATAGTCTGCTTTCTGTCCCGTCAGCTGGCTGTGGACTGAGGCAGGAGCTCAGATGGACCTGGAGGCCTCTCTGGGTATCGGTGGGTTTGGTTACCCCGCCATGGCCGCCATCAACGCACGCAAGATGAAGTTTGCTCTGCTCAGGGGCTCCTTCAGTGACACTGGCATTCATGAGTTCCTCAGGTAAAGGGTGCAATTCTGTGATGCCTGTCTTATATATACAAGCACGAGAATCAAACAGAAACTCCAGATTAAGCTGAACGGTGACTCACATGCCTGATTTTCTCTTCAGGGAGCTTTCTGTGGGCCGCGGCTCCACTGCCACACTGGGAGGAGGTACAATGCCCAAGATTCATGCTGTTGAACCATGGGACGGCAAAGATGGACAGGTGAGTGGGAAGATCACAGCAGGGTCGTGGTCAGAGTGTTTACTAATATATGTATGGACAGTCACAGGTTAGAGGCCTTCACCCAAACAGCTTTAACCCTCTGAACCCTACAGCCTACCAGCAGGTTTGAAACTGATGTTATCTTTAAAAAAAATGCCAACATTACAGCATGTAAGAAGGAAACTGAATGAATCCTAAGATTTTGAACTTTCCAGTGTTCCTTGAGTAGTTTCTACTCATCTGACGCACTGTTCTGTCAGAAAATCAATCAAATAACGCTTAAAATTGCAGTATTTCATCAAATTCACTTAATTTTTAGAAAAAAAACTTGATCTAACCAGATTCTGATCTGTTCTGAAAAAAAAACATAAAGAAATTCTGTTTTCCTTCATTTAAAAGTGAAGCTCTAAGCCGGAACCAACAGTGACGTGGCAAAAATTCAGAGTTTTTGGCTGAACTGCAGGCTTTTTTACTTAGTTAAATACATTAAGTGAGTGCAGAAACAAATAATTTTTAAAAAGGAAACGTTAAATGTCTGTAGTGTGTGTGGTTGCCACTTTTCCTGATTACCGATAATTTTGGAAAAATGCTGTAATTGTTGATTCAGTCTTATTTTGTAAAATTATTAGTCAAAGAAATTCAGCTTTTGAGTATTTTTTTCTTCTTTTAGATTCATGGCATTATAACATTATTAAAATCCCCAGAAAGTAAGTCCTTAAGGAAACATGAAATATAATAAATGGGAATGTAACCGAAAATTGTTAAACATGGGAGTCCACAGCTGGACAGAAAAGATTCTCAAGTCTGTGACTGTTACGGCTGTTTGGGTGAAATCTGTTCACAATGAACATAAAAATGGAATTGATTGATCGAATTTGACAAGGACCAAACTGTTATGACCAGATGAATGGATTCCCAGAGCAACAATGCTTGTGGAGTGCTCAGTCAGGGAGCCATAAACCAGCAGGATATAGCAGATAATTCTTCTAAAATTAGGTTAGAATGTGGCTTTATCTGTATGGCAAACGCCTAGCATCATAAATGAAACTCTTACCAGCTTCTTACAGCCTGTGCACTGCAAATATGCACCATGTCTCCACTCTTATATAACATTGCAGGTGAGCTGTTCTCAAAAAATCCAGATAACATTTCTTTTTCCACAGTAAAAGGCCACATGCACCTGTTGGAAATCTTTGAGAAGCTTATCAGCATTGTTGTGAACAGCTTGTCTTTATTTTACCTTCCATGTTCACCTCAGCTTCCAGAGGAGGAGGACTACGACCTCAGCGACGTGGACCTGGATGACGATTTTCAGAAGACTGAGTTATGAGTCCAGACGGGCCGGGATCTGATCCAGACTGGCTCGGTCGGATCTGGTCTGGTCTGGTCTGGTCTGGTTCTGTGTGATCCACCCTCCCCTCTCCTGTGGACGAATGGGAGGCCCGGTCACCCAGTTACTGAAATACTCCAGAAAAGACACATGGGAGACACCTGCAGTTTCTCACATCATCTTTCAGTCATGCGGGGACAGGAGGGAGGGGAGTCTTCATCGTGTCCCTGGAGTGAACTCTTTCTCACGTACCTGCTGAACGTATGAAGCTGCATATTTATACAGCCGCCGCCTGCTGAGGAGAGGAGGGAGGAGGTTCTGAATGTCACACTTCAGCTGTTCATTCAAGTCTTTTTCAAACATTGTTCCCTCTCCCCTCTTCAGCCGCCCTCGAGCACGTATTTTAACATGTGGACTTGTCAGAGTAACACTTCAATGTCCAACCTGATGTGACTTTAACGTGTTTTTTTCTCTTTTTAAACCAGTGAATGACAATTGTGGTGGGTCCAGGACAGGGGGATACTGTGGGACTTCTTGTGTAGATTTTTCTTACACGACTTTATTTCAATTGTGTGAAAACAAAATGACATTTTTGTTACAAAAATAAAAAGGAATAAAAACAATCACGGGCTTCTTATTCACATAGACTGTTACAATATCAGAAAGTCACTGAGCGCATGCAATACCAAATGCATATAGAGATTGCTCAAAACACCAACTTGTGCCTTTTAAGCTGCTGTTGACATCCTGAACAACAATAAGCCACATTTCAACAGTTAAGTTGAATCAAATTCTAAGTGTTTTAATTAGTTTCCTCTTAGTGTAACATAATGGGATGTCATAATACTTAAAAGCATATAATCCAGTCAGTATAAATAGAATATGGCACTTCACTTAAGGGTAACGGGTAGAAACGATTTCAAAGAGCTCTGGAAAAGCACAAACACAGAACAACTTAACTAAAAGCACTTCATAGTCCACCGAGACGGAGCCACATTGACGAGAGAAGTATACATTAATGTAAACAATAAGACATGGAGTGTTAAAATGAAAGGTTTCTGGTGAGGCGGGGCGGTGATGACCAAGCCTCTATCAGACAAACGGCACAAAGCTGGATGCATGGGGGTGTGCATGCGTGATAGTGTGTGTCTGTCATTGTCCAATATGTCCTCAGAACTGACGCGAGGCTCCCTGATCCGACTGCAGCAGTCTGACAATGGACGGGTCGCTCTTGGCACCTTTAATAAACTCCTCCAAAGACAGTCTACCTGTGAAGAGACCGAAAAAAAAATCTCCAGTCAGCAACAGTAAAACGTGACACAGTGAATCATCCAGCAAACCACCCACAAAAATAATAATAAAAAAAACTTCTGATGTTCCTTTTGAGCTCATGTGACAAGTATAATCACCGCTGCCCCAGATACAACACAACAGACCAAGTACATCATGTCTTTTTGAGCCAATTACAATGAAGACGCATTAATGTTGATTCATTTCTAGCTGTCCAGTCACATCAGCCAGCAGGTGATGTTGTGCTGCTTTCATGTATTTCCAGTAATTCATTGTGGAAACTGATTAGCACTTTAATAAGTAAGAATGGTGATGCTACTTGTTTATAATTACACACAAAAGCTTATTGGTAATTATTTTTAAAAAGTATAATTTCAGTGACTAATTGCAATGTAGTCAATTTGGAAATCAGATGTATGAATAATTGGAAGACACTATGTACAAAATTGCAACAACCCGCCTGAATATCAACATCAATTTTATATTTATTTTATATATATCTTTAAAAAATTAAATAAAGAAATCTAGAAGAAAATAATAGTTAACTTTTGTTGGGATTGTCTTGCCAAAAACACATCAGGATGTGCATTTTTTACAACCTAGAATCTTAAAAATTGTTAAAAGAACAGCACTTTGAAGTAAATTCATACCTAATCATCCTTGCACGGTTATTTTACATTTTACCTGATCATTTTGTAGCAGTACAGTATCATTAAAGCCTCTGAGCACCCGTATGCTAATAGCAAGCAGTGCAAGGATTATAACTGTATTTAAATTTTGATTAATCCACCACAAATCTAAAAAGGTAATTTTGGTGGATTTGCCTTCTATCACAGCTGCGGCAGCTGTAGGCCTCGTCTGCCGGATCATGTGATGTTATAAAACTCAAGTCTGAGCCACAGTTTGACCTTCAGACTTTCAGAACCTTCCGCTTCAAAACAAACCGAGCTGCCGTCTGAATATCTTTAAATATCTTAGCGAGCTGTCACATGTCGAATACATTCAGAGCAGCGAGGCCTGGGAAGTGCTTGGCGCACATCACATGGGTGGAACATCGCATTTTCACACTAAATGTCAACCCACCAGCATTGGAGTGAATCAGCAGGCTAAAGAAGCGAGCCACAAAGGCTGCTAATGGTTTTTATGAGTTGTGTTCACGTTATGTCATGTTGTTACATGATATCCCATTTCTCTCTCCATCTTTCATCTTCCCTGTTGCTGCGGTTCTGTAAAAGGAATATTACATAACTAATCTTTCATGATACTTTCTTTTTGATGTGTTTCTTTTCAAATGATGGATACAAATCCTTGACCTAAATGCTGCTATATTAGTAGACTTCTTTTTCACATTCCCTTTAAGCCCTGGCATATAGAAGCTTCGTGTTAATGGATGACCGGCATGTTCATTAAACATCCATAAAAAGGCACTTATGGGCTTCCACCTGTTTTTTCTAAAGCAAGATGCAGGTCTGAGGTCTATGGTGATAGGCTGCCATGATATCATCTCACAAAAGGACACACATGCACAGGGAGCATTCACACAAACACACCAGTCTTACCATCGTTATCAATGTCCATTTGTCTGAAGATCTTATCCGTCCTCTTCTCCGGTGTCGACTCATCCTCAGGCATCTTCATCACTGATGACACCATCTTGTAAATTGCCTACAAAGGAGGGTGATAATGATTGCTGCCGTGTGCATATTGATTTTACTGCCTGTCTGTGCGAAGCTTTTAGGGAGCGAAGATGAAAAATTACTGTTCCCACATGACATAGTTTTTATGTATTGTCTGAATGCTCTGACCTCTTTTCAGCTGCTGCCTGACAATGTCGGCGATCTGACAAAGAAAGATCCTGCTGTTCCACTTGCTGTAATTTGTTCTGAACAGGTTTTCCAGATGCGTGGCTACGCTGTGTCTATTCTACAGCAACATATTTTAAGAGCCACACATTTCACATCCAGTGAAAGTGTTTGGCTCCGATGACAGAAAGATGTTTTACTGAAAAACACAAGCATTTTACAGTCACAAAGTACAGATGCTTTAATGTTTTTTTTTTTTTTTTTTGCACATTCATTTGTATCCACAAACACAAGGGGCTGAGCCAATATTGATATGGCCCTGCAGGCTGCACAGCTCACCATATTGGAAGAGTAAATATAGCCGCAGTGATAAGAAAACAGAAAGGGCAGCCTGCATCCATGATGGAAGGTGAAAATATCTTCTGATTTCAGACCTGTGAATGATCACTGAACCCTCAACTAGTAATTACTAGAAAGCTAGAACACACACAATGCACGGAGCTGAAATTATTTGTTGATTAATCAACAGAAAATCAACTACTATTGATATTTTTGTATAGATATCAGGCATAAATGCCAAACGATAAGTTCCACCTGCTCAGATATGAAGGTTTTCTGCTTTAGTTTGTCATATGTGATCGTAAAGTAAATATCTTTAAGATTATTGTTAGGACAAAGCAAAACTTTAGAGGCTATCATTCACTGTTGGTGTTTCTGGGTAATGCAGACACAGCCAACTGAGGCAAGACTCTAAGAGTTTGGTAAGTACCAGCTCTGAGGGAAAGGGTAATAGGTATTTTACAGTCAATTAAAACATCAGATTGAAAGTATTTGCAGTCTTACCATTGATTTCATTTAGTCATAGTTCTTATTTTGCTATTTAAATACATTTAGATTTTGATAATGTACTAACCCCCAGAAGAGTAAAACAAGTAGAATGTTTTAAATTTGCATTTCTCACACTTTTTCACCTCCCACATCACTGAAGCTCTTCAGATCACTAGAACGATGCAGATCCTGATTCAGACTAGATAAGAGACTCACATAAAGAGCCCCTACATGCATTAAACACATCCAAAAGTATGAGTCATGCAGTTCATATTGTGTCCTCACCTGAACTATCTCCAGCATCTCTGCCCGGCTGATGTACCCGTTCCCATCCAGGTCGTACATGCTAAAGGCCCAGCGCAGCTTCTGCTCCAGCCCACCGCGAGACGTCACACTCAGGGCGATGATGAACTCCCTGAAGTCAATGGTGGCATCGCCATTGGTGTCAAATGTGCGGAAGACGTGCTCGGCAAACTTTGAGGCGTCTCCGTAAGGAAAGAAGTTGGCGTAGATCTTCTTGAACTCCTCCACGGTGAGATGGCCGGTGGGACAGTCCTTCAGGAAGCCGCGGTACCACTCCTGCAGCTCGTGGTCAGTGAACTCCGTGTTTTCTCTTAGGTCGTTCAGGACCTCGGGCCGGAGCTTGCTGTTCTGTTTCCCCATGACCACGGCACGTCCACGGGCGGGCAGGTAGCTCGGTTGGTGTTTGTACCTTCTACGTTTCACTCCTCTGCTCTCCCTGTGCTTCTACTTTCCACGACGCCGGCTGCTCGGCTTCCTTTGCTCCTACAGGGGACCAACAACCCTCATTAATATCCTTGTGTGAGTATCATTAAAGATTCATGTGTTCAATAATTCCTCCCAGTTTTCTGCAGCGGTTTGTCATAACTCATGGGCTTGAGATGCTTCTCAGGCAACAAAGCTGAGGGAGAAAATCTGGAGAGTTGAGACTGGTCATGCACAGGAAAACAATAAGAGATAAGATGTCATCAGGATGCTGTGTGTGTGTGTGTGTGTGTGTGTGTGTGTGTGTGTGTGTGTGTGTGTGTGTGTGTGTGTGTGTGTGTGTGTGTTTGTTTGTCTGCATATGTGTGTGGTGGCTGGTGGCCTGATCTCCGTGGATACAGTATTAATCCTCTAGCATGGTGATAATATATCGACCCATCACTGCACGATAGAGGTGTCCCGGGGCATTGTAATTCTCAATAAAGCCACTTTCTAAAAGGTCAGGCTGATACTGACTGTTGTTGCTGAGACGGCAACCTCGATTTTAATCCCCACCTTCATGGGCAAATGATATTCTGATTGATTTTAATCAGCTGGTATCCATATACGGATTAAAGAGAAGCACAATGATGGCTAAAACATACCAATGCAAACAAGGACACTAACACATCTGACCACCTGGGCCTATTCACCTTTGGGCTATGTGTTTTGTCTGAATTCTGTTTCCATGGTTATATTCTGCAAAATATGTTTATTCATGTATGCAGGGGTATTCATGATTGGGGATATGAGGGCGCATAAACACGGCGCATCCAGAATAAAGCCATAACAAACAGCATAATAACTATTTGATGAGACACCTCGTGTATGAGGCTCACAAACATGTGTGGGTTAGTAAGCAAAAAGGTTATGACACTTGGAAAGAAAACATGAATTGTTATGTTTGGCACGGTTTCGTGGTGCAAGACTTTTTAACCAAATAGGAGAAAACATTTGTTTTTTGGAAATGGATAAGTGTTGTGAAGACACAAATTTATGGACAGATTACAAAAGAAGAAAACAATTTATCGGTCTGTGTATCCTTCAGAAAAATCTCAAATATTGTTAGCATTAGCCATCTAAAAGTTGTATTTCACGAGAGATATGAGGTCTGTAGTGTGACTGAAAAAGAAAGAAAACTGTCATATAAATAAATAAAATAACAGACCGAAGCAAATGGCTGTTACGTTTCTGGAAAACTTGGGGAAAAAACTGGCCAAAACCTGAGCTAATCTTTTTCATTTATCTGGTAAAGTGTGAGTGGGAGGGACAGAAAGAGAGATGTGCGGGGGTTGGGAGGAAGAAAGAATGGAAAAAGTATGACACATACAAGAAAAACTATTTCCAGCTATGCTACGTGGACCGCTTTGCTAATACCAGCAGTTCAATTATATAATAATAATCCTTCTGAATAACACCTCCACTCCTCTGTGTTACCTATAATGAATTTATGGGAGAGATGTATTATCCCCGTGTCCTCTTTCTTTCAATTACTGAGATCTCACCGCTCCTGTCTTAATGGCAACAGAACCATTCTATCGGTGGAAGAACAAACAAGACCGGTGGGAATATGCATGAGGTCTTTTCTCCGCACGGACGCTCTCATTTCTTATGATTGTCACACAGGTGTAATTTCCTGCAGTTTTATGAATCAAAGTCACTGAGTAACATGAGAGGCAGGCTGGTGTGAGAAATGGCCAGTGACGCAAACTCTTCACAGAGCTGCTCAGGGTTATGGATGGAAAAGAAATAAATGAAAGAAGGTGGGTAACACATGAGGGTAATTTACGTCTTGCTATAGTTCTCTTATTGATGCTTTTTACATTATGAAATGCAGAATTCAGTAAAAGACGCAGCAATTCTATTAACGGTTGAAATGCAAACAAAGACAGATTCTATCATACTTTAGGGAAGATGTTGTCAAACAAAGGGACAAAGATGCGTTGCCTTCACTGATCACGTTCACAGTCATGAGTTAATTATCTAAGACCCCTTCTGAGCCAGGAAAAACCCTGCTGGGGCTGTGACTATTGCATGTCCTGTCATTAAACAAGAGGCACCTCATTGTCTCATCGTGACCTCCACGACTCAGGAACACTAGTATTAGTAGTTTGCCATTAAGAATGCTAACAGAAGTTTTAACAATGTTGTTTATCCCTCATTAATATGCAAATTTGTGCACAAGGCACACAGACATCTCAACAAATCATCTACTCCCTATGCAACACCTGTGGATTATGCAGTTTCTATTAGTTACACATTCATAAGAACGTGTCTACGGAGTAATAAAGTCATGGAAAAACAGAGCTGACAGACTTGTGAAAACATCCTGCATACTAGGGGCCAAACAGTATTTGGAACTGACAGGTGACTGCATTAGAGCCACAGTAAAACACACTTAAATGTATTTAATTTTCAGGAAAAATCTAAAAAAAAAATTATGATGCAGATAAAAAAGGCTTTACCATGGTGTTGGGAAGTCTAAAAATGATACTGCATGTCCGTTGTGTTCAAATTAACTTAAAACATCAAATGTTATAAAAAAAAACATTCATACTATTCATAAATGATGTCCTGGTTTTCAACAACTGCACGAAACACCAGTGAGGATTATGGGAAATTGTTCTTTCTGTAATAAAGCTAACTATTAATTGGGTGTGAATATTTTCCGGTTTCTTTCCTTTTCTATGACAATAAACTGAATATCTTTGGGTTGTGGACAAAACAAGACTTTTGACACCATGGATTTCTGAAACACTAACCAACATTTTTCACTAATTTTTTTAGCAATTTATAGATCAAGCAACTAATCAAGAAACAATTAAAAGATTAACTGCGAGTGATCCCTAATGCAGCCCTGTTTTTCATGTATTTGATCATGAACCAAACTATTGCGCATTCCAAATTTTGGCCTGATTATGGTGTTAGATGAAATGTCCAAAATGATTAAGTACATAAAAGCGTGATTCATTTTTGTGCCGATTTAAGATTATCTTATCTTATCTTATCTTATCTTATCTTATCTTATCTTATCTTATCTTATCTTATCTTATCTTATCCAAGTTTCGTCCAGACTTTTCACTCAAGGCCACAACCTCTTGGTGGTGCTAGAGAGTCACAGAAGCAGCAAAGTCATGAGGCTTCATCCTCTGGGAACAATGGATGTCGCACAAAATGTAATGGAAATCCATTTGACAATTGCGACTAAATTGTGGACTGACTGAGCAGAAGACCAACACTTCCAGTAGGCTGCTAGTACGGCTAAACACTTCAGTTCACAGCCGATGCATTTTAAAATCGTAACAGACTTCCAGTTAGTAGGATTTTGTGGCGTCTTATCCAACTCAGAGCAGCAGTGACCAACTATATTTTGAGAGTTTAGACTCATGTCTGGTGCGTGTGTTTTAACTGGGCTACGGTATAAATCACACTGGCCTGCAGGCTCGACCATCGTCCTTCCGCTCTAACGCACAACAGGATGAGGAAGCGGCAGCATCTCCTCAGCTCTGGGTCACATGGACTTTTCCAGGACAGCTCAGTGTGCAGACATAAATATGGGCGTTGCTATTTATTCCCTCCAACACACAAAGCCACATGAAACCCAACTAATTCCACCCTGGAAAAAAAACTAA
This sequence comes from Acanthochromis polyacanthus, assembly GCF_021347895.1. Taxonomy (NCBI): domain Eukaryota; kingdom Metazoa; phylum Chordata; class Actinopteri; family Pomacentridae; genus Acanthochromis; species Acanthochromis polyacanthus. The sequence continues at coordinate 8,954,210 of NC_067128.1, forward strand.
AAGTGACGTCCTGAGGTCTGAGGAAACTTTGAAGTTCAATTAAAAGTTTACCTTCAAGAAGAGACACTTGAGCAAAAGACAGTAAAACAGTGTATGCTGCGGTTAATGTAACACAAACATACTTACATAAGAAAAAAAAACGTACAAAAAAAACTGTTCTACAGATTTAAATGACCTCTAAAATATGCTCCTTAAAGCCTAAACAAAACTTTAGCTTCTGAAATCAATTCTATATTCTTTTTGTGACGTTCTCATTCTTATTAGGATAAAAGAAAGCAGCTTGGTCTTTGAGAATTAGGCTAAATAAATTTCTCTGCCAGTCTGAAATATAAACAGTTGCCTTACGATTAGTATTTTATGTAAATATGGACTATTGTTGCAAATAAACTGCTGAATTTATTGCACTAAGTCCTCGCTGCAGGGACTGTTTTTCGCCTCAGGACATTACGCAGTTAGCTGTGTGCTGCTCCATTTGTGCTTATAAAATGTAAGCAAACCCCACTTGCACATACAGGTTTGCATTTGAAATGTCACAGGATCATTTGTAGGTTTTCACAGCTGAGGCAATACTGGTGTCTTTTTTTAAATTGCTACTTGCCGGACTGGAATATATTTTGCGATGCAGTCAAAAATAGCTGCTTCCCTAAAAGTTATTTCGCAAAGAAAGTCACGTTCTCGCTGCCTTGACTGCTGGAGTTGCAGAGAAAGTTTGTGATCTGAACACAGCCTGCGAGCATTGCTTGATACACAGCAGCCCCCGGTGATGGCCATTCCACATTCGGTGTTTGAAATTCCCCTCCATTACACAGCAACAGTCTCTCTCCTGGTCCCCAACCCCCATAGTCATCCCTGTTCTGCACACAGCGAGTTCTCTCCCTAATGAGACTGTTTCACACAAGTTCTGGTGCCGCATGTATCACCCTCCCCAAGGCTACACTGGGGTTCCTGTAAACCTCTAACCAGTTTCACTGCTGTTTGCCGTTCTCAGGCTCACCTCATTTCCTGTGTAATGTTTTGTCAACACAAAGACAAACTTTATTCTTTTCCCAGATGCTCGTTACTTCATGCGCAGCAGAGGAGAAATTTGAAAGGGAAAGGGGGAGATGAAGGGTGAGTGTGTTCAAGTAAATACTGACATTTGAGTGCAAACGTTGGCAGCCACAATCCCAGTACACAGAGACTGGTGCACAGCTGATGGAGCTCATTATGATGGTGCACCAGTTAGTGAGTACTGGTGTCAAAAATAATAAAATCCACAACAGGATTAAACTCAATATAAAAAATGAAGCAATTACAAAAATACACAGAGTGATTCTTTAAATCTCTTTCCAAGCAAAAAGATCTCTGCTTCCAGCTTCTTCATTGTGAATTTTGACTAGTTTTCTGAAGTGTTGTCCAGTAATTTCAAAAACGTAGCTTCGTCTATGTGTGTTAGCCTTTTGTCTACACCCAAATGCATTTTTAGGTCGCTTAAAATGGACTCCTTCCAAGGTAAAGACGTTCAGACACCCTGTTTGCAGAGCTGACATGCAGTGTGTGTACTGTTATCTCTTTGCTTTACCGGAGGTAATTCTGTGCCAAGGCAGACACGGCCAAAATAGTGCTGTCGCTAACCCTGCTAACATGACTTTCTGCATGTTTACACATAAATGTACATTTATTTTCCACTATACTGAGGAACAGACGCATCACAATCACTCCACACAAATTATTCCTGCCTTGGGAGCCAACTGGAACTGGTAAATAGCTTTTGTTTCTGGCTTCTGATTGGCCAACATAGCATTTTATTAGTCTGGCATGCTGCTTTTGCATTTTCACGTGGATGGAGATTTATTTGGGGGGTATAAAATCTCTGCGTACATGTGGACAAAGCCAAATATTGAGCTATTAGCAAGTAGAAACATGTCTTCTATTACAGTACAGTGAATATTGTTAGGTTATGAACTTATGAAATATTTTACTACAAATCTAACTGATCAACCAAAAAATAAGTAAATGAATCTGCAGATTAATCCATACCAAGAAAAATTCTTCTTGAGAAGAGAGCGTATTAGTCTTCTAATTTTTTCCCCACACTTGCCAGTTTTTTTTATATGCCAGAGGTGTCACATCGAAAGCTTCCCATCATTAACTCTGCATAAACACGACGGAGAGAATGTTTTTCATGCTCTGAGCACTGTGCCTCTTTTAAATGGAATGAAATTCAAACAAACTGATACGGTCGAGCGCACAGACAGAAAGCACACTTCCCATCTTAGTGGTGCGTGCAGCCTGCTGTGCGGCGGATGAGCAGAGCAGCACTGGAGCCTTAAGTACTGTGTGCCCCTGCTAACGGCGACTGCATCAGGTGGGTGAGGAGGTGGCCCAGGGTACAAGGAAGAAAAAAGAATAAATGAGCTCTCCAGTTAGTCTCACTTTCAGCGCTGCGTCGTGGTAGTCTCTCTGAACTCGTGTCAGAGAAAATCATGCTGTGGATCAGGATGAAGTCCCCTGACACACCAGTAGTCAAGGCAACAAGATAGTAGAGCTACAGCTTATGAGAGGGAGGCAGTGTAACTATCAATCTGGGGCACACAGAGGGCAGGAGATATATTGAGATGCAACAGAAACAGGAACATTTTTTAATGTGTATTTCAAATATATACGCTGTTTAATCTAAAACGGCACTCACTCCCTGTGCATCATACTAATTGCTTGAACCTGTCGAGCGTACAGTACACACTGAATGTAACTGGTTTGTGAGCAAAAGTTCACAACTACAAAATCATTATATTTATTTCATCATGGAGTTTGTAAGAAGAAGCCCACATATTGGCTGAAAAATGGCTGAGTGGGTTTGTTTAATTTTGGATGCATCGCATGTTGGCTTCGGTCTCGTTACAAAAACTGTGAATTTTTTTGTTTAACTGGTAAAATGGTGTGAAATAGTAGATAAGATGAGTGGGATGGCAAAGCATAATATGCAGTAAGAGATAGTTTTGGGGAATGGGTAGTAGAGCCTGGTATCGATGATAGGGAGTAAGAAATTCCGATATCCATATATGGGCAGATGTTGTTTATATCTTTGAGTAACACTGATAAGGGAAAATTATGGGGTCATTATGTATTTTCCAGCAAGGTATTTAGCAAACTAGTTTGCAGTTTAGCATGAAGACAAAGCTTGACTCCGCACCACTCTAAGCTCTGCTGCATGTGCTGCAATGATGACAGTGTTGTAAACAATTAGATTTTCTCTGCTAATGAAATGTTGTGATGACCCTTTTATGAAATTACCCAATGCATTTTTTTCTATATCATGTTCTGTAAAAGAAAAACCAATACCGATATCGATGAATAACATCGGCCAATCAATATATTAAAGATAAACAAGCTTGACATGACATTCATTTTCAACCTTTGTTTTTCATTTAATAATACTATAGTTGTTCCTAATTGTGGACAAAATCTCTCTCTTTTTTGTTGTTGTTTACTGCTTTGCTGCAGAAAAAAAATGGTGATTACATGAACTTATCACACTGCCTTCCTACCAATTCGTGCTTCCAAAAGTAAAATTTTATGGCAAGCTGTAAATCTGAAAAACTCAGCTTTCTATTTAGGTCAGCGTCACATATTCGGGGAATCTTGTGCAAGAGAGATCTGAGAACAAATTATATATACAAAACAACACAAATGGCAAATTCATTCCAAATAAACAATCATGTTACACACAAACACAGCTGCACAAATAGCTTATTATACTGATTAGCTATTGTTAAATATTATTTTATATTACAATATATATCCTACTGATTTAGTGAATGTCCAAATAAATATATATTTTCATTTTTTTCAGTGCTCTACTTTATCTTCAGCTCCATATATACATGTATGTTTATATTAATACTATATTTATAGCATGCCTTCGAGATTTGTTTACAGTATGTTCAAGCAACTTGTGGAACTTGAACTGACTAAAAGTGTGTTTCTGGGTGACATTTAGAGACGGTCTGAGTGTTTTTTCCAGTGTGATGTAGGGGAGATGTGAATGTGGGTGAGTCTATGGGTGTAGTCCTTTAACACCCTCCTCTGTCCTGGTCAAATTAATACAAACAGCAGACTGGACACTCACTGGACTTCAAAGAAAAAAGAAACCTTATCACAAACTCAGATAAACTTACCTTTTTAATAAGCAGTTGTATGAGAGTCTCCAAAAAAGTCCACTTTGTTTAAAGCCTACTTTTTCCCACTTTATGGCGTCAGCAGCAGCAGCTTAACTTCACCGTTAACCCAACACTTCCTCCTGCTCTGAAAACTCCACAGAAATTTATATTTAAGATGCTCGACAGAGTTCGACAGATTCTGAGAACTAAAACAAACAAAAAAAAAAATCCAACCTCTGACCAGAGTACCGTGAATGTGGTTGTCCAGCCTCGATTTTTTATTGCTGCCTCCAGTTCCCGGTGTAGCGGCTTTATCATTTAGTGGAAGATGTGGCACACAGCTCGGTTTTCATCCGACTCGCCCAAATCACTCCGAAGGGGGCTTCTTTTCTCTCCGCAAACAATTAAACCAACTCCGTCTGATTGATAAAACACTCGCCACAGCTTATTGTAATGACAAATATAAGTAACTGCCTGGAAGAACGTAGCTGTTGCTTAAAACGAATTTTAATTATGATTTCCTTACTTGTAGTTTGTGAGTAGTGCTTCAACCCCCCCCACAAAACGAATGGATTCGTCCACACTCGCTCCTTCCATCGTAGAAACCAGTCGCAGCAGCGTCCTGTGGAAAATTATCACCGGGGACTATTATTAGCGCAATATCTAAAATAAACTCTTCACATTTGAGGGGAAAACTCAAGACTTAGACGAGCAAAGGCCAAGTGCACCTAATACATCTATTATAATGCAGAAATACGTTTAAAAACAGCTAACCTTTAATCAATTTTAGCAATTCTTGAGACAAGTAGAACATCTCATAGGCAGAGATTTATAGACACACTTGGTTTTTCAAATTAAATCAAGTTCATTTATATGCTGTACAGACATTTTGCAAGAAAGGCAAAATCTGTATAGAAAATAAGACAGAAACTTGTAAAATCAACTTGCAAAACAAAAGAAAATACATATAAAATACTATCAAATAAGACAAAATGAAGCCACAGTTTGTAAGATCAAAGTCTATAATAAGAATCATTTTGAATACTGAAATATTAAAAAGATTACATGCAACCACTAGCCATTAAAATCATGCATGTCTTGGGATTTTTCTTAAATATGTCAATGAAGGAGGAATATTTGCTCTGGAGCTGCTGTGGTACATACTGGTCTCCATGTGCAACATTTAAAAGCAGCTGTTCTGAGAATTTAACAGGCCTCGGGGTAGAGTAAAGGCAGCGAGGCTCTGAAATGCACCAACCCACGCACCCATGGCTTTGTAAACAAATAAAAGAGCCTTTAAATCAATTCTGCAGTCAACAGGTAGCCAGTGCAGTATGTAATATGTGGTTAAATCCTAAGGGAAATATACAGTGTTTATTTTTCTTACACAATTATCAATATAATACCTTCTTGTTTGGACATTCCTTGTAATTACAGCCCACAGACTCTAGCATCATTACAGCAAGTGTATTTAATCCATCAGCTGTAATGCTATGGCGCCATAGGTATTGCATAATCAAGTACTGATAATCTAGTTATGACCTTTTTTTTCTCCCATCTTTCCCCTCTGGCCTCTCTAAAGATGCACGCCTCGTCCATCAGCACCTATGACCGTAGTCTAAGTTCTCTCGCGCAGGCTAAAGTGACACTGCAGGCAGGATGGTGTGTATGTCAGCATTTCAGTGAGTGGATAAATAATTAACCGTGTGCGTACACATGTGTGTGTGTGTGTCTCTTCCTGAAGCCTGACACCTGTTTCTATAAGCACATGGAGTGTTTATCTCGGCCGTAGAGTGAGTACAATGCAGTCGGGGGGGGATTCGAGGCTGTGATAAAGAAGTCTGAGGTTGCTTTTGTTGCCGGTGCCAATTTGCAACTTAATACTGTCACAAGCCTGTTGTTGTTGTTGTTGTTGTTGGAGTAATGCAGGTGAAAAAGACAAACCAGGAACCACATGTTTCCTCTGAGAAGTCTATCCTGATTGCTGCAACTGCAATTATTCCAAATGTCATTCAGCAGCACAACATTTTAAGGTACAATAAGTGAATATGCATGTGTGAAATGTTTGGGTAACACAATGTGACTTGTGAAAATATAGTCCAGCAAAATGGAAAAGAAAAACTCGGATGGGGACTGTGAAATTCTGCTCAGATCTCAAGATGAAGCTGCTGAGCCAACCTTTGACCTTGCTCACACTCACTGGGATGTATGGGCATACATTTCATGGGTGGATGTAGGGATACATGATTTCTCCTCCTCAATAAAGCATGAAACAAGCACTACAGCTACTATAGCACATAAAACAGGCAATCGTTGCTGTATAAACAGTCTCTCTCATCTTAACCATGGAAGACTGTGAGTCTTTCAGAGGAGACATAGGTGTCTTTGTGGACTCTCAGACAGAAACTTCTCAACAGCAATAGGTCTTTTATTTACTATCTAGATATGAATTATGAACTCATGCAACCACTGAATCTATTCTGGAAAACAGAATAAGATGCACATAATTTTATACATTAACTCACCTCACACCAGCTGCTTTGGCTTCAAACAAAAAAAACAAGAAGACATTTTTAAACTGAATGCTGTTAAATGTGCCCTTCTGTATTTTTGGTTCTTGCATTGTGCATAGTAAGTTAATTCACAGGTTAATTCATAGGCTGGAATCAGTGCAGGTTTAGAACAAAGGTAAGTTGTTTAATATGGTCCAGATCTAGAATTAAGATTTGGTTGTAAATACTTGCAGGGTTTAAGAATCAGGATAATTCCTGGGTAGGTTTTCTGTGGTGCAGACACAATGTGAGGGATAACCTCCTGAAACAGTATTCATTTTTGACAGTTTGGTTAGTGTTTGTCTCTGAAATAGGAAATGTTCTTTTAAGATGCAGTTTTAAATAGAACTGTTTTGCACACTTTTGTAATGTTGAATTCAATCATTTCAAATTTCCCCCCTATAGTTGTCATTTGGTTATTTAGGTTCAGAATGTTGTGTTTTCTTACATTTCCTTCACAACTTGATATTAAAAAGTTATTAATTTGTGCACAAAATGTACCAGAATGCAGGAATTAAACATTTCTACTCACATAAATTGTCATGTGTACCCCCTTAATGTTTAAAAGAAATTTATGTCTGTGCTGTGGTGAAATGTTGGGCTTAAATACAGAAATCTTGCAGTAACTGATGTTAATGTTTAAATGTTGGCATTTTACACAGACGGTTGAGTAAGTGAATTAAAACATATGGATATTTTATAAAATATAATCTCATGCAAATATTTTCACATTTTCCTATATGTATTCAGCCATAACTTTAAAGTTACTACATCCAAGGAGCGTGTAGAACACTGAATGGCTGTTTTCCCTGCAGAAATGCAGTGATCCACTAGAGGCCACTAACCATCCTCCAATCTGCCTGTGAAGCTTAAACTCAGCTGATGGGTGGGTTTATGGGATGACACGGAACTGTCTACTTCCAGTAGGGGTGTTTATGGACGCAGTTCATTTCCAGCCAATTACCAGTGAGTATTCTGTATTTGGACGTAGAGGTGCCATGTAGTGTCACTTCTCCTTGCTGCTTGTTTTTACATTAAATACAGTATATTGTTGGTTCAAAAACACAAATCTGTCTTCAAACTTCATAGACATATTGTTAATGCATACAGAAAAACATGAATGTGCTTTCAGATGCGCACACACACACACACACACACACACACACACACATGTCTGGTTCTTATATCCCCGTGGGGACTTACCATTGACTCCCATTCATACCTAACCCCTAACCCTTACCCTAACCCTAACCTTAACCAACACCAAAACAATGCCTAACCCTAAAGAAACGTTTTTGCACTTTTACTTTTTTCAGTAACAACAACATGGCCAAGAAAACACTGTTTCCCCCCATGGGGACCTCATTTTTGGTCCCCACCGTGACACGAGCCCCCACCTATATAGCACATCGTCAGGTTGAAGTCCCCACCGGTATAGATAAACACGTACACACACACACACACACACACACACACACACACACACACACACACACACACACACACACACACACACACACACACACACACACATACACAAACGTACTTATGTTTATCTGGTGACATTTTATTAACTTTTGTCAGCAAGTAAAGCAAACAGTGTCAAGGTATCAAATGTTTTTTTCCAATGCTTTGCTGGGAAACCTCACATAAGTTTAATATTTACTTGATTAATTTGATAAAACACTCCAGAAAACATATTATTTTCCTCCCTGTTGGACACTTTAAGTTTAAGCAGCTCCTTTGGCACTTATCAAATGTATCTAACTTTTAGACTGATTAGCAGCTCTTTCTGCAGAGTCAGAGATTTACAGTGATTGCAGAAACCCCTCATCCTTTTATATGCTACTCTCTGGTTACCCAACTACACAGCACCTGTTATGCACCTGGTGACCCAGTGGAGCGTCTCACTGTTCTTCTCAAGTTCAAGCTGATGTATGTTGCAAAAAAATGTGTTTTTCTTTTCTTTTTAATAAATGTGCCCCTCTGTCCTTCCTGTAAGGCAGACATGTACTTTGCATTTTGCCTTTCACATGATTTGTGACAAGCAGCAAACTCCTCAAATATTGATCTGTCTGTCTTTACATTAAACAGAGTGAGGGCCATTGCTCCCCTCCACAGTCCTCTGCAAATATTCAGGGAACACATGCAACTGAAATCAAGGTTTAATGTGAATGGAGTTCAATAGCTGGCTTTTAGGTGGTGGATATGAGTGGCATATAAATACAGTTTCAGTCTGTTCAATTCAATTCAGCGTAAATCACACATCACTCCCTATTTTGCTTATAGTGTGTCTTCACCAGATTTTCACCAGAGATGGTCTTTTACGCCACTGCAACTGGTGAATGCTGTTGCTTTTTGACTTTTCTATATCTTATTTAATCTGTTGTTTCCTGCTGTCAAGTACATCTTCTTTTGTATTTGCTGAATAACCTCTTTAGACCAAGAAAAGAACTTGGAATAAACCCATTTGTGTCAACAGTATTATCTAAAACTGCTTTGCTTTTGTACAAATGATGTTTTGGAGGGTTAAAATAGAAATAAGTGGACAGTGACGTTGACTTCTACTGTACACTCTCTTTAGTAATTATGGAAGCAACTATAATCAGGGTTTTTATATCAGTAATGAATTACATGCCACCTGTAGGTAAAAGGTGTTAGTCACTGTGAGTAACGAACAGCATTACTTCCTTACACTGGAGAGCTTTTCAGCTTGATGGGGAGTTTCAACTCATTACTTGGGTTTTACGATCCACATGGTAACCTTTATGGTTTTCTCCCACTGTTCTCGGTTAAATTTACTGCACACTACCTGCCTAGCATCAAATTAAATAGAGATTAAATTAGGTGAATATAGCATTTTGCTGCTCAGGAGCCAGACATTTTCCCCGGGAGATGGTGAAGATAAAGTAGAGCAAATAAATAGAGTGAATTTGCCAGATGGCCAGAAACATGACTTTGAACTAGAATTACCTTGTGGATGGTTCCCAGCTCCAGCAAGACAAATTGCAGTTTATGGCAACTTCATGTCTGACGTAGTGATGTGTTTAAGTTCGTCCAAGAAGCAAAACACTAAATCAGATTCCATATACGACATAGCTGGCCAAAAAAGCTGATTCTGATGGCACCTGAGACAACGGACGTTGCTTCAACTAAAGATGTTGCTACAAAGAAGCTAACAAATTCTGGAGAATAGATGTATCGCACACATTTTCAACCTGACAGCACAGATGATCCTTAAAGGCAACAGAGGTTCAAGTTTCGGCACCCAAGAATAGTGTCATTAATTCAGCATCTGGCCAGCTGTTCCTTCTATTCTGTGTGGGTTATAGTGTTGAACAATGATGAGAAAAGTGTTTTTACAAATTATTACGATGTCACGGTGAAGTTCACCTTTGACCCTTTGGCTTTATGATTCAATCCTGTTAGACATTTGTGTGAAATTTTATAATAACAACATATGAATTCTTCAGGGATGCCTAAAAATGTGTTTTGTGAGATCACGGGGACAGTTGGCCAGTAAAATCTAATCAGTTCAGCCTTGAGTTCAGTCCAATGTTTGGATCATTTCCCAATAGGTGTTCAAAAGATGAGACTGCCCGGAGAAACCGCGGTCCTATTATCACACTTTAACTTATTTTATGATGCTTATCCAGGTTGTTTTCTCATGACTAGATCTTTGCTTGTGTTGTATCTACTCTGAGATGTACAGTACATCGCTTTGGATAAAAGCGTCTGCTAACTCAAATTATAGAATTGTAGACAAAGGTACAACCTGAAAACAAGCATCAGCCTGTGGTTGTCACTAGGACAAAGGTATAAAAATGCTGTGACTGCTCTGTTTCTGCTGGATGCACAAATATTACAATTTTAGCAATCAAGTTTCCATGATCAATTCCCAAATATCAACAGGACAAAATATGACTGGTGACCAAAAAAGACATTAATAAGCTTCATTTTTGACAAACCCTGTAGTCCCATCTGTCATGAATTGAAAAATGTCACTCTCACTCGATAATGTATTTGGAACTACAGCTGCCGACCTTGGTCTTGTATTAATGGCTGTGGTAACCACATATATTTTTAGCTGCGATGAGCAATCGAGCACAAATAGAGTTTCAAGTTTGTTTTTGCACGTCACAAACAGTTCGTAAGAAATTATAGGGAAATCATTTCTGTTTCTGCTTTTCGCCTCGCTCTCCGATTTTGAAGTGTTTATGTGAGTAATGTTGCTGGTTTGTTATCCTGTTTGTGGAGAAGGAATGCAGTTTTCCCTTTTTACACCCCGAGCCAATCCAGTAGATTTCCCACATGAACGTCAGTAAATTTATTCAGAAACTCCTAGATGCTCTCAGTGAAATGACTGCTATGCTTGTATGTTTATGACTAACTTAATTAGAATTTAATATACTTTTAAAAAAAAAACATACGCAGGTTTATGGGACATGCTACAAGTGAAAGGACGTGATTAGGTTGCAGACTGATAAGCTACATGTGCAGTAAAACCTGCTGCTATCTTATCATATTCACCCTACTTCACTTTTTATGGGATAGTGGCAATGCTGAGTAGACTTTCCTAGAAGTTTCTAGATGAGTTTATCATTTAGTGTAGAGGTAAATGTGCTTTGTGTTATCACTAATATATTGTAGATTTTTAGAAAACAAGACAAATCAGCATTGGTTTATAGTGTGGCACTGAGACTCATTATCAACTAGAATGAACAGAACGTGCAACTGTGTTGACCTAAGGTTGTTTTTTAAATTTTTATATAGTAATCATGTGCCAATGCCACAGTAATAAACCACAGTTAGTAACATTTTAATTTTTTCATTTGATGTCTTTTAAACTCTACAAAACGTCCAAAATTCATGAGCTTTTCTGGTAATATAATATAACTGATCTGATGATTATATGATTCATATATTGTATGTCATATATATTATATAAAAACACTTAAAACATAATAATGCATAAAATAAGTGAAACATGCAAATATAGTCTCCCTTATTCTAGACCGTCATTCTTGATATGTTGCCAAAAGTCACAACTTTCTCTGATAACGACTCAGTGTTGCGTCGCTTCCAGACTTCTTATCAAACTTCTTATGAGAGTCTGAGATCATTGCTGCTGATTATGTATGAAGTAAATTTACAACTTTAATTGTCTTCTGCTACCGTTTTTTAGTCATAGACAGGTGATTAATTTGCAATAACACACTCTTCTGTGGTGAGCTACAGATAAATGTGTGACACAAGCATTGTAAATAAGATATGAAGTATTAAATATTTCTACTTTTAACAACTACTGGATAGACAACCACAACATTTGGACTTTACTTATTTTTCCTCTAATTGCTAAAGTAATAACAAAATCAACCTAATACACAAGCAAATTATTAAACATGTTTGCGTTACCTTTTAGCTCAAAGCACCAAAGCATCATGATGTGGAGATGCTTCTGCAGAAAACCCCTGGAGAATAACCTGATGCAGCCTACATCTAATCTTGCCAGCAAGTTGATTTCTCGCGATTTTTGTGAGTTCACAAATCTCTCAAGAAACCATCTTGCACCGCTCCCGCATTCACTGTTTGTACAGAGCCAAGTTGGCACGGGCCAATCACGCAGCAGTATTCGTGTGTGGGGCGGGATATCCGGATGTGAAGACGACACCAAGCGCCAGTAGATCAAAACAAACATGGCAACGGAGGACAACGATCGTGTAAATGCTGCTATTAAGTCAGTTTTAGCTGAATCTCCTATCGCTTCTTTGAAGGAAGAACAACGAGAGGCGCTTTGCGCATTTCTGGACGGTAAAGATGTTTGTGCTTTTTTACCTACGGGTTTTGGTAAGAGTTTAATCTGCCAATTGGCTCCGCTCGTTGTGAAGATCCCGCGATTGGCTAAAAACAAACCTGTCAGAGGCGGGACATACTGTTGCATTGTCCAATCCGTGCCTCTTTCCTCCTACCGGATTTACATGGAGCGGTCCCAGATTGATATTGTGGAGTACTATAAGTACTACACAATTATTAATCTGGCTATTGCCAGGTTAGTCTACATCTGTTTTCCAGAGATATGACCAGAAGCATACAACCAAAGTTACACAGAAATGTTTAAGTACAACAAATGTTCTGTAGTAGATGAGTCACCGCCCAGATCTCATTCCAACTTAAAATCTGTGGCTGGACTTGAAAAGTGCTGGTCAATCACAATCCCTGTGCAGCCTGACAGAGCTTGAGCAACGGTGGAAGACTGGCCGAGGCCTTTTTACACAGGATTTTGCAGCCAAAGGTGCATCTGCATTCAACCATTTATATTAAATATTTATAAAATTGCTTCACAACACTTTGTACAAACTGTTTTCACTTTGACATTAAAGAGTCTTTTTTGGACAATCTTGCTGAATTAAACAGACCATATTCAGTGTTGTGGTTCCATCACATATACCTTGCACTTAGTGTAGTGAAATGCGGTCAGTAAAGTCTTCAGAACAGTCTGCGTTTGCACCAGCTGGAACGAATCCAAATTTGCATTTATGTAACGTACTGTAAAGATACAGTATACTGTACATGTCCTGTACAGGCACGGTGTGTGTTTCCTCCTGCCAACTTGCAAGGACGTAACAGCAGAGTTAGGAAATGTACGGTCAACGGGGAGAGTGGTTAAAGGAATTGCAATGTGTGTGTTTGCTCAGATTATGTAACTATAAGAGACTTTTGGAACTTTCTGAGCTCTTCTGGTATTCACTGAAGTTCTCTTTTGAGAATGCAAAATTTATTTTTGCCATTTATGCATCATAAGTGAACACAACTTTATGAACAAAATGGTCAGAAAATCATAAGGTTTCACACTGCAGCTTGTCTGTAACAACTATTAGCTGTGAAATTTGTTGCATTGATATTTTGGTCATTTGAACCTAATTCTCATCCCTTAATCTCTTGATTTGTTTATAATGAACTCAAAAACTAATGGAGAGAATAGAATGAGCTGTTTTCTGCTGAGTCACACTAAATAAAGACACTGAATCCATTTTGGTCCTCAGTCATGGGAAGAAATTAACAGTGGTCATTGTGTGCAAAATGTAAACTTCTCCTGCAGAATTTCAAAGATTCATGCACTTGTCGTATTATCTTTAATGTATTATCTTGGCTGTTCCATTGTTCTCACAATAAACTTTGATCCATCTTGTTAGAATTGTTCTATCAGTGAAGGCAGATCTGGTCTGACATGCTATCTGTCAGATCCTGATAAAGACAAAGAACAATATGACTTTGAGTGAACAAGCTGATTTATGACACGGCGATACCCTGTGCATGACTTCATGGTGTCTGGACTTTCAGCCAATGTTTGCTCAACCAGATTGACTAATAGGTCAGTAAACTGCAGGAGAACATCTTGCACACTGCTTCATGCAGTTAACTTGGCTGCAGGGTGATTTTTATTTTATTTCATTATTTTTTTTTTGCTTGGTTATTTTAGATTCAATCTATATTTTCTGGCAATCAAATACAGGATGGTATACTAATCCTATGGATCAATTCATATTCAAGACACAGTTGGTTCTAGACACAGTAGACCACAACATTTTAGGAGAATATCTAAATCTAGCAGACATTCCATCATGATTTTGTACAGTGATTTATGCACATTTTCAAGAGTATCACACTCAGAAATACCGACTTTGTTGCATTTAATTTGCATTATTGTTAGTAAAATGCCACATAAGTTTCTTCAGAACTGCTATAAGTTAAAGCCCATCAACATTCACTCAATAGGTCAATATATAATTTTTGAAGTCCATGGGATATATCTTGCATACATTTTTATTGAAAGCAAAAAAACAACAACTAATGTTTGTTATGTTCATTATGATCATGTTTTCATAAATTCCATATTTTTTTATTATGGAAATACTCAATTGATAAAAAAAAAAAACGTGACTGAATGTCACTAAAATGTCAACTAAATAACTGTCCGAATTTAATAACAACCACCTTCTAATTAGCTAAACAATAATAAAATGAGCTTTTTCAAAAATTGTTTTAATTATGTTGTTTTTATTAAGATGAGATAATCATGACAGATTTTTCTTTTTTGGCAATATATCAAATTTTATATGGAAAATAACAAATTGTATCTGTGTCTGAGAAATCACTTTCAACTAATTTACCCATTAGGAAACACCTCTGAAAGAAGTGTATTAATTCCAGATCACATGACCTGCTCCACATGATGTCATTTCCTCCTGAAGAAAAGACTGACAAGACTCCAAGGCTTTCTGAGTTATTTAATATAAAGTAGTCAACAGGTTTACTACAATATCTTTATAAATAACTTCAAATTTCAATTTTCCTCAGTTGTATATATAATATATTAGAAGAATCTTTCTGTAAAAATACCATGTGGCATTTGGTTATAGGCGGCCATGTTGATTTTAGGCCTGAAAACAGCAAAAATATCAATGATGATACCTGTCAACTATGTTACAAAAAATCCCGCAATTATATATTGACTCTAATAAATCCCTAAAAATTGTTCTCCATGCATCCAAATAACATATTCAGACACATTTATGGTAAAAAAAAAAAAAAAAAAAGAATGCTTTCCTGCCTAAAAACTCTAAACCTCATTCAGTCTATGAAGTCCTCACCTGTTTCTTCACCCACCCCTCTGTGATTCCATGCATCGAAATGGGAAGTTGTAATATTAAAGAAATCCACCCATAAAGGTTTGACCTGGAAAACAATTATTTAAAAGAATTATGCAGAAAGTCCCACCTCACAAGACGATTGGTTCTTTAGGTTTCTTACATGTGAAACAGTGGAAGTCTGAATCCCAGTTTTTGAGACTGTCATCCTCAGACGGTACACTGCCGTCTCGAGGCAAAAATGCTTAGCCATGGTGTTCACGGCTTACTGCGCTCACAATGCATTAACACTTCACTTCTGCAGAAGAGCTCTTTAAAATATGAATGCATCATTGAAAGGTTCATGCAATACAGTAATGTGTTCAAAACTTTATGGAAGCATGGCCACCAAGACTAAAAACGAGTTTTAAGAAAACAATGAATAGTAGCAAACAAATCACTTTTTTTCTGTCTTTCTCATTAAAAAAGTTAAGAAGTGCAAAAACATTCTACAGATCAATAAATCTGATCAATGTTCAGATAAAAAACTGAAAACCTCACAACAGTGTTTGTCTTTGCTGGAAACACTTCTGTTTGCTTTTAATATGTACCTTTGTTTTTTTTTCTTTGTCTTCCAGCACATAACACTATGAGCATGTATAGGCCTGTACAATGGAAGGTAGAATCACTTTTTACTGCATAACTGCTATTTTTTTTAGAAAAATAAGTGAAATATTTCAATACAGCAGTATAAAACATGGAAGGAAACTGTTCCATTTCTGTATGAGAGAAACCAAAAGAATAAATTGATCAACTCATTCAAGGTTGAGACACTTAAAAGAAAAAATGCATTGTTATAAAATTTCAATGTCTCCAGACTGCAGGATAGCTACATAAAGTACATGCATTGTGACTTCAAGGCTCACGAGGAAATTCTGCTTCATTCATATGACTAAAAACAACATCCTTACAAAAGTCTGTTTATTATTTTGCATTATTCTTCTTGGAATTTCAGCCTGTTCTGATAGTGGTAATAAACAAATATGAAGTCAACAGTGGGATGGCATGCCCTGGCTAAGATGTTTTGCTCATTTTGCATTTAAATACATACATCTGGCACTTTTTTCAAGCATAAAAGGCACAAAGGGCAATCTCCCGCCCAGTACACAGTGTGCTGCGCATAAGAAAGGATGAACATAGCAAACCTGGAACCAGAACAGGGAAGAATTCAGAACCCCACAGATTACATGTAGATAGCTGCTCTTATCCCTTTCATAAAGCTGTGTCCTGCCTGCTACAACACACTGACAGGTCGCATTTAGCAGGAAAAAGAGCAGTGTTGACAATTATTCCACCAAAAACAAAAATTATTTTTGTGACTGAAATCCTTTATTTCTTAACGCATTAAAAGCCTGGCGTCTTATTTTATAGAAAGAATAATACTGAAGTTGCATTGGATTCAACCAAATGAACCACAGGATCACATCACATCTTGAAGGGTCATGTTGAGAGATTTTTATTGTTTTTAAGCAATCAATGTTTTTTCAGTGATGGAAGTGTATTGAATTATTTCTTTGTAATAATAACCATTTATGATGCAATAGCCAAGTGTGTAGGGCTCGAGCTACTTGGGCTCATTGTAACTGTCAAACAGAGGCTTAACATGCCCAAAAAGTAATGTGAAAATCCATGATTGTTTTCCAGTTAAATCACTTGTGACAATCTGGTTGAAAGTAGCGGCATTCAGAGCTTATTTGCGACACTGCTTAAGACAACAGTGGATGCTGCAGAGTTGGGAAATGTGATTAAAGGGTCTACAGATAATCACTGATTACACAGAGATGCACACAGCTGATAATATCTGAACTTCTGTATCTCTTTTTAAAGCTGCCGTGTCATCATGCAGTTTAATCATCATCAGGAGACTGAGTTTTAAAAACAGAAAATTACAGTACTTAGCAAATGCCCCCAGTGGCCTCAGTGGATTAAACTGTTAGACTTTAAACCATACGATTGATTAGGTAAGAGGCCCATTAGCTGATCTGCAACATTTCTGCACAGGTCTTTCTCTGTGTGGGTCAGTGAGTTTACTTCCTGCGCTATCGTTGATTTTTTTTGGTAATAATCATACCAAAATGGCGCTGATCATCGTCATCAGTAGACTGTGGCTTGTTTTCCTCTGCTGCATTCTCCATCTCAGTGCATTTCTTGTTCTCCTCCTCCTTCTGATGATTTTATTTTTCATCTGCACAGACTTTATGAGCTGATTGAAAAAGAGGAGAACAAATACAACAACTGTTTAAAAAGTCCCCCATGAAGAACCCACAAAATCATAGCAACACAAAGACAAAGTCACCAGAGGAAAAAAGGGTTTGCTGCAACAGGAAAAGAGGGAGGTGTTTAGTTCATACTGGCGAACATTATTACACATTGATAGCGCTGAAGGAATCTGTCATTGCAATGTGCTAGTGAACGAAGCTATCCCTGGATTTCTGCAAAAAAAATCCTGACTATACAGTAACAGATAGATCAGACAGTGTTGCATCTGCCAGAGGATAAATTTTAAAATTGCACACACGGTAAAACAAAAATTTATATTGGAATTTTTTACTTTTTTTTTATGATTTCCATCCATCCAAAATGTACACCAAAACATGCCAAAAATGCATTACCATCTATCTATCTGTCTATCTGTCTGTCTGTCTGTATAGCTATATTATGGTCTGCAAAATTACAGACCTAATCTGTGAATTAGATATTTTAAGTATTTTGCACATTATTTTAATTTGTATAATTTACCCTAATTTTTTACAGACTTTGTTTGGCAACTGTAGCTGTCTTGCGACCATCATTTTTTTCCCATTATTTTTTACATCCATTATCTAAACATCAAATAATCCCCATTAGGGTCTAGCTGGGGGTGGAGTCCATCCCAGCTGACTTAGGACGAAGGCAGGAGACACTCTGGACAGTTAACAGTCTATCACAGAGGTACAGAAAAGGGGCTTTTCCACTAGCACCTACTTGGCTCGACTCTACTCGGTTTGTGAGGTTTTACATTAGGATTTAGTACCAGGTACTATTATAGTACATACTCGGCTGGGGTTCCAAGCGTGCTGAGTCAATCCAATAATGTGACGTCTACAGAGTGCAGGCCACTGATTGGACAGGGAGTGACGACACATGAGAGCGACTTCCTCATGAAAACCAAGCTCGCCATTTAAAAAAAAACTGTCAACAGTGACGGTGCGCATTGCTCTGCACGGAACTTAATAAAATTTGAATATGACCAAGCAGCAGGTATACCATCGCCTCGATGTCCTCCATAGTTGTGCTGTGTTTGTGTTGTACACAAATGATGTTAAGGAACTTCTGGGCCACCGTGCTACGATGAGGTGGTCCTCAACTGTAATGAGGTGGTCCTCAATTGTAATAGAAAACAACCTAAACTGAGTGGAGTGGAGTAGGTGCTAGTGGAACAGTGCCTATAGAGACAAACAAGCACACATTCACACCTATGGACAGCTGATAAGCAGCACCTTTTTGGACTGTGGGAGTAAACCAGAATACTCACGCTGCACAGGGAAGACATGCAAACGCCATGCAGAAAGATCCTAGGCTGGTACGCAAACCGGGGATCTTCTAGCTGTGAGGCACGATGCTAACAACCAAGCCACTGTGCAGCCCCCTTTTTTACACTGCAAGTTAAAATTAGATTAATTTGAATGAAATTTAGGAGTGGCTACCATATCAAAATACAAAAACTGTCATTACATAAATCTGTTGTGAAAATAAATCTGTCATGGTGTATTGAGTTACTCTGAATACTAACAAAGTGACTGAAAAGCCTTGAAGTCAACCTCCTGGTGAATCACATTTTTATTTGTCATGCAGCAGTCATCATATGTTTTAAGTGTGTTTGTGTTGCCTAATGGTGTCATCGCTTCCTTGATAGTCAAAGATCACTGAGAATATGCAAATACATTGATCTAGTCTGAATGCTGCGTAATAGCAGTGAGGTCTGAAGGCTAAATCTAAGGAACAAGGACTCTGTACAGAAAGCATGTATCAGCATTTTAATCACCATAAGGAGCACACCTATATTCATTCAAATATCCAAAGCTTTGACAGTATCAGATAAATGTCTAAAGTGTTTAAGAAATGCAAAATGCTCAGAGGCAGAGGCCCCCTTTGGACTCTATCTGTGTACATGTCTGTCAGTGCAAACACTGTCAGTATCTAACAAACTTTTAAAAAGCACTGATTGGAATATATTGCAACAGGCCATTACACAATGTTCAGATGTAGTTATGTGATCAATCTGCAAAAGAACCAAAAAAACATTTAAAGACTGTGTGTTCTCTCATACTTTACATTGTAATAATAAAACTTGTAAAAACTAAAAAGCTGATAAAAGCTAATCCATGGTTATCGCTCTTTTATTTATTCATTGCATGTGCCTGTCACACACTGAACTGCAGCTCCAATTCAAACAGCAAATCAAGTTCTGCTTGAACCTTTGAATGTTTGTCGAACAAAGTTCATTATTTTCCCAAAATCAAAGTTTGGCAAATGTTTTCTTTGTTTTCATTTTGGGTCGTGGCAGGACAACAGCAAGCATCTCGCTGTTTATAGAGCTACTGCAGTGTAAGTACTGAAACTCTGATTACTTTTACTGCAAAAAAATAGCAATAATCTCATTTAAAACAATGCATGTAGTCAAAGTGTGTGGAGTTCAATAAATACTTTAAATTTATGTAAAACTGATCAAAGCTGTCCAACATTTTGGAATATATTTTTTCAATTCTTTCAAAACTGGAAAAAACTAAAAAAAAAAAAAAAAAAACAGCAATGAAAAAGACCATACCAACACTGAAAGTACAAATCCAGCATTTACATAACAGAGGAATCTTGAGGTGTTGGTTTGTTTCTTGGTCAGTATTATCAGCGGATAAAGTAGTTGATAAGTTTATCATCTTTTTTCACATCTGGAGGGACTTTGTGTTGGGAGCATGCTTTGATCACTCAATGTTCACTACTGAATGTCTATCTGTGACCTAATTCAGACTGGAGCTGATTGATTTCGTATTATCAGCAGAAGTTCAAGAGTATGAACCATTTGCTTTAAATTTCATCTTCTTGTTAGCTCCATCTGTGGATCCAAGTTTTTACCCTGATCTCAAAGTCAACACAAGCCCCTATAGGCTAAACCTAACAGTAAATCACAAAAAATATGGTCATTCTTTGTAAATAAATGGCTTATTAGCCCGTTAAAGAGCAACACAAGAAACAGGCCTTGATGTGAGCGCTGCTCCTAATGATTTAAATCAGAAGTAGGAAAGTATTATAAAAGCAGAAAATTTGATAGGACGTTCTTTAATCAGTCAGTGATCCAAAATTCTGCAATCACTTCCATAAAATGTGCCTTTAACACAAGGAGAAGAAGACATTTTTGACACAGTTTATCACTATTCTAAGCCTGCTCTTGATCTATAAGTATCTTTGCAAACCTTTTGCCTTTGTCCCTCCACACAGGAAGGTGGGGTGGACTTTGAGCGTTCGAAGCTCTGTCTGTGCCTCCCAGTCCTTCCACTGAGCCCAGCTGAGGGTATAAAAGCCTCCAGCTGAGGCTGCGAAATCAGTCTCATCCGAGTACTCGCCAACCCCAAAGGAGAGAGCTTCAACGAGCCCATCATGGGGGACTCAAAGCTCTGCCTTTTGCTGCTCCTCAGCACATCTGCCTTGACTTGTGAGTAGTTCTTAAAGTCTTTGCTATTAAGAAAATTCCTTCAAAGCTGATTCAACACTGTAACGGCTTTTATTAGTATGACTTCACCACTGCTTCACTGCACATTTTGTAAATTGTGCTAAATTTCTTTAAAGGCATGTAGCGCATATTGTTAGCAGTTAAAAGCCAAAATGGCACACTTTTGAAAAGAATTTGTTTTTTGTAGTTTTGAAATACACAAAAATATCAAAAAATTACAAAAACAATCAATAATTTTGTGATGCATTGTGTGTTTATAATAACAATTAAAGCATTCTATTCTGGCCTGTGACCAGTTCAAATGTAAAATGACATCAAATACCCAGAACTGCAATTTTTTTAAGAAAAAGAATATTTTTGACCAAAAAAAATGCTGTTACATTTATAAAATTTGTTATAATTTTACAGATATTGCCTCTCTATCTCATAGATTAAATTGTTTGGGATTTTTTTTCCTTCTAGCTTCATCAGAGACAGGCAACTGTTTCACTGCATATTTTGCAAATTTTACTAAATTTCTTTAAAAGCATGCGTATTGCAAGGAGTTAAATGCCACAATTGCACACATTGTAAAAAAATCACTTTTTTTCTATTATTGTATAACAACAATATATTTAAAAGTAATCTGTGACCATGTCTAATGTCAAAATGTAAAATAACAATAAAAATGTGTCCCTGCAAATAACCCTAAAATGTCATTTTAAAGAAAATTCAGAGTTTTTTTGCACACAAACTTTTAAAATGAACGTGCAAATTTTACCTAATTTTAACAATTCTTTCTATCCAATACATGAAATTGTCTATTTATCTTCTAGCTTTACTGGGGGAAGCCCACTGTTTCAAAGCAAATTCTGCAACCTGAGACTGAATTTCTTTAAACGCGTGTAACTGTGGATGATAATAACCTTCAAGCATGTATGGATGTATCTGAAGTGAACATTACCCAAGCTACAATAATAATCATCACCTTGCGCCTATGGATGTGTTTAGTTAAAGCAGATTTTACTTTTTTTACCAGGTGTTTTTCCAGTTGCATTGCATTTACTGTAAACTAAATGATTCTTTTTTTCTAAACAGTTGCCCAAGATGATCAGCCTACCTGCCTGTGTAAGTTGCTACTTTCTGCGCTCATCCTCACCTTAACAAGTTTAATTTTAGCGTTCACATCCAGTGTCCATATTTGCAATAGTTACATGGGACTGATTAGATGATAATTTCCTCTCATCTTTCTGTTGTAGTGGCCCAAAGGTACAAAACCCTGCACAAGTACGAATACCAATATGAAGCCGAATCTCTGAATGCTATCAACGGAGCCTCACCGCTCAAGAATGGACCCAAGGCTTCTTGCAAGGTACGAGAAACCAAACTTTGGAAAAAATAAAAAACAAAAAACTTGTAGTGCTCATATTTTAAAATGATCATGAGATTTCATCTTTGCATCTCATGTATGTGAGTAAAAGAAAGAAATCACATTTATTGTCTCTCACAGGTTGAAATCGAAGTGCCTCAGACGTGTAGCTTCATCATCCGCACCACTGGCTGCCAGCTGAACGAGGTGGTCGATGTGGACGCAGAGGGCAACCCTGTGTTCGGTCCTGCACCCAGCTCTGACACCTTTGCTGCTGAAATGGAGAGGTATGGCACTGATATTCCAAAAACAACTATATTTATATTTGGTGCATTCGTAAAACTAACTGAAATACTCATTTTCTTTCAGGTATCCTCTGAAGGTCATGGTTGAGGGTGAATACGATGTGAAACTGTATCCCGAAAATGGTGAGACAACAACTGTCCTGAACTTTAAGAGGGGTATCGTGTCTGCCCTGGCTGTGCCTCTGGTGGAAGAAAAGAAGAACAAGAGAATGGTGCATAGGTTTACTTAATAGTACCTTCAAACCATATTATATGGTATTTACAAAAAGAAGCTTGATAAGATACACCACATGTATGTATTAATTTCCACTAATCAGCTTTAAAATCTTCATTTTAGCCCACTATCCACGGCAAGTGCAAGACCTACTACACCATCAACGCCAGAGAGGACATTGCAACCGACATCAGCCTGGAGAGAGATCTGTCCAGATGTGACAAGTTTAACCCAATTAGACATCACACCAGCCCTCTGGCACTTATCTCTGGCATGGTAAGATACTCCATAGACATGGTATGCAACATGAACGTTCTGGACAAAACACCAGAATTTACCGAGAACCCTCTTCATAGGGTAATCAACATCAGCTACCTCTGCTGTGTCATATAGGATTTACATTTTTATTTGCAAGAGGATCAAATTGGAGCTGCAGTTCTAAAGGAATTGCTGGATAATTTTTAGCTATAATAGCTGTGTAACTGCCTTGTGACAGACTGGCGACCTGTCCAGGGTGTCCCCTGCTTTCGCCCGAGTCAGCTGGGATAGGCTCCAGCACCCCCCGCGACCCTAGTGAGGATAAAGCGGTGTATAGAGAATGGATGGATAGATAGCCGTGTAACCATTTAATTTGATGACTGTTTTAATCTAATGTTCAAGAAATATTTGAAGGATATTTCTCATTTCAAATAAAGTTCCTATAGCTTTAAAAATGTTCCAGTTGAAGCATTCAGAGGATGTTGTCGAGGTCATCAGATTATGTGACATGATAACAAAAAATTTAAGAAATGATGATTGAGAACATCTCAAGAACATCCTTTGTTTCAGGCTAACAAAAGATGTTCTCAAAGCAACATTTTCCAAATCTTTAAAGCGGCCCAACATCTTTAGGATGTCTTTAGAGAACTTTTTTCTGCCTCTTAAGAAGAACTTTCTCGGAGCAAAACTTTCCCAAACTACTTTCAGAACAAAAACAAAGTCTAGCTGGGGAAATAGTATTTAAGAAGCAGATGAAGGGAAAAGTTACGGGGGAAGAAAAACTTTACCTGCATAATTTAAAATAATCCTCCATGCTAACATTATCTTCTGTATCTTTTCAGCACTACCCTCTTTCTAAGATGATCAGAAGCTCCCAAACCTGCAACTACAAGTTTGACAATGAGAAGAAACACATGACCTCTGGCTCCTGCACTGAGAACCACATCCTCATCCCCTTCTCACACAAGTACGTCAAACCTTTTACTAGACTCTACAAATGGCTCTGTTATGCAAGTGTATGTACTGATATATATAATGGGCAACTGATCTACAGTATTATAAACCTGTTTTTTTTTCCACCTACAGGGGACAGTATGGAGTTACCAACATTGGAAAGCAAGAGCTGACTCTGGTTCAGGTTGCTCCTCACAATGACAGAGTCTTCGACCACAGTAAGCCCTTTGTTTAAGCTACACATGTTTGATTGGAGTTTCCAAATAAAGTTGTCACTCACCGATAATAACCTTGTTGTTTGCATATTATAGGTGATATCATGAAGGAGCTTCACATGGATGCTGTTGAGGACAAGAGTGTTGTCCAGGATAAAGATGCAGCTCTGACTCTCCTGAGAGAACTGGCCACTCTGCCCGAGACCAACGGCGACAGGAGGGCCCACCTCTTCCAAAAGCTGGTCTCCATGGTCCGTGCAATGAAGACCGAGACCCTGACTCCTGCCATTCCTGAGGCTCTGGAAGTGTCCCGTGTCCTGACCTACCAGGTTCTGGCTCAGTGTGGAACCCCTGAGTGCAGCAGCGCCATCATGCACATCCTGAGAACCTTCGACACCGCCTCGCTCGAGGTTGATGCTGCAGTTTTCGCGATGGGAATCATGTCCAACCCCTCTGCCCTCCTGATCCATGACTTGCTGGAGATGGCCAAATACAAGAGCAGCAAGCCCATCATGTATGCCCTCAGCAATGTTGTCAAGAGGTAAGTTAACCAGACTTCATTCTAGGTAGAATTTCTCAATTATACTATAGCTAGGAGTGTTTCCCCGTTGCGTAAAAATAAATTACACGGGCTTTATTTTGAAGCTTTTTTTAAAACTTTTTCTAACAGGTTTTACAAACAGGAAGGAAAACTGATCCCTGAGATTTACTCCGTTGCTGAATTCATGGCTGCCCAGCTGGGTGACTGCACTGGAGACAAGGATAACACTTTCATGACACTGAGGGTAGGCATCTCAACCAACAGGACAGTCACATCAGAAATTAGTGAACTTTTGTCTACAACCAAGATCTATCAGGATTTTCTATCCACAGTAGAGTCTATGTAATACCAGTACTTTTGATTATCTCTATTTTCTATTTATGAAACAATCTAAGTCATATGTATTTCTACATATAGGACAACCCTGTCCAATAATATTGTTTTCTACATTTGGAAGATGCAATATCTGAATTTCCCATATGGAAGAATCTGTACAATAGCAACAGTACTTATGTGTAGTTCTTATTGAGTTTTTTTGTTTCTCTACTGATTTCCATACTTTTTTGCACTATTCCCTTAGCTGCAGTAATACTGCACAATTCCTCACTATGGGAATAATAAAAACCTGTCCAATACTATCTTCAATTTTGTGCTCAGTATAAAAATTGAAGTTGTCCAACAATCCCTAAAAGACTGTCAATACCTGAAACTGGTGTTGGCTTAGGCAGGATCAAATATTTTAAAGGAATAGGCTCCTGGTCCTAAATACAAGAACATCAAGATTGTAATCCAACATTTGAAGGCTTTTTAGCAAAATTTAACAAGATAGGGTTGCACTTGTTTGTTTTTGAATTTGTTTATTTGACAAATTTGTATAAATGCATATTTAATTGAATCCTGAAGTACAATCAAAATCATTTGAAGCATATAACAGATATTATATTTAAAATGACAAAAAGTATGATATATAGGTAAAGGAAGGGCCCTTCAATGTTTAAAATGGTCAGTGGCAAAGTAAAAGTTGATCTCACTTGATGACCATCCAATACAGTTTAGAGTTTAGATTCTGCTGAATGAGGAAGTTGATGCCTTTTCTTTACATCTTAGGTTATTGGAAACATGGCTCCAGCTGTGATTCCTGCTGGTCCTGCACTCAGAGGTGCTGTGATGCAGTGTATGAACCAACCTGCAGCTTCTCCAGCTGTGCAGCAGGCTGCCATCCAAGTGTTCAGGCTGACTCCCGTCCCTGAGGAGGCAAGTCAAACAATCAGTCTGACAGATTGTTGACATCACTATTTCCACTATATGCTCATCTTAATGATGTCTTTTGGTCACAGGTGAGGGGCGTCTTTATGCAGGTTCTCTTGGATAGCACAAGCCCCGTGCAAAAACGCATTGCTGCATATCTGGTCCTCATGAAGGACCCTCGCCCAAGTGAACTGACCCAGCTGGCTAATGTCTTGCCCCGTGAGCAGGACCAACAAGTCAAGAGCTTTGTCATCTCCCACATCACCAACATTTTGTCCTCAAGCGGGCCTGAGACCCAGGAGTAAGTGCAGACAAGCACTGCTAAATGATGTGTATGTGTCCTGATATAATCTCCACCAGTAGTTCAAATGTGTTTTCTTCTTTTCTACAGACTCAGACAGAAGATCCGTGATGCCCTGCAGGATAATGAGATTGGAACCATTATGGATCCCACCAAGTTCTCTCGCAACTACAAGATTGGATCCTTGGAGGGCAACATGATCTTTGAGGACACCAGCTACCTGCCCAAGGAGCTCATGCTTGAAATGACACTGAAGGCATTTGGCTTTGACATCGACATGATGGAGGTACACTTTTGGAGTTGTTTCATATAAACTTTGCAGTGAGGCATTTTTTTTCAGTGAGTTAACAGTAAAAAAATGTATCGCCTTTGCAGATTGGCATGGAGGGCAAAGGATTTGAGCCAACAGTGGATGCTCTGTTTGGAGAGAATGGATTCTTCCCTGACACTGCCCTGAAGACGATGTACTTTGTCTCTGACAACATGCCCCGGAGAGTCAATGAGATCCTGAGGGACCTCATACCTTCTCTGAGGAAGAAACAGGTATCAAGAATAATCTGCCAATATGTATGAAAGTCAATTTCTCCATCAGGGAAACATTTTAAATAGATTGTGCTTATCCATATTTAGGCCTCCCAAAACCTGCTGAGGGAGATCGGACACAACCTCAACAAACTGGTGAGGGAAGTGAAGTCTGCTGAGTCTCCAGAGGCAATGGTTTATCTGAGACTTCTGGGAAATGAGCTGGGTTATCTAAGGACCAATGAAATGGAGGAGATGGCCTATTCTGCTGCCATGATGATCGACAGCATGCTTAAGATGTTCCCAGCTGATGTAAGGATAAATTGTTTGTTAATGACAAGAAAACAGTGCATTAATGTAGAAATTCCATGTTTACAATTTAAATGTCATGTTTGTTCTCTTCAGCTGATGAAGGCACTGATGACTAAGGCTGACAACACAATCTTTGCCCACTACATCTTCATGGACAATGAGTTCTTCCTGCCGACTGTCACTGGTGTGCCTCTGAGGGTTTCACTGTCTGGTACTTTCACCCCTGGTATCAAGGGTGGACTTAAGATTGCTCGTGACATGGTAATTATACACAATGAAAAATGGCCCCTCCAGTGTTTTTTAAATGCATCACTGTAACTGTCTGCCTTTCTCCTGTCTTTCCCTGCAGAGCGAAGTGACCTTCATGCCCTCCGCTGGCATTGAATTTGTGACTCGCATTGGCTCCCACATCCCAGAATATGTCAATTCTGGATTAGAAATGCACACCAACATGTTCCATGAGAGCGGTCTCAATGCCAAATTGTCCGTGAAAAGTGGTCACTTTAAACTGACCATCCCTGCTCCAAGTGACCCAACTAAGCTCATCAAAGTGACGTAAGCCAAAGTATACCTTGAAGAACTTAAGTAATCGTCTCAAAATTAAATGTAAAGAAAGAAGAAACTGACAGAAGCTACTTTGTAAGCCTGGTTGTCATGCAAACATTACCTTAGCTTGAAGTATGAGAAGGGAATGGAGAACAAAGCTGGTATAGATTCACAGTGTTTTTTTCTAGGTTTAATTTTTTTTGTCTTTTTAAATCATGACCAAAGCTACATTTTTACCTTGCTTGATAACTTTACATTTACAATATAGAAACAACCTTGTGGCAGTGACTGGGTCAGAAGTGAAGACCATCCCTCCTATGGTGATGGACAAGGTTGATGTTCGTGAGTGCACTCCAGTCTTCGCTGGAATGAAATACTGCTCTGAACTGCAGTACACTGATGCTTTCTCTCAGGAGACCGCCCCATTCTTCCCCTTCACCGGAGACAGCAAGTGAGCAAGACTCTCTGAACCACAAGCAGATAAGTCTCTTTAAAATGAATTATTTAAGAAGGTTTGCTAATCAATTGAATTACGTAAACAGATTGGCTGTGGAGTTCCATCCTACTGGTGAAGTCACTGAGTACACAGCCACTGTTGAATACAAGCTGCTCAAGGAGGGAGACGAGGGCCGGCAGAAGGTTGACTCTGTGAACTTTATTCTGAGGGCTGAGGGTAATGTCTTTTTTTTCATAAAACAACAGCCTCAATTTTGAGAAGTTTTATAAGAGTTGTTTAACATTACTCTTTTCGTTGGTCAACAACAGGTGCAGATCCCACTGAAGCCAGAGCAGTCGTGAAATACAACAGAAAGAAGAATGCAATCACAGCCGACATCCAGATCCCTGACTACGATGTGGAGGCTGGTCTTAGGTTGGGTGTTGTTGATGGAAACACCAAGGGCAAAGGAACCCACTCCATCTCTCTCGACTTCATCAACAAGAACATCCCTGTGCTCTCTCTGGTTGGCCGTGCCAAGTAAGAAAGGAACTAAAAACCCTCCTTAAATAACACTATAGTTGCCCCTTTGAGCCACAGTAAGCTGACTAACTGGTTCATCTTTCAGTCTGAAGGCCATGAAGGAAGGTATGCTGCAAGTTCAGCTTCTGGTCCCCTCAATCAATGCTGATGCCACTGTCACCGCTAACATGAAACGAGATGCAGAGCTGGAACTGGAAGTGAAGAGCGACATCAAGTTCCAGGATATGAGATCTGAGCAGGAAATTGATATGAAATATGGTAAGGTCCTTTTCCACTGACTTTTTTTCCAAAATTTTCCATAGCAGCTAATTTAATTGATATTTGTTTTGTAGACA
The DNA here is from genome assembly GCF_021347895.1 of Acanthochromis polyacanthus. NCBI lineage: Eukaryota > Metazoa > Chordata > Actinopteri > Pomacentridae > Acanthochromis > Acanthochromis polyacanthus. The sequence goes on from NC_067128.1 coordinate 8,983,373, forward strand.
GGCACCTATAAATTTGGGCCACAGGCTATATTCAGAAACATATCATGTCACTGCAAAAATACTGATTTACGATTGGTGCCCAAAAATATGAGGCCCAATCACATGGCATTGTTGACCATTTAATGTCAGTTCAGTCTGAGGGGGCAGTTAGTGAGACAGAATGAAAATGCTGATTAGTGTGGCTAGCCATGGGCAGGATACAGTGCAACAGTAAAACCCCCTATGTTGTCTGAGAGAAAATGTTAAATTTAACTCTGTGTAGAATAAATTTACTCCTGGTTCATATTCAACCTGGGGTTTAGAGAAATATTTCCTCATGTCTTTGCATTTACTTTGGCTTCCTCTATTGTTTCAGATGGCAACAAGATTGAGGTTGAGGTCAAGTCTGACATGAACACTAAAACAACCGTCATTTTCACTGATTTTGTCGAGACTTACGGCAACGATTTTCTTGACATGCAAGTGGGTCAGACAGACATGAAAGTCCGACATATCTTCAAGAAATTTGTGGAGGTATAAATCTTTGCTCAGTTTCTGAGATTTTCTTGGTTTAAAAAAAAGAAAAAGTTAACTCTACATGAAACACCACTTTTCTGTTTCTAGGCAGCAAACAATTACATGGAGAAGTATGGTGCTGATTATCCTTACATTCAGAACTTCAGAGTGCCTGACATGCCTGAGATTTCCCTGCCAGACACACTTTTCCTGAATGCGTAAGTGTGAAGATTTCAATAGTAAATGATAAAAATTTTCTTAAAAATTGCCCAAATCATGTATTGTACTTTTGTCTTTTTCACAGTGAGGCCAAAGGTGTCTACCACTTCAATGAGGATCGCATCACAATTCCTATCCCTGTCCCACTTGGAGGAAAGTCAACAGAAGATCTTAAATTCCCCCCAGCTTTGACCACTCCCAGCCTGTCTCTTCCCCAGTTTGGACTGGAAATCGTCTCCATGGAAATTCCCATCCCAGAGTTTATTGTTCCCGAGAGCTTCACTCTGTCCATTCCTCGCTTTGGAAAAGCTGAGGTTTCAACGGTGATGAAAAGCAATCTGTATGACATGGAGGCCTCAATGGCTGTTGGCAAAGATGTTGTGGAAACACCCAGCTACTCAGCTAAGTTCGATGTGACAGGAACCTCCCCAATTGAGATCCTCTCCGTGAAGATGGAAGGTTAGTGAAAATAATTAATAAACCTTTTGCAGCATCATAATTCTTCACATACAGTTAACACCATGTAGTTCTCTCTTGGCAGTACAATTTTCAGTCACAGTTTTCTATTATCACTCATGTGAAACAATGTGATGTAATTTCTGTTACAATGTTGACGTAATTTCTAATCATTAACTACACAGAATTATTGGTATATTTCTGCTGTATATAGGTATACAGCATACAGGCAAATGAATCTCAAAAGTTTGCTGCAAGGGAATCATACTATGATGTTACTAGTTATAAATGTTGTTCTCCCTTTTTTCATATTTAGGCTCTGGAATGTTGGCCTCCATTGATTCGATGAAAGCACAGCTGAAAACCTCTTTGACCCATAAGTTCATTGAAGCCACTTTTAGTATCACTGAGGATGCAACCATCACAGATAAAATCAATTTGAAATCTAGCAGCAAGATGGAAGCCAAAAGCCCACTTGGTCTCAATGTTGTCCTTGAGCACAATGGCATGTTTGGAATCAACACTGAAGAAATGTCTGCTAACAACAACTTTGAGGGGAAGATTGCAGCTGGACCCATCTATGGCAAGACCACTTCAGTTCAGTCATTAAATATCTTCCCATTCAGACCAGAAGCAAAGTTTGATTCTACTGTTCAGTTAGACTCCACCTTTGTTAAGACCCAGAACCAAATTGCTGCAACACTTCTCAATGGTGAATTCTTAGCTGTGTCTAACACTAATGCCTTTGAAGACACCTTCACTCATGTTGCTGACGTTTCCTTCAAAGACAGCAAGCTGTCACTGAAATGTGATGCAAATGCCTTTGCTTTTGGTATGAAGATCCGCAACCAAGCGGAAGCATCTGCTGGTGCCGGTGAAATGGCCATGAAGATGGAAACAAATGCAGACCACTCTGACAACCGTGTTTACTCTCTGCTGACTGCTTCTCTTGATGTCAATGGTCTGGCTGTCAACAGCGATGCCAGTGTCAATCTTCTTGAGAACGAGGCTACTCACAAGGCTTCTCTGAAAATGAACAAGGATGGTTTGACCACAAGTGGAACAACTACCCTCCAGAGCCCCCTGTCCTTTGAGAACACCTTTGATGCTGGGCTTGATTCTACAAGGGCATCTCTGTCCATTAACAACAAGGCAGCAGTTGGTGATATGAAGGTTGACAATGCCAACACTCTGATCATTACTCTCTCTAGCCTTGACTTCACCTCAAAGGCTGAAGCCACTGCAAGTGAGTATGCCTCTTACACTCATGATGTCACCTTTGACCTGAAACCCTACAGTGCCTCTGCAAATGTTAACAACAACCTCAAACTTCTGAATGCCAACTTCATTAATGAGGCACAACTGCAGGCAGAGCTTTACAAGATGGACCTGACTGGAAGCCTGAAGGCCATCTACGGTGAGGAAGAGATCAAGCACACCTATCAGGTCAGTTATGCCGATATGAGCGGCAACGCAAAGTGCAGCACCACTGGAAAACTCTTTGGGACTCATTTGAGCCACAACACTGAACTCGAAGTTATTGGTCTGGCAGCTAGGATCAGCAATGACGCTCGCTTCAACTCACAGCCAGTGCGCTTTGACCACACCATCCGTTGCAGCATTGTTCCTTTCGATTTCAATCTTGACGCTATCTTCAATGCTGATGGAGACATGACCATGTATGGAAAGCACAGTGCCCAGCTCTATGGCAAGTTCCTTGTGAAAGCACAGCCTCTGGCTTTTGCCAGCTCACATGAATGCAGAGCATCAGTGAACCAGCAGCTGAACAATGGTTTGTCTCTTGAGACCACAGTTGACAACAAGATGGACACTGTTTTGTCACTCCAAGAGCAGAAGACCAGTTTTAGAATGAAGTCTAAATTGAATGAGCATGCCTTTAATCAGGACATAAGCATTTACAACACTGCTGAGGGAACTGGAATTGAGGCTTCTGGTACCATCTTAACAAACATCATCAACTCAGTCTCTGCAGACAACCAGGAGTTTGCCATCTCTGGCTTCTTAAAGTATGACAAGAACAGAGACTATCATATAATTCAGCTCCCTCTGATTGAAATTCTGCCTGCCTTCTTAGAAAACATCAAAGGATTTGTTGTGCATTTAGCAGAGGCACTGCAAGACTACATCAACAATGATGAGGTCAGGGCTAAACTTGAAGCTCTTCCTGAGCAGATTAGTGACTTTGTTGCTCAAATGAATATTGAAGAAAAGGCAATCCAACTACTGCAGTCTTTCACTGATTTAACCCAAAACTATGTCATCTCCATGGAAGACGTGGAAGCCTCTTTGAGAAACTTGAAGATTACAGTTGAGAAACTTCTGGCTGATCTCACTGTTTACCTCCAGAACTTTGTTAGTATGATGAAGGAGACTATCCTTAGTGGAAATTTCCCAGAGCGCTTTGCTCAGCAGATCCAGGACATGCTGAATGCCATTGATGAGGAGTTTGACATCAAGGGTATGCTTGTGTATGTGATTGACACCATAAGAGACATGGTCCATGAGATTGACCTGGACAAACTAAAGGACAGCAGTATTGCATTCCTGTATGATATTGATACCAAGTATGAAATCAAGACGAATCTGAAGGATTTTATGAATTTTATTAGAGAAATGATTGAGAGATTTGACTTGGCAGAGTTTGTTAGTGATTTGGTGAGATTCATTTCACATGAAATGAACCATTCCATTAGGAACCTTGTCAGTCGGATGCCTACAAAGATCCTCAGTGAAGCAATAGACAAAACTCTGGAAATTATTCAGAATCTCAACATCATTGATACAATCAATGCATTCTATGCCAAGATGAGAGAGTTGATTGTAAAGTTTGAGTTTGACAAAAAGATTCAGTCTATCTTGGAGAAGGCTGTGGAGCTCATTAAACAGTACAGGATTGAGGAAACCATCAGTGCTGGATTCAAAATGGTGAAAGATGCAGACATTCCTTCTAAACTCATGCAAGTCTTCCAGGATGTTATCAACTACTTGAAAATAACTGACGTTAAGGATATAATTCAACATGTGAACAGGTATATTGAAAGTACTGTGCAAAAACTAAATTCACTGGAATATAATGACTTTGTGGATTATAGCAATCAAGTTATTTCTGAGTATACAACTTACGTTAATGAGATGATCAGGACTCTCGAAATTCCCCAGAAACTGCAGGCAACACGAGATTTTGTCAACCTGATTTTGTCCTCTGTTCGTAGCTTTATGGAACACCTGAGAGAAATCAAAGTTGCAGAAATTCTTAAATCTGTAAAGGAAATCAGCAGCCAAGTTGTGTTTGATAACTTCAAGGCACTTGCTCAATTCCTAAAAGAGAAAATTACAAATTTGGATGTCAAAGCTGAAATTTCCTCCTATCTGGAATGTGTGTCAAAATACTACAGAAGGGTAATGTCAGTCTTCAGTGGCATAATCCTCCTTAATCTTGATATCATGAAGAGTGTGGTACCAGACCAAAAAATCATCAGTGAGATTCAGCAGATCATGGAAGGGCTCCTGACTGAGCTTAAGAGAGCTGAAATTATCCTGCCATCCTTCACCATTCCTTTTACAGATCTTGTTGTGCCTTCCATGACATTTACCATGAATAAGCTGCAAGAATTTGAAATCCCAACACAGTTTGACATCCCTGAGTTCACTATCCTGGGCTACACTGTGAAAGCCACCACAGTTTCCGTTGATGATATCAAACAGAAAATAATTGAGCTAATTGATTTTATTCTAAACTTTGAGATCAATATGTATGATGTGGATGCCTTCTTTGGAGAACTGACTTTGGACTATCTTCCTTCCATGCCTGAAATTGCAATCCCTGAGATCACTCTTCCTGAGTTCTCATTCCCCACCATTCCACAAGTTCCTGTAGAAAAGCTTGTGAAGTCTCTTCAGGTTCCTGAGATCAAACTTCCAAGCATTCCAAGTGAGATCATGGTCCCATCCTTTGGTAAACTCTATGGCGAGCTGAAATTTCACACTCCCATCTACACCCTCAAGACAACTGCAGAGCTTCAGAACTCCACTGAGAAACAAACGACACCTCAGTTCACGGGTTTCTTCACCTCCCAGGGCACATCTCCAAGTTTCGAAATTCTCAGTTACAAACTTGAGTCCACTGGTCGCTTTGCAATCGCAAAAAGGAGTCGTATGGTCCTTGCAGAAACTTTGAAGTTTAACCATCAAAGTGTTGGAGTTGAACATCAGGGATCTGTAACAGTCTATGGCCTATCAGCTCAAGCCCAAGCCAAGACTTCAGTTAAGGTTACAACAGCACCTTACACTGCCAACTTTGAGAACACAGCCTATATTGGTATGGTAGGAGGAATGTCAGCTTCTCTTGACACAACTTACAATCATGTCGTGGACCTTCCATTTGCCAGTGTCAGAAGTGAGGCCACAATGACCCAGAAGTCAGTAGCTCGCCAAGATGGCAACACCCTCACTCTAACAGCTGACAATTCAGGCAATGGAAAGATTAATGACCATACTGGCAACCACAACAGCAAGCTGCATTTGTCATTTACCCCCAGCATTTCCACCCTAACTTTCTCTGGTGACACAGACTCTAGCATCCTGAAGATGAAACAGCTTATTGGTGCCGAACTTGGCACCTTTACCTACTTCAAGTTTAATGTCCGCAACGAGGCAGAAGCACCCTTCATCAAGAACAGCCTTCTTGTGGCAAATGGACATGTCAGCCTTCCTGATATGAAGGTTGAACTGAAAGCAAACCATGACACAGAAATGTCTGGTGCAGTCAGCGGAGACCTGTCCAATTCAATCACCTTCAAAGGACACCTACTTGAGTTTGTCTCTGAATTCCAAAACAAGGCAAATGCCAAGGTCAGCATTTTTGAATCTCTAACTGCTAAGATTGAGCTGCAGAATGATTACTCAGCCAGCTTCAGTCTTGACAGCCAACAGATAAACACAATCATCCTGGCTCGCTTAAACCAGTACAAAGCGTTCTGCAACTTCACTCTTGACAATAACGTAAATGAAGCTGGCATCTTTGTTGCCATGGACGGTGAAGCCAATCTGGACTTCCTGAAATACCCTATCAGCATTCCTGAGATTGATCTGCCTTATGTTGACTTCCATACTCCAGCTATCAGTGATCTGAATTTGTATGAGCAGATTGGAATGGAGAACATTTTGACTACCACTGAGCAGACTGTTGATGTGAATGCCAAGATTGTTTACAAGAAAAGCCGTTCTGCCCCACTTGTTGATATGATGGGTCTCGTCCAGATTCCCTCAGTGGGCAACCTGATTACAGAGCTGTCTCTCAAGTCTGCCATCATTAATCTGAATGTCAATGCTGGGATGGATGCCGAAGATGATCTTGTGTTCCGTCTTGGAGCCACCACTGCCTCTGTGTTTGAGAGTCTAAAAGCCAAACTTGATGGCACCACCAGTCTGACCACCAAGAGAGGAATCAAACTGGCCAATTCCCTGTCCCTCGAAAATCCTCACATTAAAGGCACTCATGGCAGCACCATCAGCGTGAGCACTGACACTTGGGAAACTGACATGTCTGTGGCTACTGTTGCAAAGGTCGCTCTGTCAATACTCAACATGGAAGTAAACCAAAATCTGGTTGCAGACACCAAAACCAAAGCAAATGCTGTCTCTGAATTTAATGTGAAGAGTGATTTCAACATTCCTATGATCACAGCTGCTGGAAAGGTTGAGATAAATCATAATCTGAAGATAGAAGGAACTTTTGAGTATGTTTCCATGGACTTCTCCACCAAAGGAAACACGGATGGCAAAGTGTTTGAAGAGTATCTAGTTTTGGGAATCTTGGACAATGAGGCAAATCTATACCTGAACAGGGATGGCCTGCGTTCCACTTCCAAGGTTATTGCTGATGCCAAGCTTAACTCTGGTACAACCAAAGTTATTGGCATGGATGTAAATGAGAATCTGGAAATTGAAGCTTCCCTGAGCCGTGTGTATGCAGTGCTGAAGTATACTGGCAACAATGAGGCAAACGTGTTCAATTTCAATACCAAGGGAAAACATATTGCCCAGGCTACTATTGACTTTGCACCAACCTCTTCCTTGACTGCTGATATTGAGACTGACATGTCTCAGCAAACCAGCCTGGGTGACTTCGCTCTCTATGAGAAGACTGTTGCTGAAGTGACAGGCGCCAAACAGAAGATCTCTACTAATGTTAAGTTTGCCAGCCCAGTGTACACCACAAACATGGTCATTGAGGTGGAGGGCAGTGTTCCTGTCTTCAAAATCATCTATAAGTTGTCTGCTACCAGTCCTATTGTCATCTTGGAATACGACCTGGATGGTGAGTTGATGAAAACCCCCTAAACGTTACTTTCTGGTTTATGTTGCAAGCACTGTTGAACATCAAATCTCACACAATAATTTCTTTCAGCTTTTACTACTACAAACTTTGAGGATGACATTTTCAGTATGAATAACAAGGCTGTCCTGAAACATGCTGACCTGACCATGGGTGTCAACCATGTCATCACTCAAGCTTTTGGGTAATATATTCTGTGTTTTACAGTATGTTAAACAGTTGCTGCTAATATTTACATCTTTCAGCAACTAACTCTTTCTCTTCACATTTTAGGAGCCAAGCTGACGACAGGTAAATATTCAATGTTTCTTGTGCATGTTCATATCTTATCATGCATAAATCAAATTCCTTTGCGTTAAATGACATGCTGAGAAGCAATCACAGATTTTCATTTGAAATCCTCTTTCTCCTCCAGTTCCTCTGCCCATACACTGAATGTGGACATCATCAGTCCTACTTTCACTGATGTGAGCCTTCATTATGCTGCACGCAGAGATGGTACCAGTGCCTCAGTATCTACTCCATCCAGTGGCTTTCTAGGCCTTCACTTCAGTGGTAGAGTCCCATCTCAGATGAGTGCAAGATTCTATGGCCGTTATCCTGTGAGTATTACTACCGTGACCTTTCTGAGATGATGTAAAATTATATTCAGTAATCAAAATATAGCTAAAATTATCTTTTTTTCCTCCTTCATCTAGTCCACTCCAGACGTTGATGTCGACATCTTGGTTGTTAGATCATCTCCTAAGGATGCTGATAAGATGAGCGTGCAGATTAACTACAATATGGAGGCACCCAAAGCAATGCTCTCTGAGCTCAAGATGAAACTCCCCTCCATCTTCTACACATTCACTGCATTTGCTAACAAGTACCACATCACAGATGGCGTGGAGACCGTGAAAGACTTTGTCACTACACAATTCAACGATGCCTATACTGTTGCAATCAATTATGATGATCAATTGAGCCAGCTGTCAGTTTTCTTCAGAAACATCATTGTCCAGTATCAGAAAACTGTTCAGGTCTTCCTGGATGCTGCCATCAAAGTTTTGAGGGAGACCAAGTTTAAACTGCCTGGGTCTGATGAGCTCACCACTCTCCCTGAAGTCCTAAAGCAGTTGACCAGCAGCATTGCCGGTATGCTTGATGCAACCCTCCAAATTATCTTTGACAATATGGAGATTTACTATAACTCTTTTGTTGAGAGCATCAGCAACATGAAAGTGCGCATGCCAGTTGGGGATGCAATCAGTGGAGGACAGATCATTGATCAGGTCAAGTCAGCTTTCAAACAAATCTCTGCTGGACTGGTGGATTTTGTAAAAAATATGGAAAGTCTTGACACAATGCTAGAGAAGATTGGTGAGACTCTGAAAGCAATTGTTGACAAAACTCAAGAGTTTGTTGACTCTATCAAGTCTGACTATTTAGATGCAGTGTTTATGAAGATCAATGAGTTCTATCGTAGCCTTGTAACAGCCATTATGGAAACAACTGAGCTATTCCCCGAAATCAGTACAGAGTCGCTGAGCAGAGCATGTGAGCGTGTCATAAACAGCTTAATCTTTGTAATATTCCAGTTCAATGAAGCTGTTTCTGGTTTTCTGCAACAAGGCTCACATCAAGCTGAAGCCTACATTAAAGTTACAAATGGAAAGCTTGAGATTGACCTTCCATTTCCCTTCCAACAGTGAGGAGCCCTCACAGACTGAAGCCTAAGTCCATATGAAACACTACCACCTGTTCAGAACACATGCTTGGAAATGGTATGGACGTTTAGCTCTTTAACAGTATTTATAGCAATGCATTTAAAGAAACCCCTGTTTTATCATTGTAATTTAGATGGTTTATTGTGTACAAAGATTGAACATTTAACATTTTACTGAAATTCACCTTCCAGCAAAGAGTGTGCAAAGCATCAATAAAGTCCATCAATACAATTCATGGTGTCATGGCGTTTTTTGATTGAAATTTACATCCAAACTTTTTTTCATGGTGTCAAATTAAATACAAGACAACAACAGCTGTACAATTTTAATGTAGCGGTTTGGACCCATGGATATGAATACACTGCTTCTCTGAATGTTTTTTTTCTTTGATTTCTTCACTCAGGTTAGGGTGACCATATTTTGATTAGTAAAAACCAGCAATGAGATACTCAAATGATACTTGAAGGTTCGTCAAAGATGTCTCCTCTGTATGGATAGAAAATTGTTCTATTACCAAAAACTATCTATATATATAGATAGGCTTCTCAGAGGCTACTCGACATGTTTTATTATGACAAGTTTTAAAAATAATGAATGAAATAATGATAGAAATAATGTCTCTTCTGTATTAGAAAAATAAGTTTTAAGAAAACCTCTGTTAGGGGCTGCTCAGTAGGGTAGTGGTTAGCACTTTCGCCTTGCAGCAAGAAGATCCCTGGTTCAAATCCCGGCCTGGGCCCGGGATCTTTCTGCATGGAGTTTGCATGTTCTCCCTGAGCATGTGTGGGTTTTCTCCGGGCACTCCGGCTTCCTCCCACTGTCCAAAAATATGCTGAGGTTAACTGAGTACTCTAAATTGCCCGTAGGTGTGAATGTGAGTGTTCTTGTTCATCTGTGTATGTAGCCCTGCGACAGACTGGCGACCTGTCCAGGGTGTCCCCTGTCTTCGCCTGAGTCAGCTGGTAGGCTCCAGCGACCCTAGTGAGGATAAAGCGGTGTATAGAGAATGGATGGATGGAAAACCTCTGTTATTTTAGCAAGCCAACTTTAACAAAAATACCTCTCACAAATCTATAAAAAAGGAACTAACAAAAAAATCTATACCTTTAGTAATACTTTCATCCTGTTTTTCTTTCTCACCCTCCTTGTTTGCCCATCTATATTTGGCTGTAGAGCTGATCTTACTATGGAAGCACATTTCCGTCACTTGAAAAAAAAAAAGTCACATAGTGAGTCAAAATTATGACTTTGTATCTCACAATTAAGTCATAATTATGACATAGCAAGTCAGAATTATGAGATATTAAGTCCAAATTATGACTTTATATCTCATAATTATGAGATAGCATGTGACTTTTTTTCAAGGGGCAGAAATGGGTTTCCATACTTTCCCAGCAAGTTTTTTGTTGCTTAACAAAAAATATAGTGGCAAATGAAAAAGCAATGAAAACCAGGATATTTTCATCACTTAATTAACAAACAACCAGGGCGGCCAGGACAGGACGCGAAAACAGGACATGTACTGGGAAAACAGGATGTTTGGTCACCTTAACTTAGGTACCAAACATATCTTCAATAGCGAGAATTTAAGAACAATGTAGTTTAACAGCTGGTGGCGGTGCTGCTTCGAATGGTGGTGATTCGCCATTAAACAGGAAGAAGACGAAGAAGAAGCCGTGACTGTAGAAGAAGAAGAAGAATCAGTAGCAGCAGCTGCAGAAGAAGAAGAATGATGGTGGAGTAGAGCTGGGAAGAGAAGCTTGCAGTGTTAGCTTTGTGAATTTGTGGAATTCGCAGGAAGTCAGTTGTGTAGTCGTAGCACAAATGGATATTTCAGTCGTCGAAGGAACAATGACTTCAGCTCAGTGTTTGAGGGACTTTATCAGCGGACGACTGACGGCTGCTGCTGAGGAAATATTTCAGGTCTTTGAAAAAACTGTCCTCCAGTACGAGGAGGAGCTCGCTCGGCAGCGCACACTGTTGGACATCACCTGGAAACCCGAGATAAAGTTACTCCGAATAGGTATGTAGAGCTAGTATTGGGTAGAAACGACCAAACAAATGAATACTGCTCATGTAGGGTCCTAGGAGGGCTTTACGTGACATTTCTTTGTAGCGTCACAAAACTGCTGCAGTTAATTTGCCAGAAAGAAATATCTTAAATGCATCTATTCGTAATTATTTTTGGCCTTATAAAGACAAATTTTATGACCTGTGACACATTTAAATGAAATTATTTCATCATATTCAGTGGTCGGAATTTGCTAAAGTTACTCTGCCAGCTCAACTGTAAACATCTACTGAATTATTATAAACATCTTGTCGTTAAATATCTATCATTATTTTAAATGCTGTCTCTTCCTGACTGATCAAAACTTTTGGAAAGAATTATTAGACATTATTTGTTGTTGGCAATATTTATTATTTGCCATCTTCACTGTAGGGTGTATGAAGACATGCCACAATTATGGTTATATTAACATTATTTTAAGGATAAACATGTTTTTCATCTGATGTCTCATCAAGCCTGTGAATTGGGTTTTAAATTCAGTTATTTATAAAACAAACCTGCACCAAAAATAACACTAGATTAGAATAACAAAAACATGAATCTCTTCACATCATCTCCTGCTATAAGCATAGTGTGAGCATTTATCCTGCTTTTTCGTTATAGCTGACCACAGTGATGATCAGCTCTGATTTAAATTGTAAATCAGCTCCCTGAGTGTTGCGTACACTGAGCATTCGTCACACTTTGAGTCATTTACCGGTGCACCCAAACAATTAATCATATTTCCCCACTTTCTCTTGTATGCGTTGTGCCTTCAGACCTCCCTCAACAACGTGTTTGTAAGGAGGAGGAAGAGGAGGAGGATCTCACTGACCAACAACTTTGTTATCAGGAGGCGAACTCCAGTCTGGCGCAGGAGGAACCAGATCCCCCACGGATTAAAGAGGAACAGGAGGAACTGTGCACCAGCCAGGCAGGAGAGCAGCTTCTACTGAAGGAGGAGACTGATATCATTATGGTTACTCAGACTTATGAGGAAAGTAAATACAGTGAACCAGAACCCGACAGTGAACAGCTCCTTTTTGACAATTCTCCTCTACCTGACAGCCAAACTGAGGAAGGACACAAACTTGTACAGCTAGAGTCGGCTGCAAATTCAGAGCCAAATGACAAACCTCACACAAACGAAAGTCACAGTAATAATGTACATCACTCTCTGTCAGAAAGTCCTGACGCAGGGAAAAATTCTTTTCACTGTGACTTTTGTGGAAAAGCCTTTCAGAAGAAGTCCCAAATGCAGAAACATAGCCGGACTCACACGGGTGAGAAGCTGTACCCCTGCAAAACATGTGGGAGAAGTTTCACTCATAGCACTTCCTTGAAAGTCCACATGCGAATCCACACAAGTGAAAAGCCGTACTCTTGCAAAATATGTGGGAAAAGTTTCAACAATAGCACTTCCCTGACAGTTCACACCAGAGTCCACACAGGTGAGAAGCCTTACACCTGCAAAATGTGTGGGAAAAGTTTCAGTCAAAGTTGCCATTTGACTTCCCACGTAAGAACTCACACAGGTGAGAAGCTGTATTCCTGCCAAACATGTGGAAAAGGCTTCGTCAACAGCGCCGACGTGAAAATCCACATGCGAACCCACACGGGCGAGAAGCCGTATTTTTGCGATATATGCGAGAAAAATTTCATCCACAGTTCTCACCTGAAAGTTCACATGAGAATCCACACAGGTGAGAAGCCGTATTCTTGCAAAACATGTGGAAAGGGATTCAGTAATAGCAATTCCTTGAAAGTCCACATGAGAATCCACACAGGCGAGAAGCCGTATTCATGCAAAGCTTGTGGGAAGAGTTTTAACCAAACTTGTCATCTGACTGCACACATGAGAACTCACACAAGTGACAAGCTGTTTTCTTGCAAAACCTGTGATGAAAGTTTCAGTAACAGTGCCGACCTAAAAGTCCACATGGAAATCCACACGGGTGAGAAGCCGTGTTCCTGTAAAACATGTGGGAAGATATTCAGCTATAGGAGTGACTTGAGAGCCCATATGAGAATCCACACAGGTGAGAAACCATATTCCTGCAAAATATGTGGGAACAATTTTAGATACACAACTTCCTTGAAAGTCCACATGAGAATCCACACAGGTGAGAAGCCATATTCTTGCAAAATTTGTGGGAAAAATTTTGTCCAAAGTTGTCATTTGACTTCCCACATGAGAAACCACACAAGCGAGGAGCTGTCTTCTTGTAAAACATGCGGGGACACTTTCAGTAGTAGCGCTGACCTGGAAGACCACATGAAAATCCGCACAGGTGAACAACTGGACTCTGGCAACACATGAAGGAGAATTTTTAATTATTAGTTTTTTTTGCTGTCCACATGAGAGCTCACTTATATTAGAAGCCTAATATAAGTGAGCGGGGGGGGGGGGGGGGGGGGGGGAATCTGTCTGCAGCACAGCCTTTATGATTTTGTAAAGATTTGGAGAGGTTAAAAATAGAGTTTTCAAATTTAAAACCACCTGGAGACTGCACTTCAACAACTATTGTGTGTATTTATCACGTAACACTGTGTGAGATGGCTCTAAAAATATCTGGATTACATTTGTGTCAGACTGCACACTCAATTCGAGTGTGCCGAATCTTTTAGAAGGGCATTTTACTTTTTCTTTTAACTGTTGTTTCTGTTTTGTTTTTTTTACTTCCACAAATATTTTGGAAAGTGGTATGTTAACTAAAAAATAGATGCAAACATTAACAAGAAATTGGATGTATAATGTTACTGTGGGGCTGCACAGTGACATAGTGGTTAGCACTTTTGCCTTGCAGCAAGAAGATCCTCGGTTCAAATCCCGGACTGGGCCTGGGATCTTTCTGCATGGAGTTTGCATGTTCTCCCTGTGCATGTGTGGGTTTTCTTTGGGCACTTTGCCTTCCTCCCACAGTCCAAAAACTATGCTGAGGTTAATTGGTTACTCTAAATTGTCCGTAGGTGTGAATGTGAGTGTGATTGTTTGTCTGTATATGTAGCCCTATGGCAGACTGTCTAGGGTGTCCCCTGCCTTCGCCCGAGTCAGCTGGGATAGACTCCAGCACCCCCCGAGACCCTAGTGAGGATAAAGCGGTGTATAGAGGATGGATGGATGTTACTGTGGATTTAGGAACTTGCACTTGTTTTTCATCTGTATTTGTTTACCTCCAAAAAGAGTTACGTACACCTAATTGGCTTTTAAATTTCTCCATATTATTCACATTGGATTACTTCACACTGAGGAAATATTAAAAATATGATGCTTTTAAGGCCACTTCTGAAGCATTCCGTTCCTGACCAACAATGTGTTGTACATTTCCTTTGTCAGCTGATAGTTTTCTAGCTATTCCCTCAGGTTTAAAAGGCAGGATATTTCCAAGCATTATTTTTATTTTGCGAATGCAGTTTGTGTGTCACAATCTTTATGCCACAGTGTAAGTAGAAAAAGAAATGTGAAAGCCAGATCATCATTTGTTGTTGAGTCAATATACTTTTTGGACTTTTTGTAACATACTTATGAGATATCATAGTTGACATTTTTGATGTTTTCAGGCCTAAAATCAACATGGCTGCCTATAACCAAACGCCACGTGGCATTTCTAGAGATTCAATTATGCATGGATTGTTGCTGAAACCGAGAAACCCTCTAGTGTCCCTGGCCATCTGATTTTTTTTACTTATTTTTTTCTCATGTCGTTGAGGAGTGTTTTATGTGTGTTGTGGTTACATCAATTTTTGAAATTGCTGATTGAAGTGACAATTTGTAGCAGATGACTCGTGAAAGGCTCTATATTAATAAACGTTCTTTTAAAGAACGCTTGATGTGTCTTTTGATGCTGATTATTCAAACTAATGTTCCCAAATGAAACATTTTGTGTAATCTAAAAACTTTGTATAGTAAGATGCCACATTCACACTGAAATGTGAAGCTACAGTAATCTTTTGATAGTGTCCAGATATAACATGCAAGAGGTGTTCTAATGTTGGAGGGTAAGACAGAGGATGGGTTTGGTAGCTTAATCAACTCAAGTACCTCATATTCAACATTGACTGCATTCACTCCAGTATGTTTAAAATACACACATATGAAATCCTGTATGCTATTTGTACTCATTGCTAATTTTATTCGTTTGTAAAAGCATTCACTTCCCCCTCAGTTTACCTTTAGTTGTTAAATAATAATCACTGATTGCTTCATTAATCAATTTGATCTTTCAAATCATCCTAAACCAAGGACTCATTTAGATGTCCCATGCTTGTCATCAAGATGTTTTTACCATTTAGAAAATAGTTCCATGATTTGGAGAGTTTCATATCCTAAATGTACCAAAGTTCAGTTCAATTCAAGAAAAGAGGGGAGTGATGGAAAAGGAAACATAACACACATTGGCATGCTTGAATGGATAGATGATACATACAAAGTGATGCATAGAGAACACAGAGTGATGGGGGATATACAGAAGAAGGCAGCTGGTGAAACAGCAACCACAGATCAGAAGCATCCAGCTCTGAGACCAGGGACACAAAGTGAATGCCGTACGATAATGATATATATATATATAGTGCATACGTAGATAATAAGAGAAGGGCTCAGTGCATCCAGAGAGGTCCCCCAGCAGCCTCAGAGTAAAGCAGCAAAAGTAAGGGATGTTGAAGAAGAAGTCAGTTGTGCCCCGTATATGCAGTCTCTAACTGACAGACTCAGGGTCACCCGAGTCAACCGTCCGTAACTATAAGATTTGTCAAAAAGGAAGATTTTAAGCCTGGTGTTAAAAATAGAGAGGGTGTCCCCCTCTCGAACCCAAACTGGGAGCTGGTTCCACCGGAGAGGCGCCAGATAACTGAAGGCTCTGCCTCCCATTCTACTTTTAGAAATTCTGAGAACCACAAGTAAGCCGGCAGTCTGAAAGCAAAGAGTTCTGCTAGGATGATGTGGTACTATAAGGTCTTTAAGATATGATGGAGATTGGTCATTAAGAACTTTGTATGTCAGGAGAAGGATTTTAAATTCTATTCCAGGTTTCACAGGAAGCCAATGAAGAGAAACCAGTATAGAAGAAATATAATCTCTCCTGCTAACTTCCGTCAGGACTCTTGCTGAAGAGTTACGTTTTGGAGCAACTAAGTTTTTAGGGAGCTATTGAGACATCCTGATAGTAACGGATTGCAATAGTCAAGCCTGGAAGTAACAAATGCATGGACTAGTTTTTCTGCATCACTCTGAGACAGGATGTTCCTGATTTTTTTACAATATTTCTCATTTGAAAAAAAGAAGTCCTACAGATTTGTTTTATGTGTGAGTCTGATGTGTCCTGGTCAAAGATATCTCAGAGGTTCCTCACAGTAGTACTGGAGGCAAATATAATGCCATCCAGAGTAATTATATGCTTTGAATTTCTTGCATTAGGGCCAAATACAACGACTTCAGGCTTGTCTGAATTTAGTAGTATTAAATTACAGGTCATCCAGGTCTTTATATCCTAAAGACAATCTAGCTAGCTGATTAGTTTCATCTGGCTTCATAAATAAACACAACTGGGTGTCGTCCACATAACAGTAGAAATTAATACAGTGCTTCCTAATAATATTGCCTAAGAGAAACATGTACAATGTGAACAGGAACTCATGATTAACCTTAGTGTGCTTAGAAGAGTCATTGCTGACATGCACAAACTGGAACCTCTCTGATAAGATTTAAACTACTCCAGTGCTGCCTATAATGCCAATAGAATGTTCTAGTCAGTGTTATAAAAGTTTGTGGTTGACGGTGTCAAACGCTGCTCTGAGGTCTAGAGACCAGTCCATTATCTGATGCTATGAGAAGGTCATTAGTGACTTTCACCAGAGCAGTTTCTGTGCTATGATGCATTCTGAAGCCTGACTGAAACTCTTCAAACAAGCTATTCCTTTGTAAACGTTCAAAAAACTGATTTGCAGGCATTCTTTCAAGAATTTTAGAGAGAAATGAGAGGTTGGATATAGGGCTATAGTTAGCTAAAACACCTTGCTCAAGTTATAATTCCTTATTATCAATATGTCCTAATAATTCTCTTAAAGACCTCCAGCTGATACAAAATGCTGCAGCCAGAGTTCTGACAGGAACCAGTAACAGAGATCATATTTCTCTCTTATTAGCTTCTCTTCATCGGCTCACTGTAAAATCCAGGAGAGAATTTACAATCCTATTTCTCACACATAAAACTTTTAATGACAAAGCTTCATCTTATCTTCAAGACTTTATCTTACAATATCATCCTAACAGAGCCCTTTGCTTGCAGACTGCAGATTTACTTGTGGTTCTTAGATCTTCCAGAAGCAGAATGGGAGGCAGAGTCTTCAGTTATCAGCTCCTCTGCTGTGAAATCAGCTCCTAGTTTGGGTTTGGGAGGCAGACACCCTCTCTACTTTTAGGATTAGGCTTAAAACCTTCCTCTTTGATAAAGCTTACAGTTAGGGCTGCTCAGGATCACTGCTGCTATAGGTTTAGACTGCTGGGGGATTCCCATGATGCACTGGGCTCCTCTCCCCTACTCTCCTCTCTCTCACTTTTCCATCCAGTTATATATCACCATTACATGTCACTAACTTTTTTCTTTCCCAGAGTTCTGTGTTTGTTCTCTCTGGATCTGGCTACACGTCTCTGATTTGTAGTTTTTGGCCTCAAAATGTTCATTGTTCTCTGTGTATTGTTTGTCCCAAACCCCCACTTCATCTCCTCTCTCACTCCGACCAGTCGAGCAGATGACCATCCTGGCTCTATCGGTCGTTTTTCCTCTCCCAAATAAGGGTGGGTTTGTGTTTTTTGGTTCTTAAAGGAACTTTGGATTTTGTCTGTTCAAAATTTGCAAGGTCTTTACCTTACTATGTGAAGTGCTAAGAGATGACTGTTGTGAATTGGAGCTATATATATGAAACAACTGAATTCAGTAGTTTTTAGACTACTGTGATGGACTTTTAACAGGTGTAAATCACAAACCACTCAGCTCACTCCAGCTAGCACAGAATGCAGCTATTGGATGTTTAACTAAAAGAAAACATGACATCATGCCATTTTCAGCCGCAATGCAATGGTTACCGATTTGTTTTAGGATTCATCTTAAAATTATGCTTTTAGGCTTCATAGCCAGGCCACAGAATGTGCTTTACAGTCACTCTACCTCTATCAATCAATGTATAACAGGATTTTTCCTGTCAAGACTTACCATCATTTCACTTTGTGTATTCATATTACTATCACTGTTTATGTGCTTTTCATATCTCTGCCTTTTTTGTTTGCTATGTACAAAGCACTTTGCAGCACTGGTATTGAAAGGTGATATACAAAAACCTTTGTAATAGTGTTAGAACACATGTAATATTGAGTGGCATGGTGCTGGAGTGGTTAGTAATATTGCCTCACAGCAGGTTCAAACCCATTGGTTTCTTCATTGGCTTCCTATGAAATTCCGAATAGGATTTATAATCTCTTCTTTCTGAACGACCAATCTCCATCAGCCTTATTGTGCCATATCATCCTAGCAGAACTCTTCGCTCTCAGACTGCATTCTTACTTGTTGTTCCTAGAATTTCTAAAAGTAGAATGGGAGGCAGAGCCTTCAGCTATCAGGTGCCTCTCCTGTGGAACCAGCTCCCAGTTTGGGTTTGGGAGGCAGACACCCTCTCTATTTTTAAGCACAACTGGCTTCTTCTTCAGCATCCCTTAGTCATACCCCCAGTTACGCTGCTATAGACCTAGGCTGCTGGGGCACCTCTCTGGATGCACTGAGCCTTTCTCTCATTACCAGTGTATTTACTGTATTTACCACTATTGCATTACTGTACATTCACTTTGTGTCCCCCTGTGTCCTTTCTCCTAGTGTCCCTGGTCCCAGAGCTGGATGGGCCCCGGGCAACCACAGATCAGACACTTGCTTCTGATCTGTGGTTGCTGTCCCACCAACTGGTTGAGTCTTCATCATGTCCACTGTAGGGTGTTGCTGTTGACTTTCCTCCAGCCCACTGCTTCCAGCTGCACATTTCCACCAATCTACTCTGCCTTGACCATACTATACTTGATATGCTCATCTATGCACTGTTTGCATCTTGCTTACCACCTGTACATACAGTATATTTAACCTCTTGAGATCCAAGCTCTGATTGGGCTTACATTTTAGATCGCTTCCAGTTTTTTGGGATAAGGAGTAACCATTAAATAAAATAATTGGAAAATGTCTTATATCTTAATATTAACAGTACGCTCTTATTGAAAAAAGTATAGAATTGTAAAGTAGAATTGTAATTGCCACTATATGAATTGAATTGAATTGAATTGAATTGAATTGAATCTGGGACCCTAGTGAGGATAAAACGGTGTATAGAGAATGGATGGATGAATGAAATGAATTGAATTGAAGGGGCTTTTTTATGTAGAGTTTGTATGTCCTCCCTCTAGGTTTTCTCCAAATGTTCCAGTTTCCTTCTACGGAAAACATGCATGTTAAATAGGTGAGTAAATATATGTGAGTTCATGTGTATTCTGCTTTTCACCTAATATCAGCTTGGCCAGACTTCAGTTCCTCCTTGACCATGAGGATAAAACGGACATATTGAGTGGATGGAAGACATAACGTTGCTCATTCTGGGAAGGTGGGGCTTCTCAGATACACCAGAAATGCAAAGACCAAAGTATAATGTATAATGTATAGTAACTGTGTCTGAGTACTTGACAAAGCTTGACATGCTTTCAGAATAGAGCAGACACACTTGTACTAAATGTTGTTTGTAATGCCATCTACTGGTTTAAACTGAGATTTGTCAAACCACAATGAACTAGATATTTACAGCTTTCATGTCTTCTAAGTAATAAACTGCAGGCGATATATATATATATATATATATATATATATATATATATATATATATATATATATATATACACACATTTTGAACTATAATAACTTTACTGTCACTATTTGTCAGTTTGAAATACATAATGCATGATTCACTGTGTAATGCTGTATAGACTTTATCTTTATTTAGTTAAGTAAGGGCCTTGAATATTTTAAAAAAATTATTTTCATTGCAATTGCGTACTCAGGTTTATGGCTCAATCTAGAAAATAGCTGTGCTGATGATACTGACACTAATATGAAGTGGGTATCATTCCTAAAGCCTGTGAAAACTGAACTTTATACAGCTTTTGCATAACAATAAATTCTCATAGCCTAATAAGCAACAGCCAAAGATAAAGATTGAGTTAAAAATATCTTTATTGTTCATTAGGAGCAGAATTTTCAAAATAGTGTCCTTCTTCAGTGCTGTTAAGATATGGTTTGATCAGATGTGACCTGGTAACATGAGCAAGCAACCAGCACATTTAAATGTTGCACAATGTCTTAACTAGTAAGGAGAAATAAAAATAAAATCATCCAATCTGTCCTCCATTTGGCAGAAGACTGTGTGCTCCTGCAGGCCTGCTATTCATTGAAGCTGTGGCTCTAAGTTGCCCCGCTATTAGCTTTGCAAAATCTGGGTCATGGCTTGTACATTATTGATATCTGTGAGTCAGCTGCACCTCAAGATGATTTCACAATGTCTTAGGTTTGACCGGTGCTTTCAGATAAGTGTATTTTCATCAATAAGGAGATAACCAGTTCTGAGAGTGTAAAATGTAATTTCATGTGCAAAAGATCATGTCTGCGCAGCGAGCAGAGACTGGAGTCCAATGATAACAACCTGACCAGGTTCAGTGCGTTCAAGCGCTGCAGCAGTGTGGGTTATGTAATACGTGGCTCTCAACTTCACACCCCAAGGAAAACTGAGAAACTGAAAATGTGGGGAATGTTTTAAATTCTAGATCTTGGCTTCTAGGCAAGAATCAAAAATCTATATTTTCACTGTATTTCTACACAGCAAAATTTCAATTGGAGGCTCCCAGCTATAGATAAAAGATAGAAAAAGGCATACTATACACAAATTAAATAAAAATCCTCAAATATGTAAATATGTATACAGAATAGAGACATTTTAAGTATATTAAACTAGGAAATAATTTGTAGAAGTCATAATATTATATGTCTGCAAATCCTTTCATGCAAGAGATGAAAAACACCTTCATTTGACTTCGTAGATGAAGGCAATGTTCTGGTGCAAATGCAGTTTTGACATAAACCTTTATTTAAATGTCTCTTTGGGATTCATTGTCTTGAGACTGTTGGAAACCTGGATGAAACTCACAACTGTGAACTTATAGGTGACCCACAAGCAACATCTTTCACAGCATTTACTCTGGAATGACATCAATCAGCAATGATGAAGATTATATGAGTTATTCTGTTATGTTTAGATGTTTAGAATAAACCAGATGTGTTTGTGATCTTCATCCAGTCAACACGAAAGACACCCTGAACCTCAAATCACATCCAAGGAAGGTTTTATGAAACCAATTGCCTTTGTCCCTCCACATATAGTTTGGACTTTGGAGCTGGGGTGGTACAGGTAAATCCCATGTTGCTTTCATGCAGAGCACCCTCGGTATAAAAGGCCGAGGTGGAGGTAAAGTCCTCAGTCTCGTCTGAGTACTCACCAAAGGAGACCCACCATGCGGGACTCGAAACTTTGTCTTGTGATACTCCTTATCACACCAGCCTTAACTTGTAAGTATGTTTTAAAGTCCATCATGTATTGACTGGGGTCCCATGTATGTAATTTACTAGTACTTAAAGAAACAAGATGATAACTCTCTTTGAGGTGAAATACTGTGTTTGAAAGAGAAAACTGGGGTTTTTCATCTGCTGTCTTCTGATTGTCTTTGCAGATGCCCAAGATGAGGATACATCTTGTCTGTGTAAGTCTGTTAAAATGATGTGTTAATATTTTGGAAGTATATTGAAGTTTGGTTGTAGCACATTATGGGTTAATCCTCACAACCCTAAACAGTTTCTGGGTGTTTCTTTCCTCCAGTGGGCTCTTTTTTTTTATCACTGTTTAAAGTCCTGTACCTCTGTGGAAACAGCACAACCAAAGCTAGATGTAGAGAGAACTCAGAAATGTCTTCTTTACAGTATGACAAATTTATAATGCCACTAACTCTTGACCAAAAAAGAACAAACAAAAGTTTAGTTGTTTTCAAAAATGCAAAAATGTAAAAATGTTTTTGCCTGCATTTGTTATGAATACCAGAAAAAAGAGTGACTCTATATTGTACAGATATTCACATCTAATTTGTTTCAATGCTTGCCTCCTATCTGCTCTGTCTAAACACAGCCTGAGGTTTGGCCTAAAGCTATACATTTATGCCACATGACTGCTGTTTGCAGCTTTGTCACTCATGGCTTCACGGTGTTTTTGCAGGATTTGATCCAAGTAAACAATTTATTTTTGGTAAATTGTGAATGAGACACATACAATACAGTAATTCTGATGAAAGACCATGATTGTGAGCTTAGATTTGGATGATTTTCCCAACAACATTGCAATTATGTGTTCATAGACTGAAAGACAGGTGAAAATCTAAAGAGCATTCCTCTCTTTTTCAGTTTCTAGCTATGATCAATGTTGTCATTTTGGTTATTTTTAAAAACAATAACATGCCTTTTAAGCCGACCATCTTGTTTAGGGATTCAGAGGGTTAAGCTGTACTACTGACACACCATACTCATGTCATGCAGAGCTCTACTTAAAAAAGAAATGTTTTCTATTTACAGTGAACAAAAGGTACAAAGCCTACCACAAATATGAATACATGTATGAAGCTGAATCCTTGAATGCCATCAATGGAGGTTCACATCTCAGGAATGGCCCTAAGGTCACTTGCAAGGTACATGTTGCTGTGCTTTAACAGCTAAATTTCATTATTTTACACTCTGTTAAACTCATGTAATATACATGCTTGTCTTTCTACACTATTTCTCACAACGAAATGCTGTGATACTGTTTTGAAACAGGTTGAAATTGAGGTTCCTCGGGCATGTAGTTTCATCATCCGTACAACTGGCTGCCAGCTGAGCGAGGTGCTCGACATGGACCCAGAGGGAAAGCCTGTGTTCAGTCCTTCACCCAGTTCTGATGCCTTTGCTGCTGAAATGGAGAAGTATGTTACACCCAGTTGCATTTATGAACCTTGTACAATGAAAAAACTGCAGGAATAAACAATAAAATTCTTAAATTCTTCTGAAGATATCCTCTGAAGGTCGTGGTTGAGGGTGTGTACAATGTGAAACTGTACACTGAGGATGGCGAGACAACAACAGCCCTGAACATCAAAAGAGGTATCGTCTCCGCCCTGGCTGTGCCTCTGGTGGAAGAAGACATGAACAAGAACATGGTAATTCTCTTATTTTCAAATGTGGATCTACATTTTTTTAAACACCCTTACTTTGTCATGCAAGAACTGCTTCTTCATATGTGACTGTGAACACTCATATCTCTGTTTGCATCTGTTTCAGCCCACTATCCATGGTATGTGCAAGAGCCAGTTCACCATCAACGCTAGAGAGGACATTGCAACAGACATCAGCCTCACGAGGGATCTGTCCAGATGTGACAAATTTAACCCAATAAGAGATCACACCAGTCCTCTGGCACTTATCTCTGGCATGGTGAGATATTCAAGCAATGGATATGTGTGTCTGGTTTGTTGAGACTATTTGGGACTTAAAATTTTTTTTAAAAAGTACAGCTCTATAATGATTCTGTCTTTAGGATGTGTAATCGATTTTCCACAGCAGTGTTCAAAGCATGCACATTTTTTCTATCTTTCAGCACTACCCTCTTGCTCAGCTGATCAGAAGCTCCCAAACCTGCAACTACAAGTTTGACAATGAGAAGAAACACATGACCTCTGGCTCCTGCACTGAGAACCACATCCTCATTCCCTTGTCACACAAGTAAGACTTTACGGCTATAGTTGTACCATATTCTATTCTGTGACTATATGTATTGGTATGCCTTATTAAAGGGTTTTTACATCACTTTTAACTCTGCATTTTCTCTTCACAGAGGAGAATATGGAGTTGCCAACATTGGAAAGCAAGAACTGACTCTGGTTCAGGTTTCTCCTCACAGAGACAGAGTATTTTACCTCAGTAAGCTCTTCTTCTTACCTCTGTTCTTTTCATTTTGGGCTAATTTTTAAAAAACAAATTGAAAGTATCAATAATGAATTCAAAACCTCCGCTTGCATATTATAGGTGATATCATGAAGGAGCTTCACATGGATGCTGTTGAGGACAAGAGTGTTGTCCAGGATAAAGATGCAGCTCTGAATCTCCTGAGAGAACTGGCCACTCTGTCCGAGATCGACGGCGACAGGAGGGCCCTCCTCTTCCAAAAGCTGGTCTCCATGGTCCGTGGAATGAAGACCAAGACCCTGACTCCTGCCATTCCTGAGGCTCTGGAAGTGTCCCGTGTCCTGACCTACCAGGTTCTGGCTCAGTGTGGAACCCCTGAGTGCAGCAGCGCCATCATGCACATCCTGAGAACCTTCGACACCACCTCGCTCGAGGTTGATGCTGCAGTTTTCGCGATGGGAATCATGTCCAACCCCTCTGCCCTCCTGATCCATGACTTGCTGGAGATGGCCAAATACAAGAGCAGCAAGCCCATCATGTATTCCCTCAGCAATGTTGTCAAGAGGTAGGTGAAGAGAGCCGAATTTATTCCACTGAGAACTTCCTACTACTAAAAAAATAATAATAATGTTTGCCCGTTGCACAAAAAAAATCGACAGAGTTTAGATTCTAATTCAAAAATGTTTCTATGAAAGATTTTACAAAACTGAAGAAAAACTGATCCCTGAGATTTACTCCGTTGCTGACTTCATGGCTGCCCAGTTGGGTGACTGCACTGGAGACAAGGATAGCACTTTCATGACACTGAGAGTAAGTAAATTTCCCTATAGATTAAAATGTAAATTATAATCAACACCAATAAGTAGAATATTAATGTGCCATTGGATTCTAGGTTATTGGAAACATGGCTCCAGCTGTGATTCCTGCTGGTCCTGTCCTCAGAGGTGCTGTGATGCAGTGTGTGAACCAACCTGCAGCTTCTCCAGCTGTGCAGCAGGCTGCCATCCAGGTGTTCAGGCTGACTCCCGTCCCTGAGGAGGCAAGTCGACTAGTTTAATTTGTTTATTGGAGAGCTTGCTGCTTCTATGGTCTTTTAATGACAATGATTTCTCTTGATTACAGGTGAGGGACGTCTTTATGCAGGTTCTCTTGAATAGCGCAAACCCCGTGCATAAACGCATTGCTGCATATCTGGTCCTCATGAAGGACCCCTGCCCAAGTGAACTGACCCAGCTGGCTAATGTCTTGCCCCGTGAGCAGGACCAACAAGTCAAGAGCTTTGTCATCTCCCACATCACCAACATTTTGTCCTCAAGCGGGCCTGAGACCCAGGAGTAAGTGCAGACAAGCACTGCTAAATGATGTGCATGTGTCCTGATATAATCTCCACTAGTAGTTCAAATGTGTTTTCTTCTTCTTTTCTACAGACTCAGACAGAAGATCCATGATGCCCTGCAGGATAATGAGATTGGAACCATTATGGATCCCACCAAGTTCTCTCGCAACTACAAGATTGGATCCTTGGAGGGCAACATGATCTTTGAGGACACCAGCTACCTGCCCAAGGAGCTCATGCTTGAAATGACACTGAAGGCATTTGGCTTTGACATCGACATGATGGAGGTACACTTTTGGAATTATTTCATATAAACTTTGCGGTGAGGCATTTTTTTTCAGTGAGTTAACAGT
This sequence comes from Acanthochromis polyacanthus, assembly GCF_021347895.1. NCBI lineage: Eukaryota > Metazoa > Chordata > Actinopteri > Pomacentridae > Acanthochromis > Acanthochromis polyacanthus. The sequence goes on from NC_067128.1 coordinate 9,009,407, forward strand.
AAAGAAAAAATGTATCACCTTTGCAGATTGGCATGGAGGGCAAAGGATTTGAGCCAACAGTGGATGCTCTGTTTGGAGAGAATGGATTCTTCCCTGACACTGCCCTGAAGACGATGTACTTTGTCTCTGACAACATGCCCCGGAGAGTCAGTGAGTTCCTGCAGAACATGATACCTGCTCACAAAAGGGACAGAATGAAGAGACAAGTACTGAGATTTGTATCTATTAAGATATTAAATATCTTGAATTTAACAAAGTCAATGGATTTCTTGACATACTACGTTTATGTACATACGTAGACCTCCCACAACTTTATGAGAGAGATCGGACGTAACCTCAACAAACTGGTGAGGGAACTGAAGTCTGCTGAGTCTCCAGAGGCGATGGTTTATCTGAGACTTTTGGGAAATGAGCTGGGTTATCTAAGGACCAATGAAATGGAGAAAATGGCCTATTCTGCTGCCATGATGATCGACAGCATGCTTAAGATCTTCCCAGCTGATGTAAGGAAAAGTTATTCTTTTCATGTATATGTTTGATAAAGTAACATTAATTGTTACTTTGTTTGCATCTGTGTTATTTCTTTGACAGGTAATGAGGGCACTGATGACTAAGGCTGACAACACAATCTTTGCTCATTACATCTTCATGGACAATGAGTTCTTCCTGCCGACTGTCACTGGTGTGCCTCTGAGGGTTTCACTGTCTGGTACTTTCACCCCTGGTATCAAGGGTGGACTTAAGATTGCTCGTGATGACATGGTAATCATATTAAAAACTCTTTGTATATATGTGCATCATAGCCAATGAACTCAATACTATTTCTGTATTCATCACAAGTCATGAATGTCTACTATGTTTCCGCGCAGAGCGAAGTGACCTTCATGCCCTCCGCTGGCATTGAATTTGTGACTCGGATTGGCTCCCACATCCCAGAATATGTCAATTCTGGATTAGAAATGCACACAAACATGTTCCATGAGAGTGGTCTCAATGCCAAGATCCTCGTTGGAAACGACCAAATCAAGCTGACCATTCCTGCTCCAACGAGTCCGACAAAATTCATCAAAATATCGTAAGCCAAGTAGATGTTGTTATTAGCAGTCACACATAAGAAGATTTACATCCAGTAAATCAAGAGCCCCTAGAGGAAAATTATAATATGAACTTTTCATTTCTGGTTCTGGGGCAGTTATTGAATCAAAGTAACTACTGAATACTGATGGTCATTGAAAATAAACAAGATATACAGTATTTAAAGACAGTTACACTACCCTAGAAGTAAAGAATATGAGGAAGTGATTCATCGTATAAGATAAGGTTGACCAAGATAGCACATAAAACATTCTTGGTGAAGCTATGTACCTTTATCTGAGACCTTGTTCTTAAAAAAAATTTTGTATCATTTTTCATCACAATCTAGTGCTGTTTTCCTTTTAACTTTTCCTACCAGAAACAGCCTTGTTTCAGTGGCAGGATCAGAAGTGAAGACCATCCCTCCTATGGTAATGGACAAGGTTGATGTTCGTGAGTGCACTCCAGTCTTCGCTGGAATGAAATACTGCTCTGAACTGCAGTACACTGATGCTTTCTCTCAGGAGACCGCTCCATTCTTCCCCTTCACCGGAGACAGCAAGTGAGCAAGACTCTCTGAACCACAAGCAGATAAGTCTCTTTAAAATGAATTATTTAAGTAGGATTGCTAATCAATTGAATTACGTAAACAGATTGGCTGTGGAGTTCCATCCTACTGGTGAAGTCACTGAGTACACAGCCACTGTTGAATACAAGCTGCTCAAGGAGGGAGACGAGGGCCGGCAGAAGATTGACTCTGTGAACTTCATTCTGAGGGCTGAGGGTAATGTCTTTTTTTTCCTAAAACCACAGCCTCGATTTTGAGAAGTTTTATAAGAGTTGTTTAACAGTACTCTTTTCGTTGGTCAACAACAGGTGCACATCCCACTGAAGCCATAGCAGTCGTGAAATACAACAGAAAGAAGAATGCAATCACAGCCGACATCCAGATCCCTGACTACGATGTGGAGGCTGGTCTTAGGTTGGGTGTTGTTGATGGAAACACCAAGGGCAAAGGAACCCACTCCATCTCTCTCGATTTCATCAACAAGAATATCCCTGTGCTCTCTCTGGTTGGCCGTGCCAAGTAAGAAAGGAACTAAAAACCCTCCTTTAATAACACTGTAGTTGCCCCTTTGAGCCACAGTAAGCTGACTAACTGGTTCATCTTTTAGTCTGAAGGCCATGAAGGAAGGTATGCTGCAAGTTCAGCTTCTGGTCCCCTCAATCAATGCTGATGCCACTGTCACCGCTAACATGAAACGAGATGAAGAGTTGGAATTGGAAGTTAAGAGCAACTTCAAATTGATGGAAACAACATCTGAACAGAAAATCACCATAAAATATGGTACTATATCCTTCCAGTAACCATGTCTTTCCTCCCTTTCTGCATATTTACTCTCTGTGTACTTGTTTGTTGTCACATTAGCTTAGGCCTAATAAAATGGACAAGACTTCTTTAAAAAACAGTGTAAAAAACCCAACCCTAGTCAGAGGATATTGAGGAATGTTTTCCAACACTATCTTCTCAAATTTTCCGTTACAGATGCCAGCAAGATTGAGGTTGAATTGAAGTCTGATGTGGACTCTCAGATCTTAGATGTGCTGCCACATTCTGACATGATTAACAAGTATGGTAATGACCTTCTTGACATGCGGGTAGGAGAGATTGACATGAAGGTCCGTCAAATCTTCAAGGAATTTGTGGAGGTAAGAATAATTTTTCATCCAGTTATTTTTGTCACATTTTCTTGATTTATCAGCAAAGCATATAACACAATTTCCATATTCTATAGGCAACAAACAGCCACTTGCAAATGTATACAGCTGATTACCCTTACATTCAGAACTTCAGAGTGCCTGATTTTCCTGAGATTACACTGCCAGAGACACTATTCCTGAATGTGTAAGTCAGACAGAACTTAGTGATAAATACGATAACTTCACAAATTACTATTGAAAATGTTTACATTTTTCATTTTTTTCTCATAGTGAGACCAAGGCTGTCTACCACTTCAACCCTGAGCACTACACCATTGTTATACCTCTGCCTCTTGGAGGAAAGTCAACAGAAGATCTTAACTTTCCACCAGCTTTAACTACACCTAACTTATATTTACCCCAGTTTGGACTGGAAATTTCCTCTGTGGAGATTCCAGTCCCAGAGTTTGTTTTCCCTGAGAGCCTTACCTTTCCCCTTCCTCTTTGTGGCAAAGCTGAGGTTTTAACTGCGATGAGGAGCAACTTATACAATATCGAGGCTTCAGCGGCTGCTGGCAAAGATGTTATGGAAACACCAAGCTATTCAGCAAAATTTGATGTGAAAGGAACCTCTCCAATTGAGATCCTCTCCATGAAGATGGAAGGTATTTGATAGTAAATTATAGTAATGAATCCAGAAATTGTACTACTTTTTGTTTTAAATATGAATTATAATACTCAGAGGAGCAGTGAAAGGTATACAGGCCTTACAAATCCAATGGAATCAAGAAAGATAACAGTCCTGACAGGGCCAAACTGTGTGATGCAATGGTTTTTACTGTTTTTCCACTGGTAGTAAAGCTCACTTTGGACATTGTTATGCTAATCAGTCTTAGCTAATTAACGACATTTATGGTTTAATTACAAACATAACATCAAGTAAGGTCTAAAAGTTAAAGCTAAAATAGGGTCTTCAGTTTCTTTATATCTGTCCTATACACTGTTGCAGTGTTCTCCAATGAAACTACATGAAGCTAGAGGATTGCGTAAAATTGTGATAGTTCATCCTATGAATGCAAATGAACCTTAAACTTTTGTCAGTTCAGTAATTATTTTTATTTTCTTCTTTTGTCTTGTATTTAGGCTCTGGGATGTTGGTCTCCACTGATTCCATCAAAGCACAGCTGAAAAGCTCTTTGACCCATAAATTCATTGAAGCCACTTTTAGTATCACTGAGGATGCAACCATCACAGATAAAATCAATTTGAAATCTAGCAGCAAGATGGAAGCCAAAAGCCCACTTGGTCTCAGTGTTGTCCTTGAGCACAATGGCATGTTTGGAATCAACACTGAAGAAATGTCTGCTAACAATAACTTTGAGGGGAAGATTGCAGTTGGACCCATCTATGGCAAGACCACTTCAACCCAGTCATTCAATATCTTCCCATTCAGACCAGAAGCAAAGTTTGATTCTACTGTTCAGTTAGACTCCACCTTTGTTAAGGCCCAGAACACAATTGCTGCAACACTTCTCGATGGTGAATTCTCAGCTGTGTCTAACACTAATGCCTTTGAAGACACCTTCACTCATGTTGCTGACGTTTCCTTCAAAGACAGCAAGCTGTCACTGAAATGTGATGCAAATGCCTTTGCTTTTGGTATGAAGATCCGCAACCAAGCGGAAGCATCTGCTGGTGCCGGTGAAATGATCATGAAGATGGAAACAAATGCAGACCACTCTGACAACCGTGTTTACTCTCTGCTGACTGCTTCTCTTGATGTCAATGGTCTGGCTGTCAACAGCGATGCCAGTGTCAATCTTCTTGAGAACGAGGCTACTCACAAGGCTTCTCTGAAAATGAACAAGGATGGTTTGACCACAAGTGGAACAACTACCCTCCAGAGCCCCCTGTTCTTTGAGAACACCTTTGATGCTGGGCTTGATTCTACAAGGGCCTCTCTGTCCATTAACAACAAGGCAGCAGTCGGTGATATGAAGGTTGACAATGCCAACACTCTGATCATTACTCTCTCTAGGCTTGACTTCACCTCAAAGGCTGAAGCCACTGCAAGTGAGTGTGCCTCTTACACTCATGATGTCACCTTTGACCTGAAACCCTACAGTGCCTCTGCAAATGTTAACAATAACCTCAAACTTCTGAATGCCAACTTCATTAATGAGGCACAACTGCAGGCAGAACTTTACAAGATGGACCTGACTGGAAGCCTGAAGGCCATCTATGGTGAGGAAGAGATCAAGCACACCTATCAGGTCAGTTATGCCGATATGAGCGGCAACGCAAAGTGCAGCACCACTGGAAAACTCTTTGGGACTCACTTGAGCCACAACACTGAACTCGAAGTTATCGGTCTGGCAGCTAGGATCAGCAATGATGCCCGCTTCAACTCACAGCCAGTGCGCTTTGACCACACCATCCGTTGCAGCATTGTTCCTTTCGATTTCAATCTTGACGCCATCTTCAATGCTGATGGAGACATGACCATGTATGGAAAGCACAGTGCCCAGCTCTATGGCAAGTTCCTTGTGAAAGCACAACCTCTGGCTTTTGCCAGCTCACATGAATGCAGAGCATCAGTGAACCAGCAGCTGAACAATGGTTTGTCTCTTGAGACAATTTTTGACCACAACATGGATACTGCTCTGTCGCTCCAAGAGCAGAAGACCAGTTTTAGAATGAAGTCTAAATTGAATGAACATGTCTTTAATCAAGACATAAATATATACAACACTCCCGAGAGAACCGGAATTGAGGCTTCTGGTACCATCTTAACAAACATCATCAACTCAGTCTCTGCAGACAACCAGGAGTTCGCCATCTCTGGCTTCTTAAAGTATGACAAGAACAGAGACTACCATATAATTCAGCTCCCTCTGATTGAAATTCTGCCTGCCTTCTTAGAAAACATCAAAGGATTTGTTGTGCATTTAGCAGAGGCACTGCAAGACTACATCAACAATGATGAGGTCAGGGCTAAACTTGAGGCTCTTCCCGAGCAGCTTAGTGACTTTGTTGCTCAAATGAATACTGAAGAAAAGGCAATCCAACTACTGCAGTCTTTCACTGATTTAACCCAAAACTATGTCATCTCCATGGAAGACGTGGAAGCCTCTTTGAGAAACTTGAAGATTACAGTTGAGAAACTTCTGGCTGATTTCACTGTTTACCTCCAGAACTTTGTTAGTATGATGAAGGAGACTATTCTTAGTGGCAACTTCCCAGAGGGCTTTGCTCAGCAGATTCAGGACATGTTAAATGCCATTAATGAGGAGTTTGACATCAAGGGTATGCTTGTGTATGTGATTGACACCATAAGAGACACGGTCCATGAGATTGACCTGGACAAACTAAAGGACACCAGTATTGCATTCCTGTATGATATTGATACCAAGTATGAAATCAAGATGAATCTGAAGGATTTTATGAATTTTATTAGAGAAATGATTGAGAGATTTGACTTGGCAGAGTTTGTTAGTGATTTGGTGAGATTCATTTCTCATGAAATTAACCATTTCATTCAGAACCTTGTCAATGAGATGCCTACAAAGATTCTCAGTGAAGCAATAGACAATACTTTGAAAATCATTGAGAATCTCAACATTGTTGATAACATTAATTCATTCTATGCCAAGATGAGAAAATTGATTGTAAAGTTTGAGTTTGACAAAAAGGTTCAAGCTGTCTTGGAGAAGGCTGTGGAGCTCATTAAACAGTACAGGATTGAGGAAACCATCAGTGCTGCATTCAAAATGGTGAAAGATGCAGACATTCCTTCTAAACTCATGCAAGTCTTCCAGGACGTTATTAACTATTTGAAAGAAATAGAGATTAAGGATATCATTTACAAGCTGAATGCATATATTGGCATTATTGAGGAAAAAATTAGGTCATTTGATTATAATGACTTTGTAGATCACTTCAATCAAATAATTGCAAAGTACACTGCTTATGTAAACGACGCGATCAGATCTCTTGAAATCCCCCAGAAGCTTAAGGCATCAAGAGATTTCGCCAACTTCATCATATCCTCTGTTAGGGATTCTTTAGACCAACTGAGAGAAGTTAAAATTGCTGCAAAGGACATCATTGACAAGATTGTGTTTAATAATCTGAGGCAATTTTCTGAAATTTTCAAGAAGAAAATTGTGAAACTGGATGTGAATGCTGAAATTAACACTTTTATCCAGTGTGCAAGCCAGTGCTACACAAAATTCAGAGCATTTGTCTCTGGTATACTCACCAGTGTAGCTGATCAAAAAATCACCAGGGAGATACTGCAGATCATCGAAGGGCTTGTTTGTGGATTCATGGAAGCTGAGCTGAGTATACCAGCCTTCACAGTTCCTCTCACCGATCTTGTTGTACCTTCCATGACGGTCAGCATAAAAAAGCTTCACCACTTTGAAATCCCATCACAACTGGACATTCCTGAGTTTACTGTCTTGAGCTTTCACACTGTGCCAGCCACTACCCTGTCAATCAGTGACATTAAACAGAGAATCATTGACTTCATTGATTCAATTCTCAACCTTGAGCTCGAGATGTTTAACATTGATACTTCATTTGGACACCTGACTTCAAGCTACCTTCCCACCCTGCCTGAGTTGTCACTTCCTGAAATTACAGTACCTGAGTTCTCCTTTCTCACACTTCCTCATTTTTCAGCAGACAAACTTGTGAACTTTCCTCTTGAAATGCCAACAATGAAGCTGCCAGCAATCCCCAGTGCGCTTTTGATTCCAGCATTTGGTAAACTGAGCTATGAGATAAAGATCAACATCCCCATCTACACTGCTTGGAATGCTGCGCAAGTCCAGAACTCACTTGATGTGGATGGCAATCCACAGTTGACAGCTTTTCTGACTTCACAAGGAACATCTCCAACATTTGAAATCCTTAATTTCAATCTGGATTCCAATGTTCGGATTGACATTCCCAAAGAGCATCCTATGACTTCTCGCGAGACCCTAAAGTTCACTCATGATTTCTTTGCAGTGGACCACCAAGCATCTGTAACATTTTCTGACTTCTCAGCTCAGGCTTCAGCTAAAACCACAATAAAGGCCAACACAGCACCCTACAGTGCTGAGCTTTTAAATGAAGCTTTCTTAGCCACCAGAGGTGGTTTATCTGCATCTGTTGACACCTCCTATAAACACTCACTCAACCTTCCTGGTGTGACTGGTGAGGCTTCTGCTACTCAAAAATCTGTGGCCCACCAAGAGGGTACCTCTATTACATTTACTGTTGAAAATCAAGGCATTGCCTCCTACAATTCTCATCAACTTACTCACAAGAGTGACTTACAAGTCATAGCTAGTCCAGATACAGTTAAGGTGACTTTGACTGTTGATACAGATGCATTCCTTTTAAAGATGAGACAGACCCTGAGCGCTGATTTTGTCCTGTTCACCAATTTAAAGTTTGATGTTCGCTCTGAAGCAGAAGGCCCCGCAATCAGAAGGAGCCTTTTAGAGGGATCAGTAAATGTCAATCTACATGACACAAAGCTCGAGGTTAAGGCTACCCATAGTTCAGATCTAACTGGTTTTATCAGCGGTCCCTTAAACAATGTGATTTACGTTGTTGTCTGTCCCACAGAAGTTGTGTTTAACTTTCAAAACAAGGGAAATACAAGGGTCAATTTTAATGATGCTCTTACTGCCAAAATTGATCTGCAGAATGACTACTCAGCAACCTTAAGACCTGACAATCAACACTTTAACACTGTGGCTCTGGCCCGTCTTAATCAGTACAAGCTGTTGTGGAATTTCACTGTCGAGAACAAAGACAAGGAATTTGCTGTTCTTGCTGCCGTGGAGGGGAAGGCAAATCTTGATTTCCTGACGAGGCCCATCAGCATTCCTGAGATTGACCTGCCTTTCATTGAATTCAAGACCCCCGCCATTAGTAATCTCAACTTGTATGACCAAATGGGGCTGAAATACATTTTGATTTCCCCTGAACAGAGTGTTGATGCAGAGGTTAAGATGGTTTACCAAAAAAGCCAAGCTGACCCCTTTGCCAAGAAAATTCGTTTGATTCCCTCTATGGGCAACGTAATTACAGAGCTGTCTTTCAAGTCTGCCATCATTAATCTGAATGTCAATGCTGGGATGGATGCCGAAGATGATCTTGTGTTCCATCTTGGAGCCACCACTGCCTCTGTGTTTGAGGGTCTAAAAGCCAAACTTGACGGCACGACCAGTCTGACCACCAAGAGAGGAATCAAACTGGCCAATTCCCTGTCCCTCGAAAATCCTCACATTGAAGGCACTCATGGCAGCACCATCAGCGTGAGCACTGACACTTGGGAAACTGACATGTCTGTGGCTACTGTTGCAAAGGTCGCCCTGCCAAGACTCAACATGCAAGTAAACCAAAATCTGGTTGCAGACACCAAAACCAAAGCAAATGCTGTCTCCAGCTTTAGAGTGAAGGGTAATTTCAACATCCCTATGATCAAGTATGATGGAAAGGCTGAGGCAGATCACAATCTGAAGATGGAAGGAACTTTTGAGTATATTTCTATGGAGTCCTCTACCAGAGGAAGCATGGATGGCACAGTGTTTGAAGAATATCTAGTTTTGGGAGTCCTGGACAATGAGGCAAATCTATACCTGAACAGTGATGGCTTGCGTTCAACTTCTAAGGTTACTGCTAACGCCAAGCTTAACTTTGGTGCAATCAAAGTCATTGGCATGGATGTAAATGAGAATCTGGACATTGAAGCTTCCCTGAGCCGTGTGTATGCAGTGCTAAAGTATACTGGCAACAACGAGGCAAACGTGTTCAATTTCAATACCAAGGGAAAACATATTGCCCAGGCTACTATTGACTTTGCACCAACCTCTTCCTTGACTGCTGATGTTGAGATTGACGTGTCTCAGCCAACCAGCCTGGGTGACTTCACTATCTTTGAGAAGACTGTTGCTGAAGTGACAGCTGCCAAACAGATGATCTCTACTAATGCTAAGTTTGCCAGCCCAGTATACACCACAAGCATGGTCATTGAGGTGGAGGGCAGTATTCCTGTCTTCAAAATCATCTATAAGTCGTCTGCTACCAGTCCTATTGTCATCTTGGAATATGACCTGGAATGTAAGTTTTTTTCTTTGCATATGGTATAAAATCACATTAATTGAAAACCATCATTGCAAGATTGAACTAAATTAAATGTTTTTCTACAGCCTCCACTACCATAAACGTTGAACAAGCTGGCCTAGGCCTGACTGGGAAGACGGTTTTTAGAAACAACGATTTTATCATGGACATTGTCCCCATTCTTTCACATACATTGAGGTAAAAAATAAAATAAAATCAGCACACTGTGTTATTTTCATACCTATTTATTATTTTACAGCTATATTTTGACTAGTTTCGCTAGATCACATCCATTTTACTTAATTTCTAGAAAATACACCAAGATGAATAACATCCGTGACTGCTCCCTATAAAATTGTTCTGTTTTCCTTCTGTAATGTTAATATATATATATATATATATATATATATATATATTTGTTTGTTTGTACAGTGGCTCTCATGTCACCTTGAATGTGGACATAACCAGCCCTGATTTTACTGATGTGAATTTGCGCTACGCCATTCGCAAAGACGGAATCAGTGCCACAATTTCTATTCCATCTACTGGTCTCCTTGGTCTTCAGCTCAATGGCAAGATCCCATCGCAGTTGAACGCCAGGCTTTATGGCCGTTATGCTGTAAGGACCTCATATTCATATTATTTGCACATTTATAATAATCAACGTTTTAGCATCTAATTTGTTGTTTTGTTATGTCTTTGTTAAACAGTCCGATCCTGGGAAAGATGTTGATATCGCCACCATCAGAGTTTCCAACAAGGGGACAGACAAAAAAATGAATCTGAAGTTGGGCTTCAACATAGAAGCCCCGGAAATTATGCTCAGCGGATTACAGGAAAAGGTTCCTGCCATCACTGCTTGTTTGTCTAGCTTTGCTGAAAAACATCAACTATTCGGACATGCTGCTCTGCTGAAGAACATCATAATGGACTCTGTTGAGGAGGCCTATAACTCTGCAAACACGCATGAATTGCATCTGAGCCAGGTGTCCATCCTCTTTAGGAACACTGTCGCTCAGTACCAGAAGAATGTTCAGGTCTTCCTGGATGCTGCCATCAGGGTCCTGAGAGATACCCGGGTCAAATTGCCCGGCTCTGAAGAGATGACCCCTCTCATTGAGGTGATCAGTAAGCTGACCACTAGAATTACCAACATGCTAGAGAAGCCAAGTCACATGGTGTCTGTTAATGTTGAATATGCTTTCAATGCAGTGGTTGACATCATCAGTAAAACTGAAGTTACAATGCCTGATGGCGATGTCATAGCTGGAGCCAAAATAATCGAACAAATCAAGGAGTGGCTGAAGACTATGCCTAATCCTGTTGTGGGTATTTTGAAGCATCTGAAGAGTTTGGACATGTCTCTGGAAAAGCTGGGTGACGTCCTAAAAACCTTTGTTGACAAAGCTCAAGACTTTGTTGATAACAGCCTGAAGTCTGATTTCCTCGATACCATTGCTGTCTACATTAATGCTTTCTATGTTAAACAAGTAAACTTAATGAAAACAGCCAAAGAGTGCTTGAACTTAGTTATGACCACCGAATATATGAATGACATCAACTATACTCTGAATGGTATCAGATCCGCAGTGAATCAACTCAGAAGCACTGTTACTGACTATGTGCAGCAGGCTCCTGCTCAGTATAGGTCTTATTTAAAACTAAAGGGTAAAAAGCTGGAGATTAGTATTTAATTTCACCTCATCATCATCTAAAAAAAAATCTGTAAGTTGTTCAATAGTTGTTCAACATTGGTTCAAAGTAAATGGGAAAAAAGAGATCAACATTTATTTGTCTTTTTTATTTTTGTTTAAAACATGTGAGGGGAAAAATGCAAATTGTCACAATATTACATGTTTAAATCGCATATATTAACCTGTATACCATTTGTTATATGTCAAAATTTTCTGTTTACGTATCAGTGGTGTGAAATAAAGCCTATTTACTGAATGGTGCTGAGCTGCAGTCCCTTTTTTACCTTTGTATGTATAAAATCGCTTGCAATGAGCACAGGAACCCGATTTTGGATAGGTTGGCATAAATTAATCAATCTGAGACAATACTGTAAAATCACTGAAAACAACCATCTTTTTAAAATACTGTCATTTTCTATAAATAAAATCCATCTGTGTAAAACTACTTAGTCAATACGTCTTTTTCTGTGTAATTGTTTCTAATTCATACAGTATAGTAATACAGTATTTAACTTTAACAGTTTCATCTGTTTAAAGAAAAGGAATTTTTGTGATTTAAATGTAAAAAAAAAATGTAAATAAATGTATTGCAGTAGCCTTTGTTTATACAAAAAAAATCAGTTTTATCTTCTTAACAGTGCAGTTTAATGTTATGCATTTAATGTTTTAAAGTAAGCATGTTAATTTTGCAGGGATGTTATCCTTGGGGTACTCCGGCTTCCTCCCACAGTCCAAAAAAATATGCTGAGGTTCATTGGAAACTCTTAATTATCTGTAGATGTGAATGTAAGAGTGACTGCTTGTCTCTCTATGTAGCCCTGCGATAGACTGGCGACCTGTCCAGGGACTCTGCTTCCTTTGCCCTCAGTTGGCTGGGATGGGCTCCAGCCCCCCCACGACCCTAATGAGGATTAAGTGGTGTATAGATAATGGATGTTAAGTCTGTCTATTATTCTGATTTTATTGATGTTTTTATGCATACAGAAAAAAAATCCTAATTTTAAAGGATAATTGTACCTTTGTGTATATAAACAGACTGGTTTTATGATGTTACTTTCTAGCAGTGAAACTTCTCTTTAAATTTGTGGCATCATCTTTTTCTGAACAGTATATACTCTACTTTCTGTGACTGCCAGGTGACATGTGAGATAAGTGAGTAAAAGAGACACACTGGTGAGAAGTACAGAAGATTAAAATACTTTATTTAAAAAAAAATGCTGCCTTGCGGTAGTTGAGGTAGACACACAGTCCCAACTAATTAACCCTAGCCAATTCACTTTACAACTGAAGCAGTGTTGTTTATTCCACTTGCTCTGTACTCTCCACATCGGTCACTCTTACTGTGGCCCACTGCTGCAGCTCTACAGAATAGTTCACCAGCTTTTTCCTGCATTAGTGTGCATACTGTGCTCATTTAGTCAAATGTTGTGAATCTCAGACTTTCAGCATCATGCTTGCATTGCTCCAAACCATCGCTCAGAGTAAACGGTTAAATTGAGTGCAAGTGTCCTGTCTGAAATGGTCCTTCTTTGTCTTTATTTTCTGTAATTTCAACTTTACAGTTTTAAAATGATATGAGGTGTATATATTTATGCTGAGGTAATACTGCAAAATAAAAATACGTTGGCATGTACATTTTAATTACTTTGGAGACTCATTAAGTCACATTTCAGTGTGTTTTCCCTATAACTGCTATTTATATTGCAACACCAGATGAGAACAAGAAACCAAAGCATGACCACTTTGTCTTAAAACTGTAAAGCTGCTACACGTCCCTCTGTGCATTCAATATCATTATCCTGAACATTCCTGCAGATGCAAAAATGTAATATCCACTAGCAGCCAGAGGGAGTCACTCTGGCCACGCTGAAACATTTTCTTTATAAAATAATGCTACTATTACATGACTGTCAGAAATGACATGAGCTGGAATCAATCAGTGCCAAAAATAGACTAAACCAGAGCTTTTATTTCTTAGCGCTGAGGCTGATAAGTAGGCCACAGTATTTATTTTAAGTTTAATAAATGCATTGTATGGTAGCATATCAGGCTGTGAAAATGAAAGACAGAAATGCTTTATTGTGCATTGATCATAAACAGGACTGAGAGGTATTTTCTGTCACCATGAAAAAGAAGCATTCCAAAGCAGCTGTGCAGTTGATTTTAAATGCAAATGACTAACTGGACCTTTGGGATTTACAGCTGGCACAGGTTCAATATACAAACATTTTTTTCTTCTAAACTTCATCTGAAAGTCTTTTTGCTGTTCCTTTGATAAACCTTTTCAGGTTCATCATCAGGAGCTGAAATCTTTGATCCATAATTGCTGTACCTTAACAGTAGAAGAACATGTTATCAAGTAGTTCCCGAAGATACCAGAAGATAGCAGTCAGTGAAATGTAGGGCAATCTTTCCAGGTTGCTGCCCTCTCTTAAACAAGCACAGTATGATAACATGTGCCCAACTGGGATAGAGTTTCTGCTTGCAGAAAACAGCATTTTTTTTTCTCAGATTACTTTTGAGCAAACTCAGAAACATCTGAAGTGACGCAGCAACTACCAGCAGCTCCTCTTATGTAATATGTAGTGATGAAGTAAACATGAAGTGATCCTGTGCCTGCAGAGTAGAGTATACAGTACTCACTGGCTTACTGTGAGTATTCAATAGATACAATTACTCATCAACTGACAGGGATTAACATGTCTACTTAGCTGTACTGAGCTCCACCTGTTGCTGACCCTGAGCTGGTGCTGCAGAAGCCGTCCAGAGACTCTCTTATGCAACATACAGCATAAGTCCTGCTGTGTGACAGACAGACAAACACGTGTGTGTGCATGCATTACTCCACCTGTCTCAATAGGGTATTTAACAGCTACAATCATGAATCAGCTGACAGGAATCAACACGTCTGCTCGGCTTCATTCGGCTTCACCTGCCGCACACCCTGAACTGGTGTTGCAGAAGCCGTCCAGAGCCGACGTCCATGAGTTCAGCTTTACCAAAGCAGAGAGGCTGCAAAGATGCTCTCTTAAAGCGGCCTTATCTGCTGCTCTTGTTGGGTTGACTTCAAACTTCATTTTCCCAGCTTCTAAAATGGATGTGGATAGCAGAGCAGCAAAGTGTGTCCTCAGAGTCAAAGAGGATTAGAAAAGCAGAAACATTTTACATTCATGAAGCTGAAATCAGAGTATTTTGAATTTCCTTTGATTAAAAAAAAACTCATATCAATGAATGCATTGTCAAAATAGGTGACGATTATTTTAAAACTTGACAACTAATTGAATAATTGTTAGAACTCTGGTGGAAGTCTACACCAAATACAGTGGTGGAAAACGTTTTTGGACACCACATGCATTTGTGCAATATTGCATTAAGTGCAATTTCTTATAGTATAGGGACAGCCAAAATCAGAATACATAAGAAATTTTGAGTACTGGCTCATTTTGGTACCAGTGATCCACTAATGAAAGTCATGCTTTTTATTAAAAGACACAATTTTTATTGCCATGCTTCATGTTTATATAAAGCCAGCACATCTGAAAATTGTTCAGAGACAAAAACGGCTAAAACAGGGAACCTAACGCAGTAAACATGCCTGAAGATACAGATTCTCAGCCTATAAGGATACAGCTGCTGCTAGATAGCCAGGAAGTGCAGATGCAGTACTGCAGCAGTTTGATTCACTCTGCAGAAATACAGACGAACCAAACGTTTGGAAGGCAAACCAAAATCTGGATGTCCAAGGGTTTCTTTAGCAAGAAATGACCGCATCCTGATTCACGTGTGAAGGGAAAACCACCGAATGAGATCAGGAGCTTCAGCAGCAGTGGTCAAACCAAACTGGTGGCAAGTGTTCCACCCACACTGAACATGACCGGCTTTTAGATCATGGCTTAAGGTCCTATCATGCTGTCAAGAAGCCCCTGATCAATGAGAGACAGAGTTTAGCCCCAAGAACTGGGCAGCCAGGAATTGGAAGAAGATTCTGTGGTCAGATGAGTCCAGTTTCCAGGTTTATTTTCCTCCTGCTAATGTGAGGAAACAAGGCCAGGTGAAGCATTACCTCCAGCATGTACAGCACCTACTGTCAAGCATGGTGGAGGCAGTATCATGGTTTGGGGATACATGAGTGCTGCTGGTGTTGGTCATTGGAAGAAGTCACATGATCAGAGAAAAAGTGTAACATAATTAATAACATTCATTATTATGACATTTATTTAAACGGGTCTTATAAAGTTAAAAGGGTAAATAGGCTGGTGTGATGAAGTATTCAAGTCATAAAGTTTTCTGTTAGTTATTTCATTTATAAGGTGCAAAGTATTGGAATACAATCAGAAATTAAACAAGATCTGTATCTGATTTGGTGAGAATTTGTTTTAAATTTAAGAAGAGAAATGAGATACTGAAGTAGTTCTTGCAGAAGACCTTTGATAAATGAAAATGTAGTTCTCTTCCTGATGCTATTTATAATTGGCCTACTTTTTCATGCTGCACACACTGATGAAACGCGAGACATGAAATGATAAACCAAATGAAGTTGCTTTAGAGGTCCCATATGGCCAAAATCCATGTGATGTGTTAATGTTACTGTTGAACCCTGATTCCAGCTAGAGAATAGTGAATGTCACATGTCATATTTCCATGATCCACGCTAACAACGACATGCTGGAGAAATTTTACACTGAAGCAATTAAAGCAATTAAATCTGCTGAATATGAAGACACACAAGTTATGAGAGCTGCAAGAAGTGTATGAATTCTTTAATTATGAAAATAAAAGGACCTTAAGGGTTTGTAGGCAATTTAAAAAGTACATTCTTGACCTTGTACATTTTTGTTCAATATTAAATCGCAATTCATCAACAAAATTTAAAGTCGCCACCAAGAAGGTCACTTTCCCAGCAACACTTTCCTTTAACAAGTGGCCCTGTATTTTTTTTGTCATGAGTGTAGCCTCATGTTGTGTGATTTTATAACTACACATTCTTTTTCACCACTTACAACACAAAGTAAAATCATTAACCGACAAATTCTATAACTTTAAACAGCTCTGCATTACAAGCATGGACTTTATCTGTTGGTCTCCCAGATACAGTTTTCATTATACGAGGAACAATCTGGTGTGAACATTTATGAGTAGGGATGCCCAATATTTGCTTTTTTGCCAATAACAGATATGCCGATATTGTCCCGCTCTCAATTTCCGACTCCGATATCAACCGATACCGATATATGTGGGCTATTTAACTAATTTTAGGTGACATCACATATCTCCTGTCGTGGAATTAACACATCATGCCTAATTTTATTGTGATGCCCCACTGGATACATTCTCAAATGCAACAAGGCTTTCCAGATGTAAACATAGTCTGTGCAAAATCAGAAAGCTATTTAAACTTGAGTTATGCGGGAAAATGCCATATTTATGCTATATTTATTTATTTTTTAATTGTCTCAAACAACAGGTCACACTTTCCATCTCGCCCTCCCTCTGTGAGTCTATGAGTAAAATGCTGGAGAAATCCAGCCATTATTTTATCAGTTTTCATGATAGGCAAAAACCCCGATAACAATATTGATCAATATTACATTTTTATGCCAATATCGGGCCGATAATATCAGCAGACATCCCTATTTATGATGCTCCCTCATGCTATCATGCAAATATACATTAAACAAGACAAAGCATATTCACAGGTAAAGAGTTCGCATATAAAACATTTTAGCATCTTCTAGCTACCAACCTAGAAGGAAACAGGTGAAAATCTTTGCTGATGGTTAGTACAACTACATCAACTGTTGTCATTCGATGAAAAGGTTCAGTTTTGCAATAATCAATCAATAAATTCAACCTACAGTTGATAAAAGGTGTTTATCCCCCTTGGAGGTTTTCCCATTTTATTGCTTTTCAGCATTGAATCAATCATGTATTGTTGCTTTTTTTTCAAGAATAGGGTTATATTTAAATAATTGTTCACTTTACCTTTTATCTTTACAAGCCTTCTAGGACCTGCAGGGGGTAGAATCCCACATAATGATGCTGCCACCACCATGCTTCCCAGTAGGTGTGGTGTGTTTGTGATGATGTTTGATGTCTGATGTTCAGAAAGTTTAATTTTTGTCCCATCAGACAAAAAACCCTTCATTCAATTGATTTCAGAGTCTCTTACATGCCCTCTGGTGAACTCTAATCAATGTTTTTTTTAACAATGTCTTTGTCTTTGTAACACTAAAGCTTTGACAGGTGAAGAACAGCAACATTTGTACACACCATCTGTCCCATCCCAGCTGCTGAAGTTTTTAACTCCTTCAGGGGACTCATTGGTGTCTTGGTGGCCTCCCTCGCTAGTATACAGGCACTTAGATTGCGCCAACTCTAAGATTTTTGCCCATGTGCCACATTCCTTGCATTTTTAATGATGAATTTAACTGTACTCTAAGGGATGTTCAGTGACTTGGACATTTTCTTGTCTCATCCCCTGACTTATATTTTTCAATAACTTCTTCACAAAGTGTTTTGTGGCTTTATGGTGTAATTACAGTCAAGTGCACTGATTCACCAGTGACTGAACCTTCCAGATACAGACGTCTTTACACTGTAATCACTTAAGACACATTTACTACAATGAGATGATCCTCATTTCACTAATTGTCTGACCTCTAGCACCAGCTGGCTGCACCTGTGTTGAATTAGGGGAGTCACTTTACAGGACGGGAATATTTGCACAACCACTTATTTTACATTTTATATCATTGGCATTAATTATTTGAACATGGTTATCACTTTGACATGATAGAGCATTTTTTTGTAAATTCTTGTATAAAAAAAGCTAATAAATTGACCATGATTCAGTGTAGAATAGCAATAAAAATAGAATTCTTGAATATCTTTAATAGGTGGTGTATTAAACTGTGTTAGGTTTAGCTTGGTGTAGCTATAGCAAGTTCCCTGTGTAAAAGCCAACAGTTTTATGAAACACATATTGTCTGCTTTGGAAAAATACATTATTTGCAGCATATGGAAACACATTTTCACCTTCAACCCTGTAAAACCCATTGTTGCAAAAATACATCTTTTTCATTTTTTTTATTATTATTTTCTTTCTGTCTATCTATCTATCTATCTATCTATCTATCTATCTATCTATCTATCTATCTATCTATCTATCTATCTTTGTATACATATTTTATTCATATCAGTGTCTGAGAATTGGGGTATATATCCAAATATTGAAAAAAAACAGAAAAAATGCAATAAAATGTAACTAAGCACTAATAATAAAAAATAATTATAATAATGTATAACCCAAATCTAGAAAAAAAATGCGCAAAAAAATTTAAACCAAATGAAACTAAGCAAAAATAAATTATATTTTAAAATATATAATTTTTTTTCATTTATTATCTGAATGTTACAGGGTTAAATGAAAAATATCAAATTTTTTTTTTTTAAAAATCCAAGCTTTCCTGCAGTAATATTTTATTTGTTCATGTATGTGTTTGACAGCAAATGATAGTTATTCCTGCCTGATAGTGATTTGAAAATATTCCAAATTTTCGCTGTTCTCTGTATTTCAGTCGTCATATCTTGCGCCACGTCCTGTAGTCCAGTAACTGCATATATATATATATATATATATATATATATATATATATATATATATAGAGAGAGAGAGAGAGAGAGAGAGAGAGAGAGAGAGAGAGAGAGAGATGTTTCACCACAATCATGGAGAAGAGTTGATTTTGTTGAGCATTTTAAAAGTAATGGTGGATCTGGTTCCAACTGACCCTGTAAGGCAAACCAGTCTCTGACAAACTTCAGGATTCCTTCCATGCTAAGTTGGCCAAATCAGATCTACTTAAACTCACTTAAATGTGCTGATAAATGTAAAATCTGTCTGAACTTATTCATTAAATGTCTATCACTGCCATTTCCCCTTTTTATCCTCAACATATCTGTCCCATATTTATTTATTTATTCTTCTTATTATAGAAGCACTACACCCACATTAGTTTTAGAGCTACAGTAGGTGCATTAACACAGCACATGCACCCTGAACCTTATGGATTTGATGAGTTCTCAGCGTGTTTGAAGTTCAGCACACGGTCCGCTTCACAGGCTGAACTCTGACTTGAGCTCAGACATCCAGTAGAAGTGAAGTAAAGATAATTATCAGTGCAAGACATCCAGGGGGTCCAGTGATGTCACATGTCACATTTTCACATTTTCATTCTCACTTAATGATGAATCTGACTGTGGTAGATAAAACAGCCCCTGCGGAGAAAAGTTCAAGCCAGATTTATCATTGTGGATTTAATTGTTCCACTTTTTGTGTATTAAAATAACCCTTAACTGTGTACATTGGATCCGACGGCGATGAGACGAATCCTACATACTGTAATCATTTGGTGCCATGCTGATGCTACTCTTGTGCAACATCAGGCAGTCTTCTTGTGCCTGATTAACTTATCTTGAGTTCACTTCTGTTGTAATGCTGATCACACAGCTCTAACACACTTCTCTTAGGGGGTGAAAGGTTAGACAAGAATGATGAGACACCAATTATAAATCCTATTTTTTTTTATGATAGTAGATAAAGTTGCTATTGTTTAGAAGGAAATGATTTGGGATTTTTCAAATGTTTTTGGCCTAAAATGTGTTGCTCAGAGGACTGTAACACTAAAAATAGTGTGTTTGAAGTCATTGAACTACTGGATCTCTATTATATAATAGATCCTGACACAGTTAAACAGTGGAACAGTGTCATTTATTGGGTTTCAGTCAATGCATACACATGGGCACCTTAAAATATGTCTTTTAAAGAAGAATATCACCAATGTCACAAATCAAAGTCACTAATATAAAGCCTTTTGTAGCGCCAAAGATATCATAGGAAATTTGCTGAACTGATGAAAAAGGCTAGTTGGAGTTAAAGAAAACAAAAAAAACACAATTTTGTGGAACCAAAATGGCGTAGGTTGTTTTGAATTGCCAGTAACAGAAAGCGAAAGAATGAAAAGGAAGATGAATGTGTGACGTAAAAAAAAAGTTAAAACTGTCCCTCATGTATCACATATATACTATAGGCTGTATCTACTGTATATAGAGTTTCTAATGTACAGTGTGTGCCGTAAAAAGGCTTGATCAGTGAAGATATTTTCACTTGTCATAGCAGGAAAAGCTGTAATATTAAGGATTGCTTTGTTCCATTCAGATATTCCACAGTAATAATTAATATAATGTTGCACCTATACGTACTTACTGTTGTCAGAATTTATGTTATGTTGGTTATGCAGAATCTTTCTGATGATCTGTGTCCTGTATGGGTATGTCTTAAAAGGCCTGAATGCTTTCAGACATGCTTTAATACAGGCTGATAACACGCTCCAAGCAGCACAAAAGCAGCAGGTGACTCAAGTTTCGATTCTTTTTCTGATTATTTCTTAGTCAGAGGGCAAAGGTTAGCTTTACTGTCTCTCAGAGGTCTTTTTATATTTGCGCGTGTTTAAAGAGACGCTGTAGTGACACCTCTGTGGTAAAAACATCCAGTGAAGAGCGACCAGGAGTTAAAACTGGTCAAACAGCGTGAAATCACAACATTTAAAACTTTATCAGTCACTTTATGTGGAGACGATATGTTTAAAATGAAAAATATTGAGACGACTGAACTAAAACTCCCCTGACACGAAATGAGTTTGTGTGCTTACTGCCCTTTGAGCGCAACAAACAAGCAATCAAGGTTAGTGATTTATGATATATTAGCCTTTATATGGCATTGATCTGATTACAAAACGTTTCTTTGAGATAAAGTCTCATGGGTTTTATTTTTTTGTTGTTGAACAATATTCATATGTTTGCTTTACGTTCTCTGTTAACAACCTCAGAATGATCCCAGTCCTCAAATAATAAGGCAATAGTCACTGAACATAATCGCGCTGACCACCCACACCCAGTGCTGACAGACAAGTCTTTTTACCTTTGGCCTGCCACAAGGACTGCTCAGACTTTGGAACCAGGGCAACACATTGCAAGTCCCAGTGATCGCATACAGTAAGACAGCAGAGCTATAAAAGCCGGAGAGCGAGGAGACAAGAATTAGTCTTCAGAGAAAGAGGAAGGCTCTCCTTTACCTCAAGGCTTCCAGGAGCTCTACCCATCATGTGGGGTACGAAGCTCTGCCTTTTGCTGCTCGTGGCGACGTCCACACTAGCCCGTAAGTATTCTGCTTTGACACTGATGGAAAAATAACCTGAGGATATAGTTTCATACTTGGAGTTTTAAGTCTATTTATGGTGAAAAAAGTTTGGGAGTCTTAGTATTTAAAAATCTGATCTTGTCTGCTCAGATTGTATTGGAGATATTTGTGACAATTGTAACACTATTAAAATAGGACAAAATTATACTTGTAATTACTAAAGTATGCAATTTAAATGTTTCATTTTTCTTAACTGAGTTTAAGAACAATTTGTGGATTTGAAAACATTTTCTTTTTCATCCTTTACAGAGCAAGACTTTGGAGGTATTGAAGAACAAGGTCCTGTTTGCTTATGTAAGTTTCTGTCATATGTTTTATTGTTGTTGTTTTATAAATCACTGTGGATATTTTGGAAATCTGGTTAAAGCTTAAAGGTTACCATTGGATTAAACTTTGATTCAGCTGGTTTGGTACAATAACTTAAATACATTTAATGAAGCCGTGTTAAATTTTATCTTCATTTTATGAAGAGTTATAGGCCCTCAAAGTGCATATGGGTGCATTGTTAAAATTCAGCATTTGTTTGTTTTTTGACTGTTTTAAAGTGTAATATTTTGAAAAATTCCCAGATTTTTACTGTTGTGTTAATTTGCAAATATCAGATAGCTAAGAAAAATCACAGATAAAAAGTCTATCATTAAAAAAGGACAAAACTGTGATTGAAAAAATTGAGTAGAAATTTCTTCTTTTACATCGTTGTACTGTAACAAAACAAAAAACACAAACAAGTGTACTGTATTTAAATCTACAATAATATTATTTTACAGATTTTCTATATATTTTTGATGTAAAACTGCGTATATTAAGGATGAATAAATACCATTATTTTTAGTTGTTATTTCACAGATTTTTCCTTCTTTTGTAAAATTTCAGACAAAATCTAGTAAAATTAAAATTATAAAGTATGAAATAAAACTGTAAACAACATCCAGTTCAGAAAACAGCATTTTAAACTGATTTTTACATAATAATAATTAGTTTTTTTTCTTCAGAATGTATGTCTTTACATATGGTGTTAAATCTGTTTAAAAATGCAATAATTTTACATATATTTGATAATATTGTCACTGTTTATATAGTTTTTGAACATTACAGTATTTCCCCTTTTTTTTAAAAAACGTATTTTTATCTGGCACCATTGTCACCAGATTTTCGCTGTTAATTTTGTGCAGGTTTTTTGAAATTTATTTATTTATTTATTTTAAAGTGTGGGTTGAAATTTCACATAAAATTGATCAAATTCATGTTTAAAATTTAAGTCTATGCATACAGGATATATCCAAATGGCAATTTAATGCAATAAAAAAACACATTTAAGCTCTGTTTAAAAAAAAAAAAAAAATCGATGTCACATGCACTCCAGATGTCACAATCTAAAGCCAAAGTCTTGTTTTCGTAAAGCACTATCTGGCTTCAGTAAATATACCAATCTGCTGTCCAAAAATAAACCTTCTGATGGAGGCAGTGATTGATTTTTCATGGAATCGCCCTTCAATAAGATGTGATGCAACCTGATGAAACCACAAAACACAAAGAGTTGTCTTTGAATCTATGCTGATGATCTCACCTGTCATATTTTGTTGTTTTTACAATAGATCAGAATGTGTCTGAAACATTAACATAACGCTCTAACTGATGCTTTTTAGTGGGCAAAAGATTTAAGAACTTCAGACGATATGCTTACAACTATGAAGCCGAGAGCTATAACGGTGTGAATGGAGCTAACGACTTCCAGAACGGCCCCAAAGTCTCCTGCAAAGTACGTCTAGCAGCCTCGACCATCACTTGAACAATAAGAGCTGAACATGAAACACAACAAAGATGTTTAATCTCCTCTACAGGTTGAGATCGAAGTGCCCCAGACCTGCAGCTTCGTCCTCCGTACAACAGACTGCTCTCTGGATGAGGTCGTTACAGATGACTCAGGAAACACAGTGGCTCAGCCTGCTGCCGGAGCCCAGGCCTTCAAAGCTGCCATGGAGAAGTAAGTCAACTCATTATGTTACCTGGAATTACTTTATTTAATTTGAGCTAATAAAAAAAAGCGGATGAAACTAAATGGCCAGTTGTAAATGGTGATTTGTCCACGTCAACAGGAACACTCTGAAGTTCACAGTTGAAGGACAGACTGATGTCATACTGTTCCCAGAGGACGATGAACCCGTCAACATCCTCAACATCAAGAGGGGAATTGTGTCTGCCCTGCTTGTTCCTGTGATGGAAGAGGACAAGAACAAGGAAATGGTAGCTCTCCTGCTTGTTTGTTACTTTCTTTATTTGCCAATTAATTCAGAGAAATAGAGCTTAATTCCATCATTGATGTAGCGTCACGAAGAGAAAAACAAGTTGCGCAATGACCAGATAAGCTGCCCCAGTCAGAGGTGATAAATACACTCTTGTAACATCACGTCCTCACAATGCCAATCTTCTGCTGCAGGGCAAAGTCCCTGATAAGTTTATCTTGTTATTGGCATCACCTGCCCTCATAATAGGAGCCTAATCTTTCAGGTTCATTGATTATCTGATTCCGTGAGATAAGTTAAAGGACAGACAGTTGGTTCACGACTCCCACAAATGCAACTTTGCAACTTTTGTGTTGATGAGGCCTATCATCATTTTTCAGGCCACCGTGCACGGAGTTTGCGCCACCGAATTCACCGTCAAGGCCAGAGAGGACATCGCCACCCATGTAACCGTCAGCAGGGATCTGAACCGATGTGACTCGTTCACCGCTCGCAGGCAGGAGACCAGCCCTCTGGCCCTCATCACTGGCCTGGTGAGAGCTCAAACAACAACCTCATACTGTCAAACTAAAGCCAGAAGTCAAAGCACCAGCACTCACTCCTCAGTAGAAGACGATTAAAAAGCACCATCTTACTGCAGTCATTTCATTTACTAAGTTTTCATGGTATACAACTGAGGCTTTGCTCAAAAAGCAAACATTAGTGGCATCTGAAATGGGAAACCACACATATTTATGATTTACTTTGCTTTTCCTCATCAACTGCACTGTAAAAATGAACTGTAATTTACTATTATTTTACAGATTTTCTCTGTTTGTTAAATTACAGATAATGACCAGTAAAATCACAGCATTTGTATTTACATACTAACCTTTTAAAACAGGCTAAAATTCTAAGTAACATCCGCATCAAGAAAATCTGTAGTTTTTACAGATGTGAATGACATCAAATTTATAAAATTTATTTTACAGAAATTTGCCGATATTGTTTGACATGAAAATTCCACATATTAATGTTTTTTTTAAATGCTAAATCTGCTGTACTTTTTCTTCTAAAATCACAGAGGACAGTATTAATCTAAAAGTTTAACTGTTAAAAGTGTAATTATTATACAGATATTTGTCATTTTAAAAGCAAAACTGTGCAGTATTATTTTTAAAGTTTTTACCATTATTGAACATTACATTATCCTCTGTTTTTTAATGTATTGTTTCTGGTACCTTTGCTGCCAGATTTTCAGCATTTTGTTTTTCTACAGATTTTCTTTCAGTGTCATGAAACTTCAGTGTTGTCTTGTTGTGTTTCTCCTGCAGAACTTCCCTCTGTCCAAGATGATCAGCAGCACTCAGACCTGCAGCTACAACTTTGACAACCAGAAGAAGCACATGACCAGAGGAACCTGCGAAGAGAAACACATCTTCCTGCCTCTCTCCCACAAGTACGTTTTAAAAGAAAAAAACATATTTCATGCTCCACTTAGGAATGTTTTTTATGCCTAGAAACTGTTTGACTTCTTCTGTATTTGTGTGAATGATGTGCTGGATATGAACATTTCATTGCTGGAAGTTTAGTTTGTTCTTCTCTTCTGCTAAAAGGAACGAATATGGAATTTCTGCTGTGGTGAAGCAGACTGTGACTCTGGTAGAGACCGCCAAGATCAACGACAGAGTCTTTGACCACAGTGAGTGTTTTGGTTTTTAGAATGTGACGCAAAGCGTGTAAAAAATTCCTATGATATTCTCATTGTTTCTGCTGTAATTCTACTTAGATGAGGACAACAAGAAGTACCTGACCATGGATGCTGTTGAGGACAAGTCTCCTGTGCAGACCAAAGATAATGTCATTGAAACCATGCAGAAGCTGAACACTCTGTCTCAGACTACTAAGGGCGAGCGTCGTGCAGACCACTTCCACTCGCTGGTGTCTGAACTCCGTGGACTGAAGGTTGACATCCTCACCCCCGCTGTTGAGGAGATGATGGACGTCTCCAGCTCTCTGACCTGGCAGGCTCTGGCTCAGTGCGGTACCCCAGAATGCACCAGCGCCATGCTGAAGATCCTCAGGACCTTCGACGAAGACGCTATTGAGGTCGATGCTGTTGTCTATGCCCTGGGACTACTGCCCCAACCTTCCCGTCTGCTGGTGAAGGACTTGCTGGCAATGGCTCAATTCAAGCAGAGCAAACCCATCATGTATGCCTTGAGCAATGCAGTCAGGAAGTAAGTGAACATTATCTTTTTCAACCACTCTGAGTGCAGAGCAGTTTCTGTAGCCTAGCTGCGCTAGACCCAGCTCTTAAGACACAAGGGTCTATGGAACGCTCGACAGCGAGGGAGGCGGGCTAAAAGGTTGTCTTTCAAATCCCTCTGCAGCAATTGGGTAGGTGTACAACCAATCAGCGCAACAAATAGGCTGACGTAGTTCCTAGAGCGCCGGCGGATTGTGGCTAAGTCCCATTAGCTTCCCAACCAGCGGAGCCAACTGGTATATTAAGGATTTGCCATATCCCGTCGGCATGAGTCCAAATACATCTTTCTTCTCAATGAAACACTTCAGTGCCGTCCTTTGTTTATCTTTCAAGTTGAATTTTAGCTTCAAATCTTTAAGGGCTGTGGCCAAAGCCGAGTCGAAATATAACTGTTTATTGTGCGCCGGTTGTTTCTGTCAGAATTGTCGCGCCTCTGTCGTCACTTAGTTACGCCCGCCTTCTGACTCTACACTTCATGGTGATTGGTCCGGCCAGTTTTAGGAGCATCCAGCCTCAAGCCTTATGGAGGGTAACTAGACCCACCCTGGCAGAGAATTAAATTTGTTGCCGTGGGTTGTCTAGCGTGGCTAGGCTACAGTTTCTGTGCATTTTTTAAAACTTTTTTTTTTTTTTAGCTCCTGTCATATTTTTACTCACTGTAGCCACATTTTTCTGTGCAATATAAAGTCCTGCACCTTTATGGAGACAGCACAACCATGGCTAGAAGTAGAGAGAATTGTATTTAACATTAAAAATGCATACACCAGCACCCAGAGCGCTCAGGTGACTGAGCAGGGTCTATAGTTTCCAATGCAGCGGTCATGGGTTCAAATTCAGTTTGTGGCCATTTACTGCATGTCACTCCCCTACTCTTCTACCCACATTGTCTCTCTCTCCACTCTCCTCTAAAAAAAAAAGCAACCTTAAAAAAACATAATTTTGTGGATTGTCAGTATTTATTCAAAGACCACAGCAAATGACAAACTGTAGTTGATTTTACAAACAATTAAAAAGGTTGAACTCTGGACATTTGTGTACAATCAGAAGTAATTTTCTTAGCTGTCATTTATTTAATTTTTTTGTTCAATTTTCACCATAAATTTTACAGTACTCTGCTGTTATTGCAGACTCTTGTTTTTAGCTCTAAAAAGCCCCCACCACATTTCACAGTCTTTAGACAAATTCCGTAAAAACAGTGCCTTGCTATTAGAATCCAGCTGTGTTTTTACAATAATTTCAAATTAAAAGTCCCTGAATTTTTGACTTGTGTGGAGGGGTGCAGACTTTGTAGTTTTTATTTATTTTTACAGAATCAGTTTAGAGCAAACAATTCATGTTTGGTTAATTTTCGAATAAGATGTACATTGGAATAAATTGCTTTTAGTGAAATGTCAAGATTTTAAGATTTTGGTTAGGTTTTCTGACAGAACAGCATGTGTAGTTTGAAGATAGTCAAATAGAAGAAAATCCAATGATTCTTTCAATTTTTTTTTACAGTTTGGAGCTCTGATAAATTGTGTCATTTTGTAGCGGTGAGTGGTGCTTTGTGGTGTAAATTAGCATCTAATCACTATTGTATATCTTTGTCTGCAGACTGTACAATGCTGAAGGAAACACCCCTGAGATCACTGCTGTCTATGAGTACATGGCTTCCCTTCTGGGTGCTGACTGTGCTGGAGAGAAAGACCTGACCTTCCTGACTCTGAGGGTAGGAAACAAACACCTCTTATAAAGAATCTAATTTTTTGTGGCAACCTCCAGTTCTGTGCTTTTCCTGATCTCCTGTGCTATTCTGTCCAGGTTGTTGGCAATATGGGAGATGCAATGGAGGCCGCTGACAATACCATTAAGACCACCCTGCTGAAGTGCATGAGACAGCCTGCAACCACTCTGTCTGTGCAGCTGGCTGCCATCCAGGCCTTCAGGCGCATGACTATGACTGATGAGGTAACTAACTTCCCCTTCCACATGGTCATTGTTCTGGTTCCTCTGTTTAATAGTGTAGAGTTTCCCAAAATACAACACACAACTTTCCCTATGTGAAGAAAGTTTCCTCTGTTTTTCTGTCCAGATTCGTTCCAACCTCCAGAGAGTCAGCCAGTACCCCAAGGGTGCTGTGCAGAAGCGCCTGGCAGCTTACCTGATCTTGATGAGGAATCCCACGGACAGTGACATCGAAATGGTGAAGAAGCTGGTTAAACAGGAGCAGAACGCACAGGTCAAGGCCTTCGTGACCTCCCACGTCTACAACATCATTTCCTCTACTGATTCGGAGACCAAAAAGTAAGAATGAAACTTTTTGCATCATTATGTTGTGAAATTCTGCCCTGATTCAAGAACATACCTTCTTACATACAATTTAATCTTTACCTTAGCCTCGGTCAGAAAATCATGGATGCCCTGCAGGACACTGATGTCGAAACCCACAATGAGTACACCACAAAGTCTCGCAACTACAAGCTGGGCATGGCACTTGAGAGCATGCAGGGCGGCGTTCAGGGCAACGTCATTTTTGATCCCAGCAGCCAGTTGCCAAGGGAGGTCCTGCTGGAAACTACCCTGAAGGTCTTTGGATACAGCATGGATATCTGGGAGGTATGTCACATTACAGGTTACGATAATCAGGCATTTATTGTCATTTGAAATTGTGGTTTTACACTTGCTAGAAACTAAAACAAAGGCATTTTCTATCAATAACAGGCAACAGATTCAAACTCTAACAAAAAAACCCTCTCTGGTTTTAGGTTGGCGTGGAAGGAAAAGGCTTTGAGCCAACCATCGAGGCTTTGTTTGGAAAGAACGGCTTCTTCCCTGACACTGTGTCCAAGGCTCTGTACTGGGCTGAAGACAAGATGCCACCAAAGGTCAGAGAGGTTCTGGAGAAATGGATTGCCCCCCTGAAATCAGATGGACAAAAGGTAAGTTTTGTATGGGGCTGTTTCCGTTAAACACTCTAAGCCTGAGTGATTTCCACCAACTAATAAAATGATGCTCTTTTCGAAGGTTCCTGAAAATCTTGTGAGGGAAATTACCCGCAACTTCAACAAGCTGGTTAAAGATCTGCAGAGCCAGGAGTCCCCAGAGGCCATGGCCTACCTGAGGATCATGGGAGCTGAGCTTGGCTACATCAAGGGCACCGAACTGAAGTCTATGGCTGACAATGCAATGATGTATGCAAACATCTTCATGAAGATCATTCCCGCCAAGGTACCTTTCTGTATTCCATTTATCCAGTGATATGAACACTTCTTCCATTCCATAGCAAGAGAGTAATTAAAATTTTGATTCTATCCAACAGTTCATGGCTAACCTGATCTCACGAACCGACAATGAGCTGTTTGCCCATTACATCTTCATGGACAACAAATTCGTCTTGCCAACAGCAACTGGATTCCCTCTGACATTTGCTATGTCCGGTACCTTCACTCCTGGTGCAAAGGGAGGCATTCGCTTTGCTCCAAACATGGTAAATTTTCTCTGTCTAAAACGCCCCATAAAACGAAAAAATAGTGATATTTAAATGATACTGATTAATGTCAAATGTGATAATCTGACATTGTAATTGTAGTGCCAGTTGTCATATAATTTTTTTTTAAATTTTTGTTAACGTGACTTGTTTTGATTTACAGAAAGAGATGGTGTTCATGCCCTCTGCTGGAGTAATGTTCAAGACAAAGATGGGAGTCCACATCCCTGAATTTGTTGCCTCAGATGTTCAGATGCAGACCAATTTTTACCACGAGAGCGCGCTCAACGCCAGGATAACCATGGAAAAGAACCAGGTCAAACTTTCCATCCCTGCTCCCCAGGGCAAAACCAAGTTCTTCAGAATCAGGTAATAAAATAAAGCACTTTCAGATTTTCTGTTGAATACATCAAATGCTAAGGTTTCAGCACTTGATGGAAAATGCTATTATTGACACTATATTTTATCACTTGTGTTCTTATAAGCAGCAAGCTTAATGGAGTTATTAGAACATCAAAAAATGTTCTTTTTTCTTTTTTGTAATAGCAATACTGTGATGATTATGGTTGCTGGAAAGTCTGTATTGATCCCACGCACCCAAACTGAAGAAAACTGCGGCGATCTCTTCACTGGAGTCAAATACTGCACCAGAATCCTTAGTGTCGACAATGACGACAAGACTGATGCTCCTTACATGCCCCTGACTGGAAAGACTCAGTAAGTTGTAGCTTAAATGTTTTGTGTTTGTCGCTATGATATTGATAATTGCAGAACGATTATCATTCTTGAAGTCATAAAGAAATGTCAATAATAGAGCCTTGCCTATGAAATGTAACATATAGCAGTTTAACAGTTGGTTGGAAAACCATAATGAAAGACAGCTAAGAAGTAGAAGGGTTATATATAAATAACCAAAGGAGCACCACCATCATGCTAACAGATTTAATATGATATTAGGCCAAGAACTTTGAAAATATGAGCTTGAGTTGTTTGTCGGATTTCTATGTGCACATGTACTATGTAAGAGATGTTTTTGTAATGACCTTGTAGATACACAGTGCAGTATCACAGAAGATTTATTTTTTTATTTCTTTATTTCACTGTAGGCTTGCTATTGACATTGAGCCTACAAACAAAGTCACCGAGTACACAGCCACCATCGCCTATGAACTCCTCAGCGAAGGAAAGGACGGTCGCCAGAAGGTTGATTCTCTGAAAATGATCCTGAAAGCTGAAGGTATGAGCGCTGCTTCTGAAAATGTTAAGTTTTTTCATGAGCTACACCTTCTGTGTCATTTTGTGGAGGCAGCTGCGTGGATCAATCATAAAGCTATACTTTTTTCTAACCCTGTGACTTTAGGTGATGAGCCTACCGAGGCTACAGCCACCATGAAGTACAACAGGAACAGGAAAGTCTTGACCACTCAGATCCAGATTCCTGACTTTGATATTGAGGCCGGCGTTAAGATTGGCATGAGCGACAGCAGTGCCAAAGGCAAATCCATCATCTTCGAAATCTCCAACAAGAAGGTGCCCCAGCTCTCTCTGATTGGCCGTGCTAAGTGAGTAAACCCAGTACTATCTTTTGACATGCTTGTATTTTAATTAAAGCCAGGCGCTAAAATCTTACTAACTCCACATTTAACACTTTTAATGCAGATGATTTCATATACAGGCACTGATTTTTCTCTTATTTTATCACAGGCTTCAGGCCATGACTGATGGCATGCTGCAGGTTCAGCTGTTAGTCCCATCTCTCAGGACCAATGCCACCGTCACTGCTACTCTGAACAATGCTGAGGGACTCACCATGGAGCTCAAGAATGATGTCAAGCTCTCAGATATCACCTCCCTACAGACAGTCACCTTCAAATATGGTATGTGTGTTATAGCACTGAAAAATTCAGGAATTTGTCCAAACACATCTAAAATGTGAAAATTAAATGGTACATCTTCTGCATCTCAGGTGATGAACTGGCTGAGGTTCAGCTGGCTTCCAACATGGAGGCTGATATGAAGGTTGCAATGCATTACACCGATGCTCTCAAGACCTGGCTCAGGCAGTTTGCAGATGATGTTATGGACCAGCGAGTTGTCAAGACTGACATGAAACTTCGCCACATCCTCAACAAGGGAGTTGAGGTGAATAAAATACAATAATTGCAACTATTTTAGCAGGCAACAACAACACTCAGTTCTTGTGCTATTTTTTCTGACTAAATCATGAGAAACGTGGTATTCTGTTTTTTAGGCCAGCAACATCTGGATGGACAAGATCTCCGCTGATGTCCCATATGTTGAGATTCTGAGGAGCAGCTTAGCAAAGGTGGAAATGCCATCTGTGCCTGAAAGCCTATTCATGAACCTGTAAGTGTAAACACACATTTTTAATAAAACATTTTATTTTGTTATTATTAAATCAGCACCACATTTATTCTGTGTTCAATTGTGCGCTTTGAGTTTAACAAGTGTTCTGTTGCCATTTCACCAGTGAAAGCACATTCACATACAAGTTCAACAAGGACCATTTGACAATTACCATTCCTCTGCCTTATGGAGGCAAATCATCTGATGAGCTCAGGATTCCTCCAATGATCACCTCCCCACAAGTTTCTGTTCCTCAGCTGGGTGTGGAGTTGGCCCCACAGGAGATCAGAATCCCAACGTTTACCATTCCATCTGAATATGATGTGACCCTGCCTCTGGTTGGACTGATGGAGGTGTCTGCCAAGTTTGACAGCAACTATTACAATTGGGAGGCAACTGTATCTGCTGGTAACAAAACTGTAGATTCTCCTCACTACGTGGCCGAATACAAGATTTCAACTGACAGTCAATTCGAAGTCCTCATCTTCACAGCTAAGGGTATTTAAATTTAGATTCTTTAAGAACTGTACAATTGTTATTTAACATAACAGAAAGCATTAAGTTGATACTATTTTTGTTCTGTTGGTTTGTCTGTTTTATAGGAGCCTCAAAAGTCACTGACACAGCAGATAAAACTATGGAGTTCACCATTGATAGTTCCCTGAAACACTTGTACATCAACACAGGTTTTAGTGTGCTGGAGACTGTTGCTCTCACAGACAGTGTGCTCTCAACAGGGCGCTACAGCATTCAGGCTGATTCCCCTATGGGGCTGGACACTTCTCTGACTATCACCACCCAGTTCACCTTAGACTCAAACATGCTCTTTGGCGACCTTAACACAGATGGAAGTGTGACTATTGGACCCATGACTGCTAGCACCACCTATCTGCACACCTTCTCTGTTGAGCCTGCAAAGAAAGAAGCAAAAATGGAGAGCACACTGAGGGTGAACTCTGAAATCCTGAAGATTGCAAACAAGATGAAGGCATCATATGCAGATGAGGGACTTCTGTTTGAGTATACCACCAACATGAACAGCGACCCCATCAAGCACACCACTAAAATGAGCCTTACCTACAAGGATGTCAAGCTTACTGTCCAGTCCGACTCAGTGACCAAGGCTGAGGAGAGAATGCTTCGCAGCCAGATGGAGTTCTCTGCCTCTGAAGGTCAGGCCAGCCTCAGGATTGAGAATCAAGCTGATGATACAGAAAACCGTGCCTACTCTTTGCTTACTGGGTCCCTGAACCCCTCTGGTCTTGAGATCAACGCTGATGCCTCCTTGAACATCTTTAAGAGCCTTGCCTCTCACAAAGCAACCTTGGCCCTGAACACGAATGGCCTGACCACCAGTTGCACAACAACTGCCCAGTTCAGTCCGCTAACATTTGAGAATGTTTTCCAAGGTGGAGTTGACCAGTCTGGTGCTACCATGTCTCTGAAAACAAAGGGAGCCATTGAAGAGAACAAAGCTGAGTTCAGTGTTGACGGAAAGATTGCAAGCACTGAAGTGTATCTCAACAGCATTCTGGAGGGTAGCCTCTTCGACATCAATGGCAGGAACAGAGTGAAGCTCGAAATGAATCAAGATGGCTTGGTCCTCTCTAGCAACATGATTGGATCTTTCAAAGAAATGAGGACTGAGAATGCCCATTCTCTGTCTCTTTCACTGAGGTCTTTCAACCTCCAGTCCAAGACTGACAACACCCTTGATGAAAGAAACTCTTACATGCATGAGATAACAGTCAACATGGAGCGTTTCACTGCCTCTGTCAATGTCAAGAATGACCTGAAGATGATGATGATTAAATTTGTGAACGATGCCCAGTTCAAGGCAGAGCCCTACAACATAGAGCTGACTGGTACAGTGATAGGAGCCATCTCAGAGGAAGAGCTGAAACACATTTATGAAATCAAATTTGTTGACATGGTCCTGTCTGCAGAGTGCAAGACTGATGGTAAACTCCTGGGATCTCACATGAGACATGCAAGTAAAATGGAAGTTGCTGGTCTGACCGTGAAGTTTAACAACAAGGCTACCATCAATTCACCATCTCTCCGTCTGGATAGCACAGTTAAAACTGTAGCTGCACCCTTCAGACTGGACATTGATGCCATTTTCAATTCAGATGGTGAAGTGCATCAGTATGGACAGCACAGTGGTCAACTGTACAGCAAATTCCTCCTGAAAGCAAAACCTATGCTGTTCACACAGTCATTTGAGTACAGAACCTCAACCACACATGAGCTGGAAGGCGGACCCACTATCAAGACCAATATGGACAACAAGTTAAACAGCATGCTGAGCCTTGAAGAGCAAAGCGCCAAAATGAAGATTTCAACTAAATTAAATGAGCATAGCTTTGATCATGATATGACAGCCTATAACAAAAAAGACATAATGGGCATTGAAATGACAGGTACCGTCTCAACTCCCCTCTTCAGCGATGACAGTCAAGATTACATCATCTCTGGCTTTGTGAAGTACAACAAGAATGACGAGAGCCACTTCATCCAGATCCCCTTCATCGAGCATCTGCCTGAAGTAATTGAAAACATGAAGACCACTGTGATAACACTGATGGACAGTGGCATTGAGATGCTGAAAGACATAAACACCAGGTATGAGATCAGTGATAAGTTTCAGGACAAGGTGGCAGAGTTGAAGGAGGTCATTGACAACTTTGACTTCAACCTGTTTGTCCAAGATTTGAGAAAATTTGTCAGTTCAATTGAAAACTACATGATCAACCTGACAGCCAAGTTCCCAACTGACAAAGTCATGAATCTGCTTAAATCTATCAAGGACACCATCATGGCTTGGATCAAGAAATATAACATTTCTAATAAGTTCAATGCAATCTACACCAAAATGGAGGAGATCATCTCCAGCTATCAGGTTGAGAAAATGATCGGGGCCATCATGGATGAGATTGTTAAAATTATGAAGCAGTATCAAGTGAGGGAGAAGATTCAGTATGTGTTTAATGCTCTCAAGTCAATTGACATCCAGCCTTTGTTGAACAAAGTTAAGGCACCTGTTCAGGAGTTGATGAATGAACTATATTCATTTGACTTCAAACAGCTGATTGATGACATGACCAACTATTTCATGAGAATGATCCAGAATATCAGATCTTTTGACTATGACACATTCACCTTGGAGCTGAAAGACAAGGTGGTGGAAATGAGCAAGATCCCCTGCTTTGGAAAACTTTATGGTGAGTTTAGAGTAGTCTCCCCTCATTACAATCTCAGGACCACCGCTGACCTGGAAAACACCACAACTACATCAGTCACACCAGAGTTCAAAATGAACTTCAACTCAAAGGCCACATCCACTTCGGAAATCCTGGATTTCACTGTGGACGCCGAAGCACATTTTGTTGCACCTGAGATGAGCCATTTGGCCATCACTGAGAACATCAAGGTTGATCAGTCATCCTTTAAACTTGACCACAAGGGCACCATGACTCTCTATGGCCTGTCAGGTCAAGCTTCTGCTGAGACTACTGCAAAGGCCACAACTGAGCTTTATGTTGCAGAGCTGAACAACAGAGCAGTCTTTACAATGGAAAATACAGTTTCTGCCACAGTGAAGACAAGCTATAAACACAACATCAGCATACCAGCCTTCAACACCTTCAGTGATGCAAGCATGAATCAAACGACAGTTTTCCAGCTTGAAGATGGTTCTGCACGTTTGACCATAAACAATATAGGCAATGAAAAATTTGCAGTTCAGACCTTCTCAGATGAGATAAAACATAATAGTAAAATGGAAGTGATCATGGATCTCCACACTTCCAAGGTGACCTTCAATGCAAAAACAGATGGCGACCAGTTTAAAATGAATCAAAATGCTATTGTTGATGTATGCATTTTCCGCCATGTAATTATTGAGGCCAAGGCTGACACAGAAACACCTTTCATGAAGGACAGTATTGCAGAGGTCAAGTTTCAGGCGAAGATTGAAGACATGACAATTGATTTCACTGCCTCTCACAATGCAGAGCTTGTTGGTCAGATTGAGGGAACACTCTCAAACTCCGCTCTTGCCTCGGTCAAACCTACGGAGCTTGTGTTTGATACCAAGAACAAAGGAAATGTCAAAGTCGCCCTTCCATTCAAGCTGTCTGGAAAGATGGACCTCCAGAATGACATCGCTTTTACCCTGAACTCTGAAGTGCAGAAAGCTAGTTGGACAGGTGAGGCTAGATTCAACCAGTACAAATACTCCCACCAATTTACAATGGAAAACGGTGAGACAGAAATCAGCGTACACAGCATATACAGCCTGACCACACCTGAGCAGATATTTGACATGAACACCAACCTGAAGTATGCTAAGAACCCTGAAATGATCACCATTGACATCGATATGGATCCAGTCATCACTGCCATTAATACCAACATCAGGGCAATGCACAAAAAAGTGCTTCTTGGCAAAGATAAGGCTGCTGACATCCTTGCTTCATCTTATAACAAAGCAAAGGCAGAGTATGAAAAATACAGCATTGAGTTGCCTAAAACCATTACAGTCCCTGCCTATAAAGTTCCAGTGATGAACATTGAGATGTCTACATTCACAGTTCCCCTGCCTGACTTCACCCTAATCACAATGCCTGCTCTGCATGTTCCATCTGCCCTCAGCAAGCTGACCCTCCCAAAAATCACTCTGCCCAAAGTTCAGAGCATCAAGATCCCAGTAATGGGTGATCTGACTTATGAGTTCTCCATGAAAACTGCAGTGATCACACTCAAAACTGATGCCAGCATCCTCAATAAGGATGGCGTCAGCATCAAACTTGATGCTTCCTCATCCTCTCTATTTAAAATTCTGAATGGAAAGATTGAAGGCAACATCAACATGAACACTGCACATGGATTTAAAATGGCCTCCATCCTTGCTGTAGAACATCCCATGCTAGAGGGAAAGCATGACAGCACCATTTTCTTAAACTCTGACAGGGTAGAAACCTCTGTCACCAATTCAGCAAAGGTCAATCTACTTGAAACCATGGAAATCTACCAGGAGATCACTGGAAATCCTGAAGAAGGCCTTGTTGTCTCCATGTCCACTCCATCTGCAGGACACATTGCAGTCCAGATGCAGGCTAAGCGGCCAGCACAAGTGAAAGCAAGACTCTATGGTCGCTACCCAGTAAGAGAACATTTAATTACTAATTTAATTTCTCATCAGAGCAGATTTTGAATTCAGTGTAAATGGTGTTTTTAAACTAATCAATCTTTGTCTGTTTGCTTTTTTCAATAGTCTGAGCCAACAACAGACATTGACATCATGGCCCTGAAGATGTCTGTGAAGAACTCTGAGATGCTGAACTTCCAAACAACCTGGAATATGGAAATGCCATATGAGATGATGCTGACAATGAAGAAGGAGGTGCCCAAAGTCATGAAAATGGTGTCTGATCCTGCTGCTAGTGCATACAAAAAAATCAACAGTGCAGTTAGGGATCTTGGGGTTCACTTTGATCAGGTTAAAAAGCAAAGTAATGAGATGTTCAATACGGCTGCTGAGAAACTTGAAGCATTTAATCCATCTAATATTATGACCACTGTCACAGACAAGACCATTGAGATCCTCAAAGAGTACCAAAAGAAGGTTAAAATTGTTCTTGATGCTGTTGTTAAATTCCTGAGAGAGACCAGCTTCCAAATCCCTGGCTTTGAAGAGAGGTTGTCTGGTCTTGAGATCTATCAGAAATTCAGTGCTTTTGTTGCTGATGTATCTGAGGAAGCTGTTCAGAAGATTCCACAGTACTTTACCTCCATGTTTAAAGCAGTTATTGATTATTTCCAGTCCATTGAAATCACCCTTCCTGGCTCCACTTACATTGTCAGTGGAAGAGAAATTCTTGATGACTTGTCAGTGCCTTTGAGGAAACTCCAGGACCAGGTGATTGTTACAGTGAGGAAAATTGGAAACATCCAGCTGGAGGACATCATTAACAAATTCTCAGCACTCACACAGTTTGCCACTGAACAATGTGAGAAGCTTCTCCAAACTCTTAAATCATTTAATGTAGAGAAGCTCTCCACCTTTATGACTGAAGTATACAACGATGCCGTTCACTCTCCTGTCCTGGCTGATGTTTTGAAGCAGGTTGAAGAAGCCTACAGCATTGTAATGGAATATCTAAAAGCTGTGAAAGCTAAATTCCAAAACATTGTGGCCGACATGTCTTGTGAACAGCTCATTGCAGACATCCAGTCCTGGATTGACTCAATGGTAAAATGCGTTAACACCTTCCACAACAATGTCATTATGAGCCTGAAGGAAAAAAGCAAAGTTGCTGAACAATATGTGACAGTAAGCGACAGACAGGTGGAGGTTGACATCCCTATACCATTTGTTGCCAAACTAAACTAAGTGACTGTGGCTAACAAAAGTAGTATTTGAACAGTGTTTGTATTCACTTTCTCTGTTTTGTAACCATCAAGATGATAGTGAGTTTATTGTCATTACAAAAAAAAACACAACTGTAAGCTAACAATGATGTCTGTATGTATACATGTCTCTCTACTGTTTTTCAAATTGTTAATTTTGTTTATTACTTCACCGTAGACTCTCTGTTGTCATGGTCCTACTGTACTCCATTTATGTCTTGTACTATTTAAAAACCTCTGTGGCATCAATAAATACAATTTGTACCGCATACATCTATCTCTGTATTTATTTTATAAGATTTGTCACAAACTCAATGGACGGACCCGAGCAGAGAACCACACTACCAGGCAAAACTGGGTGGAAAAAGGAGGTTTATTGGAGGGATAGAGATGGCAGAGAGGCTGGAGAGAACCGGGAGGGATGTGGCCGAATGAGCCCGGATCGGGGCGCCGGAGCCGGGCATCGACGGCCGCTGCTGGTTCCGGAGGGGGGCCAGAGTGTGGTGGTGAGCGGTGGAGTGGATCCCTGGCGGCCAAAGCTGGGCGGTGGTTGAGGAGGGGAACGAACCGGCGGCCGCCGATGGCGGAGGAAACACCGGCGTCGGTGATCCGGAGGAGCTGCGATGGTGGGCAGCCCAGGAGGCGGCTGGCAGTTCCGTGATCTGGTGGGGTAGCCGGTGAGAAGGGTTTTCCGGGGCTTGGTGATGGAGGGGTCCAGGAGGGAAGCCAGGAGGGTTCACGATAGAGAGGGGATCCAGGGATATCGTCGGGGAGAGCCGGGTTGGGGGTCCGAAGGGGTACCAGGTGCCGGAGAGGTCCAGGAAGGGATTTGAAGGGAGCACGGTGGGTAGGAGTCCAGACAGCAAGGTCTAGGCAGGGCAGAAAAGAAGCACACGTTAGCGAACAGCAAAAAACACAAGGTACTGCTGAGTAGCTAGAGCGTGAACTGACTAGTGAGTTGTATTCAACAATCTGGCAGGGTGTGGATGGTTTGACCGGTCTTTATT
Organism: Acanthochromis polyacanthus; assembly: GCF_021347895.1. Lineage (NCBI taxonomy): Eukaryota > Metazoa > Chordata > Actinopteri > Pomacentridae > Acanthochromis > Acanthochromis polyacanthus. The sequence continues at coordinate 9,049,001 of NC_067128.1, forward strand.
GCAGGGGATGTCATCAGTGGAATGCTGAACAGCTTGTCTGGACTCCGGAGAGCAACTAATCAGCTGAGTGAAGGCAGCCGTGTGGGTGCACTCCACTCAGTGCAGTGCTGAGAAGAGAGGGAGACAGGAAAAAAGGAGAACGAGGAAGGAGGTGTGGGGGAGAAAGAGAGAGAGGGGTGAGAGGGTGAGGAAAAGGGAGAGACAGCAGGTCCGATTTGTGGCACTGGCAGCGAGCAGTGACACTTTTTGTGGCACCGCTGCAGTGCCACGGTTAGTGCCACTGTGCAGTGACACTTTTTGTGGCACCGTCACTGTGCCACGGTTAGTGCCACTGTGCAGTGACACTTTTTGTGGCACCGCCGCGGTGCCACGGTTAATGCCACTGTTTGGGCGAGATGCCACTGCCGCAGCAGCATTTCCAGTGGCCTCTGGAGATGCCAGCAGAGATGCCACGGTTAATGCCACTGTTTAGGGAACATGCCATGGTTAATGCCAGTACTTTTACCGCTGTTTGGGCGAGATGCCATAGTTTATTCCGCTGTCTGAGGGAGATGCCACCAGGGGTGAAAGTAAGCCGGAACGGTCCGGAACTGCATACCGGCAAAAGATCTGCTGGCGGTACGCCGCTCTTTCACCGGTATCTATGGGTACGCCGGTACGCTGTTCAGCAGCGTTATACTAGAAAAGCACTCAGAGAGCGCAGACCTCTGCCAAGGCATACCCGTTTATCCTTTAATACAATCCAAAATTTAATCATTTGTTCCTTGTCCCATTTTGAAAGTTTCCTGAGAATTTAATGAAAATCGGTCCATAACTTTTCGAGTTATCGTGTTCACAGCCAAACAAACAAACAAACAAACAAACAAACAAACAAACAGACAAACTCTCCCGAAAACACAACCTTCTTGGCGGAGGTAAATAACCTAGGAACTGCCCAGCCTTACTATATCCCGACTCATTAATAAGGATAGACCTACCGTATGGGGTTTGCACGGAGTTAAATGGAGTATTTGCATAAGAAATTACGGGCAAAACCGTAACTACCTTGTAACAGGTTAAGGGGGTGGGGGAGGGTTTGCTTGCTTCAAGTGTGGTTGAAATTTGTATCCTACTTAACTATCATTTCACTTGGAAAAAAGTGACATAGTAAAAATCATTAGTAAAATCATTTAGCAACACTTACTTACCTAGCAAGGCCTCGCCAGTAGCCAGTGTGTCGTGGAAGGCTTGCGAATTGAATGCCACAAGACCATTGCTCCTGTCTCTCCAAATCCAGAGTGGCTGACGTGAGCTGTGTGATTACCTTTTTGATGACCTGCTGGGTTGCCAGGTCCGGTTTGAAGCGTCAATCCAGTAACAAAGTGGTCGATGTAGGCCTACATGATGTGGCAACTATTTACCAGAATTTAAACAGTTTGAACGTGTGGACCTGGTATTATTGTTAAGATGCAACAGTTTCATTAGTCTGGATTTTATAATCCTTTTTCCCGGTTTGAAAAATCAAGCATGTTGTGATCTCTATCACCTGTTAAGACTAGGCTAATTAACACCTAAAATACCTTCTTCTTTGTGCAATATACCAGAAAAACCAGAAGGCTGGTTTCAAGGCTGATTGGTTTAATATACTGACACTGTGAGCATGACATGTCTGGATCTGTGGTCTCTACAAGAAACATATTTTGGCAACATATTACTTTCAAAACCTGAGGCAAAATGCATGATTGAAAGATGTAACTGAAAGATAAACAGCATAAGACATGACAGTCCAGGAACGGTACAGTCAGACCAAGTCAAAGTCTACAGAAGTAGACTTAGATATGTAGAATATATAAATTGTAAAATTGTTCCTCAAAATTGTAGCACAATTGTTTATATGCTTTTATTCATGTATCATGTTTACATCCCTGGCATCTTTCCCAAAAAGCAACATCAGCTGTGGCATCTTTGTGGCAGTTGTAACCCACGCCTGGTAAAGGCTGTAGTAATCAAGAAAGCACACAGACAAGTTATTTCAAACAGTTTTAGTAAACATATTTTCTGGTGACAATCCACACAACATGTGTAACAACTGAATGAAAATGGAAATAAAATAGCCTATTTCAAGAGAACTGAGGATGAATTTGTTTCACATTACTCCAGTCTGCCAGCATTTGGCAGCAGTTTCTTCCCTCAAATAACTAGTGTCTTTAGCGCCCCTAGGGGCAACGACCACTAGTTCGGTCACCGGACAAACCACAGAATCGGATAACCCCATCCAGATAGTAGTAGTAGTAATGGCATCTCCCCAAAAGAGTGACATTACCGTAGCATCTCGTCCAAACAGCTGTAAAAGTAGCCTACTGGCTTAAAATGTGGCATCTCTACCAGACCGTGGCATTAACCATGGCACCTCACAGTGGCATTAACAGTGGTATCCCCTAAACCAGTGGTCGGCAACTGATTGACCAATGAAATAGTTTGAATGATTTTGAAAATTTGATTTGGCACGGAGCCAAGCCAGTCCGTCACCGCAACACGAAACTCACGTGGTCGGCTGCTGCCGGGCATTTCCGCGTTTGCGCTACTGGTCGGACACGGTTGTACCAGCCAGATTTCACTGAGCAACAGTGTGTGCAAAACATGTGTGTGTCTCGGGAGTCATTTTTAATACATCTGTGATCAGAATTGAGACGTGTGTCCCAAGCAGCAGCGATCAGCTGTAGAAGCTCCGCTGCTCGCGGTATCGTCCCCCCGCTCGCGGAATCGGAGCGCACCCCCTCGCAGGTTGGCCCGCTGTTCGATTGTTTACAAACATTTTGTCCCGAAGCCACATCTACTTGCCGACCCCTGCCCTAAACAGTGATATTAACCGTGGCACCTCTGCTGGCATCTCCAGAGGCCACTGGAAATGCCGCTGCGGCAGTGACATCTCGCCCAAACAGTAGCATTAACCGTGGCACGGCAGCGGTGCCACAAAAAGTGTCACTGCACAGTGGCATTAACTGTGGCACGGCAGCGGTGCCACAAAAAGTATCACTGCTAGCTGCCAGTGCCACAAATCGGTCTTGCCCCTACTGGGAAAAGGGGAGAGACAGATAGGGGAGAGGGTTTTGGGATGCCAGGTGGGAGTGGGGTGAGGAGAGGACCCTGACAAGATTCAATATAACTGTTTAAAAATCTAACTTATTGGCGATATTATAGACATGAAAGAGTCAGCTAATGACATGATGTCTCCACACTGGTCCTTCCAAGAGGTGTGTCATAATGTTTAAATCACAGCTGCTTCTCTAAAACTCACAACAAATGACAATGCGTCTCTGCTTACTCATTTAAACCGTACTGAACAATACACCCCTCCCAGTGCCCATAGTCAGGTCTAAATTTAGATGAGACACAAATAGTTTCTGTTCGACGCACACACAAGCTCTCTTATCATTTAACAAAGAGAATAAGTGCAGATTAGGACACAGTTTGACAGCTGTTAACAATAGTGAAAAGGATAATCCTAATTTTGGAACATGTGACTTATTTTTTCCAATGAAAGCTTTTGTCTATGTGTCAGCATAAGTAGTGATGGGAAAAGTATACAGATCATTAATTTAAGTGAAGGAGCAATTTAACAGTCATAAACAACTTTGGCATTTGACATCTTTAGTAAAAGTAGCGGAAAAATGATCAGCAAAAGCATATTGCAAAGTATAAAAACTGAATACTTGCAAAGCTGAATTATTCCCATGTGGCAGTTTTATTATTATATACTGTGTAGTCTATTGCTGGAGTATAATTATGAATGCATTATTTTAATGTTGACACTGGCTGGAGTGGAGCTGTTCTGAATTTTTTATGTACTGTTGGAGTAAAGAGGTACAAAATTAAATCATAAAGTACAACAGGACTGCTAAAGTGAAGTACCTAACAACTACATTGAAATACAAATATGTTTCCCTTATGAGCTTAATGCCTTTATTAAAGTTACCGGTAAATGTATCCGGGCAAAAGTCCTTAAAAAAGACAATGCTCATGCAAATTATACCTCCCAAGTTCAAATGTTTGTCAGTGAATATATAATGTTTCTTTCAAATACGATGAATGTGATGGTAGTTGCAGCAGAGCAATAACGATTTGTCTTTGGTGTGAGGAAAATCAGGCAAAAGAATGGAAAACGGAGATGGTGACACACATTGATTTTTTTATTGACTTTCCCAGAACAGTACCACTTGTTCCCTTACATTCTGTATTGTTTTTCCTCAGAAAATTTCCCATTGTTTCCAAAGTACCATTGCACCATATAAAGCACTGTGTAATTGATGTCACCATGGCAATGCTGAACTCTTACAAAGATAATAGTTTGGCACATTGAACAACTTTTTTCTTCTCCGTGTTTTAGTCAAATAAAGAAGATGAAAACTGCACTGTCTGATCAGTGAATAATAACCCAACAACATTGTAATTCAGAGGCACATGAGGGGGGCCAGAGTGGGAAAATTAACCAGTCCAGCACAATGCATTCCTGTCCTGTAAGTCAGCAAAAAGCCCAGCAACAGAAGGCAGGGAGGAATGTGACTTTTACACCATCGTAACTCTGGTTTTATTTGTAAAAGATACACTCTTTTATACGCAGATGCATCTGTGATGTGGTTACTTTTTGAACTACTGAAAAGTTACACGTTCAAACAAAAAATGTTCCTTTTTTGTCCCCAGTAACCATTAAATGAACAATTCGCACAGTAAATCCACCGGGGTTTTAGCCAGGATCCAAAGTGTAGCAACAGTCTCTGTAATTGATGTTCATAGCTGTCATTTGAACAAGAACTCCCACCATCATGCAGGAGGACAGTTACACAACACTGCTGTGCAGACATGCATCAAACTTGTGGTGACTTTGTTTCAAAAGTATGAAAAGTTGACTCAGTTTAATTAATTTCTGTTCCCAATAATGTTTGACCACATAAATCTAAGGTACATTCATCGTCATCATGGAAGACATTGAAATGGAAAATTAGTATTTAGTGTTTCTCAACTAACTCAGTTTCACTGCTCTTTACAGCATAATAAATCATTTCGAGTTCACATATGTTTTAGTAAAATTGTGCTCATAATAACATAGCACGATAAACTTCCATTGAAGTGTTTAATTGCCATCAGATGGCTTCATCCCACATGAGCTTGTGCTATTGGCTCATAAACATAAGCAGGTTTGTTGCATTTTCTGAGAAAACACGTTTCACTGAGCAAAGTACTCACATGCCGAACCATCTCACATGCTCAACCTTCTGGTAGAAATATAACTGTAAATGAAGCTGCAGCTAAAACATAATATGTCCAGCAGTTTTGAGACAGAGGAGTCACATCAGTCGCCATACAGCTAAATGTGGACTGCATTTCTGCGTGTGCTTCAAATGATTTGGTTCAGGTGAGCTGTGAGAAAAAGTATTGTTTGGCTGCACTATTTACAGATTGAATTAGTTAATATAGCCACATCTGAACATAAAACATGGGGTATAAACATGCTTAGCAAACTGTCCACTGTATAAGAATCTGCCTGAATGTTTGCAACATCACACTCAACACATTTAGCCCTTTTTCAGAATTGGCCAATCTGTCATCTCTTAAACATGGGGTCAAATTTGGCCTTTTGCATAACGGCTTTAAAATCAGGCATTCAATACTGAGGAATCAAAAACACACTTTTTTGGGGTTTGCCTCCAACTAACAAACCTGAGACATCTGACTTTATGAACCATGAACTTAATTGTAGCATTCAACATCCAAAGAAACTATACAGAACACTGTGGGCTTTATAAAAATGTCTGGAAATTACTGTAGTGTACAGATGCTGTGCAATTTTACAAACTTAATACAGTCGTGTTATCATACAAAGTGGACATAAATAACAGTGCAATTATTCTGCTTTGCTTATTACAAAGTGTAACCTTGGCAGTAAGGCAGTGGCCTATGCAAACACATTGGAAACACAAAGAACAGTGAGCAATATAAACCTTGGCTTGCAAGCAGGCCTTTGGAAAGGCAATGAGAGGGGGTTAAAAAAAGTCTTTCCATTTAAATGAATGTGATTTTTCTTTTTCCCCCTCCACAAGTCAGACTGGGATCACGTGACCCACAAAGAACATGCTGTAACCAGTGCATTTCACACAAACACACACACACACACACACACTCCCGATATCAGATGATTTCCAGAGTGTGTTCAGAACAGCTTGTTTGCAGTCATTGGTTTTGCTTCAGCCGAGGGAGTCTGATTACAAAGCAGCGTCCGGAAAGGAGCGTCCACAGCCCGCACATGTTCAGACACACACCCCGGCCCGGAGGAAACGTCTCGTCTGCGCGTCACAGTGGATTCACATCAATACGCAGCATTTCAGACAACCACTTGATGGTGTTTGTGGTTTCTGTAAAGCCGCCCGTGTCGCCGTTTCGAACACTTCCCAGATCCCCTCCTTGGTTTTAGCGGAGCACTCCAAATAGTCATATGCGCCAATGCGCATGGCCATGGCGCGGCCGTCCTCCGCCTTCACTGGCTCCAGCTTCAGCCGAGACAACTCGTTCTTCACGTTCTCGTCGTTGCGCAGATCCTTCTTGTTGGCCACCAGTATGATGGGAACATTCGGGCAAAAGTGTTTCACCTCGGGGACCCACTTTTCGGGGATGTTTTCCAGCGAGTCCGGGCTGTCCACGGAGAAGCACATCAGGATCACGTCGGTGTCCGGATAGGAGAGTGGGCGCAGCCGATCGTAGTCCTCCTGGCCGGCGGTGTCCCACAGGGCCAGCTGGACTTGTTTGTTTTCCACCTCTATGTCCGCCACATATGTCTCAAACACAGTGGGAACATACACCTCTGGGAACTCGTCTTTGCTGAACACGATCAGTAGACATGTCTTCCCACACGCGCCGTCTCCCACCACCACAAGTTTTTTTCGTATGTCTGCCATCTCTGCCTCTTCTAGCTGTCTCTCCTATGTCGCATCGAAAACACAGACTGTTTCTGCTCTTATAAACTCTCACTAACACTGGTCAGACTTGTCCAGCAAGCCGATCCCCTCTCCCAACTCCAGAACCTTACCAGTAAACGCTGCGCTCTCTTTATAAAGCGTTGGGTGGCTTCCTAAATATAGCAATCCAATCGGAAATTAGGAGGTGAGATCACTGTTTGAAAAGGAGGAGGTGATTGGATCTCATCGGTTTTCCTTATGTAGAGGAGGGTCAAGGACCACGAGGACCCACCCGACCCAGGATCAGCCAAAATCAGCCGAATCTCACCGCATGATGATGTATTACGCGACGGCTTGTGTGTAATTCATGTTTAAAGCAGCTCCTATGTGAGTTATTGTCATTAACAAAAATATGTCCGCCTGGTAAACATTGTTTTAGCCTTTGCTACTTTTGTTACTAACTCAGCTTTGTTTATGTAAAATGGAATTATCTAATAAAAATTCATTCAAACTATTTCATTGGTTAATCTGCTGCAATATGAGGGCGCTTTGGAGGGGCGGGGGTCACCGAGAAGCTCTGCTAGTTAGTAAGATATTGGATGGCAGGCTGTTAAACAGATAAAATGCTGGCAGATTTGTGTTTGTGGTACAAAAGATACGTCGGGATCGCAGATTTACATTGACATTGTTGTACGCATGTCTACGTAGTTCACGCTATTTACAGGGAGGGGGCACTAGCGTAGGCAAACTCTTAGCTTTGACTATCAAGCCTTGCTAAATCACCGCTCTCTCCAAGGAAACAAAACAATATAGAATTGGGTTGACGGCGTGCAACAAGCATAGACCCTCTCTCGACACGACAACGCGTGAGTATCTCCTCTTATCCGCTCGCAACGAAGGCAAAAGCTCCGCAAAGCGACTGCTTTGAAGGCGGCTGCCGTGGTGTGAGTATTTCCCCTTTTGTTTAGCGGTTAAGGCCCCTCTGTTTGGAACTTGAAGGGGGGCCATGTTGTTTAGCCACTGAGTGTTTGGCTGATGTTTTAGCTCACACAACAGCAACTTGGCAATTAGCGTGTGCTAGCTCTTACGCTAGCCCGTAATGGCTTATTTGGCTCGTTGCTACAAATGTGGTCCACTGAGGCAAGAGAACAACCAATTTCCCTCAAACGCTGGAGGCCACTAGTTTGATGTAAAACAATGGTGAACTCACGAATTTCACTTTGATGTCTCGTGTAGCCAGCCAATAATAAACAGCAGGCCCGATGCGGTTAGCATTAGTTGATTAGCCAAGAAGGTTGCGAATGCTCACACTCGTGAAGTATTATTAAGCTGTCAATTAAAATGTTCGATTTTCACACGCATGAATACATTAACTGGAAAATAATGATAGCAGGCATGGTTACGAACTGCTACTCATTAAGCTTTCAAAATTATTAACTGGCTTGTCAAACCCGTTAAGTTAGCTTGATTATTAGCAGCGGACTTGCTAGCCAGGCTAACTAGCTAGCGAGCTTGCTAAAGAATTGCACGTCGGTTTGCTACAACGACAAGCAGGTAATGTTGAATGTAATGTTGTATTTTGTGACATAATTTAACGGTGAGCTGAAGTTCGCGTTGTGGTTAAAATTTGCTGCGTTTCATTATATCTTTTTAGGCATTAGTAAGATAGTGTTAGTAATAGCGTAACGTTAGCTTTCGGATTCCCAGCTAGCATTTAGGCTAACGCCAGCGTACCTGGCAGTCATGAAAGCCATCAACATCCAAATCGTTCGCTTGTTTTGTTCTTCCCCGAAATTTTCGTATATGAGGAAACTATTAAATTGCACTTAAAATGTAAAAATGTAACGTTGATGAGGATGGAATTTATCTTTAAGATTTGAACACTGAAGGCATGGAGTTAGCAGTTCGGGAATTAGTCTTATCCCGGAGGAGAAAACGTATTTACATGTATATCCGTTGCTATTATGTGTTCTTTTGTGTGAAATATGTTCCTTGGGTCTACTTTAAGGGCTAATTTTCTAAGGACTCGCAGGAAGGTTCTAAGGCAACGATGGTCACATGTTGTGGAATTCAGCTTCCATTACTTGAAAGCACATCAGGATACGTTGTAATAGGTGATATATTGACTTTAGGCGGTTATAAAAAGTAACTTAAATGATATGTTTGAGCCACTTCTGTCTTGCACTTGCTGTGATAGACTATCAAATCAGTTATATAGTCCTACTTAGAGCAACACAAAAGGGCTATATCCTCTAATTACATTGTGTGCTCATGTCGACATCATACTCGTATATTTGTCTTGAAATTTGATGCAGGTCAACTGGACTGTAAAGTATAATTTCATGACTGATTCATGATATTGTGGTTCATTTAGGCTTTCCCGTGGAATGAGCGTTCCATGCAGCATCCTAGGTATGAATGACGTGGCCTGGCAGGAGACAAGAGGTGGGATGCTGCATGCAAATGGTGCCCCTGAGTCTGGGGGTGTCAGAGTTCATGGTGGAGGACCCCTATCTGCAGTCGGAGGAGCTGTACAAGCTCCCGGAGGACCACATTTACAGGGCATGGACAGGGGCGTCAATCCTACCCCAGGTACCCCACAGCCGCCACTAAGTGGAAGATCTCAGGATGATGCCACAGTTGGGTACTTCTTTCAGAGGCAGCCTGGAGAGCAGCTTGTTGGTTGCACACCCAGCAAGCATCGCTGGCCAACTGGAGATGCTAATCATCTTGATCAGGTAAAGAAAACAAAACAATACGCATTTTTAGAACACACTTCCTTTTCCCAATATAGGATAGTGCCTGACAACACTTTAGTTGGTGGCAACTCCAGAAAGCAACAAAGTTAAGAAAATCTAAACAAACTTGAATCAAGAACTTGCTCATGTTAACATGTAAACTGGATGATCTGCCAGTTTGTTGGTTTGTAACTACTCTGTCACATCATGTTTTCTAAATGCTAGTTTGATCATATAAAGTGATGTGTGACCCAAACAATAAAAGCCTGTTACTCATCACTGACACCAAGTCACGTATTTCACATACTCAGTCTGTGTTGACTTAATGGCAGGTGTTGTCTATTCTGTATTTAACCTTTTCACCTGATATGGTTTTTGTATTGAGGGCACAATAAAAAATAAAAAAAAAGTCCATGGCTGTTGTTGGGGATGTACTTTAACAATTCTGATTACCTTACCACTTGAGTAAATGAAGTCTAAAATAATTGATTTGGATGATTTAATGTAACAAGTTTCACTAGCCAAACCTGGAAACAAAATGGAGAATGGAAGCAAGTTATATCTGTGTTGGTGAGTTTGTCTTCCTGTGTAGGAAGCTCTTGTTTCTTTCCTTAAGCCATGTCACTTCTCAAAGTTGATTTTTTTAAAAAAAAAAACAAAAAACACACACACACTGAAAAGCCCCCAACGATGACAAACTGAAGTTTTGAGTAAATCCACATTCATTTATCACAGGTCCCACTTAGTGAGACGTGGAGTACACACTCTACATATAACCAGTTGGTCACAAGGTGTGTTAAGCCACAATACCACAGTTAAATACTGCAATCTCCTCATTCACAGTGGACAAACCAGTGAGATGAGGGCTTCTGCTATTGTGTTAGCACAGCAGGGGTGTGAGTCTCAGCATGATGGCTAAACCAGGGTTGTAATATCCTGTCTGACAGTATTATAAACTATGTGGTGTGTTGGCATCTGATAACCCCTCAAATTTAGTCATTTGTTTTACAGACTGAACTACTGGTATTTGATTTTCATACTAATACTTGCAACGAGAACCCACTTCACCTCACCTGTAAGCCCTGTACAATCCTTACAACAAGGCCCCAAACTGATGATTTTATTTGAAAGTTGAACCTTCTTGGTACGAGGTGACAGTATTTAAAACTTGATTTGTGATGTCCTGGTTTTTCATTCATCATCTAAGTTATTTAGTTTTGTACAACCAAGTGAGATTTACCTTAAGAGTGACAAATGTATTTTGTCCTCTTTACACATTTTAATTTGGGGTCGTGTGAACTGTCTTTTTAGACACAGTTTGTTTGGCTCCATTATGCAAAGGTCTCTCCTCTGTTTATTGTCTGGCACCTTTGTTCAACAGGTCCCCATGTATACAGTTGATTAGACATGTTATTGTCTCTGTCTGATTTTCTAATTGCAGTTATGGATTAACTTGAACTGTTTTGTGGCCTTGCAACGACTACATTTTAGCAGTCTAGTTACAGTCTATGATTTTTTTTTTTTTTTAATGATGTTACACCCAAACCTAATTCATAGAATTGTGTCTCAAAAATGTTTTTTCTTTTTTGTCTCAGGTCCGTGCTGTGGATGAAATGAACTATGACTTTCAGGCGCTTGCTTTGGAGTCGAGGGGGATGGGAGAGGTAAAGCTTCTTTTCTTAATATCAATTCTTTTTCCCACTCTTGTGCAACAACACTAATGTTAAGACAGCCTTCAGAAAGTCAAGTCTAAAAACATGAAAATATTCTGAACGAGTTCATAAAAACCTTGCTTTATGTTTCAATATGTAGATTTAATACCAGCCTTTTCTCCTTCTAGACAGCTGTTTATAATATATAACCAATATAGAACAAATTAGAGATTTGGTCATTCTAATTGGGATTTAAGGAGCAATTTACTAACAAGCTTGACAGTAATAGCCTATGGTACCTATCACACTTAACTTTAGATATTTTTTTTTTCTTTGTCTGCTTCTCATTGGGAGGTTGTGTTGCATCTACAGAAGCTGTAGACACTAAATCAAAATGCAATTGTGTACCTATGTTACCCGAATGCAATCTCGTAGTCACAGGTCACAGAATACAGTAACACTGGCAAACTGAGCACTTGTACTTTTCAGAGACACTTAATGCTTGCCATATTGTCACTAAGAAACATGAGTAATTCTGCATTGTAAGACTCAAGTATAAAATAATGTCCATGAACACAAATGCAACATTCATAATTCATGTAAGTCAACCAGCAAAGACAGAAGTGTGGTGGTTTTTTTTTTTTTTTTTTTTTTTTTTTTTAACCTTTGGAATTGCATGTAATTCTGCCTCCATATTTGTCAGCACTGAGGACAGCCATTATGATTGCGTAAATTTTCCTGGAAATGTCACTGGACAGATTCGACAAGGAGCTTCATGTTTGTTTGCTTCGAGTAGAAAACTTCTGGCTATGCAGAAGTGGCAATTTACGCATGTAGTTGTCACATTATTTTAAATTCATCAAATTTGCAGTGCCTGTCGAGTTTTAGACTAAACATACTTGCATGCCACAGCTGGTCCAACCCGTGCGCTGACCAAATGTTGCAGGTTGAACTTGATCTCAAGAGTTTTCATTTGAAATGTGGGAGTACATGGACATATTGCCACTATTGTGATTGAAATTGATTGAATCACAAGACATACCAAATCAAGAAAGTCTCACTCCAGATTAGGTGCAGTAAGCGGTGATGTATTTGAAACAGTGCAATTCCCTTTGTCATGCCGTGATGTTAGAAATGCAGCGCAAAAATATTTGTATGTGTATTTTTTCCCAGCTTTTGCCAGCAAAAAAGCTCTGGGATTCTGATGAGCTGGCCAAGGATGGAAGGAAAGGCATGCTTCTTGGAGAGGAGTGGAGGGACAATGCATGGGGATCATCTCGTGAGTGGCTCCTATGTTTTTATTTTTTGTGTTTGTGTATACTTTCTGTTTTCTTAAGAATACATTGTAATACCTGACTGGAAGAAATTGGTTCCAGCTAGATGGTTTGTAATGGCATTATACCTCCACAGACAAGCTTAAAAGGTTTCCTTATCGATCTGGTTTTTCACCCAACTATTCAGTTCAGTTTATTTCTATAGCAACAACTGCAGCTCAAATTGTCTCAAGACGCTTTACAGAACCCATATGCCTGAACCTCCAGAGCAAGCCCTAAGGCGACAGTGGCAAGAAAAACACCCTTTTTACAGAACCAGGATCTTATATGGGGGGGACCCCATCTGCCTGCTGGCTGGCGGGTTTAGAGGGGTAGAAGAGGGAGAGGGGGAGGGATGGGAGAAGAAGGGGGTGGGAATCAAGGAACATATATCACGCAGTAGGATACATGTATGATAAGCTAGATGATGCATACAAAGTACAAGCTAACACTGAAACTGATTCATAGTTTCCTGTTATGGTGTACGGCTCTGGCATTAAATATACTGCATATATAGCTGGTAGTAAAATTCAAACAATATGTAGATGAGCATATCAAGTATAGGTGGCTTGCAAATGACGTCGCATCCGCCTCATTTTATTTTTATATTTTTCCAACTCGTAGGTCAAATCCTTCGTGGATAACGCATACGGATCTATCCCATCACAAAATTTGAGTTTTTCGATGTATCGAGTTTGAGAATTAGAATCTAAAGTACGAAAACACTCCGAAAAAGAGTCGCGTTTTCCTTGCTCTGCGGCAGTCATTTTGGTTGGCCTGACCACCACTTCATTAACCGGAAGTTAATGCCACCGCTAAAGTCACATGTTTGCAAGCCACCTATAGTGAGGGCGATGCAGAGTAGAATGGTGGAAATGGGCAACTCGAAGCAGTGGGCTGGAGGAAGGTAACTGCATAAATATATTATCGTCATTGTACCTTTACATATTAAAACAATTGAGACACAGTGGCAAGAAAGTCAATGAACCCTTTTTGAATTATGTGCTCTTATTTGTACATTCATGTATACATTTGTTTAAAAATGTGCTCTGATCTTCATCTGAGTTATAATTATGAACAAATACATATCCAAAAAACTAATAAGACATAAATCTTTGTATGTGTTTTTTTTCTCCCCATGTTGAATAAATAATTTAAATATTCACGTGTAGACTGAAATTCTACTACAGAGTGACTAAAACAAAGAAAATGGTACAGTCAGAGGCCAATCCTTATCCAGTAGAGATGCTGTGGAATGACTTGTAGAGCTTTTCACGCAAGACATCTTAAACATATGGCTGAGTGGAAGCAGTTCTGAAAAGAAGAATAACTCCTGTTTCTTCCACAACATTTTACAGCAAGTGAAATCACTGTAGAATATTGCTGCCACAGGAGTTTTGACCACTTATTAAAGGGTTCAATTACTTTTTCCACCAGCACCGTGTTCCATAAAGAGTCAAAAGACTATAAGTGTTGGTGCGTTGATAACTTGGGCACTAAGTTTGTTTTTATTCGCCTCATGAAGATCGAATCGCATTTTATGACACATTTAATGCAGAAAACCAAGTAAATTCTAAGGGGTTCACTTCTCTTGCCACTATATTTGATTACGGCTTTTCATTCAGATCATTCAGTGTCTCAGCCAATCATGGTGCAGCGACGGCCAGGCCAGGGTTTCCATGGGAATGGTGATGCCAATTCTGTGCTTTCACCTCGCTCAGAAGGAGGAGGCCTCGGGGTGAGCATGGTGGAGTATGTCCTGAGTTCCTCTCCGGGTGACAAGATGGATAGTCGCTACAGGAATGGTGGCTATGTAAGTCAGCCCTTTCTGTCACATTTCAAACTCCGAAAGTGGGGATTGCCTCACTCATTCTGTCTTTGTTTTTAGGTTTGAGAGATATCTAATCTTTTTATAAATACAGGGCGGCGGGGATACTGACCAAGATGGAAGAGAGAAGAGTGATGCACAAGAGAAGGTGTCGCCCTTTGAAGAGGACAAGAGCCCAGAGATGAAGGTGGGAGAGGAGAGTGATCCTGCTAAAGCCAACGGAAGAGGTCTACTAAATGGAATGGACAGAGACTGCAAAGACTTCAAGTAGGCCTTTTTTTTTTTTTTTTTTTTTTTTTAACAAACAGAACAAAACACTAACCTATTGTGAATTTCTGTTTAAAGCTTTATGACCAAGAGGGTTTTCAATTGCACTGTGAGCTGTAATTTAATTCTAAACGCCTCTCCTGGAGCCATTCAAAGCTGTTGGTGAATCTACATATGTATGCTTAAAGTCACATTGACATTTTTAGATTTCCCCGCTGATCCAAAGTTTGAACAAATATGACATATGTGCTAATGCTCAACTTCTATGCTTCCACAGTCCAACCCCTGGAAGCCGTCAAGCTTCCCCCACTGAAGCCGTGGAGAGAATGGGTCCCAGTCAGACAGGTCTGGAAATGATGGGACAGCACCACCCCCATGCCCTCCAACAACAGAACCCCACCCAAAACAAGGTCCCAACTGAGGACTTCCAGAACCAGGAGGCCCAGAACATGGGAGGTATGGACCAGCAAGCCGGTGTGGAGTCCTTACAGTTCGACTATGCTGGGAACCAGATTCAGGTGGACTCCTCAGGGACTCCAGTAGGATTATTTGACTACAACTCCCAGCAGCAGGTCTGTTGAAGCACTAAACACACTTAGTAAAAAATCTAAATGAGTTTGCTAATGAGATTCTTGATCATTTAATTTTTTTTCTCCCAGTTGTTCCAGAGATCCAATCCTTTGACTGTTCAACAGCTCACTGCAGCTCAGCAACAACAGTATGCTCTGGCTGCAGCTCAGCAGCAGCATCTCGGTAAGAAAAACTGCCTTTCATTGTGTGTTATGTGCTTTAAATTGTCCGAGTTAACATACATTTGAATGAGATGTGATGCTTCAATACAAATTACTTTTCTCTTCCTTGTGTTACCCAGCTGGCCTTGCACCTGCATTTGTGCCAAACCCTTACATCATTAATGCTGCCCCCCCTGGAGCTGATCCCTACACTGCTGCTGGGCTTGCAGCAGCAGCCACACTAGCAGGTGACCACACTGCACATGTTTTGATTTTGAGTTCTAATTAAAATCCACAAATTTATTTTTTTTTTAGATGCTATGCTCTTGTGCCAAGCCCCTCAAAAAAAGTTTTGTCTTCATCTGTTGCCTAGTATTTGTTTATAACTAGGGATCTGCGTGACTAGTCGTTTAATCGTTTAACCACCTACTCATTTATTAAACGTTTAGTATTTTACTAGTCGGTTAAACGCTGCGTTAAGCATCATGCACCTTGTTCTTCGTGCCTCTGCATCGGCGTCTTTGTAAACAGGCTGAGCAGCCAGGGAGAGAATTGCTCCTCCTCCCCTCCCCTCACACGCACACGTAGCAGGGGGCAGGGCCACACAGTTTGGGGAAGAAAGTTTGGAAAGGTAAAGTGGGAAGATGGCGACGCTCCCGTGTAAGAAAATCCTCACCGTTTGGCAGTATTTTGACGCAGCAGATGACAACAAGGTCGCCTGTCGGCTGTGTAAGCAGAAACCAGTGTTGCCAACTTGGCGACTTTCTCGCTAAATCTAGCAACTTTCCAAAGCGTCCTAGCGACTTTTTTTGTCAAAAGCGACTAGCGACAAATCTAGCGACTTTTTCTGCCGTTTTGGAGACTGACAGGAAAACTCTGATCATTCTGCAGTTACTGTTTTCAACAAGCAGCAGGTGCTGCTGTGAGCTTCTCCCCCTCTCAAAGCACAGGCTGTCAGTCCAGTAACCCCGCAGCAGTCCCAGTGTCTGATTAGGGGAGACCCACATCACTCTGCAGCCAGACGGCAGATGAATCGCGCAAAGTCACTACAGATCCCATCCAGACTTACAGAGCGGAATATAAATGAAAATGTTTCTTCACTGTCATTATGTGGCTTTATAGACTAGTCGCAAATAAAATTTGAGACTAGTCAGTGGGGAAATTAGTCAAAATTCCCGTCCCTATTTATAACATCAAAAATGTTTTCCCTAGGCCCCACAGTTGTTCCACCACAATACTATGGTGTTCCTTGGGGTGTGTACCCGGCCAATCTTTTCCAGCAGCAGGCTGCATCTACTGCCAATCACTCAGCTAATCAGCAAGCATCCAATCAGGGACCAGGACCAGGCCAACCACAGGTAGGATTGCATATGTGTATATATTCTATCTTTGCAGTTTCTCACAGATTTTGTTTAAGTTTAAATTTATATTTCCGTTTGTTGATTTCCCTGTGTGACTATACAAGAACATTTCAGGATTTCTTTTCATTGAACCTTTTGTAATGTTAAATATTTAGGTTGCCAAAAAGGCTTTGAACATTTTAGAATCAGCTCAGAACAGTTTTGTCTTTCCATTTGGCTTAGTTCAACAAAAGATGATTTCCCATGCGTCAGTGCACTCAATACAGTTCAGCAACATTTTATTCAAAGCATGGAAAAGGAGGTGAGGTTTCTTGTTTATGTTGCCAGGCAACTGGTCAAACTAAACTCACATGACCCTGGTGAAGTGCTTAAGCTGGGCTGTAGTTGTTTCACATTTAGAAACAAGTTTTGAAATCATGGTCAAAGGGCTGTTATTTGCAGAATCGGCTGGATGGCTTTCATTGCAGTACATTACAGCGTTCATGTGATGTCATCTTTACTTCTTTCTCCAGGTGATGCGCACAGGAACCAACCAGCGACCTCTTACCCCTGGGCAAGGCCAGCAGAGTCAGCAGGAATCTTTAGCTGCGGCAAACCCTGCATTGGCTTATGCAGGAATGCCTGGTTGGTAGATGACTTCTAATATCCACCATACCGCAGTTTAGCCAAAGATATTAACAGCTAAACGCATTTGTCTTTACTGTTGAATGTTGGGTGGGAAGGGTTTTGAGGGTTGGGGGTTATCATAGCAGTGCAACCAGTCAGCCTACATTTAAAAATGGACTTGTAACATTAGTAATATAGAATTTTGGTCTTTTGTCAGTGCTGACTCCTTTTTATGTTCCTGTTCTGCTCAGGTTATCAGGTGTTGGCCCCTGCAGCCTATTATGACCAGACTGGAGCCCTCGTGATGGGCCCTGGTGCCCGAACTGGTCTTGGTGGGCCTGTTCGTCTGGTCCAGACTCCTCTCCTCATCAACCCTGCAGCAGCACAGGCTGGTAAGAACTCATCCATTTGTTTAATAGATTAATTTTCAGATGCTGGGATTGAGTGAATACATTGAAAATCACTGATAGTCGAAACCCATTTGCTCAAATTAAATCGCTTTTTAAAAATTTTGTTTATGGCATTCTGCCAGCTCAAATATTGAAGGGTCATGTCTCGGCAGTAACAAACCTAATTACTCAAATGTTCTTGCTAAGTAGTTTATTCAATAACAGCTGAGAAGTATTGAGATTAAATTTAAGCGCCATCATTTTTACCCTCTTTTTTGGCTTGAGAACCACGTCAGTTTTGGTTCACATTAATTTCTAGTATTAGCATTACTTGTTGGAAAATAATGTAGCCAATAAGATGCACATCTTGAAATTGCACATGTGCTCATATTGGAAGTGTGTTTTTGAAATGTCAATAATGTGATGTCAGTATTTAATGGAATTCCAATCTAAATCTTGTGTAAATGCCACACATCCTCTCCTCAGTCTTGTTTTTTAATTTGCACCTCTCAAGTCCAATTGACCTTACCTCACCTCTGACCCCTCACACTCCTTTTTCTCTCTCCATCAGCAGCTGCAGTATCTGCGTCTGGCTCTGGTAACAACATGTCTGGTCCTCCGGCCAACGGACTGTACCGCTCCATGCCTCAACCTCAACCGCAGCCTCAGCAGCAGCAGGCCCCTCCACCCAGCAGCGGTCTGCCCTCCAGCTCGTTCTACGGTTCTGGATCAGTACCCAACACCTCTCAGAGCAGCTCCCTTTTCTCACACACCTCTGCTGCCCCACCACCTCCAAGCTCCTCCCTGGGCTTCAGCAGCACCGGTGGCTCTCTTGGTGTGGGCCTCGGCTCGGCCCTCGGAGGCTTCGGCTCTTCTGGTCAGTGTTCAAAGTCCAAGCTTTTTTTTTTTTCTTAAATCCTCTGAACTCTTGAGCAGTTTCTAGGTGTTTTTTGTTTTTTTGCTTCCGTCACATTTTCATTCACTGTGGTCTCATTTTTACAAGTTCTGAAAATGGCACAGTCATGTGTAAAAGTAAACAAAATCCCTAAATGTCTTTTAAAACAGCTCTCAGTGCTGTAGACATTTTACTAATTAAATCTTTAAATGTTTCCAGACTTGTTTTTATCTGCTCTGTGTCAATACAACCAGCATTCAGTCAAAAGTTCCCTGAGTTTTTGCCACATGGTTGTCACTGATCAGTTGTGACCTTTTGGTTGCTTTGATGAGGGCAGAATGTTTTTTTTTTCTCACATCTGGATGTGAATGAGAAACCTAAAAAATAATTTTGAGGAAATGTCACAATTTGAAGTTTAGATTTGGTTAAGTTTTCAGCAGATGTGGCGAATCACTCGAGTTTAAGGACTCCTGGAAAGTTGAAAATCAGTTGATCCTCTTTTTGTCTCTTTTTTTTAATGTTTGCTGGCAGTGGTAAATGGTTGGTCTTGGAGGTTTTATTTAAAATAGCTTGTGTTCACACCCACCGGCAGGTTTTGAGACAAACTGTTTTAAGTTTCCTGTAATGATCAAGTTGCCACTAACATAGCAATTGCTTGGTACTAGTTTCTGTATTTTTTTTCCTTTGTTTAGCATTTTATGTTTATCCTCCTCTTCTTACATGTTTCTTGTTTGCCTTGCTTACAGTTTCCAGCTCCACCAGTAGCAGTGTATCTCGCAGGGACTCCCTGCTGGCAAGTTCTGACTTATACAAGCGTGGTGGCAGCAGTCTAACTCCCATAGGTCAGCCGTTTTACAACAGCCTGGGTTACTCTTCTTCACCAAGCCCCATTGGCCTGACACCGGGTCACTCCCCACTCACTCCCCCACCTTCTCTGCCCTCCTCTCATGGATCCTCCTCCAGCCTTCACCTCGGTAAGAATCCCAACAGATCTAGTTTTTATAGACCATTGGGGGTTTTCACCAGCAACAATGCATTACCTAGTTTTGGATTTTTAAAGCAGCATATATTCCTTCTCCCTCGTGTAAAAAAATAAATGAATAAAAATAAAAAAAATGCGTGACTGTGTAGCAGAGGAAAAAGGTCAGTGCGTGTTTGCTGGGGGTTTCTGGTTTCCATGTCACTCTTGTGTAAGTAGCATTGTGGGCCACATTTAGGTTGCTCATGTTGTCACAGTCAGGCTTGTACTCGTTCACAAGTCAAAACCTTTCTTTATTAGATGATTGTGGACACAGGCTTCTACTCTCAAACTCATACATGCATTCATTCATCACGGGGGGATATTTATTTTTGCTCAGAATGAGGAGGGAGGATTTTATTTACTATCACTTCGATTTTGAAATAGATTTTTGGACAAATCTTCTAATGGTCAGTTTTGAAAAGGATGAAAGATTACAGAAATACAGTCTGTTCATAGACACACTTTTCAGACAAAAGGTATGAACTTTTCGTGAAACCAGTGAATGATTTGTCTTAAAATGAAATGGGACATTTCCATCTAAATTATTAGGCTCTTTGTGGGGTGCAGTTAAAGTTGTAATGTGCTTTACAGACTAACATAATGTCAGTGTAAGAGTTACATTTCTTTTAGGGTCACTCACTATGCACTACCAGAAGCAAACATGTTTTCCAGTAATACTTGCTGTTATGCTGCAAACCCACAACAATGTTCTGTCATAATTTATTTATTTTTTTAATCGTTGTGTAATCCTAGGTGGCCTGACAAATGGCAGCGGGCGGTACATTTCTGCGGCTCCTGGAGCTGAAGCCAAATACCGGAGCACCGGTGGAACGTCCAGTCTGTTCAACTCCAGCAGTCAGCTGTTCCCTCCCTCTCGGCCCCGCTACAGTCGCTCTGATGTTATGCCATCCGGTCGCAGCCGCCTGCTGGAAGACTTTAGGAACAACCGTTTCCCAAACCTCCAACTCCGTGACTTACCAGGACACATGGTGGAGTTCTCTCAAGACCAGCATGGATCCAGGTGACACATCTGCTTTGTGGCCTGAATTTCTGAGGGTTTAAACTTTCTGAAATGTCAGCTTTACCAAAAGAGTAGAATGTGTCTTGATTCTCTCTCTCTCTCTCTCTCTCTCTCTCAACTCTTAGATTTATCCAACAGAAGCTAGAGAGGGCCACTCCTGCTGAGAGGCAGATGGTGTTTGGAGAGATTCTGCAAGCAGCATACCAACTGATGACAGATGTATTTGGGAACTATGTCATCCAAAAATTCTTTGAGGTTTGGACTGTGAAAGTTTATCCTGGTGCCTTTTACATAATATTTCCTCTGTGTCCTGTAACATGTATGCAATGTAATTGTGTTTCATATTTGCAGTTTGGGAGTGCAGACCAAAAGCTGGCTTTAGCAACACGTATTCGTGGGCATGTCCTCCCCCTGGCTTTGCAGATGTATGGTTGCAGGGTCATTCAAAAAGCCTTGGAGTCCATTTCCTCAGACCAGCAGGTAATTGTAAGTGAGATTTCACTTCTCTTTACAGTTGTTGCTCGTCTTTTTTTATTTTTTATTTTTTTAAGTTCTGTATTTTGAGAACATGAACTGAAGCAGTGACGTGTGCTTACTTCCATAATTTTTGTTTTAGAGCGACATTGTCCGCGAGCTAGATGGCCATGTGTTGAAGTGTGTAAAGGACCAGAACGGAAACCATGTGGTGCAGAAGTGCATTGAATGTGTCCAGCCTCAGGCCCTCCAGTTCATTATTGATGCCTTCCAGGGACAGGTGAGTTTAAACGCCATTTTACTTTTAGAGGTGCATCTTCTTTAGGTTTCGACAATTCATGTTATTGAATTCAGTCATAGTTTATTTCCCAAAGTACTGATTTAACATAAGTCAGAATGCTCCAGTGTCTTTGTATATAAATGGAACAAGATTACAAAGAAATGCAGGGGGTCCTCAGCTATTGTCAGAGTGCTCTCTCTACGCTCTGACGTAAGCTGATTTTCACCGCAAGTCAGAACTCCAGTAAAAATGTAAACGAAGCCATTCTGTGCATCACGATATCGATCAATTTATGTATTTGTACAACTTCAGTAACGAAAACTGTCATTAGCTCGCACTGATGCACAACTCAGTAGGAAAATACAGGCAAAAATGTAAACAAAGCCCTTACGTGCATCGCCATATCAATCAGTTTAATTGTACAGCGACATTAACCAGTCATTAGCTCACACTGAAACACAACAAGGGTCTGACTTGTGCTTGGGAGGCATAATGAAGTTGGTGAATGTAGCGGAATCCAATGTGGCGGCAAATGTTTTTTTAATTTTTTTAAAAAGCCGTCTTATAATGCCGCTTGACTAATGTGCATACAGTATTCATCCACTCCGCTCGCTAATTAGTTCCACTGATCCAGTAATGATGTAACGACGCTAGTCAAAGATGCCATAAACCGAGGACCGAGGAGTACTAGGAAAACGTGAAACCTGAAATGCTCTGCTAGAAACATAATTGAATTTCAAAATTAGCCTGAATTAAGCAACTTCTCTCTTGCTACTTATAATGAAAAGCTGTGTAGGCATAGCGAGATGAACTTGTTAGATTAATTAACACAGAAGTTGGTTTCTTTATACATTGTTTGTGTATTTAAATGTCATCTACATTTTTGCTGATTAAAGCCTAACATTTTTATGCAGATTAAGAGGAGCTACGTAAAATTTTACATGATTTGTTTTCTTGTTCTTTAATATTGACGTAAAAAAGTTTCTAATAAAAGAATCAGATTAAGTATAAAAATGTTGAAATCTGTAATCTGCTTCCTTTATAATCCAGTATAGTGAATTGTTATGGTGTAATATCTGTGATGCTGACTTTGTATTGATCTGTTCCTATTTCTGCTTCATTTTGCAGGTGTTTGTGCTTTCCACACACCCGTACGGCTGCAGAGTTATCCAAAGGATTTTGGAGCACTGCACCCAGGAGCAAACTCTGCCCATCCTGGAAGAGCTGCATCAGCACTCTGAACAGCTGGGTCAGGTGAGCACATCTGTCTCCAATCTGTTCCTTTTTTTTTTTTTTTTTTCCTTCTTCTTTAAAGCCCACACTGATTGCAGATGTTTGCTAGACGTGACTGATCATTGTTGAGATGTGTCTTGTGTACTTGCATGTCTACTTCATGTTTGAACATTTCATATTTTTAGCCTGTCATTGTTCCTGTGTAGTTGTGGTCTGCTAAGTGTAAAGCTGCAAGGATGAATGTAAATGTACTGTTAGCTGTCATTGCATCTGACATATGTGATTATTTAAACATCCACCCTGCCCCCCTCACTTATTCCATCTAGAAATATCAAGGCGTATCATTGGAGATGACACCCAAAACATATTATACAGTGTCCCGTGATGCACTGTTCAAGGTCAGAGCAATTTGCCTCTCTCCCGCGGATGTCCCCGTGCTCCCTTCCTACTTTCCCCACCCTTTTTTTTTTTTTAATCTTTTCTTCTTTAAAGAATCTAATTTAACATTTAGTTATCAAACTCCCAACTCTTACAGGTCTTTCCTAACCCACTGAACTGCCTTTTCTTGCCTTTCTCCCTCTCTTGCTTTGCCACAGAGGATTCACAGCGCACAGGCTTATCTGCTGTCTGATGATCCCTCTTTTGCCTACAACATTTTCTGATCAATCAGTTTTTCTCTTTTCATCTTTATTATACTGAAATTATGATACTGTATGATCAAAGCTTTCTGAGAGTTTGACGCTCTCTGCACAAGCAGTGCTCATAATTATTGCTTAGATCTCTAAATCTAAACTATAAAAGCAGCATTTTGCAAGTTCTTGTTAAAACAGATTGACAGAAAATGGATTTGAAGGCAAATATTTCAAAATGAGCGGTGGAGATTCCATTACCTACCCAACAAATGACTACTTTTAACAAGATTGAGAGTGGTTTTATTTGTTGCTTGGTCATGTGAATTCCTGTCTCCATCTGATCACACTAAAATTACACCCATAACTGTCTATCACCCGTTTCTGAAGGGGCAAAGATGCTATTGGTCATGTTGTGTGGTCAACAGCACTCCAAACCAGCAGCATCTGTTTTGTCTGACCTTCTGCAGTGATGACGTGAGGGTATTTGCAATACTACAAATGGGGGTGTCACTCATTCATCAGCCTATCATTGTAGAGATGCATGATTATCTTACACCAGTTAAGACCAATGACGAAAAGTAGTGCATGAGTGTATCGAACAGATTAAAGAGTGTCTCACTGATTCTTTGATTAATACTGTGACTGTGGATATGGCTTTACCTCACACTTACACCTCCACTGCCTCCTGCAGGATCAGTATGGTAACTACGTCATACAGCATGTTTTGGAGCACGGCAGACCAGAAGATAAGAGCAAGATAGTGGCAGAGGTTCGCGGAAAGGTTCTTGTCCTGAGCCAACATAAATTTGCAAGGTGAGACGTGTTTTTGTGTACTGGAAACAAAGGAGATTACACAGAGGGGCAACCTTTATATTGTATGACCTTAATGAGTGTTTCATAATTGTGTACATCTTTTTGTATGGAATGAATTCAGTTTGAATGTTGTTCAAAATGTAAGTACCATCTGTGATGAATGGTTTCTACATTCATGTTAATGATGAACCTGGACAGGTTGAGTACACGGTTGGTTTCATATCACATTACTAGAAGTGCAGTGGTGCCTCGTCTATCGTGTGGGTTACGCTCCAGACGCCTCTGCGATAGACAAAAGTCCACAAAGTAGCAACCATCTTTCTAAGTTTTATAGATTTGTAAGGCTTTATAAATCCTCCCCACACACCGCAGAGTGACACTATGCGCAGCGATCAAATGTCTGTGTGAAATGGACAAGATGAGATGCTGAATGCTGCTACACACAGGAGACAGAGGAGAATGATACCATGGTCGCTGAGCCAATCGGCGCCTACCGCTACACGCTATATATTTTATTTTAGTTTTTTTTTCTTCAATTTTTAGGCTAGAAAACTCTTGTTTTACTCTGAAAATAATGTAGCGATCACAGAGCCGGTAACTATGACTGAGCTGTTGTGCTATAATGCATCATGGTAGTTTGGGGTTTTAAATGTCGTCATTGTGGTTTCTATCAGTGTTACAGTCTTATTAGTGTTTGTGTTCGTTTGTGGTTTAGTCAGCGTAGTTAGTTTGGTTAAGTGTTACGTTGTCAGGACTGTGACAGGGAAGTGTAGTGTGTTTGACTTCCTGCCACATTTTCTATAGAGCTGTTCTCTGTTCATGTTAAAATAAAAGTATCTGCCAGTTGCAGAGTGCATAAAAAGCAGATATTCTTTCTCTAGCATCATTCTTGAACACAGCTTGCAGTGATTATATATATCTAAAAATACCTATATACCACAAAATCCTGCGATACAGCGAAAAATCCACAAAGCCAAATGTAATTTAAAAATCCATGATGCAGTGAGACGGTGAAAAGGGAATCCTGATATGGCAAAGGACCACTGAGACTATTGCATTGCTGTTCAGATTGTTCACACAAAAACGTGGGGCTTCCATGGTGGTTTCTGATAGGCTTCCTGTGACTTTTTACAGGAAGTAGCAGTTAGTCATAGACTGGGCTGTAGCACGGTGGTTATTCTTGAGGAGCTCAGTGGGCAGACATAGCACAGGGTTTCTGGGGAATGTAGAAATGGCAGAACAGCAGTAAATGCTCAGCTAAATGGAGATAAAGGAATCCTCAACAGGCTTTTATTTTTAAAATGAGACTGCTAACAACCACACCTTTTAGGTCAGCAGCAGACTCCTAGTGTTTGTATTTGAAATGTATTATTTGCTCTAAACAAAATAAGCAGTTTGAACACTTTCATCTAATGCTTCATCATTAAGTACATAAAGCAAAGAACACAATTCTCACATCTCATCAAGCCTAGTGGATAAATGACCATCCCTGACTGGTCATTTCTTTTGACTCCATCAACTCACTGCTGGTTTTGTGAGTAACAATCGCTTGTTTTTTGTTTTTTTTTCCCCTGTCCTCAGTAATGTTGTGGAGAAGTGTGTGATCCACTCCTCGCGGTCAGAGAGAGCTCTGCTGATAGATGAAGTCTGCTGCCAGAAAGACGGGCCCCACAGCGCCTTGTACACCATGATGAAGGACCAGTACGCCAACTACGTTGTCCAAAGAATGATCGACATGGCAGAACCTGCTCAGCGTAAAATCATCATGCACAAGGTTAGTCGACTGCATGTGTATGAAAATGTGGTTTGGCACTGAGAGGACACACATCTAACAAAACAGTTTGCAGTTGTGCTGAACTCATGTTTTTGGATTAGATGAGAATTCTGTCTGAGAAGACTGTTAAAGGCTCTGCTCACTCACTCAGGTGTCTGTTTTGTGACTGAACAACCTCTTTCTAGAGTTGGGTGGAGCTGATGCTATGTTTAAATTTGAGTAAAATGCTCGCCGTCTGCTAGTAAGACTGGTAAAGGACTGTTTTGGAGGACAACCTCAGTCTTTAGCTTGAGCTCTCTACGATAGCATCCACTCTCGGTCCACAGACCAATCTTACAATTTTTTGCTTTAATCATACAAAGCTGAAGTCTTGCATGAATAAAAGATTTTTCTTCATCTTCTGAAGGGCCCATGTACAATATTAAACATAAATGTTACCATTTGATGTATTGAATCAGAGTTAGCTTTAAGCAAATTTCCATCTGAAGTCTCTTGGCGGGTCACTGAAAACATCACAATATTAAAAAGCTGGACTATAAAATACATGACACAGTGAAACAAAACATTACACACACTTAGAAGCACACACTTGCTTACAAATGCAAATCAAGACATTAGTGGTTGTCAGTCTGTTTTTAAAACTGCCGATAGAAATGCAGCTTTTGATTTAGTGATTTATTTAGTTAATGTTTTAAAAAGAAATAGTTAATCAATTTGGACATCACAACAGGGTCAAACTAGACTTTATTCAATGATCTGGTTGAAGAAATGATCTTTTATATTCTCCTCTTACTTTTTTGCCAACAGAGACATTATTTTGAGCACAGACGTGTCATTTTTGTTGTCCTTTTACTGCCTGAATTGTTAAAAAGGAGCAATTTTTGGCCTTGCTGACTCTCGTCTTCTCTTCTTTCTTAGATCCGGCCTCACATTGCCACTTTGCGCAAATACACCTACGGGAAGCACATTCTGGCCAAGCTAGAAAAGTACTACATGAAGAGTGGATCAGAACTGGGTCCCATCGGTGGTCCCACGAACGGCCTCATGTAGTCCCGTTGACGTCCTGGGTCCCCTGAAGAAGATGAGGAGGAGGAGGAGGAGGAGCCCCAAACCCCCCTGTTCAGTGAGAGATGCTCCTTAGCCATAGGGGTTAGCCTTTTGACACACTCTGTCATCCAGTTTTTCTTTTTTTTGGAGGGGGGGTTAATTACCAAAAACAAAAAAAGACAAGTCAACTTCACCTAAGAACGCTGTGACAACTGACCCCTGCCACTCTGCCACCCCTGGTGCAGGTCCCCAGCGTGGCCCCCAGGGGACGCACAGTCAGCAGGCTGTTTTTTTTTTTGTTTGGATTTCTTTTTTCTCTTTTTGTTTTTTTCCTGGGTAAAGCACAAGCCCATTGTTAATGATGTAATTGATGTATTTGACTGGTTTTCATATTATCTTGTACATTTAGTTTTTTACCTTGTAAATTCTCTGTAGAAAAAAAAACAAACTTATTACACATTTGCTGAAATTTACAATTCTTACAATTAACACCAGCAAGTGACTTTATATGGCTAAACTGAGTGATCCTTTTAAAATACAATTCCATTTGTTTTTGTAACCAGACTTATGTCAGCTGTTCTAATGAAGTCTAGGCAATTGAATATTATATTTGTATATTCTCCCACGCACAGTTCAAGTGTTTTCCCATGCCAAAGCAACTGATGGATTAGTTTTCAAATAGCACTGCATAGTATGGATGGATGCAAACCTCTCTGTCCACAGCTACTACTATGTGTCACGTGCCACCCAGAGGTCTTCGAGACCAGATTGCGAGCTTGGCTGTGGGGGGGATTGGTGCTTTATTCTAGGGTAGTGTTTTCCAGTGGTGGCTTTTTCTTGCCACCTCCTCCTGACTTGGTGTGTTTACCCCCAGCGGCCTGTCGTCTGCCCGACGTTTCGGTACTAACTATCACAGTCCGGCAGACCCGAGCCGCTGCATCCGCTGAGCCCCATTTGAGCCGTCGTTCCTTTCCCCTCATCCAGGTGATCACTCGGGGAGGGGAGGGGGTTTATGCAAGAAATAAACAAGCTGCCGTTAGCTTACAGAAGCAGAGCGTGAGGTTTGGTTGTACAGCGGGCGTGTAGCCTGGCTTAATCTTATGGTGAAATGACCATAGCGGGGGGGAGGGGGCTTTTTGTGGGGGATAATGGTGGGGAGGGAGCAGGGTATGCGTTGGCATGCTGTGACAGGTTTTAATCCTTGGAATGATTTTTTTCTTTATCCTGTTTTGTGTAACATCTTATCCGTCTTGTAGTTTGAGATGAACACTGCCCTAGAAAATGGAATCTTTATGTACTAAATAATCATCTCTTGTGTAGAAGTAGTTTAGCAATGTATAGCATCTTTATGTACGAGTAAATTGTTGCTTTTTTGGGTAGGGGGGCTTGCAGCAATGATGGGACCCCCACCGCCTAACGGTCAGAGCAGTCCAAAAAAAAGAAAATGTTGTGAAGTGGAGTTGATCCCGGCTTTGTACATCTGGGGTGAATTGAACTACAGCTAGCGGGATATGTTGACGAAAGGGATGTGGAAAGAACCTTTTTTCTTTTCTTTTTTTTAATGGTTCTGTATTTGCTTTTTAAATTTCTGTAATTCTTTTTTTTTTCTTTTTTTTCCATTTGATTGGGTATGCAAGTGCATTGGTGGAGGCCGGTGGGGCCGTCAGAAGCTATACAATTCACCTGTAATGCTTGTAGTGATGGCTTCTTTGCTTCATATGAATTGTAGAATACATGTAGTATATGTGCAGTTAATAAGTGTAAGATTATTAGTTTAACTGAAAAAAAAATGTCTAGTCGTGGTGTTTGACAGGCCTTGCTCTAAATTTGTAGTGATGCTTTTATTTCGTCTGTACAGTTGTACATTTGTAAACGTTTATGCTGTAAATGGGATGTCTTTTACACTTTTTGGGGAGAAAAAGGCAAAAATGTGCATTTAGATGTGTGTATATTCATCACTCCTTTCCCCTTGAATATAATGTATACAGTTTTATTTGAGCAAGTGTTATTTTAAAGAAAAAAAAAAACTTTATGGCTTCACAATCTGGCATGGTTTTTGTTTTTAATCTGTTATGGGAAAGGCCAGCCTCTATTTGTACTGAAGCTGTAACATCCACTGTTGATAGTCTTTCTGATGTGTGACCGTTTAAAAGGAAAAAAAACAAGAAACACTCTGTACTAAAACCGAGGCTGCATTTAGTCCTCTCTGCTACCATGGAAACTTCACAGGATATGACAAGAATTATTTTTGTACAGAAGAGTGCTGTATTTTGGAACAGCTACCTTGTAAGCAAAAGCAATGTAAAATATTGTCAATTATATAAATATGAACATATGAGTTTTGTCACACTGTCAAAGTCATGTACATTTTCAGGTGGCCTTATGTACATTTCCAGATGTTAGATGAAGAAAACAAACTCATTTTTGGAAGCAGAATTGTGACTATGTATGATTAAACTGTTCTTCTAACATTTGACCTGCATTTTTGTGTTTTTTCCAATATTGTACATCCTTTTCAGAGGTTGGAATTAAACTTGGGCTATAATTTGCTCCAAAATGGCAAAAATAAGTCGGATTGTTTACTTGTTTAATTGGTGTTGTTTGTCCCCAGCTAATAATTAAATCAGCGAGATATACTATTAAGTTTTGCACACAATGTTACATATTTAAACCTAAGTTTGTTTTTGTTAATGTATGAGGACAAACTTTAATGCAGGATGTGAGATTAAAAAAAAAAAATGCACTTCTGCACAATAGGTGGAAACAGTTTTAACATTTTTGAAGTGCTATTGGCCTTTTTAATGCCCGTTTGTTTTACAGCAATTTAATCCTTGTCGTCCTGCGTGTCAAAACTGTTCCATTGTAAAGTTTGAAAATGTGGAAAGAAAAAAAAAACACTTCAGTGAAATTTCTGTTCATATTTTCAACATTTTGGGAAATCTTTGAATACTGTTTTTGGTAGAAAAAAATGTTAAAAGCATTTAACTATTTTCACAGCAATGTCCACATTTTCAACGTTTTTTGGTGGTTAAAAAATGTTAGTTTCTCAAGAGCATTCACTAAGAAAATCAACCAAAATCCAGCAAAATTTGCTGGAAAATATTAGATGTTTTACTGATGTGTATGTAATCATGTTAGATATTTTTAGGATTTTTTTTAAAGATTTTTACTCGTTTTTTTTTTTAAAAATGAGAGAATTTTTTTGCTACATTTGGGGGATCTATCTTTTAAATAAAAACTTTTAAGGGAAACTTAAGGAATTATAGAAATTTTCTTCCTGGAGGTTTTTTTTGCAAATTTTCAGAAATTTGGAGAATTTTTTTGCTGATTTTTTTATTTTTTTCAGACAAGGAAAATATTTTTTGATGTCTGTAAATGACAACAGGAGGGTTAAAAAAAATGGTGTAACCAAGTACAGTTGCTTTTTGGTTTTTATTTCTTCAGCCTAAACAAAGAAAAAATACTTTAAATATAATGCAACAATGAAGATCAGATTAATGAAAAGTTTATAAAGGTTGGAATGTGCTTCTCTGCTGGTAAAATTGCAAGTTAATAAATAAGATATCAGAAAACAACAAGGTACATGCAGTTACTGCACTTCTGAGTTGCCTAAAGTATTTTCAGATGTTACTTTATGAATTTTAAATGAGCTTTTATTTTTTTAAAGTTTATTTTGCTTTTCAGATTATGATTTAACACCCAAACCCATAACATCTATTTTGTGATGTAATAATATGTACTGCCCATAACTCTTAACACTTGTGAGATCTGGAGTGTACAACTTGCACTCTGGGTATGTTGTGGTTTGTTTTTTGAGAAGTGATTCTCAACCTTGTTGGTCTGTCAGCACTTTGTAAAAAAAAAGAGAGAGATTTTACTGTCAGACTATTTTTAAAAGGTCGAAAGTGGTGAAACTGTAGATGTCTCACAGATAAGATAAACTTCACTGACTCCTTGCTGAGGAAATCCCCATGTTTTGAGCACAGGAAGAAATAAAAAAAGAAACACAGATGTTAAAGACAATAAAGATTATGTGTGCCTTTCACATGTACAAATATGGCTTGATGGTAATATACAGGCGTGAACTAACTGTGTTGGTTTCAACACTGAGAAAAGGAAGCCCGGATTTTACTACTTCCTGGTCACCATTTTGGATTTTTTTGGAGCCAGTGACGTAAAAAGCATCATCAAACAGGCTGGACCGGAGAGCAACTCGGGGCAGGACCAGTCAATGGGACTGTCAATCAAGTATAGCCACGCCCCCTTGCTCAACTTTAACGATTTATTTAAAATTCAGTATTGATTTATTTTAAGATCGGCCACCTGATCTCTCATTTTGACCATGAAAACTAACGGGAAAAAAATCCTGAGCTGTAGAAAATCAGTCTATCAAATTTTATTTTTTCCAAAAATGAATTGGGGTCTATGGAGCAAAAGCTTTTTGGAGCCAGCCCTAGCAGACAGCGTGATATTGCAAGTTTTTGACACTTCCGGATGGGCTTCAATTCTGGAGCCAGATGTTACGTCCACTATATATACAGTCTATGGTAATATAGTCTAATTACAGGAAAATCAAGTGCGTAGAATCCTACTTAAAAGTTGTAAAGTAGCTACATCATGTTGTTGATTAGTCCCAAAAGAAAAGAAAAATATTTGATTGTCTCAGTTGAAAACAACCATTTCGCGTCCCATCACCGGGGCCTCGAGCCTCATGTTGCACACCAGTGAGGATGTTACCTGTTATCAGCTGGAGCTGACAGAGTGTTCATATTTATTAGAGGGCGGGATTTAATCGGGAGAGGCTCGAGGTTCGACAAACACCTACGCCGCTGAAGAAGAAGTAGAAGAAAAAGAAGAAGAGAAATAAAGCAGAATCATGTGGGGATCTCTGTCCGCTGCTCTGTTTGTTTCTGTGTTTCTGCTTCCAGCCGTCAGTCAGTCGGTGAGTCTTTTTTTTTCTTTTAGTGCTTTGAACAAAGGAGACGTGACGTTAGTCTCATGCTCACCTTTCTCACTTCCTGATTACACCCTGTTCCAGCCGATCAACACATGACAACGTGCTGATTTTTTACTTTAACAGGGTTTGATTCTGTCTAACTTTAGCTACGGACTGATTAACTAATTAACAGCAGTAGAATTTGCTCATCCTACTAGTTCTCTTCATCTCAGTAAACTCTACAATGGATGGAGTCACTCTCTCCTCAGGTTCACAGAAAACTGAACAGAGTAATGAGACCAAGGGACTTTTCAGTTCAATTTTACACCTGTTAAAGTCACAAAATTAAATATAATATGCATTTACAGTAGTTTAACCCTGTAAGACCCAAGTATAGAAGAAAATGAGCCAAAAAAATTTAAGCAAAATAAAAAATGTGCATATGTATATATATATATATATATATATATATATATATATATATATATATATATATATATATATGTAATGCAAAATTAAAACTGATGTTGTATTTTTGCAACAGTGAGTTTTACAGGGTTAATATAACCAGCATTGTGATTTCTATCCCATATTCTATAAATGATTTGCCACAGTAGGATGCACTATAGAATAACATACTTTATTACATACACAGCATATTACATACATATATGCATATTGTAACTTTATTTATATGGTACTCTGTCATACGCTGAGGTTGTCTGAAGTGCTTTATGGGAAAATGTAAAAGAATAAAAAACAAAAATGTATTTCATTCAGTCAAGTTAATCAAATACAGTACAGACAAGCTGAATAAAACACGCACAGATTTATGCAATAATTTAAACTGAAAACAGCTGAAAATGTCAAGAAATTGAAAGATGAAAGCATGTAAGAAAAAAAAGAGTACAAAAACAGAATGGAAATGAATTAATAAGAGTGGGGGAAAAAGTGCACACAATAGGCAGTTTAAACAACTTTTTTAATAATACTGATTACTTAAAAACAGTGAAAATCCAAACAGTAGAAATGCCTGAAATATTTCAAATTTTATTACATTAAAATATTTTTTAATGCACTAATAAAAGCTGTTATTTTCTCTCTTTTACCTCTAAGGCTCAAATTAAGAGAATATTACATATAATAGTGCTAGACGCTATAAAACAAGCAGGTTTTTTTTTTATAACACGTACGAACCAAAGACAGGCTTTATTACTCCATGAGAAATATTTGCTCAAAACATACAATGCATGATTTTCTAAATGCACATTTCACTTCATAATCCTAGTTTCATTTCTAGTGGAGGTTGGGGGCTTTCACTAGAACTAAAAGTGAAGCTAAAAATTAGCAATTTTAAATGACTCACTGTGAGTTTGTAAGTTAACGCTTCAAATGTCTAATAGCAGTGTGCTGAAGTAGTGAAGCTAAACGTGCTTTGAAATGTACTGCAGTCTATCCTTGTGTGCTTTTAAGTGCAGAACTTGATTGGTTGTGGTACCTTGTTTTGTTGTGTATTGGTTTGGTTTGACTGGGCTTCGTGTTTGGAGACGGTATCATTTATGAGGGTTATATCAGGCTATGAGCATGTCTGATATTCTATTGTTGTATTAGTTCATTACAAGACAAGACGGATGATTTATTTGTTTTGCACTGATTTGATGCATTAAGTCGTACCTTTAGGGAATTAGTTTACCGATTAAATGTTTAGTCTTCAAATGATTCCTCTTGTGTCTCAGTTTCTAATTAAAGATTGTACATTTTGTCGAGTTTATTTACCTGCCAAACGGGTGGAGTGTTATCTCCACAATGTTCTTTACACTTTATTGGTGACAATAATGTGATCATTTGCGTCATCGTGTTTTTACTATCCACACAGTGCTGTTGTCGTTGCGTTGTTTCAGTGAGACTTTGTATCTTTGATGATTCATTTCTTTATTGCCCTCTTAAGGAAAGTACCTTCATCAGCTTCCTTCACCTCTTGTGTGTTTTTTTAAAGTGTGACAATCTAGCAGGAAGTATGATTGTGATCTTTAAATTACTTTTTTCTTCCATAAAACCAGCACTCTGCCCTTCCAGAGGACTTTGAGGGATCAGGATACGACCTGGAGAGCTCTGGTTCCGGATCAGGAGATGGATGGGAGCAGGGTAATTATGAATATTAAATGTTCATAATCCACTTTCAATATCATCTGTAGTTTTTCTGAATACTCTCTAATTGCAATCTCACTAGATGAAGTCACAAACATCAAGGTTCAAAACAACAGCTATGGAGGCAGAAAACTCACAGGAGGTGGAAACAAGAACACGTTACCAGTACGTTTTTTTTTTTCTCAGATGTTTCACCGTTTGTTTCACTTGTAGGTGGAGAAGCAAGAAATAAACTTACATAAGAGTTGCTTCTTTTGCTTTAGGGTTCCTCAGATCTGACCTCTGATGGCACACGCTGGCCGGCAACAGACGACAAATCAGAATTGGTTTTTATTGAAAGCAGCAAGCGGTTCTGGGAGAATGAAGAAATCTGCGCAGGTAGTTTGCAGTATTATACACTGATGTGGACAAAGCTGTAAAATGTGAGTTTGTTTTGCAGCTCGGTCACTTATTCTCATGTCCACAGCCTTTATTGCAGGGGGAGTCGCAGGAGTCGCAATCGCTGCTGCAGTGTCGGCGGTTTTAATCCATAAGAGGCAGAAGAAAGACAAGGAGGGGCACATTCTGGGTTGGAGAAGGGCGTCGGACGAAGATTATCACAAACCCATAAGGGATGCAGTTATTGTTTAACTGTCAGGCCGATGGTTGCTTTATAGGTTGATGAAAGTGGGTCGACTTCTGCAGCCGGAGAGCTGCTGTAAAAGCATTCTCTCCTTGTGTTTTCTGGGAGGACGGTGCAGATGATGTAGCTCTCACATGCATCTGATGTCATGCATTGATAATTTATTTATATTTAAAATAAAATGTAAAGAATCGCTCTTATCTGGTGACCTTTTAGTTACCAAGCTAATTTGGATCCACACAGGGTAGCTGTAGCTAGCACTGAGGTCATGCTCTCGGTGTTTTAGAAGATGCAACCAAGTGTAGCTTCATTTTTTTTCTTATTTTGAAATCCATTGTCAGCAGTAATCTTACAGAATAATGATTAAAGTGATGCCATTTTCAGATTATGCAATCCACCCTAGGGTGTCGATGATCTTATCTGACTTCAGTGTTTTTAGTGTAACTGAACAAACATCTTGTATAATTGTACATTTGATTGATTAGTTATCAATATGTACTTTGCTATGTGACTGTTTTAAAGTGGCAGCTTTTGTTGTTTTCGCGCACACTTTCTTGTAGCATTTAAATAAACGAAACTACCTTTAAACTAAGCAGACAGCAACAACAACAACACGAAAATCCCTTAAGGCCCTCCTCATGCACTGAACACTCCCACAAGTGCTTTCAAATATTCGGCCTCCTCTCAGGACTGTGTGGGTGTCGACAGAAGATGTTCTACTGGACTTTTTCCACCAACAACATTCTGACATCTCGCAGAGGGAAAAGCACAGGTGTAAATAATGACCTTAAGGGTGAATTAATGCCATTTAGCTGCTTCAGTTTCCATATTTGTGTATTGTGTATGCTGGCTCTCTGTCACAGCATACACAGACACTTAAAGAGATCAGAATCATTGTTAATGCCTTTAGATAAAACGTTTCTACAAGTCCAAATGTATGTAGCAAACCTTTACAGTATCTAAATAATCCATGATTTATGAGATATGAATTAAAAAGATAGAGGAAGCTCTTATATGTTGAATGTAAATGGTAGATTAGGTAATGACAGTTGGCTGCTAACACGTTATGTAGGGTAGATATTTGCATATATTTTTGTATTCCATAATTGTTAATAAAAGAGCTTTGTAACAATTTAATCAGTGTTTTTTTGTGTTTTATGTGCATGCAATGACAGTTTTTGTGCAGTATTTATAGTCTATTCATACTTGCATATGACAGTGAGAGGTTATTCTTGCATGCTTCAAGGTGTGTCTTGCACTATAATATGTAGCACAGCTAGATGATTCAGTGTTGCAGTGTTTTGTCAGGTACTACACTGACTTATTAGTTAATGATTACACTGAAGCACCATGTTGCAACCCAGCTCACTGGAGAAAAGTTACATTTTTTTTTTTTTTTAAAAAGAAGTTGCCCTATGATTACAGTTGTATTGAACCTAAAAGTACTTTAAAGCAAAATTTCCTCCAGGACTAATGAAATTATGTCTTATCTTAAAGGTTTTTGAGGTAAGATAAACTAACACCAGTTACAGAAGAGAAATACAGGGTGGGGGATGTCCTAATATAAACAACAAGAGGATTTACCTATCCTAAATTATCTATGAATATCTCAAAATTGAAAGCCTGGCTTCCTGTCCTGTTCTCACTACCCAAACAAAAGTTAAAAATGAGAGTAGCATCCCTAAACCTGGTGTTTAACATTCACTTGAACTAACCAAAATCCCTATCCTGGATCAGCCTCAGTATTTAGATTTTTGCAGCAAAATAATGCTGCTACATGTTTAATTTTCATTTTTTTATATATAGCCCTAAAATATAATATCTGCCAGATAATATATGTTTCCAATCATATTATAAAATGTATTACAAATAGAGATTCTTAAAAATGCTGGAAAAAAATTAGAATTTCTTTTTATTTGGAAAAAAAATCCATGAAACATACAGTGTATATTATGTTGTTGGTGTTTTTTGAATACACAAATTTACTATTGATTATTTAAGAAACTGGAATTTTTACAAGTTGTCAGTCATTTAGGACATGGTTCAAGTAATTTGAGACAGTTTTTTAGTCATTTTGGAGAAGTTTTAAATAACTGGGCAAATTTTGAGTCATTTTGGTCAACTTTTGAAACATTTTCTTTCTTTTTTTTTCTTTTTTTTACTATTCTTAGCTATTTGAGACACTTTTCAAGTTATTTTTGGATATTTTTTCTTTAGTAATTTTAGACATTATGACAAGATAAATGTCTCTTATGTGTCCAAACTATAATGAACAAGGTTCAAAAAGAGACACAGTTATGAGCTGCTCATGGCAAATTAGATCTGCTCTCACCCACAGCTTTCTCAAGCTTTAAATAGATGCTGTGATAACTGGTGCAATTTGATTAGAGAACAGCAGTGGGATGGCGATACAGATCAGTGAGGGCATGAAACAGGATGGAGGAGGAGCCGTCCAAATGACAGGATGAAAAGAATTTGAATACAAGCACCATTTTTTTTTTTTTTTATAAAACCAGACAAAAAGGTTAATTCAAATCAACATAGGGGAAAAGATACATATCATGATTACGCACAAAGTTATCTTGTGAATTGTGCAATGTGAGCACAATATAAATTAGTCTAGATAGAAAATCTACATTTAAGGCTGAGAGAGGATCCTTCTTTTGTGCTTTATAGAAAAAGCTGAAAATCTCACTTCTGCTTTCAGTTTACCCAGTTGTGCATAAAACATTCTGAGCTGTTCACCTGCTGACAAATTCTCAGCCACTGAGTTCATCCACAGCCCAGTCAGCTGTGACCTTACAGGACAATGATCAGAAAGTGTGACTAGACACTCCTTTGTCGGATAACATTTCCAAAGCCAGCATCAACGGCCTCATCAGCTCTAACATGTGGCACAATGCAACCCCAATGGTTGATAGACTTGTTGCTATGTCTATGACCCTACTCTCAATCTGCACATTATCACTTACAACATAGCGAGTACTTGTTTGTTTTGTGATGTTCATTCTGTTTCAGAGATGTTGTTTGCTGGAACAATAAATACTCATTCCCCTATATTTAAATGAATGGATAGAATTCAATAAACTATTACATGCTGTGTTTATATTTTTGTTCATGATCCTTCTTGCCATAATCGTGGTATTGTATTCACAAATAAAACTGGCTCTGATTATATTCTTCATAAAGGATCCTTATCCTTTAGTCGACCTGAAGAAAGCGAAAAGTAAGATAAGATGATAAGATGAGATGAGATGAGATGAGATGAGATGAGATGAGATGAGATGAGATGAGATGAGATAAGATAAGATAGAACTTTATTCATTCCAAAGGACATTCTTATGCCAGACATTGTTCAGAAAAAAAGGCATAACAATAAATGCGGTGCCTCATGGAAAATTAATAAGATATAAGTATAATCCATTAATAAAAATAAAGGTAAGTTTTTTGTTTTTTTTAAAAACCCGCTATAATAGAAAAGCAAGTGGGAGTTGTTAGTAGTCGTGGTAGTTAAGTAATATTATTCATCATAATCAAATATAGACCCTTTATTTGTTTACAAACATTGTGACGTTTTTTGTGGGCGGGGCTTATGCTGGAGGCAAAAGCGGAGCGAGAAGTCAAGCCGGACTGGGAGTATTTAGTTGGTAGTGTCTACAGATACGGACCCGTACCCCAAGCCTGGGTACGGGTCCGTACCTGTAGCATCAACCATATGTAATAGTCTGTCGCTACTTTTGAAGGTAAAAAAATAATTGTAGTTTGCTGGCTGTTAGTTCCGCCATTTGTTTTGTTTGCTGTTTGTGCTTTATTAGAACAGGGTCACGTGAATATATTTTTTTTGCTATTTTTAATAGTAGTGCTGATTTCAACCCCCAAATCGCTGTCCGTGAAAAAGTCAGATAATGATATTTATAAGACATTATGCATGATAGAAAAGAGAACACCAGATGACTGACATGACAGGCTCGGCACGCAGATTCACCTCGAATCACGGAAGCGCCTTCATCACTCGGATTACCAAGCCGGCTCATTAATATTTATGTACGTCGGATTACCAGCCAATCACAAAGCGCGTTCATCAGCCGGCTCATTAATATTCATGTACGTCTCATTAATATTTATGGAAAGGGAAAGTGCCGTATCCGTAGGCCACAGGCTTCGGGTACGGATCCGTATCTGTAGACACTACCATTACATATTAACAACCTAAACAAAACCCTGACGTATTTTCTACGTCTGGCAACACAGACACTGCACGTCAGTCACTTTAATGTTAGCGGACTCTGTTGAATGGCTAATTTACATAACCACAAACAAATCTCACAATATCACAGTAAATCGAGTTTGTGTTTTTTTTTTTAATTCATGCCGAATTAAAGAGCTGCTCCTCACCATTCACGAGTGTTTGTTTCATATTCGACATCCTTAACTTTATCTTGTAAATTAGCGTCCGAAATTAAATGGGAACATTTGCAATGGAGTTCGTCAGCCGCTTCCACCACTGAACGCGGTAAACTACTTAATAGGAACTGGACTTCAAACAATTTATACACGGCGTCTAAAAGCGTAAAAACTGCAATGTCTAAAGTGTGAGAGGAGACGGTGTATTTTTGGTTAAATTATACAATGTTCGCCGTCAAAGTCATTCATATAAACTGCCTGTAATGTGCAGCAAATAGTAGTTAACCGGCACCAGCTCTTCAGTGACCTTAACGGGTCTGTACCTCCAGTAGCATCAACCTATTTAGTTTGCGCTGCAAACTCGAGCATTTTTAACCCGTTAAACTTAAGTGTACCGCCGGCGGTACACTTACTAATTTGCATAGGAATTTAAAGAATGTCCGAAGGTTGCAAACGCGATTATACAAACACTATACGCCGATGGAAAGCTTAGATTCTCATGAATCCGCCGGTATAAACCACTTTCAGATGTGATTACCACAGCGGGTAATATAAACACATTTGTCCGACAAACAAGGAATACCATCCATCCTTTCTCTGTACACGGCTTCAACGTACACAGCGCGACTCACATTTCCGGGTTCATTATTACACACAGATGAAAATATTCCACAAAAACGGCCATAAGCTAACCTTGGTCATCCAGACAACACAAGCCAGTAAACTATTTTGTCCAAAACATGTCTTAAAGTCGGTATATAATCCACGAGTCGGTCGTTTTCAAGGAAATGCACCTCGCGATGCGCGTCCAATATGTCCTGTATTTCTCATCATATTTAACGGGTTATTGTTTTTGATTGTATTTTTTTCTGTGTCTTGTTGTGTCCTTGTTCTTATGGTGTGTGTATTTGGACCCAGTGTCTGGAATAAAGCTGAATTGAATTGAATATTTTTTATTTACAAATAGAATATTAGCGATTTTTTGTACTGAAAATGGCTGGAATTGACTGCAGCTGATCGTCTCTGTCCAGTCTTTTCGCCTCAGTGCATTTAACCATAACTGTCTTCGTTCCCTCTGAGCACGAGTGTTCGGTGGAATCCTATAAAACTTTAATTTGCGTTCGCCAATGTCATTCCTCCTATTCTAGCATCCAAAAACACAGCAGGACGACATTTAGAAAAGTTGATAGAGCCTAGTCCCTCAGTCTATCGCCTTTCTGTCCGGCCGCGGGCTTCCTCTTTGGCCTCCAGCTAAAGCTGTGACGTCATTCGTGACGTGAGTCATTAAAGGGTCTATTGCACATTCTAATTAAATTTTGTACATTAAATTGTTCGGTAGTATTATTGGTAATGTTGCTGGTTCGATTATTATTACTTATTTCAAGAGCTCTAGATAAATCCAGAGTAGATTGAATCCTATTGGGTCTCTGTTGCAATTCTTCACGGTCATTGGTTCACACTGCTGTCAGTCAAGCCTCGCGTCTCCGCCCTTTCCTCCCCGTCAGAGCGTTTGTTTTTATCCGCGGTGTGCGCAGGTCGTCCGGGGAAGTGGTGGGCGTTTCTCCCTGTCCGTTCGCTGACTGTTGATGCCAAGACGATTTTTTTCCTCCACGACAAGCTCTCCTGATGTTTCTCCCTACGCTCGTAGAGGACATGCATCATTTTAAGCCTAGTCGAGACAGACTGTACACCACCAGGTGTTGCGGTTGTTGCCACGTCCGGACGGGGACCATCATCCTGGGAACATGGTACATGGTGCGTAAGATCATACTCGATGGAGGTCAGCAAGCTAACGGTAGCTAGCTGTATCAGTTAATTGCGTTAAGTCCGCTAAAGTAACAAGTTACAAAATAAATACCATCCGGATGAGATTAATGGGAAATAAAACGTGTTTTGTTCGCTGTCAGCTGCTAAACTATTAGCTAGACGTTACTTTTGACTAGCTCCAAATACCCGTTACTTGTCGCGTTAATGCTAGCTTCGCGTTAGCCCGCTATCATATCGGGTTTGTCTAACTAGTTTTCTGTCTGATTAACTCACACAACTATGAGAATATACTTATAAAAACTGATATTCAGGTGGTTGTTGTCTTGAAGTTCTCAGTACTTGATATGAGGACGTTAAATGTGTGACTTAAATGTATGTTAGCTACCAGTCGGCTAATTGGCTAATGTAAAGGCTATGAGAGATTTCACTGTGTAAGACACGACACGGGTTTACTTACTGCTGGTGCTACACAGTGTCCTTTAGGTTTTAACAGTAACTATAGTAAAGTGGTTGAAAATAAAATAAAGAGTGTTTATAGGCACGTCGGTGAAGCTACCGTTAGCTAACTGTCTGCTTGTTGTCGTCCTCTGCACATCCTGTCCCTGCAGCACTCCTGACTTGATAGCGTTAAATCGCTCCCTGACTTAATCCCGTTCTCTTTTCCCTACATCACTGAACAGATGTTCCAGGTTTCGGTTGCATTTCTAAACCCTTCTCTTACTTTTCTTTTTGGTCCACAACCCGAGAATATTTGACTCATTATAACACTTGCACCATGTGCCCGTATTTTCTCTAATTCACTGTCGATGTGATTTAGGACTCTAAAACTGCTTCAAACAGCTCCTGAGAGGCTGGGCTTTTGGATATACATATTAGCTGGCAAATTTTGGAGATGCGTGTAATTTGATGTGTGTTATTGTCACAAAGATCTGTTTTGTTTGTGTAAAGGCTCTGGTTAGAGGTTCAGTGCATTCAAAAGTCTTCTGAACCCTAAACAGTTTCTGGCTGATTTTTAATTTTTAATCCTTTCACATTTTTAGTCAACTGTTGCCTCATTTAATCATAGTCATATGAAGTCCTGCTCGTCTGTGGAAACAGCAAAACAGCACAACTATAGCTACAAGTAAACAGAACTCAAAATTTTTCATCTGTGCAGTATCATGTAGTGATAATGGCATAAAAAGAAACAACATAAAGGAGTCAACATGTATATCATTTTTCCATGTGACCACAGGTGCTGCCATTATTTGAAAATGGTGCCTCTATATAAAATATATACATTACTGCTTTTTAAGTTTGTTTCATTTCTTGTCTTCTGTCTGCTCTGTGTTAACACGGCCTGCAGTTCAGCCAAAAACTGTGAACTCGAGTCAAAAACGGTTTCATGATCGTGCTGAAAAGTGTAGAATTGTATTTTTCTCAGAGTGTTTGGTTAGATCAAACAATATGTTTTTGAACATTTTTAAAAGAAATGAGTCGAAGGATGTGATTTTGATCAAATATCACAACTTAAGCTTAGATTTATTTAATTTTCCTGACAAAACTTTGCATAACCAATAAGTAACTCAGCGACCATTGCAAGTTACCATTTTTACATTTGTAGCTGTTTTAAATGTTGGAATTTCCTTTAAAATTAACACGCTTTTTAGACTTACTTATCCACTGTGTTTTGGGGTTCAGAAATTGTAATTATAACAAAGATGATTCCTCATATCTGAACGTCCTTGATGAAATAACTTTTCATATTTTTCCAAATATGTAAAAGTACAAACTAATTGTTTACTCCGAGACTACTGAAGAAGTAGTTTTTATAAAGCTTCCTCTCTTTCCTCCACTCAGGTAGTGAACCTGTTGATGGGCATCCTGCTGACTGTAGCTGTGACCCACCCAGAGAACGTCCCCACTATCGACCTCCAGTATGAGGTCATTGACCATTACTTTGCCTCCGACAGGATGTCTGGTAAGCACTAAATCCACATTTTATGGCAAAAACGGAACAGATTTTCACTCAGTTTCTCAAGCGCTCACATATCAGAAATAATATATTCTCTGCCCCTGTGCCTGGAACGTCTTTCGCTATTAAAAACCAGTGAACATATGGTCACCCTATTAGATTAAGAAGCATGTCTTATTTTTTCCCGAACCCTTTAGCTGCTGTTGTTCCGTGGTTAATCGTTTTCCGCTGACTACAAAACAAACCAGCTCATGAGGACAACAGACCGCTGCTGAGTTGTTTACATGCTGTGTTAAATGTAGTTTGTGTTGCATTACCACTAGTCTTTTTTCCTTTGTTTTTCCTCAAGGATTTATGTTCATCCTCAGTGTTGGGCTGGCACAGTGGCTAGAGTGCCATTTTTTTTTGTCTAGCTGGCGGTTGTTTTTGTCGGTCGGCTTGGTGAAGACCTCTTCGTTCTTCTAAAACAGTGACTCAGTGGGAGAGGAGGGGAAATAACTGCCGTGGTTTGACCTTCCCACAACAGGCTCATGCCAGCAAACGGGGCAGCAGAGGCTAACCCATAGTCTGCAGAGACAATGTTAACATTCAGAGTGGTTCAGTTGTCGTTACTCCTGACCATTAGTGCAGCTTCATCAGTCTGCACTCATTTCATTTCATTATTCACGTCGTGTTTCGGTGTTATGTAACTGGTAGAAAACATGTGAATATGCTCCATGGCTTTCAGTTGGGATTATGCTAAGTGTTCAGATATGTTGGTAGATGTATAAAATACTTTGCTTTCATTTTTTTTCTCATTTCAATTACCCAGTTAGAAATTCTTTTAAAAAAAAAAAACAGACTCTTCTGTGTTTAGAAATACACTATCTATAAATAGGCAGTTGTTTTTCTCAATGTT
The DNA here is from genome assembly GCF_021347895.1 of Acanthochromis polyacanthus. Taxonomy (NCBI): domain Eukaryota; kingdom Metazoa; phylum Chordata; class Actinopteri; family Pomacentridae; genus Acanthochromis; species Acanthochromis polyacanthus. The sequence goes on from NC_067128.1 coordinate 9,092,734, forward strand.
TAACAGCTGGATTCAAGATGTATCCCAAATCACTGAAGGTCTACTCTTCATGTACGTATAGCGCAGGAATCCAGTTTCCACATCTGTTTTGTAGAAGTTGCCTGTTGGACCTGGATTGGTTTCCATTCTGGTTAGGATGTCACACGTCCTGGTTGCAAAACTTTAACTGAGATCTTAGCGAAACTTTGCGTTTTTAGCAGAAGAATTTAGGAAAAGCAATTTTTTAAAAAAAACTTCATGTTTGACAGTAGTGTGGTTCTCACAGTTTTTCTGCCCTGTTATAGAACAAATGATTACACACTAAGCTGAGAAAGTGTTTGGCCGATTACACTGATGATGAAAATAAATATTATTGCAGCCATAGTCACAAATAACCACACCAGCTTGCTGAGTAGAAGCTGAGTGAACCGTGTAACGTCTTTCATCATCACTAATTTCTTGCAAACTTTTTGAATTGAATGACATTTTTGGACACCTCTCACTCTAGTCATCAACGTTCTGACTAAATGCAACTCTTTAGAGAGCTGCTGGATTTATCTTTTAACATCAACCGTTCTGCGATGTGCACAATCGTCACTGCAGGAAGTGGGAACTTAACTGAAGCTGCTGCTGGGCACAAGAAAAAACTCACATGGTTCTCATTTTTCATGACTAATCTTCAGGAAAAGTCTATCTGATAGAAGATGACTCACTAAAATTTAGGAGTTAGTGGTTGCACAGAGTTGTTTCTTTAACTTTCTTTAGAGTTAAGATGCATGCCAACATATTTTGATCGGCAGGCTTCACGTGTGCACAGGAAAGTGAGCCAGGAACAGGAGACGGAAATGGAAGATTTGGTCACAAAAAAGACGCAGAACCTCATTTGTAGGGCTGCAAAGTTGACATAAATCTGATGTTCAAAAGTAAATATGTATGATTGACTCTGATATTGATGCTTTAAAAGGTGTCACTCATAGAAAACAGCTCATGGAGGTAAAATCTCTTGGTTTCAGCTGTGGTTAATCTGACATCAGAAAGCCTTTTTTTTCTTTCCTCTTTTCAAAGTAATTTTAGGTCACACACCTGTCTGAGCTGCTGGTGAGGAGACGTGTTTATTGCTCTACAGCCATCCTGCTAATGTTTGCCATCGCTGGATTTTGTGGCATTTAAACTGTAATGCAGATTCATATTTCAACAAGAATGTAGCTCAACATGGAAGAGAAGCCAGCGGTCTGTTTATTTAAATCAGAAAGTGCAGTTATAAATATTTGTCTCTAAACTCCATGAACAATAGTGATATGTAGGCTAATTTTAAGCTCAATACTGATAAGTATAATCAGGATTACCGTTTGACCTCATTCATGCAGCCCTCGTCAGTAATAAGGAAATATTTTGGCTCCAGAAAGGATGTGGACCATAAACAAATACTTTGTCTTCCATGTCTTGCAATTGTTGCACCACATGAGGAAACACAACTAATTTGTTTGAGCATGTAAATCAGCACCACAAAGCTCTGTCTGGTAGCTGCAAAAGCAGATCTGAAGGCCATTCATAGCAAATAAAAAGAAAACATTTCAGATGGCTTTGTGAGAGGTCCCTAATGTTTCACAAAAGCCTTCATAGTGAAACGATGCAATTCAGATTTTTAAAAATAGTTTTTTTTTATTTCTAAACAGGTGCACTCCCCTACAGAATTACCTCTATAATGAGTAATCCTTTCCAAATGCTGTTATTCAAGTCATCTGGTGAAAATCTCTGTTATTTTTCATATTGGAATATATATTGCAGAAAAACAAAACATCGAGAAGTTTGTTTTGCCCAATATCATGGAGCTTTTCTTTAGGCCTGAAAAATGATCCAAAAGTATTGAAATGTACAGTTTACAAACATCAAAAGTGATATTTTTATCCACTCCAATGTAAAGCCTTGTTTCCCCTCATGAGCAGCAGACAGTTTCCTGACAGATTCATGCATCAGTGTAGCCAGTTATTCTGCCTGAGCTGCTGAACAACAAAGGAATCCGTCTGGACCGCATTGCTGCAGCAGCTCGCTCTCTCACGAGCTTCTCCAATTCAACAGGCAGAGCATTTGAGGAGGCGAGAGACTGAGCGACGGAGAGAAAAGAGGATATGAAAGGCGGACCTTTTAATTATCCCAGGCCGAGTTTCATTGTGTCTTTACCGACACTACGCTGCTGAAAGGCTTAGTGCTCCCCCGAGGTGGCCTTTAAAACAGAGTTGGTTGGAAATGGAGAAGCCCTGGGGACTGCTCACTTGACACTGTATGCAAATCACAGCTGCCTCAAAGATCACAAGCAGATATCCTTTTATCTCCACTCAATACAGGCCAATGCTGGTTTCAAATCAGACGTTTTTGACTGCATTTAGTCAGCGTGTTTCCTCTCCTTCTTTTCTCATCCAGAAAATGCGTGTGTTGGATTCGCCATCTCTCTGCTGATGCTCACCATCAGTGCCATGATGGTGTATGGAGCCATTACCGTAAGTGTGCTGTAGATGTGACGCCTTCTTCAGTTCTCTTTACCCAGAATGCACTCTTATTTGAGGCACTGTCATGGTTTCTTATGCAAATATGTAATCCCACAATATACATGCATACAAGAAGCAGGGCTTTTGAGTTGTATATTAATAGCACCAGAGTAAGGAGGTAAGTACGGCATACAGTGACGAGAAATATAGCAGTCCTGTCTTTTTTTTAACTACATTTAAGCTGGATGTTGAGAAGAATCCGGATGTAGCGGGGCTGTAGCACACAATGTTTTGTTCTCACTGCCTGTCATCTTTGCCTCACAGGCCTGCCTGATGGCATCAGGACTGACAGGTTTGATGCCTTTTGACGTGGACCTGGATTAAGCTGCTAGTTGGGATGACTGCACAGTTAAAGTATGATTTAAATCTGCAGGCTGGGGACGCTGTGTGTGCAGAAAGCCTGTACGCGAGTTATGCTTTATCTGTGCAAGTGCATACTCCCAGACAGATGTGGCAGATACCTTTGAAAGTGTATTTGAGCAGGTGTCTCCTTTATACACCCCCAATAAGTGTTTGAGCCGTGATTTCTAAGCAAACCAAAATATATTTGCCATATGATGTAGGTATGAGTGAAGTAGACTTTTGTGCTTTTGATAGAAAGAACTTTTAGAATGCCTGTAGAGTTTGTTGTGATTCAGGAAAAGAACCACTTTGCTGATTTTAAACCATCTTGTTTTACTAATACATGCTAATTTACACGGTTACGTCAGCCGTCCCTGTTTCTGCAGAACGGCTGATTTTATTTCGCCCAAAACCAAATCAGAAGTCACACCCTGAGCAGCAGGAAAAACGCTTTAAATCCCACCACCAAGAAAGCTGAGGTCAGAATTTCACACTTGGAAGAAGCAGCAGTTCTGTTTTTCGTGCTGCTTAGGATGCGAGTTCCTCCTCAGCTGCAGGACTTAATTTGGTAATAATCCCACATGTAAATTCAGCTAAGATGAGGTTGAAATATGCATCGTGGTTCTTCCAGAATCAAAAAGGATGTACCCAAAGGAGTCATTTCTGTATTGTTTATCCCTTCTCCTCAGCATCGTGACGGCTGGCTCATCCCGTTCTTCTGCTACCAGCTGTTTGACTTTGCTCTGAGCTGCCTGGTGGCCATCAGCTCTCTCACCTACCTGCCCAGGATCAGGGACTACCTAGACCAGCTGGTCAGTCCAAAGTCTGATCCTGTTGTTGGCATTTTTTCAATCAGACGTCACCCCTCCCTTGTTTACTTCACCACACAGAATCTTCACGACCTTTTAAATAGTTCACTGATTCGTCAGGAGTCAGTTGAGATTTTGGAGATTTTCCAATCATCATCAAAAGTGCAGTTACTTTTTAACCCTTTGATGTGCAAAATGGATCACAAGTGACCCAAATCCAATGGAAAATGGGTATCTCCTGACCGACACTGTGCATCAAAGGGTTAAACACCTGTAAGATGTAGCACATTGCTTTGCAGGATTGTTAGCAAGAGATAGTGACTCTGCCAAGGGCACTACTTTCTGGATTTATGACACTCAAATAAAATGGCAAACAGGAAATGTAGTGTCATACAGCCCGATCTCACGAGGATTCGTGAAACTGTCACGTAAGTTTTAGTTTCGGTTTCGTGTGCACCAACACGATTTCGTCATGTTTTTCGTGCCGCTCACCACGAAATGCGCACCAATGTATTTTAAACGGCGGACTTTTCGTGCCACTCAGAACGTATTTCAAAAGAATGTGTGTATTATATTTTTAATGTAAAACCGTGGCGAATCCAACGCTATATTTTGCATGACATCGTTCCTAAACATAACCCTAAACATAACCCTAACCATAATCCTAACCATAACCTAACCATAAGCCGGTGGTACACTTACCAATTTGCATAGGAATTTCAAGAATGTCCGGTGGCCGGCGGCCGCAAACGCGATCACACAAGCAGTATACGCCGATGGACAGCTTAGATCGTCATGAATCCGCCGGTATAAACCACTTTCAGATGTGATTACCACAGCGAAAAACATTTCGTGGTGAGCGGCACGAAAAGCATGACGAAATCGTGTTGGTGCGCACGAAACCGAAACTAAAACTTACGTGACAGTTTCACGAATCCCCGTGAGACCGGGTTGTGTCATATGTAGTATAAAGCGCTTGTTTAGAGAACACAGATTTCATAGAGAAGGCTCACTGTATCCTTGGAGTCGTATTCTAACTTATGCAAGTCTTATGTCTTTATGCATATTTATAAATTGATTTCTTCTACAAGAACACACTATTGGAATTTTACTGTATGATTCTACATGAATAATAAAGGGAGTAAACTAAATTAGGTCAACAGCAAACTGTGTTCCAATCAGATTGTCGAATGTTTTTAATCACAACGAAGCGATCTTGTTGCTACATCAGCTCCACGTCCCGTTAGAAATAAATGAGTTTTGGTTTGTTCTGTTAATTGTGTGAAAGTGTTAATATTGTGTTTACGGAGTTGTCAACATTGTTTCTGTTTCTTTCTCAGCCGGATTTCCCGTACAAAGACAACCTCCTGTCTCTGAACTCCAGCTGCCTGCTGCTCTTTGTGCTGGTTTTCTTTGCCTTCCTCATCATCCTCAAGGTGACAATGTTAGACACAATCAAACATGGTTTATTTATGCCCCTTTGAGACATACACGTCTGCCCGTTAGTCTGACGGCGCCTGACAGTGTTGTCTTCATGGCATGCCTAAAGTCATGCCTGTAATCTTACTAGATCGGACTTATTGACATTTCTGTATCACTTTCAATGCAGCACAAATCTAAAGTGCACTCAGTCACATTAACGCACAAACAATGCTTCTAAGTTGTGTGAGGTGATTAATTAAAATAAAAGCAGGGATGGCAGTTTTGATATTAAAATATCAAAAACATCAGTTTTTTCCCTGAGTTCATTAAATACCTGCAGCGTCAGAAAGAAGCAGAATCCATGTATATATGATTGTTTTCAGCTGCTTTTAGGAGTCATTCCTCTGAGTTTACAGACAGGATCAATCAGGATGTAACGACGAGTCACACCGGTCATTCATTGGTGGTGAAGTAGTCGTTAAACTGTCATCACAAAAGGACAGAATTTTCAGAGGAAATAATAAAGTGGGCTGTTATTTGGACAATTTGACAAGCTGCAGATTTAGCCCTTTGTTATTGCATTATTGCGTATCATAGATCACTTGATATATTGTCTAATTTTGCATGGATGTTGTGTGCATACCACGGCTCTCAGCATTGTGGTCTGAATGAAGACATGCAAAACATGAATGGAAAAGAGATGCAGAGAGGTTTTACGGTGGTTGTCTGTTTAATTTATGCCCTTCAGAGTGCCTTCAAACCCCTCCGATTATTTCCCATCTTACAGACAGTTAAATGGAACAAGTCCAGTATTTCGTCAGTCTGGCTTAGAACAAAGAGTGGCAGCAGGGAAACAGCTCCCACTACTCTGACACAATGTGTCAGCTGGAAAAGTACAAACGCAGTCTCCTCTCTTCCTTCCAGGCTTATTTGATCAACTGTGTGTGGAACTGCTACAAGTACATCAACAACAGGAACATGCCAGAGATCGCCGTGTACCCTGCCTTCGAGACCCCTCCCCAGGTACACAAGCCACACAGCAGACACCTCTATGATACAAAGACACACTGTGAGGGGTGAAGGATGTAATGGTGAAAAGAAGCCAGCGGGAGGCGTAGCGTCCACACACTGAGAGTCCAACAGGCTGAGAGCAGAATCTGCACAGTCTGTTCATATTTAAGTCAGGAAAGACATATTTGTTGCCATCTAAACTTATTTAGAGCTATAATAAAAAGCGTAAGATTTATTTCCAGTTTGAAGAGATTTTCACAACATGTATGTTTAAAATCCTCTGAGAATCCTTCATTACAGTTCTCACTCAACTAAATCTCTTACTAATTTTTATTTTCAGTTGATTTGTCAATTGTTCTCTCAGTTCATCGTTTGAAAAAGTCGACTTTTCCAAAACTTAGATATCTTTATTCCTTTGTTTAAAGGTTCTGCTAAAGTAATGTCACCATGCACCATTTTAGCACCTTATGTACATGAATGTCACTACAACACTTTACTTTTTATTAGGGCTGTCAAAGTTAACACGTTAATGTGGATTAATCCATCATCATGATTAATCTGATTAAAAATTTAAACGTAATTCACTCATTTGCGGCGCAAAATGACTGAAACGGGTCTGGCAACGCATTTCGGGGCAGTATATATATTCGCTTTTTTCTTGAGTCTGTTTCCTCATAAAATGAAATGAAACGTAATTAATATAGGTTAAGAATGAATTATATTTCATCGTGATTAATCAAAACTAATCCACCGGAGCCCTGTGATTAATCTGATTAAAACTTTTAATCGTTTGACTGCTTTTTATTCTTTATCTCAGCGTATTCTATTTTTTAGTTTTATTTCAAGTTGTATATAATAAGCTAAAGCCTTTTAATACTTTTATCTTGCACCTTCTGCAATGTTTGGACTGAAAAGGAGAAGCTCTCCGGTCTCGTTGTACGCTGCATGATGACAATAAAGCCCATCCTATTCTATTCTACTACTCTTGTACACTCTACGTGCCTTTGAATTGCCCCCAGTGGCAATTTTTTAACATTGAATTCAGTTCTAAGTCCTTTACAACAAAGAAAAGTACCAAACACTCAAATTTGAGAAGCTAAACCCAGTCCACCCTTGTATTATTGTGTGAAAATACAGTTTTTATCTTTAATCCATTTCACAGTCATGTCCAGTTAGTTTTCCTTTAACTGATGAATTGCTTCAACTCTAATCAAGATGTATCAAGTGTAAGATGTATTTAATGTGCCACATACCAGCCAGAGCCCTTATATCATAAAATAACCCAAATAAAACACATTTTCTCTCATTTAATACCATCAGAACATGACACTGTGAATCCAGATTCCTTTCCTCTAAAGAACTGTTGTTTTTTCGGTGTTTTTCTTTATAACTAACTTGTTTTTATGTTTTCCTCTGTCTTCCCCAGTACATCCTGCCCACTTACGAGATGGCCATGAAGATGCCAGAGAAGGAACCACCTCCCCCTTACATGCCAGCCTAAACACCAGCCCTTTTGCCAAAACACACACACACACACACACACACACACACACACACACACACACACACACACACACAGAGCCATCATATGCATTCCTACGTTCCCTCACTAACCCTCCCTGAACACCATTACGCCCTCATCCCTCCCCTCTGACCTACTGTTTATGTGTAAGGCCGCTGAAGATGTTCTGTTCGACCCTCCCGCTGAGTTTCTATAGAGCCTATGGAAGATCTAGAGATGTGAGAGGAGAAATTTGTGTGAAAATAATAAATGAATGAGTGTAATGTTTGAAAATCAACAGAAGCTACCCTCTCCCCAAACTCTGCCTCCCACCTCTGGCCTTTTTTATGTCTTAGTAAAAGGGATATATGTGAAAATTAAATTGCTTGAAATGCTCTCATCAATCCAGCACCATCCTATTGATAGATTCATATATGAAGTGTAAAAAAAATTAGGACAATCCGCGTATTATAGCTCTTATTGTTGAATTGTGTTTCGGTTTGACCCTAATTATGAATCCCTAGACTATTCTTTCTCAGTCTTGAGTGGAGTCTGTAGCACTTTTTTGTCTGTTATTTATTTAGCTTCGCTGTGGTTGGGTTCACCTCCACCCCCAGACATCGTCACCACTCTGCTGTGTTAGCAACGCTCGTGAAATGTTTTCCAGCTTAAACTGGGAGAGAGCAGAGGGCACCGATGGCCGATCATTTTCTCTGCTTCTTTCTAACCCGACGTCTGGAGCAAACGGCTAGTCTCGTGAACATTAGTTGTTGCATGCTTATCAGCTCCACCTCCTCCCATTACTTTACTGGTAATATGATTTTATCCTAGTGGAAATACATTTGACTTCAATAAACGCTTCAGAACAATTACAGGCTGTGATTCTTTTTCTTGTCAGATATGCTGCAAGTCAATGAAAGTCTCAAAATCTTAAAGGCAAAAACTTTCAGCAGCTGTTCTGGAGCTTTTTTTTTTTTTTTTTTTGAATTTTACCTTTTGGAATTTGTCTCACGCTAACATTATGTTACTTTTCATCCATGTTTGCATTTCTGGTTGCCAAACAGTTTGAAGAGAGATTAACGTTTCAGCTGCTGCTTTGAAAATCTTTAACACTGTAATGTGAAGGAGTCAGACTACTTTAAATACAGTTTAGCTCTGAATTATTCAAATCTGGACTATTTTTTAATTTATATTGGACCAAAAGCTTCCTTCTGACCAGCAATGCCATTTTAAAAGTGACAAAAAAAAGTTTTTAAAAAGATTTTACTAAAAATGTAATTCTTTTCTAGCCTTTTTCAGCAAACAGCTGATCTGTCAGATGTGCAAAAGAACAGAACATAATCTACCATCATCTTCTGTGTTAATACATTTCCCAAATGTACACACCACTCAAATAATCCATCCAGTACTATCCAAACCTGCAGAGATCATTATGCACTGTACTTCTAGACTATGATATGGCATTTTATTTTGAAATAAATACAGCATACTGAATGGAAACACAGGAGGTGCTGCTGTTACACCTCAGTGTTCATATGTAGTAAATAAAAATAGCAATAAAACAAATATTGCTGCTTTTTAAAAAAAAGATTCAAATCTAATTTAAGAGACATTTTTGTTCTTTTACAATGTTTTTTTTTTTGTATTTTTTTTAAATGCACATATCAGTCATACATGAGAGGATTCTTGATGGACCTTTCTGACCACAGAGCAAGAGAATATAGGAATATAGGACTTCATTCTCTTGCTCTAATTCCAAGATAGCTTAAGTGTGGACTGGTGGCAGACCAACACGGTCAGATGGATCCACAGGTTTAAGCCACGATCGGACAATGATGAGTTTCTCAGACAGTGTTTGTCCATCTTCCATAGTCAGCCTGGCATCAGGAACGTTGTTTTCTCGAAGAGCAGAGGTGGGTAGTAACGAGTTACATTTACTCAAGTAACTTTTCGACAAAAATGTACTTTTGAGTAGTTTTTCTCTGCCATACTTTTAACTTTTGCTTGAGTAGATTCGTGACGAAGAGCCACTACTCTGACGTCCACATTTTTGGCAAATCTTTGAACATTTTTTGGTGGGGAAACAAAGAAATGTTTAAAAAAAATTTCTTAAGAACATTCACAAAAAATCAATTTTTGTGTGAATGTTAAAGAAACATTGGGGATCCTGAGTGTCTTAAAGAAAATATTAGAAGTTTTACTGATATATATGTAATCACTTTAGATGTTTTTAGATTTTTTTTTTGAAGATTTTTAATCCTTTTTAGAAAATATTGTCAAATTTGGGGGCATTTTTTTTAAAATAAAACTTTCGAGGGGAAACTTTTAATGAATTATTGGAATTTTCTTCCTGCAGGTTTTGCAAATTTTCAGAAGTTTGGGGATTTTTTGCTGAATTTTTGGATTTTCTTCAGACAAGGAAACAATATTTTTTGGTGCCTGTAAATGAGGACAGCTGGAGGGTTAACAGGTCAGCCTGTTTCTGTGAATCTTACTGTATTTCTGTGTGTTGTTGGTGGAGGACCGTCCTGGAGTTGGATCCGGCTTTGGATTGGACAGACATGTTTGACGTGTTTCCCGGTCTTCTCCTCATATGTGGGAGCGAAGGGACCCCCGCAGAGCTGCTCCTCAGAGACGGACAGCTGACAGACAGACAGACGGACACGCTGACAAGATGAAGTCTGCTCTCTGGAGCCTCCTGCTCTGCGCTGCGCTGCTGCGCTCCGGTGTCCAGGCCACATACCCGCTGAGTGCAGGAGACCCGCAGCTCATAGCCGCTCAGAGCAGAAATAATGGTCGACCACCGCCCAGGACCCTCAATCTAGCAAGTAAGAGCTCTAAAACGCTGTCTTTTTCTGAAATGCAGATGGGACTAGCAGCAGGACTAGCAATATAAAAGAGCAGTGGTGGACTTGAAGGTCAAGGTTTGAGGTATTTTTAATTTGTTTGAGTAGAGGTGTTTATTTTATGCTGCTTTTTCTGCTCTGCAGGAAGAAAAACAGCTTTTCACTCCACATGTTATTTTATTTTATGTTAAGCGTTCAAGATAAAATCCTCATTGGTTCCCAGTCATTTCCATCATCTAAACTCCTTCTTCATATTTCATTTAAATGACTTATCTGATTTTTGACAAAAGCATAAACATAGAGAATAATACAAATGTGCAAACCATAACTTTGACAAGCCTTTAGATTTAACTTGTAGCCTAGTGGAGAGTCCCCTACATCAGGGCTGCACTTAATTATCTGTAGAATGGTCTCTTAAATAATCCATGAATATCTTGGAATATGAAATGGAAATAAGTAAATAATGTGAATCAGTGTTTTCCATTGACCACAACTCAAAGATATTCAGTCATGGAAGATTAAAGAACCACAAAGTACTCACATGTAAGAAGCCGTGAAGCTGAAATCAGTGAATTCTAACCCTTTTATTTCAAGAAAATTGCTCAAATAATGCATTGTATATCATAATCAACCAATTAATTATCAAACAAAGTTAGGAAAACCCAAAAAAAGCATAGTCATTGCAACATTATATTTGATCTTTTGACATTGTTTTTTAATGTGTTTTATTCTGCACCGTAAATAAAGTCAGATAAATGTAGTAGAATAAAAAGTACAATGTTTCCCTCTGAAATGTAGTTTAGTAGAACTATAAAGTACCAAATTAAAATACCTCAAAACTGTGGCTGAGTGAAGGAGCTTCTTTACAGTCCACCTCTGATTTCCATCCAGGCTGGAATTTGAATTTCTTGACGCCAGCTTTGATTTGTTTACGTAAAATAACACAATATGTCGTTCTAAGCTAAAAAATATTAAAGGGTAGGAAGAACAGATGTTTTATCTTAGAATATATTTATTCTAACAACAGTATTTTACACTTGTGCATGAAATCTAAATTCTTGATTGACAAGCACGTTACAGTTTATTCTGGTTTGTTTGAAACAAACCGGGTGGCTGAATATACACTCATGCTTCAACTAATCATTCTGTTCTGAAGAAAACCACAGTGATTGTTGTCCTTTGTCACTGCAACACTGTAAAAATAAAAGAAAAAAGTAATGACAGCAGTGATATGGCGGTTCAGCGCCAATAAAAATAAAAATAATAACAAAAACAAAAAAATCTCATAAAATATACTGATTTCCACATTTAAGTTATAGTTTGTAGTCATAATTATACATGAGACTATGTAATTTTTTGGTCTTTTCAAGGTTTAATATAGTATTGAAGTTACCTAATATTATTAGAATACAAATAATCAAGCTTAATAAGTAAAAAAGTGACAATATTAGTTGGATTTTATTATGTAATTTAATGTAAAACCAAGTCTTGCAAAAAAAAATTCTAATTCAAGAAGCAACTGCAAAAATGTACTGTTAATTTTGGACCAGATCAAGTGTAATATAGGTTTTTACGCGTAAATTTACATCAATAATCTTGTATATTACAGATTAACTGATCATATATTTAAGATACACTTCAGAAGTTTAAGGTCACCCAAACAATTTTATGTTTTCCATGAAAACTCACGTTTTTATGCAGGTGCTAACAGAACTGCACAAGGGTTTTCTAATCATCAATGAGCCTTTCAACACCATTAGCTAACACACTGTAGCATTAGAACACAGGAGTGATGGTTGCTGGAAATGTTCGTCTGTACCTCTATGGAGATATTCCATTAAAAATCAGCTGTTTCCAGTTAGAATAGTCATTTACCCCATTAACAATGTCTACACTGGATTTATCATTCATTTAATGCTATCTTCATTGAAAAAAAACAGTAATGTAATTATATTTACATTTTTAAAATTTGGCAAAACATTAACAGTAAACAGATAATCTGATTCTATTTACAATATACAGTCATATTTAGATCACATTAAGAATAATGTGATTTTTTTTTTTTACATGTAAACTTTGTATCGTCAATAGATTTTTAATGGTAAAAAGTATGCCCACCTATAAAAGTAAGGGATTTATGTTAGAAAAATATAAAAATCATAGTTATTAAACAAATACTTACGATTATAATTCCTGCAATTAAATGTTTATTGAATGCATTTTTTCATATCAAGCGTAGTTTTTACATGAAACTTTATGGGAAACTTTTGTATGTTTTATAGATTTTAAATTATTTCAAATCATTTTCCGTTTGACGTGTAAATTCAGTCTATTTTAAATATTTATATAATACCTTTGTATATTTAAAAAATGCAGAAAATCTAAGTCTGTAAATTTTTAAAGAAAGAAGCCATAAAATTACAGATTTTTTTTTTTTTTTTTTTTTTTTTTTTACAGTGAACTTACTGCAGTGTCAACTTACACAACTTCCCTGTTTCCCTTCTATCAACCTACTAATGTTCTGTATCACTTTTCCTTTCTGGTGGGCCTGTAGTGCACAGAAGTGATTACACGTATAGAGGAGGGTATCACTACCCCTACCAGCCACCCAGGATCCCTCCACCGGTAGTGTATCATCCTATTCCTCTGTCTCCACCACTGACTTACCACAGACCCTCAGTCTCCATGCCGCCTTACCACCATCCCCACAGGTTCAATGGGCCACATATGCATCACATATTCAAAGGCCTGTCCCCTCCAGTATCTCACCATCCCCATCATAGAGTCAAAGGCCCGTTCCATTACAAAATAAAAGGCCCCTGCCTGACAAAGTCAGACCCGACAGTAGCACCAACACCTGTGGTCCACCCCCCTACCGTCTTACCAGCTCTGCCAAAGACAACAATGCTGCCAGCTCTACCAGCACCCACAGCAGCACCAGTGACAACCATCATGCCAGTGGTGGTGACCGCTGTGCTGCCAGTGGAGACCACCGCTCCTGTGACGCTACCGGTCAGTACCCAAAGCGGCATCATCACCACCATCAGTCCTGTGGAGACAGGTAGAATATTAGAATATTACCAGTCAGGTTTGCTTTCCAACCCAAACAATGCTCCTCAATGCTTTGGAGGTCAGATCTTTTTGTTTGATGAAAGAGATGAAGCAAGTGAGAGTCATTTAAAGGTCCCATATTGTACCCTTTTCAGCGAATTCATGAAAGCCTCACATGTCCCCAGAATGCATCTTTCAGTTCAATAGACTGCAAAGATGGTTCATTTCACTGTGACTGTATAACTCCCAGTTTTAGTCCTATTCTAAATAGTGTCTCTCAGTGTTTATAGGTTTGAATACATGTGCTATCCACACCCCCTTCAGGAAGAAAACTCTCTCTGGATATAAAATTGACAGCGTGGGACAAAACAGTAGCCTAGCCGCGCTAGACAACCCACGGCAACGAATTTAATTCTCTGCCAGGGTGGGTCTAGTTACCCTCCATAAGGCTCGAGGCTGGATGCTCCTAAAACTGGCCGGACCAATCACCATGAAGTGTAGAGTCAGAAGGCGGGCGTAACGAAGTGACGACAGAGGTGCGACGATTCTGACAGAAACAAGCGGCGCACAATAAACCATTATCTTTCAACTCGGTTTTGGCCACAGCCCTTAAAGATTTGAAGCTAAAATTCAACTTGAAAGATAAACAAAGGACGGCACTGAAGTGTTTCATTGAGAAGAAAGACGTATTGGGACTTATGCCGACGGGATATGGCAAATCCTTAATACACCAGTTGGCTCCGCGGCTCCGCTGGTTGGGAAGCTAACGGGACTTAGCCACAATCCCCCGGTGCTCTAGGAACTACTACGTCAGCCTATTCATTGTGTTGATTGGTTGTACACCTACCCAAATGCTGCAGAGGGATTTGATAGACAACCTTTTAGCCCGCCTCCCTCCCTGTCGAGCTTCCCTAGACCCTTGTGCCGTCAGAAACATGGGTGTAGCGTGGCCAGGCTAACAAAACAGTTGAATGAGTGTGTCAGACCAAGACTTTCTATCACTTTTAACTTTCTCTCTGACTGATCATTTTACAAGGAAATCTTTAATTTATTGGTGCAGAGCAGCAGCTGGAAAAATGCTCTGAAGCGATTGTCGGTTAACATATAGTTGTATTACGCTTTCTTCAGTCAATATTTTTCTCGTTCCATTGTCAGAAACAGGAAAATATGTAAGTGAGAACAACTTGATTTGGAATTTGACTGTCTTAAAATGCAGTATTTATGAGCACAGAGAGCAGGAGAGAAGCAAACATCAACTGAGTTTAAGTTGCACTGAAGCACAACATTTGACAGAAAAATACAGTAGCCCACACAGTCCGTGTTTATTGTTTCAAATTGTGTTTAAATTTTCCACCATCTGTGAATGTTCCTCAGCTTCACAGTTTCCACAGAGTTCTGACTTATGAATGGCAGAAGTCATGGTTCATAGCATCTTAACGGCTTTCATTTTCCATGTCAAAGTTTCTAACAAACACAGAACAGAATACAAATGGATTTTCACCATATGGGATCTTTAAATGATTAGGTATATTCTTCAAGGAATATACTTGGTCTATCACTTGCTGAACGCCAGAAGATTAATGCCACTCATGTGTAAAGTACATAAATGTGAAGCTATCGCTAAAACAGAGGACCACTATCAACATGTGTCTAAAATATATTACAGAGCTAAAGCTGATTACAAATTTTGTTAAACGAAATGAAGAAGCAGAAAGAATGTGACACTAAACTACAGAAATGTAGTTTAATATATGTGGATGTGACTAGACAGGCAGCGATCCTAACACCGTCTCCATGTTTAGATCTAATGTCACTTTTCGTGTGTTGAACATCAAACATCCTTTTCATTCAGATTCAAATGAGATGAAAGGATAAGACTGATGGATGTTGAAACTCTGAAATGATGCACAGTATGTCATACAGCTTGCAGTATCATTTTAGTACAACCACTGCAGTGATGCACAACACTTTGTTTTGTTCTTGCAACATGTCTTGTGCATCCCAAAGTATTCTGTGTTCTGTTTTTGATGAATCAACAAGCTGAAATGTTTTGTGTGACTAATGAAATATTAAGTGGATTTAATCCTGCCATGGTTTGGTTGATCACCAGAGACAGACTCTCAGTGCAGGAGCCGTCCCCTGGACCTGGTCTTCATCATTGACAGCTCTCGCAGCGTCCGTCCTGGTGAGTTTGAGAAGGTCAAAATCTTCCTGGCCGACATGGTTGACACGCTCGACGTGGGCTCGGATGCCACCAGAGTGGCTGTAGTCAACTACGCCAGCACAGTGAGGATGGAGTTCCTGCTGAAAGACCATTTCAACAAACCTGACCTGAAGAAAGCCATCTCTCACATCGAGCCCCTGGCAGCTGGAACCATGACTGGCCTGGCCATTAAGACAGCAGTGAACGAAGCCTTCACGGAGCAGTCTGGAGCCCGGCCTCGCTCCAGGAACATCTCCAAAGTGGCCATCATCGTGACGGACGGGAGGCCTCAGGACCAGGTAGAAGAGGTGTCTGCAGCAGCCCGGGCCTCGGGCATCGAGATCTATGCTGTCGGTGTGGACCGTGCAGACATGCAGTCTCTGCAGCTGATGGCCAGCATCCCTCTGGAGGACCACGCCTTCTACGTGGAGACCTACGGAGTCATCGAGAAGCTCACCTCCAAGTTCAGGGAGACCCTGTGCGGTAGGACAAAGAGGGGCCTGCGAGACCTTTTCCCACCATTAACCCTGGTTCTAGTTCCTCAGTAAGGGGCACCTACAGTCTACATGGGGGTTTTACAGTGTTATTGGTGAATTATAAACCCTGAAATGATGAGGGAAAATTACAAGAGCAGATGCTCTCAACCCCCACATGGACTGCAGATGTTGGCACTAGAACCTGCTTGTAGCTGATAAATTCAAACCCCTGTAAAGTCTTGGGGTCATCCATCCCTAAACTTTCTGCTTCTTTTTTCAAATGCAGACAGTGTGTGATGTGATCTTTAGTGATGTGTTTTGCTATCAAAGCATCCCCATGCTTTGGATTTATCTCTTTGTATTTAAAATGACTTCAATGTACAATAAAACCTCAGTCTTTTAAACATCTCAGGACTAGACAGAATTCTGATTAATGCAATGAGATGACTCAAATCTATCTGAATACAGGGATATAAGTTGACTTTTTTTATTTGAAATGCCTGCATGCACACTTAAAGCATCACTTGCTACAGGAGCATTTTTCTGTCTGGAGCAACAAATCTTCAATGACTTGAATTTACAAACTGACAGATTTTAAAGTTAGAGATCTGAACCACTGAGATTTTGCTGTAAACTTTAATCCTATGTCACCATCTAATGTTTGTCTTGTCTCCTCATTTATGAACTCATGTGTTCTTGTATTGTAAGTGTCCTAACCGTTGTACTTCAGGGTTCTGTGATTTTACCTGTGTTGTCCAACACACAGCAGTTTGTAAATGATCTTGGCTGAGATGTGGTGAAGGTGTTTGAATGGACCGAGTTTTCCACCGCAAGTGCGATCAAATACCTAAGAAAAGCTTTGAGATATCATTTTTGAACTAATGAACTGAAAAAGGATTTGGACTTGGGTGGAAAATGGAAACATTCAAAGTAAAATGAGATAATTTTACCTCTTTTAATCAGCATAAATCCATCATTACAAAAATCCGTCAATAATCATCAACTAGTTTAGTGCATTTTTCCAACCTTTGCTATCACAACCTACTATCACATTGTATGCCAGCACTTGACCCTGTTCCCCTTGTTATTCTAGGTGTGGACCCCTGTGCCATGGGACATGACTGCCAGCACATTTGTGTCAACAGCAACGCCTCCTATTACTGCAAGTGCCGGATTGGTTATATCTTGAATGCGGACAAGAAAACATGTTCCGTGAAACGTAAGAACATACTGTGTGGATTCCTGCAGCTTTTTCGCTGTGATACTAATGCTGCTCAAGAGCTAAAAGTGTAGAAAAAGCAATGTGTCATGACGTTTTGGCTTCTGACCTGGGCTTCACAACATAACTCCATATTTCACTGTTGACTGTAGCCTTTGTTGGACCATTTTCGGGTAACATTATAGAATTTATGTTCTGGCGAAAATGGCAAAGGTAAATGAATATTTTGTTTGCACAGTTTGTACTTTTTTTGACCTGCTGTGAAAACGCGTTCCCGTTCATTTGAGCTTTGGATTGTGTCTTGAGCAAACGGACAAAAGGTGGCGTGGGTGGTATTCTGTGTGCTTTTTCCACTCTCTACACGATCTGTTACGCTGATGTGAAATTTGCTTTCTCCCGGTGAAGAGGTGAAGGTGGAGGTGGTGGAGGATCCCTGCAAATGTGAAGCTAGACTGGCTTTCCAGAAGCAGACGCAGGCGGCCTTACAGCAGCTCACAGCCAAGCATATCCTTTGTGTTTTTTCAGATGGACGACAGTTTATTAGAAGCAGTCTCTGCAGCACGTTTGACTCAGCTGACAGGTGGTGATCTTCTACCTGCTGCTACTGTTACTTGGACTTCACATTCTCTTTCCCTCATTGCTGAACTGTCAAAAGTGTTTCCTTGACTGACCAAACTAGCCAATGTGTCGGGGAGAATAGAGCATCTTGAGAACATGCTGGGCCGTCCCTAAAGATTTACACGGTGGTAAGTGTTGACAGCTTCATTCCTGAATGATTGGTAGTAAAAGTTTCCCACCCGCTGCGCACAATCTGACCTCGTGTTTATTTACTTTCTGCAGAGGAAGCCGGATCTGCTGCCTCCAGTCAGAGCCACGGACCACAGCGTCATGGACTTCTACTGTTCACCTGCAGACTGAGAGAAGCTGTGATTCAGAAACCAATTCCCCTCAAATAAACTTTTATAATGAAGACATTTTTACAAACACTAAAGGCAGCATGATGTGACTCTTTTAGAAACTGCTGTAAATGTCACTTTTACTAAACAAAGATGCTCTATGAACATAGTGTGATGTGTAATATATTGTATATAGTCATTTTTTTTGTAGTAAAATGCCATATTGTATTTACTTTTAACTAGCCAGTTAGTAGAATTTAATTGAAAAAGACTTTATGCTACAGAGTAAACATTTTTGCATTGATTTTCTTTACATATTTGGTTTATATATATATAGTTACATCTCTTCATTCATTTACCTCTGGTTGATTATCTAAGTTTGTATTAAACATGATAAATGCTTATCTTTTGTATCTTTGAATGTTATGAGATGACACGTTTACAACTGAAATATGGACAATAAAATCCCATAACAGAGAAGCTTGTTGTTGGTGTTTTACTGTCTTATACACAGAGAATAATACTGAAAATATTATGTTAGCTTTGCATTTAACTTACAATTGAAATAAAGCTTATAAGACTGAACGGTGATAATGATAAATATCATTATAAAAACAAGAATGAATTATTAAAACAGCAACACGAAAATACACAAATTTATAGTCTCCAGCATGTAAATTATGGATTTCTCCTCTGAGAATGTGAATTCATTGATTATCCATTGTTTAAATATGTCATGATTTCCATGCCCTGTAAGAAATATCAGGATTTTTAAATATATTAACTGCTAGAAAGCAACATAAACATGGATTTTTTTCTTACACAGAACAAGAAATTTCTCATTATTCCTACCTTGCTGTTCCATTTATGGTAAATTCTGATCATTCAAATCAAATCCCCTCAATAAATTATTACAAATAATGTTATTACAAATCCTTCAGTATTCATGGTTATTAAAATAATTTACACACTGTGACCGCCAGATGATCTCAATGAATAATTCAAGCACAAGAAGTTATTGAGAAAATATACATCTGCAGATACAAAAGAGGCATTATATCAGCCTCTCTTGGGTAACTTTAAATTTCTATGCCATGCATGTATTTCTGTGTCAATATAGAAAGATAAATAGGATGGTAGACACTGACATTTCTGTTAACAGTGTGCTAACACAATGTCCGATAACGCTGTCTGACTTCGCACATTTGTCAAATCCCTCTGATACCTGTGGTCAGATGGAGATGTTATACACTCAATCAGTCAATAATAACATGGCATAAAGCTGAATTTACAGTTAGATTGGGATTATTTTAACTTTCCGATGCCAACATCTGTTTTTGTCGCCTGTTATCATCATCAAGTTTTCCACCTTCACCGTTGCAAAAAACAACAGACAAAGGTCATCATGTTGCCTCTGGAATGAGTCGGACTGTTTGCCTGAAACACCGCTGGACAACAGCTTCTCTGTCTGCGGTGTCTGTGTGAGGTGGAGAGTCAACAGCCCAACGTTTACCTCTAGTCTGGGTTGGATCCTCTCCTCCTTCCTTTAACCAGACAGCTGTTTTATGTTTGTTTGCTATTTCAGTTCACGGCTACCACACACACACAGACAGGCATCCGGAGAGGTGAACCCACCGGCGTTTCTGGGAGAAAAAGATGAATGGGACTCACACACCTCCGAGAAGTGGAAAAAACACATCGAACGTGGCACAATGCACCCCTGTTCAGCAGGTTTAAGTAGCACAGGTGGACGATGAACTCGAACATTATCCTATAAAACAGGTGCAGCTGCTAAAGAGCATATATGAAATGCCTTTCTCTGATATTCTAATGCCACTCCTCACAAATAGATATGCAAAATGAAGAGATGTCCTTAAAAGAGAAGATCGACCCTAATCCCATACATATTATAAAGGAAAAATTACTCTCTTTCCCCTTATTGAGTCATTTCCTCCAAGCTGTTAGCTGAAGTCATCCCAGAATACCATGCAGATTGCATCCATCCACTACAGTCACCTTAAATCAAGTTGTAGAACCTCTAGATCATCTCAAATTATCCTACAGGTTATCACTTTTGACCCTGTTCCTATTTGCTTCTCCCAAATTGAGTCTGGGAGCACATTCAAGCCCTCTGTGTCCCAAATATAACCCTGAGAACGGCAGATGCTGCAGAAGAAGAGACATGGGAGAGAGACAGCTGCTATAGGAAAAACATGACTTGGTTAAGATTAGATATTGTGGGTGTCCAGATAGCTCAATCGGTTGAGCGGGTGACCCATAAACAGGGGCTATAATTGATTGGGTTCAATTCCAGCTCATGGCCGTTTGCTGTAGGTCTTCCCTCCACTTTCTCCCTACTTTCCTGTCTGCCTCTGTCAAAGATGGCCCAAAAATAGCTTAAAAAGAAAGATTAGATATTGGTTAGTCGTAGACAAGTTGTCTCCATATTGGGCTGTAATCTAAATATGGCTGCCTCAGAACTTAATATATACCTAAGGTTGAAGAGAATCCTCAGAATTGATGCTGCCAGTGCTCACATCACTGTGTTGCTCATTGCATCACTTCCCCTGATATCAGTAAACCTTATTCTCAGCATCAACCATCTGAGTCTCCAGAATGCCTCTGAATCTGCCTCTTTGTTCGTCTCTCGACATCCAAAAAAATCCCTAACACATGTGCACTAAATATGGATGAAGCAATAGCAGCTGGTTAGCATAGCTTTGCATAAAAACTGTAAATATGGAGACAAGGCTTGCATGGCTCAGGGAAAATAAAACCCGACTAATGCCTCTACAGATGACTAATTAATTTGTTTCATTGCATTTCTTTCATCTGTACAAGGACTGAATCATAAACAGGACTTATTGCGTCAGGCTGGTCGCCTGGTGATTTCACTGTGACAAGAAGAATCCAGGAAGTTGCTGCATCTGGTCAAGAAATAGTCCGTGTAAATACCCTTAAAATCACAGAGACACGACTGCTGTTTACTTTCTTTTGCATTCATGTAGTAAAAGTCATTCTCTGCAGCAGCTCGGGTTCTTACTGCATCACATCACTCCAGTCCTGAATTCTCTCTATTGGCTTCCTGTTGCTTTTCTAATTGTTCACTTTGGTAAACATGCATGAAAAGCAGCCTAAAGAATATTGTCAGCACATTCTTAAGTAAGCTAAGACCAAGATAAATCTGTTTTGCTCGGATGGATTCCAGCATATTTGGTGTGAACCTGGACCAGACTACCACAGTGAATGCATAGTCCTGACAGTGAAGCACAAAGGTGATGATATGCTACATGAGGACAAAAGGTGTTGGTGAGATTACATTTGAAAATAGCACCATGAATGCCTGTGAATACGCCAAAATACTTGCTGACAAGATGACAGTCTGTGACCTACATCCTTTTCTTCATGCTCAAACACTCTCTGTTTGATATGTTTTAACTTGTCCACACTGTCTGGACACAAATGGGCCATGAAGGGGAAGTGCACGGCTTCATCGTGACCCCTGGTTCCTTTACGTGTCATTTTTCACCAGGACAGTTGACTTCTCCGCCTGGGAAAGTGAGAATTTCTCACCACTTTGTTTATGGGTTTCCTCTTTGTTGTATGTTTACCTCAGTGAGTGTCACACACATTGTGTCATTACAGGTGTGACAGATGTTGGAGACTGTTTTGTTCACATCTTTTTCTTTCAAATGGAAAACATATCTATGTGTGTTTCATTAGAATTACATAATAAAAGATATTAATCATCTGGCTGAACCTCATTCTCAGATTTTCTGATTATGCTGGATAAAATGAATCAGTTTTTTTTTTTTTAATGAATCAGTTTTTAGTGCTCCATCATTTGCAATGATTATGTCACTGCCTTGCTTTAGTGAGATTTGAGTCAAGTCTGCCACCTGCTGTTACAGAAAACATTCCCTTTTAAAGCACTAAAAATCTTTTCTACACTTTGGATTTCAATCACTTTGGGTTTTTTTTTTTTGGCTTTTGTTACAGGAATTTCCATCTGTGTGACAGGAGGATAGTTTGTCCACCTATTTACTTGAGAATAGCACTATAACTCTTAAAAGCTCTGCGATGTCATGGTGAAATAAGGTGAAAATAAAGTAACGAAAATAAAATAAGGTATGGAAATATACTGTAGTACCTCATCCTCACCTTAAATAAGTTCCTATGTCAAAGATGTCCACTACAGATAGTATACAGCACAGTATAATAAAACTAAAGCAATACACATACAAAAAATTAAATGCTGCTGATCATAGTCATTATGCTTAAAAATAGCAGAAAAATGTGCATCTATATTACAGTCATGCAGGAAATGGTCACAACATACCTGTTACATTGACAAAACTGTGTCAAAAGTGTAGAAACAGAAATATTACATGGCTAATTGGTGAACTGTGTTGTTGCTAGGTCTGGATGTCTGAGGCTATCGTACAGATTTCTTTAATGAATTGCACCGAATCCGACTATTTATTTTCCCAAAGGAAAAATATTAGCATATATTAAGATAGCCCTAGATCAATTAATCTGTCACGTGCCCACTAAAATAATATGATATATGTGTCAAAATAAACTGTGCATAGAAACCTGATGTCTTAACTGAAATTCTAATAATTTTCTGTCATGCAAGTGTTTTATTAGATTTTTCCGTATCACATTTTCACAGCAGGATATCTGCAGAAGCTACATAACTGTATTTTTAGCTGATTCTATAGCTGTATAACTACATGTAGGATGTGTAGAATGTGGCTTCTTTTATCATCAAAGTCATTAACAAAATATTCCACCCGTTAGCTGAGTCATCGATGAAACTGCATTTTACCATTTTTTTTATAAACTACTGTGCTTCGATAAGCTATCACTGGTCTAAAAATCACTAGGATTTTACTGTTATTTGTCAGCACCACACACAGGAGACTTGCATTGAATATTATTAGTAATGTATTTGGGGTATTGTGTTATTTTGGGACTGTATGAACTTTTTCCTCTCACCAGCACCAGCCTCTATTCTATTCTATTCTATTCTATTCTATTCTATTCTATTCTATTTAGTTAGTTAGTTAGTTAGTTAGTTAGTTAGTTAGTTATGTTAATCATCGTCTACATGGTAATAACCACTGACATTTTGAAGAAAAATATATAACATATAACACATAACTTCTTGTTATAAACCACCACAGAAAGTGAAGTCCGGCTAAGCCACACCTATACGTGACGTATTTGAACGTGATTGGACGATCCACCACGTAAACGTCACATTCGCAGTTGAAAACACGACGGACCTTCA
The DNA here is from genome assembly GCF_021347895.1 of Acanthochromis polyacanthus. Lineage (NCBI taxonomy): Eukaryota > Metazoa > Chordata > Actinopteri > Pomacentridae > Acanthochromis > Acanthochromis polyacanthus. The sequence continues at coordinate 9,116,331 of NC_067128.1, forward strand.
CAGACGTATCACCAATGGAGGAAGACAATTCTCAAATACTCGAAGATGCTCATTCTGAGTTTAAAAATCAGAATTTTAACCAGGCAGAAGAGCTTTACACAAAGTTTATCTCTTCCTGCTTACAGTCCAGGTAACGTTTGTCTTTGTGAAGTCGCTAAACCGGCTAACGTTTAGCACCTGTAAGCTAACTTGGTGTTGCAGTGTTTTCGGTCACCTGTCAGACTCTGTGCATGGTTTTCGCTAACCGCTAGCTAACGTCAAGTCAATTTTTTTTCTGTCTTTTTCGATGTCATTTAAGCATAATTATTGTAAAACTGAGTAGTAATGGTGTCATATGTGTACAGGGAATGTGACGCTGGCAGTTTGGCCACTGCTTACAACAACCGCGGACAGATAAAGTACCTCCGGGTGGATTTTCATGAAGCAGTGGAGGACTACACCTCCGCAGTACAGGCTGACAAACACTTTGAAATCCCTTTCTACAACAGAGGACTCATCCACTATAGACTAGGTAAGAACAGGCACCTTTTCACAATGAGTAAAACGTGATATTGCCTGTCTGTCACCAGGACCTTCAAAATAAATGTCGAGTTATTCTCTACTTTGTGTTTCTTTATCAGTACAAGCCCTGACAGCTGCTGATATACATATAAGCATGTAATGAAGACAAGTATATCCATACAAGACAGTTTGATGGGAATTAAAATCAAATAAAACTCTTACTGGCTATGGTCTTTTGTATGTCTGCTCATGCTGCTCACTATCACCATCATCCGAAAAACAAATCAGAATAAATATTTTACAACATGGAGTTAGAGATGTTTGTTGACAAGTTTTTGTGAAGCTGTTCTTGTAGTGGCACTGTTACAACTCCACGTGTTGGTCTTTCCTTTAATTTGTGATCCATTTGGTCATGGTTCAGTTTAGTTAAAGCCAAACCACAATGAAACAGCGGCACCAACACAGACATGGAATATTTTCTGATTGCCACAGACACTAAACTAACACAGTTGGGCAGGAAAATGCAGAGTCTTTGATATATTTGTAGGTAGGCAGTGTACAGTTTAAGCTGGTCTTGAGAATAGCAGATGAGACCACGGAGGGTGTCATGAAAATTTGCTCTATCATCACACTCAGAAAACACTAAACACTTTGCTGGGTCCTTGGCAGATTTAATATCATGTACGGTATGAAGAATATGCAGTTCTTCGGTATTCTCAAAGGAGAAGTACAGCCGCATCAGATCGTCAAATTCCTTTTCACTTGTTAGTATAAATAGATGTTATTTGTTCCATACCATATAAGAACCAGCGTTCTCCTTCCCAAACCCTTTTGAGGACTGTGACGATGTCGTCTTTTGCGAACCTCAGACCTTTTGACCCTCAGGCAAATTTTCCACAAATGTGCTGACCTACCAGAAAGTTACCACCAAAAATAGTTTCACAGTAAAGATGCATGTGCATAAATGGACACACAGATAATAACTGACAATATGAAAGATCTTCATTGTCTACAAGACTCCACATTTACATCTGATGATCTCTGTTCTGTCCGTCTTGTGAGCTGGTGTAGCACATTACAGGCTGACTGATTGATGCACAAAGAGTGTACTAAACATATTAAGCTTTGTCTCACCCTTTTCTTACCTTTTCTGTACACAGTCAGCAGTGAAAGTGATTATACAGTTGATGACGTTCTCACAAAAAAAAAAAAAAAACACCACTTTAACGCTCAACCTGGGGTTGCTTCAAAAACAGCAGTGGTGGAATATAAAGTACATTTATTCTTGGACTGTACTTAAGTATAATTTTGATGCACTTGTACTTTGCTTAGTGTTTCCATTTTCTCTTACTTTATTCTTATATCTATACTACATTGAGGGAAACATTGCACATTCTACTACACTGTATTTATCAGACAGTTTTGTTTACTTTTAAGATGCAGATTTTACACAATGGATGATAAAACAAGCTTTTAAAATTTAACACATTATTCAACATTGCCTTTAACATCTTACAAAAATCCCATTTCACATTTGAGATGTTTTTGAGTTCTTAACAGCTCCACCAAATAGTGATTTTCCTTCTAAACTTCTCACATGGTTTCATTCAGATATTTGTTCAAATGATCCAATATTTCAGCCCAAATCCAAGATTACAGAAAAGCTGAAAACAGAATTGTGCATTAGAACTTTCTTTGTTCTTCTTTAATCTGCTATTTAGGAGATTTATCTGCAGTCTAGTTCCACTGTGACATGCTGCTGACACACTAATGATTCACTGTAAACAACATGAAGTGCATCAATCGGACTGAACCAGGACTTTTAGTTTAATATTTATCTTCATTTTGCTGCTAGTGCTTTTACTTCAGTAGGACTTTTCATGCAGGACTTTCACCTTTTTTTGAAGTATTTCAGTTTATTTTAGATAAATGAAATAATGGAATGAACTGAGTCTATTTAGTCATACAAATCTATTGTGTTCATAATAATAGGTTGCTTGTAGCATTTGCCCCTCGTAAGAGAAAAGTAAGAAAAGAGAAGACAAACAGGAGGTGTGTGGAAACATTTCTTAGCACATCAGGCTTTTCTTGTGAAACCTTACTGCTGTTTGTGTGATGGTGCCACTACATTATATCCCACACTTAATATTGTGAAAAGCAAATGGACAAATAATGGGAAAAACATCACTGGAGAGAGCAGCAGAATAAAAAGAAACATTTCTGAAATCAACAACCTTGTTCATTGTTTCCACTTTGCTGTATTCCTTTGTGAAACACTAGATGGAGCTGTGTATATGCACAGAAAACAGACCCACTGATTCTAATCAAGCCTGTCTGGCAGCATATTATGAAACATAACCTCATACTTATTTTGGTTTTTGCAACCTTTATTATCTTACAGGCTTTTTTGACGATGCCAAGAGTGATTTCCAGCAAGCATTAAAGCTCAACCCACACTTTGAAGATGCCAAAGCGAGCCTGCAACAGACACTTCTGGACCAGCAGGAGAAGATAAACAGAGGATACTGATGACCTCTTAACCTGCAAAGGACGTCAGATATAAACCATGCAATGGTTGTTAGAAACAGGTGGTTAGAAATCACTGTCAGTCTGTTTGATTCATTTGTTGTGTCATTAAACATAAAGCAATCTGCATGGACAAAGGCAGAGCTGATCATCAGAGGATAGGTGCAAAGTGCAAAACAATCATCCCATTGCATTAGACACTTGATGGATTTTTGATAAGTAGAGCATTGCTGGTTCTTTTCTGCATCGACTGAGAAAAACATAATGGATAAAGGATATGGTTTTAAAAGACTGTGAGTGGGAAGAGTGCACTAATCGAGGTCAAACGATGAGCCTGATGAATGTTTGTGTGCAGCTTTCCAGACTTTGGGAGGAGGATTTGTACACAAACCATAATCAGGACCTGACATGCAGTAATAATGAGGAATCTCACAGCTGCAAAGGGAATAAAACACTTTTGTGTCCTAAATCTGTATGAGCTGATTTGTGGTTTTAAAGAAAGTTCTAGCATTAAATCTGAATTTATAATAAAACACATGTAAATATGTTTGATCAACAAACAATAAATTATTTTAACACACACCACTGATTCATGGGCTTTTTTTTTTAATCCAAAACACATGGCTTATGTGAAGCTCTCCGTCAGTGAATGATTTGCTGATGCACTTCACCTGTGCACTTGTGATTAAGTGCATCAGTGAATGATTTGCTGATGCACTTCACCTGTGCACTTGTGATTAAGTGACACATAAAACAGCTGGTGACGGCTGAGTAAAGCCACTGACTCCTGCGCCTCAGAGCTGGTTCCTCTGTGGGTCTTGCTGGGGTTTCATTGCCAAGCTCTGCTAAAGGTTGGGTTGCTGTAATTTTACCTTTCACACTGCAACATGTGGCTGATTACGAACATGTAAGTTCATGCACTTGTTTGTGATGTTTTTTAAATTCATAGTTGCTGTTTAAAGCTTCTAAATTGTATTTGGTTTTTGTTGAAGTTTATTATGGAACTTGATGGCTGCAGTAATTGTCTCGGGTCAAGCAAGGCCAAAAGTGAAGCTCAGCTCACAATCAAGTAAGTCTAACTTGAAGGAAATTGCTTTTAATTTTGTCAGTTTGTGCTGCACCTGATTTTGTTTTTTTTTTGTTTTGTACAGGCAGTGGTTTAGCGTCAGACTGTGTTGGCAATCTAATGAGGCTGACGTTGGACAAGGCTCTCGCAGTGGGGAACCAGCTCGAGGTGGAAGCTATCAGTGAGTTGGACCCCCCCCCCCCCCCCCAAAAAAAAAAAAATCTGCTTATTATGAGCAGATGGGTTCGTCACTGGGAGAGGTGATCCTCGTCATGTCTGTGTGTCTTCTCCAGATGGCACCCAGCACGTAGTGTTGACACCCAGCCTGGCTGCTCAGTGTGGATACAGCATGGAGTCTGACCCGTGGGGAAACACCAGAATCTACGCATCTCTGCTGGGCTGCTACGTGAACAACAAAGTATGTCAAGTTAGAGGAAGCTCATTCCCAGGTTTTATTAGCAGTGATAAGGCATTTGGTGTGCTAAATGTGTTCCTCGGGAGATTGACTTGATTGCATGATTATACAGATGTTTCTTGCAAGTCAAAGGAAATTTTACTAGCTACAAAGTGGGTTTTTATCTGCCAGCTCTGTCCCCCAAATTAGTGACTCATTTAATGATTCTAGAGTCTAAAATGTCAGTTTAAAATGTTATCTCTTGTCCTTAACCCAGAGATTTAGAATTTCCAGTGAGCTAAAACAGACCAGGGCAGCAAAAGCTTGCACTTGAAAACATCAAAATCTGGATCACAATTTGTCAACTAGCCAATTGTTTGGACACATGACTCGTAACTTCTGTGGTTATGATTAAAAAAAAAAAATGTTTTTTTTTTTTTTTTTGTAGGCTGATACAACATTTAATGTTGGCATGAAACTTCGACTGTACAAGAGCAGTGCATTGGATGTGATTAGTCACGATGTGTCACAAACCTGCAGCTATAGTCGCTGGGCCTCCAGAGAGATTCTCTGTGACAGGAACTACATGGAAGTAGGTCAATTGATTGTAGGTTGATGCATTTGCTTTATATGTGGAACTGGAACATCTAATGCCAAGTTTTTTTTTTGTTTTTTTTTTTTAAATTTTTGTCTCAAGGTGTCAAAATACATGTCTACACCTGACTCACCAAGTGATCCTAAAGGGCAGACTCAAGAGTTTAAAGATGAAGACTCCAACATCAATGCTGTCCCTGGTGTAAGTTTAAAAATTGGCTCTAAACCGGCACTGCAAAATGAAGGAATGATTAATTTATGTTTTTCTTTTTCAGTTCTCTGGTGCAGAACATGGTATCTGGAAGATGACATTTTTCACTCCTGAGCCAGTGGCAATGGTGCTGCGGGAGGCCGAACAAGCCGGGTACAGCGCCATGACAACCTCCACCCGTCTGGTCGTGCGAAGCCCCTACAACACTGCCGAGACTTACATGGAGGATGTAAGCAGCACTTTCCTTGTTAAGTAATCACTTCAGTTCATCATAACTGACATTAAATGCTATTTATAGGTGGCAGGAGTCCCCATGGAAGTCTTCAAGGTGAGCACCTACTACAAGGCGCCTCAGGGTTTGAGTATTGTGAACTTGGCAGCTGCTTGTCCCACGGGTGAGTCTCTGCAATCTGTGCTTTTCAAAGGAAGCACTAGGTTGATATCCAGTTAACAGTTGGGTTTTATTCTCGAAAGGTGGCGTCCTCTTCACTGAGGAGTCAATCTCCTGGCACATGCCTCGCCGTGTGACCCCTCTGATGGACAGCAGGTTCAGAATTGTGGAAATGCACATGGGCATCAACGGGCAGCGACTGGATAAATCTCAGATGGCAGCAAGAGGGTACTCGCTGTCTGTGACAGATTTCCACATCGTCACAGAGATCCCAGTGGGATCACCTGATGGTTACTACAAGGTTGGGAAGTCCTCTAAATTGGAATGTAAGAGTTGGGGGTCCATTTGCATGTTTTATTAAAATGTCATGAATAATTGCAGAGCCATGCCCCAGACTACCAGTACCACATCACCTTCACTGTGGAGCCCATGCTTGAAGTACTGTGGAAGGGAGATAACGCCCAAGATGATATCAAATACAAGATTTTGTTTCCAATTACAACCCCTCTGATGCCCCAAACCACCTATGCAGAAGATCGTAAGTCCCACTTCAGGGTAAAGAGTGTAGAAGCTCAGGCTTGTGGAAATGGAATATATATATATATACATACAAGACTTTTTTTTTTTTTTTTTTTTTTTTTTTTTTTTCCCCCCCTCAGTTACTGTCCCTGAGGATGGTGTATTCAGGGTTCAGTTGGGAGCCTTTCTTCATGATGTGGAGCTGAGGAACATCACATTTTCTACTGGAGTCCTCACAGTTGAGGAGAGCAACACCAGAGGCTTCACTGTCCAGGAGCACATCTTTCCCAATGGCACCAAGGGATACTCTCTCCAAGTGGCCTTTAATTCTGATGTAGTCATGAAGCATGTATGTGACCACACAAGGAATTGTACAACATGCAGACTTGTTTACACTACATGACATAACAGAGCTTCTTGTTTCTGATATCTGAAGAATCCTGAAGCCTTGGTCACAGTCTACACCCTGCCTTTGGTGTTTGGGTTCATTGTCCTGCCAGAAGAAACTCCATTTGCCCATGCAGAGGTGTTCCATGTGTCCCTGCAGGATGTTGGTAAGACTTCTTGGCTTTGACATTTTTGTTTAGAATGACTTATCAGAATTAAATGAAAGGAAACTAATCGTATCTTCTCCCCTCTCTACCTAATAGTGCTTCCTATACTCACTGGTACCTGTGACCACAGTCAATTTTACACCAGTGTGGAATATGGCAGTCAAGGTCGCAACATTCAGACCACAGTTGGATATGTGCCGCTGACACGTGAGCTGGCTGAGAGCTATGGTTTCCAAGACAACGGCACCCACTTCAGCCTTGTCATTCCATATACAGCCAAGGAGACAATATTTGAGGTATGTTGAAGAGTTATTCCATAAACTTAAAAGTTTTTATAGCATAAAATATAGATGTTCATGAAGATATTTGAATTTTTAGATTATGTTTGCATCATTCTGTTTGACAATCTCAGGAAGTAATAGACAATTTTCACTGTTCTCATGACACTGATGTCTGAACCACTTATCTAATGTTTAAAACAAATTACCTGGAAATGTACATGTGAAGCTAGAATTTTATACAGCTTTTAAATCTCCGTTGTTAAAGCTTTAAGAAAATCAAGGATTGCCAGAAGGCTTTTTTAAAAATGGGATAACTTTTTGTCTTACAGCTGTTTGCTTCACATTATGTCAGAGCCAGACTTGACATTCTGCTTTATGACATCAACAATCAGTGGCTGCTTGGTGATCTCTTCCTGACCTGCTATTTCCCTTTAACAACAACCAGTAAGGCGTGTTAAAGCAGTTGTATTTCCCCTGTTTGAGTCTACATTATTTTCTTAACCATGTTTCTTCTACAGTGTGCTACTCAAATGGAACAATAACCGCTCTGGCTATGAAGACCCAATCTGTGCCCAGTCTTAACCCAAGCCGGTTAACTTTAAGGGACCCGTCCTGCAAACCAGCTTATAGCGACGATCGCTTCGCTCACTTTTCTTTCACTGCTGATTCCTGTGGGACCACGAGAACAGTAGGTGCATTCCCACCTTAATGATGGAAACTTCAAAGTGCCTTTGTGTTCATGTTTATGAATCTCTTTCAGTTCTTTGACAACTACATGCTGTATGAAAATGAGATTAGCATATCTTATTTGGATGATGGAGCCCACAATGATTCACCAGTTGATCCTGAGTACAGGTAGGGAAACTTGTCAAAGATTTTATCCTCAAACCACTTTTTTTTTTTTGAGAATAAACTGACAATGTCTCTTCTGCAGGCAAACTGTTTCTTGCTACTACATGGTAAACAAGACTGAGACTCTTGCATTCAGCTATAAACCAAGAACATATGATCCAAAAGCGGAGATCGGGACAGGGCAGCTGATGGTGCAAATGAGGCTAGCAAAAGGTGAGGTTGACATTTACATGGACAAAATGTGGCTCATCAATCCTTCACCCTTTTGATAATGTGCTCTTCTCCAGATTCTTCCTATGATGACTTCTATCAAGGACAAGATTTTCCAATAGTGAAATATTTGAGGCAGCCTCTGTATTTTGAGGTGGAGCTGATGCAGTCAAGTGATCCCCACCTGGAGCTCATCTTGGAGAACTGTTGGGCAACTCTTCAGGAAGATAGGATGTCTTTACCCAGCTGGGACATCATTGTGGACAGGTAATGGTTTAAAGAGAAACCCCTCTTGTAGTTTGCATCCCAATGTGGAGTATATTTTCTGACTTGTCATTGTGTAATGACTGCTTAAGTGTATTTAAGGGATCTCCAATGTTTGTTCTTTAATAGTTGTGGAAATCGTGATGACAGCTACATGACCACCTTTCATCCTGTTGTGAGCGACACCAGGGTTGCAGTCCCCTCCCACATCAAGCGCTTCTCTATGAAGATGTTCGCCTTCATCAAAGACGAAGCGGTTCTAAAAGACGAGGTAAATCTCAATGAATCCATCTGGCCACACAACACTTGACAGCTGCATCCAACTTTGCATGCTAAGCCCTTCTGTCCATCTGCAGATCTTTGTCCACTGTGATGCAGTGATTTGTGACACAAACAGCCAGGATGATGGTGCCTGCAGAGGCCAGTGTGTGCAACCCACAGGCATAAAGAGCTCTCAGCATCAGGGGACAAAGGGTTCAAAAAGGAGTAAGAATGTCTAGAGATTTGAACTGAAGTATTTAAAATGAATGTGAAGTTTGACTTTTTTTCTTATTTTCAGGGCAAAGAAATGCAGACTCAACCCATCAAACGCTGATTTCCTCTGGACCGATTGTTGTATTGGAATGATTAAACTCAATAAACAATTTTCTTAAGACATTTTGCCTCTCTGAAATTGTTGAAAGGTAGACAATGTGCCACAAGCCTAAAAGTCACTTTCTTTAACTTACTAAAACTTAACCTTTCTGTAAGTGATTACAGGTGAGCAGGCTTAAGGTATGACATTAAAGCTTCTATTATGCAGCAATTAGAACCACTGGATGTCCTCAGGCCTTCAGCATCTCAAAACAAACCTCCCCTTTCCCTTCTATTTATGTCAAAGGTTATACAAGCAAGATGCTACAACCAATAGCTCATGCTACCATTAAATGATATGGAATACTCAAGTTCTTCACTGGACTCTATTTCTCAGCTTTTTATATAAATGGAACAGTTTTGAAGGGAGGGACTCTTTAGTTGCTGTGTGTTTTTAAAAAAAAAAAAAAACCAAATAAAAATACACAAAGCACACATTACAAGAGTCCTTATAAACCAGAACATGGGATGTTCAACTTTTTTTACTCTTAAGGGATACAGCTATGCAGTTTATCTTCTTGCAATTTATTGTAGCAGTTAAGACAAGTCAATGCACATTAAAACTTGGTAAGGTTATATTAACGTAACACAAATATACTCTAACAAATTAACTACCATATGTAAGGGTATGTCCTGGAGGACTTGCACAATGGTAGGTGTTAAAGGGTTTAACATGCACCTGTACTGACCTCTTCCCAGCTATTTAATCACTGAGCTGTTCTGTGTATATTTGCAGATCTGTAGTGAAGAATCATAAGACTCTATATTTGTGCTGCTTGGCAAGAAAAGTTCCAGACAATTCTGATTTTACCTTCAGTGATCTCAGGGTGAATTCCTTTGGTCTTATCTTTTGTTAGTACCAGTGACTGTTTAGTAATGTGAACAGTTCTGACAGATGGACTGGAAGCCCTGTGGTTTCCACAAAGCCATATTCCCAGGGATATTAAAGCTCCTTAAGTCAGGGACAAAAATGAGAAATGCGCTCCCTCTGAGATTGAGATTTATTACATGTTACCACTGCTGCCACCAGAACTAAGCCTAAAAACACATTTTTGGGCCCTGGGCCTACTTTCATTCAGTCCCCATATGGCAAAAGTTCCAGCATTTCCTAATGAGGCTGGGATCCAAGGCAAGATAAGGTAAGGCAACATAAGATTAACTTTATTGATCCCTGAGGGCCAGGCATGCCAGAGGGGAAACTGAGTCATTACAGGAGCAAAGCATGGAGGTGTAGGAGGGAGGACAGAGTGAAAGGGGCAACAAGTTGATATATTGTGCAGGGAGAATGCCCTGCAATCAACGTTCTCACGTTCAAGCTCCCAGTAAGTAAAAGCAGGGAAGTAGTGGAGCTAGCAGTGGAAAAAGTCATGCTCAAGGACACTTCAAACATGACTTAATTCTGTTGAAAGGCATTGTTTTTATTTGCAATGTTGCAATTTCTCTCAAAAGCCCAAACTTTAAATGTGTATAAAGGTGGCTGCTGCATATAAACGCATTCCAGTTCATTCTAATTCTGTTTTGGGTAAGTAGGATGTTGACTGTGGAAAAGCAGCTATGAGTATAACGTCTGATTTGGGTCCACCCCTGTGACAAACCCTGAAACCCACTTCATGCTGCCATTGATCAGATGTGCAGATCTGAGCTTCCTTCTCAAACTATTTCCTTTTGTCATTATTAAAACAACCACTTCCAACCCATTTTGTGTCTGCAAATACCTGAAAACCTACAAATTTCTCCAGGGAAAGACTGTCACAAAGTGCATGCCATTAAATCCCCATTTGAATGACAACTGTGAAGGTTCTGCACGCTTTTGGCTTCGAACAAGGCTGGTTGACATGTTTTCTAAACCAGAGTCCTGGCGAGTGAGGTGTCCCCGGTGAGGGTGGGGGCAAAAGCCTCACACTGCCGTGCGGCCTCAAACTGGAGCTTCCACCCCCACCCTCACCGGGGACACCTCACTCGCCAACATCTATCTATCTATCTATCTATCTATCTATCTATCTATCTATCTATCTATCTATCTATCTATCTATCTATATATCTATATATATATGTGTGTGTGTGTGTATATGTGTGTGTATATGTGTGTGTATATATATATATATATATATATATATATATATATATATAGTATATTGTATAAATAACAAGTCAAAGAAAAGACACATACTCTGTACAATTGTAGTTTTTGTGGAGTGACTGATTTACTGATTATTGGTCTTTTATTTTTTTTACCAGTAATAAATCCATTTAATTTGGATCCTTTATCTTGCTATGGTTGCTCTGTCTTCTGGAGTGATTTAATTGGTTATACGTCATGAATAAAACTCCTTTAACTTAACAACTTTAAACAAAACAAAAATGTTTCAACAAAGTTTTCTGTTAGAGTTTGTGTTCTTCTAAGTTTAACTCCAGGATTTTGTATACTTTCATTTACTGCAAATGAATATCTGCTCCAAATGTCTCACTATTAATCATTATCAGCCTTAAAAACCCACAAAACACCCCTCGATACTCGACCACACTTAGTACAGTCCGGTTCCCGTTCTATAAATCTGCTTGGACTCTTCCACTTCCTGTTTGTCAAAGTGGCCTTCTACCTGGACAGGTTTTGTTGGAGGTCATGCAACAAACATTTTGTGTAACTGCACTTTAATATGGATGGATGACACTGAATTAGAGTCTGTTTTTAATGAGACTGAGTTCAGATGTGTAGCTCTGTCATTAAATAGGAAAGTATTTGTCACAATTCACAAAGAAAAGTCTGAAATGTTTGCTAGGTTAGCGTCCCACATGTTCTTTGGCTCAGCTAAAGCTAACTCTCTCCAACTTCTGGATCTCTTGAGTTGCTTGTTGTTAAAATATCTTGCTAGAGGTGCTGAAGCTCAGAAAGTCTGAGATGTTTGTTCAATGTAAGCTCATTCTCAAGTCTTATCTGAACTCTGTCCTCTTTTGTTTGAACTTTCCCTAAATTTAGGAGTTAATGACAGAGCAGCACATCCAGACTGAGTCTCATTTATGTAGAGATTAAACTTCAGTGTCATTCATTGATGTTAAAGTGCAGTTTTTCACATGTTTGTTGCACATGCTCCCCACCAAACCAGTCCAGGTGGAAGACGATGTGAAGAGAAGCTCCAGAGGATAAATGTCCCACATTTACGTTGGAAATAAATGTGCTTTAATTAGACATTGTCATGCAAAAGTTGGATTTCCCTTTAATGACGTTCAAATCTTTGAGTGTTTTGTTGATGTTGGTTTCTAAATGTTTTCTGACACTCGGCCCCAAAGATTAAAACCTTTTACGGCTCACAAGCTGCAGCAATTCACACATTATCAACGATCTTTCTGACTAAACTAAGATAACAAAAGTGAAAAACTGCCTGATTGCTGCATCATGAATGTGAATTTTTTTTTGGTTTTTATGACAGTAAACTGAATATATTTGGGTTTGACATTTAATAAGCCAAAACAAGAAATGAATTAGTGGAGAAAACAATCAACAGATTAATGGACAAAGAAAATGTGTTTTCCAACATATATGGCTGAATTACTCCAACATTACAAGATACAATTTAAATTCAATTTTATTTATATAACGCTAATTACAGGTCAAATTGTCTCAAGACGCTTTATTTTTATATATTTTTTGTCATATTTAAAACATGACAAAGTGAAACATTTAAGCCTTTTGACTAATCCAATTTATTATTCTGTTTTTAAGAGACTAATCAATTAAAATAACTTTCTCCACTAAAACTAATGAACATGAGGTCAAATAGAAGGAACAGTTTTAACTTCTGCAGTCCCACGACAACAAGAATAAAGTTTGCCAACAAAAGCCAAATCTGCTGGTGGATTCCATTAAAGTCCTAATAAATGATAATAAAGTGTGATACTAAAGGTTTGTGTTGCTAAAAATCTCAAAGTAAAGATATCAAGTTGAACATCTGGATGGAGGTTGATAAAAGTTGACCTCCCTTCATTTCTCTGGAGCCGACGCCATGGATTTTAGGGATGCTGGTTAAAGACCTGCTCTTCTAGTCGTCTTCGTTCTAGTCGCTGTAAAAAGTTACTCCATCCTTGCCGACTTCAACACCTCTTCATGACAACTAGTTTTGCCTCCAACTTCGTGGAAACTCCAGAAAATCGGGAAAACCCGTTGAGACTTGGATTTTCGAAAAACTCGACAGGCGGGGGAAGGTGTGGTGGGCGGTGGGGGAGTAGAGGGGGGCAGTGGGGGGAGGCTGCCACCCACCTCCCCTCCTACTCTCCGCCCTGACTCCACCCAGACTCCGCCTTGGCTCCACCCAGACTCCACCCATATGGTCACTTTATTAGGAACAGAAACTCCGATGTCAAAGGGACAACGAATTTATTTCTTTTTGTCTGATCTGTAGCTCAGTGAGTTAAGGGTTAGCCTATGGAGCTGTAGGTTGCTGGTTCAAGATCAGGCTCTTCTTAAGTTTTTTTGAAAAACTTAGACAAAGAAAGAAAAATGCCAGTGGTAGGTCTTGAACCTTCTACCTTTCACTTAGTAGCCTCTCTTCTTACCCCCTGAGCTATTTACTCAGATACTAGTTCTTCTTTTTTTGTGCATTTATTATCTATTTTTTGTTGTTTTCAAGTTATTTTTAAACTTGAGTCTCATCTCGACCGTTTTTCTCAGGAAGTTGGACTTCAGCCTTTGTGCTGGAGGGTTGAACCCTATGGGGGTATTATTGTAGCAAAACTATTTGTCAATGCGAATCGAGAGTTATCTGTCTGTATTTCAATCCATGTGTCTGAAGTGAGATTTGTCAATGTGTAAAAGAATTTGTCTATGTGAACTGAGATTTGTCAGTGCGAACCGGAATCTTCAAAAATCGTCTGAAAATTTAAATTTGTACATGTAATAAGATTTGTCCATGCGTACAAAGAGTTGTCCATGCGTAAAAGGAGTTGTCAATGCGTACAAAGGCATTCGTAGTTGAAAAATTTACGTATCCATCTACACATCAGCAGAAAATACAGACAACTCACCAGGTACGAGTCGTTCGGTTTCACAACTGGATGTTTTATTTTCACGTGACTTTTGCTACACTTCTGCCGTGAGTGAGATTCGTATCTGAAAAACATATGGGTTTTAGCTCCCTGACCTCAGGCTCACAGGCTCGTGCATGCTGGCTGCCTTCCGCTCTGCTGCCCTGTACCTCGGCAGTTCTCGCCGTTTGCAAGGCATCAGGCGGCGCCATGCCTCAGAGTCTTTGAGCGATGTTTTGAATTTTTTTAAATGTTTAATATTGTTCTTGTTTAATTGTATTTTAAAATGTTTATCTAAAATATTTCATCTTTAATGTTTAATATTTTGCTTGAAAACATGTTTAATTTCATGATTACATGTTTTGTATCTTCTGTTTAATTATCTAATTAAATATTTTGTGTGTTAATATAATTTAATTGTATTTAATGTTTAATTTTCTTTTTAAAAGTTTTATTGCATTAAATATTTTTCCTTTGGTTTTTAATATAATTTATTTCTTCAATCTTTTTTTCTGTCAAGATTTTAACCCCAACCTTAAAAATGAAACAAATCCTTAAATCACAATATAAACACTTCTGTTGTCACAATCATGAGTTTGTCAGTTATTCAGTTTATCAATTCAACTTTATTTGTTTAGCACCTTTCACACAGATGACAAAACTACACAAGCAAAGAGAAAAACTATGCTAAAACTATGATTAAAACATATTTAAAAAGCAAAGATTAAACATGGTAATAAAATGTGTTGCGTCCAGGGGATGGAGGGAGTTTATTGAAGTCTTCTTGGGCTCACACGGTAAATCATTTAAAATAGAAACTTGATATTCAGTTTAAGGAAACTGCAGAGTGACTGAAGAACCAACAATATTTCCTGTTTTCTCCTTTAATGAGTCAACTCTTCTGGTGCTTTCAGACCAAACAACTAAAGACTCTTCACAATCTGCTCAATCTCTTGGTACAGGACCTCACCACACGAGTCAAGAAGGTTTCCATCTCATTTCTACTCTGAAGTTCACCTTCTCCTGCTCAAACTGCTAACAAATGTTTGTGCTGCTCTAAAGTCTGGTCTCCAGAACTTCCTAAAAACTCTCAAAGTCTCTTCTGCTGCAGGTTGCTTTGTAGAACTGTTCCAGAAAACCTCACTAAACCACATGGAGGGGCCTCAAGATAGTCATCCAAATGAAACCGTACAAAAACCAAACTAGAACAACCCAAACACTAAAGTCTCCTGTAGCCTACCAGAGAACCTCTTTAAACAAAATCAGGACAGGAACTCTTACTTTCTGGACAACCAACGTTGGTTAATAAACAAGAATATAGAATGTGTCCGACCAAAAACCTCTAACGACTCACTACAGCCAAGAAAAAGACACAACTCAGCTGCACCAAATCCACTAATCACTGCATATGTTAGCACCATGTGCTAACTGTGGCTAAAGAACCACATTTACCAAGACAACTATCCAGTACAAAGCCCTAACACACACCAAGAAACACATTAAAGAGGATTTTACTGCTGGAAGCTGCAAGCCAACACCTAAAGAACAAACTAAAGTGGCAGAGCCAAACCCAGTTTAGTGGTGAAGAGAAGCAGAGGAAATGTTTGACTGCAGTCACATAAAGGAAGACACTGAGCTGCTCAGGTGTTCCTGATAACACCAAGCAGTCACCTGGACAGCCAATAGGAACACAGCTTACTGGAAGTCCAGAGGGCTGGCTTAGTGAAGTAAATTTAGTTTAAAGTTGAAGAAGAAAGTTAACAGAGAAAGTTTAAAACCTCCTTCTGATACCTGAAATCTCTGAGTTTTCACACATAGAACGCCTGAACATGTCAAACTGGTTCCATAGTAGAACCTTCACTGTAAAAACATCATAGTATGGTGTGTTGCTCAAAAAACATTACAACCCAGCTGTCTAGGAGCGACACAAAAACAGGACAAACGCTGTTTTCCAGAGGGTTAGGCAGCTATTTATTTGAAAGAGTAGTTTACAACAACACAACATGTGAACAGAAAAATCACAAAGTCTGTCTTTAGTTCAGCTGAAAATATTAGTTTTTGTCTTTTTTATTGACCAAACTTTTCAGGAAGAAGATGAAGAATAATTAAAGCTCTCATGTAGAAGTCCAACTTATTTTGGATCCTTGTGGAGAGTTTAATCTTAGAGTTTGTAAAGCTGTTGAGTTTTTAGAGTCACATGGATTGTTTTGACATTTAATAACCGAGTCCTGAAATAAAATTACAGTTGTGGATTTCTGTCATTTAGTCTGGACTAAACAAATAACAGCAGCATAAATCTCAAATGTCTTTATGAGGAGTCTGGATTGAGGTTTCTCACTTGATAATGATCAAAACATGAAATTTAGGTTGATTTAAAGGAATATTCCACCTTAAATCTTTGAATGTTGACCTAAAAGGTTGGTTTTAGGAAGTATTCCACCTACAAGGTCCTCACACATCCACCTTAAAGGAACATTCCGCTAAAAATCCCTGGACATGCACCTAAAATGTTGGTTTAACCGAGTGTTCCATCCAAAATCCTCAAAGAGACCTGAGGTGCTGGTTAAAAGGAATATTCCACCTGAAACCTCAACTAGGGCAGTATGTGTAGCAGCCACAACTGAAAGAGGTCGTCTCTGGGTGGAAGAACTGCGTCTGAGTGGCAGCTCCCTTTCTGCTCTTACCTTACTCACGAAACTCAAGTGCCATGGAGGACTCCAGTAGTTGACGTTTTCTGCTGCAATCTTCTCTTTTTCAGCTTTCTTTCATGTCGGATCACTTGCGACCCGGTTTTTGTTGACGTTTTTGACCATTTCTCCGAGCTTTGACCAATCCGAGAACATGAAGTGCATCATCAACATCAGCAGCGTGAGCAATGGAGGGAAAACCAGCCTCACCAACTGCCTGATCAAGAACCTGTCCAACTGCTGCATGGTCCATCAGGACGACTTCTTCAAGCCCCAAGATCAGAAATTTTTTTTCACATAGTATAATACGAAGTTTTCTTGGGACAAAATTCATGATGGTTATTTTTTGTCAAAGAAAACCGCTCTATAGTGTTTTTCACAGCCTACTTTACATTATTTCATCATGTGGCATGTTTGTATAACATGTCGAAAAATCACATTTTTTTTAACATATGACGTGTGTTTTTTTGGCCAAAATTCTATGATTTTTTTTTCCAAACAAAACTTTACCATAGTGTTTTTCACAGCCTACTGTACATTATTTCATCATATGTCATGGTTTTTACAACATGTTGAAAAATGGGTTTTTTGCGACGTAGTATATACTATGGCTTTTTGGACAAAAGATATGAGTCTCCTGGGGTATGCGGGTTGCTCAACAGTTTAAGACGGCAACCAGTCAACAGGGCCTACTGTGCCAAGCAGCGGTTGTGGGTTCTATTCTTGCCTGTGCCACTTTACTGCAGGTCATTCCCCCATTCTTCCTTTCAATATGAGATGCTTTATTGTCAAAGAAAACCTTACTGTAGTGTTTTTCACAGCCTACTTTACATTACATCATCGTATGGCATGTTTTGATAATATGTTGAAAAATGGTGGGTTTTTTACGACATAGTATACTATGGCGTTGTTTTTTGTTTTTTTTTTGACAAAATATATGATTCACCTTAGGCGCATGGGTAGCTCAGCTTGTTAAGCAGGCTATTGATGTGCCAAGCAGCAGTCATGGGTTGGATTCCTGCCCATGGCCCTTTACTGCAGGTCATTCCACCATTTTTCCTTTCAATGTGAGAGATGCTTTTTTGTGCAAGAAAACCTTCCTGTAGTGTTTTTCACAGCCTACTTTACATTATTTCATCATATGACATGTTTTTATACCATGTTGAAAAATCGCATTTTTTCGACATAGTATACTATGGTGTTTTGTTTTGTTTTTTTTTACAAAATTCATGACGATTTTTTTTTCAAAGAAAACCTTCCCATAGTGTTTTTCACAGCCTTCTTTACATTATTTCGTCATGTGACATGTTTTTACAACATGTTGAAAAAATAAGAAAAAAATTTGACATACTATACTATGGCATTTTTTTGGGACTAAATTCATAACTTTTTTTTTCAAAGAAAATCTTACTTTATTGTTTTCTATAGCCTACTTTACATTATTTCATCATGTGACATGTTTTTATACCATGTTGAAAAATCACATTTTTTCGACATAGTATACTATGGTGTTTTTGTTTTTGTTTTTTTTACAAAAGTCATGACGATTTTTTTTCAAAGAAAACCTTCCCATAGTGTTTTTCACAGCCTTCTTTACATTATTTCATCATGTGACATGTTTTTACAACATGCTGAAAAAATAAGAAAAAAATTTGACATACTATACTATGGCATTTTTTTGGGACTAAATTCATAACTTTTTTTCAAAGAAAATCTTACTTTATTGTTTTCTATAGCCTACTTTACATTATTTCATCATATGGCATGTTTTACAACATGTTGAAAAAATCCAGAAAAAAATTTCAATGTAGTATACTATGGTGTTTTGTTGGGACAAAATTCATGATTTTTTTAAAAAGAAAACTGCTCTATAGTGTTTTTCACAGCCTACTTTTCATTATTTCATCATATGGCATGTTTTTATACCATGTTGAAAAATCGTATTTTTTCGACACAGTATACTATGGTGTTTTTTTTTTTTTTTTACAAAAGTCATGACGATTTTTTTTAAAAGAAAACCTTCCCATAGTGTTTTTCACAGCCTTCTTTACATTATTTCATCATGTGACATGTTTTTATACCATGTTGAAAAATCACATTTTTTCGACACAGTATACTATGGTGTTTTGTTTTTTTTTTACAAAATTTATAACGATTTTTTTTCAAAGAAAACCTTCCCATAGTGTTTTTCACTGCCTTCTTTACATTATTTCATCATGTGACATGTTTTTATACCATGTTGAAAAATCACATTTTTTCGACACAGTATACTATGGTGTTTTTGTTTTTTTTTTTTACAAAAGTCATGACGATTTTTTTTCAAAGAAAACCTTCCCATAGTGTTTTTCACAGCCTTCTTTACATTATTTCATCATGTGACATGTTTTTACAACATGTTGAAAAAATAAGAAAAAAATTTGACATGCTATACTATGGCGTTTTTTGGGACTAAATTCATAACTTTTTTTTTCAAAGAAAATCTTACTTTATTGTTTTCTATAGCCTACTTTACATTATTTCATCATATGGCATGTTTTACAACATGTTGAAAAAATCCAGAAAAAAATTTCAATGTAGTATACTATGGTGTTTTGTTGGGACAAAATTCATGATTTTTTTAAAAAGAAAACTGCTCTATAGTGTTTTTCACAGCCTACTTTACATTATTTCATCATATGGCATGTTTTTATACCATGTTGAAAAATCGCATTTTTTCGACACAGTATACTATGGTGTTTTTTTTTTTTTTTTTTACAAAATTCATAACGATTTTTTTTCAAAGAAAACCTTCCCATAGTGTTTTTCACAGCCTTCTTTACATTATTTCATCATGTGACATGTTTTTATACCATGTTGAAAAATCACATTTTTTCGACACAGTATACTATGGTGTTTTTTTTTTTTTTTTTTTACAAAAGTCATGACGATTTTTTTTCAAAGAAAACCTTCCCATAGTGTTTTTCACAGCCTTCTTTACATTATTTCATCATGTGACATGTTTTTACAACATGTTGAAAAAATAAGAAAAAAATTTGACATACTATACTATGGCATTTTTTTGGGACTAAATTCATAACTTTTTTTCAAAGAAAATCTTACTTTATTGTTTTCTATAGCCTACTTTACATTATTTCATCATGTGACATGTTTTTATACCATGTTGAAAAATCACATTTTTTCGACATAGTATACTATGGTGTTTTTGTTTTGTTTTTTTTTACAAAAGTCATGACGATTTTTTTTCAAAGAAAACCTTCCCATAGTGTTTTTCACAGCCTTCTTTACATTATTTCATCATGTGACATGTTTTTACAACATGCTGAAAAAATAAGAAAAAAATTTGACATACTATACTATGGCATTTTTTTGGGACTAAATTCATAACTTTTTTTCAAAGAAAATCTTACTTTATTGTTTTCTATAGCCTACTTTACATTATTTCATCATATGGCATGTTTTACAACATGTTGAAAAAATCCAGAAAAAAATTTCAATGTAGTATACTATGGTGTTTTGTTGGGACAAAATTCATGATTTTTTTAAAAAGAAAACTGCTCTATAGTGTTTTTCACAGCCTACTTTTCATTATTTCATCATATGGCATGTTTTTATACCATGTTGAAAAATCGCATTTTTTCGACACAGTATACTATGGTGTTTTTTTTTTTTTTTACAAAAGTCATGACGATTTTTTTTAAAAGAAAACCTTCCCATAGTGTTTTTCACAGCCTTCTTTACATTATTTCATCATGTGACATGTTTTTATACCATGTTGAAAAATCACATTTTTTCGACACAGTATACTATGGTGTTTTGTTTTTTTTTACAAAATTTATAACGATTTTTTTTCAAAGAAAACCTTCCCATAGTGTTTTCACTGCCTTCTTTACATTATTTCATCATGTGACATGTTTTTATACCATGTTGAAAAATCACATTTTTTCGACACAGTATACTATGGTGTTTTGTTTTTTTTTTTACAAAAGTCATGACGATTTTTTTTCAAAGAAAACCTTCCCATAGTGTTTTCACAGCCTTCTTTACATTATTTCATCATGTGACATGTTTTTACAACATGTTGAAAAAATAAAAAAATTTGACATACTATACTATGGCGTTTTTTTGGGACTAAATTCATGACTTTTTTTTCAAAGAAAATCTTACTTTATTGTTTTCTATAGCCTACTTTACATTATTTCATCATATGGCATGTTTTACATGTTGAAAAAATCCAGAAAAAAATTTCAATGTAGTATACTATGGTGTTTTGTTGGGACAAAATTCATGATGATTTTTTTAAAAAGAAAACTGCTCTATAGTGTTTTTCACAGCCTACTTTACATTATCTCATCATATGGCATGTTTATATAATATGTTGAAAAGTGGTGGGGTTTTTTTTGATAGAGTATACTATGGCGTGTTCTTGGACAAAATTCATGATTTTTTTTTCAAAGAAAACCTTCCCATAATGTTTTTCACAGCCTACTTTACACTATTTCATCATATGGCATGCTAAGTTTGTCCTGGTGCCAAAATATCAAAAGACATGTTTCCTCAGTTTGTTTCACATAGATGATCTGAATAATTACTAGCTGTGTTTCCTAACAAAACCTGTAGGATGCGTTCCAGTGTGTCTTTAAGGTGTACTAGCTTGTCTGTTGTGTCTGTTTCAACTGAAATATAATTGTATTCTTGCACTCTTCCTTTTCTCTTCACTATCCCCCTTGTTTTTCTCATTTCTCTCTTCCTGCCTTTCCCCTGTCAGGTCTGGCAAATGTATGTACATTTAACTAATCAAGTATTCAAACTAAATAAATTACTGTACAGTATCAAGGGGAGTCTTATACTTATAAACTCCCCTTGGAAAAGCAAACTTATATGGCACAATGCAGCAGCCAGATCCCCATTCTGCCTGCTCTGTTGCCAGACAGGACAAAAAAAAAAAAAAAAAAAAAATCCTCACTGTGAAGCAACCCTTACCTGCACTGAAGTGGAAATATTTTAGAAAAATACACTGAATTACAAGGCTTTACAGAACCGTGCACTATTGTAGACCTAAAATGTAAGGTTATAATTACATGATTTTAATAATCATAGGTCATGATCTAAAGTGGGCTGGTCTTAGGCATGAAACTCCAGGGCTGAAAATGAGTCACACTCCGGCCCTGGTTCCATCATGTGTAATACTGACAGTAATTTAGAAGGCTTCATCAGAAATAATCTTAAAACAATCATGCTGAATAAGTCCAGAAGACTGATCTTTATCCCCCCCAATTTCCTTGTTTCTCAGCAGTAAAGAGGAAGATACAACTCTTGTTCCAATTCACCTTTGAGTACAAACTACAGCTGCCCTTACAAAGTACATCCAGTATTATACGATAGAGACATACTTCATCACATTATACCAACTGTTACTCGAATGACAAACCATGATTCATGGGACAAACCTTCTGGGACTGATCATGAACTGCTGGCCTGCATACTGGAAAATGAGCCCGGATGGAATACAACAGCGCTGTATTTTTGGCATAATGTGTATTGTGACATACCAACTCTTTCTGGCATGCTAGATAGTTTGAAGTTTAGAACACACCAAGTCTGTCTCAATGAAAAAAAAAAAAAAAAACCAGTTCCTTTTCAAATGCCATCATAATAGTTCAGACTTGTGCTCAGATGTATAGTCTTCCTTTCCTACCCTTAGTACAAGTTATCACATAGTTCAGGCAAGAGGTTTTAAAAAGTCATGAGATCTTGAAATATCTACTTTAAATATCTGTCGAGCAACAATAAATAAGTCATAAGCATCGATTTTTTTTCCCCACATTGAACTTATCAAACCTCACCTCCAGGGTAATACCGCCAAGAAACCAATGCAAGTGTAAGTTCTTAAAACATTTTATTAGACTTCTCAGCTAATACGGATTGGCCCCAGTGACACATGATTGAACTTGTTCTCATCTGAAACGGCACGTCTTTGACCTGTGGGGGGGGGGGGGGGGGGGGAAGAAAAAGGCAAATCTTAGCAAATGCTGACATTAACAGCTTCAAAAGGAAAATTTAGTCAAGCAGAGGTGCTACAGTCACATTGAGCACATTTCAGGGTGAACACCTTGCAAAACAATGTAACCGTTTAATTATATGCAGTCTTATACCTTTATTTCTGTTATCTGGGTTCACACATTGCCCCTTGCAAACTCCACCAAGTGGATTTCTGGCATCACAGATCATCACATCACAGTGGACGAAGAGCTGCAAGTTAAACATTCATGGCCATTTATAGCGACTTACAGTCATGTGACCCTTGAAAGTGCATTCATTCTTAAAGTTGAACTTACCTGGCGACTCAAATCCTCTTGGTCTCGAGTGAAGGCAAACATCTTTACCTCAAAGCGTTTGAAATGAGAAGGATACTGAACTCTGGCATCAGTCCAAACTGGATGGAAGATCACCTGATACTGGTCAACAGGGTTTGTACAGCTAGAGAATTTCAAAGGGTTAGCTGGGTAATGACATCCAAAACAATGCCACTAAACTGAAACCAAGTCCCATGTGTCTGTACCAGCTGATCAATTAAGTTCAACAGTTATGACACTGGGAAATCTGGAAAGTTACCCATTAATGATGAGATTCCATCTGGGCCGAGACGTCCTGTCTTCAGCCAGCGTCGCCCAGCAGTTCTCCAGCTCCACCGACACTTCGGGGCTTGCAGGTGTTAACAGCTCCACTTCAAAGTACAGGGGCTGCTGTAGATATTTTGTTATGGGATAGTCCTCAACCCTGTGGAACACGCTATAGGAGTCGTCTAAGTGAAAACAGACATTGACCCAAATGATTGAGTGTAGACTGAGCAGGAATGTCTTCAGTTTGAAAGTGCACAATCCTCATTTTGTAACACGTTTCACTAAAGCTGATGTCAGGAGGTGCATTTATTGAAGATCAATTTGCAAGATCACCTCCTGACTATAGGGGATGCCGTCAGGGTACCAATTTAGAAAATACAAGACCACTATACCATGCAGCTCTCCTAAAACAAACTTATGTCTCCAAGTGTCCATTGTGCAGATTGGAGAAAACCTGATCACGTCCCTTTGCATCAGCCACCGAGTTTAGAAATTAATATGCCAAGAGAAGTCTCATTTTCCTCAGTTTTTGGGGTTTTGACCTTGGAGTGTTAAAATGAGGGCATTACTATTGGAAAAAAAATAAATAAAAGATAAACCACAACATTTTTAACTTCACTCACCCAAAGCAAGTCTCATTGCAACTTGCAGCTGGCCTTTTGCGTTTTCAGCATATGGTTCGTTCCTGCGTTGTCTCGGTTGAAAGGCCACAGCATAGGTTGTGTTGATGTCATAATAGCATGAAACTTTTAACCTAAGAGGCAACCCATAAGACTTAAATGCAGAAATGCTGATTTAAAAGAAAATCAATCCGACTAAAAATGAAACATCTGTCTTTTTGCTTTACCATTTTCTTCTTGTTCTGTCCGATTGTACCAGAAAGTAATTTATCTTACAGCAATACGTTTTAAATGTAGTGTTTTTCAAGCTGCAGCTAGCCATTTCAACTGTCATTTTACTTTCCAATACTTTTTATAAGTGATCTGGTCAAAATTTAAAGGTCATCAGAAAATGTTCAAATATCTCATTTTATTAAACCAAATCCAAACTACAAAAGATACTTAGTTTATCACAAAGATAAAGAAATGCAGCAAATTCTCAGATGATAGGACTATATAATGTTGCTAGAAAAATGGCAACCAACTTAACTGTTGTAATTTAAAAGTGGACGCTTAAAGAGATACTCACTCATACTCCGGTTCCTCTGAGTTAGATGCCCTTTTTGCTTCAAGCTCATCCGGCAGCGAGATTTCATTTTCATACATCATCATATTGGGCAAAAACTAAGGGAACAGAGCAAAATGTCATTCATCAGGTCAATCTGGTTGTGGACAGTCTGCTTTAGGAAGTTATTAGGCAGCAAAATACCTTCCTAGTGGTCCCACAAGAGTTCCCAGTGAAGACAAAGTAAGCGTAGCGCTCATCGCTGTAGGCAGGACCACAGGTGGGGTCTCTGAGTGTGAGCTGACTGGGGTTCAGACCTGGAACTGACTCCAGTTTCACAGCTAGAGCGGTCATGGTTCCATTAGGGAAACACTCTGAAAGACCAGGATCAGACATTTAGTTTAGGCGTTTCAGCAGATAGAAAAGAAAAAAGTTTGGTTTCCCAACACAAACCAGTCAGCGATGAAATGAAATTGCAAGCCACGGAGAATTCTTTGATAATCGTGTTTGTTTCCAGGTTCCTCAGAGTAACATCAAGTCTGCTCTTAATAGATGACAGTTCAATAGCCTGCAAAGTGGTGGACAAAGTCATAAAAATGATTTTTTTTAAAAACAAAAAAAACAGTGACAAGTTGTGTTGACCGTGTGGAAACCAAGATCTAGAAGTCATACCTCGTACACAACAGCAGGGTCAAAAAACGGCACTACAAAGCTGAAGTGTGTTCCATTCTCCACGAAGCCATACTGCTGAGCCAAAGTTTGGGTCAGCAATTGTGTCCCCACTGCAGTCTGGAAGTTGAAGCCTTGAGTTCCATACTTCACAAGGATGTAAAAGTTCTGATAATCACAGCCACCAGAGACTGAGGGAGGAACTGCAAGGGAAAATGCAGATGTTTTAAAGAACCTAAATGGATGCAGTGTTTACTAAGGTTTTCAGAAATTTTCTTGTGAATAAATCCATTATATCCAAGAGTACCAACCAATGTTTTCTAAAGTAGCTTGCACATAAGCAGTGTGAGAAAAAGGAACAAAATCATCCAACACAACTAAGCCGAAGACCAGGTGAAGAGAGTAGACCGTAGCCCCTACTTGGCTCTGTTGGGAAATGTACAGTAAGTTTATCAGCCAAAATAAAAACCACTGTAATACATTTCCCCAAGCTGCAATCAAATCATACCGTTTGTTGAACAACCGGGTCTGTGAAGGGCACTTCAACTGTGAAGACCTTGTAGCTGCTGTTGGGGTACATGTGCTCCAGGACGTTAATGCCCCTGGCTCGGCACTCTGCCACGGACACAACCTCAGTGGGGAAGGTAATATTCACCAGTGCCACATCTGGGCAAAAATAGCCAAGCTCAAGCTTGAACACCCGCTCTGCTGCGACAGTGCCTTTGGGGCAAAAGAGGATTGATGGAAGCCTGCAATTTATTCAGATACTACAAAAACACGACTGTGATGAGACTCACGGTCAGTAACTTGAGGTGGTCGTGGCAGTAGTGGTGTTGTGATGGGGAAGAAGACTTTGTATCTGGTTCCCTCATGAGTGGCATCTTCAGTCCAGAACATCTCGATCATCGGCTCGATCGTGTAGGAGACGTGGTACTGGCCATCCTGAACGTGGCTCTACAAAAATCGGGTACATTTGGAAATTACACAGCCTAAAGCTTTCAAAGCTAAAATTAAAGACATTAAACAAAGATTTGGTCCTGAATCTTGTGTCAAAGCATTTTTTATCTAGAGGATCTTTGGTAATGCCCTACAGCTACAAGAAAAATACTAATGATTGTTTAAATTGTATTATTTTAACCCTGCAAAATAAACGTTTACAATATCTTTGCTGGAAATGGACTTTTGTTTGCATCATAAATCCTGCAAGCCCTTGCAGGTCAGTTGTGGGTGCATGAAGGACAACAAAAAAAAAAAAAAAAAAATCATTCCATTCTGTCATTTTTAACCCCTTTGGAACTTACCTTGAAGTAACCACCAACAGCTCCAATAGGAATGACGCTGATGATGTACGCGTCAGTGACAGTCAGTGAATACCGTCTGGCCTCAACTTCAGCAGCATCAAGCCTCTGACCATCGATGCCCATGTACACCTCTAACAGTTTTGGCTGGCCGTAGGAAATCAGTGGGTCGATGTGCCGAGGAAGGTACCAGGTGATTGTGTTGGCAGTGAAGAAAACACTACCTGTATGTAATAGGGACATAGACATTTGCAACAGGATGCTGCAGTGATTATTATAGGCTCAGTGGGCAGGTCTGTAGGCTTCAGTTTAAAGATCCAGCATTTATGGTTTGAAGTCCCTTCTTCATTGAAACTTAAGGACACTAAATGGAAAGTTTTATCACTAGCACGCTATATTTTACCAATTCAGTTAGTTTTGTCTTGTTTCGCACTCATGCAGATGAGCAAATCTCACCACTTTCAGTCAAAGTTTGGCTATCCATTTACCCCTGTATCCACACTTTATGCTAAGCTAACAAATAAGCGTGGATACAGGGGTAAATGGATAGCCAAACTTTCTGACTGAAAGTGGTGAGATTTGCTCATCTGCATGAGTGCAAAACAAGACACTTTAGATTTATTTTTTCAGTTCTGTAAATTTTATGCCAGTGAAGGAGTCTAAATGCCTTACTACTCCGCTCTGAATGAAATTCCAGTGGAAGAATCTGTTAATATTGGCATTTACAGTCAAGGTTAAGTATAATCATTCCATAAAATACCCACTAAACTTGATACTGAGAACTAAAATTTGCAAATTGGGACCCTTAAATTCCTAGAGGACACCATGGACATGACCTCAGTGGCCTGCAGCTCTCAAAACTTGATCATTACCTTCCTGTATTGGGCAAGCGGCTGCCGCATCAATCCGAGTTACCAGCCACTTCTTTTCAAAAACTGTTGAGGTCTTTACCACCAGCATAGGCACCCCTGCTACCTGCAGGACAAGGTTACAGATTAGCGTGTAGCTCGACAACAGTTATCATTTGATGCTTTAAAACGGTTGAAGTTGAAACTTTAAAATAGCAGTAAACAACTATTGGCTCTAAAGATCCAAGCTTTGGTTTTCGTAGCCATTTTGGCTGCTTGTGCATGCGAATCCCTCCCACTGAAACTATTGGCCCTCTCCACGTTTAAGAAACCCAGAGTGACCTTCTGCACTTCATAAAGTGCAATCTGGAGGGTTCAGCTGGTGGAGAGACAAGTGAAGCTAACAACTTCACTTTACAACACCCATTTTGGCTAATGATTGCAGCTGAGTTGTAGATGAAATTTGGAGGTGTTATTTGTTTTTGGTTTGAGAGTCTGGTGATCTAATGAACATCAAGTGGTTTCTCAACATTATATAGCCTCCAGCATCTTAAAAAAATAAATAAATGACAGGCTGTATGGTTGGAACAAACCCAATTTCTAATTATATGGGTAATTCACCATAATGGAAGATGTGTTTTTTAAATTCAACTTAAGACAATGCATTCAATTTAATGATCAGTTAGGTCAGTTTCACCATTTCATCCAAATCCCTTCAGTTACTGGCTGCAAATGTAAGCAAATACAGAATTATCTAATGAGCTACAAGTATTAAGCAGAGTCTGACTGGAGGAGGAAGATGTAAAGTCAAGTTTTTAAGAAATTCTTATGACTCACATTTTGAGTGTACGTTTCCGGTGAAGCCTTTGGACTTCTGAGAACCAGCCTTTTAGGAGTGTTTGCAATCCCGTGTCCACTTCTCTGGGCATCGATCACCTTCATAACCTTCTCCTCAGGTGTGAAGAAGGTGATGGTTGTCATTCTGAAGCCTGCATCAATAGGCCGTTTCTGTAAGGGAAATAGTGAATTGTGATTTTACACACAGAAGGTGGCTGCAAAACATTAATAAAAAGAATTAGCTCATCTAACCTCTGCAGATCTTCGAAGATGACCAAGCATTGCATGAGCCTCCGGGATGGGATTTTTAGGCAGGATGTAATCATCCGGAGCCGCCCTTTTCACAGACACCTAGAAATGAGGCCATTCCATAAGTGATAATCCATCTCTCCCTCTCTCTACCGCAGGGAAACTGAGTGCAGCAGCCTTAATGCTCATATGGGCCATAAAGCCACTTATCATACAGATGGGAACATGACCTCTTTGAGTTCTGCTGCATTCACTTGCCTCCATATAGTTGTGATCGCAGACAATTTCCCTGCAGGCCCAAGCAGTGTAGTGGCAGGTTTCAGCCATCTGGTAGATTTCATCTTCAGCCAACTGGCTCCCATGTAGCCGAAGCTGGAACACTGTTGTGAACGCTTCATCTTTCTGCAAATCACAGAAACTCAACTTGAAGGAACTGTAACATTAAAAGACACATTTGGTCCTGCTCCACAAAATTACATCCCCGGTGTTGTTACCACATTTTGAGCAAAACAGTTTTGAAGGGAGGCGTAAATCATGGCATTCCCCAGATTGTCTATCTTCATGCTGAAGCCACACTGAGATGCTAAACTTGGTGTGAGAAGAATGGCAGAGTTGTCTGAGGGTGGGAAGGAGAAAAAAAAAAGAGAAAAAAAAGAAAGGTAGTCACACAAAAAAGTAAAAGCAATGGAAACACTTTAAGCTCCAGAAATATCAGCTTACTTATGACAGCACCAACTTCTAGAAGTTTTCCTCCAAGTGGACCAACATCTACGCGCATGACATTCCCAAGACATTTTGTGCTGGTATCTGGGGTTAAACATGAATTTAAATGAGCATTAATGTAATCAAGTGACAAAAAAAAAAAAGACCCAAAACTGACAAAAACTTACTTATAGAGGGCTTCGTTTTAGCCTCTATGTTTATAGCCGCTATCAAGAGAATCAACCACCTGAAAAAGATTGAGTCATTTTCAGAGAAGTCACAACTATCTGACACTGTGAACAGAGAGAAGATGATGAAAACAAATAAAGCTACAAACCCCAATCCAAACAAATGACCCATGGCACAAGATGTGGGAAAATGGTAACCTTAGAGTTCCTCTCCAGCAGTTTTTCTTTTTGTTTGTGGCAGGGTAAACTCTACAGGGCTGCCCTTTGGGTGAGAGGAGGGAGGATCCTGCTTAACAAATACAGCATCACACAGGTGGATCCCATTACAGCCTGATGGGGTAATTGGTAATTGCATGTGTGGACTGAAAGGAGATTCAACACACTGCAAACACTTCAATAGGACGACATGACTTACATTTAAATAAGATGAGATCAGCTACGACTCCTCATAATGATCAATCAATCAGTGAAATTGCAAAACATGGAATTTATAAAATATTGGTAAGAATAACAAATAATTTGCTAAAAGCTTGAATGTATTCATTTATTATTATTTGTATTTTTTAAAATCATATTTACATTTAAAATATATCTTTAAGTTATCATGATGCAGGATGTTCTGCACAGTGACGTAGTGGTTAGCACTTTCACCTTGCAGCAAGAAGATCCCTGGTTCAAATCCCAGCCTGGGCCTGCGATCTTTCTGCATGGAGTTTGCATGTTCTCCCTGTGCATGCGTGGGTTTTCTCTGGGCACTCCGGCTTCCTCCCACAGTCCAAAAATATGCTGAGGTTAATTGGTTACTCTAAATTGTCTGTAGGTGTGAATGTGAGTGTGGTTGTCTGTCTGTATATGTAGCCCTGTGACAGACTGGCGACCTGTCCAGGGTGTCCCCTGCCTTCGCCCGAGTCAGCTGGGATAGACTCCAGCACCCCCCGCGACCCTAGTGAGGATAAAGCGGTGTATAGAGAATGGATGGATGGATGGATGATGCAGGATCCTGTCACATCCAAGTAAAGAATCACCAGATGTTCAGGTTTTTCACAATTCTTAAAAGCCTTTGAAATGAGTCATTGTGCAAAATCAATGAAATACTGAGATGTAAAAATGAAATAGCAGGTAAAAAATACCAGTTTAGTCAATTTAGTGTCAAATGAGACAAAAAGGCTGCAAATTTTTACATTTAAAATAAAGGAGCTACATGATTTATTTTCAGTCATTTTTCCTTATTTATTTGAAAGCTCTAAACACAGCCTTTAGTAAGGGTATGTGGGCTCAATTCAAGATTCAAGAACTTTATTGTCATACACACAGCACAAACACAAGCGATAAAATTCTTACTGTGCAAGTTTCTTTGACACAACTGAAATAATACATAAAATGAGATAAGATAAAATGAAATAATAACAAAAATAAAAATACAATAAAATAAAAGTAAAATAAGATTTAAAAAAATGTTGCAAATAAATTCTATGTGCAAATGTTGGCAATATAGCAATATTGTGCAACACAATAAAAAGCAAAACAATTGAAACCCATGAATGATGCATAGTGAAGTTGGAGCTTAAAGGACTTTTTGGGTGTCCAAGGATTAGCCTGCACCCTAAATAATTAGTAGTCTTTACAGAATTATCTATTTTTATTTTATAGATGAATCCTGTATGAAAAGGACAAAGAAGTCTCTTGTAAAATGTATCAATACATAAAAGCACAACTTTGAATAACTTTAAAAATTCCCTTTTTAAAAGAAATGTTTTTGACACAAAAACACATACATACATTTGTAAATCTATCCAACATTTTGCAAATATTTCCTTTTATACTTAATAGATAAAACTGTTCGATTTTAGTTTATGATGCAAGTAACAGAAAGTGATGAATTGGTTCTGTAAATGTACATAGATTTGTTTGTTAAAGGAATGATATCTTGTCTGTATAAATGAAAATTACTGTATTTTCAGTAAAATCTTCATTTTCCATGATTTTACTTCGTTTATTAGCTGTTTTTTGTTGCTGTTGTTGTTCTTCATGCTCTTTTTTTCTATTGTGAATCTGGAGTGAAGTCAAGAGATGCAAGTGAATAAAGTTTTTAGTAAGAAAGCCTGTGCTGAACGTGTGTTTTCCCATAGAGAAGATGTTAAAATGGCGCATTTATTTTAAGAGTACAAAGTCCAAAACACTCAGGAAGGTGTCACTGCTCTGGAGGAAAGAAGAACTGCGGTAGTTTTATGCTTTGATGCTACCGGCAGCAAATCTAACAGATTTTTCCATCAAAGCAATAAATACGTGGAAAGACGCCTTGCACAGGAAAGAGTTCGTTAAATTGTCTCATAGATTTCAAACTTGTGTAAAAAATATTGGTTGTACTTGCAGCCAGAATGTTTTTTTTAGGGTAGCCTGTGCTATATCTCCCCTTTCCTGCCAAGTCCTGTGTTAGTGGCTGGATTGGCAGCGAGTCGGCCAGCAGCACTTCCTCACTGAAGTGTCAGAGTTTGATCTGAGGCCACTTTACTACCTCCGCTGTGCAAACAAGCTGAGATCAGCTGCTTTTGGCTGCAGTTGTTTCACTCAAATAAAAGCAAATGGAGCATTTCTGAACATTAAACATTAGTAATTATAGGAGCAGCCTTCTCAGAGAGGAAGTCCTGCATCATAAAATAATCATAAATATAATAAATCTCAACACAACAACGGTTAAAAAAAAGTGCTGGGATGTAAGTATAAGCATGTGGCTGAGTCATAATTCTGGATTGTCTGGGGTAAAATAAACACCATGTTGGGATTCTCCTGTTGGGTTGTGAGCCGTTATTTCTCAGCTGGTCAGGTTAGTTTGACCCAGCTGTTGGTTTATTTTCTCACATATCTGTTTCTGATCCTTCTCCTGCAGTCAGAGGTTCACACAGTTTACAGAATGTTATGGTCAATATCAATACTTTCCTGTATTTTCTATAAGTTTTCAAAGAATCCTGAATAGAAATCTGAGACAGAATACTGCGAGGCCAAAGTTGAGTGTTACTAAGCAAATCATCTGCTTTTCTACGGTCAAACTGGATAATATCCAGCCAGTTGTGTTGCTGCACTGATGACATGCATGTTTAGTCCACGTATAAGTCCTGGCAAAAATGCTTTTAAACCTTATTTTTGAGCAAAATCACCAAACCTTTTCAACATTTTTTTATGGATTTGATTAGTGACTCTCTAGATGCAGTTTTTATATCGTAGTGACCACTGAAGTTACAGCTGAAGTGGCCGTCTCCTCATTAGGGAATAAGGCCTTGGTCAGCTGGAAATAACTGCACGAACACGTAACTAAGATAGCTGCCAGTTAGCACGACCTCTCATTTCACTGTAAAAATACAATGTAGGCTTATTACGGAGGTGGACAGAGTTTTTATTATTTCATTGTGTTGTTTTTATTGTGTTTTCATGGACTTTATTGTAGAATATTCATGAACAATTATTTTACAGTTTTCCCTGTTTTTTATGTACAGATAATATCTAATAAAATCACAGAAAAAAGTATTAATTGACATGTTGACTGTAAAAACAAGCAAAGCAAACAAGAAAAAACAACAGGCCAAAACTGTGCAGAATGCCAACATACAAATTTTGCATTTTTGCAAAAAAAAAAAAAAAAAAAAAAACATTTGTCCCATGTGTTACTGTAAAATTAGAGTTCTACTGTTTGTAAATAATTATATTATTTCAAAGAAACTTTTCAATAAAGCTTTTTCAATAAAGCTTAAATTTTATTGTCACACATTGTAAAAGAATAAATTACTATTAGCAAAAATACAGATTTTTGATGTGCACATTATGTAGAGTTTTAGCCTTCTATTTATCAATTTTTTTAATTGTCAACATGTAAATTAATTAATTTCACCGTGAAAATAAAATTTTTCGGTAACACTTTATAATAACTATACACTATTAAGCATTAATTAAGCATTGGTTCAGCATAATTTAAGCATTAGTTAATCCTTAAATGCTCATGAACTCATCATGAATTCACCATTAGTAATACATTACAAAGCAATAGTAAAGACAGTTTTAAATGTTCAACTAACATATTATTAAGCATTAGTTAAACATTAGTAAAGTGTTTAATTCATCGTTAACTCATCATTTGTAACTAATTAGTTATACGTGCTTAATTAATCATGAATTCATGATCTGTATGGCATTTATTATGCATTACTAAGCACTTAATAAATCCGGTTAAAAATGTTTTGTTGCTCATTGATAATCTCAGTTGTTAATACTTTATAAAGGGTTAGCAACTGTGTTAGTATATGATTTACAAACACATATTCATACTCAATGAATAACTTATTAATCCGGTTACTACTCATTAGTTAAGTATATTCCGTGAGCCCATCTAAAGTGAGGACTATCTATGCTTTATAAAGCATTTATAAATGACACAGAAGCAAAGATATACAAAGTGTCAGTTTTATTGGTCCCAAACAATACAAGCTCTTTTAAATACACACTTTAAACAAATACAATCTATAAAATTTCAAGTAAACTTGACAAACATCTTCAAATAACAACAGTCTGTGATCGTATAAAATAGAAAAATAAAATACAAGCTCTTTAAATACACACTTTGCAATCCTTAACATTTCAAGTAAACTGGTGAACTATCTCTTTAGGTCACACACACCAGAGGTAAGTGGCTAACTTATTCTGGGATTCCGCCAGTGCATTTCAATGGGAAACGAGTACATTCCTCCTCCTGCCAAAGGTAGAAGTTGCAGGAGGAGGAATCCGCTCGTTTCCCATTGAATTACATTGGCGGAATCCCAGAATCGGGCAGCCACCTACTTCTGGTGTGTGTGTGCCCTTGAATTGCACAAAGTGCTTTACAGTAAAACAAATATACCGTTTTCAAATATTGCAAGATAACACTAGATAATTTCTGCAACCTGTTTGCCTCTACAATCAGCTGTCATCTCTCCTGCGGGTTCTCTCTCCGACTTCCGCATTTGAGAAAA
This sequence comes from Acanthochromis polyacanthus, assembly GCF_021347895.1. Classification (NCBI taxonomy): domain Eukaryota; kingdom Metazoa; phylum Chordata; class Actinopteri; family Pomacentridae; genus Acanthochromis; species Acanthochromis polyacanthus. Next base: position 9,150,605 of record NC_067128.1, read on the forward strand.
ATAAAAAAAAACTGCGCGGTCTCGCTCTCCAGAACCGCGGAGGAGGCTGGGACTTGTAGGACTCTGGGACGTGTAAGACGCTACTGCGCATGCTCTTACCGTCCAAAACGCTAGTGCGCATGCTCCAAAATGCAGAAGTCACGCTGGAGAGATCGTAGAGGCAAACAGGCTGCAGAAATTATCTAGTGTTATCTTGCAATATTTGAAAACGGTATATTTGTTTTACTGTAAAGCACTTTGTGCACTTCAAGGGCACCCACTTACCTCTGGTGTGTGTGTGCCCTAAAGAGATAGTTCACCAGTTTACTTGAAATGTTAAGGATTGCAAAATGTGTATTTAAAAGAGCTTGTATTTTATTTTTCTATTTTATACGATCACAGACTGTTGTTATTTGAAGATGTTTGTCAAGTTTACTTGAAATTTTATAGATTGTATTTGTTTAAAGTGTGTATTTAAAAGAGCTTGTATTGTTTGGGACCAATAAAACTGACACTTTGTATATCTTTGCTTCTGTGTCATTTATAAATGCTTTATAAAGCATAGATAGTCCTCACTTTAGATGGGCTCACGGAATATACTTAACTAATGAGTAGTAACCGGATTAATAAGTTATTCATTGAGTATGAATATGTGTTTGTAAATCATATACTAACACAGTTGCTAACCCTTTATAAAGTATTAACAACTGAGATTATCAATGAGCAACAAAACATTTTTAACCGGATTTATTAAGTGCTTAGTAATGCATAATAAATGCCATACAGATCATGAATTCATGATTAATTAAGCACGTATAACTAATCAGTTACAAATGATGAGTTAACGATGAATTAAGCACTTTACTAATGTTTAACTAATGCTTAATAATGTGTTAGTTGAACATTTAAAACTGTCTTCACTAATGCTTTGTAATGCATTACTAATGGTGAATTCATGATGAGTTCATGAGGATTTAAGGATTAACTAATGCTTAAATTATGCTGAACCAATGCTTAACTAATGCTTAATAGTGTATAGTTATTATAAAGTGTTACCAATTTTTCTAACAGTGTAGCTCTAATTTAACAAAACAAGGAAAGTCTGTAAAACATTTATTAAATTGTGTTTTTTTAATAAAAAACATTTGCTTTTAACAGTACAGTAATGATAAATATGCCAGTGTGAGATTTATTTTCATTTTCTGGATTGTGCCACAGTGACCCAGCTGTGAAGTCGCTTTATTTTTTAACCCTGCAAATCACATTACAAATTGAACCTATGTGGGTCTGTGAATGATAGTAATTTCTCTCAGGCTGTTTCTCTGTGTTTGCAGCGGTTCTCCTCCTCTCTCCACCCTCCTCTCTCCTCCCTCTCCTCCCTCCTCGCTCCTCCCTGTTCCCTGTAAAAGGGAACAAACTGCCTCCCGCCGCTGTCCCGCCTCCAGCTGCTGCTCTTGTCCCGTCCGTGAAGCACCGCACTCCTCCACCGACCTGCTGCCGACAGCACCATGAGCACAGACGGATAAAAAGTTATTTTCATGGGAAAAAAGAAGACCCCAACTGCAGGTATGTTGAAGCTTTACATTCTTTCACTTTTAGAAAAATAAAACACTTAATTGCACAAAGCTGAGGAGTGATGAAATACCTTTTGTTTCATGTGAATCTCTGCCAGAGCAGCTGTGAGAGAAAACCAACAGGAAAACAAAGAAATGCACACATGCTGGGAATCCGTCTTGAAATCATGTGCGGGCTCAGTTTCAACTTGTTGCCTCTAATTTCCTCTGAGTTTGTCTGGTCCTGTCTGTAATTTGATTCCCTTTGTGATAATCCTGAACTTGAGCCCTCCTAGAAGTGACAGCACCTCGCGCCTCTTCTCTCACACCACTACAACCCATTTCCTGTGTGTGCTGTATTGATTTTTTTTTCCTTCAGAGGACTAATGTTTTCCACAAACAGCCCAGTCAGATATGTCTTGATAGACATCCATCCAAGCGTGCAACTTATAATCCTGACCGGAGATGCTGGAGGCGTTTTCTTGTCATGAAAATACCAATAAGGAAGTAATTGATTTAATTTCTCTTTATGATGTCTGTACATGTGTGATCAGGACCATGGGGTATGGGCAAATCCTCCACCGGCGTGGGAAAGAGGAGGACCAGGTCCACCTCAACGTGGGAGGTGCGCGACACGAAGTGGACCCGGACACGCTGCTCCGCTTCCCCCACACCCGCCTGGCCCGCCTCCTGCGCTGCCAGAGCGAGGCGGCGATCCTGGAGCTGTGCGATGACTACAGCCCGGCCGAGAGGGAGTACTACTTCGACAGGAATCCAAGGGTGTTCCTCTGCGTGCTCAACTTCTACCACACGGGTCGCATCCACATGATGGAGGAGCTGTGCGTGTTCTCCTTCAGCCAGGAGATTGAGTACTGGGGCATCCAGGAGCTCCACCTCAGCCCCTGCTGCAGCAACTGGTACCACGAGAGGAAGGAGTACATCGAGGACAGGGACTGGGACATCAGGAGCGATGACCAGCAGCAACCCAGCTTGGACTCTTCCTTTGAGGAACTCTCTGCTCTGGATAAAGACCTGGCCAAGTTCAGAGGCGCCTGGTGTGGGGAGGTGAGGAGCTACGTTTGGCTCAGACTAGAGGATCCGGGTCACTCCAGAGCCTCAAAGATCATCGCCATAGCCTCTCTCAGCGTGGTGGTGATCTCCATCATCGCCATGTGTGTCCACAGCATGCCCGAGTTTCAGCGAGTGGACGACAACGAGAGGCCCATCGAGGACCCCGTCCTCTCCATTCTGGAGGTCATATGCATCATCTGCTTCTCCGCAGAGTTCATCATCAGGCTGATTGTCGCACCTTCCCGGAGGAAGTTCCTTGGAAACCCCTTGAACATCATCGACGTTGCTTCCATTTTACCATTTTACGCCACTTTAGCTCTGGAGACGGCCGACGAGGAGGTGGCGGAGGAGAACGAGGACTTAGAAAACGTTGGGAAGGTGGTGCAGGTTCTGCGCCTCATGAGAGTTCTCCGGATTCTCAAGCTGGCTCGACACTCCATTGGGCTGCGAGCACTGGGTGCCACCGTCCGCCACAGCTACCACGAAGTAGGCCTGCTCCTTCTCTTCCTGTCTGTGGGAATCTCCATCTTTTCTGCCCTCATCTACTTTGCAGAGAAGGAGGAGGAAGACACTGATCTGGGGACGATCCCTTCAGGGTGGTGGTGGGCGACGATCACCATGACCACGGTGGGTTATGGCGACACGTGTCCGGTGACGCTGGCAGGGAAGATAGTGGCCACTTTGTGTATCATCTGTGGCCTCTTGGTGGTGGCGCTGCCCATAACCATCATCTTTAATAAATTTTCAAAGTACTATCAGAGAAACAAAGCCATGGAGGGACAGTGCATCGCCAAGCCTGAAAGACAAGACCCAGAACTCCCTTATTACAACATCAGGGACTTGTTCACGGAAAGCGTGTATCCCTTTATAGGAGGCCTCGCCTTCAGGAACACTGACAGCAGCGGGGGGGACGATACAGATGCCTCCAGTCTCCAGGACATCGAAGTGTATGATAATGACACTTGTGAAAATGGGGCAGCAAAATGAGATTCCTGCCATTTCACAGAGAACCACTCCCTTTATGACTGCAAGTCACTCCGTGCCTCTCAGGGCAGAACGCTCCATCACTGACCCTGCCTTCCTGCACCGTCTTCCTCCTGCAATTTGACAGAGAAATATTGCGGCCATGACTTTTTTTCTTTCCTACAGGGGAATAGCTTGTGAAATATACAGTGTCGCTAAAACCAGGAGATCTAAAGGGAATTATCTGAACCTTGCTCAAAGGTTTGAAAGCCCATTTTCTGCTTGAGAAAACTGCAATGATGCATGTAGGAGGCCATAATGTTAATGTTTTTCAAAGTAATGTCCTTTATTGATTTGTCTGCTCGCTGAAAGTTCAAACTGAGCATTCGCCAAATCCAAAAGTCTAGAATGACAACAACGCAGTTTGATGTTTAAAAACGGTTGTTATGGATCTCTATGTTGACTGATGTTACACAGCCTGCATGACCGAAAATAAATGCATCTTGAGAGAGTAATAAAAATAGTTGCGTAGAATATACAGCGGTATTGACGCTGATAAAGAAAGGCTGCACGTCTCTCTCAGAGCACAGTGCCAGGTTGTTATTAGGTTTTTGTTTTGTACAGGCATGCTGAGGGGTAAGTCATATGGACATGAAATAAAACTCAGATAAAGATGCTTCTCACTTGTGGAAGTTCCTACAGAAAGTTGCATCATTCACATTTGTTGCATTTATGGACAATTAAATGTTTAAACTTACATCAGGAAAACAGTGCAGGACTCCACGCTCTACCTTGATTGTAACTATTCCTGACTAAAAGGAAAAAAGTGTTCAGCTGAGTGGTGACATGCACTGTGACGCAAAAGGAAAACATTCTTTACTTATTCCCACTTTTCTGCTCCTGGAAGTATCGACCTCCTGTCCCAGGTTATAATTTCCACCTGGATGAGCTGCTGAGATGTAAAAAATCTTTCCTCTGCAGGGGTCTCCGAGGTGCTCATGCAGTTGACCAGCAGCATCCTCTCTAACAGCAAACTGCTACCTGAAGCGTTTCTTTTCTGATTGGATTTAAAGTTCAGCCAGTTTTTTTGCTGGTGGCTGGATTTGATGGCAGCCGAGGAGATGAAACTCGTTAAAATGATCGTGAATGCTGGTTCGGACTCTCAGCTCTTACTTCACAGCAGGTTTTGTAAAGACTAACTGCAGCTTAACCTGAACAGATAAACCCAATTATGCTCTCATTATTCGTAACAGAAGTAAACAAGGTTTGATCACAGGGCCTCCTGCATCAGGAATGCATCAGTTAGCAGATTAGCATATCGTCAGTTGTTATTTATTGGAATGACGACACACAAAATTGGTCCTGACACTCACTGATTGTCATTAAATTTGCATATGGGTGTGAAGAGCTGGTGCATGCTTCTGTATGCAAAAAAGTTGATAGATTTGTAAACATTCACAGAACTTTTACTGGTAAAAATATTGCATCAGTTCAGTTCTCATTTCACTCATGTCTCAAGCTGTGACGAGAGGTCACAAATAGACTTGATTTACATCCACTGCACTGTGAATCGCTGCAATAACAAAAGTGCATAATAATATATTTGAGGTGTTGCTAGATTGGCTAGATGCACATGATGATCATCTCCGCTGCTGTTCCGACACACTGCTGTTACACTGAACACTCATTGAACAATGTGGAGTGCTGTGAAATATGTTGACGCTCATCGGCCACAGTATGTGAGGTGCACAGCAGAGAAGCAATATATGTGGAAAAACAATACGGAAGGACTCTTGGGGCAAGCCTGCAATTTATATTCAGTGTTTGTGTGAGCAGTGATATCAGTCTTTGTGTAGAGGAATCTGAGTTGCAGATGACAGTCCAGCACTGTGGGCAACAGATAATAATGCGTTCCTCACCATTACTCCCAGACGTTTGTCTTTGTGCGCTGGTTCTGATGAGGGAAGTGGATTTCGATATCCTGTCACTTTGCTGCCAGCAGAAGCATTCACTTACTGTGCTTTTTTCAGGATGTGTGTATTTCCCATAAATTCCATCAGCAGCTGGTGTCTCTCATCTGACTTCCAAAAAGTTTGATGTTTTATAATTGCACTTGTTACAGTTCAGTTTGTGCTGCAGAACAACTTAAAATAATTACATTTTAGAAGTTGTTCAGTGGAATTTGAAGTGACTATACTTCTGTGCAGTGTCACTTAAATGCTAAATGATTCACCTCTAGATAACTGCATTATTCCGAAGTCATTCACTATATTAAAGCACTGTAGTTGGAACTCAATGCAGCAGAAGTGAGTACAACCTTCATTACCAGTACTTCAAATCTGTATTTGTCCTCGTGAGTATGGAGGACATCCAATTACTTGAGAGATGTTCTGCCATTCTTTAGAGACAAATTTCTGCTGCTGCTCTTTGCTGGAGAGGCTGTGTCGCTCTGCTGTTCTCTTTAAAACACCCCAGTTTGTCTATTCGATTCAAGTCAAGCGACACACTGGTACTACATAACTCTTGTGTGACTTTGGCAGCGTGTTTTGGATCACTGTCATGCGGGAATATTCCTCTTCTGTCGGGCTTATTTTCAGTGTTGTTAGCCAGTATTTTTGTGATGGCAACTATGTGGGGGACAGCTACCTAAAAGGACTGAAAAATTCAACTTACAAATAAAAACACATGACAAGTTATATACCCCTGTACTGATGAGGGCTAACTTAATTTTAGTTTTTCACATTGTGCCTTTGTCCATTTGGATCTTTGTGAAGTCACACAATCAGATTTTTAGCATTGTGCTGGTAATAAAATTCCATGTAAAGCCATGATACAGACATACACAAACCACTGGTCCAAAACAGAAAGTTCTGGTGTTCAAATTTTAGTAATGTCCATGCAGTTAGATTGATTGTAAATCACAGCTGCACCTATTTTTTTCAGTGTATTCACTTCTGCTGCTTTAACTTTCAACCTGAGGGCCTATATTTTCAATACAGTCTTTCCAATGTATTTGTTTTTGATTGTTGATAAGGGTAAATACTAGCCTAGCCGCGCTAGACCCATGTTCTGAAGGCACAAGGGTCTAGGTCTGCTCGACAGGGAGGGAGGCGGGCTAAAAGGTTGTCTTTCAAATCACTCTGAAGCAATTGGGTAGGTATACAACCAATCAGTGCAACGAATAGGCTGACGTAGTTCCTAGAGCGCCGGCGGATTGTGGCTAAGTCCCATTAGCTTCCCAACCAGCGGAGCCAACTGGTATATTAAGGATTTGCCATATCCCGTCGGCATAAGTCCAAATACGTCTTTCTTCTCAATGAAACACTTCAGTGCCGTCCTTTGTTTATCTTTCAAGTTGAATTTTAGCTTCAAATCTTTAAGGGCAGTGGCCAAAGCCGAGTCGAAAGATAACTGTTTATTGTGCGCCGGTTGTTTCTGTCAGAATCGTCGCGCCTCTGTTGTCACTTAGTTACGCCCGCCTTCTGACTCTACACTTCATGGTGATTGGTCTGGCCAGTTTTAGGAGCATCCAACCTCGAGCCTTATGGAGGGTAACTAGACCCACCCTGGCAGAGAATTAAATTTGTTGCCGTGGGTTGTCTAGCGCGGCTAGGCTAGGTAAATACTGGACTTTTCACCTTAGTAATAATGCAGGGATTGAAAGATGATGCTTTCTGAAAGTGATTAACATTTCAGTAATTTTGTGACTTGTACTCACTTTTGTTGTATACTGCAGATATTCGTACATGTATGTGTGTCTGCAGTACTTAGATTTGATCTCATGGACTCCAGGAAGCATCACAGTGAAGAAAGAGGAAGCTCCCTGTAGTCACACTAGCTGTCAGGACAATATGTTTACAGTTTATTTGTTATTAATCATACGTTCACCTCCTCCCTCATAACTATTCCTATTTTCTGGAGGTTTCAACTCCTGTATGACTGAGATGGTTACATAAAAGTGATGGCTACAAATCTTCCTTAACTTTTTTAAATTCTCCCTTTTAAAGGCCGAAACATTAAAGATGAACTGTTATTGGTCAAATTCATGGGTCAGAGTTAAGGTTAAACTGGACAAGAAGGCTCTCGCTTCACCCCCCGCAATAAAATCCATGGAATGCAGCACTGCAGTTGAAATGAATTGATTTTGCAGTGAAATTTTACTGTTTCAAATGGCAGCATGAGCGGCTACAGCTCATTTACGTTACAGCCTTTATAGAAGATTTATTTAGTCCTGCAGCAAAGCAGTCAGTAAGTCTTTATGGTCCGTATGCATTATGTACTCCTGGAAATTCCTCTATTAAATAGTCACACTGCATGGAAAAAAGTGTACTTATTACAGGAATATAGTTTCCATTTTTGGAGTAAGGCAGATGACATTGGTCAGGGTGTTAATAGAAAAATGTAAATTTAAGGTAACATTAATGTGTAAAGGTCATATTGATTGTGTCAGCACAAATGCCACTGCAGCAGGAGTGATTAAGAGAGCTGTGTTTCAAACTTTGCCTTCAGGCTTTTTTTTTCTTCTTTAAATGAAACAGGCGCCCTCAGTACGTCAGTGTACCGCCGGCGGTACACCTACTAATTTGCATAGGAATTTCAAGAATGTCCGACGGCCGCAAACGCGCTTATACAAACACTATACACCGATGGAAAGCTTAGATTCTCATGAATCTGCCGGTATAAACCACTTTCAGATGCGATTACCACAGCGGGTGAGAAAAACACATTTGTCCGACAAAACAAATATTCATCCATCCGTTCTCTATACACGGCTTCAACGCACACAGCGCGACTCATATTTCCGGGTTCATTATTATACACAAAAAAAAAAGATTCCACAAAAAACGGCCATAATCCAACCTTTTACATCCAGATGACACAAGCCAGGAAACTATTTTGTCCAAAACATGTCCTGAAGTCGGTATAAAATCCCCGAATCGGTCCTTTTCAAGGAAAAGCACCTCGCGATGCCCGTCCAATATTCCCCGTATTTTTCGTAATTTTTTTTATTTAAAAATAGAATATTAGCGATTTTTTGTACTGAAAACGGCTGGAATTGACTGAAGCTTAAAGGGTTAAGGCAGAGGTGAAGCTGCTCACCGCAAAACTTCTGATAGGTCAAATCCCAGCTGATTGGATGTGGTGGAGCATTAAACAACCAGGATAAAAGGTGTCACTGAACGATCGGATTCCTGTCAGAAACACTGTGATCACTTTCATGAGCGTGGAGCAAAAAACAAATCAATGAAATTTATTTAAGCATTTTCTTTTTTTTCTCCCCTTTGGATTTATACTGGTAATCGCCAAGCAGCAGTTTGATGCTAATTTGAAGTGAGTTGTTTGCACGCAGAGTAGAAGCAGTGATGTTTTCAGTGCTGTCAGGAGGGGATTCTCCACTGGACTTCAGTGTTAGGCAAAAGTCACTGCAGCAGATGATGGAAGCAGCAGAAGCATAGCAGGCTTCCACCTTTATCTACGTGTAGGGTTTCTGTGCACTTCAAGTTTTTGATGAGAAAACATAAATCTCTCCCTGAAACACCTGACATTTGTTTTCAGGCATGAGTATGGAGTTATATATTACATCAAGCCTCAGGCTCTATGAAGGCATTTGTCCCTGAACTTCACACAAAAGGTAAAGGTCACTGCATGCAGTGATGAATGTGCAAAAGGCAGCAGAGTTTTATGTTGTGTGAAATTCTGCCGCAGTGCTGCATCAGGCCTTCATGTACTCAGATTTTGTGTTTAATAAGTGGAGATTTACACATACTAAATTAGTATATTTACATATTTTAACTGCAAATTGTAACTTATTACTACTAATTGACACCACTTGCATCAGCATTTGAACACACAAGTCACAGAGTTAATGAAACATGGTGCTATTTAATTCAAATGAGGTTCTCAACAAGGCTAACTGTGATTAAAAATTATGTTTCACACAAATAACACCAAATTGTAAAACACTGCAATGATGTGAGATAAATTAGCCTTGAAACATTACTCTAAATATGTTTGTTATTATAATACTGCTTGAATACCAGACTGTGAAGACACAGATAGATTCCCCTCCTAAAGTATTAGAACAGTGAGAACAATTCCTTTATTTTCTGCTGTAGACTGAAAACATTTGGGTTTGACATCATGTGATGAATATGAGACAAAAGATCAACACTTCAGCTTTTATTTCCAGTTACTTACATGTAGATCTGATACACAACTTAAAGATAGCATTATTTGTAGCAGAACACCAATTTTTTAGGTGACCAGAAGTATTTTAACAGATAGACTTAAAGTAGATTAAAGTAAATATGACTTAATATTTAGTTGCAAATCCTTTACTTGTAATATCTGCATCAACCCTGTGAACCACTGATATCACCAAACTGCATTCTTCTTTAGTGATGCTTTTCCAGGCTTTCACTGCAGCCTCTTTCAGTTGCTGTTTGTTTTGGGCGGTTACTCCTTTCAGTTTCTATAGCAGGTAAAATGCAGCTCTACAGGGTTTAAGTCTGCAGACTGACTTGACCAATCTAATACCTTCCACTCCTCTCCCTGATGAACTCCTCTGTTGTTCTGACAGTGCACATTGGTCATTATCTTCCTGCACGATGAAGGATCTCCCACTCAGTTTGATTGCAAAATGTTTCTCCAGTCTTCTGTGTTCATTCTGCTGATGCCATCATGTGCTCCATCATCAGTGAATATTAATGAGCCCGTCCCAGAAGAAGCCATGCGATCCCAAGCCAAGACATTACTGTTACTGTGTTTCACAGATGAGCTTGTATGTTTGGGATCATGATCAGATCCTTTCTTTCTCCAAACTTTAGCCTTTCCATCACTTTGGTAAAAGTTCATCTTTGTCTCATCAGTCCACAAAACAAAAAAAAATTGAGGCTCATCTCTGTACTTCTTGGCAAATTCCAGCCAGGTCTTTCTATTCTTCTTGCTAATGAGTGGTTGGCGTCTTCTGGTGTAGCCTCTATATTTTTGTTCATGAAGTCTTCTGTAAACAGTAGATTGTGATTTCTTCACTCCTGCCCTCTGGAGATTGTTGCTGATGTCACTAACTGTTGTTTTTGGGGTTTTCTTTCCAGCTCTCACAATGTTTCTGTCATCAACTGCTGCTGTTTTCCTTGGTCTACCAGTTCGACATCTGTTACTTTGTACACCAGTGGTTTCTTTATTCTTCAGGACATTCCAAATAGATGTACTGACAATGGCCAAGGTTTTTCCATCTTCTCTCAGCTTTACAATTGTTTATTTTTCACCCATAGACAGCTCTCTGGTTTTCTTGTTGGCTACACCTCTAACTATAGACGCAGTCTGCACAGGCAACACCCAAATCTGAAACTGAACGTAGACACTGAGCGCTATTTATTCTTTGATTAGACAGTGAAATAGGACACACTAGGACAACAAAACACACCCATCAGTCACATGTTCCAATACTTTTGCTCCCATGAAAAATGGATGGGTTCAAACAAAAGGTGCTATCTGTTAAATTGTGTATCAGATTCAGATGTAAATACCTGGAAATAAAAGCTGAAATGTTGATCTCTTGCCTCATCTTTTGATGTCATCCCACATGTTTTCAGCTTATAGCAAAAATAAAGGAACTGACCTCCCTATTCCAATACTTTTGGGGGGCGTATTTCAAAGATGGATGTAACCACTGTGATGTTATCTAGTAGTTCGTACATTAATAAATTTGACCCTCGAGTTTGACATTTGGCCATTGCCATCTATGTTTTTGAAAAATGATGAAGGTGTAGAGGATCTGGCTCGCAGGTCAAGGACAGCCCCATACAGTGATACCTCAGTCACAAGGTAGCCCTGTCCGAAAACAAAGTCTACTTCACTGACTGTTTAATTCTAAATGAGATCATAATTTACAGCATATTGTATTGAAGACATCTTGAAACTAGTGTTTGAGACTGTAAACTTATTAGAAAAATGTTCACTAAGGTAACATTTCAAGTTCTTGTGCACTTTTATGCAATTCGTCTAGTTTCACAACTAAAAGAGTTGCCTCTTGCTGGCTGTAAGAAAGAAGGCATGTTTGGAGCTCTCCCACAGTAGCTGTTTTGTTTATCAGCTTTACAGACTTTACGCATCTTTTACATATGGTCTATGTGTGAAAACCACATGTCAGGGCTAGTTGTTGGCATAGACTGTAGATAAAAGATGGACACAGCCTCCATTGCAATCTTTCTAACAGCCAGCAGGCGGCAACTTTTCTGGTTTCCCAGAAATTATACAAATTATGGACCCATTTGAGGCGGGTCTACCTTGTGCTTGACAGGTCACTACTCTGTGCAGCGTCCTTGAGTTCTCCAATCGACGGCCAAATTCCAAACTGGTACATCTGTTTAATATAGTGTTGTGTATCTGATGAAGGTAACTGGCAAATCTAGTGTTGCCTTCTACAACTCATTTAAAGTGAAGAGTCAGAAAGCTCTAATATGAAAAATGGTCGACACATTGGATATGACATCTGTTCAAAACAGCATTTATATCGATTAAAGTTAATTGTTTATCCTTCCAGGCTGAAAAGCAACTTGTCGCCGCACTTTATCTCATTTAGGTTCATTACTGACGTTAAGGCTCTTACTCACCATTTTTCACCCAAGTTTTGTTCAATGACTCTTCACCGCTCATAACTGACAGAAAATAAATTCAAAAACTCCTCATAACTTTGCTCTTCTTGGTCTCAGGACAACTTTTTATCAACTGATCCCAGAATTATGACTAGAACTGCTTTTATGTTTGCAAAAAATGTTAGATCTGAAGCTTTCACGTATGTTTCAGTGTATCTGAAGGGTTAAAAAATCCATAATTGCCCTCTGAAGTCAGTGCTGTTTCTTTTATATTTCAAATGTTCAAAGTCGTCCAGATTATATATTTGGATGTTTCTATTAAACTTGTGAAACTTATAGCCTGTAGTGCATGGTGTATGTACACACGTGGACAAAATTGTTGGTACCCCTCAGTTAAAGAAGGAAAAGCCCACAATTCTCACTGAAATCACTTGAAACTCACAAAAGTAACAATAAATAAAAATTTATTGAAAATTAAATAATCAAAAACAGCCATTACTTTTGAATTGTTGATTAACATAATTGTTTAAAAAAACAAACTAATGAAACAGGCCTGGACAAAAATGATGGTACCTCTATAAAAGATTGAAAACTATTTGACCAGAGTGACATGATTAACTCAGGTGTGTCATTTAATTGACATCACAGGTGTTTCCAAACTCATAATCAGTCAGTCTGCCTATTTAAAGGGAGACAAGTAGTCACCCTGCTGTTTGGTGAAAAGGTGTGTACCACACTGAACATGGACAACAGAAAGCGAAGGAGAGAATTGTCCCAGGACATCCGAAAAAAAATTATAGACAAACATCTTAAAGGTAAAGGCTATAAGACCACCTCTTAACAGCTTGAAGTTCCTGTGACAACAGTGGCTCATATTATTCAGAAGTTCAAGACCCACGGGACAGTAGCCAACCTCCCTGGACGTGGCCGCAAGAGGAAAATTGATGACAAATTGAAGAGACGGATCGTTGGAATTGTATCCAAAGAGCCCAGAGCAACCTCCAAAGAAATTAAAGGTGAACTCCAAGGCCAAGGTACATGAGTGTCAGATCGCACCATTCGTCGTTGTTTGAGCCAAAGTGGACTTCATGGGAGACGACCAAGGAGGACACCACTGCTGAAAAAAACTCATAAAAAAGCCAGACTGGAATTTGCAAAAATGCATGTTGACAAGCCACAAAGCTTCTGGGAGAATGTCCTTTGGACAGATGAGACCAAACTGGAGCTTTTTGGTAAGGCACATCAACGCTATGTTCATAGACTCAAAAACCAAGCATACGAAGAAAAGAACACTGTCCCTACGGTGAAACATGGAGGAGGCTCAGTAATGTTTTGGGGCTGCTTTGCTGCATCTGGCACAGGGTGTCTTGAAAGTGTGCAAGGTACGATGAAATCTGAAGACTATCAAGGCATTCTGGAGAGAAATGTGCTGCCTAGTGTCAGAAAGCTTGGTCTCAGTCGCAGGTCATGGGTCTTCCAACAGGACAACGATCCAAAACACACAGCCAAAAACACCCAAGAATGGCTGAGAGAAAAGCGTTGGACTATTCTAAAGTGGCCTTCTATGAGCCCAGATCTGAATCCCATTGAACATATGTGGAAGGAGCTGAAACATGCCATTTGGACAAGACACCCATCAAACCTGAGACAACTGGAGCTGTTTGCTCATGAGGAGTGGGCCAAAATACCTGTTGACAGCTGCAGAACGCTCATTGACAAATACAGAAATCGTTTAATTGCAGTGATTGCCTCAAAAGGTTGTGCAACAAAATATTAAGTTATGGGTACCATCATTTTTGTCCAGCCCTATTTCATTAGTTTGTTTTTTTTAAATAATTATGTTAATCAACAATTCAAAAGTGATGGCTGATTTTGATTATTTAATTTTCAATAAATTTTTATTTATTGTTACTTTTGTGAGTTTCAAGTGATTTCAGTGAGAATTGTGGGTTTTTCCTTCTTTAACTGAGGGGTACCAACAATTTTGTCCACGTGTGTATGTATTTGCTGGTGTCCTTGAGAAGTCTTTCTATATAGGGATTTGTAATTCAATTATTCTATTCTGGTACAGAAAAGGTTAAGTACTTAAAAAAATCAAATAGGAAGCTTGTCTGCCTCATCTTGAATGTATTTTAATATTCATATAAGACCTATGTAAGACCAGTTACTGGCAAACTGCCCTTTGATAAGGAACATTATTTTGTTATGATAGAAAACTCTAGCTGAGATGATCTGCTGCAAATGAGCTGTTTACATTAAGAAACGACGGCCTCATAAACCTGCAAGAGAGTGACAGAATCATTGTCCAGGTTTTATTTGTGACTAAATGAAGAAAATGTAATTCACTCAACATGTATCATTACAAAGCTGTCTCAACCTGTATTGTTAAATTTCATGATTCCTACTTTCTGAAGTTAAGCAGGTCAATGCATAATTGAGGACTTTTGAAGTCCATGGGATATATCTTGCATTTTCATTAAAAGTAAAAACAAAACAAAACTATTTTTTATGTTCATTATGATCATGTCTTTACAAATTATATTTACAAATATTATGGAGACAATCACTTATTAATAAAAAAAATAACCGGATATCACTAAAATGTCAACGAAATAACTGTCCAAATTTAATAACAGCCACCTTCTAATCAGCTAAACAATAATAAAATGAGCTTATTCAGAAATTCTTTGGTTGTGTTCTTTTTATTCTTTTTATTAGGTTGAGATAATCATGACATATATTTCTTTTCTGGCAATATATCAAATTTTATAAGGAAAATAACAAATTTCAGCTAAGTTACCCATTACAAAAACACCCCTTAAGGAAGTGTGTTAACTCCAGATCACATGACCTGCTCCACATGATGTCATTTCCTCCTGAAGAAAAGACTGGCAAGACTCCAAGGCTTTCTGAGTTATTTAATATAAAGTAGTGTGTGAGTCAGGCGTGGATTTATCGAATGTCAACAGGTTTACTACAATATCTTTATAAATAACTTTCAATTTCAATTTTACTCAATTGCATATATAATATTTAGAAGAATCTTTCTGTAAAAAATACCATGTGGTGTTTGGTTATTGGCAGCCATGTTGATTTTAGGCCTGAAAACAGCAAAAATGTCAATGATGATACCTGTCAACTATGTTTCAAAAAGTCTTGCAATTATATATTGACCCAAGCAACTGAAGTTACGCAACACTGCGAAAGCACCACTGGATCATTTTGGTATGAACTAAATATGCAAAAGAAGCTTTGCATTTCACTGTTTGTAAGAGAGGATGTTTCATCTTTGGTGGATGTGCAGAAGAAGACAAAAACAATAGAGGCAAAAATAAAAGTTGGACTTTTCCAGACACCACATTGGTGTGTTTTCTTATTCCACACAGTTTTCAAGCCTGAAACACATTTTTCTTTTTGGTGTTTCAAACTGTGAAATGATTCTTTTCCAAGTTGATTCTCTGATTGATTTCTAAACAACTGAAAAGCTTCACTAGAAAAGATATTAAGTTTCAACAGTGCATCCTGTTGTAGTAAATTGTTCATTTTAAACTTGCTCCTGCAACTATCAGCTTTAACTAAAACACTTCAGCCTAATCTACAAGTCCAATTGTATAATTAAAATGTATTATCTGAGATAAATGCGGTGGCAGTGTATTGTGATGTAGCTGCTGCTTTAACATTATGCAGAAAATGATCCGAGTCTAAACAGAAAACACTTTAACGTTTCTACATTTGTGAAATGTTAATGAGCTGGAACATGATTTTGTTTGGCCTGTCTGGAAAAAAGAGAAAACAAATGAAGTTTGAAGTTTTTGTTTTTCCTAAGTGAACTGACATCTCTACAGACCCCAGCTGGGAAAACATTTTCATTATTTCCATTAGTTTCTGTATTTAAACCAGTATGTGATGTTTTGCATGGTACATTCAGATCACTTTACCTCATGTGTTCCCAGCAGCTGTGTGGTTTCAGCCGAGGTCAGCTATAACAACGAAACCACTTTGTTTATACTTGTATCCTGCTTTTCCCCCTCATATAGGCTGACTGCACGGGCTGAAGGATGTTGTGCATCTCCATGATCATTTATCACACTAACGGAGGTTGAGTTTTTGTTTGGGAAACTCATAAATCTGCTATTATTCAGTCAGGCATGTATTTACACCAAAATTTATGTATTACAGGACTTTTCCTTTAACATTTTGATTATTTTCCATCATAAAACGAACAACAATCTGTATTTGATATGCCTTATTAAAGAGCAAAGAAAACAGTGTTTATTTATATCATTTTTTATAGGCCAATGCCACAAACATGCCATTTACTGCTTTGACTTGTCTGCAGTGCCAACATTTGTATGCAGTGTATGCAGTGTGTATCTGCATTTAAAAAATGCAGATACACACAACAGGAAGCAACTTGTTTTGTCATTCTTCACTTCATTTAAATTTTATATACTTCATCAGTCCAAGCAGCAACTGTCTTTTTGCATATTCCAGCTTGTTAGTAAAGGCAGATAAGGTTAATCAGCATTACCCAATTATTTGACTAACTTGGAGAACGGTTTCAAATTGTTTGCTGAAATAATGTGTTACAAATGCTCCACTGATGCACCACGGTCGCCCAGCCAGAGAGCTTAAGTTTATTAATACATTTCCATATACATTTTCATTTTACAAACAATCCTCAGGTTCTATTTACCAGCTCTACTTAAAGCGCTGAACATTATGATATTAAACAGTGCCATTTGTGGCTGTTGTTAACTCAGTTGATGTTAAGATGGAATTTGTAAAGACATGATCATAATGAACATAAGAAACATTAGCTTTTTACTTCTAACAAAAATGCATGCAAGACATATCCCATGGATTTCAAAAGTCCCTCAATTATATATTGACGGAGCTGTTAGAATGTCTTCCATAGCGTTGCACAGACTTTGCAAAAGAAAATTATCTCCCTCTGATGAAGACCATTTGATGCAGCTCAAATATGCACCGAAAAACAGTGAAGAAGTAAACTATGAGTTTGGATTCATGAGTCAAAGTATTTTCAAGTTCAAAGATCAGAGTTCCCTATTTTATCTCCATCGTAAGACCGTCAACTGTATAGAAGCGATGCAGCATTCAGATGTGAAAAAGGAAAGTTGAAGTGTGTAAAACCTGCATTGTTTGTAACAGCCAGCAGGGGGCGACTCACCTGGTTACAAAACGAAGACTGATTGCATAGAAGAAAGAGTTTAGCTCTGACGTGAATTGTTATCTCGGGGGGGGGGGGGTTCCAAAGGAGCAAAATGGTGATGGCCAAATGCCAAACAAAAGCTTCATAATGTTACTTTACATAACAGTCGCTACATCCATCTTCATAAAGTCTTTCCTTAAAACCAGCTAGTGGTCAAGATGTTACACAATAACACAATTGTGGGGAGAACAAAAACTAACATGGGATGAATAAAACTACAATAATCAGCTATAATATAAAACCACAGACTGGGGATGTGCAGGAATAAACCAGTCCATGGAGGCTCCAACTGCAACCTGAAGGATCTGTTACCAGCAGCTGAATTAGCAGCACAAGTTTCAAATTTCATGTGTAACTGTAACCCAAAACTGATATGCTATATTTTGTAAAACATTCTTTGGTTATATTTGGGTTCAGATTTCCTTTTACTTTTTACATTTTCTCTAAACTAGTGTAATTTCCACAATGGTCACCAGCAAGAATAGACTTTTCCTAGTTTCTAATGTGGGTTGAAGTCTGAATGAAAAGCACATAAAATCTATTTTGTTGAGTGATACACACGCAAATCAAAACTACATGTAAAATTAAAATAATAATAAACGACTAAAATAATACATCTGTGTCTGGATTCAAAAATGGCAAACAACACAGTTTCCAGCTGGATTGTCCAGGTGTGACTAGAATTAATTAGCTGTGGCCAAAATCACCTTCACCTCACCTTGATTACTGCTGCACGACTTATCTCATTAACAGCAAGAAGACTAAGGCCTTTCAGTAAGCCTTTTCGGTCATGCCTATTGTCCACCCTTGTCCTTGTACCCAGGAAAACCTCAGCAAATGTGAAGGAGAGACAAGCAGATAATCCAGCGTCCCATGTGTCGTTTGCTGTTCCTCTCAGAGGGGCTTGACCTCAGCCCTCAGCCTCAGTTTGCCACTCGCAGCAGCATCAGCTCCTCTGGGACTCGTGGTGTTTGCCTTTAAAGACACATTTAATTCCTGTTTGTTTTCACGGGTTACGTGAGGTTAACGCTGAAACGCTGCAAGGTTGTTATAACGCTGGAAGCATCCCAGAAAACAAGCAGTAAAACGATGTTGTGATGCTCAAATCATCAAAAGCACTTAATTGAAAACTGACTCGTGCAATTATCAGTGATATTTAAACACTTTGCATACATTTTGCTCCCTGTTTTGTAGTTTAAATGTTGCAAAAGTCATTTTATGCTACAACTAGCCTACATAGAGAAGATTCTGCATTGGTTTGTTCCAACTTTTAATTTAAATGTTTCAAATGTGTTTTCTGCATCATTTGAAATAACTCTGGCACTTTATTTAAAGCTAAGTTTTATGTGTTTCTCTATACAGTATGAGTTTGTAATGACTGACCCGATGGCACGCTGCTGCTTAATTTCTTAATGCATTAAGGCTTCTTTTGCCAAAAATCAAGATCAGCAAATTGTGGAACTCTTCTATCCCGGTCCCTTTTCTTCAATAAGTGAATGGTGGAGGCAAAAAAACAAGACAAAACAAGACTTTGGCTGCAGATTCAATACAGATGGGAACTTTAGCGTCCTTTCTGCTTTCAAAAATTACCCATTGAGATTGACAGGTTTAGAATCAGAATCAGAATCAGAATATTTATTGTCATTGTCACAAGAACAACAAAATTACGCTCGGAGCATCCATACAGCAGAGTTGATAAGTGCAAAAAAAGACCTCACAGTAATAAATATCATAAATAGCCCAGTACAAAAAAACCCCACAATAATGAATACTAAATACCGTAAATCACCCAGTGCAACAAAGACATAACCGTTGGGGAAGAAGGATCACGAGAGAGGGGGGTGGTGAATAGTGACATTCTGCAACTATGCAAACCAGTTCAGATTTATAATTGGTGGATATGGTTATTGTCCGTGAGAATGGGGGAGCAGAGAGGGGAGAGGGGCAGATTTGAGTAGCCTCACAGCCTGTGGATACAGACTGTTGGCCAGTCTTGCAGTTTTGGCCTGTATGGACCTGTACCTTCTCCCTGAAGGCAGCAGGTGGAAAATGTGGTGAGCAGGATGGTGCTGGTCCCGCATGATGTTGCGCACTCTCCTCAAGCAGCGGGCAGAGAAGATGGTGCTGATCTCAGGGAGAGTAGTTCCAATGATTCTCTCCGCAGCATTCACCACCCGCTGGAGAGCCTGTTGGTCAGCCTTAGTGCAGCTGGAGAACCACACTAAGAACCCATACGTCAGAACACTGTTGATGGCATAGTTGTAAAAGTTCACCATCAAAGGTCTGGGGATGCGAGTGCTCCTCAGCTTCCTCAGGTAATAGAGGTGTTGTTGTGCCTTGCCCACCGCTGTGGCAACGTGGTCACTCAAGCACAGGTCCTCAGTCAGTGTTACTCCCAGGAATTTGACACTTCTCACCCTCTCCACCACATCGTTGCCTATAAAGAGTGGTTGGTGGTTGATGCGTCTTGTCCTACGGAAGTCCATCACCATCTCCTTGGTCTTTTTGGTGTTTAGAGCCAGGTTATTATTGAGACACCATGACTCCAGATGTTGCACCTCTCTCCTGTATTTAGTCTCATCGTCGTTGGAGATGAGTCCGAGCACTGTAGTGTCATCGGCAAACTTGGCGATGAGATTGGTCGCTGAGGAGGCAGAGCAGTCATGGGCATAGGCGTCAGTTTAGGGGGGGGACGGTGGGGATGTGTCCCCCCCACTTTTTATCAGGGGTCATTTTGTCTCCAACACATTCAAATTCTTCACATGTAAGCCGTTGTAAACCCAGTTATTTTCAGCAGTATAGAAAATTCCGACGCTCCTGAACGCACCATCCGCACTCGGCCGACAGTTGCACAGACATGCCGCACACCTTCGTGAGGTTAAAAAGAAATACGTGCAGATGCTAAATTTGCGCCCGTGCTAAGTGGAAGCTCCGATCAGAGGCGTGCAGGGGGCAAAATTTCGGCCCGGGAGAATTAGTACTATAGCAGCCCACAGACCCCTCTACCCACATGTACCGATAGTTCAACAGGTTGAGCTTTCGCCTTTGGTTTGGTGGTTATGAGTTCAAGCCCAGCTTGTGGCATTTTGCCGCCGTTCTTCGACATTTTCTCAAAGTGCTGTCTTACCAACGACACAGAAGCATATGAGAAAAGCAGGCGTGCCGCACCAATGCTAAACTTTGATCTTAAGCAGAGGGCCACAAAATATCCCCGGTGTTCCCGATTACCCAGCACGCCACCCAGGGTGTGCATTTCCATCTGACAATGGCTGTGGTCTCCATCCCCCCCACTTTTAAAAACAAACTGACGCCCTTGGTCATGGGTGTATAGGGTGTAGAGCAGAGGGCTCAGAACACACCCATGAGGGGCCCCGGTGTTAATGACAAGGGTGGAGGAGGTGTTTTTACCCATTCTGACCCTCTGTGTGCGGTTTGTTAAGTCCACAGTCCAATTGCACAGGGTGGTATTGAGTCCCAGTTGGAGGAGTTTGGGCCGGAGTTTGTACAGCTGGATAGTGTTAAAAGCCGAACTATAGTCCACAAAGAGGAGCCGTGCATACACACAATACACATTCACCCCTGAAGTTATGTTTATGGATCACTTCATTATCTGTGTCTGTGATTGTTTAAATACTGTATCTGTCCTGTTTTTTTAAATCGCAGGGTCACTAGCATTAAATGAATCAAATTTACATTTCATTAACGTGCTTCAGAGCGTCAGAGAGCTGAGCTGAGCTGAGCCGGGCAGGGCAGCGCCGGAGTAAAGATAAAGTGGGAAGGATGAAAAATGTCAGCAACATGGCAGCAGCTCTTAGCACGGATGATGAACTGACGCACTCGCGATCCGTGGAGGGTTGCAATGAAGGGAGCAAGGATTTAATGGAGGCAGTAAAAGAGGGCAGGAGGGCTTCGAGTCCTGCTAATGAATCAGAGAGAGAGAGAGAGAGGGAGAGAGGAGGGTGAGCAGAGGAGGGATGAGACAGCGAGAGACTTGTGGATGAAAACACCTCAGATTCTGCAGAGCATCGCTCCATTATAAAGCCCCAAACATTTCTACATGTGTGGAGGTACACAGCTAAACTTATATGTTGAAGGCAGCAGATGGATTCTGACCATTTTACTGACAGACAAAAAAAGAAAACAACAGAGGAATGCAAACTTACTGATCATTATTGTTAATTGTATAGATTACTACAGATGCTATCAACAAAAGTTTTTAGATTAGATAATAGTGCATGATTATTGATGATAATTGGTTAATTGGCTGTTCTTACAAGACCAGAAAAGAAGAAAAAATGTCCAACAGTTTTCAAGATTTAAGGTGATTCTTCTTATGCACAATGTTGTCCAAAAAATAGACCAAAACACAAAGATATTCAGTTTACCACAATGTAAAATCACAAAAGCAGCAGATTTCTACATTTGAGAAACTATATCCATCATATTTAAAGACTTTCTCTTAGAAAAATGAATGAACCAGTAACTCAATTAGCAAAAGAGTTGCTACAAGTGTAACAAAGAAAATGAAAATAGGAAGTATTATCTGTCATTTTCTTTTATTGTCCATCAAACGATTAGTTTAACAGAAGTTAAATTTACAAAAAGTGAACCCAAGAATATCTAAAGACAATAAAATATAACAGAACATCATTGCTGTTAACAGAAATACCATTTTCTTATTTATGAAAGCATTTGCTTTGACATCAAAGTTATAATTATGACTTAAAAGCTGATTCTTTTTCTTTGAGCTCTTATTTTTTCACCCAAAAAACCCTAAAAAGTCTGCATGCTTAGAGTGCTCATAGAAAGTAATCGGCTGCTCTTAGAAGTTGGAAGTTCTTCTTAGAATATAGTAGAATATCCTTTATTAGTACCGCAAGGAGAAATTTGCACTTTGAATTGGAAGTTTTCCCTTTTTTTCTTTTCAACATTGAATTATGGTCAATTTAATTTGGCTTTATTGACATAAATTTACTCAAAAAATGAAAAAAACACTCTTTCATGTCAAAGTGAAAATAGATTCCTATAAACTAGTGAACTGAAAATATTAAATCTAAAATAAAACACAAAGTTATGCAGTTCTTCTCATCTTGAAAGTATTTTAGTGTTTTCCAACCTCATTGTTTTAATTCCACAGCCAACGACTTCGCTTTTTTTTTGGTTCACTGTACACTTCTGAGCAGCTTCCTGTCCAGTGCTAAGTGTCTGATTTGTATATAATTAAAAGCTGGACAACAAAGTGGACCGTGTAGCAGCTGTGGAACAATGAAAACCCAAACCAGAGCTAACAAGAAAGTTAATGTAGTAGTCTGCCATAAACCCTTTATAAGGTGATCTTTAACAATACTCTTTTCTAGCTGCAAAATGTTCTCAATTTCCTGGAAAGCAGATCATCACAACAGCTGCATTAAATAGCAGAATTAGGTGAAGCTAAAACTGCAGCACCAATTTCACAAGTAGAAAAAGTAGATCCAGATGAAGTGCTCTGCCTTCATATAGCTCGTCTGCATGATTTTATTACTTGTAGCTCATGATCATAAAAAGCATCCATAGGCTTAAAACCCATCAGGACTGAGCCTGAATGTTACTGCAGCAGGATTTTTTTCTATGACTGTGGTAGAAGTTAACTGCTATGTAATGGACGTGCTACATAATCATGTCCACTCAGCCTTACAGGGCATCATAAAATGTCTGCAAATTAAAAATCAATCAGGATCTATATCTTTATTGCATTCGATTCTAGCTGTAGTCGAGTTAGTCTTATGCAACACGGTTTAATCTCCTTCTAATCAGCGCTTTGATATAGTGATCTTCTCTTTGCTGCATCGTCTCCGGTGAAACGCTTTGGAGACGTTTCAGCCACTGGAACATGTAATTAAACAGGGAGATCATAACATACAGCCAGTATAAGTCATATAAACTGAGATGACACGATGAGAGCTGCCCTCAGATGCTTTAAAAGCGGAAAGAGGAGACACATATAAAGATAAGTGTCAAACATGATGATGTTTGTCCGTCTATGAGAAAAGATAAAAATAGAACAGCGTGGGAATTCTGCAGAAAAAGACAGATCTGCTGTGACAAATGTTCTGCTGTAAGAACAATCCACAAATCACACAGTAACTATGCAAAAGTGAAGGAACCTGACATCTTAAATGGTGACAAACTCTCAGGTGCATATGTTGCACCTCCCCACTAACCACAGTAATGATGGCAAATGGAGGAAATGCTTCATTATTGCCAAAAAAAGTTTCTTTTTCTGAAACTTTCAGGACAGGTTGGCCCCTGTCTAATCCCTCTCTCTACCTCTTTCTCATTTAATTTTCTGTTGTCTTCTGTCTGATAGTTATGACACAGCAAACGCTCTGTGTTGCTTCGTATCAGGTTCCAATAAGTCCCCGTCAGTTACTTTATGTCGTCGATTTGACATTAAAATAGAAATCGACTTGGGTATGCTGTGAGACCAGAAAGCACTTAACAAAGCTCTGAAGACATTATTCAGTGAGTAATTGGCTGCTGCATAGCAAAGCAGGATTGCGCCCCAGTGATTGCTTTGATTAGCCTGACATGACCTTGCGGATAATTGATTTGTGAATTTCATCTTCTTCTCGCAGGATGATTAATGCCACCTCAGATCTTCCTTGCAGAGGTGAAAGTGCATTTAAATACTGCTCTTTTTTTGTGTGGTTCGGCTCATATGTTCTCACTTTTCAACGAGTCCTTTCGTTGGAGTTCAGCTTTAAACATAATCAATGTCATTTAGAATAAAGAACAACCAGCTTGGACTCCTGTTCTGGTCTGATGAGCCATAAAATTATTTTTGGGGATTTTGCCAGAGTGATTAATCAAGAGGATGCTGAATTTTCTTAAAATATAGCCTGAATCCCAAAGCAACTAACTCACATCTTCCTGATTAATTTACTCAATTTATCTTCTGTTGCTAATGAAATAGTGTCCTCAGATTTCAGCAAAGGCACAAACACAAACAAAAATGACCTTGTTTGCCCCAAAAACTCATATTTGAAGAAATGTATTTGAACTCCTAACTGACTGCTGCTCATTATTCAGTGAACTCTGTCATGTTTAATCACAGTTGAAGACAGGCTTGTGTACAGCAGGTCACCCTCATCACATTAATATTGCTTTACGTAACGTGTTCCCGAAATCCATACACAGGTACAAACACACATCAGTAGACTGTTTATGTTGGAGCGCACATATGGACATTATTAGAGTTGTCAGGTCAATTCAAATAAGAGCCCAAAGAGCGGAACAAGAATCCGTCTGTGTAATGAACAGCGACAGTGTATTTACCTGAATAAGTAAACAGAGAAGGCACTCTCGGACAGAACGATTGTCTTGTCTAATATCACACATCGTGCACAGTGTAGCCACCGAGCAGAGACTGAAATAACAGCAATCTGTGTGGTCATTAAGAGACAAAAACTCTGATTTAGATCCTTCCCTGGTACCAGAGCGAATGCTGCTATTGATCGATTGCACTATAAAGTGTAACTGAAAGACGATTCATGTGGTGTTATTGTTTCTGCTCACAAATGTGGAAAAAAATAGAGCAATGAACAGCGGTTATGAGGAATCGGTAAATCAGTGCTCGAACGTCTGACCAGAATTAACTCTATGAGCTCAATTTATTGCAAATAAACTGGTGTTGTCCTTGAAATAGCGAAGGCATGTGTGACAAACTGGTGTTTATTTTCCCAAAGTATGAGAAGAAAACTGTTGCCTGTAGGTCTGAGCCAGGATCTGCTGCTGACAAGAAGCAAATTATGCTCTGAGACACCTCTACTCACAACAAAGATGTGATCTGAAGCACATAAACTTCAGTAAAAACAGGAGGACGGCTGTAAAATGATGAAAACTAGGTTGTTTTTAACCTGCAGAAACTCGATTATACAATAAGGTTTAGCTGAAAGACAATTCATGTGGCGTTGTCTTTGTTTCTGCTCCCAAATGTAGAAAACATAATAAAAACGAAGAACGGTTATGAGGAAAATATTGGCCAATTTGTAAATCACTGCTTGGACGCTTAACCAGAATTTCCTCTACAAACTCAATTAATTGCAAATTAGATTTTGTTGTCCTTTAAATAGTGAAGTCATGTGTGACAAAGTGGTGCTTATTTTCCCAAAGTATGAGGAGAAAACAGCAGCCTGCCGGTCTGAGCTAAGATCTGCTGTCAAAAGAAGAGGCATAATATGTATTGAGAAATCTCTAATCACAATACAGATGTAATCTGAAGCAAGCAAACTTCAGAAAAACAGGAGGATGGCTGTAAAACTTTGACAACTAGTATGATTTTAACCTGCAGAGACTCAACCAACGGTGTTCTGGACATACTGTAAAGCCCAATGGTTAATTTAAAGGGCAGTGCTTGTGAAGTAGCGGGTTTTATCCTGTTACCTTTATTCAGGCCAGTAAAGTATGAAAATGACCCTCTGAAAAGTAGAAAAAGTATGTCTGTGTAGATTCTCAGTTGTCAAGGTAAAGATAGGTTGATGCTAGAGGTACGGACCCGTACCCGTAGCATCTGTACTAGAGGTAGGCCACAGGCTACGGGTACGGGTCCGTATCTGTAGACACTACCGTAAAGGTAATACGAAGAGCTTCAGGAAAAAAAGAGGAAGACTGTTGAACTCTTTAAGAACCCACCTGCTTTTTGCTCTGAATAGGTACAAAGTAGAGCAGTGGAAAGATGCAAGAATTAGTATAAAATAGAGATGAGATCATTTGAAAAAGTCGGTAAAGACGATGAAAATGAAACTCTAAACAGGTTGCTTGCAGTAAAGAAAATTAAAGATTATTGAAAGGATACAACACACATGGTGCATACTGCATGCAACAAAACCTGCATTTAACACTCAGCTGCAAAGAAGCTGAAAAAATCCAGAGCTAAAGATGAAAAATGTAGGATAGAAGAAGCGTAAGCAGGCTGTCAGCGACCGCTAGAAGTTGTGCACTAAATGAAAGAGTGCAGCGTTTTTAAAATGTGACAGGTGTGTACAGTGCAACAGGCAGCAAACGGCAACAAAGTTTGATATCTACGAGTGGCTCTGTTCTTTTTTACGAACACCTCCATTAATCCAGAGATGGAGTCGGACCATTTATATAAAGGTGGTCAGGCTGGGACCGTTACTCACACTGGAATGGCACAGAAAATGGTCTCAGCCTGTTTTTTTGTTTTGTTTTTCATTGTTGTTGTTTTTTTCAAGATAAATCACTATCGGCCAAATAGCCACACTGTAAAAAAAAATAATGCTCGAAGATTTTACAGTGAAAAACTGTCAAACTATGATGGTAAAAATCTGTAAACTGTAAAACAGTTTGATGCACTTTATATAACACTGAATCACCATAAATAGGTTAATCAGGAGAGAAGCGTGTTTTTTAGATTTATTTCTCCTGAAAAATACATTTCCTGACTCCTGCACAGTTTTTCATGAAAATATGTCATATTATGTATAACAATAATGTCATTTTTGCATTTAATTCTCAAAAAGAATACAGTTTTTTTACAGTTAAATGTACATATTGTTGTGCTGGTAATGGAAATGTATCATTATGTCTGTAACAAGTAACTTGGCAATTTCTGCATTTATTCCATGTAAAAAATACAGTTCATCAGTCAAATTAATGTACTTTTGTGTTAATAATGGACATATGCTTTAATTTCTATGACAACTTTAACTGCATTTTTTTTTGCTAAAAATGCATGTATTTAATGTTAAATACACTAACTGTTGTACTGATAATGGAAAAATGCTGTAATATTTATAATAAGTTGCACAAATTTTATTTTATATAGCACCGTCATGTAAATTTTAAATTTTTTTTCAAACTAAAACTTTTTTTACAGAAAAATATTGAATGAAATAATAAAATGAAATAATGTTTTTTAACCCTAAAATCAAAAATATTAATACATTTCTGTACTGTAAATGTAGAAAATGTTTAACTGTGTTTTTACGGTAGTATTTTGGCAACCACAGCTGCCAGAATACTACCGTAAAAACAACTAATTTTTTTACAGTGCAGCATTTTTGTCACCTACTTTTTTCATTAGCTTATCCAGGCATGACTGCCATGTAAGAGGATACCATGAGAATTCTTATACACACTATATTGCTAAAAGTATTCGCTCACCTGCCTTGACTCGCATTCCTAATCCGTAGGGTTCAATATGACATCGGTCCACCCTTTGCAGCTAGAACAGCTTCAGCTCTTCTGGGAAGGCTGTCCACAAGGTTTAGGAGGGTGTTTATGGGAATTTTTGACCATTCTTCCAGAAGCACATTTGTGAGGTCAGACTGACTCTCAGTCTCCGCTCTAATTCATCCCAAAGATGTTCTGTCAGTTTGAGGTCAGAACTCTGTGCAGGCCAGTCATGTTCATCCACACCAGACTCTGTCATCCATGTCTTTATGGACCTTGCTTTGTGCACTGGTGCACAGTCATGTTGGAAGAGGAAGGGGCCAGCTCCAAACAAAATGTCTTGGTATGTTGAAGCATTCAGAGTTCCTTTCACTGGAACTAAGGGGCCAAGCCCAGCTACTGAAAAAAAAGCCTTGCTATATGTGATTATAAATAAAGCCTGCTGTGAGAACCAGCAGTGGTCCCTCTCTCAGCACAGCGTGTTCTGGAGCTCTGGCTGCTTGCCGGGATCGATCACAGGGATGTGATGCTGAAGGAGCCCTGATTTCAACAAATCAGGACTCCTTCATCCCATTTGCGTCCCTGGTGATACAGATGGACACTCCATCACATCAGGAGGCAGGAGGAGCTGCTTCATCACAGCGGTGGAGGGCAGGTGCAGGTGAGCAGGACAGGGCAGGCAAACACATGGCCAACAGGGAAAACAGTGAATCACAGCCATAAATCCAAGCATCCTGACGACTTCCACACCTCCCCTCTGAGAGCAAAAGGCTGCTGCTTGATGACTTTATGATGGATGACATGTTTCTGGATCACATGACGGATCGCAGCAAGATTGGACAGGACATTGGCCAAGTGGAAAGTGTCAGCTCAGAGGGTTTGAGGGAAACACCCTGATGCAGAGAAGAAACATGCTGATGTGGTTTATGTAGATTAACTGTAAGTTCAGTGGAGCGGTTTGTGTGTTTGGGGTGATTTTTCATTTTCTGCTCAACAAATATCTTTAAAATGGAACGAGACAGTAACCACCCTGGGAGCTGTTTGGGTTTGATTCATAACACATTAAATCCTGATTTAGAAATGCAACACGTAGAGGGAGAACGTTAAAGCCACCTAAACTGCCCTAAAGCAACGGCTATATTCGAAGATTGTTAGATTTTTTCAGCGTGAAATGAATATCAAACAGATGCGAGTTGAATGAGAAAATGCTTTTCTGACAAAGTGGTAGTGATTTATCCCAGTGATGATCAAAACAAATTGAGTTTTACAGCATATTTCATGAATTTCAAGAACTTTATCATAGTGTTTAAGGGGCATTAAGTTCTAACTCACCAGCATCAGAACAATACATCAGATGGTCATACTGCCTCCACAGGTTTTCAATCTCACATATGAGGAGCTAAATCTCACCACTTATCAAGCTTTCCATAACCGATAATCTAACATTCACACCCACTTTATGTTGTGATTAGCAGCTGTGCACAGATGAGAAAGGAGCCGTTGTTTGACCTTCATTTGTTAGACAACTATTTCTGCCACTTTTTCAGTTTCCTCCCAAGAAAGACCATTAACTCTGGATTCAGACTCTACACTTTCTCAGTCTTTTGTATGGTCACCACGTTCTCATTACGCCTTCAATTACGGCTGCCATAACCCCTTCAGCCTTCAGAACTGGTTAAACAACCAACCCTGCCTCCACAAATAAACGCTCCTATATACCTATATATAACTGTGTTCTCAATTGCGTTTTGAGGGGAATGTAATTTTGCTTGAAATAAACCTAATTTGTCACCTGCGATTACACAGGAGAGGTGGCTGGTTTGAAAGAGCCACAAAATTGAACTTTGGACTTTGGAGGAGAAGATGGAGGCATAAACTAGCGATTGGACTTTCAGGAGGACCAGAGCTGGTGTTCAGATGGACGCTGTTGAATGTTTGGTTTGGGCACCAAAAATAGGTGGTTCTGTTTAGAAACTTGTCATGCATTGTTAGACCCTTTTCCATGTTAAGCTTGGTTAAGGTAAGGGACCAAAATTACTTGTTTAGGGTTAGAAAAAATATAACTATTGTGGCTTCTCTAGTTCTGTTTATTTCTCTATTTTCTGGGTTACTAGAGTGACAAATCCCGCCCCATTGTTTGTCTGAAAAGGAGCAACACTAAAACATTACATTAAATGGCAAAGATGTGTTGATTAGAAAGTATTTGTGAACTGTGACAAACATTATCCGTAAAAAAAAATACGTAAATTTGGTGGAGACTGGGTTGTAAACAACGCATGGCAAGAACTATTTAAGTCACTACTACTCCTGCTGCTGTTGAGACTTGGCCCATTTGTTTTCAAGTAAAAAGCTAATACTAGCATAACAATAGAGAAAATCCTATCAAGGTAGACAAAGCCTTCACGTCTAAATAGTGAAGCCCATGTGAAATGACTTAAACCTGCTCTTTGTAACAGCCAAAAGGGGGTGACTTCCGGCTGTAAAAAGAAGATGGATTCTGTAGAAGTCGATGAGAAAATAGGCCTACTTCTCATTTGATATATTACCTCAGTAAACATTTTTCTAATGTGTTTTCGGACTCTATCACAAGTTTCAAGTCTCTTACAGTACAGAATGATGTTCATTTAGTCAATTTTGGATCCATTTTGGAGTATAATAGACAAAATCAAGGATATGTTATAGGCAGAGGCTACCTTGTGATTGACAAACATGCACAGTGTCCTTGGGCTTTCCAGTCAGATCCACCTCTCGCTCTTTTTGTCAAGTTTAAAAAATATAAGACGGACAAAATTCCAAATTCAAAGCTTTAACCCTTGTGTCGTCCTGCGGATTTTAAAGTTTGAAAATGTGGGGAAAAAAAATATATTTTCACAGTGAAAACTTCCACATTTTCAACATTTTTGGGAAACATTTTTGAACTTTTTTTGGTGGAAAAAAAGAAATATTAAAAAATATTTTCTTTAAGAACATTTGAAAAAAGGCAACCAAAATCCAGCGATTTTTTTCTGAACATTCTTAAAGAAAATATTAGAACTTTTACTGATATATGTAATCACTTTAGATAGTTTAAGGAATTTTTGGAAGACTTTATACATTTTTTGAAAATATTTACAATTTTTTTCATTTTTTAAACTTTTATTTTTGCTAAATTTGGGGATTTTTTTAAAAATAAAACTTTTAACGAAAACTTTTAAGGAATTTTCTTCCTGAAGATTTAGCTTCTTTATATATATAAATTTGGGGACTTTTTGCTGAATTTTTATTTTTTTTCAGACAAGGGAACAATATTTTTTGCTGCTGTAAATGAGGACAACAGGAGGGTTAAAAAAGTACTCCACAAACCAGTGGGTGATGTCACAGGAACTGCATTCATTTTACATAAACAATCAACGGAGAATCCCAACATGCTGATGTGTAGCGAGCAAAGACCATGTTTACCGTCTCCAACTAACAAGGTAGCATGCTCACAATTGTACAGCTGAGGTTGATAGGAACCCAAAGGTACTAAATTAAATGTCAGGACAGCGGCAAATTATAGTCCATCAGAGTGGAACAACAATATCTGTACTTTTACATTCTCATGGTGCCACTACAGGAGAAGTCATAGAATCAACAGCGTCAGGAGGCTTCATCCTCTGGAGACCAAGAATGTAGGAATAACATTTTGTGACTAACCATCCACTTGTTATTGAGCTATTTCAGTTTGGATCTATCAACACTGCCATTCTCAGAGCTACACAATTTGTTTGACAATACAAAAAGAAATAAGAGCTCCACACGATTCTTGACAGAAAGGTCATAAAATGCAGAGGACTGTACTGACACATTAATATGATTATCTGAAACATTTGCTTAAGCAGCGAAAAGCAAAGACTAAGGGTCCCATTTAAAATGTATCACAAGGTCACTACAAAATGAAAATGTGCTTTGTGGTCTTCTTTTACCCATTTCTACTGAGACAAGCCTGTTTTATTGCAGTCTAAGCAATAAATAATGCCCCTGTATGTGGACTGTCTTTGTTAAAGCCTTGAAGGAAGGGCCAAAAGCTCTTGTTCTCTCATGGGAAGATTGGCACGAGTCAGGAAATGAGGACTGAATTGAGAGCACTTACAGTGAGTGAGTGCATTTGGCAGGGCTACAGCCACCACTTCTTCACTCACAGATCATTTCAAATTTCAGCAAGGTGGCCTCCCGGGCTGCTGCTTTTTTTTTTTTTTTTTGGCTTTTTTTGCAGAGTCAGAACAAAGGAAGAGTCTCTGGTAATAAACAAGGCATGGCTTCATCGAGGAGGACAGGGTCTTTGGAGCGCAGCTTCCCTGATATTGTTACTGCAGTGATTTAAATCATTCTGTAAATGTGTCCCACTATTCAAGCTAGATTAAATTCACATTCCCTTAGTGGCTGCATTTGAAGATTTAAACCTCTTGAAGCCATTATTTCATATCACATTACAGCACTGTACCTCTGCAATATCATATTTAAAGGAATAATTGGGTAGCTCGGGAAATATGAATATTCCCTTTTATCCGTGATGCTTACATGAGAAACTTTATACCACTCTAAAAGCTACTGGGTAGTTAAAAAATGACAGATATAACAACATGTGGCGTCACTAACTGGTTGTTGCACACGACTGCCGCCATCTTTGCTGATTTGAGTCAGGATCTTTCAAATCAAAAGTGCAAGTTTGCCTTTTACCCTCTGGGAATACGACCCGCTACCTCTGATCAAACCAAACACAGCCTCACTAAAACAATCAGCCCATCCATATATGGGCTAATGTTAGCAGCATTAGCTGCATTTGGACTAACAAGGCAGGTATAGAAGTCAAATACAAACCAAAATATTGCATCTTATTGCAACAGCTAATATTGTGTTTGTGATAAAGAGCTGACCACAAGTCCCAAGATGTGCCAAGGGACAATCACAGTATTATAGCTATTGATTGGTTCCTGGAGACAAGCTGGAGCTTTTTGATCGGAGCCGATTGGGATCCAGTGTCTAGCAGCTGTCAGCGACTCTGCTCTTTGAGGCCGTGGTTTCCAGAGTTGGGATCGGGACCCCAGTCAGGGGTGTCATGGGATGATTTCCAGAAATCAATAAATCAGCCAATGAACACAGATTGAGATAAAAGGTGGAGGATGATCTTTCCAAAATGAAATGCAGCTCCAAGCGTAGTGCCCATCCATCTTCTTAGGGCTGAAATGGATGTAAAAATTCCAAAATGTAAATCTGCACTTGACGGCAACCGAGAGTCTGCTGCTCCTACATACTGTATGAATAATAAGTTATGCATAGAGATTTGATGTATTCTTCTAGGCTGCTCCTCCTCCTTTGTTGTGATTTGTACTCTGAACAGCTGCAAGCCGGTTAAACACCTTCTACCCTGCCTACAGCCCAAGGAGCTATAGATGGATTGGTCCTGGACAAACAATCTCCTCCCATCATGGTGCCAAGTGGACCTCAAAAGGCCCTTTCATCCTGTTTAGTTTGATTTAACTCAACCAACGGTGTTCTGGACATACTGTAAAGCCCAATGGTTAATTTAAAGGGCAGTGCTTGCAGGTTTTATCCTGTTACATTTATGCATAATTCAGGCCAGCAAAGTACGACAAGGATCCTCTGAAAAGTAGGTAAAAGGTGTGTCTGTGTAGATTCTCAGTCTTTCAGGTCATGGTGTTCTGAGGAGATTCAGGAAAAACTGAGAAAGACTGTTCTGTTCTGAACTCTTGAAGAAAAGCTGGCTTTTTGCAGAAGCCCCTAAGATTAGACAAAAAGTAGAAAAAAAAGAAAGAATCCATGTAAAAAATCAATCAGATAATGTGCATAGATGGATGTACACACTACTGAACAGGGAGGAGAAGCTTCCGACAGGCTGTAAAGGGGACGTACTGTATTTCAACTCAAACCATGATATTTTCCTAAAAATAACCAACCAAGTGAGTGAAAACAAAACTTGAGTATAAGAATAATGTTCTCTGCAAAGTATGTGGACCGCAGTTGTCTGGATATATGTCCTGCTGCATATTTATGCTTCTAACCTCTTAATGCTGACTTTGTGGCTCTTTCGGATTGAAGGCAATTCCATTTATGTTATTATCTTGCTTTTAAGGGACAAAATACATTTTTCTGCAAAGCAAGAATTCACTTTACTTGTATAGAAGTGCCATTTTTCTGATACCAGACTGAGCATAAAGGCTGAAAGCATTGTAAAAGCACCAAGAAGCATCTCTAACGCTCGCTATTAGTGTTCATTGTTAAGTTTGAGATGTTCTGGTAGTCTTGTATGTGGCACCTCAGCCAGCTGTTTCCTCCTGTATTCAGGTCTGGGGTTGCTAATCTTTTCATCCAAACAGTGAATACATGTGTTGTGTAGAGGTTGAGCTATTTATTAGAGTCCCACGGGGAGGATTTAATGGACTTGATACCGCAAATAAGGTAAAAATCTCCTCTTGTTGTGTCTGACACCAGAGAAAAGAGCCTCTTTATTCAAATGCGGCGGAGGAAACACTCCACGATGTTGCTTGAGGGTTCGATCTAAATGTTCCACTAAAATGAGTAGAGATATAGATCTCACCTAACATGCCAGTGTCAGTCACAGACAGCTCATTTTTCTGAGGCATCACCACCACGCTGCACTTCAGGCATCAGCACCACGCTGCACTGAAGACGAATGGACTCCTCCAACGGGCTATTTGCATAGAGTAATGCTGCTGACTCCAGCTAAAATACAGACAGATGGGTTTAATTCCATTAAGTGAGCTACTGTATAAGGACAGAGAAGAAGCGGATCTGCTGCAGAGGCTCCTTTATGTTCACTGCACTGGATCTAACTGCACAGTGCTGGAGCGCAGTGGGTGAGGACGACATGTGTGTAACCAATCAAAGTGAGAGGTGTCATGGATCAAGAGGCCAGCTGGGTAGATTACATCCCTCAAGGCCGCTGACTGGTCATCAAAATTGAGTTAAGTGGTTTGTCAGTTATATATGCAACTATAGTCATTACATGAAGAGATTTCCTTTCAGCATCAAGGACAGCTGTAAGCAATACTGGAAGGATTATGTGTTACATGCAGCAGAACGGCTTCAGAGCGGCTGAAGAGGAGCAGCGTCTCTTCTTTAATGGAGTAAACAAGCTGAACAAATGGTTTTGAGTTGAAGTGGTGTACATGTGCCTCATTGGGAGTGTTTTTGTTGGTTGTTTTTATACTTAGAACACAAGAAAAGTCCAATGTTGGACCACCAGAACAGCCTCTGTGCTTCTTGACATTGACTCTCAAAGTATCTGGAACTCTATTGAGTGGAGTGATGAACACCATTCTACCAAAAGATATTCACTTATTTGGTGTTGATGATGGTGGTGGAACTCTGCTGAACATGTCGGTCCAAAATGTGATATAGTTGTTCAGTTAGGTTAAGATATCATGATATCACTGTGAGGGCCATAATACTTCTTGTGCTCTGTGAATGAAGAATTGTTCTTCTAGAGGAGACCACTTCTATCAGGAGTCAAAGGTGATCGCTCAGAGAAATTTTGTATTGATTTGTAATTGGCCCTCTACGGGGGTCAACTGGACCCAATTCATGCCAGCAAAGATCCACGGGATCCCTTCACTACAGAACTGAACTAGAAAGTTTGTTTCTCCAAAGACATAACACTTTTAATTTGTTACACTTTTTTGATGAGGTATCCATTTTAAAGAGTATGTAAGTTCTAACTAATAACCCTAATTATTAAATGACTCACTAAAGCTTTTTAGATCAGCTATAAGTCATTAATGAGAAGCATTTTTGGGTTGCCAGGCTTTGAAGAATTCCTTTGGCTTCCAGGACAGTAACACCACATCCCCTCTAACAAAAGGATTGGGATCAAGATTCATAAATTCACACTTTTTTAAGCATTTATTAATATGTAGATTATCATCATTTATAACAGAACTATTAAAAAACACCAGGCAAAAGGGTTTTCCCATCATGGAAACCAAAAGTCAGTTCAAAAATCAATTATTTTTTAAATTATTTCCTACCATTAATAAAGTAATTTACATTTGGTTGCTTTTTCCACTGTTTGCGCTGTAATTGTTTTGTTCTGGGCTTTTTGCTTCAAGGAAAAGTGACAATTTTGTACCATTCTTATCCATTACTTTGGCACTGGAGGTCTAAGATCTGAATGTTTGATTAGATTTAGGGAACAGAATATCTACTACAGTTCAGACTTCTTGAATTATTGAGAACATAATCAAACAATAAGATTTGCTGCCCATTGATGACCAAGAATTTTATGTGAAATCAATATTTCATTTCAGCTTTTAAATCTCACAAATGCAACAATGCTCTGGATGTTCTAACACCGTTGTATCGTGCAGTACGTATACTTTATGTATGAGCAAACTGTATCCTGTGGCCTCTGTTTGCTTGTGTCTATACATACTGCAGGAATGACATTGACCTGCAACCTCACAGGTCACATCCAGAAAATGATCCAAGTTTTATGGCTGAATGGCCAAACATAAACAATCTTAATGTACATTTCTGCTTTGCATCAGATTTAACCTCGGCCCTGCTGGAGATGAACCATTGATCTTCTCATTCGTCTTCCAGACGTTTAGTGACATTGATTCAGGGTTTTGTCCTTGTCTCCATCGCTCCGCACCAGTCTGCCTTGTAATGTCTTCATCCTGTCCTGCATCTCTAACCTGTTTTACTGTGTCCATGTAGCTGGGTTTCTAATGGGGCCTTATTAGCAGGCCCTGTGCTCAGGGAGGACATCCGATCCTCACTGTGAACCCGCAATGCTTCGTCTCAAGCGCCATGCAGAACAGACCCAATGAGGACATTAAATACACCACACTGTCAGCTGCATTTCACTGTAAACACAAAGCTGTACTTTTAAACCGGTAGGCAGATGTGTTCAAAAATGTACGGTCTAAAAAAAGCAGGATTTGACAAGTCCAAGCATGGACTTTTTGGCATTTTTAATGAAGAATACAACACCACAGAGTTAAATTAACTTGGTGTCTCTTTCATATTTCATAGGTTGTCTATATGAACGTTTGTTGCATTATTAAACATTTTACCATTTTGCAATTTACAGTGTCCCACCACCATAGTAGATAGAACATTAGGTCATCATAAAAATCATGTCATTGTCTTCTGTGGACCCTTTGGTTGACAAAATTATTCAAGAACAATATAAATGCTCCAAGTGGGGAAGAAAACCTGATTCAATTGGAGCAGCTTTCTGCATAAAACTTCATTTCAATTATGCAAAACAAAACAAAAGTGCTGGGAACAATCAATACAGTATCGTGCATTTGACAGGAAACTCTCTCCAGTGAGCTGATGTGTATATAAAAGAGTTGGCTACCATAATTAGAGCAAGTGATTTGAGAAACCTGCTTACCAGGTAGATTTGTCAGCCATTTTTCTACACAGCTGCCTTTTTCCATCATCATTAAACATGTCACATGCACACAAGAGAAGGGTGAACATGTTATCTGTCTTCTCCCACCAGGTTTCTTCCTGGATTGAGCTTACTAAATGCATGTAAATACAGGCGACACAGTTTTTTTTTTCTTCTTTTTTTGTCCCTATGTGCCTAAAGGTTGCTATTTACAGTGAGGTGTGAAAAATGTGAAGTGCACAATAAGAGGCAGTCTGGTGTGGATCCAGCCCAAGAGGACAGAGCAGCGGGGGAGGCAGATAGTAAGACCACCGGTACTGATGCAGAGGGCCCCCAGAGCCAAGAGGCAAGGGGCCAGGGAGGGCCCTCACAAACCAACTGGCCCAGCCAGCACAACAACCCCTGGGAGCTGCAGATCCAGAGCAGCGCCCCGGCAGACACCATAGCCCCAACACAGGCCAGTTGCACAGGTGACACTGATGATGCAATGGTGGGATTGTTTTTAGGAGAACCGAGGAGGTCCTTCATTTCAGATTTAGATTTTCCTTTGTGGCTTTACTTGGCAAAATAGACCAAATAGTTACAAATTATAGCTTTACTTGGTAGTAGTTCTGAACATGCAGAGAAAAAGCAGTCATGTGTCAGATCCACTCGCTAATAATGATGGATCAGATGAACTCTGTAACCGTTATTCCTTACTTCCACTTTCGTCACATTAGAAGGAGCCATCGAAGATCGTTTGTAACCTGTGGCTATAAAAGGATGAGCAACAATACCCGGATAGACAGCGGCTTTTAAATCATCATTGTTGCTATCAAGACATTCAAAAGTGTGCCAAGAAAACTTTTCCTCACATAACTGAACCACCGCCAGCAGCAGCAGCAGCCTGGACTGTTGAAACCAGGCAGGTTCCCTCCATGAAGCCATAAAGTTGATCCCAAAATCTGCACCCACCATCTGCAGCCTCAGCAGAGTAAAATATTTATTAGATCGGGTATGTTTTTCCAGGCTACAGCTGTCCGGTTTTGGTGAGCGAGTGAAGCTCAACATGATCTTCTGCCATCGTAGCTCATCTGGCTCAGTACTGGATGTGTAAATCAGAGGCGCTTTTATTCTCAGCACAGTTGTTAAAAGTGGTTATCAGAGTTTTCTGCCAGCCTC
The DNA here is from genome assembly GCF_021347895.1 of Acanthochromis polyacanthus. NCBI lineage: Eukaryota > Metazoa > Chordata > Actinopteri > Pomacentridae > Acanthochromis > Acanthochromis polyacanthus. Next base: position 9,188,735 of record NC_067128.1, read on the forward strand.
AGTCAGTGTGGTCTTCACCTGCCAAGGGGCAACACTATCAGATGAGGCATAATAATGTGGTAATTTCTCTGATTTTAGACATCCCATCAAAAACTGTCAGCAATTGCACTGAATTAAAATGAAAACCTACTTCATTCTCATTAATTGCTAGTCATGGCATCCTTAACTGAGCTCAGTGTCATGTATTTGGTTTGTGATATTGTTGATCAGTTAAATTTGTTTTGTCTGATTTGAAATGTAAGAATGCATATCTCGGTTAATGTATTTTTCTTTCATGAGTTTAGGATGTTAACATTTCTTTCATTTGAGCTGATTTATTTTAGGCTCTTTGTTTTTAGGATTATGCAGTTATAGATCCACAAGTGGGATGTCTGCCATCTTATGTTGGATATTTCAAAATATGTGTATCGTGACATGAGCGATCGATGAAAATGAGATGGAAAACATCTGATACGGTTGCAGTGATTGTACAGTTGCAGCTCCATGTTTCATTCTAATCATTTTCTCTACATTTGGTCTCATTTTCTGACAGGGTGATGCTGAGAGCACCATCAGTAATGAAAACTAACATAGTGAAGCAAGGTTTCAATTTGGAACCACATCTTGTCTTTCATTTTGAGATTATCAAAAGCAAATACACAGAAAAATACATGAGTAAAATTAGTAAAATTCACAAAAAATATTGGCACAAAGTATACTGCATGTGTAATATGAATAACTGTTTATATTTACACATAAACACATCATTTTACAAGTATTTGGTTTTTATCTAATGGAGGAAACTGTTCAATTTGAGTTAATAATATTAGATATATTTTTAAAATTAGATACAATTATTGACAGTTAATAAAAAGTGAAATATTGGTTGTATAATTTTAATGTTTGGTAAATGAGAGACAAAAATTTTGAACTCGTGTTTTCATTGACAATATTTGTATTCTGTCAAAATCAGACTATATTATGTGGAATTTTTTTGTATTATCTTTATTATTGTTTTTGTTGTTATTACATTAAATGTTTGCCTGTTTTCACACAAGTAAATATCCTTCATTAAAAATAAAAATCTTCTACAGAAATTTGGTTTTATTTCTGGAAAATTACCGCATTTTCACGAGACGGTTATTTTACAGTATTTCTTGGCAGAACAGCAGCAGCACTATTTTTCTACAGTGGAAATAAAGTATGACAAATAACACTCCCATGTATATTTAGATTGTAATTTAAGCTGTTCCTTCAATTCATTATCTTTAAACCCGGGGATTTTCCTCCCACTCTTATCACATTAAGTAGTACAAAGTGGGCTGACAAAGCAAGACTGCTCTTATTATGACCTGAGAAAGGTGCATTAATTGTGTAATATAGCTTCTCCGGGTAAAATTCTGCAGCAGCAGTACAGTAAACGAGAGAACCAGTGAGTGAGAAACACGGCCACTTCATCCTCCATAATCTCAGGGGAATACGCCTGCATCTCATCCCCCTGAGGGCAACCGGCTGCATTTTCCTCTGCTAAGCACGCTCTTAAATGGCTGAATTGTCTCACCGCTGATCAATGCAAAATTTCACCACACCCTGGTGTCTGCAGACCAGTTGGTTTTCCAGCTTTTTGTCTGAAGACAATCAGTCTGTGGAGCCTGACAGGCAGCAGACGTCAGAGCACCGGAGCTAAATGTCTCCGGCTCATTAAATATAGAAATTGGTGCAAGGATGCAAAAATAATTTATGCTTTAAGGAGATAAAGTGATGTATAGATTTTGACATAGTTCACAAAGAATTTCAGCCAAGTTCATCTTAATCTGTGCAGACAAGGGAACTTCCTGAGTCTCTGCCCCCATCTGCTGGTTCAACAACGCCTTGCAATCAAACACAAAAACTCCTCAGAACAGTAAACTTTTTAATAGATTTTTTTTTCAACTCACCAGTCACATTGCAGCCAACATGAAGATTTTTTATATTACCAAAATCATTGCAAAATGCAGTATCATAAATATATAGCAATCTCATATATACTTTTTTTTGTACACATTCATTTCAAAAGGTCCCTTCGTTGTAAAAAATAAGTGTACAACCAACCTAAAAACCTGATGGAAAATCTGAAAAATTCAGCGCAGTAATTTTCTAAGAAACAGATTTTAAATACAAGCGCCTCTATCTTTAGTTAAAACAGTCGCTACTATAAAGTGAAGATTGTTTTGATCTTGTTTCATTGGTGGAGAGACATTCTGATCATCTCGTGAGATATCAAAGAACCATAAAGTCCGCATGATAGAAACGTATATTTTGACATATATTCAATTAAATAAAGAATATAAAAAGGCAATATTGGCAAAAGCAGAAGCAGTACAGTATAAGTGCTTTTACAAAAAATAAACTTACTCTGAATATTTAAAAGATACGAATGTGAAAATATGGAGTGTGACTGCCGGCGGATGGTGTAAAGCTGAGTAACGGTCAAAGAGAGAGAGTTTGGATCATTTAAGGAGTGTGAGGATCAACGGGAGGATGTGAAAAGCGTTTCTCTTGTGCTTCTCATGGTGCAGCACATTGTTTTTTAATAAACTCCCTCTCTCCCTGATTTGTTCGCCACCTCTATTCACCCGTCACATCCTCTTCTCATTCATTTCCCTCCTTGTGTCGTCTCTCAGTGCCAGTCTTCGTCGTCGTCATCCTCCCCTTCAGACGAGTCTTCCTGGCCGCTGACATCCGCCTGCTCCATCAATCCGTTTCCATTTCCACCCTGATGAGCTGCTGCCGCTGCCGCTGCTTCCGCCTTCCTGGCTCGAGCTGCCGCCGCCGCCTTCTCTTCCTCCTCTTTCTGTCGCAGCGCTGCAGCCTTCTTCTCCTGCTCGGCGTGACTCTTCATGTGGGCACTTCGACTCTTCACTTTATAAAACACTCTGGAAGGGAAGAAAGTTTTGCAGCATTAAGACTAGTAGCACCTGTTTGGAATGTAAACAGTAAAAAGCGCCATGTTAAAGAGTAGAAAATGTCCTAAGTCTACTCGACTCAACACAAGAAATTTTATAAGTAATAATTTATCCCACGTTAAGAATTTAATACCAATATAACAGCTAATATTCATTATGTATTCTATTTTTTGTATGTTAGAGTCATATTGCAAAAAGGTCAAATTGTGGCATCATTGTTTAACTTACCAGAAAAGTATTTTCCAAACTGCTGAGCAAATTACTGTAAAGACATTCCTTGACTCCGCACCACTGCCTGCTCTGCTACAGGTGCTGCAGGCAGTGCTGAGAGTTTGGAAGCAATGAAATCATTCTGCCGGACAAACTACGCGATGACGGAAAAAAATGTAATTTATTTATACAAGTTCAGCTTCCTAAAATCCATACCGTCAAATCCACAAAGTTCTTATTAGTTAGTTCTTAGTTCTTATGCGTGCAATAGATATGCAGCTACTGACATATCTGTGAAACACCAATCTGTTTATGTTTCTAAGAGGTTGAAAGCCATTCCAGCATACATTAGGTGCCCCACTTGCTCAATAATACCTTATACAGTGGTCCCTCAGCATATCACGGTTCACTTTATCACGGATTGCATTTGGTATCGCAGATTTGTAGCTATATTGCAGGATTTTGCAGTATATAGGTATTTATTATAGTATATTTATTATTGTGATGCGCTGCATTGATGGTTGTCTACTTTTTATGCACTCTGCAACTAGCAGATGCTTTTATTTTGACACACAGAGACTAACAACAAAGAAAATGCGACAGGAAGCCATCAAACACACTTCACACTCACAGTGCTGACAACATAACACTTTACCAAAGTAACTAGCTTGACTAAACCACAGAAACATAATAAAACACAAACACTAATAACACTGTAACACTAAGATAAACCACAATAATGACAGTTAAACCCCCAACACCCTGAACTCCCATGGTGGATTGCAGCAAAACAGTTCAGTCATAGCTACTGGCTCTGCGATCGCTACATTATTTAGTTATTTATTTCAGTAAAATAAACATTTTTTAGCTTAAAAAAGTGAAAGCAATCAAAAAATATATAAAAAACTAATTGTTAAAACATATTAAAAGAATACTTAATCGACAGTGTTGCTCTGCAGTGTGGGAAGGGTTTGTAAAGCCTTAAAATATTTATAAATAAAAAAATAAATATGGTCACTACTTTGCGGATTTTCGTCCATCAGTCTGGAACGTAACTCCCACGATGGGCGAGGAATCACTGTATACTGAACAGATTATGTGAAAAATCGATGTAATCTTCATTTTATTTTCTGATTCTTTTGTTCAGACATAAGGTGAACAGATGTTAAATACCTTACTTATCTGTTCTCCTAACATCTGAACAAAAGAATCAGAAACTAAAATATCAACAAGAAGACATGATGAACGTTTTTGAGCTAATCTTCATTTTAACATGTATTAATAAATATGAGACATGGTTCAGAAACAAAACCAAAAAACAATTTAAAAAAAAGGCCCATTTTCTCTTTTTGTAGTACTATAGGACTATACAACAAAATCTCAATAAAAAGTCAAATATAAATAGATTTCATTATTATAAAATGATATTTGTTTTGTTTGCTTTGTTCTGGTAGTTCTTAAACCAATGTCTCCATTTCCTCTATGTAATTTCGTGGCTATATACATTTTAACTGTACTTCTTTTGAATGCTTATAACTTTAATTTTGCCTTACTTTATCTTCTATTAACATATTTCTGACCCACATTAGGTTGAACACAGACAGGTGAACCATGTGAATGTCTGTAGCTACAACAAACACACTCATGAGTCACTGCAGCTGCAAATGTCACAATCATTACTCGCCAGTAACACCCAGAACATGGCACAAACTCGTGTAAATCTTTTTACCTGCCACACTTCTTGCAGGGAAATATCGCATCGGGATCCTGCGGAGGCTTCGTTGGCACTCGGCTCTTCTTTGCCGCAGCCTCGGCTCGAGGCCTGTGAGGTGCTGACGGGTGATGAGTCTCCTTACTGACGGCGTCCGGCTCTTTGATCACCAGCACTGTTCCTGCCTGGAGCAACAAAACATGTGGATATTGACTGTTTTGCTCCATCAGCCACAGTAAGGCTCAACCGGTCTCATCGATACAAATCCATATCGTCTGAAGTTAAAATAACCGCAACGCAATCACAATCTCATTAGGCATGTTTATACATGACTGCAATAATGAGAAAAGGGGGTAACAGTTCAGCAAAGTGTACATTAGTTCAGGAAGAGCGTAACATGGTGTAGATACTTACATAGTCATGAGCCTGTAGTGACTGAGCAACCCTCGCCTGGTGGCTGCTATCATGGTCGTAAGAAGACTCCCTTTTCTCATCTCCATCCGCCTCTCCTTGAGTCAATTTTGAGTGCTGTGAACTCTGTGTGATGAGTCACAACAGGGGAGTTGGACAGAATGTTGCACATATTATTAAAATCTTCTCATATGTTAAAGGTCTAAGTTCAATAAGAAGATTTATTCCCTCACATTATGTCTGTGGGCCATTTCTGCTGCTCTACTTTCACTAAAATCTCTGTACTCCCACAGTCACATTTATATGTTAGACGTGCCTAAACTGGCATATTATCTGGCATAAAAATGACAAAATTACACCATTTATCATTGGAAAAATAACTGCAAAAACAAGAATGAATGTTGGATCTCTAACTCTCTAATCTCTTCAGACAAATCTAATCCTGATTTTTTTTTTTTATGGCCAATCACTTTATTCTGCATCTCATCTAAAACTAAAAAATTATCCATTGCACTAGTTAGACTCTACAAAAAACAAACAAACAAGAAAATCTGTGCAACTCTGCATAAATGAGAAGCTGCTAGTGACTCAGCTGCAACCGACAGTCATCAGACAAAACTCTGGAACTTTTAGCTGAACTGCAGGAAGTGTTTACACGGTGCAGAGAGGAGACAAGTACGATAAAGATGTAGAATTGTCAATTTTTTCCAGGCTCAAGGACAACCGAAGGAACTTAGGAAATCACGTATTGATTCAGATTATTTACATTTTTTTAAAATAGGGTCAAAGATATTCAACTTTTTTCTGTTTTTTTTCTTCTTATTTCTGGCATTCTAACTTTGTAAAATTGCACAAGAGACATCTTTGAGTTGTGTTAACTTCTAGCCATGGTTGTGCTGTTTCCTGAAAGGTGCAGGACTTCATGCTGAACGGAAAAATGAGCCCACAGCGGCTAAAAATATGACGGGAGCAAAAACAACTCGGGTTCAAATGGCTAAATTCCTTTTCAGACCTACTGATGAGCAACCCTCCTCCTCCTACTCCTTCCTGCCTCATCCTTTTTCTTCAGAATTCAAGGAAGTCTCTAGCAAAGATTCAGTCGGCCATCTGCTAACTCTGCTCTGCCATCAACAGCACCTACGCTCCACCTCCGCCCTTCAACTGGGACAAAACTCTGTGAAGATGCTCTTCAGTCTCTAAATTTAAAAAAAAAACTCTTCTAAAACCCATTTTAGAAAATAAATTTAATAACATTAACAGAATAATTGTAATATTTAACTACACACCAGTATAACACATTTTAGTAGGTTTGAAATGATTCCTCAAGTTATTCAAATACTTTGATTACTAAAATTCTCTGAATCGAGGCTTCATTTAATCCACTCCATACCAGACCCAGATCACTAACGGGTGGACTGCGGTACAAGTCCAGACTTCATCCTAGGTATACAGACCCGGACCTATAATAAATAAATTATGAGGGGACTTTAAATTTGATGGGACGCTTCTATTTTAACCGGTGCAGCTTTTTTAATGTTTGCAGCGTTAGTTTAGCAGATCAGAGTGTAACATGGTCAGACTTTCTTTGTGCGAGTCGGCTCAACAAAATCTCAAACCTCAGTCAGAGTTAACGGGTATGAAGGTGGATATCAACTTTGCTGATGCTTTCTGCTTCAAACTCGTCACACGAACAGGAGAATTTAACGCTTAAATTGACCCGTTTTCTGCACAACATGGACCGAAGGTGTTCAGCTGCTTCAGTCAACAGGTTGCTTTAATGGAGAACAATGAAGAACATAAACATTTAAAAAGCTTGACTGGAAAATACGTAAGACAGGAATGCTGATAGAAAACTGTTAAACTTGTGTTTATGTATTTATTTAACCGATCAATGCAGCCGATTATTTCTAACAGACAGCTGCACAATAAAACTATCAAACTTCATATATATGTAGGTCTGATACTGTCTCACAATGAAGGGAATCACTTTAATTTGTGGTCAAATCAAAGCGAAACTAATGTTATTTATTAAATATTCTCTCTAATAAAATGAATAAACTGATCAGTTCACTTATTTTTCTTCCATCAGCTGCAGTAACAGAAGAGTAAACTGGCCAAACATTAAAACATATTTTTGCAATTTCTCCATCACCAACTAAACACATGTGAGGTTCCCACGGCTTTAGTTTTAGTTGAATACCCCTGTACTATACTATATATGTACAATGCACCCGTACTATACTATACATGTACCATAACCCTGAACTATACTATACATTAATAATAACTTTATTTGTATAGCACCTTTCAGAAGAACATTCACAAAGTGCTTTGACAGGCAGAACTTAGTGATGAAAAGAGAAATAAAAGAGAACTTTACTGGCTGGCAAATCTATAAAAATGGGTTTTAAGAAGCGATTTCAAAGAATTTACTGATTCGGTGAGCCTTATCTCCTCAGGCAGGTCGTTCCAAAGCCGATGGGTCCTGATGGAAAAGACCCGGTAACCCTTGGATTTAAGCCTCGACTTTGGAACAACTAAGAGGGACCCACATGAGGACCCAAGGCTGCGCGAGGGGACGTACGGGGTTAGCATGTCTAAAATATAGCCAGGGGAAAGGCCCTGGGAAGCTAGAACAGAAGAGACGAGATGCCGTCCGTCAAAACAAGTAAGAAGCCTAGCTGCTGTGTTCTGGACCAGTTGGGGGTGGGAGAGGGATTTTTTTGGTATACTTGATAAAAGAGAGTTGCAGCACAGGGGTATATATGCACAATGCCCCTGTACTATAATATACATGTACAACACACCGCAGATGTCCATCCATGTTCAGCCAGGACGGTTATTTCTGTTGCACACCGCGCTCACTTCTGCTTTTGATGCTTTAAATCCTATTACTCGATTAATCACCAGAATAACCGACAGAATACTCGATTACTAAAATAACTGATAGCTGCAGCCCTACATTAGAGCCAAGTGAGCCCCTCTCTACCTTAACGTCCACCACAGCCTCCGTGTGCTTCTCCATGGGTGAATCCGGAGGTCCGAAGCTTAAGATGCCGCTGCGTCCGACCTTCACCTGCTTCTTGTAGGTGTAGTAGTACTCTACACACTGAGCCACAGTCTTAGTCCGCACCTTTGAATGATACAAGAAACACGAACACGCAGGAATAATTCAACAGTTTCATGTAATTTCCAATGAGACACTTAGAAGGTGCAGATTTTGTAGCAGATAATGATTAAATATGTGAATAAGGACTATTTCCGTTGTTACTCTGCGATATAAAATACATTTCCTATGAATTTGGTTCCTTCTTGTCACAGTCATGATGTGAAAAACTGAGTAATTTTCCTTTCTTTTGCAGTTGAAAGTTTTACATTTTAAAGTTTGGGCTTCTGTTTGTGTTGAGAGAAGAAAAACACGTTTTCAACAACCTCTAATCTAGTAATGGCTGATTGTTTAACCCTCATGTTGTCCTTACCAAAAAATGTTGTTGCCTTGTCTGAAAAAATGTCCAAAAATTCAGAAAAAAATTCCCAAAATTTATAAAAATTTGCAAAATCTTCAGGACGAAAATTCCTAAAAAGTTTCCCTCAGAAGTTTTATTTTTTTCTGAATTTTCGGAATTTTTTTTTTCAACCAAAAAAATGTTCAAAAATTTCCAAAAAAATTTGAAAATGTGGAAGTTTTCACTGTGAAATTTTATTTTATTTTTTCCACATTTTTAAAACTTTAAAACAGGTCAATTTGACCTGCAGGACGACAGGAGGGTTAAAGTGGGAAGAAGTTATTGATGCTACACTGAGCACATTTAATCACACTCAAATGTATTTTTGGATTTATTTACATTGACCTGTAATTGTTCCTGCTGCAGGGTAAAACTAATGAGCATACCAGTTTCTGCACCAGGAAGAAGTCCTTCCTGTAGGCTGAGATTCCCTTATTGAAGTAGCGCTTCTCCTCTGGAGTCCAGCTGTCGGAGCCTGAGAGGGAAACAGATGCAGGGAAGTTAAATAAACACAGAAAATTTGCAGGGAAAATGTAAGAAAAATGAAGAGAAGGAAATACATGAGAGTAGACACAAATGGCTAAAACGAAAAAGCTCGTTCACCTGAGTAGTGATAACCTGCCAGGTGATGGCCTTTGGGGTAAATTGGGTCTTGAAGCATCAAACGTTCCAGTGTTTCCTGAAAATCAACAACACAGTGAGCAGAGCTGTTCTTCATTTCGGTGCCTTAACTATGCAGGACGTACAACAGCAAGAACTACAAATTCACACTGAAAAAAATGAATGCAATTAATGCATTTTGAGATTTTGACCAAACTTTGCTGCTGTTTCAGGAATTTAAATTAATTTTAAAAGAATTTCTGCAAACCGAGCTGCTCATTTGAGTCATTATCAGTCAGTTTACTCACAAGGAAATCGCCTCCGCATTCATGTAAACAGTGCAAAGCCAGCTCCTGATTGGTTCCTCCTCCTCTCAAAACACTGGAACAAGCCATGCTCATCAAATCCTCCACTAGAGAGAGAGAGAGAGAATAGAAAGTGAGGCGGCGGCGGTGACAAAAAAGCTTGTTTAAAATAAAACAGCAGACAGCGGATCGAGTGTAACGTGAGATACTAACTGCTCTCCAGGTCGCCATGTTTGAGCTTGGTATCATCCACAGGAAGCCAAACCAAGTCTGCTTTGTGCGGGTCAAACTGCGAGGAAGGTTGATCCTGCAAATCAGGTATTTCTGCCTGGTACTTCAGCCCGATGTTGATACGCCTGGACACAAGGTTGAGTTATGGAGATGTGAGAAACACGTCGCGGCGAAGAAAGCTCAGAAGTTTGTTAAGCTGAGGTGGAACTTACGGTTCAAGGCTAACAGGTGTGGCATCAGTGATCAAAGGCAAGACAGGAGGCGTAATTTCTGAACTCGCTGAAAGATACGAATGAAAAAGCAATTGTTGGCTGACTGGCAAAGCCTCATTAAGTTGACGAATTAATGACTGGAACTGCAGCAAGCCTAAAGCAGCAGGTGGGACTTACTGGAACGCAACAAGCTGCGCGCCGCCGATTTGGGCGTCACCGGCGGCGGCAGGATCTGGTTGCTCACGGCGATGTTGGTCAGGAAGGCGGAGAAGTAGAGTCCCGAGCCCTCCCTCACAGGCGACAGGATGGGTGGAGGCGTGTACGGAGGCAGGGTGAGGGGGTTGTCGGGCAGCCGGACCGGAGAACGCAGGTTGCTCTGGTAGGAGGTGATGCTGGAGTAGACGGATGGGGGGATGAAGGTGGAGGGTCTGGGGGGAGGGATGATGAGCGGCTCGGGCCGAGGGCGGCGCTTGAATTTTGCTTTTCCGTCCTCATCCAGGCCCGAGTCGCTTTCCCCATCCTGTGCGGAAGAGGGATTGAGGTGCAATTTAAAATGAAACCACAACTATACTTTGTTTCATTGATATCGATCATTTCTGATAAGAAAGTTTGTTTTTTTTTTGCTGGTTTGACCCTCGTGTCGTCCAGCAGGTCAAGATTGACCTGTTTAAAAGTTTGAAAATTTGGAAGAAAAAAAAAAATTTCACAGTGAAACTTCTGATGTCTACATTTTCAACATTTTGGAGTAATCTTTGAACATTTTTAAGTGGGAAAAAAAGAAATGTTAAAAAAATTTTCTTAAGAACATTCACAAATGTTTGTGAAGAAAAAATATCACAAGTTTTACTGATATATATAATCACTTTAGATATTTTTAGGATTTTTTGGAAGATTTTTGCTTATTTTTTGAAAATATTTACAAGAATTTTCTTGCCAAATTTGGTTGCTTTTTTAATATAAAACCTTCAAGGGAATTTTTTAAAGAATTATTGGAATTTCCTTCCTGAAGGTTTTGCAAGTCTTCAGAAATTTTTTTTAGACAAGAAAATAATACTTTTTGGGGCCCGTAAATGAAGACAACAGTTGGGTTAACTGCAAGTGAACCTGTGCTTGTATGTGCTTATCAAATATATATACCTGCTTGTCGAAAAGCCTCAAAAACTCACAAAAATTGTCCTCATCTGCAGTGGTCTGGCAATTTTTTTGAGGAGGGGTAAGAGGAGTAATTCATGGACATAACTACTTCATGAATGGAGACATAAATCATGATCAATAATGTTTTCATTTACCCCAAAACCTGCCAGAAGGTTTGAATAGCATGCTGTCGTTAGAAAAAATTAAACAAACGGCACAATCACACAATTTCTTAATCCAGGGGTGTCAAACTCATTTTAGTTACAGGATCACATTCATCTGAAGTGGACTGTACCAGTAAAATGAGAGCATAATGACCTATAAATAATCACAACTCCAAATTTTTCCCTTTAGTGCAAAAAAGTTGGAGGACTTGCAGTAAAGGGCCGTGAGCTGGAATCAAACCCAGACCACAACATCGGGGACTACAGTCTCTGTTTACAGGATGCCTGCTCAACCTGTAGAGCTATCTGGGTGCCCGAAAAAATCTAACTCAGTGTTGGGATATTTCATTTGAAATACATCATGCTACACGACTCATTTAAATGTCACCAAAAAATAACCATTTGCAACAACTAGAGTATGCAAAAAACACAAAAATATACACAAATGTGAAAGTGTTAGCGACTCAGCTACAACCAAAAGTCACATGACAAAACCCCTCAGCTGAACTGTGGGATGTGTTCACACAGAGCATGTACAAGCTAAGTGTAAAAGCAAAATGGAGAAATATAGACTGCACACAGCGCCACAGTTTTTACCAGAATTAATTGAAAATGCAGCCCTTTCTTTTTTATGATTTATGCCATTATAACTATGTCATAAAGCACATTCAACATTCTGAGTTCTCTCTGCTTCTAGCCATGTTTGGGCTGTTTCCATTGAGGTGCAAGACTTTATACTGAAGTGTCAAATGAGCCCACGGTGAGTAAAAATATGACAAGAGGGAAAAAAAAACATCCTGAAACTGGTTGTGGTTCAGATGGTTAGCTCAGATCCGGACTGTGATAGCATCTATAGTCTACGTTTTTTCAACTATAGCATTCTGCATTTAGCTCTCTATAAAGCTGCTCTTTTATTGTCAGTGGCAGAGTTTGAGCTTCTCACACACGGGATTTACACAAAGGATTGTAAAAACAAAAGGGTCCTTAAGAAATCAGGTAACTTCACTGAAATCGTCACAGACATTTTGACTTCAGCTATCAAATTATGTTGCACCCATCTGTTTTTAAGGACATATTTTAACAATTTAAATCGCGGTGTTGTGTTTTCAGGAATATACGGTCCTATTATTAAGCTTTACAGTGAATGTCTTTTTATGATCCTGTTAGAAATAAGTGTGTCTGTCAGCAATCCATCAACTAAACCCAAAAATATCAGCATATTTTTCCCATTTTACTTTGGAATAACCATGAATTTCACAAAGTCGGTCATGTGGATTATGGAACTTGTGAGTCATGTTATCATGTAATTCACTACAGACCAGTCCGGATTTCAGCAGCACATCTCTGCTGCTTCTCAGCAGATGTTTTCCAGACAAAAAGCCTCAAAAGGTTTGACCTCTGCGAAGCTTTTTTGTACACATCAGAATGCAAACTTTGAGGCTGCTTGTGTAACCATGTGGGGATGCATTGTTATCGCTCTAAAAGCTGCATTTTAAGGAGATCTTGAGGTAATTACATAATGTGGTGCGAGTGTGCGTAAACACCTACAAACATGACTTTTGGAAACGTTTCAGTATGGAATGAGCAAACGGACAATCTTAAGAGTTTCTGGAGAAGTTGGTAAGTAAATAACGAGACCACCAGTCACTCTGAGTACTCACAATGATGCAGCTACCGCCAGTTTGAAAGCAACGGAAATGAAAGCAGGAGAACTAACCTGGCCAAAACTGTCAGTCATGGGGTTTCTGAGCGATCGCCGGCGCGCCACGATGACGGAGGGTTTGCGATCAGACTGTCCTGCAGGCCGCTCACCCTGACCGAGGCGTCCCTGAGCCCAGCCGCCCTGAGGGTCCATCTGGCTCCGGTGCACCGGCACAGACACCGGGATGACCAGAGGCACCATGCTGGCCTGTCTGCCCGACGGACCGTCTTCCTGCTGGGGCAAAAAGGAGACGAGGAGAGGTGGGACAAGAGAATGCAGCAGGGAGGTTGAGGAAGTAGCAGGAAAATGGAAACAGGATCGAGACACAGAAAGAGGAAGACAGTGAGAGTGCACATGGTCATCTACACGTCTCATTCGCTTTCAAATGAACGACGACATTAATCCATTTAATTCCTGTATGAACATATATATATATATATAGTATTTTAATACATAAAATACTTTAATGGTCATTATCTACCCAAGTTGTCTGTGAAAAGTTAAACAACATGGTGAAACATGCTCATTATATGAGTAATAACACATCTTTAAAAGTCTTATTACTGAAGGTTATTCCATTTACAGTGTTATAAAATAGAGCAAAGCATCATAAAATCCCATTTAAGATGCTTAACCCTCGTGTCGTCCTGCAGGTCAAAATTGACCCGTTTTAGTTTGAAAATGTGGAAAAAAAAAAAAAACGTTCATAGTGAAACTTCTGATGTCCACATTTTCAATATTTTTGGGAAATTTTTGAACATTTTGTGGTGAAAAAGAAGACATTTTAAAAATGTTTCTTAGCAACATTCACAAAAAAAAAATCAACCAAAATCCAGCGAATTCCGCTGAATTTTGGTTGATTTTTTTGTGAATATTCGTAAAGAAAATAGAAATTTTACTGATATATACGTAATCACTTTAGATATTTTAAGCATTTTTTGGAAGATTTTTACTCATTTTTTTTGAAAAATATTTACAAGAATTTTCTTGTCAAATTTGGGGGATTTTTTAAAAAAAAAATGTAACTTTTAAGGAATTATTGGAATTTTCTTCCTGAAGTTTTTGCAATTTTTCAGAAATTTGGGGAATTTTTTTTGCTGAATTTTTTAATTTTTTTCAAACAAGGAAACAATATTTTTTGGTGCCCGTAAATGAGGACAACACGAGGAACCAGCAAATATCAGTCATTTTTGGTTGATTGAAGGATTGCTTTATATTTTTCTATAGCTAAATTATTCAAATAATGGACTAATTATATCAACTAAACTAACATAACTGAGATACAATAGTTTGTTAGTTTTAAAGGCTGAGCAGAAAGTTTTAAAGAAGTCTCTCTTTTTTTTTTTATTAAATGACCCATGTTGTTTTATCACCACGTCTCCAGGATGTTTCTAGAACGTGACCACACCTCCCTGGCATTTCTGGTGAAGCCGATACAATTTTCAACTGAATTCTACTAGTGGCAAAAGAAACCATAAATCATTTTTGTGATTTATATTTGTGGTGAAGTTCGGAACAAGAGGTAAGACACTGAGAGCTTATCCTATGACCCAGAAAAGTGCTGCTTCCTAACCACAAACACAACAGCTCTGGGGTTGTGAATATTAAACCTGTTTGGCTTGTGCTGGGGAGAAAAGCTGTGCAGGTTGACAGCTCTGCCCCTCCCTAGCTCTGCTGAATGACTGGGACAAGGCCCGAGGAATGTGAAGGTGTGCAGACATGCAGCTGCACCAACTGTACATCCAGTGTGCAAACTCTGCACAAAAAAAAAACCTGCGACCAAGAGCCTCGTAAGCCCCTCAGGGAAGAGCAAGAATTGTCCCTGCGCTGGTAGCAAAAGCAAAGGACAAACTGCATTTTACCAGCCATTGTGTTTACCGTCTGTGTAACAACGCCGCTAAGGAGAAAATCAAGAAGGTGGCTCTAGTGGGTGTGCCACTTCAGAACGCAAACATTATAAATCCTGAATAACGAGGTTAAGGGTATCACCTTTCTCATAAAATAAGAGCAATCTTTAAGATCCAAAAGGAGGATTCTTCAAATGACAGCTGATATTCAGGTTGCACCAGAATGCCGTGTGTTCAGCGTGACTGTGCACACTCGTAAAAATGGCTGCAAATCGCTGAGACTCGACAGATGTAGGAGTGGAGTAAACAGACCCAAGAAAAGGATTTTGTAAACCTTAGGGAAGTTCTGCACAGAAACAGGGTTCTTCCTCTTTGTGGAAACTGCTCGCCAACTTTGATAGAATTTGCTCTCCCTTGCACATATTAGCTACCTTTGCAATTCCCTCTCGAGTAAACGAAGCTTCAGGCTCAGTTTAACAGTACAGGTGTCATAAATGAATAATAAACCCGCTACAGCAGCAGATTGAGTGATTTTTTAACCTTGATTATTTTAGCAGGAAGAGACTCCATTTCTGACGCCTTCTGGGCAAGAGTCTCCAGGTTGATCTCCTTGGACGCCCTCCTTCTCCTGCGGGTGATCTGGATGACTCCTCCTGTAGACACTTGGCTGTCCACTCCTTTCACGGTCTGCACACCTGTCACTCCGTTCTGGGAAGGTGGAAGCTCTTTGGAGGCTTGAGACCAGATGTTTGTTGAAGGGGGACCCAGTGGGGACTGTCCATCTCTGGAAAGGCGACGTGAGCGTCGAGGGGCGGCGGGTGCTGCATCTCCGGCCTCTGAAGCAGCCTTTTCAGGGCATGAATCCGTCACATCTGCTCCATCCAGGGTTTGATTCTCCAGTTCCTGCTGCGGCTCTGCTGACGGGTCATCTTCTTTTTTCGTCGATGTGTCAGGAGGACGAGGCTCAGGAGCCTGAAAAGCTCCAAAGTTTTGGGTCTGTTGCTGTTTTGGCTGCACCTGTGGTTGTGTGGTTTCTTGCTGTGGCACATTTTGTTGCTGCAACTGCTGCTGCATTTGCTGCATTTGTTGCTGTCGCTCCTGTAGCTGTTGCTGGTGATACTGTTGCTGCATTTGCTGCAGCATTTGCTGCTGTTGGATTTGCTGCTGCTGCTGCTGCTGTTGCAGATGTTGCTGCTGCTGCTGCTGCTGCAGTTGAAGTTGATGCTGCTGATGCAACTGTTGTTGCTGCTGATGCAACTGTTGTTGCTGCTGCTGCTGCTGCATTTGTTGCTGCTGCATCTGGTGGAGAAGCTGCTGCTGAGTCTTGGGCTGCTCGCCGTACGACATGTTGGGCATCGGCTTGTTACCTGGAAACACAGAGTAATACCCGGATGAGAACTGCTGCTTGTTGGGTCTGAACGTTGCCTGGAAGGGCTGCAGTATGGAGCCCTGCACAGAGTGCGACGGCACGTGCGGCTGTCCCTGCAGCTCCACGCCTTTGTGGCCATGTTGGTAGGCCTGCAGCTGAGCCTGGTGCATGGCGGCGGCGGCGGCATGCTGCTCCCAGTCCAGCCCCCTCGCCTGAGCTGGAGGCTGGTTGGTATCTCTGTAAACCTCCACGGGTGCAGGCAGCTGATTCTCCCCTCCCATCGGCAAAGCCACGCCTTCGTGGACCCCTTTATGGAACGCCATCTGACCTCTAACGTTCACTCCACCCATGTAAGGGCCGAAGTTCTGCCCCCAGGTTGTCACCGGAGCTTCCTGGGACCAGCCGGGGGCCTGTATGGAGTCCTGGTGCATCCATTTTACTGGAGCAGCCTGTTGATAGTGTGGTAGACTTTGGGGCCCTTTTTCTGGGTTATAAACACCAGAGCTGCTGGCGGAGTCACTGTGGCTCGACTCTAAAGCCGGAGGTCCCATGCCATAATAAACCTCCCCTGAATGCTGCACGCTCTCTTTCATGGCTGCAGCCCGGTGTTTGCCGCTCTTGTCAGTATTAACTTGAGGTGGAAGACTCATAGTAATATCAGAAATGCTGTTGGGAGTCAGAGCTCTCACTGTTGATCTCTGTGCTGCTGTAGTGTGCTCTCACCGCCCTTGGTCGCGAAATTCTTTAATTGTGTGTTCAGAGGTATATGGGAGGAAACATAAATCCCAGAGGAAAGTGCAGGGTGGGGAACATGCAGCCCTCCTTCAAGAATCAAATCTGAGGTTTGCAGTCCATTCTTCTCATCCTCTGTGGAGACCTTATGAGAGAAGCAACATGTTAGACACTGTCCAGAAAGGCAAGCACCAAAGTTTTCAGTGTCGTCTGCAGCAAAGAGGAAACTGAGGCCTACACCAGCAAATGGCCCTGTCAGTTAAGTTCAAGCATACAGGCCTGTAGAAGCGAGCACAAGCAGAGGAAAGCCTAGGTTTCGATATTTACGTCCAGGTGCGTGCAGAGAGGACATTACGAGCAGAAGTTTGGAGGCAGCAGGCAGCAAGGAGGCGCTTACAGTGCAGCTGCCATTTGGCACAACGAGAAATACAGGAAACGAAGGGGCTCATGCAATCACCCGAGCGATAGCCAGTGATGTTATGTTAACAATCAGCAATAAGGAAGCGCCCGAGGAACAGAGTGCTGTTAGGCAACACGGCAGATTAGTGAGCATTACTTCAACACAGTGTATTAACCTTATCAATGGTGCGCGCAGCTCTCCATGGCCAGCTCCATGGAGCCACTTTGGTCTCGATCAAAGTCGACTGCATGCAGCTCCATGAAGGGGATCGTGCGCAGCAAATGTCATAACTCTGACAACTTTCCCTCGAGTTTCACGATGCACAATATGGCGCACAAGCGAGTTCACAATCCCACGAAAAATACGCTCCAAAGTCCGGGCGCGGCGGAGCGGCTCATTAACGCCGCAGTCACAATGTTGCACAGTGTATCCGTAAAACTGTACACTTCCAGGAAAACATGTCCACAACTTTCTCCCCCCGCACCGACGAGTAAACCACACATGAGACGGCGACTGTGTGAAAACTCCGCCGTGCAGCGGCCCGCTCGGGTATTTCCGCAGATTTCTACGTCGCCGCAGCGCGTTCAGAGCCGCGGTTTAGCCTCGTCCGGAGTGCGTGAAGCGCTGCGAAACTGCGCAAACACGCAGAAAGTTGCGCGTCCCCGAACGCACCGCCTCACCCCAAAACAGCTCAACTCACATCCTGTTATCCAATCCGATTGTCTAGCCACTCCCAGAGCCGTGTCCGTGTGCGTTTGTTCTGCTGCCCGGGCGGTGCCGGAGTGCGGAGACGGAGCTCTGCACACCGACGCAGTTTGTCGCTGGTTAAAAATCAGGGCCGCAGCCAGGAGTTTAGAAATGCTGAGGTCAAATCCAAGCAGCCCCTGCAAACTCACCGTTTACAAGAGACCTTAAATTCCATTAAGGTGAGACACTGCAGGCGAAAACAACGTTTTTCATGCATGCATAACGTGTTCTTTTAGATTAGTGCAAAGAAAACATAGAAAACACACATTTACCGGCTTATTTTGCAATACAATGGACTTCGATGCAAATTAGGCCCGAGTAATGATAAAAAACAGAATTTGCATATGTAAAGATGAAATTTCAGGAAACTTTTCATGCAGAAAATAATGTTCAAGCCATGGTAAAATCTGCACATTTTTTTGTACTGCTGGCATCTTGCACTTTTACAGTTATATTTATTCCACAAGCCACTTTATGTCATTGTTGTTTGTAGCATAGTAATACTGTATCTATTAATTTTCATATTTCATTCTTGTATTGTACATGTTGTTGTTGTTGTTTTTGTTATTATTATTATTACTTTACATATGTTTAGTGCTGCTGTGAAAGATGTTGCTGCTGTAACAATGGAAATTCCCCTGGCGTGGGGAACAATAAAGGATTATCTTATCTTATTTTATCTTAAGTTAAGTAATTCAGACATTATTTTCAAAGTATTGCATTTTACAGTGCATGTCTTTCAATTTTGTTTTCTTAAGTTGAGTTTTTTAATCATTATTATTATTTTCATCTCAAAATTTGACCCAAAAATCTCAACATTATTGCTGTGTTCCAATTTTTCATTTCCTTTAAGCACATGCTGCCCCCACAAGTACATACTGTTTCATGGAGTTTGCATACAACTGGGACATAACACTTCGTCATAAAATTGTATATATGTGACATATGTGCTAGGATGATGGCCCTTAATCCTGAAAGCATCCTAGCTGAAAAATCCAACTAGATGTAGTAACACATCCAGGTATTACTACATTAAACTACATTTGATGTACATTTGGGATATACTAAATCTTTTTTTAGTGTACTATACAGTAAAGTAGAATGAATATTGAAATAATCCCTATGTGTCTGCAGCAGAAGAGGCTGAGGTTTCAGGACTCTACTTCTAGGACCCTTGTTTTCACAACAGCACCACCTACTGAACTGGATGATGGCTAAAGCGTGCCTCTTGTGGTTTTAAAACTTTATTCCACACAACTTTTAAAGGTTTATTTCAGCCAAAATACCACTTTCTGTCCCAGTATTTTAAAACATTTATTAGAGCTACACAGAATTTAAAAAAAAAAGACTTTAAAGGTTTATTGCAACCTAAATACAATGTTCTGTCCTTCATTGCTAACAGCTGCATGTGGGGTAAATTCAATAATGAGATTTTCAAAGAACTCATAACTTGGATACAATGATAAAATGAAGTGTCCACCTCTTTCGGTCCTGCAGTAAAACATCTATTATAAGTAAAGGAAACATCTATTAAAGCAGTTAAGTTAACAAAGGATGATTTTCTTTGCTCTGGTCAGAGCTGTACCCATGATCTCAGCATTTTTATCCCTTCCAGGTTTCAGCTTTCTGAGCAATTTCAATGCACAGCTGATTGGGTTTCAACAAAATGTCAAGCATTTCATATCCGAGACTTTTTTACAGGCCAGAGCTGCTGACTTCTTGTTGGAAAAACTAAATCTTTAAATGTTATTGACCAAAAATATTAATTTCTGATATTAAAAAGACTAGTTTTAAAGGGATTTGAGTGTGTCACATGATGAACACAGAAACTGAAATGAGCCAGTTTGGTCGCTATGTCAAACTTGTTGCTTGGCATCAACACAGTGGTTCTAAGAAAATGAACATGAGATTTTGTTTCTGTTTGTTCATGCAGTGCTGTCATGTGTGTGAACATGGCGGCCTTAGAAAGGTGTGCACATACCGATCAGCCACAACATTATAACCACTGACAGGTGAAGTGAATAACATCAATCATCTTGTAATAATGCAACGTTGTTCTGGGAAACCTTGAGTCCTGACAGTCATGTGGACGTTTGACATGTAGCACCTGTCTAAGCATTGTAGATCAAGTAACCCCCAACCCCCATGGCAACAGCAGTCCTTGATGTCAGTTGCCACCCTCAGCTGGACAATGCACCCCGACACACTTGTTGTGCAAACTGAGGAGACTTTAGTCCAGACTTTAACATCTAAGGAGACTTTAGTCCAGAGTCTAACATTTGAGGAGACTTTAGTCCAGAATTTAACATCAGGGAATACGACAGAGCTAAAGTGTTCACTCAGGTTCTACATTCTTCAGATCCAAATCTTATTGAGCATCTGTGGGATGTGCCAGGATAAGCCTGATCTACTGTAGGTCTGTGCCACCCTGCAACTCATGACCCACTGGGTCAGAGGAGTTTTAGCAGCATTAAGGGGGCCAACACAATATTAGACAGGTGGTCATAATGTTATACCTGATCAGTGCATATATACAGTATGTATGGAATATTGCTTCCTTCAGAATCTATGTCTGACTTTCTCCATCCGTCCCTTCTCTACTCACTGCAGCTTAAGTACTCCAGCTCACCTTGAACTCTGCTTGAACGTTGTAAAATTACTTGACGCTACACAATGGCAGGATGTATTGGAGTAATTCATTTGAACTGGAAGCTGATTCTAAGAAAGACTACTGATGCATGAGACCTCACCTCTGCAAGTCAACAAGATTGGTTCTTCAGGTTTGTTATGTATAAAACCACAAAGTCTCAAACAACTAAGTACACACTACATTGGAAATTGGTTTGGTAATGCAAAACCTTCGTCATGTGGCAATTTGTCTGAGAAAACTTCCTGTCTGAAATGATTTCTAAAGGTGGAATTTTGAACATTCAAGTGTCTGGTTGCAGCCCTCACTGACATGCCAACATCCAGCAGCCTGTTCTCGTGTTTCTTTTGTCATCTGTGGCATCAAGTCATAAGAGAATAAAACTGCATTTTAGGCCAGATTTTTAGTGCCACTGTGGTGTCTATGTACTGGTCACACTATCTGATCATGGTCCTTTAAGACTATACCTGGCTAAAGTGTGGAATAACTCAAACTTTTGTACACAGTTGGCTACATTTACCCATTTTCTGACTCAAACAACAGAAACTAGATTTTTAATTCTTGTCCAAGTTACAAAAAAAAGTCAATTTCCTTGCTTCATTTAGATATTCGTTCACTTTATATGATGTGTTATCGGTATTTTGTCGAGGGAACCAGATTTTCCCTGGTGAGTCCTCCCTTCCCTTCAGTATTCAGAACTGTGCAAGTATAAGTTTTTAGATTGTCCTATACATATGCATAGTATTCAGGAAAGAAATGAAGTTTGTTGTGACCCCAAGTGCCAACACAAAAGTACACACAAAAAACCCTAAAACTATGTAATAAAAATGTACAGCAGTCACACCCACATATTGCACTGAGACAGTAAATGGTAGGCAGAATCAGCTTCATTGGTTATTTGAACAAGGAATTTGACTCTAGTGTTTTCGTTGCTGTCAGAGTACACAAAATAAAACACACGTGCCCTTATACCAGGGCAAGGGCAGGTTACATCAGAAAAAATAGTGTTTCTACTGTATAGAGCTGTAGATATGTGTAAAAAAACAACAACAATGTTTTACAGTCAACCAGAGTTTTAGCGCAAAATTAAAATGAACCAAACTTTAGTGCAAAACAGAGCTATTAACAATAAATACAGATTTATCAACACCTTATCTACATGAGGTAGGTAGAGGAAGGTGCACAGAAGACAGTGTTTCTGTAATGAAAATATATACAGATAATGCATTATAGTATATACAGTGTGTACAGTGGTTCAGGGTTGGGCTATTCAGAATGAGCTGATCCTGATTGATTTAAATTTTCTGTAGGGTGATGGTCTGTGGGGAGAAGTAGTGACTGTGTGTGGCTGTTTTGGTGTTCAGAGCTCTGTAGCACCAACCAAGGGGGAGTAGTGGGAACAAGTTCTGCTCAAGGTCTGCTTACTCTGGACATGTATACGTCCTGGATGGAAGGCAGTTTGGTCCCAGTGATGTTTTTCTGAAGTCCTGACTGTTCTCTGTAGTGTGTCTCTGTACATTTTGGAGCCCGATCCAAACCAGACAATAATTGATCTGCAGCGAACAGACTGGCAGTGCAGAATGGGATCAGCAGCTGGGGCAGGTAAAACTACTTGAGCTGGAACAGGAAGTACATCCTCTACTGGACCTTTTTGTTGATTGTGTCTGTGTTGCGTGTCCATGCTAATATTTCAGTAGCACTGAAATAATTTGGGAGAAAATCAAAATAAACAGTTTCAATATATGTAATTGCAGAACTTTTTGTGACATAATTGACAGTTATCATAGCCGACATTTTTGCTGTTTTCAGGACTAAAATCAACATGGCCGCCTATAACCAAACACAAATTCTCCAAAAATATTATATACATAATTGAGTAAAATTGAAATTGACTCACACAGTACTTTATATTAAATAACTTAGAAAGCCTTGGAGTCTTGCCAATCTTTTCTTCAGGAGAAAATGACATCATGTGGAGCAGGTCATGTGATCTGTAATCAACACACTTCCTGGAGAGCTGTTTTTGTAATGGGAAACTTAGTTGAAAGTGATTTCTCAGACACAGATACACTTTGGTATTTTCCGTGTAAAAATTGATATATTGCCAAAAAATAAATATCTGTCATGATTATCTCAACTAAATAAAAATAACACAATCAGAAAGTTTTTGAATAAGCTCATTTTATTATTGTTTAGCTAATTAGAAGGCGGTTGTTATCAAATTCAGACAGTTATTTAGTCGACATTGTAGTGATATCCAGTCATTTTTTTAGTAATAAGTGATTGTTTCCATAATAAATAATTATTGAATTTGTAAAAATATGATCAGAATGAACAAAAAAACATTCATTTTTTTAAACTTTTAATAAAGATGTATGCACGATATATCCCATGGACATCAAAAGTCCCTTAATTACACTCAACAAAAATATAAATGCAACACTTTTGTTTTTGCTCCCATTTTTATGAGATGAACTCAAAGATCTAAAACTTTTTCCACATACACAATATCACCATTTCTCTCAAATATTGTTCACAAATCTGTCTAAATCTGTGATAGTGAGCAGTTCTCCTTTGCTGAGATAATCCGTCCCACCTCACAGGTGTGCCATATCAAGATGCTGATTAGACACCATGATTAGTGCACAGGTGTGCCTTAGACTGCCCACAATAAAAGGCCACTCTGAAAGGTGCAGTTGGGATGGATTATCTCAGCAAAGGAGAAGTGCTCACTATCACAGATTGTGAACAATATTTGAGAGAAATGGTGATATTGTGTACGTGGAAGAAGTTTTAGATCTTTGAGTTCATCTCATAAAAAATGGGAACAGAAACAAAAGCGTTGCGTTTATATTTTTGAGTGTATATGTTGACCCAGCCTGTTATGATTTAAATACGCTCTGAATTTGTTTACTTAAGCAAACTTCTTGTGTACATATTCTATTTATATTTTAAAAAATTACATTTTAATAGAAAATTGGCATAGATGGTGCATCTTTTCCTTGTTTACTCTAAATTTACATGAATACCACTCAGACTTGTTTATAATTTTTAAAATAATATCACTGCAGTCATGTCTTGCTAGTGAACTTTGATTACTTCCACTGGTCCCGGTGGTTGTGTGTTGTTCGCTGTTGTGTGTTTAGTATTGCTCCTCGCGGATGCAGAAGTTTGCGGATCAATCGGGAGGCTCCAGCCACGTGACGTCACCGCCGCTGCTGTGAGAGAGCGCACGGGGTGTAGCTCCCCATCATCCGTTAGCAGCTAGCAGGCTAACAGTAGCTCCGGTCAGCTATGGTCCTCCACCGCCGTCTCCTTCCTGAAACAAACAACCGCTCGCAATGACTCACCTCGCTGAGAGCACACTGCCACCATGGGCACCGCTCGGCTTTCACACGCTAGCTGGATTTGCGCTGGTGCAGCGGAGCGAGGTAAGAGGTCATGGAGGTTTGCTCCCTATACGGGTATCCACTGGAAAACATGCTAGTTAGCTTGATTACTGGACCACCGTAGCCGCCGCAGTGAACACCGTCAACCAGTGACATTAGCTCCTTAACGGCTTATCTCTTCTAGCGCCCGGTTTATGGCTGTTCATGACCCGCAATTGCCGCTGCGCTATGCTAGCCGTGTTGTGCTTTGGCTCTGATTCAAACAAACCGATTGATGCTAGTAGCTATCTTCAGACCCAT
Organism: Acanthochromis polyacanthus; assembly: GCF_021347895.1. Taxonomy (NCBI): domain Eukaryota; kingdom Metazoa; phylum Chordata; class Actinopteri; family Pomacentridae; genus Acanthochromis; species Acanthochromis polyacanthus. The sequence continues at coordinate 9,213,276 of NC_067128.1, forward strand.
CAGCTAGCACTGGTTAGCGTCTTATTTGAGCCTTGGAGACGTGAGGTGGAGCTAACGTTTGAAAGCATTTACATGCCCCACATGTTTCTGTCCGGCGCAGGAAAGATGCAGGCAGATCAGCGGCTTCTCTGCTGCAGACTCAGCAGCATGCTGTGTGCAGTGTTATGAAAGTGGATATGTAAATGTACTCCCTGTTTTTCAGTGAGGGGCTTTCGACACTGATGCCAGGTGCAGGCTGCAGCTGAGAGCACTCAGGATGAGTGGGGCTGGAGAGCACACAGACATCCTGTCAGTGGCAGACGTAGTCAGGGACAGATGGAAAGTGGTAAGTGTCACTGAAATAGGGGGAAATCACAAAATCATGTCAATTCACTGAGAGTGCAGAGTGCACCGTTTCTAAATGAATCTTCTTTTCAGGTAAGGAAAATAGGCGGAGGAGGGTTTGGGGAGATCTACGAGGTTCTGGATCAGCTGAGCCAGGCCACCGTTGCCTTGAAGGTCGAGTCTGCTCAGCAACCCAAACAGGTTCTGAAGATGGAGGTGGCTGTGCTGAAGAAGCTTCAGGGTGAGTGGTGCTGTCCCGTTGTCACTGACAGCAGCTGAAGTGGGGAAAAAGACACTTTGTGGCAGTTTAGTTGATGATGGACTAACAATAACGCTCCTTACAAGCATGTTGCACACACTGCCTGCAAGAGCGACTGGTGTTTTTTCCATGAAGGCCAGTGTTTTATAACATAAAAAATAATTAGTTTGTTTGATGATATGAGCAATGATGATCTTTGTTTTAGTCAGAGTGGTCAACCATGAAATTAATGAATGAATGAGGGGTTTATAGTATATGTAGTTTAGTGATGCAACTGCTGAATTACTCCACTTGTGATTTTTATTTTTTGGCATTGTCAGAGTGGTGAGGCTGCCATTAGTAAATGCTTTACTGTTGAGTAATCTGTTAATTTTATTTTGAAAAAAAATATTATACAATGCTGCAACTCAGTATGAAATGCAAACAAATGTTTAGATATTAAAGTGCAAAACTGTATCATTAGAGAAGCAACTCAAGCATGTCAAAAATTAATTAAAAAGAGGGCACCATTTAAGTCAGTAGTGCAGCTTGGTTAGAAATCCAAGTTTCTGTTAAACCCTTAGAAATGAATCGATATTTAAAAATTGTTATCAACTCATTCCGCCATCCGTGTCACTAATTATGCTGACTGATTGATTTTGACATTTGTCCTGCATTTATTCCTAAACATTATTTTTGACATACAAACATTTGACAGACAAGTATTTTGTCTGTTATTAACCACAAGGGCCAACAGTGCTCAACCTGTCTACCAACAAATATTTTTTGCCAGGCAAAGACCATGTTTGTCGCTTTGTGGGCTGTGGCAGGAATGACCGATTCAACTACGTCGTGATGGAACTCCAGGTAAGAACATCCTTACTAGAATATTTCCTTTGCCTCCACATCTGTCTGCATCATGTGTGTGACACGCAACGCTGATTTCCTGTTTAAAGGGGAGGAATCTGGCAGATTTGCGCAGAACAATGACCCGCGGCACCTTTTCCGTCTCCACAACTTTAAGACTGGGCAAGCAGATTTTGGAGGCCATTGAAAGCATTCATTCTGTGGGTTTTCTGCACCGGGACATTAAACCAGTAAGTTGATCTATATGCCAGATGTAACCTTTTTTACATGCGTGTAATCACTTTTAACTGCACGTCGCGGTTATTTTTTGTAAAACATCATGCGACCAGCTATTAAGCTCACTTGTCTCTGTTCAAATTGCAGTCAAACTTTGCGATGGGGAGACTAGCCAGTACCTGCAGATGCTGCTATATGCTTGATTTCGGTTTGGCCCGTCAGTTTACCACCTCCAGCCAGGAAGTCCGTCCAGTAAGTGCTCTCTGCCAACCTCTCTAAAGCATTGTTTTGGCTTTCAATCAACTTATTCTTTTGTTGTGAAGTGCAGTTTGTCAGCTACTGAAGGCTTTATCGAGCATAGGAGTGTCTGACCTAAGCATGTCATCAAGGAACATCAGTGGAAGGGATTCCTCAACATTCAGAACTGAAATCTAATCTCAGACTGAAACAGTTAGTTCAGTTTACTTATGGGCAGTAGTTAGAAACATAATCAGATGTTGTTTTGGGCCGGTAAAGCTGGTATAAAGTGCAGAGAGTGTTTTATGAGTTTGTTACTTTGAATTGGCACTTGTTTGCCAATCTGCTAAATTTCTGTTCTCTTTCAGCCTCGTCCTGTGGCAGGTTTCAGAGGAACTGTGCGTTATGCTTCAATCAATGCTCACAAAAATAAGGTGAGCTTAAACCATAGATATGTACTCAGTTGTGCTGTCTCTTTTTTTATTCCCAGCCACCATCGTACTTATGTTGTCATAGCAGCATCTGTTACTTTATAGACATAACTGATTTAACAATGCATAGTAAAAACCTCATACTTACACCTCAAGTAATGCGCTCCATCTGGAGGTGTGTTTCAGTTTTGAAGCATTTTGCTGCCTAAATTCTCCTGTGAATGAAGGAACTGTGCTCTTAATGATAAACTGCCATCACAATCCCTCTTGTAGTTAATTCCTATTTTACCTGTTACCTCAGTTATTGTTGTGTGTCCTAATCTGCAGGAAATGGGTCGCCATGACGACCTGTGGTCTCTCTTCTATATGCTGGTTGAGTTCATGGTTGGTCAGCTTCCCTGGAGAAAAATTAAAGACAAAGTATGTGCCTCCGTAGCTTCCTCTGTATAGATTTGTAACATGTAGCAAAGTTCACTCATTTATTTTTCTCCTCTATTCCCAGGAACAAGTAGGAAATCTAAAAGAGACATATGACCATCGACTCATGCTGAAGCACCTTCCTTCAGAGTTCAGTACCTTCCTGGATCATATCTTGACTTTGGACTACTTCACTAAGCCTGACTATCAGGTCGGCCATCTCGTTTGTCATATTTCGCAGGGACTGTTTATTCCTCTCCAGTTGTCAAATGCTGATGCATGCTGTTTTCTTTTCTCTGTGACAGCTCCTGATGTCAGTGTTTGAGAATGCCATGAAGAGCCACAATGTGCTGGAGAATGACCCTTATGACTGGGAGAAATGTGATTCAGAGGATATGCTGACCATCACTGCCGCAGCAACCACTGCTCAGCAACTCACTCGTCTCACGCCAGCATACCTGGGGTATTTACAGCTAAAGAAAACTCTTTCTGTTGATGATAAGTCTTTCACTTAATTGCTGTGAGCTTGTTGTTGCAGTTCCACTTAGTCTATTCAAATTTCCTTTACACTCTGTTGGATAGGTGTTCAAATATATAGCTGCAGCTTTTTTTAGACTGGATTTCTGCACAGTCAGAGATCCCAGAGAAATCGCTGCTCTAAATTGTGCTGTAGAAACGAGCTGCAGGGTGACCTTCCCTCTCTTCCACAGCATGGCCAATGCTTCAGTGCTGCCGGGCGAGCTGCAGAGAGAGAACACTGAGGATGTCCTGCAAGGGGAGCGCCTCAGTGATGCTGACAACTGCCCCCCCATCCCCACACCGACCACCCCTGGTGGAGATGTATGGGAAGAGATGGACCGTAACCGAAACCATAAACACGCACAACCAATGATCAGGAAGGTCAGGGAACTGTAGATTGCTGTATGATGGTTTGAGCTTCTTCCGTGATAGTGTTGTTATGTAACTGTGTCTCTTTTTTGCAATGAGATGCATAGTTTACTTACAGTGCAGTGGATACATTCAGAAATTTAACACTTTTGCTTTTCCTTGAGATACCACAGTGGCTAAGACCTCTCCAACCTCTGTGAATACTTACGCTTTTCCTGTTCTTGAATACAAACCACTGCTGTCACGGACTGTGTGTCCAACACTGTTGTAAAGAGTATAAAGTAGAGGACAAAATTGGACTGCCTGCCTATCTTTTCAAACAAATGGCTGGGGTTCAACCACATTGTTTCAGTGTTTTGAGGCTTGTGATTATTTGTTCTTCTCAGGTGGTGAGTGAGGATGAGCACAGTCAGAATCAAGGGAACCAGAGTCCCAACACTGGCTCCATGCAGAGTTCGCCTCGACGAGTGCGATCGGAGACCATGTTTTTGGAACGAGCTGCACCGCTGCTCCGGAGGATGAGACACAGCCAGAGCCTGGCATTCGAAAAGAGGCTCGCACCCGAACCAAAGCCCACCATCGAACGTTTCCTTGAAGCCTAGTTAGTACATCACACAAATGAAATGTAGAACTTTTAGCATTATGTGTGTATGAGGAGAGCCTCTATTACACAGAAACTAACTGTAATGTTCATCATGTCTTCTTTTAGCTTGGGTAAACAGCGTCCTGTCCTGTCTCATGTTGGGGAGAAATGCATTCCTGAGAAGTCTCATGGGCAGCAGACACCTTCTTGCAATGACGAGCACTCTGGCACAGCAACACCCGACCAAGAGGAGGGCGCAGCAAGCAGCGGCTTTGTTGCCGTAAACTTCAGTCCTGTGCCCCACGAGGGAGACTCTCAGGAGTGGGTGATGCTGGAGCTCGAACAAGGCAGCGGTTCTGGAGGGAGCAAGCCTCAAGCAGAAGCCCTGCAAGAGGACAAACCAGGGACCCACACTACTGCTGAAACTGAGAACCACTCCTCTGAGCCGCAGGATGGTCAGAACACTGCAGTGCCCAGCAGCCCTGTACTGTCGCAGATGGCCATGCCAGGCACGTGGCTACTGGGCCACAGGAGGCTACCAGGGATGTTGGGACAAATGCCTTCAGTCATGATGGGAAGATCCCAGATGGACCAGGTAGGAGTAACGAGAATTTAGTTGTAAATGAGCTGAGAGCAGCAGTGTGAAATTACCTTTACAAAGCAGTTAACTCAAGGTCAACTACATGCAGAGGTTGCTCGGTTTCCATGCAAATGTAGATGTCAAAGCTTTTTAGAATTCCATGTCCTCTAGTCTTCATGTTAACGGAGGTGCATTTTAGAGATTGTTTTCAGGTGTGAGGCTCTGTTCAGCAAGTGTTGGTGCTACGGAGTTTGAAGCAGACCAGATAACGGCACATAAAATGACTTTCCTAGTTGAAGCAGCTTTTACTGAAAGTATGGAATGCTGAGTGTTCATCAACACCAAACTTCTAAAACTGTGGTTGTCATGTCTCCATGAAAGTATTTTGTTATTGTGGCTTGGGGTGTGAAATAGCCTATTACAGGATTATATTGTAGAAATACAGCCAGCAGCATCTCTCTATGATCTTCTACCACGCTTTTGTGAGCTCACATTGCCACTTGTCAGTTATAAATCATAGTCTGGCTGCAGATAGATGGTAAAAGGTGTAGGTTCCTTATTGTTTGGTGATGCAGGTTATTGACAGCCAGGGGAGGATCTGCTCTGTCTGTTCCCTGCATTTATTTGAGTGAGAGTGACAGAGACGAGACAATAAGGTGGCAGGTGGACACGTTCAAGCCTATTGCACACTATATTTCTGGAACTTATTTCTAACTTAGCTGAACCACTGCTTTATGTTTTTTTTTTTAACCAGACCCAAACCTGTGGTAGTCTCTTTAAAGCTTAGCTGAAGCTGCTGGAATTCTCAGACCTCCAGGACATCCTGTTGCCTTTCTGCATCCGTCCCCCGAGCCTCATCTTCTATTTGATTTAGCTCCTCGTCTGTGAACTCAGCAATAAGGCTAACCATTAAATGAAATTACCCTCGTATGATTTATAGAATGGGCCAGTAGGGTAATCTGCCCTTGCATTTAACTGTGTAGTTTCAGAGTCAAGCTCACACATGTAAACAAACTGTTGTGCAGCGGGTAAATACAAAGGAGACAGGTCAGCCACAAACTAGGATACTTCATACGATACAGTGTGTGTGACTAAAAAAGATCATGAAACAGGGGTTTAAACTTTCTCCTCGTGCTATTGACTTATACATGAAATGTCAATGTTTGAATTATTCATTTTCAGATAAAATTAGAATAGAATTTGCTGAATATTTAGACAATTAATTGCTTAGAAGATGAGCACAACATGAAACGTCAACTATTCCTTTAAACAGTTTTTTTTTTAGTGACCTTAAGGTGCTGAAATGTGACTAATTGCTGGGTTTTTTTCTTAACATGTTGAATGTTTGGGGTTTTGGACAACTATGTGAACAGATGAAAGCGTTTGATGTTTGATATGTGTAATTTAGGACGGGCATTTTCGGTTTTATGACAACAGAGAAAAAGATTGGTAGTTACAGCATTTGGAAATGAATGCAATTTCATTCAATTGATACTCATTTCGCAACATTTCAAAAAAGAATTGCAAGATCAAGGAGCTTTTTTACCTTCTAATAATCATTTAACTGTCTCAGTCCTCCAGCTGTGCCCTGCAGTCACCTGTACAGGAGAAAAGTGATGCTATACCACTAGAGGCGCCATCTGGTAAACCTGAAGAACTCGCAGAGGAAATCATAAAAGATGGAGAGAGGTTGGACTTGGCTCCAGTACCAAGCCCAGCCAAAGGCCCCACATCTCACCTGACCAATGACAGAGACCCAGAGAGCGATTCTGGTCTGCCTGATCGCTCCTCAGAGCCAAATCAGCAGCCTCAAGCTGACACAGGAGGAGGTGCGATGGAGAGCACCGTCACCGTGTCCTCCTCTCCACCCCCAGCTCTGCTCAGGCGAAGAGACTCTCCCTCGTCACCAAGACTGAGTCGCATCCCTGTGCGAGACCCCAGCAACCCTCTGGACTCTCCCAGCAGGGACCTCAACTTGGAGAGGCGTCACCGCTGGAGCAGCCCTGTCCCCGGCTCCCCCACCCACTCGCCTTCTCCTTCGCTGTCCTGTGACAACCTGCCGGGCGCTCTGCCGAGAGACAGGCTCTCCTCAGAGCGGGGCTCCCGGTCCGACTGTGGAGGAGAAGATCCTCTGTCCCTGTCCTCGTCTTCAGGTAGTAGAAGTAAGATCCCTCGTCCGGTGAGCGCCACGTTTATACCGGAGCTGCTCACGAGCAGGTTTCTGCCTCGACCGCCACCTGGGAAACCACCCATCCGCCCCTGTGTGGACAACAGGTATGTGTCCTGCACAGCGAAGGTGTTGCACTGTACTTCAGTCTCTCACAATTAAACGAGGACATTTGCCAGTTTATTAGATAGTAGGTATGTTATTTATGGTTATTTGCAGGTTCAGTAAATGTGTTTTAATACAGCGGCAAACACTTGTAGCTATTTTATCAGACAAAGTTGTCATTTTAATAAAAGCTGAGTCATTATTTGTCCTTTTTCTGTCATGCTAGTGAAAAAAAGCCCATTTTAAAGCAACAGGAGTTGAACCTAAATGCTTTGCAGTTAAAGTAAGAAAACACAATGACTAAAAGACACGTGTAAATCCAAATAAATAGTAATAAAAGATACAACACAATAAAAGATGAGGTCTGTGTCAAGCTGCGACAAGCAAACCTAGTTTTATGCTAATCTCTAGCAGCAAATACTTTTCCACGCTCCAGCAGGGCCCAATGTAGGAGTCATTATGACCATGCTGAGAATATGGAGGCGTGCAGGTTTAGAAGCTGCAGGATCCATCTTGTTCCATTACTCCCTGAAGATATTAAAACCTTTCTGGCTTCAAAAAAGTGGAAGTATGAATGAAATGCATTTCATTTTCTGTGATTGCTTCAAAATCAAAGTCCCCCTCAGGCGTACGTAGGCAGTCTGAATGGGCATGATGCCACAATGAAGAAGTGAATGCAGAATGTAAATGAAATGAGGAGTTAATGCTGACAAAATGAGATTCTCTTCTCGTTTCTTTTCCCCAGACGGCGGAGGCTGAGGGTCCGTGCCAGCAGCACCAGTGACGCAGACTTCCTGGCCAGTCTGACCCAGCTGATGCAGGACCGTGGTGGGATGCTCTTCAGCCCTCCTCCTCGCCCTCGCAGCTCCTCCTCCTCCCTGCAGCGCTCCCTAAGCTCCTCCCCGTCCCGCCAGGAGCTCCGCGAGGGCGGCGTGCTGCAGGGACGCAGCCGCTCTCCGTCCAGTTTCTCGGGCTCCCCTCCTCCTCGGCACGCTCACCCGCAAGACAGGCCCGCGGGTCAGGGCCAGTGGGGCCACGTCTCCAGAGGAAGAGGTCTGATCTACGAGGGCAAAGGCTCCGGCAAAGTGACTCGATGACTGTATTTTCACACTGACTGACCGATCCGGATCCTGCAACTGTGTAGCGAGAGGCTGCCTCACATCCAGTCCCTGATAGCATGTGTAAATGCGGTATTTACTCAAGGGAATGTACTGTATGTAATGTAAAATGTATGATAAATTGTATTTATTTATTTATTCATTTGTTGGATGTGTCTCACGAAAATACGTGACATTATGGCTTGTTACCTGCAGCTGGAAAACGTTGAGAAAATGTTGAGATTGCCAACTCTTACCTCTCATTTCACTCCTCTCTTAACACTCCATGTAGGCCTACTACGAGACCAAAAAGATCTTGTTTAATACTTGAGGGATGTAAAAATAACGCTAACTGTAGATATGTACCATTAGAAAAATGGTATACACTAATAGAAACCATGTAATCACCTTAAGAACACTATAATAGTAAATAATACCACGAGCAGTATACCGACATCAGCATTCATGTACAGAACCAGGGCATGCAGTCCCATATTGACCTCACTCCTGTAAAACTGCTAGATTAATTATAGTATGTAACCATGAATTGATCATTTTCGGCATATCACGGTGTAGTAGTGTGCTTTTACTTTGCTAAAATATATTTGTCATGCAAAAGGCATCAGCATATTAGAATGTACATGTCAAGTGCACTCATACTTAAGTATTGTAAACGTGCATGAGTGTCATTGCAAATGATTTTTTTTATTTATTTGTACAATTGGCTAAAGAAAGCATCTGTATTTTTATTGAACTGCTTCTGATCAAAATACATCGTAGTAGAGAGCAGCAGACTTGCATTTTTGTTTCCCATGAAAACAAAAACAGTGAAAGCTCATGCTGAAACACGGTTTAGGTTTACGCTCATATGTCATTTTAATGTATATTAAAGATACACTGAAGAGACACGACGTTAAATCTACCTGTCTAGTACTGTGTAGGTCATGAACAGAAAACCTCTGGGGGGGTCTTTGGGGTTTCAGGGCTTTCATGGATGCGGCTTGTTGCCAGTCCTGTGGACGCTCAATTAAATTGGGATCTGAAGATTCAACACCTTGGGCTCTTGGTCGTGTTCCTCCAGCCATTTATAAACACTTTTAATGATGTGGTTTAACACTGTCCTGCAGGAGGAGGCTGCTCCTGTCTGATAGTGCTGCTGCCTTCTACCTAACAGTGCTCATGGAAAACATTGGAAGTTTCCCTCTTACATGGCTTTTCAACACTGAGTCATGGTCAATTTAATGTGGCTTTTTAATGTGTTCTTTGGTGTCAAATTGAAAACAGTTTTCTCCAAAGTAATGTGAATTAATTAAAAATGTAAAATAAGTGATTTTGTAACTATTCAACCCTTATGAAGTGATAGAATGTGTCTCGGGTGATTCTAGTATAAAGACACATGTATCTAAAAGGTCCAGCCACTGATGAATCAGTACTCCTGGTTATAAATACACTATAAAGACAAAAGAACGCTCCACACAACTTTGCAAAAATGTTACAAAAAAATCACAGATCAGAAGATGGATCCAAGACAGTTTCCAAGTCACTGAGTATCCCTTGGAGTACAATTAAATCCAACTTTATTTAGAAGTGGACGGCTAGTGCATGAGGCCACCAAGACACCTATGACTCCTCTGACACGTGTCACTTTAAAGGGGATGAATATGCAATCACTTACTTTACAGATTATAAATTATTGACATTACTATGTAAAAATCTGTTTTCACAAAAATGTAAAGTCTTGTCAAATTGACTGCGATTCAATCCTGAAAAGATACGAAAAGGGAAAAACTTACTTTTTCTCAGTACTGTCATCTGAAACAACATCCACATGAATCCCAAGGTTTCCAAGCAGAACACTGTGTTGTAATGAGATCGTCAACGTCAACTCGCTTCACCTGATCAGTGAAAGTAAACTGAATAAAAGACAGACCTCAAAAATAGCACTCTGGTCACACATGCTGTAGTTTTCATCATGCTTAAATGTTAGTTCACTTAAACTCTTTCACTATATCCTTACTTGTCCCAAACGGTGCTGATAGGTTGCCCAGCTTTTCACTAATTTCTGGTACCACTTCAGTATAATCATCAAAAATGGCTGTATGCAGTTTTGTTTTATTAGAATTTGATCATATGGAGGGTATGGTGTCAACCTTAGCAGCACTGTCGTACTCAGATAAAAGGGAAAACACACTCAGATGTTGAAGTAGTGTATTTTCTGAAACTCTTTTCCCGAGAGCCATCCCTTGTCAGTTTGTGCTGAAGCAGCTGCATTCAGTGACAGACACCTCTGCAGCACAAGAGACTGCTGACGAGCTGGTGGCTGAATGTTTTGGTGGGGATGCAGATGACAACAGCAACATAAAAGCTCCATCGTTTGTGTTCTCTGAGATTTACACGTGGAAGAAGACAACGTGTAAGCAGCGGTCAGGCCAAGGTAAATGACGGGACATTAAAGAAAGTGTAGACATGAGCAAAAATGACTACATTTTTTTTCTGCATAAAGGTAGATTAATCATCCTGTGGGCTGCCTTTTGTTGCCTTCACATTTCCTTAAGATCAGGGATTCCAAACTTATTTTGGTTTAGGGGCCACATTCAACCCAATTTGATCTCAAGTGGGCCAGACCAGTAAAATCATAACATAATAACCTATAAATAACCACAACTCAAATGTTTTCCTTTGTTTTAGTGCAAAAAATACATTCTGAAAATGTTCACATATAAGGCACTATCTTTCTACAAAACAATATGAACAACCTAAAATTTCTTAAGAAAAATAAGTTCAATTTCAACAACATTATGCCTCCGTTTATCATTTACACATTACAACTTACAGATCACAGAGTGTCTACAAAGGCACAAAATATTTAGTCATAGGTGTATGGAACTGAACAATATAGTATTTTACTTTAAAAAAGAAAAAAAAATACTAAAAAATGTCACACAAAAAAATCAGGAAACAAAATGACATTTTTTACAAAAAAGTGACAAAAAATTAGACAAAAAGTTACAAAGCGACAAAAATGGACAAGACAAAAAATGAGAAAAAAGTGAAACAAAACAACAGAAATGATCCACAAAACAATCACAAAATGACAAAAATGAGACAAAAAACACAAGCGAGACTAAAGGGAAACACAAAACGACAAATCTGACGATTAAAGTCAGACGAAAAAAAGACAAAAACAACAAAAACAGGACAAAAATATTTCAAAGATGAGACAAAAAAATGGCAAAAGAACAATGAACAATCTTGTATTTCACTTTGATCAAAACAACTTGTCATGATCTGGAAACCATTTCATAGTTTTACAAATAGTAGTTGTCTTCTCTGTAACTTTTACACTTTATAAAGTCGTCTCCCGGGCAGGATTAGACTCTCTGGAAGGCCGGTTTTGGCCTGTGGGCCGCATGTTTGACATCCCTGCTCTAAACATTAAGCCGGTTAATCATTGTTCATGTGTGTGAAAAACTGTTTTTATTAGAAATTAATAAATTTAGTTTGGCAGGTAAAGGCAGGTTCAAACATTTTTACTGCTGCACTGGAAATGTTTAAAAACCTCAGTATTTAAACATTTTTTAAACAAATTATGTCTAATTTTAGAAAAATATCTGTAGTTTTATAGCTCCACGGTAATCTGAAGATATAACGTCCAATAAGCAGTAAAATCCAGAGGAAAATACACTTCTTAGTAGTAAAAATGTTTATTTACATTACACTGTAAACTGACATAGAGAATATATTTATCATAATGCATGGTCATAAAAAGTTATAGTTCCTGCTCAACTGCCATCAGCATACAGTAGTTCATAAACAGCCAAAGAGTAGACACAAAGTATGATGTGCTCAATTACAGACAGATAAAAACTCTAACTGGATGATAAAAATGGTTGAAACCCTGAAGCGAGGAGTCAGCAGCATGTGAGAGTCGGTATAAAAACTGGTGTGTTTTGCAGTTTAGAAGAGAGGCGCTGACTGTCTGGGGTCGTCTGGTAACACACTGATGGAGTCCTCTGCCTTTCCACACAGCATGCACAGCATAGTGTACTCCTGGAAGACACAAAACAGACGTGTGAGGCTGAGCCAACGGCCGACCAAACTTATTTCCCCTACAGTTCTTGGGTAGGTAATACTTACCTGATATTCATCGACAACAGAGAAAGTATATTCGTGCCTGGCGATGACGTGGTCACAGTTTTTACAAACATCTGGAAAGAGAAACAAACATGAGTGGATTAGTTTTAAACATGCTGTGGACTAATTTGTGGACACTTTAGATGTGATTGATGGACATCTTGATTCATTATTTTCATTGTCAGATAATCTGCTGATTATTTTCTCGATTAACTGATTACTTTATGGTCTGTAATATGCAAGAAAATGATGAAAATTGTGGTTTAGTGTTTACTAGATGATGGCCGGTCATTTAGAGCCGTAGTCAGGCACTTTAATGTCCACAATTCCATCATTTGTCATCTGAGCAATCATTTTAGACAGCATAACATGATCCTGTCAACCCCAAAATGTCTGCCAACTTTCTGATCTATTCAATGCCATTTTATTTACTATCTATGGTCCCCATCTCCATTTCCCTGCTATCAGCTCCACTACTGTGTGTACTTGGTTGTTCCATTAACATCCATTAGAAATGTCAAGTCTTGGAACAACAAATACCTATTTCCCTCTATCAAAAATAGTGGACATAATTGACTGGCACTTTTGTACCACTCTAACACGCTATGATACCACTGGACTGAACTAGCACTTTATAGACATTGTGCTCACGTTTGTAGCGTCTGTAATTATTATATTTTTTAATTTATTTATTTTGTGACTGTGGTACTCATATGGGGCTGGGGGAAACAGTATTTTTCTTTTCTTTATTTTCTTTTGTTGTGTGTGGACAGAGATGCACAGAGAAATGACAAATACACGTGAATGAATGAATCCTACTTTTGTTCACTAGAAATAAACTTCATGTAACTGTGATTTGATGTGTGCACTGGGCTTTCTGGATGCTTTTATTTTTATTAGCCCTGTTATTTGGTGTCAATGCTGGGTTTCTGTTACAGGTGAAGCACAATAAAAGGCAGACTAACGGTCATATGTGACAATCTCCTCTCCATCATCGTCCTCAGTGGATTTATTACTGATCAGCACGAAGTCCCTCTGATGGCAGTTGGCGCAGCCCACGTAGTTCATCAGGTAAGAGCCGTTCTCCAAACAAGTGTTACCCTGGACAAAAAATAGGAATAAAATTCTTCGTTTAATTGCTTGTGGGTAACTTAAATTTCATCTCTACCCGTTATGCCATGGACTCACATAGGAGGTGGCTCGTTAACTCAGCTAACTCTGCACCGATGCTAGCTATAACGTTAGCAGTTACCACTTAAACCGTACAAAAAGTGTAAAAACAAGCTGTGGGCTCTCTCGTTCGCGCCAACTTACCCGGTCTGGGTACTCTTTATGCACACAACCGTTGCACATTTTCACTTAAAACTATTTACAATTCTTTTAAAAAGACAGTTGTAACGTAACAGACCGTAAACAGCTAACAGCTAAATATTTCGTAGCAGAAACTTCCGCATTGAACGGTAGCCCATGTGGCTTGTGACATGGCTCATTAGAGTTGTACAACATCGTCAAAGGCGGCCATCTTTGTTTACCATTCAAACCATTCAAATGCCCTATCTGCGTGTTTTATATATCTACGAAAACTGCGCAGTCGAACCTGCAGTTTCCTCTTTAGTGAGCGATTGGCCGCTGAAGCCTAACGTAATTTACGTAGACCAACATGGCGGCGTAGCAGCATAGACGTCCCGTTGCCATGTGAAATTTGTGCGGTAATTATGCTCTGTTTTACATTTTAGCTAATATTTCATTTCGTATTGTCTATATGAAACGTATCTAAACTGACTTTACATGTGTGAGTCATAATGCAGACAGCGTCAGTGAAAAAACTGTTGAGTCAAACCTGTCAGCCATTCAGTGAGCATTGCTTAGTGCTGAGTTGAATAGCACGTTGTGTTGTTTTCATAAGTTAAGTTTCTGTGATTACAGTGATTTATTAGTTATTACTTTTCTCCCATCATTCACTTAGTGCCGATGGGACAGAGTCAATCATGTTATTGTGTTGAATATGTGATGAGATGATGTTGAGTCACAGTGATGGCGTCTTCCCACGAGCTTCAGCAGAAATTAAGTGGAGTTCTGTTTTTGGTTTTTGAAGCTGTTTCATGTCTCTTCAGTGGTTGTGAAGCCCAGATATTTATTCTCAAATCATCACAGGCCTTCTACAACACTACACCGATTTACTTGGAGCCTTTTCTTGAAATCATAAAATATGGATATTTTAAAATGGTATCTGTGAAATGTTAGATGAATCTGTCAAACACTAAATTGCCAGTTGACCCACTTTTAGCAAAAAAAAGTTTTCGCACATTGAAGTCTTAGGCTATATTTGAAGCACTATATATCTCAGGAACTACTAATATCAAAAGCCAACCAATGTTCGCTGTTTTTCGTATTATGCCATCGATTAAGAATCTATAATGTTTGATAAGTAGATCAAATAGTGTGTGATTATGGGTGAGCGGAAATATAATAAGCATACTAATAAGTAAAGTTGTCAAGTCCTATCTTTGAAAGCACATTAACAAAAATAATTACTGCAGAAGTCCTCTAGTGATGTTTTTGGAACCATGTGTAGCTGCATGTCACAGTAACACAAACCAAACGTAAAGAAAACTAACATCATCTCAGTCATAGCAAAACCACACAATGTGTACGGACTGTCAGATTATACTGTCAACAGGTCAAACTTTGTCTACTTCCAACTGCTTTTGCAACTGCATCTAGATTAAATGCAAATATTTCACAGCAAAAATAGCTGGTGTTTAAGTCCATGCTAAAATGTTAAAGGTGACACACTGTTAAGTTTGTGGCCTGTGGCAAACATGATTCAGAATACCTGCGTAGACACTGGAATGTAGGAGGGTAACTGGCAGCCTTACCGTCAAATCAAATCATCATGTGAATATGTAAGTTGGCAAAATGAAGTTGGATCTAGGGAAAAACTGGACAGCTTTATTCATAGAAGCACTATATTTTGCACAAAAGGTTTTCCGTACAAAACAAGGTGTTACTCTGGGCTCTATTATGATTCTGTCCATGTTCTGCTTGTTGACATCTGTCAGAAATTAACGCTTTTTTTCTTGAGATCTTTTGCGTATGAAAATGACCAGTTTAAGAGTGCAGAAATCTTACATTTCCTGCATTGCTTGGCCAGCATCAGTGTTTGTTTTACCATGAATGTACAGAAACAGAATGACAGAATCAAAGCAAAGGGTGGCTACTTTGAGGAGTCTAAAATGTAAAACAGATTTAGAGTTATTTCACAGTTGCTTGCTATGCAATGCCGTCTATCTTATGTCCTAGTTTTAATGTCTTCAGTATGTATCTCCAATGTAGAAAGTAGTTTAAATAAAGAAAATACGTTGAATAACGAGGTGTGTCCAAACTTTTGACTGGTAGTGTATATATAAAAGGGGTTTGAGAGCCATTCACAACCTAAGGCATGTGAGTCTTTGGTTATTGATGGGCCATTAGACATTGTATTGAGGGTAGCAGAATATACACCCCCTGTCAAAAGTTTTAGGACACTTTCTCATTCAAATAAAGTAGGACCTGTCCTAAAACTTTTGACAGGGGGTGTATTTCATCATATGGATGTGATCAGGGCAGGACTCTGATCATACATGTAAAGTTTCAGGCAGATTGGAGCATGTTCAGGGCATTTACACAGCATTTGAAATTTCATGGTGAAGGATCAAAATTCCAGAGACCGCTACGGACACGCCCTTTGACTTTGGAAAAAGATTTTAATAACTTTGGATCATTAAGGCCTCCTGTATGTACTGGCCGAATTTGAGGTGAATTGGAGTTTCCCCCTAGGAGGAGTTCGCTCTAGAAAAAAAAAAAAGAAAAATGGGCAAAATCTGACATTCAATGCAAAATAGCTCACTTCCTGTTGGGTTTGGAATGTGGCTGTCACTGACTTTTTTTGTTCAGCCTGATGTGCTGCATATGTGTACCAAATTTGGTAGATACACCCCCTGTCAAAGGTTGTAGGACAGGTTCTACTTTATTTGAATGAGAAAGTGTCCGAAAACTTTTGACAGCGGGTGTATCTGGGACTCCCTACCAGTCAGATAGACCTGAGGAAGCCTCTTGGATGAGAAGTGAAATATCTTCAAGAACCAAGAAGAGGCCACATGCCTTCTTCTGAAGCATTTAGGTGACTGGGAATCTACAGAAACACTTCTCTGTTGTTGTCTTGACTCTTCAGAAATGGCATCCAATAAAACCCCGTATGACAATGTGGGAAATGACAAGAAGTGGCCAAAACCCTCCAAGAAGACCAAAAAAACCTACTGTTTTTTGTGTCGCAAGTATCATTTCAAGAGTGTAAGTGTTTCTAATTATACAGAGGTATTTGAATTTGCAGTAGTTGTGAATATTTTTGGATTTTTACCATGCATTTATTAAAAGGGATGTATAATTTTGGTGAATATCTCTTTATTACAGCAAGCGCTTGAACATATGCACGGAACGCTGCATCACAGAGAGCTGGAGAAAGTGTTGGGCAAGTAAGTAATATTTGTTAAGCATAAAAATGTGTGCCAACTCTCACTGAATTAAATCATTTTTAATGACTGATACAAAAACAGATTAATATACATTTCTCTGTAAATAAAAACACATTTTATGCACTTGATAGGCCTTAACCTGAGGCATAGTATGGTCTGAGCTGGATATCAACCGCCACCCAAAATGTGATCGTACCAAAGTCATCACACATAGTTTAATGTCAAGCCTACCGTTTAGGGAATCAAATGTTTGTTTATATTGTAATTGAGTTTTGACTATTTTAAGTACTCTATTTAGTACTTTTGCATTTGGGTTCACATTTTTGAAGTTCAGTTCATCAAAGAGAAGTTTGCGGGAGTACCTGAGTCTCTTCCTTAAAGTGAAGTTTTGGAAAAATGTTGCTTTGTACAGAATTTTGTTGTTGTATTGGTACAAGTGTCCAAAATTACCTGCTCTGCTGGGATAACATCATCGGTCATGGGTACCATTTTTTTTGTTTTGATTAAAAAAAACAATTGCTAGGCAAACCTGAATCATTAACCCCCACAGTGAGAAGATGTTTTTACACTGTTGTCTTTTGGGGGCATTTTTTCTTGCATAGTTTGGCTCAACTTCTCCACTTAGAGGTTAGGGTCACATCAAATCAATACAAAGTTATTCTGGGTGATCACCTTAATCCTATGATGACATTTCTATCCTGAATGGATGTGAACGGAACATCTTTAGGTAATGATGCTCCACCCCGACAGTAGATGTTTGGAGAATTGCAGCTCTTCTGGCACCAAGTTGTGGCCTGAAACTTAACGAAGCTGCTTTATTTATTTTTTTCCTTTAGTTGGTCATTCATCTGTTCCGAGTCATTACCACTGTAGTCTATGATATCTAACAAAATGTTTTTGTGTCCTTTTGCTAACAGGGATGCCTATCATCATTGCCAGGCATGTAGTACACTCTGCATGGGTTTAAAAGAGTACAGTAAGCACATCTCGACTGCTGAGCACAAAGCCGAGTTGACCACCTTGGTGTCCAAAAATACAAAACCTCTCAGTCTGTTTCAGACTCTGGATCAAGCCACCATCGACAAAATCAAGGAGAGAAACAAAATCCTAAAGAATAAGGAGTAAGATTTTCACGTGTTTATATGTGATGGATTCAAAATGAAACCATTAAAGTGTGCTTTCTGTTCTCACCATCTTATAATACTTTGTTGTCATGAAATACTGTTTGTATGACTCTGTCTATTTCCATCACAGAAAGAAAGCAAGAAAAAAGAAAAAGAAAAAAGAGAAGCAGACAGAGGGTCAGAAGCAGGCAAAAATGCAACAGAAAAGACTGAAGCTGAAAAGATACCAGAAGGTGCAGTGGAAGATCTGGACACAGGTGCAGGAACCTCAGCATGAAGGAAGCAGTTATGCTGTTTTCCAAAACCAGGAGAACCGTCTGCAAAGATCTCTCCACTCTGCAGACTCAGCTCTGCAGAATCAAAGCAGGAGATTCGTCTATTGGCCAGCACCGCCAGCAGGTCAAACTTGGCATCACCCTCACATTCAAGATCAGTTCACCCAATCATCTCAACACCTGAGTTATGACAGCAGCTTCTCTGTCAGCAGTGAGCTCAGCAGAGCCCCAGCTGATAGCTCCCAAACAGACGGACATCTTACAAGACCACACGAGTCTGAGTGGGATGCCACTGAAATGACAGAATCAATGTCTGCCGTCAGCCACACCGGCTATCACAATCGCGCTGCGTATGGAGACTTCACCAGTGATTGCCTCCCTCAGAATGGAGCCATCATCTTTAGTCAGGGTCAGGGTGAGAGTTCAGGATCTTCTCAGCCACGACAAGAAGTTTCAGCTCAGCCTGCCTCAGCCAAAAAATCTGACAACGCAGCTCCGATACAGGATGTAGATGTCGGTGCCATGCTGAAGCACATCAGAAGAGCGCTCGGTGTGAGGGAGCCGTGTAGAGCAGACCGAGAAGCCAGGAGGCGAAACACCACACTGCAAGCTGGAACTGAGGTGGAGCAGCGAACGGGCGCTTCCCTCAGGAACCATGCCACCTCTGCTCCATCTAGAACTGTGCTGTCTGCTCAGGTCAACACCCCTGCTTCTGCTGCTTCTGCTGCCGTTTCTTCTTCCGCTGTACCAAAAGCAAATCCGAAACCACTCAGTATGACAAAAGAATCACCTCAGTATTGCAAGACGAGCTCTGTAGCAGCAAATGGACAATCAAGCGGCAGGGAAAGAGAGTTTCAGGTGGCTGCCGACAGCTGGGCTTCTCTCAAACAATCCACAGTCAAAGCTACATCATTTGAGCCCAAATTGAAAAACACCACTAAAGTCCGAATTGCCCACAAAGCAGCCAAAGATCACGGGGACAGAGTGGCCAAACTGAAACCAACCCTGAACAAGTTGTGCAGCTTATCAGGGGCCAGAAGTAAGTTGAGCTGGAGCCAGATCTGTGACAACATGAAGAAGAAGAAGAAGCTAAAAGGGCTGCCCAGGTGAGGACGCCACCATCACATGAGGTGTTTCCTTGTAGTTGTTGTTACCAGTCGCAAGTTATTTTTATGTCTGCTGTACATTTACAGGTTTGGAATCGAGCTGGTAGACCGCCCAACTATCGGAGAAAGCTCCACACAACCGAAGGACATTGACCTGCCTCTGTCCGAAGGTTTCCACTGGGAGTCGATTCCAGGCAGTCCTTCACTTCTGCACAAGACTTTACCACCTCCTCCGCCACAACAGACAACGGCCGCCAACTTTCGCTCAGAGACACTGTCAGATACTCGGACACAAGAACTTTTGGAGCAGCCAGATGCAGCTCAGACAAGCTGCAGCAGTCAGACGGCAGCAGGATTCTCTGTGAAGGTGGCACTAAATTTGAAGAATGAGAATGGAGATCCGACCGACAACAGTTTTACGAGCAAGAGGAAACGCAAAATGCTGACGGTGAGTAGTGCTATATGCTACGATACATGGCTGAAACATCCAGCTTACTGATACGTTTTATTGGTGGGTTTTAATTATCATACATTCTTGCAGGGTGATGGCATTTCTGACCCGGAGCCAAGAAGAAAAAAGAAGAAAATGAACTCCAACAAGGGTAATTTAGATTTTTAAAATGTTTTATTATTGTTACTAAGGAGTCCATTTTATGCATTGTTGTGCTTTCGTTTTGCTTTTGTGTGTTCTATAGCTGCTTTTGTGTGCTTGTAAAAGGGCTAAAGGGGGTCATGTCCCACAGAAAACACTCCTGAACATGAAAGCGTGCAAACGTGTTTTAATAGATGCTGAAAATATAATTATAAACCTGTAAATGTGCATAATGTGGGCTCTTTAAGAACAACAGCAGTAAAAGTGTAACGCCTGCACACTGACCACAGCCAAGAAAGAATTATTTGTAGATATCTGTGCTGCATTAGTTTTGGTGCATTTTCCGACAATGTGATTGTAGTAGCCTTTTTAAGTCTATTTCATTCTGAAGTAAAACTCTAAGTATGAAGAATATGTCACTTTCAGACCAGAGTCCAATGGACCAGCTCTTGGTGGTGTCGCTGAGGGAGGAGGAGTTGAGCTACTCGTTGCAGGATTTGGACCAGTCTCTGTTCCAGGCCCGCAATGCCCTGCAAGCTGCCTATGCAGAAGTCCAAAGACTTATGTTACTAAAACAGCAGGTGACACCACTAATGAAGAAAACAATAAATGCTGATCTTTTCTTTGGGCGCCCATTCATAGATTTGTGGTAAATGTTTCTTCTGTTGCTTCAGTTCACTGCGGAGGTCAATGGTCTGAGAGCAAAGCGCATTGAGATCCTGCAGGAAATGCAAGGTACAGTAGATCTATACAAACAGAACTTGTGCTTAAAGTGGTTTGGTAGGTGACAAATGTTTTTTTCCCTAATCTTTGTATTTATGTTTCTATGTATCGTACTAAATACTTTTTTTAATGTTATCAATTTCATTGTTGACTGCTGTTGCAAATCAAATTGCCCAAATTGGTACAGTAAAGATCTTCTAATTCTTTTCCAGAAGGGTACACTGGAGCATCTAATCTGGCAGAGAAACCCTCGACCTCTTCAGTACTGGTTGCTACTACTGTGCAGCCCCCTTCTCTTTCTACCTCTTGTGCCTTCCCTACGTCTTCAAGCCAACAAACACCTGCTACAACCTCAGCATCATCTACCCCTCAACCTCAGCCAACTCCTCCTGCTCTGTCAGTAAAGCAAGAAAACTGCAAGCTGCCCACAGCTGGACAGGCCGGTTATTTTGCCAACACAGTGTCCTGTAACACTGATGCCCCTCAGGTCTCCATGAAGCAACCCGTGCCTTTATTTCCCCCTAATCTCCTCCCCTCTCTGCTGCCCCAACCGTCACACCTAACCACTCCTGCAACCGCTGCTGCCTCTGCTAAGCAACCCATGGCAGAGAGCTCCACATCAGTGAATGCACCTCCTCCTGAATCATCTGCCAGGCAGCAGGAGCAAGAGAAACGGAAGGGGATGAAGGACTGTGTGCAGACGGTGACGTTAGCAACAGAAGCAGATCCAGCTGAAAGTGTTTGTGAGGAAGTGGCAGCAGGAAGTCACAGCAAAGGACAAGTTAAATTAAGAGAGCCAGCTACTGACGAGCCTGTCCGCGAAAGACACAAGAGTGCTGCTGTAGCAAATGATGAAGGGAATCAAAGCGATGACTCTGTGGAAGTGATTGATTCCTCCAACTCGGTGGTCATACATATCGAATCTGACCATGAGGAATCACCACAGACAGAATCTAATGTTCCAGAGCATCCACAGTGCGATGCAGGCACACAGACGCTTCAGCAAACTGACACTGACAGGTGAGGTTCATCCCAGGGATCATTTCATAGACAGTCTTGAACTTTATAGGGTCGCTTTATTGTAAACTCAAGTGGAAAAAAATGTGACCAGCGTTTCTCTATTGACCCCCACAGAAAGATTCAGCCTTTTTCTATGACGACAAACGAAGCAACAAGTCCTGCAGGTGACTATTGTCCTGTTTGTGTTAACATGTTGCATATAAAGATAAGATGTTGAAATCAGCTGTTATTTCAGAGCCTGCTGAGGATGAAGAACCCTCCGAGGGAGCATTTGAAGGTCACACCGGCCCCGTTCTCGGCTTGCAGGTTCACGATGGCTTATTGTACACATGTTCAGGGGACAACACGGCGCGGGCCTACAGTCTGGTGGTATGTTGCTGGCATTTGAAATTGAACACACACTTTTGTCAAACTCGTTTACCCTCCTTTACACAAAGCAGTTGAGGTTCAACTTGTGTAAACATTTTAGTAAAATATGTGTCTTTATAAACTAATCTAGGATAGTGGCTCTCTTCTCTTTGATATATTTATATGTGTATATTTTACTAAAGCTTGGGTAGGCAGAAATGTCCTCTGACCAGGCAAGCATGGACAGATGCTTCATGTGAGCACGAAGCACAAGCTTGATCATGTACATCTTAGCCATAGCCGCTGTTAGCCATTAGCTTCAGTGTGCAGAAGGCTAAACTATTAGCAAAACTGAACGCAGCCACTCATCACTAGCTTGTCAGTAAACATAACTGGCCACTACAACATATTTAGGTATTACAGGACAGTGATTTAAGCAGCTTAGCAGTCCAGAAGAAGAATGGCAAGCTCAAATACTGCAGTTACTGGATGTAACTCCATGTGTTTTACTACATTTGGGTCATTCCAGAATTGGAGGACATTTGGGTTGCCAAATCACTGAAAACTAGACTTTCTCTTTTACAGTTTTCTGCTACATTTTCGTCAATAATGGGTACTAAACTATCAATGACTTGATTGGCTCAGCTTCCACATCAGTGGTAAAATTTATTCCATGTTTTATTTGTTGTTTGCTAACCCTGCTCTAATCGCAGTAACAGGGTTGCTAATCCGTGCCAATATTATTTTTTTTTCTAGTTACGTATTTAGCTACCTGTTACTGCTGACCAACAGGACAAACTTACTGATGTAAAAAAGTAAAAATAATTGGTATGATCCTAATAAAATGCAGAAAAGGGTTCCTTGAGGTACAGTGAGACATTCAATGAAGGCTGACAATGTTAGAAAATCTGAAAAATAGAAGAGATATATTGTTAAGACTTAAAATGTGCTGTCACATCCTTAAAGGGTTTCCAAAGCTTCCTTTCATCTGACCCCAGTACAGGCTGGATATGGTAGCTGGCTTTATGTATAAATGCATGGCCATTGAAAATAATAAAGCTTTATTGTTTCTTTCTGTCATCTGTATTCTCAGAACAGAGAATGCCAAGCAGTGTTCGAGGGTCACACCAATAAAATCAACTGTCTGCTGGTGTCGTCCCTCCCGAACATGCCGACTCGTCTCTACACCGGATCCAGCGACCAAACTGTGCGCTGTTACAGCATAAAGGTACAAGACTCACTGTGAAAGCGACAGCCTCGTCTGTATCTAGGGGTTTAATTGCTAACATGTTGACTTTTTTTTCTGCTCCTGTAGTCTAAGAAGTGTCTGGAGCAGATCTCCCTACCAGACAGAGTGTTGTGTTTGCACATAGCCTGGCATATTCTGTATGTTGGGCTCGCCAGCGGATCAGTCGCTAGCTTCGATTTAAAAGTGAGTGAACCAGCTTCCATACTGGGGCTAATAATTTCAGAACTTTGATTGCTTGATATTTAACCCACTACACCCCCATAACCTCCCAGCACATTTGAAAGGCATGGGATCTTTTAGAAAGTCCACACAATTACACCATTTATCACCGACAGGAACTGTAAAGACGGAAAGAATCGTTGGATTTTTTGTTTTCCGATGATCCTTGAATTACTCACCTGAGACAAACTTGACCAATTCTAATCTTAAAATTTTGGCAGTTCATCAAAATCATTTTATTCTACATGTCTCACTTAAAAAAAAAAATAAATAAAATAAACCCTTTGCAAAAACTAAAAATGTTGCAGTCCTCACTGCAGCTATGAAGCCATCAGTAATTCGGCTGCAACCAAACAGTCACGTGGCACAAATTCAGGGACTTTTTAGTGGAACTAGGCTGAACTGCAGGGTGTGCTTATACAGGAGACAAGTATTGAAGCACATCTAATATTGCTGACACCTGTGTGCACTCAAATAAAAGATAATAAGTAATCAAAGAGAATCAGCTTTTTTTCTGAATGTTTTGTTATTTTGTTCAGCTAATTTTTTTTCATTTTTCTCCAACCATGTCCTGCTCTGTGCTGTTAGACCCTGAAACAGCTGGATGTGTTCGAGTGCCACGGCCCAAGAGGGGTGAGTTGTCTGGGTACAGCTCAGGAGGGCGCCCGCCGGCTGCTGCTGGTCGGATCGTACGACAGCACCATCAGCGTACGAGATGCTAAGAGCGGCCTGCTGCTGCGCTCACTGGAGGGTCACAGCAAGACTGTACTCTGTCTGACGGTGAGCAAATGATGCTGTTTCAGCACAGTTGGACCTGTTTTGTTTTAGTCCGTATAGTGAAACTATGTGATTTTGCCTGTTGTCAGGTAAAAAGTTAAAAAAGTTTCATTTGGTACAATACCTGCACCCACATCTGAAAAAATGTTTTTTGCTTTGGATGATGTTCTGATCCAGCTTTGCACTTGTCATGCAGAGCTTTGTAGTGCTGATTTAAAAGGTCAGACAAATTGATCATGTTGCTTTTTGTAGTGGCAACAATTTGCAAGATTTTGCAGACAGAGTACCTGTTTATGCTGCATTTCTTTTTACAACCAAAGCTTCTGTTGTGACTCAGTCTGCCTGCTAAGGGCCAGTGATGATCAGGCAGCTTTGTCAAACACATAGTCAAAAATCAGTTTCTTCAAAAAGTTCTCAAGAAAGAGTCTTCAAGCAGTCTTCAGAGTCTGATGGGAATTATATTTATTTATTGCAGAGGCTGTAAGAAAAAAAACATGAGCAAAATCTTGAGGTGTGTGTGTGTGTGTGTGTGTGTGTGTGTGTGTGTGTGTGTGTGTGTGTGTGTGTGTGTGTGTGTGTGTGTGTGTGTGTGTGTGTGTGTGTGTGTGTGTGTGTGTGTGTGTGTGTGTGTGTGTGTGTGTGTGTGTGTGTGTGTGTGTGTGTGTGTGTGTGTGTGTGTGTGTGTGTGTGTGTGTGTGTGTGTGTGTGTGTGTGTGTGTGTGTGTGTGTGCGCGTGTGTGCGCGTGTGTGCGCGTGTGTGCGCGTGTGTCCTGGCCTTCCTGGGATCTTTCTGCATGGGGTTTTCTCCGGGTACTCCAGCTTCCTCCCTCAGTCTAAAAACATACACAGGTTAATTGGTAATTCCGTCAGTGTGATTGTTAGTCTGTATATGTAGCTCTGGGATAGACTGGTGACCTGTCCAGGGTGTCCCCTCCCTTCACCCTCAGTCATCTTGGATAGACTCCAGCTCCTCTGTGACCCTAATGAGGATTAAGCGGTGTATAGAGAATGGATGGATGAAATGATATATCTTGTGGCCCTCGGTTGCACATCAAGGAATGTGACTCTGCACCACATGGCTGTGCTATTTACACCATTTGTATGTTAAATTTGACATTTGAAACAGATTCTCAGTTGTCAGGAAGATGATGGAACATGTGTATAAAATCTTAATTTTGTAAAGGTTTGTTCTTTTTAATTTTTTGAAAGAAATAACGGCTGTAGTTTGACTAATATTTGGTTTGATACAGGCCATTTTTAAAAAAAATAGTAGTATGTGAAGAAGTTATTTCTTGGATGTCGTATATACTTAATTTTGCTTCCTTTGCTGTTTCCAGGTGGTGAATGATCTGGTGTTCAGCGGCTCCAGTGACACATCTGTCCACGCCCACAACATCCATGTAAGAGCTCTAGATCGCCAGCATGACTATGTAGAAATGACCTATGAAAATATGGTAGTAGATGGGTTGTACAAGGTTAATTTACTGCATGCAGGTTTGTTTTCTGGCTTTGTGTTTTGTTTCTATTTCATACTTTCACTGATACTGTTGACTTTCTTTGCTGTTTGTAGACGGGCGAGTTGATTCGCATCTACAAAGGTCACGGTCTTGCCGTCACATCGATTGTTATCTTGGGGAAAGTGATGGTAACAGCCTGTCTGGATAAACTGGTTCGAGTCTATGAGCTGCAGGTATTTCTGACTCCGTATTTCTGACTGTTTTTTTTTTTTTTCCACAGATTGAACAGAAACCATCAACAAAATGATTGCAAAATGGATGACAAGTGTTCCCATGTTTTCTGTGTTTTTGCTGTAAAGGAACAATTCAACCATCTTTTCTTCTTAAACATTCAAAGACAAGATATGAAAATAAATACTGTATGTGTGTAAATCTCATACAAATAAGCGTATTGTCTTTACTGCTAGTCTTCAATTATTGGAGTTCTAGTGTCAGATGTCAGTTTCTCTCCTCTTAGTTCTAGTCATCATTGAAGAAATGTTTTATTGTCCTAATCTGCACATGTTTGAAGGTTTTGGAACTAAACTCTGCTATGAAAATCTTTCATCTTTGTAGTTTTTTTTTTTTTTGTTTTTTTTAAAAATGTGAATTGTATATTTGTTATTTTCTAGTCCCATGACCGGCTGCAGGTCTACGGGGGTCACAGCGACATGGTGATGTGCATGGCTGTACATAAGAGCGTGGTAAGTGGAATAAAACCCGTCTAGGTGTGTTTTTTTTTAATCTAAACCTGCATGGTTCTTCTAAACAGGAAAATATGGATGGATACTGTCATGGTCAGTATATAATTGAGGGACTTTGGAAGTCCATGGGACACATCTTTCTTACATTTTTATTTAAAGTAAATAAACTGTTTATGTTCATTATGATCATGTCTTTACAAATTCCATAATTATTTATTATGGAAACAATCATTTATTAATAAAAATGACTGGATATCACTAAAACTAAAAAACCACTCGACTTTAATAACAACCACCTTCTAATTAGCGAAACAACAAAAAAATAGTCTTATTCAAAAATAGTTTTGATTGTGTTCTTTTTATTAAGTTGAGATAATCATGACAGATATTTCTTTTTTAGCAATATATCAAATTTTATATGGAAAATGACAAATTTCAACTAAGTTACCCATTACAAAAACACCTCTCAAAGAAGTGTGTTAATCCCAGATCACATGACCTGCTCCACATGATGTCATTTCCTCCTGAAGAAAAGACTGGAAAGACTCCAAGGCTTTCTGAGTTATTTAATATTAAGCAATGTATGAGTCAAGTCTGGATTTGTCACGTGTCAACAGGTTTACTACAATATTTTTATGAATAACTTTCAATTTTACTCAATTGTATATATAATATTTAGAAGAATCTTTCTGTAAAAATGCCATGTGGTGTTTGGTTATAGGCGGCCATGTTGATTTTAGACATGAAAACAGCAAAAATGTCAACTATGATACAAAAAGTCCCGCAAATATATACTGACTTTATTGAATTTATGTTTGTACTGTACTTGTCCCACACAGATCTACACAGGCTGTTATGACGGCAGCGTTCAAGCTGTGAAGCTCAACTTGATGCAAAACTACCGCTGCTGGGTAAGAAGCTGATGTTTTATATAGAAAGTGAATCCCAGAGGAACATTAAGATGGCGTCTTTATTCCAACCCACTTATTCTTGAAGATACTCAATAGCTGTAACACTGTTTTTTTACTTTTTGCAGTGGCAGAATTGCTCTCTGATCTTCGGCATGTCGGACCATCTTGTTCAGCACCTTGTTGGAGATCACAGCAACCCGAACATGCAGTTGCTCAAATGTCGCTGGAGAGGCTGCGATGCTTTTTTTGCCACACGGCAATCCGTTAAAGAGGTGATGAACAGACGATTGTATAAGCTCAATCATGTGTTCTCTTGTCAGTGTTGTCTTATTTTAGTTTGTGCTTCATGTGGGAAGCTTTAAACATTTCAGTAAAAAACGCCTCTTCCTAAGTTCCTCTTGTTTGTGTTTCTCCTGCAGGAACTGCCTGAACACATGCAGAGCCACGTGGAGAACGACAGCGAGGTGCAGCCTTGACGAGAAGTGGAAGTAGCAGTCGAGGATGGAGATTCATCCGTCGTGAAACACAAGCTCATGTCCTTGTTTACTAGTTGTTTAATGTGTGGCTTTATAGACGCACAAGCTCTACTAATGTTCAAGAGCAGATTCAGAGTGTGGCTGATCACATCCTTGTGGTCTTATGCAAACTACATGAACTCTTTTGTTCTCTGATCTGTGACTCGGGCAGAAAAGTCGATCTACTGTTTGTCAGGTTTTCTTTTTCTCAGCTTTTGTTCTTGATCAGTTATCTGCGACCATCTGTTGCCAGTAATTATTTGATGAGTGCAGTGATTTCAGTGCATTTCCTGCATTGAAGAATTTCTGGAATCCTCGAGGGAAGTTCCAGCCAGAGCCAAAATGATACGAATTAAAAGTATCCATGATTTGCATTTGGGCTTTCATTGACTCGAGCATAATAGGCATTTTTGTTTATCAAACCGTCAGAAATGACAGAAAAAAATGCATATTCCTGTCAAATATGCTGACACAGACTCAAATCTTATCCTGAATTTATTTCTTTACTTTTGCATTGGTTGGTCAACACTTTTTCTTTTTTTTTTTTTATCACTGTGAATCCATCACACAAGGCTTCAGACAGCACGTCATGAGTGTCATTACTTCTTATGTGAAGCTAATTGTAAAGAACATTTCAGCAAATATGGCAGAAATGTCCGAGCAGCTTATTGTTTGAATTCAACAGAACAGGTTGCAGATTTTTCTCTTAAACGCCAGGCATGCATACAGTCATCAAATGTCCACGTTTGTCTTAGTATATCGTCCACCCGTACAGTTTAGTTATTTTGTGCCTACATTGCAACACAACCACCAACAGTTCACTTATTGTTGTCTGTTTGTGTAACAGCTTCAAGTTCCCTGCTGAATATATTCCAGATTTCATGTCTTTCATCACACAATGAGCTCTTTTTTTTTTCTTCTTCTCTCTATATTATGGAGATAATAAACTGTACTTACCTCCAGACTCAGACTGTTAGCCCCTCTTACACCAGACGCATTTAAAAGTAATTCCTCTTATGGTGGCATTTTGAATCAGTTTTAGGCCAAATGTAAAACCTTTGTTTTGAATTACACTTTTGCATTTCTAATACTGTAATTCTAGAAAATGCTCCCTTTTCTAATTTTGTACAATATATATTTGAAACCAAACTGTCCAGAGAATGAGATAAAAATCTGTGATTCTGTATTAGTCATGCCTTAAGTTTTGTATGTTCTATTGTACAGTATGTACGTTGTTTAATACCTGCTGTATGTGTACAACAATAAACAGAATAATTTACAGGTTCACCTCCACTTTATTTTAGAAACAATACACATTCAGTATTTCTCTAATGATTTTTACAGCATCAATAATGACATTTCATTGCTCTCTTGACAGCCAAGAAAACTGATGATGCTTTAGGATTTCAAACTAAAGTTGACTTTTAATCTAGACCATGAAAACTTGAGAGATGTATAAATATAATACAAGAGAAGTAATGAAACCTCCTATTTTCAAACCTGCTGTTCACGCCACACCTGTGCAAAAATATACGACAGAGCTGATGTCACATGACGGTTGTGTAGACAAGAAGGCGACTTAAGAGTACATGGTCAGCTGAAGCCACTGCAGAGAGAGAAAAGAAAAAACAGTGATTAGTCCAAAGAGATTTATTTTATAACTGTAATACAACAGCCGTGTTAGTAATCTGGCTTCAGTGGAAGTCAAGTTTGATGTTTGTATCTGGCAGGTGTTGATTCAAATCAGTGTTTAAGGTGAAACGCCAAAGGCAAATGTAATTTTTAAAAACTAATATGGTCATAGTGACCTTACATTATAGGTCACTATTTTTTAATTACAACATTAAAAAAAACATGTTTAATATGTACTTAACATGCTTATATAAAAACAAAGTGTTTGGTATTTGTGTTTTTATAAAAGGCTAATTTCTAGGAGTAAAATCTGGATAAAGGGAAAAATCTTAATCTGTTTTGTTGACATAATAGAGTCAAAGGCTTTTACAGATGTGATTTAGTGTTTTTGTTTTTGTCTGTCCTTGACAGATAAAACTTAACAGCAGACATCCATTTTCATCATGTTTTTAGTAGGGCTGGACCGGAATATCTGAATATTCCCCCCTTCTCCCCGTATTCGCCCGACGTGTCCCCCCGTCAGACATTACTAGGGTTACTATAGGAACTGATCCTAATACTGGCAACGCAGCCCACCCCAGTCAGACGTTTTGGACGGAACGAATACTCGAGTGTCTCCAAATATTTGGGCCAGCCCTAGTTTTTAGGAATTTAATGGTCTAAAAATCATGACTTATTTATGAATTTTCTCCTCTGCATAAACCTTCAAATATTATATCGACATTTTAATTTTTATGTCAGCTGTTTACTGAGAGAACAAAAATACTAATTGAACTAAAGTACTCTGCAGTGTATAAACATATATTTTTAAAAAACTATCATTATCTATCTCTTCTCCTTAGCCTTGACGGCTGATGGAGATAATGTCGGCTTCGATATCCACCGACCACAACAAGTCTGACACAATCAAACAGCTGAACATCAGCCGGATGACCGTCCACAGAGTCGCGGAGAGGCTCAAGAATGGTGAAGACCTGAAAGATCTGTGTCAGACTTCTTGTGGCCAGCACGAAGGAGAGCAGATATCTCAACTCTTTTGACTTCCATCTTGATACAATTTCACCGGAGAACAAATCTGTATTAATGACACCTGCCTATAAGGTAGAACTTTCAGTTTGTTTCATGGAATTTTTCACTCTGACATGTAAACATCTCTAAAGATCATGAAACCGAGTGTAACAGAACTTTTGCAAAGCCCGGTAGATTTTCTCAAGTTTAAGACACAAATTAGCACGTTGTGACTCACCTCCAGGACATTGAGTTTGATTACTCCATCCCCATCTTTGTCAAAAGCATTAAAAGCTCCTGCAAAAGACACAACAGATGATCTACCGCCAATCCACTTATATTATCTTTGAATCCATGCAGTTCACCCTCCTGTTGTCCTCAGTTACGGGCACCAAGAAATATTGTTTCCTTGTCTGAAAAAAAATCTAAAAATTCACCAAAAAATATCCAAATTTGTGAAAACTTGTAAAACCTTCAGGAAGAAAATTCGTTAAAAGTTTCCCTCAAAAGTTTTATTTTAAAAAATCCCCCAATTTTGGTAAGAAAATTCTTGTACATGTTTTCAAATAATGAGTAAAAATGTTCCTAAAAATATCCATGCTCTGATTACACATGTATATCAGTAAAACTTCTATTTTCTTTAAGAACGTTCACAAAAAAGTCGATTTTTTTATGAATGTTCTTAAGAAACATTTTTAACTTTTCTTTTTCACCAACAAATGTTCAAAGATTTCCCAAAAATGTTGAAAATGTGGACATCAGAAGTTTCACTGTGAAGATTTTTTTTTTTTCCCCCACATTTTCAATCTTTAAAACGGGTCAATGTTGACCCGCAGGACGACCAGAGGGTTAAGTATGGCTGCAGTCACTGGGAATCTGATTCAAATGTTCAGATTCAAACTTCAGGTGTGTCACTATGCTGAATTATCTAAACAAGAAACAGCTCAACTACCCTTCACTTTACAACATTTTTTGGTCAAAATAACCCACAGAAAGCCCTCAGGTGTGGTTTGTACTCACTGAACATCCCCTCTAGTCTCACAAAGCAGCAGATGTAACTGTCGAAATCGATGTTGAGGTGTTCGTCTGCGTAGCGCATGGCTATGATGTCGTAAAGCTGTTTGTTGAGATGAAATCCTGGTGTGGAAAAGAGATTGTTTCTATACTGCAGTTACAACATTCTCACATTATCATTACAAATAAAGTTGAATCGATGCTTTATTACAATTTAATAAAGCTATCTCTCTGGAAGGATCCTCTGACAGGTTAATATTCCAAAGTATTCCTGTCTCACCTGCATCATTCACAGCATTCCTCATGTCAAAGCTGCTAATGGAGCAGGATTTGTCTTTACCGTAACGTCTGAAGATGACCTGGACACACGAGGAGACAAACAATCTGATAAATTCTTGTTAATCACAAGCAGAAGTTAGATGAGAAGCGGTCCAACCTGCCACTCTTTGATCTTTCTCCACAAATGTTTGAACTCTTGCAGATTCAGCTTCCCTGTTCCGTCAGTCTGAGGATCTGTCAAGAAAAAAACTGCACAAGGAACTTTTATTTCTAAGGAGACTGGGTATGTGATTTTTTTTTCTTCTATTTAAAAGTTTGAAGTATGCCAGAGCAGTCTGTTCCCTAAACCAGCATGTGCCTTATTCTGCCAAAAATGACTTTGGCATCCACTTCCCAAAAGGATGGTTTCATTTTTATACAAAAAGCTCATGCAATCACAATAATATGAAACAAGTCGGTATACTGCCAAGAAATATGTTGCTGTTTTTGACTCCTTCACTAAATCTGTGCCACCAAGAGTAGATTTTTAAAGAAAAATTCTGCTTTTATTTTCTACTGTCTTGCCAATCTTTTATAGAATCTGTAAAATGTGAAACTTTTAGGAAAGTACCCAGAAGTTTTTACATTGTTCAAGGTATTCTAAAATTGAAATTGATTAATCGAAATAAAAACATTTTAGTGTGGAAAAAACTAGTTCCCCCCTTGTCCACTCGGGACGCACACTTCCAGCTATGACTTATTCCAAGGATACGTCCATCAAGGCGATCATACTGCGACACGTCTCCAGGCTGAAACCTTCTGTCTTTATTTCACTATCTGTAAAAGAGGAGAGGTTAATGTGAGAGCTGAGAAGACAGAGTGTAACGAGGATCTTCATCTTTTCGCGGTACTCACGTTTAGCAAGGACATTCTTCATGATGGTCTTCAGCTCGTTGGCACAGATCTGCATGTCCTGATGCAGGAACAGTTTGTTCCGCATTAGTTCAAATAAAACATTCAGACATGAGTGGCACGCATGTCCTTTTGTGAACTTACTTCACCAGCAATCTGCTGGTAAATGGCTCTGAACTGTTTTTCCTCTTCAGTCTCTTCCTCGGGTTCCAACAGTTTCCGCTGAAGGACAGACGGGAAAGAAGTTATTTACCAAGCGAGGGTCATTAGACACAAAGAGAAATGATGAAATCCTTTTGAAGAGTTCAAGAAATTTAGCACATGCTTTTTAACAATAACAATCAGTCTAAAGGTTGATTCTGCCGTACAAAGCCACAAAGTCCAAAGTGACTACAGAAACAGGGGAGTTGGGAAGAGGAGTTCAAAGTTTCAGAGCTTCTTCGCCAAATAGCTACAGACAGTTGACAAATTAAAGGAAAAAACAACAAAGTTTCTTAATAAGGTGTTGGGCTGCCAAAACAGCTTCAGAGCTCTTGACATGCATTCTCTAAGTGTGTGTAAGTCTATTTACGAGATGAAACATCATTCTAGTAAATTATATTCCCCCATTTGATGTTTTGATGGGAGGGAGTGCTGTCTCACATGTCAGTCCAAAATCTCCCTGAGGTGTTCAACTGGGTTGGGATGTGATGACTGTGAAGTTTATATCATGTGCTTCAGATCTTTTCCCTTTACTAATCAAACCATGCAGTGACCCCACATGCCCTACCTGAACGAGACACTCCCATCAGGTTAAATGTTTCATTGTAGGATAGAGGTGGTCACTCAGAGCAACTTTCCAGTGATTTGCATTCAAACACAACTTAGACCCTAGTTACTGTTGCCTTTAGCACAGATTTAAATGTTCTACTGAAACGCTTAGACAGCTGAGCACTCTTTGTGACTGAAGCTCCTGCCATCTGTGCCCCAACAATGAACTGTCTTTTAACTACATTTAAATTGTCTTTTAACTACATTTAAATTGTTTCCTCTAGTCATCATGATAGAAAATCAGAGCCAACTGGACCTATTCCACTGAACATTTTTGAACATGTCACTGAGCAGGACTGGACATCAACTGTCTACCAAAATTTTCCTTAGTTTGTCACCCATCTTGATGTTTACCTGGTTAGCTTAAGCTTTTAGCACGATTGCTATATTTCTTCATTGTGGTTACAATTTGTTACTCTTTGCCGATATGATGCAACAAGCTCATTTCAAAAAAGGACAAATTTTCATATATTGTTTTTTAACTGCAGGAAATAGCTCCGCTACTTTACGCCAGCTCTGAATGCACGACAGCGTTTTATCTCTGTTGGGACCGGTTTATTGGAGTTTGGCTTTCAAAATGATACATTTCCATTGGAAAATATGTTTTATATGGTAAAAACATGTCCAAAAAACCCAATATTGCTCCAAAATCAAATCACTATGTTCTGATAATTGTAGGGCAGAATTGTGGATTAATGGGGAAACTATTTTGAGTGGTGATTTTAGCAGTAGGTTTCACCAACTTATAAATAAAAAAATAATATTTCATCTCACTCTGTCATTT
The DNA here is from genome assembly GCF_021347895.1 of Acanthochromis polyacanthus. Classification (NCBI taxonomy): domain Eukaryota; kingdom Metazoa; phylum Chordata; class Actinopteri; family Pomacentridae; genus Acanthochromis; species Acanthochromis polyacanthus. The sequence continues at coordinate 9,247,551 of NC_067128.1, forward strand.
ATCTCCATCGGTTGCAGTGATCTTAAATATTCAGTCGTTCCTTCAAAAGGAAAACCTGTAAAATTTAATGCAGTCCGGTGCAGTGAAACACCCTGCCACTACATCTATTTTTACAAAACTTGTTGCTGATATTGTTATAAATGTATAAATCAATTCTAAATTGATTAACAGAATAATAATTAAAGGTGTACTTTTTTATGACTTTGAAAATAATACACTCCTATAACACCAGTTAAAACATATAACTTAATTTACACCTCTGTAACGTATATGACAGGCTTCATGAAAACAGACATTATGGCAAAACAGACTGCGTTAAACTGCACAGGTGTACTTAATAAAGTGGCCACTGAACGTATACCGGAGGATTATGGTTCACGAACATGTTAGAGCAGCATATTAAAGATGACTCTATGTCCAACCCAGCTGAGGTCTGATGGGAAAACAGGTGCAGCTGAGCTACTTGAGATCACTTGGCTTCAGACGCGATGCTTTTATTCCCAGCGATGTTATTTGAGCCGGTAAAGATTGCGTTTCATAGCTGTCACAGGGCACATATTTCAAAGGGGCAAAGGCCTTAATAAGCGATCTGGTGTCTGGCAGAAGTGTGTCAGTGTTCTGGCTCAATAATATCAGTCTATCTGAACACAATCTGATATCAGCTGAAGGAAATTACCTTTGGTTTTCTCTTCTTTTCCCCCTGAATGCCGTCGTGCTCGATTTCTTTGTTGGCTCGCGCTCTGTCTGACACAAATACAATAGGCTGGCATGTGGGTCATGGTGGTTTGGTAAAGGGAGAGGAGGGTTATAAAAGACAAACAGAACAGAGAGGAAATCATTAATTCAAATTCATTCTAATGCTAGCAGCTGTATATTTAATAATGGCACAAACTACATCTGCCAACACTGCTGGTAGCTGACATGCGATGGAGAGGAGCAGTGAGGAAGAGCAGAGTCTGAAAGCGATCTAACAAAACTAACGCCACACGCAGTTATTACCTTTTCTTTCTTTTTCTTGTCTTGCTGATGACCAATAAGACAAGGAAGGACAGAAGGATGAAATGAGATGAAAAGGAGGAGGAAACAGTCGGATAATCGAAACTGTTAGTTATTCTGAGTGAACGCTTCAGTGAGGTGTGCATTAGGACAAGACAGACAGATTTCAAGAACAAAACTGATGACATGTTGATCACACAGTTGGGATTTACAATATATCAAATTCAAATTGATATTGCAGTGTGAAAGTGTGTCGTAGAATACTGCTGGAGGAAACATGGATCTGAAGAGTCTAGAGATATTCCTCCTTTTGAAGCGGGATGCTTAATGTCATAGTTGGTTTTAGTATTAATCACTTCTTTGTGAGCTCTTGATATCAGATAAAATTCAATCCATCCAGTTTTTTTTCTTCATCTTCAATACTTGGTGACAACAGCACTTGAATTCTTCTATATTAACCTGTACCTGCTTATTTATGGGGAAATAATATGTGGGAAATAATACCTTCATGCTCCACACTGCAGTTTCTTCATTATATTTTAAAAAAATCTCGTTCTGCAACAGAAAATTGATCCTCTATATATACTCTGGGATACTCAAGGATAGTGTCAGTGGTCAGAATACTAATGCTGAATATGGGAGGAGGGGGCAATAATCCCACTATGAAAGGTGCTGCATTCTCTATGTGCAATTTCAATAGGAGGGGCTCACATGCACTAACATGGACTTACTGCCAGACCAGCTGCCAAACATGCTACAGAAACACATAACAACAAATAAAAACACACACAGAAGGCACCATTACTCTACTATCTCTTTACACAGATAGTTGTGTTATTCCATTTTATTGCTATATTTCTGTCCAAAATCTTGCGTCCTCCACATCTAAGTGATTGTCTGATTGTGTTTAATCTAGATGTCCAATTCCTAAAAAAAAAGTAAAATCATCAAACTTTGTCAAAATGCAGAAACTGATGAACTCTTATTTCAGTGGATACATGAAAATATCTGTCACATGTCAGAAAATCACATGTTCTGATTCAGTAAGTATAATGAGGGAGCTAGTTGTAGCTGTCAGAATGTGATTTGAAGTTGGTGAAATACGGGATTTCTTGATCGGATGTTAAAGTACCAGTGTCCCACCGATCGATATTGATCGTGTTTTTATCATAGAGCCATTAGAATTCAAGCTTTTAAATTTTTGTATCTGACAAAGCAGTGTGTCTTGACTTTTTTGAGAAATTCGCTCCTTTTTGAAGTGCAGTGGTTGCCTACTTGTACAATCAGAGCATCTATTTGATGGCAGTCAATACTGTGAAAATACTACATGTATCTCATACTGTTCATACTGCAATTTAGCCAAACGTGCATGTACATTTATCTATCTTTATTTTATGATCTGCTATTGTATTTATATATGTAATGAGTTTATACCACTCTATTCATACTATAACATAATGTGTATATAATGCACTTCACTGCTCCTCCTGCAAAACTGTGAATCCAAGCTAAGCTCAAGTCATGTTTTTGCCAGATCCAAGAATTATTACCTCATTTACTTTGTACTCCATGATAAGTATAGCTGTGTAGACATAAAAAGTAAATCTGTGCGTACATTTCACTACTGCAGTATCAGCCTGAATGATTAAAATATATTTTAATCCCAGTATTTCTACCATCTCAGTGCAAACCTGTATTTGGTCAGATCCGATGGAGGTCTCTGCTTCCCTGTGGAGAGAAATAGCCGCTGCCGTTATTCACTATATACGACTTTTTTATGCGATTTTCATAATAATTTTGCTGTCGATAATCTCCAGACGAGCATCAGCTGCTCCACAGCCCTCTTTCACAGATCCTTACTCAGATGTGCTCCTCTTCTCAGAGAAAACCCTGAGGATGAACTCTCCCTCCTGATGGGCTTCAAACGTTGTGGGGATGATGACGTATTCTCCCGGAGGCAGACGGAAACGCTCCGTCACCTCCCTCAGGTTGATGTATGTTTTGCATTTCGCCTTGGAGGCTGTGTAGAGGAAGAAGTCCTTCTGCAGATGTTGATTCTTTCCACGCATCTACGGATGAAGATATTGAAAAAGGTTGATGAGATAAAAGCTATTCATCTAGTTAAAACTCAGTTATTCACAATATTATTAAACTGCAGAAATAATCTGATGTAGAAAAAATAAGGTGTTTATCAAGTAAATATGCCAAATATTGTCTGTTTCTGGCTCTTCAAATTATATAAATTGCTTCTTTTCTCTGTTTTATGTCGCTATTGATTAAAAAAATCGATGGTTTTAAACTAAACGGCAGGCAAAATGAAACAATTTGAAGATGTCTATTTATGCCCCAAGACATTTTGTCCACATATTAATAAGAAATTATATTATTAACTTTTTAAAAATTAAGATTCATTGACTGTGAAGTCAGTCATGTCATTTGTACACTCAGTCAGGTTTACATCGTGTAGAGGTTTCACAGAATCTTGATCAGCCACACTTTGTTCTGCTTTAATCAACATATACTGCTCTCCAGAAATGTAGGTCTATTAAAGGAAAATGTAAAATAAGATCCTTCTTGAAGCTGGACATACCTGCTTCGGCACCTGCAGAGACACAGAGGAAATGAAATGTCAGATTACATCCAGAACATGAGTGTCATCGCCAGATGAAAGCTGAGGTGTTTGGTGTCATGCGATCACTACCTCGTAGATGGAAAATCCAATGGTAAGGAACCTGGCCCCTTGATGTCGCTGCATCCTTCGTCCTTTCTGCATCAGAGCCACCACGACGGTGCAGGCCACCTTCTCGTCCTCTGGGTCATCGTCCTCCTCGTACAGCTGCAGCCGATACTGAGGGTTCGTCCAGAACGTGTCTGCAAAACACAGATAAATCTGCATGTAGTAGCATCATATGAAAGGAATCTAATTGAAGAGGTGTCAAAACATGAGACTTTTAAAGGATGAAGTCAAGCCTTACCTGGGAAGTTCCTACAGCCGCCTGCAGAGCTTCCTCTCACCCAGCGACCCTCATTGACCGACACCGTCCAGCTGTGTCTTTCATCTCCTTGCAGCGTGTCGGGCGTCAGGTTGCACATCTCCAGCTTGGTGAAATTCTTCTTGAACTCATCAAAGGACATCCTAGAATATGAAAGAAGATGATTGTAGGGGAGAAATTGTCATGAATCAGGTGTGTCCTACTATCTGCAGCTGCTTCGTCTAGGTACTGCTGATGGTTACCATTATTATTATGTTGTTATTATTATGGATTACATTATTATAATGTTCGGCTATGGCAATATCATCTATAAAATTGCCCCAAAGTGTCGTTTATCATTCAGCCATCCATCTTGCTACTGGAGCACCTTTCTCCACCCTCCATTGTGACCTTCACAAACTGGTGGGTTGGCTCTCCCTTTACACCAGGCGACTCCAGCACTGGCTTTTCCTCATTTACAAGACCCTCAATAGCTCTCTAACTGCCTACACTCCTCCCATAACAACTACCACCTGAGGTCCAGTGATCTCATAACACTCTCTATCCCCAAGGTCCATCTTTGGCTGAAATTCCTTTCGCTTTGCTGCAGCAATCGATTTGAATTCCCTCCAAAAATCTCTGAAACTATAATCTCTTCTGTCACTTCACATTTTTAAGCAGAAGCTGCAGCAGACCCTAGCTGACCGCTGTACATGCTGACTGTTTTCACTGAATTTCTAGCAATAATTTAGGCTGTTTAAACACGTGTGTGTCCTTTTTTGTAGACGCATTTTTTATTTGTTATCTTTCTTCCTGCTGGAGACGTTTGCCAGGTTAATGGTGTGGATAAGTTTATCCTGCATCAAACACACTAACAAATATCACTTTTCCTATAACTGCACTGGTGATGTTGTTAAAATGCACCACGAAACATGTGATGAAGTAAAAGTTACAGTAGTTTTACTCACCAGAACTCACTCGTCTCTACAGTCTGTTTTTTTAGGTTCTCCTTGTCTGCAATAGAAATGGTCGACCACTCATTGGAACTACGGAAAGATCAAGCAACATTAATACATCCAAGAGCTGCTGCATTACAGGATTAGTGGTATCAGTCCTTTACAGTATAGGAGATTTATTACACTGGTGGATGCAGACTAATCCAGCATCACCAGAATATATATGAAGCAGTTATTATTTGTAAATATTACATCAGTAGGTATGTTATTAGGACAGATATTTTCCAGGTCTCACTTTGCACTCCAGGGTCCCTTCCAGAGCACCCAACCCCAGGGATTACGCAAACGGATCAGGCGAATCCTGGTGTCCTTTGTAACTTCATCACACTGGAAGCAACAGCAACAACAACCCCTGTTAGGCCAACTGGAAATGTCTCGCAAAGAAAACCAAATCTGCATTTAAGCTGACAGTTAACTGCACCTCTTCCAGGCCGATGATGGAGTAGGCGTGACCTCTGACCAGGCCCTGCTCGGTCCGAGACTCCAGTTCACTGGCAGAGAAAACCTGACGGACACAATCACGTTTCAGAGCAAACACAAAGTCGAGAATTGAGAATTTATCTTTTGTTTGACAGTTTCAAATGGCTCCCTATGACGCAAGTTCAAAGATGTGCAAATGAGGCAACTATATCAAACTTCAAGCTGTAATTCAGCTGTATATTTTATGCTATTTCTAAATTTATGTGCTGTTCTCCTTAACATCCACCACTTCATCACAGCTAGAGTTGCATTTTATGTCAGTTTAGATTTCCATATTTCAGTCATTACATGGTTTATACACAGAAAACCATCTTTGCTGAGCTGCTTTTACATCACACTGTGTGACTTTTCAGTGTTTTCTTACATCTATGGAGCAGCCCATCAGCGAGCCTCTCTCCAGCGCCTTCCTCATGATCTTGAACAGCTCTTTAGGTGCCTCGGACAGCTCAAAGAACTCGGTAACTCCACCCGTGAAATCCTCCATGGCTTCCAAGGTGTTGCCCCCTTTCAGAGCCTCATAAGACCCGTGCAACCTGAGAGAGAGATCAGTCATTTTTGTCAGTGCGCTGACATGTTTGTTCTCCGAGACTTTTTCACAGTCAGTCTGCAGCCAGTTTAGGCAACATGAGGACACTGGAGTTGTATGCAGAGTTGGTGTGACTACACTGTGAAATTTATGTCTTAATAAGTTGTTTGGTTCATGATTAGGGGATGTCGGATGTGTAATGGGTTCAAAAAGGGTGAAAAGTGGTTACCATGATGGCAATGGAGTCACTTTCCTTTTGTCTGTGACTATATGAATAAAAATATTCACTAAAACAAGCGAATTTGCATGTAAAACTCCTGAAATGATTGAATGCCACACAAGAACTGAATGTTAAAGTTGTTTCAGAGTACGGATAGGAAATCTGAACCACATGATGTGAGGAGCAGCACGAGTCTAGGAGACATTAATAGACTACTTACTTGGCATAAGCTTTTTCCAAGAGAGCGCTCCAGAACTCGTTGGGCCTGAAAGATTTGGTGAAAACCAGCTGGTTGTTGCAGGTGGGAATGCGGTCGTCCACGATGACGTCGATCCACTCACCATAACGCCAGAACTGATAGATAGGTAGGTAGGCAGGTAGATGGATTTGTGATAAATCTGGACATTTTTAAGCATGTTTCACATATGTTGACACGGTCTCTGTTCATTGTAACCTCATCAGATGTAATCTAATCTGTACTGAGTAATTCAAGGTAGTGGTGGAAGGTAGCCAAGAACATTTGCTCAAGTACCGCACTGATTTTGAGATACTTTATGCTGCTTGGTCACTTAGAGTTTCAGTAATGAGTTACTTCACAGAAACAGGTCCTTTATGTAAAATGTAACCAACAAACACATATTATTATATCAAATTATCCAGTAGTTTACAGTATAAAGGAGTTAAAATTACAAACCAATCAGTTTTAAGTTTTTGCTTTTGCTTTCTATTATTTATATATATTACTTTAGCTTATATGTATATTATATATTACTTTTTTGTTTATTTTTTAATTACATTACAGCGTAGTTTCATTCTAACAGTAACAGTTGTAAGTTTCACTGAAGTATATATTCACAGATTGTGAGAATTCTTTCATTTTTATGTCACAAGTTCCAAAATATTGATTTCTAACCTGGAAGTGGAAGATGCCGGCGTAGTTTTCAGTGAAGCTCTGATCAGGAGGAATCACTCTGTAGAGCAGCTTCTCATTCAGAGTCAGACAGGCGATGGCAGCCAGCAGCCAGCAGTCACCTGTCAGCAGACATGAGGGATGAAAACGTTCATCCAGGAATAACATTTCACAGAGTTGTCACAGATTAAAGCCACATTGCTGCAGCGGTCAGAGAGATGAGTGAGGCTCATGCTGGCGGTTTTCTGGCTTCAGTCGATGTTATTGATCTTATCTTCTTCCTCAGCCGGACCATTTCTGCTAGTAAGAAGCTATAAAAGTCGTCTTTAGTTAAAATATATTTGACTTTTTGCACCACTGAAAACTTTAGCATCACTTTGTTTTTATTGTTTTGTTTTTACTTATTATGCCCAATATGTAGGTTAAAACACTTTAGGATAATTCTGCCTCAATTTACTAAATGAAAAAAAAAATTAAATCATCTCATGTTTAGAAGAATTGTTTTCCTGTGCATACATACGCTACTGTTCAAAGATTTGGGGTCACCCAGGAAATTTCATATTTTCCATGAAAACTCACACTTTTATTCATGTGCTAACATACTTGTACAAGGGTTTTCTAATCATCAATGAGCCTTTCAACATCATTAGCTAACACATTGTTGATTGCTGATTGAGCCACACCTGGGATCAAGTGGCTCAGACTGAATGAAACCTCCCTCACTTCCAGCGTCTGGCTCTCTTTGACGGGAGCTGCTTCCTTCTTTAGCTCCAGAAGCCTGGTTTTGGGTTGTTGTCTTTAGTGCACCTTGTTGCTTGGATTGCGTGACAATAAAACCTTTCCTTTAGTCACCACCCTGTTGTTGTCTCCCCTATGTAGATATTCCATTAAAAATCAGCCGCTTCCAGTTAGAATAATCATTTACCACATTAACAATTCCTAGGCTGTATTTATGTAATGTTATCTTTACTGAAAAAATACTGCTTTTCTTTTAAAAATGAGGACCTTAATAAGTGTGTTTTTGGATCAATTTCTGCATTGTACTCTTTGTGTCAATCTGTGTATCACTGAAGTGTCATAATCTGAGAAGTAATGTAGCTTCAGTCCTATAAAATTGATATGTACATCTGGTCTTCACGGGTGCAATCCTGCTTTGATAGAAAACAAACTAGTTATGATGGTGCAATTTGGGTCAATAAATGTCCTTGTGTTTTTGCACTCGGATAGTCCATCAACCATAAGCCATGTGATTGGCAGAAATTTGGCACTAATATGAGCTTTAAGAGTGTTGAGCATGATCCCACCTAGAGGCAAACATTATGAGACAAGAATGATTGAAATTACTTTTTTGTGCATTTTTTGAGCAGGTAACACAAATGAAAACACTCCAATAGTGTCCTAGCTGGAAGTGTTTTATAAAACTATTACTGTGTTAAAAGAAACCGCATCATTTTATGAAAACTTAGCAATTTCGTCCACGTTCAAACTGATTTACTTTATGCATGTAATGTGATTTGAGGCAGAATGACCCTGTAATATCTTTTTACAAGTGTGCTATATGTGCTCATGTGTGAAAAATGTTCAAATATTACCCAGTTCTCCCTGGCAGATGTCTGTCCTGTTGGCTCCATCCACGATGAACTGGGGGTTTTCACAGATTTCCTAGAAGACAGAAATCGGTGTGAGGGACTTTTACACGTGTAGCAAAAATCTTTATTTTCTTATTATGAAATCATTGATGCACATCAGAAACGCATCTGGTTTATTGCTATTTTCAGTTCCCCGTGATGTCCTGAAAGACCACACACAGCGTCAGAGGACTGATTAGGTCATACTGCTCCTTAGTAGAAAAAGAAAACTCTGTCTGAAGCTTCTCTTTTTAATCCTCTGGAAGATGTTTCACCTTCATCCAAGACGTTTCTTCTGTTCTGACTGACTGACAGGGAGTTTCACATTCATCATTCATCTTTTATCCCCTTCAATGGATTGCAAAAATGTGTATTGGTCTAACAAGAAGGGCTTTACTGGGGATTCAGTATTGAACCTTTTCTTTTTAATTTAACACACTGTGTGAAAGTTGGCTTCAGATGTGAAATCGAATTCTTGCTTAGTTTTATTTGTTCGCTAACATTTGTTTGACATTTGAGAATTTTGAAATATTGTTTTAAAATGCCAGATTATTTGTCAAAGTAAATAGCAAAAGTCTAATTTCAGTACTGGTTAATAGTTAAACATTTCATTACGGATAATATGAGGACTCGATTCTGAAACTGAAAGCAAGTTGGATAAATTTCTCTGGCTGGTCGGGGAGCTAGTCCATGAAGCTCCGTCTGCATTTATTACATGTCTAGCAGGAAGCAGCTGTTGGAGGTCCTCTGGTTACGACCTCTGAACGGGTGATAATGTTGTGCTGACTGCAGAAGGAACTTCACCTCATAACTACATATTTTTGTTTAGACACTGTAATTAACTGCTTCTGTGGTTGACTACTGTGAATATTTTTTTACCAAAAAAGACCACAATTAAAGGATTATTTTTCTGGGTTTGTTGTCTGGAGTGCTACCAATTTCACCCTTAAATAAATAAATCAAACTTAAATATTCGAACAGCTGAAGCATAAAAAAAAACACTAATTCTGCATAAAATGCATGCTCTAGTTTTATTCTTACATGAGATTGTTTATATTATTGTAAATGGAATGTGTTTATGGTATTAAACGTGAGTATAACAGTTTCATCTATCAAATAAAAAGGAAATATTGTTGAATTAAGATGATTTGCAAATGGATTTAAACAGTCTTTTTGAATAAAAAAAAACACATTTTCTTTTTTATGTGAATTTTGTAGTTATTCAAAGTTACTAGGTTTTAGTGTTATTTACCCCAGATATGTAAACTTTATCTATTTTTATAATTGTGCTGTATTTCTAAAGTATCGAAAATAAATATGTAAAAAATTACTTGAGATGATTAAAGTAATAACAATAGAGATTTTGTTTATTTTTCCAGATGTCTCTCAACAATTTTGCCTTTTTCTTGTAAAATATTGGAAACATTCAACATATTAAACAATCTTAGAGGGGGAAACATTTAATTCACAATTCATAAACATAACCAAGACAATAATAAGAGGCAAAAAGAGTCAGAAAGGTGAGAACTAGTGTTCTATGAAAGTCTTTCGAACCCTTTTGGACAAGGAAATGCAGAATTATCAAGTAAATATGAACACAAAATTATCTTTAAAGTGTAGATTCTATTTTGTAAAGAAGAGAGGACACAGAAAGAATTGAATTTCAGGAGACTGACAGCAGTGAGTCTGTTCTGCTGATTTCCTGAACGACCATACTGAGGCGGTAAAGATGCAGACTCATGTTCCTAAATTAGAGCTGCTCCTCCGCTGACCTCTGGATGGGATTCATGTATCACTAATCTCAGCTCAGTGTCACAGGCTGCATTTGTCATCTGCCATTAAGCAGAAATAACCCTAAAGATTTATGTTACAGTGGATTTACAAAGCAGACATTTCAAAATAAAATGATTTTTACTTTGGATTTTGTCATTTGTGTTTCCTAGTATGGACACAAATGGATTAAAAACCACAGAATCGGATAACCCCATCCAGATAGTAGTAGTAGTGGCATCTCCCCTAAAGAGTGACATTAACCGTAGCATCTCGTCCAAACAGCGGTAAAAGTAGCCTACTGGCTTAAAATGTGACATCTCCACCAGACCGTGGCATTAACTGTGGCACCTCACAGTGGCATTAACAGTGGTATCCCCTAAACCAGGGGTTGGCAAGTAGATGTGGCTTCGGGCCAAAATGTTTGTTGTAAACAATCGAACAGCGGGCCAACCTGCGGGGGGGTGCGCTCCGATTCTGCGGCGGGGCGATACCGCGAGTAGCGGAGCTTCTACAGCTGATCGCCGCTGCTTGGGACACACGTCTCAATTCTGATCACAGATGTATTAAAAATGACTCTCGAGACACACACATGTTTTGCACACACTGTTGCTCAGTGAAATCTGGCTGGTACAACCGTGTCCGACCAGTAGCGCAAACGCGGAAATGCCCAGCAGCAGCCGACCACGCGAGTTTCGTGTTGCGGTGACGGACTGGCTTGGCTCCGTGCCAAATCAAATTTTCAAAATCATCTGGCGGGCCAGATATTATTCCTGACGGGCCAGGTTTGGCCCGCGGGCCGCCAGTTACCGACCACTAAACAGTGACATTAACCGTGGCATCTCGCCTAAACAGCGGTAAAAGTACTGGCATTAACCATGGCATGCTCCCTAAACAGTGGCATTAACCGTGGCATCTCTGCTGGCATCTCCAGAGACCCCTGGAAATGCCGCTGCAGCAGTGGCATCTCGCCCAAACAGTGGCATTAACCGTGGCATCCGGCGCAGTGCCACAAAAAGTGTCACTGCTCGCTGCCAGTGCCACAAATCGGACCTGCTGTCTCTCGAAAAAGGAGTCCGTATGAGTGAGAGGGATGTAAATCTGACCCGTGCAGCTCAGCAACTCTCTGTCCAAAAGGTAGCAACATCCAGCCACCAGCTCGTCACTTACCACATTAAATCTTGTTTGTTTAATCAGCGGTCTGCTTGTTGTGCTAAGCTAAGCTAAGCTAAGCTAAGCTAAGCTCAGTGATTGCTGTCTGCAGCTTTATATCATACAGTCTATGCTTTATATTAAGACAAATGTGAGAGTGTGTCATGACTCACATCAGACAAAGAAAGCATATTATACTGTTATTATGAAACAATTTCTTTACGACTCATTCTCTGCTACAGGTGAAGTTTTTACTCTGCTACATTGATGTCACATCTGCAGCCACCTGTTACACTTTAGATTACTATTTTTAAATACATGATTAAACCAGATTCAACAGCATGTAAAGTATCCTCGACTAGAATATGTGTCCCAGCAGTGCTGCTTACAGTAGAACTTTATGCATCAACATAATAATACCATACTTCAAGAAAGGGTTCACTTTGTAGTCTCTAGTAATTACTGTGGTATAATGTTGTAGGTTCTTAATCTTAATATTTAAATTAATTAGAGAAATGTATATAACAGGACATGAAACGTACTTTATATAAAATTGTGTGGGCTTAATTGTAACATTTGAAGTATTCAGGTCTGTATAAAATGCAATACCATAAATGCAAATAATATATAATGTTGTTAAGTAATAACCTTAAAATTGAATTTTATTTTATTTAGTAAAATATTTTGTATTTTTTAATATATTTTATTTTTAAAAATTTAATGGTAATATATAAATTAGTCATGTAAATCTGTATTTTATATAATAGTGTAGGGTTATCACCTCAATATTTAAATTAGTCTGACAAATTTGTATAATAAATTATTAATATTTGAATTTTGTAAGGTAAATTTTAGTATATATTTCTATATATAACCTTGCACAATCCTAGTCCTTAATATTAAATTGTTAGGAAAGTGCATACAGTATATATAATATGCAGAGTCTTAAATTTGTATTTTCTATAATATTGTTGGCTCTTAACCTTCATACATGTATTAATCAGGTCATTTTCTGTAATATATAATGTTGCAGGGTCTTGTTTCTCTAATGTACAACGTAAGCAGCAGTGGCCTGACTTTGGTTGGGTCACATTTTGAGCACACAACTTAAAATCGAAAGTATATTTTACACTGAGGTACTGCATACACATGGCTCTGGGTGACAGTTTGGTCATGTCTGCGCTGCTGTCAGTTAGTGTTTGTATCATGTGTCGGTGTGTTGGAGATATGGTGACTCAAGGACGCTCTTCATGCCGGACGGGCTTGACGTTTGCCAAACATCCCATTAACGGCGGCTATTAGGGAAACATGTCAGACCTATCTGCTGTCAAAGGCAAACTACTAAATCCTATTGGAATTGTGTAACAAAAAAAAAACCCCAGAAGTTGACGCTGAGTTTCCAGCGTGTCTCCCAGCAGCGTCAGAGAGCATCACCCTGTGTTGAGAGTCAGCTTTCTGAGAATGAAGAAGGTGTGAACCCACAGCTATGCACCACCTATGCAGCCACATCAACCCGACACCCCAACCATGTGTGGTGGAGGCGGTGATGAGATACACGGGGTTTTTAGACAAGATCCTCTATAAACATGTTAAAGCCTCTCTTCCATTAAGTGAAACCTGGAACCCACACTGGAAAAAATGTCCCTCTCAAAACAAGAAAAAAAAACCTTATTTCAAAGAATTTTTACCTTGAAATAAGTGAAAGAATCTGTCAGTAGAACAAGTGAAAAATGGCTTGGTAAGATTTCTTGACATAAGATATGATATTTAGAATATTGAGATCTTAAAATTAGCTGAGAAAACTTATTTTAAACTGTATTTTACCAGGATTGTCAAGCTTAGGTGTCTTAACCCTCCTGTTGTAATCATTTACAACACCAAAAAAAAAGGTTCCCATGTCTGAAAACAAATCCACAAATTCAGCAAAAAAAATCCCTCAATTTATTAAAATTTGCAAAATCTTCGTTTAGAAATTTCCTGAAAATTTTCTCTTAAAAGTTTTATTTTTTAAAAATCCCCAAATTTTGCAAGAAATAAAAATTTTAAAAAATTAAAAATATATGAAATTTTAAGTAGTTTCCAAAAATGAATAAAAATCTTCAAAAAAATCCTAAAAATATCTAAAGTGATTCCATATAGTATATCAGTAAAAGTTCTAATGTTTCTTTAAGAACATTCGGGGAAAAATCAACCAAAATCCAGCAAATTTCAGTGGATTTTGGTTGATTATAATATATAATAATATATTTTTTAACATTTATTTTTTCCATCAAAAAATGTTCAAAAATTTCCCAAAAATGTGGAAGTTTTCACTGTGAAAATGTTTTTTTCCCCACATTTTCAAACGTAAAACGAGTCAATTTGACCCGCAGGATGACAGGAGAGTTAAAACAAGATAGTTTCCAGATTGTCTGACTTAACAAGATATTTAAGATGCATTGTCTTAAAACAAGTCCCTCCATCTTGCTGAAATGTCACTCGTTAAGCAAATTTATCTTCCGTCAAGTGGGATGAGACATTTTGACTAAAAATAAGCCAAACAGATAGGGTAAGATCTTGAGTTTTTGCAGTGCAAAGCACACGATGACAAACTCACCGAGGGACGCTTCCACTCAAACTTCATTGAAGGTTTCTTACTGTAGAAAAGCGAGGAGTCGTTTGCAGGAAACAGCGGATCTTCAAACACAACCTTCTTCTTCACGTATTTATCTCGCAGCTCCAAAAAGGTCTTAAGGCGTTTGGCATCTTTGACGGCCTCATTCCTGCTCAGAATCGCAGAGTAGATGGAGTTTGTCCCGGCAGGAGGGTAGTCAGCTTTGGCATCGGGCCACAGTGATGCTTCAGTCTCAAAAAGCACCTTCACCTTTGTCTCTTCAACAAGAGGCACTTTGTCATTTTGGTTCTCGTCCCCCATCTTGTCAGTGAACTCCTCAGCTTTTGGTGTGAACGATAAACTCTGTAACCCTTCTTTCTTTTGCAAACACTGTGCATGAAGTTGCAAAACAGCCCCAAGAAACTTCCTGTAACCTCCCTGATCTTGATTCTCACTTTTAGTTCCTTTATTTGCTGGAAAATCAGCTTCTGTCACTGCTCACCAGCCAGACTCTCACACCAGCACTCACTGTTGTGTCCCAGGAGCTGCCTGCACCTAAATATAGGTCTGTTTAAAGGAGGGGAGGAGGCTTCTCATAGGGAGGGAGACGTTGACTTTGAGATCACCATTGCTGTTTAGGGGAACAGTCCAAAATCTCAAACACAACAGAATAAATATTAGGTCTGGACACAGTTCCTTAATGATCTATGATGAATAATACTGATGTGTGGGTCAAGAAAATCTAGAAAAGGAGTGATTTATGGGCACATGTGTCCTTCGGCCTCATTTCTTATTCAATATGAATCATTAGTTAGAGTTTATCATAAGCTACAAATCTGATAATTCCTTACTATATCTTTATGACAACCTTACTTTAATAAAACAATCAAATATCGCTTTAGTTAGGACAAGATTGACTGAACAAGTTGATTTTTTTTAGCGATTTCATCTCAAAATGTAGTTAGTTTACATAACTGGATAAAGAGGAGTGTACGTTCTATGATTACACACCTATCACGTATTTTATGGTTCATTCGGACTAATATTTTTATTCACTATGTCTTAACATTTCACCAATTATGTGCCAAAATAAAGAGAAATACAATTAAATGATTAACCAGTTTCCTACATAATCACAGGTCTGGCAGTGTATCGTAAAAATAAATAAATAAATGACTAAATAGCTAGTGATCTTAAGCAATTTCTTTAAATAGTCCCAGTGTTTAACAGATTTGGATTGGTCTGGTGGTGTCTGTCGCATTCAGTCAGCAGGATTCAGCATCTATGATCTCAACTATATTGACACCTAGTGGTAAAATAAACACTATGTTATTAAATTCCTTGTCAATGGTTGGTTGTGACTGAAAAAAAAAATTCCACCCATCATAATTCAATATGCAGTTGGCCTAATTCTCTGTCAGTCTGTGCTCATAGCAAATAGAAAAAGGAGGCGGTGGAGTGCAGGGTTGCCAGGTTTGAGAGAAACCTGATAGAATCTTGATTTGAGTGGAAAAGAAAGACAAGAGATTGCTATACCTTTGGACTAATGAGGCAAATAAAAACAACAAATCTTGTTATGTGAAAGCTGTGAGTTAAAATGATGATACATTGAATTGTATTAGGTGGAAAACAAATCACAACTTAACTCACTATCCTATAATTTTGACTTGCAGGTATTTGTGCATCAGCAGAGACTGACATCTGTGCTACCATGAAAACAGTCATTCAGGTTATATGTTCTTGGGTCATATTCTGCTGCTTAAATATACAAATAATAATAATAATGCTTTGTGTATTAATTTAAGGGCACTCTTAAAGAATCACATTTATAGTGTGTGAAATGTGTAATCCCCGACCATCTCTGATTCGCTTGAAACCTTTTTTTTTTTTTTATCATAAACTGTGTATGCTTAAAATGGTATATGTGACATTTTAAATGTCACATATACCACTTTCTGAGATTGCAAAAAAAAAGTCCATGAATCCACTCTTGGCAGGTTTTTTCACATTTTGAAATTTTAGACGTTTGGACAGACACTATTAAAGATAAAATTTTGAAATTTCCATTATTATTTGACAATAATGCCACTGATTCAGGATCTGTAATGTAGCACAACCAGAGCAAACAGTCTCTGATTACAGGTGAGTTAAAGAAAATCTGAAAAAATAAAAAATAAAATGGAGCCGTCATAACCATCTTAATATTTGAGCTCACGTTAATTTAAAAACAAATGATAATGTAGAATTCAACTAGTGATATTTTGTGAACTCCATTTAGTTGCATGTCAGTATTGCAAAACAAAACTTGTATAATATTTTAAATATTAAATACTTGGTCACAACCATGAACAAATATAGTTTTCATTTAACTTTCACAGCTGATTGAGGTATTACAAGTAGTACAAGTTGTTCCACAAACACTGTAATACTGCTAAATGGCTTAATCCAAGCAGAATAGAGTTCTAAAGGTTAAAAAAAGGTTCAATAATAAAATATTTTTTATAATTGTTATTCTTAAATCTCAGGAAGTATTTGATAGTATTTGAATATTCATATTTTATGCCATAAAGGTTTCAGGTAAATCAGAGATAGATGAGCAAAAAATGTTCTAAAAGTTTGATGACTAGAGACGACCCATTTGTATTTTTGCATCTGTGGTCTTTATGCTTTGTTTTTTCTTAATTGCAGCTATGCCTATTGTTTCTTTGCATCTTCTTTCTTAGTATCTGTCTTTTTTTTTTTTTTTGCTTTTTTCTGCTGTACCTTGCACGTTTGCATCTTGGCCTGAGAGAAATGGCATTTAAATCCCATACATGTGGCAGAAGTGACAATAAAGTTGACTTTTGACTAATTAGAAGTAGTAGTATGTACATATTTGGACACTTCATTTCCACTGACTATCTTTCTTATACGTGCTTTAAATGTCTCTATGATCACACTGTGAACAGCTTATATTCCGTGACTAACCGCAGACGGGGGATCAGACTCTCCCCATCTGGCAACCCGCCTGTGCTGTGACGTGACGGAGCTCGCAGTGCAGTGTGCATCTGGAAGTTGTCGCCATCATATCTGGCTAAATGTTAACCTAGCTCAGGTCAGTCAGCCGCCGTGTTCGAGGATATAAAGTTGATTCTACAGTTTCCTGTCGAGCTTCTTCTAGCTGCTGTGATGTTGCTAACCAGTAAATGGGCGTAGAGCTGTTGCAGTATTGTGAGCTTCACTCACTAGCAGCAGCTATTTTCAGAGCACATTAGCAGGTTGGAGTCTTGAGAAGCAGCAAGGGGCGGTGGGCTGCTACTACTGGCTAGCAGCGGGGCAGCTAGTTAGCTGGCTAGCTAGAATAAAACGTCGACAGACAGATATTTACCGTCAAAGTGAATAAAGATACATATTTGAGCGCTCTTATACACTCTCTGGTAGTTTTCGCCGCTTTCTGCCGCTGTGGACTGTTGCTAAGGAGCTAGCAGCGCCGCAAAGCTAGCTGCAACTCCGCCGAGAAACCAACAAGATTTGGAGCTAACGGAGCTAAAGAGCCAGCTGGGGTTGAGCTGCAGCGGTGGGAGTCCGTTAAACTGGAGCTGGCATCGTCACATCTCCCGTCTTTAACACGTAAGTCCACCTATGTTTGCCTGTTCTACTCTTGTGTCGCGGTTTGTTATGGCCTTTTCTGGTGAAGCTAACTTCCTTTGCTCCACGGCTGCTCTTGTGCTGCAACTGTGTTAGCCACCCACTGCTACCCACTAGTTTCATATTGTTGACAAGCCAGTCTTAAAATGGGAGATAATCGCAATTTTTAGTGCACTTCTGGAACAGATGACATAATGCTGTGATGGAGAGTGATGTTTACACTGCTGTGCATCATTGCAGCGGGCTGCTGGGCCTGACAGCTGAGAAGATGTCTGAGGGAGAGAGCAGGCAGGCCACGGACACGGTGCAGGAAGCCAAGCCGGAGTCCGTGGCAGCTGCGTCCACAGGTCAAGGAGTGTCATCCGTGTCTCCCCCGGTGTCCATGGTGACCCAGCCTCCTGCTACTGCTGCCACGGAGGATGAGGAGGAGGAGAGCGAGGATGAGTCAGAGATTCTGGAGGAAAGCCCGTGTGGACGCTGGCAGAAACGCAGAGAAGAGGTAGAGGAAATGTGTGGGGATGGGTCACATTTATCTTCACTCAGGTGGAGATCGCTCCTGAGGCATGCACGAACAGACATCACTGGATTGGTGTGGTATGTTGAGCATAGAGTCAGAGCTGCTATGTGGCTAACCTTCTCTGGAGGAGGTCATTCTCAGGATCTTAGTCTTTTCCTGATCAGTGATACAAATTTTCCGCTGAGGGGATTCGCTATTTCTGCAAACTTGGTGATCTGTACAGTACTAATTTCAGTAAATGGAGCCATGTGAACTGCAGAAGCACAAACTGGATGAGTTGTTGCCACTGGAACCTGCATGCATTTATGTGGTGGCGCAGAAATATGTTTTTAAACTTTGTCCTGATTTACTGCCACGTCCATTTCACTCCACTGGTTTTGAAGTTTATAGAACACAGATTAAAGGCTATTGGTATTTTTCCATTGAGTAGTCAATCAGTGACATTAATTTCACTGAGATTTTTCCTAAATCTAAGGTAAGGTCTTTCATTATGGGACAGTGTCAGAACTAATGCACATTCTGAGAAAATGTAAAGTTGAAGAGCTCTAATGTGCAGCAGTTGTGTTAGAATTAAGCATTGGGGGTGCACCAGGCAGCTAACCAAACATATTCGCTTCATTACTCACAATTTTCTACCAGTATTCCTCTCTTGTAGTATTTGCAGTGACACTGCATTTTGCTTAATCTATTTTTATATTCCTCTGCCTCTCCATTTTACCAACTAACAGTCACTTTGAAAAGTCAAATGATTCATCAAACGCCCCTTCTGTTGGAGCCCGGTGAAGAAAATCTAGTTAACAAAATAAGTTGATAAGTACTGTAGTAATACTTATTGTTTCTGCTTCGGGGTTTCAGGCTTTATCCAACCAGCTTACACAGAGACATCCTACCTATGTTGAACTTGCTTTGTATGACACCACTCTTCATTTTGTTTCCTCCTAAAGGTGAATCAGCGTAACGTCCCCGGGATCGATAATGCTTACTTGGCCATGGACACAGAGGAAGGAGTTGAGGTGGTGTGGAATGAGGTCATGTTCTCAGAAAGGAAGAATTTCAAGCTACAAGAGGTGGGTGCAGCAAAAACATCCGAAGCATTTGTGCACTGTGCTATTCCCTTTGCCTGTATCATGATATTCATTGTGAGGATGATGTCAGCCAGAGGACACGGTTAATATTTGAAAGGAATAAAACGCTGCAACAAGGCTTTTAAAGATTGTTTTTCATGTGCTGTGTTACTGTGACCTGAATGTGGAAGCCTGCTGATTTTCATTTTCCCCCTTTGGCTCTAAGCTCCTTAGGCAAATGGTCAGAGTCGTTGATGCCAGTACACTGTGTACCGGTGTAGTTGCAGAAATAATTTTCAGAACTTTGGGAGGGAGGGCAGACCTTAAGAACAGAACAAGTGCTGTTTAAGGTTCTTGCTTGCTTACAACTCGGCATTTTGGTGATCTGGCTTCAATCTAGAGTGTTTCTTTACACTTTTCTCACTCGTATGTTGCCTCTACAAATGTCATCAACTGAAGATCCAAACTGTTGTTTCTTTATTCAAATATAAAGCATCAGAGTGTGATTGTGGTTCTGCGCTATGTAGCTACTGGCTACAGTTTGAACCTCTCAGGGACCAATTCGTTCAAAGCTGTTGACTTTTATATGCCTTTAATTGAACGAGGTTTTATCATTCTCACAGAGCTGCTGGATGTGTATTTTCTGTGTGTTTTGATGTTTGTATGGTGTGTAAAGTAAAACCTGTAGTAGCCTTCAACCCTCTGAACTCCAGACTTGCCGGCAGATTTAAAGGACATGTTTGTTTGCAGAAATTATAGCATTTATTGCAAAAATGTACTGCTAAAAGTAAAAAAAAAAAAGCAACTGTGAAGCCATCAACAGTCACAGTGACAAACATTCGGGGAATTGTCAGCTGAAATGGGCTGAACTGCAGGCAGTGTTTCCACACAGCTGATAGGAGACGTGTGGAAGCAATTTACAAATGTAAACAGTAAAATATCTATAGTATATGAAATCACAGTTTTAGTTTTAATACTACTAAAATTTCCCTTCGAGGATGAATAAAGTGATTCTGTTCTATTCTACTAGCACCTATGGGCGCTTGGAAAACTGTTTTTCAGTTTGACGAAAACAATCAAAGAAATTCAATTTCTGTTTTTTCGTTTTATATGATTTATTGCGTTGTCAGTGTGTCACACTGCACAGAAGACATTTTTGAATTCTCTCTACTTCTTGCCATGATTGTGCTGTTTCCAAAGAGGTGCAGGGCTTTATACTGCAGTGAGAAATGAGCCCTGAGTGAGTAAAAATATGGCAGGAACAAAAGACAACAAGGAACTGCTTTGGGTTCAGAGAGTCAAGAGGCACTTAATGACATTTGTGGAATTTACATTTTAATGTGGCATTTACAAGTCAGTCATCTACTGCTTCAACCTGCTGGTCAAGACAATGCAGTAGAATTTGAAGTTGTTGAGATATAATAAGATAATTTGAGTCCAATAATTTACCTCTTTGGTAGCAAACTTGTAAATCCTAAATATAGATACAGTTGAAAATATGTGGAATTGTGCATTCATTTTTTTTTCCCCACAGGAAAAAGTCAAAGCCGTTTTCGACAATTTGATCCAGCTGGAGCATTTGAACATCGTCAAGTTCCACAAGTACTGGGCAGATGTCAAAGAGAACAGAGCACGGGTAAAGGATTATGCCAACAAATCACATAAAGAAGAGAATCATGGGCTTCATGCTGATTTGATTTCATTGCATTTTTTTGTCTGCAGGTCATTTTCATCACTGAATACATGTCCTCAGGAAGCCTCAAGCAGTTCTTAAAAAAGACAAAGAAAAACCACAAGACGATGAACGAAAAGGTATGAGAAGCTCTGCTGTTACACCAGTAATGTAGCTAACAAGTCAAGAACAGTTTTGTTTTTTTTTTTAATGGTGTTTAGCTTTTTTTTTCTGCTTTCCTATCTTCTCTGACAGGCCTGGAAGCGCTGGTGCACACAGATACTATCTGCCCTCAGGTTAGTCTGACTAAAAGGATAATTTGTGTAAGCAGCTTAGCGTTACAGAATAAATTGTTGCGTGAGGCTTTGGCCTGAGTCAGATCCCAAATACCAAGATCTGTTTATTACAGAAGAAGTCAGGTATGTTGACACGGTCTTGTGTTGTTCTTGTCTTTAAATCATGTTGTCTTGTTTCCAGCTACCTGCACTCATGTGAACCTCCCATCATTCATGGTAACCTGACCTGCGACACCATCTTCATCCAGCACAACGGCCTCATCAAGATCGGTTCAGGTGGGCCTCGATAAGATCAGTGCACTGTGAAGCCAGCGCTATTCCCCTGACAAGTCAACACCACTGTTATTAAGTATTTTTTCTCCACTCTTTCAGTTGCTCCAGACACTATTAATAACCACGTGAAAACCTGTCGGGAAGAGCAGAAGAGCCTTCACTTTTTTGCTCCAGAGTATGCAGGTGATGGTCTTGCGGTGTATCATTGGTCTCTGATAGCTCTGCGGTTGTGTTTCTGTGATATTGATTAGCTTTTGTCTGCTTTCAGCCGTTGCCAATGTTACCACAGCTGTGGATATCTATTCCTTTGGAATGTGCGCCTTAGAGGTGAGAGGACACGCTGTTCTGATCCGAGCTGTTAGTCACATACTGACAAACTGTTCTTTTTTTGGGGGGTTTCACAACAAGAAAGTGGTCCTGGCCTAGTTTGCCTGAGCACTAGTTCTACTGAAGGCTTGTTTCGCAATGCTCGGATGGTGTGTATCACTGTTCTGAACAAAGGTGTCAGTTATGGTATCTCCAGACAGTGCTGGTATTTGTTTGGAAAGTCAGTGTCACAGAATGTTTGTTATCTTTGGCTTTCAGTGGAAAAGAGATACACATGTAATAAAC
This sequence comes from Acanthochromis polyacanthus, assembly GCF_021347895.1. Classification (NCBI taxonomy): domain Eukaryota; kingdom Metazoa; phylum Chordata; class Actinopteri; family Pomacentridae; genus Acanthochromis; species Acanthochromis polyacanthus. The sequence goes on from NC_067128.1 coordinate 9,269,875, forward strand.
AACCTGAGGTCTGCAGTGATGACACGTAACGTCTTTTATAACATGACAGTGGTTGCTGTTGATTTAAGTCTTGTTTTTGTATTTATGAATCCCTTCTTTGTCCGATCCCCTCCTCAGATGGCTGTGTTGGAAATCCAGAGTAATGGAGATTCGTCTTATGTGTCCCAAGAAGCCATAAACAGTGCCATTCAGTCCCTAGAGGACCCATTGCAACGGGTGAGGAAGGGAGAAGCAGGCGTCTAAAAGCCCACGTAGCTGTTTAGGAGAGAAAAGTGCAACCTAATGTCCTTTCTTTCTCGCACATTTTCAGGAATTCATCCAGAAGTGTCTGGAGGTTGACCCCAGTAAGCGACCCACAGCTAAGGAGCTGTTGTTTCACCAGGCCTTGTTCGAGGTGCCCTTACTCAAGCTGCTGGCTGCACACTGCATCGTCAGCCACCAGCGTGAGTCAAAACACACACAGACAAAATGACATTATAGGTTTTCCATTTAAAGTTGAAGTTACTCGGTCAAATTCTGTTACGGAAGCATTTTTTCTGCCATTCACAGACAGCTGGGAACACAGATCTTTAGAAAAGGACAGTTAGAGACTTAATTATGAGATGTTGTGTATACAGTCACAAAACGATGCTTTTAATGTGTTCAGTTTGGAAGAATAACTGCATCACTGGTGAATGCTCTTATCTTCTCTGTTCATCTCCAGACATGATTCCAGAAAATGCTTTAGAAGAAATGACAAAGAACATGGACCCCAACTTGGTAATAGTTGAAGCCAAGGATGGAGTTCAGATGAAGTAAGTCTGAGTGTTAAATTGTCATAAAACTCTGAAATATGACAGCATATTGTCCTTTGTTATGTTAGTTATCGTAAAATAGTTTAAATGCAGCCTTTAGCTGAGAGGTGACTGTCAAATGCAGTACAAGTACCGCCTTTTCTTTTGCATCAGGCTCTCCCAATTTCCTGCACTTGAGCTGGACAAGTTCCTGGAGGATGTAAGGTAAGGAACAGTCACAGTTTAGCTTCAACTCAGAACATACTTGTAAACTAAGTTACTGCTAATTAGAGGTTTTTGGCTTGAATGCGTGCATTAAGTGGCAAAAGTAGGAGGGGAAAGTGAAATGAGAGATGCTGAATCAAGTGACTGAGGCCAGAAATGGGAAATAGTGGTTGTATTTCAGCTGAACTTTTGAGTTTGCAAATATAAACACTATAAAACCTGTTTAAAGTACATGGAAATATTTGAGGAGTCTTGTTAAATCTCCCTAGCTGATTTTTTTTATTTTTTTTCCCCTGATTTAACAGGAATGGGATCTATCCTCTGACTGCGTTTGGGATGCCGTGTCCACAACAACCCCAGCAGGAGGCCGTGAAGTCGCCCATAGTTCCCCCCTCAGTCAAAACCCCGACTCCTGAACCTGCAGAGCTCGAGACCAGGAAGGTAAGAAGTGAAACCAGTCCTCAGTCAGATCACTTTGTGGGCTGCAGCGTACGCTTTGGAAACCATACAAGAAGACTGTCAACATTGTTTTGTTTATTTAATGTTCTGCTTCAGATCCCAAAGTAGGTCAGATATTTAAAAATAATGCTCACGTCTCTTTCTAAATTCTGAACTCTGGGAAAATTAAAAAAAAAAAATGTATAAAGCTGCTGTGATAGAGAGAAGCAAAATGTGCCAAAGGACATCATTTTATTACAGCACAGTGTTGAACCTTTCTAGGGAATTAAAAGATGCACAAACACACATTACTGTTCCCTAGAGATCACCTCAAGGTTCCTCTTTTGTCTTTTACGGTGTGATAGTAGTGTAAAACATTTCATCTTTTTCAGCATTTGCTTTTACTGAATCGTTTGCATGCAGCACTTCATCTTTTTCTCCTCACAGTCTGCAAGTGTGGCGTTTATTAAACAGTTTTCCTGTTGCTGCTCACAGGTCCTTCAGATGCAGTGTAATATTGAGCCTGTTGAAGAAGGCACAAAGCACCATGTAAGTCTCACTTCAGCATTGTTTGATTCCAAGTATTTTGCTTTAATAGCTGATGTGTTTGGTTTTCAATGGATGTATTCTGTTCTCCGTTCAGCTGACCTTGCTGCTGAAACTTGAGGATAAACTGAACAGGCACTTGAGCTGTGATTTGTTACCAAGTAAGTGTCTTATTCTTGTAATTATATAGCACTATGCTTTCACATTTTTCCATTTGAAATCTTGCATAGCTGGTGAACTGCTTTGTTCAGAAAATGCAGTGTTACAGTTGCTCTGTAGAGGGACGATTTTAAAGCAAAGGTTGAGAGTGTCTGGTTAAAAAAATGGAAGGTGTAAAACATTCAATTCATTTCCTGCCTTAAACTGTTTGCTTCCTTCTGCTATTTTTGAGACGCTGCTACTTTCATAGTGCATTAAAGTCACAACTTTGTGCTCAGAGATGTGTGTTATGTGAAGCCTTTGCTTGTGAAACAAAGTAGCAGAAACGGGAAGAAAACGGTAGAGGTGAGATGAAAAAATTCTCAGAGCTTATGGCAGAAATCTCACCTTAATATGCACTACGACCAAATATAAATGTCATGAATCTACAAAAAAAAGGCAGATGGAGATAAATACTATAACGTAATGAGTGAATATGTGCTACAGCTGTTATGTAAGCGTGTACATACATATATGTGCTTGTGCATGTCCGTACTGCTGGACACTTTTGTTTATTCAACCCCTAATAATAAGAGAGAGAAAGATGAAATATAATCAGACATAATCATTTGCGATGGTTACATTTGTTTTTAGGTCGGTTCACTTGGCTGAAGCCTGTATTCAAACGGCAACAAAGCTATACAAAATGCAATTTCAGTGTAACTGTTTAGCCCCCTTTATACAGGCTGGGCCATATGTTTCCAACTGTTTTTATTTATATAATGTGCTTTTTTTGATTACCATTGTTTCAAAAACCCATAAGTGTTTTCCACTGTTGATGAACTTGCTTTAGCACAGTTGAAGTGATGCTTGTAACGGTGTTGGTGATCCGTTCCTTAACATGATTTATGTCTCGTATCTTCACCTGATACACCATGGCCTTCAAGTACCCCCAAAGACGGCGTCAAGCGCATCTTCTAGGGTATCTCAAACATAAAAAAATTAGACATTATGCATTTTCCTATGTATGGAAGCTGATGGCCCACCCTGTATTTTCACTCACGCTAATGCTCCTTTATATTTAACTGCCTGTAGCGACTTCAATAAGGACAGTCGCTGACAGACTGAGGCTGGGCCTGTTTGTCTGACGCGCTAAACAAAAGAATCCACTTAGATTTCAAAGAATATGTTTAACCTTTTATTAAAGAAAAAAGATCATCAACTCATGATAACGTGCACAAAGTCATAAAGTAATCAAAGCGATCAATGAAAAATAGCAGTGAACAAAAAGTACGGCGACCCAGTTCACCCCATCTCAAACAATAAATAAGTCAAGACAGGTGAATATAATGACTTAAATATCTCTGCCCATAAGCATGTGACCTGCTATCTATCTATTCAACATGATAAAATAATACTATAACCAAATAAACACAGACAACAATTAATATGCCCTTAACCTTATAATAAAACAGCAATTCATTCATGGCTCCTCCTCCACCTATTTGAAGGCTTCTTAATATTTTATAGAGTTTCATGTCTGCGCTCAGTGAACTAACTGGACCATAACTAGACGACAACACGTCCTCTTCACATGTTGTGACTTTTTATATAGCATGCTAATGTTAGCCACTAGTCAGATGGTGTCTGGTCAGAAACAGATCCCTGATCCACCTCCTAGTTATCTCTGTGTGTCTCACCAGCACACACTAAAAACGCTGTGTGCTTTCAGACACCCACAGATTGAACATGGTACAGTAATTTCCGGACTATTGAGCGCACCTGAATACAAGCGGCACCCACTAAAATTTAAAAAGAAAAAAAAAATGCACATATATGACTATAGGCCACAGGTGTTCACGTTGTAAAATGAGATATTTACACAGAAAGATCTTTTTAACTTTCAATTATTATTATTTTTTTTTCAGAACAGTGCCTGATGCCAAGCTAACGTACAGCAGCTTCATTTCTTTCTTTGACAGGCAGATTGATTGCCTTTAACTTAAAAGCTGCATCATATGCATTTCTCCATGTGTTTCCATGATGAGGTTGTGTGCATGAAGCTCAAAATTACTTATCTGAAGAAATGAGTGTGCTTCTGTTTGTACAGTTTCATTAGTCCGCTGTGACTTGTTTGGTAATTTCATTGGTCTGATGTGACGAGGCTGAACGCATTGACGGCATGAAGCTCGCCTGTAAGAATCTGTACATTAGCAGCACTGTTGTAAAAGCTGCAGGGTTCAAAGCGTGAGAAAAAAGTATAGTCCAGAAAGTGCGGTGCACTTTTCATTTACTGTAGGGATGAATTTAAGTATTTTACAGACATCATGTTCAGTAACTGGTCGGTTATGATTCAGATGTGTTTCAAGCTCGTCACCATCTAAGCGTTGTGTTTTTATCCAGATGAGAACGTGCAGGAGCTGGCAGTGGAGCTCGTTCAGCTGGGGTTCATCAGTGAGGTACGACGATTTATGGTCATCATCATGGCCGCTCTTCCTGTTTGTACCATAAATCACATTTATAGACTTTGGTTCACCTTCTTGTTTCTTTATTTCAGGGCGATCAGCCACGACTCACATCCGTTCTCGAAGAGGCCTTCTCAAAGTTCTACAGCCGGAACGGTTCTCTGAATCCGGTGACGGTTTCCTCATAGCGGAGGACTCTCCGGGCCTTCTTTCGTCCCTCCTCGTCCTCTACAACAGGACTTGCTTTTGCTCCACATCAGAGTTGCAGGAAAGCTTTGCGAGGACAGAGGAGGAAGCCTTGGTCTGATTGCAGATCCTGCAGCCTGTCCTTGTATCTTCTGGTGGGAAAAAAAAAACTGCCACTAAGTGGTTGTCGCTTTCTATCTTTTTTTTTTTTTCTCCCACCCAATACAGCCATCTGCTTCTCTTTTAAAAGAGGAAATCCTAGTTGCAACTTAATGGAAAATACCAATGTTTTCACTGTTTGGCTTATTTCTTTCAGTTCTGAAGTAGTGACGAAACGCTTGAAGTAAGCAAAATAAAAAGAACAGCAGTATTTTCCTTAAGTCAGTGTTAAAATTGTATTTTAAACATTTTTACTTCAAACTGTTTAATAGTTGTCTGTATGAAAAATCTCTTTGTCCCGGCATACTGAAGTGTGTGTATTATGGTGTTGTAAGGTTAAGTCTGGTTGTCTGGTCCTTTAAATTTTCTCTCGAGCAGCGAGCGAGGCGTCTTCTTACCGTGTGTCGGTTTTTTTCAAGACTTTCAAACGCATCAAGCCAATGATGTAACAGATGCAGTGTCCATTTCACCATATGGAGTTCTGTAATTATACAACACGGTCATGAAATATGCAGCTGCAACACAATCTGAACAGCTACAGATAAAATATATGAAAAAAGTCAAACTATTTATTCGTCTATCTTTTCCTGAGTGTGTACTTATACTTCACTTCCAGCACTAAAGCCGGTGGTTGTTTGAATGTATGCTTTTACTTGCTCCTTTTCTTTAAGCCACGCTGTTGTTTTCAGTGAAAAAGGGGGTGTTGTCACTTGACTGTGGTCCAACTACTACAAGTAGAACATCGCAGCACTTATCAATCAGGGTTGCGTCGATGAAAAGTTGTCTGTTGGTCGAATTTTTACACACACAAGGTTGAGTTGCTTTGGTGTTTAAGCACACGTTAGGTGATTGTCAACAGGGTTTGTGTGCTTTTCCATGTCTAAAATGGACACATGCGGTTAGCCGGAGTCGGTTCAGTTCTCGTTTTTAAGCTTAGACCCGTCAACTTATACATTCTGTGGCTCTGTTCAATTCATGGCTGAAGTATTCTGTGTGACACCAGAGCTGAAAAAACAAAAGTTCTCTCTTAGATATTCAGTTACTGGCTCAGACCACTTTTAACTGTTTGAGATTCTCGCTGCTAGTTTGCACAACCGTACACTTCTGTATCCTGTTGGAAATGTCCCGTGGCCTCCGGCTCTGTGCTCGCCAGCGGGAGGTGATTTGGAAACGACGTCATTGAAAATTCAGTCTGGATGCTGTGACTTCCTTCTGACAGTCTGTAGATAACGCGAGATGCAAGTGTGGGACGGCCTGGCATGCTTGTAACCATCTTGTACACTGTATGCTGGACACTGTGTTCTGTTTCTGCAATGCATTTATCCTCTTCTTTTTTTTTCACTTCCTAAAATAAATAAAAAAAACTACACTATCAGCATTTCTATGTCTTTGTGTTCTGTTATCTTGTTTGTACCGAGGAGGTCACTGCGGTCCAAGCAGATCAACTTTCATTATCGAATATCTGTGAATATATCGGCTTAATGTGTCAGATTTGGAAGCAGCACTAGGCTTGCAGAGTCAGTAGTTTCTTCTAAATGACTTCTTTAAATCTACTTGCTTTTCTGACAGGTTTACTTTTAGCTTTAATTAGTTTTACTGTTTTATGTCCTGTTTATTTTAGACGTCCTCTCTTTTTATTTTACTTTTAACTGGCTAGTTCTTTGGTGTGATGGCCTCTGAGATGTAGTGAATTGGAAGTATAAAGTTGCACAAAATGGAAAAACTCAAGCACATCTCAAATTTGCACTAAAGTACTTGAGTAAAATTTCTTTGTACTGCTGGAAGTCGAACAGTCAAACAGACCAGTTCAGTGCACTACAGCTCGTCTGTGCTTTGGCTGTTTGGAGGAATAAAATGAGGTGAAACATGCCCTTCATCCACTGTTCTTTGGTTATATACAGGCAGGTGTCAAAATAAAGGAGAAAGTAGGAATCTAAAGTGTATGAGTTGTTGAGCCACCACAAGCTGCCAGAACGAGGCAGACAAGCAGGTTTTCACATGTATGTAAACGCTACTCTGAGCATGTTTAAATTCCAGTACTGTGGTTGGTAATGGTTGAAAACAACAGTAATTTCATCATTTTCTGAAATATAATGTACATAAACATCTACAAAACTATGTTCCTCAGGTGTTCAGTGCCTTAGTTCAGTGGTTCTGGCTTAGAATGAATGTAAAAGAAAGAAAAAGACTAAAGTTTGCACTATATTTTCTTTCCTGCAGTTTCAGTTTAAATGTTGAAATAAAATAGACAAGGAGCATCTCTTTGTCAATCTGGTACGAGAAGGTTTTAGGTAAGAAATTTCGAAAAATAAAATTTGAAAGCCATTATCCTGCAGATTTTGATGTAGTCTGATGTCCAAAATCACAAAATGAAACTGTAAATGGCTCTGAAGTGAAATAATCTGCACACAAACACACAAATGAGACAAAATTCAATTCAATTATTTATACAAAACCCATTCCTGGTGTATCAGGAGCGTGACCTCTGGCCTCAGAGCGTCACAGCTCCAATTCACAATTATTTGTTCAAAATGTTAAGAAACGGTAGCCCTTGTACAAGTATATTCATGTACGCAAAGTCACAATGTGTGCTCAAATAACAGTTGAAGAAAACACATTTCATGCTGACAAACACGTTGCCGTACAAAATTACAGCAGTATAATAGAAGTACAGCGAGACTAAAAAATATTTTTTTGGGGGGGGGGATATAAAACACCCTAGAAACACGCTTTAAATAAAAAGCTACCAAAAAAATGGCGACATCCAGTTCATGAGTGTTTGGGTATTTTCAATTCTGTACACCGAGTAAAAAAATGGAACAAAAACTACAAAAACAGTACATAGCACTTCAATTCAAACACATTACTCTTTCACATTTAATTTGTGTTTTTACTTCCCAGGTTGAAAGTAATGTATATAGGCACAGTAATGAAATTCATGAGCCATGTTTGGTCATTCCTTGTTATTCACAACTCCACTCCTGACCCTCGGACAGTCGAATTCTGTCAAACAAAGAGTCGCTTTCCAGAAGTTCCAAGAGCTGCCAAACATCAAAATGTAGCCGTTAGCTGTCGCAGCTCAAACTGAGCGCCTCCTCAACTTTTAGACAATAAAACATTACAGCTGTGCTCCCAGACTGCAGCCGGGAGGCTTCATACAAAGACGAAATATTCCAACTCTGAAGGGCCTCATTCCAAAACACTGACAACTTCAGCACAATTCAAATAGTCTTAATTCTCTATTTACAGGCACAGACAATAATTGCCTTACAAATTTCGTTAAATATGCTTTGAGAGGAACGTGTACAGAATATTGTTTTCAATCTAATATTTGTATTTTATCCAATAAAGACATATTTTAATATTTAAAATGCACTGCAAGTCCATAAACACGACTAACTAGGATTTGGAGACAATTGAAATATGAGCATTTTTTTAATTTCTCTATAATCATATCGAGATACAGTTCACAATTTCTCAAGTAAATGAACACATTTGAACAGAATCTGCTGCAGTTTGGAAGCTAAAATGCTTGAGAATGTGTCATTTTTAAAAGCCCCCCTTTTTCACAGGAGCTCAGGTGTTTAAATAAGAAATGGCTGAATTCCGTTTAGCTGCTTCGGTTTCAGCGTCCTGGTCCTGGATATGCTGCCTTAACCCTCGTGTCGTCCTGCGGGTCAAAACTGATCTGGTTTAAAGTTTGAAAATGTAGGAAGAAATATATATTTTCACAGTGAAACTTCTGAGGTCCACATTTTCAACATTTTTCGGGAAATCCTTGAACATTTTTTGGTGGGGAAAAAAAGAAATGCTAAAAATGCTTCTTAGGAACATCCACAAAAAAATCAACCAAAATCCAGCGAATTTCGCTGGATTTTGGTTGATTTTTTTGTGGATGTTCTTAAAGAAAATATTAGAAGTTTTACTGATGTATATGTAATCAGTTTAGATATTTTTACTCATTTTATGGAAGATTTTTACTCATTTTTTGAAAATATTTACAATAATTTTCTTGCCAAATTTGTTTTTTTTTTTTAATAAAACTTTTAAGGGAAACTTTTAAGGAATTTTCTTCCTAAAGGTTTTGCACATTTTCAGAAATTTTGGGATTTTTTTTTGCTGAATTTTCTGACTTTTTTTTCTAACACGGAAAAGAATATTTTTTTTGTTGCCCATAAATGAAGACAACAGGAGGGTTAATATTGCTGGGACACTTGAGCCGAGGACAGCTATTGTTAATGTTCGTAGTAACAGCTGTGCTTTTCCCACAACCAGATTAGAATGTCTGCTGTGAAAGAATGGTCTATTTGGTTCTTGGTTTTGCTCTAACAAACACTGAGAATCAAGGGATAAACAAAGGTTTTAATCAATATTGCAGCAGATTGCGAAAATTATTGAAATTATTAAAAGAAACGCAATTTGATACATTTATTATTTTTAAGTTTACAATACTTCTGCTGTCCTAAATAATATTGAATGGTTCGTTTTACTGCCACAGAGTGGTTTGAAACATGATACAGCTGCAGCAGGGAACTTGTTTATGGCCTCCAATGACAGCTAGACGCATCTTTTAGTACAATTTTAAACACATTTCCTGATCCAACATGTTTTTTTTTTTCCCCTACAGGTGCTAAAAGTGAAGCAGTTTTCTCAGGACTGTTACTTCTTTCTCCTTTATTGTCACATATCAACCTCAGAACTCCGCTCAGATGAATCTACAAGGGTCTGAATTAGCAGTGGTGTTGTGCTTTTCTCTGCTGACTATGTATCGGATGATGATAAAAGTACACATCTACATAAAAGTTGTGCCTCGAGCAGCTCTGCATATTAAGATACCTCATTTTGGAGAGAAACTCTTCGACCCACGCGGGAGGAAATATACAGAATAATATCAAGTTTAGCACCAGCAGTGCAGCAGAAGGCATTCGACTTGTGGAGGCTCGTTCTGGTTTCCACTCATGGCTGGAAGTTAGACGACTTCACGCTGTCATTTAGCTCTGTGGTGAACTCCACCGGGTCTGACGAGGAGGTTCGGGCGGGAGTCGACGACGCCCCCTTATTTCTTCAGACACTGGTACATCAGCGCCCGTGGATTCAGCATGTAGCGCTCAGAGTTGAGCAGCTTGGTGAGATACTGAGGAACCTGAGGCCGAGGAGCCATGTAGGACACGCCGGGGCTGACCGCCATCACCTCCGCGATCTTCTGCTTCATCTCGCTGATCTCCCTGTCCTGCTTCATCACTTTATCTGTCAAAAGATAGAGAGACAAAAGCACGTATAAGGACACAGATACTGGATGGAGCCACAAACAGTAAGATTTCTATTCATTTATGCACTGTGTTGGGAAAAAGATCAGATTTATGTTTCTCCACCTACAAAAAAAAACAAACATCACCTGCAGTCCACATGGAAACTACATCTGACTTGAATTTACCAAATATCATTCAAACCACACCATTTATCTGTCGGGAACTGTGGCAGGAAGCCCTATCAGATCTTCAACTTTCTGAAGATTCTTGAACGTCTCATGTTTCATCTGGAAAATCTGAGCTCAAATTTGTGTATTTCATCAAAATCAATTCATTCTGCAGGTCTCGCTTAAAATATTTCAGAAAATGAACACTTTGCAGTAAACAGACACCTTTAAAAAAATCTAAATAAAAAATTCTACGTCCCTCGACACAACCGAGAAGCCACAAGCGACTCAGCTGTGACAAACAGTCAAATGACAAAATTGGGACATTTTTCTGCTTAACTGCAGGATGTTTACAGAGCAAAGAAAAGAAATGCATGGAAACCAATTATTTAAAAGTGTGAGCTATAAAATATCTGTAAGATGTAGAAAAGCTGCGTTGGTTAAAACAGTTTAATTTAAATAGAAACCAGTCCGTATGGAATAAAGTCTGTGTCCAGACTCAGACCGCGGTCCAGCAGTTAGTGACCTGGGGTCTAGTATATATTGGATTAAATGAAGCCGCGATTCAGAGAATTATACCTCAAGGAATTTTAGTAATCGAATTACTCGAATAACTTGTTTGGCCCTACTTTCATTTTTTGCTTACTATAATTTATGGCATCATAACGGAGTCATACAACACAAATGCGATGTTTGAGCTCTCTCTACTTCTAGTCATGGTTGTGCTGTTTCCATAAAGGTGCACGACTTTGTACTGCAGTGAAAAATGAGCCGACAGTGAGTAGAAATGTGACAGAAGCTAAAAACGCCCCCCAGGAAGGTTCAGAAGACTGAAGAATGAAAACTTACAAGGAGAAACGGAAGCAAACAAACAAAAACAATCTAAACTAAGAACCACACCGGCATTCATTTGCACAGATTATAATGTTCAAGTAATTTTTAGCAGCAAAACTGTCATAACTGACCAACGGCAGCCAAGGTTCCTGTGAAAAACTTCAACCTAATTTAGGCTGATAATCATTCACGCTTACGTAGCACCATCTATATGCAAATCGCTCACATATCAGAGTTAATAGATGCAGGATTTGCTAATGACAAAAAAGACCACATTGTAGAAACGTGGTAGTGGGATATCAAACAACAGATGCAGAATTTGGTTTGTCATCCGGATAAATGATGTATAATATCTGGTGAAGTCTGGATGGAATTTGTAATATGATTGGTCCAAAAATGTTTGGCTGAAAGCAATGAAATCTAAACGGAGTGGAGCCAAAATATTAAGTGCTTGGTGGCCACATAGTGGTGCTATTGGATCCAAAGCCTCATCAAAACCTCATCCCTTGTTCTTGGCCTACTTTTACTCAACATAAATCACCAATCTGATGCCAGTTTTTTAGGGATCCTGTTAAGAGACACATGAACAAACATACAGGACTAAAAATCAACCAAATAAGTGTAGCAAGAAGTTTAAAGTCACACACCATGGGAATTTAAAACGAGGTCATATGATGACAGAACAATTCGTTAAATTTAGGAATAGAGTCTGAACCTTGAGCGATTTCCAGCTGTCTGCGGGCGTCTCCCAGTGCAGAGAAAAGGTCCAGTTTGATGCGAGTCTCAGCGCTCAGGTTGTACTCCAGATGCTGAGCTTTCTCCTGCATGGCTGACAGAGTGGACAGCAGCATGTCCGTCTCTTTCTCCACACAGCGGTACTTTCCCAAAGCCTGAATCCAACAAAAAAACAACAACACATCAGCAGTAAGAACGAGTGCAAAACATCAGAGCGGCGGTGACACCTCCTGCGGTGACCACCTGAGGGAGTCGGCGCTTTGGTTTCCCAAGCATCTTTTTATGAAATTTACAGTCAGAGCTTCAGTTTGTGTTGATGGATTTCAGTGGGTTGACTCGGGGAACCAAGGCGCCACAGAGAAAACAGCTTCCACACACTGATGATGAACCGGCCGACCATTCAGAAAACATGGAAAAGCTGCACACTAACAGTGAGATCCTTTAAAAAGATGATTCTTTCTGTGTTAACGTCAGTGTTTTCTCTCATTTTGTGAAAGGTGGCCTGAATTGTATAAAGTAGTGCGATGTTTTAATGAACGACCGGGCTTCTGATTCAGCATGCTTCATGGAGAGTATGTCACTAAAATGAAATCAAATGCCACACAGTACGACAACGTACACATCCATACATTAATACTGATGTGATGACAAGGTGCAATATGTTGATGGCAGGCCAAAATAAAATAGATTACAAACACACTAAATGTCCCAATGACGACCATTCGATTTTCTCTCTTACAACAAAAAGAATTACACACATGTAAAACAAAAGCAGAGACAACTCAAACAGCAACAACTACTTCATGACCAAACTGAGGACAACCGGACCACTGGAGACTCACAGACACTTAAACTCACAGGTTCATTCCCAAAGAGAGTTAAAAAGATACCTCAACATCACTCTCTAGATCTACCACACGACTCTCTTTCACTTGATACTCCAGCTGTAGTTGTTTGTACTCTGTCTCTAGATCTTTAACCCTTTTCCTTAACATTTGGGTTTCACAGTGTTCCTGCCTGGTGTAGGAGGAGATGGAGAAAACAGCAGTTTTGAGTGGTAAGAGGTGGGGGGGATTGATTAGAAATGAAGACCAGTTTACACAGAAAGAAACATGACATTTCATTGGCATTTCTGTACATTTGTGATTGCTTTCATTTCCAGCACATCTAATGAAGATGGGTAGAAAAGAAGCAAGTAAACATGTTACCAGTCAGCGAAGAATGTGCGTTTGTGTGTTGCTTATAGGCTTTTTTGCAGAGAGCAGAATGTAATCCTAATATCTGTGTAATAAATACCTGACTGCAGAAAGCAGCCGGTTAGCTTAGCTTAGCTTAGCACAAAGACTGAAAACTGGGAGCAACAACTTCCCTGGCTCTATTTAAAGCACTTCAAATGTCCATAATTCAGCACGTCATATTTCATTGCTTTCACTGGAGACTGGTGGGTTTAAAAACGTTTTTGTTTTGTTTTTATAATTGCCAAAATGCCACGATAATTAGAGCTAGAAACAAGTCCGATTTTGCGCTTTCTGACAGTCCTGGATCTACTCGATGTTGTGGTATTCCCATAATGAAAATAAAACAAAACTAAAATAACCAAAATCTCTTTATTCTACGAGTTTCATGTAAAAATATGCCATTGCAGTAACCATTTTCTCTTAAAAACAGAAAAATTCTGTGCTCTTCAGCACAACCGAGAAGCCGTTAGTGACTCATCTGCAACCAAAAATCATCTGAACCGCAGAGCAGATAAAAAACAAGTACAGAAACAAATTACAGTGCTAAAATATCTATAGTATGTGGAGAGAGCATTTTTCCAGTGCTGGTAACACATTAACACTTGGAAAATGCTGTTCTTTGTAAAATCAAATATCTATGAAATTCAACTGTATTTTTTTCCTTTTTATGATTTCTAACTGTGTATTACTGCAAACAAACAAGTAAAAAGAACACTTTTGAGTTCTCTCTCATTCTAGCCACGGTTGTGCTGTTTCCATAGAGGTGAAGGACTATATACTACAGTAAAAAACTGCAAGTATGATCTTCAGTTTATGGTTTTAAGAGACGTGTGTTGTCCTGATCTATTTCCTGTCTACACGCATTGGCTTTTAAGAAACAGTTGGGACACACAAATGAAAGAAACGACAATTTGAGATGTGAGCATAACTGATATTAGACTAGTGTTGATTTACTCATCGGCAAGAAAGCAAATAAGCAGAATTCAAACTATTTCTTCAAATGTTTGGCTGATGCACTCAAAGCAACACTTATTTTTAGTCAGTAGGATGCAAATGTAGATGCAGATTAATTTTCCGGGCACCAAATCACTTCACTGACAGGGAATTTAAAGGTCTGGCAGGTGTGATTTACCTGTTTGTTAAGCTCCGTGCTGTGCTCGCCGCCTCCTCCAGTTTCTGAGCCTGAAGCTCAGCCAACTGTTTCTCAGCAGAGATTCTGGCCTCTGCCTCCACTCTGGTCTTCTTCTCCAGCATCGCACTGGTCTGCTTGTCCCTCTGCTTGGTTTTAGTCAAGCACAGAATCCTGGGAAGAAGACAGAAAATAAATGGGTTACTGCCACACGTAAATAGACTCAGTCTCAGCCGACTTCAAAAACAGACATGAAATGTTAAAAGCGTTGCTCATCATCTTTGTTGCTGCTAAGTCACTGGAGACCACCTTCCTTTAAAAACTGGAGCATCTCTTATCAAAGCTGGTGGTGCTGATCAAAACTGCATAACGTGCTCTTCTCAAACACGACTTAGGGCCTCTGGCTGGTGAACGAGGCTTTGATGTGGTAAGTGTGTACGGAGAACTTGGTTACTGTGAAAGTAACCAAGCCATTTTTTCCCGGCTCTAAATGTGCTTAGAGTGCTAATCTGTTTTCGCAGATAAAACTGTGGAGTCACATATTGGAGGACGTGTGGGAGTGGGGGTACATTTTTACTCCTGTACAAATGAAAATACATGAACACAAAAAGCCTGAGTTTAAGTTGGAATTTTGTACCAATTTGTTCAGCTGGATGTAAAAAATTTAAATGACCAAGACAGAATATTAGCTGGACCCAAAATAGGTGATTAATTAACACTCGTGTCGTCCTACGGGTCAAAATTGACCTGTTTTAAAGTTTGAAAATGTGGGCAAAAACACTATTATCACAGTGAAACTTCTGATGTCTACATTTTAAACATTTTCGGAAAATCTCTGAATATTTTTTAGTGGAAAAAAAGAAAAGTTAAAAATGTTTCTTTAGAACATTCACACAAAAAAAATCAACCAAAATCCAGCGAATTTCGCTGGATCTTGGTTAAATTTTTTGTGAATGTTCTTAAAGAAAATCATAGAAGTTTTACTGATAAATATGTAATCACTTTGGATATTTTTAGGATTTTTTTGGAAGATTTTACTCATTTTTAAAAAATATTTACAAGAATTTTTGTGCCAAATTTGGGGTGATTTTTTAATTAAAACTTTTAAATGATGAATGGAATTTTCTTCCTGAAGGTTTTGCAAATTTTCAGAAATTTGAGGAAATATTTTTGCTAGATTTTTGGATTTTTTCAGACAAGGAAACAATATTTTTTGGTGCCCATAAATGAAGACAACAGGAGGGTTAATTCATTAATTGACCAACATGTGAATAAATGACAATTAATTTAAAATATAAAGATACAGAAACATTTCTGGTAAGAGCTCCTCAAACATTGTGCTTACTCTAAGTGTTGAATGACAGCAAACTGAGAATATTTTGAGAATAACTGTCTGCTGTTCACATGAAACATTTTGTATCAATGTCAGTTATTATTTCTGACATTTTACTTACAACCATGTTTGATAAATTAGGGAATAAACAATCAGAATAATCCACAATAAAAATAAACATAGCTGGAAGTGGAAACAGGGCAGGCTTTAGGTGGAGCGTTTTGAAAGAAACACACACACACATCTGTATAAAACATGCCTTTTTGTGATGTTTGATGGCGCCCTCCTCTAAAACAGGACTACTTATCTGTCTACCTAAAACGCTGTTTGTGTGTCTAATACGTTCCAGCAGCGTTTCCGCCCTCACCCATCCCTGCTTGGTATTAATAGGCTGATGTAATGTGTAAATCAGCCCACAGACGGAGCTGAAGACGAGCTCTCCCCAGTGGGTTTTGGCGGATCACTCACTTGCTCTGGAGCAGCATGTTGGACTGCCTGAGCAGAGAAACTTCTGGTCTCAGGCTCCTCTCGCTGTTGGTGAGGTTGCAGATGTGACTTCGCAGCTCCTGTTCGCTCTGCCTACTCGTCTGCAGCTCGCCCTTCAGCCTCCTCAGCTCCTGATCCAGCCTGACGGACAGGAAAACACTTTTTTTTTTAGCACCGATTTCACCATCACATTCAGCTGAACTGAAACGAATGGCGGCATACTTGTTTATCTGTTCAGCGTGGTAGTTGTGAGCCGCTGCCGTGCCCTTATCTGCTGCATCCCTGTTGGGGCTGATTGTTTTGGAGCTGGATCTCGGTTTCTTCTCCGTCCTTCCTGCGGGTGGTGAAGGAGTGTTCGTGCTGCCTCTGCGGGCTTTCGGGGAGGAGCTCTTAGCCGCCCGTGTGGCTTTGCTTCCGTGCTCCTCTTGAGGTAGGTTGTCTGGGGTTGAGGATGGCTCCGGTCCTCCCGCCCCGCTGTGAAGCAGGTCTTTGGACTCGGCCACACCGGGCTTGGATGATGATGATGACGGTCGACGGTTCGATTCAGCTGACCTCACCTCCTGCGAGCCTTTCTCTGCTGATCTCTCCTCACTGCGGATCTGGAGGCAGTCCACAGTGTGGGCCTCGTCGTGAGCCACCACAGCGTCGTTCTGACACTGGTACTGACTCGACTCAGGCTTGGCCTTCCATTTTGAACCTGCAAAAGTGGCAGGAAAAAAATAATGTTAATTTCATTGCACCACTAGGAAACCAGCTCTGCAGAAAAACTGCCACTTTTAAAGAACATTGACAATAATTGAGGTTTGTTTGGTATGACAACCACTGACACAGGTTAGTGTTGAGGCTATATGATTATCTTTCTGCTGTCTTTTGTATGTATTCATACTTTTTTTAATCCATTTGTCTTATTTGTACTGGCACTTCAAGAGTTGTCTTTTAATTTTGTTGTGCATTGTGTGTATAATGACAATAAAAAACATTCTATTCTATTTCTATTCTACTAGGGTTTAATGACTCCAGATTAAACTATTATACTTGACGTCAAGGAAAATATTCATGACAGTCAGTTTCAAAACTAACCACACTTGACAGTTAAATGTAATGCTAATACGCAAAGCTAAGTAGTTTCTTTAAGTTTGACAATCAGGCATACGATGTGACATTAAACAATGGAGAGAGAGCTGCTCTGCTGGACAAACTGTGGGATGACTCCTAAATGACCAAAAGCATCTTTTTCTGCATTGTTGAAAAATATATTTTTAATATTGCTGCATACCAAACAAGACACATAAAAATACTAATGCATGTGTTACAGGCTAATATAGGCAGACTGATATATTAATCTGATTTTAGTAAAATGTCTCCTGTAGTTGTGAAGAAGTCACTCTGAGTCACAGTAAATTTAAGAATCACTGTTTTTCTAACCTTGACCAGCGCTACGGATTAAACCCAGGACCTGCTGCTTCGATTCTGTCTCCTCTTTCTTAAATCTATTTTATGTGGATCCCCTAACTTCACCTAAATGTAAAGTAATAATAAATGGCTGGAATACTCCATTTATACCAGACAAGAACAAATGAAGATATGACAGAATGAGCAACGTTAGCTTATTGTGCCCATACCTGGTTCAGATGACACTTGTGTAGTCAAGTTATTTGCAGCTGCCTGAACTAGGAGTTTAAATCAAACAAAAGGAGCGCATGTTTTATGTTTGCATAGCCTGATTCACAAAAACTCCACCTCCAACCCGGTCTCACGGGGATTCGTGAAACTGTCACGTAAATTTTTGTTTCGGTTTCGTGCGCACCAACACGATTTCATCATGTTTTTCGTGCCGCTCACCACGAAATGTTTTTCGTGTTGCTCACAACGAAACCCGCTGTGGTAATCACATCTGAAAGTGGTTTATACCGGCGGATTCATGACGATCTAAGCTGTCACATCGGCGTATACTGCTTGTGTGATCGCGTTTGCGGCCGTCGGACATTCTTTAAATTCCTATGCAAATTGGTAAGTGTACCACCGGGTTATGGTTAGGGACGATGTCATGCAAAATATAGCGTTGGATTCGCCACGGTTTTACATTAAAAATATAATATACCCATTCGTTTGAAATACGTTCTGAGTGGCACGAAAAGTCCGCCGTTTAAAATACATTGGTGCGCATTTCGTGGTGAGCGGCACGAAAAACATGACGAAATCGTGTTGGTGCGCACAAAACCGAAACAAAAATTTACGTGACAGTTTCACGAATCCTCGTGAGATCGGGCTGCCACCTCAGAGCCTGAACAAGAGTGAAGCATCAAAATGAACTATTTTACTAATGCATTTGAATATTAACGGTCTTCTAACAATGTCCATTTTGTTTTTAATGTTTGTTAAGACGGGGCTGCACAGTGGAATGGTGGTTAGCACTTTCGCCTTGCAGCTAGAAGATCTCTGTGACAGACTGACGACCTGTCCAGGGTGTCCCATCTTAACCCCACGTCAGCTGGGATAGACTCCAGCGACCCTAATGATGATTAAGTGGTGCATAGATGAAGGATGGATGGACATTTTTAAAACACAACACTAAGTTCAACAAACACCCACGTCACTGGAGCGCTTAAAATGAGTGGCCTGATGGTTAAGACACACAGCACATTATTCTAACGCCTCTGTTTCAACCCCAGCTATTGTTATTTTTATCGCCAATGTCTAAAAACACTGTTGCATTAACCAGCTCATGTTGCTGCTTTGGGTGTGGATCAACCAAACAATAAAGCATCACCTCCAGAAACTAAACCCTCTGATCTGAGAAACAGCAGAAAAAGAAGACTGACTAAAACAAAGGAAAGTTAAAAGTGCTGAAGACACTAAAAATGTAAATGAGAGGATGGTGCAGGTGCACCGACTTACCGCCATCTGTGGCGGTCTTGGGGTAAACCTGCAGGCCTGGAGGCAGCGAGTGCTGAAGGAGGTGCATGTGGAAGTCGTTCTCACTCTGCACAGCTTTTTGTATGCGCAGCTTAAAGATGTTGGTGAAGTAGCAGGTGGCATCGAACCCCAGATAAACTACAGGATATCCGATACTGAAAGCGAACATAGACGGAAAACAGGGAAGTTAGAATACAGTAAAGGAAAAAAAAAGCACAGCTTGGTTTATCACAAACAGCATCAGAACCTGACATTAATTACTCCTCTAATGAGAAATGTACGTGTATTTGTACACGTGAGCAGCTCGCATCGTCATTAGCCAGTAGGTGGAAAAGGATTAATTTAATTCATAGATCTAATCAATGTTGCGGACAAATGGTCCAGGCATGATAAAAGAAGCTATCAGCTCAGCTCCACTGTCATAAATCTGTTTAATGGAAGCATTAAATCCTGCTAAAGGGGTATTTGTGTCCAACCAACATACCAGTGTGCAGCAAAAAGATGAGACAGGTTAGCATGAGAGGTTTTAAGGTCTTTGAGCCGAAGCGACGCCTCAGTGTAAACCAGCAGAATCCACAGAGACACCGTCGATATACAGATGCCTTTTTCTAAGGGAAAATTGAAAAAAATCACGATGGAGGAATACTGGCACACAAATTCAAAAGCATACCACTACAAACAGATTAATTCTTATAAGAGGAACAGAGTTTGGCATATTTTGCCATATGTGTTGGGAAAAGTGCAAAAAACGATCAAGTAAAGATGAACTCACCTGTGTGCCATATGTAATTGAATAATACATAGGTGCTCGCCACAAAGAACAGCCAGTGCAAAGGAACAAAAATTAAACAAAAGATGTCCAGAGTGAAGGCAGCACAAACAAAAACAACACAAATAACCTGAAAGCAAACAGAAAACACATTCAGTAAAATGCACTGAATTCACTCATGGTCTGTCTGAATGCCAGCATCGCTACACAGCACTGGCTGGATTATCAGCATCAGGCCGCTGCATGGAATATGAAATCACACAGCAGGAGTCCTCACCAGCCCGTGGCAGTGGAAAGTGGTGTACACGCTCCCAAAGAAGAGCCAGCATGGCCACAAATACTCCAGTCTGAATTCAAGGATGAAATCCGCCAGCAGCACCAGCGTCCACATCACCATGAACTTCAGGAAGGTGTAGGCGCTGCAAAGACACGCAGAAATTACAAACAAAATAAAACCAGCCACCTTCAGTGTAACTACACATCAAACGTGAGCACGTGGATGTGTTCAAATAACGGCATTTAAGCTTCCCAAGTCAGACATTAAACACAAACACAATCAAATACGACGTTAGTGGACCTATAATTGAGCAGCTACATCTGAAAAACACAGCGAGTCCTTTTAAGAACAATGACTGTTCCCTCATTTTATGAGGCGACCACAAGCCAAACAGGAGCTGAGGCTTCCTCCTTTGTTCTGCTCATCCATAGGCTGCTATCACATCGGCCCTTCTTTGTTTGGTAACCATGGCAATATTTCATCCGGAGGAGAGAGGGAGCACCACGGCATCCTACTGCAACTTCAGATTTGCCTTTTTAATATTAAATTTAAGCGCTGCACATCAGTTTATCGCACATGTATTTGTATTTTAGGTGTATGTTATCCCACATTAAATTTATTACAGAATATTGATTAAATGCGGGGGAATGATGGGAACAAAAGGGGATCAAAATTCCTCTTTTACGCACTTAAATGCAATTCTAACATAGCCACAAAGCATGCAAGTTGCCCAACAACAATAAAAGACACTATTTAGGCTAAAATGCACCTCAAACAGTATGTTATATTGTTAAAACAAATTCATATTTTCCACATAATGCTACTGGAGGAGTTTTTCTATGTATTTAAGTGGCAGCAAATAAAAGCAACATTTATTCTTTAACAGTGGGGGAAAAGATAAAGGTTCATCATGCAAGTTCTAATCTGCCATTTCCAGCAGAATCAATATGTCTGGTATTCTATGAATGCAATCAAGCATGCAAATCATCCCGCAAAAGACCGCAATAAAGCACATAAAAAAGCTAGAATGTAATAATTATCCAGCATGCAAATTCAGGAAAACCTCCCGAAAACAAGGCAGTGGTTAAATCTTGTATATAAATAGCGTGGCTTTCATGCTTTGTCTTGCTTTAATAAAAAAAAAAAAGATGCACATTGAAAACAAGTGGTTTCTTTCTTGCGTGGCATTCTTTTTCTGGTCTGGAATGCGTCTGGAGGTGATTTTATGTGCAAAATCAGCCGTTTTAATTCAGCCACACAGGAAAATATAGCTGATATTTTTCAGAGCATGCACACAATTAAGACAGGAGGATGGAGGAGAAGCGGAATGAATGCAAAGCAGGCCGACGTCAACTTGCACAGCTGCTGGTTTCTTGTCTTTCAGTAAACAACGCAGGTTCAAACTAACTCAACGCTTTTTATTTTTTCCTGCCGCTGAATTGAGCCGCATTGAGGCTCATTAAAGCTCCGGACCGGTCGGGGTGAAGGCGGACGGAGTGTCGGGATGTGGGAGCGGACAGGTGAGCGGGATGACGACGGCTGAAATTCACACAAAGACGGACACGGAACAACAAAAGCGGACGTCAGGGCTGCCGCGGCTGGCGGCGCCGCTAGCTACCTCTCAGACAGCTTCTCCGTGATTTTCAGCTTCTTCATTTTCCGGAGCCTGTTCGCGTCCACATAGCGTTTCTTCATCTTATGGCTTCTGCTCCCTCCGTGCTGTTTGTTTGTCACCGCGGCGGCAGCGGAGGAGGAGGAAAGAAAAAAAAGAAAAAAAGGAGGGCAGAGATAAATAAAACAAACCCTCCTGGCGGACGAGGATGCTCACTTCAACCTGCGATGATGTCTGTGAGCGCATACAGGAGGACGGCCGCTCTGCGCATGCCCAGTGGAGGTTGTACCTACAAGTGTTTATCGCAGGAGGGGAGCAGATGAACACACTGTACACACTGTAAGAAGGTGCTGTGATAATTAACGACACCAGCACACATAGCTCATTAATAAATGCAACAACAAAGGTACATTTATTGTTTGTTACTGTTTGTTTCATTAACCCTCCTGTTGTCTTCATTTACGGGCACCAAAATATATTGTTTCCTTGTCTAAAAAAAAAAAAATCAGCAAAAAAAATCTCCAACTTTCTGAAAATTTGCAAAACCTTCAGGAAGAAAACTCACATAATTCCTAAAAGTTTCCCTTAAAAATTTTATTTTAAAATTCCCCCAAATTTGGCAAGAAAATTCTTGTAAATATTTACAAAAAATTTGTAAAAATTTTCCAAAAAAATAGTAAAAATATCTAAAGTGATTACATATATACCAGTAAAACTTCTAATATTTTCTTTAAGAACATTCACAAAAAAAAAAAAATCAACCAAAATCCAGCAAAATTCTTTGGATTTTGGTTGATTTTTTTGTGAATGTTCTTAAGAAATAAAAGTACATTTATAATTATTTGCTGCAGGTTTTTTTTTAAATTAACCCTCCTGTTGTCTTTATTTACGGGCACCAAAAAAATATTGTTTCCTTGCCTGAAAAAAAATCCAAACATTCAGCAAAAAATACCCTAAATTTCTGAAAATTTCCAAAACCTTCAGGAAGAAAACTCATAATTCCTAAAAAGTTTCCCTTGAAAATTTTATTTAAAAAAAATCCCCCAAATTTGGCAGGAAAAATCTTGTAAACATTTACAAAAAATGAGTAAAAATCTTCCCAAAAATTCCTAAAAATATCTAAAGCGATTACCTATATATCAGTAAAACTTCTAATATTTTCTTTAAGAACATTTTTTTTAAAAAATCAACCAAAATCCAAAACCAAAATGTGAATGTTCTTCAAGAAACATTTTTAACATTTCTTTTTTTTCCACCAAAAAATATTCAAAGATTTCCCAAAAATGTTGAAAATATGGACAGAAGTTTCACTGTGATAATATGTATTTTATCCACATTTTCAAACTTTAAAACAGGTCAATTTTTTTTTTCAAAAAATGAGTAAAACTGTTCCAAAACATGAGTAAAAATATCTAAAGCTATCACATATATATCAGTAAAACTTTTAATATTTTCTTTAAAAATCCAGTCATATTGGTTAGAGCCATGGCCATCCCTGAATTCTTACTGACCACCTCAGGTCATTCATTGGAACAGTTATATAAAAGGTTCACTGAATGCAATAGAGATGAGGGCACATATCAAATGTGTAGTAATTCCTACACTGTTCCTCTGATTGGAGGCACATACCCTCATACAAAAGGTGAAAGTCTGCACTTAAAGCACACATTGATTCTCTCATTTTAAACCCACTGTGGTAGTGTACAGAGCCCAAATGCTGGCCTGATTATATTAGTATGAGATTTCTTAACTCTCATACTGGCACAGTTTTCAGCTAGACTTATACAACAACAGCATAATAGAATTAATGAAATTGAATTTGTACTTGCAAATTCATATTTAATATGTTATAATACTTGTTTTCATAAAAGCTGTGTCTTGTGACAAGCTGTTTGAGAACCTCTGAGCTATACTCGTCTTAGCTTCCAGCTGCAGGGAGATTAGCATTATATTGATAATAATTTTCTGTAATAAGAACATGAGTGAGCGAGCCATTAAGTAGTCCAGGAGAAGAGATGCAGGAGCTGATGAGCAAGACAAAGCCTGAAAACATAATAAATCAAAACAAATAACTAATTAAAAACAGCTAAGTGGTCAGGGACAAAACTTCTGTGAACCAGATTCAGTTCAGATTCCTTCTGCAAAAGCAGGAGTTACTGATGGTGACTGGATTTTTTCCATCTCTTTCTTTCATCACCTTAAAACTTTTTTCCTGAATCTTTTCTTTATGTGAAGGTGTTTCTGTACTTTTCTTTCTGCTCTTATCTACTTTTCCTTTTACCTCAGGATTTATTTTTACCACTGATTTGAACTTATATTGCATTTTTCTTTCTCTTCACATCTGTGTTAAAAAAAATACATCACCTTTATTATAATAGCCTTTATTTGTTCTTACATATCAGAGGATAGTATCGTAAAAAACAGCTGCTACCTTTAGAATTTCTATACTGAGCAGTTATGAGGTTTGACTGTTGTCTAAGGCATAAATAAACAAGTATTGAGATATGGTGCTATTCATAAAACATTCAGGCCTTAAGTCTCAGATGTCCATGCCGAACAACGCTACAGTGCAGGAGATGTACTGAGATTCTTTACTTAGAAGTTGCAATAATCACTATTTTGAGATTTTTATACCAACAATATAAAAATAGATCGTATTGTGTATAATATATAAGAACACTCTTTTAGTCATCCTACTGCACAGAAACTGATTTTTTACTTTTCCTGTCTATAAATACGCAAGATGAGATTACTTTATTTGATAAAATGATCAGTTTGGCTCATTTTATGATAAAGAAATAAGGTGACAGTATTTATTGCTAACAAATGAATAACATACAAAGAAAGTATTGTAGGTTAATTTGGCATGAAAACATGCAGCTCTTTTAAATATTGCTGGCAATATTAGTAAACTCCCATCTTAGAGATTGGTTTTGCAAATTAGGATCTTGTCCAAATTTCTGTCAACAGATGACTCTCGACACTGATGTCAAGATTCAAAATGGAGCCCCAAAACCCCACAAGGCAGTTCCTGGGGAAAAACTCCTATTCCTCAAGGCTATTCCACTTCTAACGGTACACTACCAGTCAAAAATTTGGACACACCTTCTCATTTAATGATTTTTAACCATGCCCGACGGGTACGTCGGCAGGGTTATTGCATTCAGTGCGGTATCTGGCTGGGTATGTATGTATGTATGTATGCATGTATGTATGTATGTATGCATGTATGTATGTATGTATGTATGTATGTGGCTATGTCCGGTCCAATATCTCTGCAACCGCTGAAGTCAGGATAATCAAACTTGGCACTGAAGATCAGCCTAAGGTCCCCTGCTCAGTTGTGGAGTTACAGGTCAGCAGATCAAGTAGGGAGGGAGATACGTACGATGATCAAAATTGATACATATTGCATCAGTTGTATAGGGAGGACAGGATTTTCGCCAGCAGAGGGCGTGGTTCTGCCCTCTACTGAGGGCTCATCGAGTTCTTTATTGTCATGACTATTTACATTGTAGATTCTCACTGAAGGGACTTTTTGGTTTGCTAAATAATTCCATATGTGTCCATTCATAGTATTGAAGCTATCAGTGAGAATCTACAATGTAAATAGTCATGAACATAAAGAAAAACTATTCCAAACTTTTGACCGGTAGTGTATGTATTCTGTGTTTTTTTTCCAGGCCGCAAAACTAATTTGTCTTTTGGATAATAAAGTTAAAATTAATTTTGAAAGCTGTGCCAATTTGAACATTAAGGAAATGCATGATTATATCATTATTTTCTAGGTTTGGTAAGGGTGGAGGCTTGTTTTGTAAACTCTGCAGAGGTTTGGGAATGTTATGTTTTACAAAAGCTGCCCAGGACAAGATAAGAAGAAATGGGAAATCTGTCAATATCCCCAGTTTTACGTAACCTTTTAATGCCATTTCTATTTTCTGTTGTCTCCTCATAACCTTGCCAAAGACTAAGCGTGTACAGAACACACAGTGTGTCTTTATCACAGATGGACAGCGTAAACAACAGAGCTGCACTTCTGCATTTGTCACCAGGGATGTTTCACAGGTGCTTCGCTATCTTCACCTGGATCCAAAAACTAAGATGCCCTTGAATTTGCGTGTTCAGTTCCCACGTGTCCGTGTGGACCTGCACTTATAAATCACACCTATGGCTCTTGGAGGTTGACAGTCCTGGATTTCACCATGTCTCTCAGCATGTTGTCTTTCCGGTGTGCCCTCGGCCTCGTTGCCGCCCTCCAGGTGCCAGATGTGGAGCCTTTGGGAGTAAGCAGAATGAAATCTCGTCCATTGCGTGTATGTTTTATGCAAGCAGTTTGTTTGTGGTGCAGTAAACTAACCAGTATTTTCCCTCTCATCTCTGAAAATCACACCTAAAGGAGAGTGAGTGTAACTAGAATTCATAATCATCACTGAGATTCTGTATATGCATTCACTCATTCATGCTCTCTTATTTAGGCGCCGTCTTCGTCATGACCTCAGAACAGAATGAAATTGTGAACATACATAACAGTCTGAGGAGGGGTGTGAAACCACCAGCTAGCAACATGTTGAAAACGGTAAAAACTTTGGAATACAAGCCGTTAATATCATTCCAAAACATTCAAAGCACAGTGTGCTTGACTGGATGCCAACAAAAAGATTTTATTCTGAGCATGACTCGCCTGTTGATCTTATCGGAGTTTGATTGAAGCTTGCGGTGTAAAAAGAGATTAAATCATTTTCCAGTGAGTGTTATTCGGCGTGCATGCTGTAGTGGTCGACATGTGGTTTAATGGCTGCTCTGTCCTCTGCTCCCTGCAGAGCTGGAACAAGGAGGCTGCAGCCAACACTCAGAAATGGGCCAACACCTGCTCCATGAACCACAGCCCTGCCAGCTCCAGAGAGATCAGCAGTGAGTTCCTCATAACACCTCTCTCGCTTTGAAAAAACACCTTATGAAAGTCAGACACACTGACACCGACCATCCACGCAGAAATCCTGTGCAAGTTTGACCAGTACAGGTCTTTTTTCTTGGACCATTTTATGCCAAAAATGGCAAGAAATCCATATTTCTGGAATAGTTTGTCCTTTTCAATCATAGTAAGAGTTAAAAAAAATCCTCTAAAGTAGTGACTCTACACTGGAGCCCAAACTAATGAAATTAATTTGAATCATCTGTTTTATTGGGATCCATTATAAGGGAGTTTGACTGTGTCCATCACACCTGTAGTGTTTGGTGGCAAGAAAGCATCAGATTTTGAAGCGAATAAAAGAGAAGGAAAATATCGTGGCAGGCTTGATGCAGTGTTTTCATGTGTTATTTCTCTAATGCACCTGGACTGAATCAAATGCAGGTATGCTTCCTGTAAACTTTATGAGGTACGCCCACCTAACAGCTCTACCATACAATTTACACTGTAAAAAAACAAACAAACAAACAAAAAAAACTTAATGTTTGTTTTTATTTTGGTAAAATCCAGCAATAAAAATTCATGTTGTAAAGTGAAAAAAATGTACAAAACTAAAAACTAAAGTCAACATCAAATCAGTGTATATATATATTTTTTATAAATGGTATAATATAATTTGTTCTTTTAAAAAATTCCACCTTTAAAAATTTTCAATTTTAAAAATTATAGCTTTTTTACAGTATTTAAATTAAATAAAATACATTTTTATTTCTCAAACATTTTCCATTGTTTAAAAAAAAATCTATTTCAAAGGTAAAAATGGTAAAGGTCTTTTGTAAAACAGATTTTCCTTGTGCTGTTCACTTACAAAAAGCAAATCTCTCGTAAAATCAGAAAACAAACATCACAAATCTCCATTTTACAAATTGTTATTTATGTAAAATTACAGTGTTTTATTGTATTTAAAGGAAGAAGAATATAATCATTTTTCAGATATTAGATATCATTTTAACAAGTTTTGGACATTTTTTTAGAAAATATATTTTGAACCTATTTTTTTTAGCACCCTTCTGCCAGATTATCACTAATTTTTACATATTTTTTGCAGTGATCTTTTAGAAAGATAATGGTTTTTGTGTAAATTTGTGAGATCACAGCTAGTGGTAGACTAGATTTAGAAATACGGTGGACAAAAAAGTACAACATTATGTCAGATAATAGTATTCAAGAAGAAAATACACCACAAATTAAGTTGCAAATGAAATACCTTTAAGAAATACTGCAATTACCTATTTACCCCAAATCTTCAGCCCTATGTAAAACTCGTTTTGCCTCCTTTTTTAAAAATTTCTGTAGTAGTTAGATGCGTTTATCACATTAGAGGTAGAAGATTTGGATCATTAGTGTCTGATGTTCAGTCTTTAACCTAATCAGGTCATGTTTAAGATGCAGCATCATTTCAGAAATAATCTCTCTCTAACAAAGATTTAATCTGAGTGGATAAAGCAACAAATTGAGGAGCCATTAAGTTTCATTAATGTAACCCTCTATAACGTGTCCAACTGTCTTCAAAAATGAGAGTCTGGGTCAGACAGGGTTCACTTCAGTTTTCATGGAGCTCACATTCATTTTGGAGTTTGTCTGACAGAGACTGAAATATTTCTCTCACTCTTCTTTACCTGCAGCGGGCGACTGTGGGGAAAACCTGTACATGTCCAGCAACAAGAACACCTGGAGTAGCGCCATCCAGCGGTGGTACGACGAGGTGCAGGACTGGCGCTACGGAGTGGGATCAGTCAACGGAGGAGTGGTCGGACACTTCACTCAGGTGCAGATTGTTTGCTTCCACCTAATCGACTCTGGATAATGGATTTGCTCATGTGTCACCGTTTGATTAGAAAATACATTATTAGATCTAAGTGTTAAGTGAGGTTTTAAGCGTCTAAACCAGGGGTGTCAAACTCATTTTAGTTCAGGGGCCACATTCAGCCCAACCTGATGTCAAGTGACCAGTAAAATCACAACATAATAACCTATAAAGAACAACAACTCCAAATTTCTCCTTTGTTTTAGTGCAAAAAAGTACTTTCTGAAAATGTTCACATATAAGGAATGATCCGTTTCCAAAACACAATGAACAACCTGAAATTTCATAAGAAAAATAAAATCAACTTTAACATTATGCCTCAGTTCATTTACACATTAAGACTTCTAGGTCTCAGTGTTTCTACAAAGGCACAAAACATTGAGTCACAGGTATCTGGAACTGAATAATACAGCATTTTAATTTATGATCAAAAGTCAGACAAAAACAACAAAAATAAGACAAAATACTACAAAAATGAGACAAAATGACAAAAGTGAGGAACAAAGACAAAAAATGAGTCAAATGACAAAACAAAAAAGTTACAAAGCAACAACAAAAGCACAAACGACAAAAACGAGACAAAAATGAAATAAATGACGAAAGAGATAAAAAAAAATTACAAACGCGAGAAACAAAACGACCAAAAATAATTACAATAAGCAACACAAGTGAGACAAAAAGGAAACAAAATGACAAAAACATGAGACAAATGACAAAAGTCAGACAAAAAGAATGAAAAAAAGACAAAATATTACAAAAATGAGACAAAATGACAAAAGAACAATGAACAATCTAGTATTTTACTTTATGATCAAAAAAACTGATTGTCTAGAAATTATTTTAAATTTAAAGTTTTACAAATTCACAATCTTCTGTTAATGTCTTCTCTGTATGTTTGCCGCATGTTTGACACCCCTGGTCTGAACACTGAATGTAGCAGGTGTGACTTTACGTTTCGTTTCCCTGCACAGATTGTTTGGAACAAGTCTAAGCAGATTGGATGTGCCATGGCTCACTGTCCCAACTCTAAATACAAGTACTTCTACGTCTGCCACTACTGTCCACCGTGAGTACAAAGCTTTTTGCAATATTGATGCCTTACATTGATGAAAATTGCATGTCTTCAATGTCTTTAATAAACATGACAGATGTCATGTGTCCTTTGAGGTAAACGAGCCGAACGCTAAAACCCTACGGATTTTGGAGAAGAAGCCCCATAAAAAATGAAATAACCATCCTGTTTTTCCATCCACATCTTCTGTTTCTGACATTTTCTCTTCCTGTGTCCCAGTTATTATGCGTTTCAAACCTCAGCAGACTACTGAGTGCTATTCGGCTACAAATTATGTTGAAATAATCATCAGAAACACATTCTCATTTACCTTCAATTCTTCCTAGATGACTAACATGGATGCATAAAAAAGAGCTGTAATGCATATAATGAGGAGAAATGTGCAATTTGCATTAAGCTTATTTCCTCCTCCTTACCGAGTGGTCATGAAATAGTAATTTCAATGTGTTCTGGCTTCTCAGAGGATATTCGTGACATGTTTGGGCTGGTATTCAGCGCAAGTCTTTGCTGTTGTGTTTAATATTTCATGGTCTGGCCTACATTACAGCGGGAACTACAATTACACTAACCCCTACAAGTCAGGACCCTCCTGCGGCGACTGCCCCAACGCCTGCGACAACAAACTGTGCAGTGAGTGATAAATACAGCTTTGGTCCATTTTTGTTAATGGAAGTGGCAGATCGTAGACACAGCACACATGAATTATTTCATCAGCTTAGCCCAGAAGCAGAGCTGAAGCAAAAAGCCAGTGATGCATTTAGATTTAATGATGTGAAAAGGATATTAGCATTGTGCTGCACTGATGCAACCATTTTTGACAACAACCAACAAATTCATACAATAACACCTTTGCTATAAGCAATAACAGTTTATGAATAAAATGAAGTGAACAAAGTTTAGAAAAAAACTGAGTGTTAACCGAGAAGAATAAATCACTTTGCTTTTTGCCCTTCTTACTGAAAATGAACCCAAACAATTTGATCATTTTCGTAAGAGACATTTGAACAACACAACTGCATTGGGATCAGTTATACGAGTTATTGCATGTTATTCATTTCTTAACCCTCCTGTTGTCTTCATTTATAGGCACCAAAAATATGGTTTCCTTGTCTGAAAAAATACAAAAATTCTGCAAAAAAAACTCCCCAAATTTGTGAAAATTTGCAAAGCCTTCAGAAAATTCCAGTAATTCCTTAAGTTTCCCTTAAGTTTTTTTTTTTTAAATCCCCCATATTTGGCAAGAAAATTCTTCGAAGTATTTCTGAAAAATGACAAAAATATCCCAAAAAAATTCTAAAAATATCTAGTGATAGCATATGCATATATATATATATATATATATATATATATCAGTAAAATTTATTATGTTTTCTTTAAGAATATTCACCAAAAAAAAAAAAAAAATCAACCAAAATCCGGCGAGTTTCGCTGGATTTTGTTTAATTTTTTTTGTGAATATTCTTAAAGAAACATTTTTTTAAACCAAAAAATGTTCAGAATTTCCCCAAAACAGTTTCATGTTTAGATAGGAAATATTTATGTGTTTAACATTATATTAAACTGCAAATCTAATTGTCATAATGGTGTTTTTTTAAAATGAAAACAATGTTCATTTTATTCAATAAGCAAAAAGCTGATTACATTAAAACAATACTTCAGTCAGCTATTAGAATATATGTTTATCAAGCTTAATCAAATTAGGCTGTAACAGTTTGAAAAATTCAAAAATGTACTCTAAGGTCACATTAGAAGTGTTTTAGTGTCAGGCAGAGCATTTTTTTTTATGTGTTTGACAGTTTTGAACTTTTCTTTGGATTAACACTGACACTAAAGTTTGTGTCATGGTCCAAAAATATATCAACAATGTTTGACAGGTTCTGCTTTTTTATTGAAATTAAATATAAGAGTCAGAGCTAGTTTTGTGCTGTCACTTATGCTCTCTTTTCTGTTTCCTCCCTGTCTCTACACTCATCAGAAAAGTAACTGCCAAGCTGAAGCAGCAGTGGGGCTGCAGCCATAAGGAAGTGGCCTCCTGCAAGTGCACCAATCAGATCAGCTAAATACGACATGCCCTCTGACTCGGTAGCTTGAGCTAATAAATGGCCTCGCAAATTAAACTTGTGATTGTATTGTGCATTGTTAGCTTACTCACTGAAACCACAACCTAAAAAGAAAAAGTTACCTTTTTGTGCTGCTGGAAAGCAAATAGGTGCCTCCCACATTTACTTTGGCACACCAACTATCTGGACAAGTGGAAAAAGCTGCCAGGGTTGATTTGGCAGAAGTGAGGAGGAAATATTTTTTTAAAAATCCCAAAGCTAAGCCAAACAACATCCACAGTGAGACCACATCCGCTGGCTCTGGCTCATAATATCACCACTAATAATAGATTCCTATCTTATTTCTTTTTATCTTTATGGAGCATTCAACATTTGAGCAGTGTAATTCAACAACTTCTGCCTAATTTTGCATTGTGCCACTAAAGCATTGTGCCAGAGTATATTTTTGAGGCACTTTTATATTATTCCATCTTATGTGCCATCATGGCTCCATCAGACACAACATTAAAACCACTAATATGATCCCATGGGATGCATTAGGCAGCAAGACAATAGCTGTTCCTGAAGCTGATGTGTTGGAAGCAAGAAAAATGGGCAGTATGAGGATCTGATTGACTTTGAAATGGGCCAAATTGGGATGACAACTGGGTCAGAGCATCTGTAAAACAGCAGATGTTGTGGAGTGTTCCAATTGTCAGTAGATACCAAAAGTGGTCCAGGGAAATGGACTTTGTACAGCCTTTGTGTCTGGATGATGTGAGGAGTGGATTGATTACACCTGGCCAAAGACTGAGCTCGAGATCCCAGTTGCCTGGTCCTCGGATTGGTCCGCCACTACAACTCTTCCTCCTGAACATGTCGGCGATCGTTGCACATGAGTATATACTTGCAACCAAGACTCTCGGTCATGGCGGCTGGTGTTTGTAACCAGTTTGCCCTGGTGCCTCTTTGTGTTTTGTTTGTGTTCGTATCAATCAGATCCAGTCACTGAAGGATAACTACGAACATTTAGGGCTTCTGTTGGTGGCTGCTAATTCGATGCGGAGCCCCCAGACTCAGTGGAGACTTAGCTCCTGTTAGCAGCCCGCCAACTTCGCGAGAAGTTACTCGTTATTCAAGTCTTCATGTATTGCGTGTTAAATATCTGTATTTAGAGGCACCAGTTTTGTGTAGTTAGTTCTGTTAGTTTGGCAAGGGAGTATAGCTTAGCTTGTGTTTAGCTAGGTTAGATACTCTGCTAGTCTTCATTTGGTTTGATTTTGTTCTTTGATTTGGCAACACACACCAGTCTTGTTTTCTTTGTTTGATCCCTGTTCTGATAAATTTGCTATTGAGCCATAAATTGCTTTATACTTGAACCAATAACATCTGATTATTTTGTTACATCCAGCTGACCCTAGAGGTTGGGCTGTAACACCCAGAAAGGACCACGGGTAAACTGGCAGCAAGGTTATGAGCATTGATAGTAAGGTGCCACGTTGTTTTACAGATTTTTGCATATGACGCTGCATTGCCTCAAACCAGTCAGAGTGCCCATGCAGACCCCTGTCCACCTCTGAAAGCCAAGCAGTGGGTACGTGGGCTTTAGAGCTGCACCATGGAACAATGGAAGTAGGTGACTTATATGCTGTAGTGTATCATGATTTACATGGTGTAAAGTAGATGGAAGCACTATGGGAACAAGTCAAGCCAACATAGGCAGTGTGAAGCTCTGGTCAATGTTCTGCTGGGAAACACCAATTCCTGCGATCCATGTGGATGTCACTTTGACACGTACCAGCTACTTAAACATTGTTGCAGACCACATACACCCCTTTATGGCAAAAGTATTTCCTGATGGCCCCTTTCAGCAGGGTAACACTCCCCAGATCTTGGTCGAATCAAGTGTCAGTGAGATGTGCTGGGAGAACAAGGAGGCCCCACTTTGTAATTTACAGGACTTAAAGGATCTGCCGCTAACGTCTTGGTGCCAGACAGGACAGGACACATTCAAATGTCTCTGGAGTCCATGTCTTTACAGTTCACAGCTGTTTTTGCAGCACAGAAGGAACCTACACAATATGAACCCTTACTTACTGTTCAGATCAAATTTGACCCATTTTGACAGCAGTAAAAATACCCGAAAAGTCATCTCCTTTGGGTCAAATCTGACCCGTATCTATTGAGATGGATTTTAGATCTATCAATGATTACAGCCCCTGTGATGAAGAGGGTCAGGGCTACTTCCACTAGTTTTCAACCATTGTTTTGAATGCAGAGACTAGTTTATAATGAGCATTTTATTATTGAATGTTTTGTGTTCTGAGTAAATGTTGAATTAATAGAGATAAGGATTTCCTATGATATAGCAGCGAGGACAGCCTTTAATGGTTGCAGTGGCTAAACATGATTGTTATAAATTCTAACAGCTCCACAATGTTCATGCCATTTTTAAATTTAATAAAATATATTTAAATCATTATAATTTTTATGTCTCATGTAAAACAGGACATGAGACTGTAATAGGCGTTTTTCTTAAAAAAGGGTTGTAAAAATTAAAACATACACTCTCCCTGCTCTCTGAAACATTTATTAAGGATTAATCATACGTTTACTAATCTGACATAGGCTATTTAGACATTCTAAATACATACAGAATGTCTATGGACCCATACTATAAGGACATTCTTGAACTGTAAAGGCATAAACATGAACAGTATATAAGGGTGAATGTTGTGGCTTTACTTTACAACTTTACACAAGGAAATATTGTGTTAACTCCATTATAACTTTCTGAACTCTGTATTTAAGCTTTAGTCAGTATTTGTTGCAGACTTTTGATGCACTGTTTGGTTCAAGTTTAATATTCTAATAAAAAATAAAGCAAACCTGCAACTGTAGCAGGAATATTTGAATTTCTTTTAAGTATGAATCAACTGTTTGTAATTCTAGTGCAGAAACGGTGTGTAATTCTTATTTCAAGCTACAAACAAGCATTATTAGTTAATGACCAGCTCACACGTGACTGCATTAGTGATAATTCTACAATATACAGTACATATATCCAGTGGTAACTGAATGCTTACATTGAGTAGTCTCTGTACTATGCATCCCTACATAAGCTCTTGGAATCTAATACAGTTGGTCTGCTATAAAATATACTTTTATGATGCTTATAATGTTTTTAACACTGTCATAAAGACGTTATTTCTGTTACGTTTAACATTAATGTCCTACTATTGTATGCCTCATAAATAGAAAAAGGAGAACCAAACATTGCAAACCTCTCAATTTAAAGACATCCAGGAACAGATCATCAACTCTGTCTTTACTTGTAGAAGAACCAGCCCCTCATGACCAGCATGACGTCTCCTTTTCTTCCAAAGAGCAGCCTTTTAATTTGTCAGTTCATTTGAAAAAAAAAATAGCTCCTAGTTTCCTCCATCTGAGGTTGAGAGTGCGCCTCTCCTCGGGGGTCAACTACACATGTTCTGGCTGCACAGCGGGCACTCGGTTCAAATAAGGCTGCGCTTGTGTGAGTCAGGCTCATGCAGTTTGCATCTGAGAGGATGGATCTGTAGGTTCTTTTGGAAGTCATCCTGATTGGATCTTGACAAGCCACTCTTGAGTTTCCACTCCCAGCAGAGGCTGTTTTCATTTTGGCTCATAAAATTATCCGTTCCAACATTACATTTCCTATTGCCATATTGTCACACGCACTGCCATTGTGTAGAAATTAGCTCCTTTTCCATGTGATAACAAACTCTTTCAGTGAACATAAACACTCGGGCTGAGTTTCTGTGACCTTGTCTGCATGCCGTGAAAGCCTCTCTCATCTTATTGCAGCATGTAGGAGTGAAACGAGCGCGGGGGCCTATTGTTTCTACTCCACCTCTGCAATGATGAGGTTAACTAGGAGGCAGAGGAGAGAGCCACCTGAAGTGACTGGGCAGGGGAACTGGAAGGAGCGTCATTTCCACAGCAGAGGGGAGATAAGGAGATGAGTTTTCCTCTGCCAGTACCAGTGCCAGCGATAGCAGAGGACCTCTGGTTTGGCCAAGCTTGATAAGCTCCTTCTTGCCATCCTGCGGGGCTTATCAACTGCAGCAGCAAGCCTCAACAGTTAGTCCCAGGGCCAGAAATTGTTTACGACTTTGGCGTCAGTTTGTCTTCCTGCACAGCAGATCGTGTAATATGGGGAAAATAATTACTATTTACACGCTTGTTAAAGCTCTTTTAGATTTTATATGAATGGGAACTGAAGAATCCAGCAAGATTCTGCTGCAAAGATCGACTCCTTCTGTGTGGTCACTGCATCTAAACTCACTCAGGCTGAAGGAAAATCAGATTTGTCAACATAACTTATTAGAACTCCAACAGACATCTTTCTGTACTTCCAGTAAGAATAAGTCTTGTAGTGGAGAGCATACATTACCATCTTTTGAAATTATGAAATGAACAGTGTCCAAAAAAAGGAGATAAGAGGAAAAAGAAGGAGGAAAATACGTCGGCGAAAGTACAGAAAAGACATATCCATAGGCAGGAAGACTCAGAAAAATCAGTTCCATCAGTCTGTCCAGACTAAAGACAGTTCATTTAGTCTGAGCTGTTATCTCGCTGCATCACAGTCCCTTTGGATTAGAAACAGGATGCCAACAAAAAAAAAAAAGAGCTCAGTCCATTTAGAACCGACCAAAGATCTCAGGGCTCAGTGAAGGAAACTGTTTGATTTACTTTCTTCAACTGACTTGAAAACCAAGATTAAAGACTCCACTACACGGACTGAGACGAGCCCAAGAAAGCAAGTGTAACATTTTCTCTAAATTGTGTGGAAAAACAAATGGGAGACCAAAATAAATCTGAAAGTGTTACTGACAAAAGCACCAAGTCTCACTGCTGATTCACATCTCTGCATTGATATAAACATCTACAAAAAATATGTACTTCAAATGACCACGAACAAAGGAAAAAACCTTAACAAAAGCTGTTTGAAATATAAGGTTTTCTCTGCATTACAATTATTTGACAAGGTAACTAATCTGGGGTCATTTGAGTATTTAACACTTCTTGTCATTCCTATATTGTATTTTTTGCAAAATCCAAATGATCATGTTAATGAAATAAATGTGTAATGCTACAGTTGAATTCTGTATCAGCGGTGTCAGTGTCATCACAAATGCAACTATTAGGGCCAAATATGACTAATTTTCCATCAATTAAACAATTAATTTTTGAAATTTAAATAAATTTATTTTGTCAAAGTGTATGTCAACGCATAATCTGTCACTGTGTGAAATGTAAACAAATGTTTACATATTAAGTACAAACTGGAAAATTGAACTTAATAAAAACAAATTTAAAAGAGGGCTCAGAAAGAAAACCAAGTTTCTATTTAACGCCTTCACAAAGTGAAAAAGTTTGGTCTCTATATCAAACGATGTGCAGCGTGGACATGGTGGATATTTTGCAGTTAAAGCAATTCCTTTTCTATTTATTGTGTTACCGTTGTCTGACTTTATTTTTAGCTTCAAATCCCATGAAAACAGCAAATGGTCTGTATTTATATAGCACTTTATTATACCTGCAAGGTACCCAAAGCGCTTTACAAGATACGTCACATTCACCCATTCACACACACATTCACACACTGATGGCGGGAGCTGCCATGTAAGGCGCTAACCACGACCCATCAGGAGCAATTAGGGGTTCGGTGCCTTGCTCAGGGACACCTCAACATGAGCACGACGGGCCGGGCGATCGAACCGGCAACCCTTCAGTTGCAAGATGGCCACTCTACCCACTGAGCCAGGCCACCCCCAACACAGGTGTTTTTAAATCATGTGTATTGTGAGTTTGTCAGGGGATTTCGAGAGTATAAAATCAGGAAGTGACTGGAGAGACAGCAGGTCCGATTTGTGGCACTGGCAGCGAGCAGTGACACTTTTTGTGACACTGCCGCAGTGCCACGGTTAATGCCACTGTTTGGGCGAGATGCCACTGCCGCAGCGGCATTTCCAGTGGCCTCTGGAGATGCCAGCAGAGATGCCACGGTTAATGCCACTGTTTAGGTAACATGCCATGGTTAATGCCAGTACTTTTACCGCTGTTTGGGCGAGATGCCACGGTTTATTCCGCTGTCTGAGGGAGATGCCACCAGGGGTGAAAGTAAGCCGGAACGGTCCGGAACTGCGTACTGGCAAAAGATCTGCTGGCGGTACGCCGCTCTTCCACCAGTATCTATGGGTATGCCGGTACACCGCCCGGCATGCCTGCTATCCATAGATATCGACCAGACTTCACTCAGCAGTACGTGAGTGCGCATGCGTGTCTACTTCCGTAACACAGCGATTGTTATGGCCAGTAGCAGCCAATAGCAAATAGGTGCGCTTGATTTATTGCACTGGGACGAGCAATAAGTTACACGTGAAATTCCACACGTTCTTGTGATTGGCTGAAAAACTTTCAACAGGATTTACAATGGTTAGCATCGACAGAATGGGGTGAAAGTAAACCGGAACGGTCCGGAACTATTACTAATAGTTCCGGCAAGAATTTAAAACTACTTTCACCCCTGACTGAAGATGAATTTGTTTCACATTACTCCAGTCTGCCAGCATTTGGCAGCAGCTTCTTCCCTCAAATAACTAGTGTCTTTAGCGCCCCTAGGGGCAACGACCACTAGTTCGGTCACCGGACAAACCACAGAATCGGATAACCCCATCCAGATAGTAGTAGTAGTAGTGGCATCTCCCCCAAAGAGTGACATTAACCGTAGCATCTCGTCCAAACAGCGGTAAAAGTAGCCTACTGGCTTAAAATGTGGCATCTCTACCAGACCGTGGCATTAACCGTGGTATCCCCTAAACCAGTGGTCGGCAACTGGCGGCCCGTGGCACGGAGCCAAGCCAGTCCGTCACCGCAACACGAAACTCTCGTGGTCGGCTGCTGCCGGGCATTTCCGTGTTTGCGCTACTGGTCGGACACGGTTGTACCAGCCAGATTTCACTGAGCAACAGCGTGTGCAAAACATGTGTGTCTCGGGAGTCATTTTTAATACATCTGTGATCAGAATTGAGACTTGTGTCCCAAGCAGCAGCGATCAGCTGTAGAAGCTCCGCTGCTCGCGGTATCGCCCCCCCACTCGCGGAATCAGAGCGCACCCCCTTGCAGGTTGGCCCACTGTTCGATTGTTTACAAACATTTTGTCCCGAAGCCACATCTACTTGCCGACCCCTGCCCTAAACAGTGATATTAACCGTGGCACCTCTGCTGGCATCTCCAGAGGCCACTGGAAATGCCGCTGCGGCAGTGGCATCTCGCCCAAACAGTAGCATTAACCGTGACACGGCAGCGGTGCCACAAAAAGTGTCGCTGCACAGTGGCATTAACAGTGGCACCGCGGCGGTGCCACAAAAAGTGTCACTGCTAGCTGCCAGTGCCACAAATCAGTCTTGCCCCTACTGGGTGACTGTTGGTTAACATGGAGATACATTCTGTCATTTGACAACTGAAACTGAAAAATATGCAAAAGTAAGAACAGCTTTTTTGAGAATATGGATGTAATCAAGTTCTGCATATGTGAGAACAGAAAGCAGGAGAGAGGCAAACAAATGGAGCCCGGGATATCTGACTTTAGACAGAGCATTGACCAATAAAAACTCTACTAGAATCTGGCAGCCAATTACTTCAATTAGAGCTCTTTAAATGAAGAATTATAAAGGTGAGGGCATGTGCAGTTGACGTGTTCGCACTACGTATAGTTTGCCGAGTCAAAAAATGTGGATTGTACACAGATGTCCAAAGCAGACTCCAAGTATGAGTTAGATGATGGCTTTAGATGAAGAAATTTACTTCATGTGTACCCTTGGGTACGTGCAAACTTATGAATGAACTGGCCTTCAAGCCGCTGATTGGCATTTTGCGGTAAAAGGTA
Organism: Acanthochromis polyacanthus; assembly: GCF_021347895.1. Lineage (NCBI taxonomy): Eukaryota > Metazoa > Chordata > Actinopteri > Pomacentridae > Acanthochromis > Acanthochromis polyacanthus. Next base: position 9,309,370 of record NC_067128.1, read on the forward strand.
ATTTGCCACTCAAATGCTGAAGTCTTTGGTGTTACAGAAATGTCCCGTAGATTGCTATTCAAGATTCTGTGTCTGAATCAGTCAGGAGGCAGGGGAACATCTCTGACCTATCTTTGGCTATACATGGTTTATGCTGACTAATGGAATTCGCTGCTCTCTGATGGATGTTTTAGCTTCTTTTGACCTAAAAAAAAACAAAAACGATTTTTTCATGCCTCATGATTAATGACAGATTTCTGACTACCAGCAAACTTTGTACTGTCAATGCTCTGCTCCCTCTAGCTAGTTTTACAAAAGCCTGAGTGAGTGAAACATTCATGTTCCCTCCAGGACCTTCACATAGTGTAACAGCTGCTCCTGGATCAGGGCCTCGTAACTGCACTGAAGACCCACCTGTGGGAAGTGAGCTCCTGCTACAATAACAGCCTCTGATGAAAGCAGACGGCTGTAGTTGTGCGGCTTCCTTCCTTTCACTGATTGATTTTAGATGCAGCACAACAAAGCTCGCCAATAGGCTCTTCAGCTTGCCTCTTAAGCTTTCAACGGACAAACAAGGACGCATCTGAAACACTGAAAACGGATCTCCTCTGTTACGCACCAAAGATCCTTTCCATGATAAAGACTCGAAGGAAGGAGGACTGTAGTCGCGGCAAACACTTTTTCTAATTTGTATGTGTAGCTGCTGCTGTACAGTAACCTCACACTTCCATATATTGTCCCGAGAAGCTCGTAACCTACAGACTGGATACACAATATGGCTTCCTATAATGCCTGTTGGGGTGACTGCGGTTATTGTTTTATGGCGAACGTGAAGGCTAAAAGTTCAACCTGTGGCCAAAGACTGGGCTCTCCCAGCAGCTACATAAAACAGACCTGCTTCACGTCAGCCATTAGCAGCCAGGCGTTGTTCTTTCTCCAAGACGCTGCCAGTTTGACAACCATTCTCACTCAGTAGTTCTCCAGTAAAATGTACATTACACAAACACTGGGAAAGAGTCCCGAAGCAGCGGAAGAGGAAATGGTTAAAGAGGGTGTATCCCAAACACGATATATGGAAAAACATTCATTCACGCACAACCACAACTGTGAAGAAAATAAAATTAAGTTGAACAAACCTAGTGGTTAATTTGCGGTTCTGAGGTTTCACGCGATCTGTTTTTGTTCCAGAATAACAGGCGTGTACAGTCAAAGGTTTGTTTAGGTTTGGTTCAGTGAAATACTCAGCACACTGTGTACAGATTAACACAGTCGTGATGTTTTTGACAAAGCTGGAAGGAGGACAAATGTTCACTAAATCACATGTTCTTTAATGCTTTATTCATAAAAAACCTGTTAATCTGTTAATTAAGACATATCAGGGCTTTATAAAGCAAATTAATAGCTTCACATGCAATTTGAAATGTTATTAGCTTTCATGAAACTATTTCAAAGCCATTTATAAGCATAGAATTTGAATTTTGTGTACAATATGTCAGCATATTAGTCTTCTCTTTGCTTTTCATTGATCATTCCATTCTTCCCTTTTAATAGTTTCTATCATTCATTTGGTTATTTATTTCCTTTTTTGTTAACAATTATTGTTTATAACTTTCTTCACAGTTTAGTTTGTTTGTGATTAACTTGCATTTTGGTGTTGATGTGCCACCATTATGGTTTGTGCACAAAGGATGTTAAGATTGGGGATGTCCAATATTTGATTTTGGCAGGTAAGCTGATATTTTCCAACTCATTTTAGTTAGCCGTCAATGCAGACACCGATATGCAGATGTTTCTCCAACAAATTGCAAAGAAAATCAGGTCTCTCCTGCAGTGAAACATATTATTCTACCTGGTCTTATTATGGCCTACTGGCAATTAAAAAATGAGAAGAATTTCAACTTACATGGAAAACATGCCATATGTATTTTCATGCAACATTTTCCTGTGTTTGTAAGTGTATAGAGCAATGCTTAATAACTTGTTTCTAGAGAGTTTTTGGGTGCAGTTTGCAGGTATTTTCTAAAAGTTAAGCTGAAACATGATTCAGTCAACTGGATATGTGCTTTTCTTAAACTGTTGTGACTAGAAATACTACAAATCATTTGTAAATTACTTATTGACTATTTATAAAACTATTGATTGCAACTTTTTAAGCAAAGAGGTCTTCGTGGTTCCACAAAACCACTTTTTAATTAGGTAATGAAATCTATAAAATGAAAAAAATGAAGCCTATTCTTTTCTAAACAGAACTAAAGTGAAGATGACCACATCAAAACAAGATAAACAGCAAATAACATCCCTCGAGTTCTCCAAACATCTCCAGACCTTGAATCCTGACAGTCCACAGTTCTACAATTGATGTGAATTTGCTCCCAGAGGTATTTAATGTATGCAAACAGAAAAAAGGTTTTAAAGTCCTGGTTGATCACTCATAGAGCAGCATTTAGTAGAACTGTATCATGTCCGGTATGTGCTCGAAGTCACGCTAAGCTCAAAGGCTTGTTTTCAGTTGTTTTGTAACGTACATGTGTAATTTCATGTTGTTATTTATTGCTAATGAAACAAAATAAGGAGTTATTTTTTTCCTAATATCAACAAACCTCATTAAAAAAAATCACAACCAATAATTAGTCTTTAAATAATCATATTCATTCAATTTGAAGAAGCCATTTTCAGCTGCAGATTAAAACATGTTCGGTTCTCTAACACTGCTTTCGGACACTCTTAAAATTTTACACAATCTCAAATATCATGAGATATTCGTGGAAAAATCTTTTTTGTGTTTCAAAAGGTGTGACTGCATTAGACAGACAATTACAAATGACTTTTTTGTTTATTGTTTACAAGAAAAACTGACAAAACGAAGTTCGACCAAAATGGCCCAACAATCAAAATTTGTTATTTTTATGGAGTCGATCAATTTTAAGTTTTAATGGCTTTTTTTTTAGGATTTCTTTACCATTATGGCTGTGACTGTACTAAATCACATGCACATCTAAGAGTGATTCTTAATGCAACGTACATGCAAATGTATGGGGTGTCCAAAAACTTCTTTTCCCACCACTGTATGATGTCTTGGGTGTGGATACAAACACAGTACTTCTTAGTATTAACCACTGACCGTAGGTTTCATTCTTGTCATGGGATTTAGACTACAAGAGTACAGAAAGTCACCTGGAAGATCAAAATCTATTTTTGTGTTTCATAGTCACTGCACATCCACACAGTTTTGCACCAATATGTTGTTGCCAAAATGTTGTGTTGGACTCAACAGGAGACCCTACATGCCACTTTGATCAGCCTTTCATGCATCTTAAAATATCAGCTTCAAATAAATGCCATTAAACGCCGTCATCACATTTCTGTGCCGGAACTACGCATTCTCATACATTCCTATTTCTGTTTCTACCAAAACAGAAGTGACTTTGTGCCTCATGCCAACTCCCATGTCAACTTTCATACAGCATGTTTCCTAAAACATATTATTGTATGAAATTGCTGAAAAATGATATCTGGGGGAAAATGCATGAGCCATTTATCTGTCCTGGTACATTATCACAAGGCCTACTGCCCTGACAAATACTTCATGAGAGCGGTGCATTATTTTCTCCAGAGTGCTCTCCTCACTGCTGTTCTCTGGGTATCTTTTCCCCCACTCTTGGCCTTAATAATAAATAAGCCTCACGGGTCTTTACATCTGCTTATCGCTGCTGCCACAGTAATCTGACACAGACGTTCTCTGGGCCTGACATTTACACAGAGGACGGGGAGAACATTCCTCCTTCTCATCCTGGTAAAGCTGTTTGCTGTTAGCCGGTGTCAGACAGATGCAGGGACCAAATCCACTTAGGAATGACTTGGTCATGCAAGGGTCAATCACTCACGGTTCATTCTGTCGGTGGGCAGCTGAGGCATTCCTGCTACAGCAGTCATGTGACAGGAGAGAAAATAGACAGAAAGGTCAAGTCTTCCTGGAAAGACGTTCAGGACCGGGTTTACGAAGATATTTGTCAATCCATCACACCAAATTTGTGTCTGAAGTTGTTCCAAATTTCTTACAATTAGCTGCTTTCAAACTAATAATTTAATAAACTGATAAGAAACGACTGATCAGTTTCTAAGAAATAAAGTTATGTCCAATAAAAAAAGCTATCAGCTCTGGAGGACAAACTAAACTTCACTTCCAATAATGTGTACTTTTTGTACATATTACCTTAATAACTGCTCTTCTACTTCACTATAAACAGTGGAATATTCCTGTCACAGTGCAATTTTATCTGTATTCTTGTTTGATCTGTGAAAATTTGAAGAGTCAGCTGTTCAAACAGCAACATGGCTCAGATCCATTTTTTTTTCTTAAAACAGAACTTATTTCTCTGGTATGATTTCAGCATCTGATGGTGTTTCATAGAGAGAAATTAACATCTCATCTGTTCAGGATTTAAATTAAAGCCTCTGTAGTAAACAAAATAAAACAATGTCCGGGTTCTAACATCTGTCATTTAAGGAATGCATTAAAGTAAAACATGTCTTTCTGATTCATCTAAAAATCAGCTTTTGTTGAATGACTGTTCTTTTTTGTTGTGTTGATGCTGCTAGACCAAAGAGCTGCTAAACTGGCTTTTGCTCTATTCTACAATAAAGCCAACCTAACAGACAGTAACTGATCATTCACTTTATTAGAACACTGTTTTGTAGTGTGACGCATTTTGTGAAACACAATTTGAAGTTTCTCGGCATAGAAAATATAATGAAGGAGCATTTTGGTGGGATATTGTCAGTAAGTTTAGTCTTTTTCCTCTCCTCAATCGAAAGTGCTCACATATAAGACTATGTGGCAGTTACACCTGATACATAGAAGTAAATATTTTAATCTCTAATAAGTACATTATATGGTGCAATCTATTTTATTCGTGATACTGTAGATGTCTCCGGGAGTTTTTTAAATTGTATTTCAGGTGTTCTGTTATAATGCTGAAACCGAGATTACATTATCATATACACAAACCAGCCTGAAGCAGCACCAGCGACAGAACTGAAATATGGATTCTTGCATTTATCTGAACTTTATTATTCAGATGAGCTGCATATCACAGCTGCCATCGGTCGAATTTGTGAAAATATATTAGTTCCTAGTAATCCCTCACATGTTTTCCATTATTCTCTGAGGATATACTGGCTGCATCTGGCTGAGGGAGACAGATACATATTTTCACTGTGGCAGGCTCAACTTTCATGGGGAATATAAATGACGGAGCTGCAGAGAGATTCATAGCAGGTAATTATGTCCACAGTTGCATAATCAGAGATCTGTGCTCACCACTGAATGCTTTACAGCCATAAACAAGAGGCAGCTCTGGCTTGGTAAACAAGTCGTCACAATAATCTCTTAATTTATAGTTCTGTCACAACCAGCTACGGCTCTCGCTATAGATTTTCACCACAGGCACGAGAAGTATTCGAACGTAATTTCAGGCGCAGGTTTGCCAAAATTGCTAAAAATGAGAGGTCAAAAAAGTAAGCTCATATTCTCACATGCTTTTCCAGTATTCAGCCGCTTAGATTGGTTCTGTTTGATCACTTTTGGTTTATCTCAAATGAAATATCCCAGCTTGCTGCCAGACAAGAATGTCAGGACTATTTACTGGGCTGTGCAAGGAGGTTTTACAACATGTTTGGCTGGTAGCAACACTATGACAGTGAACCAAACAGCTGAACAATGAGCTGAAAAGAGTAATGTAGCTCTATATGTGTAGCTGCAGATTCAGGTAATAAATCTGTCATCACTCCTGAACCCTTCCCCTTAGGCAGGAGACTGCGGTCCATCAGGACTAAAACCTCTCGCCACAAGAACAGCTTCTTCCCCTCTGCTGCATCGATGATAAACACTGCCAGTGCCACTGCAAATCAGCTCTGTTGACTATATTACTACAGCGTAGTAACTGCACATACCTTGTCTATTTTAACCATATTTCTTACATCTCTTTACCTACTATTTTATCTATACTTGCACCAAGAGCACCAGAGAAAATTCCTTGTAAGTGTAAAAACCTACTTGGCAATAAAAACCGATTCTGACATAATCACCATGTTTTCACATTTTTATTTGATGCATTACTATCATGAAATTATTGCCTCTAAGTTTAGAATTACAATTAGAATGGCTTTATTGCCTTCATACATGGCATGATGAAAATATAAATAGCTTCAGCTGGACGATAAATAAAATATCAACATTAAATAATAGAATCAAATGTACATAAATAGCAAAACAATGTTAAAAACAACAACATCTGCAAGGGAGGCCAGATATTTGCAGTATGGGAGGTAAATGAAATAGAATGAGAACCAGAAGAATATGAATATGTTAAGAAATTGTGCGCTAGGAATAAATGCGCTAAGAAATGTTTTGGGCGAGGCATCAAAAACTTTAGGCAAGGCCTGGAAAGATTTTAGTTACATTTAATAAATAAAGTATCTCCTGCATCAAAGTTGACATGGTCTCTCCACCTTGATAAATAATATACATTAAAACATAAAAGTTGTCAAATTAAAATTCTCAAAGCTCAGGGTTTAGTAATTAGCTTTTACTGCCTTCACTTATCAGCAGCTTCTGACCATATGTTAAGGTGCATCTTAGTGAATGTGACAAGCCTCACTGTGTGATCCAAGTTCAGAAAAGCAGAACATCAAGGAGGGTATTTACCTCCGACCCTGAACCACCTGTCCTCGTTTATCAAAGTTTCATGTGCGATAACACTCAAGATGGTTTCATTTGCTGAAAAGAGTCATGAAATACAGTCAAAAGTTCTAAAAACAGCTCATATGTTAACCTCTGTTTTTGACTATTTGATCATTATTTATGTTGCCATGGTTAAGAACAACCCTCTATATTCGAGTTGTAGTTCAACTGTATATTGGTATTGGGTCATTCCAGAATTGGAGGATATTTGGGCTTTAAAATTTTTGAAAGATGGACCTTCTCATGTACAATTTCTTGCTACATATTCATCAATAATAGGTAAACTATCAGGCTTGACTGGCTTAGCTTACACATCAATGGTAAATTTTTATTCCATGTTTTATTTGTTGTTTACTAACCCCGACTCTAATCACAGTAACAGGGCTGCTAATCCATGCTAAGGTTAGCTTTTTCTCAGATGTAGAAGCTAGATATTTAGCTAGCTGTCAATTTGGTCATCAGGGCAGTGGGACAAGAGAAAAAGGGCATTTTAGGGGGAACTCCGGACTTATTTGGTATTTTAGAAAACATTTTCAAACATTCTGTTCTCCTAGTTTGTTTAGATTTGGTCTCAGGACCTGTATATTTACACAACTACTGTGTGTTTTAGCATTTTGTACGTGGATTATTTGAAATTTGATGAGTGGGATGTAAATGTCCTCCAATTCTGGAATGACCCTGTTACATTAAACTCCATTTGCTTCTAATTAAACCAAGTGTAGCTGTGCAGCGACGTGCAGTAGCGGTGAGAACTCCTGTGTGTCTTGTTCATTTGATTATTAACACCCTTTAATAAAGGGACAAAGTCACTTAGCCAAGTTCTCACTCTCAGCAGGACCTGGCATCACATCGCTGCCACCCTCATCCACCTTCACCGGATCCTGGTCAACTTCCAAATACAAAATCCTCCCCCAACCATCATATCTTTGCCCCTCAGTATCTATCAGACCTCCTCCAACCAGTTACTTGGTCTTTGGACTTGAGCCTGCTCACCCTCCTCCCCACCAGCCTGCAGACATTTGGAGACAGAACCTTCAGTATTCATCCCTCCACCCTCTGGGAGTCTCTAGTGGCAGAGATGCTGCTTTGATTGTGACTTACAAAACACTCCTGAACACTCGTCTGTTCACCAAGGTCTCTGGTTTAGGATAATGGTCTCCCAGACCAGCAGTGCCATTATTATTTTCTTTTCTTGTGCATTTTGTTCCATCTCTCTTCAGACGTGTAAAGAGTCCTTGGCTCCCTTCAAAGACAGCATGCTGTATAAATGCAAGCCATAGTTATCATTATTAGCTCACAATATACAATACAAAATATGGCTTGGACATTGGAAAATAATATATATATATATATATATATAATCATATATTAGCAAAGAGTAAAAATTAAATGATTCTAAAACAGGAAGTCCGCCCATTTGACTGAATCTGTTAAAAAATACGGACTTTACCACTCTGCTATAGCAAGGACACACTTGACAAAACAAGCAAATGGAGAAAACATCTTCATCCGTTAAACAACAGAAGCACTGGACTTAGAAGTGCTGCAACTGTATAAAACACAGAAATTCAGAACAACATTCACCAATCTGATGACACATATGCAGCATTAGAGAGTACATGTAAACACAGACACTCCCAATGACATTAACTGTCCACCAATGACAAACGGTTTAGATTTACATTAAATGTTCGGAGAAATTGTACAAAAAGTGCAGCTATGCGTTTAAAAAAAACAAAAACACAGCTGCCAAGAAAATGGCAAATATGACATGAAGCCGTTTGTGCAGCTCAACCACGGCTGGTTACATTTGAAATTAACCATGACTTCCTAAGTTTGTGATGTTTACCATTACTGATCTGGCCTTTTGTCTTGAGAAAAGAGGAGAGAACAACCATATGGTCTCCCATATACAGTAAATAGGCTCTATTCTGTACATGTGTGTAGCCCTTATGTAATTAATATTCTTCCTATAATAACTACCATGTGGGCAAACATTTAAATAACCATACAAAAGACATATTTTAACATATCTTGTTTCATGTGATGGGAAGTCTTTAACAGAATCAGCAAACTGCTATTAATTCAATGGATTTATTACAAAGCTAAATCTTGCATAACTTTTCCTCTTTTGTTTTAGCTGCCAACCCGTCTGAGAGTGCAAATCTTGCAAATGCTGCAGGTTTTACTCATTAGCACTCATTAATTACATCATATAAGCTCCTAGCAGTGGTGTGCTGGGCTCTGCTGTTTGCGTGATGAGTCCTTCTCTCTTTTTTCCTCCCTTCACTTCTTCTGTCATGCCTCAAAAAACCAGTCTCCCTATATCCGATGTGTAGAGACCACTCCCCACGTTGTTTAAGTCAGGATGTTTTCTCAGGTTGCTACAACTCCCCACATCCATCCATCCATCTTTTGCTATTTATATGGGAAATCCTGGGTAGTAGCCCAATCATTTGAGTTTTTATTAAGATGTGGCGATAACGGCGGCAGGTTGATTGCCGCATGGAGCTGCGTGAGGAAAGGGTGCGGCAGAGGCCCTCAATTAGGCATCATTTAAAGCAGCCCGTGCTAGATAAAGCAATTACAACATCACTGCAGGGAGGCTCTGTGTTTAAACCGCAGTATGACTTCAGGATGTACTACAGAGGAAGCTGCAGAGCTGACTATCACAGGCTTTTATCCAAAAATAATATCAAAGCAATTCCTCTCAGGCTTGACAGTTTGTATATTAGGGGTAAGAACTGTAGGAAATTAAAGCACAGAACGGGGTAGTATTGTGTCCTTTAACGCATCTCCTCTCATGCCGTCTCTGCATACAATTAACTTGACATTTACGAGTGAAAAGACAGCTGTGACATGAGTTCAAGTCCAGCTCTTGACCCGCCCGCGTTTGAATGCATTTCTTGCCGCTTTCTACACCAGGAGAAATGTCAGAATTAAAATTCAGCCGAGTTTTATCGTACATTTCATACTTGCAGTGGCCTGGGATCAGAACTTGCTTACGTTATCTTTGTAATTGCGGAAACTAGAAAGTAAAGCAAAGATTTATCTCTGTATGTGAGCAAACAAAAGCAGTCCCACGACACTGCAAAGCAACCGAACCACCTCCCCACATTTCTGCAGCTGGTCTGTTGCACATACTCTCTCAAATAGACCACATACTGAAAGTGTAAACAGTAAGCAAGGCTTGAAATGTATTTGCAGACACAATAAGCCAAACTCAGACAGTAAGCCTTGTAATTCTTACATTTATGTTCTTTAAATATTTCATAAATGCTCAACATTTGATTCATTTTTAATGCATTCATTCCAACCGCAACAACGTGTTTGCCTTCCTCCTGAAAGTTAAGCTTCACTAAATCCTAAATCTTCCAGGATTTAACTGGTAACAGAGTCTTTAAAAAGCATGAGGGTCAGTTGCTGTGCATCCTTCTGCCGTCATGGCAAAGCTCATGACTAATTTGTCTGCATCACGTTTTGCACATATGGCTCTGCTCCCACAGTGTTCGTCGTGTATGCACGCTCCTCTGTCTGCACTCTGCTCTGACTGATGCCTGTTGCACAGCTCCTCGTAACACACAGCACTAAATCCTCGGCACACCTGTTAAACATTCAGCCACTCTCAGCCGTCTTCAAACAGAGCGGTCCGCCTATCAGCATCTGCTGTGTGCAAAGCCTTAAAAGCACAGGTGGAGATTCCGCAACTGACTGACAAGGTATTTTTCTTATCTGATAGTTTATTCTCAGCCAGATGGAGTTTTTTTTAAACTCTGCTTGTTGCCTCAGCTTCCATCTCACCTGAATTTGCTCCTAAAGGCCAAAAATATACGCTAGATATTATCAGATGTGTGCTCTCTTAACCCAAGCACGTACAGAAGTGATGTGCAGCACTCTGGGCTGCTATATACGGACAAACTGCCTCTCACTTCAATAGCATAAAGGGCCACCACAACATAAACATGAGAGCTTGTGATTGTTCTTGATTGCTAGCATCCAACATGCTGATTAGCCGCCTGCAGAGGCTTCCCTCCAAGTGGGCTTATCAGGGTGTGCAACTGTTCCCCTCAACCCCAACCGCAGGAAATGAGGGGTGGGATACGTATGGGGGGGTGTGGTGAGCCCGAGGATAGAAAGGAGGAGGAGGAGCGTCCAGGCGTTATCATCCTCAGCGTTCCAGTTCACACCCCCATGATGCATCAGAGTTAAATGTTGATACCAAGAATGTCAATGCAAGGAATGGGGCTAAGGCATGATGATGTTTGTTTCTGTGGTTCAAAGCTAAATGTTTTACTACCGTGAAGTGCTCATGGTCTTAAGAGGATAGTTCTTAGTCTGGTTCCAGATCACTGAATCGGCACAAACATCAATAAGTCTGGTGTCGCTTTCCACTAAAGGTAAAATTATAGATTTGTAGGCAGGATTTAGAATAGAGATGTTATTTGCTACACTTGACTATAATTAAAACTACAACAAACAGATGAGACTGAGAAAACTGTACAGGTTTGAAGCCAACATTCATAAACCACAAGAAGAGTTCCTGCTCAACCCTCGTAATGTCCTCCCAGCTGCCATGTACAGTTTGCTGTATGGGGTCAAAAATGGCCCCGTCTGGTTTGTTATTTGAGCAATAGGTAGAAATTGTCAATCGAATCTGTGTTACACCTTTAGTCTTACTTGAATCCAACCTACAATCACAAATCTTTCCCTTGATTTTGGAATTTAGGGCCAAATAAACCTTGTTTACATAAAAGTATACAAAGGCAAAAGATTTTATTTGGGGTCAAAATGATACCTGAACAACAGGAGTGTTAATCCCTAAGATTGTTATGCAGGCATATGATAGAATCAGACATGAGCTTCTTCGGATTTCTCTCTTTTTCTCTTTAAGGTTCCCTGCGATTTCCAGCCCCTCTTGCAGATCTGCTGCACTTTTTATTCAAATGTAATATTTTTAGCTTCCAGCTCCTGGTATTCTGATCTCCACAGGCAGGACAGACCTGCAGTGCTGCTCCTAACCTGAAACAGATTGAAAACAGAAACGGCACTACAACAAATGTTTCCCAAAGGATGTACTAGCTTCATAGAAGACTTCAAAGCATCCGACTGCCTCACTGTGAGCAGAGGTCTGCGTTCACTTGATAAACTCTTCCCGAACTTATTTTACCTCATAAATCAGGCTGGATTACTGAAAGTACTCCACATGCAAATCTCCCTGGAGATCGCGCTCACTTAGGTGGAAAGCCGTATGTGATGTGACGAAGGCAACCCACCCTACAAAAGACTGATTGCTTTACAGTTTTGACTCATAAGAAGAAGAGACCTGGGTTTTGTGTGTCACACCTACTGGCCTCTGTTTCCAATCAGTCACATATGTACATTTCTCTGCATACATCCATATCCTCCAGACTGAGGAATGTGGCGATCCTCCCCCGAGAACTCATCAAAAGGCGGGTGCATAACTTTACACGAGTGTTGAGGTTTGTGCCATGCAAAGAGGGAAACAGAGGACTCCTCATGATGAAACACCAAATTATCAGCAACAACTCACTGATATTTTACAAAAAAAAAAAAGACTCAAAAGCTGAGCAAACACACTACTGATGCCCATATGAATCAGCTGCAGCCTCACGCATGACATAATAGTGAAAATAATCTACTAAAAAATGCATTATGATAGAGTGCGCGGAATGACGGCATGTCTGGTAGGAGTACCTAAAGATTTTCTATGAATGGGACCATCTTTCTGGAAAATATTTCGACCGTGTCATCATAAAAGCTTCTCAGATAAAAGAAAATGTTTTACTTCAAGTGAAGAATTTAATCAAAAATCAACTCTTAAGACATATGCGGTGAAGCTCCAAACTTCACTATGAACTTTATATGTGGCACACTGAGGCTTGTCCAGGAATGTCCTGCTGCAGAAACTAATGTCTATCATCCGACTCCCTCCTTCTTTGAGCCGCCACGCTCATCGAGTCGTCGTGCCATAACAGCGAGACTCTTGGCTGTGACAGATGGATTGAGCAGACATCAGAAAGTTCACTGTATTCATGTATGTTGCATAACGGCACGTGGGGATCCGAGACAAAAGGAGCACATTTAGGGCTGATGTTTATTTTCCACAAATCTGCGCTTTACGGTGGGGTTGTGCGTGAGGATAGATAAATCGCTTAATGGCTTTCCTGGAATGTCAAGTTCACAAGGAGGCAGGATGAAAACTGATTTTAGTTGATAAGGATACTAAGCTGTTTTCTTTCTCGGCTTTACTCTTTAATGTTGAAAGTTTGTCAGATTCTGTGAGCTTCAACACGCTTCAACAAAAAGATTGTTTATTTGATGAAATTACCAACTTATTCTGGGGAGAGGGGGGGGGGGGGGGGGGGGACATGTTGCAAACATGAAGGAGCCATTTTGTAAGAAAACATCTAAACGGAACTAGTGATAAAATCTCATTGTGCCTAAACTAAAGCTACTGTCAAAGTCAAACAAAGCAATCTTTGATTCACTGTAGTCACAGTATTACAACTACAGCAGGCAAAATAACATGTTAGCATGCCATGAAATGTTCTAGTCTTGCCTATTTTCTCTGCACCATGATATTTCTGCCAATATAAAAGTAGGTTCACAAAATGTATTAAATATACTTATTTGTACTAGCAACTTACAGTATGTCTCACAGCTGTCTGTAAACCAGAGCAGTCACAATATCAGATCTTCTCTACACAATTACAATGGCTTAAACAATTCTCAATATTGATAATACGATATAGAGAATATTGCTACAAAGAGGGGGAAAAAAATCCTTTAGCTTTCTTTAATGTGCATGTTGGAGTGTCAAACAGATAGTACTAGAATTAGATAATCAAAAATGTTATCATAGGTGCATTATTAACATGATATCACAATGTCATTTAAAAATTTATTTCACAGTTATCACCAGTGCAGCTATAAGGCAACACACACACTGCAAATGTCTCTTTAGGGGAGCAGCTTGTACTCCAACAGGGGCTTTTAATTAAATGTGGATGGCACTAATACATTGCGGTAACTTGGTTTTAGTCTCACCTTTGTGCTCTGTCAAAGCTCAGCATTGTCAACAAAAATTAAAAGATCACAATGATGCAAACAAATTTGCTATAAGCAAACCCATAGATTACCCTGAAATTTAGCTGCAAAATTTCAACTACTTGAATGCTCCTGTGGCTCAGCCTTCAAAGAAGTAGTTCCGCATTTTAGAAATATGCTCATTTGCATGTTCAGTGACCCACAGCTGGAGCACTTCTGTGGCTTGCACATGCAAAGCACTTGGTATAAAGGGTAAACAACTGTCTCAGAAAATATCTGGCTCCTTGAATAAGAAAAGAAAAAAATCTAAAAGTTCAAAGCTGAGTACATACAGTACAAACATTGGGAGAGAAATCAACTACAAGAACATTAATCCACAAAAATCAGTGTAAATTGCTTACAGCAAGCAAGAAGTAAACATTACAATACTGATAAAGCTAAAAAAAATCCAGTTTAATCAACTCACCTTAAAATTTTGTGTTAATTCAGTGCTGCTGACAATGTGTTAGGTAGGGAGGTGTAACTGAACGCACAAAGCTTGAATAGCTGGAGGTGAGGTGGAGAACAGGTGAGTTGAGTTCAGCTAATTACGGGAGCTGACACTCCCTGCAGTAATCAGCAGGTAGAGCGCAGGCAGGTGAAGCAGGGAGAGCAGGAGGACAAGTGACAGGGAGAGAGAGAGACATGAGGGAGAAAAGACAGACTGAGGAAGCCAAAAAGAGATCAAAACAGAAACAGATCTGGAACCAAGGGAGAAAGGAGGACAAAAAAGGGGGGAAAAGGGCAGGAGCTGGAGCAGGATTCTAACACAATGACTTCAAACTCTGGACTCAGTCAGGCTAATCATCTCCTGGCTGTAGCTGAGTACTTAAGGCACAGGCATGAGAGTTTTGTCCTTCCTAAGACAGCCATTTTCATGTCCCAATCCAAATTTACTCCTGCTAAACCTCTTTGGCTGTTTTTGAAATATCTGAGACACGACACCAATCTTCAAAACTGCTGTTCAGAAAACTCTGGTGGGTTCATCCATCTTTATATACAGCCAATGGACTTTTCTCAGACTCATTTTCCATCTATGCAGAAAATTGTGTTTTGTAGTTTCAGTCAGGAGGTAAGGTCCTGACATCGGTCTAATCACTGGATCAAACATTGACTCAGAGTCAAAGACTTGTGTAAGCACCAAGAAACGCTAACAAAAGCATCAATCCAAGAGCGCTTGTACCTCTGGGACACCCGCTGTGAAATGTGAGATTGAAAGCATTTACTGTTATTGTTACAGTCTTGGCAAATGCAAACAGTTCTCATGCTCTCTGTCGAAATGCTGACAGATTATGGCTCAGCAGGGAAAAAGTTGATTCTCAAGTCTCGAGATGGCAAACAGCAGGCATAATATTGGGTTAAATAATTGCAGATTGGAGTTTCACTGTCGTACAAACATTTCTCAGAGCCAGAGCTACTACAGCTAAGACAAGAGTTCGGGGAAGAGGAAGCTAATGTGAGGGAGTATTTGTCCCCGTCATGAATGAGCGATTGCAGCAGTTGGACCACAAATCCTCCCATGCTCTTCAAATTTGCTCACTTATCTTAAAAAAAAGTGGCAGTACAACTCCATCTACTGAAAAAGCCTCTTGAGTATGCCAAAAAATTAGTGCAAAACTCTGCAGCTTGCATTGATTGAATAATGAGTCAGCCCAAGTAGATTAGCAGCGCTGCAGAGTTTTTGATATCTCTCAACATTTGGAAGTAATTTCCCAAAGGGTCTGGGAAACCCTTACTGCTCCAAGCTCCAAGACAAACAGAAATGTGTTGCTGGCAGTGATTACCTCCTCTTCTCATTCATAAAGCTCCTGGCCCAAATGAAGGACCTCTGGCCTGAAGTAATTTGGCGAGAGGCCTCAGATCTTCACCACACTCACTGTGGGAGCCACTTAGTGGATCAGAACCTGCAGGCCGATCAGAGCCGACGCAAGCTTGGACTGTTTCCAATGGGAAAGGAAGCAGAGGCATGCCCTGAAACAACAAGACCGACAGTAACTTGATCACAGTTACAACACTGTCTGCAGGGTCACATGTGGAATGACAAAGTGCAGCATTTGTTAGGGCAACATGAGACAACAAGCAGAGCTTCAAACAGTCAGCGGTTGAGAGTTGAAATGTCTGAAATTCTGTAGTTGTCTAAGTATGATTTTAAACAAAAATATCAAATAAATTTCACAGAAAAAAGGTATTAATTTACATAATAGCCATAAAAAGCAAGCCAAAACTGGAAATAATGTCCATATAAAATATAATACAAACAAACTATTTGCTTTGATTTGATTGTTGAAATCTGAATAGACCCATATAGCAGAAACACACAGAACACAAGCGGTTTTTGAGCTGGAATTTAACTAGCACCCTTTAGAACCGTCATCATCAAGCGCACATTGAACTCTTGCATGGATGCAGACACTTCCAACCACTGTTGAAACCTTGACCTCTGACTAACTACCTTTACAAACACCCTTCCAGTGTGAAACAAACACATGAAAAACTTGAACCAGCAACCTAAAGATAACGTCTTCCACCTACAGTCTTCCATTCTGCCAACTAAGCTATCTAAGGACATATTCATACATGTATAAATACCTTAAAATTGTTTTAATGATGCAATAAATAGTTTGTCATGAATACTCCAAATTAAACAGGCATCTATGGTAATCCAGACAGCTGTTTGTCATGTTTAAGTCCTCCTTAAATTAATTCCAACATCCATGCAAATGTGGAACAGTTGAATAACTTACGTTCTTCAATAGCTCAGTTGAGATGGTAGACATCTTTAGGGGAAAGATGACAGTTGTAGGTCGCCTGGTTCAACTCCTGCTAGAAGGATTAACTTTATATATGTTTCTGCATTTATGAAAGATCTCAACAGAAGACTCAAGGTTGTGATTGTAGTGTGGAGATGTTGTGATCAGGCAGTTTGTATGGTGGTTATGCTTACATCTTTGTTTTGCAAAGACTAAATATTACAGGGTTTTAATATGACTGTCAGCTACATCTAAATCTTGAGAACCACTTGACATGTTTTCATTGTATGAAAAACTCATTGTTCATTGAACCGGTGGTATAAAGATCCACACTGGAATGAAGGACCTTGCACCTGTGAGTCAACTGTCCTAACCACTGCACTACCCTGAACGCTGAGCGTGGAGTTTGGAGCAAATTAAAGAAAAAACTTGAGCTTTCCACCCAGGCAGTGAGGAGATATGATGGCTCTATTACTCTCTGGGGGAACTTTGCAGGCCTGGTAATTGAACGAGTCACTGCAAATCAATACAACACCTTTATCCTGTGATGAAATATCTCTATGCTGATGACAGGGACTTCTTCCAGAATGACAATATTCCAATACATATGTCTCAAAGGATCACCGAATGGCTTGATGAAAATGATGTAAATCACAGCTATGGCCTTCACAGTCACCAGATTTCATCCCAACTGAACGGCTATGGGAGATTATGGACTGGCCTGTTAGACGGAGCTCTTTGACACCATCAGAAAACCACCAAATAAGGGAAAATCTTTTGGAAGAATAGTGTTTCATTCCTTAAGGAGAGTTCCAGAGGCCTAGAAGGAGTGATGCTGTACTGGCAACGCCAACACCTTACTAAGTCAATTAATGCTGGTTTTCTGCCGATCCGTCACCCGTCTGTGCATCCTTCATACATTCCAAAAGTCTGAACATGTGGCCAATGTAATTCTCACTAGTGTGACTCGGTTGAGGTTAAAGAAGTTCTGTAAATATGCTAGAAACAGATGCCACTTCTTATAAAAATGAGTTTGTTGACCCTCTAGGACATAACTTGATTTTCTCCAGCTGGATAAAGCACATGATGTCCTAAAGACACGATGAGTGTGGAGGTGGAGTGGGAGATTTCGACCACAGAGGTATCCTTCTTTTGACCAGGAGCATTGGAAAAGTGATAGTGTCAGACCCTGTAGAGGTGGGAACGGGACTGTAGGCACACTGAAAACTGCAAGCGGAAGGCAACCAGCAATTCAAACATTTAACCCTTCTAAAGTAGTTTGCGACTTGGAGAAAGAGCATCAAAGAGCTCTGAAGCTGTTCTGGAAGCATGTGGTGACCAAACACTCACTAAGACACTGGCTTTTCCTTTAATTATACACCTATTGGTAGTACTAAATGGTTTCAGCTCAGCTTTAGATAATATAATAAAGCTACTGATATCAGTTAGAACTGTTCTTACTATTATTACCAAATGAGTAAATTTGTGACTCTCTATTCTTATTTATCTGTATACAGTGGCCTCTGTGTTTGTTATTTTTTTCACTATATATATATGTAACTAGAGTATATATACTCTAGTTCATATAACACTTTGACATTTTGTTCGGCAAGCATTAGAAGTTAAATACATGGTTCATTGTGTCCTTAAATGTTGCCATGAAGATATTTTACAGTTTTTTTCAAGAACTTCTCTCATGTAGTGCTATTTATATCATCAAACCTGGGTTGTACTATATTGTTGTGTATTAACTTTTGATACAACAAACACTACTCTTGGGCATAGTAGGTAAGTAAATAGCTGTTAGCAAAAGCATGACTGCTCAAAACTTCATTATAGCACATTAAAAACCGTGTATTAATTGTGTATATGCTGCTTAAAAAAAGCTAAATTGGGAGCATTGAAACATTTAGCTACTGTTAAATCTAACATAACTTAATTCAGTGAGAATGTTTTGCAGCTCAACAACAGTGTCTTGTTTTCTCTTGAGATGTTTTCTGCTATTAAATTAGTGGATTTGTACATTATGGTTCTTCATTTGATCACTTTGGTTGTTTAGTGTAGTGTAAAAAACACTTGAACCAAGAGATCAGTCGATAAAATGACTTTGCATTACATCTAAAACGTACATGCAGACAGTTTGCTCTACATCACCAAGCAGTTACATAAATCATACAATCACATAATGTAACACTATTACTTTTTATGACTTCTTATGGTCAATTCTACACACTATGTGTTCATGTAGCGTGGGTACAAATATCCATCATGTCATATCTGTACCATATTTCCTTAAAAAAATGAAAAAAAAAGGTCTATTTATCATAAGAGAGCACTACTTTGGATGCATTTTGTTTCTGATACTTCATTTTAAACATCTGAACCTGCAGGTGTGTCGGTCAACAAAACAGCAAAATTGTTAAGTATCAAGGAAACATTCATCTTCACTAAAAAAGAGGAACAATGTTCAGCGAAGCGCATAAAAGAAAGTGAGAGCTAATTTATACTTACAGATGTACATAATGTGAATCCCTCTCAAGAGACATTTGTTTTTACGTTTTTTTTGCTTCTACAGTTCCAAGCCCTAAAGAATCAGCCTGAAGTTAAGCTAACAAGTCAACAAACATAACTTTGACAGTGAAGAATGAGTGGGAAGAAGCAGTCATTAAGTCTGTCTCTCATGTCCGCTGGCTGGCCGGGTGTCATTATGTTTATGTTTTGCTTTGTCCCCTCCGAGGAAACCCATCCCTCGTGAGCATGTAGGGGGGTGTTAACCACCGAGGCCCCAGTTATCTGTCCCGTCATTGGTCACGGCGAAACCTGCATCGGTTTAAAACCAGACGCTGCCTTCTTCCCTCCTTTCACACAGCACTGCCCTTAAAAAAGCCAGATAGGGAGGGATAAACTGACAGAGTTGGCGAGTGTGACTGCGTGAGAGATAAAGTCAGAGTTGGTCTCAGGATGCCTGTATACGCCACCAACATGAGGCTGAAGTTCCCCATCTTGGCCTTGATCCTTGAGATTATCACCATCATCCTGTTTGCAGTGTTTGTGGACTACGATGATGGGAAAGGTCACGGGCACGACCCGCACTCCAATGACACCCACCATGAGCAGAAGCCTATGGATCTCTACCCTAGTAAGTCTACCTGCGGCTGCATGCTGAGGGATGCTCTGCTGCTGAAAGCCTCCATGTTTGGTCTCTAGACTACTTCTGAAGAGATTAAAATGTTGTCTCGAAAGTTTGCATCTATTGGTTGTAACATGCTGTCTTTGCTGCATCTCGTTAATTTGCAAAAATTCACCCCCCAAAAACTAAGAAAACATCTGTGATACCAAACTTGGTTTGTTGACTGAAGATAATTTCTCTGTAATTTCAAAACTTTGGTCCTTTATTTTTTCACTCTGAGGTGTTGAGTGATCTGAAAACCTTGCCTTCTCTCACTAGAGTAATGTGAATCTTGTTTACAGGGTGTAATTTTCCAATTACTTGCGAACAGAAATAGAAGAGTTTGGTGTCTTGTTTTCAGAGCAGGTCTGCTGAAAGCAATAAGAGGAGTCATGGGGCTACATTCTTATCTGTCGCAAAGTCTTTTCAAACACATGCAGCTGAGGAGTCAAGAAGATCCTGCAGGGAAACGTGTCAGATCTCACAGAGAGGAGGTCACATGTGATTTGAATTACTGCGTCCAATAAAGGACAAGGACAGATGGTCATTGTGGCAGAAAAAATGCAGTTTTGTGTGAAATTTTAAAGCACAATTCTCAATGTGTGATAGTTCAAGCTTGGGTATTTTATATCAAAACTTAACAAACAGTAAATGACCTTTAATTTTAAGTTGAGAAAAGAACAGGACATGATTGATTCGGTCCCACAGGAAGTATCTCATCCCCATCCTGAATCTACTGCTAACTGAACATTTATTGAGGTTTCTACAGTTAGGTGGCATCTTTGCATCTTGGACACTTGTTTGCGTTAAGATAGCCGCAGCTTTTAACTGATATTCACTGTGCGAATTTCTGCTCATGATTGGGCGGGGCTGTTATGATCAACAGAGATTAGCTCAACATTAAGGCTGCGGGTATCTCCTATGTCAGATGCAATGTTTTTTGCATGAAAGCAATTTACGGATCTTCATTATTTCATTTCTTTTTCGCTTTTACTTATACTAGATAAGAGCTAGTTTAAAGATCCTGCTTCAAACAGTAGAGTAGTTTGCATGAAAAGTTGTTTAAAAAGCTTAAAATTACATTTTCGCTCATCAAGAACACAGAATACAGGGGGAAAAGGTTAAAAAAAACTCCCATAATGAAATATTAAGGGACAAATGTCTGCAAACAAGAGGCTGAGTGCAAAAAAAGAGCTATCTTGAATATCATATCCATGGCCATTAAAAATATGACATAAAAAAGCACGAGGTATGCAGTTGCATGCAGAGATCCACTATCTAATGCATACCAGCCATCTGTAATTGTAGGTCCAAAGCAAGACAAATAAGCAGAGTAATGAGTACTAGTGTGAGTAAAAGTTCTAACAGCTTGATCATCGCAGAACAAATCAATAAGAAAAATGTTCAAATGTAAGTGACTGGAGCAAATTCTGGTTGTCTAGTTTGTTAAAACACTGTAGAAGTTTCTAATCATGACTCTTGAGTAATTTCAGCTTAACGAGGGGCTCATATCCAAAATGAAAGCATCAAAGCAGAGGAAATTTGTTGCTCCAGTGTTTGAAAAACTTAATTTATCTGTGTGCACTGGTTGAATCACTTCTCTCCAGGTCAGCACTACAGTAGGTCCCAGGGGATTCTCTCTTGTCTTTACTCACCCAGTTCTTCAATAGATCGCATGTTACCTAACATCTGGGCGTGGTGCCAGTCACCATGGCTGCTTTCCAACTTTATCTCATCCCCATCCTCAATCTACTGCTAACTACGAGGGAAGCAGGTCTGAGTCACTCAGCTGAGAAATGGAGAGGAATCAAAAAGTTAGCCGAGGGGCAAACAAGCTCCCCTAAAAACAGATAGATAGATGAACGCCCAGTCAGATATCTACACTTCTGCTCACTGCTGCACATATTAATGCTCAAAATGCTGATCACTAATACTAATTATTTTTTGACTGACAGGATGAGATAAGATGATGAACCTAAGGACTTTTAACCTAATCTAATAGAATTACAGTAAAATGTTTAACAACGTCAACAGTCTTTCCAAATAATAAGTTAATAGTTTGGAGTATTTCAGTTCACATCACAATCAACTCTTTATGTATTCTGGATTTAAAGCACACAGAGATTCCTCACAAAAATGAATTCTAAGTGTGTTTGTGTGTTTACCAAAAAGGTGCTGACACACTCTACATGCAGATATGGTTTATGAAACTCTGTGGAGGAATTTAATCGGCCTCATCATTATCTTTCAAAAGCTGCTGCATTTGAACAGGTGCTTGCATGATTCTCTGTGTATTATGCAAATGCACTCTGAAGTAAACAGAGAGTAGGAGTTTGGTGCTGTAAATACTTCAAATGCACTAAAAACTCCAGCTTTTTCACCTCGGGCTATGCATTTGAAAAAAAAAAAGAAAAATATGAATAATATTAATAATAGCTTACATGTAAAACATAATAGTGTCTCAGTGCTCGGAAAAGGTTAGCTTAGCTTAGCTTAGCATAGTCTGACTGTGCAAGTATAGTATAGTATAGTCTGAACACCTGCAATTGGCCACGCGTTCTGGTATCTGGGTGTTACCACTTTCAACTCTTTTTCACTACAGGAAACAACCATCTCTGGTAGCTTTTCTTCAGTGAATTACGTCTTCATGCCAGTTCTCACTTCTCTGCATGCAAACGTTTCACCAAAACAATTCTGCTAATGCTGCTTTAAGGTGGCGCTGCTGATAAATCCATTGCTTATCTCCGCCCAATACAATTTTGATGGATTTAACACAATAAAATACAAGCAAAGCAGACTGCTTTATTAACAGAATGAAAATAAGGTGCAGGTAGACCATTCTACAGCATGCAACACTTACTAAGCTTAGCACAAAAACCGGAGACAGACTAACAGCAAGTTTGACTCTATTCAAAGCCAGCAAAGACCAGAATCTTATGTAAGTGTACAAACACCATGTTAGCAAACCATTTCTCGGCCAGGTGCATTAACTTCCTGGAACTCTTATCTGGTAGCCTGACAACCTCACAAAGAAGCCGAGACTGCAGCAATTAAGCAAACGAGATTTAATATTTCAATTAGAGAGCTTTACAGGTGCTAATGGGCAGATCTGTTCACTTTCAGACAATATGAGGACAACTGACAACTAAACTGACGACAAAAAACGCTCAGATCATAAAAGCGATTCTTTAAGACTGTAGAATGTATACACCTGTTTTTTCAATAGCAAAAGAAAGTGTTTCCTGGCCAGAGAATGGCTACATGTTCATTATAAACTAAGGAAATGAAGTCTATTGTTTCCCAGTCTGCCCATATCTCCACCTTGATGTCTTTTCCACATGATAAGTTCATCATATCAAGCATAGAGGCGGAAATAGGAGTCGCACGTCCTGTCATGATGATTACTGTCTGAGGAAGCGTCCAGTTTTACGTAATTCCCCCTAAAAACAGCCTGCCTTAACTCAGATCATCTCCTCTTAAAGACCTCACACTTTTTGTGTTTTTACTTTTTTAAAGAATATAGTGAAAACACCTCAGATGGATCGTGAAACAGGGGATATTAGAAGCAAATTCCAAACACTGCTGTCTTTGTAAGTCTTAGCTGACACAAAGAGATAACAGTGTGCCAAATGTCCCCTCCCCCTGAGACTTTATAAGTTTAAACTTATTAAGATCATATGCACTTAATAGAAAAACAGCACAACCTAACAGGAACAGCAGGGGATTTCTCCCAGAATGCCATTCCCAGTGTGATTGAATTGCTTTTCCAGCTAAAAGGTCACACATGACAACACAGCCCCTGTAGAAGGAAATGACTCCTCTGAAGTTCACTAAGTGCTCAATAAGTAATACAAACCACAAAGTCAAAAGAAAAGCATTGTCAATGGCAAAATCATAGCAAATAAATGAGCATTTGATTGAAGGCAGCCTTTGTGTTTTATCTGGTTTAAGGTCATGTCAGTCTAAGTGTCACAGCAAAGAAAGTGAAAGTGTCAGTGAATCTGCAGCAGAACTGACCTCCCTTCTCATGTCTACAGTGTTTCAGGACGTCCATGTCATGATCTTCATCGGCTTCGGGTTCCTGATGACGTTCCTCAAGAGATACGGGTTCAGCAGCGTGGGCATCAACTTGCTCCTGGCCGCCTTTGGGCTGCAGTGGGGCCTCCTCATGCAGGGCATCTGGCATCTGGAGGATAGCAAGATCAAAATCAACATCTTGAAGTAAGACTGACTTTATTGATGGATGTCATGCAGTCAAATATACAGAACTATGCAAAGATTTTTGACATGGATGGTTTTTGTAAGGGTGGCATCAAATATCTTCATTGAGCGTGCAGCAAACAGAATAAAATACATTAAAACAATATTTGGTGTGAGTAGCAACAGTCGTCCAAAGCACACTTGCGTAGTTTTTATTTTTAAAGGTGCTTGATTTGTATGCTCTTTCAAGCATTTTGGAGAACCTGCTACATTGTTCTGTAGATTGAGGTTGTGTTGGTGTCTTCTGCCTTTTCATGTAATCTAACTCCATTAGGCTGCCAGCAGGGCTCAACGGAGGTCATGTCATGTGCTGCGGGGCTCTTTGTTCTTCTTGCCACTAAAGATCTGTCTTTTTTAATCTGGCTGCATGTCATCAAGCTGCACAATAAATTTTGAGCTGATCAGACACATCTCTGATGGTACTGTGTGATATATAAGGCCCAAAACATGTTAAAACTTCCATGTCACCACTTAACTAATGCTTAACTCATCCTGATCTCTGCAGAGTAGCTCTGATAGATCACTTTATGCTCTGGATTAGGGTTATTAGGTTCTCCTCATGACTTGTTTTCTTCCCTCTCTTGCAGAATAATCAATGCAGACTTCAGCACAGCCACAGTCCTGATCTCCTTTGGTGCCGTTCTGGGTAAAACCAGCCCTGTGCAGCTCCTCATCATGACCATACTGGAGATCACCATTTTCTCCATCAATGAGCATCTGGTGGCTAATGTTCTACTCGTGAGTTTTACAGGGACACAAACACATGAAGATGAAGTAAACCACACTGTGCTCGTAGAAATGTATCCAAATCTGTTGTGGCTCTGCGCTGCCTTTTATTTAACAGGCTAATGATGTTGGAGCATCGATGGTCATCCATGCTTATGGAGCTTACTTTGGCTTGGCAGTGGCACGTGTACTTTACCGACCAGGCTTAAAAAACGGACATGAGAACGACGGATCTGTTTATCACTCCGATCTGTTTGCTATGATTGGTAAGAGACAGCAACACTTTAAACTAATTTAATATGTTAATCATGTGTTCACAGCAGGAATGCGCTCCATTTGGCTGTAAGTTTCCCTTTCTGCATCATCTTGGACATGTGTAACTTGTGCCACCTAGTGGAGACAAACAGTCATGCACTATGTACCAGAATTGAGTTGACTTAACCCTGGTGTCGTCCTGTGGGTCAAAACTGACCCGGTTTAAAATTGGAAAATGTGGATTTTTTTTTTTTTTTTGCAGTGAAACTTCTGATGTCCATATTTTTTTTTAACATTTTTGGGAAATCTTCGAACATTTTTTTGGTGGAAATAAGAAAGAAATGTTAAAAATGTCTGTTAAGAACATTCACAAAAAAATTAACCAAAATCCAGCAAATTTTGCTGGATTTTGGTAGATTTTTTTGTGAATGTTCTTGAATATCATAATTTTTTACTGATTTGTATGTAATCACTTTAGATATTTTTAGGATTTTTTTAGGAAGATTTTTACTCATTTTCTTGAAAATATTTACAAGAATTTTCTTGCCAAATTTGGGGGATTTTTTTTTTAAATAAAACTTTTAAGGGAAACTTTTAAGGAATTATTGGAATTTTCTGCCTGAAGCGTTTGCAAATTTTCAGAAATTTGGGAAATTTTTTGCTGAATTTTGGGATATTTTTCAGACAAGGAAACAATATTTTTTTGGTACCCATAAATGAGGACAACAGGAGGGCTAAACTATTTTGATCTCAACTGTGTATCAGTTTTGTTTAGTCAAACAAAGTGTAAGCACACTAGTTTGCTTTCAGTGTCATTCTTCATTAATGTGACTAAAAGAAATGCTGTTTCTTTACTTCCCTCCGCTACAGGAACCGTCTTCCTGTGGATGTTCTGGCCCAGCTTTAACTCGGCCATCGCTGATCCAGGTTTCACCCAGCTCACCGCCGTGATCAACACCTACCTCTCCCTGGCTGCCTGTGTGCTCTCTGCCTACGCCATCTCCAGCCTTGTGGAGCACAAAGGAAAACTGGACATGGTCAGGAGGCAACTTTACGATAACTAGAAGTTCCTGAATTTAAATGCACAGATTCAGTCAAATACCTTCTTTCATGTACTCATTCTCTATAGGTGCACATTCAAAATGCCACCTTGGCCGGTGGTGTTGCCGTGGGAACATGTGCTGACATGAACATTGGGCCATTCGGGGCCATGCTGATCGGACTCATCGCTGGCATCATCTCAACCCTGGGCTTTAAGTTCCTGAGTGTGAGTGGAGAAAAGCAAAGGCGAAAAACAAAACTGGCATTAAAAGTGAAATTCCTTCATCTTTGACGCAACAATTCAGCATTTAAGTGACAAAAGCCAAAATGAACAACCTCCGACTCTATGAATAAGAGACGCTGGACAGAATTTTTGTCCCCATTATTGAACCAGAGTGAGCTGTGAACAAAATGAAGGCAAAAATGTACTTTTTTTTACCTCCACCAAATCAAATCTGAAAATTAGAGAGTGAATAACAGCATCACAAAAATGAGTTGGTGGCAGTGACGTTACTGAACCTGTTCTAAAAATTCTCGACTGCAGCCGGTATGAAAAAGGCCACTTTATTCAGTGTGCCACACTCAGCAAGCTTCTAAAAATGGCAGCAGGTTGCGTTTTACAGAAATGGTCTGCTGCAGGGACTTCCAGGGTAGAAGAGACTAATAAAATGTGCTGCATTTTTCGTACCTCAAGAAAAATTTTCGGAAAAAATGGCAAAAAAATAATCTTTGGTTGAGCTTCCTAAATGTGAATATGTAGTTTTTCTTACTTGTTCTCTGATAGTAAATTGAATATTCTGGGTACTGGCTGCTAGTCAGACAAAATAAGATGGAAAGATGATGATGGGCCTTTTACACTGTCAACATATAGACTGATAAATTAATACAAAGAGTAGACTGATCAGTTATGAAAATAATGACACTTCACACTCAGCTGTCAGTCAAATATTATGAATAAATATATAGATAAAATCGTAACTATTTCGATGATATGAAGGTTGAACTTTAAACCCAATTTTAAAATCAAAATGCACATTTCACCTTTAATGAAGAGAGTCCATTGGTTGCTAAAAGACATGTTTTTTCCTTCCTCTGTAGCCCATCCTGGCATCCAACCTGGGTATCCAGGATACCTGCGGTGTCCACAATCTGCATGGCATGCCTGGCATCCTGGGCGGGCTGGCTGGTATTGTGGCTGTGGCTTTGGGGAAGAAAGAGAAGTAATGACCATCTCACTCATCACAAATTTCATATATACTCACATACATGCACACATAGGAGTATCGTTTGTGGCTCTAAAGTAATTGTATGCTTCATTTAAACATCAGCTCTGACCGTCCTGTCTCTCCTCCTGTTCAGAGGTGATCCTGCCATGCAAGCTGCCGCCTTGGCTTCATCTCTCGGCTTCGCTTTGGTTGGCGGCGTTGTTACAGGTGAGAGAAATGTGACAGGCGACTGTGAAATTTCTGAGGTCAGGACTAGGAAAGACCTTTTGATTTAGCAAAAGAGCAACATCTGAATAAACAAAACAATTCATTTTCTTCTTCCAGGTTTCATAATGAAGTTGCCATTCTGGGGACAACCTCCAGACCAGAACTGCTTCGATGACTCTATTTACTGGGAGGTAGGACATCCCGTCCCTCATAAATATTATCACTAGCGTCTGACTGTCAAGCATCACAAGTGGCAGATTCAGTGGATCCCATGTTTGTTGAAGTTATTAGATGAGTGGTTTGAGGATTACCTCAGATAGATGCGGTTTCTGGCATTAATATAATCCAATTTATATCAGACAGGTTTGAATTGATTTATTTTATTTATTTTTAATTTGATTGTTTCAAAAGTCACTGCTGGCAAACTCAGTAACTATCAGCTTTCTGGATCATTTCCACTCATGTTGTTTAAGCCTATGTCATTGTGCTGCACACAAATAATTCATATTGCATGTTTTCCAGGTTCCTGAGGAGGAGGAAGCGAATGAGGAGAGCTTGGCTCATGCAGATCACTCAAAGAACAAAGCAGAAGCTTAAATATCTGCCCACCATCCATGCAGCCAGAAATGAAGGATTATTATTTAGCTACACTTTGTCTGTAGAAAACAATTTGTCAGTTATATTAATGTCATTTGAAAAAACAGATTTTTTTTTTTAAAGATGGGATGCTTAGTCTATATTTGAACTGTTTTATATAAAGAATATATCTACACACACAGGATATCTTTAATCTTAATCTGGTTTAAATTTGCAATCAGTAAGGGCATGGAAATATTTACAGATTAGAGACTAACAAGTGTTAGTATAAATAAATGTTTAATCCAATTTACGTACGGAGAAAGAACCTTCAACTTCAGGGATTTTTTTATACTGCAAGTTTTAATCACCTACAGCCTTCATGAACCCCTATACACACACACACACAAAAAAAGCTAGCACAACAGCATGCATCAATGTTTTTGAGAAGTGATAACTTCTAATGAAATTTTGTTCAACCGACAAACTATGTTGAGTTAGAGTGAACAACTTTTCCTGCACATTTTAAGATATTTTTAATTTCCAGTCTAAACCAAATTGGCATGTTAACATGGAAGAGGGGACTCCAAATCCTCAACTCAAGGTGAAGAAAAAATTTCCTCACGAAGCCAGTTTTATTAAGTTACCTCGACTTGAATGTATTTTTAAATCAAGTAATGAAGTAATTTTCGTTTAACACAATATTAAGTAGACTCAATTATCAAAGTTATTATGTAAACACCACCCTTCTAAGTAATGTTGAAAGGTTTATCTCAATCAGTAAACCATATTTTTGTTATCTTGTCACTGTGTATTTAATTAAACTGTGGGAATAGGTTCCTTCAATTCCTTTTTAGAGTGTACAAAACAAGGTGGGCCATTCCACAGCTTCACTGCTGATCATAGACTGTATAAGGGAGACTGACGTAGCTGCTGTGACGTCACCTGTTGGTTTCTGCACTGAGAGAATGAAGCCTGGATTTTACTACTTCCTGGCTGACATCTTGGATTTTTGGAGCCAGAAACGAAAAATTGATTGTAAGAGGGCGGAGCCGGAGAGCAGCGATTGGCCAGACTGACAACGTTAGCCTCCATAGTGGAGATAAACTCTACAGGTCAGTGTTAAAGTCATCTTAGTGACTTGTTTCCATGTCTGGACTACATCACATATAAAGCAGTGACCTACGGTGTTGTAGCTGAAGTTACTGTAAGTTAAGATCAGACTGTAACCACTGATGGTAAAACATGTTCAAACATCATGTTTTAAAGTTGTTCTGTAAATCTCAAGTTATGCTTCCTCACTTAGTGTTAACACTGATGCTAAATCAGTTTTGTCAGCGTCATAAATTAAGTGTTAGTTGTACCTCACCTGACTGTTTTTAATAGCTTGTTCCATTTCACTGAGAATAGCGTCTGTTGAAAATATTCTTTTTCCAGAAACAGTAACGTTACTGAGGTCTACCCACCACCACACTGAACTACAAAGGTGAGTGGGACTTTTGTGCTATCTAATGTGAAACAGAACAGCAGTTTTTTCCCTACAACAGTGTATGGTCAGATAACTGTGTGGAGTTCATACTAATGCTAATGATACATTAGAATAAAAGGAATAAACTTTATTGCCCATCTAAGACAGTAAAATGTTGCTTGCTCTCAACCAGGAAAACAAACACTTCCATAAGATTAAATAATAGGACAAAAACACAACACTCTGTTGTGTTACATTCATATCCTGATGTGTTCATTCTGATATTTAAGGTTCCAGCAGTTAGAATGAAAGAACAATGGAAATCTTTTCCTCGCTCTTACTGTCTTTTCCTTCCAGCCTTGGTCTGGATCATTGGGAACATCTAGTCTGATGGACTGAGAGCTACAGAGAACATGAACATCCAGCTGTGATTGTCTGACTGAAGAGTCTTCTGTGAGGAAGAGCAGCACTGATGTCCTCCTCATCCATTCCAGTAATAACAATAAAGCTGAAGATTCAGCTCCTCTCTTCATAATGCAACTTGTCTTGTGACTGTTGAGTATTTACACTTCACTGTAAGGCGACATATTTATTCATCCATTTAATACATGTGTTTACACATCTTTGCAGTTCTGAATTGTTAAATAATGTTGTTTTTAAATGTGTAATAAAGGTAATAATGAAGCTCTTGCCCTGAATGTGTTGATGTTTTAATGTTGCATATCTGCTATAAACGATAGCGACATGTTCTCTGCATTATCATTATGTTACAACAGCAGAGATGAAGTTAAAGGCAAGAAATGGAACCTGTGAATACAAAGAAGAGAGACTGTGGATCAGGTGGTAGAGCGGGTCGTCCAATGATAGAAGGGTCGGCGGTTCGATTCCCACTCTGACACTTTACCTGCCTTGCCTCCAGTGCTGCTCTCACACTGGTGTGTGAATGTTGGTGGTGGTCGGAGGGGCCATAGGCGCAGATTGGTAGCCACGCTTCTGTTAGTCTGCCACAGGACAGCTGTGGCTACAAATGTAGTTTACCACCACCAGAGTGAGAATGTGTGAGTGAATGAATAATGGATCCATTGTGAAGCGCTTTGAGTGCCCAGAAAAGTGCTATATAAATCTAATCCATTATTATTTAAAAGTCCTGGTTTAGATATAATGGAGTGGACATGTAGGACAACATGAAAATATTTATGTATAATTCATTAAAACTGTATACAGGAGAAGTATCTGAGTAAACATATTTAGTTATATGACATGTTTTTGAGAGGGTTTAATGAAAATAAGGTTGTGATCTGGGTACAATAAAAGCTCTGAATCCAATGTCATCATTCTCAAAATACAATTTCATACAAAAACAACATGATTGGGACACTTTCAGAACAATTATAAGTGTATTTTCTCATCTTTACCAACAAAAATCTAAATCAAACTTGGACAAAAGCTACAAGTAAGGGAATTATATGGAGTAAATGTCAAGCATTCAGGAATCAAACTGCTGTCTGAGACCTTTATTTTGATAGTTTGACTGGAGGCCAAAACTGCCTCTTGAAACTTCTGTTAATCTGCTGAATCAAAGCTGCAAATGGGCGAAACATGATTTCCCTCTTCTGGCCACCGTCTGAAACTGCCTTGACAGACTCTGGTTTTTATTTATTTATCAGTCTTGTACTTATTTGGAACTTGCAGGATTTTATCATTAATATTTTTTCCTCATGCGACCTTGTGACATTTTTTTCAGCTTTATATTTCTTCTATTTTTTTTTATTTTTTTTTTTTTTTAGTATTTTGGCTGTGTTAATGCAAATGAAATTCATTTAGGCAAATGTGTGTAATATAGAGAAAACAGTTTGATTTTTAAATGTTTTTGTGAATTAGGTCATATGAGCTAGTAAAACTCAATAAATGATAAATAAATGAAAAAAATAAAAGAATCCCAGAAATAACAGAAATAACTGCATTTTTTTAAATGTAAAAAAATCCACTTATCATTTTTATTTGTGAAGGATAATTCTTATTTTCCCCATTAAAATCAATGAGTAAATAAAAATAATAAAATAATTCCATCATGTAAACAAATTGGCATTTAAAAAAGTTTAAAATGATAAATATTTAATTAATAATTGATCATTACGACTATATCTGTTGTTGGGTGAAGAATTTAACAGTGAAAGTGAAAAATATTAATAATCTATAATACTTTATGGAAATTTAAAACAAAATTAAAATCTGATGTTACACAAAAAAGAGAAAACAACAGCAGTGACATTTTGTAAATTAAAAAAAAACTTTAACATGTTTGAAAGACAATTAACTGAGTTAAACTGAACCACTCTGGTAAATATCAAACAGAACCGAAGTGTATTATTAATCCAAGACAGCTGCTAATCAATTAAGATTGAATTAGGACTGAAAATATGAATAAATTATACAATGTACAATTATATGTATATAGCTTTTGTAAGTGTGCAATTTAACTCTGTACTTTACTGTAAACGATAAAAATAAGAATATGTACAAAAAATGTACAACGTCCAAATATGTGTTTAATGATTCAAAATGCTTTTATTCTGAAAATTCAGCGTGGCTGTTTGTTTACATCCTGAAGCTGCAAGCTGTTAGCATCGTGGAGCTAAATTATCTCCAAATGACGGCTATTTTCGTCCTAGCAAAGATTACTACTAAACAGCTTTATTTACCAACAACATTCTGACATGTTACTAAGATGACTAGTTTGGTAATTAGCTCTGTAGCTGCGTTAGAAACGGTTAGCGGCTAACAGCTTTGCAGCTCAGCAGCTTTAGTGCAGCATGTTTGATTCATTCCAACAGGTGTGAGCTGCAGGGAGGTAAAGTGCAGTCTGTCTGTACGTATTTGTCATTTCGTCAATAGAGTTTCGAGCAGATCTTTTATTTTTTGCGTGTTGTATTTTAGCTACAGTCAGCTTTAGCGTCCCCTTAGCGAGCCAGCTGTTAGCTTCAGGTTGCTAAAGTTAGTCACACTTTGTGTTTCATGCTGCTGCAGAGCTTCAGCTTCAAATCAACAAGCGTGAGCTGCAAGGAAGTAAAATACAGTCTGTCTCTTTGCATTTGTCATTTCTGGAGAGTTTTGAGCTAATATTTTATTTCTTCAGGGATATATTTTGGCTACAGGTAGCTTTAGCGTCCCATTAGCTAGCCAGCTTTTAGCTTCAAGTGGTAAAAGTTTGTTATACTTGTGTTTCATGCTGCTGCTAAAGCTTAGCTTAATGTCAACAGATGCGAGTTGCATAGAGGTCAGGAAACATCTTCTCATTTCTAGAGAAAGTTCTGGGTTACTGTTTTATTTATAAGTGCTGTCAGCTTTAGCGCCTCATTAGTTAGCTCAGGTAGCTAAAGTTTGTCAAACTTGTGCTTCACACTCCTGCTGAGCCTCGGCTTTATGCCAACAGATGTGAGCTACAGGGAGGTAAAGTACAGTCTGTTTCTGGCAAATGTTTTTGTTTTTCAAGCGCTGTATTTTAGCTACAGTTCCCTTTGCATCCCCTTAGCCAGCTGTTTTAAAGTCGTTGTCCTGTGTTTAATAAATTTACAGACAGTTCATGTAGTGTCACTCAGGAAGCTACATTACATATTCATCTGTCAGCTTCAGCAAGTAAGGTGATGCTCAGAAGTAACAGGCAGTTGTAGTTGTAAGCTTGTGATAACTTCTGTGTTTCAGCACAGTGCTCTATGAACCTGCCAACAGGTGTACAGATGGTGTGAGCTGCAGGGAGGTCAGGTGAAGTCTGCATCTGCACATTTTTTATATTTCTTCAGAGAGCTGCTGCCTTATATTCTTTTCCTTATTTTTAACGCTTATATTGACTCCAGTTCAGCTAAAGCTTGTAAAGTGTGTCATGGTCCTCGGCCGCGTCCTGCTGAGCCTCAGTTCCAAGTATTTGAAAAGTTTACAGAGAGTACATGTAGTGTCAGTCAGGAGGCTGCATCCATTGTCCACCTGTCACCCACAGAAAGTCCAGACATTTGCACACCTGTTCAGGCTTCAGGTAAGGAAACATCTGATTATTTTACTGAAAATATGCTATGAATTGGTTGTATTCTTGTGATCTGATTTCTGTTGTGGAAATACTTTCAAAATTCTGAACAAAGACTTGGTACATTTATTCCCTTGCAGTGGTGATGGAGAGCAGATTCTATCTTTGTTCCATAGAGAAAAACAAGAATGACAACTTATTTATAACATAAAAATGGACACAAAACTCTACAGTTTGACATTTTGAACAGAGATTAACAGTTGACAGTCTACTGAAATCTTCTAATCAAAATAGGGAGCAATATTTTATTTAATATGCATGCAACAGATGGAAAAAAAATAATCCAGATATAATAACAGGCAGTTCTCCAGTTTGGAAATGTAGAAAGATGTTTTTTGTTGTTGTTGTTTTTGTTTTTTTTTAGCTCAGTTTGACCGCTGACACTGGGAGTAGGCGGCTAATTTCTTCATCTTAGTAGAAGCTGGCTGCAAGCCTGATTCAATTAAATTTGGAAAAAAAAGTTCCTATGGGGCAATGTAAGGCACCGAGAGCAGTTGGACAGAAAACAGTAGCAACGACTGTACAATAGTACTAGCAGGAATTAATCTCAAATTGGAAAAAATGACATAAGAGTAAAATTAAACAGCATATTAACAACAAATCATACAAAAAGTACTAAAATGATTCAGAGGTGTAAAATGAATTGACATGATTCAGCGGTATAGTTAAATAGGGAACAGAATTTCAGTATTTACGTGACATATTGTGCATCCATCATTATGGATCTGTATTTTGAATTGATTATTTTTATGTGAGAAAAAGAGCACTTTTACAAAAAGGTTCATATAGTGCTGTCAAGTTGAAGGCACATCTTCTAGAAATCCTTTAATGCCATTTGCTGCCCTGGATTTCATTTTTGCAGTTTTAGAATCTCATTTAATCTCTTTTATAATCTCAGTCTTCCTACACAACACCTGCTCTGAATTATAGTATAATATTAGTCCGATCATGTTTTAGGCAAAATATTTTTCTAGAAATGTAAAGGCATCTCTAAATTGACCAAAGGTTACCAAGAAGCTTCTTCAGAATGAAAATCCAGACCTGAAAAGGCCTCAAGCCCTTATTTCTGAATCTAGTTGCACAACAGAGGAATCAAACATACATAAACACAGGTCAGTCTGACCTAAAAGCACAGTTTGGTTCTGCAAAAGCAAACAAACAACAATGAGTTAAAGTTCAAATTCTTTAATGCACAAATAATGACTCAACACAGTAAAACTCAAGATCACTGTTTCTACTTTTAATAGTTGTAATAACAAGTAAAATGAGTAAAATCCACATAAAATGCTGATTAATAAATCAATATGGAAGAATGATTCTCTCACTAAGCCATGATTAACCTGTAAATAAATGATAACCTGATTGATTTTAATCTGTGTTTCAGGCTGCAGCAGAATCCTCTTCGTGTCTGCTGACAGTGTCTGACATGCAGCCGGCCTGTGCTTCTTATGGAAGAGAGACGTGTGGGGTTGTTTCTGACGATGACGACGACGAAGGCGGAGGTGAAAGCCTGGCTGGACGAGAGGAGAAACGAGAGGAAGACGAGGAGGTGATGAAGATGAGCCCGGTGAAGTCGATCGACACGGAGATCCAGAAAGCCTCGTCTGTTTGTGGTGAGTAAAACTAACTGGCTGAGATAACGAGCGCGTTTGCCTGGACTGAAACATCGGCCGAACTCTGATCCAGTGTCACTCTGCGAGGCCTGCGTGCTTCCACACAATTTAAAATCAGCCATCAAATTAAATACCACGAGTACCGACAGCGTGATGAACAGTGGATAATCGCACGCCACAGGACTCGACGTAGTTTAAAATATCATTAAAATAGGTGTTTTTGCAGTTTATAACCAGCTGGTCAAAGATTAATTCATATTGTTGTCATCATGATGTTTGCATGTGACTATCAGCTCGTGTTATTATAATACTCTGCTTGATTCAGACTCTTTGTGCACCCTAGTTCAGTTTATATTCATATTCCGATGTGTAGAAACGAGGTTATCTGTGCAAGCGCCAGGAGAATGCGGCCAATTCAGGTTCTTAGCTCAAAAACAGCAAATTCACAGAGTACAGAACATGACTATGTCGGTTTTGAAGTGTGAATTGAAGTGCTGATCTTTCTGCACTTCATTCGGGCTGTGAATGAAGCACGAACCCTGTTTACACTCTGGAACAGTTTTCACAGGATCTGCTACAAATCTAATCTGCACATGAAACATAACATTTTAATGTATATATATAATTTGTTCCATAAGCTGTCAGTATATTGAACTGCTGATCTGGATTTACAAACACATCGACACATTAAATCTAAATTTAGTGCTTTCAACTTGATAAAGGTCACTTTAACTGTGTGCACTTTCCATCACAGACTGCTGACTTAGACACTAACAACTCAACTGTCAATTTATAATTCTACCAATTTTGTAAAAAGGACATCTTAGGAATGTGTGTATGTGTATCTGGGGGTGTGACTGCATCAGTGTTGATGTCTTATCTTTTCTGTACTGCTGTTGTATGTACAGCAAAATGACAATAAAGCTTGATTTGATTTGACATAGTCTGTGAGGTGTGATCAGAACATTTGTGAGTCATGAATCAATAGACTGCTTGATGTGTCATCAGCATCAGCACTCGGGATCGACTGATGTGGGTGGGGTTGTTTGGGCCTATGCCGAATATCAGTAGTCAAGAAAGATCGATAACTGATATTTGGAGCCGATGTACGTTAAATGCGATGTTTTAACAGCATGTGATATTAGAGAACCTGTCTTTCATAACTAGGCTTCTTCATCAATAGGGGTGACTGTAACTGAATATGTTTTTTGTTTAGGAGCTGCTTCAGGGTCAGATGAGAAGATGACAAAGAGCAAGACAAGGAGAGAGAAAAGGAAGCTGATGAAGAAAAAGCTCAAGTCTGCTGATACTTCTGAGAATTTAATGTCTGAGCTTCCGTTTGCTCTGACCAGCCCCACCACATGGAAAGCTCTGGGTTGTATGTACACTCTTAATATTACTATTTCAAATTATATTTTGATGTTAGAGTTAAGTTCTTAACCAGTTGAGCATCAACCTAGGGTCCAGGTAACAAGGATAGTGATGATTTTGGTTAATTATTTCTTGTTGTCTGTAGTCCCAAATCCAGAGCCCACCCAGAAAAAGAAGAAGAGAAAGCGAGGAGAGAGTGGAGGGCTGCTGGACAGCGAAGAGGACGGAGACAAGAAGAAGAAAAAGAAAGAAAACCAGCGACCAAACTACTTTCTGTCTATCCCCATCACCAACACCCAGGTCAGAAGAGGCTGCCCTTTATTAATTCTTCTTCTTCTTCATGTTCTGTTTCTTCATCTTCTTTTTCTTTGTTTTCTTGTCTTCTTTTCTTCCTGTTCATCTTCTTCTTCTTCATCATCTTCTTTGTCATCGTCCTCTTGTTCTTATTATTATTTACTACATTTTGTTCATAGATTATTTTACATGTTATTATGCATTTTGTATCTTAGTGTATTTTTATTTAGCAACAGTTTTACTATTTTAGTGGTGGTCATTCTATTCTATTAGACTGGACTTTCTGCATGTTTGACTCCTTTTTATTAATACAAATTGTATATCCTTTCAAAAGTTTTGCCGATTTATTTTTAGGACATCAGCTTATCAATGAATTGATCTCACTCTCTGCTTTTGCCAACTCACAACAATTAACAAGTTTGCATAATTCCTCTATTTTCATGCTATAATAAGAGTGAAAACAATGTATCTGTTCTCATGACCAGCTGATTTCTTTCTCTTAGTAAACCTGCTCTTAAATTTATTATTGCAATATATTTTGTCTATTAGATATATGAAATATTTTGTGGAGATGACTGTAATATGTTCCCTCTTGAGTACTGGTGAGTTTTTCACATTTGGTTTATACCAGCTGTAAATCCCTTATGCGCAAAAAACAACAAAATCTTCTTGCTTATTGACCACAAAGCTCCTCTGAAAGAACATTGATTTAACTCATCATCATCATCTAGTGACACTTGAAGTCCAGAAGTTTCCTCTTTCCTAATCACACCAGTTCTTCTGATATTAAAGATGAGAAAACGGTTATTGTGCCTTTTGCTGCCACTGACTGAAGTTTAATTCGTCCAATGACAGATAAGCTCAGCGGTGACGGAAGTCCAGGAGGTGATTCTGCAGCAGGAGCCCCGTCTGGCCAAAGCCATGATCCCCGTCCCGACTCTCCACATCACGCTGCTGGTCACTCATCTGGCCGATCAGGAGCAAGTAGACCTGTGAGTCCATGGAATGTAAACACAGAAATACAGACAACAAACATCGCTAGAGTGTACTTTATTTTGGGAGAACTGGGTAAAAATTGTAGTATAATATCTACTGAAAACATTTCATACAGTGAAATCCTAAAGGTCCTTTTCATAGCTGACATTTTGACCTTGTTAAAGCAAGAAAATCCCTTTTTCCAATTCCATTAAGAATGGCTCAGTGTAGTGACAGTTAATAGAAGACAGCTGTTATCCAACAGACAAATATTGATCAAGTTTTTTTATTTTTTTTGTTTTTATTGCATCTCCGCAGTGAGCAGTTATTACATCTGTGATTCAGGATAGAATAGAAAAAAATCTCTTTGTTGTCCCGCTTCCCCCATTTTCCTTATTATTCTCCAAGGACGGACTGAAACGTACAGTAATTCCACAATGCTGGATTTCAATCACACAGAGTACCTTTGAATTAGTTTACTATTACAATCGTATTTCCTCGTGGGATGTTATTCTGTCTCTGTGATGTCAGACTTACCAGAAAGCTGAACAGACACTCTCAGTCTTGTTGCAGGAATGAATGTTCAGACTAAAGTTAACGCTTGAAGTCAAGCATGCGACGTCCTGCTGTGACTAATTACCAACACTTTGCATTAGATACAGCTGCATCCATCTGCTAAATGAAATAAATAAACCACTGAAATCAGTGGTTAGGATGTCGAATAATGTTGATCCTAAATTGCAGTCTTTCCCTTTAGCTGCCCGCATAGTTTCAAATTTCAATTCGATTAATTTGATAGCCACAATTCAATCTGAATCTACAAAGGATGATGTAGATGTTAAATTGAGGTCAATTAAAGATATCTTGCAGTAGAATTAGGACTTGTTAGAATTAAACTGTAAGTAAACTGTAAATATCTGTCATGAAAAAATGGATAAAATGAAGGAAAACTGAAAAATATAGAGGTGTGAATTCATAATATAACAAATCTGCAGGTGTTACCATATAAAATAATAAAAGATCTGCACAGCTGAGACTTTTCAAAAAAAAAAAAAACAACAACACACAAGGGACAACATAAAATCTAATCAAGTTTATTTAATGTGGTCACATTGTACAAAACAGGAAAACCAGCTACAAGATGAAAGTTTAAGGAAAAATAAATAAGTTAAAGTCAGAATAATTAAGAAACTGAAAAAACAGGAGGAACTTTTTTCATCTCCTTTACCCATCAGCATGTATGAATATGACCTTATGATGACCCAGATTATAACTTTAAAATGAAGATAGTTAAATAAAAAGACAAACAATCTCATAAGATTTAATGGGGATTATGTAGTTTTAGTGAATTGCTTCAGTGAGTAAAAAAACACACAATTTATGGCATTTTAGGTGAAATTAACATCGCCCACATTGAACGCTAATGGACATATTAATATTTCAGATTGACGTATCAGATTTCAATATGAAGTGATGTAAACAGCTGCAGATATTCTACCGGAACGCAGGAGCCGTGTGATGACGCTTAATCTACACGGAGAAGAAGATTGTGTCATTAGTAATCACTAGATTCTTTCATTATGTAATCTGACGGGGAGGATTAAGTCACTGCTGAGTGTGTGTTGTTGTGTACATCCATGCGTTTGCTTCCTCTCAGGGCGGCCGCCGTCCTGGCTCAGGTCGAGCCGTCGCTGGCCGAGCTGCTGGGTGGGAGGGACCTGGTGCTGCCCTTCTCTGGGATCGGCCACTTCAGGAAGGAGGTGGTGTTTGTAGGACTGACGGCCGGACCGCACCGAACCACTCTGGACAGCCTGGCAGGTCAGTTTTTCCTCCTAATGCTGCATATGTTGTAAATATTAAACAGCTTTTTATTATTGCCTTTTGCGCTTTACGAGAGCTTTATGGGACGTTAATGTGACACAATACTTGGATGTTGTTCCCTCTAGAAGGACGTGTGAAGATGCAGCTGGATGGAGGGTTTTCTTTCTTAAAACGCTTCTTTAGAGGAGACTGCAACTAAAATGATTTATATCATTATTTGTTGACTTTTTTTGATCTCTTGATTGATTGTTTCGTCTGTAACGTGTAAAAAAAAAATGCAAAAAATGGTGTTCAAAGCTGAAAGTGACAAATATTTTGTCGGACTTTTTGTCTTGTGACTGTTGGTTACATTCTGTCATGACTTCTCATTTGCGCCAAGAAGTGCAGAACTTTGTGTTTTTTACAGAAAATGATTAGAACAGTTCATTTTATGCATTGTTTTTAAATGACATGGCAGATGTAGAAATAAAGCAAGCAATATTTTGCAGTCAAATTTGGATAATTTTACCTACAAAATTGCATGTCACAGATGAGTTGTTTAAGGAGTTTAAGGAGTACGAAAAAAGGGGAAAAATAGTGCAAGTTTAGCATTTTTTTTGGATTTTTTTTGAACCAGTCAGCAGGTGCAGATGGTTAAAATTTATACGCTACATAATGTGCCAATATATCAAAATGTAGTTACTGAATATTGAATTACTGCACACATATAAATATCAAGTTACCATGCATTTGTCCCTCCTCCCTAATAGACACATGAAAGAAGCAGAGAACCTTTATTTTGAAAAAAACCCTGCACAAATTGGTGCATAAAAATTCTCAGCAGTGCAGCAAATTTTGTGTCTGTTGCTTACAATTTCCTCAAGGAGAACCTTAAAACCTCACATTTAATTTGTCCTTTCTAATGAAAATATGAAAGAAACAGAGGACCTTTATTTTGGAAAAAAACACGATATCCCTAGATGCAACAATGTAGATGCAGAAAAAAACAAAAAATGGTGCATTGAAATTCACCAGAATGCAGAAAATTTAATGTGAGAGCCTTTTGACCCCACATTTCATTTGCCTTTCCTAATAAAAAAATGAAAAAAACAGTGGACCTTTATTTTGAAAAGGAATGTCATAACTTTCATGTAGATGCAACAGTACAGATGCAGAAAAGACACAAATTAGTGCAAGAAATAGTTCACCAGAATACTGAAAATTTAGTGTCTGTTACTCAGAATTTCCTTGAGGAGAATCTTCACACCCCACATGAAAATGTAAACGAGGCAGAGGACCTTTATTTTGAAAAACTGCCATTACACTCCATATAGATCAAGAAAAGTCAAATTTATGCATAAAAGTTCACCAGGATGCATGAACTTTTATGTCTAAAGTTTAAAATGGCCTTGATTTTATTTCAAAAATGTGAATTTCTTCACTTTGCGTGTCCTTTCTTTATGTGTCTTCCCACATCAGCACGCATGCAGAATCACTTGCGTGTATGTTTTTGTGTTGTGCCTTCAGCGACAACATTAAGCCAACGTTTCTAAGAGGATTCCCGCTCCATCGCTCCTGCAACACACACACACAGTAAACAAGCTCACATTTGCTTAATACTGTCCATTTCCACTCTAACATGTTGCCTAAATAGGAAACATGCAGCAGACACATGTGTTTGCACTCAGACAGCAGGAAATGAGGGACTTTTACTTTTTAATGTAGGAAATGTCGTGTCTAGCTGTGGGAGATTGGTGCATTAATGTATATATGAAGTTGTGTGATCGTTCAGTATTGAGAGCAGTTTTTTTTTTTTGATTCGTTGTGGATTTCCTCGCTGCTCAGATTTGGTGTTTTAGCAAATTTTCCTCCTGGCTTCATATAAATGGACAAAATACAACAAAATACAGAGAGAGAGCAACCAGTGCCAAGTTTCTACAAAAGTGCTGCTGTTATCAGGCTTCTGTTGTGTTGTTTTTTTTTCTCTCTCGCTTCAGAGCTTATTAGCTGGAAATGCATAAAAGTTGGTGGAGATGAGATAATTTACCAAACAGCCAAAAAGTTCATGGTTTTGGGTTTGTTTTTTGGAATGAAATTTGTAATCTGCTGCATTAAAAAATTACATTAACAGTGACCTCTCTGCTCGGTCCATTTTAAAGTACCAACAGTTAGATGAAGAATATTATGTTTATTATTGATGTTGATTATTTTAGTTATCTGGTGTTTAAAGTGCTAGAAAATCATGAAAAATGTCACAAAATCCCAAATATTTTTAGTTTACTGTCATAGAGGTGAAAAGCAACCAGAAAAAATCAGTCACCGCATTCAAACTATTTTCCTTAGTTAATGACAAATCGGTTTTTGTTTGCAACTCTGAGAACACATCATTTTATATTAGTAGCACAACTAGCGGAGGAAATTAAGTCTTTATGTGAGCTTATGCTGTATTTTAAGAAGCAGCATTCATAAAATATGGTTCTGCAACAAGCAAATGAAGGATGAAGATGGAAATGAGAATCTCTTGTCTGAACTCTCCACCGCTGCTATCGATTATCTGCTAACCTTTCTGTCCCTGTGGAGCTCCTCGTCTAAAAATACCTCTGTGGCCTCCCTCCATACACCGTCAGTGTAGATGTGTCCTTGCAGGTTGTGAGTTTGTGCCCTTTTAACCGTCTTTTAGTGGTCAAACGATATGTGGGGAAAAAAGCTTTTTCTCTTTGAATCCACAATATATTCGGTTACATTCTGTGTTATGTAAAGCAGCACCGTTTCTTTTTGGTTTTATCAATACAACTGAGATGTTTCTGAGATGTTTTGCTTTTACAATGTCTAAATGTGTTTCTACCTGTTCTTCTGTCTCGCTGGGTTTAAATAAAACTGTATTTGCTGCAGAGCTGTTGCGGAGGCGTTTCGAGGAGCAGGGTCTTCTACAGGGAGACAGTCGTGGGTTTGAACCCCACCTCACCATTATGAAGCTGTCCAGAGCGTCCAAGCTACGATCACAGGTACAAACACAAAGGTTCTGGGTGGAGTTAAGTGACTGTGATGCCATTTAAGGTTTTTTTTCTGAGCTCAGAATAAAACTTTAGGTATTTATCACTCACAGAAAGGAGCATGTTGAGTAAAAAACAGTGAATTTTTGTCTCCTTATCTCACAGAAATCATATGTTTTTGTGATTTTTGATCAACTGATGAACAAAAATGTCTATTGTGCATGAATAAATGAAACAAAACTGGTTAGAATATGTGTTGTTTGTGTACACTTCTGGCTAAAATCTCTCACGAAGGAGGTGAAAATAAATCCCTATATGAAAAACCCTAATATGTAAACAGCATATAGTGATGTACTGTATGTTTTATTATTTGTTATAAACTACAGGTTCCTTCTCCTGAACCATTCCTGTATCTGTGAAATTCAAATTGATTTGTCAAATACTTTCCAAAATAAACTTTCAATTTAATTTCCGAATTGAATGAGCAGGTATGACAAAAACTGAAACATTGCCTGCTGCTCTTTGATAAAAAGATTCTCCAAATGTTACAAAAAATGCATAGAGAAACAAATCGACTTACACTTTTTCATATTTAGACCTTTATTTTTTGTGATTAATCAATTCATATTGAAAAAAAGTCTGTATATTTAGTGTTGTATTATTGCGTCATGCAGCTAATTATAGTTCAGGAAACATCACGAGTTGATTTCTGCAATATTTTATTTGTCAATTTGTGCCTAACCATTGAACTTTTCACGACGCCTGAATTTATTTGTTTTTTCATAATTCAGCTGACCAATATTCAGAGACTATTTGATCTATTTATCTCATATTGCAGAATCTAAATCAATGTCATAATGAGAAATAATGGAGAAAAAAATAATTTTTTTATCCAAAACAGTCCCTGAGATATTGTTGTTTAAACAGCCTCAAACATCAATATGAGGAAAAAAATGATATCGCTGAAAATATATGATAGATCAATCTAATATCCATAATATTCCAGGAAAATCAGAGATGGTGAAGCAAGAGTTGTTCTAAAAAATGTCAGGATGTTTTCAAAAATAACCCCATGCTCTTTTTTTTATTTCTGAATTGATTTTATACAAAATCCAGCAAACAGGAATAAATGAAACCAACATCGAAATGCGTGACCGATAGATTTTTATGATTGACTAGATTCGCCTTAAACTTGGCTTGCTGCTCTTTTTATTTCCAGAATCTGATATTTATGTTTTTAATATTTGATTTTTGTTTGTCAAACTGGCATCTAAAGTAAAATATCAAGATATCTAACAGTTATATATCTGTAGCATCAGTGTGTCAGAGAAGTCTAAAACACTACCTTTACATTGGATAAACCTACTTTATTAATGCTCCTTTCTCGCTCTACACTGAG
The DNA here is from genome assembly GCF_021347895.1 of Acanthochromis polyacanthus. NCBI lineage: Eukaryota > Metazoa > Chordata > Actinopteri > Pomacentridae > Acanthochromis > Acanthochromis polyacanthus. Next base: position 9,353,399 of record NC_067128.1, read on the forward strand.
ATGCCAAAAGTACAAACGATCCTGAAACTCTTAAATATAAACACCCGGGTTAATTCCACTGAAGTATTAGCTACCACCAAAGGAAACTTACCATCTCCAACGTGCTGAGAATTGAGAATTTTCTGAAGAGTTTGTGCATTTTTATCTAATTTTGTAAATTGGAGCTTCATATAGTCAACATAGGTAACATTTTTGTTTATCAAATGGTCAGAAATAACAGTAAAATGCAGATTTCAGTCAAATGTGGTAACACAGACTGATTTCTTTTACTGTATGTGAACTTACTATGTGTCTGGTTGTGTGTGATCATCTCCCAAAGGCCCATTTTGAGCTATAAAAATCCTTGATTACAAATATGAATGATTCACAGCTTATATAACAATTAAACCTGGTAGATTAAATAATAGGTTCAGCAATTTCTGTAAATAAGGTGAAAAAATAATATTAGACAGGCCCTTTGTGGTTTTATTTGGATGATTAATGTCATCTACTCAAAGCCAGACTTGTTCCAGTTTTATTCTTCCACATTAACTTCTTTTTTTCTCTATTACAAAAGCTGACTTTACATTAAGGCAGCTGCAGTGTTGCTTTTATCTTCCTGGACATCTTTGTTATTGCTTTCATCATTCTCACAGTGGTTGTAAAATGTGTCATTTAATACTTAAAGCTACTAGTGGGAATAACTCACTTACTGTGACATTTTAAAGGATGTTTGAATGTGTAGTATTTTATAGCGTCAGGCTCTGGGCTGACCGCATGCATTGATGAATTAAAGGGAGGAATAACTAGAAGTGCAAGTGCACAAACTAAGTAAATGTATAAATGAGAGTTAAAGACAAGCAGAGATGAGGAGGAAGGACGGCATCCGTCTTGTTCCCTCTGACACCTGAAGACGTCTCATCCTTCCTGGCGCCAGCCGGACAATCGGTCTCGCCTTCCTCTAGTCTGTGTTTAAATTTATTTCTGTGTTTTTCAAGAAGCAAAGCGAGCATCGTATAAACTGGAGTTCTTCTTTTGTCTCCGTCAGGGTATAAAGCGAGTGGATCCGGCTCTTTACTCCAACTACACTAACAAGTAGGTCCTTTGTTTTTACAATAATGGAAAAATACTTGAACAAATGAGTGTAGTGACAGAATTTTAAGGTTTTTTCATCTTCATTAAGCGCATTCAAACATGAATGTATCTAGTTCATACCTAATAATGAATTTATCATTGGATTTTAATTCATTTGTGCATAAATCTAATTCTAATCTTTCAGTTCTCTCCTCAAGGTTTGCAAATTTATGACATATTGGTGTCCTAAAATTGTTTAAAAGTTGTTCTACTTGAACTGCTCCATATTTTATAAAGTTTTTACTGATGCTTTGTAGTTTTTAACTCTCTGAACTCCAAGCAGCAGTTTCTGGATGACAACCATAAATAACCTAAAAAAGAAAGATAAACTGAAAGTTGAATTTCTGTAATTATTTGTTTTACAAAAACTTGAAAAATCTGTTTTGAGAATGTCTACCAGCACTAGAAACAATGCTCTATGTTCTGTGGATTTTAAATTTTTTTATTTTAATTTATCTCCTTACTTATTGCTTTTCAGCTCGGCGTAAACATAACCCTAGAATTTTTGTGACGTGACTCTAGAAAGATGTTTCACCATGCTGAATGTATCTCCCAACAACTTGTTGCTCTGTTTATTGTTTTTGAGCCATGCTGCATTTATTTTATTGATCCAATAGGTTTGATTTTCCTCTCAATCTCTCTGTGGAAACACTGCCTGCAGTTCAACCTAAAAATGTAGAATTTTTGTCAAGTGACTGTTGGTCATAATTGAGTCACGAATGACTTCACATTTGCTACAGGATATGCAGAATTTTTTGATTTTTATGAAGTCTGGTTTAAGCAAACTGTATACTTTTGGCAAATATTTTAAATGCAATATGTAGAATTAATTCAATTTGACAAAATATTGTCGGTTTTCTGATGGCATGCCACTCATAAGTTGTTCAGGAACAACTAAAGTTAAAAATCCAACACATCTTTGTGTTTTTATGGTTTGCAGCTGAGTTTTGGTATTCAAAGGGTTGAAAATGAAAAAGTAACATTTCTGAAGTACATGATTGGCTTGAATTTGCAGCTTTTGAGTGCTCTTTCCTGACTTAACTCTTTTTTCTCTCACCTCAACTATCAGATTTTTCGGAGACCAGACGGTGGAGCGAGTTGATCTGTGTTCTATGTTGAAGAAGAAGCAACAAGATGGATATTACCATACTGAGACTTCACTTCAACTCGGTAAGTAGACACATGAACACACTTTGTTACTTCCTTGGTGTGTGCAAGTGCAATGTTAAGCCACCAGAGGGCGCTGTCAGCTCACTTTCAGGCCGATGAGTTTCCATGTTTGTGGGTAAGATGTGCTCACAGCTGTGTTTTTTTTGTGGTAAAAACTTGCAGAATTTGTTGTGTATTTGTTGAATTTTTGACCTTAGTGAAGCTTGTTTGGCGTCTGGATTTACTCTGGAAAGTTTAACGTGGAAAACGGTCGGTTTAACTGGACTTTTTGTTTGATTGGGAGCTTTTTTCAGTCGGTTTATGTAACGCCATCAGACTTCACACACTCAGCAGAAGCTAAAATAGAGGAAATCTGGCTCGATCGGACACCACGAGGATACTCAGCAGCTCATTTCCATTTGCCAGTTGCACATTACCTCCCTGCCAGTTCTTTGGAAAGTTGGCAGCAGCGTAGAATAGTAGCGCTAGTGTCCACTGAATGAAAGGAGGAGTGAAGGGGTTGAGTTAGTGCAGCAGTGCTTTGCAAAGTGGATGTATTTGAATTTTTTTTGAGTTGTAGCAAGGAGAAAGTGGCTCAGTTTTTGCATCACTTTAAGGTGGATTTAGTAGATTTATTCAGACTCTTTTCTGAGGCCAAGTTCACGTTAAACTTTGCATTTTAAAGTCATTTCAGACATAAATACTTTCCATGCTAACTTACCTGAAAGCACATATCACATGATATCACATGGCAAGATGAATCATGAAGGGACAAGTAGTAAGGCTGCAAAATGAACCAAATTTGACTCTTGATGACGATTTTGGCTTCTCACAGTAAAGTTAACATGATCGACATGCTGCATAACCAGTAAAGCACTTCCTAAGCGAACGAGTAGCCCCCAGGGAGGTATTCAGATTTTTTGGCATTACTTTTTGGGAAGCTGTCATCCAGCTGTGCACCCCTGCATCGACAGACTGGTTGGATGCTGCAGCTGCAATCCAGAGTGGAAAAGTGAAATAAAATCGATCAGAACGTGTCCCTCGAAATCACGTATTGTTTTGAAATAATTTACATTTACAGCAGGTGATGTTGAGCAAGAATGAATATTATGCAAAACCATGCTTGAGAATTGTACTTGTGCTGCAAAATAACACATCAAGGCCTGAATGTTTTGGCCTGCGGTTTTAAAATGAGGTAGAAGCTGTTTTGCATGCTGTGGTTTTGAGCTGTTTAGTTATAGAAGTGGTGCAGTTTATGCAGCCTGACATGAATTTAAGGTGGGATTTGGGGTTTGCTGCTGCCAGACAGTCAGTATATTTGCGCTTTTTGTGTCTAGTAGACGCTCAAAAGATTTGTCGAGATGACAACAGGCTGTTGGAGGATTGCTTTCTGAATGCATCTGATCTGTATGGATGAAATAAACTGCAATGATTCATCACTGAAACCTCACAGGGATTTTAGATACAACAAGAGTAGAGATAAACTGTGATAAAAGCTCCTGTTTCCTCTAACTGGGCTGCGCCAACAAGGATTATTTTTTTAAAAACACAAATAAATTGCAGTTTAGCTTTAAACTATGACACACCAAATGTTTAAAACTTGCTCAAAATAGAAAAATATTCAATTCAAATATCTCTTTACACCTATTTGCACCAAAACCTTTGCACTAAAACTCAAACTTGCAATTTAAAACAAAGCAACTATCTAATCACAAAGGTTGAACTTGAGGAGATACATTATTCAGCACACCTAATCCAGAGTTTATTAATTTTTTATTACTATTTTTAAACTGTGGCTGCAAAATGTGCAATAATTAGATGCCCCTGAGCCATGAATGACCTGTTTTAGTGTCAGAGATGAATTATAGCAGGCCCTAGTGTTTTATTTTTTCATTTTTTTTTTACATTATTTATGGAACATAACATGGTTTTTGTAACTTGTATTCCATTCACAATCGTGTTTAAAGCATGTTAAATATTAAAAGTCTCATCTTTGCATTAAAGTATAGGTAGTATTTTAATGGTGTCTCTTGCGGTAATGCGATAATACACAATGAATTTTTGTACAATAATACAAATATATCTCCATTTCTATTTATTTCACTGTATACTTTTACTTTAATTTTCTCAGAACAATGCATATTTTTTTCATTTTTCGTGCTTTTCTACTTGCGTTTCTGTTTTTGGAACATTTATTTTTCACACTGCTTAAATTTCTTAGACTTAAACGGGAGCAACTGTAACATAAGCAGTGTCTCATCAGGGATCAATGAATTATTTCTGATTTTGAAAAAATTTTGTGCCAGAAGAGCCCAATAAGATATTTTTCCCCAAACGTTTCAGGCCAAATTTAAAATGTGATCGGACATTTATTTCTGCTTGTGGAGGTTTAACTTTCAAACATTTTTTAGATGTTTTGAGCAAAAATAATTAAGTTATTTGAAGAAAATAAAGAGAAATGCTCGATGCAATGGAGTTTTATGATGCTGCTGAAGATTCCCACCAGTGGTCCAGCTGCTATGAGATTTTTATTTCCAGAATGTGACCTATCTCGTCTACAGAGTACGTCCAGTTCTCTGTGTTAACGATTTACCCCCTCCTTGTCATGCCAAGTAATTATTCATTCATTCATTTTAATTTGGGTAAACAAGCATCTCCATATTGATTAATAATCTCTTTAATTTCTGTTTGCATCACTAAACTTGGATTGCGTTAACAGAATTTAATTTGTAATTGTGCTGCAGTGCTCCGCTTAATTTTAAATCTTTATTTGTTTACTTTAGATTGAATTGTGCACCTCGCAGCACATGCAAATATGCACATATGCAGTCCAATAGATTGGCAGAGACTCCCTGAATCCCACAGTCTAGTAGCTGCAGAGAGAGAGCTGTCAGCATGAGTGGAAGTGGGCTGTCACAATGTTGTGTGGATCACTGGGTTGTCTGAGGAAGACAAAGAGCGACACTGTGAGCTTGGGAGTGACAGACACGGCAGAGCGATGTTTACCTCACACTTCACATCATCAGAAAGCCTCTGCTGGTGTCAAGGATTCCTCCAACGGCAACACGTTTAAAATGCATGGAAATTAAAAACCGCTTTGATATTGCGGTGCAGTGTGCAGCTCTGAGTGTTGCCGTGTGGAGGGTTTAATCCTCGCCGTATGTGTGGAAGGTTGTAGGAATTAACTGTCTCTCTCTGCCTCAAGCTTATGAGTTGCATAAGCTTTTTAAACCGACACTATATGTAAATTCTGAAAGAGGGAATAACACCGTCCTCCTCGGACAAATCAAAGAGAAGCGAGACACACCCTTGTTTGACTGAATTCACTTCTAGTCCAGTGGCTTGTGGTGGCTCAGGTTTGCAGCTTTAGATTCTTCAGTGTTTGTACTACACTGTATTCCATATGTCCTACGTTTTTATTGGTTCAGTAAAACACTCACTAAATAATACCAGGAAATTCCTGTTTAGTTTCAAGTTTGTTTTTCGCGCTTGCAAGAGGTGACAGATTTGGTTTGGATTAATGGAAATCTCACCAAAGTCAAGTCAAGTCACCAGTATTTACACAACAAATTTAAAGCCATGACCATCTCACCTGATTGGTTAAAAAAAAAAAAAGAAAAAAAAGACTGCCATTGTGAATTAACGCAACAAGTTTAAATCGTGAGGTTATGACCCAACAGCATTCTTTATGGGGTGAATTTAAAGATATTAAGATTTACATGCAGACAAAAGATATATAAAATGCAACTTTACTTATAAAAATATTAAGGTTAAGACTCTACAGTATTAATATATAAGCAGAGTAATCTATATAAAAAATAAATTTAGCAAAGACCATAATTAATTGTGGAGATTGACCTGACTGATTTAAAATATTAAGGCTCAACTTTAAAATGACTCAACCAATTGCTGCATTAATTTTACCAAGGTAAAATTAATGCAGCAAAGTCTAGAGAAATCCTGGAGGACAGCCTCTGTAAATTGTAACTTGGGGGAAGGTTTGTTTTCCATCAAGACAATGAGCCGAAGCAAACGGCTGAAGCTACACAGAAATAGTGTAAATGCAACAAGGTGAATACTTACACAGTCACTTATTTTACATATTATGTTTACTGACATTACTTTGACTTTTACATGAAAGAGTTCTTTGTTTTTGGCAAATTCTGGTCAAATGAAGCCACATTTAATTAACCGTGCTTCAATTTTGAAAGCAATAAAATGGCTAAGTTTCCAAGGGGGGTGAATGCTATAACTTTATTTTGAAACTGTTGTGGGATTTGTTTTTAAGACTGAATATATCAACAAACTAGCATGGATGTCTTCCAGAGTAGTTTCTGGTTTTAATGTTTGAAAGAACCAATCATATGCAAACCGTGTGTGTTGAAGTTAGTTTTCTTGTTTGTTTTTTGTTTTGTTTTAATCAACTAAAATGCACCAACAAAAGTTGTTTTCACAGCATTAAATGCTGCTGGGACATCTTTGGCAAACAGACGGTGAAAAGCTCAGCGTGATGAACTACCTACTTCAGGAAAGCCTCTTTTATGAGCCAGAAATGAAGTGGGAAAATCAGTCTGAAAAATCTCCACGTTGAAAAATGGCCGACATCCAGGCTGGAGCCTTAAATCTTCCCAGTCTGAAGCCAAACACACATGATGAGCAGTATGAGGGATCACCGTCTCCATAGGAGGGCAGTTAGTCAGCCAACACACTGCTGTCTTATGACTCAGTAAGGATTTAACTCCTCAGAGACAAAGCGACCGAGAAATCACATGAATAATTTAAATTAGCTGGAAACTGTTTTGCATCATGTAAATTTTTTTTAAGTGTTATTTTTGGGGCATTTTTGCCTTTATTAGATAGGACAGTGAGAGAGAGGGAACATGGGTAGAAGAGGGGGGGAACGACATGCAGCAAATTGCTAATTAGCTGGATTCAAACCCATAACATCTACATCGGGGACTATTGCCCCTGTTCAGGGGCGGCCCGCCCAGTCAGCCGAGCTATCCCAGCACCCTTGCATCGTGTTAATTTTTGATAAGTTCTGATGCTTACATTACTTCAGTCATTGTTTTCATAGTGAAATATGAACCATTTGTGGTTGGTTTGAATAGTTTCATCCATCAATCTGTTATCTATGCACCGCTTAATCTCGTTAGGGTCATGGGGGAGCTGGAGCCTATTCCAGCTGAATGGTGTCCATTAGATGCATTTTTCCCGCATGTAAACACGCCACAGCTGAAGTCGCCTGCTTGGTCGCCGTGCACTTGAGGCCAGTAGCCGGTGTTCCTGCCGACCTTCTTCTTTAACTGTCCTGCCTGCCCCTGATTGGACAAACACATCGACTCGGGAGCTGTCTGCTCCTGGATTTCAAGCCGGACCAACATGGCGGCTCGGTCGCAAACCTTCTCTTTTATTGCGAAAACGGTTCACCGAAAAGTATTTCTGAAAGCATTTGAGGCGAGAAATAAGCTGTGCAGTAGCTGAATCTGTCCTCGGTTTAGTTCACCGACGGCTAGTTTAGACGTTTGATGAAAGTTTCGCGATGCGTCAGACCTGGGTATGGTGCATCGAATATGCATAAAGTAAAAGTCGAGTCTACTTTATGCAAATGATTTGTTACGTACACGTGGGAGACGCACAGGATCACAGCTCAAAACGCACTGCAACTGGACCTGCATGCAACGCGGTGTGTTTCTCACAGACAATGAATGGGATGAGAGAAATTGCTGGATCTAGTCTTCATGTATCTTTAGGGTGAAGACAGGTCTACATAGAGGCTAACAATCACACTCACATTCACACCTACGGACAGTTTAGAGTTACCAGTTAACCTGAGCATGTTTTTGGACTGTAAACGGAAGCAGGAGCTCCCAGAGAAAACCCACATGCAAACTCCATGCAGAAAGATCCTGAGAAAGCTGGGACGCGAACCGGGATTTTCTAGCTGCAAGGCGAAAATACTAACCACCAAGCCACCATGCAGCCCGAATAGTTTCATATATCTTCTATATTATATTTCCGCTTTAAACGATATCCTGTCGTGCTTCGTAAATGACACCAGAGAAAGTCGTGTGACGTGATTGCTGCCAGGCTTATCTTCCTCGACATCCCTGTTTGTGGCAGGATGACACTGAGGTTCAATGTGCTTTTTCTGGTGCTGCACTGTGGTCACTGTCCGATTGTGTGTTAATCCCATAATCCACAGTACAACATAATCCACAACGCAATCCAACGTGGGGTTTGTATGTCGAGGTGGGGGAGGAGGCGACAACGAAAGAAGAGAATGTTATAAAAATGGTTGAAAAATGGTTTTAATCTATTTAGCAGCACTCTATACTTTTCTCTTCTTCTTAATATTTCATGCAGGAAATAATTGCTTGCTCCACACACAGTAATGTAATTATACTTGTTTCCAATCTGTTTAAATAATGATTTAAAATAGAAAACTGAACTGAAACACACTCAATGTGTATGCAGTTTGCAATTATTTATTATGCACTGAAAGTTTGAACAATTTCAAACAAATCACAATAAAGATATTCTGTTTTATTCTAACACTACCACGTTGCAATACAAAAATCAAACAAAAAAAGCAAAAATAAAGTTGCATAAAAGCTAATTCATAATAAAAAATCAATAGTTAATTAAATGAACAGCACCTATATATGTTGAAACTGTCTTAAACAAACATAATATACCTTTGACAAGTAGAAAATATTTAATTTTAGTGAGTTTTATATAATCTCACTCTGCAGTAGAGTAACTTTTTCCCATTTTATATCGTGTAGTGCTACTTTGCAGCTGTTGGTGGCAATTATTTTTCCCCAAAACAAGTAGGATGTACAATATTTTTAGTTGTTTTTAAATTAAATTCCAATTATTTCTTGGTTGATATAAATATTTTACCTGACAGAATAATTGTATTTATTATCTTGGTGCAGTTTCTATCCAATACTCCCAATGTAGTGTTTTAAAATAAATGTTTAGTGGCATCTGGACAATAGAAAAACAAATACAGCTGGCCTTCGTCTTCCTCTTTGCAAAATCTGAATTAGATTATTGTTTATTGTAAAATATCTTCAACTGCAAGAGTCTGCAGTAAGAAGCAATTGTTGTTTTGTAAATTGTTCTGCACTGTTGTTTCGGAGGTGTTAAAATAATGATTTCGTTCTCCTAAAATGAGCAGATTGTTTGTGGGAAAGCAGTCAGACCTCTGCAACACATGTGGTCACTGTGATAACACTGAGGGCAGTTTCAATACTACAAGTCCAGCTGCTTTAACAAATACTAATACAAAAGGGAAGCATCATTTTTAACATCTACAACAAAGAGTGAGGCCAGCAGAATTACAAAAAGCACACATTCATGCAGTGTTTTTCTTTATTTATATAGCACTTTGCTCAACCTAGTTCAACAGCTCTTTACAAAAGGATTTAAAACTCAAGAACATAATAAAACAGCAATGAAATAATCGATCAAAAAGAAAAGAAAAACAAATGTAAATTCACACAGACACATTTAAAAACAGCGGCCGATTGAATAAATCTAGTCTCAGCAGGTAATAAATAGATGGTGCTGCTCGTACAGTGCCAGTAGATCATTAATATAGGAAGGGGTTTTATCACGACCTTAAAAAAAATCAACAGTGAAATTTTAAAAACAATGTGAAATGATCATGGAGAATACTGCAGTTACATGATCTTGTTTTCTTGACGTGGTGATGATCCTGGCAGCAACATTTCAAGCTAATGGAAGAAAATGAAGGGCAATCTGAGTAGGAACTGCATAGAGCACATTACAGAAATGGAAAAATAAAAGCACAGACAACCCTGTGTAGATCCTCAGAAATTCTTTGACATTAACGTGAAAGAAACAACACAGAACCACCTTTTTGACTTCAAAACAAAGGCCAGAATCAAACAAGACACTCAAATGTCAAGCATTTGGCTTATGTAGGTTGAAATAATGTAGCTATTATGAACAAAAAAAGGGGACCGTAGAGTGTCAAAAACAGGATCTTAGCAATAATAACGTTAGGGTACTACAGCACTGTCCGTGAATTAGGATCTCAATCTTTGTTATACATTCTTCCTGTTGTCTGAGACTCTAGCAAGCCAAAGAAAACCTGCAGTGCTATGAAAAAGTATTTGCCCCCTTCTCCAATTCTTTATATTTTGCATATTTTTTCCCACTTAAATATTTAAGATCATCAAACAAATGTAAATATCAGACAGAGATAACCCAAGTAAATACAAAATGCAGTTTTTCAATGATAACTCCTGGGAAGTTTCACCATTGGTCCATGTTTTCTCCATTTGTGGATAATGGCTTTCTATTCTATTCTATTCTATTCTATTCTATTCTATTCTATTCTATTCTGTTGGCTCTCACCGTGGTTCGCTGGAGTCCTAAAGCTTTAGAAATGGCTTTGCAAGGCTTTCCAAACTGATAGATGTCAATTACTTGATTTCTCATCTGTTCTTGAATTCCTTTGGATTGCACCATTTTGTTGCAGCTTTTTGGAGATCTTTTGTCCGACTTCATTTGTCAGAGAGGTTCTATTTAGGTGATTTCTTGATTGAACAGGTCTGGAGGTAATCAGGCTTGGGTGTGGTCAGTGATACTGAACTCGCTTTCCAAAAAATGTGACTAGCCACAGTTAATTCATGATTTAACAAGGAGGATCAAATACTTCTTCACACAGAGCCAGGTAGGTTTGGATAGCTTTTTCTCTTTCTCTTTCTGTGTCTGGTATTTACATTTGTTTGATGATCTTAAACATTAAAGTGGGGGAAAATTGCAAAAAAAAAAAAAAAAAGAATTTGAGAAGGGGGCAAATACTTTTTCACGACAGTGTACATACAGGAATGCTACTGTTTGGTTCAATGTAATTTGGTCATTATCACCTCAACTCGTCGCTTTTTGTAGCCACCCACAGTTTTTGTTTTATAACCGTGAACAAAAGTTTTGCTTCTAAAGACCAAGTATATCCTGGTGGTCTTGAGTTTTCAGTGACTCTTATAATAGCTCCTAATTTTCTTTGATAAAATTATTGAGACATGTGCATCTTTGTCACAAATAACAATCATGCATTTAGAATAATAGCACATTTAATACAATAATAATAATGCAATAATCCAAAAATACAACCAGAAGCTTGTGGACAGAAACCAGACGTGTCTAACTGAGGTGAAAGTAACCAAAGATGTAACCAAATATTAGCATTTCAGCATATATGTTTTTGACCCAACAGATTTTTGTCATTTTTCCAGAAGACCTATAATAAATCTATGAAGGAACCAAAACGCATGATTGTTTTTTGAGACGCGTCATAGAAAATTCACAGTTACAGTAGTCACTGGGAACTCACGACTGACATATTATCTACATGGTCTTTACAAGTGTATGGAAACTTGTGTTCATGTCCGGACAAAGAATAGAATTAGTGGGAAAAAGCTGTTGTGTTGTCCACTTGTGTTTAGACACATGGCAAAAGTTTGGAGGTTAGAAAGAAGATGGGGGGAAAAAAAACAAACTCTGCTGGAATGTGACAGTAATATAAGCAAAGAAACGGGGGTAATTAAAGAAGTTGGTGCATGACAGAAGGTTCCTGGTGAGAAAAAAGTGAGGAATTTTTCAGCTGTTTTTCTTGAGCTTGACCATTGTCGAATGAAACAATATTTGAGCTTCCAAAGAAAAGAGAAGGAAGCTGTAAAAACACATCTTTACAGATTTGTACAATCAGAGGCTGTTTCAGGATGTTGCTTCTGTCAAGGCTTCTTTGTGTTTCCACTGTAAAACATTCCCACCTACAGTCAGAAACGCATAAATACAGGTATAAACACATGTAAACTGCAGCCCACGGGTATAAACGCACATTTCTGCAGCAGCATGAACAGATGACGGTGGTTTTGCTGCCCTGTGACCTTTTGGTATTTTATTGAGATAAGGTTACTGTCTCCTGTACAGGCTGTGCTGCTGCTTTGTTTTTTATTTTTTTAGTCTTTGGCAGCGCTCATTTTCCACCTGCCAGCCAGACAATCCAGATGACGCAGTTTGTTAATTTGCATGTAAGTGGGCTAATTTCTCTCTGGAGAAATGTCGAATTGTGCGGCTACAATATGTGAAAGATGAAAATTGAATAGCTTTTTAACGGTACTCTGGGATTATTGATGCCTCACAGATGAAAAATAGCAGAAGAATAACCTCACTGCTGGGCTTTTTTCCTTATGTTAACTGGTCTGTTGTGGTGGCAACTGAAGATACTCTGCTTGTTATTGTAACAAATGTCTTGCATTCATCGCTAAAAGAAACAGATGTTTTTCCGAGTAGAAGGAGGGAAATCAAAAATAAAATGTACAATTGTACAAAAATCTGTGTGAAAAAAGAGATTTAAAAGAATTATAGCAACCACTTGTGCAATAGTTCTTTTTTGGGGGATTCAGCAGATCATTTATATTGTCTCCCAATGTTTTCACATTTTGTGTTTAAAAAAACTGCTTGAGGACGTGTTTTACTGCAAACAGTAGTGCTCAGGGTCTTTGAGTTGGAAGAACAACAAGTCTTTTGTGCTTGGGGATATAAAAACAGTACAATAAAAAACCAAATATACTCAAGGCCCTGTCTGTTGTTACTTTAAGATGTCCCTGGTGGAGAGATTGGCACATCCCTGCTGGCTATGTTTTCTAATAACTAATTTCATTCAGCAGATTCTCTCAGCTTTCTACTGGTCTTTTCTTTTCTCTGTAATACTTTACAGCTCATGAATGTCTTATTAGGGCTGGGCGATATGGCCAAAAAATAAAATCTCAATTTTTTATTTTTTTTAAGTCATCTTGGACGATTACGATTTTAATCAATTTTTGTTGTTTCTTTGCGGTCTGTTTGCTATGGCTAGTGCTAGCCATGCTGCACTCCCGTAGCTGCGAGCACTTTTCCCATTCTTTAGGATGCTTCTGCTGGAGGTGCTGAAAGAGGTTAGTTGTGCTGCTACTCTTCGTTTTCACAGTACTTTTGCAAACCTTGCACATGACTGTAGTTTGCTCTGTGTCAGTCTTGTCAAAGCCGAACCACTTCCATATAATCGATGCAACATGAGGCCCTTTTGTCGCGACCAACTCTTCGTCTGCTGTTCTGTCCGCCATGACGGGGTTTTGGCAGAAGGAGATGAGAGGCGGAAGCAAACACCAGTGCACAAGTCGTGAAAGGCAGAAGAAGAATCTGTATTGTTATATATTTAAGCTCGCCTCGATTTTATGATTTGGCAAATTTTCAAATCGTCAGGTTTTAAAAAGGCGAAATAATCGAATTAATTCGATTTATCGCCCAGCCCTATGTCTAATCCATCAGGGAAAGGCGGTCACAGCGAGACCTTTGTTGCAGTGTTGTGTCTAGCCATCTCCATGTTGTGTGTTGCCCAAGGTTGTTGCTGGTGATTGAATCAGAACATTTTTCAGCTTAAATAACTTAATGGCCTAAAAAAACAGCAGGATGGTGAAGCTGGTGTTCTGTCAGTCTTATAATTTCAGTATAAAATAAACAGGTTCAAATGATTAATATGTGGATAATACTAGCTTTTTATGTTGATTTAGAATTTGTTTAAGGTAATGCGGCTGGCAGGTAGGAAAAATATTCAAGATCACCACAAAAAGGAGTGCAATCATCAAAAAACATGCAAACACACCAGGAAAAGTTACAAAATCAATTCAAAAAGTTGCAATATCACAAAAAGAAGCACAATTCCCATAAAGATGTGAAATCGCCACAAAAACACACTAACAAACCTCATGATATTGCAAGCTTTTTTCAGTATGCATATGGGCAGTGCCACACCGACAACCAATAAATAACTAGGTTCAGATGATTTAGTACGCTACAAATGCTAGCTTTGTGTTTTGATTTAGAATTATTTTATGGTCATAAGGCTGCAGGTAGAGTAAAGAGGCCGAATCATCAGAAAAAGACATGAAATCACCACAAAAACATGTAAACACACCATGTAAAGTTGTGGTATTGCAAGCTGTTTTCAGAAATCATGTCAGTATATGCACATTGGTTTGCTCCTAGTCTGTATTATCATTTCAGTGCAAAGCAACTGTGTTCAAACGGGTTAATACACTAATAATACTAGCTTTTATGTTAATTTAGAATACATTTATGTTAATAAGGCTGCAGGTAGAGTGAGCTCAGAGTACTGTGAAACTTTTAGTTCATCTTTTAGTTCATCTGCAGATAAGTTTGATTTCACAAGTTAATGAAGCACACCAGATACACCGCACCAAACTCTACCAACTTCAGGAAACTTAATTGAGGCTAGCAGTGGGAGTAGCTGTCCATGAGTAACGCAATATTTTCCTGTTCTACCGAGACTGCAAAAATCCAGTAATATGAAGACTTTAGTTTCTTATAATGGAAATCAGACTACACAAAATTACTAATAATGGCACGACAGTAGCACAATTTTTTGTTGCATTCGATATGAGAGTATAAACTTTTACTAATTCCACAATGGGGAAATTTGCATTGTTACAGCTGCAAAGAGAAATGTGTAAATATATAAGAAATATCAGTAGAAAAACAGTCGAAATTCCTCGGGATGTGGAAATAACAATACTGCACATATCAATGGCATTGCAGAGATTCTTTATGAGACGAAATAATAATAGAGAAGTATTAGTATTGCACGTATTTGTCCTACAAAAAGAATTAAAATCACCAGAGAAACATGCAAACACACCTCAAAAAGATGCAAAATCATCACAGAAACACACAAAATCATCACAAAAAGAGGCAAAATTATTACCAAGATGTGAAGTCACTGCAAAAACACACAAACAAATCAGAAAAAGACATGACATTGCAAGATATTTTCAGTTACCATATGAATATGTGCATACAGGTCTGCTTGCATCTTGTTCTTATCATTTCAGTTTAAAATAACCAGGTTAATTGATTTTTTTATAAGCTGAAAATACTACTTTTTATATTAATTTAGAATTAATTTAGGCTAATAAGGCTGCAAGTAGAGAAAAAGATGCAGAATCATCGTGAAAAGTTGTAAAATCATCACAAAAAAATTCCAAATCCCCACAAAAAGAGGCAAAATTACCACAAATCACTACAAAACCTTACCTAATTTTCACTATTCATATGAATATGTACAGGTGCACACCGACAAATTACAAGGTAGAAAAATACTAATATTGCACAGATTCTTGTACATGTAGAAAAAATGTTTTAATGGGACAAAATATTCATACTTCACAGCTTTCAATGTCATCGCACCAAAAGACATATAATGTTTATTGTAGTGGTAGAAGAAAACAGCATCTGGGAAGCTTTACCACATCTTTGCTAAAAGATCTGCATTTATTCATTTCTTCTACCCTCTGTTAAAGTCCTGACAAGTACCAGAGTAGAGGTTTTTTTGGTGCACGACTTTAAAAAAAAAAAGGAATAACAGTGATATTCTGCCAGGTGAAAATTGATCCTCCTTCACAATCACATGTATGAGCTGCTACATGATTGGTTGGAGTCCAACTTGCCGTCTTCGATCTATTCGCCAAGTCACGACAAGTAAGTATTTTAGACTCTGCTCAATCTGATGCATCTCAAAAGACAAAAGCATTATGTAAAATGATCCTGGCATCCCAAACATAACAAAAAAAGTCAGTTGAAGCAGCTGCCGACACCATCTGTATGTTCGAGAGGGAAGTAGTTCCCTGCCAGTGGATTTTGAATACTGACAAAGCACGAGTAGTGAAGTTTATATGTAATCTCATGTCTAAATCTACAGCGAGCACAGCATACAATAAGCACCTTGCAGTAGAATGAATGCTAAGAGGATGTAAGTTGTGCTGGAGTGAGATTAAAGTGATGAGAAAGGACGGAGGGACAGAGAGGAAGGAGGAAATACGGCAGCAGTGACACGGCAGATAGAGAGAAGGAATAAGATTAAACAAGAATGATAAATGAGTGTGGCAAGGGAAAGGAGAAACCAGCTCGTAGAAGCAGAATTAAACAGATAGTGAGGATGAGGAAGGCAGATAGGACGGCCAGACAGAAAATTGAGTGTCTGAGTGAAGGTGACATTAAACAGGCGATCGAATTGGATACTGGAGACTGGGTAACGGAGGCCAGCACGGGTCAAACAAAGAACTGAGATGGTGAACAGAGCGAGAGGAATAATAGAGTACAGCAATAGCCAGAGGACGACTGCAAGGCGATTATTGTCACTCTAGTTTTATGCATCTGACTTTACGAGAATCAACCGAAACTTTACTCAGTTTTGTTGACTATCTAGCGCAAGCTCTTTATCTTAACATCTTATTAATGATGTCCTGATAAGGTTTTTTGGTTCCAATCCAATGCGAATCATATAATAAGTCCCAATCCAATACCATTTAACTTAACTTTGCATATTCTGTTGAAAACCATGTATATCATGAAAGCCTTGAGTCTTCAATGACTCCTATAATTCTTAAATGTCTATAATGGAATCTTTGTCACAAAACAACAATCATACATTTGGGTTCATTTGTAGATTTTTTTTATAGGTCTTCTACATTCTCCAGTGCTAATACTAACTGTCCTTCGGCCATTTTCACCTCAGCTAGGTGCTTTTGGTTTCCATCCACAAGCTTCTGGTTGTGTCTTTGACTCCCTTCTTAACAGAATTGGTACAGCTCAACAAGTGTATGTAAACTTTTTGCTTACAGCTGTAGGCACTCAGGAACCTTGTAAAAAAGCTCAATGTGGTGTTTAGATGGTAGGATGTCTTCCACAAGCTCCAAAAGATGGGGAAAACCTGCATTCTCTATGTGTGGTCAGAAAATGTATTGTAGATCAGCTGTAGTACATGGCTTTTCCACTAGGTGACGCCTCTTCCTGTTTCATACTGTGGAGACCAGGAGGCACTGAACTACAGGCAGTTCATGTGTGGCATGCGGAGAGCATTGTGGGAGTTTAACTAGCAACGGGCACCATGACAAAGAAAGCTGTGACAGTTAATCACCTCCGACCAGAGCTAATGTGTTTAAGACAAACTGGTTAATCTCAAATTCTGTTTTAATCAACGGAAATGAAACATTTTATCAACCAAGCCCTACGTGTTTACAATATTCACCGTCATAGTTGAGTTAGAGTTGGCTGGCATGACAGCATTTTCAAAGTAGCATCAAATGTCATGGATGCTGTAGACATTGACCTGTAAGATTTTGTTGATATGACCAAATTAGCTGAGCTCTTCTTCAGTTGACGTGGCTGTTTGTGCTGTTTACCCACTTCACCCAAAAAATGCAAGGATTTAGACATTACTATGGTTGTACAAATATAGAAACACGAACATAACTGATCTCTTCTGAGTCAATTCATATCTGTTCTGATAAAATGGTCAAATTCAAATCAAATGTTTTTATTTTGATTGTCTTTTATTAAAAGTAGGTCAATAAAGATTACCAATAATTGTCAAAATCGACAAAAATAAATCAAGCTGAATTTTTCTGCCTTGCAAAAATATTGTAATTTATGATAGTGAGGATAAAGCGGTGTATAGAGAATGGATGGATGGATGGATGGGTCTAGATGCCAAGTTGTAAAATGTGTATATTTTAACTGAATGATGTAAAATTGTTGCTTTCATTTGATGCCAATTTTGTTCCCACAGTGACACAAGTATTTGTTTTAGAAAATGTCATAAAGAAAAGAGAGATGTATACAATCTGAAGATGCCACAGTAGTAAATTAACGGAAAAATACCACAAAACTGCTGCATGACAGCCAGAAAAGATTTACTGACCTCAGCATTCTGGATGAGCAAATACAACCACCACAGAGCAGTTGTATTCAAACCAGCAAGTAGGTAAATGATCAGTTTTGCCATCGCAGCTTGAGTGAATACTGATGGAGCATCAATGCATGTGAAAATGCTGCAGTTCATTATCTTCACCACACTGATTCAACACTACAAAGCAGCGAGGAGCACAACAAGGCCTGTAGTTTCCACTGTGGGAGTGTCCTTTCTGTGTTTCAAATCTTAGCCGAATGTGCAGTGCATATAAATAATGTTTTTCTTCATCAACTGGACTAAGAACACTTTTATAGTGGGTAATCCTGCCAAATGGCTCCCTTCCCCTCTTGGTGACAGAAAAGCTCTAATCTATATGGAAAAATCAACAAGGTTGAGTGCTTCTGTTTATTTTATACTCTAGTGAAGTTGGGCTTTGTCAGTTGGGTTCTTTACAATACGCAGTTCTGACTCAATGTAATGATATTGGGCAATTTTCATTTCACTGTGGCAAGACAGGTCAGACAGCCTGTTTTTATCGAACCACTGTTGAACCACTGCTGCAGAATACTTCAGTATTTGACATTGTTGTTGGAGACAGGAAACAGAAAAATAACCCCTCGCTCAGATGACAGGAATATTTTTATCAGGAGTGCAAACCATTTCAAAATTTCACATTTTTTATGGAAAATAATTTAGAATAGTCTGAGGCCATGCTACTGGAGCACAAGACTGCCATTGGCAACTATTTTTGTGTCAATTAATCTATCAGGTCCTCATGAGGCTGTATTGTGGATCTGCTGTAGTACCTGGTTTTTCCACCAGATGGAGCCTCTTACTGTAGCAACCAGAGGAGGCGTCACTCAAGACTACAGCAGTTCATGTTAGCAAGCAGTGAGCATTGTAGGGATTTAGCTAGCATTGGACACCATGACAAAAACTTATATGGTAGATAATGACCTCCAACCAGAACCTATTTATTTTTGACAAAGTAGAAATGATCAGGACAGTTTTCTTTTATCTGTCCCTGACCCTGATCTTTGAGATTGGAATATCCTAGTCAATTGTGTAAGTTATTAATCAGTTAATCCAATTAAAGTAAAATGACCAATTCAAGCTGTAGGTCGTGCACTTTATGAAATGTAAGTAGAGGTTTGCATAATACAGTTTAAAATTTAAGAGTAAAACTGGAAACTCCAACATGATAAAGACAAAATAAAAAAGGGATTATTATTAAAGTCGTTAGTGCAACTCTAAAAGAAATCCAAGTTTTGTAAAAGTCAGCACAGCAATAGCTACTGTGTATATAATGCCCACATAATGTTAGCATCCCTCCTCCTTTAGAGACCATAAAGACTCATTTAGATTCCTGGACCGGCTTAATTCCTCGCCAGTTGGAAAGAATTGCTCTAATTATAAATAGCGTCCTGCCCAGACCTCTGCAAATGAGCCCTGTTCTGTTATCTAATGTGGTTATCAAAGGGCTGGAAGGCTGGCTGAGTTTCTTTATCTGGAGCAGAAGGAAGCTCCAGCTGAAGATGGCAAAACTCCAAATGACTTCAAATGTGGAATTCCATCAAGTTGGAAGCAACCCTCCCGGTGATTGGCTCAGATGTGGCCCAGCCTCGACTAGGCTTGACGATGAGTCCCCTCAGTCCAGAAGACCTCTGGACTGACCCCAACACTTTAAGTCAGTGCCTAGAGGTCCATCCTCAGTTAACATCCCCTCTTAGTCCTCCTCTGGATGACTCAGATTTCCTGCGAGGCTGCTAAGACCGAGCTTTTAAAGAACAGTACAACCAGAAACTTATAAAGCTAGGAGATGCATTTGAGGATCAGACTTTACTGCCTTTTCAGCAGCTGGCGCAGCCATATAACTGACAAAAAGAAGAATTTTTAGATCTTTAGTGGCACCTCAGTAACTTCACAACTGTCCATGAATTGCATTAGAGTGTTTCATAGAGCCACAAACTCCAACTAATTCCATATCTTACTTCACAATACTTTGACGAGCTATGTGGCAGGTTGGTGGGTCCATGCTATCAAAATATTTCTTTAAATATATATCACTTTGGATGTACTCAATTTAAATTTGTATATCATATAATGTCTGCTCTCAAAACCAAGATGGATGCAAATGAACTCTGACATTGGCCACTACATTTACCATTTCTATTTAAGTCTGGTGCTGCAAGGCTACTGGTGTTTTTAGAGCTGTTCAGTTAATGTAATATTAATAACAAGTTTGACATCCCACAATTAAATGAACATAATCGACTGTGGTATTGACGTAAAATGATGTAAATGATGTAAAATGATCTGCCCATACAAAGCAGCTCATGTAGTGAAAAATCACTTGGTGATGTGATATTTGAATGCTCTTTTCAAACTAATTTTTGTTCGCACCTCCTTAAGCTGCAGCACTGCAATAACTGATCGAGACTAGAAGCGTCTCTGGGTACAGCCAACTAGCAGCTTCTACAAATGCATGTGAAGGAACATCTGTAAATTATAGTAGCTATTAATATGGAGTTATGGAGTAATTTAATTATAGTGTTTTGATGTAAATGTATATCAATTTAAGTCAAATTTTAATCATTTGATTCTACAAATTTTGTCAATGAAAACTAGACACATTTCCGTTCTTTTTTGGTAGTGTCTTTTGAGTTGAATTTTTTTTATTTTTGCAGTCTGCTCAAATCAGAAAAAAACTCATCATGTAGACCTGGTTTCAGGTAATTGTGACATTAGAACACCATATTCCTGCCACTGTGTTACAGTAACTGATGGAGACTAGAAGCTTCTCGTTGCACAGCTACAGAGCTAGCATCCACTGTAGCGTGCATGTGAGGTGTTTAGCTAACATATATAACTTGTAGTAATTTTTAATATTCAGCCCAGTGTTAGTTTTGGCACATGGTTTTGATTTAGTTTTGTTTTCATTGAGAAAACTAGATTGTCAGAAATTTTTAATCATTTTTTTGGATGAAATTAACACTGGTTTAGCCAATGACAAATCTTGCATGCAATTTTATTCATAACTAGCCTGTAGGAGTTGTTCTGGAGTCAGGTAAAAAATTATTAAGTATTATTTTGATGCACAAATTCGTACATTAGCAGGAACTCAGCTCAGCATGGTTTATTGAAATCATTTTGCCCATAATTCTACACTACTAGATCTGGTACTAGTACTCTGCTGGTGTTCCAGTGAAGTTAGAAACCATACGCCTCCTCCTCGATTTTCCAGATGGTTATATTATAAATATCAAACACAAGAAGCCAGTCAATCTGTCCACTTTTCCCACAAGAAAGATTTTTTTCAATCAAGGACGCCACTTCAGTAAAAGAGCTATAGCACCAACTTGTAATTGAAAGTTTTCCCAGTGAATGCATCCTTTGCTTAAACTATTGCTTTGAGGACTTTAAGGATTTCCTAAACTGGTCTAACTTGTCTCAATACCTTAATAGTGAAAAAACAGTTTTCCTGTAACCTTGCTGTGTTTATTTATTTTATGTTGTTAGGATTGGTGATGGGGTTTTAAATGCAGATAAAACCCTTTATTTTTATTTATTTTCATGCTTGTACCCTCTGAACCAGTCTGAACCAGTCTGAACTGCATATAAAAAACAAAATAAATCCATGTATATACAAAGAAGTGAACATTTGAGTCAGGAAATAAAGATGAAAACCATTTCTTCCAGATTTACTTAATTTTGCTAGCGATAAAAATAACATTTAGTATGTATATAGGAGTGAACGATAGACAGACAATCCTTGTTTAGCTTGTTCTGCATTAAAAATACTAAAATGTGCAAGCAAGTGTTAGTAGTAATGACATATAGTATATACATATAGTAAAAGTAGACAGTGACTGTTGGACATACAGGACGGTGTTGCCATGTCTGTTCAAATTTCCGTCACCAACATGTGAAGTCTGTAAAAGAAATTCAAGTGGAAATGTTAAAATTCCAGGCATGTCACATGGAGTCTCAACCATAGTGTATTTATAACAGGTTTCTGCAGGTTTTTTTGTTCTTTCACATTGTGGTCAGCACATCACATGCTCCTCTGCATGTTTGCATGTCTGTAGTATTGCAGTAAACAGCAGGTTTTATTACCAGAACAGATTAAAGCCCCTGTTATCTGTAGCATGCAGTTGTTTCATTGTGTTTGTGTGAACAACCTGTCTTGTGACTGCCTAAGTACTGAGGCAGCATGAGGTGATCTTCAGCGGAACAAAGTCAACACTGTTGCTGTGTTTTCTTTAGTCGTCTCTCTTTCAGCACTGTGAGGATTTAATGAAAGAACACTTAACCCTCTGATCCCCAGAGCCTGCCGGCACATTTGAAAGGCTTATTTTCTTTTAAAAAGCGATCACCAAAATGAAACCATTTCTGTGAGCCAGAAACTGAAAAAGCAGACAGAATTCTCTGGTCACAACTTTTGGACAAGCAAGTGTTTTTCTCACAGGCAGCTCTTTTGAGGAAAATTGCTAAGTATCAGTTTAAAATCATAATATTTCCTCAAAATGACTTTATTTTACATGTCTTAATTTAGAAATTATACAAAAGACTAAACTGTATGCACAACCAAGAGGCCATGACTGACGCAGATGCTGTAACAAAAAATCTGAGTTTTCCGGTGAACTGCAGCCAGTGTTTAGCCAAGACGAAAATATAGCTCAGTGGATCAATAAAATGTGCAATAAAATGGAGCATGGTTCAAAAAAAGTAAAGAGACGAGCGACAGTGAAAACATCTTTCTACATGTAATGTGCAGAATAATGTTTTTATTTCATCATAATCACTTTATGTGTGTCATTTTAAAAAAATACCAAAAATAAACTGTTGGCACTAATAAAAAATTGTTTAAAACTAAAAAATATTGCACTCCTCGGTATAACCATTAAAACATTAGCGATGCACCCGTGACCAGCAGTCACATAACTAAAATTCGGGTACTTTTTGGAAAAACTGAGGTGAACTACATCATGTGTTTACACAGAGCAGTTTATTGATCCGATATGCTTCTTTATATTGTATCAATAAAACAAATGCAGCATGACTCAAAGGTGGTATGTAGAGGAGCAAGTTGTTGGAAAATACAGTCATCATGGTGAAGCATCTTTCTACAGCTGATGTTTGTTGACATTTCATCAAAATTTGACATGTCTCGTTTTATAAAAATGCCCAAAATAAACAGTTTGTTCAAAGCAAATTTGGTAAAAAACAAAACAAAATCTGCACAAGAAAACATTTTAGTGACTCACCTGTGATGAACAGTCACCCAACAAAAATTCTGTGAATTTATTTTTTTTTTATGAACTAGGCTGAACTGCAGGATGTGTTTACTGAGTAGCTAGGAATTAAGTATAGAAAAACAATTAATGCAATGTGCATAATTAAACATCTTTAATATGCAGAGTCACCATTTTTCAAGTATTTGTAACACCTGTGGATTGGAAAGTTGTAAAATTGATGGACATCTTAATTCCAAGTTTTTTTGAATGTTTGTAAAAAAAAAAAAAACTCATAGAAATTATTTTTTTAATTATATCAATGCATTTTTTTTTGTAATTTCTGGTATTTCACATGCGTCATAATGCACAAAAATAATGCACAAATGTTGTGTTGTTTCCATAAAGATGCGGGGCTTTATATTGCAGTGACAAATGAGACTATAGTAAGGAAAAACGTGACAGATTAAAAAAAAAAAACACCCAGACACCTTTAGATGATTCAGGGGATTAAAGCTCACAACACAAATTATTCCCAGCTTTTTATTGCTGAACATGCAGGACAAAAATGTTTACCAGTTATAAAAAACAGTTACGTGTTGTTTATGAAAGCTCGCTGTAATTAATGGGTTTAGATAACAACAATAACTGGACATTAAAAGGCACAAATCATTTAGACGACGTTGGTGTGTGGTGATGCACACGTGTGGGCTCGACTATAACTGACACTTAATAGCAATCAGGCCTCGTCAATAACAACACTTAAGCCCCGCAAATAGCAGCCGTCACAGCTGCATGTGTGTGTTTGTGCGCAGAGTGGCAGCTGTGGGCTGAACGCCACCGCTGGAGACAGGACTCCTCTGTCTGCTGGCACAGCTGAGCTCACTGCAAAAAGCTCCACAATGGACGTGGTGTGTTTGGGCGAGTGTGTGCATCGCTTTGTCTGCTTTCACGTCGCCCCTCGTGCCCCTGATTGCGATCCTTCCATTAATGCCGTGTTGTTAATTAGAGCCGCTCCGTCAGGTTGGCCACAAGCAAAAAGCATCATCCTGGAAACCTGTAGAGAGTTGCTGCTTATTTAAGGGCTAATCAGCAGAGGGTCTGAAGGGAGCCATAAGGAGGCTTCAACAAGGCCTCCTGGTTGAAAAGCGGCTTCTCTAATCACCTGTCTACCTGCAGGGCTGTTGTTTTATGGAGTGTAGCACATAGCAACTAGATGGTGTAAACAAGGCAGCTGCAAATATTTAATTTAAAAAATGTATCCTGAGTTAATTTTCTTCATATCGATAAGAATTGTTGCTTCATTTACCCGCACAGAGATCAATCTTTTATGAATTTTTTACTTGATTATAGCCATGCTGTGCTTCGAGGGAAGTTTTCTGCCCCAATTCAATCCAAGTCATTAAATATTTAGTTTCTCCAGACACACAGTCCCCAATCTGATACCATTTTTCCGCATAAGGCATACTTCACGTACATTAAAGTTTTTAAAATCAATGCAATGCATGTGCTTGGTGGCCGAATAACTCTCCAACCCAGATTAAGACTTGTGGGGTTTTATACATAACACAAGTAAGGAACTAAGAATTTCCCACTCAGGTTTTCCCCCTAAAACCACTGGATTTATGTAGGAAAGTAAAAAAATACATTTGCATATAACGTGTGTGGGACAAGAAGTAGAAAGTGGGGTGAAAAGAAAATGTTAACATTTTAAGTACGAGTACCTGAAACTTCTACTTAAATAAATGTTCTTCCACTGCTGAAGTTCACACTTTATTAAATGCAAATGCAATTTTGTTCTTAAAGCATTTAGTGGCTCTGTTTTCAAGCATATAGCTAGGACTGAGTGTGATAACTTAAATCTCCTTGAAGTGTGCAGTTTGTCAGAAAATGGTATCAGATTGGGACTCAGTATTGGGAGACACTAAATACTTAAATATAAATATTATCAGTGACTTTACAAATCTAGATTTTTGCACAAAAGCTTCTGAAAAACCCATAAAATATGATGTTTTGTTCTAAATTGAAGTACTTTGTACAAGTGAAATTAAATCAATTAATTGGCAGAAAATGGCAACGTTTTTGATTTGGAGCAGGTGTGATGCCATTTTTTTTTCAATATTTTTAGAATTTTTAGTCTCAATCTGTTACCATTTTGTGACAAACTGCACACTTCAAGTAGATTTAAATGATCAAAATCAGTCCTTGGTATGTACTTGAAAACTGAACAACTTGGCAGTACATTAAGTAAACATTGCATTTGTGCATCCAAGCTATCCCTTAATGTTCATTAGGTGGTCAGGAACCCTATTATAAAGCTGTGGTAGGACACTGTCTGGGTGTAATAGATTGATAGAGCGCACTTACAAGAGAAAATAAAGTTCACATTTGGAGGTCAGAGAGGTTGGTGGTGAAGTTAGTGGCAGACATCCATCCAGAGGACCAAGAATCCCATGTTTATACTGTTTATTTTTTTTCCTTCAGCCTCATTTTGATTGTGGCTTCTGTTGTTTTTCACTGAGTGTTGGGTTGTGTTTGCAATTGGTGTTTGGTTAAATTTAGGCACTACATGGTTAGGTGATGGATGGATGGATGGATGGATGGATGGATGGATACTTTATTCATCCCCTTTGGTGCAATTTAAGGTTGCTTACATATGTTACATTTTAGAAAAATAAGGAAACCAATTTACAAAAGAGTATGCAATTACTGTGCGAATCAGCTGATTTACGAAATATGGTGCCAAAATTGCTGTCATTTACAATGAACGTGCAAAATTGTTGGGATTTATCGTAAAAAGTTGGCATGGCTATTACTGTTGTTTGCCCACTTCACCCTACAAATGAGATTTAGCTAGCAACGGGGACCATGACAACAGCTTCTGTGACACTTAATGACCCCCGACCAGAGTCCATGTGTTTAAGATAAGCTGTATCGACAAGATCAGCAATCTCGTAAATTCAGAGGGCCCTTTACAGCCTACGTTATGTGGCTGATCGTTAAGAGAGCGACATCAGCACAGGACAAATGTCCCCAGTGCTCAATTTGTTTTATTGATTATTTCATTACTGAATGATAAAGCTACAGGTTGTTGATTTAGAAAACTAGCTTCCTGCCACAGACTGTGATCTCCCTTTATAGCACTTTCAAGATTAGTTATCTTTTTCTTCAGTGAGTTCTGAGTGTGCAGAAACCTTCCAACAGAAGCTAAGACGCATTAGTGTCTCTGGGTTCATTTATAACAATAGAGACATTTCCATTAAAAACAAGTACAGGAACAAAAACAAACTGCTGCATATACTTCACCAGAATGCAGGAAATTAAGTGTTGGATGCTCACAATATCCTTAATGTGTCCCCTCCCCAGTCTTCAAACCAAATTTCCATCCATGCAGGTGATGATTCATGTTTGACTAGTCGTGCCTGACACATGCAGGTAATAATTTAGGTCGTGAGAGTCTGTTGTCATTACAAAACAGATTCTAGTTTTGGTGCATGATAATGTCTGCTTGCTGTAGGGATTGATAGTTAAGCTCCTTATAGCTGCAGAGTGCAGGTTTGCATGCAGATCAATGCAGTTTCTTCAGCAGCTCACACCTCTGAATTAAGAGTGAATGTCTGTGGTAGAAGAACGTTTATGTAAGTGGAAGTTTGAGATATTCATACTTGAAGTGGGTCTTCACTTTTCATCCCACTTTCTACACATTTTATAGGGAAATGTACTTTTTATGTTGTTACATTAATCTGACGACTGACAACTACAAATTCTGATTTTGCACAAAAACATACAAAGAACCTATAAAATACGATGTTTGTTTCCCTTCATGGAGGTTCTTGGTCTTGGTTTTTGACATACTTGTATTTACTGCTATATACTAATCTACATTTATGACTGGTTTTTGCAAGCGTTTGCACACAAGACATATTAGGAACTTAGAAAATGTGATGTTTTGTTCTACATTAAAGTACCCCACCGTTAATACAAGCACAGCTGAAATGATAAATCGAAAGCAAAGCAGGTGGAGCTAACAAACAACAATCTGAACATGATGAAGTCAAAGTCAGTTCACTCCTGGATGTAAATAAGCACACTGGAGCATCTATTATTTATTATTTCATAATGACTGCAGGATTCATGCTAGTATTGAATAGTGAGTATAAATGGGAAACTGATGGTAGCCTCCTTATGTGGATGTCAGTCTTACTCATCATACATAAATGACCTGAGTTGATTTAATTAGTTTTTTTTCCATTCTAATTGGAATATTCAAACGCCTCCAAATATCATTACAAACTTCATAAACAACACACAAACACGCAGCAGCTTCAGTCTGCTTCTGCTGATTAAAGTCTGTGTTTAAGCGAAAATCTAAATAATTTAGTGTATTTTATATATTTCTGTGTTTCTTATATTTATTTTATTTGAAATATTTCTGTGTTTCTTATATTTATTTTATTTTAAAAATGTCTGGCGACCTGCAAAATCGTATCTTGTCTTGCTTTTGGAATATTTTCCTTATTTCTTTTTTCTTTTTATTTTGCTGCCTTTTTTGCTATATAAATGAGTTTAATTTTACTTGAAACATACACCACAAACCTTGGAAAATTTACCCCAGGGTGTGAATGAGCACATTGGAGTATGTATTAATTGTTATTTTTCAATGACTGCAGCTTTTTTTTTTTTAGTTACTTTGTAACTTATGTCATTTATTTAGCAGTGACAGAGCTCACTTAAAAGTAATTGCATCAGAGTTAGCTAGCAGCTAATTTGCATCTGTTGTCCTTGGTACAGAAAAAGAGAGCAACCACAGAGCAATAAACACATTAAACAATGAATACGATCAATATCAAGTAATGCGCTCAGTTGCATCATGTCAGACGGATGAAATCTTCAAAAAATTTGTGGCAGAAATCAGGGCAGGATTGAATGTGGTCATTTAATATAGATGTACCTCGAACAAAAGGATCTTGCACTGAACACAGGCATGTCTTTTGCATGTACGGATACCGAATCTTGTTAACTAAATATGTAGTGGGTGGCAGGAACTGATTGGACTCAGAAAGGCCCCCACAGTTTAATCAACTGTTCCTCGTATCATTTCTGACGGATAAGTCCTGATAAGTCCACAACAGTCGATTTATTGTAGGATCGCAATCATGTGACCATCAACAGGCAGCTGATGTAGTGTTCACTTGTTGTCATGGTTACAATGATGCTGTGTCGCTATCTCGCAATGTTACGGAATCTTTAACAAATCCCTGAATCCAGACTATAAGCTGCGTCGCTGCCAAAATCTAAACAGACAGACAAACCAACACCGATTGTCATGTAACTTCGCCGAGGCTCTGCCTCCTTGGTGGAGTAAAAATAGTAAATACAAGGTAATCATGGGTGACAGTCTGACAGCATCCTTGAGGCTTGTTTTATATGCTGCAAACCTTCCTGAGTCTGTACTGTTTGTTAGGATGGAATACCATTTTTATATTTTTCAGTTTTTTTACAGGTTTAAATGAGAAAGCGGCTCCATTATGCTAGTATTGAATAGTGAATATTATTATGTGGATGTCAGTCTAACCCATAATCCATGCTTGACCTCAGAGCTGATTAATTTTATTTTTTTCCCCATTCTTTTTGGGGCATTTGCATGATTCCAGATACCCTTATAGGGCTCATAAATAACACTGATCGTCCTGCTTTTGTATTTCATCTCATTTATGCATTTTTTTTAATATTCTATCTTTTTGTGATCCAGATGTGGTTCCTGTTATTCCTCTTATCACTGCTATTGGCGTTAATTATTCTCCTAAAGAAATTAATTTAGCAGGGACAGCGCATAAGTAAAATCGCACCAGAGTTAGCGAGCACCTAATTTGCATGTGCTCTCTCTGGGCAGAAAAAGAGAACAACCACAGAGAGCAATATGTACATAAAATAATACAAATCTTAAGTATGCGATAATAAATAAAAAAGATAAAAAATAATGTTCAAATTTTGTGCCGACTTCAGCCAAACCTTTCCGAGTCTCTAATGCTTGTGGGTAGAGATGCACCAATCAATCGGCCGCCGATTTAAAAAGCCGGTTTTATATCCAATCGGCCCCAACCGGTGACCGGCCGATCACTGTCTTAATTTGCCGGTTTTCCCCATAGGTTTTCCCAGGGCAAACTGATCCGCATGGGCATGCACCCCGCATGGGCATGCACCGCGCATGCGCATGCGGGTCAAGCACTGCGTATCGGCTCAGAGCAAAACAGCTAAAAACTAGCAAGACTCAGGAACAAAACATGTCGGTAATATGGACTTATTTCACTGTGTGCCAGATCGACCCAAAACACGCTGTTTGTAATGCTTGCAAGTCAAAAGTCAGCCGTGGAGGGTCAACGCCTAAGACATTTGGAACAACAAACTTAATACGCCACTTGGAAAAGAAGCACGCAGGCTTGTTTAGCAAATATCAGGACGACAATGCCGCTAAGAGGAGGGATGTGGCAGAGTCGCAGCAGCCACAACAACCATCCGCCGTGGCTCCTATGTTCGACATCAACACTGAAAAGTCCAAAGCCACCACTATGAAAATAATGGAGTTCATGGCACTGGACGACCAGCCGTTTAGCGTTGTACAGGATAAAGGCTTCGTAAATCTGATGAAACACCTGAATCCACGGTACAAATTACCAAGCAGGCGGTACTTTTCTGACACGGCGCTGCCAGAGTTGTTTGAGAGCGTGTCAGGCCACATACACAAACTGCTGGACGGCACTAAATCCCCGGTCAGTTTCACAACGGACATTTGGACTTCTAACGTGAGCTTAATGTCAATGTTGAGCCTGACTGCTCAGTGGCTGGATGATGAGTTTGAGCTACATCAAGTCCTTCTACACTGTGAAGAATGCCCCGGGTCCCACACCGCCGACAATGTTGTTTGAATATAAGTTAATTATTGACCTGTAAACTGGACTGAATGTTATGGTCAGTGTTGAAAATAAATCTGCTCAGGAGGCACTGTTGAAGGTTTTATTCTTGAAAAGGAGGGTTATGATAGCATATAGCCTATCATTAGTTGTGGTTTTAATTGTAGTTATATAAGAAAAATGTTGTCTGGTAGAGGGGTACTTGTATTAAATTTGGGAAAGGCTACTCAAGCCAAACAAATATGGTGTCTATTATATGATTATAATTATTTCTCAGATAGAAAATCGGTATCGGAAAAACCGGTTTTGGCAGGTCAGACCTCCTTTAAAACCGGAAATCGGTATCGGCCAAGAATTTTGCAATCGGTGCATCTCTACTTGTGGGTATTTAATTCCACTTATTTTTTTACCACTTTAACTAAGAAAGCAGCTGCAATTATGCTAGTACTATTCAATACTAACATATAAATGTAGCTAGTATTGTGTACTACTAGCTACATTATTGCTAGTATTGAACAGCATAAATGTAGCTAGTAATGAATGCTGCTAGCTACATTTATGCTAATATTGAACAACATAAATGTAGCTAATAATGAATTCTACTAGCTACATTAATGCTAGTATTGAATGGTGAATATTATTATCTTGATGTCAGTCTTACCCATGATCCACGCTTGACCTTAGAACTGATTCATTTAATTTTTCTTCCTTTCTTTTTGGGACATTTGAACGCCTCCAAATACCATTACAGAGCTCATAAATAACAGAAACAGCAGGCTGCAGCTGCTGGCGATTCAACCACCATTATTCAAGCCACAGTGACGCGAGGAGGCGGAGCTTGCAGCCCCCTCCATATGCACCGAGTCGCTGTCTCCTCATATATACCGCTCCCTTTTCCCTTCTCCACACGCCTGACACACTCTTGAGCGTGCTCTGTGCGTCTCTCTTTTTCTTAAATAAATCTCCACTCACATGGCTGCAGCCCACCTCCTCCGTTTAAACAAATCCGGCTCATGCACGCCCCCTCCTCCTGCACTTCAAACACAAAAAAAATTACTCTTTTTGTCTTTTCTGTCTCCTACACACTCTCCAGCCCTCCCTCTATCTGATAGCGCACCCCTCCTCCCTGTGTTAAAGTAGAGCAGCAGCAAGGAGCCGCTCGCTCATTTTCCTCCAGTGTCCGACGCTTTCCGCTGGCTTCTGTGGGCTTCACGGACACAGAAAGATCAGGGTTTTTTCATTTCCTTTTTCTTCTCTGTCATCATTGCCTCCATCCTCACTCAGGAGGGCTTTGTGTTGAGATAAAGAGAAGAGTGGGAGTGACAGTGGGAGGAAGACTCCATCTATCTTTCTCACAGCGAAGGGGATAAGGAGAAAGAAAAGAGGGGGAAAGAAGAGGTGAACAGGAGGAGAGGGGAAGGAGACGCCATGGGTCAACTGTGCTGCTTCCCTTTCTCCCAAGCTGAGGATAAAATCAGTAAGTGTCTCCTGCTTTCATGCGTGGGTGTGTGTCACCGGAGAAACCAGTTGGATTGATGTTCGTGCAGTGCAGGAGCGATACAGTTGATTTGTGTGCACATGCATTCGTGCTTCTGTTTGACCTACACATGCACGAGGAGTGGGGTTTTTTGTCTGTGTGTGGATGTGTGCATTCTGGTTCTGATGGTCCCATCTCAGTCATGTGATTCAGTGCAATCACCGTGAAATTGCAGAGCCGGCGAGCATACGAGATAGTTGCCTTGTTAAGAGTTGCTGATGAGTAAATATCAGCTGTGAGTGCAAAAACTTATGCAAGGAAACGTGTTTCTGATAAGATGCGATTGATTACCAGGCAATAAAACAAAAGTCAAAGGTGCAGCGTGGCCACTGTTATCTGCTTCTGTGTCTTCGAGTTCTTCGCTAAATGCACTCAGTGTCTGCAGAGCCATTTGGTTAATATTTGAACTGAACATTGTTTACATTCCTGTTTTCTTTGCTGTTATATTGCAACCTTCTTTTTTTGTTATTTCTAAATGTTCACAGAGTCTTGTGAAACTGGCAGCAGGTTGTCAATTGCATGTGTGTGCTTTTGCACACGAGCCAAACAAAACGGGGATTTATTCATAAAATTGTTGCTCCCAGGCGCTGTTAGTGATGAAAAACTCCACAGGGTGCCTTTTAGATAGTACAGCTTTGAGGAAAAGCAACTAATGGAGAACCAGATGAGAGAAGATGCAAAGCAAGTTTATGTTTTTGATTTCTGTGCATGTTACAGATAAAGTGTCGCCTGTCTGAGAAAAAATACATTTTTTTCGATAGCAGTCACCTTTATCAGAATGTATTTTGACGTAGGCTGCATTGAACTAAAGAAATCTTTAGACTGAAATCGTATTTATTCAAATTAGCAAATTCTGAATTGTTTCTGTTGATTAACTGGATGAGCCACAGTTCACTCTACATGCTAGCCTTGTTTGCCAAAGTGAACTCTAAATCAACATAAAAAGCCAGTATTTGCAATGTAATGAATTATTTGAAGCTGCTTATTTAATACAGAAATTATGACAAGACTCAGTTTCATATGATTTCTGAAAATAGAAATCTGAAATGTAAACTCAATAAAAATCTGAAATGTAAACTCAACTTTTTGTCCATCAGTTTGAACAATACACAGCCGACTCCCAGGAAGCCTTTAGTAAACTTAGACATGGCAGTCTCCTTTTGACGCAGCCAGTTAAATGTTCGATTCTTAAAAGTAAATCCTTAAGCCTGCATTCTTTATATCAGCCAGCAGGGGACCACTCCTCTATGAGAAAAGCAGCTTTGTTTTCACTTGATTTCTTGTCTCAGTAAACATTTTCCGAGTGAGTTTATGGTCTGTGTTGCTCGTTTCAAGTCTCCTTCATTACAGCAAGATGTTAATTCTGTAAATTATTGTTCCATTTCAAGGAAAATAGGTAATAAAGCAGGGTATGCTATCAGGCAGGGCTACACTGCGATTGACAGGTCACTACCAAACCACCATCCAGAACGAGGAAAGAAATAAGAATATGTACACATTTATGAAGCTATATTCACAGAATTTGTTTTAAAATTCATCAAACTTGAAAATGAAAATGAATCAATCACCAAAATTGTTGGTTAATATCATAGTTGCCAACCAATTGATTAAGATTAAGACATTAAAAGTTCCGCCATTGTTTTTTTAAAAATAGTTTTTAGTAATTTGTTCAACATTCTTGAAATCAAATCTCAGTATTCTTTATTAAACAGACCAAAATTTGTGAATATCAAAACACTGTTCTTTCATAAATTTGACTTCACATCACGCTTACTACTCAGTTTTCATATTGATTGTGTTGATGTGATGCCACAAAGTCAAACAAACACATCTTGAACTCAGATTGAACTGAAACTCCGACAAAATTCCTGCCTTCCACAAATGAATCTAAAACGAACACTGAGATCTTCACCTTTGTATTTGACCTTTAGTGTGCATAGTGACTCGAAGATCTCAAGTAACAATAAACCAAGCGCTCTCTTACTGAAGTGAAATGGGACCTGGAAATAACTTTTAAATGACTGTTTTCGTGTGGCTCCAATTAGCTTCATGTCTGTGGATGCAAACACAACTTTTGTTTTTCAGCATCAGTGTTATCTAACTCATGTTGTTACACAACATGAGTCAAAGGAAAATCTAAAGTGGGTACATAGCAAAACTAAAAGCAAAATTTTCCTCAAGATGACAGAGATAAAGAGGAAGCTGGCTGCTCGTCATCAGCTTAAATGAAATTAAATGAGCTCCAGCGGATAATTACTGGTGCGGCTTGTGGTTTGATTACAGCTTTAAACAATCATTTCTCTCTTTGTTCTGCGGCAGCTGTAGTGCTGCTTCATTTTGGTTTTCGGGTGAATGTACGAGTCAGGATTTGTTACGACTCTATTACAATAACAAAAGGACATGCACAGTCTCTTCTGGGGCGTCATAGCATTTCACTAGTGTTCATTACTTCCAGCTTTTCCACTGAAACAGTGTCAGTCAGTCATGTTGAATGCTAACACACAACATGCCTGCTGTCCTTAACTGTGCTGTTTTCAGCTGTGTCGTATAGATTAGCTGTGGTCAAAGGAAGGTTTTAGTCGATGCATTTAGGGTCCAGTTTCCCTGCAGAGTTTAACTGAGTAAATTGGATTGCCAAATAGTTTGTCACAGTTTCCATACTGGTGCAAGAAACAGGAATTGATCTAATTTACGAATAGAAAACTGGCCTTTTCTGCAACTGCCCAGAACCTGCTTGACTACATGTATGTAGTTTTATGGTGGTTCTTTTTCTTTCATGCTTAAATGTTATTTAAAGATGAAATAAACAGGAGCTGTAACAGGAGTTGCTGCTAACCTATAAAATCTTGGACTCAAATTGTACTGACTCTTAAAGAAACAACTGGTCGGGGTGGGGGGGTGGGGGTATAATCTCTATATTAACAAAATATTATCTACTTGCAGCCTTATCAGATTCGCTGAATTCTAACTTAACAAAAAACTTAGCATATGCAGCATATTACATTATTTGAGTTGGAACAGCTGCACAAATACATATGATTTCTGAAATGATATGAGGATGATCAAACACAAGAACTGTTGAGGAAAAAAACACAGCAAAGTTAGCTGCTGTTTTAGTAGGACTGAAATTAAAGATTGTAATCATTGTCAATTATTTTCTTGTGTAACTGATAAGTTTTTGGTCCACAAATGGTGGGGAAATGTAGAGTCCAATGATTTGTCCAAAACCCAAACATATTCAATTTACTGTTATATAGAAGGAAAGAAACCAGAAAATATTCACATTTTAGAAGCTACAATCAGAGATCTTTCATTTCTTGATTATCAAACCAGTTGGCAATTCAATTGAGAGTTGACAACTGGTGGATTTACTGTCATCGTGCTGGGTTTTCGCTGATCTGCCATGTTGGTATTTGAGGTCCAATATACAAACTGCTGTTGGTGTAGTTTGCACTTGAGTTTTTGAACAAAATGCAGCCTAACTTTTTTGACATTTTTTCAGTTATGTTGATGCCGTAAACATTCAATAAATGCAAAATAAATTCGACCTAGCAGTCTTTGTTGGGTTGGGCCAATATAAAGTTAGTCTGTTTCTCTAGCTACCAAAAATAATGAGTTAATCCTGGAACTCTGTTGTTGTAGCACCAATGTCCTCATGAACGTATCATTTGTGTTGTCAAATGTTGTGTTTTGTCCACAGCCCAAAGATATTCAATTTGCTATCATATTGTGGGAGTGCTCGCAGGTAATCTGTTTGTCTCATAGATGAAAATAATGGATTAATCCTGGAAGGTCGTTGACGTAGCATCATGAAAGCAATGGTGGAAATTGGTGAGAGCATATTAACCAACTAGTCGACTACTTCGTGAACCCAAGCCCTAAATTTAAGTACGTTTGGTGGAACCACTGGCTTCAACACGAATGACCTTCACAATAAAGATTACCTCTGATATGCTTATAAGAATAACTGCAAATAATGATTACTTTAATCCTTAAACCTGTCCATTATCTTCTTGATTAGCTGTTTTTTTCTATAACATGTGAAGTGACAGCCAGTTTGTCCCAAAGCCCAGGATGACAAATGTCTTGTTTTGTCTACAAAGATATTCAGTTCACTGTCATAGCGTGAAAATGTTGTAAGATGTTTGTTCTTTTAATTGACGAGCAGAATGAATTAATCCTGTATGGCAGTTGGCGTAGAACTTTATTCCTTATGGAAATAAAACTGGAGATTGATGAAAGTCTATTGACCAAACAGGCGACAAATACACCTGGATAACAAGCCTAAATTTGAGCATGTTTGTTTAAAACACATCCTTTATTACATCTTGATGTTTTGCTTTAGCATGAATAGCTTTCATGCTAAAGATCCTATCTGAAATGCTTGAGAATGGTCTGCAACTGGTTATTTTATCGGTTAAGTGATTAATTGTTTGCTCTATAAAACGTGACAAGTAACAGTCAGTGTTTCCCAAAGCCCAGGGTGACAAATGTCTTGTTTCGTCTACAAAGATCTTCAGTTTGCTGACTTAGGAGGTGAAGATGTTTGTTTTCATTCCCAAACATAATGGATTAATCCTGGAAGACTTGTTACAGTTCCTTCTGTAAATAACCCTACAGATTGCCCACCAAACGGTCCACCTGGAGACCTTTATGCCTGCTGGATTACCGGTAATGATTAGACAGGGATGTAAAGTAATAAAACGATCCAGTGATTTGCAGCCATGTGTGCTTCATCACATCATAAACGCAGACTTTGACACTCACTGAAACGGCAATTCAGAAGGTTTTTTTCTCTGTGTGTGTAGGCGTTTGTGTGTGCTTTTTTGTAGCACCGAAGGCAGAAATATTAAACTGGGCTGTGTGTACATATTCTGCTGTCTTCCTCTATTCCTTACTCCTGTGTTTTCCCCCATGCGTCCCTCTTCGCTTTCCCCGCTCGCAGCTGCATTGCTATAAACAGTCGAGCCACTGTGCCCTACTTCTGAGCAGAGAGAGGGATGGAGAGGGAAGAGTGATGCAGGGAGTGAAAACTAATGAAGGGGAAGGAGGCTTAAAGAGGAATGGTGATAGTGAGACAAAGGCAGAGGCGAGTGAGGCTGGTTTGTACTGTAGGTCAGATGCTTCCTCTGTCATGTGGCGACAGTCACCCTCGTGAGCTCAGCGAGACTCGTGTGCATGAAGTCAACCATAACCAATGTGACAAGCTGTCACACTGTGGTGTTAGCAGCCACTGCAGGTGAAAGAAATGTGCAAGCACAACATGCGAGCAGATTCCAACACGTGATTGAATTTCTTTGAATGAAACGCATTGAAGTGTCGTCACAAAAAGCTGTGTGAGAGGTTTCTTTCATTCAAAGAAAATGTGCTTCTTTGATTGTAATCTGACTCCTAAACTACTAAACCTCTTACTGTGAAATTCATGCAAGAGTATGCTGATATGTAGGGACTATTGGAGGATTACAAGGATGAAGCTTGTAAAATATCATGCACGTCTAACTGAGGATGGAAATGATTAATCTGTAATTGATTAGTTGCAATTTATGATTTAAAAAAGTAAGTTATTAATTGATATTGCTTGAGATGAAGGACATGCATGTCATAAAATGTATTGCCAAATAACATAACTGTAGTATTTGATTGGTCCATCAGGTTTAGCATCGTACTGTTAAACATTAGTGACTTTCTCTTGTCCTATGTAGCTAATCCAGTCTCCACAAAATAGTGTTGCTATTAGGGATGTTAATGCTTAATCATTATTCGATTAAATGTCTTTAATTATTTAATCGATAATGCAGCGGATGAAGGACGTGCATGTCAAAAAATGTATTGTAGATCAGCTGTAGTACCTGGTTGTTCCACCAGGAGCCTCTTACTATTTAATACCGTAGAGACCAGAGGAGGCGTCACTCAGAATACAGGCCGTTCATGTTGGCAAGCAGAGAGCATTGTGAGTGTTTTGGTAGCAAAGGGTACCATGACAAAGGCTTTTGTGTTGGCTAATGACGTCCGACCAGAGCTCATGTATGTAAGGACATGCTGTGATTTGACTACCCAGCACTCTACTTAAGAAAAAACGTGTCATAGAGTAGTTGTTATAACCAGTTGTTCTACCAGGTGGAACCTCTTGCTGTTTAACCATTGTAGCGACTCAAGGAGGCAGTCAGTCCGACTACCAGTGTTTCCATACTGGCAAACAGAGAGCATTGTGGGGGTTTAGCTAGCAAACAGCCACCATGAACAAGTCTCTAGTGATACATAATGCCCACTAAAGACAGCTCTCGTCTTGTAGGCAACCTTAAAAGTGCAAAGACAATGTCACCATGGGCTAACTGCTGAATGAATGCGGACCAAAATTATCTCTGAAACTATTACATAGTTTATGACAAAGAAGTTTGAAGTAAATCAGATATGGTTTTTAAGCAAATGTGAGAAACATTTGCTCGTTCCAGCCACTTAAATGTGAAGATTTTATGCTTTTCTTTGTCTTGCATTAATTGATAAACTGCATATCTTTGGGTCGTGGACTATTGCTTGGACAAAACAAGGCCTTGAGATGGAGAAAATTTTAAGTAATTTTACACTTTTTTTGGACCATCGGCAGTTTAATTACTGATTAAATTATTTGGTACAACACCCTTACCATAACTTTAGCAGTTCTTCTTTGAGCTATGACCTAATTTTCCATTAAGTTTTACTTAAATGTACAAAGTGCTTTAAAGGTTCTGTCATGTATGAGACAAATAAAGTGACAAACTGACTAAACACGTGGTAATTAGTTTGTTTTATCATGTAGCTGCCCAAACAGAGCAGTCACTAAATTGCACCGTAATGTGCAGTTGTCGTTTTACTCCTTTATGGTTGTTTATCTCTTCTCTCCTTTATTGTTATACTCTCACCTGTTCTGTTGTTGGTATATCAAGGATATCTTACAGATGTTCAAAATATTCTTTGTTTTTTTTCCTCGAAGCAGTAATTACTTGGATTCCAAGTGTTCCACGAAACAACAATGCTCCTTTCATACCTTTGATTTAATCTGTATTTAACCTTCATTCAGACTCTTATCCAGGTTTGTTTTACCTGTAATAACAGTCTGATAAAGACAACTTTATCCTGTACAGAGTGTGTCATTCTGGAACTATGCAGGAGCTGTTCACATGCATTAACTGAAACAACCTTCATCAGACGTGTTTTTTGTGTTTGCATGAATGCGATATTGCAAATTAAAAGCTGTCAGAAATCCAGTTCAGTGTTTTCAATTGAGCTGGCGGAGACAGCAGAGCCCTCATGAGAGGAAATATGAGGAAGAGGAGGATAAAGTGTAGGACAGAGCAGGAAGGAGGAGGAAGAGATGCATGCAGCGCTGCTTAATTCATCTGTTTTTCTTCCATTCAGTCCTCCGAGCCAAGTTTTCTTTCATTCTGGTGCTTCTCTGTGCGTTAACCCCTTCTCATCCACACGGTCGGCAAATGTAAAGACACTGATATGTTGACATTCTTTGCTCTTTCTCTGAAATGTCTGACTTCCACTTGTGGAAACATTAAGATTGTAGCATCCAGGTCATTTTTTTTAGCTTATCTGTCAACATCAGACTAATTTCTTACAGTCAGTCGATACTCACATGGACAAATACTTTGTTGTCCAGGAAACAAATTCCTCACATCGCTTCACGGTCTTCCCAGTGGGTGACAGTCTGAAGGCCCACAATAGAAAATACGAAACAGAAACATCAAGAAGTCAAGTTTTCTTCACCAACAGTGCTGTCAAAATACAGTGCCTATCATAAGTATTCACCCCCTTTGATGTTTTACCCTTTTATTGCTTTCATAAATCATTCATGGTCCATAAAATTTAGCTTTTTTTAACAAAAAAATTTATTGGAAAAAAACTCTTTAATGTCAAAGTGAAAACAGATTTCTATAAGGTAATGTTAATGAAAGAAAATTATATAAATGAAAATAATTGTTTGCATAATTATTCATCCCCTTCAAGTCAGTATTTAGTAGATGCACCTTTGGGTGCAATCACAGCAGTGAGTCTGTGTGGATAGGCCTCAATTGGTCTTGCACATCTGCCCACTGCAATTTTGCTCCGTTCTTCTTTGCAAAACTGCTCAAGCTCTGTCAGGTTGCGCGGGTATCGGGCATGAACAGCCCTTTTCAAGTCCAGCCACAAATTCTCTATAGGATTGAGGTCTGGGCTTTGACTCGGCCACTCCAGAACATTTACCTGGTTCTTTTTTAACCATTCCTGTGTAGCTTTTGCAGTATGTTTTGGATCATTGTCTTGCTGGAAAATAAATCTTCTCCCAAGACGTAGTTCTCTTGCAGACTGAAAAAGATTGTCCCCCAGGATTTCAGTGTATTTTGCAGCATTCATTCTGCCCTCTATCTTTACAAGCCTTCCAGGTCCAGTTGCTGAGAAACATCCCCACAGCATGATGCTGCCACCACCATGCTTCACAGTGGGGATGGTGTGTTTTTGGTGATGTGCAGTGTTTGGTTTCCGCCAAACATGACGTCTTGTCTGATGGCCAAAAAGCTCAATTTTGGTCTCAACAGACCAAAGAATCTTCTTCCACTTGACCATGCAGTCTTCCACGTGCTTTTTGGCAAACTCTCGTCGAGATTCAATTCAATTCAATTCAATTCAATTTTATTTATATAGCGTCAATTACAGTCAAATCGTCTCAAGACGCTTTACAGAACCCATATGCCTGACCCCCAGAGCAAGCCCAAAGGCGACAGTGGCAAGGAAAAACACCCTTTTAACAGGGAAGAAACCTCGAGCAGAACCCGGCTCTAAATAGGGGGGACCCATCTGCCTGCTGGCCGGGCGGGTTGAGAAGGACAGAAGAGGGCAAGGGGGAGGGATGGGAGAAGAGGGAGGGGTGAGAAAGCAAGGAAAACACAACACACATTTGAATACATGCATGACAGGATATGTGACACAGACAAAGTATAAGCTAACATTGAAAACTGACTCATAGTTTACTCTTATGATGTACGGCTCTGACATTAAACATACTCCTTATATAGCTAGCAGTAAAATTCAAACAGTATGTAAGTTAGCATAACAGTATATTGAAGGCGATGCAGAGTTGACTCGTGGAAAAAGGGAATTGGAAGCAGAGGGCTGGTGGAAGGTCAGTAGCAGCATCCCACAGTGGACATGGTGGAGACTGGACCAGCTGGTGGAACATCGACCGCAGATCTGAAGCATCCAGCTCTGGGACCAGGGACACTCGGAGAAATAGCACAGGGGGAAACAGAGTGAATGTACTGCAATAACGGTATACATATTAAATGTAAAGGTAGATAGAGAAGGGCTCAGTGCGTCAAGAAAAGTCCCCCAGCAGCCTAGGCCTATAGCAGCATGACTAGGGGCAGAACGAAGGGACGTCCAAGAGGGGGTCAGCTGTACAATGAAGACACAAGCCGAACCTCTGTGGGTCACCCAGTCAGCCCCAACTATAAGATTTGTCAAAAAGGAACGCTTTAAGCCTGGTCTTAAAAATAGAGAGGGTGTCTGCCTCCCGAACCCAAACTGGGAGCAGGTTCCACAGGAGAGGCGCCTGATAACTGAAGGCTCTGCCTCCCATTCTACTTTTAGAAATTCTAGGAACAACAAGTAAGCCTGCAGTTTGAGAGCGAAGAGTTCTACTAGGATAATAAGGTACTATCAGATCTTTAAGATATGATGGAGATTGGTTATTAAGAGCTTTATATGTCAGAAGAAGGATTTAGAAGATCTAATATGACTTTTCTTCAACAGCGGCTTTCTCATTGCCACTCTCCCATAAAGCTTTGACCGGTGAAGAACCCGGGCAGCAGTTGCTACATGCACAGTCTCTCCCATCTCAGCAGCTGAAGCTTGTAACTCCTTCAGATTAGTTGTAGAGGTCTTGGTGGCTTCTCTCACTAGTCTCCTACTTGCACGGTAACTCAGTTTACGAGGGCGGCCTGATCTAGGCAGATTCACACAAGTGCCATATTCCTTCCATTTCTTGATAATTGATTTCACTGAAATCCGGGGGATGTTCAGTGCCTTGGGAATTTTTTTGTAACCATCCCCTGAATTGTACTTCTCAATAACCCTTTCCCTGAGTTGCTTAGAGTGTTCTTCTGTCTTCATGGTGTAATGGTAGACAGAATACTGATCAACCACTCTCTGGACCCTTCAGACACAGGTGTTTTACAACTCAATCACTTGAAACACACCCACACCACTCAGGTGATCTTCATTTCACTAGTTGTGAGACTATTGGCAACAATTTGATGGACCTCTATTGAATTAGACCATTAAATTAAAAAGGGGGTGAATAATTATGCAAACAATTATATTTATTAATA
Source organism: Acanthochromis polyacanthus (assembly GCF_021347895.1). NCBI lineage: Eukaryota > Metazoa > Chordata > Actinopteri > Pomacentridae > Acanthochromis > Acanthochromis polyacanthus. The sequence continues at coordinate 9,395,482 of NC_067128.1, forward strand.
TAATTTTCTTTCATTAACATTACTTTATAGAAATCTGTTTTCACATTGACATTAAAGAGTTTTTTTCAATCGTTTGTTTTGTTAAAAAAGCTAAATTTTATTGACCATGATTGATTTATGAAAGCAATAAAAGGGTAAACATCAAAGGGGGTGAATACTTATGATAGGCACTGTAGGTATAGCCAACATTTTTAAATTAAGAAGCCAAGTCTGTAGTCTCTGTGTGAATTGGCAGATTGGTTGGCCCGTTTGCTACGGTGCTACATCAGCCACGATCCAGGATTAATCCATTATTTCTGGTGGCAGAAGGAATGGACTACCTGTGAACACCCCTACATTTTCACATTTTATTCATATGAGCTGTGTGGAGATGGGCAGAATCCGTCACCTAGTGCAAACTCTAGTGTTTTAGATGAGTCCTAACATGGACTTTATCACTCTTCCAAGCTGGTTGTCCTTCCTGCAAGTTCCTAATTTTGTTGATTTCAAAACAAAGTTACGGTCCCTTCAAAATGTAATTGAAAAATGCAGTCAAGTTGTACAGGAACAAAATTTTTGTGGAGATTGGATTGATGTGCCATCGTGCTGTTGGAATAATAAATAATTTTAAGGTGGTATTTTGCAATCAATTTTCTCATTTTCCAGTTATTGTCAATTAGAGACATTCCTGATAGCGTTTAAAATCCGTTTGTGCTGAATTTCGCCCTTTTCTTACCATAAGACTAGAAAGTATTGCTATTCACATTTTCTCCAAGTCATGAAAAAGAAAAATTTCATGCTTGGTTTATATTTTGTTTTTAGAAATGTCATGACTATGGGCTAGTCTGCTCTGAGTCCATCCTTATCATCCTCTCCAGGCAATCGATTGAAGGAGCAGCTATGATTTGAGTCCTCCAACGTTTTCTTTGGTTCGCTGCAGCTTAGTTGATGTAAGTGTGATTCTGACAGCCAGTGACAGCGATGAGAACTCGGTCACTGAGCAGAAAAAAGCTTTTTTCTTTTTCTGAGAGCTGCTTCAGCCCAAAGTCAGGTCCTGACATGGAGGAGTGCGTCACAGTCAGCTCAACCTGAGGGAACCAGGGACCGAGATTTAGATTTATAGAGACAAATGGGAACAGCTCAGAGTCTGCTTTGTTAAGGTACAATCAATAAGAGTGTTTCCACTGCTGGACTGAGCCAGCGTCTGACTGGACAACAGCCAGAGTCACTGTTAAAGCTAAGCGAGTTGCAGAGCCAGAACAGGCTGTCTGGTCTTTATAAAGATTTACAGCAAGTAATGAAGCTGTAGTACAGGAAATATTTACTAAGGAACAAAAATAAACCAGTTTAGTGTCAGATGAAGGGTACACACTCTAAGATGTAAAAGATGAAAATCTGAAAAACCACATTATAAAACTGCAAAAAATAATGGCAAATATCTGTGAAATAATGAGAATTTAAGCTGGTGTAAACACAGTGAAGCTGTAATTTTAAAATCACACATTGTAAAAGAATGAGCTGCTTTTTTATGGGGACATTATGTACAGTTTTGGCCTGTTTTTTACAGTCAGTCTGTAGAATATTAGAAAAGTTGCATATTATATTTTTGTCCTCATTATGCATGATTTTTCTTTAAAATAATGGCAAATATCTATTAAATATAGACACTTCTGCCAATTTAAATACAGCTTACTGTGTAATTTTGTCGTCAAACATAAAAGAATGAATTAACATTTATAAAAAAAATAAAATGTCTTGATGTGGACAGTACTTTCAGTTTTAGCCTGTTTTTTCCAGTTAACATTTAAATTTCTACTTTTTTCTGAGTTATGTGTAATTTAAGAAAACAAGGAAAATCTGTAAAATAACAATTCAAAAAAAATATATTTATTTCAAATAATTTCAAAAATCCATAATATTATGACTTTTTTTGCAGATTTAAATACAGCAAAAACCAGTGTCATTTTTTTGTTGTAAAAAAACAAATTCCCATTTTTAAAAATGCAATTTTTTGATGTTGACATAATTTTTTATAGGCTGTTTTTTTTTTTACTTTTTAGACTTTTTTAAAATATGATTTTACCAGTATTTATCTGTAATTTCACAAAACAGGGAAACTCTGGAGAATAACTGTACATTGTTCATAAAATTACAGTTTAATAATGCTTTAAATAACTTTCATCTTTTACAGTGCAGGTGATTACTTGTCTTGCTTTCATGCCTCTTTTACAAAACATTATTTGTATTTTTCACTCTGTATTGCAGTCACAGTGGGGCTGTTCTGATCCATTTCATGGCTGTTCATGCTTTTCTAAGTCAGCTAACTGACTAGCATGTGATCTGTTGTACTGTCACAACAGGCTGCTGGACCAAAAGATGTCAAATCAAAGTGTTTTTTGGCTCCATTCAAAGTAGAAAGGCCGAGCGGTTTATTTGATCTGCAGACCAGCAGGTTCACAGGCGACACACCTGCACAGCTTTGGAGTCTGTTTTCACACCCAGAAGCCAAATGTTAGGAGAAGTTTTTGCTGAAAGCAGTATTTTTTGGCCGAGTTGTTCTGTATATACAGTTTCATGTTTCCCAGAAGATGAATCCTCTTCACTTGATCACTAAATTTTCCTGCTGTGGGTTCATCAGATTAACTTTTATGGTTCTTGACATGAAATTTGATGTATGCCTCTCCCTCAGACACTTTAACAGCCATTCTTCAGTACAGCTCAGTCTTATTTATATCACTTTCTGTATATAAAAAAGTGAAATATCCTAATTATTAACATGTTTTTGCTTGTGTTTACATCTTTAATGAAAGGCTGCACTCATTTCCATCTCGTAAAATTAGGAATACAATATCATTTGTGCATTATTCAGTGATTAACTACATTATTTAATGAGTATTTTGGCTGCTGGTAGTAGTATGCTCTCTCTAAATATTATTCCTCTGAAATCACATCTGAGCAGATTATGAGCACATCCTTAAATAGTTTATGTTCTGCTTCTTTTGCACAGCATCAAAACTGCCGCTTCAAATTTAAATTAACACAAGTTCCCACAAGAATTCACTGACTATCAGCCTGGTCCATTATTGGATTCAATATTCAGCATTTTTCTGAATATTTGTGTGTTTTTGAACTGATTTCTGATTGTAAAAGTGCTGCTGTGGTTCTGTCTACAGCCACTCTGTGGCCCCGCCCACAGTGCTGTCTGATTGGTGACTTTTTATGAGTAATGGCCAATCAGCACTGATGAATAACATTTTAAAAATTCTCTTGATTAAACAAGTAAAACATAAAGAAATACCTAAACTTTATGTTTAACTTTGCATTGTTCTATATTTTATCATCGAGATTTTTGTCACAGAGCCGAAATTTAGTTTTATTCCCTGTTAAAAAGCTTTGGTTCTCCTCTTGGACTGATGGTGTCAAGTTCAAGTTATTGAGAATTAATATTTGTTTAAAAAAAAAAACAGATATATGATGTGGAAATTGTTTACAATTTTGAGTGTATGTGTTTTTTTGTTTTAAAGTCAACATTTAATTTTTTTAGTGTGATTTTTTTTTTTTTAGAGTCTAGTTATTATCTGGAATTTAATAACCTGCAAAAGACGACTTAAAAAAAACATTTTCCAAACCTGTATGTAATTTACCTTTAAAAAAACACCAAATATCTGTAAAATTTGAAGATTAAAATACAGGACAAACTATGTAATAGAACAATTCACCATTGATTAAAAAAAAATATTTTGTACAATATGTACAGTTTTTGCCTGTTTTTTTTTTGTTATTAACATGTAAAACAGTGTTTATTTTTCTGTGATTTTATAATTTATCTAAAATTTACCAAAACAGGGAAACAAAACATTTTTTTGAAAAAATTCTCTTCAGATTTTTAGTCCTCCTTTTTTTTGTTGGCTTGTTTGTTTGTTTGTTTGTTTGTTTGTTTTGTTTTGCTAATTTCAATACAGTAATAGTTTTACTTCTAATCGGTCATAAAACTATCAGAAATCAATGCACTGTTGGAAACAAACCGACAGACTGTATCCCATTATTCTGGCACAAGATAAAAATATTATATTATTTTCCTCTGATGCATAAAATACAGTGAAATTAGGCCACGTCTGGGCTTGGGGGCATGTTGAGATGAGTCTTACTGCTGCAGAATTACACTCAGTTCCATTCTGGTTTTTAGTTTCCCTTCTGCTTTCTCTAAATTATTTTTATATACAATAAACAAAGTTTAGTGGTGCAGTTACAGTTTTAGTGGCCTGTCAGTCCATTTAAGGAGGCCAGTAGGCCTTTAAGCCACTCAGCACCACTCGGGTTTATTGATCCACCTTTTAAACCTCCAGCCAGTTTTTAATTAAGCAGATTAATCTCAACTGATGAATGACTTTTTAAGCATATATTTAAGTGCAACCTGCTCCTCAGTAATAACAATACAGCTGATCCTCCGTGAGTTTGAGGCATCCAGAGTGAAGCCTAAACAGAGATGTGTTGAACGTCAGTCAGCCGGTATCGGGAGTTTTTGGTATTTCCTCAGGAAGCTGCTCCACCGTCAGGGCTAAATACCCCCAACCTGCCCCCAGCACCGCTACATACCCTTACTGTCTGTTAGAAAGAAACTAAGGCCGCTGAATCACTATCTTCTCCTAAACCACGTCTCTAAACTCTAAATCAATTTTTGTCGGCCTGCTTTCATAATAATAATAATAATAATAATAATTTTCTTTATGTAGCACCTTTTAAAATCATCATATTAATAATAATTAGTATTACTATTCCTCCTTTGCTTTGCCTCTCTCCCCTTTGCGTTGACTCTCTCCCATCCAAACCTCCATTTAAAAGGTCTTTGTGCTGCACTAATTTTTGCTCATCTTCCTCTTCCTCACACCACGTACAGCTGTAGTCTTCTTCCTTTGTTCCCCTTTCTTCCTCTTCCTCCTCCTCCTCCTCTCCATCTTTACCAGATAAACTGCATTAATGTTCCGCTACAGCTTTCAGGAAATCGGCTGATTTGGAGTAATAAGAAATTAGTCATAGCAGCAGATTATTAAGCAGGATGCAAATGTAATCAGATAGGATGCTGAAACCTGAGAATTGAATTCGAGGGCTTTAATGGGATTATTACGGGTTCTTTTTTTAAATTGCATGTAAACGTGAAGTGGTGCTGCACAATATTGGGGGGATAGAAGACATGTTTTGTTTACAGGGATACAGGAATTTTCTCCAGATGACTTCAAGAACTCTGGAAAGAATGAATCACTGCGGGTGATTTTGCAGGGGAGTGCATCTGCAACAAAAATAAAAATAAGCTGGAAAAAGCTGGCAAAAACACTGGCAAAAACATTGCATCCAAAATAGTTTTTGGTTTGCATGACAGTCAAATATGGCTTCACACTTGTCATACAGCGCTTTGTGCTGCTGGTTTTATTAGTCAAACACATTTTGCATCATATAATGGCAACAACTGCTCAACAAAGCTGACAAAGAACCTGTTTTTGATCAACCTCATTCCCTCAGTGGTTGAAATATTTACATGCAACTGGCATTGCTTTGCAACTAAGTCTACCAGGAATGTTAATTATTAACATTAAAATTGCAGCTTGTTTGCTGTGTTTAATTCTGTAGCATCCTGATCATTTGGACTACAGGTGATTCCCGTTTGGAAAGTTTTTGAAAGTTGTTGTTTAAATCCAAATTGTTTAATTAGTCCTGTTGTTGTCATTACTTCAGTTCTGTTGTGGTTGAATTTAGATTGTTGTGGATGGATGAGGTAGTTTGAGTGTTTGTGCAGCTGGCAGCATTGTGGGGGTTTAGCTAATACTGGGCACCATGACAGAGACTTCTGTGATGGTTAATGACAGGGTTTGACTCTTTTATGACATGCTGTCTCATCTCGCTTACCCAGCCCATGATATAGTGCATGTTAATCTTGCTGCACTTCATTATCATTTCGCCAAAACGGAAAGAAAATGCTAAAGGTTGTATTTTTTAAACAATCAGCTTTAGTTTAGCTAGGCAAAAGATGCCGTTTTAGTGTTCGTTTGATATATTGATGTGCGGAACTGTTTTGATAGAGTTGTTTAATGACAGTTTGTTTGCTGTGTTTGATTCTTTATCAGCCTGAGGAGGCAGTCACTTGGGGTCCAAGTAGTTTCTTATCAGTAGCTTTAAAGATTATGAGAATGTTATTGTTCAAGTCCAAATTTGTCAAATGAGTAGTTTTTTGATTGTTCTTTCAGTTCTGTTGTGTTTGAATTGTTTGTGGTGCATAGATGAGGTGATTTTGGTGTCTGTGTTGTCCAAGAGCATTGTGGGAATTTAGTGGATAATGGGCCACCATGACAAAGACTTCTGCATCAGTTAATGACCTCTGTCCAGTATTTCTGAGCTAAAAACAAGCCTAAATGTACTGGGAGAGCACACCTGTATCTGTGACCCGACTGAACCTGAACTACTTTGCTGTGAATATTCAGTATTTGTGGTTAAAAATGACTTCATCAGCACATGATTCTTTATTGATTGAGAACATTGATGACTGCTGGCTAAGCAGATTGCTTAAAATCTCCACCCATAAAATCTTGCTTTTTAGTGTCTTTCTTTGAGCTCTTTTTGCTGTGCACGTGGTTCCTACATGTCGACAAACACTTTGTCTTTAAATAAAATAAATAAATCTTAAATCGCAACAAATGATGCATAACTAGACACATTTTTCTTGTCTTGTAAAATAAAATCTCTACAAGCAAAAACAGCAGTAGCCTGATCGGACTCCGTTAATCTGTGCACATTGCAATGTCAGTGCTGAAACAACATATTGTGCAGCCTTAATGTGACATGCTTGTGTATGGTTAGCATCATCAGTAGCTACCAGTAGCTGGAACACAACAGTTTACTTTGGGATTTATCAAATATCAATCTGTCTGAGTAGCTGTTCTGAAGTGTTCCCTTCATCATGGAAAGCATTGAAAGCGGCTGGCAAAAAATCTTTTGGCAGACTTCAGCAGAATGTCAGCAATAATCTAACCAGGAAGGAAGCGGGCCTTGTTGGTTTTCTGGAGGAAGGGGTTAGCTGGAGAACAAAATGAATCAGTGCATCATAAATCAGAGCCGAGTTCAGTAGAAGGCAGCAGAGACTGAGAGCAGACACATGCTGTCACTGGACATTGAACAGACTCGGTGTCAAGTGACACTGCTGACACCGTACAGTCTAAATCTCAAACACAGCATCTGCACACCGACAACCTCTGAACCTTCTGCTCCGCTGAGCGACTGCAGAACACATTAGAGACAGACAGAAGGAGGCTAAACGCTGACAGCAGACTAGCTGACTAGCATGCTAACCCTGACAGAGCTAATGTCGTTAGATTAGATAAGCCTGTATAGTTTTTTTTACAGTGGGGAAATTTGCAGCGTTTCAGTCGCAAAAGCAGCAGTAAACATTTAGAAAGTGTAGTACAACAATAAAAATGAACCAAAATAAACAGAAATGCTAGTTATAGAAATGACAGTATTGTGCATGTGAGTAGTGTTGCACAAATTTAGCTACAATAAGAGTTTATTTGCTTCATTCCATGTAAAATCAACCAAATACAAAAGTGTTCCCACCACACCTCCTCAGAATCAACTGAGCTTTACCTTCATAGTAGAAATATTTAGAAGGAATCACATTTAGAAGGTGATCCTGGTATCTTCTGTGTTATGACACTTTCATTGTCTATAACTTGTTCTGACTAACTACCTATAATACATGCTGATATGAGCCTTGAATGTTTACCCAGAAAGCACTTCTAAATTATCAGACAACAGAAACACATCCAGGGTACCTATGACTCTTATGTCATAGATATTAAACTGCTGCAGTGTTACTATTCAAACTATGATACATCCCATAATACTGATGCTCAAAGTGGATTCTAAAATTTATTGGATGCGTTTTGAGTAATTCTGGATAACTTTTAAGCCATTTTGGGCAAGTTTTGGGCAAACTTGTTGTGTTTTTGATTAATTTTTAACTAATTTTGTACTGGTTTCGAATTATTTTTGCTGTTTTAGTCGAGCTTTGAGTAATTCTGGAAATGTTTTGAGGCATTTTGCACAAATTTGAAGTATTTTGGACAATATTTGGCTCATTTTGAACAAATTCTGAGACATTTTGAGCAGTTTTTGAGTAATTTTGGATAAGCTAAAACAGAAACACATGCAGGATACCTATGATTGTTTCTACGACTCTATGCTATAGACATTAAACTGCTGAGATTTTACTGTTCAAGCTCCAGTACGTCTCATAATACTGAAGTTGGTCATAGAGAAAATGAACAGAAGCTAGAGTGAGTCTTTAGATTGTGACACCTGGAGTGGATGTAAAACTGATCTGGTCGCAATTTTTACCAGAACTCAAATGTGTTTTTCAGCCCTGAAAATATCATGTGTCTATTTGCTGTACTGATGAAGTTATGAGGCTCAGAAGTAATGGAAAAGCCCATTAAAAAGTGACCACTAAGAGTCACCAAAAGCCTCTGAAAACATGTACATCTTGATACTTCCCTGAAAAAATATATTTTCTAATTAAAAGAGGACGGCTGTTACTAAAAAGAATCCATCAGTGAAGAAATCTGAGAGCAGAAGTTTGGCAGTAAATGAATGAGGAGATGCATCAAACTGAAGAACAGGACATTTGTGCAGCAGCAGTAAATCAGATAATTTAGAGCAGATTTGTTCTGAGCAGCGACTGTTTAAAAAAACAAAACAAGGAAGGAATTACAAAATCTGAGCAAAAATGTGGAAATAATGCTTTCGGAAAATGAAGTTAATAATATAGAAATAAATAACGAAATAATGATTTCAAAATAAAGGTCATGTAATGTGTGCTAGTACTGCTATAAAAATGAATATAAATCCAACTGTTTTTACGTTTTAATGAAAATTTACAGGACACTTGCAGAAATTTGACTATTTTTTCACTTTCTTATGTCAAATACTACTGTTAGAGGTAGAAACTATGTCAATCCAACGTGAAAACCCTCAAAAAGAAAAGATATTATGAACAGATCTGAGAGATATCTGTCAATATTTGAGGAAATAAGGCTGAAAACAAAGAAAGGGGAGAGTTTTACAGGAACATGTTTTTAAAATCAGAACGTAAAATGAAGAAATATTGCTCTTAGATTAAAAGACACAGTCTTCTATTATAGAAAGGATATTCATTAAATAGTCTTGCAGTGGGAAATTGAAAGAATTCATTATAATGCATTCTGTTCTAAGATATCTCATAAATCTAACTGCTTTTTGACTTTCTTCAGTCATATCTATGTAGTTGTTAGAGGCAGAAATAATGTCAATCCATAGAGAAATTAGATATTTAAAAACAGACATTTTGGGGAAAGAGTTGCAAAATCTGAACAAAAAATAAAGATTATGGTGTTGCAAAACTATCCATACAATAATTTTGCATCTTTAAATTCGGCTTCTTAATCATTTTATTAAAGGGTTTCCGATTTCTCAATAGTTTTTCGTCAAATATAACATTAGAGGCAGGCAAGAGGGGAAAAAATATGCAAAATCTTAATAAAAATTTAGAGAAATGCTTACAAAATGAAAAAAATGCTCTTAATTAAAACAGAGGAAAGTAATGCCATAATTTTTCTCGTTTTGTGAAAGAGCCCGAGTTGAATGTAATGCATGGTGTTGCAAAATAAATAATATAACATACGTTGGAATCTTTGAATCCAACTATGTACACATTTCGATAAAAAGCTTTTACATTTTCTATATTTTTTTTTTTAAGCTGTGTTATGTCAAAAATGGCTGTGAGAAGCAGAAATCAAGTCAGTCCATTGAGAAAACTCTTTAAAAATGGTGCATAAAAACAGTTTTGAGACACACTTGTGTCAAGGACTCCGAAGAACAAAAGCCGTGGATGTTTTTAAGCAGCTGAGCTTACAACCTGAAAGCTGAACTAGAAGGAACTAGACATTACTACCAGTCTCTGTACAGCTAATTGAGCTAAATAGCATTTTTGAAAGCTATGAAAGCACAACCTGGCAGGCTATTTCTGTTGGACCGATGACAGGGCATCCAGGACTAATCCTCTACAGGTTTAACTAGAATCTACTAATTGGCTTGGTCTGAGATTTAGAGTGGATGTAGGTGAATGAAGACCACGGTGAAGAGATGGAGACGCAGTTTAATGTCTTTTATAACATAATTTTGCACCTTTAGGTCACTTTTCTTGGCATTTCATCAGAAGTTTTCCCTCAGTTTTTTGCTTTTATTGTGTCAAATGTGCAGCTTTTAGAGGAAGGAACGATGTAAAAATAGTAAAAATGGTGGCTCTACATACTATAGATATTTGACTGCTTGCGTTTTTAATTTGTTGCCATACTTGTCTCTTTCCTGCTCTGTCAAAACACTGCCTGCAGTTCAACCTGAAAACGCTCAGCTAAGTCAGTCATAATTGCTTTGACAAGTGTAGGTTTTTTTGTTTGTGTAAAAAGAAGTGTGTTGAAAATGGTTTATTTTTTGGCAAAAATGTTGTTTAACCCTTTAAGCTTCAGTCAATTCCAGCCGTTTTCAGTACAAAAAATCGCTAATATTCTATTTTTAAATAAAAAAATTAAGAAAAATACAGGGAATATTGGACGCCCATCACGAGGTGCATTTCCTTGAAAACGACCGATTCGTGGATTTTATACCGACTTCAGGACATGTTTTGGACAAAATAGTTTACTGGCTTGTGTTGTCTGGATGTAAAAGGTTGGATTATGGCCGTTTTTTGTGGAATCTTTTTTTCTGTGTGTAATAATGAACCCGGAAATGTGAGTCGCGCTGTGTGCGTTGAAGCCGTGTATAGAGAACGGATGGATGAATATTTGTTTTTGTCGGACAAATGTGTTTTTCTCACCCGCTGTGGTAATCACATCTGAAAGTGGTTTATACCGGCGGATTCATGAGAATCTAAGCTTTCCATCGGTGTATAGTGTTTGTATAATCGGGTTTGCAGCCGTCGGACATTCTTGAAATTCCTATGCAAATTAGTAGGTGTACCACCGGCGGTACACCTACGACGCACTGAAGCGTAAAGGGTTAAAGCATTCAAGATAAAGTGATTTTAATCAAATATCCCAATTTGAAATTGAGATTTGTATCGAACAAAACTCTGTCACAGTTGAATGAAGACCTCTGACAACTTGACAACTAAAAATAGCATCTCATAAACCCTCTAGCGGGTTGTGAAGTTTGGAGGGTTGAAAAATCGACCACAAACTGTTGTAACTCAGGGATTGGGAGAAAAAGGAGGAGGAGGCAAGAGGGAAAAAGACAAAGCTGTTGGCAGGAGAATAAGAAGTCAAACAGGTGCGAGAGCAGAGCCAGAAAAACTGATGGAAGTCGTTGCCGCCTGCTTTGTTGTTAAAAGTTGAAGTGCCTGTCTGGTTCTCATCCCTGTCGCCATGACAACGCTGCCAGAGAAGAAGAAAAAAGGTAGAAAAAGAGAGCGAGATGGTGTGGAACAAATGTTGGAATAAAAAGAGAGAGGAGGTGAGGCAACAGAGATGGAGGGAGGACGACAGATGAGGCAGAAACATGGAAAAAAGAAAGCGAGAGTCGACGGTTTTAGGCGCTGAGAAAGTGTGTTTGAGATTCAAACATTTGTGTGTGTGTGTGTGTGTGTGTGTGTGTGTGTGTGTGTGTGTGTGTGTGTGTGTGTGTGTGTGTGTGTGTGTGTGTGTGTGTGTGTGTGTGTGTGTGTGTGTGTGTGTGTGTGTGTGTGTGTGTGAGAAGCGGAGATAAGTTGTGCGTCGGCCTTGTTGTTGCTGCAGAATCAGTTTATCCACAGTGTGAAAGGATTATCTGTTAGTGTGTGCAGAGAACAGGTACAGAGGATGGATTAACTGCCGTCATAAAGGCCTTTGTTTGGCCACGTCCAGATTGAAAATGCGGATAAAAACATACACAACCCTGGGCTGGATATAAACAAGTGAGCAATTTCGATTCTAAAGGCAGGTTATCTTTTTAAAAATTGACAATATTACACCTTTTATCAAAGTCAATGAAGGCTTCATGTGTGGTGTGTGGTTCTGTCAGGATGATTAGCCAAAACTTAGCTTGTTACTCTAAAGCCCAAGCAGTTTCTGGGTGTGTTTGACACATGTTTTGGCTTATTTTCTCTGCAATACAAAGTCCTGCACCTCTATGGAAACAGAACAACCATGATGTAAAGTAAAAAGCCGTCAAAAATATGTTTTGAGTAGTATGACACAATTACCATGGCTTAAATTAGTACAAAATTAATTAAGGAAATCTAAATTTCCTTTAATATTTCTTTTGCAAAAGAAGTTTAAAAAAGCTTTTTAAAAAATCACAGGAATCAACAAGTGCAATACTTTTTAAGTGTCCATAGGTGTTACCAATACTGAAAAAAATGATGTTTCCACATACTATAGATATTTAACTTTAATATTTCCATAATTCATGTTTCCATACTTGTTTTCTTTCTGCTCTGTGGAAACACTGCCTGCAGTTCAACCAAAAAAATCCCTTAATTTTTCATTGTTTTTTAGAGAAAAAAATTGATTATTTTTGGCTAATATTTACTTACGTGCAGAGTAAAGTGATTTTAATAAAATGTCCCAATTTAAAGTTGAGATTCGATTGCGTTTTCTGACATAACTGTATGTAACAGATGAGTAAAGACCACAGAAACATTGAAAATCTTACAATTCTTTCTGTTTTTATGATTTCTGTCTGATAAATGGTTGTATTTTTTGGTAAATTTTAAAGATAACATGCCTTTGAAACCCACTGGCAGGTTGTGAAGCTACGAGGGCTAAAAAATGGGCCCACTTGCACCATTTATCAGAGCCAGAAACTGTAAAAGAAAAACTACAAACAAAAAGAAATGTCAGACCTGTTGTTGAAGATAAATCCAGAAAGCTGAAACATCTGTCTACAGCTGATGAGCAGAGTAGAGAGAAAAAGTCTGTAGAAGTTGGAAACATGGACATAAGTGAATATCTGTTGCATGTGAAAACACTATTTTCTTCCACTATTGCGGGGACATGGAAAAACGTACACATTAAATTTTTGTTTGATTATGCAGTCTTTATTGACTCTGTTAAAGGTTAAGTTAGGAAAACTATCCAAATCTAAGCATAAAATTGAGATTTCAGTTAATTCTACGTGTTTCCTTTAAGAAGCCATAAAAAATAAACACTTAGCTCTAGCTAGATTTTGCAAAAACCTAAAAATTCTCCAAAACTCTGCATCACAACTGCGAAACCACGACTGACTCTGCTGCAACCAACAGTGATGTGACAAAAATTCACGAATTTTTCTGTTGAATTACAGGCATTGTTTCCACACAACAGAGAGACATGGATGGAAGCTAATTAAAAATATAAATAGCTAAATGTCTACAGCATGTTTTTTGTTCCCCTGTGTTGGTAACACTTGCAAGAAAAATGTTGGATATTTCCTAGTTTTTACATTTTTTTTTAAATAAATCAAACAAATGTACCTTTTTGTGATTTCTCTCTCCTTCTTCATGGTTGTTCTGTTTCCATCGAGGCCCAGGACTTTACATTGCCGTGAAAAATGAGCCACAGTGAAAGAGCCCAGAAACTGCTTGGAGCTTGGAGGGTTAAATGAATTTTTTTTACAGCGTGCGGACTTGTGTGATAAACTACGCTCTATTTCTGGCTTTCTAAGCCCAAAAACTCCACACCTGCACCTTATGTTTGCTCTGCAGAGTTTTGCAGCTTTGTGACAGAAATATCTTTTTGTCTATGTGCATCTTTTTTTTTTTTTTTAGTCGTATGTAGCCCAGGGGTCCAGAGGTAATCTTTAAAATCACTGCTCTCCATGGCTAAAACTATCTCCCTTGTGCTAGCAGACAAAGAGGCTTTCATGCCTGTGCTGTTTCGTGAGTGTGTAAAGTTGAAGAGACGCCGAAATATCTCTTTTATGCATGTCCTCGTTTAGTATTTGATGTTTGTGTTCTGTGTTGCAGAATTGGTTCAGAGTCCACTCCATGCCAAACGCTCAAGTATGCGTCCTCCTCATGTCATATATGTGCACAATCAGGTCATATTAAACCCTAATCTGTATGTGATTACTAGATAAACTGCAAAAACCATCATGTAATCCCCTCACAACAATCAGATTCACGATGATTAATGGTGTCGTTACTTTAATTTTTGTGATTTTTTTGATTCCAAACAATTACAGTCTCCAAAAAAAGCCCAAATCGGAATATTTGTGCTAATATCGGTGTAATCCAATCACTTTCAATCTGTTCTCTCTGCGGCATTTTTTAAAATTAATCCAACTGTTCCGAGCAGAGCCGGTTCTGTCTTGTTTAGAGCAGCCGGGCAGGAAGCGATTAGGGATGCTGTCCATTAGCTGTGCTGCCTGGGTTCACGGCCTCGTCTTAACAAGCATCCCCCACCGATTCAAAGAGCAAAAAACCACAGGACCATCTTCCACTGTTTGATCCTTTACTCTGAAATGCAAGAACACACTTTGTAGAAGCAAAAAAATCGATTAAGTCTCCTCTGCAACTCTGAAAGTGTTCAATACGTACAGGAGCACTACTTTATGATATTTGCCTTTCACATGTTTTCGTGTTTGCTTACAGATGTTCCATCATTTCACGCTGCAGTAACTTCCTCCTATACACCGTCACTTAGATGTAAATAATGTATAAATCAAGCATTGCGCTCTGACTCTGAAGATTGTGGTGTGAATAAATCTGCAGAAATCCCACCGTGAAACCATGTAAAACCACAGATTCTTTTGAATTTCCTAGTTTCTTTTGGGACTTTATTCAACCAAAGAAAGTCTTGGAGTAAAATATTTCCGACTCTTCAACCAATCAATCAGTCACTGAGAAAAAAACGTCTTTATGTAACCTGTTGATGACGTAAATGTTCCAGATCTCATCGAGTTCCCTCCACCTGCAGCTTTACCAGCCTAAATGGATTATAAATCAACATGTAAAGCTCATATTAGCAGCTTATTAAATCATTGCAATCTGGTTGTTGTCTGTTGAAATGATAAGAAAAGCAGAACAGCACTGACTGCACATATTCGCAGGATTTCTGAAAATAAATCAACTTGGGATTCAGCAAAAGAACTATTGACAGACAAGTTAGCTGCTTTTCTTAGATGATCTGACATGTTGGTGTTGGTTATGCGCCAACAAATCTCCTGTTTCCAAAGTTTACACTCAACTTTTTACCCATCAGTTGAAAAAATATGTAGAAACAGCAGTTTTGACTTGGTTTCTGTTAGTTTGGAGTCCATAAACTGGATATAGAAGGTGAATGTAGCCTCCAAACCTGAGAAGTGAAGCCATAAACCTGCATTTCTTGTACCAGCCAGCAGGGAGCGACTCCTGTAATTGCAAAGAGATGTTGATTGTATAGAAGTCCATGAGAAAATTAACCTATTTCCGACTTGATTTATTACCTCAGTAAACATTTTCCTAATAAACTTTTGGTTTTAGTTGTTAGTTCCAAGTCTTAGTCAATACCGAATGATGTTCATTAAGTTAAATATGATCCCATTTAAAAGAAAATATAGGGTCTTAGCCTTAATATTTGTTTTATTTACATAAATTTCCGTAGTTTTTAATACTTTAAAGTTTACTAACTTTATTATTACATCTGTTAGGTTATTCTCCATAATTAATAACGCTGTAGAATCTCAGCCTTAATATGTATTATATTCAAGTAGTATTTCATAGGATGTTTGTGGGTTTTTCATCTCTATATGCAAAGTACTCAGGTAAAATCACACCTTAATTAACACTGTGGGGTCTCAACCTTATTATCAAACTTAGGCCAGATGTAATGTTTTTATAATTGAAAGCACTTTGACATAGCGGCTGTTGTGTTAAATGTGTTTTAAAAGATACAGTAACTTGACTTGATTGAAAAACCAGAATGGTGACGACCAAATTCCAAACTGAAGACTTCACAACAAAATGCAGCCGCACCAATGATTTCTTTAAAAGTGATCAAAACATGGGGGTGTTCACAGGAAGTTTGTTCCCCCTGCCATCAAAAATGATGGATTAATCCAGGAACGCTGTTGATGTCAGACATTTCTTTTTGTAAAACACTGAACGTTGTCCAATAAGGGAGAATCTGGTGGAATCGACTATTTAGATCTTTATTTAGAAACATCGCTTATGAATATCTCAACAGTATTCCAAGAGCATGAATGCCCGAATGGTGGTGTCTGTTTTACATTTTTCTATGGTGGAATTTTAGTCTGTCTCCCACTAGAAAGCACATAAGGTGAAAAACAGCCAACAATATTGGCCCATGTGATGATCGGCTGATTGCCGCAGGTCGCATAAACCTGGAGCCATCGTCAGTAATGAGCCGAGGTTTGTTGCTGTAAATGCCAGTGTTGGTCCAGTACAGGGTCACATGATTGGAATGACTCTGATCATTAGTGCCAGCAGCGCCAGCCTCGCTTACTCATAACTGCGTGTACAGTTCACTGAGAAAGACGTGTCGAGAATAAACTCAGTCAGCTGCAGCACTCGAACCGACACTCAGGTCACCGGTAATCAAATCGCATCTCAGTGCGACAGCGGCAGCTTCCCAGAAAACCCAATAAAGCACAAGTCACAACAACAAGAGCGCCATGTGAGGTTCAAAGCAATTTAGCCAGAAATTAAAAGTGAGCTGCTGTGAGCACATGCTGGAGATAAATGAATGAGGGAAGAATGCGCACATGGCAGCCGCTCTGACGAATCCAGGCTTCTGTTTGGCATGCTGTTAGCAGGCGGAACATTTGGCACAAACAATCCTCAGATACACAGTGTTTGTGTCAACAGAACAAACTGGTGCTGCTGGTTAAAATGCTGCTGTGACATGCACATGAGTGGAACTTAAACCAGAACGCCTGGTAGATGTGCCAACAATCAATATAGTGACCGTAGTGTTTCCTGTGGAGTGGTTAGGGATGCATTTCAACAACATCAGTCTGCTAGCAGCACATACAGCAGGTTAAATGGACCTTTTGTTGATTATTTGCTGATAATCTAATTTAAAGAGCCTTTATTCTGCTTTTTTTTGTTTCCTACTTTCCTTCAGTGTGTTATGTAGCTGTTTTTTTGCACATGTAAAAGCTCGAAGTCCACAGAAAACATTGTTCTTTGCCTGCCTGAAACACCTTATCTGAAGTCAAGGCTTATCTTCCATTACTTATCTACATCACCAAGTAAAACATTTGCATAACTTTTGAAAACAGCTAATTTGGCCACCCATCCTATGTAAAAAAAAAAAAAAAAATACACGTTTTGTTTGATAACAATTTAAGTAAACTTCAAATTTTGCACAAAACAAGGTAAATTATTCCATTTTCCGCCTCACAGTAAATAGACTTGGCTGTGTTGTGTCACCAGAACCTGCCATATTTCTGCTGAGGATTTGGTTCTTACCTCTCCAAACCTCGTCTCTCCTACTCTATGTACAGTCTGTTTCCATAATGAATAATACAGCAGCACAGTGCTCTCAGATAAACAAACCTATGGGCCCGGTGGGGTTTTGTGGTATAGAAGATTAGCCTGACCTTGGAAATCGAACGTCAGACTGGTTATAGTGTGTTTCTGAGGCGCTGCAGTAATCTGTGTGTCACAGACTGGACACTTGAGTGATTCTTTATTACTGTCTTTGTGAATGTCTCGCTGATGGCTGTACTTCTTACTGCTGCGTCCTGAACTGTCGGTCTACATGAATTATTGACTTTCTGCCTGACTCGCCTTTTTTTTTTTTTTCTAAATGCCACGATGTCCGTCTGAGTCTCTTTCTGCTTCAATGTCTCTCTGTCTGCCATTTTGTCTGTGGCGGTCGCAGAACAAGCAGTAGAGCAAAAGATGAATGTAGACTCCAGATCTGCAAAAAGAAATGGCATGAACCTGCATTTTTTTTTTTTAACAGCCAGGAGGGAGCGACTCCTGTTGTCTCAAAAATTGAGAAAATAAGCACACTTCTCACTTTATTTATTTAATCAGTAAATATTTTTTTTCTAGAGTTTTTGGGCTCAACTGCTACTTTCAAGTAAATTTTGGTCCCATTTAGAGGACAGTTGGTGGTAATTCGGGCCTGTAAAAGGAAATGTAGCGTAAACATGCATTATTTCCTACTGCCAGCAGAGGCCGACTCCTCTGGTTGCAAAATATTGAGAAGAGTCTGAAAAAATTATCCCACTTTATTAATTCAGTAAACATTTTTTGACTGATTTTTGGTCTCAGTTGCTATTTATAAGCCTCCTTCAGTACAGAATTATGTCCATTTATTAAACTATGGTCCTATCTAGTGAAAAATAGACAATGAAGCTGTGCTATTGTGTTTTTGTTGTCAAAATCGAGGTTTGCAGTCGAACAGCTACAGTGGAAGAAAAAATACGGATGTAGAGTCCAGGTCTGAAAAATAAAATGGCATATACTTGCATTTTTTCTAGTAGCCAGCGGGAGGCAATGAGAAAATTAGCTACTTCTTACTTGATTTATAGATTCACTGGACATTTTCCTAATGAATTTTTGGTCTCAATTTCTAGTTTCAAGCCTCCTACAATACAGAATGGTGTTTATTTCGTAAATTATGGTCCCATTTAGAGAAAAATTGACGATGGAGTGATGCTATTTTGTTTTCAATAAGCAGCTATTGTCACTGTCTAACTCAAAGTTTGTGGTTGAATAGTTAAAAAACCATTCGGGCTGTTCTAAAAGTTCTGGCACAAGCAGTGACATAAAAGATATGTAAACTTTTGGTCTGAATAATGAAAAGAAATGTAAACCTGTATTTTATTTTCAAACAGCCTGCAGGGGGCAACTTTTCTGGTTGCAAAAAAAATACATAAGAGTCTGAGGAAATGAGTCTACTTCTCGCTTGATTTATTAATTTAATAAATATTTTCCTCGTGTGTTTTTGGTCTCAAATTTTAGTTTCAAGCCTACTTCAATACAAAATCTTGTTATTAAATAAATTCTGGCCTCATTTAGAGAAAAATGATGGTACAGCAGAGTGTATTTACACAATAGGATAAGCATTTATTGATCCCAGTGTTGAAATTTGCATTGTTACAGCAGCAAAGGGGAAACATTTAAGAAATTTCGATAGAAAAACAGACCAAAAATATACACAAGTACCAGCTCTGATTGTCCAAATTCCTATGAATATGAAAATAGCAATATTACACATATCAACAGTATTGCACCGCTTCTTTCATGAATAGAAATGCTAATGGGAAAGTACTAATATTGCACAGATTCTAGTATATGTAGAATCATTTATATTGCACAATGGTTTTAAATTCATAATTCACAGTGATGATGCTGCAAGGAATTATGGGACAGCATTGTCTCCTTTCCTGTCAGACCAGTGCATCCTGTGCTAATAGAAATAATAAATGCTAGCATGCCTGCCATTTCAGGTTTTACAAACCTTCCTGAGCAAAAAAAAAAGACTCTGCTGAGGTTTCTTAACAGTAATCCACATAATAAAGACTGATGTCACAGTGGCTCCATTCATCTTTTATATGGCGTTGAACAGCTTTGGTTGTTTTTATTCACAGAGAGCTGAGATGTTTCTGTTTACCTCATTTATTATCATCTGTGCTGCTGTGACATCCAGTCTGTCGCTGCTGGATTCACTCTGTGCTGATTTATTATCGTCAGGTTACTATTTATTTACCGTTTTCATTTTGAACATATTAAAAAAGAGAATGAAATCTGCCCAGGCGTCGTCTAAACAGACACCCGAAGGCGACTGAAAGTAACAATCAAATCCACTGCCGAGTTAAATGTCACTCACGCTACAAATTGGAATCTGTCGTTTCTGCCTCGTACACTGGAGTCAAACAGCAGCTGGAGGCAAAATCACAGTGAGGAATCTGCAGTTTAATGATGGGTTTCAGTTTTTACATTTATATTGCCGTTATATTCTCAGAAAATTGCCGTCTGTGGTCTCAGGGCATTTTTGATTTCACGTCTTGTTAAATTGGCATTTTACAGGACCCCATACCAAACAGTGTTTGTGTTTTTATATCGTAGTTTTATCTTCATAACGAAATGCCCATTTGTTCTACAGGCGCCAGGTAAGAGGTAATTTGGTCCCAGAGCAAAAAAGTTAAGCTGAATTTCAGTTCAAGTGTTTTTAATGAAGCGACGCAAAGTTTTTTTATTTCTTTAAATATACTAAAGTTTTTGTATATAAAAAATCCACAGATCAGAGAAGGTCAGTTTGAAGGGTTTGTTTGATTTTTCATGGAGCATTTAGCTGCTTAACACTCAGATATTTCTCCCTCAGGAGACCAGAAACTGATTATTTCTCCGTGTTTGCTGGATATGTAAACATTCAGCTGTTTGCTTACATTTTTTCTACGTTAATGGGTTTTAAATGGTCAGTGTTGTGTTTGTAGCTGCTTTAACTGACCCAAAAGTTTCCCTTTTGACAGCCAGAAAAGGCTTTATTAACATCTCAAAGTGAATGAGAGATGTTTTTTCTGTATTTTTGATGTTAATGGACAAACTGGAGTTACGACAAAGCCCAGCACAGGACTGTTTTCTTAATCATCTTTACCTCCGACTCCTTCAAATCCTACAGTTCCCGTTCACCACTGCTTGTTTCTTCTCTTGTCCTACAGGAAAACATTTTACTGCGTATTAAAAATAAAGAGTTGCATACTTGTTGGTAATAGTGTAGCAAAACTAGTAGCATTCAGTAGAATTTGTTATTCTAGGGAAGAAACTACATTTCATGCATTTCTGGAGATTATTTTGTTTAATATCTGCAGGAAGAAGTGATTTATTTTGAAGGAGAGCTCAGTTTGACCCATATTTGACCCATGTATATCAACACTTTGCACATTTGTTGCACCAGTGAAGTTCAGTGTTTTCTGTCTTTCTCTGCAGCATCTGAGAAATGTATGCCTTACTTTGCTTTGATGTTGTAAAATCTGCTTTAATCTTCTCTTCAGTTTTACATGTTGACTACATCCTTCTAGTTAGTGCTAAATCACAGTCTCTTGACTGCCTGCTGCAAAGCTACATCTGCCTGACTTTAACGAAGAGAGTGTAATTTTTAATTAAAAAGGAGATATGATTAGATTTTAACAGTGATGAGGCTTATAGTCTGGATTCACGGATTTGTTAAAGATTTCTGTATCATTGCGAGAACAGCAGGGCATCACTGTTATTATGACAACAAGTGAATGCTACGACAGCTGCCTGCTGACGATCACATGACTGCGATTCTACTACAAATCCACCACTGCGGTCCTATCAGGACTTATCAGTCGGAAATTATAAGACGACTGAGCAGCCTTGGCGAAATACTGCGCTCTCTAAGTGCGTTTCTTGTTAGGGACGTCCTAATCAAATGCGAACGGCATTGTGGGATTTTATTCATAAAGGGGCACCATGACAAAGTCCACTATGAGGCTTAATGGCATTCAGCAATTGCATAATGAGCTGGAAAAGCTGTGCTGGATTCATATTGTAAGTGAAACAATTACTGATTCAAGTTCCGGCACATACAAAGGAAATATTTCATTTTTGCAATCATGCATGTGAGCAAAGAATCGGGCTTAGGGTCTTGCCGATTCGATGAATTGCTTCAATCAGCCCTCTAGGTACAATCGATGTGACGTATTTTTGTAATTAAATATAGTAATGTATGTTTTATTGTTTCTGTTCACACAGGTGGGCGTCGCCGGTCTGAGCCTGATGAGGCGGAGCTCCTGAGGGTCAGCAGGCGATTGGTCGAGGACGCAGTCAACCGCGCCTTGCAGCAGTACAAACAGGAAACACTTCAAAATGGGGGTGGGCCTAACGCGGCGGCGCCTGGGAACACCGAGGATGCCGCCGCAAAGACAGACACTACAGCTAACTCCACAGCCGACAACAGGAAGTGACGTCACCGGATTGAGCCACAGAGACTGAGAAACCAGCAGCCCAGAAAACATCCTGGAGAACCAGGAGACGAGTCAGTAGAACCTGGGCACTAAACCAGCCAAACAGTCAGCTCCCGCCGCTGACCAGATCACCACCACAGCTAGCCGGACATGCTAGCTACCTGCCCACCTGAGCTAGCCTGCCACAGCGGCCAGCTAAATAGTAAATGTAGCTCGAGATCAACTCTAGGTGAAAACAGGTTACTGAGTCTGCTGTCCTACATGTAACAGCAGGAAAACATCTGCAGAGACTCACATAGGCTTCACTGTGACCTGAAACTCAGATCTCTTATGTTTTCTAGACGGTTTGTTTACCATCACCTGCTCTTAAAACCTTAATTTCCCCTTCAAAATAGTTTCAGGTGAAAAAAACATTTGACCTTCCTCTGAGCTATTTAGTGCTTTGTTCACAGACATGAGATCACCGATGTGTTCATGTTTGTGGCTGGAGAGGATGAATGAGCTGGTCGGACGGTCTGTGCACGCTTCTGTTGAGCTTCTTTAGCCCTCTGAACCAAAAGCAGCAGTTTCTGGGTGTTTTTTTTTTTTAACTTTTCCTCACTGTTGGCTCATTTTTGTCTGCAATTAAAGTCTGTGGAAAAAGAAGAACCATGAAGAAGAAAAAGAGAGAACTCCAAGAGAACTGTTATAAGATGATAAATTATTAAAAGAAGGGAAAAAATGTGATTTATTTCAGTATTTAAATAGAGGTTCTACATTTCTTTGAATATTTAACTATTTAAATTTTCTTTGTTTTCAGACTTAAAACTCTGAATTTTTGTCGTCTCAGTGGTGCCAAGGAGCTCAGATGTTTTTTGTGTTTTACAGAATCTAGTTAGAGCCAACATTTTATTTTTACCGTATTATTAAACGCCACACCACACATGGTTAGTTCAAAGACCGCTGGAGAGCTGAAAATCTGAAGATGCTTCCTGTTTTTACAGTTTCTGGCTTTTTTTTTTTTTTTTAAGATATCGTTCCTTTAATACCTGCCGGCATGTTTGTGGTTCAGAGGGTTAAACCTCCTGCATTTTATTTTATATTTAAGATGATTAAGGGTTTTCTGATCCCCAGGTATGCTTCATAGGAAAATTGCAGTTTATTTCAAACTGCTGTTTTTACCATTAATGTATCTTTATTATCATGCTGTTGAAAGTGAGGAAAACTGCGATTGGCCTGATTTCCTTTTACATGAATTATTTAAAATGTTCAGCCTGTCTGAAAGGAAACAGAAAATAGTCACCTGAAACAGACATTTTTCTAACCGTTTTCTTTTCCTGAGCTTCTGTAGAGCTGAACATTTGATCTTCCTTCAGTGGTGTTATTTCAGTGTCTTAATTAAAGGCTTAATGAACTTCATGAAAGAGAAAAGAAAAATTCAGACGTAGGAAACATATACATTTTAATTACAGCTTTCCTGATTTAACACAATTCCTTTCCTTATTTCCTCATATGTAGGCAAAGTTTTGTTTGTTTCTTCTTCTGTTAGGTCTTTAAAATGTTAGCAAACAGCAGATTTTGCTTTCTGACTTCTTCTGCTCTGTTTATTACAGCTAACATCACTTCTAACGCCACCCTCTGGTGACACTACAGCTGAGTTTATTCTCTGTCAAGCAGATAATGTAAGTTTTAGTTTGTTTTTTTTACAAAATTTCAGAATGTTGCTTCAAATTTTCTCAAATGAAACGTGTGCAGTCTAAATATATACAAAGCCAGTTTGTGGAAAAAAGACAAATTAGCATTTAACTTGGCATTAACTTTTTTGCGGCATTTCCAGATTTATCCTCAAATTAGCTTGATAATTACACAAAATATGTGAGTTTTTTGCTTTCACGTGGAGAGAAAAAAGGTGCAGTTTGAAAAATGTCTGTTTTCTACGTCTCTTTTCTGTTTTTAACTTGAGTCAGACTGAAGACCTAAAATAATTCATGTAAAAATCAGCTTTTATTGCAAAATTGCAGGGAGCTCATGATGATTTAACCACTAAACTCTGTTTCCTTCCACTTCTACAACAGAAGTGAAGAGTGTAAAGTCAGCATCACACTTAGACACAATTTAAATACCAATAAATCCAGCAGGTTGAAGTAATGATAAACTGCTGTCGCATTAATAACCAGAGAGTCCTGCAGAAGCAGCACTGAGACAATCAACACCCTGGATCACATTAATGATTAATATGAACACTAACAAACTTAATGAAGCTGTCGGTGTGTTTCAGATGATTTAAAAGAATCAAATATTAGAAGTACAGCACACTAAGAGTTGCCAAGAAAGCTTGTCTCCTGAAAACTGGTTGATTTTTAAGCTGTTTTTATGACGTCACACAAGCGTTTAATTCACATTTCACCTTCCAGGCTGAAGTTTTCTGTTTTGTTTCTGCTGATTCGACTGAACTTATTATTTATGTGTCATTTAAATCCGTTCATGACCTGTTTGGGTTAAAGTTTGTGAAAGTATTTGTCTTTTCTCTGCAGTACTGTACGTTTGACAGCAGTTAAAGCCAAGCAGGAGGTTCAGACAATCGCTGCTGTCAGCTGAAAACCCTCCGATTTGTAATCATCAGCGTCTTCCATCCTGTTTTTCTTTCATTTTTAAGAATAAAATCAGCCTTTTTTGCATCTTACAGCTCATAAAATCCATCATAAAGGGGTCTTCAGCTGATGGCAAGGTGATGATGAAGGTGATCTTTTTTATTTATTTGCTTATTTGTTAGATTCCCTGTTTGATTTTTTTTTTTTAAAAAAGAAAACAATGAAGATGAGAGTAAAAGTTTGCATCTTGAAGGTCTGAAAAAGCACAAAACTTTTCTGTTTGTACTAGATTTCTTAGAGCAGGTAAATACTGTAAAACACATGCTGTTAAATCAAATCACCTCCGTTCAAAGTGGCCTTTAGTCACTGAAAACAACAAACACGTGATTTTCGTTTGTTTTTTTTTCCTGTAAGTGCTTCAGGTGTATTTTTATCCGGTTTCAAAGATCAGTTCTGCTGTGAGATTTGCCAAAGTCTGTTAAATGTTGACGTGTGGCTAAAGGCTAAAGATGCCGCCGTAAAACAGAATCCACGCTGTTTGTTTCAGTTTCCCTTTAGCTCAGCTCAGGCTGTTAAAGTCACTCTGATCCCTGTGAAATCCACCTTAAAAGGCTCCGCTTCAGGCTTATCAAAACACCAGTAACAGGTGGATTCTGTCTTAAGGTGGACTTTGAACGTTTCTGTCTCGCTCTCTTATTGTCACCGGATCCTTAATCTCCTTAAATCCCCTTTAATACACCACAAGTTGTCCTGTTGTGCGTCTGAAAGTGTGTGCTTGTGCGTTTGGTTCCCCTGAGAAAATCCAACAACACGAAACGTCGTCCTTTCTATTCGTCTTTGTGTGCGTCCGA
This sequence comes from Acanthochromis polyacanthus, assembly GCF_021347895.1. Taxonomy (NCBI): domain Eukaryota; kingdom Metazoa; phylum Chordata; class Actinopteri; family Pomacentridae; genus Acanthochromis; species Acanthochromis polyacanthus. The sequence continues at coordinate 9,420,806 of NC_067128.1, forward strand.
CTGCGGGTGTGTCTTTGTACTGTGTTGTGTATCTCGTTCTGCCATATTTGAACAATAAAACAGGATATGAGATTCAAAACCAACATCCGTCTGCTCATTTCACAAGAAGCTCCACAGACTTCAGCTTCATTTGATTTACTTTAAAGCTTCACTGCATTTCTTTTACTGATGCTGTTAAGCTCAAAATTATTCATATAAGCACTAAAGGTTGATTTTTATTGAATTATGTTTGTCCAAAAGGTTTCTACTGGCTGGAAATGACAAAAGACACTGACACATTAAGTTCCAGATGTTAGTAAAGAATTTTATCCATTTTTTAATGTTTGATTTTCACATTTTCTCTAAAAAATACTAAAAAGGAAATATTTTTGAAATTATAAAAAATAAATATACAAAAATAAATTAATTAATATAATAAAATGAATAGATTAAAAAAATAAATAAATAGCATAAATACATGCAAAATCGTTCATGAACGTATATGTTGTCTAAAAGAACAATTAAAAAACAGTAATTGTGAATTACCATGAATTTTTTTGATATAGCCAAATGTCTTTTTTTATTTGATAGATGAAATACTTTAAAAATGCATAAATTTGCAGATTTTTTCTTTTTCTGTATTTTAAATACAGTTTTGAAGGTTTATCTCATTCAAAAACTACTTTCTAACAAGCAAGTTGCAGTGTTAAAGCTTTATTTTACGAAAAATAATATTTTCTGTGCAGGTATTGACAGTATTAAAGCTTTATTCAACTCATATTGTACTTTTTTAATAGATATTTAAAAAATAGATATTTAATAGATATAGATTGTCCATGCACTTAGACTTTTAAAGGTTTCTGTCAGCCAGACAATACATTGTGACTGACAAATTTCCTTTTTTCCCCCTTTTTCTGTACTTTAAATACATGTCAAATATTGATAAAATTACAAAAATGTTGAAACTATACATTTCCAATGTAAAATAACATAAAAAACTTATTTTAATAAATCATAAATTTTTCAATAATAAAATTAACATTTTAAAAAAAACAGAATTAATGTAATGTTCAGAATTTTGTATCATTTTACAAATATTTCCTTTTTATTTAGTTGGCTAGAAATGACACACGACACTTAAAGATATGACATTTCATGGAATTTACTTTGCATATTTTTCTGTATTTTTTTTAGATCATAAAAATATCAAAGAAATTACAAAAATATATTGTGAATTTAAATGTCTAATGTCAAATATAATAGAACCTTGTCCAGGTGAATGACTATAAAATATTATTTTTCAAAGATTTTTTTAAAGAAATTGTCAACATTAAAAGACAATGTACATTCACAAAATTTGCAGAATTTCACAAATAGTTTCGTTTAATTAGATGAAACTGTGATGTTTAAAGATGGAACATTTTATCTCAGCTTCAATATTTTTCATTTTTCAACTCATCCAGCATCAGACATTATTTGATCGTCCAATATTATTCTGTATCAATGACATGATGAGAAATAACTGTGAAAAAGTTTTTTTGTCTTTTACAGTTCCTCATATATTATTGTTCAAACAGCCTCAAATTTCAAACTGCAAAAAAAATCTTCTGAAATTTGGGCATGTTTTAGTCATTATCTCGGTGAATATTTGATACATGAAGCTTAGATTTCAGTATAAGAATCCGTTGCATTTAAGAGTGCTGTCGAAATCCTGACCAATCACTGCTGTCCGCCTGTATGAGCTGATTGGATGTTTACCTGGCCACCTGTGCACATTCTGCACATGCGCTCTTTACGCACGAAGCCTGGAGGCCACCTGGTCACCGATGAACAGAAACCACAAGACTGGAAGTTAAATCACATCTGAATCTGCAACATCTGGTTAGTTACCATTTTATGTGCCTACAAAACTAATAGATCATTGATTGATAAGACAGCTGAGTATTGGTCAAGAAAATGGTCTAAAATCTGCATTCTGAGTAGACATCATTGATTATCCAGCTCTGAACTTTTTCTAATACTTAAAAATGTTCATTAGAATGTGGAGGAACAGCTGCTGTGTTTTCCTTTGGATTCATTTTCTGTTTCACATTTTATGACAGAAGCAGTGCAGCCAATTAACTCCATGATAATGAGACATTTGACAGAAGATAACGACCTTCTTCTACTTTCTGACATTTAGGAGGCAGAAAGGAGAGACGTTTTCCTCCCATCGGATGGTAAGAGTCAGCAAACTCTCACTTTTCAGGTTCTTTCAGCTTCTCACCTGAGTAAAAGTAAAAGTCAGACTGAGCTCAGTGAATGGGGGTCACTAGTGTTAAACCCTCGCAGCTGTTCCGTTCACAGCTTCCTCAAAAAGTGTTGAATCACATGAAGTGAAGCTGCAGCTGACTGACGGAGTCATCGGCTGAGCTGAGCGTGATACAGCGACGGCCAAACGTTCACGCTGATTCATCACAACTGGCTCACAATCTGCAGCGTTTTCCCTCAGAGTGACTGAAATAATCTGTGCACAAACGGTTCATTTTGCTGAGTCACGCCTTCAGGAAAACGTTGCTTCTGCTGCTGCTTCATGTCACACGAGAGAGTCAGCATGTAGAAGACTTTAATTATCAAAAAAAAAAAAGTCTGCTTTTACTTTTACCCTCACTTTAATTGAATTTACTGTTGGACTCCATTTGAAACAACAACAAAAACACATTTCTGCACAAGAGTTCCTCAGGAGCAGATTTCAAACTTTTGGTATTTTTAAAATTTGACTCATTTGAAAGATTTCATTCCATTATTAGTATTATATTTAGAATTTATTATCACTAAAACTTCATTTTTCATAATTTTCTTCGTCTCTTCAGTCACATTTATCACTTGTGAGATGTGAAAACACAAAGTAGATATATATAAACTTTCCACTATGAAAATTCTGACATCTTCTAATAGGAATGTCTGTCATTGTTACTGCAGAAGGTTTGTTTTTATCAGTTTGTATTAGGGCTGAAACAGTTCAATAAATTAGTTGTTAACTCTTTAAACAATCACCACCTATTTTTATAATTGATTATTCGGTTTGAGTAACTTCTAAAGAAAAAAAACGGTCTGGATTCTCTGATTGCAGCTTCTTTAGTGACAGTATACTGAATATCTTTGGGTTGTGGACAAAACAAGACATTTGTCATGTTGATCTTAAACACTGAATGACATCTTGAACCATTTTCTGACATTTTGTTCCAAATCACTAATTAAATTTATTAATTTATATTCACTTTACAAGTCAATGAATATCCTTTTGGAGTGCATTTATTTCCATCACAAAGAAACTGAAGGAATATGGAATGTGAGTAAATCTGACTAGAGCAGGACGTCCCCAAAAACTGAGTGACTGAGCAAGAAAGAGACGAGTGAAGGAGGCCACCAAGACACCGATCATTAGAGGCTGTTCATCCAGCTGTCGTCTGTTCTTCACCTGTCAAAGCTTAAAGGGAGACAAAGAGAAAGACATTGTGGAAAAAGCTCATATTAAATCTGGGCTAGAGTTAAACAGAAGACATGTGGAGACTCTGAAGTCAACTGGAAGAAGATTCTTTGGTCTGAGGAGACCAGAATGGAGCTTTTTATCCATCAGACTAAACGCTGCTTGCCAGACGTCAAACACTGAACATCATCACCAACATGGCATCGTGATGTGAGGCATGGTGGTGGCAGCATCATGGTGAAGAAGCATGGTGGGAGCGGCACCATGATGCAAGGATGTTTCTCAGCAGCAGCCCTGGAATGCTTGTAAAGGTAAAAGGGTAAAACGAATGCAGCAAAGTCTAGAGAAATCCTGGAGGACAACCTGATGCCGTCTGAAGAGAACTGAGACTTGGGAGAAGATTTATTTTCCATCAGGACAATGAGCCGAAGCAAACAGCCAAAGCTGCACAGGAACGACTCTCATTTTTTGTATTTTTTTCATCAAAAAAGCCAAATTAAAATGACCGTGGTTCCACATTTGATGAGCAATAAAAAGGGAAAACTTCCAAAGGGGGAGAAAATGTGTTACAGGCCTGCAAGACCACAAACAGCTAATTCATATTGATCCTCCTAATCTTGGAGTTAGAACCAGTAAATTCAGTTTGTATCGTCGACATGAAGCAGACGTGACACTTCATCCCTCTGAAAGCGTCTTCCTCAGGCTGTTAGAGCGTCATACCTGCTGCGTCTCCTCATAAATAGAAACTATTATTACAGCTTGTGCTGAATATTCATGAAGCCGGTGAAAGGACTGCCCTTACTGCTTCTCCAGGGAGAGAACTGGCTATTGGAACACTGAAGTACTTTTCAAAGAGGAGTATTTCACATGTATACTGCCCATTGAATTTGAATATCTTATCATAAGAGCTTCTAATGGTTCTCTGGACATTATGAACTCTAATACCACAAATATCACTTGAGCTTTTTTTCCACTTTAATGTATATTAGCCCTAGAATAGATCAGAAAACCATCTATAAGGATATCAGGGTTGGTTAAAGGTGCATCACGTTGATTTCTAAGTTTTTCTGCAGCGCTGGAGGGAGCTCTGTGAATCCAAAATTGTAGTTTTATCATGACCCCGATTTACGAGCTTACATTTCAAAGCTATGTGGCTTTTCCCAGACATTATGCTAACCTCTGCTTCTTCACATCCTCTCTCCTGTTGTAACCTGAAAATTGTTCCTCCTCCACCATGATGGGGAATCTGCTAATGAGTTGAATACAACTTTTAGGAGATCCAAGAGGAGTTCAGAGTGAGGAGACAGAGATGCATAACATGTGGAAGTATTTTATTAAGTGGCAAAATGTGTAAAGGTGATAAGAAACGGGTGCTGTTTAAAGACCTCCTTGATTTTTAATGTGGGGTTTTTATGTGCTGGAAGGTACTGACACTTCTTCCTGCTTTTTATTCTTACAGTGTCTGATAAGCGGTGTAATTTAGGCAAATTTTTTAAAAAATACAACAAGCCTTTCACACCTGCCGGCGGGTTTTGTGAGTCAGAGGGTGAAGTGTGAAAGTGGAATAAAAATATTCTGCCCCCAAATCATTCAATAGCTGTGATAAATAATCACGCTTATCGTTTCGGCTACAGCCGTGCAGCTCTGTGATGCATTGCGTGTCTTGTGTTCATGTTTGTGTGTTGAAGCCCACAGGGTTTTAGTCTGAAACGCAAAATATCCACCTCTACTTTCTTTTTTCTTTTTCTATTTTAGTCTCAGTTCGCGGCACCATCTGCTTCAGTGAACTCGTATAAACAAAGTGCGTGTGGTCATGTTGCTCCACTTCCCACCTTTATTTCTCCACCTTACATGTAAATTGACGGCCAAATCCACACGCTTCGCATGATGCCGTGACAAAAATAACAAAGCCTGAAAATAGAGAGAGCGTGTCGCCGAGGCTGTGAGCTGAAAGCTGGCAATTATCCCAATAATCATTTAAAGAAACTGAAGGGCAGGCGGAGGGAGGGAGAGAGGGAGGGAGGGAGGAGCGGGAAAATGGAGCGATTATTAGTGGTGAAGAGGCTCAGCTGCAAGGTGACACAAACATGACTGGAATACGAACAAGCTGGACTCAATTCAGATACACTGATCTGTTGGAGGAAACATGAGGAAAGTGCAGATCGGCTGCTCTCTCTGAAAGTGCAGCAGTTTATTCTAAAGATATCAGATGATAAATGGAACGTTTGCTCTAAAAATAAAGAGACACTAATAGACAAATACAGAATTTAATGTAGCATTATTTGTGCTGGGGCTACACAGTGGCAGTGGTTAGCACTTTTGCCTTGCAGCAAGAAGATGCCCAGTTCAAATCCCGGGTTGGGCCTGAGGTCTTTCTGCATGGTCTGTATTCAAATCTCAGGACGCTAGAAAGCAAATCTCGTTCTGAAATCGCGCGAGTTATCGCGCGATTTCAGAACGAGATTTGCTTTCTAGCATCCTGAGCTTTGGATACAGACCACAACAAACAGCGATCACCAAGTAATGTGGAGGTTTTCGTTCACTTCTCATCTCTAGTATGTTGTGGGACACTCGTTGAGACTATCTGAGCCGGTCAGTGTGGGGGATAAAGCACGTTAGGGCGGACTTTGATGTGGGGGGGCCAGTTGCCCCATACTTTTCGCTAGCTGAGCTGTGAAGCTGCCTGCCTGGCTAAATACTGGAGCTATGTCGAAAATTCATTTCTCCATCACTCACATGTATGAAAAGACATGAAAACAGACCCCAGGTTGAAAAAAAAAACCGAAGTTCCCCTTTAAGTGATTATGCAGATTTGTGGATATTGGTTTCTAGAGGAGCACGGTCTTTCTGCCTCCATTATCCGAGTCTCATCTTCCCTTTCTTTGGGCTCCTCTTCTCTAAACTCCACTTTCAATACAAATGGACAGATTTTTGAGTAAGTTTGAACAAGTTCCCAGTCATTTCAGACAGATTTTGAGTCATTTTCACTTTTCTTGTCATTTCTGACAAATTTTTTAGTCATTCTGGCAAAACTTCACATAATTTTGAGCATGTTTTGAGGTTTGTCTGTTTTTTTTACTTAAGTTTAGCTCATTTTTGAGACTTGTGGAGATTTTCTCACTTTGCCATCGACAAGTTCCCCTCGTCCTGCTGGATTTCTGCCTCCTTTCTCATCGTAAAAGGCAGACTCTGACTTTCACTTGGAATCGTACCAGCAAATTAACCCTTTAAGCTTCAGTCAATTCCAGCCGTTTTCAGTACAAAAAATCGCTAATATTCTATTTTTAAATAAAAAAAATTACGAAAAATACAGGGAATATTGGACGGGCATCGCGAGGTGCATTTCCTTGACAATGACCGATTCGGGGATTTTATACCGACTTCAGGACATGTTTTGGATAAAATAGTTTACTGGCTTGTGTCATCTGGATGTAAAAGGTTGGATTATGGCCGTTTTTTGTGGAATCTTTTTTTTGTGTGTGCAATAATAAACCCGGAAATGTGAGTCGCGCTGTGTGCGTTGAAGCCGTGTATGGGAGACGCCAGCGTGTCGTCATTTGCTATGGTCATGTGGTACAAGACTGCTGCTGGTTGGCAAGAACCGGCAGTAACATAACGGCTTGCTACGAGAACGGTATCGGGTTTGAAACAAATACGAAAAGTTATCGCTTTTCATGAATGAAATTGCACATGTATTTACCACAATGGTAATATCGTGTGTAGTTGTTGGTTGTACGAAGCTTTTTGAGAAGGGATCAGGCTTGAAATTTCACCGAATACCGATGACAGGAGAGAGAAGATGGCGGTGGCTTCAGCCATCAACAGGAAAAATTGTACCCCAGTAAGCAGCAGAGATCGTGTTTGTGGCTCCCACTTTTCTTCAGGTAAACTATTCAACAGTTTAGCATGCTTAGTATGTCCAACTTTGAGCTTATTTACCAAAAGATATTGATTTAGTGTCGCATCCTTTGCGTGAAGCGATCTCTACACTTTCGGTTTGGTTCAGTGTTGTCATATGTTACCGATCGGTTTTTAGGCGATGAAAGCATACTAAAGTCGAATGAAGCATATTCAATAAAATCTCCTTAAGCCAGCAGCCTCCTATTTGTAACCATATTTGTTTCTGTATGCGTCTAGTGATCGTTTTTTAGAATTGTCCTATTTTCGATCACCAATGCTGTGGGTCTGTTACTGTTACATAGAAGCCATACTGCAGACAAAAAATACAGCAACGTCGTGACGTTTCTTTGACGTCTTGTTGAAGATTAACAGAAGATATATTATTTTTAATTCATAATTATATATTTTTGGGTGGGTGAACTGTGGTGTCAATCAATTAAAAATAAATGTCGGTGAAGGAAATGTCAGGTCACAATGAAGGATCGTCAACCCACTCAGTCTTCAAATTGTAGGGATCTGGCAAGGTTTTACTGTTTCCCTGATATCTCAGCTTACTCACGTATATTTGTCGGGCCTCAGGTGATAAGGATTGAGCATAATCGGGCAATTTCACGGAAGGATAGTTCGCATTGCTATCAGACGCCATTGTTCCTTTGGTTCCTTTTGCCAACCGGCGCGGTAATCACGTGACTTCGTGACGTCACGGTTTGTAAACACTGGCGTCTCCCATAGAGAACGGATGGATGAATATTCGTTTTTGTCGGACAAATGTGTTTTTCTCACCCGCTGTGGTAATCGCATCTGAAAGTGGTTTATACCGGCGGATTCATGAGAATCTAAGCTTTCCATCGGCGTATAGTGTTTGTATAATCGTGTTTGCAGCCGTCGGACATTCTTGAAATTCCTATGCAAATTAGTAGGTGTACCGCCGGCGGTACACTGAAGCTTAACATCAGTGATGAGATCAGACAGCAGATATCCATGATAAAGATCTCTAATGCAGTGAGAAAAGTGTCTGTTCCAGGTCAGAGCAGCAGGAAGGTCAGCCTAATTGCTCCTCGGTAAGCTTCGTTCACAAGACGTTCTGTGTTCCTCCTCATTTCCTTGAATGTCAACAGAGATGAAGAGTTTGAAGTTAACATCACACTTAGAGCCACAATAAATACAGTAATGAGAAATACAACAGAACCTGAAGTCCATCACTTTATTCCACTTCTTGTCTGCAGAGTGAATGTGTGTGTTTGCTGTGGACACGTTTGTGCAGAAGATAAGATCATTATTGCAGTTTCTACTTGTGTTCTTTGCCTTCAAGTCCTGCTTGTCACATGAATTGTTGGAGAATCTTGTGGAAACAGACTCTGCATTCCAAATCTCAGACTCTTCGTTTTTTTAGTTCCACTGCAGCTATTTTTCCAAAGTATGTACTGTTGCACGCAGAATGCATACTGTTTGGAAACGCTCCTTGGACACTTGAGGTTTCAAACTTCTTGCTTGTTTATCTGAAATGCGAAATGTTCTGTCTGTGCGCTCTCAGCACCAGATGAATCTTCCACTGCAAAGGATTGTGGGTAAAGGGAAAAAAAAGGCAGAAGTATGTTGGCTGCAAACTGACATCTACATACAGACCAGGGGTGTCAAACATGCAGCATGCGGGCCAAAAGTGGCCCGCCAGGAGGTCCAATCCGGCCCGCTGGATGACTTTGTAAAATGAAAATTTTGCAGAGAAGACATTAACAATAGATTATAAATTTGTAAAACTATACATTTAAAATAATTTCTAGAACTTGACAAGTTATCATAAATTAAAATACTAGATTATTTATTGCTCTTTAGTCATTTTGTGCCTCGTTTTTGAACAATTTTGCCTTGTTTTTGTTGTTTTTTTTTTTGTCTGATTTCTGTCGTTTGTCTCATGTTTTTGTTGATTGGTTCTTGTTTTTGTCCTTTTGTGTTTCCTTTTGGTCTCTCTTGTGTTTTTTTGTCTTATTTTTGTCATTTTGTTTTGCTTTATTCGTTGTTTTTTTCCTGTTTTTGTCTTTTTGTGTCTTTTTTTGGTCTTGCTTGCGTTTTTTGTCTCTTTTTGTCACTTTGTGTCTTGTTTTTGTAATATTTGGGTTTTTTGTCATTTTGTTTTACTTTATTCGTTGTTTTTTTTTGTCATTTTGCGTCTTTTTTTTGCCTTGTGTGAACATTTTCAGAACGTACTTTTTTGCACTAAAACAAAGGAAAAAACTGGAGTTGTGATTATTTATAGATTATTCTGCTGTGATTTTACTGCTTCAGCCCACTTGAGATCATACTGGGCTAAATGTGGCCCCTGAACTAAAATGAATTTGACGCCCCTCATATAGACAAACTAAATGTGTTTCTAGCAAACCATAAAGTTTGCATATTGGAATACTGAGGTGCAAATTTGAGCTCGTCGTGTCTTTTCTTTTGTTGCCACTTTCTGCTTCAGTGATGTTAGCAGGCGTAATGACATCTCATCATGTTTTGTAAAATTCAGATGAGAGCTAAAATGTCTTCAAGACCAAAAAGGAAGGTCAGTTGGCTTTATATTAGAGCACTTCTTTGGATCAAAAGTATCATTTTTGCTGTAAAACTGTGCAGTAAACATCAGAAACTGTGTGTTAACTGTGTGTTAGTGCATTTAAGCTCTTAAGGGAAGCAGTGACGTTCAAAATGAGGTGGCTATTACCTCTATTACCTCCTGGCTTGTTAAAAAGAAACACGAGAAATTGCTGTGAAAAGGATCATTGGGGTTTACTGCACTTAGATTTAATGCAAAAAGCTTGTGTTTTCTACATTTTGCTGTTATTTCTGGGCATCTTATAAACAAAACAAAATGCCTGTTATGCTGAGTAAAATTAGCCAAACTGGTTGAAGAATGCATTTTTATTCTCGATTTGCTGTGGAGTTTCCTTCAATTCTGGCTAAAACCTCATTAAAGGCACCAGAAAATTTCTCCAGTCACAAAATACCCTGGTCATGTTGTCTGAATCTTCTGAAAAAATCTTTCCTGCAACTTCCACCAAGGAGTTTTAAGTCACGATGCCACTGACAGAGTAATTAAAAGGATCCGTGTTCGCTGTGATGTTCTGCTGCAGGGGGATTTTTATGATGCTGCTCAGAAGACAGAAAATCAATCAGAAACCTGCACGACCCTCTGAGAAAAGTACAAGTATTTCATAATAAAGCAGCTGCTGGTGAGGGTTTGACCTGATTTTGTGTGTTTTTGATGAGCTGGGCTGTGGAGCGGGAAAAAGGGAAGCGATGGATTTATTGACTGTTCACTTTCACACATCAGGCGGCTTCGTCTTTGTCCCTCAGACGGAAATTGTTTCGCCTTGGCGTTAATAAAGGCTCCGAGTTGCACAGCAGGAAAAATACCACCAGCAAATTTATCCGTGAACCCACAGGACGTGAGCAGCAGAAACATAAATTTAATCACTCATTGCAGAGAAGAATCATGTGGTTTGATTGTGTTAAGAACTAAAAGCTCCATGTTTTGGCCTTGAAAGCTGTTTGAACCACATTAGCTTTAGTTTACTTGATGCAGGCTGCAAAGACTGGAGCTGAAATAATAATCCTTCTTCTCTCTGTTCTGCCTCAATCAGAATAAAAGTCAGTAAAAGCTGCTGCTCTGGGGGTTACGTCCGGAAAACAAAGTCCGTTTTATCAGGCCACATTCATGCGAACACGCACAGGAACTCTCTGCCAGCACCAGCGCCTGTTTACATGTCGATCAAGTGGAAGAAATTTGCAGAAAATCACAAAGATGTGTTTACCAGAGGCCGACCAGGCTGTCGCACACAAACACGCAGCAGCTGCAGTACAACAGATGCAAACCTCCTCTGAACAGGCGGTCAAACATGCTCCAGCTTCATTTTGGCAGCATAGGAAAAGATAAAACCCTGATCGCAGAGCTGATGCGGGTTTCTGCCACATTTTTAACGCTGATTTCTGTCGTTCCAAATGTTCAGTTTGTCCTTGGACAGCGTTCGTGTAGCAACACATGACTGAGGAGGTTTGTGTGATTTTTCAGTTCTAATCAGCAATCATGAAGATGAGAACACCCTTCGTCGTCTCACAGATTACCATCTGCTCTCACACACATGCTGCCGAGCAGGTGGGACCGAATCAAAGTGAATTTAAAATGGTTCATATAGGGGAAATTAGCCACCAGTGCTAAAGTGAATGAGGGTTTAGTATCAGATATGTACTCTCTTTATCTGCTCAACAACGTATGTCCAGACAGAAATGTGGAACGAGATGATTAAGGTTCTGGGTGTTGCATCCGTCCAATATAAAAATAAGCCAAGTAAAACAGCAATACTAAGGGAAAAAAACGTTCAACAGTCTCTGAACTCCTTCACTGCACCTCCTATCACAGAGAAATCCAACAGGTCTAAGCCTTCCTTTTGTTTTTCAGCATCTCTTCATCTTTCAGGTTTCCAATCAGGAACATTTAACTCTCTAATTGTTGCACAGCGAGGCTCTCCAGAACTCTGATAACTGCTCAAAGTTTTTCTGTGTTCATGTTTTGGAACAGAGTGGCTGTAATCAGCTGCCGACACACTGCTGCCAATCAGCAATCAGCCGAGCACCGAGCAGCTTAAATCTGCACCAAGCTGCAAAGTGCGTTTATGTTGTCAAAAATGGAATCTGTCAGATCTTACACTGAAGGCAAAAATATAAAGTAAAAATGTACAGAAGTGTGTGCTCTATCACTTTATTACTGTGAGTGATTAAGTTCTACATTAACACAAAATATCCTCCCAAAGTTGGTAGTCTGGGATCTGTACTGGTAGTATGATGGTTAAAAGGAATATTCTGGTGTTGTTAGACCTGGGGACCTTTTCCCCCAACTTTTCAGGTCTAAATCATTCGTATGGACATAAATATTTCCATTTTTTCAGCAATAATACAGATGCTTTAATGTAATCCTGGTTTCTTGTGTTGCTGAAACACCCAACTGTGTCCAAGATCAACCATTTTTGAACACATGAATCTTTGGTTCCAAAAAACAATAATGCATTTTTGTTCTTTCATAGATTCATTAAAAATGTTCTGAATATGACACAGTCTGCTGAGTCATAAATATTCAAACAATAATTCTAACAGTTGGTTAAACGTCCCTTAGGTATTTTCACCTCAGGTTGTTTTGGTTTGCGTCCACAAGCTGCCGGTTTGTCTTTGACTCCTCTGGACAGAATTGGTGCAGTTTAACTAAAATCCTTGTCTTTCTGACTTAGACTTGTTTCTTCATCAGTCCACAGGTTCTTGATGGGTTTAAGTCAGGACTTTGTGGAGGCCATTCTACAACCATCACTCTAACGTGATTTAACCATTACTTTACAACTTTTGATGTGTGTTTAAGGTCATTGTCTTGTTGAAACATCCAACTGTGACCAAGATCAACCTCCTGTTGTTTTTCTTCCTGATGGTGGCAGTAACACAACTGGACCATGAACTTTATACTTACAAACAGATGATTTAAGGATCTGTAGCTGCCTTGAAATTACTCCCAGTGACTTTCTGACTTGTTCAAGTCCACAGTTTTCTTTTTCAGATCTTTGCTGAGCTCCTCAGATTGTCCCACTGTAGTGTTTGAGTCTAATGAGTGGATCAAATTGGTCCAATTTAAATTGGCTCAGAGGAGTCAGCAGCTGTAGTCAAAGAAAATCACTCATGAGAAGTTAAGAAGCTATGAAACTAACAAATTTGATTAAAAAAAAACAACCCTGATAGTTCATGTTGATGTATGTATATTTTTGACCAAGAATATTTTTATGTGTTTATAAAATTACATAATTTTTAATTACATTTTTTTCTAAAGGAATTACTGACTCTTGTTTTTGATCTTTTTACTGTTCTGACCTTTTTAAAATGATTTCATAAATGTTTTCTTTTGTTTTCTTTTAATAATTGTCATCTTCTGTCTTAATGTCTTTGTAAAGCACTTTGAATCGCCTCGTTGTTGAAATGTGCTATATAAATAAATTTGCCTTGCCTTGCCTTGCCTTACTGGAAACTCAAGACCGCCATGATATACAGTCACCGTAAGTGGATGTACACTTCTGTTCACAACATCATCTGACCTTTCCACAGGGTAGTAAAGTAATATCAGTACTATTTAAAGATTAGTAAGACTACTAATTAGAAAATACTGCAATAATGAAAATTGATTATATCTTTGTTGTTGGGGAAATATGGTAGAGGGCCTTCTTACCATGTTTTACTCTTTAATAGCAAAACACTGCGCTGTTTTCATATTTTGTGTGGAAAGGTCGCAATAAATGTGTGAATTGGCATCTCTGGGAAAAGGATAGAAAGGCTATTACACATTGATCTGTTTATATCGACCATAAAAACTATTTGGTGCCATTTTTATTTACCGATTTTCAGGCCAGTCTAAGGACTGATATTTGTCTGTTTGGTTCCGAGTCCCATCTGAACAAGATTTCTCTGAGTTTTGGAAGCAGGTGTGATTTTTGATCGGTCAACACCCATCAAATTAGACATCATCACCTCCTGCCGTCAGTCTATCACTCCTTTCCCTTTATCTCACCCTCCTCTTCCTCCTTCACCTCACTGCTTCCTGTCAGAGTAATCAGATCACCGGATGGGATTCAGGATTGTCGGGTTAGAAGATCATCTCAAACACACACTCTGACACACCACACCAAACACCCCCCCCACATACATCCGGTTACCATGCCGACCCCAGACGAGGAGGAAACCGAGCGCTCTGTGTTTGTGTGTGTTTTAGCTCACAGCCTTCCATTTAACAGTAATTGAATGTAAAGGTTTGAGTGTTTGCAGCTGATGTCTGCAGATTACAAGGTTTGTGCGCTCGAGTGTCTTTTTGTGTCTGATCGAGGGGAAATGATGAAAATTGTTTTTCTGGGAAATCTCTCTTTGGAGTGAAACCAGCTAATTGAGTCAGTGTGGAACTGAGGCTTTATAAGAAAGACAGACGTCAATTAACATTATTATGAAAATTAAGGTCTAGATATGCAGTAAATGTATCATAACATAGTTTGAAGCGGGATTTTGGTGTCTTACCAGACTTTTACGTGTTTTGTCTCTATCAAATACAAACATTATTGAACTTTTTTCCAAATCTTATAAGCTTGTAAGATGAATTTCTAAAATAAAATACAAAATGTTAAAACCATTAAGAACTGCCAAAAGTCTTTCATGACATGTACATTACATTTATTTGAAATATCAGTGGAGGATGAACATTTTTCACTGCAATATAAAAACCACACCCTCTACTGGCTAAAACCCTGTCCTCCCTATACAAATGATGCAATATGTATCAATTTTGATCATCGTATGTATCTCCCTTCCTACTTGATCTGCTGACCTGTAACTCCACAACTGAGCAGGGGACCTTAGACTGATCTTCAGTGCCAAGTTTGATTATCCTGACTTCAGCGGTTGCAGAGATATCGGAACGGACATAGCCACATACTGTATGGCCATGGCTGTAATTCCGTATATCTTGCTTCATAGTTTTGATGTCTTCAGTACGTATCTACAACGTAGAAAGCAGTAAAAAGCAAGAAAAACTATTGAATGAGAAGTGTGTCCAAACTTTGGGCTGGTAGTGTATACATACCGACACATTCACCTAAACTAGTGTGGTACATATAAGAAGTCTACAGATAGCAAAGGAAGATTATTCTTTTACAAAGTTGTCTAAAGTTCCTTGCAATCCACTCGATGAAGTCCAAAAACATCAAAGAAATCTGAGATGACATGATACTGAGCAAAGATCTGGAAATGACTGGTTTGTCATTCAACCCACCACTGAGGTCCCAATGGAAATATCACATTCATGCTCCTCTGACTTTTCATCCGGTACCACCATGACATTGACTTTCCCGTTTTAACTCCAGACTGTAGGATTTTAACATAAAAATCATTGTCTGTTACTTTCAAGTCAAACAAGTTCACACAAAGCTAATTCAGTCTGTTAGCTCCAAGTAAATCCATCTGTGTTTAACAGCATCCGAGAGGTCTAAATCTGGTGTCTGTGGAGAAATTCCTGCACTGCTGCAACAGGGATGATGCAGGAATTATTAGTTTGTTGGAGCCAAAGAGGAGAGAAAACATAGAGACAGAGTAGCTACAGACACTAGGAGTATGGCAGAGAATGGACAGTTTCTAATTCTGCATCTTATCCGATTTTTATTGAAAATATCAATGGAGGATGAACATTCTCTGAGGAGGTATTTAACCACGCCTGACGTGCATGTCAGTGGGGTTACTGCATTCGCTTCGGTATCTGGCTGGCTGGGTATGTATGTATGTGGCTATGTCCGTTCAGATATCTCTGCAAGTGCTGAAGTCAGGATAATCAAACTTGGCACTGAAAATCGGTCTAAGGTCCCCTGCTCAGTTGTGGAGACAGAGGTCAGCAGATCAAGGTCAAGGTCACAGGGGTCACTTAGCACATTTCTTGCATATTGCATCATTAACCACGCCTGACGTGTACGTCAGCGGGGTTACTGCGTTCGCTTCGGTATCTGGCTGGCTGGCTGGATAAGTATGTATGTGTGTGTGTATGTCCGTTCATGGGCGTGGTTCTGCCATCTACTGAGGGTTCGTCTAGTTAACCACGCCTGACAAACGTCAGCGGGGTTACTGCATTCGGTGCGGTATCTGGCTGGGTTAGTATGTATGTACACACGTGGACAAAATTGTTGGTACCCCTCAGTTAAAGAAGGAAAAACCCACAATTCTCACTGAAATCACTTGAAACTCACAAAAGTAACAGTAAATAAAAATTTATTGAAAATTAAATCATCAAAAACAGCCATTACTTTTGAATTGTTCATTAACATAATTATTTAAAAAAACAAACTAATGAAACAGGCCTGGACAAAAATGATGGTACCTCTATAAAAGATTGAAAACTATTTGACCAGAGTGACATGATTAACTCAGGTGTGTCATTTAATTGACATCACAGGTGTTTCCAAACTCATAATCAGTCAGTCTGCCTATTTAAAGGGAGACAAGTAGTCACCCTGCTGTTTGGTGAAAAGGTGTGTACCACACTGAACATGGACAACAGAAAGCGAAGGAGAGAATTGTCCCAGGACATCCGAAAAAAAAATGATAGACAAACATCTTAAAGGTAAAGGCTATAAGACCATCTCTAAACAGCTTGAAGTTCCTGTGACAACAGTGGCTCATATTATTCAGAAGTTCAAGACCCACGGGACAGTAGCCAACCTCCCTGGACGTGGCCGCAAGAGGAAAATTGATGACAAATTGAAGAGACTGATCGTTGGAATTGTATCCAAAGAGCCCAGAGCAACCTCCAAAGAAATTAAAGGTGAACTCCAAGGCCAAGGTACATCAGTGTCAGATCGTACCATTCGTCGTTGTTTGAGCCAAAGTGGACTTCATGGGAGACGACCAAGGAGGACACCACTGCTGAAAAAAACTCATAAAAAAGCCAGACTGGAATTTGCAAAAATGCATGTTGACAAGCCACAAAGCTTCTGGGAGAATGTCCTTTGGACAGATGAGACCAAACTGGAGCTTTTTGGTAAGGCACATCAACTCTATGTTCATAGACTCAAAAACCAAGCATACGAAGAAAAGAACACTGTCCCTACGGTGAAACATGGAGGAGGCTCAGTAATGTTTTGGGGCTGCTTTGCTGCATCTGGCACAGGGTGTCTTGAAAGTGTGCAAGGTACGATGAAATCTGAAGACTATCAAGGCATTCTGGAGAGAAATGTGCTGCCTAGTGTCAGAAAGCTTGGTCTCAGTCGCAGGTCATGGGTCTTCCAACAGGACAACGATCCAAAACACACAGCCAAAAGCACCCAAGAATGGCTGAGAGAAAAGCGTTGGACTATTCTAAAGTGGCCTTCTATGAGCCCAGATCTGAATCCCATTGAACATATGTGGAAGGAGCTGAAACATGCCATTTGGAGAAGACACCCATCAAACCTGAGACAACTGGAGCTGTTTGCTCATGAGGAGTGGGCCAAAATACCTGTTGACAGCTGCAGAACGCTCATTGACAAATACAGAAATCGTTTAATTGCAGTGATTGCCTCAAAAGGTTGTGCAACAAAATATTAAGTTATGGGTACCATCATTTTTGTCCAGCCCTGTTTCATTAGTTTGTTTTTTTAAATAATTATGTTAATCAACAATTCAAAAGTGATGGCTGATTTTGATTATTTAATTTTCAATAAATTTTTATTTATTGTTACTTTTGTGAGTTTCAAGTGATTTCAGTGAGAATTGTGGGTTTTCCCTTCTTTAACTGAGGGGTACCAACAATTTTGTTCACGTGTGTATGTACATACCAGTCATAGCCATCAACCAAAATGAAATAGTATTTCATTTTGGTTGATGGCTATGACTGGTATTTATATTGTAAGTGACAATTTTGAGGTATTTTCTAAGATTCACAAGCGTCATGGTACTTGTGTCCAAACTTATGGCCATGGCTGTAGTTTTGAGGCCTTCAGTGAGAATCAACATTATGTTTCTTGCTGTGGTGTCAGTAAATTATCTTGATTAATCAATGTGTTGTTTGCTTGCTAAAATGTCACAAATGGTGAAAAATGTTAATGAGTGTTTTTCAGAGTCCAAAAATATTCAGTTTACTGTCAAAGAGGAGGAAAGAAATCAGAAAATATTCCCATTTAAAAAGTTGCAATTAGAGAATCTAGACTTTTATTTTAAAACATTTCTTAAATGCATTCTTTGCAGCTCAAATGACAAATAGTATGAAAAATGCCACTACATTGTGGTTTTATATTGTGGGCAGGTTTAGGAATGAAGTCTCAATAATCTGTGGATGACACATTAACGCCTCATATACCGTCATGCTAAATTTAAACCAGCCTTCCCACGCGACGGTAGCAGTTCTGAAACAGAGAAATCATATGGAACAGCAGCTTCACTGAGCCGAGCTGTGATATCCGACCCGCTGTGCAGCCACAGGCCTCCACGATGCCACATTAGATTTAGTGCCAGAGTTTAACGGGTGAGCAAGAGATGTGGCAGCACCGCAGGATGACCTACATCTGAGCCGGGAACTTATAGGAACCATAGCATGACTCATGGAGGCTCAAAGAAAGAAGAGCGGAATTAAACACAGAAGGCATCGGTTCTCATGCAACAAATCATAGTTGAACTAGTAGAAACTTAATAAAACCCAAAACTGAATCAATATTATTATAAGAGATAAGATAAAACTTTATTAATCATGGAGGAAATTCCTGTGTCAGATGTTGCTCAGAGAAACCACATGGCATAACACAAGACAAGCAGGATCTAAAAAGTGTTGTTTGTGCCTCATTCTGGTATTTATTGTATTATTTTGGTTGTTTGGTGTGTTTTTGCTTTTGCTTTGTGTCTTATTTGTCATTTGGTGTCATTGTTTTCATTGTGTGTCTCGTTTTTGTTTTTTTGTATCAGATTTTTCTCATTTTGTGTCTGGTTTTGTCATTTTGTGTCTAATTTTCTTTGTTTGGTGTCAGATTTTTGTCATTTTATGTACAATATTTTCATTTGTGTATCATTTCTGTCATTTTGTGTCTCATTTTTCTCGTTTTGTGTCTGTTTTTTGTCATTTGTGTCCAGTTTTCTTCATTTTGTGTCTTGTTTTTGTCATTTTGTGTCCATTTTTTCAATATTAAGACAAGACATGAGATAAAACTTTATTATTCCTGGAAGAAGCTGTTGTACCATACGCTGCTCAGAAAAAAACAGATGGCATAACATAAGAGATGCAGGGTGTATAAAGTGTTTTTCAATGCCTTTTGTTGCTTGGTTGGCATGTTTTGCTCTTGCTTTGTGCCTCACTTTTCTTGTTTTGTCAGATTTTTCAGTCAGAAATGACACAAGGATCACCTCATGAAATTTTCACAGTGGTGAGGTTTATGATCTGGATCCACGACATTGTTAAAGATTTACCATTGCAAGATATAGGTGCCGGCATGGTGTCGCTGTAACAATGACAACAAGTCAACACTGTATCAGTTACCTGCTGGCAATCACGTGATTGCGATGCGACTACAAATTCACTGATTTATCAGTTGAAAATCATACAAGGACCTCATGATTTAACTGATTTAAATGTCATATTTTCGTATGTTGTCCAAAATGTGACAAAACCGTCATAGTTTAGTATGTTGTCCAAAAAATGACAAAAACATAGTTTAGTATGTCATGCAAAA
Source organism: Acanthochromis polyacanthus (assembly GCF_021347895.1). Classification (NCBI taxonomy): domain Eukaryota; kingdom Metazoa; phylum Chordata; class Actinopteri; family Pomacentridae; genus Acanthochromis; species Acanthochromis polyacanthus. Next base: position 9,440,381 of record NC_067128.1, read on the forward strand.
TGTGACAAAAACGTCATAGTTTGTGGTCCAAAATGTGACAAAAAGGTCATAGTTTAGTTTGTCGTCCAAAAAAATGACAAAAACATTATAGTTTAGTATGTCATCCAAAATGTGACAAAAACGTCATAGTTTAGTATGTTGTCCAAAAAAAATGACAAAAACATAGTTTAGTATGTCGTCCAAAATGTGACAAAAACATCATACTTTAGTCTGTCATCCAAAATGTGACATAATCGTCATAGTTTACTATGTGGTCTAAAATGTGAGAAAAACGTCATTGTTTAGTAAATCGTCCATAATGTGACCAAAAATGTCTTATTTCAGAATGTCGTCCAAAATGTGACAAAAACGTCATAGTTTAGTATGTCATCCAAAATGTTCTAAATCGTACATAAATGTATGTGAACACAATGTTCCATGGGAATGTCAATATCCTTGGGGGAGGTCTGCGCTCTCTGAGTGCTTTTCTAGTTTAGTATGTCGTACAAAATGTGGAAAAAACGTCATAGTTTAGTATGTTATCCAAAATGAGAGAAAAAATTTTATAGTTTAGTATGTCGTCCAAAATGTGACAAAAACATCATACTTTAGTATGTCATCCAAAATGTGACAAAAAATGTCATAGTTTAGTTTGTCGTCCAAAATGTGACAAAAAACGTCATAGTTTAGTATGTCGTCCAAAAAAATGACAAAAACGTCAAAGTTTAGCATGCCGTCCAAAATTTCAGTAAAATGTCATATTTTCGTATGTTGTCCAAAATGTGACAAAACCGTCATAGTTTAGTATGTTGTCCAAAAAATGACAAAAACATAGTTTAATATGTCATGCAAAATGTGACAAAAAATGTCATAGTTTAGTATGTCATCCAAAATGTGACAAAAACATCATACTTTAGTCTGTCATCCAAAATGTGACATAAACGTCATAGTTTAGTATGTCATCCAAAATGTAAAAAAGTCATAGTTACCTCCGCCAAGGAGGTTATGTGATCTAGTATGTCGTCCAAAATGTGACATAAACGTCATAGTTTAGTATGTCGTCCAAAATGTCACCAAAACGTCATAGTTTAGTATGTCGTCCAACAAATGACAAAAACGTCCAAAATTTCAGTAAAATGTCATATTTTTGTATGTTGTCCAAAATGTGACAAAACCGTCATAGTTTAGTATGTTGTCCAAAAAAATGACAAAAACATAGTTTAGTATGTCATGCAAATTGTGACAAAAACGTCATAGTTTGTCATCCAAAATGTGACAAAAATGTCATAGTGTAGTTTGTCATCCAAAATGTGACAAAAAAATGTCATAGTTTAGTATGTCATCCAAAATGTGACATAATTGTCATAGTTTACTATGTGGTCTAAAATGTGAGAAAAACGTCATAGTTTAGTATGTCGTCCAAAAAAAATGACAAAAACATAGTTTAGTATGTCATGCAAAATGTGACAAAAACGTCATAGTTTGTCGTCCAAAATGTGACAAAAAGGTCATAGTTTAGTTTGTCGTCCAAAAAAATGACAAAACATTATAGTTTAGTATGTCATCCAAAATGTGACAAAAACGTCATAGTTTAGTATGTCGTCCAAAATTTCAGTAAAATGTCATATTTTCGTATGTTGTCCAAAATGTGACAAAAACGTCATAGTTTAGTATGTTGTCCAAAAAAATGACAAAAACATAGTTTAGTATGTCGTCCAAAATGTGACAAAAACATCATACTTTAGTCTGTCATCCAAAATGTGACATAAACGTCATAGTTTAGTATGTCGTCCAAAATGTAAAAAAGTCATAGTTACCTCCGCCAAGGAGGTTATGTGATTTAGTATGTCGTCCAAAATGTCACCAAAACGTCATAGTTTAGTATGTCGTCCAAAAAATGACAAAAACGTCCAAAATTTCAGTAAAATGTCATATTTTTGTATGTTGTCCAAAATGTGACAAAACCGTCATAGTTTAGTATGTTTTCCAAAAAAATGACAAAAACATAGTTTAGTATGTCATGCAAAATGTGACAAAAACGTCATAGTTTGTCATCCAAAATGTGACAAAAAATGTCATAGTGTAGTTTGTCATCCAAAATGTGACAAAAAATGTCATAGTTTAGTATGTCATCCAAAATGTGACATAATCGTCATAGTTTACTATGTGGTCTAAAATGTGAGAAAAACGTCATAGTTTAGTATGTCGTCCAAAATATGACATAAACGTCATAGTTTAGTATGTCGTCCAAAAAAATGACAAAACATAGTTTAGTATGTCGTCCAAAATGTAAAAAAGTCATAGTTACCTCCGCCAAGGAGGTTATGTGATTTAGTATGTCGTCCAAAATGTGACAAAAACGTCATAGTTTAGTTTGTCGTCCAAAATGTCACCAAAAACGTCATAGTTTAGTATGTCGTCCAAAAAATGACAAAACGTCAAAGTTTAGCATGCCGTCCAAAATTTCAGTAAAATGTCATATTTTCGTATGTTGTCCAAAATGTGACAAAACCGTCATAGTTTAGTATGTTGTCCAAAAAAATGACAAAAACATAGTTTAGTATGTCATGCAAATGTGACAAAAACGTCATAGTTTGTCGTCCAAAATGTGAGAAAAACGTCATAGTTTAGTTTGTCGTCCAAAAAATAACAAAAACATCATACTTTAGTCTGTCATCCAAAACGTGACATAATCGTCATAGTTTACTATGTGGTCTAAAATGTGAGAAAAACGTCATTGTTTAGTAAGTCGTCCATAATGTGACCAAAAATGTCTTATTTCAGTATGTCGTCCAAAATGTGACAAAAACGTCATAGTTTAGTATGTTATCCAAAATGAGAGAAAAAACTTTATAGTTTAGTATGTCGTCCAAAAAAATGACAAAGCATAGTTTAGTATGTCGTCCAAAATGTAAAAAAGTCATAGTTACCTCCGCCAAGGAGGTTATGTGATTTAGTATGTCGTCCAAAATGTGACAAAAACGTCATAGTTTAGTTTGTCGTCCAAAATGTCACCAAAAACGTCATAGTCTAGTATGTCGTCCAAAAAATGACAAAAACATCAAAGTTTAGCATGCCGTCCAAAATTTCAGTAAAATGTCATATTTTCGTATGTTGTCCAAAATGTGACAAAACCGTCATAGTTTAGTATGTCGTCCAAAATGTGACAAAAAACATACTTTAGTATGTCGTTCAAAATGTCACCAAAACGTCATATTTACCTCCGCCAAGGAGGTTATGTGACACCCAGCGTTTGTGTGTCTGGCTGTCTGTTAGCAAGATAACTCAAAAACGCCTGGGCAGATTCTAATGAAATTTTGAGGGGATGTAGACTATGGTAAGAGGAAGAGCTGATTTAATTTTGGTGGCAATCCAGAAAGGATCCTGGATTCTGGATCACTTTGAATTTTTTAGTATGTGGTTTAGTATGTGGTCCAAATATGACAAAAACATCATAGGTTAGTATGTCATCCAACAAATTGGAACAAGGTGTCCAGATAGCTCAACTGGTTAAGAACGTGGTTCATAAACAGAACTGTGTCAGAGATGCAGGTTCAATTCCAGCACATGATCTTTTACTGCATGGGTTTCCTGTTTTCCTCTCTCACTGTTGATTAACAATGGAATAAAATTGTTCATGAAAATATATGTCTTATGATTCCATGAAATACAATACTTCAATTTCTAAATCGCACATAAATGTATGTGAATACAATGTTCCATGGGAATGTCAATATCCTTGGCGGAGGTCTGCGGTCTCTGAGTCATAGTTTGGTATGTCGTCCAAAATGTGAAAAAAACGTCATAGTTCAGTATGTCGTCCAAAAAATTACAAAAACGTCATAGTTTAGTATGTCACCAAAAACGTCATAGTTTAGTATATTGTCCAAAATATGACAGAAATGTCATAGTTTAGTATTTCGCCCAAAATGTTACTAAAATGCCATATTTTTGCATGTCATCCAAAATGTCATCCAAAATGTCACTAAACCTTCATAGTTTAGTGTTTTGTCCAAAATGTCACTAAAATGTCATATTTTCGTATGTTGTCCAAAATGTGACAAAACCGTCATAGTTTAGTATGTTGTCCAAAAATGACAAAAACATAGTTTAGTATGTCATGCAAAATGTGACAAAAAATGTCATAGTTTAGTATGTCATCCAAAATGTGACATAAACGTCATAGTTTAGTATGTCGTCCAAAATGTAAAAAAGTCATAGTTACCTCCGCCAAGGAGGTTATGTGATTTAGTATGTCATCCAAATGTGACATAAACGTCATAGTTTAGTTTGTCGTCCAAAATGTCACCAAAACGTCATAGTTTAGTATGTCGTCCAACAAATGACAAAAATGTCCAAAATTTCAGTAAAATGTCATATTTTTGTATGTTGTCCAAAATGTGACAAAACCGTCATAGTTTGTCATCCAAAATGTGACAAAAAATGTCATAGTGTAGTTTGTCATCCAAAATGTGACAAAAAATGTCATAGTTTAGTATGTCGTCCAAAAAAATGACAAAACATAGTTTAGTATGTCGTCCAAAATGTAAAAAAGTCATAGTTACCTCCGCCAAGGAGGTTATGTGATTTAGTATGTCGTCCAAAATGTGACAAAAACGTCATAGTTTAGTATGTCGTCCAAAAAATGACAAAAAACGTCAAAGTTTAGCATGCCGTCCAAAATTTCAGTAAAATGTCATATTTTCGTATGTTGTCCAAAATGTGACAAAACCGTCATAGTTTAGTATGTTGTCCAAAAAAATGACAAAAACATAGTTTAGTATGTCATGCAAAATGTGACAAAAACGTCATAGTTTGTCGTCCAAAATGTGAGAAAAACGTCATAGTTTAGTTTGTCGTCCAAAAAAATAACAAAAACATCATACTTTAGTCTGTCATCCAAAACGTGACATAATCGTCATAGTTTACTATGTGGTCTAAAATGTGAGAAAAACGTCATTGTTTAGTAAGTCGTCCATAATGTGACCAAAAATGTCTTATTTCAGTATGTCGTCCAAAATGTGACAAAAACGTCATAGTTTAGTATGTTATCCAAAATGAGAGAAAAAACTTTATAGTTTAGTATGTCGTCCAAAAAAATGACAAAGCATAGTTTAGTATGTCGTCCAAAATGTAAAAAAGTCATAGTTACCTCCGCCAAGGAGGTTATGTGATTTAGTATGTCGTCCAAAATGTGACAAAAACGTCATAGTTTAGTTTGTCGTCCAAAATGTCACCAAAACGTCATAGTCTAGTATGTCGTCCAAAAATACAAAAACATCAAAGTTTAGCATGCCGTCCAAAATTTCAGTAAAATGTCATATTTTCGTATGTTGTCCAAAATGTGACAAAACCGTCATAGTTTAGTATGTCGTCCAAAATGTGACAAAAAACATACTTTAGTATGTCGTTCAAAATGTCACCAAAACGTCATATTTACCTCCGCCAAGGAGGTATGTGACACCAGCGTTTGGTGTCTGGCTGTCTGTTAGCAAGATACTCAAAACGGCCTGGGCAGATTCTAATGAAATTTTGAGGGGATGTAGACTATGGTAAGAGGAAGAGCTGATTAATTTTGGTGCAATCCAGAAAGATCTGGATTCTGGATCACTTGAATTTTTAGTATGTGGTTTAGTATGTGGTCCAAATATGGACAAAACATCATAGGTTAGTATGTCATCCCAACAAATGGAACAGGTGTCCAGATAGCCAACTGGTTAAGAACGTGGTTCATAACAAGAACTGTGTCAGAGATGCAGGTCAATTCCAGCACATGATCTTTTTACTGCATGGGTTCCTGTTTCCTCTCTCACTGTTGATTAAACATGGAATAAAATTGTTCATGAAATATATTGTTTATGATTCCATGAAAATACAATACTCAATTCTAAAATCGCACATAAATGGTATGTGAATACCAATGGTCCATGGGAATGTCATATCCTGGCGGAGGTCTGGGTCTCTGAGTCATGTTTGGTATGTCGTCCAAAATGTGAAAAAAAAGTCATAGTTCAGTATGTCGTCCCAAAAAATATACAAAACGTCATAGTTTAGTATGTCACCAAAAACGTCATAGTTTAGTATATTGTCCAAAATATGACAGAAATGTCATAGTTTAGTATTTCGCCCAAATGTTACTAAAATGCCATATTTTTGCATGTCATCCAAAATGTCATCCAAAATGTCACTAAAACCTTCATAGTTTAGTGTTTTGTCCAAAATGTCACTAAAATGTCATTATTTTCGTATGTGTCAAAATGTGACACAAACCGTCATAGTTTAGTATGTGTCCAAAAAATGACAAAAACATAGTTTAGTATGTCATGCAAAATGTGACAAAAAATTCATAGTTTAGTATGTCATCCAAAATGTGACATAAACGCTCATAGTTTAGTATGTCGTCCAAATGTAAAAAGTCATAGTTACCTCCGCAAGGAGGTTATGTGATTTAGTATGTCATCCAAATGTGACATAACGTCATAGTTTAGTTTGTCGTCCAAAATGTCACCAAAAACTCATAGTTTAGTATGTCGTCCAACAAATGACAAAATGTCCAAATTCGTAAAATGTCATATTTTGTATGTTGTCCAAAATGTGACAAACCGTCCATAGTTTAGTATGTTGTCCAAAAAATGACAAAAACATAGTTTAGTATGTCATGCAAATGTGACAAAAACGTCATAGTTTGTCATCCAAAATGTGACAAAAAATGGTCATAGTGTTAGTTTGTGTCATCCAAAATGTGACAAAAATGTCATAGTTTAGTATGTCATCCAAAATGACTTTAATCGTCATAGTTTACTCTGTGGTCTAAAATGGAGGAAAACGTCATAGTTTAGTATGTCGTCCATAATGTGACCAAAAAGGTCTTATTTCAGTTATGTCGTCCAAAATGGTTGCAAAAATGTCATAGTTTGTATGTCATCCAAAGATGTTCTAAATCGTACATAAATGTATGTGAATACATTGTTCCATGGGAATGTCAATATCCTTGGGAGGTCTGCGCTCTCTGAGTGCTTTTCTAGTTTAGTATTGTCGTCCTAAATGTGACATAAATGTCATAGTTTAGTATGTCGTCCAAATGTCACCAAAAACATCATTAGTTTTAGTCTGTCGTCCAAAATGTCACCAAAAACGTCATAGTTTTAGTATGTCGTCCAAAATGTCACCAAAAACGCAGTTAGTATGTCGTCCAAATGTCACCCAAAAACATCATAGTTTAGTCTGTCGTCCAAATGTCACCAAAACGGTCAAAGTTTAGCATGCCGTCCAAAATTTTAGTAAAATGTCAATTTTCATATGTTGTCCAAATGTGACAAACCGTCTAGTTTAGTATGTTGTCCAAAATGTGACAAAAACATACTTTAGTATGTCGTTCAAAATGTCACCAAAACGTCATATTACTCCGCCAAGGAGGTTATGTGACACCCAGCGTTTGTGTGTCTGGCTGTCTGTTAGCAAGATAACTCAAAAACGCCTGGGCAGATTCTAATGAAAATTTTGAGGGGATTGTAGACTATGGTAAGAGGAAGAGCTGGTTTAATTTTGGTGGCAATCCAGAAAGGATCCTGGATTCTGGATCACTTTGAAATTTTTTAGTATGTGGTTTAGTATGTGGTCCAAAATATGACAAAAACATCATAGGTTAGTATGTCGTCCAACAAATTGGAACAAGGTGTCCAGATAGCTCAACTGGTTAAGAACGTGGTTCATAAACAGAACTGTGTCAGAGATGCAGGTTCAATTCCAGCAACATGATCTTTTACTGCATGGGTTTCCTGTTTTCCTCTCTCACTGTTGATTAACAATGGAATAAAATTGTTCATGAAAATATATGTCTTATGATTCCATGAAAATACAATACTTCAATTTCTAAATCGCACATAAATGTATGTGAATACAATGTTCCATGGGAATGTCAATATCCTGGCGGAGGTCTGCGGTCTCTGAGTCATAGTTTGGTATGTTCGTCCAAAATGTGAAAAAAACGTCATAGTTCAGTATGTCGTCCAAAAAATTACAAAAACGTCATAGTTTAGTATGTCACCAAAACGTCATAGTTTAGTATATTGTCCAAAATATGACAGAAATGTCATAGTTTAGTATTTCGCCCAAAATGTTACTAAAATGCCATATTTTTGCATGTCATCCAAAATGTCATCCAAAATGTCACTAAACCTTCATAGTTTTAGTGTTTTGTCCAAAATGTCACTAAAATGTCATATTTTCGTATGTTGTCCAAAATGTGACAAAACCGTCATAGTTTAGTAATGTTGTCCAAAAATGACAAAAACATAGTTTAGTATGTCATGCAAAATGTGACAAAAAATGTCATAGTTTAGTATGTCATCCAAAATGTGACATAAACGTCATAGTTTAGTATGTCGTCCAAAATGTAAAAAAGTCATAGTTACCTCCGCCAAGGAGGTTATGTGATTTAGTATGTCATCCAAAATGTGACATAAACGTCATAGTTTAGTTTGTCGTCCAAAATGTCACCAAAAACGTCATAGTTTAGTATGTCGTCCAACCAAATGACAAAAATGTCCAAAATTTCAGTAAAATGTCATATTTTTGTATGTTGTCCAAAATGTGACAAAAACCGTCATAGTTTAGTATGTTGTCCAAAAAATGACAAAAACATAGTTAGTTATGTCATGCAAAATGTGACAAAAACGTCATAGTTTGTCATCCAAAATGTGACAAAAAATGTCATAGTGTAGTTTGTCATCCAAAATGTGACAAAAAATGTCATAGTTTAGTATGTCATCCAAAATGTGACATAATCGTCATAGTTTACTCTGTGGTCTAAAATGTGAGAAAAACGTCATAGTTTAGTATGTCGTCCATAATGTGACCAAAAATGTCTTATTTCAGTATGTCGTCCAAAATGTGACAAAAATGTCATAGTTTAGTATGTCATCCAAAATGTTCTAAATCGTACATAAATGTATGTGAATACATGTTCCATGGGAATGTCAATATCCTTGGGGGAGGTCTGCGCTCTCTGAGTACTTTTCTAGTTTAGTATGTCGTCCTAAATGTGACATAAATGTCATAGTTTAGTATGTCGTCCAAAATGTCACCAAAAACATCATAGTTTAGTCTGTCGTCCAAAATGTCACCAAAAACGTCATAGTTTAGTATGTCGTCCAAAATGTCACCAAAAACGTCAGTTTAGTATGTCGTCCAAAATGTCACCAAAAACATCATAGTTTAGTCTGTCGTCCAAAATGTCACCAAAAACGTCAAAGTTTAGCATGCCGTCCAAAATTTTAGTAAAATGTCATATTTTCATATGTTGTCCAAAATGTGACAAAACCGTCATAGTTTAGTATGTTGTCCAAAAAATGACAAAAACATAGTTTAGTATGTCATGCAAAATGTGACAAAAACGTCATAGTTTGTCGTCCAAAATGTGACAAAAACGTCATAGTTTAGTTTGTCGTCCAAAAAAATGACAAAAACATTATAGTTTAGTATGTCATCCAAAATGTGACAAAAATGTCATAGTTTAGTATGTCGTCCAAAATATGACATAAACGTCATAGTTTAGTATGTCGTCCAAAAAAAATGACAAAACATAGTTTAGTATGTCGTCCAAAATGTAAAAAGTCATAGTTTAGTTTGTCCGCCAAGGAGGTTATGTGATTTAGTATGTCGTCCAAAATGTGACAAAAACGTCATAGTTTAGTTTGTCATCCAAAATGTCACCAAAAACGTCATAGTTTAGTATGTCGTCCAAAAAATGACAAAAACGTCAAAGTTTAGCATGCCGTCCAAAATTTCAGTAAAATGTCATATTTTCGTATGTTGTCCAAAATGTGACAAAACCGTCATAGTTTAGTATGTTGTCCAAAAAAATGACAAAAACATAGTTTAGTATGTCATGCAAAATGTGACAAAAACGTCATAGTTTGTCGTCCAAAATGTGAGAAAAACGTCATAGTTTAGTTTGTCGTCCAAAAAAATAACAAAAACATCATACTTTAGTCTGTCATCCAAAACGTGACATAATCGTCATAGTTTACTATGTGGTCTAAAATGTGAGAAAAACGTCATTGTTTAGTAAGTCGTCCATAATGTGACCAAAAATGTCTTATTTCAGTATGTCGTCCAAAATGTGACAAAAACGTCATAGTTTAGTATGTTATCCAAAATGAGAGAAAAACTTTATAGTTTAGTATGTCGTCCAAAAAAATGACAAAGCATAGTTTAGTATGTCGTCCAAAATGTAAAAAAGTCATAGTTACCTCCGCCAAGGAGGTTATGTGATTTAGTATGTCGTCCAAAATGTGAGAAAAACGTCATAGTTTAGTTTGTCGTCCAAAATGTCACCAAAAACGTCATAGTCTAGTATGTCGTCCAAAAAATGACAAAAACATCAAAGTTTAGCATGCCGTCCAAAATTTCAGTAAAATGTCATATTTTCGTATGTTGTCCAAAATGTGACAAAACCGTCATAGTTTAGTATGTCGTCCAAAATGTGACAAAAAACATACTTTAGTATGTCGTTCAAAATGTCACCAAAACGTCATATTTACCTCCGCCAAGGAGGTTATGTGACACCCAGCGTTTGTGTGTCTGGCTGTCTGTTAGCAAGATAACTCAAAAACGCCTGGGCAGATTCTAATGAAATTTTGAGGGGATGTAGACTATGGTAAGAGGAAGAGCTGATTTAATTTTGGTGGCAATCCAGAAAGGATCCTGGATTCTGGATCACTTTGAATTTTTTAGTATGTGGTTTAGTATGTGGTCCAAAATATGACAAAAACATCATAGGTTAGTATGTCGTCCAACAAATTGGAACAAGGTGTCCAGATAGCTCAACTGGTTAAGAACGTGGTTCATAAACAGAACTGTGTCAGAGATGCAGGTTCAATTCCAGCACATGATCTTTTACTGCATGGGTTTCCTGTTTTCCTCTCTCACTGTTGATTAACAATGGAATAAAATTGTTCATGAAAATATATGTCTTATGATTCCATGAAAATACAATACTTCAATTTCTAAATCGCACATAAATGTATGTGAATACAATGTTCCATGGGAATGTCAATATCCTTGGCGGAGGTCTGCGGTCTCTGAGTCATAGTTTGGTATGTCGTCCAAAATGTGAAAAAAACGTCATAGTTCAGTATGTCGTCCAAAAAATTACAAAAACGTCATAGTTTAGTATGTCACCAAAAACGTCATAGTTTAGTATATTGTCCAAAATATGACAGAAATGTCATAGTTTAGTATTTCGCCCAAAATGTTACTAAAATGCCATATTTTTGCATGTCATCCAAAATGTCATCCAAAATGTCACTAAACCTTCATAGTTTAGTGTTTTGTCCAAAATGTCACTAAAATGTCATATTTTCGCATGTCATCCAAAATGTGGGAAAAAGGTCATAGTTTAGTATGTTGTCCAAAATGTCACTAAACCTTCATAGTTTAGCATGTGCACCAACACGTGGAAGAAAGATGCCCAGGTTGCTCAACTACTTGAGGACTGTGTCAGAGATGCAGGTCAGATTCCCGCTCACGGCCCTTTACTGCAGGTCTTCCCTGTCTTCCTCTCTACTTATCTGTTGAGTAAAACCAACAAAAGGGCCAAAAAACAACTCAGAAATAAACGTAGTAGTTACTAGTTCATAGTTACTAACAGTGGAGTTATGTGACAATCGGCATACATTTGTCTGTGAATCTTTCTGTGTCTGTCAGTGTGAAACAGTACTCAAAACAGACTAACGGATTTGGATGAAATTTTCAAGGGAAGTCAGAAATGACACAAGGACCACCTCATTAAATTATCACAGTGATGCGGCTCATTTCTTTCAATATTAAGGTGAGAGATAAAATAAAACTTTATTAATCCTGGAGGAAATTTTTTTGCCAGATGTTAAAAAATACAGAACATAATAAATGCAGCGTCGAAAAAGTAAAAAGCAATAACATATAAGTACAATGCAACACTGACATTACTGAGAGAAACAAGATATAATAAAGAAAGAATACAACAATAAAAAGTAATACTGTCAGTTATACTGAGGTAACAGGGTGATAAAATATTGAAATTAGATGTTCTATTGCATCTGAAAAATGAAATCCACATTTCGACAATGCTGTACATGAAAATGAATTATTATACCTGAGAAGTGAAATATGTAATACTGAACATGACGAAATGCTACACATGATGCAGAAACTGATGTTGAACAAACTATGTAGAAATAATATGACAGTGATATTGATAATATTGTTGACGTCTGAGTGTCCAATTATCCAATTATTATTCGGTACGAAGCTGCACTGTCATGACCAGAGCTGATTCAATCAAAGAAGAGCTCATGTAATGTTCAGCTAACTCACTTACAGCTGACTCATGTAATGTAATTTAGAGTCTGCAAGCAGCAATGAGTGATCATTAGCATTAGCCTGATTGTTTTTCTTCTCTTTTGTCAGGATTAAACGCTGCTGTGGGGAATGAAGATCATGACGCCGAAGCTCCAGTCTGAGATCTTCTGAGGTAAGACTGTAGAAACCCACCGCTGGATCTTTAACCTGTTACTGGCGCCGACCTCCATCTTATCCATTGATGCTGTTCAAGGTTAAAGAGCAATTTAACACCAACATCAATCATCTGACCTCCATCAGTTTAACCTGTGACCTCGCAGTGCACTCTGAAGTGACTTACTGGATAATCGCTGCTGGGTTTGGTGTTAAACATCGCATTAGTCGGTCAGAATGTCACCTTTAACCCTCTAAACCCAAACTCCACCAGCCAGTTTAAAATGAATGCTTTCTTTAAAAAAAAAAAAAAAAAGAATTGCCACAATAACGGCATCTTTCAGAGCCAGGTACATGTACAGACATCGTTTTGTGTCTAATTTTTGGGTGTTTGGTGCATTTGGTGTTTCTGTCATTTTTTTCATTTTGGGTCTCATTTTTGTTGCTTTGTGTTCGTTATTTGTCATTTTGTGTCCAGTTTTTGCCGTTTTGCGTAGTTTTTGTTGCTTTGTGTCTAATTTTTGTATTTTTGTGCCTCAATCTGTCATTTTGTCAGACTTTTCTTATTTCATGTCTCATTTTTGAAAACAGGAATCACTGGATTTTCAGCTTTGGTCTGTGGATTTGGGAAAATGATCAGAAATAGGTTTAAACTTGTGATATTTCATTAAAAGCACTTCATGTTTTCATTTTTAAAAAAATCACCAAAAACAGATAATTTATACTAACAAGATTTTAAAGAAGAAGAAGAAAAATTCTGCACCTTTTGATGCAACCGTGAAGCCATGACTAACTCAGCTGGGACCAACATTTGTGTGATAAAAATTGACAGGTTTCTAGGTTTTCATGGCATTCCTACTGTGTCATGTTGCACAAAAACCTTTCTGAGTTCTCTCCTTCTGACCGTAGTTTTTCTGTTTCCATAGAGGAGCTGGACTCTATATTGCAGTGGGGGTTAACCAGATCAAATCAGATGCTTCTCATTATGCTAAAGTGTCTCCTGGCTTCCTTCACTTGTTTCTCTTGAAGGTGCATTGAAGTAAGTGGAAGATCCTCCATGATGGTCCCAAGGAAAAACCATCCATGGAGGTGGAATATGAAGCAGCAGGTTGAAAACAAAACAGCAGCACATTTGGGTTTTTCCACAACTTTTAGCAGGAATTCCTTTATGGCATCTTAAATATTTAAATTTCTCCAAAAGTACAAACTAATGACATCTTTGCTATCCATCAGCGCATTGTAGTTAGCAGTAGTTACCACATAATACTTGCTCAACATTATGCAAGCTACATGTTAGCATGCTAAGAACGAGGAAATTTGTGCTTTGATTAGTAAAAATGAGCTTCAGATGTCATTAGTTAGGATTATAACCAGTACAAATTTCATTATGGATGCATCATCTTGGAATTCTAACACAACAAAATGAAATGATAGATATCTGGATGTGAATTTGAACAGAAGTCGATGGCAAAAGTTGCCTGATTGTTATTATAAGCAAGTAAATTTGCACTAGTAAGGGTTTAGCTGCTGATGTTGAGAATTAATTTTCATTTTATTCATATTTGCAACTAACTGGCACTGAGCAGAAAAAAAACACTGTGTTAAGCACCCCTAAGATAAAGACTTTAATAATTAATTATGAGAATTAGTTCTGTGTTTTGCACCTTTGGGGGTTGAGAGAATTAACATTTTGGCTCCTGAGAAAAGAACTGTACAAATCTTTAATTACAAGTGCTGCCAGTTAAAAAGCAATATTTGGTATCTGCTGCTGGTTAAGGGCTCGCTGCATTGAGGGAAAAAAAGGACATTTATTATAGTTTTACTTTGTCCAAATCTAATAACCAGTTTTATAAAGACTTATTTTTAAATATCGACTTTTCACAGCAGAGCGAGGCTGCAGAAGCGTCGATGCTTCATCTCCAAACACCCAGAGGCTCTGCTTTGCTTTTAATTCGATTTACTGACCCAACAAATACGCCCCAAGGATTTGGAACCAAGTCTTTCCTCTCACCATTTGTTTCGCTGCCAATCGTCTGATGGCAGAAATCCCAGATCCGACTCTCCATCGAGCTGAAATCTGAGCTCTCCAGCAAACTTAATGGATATCTGTTCAGATGTTTTTACGAGATTTTCTGGCAGAAAGACGATCAGGAACGGAATCTAATGTTCGATTGTGTCCAGGAAGTTTCAATGTAAATGTTGGACTCCCTCTGCTGGTGTAAAGCTGCTATGATGCTTTATTAGAATTTTTATGACAGAAGCTGAGTGCTGTGTTGATATTGTCGAGGTCATCACCTGATGAAAAGGTGTTTCTTCACACTCAGCTCAACAGCAGACTGAAGTGATCAGACAAAAAAAGCTCAGAAATAGAGATTCTGATTGGATTAAATCATGTTCCGCATAATATTAACATTAAACAATGAATGTTAGTCAAAAAATGTAGAAAATAAAGTGAAATGGCTCATTCTTGCTTTGCACATAAGCATAAAAACCACCAATGAAAAGCTTTTTTTTAGTTGCCCACAAGTGTTTATTGAGGTAATGTACAATATAAAAAGTTGTTTACAAAAAGAATCACAAAAAGATGTTATGACAGAAACAAGTAATACAGTTGAGAGTTTATTGTACAGATTCTGCTCCAAATCCTTTCTTTTAGACAGCTTCTTACAGAAAATGTGACCAAATTCAGTCCAACTGTTTGAGTTTAAGAGTTTTTATTGACACAAAAATGAAGAATTTTAATACCTCTGCTAAATGAAGTTGTACATTTTTGTGTGTTAAAGTCCACCTTGGTGATTGTTTCAGCGTGTTTACTCGCCTACATCGAAGCGTGACTGTGCTGAGAGGAAGATGACGGCGAGGCGGCAGCGACGTTAGACGACAGCGAGGAAGGAGGCGGCTGAGGAGTGACGGCGGCCGAGGAGGAAGAGGCGGCCGAGGAGGCGGAGGCACCGGTGGCGGCCGATGAAGACATCTCGGTTTTGTGCGTGATGAAGCGAAGGCGGAGCTTCATGGCTGGACGCAGAGTCATGATGATCTTCTCCACCTGGATCGATAAGAAGGAATCAGAAGAAAGGAAAAATGCAACCCACATGATTCTGTTTCGGGCTGTTTCAAAGCAAGAACTCTGGCCTCAAGGAACAAAAGGTGAGTTCAAGAAGCTCTGAGATTATTCCTGTTGCACTATAATGCAACATTAGCAAGAAGCAACTGTCACAAGACGGCATCAGACCCTTTCGTTACAGATGTTTCTGTGACCGCTGACAGCTGGATATTAGTGTTTTTCTCCGTGGAGCGCCAACTGTCATTTGGAGGATTGCTATGGTGACCAGATGAGGGTCTTTGGCTACCATCAAGAGAAGAAACAACAAATTTTCTTCAAGATTGGAGAAGGACCATTTCATCAGGAGCATCCTGTTTTCTTCAACATTCATGTAGTTGTGCACCGTGGATTTACTCCACAGCATCAGATTGTGGGAATCTGAGGGAAAACATTTGGAGCAAACATCTGAAATGTGGTGCAATCCTACGAGCTTCAGTAAAAAGCAACTGGACCTTCTCTTATGTGACCTTGAAGACGTTTCACTGTCTTACAAGATTCTTATTTAGGACTTTCTTTTTGGCCACAACAACAACAACAACATAATCACAGACTAGTTGAAGTGGATTTTGGCCAAATTTAAATCAGATATGATCTTAGATTTTTATCGGCAGAGAATCGCCCTGATAAAATCAGCCTTAATAAATTAAAATAAATGCAGGAAGAAAAACTAATAACTTCAATAAACAGCTGATAGCAGAAAGTTTAACCACAGTAGTGTCCTTGTGCAGTGATACTCTGCTCCTAGCGCTCCTGTAATGCTCCCTAAAAGTCCCTCAAAGTCTAGAATGAGCGGATTCTCTTCAACCGTGTCAAAACAGCAATTTTAATCTCATTTTGGGGAAGAATAGGAAGTCACTGGGAGACAGATTTGATCAAAATCAGTGAGTGGAGAGGGCCGATTGTGTTGTTGTGGCCAAAAAAACCACCTGTTAATCATTGATAACCCAGTGTTCTCAGTGAGACTCCTCAGGAGAACTCAGTCCAACTCTAAAGGAGGAATTCACGGGGCACATCCATGTGAATGTTGAAGAAAACTGCTGTTTGTTCTCCTGGTGGCTGCAGATCCTCCTCTGGTCACCATGATGAGCCTCCACATGAAGGTTGGATCATCCAGCTGCTGACTGACACAAAATGTGATGTTTTGTCTTTGTGAAAGCTGGAGTTCCATGGAGAAATCAGCAATATGGGGAGCTGCAAATGTTTTTTAAAGGTTTCTGATCCACATAAACAGTTAATATACGGCCAGTTTAGGTTCTGAACACATCTGCAGCTGTTCTTCCTGCTTCAGTGGTGAAGCTTAATATGTGATTACTATTCAGACTTCAGTTTATGGAGCATCCAGCTGTTACAGTTTGAACCTGTGGTGTTTCTTTGACAGATATGTTTATTTAGTTAGTTGTTCAGCAGCTTTAGGACACGACCCTCAGCCTGTAAAACTCACTACACACACACTATTACTGTATTAGGTCAGTTATATGCATTAAAAATTAACATGTCACAGCGGAAATGATTACAGTGGCTACAACTGTGCTCAAACAACAAAGAAAAAGAAGACTAGATGAGTTTTTCTGTCTCTAACACTGACTTCATGTAGCAGCAGTGTGGGTGCAGTGATGGTTCTGCTGCCTGAAAGTTGTGTACTGAAGCTGCTGAAGTTCCTGAATTTCTAAATAAATAAACACAGGTTCAGACAGAAACAGCTGGATGCATCTGCAGCAAGTCCAAACTACAAGCATGTATCCAGTTAGAAGACAGAGCAGCTGGATACTGTCAGAGATCAGCCTTCAGGAATGAATAATTAACAATATTCTCATCATCTCTGCTTTCTGTAAACTGGAAGTGAACTGGACCGACACGCCACCGTTCAATAATGGATCAGAAGGAATAAGAAACACAAATCAAAAACATTCTCACTGTGATTCCTGCAAGGCTTTGTGCAAATGTGAACCTACCAGTGATCACAAAAAAATCTGTAACACAAGTCCTGGTGTTGGTGCTGTGATGTTATGTGACATTCTGACAGTCACACTAATCTGATTACCTGAACCACTTATCAAACCTGCAGCTCTCCTACTGACCTCCTTTACCCCCTCAGGCCTGTGTTAAGCCTTAATCATTACATTTTCTATCCCATACATGTTTCATGGTGATGTATTGTCACTGCACAAACAACCCTCTCATGTCATTTCACTAATTGTATTTCCTCCATTTGTTTCCTTCTGTCTTATTCGCTCTCACCAGAGATTCGAGTGGAGGAGGTGAAGAAGAAACATGAGGAGTCGAGGCAGCGGGTTTTTAACATGAAACATTTTTCTAGCAGCACTTTTTCAAAGCAACGGTTAAATATAACACCGCTGCATCTCCTGTCCATTGTTGTACTAAAACCTACAGCTGTATTTTATGATCAGTCAGATGAGCAGAGTAGTTTTCATGAGAACTTAGAGTGTACATTTTTACTTAAAACTGAGGTCACAACGTGCAGAATAAGACAAATGTGCAGTACATTTTTATTTACACACACGTGCAGAGTGAAGTTCAAAATAGTTGCTGCACACAAAATAGTATTACACAAATAAAACTCATGCTTACTTAATAAATTATGACTGAGTGATAGATTGTCAGTCCTGCTGCCGATGTGGTTTGAATATTCCAGCTTTTATTTCACCGATGCAGAGAAGACTTTATCGAGGACACAGCTGTGCAGCCTCTTAGATCCTAAAATGCATCTCAAGGTGAATCCTCAAAGTCTTGACATTAATGAAGTGTGACACACAGCTGCAACGAGCCATACAAATTTGTGTGTATACACAATAATGTAATCACTCAATCATAGTATAAGTCACTCTTTATATGCATGGTACTCATTTGGGTGCCATGACTCTTTTCTGTCACATTCTGCCACACTGTGTACTGATTTATAAGTAAATATTTACTGTATGTTCTCATGAACACTGTTCAGCTCATCTGACAGGGATCATAAAACACAGTGACAGGATATAAAAACACTGTGGAAGGATGATGCAGCCGAGACAAATTTAACATTTAACTGATGTGGCTTTAAAACAGCAGCTGTGAGGTGATGATGTCTTTTTTTTTTGGTTAGATGTTTGCTGCCTTGACTCCTCATGTTTTTCCTCACCTCCTCTGCTAGCATCTTTGGTGGGACGGACTAAAACACAAGGAGAGGACTTTAGGATGCGCAAACTGGAAAATGAGGAGAGGTAATTGACTTCGATCTACTGAAAACACATCCTTCAAGTGGATTAGAAAGTGACATTGCTTAAAACACCTATGCAAAAACAGCTGCCTATGTCCCTGTTAGCACTAACACTGCTAACCTAGCAGCACACCTTCACTTCTAATGGACTGGACATGCTTATCTTGCAAAACCTAGAAATGTAATGGATTAACATAGGACTTTGTAATATTACTTGCATCAATAACGTTATTTTGGTTACTTTTAATCTGTTTTTTTTCCTCACATTTATATATCTATTGTGTCATGCTAACATTGTAGAGACTCAACATGCAGGTTTCAGTCTGCTGACAGAACTAAAGAGTGACGTCGTCCTTCAATAAAAAGTCAGAAGCTCACCTGCTCCTTCACGCTGTCTCCGGTGTACATGTACTTGATGTGATAGAGGAAGTCACAGATGGGGTCCATGTAGCTCAGGTGTTGGCAGTGTTGGTCGACGGCCTGCAGCATCTCGTAGAAGGCCACACCGATCTGAAGCAGCAGCACAGGAAGATGTAAAAAATGCACTACCACAATGTGAAACTAAACTTAGGCAGACAAAGACAACACTATTATGCTTTAAAAGCAACTTGCTGATTGAATTTTTTGATAAAGTTATGCTTTAATATCTCTCAGGAATTCTGTTTTTAAAAGAGATTTTGTATGTTTTAGGACAAAAAAGCAGAAATTCAGTTGCAAAAGTAAGAATTTTTGCTGTTCCCGTAAGTTAAAACAGTTTATGTCAGCTACTAAAGTTGTTTCTGTCTCAGTGATCTGCGTAGCAGTAGATTCTAGTGAGTGTGAATAGCCTTTTTTATTTATTTTGTGTTTCACAAATTTTCACCATGAAAAATGAATGAAATATGGTGTCTAGCCATCTCCTCTGCTCTAAACTGGTTGACCTCAGATTTATTTCTAAACCAATTTCCTCAAATCCTCGTACATTTTTGTGTTTTTGATGCTTGACAGGTTTATTATTATAACGCTGTGGCCTGCCGTCTGTTTATCACCATGTTTGACCTTTTCAGTTAGAATCCATATTTGTTATTGTTTTTTGGATTGTGTTTGATTCGTTCATTTATTGGTAACAAAAACAGCTTTGTTTTTTTGTCATGTTTGGTTCTCATTTATCAAACATTCAATCAGGAATCCGGCTACAAAAACTAACAGTCACAGTCATTATGTATCATAGTCAAGTAAAGTAACATTTTCTATCATTTTTGTAGTTTGAATATATAAATTACCCACATAAAAATAAACCATAAGTATGTATAAATAAAAGGCCTTTACGAAACAATTCTATCCTGTTATATTGCTTGAATTTATTATTTGTCTAATTTAACATTTGATTTAGTGTAAAGTCCTTAGTAAGCTTGTTTTGAAAGACGCTAAATAAATACAGTTACTATGTCGAGATGTCATGACTAAGTTGTGTTATTGATGTGTGTATGAAACACTAAATGTTACTGTGGTGAACATAAAATCTCATTTCTGCTTTATTTTTCAACATATTTTACTGGCGTAGCAAATATACACGCTAAGAAATGCTTTTCAATCACACTTGTTTCAGAATTGTGAGCCAATAATCTGGATTTACCTCCAACATGCATCGCGTCCTCTCTTGCTGGAAGCGCTGCAGAAACGGCCCAACCAGGTGGTAAACGTACAGCAGCTGGAACTCTGTCTGGACGATGGGCTTCAGAGTCTCTGACAGGAATCTGTAAAACACACAAAGACATGAGGAGCACAGAAAGAAAAGGCAGTGACAGGACGGAGAAGACGGAGACGGTCTTACTTGGGAATCAGAGACAGCTGTCCGATGGAGGAGTGATGCCAGACGGCGTGCGCTAACGCTAACACGTAGCTGCAGTTCATCTCGCTATAGCTCTGGTGGCAGGCGGTGAAGTCCAGCAGGGCGAAGGGATAACCGGCCCACTCCGTCTCCGACGTCAGCGCCGGAGAGCTGATCACCGACACGATGCGGTCGTGGAGGACGATCCAGTAGGGTTCCTGGAAGAGGAGGAAAGATGGACATAATGTAAAAACTCAGCAGTCGTGTTTCTATATTATAATCAGGCAAATTTGAAGCAAACTTTTGACATGTTGCAATAAAAAACAACACACCAATTAGCTTCTATTAAGTGCTTTGGAGCAAATAAACCAGGCTGTGTAGTGGTGTTACAGGACACATAGCTTTAATAAACAGAGTAGAAGAAGCTGGAAACAAACCCAAGTGTTTGCTAAATGCTAAAAAAAATGAAAAAGGTGGAACAACTACTAACTAAATTTTTACTTGTCTAGGAGAGAAAAGTTGAGAAAAGTCTTCAAGAACTGTTTTCAGTCAAGAAAGCTACAAATATGCTTTCATGGCCGGAGACAAAGACAACCCAAAAAACAGTTGATTACTTGTGTGCTAAATGTTTTCTTCATCAGGACCTGTTCAAAAGCAGTGTTTCCAACCCTCAGGAAGCTCATGAACTACTTATAAAAAGATTTATTTCTAAAAAAAAAAAAAAAACGGCTTAAGGGAGCAAAAAAACTTTTTTGCAAAATTGGAGGAGTTTTTATCAAATATTGCTGCTTTCATTAACTTCTTCTGATGCAATACTTCAAAATGTGCATATAAAAAGCACTACTGTGTCGCTGCTTTTGAGAATTCAATATCAGTTGTGAAAAACGGTAAAGGTGTGCGAGTGTTTTCTTACAGGAAGAGCAGTGATGACGAGTCCGATGGCGTTCATCCAGGCTGTGATGTTCTCTCTGGGAACCAGAGGTTGACTGAAAGGTAAAAAAGGAAAACCTGAATTAATATTGTGCAAATCTGAAACCAACACAGCTCAGCACAGTGCATACATCATACCTAAAGGAATGGTGCTGGAGATATTTTTTTCCACGTCAATTACATCCTTAAACCGTCTGAGAATTACGTGCTATTTGTAGGGATTGTTTTTTTTTGCCCCCAATCAAGTCAATCCAACACCAGTTTTGCAGAAAATAACCACGTTATGTATTGTATATGATATTAAAAGAAAAGCATGAGGATTGTTTTGTGTTTTTTGCTAGTTTATAATAGAATATTTTAAGTACTAATATATATAGAGAGAGCTAGAATAGTGTGGGGTTTAGCTTATAAAGGGGCACCATGACTAAGACTTCTGTGATGCTTAATGACCTCCAGTCGGTGGACACACATTAAATCAAACCTAGATGAACTAAAACAGCATTTCTAGATCATAACAGTATATCTAACAGCTGCTTTTGAATCTTTATCATGTGTCTGTACTTTGCATTATAAAGTGACCATGCTGTATTTATTGGGTATATTACACAAACAGCACAAGTCAGTTAAAAATTGCCTTGAATGGGACACCTCTTGCTATTTCTGCATCACACCTTTTCAACACCACGTTGAGCAAAGCATTGCCGACGTCTTTTCCCGGAACGGCCAGCGCCATCAGCTCCACGCAGGTAACATGCAGAGCGTGAGCTGCTGGGTTCGGGAACTCGTTGAACCTCCAATCACAGTTGGGGAACGGACCAGGTGACTTTCCTGCCATCGGTTCGACAAGAGTTAAGGAGGGTAGCTGATGTGTTATCTGTCTCCATTTTAATTACTGTAGCAATGTAAGCACATCAACCCCTTCAACTGGTTTAACACTCCACTGGCTGAAATAAAATGAAGTGACAAGGACAAATCTCTCTTAAAAGCCATTAAGGGACACTGGACGGTAAATAAATTATCCAGTCAGACTCATGGCTTGCTGTTACCAGACATCAGTCTAATGTATTTACAGTGATGGGTGACATTAATGAAGGATATTGTCCACCAGGCGGCCAATCAGCTTGCAGTAGTAGGTGTCATCAGGGATCCAGACATTGTCCTCTCTGGGGTTCATGCCGAACTTCAGGTAGGTTTCACTCAGACACCAGCCAGGTGTTCGGTTGTCCTGAAAAGCAATATCGCACTGTAAAAACTGCCAATATCATGATATAAGCCTCGTATATCTGCATATGAAATGAGACCAAAACAATCATAGTTTTGTTTACGATACATTACGGTATGTATGTGATTGACTGATTTCTTTATGTTCGTGTCATGCACACAAGCGTGTCCAACCCTCATGGGTTTACAATACACCAATATACTAGCATTGCAGCAATACATCCAAAATACACTTTATTCTGCTGCTCAGTTCTCAAATAAAATATGTTGCCTTCTATCCCAGTCCTAACATTCTGCCATGAAAAAGATTCCCCTTCTAAAACAACAAGACAAGACTGTATGCGAGTTCTCTGCCTACCTTCAGTGAGGACATGATGGCGTGAACCAGCTTCCTCTTCAGGTTGGTTCTGTCTCTCAGGTGTCGTTCGTAGTAGTGAAGAGTGTTGTACAGGTAGGTGACCGGACGATCTGTACATGAATACAACACTAATTAGCACATTACACAATCTGAAAAATATCAAAAGCACATAAAATAATACAGTTAAAGCACCAAAATTGATTAGCAGTGTCAGTAAGAGTGGTAGTACTGTTAAAATCTCAAAGATGCCCGTCTCTGTTCTTATTCTTTCTCTGCAGACTGGCATACTGATGCGTCCTGACTCACCATGGAACTTGTACAAGCCTCCCAGATGATCCAGCAGCGTCTCCAGACTCTTGGAGACGGGAAGAAGCTCCAGGAAGCGATGGATGACGATGTCAAAGACCGGAAGGAAGCGCAGGCACACATTGCCGAAGTAGATTGGCAGGTACTGAGGCTGGAGCTGCATGGGAGGGTTGACTTGGTCCGCGAGACCCTCAAAGTACAACTTCTCTGGGTATTTCTGGCAGAAGAACAATAACGAGATATTTTCTGATTTCTGCGTACTGCGCCTGTAATTTTGTGCTTGCACCAATTCTCTGCATTTGTGGGGTTTAGCAGCTGTGTACCTTGTGGTAGTTCATGTGTTTGTTGTGCCAGTCACTCTGCAGCCAGTGCTCTGGAGCGTTCTCCTTCACAAAATCATTCACTCTGTTCCTGAAGTCGTTGGGCTTCAGCAGCAGCAGCTGGATGATGAAGTAACAAACCTGAGCTTCGTTTCCCTCGTGGCTTCGCATTGCCTGAAGATGGAGATAAAGAGCAGCGACATAAACAGATCTTTAGCATGTTTTTGGTGATACGAAGAGCTAAGAAAACATCTATATTCTTCTGTATGTCCTCACCAGACACAGGATGAGTCTATCCAGCGTCACTATGTTGTATTTCCAAACCATGTCGTTGAGTATTTCGATGCACTTGTTGAGCTGCTGTCCTCCAGCCGACGTGGAGAACTCGTAGACGAGGAAGTCGGCAAACGTGCGCACGTGAGCCACCAGCGCACGAGCACCAATTCTCTCCAAGACCCTGGGAGGAAAACACATCAGGCTCATCATCTCATAATAAGGCTTCACTCTCCCTATGGATCAATTAGTCAGCTAGAGTCTCAAGAACATCCTCCCTTGGGCCAATTCATGTAAATATGAAGGGCCTCGGTGTCAGTGATGAGATGCATCATTAACTCAAGCTACATCAAAATAAACTCAGTGGCATTTGCAGGAATTAGAGTAAATATGAAAATATAAAGAAGTCATATGCTCCACAGCCAGGCTCAGCTCTACAGGGGTGCAAAAGCAGACCTTTCATCCTTAGTTGAAATCTGAATAATATAAATGCCAGAATTTAATTGTAAGGAACTCTTGCTGGGTACATTGCATGGTTAGTCTATTCACTACGCAAAATGGTGTAAAATGTTGATTAAAACAGGAGCCCTCTGCCGTCAGACTGTGCATCTATGCTTGGATAACTCTGAACAACAGCAGGACAACTTCAGTTTACAGTGTTTGATAACTGTCCAGAATTTAGTGTGGTGTACAGATGATGGATGGATTCTGCCTGACTCACCACCACCCCTCCACCTGCAACTTTAATAAGCACCAGACAACCTCGGTGAAGAAGAACCTGTGAGTCTAAATATGTCAGACTTATTTATACAGAAGGATTCGGTGTTTGTTTTGCAGCTCATGGCATAAAAGCTGAGAATATTCCTGGAGAAAATATGTGACATTTGCAGAAATTTTGGCTCAAAAGGAAATGCAGATGCTGCGTTAAGTTTTACACCTTTGCTACCACTACTGATGAATGTAGCGTTTTGCATATTTGACTCTGTAATGCAGACTGACAAAGTGATAATTCCTGGATGATGATCACTTTTAGGCGTCTGCATTCATTTCAGATGCACAAGAAGTCATTTTTTCCCGGAGCCATGTCTTCGATTTCGGTTTTGCATTTGTAATTTCTTTAAGTTAGCTTGTAAAGCTTTCTTTTCTCATTTTTGTACATTTATTGTGTATAAGTATTTCTTTTGAGGGCAGCAGACAGCTGCCAAAATGGTTGAAAATGCAAACTTTACTTAAAGAGTGCAAGTTAAAATGTTTACATTTGTGCAAACACATGATGATCATTAGGCTGTTTCTGGTGATCATCTGACCGTCAAGAGCAGCTACTGTGGTAGAAAATAGTCCTTTTTTTTCCTTCCATCTTAACATTGATAAAGTTAGAAAATGTAATCCAGAGTCATGCTTTTGATCTCCATTATTTCCACTATAGTCTGCTTGATCCACTGTGTGTGGAAGGTGATTTATTGACGGCAGACCTGAAGCCGATCTGGTTGATGTGGTCCGTCTCCAGCAACATCTTCCACAGCAGACAAAGGAACAGCGGTGGCGAACCCTGCATGGAGAAGTGTGTGATGATGTCGTTCTCGTTGGCCATCGACTTCCACTTCCTGTACTCCTCCTCCACATTCTTCTTGAGGTTGAAGCGGGACTCCTGGGGCACGTTGTTCTGCTTGAAGAACGCCTGAAGCAAAAACAGAGGATTGATTATTTTAATTTTGAATAAAAATGAAATTACAGTTCATAATTTGTGCATTTGGTTCATGAAAAGTCATCATATCTGCACCTGTAGAGGAGCAGGGAAGCAGGACAGAGTGTGTGAAGCCCAGTTATGAGGCGTGAAGTTAATGATGGTCTGCAGGATGTCTTTACACCAAGTTCCATGGATGGAGTCAGAACCTGTGAAGAAATCTGAACAGACACAAGCAGGTCACCACATAATATAGAGATCAAGGACAGACAAGTGAACTAACTTTAACAGATATTTCATATTATACATTTTCATATAATTGCTAAGTTAATGTAAAGTTAAATTTTAAAATGCTGTGCAAAAATTTTAAAAACTGACTACTGTACAATTGAGAGATGGCCTTTGTACAGAGTCCTTCAAAAAAATCCTGGATCCAGACGGTGATCCAGATCACCTCCAAAATCTAATCGATTGTTACTTTTGCTCTTCCGGACATTCTGTAAAAATTTGGTGAAAATCCGTCCATGACTTTTTGAGTTATGCTGTTAACAGACAAACAGACAAACTCCGGTGATTACATAACCTCCTGGCGGAGGTAATAATAATCTAAAATAATTAGCGGTACCTGTGACATGTGTGGCCCGGGCTAGCGTCAGGATCAGGGCTCGGTTCAGCTCCTCGGACTCGGCCGACAGAACCGTCTTTGGGTCATTGAGGAATCTGGTGAACTGAGGCTGAACCTCTGAACTCCCCAAAGCTGTGATTAACCGCAGAGCTGTGCTCTCAACACTGAGGAAAGAGGCAGAAAAACATAAAAACAAAACAGACCGATGATGAAAGATCATTCTGAGGATGTTTTTGTGTTGTTCAGTGGAGGTGAACACAGTAAGAACTAGAAAAGCACTCAGAGAGCGCAGCACTCCGCCAACGCTGCTCAGTCCTATCATTTCCAAGAGATGAAACCTTAAAGGTGCTGCATGCAGCATTCAAACCACAAGGTGTCACTAAAGCAACAGCATCTAACACCAAAAGAAACAACAAGAAACACCACCTTCTCCTTTTACTTTCATTTGCAAACAGTTTGTGTAAAGAAAAAAAGGAACCAACACAAATTGGTTAGCCCACTAAAGTTATCCCACTTTAGCATTCCAGAATGCTTTGAATGGACATAAGGGGAATCTTCCATTCATCTATTTCTAAAGTCAGTGAAAATCAATTCAATTTCAATTAAATTCTAATTTCAGTTCAATTCAATTTAATCTCATCTAATTTAACTCAGATCAATTCAATTCAAATCAATTTGATTAACTGGATTTAATCCAATACAATTAAATTCAACCCCATTCAGACTAATTAAATTAAATTAATTTTCATCTAATATAATCAAATTCAATCTAGATCAGTTCAATTAACGCTGTCAATTTAATTCAATCCAGTTCAATCTAATCTAATCTCATCTAATTTAATGTAATTTCGTTTAATACACTTCAGTTCAATTTGATTCAGTTCAATCTAATCTAATTCAGCTCAATTCAATGTAATCTAATTTAATCCATTTCAATTCAATTCAAATGAACTTTTTCTATGTTAATCTCATTTAATTTAGTGAAATTCAACTAATTTAATTTAATTCAGATACATTCAATTAATTTCAAATTAACTTAAAATCTACTTCAATTCAGTTCAATCCAGACCAATTCAATGGGCTTCACTACATAAAAGTTTCGAGGAACTTTTGTCAAAGCATCAAAACTTAATTTGTGTGAATGTGGATGCATTCACCTCAAAACTGATCAACCTATGTTATTTAGCGTGTATGCCAGTGATCTTGAGGTGAGTTGCATGTGTAGGATACGTAAACATGGCTGCGTGGTCACATTACCATAGATGCAGCTGGTTCTGGTTGGTCTGAGGAACAGCAGCCAGACTGTGCAGGTGACTCAGCAGCTGGACTCTGTAATGAGGCTGGATGTGATGCATCCTGTAGCTGAACATCTCCAGCAACGTGTGGAGGATTCCCCAGGCGTGAGATTTAAAGACGTTGGGCAGCAGCTGGCCTAAAACAGAACAGAGAGTTACTATTCAGCATGTTTTAAAGAGACAGTATTTCCTCTCATGTATTCTTTTATCTGGCTCTGCGTCAACGTATTAACTGCTAGTCACACTGATGCTGACATTTTTGGCTCCATTATCCAATTCAGTCCAGTGTTATATTTTTTTTATTTATTTAGTATTATTATAGTGGATATATTTAAATACTCGGGTAAAGACATAATAGTGTTATTTATGGTGTGAAATTACCGGAGTAATGTACATATTATGGATTGTAACCCTACAAAAATTAATCAACATCAATGAAAAAAACAAGAAACAAACAAACAGAACTTGGTGGATCCATGTGAGAAAAATGGAGGAAAGTCTTTAAGAATTGTTCTCAATCAGGAAAGTTGTAATTATTCTTTCATTTTATTTTATAGTCTCTCTTTTGTTATATTTTTATGGCTTGTGCAGCTATAGATAAACGATAAATGTTTGCAGCCTTGTGTGAATTACAAATCACATTGTTATTTATACACACGTGGACAAAATTGTTGGTACCCCTCAGTTAAAGAAGGAAAAACCCACAATTCTCACTGAAATCACTTGAAACTCACAAAAGTAACAATGAATAAAATTTATTGAAAATTAAATAATCAAAATCAGCCATCACTTTTGAATTGTTGATTAACATAATTATTTAAAAAAACAAACTAATGAAATAGGGCTGGACAAAAATGATGGTACCCATAACTTAATATTTTGTTGCACAACCTTTTGAGGCAATCACGGCAATTAAACGATTTCTGTATTTGTCAATGAGCGTTCTGCAGCTGTCAACAGGTATTTTGGCCCACTCCTCATGAGCAAACAGCTCCAGTTGTCTCAGGTTTGATGGGTGTCTTCTCCAAATGGCATGTTTCAGCTCCTTCCACATATGTTCAATGGGATTCAGATCTGGGCTCATAGAAGGCCACTTTAGAATAGTCCAACGCTTTTCTCTCAGCCATTCTTGGGTGTTTTTGGCTGTGTGTTTTGGATCGTTGTCCTGTTGGAAGACCCATGACCTGCGACTGAGACCAAGCTTTCTGACACTAGGCAGCACATTTCTCTCCAGAATGCCTTGATAGTCTTCAGATTTCATCGTACCTTGCACACTTTCAAGACACCCTGTGCCAGATGCAGCAAAGCAGCCCCAAAACATTACTGAGCCTCCTCCATGTTTCACCGTAGGGACAGTGTTCTTTTCTTCGTATGCTTGGTTTTTGAGTCTATGAACACAGAGTTGATGTGCCTTACCAAAAAGCTCCAGTTTGGTCTCATCTGTCCAAAGGACATTCTCCCAGAAGCTTTGTGGCTTGTCAACATGCATTTTTGCAAATTCCAGTCTGGCTTTTTTATGAGTTTTTTTCAGCAGTGGTGTCCTCCTTGGTCGTCTCCCATGAAGTCCACTTTGGCTCAAACAACGACGAATGGTGCCATCTGACACTGATGTACCTTGGCCTTGGAGTTCACCTTTAATTTCTTTGGAGGTTGCTCTGGGCTCTTTGGATACAATTCCAACGATCCGTCTCTTCAATTTGTCATCAATTTTCCTCTTGCGGCCACGTCCAGGGAGGTTGGCTACTGTCCCGTGGGTCTTGAACTTCTGAATAATATGAGCCACTGTTGTCACAGGAACTTCAAGCTGTTTAGAGATGGTCTTATAGCCTTTACCTTTAAGATGTTTGTCTATAATTTTTTTTTCGGATGTCCTGGGACAATTCTCTCCTTCGCTTTCTGTTGTCCATGTTCAGTGTGGTACACACCTTTTCACCAAACAGCAGGGTGACTACTTGTCTCCCTTTAAATAGGCAGACTGACTGATTATGAGTTTGGAAACACCTGTGATGTCAATTAAATGACACACCTGAGTTAATCATGTCCCTCTGGTCAAATAGTTTTCAATCTTTTATAGAGGTACCATCATTTTTGTCCAGGCCTGTTTCATTAGTTTGTTTTTTTAAATAATTATGTTAATCAACAATTCAAAAGTAATGGCTGTTTTTGATTATCTAATTTTCAATAAATTTTTATTTATTGTTACTTTTGTGAGTTTCAAGTGATTTCAGTGAGAATTGTGGGTTTTTCCTTCTTTAACTGAGGGGTACCAACAATTTTGTCCACGTGTGTATAGTCCATTTAAAACAGCAGTCATTGCATCAAAGTGCTTTCTAATAGAGAAAAAGAATGTATTTGCTGCTACAAAT
Organism: Acanthochromis polyacanthus; assembly: GCF_021347895.1. Lineage (NCBI taxonomy): Eukaryota > Metazoa > Chordata > Actinopteri > Pomacentridae > Acanthochromis > Acanthochromis polyacanthus. The sequence goes on from NC_067128.1 coordinate 9,470,363, forward strand.
TACCCTGACAAAGGGGTTAAGCCTTAATAGTGCTATTTATGGTGTGAAATTACCAGAGTAATTCACATATTATGGGTTAAAATCCTACAAAAAAAACCCAAATATCTATTACTGTATTTTCTTGATTACTGTTTTAATCTCTATTTTCAACATAGTGGATATTTTTAGTGAATTAGATTGCACTCACTGATGAACCCTTTGATGCCCAGAGACTCTATTTCCATGTAGACCAGCAGTCGGCTGTATGTTTCCACCAGCGCTGGAGCCAGAGCGATGCTGGACTTAGCGTGGGCCAACTTGATCACACGAGTGGCGATGCTGTGGATCAGACTAGAAACACAAGATGGTTTAAAGCGTTTCAAGAAACTTTTACTTTTAACAAATCATCTAAGCTTGGAATCTGTCCACTACCTCATCTTTGCATGCACAGTGAGCGAGTCCAGCAGGTTCATGGGAAGCGGAGTGACCGATCCCGATGCGATGCAGCTGGTTCCCGGTAGGTTGATCTTCATGGTTCCGTTTCCGTAGATGGTTTCCACCAAGACGCCCATGGGCAGCGTGAAGCACTCGGAGTTGGTGCTGTAGGCGTTACACAGCAGTGCGATCTTATAGTCGGACATCCCCAGAGTCTTGTTACGCAGGGACTGCTGGAGAAACCTGCAAAAAAAAGAGAGGGTTTTGGGTGTAAAATTAGAGAGTTTTGTGGCATTTGCATACTTTGATGAGTAAGTTAAAGGTTCTTACTCGTGGTGCAGCTTCAGGGAGTGAGGAATTGGTATCTGCAGCTTGGAGTTGTCGTTCTGAGCTTTGCGGTTCAGGTGGATCCAGATGCAGGTCATCGCAAACGAATGGGTCGACTGGGGTTTGTTGATGTCAGGAACTGGAATGCACTGAAGAGGGACAGAAAACAGAGGTTTAACTCTCACAACTAGTAGAACTTACAGTGCAAATGAAGCCATTATGATAATTATTTTTGACAAATGTTGAGATTATTTACGGCAGTGATTCATTCCTGCTAATGCACACATCTCTGTTTCACAATTAGACTCCTCCTTACTCACAGCTCATCTCCCACCCGCAAAATGTAAATAAAATTCTAACGACCTTTTACTAAACAGAGCTGCTTTCACTTAGTTGTGCAATTAAGTGATTCACTGCGTAGCGTTTCTTTCATGAATACCTGAGTTGATGCTGGGTGAGGAAAAAAGTTCAGTGAGGTAATGTTAGCTTTGTTTTTCTTCTTGGCTTTCATTTGTTTGTGTTGCGGTTTGTGTTATTTTTTCAGCTGGTTGAACAAGTTAGCTGTGTAGACAAAGCTTCTAATATTATTATTGCTTATAATAAAACCAATAACTTCAAAAATCTGGTCTGTACCTTATTAATCTTGTCAGCCCTTCTATTCCCTCAATTTTGATTCAGTGTTTTCGATTTTATCACATACTTGCTGTTTGACATTTTTCTATTTTTTATCTAAACTTGTGGATTTTCACCTAATGATGACTGAATCATTATTTTTTATCAGACTTGTACCTCTTTTTCAGGGTAAAGCAGGTCGAAAAGCTTCATGACTGGTAGGAAGTCGGCCAAGGCGTTCTTCTGAATGCTTCCTGATATGAACTGCAGCAGGACCCACATCAGATGATCTCTTCCTTTAATAAGACCTCTGCCTGCAAGCTACAGAGAAGGAAGGCGTCAAAGAGAAAGACAAGTAGTTAAAAATACATTCTTGCTTTAACGTCGCTTTTACCTGCATTCCCTATGACTCAGAAAGAAGTGAAGGCAACTGTATTATAAGAACTATGTCTATTTTGATAGCAAATTTTCTTCCTGAGCTGCCCTCAATCTGCTCTAATTGACTGGAGTCACAGTAAAAAGTGACAGATTTCAGTGTTTTCTTCCCTCTTACCTTCTGGTGTAGAGACAGCACCATGTGAGGGAAACTCGCGAACTGAAACAGCACAAAGAAGATGAGCTGCGAGGACAGATGCTGCCACAGCAGCTGGCTGGTTCCTCCGATGTCGGCGTCAAAGTGCTCTTCGGTCTCGGATCGCTCCATGGCGTAAACCACCAGGTCCACCAGCTGCTCCTCCAGCACCGGGCAGCGCTGCTTGTGCTGGGAGGGCAGGAGGGGAGTGTTACAGAGGGAAGAAAACGGTGGGAGAGGAGGTTAAACCGAGGAAAGGGAGGGAAAGACGTCCGAGGACAGAGAGGAAAAGGAAGGAAAGAGAAAGAGGGAGGGAGGAAATAAAAACATCTTAAAATTACGTCACAAAGACTTATGCTGATGGATGCTCCAGCAGCTGTTAGAAAACATGCATCTCCTTACTGCCTCTGTCATCTGGTACAACCTACTGTAGCCTCATCACACCATTTATCATACCCTTCGTCAAATTTGTAGAAACCGAAGGGCCCACGTAACTTTCACTAAGATTTCTGTCAAATCTCCTACAGGTTGAGACCTTTAAGTAAACTTCCATGGCAAAAGAAGTTTTGTGTTTGCGAGCAGCTGTGATATTCTAGACCCAAGTTTATCTACTGATTAGTGGTACATGAATAAAATTAAATGTAGATGAATATGCAAGAAGGTAATGTGTTTTACAGCATCCTGTTAAAACACTGCAGCTCTTTTGTTCTTCCGGCGGTTACAGTTTTTCAGCTTTATTTCGGTTGTGTTCAGTTCTGATGTTGGTTTCGGTAAAAGACAATACCACAGCCCTGGCCAGCCACTCAATCTTCTGTTGTTGATTGTTTATGTGCACTTATGAAATAAATGTACAGATTAGCTGCAACCGCTTGACTCTTTTAGTTATGTCGGACCGACTTTGCAGAGAGCCTTTTTCTTACAGCAAACTTTTGTTAATGCAATATATTATACTTATGCCAACTTACTGTTGATATAATATAGAACTGAGTTCAGTAGAAGTCTTATAATGTAGCTGATTTTCAGCAGAGCTGCATATTAAGGTGCACAACAAGCGCACCTGCATTAAACATATGCAAACAGTAACTATCAACAGTGGGGATGCTGCATGATTTTGTGCTATTAACAACAGGACTTGATGTTTACATTTTTGTAAACACTGGCAGCTACATATTTGTGATTTCTCCACAGAAAACAAACATCCACTCAGCAGCAAGATAACCCAACTTTCAAGTGAAGGATCATGAGAAGAACCAGCAGCTTGACATTGGAAGAGCATTATGAGCATGCTCACTTTAGTATCTTTCCTCTAAAGTTTAACTTACAAACGCTGCAGGAGCACTGTGAGCAGAGTATCACTGCACCAGAAGATTAACTCGACAAGGATGGCAGGCAGTCAAATTTATATGCGCAATCTCTGAACCTTTTGATTGCATCTTTATATATCATGGAGGACATAAAAATGCAAAATGTGTGAACCTCATAGGAGTACCGTACCTGAACCAGAGAAGACGAGACTTTCATGTATAAAAAGGGGAGTTTGATAAAACGTGGGATTAGAGCGGGAAGGAGGGAAACCAGACACGTGGCTGGAGTTGGGGTTAGGTTAGTTTAAATAAGGCAATACAGGGAGGTGACAGAAAGGCAGGTTAACTGTATTCTAAAGCCCCAATCAGCAACTGATCGCTCCATACAAACAGGTATGACCTTCACATGTTTAATTAATTTCTGTAAGACCTATAAACAGTGCAATTAAAATACATACAACCAAACTTAAATTCACACACCACTGACAGAGCAGAAGGAGTAAAAGGTCTCTTAGCGAAGGGTTGAACAGCACAGCACAACACAGCACAACAAAGTACAAAAGCACGGCACTAAACAGCAAACCAAAGCGTGCAACTCATTCCAGCATGCACACTAACAGGTCTGGGGAAGGAGGTGCATCAGGAGGACGAAGAAGAGGAGCTGTGAAGCCGACGGTGGGTCACTTTATTACACTTTTATGCATTCGCCTTCTGTACAACTTCTCTTCTGCTGCACTCAAACACACTGTCATGCTCACAGAAAAGGAAAGAAAAGACGACAAAGAGACACAGAAAAAGAGGGAGAAGAGAGAAGGATCCGCAGGCATATCTTCAGGAAGAAAACCGCTTGCCGAGTTCAATCCAACAGTAAAATCAGAATTAGCGGCTGGTTTTAACCTCATCTATCACCTACCAACATCCCGACCAGTAGCAGCCTCATTTGACAGAATGATTTATGCATGAATAGTCAATTTCTGACTTTGTTTTTAATTTTGTAGAGCTGGTACGCAAGGTTAGGGTGTATTCAGATGGTGACAATCAGATAAATGTGCAACTAATGCTGGTTATCGCCTGTGTTTCTGGAACAAATGCATAATTCTAGTCACCAAATAATAGTAAACAAAAACTGTGCAAATGCAATAAAGCATTACGATCTACACTGCTCTTCTATAAATCAATCAATAAATTAATCAAACTTCATGTGTGTCACACCTTTTACACAGCTGAGTGCTGCTCAAAGTGCTTCACAGATGACCTCAAAATAAAACATACAGCAATGATGAAAAGATTAAAAACATGAAAATGAAATCATAAAGATTTGAGAAAATGAGACTTTAAAAAACAAAACATAAAAATTTTAACTTATAAAATTCAATAAAATTAATGAAAAAAAATAAAAACATGTATAAATAAAAATACACAGAAAAAGCAACAAAAAATTCTTCATTAATTAATCATTTTAATTTCTTTATTCTACTTAGTGAAATGTTTTTTTCTTCTTTGTATTTTAATTTAGAATTGCTCAAACACTGAACTGAATTAAAGACTTTAACAGAATGAAAACAATAAAATGAATGAAAATATTGAAAGAAACATGTATAAACCATATTAAATAAGAAATGAGGCTGAAGAGGAAGCTTTTACTTTGACATTAAACGACTTCTCAGGTCCTGTCAGACTGTTTCAGCAACATTATGTAGCTTATTTGAAAGAAACCAGTTTTTAAAGAAAAATAAACCACGCACATAATAAAACCGTTTTATTGTGTTCATCATCTAGAAGAGAAAATTTTAATTTTTCTTTTCAGTCATCTGTGAATGTGAGTTCCAGATCGCTAACAATCAACTGAGACAAACCAATAAAAACCCTCAAATAACCCGTGTTTTTAGTTGATCGCACTTTTTGAACATCACATGATAGAAGTCGTAGCCAACCAGACCACACTCATCACCCAACCTGAGCAAAACAACCATCAAATAATTAAAAATAAACAAAACTAACTTCTAAAATCCGTTTTCAAGCTCTCAATGGTAATTAAAGCACTCTGCATGATAATCTTGTTCATTTTTAATGAAAAAAATATAATCTCATCTTGAACCTGAAGAGACGAGATGGTTTTTTTTGGAGTGATAAACCAGTTTAAAAAGGAATGGAGCTAGTTGAGTGTGACCATTACAAACTACCAGTCTTTATCACTTTGAGTGGATTGCACAAGCTGCATTAGAGAAAGGTTTGCTGAAGTACTGCAGCAATAAAGCACAATAAGGTGGTTTAAAGTGAAAGAAGAAGATGTCATATATTAGGGTTGTCAAGGTTCTACATTAGGTTTCTACACTGGTTGCACTGCATTTAGCAAATATTTTTTAAGACTAATTTTAATGCTGACAAGCAGAAATAAAAGTGCAAATAAATGTTTTGTTCTTTTTCATCAGGACAATCTGTGACATAAAGTTAGTCAGTTCTTGTTTGGTTATATTGTAAGCAGTGGTAAATGCTGTTAGCATTTCTGACTCTTCACTGCTTTGCTTTGTCACTGACTGGCGCTGACATTCACTTTCAAATTCAGAATGCTGATGCTTTTATAGCAAAAGCTCTGTTTGTAGCCATTCACTGGCTGCACTAAATGCATAATGTGGGCAGTTTCATCATATCTCAGCATCTCCACAGACTAAAAAATGACTTGTGGTGGTTAAAATTCAGAATTTTATTGTTTAGCAAGCACAGTGTCCTATATGACTCATTCTGCAGTTTAATCACTGTCTGAAAACCTCAAACTGTAGCTCCCATCACTTGATTTGCAGAGCTATTCGAAGATAAACGATGTGATAATACCTACATATATTACTGGCCATGGTAATACCACTATTTAGTCCAAACAGTGAAGTTTTGCCCAGGTCAGCACAACAGAAAGCATTAGCGACCTGACACAGGAGGATCCCGCTAACAACAGGCAAGCACCAGACTACATCCACACATGCAGAGCAGCAGGACTTGAAATGTCAACAGCAGGGTTTAGAAATATTTAATATCAGCTAGAACTAAACACACTGTTTTCTGTAACCCAAAGACCCTACAGCTCTTTCCATCTGGATAATAAACTCAGTTTATAAATCAATCCAGAGTCATAAAATAAAGTCTTGGTCAACAAACTGTTTTGCAAACATGCAGAAGATTAAATCAAATAAGGTGAATTAATCATTAACGTAGCAAGCAAATCCAACGATGCAGAAACAATAGAGGCTATAAATTTAAGCAGCAGGCACTCATGAGCTGCTTAGACCCTGAACTGACTTCCTGTTTTTGAACATTAGTGGCAACTAATTAGTAACTAGTGACATATTTTCATTGTATTGTGCAGGTCAGTTTCACATTTCCATTTTAAGTGCCAAGAATATGGGTTGATATACAGACACTAAATATTAATGGTAACAACTTTCCCACACTTCTTGAACTGTGGCTCCTTTGGGAAAAATAACCAAAATTTAAGCTTAATATTGTAAAACTTTAATGCAAAAAAATAAACCATTTACATTAACCAGATTCTGTCAAAGACAAAAAATTCTGTTGATCTTTTTCTGTTCCCATAGAGGCGCAGGACTTTATAGTGCAGTAAAAATTACAGAAACAGCAAAAAAAAAACCAAACACACACCTAAAAACTGTTGCTTGGGGTTCAGTGGGTTAACAGAAACTTTTGGCCATCTGTGGCTTTAATGAATACATTTTTATTGTGACTGTAGTGATTCTTCCACGGTAAAACCACAGATAAGCTATCATGCAAAGCAAACTGACGTGACGGGAAACAAACGAGGTTAATAATCCATAAACTGCCTGCTGTTTCTTATCTGCAAGACTTTATCTACCTGTTCAGTGTATATTTAACCACGTCTGTGTTTGTCTCCTAATTATTTCTCTGTGGAGCCCTGCTGTGTCCATCTCAAGCTCTGTAGCCATTCTCATTTGTTCCATTTTCTCGTCTTTCTTTGTCCCGTTTCTAAGACATGCCTACAAAGCTAATCGTCCAATGGGCTGGTTAGTTGGTAGGTCAGGTGACCAGGAAGAGGAACAACAACATACCTGGGCAATGTTCAGAGTCTACAGAGCGCATGGCAGAGAGACAGACGAACACGACACACAACCAGAGGACAAAAAGAGAGAGAGAAGGAAGAGAAACAAAGAAAGAAAGGAGGAAACAGAGAGAGAAAGTGGTGACTAAGGAGCTAGGATAGTTCGCTAGTCTGTTCAGCTCATGAAGCATCAGCTCAGCCGGGTAAAACACACAAACCGGATCGTTTGTGAAAGAAAAAAAAAATCCATATCAGGCTTGGAAAACGTTTGGACTCGGTGATAAGCTGAGCTGAGCTGAAGCTGCATGAACCCAACAGGGCAAACTGACACCAGTGCATTATGGGTCAAGCTCACAGCGCTGCTTTACACATGGTCTTATTATACAGCTGTGTTACAGAGGATTACAAGGGAGAAGACGGGTGAAATTAGGGGAGGAGGCAAAGAAAACGAAGGTAAAATTAATACAAAAAAGAACCAACTAAGAGAAAGAAACGGAAAGAAAAAGGGGGCTAAAGGAGGGCAAAATAAAAAGAAAGGGGGGGTGGCAAACAGAAAAAGGGGGCAGGTGGCAGGAAAAGAAGAAGAAGAGGATGTTGCTTTACCTGTTTGTTGAGTCCTAACATGTTGCACACCATCTCTCTGGAGTACGGTTGTTCCAGTACATAACGCAGCAAACCGGTCTGAGGCTCAAACAGGTCCTACGTACACAAAAAATACTTTATTAGCGCTTCTCCTGTATTTATAAATGTGTCTTTAGTCCGTAGGTATATTTATTACCTTATCAAAAGGCAGCATTCCTCTCAGAGGGAAGCGGAGAGTTGTGGGATCTAATTTCCAGGAGTTACAGATGGCTCCGCTGTTATTCACAACTGGTAACAGACTGCAGCGACCTGTGGACACAAAATCTGGATTAACAGACATATTACAAGAAAATACAGTGATGCAATAACATTACTGGGCGTAAATTCAAGCAGTTGGCACTAATGAGCTTCTTGGACCCTGAAAAAACAAGTCAGTAATCACGACATTTCCACTATATTCATGTGCTCAAGCGACAAATTACATTTTTGAGGTCAAGAACACAAAGTGATGTAAAGAAACGGAATTTTAACTCTCTGAAAACCAAGCTGGTGGCAGTCGAGTCACAGCATGCGGCCTAAACAACGAAATTTACAATTAGAAATGAGCAGCATGAAGAAACCTGAAAGCTTCAATTTGCTCAAACTAAACTATATTACAACATTAGTGTCATTATTTAGTGCTGATTGCACTGTTTCAAACTGAGATTTCAGGCGTTATGCAAATGTGTTTCATGGTGATGCTCATGCTCGACTTCAAACGACGTGTCTCAGGAAGGAAGGAGCAGATTTTTCTGGTTTTGTAAATGTGCAGACCTTTTACATGCACAAAAATTCACCTATATAACACTGAAGGAAAAGAGGTACCAAAAAGCAGAATATTGGTTCTTTAAAGCTTCAGTAAAGCATTAGAATGAGACAACCAGATGGTAAAAAACAGCAATCCTTGGGCTGAACAAAATTTTCTATGATTTGAATATTATATATTATATACTTCCAGTGTGGGTGTTTGCATGTTTCTCTTACCACAGATCGAGTTGATTCTGGCTGTTGGTCTGAAACTATCCACAAAGTCTGATATCAAACTGCCCAGAAGCTACAACCGAAGGAGACACATAGAGACAATAAAGAATCGACAAAGGACAGAGTAAGAGGAAAATGACAAACACACCAACACAAAAAAACACGACTTACCCAGTGTGACAGTTGTCCCTCTGGATACAACTTTCTGATTTCTGTAACAGCAAAGTAGGCCGGCAAGAGGCAGGCATTTCTATCCAGGATATATTCTACCACCTGGAACGAGAGAAAACACAGAAAAGCATCCAAATAAAGCCTCAAGATTAAAGTTAACTTTCCATTTATTTATGTAAGGCAGGAAGATGATACCTCTCTGGCAGCCAGAAGCTGCTGGACGATGGCTGAGCTGACGGTGGTGGGAATGGTTTGAATTTTATCCAGAACAGTTTTCAAAAGGTCACGGACGCCCTGAAACACAGTATAAACATAGACGACTTCCGTGTTAACAATAGTCTCTTTATAAAGCTTAAAATATAGACGACAAATCCACAGAGGTTTTTTGACGCTTGGAAAGGGCAATGAGAAAGTATGAATTATTGGTATTTTGAGGTTAACACTTGTAATACTAAAAAAGATTTCACAATTTTGGAATTTCACAAAACAAAGCAACAGTTTCTAAACTGCAGGGCTGCAGTGACCAGTTGGTCAACTGGTTGGTCGATATGCTCTCATCAAGCTCCCGTGCAACTTTTATACGGAGGAAAACTCTACATCAATCTTTCAGGATTAATCCACTGTTTTTGGCAGCAGGCTCAACAGATTACCTGAACACCCCCATACATTCACACCTTCAAACCGGTCCAACCTGATGAAGACTTTCAGGTCTGACTTATTCAGTGCTTGATGAACATATACTTCACTCCAAACTACTTCACATCATGTCAAACAGATAAAACAGCAAGGACACACAAAATGACTCAAAACAAATACAGACAGCTGCAAAAATTTTAAAAAGCAGAAATCAACCGTGGAGAAACGGAACCAAATCCAAAAAGATGCAAAACTGACACACAAGAGATGCAATACAACCACAAAGAGACACAAACCAATAAAAAGTGTTGCAAAATGAACGCAAACAAATGCAACATCACCTCATAGACACACAAAATGACTGGAAAGATGCCAAAAGTGAGGAAAAAGAGATGCAAAAATTAACACAAACAAATACAAAACCTATGCAAGCAGACACAAATCAACCACTGAGACAGAACAAAACACAAACCAATGGAAAGTACAGACAATGATTCAGTGTAAGCACATATAAAAATCACCTCTTGGACACACAAACGGTCTACACTAGATCCAAAATGGAAGGAAAAAGAAGATGCAAAATGACCACAAAGAAACACAAACTAATTTTAAACAAAAGAAACGCAAAATGAACACAAATAAATGCCAAACAACCACTAAGACAAAAAAAATGACCAGAAAAATATTAGAATGGACTAACAGAGATGCAAAATGAACACAAGCAAATTCAAAACCAGACAAAAACAACAAGAAGAATATACAAAATGACTTAATACCAAGAACCACAAAACAGTGACAAAGACAACACAGATTCAGATGCTTTAAACATGCTGCCAATGCTATATTTATGATATATGTTGTTCATTTTGGAATTCATTTTCACTAATAAGGCTGCAGGTAGAGTGTCTGAGATCATTGTGAAACATTTAATTAATCTACAGGTAGCATGTCGATCGATTGGTTGAAGAGTCGCTACGATTTCAGTCCAACATTTTCTTTGGTTCACGACAGCACTTGTAGTAAAGATGGCAAAAAAAAAATCAAGAAAGTGCAGCTTACTACACTCAACAAAAATATAAACCCAACACTTTTGTTTTTGCTCCCATTTTTTATGAGATGAACTCAAAGATCTAAAACTTTTTCCACAGACATAATATCACCATTTCTCTCAAATATTGTTGACAAATCTGTCTAAATCTGTGATAGTGAGCACTTCTCCTTTGCTGAGATAATCCGTCCCACCTCACAGGTGTGCCATATCAAGATGCTGATTAGACACCATGATTAGTGCACAGGTGTGCCTTAGACTGCCCACAATAAAAGGACACTCTGAAAGGTGCAGTTTTGTTTTGCAACTTGGGGCCGTGCATTTCCCTGCTGCAACATGAGGTGATGTTCTTGGATGTATGGCACAACAATGGGCCTCAGGATCTCATCACGGTATCTCTGTGCATTCAAAATGCCATCAATAAAATGCACCTGTGTTCTTGGTCCATAACAGACGCCTGCCCATACCATAACCCCACCGCCACCATGGACCACTCCATCCACAACATTGACATCAGAAAACCGCTTAGCCACACGACACCACACACACTGTCTGCCATCTGCCCTGAACAGTGTAAACCGGGATTCATCCATGGAGAGAACACCTCTCCAACGTGCCAGACGCCATCCAATGTGAGCATTTGCCCACTCATGTTGGTTACGACAACAAACTGGAGTCAGGTCGAGACCTCGATGAGGATGACGAGCATGCAGATGAGCTTCTCTGAGATGGTTTCTGACAGTTTATGCAGAAATTCTTTGGTTATGCAAACCGATTGAGTGGCTGGTCTCAGATGATCTTGGAGGTAAACATGCTGGATGTGGAGGTCTTGGAATGGTGTGGTTACACGTGGTCTGCGGTTGTGAGGCTGGTTGGATGTACTGTCAAATTCTCTGAAACGCCTTTGGAGACGGCTTATGGTAGAAAAATGAACATTTAATACACGAGCAACAGCTCTGGTTGACATTCCTGCTGTCAGCATGCCAATTGCACGCTCCCTCAAATCTTGCCACATCTGTGGCATTGTGCTGTGTGATAAAACTGCACCTTTCAGAGTGGCCTTTTATTGTGGGCAGTCTAAGGCACACCTGTGCACTAATCATGGTGTCTAATCAGCATCTTGATATGGAACACCTGTGAGGTGGGATGGATTATCTCAGCAAAGGAGAAGTGCTCACTATCACAGATTTAGACAGATTTGTGAAAAATATTTGAGAGAAATAGTGATATTGTGTATGTGGAAAAAGTTTTAGATCTTTGAGTTCATCTCATAAAAAATCGGAGCAAAACAAAAGTGTTGCGTTTATATTTTTGTTGAGTGTACATAAAATGTTATTGGAAAGTTTCTCATCTTTGAGCTTGTGTAATTATAGTTTCAGCTGTATGTGTGAGAACTGTGTGTCAGACACCTTGTAGTCGACGCCTCCGATGATCTTGTGGATCAGTTTGAACGTTAACGCCCACAGCTGAGTCCTCTCCCACTCCAAATTATCGGAGCTGATCAGAGCAACGCACACCATCCTGAAAACAGACATTTATTAAATGCATGATAAATACACTACGTTGCCAAAGTACTGGCTTTACACGCACATGAAATTTAATGGCATCACATTCTTAATCCATAGGGTTTAATATGAAGTTGGCCCACCCTTTGCAACTGTAACAGCCTCAACTCTTCTGAAAAGACTTTCCCCAGGGTTTAGGAGTGTGTTTATGGGTATTTCTGACCATTCTTCCAGAAGAGCATGTGTAATGTCAGATACTGATGTGTGACCAGAAGGCCTGGCTCTCAGTCTCCGCTTTAATTCATCCCAAAGTTGTTCTATCAGATTGAGGTCAGGACTCTGTGCAGGCCAGTCAAGTTCATCCACACCAAACTCAGTCATCCATGTCTCTATTGACCTTCCTTTGTGCACAGTCACGTTGCCACAGAAAGGGGTCAGACTGTTCCCACAAAGTTGAGAGCTTGAAATTGTCCAAAATGTCTTGGTATGCTGAAGAATTCAGAGTTCCTTTCACTGGAACCAAGAGGCCAAGCCCTTCTCCAGAAAAACAAGCCCACACCATAATCCTCCCTCCACCAAACTTTACACTTGGCACAATGCAGTCCGACAAGTACCGTTTTCATGGTAACCACCAAACCCAGACTCATCCATTAGACTGTCAGACAGAGAAGCGTGATTCATCACCCCAGAGAACACATCTCCCCTGCTCTAGAGTCCAGTGGCGGTGTGCTTTACACCACATCCGACACTTTGCATTGTGGTCTTGCTTGGATGCAGCTGCTCGGTCATGGAAACCCATTCTAAACAACTCTAATCTGAAGGCCCCATGAAGGGTGGAGGTGTGTAGCGATTGACTCTGCAGAAAGTTGGCCTTTTTCAGGACACTGTGCGCCTCAGCATCCGCCGACCTCACTCTGTGATTCTACGTGGCCTACCACTTCATGGCTGAGTTGCTGTTCCACATTACTTACACTTGTTATAACACCACTAACAGTTGACTGTGGAATATTTAGTGTCAAGGAAATTTCACAAACGCACTTACTGCACAGGTGGCTACCTATCGCAGTTCCACGCTGGAATTCCCTGAGCTCCTGAGAGCGACCCATTCTTTCACTAATGTTTGTAAAAGCAGTCTGCATGCCTAGGTGCTTGATTTGATACACCTGTAGACATGGAAGTGATTGGAACACCTGAATTCAATTATTTGAAGGGGTGTTCCAGTGTGCGCCAATGACGTCGGACCATCGGTCAAATCCGATTTGTGTACCAAAAGTCCGGTAAAACTTACTATATTACTGGTCTCATGTCCAGTGTAATTTTTTTCCTGTAACCCCGAAGTTCCATATAATGCGATCGCACCGCGCAATGGAACGAAGCGCCGCTGTCTTGCTCCGAAAGTCAAAGCACACAGCAAGCACACAGCAAGCACAGCGCAGCGGCGCGCCGTCCGGATGGGGAGGGCTGCTCCTCAGAGAGGCTCTCGTGCGAACAGCGATATCACGCGATAAAAACGCATGATATAAACAGAAAATAAATAAACCACACCTCATTTCGCTTCTACAAGGTCGCTCTGCTTGACCCAGCCACATTGCTCTGTGATTTATAGTACTTCTAGCATGGTAGAGTACATGATTTATGTTTTGATCTCAAATGAGTGCTTTTCTGTATCCAATAGTTAATTTTGTATGGTTTATTCTATATAAAAACGGTAATTTCTCTTCGCCCATGGTTTCATACATACCTGCAAACATAATTAATAAAGTAGTAAATTTGTATAACAATTATTAAAATTAAATTATACATCAACTTTTGGTACATTTGTGCATAAAATATTCGGTCCAGTAAAAACTGTTTCGGTCCAGTAAAAAATTACTGTTTACTGGTCCATGGTCCAGTAATAAATTGTGCCCATTCGCGCAGACTGGTGTTCCGATACTTTTGTCAACATAGTTTAATTATCATAGCTGGTGCACCAATACTTTAATTAATGGACACATCATAACTCATAAATATCCCTCATCCAGTTTTACCTGGGCGGTAACAGACTGGTCTCCACAGCCATCGCCAGACAGTCGTACAGGAAGGAGATTCGTTTAGGGCTGTGCTGACTGTGAATGAAGCGAACCACCCATTGTACACATTGTTCATGAGACTCCTGCAGAAAGACATCAAAGTGAATAAAAAAAATACAGCCAACTATTGATCAGGATAAGTGAGCTGCATGTGTGAGTAGAAACCTGAGGTAAAGTCCCCCAGTATTGTCTGAAGGCTCCGAGGCAGCTGATCAGTTTAGTCCTCTCATCCTCTGGAGTGTCCATAAACATCCTAAAAACCCACACAGTTCATATTTTAGGCTGTGCAATTTACAGTTTTACAGGCAAAGATAAACAGAATTATCACATTTACACTAACACAACGGTGAATTTGGAATTATCGTACCCAGCAAAGGCCTCTTCTATCATCTCAGTTTTCTAAGAAAAGGAGGAGAGAAACAAAATCGACAAATTAATATGTACGAGAACATGCAAATGTTAGAATTTATCTCTTTTCTTGGGTTTCATCTTAAAGCTTTCAACAGTTTTTTGATCACAGTTACTGAAAACATAATAATTTCCAGTTGATGTTGGCAGAGATTAGAGCATCTTGCTCAGAAACGCCTCAGGAGGATGAATCAGTATCACTTTGTGAGTCAGTGCAATCTACGACATTTTAAAATGATAAAATTTAGTTGTGGGGGAATCATAAGTTCTGTGTTTAGTGTTCATTGCTTCTTTTTACTGTCAGCTGACAAAAATGGAAAAGGTGCAGTTTATCAACAGATTATACCTCTGCTATAATCAAAAGTTTCAAAAGGTCTCTTGTACACAGTCTCACTTGCAAAAATATATTCATTCACAATGTCTTGGTGCTGGACCATTATCAGGAAAATGGTTTGGTGTCAAGAGAAGTCACAGGAAATGGGTATTTTACTATAAAGTGAATGCTTAGAACCCCAAAGGACCAAACCGCAATCCCAAAAACATTTATATTTACAATATCTTAATGGTTATTTTGTAGATGAACCTACATGTCCTGTCTGAGAAAGACGTTGAAAGACTACTGAATGCCTTTAATTCCTAGGAGACATAACTACTATAATGCTCATTTACAATCATTAAACAAATTTCGGATGATCCAAAATGTAGCTGCAGATCATTTTAACAAATCTAAATACAGAGAACACATTACTTTGTTTTCAAGGCTCTTGGCTGGCTCCGCATTCTTTTGAGAATTTAAGATTTTCTGTTGTTTTTTTTTTTCTGGTAAAATTCTTAAATGACTAGTTTCTGAATCCCAAAGATCCTCTAAATCTGGTCTTATAAATGTTCACAGAGTGGGACTAAGGCATATGAAGATGCTACATTTAGCATTATCTGCCTTCAAACATTTGATTAGTAGATGGCTTCTCACGAAACCTCAAATCTTTTCTTTTTCAACTGCGTTCTTGTCCTTTTTTCCTTTTTCTGCAATTCACTGATAACAGTTATTTACTATTTGGGTTATGGAGTTTTGTATTTCATTGTCTTGTCGTTATTTTTTCACTGTTTTATTGATGTAGAGCACTTTGAGTTGCACTTCCTGCATTAACTTTGCCATTCAAATAAAGTTATTAATGTATTATCACTACTATTAATAATCGTATTTTGTATTCACTGTGAGACACGCTGTGAAGAAAATTATGCAAGCATTCACTTTAAAATTTAGAACTTAAATTCAGGTATTATTTTCAACATAAACAATAACCTCAATAGTGTTTGCAATATCACTCTTAATAATATGGGCAATATGAGTTTTAGTATCATTATAATATGCAATATTTCATTATGGTTATGTGTAATATCAGTACTTCAGTATCAAGCCACCACAATTCATCAATTTTCTATTTTATTTTTCATTCATATTTACTCTTGATTTATTGTCACTGTTGTGTATGTTTTTTTTTTTTTAGCAGTATCTGGCTCAACAATTTTCTTCGTCATGAATACAGTTGCACCTTATTTCACCTCATAGCAGAAACTAAATAACATTGTAGACAATTGTGAGTTAGAGATGAAAAAGGTATAGGGAAATTCTCAAAGTTAGCTTTTTCAGTATATTTAGAAAGTAAAGGGTACCACCTGGTGAGGTTTTCAGAATTACAAATTGGCCAAAAGTAAACAGGTTAAATGAGTGAGTGTGAGAAAAGGCTAACGGTGTCTGAGATGCTAATTGATGTTAGCTGCACCGTAAATGATAAATAAAGATAAAAGTCACCACAACATCTTCAAAGATGCTCTGCAGCTGCGTCTCCATCGAAAGCGCCATTTTTGCAACAAACGTTGTCAGTTTTTAGCCAAACATCACACAAACAACCGGGGGTAAGAGCGCACACATCACGGCTAAATGCTAACACAAACCGGAAGTCAACCGCCGGAATACGCGCAACAGTCAAAACAATCCGGAGACACAACAGAGACACCAACTGAAAGGTTCCGCATTATTTTGTTATGAATATCGGTGAATTTATGCCTCTTAAGTTTACTATAATGTTTTATCATGTATGATATATGAATTTCACACTGCTTACACTTGGTGTCTTTAGAAATATAAATTTAAGTTAAAATCGGTATTATGCGGCAAAATAAAAGTGATAGAAATGAATTAGAAAGAATGGTGTCCACCCGATGTTCACAGTCAGTATTTGCTTTTACCACTGAAACAGCAAAAATAAAACCACAGTAATACAGTAATAGTTTCAACACAAAACTATTACTATATTACTGTGGTTTTATTGTTACTGTTTCAGTGATAAAAGCAAATACTGACTGGGAAAAGTACCTTAAAGTACTCAGTGCCTTTAATAGTTATAGTTTATAAGAACTTGGGAATTTTTGAAACCAATACCAAGTGCAGCTGCACTCAAGATTTCCACATAATAACAATAAAATTATGAATAATAACAATAATAAAAATATTATTAATAATAATAAACTGTATTACTTACCTGCTTTACAATTAAGACAATAACACATTATAAAACACTTTAAATGAAGATAAAATGTCTATTAAAAAAACAAAAACAAGTTGCAAAACACAATAGAACATTAGTGTGTGTGTGTGTGTGTGTGTGTGTGTGTGTGTGTGTGTGTGTGTGTGTGTGTGTGTGTGTGTGTGTGTGTGTGTGTGTGCGTGTGTGCGTGTGTGCACGTGTGTGTGTGTACGTCACTAGGTATATCCACTTTAAACATACTCTTTTTATTGCTGTAAACAAAGTTGTCAACTGAACACACACACACACACCGCAGTGTTTTTTATGGCTTCAAAGGGCA
Source organism: Acanthochromis polyacanthus (assembly GCF_021347895.1). Classification (NCBI taxonomy): domain Eukaryota; kingdom Metazoa; phylum Chordata; class Actinopteri; family Pomacentridae; genus Acanthochromis; species Acanthochromis polyacanthus. The sequence goes on from NC_067128.1 coordinate 9,487,967, forward strand.
TTCTTGAGCACGCACTCACCTGGCCAGGTGTGATGTGAACAAACAAGTCAGGTCACATTCCTTCCTCAAACACGGAAACATGTACCGGTCAGGTTTTACCAACTGACTGTCAACGATATCAGCTCCTCTGTTTCACCGCTTCTTTCTGCAGATATGTGCTTCTTGATTTTAGTTTGTAGATATTCGCAGACAGGTGAGCTGGACAAGTGAGTTGGACAGGTGAACTGAACAAGTGAGTTGGACAAGTGAACTGGACAGGTGAGCTGGACAGGTGGGCTGTCGGCGGCAGGTGGAGGAGCTGAAGATGAGATGTGGACGGCGGTGATTTTTCTGAACCTGTGGGTTCTGCACTGCACAGGTAAGAACAATAATGATATCTTACATTCTAATTAATTTTCTTTTTGTTGGATTTCCTACAAGTAGCAGGTACATTAAGCACAAATAACAGTTTCAATGTGCTGGTGGGGCTGTTTTACTGTAAAATAACGAGCTAGTGTATGAAATCTCGCCATGGAGCAGATCAGATTGAATATTTAATACATTAAAAAGAGGGATTACTTTCATCCAGTCACTTTTACTTACAAATGAAATAAACTCTTATAATCTAACATTATTTACTCACTGCAGCCTGCCCTGGAACCTTTATGCAAACACACAACCAACTGTATAATGTATTTTAATCTCATCCAGGCTAGATTTAGCTGTTTGCAGGACACAACAACAGAAAAATATCTATATAAAGTAAACTTAGCAAAAATAGCAGCTCTGCTTTGTAATTTGTCTGCCATTTGTGTGTAAACTGAGCTACAGGATTGATCATTTATTTGTTAAATGTTGAAGTAATCTACATCTGTCCTGATTAGTTTTTATTCATTTTTAAGAAAAAAATTGTTTAAATTTACTGATTGCAGCGTTTTAAATGTGAATATTTTATGATCCTTCCCCTCCTTTCTGGCAGTAAACGGAATATCTTTGGACAAAACAAGACATTTGCAGACATTTGTCACCATTTTCTGACATTTTATAGGACCAAACAGGTAATAGAGAGATTATTCAGCAATAATTAGCTGAAGCCTCAGTGTGTAGATTTAATGAAAATGATTAAACTGTGGCACTTTCAATCAAGTTGAAACTCAGTTTAAAGGTTCAAGTTCAAAGTTACGTAATCTTACTCATACGTTTATCAATACAGACACCGTTCAATGTCCTCTGCTTGGTTCTTTTTTTCATTTTAGAGCATCTCATTACTTCTCTGCTGATTCTTTGGTCAAATGTTATTACTAGAAACTAAAAATAACAAAGGAAGTTTGTTTTTCTGTTCAGTGGGACAAAGTTTAGTCAGTTACAGCCTTCAGGTTGTACCATTAAAGACACTGCTGCTGTAAATGCAAGAGGAAGTTGAAGAGTCACTCAGGAATCCTGTGAGACTGAACACCTGTGACTACAGAAACTGTTGGACTTCTTTCTCAATCTGCACATTTCATTGTCTTTCTTCTCCTCAGTCTCCTCCTCTCCTCCGAGTCCCATCAATGTGAGCTTCTCCTCGCTGAATCTCAGGAATGTTCTGCACTGGTTCCCAGCAGACGGAACACCGGATCACGCTCACTTTAATGTGGAATACGCCATGTAAGGGAGGATTTCAGGGTTTAAATTCATGCAAAAATCGCCAAAATGTCAAATTATTCAAAATTTGGACAACTTCTAATAATCAGATTACTTGTAAACTAAAAGGTCGGGTGTTTTTTTCTGAAGTCAAATATAAAATTACTAATTTAAATTTGCTACATTAAAAATACAGGACCCACTGTAGAAGTCAATGCAACAAAAGTTTCAGTTGTTTAACTTTTCAGTATTTTATAAGGAAGTCTATATTTTTTTTCTAATGACAGATAATGTTATAGTCAGACAAATTTCAGTCATTTTGGATCATTTTTAACTCGTTTTGGACAAATTTTGAGTAATTTTGTCAGAATTTTGGGTCATTTTAAACATTTTTATGCCATTTTAAATGATTTCAGTGAATTTAGACAATTTGTGGTAATTCTGGACAAGTTTAGACTCATATTGGACAAATTTTAAGTCATTTTGAATTATTTTTTAACTTATATTGGGTCAATTTTGAGTGATTTCGTATAAGTTTTTAGTTCTTTAAAACTGTTTTTATGCCATGTTGAATATGTTCAGTCATTTGATCAGTTGATCTTCTATCTTTGTAAAGTCTCATGCAGATTTTCAGATGGCAACTCTTTTCCATGTGGAACGATGATAAAGACATAGACACAGTCCATATGTTCAAAACTGACAAGTTCTGTTTTGAACAATGTTCTTGCAGCTGAATGGAAATTATAGGCGAATTCATTGCAGTGATCACAACTGGATTTACTTTTGTTGCATCGAGTTCCTGCTTTGAGGCCTGGATTTTCAAGATAGTCTTTCTTTGTTTTTGATACTGTTTGTACTACAGTAGATCTAACTTAGAGGCCTGGTCTCAAAGGGAATATTGACAAAAAGCAGCAGAGAAAGGAGACAAAAAAACATGTAACTGGATCCAACAGCAGCCAATATAAGCCGATACATTTCTTTCTTGAGGGAAGTTTATACAATGAGATGAGGTCAACCCCCAGCGCTGTCATTGTTCCAGCTAATAAAGAGATTTGTTTGTGTCTGCTCTGTCTTCCTCAGCTATGGCGACAGCATCAAGGGCAGCAAAGGAAGGCGGGTGAACTGGAGGGCGGTGAAGAAATGTACAGAAATCGTACGGACTTGGTGCGACCTGAGCAATGAGACGTGGGATCTAGAGCAGGGATACCATGCCAGAGTCCGAGCTGTGGGCAGGAAATCATCTTCCAAATGGGCTGTGACAAGAAGGAGATTCGATCCAAAGTTGGACAGTAAGTTGAAATAAAACATCGAGAAAGACTCGACCAAAGACAAAAAGTTGAGGTGTCCCTCCTTCATCTTCACACTCTTCCACTCCGCTCTATTTTATTTTTTATTTTTTTTAGCATATATCCCTTAAATGAAAATAAAATGGCTGCAGCTTGTGGACCATTCTGAAACAAGTCACTTGAGTCATTTTGGGAAAAAAAATGCTTTTTGAAAATTTTGGGTCATGTTAGAAAATGTTTACTTTTTCATTTATTTTTATTACTTATTTATTTAATTTTGTATTATTTTGCATAATTTCTATGCCGTTTTGAATGAGCTGCATGATCTGAACAATTTAGGATCATTTTGGACAATTTTAACTCATATCAGACAAATTTCAAGTCCTTTTGAAGAGTTTTAACTCATTTTTGAGTCATGTTAGACACATGTAAAATAATTTTGGACCATTTTCCAGACATTTTGGACAATTTTTAAATTGCTTTCGAAATATTTTGAGTCATTTAGAAGAAATTTTTAATCATTTGAGACAGATTTTGAGTCATTTAGTTTCCATAACATATTTGTAATGTATGATATTTTTATTAACCCTTACAGCTAGTTTTGGTCCTCCGTTGGTTTCAGTGGAAACAGAGAACAACAGTGTTACCATCAGTCTGAAAGGACCAATGAGATATCAGCCAAACAACCACACCCCGGTGGTTTCCATGGCGGCGCTTTACCCCCAGATGACCTACAACCTCTCCATCCGTAATAACCAACGCAACCAGGTGGTGAGTACAAATATATCACAGTTAAGGCTTGACGTGCAAAAAAACATGACCAAAACTGCAGAAAGTTGAGGAAATGCTTCCACATTTAGCTTCGAAAATATCACAAATGGACTCAGCATCCACAATAACCCTTCCTAATGCTGGTGGTTATGCCAGTTTATGCTAATTGTGCTAATTTGCCAACATGTGCAAGTAACATCTGGTGGTTTGTTGATGCTGGGGACCAAAAATGGCAAAGAAAATAACATCCACCCCATTAGCACTGAATAATCCATATGTTTGCAGCATCATTTTTCGGTGGTTACTGGTCCGTTCAAGTATCAACTGATGGACTACAACACAGAATACTGCTTCTCTGCTGAATCTAAGTTCCTCTCCATGCCGAACCAGTGCCAGTCCTCGGCTTGGCACTGCATAACCACACCTAAAGGTAAAACCACCGTCTCTTTTTGACAAGCAGAAAGACATGAATGTAATTAAACATGACACAGACACTACAGAGAAAGGCCTTGTTTGGTTTGTGTTGAGTTTGCTGTCTGTCTACACCTACACTGTGAAAAAAACAGTAATATTTCAACAGCCGGCGTGCCAAAATTACTGTAAAATAACATAAAAAATGTCATTAAAACAACATATTTTTTCATAATTACAACACAGTGTCAAGCCTTAATTGTTACTTAATGTACTTTACTGTAGCTTTCAAACGTTTAATAAACAATGTTTACATCCAAAAAAATATGAAATAACAGATAATATGGCGGCATAATGTTATGATACAAACAATCAGGTTTAATAACGCAAGAAAATGCCTTTATTAGTTGGGTTTTATGACATGAATTTATGCCAATTCAGTTTCTAATTGCAAGATTTTACTGTTAATATTAGAATATATCAAGTTACATATGAGTTTTTACATATCATTTTACAGACAAAATCTTGCATATTTGACAGAATATTAATGTTAAAAAACTATGCCCAAATCAGAAATTTTTCTTTGCAATGTACATAGACAATGCATTAGAAATGTGGAAATGAAAGACCTTACTGATGTAATATATGGCAACATTTTGTGAACTCCTTTCTTCCTGCAGACCCTGTGATTGAACAGATGCAGTGGGTGGTTGTGGGTATTGTTGTTCCATCTTTGTGCGTCTGCGTGATCGTGGTGGCTGCCTACTTTCTGTATCACTACCTGACAGGGAAAGGACAGAAGAGCCCATACATACTGGTAATACTGTCATATTTGTACACGCCCTGATAATTACAAGACCAACCTGTATTGCTTCTTGCTTGGCAGTGAAATACTGTGTAAGCTGTGTAGGCTGTTCAACCACATTTCAGCTTGGATCTACACTAAGTTAGAGGCCTCATTTACAAAGTAGTAGAGCAAAAGATGTAGATAGAAATAATAAAAGAAAACTGAGTTAAAGTTAACAATAACAAGAATACTAAAAAGGCAAATTGGTAATATAATAACTATTAAGAATACATAACGATATAGAACCACTGCATGTCATCGCAGTCAAGTAATCCAAATGTCGAAAATGTCTCAAGAGCTAATGTTCAGTCTTTTCCATCTCCAGAACCCGCCTTCTTTCCACCCGCCGCCTCTCACGTTCCCTCCTGAGAATCTGAACTTCATCCTGATCAGCATCATCAAAGACGATTCGCCATTGGATGCTTGCAGCGTTGCATCAAAGCCTGCATGTTCCAAACCACAGCTACGGACCACAAGTGCAGCTCCACCCTGCAGTTACTTTCCTCAGGGGTCCGAGGCACCTCCACTGCCTGGAGAACACTCAGATGATTCGTCCATCGACTACGGATTTATTAGCACAGCTCCTAGAATCAACATGGGGAGGCGTGATGAAGGCGACGGTGGGAGTCATCTGGGAGGTGAAGACAGGATGAAGGAGGACGATCACCCCGTTGCAGGTTACGCCCCTCAGGCAAAGTCAGTTCATACATGCAGACAAATCCAGGGGGCTGAGGTGAGCACACCTGTGCAGGCTCATGCATGGTCACAGGTGAATCCAGTTTTACCAGAAGTCAGCAGAATGGAGGAGTTTCCGGGTTTATTCATTAACAAAAACCAACAAAATGACCTCTTCGCTATTCCTCTTGATCTAAATACGGAGGTAGGAAGAGAGGAAAAGACGGATGAGGAGATGAGAGTAAGAGCAGACAGGAAAAAGAGGTTGATGAAGACGAAAACGTGCCTCTTCTTTCTGGTTACGCCTCCCAAAACATCCAAAACGTGCCCCATTGTGATCAGTCTGCTTTGTTATCAGGTGATTACGGTGTTCTGAGTCGGGCAGAAGCCCAGTACGCTGAGGAAGATGATGGTTATGAGGAGGAGGAGGAGCAGGGAGCTATTTGTGTTAACTGGGATCCCAAGACTGGAGAACTACGGCTGCCAGAGTTTAATGGAGAAGAAGGGTTGGATAGATTAATGCTTCCATATGCAGCTAGGCAGGACGGGATGGTAGGTAAGGATGAGGAGGCGTTTGTGATGAAGGGCGAGTTGACGTTAGAAAATGTGTTTGTCAGACAAGCTTCTGAGGAAGACGAACCCCAGAAAGAGTTGGAGCAAGTCAGGGAAACCGAGTGGGAGGTGGATGATATTTTGAGCAAATGGAACTTGACGATCTCTATGGATCAGTAGATGATATTCATCAATGTATTTACCAGTATGTGATAATATCAATCTTGTAGGAGCACTTAGTACTGTAGCAGGGTTACGTTTGTATCCATGAATGCTGCTGCTTTAGTTTCGGCATGATCAACAGTTTACTGTAACTAATGACTGTAATCAATGTACTGTACATACATATGAAGAAAACACACTGTGATCAACTCTGAAGGAAAATATGGGTTCAGTTTAATCTCAAGAAAAATATTATTGTATTATTCTCTTGTGTTTTTCCTAACACCATCTCTGCCAAACAAAATGTACTTTTATGGACTGCTACACATCCTTGTCCAGAACAGGCATTGATAAACATGCATGGTGTGATCAAAAAGTTCCAAGACTGCGTTAATGAAAATCAAAGTGCTCCTGATTAAAAAGCGGCCGCCATTTCTGCTGTCAGTCTCTTCATGCAGCAGTACTCTGGTCCCAGTTCTCCTGCAACACTTTTCCTGGAAGTCCATCCTTCCACTTCCTTCCATTTATCCAGAGTCAAGTCTCAGTGAGTAACTGGCTAAGGAAGGCATTTCAGATGTTCTTCTCCCCGGCAACATTTTCCTGTTCCTTCTTGGGGAGGAAGGATGGGATTTACAACCTCATTCTTTTGGTCACTACCCAGCGCTCATGGCCACAGAAGAAGGATAGTGTTAAAGATTGTTTTGGGGAACCCAAGCAGAGAACACACAGCAAAGGCAGAGGCAGGATTTAACAAATTTAATGGGGAAACAGAGGGAAGGTGAGGGAGCGGGGATTGGGTCCAGGAGGGGCAGATAGGTCTTGGCCAGAGAGATAGGCAGCGGAGCAGGGGAACGACGGTGTGCAGCCGCCTCGGGAGGGCGAGAGTGTGGTGGCAGAAAGCAGACGGACGCTCGGCGGCGGCGAGCGGATCGGTGGCTTGGTTGCAGACAAGGAGAAGCCAGACACAGGCTGTGCAGAGTAGCAGGAGGGTCCGACGGAGCAGGCAGGGAACAGAGCAGGTAATCCGGAGGAACATCCAGAAGAATCCAACAGAGCAGGGAGGGGTCCGGGCAACTGGGTCGAGCTGAACAGGGGAGAAGACAGGCAGGAATTAGTAACACAAATTATTTTCCATAAACTATAGAGTGGCGAGTGGAAACTGACTGCTCAAGCAGAATTTACAATCTGGCAGGGTGTGGTTGCAGGAACCAGTCTTTTATTGCAGGAGTGGCAATCAGCTGATGATGCTCAGCTGCCCAGAATCTGGAGAGGACACTAATTACTCAGTGGAGATAGCCACAAGGCTGTCTCCACACAGTCACAGCGGAGGAGAGAGAGAGAGAGAGAGAGAGAGAAAGAGAGAGGAGGGAGAGAAGGGAGAGAGAGAGAGAGAGAGGGAAAAGGTACTGGGCTATCAGGTGGGGCAGACAGAGAGCAGGTGGGCCCTGACAGATAGAGCATAAATTAACTGGTAAATCAAGAGTTTTGCCTTTTGGTTCAACTCCTTCTTTGCCTCAACCTTTCTGTGCAACAGTCATATTATTGGTGACACTACAGCAATCCATCCAGTCCATCTGTCTATTTCATGCTCCATTTTCTAAACCAGAAACTCCAATGCAAAGAAGCAACCAGTCATTGCTCCTTCAGGCCAAAAGAAACCGGCTGATGTGGTAAGGATGTCTCCTCTGTGGCTTTCTTCTTTTGGAGACATTCACCCATTAAATTTGAGTCCCATCTCAGACCACAAAACTAGTTTTATTTTTTCCCTTAAGTTGCATTTTAAAGGTTCGCAATCTGTTTTTACTTGTGTTTTCAATCTGTGTCTGGTTAAGTTTAGGCACCCAAACTACTCAGTTAGGTTTAGAAAGGATCATGGCATAAGATAAAACATGCAATTTATGTGACAAAGTTCCATTCTGTACCTTTCCAGGGCGGGTACAGCACCGGAGATTTGACATGCACAGTTGTTGATAGCATAACATCATGTATTTTTTTGACTCTAGACAGTTGCTGTTTGCTTATGTTGCTCACGCATGACACAGCGTAAACAGTCTTGGAACTTTTCGATCGTACTTCTGTATTTGTTATGGACTGATTGTGAGCTGGTAATTTAGTACAAAAAGCCCATATAGGAAGCTTTACTTGGGTATTTTCTTTTAGTGTTTTCTTTAGTGTCACGTAACCAAAGTTTACTGTAGATATAACATTACTGTAGCTAGCTTTGGTTTCTCATCATTCTGTCCGGGTGAAGCACCTAAACTGTTCTGGAACAGAGATTGAGTCATGTTAACAATAATTACTCATTTTTATCTCTCAGTGATCACAGCAGTCATTATAATCTGTTGTAAATAGTGATGATCATAAGTACAGGGACTGTACCTTTGTGTTTGTTCCTCCTGAGGCTCAGCCTGTTGACTGTATCCTCTGTAGGGGACTTTTTGTTCACATGCATCTCCTTTTACACTTTAAAACCACTCTATGAGTCTCTGTTGTATTGTAAAGAGGACATGCTGGGCTTTCCATGTATATGTCACAGGATAGGTTGGGAACTGCTCTTTCTTTACAAGCAAAAGGGTTGATGAAAGAGGAGAGAAAAACTGTGTACTGAATTTTTTAACCATGATAATCATATATGTTTATCAAAATGTCAGTATGGATATATTTAAAACTTTGTTAGACCAAGACTGTCTTTATGTACTAAATAACTCCACATTGTTGTAGGTGACAGAACTGATCATTCTTTGTTAGATAGTTGAAGGAGACTCTGATTTTTCTTATAAAGAAAGCAATAAGGAGACTTTGAACCTATGAGAAAGGTTTAGTAGGTTTGTAAACTAATCAACAATTACTCCATTCATTCCTATGAGAACCTCCATTATCTTCAATGTTTTCAAAACTCATCTTTTGTTCTGTTTCTTTAATCTGGAATGTGGCAACATGGCGATATTTCAGGTTAGCAGCATCCTGCAACAAATTATGCGACAGCAGTTGTAAAGGCATGGGTTTGTGATTAGTAAAGCCGATACCAGTCAGTTAAAAAAAATGCTTTGATCAGTTCTGATCCGATTTTTGGGACTGGATCCAGACATCTCTACTTTGATATATGATCAGTTTGTACTCGTAGGTTTAAAAACTGTTTCCTCCAGCCAATAGATGTAATGTAACATGTTCGAACAGCATGGTTTTAATTTGAAACTCGAAATTCATTTCAGTTGCATAGATATTTAGAACGTTTACATACTCTTGATGGGTTTTTACAGATATTAAAGTGTCAAAAAAATCCTAAGAAAGCCAAAGATCCATGAAAAATCTGGATCTCACACAACACACCTGTGCAAATGTTCATGTTGGTGCTAAATCAATGCTAAACACCAACTTACTCTGCCAAGTTTATAAGATTTTCTGTCAATCTCTTGCGGAGATCAGCCATCTTGTCTACATCCAGGTTGCTCTCACAAAACTGCCTAAAATATAGCAACATCAACACTACAATGAGGAGGTGCAACTTCATGAATTAACTGAGACTGTGGTGTGATGAGGATGATTGAACCCCAACAATAGCACTTTATACTCCTTTATGCCAACATATATTCTCCATATCTGTGTTACGAATAATGAAGTGTCTGACCTACAGGATACGTTTACTTCCTTTAAGCGAGTTAATCTGTAAACTTTACTGCGCCATCCTTGGTTTCTCTTCTTGTTTGCAGTATTGAAACCATTAATCATCACTCTGTCATCTTGTATTTCTGCATTCATGTGATGTTTGTTTGTTTTTGCTGAGCTGAGAGGCGTGTGAACTTAATTTCTATTGTGTCTAATTTACAAGTAGCTACACTTTATTATTTGCTACTGTGACTTCTGCATTCCAGCGCCATGAACAAGCTAAAAATAATGATTAAAATATATGATGACTAAATCGCAGTGACAACTTTCTTTCGCATTTTTATACTTTTGTTTGTTGCTCAGATGAAACCTAAATAAGTTTCATTTTACATACAAAAATGAAGTAAACTAATGTAATTAGGTAATCTTGTTCCTATTTTTTTTTTACCTGTTTGTTGTTCTGCATTTGTCAAGTTAGAGTTTTAACTCATAATAATACATTATAAGCACATAAAAGGGTCGCTACATGCAACTTCCTCCTTGTAAACTGGTAACCTTTGATTACCTGAAGCTGGAATTGTGAGACTCAACATTTAGTTTCAGATTCATGTCATGTGATGTGAGGATACGTTTGGTGCTGTGCATGAAGTTAAACTCTGGGGGGATAAAATCAGGCCCGGGGTGGCTAATCGAGTTGAGGATTAGATATCTGTGAACACTAATTTGCTTGATATTTGATATTGCAAAAAAGGACATTGTGATGTTGTAAAGAATAGTGTTGGAGATTTGCCCTTTAACTGATGTTCTCAGATTTGTGAAATTTAAGTTGTGATGGAACTGTTTCCTTGCAGAGGAAAAAGAGATGATAGTGTTGCTAGAAAGTGCCACACCTGTTATTTTCTTTTTAAATTTCATTTTTAAAGTTTGGATATCCTTGAACACTTATTTGAACAGAATATAGATTCTGATATTGTTGTGAAGAATAATGTTGGAGATGTGCACTCATGTTGGAATAAATCCTCATTGTGAAGCAATCCTTACTTGCACTGAATTGGAAATATTTTAGAAAAACACACTGAATTACAAGACAAGGCTAGAATTACATGACTTTAATAGTAATAGGTCGTGATCTAAAGTGGGCCAGTCTGAGGCATGAAAGTCCAGGGCTGAAAATGAGTCCCACTCCGGCCCTGGATAAAACTGTAAAAGAAATAATAAAGTAAATTTGTTGCGTCTCGTCTTTCCTGGTGTGCTTTTATACAAACGGCAACTTATTTGTCTTCAATTCTTGCTTTTTTCACTACAGGTTTCTGCTCTTGCCAGCTTTTATACAGCAAATATTCAAAATACTGACATACTCAAAGAAATGTGCACACAATATGACTAATGTTTGCACTGCACTGTGTAGTTTTTATTCCTTACTTATTCTCCTGTACAAAATGCTGTTGGAGACACCTGCTGGTCACATTGTTAGCACCCATCATGACATTTGCAGTACAGCTAAGAGCAAGGGCACTCATGCCAAAGAATTATTAGCAAATCTGAGTGAAAGTGCTACCTACTTATGTAAATACTTTCAGATTTCTAGCAAACAGATATAGTTAACTTTTGGCAATATTGCAACAAATCTGCACAAAGGTGATAGTTATGCGCAGCAACTTAAAGACTTTTCCCCACACTTTAGCGCCAATATTGGCCCACAAACATCTCAGTTTGTGTGACAAAATGACAAACATACTTTTTATCAGTCACTTTGCTCCACAATTTCTAATCTATTAGGATACAAATGGAAATGATCAAAAAATAAAATACTACTGTGATAAAAACAGACACTAACAGCTTAATGATAAACACCAATAATTGACAATTTGTTTGCTGTTGTTTTCTAATGTCACAAGATGTTAACGGGAGCTGAAATTTGTTGCTTCCAGTTGTTTCGGACTATTTCGTCAGAGTTTCTTAATTGCAGTGGAATCCATGTGAGGGTCTATAAAGAGAGAAATCTGGATATATAACTTCATTCATTACTTATATCTCTAAATCATCCCTGACATGGTGACAGGATGGATCAGGATCTAGAAACTGTGGACTTCACTTCACCTCAGACTGGTGGGTCACAGTTTATCAGATGCAAGGAAATCATCCGTTATATCGCAGTCCTGAGCTTCAAAATTTCACTGTTTCATCTTAAAAAATAAAACTGAGCTGATAATGATTTGGACAGTTTGATTAGATGGTGTTAACTTAGATTTAGTCTTTTGTTTGTTACTGCATTATAATGCAGTCATCACTCTGTGTTTTATCTAACCTCCCATAAAAGAATGTTCTCTTTAAGATGTAGCAACAAAAGTGGAACATTCTGTGCAATGTAATGAAGATGTTGTTGATGGAACATATTATAGAATATTAGTTAATAAAATATTCTCACAATTTTCTGTGACGACAAAGACGGAACATTCTCAGTCCAGCATTTTAAAGACGTTTTTTTTGACTGTTGGTCTGAGAACGTTTCTTCATTGTTATTATGTTGCTCTCTTTAGTGTCCATATGCAACCCCGTTTTGCATTACACACAGAGCGACGGAGACACAAACTTGGCTGCTGACACTTACTCCTGAGTGCCATTCTTCTTTTATTTTAACAAAACGACCCAACTCAACAACTGTTGCCAACTAGAGGTATAAAGGGGTATGACACCTATTTATGTACATACATAACATCTCCTTCCCGCCAAGCTATGCGGTCAATACATTACCTGTTATTATTTTTTTTATATGGTGAACCAACATCAATAGTGTTTTTCTTTAGAACTCAAAGATTACTCAGGAAAAATTCCTTTAAGCATTCTTACTGCTCTCTGTAACGTACTGGAGGTTTAGTAACTCTCACAGGATAGCGCCTTACAGTCTCTGTAACATAAGAATGTTCTTTGGGTGGTGTTTCAGCTGGTTGTTGTGTTTTAGGTGGAGCTGTTATCTCAGGAGCTTGATCAGTGTCCTCTTTGCTTTGCGATGCACTAATGTGAACATTGGTGAGACTTTCGCTTTGAGGAAACAACGCAGGGCTTACAGACATGTTCACTGCAGTCTGTTGTGACACTAACTCGGGGCGAGTTAGCATCTGATCGACATGACGTTTCCATACTCCTGGAGTTCCAACATTCACAGCGTACGACACTGGTCCCGTCCTCTCTATCACTACACCTTGTGTCCACTTATCCTCCCCCTTCCTATAATCACGGACCAGGACAGACTCTCCAACATCAAACTGTCTGTCCTTAGCGTGTTGTAGGCGGCGTCGCTGTTGAGCATCCTGTGACTGATGAACCGCTTCAACAACATTAGGCTTCAAAAAGTCCAATCGGGAACGCAGTTTGCGTCCGATAAACAACATCGCTGGCGTTTCCTTTGTTGTAGCGTGGGGGGTGTTGCGATATGTCAAAAGAAACTCGTCCAGCCGTTGTTGCACTGATGACGTCCCTCTGGAAGATTTTAATGCATGCTTGAACGTCTGCACAAAGCGTTCAGCTAATCCATTGGAGGCGGGATGATAGGGAGCTGAGCGAATGTGTTTGACTCCATTGGACTTCAGGAATGTGTCAAATTCTTCAGAACAGAACTGGGGTCCGTTGTCGCTGACAAGAACATGTGGAATACCATAGCGACTAAACAGACCTCTTAGCACTTGAATAGTCTTACTGGCTGTGGTACTGTCCATGATGTGTACCTCAGGCCATTTAGAATGTGCATCCACAGCAACCATATACATATGTCCTTCAAATGGACCAGCAAAGTCCACATGTATTCTCTCCCATGGGCTAGATGGCCACATCCATGGGTGTAATGGTGCTCGTCCAGGGTCTTTTTGCACACGCTGACATGTGTGGCAGGATTTTGCTTGAAGCTCGATTTCAGCGTCTATGCCAGGCCACCACACATAACTGCGAGCTAAACTCTTCATCCTTACTACACCTGGGTGGGCAGAGTGCAGTTCCTCCAGAACATGTGGGCGAAACTTTGGTGGGACAATCACTCTGACACCCCACATGAGACATCCTTGTTGTATAGTGAGATCATTGCGGCGAAGGATGTAAGGTGACAGTTCTTCGCCTACATCTTTAGCTGCGAGGAAACGTCCAGTTGACACCATTTCCATGACTCGAGATAAAGTAGAGTCAGACTGGGTGCCACGCCTAATTTTAGTGTGACTGATGGGTACAGTATCCAACTGCGAAGTGTAGAACAGATCTACTGCCCCTGGTTTCTCAATAAGAACATGAGGGAGCGGCAGCCTGGACAAACCATCAGCATTGGCGTGTAACGTACCTTTCCTGTACTGAATGGTGTAGTTGTGCGCTGCCAGTAGAAGTGACCAACGCTGCATGCGAGCTGCAGCCATCGATGGTGTGCTTTTCACAGGACTCAAAATGGTTGTTAGCGGGCGATGGTCTGTGAGTAGAGTGAACTTATTACCATAAAGGTATTGATGAAACTTGCGTACTCCAAACACAATCGCTAACGCCTCTCTCTCAATCTGAGCGTAGTTTCTTTCTGCTTTACTGAGAGTTCGAGATGCATAAGCTATAGGCTTTTCTTCACCACCAGGCATGACATGTGACAGTACAGCACCGACTCCATAGGGTGAAGCATCACAAGCCAACCGTAGGGGGAGCTCTGGATTGTAATGTGTGAGTACCTCTTGAGATGTCAAGAGTGCCTTAGCTTTCTTGAACGCTGACTCACAATCTGACGTCCACTGCCATTTCTTCTCTTTATTAAGCAACTTGTTCAGTGGCTGCAGGACAGTGGCTAAGTCAGGGATGAAACGTCCATAATAGTTCAACATCCCTAGAAAAGAGCGTAGTTGGCTGACATCACATGGTGCAGGTGCTTCCACTATGGCCCGTACTTTCTCTGGTGATTTGTGGAGTCCTGATGCGTCAATGATATGTCCCAAATATTCCACCGACTCTTGGAAAAACAGACATTTCTCTTTTTTAGATGCAAGCCGTACCCCTCTAGCCTGCACAAGACTGCATCCAGGGTTTTTAGATGTGTCTGTTTGTCTGGACCACTGACTAAGATATCGTCCAAATAACAATGAGTATGTGGTAGTCCAAGGAGCACTTGGTCCATCGCCTTCTGAAATAAGGCGGGGGATGACGCTACTCCAAAAGGTAAGCGATTGAATTGAAACAGTCCTTTTTGAGTAGATATTGTCAGTAGTTTCTTGGAGCTCTCTTCAACTTCCATTTGTAGGTAAGCATTGGATAGATCTAGCTTACTGAAGTGTTGACCTCCTGCTAACGAAGCAAACAAATCTTCAATGCGGGGAATTGGATACTTGTCCACACATAGCGCAGGGTTAATGGTGACTTTAAAATCCCCGCAAAGTCTTACTGTACCATCCTTTTGTTAACAGGCACCACTGGTGTAGCCCATTCACTGTGTGCCACTGATGAGATTACTCCTAGCTCAGTTAAACGTTTCAGTTCAGTCTCAACCCGTGGTCGAAGAGCATAGGGCACATTTCTTGGAGGGCAGAATTTTGGTGCACTGTCTGGTTTCAGGGTCAATTTGGCTTTAACACCTTTCATTGTGCCTAACATTTTAGAGAAAACAGCTGTGTGTCTCCTTAACACCGTCTCCAAATTGTCCACTTTTCTTTGCTCAATGGCATAAACAGTCTTTAAATCTCTCCAGTTTAGTTTAATAACTCTCAACCATTCTCTACCAAATAATGGAGGAGCATCAACTTTCACCACATACAATGGCAAAACAGCACTCTGTTTATTTAACTCCACTTGCACTTTAATGACTCCTTCTGGTGCCAGTGACTCTCCCGTGTATGTCTTTAGCATGGTATCAGTGGGCTTTAAGGGAATGTGGCTCCAATGTCTTTTATACTCTTCCCAAGGAAGCAATGACACAGCAGCCCCTGTGTCTAATTCCATTTCCATTTTTCTTCCATTGATTACGGGCTTTAGAGAAATTCGTGAATATTTCCCTTTTTGAGACACTGAATATAGTCCCAAATCACTGTCAGTCTGTGAATTAGTTTCATCACTTTCACCTTCGTTTGCCTCCACATGATGAATTCTTTTCTTTTTATCTTTGACATTGCGTTTGATATCTCCTTTCATTTCTGACTTTTCCTTCTTGTGTTTATACTCTCTGTCTCTGTTGCCTTTGACTTTACTTTTGCACCTTTGCTTTGTGTGGCCTTTCCTTCCACACTGATAGCATTCCTTGTCTTTATACCAGCAGTCATCATCAGTATGATTAGTTTTCCCGCACCTGCGACAACGTTCCCCTCTCTGGGCCAGCACGGCGTTTACTTTTAGGGAGTTGCTTAACTGCTGTACATCACGCGCTGCGATCTCTGCTGACACAGCAAACTCCATGGCTTTCTGAAACGTGAGGTCTCTCTCTGTTAAAAGACGCTTTTGAACCGTTTCACATTTTAATCCGCACACAAAACGGTCTCTGAGGGCGTCCTCCAAGTAAACCCCAAAGTCACAATGCTCCGAAAGTCTTTTAAGCACCGCGACATACTGCGCCACAGTTTCTCCTTCCTCCTGATTACGTTTGTGGAACCGGAACCTTTCAGCTATAACCAGCGGCTTCGGGGCAAAATGGGCTTGAAGCGCTGCCACAATCTCCTCGTATCTCATATCACCCGGCTTCACAGGAGCTACCAAACTACGGAGTAGTCCATACGTCTTTGGCCCCATCACACTGAACAGCACGGACACCTTCTTAGCATCCCGGATGTCATTAGCCAACACGTAATGTTCAAAACGTTCGATGTACGTCGTCCACTGTTCACCGGACTCGTCAAAAACATCCATATGACCGATCACACCAGCCATTATGCGTCCGTCTTGGGTCACACTCACCGAAGATTCCGCTCCATCTCCGGAAGGTGAGCTCATTCTCGCTAACACATTAGCTTAGGCGTAGCCACCATCACGTGGGTGTACGTCTCCGTCCAAACTTCACTAATGCCGGACTCTCTCTTGCACCGCCGAATGAGAAACAGGTTGAACTACACACCTCGTCGCCAATTTATATTATGTTGCTCTCTTTAGTGTCCATATGCAACCCCGTTTTGCATTACACACAGAGCGACGGAGACACAAACTTGGCTGCTGACACTTACTCCTGAGTGCCATTCTTCTTTTATTTTAACAAAACGACCCAACTCAACAACTGTTGCCAACTAGAGGTATAAAGGGGTATGACACCTATTTATGTACATACATAACAATTGTTATTGTAGAACATAATCTGTGTTCCTGACAACATCCTCTGATTGTTGATGATAAAACATGAAAACATTAAAATCCTTTTACAGGAATACTATTGTATTTTTTTCTTATAACGTTCTTTAAATCTTGTTTTTAGAAAATTGCTAAAGCTGTTCCTGCTCGCTGAATAAAACAGCTATTCTAAAGTAACATTTATGACCTTTAGGTGGCGCACTGTGATTGGACCGCAGCTCCTCCATCACCTCCTCCTCCAACATGGCGTCCTCCGGCCAGGCGTCAACTCCATAGATATATACAAACACTAGATGGCTCGTGAGCGCAGTCAGCCTATGGGGAGCGACGTCGCCACATGGCGGCCATCTTGGGACAGGGCTGCTCGATCACTCATAACATTAAAGTCAATGGAGCATGGATTTTAAAATCACTGTAGATTGCTCAATTTTCAACCGATTTTACAACAGCTTGGTTTGTTATAAACGTCAGAGATGTACTTCTTTTACTGCTTACATAAGAATAATTAAAACCATTGAATTCATATAATAATGAACACAGATATCATCTTTTTTCAGCATAAATGGATGTAAATGTAATTTTATAATTTAGCATTGCACTTCTTTATTACTATCAGCTTTCTAATGCACAGATAAAAACAAAGCGTTTGTATATATCTATGGTCAGCTCCATCAGCGGGGCGGGGCCTCGGAGGGTCGGACTGCCAGGCGTTGGGCACTTCCGGCGGGGTTCGGGTTTCCTTCGACTCGGCGTTTAAATGGAGCCGCAGGACGGCAGTTGCCCGACATCCAGCACCGAGCCGTGACACCGAGCCACCGGCCTGGAACACGGCGCAGAAAGCGGCTCTTTTCTGCGGAGCTTCGTGCAGCTTTTTGTGCGCAGAGCACCGGAACAATAACGGAACCGTGACCGCAGCTCGGTGCATCATCTGCGGATTCCTGCAGTCTGGTGGATCCGCTGATGTGGAGCCTGATGATTTAGGATATTCCTCCACTGTTGGAACAAACTGTATGCAGCGTTTTGAGTCGCTGTTTTATTATTGTTATTAGTTGCCTGGATGAGAGTGCATTGAACTAGTCAGGTGGATTCCTTATAATTAGATTGTTTTGTAGTTTAATTAGGCATTTGTACAGACTAATTCCTTAATATAAACTAAAAATCAACATTAGTGCAGGATTACAGGCTGATATTTCCTTTTTGTGCACATTTACATACAATTAATGTGACACAAACGACATTTAAATAGATTTGCTTTAAAAAAAATAACCTGCAGAATTAGATATTTTCATCATATATGTGGGGAAATCTCACTTTTAGCTTGACTTTTAAACAAGAAATCCCATTTAGTTGCCTTCCAGGTCAATAAGCGCATCAATAAATTGCATTTTTTCTTTGCAAATTCACCCGCACTGGAGGTTGAATTACACCACAAGCAACCATGTTCAGCTGGCTGGGAACTGATGACCGCAGGAAGAAGGAGCCGGAGGTGTTCCAGACTGTCAGTGAAGGCCTGAAGAAGCTGTACAAAACCAAACTGCTGCCCCTGGAGGAGAGCTACAAGTTCCACGAGTTCCACTCCCCGGCACTGGAGGACGCAGACTTTGACAACAAGCCCATGGTGCTCCTGGTGGGTCAGTACTCCACCGGCAAGACCAGCTTCATACGGTGAGAAAACACATCACCACCACCAGAAACTCATGACAGGCCTCCAGAAAGATAGCGAGGGAGAAGCAGACACACCCAAACAGACTCATGCAGCAGCCTCAGTTCTGTAGAAGAACATCAGCCACCCCTCTGACAGCTACAACACATCTGTAAGAAGTTTATTTGACAGACAACACAACACCCACACGTGCAAACTTGTTGCATTAGTTGCATCATTGCGACTTCTCCGATTTCACGCAGATGGATGCTGCTTCAGGGTGTGGTGGAAATACATGTTTTCCCTCCAGTTTGGACTAAGAAAACTCTATTTATTAGTTGTTTTACATTTATTAGTTAGAAATTCAAGGTATGTAGTGGTTCATTAGTGGTTACATTTAAGAAAAATTGTGCAAAAGAACATGCAATTAACGTGCAAATTGGGCTACTTGAAGAAATAAGGTGCAAAAATTGCTGCTATTTACAACAAAAGTGCAACATTGTTGGTGTTTACGAAATAAGAGTATTAGACAGTATAAGCACAGTTAAAAATGGAAATAATAGTGAGCATATAGGAGGGGTGCTTAAGTCCTGGTCAACTTGTCAAAAATACAGAATAAATATGCGTACATGGGTCGTTTTCAATGAAAAAATTGAAACCGAAAAATTTAAATATTAGTAATAACCAAGTCTTTACCAGGAAAAGTCAGAAAACTATAAAATTATGCGAATAAGGGTAAAACTTTTACATTTAGAAGCGAAAAACAAACTGTTTTTAAAAAAATCCTACAACATTGATCTTTTTTTTTTTTTTTTTTACATAAACACTGACTTTAAAACTTTCATGTGAGCTGAAAACAGCATTCAAATATGGGTTTTAAGTAGATTTCTCAATCTTTTTCTTGTAGAATGCAAAGTTTTTCGCTGAGAAAGAACACGTTCATCACCATTGCAAGAACAATATTACACTGCAATTCAAAGATTTCTATTTTCTGGCTATTCTAACAAACTAATTCCACTATTTGAAAACAAATTCCAGCTTTAAAAGTCCTGTAAAGAAGTTATTTTATTGACGAGTTGTCACTTTTGTCAGTGTTGCTGTCACGCCCTGAAGGCTCCACCTCTCACAGATCTTTACATCATGGACAAATCGTATGTAAACATGGGTGTTCTCCTTTTTCGTTAATTAAAATGTAAGGCTGCCCATGTTTCCTCATCATGGCAGATATAATGTTGCAGTGGGCGACTCGGGTGGAGAGTTTGATGAAAAACTGGTGCAATCTGAGGAATTTTCATGCAGCAATTTCTGCATTTTCTGTTGTAGAAAATGTGTCTTTTTTGCAAAGGGAAGCCAGATAACTCTTCAAACTATAATGGAACATAAAGCAACAAGGTTTTTAGATGTTCTGTGTTGCTTCCTGATTCCTGTAGATCAACTTTTCTCATTTAATTTCTGCATATTTGAGATGTGGAAAAAATAGAAATCTGCTGCTGTTGGGGTTATTGTTTGTTCTATGGGTAAATATGTTGCTTTCATTTCATATTTTTAATTAGAGGGATAAATGCACTTTGTAAATATTGCACCTCCCAGAAATCTACCTCATTGCTGTGGAGTTTAGTGTAGTGTTCTTTTGTTTTGTGCAAATATTTTCAGTTTTGTTGCCGCAGTTATCTATAGAAGCTTTTCTTGTTTTAATATCATACTGACCTTTTTTTTCTGTTCTCATATGGCAGCAAGATAGATTGATAGAAATTAGAAGACATCCAGTAGCTCAAACATTACGTTTGGGGAAAAATAGGGAAACAAATGTGCAAAAGAACATCAAATTAACTTGCAAATCATGCTGGTCAAAAACATAAGGTGCAAAATTGCTATTCATAATAAAAATAGTGTTAAAATGTCAAGGAAGAGTATAAAAATTTAAATCAGAATAATTATAAGAGAGGGGCAAGAAATTAAATGATTCTTGATTAATACTACAGTCGGGAAATTTGCAGCATTGCAGCAGCAAAGGACAAAAATATTGAAAATATCAGTTTAAAAAACAACACAAGTACACATTAAAACAACAGCAACAGCTGAAACAGGCACATTTTGCCCATAGAGAACACTGATGTCGCTCTTTTTCTTGACTTCTTTAATGGTGGTTGCTTGATTTAAGTTCTTTGGACACAGATTACAGCCCCGCACTAACGTAGAAAGCACAGATCCTCATGAAATTCCTGTTTAAGCTAAACTTATGTGATTGATTTGAACTTGTGTTGAAAATTCAAACAAAGCCTCACTACAAAAAGATGCAAACACACACGAAAAGGCACGAAATTAAGACAAAAAAAGCAAAACTGGACAAATTTTTGTCATTTTGGACTATTTTTTGAGTCCTGTTGGAAAAAAACCTTTAAGACAGAAAGGTTTAAAATCACTTCAAATCTGTTCCGAATGACTCAGTTCTGTGTGTGAATCTGGTGTTTATGATAATGTTAGCAGTGGCGTACTGAGCTGCTTTAAACTGCTGCTAACACAAACACAGACACACAGAGCTGCAGAGGATGGTGGGTAATTAGTGAGCGAGGCCTTTGAAAGCCACAGAGAGGATGCTGTTAGCGACTTCCTGCTAGAAGACATGAAACATCCTCTCTGTTTTCTCTCCGGCTAACGGTAACACACCCGGTCAGCACACGGACCAGCATTGTAGCAGCGACATGCAGAATGTACAAACTGCTGCTAAGGAGCTGCAGGACTCATTTCAGAGCTCCGTTTCCAATAATCTCACCTAAACTACAAGGACGGGCCTGTTTTCCACTCAGCTGATGCATTTATTCAGAAGAAAAGTCACAATAAAAGTCTTTATTTAAGCCTGAATGAAGCAGTTTTAGGTAGAAATACAAATGAGATAAATAAGTTAGCATAATTTTGAATAATCCTCTAAACTCAAAGAACTTTCTGGGTGTTTTTTTTCCTCACTGTGGGCTCATTTTTCAAGTTTGAAATATTCTGGTTATTTCCAGTTAGAGATTTCTGCCTGATTTTGAGTTTTTTTCAGAGATTTTACAGTGGAAAAGAAAGAGAAAAACTTTCTTTGTACCACTCAGGATCTAACAATATTTCAGAATCTGATGTTTGTTAGCACAAAACAGTGTTCCCACATGTATTTAGGGTAGAGATGTTGGCCCAATATTGGCACAAAAACGTAATACCGATCAATATCACTAGAGTTTTTTTTTTGCTGATCATGAAAACCGATAAAATAATGCCTGGATTTAGCCGACATTTACCGATGCTAAAAATGACATCATCAAACTGCGTCGGGAAGTGTGTAAACAATTCTGGCGGCAGTAACAAGCTTGCTGTGCCACACTAACAAGATGTCTGTAGTTTGGAATTATTTCCAAGCCCACATATATTGATGTAGGTATCGGTTGATATCGGAATCGGAAATTGAGAGTTGGACAACATCAGCATATCGGTCATTGGAAAACAAGCCGATATCGGACATCTCTAGTTTTAAGTTGAGTCTTTTTCTTGTCCAATGTAAAGTTTCTTGCCAGGAAAAGCAAGTTTCTCACCTTTGCAAGAACAATATGAAGTCATAATTCAAAGATTTCTGTTTTCTCTCAATTCCAACAAACAATTCCACTATTTGAAGATAAACTCCAGCTAGCAAAGTGTTTCAAAAACTGCATAAAAACACTGACTAATTTACATTCCTACATAAACATTGACTTTAAACCTTTCACGTTAGCAGAAAACAGTGTTCCAGCGTGTTTGGAGTACATTTACGAGTCTTTTTCTCATAGAATGCAAAGTGTCTTGTTAAGAAAAGCAAGTTTCTCGTTGTTGCAAGAAGAATAGTAAGCTGTAATTCAAAGATTTCTCTTTTCTGGCAATTAAAAAAACCAATTCCACTATTTTACGATAAAGGCCATCTTAAAAAGTCCTTCTTAAAGGTTATTTGTTGCTCATTTTTAATCAGTGTTGTTGTGATTCTGCTGTCACACCCTCAAGTTTCCTCCTTTGTCAGTAATTATCTAGAATAAGTGCCAAAACTGCAAGGTTCCTCTCAGTCTCTCTGTGGAAACGCTGCCTGCAGTTCAACCGAAAACTCCGAATTTCAAATTGTTTATTTTGATGATTTGTTTTGAATGTGACACGTAGAATAAACTGATTTTGACGAAATACAATGACTTTAAGCTCTGATTTAGTTTTTTTTTTTCTTTTTTTGACAGAACAACATGTCATATGAGGTAGAAAGTTGAAAATCCAACCATACTTTTTCTTTTCATAGTTTGTGACTGATAAAAGGTGTCATTTTGGTGAATTTCAAAAACCTGCCACCAGGTTTTGGGGTTCAGAAGGTTGAATTTATCAAGTTCAAATAAATCTCTTGGTGTGTATAACTGTGGCGATGGAGACGGACACCAAGAAAAATGTGTGATGCTGCAGAAAATAATAATGATAAAAAAAGAAACGTCTGACGATGACAAAGAAAATGCTATTTAAAGGTGGAGACAAAACTTGCAGGTTTAAAATCAAATTTGGTTTGACACGAATTGGAAAAAGTCACAGAATGTAAATGATTATCTGTTTGGCAGCAAAGAGAACGAGAGAACAGGTGGAGGAGAAGGGGTGCTGATGGAAGATAAAACAGATATCCAGAGATCAGCAATCTGAGCCTGTTTGCAGTTTTGGGCTGAATTTATTGATTTTCCTTGTCAAATTGCACATCATCACCTCAATATAAGTTTTCCTTCAAGGTGACTGAACACATTCACTCTTGCAGATTCACTCATATGAGAAAAGATGTTTCAGAGCTTTAAATTTCAGCTTTAAAATGCACAAAAAGCAGAATAACGTGACATGAGCTGCACATACCTGCTGCGTATCTGTGATTTCCAACACGCAGTCTCGTGCATATACATTGCACAACCTCTGCACAGACATTATGGCTCACATTAAACAGAGAGATGGCTCTACCAGGCACTGCTGCCTCCCTTGACAAGGTGTCTGCATCTTTACATCTGCTCACACTTAACATCCCACACTCACATTTTAGACGTACGACCCCTACAATCGTAAATCTGCAGCCTGAAATCTGTCTTTATGGTTGCCACTGACATTGTTGGGGTTGTGAAACTAACAGAAACGCACCAATCTTCATTTGAGGCTCATGTGATGTCACCGAGTCAACAGCTGAGGGTTTGAACTTTCATGCCTGAAGCAGATGCAAGTCAGCTGTTCCAGATGAAGTCAGGATACTTTCTGCAGCAGAACATATTAGATTTTTAAGGAGTATACTGTGGTGTGTATAGAACTGCATGTTCCTGTCCCCAAACCTTCTCCACCTCAGCTGTTTTTGATCATCTGTGAGCAAACAAGCCTCTGGCAGGGCCGTATATTTAACCATTAATGGCCTTAGAAGTCCAGTCTGCATATTCTCTGTGCTGTCAGGACTTTGACGGGGTAGTTCGAGGTTATTCTGCAGAATATTGAGTTTTTATTCCTCTTTAGATCCACTTTCTGCAGCTCATTATTTACTGTGAGTCATTTCTGACAGTCCAGTGCTTCACATTCTCAGCTTTAAACAAACTAAAAACTTGGCTTTGATTCTTAAAGGAATAGTTTGACATTTTTGAGAACTATTGTTGCTCATATGCGAGTCAGAGCAGACATCACTAATGTCTGTGCACATTTTGCTGGTTATGTAAGTGTAGCATGAAGGCTAAAAACATCCAACTTTGCTTTGTGTTCAAGTCCAGTAACTTCATTAAATTTCATTAATTAACGTGTTTTCATTCATTTAATGCTCTGAAACCCAAAAAACAAGTTTGAAAGACACGTTGTCTTTAACAAACTAGCAAAAAAGACACTATTTATCTGTCAGAAACTCAAAAAACAAAAAGATTTGTGAAGATTTCCAACCATCCTTGAACATATTATGTCTGACTGTCAAGTTTTACCTGCAAAATTAACCAAACACACAAACTGTGATCAGATTCTGAAATATTGCTAAACCATGATGGATGCATAGATGTATGCGACAGTTATTTGCCTTTTTAATCTGAGAAAAACACAGAAATATGAATAAAAATGTAGCAATCTGTAACTAGAAATAACCAAAATAGTTAAAATTTTGCTCATGTATCACTCAGAGTAAGAGCCTGTTTGTTTTTAGGACTCTTTATCTGGTGAATGCTCTCCATCTCTGTCTCACCTGACCACTAAACTTCCCCTCTGAAGGTCTCTTCTTTGTCCATGTGGTCTGCAGCAGATTTAATTTTGCTTCTTCTGGAGCTGGTGAATGGCAGCAATCCAGCCCACGGTCATGTAAAACTCCCCTAATCTTTGTTCCAGCAGCATCTAATTGAAGGCAGACCAGTTTTCGGGTTATTTTTGAACTGTGTGTCACCATCCAGACCAATTTCTTTTCAGTATTGTAGTTATGGAAAACCATGGAGGACGTATATGAGGTTAGAGACTCCAGATATAATAAAAATACATTCTGTTGTCATTGACTGAACACATACAGATACTTAAAACTGGATGTAATGGTTATTTTACTGGCCTTATACCTTATAACACACTCCACACTATTGTTTTCTGTCTCAGGTAAGTTGATCTAGAAGGATTATTCCAGCATACCAAATGGGTTTTAGTATACGGTTGATTTATTTTCACCTGGTGTAAAGCTCATCAGCTTTTTATCTTGTTTTGTTTTAACGGCATCTCCTTCTATCTCATCTGCAGGTACCTGTTGGAGCAGGATTTTCCGGGGATGAGGATCGGCCCCGAGCCCACCACAGATTCCTTCATCGCGGTGATGCACGGCGACACAGAAGGCGTCATCCCCGGCAACGCCTTGGTAGTCGACCCCAAGAAGCCCTTCAGGAAGCTGAATGCATTCGGAAACGCATTTCTCAACAGGTAGAAGCTCAGACACAAATGTTCACGTAGTGAAGTACAGAATGTTACAAAGGCTGGATGATACAGCGAAAAAATCCACAGTGTTAAAGCATTTACCTTGCTTAAAGGTTTTCCCCTTTTATTGCTTTTCCACATTCAGTCAAGGCTGGTATGATTTGCCTTTTTTTGACGAGAACTTCCAAAGAAAACTTTTTCATGTCAAACCGATTTCTACAAAGTAATTGCAATGGAATGGAGATCACGAGAGTGCAGTGAATGTGTCTCAGTGATTGTAGTGTAAAGACCGTATTTAAGACCTGTATCTGGAAGGTCCGGTCACTGGTGAATCACTACTCCTGGATATACCTTCACCATGACTAAAGAACACTCCAAGAAACATTGAAAATATTGAAAAGCACCAGTCAGGGGATGATACAAGAACATTTTCAAGTCACTGAATATCCCTTGAATTCCAGTTAAATCCATCATTAAGAAATGGAAGAAATATGGAACATGAGAAAATCTGAGTAGAGCAGGACGTCTTCAAAACCTGACTGACTAGTGAAGGAGGCCACTAACAGTCACAGCTATTTATGGGAGACAAAGAGAAAGACAACATTGAAAAAAGCTCATTAAATCTGGACTAGAGTTCACCAGAAGACATGTGGAGACTCTGAAGTCAACTGGAAGAAGGTTCTTTGGTCTCATGAGACCATGAAGCCATTAGACTAGATGTTATGTTGGATGGAATCCAAGGACAGAACATCAACACAAACACACCATCCCCACCGTGAAGCATGGTGGTGGCAGCATCAGGATGTTTCTCGGCAGCAGGCCTAGAAGGCTTAAAGGTAGCGGGTAAAATGAATGTAGCAAAGCATAGAGAAATCCTGGAGGACAACCTGATGTAGTCTGAGGAGAACTCAGACTTGAGAAGAGATTTCTTTTCCAGAAGACGATGAGCCGAAGCAAATACCTACACTGAAATGGTTTAGCGACAACAAGGTGAATGTTCTGGAGGCCAAATCAGAGTCCAGACCTCAATCCTACCGAGAACTGGTGGTTGGACTTGAAAAGAGCTGTTTGCTCACAATAACTCTGTAACCGACAGACTTTGAGCAGTTTTGCAGAAAAGATTGTGATAAAATTACAGCATCCAAATACTCAGGCGAATTGAGACTTATCAACACTCGATGCTCTAACTGCAGCCAAAGGTGCAGCTAATCAATACTGACTTGAGGAAGTCGTTTATTTTACATTTTATACTTTTAATTAATGTGGAAATCTTTTAACTTTAACATGAAAGTTTTTTTTTGGAAATACCTGTCAAAAAGCTAAATTAAATTGACCATGATTCAGTGCTGAAGAGGAATAAAATGGGAAAACCTCCAAGAAGGGTTAATACTTTTTATCAGCACTGTATTTAGCTCATGATGTGTGTTTTAGCCTATAAAAAAACACCATATGGCCTTGCTGAAATGGTTGAATGCTTAAGAGAAACTTATTTTCCTATTGCTGCTTATGAAGCCATGTTTGGTACATGTTGGTGTCCTTTAATCGACCAGGCCTCTGTCGTAGCAGGGTGAAGTAGGTAAACGTAGAGGAACAGTCTAAAGAAGGCAGCGGGTAAGAAAGAGCAAAGAGAGTACGAGTGAGAATCCACACCACGACTCTACATTCCTGCCTGATTGAATTTCCCTCTGCTCGCTGCTCAGGCTTTCCTCTGTTAACGGCGGAGTGTGTGTGACACAGCCAGGCATCTCTGCAGAGTCATGCTTCCAGAAAAAGGCCAACTTTTGCAGCAACGTCCTCACCACAAGGGCCCACCGCTGACAGAGGTGTCGGGGGGATTAGAGGGTTCACAGTGAGGACGACCGCTAACCTTTTGTATTTATTCAGCTGGGAGAGCAGCAGAGAAGTGGTTTGGTGGATGATGTTTGTTGTTAAAACGTTTTACACTTCTGTCCATGTGCAGGTTTGTTTGCGCTCAGCTTCCCAACCCGGTTCTGGAGAGCATCAGTGTGATCGACACTCCAGGAATTCTGTCCGGAGAGAAACAGCGAATCAGTCGAGGTACAACAAACTCCATTACATCCCTGTGTTCATGTGCGATGAGCGATTGTGTGCCTGTGTGAGGACTCATTCAGCTGCAGCCTCCCCCCTCCTCTACACTGAACTCTGAACTACAAAGTCAGCGTTTCCTTTGGACATTTGTGTGGCGTTTATTTTAGCTTTTGCTATCAGGAGGATTATGCTTCTTTCATTTCAAAGAACAGGAAGCAGTGACAGAAAGATGAGCTTTGGTTGTGCTCTTTCACCCACTCATGCACAAACAACTTGACTTTAACAGTTTTCACTCTGTGTTAAAGTTGAACATGGAAAATGCTCTTAATGCCAACAACCGGAGATGCGGATGAAGGAAAAATTCCATGAAGTGCCTACAAAGGAAGTTTTCCCCTTTTGTTGCTTTCAGCATTGAATCATGATCAATTTTAATCGTCTTTTTTTGGATAAAAATTTACAAAAATGACTTTCATGTCAAGTTGAAAACAGATTTCTACAAAGTAATGTAAATTAATTACATTTATAAAACTTAAACTAGTGACTGCATAAATATTCACCCTCTTCAGGGCAGTATGTAGTAGATGCACCATCTGGACGCGATATTTTTATCCCATTCTTCTTTGTAAAACTGCTTAACCTCTGTCAGGTTACACAGGGGTGGTGAGGGAACAACCCTTTTCAAGTCCAGCCACAAATTCTCAGTTGGATTGAGGTCTGGATTCGACCTCCAGAGCATTCATATTGTCTCTAAACCAATCCTGTGCAGCTTTGACTGTTTGCTTCGGGTCATTGTCTTGCTGGTAAACAAATCTTCTCTCAAGTCTCAGTTCTCTTCAGACTGCATCAGGTTGCCCTCCAGGATTTCTCTACACTTTGCTGTATTCATTTTACCCTCTACCTTTATAAGCCTTTCAGGCCCTGCTGCTGAGAAACATCCCCACACCATGATGCTGCCTCCACCATGCTTCACACCATGATGCTGCCTCCACCATGCTTCACATCATGATGCTGCCTCCACCATGCTTCATGGTGGAGAGGGTGTGTTTGTACACTGATGTGCAGTATTTGGTGTTTAGCAAACATGGCGCCCAGTCTGATGGACAAAAACGCAATTTAGCTGTTATCAGACCAAAGAACCTTCTTCCAGTTGACTTCAGAGTCTCCCACATGTCTTCTGGTGAGCTCTAGTTCAGATTTAACAAGACCAGACAACAGTTCTTGTATGAACACTCTCTCCTATCTTCACTGCCAATGCTTACAACTCCTTCAGAGGAGTCACAGGTGTCTTGGTGGGGTCCCTCACTAGTTCCTTCCTTCCTTGGTCACTCAGTTTTTGAGGACATCTTACTCCAGGTAGATCAACACATGCCATATTCTGTCCATTATGTAATGATGGATTTAATTGTGCTCCAGGGGTTATTTATGTGGGAAATATTCTTGTATTCATTTGCTGACTTCTCCAATTGGCTGCACGTGTTGAAATAGGTGACTCACATTTTAAGTTTTTGATTTTTAATTAATTTACATTCCTTGCTGCTATCTAGCAGAAATCTGTTTTCACTTTGATTTGAAGGTCTTTTTTTGTGAGATATTGTCAGAAAAGCAGAATTATATCGACCATGATTCAGTATTGAAAAGCAATTAAAAGGGAACTTCCAAGGGCAGTGAACACTCTTTTTAATGTTGTATCAGTTTTCACTTTGAATTAAAGTTAAAACATGGAAAATGCATATAATGAAAACAAACTGAGAGCTGCAGATGTAAGAGGACTTACATATATGGGGTGTGTCAGTAGCTGAGTGGTTGCTGAGTAGCTGTAACTGCATCATCCTTCGCTTTGTGTTTCCTGTCTGCTTCTTCACTGCTGACTGTCCAGTAAAGGCAAAAATGTTCCACTCACCAAGAAAAAAACCAAGAAGTAGTTACACATGTTTTAGATTTAGCTCTGAAAGAAAATCCAGCATTTGTGGGAACGACTACTGTCAAAGTCGAACCATAAGCATTAAAAAGCATTACATTTTCCTGTTTCATCCTGTTTTCAGTCTTGCATTGGTCAGACCACGACATGGTTTCACAGCCTGATTGGCTGTAATGACAAAAACAAACTAAATTCCTAATGTGTAACAGCTCTGTTTATATCATCCACAGATTTCAGACAACCTCAGCATGTTGGAGAAACTGGAGTGTTTTATGAAGTGATGATGGCAAATAGGGATACAAATTTTTACATTAATTTATTTACTGATTGTCAGTAATGAATCAATTCAGTCAAGTCAGTCACTGTTTTTTATATAGCAAATTAAAACAGCAACTGCTGCATCAAAGTGCTTTCCAGTAAAATAAGATTATGCTTGACATTATGAATCAATCTCATAAGCATAAATAATGGGTTTAGACCCTGTAGTGTTATTTCTGATGCAATTTCACCTGATTAATGCACAGATGAGTCATTAAAACCCTCCAGAAATGATGTAAAATATTACTTTACCTTACTGAAATACATATTCAGGCTAACACCGTATAGCATTATGAATTATGCAGAAGAACTGGACTAATTTGGAGCTAAAATTTGCACCCTACAGAAAAACATGAAAACCCAACAAATCCAATAATTGCACAAATCCCCTTGAGTAAGCTTTATTTTTTGTTTTTTTTAATTACATATTTTTACATATATATTTTCTATGCTTTGTATCCGTGGTTGAAATTAGTGAAAATACGGTGGATGGTTAACCATATGCTCATTACTGAGTATTTTTAATTTATTGCTGACACATTTTTTGCTGTAAAATCTGGTCAGTTACATTGAAAATTTGAAGAACAGCTACAATAGTGAAGATCCTAGCTTAGCATTGTTAGCATGAGCCTCAGGGAGCTAGCTAAGCCAGACAATCTTTGTGTAACTAAATGCAGCAGAAATAATCAACACGACTGCTACAGTGCACTAGATTTATGGACCTTTAGAGGTGATGGAGTTACAGGTGTGTTCTGCAAACACACCTGTAACTCCGTCACACTAAACAGTTAGAGGCTCCACCTGGTGGAGCAAGCAGGTACTGCATTTTCTGACATGCATGTTCCTCAGCGTCTTTTGTCCTGTTATTTCATATATTTTTAATCAATAATAGTGTTAATAGCAATTAATTAATTTGATTAATCACTAACATCCAAAGTAGTTAAGATACCATGATGCTTTAGTTCATTACTGCACAAAGAGGGGGGACTACTAATGTTGCAATTTTTATTAAACACTAGAAATACTAGTCGTTTAAACACATTGGCAAAATTTTATCAACGTACATCAATGGAGCACCAGTTAACTGTTGTACCTAAGATGTTCTCTCTCCCTGTGAATGATGTGAACCAGCAAGGTGCAAAGTAGGACAGATGACATCTTCTAAATAAACCGCAGTTTGTCTGGTTTGGGCTTTGATGTGGAAAATGAAAGCAAGCTTGAATAAACTAGTACATACCCACTGAAATGGAGCAATGTGTAATCACATTCATCACAGGCATGTGGATGTAAACCTTCAAGCTTCTGTTATTGAGTTGTCATGTTTTGTAGGACGGTACAATGTTCATATGAGTCCCACTTGAATAAAAAACTATTTGGTTGTTGAAGTATATGACAGTTTCAAATGGCTTGCAAGTACTACATGCAATATATGTTTCTGTCAAATGTTAACTTTATTGTTAACTTCTGCCTAGTTTTGACAGTTCTGAGTGCTTTCTTACTGTTAAAATAATTTAAATTCTAGTTTAAGAGGGAAAGGAGTTGTCAGAACCAGCTCTAATGTTGTTTGACCACAATACTTACACAGAAATCACATTCATAAATCCTGTCCTTTGCTTATGCACTGCTGCTTATCTCTTGCCACTGATTCCAGCTAATTCAAATGGAGTTATGGTTGAAGTATAAAATAATCACACATTCATTCAAGTAGTAGTGCGCAGACTGCAGCCACGGTGAGAACATTACTGCAAAGACGACAGGGTGAAGAGAAGTTTACAGGAATCCTCCTCAGCTTTCCCACAGGTTGATCACTGTCTGGCATGGCTGGAATTCCTAAAGCTAAACACTGGCATCACTATACCAACCGCTAGCATTAACAAAAGAGCCGGGTACTAACTGAAGACGCTCGTAATTTACTCTTAAACGCATTTAACCTCTTTGAATTTCGGCCTTTGCTGGATTCTTGCTTTACTGCTTCATTCTCACAGATTATTTTTGCACCATTTTCATGTTTAATGTCAACTAAAACCACAATTTTTGGACTGTAGGCGTTTTTGTTATTGACTGTCCTCATAGTGAATCACTGAATGCATCAATCACAGTAATGGTTGGTGCATACAGTAACAGCAGATCCTGATCCAGTAAAAACTACATCTGCAGTCAGATCGTAGAATTTTTCTGCATTCAGAACAGGTTATTAGATTTGGTGATAGTTTGTGTTCATTATGTGATGGATAATGGACATTATTAAGTAGAATCTAAATTATTTTTTCTCATAATTGTGTCTTTTCCTGCCTCAATAACAATCTCCCAGCTTATCATGCATGAGTAGTATTACAAAATTCAGAGCGCTGACATAATAAAATGTAGAAATATGCAGCTTTAAAGGAACAAGACCAAGTGCTGGTCATTGAGTTCAGTGCATTCCTTCATAGTCGCGTTAAGTCTACTGGGATCTGGGTTTTCTAGCCTGTCATGACAGTACTGCTATTGAGAAACAGCTGAGCATGACTGGCTTCTGAGCGCCAACAGTAAAGATTAATGATATTTAACTAGTTAACACATGTAGGAGTTGACCGCACTGTGACCATCAGATTTTTAATAAAACTAAGTGTAACGTAACCAAACGTAAATGTAATTGGCTGCTGATCACATGGACAAAGAAAAAGCCTTCTGGAGGAAAGTTCTATGGTCAGATGGAACAAAAACTGAGCTTTTTGGCCACAATGAGCAGAAATATGTTTGGAGGAGAGAAGGTCAGGCTTTTAACTCCATAAACGCCAAATCTGCCATCAGGCACGGTGGTGGAAGTATCATGCTTTGGGGCTGTTTTGCTTCTATTTTAGGTTTTCCTGAAGAACGTGCAGCTTCAGGAAAACCTAAAATCATCAGCCAGAAGGTTGATCTTGGACACAGTTGGGTGTTTCAAGTAGACAATGACCCTAAACAAACATCAAAAGTAGTAAAGAAATGGTTAAATGAGGCTAGAATGAAGGTTTTCCACTGGTCTACCCAAAGTCCTCACTTAAACCCATCAAGGACCTCTGGACTGTGATGAAGAACCAAGTCTGAGCCACAAAACCAAGAAATTTAGTTGAACTGCACCAATTCTGTCCAGATTAGTCAAGGATAAACCAGAAGCTTGTGGACGTAAACCAAAAGATCTAGTTGAGGTGAAAATGGTCAAAAGGCATTTAAGTTAAGATTATTCCAAGTTTAAACTGAAACAGGGGAGCATCAGATCTGTCTGTTCGAATGTGTTGTCAGACCAAATAAAATCAGCACAGTGAGGCCAGACTCTGCTTTTGTCTGCTGGATGTAGAAAAACAATAATACAGGCTAAACTTAACCTCTGCTGAGCACAGCTGTGTTTTCTCTGAGTGTGTGGGGAAAGTTTTGTCTGTGTGTTCATTTTCTTTCCATCTTATTCCATTCATTTGTTCACTGCCTGTCATCTACATGTTTCTGTGTTCCATTTGTATATCTGTTATATATCTGTTGTGTTTCATTCTTTATTTTTCTTCCACCCTGTTGCATTGTGTTATCATTGTTTGTCTTTATTTGTGTGTGTCCAGATGAGGAGTCAGGCTATAGCTGCCTGCATAGATGTCCTTATGGAGGTATCGTAGATAATTAATCTGGGCGTCACCCTGCAGCTGCAAAAAGTTTAAATAATACAATGATACCTTGATTTCAAGGAATTTCTGGGCTGTTAAGCATAGACTGTATGTAAAAGAAGGACGTAAAAGATAATTCTTAAGTTACTTTAACCTGCCAGCTGTCGGCCAACAGCAGATTATGTGGAAATCTATGAGAAAATCACCCAAATTCTCACTTGATTTGTTACCTCAGTAAACATTTTCCTCATGAGTTAATGGTCTCAATCACTACTTTCAAGTCTCCTGCAATATAATATAGTGTCTGTTATGTAAACTACGGTCCCATTTAGAGGACAATAGATGATAAAGCTGATAATGTTTAGCTATATTTTGCAAATTATCTTAGTTTCAAAAAAACCTAAGACGCAAATGGCCAAATTCTAAATTCTAGGTTTCATTACAGAAGACTCCAAACCAGTTGGTGATTTTGATTGTGGCTACATCCATCTTCTTTATACAGTCTATGGTTGTTCCATATTCTTCACCTGCCTTGCCACATGGCTTTTGGAAAAATCAGCATTTGTCACAAGTCCTTGTTAGCTGCTGGTTGTAGATTCATCATGGTGCTGTCGAGGAAACCGACATCCTGAGCCCGTTTCATTGAGGTTTTTCCATTTTCTCTGTCTGATAAATCTAGGTTTTAATGTTTTCTCCCAATTCTCTCACACAGACAGAACAGGATATGTCAACAATTACTTACCAGCCAATTTATTGCAGTTTTGGTCACCGCTTGAAGACCATCAGATTTGATTGTCAAAGAGCATTTAAAGAGATTTCTGGATTATTTAAATCTCCTGTTTTCTCCATTAATGTGTCTGTTTGTGTCTCCAAGTGTCATGCTACCTTAGTACTCTTCACCTCAGGTTTGGAGAATGATTGGCTTCAGCTTTTTCCTAAGAGCACTGATTTTTACATGAATCAATTTTACACATTCAGTCTGCCTGAAAGGAAACACAGAATTTGGCAGCCTAGAACAGACATTTTGGTAACTGCATTGGAGACCTCCATCCTAGAAACTTGCTTCCTGAGCAGATGACCAACATATAATCTGTACTGGTTTATTTTCATGCATGAGACTGACCTTCACTGAGGATGGAGGCCGAAAAACAGCAAGATGTCCCGAAAGACTACATCTCACTGCTCACTGCAGGAAAGATTCTGTTCATGGCAGACTAAGGAAACCTCCCTGAATCTCCTGAATGTCCCAAAAAGTCTCCAAAATAGCCATAAACTTTGCCAAAACGATTCTAAATTTGTCCGAGGTGACTCGAAATCTGTTCAAAAAGGTCTCAAATAGGGCTGCAACTAACGACGCGTCGACGAATCGTCTGAGCACGATACGTCATCAAAAGCGGAAGTGAGCGCACAATGCAACAGAAATCACTGTCCGACCAGAGCGCGGAACATGGATGGACATCGGCGCTGCATCGTGCATACATAATACATATATATGCATTGCGCGCTCACTTCCGCTTTTGATGTCGTATCGTGCTCAGACGATTCGTCGACGCCTCGTTAGTTGCAGCCCTAGTCTCAAATGATTCTATGATTTTACAGTTGTTCAAATGGACAGGAAATTTGTTCACAATTATTTTTAAAAATTGCAAAAAATTCTGGAACCTGTTGATGGCAGACTGAGAAAGTCTCCATGTGGATGAGAGGAATCCAGCTGTGGAACTACAACTAATGAACCTGTAGCTCCAATACACATCCTGGAGATGATGTTTCAACTCCAAAATCAACTGAAACACTTCGCTCTTCATATGCTCAAGAAAAGAAAATGCGGCAAGAAAAGTTTGCATTCTGGGCGGCTAATGTGTGTGTTTCCTTGTAGGCCGACTGAAAGTTTGAAACGATTCATGTAAATGCTGGCTTTCTTTGGAAAGATGAGGGGATTGCAGGCTAAACACTGGTAAAAAGTGCAAAGTTTGTATGGTTAGAGCCACAATAAACACAAAAACTACACAGAAGACAGAAATAAAGCAGAATTCTCTTTAAATCTGGTTTCATCCTTCTGCCAAAATATCAACTTCGTACATAAACTGACTGCAGAATTGACTGTGTGTGTTTAAGAGCTTCTGACTTCCCTCCAGCACCAATGTGTCAGTTTTATGGACTGTGAAATAGTGAGATTCATTTTGGCGTGGCTCAGTGTTAGGAACTTGATAGCAGAGCTCATAAAGCAAGTATTGTTCTTTTCTTCAGCATGTGGCAAGTGCACTGAGTGAAGAATAGTCTACAGTTCAGAGTATCAAGGTATCTGGTTCTTTGTTGAGCTGCAGTTTGTCCTCTCAGCTCTGTGTCTGCAGAACCTAAAGACTGAGCTAAAAAACTGTTTCAGTACATTTACATACTTATTGCTGCTACTGCTGAGGTTTTGCTCACATCCCAGTGAGAAATTACTGCAAACTCAGAGGAAATGACCTTGAAGCATTTCCATTCATGTTAGGAGGTTCTGTTAAAGTTTTCTGTAAACTGTCCCTGCACTAGGAGGAGCAATGATGCAGCAAGTATGTTAAAAAATGGTGATTTTTTGTCATAGTTAAGTATGTAATAAAGCTGCAAAAGAAAATGTTAATCAAATGAAATCGTACCGATTCTTCAACCAGTCGCTTGAAAATAAAAAAAATGCTACCTGTAGATAAACTAAGTAGTAGTTAAGTCTAGTACTTGCATCAACCTGGTTATTTTCTGTTGAAATAATACAGACTCAGTTTTCTGATATATCAACTTGTGATCCTGCAC
The DNA here is from genome assembly GCF_021347895.1 of Acanthochromis polyacanthus. Taxonomy (NCBI): domain Eukaryota; kingdom Metazoa; phylum Chordata; class Actinopteri; family Pomacentridae; genus Acanthochromis; species Acanthochromis polyacanthus. The sequence goes on from NC_067128.1 coordinate 9,524,403, forward strand.
AAGACCTATATAGGGGATAACAACACAGACAAGGTAGCTGCTGTTTTCAGCAAATATTTTCTTGTTTAACTGACTTGTTGTTTGGTCTATAGAAAGTCTGAAATTGGTACAAAATGTCAGTCAGAGTTTTGTCCACAGACCAAAAATATTCAGTTTACTGTCATTGAAGCAGAAACAAACCAGAAAATATTCACATATAAGAAGCTGCAATAAGAGAATTTTTAGAGTTTTTATCTACAGAAACCCCACTTTAATGGACGAATCGACTTATCATAACAGCTGTAGATTAATAGTCGACAACTAATCTATTAGTGGTTGCAGTTCTAGTTTTTAGATGATCAGAGTGTTGCTTGTTGAGCTGTAATATACAAAATTTTGTTTGCAGAGTTTACTCTCCACCTTTTGTGCATCTGCTTGAAGAAAATGCAGAAACACCACCTCTGATAGGAGGTCTGTTAGTTCAGAGTTGAGTAAACGTACAGAAAATGCTAAGTAAATTAGATTTAACAGTTTAAATTAGGGTGTGAAAATATAGGGATGGTCATAGGTAGTTTGTTCCTCCTACTGCCAAAAATAATCTCATAATCCTGGAAAACTGGCATATTTATGTGTAAAATCAGATATTCATCTATATGGAGAGCAAAAACATGCAAAACCTGTAGATTCACTTTGTAGTTTGAAGGTTTTCCACAAACATAGCGTCTAAAGAATCCAATATATTTAAAATTCCTGACTTAACATGAAGCTACTTCCTACTACCAACTGACAAACTGCCTCCTGGTTCTCTGTGAACTATAATTACTACTTTAACTCTTTTACCTTTGACTCTGTCCTACAGTGTCAGTTGGAAACTGTAGCAGCTCACTAATCCTTCGTTCTAGTCTTTGTTCTTTGTTCTTCTCTAATATCCAATTTAATTCCTTCAGGTAAGCCTCGTCCTTGAGAAAGTCAAAGGAGTCGATGGTGAATGTATGGATCCATTCATGCATTGTTACTCGCTTCTTAAGCAAAACACCATGGTTATGTTGCATTTTTGTTTAGCATGAACTGCTTATTTATGATGCTAAGGAAGTAAAATAAACTGGATTTCATACTCTTGGGGTTTTCCTTCATTATTTAGCTCTTAAAGCCACTTTGAACTTTGGCAGCAGCGTCTGAATCAGTAAACACGCATTCTTTTCTCTCAACATGTCGCAATATGGGCGTAAATTCTTGCTGTCTCCTCTTTGACCTTCAGTCACTGTAATAGGAATATTGTAGTGGATGTTCCCACTTGTCAGATTATAGATGATGTACATGAAAACCAGCAGCGTGAATCTTTTTAATTTCACTCCAAATAAATGTTATTCTGACGCTGATATGAGACAGGAGGAGAGAACTGGGAGATAAAGGATGCAGAGTTATTGTCTTACTTTGTTTTTTTTTTTGCTTACCTTATCTAAAAACCTTCTACTGACCTTTAATTTCACAATGCACCCTCCTCTTCCTCCTCTTCCTCCTCTTCCTCCTCTCAGGCTATGACTTTGCAGCCGTCCTCGAGTGGTTTGCAGAGCGGGTGGACCGGATCATTTTACTGTTCGACGCTCACAAACTGGACATTTCTGATGAGTTCTCAGAGGTGATAAAGGCCCTGAAGAACCACGAAGACAAGATCAGGTTTCTAGTTTATTCATCTTAATGGATAATTCATAATTATTCATATTAATGAGTGGATGTAGCTATAAAATCGACACTGTTTTTGCTCCGTCTGCAGAGTGGTGCTGAACAAGGCTGACCAGATTGAGACTCAGCAGCTGATGAGAGTTTATGGAGCCCTGATGTGGTCTTTGGGGAAAATAGTCAACACCCCTGAGGTATTTTAACTACAGAAACAGATGGGCATTTGTATAGTTTACTGACTAATTTTGTAGCTGGACATTCCTTCTTCTAAAACTTTTGTTTACCAAGAAAATTTGCGTTACAGAGCCATAGTTTTGTACAATCTGATGACTTTTTAATGCTTGTGAATCACATGAAAATCTATTTCTAAGACAAATAATTGAGAATATTCCAGGACAAAAGAGTTTATCTTAACTTTTTGCTAAAATAAATAATTCCAACAAATCTACATCATTATTTTGCTCACACATAAAACATTAAATCCTGTTTTACTTCACAAAATAAATAGAATGGATCGAAAAATTACAGATAAAATAATTAAAATACTGCTTTTACCATGCCATTATTCTGTTGTGATCGACACTGAGGATGCATTGAATTCAACAAACTGTTGCCAGATCAAATCACACTGACAAGAAGCAGAGTGAAGAGCAATCGATTAATACTACTTATGGATGTCCTGATTAAGATTTTGTGGACCATGATCTAATCTGAGTAATGCAATATTTGTTATCTGTCAATAGCTGGTACAATCTTCCTTTGTAATACAGACTTGAGGTATTGTAGATCAGCTGTAGTACCTGGTTGTTCCACCAGGTGGAGCCTCTCATTGTTTAACACTAGAGACCAGATTAGGCATCACTCAGACTACAGGCAGTTCATGTTGGCAAGCAGAGAGCATTGTGAGAGTTTAGCTAGCAACGGGCACCATGACAAAGACTTCTGTGGTGGTTAATGACCTCCGTTAACTGAAGCAGGGATTAATCAGAATAGTACTTGTGCATCCCAACTTGTTATTATATAATAAAGTCATCAGTGTTTGAGTGATAATGCTTCATTTGTGAAGAAAATTATGCAAACTTATAACAAATGATCAGGTTTACCTTTGTGTAATACTGACCAGATAGAAATAGTCTTGATTAGAACATCCTTTATTAGTACTCAAAGGGGTTGATAACGATCATTTTTGAATCTGATACACGTTTGCTGTAAAAATAGGAAGAACGACATGAACGCCAGTGTTGAAAGGCTTTCGTTTGTACACATTTTACATGCTTAATAAGAAGAGAACTTTTCACCATTTGTCCTTGAGTGTTGCTTGGCTTTTACTTGTGATGTGTAACCAATCAGATAGCACTGTGGGTGGGACATTACTAGAAACCACAGAGTCAAAGCAGCACAATTTTAAATCTTTATTTTTATAGTGAACTAGTTAAAAAGTACCAATAATCAGAATTATGCTGATTATTCAATTCAGTAATCAGCAACTAAAATGGTCCTCACAGATGGTAGGCTCTCATTGTTTTTATCCCTCTGACTAGTATATCAACAACAATACAATGCATGTATGTGCATCTGTTGTCTATTTATTGTTTTCCCACTGATCTCTCTGCATTTGGGGATTTATGTCCAAAATTTTATGGGAATATTAAAGACTTTATTATTGCTGTAAGGAAGTTAAGTATTTTGTTTTTCATCCAACCTTTTGCTGATTTCTCGTCTTTTCCAGGTGATTCGTGTCTACATCGGTTCATTCTGGTCTCATCCTCTGCTGATCCCCGACAACAGGAAGCTGTTTGAAGCAGAGGAGCAGGATTTATTCAAAGACATTCAGTCTTTACCCAGAAACGCAGCGCTGAGAAAACTCAACGATCTGATCAAAAGAGCGAGATTAGCCAAGGTAAAGACAACAACTGATTCCGTTTACCAGGAAACTTTAAATGTACATCTGATGAATAACTCTCATACTGCTGACGTTATGAGCTTACAGGTATTAAACTACAATGACCACAGACTGTCAGTATTGTATTTAAATCAGATGAAAATGTAATTATTTTGCAGCTTTTTCTGTTATTTTTACAGTGTGTAGTTTTTGAGTGATACAATATTCTTCCATGATTTTTCTGAACCTCTTGCTGCTAGTTTTTTTTTTTAACGATGTCCTTCCCTAAGTGAATTATTTCCTGTGCAGACTGTACAGAGGGCGAACCCGTGGAAGGACTCAAACAAACACTGATTAATGTAACTGAGTGTTGACAACAGTTTTCCTGGTTGATAACTGAGTGTGTGTGTGGGTGTGGGTGTGTGTGTGCGTGTGTGTGTGTGTGTGGTGAGTTTCAAGGACTTAAGGTGAACACCAGGAAACACACACCTACCACCACAGCAACAGAACAACTAAGTTTTCCCGTGACTTTTTTTAATTGTTGAGTTGAATTTTAAAAACAAACGTCAGCAAAGGAGGTCCGACAGATTTACTGGTTTATCACTGTGGTTTAAGCAGTGTTTAGTACCACCAGACCGAATAACACAGTATAATGCTTATGATGTTACAGTTAGCAATTTGTCAACAGTAATGTAATAGAAGAAGATGGACAACACAACAACAATAAGAACAAAAGGAAACCACAAATCTACGTGGTATGTGATTAATCTTTGTTTTTGATTAGACAAGTAAGCTCAGTGTACTCCAAATAATTTTTTTGCAGCCACTTTTGCAACCACTTTTTAGTCATTTTTGGGACGTTTTGATTATTTGGGGCAGGTTTTTGCCATTACAGTAAACGCTACTAGATGGTTGTGCAGACGGAAGCCTCTAGTTTCCATCAGTTACTGCAGCTCAGACAGCTGACAGAGTGAGATAAAGACATTCTAAAGTCAGATTTTATCTACATGGACTAGCAAAAGTCAAAATATTGCAGTCAGTTATAGAAGTATAAAAAGCCAAAATTATGATTGTGCCTAACACTTGATTAACTGAACTGTCCTGTTAGTTTGAGAGTGAAAGTTATGTAAATGGCATCCCCATGTACCAGATGTTGCATTGTGGTGTATAGTAGTCTGGATTAGCAGAACAGCCAGTGATTGACATGTTGAAGAGGAAAGATATTTGTGTTGGTACAAGTATATCGCAAACTATTTATAGAGAAGACTTTGCAGAGTAAACAGACACACAAGCTGCTCATCTTCTGTTGTATTTTCCAGCTCCAAGTGTTGACTAAACATAAAATACTACCAGTAAGCAAAGGACAGGCCAAGTCAAACAGAAATAACTCTTAAGATCTGCTTGAAGTCTGATAACTACAAGCAAACAATTCGCTCTTTGTTTACAGGTTCATGCTTACATCATCAGCTCCCTGAAGAAGGAGATGCCTTCAGTGTTTGGGAAGGAGAACAAGAAGAAAGAGCTGATTGGCAGTCTGGGGGATATCTACAAACGCATTGAAAGAGAGCATCAGATATCCCCTGGAGATTTCCCGAATCTGAAGAAGATGCAGGTAAACGAGAAAGAGCCAGCAGAGTTTGGATTTACACATTAGGTTTACAGTTATGAACAAAAGCTTCCATACTCTAGTAAAGACCATGTATATCATGTCAGTTTGAGGTTCCAATGAGTCCTGTAACCCAGAATTCACTATAATGGAATCACTGAAACACAGGAATGACTAAATCTGCTGGGTCAACAATATACATACAGCAACTCCAACCCCAAGTCTTTAACCCCAAGAAAACCAAATCAACCATCAAGCATGGTGGTGGCAGTATTATGCTCTGGGTCTGTTTTTGCTGCCAGTAGAACTAAAGCTTTACACAAGGTAAGTGGAATAATTGATTAGAGAAGGATGATTACCTCCACATTCTTTAGGAACACCTAAAATCATCTTCAGAAGGTTGATCTTGGACACAGTTGGATGTTTCAACAAGACGATGAGATCAAATACACATCAAATGTGGTAAGAAATGGTTACATCTGGCTAGAACAAAGGTTTTAGATTGTTCTACCCAAAGTCCTGACTCAAACCCAATCAGTAACCTGTGGACTCTGATGAAGAAACAAATCTGAGTCAGAAACACAAGAAATTTAGTTGGACTGCACCAGTTCTTTCCAGATGAATCTGAGACAAACCAGAAGCTTGTGTAAACCAAAAGAGCCTCACTGAGATGACAATCCAAAAGGACACTTAACCAACTATTAGAAATGCTGTATGCATATTTTTGACTCAGAAGATTTTGTCGTATTTCCAGAAGACCTATTTTAAACTTACGAAAGAACCAAAATACATGACTGTATTTTGTTACAAAGATTCATGTGTTTCAATGATTCCATCATAGAAAATGATAGAAGTCACTGGAACCTTAACACTGCCACACATGGTCTTTACAAGTACGTGGAAGATTTTTTTTCCCACAACTGTAGATTATAAATACTTATCTTGAAAACGTGAAAAATTTCTTCCAGGACCAACTCCAATCTCAGGATCTCAACAAGTTCCAGCCTCTGAAACCCAAACTCCTGGAGGCCGTCGATGACATGTTGGCCAACGACATCGCCAGTCTGATGGTTCTGGTCCGGCAGGAGGAAACCCAGCGGCCCAACGCGGTGGTGAAGGGCGGCGCCTTCGACGGCACCCTGGATGGCCCGTTCGGACACGGCTACGGTGAAGGAGCCGGCGAAGGCATCGACGAAGCCGAGTGGGTCGTAGCTCGAGACAAACCGGCCTACGATGAGATCTTCTACACTTTATCTCCGGTGAACGGGAAGGTGACGGGAGCCAACGCCAAGAAGGAGATGGTGAAGTCGAAACTGCCCAACACGGTCCTGGGAAAGATCTGGAAGCTGGCAGACATCGATAAGGACGGGATGCTGGACGATGAGGAGTTTGCGTTGGCGAATCATCTGATCAAAGTGAAGCTGGAGGGACATGAACTACCATCAGACCTGCCCGCACACCTGGTGCCTCCTTCCAAGAGGAAAATACCCGAATAAATGTAAGATTCCTCCACCACCTCCCCTAACGCTTGTAAGTAGCCCCGCCCCCTTACATGGAGAAAATAGTCCCAGTAGCATTATAGCAAAAAAATAAAAATTACTAAAGAGAAATATTAAATTAGACCCCATTTCTGATTCTCAGTCCTGCTCTGTTGCTGCCATCCCCATTTCTGTAGTCTAACCTCCAATTAGCAAATACATTCAAGTAGAAATGAAGCTGATGAAGCAGCTGTTAGGAAGTCAAAGTGACTGTTCTGTAGGATTTAATGTATCAGAATGATACCGACTAGTGATCCAGCACAAGCACTATTGAGGAATATGGTGCAAGGAAGTCAGGTTTTAGATGGTAGTTGTTGAGTGATTTTGGATGTTATCAGCCCATTAAATGACAACAGATCTTTCCTTTTTGCAGGTTCATGTTTTCACCAGTGTAAGACTGATGGAGAAACGATTTAGCACCAACAAAGAGGAATTAAAGTCCACATGTGGTTGAGGCATAAGTAAGCGAGGTTTCATCCAAAAGCCCCAAGTTAAATTCCCATCTCTATTTTAATGCTTAAGTCTTTGTGACTTTGGTTTTTACTTGGTTTTGGTTTTCACTGGCATTTTTAGTCAATATTTGGCGAAGTTTAGTCACCGAAACTGTTCAGTTAAAGTTAGAAATGGCTCATGGTTTGAATAAAAATGGATAAAAGAACAGAATCGCTTTATTGACACTGGACAGCGTAGAAAACGATTAAGCAGCAATCCTGTCTGTCAGTTTAAAAAAAGTAGAATAAAAAATATGCAAATATGAAAACAGAGTAAAAATGTCAAGTACATGAGCATTTTAAAGAACATGTTAGCATATAAAAGTTTAAAATATACTGTATAAAGCCCCTTTTTGTAGATTTCCAGGATAATAATGCCACTGGACATGACCACATGACCAGAGGTTTTTTTTCTGTTTACCTTTGATCAGAATGGGTAATAAATGGGAATAAAATGCCTCCTGAGGCTGCTAGAAGGTGGACAAGGTCCATACTGGCCCATATGTAGGAGAAGGATCTATGATGATTTAATGGGTTGGTAACAGCCGAATCTTTTGAATAATCAAACTGCAGTTCGCAAAGTTTTGACATGACTTTTTGAACATAATGCAGCCATACTGAAAACTTCTTTAACATGATTAAAGTTTGGAGTTGAGAAAACCTTCAGTTAAAGCTAAATAAGTTTGATCTAGCCGTCTCCATTGGGTTGGACCAGTTCAAAGGCGTTAAAACTTGTCAAGTCTGTTCCTTCCTTCACCGCAAATACCGGATTCATCCTGGGAGGCTGTTAAAAAAGAACTTTTCTCCTTGTGAAATTACTACGAGAGATTATCCAACCAATGAGACCGTGCAGATCAACCAGCTGACCAATCCATCAGAACACTACAGCTCGACTTCTAGCATCATTTAAAAGCAGTTACTAGCTATTCAAATGAAATAGTACTAAAAGAAGCTCCTGTTTTGCAGTTAAAGCTGAGTAGTATTTGGGTTGTACAGGCGAAGAAAAAACACTGGAATACAGAAAAATCAAATCTAAACTACTGGAAGGAAACGAGAGAATGTAAAGACAAGAAGGACACAGGAGATAAATATGCAAAAAAAACTCTGTGAAGCAGACTTTTATTTTTCCTCCTTGTATTAAAGGTCCTGGCTTATTTTCAGCTGAGCAGTCTGGCTTTTGTTTCAAGGTGACATGTTAAAAAGCAACAAGGATTTCCTGGAAGGCGTCTGGAGAGCATAAATTTGAAGCACACAGCAGAATGAAAAGAGCTTGAAACCGATTGTTTTCGAAAGTGAATGGCCTAAATTACTTAATAACGTCTTAAAATGTGATTACTATTATTTGTTTGGTGCCTGATTTGAGGTTTGCATTGAAAGAGGATACACTACGAGTGACATTTCATGTCTTTTCTGATCTCTGAATAGTCTCATTAACATGTACTGACACTGTGACTATAATAACAGACTATATTGTTTGGACACGCTCAGTATAAATGTGTTGTGAGGACTCTGAATGTGTTTCTGTGTCCTGACTGTTGTATGTTTGTTTGTATGCATCTGACCATGTGTATCAGTGTTATTATTTGTATGTATTCAGTCGGCTACTGAGTTGGGAGGATTCCAGTCGGGTTATTAATTAAAAACTGATCAGTTATTATGATTATTCTCCTTCTAGTATAATCTAACATGGGAGTGAACAGACAGCTGTGTTTTGTGGTGACACTAATTGACACGTTTTTAAACTGTTTTCTTTTCCTTTCACGTATTTAAAGTGTAAACATGTAACAAATATAATTCCTCTTCTTAATGTTTCTCGTGCGCCGATCAGCCACAACATTAAAAATACATTTTTCACTCATGTTTCACTGCAGTTTAAAGTCCTGCACCTCTATGGAAACAGAACGACACAGAATGATATAAATCCTACAAAGGACAAACGCGAAAGTTGAATTTCTTCATTTGTTTTGCAAAAACTGCAGATAAAACCAACATTTTTCCAAGTGGTCACAGATGTTACCAACACTGTAGGAACAGAGCCTCCAGATACTATACATATTTAACGATTTCCATTTTTGCAGCCTCTGTTTTTCACTTTACTCTGCTCATCCGCTGTAGAAAGATGTTTCACTGTGCTGCTCCTCTGTTTACTGTTTTTGAGCCATGCTGCATTTATTTTATTGATCCACTAGGTTTGATTTAATAGTAATAACTCTCAGCTCTGTAGAAACACTGCCTTCAGCGGAAAACTCGTGCTGATTTTTTATTTTTTTTACAGAATCCAGCGCGAACGTTATATTTTTAGTGAAACTTTACCTAAATAATGAGTGACTTTGATGAAATATTTCAATTTTATGCTAAGATTTGTTTAATTTTCTTGACCAGAATTGCAAGTTGTAAGTAGGAAACTTGAAAATCCAACAATTATTTTTTTAGTTTTCAGTTTCTGGCTGATAAATGGTGTTAATTTGACCATTTTTAAACAATATAAAATGTTTATTAAACCCACTGGTGGGTTTCTGAGAGTTCACTGGAGTTTCATTTACTCAACACAATAGACATTTTTATTCATTAAATGGTCAGAAATCATCGGGAAATACAGACTATGTAGTGGGTGGTTTTAATGTTGTGGCTGATCGGTGTAATTAACTGTAGCTTCATGCCAGTATGTATGTGTGTTCACATTAGGACCATGCTTGTGGTTTGTTGCACAATTATCCTGAGCTTCTAATAAGGTATAACACTCAACTAACTACAATTGGATTCCCATATGGCATGGACATGTTGTATGATCTGCAGAACCGAGATATTTCCACTTTTTACGAGCCTCCTTGTGTATTTCTGTGCCGCTGCTGTAAATCAGATGTACATAAGACGACTGGTTGCATTCCATGAACACAGATTGAAATCATCCGCCTCATCCCGAGTGATTCACCGGCTTACGTTTCAGCCACATCGGACGGGAAAATGTAAAAAAGATGCTTGGAGCTACAAGTTCTCGTAATTGTTTTCTAACCCTGACAGATTGCAGCATTAAGTCCTGTGTAGTGGTGAACACGCTAAGTGGAAACACTGGCGTTACGGTATTCTCGTCCAAGATGGTGACGATTGCATTGCTTAAATCTGTGCTTCACTGCTTTTCTGTCGACATAAACAGTCCATAAGTGTAATAAAGTTCATATATTCAACTCTGAATCGGTGCTGGATTTATTTTCTAGAAGAAAATGAAGCATAAATTTCCATTTAGAGCCCAATAAAGCCGAAACAACCTGCAAACGCGTAGCTTGAAGTAAAGATTTTCTGTATATTTTACTAATCTAATAATATCATGCAAGAAAAAAAAATCAGTAATGAGGGAAAGGTTTGGAAGTTTCATTATATCAAGTTATTTTAATGTGACTAGACTCTGCAAACCTGAGCAGACTGTCCCGAGTAATTTCACAAGTGTGCAAGTCACGAGTTTCAACAGTTACATCAGTAAGGTATTGAGCAAATAAGCCCCATATGCACATTATAATACATTTAATCTTCATGAAAGCATTACAGTTTTCCCCTTCTGTGTTTTTCCTGTATTTTTAAAATTACTTTTAGGGGTCTATCTATGAGGTGCTTCAAGGAAACTGTTCATGACAGACACATGCTGCTGTTTAGCTCCGACTAATGAAAAATAGGGTGGTTTAGAAAACGGAATTCCTTCATGTGATTTCTCAAGGGGTTCTTTCTTATCTTGGATTCAGTTTAGGGAGGCTTTCTTTCCGTCACGCCAAATAAATGAGGTGTTAAAGGTTCTTTGTCCTCAAAAGATTCTATATTCTGCACATGTACAGTACAGGTCAGCCTCTACTAGGATCTGTTTACATGCTTTAAGATTGAAAAACATTTTCCCTTATACTCTGTAAGGCAACTCCTCTTCAGTCTGAAATGTTTAGTTTTAGCTCCTGTCTCCTTTGTTTGTTTCAGACCAAGCTAGCTGTTAGCAGGACGATAATGTGTTACATAATGATGTAGATAAGTAATGGAAGAAAGCCTGGACAAGAAGCAACTTTAAATAACACGCTGATGCAAAGAAGGAACATGTAAGCAGAATTTAAGGCAGGTAAAAGCAGCAAGGTTAAACAATTTGGGTAAACCTAAATGGAAAACTTACAGTGCAACCAGTGGGAAGTAAATTTGTGGATCCAGCAGGCATGAAACGTTCCCACAACATCGGCTGCCGATAGTGGAAGTTCTAATAGTTATTTTTATAAAGATAATGTGTTAATCAAATGTTCAAAGAATGTTTTAATAACATTTTTATTTTCAATAATGTTCCATAAAGTTAATATAATGTTTAATTAGCAACATTCAGATGATGTCATGAGGAACACAGATGATGTTCTACGATAACAAAGGAGGAACGTTCTCAAACAAACATTCAAAAAAGGTTTTGTGGGTGTCGTCGAGGCCTCAGCTGGTTTTTATTAGAATCTTCTTCATGGAACAATGTGAAAATGTTTTATAGAAGAACGTTTTTGTAGATGTGTTCCTCAACAACATCTACAAAAACATCCTCAGAACATTGCAGCCAGAATGTTCCACCTTTGTTCATTTTTGGGAAAAAAAAATATTAAGAAGTCATCTGAGGCTTTGCTAACATCTGGCATCTTTTCTACATTCTACTTTTGTTATTCTAACAGATCATGTTACTGACAACATCTTCTGAATGAAAGTTACAACATCATATTAACTGAAATTTGAACACATTTTCTTTGCTGAATAATTACAACTTGTTCGTAACTTCATAAAGTGTTGTGGGAACGTTCTCGGAAAGCTAGCACGGAACATTTTTTGAGTTTCTTACATGACAGCAGCGACGAATGAGCGGAAACGAAGCCTGAGATAGAAGCTGTGGACTCCAGACTTCACTTTATTATCAGGGGACTTCCTTAAATATGTGTATTTGTTGCAAGAAGGCGAAGCATCTCTACGCAATGTGACTTATAGACCTTTAAAACACACACAAACACGCAGCGTTCTCTCTTCTCACACAGGAAGTTCTATTCATGTCCACCATTTCCTGTCTGTCCCACCTTGACCTCTGTCATCTCTCTAACCAACACATACATCCTCCATCCAATGTGAATATCTTTACATTAGCATCAGTAGATACAACAGAGAACGCATTAGTTTATCTGCTTTAAATGTGTCTTATTGTAAAGAACCCAGAGGAATGTGTGAAGATAAAAAACAAAGCCATGCATACAGCTCTTAGTGATTTAGTGTAATTCTTCTTTTTGTCATATTTTTTTCTGGAGAATAATTAATGGCGATTACAGCGATAAAAGGACTTGAGTCTGGACTATATAAATAGACAAAATGCACTAAAATTACGTAAATAAGAGGAAATATAAAAGTAGAACTATTTAGATGCAGTATTTTTGCCTTTCTTGGAAAGTGGAGCGGAAAAAATCCCGCAGTGACAGAGAAAGACAGACAACGAGAGGTAAAATGTAGTACATTTACTTGAATACTGCACTTTAAGTACAAATTTGAGGTACTCTTAATTCAGTTGAGTCTTTTCTTTTAATGTCACTTTCTTCTTTTACTACACTACATCTCAGTTATCCTGTAGCTAAACATTATTTTAACTCTGTTGATTATTTTCTCCGTTATTGAATTAGTTGTTTCGTCTATAAAATATTAGAAAACAATAAAATGTATACATCCCATCAGTGTTTCTCAAAGCCTAAGGTGACAAATTGTTGTATAATAGAGGAAAGAAATCAGAAAATATTGACATTAAAGAACTTAGAATCAATGAATTTTTACTTTTCTCATGGTAAAACCTCTCAAAGTGATAAATTGATTATCAAATTAATCAAGTAGTTGTAAACTAATCAATTAGCTGTTGCAGCTCAACATTTCACTGACAAATATTGCACAGTTTTACATGTATTTCACAGCTTTATCTACTTTAGAAATAATTTTTTCTGCACAAAGCATATACAGAACTTATAAAATAGCATGCATTTTTAAAATATTAAAGTTTGCAACAGCTTATGTAAGAACTGCACAAATGATTAGTCAGTTTAAGATTAATCAGATGACTCTGAATCTGCAAATACTTGCATTCAGACAACATTTCTTACCATTTTCCCAATATTTTACCAACCAAACAATCAGTTAATTAATGGAGAAAATTATCAGCAGATTAATTTTAAATTAAAATGATGAATAATTGCATTTCACCTCAACAAACTACAGCAGTAAAGTCCTGTTTTTCTACATTATTTCTGATAAAATACTCTAATTCCATCATATATCACAACAGAACAGTCACAAGCACTGAGGTCTGTTACTTTATAATAGCTTACGTACATGCAGTACTTTTACAGTGTGGTATCAGTACTTTTACTGAAGTAAAGGATGTGAATTCTTCCTGTGCTGAGGCTCAAGTGTTTCAGTTTTATCTTTTCAGCAGGAAAACGCTACTGTTTGGAAGTCGGCTGTGATAAATGTGGACGTCCGTTAGCTGTGATGTATGAACGTGCGTGCGTGCGTGCGTGCGTGCGTGCGTGCGTGCGTGCGTGCGTGCGTGCGTGCGTGCGTGCGTGCGAGCGAGCGAGCGAGAGTAGATGTATAAGGAACAACCATGCATACTCCTGAATTTCCAAGATAATTAGAATCTTATTAATAGTCTCCTGGAAAAATGACATTATCCACTGTGTGAGTTTTGGTGAAGTAGAAAGCTGTGTTCATCTTTTTTTCTTTAAAAGTCATCGCCTTTTAACAACTTGTGAGCGATTATGATCGACTACGGCTGCTGACTCCTCTGAGCCAATTTAAACAGAAACCATCTGATCCACTCATTAGACTTAAACATGACAGTGGGAAAGTCTGAGGAATTCAGCAAAGATCTGAAGAAGCAAATCATGGACTTGAACAAGTCAGGAAAGTCACTTGGTACCATTTCAAAGCAACTACAGATCCTAAAATCATCTGTAAGTATAAAGTTCATGATCTAGTTGTGTTACTGCCACCATCAGGAAGAAAACAAACTATCACCTGCTGCTGAGAGACAATTAGTCAGGATTGTCGAGACGCACCAACAATCACTAAAAAGTAGGTCTACAATGAATTAGAAGCTGCTGGAACACAGCTGTCAGTGTCCACAGTGTTTTACATCAACATGAGCTCAGAGGCTCCATGAAGGAGGACATTCTTTCTCTTGAAGCAGAATCTTAAAGCTGCTGTCCGGAGTTTCCGTTTGTTTTCAATTTATGTATCATTTTTTAACAAAGCTTAAATGTGTTAGTCTAGTTCGATACTATAATATAAAGTTAGTATAACGCGATATGAAAATTTATTCCTGAGCTCCGCCTTCCTCTCATAGACCCCCATGTTATTCCAAAAAGCGCCGGTCGCTGCCGACCAATCAAGTTCGAGCTTCAGCTTTGTCATGCTGTCAATCAACGGTTACGCGCACAGCAAGCAAGCCCATGCAGAGGTGGGCGAGCTACGCACTAAGCAACCGTGCGCACATTTGTTTTGCTTGTGGAGGAGAGAGCATCAGGGATCAGCAACTTCCAGAAAAGTTACCAATCCCACGGCTTGTCAGGCCAAGAGACTGCAGGACGTTTTTTGGCTCGGGGTGCTCGCGTCGCTCCCCGACCACGGCCTCCATAGCCCGCCTGACGGCTTCGTTTAGATGCCCGACCTCTGGAGGAAGATGTTGGGGCGTCTGGGACATACTCTTCGTCAGAGGAGTCATGCAATTCTGAACTCTAGATAGAAATAAATAAACAATGTAACACATGTACACGCGTAAATGCACTAAGTTTGATAAACAACGTCATCCAGAGGGATACACGAGTGTAATCACATATTGAAACTTTACTCGTTCGTCCTAGCAGATTCATGTTATTTTGGTATTAGGACAAGTTAGACTCAATACAGCATTCTAACGTAATTCCTTTATTATTTACTAAATGTACTAAATGTAGAAGAGTGGAAAACAGCAAAACAGGCAAGATGCTGCAGCACTCCGGGCACTCCTCTCAGATACTGCGCGCGTGCACAAATAAAGGGGCGAAATCAGAGGGAGGGTGGGACCAACAGCTTTTTGGGAGACGCTGCGATTCAAACTCTGGACAGCAGCTTTAAAGCTCCACTGGAGTTTGCCGCTGATCACATGAACAAAGAAAAGGCTTTCTGGACTAAAGTTCTGTGGTCAGATGGAAGAACCAACTATTAGAGGTACTGTATGTATATGTCAGGGTAGAGACTGCGATTTGGTAGAATTGGAGTTTCTACCAGTAGAGATTGCGATTGGAGTCTCTACCAGTAGAGATGGAACTTTAAATCTGACCTCTGCCCTGACCCCTGACCCTAACCTTAACTAACCCTGACCTTTTAATCTAACCCCTGCCCTCACCCCTGACGATAACCTTAAAAGTCTAACCGTAGCCCTGACAAATCTCTACTGGTAGGATTAGAGTGATAGATCAGTAGAAACTCCAATTCTACCAAATCGCAGTCTCTACCATGATATATATTTTAGACCCAGAACATTTCAACATATTTCCAGAACCTTTAATAAATCAATGAGAACCAACATTCATGACAAAGATTCATGTGTTTCAAAGATTCCAACAACTTGAACTGAACTTCCTCGCACTACATTTAATGCTCCTTATCAGCGGATGGATTTTACTTTGCTGTCATGGAGGCGAGAACAGAACGTTATTAAGCAGCTGACTGATTGGATTATAGTGAACACGTTATATAACAGGATCAGTGAGTGATGTGTAGCTGAGAGGCCTCCTTCCTGCCACAGTTTCATCTTACTGTATTAAACATAACAGAAAAATTACATATTGCATAAAGAAAACATGCATTATGAAATACTGATGTCGAAAGCAGTGTTGGGTTGAAGTACACTGTAAAAAATGCATTTATAAATACTGGAAAAGAATCTAGATACAAGGGTGCAGGATATTGTGGAATGCTGTGTCATTCAAAAACTGCAGAAATAATACCGAATATCTAGCAATAACTGGCCACATGTTTTTCAGATATAAGATCTGTCACTTTTTCCAGCATCCGTTCTGTTTGTTTTAACGTAGAACCAACCAGAGTTGTGTATCTGAGAACCACGACACACAACATGTGACTCAGAGAGTGTTTGAGGCTGCAGTGATCACAAGGTTCATCCAGTTGTGACACTCTGATGCCAATTGTCCTCTGTCGCCATGGAGACACAGTGTGACAACAGGGATGGTTAATACAAATAATAAAATACTAATTTAAATAGTAGAGCTAGCATATTATTTTGTATTAATTTAAATGAATTTTGTATTTCGGCTGTTCCAGTAGTCCACCGTTATAAAAAATGAAATACTGTTTATAAAAATACAGATTTTTGGTATGTTTACTTTGTTTTGTTTCATTTTGTTAATCAATTTGTAAGTTAATACGTTTTCTTGTGATTTTATTAGTTATCTGTAATTTAACAAAACACGGAAAATTTGATATTGTCTTATTTCATTTTAGCAGTTCACATCCAAACTAACTTTTTGTTCACTAGTGATCTATAATTTAACAAAATGGGGAAAAACTTTCAAATTTTCTATTTCTAAAATAATAATTATAGTTTGCTGTAGTTTTGTAGTCAGTAAAAATGTAACAGTCAAATGTAACAAACTACTATTAGTGGACATTATTTATATATTTTGGACAGTTTTTAGTGTTTGTTTTTTACAGTCAATACGTAAATTCATTCATTTTCCTGTGATTTTGTGATTTTCTATAATTTAACAAAACAGGGAAAAATTGTAAAATATTTATAACTTGTACAGAAAATGACAGCTTAAATCTGTGAGAAAGAAACCCAAGAACTTCTCCTTTAAATTCTTGATGTTCTTCAGTTTTAGATGAGACAAAACATCTTCAAGCCCAGTTGTTTTTTACCGAGATGCCTTGAATTTCCATCACTTGGATTTCTGAGTATCTCCACAGCAAAAGGAATGTAATTGCGATAATATTTCCTTAAACATAAATAAGTTTGACATCTGTCACAGCAGCTGAGTCTGTCTCGTTTGCATCCTGCAGCTGAAGGAAAGAACGGCGAGTTAAAAATAATCTGAATCCTGGTGACTGATCCTTGAACCCTTAAACATCGGTCACGGACGAGGTCGACTTCCTGTAAAACACGCAAACACACACAAAAACACACACAAATAAGCAAACACGCCCATATGAAGCATTAAATCCAACCATGTGTGGTTTGTCAAACACACGTGACCTTTGACTCTTGGCTAAATGTCAAATCATCGCAATTTCAGAACATTTTCCTCTCGAACATCTAGTTTGCGTGAGTAAAAAGAGTAAAAAGAAACCGATAAGAACCCTGACAACTGAATTTCCCTTCGGGGATGAAATAAGTGATTCTGATTCTGATAAAATATTAGAATAAAATTCACATATTTAAAAAGATATTTATAAGAAATCAGATCAGAGATGGTCATGCAGAAGGAACCAGATAATTAATGTAAAGGTGGAATAAACCTTCTTGTCTTGGTGGAACAGCGCTCAGTGGCTCAAAACTGATCCATTATTTTTATTTATTCGATTTACTTCAGACAAGATCACAGAGGCAAAAAAAGAGAAAATAAAACTTAGTAAATTAAAAAACAAACAAAGATCAAAACCTAAAATAAAGTCTGAAAATTAGTAGCTCTGAATTTTAGTCTGTATTTTCTTTTGTGACTTTTTCAAGTTGTTGTAAAGCTGCCTGCCACAGTTAGAACAATTAACACCAAAAATATAGAAATATTTAAAATCTTACAGTAAGACATTAAAGAACAAATTACCATTTGTAAAAAAAAGAAGAAACAACATGTTTTTAAATCGATTTATTTTTCATTATTTTAGTTTCACTTTTAACCTGTGTTTTATTTTTGTTTTTTTACAGTTAGCATGTTAATTGAATATATTTTTCTGTTATTTTATTAGATTTATTGGGGATTTAACAAAACAGAAGAATCTGTGAACTAACTATATTTTTACTGATCTAAATGAAGTAAAGAAGTTTATATTTTTTATAGTTTCGTTGTCATATAAAACAATAAATTCCCATTTTTTGATACATTTTGTTTATGTTTTATAGTCAGCAAGTCAATTCATGTTTTTTGCTGTGATTTAGCAAAATATTAGCGGTAAAAATCTGTGAAATAATGGCAACTAGTTATTTGTTATTCTAGTTAAAAACACTTAGATTTTTACAGTGTAAGATAGCAGTCATTACATTAAATGAAACTGATACGTTTTTTTTTTTAAAACATTGTTATCTAATGAGCTCGAATTGATTGTAAGAAGTGTTTTTTTTTCCTGTATCACCACATAATTCTTGCATCATGACTGGATTGTTTTTGGCTCCAGTTATTAGTCCACTCCACAAAATTTTCACAAATGCGACCAAAATTTGTGTGACCAAATTTGCTTGGTTTTTTTTTTGACCAAATTTAAAAAAAAAAAAAAAAAAAATCACTTGATTTCAGGTAAATCGTACACTAGATAAGATAAGATTAGATAAACTTTGTTGATCCCACAGTAAAGACAGGGTGTAAGTGCAGTGTAAGAATATTTTAAAAACACAATGCCACCTCATTTCACTGTTTTTAGACACATTTTTGGTCTGTCTTCTATCTGAGCTGCTGCAGTGACTAATGGAGACTAGAAGCTTCTCTGCGCACAACATCGACTTATGCAGATTTGAGATCTAAATACTGTCAAACAGTGTCACTTTGCAGTCGAACATTGTAAAAAAAAAAAATTTAAATGCCATTTTATGGTCAAACGTAAAAGGGCAAATTATGTTTTACTCTTTGTAAATAGTTAACATTTAAATTAGTACTTTAAAGTTTTCAAAATATAAGTACTGTATATAAAGTGTCAACAATCCTGTATGTATTCTTGTATCATCAGGATCTGCAGGATTTGCACTAAACTTTGCCTTTATTTTAAAACAAGCTCTTCGACACATTACAGTTGAACTCTCATTTTCCTTCATTCCTTTAGCCTCTTGTTTAAATGCATGTGTTACTTGTATAAATACTTTGAGAGCAGAGAAAGAGTTAAATTCCTTAGTTTGTTTGCACATATTTGGCCAAAAAAAAAAAAAAAGCAGATTCTGATTCTGCAGTCTGAAGGTTTAATTAAATCCCTCATGATTTAATGTTAAAGAGGCTAAAGCAGTTTTTATCTTTGACATTTTGACTCCTCTGACATTTGACATTTCACTTAAAGTCTAAATTTTAATGTCAACGTGGGTCTATTTCTGTGCAGTATTCACACAGTAATATGAAGTTTTTATAGTTCCGAATACATGAAAACTAAATTATAGCACATGATGGTTTAATCGTCCTTCTGCTCTGTTCATCTTCAGTTTGTTGATCTAACTGTGTATTTTCCACGTGTATGTGTGTGTCCATCCATGTGTGTGTTTTGTGCACACGGATATGCAGAAACAAAGATTTCTTCACCGTTGCGTAACAAAAGCTGTCAGGATGAGAAATTCTTCGATACGTTATCAGGGAACATTATGTTTTTAGCAGAAACAGGCTCCAGACTGGCTCAGCTGCAGACATTTAATCACTAACTGAGTACTTCTACTCAAGTACCGCACTTAAGTGCACTTTTTCAGTACTTGTAGTTTACCTGAGTATTCCCATTTTCTACCGCTTTATACTTCTACATGTCTGCAATTCAGAGGCAGAAACTGGACTTTGTGCTCCACTGTATTCATGGACTAGCTTTAAGTACTTTGCATATTCACATTAATAAAACAAAATGTAATATCAACAGCAGATGAATTTAATCTTTCAACAAAGCCATATTTAATCTGTGGAGGTAAAAATGTATATTTTAGGAGATATCCAGACTTTAGGGACACCCTGTATAATGATAATACTTTTAAACTTTCAATAAAGTAAAAATTCTAATGTTATTTCTACACTGTGGTATCACTACATTTACTCAAGTAATTGGATCTTTATCATGAATATTCATACTTCTGATGAATAAAAAGAACGTTAAATCAATATTCTTATCTAATTTAAGTTTATGTTTTAAGGCATTTGTTGATAATATTTAAACATCTTGAAGATTTCCTTTATAAGTTTTGCTTTTTCTAATATTTCAGAAAGTTTTCTGCACTTTGTCGGAGGAAAACTGGTTTCCAATGTCCCTTTTTTGTAGCTAAATCAATGCATAATTGCAGTAATTTTGCTTTTATTAAACTAAAACAAACATTTAATGGCTGTTCTGCTAGTTTTCTACTAATGCAGTTCTTTAAAATCACAACATGAATCATTCTTGCATTTTGAGATGCGAAAACTTAAAATAAACCTGTCAAAGATGCAAATGTTGACCTCGCTAGAGCAAATTAAAGTGTTTTCTCTCCCTGCTTATTTTCTGTTGTGGTTTAATTCTGCTTTTATTTGGTCTTCCGCGGCCTGATTTGAGTGTGTTGTGTTTTAATTGTGTGATTTTGGTTTGCCGTCACTGGCTCTGCAGGGAGGTGTTTCTGCTGGGAAGATAGCATCTGTTATCTGAAGAGGTGAAAGGCCACAGAGAGGATATGCTCAGAGGAGAAGGTGGATGTTGTTCACTAAATGCCTTCTTCCTCAACAGACAGACAGGATGTATTCTGAGAAAAAGCCTAAAAATGAACACGCAAGTCACAGCATGGATATGAAATACTGGCAAAAGTTCTGTCACATTTGTTGATTTTTACAAAAATTGTCCACATCCTAATTGAAATCTCCTAAACGATCACTGTAGAATCCATATTGGAACCTTCAAATGTGTCTTTTTGATTTAATTAAAGTGTAAATTCTCCACTCAGATCGGCTTATATTGACAGAACAGGAGCAAAAGCAAAAGACAGACTTTATTCTACAGCTCTCTAATGCCACCCAGTGCTCACTTAGTTACTATGACACTTCAGACTTACTGTTCAATAGTAGTGGAAAAAGCACCCAGTTTTTAGGAGCAAAAATACTCCAACTAGAAAAAATCTGGGTGGAAAAACAACCTGTTTCTAAAAAAGTAAGAGCACTACGAGTAAACTTGAGGTCCAGTCTGAATATTCTTTCCACAGCCATGAACAGAAGTTAAAAGGTTATAATGTCAGTCTTGAGTTTTGAATGACTCTTATAAATCCTAATTTTTTATGATGGAATCATTCAAGGAAACAATTCTATATTTTTGTTATTTTATAGATTTATTGAAGGTCTTCTGGAAATCTGGCAAATTATGTTGGATCAAAAATATACAAACAGAAATGCTCATATGTGGTTCAATTTGTCCATTTTTACCTCAGGTTATTTTCATTTTCGTCCACAAGCATCTCATTTATCTTTGACTCCTCTGGACAGAATTGGTGCAGTTCAACTAAATGTCTTGTCTTTCTGACACAAACACACAGGTTCTTGATGTGTGTAGTCAGAACTTTGGGGAGACCAGTCTAAAACCATCATTCTAACCTGACTTAGCATTTCTTTACCACCTTTTATGTGTGTTTAAGGTCATTGTCTTGTTAAAACATCCGACTATGTCCAAGATCAACCTTCTGCTGATGATTTTAGGTTTTCCTGAATAAGGTGGATGGAATTCTCATTCTTCATTATACAATTTATTTTGTGTGAAGCCCCAGTTCCACAGAGCATGATGCTTCCACCACCATGCTTGATGCTAGGTTTGGTGTCCTTTGGGTTAAATTCCTCACCCTTGTTTTGTGGGTATTTCTAGTCATTTTGCCTCTAGGAGATCCTTTGTACATCTAAAATTTATTTTTTATGTGTGTTGCATTAAATTATCCATTTTTTCCCTTTTTGGTTCTGACTGTGATTGATTTGTGTCTCTTTTTGGTCTTTTTGTGCATTTTTGTTGCTGTTTGGCCCTTGATAATTCTTTTGAGTCCTTTCGTGTTTCTCTTCTGTGGTTTTGTCTCTGTTTGCATTTGTCTGTTTTCATTTTACAACTCTTTCCATCATCTTCAGCCTCTTTCTGGTCATTTGATGTGTCTCTACAGCAATTTTGCATTTGTTTGCATTCATTTTTTGTTGTCTTTGTTTATTTTTTTAAACTATGGGTCGTGTTCTGGTTGTTTTGTATCTCTTTCTAGCCTTTTTGTATCTAGCACATTTAACATGATTTTCATCCATGTTTGCATTCATTTACTATCCATTTTCCACCTGTTTGTATTTAGTTCGGTCTCTCTGTGGCTGATTTGTTTCTCTTTTTGGCTGTTTTGTGCATCTTTGCCACCATTTTTTGGCTCTCGGGATGTGTTTTGAGTAATTTTATATGTCTTTGCTGTTGTTATAAATATTTGGCATGATGTCAGCTAGTTTTGAGTTGATCATTAGTCTCTATTACTTTAGGCCAGTTTAAAGTGGTGTGAATATGGGATTACAGATTAATTCTGGAAGTTCTGCTAATCAAATACAAACATAAGAATAATGAGCATAGAAGTTAAGAGGAAGTAAATATGAACATTTCCATTATACGGGTGACCAAAATAAACTAGAATCACAAAGGAAAGGAAGGTTGGTGGCCTGCGATGCGGCTCTTCAACCAACCACAAACAACTTTCCATTTCAAACCGTCCATCAAACCAAAATTTACTCCGCTGATGTCATGTTAATATATTTCCTGCTTGTTGCATAAGTTCCTTCCAGAGACCCTGAAGCCTCAAAAAAAATTTAAATATGTTCTATGAATATTGTAGCTCAACCTGACAAGGAAGCAGACTACTAAAGATTGTTTTTTTCCACTTTAGTTCAATTCAACATAACATTACGAGTAGCAGTGTTTTTCTTCATGTTATATAGTTTTTGAACTGGTTTCTGGCATCCACTGACAAAAATATGTCTTTAATGGATATTTGCTTGAGTAAGATGAATTCCTACTCTGCTGGTTTTCACACGTCTTCAAGTTTTCACACCTGTGGTTTGACGGTGCAAACTCAAATTGAAACCTGTGGGTTGAATTTCTGCTGTAGTCAGCTTCTGTGGGTTTGTGCATCTTATGTAATTAATCTGCACAACTCAATAAGCGATGACTACAGATCAAAAGAGAATATACGTAGGTTACTTTCATCAATATTTAAAACAAAGTCATTTTATAAATGTAAATTCAATACCATGACAGTCACAAGAGTAAATTGTACGAAAGAACAAACAATAATCACATTTGCCAATACCCAAACCCTATCCAAACTCTTGACTGGTAGTGTACAAAGCCTGTAGTTTTACTTTGGTGACTTAGCTAAGACAGCTTAGCAAACTGCTTGGCTAAATATATTGAGTAAGTATCTTAGCCAATTCCTTAGCCAAATGGTTATCTAAGCTATTTACAATACTTAACTATACACAAGAATTAGCTAACTAAAATATAATGTGTCAACAGCTAGCTAGCTAGCTAATAGCTAAATATTTGTACATCTCTGACAAACAATGTACTCATTGTCATGATAATCTAAGCTTAATCAAATGTTACGTAGAGTTATCTGTCACACGTTTCCTGCCAAATGCTATAGTAAATGCATGTGGGTTGTTTTTGACAAATGTGTGTAAATTTGATTTTAGAATTGCAAAAGCTGTGCTTATTCATATAAATGAGAAAATAAAAATAAAAATGCTGATTTGTGCTGAACAAAAACAAGATATTTACTGAATACACTGGATTACTAAATGATAAAAAAAGGGTACATATAGACCCTTTATTTGTTTACAAACATTGTGACGTTTTTTGTGGGCGGGGCTTATGCTGGAGGCAAAAGCGGAGCGAGAAGTCAAGCAGGACTGGGAGTATATAGTTTGCGCTGGGAGAGCATTATTAACCCGTTAAACTTCAGTGTACCACCGGCGGTACACCTACTAATTTGCATAGGAATTTAAAGAATGTCCGAAGGCTGCAAACGCGATTATATAAACATTATATGCCGATGGAAAGCTTAGATTCTCATGAATCCGCTGGTATAAACCACTTTCAGATGTGATTACCACAGTGGG
Source organism: Acanthochromis polyacanthus (assembly GCF_021347895.1). Taxonomy (NCBI): domain Eukaryota; kingdom Metazoa; phylum Chordata; class Actinopteri; family Pomacentridae; genus Acanthochromis; species Acanthochromis polyacanthus. The sequence continues at coordinate 9,548,633 of NC_067128.1, forward strand.
TAATATAAACACTCTTGTCCAACAAAAACGAATATCCATCCATCCTTTCTCTGTACACGGCTTCAACGTACACAGCGCGACTCACATTTCCGGGTTCATTATTACACACAGATGAAAATATTCCACAAAAAAACGGCCATAATCCAACCTTGGACATCCAGACGGCACAAGCCAGTAAACTATTTTGTCCAAAACATGTCTTGAAGTCGGTATATAATCCACGAATCGGTCGTTTTCAAGGAAATGCACCTTGCAATGCGCGTCCAATATTCCCTGTATTTCTTGTCATATTTAACGGGTTATTGTTTTTGATTGTATTTTTTCTGTGTCTTGTTGTGTCCTTGTTCTTATGGTGTGTGTATTTGGACCCAGTGTCTGGAATAAAGCTGAATTGAATTGAATTGAATATTTTTTATTTACAAATAGAATATTAGCGATTTTTTGTACTGAAAATGGCTGGAATTGACTGCAGCTGATCGTCTCTGTCCAGTCTTTTCGCCTCAGTGCATTTAACCACAACTGTCTTCGTTCCCTCTGAGCACGAGTGTTCGGTGGAATCCTATAAAACTTTAATTTGCGTTCGCCAATGTCATTCCTCCTATTCTGGCATCCAAAAACACAGCAGGACGACATTTTAGAAAAGTTGATAGAACCTTGTCCCTCAGTCTTTTGCCTTTCGGTCACGGCCGCGGGCTTCCTCTTTTGCCTCCAGCTAAAGCTGTGACGTCATTCGTGACGTGGGTCATTAAAGGGTCTATAGGATTTTTATTGATAAAGTAAGAAAGGAAAAAATGAAATAAAGATGTATGATAATCAAAAACAACTTAATTGAGGAAGACCTGGAATATGAAATTAATCTATTACAAAGATACAGAACATGAAAGCTCAGTTGGATAACTTTTAACCCATGTTGTGCATCAAAGGGTTCAGCACGTCTACACGTCTGGGCAAAATGTGGTTACACATTGCCCCAGTTAAGTGGTGATGTGGTGGTTTATTTGACATGGTTAACACAGCCTCATTTGAATTTTCGAGCTCAAAATATTGACAGACCACATTGGTTTGACCAGATGTAACCTGTTCCACTTTCACCTTGTCGGTTCACATCATCTATGACCTTCGACATGCCAGTTAAAATTTAGTTTAACTGACTGGTATGTCTAGTGCTGTCTAGTGAAGGGAGTTGAGTCAACAAGTTGCTCAATTAGAATGATGCACTCTCTCTGAAAATACCAGTGAGTAGAGATTTCATGATACCAAAAGTTTGGTTGTTGTACTAATCACAATGAAATTCTATATTTCTCAACACGGTCATGTTATCGATAATCAATTAACTATTAAAACAAATTAAGTTTAATGAAAGTTTTTCTATATACTGATGAAGCAAACACCTAACATTTACTGCAAAATCAGCTCAGTTACATCAGACACTCAGTTACAGCTGTCCAATAAACTTCATCTTCTCTATAATATGCTAGTTCTGGCAGGAAGTCATTCGCTGCTACAGAAATCTTTGTCATGGTGGCCTGATGCTAGCTAAACCGCTACAATGCCAGAGGTGCATAACATCTTAGAGGCAACAGTTCCCTGCCGTTGAATGCAAAAAAATTACTAATATCTAGCTTAAGTGCATACTGGTGAAGACAGTTTTTAGTCAACCAAATGCTCACATCTTTCTGGAAAGACCTGTAAATTGGATACCAGAATTTTAGTAGTGTTTTGTTTCCGCTCTCTATGTTTCTCGACAGTAATTTCACAACAAAAACTATGTCAATGAATGTGTTTTCACCAGGGTTGCAAATTTGAAACAATTTTCTTACTCGATAGTTGGCCACATTATCAGTAATTGAATAATTATTTCAACAAATGAAGTTTATTGGAAGTTTTCCAATATACCGCGGACTCCTAACATTTACTGCAAAATTGGTTCAGTTACATCAGGTACTCAGCAACAGCTACTCAAACTTCAGCTTGTTTATAATATGTTAGTTCTGGTTGGAAGTCATTAGGCGCTATAGAAGTCTTTGTCATGGTGGGCCTGCTGCTAGCTAAACCGCTACAATGGCAGTACAAGACCAGAAAGGAATGTACTTTAGTCAACTAATCACGCACATCTACATTTGATCCTAGATCCTTGCTTGTGTTGTATCTACTCTCAGATGCTTTGGATAAAGGCATCTGATAAATTAAATTATAGAATTGTAGATCACTAACGACATAGTAATGAGATCCTGTGGTCCTAAAGTAATTAGTGTGGTCAAGCATGTCAGTAATAGTACTACAGATAGGGTAACTGATGATAGAACTATACAGAATACTAACATTATTGTAAATCATATCACTGAAGTAACAAATATATATATACACTACAGTCAAACGTTTGGAAGCAACTTAAAGTTTCTGCTCTCAATGTCTTTCTGAAAAAGATAAAAAATAACTACAAAAGCACTCAGAGAGAACAGTACTCTGCCAAGGTTGAAATCAGTAGAAATCTTTTAAAAAATTCATGGATCCAGACTATAAGATGCATCACTGCCAAAATCGAATCAACTGGTCCTTGTGTCATTTCTGACCTTCCCTAGCCTAGCCGCGCTAGACCCATGCTCTGAAGACGCAAGGGTCTAGGCACGCGTGACAGGGAGGGAGGCGGGCTAAAAGGTTGTCTATCAAATCACTCTGCAGCAATTGGGTAGGTATACAACCAATCAGCGCAACGAATAGGCTCCTAGAGCGCCGGAAATAAGAGGATGCGGCAGTTCGGTGAAGCCTTATTTATACAGTCAATGGGTGAAGCTCAGGTATATTACAGACATGTTAACAGAAAGATTATTCAGAGGCAGAGAATTAAATTCGTTGCCGTGGGTTGTCTAGCGCGGCTAGGCTAGACCTTCCCTGAAAATTTCATCCGAATCCATTAATCGGTTTTTGAGTAATGCTGCTAACAGACAGACAGAAAAACTAAGGCCAGCTGTCACAGAGTAAAAATGGAGCAATAATCTATCAGTGATATTAATATGTAGAGAAGTTTCATAACAGTAAAAAACTAAAAATATTTCCACTCAGGCATTGCCCTCATTTGTGGCTTTAGCATGTAAACCTATTGAGAACATCTGGTTGTAAGTATGTCATCATCACACAGCATACATGTGATGTAGAGATTAGCGATGTGTTGACTATGAACCACAGCATTCAGCTGTGGTTTATCATTCCGAATCATCTTTCTGTTTTCAAAATCTCACCAGATGAACAGCTGTGAGCATCTGTGCTTATCATAACGTCCCACTGCTACCCTGATCTTTACCATCCATCTCTTATCTATGCACCACTTAATCCTCATTAGGGTCATGGGAGGCTGGAGTCTATCACAGATGAGTTAGGGTGAAGGCAGGGGACATCTGGACAGGTCACCAGTCTGTCACAGGGCTAAATATAGAGACGAACAATCACACTCACATTCACACCTACGGACAATTTAGAATTATCAGTTTACCTCAGAAAATTTTTGGACTGGGGGAGGAAGCTGGAGAACCCGGAGAAAACCCACGCATGCACAGACAGAATATGCAAACTCCACTGGAACGATTGTAGGCCCGGGCCGGAACACAAACTGGGGATCTTCCACCTGTGAGGCAACAGAGAGAACCACTGAGTCTCGGTACAGCCCCTTGATCTATACCCTGAAATGTAATGTGAATGCACTCTGACACCAGATTTAAAGAAAAAAGGCATTCTAATTGGCATTATTAGCAAAAACAAAACAGTCAAAAACCACACTGCATGTTTACAAAATGGCTCCAAGTAATGCTTCGTCTGCTGGAGACGCCACAAACGTAAATATGAACAGAATAAGTCATAAATAACAAAGCAGACAAAGCTAGCTTGTGCTCGTGAGGCCTGCTGCTGTGTCATGCTGAAACAAGTTTTAAAATACAGCTCTAAGAAAAGTTCACCTATTTAGGCATCTTTAAATTTTAAACCAGCTGTGCAAAATTTTTTTGCAAATTTGCAGAAAATATACAGGCATCATTGCTTCTTTTATTGTTTTTTTGCTGTCGTTTGTTGCATTTCATTATTTGAAACTTAAAAAGTAGCAGCAGTGAAAGCAGCTTAAAGCCACAATGCATCTGCAGGCTGCACAAACGCACAGCGAGTCTGAGGTTTAAGTGTGATGTTTCAAAGAATCGTTCCTCCCCCACCTCCCCACACTTTGTTTCCCTTAACTGAGAAGGGCTGACCACAGGCTGAAGGTTGTTTACGCGCTGGTTAGTTTCAGGTTCTGGTCTGCGATGTGTCACGGAACAAACACCACGAACACTACGATAAAAGCAGAGAGAGCAGACTGACGAAGACAGAAGCAAACAGCATCATGATGATGAAGATGAAGATCGCCCTGGTGACCTGCGTCCTGCTCGTCTCATCTCTCGCTCTCGTGGCATCTGAGAGTAAGCCCACTAAATGACGACTTATTCTCCGTTTTTATCTTAGTTTGTTAATATTCCCTTGTCGATTGATAAGTATGATTCGATAAAAAGAAAAATATTCACTGATTTAAAAAGAAATCATTCTAAAAACAAGTAAAAGATTTTTTCAAAATGAAAAATTTGAGAAAAAGTAGATTTATGCTTTAAAAAAAAAAAAAAAAAAGAATATCATTGTCATTGTGGTGCAACTTGTCATACCTGCTCAGTCAGTTTCATTCTATGATAAAGTATTTCTTATTTAAAGCATTCTATACATTTTATTTCGTACTGTTGTGACACGCAGTTAAACTGACGCAGAAAATATCACAAGTTGAGTTTAGCAATTCTTTAGCTAATGAGCGAAAAGGTGAAAAACTTTCCTCTCTTTGCTGTTATTGAGTCCTGCTGCATTTATTTTATTGACCCCATACGTTTCATTTTCTTGTCCTCGTCTCTCAGTTCTATGGAAACACTGCCTGCAGCTCAACCTTCAAGCAGGACTTTAAACTTTGATTCTGGTTCATTTTTCAGACAGAAGTACTGGCATTTTTTACTGTTTTTCCAGTTTCAGGCTCTGACAAATGGCGTTCATTCTTGCATTCATTTATTTTTGGGTACTGCTTTCAAGAAAATATTCCTTTCTAATCCCTCTGTTCCATCTTGGTTTTCAGGCAGCTTTGGTCCTCAGTTTTGTTGCTTCTCGTACTACGAAGGCCGCCTGAGGAAGGCCAATGTGATGGATGTCAGACTTACAGCCAGTATGTGTGCTAAGAAAGGCGTCATGTAAGTAAATTTCAGCCTATAAGTAAAAATAAACACAAAACATTTGACTGACACACAAAACAGGGAACAAAAATTACACAAATTCAAAGAGCCCATATGATGCCTTTTCGGTTCCTACTGTCAAGCGCTATTCAACTTTTTTTTTGTCCAAACTAAAGAGTTATTTTTTTCTGACAGAAAACATTCAATTTGAAATCCAGTTACTTATCTATTCATTTGCACAATTCCTGCTTGTATTAGTTTAGCCACATCAAATAATAAGAAAAATATTTGTGAACTTACTTGCAGAATTTATTCAGAAAAGGAGTCTCCACCTCCAACAGATCTCTGGAAATAGTCTTAAAAAAACCACCTCAATCAAACCTGACAACTTTTTCTTGCAAAATTGGGGCAATTATTTCAAATTTTGCAATTTTCTTTAATTTTTTTGTGACAAAAAACTTTAAAAATATGTAAGGAAGCACAGTTGGCTTCCTCAGTCCAACATCACAGTGGTGAAAAAACTGTTTTCAAACACCTTTTAAATTTTACACAATCTCAGATTTCACCATGAAATAATTGTGGAAAAATATTTTTTGTGTTTCAAAAGGTGTGGCTGCTTTAGACAGACACAAACAAATACAAATTATATATTTTTTTGTTTGTTTACAACAACAACAACTAACAAAACTAAATTCTACCAAAAATACCCAATACTTAAAATTTCTTATTTTTCTGGAACCAATCAATTTTAACGGCTTTTTAAAAAAATTTTAAATAGGATTTGTTTCATATTATGGCTGTGATTGTACTAAAAGAAATAGCAGTTGAAGAGTGCAGCCTATGAGTGATTCTTCATGCAACAGACATGCAGATGTATGGGGTGTCCCAAAACTTTTTTCCACACTGGAGTTCTAAACTGACCGTTTTAGGCAGAAAAGAAGCTCCAGGCAGCAATATACAATATGAGGAAAAAATATTTTTTGAGCGTTAAAGTAGGAAAAAATATTCCAATAGACCCCAAAAATCTAATTACAAACCTGTAAATGTGCAGAATTCGGGCTATTTGAACAAACAGAACCCACTTTATAGCCATGTTTGACGCATGTGCATATAAAGAACAAATTTGCTCTTTGATCCAATAAAATGACTGAAAAAAACTGTGATATTACAGTAGCATCAATCATTTTTGTTTCCATTTCAGCCTCACGATGCTGAACGGTCTTAACGTCTGTGTCGACCCAAGTGTTCAGTGGGTCAAGAGCATCATCGAGGCCAAGGAAAAAGAGCAGATGGAGAACTGAGAAGTTCTGCCTCCAAGATTTCCGACTGACCCGATAAACTCCTCAACACCCAAAAACTTCCTGAGATGAGCAGCAGCAGCAGCAGCGACGGAGTACATCAACAACTTTCTCTGCTTATATACAGAATAATTCTCTAGTAGATTAGTATGAAATGAAAATCTTCTTTTATATATTCTCTTCTTGTCTTTGCATGAGCGTTTTCATATTAAATCACGTGCTGGAATCAAAACTGAAGCTCGTCTTGATTTACGCAACGCAAACTTTGACCACACTGTTGTTCTCATTCAGCTCATAAACATCATTTACGTCACGCAACATTGAAGTATTAAAACTCGTGATTTCTGGGTAATAATCTGTCCCCCCTACAAAAAAAAAAAAAAAAAAAAAATCACATTTGCACCAAAACATCTGCATATTTAGGTGCACAAAAGAGATATACGTTTTGTTTATTTGTTTTTATTTGACCAGGTAAAAAATGTTTGAGAACTAACCCTCATTTGCAAATATGACCTGGCCAAGAGGCACCAACAGGAACAAATCCACATGTAAACCACAGACAAATAGAAACACACATGGATCAAAAGTAAACAGGTCAATAAGAAAGAAACATGGAAGCAGATACATGCGAGTGAAAAAAAATATGCATGAGATGTAAGAAAGTGTGTTTATGTGTGTATACAGTGATGGAGAAAAATATTAGACCATCCTTGTTTTCTTCAATTTCTTGTTCAATTTAATGCCTGCTACAACTAAATGTACATTTGTTTGGACAAATATAATAACAAAAATAGCTCATAAGAGTTTGATTTAAGAGCTGATATCTGGACATTTTCCATGGTTTTCTTGACAATAACCAAAATCACTTAAGTATTAGTAACTGCCCTGTTCTACCCAAACTAAAACGACCCCGGATCGTCACTGATCCACCCCCATGTTTTACTGTAGGGGCAGACAGTCTGGTTTGTAGCTTCTCCAGGCTTCCTCCTAACAAGTAACGTGGCTTCAGAGGGCATCAAGTGAAAATTAGATTCATCACTGAGGAGAACCTCAGCCCAATCATCAACAGTCCAACCGGGCTTTCCTCTACCTTTCGTTGATGAAGGGCTTATTCCGGGCCCTGTGTGACTTCAGACCAGCTTCAAGAAGTCGGTTTCCAACTGTCCTTACCGAATAAGTCATATTTTTTCAGTGTTCACTCATTTTTAAGGTCCCTGGAGGTCTGACGACGGTTCCTGACACAGGAATGGATGAGTGCACGGTCTTCTCGTGGGGTAGAAAGACGTTTCCTGCCGCGACCAGCTAGCAATTTGGTAGCACCATGTTGGGTTTGTTATTTCTTGGTGTGATGAACGGCTGTCGTGGAGATCTTCAATTTTTTGTCTACCTGTCTCTCACTCATGTCAGTTTCCAGCAGTGCCAAGATGGCTGCCTTCGTGGCTTCACAAAACTCTTTCGTTTCAGGCATTATGCGAGAGCTGATGACTTCTGAGTTGTGCTACAGCTTGAATATAAGCAGGAAACCACTGTGTTTGAATGTGCAGTGCTGCTGCTGACATGAAATGGCCTCTTATATACCCTGGGGATTCAACTAAGCTTAAGCATGTCAGATAGGATAAAGTATTATGGAATCAGCTGCATTTTTTGTCGTGTTCATTGTATTTTTCAGGTAATACACCTTTAGTGGTACCGGACATTGAAATGAATAAAAATACTGAAGAAACCAAGGGTGATATAATCATTTTTTCCACAACGATATGTGTATGCGTGTAAGTAAGGTCTGAAGTGATCAGCAGGAGCAGCAGTCAACTACCATCTGCAGGAGTTTAAGCTTGAAGGAGGTGAGTGGAGTCAAAGCTGCAATTTCGAGGGTGTTTTGTAAAGAGTTCCAGTCATTAGCTGCTGCAAAGCGAAAGGAGTCACAGCCAAAAATAGCAGAAGTACTGGGGATGATGAGCTTCATGTATTCACTAGACCTGGTGCGAAATGAATCACGGGTGAGGTGAAAAAGAGAAGAGAGGTAGGGAGGTGTGTGGCCTGAAACTGACTAATAAACAAAACAAAACCAGTGATGAAGCTGCCGGGTGTGAAGGGAGGGCAATCTCACTGATTTCTAGAGATCGCAGTGGTGAGTGTTGAAGGGTGCAGAAATCAGCCTCGAAACTTTTAATTTCTCTGAATTCTGTGCACAGGTGGATGAAGAAGTCACATGTCTACCAAAATAAAAGCACTAAAACCATATTGCAAATATATGCAAAAATATGTGTGCAGCATGAAAAATGTACTGAAAATATGAAAAATAGATAAGCATGATTGAATCTTACACAATAATCAGATTTTTTTGAAACTGTGTGCCAGGGTGGATAAAGAATTCACATTTATACCAAAATAAAAGCAGTAAAACCACAACATAAAAGTCAAGCATTGAGAATATAGGCTATAGTATGCAAATATCATGAGAAAATATACTGAAAATGTCCAAAATAACTAAATATGATGGAAAATGGTTCAGAAATCAGTTTTTTTTCTTTAAATCCTGTGCAGTGGTGGACAAAGAAATCTTTTTTTTTAAACCGAAGTAACAGCACTAAAACCACACTGTAAGTTCCTGTATTGAATGTAAGAGGCAAAAGTATGCAAGTATGAGAAAAATTTACTTGGAATTGGACTCAGGAATCAGAATTTCTTTGAATTTGAAGTGTAGTGGTGGATAAAGAATTTTTTTTAACCAAAATAAAAGTACTGATACAACATTTTAATCCAAGAAAAATTATGCTGGTATTGTCAGAACAAATACACTGCTCAAAAAAATTAAAGGAACACTTTTTAATCTAAGTATTGCATCAAGTTAGTCAAACATGTGGAATACTGATCTGGTCAAGTAAGTAACAGAGGAAGTTTTTAGTCAGCTTCAGCTGACTATTTATATTAGATTTCTTTAAGTGGAAGCAAAGGTGGAAACAACTCTAATATTGTACTTCTGTGTGATTTTTAAGTACTTTTACTTGGGGATTTCTGTGTATTACTACTCTCTCCTTCTACTCTGCTACATTTCAGAGAAATATTCTACTTTCTTTCCCACTACATTGTAATGGAAAATTACTGAACAGCATAGTCCATCCAGTATAAGGGTATTTGTGTAACTTTCTATGGACATGATCATTGTTACCTCTACTGGACCAAGGCATATCTAGTTTCCAACACATTTATCTGACATCTTTCACAAGACACAGATTATTTTCCCTCTAAGCTGCTCACACATTTCAACAAATGTTCCAATAATGCAAGACCAAAGGAAAATTGAAAAGTTAGAGAAAATCTGGGAACAGTTTTGTTGATTAGATCTTGGTTTTTTCATACATTAATCACATTTTGGAGCCTCAGATTGAATAGAAAACTGGATATGGAGTAGTTCTAACCCACAGCAGCTCCAATAACAACTTCACTGTTAATAATACAATGATATATCAGTGGGAGGGACAAAACCAGGAGCTTTTTACTGCTATGTAACTTCTACTTCAGCAGGATTTTTCATGCAGGACTTTTGTGGTTTTACTTGTTTGGTTGTTGCATTTTGAGGATTTTAGAGATCTGAAAGCTTTTACAGCACAGAGTAAAAGTAGAAAGTAGCAAGAAAAAAATCAATATGAACAAAAAAGTGCATAAAGTTTCTAAATAAATAGATATAATTGTGTGCTTCTGATACTCTAAATTTGCCGTTTACTGTCCATAACCACCAGATGTCGCTTTTCTCCACCTTTTACATCCTCCACAGTTAGATGTGTGTTGCTCTGAAACCTGCAGCAAACTGAAGCATTATTTTATCTCACCTCTAATTAAATGCTCGACCACTTTGAATGCCGTTATCAGAGCACCTGTGACTTAATCTGATTTTTTTTTTTAAATCACACTTTCTGGAGAAATATCTGCAGAAAATTCATGAAAAATACAACCATGAGAAAAATGTGCTTAAAATGTTCTTTAAAAAATAGACAAATTTGATGAAATCTGACTCAGAAATCATAATTTCTTTAAATTCTGTGCAATAGTGGACAAAGAGTTAACATTTTAACCAAAACAAAAGTAATGCATTCAGAATGTCAGCTAAAGTATGTGAAGATCATGAGAAAAATGTACTTAAAAATTAAAGTTAAAATCCAGAAAAATGCCCCCTGTGACTGTTGTGCTGTTGTATGATATCATTAGATTATTTTCATGATTTTATATTTTACTCATGCAGTAATGTAAACGCAGTATTGTACTGATGCAGCTGGTTGGAGTTTAGTTACCAGTTGTAACTAAGTTAATGATTATTTTCATTGTTAATAAATCTGTTGATCATTTTTGAAACTGATCAATTGTTTGATTTGGAAAAAAAAAATCTGGAAAATTGTGAAAAAAGGCATCAGAAATATCCAAAGAGTCCACTATGATATATACATATATATATATACACACACACACTACAGGCCAAAAGTGTGGAACACAAGATCAAATTTGTACAAAAAAAAAATCATGGTTTCATTGGTATACTTTGGAACAAAATAAACATGATTATTATATAATAAGTCACTCATCAGAATACATTTTTATTGTGATTATCAGGTATTTGTATCGGTAAAAAACATGGTTCAGGTTTTCAACATCCACATCACAGAACACACAGTTATTTACATCAAAATTAAATCTTAGTCTTAGAAACTCATTTGTTGGGTAGATTTCATTCAAAAGTTTGTACTGGACTTTGGTCTTGGGAGGTAGCGGAAATGAAATATAATTTTTCCTTATGTTTTTAATTTTCTCCACCTCAAATCGCTTCAAAATATATGACCTTTTGATTGGATTTGGGTAGAACTCATCTAACAACGGTCTTCTAATAGCTTTGTTATTACATGCATGATCACAAAACTCAAGCCCCCCCAATGCACAATGGTCTCAATCTTTGGGAGACTTCAGAATTTCGGATATCTTCTTTTACCATTGTTCTTAAAGAGATCGGTATTGCATTTATTACTTTTGTGTATTCCTTGAAACTACATTGTATTTGGTATTTTTTTGCAAAAGTCTTCATGTAACAGCAGGTTCCATTTTCATCTAACAGGTGAGCAACAGCCCTGAGGCAGCAACTAACACAGGTGTTCAGCGGTAAGTTAGCCACCTGTGCTAATTAGCCCGCTAGCTAACTTAGCCGCTTAGCTAGCTAACGCGTCTGGACCAACTGCTCAAACACAACAAAACACAACTCTTCACAAGTCGCTGACTTAACGTACAACAAAACAATGCTACTGGTTAGAAGTATTTATCTTCATACCGTGTCTTACTCCAAAAACAAGATCAACAGCAGCCAGAGATGCTACCAGACAAGCTGACCATAGATATAGAGTTCGGGAATGTGACGTCACGTCGCAAAGCATCTCGGGATTTGTGGCGGGTTTACTGGTGGCTTCCTTAAAACCTGCACAGTTTTACATGTTTTTAGCGCAAACTTTCTGGCCATCAGCAACAATGGGGCGCACATGTTGTGTGGTGGGTTGTGACAGTAAGTCTCACCACTGGTCTGGGAGAAAATTGTCCAATGGACTAAAAGATTTCATTTTTCCTGCTTGGAAAAGACATCAGGGGAGCGCAATCTCCGAAATGACAAAAAGATGCTGAATGGCTCGGATTGCTGGCATTAAACGAAAGTCACTCTCTTTCGATAATATTCCCAAGACGATGTTCGTTTGTTCCAGGCATTTCCATAAGGGTGAGTTGCCTTTTTATTCTTATTTCTGCCTGTCAATCGTGATATCCTTAGCCCACTATGGTAGCTACAAAACTGTCAGTCCCTCTTGTTTGGTTGTCACTGGACCAGCTTTTGTGCTCGTATGGATCTATCCCATCAATTAATCCTATTACATCTGTCAGTCCCTCTCGTTTGGTTGTGTAACACTGTCACAAGAGTATTGCAATGTTGTCATGTCCGAGGCTCTGGAAGGCAAGAGTTATCACGGTTATAATTTATAATTTAATATAAGAATATGTTCTCATGCAGACCGTCTTTGGCTCCTAGCTGGTTCAAAAATGTGTTGTAGCCTTTGCTAGGTTTGTTGTTGTCATTTTGCTCACTTCCTACACTACAGTTTGAGGAGGCTACATACTAATGGTGAATAGCTGGTGAGCTTCTAAAGATTTATAACTTTTAAACTGTTGAGCTGTGTAGGCACTTGTTCCACAAACAAGATAGGCGAAAATATCCGGGAAAGTGATGTTAGGTAGAAGGTCAGTCACTGGACCAGCTTCGGTGCTCGTATGGATCTATCCCATCAATTAATCCAGTTTTTTTCCATATATCTTTGCTTCACTTCATTGTTCAGTTTTTCCCTGTAGATTGGTTTTTCACTGGCCAAGTGGTTAAAACAGAGCGCTAAAGATTTGAAGGTTGGCGGATTGAATCCCATCGCATTCAATTTTAGATAGAGACAACTGTAGTCTGTGACCTGCTGCGAGGCTCAGCTTTGCTCAACTGACTTGTCGCTAATGACACAATTTCAATGGCATGTGTCACAGTTTTGCACCAAAGCACCATGTCAAATTCCTACTTAGTGTAATGTGGTACATTTAGGTAATACAACTGTCAGTGGAGACGCTGGTTCACATTCATGGAATGTTTAGAAAACCTAAATTTGATTTTTGTTTTTCAATACCTGTTTCAGAACGGAAAATCCAATTACCAGATCAGTACACCCTACACACTGACTACAGTTGTGTTACCAGTCTTATATATCTGTCACTCTATGAGCCTATGCACCGTACTCTGTTTGGCTCCACACTTGCTGATGAACACTTCCGATCTCAGAAAACGAAAAAACTGACCTTTTTTGTTTCTGTCTCTTACTGATTTTATTTTTGTTATTCTAAATGTAAAATTGAAATCAAAGCATTTTTTTAAATTTCGTATATTCATTTTTGATCATGAAAAGGAAAACACCTTGTATTTCAATTTTAATGTTTGTATTTTGAAACAAAATTAAACAACCACTCGTTTATCAATACCCGTTTCGGAATGGAAAATCCAATTGCCGGACCGATTTTCCTCAAGATACTTTCTCAGCAAATGTTGCTTTGCACAGTTTAAACAACAGCAGAGGGCGCACTAACAGTCACCTTTCACCTTTCTGTCCTTCCCTCATTTCTTCACCGTAACACCTTGTAACCGCTAGGTGCTTATAAGTTTAAACACATCCTTTAATAGACAGCAACAGCGTGGAACCGTTTTCTGTCATCTTTATGTGAATTTTCGACTTTTCGGCAGCGTCTTCGTCATGTCAAGAAAATGCTTCTCAGACAATACTTCCTGTGCCGCTGGAATGGTGACAAAGTAAAAGCCTGCAACATTAAAAATACGTCTTCAAAATAAAAGCATTGAGGGAACAGTTATTTTAACACTAGCTTGCCAAAAGTGATGAACTGATCAACACACCTTCATAAGTGTAATTTACACGCAGTTTCTTATCCATACATAACATGCACATGCATAACGCATGCCTGTGCTCAGCACAAGATCATTTTCTATTAAAGATTTCATCCGTTGTAAATAATACGTTAACTCCGCAGCCTTGGCAGAGCTGTGCGCTCTGAGTGTTTTTCTAGTTTCAATTTGCAGACCATGAAGAGAAAGTCAAGACACCTCTTCTTACTTCAAGAAGAAAATTAGCACAGGAGGAGAGAGAGAACCGACGGTCGAGCAGCAGAGGCACAGTGATGAGGAGACGGAGGAGGAAGGAAGGGAGGAAATTAACTCAAAATGTTAACTGTACTGTTATTAGTCTATGCACATTAGATCGTTAGTAACAATAAATATAACAAAATAAGACAAAAAGTTTATCAATAGGCGCTTCCTCAAGTCTTTCTGATAGTTTTCTGCTAGCCTACATACTACAGTATAATTTTAAAAAAGAAGACAGTAATAATAGTACTAATAAAATAAAATTCCTGAAATTATGACTTTTCAGTTTTGGTGTGCCACCCCATAATTTTAAGTGGCCCCACCTGGCCACCCCTATGAAAAATTTCTGCAGGAGCCACTGCTCATAACTTCAAGATACTGTAAACTGATGAAAACGGTGCATATCAATGAAGGCAAAGTCTGATCATGCAGCAAAAACATCCCAAAATCCACAGAATTCATACAATTTAAGAAAGATATTTTGAACAGAAACTTGAAGTTGCTTCCAAACGTTTGGCCCATAGTGTTAGTTGATTTAAATAATCAAAAATAAAAACAGCAAATTTTGACATTTGACTGGAACCAAGAAATGTTTCTGCACACAAAAATACAATAATCATCAGTTAATTAAATAATTGACTAATTGTTTCAGTTGTACTTGAGTAGTTACTACACTTTCAGTTTGTAATAATTACAAATCTGTTGCTCTAAATCTTCTGGAAAAGTAGATTTAGTTTCAACATTTGGCGAGTTCACCTCCCAGCAATCTTATTTTGAAATATCTGTTTCAACTTCTAAATAAACTGACCTGGAAATCTCCTTTTGCCCCAAAATTAAACCTGGAGTGACGTCAATGCATCAGTCTCCAGACTGTCCTTTCAGACCCAGATTTTTTTTTAGGTTTCTGTCCTGCAACAACTCAAACTACTTTATATGAATGTTTTGCAATAAAATCCCCAAGAGAAAGGCTCACAGACTCACAGGTGACCGTCTGATCAGATTAAGAAGCAACTTGCTCCATATATTTGCATAATAATGAGGCAAAATTCAGCAGGGAGAGCTACACCGAACATATCAGTCATTACAGCAGCATATTAGCGGATAGAAGACAGGATTCTGATGAATATTAAACCTCACATGTCGGCTTGGATTTGCTGCAGTAAAAATAGTCCTTTGTGACAGCAGCAGGGGAGTTTTGAACACGTCCTATTAAATTTGCAAACAAGTCGTGTCACTGTGACCCACCTGAAGAGAGAAACCAGGTCGAAGCAGACGGAGGTTTTACAGTGACCAGAAACAAATCTAGATTCTGGGGGAGGAAAAGTACGAATAGATTTGTGTAAAAATACTCAGAGACAAGTGAAAGCCCTTTATTAACAGCTGGTACAGAAGTATTAACAGGAAAATGTGCAGAAAATGCAGACATTTGTATTTAAAACTTTACTTATGTGAAATTATGGGTAAATTTATTGCAGAACAATTTGCAACATGTTAAATATTATTACTGCATTTATGTGTATTTTGCCTTTTTCTACTGCAGATGTTCAGTGGTTACTTTTTATTCTGCTTAGTCTTTTGATCTGCAGAAATGCATCAGATTTATCATAAAAGGTTCACTAGGAAACTCTTAAACCTTCAGTTTATCACAGACATTCAATAAGTTGGAGTTTTTACTGGACATTAAGACAAAAACAAAAAGCTCAAGTTTGCACTAAAGTACAGTGTTTGTGTAAATGTATTTTCATTGCAAATGAAGTACATCTACGTTGCAGCCAAGTTCCTTTTTGGATGAAATTAAAGTAATTAAAATCACTGGAAGCTAATGGAAGACAAACAACAGCAATTTTATGAACTTGTGTTTAACCTTAAAGTCTCCACTAATAAAATAATAAAACTGATGCTTAAATCTACATAAATTCTACACGTTTAGTGTTGAATTTCACACAGCTTGGTCAAATATCGTAAACGAACAAATTACCATTTGTAAAGATACACATTTTTGATATGTTTTGATGGTATTTACAGCTCTAACCTGCACAGTGAATACAGAAATACATTTTTATTTACTGGGATTTTAATAATTATTTAGAATTTAACAAAATAGGGAAAATCTGTAAAACAACAGTAAGTTCTTCAAAAAAAATATTGTTTAATATGATTTGAGTACAATAAAAAATAGTGTCATTTTTACAATGAAGCATTGTGAAGAAATTATTTGTAAAAACATACATTTTTGATGTGGATGTTATTCAGAGAAAAATCTCATTTACAAATGTGTGTTTAAAATAACAATAATAATTCATTTTTAAAATGTATTGTGTTATTATTCTTTTTTGTGAATTGTCAATAATAGAACTAAAAAAATTTTTTTTTTTCTGATTTGAATTTTACTAAAGGATAAATTCCCATTTCTATGCAACCATGTGCAGAAACCTTGGAACATGGAAACTCAGTGACCTCGGGCTGAAAAATAAAGGCTCCTGCTGCTTCATTCCAACAAAAGAATGTTTGTTCACTGGAAGCTTTGATAAGAGCCGAATGGGGAATTCATGTGGCGTTACGGGCGACTAATAGAAGCAGAAACAGAAAAGACACACAAACGAGTGGAGCTGAGGATGGAGATGAAAGGTGAAGAGGAGGGTGTCGCCGTGGTGACCAGTCAGAGGTGAGCAACACAATGGGATGCCATCGGGACACACAAACACAGCGCACGTACAGAAATAACCGGTGTGTGATGTCAGCTTGTCCTGACAGATGGGATCAACATAAACGAAGGCCTGACAGGAGCGAGGAGGGAGTGTTCAGAGAAACCAACACACTGCTCAATGGGAAAACAATATTTTTTAGCAGCACAAGTGTGACAGAATGTGCCAAGAGTGGGCGAAAAAAACAGAAGCACTGCATCAACAGCAAGAAGTCTGTTAATCGGATTCCATTTTCCTACAAAATACACACTTTAAATATATTAAAACTATTAAATGTCAGTGAATAATGTGGTCCGGCACCTTGTTGTAAAGCTGGAAGGGAACTTTCCCACAACGCTGATTAACGTTAACTTCAAGTTGTAATAGTTATTTTTAAAGAAAATGTTTTAATGAAATGTTCATGTTCTAAGAAAATTCAAATAATGTTCCTATAAAAGTTAATATAATGCTTTATCAGGCACAAAGATGATGTTCTATGTTAACACAGGAAGAACGTTCTCAAACCAACATTCAGAAAACGTTTTCCAGATGTTATCGATTCCTCAGATGATTTTTTTTTTTAGAAAGGCGGAACATTCTGCAAAGTTCTGATGATGTTCTTGAGGGATCACGTTACAGACCGTTTTTCTGTAAAACGTTCTTACAATGTTTTATGGTAACAAAGGAAGAACATGTGCAACAACTGTATAATTGTTGTTATACATACATTTTGAAATAACACTAAACCTCTGTAAAATAATAGCTTTTTGTCCAATAAATTACCATTCATAAAAATAGCAATTTTTAATTATTTTTGATGACATTTAGTTTTGTATCTGTTTTTTTACATTTCTTTTTAAACGTTAAAAAAAATAAAAAAAATATTAGATTTTTAAGATATTTGTTCAGTCAAATATGATTAAAGAACAAATTACTACTTGTAAAAATGCAAAATTTTGGCTGTTTTTTGACTACAGTTTTGGGGCAGTTTTTTTCTTTTATTACTGTTAACATGTAAAAAAAATACCTTTTTATATGATTTTATTAGATATTATCTGTAACTTATTTAAACAGAACATCTGCAAAACTATAATGATTTTTTTCTAATTTAAATCAAATAACTGTACAGTCAAATATAGAAAAGAACAAATTACTATTTGAAAAATACATTTTGGGATTGTTGCTTATCATTGTTATACTGCTGTACTGTTTATACAGCAAAAATGTCAATTAACACAGTTTCTCTGATTTTATGTAAAATTGTCAGTAATGTAACAAAACTGGTAAAATCTTTAAATAACAGCAAATTGTTTCAAAAAAGTACATCTTTAAAAAGTGTCTTCTTTGGTTGTATTAAACTGAGATCTTTCCTTTATGTGTTTTTAAAGTATGTAAATATGCCTGTGTGTGTTTTTCAGTGTAGTGTTAAGATTACAAGATACCCATGCATCTTCATCAGTCGTCTAAAGACGCAAACTTCAAAAATGAGTCATTAAAAACAATTAATTATTGGCAATATTGACTGAAGTATAGCATTTTACTGTATTACATTTAGTTTGTTACGTAGTACAGCTGCAGCAAAACCATGAATCAGACAAACACACCTGCAGGTCCAGCAAACAAAGACAGCAAAGACGCTGCAGACACAAAAACAAGCACATTTAGAGGTTTATCATGATGCTCAGCAGAGAAATTACCCTAAAAAATCTACACTTTCTCATCCATCCCTGTTCAAACAGGTTCATTTCTAATCCCAAAACACCAAAATGCCACTTTAAGACACAACTTTCCCGCCAGGTTGTCATGGCGATAAGCATCAGCTCACATGCGTGCCTTTGGCTGCACAGTCCAATGATGATGATGATGATGGAGTTCAGCGTCCAGATTTGTCAGAGACGTGATAACGGTACTTTGCATGACAAAAAAAAGGGGGGGGGGGGGGGGGGGGGGAGTAAAACCTCACTTTGCTGTGCAGAGAGTCAGAGAAAAGAAAGGAAATTAAAAAGTGGGGATTGAACTGAAATTAGCAGCGAGTGGGAAGATAGAGGAATCCAAAAAAAAAAAAAAAGAAACAGAGATGGGTATCTTTTTGTATAATTACCTACAGCTTCGTGGGTTGCTAGGAAACCGGAGACGAAGAAGATGAGACAGACAGAGACGAACACAAAGGCTGAGATTAATTTCAGGGCTGCACAGATTTCCACTCTCGTGTTGAGCGGACAGATTGGAGAAGAAGAAGAAGTAGTAGTAGTCAGGGGGAGGAGGGTGAGGAGACAGAAACATATGTCTGATCTTTAGGGGATGGATGCATGAATAATTACTGAGATATTGACACTGGCTGCACCTTCATCTCCATTTTCTGGCGTCTTATCGTCCTGCTGCCCTGCCCTTGTTTCTTTATTTCATCCTTCAGCCACCCGGGTTGGGTTTTCAGATTTTTATGCCTCCTTATTGTCCTCATTTATTTAATTTTAAGCCATAAATCTTCTATATTCTCATCACTAGGAGGCAACAATTATAACTGAGCGTTACTTCACCTTGAGCAGATGTGTCTGTTAGGTCAGTAGCTAATTTAAACCTCATGTGCAAATAAATAAATGTAAACAAGCTGCATTAGAGTATATTAGCATTAAATCAGCGCACTAGCTTTAACCACTAAACTGCATCTTTTTTAATAAATTACACCATTTATCAGCTCCAGAAATTATAAAAACTGAAAGTAAAATGTAAAATTGACCAAAGATAAGCTCAAAATTGTGACATTTCATCAAAATCCCTTCATTGCACGTCTTATTTATGTAAGAAAAAAACCTTCAAAAATAGCCAGTTTGCACAAGAAAACTAAAAAAAAAAAAAATCGAAATTCTTCGGCACAACTAAAAAGCCATGACTGCTAAAATTTTTGAGATTTCTCAGGTTGAACTGCAGGCAGTGTTTCTGCAGAGCAGAGAAGAGACAACGAGACTGAGAGGGAAATCAGATCTACTGGATCAATAAAATAAATGCAGCATGACTCAAAAACAGTAAACAGAGGAGAAAGCTGTTGGAAGACACGTTCCGCCTGGTGAAAGCACAAGAGTGTAAACAGTTTACACATTAGGAGGAAAACTAAATGCGCTTGGTCAGAAAATAAGTAAATGCAGCATGGCTTCAAAATGGTAAAGAGGAGCAAGTTGTTAGAAAATCATTGGAAGATACATTCAGCATGGTGAAACGTCTTTCTGAGCAGAGTGGAGAGAAAAATGTTGTAGAGGCTGGAAGCATGGAAATAAGTCAATATCTGTAGTATGTGGAGGCAAATGACCACAAAAATTAGACAAAAACTGACAAAAACAAGGCACGAAATGACACAAAATACCAAAAATTAAACACAAAACAGCGATACATTCAGCATGGTGAAACATCTTTCTACAGTTGATGTGCAAAGTAGAGAGAAAAAAAAGTTTGTAGAGGCTGGAAACATGAAAACAATTACAGATCTACAGTATGTGGAGACAAAATGACGGCAAAGAGATGCAAAATTACAAAAACAGGAAACTAAAAGAGACAAAACGATTTTTAAAAAAAAACTAGCACAAATAGCAACCAAAACAAGCCCAAAATGAAAAAAAGAGGCACAAAATGACAGAAGAAAAGAGATGACAGTAGATCGACTGGGATTAAAATTCAACTACCGGATCAATAAAATAAATGCAGCCTGACTCAAAAACAAAAAACCGAGGAGCAAGTTGTTGGAAGATACATCCAGCATGCTGAAGCGTCTTTCTACAGCTAACGAGCAGAGTGGAGAGGAAAAAGTCTGGAGAGGCTGTCAAAACATGGAAATGTACATACCCGAAATGAATTAAAATGTGTTCAAAACAACATCAACTGGTGCAAAATGACTGAAAATAAAAGGTTCAAAAACGGTCAGAAATTGCATAAACTAAAAAAAAAAAGTCTAAAAAAATAGTGTCAAATGGCATAAACCTGTCTAGAATGGTTGGAAATAATTCAGAAATACCTAAAAGCTTTTCCAAAAGGATCATGAGAGGAGAATCAAACATTGTGGATCAAAAGAATAAATGCAGCACGGCTCAAAAAAAGGTGAACAGAGGAGCAAGTTGTTGGAAGACACATCCAGCATGGTGAAACATCTTCCTACAGCTGATGAGCACAGTCAATTGATGCACATGTTGATCATCTCTTATTTCTAAAAAAAAAATCCATAATAGATAAATAAATGTTTTCTTTTTTTATGATTTAAGAGACATTTCTGATTTGTGCTGTTTCCATAGAGGTGCAGGACTTTTGGTCGCAGCGAAAAAATGAGAAAAAAAACATCCAGACACTGCTTGGAATTCTGAGATTTTAATGAGAGTCGAGTGTAATTAGTCCTTCACGTCATTAACATGTTTCATTCACATGCACAGCTTGTTGAATTGGTGCACTGTTCCTTTAAATGGAGGGGAGAGACAGAAGAGGAGACGTAGTAGAAAAAGGGGGGGCTGGTTGTTGTTTCCACTTTCTCTTCTCCGACTCGGAGAGGTGAGAGCGTTGGGCTGAGAGGGATTTTACTCCAAGAGAGAACGAATAACAAAGAAGCAAAAACTTGAGAGGAAATTCCTGGAAAGAGCTGCACATCTTTCCAGGGTTTTTCTGAAGGCATTTTTAACAAATTTGAGGAGAAATCATCCTTAATTCAAGCTTCTTTAAGAGCATGTTGGGAGCAAATGGCAAACATCACTGACCTCTGACTACGGGGTTATTTTGAAAGGATTTAACTGAGGAATATTCCTGTTTTCCTGCTTCCTGCACATAAGTGAGGGGACTTTCTCACAGGAATTTCTGAAGATCTGAAACTGAAATTGACTTAAAAGCAACAGATTATTCCTCAAAAAAGTCTGCACATCTTTCAAACTGACTTTAAAAATAGAAAATAGGAATATTTATTTTTCTTTTAATTGAGATAGAATCAAACATTTGTGGTTGTTCTGACACAAATTTGCACTACTCATGTATTTGTGAGTCAGATACGATCAATCACTATTGATTATTGGTCCTCGGGTAGAGTAAAGAACTGCCAAATCAATTAGCCAATCCTGATTATTTACAGGCTGAGGGTGAGATTTAAAGATGGCTCAGAAAGAAGCAGGAACCCAGCAAGGCAGAGTTAAAACTGAGGACAATGTGGGGGCCAAAGCCGTGGCTGGAGGCCTGACGGCGGGCGGAGGCGTGGTGGTGGAGGTCCGGGAGAAGAAGGGACCCCTGAGGGCTGCGATACCCACAATGCCTTTTCCTCTGGCGGTCATCTGTCTCTTCCTGAACACCTTCATACCTGGGCTAGGTGAGCACACCTTTTTCCTCTTGTCCGCATCCGATTTGATTTGATTTTTTTTTTTTTTGGTTTATGCGATTTGGCTGATTGCTTTTTTGTTTCAAGTGCAAGAAAAACCAAAAGTTCAAGCAGGGAGGGGGAAAGAGAGGTTGAAAATAACGCAATAAGACACTGAGGGGTTGTAAAACCGGGCGGTGGTGAGGTGCAAGCAGGCCAGTAAAACGACAAGAAGTGCAAACATGAGGCTGAATAATCGGATAAATAAGACAGCAGACTGGAAAGCAGCTGCAGGAAAAGTTTGCAGGAGCTGATTAGGTTGGGAAAAAACCCTCATGAGGGTGTTTCTTGGAGCTATTTTTGCCGTAAAAAGCCTGCATGTGTTTGTGTATCTGAGTGTTTTCAGTGTGTCAGACCCATTCGCACCTCGAGTTAAAATAGGAGTATCAGGGTGTCAAACGCACTCAGGCTGCCAGGTGTTAATGTCAGAGCTGCAGGTAGAAATGCCATCTTCATTACAGGAAACAAGACCGGGGCCAAAAGGATGGTTTTGAAATGATTATACCAAATATTTCTATTGCACTTTAAACAGATAAACAGAAAAATAAAAATAAACAGAATGCTGATTTCTCTTCTGTGTAGTGCCAAGTGCTACATTCCTGCTAATGGTCAAATAAGACAGAAAGACAGATGAAAAGAGAAAATAAAAACGTCATATAAATTTTAAAAAAATTATCATAAGCTAAAAACAAAGCTTAAAGAGCTGCACAGTCATTGTATTTACATTATCAGTCAAAAGTAAGGACTTCTCATTCAGTGTCTTTTCTTTATTTTTACTTTGTTCTCCATTGTAGATACACAATGAAGACATCAAAACTATGAAGCAAGATGCATGGAATTATGTAGCAGACAAACAATTGCGAAATAACTCTAAAGACGTTTTATATTTTAGATTCCTCAAAGTAGCTACTCAATGAGCTTCATGAGGTAGTCACCTGAAATGATTTTCACTTCACAGGTGTGCCTCGTCAAGGTTAATTAGTGGAGTTTCTTGCCTTAACGATGTTGGGACCATCAGCTGTGTTGTGCAGAAGTCAGGTTGGTAACAGTTGACAGTCCTATTTGACAACTGTTAGAATTCATATTATGGCAAAAACCAATCAGCTAAGTAAAGAGAAACAACAGTCCATCATTACTTTAAGAACTGAAGGTCAGTTGGTCCTGAAAATTGTAAAAACTTTGAATGTGTCCCCAAGTGCAGTCGCAAAAACCATCAAGTGCTACAATGAAACTGGCTCACATGAGGACCATCCCAAACAAGGAAGACAAAGAGTCTCCTCTGCTGCTGAGGATGAGTTCATCCGAGTCACCAGCCTCAGAAATATCAAGTAAACAGCAGCTCAGATTAGAGACCAGCTAAATGCCACACAGAGTTCTAGTCGCAGACACATCTGTACATCCACTGTTCAGAGGAGACTGAACCAATCAGACCTTTAGGGTCAACTAGCTGCTAAGAAACCACTACTAAGGAAACACAAGGAATGGACATTAGAACAGTAGAACATTCTGCCTTTCTCATACAAGATGTTTCTGCAATGAAAACAAACGGTGATATATTAACAGTGGTGGAACATTCTGGGGATGTTGTTGAGGGAACTTCATGGAATCTATAAGAAGTTCCACAGTGTTACATGATAACAGAGGAAGAACGTTCTTAGTGGAACAGTCAGTTTTGAGAAGTTTAGAGCATAGCGGTCTAACAATGTTACTACCAAACATTTTTAGAACATCTTTAGTAAAACTACTTTTGAGAAGAATATACTGGACACTAAGAGAAACTTTGCCCTTCAAACTTCAAAACCACTTGAATTTTCAAGGACTTTCTTAGAAGTTTTTTTTTTTTTTTTTTATAAAGCAAAACAGTTTTTGGAATAGTTTTGGAATGTTCTTAGATCAGCATTCAGAAAACGTTTCCAGATGTTATTGAGGCCTGGGATGACAGAATATTCAGGATGTTCTGAATATAACATTTGACATATAATTTTGGAACTTTTTTAGGTTGTCTTTAGAGAAACTTATTCTGCCTTTGATGAGAACATTCTGGGAACTAAAAGAAAATGTCCGATTGAAAATATTAGCAGAGGTTTCTAAGAACATTTTTAGAGGAAAAACTTGACAACTTGGCAGATTTAGTTCTCCATCAGTCCTGTTCTAAACCGAGGTTCTAACTGTAGAAGTTCTCAGCTGGAGGTTTACTATAACTGACAAATCCCCAGTTAATCACATTCTAGGTGAAACATGAAAACAATGCTCATTTCTTCATAGAAGGAAAATAAACATTTTACGCTTTGCTGTAACCAAATGATGGATTTTGCACCAGATTTTCTGAATTAAATATGAAAACACAGGGGGAAAAAAGGCATCTGGACACATGCTCTAATGATCAGTTATTACAAATAAACCAAATAAAACCTCAAAAACTGTTGGAGTGAATAAAAAATGTTCAGGAGTGAGTTTTAAAGTCTTCTATTCATTATACTGCAGACATTCAATACAGCCCTCATAGCTTAAAAATAATCTTGAAATGTACCCATATGTGATACTTTTTCTTGGTTTTTAATATTTGAAGAATATTATGTAGGAAAAAACGACTGAATTACCTCTAAATATGGTTAAAGGTAATCTTTATTATTTGAGTTTTATTATTTAATTCATGCTTTTAAAAATTGTGCCATAAATCTAGTAATTCAAATTTCAAATTGCAAGAACCTCCAGATAAATTTACATCATATCAAGTGTGATGAGTTACATGTAACTTTATATAAAAATGTTGTACATCTGATGGATCTTTAATGCAAAAAAAGTAATAGATTTATCATTGTTGTGTTAGAAAAGTGTGAAACTACTATTATTAAATGCAAATTTACAATAATAAACTATCATGTTTTGTAAATCATGTTTTACATACAAGTTTATGTACAAATTTTGTATATTTGGCAGATTTTTGATGACAACCAATCATAACGAGTTATTACAGAAATGTTTACATGAATAACTTGTGTATATTTTTAAAAATATTTCCATTAAATATGCAAATTCACTGCTTATTTTTGTCATTTATTTAATATTTTTCTATTTCAGAAATGCTGTAAATATCTAAAAACGCAAAAACAATCGTACAATGGCATTTTTCTATGGTGTAACCAACAACACACAAACTTTACCTTTCATTGTTCTTCATCTTTTTGTGTTTTTCATTCAAATGTTCTTTAATCATTGAGTGTATGTATTATGGGTTGCTATTTATAGTTGCATGGCAGCTTGCTTGAACTCCTATTTTAAATGTGCTTTGTGACTGAATATGGCTTGACAAACAAACAACACTGATGTGGATCCTCATTTTGTACATAAAGTCACTTTCATGCACATGTACATAGATCCATATTAGGTCTGTCATTTGCTAAGTAGACCAATTAATTTAACAGCAGCAGGACATACAATAGTAACAGGAAGTGGGGAAAAATGGCTCAAATGAAACCCAGTAAACCCACTGACTCAGATGTTTCCCTGTGAAGGAATGATGGAGGCTGACGTTTCCATAGCGATCAGACTCCGGTCCATCACCAGATAACCTCTGATGTGTCCTCTCCGCCCCTCAGCTCTCATCTGCTCACCACAACTCTCTGGAGATGTGTTTGTCCTTTTCAGATCCTAAATCTGCACCTCACTTTTCCTCACCGTCTATTTGCTGCAACATTCCGTCTATAAATGTCGAATTACTGGAATAAAAACGATAAAACGGGGTCAAGACAACATGTTGCCACTTGCCACTGAGTTTTTTCCTGTACGCTTTAAGGCATCACTCCATCTAACCATGTGTGTATGCGTATGTGTGTGTGTGCGCGCACGAGTACAGCGCCTTGACATTTCATTGAATAGCCACGGCCAGTTGCCATGGCGACGCCGTCTGAGGCGAACACAATGCATGTACAAGTGTGTTGCTGCCGTTTGGCTCTAATTGACTGAGACGGAAAACAGCGACTCGTTCTGTTCAACCTGCAGCCAAAATAACATTTAGAAACGTGTCATTGAGTTCAGACGAGAGCCAGAACTCATGAACACATTCAGGGATCAGGGTTGTTAAATTGCCACCTACACACAAGTCTCATTCTGCAGAATTACGGTGAGAAACAACCCGTCTTTCACTTCCATGTTATGTTACATTCTTGCAAGCGTACGAATCTGCATCTAAATAATCTTAACCTGAATTCAGAGCATCTCCGAGGGCCTAAATATGAATGAGTGTAATATTGGACCCAAAACGCTTCTCTGGCTAAAATCTGCTTATTTCTAGAATTGCAGTTTACAGATGTTCCCTAAACGCCTCACATGCATCAGGAAATACTGGCTAGGCACCTGTGCACCGAGAAGCTTCTAGTTTCCATTTAGTTTCTGCAGCCAAGAGACCCAAAAAATTGTTTAAAATGTGTGAAACACGTTGTTCTAATGTTAGTTTACACAAGTCATGGGGCTCAGAATTGTTACACTGTAACTTGCACACTGCTTCCCCCCCCCAAGAACTTGCTCCTCTGTTTTCTGTTTTTGAGCCATGCTCCATTTATTTTATTGATCCACAAGGTTTGATTTTCCTCTCAGTTTTGCTTGTCACCATTTTGTGTCTTGCTTTTCCCTTGCTTTCTGTGTTGTATTTGTTGTTTTGTGTCTCTTTGTGGTCGTTTTGTCTCTACATACTGTAGATATTGAACTCCTTTCCAGCCTCTACAGACTTTTTCTCTCTGCTCAGCTCTAGTAAGATGTTTCACCGTGCTGGATGTATCTTCTAACAGCTTGCTCCTCTGTCTATTGTTTTTGAACCGTGCTGCATTTATAGTATTGATCCAGTAAGTTGGACGGTCTTATCTCCTCTCTGCTCTGTGAATACACTGCCTGCAGTTCAACCGAAAACTTGATTTTTTGTGACTGTTGGTTGCTGCTTAGTCAGTCATGGCTTGGATGGATGGATGGATGGATGGATTCTTTACTGTCATTGCACATTCCTATGTAATGAAATTTCGTTTGACAGCTCTCCCTGTCTCAGCAGCATATAAATAATGTAAACAATAGATGTAAAATAGAAATAAGGAATAAAAATAGATACATGGACAGGACTAAAAAGGATAAGGACAATGTATAATGTGCCGAGAATATGCAGAACTTTAGGTTTTTCACAGGATCTGGCAAAAATGTGTCGTTTTTTTTCAGCAAATTTCGGTATCACTGAACACACCTTTTTTTTTTGCCTGTTTTTGGTTAATTTTATAACACACAAAGAAAGTTTAAAATTTGATGATTCTTTCTGTTTTTATAGTGTCTGGCTCTGATAAATGGAGTACAAATGGTTACCTTGTGGCAAATATTTTGAAGAAACTTTTAGAATAAAGTGATTTTTGATAAAATATCACAATTTTAAGCTGAGATTTTCTTCACAATTCATTGAAGGAGTACAAGAAAGATGAATTTCCATCCATATCTTTGTGTGTTTTTACTTTTTATGTTGATAAACGGTGTCATTAGACAGAACTTGCTGGCAGATTTTGAGGTTAAATTTGCACAAAAATTGAAGCGTAAAAATTGCTCTCAAGAAACTGCTGACACTTTTGACACAATTTCTGAGCACAAAAATCAGACTTTCCTGTTTTCTGACAGTTCAGATGTTAAATTTCACACATTACACAGCTTTAGGTGTGTGGGTTTTTTTTCCAATGAGGGAATCAAATTAAATCAGATTAATCTAAAATACATGATTTAACCACATTTTTATATCAGGTCAGTGTTAGAAATCACCTCCTTTATGAGTAAACTGACATCCTCTCTCTCACATGAGTGCATGTTTCATCTCTTTTGCATGTTTTACAGACTGCTGCTGCAACAAAAACAGAGTCAAAATCTATCAGCAGCAACAGAAGCTGTCAGCAGAATAAACCAAATGAAGAGCTGCAAACGATAACACACTCTTAATGTGAGCTGCAGTAAGAGGATCGGAAAGTGGAAAGCTTTCACACCAAGAACCAGAATGAATATGATTTAGCAGCTCTCAGAGGTCACATGTTTCTCTGCACATGTATGTTGATATGTGACACCGGAGACACTGAGTCATGTTGACCTCTGAATGTCTCAGTGTGCATGTTCTACACGGACGACGTGGTTTACTTCGGCTAAAATTAGCCGTGCTAGTCTCTCTCTGCTCTGTTTTCTTTGCAGCAGTGAGGCAGAAACATTTTCCAATAATGAGGCCATAGAAGCTGCATTTAAGTCGATTACTGTTTACATGATCTATTGATTTTTCTGCATTTGTGTTTGCAAGCATGCACCCTCTATGGTTAGCGAAGTCGATGTTCAATAAGCTGTAGATGATTATCTGGAACACAACAATTTAAAAAAGAATCTAAGGGCACTAAAACAACTGCATCCTCACAGTTTGTACTACATTTAATTCGTAAATAAATGCACTGCAATGGTGAACTGTATCTGGAAAGAGGGCTGCAAGTCTGAAACGCTGCACTAAAAAAAATTAGCAATCAAAATGAGGATTAAAGAAAAACTCCAAACTTAAGTTTTTCACCATTTAATGAGCTGTGAAATGATACTTGAGGATCTTGTAAGGTTTTCAGGGTTGTGAAAGGTGAAGCCTTAAACCTGCAGTTCTTATAGCAGCCAGTAGAGGGCGACTCTTCTGGTGTTAAAAAGAAGCCGTTTTGATCAGAAAATGAGCCTCCTTTGCACTTGATTTATTACTTCAGCAAACATTTTCCTGATGAGTTTATGATTTTATTTGCTAGTTTCAAGTCTCCTTCAAAACAGAATGATGTTAATTTTGTAAATTAAGGTTCTATTTGCAGGAAAATAGATAATAAATTAGGATAAGCTTCAGAGTGGGTAAGAGACATGGTGTCCAGTCAGATTTGTTTACACAAAATACTTTGTGTAGTTCATTTACACACGTGGACAAAATTGTTGGTACCCCTCAGTTAAAGAAGGAAAAACCCACAATTCTCACTGAAATCACTTGAAACTCACAAAAGTAACAATAAATAAAAATTTATTGAAAATTAAATAATCAAAAACAGCCATCACTTTTGAATTGTTGATTAACATAATTATTTAAAAAAACAAACTAATGAAACAGGCCTGGACAAAAATGATGGTACCTCTATGAAAGATTGAAAACTATTTGACCAGAGTGACATGATTAACTCAGGTGTGTCATTTAATTGACATCACAGGTGTTTCCAAACTCATAATCAGTCAGTCTGCCTATTTAAAGGGAGACAAGTAGTCACCCTGCTGTTTGGTGAAAAGGTGTGTACCACACTGAACATGGACAACAGAAAGCGAAGGAGAGAATTGTCCCAGGACATCCGAAAAAAAATGATAGACAAACATCTTAAAGGTAAAGGCTATAAGACCATCTCTAAACAGCTTGAAGTTCCTGTGACAACAGTGGCTCATATTATTCAGAAGTTCAAGACCCACGGGACAGTAGCCAACCTCCCTGGACGTGGCCGCAAGAGGAAAATTGATGACAAATTGAAGAGACGGATCGTTGGAATTGTATCCAAAGAGCCCAGAGCAACCTCCAAAGAAATTAAAGGTGAACTCCAAGGCCAAGGTACATCAGTGTCAGATCGCACCATTCGTCGTTGTTTGAGCCAAAGTGGACTTCATGGGAGACGACCAAGGAGGACACCACTGCTGAAAAAAACTCATAAAAAAGCGAGACTGGAATTTGCAAAAATGCATGTTGACAAGCCACAAAGCTTCTGGGAGAATGTCCTTTGGACAGATGAGACCAAACTGGAGCTTTTTGGTAAGGCACATCAACTCTATGTTCATAGACTCAAAAACCAAGCATACGAAGAAAAGAACACTGTCCCTACGGTGAAACATGGAGGAGGCTCAGTAATGTTTTGGGGCTGCTTTGCTGCATCTGGCACAGGGTGTCTTGAAAGTGTGCAAGGTACGATGAAATCTGAAGACTATCAAGGCATTCTGGAGAGAAATGTGCTGCCTAGTGTCAGAAAGCTTGGTCTCAGTCGCAGGTCATGGGTCTTCCAACGGGACAACGATCCAAAACACACAGCCAAAAACACCCAAGAATGGCTGAGAGAAAAGCGTTGGACTATTCTAAAGTGGCCTTCTATGAGCCCAGATCTGAATCCCATTGAACATATGTGGAAGGAGCTGAAACATGCCATTTGGAGAAGACACCCATCAAACCTGAGACAACTGGAGCTGTTTGCTCATGAGGAGTGGGCCAAAATACCTGTTGACAGCTGCAGAACGCTCATTGACAAATACAGAAATCGTTTAATTGCAGTGATTGCCTCAAAAGGTTGTGCAACAAAATATTAAGTTATGGGTACCATCATTTTTGTCCAGCCCTATTTCATTAGTTAGTTTTTTTTAAATAATTATGTTAATCGACAATTCAAAAGTAATGGCTGTTTTTGATTATTTAATTTTCAATAAATTTTTATTTATTGTTACTTTTGTGAGTTTCAAGTGATTTCAGTGAGAATTGTGGGTTTTTCCTTCTTTAACTGAGGGGTACCAACAATTTTGTCCACGTGTGTACATTAAAGCATGTAAAGATATTCTAGTAGACCTGTAAATATGCAGAATATGGGGCTCTTTACACAAGCATATGAAAACAGTATGACATGTATGCTTTGATCAAAAAGAATGATCAGAAATAAACTCAAAATTAATTTCTTAAATATATAAATACTGTGTATAGTTAAGTTACATTAAAAAATATTCTAGTTGACCCCAAAATAAACTGATGAAGCTGGAAATGTGCAGAATATGGAGCAATTACACAAACATAGGCACATGAAAAAGGTGAAATTTACACTTGGATGGAAAAGAATGATCAAAAATAAATTCAACATTTTTTTTTCAAAACATATGTATATAGTTTCTGTACATAAAAGCTTCTAAATATATTCCACAAGACCCCAAAACACAGTTACAAACCCTATAAATGAGCATCCCATGGGCTCTTTAAACCCTCATTTTCCCTTTCCTCATGTGAGCAAAGACCTGAATTTGTAAATGATTTTCCTGAAGCCAAAGAAAGTCTCTATTGTTGAGGCTCAAAAACACAAAAGCCAGAAGGAGAGGAACTTCTTCACTGAATATTTCTTTCCTTCTAATTCAACAATACGCTGGAGGCTTTGGGTTTGTCGTTTAAAAGCATCTTTCACTAAGCTGCTGGGCAACAAAACCAAATCAAGCCTTTTGTGCTCGACTACTTTGACTACATGTAATCAGATTACTTTAGGAAGTAGCGGCTTCTCCTTTGTTTTTCCTTCTTTCTCTCCGTCGCTATGTTGTTTCTCCCTTTTATATCTGCCTCTCACACTCTTACACTCCATCATTAACCTCCCACACTGGCAGTGGGAGCTTCGCAGAGTTCTCAGTGTAATTATAGTAATTAGTCTGGGTAATATCCACATGAAACACGCTCACAATGTTCCACATGCGACACACGAACCATCCGAGGGCTTTTCACACACCGAGGATTGTTGGAGGAGATTTCTCTGGCGGAGAATTCAAAGGTTTATTATCAAAACCTGATTGCTGCAGCAGAGAACTGTTGAACAGTTGCTGCCGGCGTTCAGTTTATTTTCTCAGAAGTTTGCTTTGCTTTGTTCAGTCTAAAACAACTCCACATTTTCCCTGCTTTGACAGTTTCCTCTATTGTGGATTTTATCTCGCATAAAGAATCAAGTTTGAAGCTACAGTAACAATAAAAGCAGACTTTTCTCAGCAACAACCACAGATCACACATACTTTCCTTCCACCGGTTACATTAGAGCTGAAGTGATTAGATGATTCATCAATCTGACACTAAATTAACCCCAAGCACTTTCAGGCTGGCTCGTTTTTCACTGCAATATAAAGTCCTGCACCTCAGTGGAAACAGAGCAACCATGAAGGAGGAGAGAGAACTCAGACATGTCTTCTGTGCAGAATGACACAAATGATAGAAAATAAGAAAGAAAGGAAAAAAAAACAGAATTACTCCGAATACCAACAGCTGTTACCAACACTGGGTTAAATGGAGGCTTCACATATTATAGATGTATAACTATTTCCATGTTTACTATTTCTGCAGACTTTTCCTCTCTACTCTGCTTATCAGCTGTAGAAAGAGGTTTCCCCATGCTGAATGTGTCGTCTCTTTTTTTGTAGTGTCTCATTTCGTGCCTTGTTTGTGTCATGTCGTGTATCGTTTTTGTTGCCTTCTGTCTCGTCTTTATCATTTTGTCTCATTTGTGTCATTTCATGTCTTGTTTTTGTTGAGTTCTGTGTTTTTCGTGTCATTGTGCGTCTCGTTTGTCATTTTGAGTCTCGTTTGTGTCATTTCGTGCCTTGTTTTGCTGCTTTCTCTGTTGTTCGAGTCATTGTGCGTCTCATTTTTGTCATTTTGTGTCTTGTTTACATCATTTCATGCCTTGTTTTTGTTGCCTTCTGTGTTATTCGGTTCATTTTGTGTCTCGTTTGTGTCATTTTGCGCCTTGTTGTTGTTGCTTTCTGTGTTGCTTTTCTTGGTTTGTGTTCTCTTTTTGTTGTTTTGCATCTCTGTGGTCATTTTTGCCTCCACGTACTACAGACATTTAATTATTTCTATGTGTAGAAAGATGTTTCACCATGCTGAATCTATCTTCCAACAACTTGCTCCTTTGTTGACAGTTTTTGAGCCGTTGATTAAAGTAAATGATTTTTTTAAACAATGAAAATACTTGGTTAGGTGACAGCAGATAAACCAATCAATCGATTAGGGGAACTTTGACAAAAACACCAGATAAGAATCAGTGACTTTATCTTGAAAGCAAAAACTCAAAATATTCCTTGGTTTCATGAATATTTGTAGACTTTGGAGTGATGTGCATCACTTTAGGGAAAATTCATAATTATTAGATTCCCTCTAAAAACTAATGTTCGGGCAAAACAACAAAAAATGTAAAAGTCAAACAGTTTGCAATAATCGTTTTGAGTTGAGACAATGAAATAGAAATGATGTTTCACCCACAAACTACACTGAGTTTAAGCAGCTTTTCCTCTACAGTCAAAGATATTTTAGTTAGTACATAATGATACCATTGTGGTACCATTAACACAAGTTTTTAAGTTGATTACTCATAAGAAGTAAGTAGTTTCAACTAGTATTTCCACATTTGTAGTTGCGTTGAATTATTTATCAAGTTTTTAGTATTGCAAATCAACAAATGTATAAATTGCTCAAGTGCTATGGAGACAACAGAGGGGACTTGAAATCCTAAACTCTAGATAAAGAAAAATGTTGTTAAAAAGCCAATATCATGAAGTTACCTCAATTTTAATTCAGTTTGAAACCAGCTAATGCAGAAATAATAGTTTTAATTACACACAAAATGAAGGAGATGTGGCATATCAGTGTAACCCATCAAAACAACGTTTGCAACTTCAAAACTTTATCTCAATCAGTAAATGAATTCATCAGATTGTGCAGCTCTGGTGGACAAACATGT
Source organism: Acanthochromis polyacanthus (assembly GCF_021347895.1). Classification (NCBI taxonomy): domain Eukaryota; kingdom Metazoa; phylum Chordata; class Actinopteri; family Pomacentridae; genus Acanthochromis; species Acanthochromis polyacanthus. Next base: position 9,582,438 of record NC_067128.1, read on the forward strand.
TGATAACGCTGGCAGGCCCAGAAATAATTCCTTCCTTCCAAGAAAACCCAAAATCTGACAGGAAACCAACTGTTCAGTGAACGCACCATGTGACCGCTACCTGACTGAGCCTGCAGGAAGCTGGACGTCACGCAGAAAAACACTGAAAATCATGGAAATCTGGGGTTTTATTTCTGCCAAACTCAGATGGAAGTGATGCGCAAGCGGTCGCCAAGCAGCTTGCCGTCAGTCGCGGCTCATGTGTGGAGGTGGGCGAATCCACCGGCAGCCAGAGCATCTGCTGGTGGGCGTGGCCTCGGCGACCCCAGAAACCATCCCTCTGATCAGTTGGAATCTCATTTTATCCTGCTGCTGCTCTTTCTGCAACCAGAGGCTTTGAAATGAACACACAAAAAAAAACTTAATACACACGTCAGCTTCTTTCATGTTTATTTAAAGAGTTTCTTCCTATTCTGTTTGACCTTTTGAAACCAGCCTCCAGATAAGGCTTCTAAAGGTAAATATTGTTGTTCTGGAGGCGTATCTGAGGCTTTATAGTGGAATTCTTCATGTCAGAACTCTAACAATCTGATCTGAATGGAAACAGAGACACACTGGGAGCAGAAGCGATGGTAAACTAAAGTCATCCCTGCTCTGGTTTTACCTTTATCCTCTGGAGATTTGAGCTGCTGCCTCCTCCCACCCCCCACCTGCTCTGCTACTTGAAATCCTCCGATGTGACAAGAAAACGAAGCGAGCAAAGAAAGACGAGGCCAAGGCCACGGCAAGCACAACGCCCACCAGGCATTTCATCTGTCGCGCTCGCAGCATTGGGCAGAGCATTTAGAAAGAGAGTCCAAATATCAGCTGATCGTCTGAATAATTTATGAAAGTGCTTCTTCTTGGACTTAATGACTCAACCACTGAGAAAAAACACCTCACATTCAGATTTACAAAAGATATTTTAAACTCAATGAGACTTTTGTGAATAAATGTGAACGCTGCAATAATCAGAGACAGACGGAGGTTTCATTCAACTCCTGTTGTGGCAAATTTATCAATAAAATCTGATGAAATATGGAATTCCATTCGGCTTGTTTATACAGTGTGAATGAGGAAGATATTTAATATGAGCTGGCATCTCTTACAAATGTTTAGAGTTAAAAATATGTTGAAATGTACAAATTTCATGCTCATAGGTTAATTTGTAGTCATCTTCCAACTTTTGCTTGCACTTGGTGATTCTGTATGCGACCTTGTATGATGCTATAGTGCTTTTCTGTTCACTGATGCAGCTTTTTTGCCATGCTTTTTTTCCTGCTTGCGGTATGCATCAAGTTTCCTCTGAAAGAAGCTAAGATCTGCCTCTGTAACCCGCAAAGAAGGAAGGATGCGGATGCTAACACTAGCCACAATCTGCAAACCAATGTGACATTTTTTAGCCGCAGACACTTTAATCTTGTTCATAATAGCTAAGAAACTAAAGATAACAGTTTATAAAAGCAATAACTGCAGTGAAAAACAAGAAAAGCACTCAGAGAGTGCAGTAGTCTGCCAAGGCTGCTCAGTTGTACCATTTCCAACAGCTGAAATCTTGAAAAATATGTGGCAGGAATCGCAGCACCATTTAATATAGATGTACCCACGAATAAAATGACTGTGTGCTGAGCACAGGTGTGCGTTATGCATGTGTACGTTATGTTTAGATATCGAGTCCAGTGACCTAAATATGTAGTGGGCGGCGGGAATTGATGGGACTTGGAAACACCCTTGGAATTTAATCAGTTGTTCCAATGGAAGTCCCGATAAGTCCGTAGCAGTCAATTTGTAGTAGGATCACAATCATGTGATTATCGGCAGGAAGCTGACGTAGCGTTCACTTGTTGTCATGGTTACAGTGACAGTATGCCTCTATCTTGTAATGATACAGAAATCTTTAACAAATCTGTGGATCCAGACTATAAGCCGTGTCACTGCCAAAATCTAATCAGGTGGTCCTTGTGTCATTTCTGACCTCCTCTGAAAATGTCATACAAATACATTAGTCCATTTTTGAGTAATGTTGTCCACAGACACACAGACAGACAGACGTACGCCGATCATCACATAACTCCGTCGCATTCCTGGGCGGAGTAATAACCCACCCGGATAGGAACACAACAAATGCTTCCTTACGTTTAGAGTCAATTTGCTAAAGAACGCCAAACTCTTCCCTAATTGGCAAATATCAGATGTGTTCAGTTTTTTCTTCTGCAATCACTGAGAGGCTCATCCCAGATACAGCACTGATGTTTTGTTTAAAAAACAAATGTGCAATTCATATAAAAATGCACAGTTAAAAACCTCATTGTCAATAACCCTGAGAAAGGCTCCATATAACTATGCATGAAGCCAAATATAAAACCTCAGCTGCTGTTAGTGAATCAGTGTGAGGCCAAACAAAGCCCTGTGAGCCGAAGATTTAAACACATCTGGGCATACCATTGATAAAACGAAGCTGCAGAGAGTCACAGTCACATTTACACACGTGGACAAAATTGTTGGTACCCCTCAGTTAAAGAAGGAAAAACCCACAATTCTCACTGAAATCACTTGAAACTCACAAAAGTAACAATAAATAAAAATTTATTGAAAATTAAATAATCAAAAACAGCCATTACTTTTGAATTGTTGATTAACATAATTATTTAAAAAAACAAACTAATGAAACAGGCCTGGACAAAAATGATGGTACCTCTATAAAAGATTGAAAACTATTTGACCAGAGTGACATGATTAACTCAGGTGTGTCATTTAATTGACATCACAGGTGTTTCCAAACTCATAATCAGTCAGTCTGCCTATTTAAAGGGAGACAAGTAGTCACCCTGCTGTTTGGTGAAAAGGTGTGTACCACACTGAACATGGACAACAGAAAGCGAAGGAGAGAATTGTCCCAGGACATCCGAAAAAAATGATAGACAAACATCTTAAAGGTAAAGGCTATAAGACCATCTCTAAACAGCTTGAAGTTCCTGTGACAACAGTGGCTCATATTATTCAGAAGTTCAAGACCCACGGGACAGTAGCCAACCTCCCTGGACGTGGCCGCAAGAGGAAAATTGATGACAAATTGAAGAGACGGATCGTTGGAATTGTATCCAAAGAGCCCAGAGCAACCTCCAAAGAAATTAAAGGTGAACTCCAAGGCCAAGGTACATCAGTGTCAGATCGCACCATTCGTCGTCGTTTGAGCCAAAGTGGACTTCATGGGAGACGACCAAGGAGGACACCACTGCTGAAAAAAACTCATAAAAAAGCCAGACTGGAATTTGCAAAAATGCATGTTGACAAGCCACAAAGCTTCTGGGAGAATGTCCTTTGGACAGATGAGACCAAACTGGAGCTTTTTGGTAAGGCACATCAACTCTATGTTCATAGACTCAAAAACCAAGCATACGAAGAAAAGAACACTGTCCCTACGGTGAAACATGGAGGAGGCTCAGTAATGTTTTGGGGCTGCTTTGCTGCATCTGGCACAGGGTGTCTTGAAAGTGTGCAAGGTACGATGAAATCTGAAGACTATCAAGGCATTCTGGAGAGAAATGTGCTGCCTAGTGTCAGAAAGCTTGGTCTCAGTCGCAGGTCATGGGTCTTCCAACAGGACAACGATCCAAAACACACAGCCAAAAACACCCAAGAATGGCTGAGAGAAAAGCGTTGGACTATTCTAAAGTGGCCTTCTATGAGCCCAGATCTGAATCCCATTGAACATATGTGGAAGGAGCTGAAACATGCCATTTGGAGAAGACACCCATCAAACCTGAGACAACTGGAGCTGTTTGCTCATGAGGAGTGGGCCAAATACCTGTTGACAGCTGCAGAACGCTCATTGACAAATACAGAAATCGTTTAATTGCAGTGATTGCCTCAAAAGGTTGTGCAACAAAATATTAAGTTATGGGTACCATCATTTTTGTCCAGCCCTATTTCATTAGTTTGTTTTTTTAAATAATTATGTTAATCAACAATTCAAAAATGATGGCTGATTTTGATTATTTAATTTTCAATAAATTTTTATTTATTGTTACTTTTGTGAGTTTCAAGTGATTTCAGTGAGAATTGTGGGTTTTCCTTCTTTAACTGAGGGGTACCAACAATTTTGTCCACGTGTGTAAATACTGCATATCTTATCCCCAAAGAGGAGTTGTCATGGAAACGTGGAGTAATGAAATAACCCGATTTATGCGCCGAGACTTACAGATGTGTGGAACATTACAACACACGCACATCCAGAGCGTTTACTGTACGGAGAACACTTCCTGGAAGGTCTCCAGATATCAGATATTGGATTTCATTCAAGCAGTCGAGGATCCCGTTAGAGCAACAACAGGTCGACATCTGCGGGTTTCATCTCAGCTGTGAGCAGAGGTGGCTGTAGACACAGAGCCAAGTGAGTTCACGGTCGAGTTTAACTCTTCTATGAATGACCACAGTTCCTTTACTACATGTAGAAATGCATTAAAGTCAGCTGAGACTTTGTGTCGCTTCTCCTGTGTCCGCATTTATCGGTGCATGTAATCCTGTTTATCAAGGATCTGATGTGTTCGTGCCGATTTATTGCCATTTGTTTTTGCACTTATGCAACAAAATGAAGCTGACGCCACCAACATATTTAGCATGAATAGCTGTTTAACAACACATTCATGCAATATTAGCAAGCATCTTTACAATAATTTGATGGATTTATGACACTCTGTAGCCACAATTATGGTCCGATAAACACGTTATCAGTCGAGATGCATCTGATTTTTCCACTAGCAACAAATTGATGTTTCCGATTCCTGAGATCTACAGCACAAGATTCAGGAGTTTAGCAGCCCCTTAAATGACTGTTAGCAGTTATTTATACACACATAGAGGAAGTATAGGGACCCTCCTGCACATTCTAGTAACCAAGTCATATTTGGGCATAAATTGCCACAAAAATTGCCAGTAAACAGCTGAAGAAAAAGCAGGAAACTAAACTTATGAAAAAAGGCAAACAAACATGAAAATAATGGTGCCAGATGGATGATTTCTGTTGCTTTCACCAACCTCTGAAGTTCAGTGTTGTACTTTTTGCAAGTACATGAGGGTCTAAGTGATGGAAATTTTATGGTCTTCCCAAGTGTTCGACCATCCTTCTTATGCAGCCTGAAATTTGACTCCAGACGGCCACGAGGCTGCTGGTAATGCTCAGCAGTAGTGAGACTTAATTCCAGATGATTTTACATTCATATGTTTTGTTTTGCTACTTTGTGAAACACTTTGCAGCTTAGACTTTGAAAAGTGCTTATTCTGTCATAGCAGAATACCACCTGTCTTTCCAGACAGATGGCAAACAAACAGAGACTCAGCAGACTCAACTGAGGTAGAGTTGTTTACTGAATCTTCTTAGCCCTTTATTTATTGTAAAACTGCAACACAAATAAAAAAAAAAAAGGACGTCACAAAAAGATAAAATATATAAACACTCTTTCCATACCCACTCTCACAGGTAGCTGTTATAACGTCAGTGTCAACAAAATAAACACACTATTTTTTAATCAGAAATGCACTCGCAGCAAGGATGAGTCTTCCAAATGTTAACTGTATAAAGTAGTAAAACATCAGCTATATGTCTGTGTTGCCCACTGCTTTCTACTTTCTGCATCCACAAGTCTGCTTTTCATTCATTGTTGATGCAGGCGGCCATGTACTGAGCTCTAGTAGCATTGTGATCAAGAGATGGGGCATTGCATTTTTGCTGCTCGTCATTTGCATACAATTAACGTCCAGATTACTTTATGCAAATCTAAAGTGTCTGGGTGCCACTTGACACCTCTTGAAACGTTGTTGTCGGTCTAACGACGGCAGACTGAGCGGCCTATAAAGCTGCACAGCTCAAAGCCTTTCTGTGCCTATTAATGTTTCAGTCATCTGTATTTCTGTGTTTTTTTCCATCCCTCAGGAACCTTCATCTCGGCCTTCACGGTTCTGTGTGGAGCTCGCAGCGAGCTGATCTCAGAACGAGGCGTCTGCTGCGTTTTCTGGCTCAACGTGGCTGCAGCCTTCATCCAGATCCTGACAGCCGTCATCATGGTCGGATGGATCATGAGCATCTTCTGGGGATGGACATGGTCATCCTGGCAAGTCAGTGGCTGTCCAGCTCTGGTTATCACACTTGTTTTCTGCTCCCTCTCTTTTTTTTATTTTGCTCTTATCTGCCTTTTGTTTGTTTGTTGATCCAGATGTGTTTGTTTCTTATAGCATGAAAATCTAAAAATGATATAAGAAAACATTCTCTGGTGTTGGTTCATTGTGCTGCCATTTAAACTGCATCCAAACACAAACCACGTTTTTGCTTAAAAAAATATTACATTTTATTCCACTAAAAATATTTTTTTTACAGATTTGTTATATGAAAGAATATGTTTGCTTTGATAAATAAAAAATATTTACATACTCACAGTAAAGAAAAAACATGAAATAATAGATTCTATTAAAATTTTTAACTTTATATTTATTTAGAATAAAATATTTTATACCCGACCACAGCTTTATAGATATTTGCTGGTATTTTCATGATTTTTCTAAATTAATTTAATTGAGCATTGCATAAAAAAGTCAAGAAGAATAAACTAATTTTACAAATAGTAATTCTTTTTTTTTATTGGATTTAAACAAAAAAAAAAACAGATTTTACCGATATTAGCCATTATTTGAAAAAAGTATAACAAGGATTGAAAATGTTTTTTTTTAATTTTACAGATTTTTTTGCTCATTTTGTCCATTCACATCTTTAGTGTAAAATCACACTATATTTTCTTTTAAAAAATCCCTATCATTATCTTACATGTATTTGCACTTTATTTTTCCTTTCGCATCTCTTGAACGTTGCAGCGGTTCAGCGTTTAACATATTTTCAGTAACGAAACTGCAGGATTCTGCAAAGAAGTGCCTTAATTAGTCGAGTTTGTTATGATTTAATGTGATTTTTTTCTTATACATTTGTCACAATGTTGCTGTAAAACTACTGATTTAGTTTCTAGTCTGTATTTGATCATATTGAGTTTTTACACTAAATTTGACTTCATCAGCTTACATGTATTTGCACTTTTTTCTTTTACGTCTCTTGAATGTTGCAGCAGTCCAGCATTTGTTAGCCTTCTTGTTTTAGTAGCAAAACCACAGGATAATGTCAGATCTATCCTTCATGTTTTGCATTGCAAAAGAAGCAATTTGCAGCTCTGGAACACAAAAAACTAGTTTCAAGGATTTTATGCGGTCCCTGTGGAAACGGCAGATTAAAGGAAGCAGCAGCAGAGGTAGATGCAGGAACAGAGATGGAGAAGTTCAGTAATTCTGCTGCCTTCTCTGTCAGAAAGCAACATCTTTCTTTCTCCTGCGGCGTGAACAAACACTGACATACATGCACGTGCACACACGGAGTCACAGTTGTCTCGTTGCAGCCTTTGAATCACCACCGCTGCCTCCTTTGTGTGCACGTCTGAGTGTGTGAGGTAATTGGCGCCTGCAAGCCAAAGTGTGTTGCACAAGCATGTGTGTGATGTGTGTGTGGTACAGTGTGTGTCGTGTGTGTGGGAGTGAGCGCCCCCCAGTGTGTTTCTGTTCGCTGCTGCTCAGGCCTCCAAGCTTCACGTCTTCTTCTTCGTCTTCTGCTGAAACCGATATTGCTGCTGTTGAATATTTACTCCGAAATCCCCGTTTGCTCAGAAGATCGATTATTATTCCGGCTCCATGCATCAGTCCAAGCTCCAATTCCTGCAATAAATCACTGCTGGATTTACCTCTAATGAGCCCATGTTGCATATAATCAGAGTATTGTTTCTTCTTCCGTCTAATGATCTCAGTATCATCTGCCTCCCACTGATCCGCCTCCATCTAATCACGGCTCCTCTTGTACATTATCCTCCCCGTCTCCTCTTCTTCTTCACTTCTTACTCCCCCTCTCTTCCCTCCCCATTGATCCTGCAAACCAGGGTTGTGTTTCTGCAGCCGTCTTCATCTGATCATGTAATTTATCCGTATCAAAAGCGAGGTCACTTCATAATGTCGGGGAAAATGTGAAATCTGTGAATCTAACTGCCTCCTTCTCTTGTTTGTTTTTTTCTCTCCACTTCCTCCATCGCCCAAGTTTCTAACGGTAGGTGTTTCTGTTCTCCTTCTCTTACAATCAACAGTCTCTCACTGAGCTGATAAAACTGTGGAGTGAAGCTTTGCTAAATTTAACGGAGATATGCAGGAAGCCAAAACAAATAACTTCCCAGGCTGACAAATGCTTCTAGAAACATGAAAGTTCTCATGGTCCTTCATCTGGGTCACTCAGGAATCACAGAGTATGTTCGCTATTCTCACAAACCTCTTGAGTCCAATCAGAAAAAGCAGTTTGACCTTAAAATTCACCTACAGGACCTAAAACTGACTTTATCTACAAGTAGCACTACTAATTCATACAAAACACTAAAGAAAAGCAACTTAAATTGTATTTTTTTCAAGGTATAAAAAGGAGAATTTACAGAGTGAATGTGATGTTTTACTTTAAAAGAAAACACAAAGTGTTCAGAAGTGGCTGAACAGGACAATTCCCTTGTCATTACACTGTAAAAAAGGATTAAAACGTGTTAAATTGGAAAAATTCCAGCAGCTGGTGCACAAAAAGCAATGGAAAAATATGGATTGAAAAATACATTAAAAATATGTCATTTTCCATAGTTAAAATACAGTTTCTAGCCTTAATTTTTACATTTTATTTATTTTTTAGCTTTCTAATGTTTAATGAGTGATTTAAAGCTGCTGAGTGGTGCTCCGAGTTCTAAAGTTTAGCAGCTCTGTCTCCATAAATGACTAATATGTGACTGAACGGAGCCCCGACTCATCTAGTTCCATCATGAAGTCAGAGAACAGACGGATAAAATGACATTCTAATGAATAGTCCAGTTGCTGTTCAGTAATTTAAGGATTTCTTACAATTACATTAATCCAGAATGAAAATAAGCACTAAGTTTAAATTGAACTCCACCTCAACCAACTACGACAGTAAAATCCTGCTTTTACATTTGCGCTGGCAGGGAATGGTCCCAAAACATTCTTTCATACCTTTAAATACAATTTCAAAGCAGAAATGTTACTTTTTCAGCCCCGTTAATCCTTTACATTGGAAATAGAAGTCTGTCTAAAGCTTCAACTTTTTTGCAGCTATTTTAAAAAATCCATTTGCATCAAATGTGGCTCTGAGAACCCGGTGATGTTATCGCAGCTAAAGTTCTCGTCGGTTCCGTTTCAGGCTGCAGAGAACAGGGAGTTCCTCAGGATGTCTGAGAGACGGCGCTCTAACGATGGACAGTTTGACCTCTTTGACTTCCTGAAGCTGAACCGTAGCGGCGACCAGAAGGCAGAAAAATGGCGAATCACGTGACTGGTCTCTATGGAAACCTCTGAGTGCTTGCTGCTGATTGGCCGGGCCGCATTCTTAAAGGGACAGGACGTGGACAAGAGACTTAAACTGTACAGTCGGTGGAGAAGAAAATCAACGTCTTTGTAGTCTGTCACGTAATTATGACGGTGGTTTTTTTATATTTTTTTTATTTGGTTTACTTACCAAACTAAATATAAACTGTATAAACTTTTATTGTTGAGCGGACAGAGCAAATGAAAAACGAAGGACAATGTACCTGCATGTGATAGAACTGAAAGATTGCTTTGATTTCTGTACTTTTGGCTTGTACATTTTCTCACAATTAGTTGAAATACTCGAAAAACTGTTGGTGCAAAACATTAATCAGCTCAACGATACATTACAGGCTACTGAGCCGGACATTAACTCTATTTCAAAGCTGCCACTTCACTAGTTTGAGTGTTAAATATCATCGATTTCATTGCTAAAGGTGTCATTTCAAACTTTTTAGCTTTAGCCTCTGGTGTGCTGTAGTGGCCTTTACATTCCGGTTTGTAACACTGTCACTATATTGCTGCTCTGAAAATGTAAAATGTGTGTCTTCTTAATGCTTTTTTGCAAGATTTAAGGTTCTTGCATGTTTTATTAAGCCTCTTTCAGACATGGAAAACCAAACACCGCTGCTTTATCAGTCCGTCATTCAGACACAGGTCACTTTAATTCCATTCATGGCTTTAATTTTGAACTGCTATAGTGATGGAGAGAGGCATGGTGCAATATTATCATGCAACTAAGATTTTACAGAACATCTAGTGATGAATAATACATAAAAAATGCCCTAATAGCATAGTTATTTAACAAACACAGAGGAAATATTTCTAAACAGCTGGAAATAACCAGCTAAACTTCAGCTCCTGCTTATAAAAACTTAGACTAGTTTTTGTCAAAAGTCCACAGTTTGACCTGCTGTTGAATCCTGATCCAACCCGTCTCCGTGTCATTTATGATTATTAGTAATTACTGAAGTGCTTAAAAATGTGCAGCTCATCTGGATCCTGCTTCAGGTACTTAATAAAATCAGAGGAAATAGTCCTAAACAGCTGGAAGCAACGAACTAACCTTCAGCTTCAGTCAGTCCAAATCTGGTTTACAGTCATTACTAGCGAGTCTCATTAGTCTGACTCTTTATTCATAATAGTAAAGTAGTATTTGTCTAGAAATAGCAAAGCAAACACCAATGAGGTGTAATTTTGGCTCACTTTGGGATCGCCTGGTGTCACAAAAACGTGTTCTAACGTGCAAAGTTACCAAGATGATTGATGAATTAAATGAATTTCTGCATTTGGCCACTTTTACCCTTAACACAACCATCTCATGAGCTATTTTAATGTGAAACAACAGCTTTAACAAAATGTAGAAACATGAAAAATTTGCGAAATGTGCCAAAAGCTATTCGTGATACATCATTATGAAATTATGCAGTACTGGTGCTGAAATATGGAAAAATTCTTCCCTAAATGACTTCCCAAAGCTCAGTGTACACTATAATGTTCATGTTTATCTGTTAAGCTGTGATAGGCTCCAGCCCTCTGCGACCCTAATGAGGATTAAACGTGTGGATAATGGATGGATGTTTATCCGTCCATTCAGCTGCATGAGGTCACACTTGTGTTGAAAGTAAAATATTACTCGAGCCAACCTTGGAAGATTTTTGCAGAAAAGTGAGCAGATTTCTTCTTACGACATGAAGCAGACACATTTTAGATGTTTTAAATGACCAGAAATAGGTCCGAATAGGGCTTTAAACACTAAAAGCATTGCAACGTACATAAAGGTTTATATAAGATAAACATTAGAAATGGAAGAAACATTCCTCCCTTGCACTTGATCATGAAGGACTAATAACTTGCAAGCTTTTCATTGTTGCATGTACAATATTTTTTTATTTCCTGCAACAGTAAACTCATCTTTAACATCCTGCTGCTCTGAAAACGTGTGCTTCCCTAAAATTGCACAGCAGTATTGAAGTGACTCACATCACCTATTTTAATTTTCAAACCTTCTGGAATGTGCAAACCGGCGCCCAAGGGGACATTACACGTTATTCAAGCTCTGCATCCAATTAACAAATCCCTAAAATATCTGCTGTCATTATTCGGCAGTTTAGTCACAACACTGTCGGTTACAGAAATACAGTTACAGTAATGGTTGGGACTCCATTAGAGCTTTAAATCTGATGAATTCATCGTTCAGTCAAATGTAAGAGCGCATATTGTGTGTATCGATGTGAGTGTTACAGATGGAGAATATCTGCAGGAGGGTCTTGGGCTAAAACAAGAAGAAATGCGTAAACACTGGTGACTCACTCATCTACGTTGCAATTGTTGATCCAAACAAGGCCTTTCCCGTGAGACCAAACCAGACTTTCTCTCACTCGCAGCATCACTGGCCGGTTTCCATGGAAAATGTCCAAGAAAATATCCAAGAGCATCAAAAGTCAAACAGCCGGAAACTACAATCCTCAAACTGTCTAGTTAAGAAGTTCACCGAGTCCAAATTACTGTAAATGCAGCTGGAAAAGCCTGAATGGGATCCAATTATATAAAAATGCTGCCAAAAGCACCTTAAAATACAGACATTCAAAGAATTATTCCTTTTAGGAGATATACAAGGATCCGGTTGGTTGTTGTTCTCCAGAAATGAGGTTTTAAGGCGGTTTTTAAGCACAGAAAATCTTAAAGATCCTAAAAAATTATTCATCTAGTCCAATACCACTCACTCAGTTTAAGTATTATGGATAAAATGTCCATTTTTGATTGAAAAAAGTCCCAAATATGAACAAGAAATAACCATTATCTTATTTAATAGCTGTGGAGTTGCAATTTTGCATTCAGAAAGAGGAATAAAGGCTCATATTTCAAGCCCATTTTCACCGTGAAAACTTGATTTTTAGTCCCATCTTGGACCATTATGACTATCATGTAATTTTTTTTACTTCAATTTTGTTTTGACTTTTCACTTGTTTTTGGGTTTAAGCACCAAAACCACTTCATTAGGATAGGGGGAAAAAAGTCACAGTTTGGGTAAAAATACTTTCTTTATTTCACGGTTAAACACGGTTCTGTACAGAAGAAGATTCAGAATCTCTGTTAAAGAATTTGTTTGACTTTAAGCCAGAATTCTGAGGAAATTCTAATTTTAAGGTGGTGTTTCATTAAATAAGAAGATTCACAATGAGAAAGTCAGAATTTTTTTAATTGATTTTGACAGTTTTTCTTTGAATTCTGATTTAAGAGTCTGGCTTTAAAGACAGAATTGAAAGAAAAACATCAGAATTTGGAAATAAAGTCAGAATTTTTGGCAATAAAAAGAAATTCTGACGTTTAGAAGAATTTAAAGCCTCCATTTTGGAGGTTTTCAGGGAGATTTTTTCCAGATTTAAGTCTGTTTATGAGCAAACTAAATAGTTTTGGTGTCTAAATTTAACCAAACATTGACTAAAAATGTAAGTAAACATTGAATTAAAAACACAGATTGAAAGCAAAAGTCAAAACGAGTTTAAAGTGGAAAAAATAAAACTCAAAGTAGAATCCAAGACTGGATTTAAACTCTGATCTCTTGCCTGAACGTCAGCAAATGAAATGTGGACTTTGTTGCTTTTTATAGATGAAAAATTGTGGAACAAACTCCATGTGCTTAATTCACGCTATGATTTTACGCTCGGCTTTATTTGATTTCGTCTTTTTAAAAAATATTATCTTCAATATTTCTTGCCTTTTCCAGAACATCGCTGTAAAGCCACCTGTTTGTATGTTCTGACTGTGTAAATGTTGTACAGTGTTTGTTTGTGAGAATAAAGACGATGACGTCTGTGATGAACTGACTAATCTTCTCCCACATCGTGATGCTGCTGCTGGATTTCTTTACTTTGTGTAGGTGCTGCAGTGTTTGGAGGAATACTGAACAGTCGGAATGGTTTTGAAATGACGGTGTTGTGCTCAGTGTTTGACCGTAGAATACACAGTGTTCAGTCTTCTTTTCTGCATGTATCATCGATGTTAACTGGCTGTAGAGACAAACGCGCTGAATTAGTCGAAGATTGTAGATTAACTGTTTGGCTTTGCAGCAGTGGGTTTAATTTGAGGTAACTGATGCAAAAATCCTGCAATTAAAACTCATTTGGGTCATAATTACTGGCTGGATTTTGCATGATTTTGACTTAATGAGGAGGATGGTGATTATTTCTAATAATGTGCCGCTTCATAGTGACTTAAAAACACTGATATCTGTTTGGTTTTCATGCTTTACTCTTGGAGGAACTCTACATTTAGTGCCTGTTTATGTAGGATTTCCTCCACACGAGCAGACTTTTTAACCTCGAGGATGTGAGTCGCCGTTTTTCTTGCACTTAACCACACAGTAGATACAGTATGTGCACATTTTTATGTAAAGAAATAGTGCCTGAATTTGCATTTGACTCATGAATAAACATAAACTTGAGAAGATGGCTGCAGAGCTGAGTGGAAACTGTCAATCCTGATTTAAACCTTCACGCTTCGCCATTTAACTTGTTATTATTGAATAGTTGTTCTTCAGAGACATTTATCATTCAGAAATCAAGAAATTTAAGATCCCATTTTAGCCCTGCAAGCAGTAAAACTGTAGGTAATGTGATGTTTTTTTATGTGTGGATTTGACATTTGAAATGTCTTTGAATAATTTGCTATGACATATAGACCTTCTAATGCTGCAACTAATGAATACTTTGTTCATTACTTGGTGTTTGGTCTCTAAAAATAACAGAAAATGGTGAAAAATTGTAACTGTAAAAATGTAAATATTTGCATTCAAAATAACTCAAGACGGCTTAAATCTGTCCAAAATATTTGAAAAGAATACTGAAAATGACTTCAAATTTACATAAAACGTAAAAAAAAGAAACGGTCCCGATTTATTTCATGTCCAAGATGATTCACAAACATTCAGAATTACTCAAAATCTGGCCCAATATAGGACCCAAATTTGATCACATTTCAGCGTCAATTCATCTACTGTGCTCTAGCTTTTGCTCCACCTATCAGACAAAACACTAAGAGGAAGTAATACGCCAATATTTGCCCAATAAATTATGCATCAGCAGAATATGTGAAGCTCGAGTAAGGAACAAAACACTAAACTGATGTGCAGAGTAGAGTGAAAAAGTTTGTTCACAAGAATTTTTAGTTTCTCCGGTTGTAAAAATGTAAATATGTGTATTCAAAGTGACTCGAAACAGCATAAAAGTTTTGAAAAGAATATCCAAAATGACCTCAAATTTGCATAAAATGCATAAAAAAAACTGCTCAAAATCATTTAATTTGTCCAAGATGATTCACAAACAAAACAAAATCCTGTTTAAAATGGCAAAACATCGCTGTAACTTTCATCACATTTCACTGTCATTTTATCTCCTTTACTTTCGTTTTTGCTCCAGCTGTCCAATATTTGCCCAATAAATCATTCACCAGCAGAATATGTGGAGCTCAAGTGAGAAACAAAACACCAAATGTGTTGGATCCCTCAAGCATAAAGTGGCATTTCCTCAGCTCATCTCCACTGCTAGGAGTGATAAAGTGAGTATATTTGATTCCTCTTATACTGATGAAGATGATGCAGAATCCCACAGAGAAGAGAGAAACTCTGTGTTGTTCCTTTAAGGTCTGTGCTTCCACTTGGTGACTGTCCTCTTTACCCAAATAAGGATTTCTAACCATCTGCTCTTTCTGAACCAGAAACATCGCAGTCATGTAAACACGACCACAGTCGAGTTGTTTCTCAGCTCGGCGACGTCAAAACACATTCAGGACGAAACACAGTAGCAACACGAGCTGGAAAAACCTCCCTCATCTCAACCAAAGGCTGTTTTAATCATCAAGTGTTTGGATATAAATCATCCTGTGGTTAATGCAGCAGAGTGT
Source organism: Acanthochromis polyacanthus (assembly GCF_021347895.1). Lineage (NCBI taxonomy): Eukaryota > Metazoa > Chordata > Actinopteri > Pomacentridae > Acanthochromis > Acanthochromis polyacanthus. The sequence continues at coordinate 9,597,792 of NC_067128.1, forward strand.
TTCTGACAGACCGGGCTGCACGTCAGACGGGGTTTATATGAAAATTACGGATGATATCAGACTGGAATTAATGAAGCTGGATGGAGCCCTCAGCAAGTTTCTGCCTCCGTAAAAATATCTAATCTTATGAGGTTATATACTTAGCATATTTAATAGTGTAGATTATGAGTATGGACTTCCATCAAAACCTGCTAATGTCATGGCAGCAGGTTTGAAAAGTATGTTTGTAAAGAGAAATTCTACTAAATGACACCAAGAAAATGTAAAAACATAAAAGAACTGTTGGATTTTCAACTTTCTGTCTAATCATGTGGGAAAAATATCCAAATCTAAGCTTGAAAACATGAGATTTCATTAGATTCTCTTTATTATGCATGTCTCTTTTTTAAAAAATAAAATCCTGCTAAAAATCAACCATTTGCACAACAGTCATTAAAAACAACAAATCTTGATTTCTTGGTACAACTGTGATGCCATAAGAGGATAGAAGAGAGCAGAGAGGAGACGACAAGAGAAACAAAACAAAGAATCGTCAGGTTTTCTAGTGTCCTTAAATGCATCATGGTCGAGTCTGTGAAAAACGACCGCAAGTTGTTGGAAGATACATGCGGCATGGTGAAACATCTTTCTACTGATGAGCAGAGTAAAATGTAAATATTCATTTTTAAAATGACTCAAAATTTGTTCAAAATGGTGAAATTCTGTTGAAAATTATTGAGAAGAATATCCAAAATGACTTAAAAATTAGCACCAAATGGCTGGAAAATTGTCTAACATTAATCAATTCATCCAGATGATTTAAAAAAAATATTCAAATTGAGTCAAAGCCTGTTCAAAAAATGACAAACTGAAAATTTTAAAACTGGATTAAATAAAGTGAATGCAGCCATGGAAACAGATCGATATCCACAGTATGAGGAGACAAAACGACCGCAAGGAGACACAAAACATTCAGCATGGTGAAGCATCTTCTACGGCTACAGAGGAGAGGAGAGAGGAAAAAGTTTATGGAAACATGGAAATAGTTCAATATCTATAGTAAGTGAAGCCTCACTGCTCATCCACTGTTGGTAACAGCTGTGCACACTTGGAAAAATGAGACGACTGGGAAGAAATAATCAAATAAATTAAACTTTTGCTTCATCGTTATTGCGTTTTATGTCATTCTAACTGTGTCATTCTGCTCAGAAGACATTTCAGAGTCCTCTCTCCTTCATGCTGTTCTGTTTCCGTAGAGCTGCGGGATTTTACACTGCAGTGAAAAATGAACCACAGTGAGGAAAAATGAGACAGGAACATAAAAACGCCCAGAAACTGCTCAGAGTTCAGAGGGTTAACCTAAACTTCAATGGAAATGTTCTGCATCATCACTGGTTTTTGTACTTTTTTGACTTTTTGTGTTGCTTTTGTGTATTTTAGCGTCACTTTTACAATTTTTTTTGTCATTTGTGCATCTTTTATTGCTGCTTTTCTCTCTTTGTGTCATTCTAACTGTATCATGCAGGTGTTTTTATTTTTTAAAATAAACAATCAAATAAATTAAACTTTTTTTCTTTTTAACTGTGCCTTACTGGACATTTGAGTTCTCTCTCCGTCTTCATGGTTGTTTCGTTCCCATAGAGCTGCAGGACTTCAGACTGCAGTGATCGTTGCTGCTTTGTTTAATCTTATTTTCCTCCAATATCTGCTGACAAATTAGATTTTCATGAAGCAAAAACATCCCATTAAATGTCCTACAATCAACCAAGTTTCATATAATTATGTTTCTTGCTTCAAGCTGTTTTCTTCTTTTATTTGGATGTTTTCTGTATTTCAGCAGCTGCAACAACTCTAGATTACTCGTGAGAACACTGCAGCGCCCTCTGCTGGATGTGGGGGTGAACTGCAACTAGCTGTGAATTAAACACTAAGATTTCCAGCTTAGATTTTCTAAAATAAAGGTTGTCCAGGGTTTATCAAACACAAACAAAAAGACACTATAAGTTTATGTGCTTGAACTCCCTCTCCTGTACTCGGTGTGATTTATTAGCCCAGATTTGTGTCGACATTCTTGGAATATTTGTGTGTCTGTTTATTTCTCAGGCTCTCTGCCAGATCCTCCACCACCGGCCAAGACTTTTCTAAATAAGGAAGGCGACCTCTCTTCTCTCTGAGTCTCTGCTGGGTTTTCACTCTTTTCCATTTTTAAACACACACTTCAGCCTCTAAACCAGCAGCACACACTCAATCAGGTCACATATTCGGGCTAATTAAAGGAAACACAACAAAAGGTTTCTCATTAAGATGCAGAACCTCCAGAGCAGCTTCAGTGCTGCTTGGCATCAATTCTCCAAGACTCTGGATCCATCGGCACCATCCAGACTAAAGATTTTTCATTATTTGGTGTTTTGATGATGATGCTAGCAGTTAAAATGGTTTTTAATATCCTTAACATCACTTCAGAGCTAAAGTCTGCTGTCATTTGTCCATTTAAGTCGCCTGTCCTACTGAAATGACTTTACAAGTCTATCCAGGCTTCCTACTTAGAAACAAAACAAAAACATTCTGCAGGCATTTATAATAAATGCATAAAGATTTTACCCTGTATTTTTGATAGTAGGAGAAAGTATCCATAAAACATAAGAAAATAACAGTTTGATTAAATGAATTTGCTGTAAAACCACAAAATATGAAGAATCCATAATATTCTAACAAGTTTGGAATGTTAATTTAGATAAATAATGTTGTTTTCTATCTGTAAAGGAATCTGCCAGCAATGATGGGAAAAAAAGTCATTCAAATACTGCAACATAAAACTATAAAAGTCATTTACTTTCTGTGCCACGTATACAGTATTTAGCTGTTCTTTAATACATTTTTAGTTCTTCTTTACTAGGGCTGTTGGTAAATAGTTCATCTACATGTGAATAAAATAACACAAACATCCTATAGGTGAATTTAAAAACAGTGAAGTTTTTAGTTTTTCTGTATTGAAAAGCATATATTAAGACCCAATAAATGATTCTAGAAAAAGTTATTTAAAAGTTAGCAAGACTTAAATTGTGTACTTTAGATGTATTTATTATATTTAAGAGATGTTTTTCACCAGTGAAAATTTCAAATTTTACTTAAATTTGGGCATAAAATGAAAGAAAATACACATGTAAAAAAAATATTGTTATTCGAAAATTTACTGGATTTGTATGCAAGCTGTTTGGCAGTTTTTCTACCACACATATTTTATTTGTTTCGACGGTGAAGTCATGTATTCTCAGTGCTAATTTCATCAATTACATGCTCTTGTCAAGGAATTTATATTTTCTTTTTCCAGAATTTTAACCACTCACACAAACAAATCCCACAACAGTGAAAGTGAAGACATTTCCAGATAATTAAGGCTGTCTGAGGTGCATCCCTGCAGCTTTCTAACAACCACTTTAGCACAATTTAGCAGTTAGAGCTCAACAGCTGCTTCACATGAACCAAAATGATCCATCACAAAGTTCAACACTTTAAAAAAAAAGTTACAACACACCAATTATAGACCCTGAAAGCAGTGAGAGTCTACAACAATGACACAAGATGACAAGATTCTGCTTTTCAAAAGGACATTGAAAGCTCACATCAAGGTCATTCCCAAAGAAACCGCTGGTCGCATTTCCTCACATGACCACCAAGCAGGAAATGATGCTGAAAAATACAACCAGGAGTCAACGGGCCTCCAAACAGATTCAAGCTGCCACGCAAGAAATACAAGTAAATACTAAACCTTCTGAGCTTTGAAAAAACCAAATGCATGAAACTTACCAAAGCTGCTTGTCATTCAAGGCTTGTTCTTCTTTGTCTCTTTACAGAGATGATCCTTGTAGATTACAGTCAAGGCCGGTGGTGAGAATAGAGCCTGTCCAGTTGTATTTCTTCTTTGAGGGCTACAAACATTCAGTCACTGAAATCTGCTGCAGTCTTTGTGCCTGGAGCTCCTGCCATCTGTGCCACAACAATAATCCCTTTGTAAAGGTGTTCCAGGTCTTTTTCTCCTCTGGTTTTGATGGAAACGTTTGATTTAGCCGGGCCTTGTCAGCATTTTCCATACTGTCAACACTGTGTGGAAGCATCTGTTTTGTCCTGCTTTTTCACTCATTTACTCAAAGTTTTCCTTCAAAGGTCCCAAATGGAGAAACCCCATTTTGTGTTTTTCTTATAAACTCAGACGTGTAAACTCAAAATTGTTAGGATACAAAGATATTTACTTGTGCCATTCTTCAAGCCTCCTCATGACTAGTTAGCCTTCTAGCTTTACAAGCTAGCTGAAAATCCAGGTGATTCTACACACCAATTATCAGGAGCTTAAAAGGCAGAACCACCAGACTGATCAACAGCTTCTTCCCACAAGCTGCTAGAAAGAGCTGATCAGCTGCACACTTACTGCTTCTTAGTTCTAAGTGATTATACTTCACAGAGTCACTCTGAGTGCCTCTTTAACCACAGACTGCTACTGTGGACACTTTTAACAGAGATAATTTCTATTTCAATTTCATTTTAGCTGCAATATGTCTCAAGGGTGTGTCTGTGTTACTGCTCTTTTGTTTTTGGATTTCTAGTGAAACGTCCTCTCATGTTCCTTGCACTACACCGCCTTCATGTACAGCTAAATAACAATAAGGCTGAGGCTGAATCCCAAACCGCCCCCTACACACTCCCCCTACACTACCGAGTGTCACTCCAAAAGAAGTCACACTCGCAGCTGTGGAGGGCACCTATTATTGAAGGGGGAGGGTATAAATACGATCGTCAGGAATGGGATGCCCTGTCGCCTCACCGGAAAACGGAAGACGTCATCACCATGGTAACACAAAGACGCCTACTGTGCATGGCTGTAGCGCTGTGGCACAGGTTGCAACTAACAAGGATCACTGCTGCTTCCAGAAGACGAAAGCATCCCACTTTTTTTCACTCACATGTTTTCCAATCCTATTATCTGGCATTTCAAATCCAACAAATGAATAAATGAATTCTGTCAGTTGTGTTCAAATTTTAAGGTGTCAGGGGGTGCACAATTAAATCAAACGTCAGCAGAGAAGATTTGTTTCTTTTGATTTATCTTTTTACATCACTCTTTTTGTGATGTTCTGTCAGTGTGAAAAAGGCGTGGGAGAAATAATGGACGCATGTGGAACTCACATCAATATGTTTGTTTCCTCCTCCATTTCGACGTTGCACTTCCTGAAAAAGTTGTCCAGAGTTTTTTTTTTAATTCTTTTTTTAAGGTCTTTATTCAAAAGTTGTCCAGAGTGAGCATCGATGCAGACTCGCTATTTAAGGGCTGAACAGTCCACTCTCCCTCCGCACTGGGTGGTTTGGGATGGCCCTTAATATGGAGGACCTTCCGCGGGAACGCGCAAACGGAGGGGTAGTGTGTAGGGATAGTGCGTAGGGGGCGGTTTGGGATTCAGCCGGCGTGGGCATGTCCGTCCGTCCGTCCTTATGTACGTCCACATTTTGTTTCCGGAGCATATCTCAGAAACTACTTGAGGTATTTCATTCATATTGCACCCAGGCCATCTCTATATAGTATAGATGTGCCTTTTGGGGTGCATGACCTTGATGTTATTTTCAAGGTCATTGTGAGGCACTTCAAATATTTTTTGATTCTGTTTCTGGAGCATATGTCAGAAACTACCTGAAGGATTTCATGCATATTGCACCAACGCCACCTGTGCATAATGTAGATCTGCCTTTTTTGGTGTATGACCTTGACCTGATTGTTTTTATTGTAGTGAAGATGTATCATTTTGTAGGTGTATCGTCCAGTATATATTATTATTTCTTGCACTTAGAGGCACTATATATAAGGCGGGGGATGTTTTAAGCGAAGCGTGTTTATTTTTAGATGTCATAGCTGAATGTAAAGCTCACCAAATGCCCTGCTGTTGGCTGCAAGAGTGAACACAAGAGTCTTCATGCACTGCCATCATGTGAGGAACTGAACACCAGGTGGATGACTGCTGATCTTTATAATGATGAATATGCATATTGAAGATGTAAGAGATGGTAAAGTGAACATCAACTGAAATTTTCTTGAAGAAATCTGTGCATTGATGGGCTAATATCGTAGACCGAATAAATATTTTTTATAAAACAACTGTCTTGCTATTTATATACAGCAACATTCAAGTTGTTTCCTTTAAATGTGTTTAAGTAGCATTTCGTTGATTTTATAAAGTAGATCTGAGATGCAATGAATGCAGAGTTTTCTTGCTGAAGGGGGCGGGGACAGCACTACTTTATTCATTTTCAGAGCTAACAGTCCATTATGACGCCTTTTTGTTAAACGAATTTGCTGTAAAAAGACAAAGCATGAAGAATCCATAATTTTTTAACAGTTTACACATAAATCAGACCAATAAAGTTGTTTTTCTATTTGTAAGGGGAAAACACAACTCATACAATGATGAAGTCTGCCAGCAATAAAATACAATACATATTTAGAAATGTTGCATATTGAATATTTAAGGGAACATTAATTGAAATTTTCTTCATTTTTCTTACAGAAATCTGTGCATTAATGGGCTAATATTGTAGACTGACTAAAAATTAACAAAAATGTAACTTTCTTGTTGTTTAAAAGACAAAAAAAATGCTCTGAATGCAGAGAGTTTTGTTCCTAAAGGGGGCGGTGACAGCAGCAGCTCATTGGTTTTCATTCCATTTAGAAGAGGGTTAAAACTCAGGATTTATGGTGAAATTAACCATCTTTGAAGCATTTTGAGCTGAAAAATTCAAAGAAACATTGTGTGAAAAAGCAAAACTTCCATTAATTTGCTGGTAAGGTCGCTTGACAAAACCAGATCGACAAATTGACTCTTTTCAAACAAGATTTTATTACAACTTTCAGTTAAGAATGTATTTGGATTATAAAATTCAAACACCATCTTCTCAGACTCGATATGAAATATAAAGATTTCTAGCTAAGAACCGTCTGCTGGAAATGACAGGCACCTTTATTAATATATTTCCCCCCATTTTCACACCATAGGAAGTGGATTCACACAGCAAAGAGAACTTTCACAGTCACACTCGAGCCAGATGACGGAGGCGTGGAGAGACTTCCGACTGATCTTGTGCGTTATCAGGACGAGCTTCTTCCATCCTGGTGGTTCATTGACATTCATGACTGAGCCCATGATGCGACTTATCCTCCGGTTCTTTCTCAAAAAAGCAAAGCGTATCATTTCGACGCCATTTTGACCACGGTTAAAGAGAGAAAACTCATGCTAGGATACTATTCTTACTTAGATTTGCAAGTAATTAACTGGAATTCATTGATAAATCTGACCCACAAAGCTTCCGAACCCCTGACATGACAAAAAAAACATAACAGGAGTTCTAGAGACTTTAATCTCCAGACAAACTGAGCTAAAAGCTATAAACAGCATCATTCGGTGCTGTGAATCTAACTGGCTACGCTCATACAGAGAGTTCAATAAACATAGTGTGTTAAGTCCGAACTTATTGTGTGTAAATGCTGACAAATACCAGTTTGTCACACCTTCTAGAAAATAACTTGGCAATATTTTGACTTAAACACTCAGTTTTGTCTCTAAACTTGTTCAAATCCGCTACATTTAACTTGCTGTCGACATTCAGACGAAGCCTTAATATTCACATGCAGACAATCCAATCAAACGGTCTCAAACTGAACAGAAACAAAACAAACAAAGAGAGTTATGGTTTATTTTGACCTGCAGCATTTCTCATTTAGGAGGTGTCTAATTGTGTCTCTTTGCACCTCTGTTGTAGTTATTCTGGGAAGTGATAAGTGACACCAAACAGCTTGTAAATGGTGTTTATTGAGCTAATTAGCACAAGCACCCTGCAGACTTCTAAAGAAAGCAGATTTTGACAGCAGATTTTTATTCATTAGACGTGATATTGCCAAGAAAATGTGAAGCAAGCTTTGGAAATCTTGCAAAAAAAAAAAGAAAAATACGGGCTTTGTTGTGAATAAATTAGGCTACTGAGAGTAACCTGAAGGTGGTGCTAAAGGCTACGTTAGCTGTAGTAGAAGAAGAGCAGAAGAAACCAGAAACAAAATCAGCTGTTTGCCAACTGCTAAAAAACAACAACTTTGTGCATCTGGAAGAGAAAAATAGAGAAAAAACTTTCAGGAAATGTACTTATTCTTTCATGCCAGCTGGTTAATGACATTCTTCATGCTGTCTAGAGGTAAAAAAAAAAATAAAAAATTCAGAAAAGTTGTTTTTACCTCCCATGAAGAACACTAATTCTTTATAAAAAAGTAAAAAAAAAAAAAAAAAAAAACTCACATGGGTGCAAATTTCTGCAAACATGTAAATTGGGTAAGTTTTTTTTTTTAAATTCTGGTGCTTCCTTTAACCTCTTTTAATGCAGTATTTCAAAATATGCATAAAAATGCATCATGGACACATCCATCCATCCATTCTCTATACACCGCTTTATCCTTACGAGGGTCGCGGGGGGTGCTATAGCCTATCCCAGCTGACTCGGGCGAAGGCAGGGGACACCCTGGACAGGTCGCCAGTCTGTCACAGGGCTACATATACAGACAAACAATCACATTCACATTCACACCTACGGGCAATTTAGAGTAATCAATTAACCTCAGCATATTTTTGGACTGTGGAAGGAAGCCGGAGTACCCGGAGAAAACCCACGCATGCACAGGGAGAACATGCAAACTCCATGCAGAAAGACCCCAGGCCCAGACCGGGATTTGAACCGGGGATCTTCTTGCTGCAAGGCGAAAAGTGCTAACCACTACGCATTTATGCATCTAACGCATTGCGGTTGCTTTTATGATCTCCATCCAGGACATTTGTTGTCTGACGTGATCACCAGCATGTTCAACCATTGGTTTGTTTACACGCGAGTCTAACTTTTACTATGAGGATGGAGGCAGAATGACAAGAGTATTTTACCAGAATTTTGACTTAAAATTCAACTGTCGCTACAAAGAGTGAAACCTGGTGATGGCAGACTAAGAGAAGAATCTACAAAATGACCCCAAATGTGTCCAAAAATGAGTCAGAAATTGGCCAAAACAACATGAACCCATGCCAAAATTACTCAAAATGGATCTAAAATGACTCAGAAACTGCCCAAAATGACTTGAAACATGTGGAGCCTTCTGATGGCAGAATGGACAAAACCTCCATGTGTCCGTGGATTAGTGAGAGCCAGCTGTGCAACTATAAATAATGAACCTGAAGCTCTGATAAACATCCCCTTATCACCATTTGGAAGAAAGAAATGGAGACTTTCAGCTCTCTAAAAGTCCATTCGAGGTGGCTGAAAATTTAAAGTAATTTATGTAACAGAAATCTGTTTTCTTTGGAGAGCTGCAAGGAGCTGGTGCTAAATATGTAAAATGTGAGTGCATCACATGTAGAGCCACAATAGACAATAAAGGAAAACAGCAGGTAAAAATAAACCAGAATTCTCCTTTAATCCCAGTATTAATGCATTTTTGGTTTACTATTTATTATATGTTGGAAATTGCCGCTAATTAGATGTACTGTTGATGATAAACTGGAGAGTTGAAGGGATTATTCCAAAGTTCAACAAAACACAGCAACACAAAACGCAAGAAGAAAAAAATAAAATCACCAGAGCAGAGATAAAATTCCAACCTTTTTACATTCATTTAAAACACAGCGGTTCCTCTTTTCGTTTTTCCACACAGATGTTTGGCCTCAAACGGTGCAGATGTGCTGCTGCTCCCTCTTCCAAACCAAAGAACGGCGCCTGCAATTACGCATAAAGCTCTTTCAAAACCACAGAACAGGAAAGACGCTCGGGTAACATGGCCTCCGCTCCACACCATCGACGCTGCTGCTCCGTCCGTCACAACGGCGGCCTCCGATTGGCTCAGGCTGACGGCGGCGTGCGTCCCTCCCAGTACTTCTGATAGGACGACTGGAACATGTCGTTGCACTGCAGCTTGGCGTTGAGCCGCGAGCAGATGAGGAAGGATCCGCCCATCTTGCGGTGCAGCGAGTACGTTTCCTCCGGCGGCGGCGTGAGTCGGTGTTTGAGCATCACCGGGATCAGGTTGTGGATCCGCTCGGTGGTCGACTGGGAGCCGAAGTCAAAGGTTTCCGTGGAGGCGAAGGCTTCACCGAGAATCATCACGGCGTCCACGTGGGCGTTTATCATCGCCTGGAGACAAGGACAGAAATACACAACACTTACACACCCCCGGATAATGACATGAAAGCATCACGTACCCTGATAGACCACTGTTACCCTTAACCTCATTTTTAAAAACAATTTTCTGTAGTTTTTGTCAAGAATTGTTCTTTTTATGTCTTACTATTACTGCACAGCCTTGACAACAGTCCATTTGCATTTCACTGCATGTGACAAATAAAAGTCTTGAATCTTTTCACTGAAACTGCTCTTCAGCACTGCTTATTTGTCCTTTCTTGAATTGATTTTTAGATTTTATTGGTTTTTTAGTCTTTCATATATGACATAATATTGTTGGGTGGTGATGGAGTATTCTTTGCATTGTTGTTATTACCTCCACCAGGAGGTCATGTAATCACCGGAGTTTGTTTGTCTGTTTGTCTGTTAACAGCATAACTCAAAAAGTCATCGACGAATTTTCACCAAATTTTTACAGGATGTCCGGAAGAGCAAAAGTAACAATCGATTAGATTTTGGAGGTGATCCGGATCACCGTCTGGATCCAGGATTGTTTTGAAGGAGTCTGTACAATTGCGAGGGATGGCCACCAGGCCATCTCTCAATTGTACAGACAGAGGTCGCCGGATCGATCCTAGACGACGGCCGAATTCCGCGCGGTCGGTTCGGGCTGCCCGAGCGAGTCGGGACTGACGAAACGAAGCAGCGTCGACGCGTACGGTACCGTCACACGCGCGTGCAACGCTACCGTTACGTGCGTGTGGCGGCGGCGCCGTCAAACCACTGTGCTGTTACACTGTACATGCATGTTATGCTTTGTGCACAAACTGTTAAAACTAAATTAAATCCGTCCATGACGTTTTGGGTTATGCTGTTAACAAACAAACAGACAGACAAACAAACTCCGATTGGTCATCTGTACAATTGAGCGATGGCCTGGCGGAGGTCTGCGCTCTCCGAGTGCTTTTCTAGTTGTCTTTTTATTCTTTTTATCTGTTACACCCATCGCCTTATACAGTGGTGGAATAAAGTTTTTGGACACTAAAAGTGCAATTTCTTTTAGCACAATCACAGCCATAATACTAAAAAATCCATTAAAAACTTAGAATTGATTGATTCCATAAAAATAAGAATTTTTGGTTGCTGGATCATTGTGGTAGAATTTAGTTTTGCCATTTTTTCTTGTAAACAATAAACAAAAAACACATTTATATTTGTTTGTCTCTGTCCAATGCAGCCACACCTTTTGAAACACCAAAAAGATTTTTCCACAAATATTTTATGATCATATTTGAGATCAAGGAAAATTATAAGGGTGTCTGAAAGGTTTTTTCCACCACTCTATTTCATTTATATGAAACTTGTTCTTCGCCTGGTGAAACCACATCAACCAGTCTGAACCCTTAACGTTTCTGTATTTAATGTCTGTGAAGGTGAAATCATTTTGTTATTTTTATTTAATTATATTTATGTGGAAATTTATGTGTTTAGTGTCCGAACCATAAACTTTCCACTTGTGTCCCTTAATAAGTGGTCAAAATCACATTAAACTGTTTTCTCTTGATCTTTAATAAAAACAGGTCATTAAAACTGATCAATAATTATCCACATCAAGTAAAATTAAACTAAGAAATTTTCAAATGTAATTTTATTTAAATTTATCCGTTCGTTGTATTTCAGACATACTGCAGTATAATAATAATAATAATTTGCAGGAATTTCCATCAGAATGAATGCATTTTTATCTGATCTTTATCTTTATAAAGGCAAAAAAAATAGAAACTGAGAAAACAAACAAAATCCAGAACTTACAACAACATGTGAACGTCACTAGGATGAAGTTTAATTTATTCAATCCTTCCCGTTACATGTCTGTAAATCTTATTTTTTACTGTTTCTTGTCTGCGTCAAAGCTTCTACTTTTATACCTCCTCATAGAGGATTAAGTCCATCCTGTCATAATCCCAGAAAAATTAACATGAACATTAACACTACAGTGAATCAAACACCGTTATGTCTGACTCCGCTGGTTCCATTTTCATTCTATCCAAACAAACAGAACAAAGCAGCTGCATGAGAAGGCGTTTGTGTTTCCAAAGCACGCTGATGGGACCGATTCACAGACGAGGTTTACGATGTGGAACGCATTCACAGATAATTACCTTGGACTCGTACCCGGTCAGGAACTTCATCTCGATGGATTTCTTCAGAACTCCGTCTCTGTCGCCTTCAGAGGCTGAGCGGATTATCTGCAATCAAACGGGTCTCGTGTTACTGCCATCACTTCAGTCTCTCCCTGCAAGAATGTGATGCCTTTTCCAGAATAAAGTTTGTGGTGTTTTAAGAATTCCTGACTTGCTTTAACAATTTCCACCAGGAATTTTAACGCTAATGTGAATTTTGGTTCCTCCTGAGAACACAGAATGTCCCAAAACCCTCTGAACCCTGCCAGCAGGTTAGAAAGGCATGTTAACTTAAAATACATTTTAAAAAATGAGAAAAAAAATTACACCACAAAATCTAATTTTTAACTTTCCGATGGCTTGTGAACTACTGTGACATGCAGCTCTGTTGGAAAATGTGATCAAACCTAAGCTTAAAACTGCATTTATCTGTCAAAATCCCTTCAACTCTACATGTCTAATTTAAACATTCCCCCAAAATAAGCCATTTGCACTAAACAGATTCTATAAAAAACAAAAAAATATGCACTTCTCAGCCCAATTATAAAGCTATTAGTCATTTAACTGCAGCCTACAGTCACTTGACAACAATTCATTGACTTGTCAGCTGCTTTTGTCGAAATTGTAAAGAAATTAAAACACAGGTTGTAAAATCTCAATAACATGTAGAGACGCATTTTTTTCTAGTGCTGGTAACATTTGTGGGAACCTGCAACAATGTCGTACATGTTGATTCCAGGTTTATTTCTGATTTCTGGCATTATAACTGTCATTTTGCAGCAAAAAATGAGCCAGAATCTCCCCAAAACCGCTCAGAGTTCACAGGGTTAAAACATAAACGCAAAAGAAAAGTGTAGTAATGGACAGTAATTAAAACTTTATATTATCTAGACCATGAAATACTGTTTATCCAGGTAAAAATATCACAATAAGGTGATTTTTTATTGACTGTGTTGTGCTTTATAATCTGTGAAATAATGTCTGGTTGACTGTTTACAGCAAAAACACAAGATTACAGTTTGTTCAGCCTCAAAAAAGCAAAAATTACGAAAAATACATCAAAATACTAATAAGTCTGGCTGCTCTTACTTCTATGTAGACGTCAGTGAAGCTTTTATCAAATCCTCTTGTGGCTCCAAAGTCCAACAGCGCCACCTGCAGAGTCAAAATGTAATGGCACCACATCAGTTCATTACCTTCAAATCTTACTTTCAGTGAGAGACACAGTCATGTAGCATTTAACACGTAATCAGACTCACCCTGTGTGTCTGTGGATCGTAGAAGAAGTTGGACCAGTTGGGGTCGGTCTGCATGTATCTGAACTCAAACAGTTCTCTGAGGCACAATGTCAGGATGTTCTGGCAGATCTGAAACACAAAGATTTTTATTTAATCTTTATTTAGAGGCAGCATCATTCTGTTCACTAAAATACTCATCTCAACAGAGAACATTTTGTTTTTAAATACTGTTTTCAAGAGTAAAGCATAAAATTAACGTGACTGTAGCCTCAATAAAAGTTTGGGAACTGACAGCAAGAATATAGAGATTCTGTCGTTCTTTTATTTTCTGATTACATTCAGAAGTGCTCGGTTGTAGTAGCTGGTTTGTTCACTGCACTGGGCTCAACAGAGCAATAAAAACGGGTGACGAAAGCAAAGATGGAAACAGTTTAGGGCAAAAATCATCCTCTTTTCTGCCGTTGCACACAGCTCCATCTTCCCCTCAGATTAACGCAGATAAACATCCGTGGCGGTACCTCGTTCTTCAGCTCCTGTGTCAGACTCTCGGCCTGGTCCAGAGGAAACCCTGGGACCAGCTCGGTGGTGAGAACGTGCCTGCTGCTCAGCTCCTCGATCACCTCCGGTACGTAGAAGAAGGGATGATCCTTCAGCAGCTCCCTGAGTCACAGACAAACAGATGCAGAGGCGCACAAACACACATTAAGCAGGCAGGTAGTCCGAACAGAGCATTAAGTCTAAATATACAGCTGGCTTAGCGCTGCTCTGACCTTGAACCCGAGCGATGGGCATTTAATAGGCGAATGGAAAAAGCTAAATATGTGTGAGTAACCCGAGAATATCAGAGTGTATCTGAGCAGCGTTCTGGAGAAAAACTGAGCTGCACAGTGAAGCTACGGCAGCAGAGCAGCAGCAAGATGTGATTTTATTTCGCTTTTTATTGCTGTTCCAGTATAATCTGTAGTTTTTCCATTTTTTTTAAAACATGCATAAAAAAATAACAGTGTATGACAGTAGTAATTATGAAAAGAAACGAAAAAAATGCAAACAAGAAAGTTTGTAACTAAGAAAGCACGTTTTGTAATTTAAATCCCTTTCTAATTTTGTGTTTCAATGTGCAATATGAAGAAAGTTTACTACTATAATTGTGGGAAAAGCCCCGAAATACAAGAACAGAGTGTTCATGCTAAATTGCTGAATAGTTATTACAGCTGCAGATTATCAATCTAACGGAATACGAAAATACAACTAACCCAAAGTTAAAAAGCAGCAGAAGAATTTCCTTTAATATTTCAGAAATGTTGATATCAAAATAAATGTGGGAAAGTCGAGAGCTCAGTGTAAGACTTTACTCTGGATTAGGCCACAAAAAGCAGAATATCCTCCCATATATCCCACATTTCCTGCTCCCACGATGTTTTGACTGCTAAAGAAAGAGGAATTCTGAAGAGAGGAAGTTCTCATCTCCGCGTGAGATGATATTTTTCAATGCAGGAGGCAGTAAATAATAAAAAGCATCAACTGGGAGCGGGGTGGGGGGGAGGGTTTCAGGCTAAAGGGGAAGTGGAGGGTTGAGTTTTTGTAGGACAGTTAGTTCTAGAGGGCAGTTGGCTGTGAACAGACAGACCCGCTGTAGCTGCATTCAGTACACAACATATGCAGAGTTTTCACTGGCTACACCTGAAGCATAGGTAGGACGTAGCATTAAAGGAAAACAAGATAAAATACGGTCAATTTAACATCTACAGACTACAGCACAATAGAGAGAATGTTATGAAGCAACCGTAAGCTGGTTCTGGCAAAATAAATGCAGAAAAAGGTGCTTAAAAACTCCAAAGTGGAAGCCCCAAGTTTGATACAAAGCAGTCATTCCCTGCATAAAATTTGCTTAATTTAAAAAATCTAAACATTTTTGACCTAATTCAGCATGAGAGGGATGCGAAAACCTTGCAAAACCAAATACAAACAAAAATCTGATGTATTTTTATGTTTGGAGAGTGAATTTTAGCAGCACATATGCACCATTAAAAACGGTTTCTTACACCTGATGTGAAAAGTTTAAATTGATTATCGTGCAAAATGCAGCAATTCTGAACTACAGACAGTCTATATATGTTCAATGTAGCTG
Organism: Acanthochromis polyacanthus; assembly: GCF_021347895.1. NCBI lineage: Eukaryota > Metazoa > Chordata > Actinopteri > Pomacentridae > Acanthochromis > Acanthochromis polyacanthus. Next base: position 9,613,508 of record NC_067128.1, read on the forward strand.
CAAAGTCAGACCAAAATACAGAGAAAACCTTAAATATCGGAGTGAACTTTCAAGGAAACTTTAAGAGGGAGTTTTGTTCCATCGATTATATTTTAAGAAAACCTAAACTTAACTTTAACTTGAAGTGTTTATGAAGCTGTGTCAAGCAGGATTTAGGGTTAAGCTTGCTCTAACATGCAGTTAGTACTAAACTAGTACTAAAATTGAGACGCAGAAGTATTTTTTGGTGACCTATTTTTCATAACAAATATGAAACTAGAACTAAATACAGGAGGTCCTCAGTTTACGGCGTCCTCCACTTGTGCCGTTACGTCGAAACTGATTACATGCTACATTTGCTAACTGCAATGTGGCGCTCCCCAAGCGCAAGTCATTTTTGCCAGTATTTTTCAGAGCTGCGTTTCAGTGTGAGCTAATGACTGTTGTCGTTACTGTGGTTGTACAAACATGTAAACTGATCAATATCTTGATGGACGTAACGACTTTGTTTACATTTTCACCGGAGTTCCGTCCGACTTACGGCGAAAATCGACTTACATCACATCATAGGAAAGAAAACCCTGACTTAAGTAAGGACCCTGTAAAACTTAATGCTGCAAGATTGTTCATAAATGTTTAACACTTTTTGTCAACAAATAAAAGCTAAATAACCCTGAAAGATGGAAAAATGCCAACATAATCAGCATTTTAATGTAAAATCTTTTTAGTGGACTGTAGCAGGAAAATTTTTCTCCTTTTGCTCAGCAGATTTAACAGGTGACTTGTTTTTCTTCTGACAATAAGATGCTCCATATGTTCAGCTATGTTCTCTGACTTATTGGAGGAAGCGCATGCACAAACTAATCTACAAACTGCAATGAGAAGCAGCAACAAAGCCGCTGAGACAAACTACAGGCAGCAGCTCCCATTTAGAAAAAGTTAACATAACACAGGTGATGTGGATGGAACATTCATTATGTTGTTTTTAAGTCAAAAATTTAACTTTGAATATTAGTGACAACACCAGAGATTAAACTAGAGACTAAAAATAATGACATTTTTGTCAAAAGACTGAAATTAAAGCAATATCATGTGGCAAAATTAGTACTGATTTCAAGTGGAGTTGCAAAAGACAACTGTGCTCTAGCAATAGTAACTCTTATGTACAGCTACTGACTTTAGAAAAATCAGCGTTGCATTCAAAAACATTTTTTTCTGTGCCTTTATAAAACATTTGTATACAGGCACAGAAGAATCAAATCGTGATTTTCTTCAGCAAAATGACTTTTTCTTGTTAAAATTAGACGATATGAATAAATGAAACAGTAGGAAACAGATTTCTGAGGGTCGACTTTTCCAACTGTGACAGAAAATAATCAGCGAATTCAGATATTTGCTGCAGAATACCTGAACTTCTTTGCACACTGAGCTTCTCTGATGTAGTCACACTCCAGCGCCAGCTCTTTCCTCATCACGTCTATGAGATGCTCTGGAAACAAACCTGCACCGACACAAATAAAAGTTAAACTGAGCGTTGTCTATGTGTGAAGAAGTTGTGCATGCGTTTGTTTGCATGTGTGTTTCTTTTAATTTGCACCTTCGGGCAGAGCGTTGCTCATGTTCAGAACGGTCATCAGGTTGTTGACGTCACTGTTGATGCTCTGAGCGACACCAGGATACTGAAGACAAACACAGCCAGAGTTAGAAATGTTTTTAGTTTACTTCTGTATCGTAAAAACACACTCTCTGGTTTCAGTGTTTACCCTAATAACAGTGGATGTAGTGATGACACACGCAGCTCACTCTTACCTGTATTTTCATGGCCACCTCCCGGCCGTCCTTCATCCTCGCCAGGTGAACCTGACCGATGGACGCTGCTGCAAACGGACGCTCCTCGAACGACTCCAGTTTGTCCCTCCAGTTTGGGCCCAGATCAGAGTTCAGAGCTTTCTGTGGATGCACAAAAGCATGTTTTCAGCTTGTTTTGGTTCTCAAAAATAGACCTAAAAGTGAATTTAAACTGGGTTTCATGGAGGTAAATTCAAGTTTTTGACCAACCAGCCTCAACATTAAAACTATTATATAGATGCTCTTCTCTGATTGGTCCACAGAGCTCTGCAGGTGTTTGCAGCAAATCATTCAGACTGTTTTTCATGTAGTTCTTCCAGTGCAACTACAACTTTACCGCTGTTTGTTTGTGCTGTACCCGTTCCAGTTTGCAACAGCACCATCGAACGCGGCCTTTTTCTCTCTACAGCTCTTCATAAACAACCAAAGTTTGCTCCCAAATAACCCAATAACTGGACTTAAAACATTTTTTTTTCTTTTTGCAGCTCTTCCAGAACAATCAATAAAATAGAACATTGTTCTCTTATGTTAACACCGATCTTTTCTCTCAGTTTTGTTTTTTTGACTGCAATAACAGCAATACGTCATCCTCTGCACATATATAAATTTACTATGTCATATGTGTAAATATCCAGATGTAAACTGACCCTATCTGAGACCCTAAATTATATCTATTTTACTGTCCTTTATTGTGTTTTTTGTAATTTTTTTTCTGCTTTTTTCATGTCTCATCTGTAAATTAAGTGAAATTAAGTGAAATTAAAGTGAAATTAAGGAAATCCATAAATTGGACTTTTTATAGATGCTCAATTAGATTGATATCTCAATAGTAAGGGTGATTCAACACCTTCAACTCTTTGTTGTGTCCCCCAAACCATTTATGAACAATGTTTGCAGTGCTGTGCATCCATGACTTTGCACTTTTGTTCACCGGTTCTTCCTCCACGGATACTTTTAACAAACACTGCAGACCAGAAACAGTCCACAATAACTTCTGTTTTGGAGATGTTCTAGCTAAGTTTCTCAGATCTTGACGCTGAACATTTTCTCTGCTTCTAACATCAACTTTAAGAATCGATTGTTGCTTGATAAATCCACCTACTGCAGGGGTGTCAAACATGAGGCCCGCGGGTTGGATTGGACCCTCTGGAGGGCCGGTTTTGGCCCGCGGGCTGCATTTTTGACTTCGAAAAGTGTAAAAATTACAGAGAAGACATTAACTGCAGATTGTATATTTGTAAAACTATAAATTTAGAAATAATTCCTAGACTGTGACAAGTTGTTTTGATCATCAAGTAAAATATTATATTTCTCATTGTTCTTTTGTGATTTGGGTCTCATTTTTGTAATATTTTGTCTTGTTTTTTTGTCTTTTTCGTCTGGCTTTTATCTTTTGGGTTTTGTCGTTTTGGGTTTCCTTTTTGTCTCACTTGTGTCTTTTGTCTCATTTTTGTCATTTTGTGTTTTGCTTTATTCATTGTTTTGTGTATCAAACTGTCTCAAGATGTTTTACAGAACCCACATGCTTAAAACTTGTCTCACACTTTTGTCATTTTTGTCCCGTTTGCCCATTTTTTTTTGTTGTTTTGTAACTTTTTTGACTAATTTCTTGTCATTTTTTGTTCTCTTTTGTGTCGTTTGTCTCATTTTTTGTCAATTTGTTTCTTGTTTTTGCCATTTTTGTGTCATTTTTGGAATATTTTGTCGATTTTGTCTTTTTTAAAGTAAAACACTACATCGCTCAGTTCCAGACACTTGTGACTAAATGCTTTGTGCACACTCTCTGATCTGTAAGTTGTAATGTGTAAATGATAAACTGAGGCATAATGTTGTTGAAAATGAACTTATTTTTCTTCAGAAATTTCAGGTTGTTCATAATTTTTTTATTAAAAGATACTTCCTTATATGTGAACATTTTCAGAATGTACTTTTTAGCACTAAAACAAATAAAACATTTGGAGTTGTTGTTATTTATCAGTTATTATGTTGTTATTTTACTGGTTCAGCCCACTTGAGCCTCTGTACTTATTACATGCTTGCATAAAATTCTCATCAAATTCAAACTGTCAGTTACAGGAAAACAGCACATGATACTGATTCTTACTGTCATTTGTTTGATGGGCATGAAGTCCGCGCTCTGTCTGACGCGGTCAAAGATCTTGGCGAGTTGAGGGTTGATGAAAGCATCGTCTGAAAACACAGCAGGAAGAACACGTCACGTCATGCATCAGCAAAGTGGTAAAACACAAAGAAATGCTGCTATTTTTACTCCAGGTCATCAGAGATAGAGATGAAGTCATATATTACATAATATGCATCTGCTATAAATGGATTCATAGCTGAACCCTCGAGCCCTTAAAATCCACTGGCTGGTTTCAAAAAACAAAGAGAAAAGGAGCAAAAAAAACACCAAATTACAGCATTTATCATGCACCGTTCTGTCTGAAAACCAAAGCAAATTTGAGCTTAAAATCATGACATTTCATCAAAATCACTTTACATGTCTCATTTAAAAAACTGCTAAAAATTAACCATTTGCTTTCACAAGATTCTGTAATAAAATAAAAATTCTGTAGTCCTCGGCCTCAATTGTGAAGCCATTAATGACTCATCTGCGACTTTTGTTACAAGACAAAAATAAATAATGAAGCAAAATAATCATTTTGAGGCATTCTAACTGTCATATTGAAGACGAGACATTTCTAAGCTATTTTTACTTCCAGCTGTGGTTGTTCTTTTTCCATAGAGGTGCAGAATTTTATATTACAGTGAAAAATGAACCACAGTGAGGAAAAATGTGAGAGAAATGAAAAAAGGCAAACAAACACCAATGCAATCCAATCTAGGGCACCTATAATATAAATTCTAATATGAACTTGCAACATCAGTGCATTAGATTGCACAGGTGTTTGTAATAACTTCTAACTTTGTTTGCAAGCGTCTAGAAGTATAAAAGTATATGCAGCTTTATAAAGCACATCAACAGCTTTGTGTGCTTATAAGGTACAAAGGATTAGAAGGAATATAAGGTACAAAGCTGACATATTTCACTATGGTGCAACTTTAGTGCATTCAAACCTGTGCAATACTGACATTTTCTGCATTTAGAAGATTCTCAATGTCAAATTCTCTCCTGTTCTACTACTACGTATTGCTATGCTGCATCCTTGTGCATATTTTAAATGCCTCACTGATGCCTCCATGTTTTTGCACTGTCCTTGTTGCTGCAGTGACACTGCAAATCCCGCCCTGTGGGATTATTAAAGAATGATCTTATCTTAAATAATTAGAAAGCTGTGCATGAAACTTCATCACTGAGCTGTGCGGAGTTAATTCCAGGTTTAAACACTTTCACAACAATAATAATAATAGAAAAAAAGCCACCACTTAGCCTCAGGGTTGCAAACTTTATGTTGAAAAACAGCTTCAAGGCCAACTCTATTTTGGGACTGGAGCTAAAAGGCTACAATGGCTGGAGAGACAATCATCCGCCCACGACTGCATTCCTGCCATGACAGATAAATGTCAGCAAAGAGTGGGCAAAGAGCGGCACGGTGCTTTTTATCCTGCAGATTTACTCGGACTATTATTACATCTCCACCTTCAGCTTTCTCTGTAGAAGAACTGGGAGGCTACAGACGGAAATGTCTTGATTTTAAGATCTTGCCACCACTTTGAAGATAAAGTAAACCTGCAGATAGGCAGACAAGCTAGCTCTATTGTGCTGAATCTGATTTTAGCAACACTGTACCGTCCACAAAGTTTGCACAAACATGTTTGTAGCTCCGGACGCCTCCGAGGCAAAGGTCAGCAGCCAAGGTCAGGCTGCGGTTCAGCACCAATAAACAAAGTTGTGATGATGTTTACTGCCGCTACTTGAGCCGACTTCATTAACTCAGTGCCAGAATGTGTACAGCCGCTGGACATCCAACTCACAGTATTATCTTATTACTGAGCTCTGACCTACATGCAAGCTTGGAGCTTATAGAAAAACACACTTTCCTTCATCTGAACCGAGTTGCTTCACCTGTTTATAACTACAGCAGCACAGATATAACCTGAGCTGAACCGTTGGCAACAGCAGTCAGACATCTGAGCCAACTTTCAGTGCCGACAACTGTGATCCAGGGTTTCCTCTGTAGAGAAACTGAGCCAAAACACGACTCAAACGAGGAAAGTGACTCAGGTTGGAGTTTGATTGGATTGAATTGAAAACAAACCCAGACTCACATCTGAGTCCTTTTAAACATCTCATCAAGCCTTGGTAAATGGAAGCTGTGCAATACCCTTTAAAGGTTAAAACTCAAATACTGACGTCAGATCTGTGGCAGAGTTGGAAGACTGGATGAATATATCGATGATTTGTGACTAGCTGAGTTCATCACAGGCAGCTTTTTGAATTTCTAGGTGATTTTTGACAATTTAATGGCCTCTTCCAAGAAACTGGACATAAAATGAACCTGGAAAACGAAATTCAGTGCCAACAGGAACTGTTCCGTATTTTATGAATGAAGTTATTATTATCATATTAATAATTCAACTTGGTAAATAATTAACCCATAAAGCAGAAATGAATGTGTGCAGTTACTAACTGGAAGATGATAAGATAAGATCCACTTTATTCGTCCTGGGGGAAATTATGTTGCTAGAGTATGATACAATAAACAAATGTTACGGGAATATACACAATTACACAGAGGTTAGTAGCAAAACTGAAATAACAAAGAATTCAAAGTACAAAATGCAAGTTTCTAGAAGTGTTTGTGTGAAGTGTCTCAGAGTGTCAAGTGTCTAGAAAAAATAAGAATCAAAATAAGGAAAATAACATAAGATAACACAAGTACAAGGTGTAAACTGTATACTAATTTTTTTATATTACTTTTTTTAGCCTTTCATCAGTTTTTTATTGATAGGCATAGTGAAAGAGAGACAGGAAATATGGGAGAAGAGTCAGGGGAAGACATGCAGCAAAGGGCCATGAGCGGGAATCCAACCCGGGCCGCTGCGTCAGCACCAGTCCATGGGTCGCCCGCTTAACCCGCTGAGCTATGCAGGCGCCCCGTAAACTGTATACCAATAATAATAACAAGAAAGCTTAATAGAAAATGAGCTGAAGAAATAGTAAACAGATGTATTGCACTAGAAATATTGCACTTGAACAATGATAATAGAGGTTGTGAGTCTACTAGGAAAGAGTCCGATGATAATAAATCTGATGATGCCCCTCCTGGTTTCCCTCATAATTAAAAAAAAAATGTCATGTCTCATCTTAATATGTGTTATAGGCAAGTTAAGCAGTATTTTCAATGACATTAACAGAGGTCAATCCCTTACTTTCTAAATTACTCGTGCATAATCACCCTTTACCTGTTCAAGTGTCATGTTAACATTTTCATGTGGAATATTTACATTTTTTGGTGCAACATTTAAATTTCCTGTGTAATATTTCTATTTCATGTGCAGTATTTCATATGCAGTGTTACTGCAGGTATTACAGTCTTCCATATCTGTATTTTCAGTAATATATCGTACTTCTATCTTACTTCTTCTATGCTAGGCGCTGCATTTTCTCATGTTCTCTAATTTTTTCATCCAGAGCAACATCTAGCAAAAGAATTTCCTCCTGGATAAATAAAGTTTTTATCTCATGTTTAAAGCATTTCCACAAAACCTTAATCCAAAACCCGATAAATTACAGACTGTAATCCTTTGTTTTTGTTACTCTGAGTGCAGCTTAAAGCCAAGCAGCTTCTCCTGCAGCAACTCTGACTGACAGATCATTTCCAGAATGAGTACAACCGTCTGTCCTCCTTACAAATCTATGAATGTGAATGTGTGTCACCTTGAATACTGAGCATCTGTCCCAGTTTCAGCGCAGCTCCTCGGACTTTGCACAAAGTCCTGACGATGCGTTCAGCGTTGGCTTCGGACAGAAAAGGGCTCGAGTCCAGAACTGCTTTTTTATTCTCGCCTGAAGGACCACAAAACAGACGCGATGTTAATTTCACAGAACATAAAAAGCCTGAAATTATAAAAGAGCCTCAAGATTAAATTGAAATGTACACATGAAGGTATTTGGGATCAAAATATGAATCGTGGTGGGTGTCATCAAGCTGCTACCGGTACTACTAGTCTTACAGATACTGCAGATCGATCAACAGTACTCTTCTCTGTACTTTATAAATGTTTTTTCTCTTTATTTAGAGAAAAAAATGAAGAAAGTAATGAAAGAATTAAGACTGCCGTATTTTTTGTACACAAATGTATGCTATATGAATTAATTCTACTTGGACACTGTTTTGAACCAGTCACTATTATATACAGTAAGGTGTGTTTTCAATGAAAGATAAATATAATAATTATTTACAGCATTAAAAAACAAGCTTTTGGGGAATCACTTCATTTTAAAAACTAAAATATAATATTATACAACGTATTTCTATTTTTATTTCTTAGTATTTCTATCCTGTAATTGTTTTTTAAACATTATTTATTTCATTTCATTCTTTTTACTCTTCATTTATTTGCTTATTTATTTTACTTTTTTTTACTATTAGTACTATTATTATTGTTTTCAGCCTTTTGTTTATGGTTTCACAATCTATTTTTCTTTCATTCCACCTGTTTTCTCCTACTTAGATGTGGTATTTATTATTCAATCTGGTGCTGTTGTACCAATTTATTTTGAAAATCTTTTACCATGGTTGTGCCGACCCTTCCTCAGTTGTTCAATGTTCTTCATGAATTTCTTTCTTTTCTTTTTGTCAGTAAAGCCCTTTGTAGAGTTGGTTTTAAAACGTGCTATATAAATAAAGTTAATAATATTTATATAATTATTATTCTTATTATTTGTGTTATTAATAACAATGATAATAAAAGCATAATTAATATTCAGATTTTTTATTAACAACGATAAAATATCATTATTATCATCATCTTTGTATTATTATTAACAACAACAAAAACAAAAACAATAATAATTACTATTATTATGAAATGCAGCATTAAATTAAAAGTAAAAGTCCACTGCGTTGATAAAACTCTTTCATTCGTCACTTTTGTGAATAAAATGAATGCAGGACTTTATTTTTGACAGTATTTTTGCTGTGTAATATTAACAGTTTGATGAATTAAACATTTAAAGTACTTCTTCGACCACAACTTTCAGTGAGAGAAACGATGAAAATAAAGCTCTAAGGGGGAACTGAAACTTTGACAGTTCAGATGATGTTCTAAATTTTAAAGCAAATTTATCAACACAGAAACAGTTAAACAATCAGATAGAGACTCCGACAGACAGAATATCTTGTGGTGATGAGAAAGAACGTTCAAAACAATGTTATTCTTACTTTAAAACGTGTCATTTATTAGCTTATTAATCCTCCAGCGCTCATTTAAGACCCGTACCTGTCATTAAATGCGAGTACTTGGGCTTCAGTATTTACTTATGTCGGTACAACTGTGTGTATATGTGTCAGTAGGTCATCAGGTTCTGTGTTCTGTTGCGTCTGAAGCCGCCTTCAGAGGCTTTAAAGGAGATTTGCCGCACACACACCTACGAGTGTGTTTCGAAACGTCCCTGCAGGGATTACAGCGAGCACACACACTCAGATAAACACCAACAAACAGATGCACACGTGCTGCAGATTTACGCTCCGTTTGAGCTTAGCCCATGCTTTAGGATTACGGAGCTGCAAAGTCTGTTTGGTAAACGAGGCCGCCCAATTATGTCTTTATTTTTTTTTGTTTGCACTCTGTTGACATTAAATAAAGTGTGCTGCGTGCAGGAACATGCATGAGGGATGGGCACCGAGGAGCTTTAATATAGGCGGTATTTAAAAACGAAGCTGTTGCATAATCTCCTGCATGCTCTGAAGCTCCGTCATGAAGCTTCAAATCATCACATTATTACAAATCCACGGTATATTTTGTAATTCCAGGACAGACATACTTAAATACTCATGCATAAGTAAGCGTTGTTGCTTGTTTCTTAGTTGTAAAACCGCAAAGTCTGTGCTTTACCTGCAGCTCCGTTGTGCCTGATGGTTTTCTTGGCGACTTCTGCCAAAGCTCCAATTCCCAAACCTACTGCTAAACCTGCAACAAACACAGATACAGAAACAAACACAGTTAGAATGAAGCAGCTTAATGACAATTTTTTTGTGTACTATCACACATGTATTCAAACAGTAAGACTTTAAAAGCAACATACGCCTTGAAAACAATCTTTCTGCACAGGTATTGCATGATTTCAGATGTTTTATGATGCAAAAAGGCTGAAATTCTGAAGAAAAAGTAGAAATTTTGGGGAGTTTTCCATCATTATGTCACATAATTGAGTCATCCCTGCATCAGTGTTTGTGCAGTTGTAGGGGGTAGTGAATTTAAGTGGCTGCAATTCAGAAAGTTGTGTTTTTTTGCAAACTTTTTGGGATTTCACAATGATTGTCCTTGTGCAGCCTGTCTGGACATAGAATCCTCACTTTTCCCAACTACATAGTTGCTTCTATGCAGTTTTACACTTGTAAAAAGTCTTACTCAGCGCTCGATTTAGACGGTCTCCAGGTCACCGCGACGTTTTTAGTCGCAAATGGTGACCCGGCGACCGTCCAAATCCGCTCGATCGAGCTGAACCGCGCATCATGTTTTCTTCATGGAGGCAGCCACTTTGTATGATGTCATCAACCTCCTATCATTCCCGGCGCTCGCGGCGACCTGGCGACCGTCTAAATCGAGCGCTGTTACTGCTGTATTTTTAAGTCATTTTGGATGAAGTTCTGGATGAGATGTCTGAGCAAACACATATAAGTAGGTGTAGGCAATAGCAAAATATATCGACAAGAGACACTTCATCAATACCAATATCGACTTTTTTTAAATAAAATTTTTACATCAAACCACCATGAGGGCACATCATGAAATGCAAAGTTCGGTTTCACAAACAAATTCCAAGTGTGTGCCATTCCTGGATAATAATCAGCGTGTTTTATCTCTTCATAAGAAAGCCACTTCAGCATCTGTCGCTGTCGTTGTGCAGATATCCTGAGGAGTGCTAGTCCGTGCCACCGGTGCCGGTGCCGGTGGTTGCCCTCATGAGACTCATTCATGGTCTAAAAACAACCCTGTGTCTCCCACACCTCCATCTAAGCAACGCCTTCATGCAGTCTATTCTGGAAACGTGATGTTGGGATGCATGAAAACGTGGATGTGGGGTTCCTGTCTGGTGGTATCTGGTCCAGACCAGTGTGGTGTATCTTGCCCTGGTTGGCCTCCATGCATCTCCACGCTTTACTTGCTTTCTAAATTTAATGTGTATTGAGGTGAGATCATTCTTTTATCCTTATTTTTTTATGTTTATATGGGTAAATGTATTTTTTTCGATGTTTTTCATGTTTAAACAACATTACTACCGATGTATCTTGATAAATGTAACGGTTAAATTCAACTCAAACCTTTCTTCTCCAGGTCTGAAGAAAGAAAGCCATCAAAAATTGTCAATAAATATCAACACTGACAGAAATTTCTCTGTTCACTCTGAGTGGGCTCCAAACTACCTGACACCATGTTAAAGTCGATGCTTCTGCAATTTGTTCAAACAAATGGACAAAAAGTTGAGTGTAAACTTTGCAAAAAGCAGTTTGCATATCGGAGCTCAACAACCAACACAGCAGATCATCTAAAAACAGCAACTAACGTTTTTCTTTTCTTTATATTCCTCAGTAGTTCTTGTGCTGGATCATTTTCAGAAATTAAAAGAATCTGAGTCTGTTGTTGTGATTTCAGTAGAAAATAACCAGGTTCAAATGATTTAACATGCTGCCAATACTGGATTTTTATGTCGGTGTAGAATTAATGTCGGCACTCAGCGCACAATAATTATTATTTTTTTCCATCAATTTGTTAAAAAGCAGCTACGATTTCAGTCCACCAAGTTTTCTTTGCTTCACTGCCGTCCTAAAATAAACCGACAGATGAGGCCATCTGTTGCTGTTGGTAACACTTTCATTGAAACAACATACAGACAACACGCGACAAATTTTAAGCAGATAAACCTTTGGATTACCTCACTATTGTGCAACGAGATAACCGGCAACAGCTGCACTTCTGCCATCCAACAGAGCATTTTTTTAATATAAATTACAGATGATTATATCAGTCATCTAATCATTTTACGATCAAGCCGCAGAAATCTGGAAGATTTTATAAGCGGATGACGAAAACAAAGGATGCACGAGGAGGGGGTTGTTTGAGCTTCCACCTTATATAACTCAGCATTACATAATCAGTTAGTCAGCGTTCTCCGTCTCTGAAGCAGCAAATCTGAGATGCGACGGCAGATCAGGACGCAGCGTGCTTCAGCGTCTTGTATTCGAGGCTTTCTAAAAAACACTGCATGCAGAGCTGTGCAAACTGATCCAGCGTCTTCCCACCCAACATAATGTCAACTCCCTGTTTTATTCCTGCTTTAGAGAGGATTTAAAGATGAGCCAGCGTCATGTAACTGTACATATAAATCAGTGTGTGAAACTCGCAGCCAAAGACGGATCAGCGATTCCTGACTGATATTTTTCCAGACTGAGCACAAGCGCCTGTCCGTCATCTGACCTACAGAAGTGTTTACAGAATCACTTGCATTCCTTTATAACTCAAATGTTTCCTCACAAACTTCTTCACCTCACAATACAGCAACATGTATCCACAAGTGAAACACGCAGACAGATTTATGGCACCATGAATCACTTTGCAACCTTATTTATGCACTTGCAAGCTTGTACAACTTTCTGAGAGTGAAGGACAAGCTGAGGCTAAATTCTCGCAGTGCCTCCCCTCCTCTTTTCAGCGCCTTCTAAATGTTACCACTATCAACATGCTGAACCAACCGGGCCTCTACCTGCTGCCTCCGTAACCTGTTTGGAATGAGCTGTGGCTAAATCTTGCTGCACATGTTTGTGTTGTCCATCCACCCACGACTCCTCTAGGTTTACTAGTGTCCAGTTTATCGTCTCCTTCACATTTCTGGCTTCGGTTTTTGCCACCTGCTAACATATCCGTCTGAAATGAAGCTGTGATCGCTGCTGTCAAACTACTTCTAAGATTTTCACTGTGCTTGTGTGAACATTACAGCTTTGCTGCTTGAGATTATCACTGGTAAACATGCTGCTAGATGCGACCTGGAGATTAAAAAAGGACTCAATTCTGTACTTGACTTTCAGGCACCTGTTACTACATCTTTGCAATTGCTGCTAAAGTACACACCTGCATTAAAACAAGACTTAAAATACTCTTGCCATGCATTCAGAGCATCTCCAAGAAGCTAATACAAATGCACGTGTAAAACCTAACTGGCTCAATACATCTTACATGCAGGCTAAAGTACATGCTAGCTAGTTAGCCGTGCACAGAGAAGCCTCTAGTCTCTGCTCAGTGACTGCAGTGTAGCAGCTCAGACAGATGCAAGACCAAAAATTACTTTGCAGATGTTTGTGTTGTCCATCCACCCTTGACTCATCTAGGTTTACTAGTGTCCGGTTTAACGTCTCCTTCACATTTCTGGCTTCGCTTTTTTCTCCACCTCCTAACATATCCATCTGAAATGAAGCTGTGATCGCTGCTGTCAAACTACTTCTAAGATTTTCATTGCACTTGTGAACACTGAGGCTTTGCTGCATGAGATTATCACTGAAAAACATCCTTCTAGATACGACTTGATAGTAATAGAAAGTTTCTATACTTGCGGTCATGGCTGCATAATAAAAATTTTCATTGCATCTTCACAATTGCTCCTAAATCTGCATTAAAATAACACAATACTCTTCACATGTATTAAGAGCATCTCAAGGAGGCTAAACATAAATAAAAATATACTCAAAGCACCTCACTGCCGAACATTTGATTATTAATGGACATCACACTTTACAAATGTTCCCTAAACACCTCACATGCAGGCTAAAGTAGATGCTAGCCATTTTGCTGTGCACAGAGAAGCTTCACGTCTCCACTCAGTGACTGCAGCAGCTTAGAAACTGTACAACTAAAAAAATACTTGAAAAAGACTAAAAAACATTCTAATTGTGACATTCTATTGTCATATTTGCACAGGTTGAAACTAAGTTATTTTATCTGTATTATCTGCATAGACAATTTTATATTTGTTTATTTATATATTACATCGTAATAAGCAGAAATCCTGACTGTGACTACCAGCTAACATGCTAATATAATGTTACATACTTTCAGTAATGGTTGACTTATATTGTAAATCAAACAAAAAGTGACAAAATCCAAAGTAAGCAGTGTCGAAATTTTTAGCGTGTACAACTGCTATAACTTTTGGCTTTTGCTGCACATTTTAACCTTTTACGGGCTGCAAAAATATGCTTTGCACCCTCAGTTAATCATTTTTGCATCTTCAGTTGGATAAATGTATTGTCAATAAATTCTGAGTTGGAACTCTTGCTGAGTTTATTGCATGAATAAACTAACAAAGTGAAAAATAGCGATTGACACTGTGCAGGTCTACTGTTGGTCTACACAGCTACACTTGGTTTGCTCTGACTGTGGCTGGACAACTTCAGTTTACTGTGTTTGTTTATTATCCAAATACCCTTATACTGAATAATAGTCGGTGTGACCAAAGTCAAACAGCAGCAGTACAGCCTTTAAAGAACAAAACAGTGAGGTTAACAGCAGCAGAAAAGATTTGGAGCTGCACTTCTTTTTCTATCAAATGCTCCTCCTCTGATGACATTTGCAAGAAAAACTTCAAGATGTGTAAGTTTACATTGGCTTCTGGCTGCTCTTAATGGACCTAACAATCATATTTAGTGCAGAAGAAACTGATCTTACAAGTTGCCATTAATGTTTTGTTCCATTTTATTTTACAGATGTTTCATCTCTTTTAATGTTATGTTAATGTTTTGTGTATTTTAATCTTTGTGAAACACTGTAACCTCAGTTTTGGAAGGTGCTATAGAATCAAAGTTCGCTCTTTTTATTTTATTCGTTGTAAAATGTGAATTCTGTTTCATCCTGACTAGATAACACTTGCTGCAGTTCAGTCAACTCCAGCTGCTTAAAACATGTTTTATAAACACATTTGCTATAATTCCCACTGCCTGACTTGTCTGTAACTTCATTAATGCCAGACAACTTCCTTAAAGAAGTGTCAGTACAGTTTTGTCTAAAATTACACCTAAAGTGTCTATACTGTGGCTCATGATTTTAAAATCCAGAATGACCAGAATACTCCTGCAGAAAATACGCTATATTTACCTTTACTTGTAGAAGTTTTTGACCAAATGGCAATGCAGGTGCTGCATTGAAGTGTCATGACCTTTGCCACAGATGGAAAAATATTCTGTTTGTTTGCACAACATAACAGTTTGACTGGGTTTGATTTGACTGTCAAATAATCTGGTTATGCTGGATGATGATCCCTCAGATGCACCCTAAATTGTTTTATTCTGGAACTGTTTTATCTCTAACATATTTT
Source organism: Acanthochromis polyacanthus (assembly GCF_021347895.1). Taxonomy (NCBI): domain Eukaryota; kingdom Metazoa; phylum Chordata; class Actinopteri; family Pomacentridae; genus Acanthochromis; species Acanthochromis polyacanthus. The sequence goes on from NC_067128.1 coordinate 9,628,827, forward strand.
TTGATTCATTTTTACTTCAAACAGGCAGTTTTTGTGGATTTCAAATGTGCCACAACTAGAAGACAACATTGTCAAACGGTAAAATAAAGGTGAAGTCTGTAACTCTAGAGAATGATTGTTGATATTTACGTTGTCAGCACACTTAGCTAGTTAGCATGTCACAGTTTTAGCCAGATTTCCCAAGACTCTTGCCCTCTTTCACCACCATCTCCTTCCCTTTTCATCCTGTCCCATGCACGAGCACAAACGTGCACACTGAACACTGGAACAGTGTTGTGTGGATGAGTCACTGTCTTTGTTTCCAGTTCACAGAGCAGCAGTTTTTTCCACAGCTAGTGAACTGTGAGGAGAGATTCACTGAATGACAGAAGGTCTATTGTATTTGAGCTGCTGACTTAACCTTCAACCCAAACACAGCAACAAATATTAGCAATAAGATACAGAGATTTAGAACATATATGCCTGAAATGTTGCAGAACTGTTTCTTCAGTGTGTCATTTTTGTTCCTGTTAGCCAGCCAAACAATGCGTTTTATTTTCTAATCTGGACAAGAACAAAGCTGGGGAGCCTTGACCTAATTTTGAAGTGTTTGTTTATGCTCCAGTGTTGACAGACAGATTCCTGCATGTTATATCTCCTGTAACTGTTTAGTTTTTTTAGCATATACATGCTGCACATACTGTACATTCAGTGGCTGCTGTTTGTCACGGTGCAGACCTGGAGAAGATCATGAACTGACATACCACCACTAACTGCACTGAACCCACTGACCCCGGATTTAAAGGCAGGTGGGAGATTACAGTCACAGCTCCAGACTTTTGCAGCAACCCAGTTCTATGTCATGTTACCACCACAGAGGACGACCACAGAGGACGACCACAGATTACGACCACAGATTACGACGTCATTGAACCATAATTATGACTTTGAAGGAGCAACTTCTTTAAAGTTTGTGTAATAATCACGCTAACCAGAAAGAAAAGACACAATCTCTTGTGTAGTGACTATCAAACTAGAGTCACAGAGGTAAAAAACAGGGCTCTGTCTGACACGCTTGCTCGAAGAAAGAAAACATGAAGCCGTACTAAAAAAAATACTATTTATTCTAGGCTTTCATAAAAAACATACACTTAATTGCAACTAATTGCAGTCAGTATTTGTCTAAATCCGTGTATTGATATCTTTTACATTTTTATGCAGTCACAGCTTAAGTTTTTTGAACACTTTTAAAATCCAGAATTTCTCTTTAGCTATATTCTGAAAAGAGGAATTTTATGAAAAAAGTGCAGTTAACCTCCGTCTCCTTCTCACAGTTTCTACTCCACATGATGAATTTATACATAAAAAATGTAGACATTTTTGTCCTATTCCACTCAGTGCGAGTCTTCTTGCTGTAGGAGTAGTTTTTTCCATATATGACCTCAGACCAAAGCTCTCATTGACCTCCATTATATCAGAGCTATAAAATCAGAAACTGTGAGTCTGTTTAACCTGCCACCAAACCTGTATAAAACACAGCACCGACATGAAAAAAACATCAGATTGTTCACAATAAGACTGTGCTTTACATGGCGAAAGAATTTTTTTTCTCGAGCTGTGACCGTTTGTTCAAGGAGCTAATCCCAAGTCTACATGTCTGCCCTTCTCTCTGCAGCCAAGATGGACTACAAACATGGCCGCCTCCATCAGTGATGAATAACGTTATGGTGGCTCTATCAGCAGGGCAAATCTAACAGCAGCTTTAAGGCAAATCCACAAAGCTTTTACTAATGACGTTAACAAAGTTATGATACATGTTCTGAGAGGTTGTAACTATTCTAATTTCTTCTAACAGTCCCAAACCAGTAATCATCAACTAGCGGCTCCTGCTCTGTTGGGTTAAACTTCTAAGCAAGAGTCTACCAGGTAACAGTGGAGGAAAGCACAGTTTTTTTAAGGAGTCGCCAGGAATCTGTGCATTACAGTTTCAAAGTAAAAGCTCAGAGATGTTAGAAGGAATTATCAGGGTTTATGATGCTGCCTTTTTAAAATAAGATGCACTTAAACGTTACCTCACGTGTAACTGTTGCAGGATATATCAGCTGGCATAGTGCTTCAGAGTACGTGCAGATTTACACAGAGATGTGACTGACTACAGATTTAGTCAGACAAACCACTGATGAATCATCCAACACTCAGACACAGTTAAGAAAAAAAGAAAAGAAAAAGAAATCGGTTGCCTTACCTCCAAAGTTGGCGAGTCTGCCGAGTCGAGTCACCGGCACTTTCCTCTCTCTGGCTCTTTCACTCAGCTACAGAAAAACAGGATGTGAAGTTATCTTTCTATTAGCACAAATAGACAGTAGCGGTTTCCCTGAATAGCTGTGGGTATGGTGCAGGATTTACCATCTGTTTGTGTGGCTTCATCTCAGGCCTTTTGCTCTGTCGGGCTTTTTCTATGTCCTCGGCGGTCAGTCCTCCGACACTGGACGGGTCCTGATGGTAGCTCCTGAGCTGCTGACAGTGATGCTGAGTCCACACGTGTCTGTTCAGTCTGTGGCTGTAGAGGTGATGGTGTCCGATGAAGTGTCTGCACAATCAATCAATCAATCAATCAGACTTCATTTGTAAAGCGCTTTTCATACAGGAAGAGGAATAGGAATGCACTAAAACAACCCCCTATTCCCAACATCATGATAGAAACGAAGGACTCAAAAACACAGAGACTGAGCAACTGAAGACTCCTAAATAACACATGCAATGAAAAAACAAAAAATAATTTAATAAATCATTAAAATATAATAAAATAATTAAAAATAAAATAAGATAAAATAAAGAAAAATAACAAAATAAGAAAATTACATAAAATGAAAAATGCATTGATTAAACACCAGAGAGAGATAAAATGAAATAAAATAAGACTAAATAAAATAAAACATAAATATATAAGTAAAATAAATTTAAAAATTTAAATTAAAAAATTATTTAATTAAACTAAAACTAAACTAAAATAAATAACATAAATAATCCATGCAATGAGGAAACATCAAATCAGATGCAATGAAATATCATAAAATAAATAAATAAAATAAAGTTAGATATCTATTATTAAAATATATATAGTTTGAAGGTGAGGGGCAAAACAGAAGTCAAAATGCACAAAGAACAGAACAATAAAATAATAAAAAATGAAGTAATAAAAGACTAGAATAGACTAAAATATAAAAATAATTAAAAAATAAATAGAGAAATTAACAAACAGGTTTAAGGTAATCTTGACTATCACCTGAAGGTCAATTTGTCTAACAGTCAACAGCACACAATTATACCACATTCAAAAAAGACGATAAAATTAATGAAATTAAATAAAACAGTAAAATCACATTAGCCATAGGTCAAAAAAGAAATAAAAAAAATCTAAAATGAAATTTTAAAAATTGATAAAAACAAACATAATATCGAATCACACTGTGCTTTTTGTCTTCAGTTAGTAAAAAATGTGTTCTAAGAAGAGCAATAAAAAAATTAAATCAATCAAATCCACAAATAAGCCTGACTCAGATGTTCTGAGAGGCTCGTCAATAGATGTGACTTTAAGTTTAATTAAAAATCTCCTACCAGAAGATCAAAACAAATCAGATACATACGAAGGACCCAGACCATCCGGCCTGCATCTCCAAAAAGAGCGGTAAAGCCTGACTGACGGATCATCCGTACCTGGCAGCTTGGTGGTACGTTCTGGTTTGTCCACTGAACTGTTTGCTTGGATCTTTGTATCCGTCAAACACTGATTGTTTCCCACCAACGTGACTCGACGCCGCTGCTGCTGCTGCATCCTCACCGCCTCCTGAATGATCCACGTTAAAATCCGATCCGTCCTCCCTGAACTCTGAAGCCATGAATGCAGCGTCGTCCTGAGGAAAGTCAAAATCTGACTCCGATGAGAACGTTTGCTGCTGACCGGACATCTCCTGTAATGATGCATAAACGTACACTTTTTGAGACGTGAAAACACACTTACACAAAGTTTTTCCTTTAAAAGGAGATTTTAGCCAGCACAGAAATGACAAGAACTGAGTATAAAAAACTGCATTTGAACTATACAACCAAATTAGTCAATTGGAGTTTCAATTATCTGAGTATAACAGACATTTTTGTTCATCAGAATGTCAGAAATACAAGTAAAATGGAAATATTTCTGTCAAATAACACAACTAGCAATGCTCTCAAGTGCCACAAATTCACAAAATACACTTACAATTATGAAAAAACTGCCTGAAAGTAATTAAAATAGGAATAAAATAGATGTGATGTTGCTATTTACAGGGATTTTGTGCATAGAAAACGGGGAAATTATGTGAAAGTAATGAAGAAAATATACATAAGACTGTGTTGTCAATTGTGGTTACATTTACTCAATAATATTAAACATAAAATCGACAGAAATACCAAAAAATGCAAAGCAGCAATTCTCTAAAATGGCAAAAATTCATAAAATATACACACAGATGGGCAAAAACAACTGTACAAGATAAAAAACGGCTAGATTAAGAATATAAATAGATTTAATTTTGGTATTAACAGGGTGTTTCCTGCATGAAATGAAGCGATAATGACAAACTAATGATGAAAATACATACAAACCTGGTGAACTGACGTTTCATTTTCTCAAGTATAGGACATATTTTTTCATGAAAATGTCAGAAATAGGAGGAAAATGCCAACATTTCTATCAAATGAGACAAGCAGCAACTCATACTGTATAAATGGCAAAACCTTCTTGCATAAAAATGATACATATATCATTTGTTATTTGGGGTTTCACTTGCTCAGCTTAATGCGTACTTTTGTCAAAAGGTCTGAAATTCAAACAAAATGCACAGATTTTGTAAAAATGAGCCATGAAAAACACATCAAATAAAATACAGAGAGCAGTCTAAATGTTCTGCACTGACCTGTATCTTCATCATGGCTGCAGAAAGGCCTTGTTCTGCAGCAGATTGGACACTTTGGACAGCAGCACCGACTCCTTGGACTCCTGGATCACAAACAAGACAACTTATAGCTGTTAGTTTGATTTCTACTGGAACTGTGAGAATAAACATATATAAAAATCTCCTTTAAATTGCTTCTGTTACAGTTGCTCCCATTTAAAGTATTAAAAATAAACAAACATATGTTGTAAAACACTACTAACCCCAACTGCTTTATACAATATTTCCACAAATAAAAACGAATTAATAGCCGAGTCTGCAATCATTGACAGGGCCATGTTTGAACAAATAAAGTAAAGCCTACAAATACAGGGCAGGTAATGAACAAAAGCGGTTCGAGGTTTAATTTTAGCCATTATTAAGTCCATGCAATACTGTAATCTGCTTCTATGCACTTTATATAACAAAAATATTTCCAATAAATGGACTGGTTTGCTTAAATTTGACCAAACTCATCAGTTGGATGATCTCTGGTGTTACTTTCACAAAGATAAAAACTCTAAATTAACAACCAACCAGGATTAAACCATTCTTTTTGGCAGTAGGAGGCACAAAGCCCTGCATTTTCACCACTTTAAACTGGTCCAACCTTGTGGAAGCAGCTAAGTCTAACTTATTGAGACCTGTAGTTTAGTCAGGAAAAACTAACCAAATCTAAGTTTAAAATCACTACGCATCTCAAACTTCACCAAAAATAAACCACACCCTGTAAAGAAGCAGAAAGTTCTCACTGTTTTTTGGTAAAACTCAAATAGAACGGATCAATGAAATAAAAGCGGCATGGCTCAAAAACAAACAGAGGAGCAAGTTGTTGGAAGATACATCCAGCATGGTGAAACATCTTTATGCAGCTGATGAGTGGAGTAGAGAGGAAAAGTTTGTAGAAGCTGGAAACATTGAAATAATTAAATATCTTTAGTTTGTGGAGGTAAAATGACCACAAAGAGACACAAAATGGCTAAAATACCACAGAAAGAAACAAAAACAAGACACAAAACGACACAAATGAGACACAAAACAAGTAAAAACCCAGAAAATAACAAAAACAGGACAAAAAAATGACAAAAACGAAACACAAAATGTTTCAAACAAGACCTACATAATGGATCAACAAAATAAAAGCAGCATGGCTCAAAAACAGTAAACAGAGGAGCAAGTTGTTGGAGGATACATCCAGCATGGTGAAACATCTTCCACCAGCTGAAGTTTCTTGAGGTTGTAAAGAAATTAGAAATGATTAACTATCTACACCATGTGTAGCTTTTATTTTTTTCCAATATTGGTAAAAGTTGTGGCCACTTGGAAAAAGTTTGTACATATTGATTACATTCCCCACCCCCAATTTTCATTGAAATAACATCCAGAAATACTTGCAGTTCAGAGGGTTAAACTCCATTTTAACATCAAAATATAGAAAAATAAATTGTGTTCCGTATGTTGAGCTTACCTGCTCCAGAGCGCAGGGTGTTACTTTGAGTCTCAGCGACCGCCTGACTCAGCTTCGCTAATCCTCGCATCAGCAGCATCATATCTCCCGCCATGATGGACTGAAGGGAGACAAGGACACACAGAAATATATAAGATCAGGCCGGAGGCTCGGACAAACTGTCCACAATGAGAAACCAAAACGTGTGGCGGAACAAAGACGTACAGACGGACGCAGAAATGAAAGCTGCCGTCGCTGCCAACAGGAACACATGCACAGCTGTCACATCTTGAGATGACTTTGTCTAAAAATACTGGTGACCTCCAATCCCCGTTTGGATCGACACACAACGGAGGAATACTGCTGCACATGTGAGCCGTGAATAAGTGCTTCAGGACCGAGTCGCTGAGCGGTAAACGCTCCCGCTATTTCTGTCCTGAAGTCAATGTAAGTTCATGTGGTTGTTTGCCGTTACACTTCAACTTACAATCACTTTTATTATCATACTTGCAGCCTTGTCTGTATAGTTTCTAACTTGTATTTTCTTTTATTCCTCTTGTTTATTTTCCTTACTTGGATGTGGCATGATTGGTCATGTTATTATTTTGTCTGGAGTTGTTGTAATGATCTATTTTCTCATCTTTTACAGAGTTTAACTCCATTTTTGCCTCTCTAGTCTTTCTCTTACCGTTAGATCTGACTGGCTTCTGTCAGTCAGAAGTAAAGTCAACTTTCAAAAGGTGCTATGGTAATAAAGTTATTATCATTAATATTATTATTATAAAAAAGTGAACATTTTGTTGATTGTTGGGTCACTCTTACAAAATAAAAGTCTAAATTCTTTGATTTCAGCTTCCTAAATGTGAATATTTCCACATTTATTTCATTCATATTACATTCACTTACACAATAGCTCCAAAACAAAGCTGTGAAGCCATGATTGACTCAGCTGAGACCAACAGTGACATGATAAAAAATTCAGAGTTTTCCGGTTGAACTGCAGGCAGTGTTTCCACAGAGAGACAGAGAGGAAAATCAAACCTACTGGATAAATAAAATAAACGCAGCATGGCTCAAAAACAGCAAACAAAGCAGAAAGTTGTTGGAAGATACATCCAGCATGGTGAAACATCTTTATACAGCTGATTAGCAGAGGACAGAGAAAAAGTCAGTAGAGGCTGGAAACACAGAAGTAGTTAAATATCTGTAGTACGTGAAGCTGTTGTTTTTTTTCTAAAATTGGTAACACCAAATTTCATTTGTTTTTCAGATATTCCTAAACAAAAAAATCCTTTGTTTCTTTTTGGATGTATGACATAACTTCTAGGTTCTCTATAATTTTACTGATAGTTGGGCCATTTCTGGAGATGTGCATGACTTCATAATGGGCAAAAATGAGCTCAAAACATCTAGAAACTGCTGTTTGGAGTTTAGTGGGTTAAGTCTTATCTAAATATATGACACTGTCTTTCCAAAAATAGCCTGCTGTATCTTTTACAGGCAGATACAGTTGCCCCTTTATTAAACCGTGATGCCCGTGAACGCACCTCACTGTCCAATTTAGGAAGTAAACACACTCCTGCATTTCTTCGAGTCTTATCTAAACAGCAGCTCCCATTGTGGTGCTGTGAGTTTCAACATGCAGGGTCAGTGGCCGTGTTTGTTGTTGCGTTACAGGTGCTGGTTTGTGGGTGTGGCGGCATGCTTCAACACGGCTCAGCCAGGATTTGGGCCAATGGAAAAAGCTGCTGCAGAAAGACTCTGAGCAATATGTGAGCATGTGTGAAGCTCTACAAATACTGCAGCGCCGGCAGAAAGTGGGTCATCCGTCCTCCTCAGACCAGAGCCGGGCAAACTCTGCCACAGAAAGGACCAACGGCATGGGAAAAGATAAAAATACTTCCACCGACTTATTCAGAATGTCTTGTTCATGTGCACTGGCATGTCAACATTTGGGCTCTTGATCATCTTGTGGTTTAAGAAGTTGTGATTTTTTATATTTAGTCAACAAAATGTTTAATAATAAAAAACAGCATACAGATTAACTGAAGTAAATAATACCAAAAATGAGCTGTTGCCTTAAAACTTTTATTTTTGTGTTTTTTTTAATCCAAAAAAATCACAATGTGATTATTTCAAGACATATTGCACCATTAGTCATGCTTGTAATGGCAATTTTGATTTTATTTCCTACTGAAACAAATATAAAAATGATGATTTAATGAATTCACTGCAGTCTTTTGTAAACAAACGTGCTTCCATGCGTACGGAGAACATGAGCTGTAGGTCGGATTATTTCTGCAGCACCACTATACTTGATTTAAATTGTTGTGATGTACTTTTCTTTATAAAAAAATACAACTCCTGTAATTAGAATACTGGGATTGTCCATGATACGGTTTCAAACATATTGTGATTTGTCATTCAGCCGGACTTTGTACTTGGTTTTTAATAACTCAATATCTTCATGTCAAACACCAAAATGTACCATCCTGAGTGAACTTTTTCCATTTTATTTGTTAGTAGATAATATTGTCTTTTCAAAAATATATTGGTATCAGTTAATATATATATTTTTTAAATATGCTGATAGAAAAACAAGGGTAATTCAGTGGCCAAAATAGCGACAGAAACACAATAAACAAATCTTAAAGATGAAACTAACTGATATTAGGACTATTTTTTCATTTTCTATAGATATCTTAATATATATCTTGTTGTTAATACTGTTACTGAAATTTATTTGGGCCACAGAAAAAGATACCTGGGATAATTTAGAAATTCTATCATCACATCGTTCGCCCATCGGAGCAGCTCCTACTCCACTGTTAGCACTGTCTGCAGCACATGTAGCTGAGCAAATGGTGGTGCGGAGTCAAGCTTTGGCTTCATGGAAAATTATTAAAAAGTTTGTGAAATAATGTTCCTAGAAAGTCAGTTTAAAAAAAAAAAGTACATAAATAATACTGGCTGACATATTGCTTCCCTAAATTTGACATTGGCCCCAAAATTCCACAATAGTAGACTATTTTTCCTATCATGCAACTTATTTTACTAATCTGGTTGACGTGCTGTTTTAAGTCTGAACCCAGAGCTGCACAACACATTCATGCAAAAATATCTGTTGCATACTGTACAAGTATTTAAGGCAATGTGTATTTTGGCACAAACAATCTAAGGCATCGGTGAAAAGTTATTGTAAACACACTATCTAAATCAGATAGCTACTCTGGATGACTTTGTCTCGACCTCCAGTTCTACTGTAAGGAACCGTGGAGTTATTTTGGACCAGGTTATGTCCTTTAACTCGCTCGTAAAACATTTGTCCAGTACGCCCTTCTTCCATCTGCTCAAGATTGTCAAAACCAGGGACATCTTGTCATGTAGTTCATGTGTTTGTTACTTCTAGACTTGACTATTTTCATTGCAATTTCTTATCTCATGATGTTCCAATAACTCTCTGAAAAGAGTCCAGTTGATCGAAAAACTTTCCGACGGTCCATGAACTAGTAGAAAAGCGGCTAGAAATAAGCTTTAAATCATATTTCATCAAAATCACAATATGTGTCATTTAATAACCACAGTAAAATAAACACATTGGTCTAACCAGATTGTGTAAAAAGCAAAAAATTCTGACTTCCTCTGCATCACCAAGTAACCATTAATGACTGCGACCAAAAATCATGTGATAAAAAAGTTTTTGACTGAACTTCAGGCAGTGTTTTCACAGAGCAGAGATTAGATTACGATGAAAACAAATTAAAAATATAAAACAAATGCAAGGTTTTTGTTTTTAAATGAATAACCAAAGAAACTGTTTTTTTGTGATTTATGGCATTATAATTGTGCCAGATTGCACAGAAGGTAGGTTTAAACTGGATTAATAAAATAAATGCGGCATGGCTCAAAAACAGTAAACAGGAGCAAGTTGTTGGAAGATACATTCAGCATGGTGAAACATCTTTCCACAGCTGATGAGCAGAGTAGGGAGAAAAAGATAGTAGAGGCTGTAAAACTGTTTAAACACTTGTGAAAATATCATATATGCTGATTTTGGATGCTTTTTAATTTTCGTAAAATAAGAAAAATCATTGAAATGAAATGTTCATGGTTCATACTTTTAAGTTTAATGACTCTGTATCTGTGCCACATTATACTCCTTTTTGAGTTTTTTGCTCATTCTAGCTGTGGTTGTTCTGTTGCTAGAAAAGTGCAGAACTTTATATTGCTGTGAAAAATGAGCCCACAGTCATGAAAAATGTAACATGAGTGGAAAAAAAAAACAACAGAAAATTGCTTGGAGTTTAGGTCGTCAAAGGAAAGTTTTATCTTCCTGATTTACTTTAAGAGCTGCTTAAAGAGAAGGCTCAAATCTGTTTGGTTTCTCTCATAATATGGGTAATGTTATAACCCCATAATATGGGTCTCTCATAATTTATAGGTCTACTCCCCTTCACGCCCACTTCGCTCTGCATGTGAGAGATGCCTGGTGCTTCCAGCCCAGCACGGCTCAATACCTCTAGCCAGACTCTTCTCCTCTGTTGTTCCCAAATGGTGGAACAAACTACCAAACTCTGTGCGTTCTGCTGAGTCCCTTTACACTTTTAAGAGACAACTGAAGACTCAATTGTTCAGAGAACACCTAGGCACTTAATCTGACTCCACCTAAGGGGTAGAATAAGTCAGGTGGTCCAAAACCCAGCATTTATTTAGCGCTGACAAAGTAATAAAAAAAAAGGGGTGGGGGGTGGGGTTGGCAATTCTTCTGCAACTTGATGGCAATACCTTTGACCAATCGCACTTGAAGCACTTACTACAGGTTTTTCCTTATGTCTGAATTCTTGCTTGTGTTGTACGTCGCAAAAGCATCTGCTAAATGAAATTGTAGAATTGTAGAATAATACAAGATTAACTCAATCTACTATGTGAAGTGACCTAAGATGACTCATGTTTTCATCTGTGCTATAAAAGGAAAGTTTATCGCCAAATGTAATCTACCGAACTGCTTCCCACTCATCAGTGTGGGTAAACGCGAGCCTCTTTCCTCCGCTGCAGAGTTCAGGACAACAACTGCACTGTGATTATAATAACTCTAACTATGATTGCATGTGGTGCTGCGTAGTGAATAAACACACAGGTCTAAGCCTCAGCTGTTGTCGGCTGCATAAGCTGTTGTCACGCTGCCATAGAAATAACCAGGCAGCATCAGTCAGTGTCCGAGAGCTGTTACTGACAGTCCAACATCAACGCTGACCCTCCAATGTTTCCTGTCACTGTGCAGCCGAGAGGGGAAACATGAACAACACTGTGTTCCCTAAAAGACTGCAGAACAAGAACACTGAGTCAGTGCTCTCGAAATAAATATAAACATGTAAATTACCTAATATAACGCAGCTAATGTGATAAAATGATAAGACCTAAACAAGAAGGTGTTGCAACACTGTCGGTAAACATATTTTAAAGATTAAATATTAACATTATGTTGATCATACACATAATAATAGCAAAAATAACAGTTTTAGCAACAATCCGTATGATGCTCCAACATAAAAACAACACAGTACAATTATAGTTAGACTCTTTTCACTTGCAACTTTATTCCCAAAATAGGCAAAAAATGGAATAAAAAAACTGCAAAGGTGAAATTGATTTATATCATTTTTTTTGTTTATTTCATTATCTATCTTAATAATATTGTTAATAAGCTCCGAGTCTATTATCAGCACTGCCTGCAACACATGTAGCAGAGCAGGTGGTGGTGCGGAGTCAGGTTGCTAACTATTTAGTGAATTACAGCGCAACCTAATGATTTTCACTTTTCAGTCAAACTAACATTAATACAACCAACATTGACCGATATATTGATATCATATTAGATTATTTTTTTACTCCCTAAATTTGGTGTTGTCCATAAAAATCCACATTTTCTGTAGACCTCTTGATAATACTGTTTTGGAGAATTATTGATTCCTGACCGAATTTAGAAACGTAGTTTGTCCAGCAGAGCAGCTCCGAGTCCATTATCAGCACTGCCTGCAGCACATGTAGCAGAGCAGGTGGTGGTGTGGAGTCAGGTTGCTAACTAGTTTGCGCATTACATCGCAACCTCATTATTTTCACTTTCTGTGAAACTCTCATATTGATATTCCCAACATCACAATTTTTTACTCCCTAAAGTTGGTATCAGCCATAAAAATCCACATTTTCTGTAGATGTCTTGATAATATTAATTTGGAGAATTAATGATACCTGTGCCAATTTAGAAACAGTATCATCACATAGTAGTTCCCTGTACTGTCCGTAGCTCATGTAGCAGAGCAGATGATGGTGCGGAGTCAAGCTTTGTCTTCACTTTAGGTTTCTAACTAGTTTGTGAAATATATTGTTGGAGGGGTAAAACTATGGTATTATTGGCCCCAAAAATCCAGTACAAGTCAGATTTCTTGATAGCATTGCTATTGATAATTGTTGATTTTCAATAAACATGTACAGAAAATCTGAAACTGTGACAACTCTAACTTGTACTTTAAAGTACAATGAGTACTAAAACTGTAAGGTCAGGATGCAGTATAAAGCATGATGGTCCATTATTCTCCTATGAATATGAAAACCATTCTTTTTATCATATCAGTGTAGTTTGTTCTGTTGCTAAATACATCCAGATAAGGTCCTAATAACTTTGATTAACAGTGACTACAAAGACACAGTGTCAGTCTAGACATGCATGTAAACAGAGACAAAGAAATGTCAGTAAAAATGACTCATATTGCCTTACTTCAGCTTATTTTTAAGAATCAAATAAGCCATGGGAAAATAAACTGGAAAGTGTAAACCATTAGGAGCACTATCGTACTCTTAATATTATCAGCTCATGTCACTGGCCAACTACGAGATAACAGAAAATCTCAAATATTATGGCGGTATCACAGGGCAACATGCTTTTAAACAATAGCATAACAAAAGCATAAAAGCTGATTATTAAACCTGATATTTAAAGTTTTAAAATAATCCTATCAACGTTCCCAAATGGTCATTATATATATAAAAACTGATATCATTCATACTGTGTATTTTAGTGTATCTGAGGTGCAGTTTCTTGTTATCTACTGTCACACAGTTTAAATACTTGTGGTCAGCTTCTGTCATCGGTCAGTCTCTGTGTTTATTAAAGTAGTTATTCTCAACCATGTTTTCTCAAATTTCATGTCAGTACGTTTACACTCACCACGTAGGTTAAATGGACACATTTACACAGCAGGCATGGTTAAAATAAAATAAAAAAAAATGTTGAAAATGTAGACTGTAATTTTTTTCCCTTTGAATATCAAATACTAATCTGCAGCCCTATCTGTAATTATTTTGCAATTTACCATGAAGACTGTTATTTTGCTTGTTGTGACTGTTTACTTGTTTGCTGTATAAAATGCAAACTTGTTTTTAGATACTCTTTTTAACAATATTACACATTTTCTGTCATATAAATAATCTCTACATGTTACTACTCTGTGTACGCATGTTTAAACACATGCTGAAACAATCTGTGAAACTACTGTTTGGTACTGTAAATTCTTGAAAGTCTGATATTGGGACAGTCCTCATGTGGACTCTATTCACCACCCTACACTCATATTTTGAGTGGAATTAATTTGCTACCAAAAACAGGGGGGTGGGAGAAACACACAATAAACAAAGATTAAATAGTGATCATATTGTGTAAGGCTGATGTCGTGACAGCCCTCGTTTTGATTTTTTTGAGCTCACACAGCATAAGATTTTTTCCCCCTAATTCTCTCTCTATATATATATCTAGATAATTTTGCTGTTGGGAATTCTTTTGGCCATGATAACAGCATAGCTAAAAATTTATATCATGACAAGCCCGGTGTGGTCTCTCTTTGCAGCTCCCCACATTTTTTAAATAATTAATTCATCAAAAAAATAGTGTTTAATGTGAATGAGCACAATAACAATATTATTATTGTTTTGGCCACAGCAGGTACTGAAAATTTGTTGTAATTCATATATGAAAAAGAGACAAATACACACAATGTTTACTATCTATACGTTTGGGGGTTTCTCCATAAATAGTGCAATAACCTGCTTATAATTAATATTTTTAGTCGTGATAATCATGTAGTAAAACTGCAACATCGTGACAAACATATAAACTACATGATCTTATAAACAAAATATCCATAAAGCCCAAAATCTCGTACAATCAAACTTTCTACTAGCACTGGACTATTCACCATATTATCACAATATTATGTCAATATTGTACTTTTACATGTAAGGATTAAGGTCAAACTCCACATATATATTCTGCACAACATTTTACAGTAAGTCTGGCAATATTTTCTTAAATTTCTCTACAGATATCACAATAATATATTAATAAGAAATTGTTTAGGTTGTGATAATCATGCAGTGAAATTCTGATACTGTAACAGTTCAAATAAACTTCATAGACAAAGAAAAGACAACTCAATAAACAGATAAACAAAAGATCCACAAGTCTAAACAATGTTAGCTAAAATCTCTTACTTATACCAGATTTTTTTTAAATGTATTATCACATACATATTCTAAGATAAGATGTTTTTATTGTCAATGCATATGAAATTGCAATGATTATAATACGACGTATTATTACAATATTGCAACTTTAAAATGTCAGGATTATCGTCAAAACCGGTATGCAATATCCCTGGTTTGCCCAATATTTTGAAATAAATGTGGCAATGTTTTTTCCCTCAATTTCTCTTTTGATATTGCAAAATGTCATTCTAATAAATTCTTTTAGTCATGAAAGGTATATCGGAAAAAGGTAATATCGCGACAGCTCTGACTTCAGTGCAATTTTTCAAAGTTTTACAGCAAAATCCTTCAAACCTGCCGAAGTGGCGCATTTAAATTGTGCGATAGTTAACTTCCTTGTGGGCGTGAAGGGACCAGATTCGGCAAAAACAAAGCCACGTTGTACAGTATTTAAACATCCATTCAGTCCACAGCTGCTATAACCAACTCAGAGTCTTCATAATTGCAGGTTAAACGGTTTAAAACACCCGAATGAACCGTCTATGTGTGTTTGCAGGGCGGTAAAGTTTGCAGAAGTACAGGCAGCCATAAATATGAGGCTCGTCAGCACGATGCATGGAGACGGTGGAGCAGATTCAAGTCTACTAACAGCACTATTAGCAAAAATAAAGTTGATTTATGAGCTCAAAAATGCTAATTTATGAGTACGTCGTGTACTTACGAGCAGCTGTGGTGCAGAGTCTCTGCTGCTGCTTTCGGACGAAGTGAGGTCAAACCAGAGCCACTTTACTCAGATATGACGGCAGTTTATTGGGTCCTTTCTTCTTCCCAGGACTCGTTTTGCAAGCAGCACGAATTACCGATTATTTACTCCTCGTCCTCCCTTTGCAGCTGCTGGCCCCGTTTAATCCAGTTTGTTTCTCCTCCACGAGGTCAAGCGTATTTCCCAACTTCACACTGCAGCCAGAGCCATATGTTGACGCAACCCGCCCATATCTGACACGCACTCTCATATAGGCACCAAAATGAACATTTTGCTCAACTCTGCGAGCAGTTTCATTTTCTCTGCTTCAAAAATTTTCTTCAAAATCTACCTTTGGTTAATTCTGCCACTTCTAAGTAGCTAGTAGCACTGTTATTTACAAGCAGTCTTATGTTAACCTGTATTTATCCACAGCTCTGGTCTCTCTTTCCGGTCTTCGTCCTGCCCTCCCACACGATTGGTCCGTTCTCGGGCGCTGACAGGAGGCAACATGAGGCGAGGTCAGAACGCGCCTCCTGATTGTTTACACCAAACCAGAAAAACAGTGGACACAGAGGAGCGTCTAACGAAATTCACTGATAACATTTTTTTTTACAACGTACAACAAGCTGCAGTTAAATACGGGCACTAATAAAACAAACAAACAATCAAACAAACAAAAAAAAAACAACCCCAAAATAGACTGAGTTTTAATCATAAAAATAAAATGTAGTTTGAAGGGGAAATTGGCCTCTGCTGCCACCTACTGTTGATAAGAGGACAGCACCTTAAACTGACAAGAGTATTTCATTTACTGATAAATTTTGAGGTTTTAAGATGACTTTGCATTCAGAACAAGTCTGCTCTTACATTAAATGAGAAAAAGAAGCATTCAAGATACAAATTTAGGAGTTTATCTGTTGTCAAACTGACATTTACGCAAGTAAGTTTATGTTTATAGCCATAATACCTAATTTTATATGGAATTTAAGAGATAAACATACAATTTCTGAAAATATATCATACAGAAAATAATCATCCTAATGTCAGCAACCAACTGGGGAAGCTTCATGCTAATATTTGCTTGCTACAACTGTGATTTCTTTAAAAAAAAAAAAAGTTTATGGAATTTTAAAGTACATATCTTTAAAAGCAAGTCTCCTCTTCAGTAGTTTTAGCATCCACACAATTTTCCTGTAGTATCCTTGTTTATGTTCTGAAGGTTTATACAGAGGGGTTTGTTTATATATCATTTATAAGCAGATATATGGAAGCTTTAATTAATAAAAAACACAGTAAAAATAGATTTTTTTCTAACTAGTGATGATATTTTCGGATTCATGGAGCTTTAAATATATATATATATATATATATATATATATATATGATTTAAAGAGATATTCAAAATCTTATCTGCAAGAATGTGACTCAATATGACAACAATGAAATACAATCTTAGAATTTTGATGCTGGCTTTATCCAATGTTCGAATTTCTGTTTTGAAGACTGATGCAAATGTGGTAATTTTAAGATATGTAATGCCTCATTTGCATATTTAAGTATCACATTTTCAGAAATTTGTAATACAAAAAGTCTTGGCCTGATTGGAAATAATCATCTGGGGAAGTTCCATGGTTACAAATTTGACTCCTGAAGTGTAAATGTAACTGTCAGTATGATGTCACAAATTTTGTGATTTATTAAAAGAGATTGAAAATTTTCATGGCCATTAAAATGTAACGGCAACACTTAATTTGTCAACAAAGTCCCTTTTGAAAGTCAGGGTTCCTTTTATAATGTAAATTTCCTCTGACTTCAACATTTATGTGACACTATCAGTACAGCTACAGCAGAGAGCGCCACAGAGCCACACAGCTTCTGTCATATTACATAAACAGGGTTTTAACGTTTTTCCAAGACTAAATACATGAGCAAATAAATAGACAAATTAATATGAGGGTGTGCATTTCAGGAAATAGGAGATATAAGCTAAAAGCAAAAAAGCCAAACTGTGAGACTTAACCAATTTTGTCACACAGATACCCAGGAAATGCAAGAAGTCTGAATTTTATGTACCTGAAAATCTTTGATAAATTGTTGGTATATAACAGCAGACACCAGCAGAAATGGAGTATTTAGTGTCCACATACTCCTTGTAAAACCCCCCAAAGATGTTATCTTTTTGGCCTCACAAAAACTAAACGAAGTTTCTTGTTTTTCCATTCAGCTTTTACATCAGCTCCAGATGCTGCTGCTGCTGTTGTGGTAAGATGAGATTTGAAAGGCAAGTAACCATCAGGCAAACACTAAACTTACACTAAGCTACACTACTTAAAGGAGAAGCAGCAGCAGCATGGAGGCACTGTGGGTTTCCTTAGGTCAGAGACACAGGTCACGTCCTAGTGGGTCAAAAACATGCAGAAAGAAGTAGGTAGGTAGAGAAGTAGGTAGGTTTAAAAGTAGGAAGAAAGGTAGGTCAGTAGAAGTGTGAAGGCAGGTCAGTTGGTCAGTAGGTAGATCAGCAAGTAGGTAGGTGAATAAGAATGTAGGTAGGTTGGTAGCTAGTTAATTCCTTCCTTCCAAGGTGGGTAGTTAGATAGTAATTAGGTATGTAGGCAAACAGAGATAGGTCGGCATGCTGTTGCTCTAGCACAATGCATCAATCTACACAGCACGAGGGACACCATCTGACTTCTACAAATCCAACAGTCCTGGTCCAACAGTCCTGACTCAAATGAAGCCACATTTGTTGCTGTACGGAAATAACAATATATCTGTATGTATAAAATGTGGTTCTATTGTATATACTTGCCTGAAATGAAATAATAAATACAATACAATACAATACATTTGGCTGCTTCTGCCATCTGATGCTGTGTGACGGACACATTTTGCTGGAGCAACATCAACATTGTAAAGCTTTACTCTCATTTTTTCTTTGATTAATTCAAACATTTGAGTTTTTATGGACAGTGATATAAGGCTCCATGGTATGAGAGTGAGACCCCTTGTTTATAGGTGGGGGAGAGAACTTTTTAAATTCCATTCATAGATAGATAGATAAATAAAAATGACACATGGACAGAAATGACACATTAACACAAAAGTTTTGTTTCACCAAATACACATTATTTTAAAGGAACAATCCAAATAAATACACAAGCCGGCAAAATCAGAACAATATGAAACCTACTTACAAACAGCTGAAGTGGACATTGGGGTGCGAGAGCAACATGGTTGGTCTGAAAGGAATAGTTGGTATATTCCATCCTTTTTGCAAGAGTCCAAACTGTTAGAACTGAAGCTATAGCCAGCAGATGGTTAGCTTAGCTTAGCAACAGGGTTGGAAAACATGACTGAACATAACTTTCCCCCATCTTCTAGTAACAATATCTGCCAGGCTGATACTTTGAAGGTCACAAATTACCAAGTAAGCCTTAAATTTCAGTCTTCCAGTGCTGATGCTAAGTGATGCTAACCAACCACTAGTTTATGCTTCCATAGTTATAGGCTAACCTCGTCAAAAAGCAGTTTTCCTGATAACACCCCAGGGCAGTTAGTTTGGGTAACAAGATTGGCAAAAGAGCATGTACAGAATGACAGCGGGGAAAAAAAAAGATTTTAGGACAAAGCCACCAAACTTTTAAAGATTTTTAGCAGTTTTGGCAACTGTTTCTGTACATACAGTTTTGAAAATACACTCATTACTCTCTCTTCACTCATTTAAATTGGAAGCCCAGCCCAAAATAATTGCCTGGAGGTGTAACAAAGATAGCTGCCAAGTGAGGAAAATTGCACTATGCCATCTGTTATTTATCTAAATCTTGACAAGAAAGTTAACAAGTGTAACTACTTCTTCAAGAAGGCACTGCACAAAGTTGCAATCAGTCTCTTTCTCCATCTACTGTCACAGCAAACCTCAACTGAAAACCACTGCATTTTAAAACATGGTAGAGTGAAACCTACTGCTTACTGTTACACTATGAGAAGCTTTTTCTGCCTTTCCAAACTGCTGGTACCCACCACTGAATGAAACAGTTTTACTTTAGTCATTTCTCTGGTTTGAAGAATGTCAGCAACCCGACAACTTTCACTCATCTAATGCAAGCATAACAGTTCAAAATCCAAAATGTCACAGTCTCCAGTGAACTAAAAGAAAAAAAGATGTGCTTTAAATAAAAACAAATTAAAAACAAACTTCTAAGAGAATAATAAACATGCACCCGTGTAGGACTAAACGCAGAAAACCCACATTTAAGACAAGCAGAGAAAATACATCACAACAGTTTTTTCTGACTTGGCTTCGTCGTGTCAAGGCACTGGATAGCTTAAATAAGATTGTTCATGGCTGTAAGTGTTCCACATGATTTCACTAAAGTAATGTTACGATTAAAAAAACTACATCAAACAAAATAAATCTTACTGTACATTGTGAACAATCCAGACGGAGTGTGAGCGGAGTGTGGCCACGGCTGAGAATATTTTTACATATGAAACAATAGTCCGTAAGAAACTGAAACTACACTGAGATGGATTATTTAGCTCCACTTAGATGCCAGTTATTGCCAGATTATTGAAACCATCAATGACTTTTGAGTGTTAATGGAAAAAGAAGGGTTGCCTCTTTTTATACAACTTCCAACTGTGTTTTCATGGGTAAAAACACTCAAACTGTACAATTCCTGTGACTGGCAGTGAAATTAAGTGCTTGCTTTGAAAGAAATGGGTCAAACTGATGAAAAAATCCAATAAAACTGAGTTACGTTTTGCAGCAAATCAGCTCAGTGCAGCCAAATTGAAGCATTTAAGGCCAAATATGGGAGTTGTGAACTCACGTTTACAATAAAAACAACATTCCTGTAGTTACAGAGTCTTTCATAAAATGAGACATAGCATAAATGCTGGCTTTTATGGAAAATTTGACAATTAAGGTCTTTTTGTGATCGAAGACTTCAAAGTTTCTCATATATGTGGTTTTGAAGAATAATTCTGGAGTTCTATTTGAAACAAATACCATAAAAGACCAAAAACAACAAAGAACTGGACCTAAGGTGGACTGGTCAATAAGTTGGTTGACTCACTCTTATTTGACCAAA
This sequence comes from Acanthochromis polyacanthus, assembly GCF_021347895.1. Taxonomy (NCBI): domain Eukaryota; kingdom Metazoa; phylum Chordata; class Actinopteri; family Pomacentridae; genus Acanthochromis; species Acanthochromis polyacanthus. The sequence goes on from NC_067128.1 coordinate 9,649,602, forward strand.
TTCCCACTGGTTGAACATCTTTGGTGTTACTTTCATAAGGAGAAAAACACGACATCAACAGTCCTCCGGGGTTAATCCAATACTTCTAAACTTTTCTTGGAACTGGTGCAACCTAATGAAGACTAAATGTATAATAAAATTAATGTTTTGCAAATGTCTATCAAATGAGAAATTGGTTCATGTTCTCATAGACTTCTACACAATCTGACTTCTTTTTCCAACCAGAGGAGTCGCCCCCTGCTGGCTGTTAGAAAGAAACCAGGTTTAACTCACTTCTGCATTCTGTTCTTTGGTTCACTACAGCCTTAGTGACATTAATTCATTACAATGACCTCAAATGTTGTACTTTCTTTTGAGCTAAAGAGCTTCAGTAGAAGACGACTGGACTTCTTTTATGGTTCTTGAAGACGTTTCACCTCCATCCAAGAAGCTTCTTTGGTTAAACCTCTTGGTGTTTGTGCCCAAAGGATCCACAAAAATGCTAAATAAGTGAAGAAACATTGAAAAACAAACTAACATATTGTTGGTTTTGGTCTTCGTATGGAATTTGATTACAATACAGTAACCTTCAGTTTGCTATAAACTGAGAATTCTTTTAGTTAAAGGCCGTGTTGCAGGGATTATGAATATAAAAATAGACCTTTATCAAAGCAGACATTTTGACATTAAAAGTACAAAAGCATAGGTGTAAAAAATAACATTACTGGTATATTATTAACCCTCTGAACCCCAAAACATGCTGGCAGGTTAAAAAGCCATATCATCTTTTTTATAAGAATTCTTAAAATGACACAAAAAACTAAATAATTTTTGGATTTACAGCTTTCTGACAGTCTTTGAAGTAATCATGTGTAACAGAATCTAAGCTTAAAATTGTAATATTTCATTAAAATAATTTAAATGTGTAGTTCTAAAAAACGCTGAAAGTTAAGAGTTTGTCATAACCAAATTCTGTATAAAATTAATAGTTCTGGGGGGGTACTTAATGCGACTTAAAAACCAGAATTCATTGAGCCGTAACCAGCAGTCATACAACAAAAATTCAGAGAGCTTTTGGCCAAACTGCAGGCTGTTTCCATGAAGCAGAGTAGACTAGAAACAAATTAAAAAGGCAAATAGTTAGAAGTCTATAGCAGTGGTTCTCAACCCTGTTCCTCAGGACCCACTGTCCTGCATGTTTTAGATGCTTCCCTGCTCCAGCACACCTGACTCAAATGATCAGCCTCTGCAGAAGCCTGATGACGAGCTGATCATTTGAATCAGGTGCGCTGGAGCAGGGAAGCATCTAAAACATGCAGGACAGTGGGTCCTGAGGAACAGGGTTGAGAACCACTGGTCTATAGTATGCAGAACTACATTTTTTTCCAGTTAAAGCAACACTTGTGGGAAATATTGTTTTTTTTCAGGAATTCTTTCATGTTTTCTTTAAATTTTGTTAAACAATCCAAGAAATTCTTCTTTTTCATATTTTTAAGAATTCATGCCATTCTAACAGTGCCATTCGCTGCTGCTTGGAGCTCAGAGGGCCAAACTAAGAATTCCTTTAGTAAAAGGTTGTTTTTTTTTTGACGTCATAAAAGATGACCGCGGGTTTATGAATAACATTATTGTTATTATGTCTGCTGGTTTATGAGGAACCAAGCTGTCGTAAATATTATTAGCCCTGCTGTTGCTTTTTCTGTCTAATGTCTGCTGAGAAAGAGGCCTTTTAAGGGGTTAAACACAAAAGAACATGTCATGACTGAATCTGGACACTCCAGCGGTCGTGAGCGGATCTGGCCGTGCACTCGTTTTCGGATCACGTGGTTTCTTTCCAACATGTGACGGAATCCTCGAGGAAAGTTCTCTCCCGAGGGATGAAGAATGAATGAAGCTGGTTGTTTTGAGTCCCAGTGTTCATGTGTCAGAGTCTACCATGGAGGAAATGATGTCCACCAAACTATCGAGTCCAGAGAGGTATCCGTCCTCCCGGTTCCCCTCCACCCACGACGCTCGGTGGGTCAGCTCGTTGCCGTCGGGGAGGGGCGTGGTCTTACCGAAGTCAATCATCCAGACTTTGGCCCGCCCCTTACTGTCGTGGACGAATAACAAGGAGCTGCCGATCACCTGAACACACACACAGACACACACAGACACACAAAACCTTTACATGTTTGCTTGCGTCCTTTGAAATGATCTCACTTCTTGTTTTGTGATTGTAGCTTCTCGTGCGTGTGTGTGTGTAAGTGTGAAACCAGTGTGGTCAAAGTTCGTGTTGTCCAGTTTCCATGACGACACCTGCTCAGCATGTGTGTGCGTGTGTGGATGTGAACTGGTGTGTGTTTTTGAAATGAGTTACGGAATTACATTTCACCCTCTGAACCACAAAACCAGCTGGCGAGTTTGAAAGATATGTTGTCCTTTTTTCCAAATCTCTAAAATCACACTATTTAGCAGTCAGACACTGTAGAAACAGAAAACATTGTAGGATTTTCAGCTTCACCAAGGTGCTCAGACTACTTATATGTAACCAAATCCAAGCTTAAAATCACATTATTTCCACATGTTTCATGTAAACATCTACAAAAAAATAAAATAAAAAATAAAAGCTACCTCTAACCAGATTCTGTAAAAAAAATTAAAATTCTGCATTACTCAGCGCAACAATAAAGTCACTAATAACTCAGCTGCAACCAACAGTCCTGTGACAAAAAATTTGAGTTTTCAGATGAACTGCAGGCAGTGTTTGCTTTATAAATCCAAAAAATGAGCCTTAACTCTGAAAGGAGAGACATTCCACTTTGTTTTGCACTGGTCACTTTTGAGATTTTGTGCTACTTTGCGTACTTAACATGTCTTCTTTTACACACATTGTCAGTTTCTACAACAGTTTGCCTAGTTGCATCTACAGAAATGCATACTACATATTTCAGAGACCAACTTTGAGTGAGAAATCTCTACTTTGACAATTTTTACCATATATTCGGAAAGTTTGTTCAAATGGTAAATGGCCTGTATTTATATAGCGCTTTACTATACCTGCAAGGTACCCAAAGCGCTTTACAGGATACATCACATTCACCCATTGATGGTGGAAGCTGCCATGCAAGGCGCTAACCATGACCCAGGAGCAATTAGGGGTTAAATGCCTTGCTCAGGGACACCTCGACATGAGCACAATGGGATCGAGGATCGAACCGGCAACCCTCCGATTACAAGACGGCCACTCTACCCACTGAGCTATGCCGCCCCTGTTCATATATCACTGACAGCCTAATGCATAGAACACTTTACGCTATAAACAGAAGAACATGGATTTTTTCTGTAAAGCTGTATATAGTATTTTCTCATATATGGAGTGCTTAAAATGCATATTTGACTGAAATATGAAAAAATGAGAAATTTCAGGGTAATATATCCAAGTTAAAATTTTTACTCTATTTACCTGCATTGTCTTGCCCTTAATACACATGCTATTAGACAGTGCATATCATCACAGCTGGAAATAGGTTTACCAGTCCAGAAAAAAACATTTCAAATATTTTTCTGTAGTATAAAAAGTAGAAGTAGACCTACTGCATGTACACATTTGACATGATTTCTTCATTTTCTGTGTGACCTTCTGTGTAAATGTAGAAACCAACAGACTATCGCTAACCGTGTGTTTTTACCTCGTGGGTTTTAAAGAACGGTGAGATCTCCAGAGTGTCTTTGATTTCTTTCAGTCTTGTTAGATAACAGTTCTGGAAAAGAAAACAGGCAAACACAAGTATTTACAGTTCGTTCACTGCTCCAGATCTGATCCAGCCAGTTTTATTGTTGTGTCAGAACTGAGCTGCTGACAGCATCAGCAGGAAATATTCACTCCATCTCATGTTGGATTTCTCAGTGTAGCAGCAGCATTAGACAAATTTTAGCAACTCTAAACATTCTAACAAAGGCTCTCAAATAATGTACTTGCGTTATTTCTGCTGTGGAGACGTACGAGGCGCGATCAAAAAGGTCTGACGCTATTTGTGGAGCACATAACAGTCAAGTGTGAGAAATATGAGCAGGCGCTGTGATGAGAGTTTTTTAGCCACAACAAAACAACCCTTCTCACCAGATTTGTCTTCTTCTTCTTAACCCAAAATGAGATTCAAGTTTTTGAAACAGTTTAGAAGATTCAGCAGAAGAGAAACTTCCAGGGGGCATTTAAGTGTTGCAGGAGCACTGGGAGCAGAGTATCACTGCACAATGAAACTACTCTGAAGCGAATGGGAGTCAAATTTAAATCAGGTATAGTTTTTAATTTGTACAGGCCCAGTCTTGGAATTTTTTGGTGAAACCTTGAAGTTTACAGAACAGGGATTCAAGGGAGCATTTCAAGTGTTGCAGGAGCACTGTGAGCAGAGTATCATCACACAAGGAGACTACTTTGACATGGATGGGAGCCAAATCTAAATCAGGTACGGTTTTTGACTTTTATAGGCCCCGTCTTTGAACTTTTTGATCCCACCTTGTGTAAATAAACTTGCAATCAAGATGCAAGTTTAAATATATAGAAACACAAATGCAGTGTTGTGTCTTGTCAAACAAAAAGGACAAAGACACGTTTTTTCCGTGAATGTTTGTTTGCGACGCTAAGTTAAAAAGCCCACACAGCAGTTTACAGAAGAGATTCTGCTCACCACAGATGGTCCTCAACAAGTTTACAGAACAGGATTTCCAGGGAGTGTTTCAAGTGTTGCAGGAGCACTGGGATCAGAGTATCGCTACACAAGGAGACTACTTTGAAGTGGCCAAATCTAAATAAGGTATGTTTTGTTTTCTTTTAATAGGTTTTCATAGACTTTGTTCACACAGTCACACTGCAAAGACTCATCTCCCTTATGGGAAGCATAAATAAAGGTTTAGGGTCAAGGTTAGGCATACAGTGCTAATGGTTAGGTTAAATCTCTGGGGGTAAGAGTCATCTGATGTGATGGAAGGACGACCATTTCTGTATATGCTTCCTGTGGGACTGTTAAAGAGTTCAGCTTTAAATTCTTTGTCTCTTTTTCCGTCCCATACAATCATCAAGGCCATGAACCCACACAGAACAAACTAGAAGACACTCACCACTATGTCCTTATTTCCTTTTACAAAGTCGTGGAAGGCTGCAGTAACTTGTTCTCTCGTCTTTGTCTTCTTAAAGTCTCTGTTCACCGTGCCGTCCTCTTTCTACAGAGAGAAAACAAGGAGAGAATTCTTATGAGAACCAACTTCATGCACGAGTTCCACATTAGGCCTATTTGCTCTGGTATTGTATGACAAGAACTGTCTGAAACTTTATGGTATAAACAGTTTTTATCTGATTCTCTGTCCAACATGAAACTACAAGTTTGAGATTCCTTAAAGTCTGGAAGTTGGAAAAAGCAAAACAAGGGAACAGATGGGACAAGAAAAGCAGAACAAACACTGTGTGGAGCAAAGGAAGTGAGGAAGGAAAGATATTTTTAGACATTTGACCTTAAAGCAAGGAGGGGTCTTTGATGCTGTGTGAGAAAAAAATTCTTTCAGCCCCCCAGACTTGTCATTTTTGTGGCCGTTGGACAAATTTTACAACAGCAACCAATGACTGTTTTTATTATGATTCATGTATGATGCACCCTGGTGGTGATTTTTTTTTTTTTTTTTACTTTAAAGCTCTAATCAAGTTGGATTTTCTTTTACGTAGTTGTTCTAATGTGCATTATTTTTGTCCCATGTCCTGCTTGGTTTGCCATCATGTTTTAACTACACTTGGAAAACAAAATTTCATCCACAGACCACCTGTAACCGGGAATAAAATGCAGAACAATAAAGCTGGACTAATTGTTATCCCTGTTTCTATCAGATTTTACCTCCAGCTGTTCTTGTTAAACTTGAAACATTCAAATTAAGCTTTTATTATTACAATTATATCACTTAATAGTATTTTCAGAGTAAGAGTTTATGTACCTACATCTTCTTTTCTTCTTTAACTTGAAATGCTCTAATTTAAGGTTTATTACATTAATTCTGCCGAATAGTATTTTAATTATCGTTATCCACATTATATATTTGTTTACTAGCTGCATTGTAAAGGAGGCCTTCATATCTCAGTGCATTACAAATTTAAATAAAGGTTGAAAGAATAAACAAGAGCTTTTATTTAGTTACTTCAAGAATAAAGTCTCATAAAGAGGAAATAACCTATCATAGAAGCATCTTAAGTTTACGCTCTGCCTCTATTAATAGAAATGTGGAAGCAGTAGTAGTGATAGTGTAATAGTAGTAGAATGTACTGGAGGTGTGGTGTTAGCAGTACATGTACAGTAGTAACAGTAGAGCTTCGTATTTCTGCTGGCTGCTCAGCAACAAGGAAGTATTTAGAGACAAAACTATTTTTCCCTTTATGGTTCAAGTCGTCCTCCCTCACACACAAACACACACATCTCACCTGATTAGCTTCACATACGGAGTTTGCAATGCAGAGAGTGGACACACACACACCTACACACACCTACACACACACACACACACACACGCACACACACATCTCTGTTTCTGGGGATAACCCTCGGCGTCATGGCAACAGACCACCGGGAGGCCGTGCATGTCCTTATATAGCCATGACAAAGAGTTGTGTGTCTGTGTGTGAGTGTCTGAATGTGTGTGTGAGTGTATGTGGTGTGTGTGTGTACAGTGTCAGTGCCAGATGTCGGAGCCTATACAGCTGCCACGGACAGACTTCAGCGTACGACAAAGACAGTCTCGCACAAAAAACACTTCACAGGAAGTTTTCTGGCCAAAAACAGGAACTTAGATCACGACCTGAGAGGCACGCCGAGCGCTGGAAGAAAGGCGGGAAGGAAGCACACACACAATAACACACACACCTTGACTCCCTCTATCCTGAATCCCAGCGTGGCCGTCGAGCTGATCGTCTCCCTCCACTGCATGTATCGGGGTTTGGTCACCGCCTTCTGCTCGTTTTCGTCCGCCGTCGGAGCGTCGGGATCCACTTCGATCATTTTCTGGTACATGTCGGGTCTCGGAGACGGTTTCTTACGAGCCTTGGTCAGCTCTTCTTCAAGATACGTCCTGAGAAAAGTGAAAAACACATGCAAAACATCCTTTAATTCTCTAAACTCCGAGTAGATTCTGGGATGTTTTTGCTCATGTCACAAGTTCCCTCATTGTAGGTTCATGCACCTCTATGGAAGCAAAACAAACACGACTAGAAGAAGAAAAAACTCAGAAATGTCTTCTGTACAGAATGGCATAGTAATGATGACAGAAATCATAAAAACATTGAATTTCTAAGCACCAGCATGTATAACATTTATTCAGCTGCCCACAGGTGTTTCCAAGACTGGAAGACTTTAGGATCTACATGCTACAGCTATTCAACTTTTCACTTTTTTATCTGTAGAAAGATACATCCATGCTGGATGTATCTTCCAACAACTTGCTCCTCAGTTTACTGTTTTTTTCTAGATATTTTGTTCCTTGTTTCTGTTGCTCTCTGCACTGTTTTTCTCATTATGTGTCTTGTTTTGTCATTTTGTGTCTTGCTTTTTTGTCGTTGTATGTGTCTTTGTGGTTGATTTGTCTCCACATACAGTAGATATTCAACTATTTCCATGTTTCCAGCCTCTACAGGCTTTTTCTCTCTCCTCTGCTCATCAGCTGTAGAAAGATGTTTCACCATGGACATATGGATGTATCTTAGAACAACTTGCTCCTCTCTTTACTGTTTTGAGACATTTTTCAATGAGGAAAAAAGTGATTTTGATGAAATATCACCATTTTAATCTCATGTTTTGATGTTTTTTCCTCACTGAACCGCATGTCACTAATAGGATTTTAACAGTTCTTTCTGTTTTTAGAGTTTCTGGCTGATAAATGGTGTCATTTTTGCGATTTTGTTCAAGAAAACATGTCTTGAAAGCCTGCTGTTGGATTTTTAGGTTCAGAAGGTTAAAACATACATTTCAACTTGGGTTTAACTTAAAAGACATCAGTTGTATCTGTAATAACGGTTCACATTTCCAGTGCTGTACTAAAGAGTGCTAGAAATGTGTCATAATCTTTTTTTTAAAAAAGGAACAAGAGCTGTGAGATGAAACCTAAAGGTTAACCAAACATATTTGGAAAACGAAAGAAATTATTCCTCAAAGATCCATTAAAGTGAATTAACAAATGACTTCTTGGTTAACTTTGACCAGATTTCATGAGCAATGAGGGGCTAAACCAGACATAGTGGTTGCTTTACCATGAAAAAAGTTCATTTTTTCATATAAAATTCCATCTAAGTTGTGAGAGAAACATTCAACAGAAGGATAAAAGACACAAAACAGTATTATATGTTAAATTATCTGACTGTAAGAGGTTAAATTTGAAGTGTACTGTAATTAGATTCAATTTAATTTCTGGTGTTTTCCTCACCTGACTCCCATCTTACAGTCCATCACACAGGGGAAGTCGAACTCAGCCAGCAGATCCTCCATCTGGTTGTACTTCTGTCCGTCCTTCTCCACGTCTCCATGGTAACCGGGGACGTACGGACGAAGCACGTCTCTCATCAGCAGGGACAAACAGCGCTGCTCGCATTCACAGTGTTTCTAAAGAAAGACATTAATAAATTATCATCTCAAACTCCCGGCAACGCCAAATTCAAAGCCAAGAATCTAAAAGCAAATTAAAGCCGATGAAAGGAGTCTTACTTTTAATATGCGGCCGTTCGCACCCGCCTTGAAACTCCCTGAAAAAAAGACAAAGTTTTACTGAGAGGCAGCTGCAGAAAGACTTTAGAGGAGTTTGGCTTCGGTTAGCTGGACGGAGATGAAAAGTTGGTTGGTGGTTTTTAGACAGAAAGTGAGGAAATTTGCTACAGCGATGAGCCATATAAGGAAAATGGTGTGTTTTTGAACATTAAAGGATGTAAACATATTCTACATTGATGTTTCACAGTTAATAATCTCATAATATATCAGTCAAAGGGACCAAACTAGGACATTTACTGCAAAACTGAAAAAGTACTTATTGCAGCTGTGGGCTTTTACTAAAATAGGATTTGTCACACTAGCAGTGGAGTATTTTTACTTTGCGCTAGTTGAACTTTTACTCAAGTAAATTATCTAAATTCTTTTTTCATCTTGATTTTAGGTGCTATATATACACATTTGGGGAATCTGATATGTAGCAAAGCATCATAATTTACAATTGCAAATATTGAAAAACTTCATTTTCAGAGTATTGAGAAGCTGTTAGATGAAGATAAGAAAAGACAAAAATAAATGTGGATACATTTTCAGCAACAAAAGTGATGTCAGAAGCCTCAGTAGAAAGACAATAACAACAACAAAACAATATGTACTGCAAGCATAAGTATTGATTTTTCCACATGTGGAAAAAATATCTATAAATTCAACGAATACATTCAGAAATGTATTACAGTAATGAAGTAAAATGTGCAATTAAAGGAGGAGAGACACATATAAGAAGAACATAGAATGCAAATTTTAGCTCCGAGTGCACGATATAACAATATAATTGGATTTTTTTTAACTTAGTTCTTACAAAAGTAAGTGCTTGCAGGTGCTTTATGAAGAGCAGGTGTAACTCAATAAATAATTCAAGTGAAAACAGCAGAAAATCGGGATCAATCTGGAATAAAATCTCAAAGAATATCTTGTAGATCATAACTTCCAGTGTCTTTCAACTAATGTTGCTTAATGTCTTAATAATTTTTTTTTTAAAAAGGCAAAAAAAAATGCCCCAAAAAACTTGATCTAGTATGAGAAATCCTGTCTAGATTATCAGACAATCTAAAATTAATGTGTATAATTGATGAGGTGCTCCTTTAATTAAGCCATTGCATGTATTCCAACTCCAGCAGTGAACCACACAAAATACTAAACCGAAATTATTGTGTCTGCAGGCATTTGTCATTTTGGAAAAATGATTTTATGCAGGATTTTTACTTGTAACAGAGCTTTTTCATTTTGGTAGATCGGTACTTTTACTTAAGTAAAGGATCCAAGTCATTATTCCAACTCTGTTAGTCTTCGGTTAGTGTTTAAAATCCTAAAAACATCCCAGAAATCCACTGTAATCTGATGTATGTCATCATACTGACGGTTTAAAATGAAAACAAAGGAAATAACTGCTAAAAGTTGCGCTCAACGCCGTGTTCGTCCACGTACCTGCGTGTCCTGCCAACTGTATCCAGGGATATTTCTTCTTGAAGGACATGACGAATGGCGACCAGTGAACCATGTTCTTTATCTTCTTCCACGACTTGTGCTGCAGAAACACACACACACACTTTAACCTTCACAGTGATGCTTTACTGAAGGTGCGTTTGCTTTAGAAGCTGCATCACAAACTGCATGTTACTGTTTGATCCACGAACCGGAGCTTCTCCACCCATAAACCTCCTTAATCCCAACTCTGTTTGACAAATTAATCCGTCAGGGGAATATTAATATTTGCTTTTGTGAGGACAAAACTGTAGTTGAACAACCGTGTGCAAACTCTGTAAAACATGAGCCACTAAGTGTTTAATCTCCTGTGACTTTAAGGAAACAGAGGAGTTTGACTTCCAACCTTTTTGGCTGCTTTTTACCGCTTTGTTTAATGGCAAAGAGCTAAACAAATGCTAAAAACACACACTCAGACTCACAGAAACACACACTGTGGGGTATCCCTGGCACTCCCACACTCTTTCTCTTTTTTTCTCTGCTACAATTCAACTGAACTCTGGAGGATCAGGTCGGGGTTTCCCCTGGTAACACGCACAAAAAACACACACAAAACACTCAAACTCAGGCCCTGGCAAGGACACACTGAACTGCGGGACTCCTGCCATACACAAACACACACAAACACACACACACTAACACACACTCATTGACGAACAAAAGCTGCCTCGGACACACAAACACACACAGCGTTTTGTTGTTTTTGCCACATAAATAGGTTTTCTCCAACTCCAACAGCTGTGTTCATGATAAACTGCATAAGATTTGCAGCTGGACAAACATCGGTGTATTGAAAGGAGCAAAAAGACGATGCAAAAGCGACGGAGCTCCTTATATGTCCTGCTGGAGTCTGTTTTCTTACATTTTGGCTGCCCCTCACTGAAGCTCCAGCAATCTTTCTGAGGAAAAACACTGAAACTCTGAACTGTTTTTTTATGCCGGCAGCATGACATCAGATGGAAAAATTCCTCATGTCTTGTTCTGTGGGTTTAAACAATGGTTGGCTGTGCAACTCTGACAAAGAGAAACAAAACTAATGGAAGAATCAGCACTGAAAATATCTAGAAATGTGAGTAGTTACAGCGTCCAGGTCGACAGGTTGATTAATATGCTCTCATATGACCACATTCTCAGTGGTAAGATAATCTTTAAAGGTACTTTCTTCAGGAAAAAAGCTATATATCAATGGTATTGTTGGCAGCAAGACGAACAGAAAACCTGTTTTCAACCTGATGGAGACTCTGAGGCTGAACTTGAGCTTCTTTTCAGACATGAAATTTGAACATCATTCAAACTGCTTCAATCATTCAATAATTCAAACTGCTTCATCAATCTGTAAAAGTGGCTTTTCTTTGTCATGTAATGTTTTAAAATACATAACAATGCACAAAAGAAATTAATGAATTACTTGCAGCTGATAAACTGTGACCGTCTGAGGTGAAGCAAAGCAGCTATTAGATCCTGATCCATCCTGTCTCCATGTCAAGGATCATTTACAGTCATTTACAATTAATAAAGTTGTGCGTAAGCATGTGCAGCTCTCATATGGATCCTGAAGTCAGAGGAAATATTCCTAAACAGCTGGAAGCAACAAACTAAACCTCATCTCCTGTCAAAACCAGGTTTACCTTCACTATCAGTGACTCTGAATTGTTACAGACTTGGTCTTTATTGCAGTAAAATTGGATTTTTACGGATATTTTGTGCTCTTTGTGTAAAGTTCCCAGATTGACCTGCTATCAGACCCTGGTCCATCCTGTCTCCATGTCATGGATTAGTTTGAATTACAAGTAATTAATGAAGTAGTGCATAAATGTGTGCATCCTTCTCTCATATGGATCGTGCTGCAGGCATTAATTAAACTCAGAGGAAATACTCCTAAACAGCCAGAAGCAAAGAGTTGGTGTCTGAAAAGCACCAGTTTTTGGAGCCTGGAGTCTGTGTTTAGTTGGTGGAAACACAAAGAACTGGTGCTAGATCAGACTCTGGCACTGGAGTCAGCCTTGTTGAAAAGGGGCCCAAGATATCATTTGGTTCAGTTATATCAAACTTGCTTCCCTGTTCATTCCTCTTTTACACTAAACTGCAGTGAGAATCAAGTCACAGTGTTTTTTTTTCTTTCTGAATAACAATTTCCACTTAGCACAGTTTCAAATTAGCATATTTGCAGTCTTAAAGGCTGCACTGACTCTTATTTATTTCAACAAAAGACACTTCAACATTAAAATTTGTCTTTCTGTCTTTGAGGAGAGTAAAACTTTCACTACTGTAGGAAAATGGATTTTTCTTTCACTATGACTAATCAGTTGGTCAAAGTGTAGCTTCAGTTTCAGTTCAGTTTGGTTCACTACAAACCTTAAGAAAATCCTAAAGTTTTATGGTAGACCTGTTCCTAAGAATCTCCTCATCGTATTCAAATTACTCATTTGGAAAGCAACACAAAAGTTAATATTAAAGATGTGACACTCTGCCCTGCAAACAGCAGGAGAAATAATATTATGTCCACAAATAAGCAGAGAAGAAAAGACGAGAAGCGAGAGGAGGATGAGATAAGAGAGGAGGACCATAGAAGGAGATCTATAACCTCTGTCACATAATCTGCTGAAAACTCATCAGCTTGACTATCTATGGTTAGACGCACACACATGTTCGGCCTTTGTGAGGAGTCACATGAGAGGCTTTTCTCTGCACCACTGGAGGATCGAGGAGGAAAAACTCTAAAACAGACTCACATGTGAGCAGATCAGATGGTGGAAACTCCAAGTGAGGTCATTTAGAGAGCAGTGAGTCTCCAGTCCATCATACCGACACGATTAGTGGGATTTAAAACAGAAAGTTTGATAGGAAGATTCAGTATTTGTAGACTGAATATATCTGATACAAATCCAGATGCTGCATCCACACTAAGAAGTTTTTGTTTCAAATCTTCTGCAATGTTCTATCTTTGAGGCCAGATTACTGCAGACTTAAATTTATGTTTCAGTCTTAATGGACAGAAACTTCTGATGCTTCCCAATTTAGTCGAAACTTATTCTTTATTTATCACATTTGTATCTTGTGGCCTTTATTCCGACAAAAACAAGTACGTCAGCCTTAACTATCAGCTTTAGTGTGTTTTTATGTAAGCTAATGCTGCCTGGACGCAAAAAAATAGCATCCAACTGAAGCTTTTGTTGGAACTCTAAATGTGTAAGTAACAGGGATGCACCTGAATATGTTGGGAAAGCACAAATAATGCAAAGTAACCCAAAATTTCTCGGATTTTGGGGGGTAAAATAAGTCCCTTACACAGTTGACATGTCTGTGTATCAGCTGTTTGGTTTCTTCAAATCAACCAATATCCATGTGGGTAATAAAAATAATCCTACAAATGACCTTAATTTCTAGAGCTCTTATGAAAATCTAAGTGAAAATGACCAAATATGGTGTTGGAAAAGGTAAAAACACAGTCGAAAGAAATAAAGGACAGTTCAAACGTGATGCAAACCCAAGTAAAAACAGTCAAGTGAAAACATGACGTTTGAAGGACTTTAAAAAGGTCACTCACTCAGCTGCCAGGATTATTCCAACATGATGTTCTGTTTCCAACATTAAGGACGCTAATTTAACTAACTTAATTTGTTTCAGATCGTTGAATCTGTTTTGAATCACCAAACAGCAAACCGAGAGCTTTCTCACAGGGAAATTCTTGCTCCTGTCACATTTTTCTTCCCTGTGGCTCAGTTTTATATAAAGTCTATGAAACCGAACAACCGTGAAGAAGGAGAGAGAACTCAGAAATGTCTTCTACATGTTTCCAAGTGTCCACGTTTGTTAGCAACACTGGAAAACTGGCAGGATATTGGACAAATATTGAGTTGTAGAAAGACGTTTCACCATGCTGAATGTATCTTCCAGTAACCCCCTCCTCTGTTCACTGTTTTCAAGCCATGCTGCATTTACTTTATTGATTTTATGTTGGATTTTCCTCTCTCTGTGGAAAACACTGCCTGTAGTTCAACCTGAAAACTGTCTCACAGATGAGTAAGTCATGGAGAATCACTTATGCTGAGGAGTGCAGAATTTTTAGTTTTTCACAGAATCTGGTGCAAACTGTTCATTATTTCTGATTTTTTTTATATGAGACATGTAGAATAAAGTAATTACTGATGAAAGTCGCAATCTTAAGGGAAGATTTACTTTCCTGATGGAACCGTATGTCCCACATGATATGTTCAAGGACTGTCATAAAGTTGAAAATGCTTCTGTTCTTACGATTTCTGAGTGAGTTTCAAGTTGACGACTTTTCAAAAATAACATGCTAGAGTTTTGGGGTTCAGAAGGTTAAGTCATTGTTCTTTTTTTTTGTAAAGATCTTGTGTCTCAGTTGATATTCATCCATAGCACCTGACAGGAACAAATTCAGTTGACAAAACATTGTCATTTGTGAAGCTTGTAAATGACTTTGCAGCACAACCAGCAAAACACAGCCGGTACTTTTCAGGAGCGGTTTCAAGTCAACCCAACTAATAGAACAACATCACCTGCACACTGTGCAAGACAACAACGAGCAGCTGTCGAATGCACAATAATATGCATTTCAAACATCTAGCCTTCTATCTGAACACAGAGATGGATTATTTTGTTGGTGAAATAAGGGGCTGAAAAACTCTAATTTAAAATTTTATGTCACATATTGCAATTTATGAGATGTTTTTTAGAGCTTTAGTTCAATATTTACTTTGTAACAGATAAAACACCATCAGAATATGAGCTGCTCTATATGTTAATGCAAAGATAGGAACCAAAAATATAATATGAATTGCTTTAAACATATGTTTATTACATTTTTAAGTGACATAGGAGATAAAATAATGTGCTGCGTTAAGCTGAAAATAGATAATAAAAGCAATAAATAAGAAAGTAATTGGTCACTTGCAGAATCTTAGTATTACATATTGTGCTATGGATTCAAATGAAGTAATAATCATAGAATGTGCTATATAAAGATCATGCATGAAATATATTGTAGCATTTTCAATTTGCAAATTGCATTTGATTAATTGCTCCAATCTAGTTGAGAAAATATTGATAAACAAAGATATTTATGCAGAACTCTGGTAGGTATGACTGGAAATGTGAATTTTCTGATTTTCCTGAATAAATAAAGGTTGAGCTGAATCAAAAAGGGAAAAAATCTCTACAAAAATCACAAGCTAATGTGTCTCAGTTGCTGTTTTAGACAGTAATGCAGCAGTTATTTCACTCATAAACACTGAGCGGTGTCCCTTCTTTCTCCTCTTTCTACAGCATCTTTCTCCAGACAGCAGCAGTCTGAGGCTGCAGTTGGTGATCCGCCAGCGTCTCTGCACTTTCTAATTCATCGCTCCTCCACGTTGCCCACTGACAGCTGGTGTGTCGGAGCCGAGAAAGTCTGGAGCGTCTCAGTGGGAGTAATAGCAGACATTGTTATAGGAGAAGTTTGTTTGATGAGAGGAATGTTTCCAGCTCTATTATTGCTCAATAAAATCTACACTCAGCTGTCAAACCTCCTCAAACAAAAGCTAAATCCAGCTGGAGGAGCAGCGACAAACTGAAAACAGTTGAAGCGGCTGTGCAGGTGAGAATACCTGAGCGTGGCTGCTGCACAGGTGGACGACGGTGATGAGGAAAATAACTCCAAGCGACGCGACGACGCTCCACACTGAGTATAGCCACGCAGGCCACATCGTGAGCAATTAGCTTTCAGTCAGCCAGACGCCAGATAATCTGTCCCGAGACAAACTCTGCAGTGAAACCTCCACCTGCAGTTTACACATATGGTCATCATGCAGCACCGCGACATTTGTGTGTGTGCAGGAATGGGCGATCCTGCTTCATTTGATTGGCAAAGCGGCGGACAAACACACAATCTGGACATGCAAATACCCCAGCCAGGTCACAACATCTGCGAGTCCAGACAGAGCTCAGAGGAAAAGTCGAGGGTTGGTGGAAAAACTAAGAAAGTCTGAGCAATGCTTTGTGTTTTGTCTACTTGTATGACCACTTGTCTAATCTTGTGTAGGTCTCCTTTATTCTGCTAAAACTCCTCTGACCCAGTGGGACAGAGGACCTCTATGTCCTGTGGCACCGGGATGCCGAGGGTCCTGTGGGTTACAGGGTGGGGCCGATCTCGATCAGGCTTATCCTGGCACATCCCAAAGATGCTCAATAAGATTTAGATCTGGGGAGTGTGGAATTTGGGTGAACACCTTAGCTCTGCCGTGTTCCCTGGGCAACTCCTGAGCAGTTTTTGCAGTGTGTCGAGGAGCATTGTCCTGCTGAGGGCGGCCACTGGCATCAAGGACTGCTGTTGCTATAGGGGGTGGAGGGTTGTTTGAGCCGCGGTGTTTAGGTGGGTGGTACATGTCAAACGTCCACATGACTGTCAGGACTCAAGGTTTCCCAGCTGCATTTTATCAAGATGATCGAGATGATATTCACTTCACCTGTCAGTGGTGATGACGTTATGCCTGATCGGTGTGTGCTACAAATGTAGATACGAATGTGACACTGAAAAACTGCAACATGAGTAAGATAAACAAGAGAAACAGCAGCTCCAACACAATCAGTGGTGAAATGTTGAAACTGCAACAATAAATTTATTGGTTGTTCATTGTCCCGATGATTTTCAGAATCAAATATCCAATTTGACTCATTTTTTTAAAGGGAAAACTGCCAAATTTCACAGATTCCCGCTACCTAAATGTGAATATTTTGTTTTCTTTTCTCCTCTTGACATTTTACACAACTTTCTGACGTGTTATAGAATAGAAAACCGAGACAAAAATCTGAAAAAATTCATCAACAACTAAAATAATTGTCAGTTGCAGCCCTATGTTTGGTGCAGTACTGCATCACTAACTAAACCGGTTTAATGTTTTTATATATAAAGTAATAATTACACTGTAAATTAACATTTTTATCAGATTTAATTTGTGTTTTTTTTCAACAGTACAATGTTTCCAAATGTTGTTCAGTTACAAATATGATCTGGTAAAAGCAGAAAAATCTAAAAAACATAATAATTTAAAAACATTTCCTATTGTTTTGAACATTGTAACATGCTTGCTACCAGATTTTTTTTACAGTATACACATAAATATGAATTTAAGACATTCTCAAAGTGTCATTTCGTATTAACTTTCACAGCTGCCACATGAATGTCACATTTTGTAAGCTTTTGAGCTTACAAAATCAGCGAATCAGTTTATTTTTTAACTAGTATAGTCCTAATAGTTTCGATATTCAAATTGCTTCCATTGTTCAACTGACCTAAATATTTTTAATTTACGATGTTGTAAAACATCCTCAGAAACGCAGTCCTCCATGTACTGACAAAGAGTCTGTCTACTTTCCAAAGATATATAACACTTTTGCCAAAATCATCGTTACATACCTTATTATTGTTGTTTTATGATAATTGTTGACTAATCGTACATTTTTCGCTGCTGCTTGCTGGTACTTAATAAACTGTGGGTGTATTATGAAGCCTAAACGTGTCGACACTGAGTCACTGAGCTGTGATTCACTGAGGAACAGGTGTATTAAACCAGACCACACATGCAGCTCAAAAAACACCCAAATACACATTTTCACAGCAGAAAAACACGATTCACTGCTCGACTGTGGAGAAATTTAACAAAACACAACTATCGTTTCTGATTTCCTTGTCAGGTTTGACATGTTCAACACTTTTCGGGTTAACAAATGTCTGCTGCAGCCACCAGGGTGGGAAGCTGTGATGACGAATATATCTATTAACACATGTGCTTTGACATGTGCTCTTAACATCTGTGCTTTAATCGCATACATTGAGTTATGCTGCAGCACTGTTCAACATTGGTGTGTACATAAAAGTGACAGTGCACCACTTATATATGTATATACTTCCTGAGTGTGCCTTTAAATGTTTTATGGTATAAATGACGTCCTTACAGTGTTTACTTTCACGGATGAATGCCAAATAAATTCAAGTCATTCCTCGGGGAGAAGAAATCTGTCTCCCTTAAAGTCATCTTAATAGAACACAGCTGATAAACCTCTCATTTCCTCCCTTCTAGTCTCTGCCTGTAGTTCAACCTAAAACTATTTGAATTCTTGTCATGTCACAGCTGAGTGACTCATGGCTTCTCATTTGTGCTGAAAAATGTAGAATTTGTGGGGTTTTTTTTTACAAAATCTAGTGAATTCAGATGCATTTTTTGACGGATTTTTAAATTAGTTTGTAGCCTGAAGCAACTTTAATGAAATATTGCGATTTTAATCCTGCATCTCTATAAAAGCAGAACAACCATGTAGAAGAAGAGAGAACTCAAGAATGTCTTCTGTGCAGAACGGGATGCTTAGAATGACAGGAATCATTAAAAAGAAGGAAAAAAGTTTATTAACCATGCCTGACGTGTACGTCAGCGGGGTATCTGACTGGGTAAGTATGTATGTATGTGGGTGTGTGTGTATGTCCGTTCAGATATCTCTGCAAGTGCTGAAGTCAGGATGATCAAACTTGGCACTGAAGATCAGTCTAAGGTCCCCTGCTCAGTTGTGGAGTTAGAGGTCAGCAGAGCAAGCTCAAGGTCACAGGGGTCACTTAGCACATTTCCTGCATATTGCATCATTTGTATAGGAAGGTATATACGTAGGATGATCAAAATTGATACAGAGCATCATGCATTGGTGTGGTTCTGCCATCTACTGAGGGCTTGTCTAGTTTCTTTATGAATTTAGCAAAAATTGGATGTCCACAGGTGGTAACTATCAATTCTAGATATTTTACTATTTTCATTTTTAAATTGGTTTCCATACTTGTCTCTGCTCTGCATAAACTACAATGCCTGCAGTTCAGCCAGAAAATAGGATGAACTTTTTTCATGTCACTGCAAAGTCAAAAACAGCTTTTCAGTTGTGTTGAGGACTGCAGAATGTTTTGTCTTTTACAAAATGTTGTGAATTCAGGTGCATTGTTTTTGTCAGATTTTTAAATGAGTATTGTAGAATGAATTAATTTTCCTGAAATGCTGTAACTTTAAGCTTATATTTGCTCATTTTTAAACTACATACCACACATGATTCATACAAGGACTGTCGGACAGTTGAACATCCTAAATTTTCTTTCTTTTGCTGAATTTGATGAGAGAAAATTGTTTATTTTTAAAGAATTTTAGAGTGATTTTAATTTTAGATTTGTTTTTTTTTGTTTTTTTTACTAACAATACCACACAACACACACATGATTCATTCAAGTGTTTGAACGTTCAAAATTCTTTTTATTTAAAAGAGAAAAGCGACAGAAGCGCTGCTGGTTTCCCCCAAACCACCAAAGCTCATGGACGGAAATACTGATTAAGGAAGGCGGAAAAATAAAAAAATAAATAATTTGCATAAAATAATCTAGGTCTAAAGTGTTTAAAATGAGTTTAGAATTTAAAAAAAAGCAATACAAACAAACAATAAAAAACACCCCAATGCATGTCTGTTGTTAATTTTACTTGTCAAACTTGTTTGGAGTGCCTATATTCTTTCCATTTCTATGGTTTTCTGGCTGATAAATGGAGTAATTGTGGCATTTTTTAACATACTTTTCAAACCTGCTGGTGAGTTTTGTGGTTCAGGGAGTTACTACATTAAGTTTGCACTTTAAAAACAATAAATTTGAAAGAGTCTGAGCTATCAAAGTCCTCCCGTTTTTGTTTTTTCTCATCTTTATCTGGCCCTCTCCTATCGCAGTTCACAGACCGGCTGGATGACAAGAGGACGAGCAGGAAAAACAGCAAAGTTTCCATCGAGAGACAGAAGAGAGAGAGAGGAAATGGTAAGCGAAGGAACTTCTTGCAGACAGGAAGTTGGGGGGGGTTGCCGCTTGCCTCAGCGACAGTATTTTCCACATCCGCCGCTGACTACAAACAAAAGAAGGACAGAAAAAAAAAGGGCCTCTGTAAACAAGAGAAAGAGCTCGGAGGGAGAAAGAAGAGTGCATTTATTGGCCTCTTGATCGTCATGTGCATCATGTTGCTCATCACATCTGCAGATTCCTTCTCATAGTTGCTTTACAGACTGCACACTCAGACGTATTATATATATTATATATATTAATGTGATGTTTTCTTTTTGACCGGGCGAGCTAAGGTTACCTGATATCGCTCGTTTGCATGCAGGGAGCAGTGGAGGAAAAGGCCGGTACTGAATAGTCGGTGGTAAAGAGGTAACTCTGGGTTAGAGCAGCAGGGAAACACTGATGCATGTGATGTTTTTGACGGAGAGCCTCGGAGGAAACAACAAGCCCGATATCGCTCACCGCAAGGTCCCCCTGCAGATACAAACACTGTCTGCAGAGTTTAGCGCGATCAAACATTAAAGCTGCAGGGATGCAAACTGAGCAATGTGCTCCTAGCGTGCACGACCCATCACTTAGCAACCGAGGCCGGCCGGCGGTGGAACAACTGCTTTGCAGAAGTGACAGAAAGAGAGAGGTGAGAAAAAAGAAGGGACAGCTGATAGAAAAAAAAAAGAAAAAAAGAAAGACGATGTTTGTGATGTGGCTGTTGTTCAGTTGTGTTGTAACTCAAAGCTGCACTCAGATAAGGAGACCTGCTTCCAAATTCAGGTCAGTGTGGAACACTAAAGTGATGATCTGGCTGCAGATCTCCACTAAACCAGAAAACAAGGGGGTTTGTTTAGCAAGAACCTGCGGAGAAGCTAATAAAAGCACAAACATTCATATGGCATCTATAGGTGCATCTCCAGCTCAGCTTTACATCCCTCTTTTTTTTTTTGCAATCAGGCGTCACAAGCTGCAGGGTTTCCCCACTGAGCTGCATCTAATATACTGTCAGCCTAAACACAGAGGGGCAACAAGTACCACTATCACAGTCTACCATAAAAGAGACAAAATAAATTTAAAGAACCAAAAGTAAAAGCACTCAGAAGGACACATTTCTGAATATGGATTAGAATTATTTATGTATTAATCAACCTAAAGATGAGGATTTAAACATTTCATGTCTCCTTAATCTTTTTACGCTGCTTTTGTAATGATTTTACATCCCATCAGAACATCCTTCTTAATTCTTTAAACCCCAAAACTCTCTGTTTTGGGCTTTAAAGGCATGCTATCTTCTTACAAAACTGCCAAAATTACACCAGTCACCTGGCAGAATCTGTATAAAACAGAAATAAATCATGTGAGTTTCAACTTTCCGAGATTCCTCTTGTATGAGTCGTGTTACATGCAGTTCCATCTTAAGAAAATATGCAAATATAAGCTTAAAATCGCTTAATTTGACATTTCATTTATTAGAATTATTAAATTTGCCAAAAATAACACATCTGGATTAACAAGATTTTGGAAATAACAAAAAACTCGGAGCTCCTAAACAAAACTGTGAAGCCATGACTGACTCAGCAGTCACATGATACAAATTCTGAGAATTTTCGAGTTGAACTGCAGGCAGTGTTTCCACAGAGAGACAGGGAGGAAAATCCAGCCTACTGGATCAATCAAGTAAATGCAGCATGGCTTAAAAACGAGAAAAAGTAGAGGAGCAAGTTGGTGGAAGATACATCCAGCTTGGTGAAACATCTTTCAACAGCTGATGAGCAGAGGAGAGCGAAAAAGTTTAGAGAGAAAACATGAAAATAGTCGTTAAATATCTGTAGTATGGGGAGACTAAATAATCACAGAGACAAAACTGTCACAGTGAGACAAAAAATGACAAAATATAGACACAAAATGACAAAAAAGACACAGAAACTACACTAAATGGCAAAAAAATACCAACAAAACCACACAAAATGACAAAAACAAGTCACAAAATGACAAAAAACACATACAAAACTACACAAATGACAAATAGACATACAAAATCACATACAAAACTGCACAATTTCTGTATTTCTGTGCTATGTGAGGACAGCCTTTCTTTCATTCTATTTCTAAAGAGATGCACGACTTCAGATTGCAGAGAAAAAATGAGAAGAAAAATGGGAGCGCAGCTAAGAAACGCCCATAAACCGATCTGCTTCAGAGAGCTCTGGTAAAACTGAAAGTGAACCAGCCCAGCAGCATATTCTGATAAGTCTCTAAAACTAAGCATCTCCATAAATATTACTAATAAAACTTTCACTTCACACACCAGATACCCTGTGTATTCTGCTTTTCTTCATTATTTTAAATAGAAATCTGAATATTGCTGGAAGAATTGTAGAAGTTATGCTTTATAGTAGCAGAGGAGCAACATAATAGAGTCCAAATTAGGGCTAGAAGTACCCAGATCTTGTGCTTAAGTAAACACACCATTACCACAGTGTAAAACTACTCTGTTACAAGTAAAACTCCTGCCTTTGCAAGACAATAAACTGAAAGTACCAACAGTAAAAGTACACTAGTTATGCAGAATGACATATTTCATAATAATGTCTATAAATGGATTAGACTTGATGCAAGAATGTGTTCATCACTTCATGTTGCAGCTGGTTAAAGTGATACATCTACTTTGTCTGTAAAATTATAAGTATTAATCTATAATATTAAATTGTAATATTTCCATTGACTGCATTTTGTGCTGTTTTATTAAATTTGCAAGTCAAAAAGTGCAAAATTTCACTTTGAAATGCAGTGTAGTTGATGTATAAAGAAACCTAGAATGGAAGTGCTCAAGTAAAGTACCTCAGAAGTGCACTTCAAGTAGAGTACTTGAGTAAAAATACTCAGTTACTTTGCACCGTGGCTGAAATGTTGGCTTCAGCAGCAGCAGGAGACTCAGATATGCACAAGCGGCAACAAAAACACCAAATAAAGAACTGACCGGTGTTTCCCCTCTCGCTGTACAAGATGCTATACACACACACCACACACACACACACACACACACACACACACAGCTGTGAGAGGGAAACTCGGTTTGACGTCACAGCGTCACTAAGCAACCCGCCGCCGTGGTAGTGAAGATTTTCCACTGCAGTGCAAACACAGTGTGTGTGTGTGTGTGTGTGTGTGTGTGTGTGTGTGTGTGTGTGTGTGTGTGTGTGTGTGTGTGTGTGTGTGTGTGTGTGTGTGAGAGTGTGAGTGCTGATATGTTGCGTTCAGTTACAGTCGTGGATTCAGAAGCGAGTTTCGTCCGCAGATAAACTCTTTTTTTTGGAGATTTTGTGTTGCGGCTCGATGAACCTGAGATAAACTGTGACGGTGCAGATTAAAGTCTGGGTCAGTGTGTGAGAAAGTTTCAAAAGTTCACATTAAAGGATGTGAAAAATCTCCTGTGTACAGCAGAAGTCATGTATCAAGGGTGTGTCGACGGAACCGAACATTATCTGTGTGCAACTTTAAGAGTCCGTTTACATAATGAGTCTGTTTACTGAATAGGAGCATCTTGCCAGCAAATAGACACATCCGACAGCTTTACTTACAGTACAAACACACAACGAAGCATCATTCATAGTCCTGCCCCACTTCCGTTTCACCGAAGCTACAGCGGCTTCGTTTTCAGTCATCAAGTCTTTAAATAGTCTGAACAAAGCTGAAGATGCAACAAAGGTTTCACAGCAAGTTTAGAGATTTAAATCTCTCTGTAAGCAGACAATTAAGTCAAGTTCTGGTCGCAAGTTGTACTTTTCTGTGACAAAAGAGAGAAACCTTTATTTTTTTAGCCGCAAAAACCTGCAAAAGTTTGCTGTCTCATGTCCAAATGATAACAAATATTCATTTTTATTTCGTGTTCACAGAATCAGTCATATCTAAAGAAAGTAGCTTCATTTTTATGCAAATGACTTTCAGCAAATGTGAATTTAAAAACTAACTAAATTTAGAGAAAGTCCAGATGTATCTAAAGTTATGACTTGTGTTTACTTCATAAAAATTCAGATGTAGTTCATGATGCAAGTCATTATAACTTCTATTGCTGATTAATCTGTTGATTTATTGTAAATAATTATTTTTATCTATCTGTTGTTTGGTCCATAAAATACCAGGAAATGGTGAAAAAGTACAACAAAAGTTTGCAAAAATGTCTTGTTTTATCCAAAATCTAAATATATTCAGTTTACTTTTTACATTTAAGAAGCTGAAATCACAGAATTTAGATTTTTTTTAAAAGACAAAAAATACCCAAACAGACTAATGCACTGTCAAAATTAATTTAATTGACAAATAACTGATAAAATGTCGTGATTAAATTTTATTCAAATATTCCTACAGACTGAATCCAACTTTTACATGAATCTTCTTGGTTATTCCAACTTTTTTTGCTTCTTTGCTGTATTTTTTTAATGTATTTTAAACAAGCTGATGATTTAAGTGGACATTTTGTTGCAAAAAGCTTTTATTTTTTGAAAATTTAGAAACCTCCAGACTCTAAAAAGCCTCATTATTAATGTTAATATACTCGTGTTTGCATGAATATTGTGACATATTACAAAAAACAGATCAATTTCATGCTAGAACATGAACATTTTAATGCTATAACAACATTCTAACTTACAGTCACAGTATTAAAAACATTAAATACATTATTTTTCTTCATGTAATGTGAAAAACATCTACATTATAGCATAAAAATGTACCTTGCTATGAAGTAAAACTGAAGAAAATGATTCATTTATGTGATATGACCAATTTTAACTTCATGTTTAGGTTAATATACGATGGACGGTGAAACTTTCCTGCTTTAACATGAAGAATGCCTCGCTATAACGATAAATATTTCACAGAATAATGTGATACTTTGAGCGTTTCCTCCTTTAAGCTCCGTCTGTTTAGTTTCAGTCTCCTCTAATGGACGCTGCTGCTTAACTTTGGTTTATACAGAGAAGCAAACAGCCGACTGACTGATCTGAGCGACGCTGCTGCTGGCAGAAGATTCACTTTTATTCCACAGAACTCAACTGAAATCTGAGAAGAAACCAACTGATGTCGATCTGTAGCAGGTGTAGAACCAGGAAACATCAGACTTTATAAGGTTCACGCTCCAACAAGTCTCTGAGAAATCTACAAGCTAAAGATAGCAACAGACAAAATGCGCCTGACTGTGTTGATATGAAAAATGAAAAGTTACCTGATGATGATGTTAGTTTGGTGAATAAATCAACAGAGGAATCAACAGTGAAGCAAAATACAGAAAATGTAAACTTAGAACGGTTAACTGTTAATGCTCCTGCAGAGAGAACTGTTTTTCACCGGGACATTTTCAGGTTTTTTGCACATTTCAATGTTTGTTTTCAGCTTTATTTCTCAAGATTTTCTGACTTTTCAACAATATAACATAGAATCTCCAAATTATTCACGAATTTATCTTGTTGTCTCTTCATCATAGTTCTAAAAGCTTCCCTGAAATACTTTTTCCAAAGTGTCCACATGTTACAGACATTATAAAGAATGTAGTGTTTGCATAGAACCATTTCCATGCTTCCAGCCTCCACAAGTGTAATGCCGTTTCTCTTTCGTGATGTTTTTTAACTCATTTTTTGTCATTTTGTGTGGCTTTGTATGTCTTTTATTTAATTTTGTGACTCTTTTTTCTCATTTTGTGCAGTTTTGCATGTCTTTTTTTCTTATTTTGTGCAGTTTTGCGTGTCTTTTTTGTCATTTTGTGTAGTTTTGTGTCTTTCATGTAGTGTGGGTATCCTTTTAGTCTATTATGTGTAGTTTTGTGTCTTTCATGTAATGTGGGTATCCTTTTAGTCTATTATGTGTAGTTTTGTGTGTTTGTTGTCATTTTGTGACTTTTTGTCATTTTGTGCACTTTTGTATATCTTTTTTCTCATTTTGTATAGTTTTGTCTTTTTGTGATTTTGTGTAGTTTTGTGTGTCTTTTGTCATTTTGTGTAATTTTGTGTGTCTTTCATGTAACTTGTGTATCATTTTAGTCTATTTTGTGTAGTTTATATGTCTTTTTTGTCATTTTGTGTAGTTTTGTGTGTCTTTCATGCAATTTGTGTATCATTTTAGTCTATTTTGTGTAGTTTATATGTCTTTTTGTGTAGTTTTGTGTGTCTTTTATGTAATTTGGTATGTCTTTTTAGTCTATTTTGTGTAGTTTTGTATGTCTGTTGTCTTTTTGTGACTTTTTTGTCATTTTGTGTAGTTTTGTGGGTCTCTTTTGTAATTTTGTGTCTCTTTTTCGTCTGTATTGTGTAGTTTTGTATGTCTTTGAGTCATTTGTGTCTCCTTTGTTTTTTTTGTGTAGTTTATATGCCTTCTGTGTTATTTTGTGATTAGATTTGTCATTTTTTGTATTTCTGTATGTCTTTTTTTGTCATTTTGTGCAGTTTTGCATGTCTTTTCTGTCATTGTGTGTCTCTTTTTATCATTTTGTGTCTATTTTTTGTCATTTTGTGTCTCTTGTTGGTTATTTTGTTTCCTCATACTATACATATTTAAATACTACTTCCATGTTTCCTCTCTAGATTTTTCTCTCTGCTCATCAGCTGCATAAAGATGTTTCACCAAGCTGGATGTATCTCCCAACAACTTGCTCCTCTGTTTCTTGTTTCTGAGCCATGCTGCGTTTATTTCATCAGTCCATCAGGTTTGATTTTCCTCTCAGTCACTGCCTGCAGTTCAACCGTAGAATCTGCTGTAAACTGTTTATTTTTGTGACATATAAATAATGAAATACAAAAATGAACAATTTCCTCACGCAGGACTGGAGCAAGTTTCGTAGAAAAAGGTACGACCTGTTGATTATTTTTTTTGTTTTTACAGTTTGTGGCTGATAAATAGAGCCGGGGTGTGTTGAAACACTGCCTGCAGTTCAACTGAATTTATTTTTTAAATATTCTCCTTCAAACTGTTCACTTTTGGTGATTTTTTTGGTATACTTTTTTATATAAGATGTGTAGAATAAAGTGATTTTTAATGAAAAAAAAATCCCAATTTTAAGCTGTTTTTGGCTTATCGGTTTCTCAGAAGAGTTCAAAATGTTTTTTTTTTTACAGTGTATCAGAGTACAAAATACTTCCTTATTTTTTATTTAACTTTTTTTTTTATTTGTAGAAATGCCAGATAAATCTCAGTATTTCCAGCAGTAGAATGAATATTTCTCGGTTAAGACAGCAGAGCTAATAAAAAGAAGAAACTGTACAACTTCCTCGTCTTCTGTCTTTGTGCCAGCTTTCCTCCTGAGCTCGCTGTGTTTTCTCTCTTTATCACTCCTCTTCTCTCTCCTACATACCTCCCACACAGCCATGCATGCTTTATGTATTTCTGCACGTTTGGTTTCCTTAAAAACTGCACATCAGGAGCTGCAAACTACTCTCATTCTGTCTTACAACGAGGAGAAGCCAGACTTTCACTAATAACCTCCGAGTCCTCCTCTGGCTGGAAAACACATTAGAAAACGATGGTCGGAAATATGCAAAGAGCGAAACAAACACTATTCAAATGCGTTCAAGTAAATTGCTTAAACAAATCGAGCCAGGGTATTGGTTCAGAGGAGGTCAATCAGGGGAAATATGAAGGAAAAACGCTTTCATTTGCACAGAAATGGCATTTCAAACGAATAAATGTGCAGCAAGAAGGTACAAAAAAGGGGCAAATCAGTTACACAATCCTTCGTAAAAGTCGTGTTTCGAAGCAGAAGTGAGGCGGCCTCGTGAACTCTTTGCTGCCTGCAAATAAAAACACAACCACCTACACACACCTACACCAACACACACGGTAACACACACTACATACCCAAACAGGCCTCTTTGAACTGCAGCCAAGTGCAGCTACAGCCTAAGTGGCAAATTCTCCTTTTTTTTCCCTATCAGCACCTCTCAAACACACAAACACTCATTATAATCGCGCACTGATAACACACATAGACACACACAGGTCGAGGCAAAGGGCTTGTTAGTTTTAAAAATGACACAGCAGCACAAAGGAACAAGCAGCGGCGCATTCACACACAAAACGACGGCTCAAACAGAAGCTTCTGGTGGTTTAGCTATCAGCACGTGGAGCTTTATTTTTTTAGTTTTTACACACACGAGTGTTTCTCCCTTCTGTGGGTTTTATCAACTTGAAATAATATTTTGTCTCTTGAAATTGATATTTGAAGCTCATCAAAAGAGCGAAAAATAGGTTTGCTGCTCTTTGAACGCCGCGTGTGTTCACATTTTTATGGGTTTACCGAGCAACAACAAAAACAAAAAAATCTCATTTTAATGTTGTTTAGCTAATTAGAAGGTGGTTGTTATTACAGTTGGATGGTGATTTAGTGGACATTTTAGTGATATCCAGTCACTTTTTTATTAAAAAGTGATTGTTTCAATAAGAAACAATTATGTAATTTGTAAATATATAATCATAATGAACATAAAAATATTTTTTTAATAAAAATGTATGCAAGATATATCCCATGGGCTTCAAAAGTCCCTTAATTATATATTGAACCTACT
Source organism: Acanthochromis polyacanthus (assembly GCF_021347895.1). Lineage (NCBI taxonomy): Eukaryota > Metazoa > Chordata > Actinopteri > Pomacentridae > Acanthochromis > Acanthochromis polyacanthus. The sequence goes on from NC_067128.1 coordinate 9,678,224, forward strand.
GCAGCAGTTTAATTGCTATTCCAGTAAGATTACAGAAGAAAGACAAGAAACAACACAAAGTCTAAAAACAAAAATCACGTTTTACATTTTATGAATGGCTACAACAAATAATTGGAAAAGCTTAATAGTTCAAGTTGAATTTCCTGAAAATGAAGCTGTAGCGCTCATTTAAGAGGAGTACATTTAGCTTGAATCAGCAGCATAAATAATATTTGTGTTAACAACTGATACAATTCATTTAATTTGCTCCAGCAATTTCCTTTATTTTAGCTGAGATATTTCTATTCTAAACACTCAATAATCAGCACATTTCTGTTGTATTTTTCTTCTTCTGTAAACGATGAGACTTGATCGTCTACGTCTTTTCGTTGTTCATTTTGCTGTCATGCTGTTTACTTTCTTTCAACCCTGAAGACCCTTCACTGCGCTCTTTGTAAATGTGCCAGCGCGATCACATCAGTTTTACAGAAAACAACACGGAAAAAGACAGTTTGGGTCGGAGCAGCTTCGACTCCGTTGTTTGTGAGACCATCAGCACTTTCTGCAGCGCATGCAGCGGAGAACGTGTGGAGTCAAGCGGTGAATTTGCAATTTTAGATGCAACGGATCACAAAACTCATGACTGCATCTTGCCTTTTTCGTCCTGAATTTGATAATATCTCAACGGAAAAGGGAGACAAACGCTGCCGTAACTGTTACCTTCAGCCACTTTGTACTGTGCCGCTGTTTTGGTTTGTTTGTCTGTTGGCATAATTACACAACAACTACAAAGCTAAATCTCATGCAACCTGGCAGAGATGTGGAGAATTAGATTATAGCGCAGATCTGTGTCTCTTTAAAGCTGAAAGAGGAATCGGTCTGACTTTTAGTAGCAGCAGCAGTAAAACCAGATTTTACACCGGAACTAATCCACAGTTGAGATGGGTGCAGAACTTGAGGAAAACTGCAATTTTTTGCAAATTACTTGGTGATTTTGTCTTTTTAAAGTCAAGCTTTGGTTTACTGGAATGGATCTGAAGCATGCGATGGGGCTCCACCACAAGAGACAGCAGCAAAAGCGTGACAACAAGCGGACGACGTGAATCTGTAAAACCACTGACACGACATTTTAAAGTCTGGGTCAGACGCTGCAGAGAAGCTGAAGGTGAGAAATAACGAGGCTGATCTTACGTCGGTCGAACCACAGATCACATAGTTTATATCAATCAATGAGCACCAAGAACAAACTCAATGATTAATAAAATTGAAATACAGCATTAGAGTCATTATTTAAGAGCTACATTTTAGATGGTTTCAAACTGAAATTTCATTTTGGAATCAATTAATTGCAGTAAAGCCCTGGAAAATTATTGAATGTTGACTCTATCATCCATATGACTCATATATATATTTAAAGAATATAAATTAGTATCATCAATTTTCTATCCAAAAATCCAGCACTGATAGAATCTAGCTGTAAATGGGCAATCTCAAGCTCATTTGGATGCTAAACTTCATCATCTGATGTTTTTTTATTCCCACATTTTAGAATTAATCCTCTAAACTTAATAGCAGTTTTTGGGTGTTTTTTTTTTTTTTTTGGCTCCTGCCTCATTTTTCTTCACTGTGGCTCATTTTTCTCTGTAATCTAAAGTCCTGAACCTTTTTGGAAACAGAACAAGCATGAGGAAGGAGAGAGAACTCAGAAATGTCTTCTGCCAGTATGACACAGGTAGAATGACAGAAAACAATAAAAAGAAGGAAAAAAAATATTTCTTTGATATTTCTTACAGCTGAGAAAATCCCCGAATTTTTGTCACGCAAATGTTTATCACAGATGAATCAGTCATGATTTTATTCTTGCGTTGAGAAGAGCAGAATTTTTTGTTTTTTACAGAATCTAGTCAGAACAAACTGTTTATTTTTGGCAACATTGTAAATGAGACATGTAGAATAAAAGCGATTTTAATGAAAAATCGTAATTATGAGCTTCGATTAGCTTTATTTTTAACTATATATTTAACTAGACATGACTCAAAGAAGGACTGGCAGAAAGTTGAAAATCAGAGTCAAGGATTTATTTTTGAGAAATTGATAGTGATTTAGATTTTTATCAGCTCTACCACAAATCAAACAATTTGTTCAAAAAGTATTTTAAAGTTTCAAAAATCTCCAAATCATTTCTGAAAAAAATTCATGGCTTCATGGTTGCATTGAGGAGTGAAGAATGTTTTGTGTTTTACAGAATCTGGAGCGAAACCAGATTAAGTGATTTCAACTAAATCTAACAATTATAAGCATAGATTTGGTTAAGCTTCCTGGCCAAACAGCTCAGTAAAGAAGAGTGTGTGAAAAAAAGGGTTAGAAAATGTCAAAACTGGACTATTATCTCTGTTTTTACAGCTTTTGGATTTGATAAATGATGTTATTTTGACATTCTATTTAAACAGACAATATGTATTTCAAATCTGCTGGTGGGTTTTGAGGTTCACGGGGTTTAGTGACTTTAAGAAAACCAGCTTCTGATGCATTAGCAACATTTAGCAAGTCCATGAGAGTTGATTTTAACAACATAGTAACATGACGTGAAACCAGTGAGACCCTGGAAGGGTGGAAACACTGGTTTTAAAACTGTGAAGTGGCTACAAAGGATTTACTGAACTGATCGTGGACTGGTTCTTTGGCTAAACATGTGACTTCCTGATGAAGTCAGTCTCCAAATGTCACCTCCGTTTAAAATTACAGCCACAGAAAAGTCGCTATGTGATAGAAACAGAAACAAAAACACAATTTTTGATCCACTTACTGCTTTCTGTTGAGAACTGAGCACCGCCGGGTTCAGAAGCTGCTCTCCTTTTCTGTGTCACTGGAAATATCCTCCTCCGACTCCTCCCAGGACGAGGAGAACCCGGCCGAAGAGGCTGAGGAGGACGATAGCTTCCTCAGAGAGCGGTTGGAGAAGTTTGGACCGGGGCTGGAGCTGGGGCTGGGGGTGCCGCCGGGCCTTTGATCCGATCCGGGGCCCTCAGACTGCTGGGTCTGGTTCTCCAAGCCGTGGTCGGTTATTATGACTGCAGGGATGGAGGGAGGAGAGGAGGGAGTGTGGTTGGAGGAGACGTCCACCAGAGGAGGGGAGGTCTCGCTAGTTTGTACCCCAGATGAAGCGTCTGTTTCTGGGTGAACCTCCGACCGGCTTCCCTCCGTCTGCAGCAGCATCTCGTCTCGTCCTCCTTCATCCTCCTGCTTCACTTCTCCGTCGTTTTTACCTCCATCTGCTGCGCTGTCCAACAGTCCGTCCGAGCAGGACCTTTGCATCGTGGTTTCTGAGCTGCATTCATGTTGAGCGGCATTTGTTTTAGCAGCCCGCGTTGTTTCCTCCTCCTCCCTGTCTCTGCCGTTCTGAACAACACTGGGAACTTTATTCTCCGCTGGGTGGGTCATTGGGCATTCACTAACGCTGCTTCCTGGGCTGGGAGGGGAAGAGGTTTGGCCTCTTCTGGGAGACCGAGGGCTTCGCTGCTGCTCGCTGCTCAGCACCTGGGCACGAATCCCGGAGATGTGAGCCTCGAAAATGCCCACTTTCCCCCTCACCTGCAAGAGAAAAAAAGGGTTTAATAGCAGCTAAAGCCTGGTTTTAATGCTGCGACTGCAGAGAAGTTGGCCTTGGTGCATCTCACAGGTGTTCTGGTTTCAGCCGAGAAGGATAAAGCTGTTAAAAAACATCATCATGTGAAAGAATCCAGCATTTTCAATTGTCTGGCATTAAACAGACTGCTGGCAAACCCAATGTGTGACTGTGAGCAGTTTCACAGTGAGTACTAATGTACGCTGGCTTTCATCTGAACACAGAGAAAGAAGAAAAGAGCAAATCTAAACCAATAAACGGCTCTTCTATGTGAGAAATGCCATGATACTGCACAGTGATATTTAAATTCTAAACAGTCTGCGCTGTTTTTGATGCGTGTTTGACTTAATTAATGCCCAACAAACAGCTCCACACGACACAAAGCTGGTAAATTAAAGTGTGTTCGACTTGAAAGCTTGATGAATTGCAGTGTTGTCGTACTTTAGGCTGTTCTGACCAGTGTTTGGAGATCTGGTCTTGGCTTTTTTTTTACCTGATTTCAAACCTAATTTCAGCACTAGTGAAGACCAGAATTGCAGACATATCTCTCGACATCTTGTAAAACCACTGTGGTTCAATGTCAAAACCTCCTTTGTCATGCAACACGCAACTTGAATCATGTATAATTAGCTTGTTTGTCTATCTCTAAAAACTAATCAGTGCAAAATGACTTAGATCTAGAATGACAGACGTTTTTGAAATCACTGCTGCTCTCTCCACACGCTGCAGCTCAGCACACCAGCTCACCTATAAACACTGTAAAACTACTCTACACAATAGCAAGTTGTGATACTCTTAAACACACAGCTGCAAGATTAAACGTCTAATTTAAGTTACAAACATTATTTTGATGAGCTGTGTTGCATCAACTCAATATTGTGAGTAATTTAAACTCAAATTCCTACATTAGTTGAATTTAAACTAAATTTCAGTTGAGCTAAGTTCGTGAGTTCATAAGTTCATGTTTGACAATTTTCAGATTTAATTTAAACAATCATTATTTAGCTTGAATGTAATTCAACATGTGCAATTAATGAAATTAGATTTAGAACTACAGTAGTAGGATATTTACAAAGGTAACATGAGGCCCTTAAAAATGTTTTTTCAGAGTATAAAAAGCACAATCAAAGTCCTGCATCCTCTTGGTTTCAGGTTAGACAGTCTTTACTTCAGCACAAATTACTGGGCTGATTAGAATTAGACTTCATGCATAAAATGCCAATTTTTGAACGTGTGAACCTGAGAATATTCCTTTTAGAAGGAAAAATCTGAATTTTTCTCATCACAGAAACACATCAGATTGAGCTACATGTGGTTTATCAGTTTTCTGCTGCGGCTCTGCTCTGCTTTCACACCTCTAACAGAACTACAGCAGAAGTAAACTGGAGTTCAGCTGCAGACTGGTTCCTGGAGAGACGTGAAATCACCTCGACGTTCTGCAGCTCCCTGTTGATCTGCAGCTGCTGAGCCTGACGCCTCCTCTCCTCTCGCCTCTCGCCTCCCCCCGGCTCTCCTCCCCTCTCCTGCCTCCCGTCGCCTCCCTCCTCCCCGCTCAGGCGTCGGACCCGCTGGCCCACATTGACCCCCAGCAGCTCCGGGCTTCGAGGTGACGGAGATCGAGCTCGAGGTCCGGGAGAGAGCAGCGGCGGAGACGGGAAGACGAAGGTTTGACCCAGAGAGCGAGGACTAGTCTGAAGAAGACAGCAAGAATTACACCACAAATGAGCTATTTACATCAATTTACAGAAACATACAAGCAGAGAGACGATGAAATTCATGTATTCTGCAATAAAAACTACAAACACAAGAAAAGAAAGCTGCTTCTTTCTATTAAATGTAGATTTTTATTATAGTATGTTCGTGTTTTTTTAGTGTAATTTTTTTACCTTATTTACCAGATATTTCTATTTGTTTATGTTTAATTGTATTTGTAGAGGGAGTCACTTTACTTTTCTGCTTGTAACATAATTTCCTCTTAGTTGGCGATCAATAAATATTTCTATCCCATTCTATGTTCTGTTCTATTTTTTTAACCTTCAGAACTCCAAAAACCAGCAGCAAATTTTAAGGCCAAGATGTCTTCATAGAAACACCACAATTAAACCAGTTTTCATCCTTTATGTCCTTGAACTCATCATCATGTTAAATTCTAAGCCAAAATTTGCAATATTTCAACACAATCACTTTGTTCTGCATGCATAATTAAAAAAAAAAAAAAAGTCAAAATCAACTGTTTCTATTAACTGCATTCTGCAAAAAATAAAGCCAACAGTGTTTCAGCTGCGACAAGTAGTCCTGTGACAAAAAATATAGTAATAAACAGGCTGGAAGAGCTCATTTTACTGCATCTGGAAAACTTGAAATTCCTAAAGCCTTGTTATTTTTACAAAAATCACCACAAGTACATTATTTTTCTGAACCAGAAACTGCAAAAACTGAAGATTTTAAACTTTCTGACGGTCCTTGAACTAACCACCTTGATCAAATTTAACCTTAAAATCAAGATATTTCATTAAAATCAACTTTGTTTCATTTAAAAAAAATACAAAAAATAAACCATGTGCATGAATTCGATTCTGTAAAACGAACAAACAAAAGGTAAAATCTGCAGCCCACGGTGCAACAGTGAAGTCAAAAGTGACTAAGCTGCAACCAGCGTCACAAAATAACCACAACTGCAACATTTTTCAGAGCCAGAAATTCTACAAACATGAAAAATATTAAAATTTTGAATTTCCTGAGGGTCCTTGAACTAATCATGTCAACCAATTCTAAGCTTAAAATCGCAATATTTCTTCAAAATCATTTCATCCTGCATGTCTCACTTAAAATTTTACCAAAAGAAAACCTTGTGCACTAATTACACTCTGTAAGAAACAAAAAAATCCTGTGTTCCTCAGCACAGCTTTAAAGCTCTTAGTGGCTCAGCTGTGTCCAGCAGTCACATGGCAAAAATTCTGCAAAAAAAAAAAAAAAAAAATCCAGGAACTGCTGCTTGGAGTTCAGAGGGTTAAGCTGAGACAAAATGGAAAATGACAGTAAAAATAGGGAACCAGTCACAACTGTGGAACGTCATCGACACAGAAACACCTCTCCTGTGTGCGTCGTTCTATTGTTACTGGATGATGAACTTTGAGGAAACAAGAGGACAGCGGGCCGGATGTGGGCTACCTTGGGGCTGGTGGGGCTGTAGAGGCCTCCACCCAGTAACTGGCAATAGGTGCTTCGATCTGGGACCGGCAGCACGGGTCGGGCCACCGGGCTGGTTCTGGTCCGAGAGGCGGCGCTGGATGAGCCTGGCTGGGTGTGAATCTGGTTACTGCTGCTGGATGAGAGGAAATAAAGTCAACGTGCTGCAGTTGGATTCGTGGCAAACCCGTCAGTATCTCCAGCTGATTCTTGATCTGCAGTTACTTTAGTATACAGAAGGAAACATATTTGTTTAGACTGACACCTGGATGAATGTAAAACCGATCCGCTTGCAGTTTTTAGCAGAACTCAAATGTGTTGAAAATGTCTTGAAATGTCACATGTCTATCTGCTGTACTGATGAGGTAGGAGGCTCAGAAATGATGGTAAAGTTCAGTCAATAAATGGCTTCATTAAATAGACGAACATTATGTAGATAAAGAATCAGCTGATTCTGAGGAGGTCGGTGGGAAATTTCTTCAGATTTGACTGATTTTATGTAAGGAATTATGTCCTAATAGTGTAACAGTAAGGTAGTATTGTATTAGGTTTTTGCATGGATATAGGTTTCATCTGAATACTGCATTTCTTGTATTCTGGTGAACATTTTCAATCAATTTGCTCATTTTCTGCATTTACTTACGGTGGAAATTACTTTATTTATGTAAAGAAAGACACAAAATTCCATCATCAGATGACAGCTCAAAATATGATGGAAAGTGTATTAATTTAATTCTGTTTTTCACACGAGAGTCGAAAGTTATATGAGCTCATAAATCATATTTTGACAATGAAAAGAGCGCTGAAGAAAAAAGACCACTGTTGGAAGCACACAGCTGCAACTAACAATTATTTTCACTTTTAATTAAACCGTACATTATTTTCTCAATCAGTCAGTGAGTTGTTCGTTCTATAAAATGTCAGAAAATGTTGTAATATGTCAAGCAGTGTCCCAAAAATCCTGCCATCAAGGAAAGAAACAGAAAATATTCACATTTAAGAAGCTGCGATCGGAAAAATTAGGCTTTTTTCCTAATAAAAAGAGTCAAACTTATGAATTTATCATTCTAAATACACTTTAGAACTAGCAGCCTACAAGAAAAATCACAAAACTTGGACTGCAAAATGAGCTAAAAGTAATCTGATTACAAGAAACTCATCAGAATCTCTCAAAGATTAGATCTCGTGTACTCCTGCTTCTATAAATACGTGAGAAATAAACAGTCAAGCGGCCATACAGGTCGAGCAGCTTCTCAGTAACAACATATTTCTTCCGCAAGAAACCTTCCAGGAAAAAGCTCTAAAAACCACACCGACCTGTTCATGACTCCGAGGCCGTTGAGGTTCAGGGCCGAGGCTGCCATCCCCGCGGCCGGGCCAGGGGCTCTGAGCGCTGGGGACACATCGGAGAAAGTCCCCTGGAGCTGCAGGGAGGTTCAGGGTTTCATCTGCATCCAGACTCTGAGAAAAGAAAGAAAACACACCACGAGAGTTCATTTTACTGCATCTAATCCCTCGAAGATGTTAAAGACATTTTATCTTTGGACAATTGCACTCTTTATTCAGAGCCAGAAAGTGCAAAAACAGAAGATTTTCAACTTTCTGAGGGTCATTGAACTCATCATCTTAACCAAATTTCACCTTAAAATCATATTTCATCAAAATATGATAAACTCTGTGCGCTAATCATATAATTTTCTTTTGTTTCTTTTTAAAAATGTCAAAAATAAACAGTTAATTAACTACGTTGTGCAAAAAATAAAAAAATCTGTGGTCTTCAGCTCAGCTTAAAAGCCAGCAGTGATTCGGCTGCGACAAGAAGTAATAAAGAAATAATAAAGAGGCTAGAAGAGCTCACTTTACTGCCTCTGAAAAACGTGAAATTATTGACGCCTTGCTATCTTTACAAAAATCACTACAACTGCACTGTTTTTCTGAACCAGAAACTGCAAAAACAGAGGATTTTCAACCTTCCAAGGGTCCTTGAACTCATCACCTTAACCAAATGTAACACTAAAATCATGATTTTTCATCAAAATCATGGTCACACTTTAACAAATGGCCAAAAATAAACTCTGTGCACAAACCATACTCTGTAAAAAACTAAAAATTCAGCAGCTTAAATTAAAAATGTGTTAGTGACTCAGCTGCAACCAAGATTCATGTGACCAAAACTATAATAATAATCATGCCGGACCAGTTTATTTTACTGCATAATAAAAATCAAGGTAAAAATAAATAAATTAGATAATAAAAGCAATCTCTCATTAGACAAAGAAGATTTTAGTCATGCAGTGCTGTTGTTAACCCAAAAATAAAGATGCCATTGTTCCTAACGGGAACAAAGTGAAGCAAAAAGATCAGACAGAAAAATAGCCGACAGAGAGATGAAAGGAAAAACAACAATCCGGCTTTTCTGCCCCATAAAAGCAGATTTTGGACAACTCTCATGTGAATCAAACTGCTGCTTTATCATACATCCAGCAGTGATCATTTGGCTTTTTATTTTTCATACAGGTGAGCAAAAGTTCTTGCAGCAAAAGGAGCATTGAAGTTCAAACTCAGCTTGATCCTGCAGCTCTGTTTGTTTGAGATTTGCTTCAGAGTCTAAAAATAATGAAAAAAAGGTCAAGGTAACATTCTTTCGGGGAGAAAAATGAGGGAGACGCATGGAAAAGGGCAGAAAGATGGAGGGAGGGAGAGTAAGAAAGGCTGAGTAAAGCAGGAAAGATAAAGAATTAAACACAGAGAGGTTAAAAGAAAGAGAAAAAAGCCCAAGAATAGAAGAAAAAGAGGGAGAAAAGGTTCAAATGTGATTGTGGAACTGCCTTAAAATGATTAAAAATGGAAAATCTATCCACTATTTTTGGTCAGATTTCGTTAAGAATTTGGTGATTGGAACATTCTTTATTTTAATATGCAATAAATGGAAGAAAATAAGAAGCTGCTGTTGTTTTAGGATCATTTCACCCAAAATAAACCAGCCTAATTTGCTAATATTCTGTCCAAAAGCCAAAACCAAGTCAGCTGAGAGCTCCAGATTGAATTCCATGGACACACTCTGGCTCCATTTACAATCGAGTCGCACAAACTTTGGTTCAGACTTTGTATAATAGCTTGTGGTATCGCGTCCTGCATGCAAATCAGCCTCAGTGTGCAGCACCAGCTGATGGATGGAGTCTGAATGGGCAGCAGACGGTTGAGTTCCAACTCAGAAAGCAAAATATCAGTCAGTGAGATGCTTTCTGGTATTTAATGCAGACAACAGACTGACTGTGGAGTTTACAGTCTGATTTATGACTGCAGGCATTTTTTTGTATAATGATTTAAATCTCATCTGAAAAGGAACTGATGAGGAATGAAGGTAAACACTGAGCATTTTTTCTTTTACATCAAGGCTTCTATTAGCAAAATTCTAAAGAAGTCGCATCGTGTCCTTCCATCCACCTTCAAACTTTGCTTTGATGAGTAAAAATACATTAAATTGTGAAATATCTGAAAGTGTAATTAAGTGCATATACTAGGAAATGTGTTGAGGTTGCAGCCCAACGAACAAATATCAGCAAATGTGGTTCTGACAGGTCAGTCATGAGAGCTCAAGAGCTGCCAAACCAAAGCATCTCAGGTGATATATGGCAGATTTTAACTCAAACTTTTAAGGCCACGACAAATCACTAAAAGATGTGAAATCACCACAAAACGATCCATGTCTGCTTCAAAAAGATGCAAAAATCACCACAAAGGACATAAAATCACCACATAAAGATGTGAAATCACCACAAAACGATCCATGTCTGCTTCAAAAAGATGCAAAAATCACCACAAAGGACATAAAATCACCACATAAAGATGTGAAATCACCACAAAAAGGTTCAAAATCGGCACAAGAGACAAAAAATCACAGTAAAAAGTTGCAAAATCAGCATATAGGACATAAAATCCCCCCACAATGACGTAAAATCACCATAAAAAGACGCAAAACCACGACAAGAAGACGGGCAATCACCGCCAAAATGCAATATCACCACATAAAGTATCAAGATCACCGCAAAAGATCCAAAATCCCTATAAAAAATGTAAAATAAAATGTCAAATCGCCATAGAAAGATGCAACACTACAACAAAAAGACACAAAAACACCAGTGAAAGAAGATGCAAGAGCACCACATAAAGATGCAAAATCACTACAAAAACATACAAAATCACCACAGAAAGATACGAAATCGCCACAAGAAGACGTAAAACTTCCAAAAAAAGTTGCAAAATCACCACAAAAAGATGTGAAATAACCACAGAAAGGTTAAAAATTGGCACAAAAGACATAAAATCACAAAAAAAGATGCAAAATCAACATGTAGGACATAATATCACCATACAAAAATGCAAAATCATCACAAAAAATAGTATGAAATCACCACAAGGAGGTTCAAAATTGGCACAAAAGACATAAAATCTGAATAAAAAGATGCAAAATTAGCACATAGGACATAAAATTCCCCTACAAAAATGTAAAACCACTAGAAAAGACATAAAATCACAAGAAGAAATGCAAAATCACCACATAATACATAAGATTCCCCCACAATGATGCAAAATCATCATAAAAGATATAGAATCACAACAAAAATATGCAAAATCACCGCATGTTGCATTAAAAATCACCACAGAAATATCGTAAATCATCACGAAAAACATTAACTCACCACAAGAAGGACAATCACCCCAAAAATGCAACATCACCACATAAAGCATCAAAATCACCACTAAGAGATGCAAAGTCACTATAAAAACTGCCACAAAAAGATGCAACACCACAACAAAAAGACACAAAATCAACAGTGAAAGAAGATGCAAGATCACCACATAGAGATGTAAAAATCACCAGTAAAACAAGCAAAATCATAAGACAAGATATAAAACTGCCACAAAAAGACGTAAAAAGTCCACAAAAAGATGCAAAATCTCCACAAAAATCGCAAATCACCACAAAATAAAGCGAGACCACGACAAAAACATGCAAGATCACAATAAAAAGATGTGAAATTGACAGAAAAGCATGCAAACGCACCACAAATAAATGTCATTTTAGATACATATCTAGCTTCAGAAGTCACATGAATGTGTGCAGCCGATCTGCTTCCAGTTTGTTTTTATCATGCCAGTAAAAAAATAACCAGGTTTGAATGATTTAGTGTGCTGCAAATACGAGATTTGAATGTTCCTTTAGAGCTCATTTCAGCTGATCATATGGCAGAAACACGCAGTAGATTATTATTCACACTTTCTTGTGACAGGACTGGTAACAAAACTACACTGTAGCCTCTGTTGTTTTCAAATCAGGCGTTTCTCAGGTCTTTCTCCGTCCAGTTCTGGAGCTCTCTGAAGCTCCCCGTCTTGCTGTCATGTGCTGAGCTGCCTGAAGCTGCTTCAGTTTGTGTTCCGATTAAAAACAAGTGAGACATCGGGTCGTGAACCGTAGCGTAAACACGGGATTTCCTTATTGGGGAGTGACGCAGTTAGAGAGCAGTTTTTTTAACTTGTTTTCATTCTGAACTGCCGCTGCTTGTTTCCCACCGACATGCATGAAGTTTAAACGGCACAATGCTCTGCAGAAGACGAGGGAAGTCTGAGAGGAAAGCAGGGAATAATGGAAAGAGAGCAACAGAGAGCGAGGAGGAATCAGAGGTGTATACAGGCTATTTTGGTTCCTTTGTCTATTCTGAGTCTTTCATGCAGAAGTTAGTGGGTTTACTGTCTGTGGAATGGAGCAGAGCAGCTAATGAAGCAGCACCGCACACCACAAAACATTTTCACATTCAGCCTTCGCATGGTGAGCTGCAGAGTTTCCCCTGCTTCTGCTAAAAGACATTCTCAATTCTGTGCTTTGAAACAGGTCCAGTTTCTCCACAGGGTTCATCAGATTTTGCTGAAATATAAGGGGAAAAGTAATGAAAAGCAGATAGTTCTCAAAACCCTCTAATAGAGAGAATCTATTGCACTACAGCAGCCTAAAAAATAGGTGGTATATGCATAAATACATGCATGTATCTTTGGAAGAAAATGTACAACAAAACCGAAAGGCATTCCAACGACTTGAACGTTGCATTTCGTGGGCTGGACTTAGAAGATTTAGAAGTCATTTAGGCTAATAAGACTTACGAGTGCTGGACCAATGCTAAATCCCCACAGAAAGATCCAAAATCACAACAAAATGGTCCAAATTCACAACAAAAGATGCAAAATTACTACAAAAAGATGCAAATCATGACAAAAAGACCCCAAATCACAGCAAAATTGCAAAATTATGACAAAAAATCACCACAAAATGACACAAAAATCACAACAAAATGACCCAAAGTCACTACAAAAACATCCACATCATAGCAAAAAGATGCAAAATCACCACAAAAACAAACAAAATCACAGCACAAACCAACAGTCTTTGAACTACTCATCTGCTCTGTTCCATTAAACATAAAATCATCAGATTTCACTTACATATTGCATTTAAAAATAAGCCAAAAATAAACCATAGGCTGTAATCACATTCTGTAAAAAAAAATTAAAAATTTTCTGATTCTCATCAAAACCAGGAACTCATCAGTGACTTCGCTGTGACCAACAGTCACATGATAAAAAATCATGGCCTGTTTAGGTGAACTGCACAAAGCATAGAGAGAAAAGTGTGAAAACAAACAGAAAATGTCAGTAGTTCAATATCTGTAGCAGGTAGAGTTAATATTTCTGAAGTACTGGTAACACCTCTGGGCACTTGGAAACTGTTGTACATGTTTATTCCACTTTGAATAAACGAAAGAAAGAAAAAAATCCTTAGGATGACCAAAATGCTTAAAAAAATAAAATACAAGAAGCAGTTCACCTGTTTATTAATTGGTGTGTGATTCACTAAAGCATAACATATGGAATCACAGGAGTGACATAATAAAAGATAAATCTTGTATTAAAAAACGGAAATATATGTGTAAATATAAAAAAGAATCAATAAAAAATAAATCTTGTAAAAAAAAGGATTTAAATGTGTAAATACATAGATGAAAAAATAAAAAAATATTAATTAATTAAAAATATGGAAATATAAAGGTAAATTTTCCCTTTGCTTTTTCCTTTTGTTTTTCTATTTTTTATTGCTTTTTCCCTTTTGTCAGTGCTTTTACTTGATGGACTAAGATGTCAATCAAATGTTGTGGGAGGGGCTTTCTGTCCAGGGTGAGTAGCCAATAACTGAAAAAAACAAAAAACGGAAAAAAAACAAAGGAAAAGCAAAGAGAAAATTTACCTTTATATTTCCAGATGTTTTACAAAATTTTTTTTTATTTTTCTATTTATTCCTCTTTATACTTACACATTTATTTCTTTAACAGATTTTTTTATTTTATGTTCCTCTATATATTTCACATATTTATTTCCTTATTTTTTTAACAGATTTATCTTGTATTATGGCACTCCTGTGATTCCATAATAACAGACGTTTTGTTTAGCAACCGGTCAAGATTAACAGGAAAATGCAGACATTTTTGTGGAATGAATTTACAAACAGTCATTGCCTTTCCTGCTCATGGACTAATCAGGTTTATTACTGTACTCAGTCGCTGAGAAGGAAAACCCCTGATTCTCCCCGAGCAAATGTTAACATTCCAACCATATTTAAGAAGCCACTAATACAGCAGACATTTAACAGGTCAGTCAAGCATGAAATCACCTTGATCGTATCTGTAAACGGTGAAAATATGTAAACTTTTAAGACGAGACACTGGACAGACATCATCTGTATGAGCCAATAAAGGCCTTAAAATTAAATATCAGCATGAGACTAAATAATTAGACAAAAACAACCCACTTTAGTCTGAAAATGTTTCATAAAAATAAATATAGAAGGTTTTATATGTAAGCTGAAGTCGTTTTTTTTTTAATCCAGTGAATGTGAGTTTTTAAAAATCTTTTCATCTTTTGTCTCCATTAAAGCTGCATGATATTTTGTTTAAGCATCAACACTGCAGGAAGTGAATGTGAATTAAGGGAAATTAATTCAAACATGTAATGCTGCAACTTCTTTGCTGCTTATTATAAAAAGAAAAGTCACTTTCGGTAACAAACCTACAAGAGAAACCTGTCTGATAGTACACGATTTACTCCGATTTTAAGGTTCCTAGAGTTTCTTTTTACCTTTATTTGAGTTGCATTATCCACATGCACACAGCAAATGAGAGGGAGAATTGCTTGCAAGAAGAAACAAAACAAACATTTTCTAAAAATATTTCAGCTACAGAAAAGATGACAGTTACAGAATCGCAGGAGTGCCAAAATAAAAGATTGCTATGTTAAAAAATAAGGAAATAAATGTGTGAATATAAAGAGGAAAACATGAAAACAAATAATTTTGTTAAAAAATTAGAAATAAATGCAAGATTAGAAATAAATACAAAGAGAAATAAATAAAAGAATAAATTTAAAAATAAATCTGTAAAAAAAAACAAGTAAATAAATGTGTAAATATAAAGAGAAAAAAATAAAAGAATATATTTTTAAAATCTGTTTAAAAAATAATGAAATAAATGTGTGAATATAAAGAGGAATAAATAAAAAATAAAAAAATAAAGTAACAAATATGGAAATACAAAGGTAAATTTTGTCTTTGCTTTTCTCTTTTCCCTTGTTTTTATACGGTTTTTTTTTTCGGTTATTGGCTACTCACCCTGGACAGAAAGCCCTGTCCAATGCCATTTAATTGACAGCTCAGTCCATATTTCTTTCATTAATTCATATTTTTTATGTTTTCCTCTATATATTTACATATTTATTTCTTTTTTTAAAAGATATTTATCTTTTATTATGGCACTCCTGTGATTCCATTGCCAGTGACCAAAAACAGGTTGTTTGTGTGAAGCATCTTGTATTTGTTTCAGCGACATGAAGCAACACAACTAATTTGTTTGAGCATTTAAATCAGCAGCACAAAGCTCTCAATGCTATTCAAATAACTATTTTACCAGCATTACACCACACAAGAAAGCTTCCAAACTGCCTTTCTCAACAATTTTTTAGGAATCTCTTATTTCCCATGTGGGTTCTCTTCTTTACAAAACCACCCCAAGCTTTCTAAAATCATTAATTTCCTCTAAAAAATGAAATATCGTTACTTTTTTCTCCCAATATCATGCAGCCACCAGTGTGCCATCGCGATAAAAGTAGGCGTATTAATAATTAATCATTCTACTGTAGGAGAGAAATGAGGTTGTCTGCAATTAGGTGAAAAAAAAAATTTGCATAAATCAGCGATTAACCAAAAGAGGTTGGAAAAAATCTGCAGAAATCCGACGTGGTGCATCCCTGCAGATTTCAGCAAACACAGTCGAGTTTCTAGTAGCAGCTCCTTCAGAGTGTTTGTGTTTTAGTGAGTAGGACTGAAACAAACTGTCCGGCTGCCTACACAAGTGGGCAACAAACTGAAAACACAACAACGTGAGAGCTGACCAAGGAGTTTACAAGTTGTTCACGATGACTCTTCTGCTTGTTGGAGATTTTACCGCAGTGTTTCTGCTCAAACATATCACTGTGACTGAAGCTACACATGGAAACGCACCAATTAGTTATGATAATAGTGGATTTATATGGGATTTCTTGTCAAGATTAAGCAAAAACTGACATTTCTGCATGATTTTAAAACTCTACCATCAGCAGTTTGTCATCAGAAGCTGGGTTTCCATTACAGTTTTTCGCAAAATAAAAGGGATATTTCTAAAATTTCGACAAAGTATATTTGCGCTTTGAACGTGTTTCCACTGAAGGTTGTTCTGGGCAGAAGCATCATAACTCTCGTAAAATATCATCCTGCGAGATTTCCCTGCAGGAAGATGGTCGAACCCTTTCTCCCTCATTTCCGCTTCTATCTCCTTATAAAACCCTGCATTCCTCTGCTGTTTGCTGTCTAGTATGGTAGTGATGTTTTTCTCAAGAATAATGGCAAAAGAAGTCTCGGTCTCCTCTTCTGTCCACACGTACCGCGTCATGTTTATTCTGAGAGAACTGGTCATGTGACCAAGTACGTCACGTCCGGTGACGTATAATTGCGGAGAAAGCTTTTCCATTGTGCTTTTTGCGATATTTTTCAATATCGAAACATCTGAAAAACCACCTCATGAGAGCGTAAAAACTTTTTAGCGATATTTTAGTCCTTTTTCGAAATTCAGGTGTTTCCATTACCAGTTTTTAATTGCGCTATTTACATTTTGCGCATATCTAAGGGTAATGGAAACGCAGCTAGAGATTACATAAATGTCAATAAACATCTGAATATTGCAATTTTTTTTAAAAGCACAACAGAAGATTTTAGCGTCACCTATATTATGAAATAATGAAAGCTCAATGGCGCATTTTAAGCTCAGTGGTTCCCAAATAAGTCAAATAAATAAATAAACAGAGCTGCAACAACCAGCTGATGAATTTCTTTAAATGGTGATAAAGTCAAATTTGAGGTAAATACTTGACAATTTCAGAGTTTCTGGTATGAGAATTTGCTGTTTTACTTTCCTCAACGTAATATTTTTGGGTTTTTGGACTCAGAGTTGTGATGATTAATCAATTAGTCAACTATTTTGATAAGAGATTTTTTCGAAAGAAAATTTGTTTAAATTCTCTTTTTCCAGCACCTTTAGTGTGAATATTTACTACTTTTTCCTCCACAGTGACGGCAAACTGAATATATTTGGATTGTTGTGGTCAGAACGAGACATTTGAGGAAACACTAATCAACATTTTTCCCTTTTTTTCTGACATTTTATAGACCAAACAAGTAATCAAATAATCCAGAAAATAATCAGCACATTCGTTGACGGTGGAAATAATCATTATTTGCAGCTAGATTTGGGGCTTTTTGGACAAAATAAATTGACATTTAATGTGGTTTGTGCATTTTAAACCATTTTCAGACTAAAACAATACTCAAGAAATAACTGGAAAATGAGTCAATAATAAAAATATAAAATAAATATTGCAAGTATTGACTATAGTGCAAGTATTAGGTTCCTGTAGTCAGTTCAGTTTTGGATTTAGTCTCTTTTAATCACCAAACACTGATGTATTAGGATACAATATCATTAGTAAATCTGTATTTAAGCAGCTGTGTTCATGCTGCAGCAGATCAGGGCCACAATTCTAACATTTATTTGAAGCAAATTTGCATGAACCTCAAACCAAATTTGCACAAAATCTAGAAAAACTTAAGCTTTAGTCATCTGAATGTCAATATTTGAGTTTCAGCTCTGCAGCATATTCATCATTTGTTACATACAGCTACTGGAAGCTGAAACAAAAAGGATAGAGAAGACATTTGGGAATGATTCAGCGTTGATACGTGGATTCACTTCCATTAAAGTGCTGCTGAACTCCAACCATAGCTATGTAACGCTGAAAAATTGCAACATATAGATGAATTTATTTGGAAACTCTCCAAACAGTAGCAGTAGTTCTCCTAATAATGCCAAACTGTAGCTATGCAGCGTCGAACAAACACAGCAATACAGGGTCGCTCGGCCGCAAAAATACGGACACGTTTATTTTAAAGCTCAAATAGCAATAGTTCTAGATGAATAATAATCTCCATGTACTGCATTAAGCACAATAAATGACTATAATGCACTCAGTTCTGCACTGTATTTACCTTTCACTACAAAGAGCTGTTAAAGCTGAATTAAAAAGATTAGATAAGGCACTGGAGAATAATTCAGCTTTGATTAGATTCAATTCTGCATTTAGATACCCTAAAATGCTTCCAATTTCAACCATATCTCTGTAATAGTGCAAAATAACAGTATATGGTGGTCTCCATCACTACATGGCAGCTTCAATTTCACAAAATCATTGGATTCAGACGACATAAAACGCTGCCAAGGCCAACCTCTAGCTATAACGCCAAAAAAAAGCAATACAAGAAGGAATTTATTTGGAAACTCCACAAATAGCAATATTTTTAGGCCTAGAATCCCATCCGTTCACTGGAAAGAGGGTAAAAAATAAGTATAATGTGCGCAGTTTTGCATCATATTTACATTTTGTTACAAACAGCTGCTGAAACTTGAATCAAAATGCTAAATTAGGTGTTTGGAATCAATTCAGCTTTGATAAGTAGATTTAATTCTGGATTCAGATGCCTTAAGGTGCTGCCGATTTCAATTTTAGCTATGCAATGCTGAAGAAAACTGCTTTATAAGGTGCTTGGCAGCTTGAAATTTACTAAAATCATTTAAATGAAGGATTAACTGATTAGAAAATTAAAAGAGCAGTATTGTAAATGTTGGCTAACTCCAATCTTTAGCTATGTAATGGTAAAAAAAATTGCAACAAAAGGATGTATTTATTGGGAAACTCCTCAAACAATCATATTTGTAGACTGATAATTCTCTAACATACTGCATTAAACCCTAACAAAGAGCTGTAATGTGCTCAGTTTTGCAAAATATTTATGTTTTGTTCTATACAGCTAGTACAAAACGGTTGAATAAGGCATTTGGAAATGATTCAGCTTTAATAAATGGATTTAATTCTGCATTTAGATGCCTTAGGTTGATGTCCGACTCCAGCCGTAATGCAGACAAACAGCTTTATATGGTGTCTTTATCAATACATGGCAGCTTATTCACAAAATCCATTAAAAATAAGGATTTTTAGGATTCAGTTCTGGATTTGGATGCCTTCAGATACTGCAACCTCAAATATACAAAGTCGAAAACCAACACTGTAAGGATGAATTTATTTGGAAATTGCAGCATTTCTGGGCTCTTTATTTGCTGTAATAAAGCATAATAAAGAGTTGTAATGTGCCCAGCTCTGCACCATATTTACATTCTGTTGCATACAGCTTAAACCACAGGGTTAAATAAGATATTTAGGACTGATTCAGCTTTGATGAGTGGATTTAATTCTGCATTTACATGCATTAAAATGCAGAAAATGCAACCTAAATTCAGAAAAAGACTCTCAAAAAAGACTAAATTAATTTAAAGTATGGATGAATCTACATACAAACTCTTTAAATGGCTTGATTTCCCTCTCACTAAGAGGATGTCCAGGCCCATGAGTGTGCAAACTCTCCTTCACTGCATTAATAAAGAGTTTGAAAGTGTTCAGGGGGTCCTGGCTGACAGCAGGCCGGTGATCTCCTACCTCAGCCCGCTCCGGACTCTCCAAGCCTCCCGGGACGCTCCTCAGTGATCTGAGAGGCAGATCCAGGCAGAAAGAAGCCGAGGATGAGGTTCCTCTGTGCGCCACTCAACTAAACTTCTCCTCGTCCTGCTGTTGCTGCTGCTGCTGTGCGCTCTGAGCTGCTTCCAAAAAACTCGCTCGACGTGCTCGCCGGTTTCTCTTTCTTCACTTTTTTTTTCACCAAAAATCCTCCTTCAGGGGAAAAAAAAAAGGATTTCAGAGTGTTTCTGTTCCACGGGTGTCTGAGTGTTTTCAGGAGAGACTCCGAAGCGTTTCAAGGCTCAGAAATGCTCCGTTGCTCTGCGCTCCGGATGGATAATGGTCGTTTTTTAGCGGAGGTTTTGCTGTCATGTGCTGCTGGAGCTCGTAGTGAAGCGATGTTTGTCTGAGAGTCTGAAGGCGGAAGCGACGAGACCAACTCTCTCTCTCTCTCTCTCTCTCTCTCTCTCTCTCTCTCTCTCTCTCTCTCTCTCTCTCTCTCTCTCTCTCTCTCTCTCTCTCTCTCACTCCGTGTGCGTGCGCGCTTCTCGGTTCGCTGTCTGTACAAAAAAAAAAAAAAAAACACTGAAAGCTGAGCGCGCACCAGTTGCGGGGAAACCCTCTGTGCGTAATTAGCAAGTTTACGCATGCACAAGCGTGTGCGTAAAGTTCACTGGAATAAAAAGTGAAATCCTGCAGCCGTGCGGTTTTCACTTCTAATTCAAATGTGCTTCATTTGGTTCGACAGTGATTCAGCACAAACATGTTAGTGTATATACAGGAATGCAGCAGAAAAACAACTCTTTTAGAGGCCTTTAGGGCATTTATGGGAAATGTTCTAAAGTGCTTTTTAAAAATTAGTTTTCATTCTTGATGCAATTGCAAACTGCAAAATAACCCCAAATCCTCCTAAAATTAATAATTCTTTTCAAGTAGAGTTTTTCAAGTCATCTGTATTCCTGCATTGTCTTAAACCCCAAATGTCTGCTAGTGTGGCGTCACTGTAAGAGGAGGAGCTCTGATGTAACTTTACAATGATGTGGAAAAATTACTAAATGAACAGGAAATTGTTGGAAAACATTTAAAAATCCTGGAAAAACGATATTATTAGTGGGATATTTACTCATGAAAGATGTCTTGCCAGTTTCTCTTAAAGTAATACTACCGGTCAAAGCCTTCTCATTCAGTGCTTTTTATTGATTTGTATTATTTTCTACATTGTAGATTAACACTGTTTGTGAGGGAGCTGATGAAGCATCCTCCTCACTACTGTAAAGCTGCATGAACTGACAGACTGATACAGGAAGTTATTTTGGTTTTGTTGTTTATTTGATATCCTTCTAACTTCTCCCTCTGAGTTCTGTTTCCAGGGGGCGTGTTCATGAAGTGCACACTTGGGGATGCACCCAGGGGTGGCACACCTGGATTTGATCAGTGATTAGATCATACCAGGCAGTCGAGCTAGAGAGGGGGGGAGTTGTTAGAGTGTTTGATTTTGTTTAGATTTTTGTTTAGTTAATTCTTTGGTTTATTATGGGTTTCATTTTCCTGTATAGTTCTGTGTATGTTGTGTGTAGTCTTGAGTGTATTAGCCAGGTAAATCTGGTGGGGGAGATGAGTTTGGTGTGAGGAGAGAGTGATAATGGTATGATCTGGAATGATTAGGTGGCAGGTGTGAGGCGTGTGCTCTGCTGAACAGGAATGCTGCCACATGTTCTTCATGTACCGTTTGTTGCCTCTTCACGATCTTTTATTGTAAGTTTTTGGATTAATTAAAAACCCAGAAAAAATATCAGAGCTCTGGAAAAAAAACTCCTGTCTGCTGTGGCTCTTTTTACCATCACACTCCACCCCTCCATACCACTTGGCATTTCCATCCGGCTTGTGAGGTTCCCAACATCTGAAACCTTACACTGTTGATTAACACTTTTTTGTTTCTCTCCACAAGAGTGCAACTAAGATGACAAATCATGTGTTTTTTTTACAGTCATCAGTAAAATGAAAAGTTTTTCTGCAATTTCACTGCTTATTATTATTTAAAATCTGCAGAATTACAGTTTCAAAATGGTTTGATTTTACATTTTCTTTCAAATAATGGCAAATCAGCAAAATGATTACATTTTTTAGCTCATTTAAAACATTGAAATATTGTGTCATTTTACAATCTCGGCCTGTTTTTTATGGTAAAATGCAAATGAATATTTTTCTCTGTGATTCTGATTAGGTGGAAGTAAAAATGTCTTCTTTTTTTGTAGCTTTTGGATTTTTTTCTATTGTATTTTCAGAATTTTTCATGACGAATCACTGCCACGAGATGCCATCAGAATATTACTTGTTTCATTCTAACATGTATCTATTACCTTTTTTATGTCACAAAAGCTGCGATTGTGCTGAGTTATGTAAATTAAATATCACAATTAAAAGCAATTCCAACTAGATCAAAAAAAGACTTCTCTGTAAACAGTATCTGACATTTGAACAGATCACATGTGGCTCTGGAGCAGCATCCAACAACTGAACACATGCAATGGACTTAAAGTAGTAATTGCACATTATTACATCATATACACGATACAGAAAAAGCAAAAGCACATGACTTCACTCCTATAATTTTAGGTGGAACATCAGGTCCTTCAGGTTGACTGTGTGACAAAATGAAAGGCCCTGAACTCCCACACAGGTGATCTCAATTACTCCGGATAATTAGATCTGTGGAGCTGCCCTGGAAAATCTGACGGATGGTAATGACAGCGGTGAAAATAGAGACGTCAGGGTCTGAGAAGAACCTGCAGAGCGCGGAGACGACGTCTAATCGGGGAACATAAGTGAAAACATCTGTGAGGGTAGTGAACTGTGGGCCTGTGGGGGATTTAAGGTGGCGTCAACCAATCACAAGCTACTTTATCAAACTCTATTTGTGGTAGATTTATAGTTACGTTTGGAGGGAGACACATTTGGAAGTACATGTTAAGATGAATTCACATTGACTGATGACTTGTGATGTATTTTGGTGGTTTTATGATACTGTAACTGTTAAATATTTCTTTTTCTGGTTGAATAAAAGTTAAAAAGGAAAAAAAGTGATTGAAATTGTATTCAAAGTGATATTTAGTGTTTGTATTATAAGAAGCTGCTACAAAGAAATCATTTAAAATATACAGACTCTCAGGCAGTTGTCTGTTTACTTAGTGTTTGCATGTCGGCACAGAGTTGTGCTGCTGGAAATTGTTGATTTGAATGTCGCCGGATTTGCAGCAACAGTAAAATGAATACTTCATCCACACATTACAGCGACTTTACAGAGTGACACAGACATAAACAATGTTTGATTGGTCAAACTGTTTAAAAAGGAAATAACATTTGTATTATTGTAGCTAAATTAAGACGTGTTTTATAGAAAAATCCTAAGCTACTTTTGCGGTTGTTTTACTTAGCCGTGTTTAAACAGCTTGGATACATCTGAACACGGAAAAATGTGAATATTTAATGCCTGCTGGGGCCCGGTCATTGTTATTTACAGTGTCGATAAGCATCCCCACAGCATGATGCTGCCTGCACCGTGTTTCACATCATCAGTTTCTTCCAGCTGACTTCAGAGTCGCCAACATGTCTGGCAGCAATAGCAAACACTCAGATGTGGATGGATTTTGGCCCTAGACAGAGTTGCTGTAGCATAATTAATGAGTCTGAGGTACGGCTTTACCTGGACTGCTTTTATCAGGGGTGGAGATGTTGATCAAAAGGCCAATTTCGCTGCTAAATGAGAGTCATGCTGCGATGATGAAAGCTGTGAATGTTATCAGAACAGACACACCTCTGTAATATTATTTACTGTAGATACAGTTTCTTTTCTGTAGATCTTTAGAAAGACCTCTTCACTTGTTATTTTGGACTTTGTCCATCCTGGAGATTAATTCAGCTCCATGAACCTGTTAATATACTGTAAGTAAATACACCTATTCTTAAACATCCTCATGTTTCTGTACCACCCTTAGACAGGAAATGACTGGGTGACATGTTAGTGTTAAGAAAGCCTGAGAATGAAGTGCTCTGTTGGGATGATAAGGTACAAAAAGGTCTCTAATATGCAATCATGTTGAGTTATGAAAAGCTTTGTTTGTGAGAACGGTCTTAAAGTTTCCAGTTGGTGACCTTTAGGGACCTTCTGTCTTCCCTCCTGTGGTGAACCGTCCCTGACCTCGTTCCATGTAGGTAAATTTCAATGTGCAGGTTTCTGACCAAAGTTTCTTCCTGTGTATTTTCCACGACCTGGCTAAGAAAGAAAGAAAGAAAGAAAGAAAGAAAGAAAGAAAGAAAGAAAGAAAGAAAGAAAGAAACATACTCAAAAAAATCTGTTAAATCTGTTACATTGACAACCTGTAATAAAAAATACTGAAAATAACATCAGAAATCTGTCAGCTCATGATATTTTCTAGCAGATTTACAGACAATAGAAGAGTGTCATTTTATGGTCACACATTGTAAAAGAACAATTCACTATTTGTAAAGAACACAAACAGATTTTTGATGTGCAAATCATTTACAGTTTTAACTTTATACTCAAAATGTAGTAGTAGTATAGCTTTGGCCTGCTTATTTGTTTTGTTTTTTGGCTAATAGGTTCTGATTTTACATTTATAATTTTACAAAACTCAGAAAATCTGTTAAATAATCGGAAGTAAATTGTTTACCGTTTTCCAGTCCTTAAGAAACATTAAACAACGCTCTGGTTTAACAGTTGAAGTTTGTAAAAGACCAAGTTATCATTTTATAAAAATACAGATTATTTATATTTTTGGCCTGTTTTTTCATGATTAACCTGTAAATTAGAGATTTTCATCTCTGATTTTGATTAGATGTGAGTGAAAATGTCTTCTTTTTTTGCAGTTTTTAGGTATTTTCTGTTTTATTTACCATTTATCAATCACTTGTTTTGTCAAATAGCAACAAATATCTGTAAAATTATTTTTGTTTTGGCTGACCTAAATACTGTAAAAATAGTGGCATAAAATTTTTGATGTGAACATTATTATTATTATTGCTATTATTGTTATTGTTGTTTTTACTATATGTTTTTTTATTTGTAATAGATTCTGATTTTACCTTGTAGTTTTACAAAACAGAGACAATCTGCGAAATAATGTTTTGTTAATTTTGTGCAATTTTCCAATCATTAAGAAACAGTACACAATGCTGTAATTTTACAGTCAATAGTTTGCAAAAGGCCGAGCTAAAGTTTATAAAACTACAGATTGTTTACAGTTTTAGGCTGTTTCTATGGTTATTGTCTAAATTAGCACTTTTTTATCTCTGATTTTGATTAGATAAAAATAACAATGTCAGTTTTTATTGCAGCTTTCAGATATTTTCTTTTGTATTTCTAAAATCTTTCAAGTGTCACTGATGCACAGAGCAGAAAAACAGAAGATTACTAATCAGTTGCCACAATAAATATCTCATTTCAGTACATTTTATACCTGCGACACCGAATAACACAATGAGGTTCAGCATCTATCTGAGCTGAGGTATGAAATACACAAGATTCTCTACATTTTTTCCATGAAGACTTTCGTATGTGACTGTGAGCGAAAAGATGAAAAAACCAAACAAGCTCAATCTGCGACCATTTGAGGAAACTGCATCTCATCTCACAGACAGATTTATGTACATTTCATCTCTAAGAAAGAATCTGCTATCCAAGTCCAGGCTGTAGATTTTCAAACTCTGACTTCTGTTTTTTTTTTAAATTATTATTATTTTCACTCAGCCAAATAGTTAAAGTGAAGCTAATATTCTCCCTCATCAGTCACTCAGTAGATTCCGGTGGATTCTGTTTGTTCAAAGGAGAGTTGCTGCCCTCTAGTGGTCTGTCAGTGTTTTACAACCTGCAAAATAAAATTTCAGCTGATTTGGTATGAGTTTGTCAACAAACATAAAACAGAGAACTACAATTCCTAAAATGAGTTTCAGTGAAGCTTTTTAATCATAACCTGCCTGTTGTGGTGCATTCAGGAACCAGGATCCAGCTGGTTTATTTGTACATCCAGCACATTTCGAGCTTCAAACCACTTAATGTTTCACATTCTAGTCAATTTTTAGGCACTAATTTATTATATGGTGTAATAATGGTCTTCATATGGGGTTCAAAGTCTTTCTCAGTCATTCTACAAATGACACAAATCAAATATTTGCCTATTTTTCAGTGTTTTAGAGCCACTTTAAGAGTCAGCTCATAGTTGTAACGTGTCAGGAGCCAGCCATCGCCAGACACACACAGACACACAAAACAAACACAATCATCCTGTTTAAGCCTTTTAAAGTATAACTGAAGTCACACCCAGTGGTAGAAGAAGTACTCAGACTGTTTACTGAAGCAAAAGAACTAATATAGCAAAAGTGAAGTACTCTGTCAATAAAAGCATGAAGGTTTTAAACTGTATTTTTTTTATGAACGATTTACTGCTTTTCACAAAATATATCAATTTAGTTGAATTAAAAATAGCAACACAACAAAGTAAAGTTTGAATTTACACATTACCCATAAAAACAGGCTAAAATTGTACATGATGTCCGTATTAAATGTCGACATTTAAAACAAAAAAGATAATTCATTCTTTTACAACACACAACAACAATTGTTTTACTGTCTTTAAATTAGAGAAAAAATAGCTATTTGACATATATTTGCTGTTATTTGACAGTAAAATTATGTGTATCAAGGGCTGAAAAACATGAAATATCTTCTTAAAAACTTTTTATGTACAGATTTGACCTATTTTTTGTTTGACAGATACTATGTACTAAAATCATTGGGAATTTTTTAATTTAAATGCTAATCATAAAAAGTGGCCAAAACAATATTCACATAAAAATCTATATTTTTACATATTTTTTGTGTTTATTCAAATTGGGATTTTTTTTTTTGCAAATAGTTCTCTTGAAACAATTGTTTCAAAATAACGATGCTTATTTATTTGTTTGTGCCTTTATTCATATTCATTTATTTATTTATACAATAATTCCATTCTCTTGTTGCATTTGATTGTAAAATTACACTATTTTTGCAGTATTTAAGTCCTCCAACAATGTAATTGTCTTACAGGTATTTGCTGTTAATTTCAGCAATATTTATTCATTTATTTACAATTTTTGAACGTTACAATTTTCCATAATTTTTAAACATAGATTTTCTTAGAAATACTTCCCTTTATTTTTTTTCTCAGTTTAGAAAGTAACAATATTTCCCCCTGAAATGGAGTCAAATGGAAGGATAGAGCATCAGAAAATGAAAAGATTCATGTTAAGCGCCTTTAAGTTGCACATAAGTACAGTACTTGAATAAAAAAAACACTCAGCTGAAACCACATTGCAGTGCAGATACAGAGACACTCGAAGAACCAGTTTCAGAGTAAACTATCATTTTATTACAGCCACTAATAAGCTGATGATGCCACCCATGGGTGCACCCTGCAGAAAGCCTTCACTTTCTCTTCTCTGCTCCTTGGTCTCAGTATACCTTCTTTTCTATGACAGAGCATTTATCTGTCCTTGCATCAGGTTCTTCCTCCTTCCTCCTCCAGCCTTATCCGACACCTGATCCCACGGTCTAGAGTTTCCACGCCGACAAAGAAAAGTGTAGGAGGAGGAGAGCGAGGCAGCAGCGACGGAGCTGCAGGTTGACGTTACATAAAACAAACAGGTGTGAGGTGAGAGGGAAGTGTTTGTTCTGCGCCTGAGTGGTTGTTCACATGAAGATACAGAAATCAGGAGGGAAACACTCAGCTCCGTCCAGATACTTCCTCCAGCTGGTTATCAGCTACCTGCCAGGTAAGATTCAGCTCCGTGTGACCAGTTCCTGTTGTGTAATCATGAGTCTGTGCATGTCTCCAGGCTGAATGTGTGGGTTTTGTGTTTGTGCATCCTGTTTTTTAAGGTTTATTGGCAGAAAAATAAGAAAAAATAAATACATTTTGGTTCACAAATCGTGGTTTGTTAGGAATACTGAAGATCAAATTTTGATTTACAGTGAATTTTAATAGACAAATGGAACAAACAAGAGAGAAAAGATGGTAAACTATTGTGTTAGAGATGCTAATGTTGTAATTTAACAATTTATGTATGCCAAATATGTTATAAAATGAATTTTTGTTTAAGCTGTCATACGATATCCTGTAAAAAACAAAAAAGATTCTGCACTCTTCGCCAAAAATGGAGAGACTTTTCAGGCAGCGTTTACATGGAGAGACTGAGATGAACTGGATCAATAAAATACAGAAACAGTCCACAGAGGATCATGCTGTTAGAAGATACATCCAGCATGGTGAAACATCTTTTTACAGCTGATGTGCAGTCAGAGTAGAGAGAAAAAGTTTGTAGAGGCTTCAAACATGGAAATAATTAATATCTGTAGCATGTGGAGACAAAACAACCACAAGAAACATAAAATGACATGAATGACATGCAAAACAGCACAAACACCACATAAAACATTACAAATGAGACACACAACAAGACCCACAAAGGCAAAATGACCACAAGTGTACACAAAACAACAAAAATGAGACTCAAAACATGATGTGAAATGACAAAATTAACACAGACAATAACAAAAACAAGGCACAAAATGACACAAATGAGACACAAATTGACAAAAACTAAAACAAAAAATGACACAAACAAGACATTAAACAACACAAATAAGACACAAAACAGCATAAAATGACAAAAACACCACAAAACAACCAAAACAGAGCACAAAATGATAGAAAATGACAAAAATGAGACATAAGATGACAAGACAAAATATAAACACAAAATGACATAAATGAGACACAAATAAGGCACAGAATGACCACAAGACACAAAATGATCAAATAAACACAAAACAAGATGCAAAATGACAAAAAAGCACAGAATGGCACAGACACAAAATGACAAAAACGACACACAAGATGACAAAAACCATTTTAGAAGCCACAGCAAAACTTTGTTTAGAGATTTAAGAAGAGATAAAAGAGTAAAATCCTGGAGAGCTGTGATCTGAGACAAGTGTAGATCAGGCAAATAAAGGCAGGCATCTGACCATTTACAACTTTAAAAACTTCTTAATCTTGTATGTAACCACTGGCTGTTTGTCTTGTATCGTCTGCAAGCAGAGGCTGGAAAATACACAATCTTCTCTAAATCTGCAGCAGAAACAGATGACCTGTGAATGACGGCTTATTGGTCTGGTCAAGGTTGCAGGATGGTTGCTGACTCGTCCTTGGGTCAGAGGGCAAACTGGGTCAGTATCTGCTCCAGTGGGCAGCGTTTTACCGTCCAGATGGCAGCGTCAGGGTAATTCCCCTTAGACGGGCTCTCCGCTAATCCTCCACAGAATCCCTGATCTCACGCCCGCATGAGGGAAACTACAATAGCTCTCGGGCTGCAGGAGTTTCTGATAGTTTCAGCTCCACACTTTAGAGGCGAACGAGTCAGCAGAAGGCAAAAATCCAAACTTTGGAATGTTTTTGTACTAAAAAAACAGGAAGTGGAGGGTTTTAACACAGTGAAAGAAGCGATAGATCAGATCAGGCTGATTAGGTGCAGGTTCAAGACTTAATCTCAGTGTGGGAACCATTTATGCAATATGGGACCTTTGACAATCAGGTACACTCTTCTGACTTCATTTTTTGTGTATATTTAGAGATTTAGCACAGCATAGAAGTGGTTTTGTTACTTATGTAAAATAAGCTGTCAACATACCGACAGAGACCTTCATGCTAGCCTCAGAGCTAATGCTAGCACTCAAGAGTTCAGTTTATGTAAATTTTAAGCCATGGATGAAGGTTTTATTTGGATTTAGGGGAGCAAAAATCAAATGGGAGGTTTGATAATTGTTAACTCCAGATAATTTTAAGCATCAAGCACCTTTTTTTTTTTGCACCAATTTGTACCCTTAGAGTGAAAAACCACATGAAAGTTACAAACATAATACATAATTCTTTGTAGTTTGAGCTCATTATTCATATTTTGAGAGTAAAGAAATAAATAGCATGTGCAATATTTCACTTCATGCACAACATTTTCATTTTAATGTCATTTCCAGGTGCAATATTTCATTATCTTGTATGGTATTACTTATAATCTCAGCATAATTGCCAGTATTACCTTTCGCTGTTGCATTCTAGCCTTATTTTAGCTTATCTGTGTTATTTTAGTAATGCTGTGCACTTGATTCTGCTTTTTAGGCCTTGCATTTCCTATGTTATGTCACTTATTTTTTTTCTAAGCAATATCTTGAATCTCTATCTTATACTAAAATTTTTCCCAATTTAAAAATCTATGCCCAAGATAAAAACAACAATCTTTTAGCAGATTTATTTCAAGCCTGCAGAGCCTTTACTATTTGTGTTTCTGCATGGGTGTGTTTCCTTTCACTCTGCTAACATTATGTCAATATAACTGGATTAATACAGGACTGTTTGCTGCCACACCAGAAGATTTGAAGTCCTTGTTTGTCTAGATGCGGAATTTAATTACATTTCTATTTGGTAATCACGCTACAATTCCAGTACAGACCTCAAGCCAGTGTTCTGGACAGAGAGTTTACAGCTATTTGTAATTTTACATGTGGAGCTTTTGTTCATGTAAAACCACAAAAAGCAACAGACATGCAATCACAATTAAATAAAGTCAAAATATAATAGTGATCAGGAGTCACTTTCACTCATAAACCTGGGTTGTTTTCCCTCTCGTGCTCATAATGTGAAATTACATCAACCCAAATAGCCACTTAAACCAGATTTATCTGTAATTGCATCAGATTACAGCAGCATATCTTTGACTTAGTTTTCTTTTAAGCGTATCCAGCTGATACAGGCAGCTGCAGCTCATAAAATAAACATGTTTCTGAGCTGTGAAATAAGCCTGAGGTCTGATTTTCTGTGCTCTCTGTTTGTGTGCATTCGACCCTTCACTTCGCCTCGCTGCTGGATCTTCGCTGCTTCACTCTCGGTGAGTCACAAAACGTTTCTAAAAGTAATTTTTTGCTCCTTCAGGTTTCGCTTTGCATGCTTTGCTATGTTCATGGTTTGGCTGTTTACTCCTCCTCTTTGGTACAGGTCAGATCTGCATGCTGCCTCACACTATAAGCCAATTAGCTGAGCTTCTTTAATCTGGATGTGGGTGTTGGTTTGTATGTAAGTGAGGGTGTGTGTGTGTGTGTGTGTGTGTGTGTGTGTGTGTGTGTGTGTGTGTGTGTGTGTGTGTGTGTGTGTGTGTTTTCAGTGGGAGAAGCTGATGTTATGCAATGACCAGCGTGTCTTTTTACGTGTGTGGTTGTGAGAATGAACTGAGAACAGAAGGAATAAGTAAAAGCGGAAGAAGAAATGAGCATAATCACATAATCAATGATTGTCTGCATCATCATTTTAATATTTTGTGTGTTAGCATAGACATAAGACCGACTTCACAAATTCGACAAACAAGTTTAAATTATTATCAGTAAGATCATGCAATGTTACAGAATACAGCAGAAGTGAGTCTACCCCTGTGTTTACAAGTATTACCTCTAATTAACAATCAAAAAGAAATATTTTAAATTCAGGCGATTAAGTACAAACTCAGTGCAACAAAAGTGAATCCATCTTTGATCACTGAAACTAAACTATGTCCACCTGCATTATCCAGTCAGCCTAACTTCATGAACATGGCTCTAAAATAAGCTATGAACAGGTGAACTTTCTCAGTTTTGGACCTAAGAGCTGTGTCTATCTGCATACTAATAACGTGGCTCCATATGGAAAAGAATTGAACAGAGGAACCCAAAAATCAGATGGTAAGAAAGAAGGAAAAGGATCCAGGGAGATCAGCGAACAGCTAGAAATCAGAGAGTTGCAGCAGAAATCAGGATAGTACCATTAATCAGTACTGTAGAGGTTGCTCAGTTTTGGACCAATGGACTGCGTCTATTTGCATGATGGCTCCACAGAGGAACAGAAAAATCAGATTGTTAGATTTCAGAAAGATGGAGGATTCATGAAAGTCAACTAAAAACAGTGAAACAAGGTATAGAAGGATCCACAGTACCACTATTCATGGCTGTAGTGGTTTCTTAGTTTTGGACTTATGGGAAATGCACGTCTGCATCATGGCTCCTTGTGGAAAAGAACTGCCAGAAGAACTCAAAAATCAGATTATAAGAGAGACAGAAAAGTCAAAATCAGTGAACCACAGTGTCAGCAGTAATCAGAACAAGCCATAGTACCACTAATCATGGCTGCAGTGGTCGTCCTCCTAAAATGACTCCACAGACAGTGACGCATTTTTACAATCAAGCTATGAAAACGAGATAACAGCTGCTTCAGACTTGGCACAGGGGTTATGAGTGCAAATCAGAGTTTGAGTGAAGCTTAGACACTTCAGAACCTCAACCTCTTTGAATGGAGGACAAGACAAAAACCTGGTTGCTGCTTAGAACAAAACTGAAAGACAAAACTTAGATGAAAAATGTGAAAAGAAATTTGATGAATATTTGGAGAACATTATTTTGGTCAGATGAAGATAAATTTGGTGGACTCAGAGTCCAGCACGTTTGGTGTGAACTTGATCAGGGCTATCACAGTGAATGAAAAGCCCTGACAGTGAAGCACAGAGGTCAGAGTGTGATGATATGCGGCTTCATGAGTGCAAAAAATGTCTGTGGATAAACCAAAATACTAAACGCTGGCTGACAAGATGACTCCCAGTCTGCAGAGGTTGGACAGAAGTTTCTGAAATGTCTAAAGAATTTAATTGAAACTATGACCAGGACCAATATTTTTTCTGATTTTTGGGATATTTCCATGTCAACGAGGACCAAGTGTCATCAAAACAAAAGGTGGACATTTGAAGCCTTAGACAAGTAAAAGATTTAAATCTCATTTTTGAAAGTTGCACTGATTTCATTGCATTAAGTTCCTGTTGTGGGACCTATATTTTTAACATAGTAAATCTGAACTTCTAGTTTTTATATATCCTCAAAGATCTATAATTAACACCCCATTGTTCGACTCAGTAAAGTAATGCAAACAAATCTGATACATGGTTGTTCTTGACCTGTTTGTTTGTAGTTTGAAAATTACAGCTCTTACATCTTTATATGAAGCTTCATTGCTCCATTTGGCAGCACTTCATGAAATATACTGTCAACAACATCGTTTTAACAAATGTCTGCCACAGAAATTTCTATATTCTGGTAATTTTGTTGGTGTCACTATCTAAAAAGACCAAAGATCATGAGGGTGTGGGTGGAGGAATTTTGGTTTAAGATGCAGTACCAGGTGCTTGAATTTTCTGTGTGGCATAAACTCAAATATTTGTGTGTTTGATATTTATATATAATATGCCACTTTAAACCTAGCAGTCACACTTTTTTGTTTGTATTGGTTTTATGCTAAGGGTTGGTAGTAATTTTGCTTTTAGCATTCACTGCCATTAGTTCTTCTAACATCACTGTAGGGTGATGCAATTTTGAATCATTTGCCATTTATGCAATATTACACTTAAATTTCCCCATCTCATTTATATGGTAAAATTAAATGTTATTATATGGTAATATTTCATTTCCTATAACCATAATTATGCATTTTAAATTTACTATAAAAATACCTTGTATCACACAAAAGAGCAAACGATATTAAATATCAAAATAATATAATACATCATAATTAAACAAAAATTAACTACCAAGATTTTACAGTGACTATATTTGTCCTCTAGAGGGCGCTGCTTCGCTTCACTTGCACCGCCGCATCCACACCAACCCTCCCTCCGACACGTTCAACCAATCATGTCTCAGATCTCCTACAGTAATCCCGGTCAGCCAATAAGAGGGCGCCAAAAGATGTTTTCACTGTAGGGGCGGGCTTTGGGGGGGGATGATGGACACGTCTTCTTTGAGCCGTGGCCAGACCGTCGGTGTGGACTGTGGTTGAGATTTTTGGAGGCTGAGGTAGTGGGACGCGTTTTCTTTTTTGGAGGAGAAAAACAAGAGTCCACGTTTGGGGGAAAAGAACAAAAGTCTCTTTTAACGCTTCGTCGGAAAATCACAACAGGTAACATTTGGTTTCACCTCCGTTAGGTCACGTGATTTGTACATCAGCGGCTGCTTCGGTTGCTTTTCGGATAATTTGCGCGTCGCTCTTTTTTGCGGTAAATATGAAGATAACTGAGCGAACCTGTGCTATTATCCGGAGCGTGTTGAATCAAACAGCACGTTTCCCGCTTTAACCTGTTATTTAAACTCGAATTACCTCGTTTAATGGCGACTATCTGCTCCATTATTATCCCTGTTATCATCACCTAAACTACCTTCACGTTCTGTTAGCGCCTCTGTTGTTAGCATCGCTTTGATTTAGCTCCGCTACAAACAGCACATGTCGGTATAAAACGCCCCAAATGAACAGACTGCACCTCTTTTCCTGGCTGTGGCTGTGTTTCCTGGTGTTGGTTAGGTAGCAGAGTTTATCGTTTGGGTAGTGAGTTAGGTAGTTAGCGGTTCTTGAACAAGCTAGTATTCACGTTTGGTTACTGTTCAAACATCAGGCTCCTCGTGTAGCTGCTTCCTGCAGTGTCCTGGATCTAAAATCAACATAAAACGCTTCATTTAAACCATTTTGTTTGCTTTTGTCTACACTTTCATACACGTATGCATGTTTTTATTACCCCGAGTCAGTTGGCTGTGTGTCTTCTAGTAGTTATGATGTTAGAACACGTTTTTAATTCATTTTTGCTGTTTTTAAGGTGTAATGTTTGTTTATTTCACGATGGGAAGTGTTTTTTTTTTTACAAAGATTTCTGGGAAATGTAGTTGTAAGATCACAACAGCATTAGCATGAGCACCCACCAGATTTAAGGGGCTGTGTCTAATAGTATAGATTCGAGTTTATTTACTTTTTTCCTAGCCATTTTAAGCATGAGGATGTGGTTATAATTTAGCTTTCTCATTGTGATTTTATTGTTTGTCTGCTGCCATAAACTGTGTTTGCATTTCAACTTGTTTACATGTAAAAGCAAACAAGAAGTTAGCAAAGTAGTTTAGTGCTATATAAATGAAAAAGTTGTTCTGTGCTCCCTGTTACATGTAAGAGTCAAAAACATACAGAAAAGTCTAAGCTACATACTAAAACCAGACATCACTTTGAGTGAAATGGTGATTGATTAAACAAAGTAAATATAATAATATAGCAAAGAAGTGATGCTCAGCGCTCTCTATCATGTATAGGAGCTAAAGAAAATGCAAAAAAGTCTGTGCTATATGCTAAAATCTGACATAACTTTAGATAAAATAGTGGCTGATTAAACTATGCTTGTGCTACAGGACATGTAAGTAATGAATATAGTAAATAACTGTTGCTCAGTCCTCCCTCTTGCAAATAGAAATTAAACAATACTTTAAAAAGTCTCAACTATATGCTAAAACCAAACATCACTTCACGTAAAATAAAAGTTAAATAAACTAGCATTGTGCTATATGGCATATTAGTAATAAATATATCAAATGAACTGTTGCTTAGTGCACCTTGCTCCTCACGAATGTCAGTTAAAAATACAAAAAGCCCTACACTATATGCTACAAAAGAGGCCTATATGCTGTAATACAGTTTGACAGATGGCAACGGCTCAACTGGTTCACAAACTAGCTAACAGACAGACGGAGCTGAGATTGTGCTGACTTGTAAAAAGTCAGTGGTGGCAGTTGGCAAACATACATATCTAGTGTATGAACATAGTTTGATTCAATTTCATTAAATAAAAATGTGCATTCAGGGTTTTTTTTCCTGGCTCAGAATGAGCCTTGGAGGAGTTGACTTCACATGACACTAGGCATGATGGGTGTACGTTCCAGTAGTCGTGTCACAAACACTGCAGTGAAATTCACTCAAACACAAATATCTCAGCTTATGAAAGAATCTTGTTGATGAAAAACAGCTACTGAGTCTGGAGTGTCTTGACTAATTTGTTCCACCATTTACATCACCACCACAAAGCTCTGTATTCTGAGTGCAAAGACAGATCTGAGTGATATACAAAGCAAAAAATACCATTTTGGATGTATTCGCCAGTGTTGCACCTTATGAGAAAGCTTCCAAACTGATGTATTCACATTCTAATATCATTTTCTATTTCTGATACTGATGCACTCCAATACAAAATTAGCTTAAAGTGATTATTTTTTCCAAATAGAGCTGTTCAAGTGATGAAAATTAAGTGATTTTGTGAAATTGCAATATATATTGCGGAAAAAATGGAACAATTTCTTTTCAAATATTTTGTAACTCCAATATACAGCAGTGGCAATGAATCTATCAGCTTTTTTTTGACAGAAATCAATGCATTTTCCTGTTATTTCTGACTAATTTCTCAATAAAAATGGTTAAAAAATAGAAAACTGATACCATCTCTATATAAAAACACAGGTATTAGTTGGAGAACAGAGTCAAAATTGTTGTTTCTTTGCCTTTTACTTTAAAATTAACACCTGCATAATGTAGTGATACAGTGGCATAAACTCAGGATTTAAGGTTGAGTTATGTCAATAAGATGAACGTTTAATGCTTCTGATAGTAGTATTTAGTGTTGTTTTGCAGGTGTATTGAGTACAAGCACAGGAAAAGCTGGTTTCATATACAGAATATCACGAGGAACATGCACTGGAACATATTTCAGTGTAAATTTGGTGCAAGCAGGAAGGATCCTCGGTTTGTTCGGCTATAAGTGGAAGCTGTCGGTGAAGCACGTCTGTCTCTTGGGTGTGTTTTTCCTGTCAGGCCCCTTGCTGTGACTATCTATAATCATTAGGGCCATGTTCATTCTCAGACTCTCAGGATGTGCAGAACAGTAGCAGCTCTGTCAAACCCACTAATGAGATGCCTTAATTGGTTGTTCTGGTGGGAGAATCTGCTCATTAAATGTAGCTTGAACTTGAGCTTGCTAGAATGAGTGCACGATTGTGTCTTTTTATTTTTTTTAATTCTCAGTAATGCTGTTGTCATGCGGAAACTGTACATTTCCAGTAGAGCTTCATGGGTATGAGAAATTATTATTTTTATCAGCACTGGGGACAAAATTTTATTGGACTTTTACATTTAAAAGAAGACAGTGCTGCTTTCCTGTCCATGCTGTGCTACATTTTTGCCATTTTCACCTGAATTCTAAGCATCTCCTAGAGGTGAAATTAAAATAAAATTGCACCTTAAATGCCTCATGTGCTAGTAGAAGCTAGCCAAGGAGCTGTGCACAGAGAAGCTTCTAGTCTCCACTTAGTTTCTGCAGCTCGGACAGCTATGAGACCAAAATAGCTTCAAAAACGGTGAAATAAGGTGTTCTAATACCAGATTTATGCAAATTAGAACTAAGAAATTTCCTTTATATGGCCTGTTTTCTGTGAGCAGAGCATTTTAAATATCAATATCACTGTTGATCTTATTTGTTTAACTGTGAGAAGCTAAAATCGGGATGATTATTTGTGTAATTTTGCAGCCCTAGCATGTACTAAATACCAGAAATACAAACACAAAATGAGCTGAAACGTCAAATAAATGGGTTTAATGGCTGCACTTTAAGATTAGTTCCATTGTCAATTAATCTGGTGATTTTGTTCTCAGTTTATTGATTACTTTTTTGGTTTATAAACTGTCAGAAAACGGTGACACCGATCTGCTCAGCCAAGATGACATCTTGTTTTGTTCACAATCCAAAAATATTCAGTTCACAGTCTTGGAGGATGAAATAAGCCAGAAAATATTCACATTTAAGAAGCTGCAATGATAGAATTTTGGCTTCTTTTCTGTAAAAATGTTCTCAAATCAGTTATCAAAACAATTTACTGAGTATTTTAATCATTTACAGTCATGAATTTAATTGATTAATCTTTGCCGCTTCAGTTAATATGACAGTAAATCGTGCTCTTTTAAATATGGCAGGCCAAAATCTAAAATATTTGTTTAATTTTGCAGCTCTTACATGAACTAAACACAAAAAATACAAGCACACACTTGAGATATTTACAGGTTCCTGCTTCTAAAATGCACTGATTTGCTGCTTCTGTCCGTTTTATGTTGCTGCAAATGGAATATTCTTGAATTTTGGACTGTCTTTTGATCAGAACCAGTCATTTAAAGTGTTGTGAGTGGAGAAGGCAACATAAATGCAATCAGCTTTGTTTTTTTTCATTGTTGGAAGTCAAAATTGTGATCATGATTATATTTGATGCTGTAATTTCCCTTTAATTTTTGGCTAGTGGAGGCATTTGTGCATTCATTTTTAGTGGCTTGTTTCTTTTTTGCAGTAACAAAAGTGAGTAGTGAGTTGAAATTAAAGGGAAGCAGCAGAAAAGACGACAGCAGTACAAGCTGCAACAGGTAAATATGTGGTTGACGATTTATCTTCAGGAACTTGGAGCTTTGTCTTCGCGGCTGCTGCAACAAATGGAAGTAAATTACTGCAAATGCTCTGATAAACTCTGATTTAGGTGGTGTTTTTTTTTCTTTTAGCTTCCACCTCATGAGGGTAGGAGGGCAATTTGTAGAGACAAGAGAGGGATAAAAATAGGAAATCAGACATGGAAAGAAAGGAGCGCAGAGAGGAAGTGAGTACGAGTCGGATACAGGAGGAAAAAAGAGGCTGAGCGAGGGCGGCGCAGAGAGGGAAAGATATTGCTCAACCATTCGGAAAGGCTATGGGAACATCTCTGTATGTGAGCGTATGTGTGTTTTCATGCCGACCCGGTGGGTTCAACAGGATCGCAACACGTCACATCAGCTCAGACACACACAGATACTCCTACTGTCCCCCTTCACCTCCGTCAAACAGCTCTGACTGTGTTTGTAGAAAACGGAGAAAGATCCAAATGCTGCCCGAAAGTGGCTACTACTGCTCCCGCGCCCACAAAGCACAATTCAAGGCTTTCATCTCCTCCACGGGGGGAGCCACAACAATTATTAAGGTGGACGTTTTCTACAGTGCAGCAGTCAGCCGTGACGGGCGAGTATTAGCCTCTAGCTTTCAGGGCTGCACGGCCGGCGAGCTCTGCAGGACTGCCGATTCACACAGGGCAGATCAGAGAGGCGTGCATGAATGGAAACTGTAATGCAGTGTTCAGCTTATTATGAGGCAGCGAGCAGAGCTGGGTGGGCGGAGAGGGATAGAGATATTTGATGGAGAAGGTCTGCTAAGAGGGTCAACTAAATGCCACACAAGAAAGAGAGAACGCGGAATAATCAAAACAGTGTTATCCCAACTAGCTTAATAACAGAATACTGTTCAACAGGATTGTAGAGATCGCTATTTACTCCCAAATGAAAGAGCAGAATAGAAAGTCCTTGTTGTTGAAGGGTAGCATTTTACATCACACAGGGAGAAAACAGAGGGCAGGCTGCCTTCCCCAGCAAGTGTCCAGCTCTGAAAGGAATGATAGAATCAAAAACAGAGGGGCAGCGCTGGCCTGTGGCTTTGGCACGAGGCCAGACATAGTTAAAAAGAGATTAATCAGCATAGGGTCACATTCTCACAGAGAGAGGCTGAACAGAGCCGGGCACTGCCTTCATCTTTTAAAAGGCCACAACTTGGGGAGCAACACGAGGAAATCTTGGCACAGATGTTCGTTTTAAAGCCCAAAAAAACTGATAATATTGTGCTCCGAATACTTGTATCTGATCTTGTGGCTTGTCCTCGATGTGACTCCTTAAGTCGCTGCAGAACGAGAATAACTGCGATCAGCAACGTTTTTTTTTTTTTTTTTTCAAGCTTCTTTATAATAATATAATCCCTCAGTTTCAGTTGAGGCAAATCTGACTTTCAAATGCTTCATTTCACTCTGTTGGTAGGTAATTTCATCGCGCAGCATCTTCAAAATGTAGCCTCAGGAAACAGCCATCTTTAAACTACGTGAGTCTCTGCATGCACATCAGTAATACTACACCACCCACCAACACAAGTGAATTCTCAATCAGTGGGAATGCTGAGAAATGATAAAGCAGCAAACATTATGCATTAGGGATCATTTCAAGTCCAAAATATTAAAATAATGTGCTCTTAATACTCCTATCTGATCTTGTGGCTCGGCTTCAGTGTTGCATCCCTGCAAAACAAGAAAAACAGCAAACAAGCTGAGCTTATTTCTGTCATTTTGATCAACAAAGTTTATTTTTCTGGTCTCTGTGCACCATTTCCGTGATTTAATGTTTCTTGCTTAGAGTTTATTTTCAGCTCCATTTAAAAGACATGCAGGTTGACGTGCAGTCTCCACTTGTCCACAGTGTATATTATATATTTTTGAATTGCCCGTCCACCCACTTTCATCAAAAAAAAATGTGCTCAAATTTGAGTCTGTTTGAACAACAGTATTTCAGAAACTATGAAAGATTAAACTGACCAAAGAATTAACTCTTAAAATTCATGATTCAGTGTGAAAGTGAAATTACGCCGTAAATGAAAAGGTTAGAAGCGCCAGTGCAAGGAATGTAGAATGCTAGTTTGCAGCTTTGGTCCGCTAGGGTTTGGGTTATGTAAATTTTGTCAGTAGAAAGTGTTTGCATTTATTTTTGTGACCACTATGATGCAAGGACCCCAACAGCGCATGTACAGAAATAGATAGGTGAAAATCTACTGTGCATGTACAAATAACTACGCATTTACGATGTCAAGAGAGTATAATTAGGCCCAAAGAGGTATGCAAAAGCAGCGGAGTTCACCTTTAAGGCCAATGTGGTAATAAGCAAAGCAGCATTGTTTGTGCACGAAGGCAGTTTTTTTGCAAGCTCAAGCCAAATTTATGCTGAAGAAAAGTGCAATGAAGTGACACTAATGTGTATTTGAAATTCATTTTGGGCATTTTTTTAAAAACAAAGTACAGATATGTTTACACAGAATTGAAATTTAGCTTTAAAAAAAATTGCACATTTTGTAGATTGTCAAGTATAATTTAGAATGTATGGCTGTCTACAAGCGTGATTTACAAGCATTACTGGTTAAAGCAGTACATGACTAATGGTCATTTGTGTAAAAACTAGATGTCAGTGAGTTTAGAAGTGGCAACAGCTGGTATATGAAAGAGCATATGTTTAGATTAAAGAATCAACAAAGACTGACCTTTTCTTGTCAGTTATTCATTTATTGTTACAGTCCTTACAACGAGTGGTTGATGGAATCGTCCTACTTAATTAATTTCACCCTTCATTCTTTGGCCATTCATTC
Organism: Acanthochromis polyacanthus; assembly: GCF_021347895.1. Classification (NCBI taxonomy): domain Eukaryota; kingdom Metazoa; phylum Chordata; class Actinopteri; family Pomacentridae; genus Acanthochromis; species Acanthochromis polyacanthus. Next base: position 9,719,430 of record NC_067128.1, read on the forward strand.
ATCAGTTACTCTTGAAAGGTTCGGGGAAGAGTTTGAGTAGAAGCCGATGGTGAACTGAGATGGATAAAGAGGGACGGGCGGTTGGAGGTAAAGGAAGCCAGAGGAGGAGTGTCTGGGGCAGGGAGCCCGGGTGGAAGTAAAACCCTGCTAACTAGTTCTCATTATCAGCTTTTGAGATGCTCTGAAGTTTGGAAAACATGTTAGAGAGGCATATAAAGAACCTTGTGAATGTGTTTGTGTTAGAGGGGAAGTCATGTCAGTGGAGTTTCCACAGGTCAAATGGTTTTGTGGTGACTAGAAGTGGTTGCAGGAAGCCTTGAAACCTGCAAAATGTGGTAAAAGTGAATCAGACAAGTATATAACCTAGTGCATCAGTGGTTAAACAGGCATTAGAAAGGAACATTTTACTCTGTTTTGGTCTTTGGACACCCATTTTCTTCTCCACATTCAGTTTTCTTCATATGAAAGTGATGGACATGTTCATGCATGTACATGTTGAGCTTTGGTTCACAGTGTCAGTTTCTGTAATGTCAGCAGTGCAGTCAAGAGGAATGTGTGGTTCGCTAGCTTAAAGGTCAGTTCATGCTTTCTGCTTTTCCACAAGGATCTGTGTGACATTCATCTCAGCATCTGCCCAAGTCTGTGACAGTCTGTTTGGACTAGGATGTTAATGGTGAGGAGCAGAGTGGACAAACCCACAAAATATCCAAACTGAATTTCATATAATTTCTCTAATATTTTATGGTCTAGATTTTAGTGGTAAAGTGGTCTAACCCGCAACCGCTACAGTGACGCTGTGGATGTTAGACCATTTTTGAAAACACAAAACTTTGAACCCATTTTCTCAAAAACTACAGGAAGTGGGTTAGACCACTCTGCTTCCGAACCTTTCGATTGCTATTAATAATTTAACCAATTAAAAGCATATTTACCAATAGAGCAGAAATTAAAGGAAATGCATGTGAGGAAATGCATTGTAAATTAGCTTACTAACCCACTTACTGTACAGTAGCGACCCGATTAACGGCTACAGTTCTGTGTTGGCAATCAGAGAGCATTATGGGAGTTTAGGGTGCCACCATGAGAAAGACTCCTGTGACATTTAATGCCTTCTGACCACGCTGTAGTTTTGTAGGTGAGCTGAGGTTTGCTAAAGCAGCATCACTGAGTCCAATGATTGTCTACGCCATAAAACATAACATTAATATTACATTCAAAAACTGAGGAAATAACCATAATTTTAGCTGATGTAAATGCAGTAAAACAGCGTAGATGATTTTAATCATGATTTTAATAGTTGCTTGTAATTTAACAAAACAGGGAATATATGTAAAATAACAGTTAAAACAATGATTTTCCCGTGTTTGATACTGAATATACATGTTTTTTTTTCTTTTAAATAACAGCAAGCATCTTTACAATAATTCTATTTTTGTAGATTTAAATATAGTACAAAACTGAAAAGCTTATGGTCATATGTTTTAAAAGAACAAATTACTATTTCTAGAAAAAGATACAGATTTTTGATGGTGACATAATTTACAGTTTTGGCGTGTTATTTTTGAGCTAGCATGTAAGTTAATATTTCTTTCTGTGATTTTTAGTAGTAATTATAAAACGGTGTTAAAGAAAGGTGTTGTTAAAACCTTAATTTTTACAGTGTACACTTTACTGATGAAGGAGAGCCTCTATGTGTGGCTAAGCATGAAAATGGAGGCTAAAGATGGAGGGATGGTGAAGAAAGGATGGGTCAGCAGGAGTAGGGTTAGTTCCTGTTTCCTGGTTCGAAGTCGGAGGTCGCTGCTCTGGATTAGCTGATAGTAGACGCCTAAATAATCTGTCTGGTCGTGACATTCGTCTGCATGAGAGGAGCTGCTCACTGCAGCATTTTTCACAGAATGAGTCTGACTTTAAAGGCAGCGTGTCCTTTTAAAAACGAGGACATGTCATGCTGCTCACAGGGGGGAAAGTCTAATTTTAAAGTTCGGGGCTGAAGCTGGTAGAAAATGAATGGCAGGCAGCTGTGGCTCAGTGATGTGTCTGAGTGTGATGAATGTGATATGTTAGGACAGTTTCGATTGATTTATTGGTTCATCTGGAGATTATTTCTTTGATTTTCTGACCAGTATTTCAACCTATTTTTGCCCAATCAGCACAGTGTGTAAAGCTTAAAAATGGACATTTTTGTGTCTGCATTTTTAAAATACTTTTGAAATCACCAACTAGTTTGATGAATCAGTTTGAATTTTTTTTTTTAAATACAGTAAGGCTAAATTCTGTGATTGGAGCTTCTGAAACGTGAACATTTTGCCATACTCCTCCACACAGCCTGCAGTTCAGCTAAAAAGGTTTAGAATTTTTGTCATGTTGCTGTTGATCACAGCCAAGTCAGTCATGGCTTCCCAGTTGCACTGAGCTGGGCAGAATTTTTAGTTTTTGACAGGATTTAGTTAGTGTGGATGGTTAATTTTTTTTTTTGTTTAAAGGTTGCAAGTAGAATAATTTTTTTTTTTTAAAGAAATATCATGGTTTAAGCTTAAATTTCGCAATGTTTACTAACATCACGCATGTTTAAGGACTATGCCTTGTGTAAATTTGGAGATTTTTTTAACAAACTTTTCAAACTTAATGGCACATTCAGAGCACCCCTCCTTTAATACCACTTTGCCGTGAGCAGAAAATCAAGTGGAGGTCCGAATGACAAAGTAGTTGGGGAGATGTGGTCAACATGGGTTATTTATTCTTCAGTAAGAACCAGAGGTGAGAGTTTTACTGTCAGATTTAATATCTATAGCTAACGTTAGTTTTAAGGACTGAATGTTTATCCAAATAACCAAATTGTAGGAGCTGTCATTTTTGGGCAACATACGATTTCAAATGAAGCATAAAGGTGCTAATGAGATGTCTCTGCTAATAAATCATTTTATCTAAAAATGGGCCACATGTTTGTTAGGTACAGTACAGAGGATTTGAGCAGATTTAAACTTTGGGGAAATTTGTCGTTGTTTGCAGAATCTTTTTTCTGGTTTTCTAATTTACTGATAATAATTAGGAAAATCTCAGAAAAAAGAGTTTATTTACAAATTAACTGTAAATAAGTAGACCAAAAATGTGCATAATATCACATCAAATGTTTGTATTTTTTAAAATAGTTATTCATTCTTTTACAGTGTGTGACTTTAAAATGACATTTGTTTTCCTGTATTTAGATCAGCAAAAATGTCAATATTTTAGAGATACTTGCTGTTATTTAAGGAGTGAAAATTTGTATTTTTTTCATACAGATTTTGCCTGTTAAATTACAAGTAATACATATATCGCAGAAAAAGTACTTTGGACTGCAAAAAATAGGCCAACACCGGACATAATATTCAGTCTGCATTATTACAAATAATCATGAATTCTTTTACATGACATGACCATAGAATTGCACTTTAAATCAACTAAAATACAATTATTCAACAGGTATTTGTCCTTACTTGAAAGAAAAATTCTGTACATTGAGGACTGATGATGGTAAATCACTATTAAAGTGTCATTTCAAAGATTTCCCGTGTTGTGCAGAATCAGTCTAGTAAAATCACAAACAAAAATTGACATGTTGACTTTAATAATACAGGCCAAAACTGTACATAATGTCCACATCAACAGTGTAAACTAATGTATTTACAGTGTGTGACCATAAAATTGACATGACACCGTTTTACTTCATTTAAATCAACAAACAGGTTATTATTTTGCATATATTTGCCGTTATTTTCACTGTTTTTAGTTCATGAACTTTACAGTATTCTGTGTTTTTTCTTTGTTCTTCTGGTACTCTTACTGCCAGATTTTCACCATATTTCTTTATTTCTTATAAAGAGAAGACTGAGCTACTTTAACTCACTGGTATTGAATTTGTGGTGACAGACTGCAGAGCTTTGAGTTTTTTATTTTATCAGGAATACTGTATTTTCTTCACAAGGCGAATGTACTAATGAGCCCCAATGACCATGAAGTCATTTGTTTTGCCAAAGCACCTGTTGTCACCGCTCTCTATGGGATGTGCGTCTCCATAGTAACACCACACCCACTTCAGCTCGGTGCAGTTTCACCAGGAGTTTCGCTGTCTTTCTTCATCCTTCGTTCGTTCTCGCCTCCGGGCTAATGCCTTCTTTCTTCCTGGTTTCTTTTCTGTCTTTCTCCCACACAGTAAACTGTATCAGCTCTCATGTGAACCTGAGTGACCCTCCCATACTTTCTGTCTTTGTCTCCCATGTACACACTCATTCACACAGACGGGGAACTCGCGCCTGACTGCTTTAATCACTGAATAGGGGAGTTTAGCAGTTAACAATAGTAGTTATGAGCTGACCCATTATTCTCTCACAACCCCACAGAAATGGAGACGGACGGAGAACAACCAGCTACACGAAATATATGCTCATTTTATTTAGTTTTCACATTTAATGAGATTGTTTTTTTTCAGCATGAATTTCTATTATTGTAATGATGCCATGACCCTTCCAAGCTTTTTCTTGGCTCTAAATTTTCTTTTGGTGGTTGATTATACAGGACGGTAAATATTAAGTAAAGGTAATGAATGTCTGTTACCCTGATTAATAGAAATCTATGCATTTTGTTGTTATCTCTGACCATTTGACTAAGAAAAATGTCTATTATGCTTGAATAAATGAAACCTTGATCAACAAAACTGGTTAAAAACATCCATCCATTATCTATACACTGCTTAACAACTTAATAGGGCAGAGGTTAAAAGCATATTTTCTTAAAAATTCTACATTTTTATTGTATTGGGGCTCGCAGTTTTTCTGTGGCCCTTGATAAAATCTCTTTCAAGATCAATTAAAACCTCTTTGAAGGAAAAACTCTGCCTTTGTGTCATTCCAATGAAGCAAACTGAAAAGGAAAAAATGTATTAGACAGTAATCAATGACTACTGTCACAATGTGAAAGTAAAAGCGGCTATTATGTACTTTAAAAGAATGAAAAGCTGCAATTAAAGTTCTTGGCATAATCATGCAGCCTTTATATTTAGTAGATGATCAATCAAGCAGTAATCAACTGTTGAACCCTGTGAATCCCAAGTATTTGTTTCATTTTTCATTTGTTTGTACTCGTCTCCTCTTGAAAAGATGCAGAAATGACACAAAAAAAGACACAAAAACAGACCAAAAAGTACAAAAATGACAGAACTATTTCCATTGAATGTAATGTCAAAACTTTGAACTCCAAACAGCAGTTTCTGGGTGTTTTTTTGCGCCCGTCTTATTTTTCCTCACTCTGGTTCATTTTTCACTGCAATATAAAGTCTGGCACCTCTATTGGAAACAAAACAAAATTTATTTGAAGTGCCCACAGGTGTAAGCAACACCGGAAAGGAAATATTTGCTCTATATACCACTGATATCTACTCATTGCATTTTTAATTCGGTGTTTCTTCTCTGCTCTGAGTAAACACTGCCTGCAGTTCAGCTGAAAAATCCCTGAATTGACTGTCGGCCGTGGCCAAGTCAAACATGGCTTCACGGTTGCTCTAAGGGCACAGAATTTTTGTATTTTTTACAGAGTTTGATTACTTCAAACTGTTTATTTTTAGTGAACGTTTAAATGAGACGTGTAGAATAAAGTGATTTTGATGAATGATCATGATTTTAAGCTCAGATTTGGCTAATTTTCACGACCTAATGACACGTCATGGAGCAGTAGCTTGAATTTTTAAACGTAATATGACAAGATAACATGCCTTTTGCACCAACTATTGGATTTTTGGGCTCAGAGGGTTAATTATTGTTGTTAATGCCACTTATAATGCAATTAAATTTCCTTACATGGCATCTCTACACTGTATTTAGACCTGTGGTGTTATTAGACAGTTTCCTCGTGCCAAGTGGCAAAGAAATGAGAACTGATGTTGTTGTGGAGTGCCGTTTTGCAGCTGACAATAGTAGTTATGAGTTGTCAGTAATAATATATTGAGAACAATAATAACATGCTGTTGGTCACTTAAGAATCAGTTTGGTGGACTTCCATTGGTTCAGCTTTAACTGAAAACAGCAGGAAATGATTGTATCAGAGCCTGTGTGGTTTCAGGTTGAAATCAGGTGTAGATGGACTCTGAGGCAGATGAATGGACGGATAGACAGACATACTGGCCGACTGACAGACACACAAACATACACGGGGATTATCCTTTGTGTAATCCTCAGAGTGCGGGTCAGAGTGCAGTGTAAAGGGACGGGCAGAGTTTTCACACCAGCACTGTGCGCGATGATTCGCGCGTTTGTGGTGCAGATCGCAAACCCGTAGCCGGTTTGTTTACCGGCGATGCTGAAAGTAGATGTTAAACGTTTTGGAATCCGTTTACGTGTGTGTTTGTGCATCAGCGAGTGTATGTTTGCACGCGTTGCTGCGTGACAGATGGGCAGATCGTACAAGAGAACAGCACAGATTAGGATCCTGTGTGTGCTCGCTTGTTTCAAAACCGGTGGTGCAGTAGTTTGGAAAGCTGTTGGCGTTTGGGACGTCCCAGCGCGATCGGCAGGATTGGATTTTTTAATTCATTAGACTCAGCTGTCTGAAGTCCAGTTTCAGCGCTCTGTTTATCGGAGTCGACTGCACTGTCAGCGAACGGCAGCTGTCAGAAACAACTTTCATAGCTCAACTGTAGCTGCACTGCAACGGACACACTGTAAAGGGACACAAACCAACAACAAGCAATGCAGCTCTGGGGATGAGGCGGTTGTCGTGCATTTATTTAAATTGCACAGGTTGATGACACCTCGTTGGAATGAATCATTATTAGAATTTCAGAATCATAAATACTCTATTGATCTCCAAGGAAAAATGACTTGCATTACAGTTGTTCTCTTTCAAAGTCTTTGAAGCACTGCAAAAATTTATTGATAAACATCAGTAGAAAAATGTGCCCAAAAATATAAACGCAAGTAGAAAAACTATAAGAATAGAATGTGCATTGTATAAAGAAAATAAAAATGTAAGTATAGAGTGCAATGTAAATAGTTATGGAGTTATGTTTGTGTTGAATTTATATATGGATATTAGAATGTTAATGTTGTATTTTAAGCCACACTAGAAATGCAGCTCGGTATGATGTTAGTTCACTGATCTGTCCGCCACTGTGGTTCTTGATGTTTTTCAGAAACTACAGATGATGTATTCTGTAGATTTTGGTGTAGCTGTAGCTTTTCATATAGCTCCACCAACAGCCCAAACTTGTAAATGATCTAGTGAATTGGCGTTAAAGAGCCCATATTCTGCACATTTATGGGTTGATCATTTTGTTTTGGGGCTCTACTAGAGTACGCTTACTAGGGCTGGACCCGAGTATAAGAATACTTGAATATTTGGTCGTGACGGTGGTGTCCAAATATTAATTTTGAGATCTGAATATTGGTCAGTCTCCTCTGAACAGTTGATGTAGAGATGTGTCTGCTACTAGAACTCTGTGTGGTATTTATCTGGGCTCTAATCTGAGATGTTAACTTGTGATGCAGATGAACTCATCCTCGGCAGCAGAGGTGACTCTTTGTCTTCCTTATTTGGGATGGTCCTCATGTGGGCCAGTTTCATTATAGCGCTTAATGGTTTTTGGGGCTGCACTTGGGGACACATTCAAAGTTTTGCAATTTTCAGTTCTTAAAGTAATGATGGACTGTCATTTCTCTTTGCTTAGCCGATTGGTTCTTGACATAATATGGATTCTAATAGTTGTCAAATAAGGCTGTCAACTGTGTACCAACCTGACTTCTGCACAACACAACTGATGGTCCCAACATCGTTAAGGCAAGAAACTCCACTAATTAAGCTTGACGAGGCACACCTGTGAAGTGAAAACCATTTCAGGTGACTGCCTCATGAAGCTCATCGAGAGAACGCCAAGAATATGCAAAGTAGTGATCAAAGCAAAGGGTGGCTATTTTGAAGAATCTAAAATATAAAACATGTATTGGCTTATTTCAGACTTTTTTGTTTACTACATAATTCCACATGTGTTCCGTCATAGTGTTGATGCCTTCAGTGAGAATTGTAAATAGTCATGAAAATAAAGAAAAACCATGAAATGAGAAGGTGTGTCCAAACTTTTGACTGGTAGTGTAGGTAAATACCAGATAAAAACCCTTAAATAAAAACGAGGTGCTTCAGGCAGGAGTTTTTGTCAGAGAAAAAAATCTCTTTGGCATTAAGTTTGGACTTTCTGCATTTTCAGAACCTTTACAACAAAGCACCAGAAAGACTTTCATTCTTCCACCAGGCATCTCACTGTTGTGCTGTTACTTCCCTCAGGATAAACAGTAATAATACCTTAGGTTCAGCTGTAATTTACACCTTGTCCCAACTGTTTGTGTGTGAAGCTATTTTCATCATTTTCAGGTACTGTAGTCGGTACTAAACTTGAACAGTGCATGTACATCATTCAGCACTGTAATGCTAAATTGAAAATAAAGAAGTGTTTATCTTGGTTGCATGTGCGCTGAGGGGGATTGAGGTATGATGATATTACAGTACATCCTCAGTGTGGACAGTATATTATACCTCATAAACTGCATTGTAAGCCACCCAGACACTGCTCTCTTTATTGAACATCATGTACAAACATGCAGCTGGCGGCCATAAAAAGAACATTGTTTAAGATTCCACTGTGGAAAATGGATTATACATAATTCAAATGAGACGTAAGCAAATTATGTTACATATACAAATACAGGTGTACTCACAGGTGTAGAAGCTGTAAAAGTTACTGAATAGAATGTAAAAATAACAAATAGATAATAAAGTGCTTCACAAACACAAAATTATCAGGATTTAAAAGAAGGAAGACAAAAATCTAAATAATTCTGTATGATTGTAGTATATGTTTCTTTTTTATTTTTTCATAAAGGTTAATGTACAAATTCAGTATGAAAATAATTCATGCTTGGGAGGGACTTGGAGAGCCTTGTCTGTGTGATAAGTTTATTTAAGTATAAGGTTTGTCATGCAATTTAAAGGTGTGTTGCTGCATTTAGTGATAACATATTTAACTAATGAGTATAGAATGCTCTGTCTTGTTGTAAAAATCTTCCTTCTTCCTTACAAAACACAGATAAAGAGGTCAGGGACAGTTTCTGGCTGTAAAAACTGCATCATCATCTATTCTGCACATAAATGTTATGTAAGATTTCAAAGCGAATCTCTGGTCTTCTTCAAAACACATGTGCTCTGTCTGTAAAAGATTTATAAAGTAACATAATAACACCTGTTGCTGCTTTTACGAGCGACCCGGTTAGCCGAGCGCCAGGCGTCGGCACACATCTCACATTTATCGGACGGATTAGTGAATGTGCCTAAAGATGACTCATGTAAGTAAACAGGGAAGCAGCTCAACACAGGTGAGAAGAAGTGACATGCTAATTTGTGAGCGCTAATGCTACTAGCTGCAGTGTACATGCTAATTTGTTAATGCTGGCTGCAGCTAACACACGGTCACAGATGGGATGGATGCAGGAATCAACAGAATCAGTGTATAGGGATGCTCGTAGATGAAGATCTATTGTTAGCCGGGCGTCTTTCTGTGTTGTTGCATCAGTGAGGATGAGAGTCGAAGAGGAGCTTGCAGGAAATATCAGCTGTAAATCTGACGTGCCCTGAAATGGGTTTAGACACGGTAATAATCTCTATTGTCGCGTTTGCACTCGTCCACTAATCTGTATTTTTGCTGTGGTAATCTCTTGTCCCCGTGGGGATTTATTATTGTAGTCCATGAATGCCGTTGCTATGGTAACCAGTTCCTCCCCTCCCTCTGTCCCCCCCCCCCCCCCCCCATGATGCCCTCATAGAGCTGGGCGGGGCGGCCATGTATATGTTTTTATATCACGCTAAGAGTTGTCAGATGAGAACATAACACAAAAAAATCCAGTGAGGTGACGCGCCGCTTTTTGTTTCATTTGTACGCTTCTGCGATCACTCCTGAGTCTGTCCATCGTAAATTTTTATCTGTCGGCTGCAGGCTGGGTCAGGAAGTTGTCGTTGCTATGATGACAACCTTAAAACCCAGTCAGTCGGCCATAAAGCTGGAGGAGCTGCTGTGTGTGCGTTTGTGAGACACATGTGACTGCAATATGGTGTTTGAGGAGGAGAAAAGCACTCTAAATGGGGAATCCGGTCAGTAATGGAGCATATAAAAGTTACTGTCCCCACCACAAGGGTTTAAAGTCAAAAAAATCTGGAGGGTTGAGCATTTTTCTTTGCACATCTTATAAAGAGAAAACAAAGCAAAGTTTTGCAGTTCAAGAATGTGAAATAGCGGCTCAGCATTGTGGTGTTTTTATGAAGGACAATGAATGGAAATGGAGACTAAATAGAGATCCAAGCTAACTTTTGACATTAGTTACATTAGTGCGACAAACTTCTTCATTTTGTTACATGCAATGTTTTTGTTTAAGTCCCTTTTTTTTATCAGTTCCCATTAAGGTTATTCTCAAATCATTTGCTTGAAGTTTTATTGTTAAAAGCTCTGGATATTTGAAATGTCATCTGTGAATTTTTAGATTGATATATGAAGCATCTGCTGAAATATTTTTCTGTCCGTAAACCCATTTTCATTATGTTTTATTCTTTGCTCAGATGTTTGAGGCTATGTTTGACAGTATCTTAGGTTTTATGAAAGATAAAAGTGTGAAATTTTTAGTTTTATTTTAAACAAACATGTTTGCTTTACTTGGATTAGGCTAGCTACTAATACTTTTGTTCTGCTCAGTTAGTTGTGGAAAAAAAATTAAAATTCAATATAAATAAATGTCTTTTGTGCCAGTAACAAGTATGTCATATTGAATAGTATTCTCTTAATTTTGTTTTGTACTTGTGACGTGCAGCTACATTTAGTTTAGAAATGTCACTAGTTGAGTTCTGCATTATAATTTTTGGTAATGTGCGCTAAAAAATTGGACTCTTTGCTACAGCTTCACTTCAAAATATATATTTTAACTCGCTCATAGTTAGGGATTTTTTTTTTTAATGCACTAATCCAATTTTGCAGATTTGAAATCTATGGCGTTATGAGAAATAACAGTGCAAATTTCAGACCTTTTTAATATTCCTGACATATTGTCAGAAAAATCAGAGACAACGTTGAGAAAACAAACAAAAAAAATTATTGCTTTAAAAATATGATGATTTGTCATGGAATTGCCCCATAGATATTGGTAATTTCATGATGCATTATTTGCGTTTTATTATTGATTGTAAACTGGAAAAAAAAGGTGCAAATGAAGGCTTCTCTTTTGAGTTAAAGTTGACTAAATGTAGCTCTTAACTGGCTATAAGTACTAGTATTAAACTTTATTATGGTTTGAAAACTTGTAGCTCAGTTTTGCCGCTACTAGAACTAATTGCTTGGAGATATTGTGCTTTTTAAAATTCAAAATGTCGATGGTCTGACAGCCTAAGTGAAGTTTAGAGATGGAAAATGTAAGCCAGGTTGTTTTCTGAAGCTACAATTTACAGATGTTCCCTAAATACCTGGCATGCATCAGTACATTTATTCTGCTTTTTCACAGTCAATTAGTGGCATTAAAGTAACCCAATTATCTAAATAGATAATTATCCAAAATAGCCTGCCAATAGGCAGTTGTGCACAAAGAAGCCTCTAGTCTCCATCACTTACTGCAGCAGGAGCTCAGGCAGCTGAGAGACCAGAAGTTGTCAGATTTACTGGAGCTGAAACTGTGATTTTTATCTGCTTGTGTGGGCTCTCAGGAAACACACAGAGAGACCTGTTAAATGTCAGACGAACCCTTCAGCCAGTGAAAATGTTTAGTTGCACTTGACAGAGTTTTGGTCGAACGCTGGAGTTCCAGTCAAGACACCTCATTTCCTTTGGCCTATAAACATTATGAAGGAATATTGTGAAAGATTGTGGGTTGATGGAAAGCAAAAGGAGGGATTTTCATACTAGATGAAGTGAAGACAGAATTATGCATGAAGGAAATTGAGTTGAAGTGTGACTTCCACACTGGTGTCCATTAATAATGTGGTCCAGTGCAGTCGGAGGGCTCTCGGTCCTTTCCTTCAGTATCTCCACCCCCTCCTTCCCACGTTTTTCTCATTTTCTGCCCTCGTTTCTCCGAGTGATCGTACCAGGGGAGGCAGAGCTCCGAGGGAGAGAGGACAGGATGGAGGAGAGAAAATGGCAATGACAGTTTGTAGGGCAGGCATTCGCTGAGAGCTGGGAAGAGAAAGTGAAGGAAAGATATCAGCAGAAAGAAAGAGAAAGTGAGGAAAAACTGAAAGAAAATAGGAGGTGAGACGAGGGGAAGGGAAGCAGGGAACAGAAAGCAACAATAGGTAAGGCTAATAGTTATCAGTTCATTTAACCTCTCATTTGGAAAATAAGGGCTAATAGGAGAGATGTAACAGGATGTTGTGCGGAGTGCAGCTGTAAAAAGGGTTTATAAGCACCATAGAAGAAGGACATTTTTAATCTTGTCATCTGTGGCTGAGCTAGTGTTGTGCAACATCTTTCATGGTATGCAGATTATTTTCAGTGGGTCAAAACACAAGATTAGTTGTCAGCAAATATGGAAGCTTATAGATAATGAGGAAATAACTTACTAAGTGATCAGAAAACCCTCATTCTCTGAGGTTTACACACAAGTACCTTGACTACTGCTAATGCTAACTGTGCCTCTGAGTTTGCTACTAATCTATGGGATATTTTTGTGTCTGTTGAGATAATTGACTGTAGCATTGCAGTATAAAATGTACCACAACGTCCAAGTAGCACTATAAATATGCATTAGACTAGGGATGTGGTCAGCCAAACACAATATTGATGGACTGAAATCCTAGCTGCTCTTCATTGATTGTTACAGAGAAAACTAAATCTGAATGTTTTCTGTTGATGAGCTACTAGCAAATGTTCTGGCTGAAAACTTTATAGTTTAAATTGATTCCAAATCAACATAAAAAGTTAGTTTTTGCACCTTAACTCAATTAAACATGGTTATTTTTCTACTGAAATGATAAGAACAGACTCAGATTCATATAATTTCCTGAAAATATGATTATATTAAGTGGTGATTGCAGCAGAAGAACTATCGAGGAATAAAATGCAGATAAGTTAGCTGCTGTTTTGAGATGATCTGACATGTTGGTTGTTGAGCTGTGATACACAAACCGCTGTTTGCAAAGTTTGCACAGGACTTTTTGTCCATTTTTTAAAATTAAATATTTAGTTTAGTAAATATTTAGTGACTAAACTAAAATAGTTTAGTTTTGAAGCTGAGTAAATGTCAGAAAATCTTGAATAAGTTAGAACCAGCAGTTTCCATTAGGTTGGACCAGTTCAAAGTTGTGAAAACATGGGGGTGTTTACAGGTAGGATGTTCCTCCTGCTTCAGGAAATAATGGATTAATCCTAAAGGCTGTTGATGTAGAGCTTTTATCCTTGGAAAAGTAACACTGGAGATCGTCTGAACAACAACTGTTTTGCTAAACTGTACACATTGTATCCATCAAGAAAATAAGCATTTTGCAGTTAAATTTTAGGTTGTTGAATACTGTAGTCACTACTAAGGATGATTTTTGTGCTTTTTCACAGTCACCATGAAAATAAAAATTGCAGTCATAGCGATCATAAAAAGACGTTAAATTACTCAACTTTCAGAAACTTTGTTTTTATGTAATTACACTACAGCCCACCTCAAGAAACATCTTGCATGGAAAAATACTCTTCCTTTATGAAGCAGCAAAGCTAACAACACATGATAAAAGCTCTTGCAGAAGATGAGTTCATGACTCATCACGTTTAACCCACATTTGACCCCATTTTTACAAAACGTCTGCCACAACTGACTGACATCGGATGCTATAAAGATGTATTTTCCTGCCACAAAGTGTTTGACATGTTTATATGAAGAGACTGTAATAATGTCACTGCTATTGTTTATATGGACTGTGGGAAGAGGAGCGAGAGAGCAGGGAGATAATGCGAGTGGGCGATTGGAGGGGATTGAAAAGGGGCCCAAGACCAGAGATGAGTGCAGAGATTAAGGGGAATAGAAAAGAGGAATCCTGGGCCGGAGAGTAAATCAGAGAGGAAGAAAGAGAGGGTGAGTTAGAAAGTTGTGAGGGAGGCAGAACAAGGTTCTCGGTGTTGCAGAGAAGCAGTTTAAAGCAGGACTAAGTGGCCGTGACGAAGCTCCACTCGGATGCCAACTCACACAAATGCACACTGCGATCCAGTCAGCCCATTGAGAAACACAGTGTCTCTGAGGAGAAGTGGGAACTGCAGCTAGCGGACTTGTTTTGATGACTCTACTTGAAGGTTGGAGGAATGAAAACACAGCAGGCATCGAGCAAATCTCATGCCTCATGCACAGTGACAAAGAAATGGTTTTGGGACAAACTTAGGCTTGTACATTCATGTTTTTTGTCTATCTGTAATGCACATTGAATAAATCACAGCTCGATGTAGTAAAACTGACCATCCTTGGTGCTTTTACTGTGAAGGACAACCACTGGTATAACTTCATTGCAATATTATGGCATAAAAACAGCATCAACCAGTAGATATCTTAGCTTAAACTGAAATATATCCTGATCTTTTCCACAGAAGATGCACATTAGTAGGTCTAAAATACATGCCAGTGTGTATTTTTTGGTAAATAACTTCTGCTCTTATGAACCACTGTGGTAGATTCGGCATACATAACCTAATACTTGCTTTTTAGAGCAACCTGCTGAGCCTTTAACAAGATTAAGTTGGGCTGCACAGTTTGTCATGCAAATAATTTGTACATTCATGCACATGCTAAATAATTCTACAACTTTTTATTACATTCATGATTCAGTGGATTTTCTACACCTGCTGTTGATTTAACTTGCAACATTTGCTTCTTGTTATTCATGAAAAACTTACTGTCTGTTGACTTGCAGCACTTGCTTTTTTTGATGAAGAAAATGTTCTACTTGTCATCGTTAACTGTTATTTACCAAAATGAATCAAATTCCTTGTAACTTACTTGGAAATGAAACGGATTCTGATATGATGAGTGGAATATTAGTCATAGTTATGGCTTTCCATTAGCCCACGTATTATAAAATCACTTGGCCTCTACTTAGCTAAATCTGACATTTGGGAGCCTTATTTAACTCTTTCCAAACTAATTTATGGTCACACACTGTCTTGAAGTACATGTGCTGTACAGCTGTAATGATTAATTGATGTGTCATTAACTATTTTGAAAATTCATTCATTGGTTTGAGTAATTTTTTAAGTCGAAAAATTCCCTGTACAGCTTCTTAAATGTTAATGTTTCCTGTTTCTTTCCTCCTTTGTGACAGTAAACTGAGCATCTTTGCATTGTGGGTAAAACAAGACACTGATTGACATTTTAATCTAATCTATTAATCCAGAAAACAATCCACAGAATAACTGACTATGAGGATGATTGTAGGCTCCAGCTTTGTGTGCTGCAGTAACTGAGTGGAGACTAGAGGCTTCTCTCTGCACAAAAATCCATGAATAATTGCATCGTCTCAATGTTGATCAAATTAAGTGTGATTAGACTTTGTCCATAATTATGCTTCCCTGAAGCTAAGAGTTGCTAGTCATGAGCGACATTAGCATGCTGATAAACCCTCAGTAGCCATTTTGCAGCCACATAATGTATTTTTATGCACATTTTTCACACAGTTTTCACACTCGCCTTAGGTGCTTTTTGATAAATTTAAGAGCGTCGTTGGAAATAGCAACACTTCCATCTTCTGTCAAACAACCTACCTCACATGATTGAAAAGAGTAATAATGACAACACAAGCAGAATTTCTGAAAAGATGTTCAACTAGAAGCGCTTGGAGCGATTGCTCAAAAACTGACAGTGTTCTGAAAAACCTGCGGGGTGTAGCGGTTTTTTCTTGTTGTCGAATGATGTGGGAAATGTATTTAGTCAGGATTTTTTGACAGATACTGCAATTTGATTTGCATAGTTATTGTGCAGTACTTTCAAATTTAAATAAGTATTAAAATGTGACCGTCGCACAAGAAGGATGACATAAATTTGTGAAACCATTGACACGGCAGCTTTGAATCAGAAGCTACGTAATATATTGTATGTCCTAAATAGCAGCATTTGTAATTAGCCAAATGATTGTTTTTCATTTGGATTATGAATCTACTTTTTCTCTCAACTGTATAAACACTCTGTTCATTGGGAAAGATTGATAAAAGGATGCTATTTGGACACTTTCTGCAACTCTTGTTCACTATAGTAAAGATGGAAAATAACAGCAGCTGCGTCTCTTATGTTTCTTGTGTAATGTCACTGGGGTTCCCTCTAAAGAACATGTTTTTATTAACCTTTAGTCCACCTTTTCTACACACAGGTGCATGGAGTTTTATTGCCTTTCTAACATTTGCAAACACACCTCCACAACTCACATCTTCGTCCTCTTCCCTCCACACCTCATTAGCCGATCATGCGTAAGGAGACTGGTTTCTATTTTTACTCTGCTGCACTCTGCATGTGCGTCCTCTCTTTATTGAAGGCGGCGATGCAGCAAAGAATAAAGTCAGGGAAGACTGTCACAAAGTAAAATGCAGACGACGTGATGAATAATAGAATCAGAGCCAGAGAGACTGGCTGAAAACAGGCCGAGGAGTATGAAATGAAAGGGCAGTGAATGGCAGCAAGGGAGTTAGTGTGATTCATGTACAGCTGCTTGTGTACAAACACCAGGTAGATTTCCTGACCTCAGCTTCCCCTCGAGACGAATGCCGAGGTCGTGTAACGTTATCAACGAATTAGTGTCGCGCTGAATAAAAGCGTCCGCCGCTGAGAGAGGAAGTGTGTGGACAGTGCTGCCAAAGATATTTGGGTTGAAGAGTGTATATGTGTGCATGTGTGTGTGCTGACCGCAGCTGCAGGGTAAAACCAATGACTCACATATTAAGAATTGAGTAATTCACCCTGTTTTCCCTCATTGTTTGTGTGTGTGACTGCTTGTAACCAGCTGTTGACCCAGATGAAATTCATTGTGTGACATGATGACATCCTAAACTATTGTGTTTTTCTGTACTTGTGTCAAGAAAAAGGAGGCAGATCCAAAGAGCTAATGTTTCAAACAGCTATGAGCTCATTTGCTGGAAGCCAAAGGGCAGATTCTTCTAACTTATGTAACCCGAATACATTTAATTTTGGTGTTTTTTTTCTCTCTCTACGTAGCATACAGTACAATTAATCCTCTGAACTCGAAGCAGTTACTAGACATTTTTCAGCTTCTTTCACATTTTTTCCTCACTGAAGGGCTCATTTTTCAATGCAGTGGAAAATGTAGCACCTCTATGGAAACGGAGCAAACATGAGTAGATGTAGAATGAACCCAGAAATGTCTTCAGTTAAAATTACTTTTAAAAAACCCCCCAACAAAACAAAGGTAGATTTTTTTTTTTTGTAATGCTTATTTAAAGGTAATTAAAATCCTAGAATCAACATGTAAAACACTTTCCCAAGTGCTTACAGTTGTTACAATACTGGGGAAAGATGTTGACTTTACATACTATAAATACTGAGATACTTATATTTTTTAATTTGTCTGCTCTGTGGAAACACAGCCTGCAATTGAGCTGAAAAATTCCTCAATTTTTGTCATGTGACTGTTGGGTGCAGCTGAGTCAATCATGGTTTGTCCATTGCATGGAGAAGTGCAGAATCTTTTGCTTTTTACAGATTATGGTTAGAGCAAATGGTTAATTTTTTTTGCCATTTTTTAGAGTGATAGAAATTAAATATTACAATATGAAGCTAAGATTTGGTTCAGTTTTTCGACTGAACGACATGTCAAGCATGATAAGAAAACAGGAAATTCAACATTCGTTTTCTGTTTTGTTTTTTTTTGTGTCTAGCTTTGGTAAATGATGTAATTTTGGCAGTTTTGTTACTTTTTTTGAAAGGCAACATGCTTTTCAAACTTGCTTTTGGGGTTCAAAGGGTTAATCAATCTGCTGTCAACCTCCAAGTTTATCAAAACTACTTTGCAATTGATTTGCTTTGTATAATTTCTTGCAAAAGACCAAAAATCCTCTGTTGCAGCTTCTTAAATGTGAATATTTTCTGGTTTCTTTCCTCCTCTGACAACAAATTGAATATCTTTGAGTTGCGGACACAAACCATTTGTCATCTATGGCTTTGGGAAACAAATTGACATTTTTCACCACATTCTGACTTTTCAAAGATCGAATTATTAACTGATTAATCAACAGTAGAAATTATTGTTAATTTTTTTCTTAGTATGCTCACGTTTGAAAGAACCAAATTCATGACCATGTGGCTCATTTATAAAAGATACTCCAGTTGCATTCTATGAAAAATTTATATTCTTGCCCAAAATCTGCGGAACAGGCTCATTTTTCTTCATCTCTTTTTAATATACTCATTATTATTCGGGGCAACAATGTCACAGAATGTCATTTTCATTTGATTCTGGCATCCCTTACGATGGTAGTAAATAATAAACCCTTAATAAAATATATTTGTGGTCATTTTGTCCATCTGTATATAAAATCTAACAGCCGTCCATCACTGTCCTCCATCCCTCTGCAGGTTGACGTGTCACCATGACAACAGAAGCAGGCTCTGAGACGGAGGTGAAGGAGAAAGCAGAGGAGTCAGCTGCTCAGCCAGACCAATCAGAGAAGGCCGCGGAGGAAACCAAGGAAGTAGCGAACGCCGAGGGAGAGGAGAAGGAGAAAGAAGGGAAAGAGGGCAAAGGAATATCTCGATACCTGCCGACATGGCTTAAGAAGCAGAAGTCTCAAAGCCAGGTGAAGAGGAAATTCACACTGTTGTTAAATAATCATGACTGCGGCAAAACTGTAGCTATAATATGGATTTTAAATGTTTGATTTTTGTTGTTTAGACCTCTCCGACGAAGGAGGCGCCGCCCACAGAGGAGCCTGTTGCCAAGGTGACGCAGGAAGAGGAGGGGCCTGCCCCGGAAGTGAACGGTCACGCAGAGGAAGTGGAAGAGAAGGAGGAAGTAAAGTCGGAGCAAGTGAAGGAAAAGGAGGCAGAATCTCATTCCAACGCCAGTGCAGACACCGAGGTACGGCTCACGTGTAGCAGAGCATGCTGGGAAATGGTTCAGTTTATTTATACAGCAGACATTGATAACATAGTAGTGAGTCACATCAAAGCATTTCACCTTGTAGCATGAAGACCTGATGCAATTATTCAGAGAAACCCAACAAATCCGAAGTTTAGATTCCCTTTGAGCAGCCCTGTGGGAAGGAAAAGCTCTGGTTTACCAGAAAGAAACTTGCGTCAGAACCAGGTTTAGGGAGAGCAGACATCAGCCTCGAACAGTCAGGGTGAGGGTAAAGGGGGTTTAGAACAGGAGAGAAGATAAAAAAACAAGTAAACAATGCCTAAAAGAACAACAAACACTGGGGAGATTGTTGAAACCTTTGGCAGAACATCTGAGCTCAGGGAGCACAGATGTCTGCCTCGACCAATCAAGGTGAGGATAAGGGAAGAGACGAATTAAGAAGATTGAAAACAACAGTGGGGATGTTGGTGATTCTAGGTCTGAAAAAATCTACAACCAGAGATGCTAAACACAAATTACAGGAGAAAAAAAGACATAAAATTAGTTGCATGCAATGGTAGTATACAACCTTCAGGATAGTGAAAGAGAGTAGAGGTGCCCAGTGCATCATGGGAACTTCTCTAGGTGTCTTTTGAGGTCACCAGAGCAGCTGTAACTAAAAGCTTTATCAAAAAGAAAAATTATACTCCAAAAAGTCGAGCAAACGTTGGTCTCTTTAACTGTAGACAAGAAGTCTGATTTCAGCTGCATGTTTCAACACCAGAAGTCAATCCACCAGGAGCTGATAAAGCTGAAGCCATAAATGCAAAACCTCACCCCTTAAACCAACATTTATTTGGGGAACTAAACTTTTTTCCCTCACATTGCTTTATTACTAAGGGTTAGACGTGCACACTTTAGTTTGACTTAGCATAAAACTGGAAAGGGATGTTTTGGACATTAACCAACATTGCGGAGGCTGGATAGGTGTGGCACTTGACAACGTGCAAAACTACAGGCTACACCCTCCTACTAGTGAGCAAACAATGGCTGCACCTGTGTGGATGAACACCTTCACTCGATGACGTCTGCTCCTGTTATTCAAACCAACATGACGGCTCATTTGGAAACTTTCTTCTAAATTGCAGAAAATTGGAACTGCTGGACTTGTCTTGATTTTCGGTCAATAATAGTTGGTTTTAAAAGCATTTCTAGAGTTTCCAGAAGTAAAAAGTTGTGCTCAACAGTCCTGATTTGCATAAAGCAGCCTTGACTTTAGCTTGAATTAAAAGCAGCCAACATGGAGTCTGTCTGTAAGTGCAGTGCTACCAGAATGCATTGCATGGCTGCTGACAAAAAGTGGGAAGTATTTAATGATGGATCCTGTGAACACTTACCATTAGTGGCATATTTATTATAAGGATATCCATTTGTCCATAAAACAAATTGTAAAAATGTGTGTTTTCATCGATGTGTAGCGTTGACCTTCACCTCTAACTCTTAGCAAGAAAGCGACTATTTATCAAAATGTAAAATTGTTTCTTTAACAAGTCCATCTCTGACAGCAGACCATAGAGCTGCAACGATAAACTGATTAGTTATCAGAAACTAACCTAATTAGCAACTACTTTTTTGATGAGAAAAATGTCTAAATTCTGTGTTTGCAGATTCTTAAATGTGAATATTTACTGGTTTCTTTTCTCCTTTATGACAGTAAACTGGAGATGTTTGGGTTGTGGACAAAATAAGACTTTGTCATCTTGTGCTTTGGGACATTTTTCACTTTTTTCTGTCCGTCTGATCAATAAATCAAAATAATAATAACCGCAGTGCTTTGGTTTACCCGCATTGCTTGGCAGACTACATCCTTAAAATTACTGTGATCATTTTGAATTAAGACCATTAGATATGATTTAGAATTTTGGTTTGTTTTTAAAAAGGAGTTCCTCTTTCATTGATGATATTGGCTTTACATCAAACTAGCTATGATGGAAACACCACGCTGAAAACTCTCATACGTCATGCTGGTAAGACATTTTTTGCCAAAGAATATCCTCCCTTGTTTGCCAGTCACGTATTATGGTAATTTTCTTTGTGATCTTTTTTTTTTTAAGTTTAAACAAGAAACCCTGGGATGAGATGATGTTGGCTCGTCAAATAGCGTTTTCTCTGTTGCTGAAACAGCCTGAAAATGCTTTTACAAGTGACAGCAGGATTTTCAGACTGTTTGAAGCTGCTGTTCAGCCAAAACAGAAAGAAAAGCACCCAAATCCATTCTCCCTCCTTCACACACATGAAGTCTTCCATCCAGTGATCACATTAATCCACCCAGGCCCACCCAGTGACATCAACATTCAGTGATCAGGCCAAAAGAAACGCCTGCGTTTTCTAAGAGAAATTCAGACTAGAAGGGGAATTACGCTAGAAGAGAAAACGGAGACTAAACTGTGTTCTCTCTTTTCTAAACAGTTGAGGTTTACTCTGTTTTTTTTTTTTTAGAAGATTTGAAGTTTTTTTTAATTTGGGAATTTGACACCATATTTTGTGCTTTTCTCCTCTGCACCTTGCAAAAACCATTAGCCTGCCAAGGAAGAGAAGGTGGACGAGAGCACTGAGAAAAGTCCAGAAGAAACCGAGAAGGAGGCGACAGAAGGAGAAGGAGCCGAGGAGGAGAAGACAGAGGAGCAGGAAGGAGAGAAAGAAGCTAAAGGGGGAGGAGGAGAAGAAGGCCAGACCTCCATTTTTCAGTCTCCTCTTCGCCTGGTGAGGAAGAACAAGATGAAGCTGGTGGTTTGTCACGTGACCCTCCTGGACGGGACCGACTTCAGCTGCGAAGTCGAGGTAAGATTATGTACAGATAGAACATGAAGATGGATGGCCTCTGCAGGTTTAAATATCTGTGTTGTTTAGCCATGCAGTTGTGGACGCAGAGTTTATTTCTAGAGCACCTTTAACATGAGAATAATCATGATTCTAAGCTTAGATTTGGTTAATTTTACCTACAAAACCAGGTTCCACAAATTTGGTTTAAAAAATTTTCAGAAGGTTTTAGATCTCACAATATTTTCTGTTTTCACACTTTTTGGCTCTGATAGATTATGTAGGTTTTGGCATTTTATAAAAGAGAAAACGTGTTTAAACCGGTTTTGGGATTCAGAAGTATAAATGAAACTTCATTACACCGAAGAGAAATGCAGCAAGCTCAGCCACACCTGAACTGCAAAAGTAGTCTCCTGCATCAGAACCTACTTTATGTGTGTTTAATTTTCTGCTTTTGCTGCATATGGACGGTAAAAAAAATGTAGTTAGCTGAGGACACGATGCTGGCTGGTCTTTGCAGATTGCAGTAAGGATTGGTGTGTGATGTTTGCTTTTGTTGAATATATTTCTGTGATGGTGTCACATACTGATCCATAATTTTATCTTATTGAAAGCTCTCTTTAGAACGTAGCTTGTGTGGATGCAACTTGATCAATAAAAGCTACTGAAAAGCTGTTAGCATCATGCTAATGACTAATGTATTTGTGTTTGTCCTGCTGCTACTTACTTATGACTAACATGCAAAAAAAAATAGAATAAAACATGGAGAATTTTTGTAGATTTCTGCGTTTTTGCTGTCTGAAAAACGTGTCATCAGTTTGCCGTTTGGCTTAACGTTCTTGTAGAAGTTGTTGATGCAAGAAGTTTCTTTGTGGATGGATCGACACGTTGTATGTTCTTTTGCTGGTCGATGAAGCCGCACGTGAGCGCCAGTGTGTCAGTGATGTAATGGCTAATAGGATCAGATGTAGTGTCTGTGTGGGTGTAGTCGGGGGTGTTTAACTTTCTGACTCAGTTATGGCAGAAGCGTAGTTTAGGGGATAAATGCAGTGCAAAGCGGAGCAGCGCTGCAGGGGCTTGTCTGGTGACTGTAGCACACAGCAGATTATGGGGGTCTCACCAGATTAGTTTCCTGCATCTGCTGCTAACTAGCAAACACGTGGCTTCAACTCCCCGACACACATTCAGACATGCAGATACTCACTACATCACATGTCCTGCATGCTGCTGTAATCCATTAGGAGTCAAGTAAGGAAAATGTTGCTCAACTGAAATCACACTGAATTTAACTAATCAATCACTGGGGGGAAAAAAAAAAATCTGTATGTGTAGATGAAGTAATGTTCATACAGCTCTGAGTGACTCTTCCTTCAGCCTTAATTAGCCTAATGAACTCACCATGAACATAAAAAGCTAGTCTTTGCAGTGTATTGAATCATTTGAACCTGATTGTTTTATTCTGAAATTTTAAAAACAGACTCAGAGTGGACCAGTTGCCATTGGTTTGCGGACTATCTTTGCCATTAGAACTGTCACTATTAATCAATTAGTTGTCAATTAAATTAAATGTTGATGTTCCATTTTTTAATATGACTAATAATTAAGGTCTAAATTCACTGAATGCAGGACCTTAAATGTGATTTTTTTTTCTTATTTCCTCTTTTAGACAATAAACTTTATATTTTTAAGTTGCAACAAAACAAGACAGTCATCTTGATTAATCAAGGTAATCACTGACAAAATAATCAACAATGAAAGGAATTCTTTGCAGCCTTAGTTGCCATTTCTGTTTTTACAAACCGGACATGACAGGTGACATCTGGAGGAAGCTGTGCACAGTGACATGATAGCGACTGTCAAATCACAAGTTAGCTTGGTGCTAAAATATAATTTTATGCTTGGTATACTTCAGAAGCAAGAGGTAATTAAACATCGTGGAAGATATGACCTGCAAAATATAAAAAAAATCTATGTAAATAATTCCATAAAACAAATGAATGCAAATAAAATGATAAACACCAAAAAATGCATCTATCGCACATTAAAGGAAAGAAAAAAATACAGATACACAGGATAAAAACAGCTGACAAAGATAATTAAATGAAAGAAAATGTTAAAGCAAGTGGTAAAATGATGAGAAATCTTTTACTTTTGATCTTGTTTTTTTTTTTTTTACTAGATGTTGGGATTTTGACATTTTTGCTTCCGTTTTATTATTTAATGTGTTTTTTTTTCTCCATTTTGCTAGATGCATACTCGACTGTTGTCAAAAAAAAACCAAAATTTTCCCTGCACATTGTTAGCTGTACCCCCTCCTCACATTCCCACACTCGCATTCAGTGGGAAGCTGCCCAGAATATCCTCTGTGCACGTCCACTGGAGCCGTTAAACCTCCGGTTCAAGGACAGTGAACTTGCTTTTAGGGATTTTTCACCAGCAGCTTCACCAGGACAAACCGGCTTCCTAATCTACAGTATGCCAACGCCCAGCAGCGCGCCTCGGTGGTTTGAACAGTAGCTGCTTTGTGTCCCAACAGATAACGCTGATACTGCAGCTAGCTGCTATTGTCCTATAGTGTGCACACACACCCGCATCCATCCATCCATCCATCCATCCATCCATCCATCCATCCATCCATCCATCCATCCATCCATCCATCCATCCATCCATCCATCCATCCATCCATCCATCCATCCATCCATCCATCCATCCATCCATCCATCCACATGCTGGCGGAGTTCGGATCGCGAGAGGGAGAAATGCGCAATGCATTCCAGAGATTAAATTTTCTGTTTTGCCCAGCAGGCCTCCAACACACACAATACAACACACAGTTTATACTCCGACTCCCAGTTCGTTCATCCATCCGCCCGCCCCGTTTATTAATCCTCAAATTTATTCTGACATAATAACTTAATACACATTTTATTAGTTGTAATGCTCTGAATGAAAACTTTTGGCAGACATGTTTATGACTCTGCTGTGGGCTTCAGAGGAGGGTCTTAGTGTCACATGGTCCTAATGCTGCTTCTAAGAATTTCATTAGTATTGGTTTCAACAGGATTTTAGTGTTACACGGTTTAAGTAGCGATCCATAGAGTTTCACTGGGTCTTATGTACAGGGTGACCCAAAAAAATTGGAACTTTTTAACAATCCAATAAAACCAAGCGTGATGGAAGAAAAATATTTTATAATTGAAACCTTAAAACATGTCATTTAAGAAACAATGATGGCGTCCTCCTGTACGAATGCATTCTTGAAATCTGCTGTTGAGATTCCTCATTGACCGCTGCAACATCTCAGCTGGGATACTGTGAATTTCATCCTGAATTCTCTGTTTTAACTCATCCAGAGTTCTTGGTCTAGTCGTGTACACTTCACTCTTGAGATAGCCCCAGGTAGATTTCAAGAAGACATTCGTACAGGAGGAAGCCATCTACAGGAAATAATTTTAAAAAAAATGAAAATTCCATCATTGTTTCTTAAATGGCATGCTTTAAGGTTTCAATTTCTATGAATAAAATATTTCTCTTCCATCACTCTTGGTTTTATTGGATTGTTCAAAATTTCCATTTCTTTTTTTGTGTCCCCCTGTATAAGCCACAGTCGCTTTGGCTTTGACAAGAGCAACTGCCAGGCTCTTAGACTCTGGTTTATATACTATATTTCTATACATATTTGTAATTTTTTAAATTATTTTTTTGATTTGTTTAACTTCACAATTACTGTATAAATCTCAATTCTAGTAGTTTGTCCTTTGGTGATGCAGAAGTTTAAACCTTTCTATTATTTTTCCTGATGGAACCATAGAGCACGATCATGATGTGTTCAAGGACAGTTGGAAAGTTAAAAATCCTGTATGTGTAAAGTTTATGGTTTAGGAGAATATTATTGAATGTTACAGCTTGTATCTGAGGCATCATAGATAAAAAGTCCACTAGTATTCTCCCAATTCATGCACATTAGGAAAAACTAAAGAGTTCCATGCATGAATGTCATCCAAATCTTGTGGATGCATGCATCTCTAATGCCATTTAATACTCCATATCCCTGCCTGCAGACTTCAGACTGTTGTCCCTAGGTAGCGGTTAGCCTGGGACACACTGTAACAGACTCAGAAACTCTAAAAGGTCACAGACTCACATTCTTTGGGCATTTCGGCTTCGCTCTGAGTGCCTGTATTCTGCGCATGTGTTTGACCAAGTATAGGAAAATACCACAGATGTTTTCAGCTGTCCCAGGACAAGAAGAAAAATGCACTCTTTCATCGTCTTCCTTCCACTTTCACCACGCTGCCGTCGTCTGTCTGTACACCAGGCCGAGGCCCTGCTGACTAACTGCAAAGAAATGAGCATTATTTCGCTCATTGTTTTTCAACCCTTCTTCCACCCTCTTCTGTCTGACCTTCTGCCTTGTCTAAAGGCTGCCGTTGTGTGTCCATGTGTACGCATGGATGTGTGCTAAATGTCATTGTCATAACTGAGTCTGGAGGATTTTATGACTGAGTCTCTGATTGGATTTTTGGAGGAATGTGTCTGGAGACCGATGCACAGAGCAAAAGATGATGAAACAGAACGGAGATGCACTGATAGCTTCGAAGTAGAACTTAATAAGCGTCTGTGGTGGGGATAGACCAATTGTTGGCCGATGTTTGGCTTTTTTCAGAATATCTGGATTATAATCACTGATAATTAGCTACTTCAGGTTTGATGCAGCCTCATCTGTTTTTCTTTAGTCACTTTGTGAACTCAGAAATGTTTCTCAAGCAGAAAAAACTGAACAAGAACCACAAGCACAAACCAGGAAATTAGCTTCCCTCAGTGGCTAAGGCTTTGCTGCTAACTGAGAAGGCAGCCACAGGTTAACCTGAAACAGTCTGGGAAACAATAGTTAATAACAATGCTTTAAAATCTGGACCTTAGTGGACTATCTTTTCCATTAAACTGTCACAATTAATCAATTAGTTGTCACTTAAATGAAATATTGATGTTCCATTTTTTAATATAACTAATAATTAAGGTCTAAATTCACTGAATGCAGGACCTTAAATGCGATTTTTTTTTTTTTTTTTTTTTTTTTTTTTTTTCCTTGTTTATTTCCTCCTTTAGACAATAAACTTTATATCTTTGGGTTGCAACAAAACAAGACATTAGTCATCTTTGGCTATGAGATTTTTTTCAGTATTTTCTTATTCTACAGGCCAAACAAATTCAACTAATTACTGACAAAATAATCAACAATGAAAGTAGTTATTTGCAGCCCTATTTGTCATTTTCGTTTTTAAAAACAGGCCCTAACAAGCGACAACTGGAGGAAACTATGCACAGAAACTGAAAAACGTAGTTGTCTGGGATCTCACTAGAATATTTTATTTTACAGCCGAAGATGAAATACAAAAATGCTCAGATTTGAACGTCTTCTGTTTCACTGTGTCTTTGCAGAAACGTGCAAAGGGTCAGTTCTTATTCTTCAAGGTGTGTGAGCACCTCAACCTACTGGAGAAAGACTACTTCGGTCTGACGTACATGGACAGCCATGAAGAGAAGGTATGTATTCATGAAAACGTATACACACCGTATGTAACACATGTCAGTAATGTACACATACACACAGACGCCTGCATAGTGTCTCATTGTGTGTCTTCTTCTTTTCACTGCAGTGTTGGTTGGATCCCACGAAAGAAATCAAGCGACAGATACGCAGTAAGTTTTACTGCTGCTTTTTTTTTTTAATTTTAGCTCCATCCGTCTCTGTCTCCTTCACTTGACCTCAACAGTACACAGTGTTTTCCATTTAAAGAGACCATATTCTGCTTTTTAAGTTCTTCCTGCAGAAAACGCAATAAAAAACCAGTAGATGTGCATGATATGAGCTCTGTGAGGAAAAACTCACCAAGCTGCAATCTCTCACCCAAAAGGAAATGAATAAAATATAAACACTGAATTAATAAAATAGGCCATGTTTCCCCCATATAAAAGCAAAACGGAGTCGAACAAAGAGGTCAGAGACATTTGAAACTCAGCAACAGCAGACTGGCAGCATAGGGGAGGTTACCAGAGTGTGATCAGTCTGATTTATTATTCATTAACGTCTTTATTAACTGTTCTTAGTTTATAAAACAGGAGTGAGGTGTCGCATCTCGTCTTTTGTTGACTGACGGTTATCAGCATGGATATCTGACTTTATTTTTATTTATTTACTTTGTATTGCACCTGGTGTGTATGTAAAAGTGGAAAAAAAATCTCTTTAGTTTGCTCTTTTTCTGTAGTTCACAAGTTTGTTCTCAATAAACCTGACTGTAATGGTAAACCAGGCTGTATTTGTTAGTTTAGCCTAGTCAATCAATCAAACTTTGTTTATTTAGCACTTTTCAGACAAATCCAATGCAATTTAAAGTGTTTTATGAGAAACTGACTAAACATAGGATGTTATAAATACACGTAGAGATGAAAGAACATGGAAAGAACAAACCAAAATTGAATGAGATTAGATAAGAGATGGCTAGTAAAGATAAAACATGCATGCAGACAGCTTAAAATTCTAAAATATTACACAAAATACGTTGATTATAGTAAAAGAATGCAAATGAAATGAATAGAAATGATACCAAAAACTTTAAAATAAAGAACATTATATGAAATTCTGACTTCATAGATGGATTTTTAGATTAATCAAGGATGAGTTTCCACGGTTTGTCATCGTATTTGTTCAGAAGTTCTTTAATTTGGTGTCGTTTCCTTGCTGTTACTTAATTTCTTGCCAAATCTTTCTTGTGTTTTTGAAGAATATGCCCAGTTAACTCCAGCTGACCGTCATGAGTGTTAGAAAGGCTTTAATTCTTTCTTCTTGCTCCTCCTTTTAACTCAAAACAGATTTTTACACACAGTCCGAAACTTCAAATTGCACTTTTAGGAGTAAAAGCGTATAATTTTGGCTCGTAAATGTTTTTTTAAATTAGCATATGTGGGGTAGTTATATGTCTGGGTGTGTGCAGAATGTATGAGCGTGTGGTGATTGTGCATGCCTGTGTTTTTGTGGTTTTGTCGCAGTGTTCATGCATGAGTGCTGTGCATCTGGTCTATATGTGTTCATTTGTGTACATTTTTCTGAGAGACGCTGCACCGTGTGGACAGATGTTCATTTAAGTTAAACCGTCACTCTGCACGTGTGTTTGTGCTTTCACAAATAACAGGGTTCACACTGTTCTGCTTTAAACTGCCATCAGTGTAAACTCGGCCATCGCAGCTCTGCTTCTTTACATTCTGGACCGGGACCTAAACATTTAAACTTTTTTGTCGTAGGGGGTCTTGTTTTTGCTTTTATTTTGGAATGATCAGAATTGCTTCCTTTAATACCAAATGGACTGTCAGCCTGTGATTAGACATTTCCGAGGTAAAATCTGTCCCTTCAGATGTTTGAGGGATTGAAACATCAATTCTTCAGACACATGTTTGCTCCACTCATGGGTCAATGTTTCAGAACTCTTCAGAAGAGGGTCCTGTCTACAGTGCAGTCACTATTACCAGATCTGTGTGGGTGGGCCTGCTTTGTGAATTTCTAGCGGCCCAGTTTAATGCTAGGATGCAAAACATAGAAGAAGCTAAAGATGCCGAAACAAGTATTCAAAATCAAGGTTAGTAGAATGAAATAGAAGCTTCAAAAAATGCGATTAAGATGTTCTGTGCCTGTAAAATCAAACCCTGGACCTGATTTAGATTTGGTTGCCACTGCTGTTGAAGTATTGTCCTTGTGCATCGATACTCTGCTTCCTGTGCTCCTGCAACACTTGTAATGCTCCATGAACTTATGTAAACATGTTAAAATTGACAATGAGCGCTGAATCTCCTCAAGTGTGCCAAAATGGCAGCACTTCAACTTGAATTTCATTTTTGAGTGGAGGGAGATGTCACGGGAATACAAATTCTGGCACGTAGCGTGGGTAAAAAGCAATGACTTTGTTGTTGTGACTAAAACGACCAATTCCAAATCATCAAAGTTCAGGTGGTTTGCATAAATGTTCTCCCTTTGATGCCTCACAACATTTCAGCACAACTCTGTGTTGACAGTCCAACTCTGTTAGATGGAATTAGGTTGCTCAACCACGTGAATGCTGAAGAAAACAGTAAAAACTCGTGTTTCTTTCTCCCTCCTCTGGCCACCACGATGATCCTCCACATGAAGGTTGGATCATCCAGCTGCTGATTGACATACAGTGGGATGTTTGTTCTCTGTAGGAGTTAGAGTTTCTATGGAGAAGTCACAAATGTGCAACTGCCAGTGGTCACAAAAATGACTATAGCACAGGTCTTGATAGTGATAATGCAGTATTACGTCACTGCTTGCACAACAGGAAGTCATGCAATACAGATCATAGGAAACACTGATGAGCTGCAGATGGAATAGGAAGAAAAATGAGCGTCAGAGTTAAACTGAGAGCCAATACAATGAAAACTTCATCCCAAAGTAATGAAGCTGGCTGAAGTTGAATGTCTGAAGGGAAAAAGATTTCCATTTTAATAACCAGCACACGTGGAAGCTGTCCTCAAATCAAGCACTTCTAAAACTAAAACTTTTTATTGCTGTAAATGTTGCTGAAGTCCAAGCAGAGTGAGGATTTAATGCAGCCAGTCGGTCTCTTTTGCGCGTGTGACTGTTGTTAATGTTTAACTCCAGCTTTTCTCCATATTCACACCAGCCTACGTGGTTTTAGGGGCCTCACTCTGCTGCTACTGTGCACTGTCTTAGTGCATTTGGAGCCACTTCATTTTAGCTGCTATGATGAGAATAACAGGCTCATACTTTGAATTTGTTCATCTAAATAATATTCATGTAGCCTTGGATGGATTTAAAAAGATTAAATCCATGTTGTGACTCTCTGGTTCTTACTGCCTCAGCATTACTAAAATAGCAATATTTCATCATATTGAAATCACATCAGATTCCTAAGTTTTTAACTTTTAGAGTTTTATAAGGCTTACATTTTAAGGAAATATCTAATTTCTTGTCAAATTATAATATTAGACCTATATTAGAAAATTGTTTTGAAGGAATCATGACTAGAGGACAATCCTGGTATCAGATGTAAGTAAAAATTAGACTTTTAATTTGCCTTAACTTGCTCTGACCAACCACCTATCACACATGCTGACATGCGCCTTGAAATTTTACACTAAATGCATTTTTTACAGTTTGGTGAATTATCAGAAAACACACCAGGGTACCACTGCTTGTTTCTACGACTCTGTATCATAGACATTAAACTGCTGTACTGATAAAGTTATGAGGCTCAAAAATGATGGAAGAACTAATTAAAAAGCCACTTCTGTGTATTTCAAGGGCCTGTAACTCTGAAAACATTCATAGTATGGATGTCAAAATTTGCATGGCTTAAATACACCAAAGTACAGATTTGGTTTCAGATTCAGTATGGAATCTAAAAAAACTTAGGGGAAAAAGTGGCTGATGAGAAATGCATACATGATAGCATGTTGTGTTGTGCAGCTGGAAGAGGTCAGATGTGCATGTACGGGATTGTGTTTGGTTTGTGTATCATATATCGACTAGTGATTGACACGTGATTGAATAGAAAAGGTAAAAAGGTCACAGCTGACTCCCAGAGCACTTAGGGCTTCCAGCAAAACACACAAACTCACTTTCACCGGCCAGAAGACACACACACACCAGAGTAGGAAACAGGAATATCTGCTCACAGCGCTTGTTGTAAATGTATACAATGAGTGGAAAAACCATAAATCTGTCAACTTGGTTTCACCTCTCATGTCGCACCTTTGCATCCTTTTTTGCGTGTCCTCGTTGAGCTTCCTCGTGTCACTTCGGCGCCCGTCATTCGTCCTCTGGGATGCAGCTGTGAAGCATGTTTCTGTGTGAGAGGTTTTGTCGATGTGTGTGTGTTCATGTGTGTGCATACGACCTTGAAGGAGGAAATGGCTTTGCTGTGATGTTAGATTTTCTCAGATTGAATTTTCCAGATGACGTGACTGCCATACTTTATCAAATACGTGTGTGTGTGTGTGTGTGTGTGTGTGTGTGTGTGTGTGTGTGTGTGTGTGTGTGTGTGTGTGTGTGTGTGTGTGTGTGTGTGTGTGTGTGTGTGTGTGTGTGTGTGTGTGTGTGTGTGTTCTTGTACTTGCTACATTGTGAGAACCATTTTCTGCATTTAACTATCAAAGTGAGGACATTTTTACAAAGTGAGGACATTTTGGCTGGTCCTCACTTTGAAACAGCCATGTTTGAGGGTGAAGACTTGTTTTTAGAGAACAGGTATGAATTGAGGTTTGGTTAAGGTTAGGGTAAGGATTAGGGTTAGGCGATCAGTTGTGATGGTTAAGGTTAGGGTAAGGCTCTAGGAAATGCATTACACCTATGGATGTCCTCACTAAGATAGAAGTACAAACATGTGTGTGTGTGTGTGTGTGTGTGTGTGTGTGTGTGTGTGTGTGTGTGTGTGTGTGTGTGTGTGTGTGTGTGTGTGTGTGTGTGTGTGTGTGTGTGTGTGTGTGTGTGTGTGTGTGTGTGTGTGTTTTGCTGGGAGGATAGAACAGGACAGAAAGGGCAGCAACATGGCCTCCAGTGGGACTGAAAATAGAAAATTGGAGCTCAATGAAGACTGAAATGAAATTAGCACTCCCCAGAAGGAAACCATGTTATGATACTGATGGAGCTGTTATTGGTGATGCTGATGATGATGCATTTGTTCCTGGTGGTTATAAAGATTACGGTATGGTGGTATTTGATGAAGCCAGAATGAGGTTATGCAATCCCAGATCTGCTGCTGATGTGTGCGCGTGATGTGCAGGGCTTAGTGCATCAAAAAGCTGTTTTGCATTAGCTGCACTCTCATCCGCGACTCTCATTGCAATACAGATGGATGTGATGGACCCATGCAAACTCCCTGATCAGATTTTTCAGCTAGTTTTTCCTTCACATAATGTTACCTTTCCTGTCTTTCTCCAGGTAACAACTGGCAGTTTGCGTTCAATGTCAAATTCTACCCTCCCGACCCCTCACTGCTCACAGAGGACATCACCAGGTACAAACTCACCACTGTTTACTTACACCCGCCTTTCCTTTATTGTTGTTTTATGGCCATTTGGCGCAATGGAACAAGCTGTAAAATCCTGCATTAACAAATTATCACCTTTCTAACGTCACACCAAACCATTAGCCAAACATTTCCTACGTACTCATCCTGCAGATGGAGTGACACTGGCATTTATTGGGAGACATGTTTCTTGCCACGTAGCACAAAAATTCCATTATTTACTTTTATTTTAGTCCTTTTTTATACATCTGTCATGTCCCAGTCGATTGTTTGGTCTATATGCTTTCTTCCAACCGAATTCTCATTTTTTTGGACAATAGTCAGTGTTGTTTTCATGATGAGAAAAGCAATAAAGATCTGTTAAAAGACCATGTGCATCAGTAAGTTTCATTACCCAACATTTCTAACATCAAGTCAACAAAACGGGACATCCTCTGAAGTTTCAATAAGAGAAATAGTTGTAATTTGCAGTATGACTCTCCTAAATAGGGTTGTAGTCTCCAGCTTGATTTGTTGACCAGTATGCTCTCATCAGGCCAAGTTCTCATTGGCTGAACAAACTCCAGTGTTACTTTGATAACGAGAAAACCTCTACATCAACAGATTTCCAGGATTAATCCATTATTTTTGGCAGCGGAACTAACAGACTAACTTATTTATTGAATGTTTGATCGACTCCAGACTAACTGACACCTTGTCAAAGTCGATGTGGCTGCATTTTGACGAAATTTAAGTACAAGCTTTGGTGCATTTTGACGAAATTTAAGTACAAACTTTGCAAGCAGCAGCACCAACCATCATGTCAGATCATCTAAAAAGAGCAGCTGACTTATCTCAGTTGGTCCTCAGTAGTTCTCGTCCTGACTCAACAGCTGATGTAATTTTATTTTCAGAGATCGTATGAAACTGACTTTTCTTGTCATTTCAGTACAAAATAACCAGATTTAAATGATTTGACTGTGGAGCATTTAGTTCATCTACAGATACAGATGTTTCTTCCTGTGATTGATTAGCTAAAGTCAGTATGATCCCCCCCCAACCCCCCGCTACTAATCAAAAGTCATTGGAAAGATAAGATAAAAATAAAGTAGAATTGTCTCCAGTCCTCCAAGATTTCCTTTGGTTCAGTGCAGTCCTGCTGTTTACAGGCTCCAGCAAACCATTAGAAACCACAAATTTCAGGCTCTTTGGTTGCTAAAACGTCTTGTATATTTTGCCTCCTGTTGTTCGTTCTGTGTGCTGGGAAGCTTGTGTGCTTTTGGTGAAAAGAACTTCATGTTGTGGTTGGAAATGAGAGTGATAGAAGTAGGGAAAGTAAACTAAAACTATTGCAGATATGGATCCTAATACCAAAACAATAATCTTTAAGACAATTGAGACTCCACAGATGGGTGATTATTCTTTCTTCTTTAAGTCTCCCGCCCTCTACGATACAAATCTGGGCAATTAATATTAAAATACTGATCAGTGCAAGTTTAGCGTGGCTGTAGTAGCAGCTACAGTACACAGTAGATGTTCAAACACACACACAGGTGCAGATTCATTTGTATTTATACATATGCACACCCACACAGAGGCATGCTCCGAGCTCTTTACGGTGAAATGTGCGTCTAATGGAGCGAACAACTTGTCTGATGGTTGCAGCTTAAAGGCTAAACAAGGACACAGAATTACACAGCAGCAGCCGGCCTCCACTGACCTGCTGCGTGAATTGTTGTGCAGACCTGTAGGTGTGGAAATTTGCCTTGTACAGATTGCAAACCCACAGCTGCTTTCCACAGTCTCCACTATAATGCTCATTCATTACCTTTGCTTTCTAATTACCCGCAGTAAAATGAAAAAACCCAGCACTGCTGCAGAGGAGCTCGTAAATCCACAGTTCACAGCACAGATGTTATGTAAGCGGGCCTGTCACGGTGGGGATTAGACGTAAGGTTATCCCAATAAACCAGCGTAGCAGCACACTAACTGTTCAACAAACGACAAAGACGTTTAATCCTCCCCAGCAGCAGAGGCAGTTTGGATCTTCTTATTATGATCATGAACAAAGGGGCTGAATCCACTTCAAAGAGAAAGATCTGAAAGAGTTTTTCAACCAAAAAATCAGCCCTTTCTGTCTTTTTTTTTCTTCTGTTTTAGGTACCTTTTGTGTCT
The DNA here is from genome assembly GCF_021347895.1 of Acanthochromis polyacanthus. NCBI lineage: Eukaryota > Metazoa > Chordata > Actinopteri > Pomacentridae > Acanthochromis > Acanthochromis polyacanthus. The sequence goes on from NC_067128.1 coordinate 9,754,556, forward strand.
GCAGCTCCGTGAAGATGTCGCCTCTGGACGGTTGCCGTGTTCATTCGTGACTCACGCTCTGCTGGGCTCGTACACGTTGCAGGTAAATTCATGCTTAATTATGTTAAATATTAGTTTCTGTGCATGTGAGCAACGTGTAGGTGGGTGAACATTCAAAATGCGATTTACAGGCAGAGTTTGGCGACCATGAGCCCGACCAGCCTCGCCCTCTCGACTACATCAGTCAGGCGACCTTTGCTCCAAATCAGAACAAAGAGATGGAGGAGAAGATTCTTGAACTCCACAAGTCCCACAGGTCGGAAAAATATGTGTATTTTTTTTACTAGTTTAACTACATTTCTCAGCAACGTGATGCTAATGTGGCATCAAGTAGATAGCTGGGCGTGTTTTGGAATTTGATAATCTATGAATTTTTAAATTATTCTACTATTTTCTTTGTCTGCAGGGGAATGACACCAGCTCAGGCCGACGCCCAGTTTCTAGAAAACGCCAAGAAGCTTTCGATGTACGGGGTGGACCTGCATCACGCGAAGGTATGAATAAATGAATGAAGCTCCTCTGGGCTGCTCTTCTCTCAATTGTTGTTGACAGCGAGGATTAGCACAGTTTCTTTGATGCCTGCTGGTGTGTGTGTGTTACTGTAGCTGTGTGTGTCTGTGTGTGTGTCAGCTGTACAAACACTCACGGAGGCCATCGCCATGGGAACAGCCAGCCTCTCTCCCAGGGATAGCAGGTCATCAGCAGACCGGCTGCATGTTTGTGTGTCTTAGTGCACGACGGACGGACAAAACGGGGGGAAATATGCATGAGAGAAAGAGGATTCTTTAAATAGAAGTAGAAGGAAGTCGGAGAGGGAAAACTGGGGGAAAGAGGCGAATCTGGAGTGAGACAGGGACAGATCCTTGAAGGAGAGAAAGAGGCGAGTCCCCTTTAAGGCCGTGCTCCACTTGTTTGCAACACAGAGGCAAGCAGGGGAAAAGATTAGGCTTTTTAGAAGGCATACCAGAGTTGTGGGAATTGATCTATTTCGGTCCTGTGCCATTAATTTGTTGTACAAGTTTCATGACTCCAAGAACCAGAGAGGAAATCTGAAAAACTCCAGATTATCTGGATCACAGAAAACAAACACAAAAGCACCTTTTTGGGTGGTAAATGGAAGTAAAATTTAACATCAGCATAACAATCCTGAATCAACCAGGACTCTAGCACCCCTCCTATATGCTTATTATAATTTCTATTCTTATGGAGTACTTAGACTTTTTAATGCTTTTTTTTTTGTAAATATCAGCAATTTTGTGCCTCCTTCCTTCCTTCCTTCCTTTCCTTGCTTCCTTTCTTTCTTTCTTTCTTTCTTTGCTTCCTTCCTTGCTTCTAAAAGGTGAAGTTTACCTGTTTTTCTGCTAATGTTTTGTAGAGTAACTTTGGTTTTACTGGGCAGATTTATTCATTATGTCAGGACACACAGCATTGTTTAATATCAGGAAATCCGAATTATTTTAATTGCAGACCATGTTAAGATATTAAAAGCTCAGGTTTTAATAATAAAATGAGGAATGACGTTTACCCTCTGACACTGAGGGTGAAATGGATTCATTTCAATGCCATTTCTGTAGCAAAGTGTCAAAGAGATTTAACAAAACTTGCTCTTATGAATGTTGCAAGAGACAGTTTTAACAAATTCTAGTTTGTTTTCAAATTTTTGGAGTCTTTTTGGACAAATTTTGTAAATCAAAATATCAAAGAATTAAGTTAAAAGAAAATCAAAACATTTTTTTTGCTGGTTTGTGTCAGTTTAACTGTCGAACTGCACAGAAGACAGAATTTTGAGTCAGTTTTGTCAAATTTTAAGTCATTTTGGACTTTTTTGTCCATTAAAATATGAAAGAAATTCAACTTTTTTCTTCTGATTTGCATAAATAAAAGAAAATCTGCGTTTTTCTATTTTTCTGGTTTGTGTCATTCTGTCATACTGCACTGAAGACACAATTGAGTCAGTTTTGACGAATTCTAAGTGTTTTTTAACAGCTTGTGTGATTCTGTACATATTTTGTTCATTAAAATGTAACTGAAATACAACTTTTTCTTTGTTCTGGTTTTAGTCATTCTGTGCCATACTGCACAGAAGTATGATGCTGATGCAGAAGTTGATTATAGAAAAAATGATGCTCAACAAAATCCAGATTTAATCTTTAGATTGTGACTCCTGTACTGGATGTAAAATGGATTTGGTTGCAGTTGTTAACAGAGTTCAAATGTGTTTTTCAGGCCTGAAAATGTAACACTTCTGTCTCGTGCACTTATGAAGAAATGAGGCTCAGAAATTATGGAAAAAGGAAATTAAAAACCGCAGAACTCCGATCCACCACTTTGTACTTCAAAGGCCTGGAGCTTGGAAAATACTCAGAGCATTAAAGGAAAATTTTGCATTGCTTCATTAAATATACTAGAGTTATTGTACGTAAAAATCAGATTTTCTTTGGTGATTTTGTATGGAATGAGCCATATGCAGACTCTACTTTGAAGATGAGTCAGTCATTCACACTGGAAAAGTCACTAATTAAACACTATGTGCTTCATTTGATGATACTGTGTTTACATTCACAAATGCAGCCTGTTTTCTGTAACATGTATTCTGTCAGCGTAATCAGCCAAATCGCTAAAACACATCTGCAGTCGAAGCACAAACACGGAGATCAATGTGCAGCTAACAACAAGCCGAGGTCATGCGTGTCCCAGTAAAACTGTCCATTATCAACATATTGCATTCTCCATTAGCCCCACTGATTTTTCCTGTGTTTGATTCACTGCTGTGATCAATACTCCCTCACTGTTACCACATGGCCCTGGCCTTAAAAGCTCTGTCAGTGAGTTAGTCTGCTCGCTAACTGTGTTACTGTCAGCCTGAGTGACAGTGTTGGTGTGTTTGCTAATCGAGTTTCTGTTGACCTTAAGCAGGCTACTTGATAAATCAATTCAGATACAGTATGATCTGATTTGGACCAAATAAGCGGCATGTCAAGATGTTTTACAGGAGCTAATTGATAATTGCCTTATACAAAGTGTTTTATGTGCGTTTTGTCTTGGCTTTGACAGGATTCAGAGGGTGTGGACATCATGCTAGGTGTGTGTGCCAACGGCCTCCTGGTTTACAAAGACAGGCTTCGGATAAACCGCTTCGCTTGGCCCAAAATACTGAAGATTTCATACAAGAGGAACAACTTCTACATTAAGATCAGACCAGGAGAGGTTTGTATACAGAGTCCTACACATAAATATGCAGCACAGTCAATCACTGTCAGCACGCCTCACATACTATACTGTAGATGGTTTGAGAAGCTAATAAATGTTCAAATTGTTCTTGTCTTTGACAGACGGAGCAGTTTGAGAGCACAGTGGGATTCAAACTCCAGAACCATCGATCTGCCAAAAGGCTGTGGAAAGTCTGTGTGGAGAATCACAGTTTCTTCAGGTAAAAATGCACATATGCTCACATTTCATATGTTAAATATGTTCTGACCGCTTCCCTAGAACCTCTTTCTGGCCTGTTTTGGGGGAAGCCCACGGTGGTTACTTCAGAGCGGTTGCTAATTGGTTTAATGCACTCTTATCTGAAAAATAGTTGTTTGTTGCAACCCTGTACCCAAGTGATAAACACAAACCAAACCGTATCCCCTACTTCCTATATCATTAAATCCGCTCTCATCCTTAATGCAGCTGATGCTTTTTCTGCTGTTTCTTGCTCCTGGTCTCATAATTGGTTGGTAAAGCGATGCTAAATATTCTGTCCACTCACGGTCACTGAACTCCATCATGTCGACCTTCTCCCACAGCTGTGAATCTTCATCCTCTGCTGCCTCGACCTTTGTGGTGACAGTTGAGGACGTGTTGAATATTTCTTTTTGACTCTCGTCTCTCATTGCTGGTAGTAAAGTGGATAAACTGAATTTAATAATACTCTCACATCTACCACATTTGTAACAGTCATAGTCCAATTTATTCAGGAAATGCCACTTTAAATTAGCAGTTCCTGTTGTAAACATTATGGACCCCTGCACATACGGTAACCAGTAACCAGATACTGGTTTTTATCACAGAAAAACAGTCTGTACACACGATCAGTGTAAAGAACATGTATTATATGTACAAAAAGCAAGACCGAAAACTGAATGAATGTGGCGGAAATGAACTTTTTAGATACAGAATAACACTAGAGCAGCTTTAGAAGCTGAAGACAAGCAGAGGATGACAAGCTATATTTACACCTGTAATGCCAGATATAGAGAAATAGACCAGACATAGAGACAGAAAACTTTAGAAAAAAAACAAGAACTAGATGTGGAGTGTGTGAAGGTTCATTTTGTTTGGGCCGGTTTTGTGTTTAGTTAAATGTGGTTGCAGTTGTGTGTACAAAGGGGAATGTGTGGGTGGAACTGTATGAACAAAGAGGCAAGAAAATACATGATGCATCTTAAAGAGAAACGGCATTATTGGAGCTAACAGAAGAAACTTCTATTGACGAGTTTGTGTACATCGTAAACAGCATTTGATACTATAAATCACAGAACGCTAATTAATACATTGGAAAGAAATGTCACAAGAGTATAATGTTTGAAGTGCCCAATAAGTTCCTCCCTGATGACATACTTTAATTTAAGCAACATTAGAAATTCTAAATTAAGCTATTGGCTTGTAGCATCATAAATAGTAGAAGTTTTTGAGTTTGATATGTACAGACAAATAGCAGGTAGGATTTGAGAAGTTAAACTTCATCTTACCCATTTTTCAAAATCATTTTAAGTTTTGTTTCTCTTGTTTTTATTTTGTGTGTTTTATTTCCTATTTTTCGTCTTTATCTGAATCTGAAAAAAACTGTATTCCTAAGGGGAAGTAGCTTATTTGCTGCCATTCAAAGAAGAAATAAACAATACAAAAAAAAATATGACTTGATAAACATAAGGAGTAAAATATTTTCTAAAATATAAGCTGGTGTAAAATTCTACATTATCTAAAGGTTATATTTGTGCAGAGAAATAGTTTCTATAGTTACGATACCACGCCTGAAATAAACCCAATAAAACGTCAGAAACAAAAAAACTAAATGTTCCATCACAATAAATTCTTGCAAAAATACTAAAAGTCAAGTCTAATAAGACGACCGCTTGTAAATATAAAGACATGGATTGCAGAGATTTACAGTCTGGACTTTAGAGAACAGAAATGGTTTGTTAGATTACTTTGTGTGATGCTTTATTGGGTTTGACTAAGGGCTCCGTCTCCTGCCAGAAAAGAAGTAAAACCTCATAGCTGTTTGCTCTGATGCCCGAGGCAGCAAATACTGAAAACACACAGACCTGCCAGGTGTGTGTGATTGTTGTGTTTGTGTGCACATCTGTATGAAAGAGGAATGAGCTTTAATATCCTGTTCCGGGAGGACTTTTACCTCCCTCACATGCACATATACAGTGGAGGACGTTTTATTAACCCTTAGTCGTCAAAATAAAAAAGATAAAACTAGTTCCTTAAGGACAAAAATATCCACTTAAAAAATAATCCCAAAAAAACATCATATATCAGTATTATTTTTCACTCTCAATAGCATGTCTCTTTTGATTTTTATAAATCCTCATCGTATTTGCCAAACATTTATTCATTTTTTATGTTTTTTAATCCTTTCACTGTCAGTTTGTTTGCATTGTGTCGTTATTTTTTGTTTGAAAAAAACAGAAAAATTTAAATATTTTCCATGAAGTGAGGACTATATGGAAAATAAAGTTTAATGATTAGTAGCAACATATCTCCAAAAGTACACAGACAAACACACACAAGTTTTCAGTACATAAATACACTCAACACTGTGACACCCCTACCAGCACCCACAAAGCAGTTCGGCTTTTTTCTCCATTGGCCAGCAGCACTTTATAGTATATGAATATAAAAAAAAAAAAAGACACAATCTGGTGGAAAATAGTAAAAATGTCAGTTTTAAATCTGATCATATAGAAAGCATGATTTCTGATGTAATGGCAGAGGGATCAAAAACAGCATCTAGAGTGGGTTTCAATGAGGACATTTTTGTCTTTAAGGTCCTGAATTGAACAATTTTGCATACATTTGTTTTATTCATGTATTATGCAGGCTATGAAAGTAAAATTTTTACATTTCTACCCCAACATACACACCTTTACCTAGTCTACTTAAAACATAAACACTGCCAGAATTATTTCATAATCAAATCTGAAAAAGACACTTGTTCTTGTAAATGCTTCCGATTCGATTTTTGGCGTCTTAACTCGTCCCACCCACTTTAAGAAGACCCTTACAAATTAAACATCAAAACATGTGGTTTGATTGGTAGTAATGTGCTAGGAATTTTGGTGCCGATTTGCCACACACTTTTTGTAAAATTCGTACAACATTTCGTTTTGAAAATCCCCATTGAAATGAATGGGAAGCCAGCCAGCCAGACAGCTGCCAAAACCCAGCCGTCTTTGGAACCCTGTAGCTCTGGCAGATATTACAGTAGAAACTTCATTCTAAGCGTGTCCGGCTCACAGTGCTTTGAATGTTTTTCATTTAGATCCACGATTTGGTATCTTCTAGGGTTTTTCGGCAGTTGCTGTTTAAGTTTTATGGATTTTTTGGAAAATTGAGAATTTTTGTTCAGCGAGATTTTGACCAGAAGAATTTTTTGGAAAAAAGGTTCAAAAATCTCACAATTTTTACTCTACATGAACAATTCACATTTTTCATCAATCATCTCAGAGCTCAGTGTGTGTCGACCAAAACTCTCATTGACTCCCATTATATCAGAACTCTAAAGTTTGGAAAAATCAGAAACGAGGAGTCTCTCTACCCTGCCACCAAATCTGTGTAATATACAGTAAGGACATGAAAATGCATCAGCATGTTCAAGAGAAGATTGGACTTCAGATGGTGACTTTTTAAAATATGACTTAGTTTTTGAGCTGTGGCTGTTTTTTCGAGTTTCTAATCCTTACTCTGCTCCTCTCTCTGCACCCAAACTCGTCTTTTCTCGGTTTTGTCGTTGCAAAAGTAAAATTCCTCTCCACCTCCACCTTTTGCTGGCAGGTTAAACGCACCAGAACCTCCCACCAAGGCCCGCTTCTTGACTCTGGGCTCCAAGTTCCGCTACAGTGGACGCACTCAGGCCCAGACCCGCCTGGCCAGCTCCCTCATCGACCGGCCGGCGCCCAACTTCGAACGCACCTCGTCGAAACGCATCAGCCGCAGTTTGGACGGAGGTAAAAACTCACGCACAGCTCGGTGCAGTTCATATTTAATGAGCAGATGGAATGGAAGGAATGGAAGGAGTGGAGGGGAGATGGGAGCCGGCTCGTGGATTTAGCGATGGGTTGTGTTTGTGCGCATGTAAAACGCTCAGATACAGGAAATAGCTGCAGCATATGTTTCCCGTCACACAGCGAGAGGCAGACGGGAGAAAGGAGGAGATGAAAAGAGGTGAATCCAAAAGAAAGCATGAAGAAATACGACATGGAGATGCAGCAAACGGCTTCAGCAACAATCACATGTCATGAAAGAGAAAATATGGGCCATAAAGTTCAATAAATTTAGCAAAATATAGCACATATGCACTGCTTTCTGACTTAAAAATAACGGCATAAACCAACATGTTGCTGTGTTGGAAATATTTGTTTGAAAAATTAATGTGGTTACTTGCAGCAGAATACAATAGATAAAGTAAGGAAACATGAGCACAGAATAACAAAACTGGAAGATGAAAAGAAGCCTGTATTTGATGTTTTTAAAATGCATCCTTTAGTGGAATGAAAAGCGTCTCATACAGCATTTATGCTATCATGTCCATTAATTCTTTATATGTAGAATAGCTGGTACTATTCTTAAAATGAGGATACAGTGATATAATGTAGAAATACAACCAGGACAAATGTTTTCTTTATTTCTATAGATCCACGGCTCAAGAAATTTTGGCAAAATATGTATTTGTATTGTCTTTGGAAAACCGTTCACGCCGTTTTTTTGTGGTTTTCCGGATTTGGTTCCCACATCATGCAGCTGTGCACCTCTGCTTCATGTGTTTATGTGTGTGTCAGGTTCTTTACTGTGTTATTCTGCCCCCTGCTGGACGTGTTGTTCAACTGCAAGACGTCTGTGATAAGACGTTACATGCTCAAACTTACTGCTATCAACAGTACAATGCAAAGTGACTGAAAAATAACAAGACACGATCAAAAAAATCTTAAAGCAGTCATAAATAATGAGGAATAAGATTTTTGCTGTCTCAAATGAACTGTTTTTACTACACTACACTTCATATTTTTCATTCATTTACATGTTTTGCAATTAAAGCCAAATTGCAGTGTGAAAAAGTTGAAATGACAAGAAAAACATGAACATTTCTGTCTTTTTTTGCATGAAGTAGAATTTAAAATCACTTTAAATTATTTCAGAGAGAATCATTTCAGCATAATTTAGAGATCTTTTTTTTTTTTTTTTTACATCTGCGCTTTGGCTGTAACCAGTGGCCTTTAAGATGTGAACTTTCTTGATTACTGGTATGACTGCCCTGAACACAGAGTTTTCTAGTCAACTAGTTGTTGTTATTTTGTGCCATTAGTCAGGTAGTTGTCCTCGATTTATGATATTAATTTTATCATCTACATATATACAGTCACATTTCAGTTCCTGTTTGGGCTGATTGATTCAGGCAAAATATTTAACTACGTGCTTTTCTAGCAGACCTTAGGATTTCCTGTACACTTTAAAGTCAAGTTTCAGTTCAGTATTTATGGTGTAATAGATTAAGGAAATATGATGAAATTACCATCAAAGTAATATAATTTTATCTATTATAATTGAGGAAATGATCGTCTATTTTATAATGGAAGGGTAAAAACTTACAGATATAAATGAAATCCATAATGTATTTATTGCATTTTTAGCACAGAACATAGAAGAGTAATCAGAAAAGATGTGAATGTTTAGTTAAATAAATTAAGTAACAGTAATAATAAAATAAAACCTTTTCAGTAAGATAAAGGTTTCTACAGTAATTTCTGACATTGAAACTGATCATTCATGTTCTGGATCATCATTTTAATATTGCAAATTCTGCAAACAAGTTGAATATATTATTTAGGATAAAACAGAAATCTGCCCTGAATACGACACATTGCGTTAAATATATTGTAGATGGCAGCCTTTGCAATTTGTTAAATGCATTGTTTAAACTTGTCATTTTAATTTGAAGTCGATTAACTGTTTACCCTACTTCCTGCACCAACCGACCAATCAAAACTTGATCGGCTTCAACCGCCCTCATTGATCAAGTAGTACCATTTATATTTCTGCAGAATAATAAAGCAGTGGTCATTAACTTGTCTCGGAAAGCAAAGTTGCTGTTAGGGGAAAAAGCAGATGATGTTTTCTGTTTTTTTTGTCCCTCCTCAGCTCCTGTAATCAGCATCACTGAGGCCACAGCTGAGAACGGACGGGAGCCACATCTGGAGCTTCAGTCAGACTCAAAGGTGTGTATTAAATAAAATGCACTATAGGTGGTGATAAAAACAAAACTAAGAAAAGCTGTAAAATCAGATTTTTTTTTGTGTGATTATATTGTTTGAATCCATTTTGTCCCACAGGAACTGTTTGTGTGTCTCAAATATAAAGGTTCAGTACGCATGGAAAGATGAGGTTTTCAGTCAGTCGCTGGTCGTTTGCATGCGTTCTTGTATTTTTGTGCGACATTTAACATTCGTGTTTATTTTTCATGGTTTGATAACTTGTAAAACTGATAATATGTGGTGTAAAGATGATGGTCTATGTGGGGAGAGTCTCATTTATTATGTATTTTTAGAGTTTACAGTTTATCTGAGGATGAAACTGTGAACTAAGTTTGATGTTTGATGCCCAGGAAGCAACAGAGTTAATCAAAGTCCAGATAGCTGTAGGGTTTTCTGCAAAATTCTACCAGTTTGTCTCAGTACTTTCCCTTAAATGATGACTTTGGCCATGAATACTATTTGGACTATTAGGAGGCTTTAGTCTGTTTACTACAGAGTCTTAAAAGTTGTAAACAGTATGCTAATGTAATTTCTATTTTTACAGGACAACTTAAATACTCAACTTCATCTCATTCAGTGGCAGGAGGCAGCTACTCTTTTGTGCGCGTACAAAATAGTTCAGTTTATTTTAGCCTGCTGTATTTCCCATTAATGACTATTGTGGCTCTGGATGTGTTGCTAACTTTTTCACTCTTCGCTTCTGTTGAAGAGATTTAGGGAAACTGGGTTTAGCAGGTTGTAAACACCATGAGCTACATGCAGCTTTTTCAAAAGGTAGCTGATAATTGAATAAATCGTTTCACACTTTTTCCAGTCTGAATGGAAGAAATACGGACTTTAATCACCTGGAACACCTACAGCAGAAGTAGTGTTATGATGAAATTAGCATGACTTCCAGAGACACAACAGACACATTTATAGGAAACACAGCAGGTTGAAATGTATATTTTAACTGTGTGAATATATGTGCAAATAAGAAACCAACAATATGGATGAAGAAATTTTCACATTTTTGTTTATTTCTTTCATGGTTTTCTTTGAGAATATAACTATTATAAGTTGCCAAATAATCGCTCTACATCCTCCAACGTGGACAAAGCCCACAACTAAACCAAGTCCATTAAACACGAGTTTATTCAGATTATTTCTATGCATGCTTCCTGCTCAACCTCCCTCTCCTCACTGCCTCCTTCCTCCTCCTAACACTCATCCCAGCTCCTTGGATTTGACCTCCTGTCGGTGGCGTCGACACTGTTTCTGCGAACTCCTCTTGCCTACTGTTCTCTGCACTGATCTCTGCCCTGCTATGTTCACTTTGAGCTGTGGTGTTGTTCACTGACTAATGTCTCTTTCCCTTTCTCTTTTTTCCTTCACACACTTCCCCCCTCCTCTTGATTTATTTTTCTCACATCCCTCGTGCATGCTCCCACTTTTTGTTGGAATAATTCTTGCTGCACATGATGTCTGTTTGTTTTAATCATGGCTTCACTTTTGCATGCTCGCTGGTTTTCTCTTTTTCTCCTCCATCGTGTTGCATCCTCCTCTTTCCTCACCAGTCGATCTTCATGTTTCCTCTCTCCTTCTCCTCCTCATCCTCGCTCTCGTCCATCCCGCCTTCCCTCGACTCGATCTCCGAGCTCGACCACGGCCTCTCAGACATCTCTGAAGACGACGACGGCCGAACCGAGGACACCACACACACTCTGTGGACCCTCCCCTCCAACACTATCTCATTTTTCTCTGATCAGCAGCTGGCTGATCTGGAACACCTCGCCCACAACCCTCCACCTTCCTCTTGCTCAGCTGCTACCTCTAATTCAGAGCTTTTAAACCTCGAGGAAGGCTGCCGAGCTGAAACCAGAGCAGCAGCAGCTCAACTCTCAAACTGGCGCAGCTGGTTTTGTCCAAAGGGCGTCGCTAAATACGTCTCTTTCATTTTGTGTTTTCTCTCCATATCTGGAAAGAAAAATTGTCCCACAAAGATGTTTTCGGGACTCACAAAGAAGCTGCACTTCATTACTCCGGCGCTGCTCCAACTTATGTCCGAATCAGTTGCGAAACTTAAGATTTTCACCATCAGTGCCCCTAAATTCATCACCATGTCCAAATTGCGTGACTTTTTCAATGATTTGGCGTTTAAATTGACTAATTTTATGACATTTTTGACCCGATATCTTCCTCCAAAGTTCATAAATATGATCGCTGCCTTTTCTGCGCATCCAGCTCGTTTCCCTGCCATGTTGTCTTTAAACTATCCCGCCGTCGCTGCCTCTTTTTCCAACCTCTCCTCTCTTTCTCTCCCGCCTCTCGCCGCCTTTTCTCGCTCTAACCTCACCGCCTCGGTGCATCGCTACCTCCTGAATCCGTCCCCTCTCTTCCTGCCCTGCCTCTTGGTCGTCTTTCTGCTCGTCGTGATGCTGACTGCGAGCCAGTCTTTGGTCCTCGCCCTGATTTTAGCCACGCCCCTCGGCCTCACGCTCTGCTACTTGGAGAACGTCGTGTCCAACCAGAGAAAAAACGTCCTGCCGATGTTCATCAACGAGCCGAGCGATCGATCCGACAATCAGCTCAGCTCTCCACTCACGCCGACTCACACGCCTCCTCGAATCAGGCATCACAATCACACAGCCGCCACCTGGACGCAAGAGATGTGCGATCCCGCCGCGTAGAAACACAATCCACATTTCCCATCATCCCTCCTTCTGTTTGCCCCGTGTGAATGTATTTATTGTGTGTATGTGGATGCCACCAGCACTTCCTCCACCTCCAACCCCACTGTGCTGTTTATAAAGAGCAGAGAGTAGAATAAATAGGATTAAACAAGCTGACAGGAGCGTTAAACAGGATAAATAAAATAGATCAACTCATTATTATATTGTTAATATAGAGACAGAGTAGGTATATTAAGAGTTTTACATACTGTACAAAGACTGTGAGGCAAGGAGAGTTTGCAAATAGCAAAATTGATGTACAAAGGTGAGATATAATGTAGAGTTGGTGTTGCAGATGTCGTTAGTTAGTCTCCTCTGTGTGGTTGCTGTGTGTAATATCCAACTGGTTGTTGGTCATGCGATGCCAGCTTATGTTACTCTGCAACTTTGTGTCATGGATTTTCTTGAAGTTATATGTGAAAATGTCCGTTAAGTTCATGGGATCTTGCAAAATCTGAAAGCTAAATACTTTTTCAGGTTTGGCCTGTCAGTTGTGTATTTTTGTGCCAGATCAAGTTGAAATTTGCGCAGAACATCCACAAAACCTTAAACTACAGTTTCAGGTTTATCACAAATGCGATCATTCTTCTTCAGGTCATATTTGGTAGCAGTTAATATTCAGTACATTTATAAAAGAAATTAAAATCATGTAATATCTTTTTTAAGCAAGCAAAAAAATCCTATTATTCATAAAAATCTGAGGATAATTTCCATTTAACAGCAATGAATAACTTCCTACTTGAACAAATAATCTCCACTAATTTTGATTTTTTTTTTGCCACCAAATGTTGATTCTTGACAGAGTTCTTTCATATCAAGCATAGCATTTAGAACTGATGGCCACATATTTTGTAAATTCAGTGTAGGAACTTACTTCTTCAGGTGGTATAATCTTCCAAGAATGATTATTTTAGTAGTTCTTGAAACTTTGTGGATGGCAAACTGCACTTTTTATTTGCAGATGCATTAGAAAATTGGAATTGTTACCTTACGGCTTAATCAAATGTTTTTATCACTGGCTGTAATGTTGCCCTCAGTGGTTTTATTTTTTATGTATGTATTTGTACTTTGTCAGACACATTATCATGAACTCCACTTTAACACATTTTTTACTTTTCAGTTTTAGTTGATGTTGTTAATGTTGCAAGTGTCAGAGTGCTTGTTTAGAAATGATATAAAGTAATGGAGTAACAGATATCTGTACTAATTATTAACTCCCGTCCTCATCATATTAAAATACAAAATATCCAATATAATTCCACCAAATATAGAGTAGAATCATCACCTGTTCTGTAACAGAAGCGGACTGTATAGACGCTTATGGTTTTGTGGATGTTTAGCACAAATTTTAACCCAATTCAGTACAACTAAAACGGAGTGCAATTTTAGGATTTTGTTTGAACTTTATAGAAGCTTTCATGAGCAGCAGGAGTTAGTTTAGTTGGCATATGAAAACATGAAATCTACATATAAAGGGTTGCACTGAATGATTATTTAGATGTTAGAGTTGTATATTTATCAGATCATACAATTCTCCCCTCAGACTTATAGCACTTAGAACCTATTGTGTTTGTATATAACCGCTAATGAATGTTAGGAGTAAACAGTGTTACACTCTCCCTGATCCCTGAGGTTCTGTCCTCGTCTCTTAGAGTTGTTTTAAATGCAGGTTTTGTGGAGCCGTTTGAATGAAGTTGCAAAGAACGGATCTGTAAACAAAAGACAGGCTGAACAGAATACTGGTGTACTGATAAAGTAGCTAAATACTTGTGTACTTATGGAAAACTGGTCCCAGGTGGAGTCATCTGTAGAATCAAGCCCTCTTGTTTTGATAAAACCCCCCAAAGTTGTGGTAATTGTTAGGGAGTCCATCGATGTGTTTTGGAGATTTTTTTGATTCGGTGATGCTTGATCGACCGTCCCATCAGTTTACTGTCTGAACTCCAAACGGCAGATTCTGGGTGTGTGGTGTTTTTTTGTTTGTTTTTTTCACATTTTTCCTCACTATGGGCTCAGTTTTCACTGCAATATAAAGTTCTGCACCACACAAGTGCCCAAAGCTGTTACCAGTACTGGAAAAAAAAACATTAGTGCTCTGGACTTTATAGACATTTTAGAATTTTTATTTTTACAACTTCTAAAAATTAGCTCTAGAAAGATATTTCACCATGCTCAATGTATCTTCCAGCAGCTTGCTCCTTGGGTTGCTGTTTTTGAGCCATGCTGCATTTTAGCTTAGTTTTGGTGATTTTATTTTATTTTTTAAATGATACACATAGTCATTTGAGTTTGATTAAATATTGCAATTCTGAGCTTAGACACATGCACATAATTATTTCAGACTGTCAGAAAGCTGAAAATCTGAAATCTCTTTTGTTTTTACAGGGTTTGTTAGATAAATGGTTGAATTTTGTTTTTGTATTTTTAAAACAAAAAATGTTTAAAACTGCTGGAGTGTTTTGGGGTTCAAACAGTTCAACTATCACAATACAGGTCTTAGAAAAATATGGTGGATCCAATAAGTGGTAGACTCCTAACAACAACATATAGTTGTAAAAACGTTTCTGACTCCTCAGCTTAGTGCAGTTAGAAAGATCTGCCATTTTCCAGAAAGAAATTCTGTAAATAGAAAGTGTTTAGGAAAAATCTAAATGCATTTGTCGTGTGTCTTGGAAATTTTCTGTGAAACAAGCTGTAAATGTTAGTTTTAACACAGAATAAGTGCAGTTGGTAGCAGCTGCTGTCTCCGTTTATCAACCGTCTGAGACTCCTTTGGTGCAAAGGTCACATGACCTGCAGCCTCGCCTGTTGCCGGGAGCGACAGAGCCACTTTTCCCATCATCCATTTCACTCTTTTTCTTTCTTCGTGCCCCTTATTCCCCTCCTTCATTTTGACTCCCATCACCATGACTACGACACTGAAGGTTAAGGAGGCGGACTTAAGCCCCGGCGATGCGGACGCCATCCCCTCCCAGGTCTGTAAGGCCTGATTTTACCCAGCATGCTTTGCAAACAGGAATAAACATGACATAAAAACTAGCGTAGAAATGGTTTTGAATATTTTAACGGTGCAGCCGAGCCGAGCGGTGAACCTAACCTGTCCTTTTTTCCCCTGACTTCACCCTCCGACAGTCACCTGGATGCAGTGAGCTTCCTCAGGTTCATACACTGTTATCGATTATTGGATGTGTATTGGTCTGTCAATCATTTTGATGGTGTGGTTTGTTGGTTTGGTTCTTCTGCGGTGAAACTGCCTTGACGCGATGATACGGAGTCAGTTTTGGAGGTTTTTATCGAATAAAGGCCCAATCTGGAATTTTTATACCCCCAAAAGCTTTATTTACACTTTCAACCAGGCGTAGATTTATTGGTAATAACATCTTTGAATTGCAGATTGGGCCTGACTGTAAAAAAACTGACCCTGAATGGGCTTTTTCACCAGCTGGTTTCACTTTCAGATGCTCTGCTGTGGCTTCACGGTTTCAGTTTGGTTTCTGGTTCTTCCATTATTTACTTTGGGCTGTGCTGTTTTGGGTTTGTTGGTTTGTGGAATTGTCATTTGGTGTTGTGATATTTTGAATGCTTTGGGTTGTGCATGGGTTACAAGCACCATTACATTAATGCCAAAATGTTTATTTGTGCTTCACCACACTTTGGATGATTTTGTTGCCATCACATGAATTTGTTTGCATTTTTTTTCCTTTTTATTTATTTTTATTATTTTACAAATTTATTTCAGTTTTTATTTTAATTTTAGACATTTATTTTTAGTTTTATATGCCTTTTATTTACTATGTGATTTTAATATTTTAATTTAAGTAATATTTGTGTATTTTATAGTTTGATTTTTACATTTTTATTTGTGCTTCTATTTTTTTCAAACTAATTTTTATTTATTTTTATTGCTTTGTATTGTTTTTATTATGTGATTTTCATAGTTTTGTTGTATTGAATATTTCTGTTTTATTTTCATAATTTTTAAATTATTTTATTAATTATTTTTTAAATTAATTTTTATTTATTTTTATTAATTTTCCTCATGTATGTCTGCCTTCCAGAGTCCATTGAGAGTGCATGGGGACAATATTTATGTGAGGCACAGTAATTTAATGTTGGAGGTTGGTACTGGCGTCGTCTGATGGCCGAGAATTAAGAACTACATGTTTCTGTGTACTCTGACGCCATCAGAACTACGAGTTCCTCTGAACCAGACTGCTGCCCTCTCGCACTCTCAGGCTCTGTGTGCATGTCTGCCATGTTTGTTCATCACTCAGTTCCAGCTGTTTCCAGATTTTCAGTGATTCTTGCGTTTTATTGTGTGAAGAGCGCCGATCGTCCTGATTCACCTGGACAGCTATTAGAACAGCCGGGAGAGGAAATTTAACTGGAATGTAGACATGAAATCCAAAACCAATGTCATTTATAGCTGCAGAAATAACATTTTGACATGAACAGTCGGTCTAAGAAGCTGTGGATAGAATAAAATTTAGAATTGGAAAGCAAAAATTTTAGCTTGTTGTGTTGATTTCATGACCTTTAAAACTTGAATAAACCCAACCACTTTACCCGACTCAGAGGTGGAAAATAACTAAGTGTAATTACTTAAATACTGTACTTAAGTCTTATTTTTATTCACTTGTACTTTATTTTTTCCCTATCTTATATTTCCACTCCACAGTATTTCCAGAGGCAAATATTAGACCTGCAGCAGTCTTTGGGGGGAAAAAACTTCCTGACAGATAGAAATGAGGTTACAGAGTCACAATCCTCAGAAAGAATTCTGAAGGGAACTGAGATGTTTTCAGTTTAAACTTCATGAAATTCAAACTATTTATGCAGTGTGTATCAGTACAGTCGAGTCTTGCTCCTCCAGACCATTTCCCAGGCCGAGCGTTCTCAATGGCTGCTCTGTGATCAGGACCGGTGGTGCGTCAGCGTGACTTTAATGCATGCTCTGTGCACGTTGAACTCTGTTTTTTTTTTTTTTTTTTTTTTTTTCCTCGTTGTGTTTTCCAACCCTTGATCGGTGAAAGAGTTTGATTTTTGCCAGGCGTCTAACCCGACTAACCCTGCCTCCCTAACCGCCACCAGGAGCTCACTTCCTGCTCTCTGGTGATTGGCTGCCAGCGTTGAGTGACGTGTGGTTTGATAACGTACTAAAACAACAACAACAACAACAACAGCTGTTTGTGCAGCGTGGGGCTGATGGTGATCCAATGTGTGCTGGACTTTTTCACAGAAGTTGGCGTTAGAAGACAAAAAACAACAGAATAAGTATGTTTTAGGAGATTAAGCCTCTTTTAGCCCTCTGACCTCCAACTCCTAAGTCATTATTCTTCACTGTGGCTCATTTTTTACTGCAATATAAAGTCCTGCACCTCCATAGAAATAGAACAACTATGATTATAAGTAACTCAGAAATGTCGTCTGTGCAGAACGACAGAGTTATAAAGCCATAGATCATACAAGAGGTAAAAACAAAAGTGGAATTTCTTGGAATAAATGTGCACAATATTTTTCCAAGTGACCACAGGGGGTAATTTTGGGGCAAAAACTATCTATATATCTATTAATATCCTATAAATATTCAATTAATTACGTTCTTACAGCCTTCTACAGCTATTTTCCCACAATTCTACACATCAACTCTAGAAATATATTTTATAAAATGTTTCTCTCTTGTTTGTTTTTCTTTCATTTTTTGCTGGATCTGGTGCAAATGTTTTATTTTTGGCAAATTATTGAAATGATTTTGATGAAATATAATTACAAGCCTAAATTTGGTTAATTATACAGATAGATGCGTTCAAGGACCATCAGAAAGCTGAATATCCTGCATGTTTCTCTATTTATTTCTAGTTTCTGTTTAATAAATAGATATATAATAAATATAATAAAAATAATAATAATAACATGCCTTTGGAACGAACCAGCTGGTTTTGGGATTCAGAGGATTAAAATGCGTAACCAATTGGACGATTTGTGATTCAATTTAAATACTTCATCTGTAATATTATACCTACATGTACAATTTCTGTCTTTGTTTAGGACGTGTGTTTGAGAATGAAACATGATAAAGAACAGATGGAGGTAAAATGGAGAGATGAACATCATTAGCTGTGAAAAAGGCGGCAAGACCAACAAAATAATAAGTTTTAATGAAAAAGTGAACAAAACAGACACAACTGTCCCTATCAGCTCCACGTTCTGCAGGTTCTGGCCTGATTTTAAGGAAAAGCTCCTCGACTAGATGGAGGTCTGAGTTTCACTGCAGCCTGCTTCCACACACAACACACAAATTATGAAGTAAAACACAAGATTTTATTCCAAACTCCTTTAAAAAGGCTCCAGTGAGGTTCGGCGTCCATCTTGTTTCCCTCCAGATTGACAGACTAATGTTCCCAAATTTTTTCCTTTCCCATCCCTCTCTCCCTTTATCCTTCCCTTCTCTCCTTCTTATTCCATTTCCTTCATTTTTTTATTTTCCCATTACATTTGTCATCTCTTCCCCATAAAAAAACCTTCTTTACTGTTCCTTTTTCACCTTTCTTCCTCATCTTTCTCCTCTTCATTCCTTATTTTCATCCCTATCGCCTCTACTCCTCTCATTTACCCTCCATCCATCCTGTCCCCTCTTTTTTTCCCCTCCCCCTTCTCCTCTCCCCTCCATTGGACCCATTAGGACCATGATAAGACCCAGGAGGAGGTTCTGAAACACCAAGCTAGCATTAGCCAGCTAAAACGCTCCTTTATGGAGGCGCCTCCTCCTTCTCCTCCTCAGCCCAACCAGTGGGAGAAACGTCTCACCTCCTCTCCTGCCACATCGATACGTATTCAGCAGCAACAAGTGGTACGTCTGTCCGGATCTGTTTGTCCCGCCGAGAAACAAATGTGTGAAAATCACATTTTGCAGACGGCTGCAGTGTTTCCAAACTGTATTGTTATTGGCTGCAAAGAAACAAAAATGGGGGTTTTGCAGCAAGAAGAAAGACGTCATCGTGTGTGTGTGTTTTATTGGCTTTCCTCCTCGATCTGTTTCCTTATTATCTCTTTAAATTCGTGATTATTTCTTGGAAATTGTTCCAACCTTTTCCTACTTTTTTAAGTTTTCTTTCTCATACTCTTAAGTAGAAGTTTTCTTCTGCTTTCGTCGTGTTGGGTTTTCTAAAGTGGGCTCTTGTGTCTGAATTCTACAGCCACACGTGGTTTCAGCTGGACAAATATTGCATCTTAGTTTTTAGAGCATGTCTGTTTTTTTATTCTGCTCATCTCCGCTCGCTGCTAAGTGTCCGCTTTAGTTTCTGTCAGTGCAACTTTGCTTTTCAAGAGCTGTAGTGAAGCAAAGCAAATCCTGGTTGGCTAAAATCATAGCTACTCTTAAACCAATTAATGGGTTTCATGAAGAAAAACAAAAATACGTACGTATTTTATCTGTACATGCTGTCTTTTATTTGCTTAAATTAGTACTAAATGTAAAAACTGATGTTTGCAGCACATTAAATCATCTGAACCTCATTATTTTCTGTTGAAACGATAGGAACTCAACTATTTCTTTAATGCAATTTAAGAGAGGACCAATGTCCTGCACGTTTTAAGACATGTAAGAACACAAATATGTGCAAAAAAGAGCCAGAAAACAAGATAAAACATATTCGACAAATATTCATTGAAATAAAATAAAAATATAAAAATCACGCAATGAATAAAAAACATCAAACTAATAAAATTGGAAAAAGAAAATTTGTTAAAAATAAAAATCAATTCCACACAGAGATTAGCTTATATAAATGTAAAAAAATCAAACAGAATAATATTAAATAAAATTGTAAAATACCAAACAAATAAATACTACAAAAAACCTAACATGTTGGTTGTTGAGTTGTGATTTAACAACTGCTGTTTATTAAGTTTAAAACTCCACTTTTTGGCCATTTGTCTAAAGGAAATGCAGCCACACTGACATTTTCTTTGACATTTTGTTCATTAGTTTTAAGCCGAGTAAAAGCTCAGGAACTAAATCTCACAGTTTCAATGAGTTTGGACCAGTTTAAAGTAGCCAAAAATAGTGGATTAATTCTGAAAGGCTGTTGATTTAGAGCCTTTCTCCTAATAAAAATAGCACCAAAAATTGTCAACCAATAAGAATTTGGTCTGATGAGAACATATCGACCACCCATTTGCCCTGGAGTCTACAGCTCTGGACTTTATATTATTTATTTGTGTTCTATTTCTCTATATGTGTAGCCTAGCTGCGCTAGACAACCCACGGCCACAAATTTAATTCTCTGCCAGGGTGGGTCTCATTACCCTCAGTAAGCCTCGAGGTTGGATGCTCCTAAAACTGGCCGACGAATCACCATGAAGTGTAGAGTCAGAAGGCGGGCGGAACTAAGTGATGACAGAGGCGCGACGATTCTGACAGAAACAACCATAGAAACAAGGACTGACAAGAAGATGGCTGCGCACAATGAACAGTTATCTTTCGACTCGACTTTGGCCACAGCCCTTAAAGATTTGAAGCTAAAATTCAACTTGAAAAATAAACAAAGGATAAGATAAGAAAGACAAATAAGGCTTCACCGAACTCCTGCATCCTCTGATTTCCGGCGCTCTTGGAACTACGTCAGCCTATTCGTTGTGCTGATTGGTTGTATACCTACCCAATTGCTGCAGTGATTTGAAAGACAACCTTTTAAGCCGCCTCCCTCCCTGTCGAGAGTTCCTAGACCCTTGTGTCTTCAGACCTGGGTCTAGCGCGGCTAGGCTGCTATATGTGTTTTGTTTCATGTTTTCTGAGTCCTGTGAGCTGAGGGTTATTTCTTGTCTTTCTCTCAAATTATCTTATATCTGTCCCTGCTTCTGTGTTTCTTTTCTCTGTTCTTCCTGTTTGTGTCGCTGTAGAGTCTTGAGGAGGAGATAGCTTCTGTACTGTTCAGTAGACACTCCGCTGCCGGCTTTCATTCGGCCGACGAAACCGACTGCAGTGTTCCTGAAGCAACACTAGATGCTGTTATATGTTCAGCTTCTGCTGCTGTCTGCAGTTCTTCTTCGCCACAAAAGCTTCTTATTTCCTCAACAATGTCTGCTGCTGAGGTGCTTCTGCTTCTACTTAACATCCAGGAATCAGTTCACTTTCATTGCAAGCTACAGCTGCAATTATTTTAATCGTTTGGTCGATGAAATGTCAGAAATTGCTAAAAATAAATGTTAATAACCGTTTTGTTTTGTCCACAAATCCAAAGATATTCAATTAACAGTCTTAGAAAAAGGAAAGCAACCACAATGTATTTGCATTTAAAAAGCTAAAATCAGATAATTTTGACTTTTTTTCCTCTAAGAAAAAATTGCTCAAACTGAAAAATAATAATTAACAAATTGTCTTGCTGGTTTAATTGAAAGTGAACTGGCATCTGTAATGTTTCAGTTAATTACAGATGCCTGCCACATATAAACAAAGGATTTGCTTTGTTTCTTTAATGCCTGCTGGTTGCTGGATGAATGTTGTTTATACATATATTGTGTATGAAACTATTCATCCTGAATGGACTGCTGATGCACAATGGATGACTGCAGAATTTTGTTTAAATCGACTAACAGCTGTGAATGCCATGAATTTTTGAATGTTTGTTTTGTGATTTAGTGCAAACGTTGCTGTAATCTTTGCTTTACCAGCATCTTTAGGGGGAAAATTATGTTCTAAAACCCATTTTCTACAGATTTACAGTTTTTAGTTATATTTTTGCTCAAGTTTGCACAAAAATGCCGTTACATAACACACTGAAGAGAAAGGCAGAATATGGGCTCTTAAGTGTATTGAAGCAGCATGTTAGAAATGTGAAAAGAAAACCCCATTTACTTTGAGGCTTTTGTATAAAACATTTCAAGCCTGGACTGTGACCAAAATTCATTATGGTTCAGTGTATTTTATGTCTCAGAGACGCTGCTGACTTCAATACCATTTTTATTTCTGTGATTTTTACATGAGAACACAAGCTTCTCGATCTATTGACGAAATGTTCTCTTCATCTTTTCATTTTCTCCTTTCAAATCTTTTACCCCATCTCTTCTGCCTGCCAAAAATGAACTTGAGTGGAAATTAACTTGTTGGTGCATGAAAGACACAAGCCGTGTTTCCATAGAACTGTCAAGCGAATTTGAGGCGAACATTTGAAATGTTGCAAAAGAGAATAAACACTGCTCTGTATTGTCACCAGGAAGTGGCGCTATAGGCCGCATTAGCTGTGATAAACAGAGTAGAAGAAACTGGAAACAAAACTAGAGCTACCTTTAAAAAGATGTACTTTAAATATGTACTACGGCTACCCTTTAAACGTATGCTTCATGTCGTTTGCATACAATCAGCACATACTGTTCCGTCATTATATTGCATCTTAAACTTAAACCATTGCGGTCTTTAGTCTGAAACATGATGTTCTTTATTTCAGCAGCTAAATTTTGGCTATACAACACCATACACTGTGTATACAGTCTACGTACAAGATACCATAACTGTGCAAAGGATTCTGGGTCAGAAGGTGCAAACTGTAAAATCCAGCTGGATATTTTAGGACTTCCTGGTATTTTAGCCATTTGACAAACTATGTAGTAGGGCAAATTAGATCTTGATCTGACACATTATACATTATAATATGCCAGTATGGATATTTGAATGCACCTGAACTGTTTTCCTAAAAAAAAAATCTCTGAAAAGAAGAAAAAAAACTATTTTGTTCTGCTTCTACGAGAAAAAATGGAAAGAGTTCTTCTAGAGTTGTTTACAATCTTGAAAGTTGTAATTATTCTTTCATGTTGGGTGGTATCGAACACGTTTAATACTGTTTGCAGTCTCTAGAAGAAGAGACTGCGAATTTAATTTTTGTTTTATGTAAAAACATAAAAAAATGTTTCAAACTGTTGTGTAAAACTCTGTCAAATATAGCTAAGTGCTCCTCAACACTAAGTTTCATGTTTAACCCTTTAAGCTTCAGTGTACCGCCGGCGGTACACCTACTAATTTGCATAGGAATTTCAAGAATGTCCGACGGGTGCAAACGCGATTATACAAACACTATACACTGATGGAAAGCTTAGATTCTCATGAATCCGCCGGTATAAACCACTTTCAGATGCGATTACCACAGCGGGTGAGAAAAACACATTTGTCCGACAAAAACAAATATTCATCCATCCGTTCTCTATACACGGCTTCAAAGCACACAGCGCGACTCACATTTCCGGGTTTATTATTACACACAAAAAAAAAGATTCCACAAAAAACGGCCATAATCCAACCTTTTACATCAGATGACACAAGCCAGTAAACTATTTTATCCAAAACATGTCCTGAAGTCGGTATAAAATCCCTGAATCGGTCGTTTTCAAGGAAATGCACCTCCCGATGCGCGTCCAATATTCCCCGTATTTTTCGTAATTTTTTTTTATTTAAAAATAGAATATTAGCGATTTTTTGTACTGAAAACGGCTGGAATTGACTGAAGCTTAAAGGGTTAAAGTGTTTAACTTACATAAAACTGGTTATATTTTACAACATGTGAGTGATTTTCTTTTATCAACCAACAAAATTCGCCTTTTAAATTAACTTTTTCTATGGAAACACGGCTGTAGTAAGATGTCGAATAAGGAGAGATAACTCATCCCAGTGTTGCTAACTGCTAACAATGCTAACGTGTGTGATTGATGATGACTTCTCTGTCACGCAGGTCGTCGAGCCCCAAACAGAAGCAGCTCCAGCCGATAACACGATCTCTGATACCAAAGAACCCGCGAAGGTGGTCCTAACTTTCTCCTATAAATCCATCCAGCCTCTCGCTCTCCATCTTCATCCATCTGCAGCTTGAAACGTCTCTATTTTCATTCTCCATCTAACTTCTTCATCTCCACAGTCGAACATCTTCATCCTCTGTTTCCTCCTGATGTTGCTTTTGGTGTTGATTTACTCTCAGTTTAATGATTTCATTTATGTCCGATGATCACGTTATGCTTTTTGTTTTTTGTTTTTTTTGTCCCCCCCATGCGTTTGTTGTGTATGTGTGTGTGCACTTCATTGTGTGTGTGCGTGCACTTGGTGTACATGCGTGCTTGTGTTTGTGCGTGTGAGCAGACGACCGAAGTCGAAATCGAGGAAACTGTTGTCGTCCAAGAGGTTTCCAGGGTGGCCAAACCTGGCGTTGTCACGGTTACGGCCGGTCTTCCTGCAGCAGAGCAGGAAACCAGGAAGCAGGAAGTGAGAGTGGTGGAGGAGGAAGTAATGCTCAAAGAGGAGGAAGAGGAGGTGAAACCGACGAAGCAGGAGAGCGTTTCGTCTGAAAGCGAGAGTGAAGAGGAAGCAGAGTACCATCCGAACATGCCCATCGCTCAGATCCCAGAGGAGAAGGAAGATGAGGAAGAGCAGGAGGAGACGACGAAGAAGAAGGAGGAAGTGGAGGAGGATGTTTTGGTGCTGGATGCTCCTTCGATTCCAGCAGAAGAAGAAACCAACCGAGCTGAAGACGACATGAAAAAGATCGAGACCGAAGAGAGCACCGATGATCCCATGGTGACGCCCGACGAAGCTCCCAACGGCATCCTCCTGCCTGAAGAGGGCGTCACTGCTCCCGCACTGGAAAAGGAGGAGCCTAAAGTGAACGGAGAAGCCTCATTGGTGGAAGCAGAGCCGCGGCCGCAGGTTATTTGTTGCTCTGAGGTAAAGCCGACTACCAGAGCTTCCCTGGGCTTTGATCCTTCCTGCCAGCTGTAGAAAAACACCCACTTTTTTCCTTCCTGCTTATCTCAGTGCCAGTTTCCTTCCTGCTTGCGTGAATATTTAAGCCCCATGTACTCTCCTGTGCTTTTAAGAAGCTAAAACTCCTGTAAAACCAACAGAAGAAAGCTTTAAAGATACAGATCACCGCCATTGTTTTGGTGTTTTGGTGTTCAAGTCGAGCTACCATCCCTTCATACATCTTATTTTACTTCCATACCATTCTGTAGTCTTCTCATGTTGCTGCCTCCTACTCTGCGCTGTATTATTCTGTAGTGTTGTGAAGTAAATGGGGCCTAAGTGGGAAATGCATGATGCTTGTAGGTGTGTTTTTTGCTCTGCATGCTGTGTTTGCTTGTGCGTTCTCTTGTGTTTGGCAGTGATGCTTCTCGTTCCATTTTAAATTGGCATGTTGTGGTCACCGGTCTTGTGTTAATCGTCATTGCCAATCACTTTGGAAAAGCTTCATCTTGAATGTCATCTTGTTTGCCTTTCCGTTGTGTTTTTTTTATCGGTTTTCTGCATGCTTGTGCTGCATTTTGAGTTGCATGTCGACACCAAAGATTTGTTTTCTGTAGTTGTGTTGCTGCTGTAGTTTCTTTGTTGCACTGCATGAAGTGTAGATGATGTCATGTTCTGCATGAGTTTGGGAGTTCTGGCTTTTTTCTGCGTGAGTTTTACTGCATGTACTTGCACATGCTGCGTTTATGCATTTACAGCTGCTGCTACAGAATGTGCACACATTTAGTGTATTACACTAAATATCACTCCATTTTGGTTCTTTAAATTCAGTTAATCTGCAGTTAAAGCTGGGGTCGGCAGAAGGATTACACCAGACAAGCACAAAAATACACCAGGATTTCGTGCGCAACAAAGTTTTGATCATAAATGTGAAATTAAATCAGCCACAGCTGCATGTGTCAACCTTTGGCTATGATTAGCAAAATGCTAAACTATTAGCAAAAAAGCAACTCACCACCAGCTTCCATTTAAATTCATATTTATGTGTCCGCAAGGGTACAAGAATGAACATTTTTCACCAGATTTTAACTGCAATGTAATTAAATGTAGTTGTGTAGATTTCTGTTTGGTTAAACTTTAGATGATTTTTGTAAAATCACTAAAAAAAAGTGTTAATTTACAACAGTAAAAAATCTGCCAAAACTGTAAATAACATCCTCATCAAACTGTTTACAGTGAGACTTGTTTCTACTGTATTTAAATGAGGAAAAATATAATTACTTTACTGATATATGCTATTATTTAAAGAAAAATAATGTATATTAATGCTTGAAAATATAATTAACTTAACTAAATTACAGATAGTAGCTAGTAAAATCACAGAAAAAAGTGTTATAATTGTTAAAACAGGTCAAAACAGTACCATCCAGATCAAAAAATCTGTTTGTTATAAACCTATTCTTTTAGCTCTTACTGTTTTTACTGTACAAAAACAGTTTTATTTTTCAGATACAGGAAAAAATATATATATTGAGACTCAAAATACAAAAACAAATGGGTCTTATTTTTCTTTCAACAGACTTGTTGCCCAATGTTTAGTTTTTTACTGGATTTTTTTGTACAGTACAAACAGTCAAGAGCAGCTGCATGAATCTGGTTTCCTTTCTGAGACTTTTTTACCCCCAAAATTGCCTACCCCAGCTTTAATTTGATAAGGTTTAAACACGTGTTCTTTCAGATTACTTTTCATTATACAACAACTACAAAGTTCCCTGTGAACTTACTTGGAGGTGAATTTGTTTCCAAAACAGTTGGATAGAATTTTTCTTTCAAATTTCTGTTTCTGTCGCGGTCTCAGGTTTAACACATTAACCGTCTTTCCTCCCCTCACTTCCTGTCTCTCCAGCCGCCGGTGGTAAAGACAGAAATGGTGACTATATCAGACACGTTTGCGGCCCAGAAAACTGAGATAGCAACAAAAGAAGTGCCCATCGTACATACGGAAACCAAGACCATCACATACGAGGCCGCACAGGTGCACATTTAGCCAACACCAGGGAGATTTTCTTTATTTTCTCATGTTTCATCTCATACTCCTGTGGAACTTTTTTAAGATTTATTGTTATTGTAAAGCTGAGTAATGCTAATGTTCCAAAGTGTTTGTTCCTCTCTAGCTACGACTCATGGCGCCATCATTCATTCGCTTCTCTGCAGGGTGAAAAACTCCTTAATGTGCAGCTAATTGTGTGTCTCTGTGTGTTGTCAGCTGGATGGTAATGGAGATGGGGAGCCTGGAGTGTTGATGACGGCTCAGACAATCACCTCCGAGTCTCTGTGTACTACAACAACCACACACATTACCAAGGTACCAACACACACGTTGGGTTCTGTTGGGCTAAAAATGTTCCTACAAGCATTTAAGATATGATAAAATAAACATTATTGATGTCTAACTGGGGAAATGTACGTGTTACAGCAGCTGGATACAAATGAAGAAGCAGGATAAGAACTACAAAACTCCAAAAGGCTAAAAATAGTTTTGTTGTTGATGTGGAAGAGCTGCAAAGAGAGAACACAGTTTGGCATGTTGTTGTTGTGTTATATGGGAACAAACAGTGTTTAATGATGTCTTAACACTTCAAGAGCTAAAGCTGGTGTTAAATGATGCTCTCGAGAACAGGAAGAGCTGCAGGATAAAAAAAAGAAGCAATGTTTAAATGTAGTTGTTTGGAAGACAAAAAATTTTTTTCCTGTAAAAACTAAAGAAGAAGCACAGCCATCGACAGAAACCAGGACGTGAGCTACTTTCACAGCAGCTAAGGCTATGCTAACAGCTAGCGGCTAAGTTACTTGAAAACAATAATTATTAATGCTGTAAGATCTGGACATGGTAATTTGTATATAAATCAGCTCCAAGTATCAGTTATCAACAGCTTTTCTGATCTTTTCTTATCATTCAGAGGCACCAAACCAACACTTTTACTGCAATACTGCAAACTCCATTTTGCTGTAATGTACTTTTTACACTAACAGTATTTTTCAAACTTGTATTGTAGTATTTTTACTTTGCCATACTGGTATTTTTATTTAAAGCACTGACAGGCTTCTTATTTATCTTCTACACACTGAGACAGTCACTCATTTGTTTTTTCATTCATGTGCAGTATCTCTTGACAATGTTATTTATTACTATTTGATAAAATAATTGATATTGATTAAATACATCGTTCAAAAATAATGATTGTTGCTGCTTATTATAGTCCACATTCTGATGCAAAATTGGATGAATATAATTTCCATCCAGGTCACTTGCAGTCCACCATCTCTGAGTTAACGTTATTTTTACTGATTATATATTTTATATTTATTATTTGTTTCAATAGTACATTGTCAGTACTTTTGCACTTTAATATTTGCATTTTCTATGCATCAAGAAGAGTTCCACACCTAGTTTTGTTGTATCTGCGGCTTACATTGACAGTAAATACTCTCCAATTCTGATTTTCTGCCTTCTTCCACTGCTGTGATCTGGTATAGACGTAGATTTTAACGTCTTTCTCATTGCAGTTGAACAGTTAACATGGTGTGCTGCTACGATTGGCTGTCTTGGTAAAAAAAAATGACAGTTTTAACCAAAATAGAGCATTTTTGTTAGTCTCAGCCACCAGAAAAAATACCAGACCATCAGTGTAGGGAAGCGGCTCATCGTCTTTTAGTGCAAATACAAAATTCTTCCATTGCAAACACCTGAAAATTTGCCACCTTCAGGAAAACTATGGTGCATTTGTCAGCCTTTGCCTAAAGTTTGCAAAAAGCTAAACTTATACCAACACAGCAACTCATCACCAGCTTACATTTTAAAGGCTAATTGATTTGTACATGTCAGAAATGAGCATCTTTCACCAGATTTAACTTTAATGTACTTAAATGTAATTTGCAGATTCCTGTTTGGTTAAACTACAGATCATTTTAGCAAAGTCACTGAAAAAAGTATAAATTTGCATGTTAACTGTATAAAACAGGCCAAAAAAAACTCACTAGCATCCACATCAAACTGTTCATTTAAAAGGAGACTTGTTTTTACTGTAGATGCCATTATTTAAAAGAAAAAATATGTGTATTAAACTTTAGGGAAGCTTTTGTAAACACTGATAGTAATTTACAAAAACACTTATGTCAGTCATAAATGTGTTTTTGTCACTGTTTTTTTTCCAGACGTTAAAGGGCGGTCTGTCAGAGACGAGGATTGAGAAACGCATCGTCATCACCGGCGACTGTGACATCGACCACGACCAGGTCAGTTTTTTATCTCATAATTAAATCTGCTGCCGTACCTGCTGCTGTTTGAGGAACTTTACTCTCACCAGATGTGTGAAAGTTCATACTGAGGATTTTTGCTCTGAGAGTGGAAAGCAGTTTTCTCTGCTGACGTGTCGATCATGTTGCTTACAGTCTAAAGTTTAATTTCTGAATCACTAAAAGTCATCAGTTCACCCAGATTTCACTCATTGTTCATTAAGATGCTACAGATCATTAATTCATCCCGGAAATAGTGTCTTATCCTCTTTTGAGTTTGTTGCTTGTTGCTGCGTCTGATTTTTGTTGCTCGTCTTTGTGTTTGATCGTCACGTTTCCACAGTTTGGGACTGCATCCATCAAAGAAAATCTTGGAGAACTGGAATTAAATTGACTCTTTAACTAATTGATTTATTGCGGGGGAAAAAATATGTTTAAGTATCAAATCTTATTATTTCAGTAGAAAATGAAGTTTGTAATGATTTAATATGCAGCAAATTTTTACTTTTTATATTGACTTAGTCATTTTTAGTTGATCTCATAATCTCATTTTGGAGTATTTATTGTAATTAGTTTTACAATTTTGAATTTATTTATTTTTTATCATTTTAAATTAATTTTATTCCTTTTGTTTTTTAAAATTTTTATGTGATTTAAATATTTTTCTGTCTCGCTTTTTTTGCAAAATATTTTTGCAGTTGTATAAATAAGTTTATTTATACATTTTAATTAGATTTTCATAAATCAATCAAGGTTCTTATAATTTCAGTAGCAAGTAATCTGATTAAAATTATTTTATAAATCTGCAAATATTAGCTTGAAATGTTGCCTTTGAACTCATTTAGCCTAAAAAGGCTAACAGGCACATTTAGATTTTTTTATTCCTCCTATGATCAGTCGATTGGTTGAAGAGAAGCTGTGATTTCAGTCCACCAAGATTTTCTATTTCTGTATTACAGTCCTCATCATATGAGTGACAGTTGTTAAAACAATGTCAAAATGTCATTATCCATTTACATACAGTCTGATGTGTAAAATTGTAAGTTTGTTGTGAGACCCGATAAAATAAATTTAAAGACGTTTCAAGATATTTAAAAGAAATATTTGTTTTTCTACTAACTTTGATGAGGATCCTGGTGTTAAAACGCCACAAATATCTCAAATACTTGAAACTGCAAACGTTTATTTTGTTCGGGTCTGCATGATTCTGGCTCCACGTTTTTATTTAAGTTGCCTGTTTGGTCTGATTCGCTGGATTTACACCGAAAAACAAACTTTACTTCATCGATTCACTTCCCGATGAAGTAAAACGACACATTGGTCATAAATCCAGCGTCGTTGTCGTTTTCTTTATGCTTCTTCTTCTTTTATTTTTCATTTAACTCCACCGTCTCCCACCTCCTTCCCCTCCACTGCCTGCGGTGCTCGGTGCTGCCACTGTGTGGTGGGACCCCGGTACTGCAGGCACTGGCCCAGGCCATTAAGGAGGCCAAAGAGCAACATCCTGACATGTCTGTTACCAGAGTGGTGGTTCATAAAGAAACTGAACTGGCTGAGGAGGAGGATTGACTGAACTCAGGTAATAATAATGATAGTAGAAGAGTATTATTATTATTGATGGTGAAGGTTTTATTTAAAGGTCCCACATTGTGCCACTTTTTGGCAAATGTATGAAAGTCTCTCATGCTTAGTTATTCATCTCAAAAAGAACACAAATATGGTTTATTTAATCAAGACTTTATAATGTATTGTTTTAGTTCTGTTGTAAATTGTCTAAATGTCTGTAGCTTTGAATGCAGCTGTTGTTCCCGCCCCCTTCAGGAATAAAACTGTCTATGATTGACA
Source organism: Acanthochromis polyacanthus (assembly GCF_021347895.1). NCBI lineage: Eukaryota > Metazoa > Chordata > Actinopteri > Pomacentridae > Acanthochromis > Acanthochromis polyacanthus. Next base: position 9,785,692 of record NC_067128.1, read on the forward strand.
GTGCAACATCACTGTACAGCAGCTGACAGATATGTGACTTAGAAAGCTTTAACTTTTTAATTTACATGGAAGTATCGCCAAATTTACAGCACAGTCAGTGTTTCTGTTTCATATATTTGATAAGTTTGTTGGACAAAAATGGCAACTCTAAAACCATCATTGATGGTGAAGGTTTTATTTAAAGGTCCCACATTGTGCCACTTTCTGGGAAATTAATGAAAGTCCCCAGAAGGTTTATTTTAGTTTTTCAGCTCAAAAATACCAGAGATGGATGATTTAAACATGAATGTGTAAGTTTCAGTTTGAGGGGGTGGAGCACATTTTTGATCTTGCTCTTCTTGTTTGAGTTCATCATCGGAGTCCGTCAGCATTAGCATACATTAGCATGGATATGTCCGTCTTCGGCTTTTGTCTTCTGTTTACTAACACGGGTGAAGTGATGCGTGACGTCAGGATTGGTAGGTCCGCGTGATACAGTGAGGGGAGGGGAAGAATAAGTATTCTGATCTCAAAACTTAATATTTGGATACCAGCACAATGACCAAATATTTAAATATTTGGGTCCAGCCCTACTCCATACTTGTCTCCGCTCTGTGCAAACACTGCCTGCAGTTCATCCAAAAACTCAGTCTTTGTCCCATGATTGTTGATTTCAGACAGGGTTTACGTTTTTTAACAGAATCTGGTGGAAATGCCAAATTTTTGATTAAATATCACAATTTGAAGCTTTTTTTTCCCACACATAATGCATTCACAGACTATCAGAAAGTTATAATTTTGACTAACCCCTCCATTTGTACAGTTTGTTGCTACTAAATGTTGCATTTTTATATTTTTATTTGTCTCCATACTTGTATCCTCTCTGATCTGTGGAAACACTGCCTGCAGTTCAGCCAAAACCCTGCAGAAGTTTGTCGTATGATTGTTAGTTGCAGTTGAGTCACTAATAAGTTCACAGTTGCTTAGAGGGATGCAGAATATCTACATGTTTTACGAGACGTAGAATGAAGTGATTTGGATGAAATGTGATCATTTTTAGCTACAAAGTTGGACCACATGAGAGGACAGAATTCTGATTTTATTTGCTTTTCTCTGTAGGTTCTGGGTAAACGATGCATATAAAGCACAATAAAAGTTACTTGCACCGTATGGGACCTTTAACCGCTCTCACATCTTGTAAAATATGAGAATAATGGCAGTTTAACTCAGTTTTTCTGAGTATTAAAGCTGCAGTTTTTCTTTCCTTGTATTTTCTCAGAGCTGAAGCCCACTGTGACTGTTTTCTGTTGACATCGACTGAACTTCATCATCCTACGACGACCGACAGACGGGAGGAGGAGAAGAATGGGAGGATTAAAGTGAAGCTCTTCTTTCTGTGGTGCATCTGAATCCCTTCACCGCAAAACAACCAAGAAAAAGAAAAATAATGTCCTCGCTCTTCAGTGAGGGAATCAAAAAGAACCACTTTGTTTAGCTTAACATTTGTAGCTCGTTTTTATTTTTTATTAGTGCTTTTTTTCTTTAACTGTTTTACAAAAAAAGAGAGAAGATAGCGACGTCTGTCATGTATTGCAAAGATAAAAACAAAGGATGCACCAAATTCTGATCAGATTTGAAGCTGAAAAGAAAGATCTTCACATCCTTTTATCGATTCTTTCACCAGTTGCAGTTCAGTAAAAATAAGCTTTTATCTTAACGATTACTATTAAAATCAAACAAATCTTTTGATTTTAATAACCAGATTTTTTGGTGTATTTCTTTAAAAAAGTGATTTGTTAAATTACAGCTCCCCCTCTCAGTTGAGTGTAAATGGAGAGTAATATAATATATCTCATTTTAAAAAGCGTAGGACTGAAGAAAACACTTTTTTTTCACATTCACAGTCGATAAACAGTAGAAATATCACCTTTTCTTACTAATAATTACAGAAAACTGGGAGCTGTAACTTAAAATATTGCAGTAAAAAAAAAAAAATCCTTTTTTGTTTATTTTTGTTTCTATCTTTTTTCTCCTGTAATAATAGTTTTAATTCATCCACATTCCTTGTGTGTGACTAGCGGCTGAGAAAGTTCATTTTCAGCTCAATTTGACTCAAAAAGTGACTTTTTAACGTTTATAAAAGATACAAATGGAGCGTATTTCATAAAAAGGGGTTCAGTTTTAATCAGTGGAATTTCAACATTTTTATAATTAGTTTTTACTAAATTTAAATAAATTTGAGCTGAGAATGAACTGCCTGTCAAGCTGAGCGGCTCTGTACAGAACGAATGAAGGTTGTTAGATGGGAGCAGCTCTCATTGGCTGAACACACTGCCTGGGCCCGCCCACTTTATGACACTAACCAGTCCTATTGGGCCGCGGGAGGGCAAAGGGAGGCTTTCTGATTGGGAGAGTGCCAACTGACGACTTTGGGAGTGAAAAAATATGAAATGCGATTGAAAGTTGGCCTTATTAATGGGGGAAAAAAAGGCGAGTTTTGGCGCGTTACTGTGCATCCTGTGATGAAAGTTTTTCTTCTAAGGATGAAGCTTAATACAGAATTAATCCAGCAGTTTAAATTATTCCAAACAAGTTACCAAAACAATGACAACTTGACCGTTTCTGCGAGTTTTCTTGCTCGATATGACGTCAAACTCAACACATTTTCTGACTTTTTTTTAAAATCTCGAGCGACTCTAGCTTCGATGCTACAGTGTTGATTGGTTTTGGAGTGTGTAGATGACCGATTATCTCATCTAGATACGATTTTCTGACATTGTCTGGCTGTTTTTCCGCAACCAAACATCCTGCTGCATGAACGTGATTTATTATTTTACACTCAAAGCAGTTCCAACACGACGGTAAACAGCAGCTTAAAGGGACTCGTGTCGAAGGGTTTGAAGTGCTCTTGAAACCCCCTTAAAAGGAAACTCGTGTTTTTCATCGAAATGTGAGTTGTGCGTGTAAATATCGGTGGCGCTAAATGTGTTGGCGCAAGACGCAGATTTTCAGTGAGAGCAGCGACGAACGGAGGCGAATTCTGCAGAAATTTCACTGATTGTGGGCAAAGAAGTGCCACAGAAAACTGAACAGGTTATTCCATGAAAAGTCAGTCAGACCTCCTCAGAATCTGAAGTTTTTTATGTACAGTAACTTCAGTTTGTTTATTCAAACCGTGCAAAGTTTCACCTTCACACTGAGTTGAAGAGTTTCAGGCACTGGAAGTACAAAGTTTTGGATTTGAGCCTCATAACTTCATCAGTTCAGTAAATAGACGCATGATATTTTCAGGGCTGAAAATCACATTTCAATTCTGTTATAAACTGCAGCCAGACCAGTTTTACATCGATCCAGGTGTCCCAGTCTAAAGACTAAATCTGATTTCTGTTCCAAAATGACACAAGCAAGACAAAGCTTTGTGAAAGATGTGAAACAACATGAACGAGGTCCCGAACCATGAAAAAAGCAACAAATAAACCAAACAGAAGCAAGACCGAAAAGAAAGAAACTTACTGTGAAAACAACAGACAAAATGCTAAAAAAATGACAACGCAAAACAAGAAAAAGAGACAAAATCAGACACAAGATGATTTAAAAAATGACAAAAACCTGTTTTCCATCCATCCATTTGTCAGAAACTCAAGACTAAATCTGATTTCTGTTTGATTTTTTTCTCAATAACCAACTTTAAACATCAATATTATGGAATGTATCATAGTTTGAACAGCAACAGCAGTTTAATGTTTGACATGGAGTCATAGAAATAGTCATAGGTACCCTGGATGTGTTTGTTTTCTGATAATTCACTGGAGAAAACTTTAAAAAGCGCATTCTGAGTAAATATTTAAGGCTCAGATCAGCATGTGTTAGAGGGGGTTGGTCAGAAGAAGTTTAAGACAATGAAAGAGTCATTTTTACTCGCATTAGATACCAGAATAATCTACTAGACACAATTCACTCTGTGGTCAAATGCTTTTTTCTTTTCATTTTGTGCACTTTTTGTGACATTTGGGGGTAATTAGTAGAGAACAGAAACACATCCAGGGCACCAGTGATTGTTTCTATGACTCTATGTTGTAGACATTATTGTGCTGAACAAAAACGACATTTAGTGTTTAGATTGTGACTCCCGTATCGATGTAAAACTGATCTGGTAGCAGTTTTTACCAGAACTCATCATGCGTCTATCTGCTGTACTGATGAAATGATGGAAGAATCCCAAAAACGTTCTTCTTTAAGGGCTTTAACTCTGAAAATATACAAGTATGAAGGTAAAACTTTGCACGGCTTCCTTAAATATATCAAAGTTCTTGCAGATTTTTTAAAAATGAGCTGATTCTGATGGTATTTCTTGGTCAGATTTGGTTGATTTTTCTATGAAGTAACCCAAGAAATCAAACATTCCACCTGGACTTTTGTAGATACATCCACTGGACATTTTTTATTTTAGTAAACCTGACATGCGTTCTCCAGAAAAGCTGATCAGATTAAGGCTTTTTAACTTGTTTGTACCAGCAGCAGTGCACATTTTTCCCACCTTGTCCAGCAGGAGTTAAAAAGCGGCTTTTTGGGGGGGGATCGCTGGTCTGAGCTCGACTATGCAGTTATAAAAACATTCCACGAGGGGGAAGCTTTAACCTCTGACCCTCTTGCAAAGACGACAAAAGCAGCAGAAAAACTTTTAAAAAGCAGACACTAGGCAGCTTCGGAAGCTTTCGCTGTTCCAAAAACAGAAATCTGTAACATCACAGCGACTATATTTGTAGATTTTCTCGTTTTTTTCTCTGTGATCTACTTGTTGGAAGGTGGGTTTCTCATACCTCCCCTCTCTCTCTCTGTCTCTCTATTGCATATTTGTAAAATGTGTTTTTGGACTGAAGCACCACTACGAATCAAAATCTGCCACTGCTTTCCTCTTTTTTTTTTCTTTTTTTTTTTGTACTTTTCGCCCCTCTGCTCTCAATCAGGAGCTTCAACGCTGCCAGGTCGGGCTTTTCAAAATCAAATCGATTGGATTTAACACCGAGGAAAACCGAACCTCACGAGAAAGTTGCAAAAATTTCAATGCCAGCTGATTTCAAAAACCATCAGGGACTGGATTTTGTAGCATTAAACTCACACGGTGTCTTTTTTCCTTCACTTTTAAAGTCAAATTCTGAATTCTACACTCAAATCTCAGGCTCTGAAACCAGCACAGTTTTGTATTTGCGTTAAAACAGTAAAAAAAATTGAACACATTTAGTGGAGAAAACCCGACCGGCGGCGGCGGCGCTTCCTGTCAGCTAACAGTGATCACTGGTAGATTTTATCTGTCTAGAAGCTTAAATGTTTTGTGTCTCCCCACACAGACACTCCTGCCCCTGTGTAACACTGTTTAAATAAAGGATTGTTATACTCTGACGTCTTCGTTTCCATATTTCTCATCCATTTTTTTTTTTTTTGTTTTGTTGATCCCTGAGGGGGGAATTGCTGATTTTACAGCTGCTGCCATTCAAAGAGAGCAGAAAAAATGCCCTTAAAATATAAACAGAAGTAGAAAGTTTCAGCTTAAAACTAAAAATGTGCATTAAGAGATAAATATATAGCTCTACAGTGTCAAAAATAAAAATAGGTATAAATGCGTTACTGTACATTGTCAACTCAAGAAATGACTGAGTTTAATAATTACTCATTAATTATATGCAGGAAACACTAAGTGCTGTTTTGATGCACTTTATGTAAGTATTTCCATGTTTTTCTCCAACTGAAATACATTTCAGAAGCAAATATTTCACTTCCTGCTTCCCCACGCTGATTTAGAGCTTTAATTTTGAAATATTTTTACACTTTTTAGATTATTTCAGTTGGCATTTCCTTGTTTTTCTCCGATTAAAACACATTTCGGAGGCAAATATTGTGCTTTTTTTTTTTTTTTTTTGCTTCACTGCATTTATCTTTAAGCTTTAGTTAACTTAAGGTTAAAAACCTCTATTATATATTATTATTATAAAACCGTGTCAGATACTGTCAGTAGAAGTACTAATACCAGTGTAGAAATAGCAAAAGTACAAACATGAGCATCAAAATATATTTGAAGTACAAGATCTGAGTTACTGTCCACTACTGACAAATATTTTATTTTCTACTCCAACACACTCATTTTAAAGGTTAGTTGCTGGTTGTTAGCAGGTTGAGCTTATTAATGTAAAATATGAATGAACATGTTTTGCTATATTTAATGAGTTTAGTTGCCCAGCAGTGAATAAAATCACTTCAAGTAGCTCCAGCTGCAAGATTACAGTGATGAATGAATATTAAATATGCTATTCTACATCGTGAGTACTTTCTGGACAGGTATTTTAAATACATATCTATAGTATTTTTACATTGTAGTATTATTGTTTTTTATGCTTGGCAGATTTCTTAAACATCTGGAAAATCATTGCAATGTGTCTTTTTGCTTGATAGCTCTTTTTTTTGTCGATTTATGACTTTTTAAAATTTGCTATTAAGGTCATTCAAATGATTTTTTCAGCCTCCAGAGTTGTTTTAATCTCTGTATTTTATTGTGTAAAACAACATAAAAACATGAATTCTCCAGCTTAGGCAGAAATAAATACATCAGTAAAAGATGCTTTGATTCATCCAGATGTTGAAAACGCATCAGCAGCAGATGTTTTATCCAGATTCCCCAAAGAATCCGAAACGTTCAACATCCAGATGTTTTCACAGCTTCAGTCACAGTTCAGGTTTTTCTTTCCGATCGCGTCATGAATCCTGACTGATGGAGTTTTTATGGATCTCGGTGTTCAGGACGCAGCGGCTGCTTTCTCTGCAGCTTCTTCTGGTCTTGAAGTTCAAGTCTTTGTCCCTTCAGGAGCCTGAATGAACTCCGACGCTCCTCATCCTCCTCAGCCGAGTGCTTCTGCTCGGCGGCCTGTAGATGGGGTTTCTGTGCTGTTGATGCTCGGACAGATCAGATTCAGCTGTAGGGGGAAGGAAAAATAGAAGAAAATGAGCGAGAAAGCACAAAACTGCACAAATAACAGGTTCTTCTCATACATTTTTTACAGGTTTCTTTATTTGTAGATAAAATCTGAGACATAGTATGACTGTAAATGCTTGAAGCTGAAATATTCTTTATTTATCACACTTTCACTCATCAATTAAAGCTTTCTCATAACCCGGAAGGATTCAGGCGGTTTTTATATATTGTGCAATTATTTATCGCCCACTGGGTCGACCAAAGTGTTCACAATATTATGTTTTAGTGCATCTCAAATTATTATTCTTCTTATTAATATTTTTACATCTGTATATTCTATTATTTTTGTCATTAATGTCATTAATTTATTTTATTATTGACATAGTCAGTACTTTTATATAATTTCTTATTTTGAATTATATTTTTTACGCTTAATATTATTTTTATAATACAGAATTTCAAAAAAAAATATGATCATAATAGGATTCGTCACCTGTTGAGTCTGCAAAGGTGTGTAAAATAAATAGATTTAATGTTTTATTTTATATCGTGTATAGTAATTGTTTACTTCTATCTCTATTTTATCTTTTATTATTGTAAATATTTTTATTTCATCATAGCAAGTTATTCATTTACATTATTTTGCTTTTTAGATTGTTTTCTATATAGTTAATATTATTTGTAATATTTGTTCATATTGCTAATTTATATCATTGTTAAATTTTAATTCTTTTTACTCATTATTTGTTTATATAATGGTTTTAATATTTTATATACCTTTCCTTATCATTATTATGATTTAGCACTGCAGAAATTTATTATTATTAATAATAATAATAATGTGTATTCTAAATCTATTATTGAAATATGTATATTTTATTATTTATATATAGTATTTATTATGAATTTATATCACAATCTGCTATTATTTATGTATTTTTATTTCATTATTTCTACTTATTATTTATATAAAATAATATGAATATATTATTTTTATCTTTTTAGATCATTTTCTATATAATTAATATTATTTGTACATTTTCTTTATTTACGTCATGTTTTTTTATTTACATTTTTAAAAATAATTTTATTTATATAATTGTTTTAATATTTTGTGTACATTCCCTTATTCTTATGATTTATACTTATTATAATTTATTCTTATCATTTCTTTTTTTGTTAAATATACAGTTTAAACCTAAAACCTAAGAATAATTCTGCATTCAGCACCTCTGCTTCCTCAGTCTTCACGCTTTTTGTTTTTTGTTTTTTTACTTTTTACTGCTGGAACCCAGGGTTTTATTAGAAACCCTCTAATGCTTTCGGGCTGCAGCTTCTTTAATTTACTGAAGGTTTGACGTCTCTCAAATAAAACAGCTGGAAAAATCCAACAACGTCACTGACTTTAGATGAAAAACAGCTGCCACATAAAAGGCAACTTCAACATCTGGTGAAGTTCTTAGTTAAATACAACTCTGAGCTACTTTACTTGTTCTGCTACTTTCTCCTTCCACTGTTGGGCATTTCAAATTAAAAGATTCTACTTTCTCATAATGAAGTACTTCTTTTGTTGTATTAGTAGTAAGTAAAATATCTCAAAGCTTTTTCCAGGGCTGCATGTTCCCACCGTTAGTTTAATTCTTTAATCAGAGCTCCGTGGAAGCAGCAGTAAACTGCAGGTGTGCGGTTTGACTGTAACTGAGAATAAATAGACTCAGAATAAACAGCAGCAGCTGAACACTCAAACACACTTTCTGGTTTCATTCCTCCATCCAGTATTTCAAGTTTTTTCTATCTCTCCAGGGACATAAATCTTTAAAAACATTAAAGAATTTCATTTTCTAAAGTCTGTCAGAATAAAATGAACTAAAGCAGATTGTCAGGAAAGCTTTTTTTCTTGTGTATATTCTCACAATTTGCTAAATCTTTAAGTAGTGATATAAAGATTTTCCTTTTCCTCATGAAATGATCTTAATTCTATTAATGTTAGAAGTAATTAGATTTACTGTAATTAGTCAGGCGGTGCCCCCACATTAAATTTTGTGTTGTATGCCATTTTGTGTTTTTTTGTGTGTGGCCCTTTTGTTGTCTAATGTTTGTGGTTTTACATCTTTTTGTGGTTTTGGTTATTTGATATCTTTTTGCGTTTGTTGTGTGTCTTGTTTTTGTCGTTTTGTGTCAAGCTTTTGACATTTTGTGTTGATATTGAACTATTGCCATGTTTCCTCTACAGACATTTTCTCTCTCCTCTGCTCATCCGCTGTAGAAAGATGTTTCACCATGCTGGATGTATCTTCAAAAACTTGCTCCTCTGTTTACTATTTTTGAGCCATGCTTCGTTTACTTTATTAATCCAGTGGGTTGGATTTTCCTCTCAGTGTCTCCTGTCATCTCTGTTTTGTGTCTTGCTTGCCATTTTGTCTCATCTTTGCTGTTTTGTGTCTTGTTTTGGTAATTTTGTGTCTCATTGTCAGCCTTGTTTAGTTGTTTTCTGAATTGTTTTTGTTGTTTTCTGTGTTGTTTTCTGAATTGTTTTTGTTGTTTTCTGTGTTGTTTTCTGAATTGTTTTTGTTGTTTTCTGTGTTGTTTTCTGTTTGGTTTTCTGTGTTGTTTTGTTGTTTTCTGTGTTGTCTGTGTTGTTTTCTGTTGTTTTTGTTGTTTTCTGTGTTGTCTGTGTTGTTTTCTGAGTTGTTTGTGTTGTTTTCTGTGTTGTTGTTTCTGTTGTTTTCTGTGTTGTTGTCTGTGTTGTTATCTGTGTTGTTTTTGTTTTCTGTGTTGTTTCTGTTGTTTTCTGTGTTGTTGTCTGTGTTGTTTTTGTTTTCTGTGTTGTTGTTTCTGTTGTTTTCTGTGTTGTTGTTTCTGTTGTTTTCTGTGTTGTTGTCTGTGTTGTTTTCTGTGTTGTTTTGTTTTCTGTGTTGTTTTCGTTGTTTTCTGAGTTGTTTGTGTTGTTTTCTGTGTTGTTGTTTCTGTTGTTTTCTGTGTTGTTTTTATTTGTGTTGTTTTGTGCATTGTGTCAACATGAACTCGTATTTTTTAAACAAAACAACAACAGAAGTTGAAAGTCTAAAAATTACTAATTTTGAAACTCTTTTAGTTTCTACCACTGAAAACTGCTCCTCGTATGACACATTCAAGGACCGTTGGAAAATTAAATACCTGTATTCAATGATTTTTTTTTTCAGTTTGTACAATTTCTGCCTTAACAATGTTGTAATTTGACAGCTTATTAAAAAAGAAAACATGTCTTCAAAAGCTGCTGGTGAGCTTCAGGGTTCAGTGAGAATAAATCATCCAAATAAAGCAACAGAATCAGCAGCCGAAGCGTTGATTTAACTGTTTCTTTCAAATAAAAAAGCTCTTTTAAGGTGGCACAATTTGAATTAAGCTACATAAAAAGACCACAAGTAAATACTGCATTTATTTGCAGACTATTTTCAGATTTGTTGCTCTTATTTGCAGCAGCAGCAGGATGTTGTATTTTCTACGTTTTACATTGAAGTATGCGCTCTGAGTGGCAGCAGATGGTGAAAGTGAACCCTGAACTCTGCAGAAGGTGTTTGTGACTGAATTCAAAGAGGTCAGGTGCAGCCAGAGATGCAACACTTGTTACTGAATCATGCATATATAGATGAAAGTAAAGCCACATTTTCAGGTTTTTTTATCCTCAGGTTGCACTAAAATCTGAATCTTACGCTCATATTTACATATAACCACAAACCAGACGAGAGCTTCATATCTTCACAGTCAGATTAGTTCAAAAAAGACAAACAAAGCCCTCTAAAAACTTTGCCAACTTCTTATTCTTTTCTAGTTGTCTATTTCAGCTGCGTTTCATTATTTAAAGAGCAGCTCAGTCAGGGCCTAAAGACATTTTTCTCTACCTGCAGGCAACATCAGTTGTCATGTTTGCTTCAAAAAGCACTCTTTGCTGTGTGTTTATGATGCCAGTCGTGTTTTATTTCTGTGTGGCTTTGAAATGAGAATATTTCACGGTTGGTATCTGCAGCTGGTACACAAAATAAAACCCCTATGTGTGGCTCTAAAGACAGGAGAGGCCCTGCAGTATCCATTTAGCTACATGCTGCTGTAGTAAATATAACATAGCGAGCATCGAGTACATGAAGTAGGCATGAAAAGTTAATATACCCTGTGCGAGTCTCCAGCTGAAGTAGATGATCAGCTGCAGCAGCAGAAGGCAGACGGACAGAAACAGCAGACCAAACAGCCCAACAGGAAGTAAACTGTCCTGCTGTCCGTCTGATGATGTGATGGTTTGTCGCAGGAACAGAGCCAGATCTGCCAAAGGTCCACTCAGAATTTCCATCCTGCTTCTAGAAAAGTCTTGACTTAAACCCATCAAGAACCTGCGGACGGATGAAGAAACGAGTCGGAGTCAGAAAGACGACAAATTTAGCTGAACTGCCCCAATTCTGTCCAGAGGAGTCAAAGATCAACCAGAAGCTTGTGGACAGAAATTAAAAGAACTGAACTGAGGTGAAAATGGATCAATTTGAACTAAATATTAACATTTCTGACCCAGCAGATTTTGGCATATTTCCAGAAGACCTGTAGTAAATCTATGAAAGGATCAAATTCATGATGATGATAAAAATGCCATGAGGTGTTTGGTTATAGTAAAAGAAATGCTGATTTTAGGCCTGAAAAAGAGAAAATGTCAACTGTGATACCTCTCAACTATGTTACAAAAAGTCCTGCAATTATACACTGACCCAGGTATAATTCTGACACATCCACGGGACACAAAGCTGCAGTTTTGGTTGTTGTTTCTGTTCTGCATGTTAACTTCCAACCTGTAAGTGACCCTTTAAGTGCTCGGAGCCAAAATGATCCACTGAACTCTGGATTCATGCATCAAAACAAACCAGAGCTGCTCCGCCTGAACCAGAGTCTGTGGACAGAAACCACCAAAGCTCCAGGCAAACATATGCAGACGCTATGGATGTAAAATGTCTACTTACAGGTTCCTCTGATGTCAGTGACGGTGAGTTGAAACGACATGCAGACGGCTGCCAGATGTGATCAGCAGCTGCAGCAGAATCGTCCTGACAGTCGTCCTCTCTGAGGTTAAACACCCTCCTGGAGTCTGAATCCAAGTGGAGGTCAAAGACGAAGCTTCAGAGACGGCGGTCACAGAACTTTAAGAGCCCAAAAGGATAAATTAAATCAGTGTCAGTGGGTCATGACGGATCATTCAGGCTGCGATTCAACAGAGAGAAACGACCAACGACGTCTCTGATTGGAGGAAAACCCAGCAGAGGTGACGGTGTGAACTTTGCTCTGTTTCAACATGGAACCTTGTGATCAGTAAGAAGATTATTTGCACTGTGTGAGTCTGTTTATGTGTGATTGTGACATGGAGCCGCTAGATGTGGATTACTGCAGGTCTGAGTGCTCTAAACACATGCAAATAATAGAAAATGATTGCATTTACTAGCTTCCTGTTTCTAAGCCTGTGTGTTTGTACTCTGGAGTAAAGTTTTGATCACTGAATCTTTAACCTTTGAGCTCATTGCGTCATAAAAACTCACTGACAGACTTTTCAACTGATAAGAAATCCAAATTTCTCTTATCTCTTCTGTTTTCTCTCTCTGCCTTACCTTTACTTATCTTCAACCAGCAAACACTGGTACTGTTTTCAGTAGTTTGATTACTTTAAATACAACTGATTGCATCCACCTTGACTGTATTTTGATTTAACTAAACCTATATTTAATCAGTTAAATTGCTGACCACAAGGGGCAGCAACACCGTTTAACAGGTTACGGATAAAAAAAACAAACCTTCTAGTTTACATGGAGCTGCATTGCTGCAGCATGAGCAACAAGGAATTTAATCCAAATTCTACTTCAACTTTCTCTGCAGCCTTTGTTAAATGGTTTCCGATCACATAATAATCAACAATGATGCAATATTTATTTTAGTGTATGCATTAAATTTGTTTCTTTTTACACATCATCCTCATTTAAACCTGCAGCTAATGCTTTTTTTGACCATTTGTTGGCAGTAAAAACAGATTACTGTTGCTTTAAAAATTGAAAATGGCAGAAATATACAGCAAACGGCTTTTTTATTTACACGTCCAGCTGTCATGGAGCAAAATCAGTTAACGGGAGTTGGGTGTCTTATGAACGTAAAAGCTCATTTTGACTCTCTTTTTGCATTTATCTGTACATAATTGCAGTTTTTTTTGCATCCAGTTGCAACATTAAAACCGGTCGCCAAGTATAAAGTCCTTGAACTCTTCATCGTGTTCCTATTTATTGTTGAACTGTATTTGCAGTGTCACAGGGAGCATTATTCTGCAGAAAGACAACATTGGAGAATAAAACTGAGATAGGTTCCACCAGCAATGTTTAGGTGTCACAATAATGTCCACATTCACATGGACTCTTTCAGTAATTGTGCAGGCTTTCTGATCATTACTGTTATTTCTCCACTCCTGCCCACGACTGCAAACATTCACAACACTGACTTCCATTTATTTTTTTGTCTTTTCCAATCCTGTGGGGAAAACTTATTGACTGTGTAATGTAGAGATTATTATCTATAAATATGAAGACTATAAAATGCAGCTTAGGATCTAACTAGAAGGGCAAAAGAAGCAGTAAAAGTGCAACAAAATGAACAGAATGAGTGAGTATGAACACAAAGTAGTCAAACAAACAGGATCTGTGAACAACAATATAAATACAATACAAAATATAACAAATATAACTGTGGATGTACAGATCAGCATACACCTGTCTGTAATAATTGGACACTGTTTTTTTTCTTGTGCAGAAAATTTATACATTTCAGCTTACCATTTTGGTAATTTGTGTGCATGGAAGTATTTTATCTTTAAAAGAGAGTTTACTTTGACTTAAAGTTGGGTTTCTGTTGTTTTTTAGCACATCTCTGTTGCTACTCTACAGACATATTTGTATCCTCCGTGCAGTTTGACACGAGTTCGCTCAGATCTTCAGTCGTCTCATTTAAACAACTCAGCTCCGTCCTCCTGGGACAGAAACAGGCTTTAGGTGATAAAATCATCGACGTAATTTGGCTCTGGGCGGCGAGAAGTGCCGACTAATTGAGTGATGCTGTCACCCAGATCAACAGAATTGATTGGCTTTGTAGTTTCCCTGATTGATCAGCAGATAATGAGCTTATTTCTGGAGAACAAATGTGTGTGTGTTCCTGAGTGGTTTTACTGTGATTGACTGGAGCAAAGTGCTTCTATTTCTGGATTATTCACAGATAGATCTTCAAGTTGCGTTTCTGCCCTGTGTTCAAACAGCTAATTAGCTATACAGGAGCTGATATTCAGTGTTTATCTGAGTGTGTGAGCCTCTGATTAATCGCATGGATTTTATTCTGTGCATGGAGGCTTATGGGAAGACAACAGACCCTGCTTTGAAGTTTTTTCCTGGTGGTATTCTGTGTTTTCTTGAATATTTTTTAGGTATTAGCTTATTCTTAAAATGGCATGTTTAATTGAAACCAATTCAGTCAGAAATAAAATGGAGAAAAAGAATATATAATACACTAAGTAAAGAAACTGTGAATCTGTTTTGTATTATTTAGAAAACATGATGTTTAAAAGGCTTTTGTGGAAAGAGGAAATGAGTTTAAGATCTTCTGGAAAATCTCCTTAAACAGTTGTAACTCTGCCTAAATGTTTCCTCCAGATCTGATCAGACTAATCCCCTGATGCCAACAAGGAATTCTGGACCATTCTGTAAACTTGGTCCACTCTGAGATAAACCACTGACTGTATCTAAAGATGGAAAAACCCTCCCTGGAGTCATTTTAGCAGAACCTGACCCCTTCTAACTCCCAGAAACTCCAAAAATCAGCAAAAAGAAAGGAGTGTGAGTGAAACTGAGGAAGGACATGGACTGTCAATTAACCACAAAAAATGTATAAATGGTTGAGTTAAATAAAGTTTCACCCCCTGTACAGTTATCAGGAACAGGTAAACTAGCTACAGAGACCAGAATTGATTTTGCACTAGCGTGTAAACATGTTTATTTCAGCTGTAGAGTTGGACATTTTAACATGGAGGTCTATGGGGATTGACACACCTTTGGAGTCTCTAGTGGTCATTCAAAGAACTGCCGTTTTTAGCAGTTCTGAACTGGCTTCATTTTTAAGTTGCAGAGGTTGCAGCTTGGTTTCAGATTAAGAGAAAAATGCTATTAATTAAGCCTGGCTTACTAGCTAAACTTTAGTGGGAGACTTGGTTGTAATGTTTGCTGGGCAGCAAACAAAACGTGGTACAGAGATGTCGTTTTGAAACTACAAACCATTTTCCAGTTGCAGCGCTTTTTGTTCCTACCAGTAAATATTCATTACATGAAAAGTTCTGAGGCTGTTTTGAAATTTGAATGAGCATGCAAAGTGAAATCATTATCAGGATCTGTGTTATAGATGTTTTTGTGATCGCTGACGGCTACATATGTGCGATTTCTTCACGGATCTCCGTAAACATTTCATTCTGAGTTTTAGGAGGGCCTGCGGCTACCATCAGGAGAAGAAACTACAGTTTTTACAATGAAAGAACACCAGTTTCCAAAATCTGAAAAGGAACTTCAGATCTGGAGCAACAGGTTCATGCTCGGTATTTTCTTCAACATTCACCTGGTTGTGCACTGTAAATTCAGCCACCAAGTTCAGACTTTCAATGCAGAGCTTTAGCAGTACGTCCTGAGGTGTCATGGCATGCGGATGCTGCAATTGAGATGACTGAGTTTTTTGGATGCAACAACAAAATTGTTCTGCAATTCTCACCAGATTCGTATCCCAGTAACTTCCTTGCCTAAAATGCAATTTTTTACATAATTTTGGAGATTTAACTTATCACAGACAGTGTGCGGGACTTCCTGATGCTGCAGGAGCAATGGGAGCAGAGCTTCACTGCCCAAGCAAACTTTTTCAACAGAACTGGGAGCTGATGCGGATTTTGAGTTTTATATGCACAGCCTTGGAACTTTTTCACATTTTTTCATACATGAGTGTTCATTCCTCATGGGTCAAACCACACACACATCGCTGCCTTTGTTTTGATTTCAGCTACACTCCTCTAAAGTTTTGCATCTTGACACTACTGTGCTGCAGCAGCTGCTTTGTGGTGGTTCCCACTGCAGCTGGTGTCTCCAGGATCAGATTTTTCAGTGTCATGCAGACTCACAGGGTGAAAATAACAGCAGTCACGCTGTCACAGCTGGGAACACAGGGTTGTTTTTGTGGGTTTCTTTATTACAGCCCTTCTGTCGGTTTCTTCTTTATTTTGTGCTCATAGACAAGAAATTACAGGAAATGTGCAAAACAAACAAGAACAAACTGTATTGATTGCAAACTTTTGCAAAGTCAACAGAGACAGACTGGAAGCTGCGAGATGCATGACAGCGAAGGATCAGGATGCTGCGCTCGTCTCGGTGTTAATATCAACACTTTGGGTGTTTTCTCAGGTTTTTATCCCACCTATCTTTGATGTAAGCCTCCAGCTTTAATATTTATTCATTTCTTTAGCTGTTGTGTTTCCGCTGCCTACATTCAGAGTCAGAAATTCTGCCTCGTGTCTTCTTCGTGTGTCTGCTGGTGGGGGTTTGGAGCTGCATCCACTTTGATAAGTGTCTGAGTGTTGGTGTGGTTTGAAGCGTGGGTGTGCGATTGTGTGTGTGTGTCGTCAGTACTGTGGGATCCTGTGTTTCATTGATTATACAGTGAGATGAAACCAGCACAGCCCTGTCTGTGTCTCCTGGTACTGAGGCTTTGTAATTGGCAGGAGTGAAAACTGCACTTGTCTTACAAGTAAAAAGAAAAATCTGCTGTGTGCATTGTGGATGAAGATTGTTGAAAATGTCAATGGATGGAACAGTTCAGAGTTGGGTTATGTTAGATGCTGTTAGTGATGTTTTTAGTGGCATGCAGCTTCAAAAGGATCTTTAAAATGCTCATCGTTTATTCAGACCGAACAGAATCTGTCTTTGTGCATTAAGGTCCTTTCAGACAGGCACTCTGCTCATTTTTCAGCAGAAGTTGGGGTAGCCCTGTTGCTTTGTCGGACTGAGTAGCATTTCTGGGTCACACAACTGACAAGTGAACACAATTGATGTACTTCAGGTTGTGTGAGGGGATTTGAGGGGGAAATTCTCCACATTTCAGAAGCAATATTCATCCAAAAGCATCACAGAAAGTAAAAAGCATTTTAAACTTCACTTCTTGAGTCAACATTCAGAAATGTGCAACAACCACAATGTTCTCTATGCAATGACACAGATACAACTCCATTACTCTTTATTGCACTGTTTACTTAGACTCATTTTTTCTTACGACAATCCACATTATACATTTTATGCTTAGGATTTTAACAACAGTGTCTACAGATGATCCTGGTTTCTGCTCTCATTGTCTCTCATAGTTTTGACCAACCGGCATGCTGATATGAGCCTTGAAAGTTTACCCAAAATACACTTTTTTCCCCTAAACTTGTCCAGAATTTAAAAAATTTTAATTCAAAAGATGTCCAAAATCACTCCAAAACTCTCCTAAAAGTATTAGATAGTCTCCTAAATTATTCATTTTTGCCCCAAATGACAAAAACTTGTCCAAAAATGATCAAAGTGTGTGTAAAAAGGCTAATTTTCTTGTCTCTAATCTTTCTGACCATCCACCTATCACACATGTTGATATGAGCCTTGAAAGTTTGGATGGATCAAATTGTATTGTTTATCATTGTTATATGGTCATTTTTAATCACTTTTAGCAATTTTGCATCAAATTTTGGTCATTTTGTTTAGTGTTTAGCTTGTTTTGCATCGTTTTGTGTCACTTTGGTTCATTTTCTCTCACATTTTATCATTTTGTGTAACATTTTTATTGCTTAGCATCTGTTTGTGTTCATTTTGCATCAAATTTGGGTTGTTCTGAATCAAATTTTGGCTGCTTTGTTACACATTTTAGTCGTTTCGCATCTTTTTGTGTTCATTCTGCATCCAGTCCAATCCACTCCAACTTTATTTATAATGCACTTTACAAAACAACACAGTTGATCAAAGTGCAGTACACACATAAAATATATAAGACATTAAAAAGCAATAAGCAAAATAAAAACAGGTATAAAATTACAACTTAGAATGAATTAAAAGCATCACTTGAACTTTTTTCAAACTATGATACATCCCACAATAACTATGATCAAAGTTGGCCATTTATGTTCATATTTTTATACAAGTGTTTATCTGTATATTTTTGTATTGCTTATATGTCTTTGAATGGGAGCAACTGTAAGCAGGATATATAAGAAAACAGTGATCAAGTCAGTTTAATTAGACTCAAAAATAAAAGCACAGAAAGTGTTTTGTTGCTTCCAGCTGTTTAGAATTCTTTCCTCTAAGTGTATTAAATACCTACAGCATCAAACAGGAGTAAGATCCCTAATAAAACTAGTGAATTTGCTGCCTTTAATTGTGCAAATAGACAAACAGATGAGGTTTCTGCTGTTTCTGACATTCTGAAATATTTAAACTGCTCGATTTGTCATATTTCCTCTGGATTGTCACATTCGACAGATGTTTGCTTTGATAGTTTCTGTATTTTTATCCCTGTAGATTTAAGAGAGGTGTGCTTTCCTGTGTTTCTGATATGGTGTTTGGGATGTGGCATTAACTTTGGCTCCTCCCACCCTCCGATTTATCATCCAATAGATTTAAAATCCTTGTTCAACCAATTATCCGATGACAGTCACACACCTGATGTAGACCACAGCAGTGCTGAAGTGTTTGACTGAACCTTTTAAAGGCTGGGAATTCATTATTATGCTCCAGTCAGCCTTTGTACTCTAGTAATCTTCTGTTTTCAAGATGAAAAGCTGTTGTTTGAACTGCATTTAGCTGGAAAATACACAAAGAATGATGTTTTAAGCAGCAGAATCCATATTTGTGTCTGCAGTTTGTGATGGTAATAACTTGAATTATCCCTAAATGCTGAAGACAGGATGGATCAGGCTCTACCAGCGGGTCATACTATGAACTTAACTTCATCTCAAACAGGTGAGTTGTCGTACAAAGTCAGTTTATCAGCTGCAGGTAAGTTTTTTTTTTTTTTTTTAAATACCTTCTTTGTATTTCTAACACATAAAGAGCCATGATTGTTTCTCCACATCTGAAGAGTTTTAAAATGCTGAAAAATGAGGTTTTAATGGAAGCAAATGATTATCGTGAGTTCTTTGTGAGATGTGCAAAATGAATGTGCATTATTTTCCACACTGTTTAAAAATGTTTTATTCTCCTTTTGCAAACTCCAGCTGAACATAATTACTCCTCTGCTTGCACTCGGTGACAGCTTACTGTAGGGAAAGTTAAAGATTTCTGCTTTAATGTGCAAATAAGTTCCATGTTTAGCAGCTCCAGTAGAGTTTGTCGTGCCTCTGGCTGTTGTTTCAATAAATACTGAGACATTTTGTGCTGATTAAGGATTCATATATATGTATGTATTTGTATATTATGAGACTGGTAGAATGTATAAAAAAGCCTAGTGTTTGGGTAGAAATCTGTGTCTTTTTCTGTATTTTAATAATTGCTAGGTGCATTAACAGAAAAGTAATCAGCCTCTGCTTTGATATAAACTCATTTGCCATTTTAATTAGGGTCCGAGCACCGATGGTGCCGAGGACCCTATTGAAACCCTAGGGTTTATTAATTATTCTTTGTTGGCCTCGAAATTGGCCTTTTTGACCCCCTAAACATATATGAAAATGGGTGAAAATCGCCACACACATCAGGGCCAGTGAAAAATTTGATATTTTAGGGGAATGGCACATGTGCCAAAATGGCTCAACAGCGCCCCCTAGAAAACTAAGAAAATTCAGCCCCCAGACAGGGTTTCACTTAGAGCCACGAAATTCGGTACGCATATCTAACTCGTCAAGGCGCACAAAAAAGCTTCTTGGACCATTACCCATAGTCCAACAGGAAGTCGGCCATTTTGAATTATGACTCATATTTTGGACAGTTTTGTGTCATTTTTGGGCGCGTTTCAAAATCTATAAACTCAAACAGCGTAACCTCGAGAGGGCTGAAATTTGGCCAGGATGTACTCCAGTTATGGTTGATCAAAACTTATCAAAATGCTCCGCAAAAGTCTGAGTGTAACAGTGTAACCCCTACAGAGCTGAAATTTGGTCCAGATGTAAACCAGTCATGGGTGATCAAAAGTTATCAAAATGGTCCGCAACAGTCTGACGGTGTGGCCATGGCAACCAGTGGAATGCGGCTATTTTCAATATGATTCATATTTTGAACAAAGTTGTCATTTTTTGACATTTTCAAAAGCTATAAACTCAAACACACTAACATCGAGAGAGCTGAAATTTGGCCAGAGTGTACTCCAGTCACGGGTGATCAAAAGTTATCAAAATGCTCCACAAAAGTCTGAGGGTGTGGCTATGGCGTGGTGTTTATCTGTTTATCTGAGGTGTGGGCCTGCAGGGGGAGCATGTACAGGCTAGATAGACAGCATTTCCTGTTTTGTGGCGAGGCATTCAAAATGGCCACATTCCTTGGGTCACCATGGCCACACTAAGACTTTTGCATTGTTGTATTTATAGTTTGACCCAGCAGATTGCTCTAATAAATCCACAAAAGAACCAAAATGAATTCATTTTGCATTCCATATTCTGAAATTCAAATCATATCATTCTGAAATGCAAATTATAACAGTCCAAAATTCAAATCATAACACTCCAAAATTCAAATCATAGCATTCTGATATTCAAAAATTCAAATTGTAACATTCCGAAATTCAAATCATAACGTTCCGAAATTCAAAAATTCGAATCATAACATTCTGAAATTCAAATTATAACATTCCAAAATTCAAATCACATTCTGAAATTCAAAAATTCAAATCACAACATTCTGAAATTTAAATCGTATCATTACAAAATTCAAATAAAAGGTGTAAGCAGCTTTGGTCGGGTCCTCGCATCCGTGCGGCCCGGCTGGCCCACGCATGTCCACCAGGTGCTGCTAAAACTGAGAGTGAAAAGTTTCGGCCAGACTGGACTACATACAGGCTCAGTACACAGCACTTCCTGATTCATGGCGATAATTCCAAAATGGCCACCAGGTGTCACATGGATGTGATTAGGGCCGGATTCTGATGACACTTGTAAAATTTGAAGCAGATTGGAGCATGTACATGCTAGTTAGACAGCACTTCCTGCTTCGTGGTGAGACATTCAAAATGGCCACCAGGTGGCACTATGCCTGTCAGTGTATATCGGCCTATGTATGTGACTGTGGACAGACTCTGATGACACTTGTAAAATTGCAAGGTCGCGCAGAATTCACGGAGATTGGTTGAATTCGCACAATCGGAAATTCCTGGACGGACTGAAACAGAATCAAGAAAGAAGAGAATAAAATGCAACAAATGTACAGATTTGGTTAGATGAAATATTCAAAATTGCTCTTCTGTATACCAAAATGCATACCTTTTGCCTCTATTAAACGAGCTGCCAAGTACAAACCACATTTTCCTCTCCCATTTCGCTCTGTGTCAACTTTTCCTTTACTGTCTTTTCACTGCCGTTAAACAAGCTTGTGCTCAGTTACCACTGAAGGAAGGAATCTCTTTAATTCAGTGGTTTTAGTAACGTACACCTCAACATGTTTGCAAATAAAACATATTCTCTTAGCTGAGAAGGGGGGGACGAGACATTTTTTCCCTAAATATTTGCTATTTTTTTCACTGTTTCCCCAATTATTTTTTTTAGCATTACAGTATTCCAGTATATTTAGACCATTTTTTGGCGCCATTGCTGCCAGAGTTTCACAGATTGGTTTTTCTTCTACAGTGTAATTATAAGCTGGTGTTCTTTATTTATCCCTCCATTCTCTGTCTGCAGACAGTTAGACAAACTCTGCACATCGATGTGCTTCATATTAATAATGTCCAGCAGTGTAATGATATTTTAGCTGAACTGACCTCTCATTTATTCATGTTTTCATTCATTTACATCCAACCATCCATCTTCTAAACTCACTTATCCTGCTGTAATTGATTTACATTTCTGGATTTAGCATCATCTGTTTTCATAAGGTTCTCTACATGTTCTCGTCTGCAGATAATTCTAATTACTTTGCTCCTTAGTTTTGTATGCATCAGAACAGCTGAAGTCTCTTCTTTTATTCAGTGACGTTCTGTTTATGACAGATTATACCATTATGGTCTGTTGTTGTTATTAAAAGATGAGACTGCTCTAGCTGTTTGGCGATATCATTCTTAGAGCGTAATGCCACAACGTTCTCGACACTGAATGTTCCACTGAGTTCTTAAATTTATTGCTATGTGCCATTGTGGAACATTGTGAAAACATTTTATAGATTCAAAAATGTAAAAACATCTTCAAAATGTCCTCAGAATTTTGCAACCAGAATGTTCCACCTTAATTAATGTAATGCAGTACAGGAAGGTCTTCTAAAGAACGCTATGTTATCTGAGGTCTCTTTTTGAATGTCGCATTAAGAATAAAACTTTTTATTTTTTTCTGCAAAGTTCTGGTAATATTCTCAGTCAGAAGTTTACTTTTACTTCCAGAATGTTTCTTGTGAAGGCATTATAAAGTTCTCTGAAGACTTTTCTTCACAACATTGCAAACTTGCATTGAGAGCATCCTTCCTTTGTTATCATCCAACATTGTGGGAACATTTTATAGAAAAACATTCTTAACAGCAACATCCATAAAATATCCCCAGAACTTTGTAGGCTAAAATGTTCTACCTTTGTTAATATATGTCGCGGGTTTCTGATCATTTTTGTGACATACACTGGCTTTTCAAAATAAAACATGCTTGTGCACATTTTATTTTATGTACAATGATACCAGCAGAAGCTGCAATGGCACGCTCAATACTTCAGAAATATTCTGGCCTTGATTTATAATGACTTTATTCTGATGGTGCTGCAGGTGGAGTCACTGTGTGGAACATTTAGTTCAATTACAGAAAATAATACTGTCACTCCATAAATAACACAGTGGAGTCTTAACTTCAATATGCAGGGTGTCCATAAAGTCTCTTTACAATTTTAAGAATTTATTACAAAGACAGTTGATAAGATAACCAGAATTGTTTTATTGTAATCAGTGTTTATTAAAATCTGTATTCACATTGAAATTGTGTGTTTCAGGTGTCCTGTTGCTGAAAGAGGTCCTATTAAATGAAAACCCTAAAAAATGGCTAATTCTTAAGAGAAGGCACAGTGTGTATCATGATTTATTGAGATATAATCGGATGTGCAGACTCGGTGAAACTACAGAACTAAGCATGGAAGAGATCCACCATCACGTTCTTCAGTTCATGCATGGCACAAGAAATTTATGGAGACGGGCACGGTGTCGGATAAAGGGAGGAGTGGACGACCAAGAACATCTGAGGAAAGCAAAGCTCGTTTCAGACAATCCTTTGCTTGTTTCATTGAACAGTACCCCTTCACCAACAGGATACTTGAAACACACAATTTCAATGTGATCACAAACTTTAAAGTGAGAACAGATCAACTTGTATGTTGCATTTATGATCAGTAGAAAACGGAGAGAGAAGACACTGAAATGAGGTTTCAAGAACAGATATCCTGCACTTTGAGGTTGAGCAGCTTCTTTTCCTAGTAGAATCTGATTAATCTTCATGTTCTGTGCAGAAATGCTCTTGAATGGACTCAAACCACAGACTGGAAACAGCAAACTAACATATTAATTGCATTTTTTTTCCCCTTGTTGTCAGTTTGTGTTGTTTTGTTTGTGAGCCTGGAGGTGTTTCTCTGAATGTATGCAGCTCCAAGAAAACCAACTTTCTCCCTCATCCTTCCCTCCTTCTTCCCTTGTTTTCCCTCCAGTTGTCATGGCAACCTCTTGGCCTTTTTAGCATAACTTATACGGTGGGGGTCGCCGACAATGCTCATCGCCATAGTTACCGGCTCTTTTGTTAATGAGATTCGGAGCGTTATGCAAGATGTGTGACATTTACCTACAATCAGATGCTCACGTATCGACGCCTGTTGATGAACACAGTAGAAACACAATAAAACGTCCAACTGGAGTCCAAATGCCAGCAGAGCAGCAGCAGCAGCAGCAGAGAGCCGTCAGGGCTTAACGGGGATTTATGCTTCAAGGCGTTGAGGTGTTTTCTCTGCAGCATCCTCCAAACAGCGACATGAAATAACTCATTTTCTTTAAAACCCAGCAGATTACGGAGGCTTTCCTCCTCATTTCTCCATCACACATCTGTCTGGGTGTTTTGCAGTTGGTGTGAGAGATTTAATGAGGTGGTTTGTCAGGTTTTTGAAGTGGCGGTTTAGTCACAAACACATATTCTTTGGTGTCATTTTCAAAATCGACTCAAATTTTTAGGCATTTTACTGAAGCCGTAGCAAACCAAAGTACATCTCGATGAACTGAAATCACACCTACACTGTTAAAATTTGCATTATTTACCATTTTTTGTCTGTAAATGTTATTTTTCAGCGTTAAATTATAACTACGAGTAGTCATAGTGGCATTCTGACAGTCATAATCTTTATTCCGGATACCTTAAACCTTATCTATGAAGAGGTTTGAAAAATCTGCAGCTATTATTCTGACTAAACTGAATTACTGAGATCTCTAACTGACTTTGACTGGTCCCAATGACATTTTAAACATCTTCAATTTAAATTCTGGACAGTCAGACTCAGCTTTTAAATGTTTTAGCAGCTGATGATGGATTGTAAAAATGGAATTAAAACTAGTCACATGGATATCTCAACTGTGAACGTCTGAAATGTTGCTTTTAACTATGAAGTATTAAATTCCTGACAGTACCAGCTGCTCTATTGGGTTAAATTAGACTGTTTTCATCCACCAGGGAATTTACGTTTACTGTCTTGCACTGTACGCTGCTGAATAACTGATGTTTTCTGTGGAGTATAAAGGGGTGAGGAGAGCAAATTCCTGGACTGAAAAGAGTCAGTGGTCAGTTATTCTTCCTAATCTTGCACACAAACCTGCAGAACACGCTGTTCCTGCACATTCTGAAGGTAAAGTGAGAATGAACGACTGCAGGATGATGAGAAACTGAATTTAATGCTGCTCAGCCTGCAGTTACAGCGAGATACTGGATCTACGGAAAAGCACAATAGGAAGCAGAAGCGGTGAAAATCATTTCTTATACATTAATCTGCACATGATTGATCGAGGAAGTGTGTTCGGAGAGATTAGAGCTGCTGCAGGGACGGAAAAAACAAGAAGGGGGATGGTGGGTGGCAGTGTGAGACAGACTGAGGGAGAAAGTGAAGAGAATGCAGGAAAATATTTGGCATTTTATCTCCTGTTAATTAAATTTATCGCTCTTGTCAGTCGAGGGAGAAACTGACGGAGGGAGGGGGATGTTAGAAATAATTAATCCATTAGTGTTGTTCAGAGGGAGATGGACTGACAGGGAGGAGATGGGGTGAGGTTTAAGAGAATACATGGAGAGAGCTGGTGGGTGGATGTGATGAAAGAGACTCCGGGGGGGGGGGGGAGGACGGGTGAGAAACTGTTGCAACTTATTTCAGACTTTATTTCAGTGAGGCTCATTTAGATTGGATTGGAAGCTGGAAGAGAACTAAAGGTGAGGACGGAGAGTAATAAAAACGGACGGAGAGAGAGAGTGGTGGCTGATTCCCATTGCCATGGCGACGGTTTAGCATCAGGACCGCTTGCACGGTTATGTAAGAGCAGCCGGCAGCATTCTTTTATTACATTTACAAAACATGAACACAGCAACGAGGGTCCTCATCATTTCAACACACACACACACACACACACACACACACACACACACACACACACACACACACACACACACAGTAACACTCACTAACGCGCACAGATGAAGTTAAAATTTCATAATGCAGGTTTCATCCTCTAATCCCCAGCTCTGCTCCTGTAATCCTGGTGATTAATTACAGTCGTGCTGCTGATAAACAGTAATATTATTACAGCTGGAAACACTGGAAATATATTCCTCAGCAGAGTTATGGATGAAACATGAGTCGTAAATGGATCATAGAGGAATATCCCAGTTCTGCTGCTGTGTGTCCTGCCCGCAGCTAAATTAACACAAGGGGTGTTTTTGTACATAAAAAATAGTGATTATTGTAATGTATTAAAAGGCCTACTCTGGTTTGTTTTTGTGGTTTTAGTCTCACAACTGACCTGAGCTTTTCACATCTGTCACTTCGACGTACCGTGGGTAATTTCTGCTGCTTTGTGTTGTGATTTCTTGTTCTTGTCCAACAAATATGGATTCAAAACGGTGTAATACTGTAATGTTCAAAAACTATAAACAGAAAAGAAAAATAGTGGAAATAACAGCAAAATTCTGTAAAATAAGATTTTTTTTAGCAAATGTAAGTACAGTTACATAACTGTAAAAGTGGAAAAACGTTTAAAAACACTTTCTTATATGTAAATAATACTTTTATAATTTTTTACTAGATATTAATGGAAAATCTGTAAACTACCACTTTTTTAGCACTTTTTTGTGAGTGTTTGCATTTCTAACTCTGTTTCTGTGATTTTAATAGATATTAGCCGTAATTTCACATAACAGCCATAAACTAACAATTTTTAAAAAATCTATTTCTTTCAAACTTTAATATAAACATTTTTTCTTTAAAATAAGAAAAATCTGTAAAATAATTATTTTCTGTGCTGATTAAATTAAAGTGTAATTTTATCGTCAAATATTGTAAAAGTGAATTACTATTTACTTTTTCTTTTTTTTGTCCAGGCAGTGTATAGTTTAAATGGGTGAGCTATATAAAAATTCTCCCTCTCTGAAGTAGTTATAAATGAGGAAATTAGATATAACGAGCAAAACTTTTTTGTACGAGGCCAGAAATGTAATTAATTCTGTGGTAAAGTTGGACTTCTCTTTAAAGTTCTGCCTCAGAAGCTGCTGCTTGATTTTGACTAGTAAACTTTGAAATTCAAATCTGACAGGGTGTCGAATAAACTATCTCTTAACACCTTATTTGTACATTTCTGCCCCACTAGTGGTTGTCAGCTCGTTTTTATCCATTTAGCAGTTTAGTTTCCTGGAACATCACAGCCTCAGAGGGTCGACCGTTTAATCAGTCCTGTTCTGCTGCCCAGAGACGAGCAGATGATGAGCTGCAAAAAGCAGAACTCGAATGTTTTTGTAACACGAGCGCCTTGCCGAGACACCTGCAGTGAGCAGAGAGAATAAAAGAGCTTTTACTTAGAATCTTTATGTAATATTCACCAACATTAATTTACCCCAGAGAGCAGAGGGGTGAAAAGGTGGCTCGTAATTGAATTCTCTTTCTGTTACTCAGAAATTTGAGGCAGATGCAGGCAGAGAGTGATGGAGAGAAGAGGGAAAGCGAGTGTGGAGAGAGATTAAAAGCGTGGACTAAAAAGGTTATCTCATCCCCCTGATGATGCTCTTGTACTGAGTGGGGTCATTCAGCATCAGACAAAAGGGGAGGAGTGGGTGAGGAGAGAGGGGGAGATACGGGAGATACGGGAGAGTTTGCCGGCTAGGCGGAGGAGGTTACAATGGAAAGAGATAAAGAGGAAGATGGAAAATGGGATTAGCCCTCGCCTGTCTTGGTCTCACTCTTTCCCTTCAATCCCCCTCGTCTTATCCAGAGTGTCTCTCTTTTTTTTTCTTTTTTTTTTTAATGTCCTTTCATCCCTCAACTCCTCAAATCTCGGCTTCGTTTTCGAATCCAGACGTTTTGTGTAGTGTTACAGAAGCTGTGATTTCAAGTTGCAGTTACAATAGCTGGAGGTTTAAACCAGATTAATGTGTTGAAGCAGCAGCTCTGTAAAGGTTATGCACAGCAGAACTTTTAGCAAAATGCTAACATCTGCATGCAAAAATGCTAAAGGTGGCAGAAGAAAATTCCTCCATGCGGCGATAACGAGGGGTTTCTGGATAACTGCACAGCAGAGTGCCTCCTGAGTATGTAGCCCTACTTTTAATCAGTTCAGCTTTTTATATGAAGCCAGTTTGCATCTCAAGTCATCTGAGGGCACTTCACAAGTTAAGGACAAAACCTTACAGTATAGTACTGTAGAGAGAATTACAACAATTTTTTGTCAGATTCAAAGTAAAAGAAGAAAGTCAGAGAAACCTGAGGGTGGCAAGTCGAAACACTCAGTAGAACAGGAGCGTTTGGGAGGAGACACAGAGGTATCAAGCCGAAGACAAGAGTTTACGAACTAAATGACGTATGATGCTAGTTTGCTAAAGTTGTATATCAGTCCCATGCACAACTCTGTAATGGCTACAATTTATCGCTGTTTGGTATTAAAATAATGATACTGTGTAGTGTCGTCACTCCCTGTCCAATCAGTGACCTGCACTCTGTAGATGTCACATTATCGGCTTGACTCAGCTCGCTTGGAACCTCAGTCGAGTAGGTACTAAAACAGTACCAAGTATCCAAACCAAGAGAAGAGCACATTTTACACCCACAACTCAACTCAACACAACCCATCCTTAACCTTAATAATTACCTATAATTATATCTTCCACTCTGAGAAAGGATTAGGCAAAATTTAATGGTGAATGGCACTGTGTGCGACTAGAGCACAATAATATACCATATGTTAACATCTATTAAAAAAATGTTGTTTTATTTTGTGCGAATCATTTTCTGCTAAAACCTAAAATATTTGTTTATCAAGTTTCAAGTTGGCTGCATGATTAATTTTATTTTAATAACACAGAATGCAATAGTTCATTAGCATCTTAATAAATAGTAAAATAAATTTGATGGAAAAACATTTAAAGAACATGTAACCTTTCACCTATTGTTGAACTAACCTGAAATTCTAACATTTTGTGCAAATTTTGTATATCGGCGAACTTAAACATATAATGTACGTCTACCAAATAAAGCTTATATTTTTAAAGCCTTTGTGCTACCAACAGATTGTCTCTCTTTCTAGCTTCTTATGTTTTAGCTGCTACTATGGCTAAAAAAACCAAAAGAAAAAACATTATCAGCCTGATTGAAACCCACAATTGGAGCATCACATCTTCACTAAAAGAAACAATGTAGTTGTATTTTATTTACCTGCATGCCCAGATTTCTGCTCCTAAAAAGTGCCAAAAGCTTAAAAAGACAGCAAGTACAAACAAAGAAAAGAAAAGTGATGCCAGACGTACAAATCTTTCTCTGGTCTGTGTTTTTAAAATCTCCTGTTGCACATTAAGTACTTATTTCCGCACATAAACTATCAGTAAATGCTCGTACGTGTCTGTTTATTTGGTTGTTAAGCAGCTGTATTCTGTTGTTCATATTGAAACTGTCTTTTTAATCACCCCAGAATTAAGTTGTTAAATATCTTCAGGCAAACTGATGACGCTCCACTGAGACTGACAAATTAAATGTCAACCGCTTTCACGCACATTTTAATTGCGCTTCACTGCAGTGAATCAAAACCTCTTTGTGTAAAGCTTATGCAGTGTTTCAGTGTGTCAACATCTTTTATCTTTGGACTTGTTCTCCCTCTTTTATTCCTCTGTTATCATTAAATCAGCACAAACCAGGCAGATTTCCAAGCTGTCGACTTCTTTCTGGAAGAATGTAAGAAATGTGACTGTGTAGTTTCACAGTTATTCATGTCTGTCCAGTGATGAAGGAGGAGGACTTTGAGTCGAAGCCATTTAACTGATAAAGTGACAGCTTTGGTTTGTTTTCTTTTCTAAATCACTTCAGTTTCTCTTCAGAATGAAAAGATTTGAGAGTATCCCCTTAATGAAGGTATCCCTTTAAGAATAAATGGAGGATTAAAGCGGGGATCGCAGCGTCTCTAATCCTCTGTTTCATTTATTACTAATTTGGGAGAGGATTTACAGAGCAGCGACAGCAGAGGGTTTTCAGGAAGGACGGAGAAATTCAGAGAGGGGAGAATCAGACGGAGTGGGAAGCTGAAATGGGCGAAAAGAAGAAAAATCTGCTTTGAAAGTGAATCTGTAGGGAGGCAAGGCCTGTAAATAGGCAGGGTTTCTATGTAGAGTGGAAAACACTGAAAAATATTTATGATGCCAGATTATTATATCTATTCCTATGCTGTTTTCTAAAAATATAATATTTGGAATTTCCAAAAATAAATTGATTGTGTCATAGAGTGATGTATAAAAAAGTATATCCGTCCATCTTGGAAGGTTTCCGCCTTTTATGGCTTTTCAAACTTGTCAATTTAATTTGGCTTGTGACACAAGAACTGACAAAAAGACTCTCTCATGCCAATGTGAAAACTAGGTTTCTGCCAAGTCATGACAATGAATTTAAAAGAGTTTTTGTCGACTGGCTGCAGTTCCAACATCTTATGTTGATCTCAATCAGCCTGAACATCTGGACACCACAATGTTACCTCAGGTCACACAAGAATCATGAGTAAACAGACCTTTTTGCATTTGCCACCACTATGCTCCATATCATGATGATGCCACCACCGTGCTTCACATCATGATGCTGCCACCACTATGCTTCACATCACGATGTTGCCACCACCGTGCTTCACATCACGATGTTGCCACCACCGTGCTTCACATCACGATGTTGCCACCACCGTGCTTCACATCACGATGATGCCACCACCGTGCTTCACATCACGATGATGCCACCACCGTGCTTCACATCACGATGTTGCCACCACCGTGCTTCACATCACGATGTTGCCACCACCGTGCTTCACATCACGATGTTGCCACCACCGTGCTTCACATCACGATGATGCCACCACCGTGCTTCACATCATGATGATGCCACCACCATGCTTCACATCATGATGCTGCCACCACCATATTTCCCGGTGGAGATGATGTTTGTGATGATCTGCAGTATCTGGTGTCCACCAAACCATCTACTTTGATGACCCAAAAGCTCCATTTTGAACTCAGACCAAAATCTCTTCTTCGTGTTGACTTCTGGTGAACTCTAGTCCAGATTTAATGAGCTTTTCTAAACATTGTCTTCCTCTTTGTCTCCCATAAAGCTTTAACAGGTTAAGAACAGACAACAGTTGTATGAGCAGCCTCTCCCACTAACTGCTGAAGCTCATTCAGAGGAGTTATAGGTGTCTTAGTGTCCTTCTAGTCTCAGTTTTTGAGGACGTCCTGCTCTAGTCAGATTTACTCATACAGGAGTCTTCATACTACAATCACTGACCTCAGATGATCTTACTTTCAGTAACTGTGTGACATCTAAAAACAACTGGCTGCACCTGAGTTGAATGAATTTTGTATTTTTAATAATTATTTGTAATTCCTTTGCAGAAATCTATTGTAACTTTTGCATGAAAGAGTCTGTTTTTTGGTAAATTATTTTCCTAACATACAAATTGAATCAACCTTCAATGTTTCAAAATTAGTTAGAAACAAAATCTGGCAATATCCTTGGATTGCATGAATCACAAACAAGAATAATAATCTTAGTTGAATTATCCTGTGATGGAGAAAAACAGGTATTTTCTACTGAGAGAAACCTTTATTGCTGCATTCATTGTCGTTTCCATGGACACCGAATAAACAAGCAGGACAGATGTCATAAAAAAGATTTTTTTCCAACTCATTTTTGGTTCTTATTTATAAAAGACACCAAAAAATATGAGAAGGAATAATAATGAGCAGAGATGTAGTTGCAGGTTGAACTGAATTCTGTGGACTGAACTCATCTGGATTTGATGTTAGTTGATTTGTATGAGCTACAGCATGCGGAGATGCAATCTTCTGGCAGCTATTTTAATAACAACACATAAGTTACAGCTGGGTTTTTAAACTCTTTATTTGCACAATAAACACCCAGCATTTTTATTCAAATTTGGCTGGAAAAATCTATTCAGAAGTTGGAAATTTGACTCTCAAAACGTTTAGAATCAGGAAATATGCAGAGACGATGAAAGCGAGAGAAGAAAAAAGTTAAAAGTAAAGAGGTTACAGATGATATTTGAGATCAAGTGGTGCACTTTCAAGCTTCTTGCTTAAAATTAAAAATGACTCACTTATCTGTTGTAATGAATTGTGTGAGCAGGATGAGTTGTTTTTTTTTAACAAGCTGCACTGACAAAGTTATGAAATTCTTTTTTGTGTGTGTGATTCATGACTGAAACTTAGGAAAGCAGATCCAAAAAGCAGTCTGAGCTTATGTCACATGCATTTATATAGTATGTACACATCGCCATAAACTGTCAGTGCTCCATACAGCGACTTCTGCTTGCAATGTTTCCATTGCTGCTGACAAAATCAACACTATTACTGCTCACTAGCATTATATTTACTCTAAAAATACTCATTTATTGATTAACTTGCATAAAACATTCATTTGTGTATCTTCTATGCAGACAAACTAAACCAAACACACTTAAAACAGTTTCATGGTTCAGTTTTACAAGTATGTTTTGGAGTGTTTGCATTGAACTCGTGTTATCTTTTGTTGCTGTCGCTCTGATTACAGCAGAAGACAGTAAGGATGATGCTCCTGAAAGAACGGGTCACTGCTTAAATGATCATTACATGTCACTGATTAATTGCTCTTACAGCAATAACATTCAAATGGCATTTAGGGAAACAATAGGCTTCTCTGATGGCTACACAATACATGCAGTTCAGGGTTTTATTAGACTAAATCACAACTGGTACAAGATGTGAAACTCTTATTTTTCACCTACGTAGCAACCGGCTGGTTTGGATGTTTTCTCAACAACATGATTAAAAAAACTTTTCATTTCAGTTGAGCTGGAGAGACTTCTGTTGACAGAATACCGATGGTGACGTTTGTCAGTCAGACAGGCTGAATATTTTCAGACTCCGCTTCATA
Source organism: Acanthochromis polyacanthus (assembly GCF_021347895.1). Classification (NCBI taxonomy): domain Eukaryota; kingdom Metazoa; phylum Chordata; class Actinopteri; family Pomacentridae; genus Acanthochromis; species Acanthochromis polyacanthus. The sequence goes on from NC_067128.1 coordinate 9,818,522, forward strand.
ATCTGCAGACAGTCTCACAGTTCTGGTATGTTGCATATTAACTCACTGATTTAATTTGGGAAGTATTTCACATACCAGAACGCCTAAAGCAGACACCTTAAAATAACTTCTGTACAGACGTTTTGGCAGTCAGTAAGAAGTGCTGTTGTTTTTGTGTTTCTTATTGCTGTATTTCACAGTTTATGCATTTTATTATTTCATTTCTGCAGTTTAAGAAGAGCAGTTCTGAGGTTAAGCCATAACCAGTGACCTCATACAAATCAGATACAGTGGGTATGGAAAGTATTCAGACCCCTTGAAATTTTTCACTCTCTGTCATTGCAGCCATTTGCCAAAATCAAAAAAGTTCATTTTATTTCTCATTAATGTACACTCAGCACCCCATCGTGACAGAAAAATAAAAAACAGAAATGTAGAAACTTTTGCAAATGCAAATGTTAAACATTTGTCACCTTAATGACTTGTGTTGCTAATTATGGTTACCGAGTATGTCTCATCTCAGAATCTCCTTCCTCTGAATCTGTCTTGTTGGTTGAACAGAATTCCAGAGGCTGGCCGACCTGCTGGGATTTAAAGCTGGACTCACCTGGACGGCTGAGCCAACAGGACTTCTACGCTGTCAGTGGCTGGAATCAAAGACCTGATCGTGCTGTGAGTAGATGTCAGCGTTTCTCTTTATTCTCCTCTCCAACACACTCTCAGCTTTTCAGCTCTGTGTAGGCTGCTCTGTGTATAATTCATAGCTCTGTAACTTCAAATCAAATATGCATTATTATAGCGGTGTGCATCGTAGGGAAGGGATGTAGAACGGAGGCAGAGGAAGGAAAAAAACATGAAAAAATGGCATGTTTGTGTGCACAAAGGTTAAAAACACTGTTGGATTTTTTTTCCTCTTGTTTCATGGTGACCATTTAGGAAATCATAATAACACAAACTGGAAGGTGAAAGAGGACTGTTGCACTTCAATTTGACTTTTTTGTAAGCTGTGACACGATGATGTACATGTCTCTGCAGCTCAGTATGTGGATGAGCTACATGCCCTGCACAGCCACACACATATTTTAATAATTTATCAGCTAAAAAACATCGGAAATTCCAGCCTCAGGCAAAACGTAGAGGTTAGGCTGCTGAAGGCCAGGATGTATTTGAAATATACCAGTTAGATACAAGTGTTTGACAGTGTAAAAAGGCAAAAATGTTCATAGTAGCTCTGTCGAGTCACACTTGAAGGCAACATAATCTGTCTGCTGTCAACTGGCAAGACTCAGTAATTGGTCAGACTGGGAAAGTGGCGTGCGCAAATATTCCTCTTGACCCCCTGAACAGTAAGCAGTGTCTGGGTTTTTTGCTCCTGTCACATTTTTACTCTCTGTGGACTCATTTTTCACTGCACCTCTATGGAAACAGAACAATCGTGGGAACGGAGAGAAAACTAAGAAATGTCTCAACAAATCACAACAAACCAGGAATTTACAACATTTTTCCAAGTGTCCATGGCTGCTCATACTATGCATATTTATATTTTTACAGCCCTATACAAACTGCATTTTTTACTGTGCTCATCAGCTGTGGAAAGATGTTTCACCGTGCTGAATGTATCTTCAAACAGCTTCCTCCTCTGTTTACTGTTTTTAAGGCTATGCTGCATTTATTTAAATCGATCCAATAGGTTTGATTTCCCCGTCTTCTCCATTCTGCTCTGTGAAAACACTGCCTGCAGTTCACCTGAAAACTTTATCAACTGTGAAATTAAAGGATCAAAATGTAGATAAATATCACAATTCTGATCCTAAAAGTCATAATTCTAAGACGGTCATTCAAAATTGTAAGACAAGAAGTATAAATGTTGATAGAGAAGTCAAAATTGGACAGAATTATGAAATAAAAGCTTTCAATGTGGGAACACTGCCGGCAGTTCAACTGAAAATTTTTAGACTTTCAATAGTTTAACTGATGGAGCTCAGAATTTGTGTCTTTTTTTTAACAGATTAAGCTACAAATGGTTTATTTTGGCAGATTTCTGAAATGAGACATGTAGAATTAAGTGTTTTTTTTGCTGAAATATCACAATTTTAAACCTAGATTTGATCAATTTTACTGATGGAACCACATGTAACATTCGATATGTTCAAGGACCATTGGACATCCGAAATTCTTTGTGATTTTACAGTTTCTGGCTAAAAAAAAATGTGTCTTTTGTTAGTTTATCTGAAAGAAAGCATGCCTTTCAAACCTCCTGATGGTTCTGGTTTTAAACCAAGAATAATTTTATAATTTGGGCTATATTCTACATTTATTTTAAGATTATTTTTCCTGTTGTCTTTTCTCTGCTCTATGGAAACACTGCCTGCAGTTCAATCGAAAACTGCGATATTTAAAGTGTCAAAATTTAGATGAACAGTAAAAAATCTGTTACTAAAAAGCATAATTATGAAGTAGCAATTTAAAATTCTAAGACAAAAAGTCAAAATTTGAACATAAAGGTTAATAATTTTGACAGAAAACCAAAATTAGACTTGAATCAGAATTATGTGGAAACACTGCCTGCAGTTCAACCGAAAACCCTCACACTTTTCAAGGTTCTGCTGAAGAGCACAACATTTTTTGATTTTTTTACAAAAGAGAATGCAAAATTTTTTGGAGATTTTGCAGATCATTAACTCATTCGCTGCCATTGACGTCTATAGACGTCAATCATGTTTTTTGACTGGGGGGGCTGCAGGACAGTCTGTCGGAGCTTGTCGGTGAAAATCCTGGAGTTTTGGAACGTGAGCGTGTTGCGGTGGGCCAAAAGAATGACAAAGACAGTGACCATTGGGGGGGCGACAGCAAAAAGTGCCGTTGCCAACAGCCGCTGGCGATCAAAGCTGCACTAGGTTTCTGTTTCTGTTTCGCCACCACCGCTCTCTTGAGCTCATCTGACGAAGCCGAGTCAGATGAGTTTAGAGCGAGCACACATACACACACACACACACACACACACACACACACACACACACACACACACACACACACACACACACACACCTAAAAATATTTTGTAAGATGTATTGTTCTGAACCAAAATGTTGACTTGTGTTGTTTGTTTGTAAATAAATGATTTAGCTAACAAAAGGTTAAAAAGTTGACCTCAAAATGCTTTTTCCGAGTTGTTTTTGTTGTTTCATATAAGTAAACAACTGTTCAGTTGTGTGGGATGTCACTAAACCAAAAAATATTGGCATCAAAGTGAGTGATGTGCCTCTCTGCAGAAAAAGCTCGTTATCTCTGTTTTTTGGTCAAAAACAGGTGTTTTTGCTGAAACTACCCTATGTTCTGCTGCCGATAACTTTAGAACCGAAAATGCTAGAAACAAAATTTTTTTTCCTGATGAAAGAAGAGAATCTACCCTTTCTTTCGATAGTTTCAATGTTTATGTAGTCTTAAAACGTGATATTCTGTAGATCTTGAAAAATCTGTCAAAATTCTTAAAAACTCTGGCAGTAGGGGGCTCTTTGCTCTGAAAACAGCTGGCAGCAAATGAGTTAAAAATAGACTTGCAAAACTGACTGATTTATTAAAATATCACAATTTTGAGGATAGTTTTAAGGGGGATTTTTACTGCTGGAACCACATGTCATATTTGGTATGTTCAAGGACTGTGGGACAGCTGGAATACTTTGAGTTTTTACAATTTCTCAGTGATAAATGGTGGAATTTCGGTGATGTATTAACAGAGAAAACATGCTGTTCATGCTTTGGGCTTTAAAAAGGGACAATCCAAATTAGGGCTACAAAACTGTGATTTGAACTGTATGAGTCACAAAACAGGCTATTTTCTGGTGTGTTTTTCTGATGTTATTTCCAGCAGCAGGATGTTGTGGTTTCCACATTTTACGTCACTAAAGTAATCTTTAGTTTCATATATCTGCTCAGCGTGGCAGCAGATGAGTAAGGTGATCCCTGAACTCTGCAGAAGGTGTTTGTGTCTGAATGTGAGTCTGTATTTTATCTGAGCATGAAGGACAAAGAGGTCAGGTTCACCCAGAGGCACAACATTTACTACTGATAAAAACCATCTTTCTAGGTTTTTCATGCTCTGGCTGCACTAAATCCTGTGCCTTGCCCACATATTCACATAAAAACATTCTTATAACAGGCCATTACTGAAACATTTGGCTTCTGCTGGAGTCATTTAATCATTTTTTTATCTACTGGCAGCAATTCTGCCAACTTTCAAGGCTGTGGGAGATTTATTTCTGGAGAGTTTGAACACTCAAAATGTGACAATACTTTCTTTGAGAGTGGAAATCCCAAAAAGACCTCAAGACTGAAAATATCTGAAATTCCTAAAATGCAGACAGAGAAGGTTATAGAACTTACTTTTGGGTCCCAAACCAGAAAACACAGACTGACCTCACAGTAAAATGTGCTTTTTGTCATTATTGGATCCATTTAACTTGGAGGAAGAAAACAAGAAAGAAATCTTTTCTTCTCTCTCAGTCTGGGCTTTCTGAATAGATGTGCAGAACTTGCAGGGATCTGCTTATGTCAAGGTTATTTCTTCTGCGGGGTTTTCTGTCTAGTGTTGTTTGGAGCATGAATTTACAGTTTTTGCTCTCAGGGGTCCATCTGCTTTGCGTTTTGGATCCACATCTTGTTTGTTGAAGTGCTAATGTTGCTTGCTTAGTGACCACAAAGTGTAGCTCTCATTGTAAAGACTTTATTTTTGCTAATTTTCCCAGCAGATATTTTTAGCATTTAAAATATTGCAGAGAAAAGTCTCACATTTTCTGAAATCTGTGCATTTCAAAGCAAAGTATGTACAGTATATTGGTATGTCGGTGCATATTTCTCATAGATTGTTTTAATTTTATTAACTTGTACGCTGTTTTGAGGTGTTTGGGACATTTGTAAATGTTTAAGAGGGAGGAAAAAGTACCCACTCTCACGTAAAAAAAAAACTGCTATACGATTCTCGATGCTGGTTGGCAAAAGTTTTAGAAGACTGTTAAACTTGGCAGCAGACGAAGCAGTTCATTCCAGACGTTATGTCTAGTAAATACAATTTGTTGTTGTTTTGGTCCATTTAGAGTTGGAAATGGGGTCAAAACTGCTGGATCTTACACCGAAATGGAAGCAGAATGACTGACTGAAGGGTGATTCTTGTGAACTGCTTCGAGTTCGTGCAGTAGAAAACTGCCCATCTGTGAATAAAGGCCAAATTTGTGCAAATGTAGAGGTCATAAAGTCAATACTTTACCTAAAGCTAAATGTAAACTAAAGTATTCTTGAGCTTGTACAGTACCTAAAGGTTCCTGTTATCTCCAATAGTTACAATCTCTGGTGACCACTCAGGATTCAGTCTGTGCTGTTCGTGTGTTTTTCAGGGAAATCTCAGAAATGTAGTCGTTGCTTTCACCATCTCTGTCAGCAGTCGTGGTTTTCTATAATGTGTGCGACTCAGTCATCGTCCCAAGTGATGCAATGATAACCGAAATCTGGAAACATCAGCTGTCTGACAAACTTGTTCCAATCTCCTCATCTAGTTCTTCATCCTTTCCTTTAGTCAGGCCAGAAACAAACTTTGCTTTGGTTTTACAGCCGTGAAAATCATGTCATGCTTTAATTATTCATATTCGCACACAGAACACAGTCATTATGGTCACACTCTAATCAAGTCAGATTTAATTTCCCTCTGATCTTTTGAAGAAATTCAGTTTGTTTGGGGACGCAGCTCCATTGCCTCTAAACTTCTAACTCTGGTCAAAAGAAGGTGACAAACTCTCACAGACAAACTATTGCATTGCGGTTTTACACTTGTAATTTAGCTTTAGTACACCAAAAACATGTTTAGGTCATTGTTGAACTTGTAGGTTGGCTACAGCGAACTGAAGTGCATGACAATGAAGCAGAAACTAGATTTAGCACTATAATAACATTTAGAATAATTTTACACCTAACTCGAACAACAAAAGTTGGTCAGAATGCCACAAAATGATGAGCAGCCAAGAAGAAATAAGGATCCTAACTGTAGTCGAACACCACAGAGGTCAGCAATGCATATTTATACACATATGAAGGACAGCTGTATAATTATGAGCCTGTTGGGGGCTACAGAGATCAGGAACAGACAAGGATCAGAATAAATAAGAGCCATCACTGACAAATTTATCAGTGGTGTCGGCTCAAAATCGTAAAGTTTGCTATCACATATTAGGATATAACAAAACTATTATTTAGCCATATGGAAGTTTAGTTTAATACTAACATACTGTATAGTTTAACTGTTAGCATTTGACACTTTATGGTGCATTTTTAATCTAGTACATTTTTAGTCATAGTGTATTTTACACTTTATTGTGCATTTTGCATCTTAGTATGTTTTTACATTTCTATGTTTAGATCAGATTTTATATTTTACTATTGTGGGGGTCACTTTACTCTTTCTGATTGCCTCTGCAACAACAGAAATGCCCCTTGTGAATCGATAAAGCATTTCTATTCTATATTCTCTTGATACCTGTTGTATCAGAAACAGATTTACGAGGATCAGCCGTAGTCGGTTACATCTAGATTGTCTTGCGTACACTGGCACTATGATAAAGGTTGTAGAGTAATTTAGAACATACATAAAAGAAGACTTGCAGTGCACAGTTCGGGCTTTCTTGGACCTGAATCTCAGCTTTCGGTGACTTTCTACTGCTGGAATGCCTTGTATTAGGACTTTTCAGCCTTATGGTTTCTGTTGAACCTCAGGATCTGAAAGCTTTGACCACGATGCTAAGTCTGAATGCAACAAAACAATGACAAATAGTATTTACTGGATGTGAATCTTGTTCTATAAGTACCTGAAACCACCACCCTCACCCCAGCAGGTTGAGGCAGATGGCTGTCTTCCCAACTGCTTGCTTGTAGGAAATCCAAAGAAACTTCCATATTGTTGGATTGCTCTGTTTAGAATTTGTCTTCGCCTTACTATGTGAAGTGCTATGAGATGACTTATGTTGTAAATTGGCGGTACATAAACAAAATTGAGCTGATTTTAACTGAATTATATGTGCTTTATGTTGCTGTTGGCGATGCTTGTGAGGAAAAGACTGCTACTGGACAAGGACAGAAAAATGGCATTTGATGCTCTACTGTTTTTTTATTTATTTTATATAGTGTATTTATTTAATTGAAAAAGGTTCAACAAGGAAGCAAAACTCACGAAGATTCAAGCTGCAGAAAAATGCCTTAATCCCACTTATTCTGATTTAGAAGTTTTATAGGACTCAGTCATATCTTCAGGAACATACTGTGATCCTTCTGTTTAAAATGAGCGCTGCTTACGGCCACAGCAGTGAACCCCTCACCTGCACGAAAGCAGCTTTGTAGAAGGAAAAACTGTGGATCAGATGTTCTGAAAGGCTGCACAAACACAATAATCCACCGTGAAGACAAATTGTGAAATGCAAATGTAAAATCCATTCAGGCTCACGACTGCACAGAAGCAGAGACAGCGCTGTTATTTCTCACATAATGTCCTTAAAATGCTCAAAATGTCACTTTTTCTTTTGAAATTCTGCCTGTATGTCTCATAAAACACATTAAAATCGTGCATGAACTTTCCAAACAACCTTTTCTGGCAACTATTAAGTGTAAATTTAGTGGAAAATTCAACCTGTAATTTGCTCTTTAAGTAAAGAAAGGAGCAGTGCAGCCTCTAATCGTCCCCACTGGGCCCTGGTTAATTATATATATAATGGAGCTGCTCAGATCTGCAGCTCAGCGCCTGATCTGAGACAAGAAAGGATGTTTGAGTTCACAAGAAACGCTACAAATGTTTTCTTGTGCGTTCAAAGGAGACTAATTTACCGGCGATTTGTTTGGCGATTTCATTTGAATCCAAACATTAAATCTGTCTTTTCAAATCCTGCTCATCTTTTGACCTCTTTTAAAGCTTTCTAAGTTAGAGCTTCAGTAAAACCCATCTCTGCGTCTCTGACAGTTGGTTCTGTTCACACAAGTCACGGCGGAGTCTTGGATTCATCTTATTTCTCCCAGTTTGTCAACCCACCGTCAGGATGTGAGCTCAGAAACCAGGATTCGTCAGCGGGTTCCACGGTTGTTGTCTTTTATTCTGAGCTCGTTCTTCTGCTGTCGTCCATCTGCTGAAGCATGTGGAGGCTTGTTTGTTCATGATGCTGCTGAGACGTGTGCTCATCCACCTGTCAGGTGGAAGAATTCCTGCTATTCTCCCGTATTCTTCTAGCCTGGCCGCGCTAGACAACCCACGGCAACGAATTTAATTCTCTGCCAGGGTGGGTCTAGTTACCCTCCATAAGGCTCGAGGCTGGATGCTCCTAAAACTGGCCGGACCAATCACCATGAAGTGTAGAGTCAGAAGGCGGGCGTAACGAAGTGACGACAGAGGCGCGACGATTCTGACAGAAACAACCGGCGCACAATAAACAGTTATCTTTCGACTCGGCTTTGGCCACAGCACTTAAAGATTTGAAGCTAAAATTCAACTTGAAAGATAAACAAAGGACGGCACTTAAGTGTTTCATTGAGAAGAAAGACGTATTTGGACTTATGCCGACGGGATATGGCAAATCCTTAATATACCAGTTGGCTCCACGGCTCCGCTGGTTGGGAAGCTAATGGGACTTAGCCACAATCTGCCGGTGCTCTCGGAACTACGTCAGCCTATTCGTTGCGTTGATTGGTTGTACACACGTGGACAAAATTGTTGGTACCCCTCAGTTAAAGAAGGAAAAACTCACAATTCTCACTGAAATCACTTGAAACTCACAAAAGTAACAATAAATAAAAATTTATTGAAAATTAAATAATCAAAAACAGCCATTACTTTTGAATTGTTGATTAACATAATTATTTAAAAAAACAAACTCATGAAACAGGCCTGGACAAAAATGATGGTACCTCTATAAAAGATTGAAAACTATTTGACCAGAGTGACATGATTTAACTCAGGTGTGTCATTTAATTGACATCACAGGTGTTTCCAAACTCATAATCAGTCAGTCTGCCTATTTAAAGGGAGACAAGTAGTCACCCTGCTGTTTGGTGAAAAGGTGTGTACCACACTGAACATGGACAACAGAAAGCGAAGGAGAGAATTGTCCCAGGACATCCGAAAAAAAATTATAGACAAACATCTTAAAGGTAAAGGCTATAAGACCATCTCTAAACAGCTTGAAGTTCCTGTGACAACAGTGGCTCATATTATTCAGAAGTTCAAGACCCACGGGACAGTAGCCAACCTCCCTGGATGTGGCCGCAAGAGGAAAATTGATGACAAATTGAAGAGACGGATCGTTGGAATTGTATCCAAAGAGCCCAGAGCAACCTCCAAAGAAATTAAAGGTGAACTCCAAGGCCAAGGTACATCAGTGTCAGATCGCACCATTCGTCGTTGTTTGAGCCAAAGTGGACTTCATGGGAGACGACCAAGGAGGACACCACTGCTGAAAAAAACTCATAAAAAAGCGAGACTGGAATTTGCAAAAATGCATGTTGACAAGCCACAAAGCTTCTGGGAGAATGTCCTTTGGACAGATGAGACCAAACTGGAGCTTTTTGGTAAGGCACATCAACTCTATGTTCATAGACTCAAAAACCAAGCATACGAAGAAAAGAACACTGTCCCTACGGTGAAACATGGAGGAGGCTCAGTAATGTTTTGGGGCTGCTTTGCTGCATCTGGCACAGGGTGTCTTGAAAGTGTGCAAGGTACGATGAAATCTGAAGACTATCAAGGCATTCTGGAGAGAAATGTGCTGCCCAGTGTCAGAAAGCTTGGTCTCAGTCGCAGGTCATGGGTCTTCCAACAGGACAACGATCTAAAACACACAGCCAAAAACACCCAAGAATGGCTGAGAGAAAAGCGTTGGACTATTCTAAAGTGGCCTTCTATGAGCCCAGATCTGAATCCCATTGAACATATGTGGAAGGAGCTGAAACATGCCATTTGGAGAAGACACCCATCAAACCTGAGACAACTGGAGCTGTTTGCTCATGAGGAGTGGGCCAAAATACCTGTTGACAGCTGCAGAACGCTCATTGACAAATACAGAAATCGTTTAATTGCAGTGATTGCCTCAAAAGGTTGTGCAACAAAATATTAAGTTATGGGTACCATCATTTTTGTCCAGCCCTATTTCATTAGTTTGTTTTTTTAAATAATTATGTTAATCAACAATTCAAAAGTGATGGCTGATTTTGATTATTTAATTTTCAATAAATTTTTATTTATTGTTACTTTTGTGAGTTTCAAGTGATTTCAGTGAGAATTGTGGGTTTTTCCTTCTTTAACTGAGGGGTACCAACAATTTTGTCCACGTGTGTATACCTACCCAATTGCTGCAGAGGGATTTGATAGACAACCTTTTAGCCCGCCTCCCTCCCTGTCGAGCTTCCCTAGACCCTTGTGCCGTCAGAAACATGGGTGTAGCGTGGCTAGGCTACTATTCTTCTTCATTAGTGGGTATTTTCGTTCCCATGACGGCAGCTAAATGGATGCTGATGAACACCGGGGAGAGCAGTCGGAATGATTCAGATCAGGTGTTTCTCAGGTGATGGAAACGATAAATCTGTCAGCGACTGCAATAAAATGTGAGAGTTAACATGTTGGGGGTTAAACAAAAACAGTATACAGGTGCATGTGTGTGGGAGGAAACAGGAATGTTTGACATGACGGTAGTTTTTAAGAAATATTTACTGTTATTTTACAGTTACATTAGAAGTCATATCTAGTAAAATTATAGAAAAAAGTACTAACTTACATGTTAAACCTAATAAAGCAGTCCAAACTGTGAACAACCTCATCAAAAATCCATATTTCTATAAATGACAATTCAGCCTTTTGCCCTTATTTTAAAGAAAATGTTTGCATTTTAAGGTGGTGCATTTTTATATACACATATAATTGCTACCTCACTGATTTTCCCCTTAAATTGCGGATAATATCTGTTAAAATCTATAACAGAAATTTGTATTTATACAAATAGTAATTCGTTCTTTCACATTATGTGACTGTAAAATTACACTGTTTTTGTTGTATTTGCCTCAGCAAAAAATACAATAATGTTAGTGAATTTCTATTATTAAAAAGAAAATTTATTTTAAAAAACGGAAAAATATTAAAAACATTTTTTAATGTTTACTTTGCGGGTTTTCCCTGTTTTGTTAAATTTTGTTTTTTTCTAATGGGTAACTTAGTTAAAAACAATTTCTCAGACACAGATGCAATTTGTTATTTTCCACATAAAACTTGATATGTTGCCAAAAAAGAAACATCTGTCATGATTATCGCAACTGAATAAAAAGAACGTAATCGAAACAATTTTTGATTAAGCTCATTTTATCATTGTTTAGCTAATTAGAAGGTGATTGTTATTAAACTTGGATGATTGTAGTTGACATTTTTGTGATATCCAGTCATTTTTGTATTAATAAGTGATTGTTTCCATAATAAATAATTATGGAATTTGTAAAGACATGATCATAATGAACGTTAATTTTTTTTTTTAAATAAAAATATATGCAAGATATATCCCATGGACTTCAAAAGTTCCTCAATTATACATTGACCCATTTAATCAGGAGTCACTTAAACAACAACAAATGCAAAAAAAAAGCTGAATATTTGATGCGGCAGTTGTCTGAAAATCCTTCTATGTCTAGTCTGCAACTGACAGTAGACCAGCATGAGAAGAGCAGGCATAATAAAAGGTTAAAAAAGAATATTCTTATGTATTTCTACCTGCTGTATTATTTCCATTTTAATGAGTGTATTGTGACTCTGAATGTCACACTAACTTTGCACCCTTCACCTCTGCTGCAGAAATTCAGGAGTACGAAGTTGCATAAAACAGTGTGAGCATAATTTAGCAGGAGATTAGCACAGATTCCTGCAGCTTCACACCAAGGGCGTAGGTTTGGTCTCAACATTGGTAGGGACGATATAACAGCATAACCTGCATGTACACTTTTTACTGGGGACGGGACAGTAATAAGACCAAACAGATTGGGTGAACGGGGGTCAGGGCTACATTTCTCACGAATATGAACCTAATTAATTGATAAGCTAAATGATCAATGCAAAATAAATCTGTATTGACTTATACTAATTTTCATGTGTATTGGTTCAGGTGATAGTAATTAAATACATTTTAATTAATAAATAAATGCACTAATAGGTATTTGGTTTCAAAAGTGTAAAGTCACAACATGCTCTAGCCTTCTTTCCTTCTAAACCAGGCCGTTTACAAGAAGAAAAGCAGCAGCATGTGTTTTTTTTGTTTTCTTTGACTGTCAACACTTTCCTGTGAAACACAGACTGGGACCTCTCTCTAAGCAGCTTCTTGCTCACGTTTTTCTGGTTCTATATTTTCCAGCAGAGTTCACTACATTTCTCACAGTTTAATTCACGTTAACAGTAGAAAACACATACAGTAGGACAATTCTCTCTAAGCAGCTTCCTACTCGAGTTTTGCAGGTTAGCAAGTTCACACAGTTTAATGTTATGCTAACTCTGATGCAGGTCGGACTTTCAGTAGCAACATTAGTGGTGTGTTCCCCACGTCCACAACATTGACGTCTTTTTACATTACTTACAGTGTCGTCTGCTGCTGCTGCTGCTGGCCGAAAAAAACTTCTAATATCCCTCCTCTTCGAAGGGGGCGGAGAAGGCGGCACGTTTATTTCTTGTGTATTTTTGTCGGGGCTGTGTGAGTGTGCGTGTGGGTGTCGGGGGGGGGGTCAAGTCATCAGCCAATCAAACGCACGTTTGATTGGACCGGCACATTCAGCAAGTGAAAAGGGGTAAATGTAAGTCTGAACCTGGTCTGAACATAATGAAAATAATTCACTTAATAATGGTAGGGTCAATTCTATCCTTACAACATATGGGAAGACAATCAAAATTACCTATGTAACTGAACTCATTATATAATGCAAATAAGGTTAAAAGTTGGTGGGGACAATTTGACCCTCTTGAAAAGTTGGTAGTGTTATGTCCCTACCGTCCCTATGCAAACCTACGCCCTTGCCTCACACCATAGACTGTATATATAGTGGACGTAGCATCTGGCTCCAGAATTGAAGCCAACCCGGAAGTGTCACAAACTCGCAATATCACGCCGTCCGCTAGGGTTGGCTCCAAGAAGCTTTTTCTCAATAGACCCCAATTCATTTTTGGAGAAAATAAAATTTGATAGACTGATTTTCTACAGCTCAGGATTTTTTCCCTGTTAGTTTTCATGGTCAAAATGAGAGATCAGGTGGCCGATCTTAAAATAAATCAATACTGAATTTTAAATAAATCGTTAAAGTTGGCGGAGCCAGGGGGCGTGGCTATACTTGATAGACAGCAACAGAAGCCTCTGCGGTAAAACGTGGGCGGGATAAGAGAGTCCTCAGCCAATCCTGCCCCTAGTTGCTCTCCGGTCCAGTCTGTTTGATGACGCTTTTTACGTCACTGGCTCCAAAAAATCCAAAACGGCGACCAGGAAGTAGCAAAATCCGGGCTTCATTTTCTCGGCGTTGAAACCAACGGGTGACGTCACGGTTAGTTTACGCCTGCTTCACACACAACATCTGCTTTTATTTTAACCGTTTACACATTTGTTTTGAAAGTAAATAGAAAAGTAAACACACATTTCGTAAAATCCGCTTTCAAACTGCTTTGCGCGACCTGTCACTCTGAGGTGAAGAGAGTAAAGTTGGCACGACTCATCGAGACGGATCGACGCTTTAATGAGAATCCTCCGAGCTGGAATGGTTATCTTTTAATTGCACTGCAGGAGAAATGTCATGTTCTCTGCAATTAGGCGGAAAACATAAAATGTGTATAAATTGGCAGGAGGAGTCGGAAACTGTGGGCATGTAGCAGAGAGTCAAAAATCCAATATTGTGCATCCTTAATGAAAAATCTCATGACTCATACGACCAACAGATCTGAACCCAGTCAGGCTCATGGGAGAAACACCAGCATTGTCAGTCAGTGTCTTTTTGAACAACGGTGTTTCATCTCTGCAGCAGGGTTTCAGGGAGTTCTACAAACGGTGGCAGCAAGCCTTGAAGCTCTTCTGACGGCATTTCTTCCCTTTCATTTGGCATCCATCTGCCATATCTCATACATAAAACCTTTTGTTTTTAACTTGGCTGAAATTGAAGCTGAGGAGAAGATCTTGACCAAAAGCAGAGAGGATGTGGACAGCAATGTATGGCAAATAAAGTGATACATGTGCGGTGTTGACACATGCAGAAGTTGAATTAAATTAAAACACACTGGTGTCATGGTCAGAAACTGTCAGCATGCTTTATGACGTTGCACTATCCACATCGACCAGTGTTACGGACTTTTTTGTGACCATCAATCGGTGTGAATGAGTGATTTTTAACGCTACATTATTCGTCAGTCAGCAGCTGCATGATCCAACCTTCATATGGAGGATCGTCATGGCGTCCAGAGGATGATTTGCAGCTACTGTTAAGAGAAGAAACAACAGTTTAGGAGTGGAAAGCTGCAGTGTCTGAGACCAGTTAAATAAATTAGGATAATAGGTAAAATCACAGGGAAAAAAACTATAAAATTTACATGTTGATTGTTAAAAAAAAATCAAAACTGTAGGTAATGTCCACATAATTTGTGACCATAAAATTACAGTATTTTTTTTTTTTTTTTTTTTACTGTATTTACACTACCGGTACACTACAACCCAATGTTTCCAGTTTTATATTGGAAATTATGCATGCTAAGGTCTCATTATACTCTGAAATGAAAGCATAGAACAAATAAACAAATGGAGTTAAAACAAAATCAGTTTAGAAAGCAAAATGTACTCTAAACTTTTGACTCATCAAAGTAGCCACCTTTGGCAGATCTAACAGCTGAACACACTCGTGGCATTCTTTCCACACTGCAAATCAAACATTCTTCAGAAAGTTCTTCCACACTCTGTTGGAGAAGTTCACATAAATGCGTGGCTGGAAAAAGAGAAAACATCTGTGTCCGTGTGCTGTGCATCCTAAACACTGTGCTATTAAAGCGTTTGATTACACTTCATAAGTTCTTGAAGTTTGTGTGCATTTTGGCACAAGTTCCGCTCTCAATTGCTTAGCAGAACTTCAGGGGGTTTTATGAATGCTGCAGGAGCACTGGGAGCAGAGCATCACTGCACAAGGAAGTTGCTTTGACAGAGATGTTGAAATGATGCACAGCTTTAGACTTTTCTAGGTGCAATCTCTGACAGTTCTCTGTACAGTTCTCTGTATAATATTGTGTTGTTTTCACCTTAATATTTTGACATATGTTCTGAATTAGTGTTACATAAATGAAACTTAAGGGAACTGAGCTGAATTCAGATCTGCTGTCTGTGCAGATCTAGTATATTCCGTAAAAAGCAACTGGACATCTGTTTTTTGGCTCTTGAGGATGTTTCATCTTCATTCGAGAGCTTTTTCTGCTCTCTGAGTTGTTCAGAAAACTGAACAAATCTCATGGATGAAGTGGAAACATCTTCGAGAAACAAAAACAGAAGTCTGGTTGCTTTCTACTGAAGCTCCTAAGGCGGTCGTTGCTGTCTGTTGTATGACTCTCAACTGCATTTTCATGCAACAGAGCACTACAGTTGCCAATTTATGAAACTGCTAGTACGTAAATCATTAAATTACACCTGGTCAGTTGAGCTGAATCAGACCTAATGGGGGTAAACGTGCTGTTTGTTCATAATTCATCCAGCAAACACGGAGAAGCATCAGCTTTAACTTGGCACCATAGTTCTGACATATGTAAATAATGTGCACACCCCTTGTTTTGATCTCCACTGACTCCTAACAGCAAGTCTCTGCAGGAGGTGCTTCATCTTTCACTCATCTTTTAACCGCCTGCAGCACATTTTTCAGCCTTCAAGTCTGTTTTCTATCAATTTGCATGAGTGCAAACAGCGTGGTGCAAAAATGTATTCCATACATGAGTGAAAATTAAGCCCGCGAAGGGACATGAGGGCAGAAAAATGGAGCAGAGGGAACATCTGGTGAGGAACAGTGTGCATGAAGGAGCATGGAGAGCAGAAAGGGATGACTGGAAGAACAATTAGAGGAGAAAACTGTAAGCATGAGGAGGAGTGTTGGAGCCCTGAGCTGGATTCCTTCCAGTAGCACTAATTTAATTGCCTCATTAGCAGAGTCTTGGGCGGCTTCCTCCTGATTGGTTGATTAGGCAAATGATGGAAATAGGGGAGGTAGCCTAAACTTTTACACACAAATCCAGTTCCACATGGATGAACGTATGAATGCATAAAAAACAATGGATACAAGCACATATTGTACATTTAACACTCTCATTTCCAGACATACATCAAAATCTGTATTATTAAAATGGTAATTCATTCTTTTGCAACATTTGATTGTAAAATTATAACATTTTGCTGTATTTGTGTTTAGAAGAAAAATACTGGTAATTGTAAAATAAGTTGTACATAATAAAGATTGAAAATAGTAAATATACATTATTTATTTGCCTTTTTGCATGTATTATTCATTATTATTATAAGCTATTATTTGATTCTGTTTTACATTTTTTCCTGTTTTGTTAAACTGTAAATAATATCTAGTAAAATCATAGAAAAAAATGTGATTGTTAGCAGTAAAAATAAAATAGTTCAAAATTGTACATCATGTCCCTAACAAAAATCTGTATTATACAAATAGTAATTCATTCTTTTGGAATATGTGAAAACATGTGAAAATTTCATTATTTTTATCATAATCACCTCAGCAAAAAATAAATAAATATCAATTTTAGAATTGGTTGCTATTATTTGAAAGGAAACTTAGATTATAAAAATGGTAAATACATTTTTTTAAATTATTGTTTTACAGATTTTCCCTGTTTTGTTAAAGTAAAGACAGCATAAAACCGACTAAAAAATATGTATTTACATTTTGCCTGAAAAAGAATAAAAAAACACACACACAAAATAATGTCATTACAAATCTATGTCTTTGAGTGTGGGAGGTTGATCTCTTCCAGTAGCACTGATTTAATTGCCTCTTCAGGCTGCTTTCTCTTGATTGGTTGATTAGGCAAATGATGGCTGTAAATACAGTTTAAACTTTTAACACGCATCCATTTCCACATGGATGGATGTTTGAATACATAAACAATGTATGCGAGCACATATTATGTATTTAACGCTCTCATTCAAAGACACACATCAGCTCATTCCTGTATGAACTGTAGTTTATTAACGAGAACATCTTCCTGCAACAGCTGCAAGTCTTTGTGTGTGTTGTTGTTTTTGTTGTTGTTGTTTGCATTGCTTGTGTACAGTATATGTAGTGAAAAAGCTTTTAGTTTGCTGACTCTTAAGGGTCGCATAAATCCCGATTGGAGACCACGAAGACGCACACAAAGCACAAAGCAGCCAGTTGTGCGACCTCACTGTCAACCTGCCCACGCTGACTACGTCCGTCCACAAACCTCCACAACATCTTAATTTCCCATGAGTGTCTTTCTCCGAGCCTCTCTGCTGCTTCTGTCCTCCACTTTTCATCGACTGCCAACACTTCAAGCTCTAATCAAATCCTCCAATCGCTCTGCGCCGTGTCCCTCTGAAGGTGTTTAATATTCGTACTCATGTAGGCTACCGGCTTCTGGGAAACCTCATACAAGAAATGCATTGTATCTAAACATAAATATGGTCTTGAACAACAAGAAAAATGTGGCGCTGGAAGCTGAATTTGAATCACTTGATATATTTAATTCATTCTGAATCGTAAAACCGAATGTTAAATTTTCATCACAAAGGAGTTCAGTTTCAAAATATTGCATCAAGTTTCAGGTTTACCTGAATGCACTGTCAATCTAATAAATTACATTTTTTTATTAACATTATTCAAGTTGTGAAATTCAACTTCAACTAATGAGATCCAAAATCTATGAGTTCAAAGTTATATCACAGTTATTGAAATTGAAAAATTCTAATTTAGCTACAACTGCAAATACTCGTCTTGACTTAAAATTATGAGGTTTAAATTGAAGTTTTCATTACAGTTTCTCAAGAGAAGAGATTAGAATTAAACTTTTATTGCAGTTATTCAAATTGAGCAATTCAAATTGAAACATAACTTTAGATGTAAAAACATTAGTCCACAATTGTTTTCTTCAATTTCTTGTTCATTTCAATGCCTGGTACCACTAAAGGTATATTACCTGAAGAACACAATAAACACGTCAAAAAACGCTGCTGATTACAAAATACTTTATGTACTCTTTGACATGCTTAAGCTTCATTGTATTCCCATATAAGAGACCATTTCATGTCATAAACAGCACTGCACATGCAAAGACCTGGAATGCAAATGTGTGGTGGATGAATGAATCAAGTCATGTTTGAGGCTACTCTTAAAAACCGTCTTCCTCCATCAGCTGGAAAACGCAAGGCGAGGTCAGTTAAAGCCTGGATGGAGAACCAGAACGTTGGAACCATGCCTTGGCTGCTCAATAACCAGATCTAAATCCAACTGAAAACCTGTGGAAAACCGTCAAACGCAAAATGGAGAACCACAAGCCCAAAAACAAAGCAAATTTGTTTGAATTTGTGCAACAGGAATGGACTGCTGTGACAGCAGGACGATGCCAGAAGCTGGTGGAGAGCATGCCAAGACGCATGGCTGCAGTCATCAGAAACAATGGTTATGCAGTCAAATATGAACTCTTGTGAGTATCATGTGACTAAAACAGACAGAAAAGAAAACATGGAATGTCTAAAATAGCTATTGATGTGAGAACTGAAGTGATTTTGGTTCTTATCAAGAAAACCACTGAAAATTACCAGATATCAGTTCTTAAACTCTTTTGAGCTATTTTGTTGTTATCATTGTACTTGTGTAAACAAATGTGCCTTTAGTTGTAGCAGGCATTAAAATGAACAAGAATTGAAGAAAACAAGGGTGGTTTAATCATTTTTTCCATGACTGTATATGGAAAGGGCACTAAATGTCTTCTTATGTGTCTTAAATGAATAATAAACAGGAAAAATACGTCAAGAATGACTTAAACTGCCATTTTAATGAAAGACAGCAACAAGACTTGAAACATAACCAAAACAATACTTTGTGTGTAGTCACTGGATGTCAAATTGTTGTTTTTACACCGGGTGCTGGAAGGCACAAAGCCAGTCTGTTTGCAGGTTTTATGCTAAGCTAGATTTAGTGCTGCGTCTATGATATTTTAATTCACTGAGTTCATTTTTCTCTGCAATAAAAAAATCCTGGCCCTCTCTGGAAACAAAACAACCATGAAGAAGGAGACAGAACTCAGAAATGTCTCTTATGACACACTTGGAATGCTTTTATTCATGAAGGAAAATACAAAGTTGAATTATTATTTACTTTCAAAAATTGAAGAAAGCCTGGAGTGCAGCAAAAAAACAACAAAAAACAAACAAAAAAACCCCAAACACAATTGCACTGTAGAGCCCAGAACTGGGAGAAACTTTAGTTGAAAAAATAAAGTTTAAAGTTGAATCTTCTCATCAAGAAGCACAGGGCGGAGACGCAACAAGAACTAAGAATTTAATTAAGCTGACAACTTGCTGCTTTTACAATTTCTAAGTCTTTGAATCCACTGGAAGGCTAATAAGCAAATTCACCATCACGACATTATCATTTTCCTTCAAAAAATCTGGCAAAAGACCAGACATGAACTAAAATCCAACATTAAATAAGTTGTTGGACGCTGTATGTTTTCAGCCATTTATATTAGATGATGTTGATGATCTAATTTGTCAGGAACAAGACGTCTCAGCCCGGACAGATTTGACTTCAATACAGATCCAAGGCTTTTCTCATTAGCGGCTTCCACCACCTTCGTGTCTGAGCAGCACTCAGCGTGAAATATTAATACGGCTGACCCCCTTTGTTGGCAGTTACGTTGAAGCTCTAGTTTCTTCTGTCATGTCCACACAAAGGACGGAGTACAGAGAGTTCTGCCGGGAGAGGGGGAGGGCTCGGAGATGTACAGTAGAGGTAGAAGACAGAAAAATATGGGAGGATACAGCGAATAGACGGGGAAGCATGGAGGTGGTGATTGAGCTGTGGGGGAGATGAGAAGGAAAGCCACAAGAGAGAAAAGAAACGGATGGAAATACAAAGCCAGAGACTGTATATGGAGAATAATGTGGAGCAGATGCAGAAGCCCAGCGGTGACTCACCTGCTGCTGAACTCGGTTTAATGAGTGTCTCCATAGAGGAAGACGGCTTTCAGACGTCGTTAGACTCCAATTTGTTTAATGCTCAGGCGAAACTGCTGCAAAAATAAAGACCAATAAGCAGCTCTTTACCTCATGTAAGTGGTTGTGATTACATAGTTAACCTTCTGACCTCTGAGCAGGTTCTGTTTTTTTCTGTCTTTTTGCTCCGGTCACATTTTTATTCAGGTATAAATATAAAGTCCTACAACGGGGGTGTCAAACATGTGGCCCACCAGATGGTCCAATCCGACCCGCGATACGACTTTGTAAAAAGTAAAAATTACAGAGAAGACATTAACTGGGCTGCACAGTGGCATAGTGGTTAGCACTTTCACTTTGCAGCAAGAAGATCCCCGGTTGTTTCCAGCCTCTACAATTTTTTTTCTTCACTCTGCTCATTAGTCATAGAAAAATGTTTCACCATGCTGAATGTATCTTCAAACAACTTGCTCCTCTTTTTGTTTTTTCTGAGCCAGGCTGCATTTATTTTATTTGTCCAGCATGTTTGATTTTCCCTTCAGTCTCTCTCTTCAGTCACCTCCTACATGTTCTGTGGAAACACTGCCCGCAGTTCCACTTAACCCAAATTCTGATCTTAAGTCATAATTCTAAAACAAAAGAGCCACAACTGTTAGCAAAATCAAAGCTTTGACTTGTATTCGAATGATCAAATCAAAACTTAACATGCGCTTTAATTTTTAAAGCAAATGAAATGCTTTTACTAGAAAGTACAAACATGCTAGTATTGATTAGAGTTTTTTCTTCTCGTTTCATTCAATTCATCATCTGCCAGCCTTGTAAACTTTTATGCATCGTAAATCACAAGACTGTTCTGAAATGTCAATAAGCATTTAGATTTAAAAACCCAATACAGCAATAGAGGATAGGCAGGCATTATCAAAGAAGAAAACTGCAGCTTGGGAGTCGGGAAACTTTATTTTTGTTGTTGTTCGAAGTCTTTTTTCCTAATGATCTCAAAGTCACAGTGAAAGTTCCTTTGTGCTGTTTAGTAATCAGACACAATCAGTTTAACCAGAAATGTTGGTTTTCAGTCCCTCGTGATTGATTTCAGTCGGAAACATTCTTTGCTTGGTCCTTTAAGCTCTTTGACTGCAGTTTGTGTTTTAAGTTTTCTGCACATGACTCTGTAAATTAGGATGTTTTTCAGGTTCAGTTTGTGAATGATTTCATGTTTTTTGCGTCACACTAAGTCTCTGGTGAATCATCCGACTCCTCATCGCTGACCATCCGAGCCGTTTACTGGCCGCTCTGGTCAGAGATCTGATTAATATTACGACAGCGTTTTCCATTTTGTGGTAAAACAGCTGGAGGCTGCTTCCCTGCTCTTGCCTTGATAAAAAGAACATCAAATTTATACTTTCACTTCAGCTGCCGTTATTACAGCCGATTTATTCTGCCATGAGAGGCTCCTTCAGATTACTGAGAGAAAATGGACTCTGTCGCACCTTTTCAACACAGGAAATCAATGTAGTTCTAATTTTACTTGGCTACGTTTAGATTTCTGCTTTTTACACACGTGGACAAAATTGTTGGTACCCCTCAGTTAAAGAAGGAAAAACCCACAATTCTCACTGAAATCACTTGAAACTCACAAAAGTAACAATAAATAAAAATTTATTGAAAATTAAATAATCAAAAACAGCCATTACTTTTGAATTGTTGATTAACATAGTTATTTAAAAAAACAAACTAATGAAACAGGCCTGGACAAAAATGATGGTACCTCTATAAAAGATTGAAAACTATTTGACCAGAGTGACATGATTAACTCAGGTGTGTCATTTAATTGACATCACAGGTGTTTCCAAACTCATAATCAGTCAGTCTGCCTATTTAAAGGGAGACAAGTAGTCACCCTGCTGTTTGGTGAAAAGGTGTGTACCACACTGAACATGGACAACAGAAAGCGAAGGAGAGAATTGTCCCAGGACATCCGAAAAAAAATGATAGACAAACATCTTAAAGGTAAAGGCTATAAGACCATCTCTAAACAGCTTGAAGTTCCTGTGACAACAGTGGCTCATATTATTCAGAAGTTCAAGACCCACGGGACAGTAGCCAACCTCCCTGGACGTGGCCGCAAGAGGAAAATTGATGACAAATTGAAGAGACGGATCGTTGGAATTGTATCCAAAGAGCCCAGAGCAACCTCCAAAGAAATTAAAGGTGAACTCCAAGGCCAAGGTACATCAGTGTCAGATCGCACCATTCGTCGTTGTTTGAGCCACAGTGGACTTCATGGGAGACGACCAAGGAGGACACCACTGCTGAAAAAAACTCATAAAAAAGCGAGACTGGAATTTGCAAAAATGCATGTTGACAAGCCACAAAGCTTCTGGGAGAATGTCCTTTGGACAGATGAGACCAAACTGGAGCTTTTTGGTAAGGCACATCAACTCTATGTTCATAGACTCAAAAAGCAAGCATACGAAGAAAAGAACACTGTCCCTACGGTGAAACATGGAGGAGGCTCAGTAATGTTTTGGGGCTGCTTTGCTGCATCTGGCACAGGGTGTCTTGAAAGTGTGCAAGGTACGATGAAATCTGAAGACTATCAAGGCATTCTGGAGAGAAATGTGCTGCCTAGTGTCAGAAAGCTTGGTCTCAGTCGCAGGTCATGGGTCTTCCAACAGGACAACGATCCAAAACACACAGCCAAAAACACCCAAGAATGGCTGAGAGAAAAGCGTTGGACTATTCTAAAGTGGCCTTCTATGAGCCCAGATCTGAATCCCATTGAACATATGTGGAAGGAGCTGAAACATGCCATTTGGAGAAGACACCCATCAAACCTGAGACAACTGGAGCTGTTTGCTCATGAGGAGTGGGCCAAAATACCTGTTGACAGCTGCAGAACGCTCATTGACAAATACAGAAATCGTTTAATTGCAGTGATTGCCTCAAAAGGTTGTGCAACAAAATATTAAGTTATGGGTACCATCATTTTTGTCCAGCCCTATTTCATTAGTTTGTTTTTTTAAATAATTATGTTAATCAACAATTCAAAAGTGATGGCTGATTTTGATTATTTAATTTTCAATAAATTTTTATTTATTGTTACTTTTGTGAGTTTCAAGTGATTTCAGTGAGAATTGTGGTTTTTTCCTTCTTTAACTGAGGGGTACCAACAATTTTGTCCACGTGTGTATATGCTTGCATTGTGTAAAGGAGTTCTTTGTGTGTCCACATTTATCTTAAAGGTCAGAAATCCTTCACTGTAAAGCAAACAGTTCTGTTTGAGGAGTTCCTATAGTATGACTCATCAGTAAACTGTCTTTTGTTTGCCTTCTTCTCTGGTGTTCAGTTACAGAGCAGCAAAAAAAGAGATAAAACACTGAACAAAAACACTAAGACCTTTCTTTTTAAAGAGGATTTTAACTTACCCTAAGGACTCTTTTTTTAATGAAATTTTTATTGTTATAAGAGTTCAGACTATAATCTTGGGTTTTACAGGTTGTATAGATGGAGAAAAAACCTAGTCCTAATTTTTTAGTGTTCCAAAGCTAGAAGAGTATTTAAAGGCCCTGTCACACTCTAGCGTATAGAGCCAGCGTCTGAGGAATGTATGGACTTTTTGGAAATACGCTGAAACACGCTAGGGGTACGCTGGAATACGTTTCTAGTACGCCGGGGTACGTCGGTGTACGCCGATGTACGCTGACGGCCAAAACATTTTTTGAACATGCACAAAAATTTTCAGCGTATGCCGACGTATGAATTTTACGCTCCTCATCCGTTTCTCATATGCTGAACACGCTAGAGGTACGCTGAAGGTACGTTACTCATACGTCAAGTACGCTTCTCATACGTTGAAATTGAGTGGGTCAGGAAACCTAGCGTTAGAGGAGCGTATAATGAACGTGTGTCTGACGTGTGTAACGAATGGCTAACGTTATGATGGTAGTTCTAACGACAGTCTGACGTACTCAACTTACGCCTAACGTGTTCTGAGCGTACAGCCAACTTATCCCATGCGTATTTCCAGCGTATGGACCGGGTGGTATATAAAGTGTCACATTTCCAAATCTGTATCAGTTTGTACCAGC
This sequence comes from Acanthochromis polyacanthus, assembly GCF_021347895.1. Lineage (NCBI taxonomy): Eukaryota > Metazoa > Chordata > Actinopteri > Pomacentridae > Acanthochromis > Acanthochromis polyacanthus. Next base: position 9,842,838 of record NC_067128.1, read on the forward strand.
AGTTCAGAGATGGAGGTTGCTGTGCTGCAACATCACCAAGATTTGTTACAGTTGGCAGTTGAGTATGCTAGACACAGAAGAAGAAGGCGTAGAATGAGACGTGCAATCTGGGTGAAACCTTGGATTGGAAGGCGGCGTCAATTTGGCCTTTATGACCAGCTTATGGTTGAATTGAGAAATGAAGATCAGAGAGCCTTCAGGAACTTCCTAAGCATGCCTCCAGAAAAGTATGATGAACTGCTGGACAGGGTTGGTCCCAACATCACCAGCTGTGTACGCTCCTCATACGTTAGACTGACGTTCCGCATACGTTTCTCATACGTCGGAGGTACGCTGATATACGTTACTCATACGTTGGTATACGTCCAACTCAAATACACATCACATCACATACGCTCACATACGCTGACATACTCTATGCGTACGCTACTCATACGCTACTCATACGCTGACGGTACACTAGGCTCACGTTACTCTAACGGTCATTAACCGAAAATGGACCCCATACGCTGAAAAGTTGTGCATATAAATAATTTTTCAAAATATTCGATACGTTCCTCAGACGCTGGCTCTATACGCTAGAGTGTGACAGGGCCCTAAGATCTTATCATCATAAACTGGGACAAATTATGTCTGTTTTACCATTTATGTGTCAAATGGAGAATTTTTGTCCAGCTAGAGTGGGTGATGTATAGACATTTATTTATCAAGGTTTAGCTGAATAATTTTTGCACTATTAGCTGTGTTAGAGGCAATAGTGAATTATAAAATATGTCATTTTGTTTGTTTATGACCTGTGTTGGTGTTAAGGCATTCTGTTCATGGTGTTTCCTTTTATTTGCCATTTGCAGTGCTCCTGCTGCCTCACAGTATCATCTCCTCTCTGAATGATATAAACAGTGTTGGTGCTGATTTTTTTGTCTGAACAAATCATGTGGGGCATCAGGTCACATTGGTTTGCGGAAAGGTCAGCTGATTGTTTTATTTAGGACATTATCAGCCCTTTTGTATTGTTTTCCTGTGTCAGAGGAGCTGCAGTGGGCGACGTGAGACTACTACCAACATAAATGGTTTCTTTTTGTGTTGGCAAAAAGCACACTGAAAATTTTGGGTGCATCCTAATGGAACACTTACTGGTGCATTTAGTGTAAAACATCAGTCTGAAGCTCTGATTTAGCCGCCACAATGCAGCATTTTAAAATTGATTAAGCAAAGCTACGCTGGGCTAATTAAGCCAAGATTAGAAAATCTTTATTGGACCTCTAGCTGGGTAAATCTACACGATGTTAGAGTAAAATGTGCTCCATGAGAATGCAGATAAATCATGTCATTGTCAAAGAAATTCCAAATAGAATCACTGCCATGTGCAAAATGTTTCAAACAGCTAATATTAGGATCAGCACGCCAGATTATGTTCTATAACTCTAAATCCAAATTGTTTCCTTTGGTTTTCTATACTCCACTTTTGTCATATGTAACATTAAGAGCGCTACTTGCTGTCAAGATTTTGATTTTGTGCTTTTTTTTGTCACAAATCTGATTAAAAATATAAAACAAACACAATGTTGAGTTTCAAGTTTAGACACTAAAAGCTCTGAGAATGAAGCTGAAAAGGTCAGCGCCAGTTTAAAACTCGGAAGCTGTGATTCCTTTGACGGTTTTATTTGCACAATTTTAAAGGACATGTTGATCTGTTCTGCCTCCGCTGACGTCCAAGGAGTCCTCAGTTATTACTGTACCCTGCTTTGCTGGTGCAGCTTTTCAGAGCCGCTCCTCTGGAGACTTTTGGCCCACCAAGTGGGCAGGTCTGGGAATAGGGGGCTCCTCTTTGTCTATATTTAGAACAGAAAGCATTTCTTTAATATATTTATACAGTGTACTACAACATTGCCGTACTTCCTGTGCCTGCAAGCATCCAGGTCAGACAAACAGAGCAGGAGAATATTGGATTAACCCCGCGATTACGGCTCGATTTTCATTTTATTCCATTAAACGGCCGCCTATTGGGGGTTTATTATTGTTTTGGTTTTTTTTAAATGCTCGGCTTGTGTGCGAGTGACTTCACTCCTCAGGCAGGGGTCCAGAGCACATCTCGGGCTGCTATGGCAACTAGGCTGGCACCCCCACTGCTGCCTCATGGCGAGCGCACAAACCCACAGATAGACACACGAACACACACTAACGCCACAAGGCTTTTTCAGTGACACGAACACGGCGGGGGAAGTCTCCGTTTTCTGCTTAATTGCACCAGATTTGGCGCAAGAGGGACAAAGTACAACTGGGAGAGGGTCAATAAAACACCAGGACAGGAGATGAAACTCAGCAGGAAGGAGGTGACCTTTGATAGCAGAGGTTTGCTCGGACACATCTACAACTTCCAGCTCTGTTTTTAATACGCTTTGCTCGTGTTGTGCCCTACAAACCAATATGTTCCTGACTGCATGACTCACTGCCATTACTAATTCAGCATTGCTCATCCCGAACCACGATGTGTTGCTATTATCCGTGACAGCTGTGCTAATGCAGTTCGTCCTCCTGGCAGCCGCTCAGCTCAGCTAATCTGCAAACCATTCAGTTTACCCTCCAGATGTGTCGTAGTAATTAGTCTGTTTATTAGCTGATTATGTCGGTAAACTGCCCACATCACTGCTGTTATTACTGAGGGCACACACTCTTATCTCTGTTTTTCAAATGCACAAAAACAGCACATCCTGTTACTACCAGGAGAAAAATAAAACGCAGAGGATCTAATGATGCGGGTTTGAATATGTGATCTACATGGATTTATTCCTTCCTTCACTCTCAGTGGTGAAATAAATCCAGCACAACAGAGTGATTTTTACTTTCAAGCGTATCCTTTCTGAACTGTGTGCCCAGACTGACTGACAGAGTTCCTGTTGTTGGCTCTCTTTCATTTGTCTGTGCAGCCTCGGTTTTGGTTTGTGTTTATTCCAAAATGCTGTTGCTGCTCTGAGAAACATGAAAATCGCCATCCGCTGTTGCAGCTTTCCTGCAGACGGCGACTAAAAACAGGCATCTGGAACAGCTAATGTAAGCGGTTTCATGGCAGGAGGACAAATTGAAAAGCAAATGTTGTTCTGCAAGCTGAAGGGTACGGCTTTCTGCCTTTCTACGTTTTTCATGTTACCAACAAATCCAATGAAAAATCGACGCTGTTCAACCTCCATTACCATACAGAACCTCGGTCCTTCCTGCCGGAGACTTAAATATTCAAAATCTTTAAAAATAGACATAAATACATTGATTCATCTTCAGCCATGCCTGGAACGTAGAACGTTATAGTTGGTGTTTTGATTAATCTTTAAGTCCAACATTTGCATTTGCTGCACTGGTCCACCTGATATTTAGCAGGTCTGTTCATGGTCCTCTGGAAAATATGCAGCAATAGTTTTATGAACAGTCCATAAATTTATTAAACAAAGTTAAAAAGGACTAAGAGTCTCTTTAAAACAGACTTTCTCAGCTAGGAGTGTGTGAAACAGCCGAATCTCTGTAACACGTCGGCTTGCACAGATGATGAAGGGTGAAAACGTGTTTGTCACAGTGACCCACTGAGAGAGAAAATTGAGATTCGTCCTCACCACCTGTCCATGCACCAAGGATTAATAGGAAAAGTGGAAAAAGGCACTCGGATTTTTCTTGATTTATTTCTGAGTGTGTCTAGGTGAAAGCCACTTTTTTTTCAGTCGCTTTCATCAGTCGGCCATCTGGGTTAAAGCCGAGTGATGTTAGAGGAAGTTCTGTTCCTTTGTACCTTTACTGGTTTGACTCTGATGCAGCTTTCAAAAAGAGGCTCGTCTTTGATTGAAACGGTAAGATCTGTACAGTCATGACTTTATATGAGACGTTTGAACCAGAAAGATGAATGTCGTGTCCTTATATTTCCCAGCAACAACAGTCTCCTCCATTATGTGATTAAAATTACAACACCGCTGCAGGCAAAACTGTTATTTACAACAGAAAAAAAAGCCCTTTAGCTTCATTTTCAGGCTGAAATCCTCCAATGAGAGCGAAGGAGAGTCTCAACAGGGCAAGCTAATTTTAGTGTAGTTGCTTAAATGTTAACTGGATGCGACATCATCCATCTCTGCTGCCTAAATACGCCGGCTGCCTTCAGAAGGGGTTAGGATTATCATCTGTTCCCTCAGTCACAGACAGTGATGAGGCACCATCACCACCAGCCTGCTGCTTCTCAATCACATTCTAAGTGTGTGTTTTGTGTGCATTTTCTCCTGTTTGAGCGCGGATTTGCATTCAAGGTGGCACATGTGTGCACATTTGTATGTAAATAAAATCTCTTGATCCTTGTGTTTGTGTTGCTGCAGAGCACACGATAAATGCTGATGACTCACCCAGACCTTCATTAGTTTATATGCAGAAGACAGAAGGAGCCGAGAGAGAAGAAAGGAATTGGGGATGTATTTGGTTGAGATGTGTTTGCAAACATGAACTTGGAGAGCTCTTATGAGATGCAATCAAGTTTTAATAGCACAGTGGTTTGAGTGCGTAACACATGGGCATATCTGCCTTTAAGCAGCAAGTCCACGGTTTGATTCCGAGCTGGCCCAGACTCTTACCATGCCATTTCACTGGCTCTCTTTCCACATTTCTAGACTGTCTTCACTGCAGAAATGCCAAAAACAATATGAACAAAATCAAGAACTGTACATGATTTAAATTTGGCCATCATCTACCTCACAGTAGCCTCGTTGCGCGGCGATATTCTGCTCCCAGTGCTCCTGCAACGCTTCCAGCACTCTCTTGATGTCCTGTTATGTAACGGTGGCATCTGTGATTAACTTGATGTCCAAAATTGTGTCAAAGCAGCAACTCTATAACTTGAATTTAATTTTGGAGAAGAGGAAGAAGTCGCAGTAAACCAAATTAGGAAAGTTGGGCAGGTTGAGAGCCGCAATTGGGTTATTTTGGCCAAAAAACTTGTGTAATCACTGAAGTTGGAGGACCCACATGCCAGAGCGGAACAGTTCAGGCAGGTTGTCTGCAGCCCAAATTTTCTCTTAAATATCTGAGAACTAAGGTTTGATCAATTACTGGATCTAAAATGCAACATTTTTTTTTCGATTATTAGTATCCCAACAGAATCCCACCCACTGTACTGTCTAACTGGTTACAAGTCAAAAATCAGTGACAGATTATTTATCTTTTTCTCAACTTTTCTTGTGCTGAAAGATAGCTCCCGTCTCAAGCATCTTTTATTCCAGTAATATATCATATTGTCTGATGCACAAAGCTTTAAAACTGCACTTCTCTTACAAATAATCTCCAAGTATGAGCTCGCAACTTTGCAAAAATACTGTAGAATTTACAACACTTAATATGACAACGCTACATTGAAATTGTCACAATCCCAACACTTAAGGGCCAATGTAAACTCCACAAAAAATTTAAAGACATCAACTTGGAATGCCTAAATAAAGCTTTCACCCACCACAGCAGCCGCAGAATACATTGAAGAGACATTTTAAAGTGTTTTCAGAAACTCGGAGGGAATCGATAGTTCTTGGAAGTGTAAGACACGAAGGAATTCATCTGTGGTCCTTTTAAATAGTCAAAAGGTCTCTTTCAATTAAACAAGTGTCAAATACAAATACACAAATGCATTTCAACAATGTTTTAAGTTTGAATTTTTGGTATTCTAAATTTTGACAGCAAGATTTTCATTTTTAACGACATATACACAGTTAAGTCCATAAATATTTGGACATTGACACAATCTACAGCATTTGAAATGAACCAGTCAAGATGTACTTTAAGTGTAGACCTTCAGGATTAATTATTTGAAGGTTTTTACATCGAAATCAGGTACAGGTAGGAATTACAAACATTTTAGATTTGCCGTCCCCCTTTTTAACCCTTTGATGCGCAAAATGGGTCCAAAATGTATAAATTTCATATATAAAGAACAGATTACAAGGAGCAGAAAATTGGGGTTGAGGGGGCTGAGGAAAGTAGTTGAGGATGTACAAACTTGAAAATGACACAATGGGAGAATGTGTTGATGTTTTCTGTCTGTGCGGCGTAAACAGTCCTGGAACTTTTTGATCGAACCTCATGCATGTGAATCTGAGTGTAATCAGTATTGGTTAAATACACATACAGTACGAAAAAAACGTGTTTCAGCAAAATTACAGTTTATTCTGAGAGCTTAAAATCGGACAGTGACAAGTCAAACTCTCTCACAAGTTTCCTGCTCTATTAGAAAGGGTTCTCCAGCAACCAGACATCATGGCAGAGCCAAAATAATGACATGTGTTACTCTTCACATATTTCTAAGGACATTTACACAAGTGTTAAGGTAGCTGACGAACCAAACAGAACCTAAAACAGACATACTGAGCCTTTGAGAGGCATTGGATTTGTTACACAAGTTCCTGAATTCAGTCCTGAAACCATCATTACATGTAGGAAAAGAACAGGAAACAGCAATTTATTGTTGCAGCACAAGATACATGTGGATGTGGTGATTTATTCTGGGCTCATGTGTAACATTTGTTATTAAAACATAAAATGATTCAAGAATATTTCAGTTACAGTAAAAAAAGATGTCTAAGTTTCTTGAAAATTGTCATTTATGAAGTAGATTTTCTGATTAGATGTTTATTTGTATATTGAATACGTTTTTGTTGCTATTTTTGACTGTTGAAGAGGTCTAATTTATGAATGTGATAAATTTCCAGCAGCTGATATACATTTCCAGTGGACTGATCAGTATACACCAGGGTTTCTCATACAGTAAATAGATTTGGGTATTTCTGGCTCAGACTTGGCTTTTGCATGGTAACTATTCATGACTCTGAGTGACGTTATTTGGCAGAAATCTGCATTTTTCCTTGCTATTTCTGACCATTTGATAAACAAGATGTCTATTTTTCGGTCTTTCAGTAAATGAATCTCCAATTTACAAAACCGCTTACAAAAATGTTTATGCTAAACTCTTATCATTTTGGCGCTGGTGAGTTTCCTTTGGCTCCGGCTCAGACCTCTTCTGGGGAGACGTCTAAAATTCCTCTATGTTGGAAAAAAAAAACTCTGTGTGTGAACAACAGATTGCATATCCTGAGTGAAATCTAATTACGGTTTAATCTTGTAAAAGAAAACCTTAAAGTGCCTGCAGCAGAGCCGTACAGAGAGGGTTGTTATTTCTAGTTTGCAGGCGGGGCCATGTGTTGTTGGGCAGATATCGGAGCCAAATGTTCCTACTATAGCTCCTGGGAAAGGGCAGTAACACTGAGAGTTTGTATTCTGCAGGCTTCCACCTTGTAGTAACTGGAATTAACTGGCTTTGTCTGACTTTGCTGTCTGTGTGGACCTACCTCCACATTATACAAACATACAGTAACCGCCATTAAAACAAGTACCACTAATATCTATACCTTTTGGATGTTAGCGCCTCATTGTAGCATCAACCAAGCTATAACTTACAAACAGGTTCTGGATCAGTTTTCATGTCTTCTATACAACCACATTAAGCACTTTGTAACCGTTTCAAATGTGCTATACAATTAAATATATTATTACTACTATTATTATCATCTTGGAGACTTGGACATTTGTCTTCGTGTCATTTTACAGAGGAAAAAATTTGCTCAAAAAGCTTCCTGCGTGTCCTTGATTTCACTTTAAAGAGCCCACATTCTGCTTTTCATGTTCCTCCTGTCCTTCAGTGTGTTATATAGCTGCTTCTTTGTGAGCATGTAACAGATCTGCAAATTCACAAAGCTCAAAATCCACTCCAAAGGGAGTTACTCTCTCCCACAGAAAATGCTGCTCCTTACCTGCCCGAAACACCTCGTTTCAAGTTCAATCTTTTCTTCTGTCACCATGTAATGCATTTATGTAACGTCTGCCTGGCGGCTAGTTTGGCCTTCAAAGAAAGAGTGAGCAGATTTTTTCACTAGAGCTGCTTTTGCTAGAGCTACATGATGATACTCAGAAATCTGGGACAAGCTGCAGTTCCTCTAACATCCACTGGAGGCTGGGTCCAGTCCTCATAGACCCCCATGTTAAAATGTCCAACTTCACAGACGAAATGAACATATTTACAGCCTGAAACAGAACACTATTTTGTTCTCTATAGCTATTTCTCCTGTTTTAACAACTTTACTGGATGTGACTTTTACATAGCTCAACTGTTTAAATTGGTTTAAGGTAGGCTTGGGCGGTATTACGCTAATACCGTATACTGCCGGGGTTTAAAAATAGCAGCGGTATCAGTTCCAATACTGTCATGAAAAAAATGCAATGCTTTTATACAGGAGATAAGGATTAAATATTAAATAAAAGTCATTTAATGCCTAAAATTGATTCTATGTCCAGTAGCACTTATGTGTGGTTGAATTTTCAGTTTTACTTAAACAGTTATGTTTTAGCCTACTTTTGGAGACTTTCCAATAAGTTTATCACATGACAGTGCAGGAAGGGGGGTGGGTATGGCAGATCCCGCACAGAGTGACTTGGTGTCAAAAAAGAACACAACTTCTGCAGTTTGGGAGAATGTGTTGGCTACATCAGAAAACGACCTCAAGGTAACAAAGTCAATAAAAACTGCAATTCTTAAAAAGCTGGAGACCAAGTATGAAACTGATTCAGTGCGCAAATTAATGCGAAAGTGCACTTTCCTTGACCCTCATTACCGTGGAGGATATGAGACTGATGATAACACACTGAGTGAAATCAAGGCTGAATTACAGGCTGAGATCATGAGCTTAGAGGGGCAAGCAGCACCAGCAGCAGTGGCCATCAAAATGGAAGTGGCACAACCCGGACCCCCACGAAAAAAGATGTCTCTGGGAACCCTTCTGCAAAAACGACCTGCAGCGGCCGGTCCAGTCGGCACTGCAGACGAGCGAGCTGGCGCTGAATTAACAGCCTACTGTTTGGAGCCTGTCATTCAAGGAGACGAGGACCCACTTCTCTGGTGGAAATATGCTGCCAGTCGTTTTCCCCAGATGTCGTGGCTGGCCCGAAAGTACCTGTGCGTCTGTGCCACAAGGTCACCATCAGAGTGGGTTTTCAGCACTGCAGGTCCTGTTGTATTTTGCACTTTTTTCTAATCTGCATTTTTGTATTAATAAAAGTTGTTTATAATATGCATGTTATGTTATTATTCAGTAATAGTGTTTGGTATTCAATTTCCGAACGTGAAGGCACAAGCCAGTAACAGTAATAGTCACGGTAATACCGTATACCCCAGTAAAATGGGAAGGAAGTTTGACGGTATCAAAATTTGGATACCGCCCAAACCAAGTTTAAGGTTTATAATTATGCATAATTAGCAGTATGGAATCGTATTGAGTTAAAAACCACTCTGCAGAAAAAACCTACAGGTTACGTAACAGAGCCTTCACCTATCTTTATACCCCAATTTCCTGTAATATAATGACTTAGAGTTGTGGTACATAACCAACATTACCTCATCTTTGACCAATCGGAGCAAATTGGGCTTTTAGAGAAGGCGGGCCTTAAAGAGACAGAAGCTAGAATAGTGTTTCCGACAGAAGATGAGCTGCAGCCCTGTACAGAATGAGAAAAATAATATGTTTTTGGGACATTAAAGCATGTGAATAAAAGGACGTCTACCACTTTAAGAACACATTAGCACAGTTTGAACCTTGATGCGTGTTCCACCTCTGTAGAACTTTTTCAGGGTCATTTTCAAAGAAGAAAATCAAAGTGGCTCTGAAACACCACTGTGAGGATGTACACGCTTACTGGTGAAACACAGAAATGGCAACTAGCATAATTTTTCTGCCCTCTTAATTTCCTTGTTGGTTTGCATTCTTCTGTTAGTTAAATTCGCCATATAGGCAACAACCGAGCTCCAATATCCTATCTTCTACATGGTAACAGAACTTGAGTTATGTCTGGTAACTATTGTTCCAGTGCGGTGCAGTGGAAACAACTGAAAAGCCAAAAATGAAACTCTAAACCTGTAAATCTGCAGTATATGGGCTCTTTAAAAGAAGAACACTTTAATACCTGTTGTAGCAGTATTCATAAAGCCTTGTCTTAGTGTTTAAATCCGGTTAATCAGAACTATTTCTGTATAAAGTAGACTGATAATGGAACATGATCTGTTTAATTGATCATTGATCCTGGAGGGCACTTGCTTCCCTTCACAGAGGTCATAGGTCACCTACAGCCAAGAACAGCTCTGACCCGGGACTGGGTAGGCAGGTAGCATCTCGCTAACACAAGGCCTGAACCTGTAACTGTGCCAGCTGGTCCATTTCACTCCAACCTGTCGCTCAAAAAAGATGTCTTCTCAGCCACGTTTGAGTTTCCTCTCTCCGGAGTGAAGCTGTTGAACTCGTCAGCTCCCTCCGATCCAAGCTGTAAACCCCCACTGTGTGGAGAGCAATTTACAGAACAGGATGGAACTGTCAGAATCGAGTCTCAGAGCTGCCTCTCTTCAGTGTGCTGCTATTGAACTCGTCATGCTCGAAGCTCAGATTATTATGTGACCTGGATATCATGAGGAGCTTCTCTCGTTTGCTGTAGTCACGTCTTGCTGTCGCCGACTGTGAGGCATCCAGGAGTCGATCCCCCTGCTCTTCCCTGTCCTCCAGCCGAACGTAGCCTTTACTGCTGCCTCGGTTTCCGCTGTTAATCCGGCTGCTGTTGCTACGGTCCAGTCTGGGCCAGCTGGGGTGCTTGCGCTGCTCCGGGTGCACACTGAGCATGCTCGGTCCACGCTCCAGGTCCAGAGATTTGGAATGGCTGTTGAGCATGTGTAGAGAGGAGTTGGAGCCAAAGTCGTTCCTCGCTGCACCAGGAGAAAGCCAGCAGCCTGAGGTAGAGGAGGGAGCCGGGGAGAGGGAGGAAGAGGAGAAGGAGGAGCATCGGGAGGAAGAGGAGGCAGAGTTGCTCCGGTGTAAACCCGGTGGCTTGGACGCCTTAGTGACAGTTGCTACAGGAACCACCAGAGACTCCATGGAGCTCAACGGTGGTGGCCTCTCGCCGTCTCGCCTCTCTGCTCCTCTGTCCTCCTCAGTTATTGCCTCCATCTCCGGCTCATCGATCACACAGTTGTTGAGTTTAATAACGGGGAGAGTAAATGCCGAGATGGAGGAGGAGACAATTGATCGTGCGTGGTGTCCTCCCTTCTCCCCATCTCCATCCACCGACCACTGATGGCGCATCGAATCCGAGTGAGTCAAACCGAGTCCAGCGCTACAATATGACCGATCCTTGTAGAGCGGCGCCAGCAGCCCTGCAAAGCTACAATCCAACTTAACTTGCTCTTTGCATCTCTGAAGTTCCTCGTCCTCTAACAGCACCTCTTCCTCTTCTGTAGACCCAGTAATGCCTCCGGGCCGGGTGGAGAACGCTAGCAGGGAGTTGCTAGCCAAACGAGCTGCCGTATCGGCTCCAAAAGCTCGAATATCTATGGCTTCTCTTGCGCAGGTGCTGTTGCGATGATGGTTTTGTTTTAGCTCCTTCTGCCTGAGACGATGGATGTCGATGACAGTGGAGTACATGTCTCTCATGTGGATAATCTAAAGCAGAAGAGAATTGTATTAGCAGTCGGAGCAATCACCTGTAAACATATCAGCATATACAGCATGGAACAAAAATGAGCACATCCCCGTGCAATATCACTTGTTCTAGATGTTAAATGATTCAAAATTGCATCACGTATCAATAACTGGATGTTTCTTAGTTAAACATCAGCATAGTTACTCGTATAAACAATAAAAAACTCAAACTTTTCATTGACTGTATTGAAAATTCCGGCCTCCAAGTGAAAATTCAATGCAAAAATAAAAAAAACTGTTACAGCATAAAAATAAATCCATCTGTTATCACTAACATGCAAGTCAAAAAAATCTGTGATCACTGAAACTTATCCAGTTCTCCAGTCAGCCTAAATGCATGAAAATGCTTCAAAAATAAGCAGTGAACAGCAGAGTGTTCTCAGTTTTGGACCTATGGACTGCATCTGTGTCTACATCATGGCTCCACATGGAGAGGAATTGTCATAGGAAGTAAAAATCTCCATAAGAATGAAAAAGGATCCAATAAGATCAGCTACAAATCTGTGAATCACAGTAATCAGAAGGCATAGAAGGAGCCATAGTACCACTAACCAAAACTGGTTCAGACAGTGATTAGCGGCATCCTTTAAAAAACACTCTTGCTTGGTCTTTGACCGAAAACTGCAAGAAAAAAGTTTGTTAATTCACATGTAAAGAAGCCTGATGAATGTTTGGAGAACATTCTTTGTTCAGAAGATAGATTTGTTGAACTCAGATGGAGTCCAGCATGTTTGGTGTAAACATTTCCTGGACTACCACAGTGAATGCACAGTCCTGACAGTGAAGCACGGAGGTGGGAGTGTGATGTTTTGAGGCTGCATGAGTCCAAAAGGTGTTGATGCCATTTATAGATGCACCATGAATGTCTGTGAGTAAAATACTGATGGACAAGATGACTGCCAGTCTGCAGAAGCTTGAAGCAGGGGGATATTCCAGCAGGAACTCTCCATGCCAAGGAAGGTCAAAGATTTAAATCTTTTCTAGCACTGAGTGCCTATTGTGGGCCTTTATTCTTTATAAAGTAAATCTAAAGTGTTATTAATTAATTTGACACAAGAGATAATACTGTTCAACTTAGGAGTAATGCAGTCAGTGTAAAGTGATCCAATTTAGCATCACTTCAGGTAGACTCACTTCAGTTGTACACTGTATATTTGGATAGTTGTGTTTTTCCATCACACTTTACTGTGCAGTTTGAAATTTTTGGATGCTTGTGACCTTGCAGTTCATGTTTGACACATGAACTACCTGGAAGAAGGGGAACGCTGTAGGAGGAGAGGTTTAATCGAATCAGGGAGGGGCAGGAGAGGCCATAAGAAGAGCAGAGGAAATAAGATCAGGGGAAAATTGCAGAGATAAAGGTAGAAGGAGGTTGGGAGAAATCTGATCTGCATGCTAGTTCTGTGGAGATGATGAATATGGATGACTACAGTGTACAGAGAGAAGGAAGAACAGAAAAAAGAATGTGGAACAGGGAAGGAATATTAGCTACATACTCCACCAGCTTTTACAATTGAGTTATCTGTTTGAAATATTCCTTTCCTGGAACCAGATTCTGCAGGAACCAGAGTTATGTGACCCACAAAATCACTTGGTCTTTGATGTCTGGATCTGATAAATTCAGCCCTACCTTCGTTTCTCTGTCTCTGTTTTCGTGAAGGATGGCATTAGCACAGATGAAGATAAAAATCCCAATGCCCATGGTGAAGGGCCCGAGCATCTTCATCCTCTCAGAATGAAGATGCTGATCGAGGAAACGCATCAGGACGCCCTCAGGCGGCTTGGATGGTGAATCTGGAGTTAGAAAACAAGGAGAAAATAGTCAGCAGCAGCAGGCAGTTTGCAATCTGGAATTTCGACTGGTCGGCCGATATGCTTCCATTGAACCAAAGTCTTGTTGGTCAGATAATTGCTGGTGTTACTTTCATAAGAATTTAGACCTTCATTTATCACTATTTTATGGCCCTTTAGAGCAATGAAAGAAGCTATTAACCAAATATTAACATACAATGACCTTATAACTTCACATCAAACCATTAGCCATCATTAGCGTTTATTGGGAGGCAAGTTTCTGGGCACCAAACCAATAAAAAGTCTAATATTCATTTTTCTTTTCGTCTTGCTTTCTCAGTCTGAGGTCTCCAGGTGGATTGGTTGGTCGATAGATTCACCAAATTCTCATTGGCTGGGCAGTCTCAGGTGTTAAATTCACTGCATCATCAGCTTTGCAAAGATTAATCCATCATTTTTGGCAGCAGAAGCAACAGCAACACCTCTGTATTTTCACACCTTTGCACTGCTCCAACCTAATGGAGACTGCTAGGTTAAACAATTTGGCTCCATTTTGTTAAAACAAATGCATAAAATTCAAGTCTAAACCTTGCAAACAGCAATTCATGTACCACAGCTCAACAACCAAAATGCAGATCATCAAAAACAGCAGCTAACGTGTCTGTTTTATTACGCAGTACTTCTTGAGCTGGATCACCAGTTTTTAAGTTTTCAGAAATCATATGAATATATGCAGCTGGTCTGTTCCAATCTGTTCTTACCATTTCAGTCCAAAATAACAAGGTTCAAATGATTTAATATGCTGCAAATACTGTTTTCTTATGTTGATTTAGAGGCTAATAGGGCTTGATGATACAAAATCACCTCAAACACACCACAAAAATACATGATATTACAAGCTATTTTCAGTAATCAGATGAATATGGGCAGCTGCTCCCAGCTTTTTTGTATCACTTCAGTATTAGAAAAACTGATTCAAATGATTCAATATGCTAACTCTAATCCTAAGCAGACTTATCAGGACTTATCCGTTAAACGACAGTAGCCTTGGCAGAGCATTGCGCTCTCTGAGTGCTTTTCTTGTTTAAACTGTTACAGCATAAATTATGGACAATTATATGCGTAAATACATGACAAAAACATATTTTTCTTACATTTCCTTTGTGTTCTTTGCTGTCCTGAAACTCATTTACGCTATTAATGCTAGAAGGTGAACTACCTTCAGTGCACAGTGGAACACTTAGTGCATCTACACATAACCTGCTAACTGATTGCAATTTCAGCAGACCAGGACTGACAACAGCTTCAGTGAGTTTAGTTTGGACTGCAGCTCATCCTCGTTCCATCTTCACCTTGTACACTGTGACTCATGTTGGCCACGTCCTTCTCGGCCTCGACTCCACGGCCTCCTCCGGTTGGAACACTTTTACTGTGAGGCCAGTAACCCAGCGTCGCCATGCCAATCCCTATGGCCAAGATCACCAGTCCGAGGAGGAGGAAAAAGCCAGAGGCCGAGTACAGCCGGAGTCTTCCTCTGACCACCACGACATCGGTGCGCCGCTTCCGCTTTCTGTAAGAAAAGAAAAAAACATAGCCATTGAGTTTCTGGATCTTTACTGATGGTACAACTTGGCACATGGTTTGTTAAGTGTTGCTCGTGACTCTCAGTCTCTGTAATGTGTTTTAATATTCAACATAATTTCACTGAATTAATGAAGTGACTGTTGATCACCTCGGTGCTCCATCAGCGCCGCCGTTCCCCAGCCCCGATGCTGCTGATATAGGTCGATGCTGAGAGCGGGCCGAGTCTTGGCGCTTTAGCTTGGCCAAGCCTGTTAGGACACCTGCTGCTGCAGTCATGCTTCACCTGCAGACACACACCAGGAGGTCACAAGGTTTAGGGTATTTTAAATATTACTGGAGAGTGCATATTGAAGAGGAAAACTGAAAATATGAGACAAAACAAAGAGATCAGACATTCAACTTAGGTCTTTGGCTAAAATTAACAAGAGATGTTGCAGTTTTGTGTTGTATGATACAACTATTCCAGTTTTAGTATCTACTAGATATCCATCATCTGACCACTTATAATAATAATAATAATAATAATAACGCCACTGAGGCAATGTTGACAGAAAAGGCAGCTTTCAACTCCAGGAACTCTTTGATAACTCAAAATGCACCAAACAGCAGCTACTGGACTCACTCCAGTTTCTTCAGTTCACAACAGAACAATAGATGTTTGTCATGTTGGCCTGTATGGCACTCGCTGACTTCTTTGAAAGCAAGTAACCAAGGCTGAGTTTAACCATCTGAACACCATAAGCTAGTGGAAGTGTTTCTTGAATTTCGCCATTGGGATGAATAAAATATCCATCCATCCATCTATCATCCATCCATCCATCTATCTATTATCGATCCATCCATCTATCCATCCCTCCATCCATCTATCATCCATCCATCCATTCATCCATCCATCCATCCATCCATCCGTCTATCATCCATCCATTCATCCATCCATCCATCCATTCATCCATCCATCCATCCATCCATCCATCCATTCATCCATCCATCCATTCATCCATTCATCCATCCATCCATCCATCCATCCATTCATCTGGTCAAGAAACTACAAAACCATAAAGACCAGTCAAATTTTCAACTTCACAACGGTCTTTAAACACAGGTGTGACATGCAGGTTTGCTGAGGAAATTAACAAAAAAAAATTAAGATTAAGCTCACGATACTTCCTCAAAATACCTTATTCTGCATGTCTCATTTAATATGATACAGAAAAGTAAAGCATTAGCAGCAGTTCCTATAAAAAGCCCAAAGAATTCTGAGCTCCTTAGCATAGCATAAAGCCCTGATGCACCTAGCTATTAACAACAGTCTTGTGAGTTTTCAGATGAACTGCAGGCAGTGTACCATACGCAGCGCAAAGACCAGACAAGTATGGTAAAAGAAAAAAGAAATTAAAGATCTTGTGACTTGAAAGAGGTTCTACAGATAAAATTCTTGCAATCATGACACACAAAAAAGTTCAGCCCGCCCTTTAACAGGCTGCAGATTCCTGAGGTGGAGAATGGATTAACGTTGGATCCTTAATACACTTAGAAACACTGAAATTGAATTAAAATTAGATTTAAATACTTGAAAAGAAGGCTCTGAAGAACAACTAATTGCTCAGCAACACATACTGATTTTCAGTAATAAACATCACCAACAATTCAGACTAACTAATGAACTAATGAATATTCTCACTGCTGTTCATTATTTTCTGAATTACTAGACTCATTTTTGTGTCTCTAAACTGTCAAAAATGGTGAAAATTGTATCAGTGTTTCCCAAAGCCAAGATGACAAGACGTACTGTCACTGGTAAAAAAAACAAAACAAAAACAAAAACATGAAAATATTCAAATTTAACGATCTATAATCAGATCATTTTAGACTTTAATTAAAAAAAATAGTTAATTAATTAAGAAAAAATGTTCGGAATTAACTTCAAAGTTGCCACTTAATTGAATATTTGATGAATCACTGCAGTTCTACCAACATCTACATAAAAATATACATGCAGGGATGCACATTTATATTCCTCCCAGGTTCTCGGAGACACCATATGAGTCGTAAAAACACTTAATATTCAGCTTAAAGCAGCTCCGAGGATCACAGCTCAGTTTGTATAATTTAAAGCCGCCGTGTCGCCTCATGTACAGCAGAGGCTCACTCAGAGCTGCAGGTGACAGTTTGCTCTTTTCAAAAACAGGGAAACTGTGTCACGTTGTTTAAAGTTCTGGTACATGTTGTAGTTACAGATGTGAGCACACAGTCGGTGCGACGGTCTCCTATGTTTGCTCGTGTTGTTGTTGTTGGTTGTCAGCGTTCAGGAAAGCAGTTTATGTGTGTGTGTGTTTGTGTGTGTCTGCTTGTGTTTGCAGTCCTACATCCACTGCAGCAGGATGTTTGTTTACTGTGTCTGATAAAGCAGTTCAGAAGGAAACAGGACGATCAGACAGATAAACACGGCTTCTCTTGAATTTTGGTCTTTAATACATTTTTAAATCACGTTGTGCATTCCCTGCATTTGCATTTTGAGCGGTGCCGTTTCTGTCCTTATTTACGTTTGAAAATGTAGCACCACGACTCTGTCACAACACTCCAATGAATCACAGTGTGTCACCAGCTGCTCGCATGTCTATTAATAGTTTTTAAAAGAAGAGCGTTTAAAGAACAAACTGAGTACATTTGGGTCTAAATGCCTGTTAATCTGTTGCTCACATGAACATTAGCATTGTCCTGTTAAACTCTAAGAGGATTAGAGGGAATATATTTAATGCTGCTATAAACTAGGTGGTGAGTTTGAAGGGAACTTTGAAGCGCTCTTCCGGTGCAGTAGGTCAGATTCTGGAAAAAGTCATTTAATTTCTATGTCAGTTGCTCTGCAATGAGACTCTGAGCTGCTGAATCACTAAAAGTGGAAATACAACCTCAGCTTTGAGCAAAATGCTGCATGGTGAAACAAAATTTGACTGGTAGGTGGAAATTCATACCTTTTTGCAATAATTTCTTGCTCTCACTCATATAATAAAGCTGCTGTAGCGCCAGTAGATTTGCATACATGAAGCGATTCTGAGTAAACGTAATTTTTCTCAGCTCTGGTAAGCATCAGCTAGACTCCCACAAGTGGTTGCTTTCTAACTATCGGCTATCTGCACTCCAAGCAGCAGTTTTTAGATCTTTTTCTTGTATCTGTCACATTTGTTTTCCTCACTGTGGGCTCATTTGCTCACCAGTGATAGGGAAATGGACATCAGTGTTGTGGCGAAGGAGGAACTGATCTGAGCCCCATCTGTGGTCACTTGGTATGTTATGACTGAACTATAAACTATGTTCTTCCAGCCTGAAGCAGACAATGTGTCCCTGATCAGTGTGGTCAGAAATGTGACTTTGAGGTGTGTCGTTGCTAGCCGGTGATTGGTTAATCAAGCATCCAGCCTGCAGGTGATTGGCCCTGGACTGATGACAGGTGATGCATAAAGAGCCAAAATGGCACCGCCATTGCAGTAGGAAAACAGGCCACACTGGCATCCTGGCTTAGTGCATATATTTCTGTCAAATAGTGGATGTTGTGGTCACCTGCAGGAAATTGTAGTGATTGACGGACATGTTTTAAACTGTTCTCTCTTATTTATAGTAGTTATTGATAGGGACTGACTGATTATCAGCCTGGTCGGCTGGCCTTTTTGCGGTTGTTATGGCTTTTTTGTAGCCATTTTGTGTCTCTCAGGTCATTTTGTGTCTCTTTGTGGTCCTTCATCGTCTCACTTTGAGATAAAAATGTAAAGACACATTTAAATTGCACTAGTTATCTCTTGCAAAGTCACCGGTTGCCAGTTTGCTTCCAGATTTTTCTGTTTCTCCATGTTTATAAAGGGTCAAACACATTTAACATGGGAATGAAAACAGAGCTGTGGCCTTCATCTGTCCATTATTTAATTCCTCTCCCTTTCATTTATTTATTTTTATTTTTTGCTTCCACATCCTCGTCTTGTCTGATCTTCTAGGAAGCTCCATCTGTAAATCTCTCCCATCCACCCTCCCTCTAAATGTGTGCTAATGCATTCTGCTTGTGACCCTGAATCATTTTTCCCTTTCTCCTCCACCCTCAGCTTACTTTCTCATCTTCTTCCTCTTTGTTTGTCTTCCTCCTCTCCTCCCTACTCAGCCTCCGTCCATCTATTTTTAATCGGCTCTAATTTTAATTTAATTCTCTCTGGTCACGTTCCTGCTCCTTCTCCCTCTTGTTTGCTTCTAGGTACCTCGATGCTTCAAGACCCAGAATCAGACAAAAGCTTTTAGCGTCCAAACGACAGACGTTCTCTTTCCACCTCCACCCTTGTTTCTCCTTCTCACATGTTAATGTGTTTTTGTGTCAATCATTTTATGGGTGACTCTGCTGCAGGAAAAGTGCTTCGCCGCAGATGGTGAATCACACAAGGACAAACACAAGCAAGCATGCCGCCACTTTCCTCGGGTTTTTCTGAGCTCCCTCTGCTCCATTCTCTACTTTATGTGCGTCAAACAGGAGCCCACACAGTGTTCAAGAGAGATTTCCTCCGTTTAGGAGAATTGAGATGGCAACAGGAAGAGAAGGAGAAGAAGAAAAGTGCAACTCTGAATCATGACGGCACAGACAAAAACAGGAGTCAGTTGGTTTGTATCTATGTGGTCATTGTGTGTCTCTTTGCGGTTGTTTTCTGTCTCTTTGCAGTCATTTTTGTCATTTTTTTGTGTTTTATCGTAGCTTTTTGCTGTCTGTTTGCTGCCCTTTTAGCCTTCGTGTGGTAATTTTGTGGCTTTTTGTAGTTTCTGATTCTCATTTTGTGTCACTTTGGTTCTTGTGTGACTGTTTTACATTCATTTTTTTTGTATTCGTGGTACTTTTGTGCATTTTTTGTAGTTTCTTTATGGTGTTTTGATCATTTGTGTCTATATTTGGGTTCATTGTGTCCATTTTTTTGTATTTTTGTGGTAGTTTTGTGCATTTTTTGTAGTTTTTTTAAAAATGTTTTTGTGGTCATTTTGTGTCTTGTTTTGGTCAATTTTTGTATTTTTGTGCCTTTTTGGTACTTTTTTCAGTCTGCTTGGGACATTTTGTGTCTGTGTCTTTGCAGTTTCTCTGTTTCTTCATAGATGTTTTGTGTAGGTTTATTGTCCTTTTGGGTCTCTATGGTCTTTTTGTGATCATTTTTTGTGTGTCTTTGGTCATTTTGTGTCTCTTTGTGGTCCTTCATTATCTTATTTTAAGGTAAAAGACACATTCTGGGGACATGTGAGACTTTCATTTTCTATTTTTCTGTGTCTTTGTAGTTACTGTGTTTCTTTTTGTAGCTTTTCTGTCTGTTTGCTGTCATTTTGTGCCTATTTTTTTGTCTTTCTGTCTCTCGTGGTGGTGGGTGTGTCTGTGGTCATTTTGTTTTGTTGTGTTTTTCCTGGTTTTTGTGTCTATTTTGTGTCCTTGTGGTAGAGATTCTCTTTGTAGCTGTTTTGTGTCTCTGGTTGTTCTGTGTCTCTTTGTAGTCCCTTCTTGTCTTTTAGCAGTGTATATATCTGTAGCTGTTTTCTGACTGTTTATTGTATTATGTATATCTTTTTGGGCCTTTTGTGTCTCTTTGTGGTCTTTCCAACCTTTCATGGTTGTTTTTTGTGTCTTTAGTCATTTTGTATCTCTTTGTCATGCTATCATTGTCTCATTTTAAAGACATTTTTTGGGGACACGTGAGACTTTCATTTTGTGGTGTCTGTGTCTGTTTGCAGTCACTTTTTGTGTAGGTTTTGTGTGGAGGTGATGAGTGACGGAGGATAGAAAAGGCATGACAGTGAAAGGGAAAAGCTTTTCAGTGCCAGTGATAAAAGGGAAAACAAGCTGAGTGTCTTTAACAAGTGGAGCAGAAAAAATAAAACCTATGCTACAAGGATTTCTGCATTGATCAACTGAAATGAAACGTTCATATGCAGGAATCGAGATCAAAACTTCACATGCTATCAAATCTGCACACTGGAACTGACTGCATCCTAAGTTTTCACTGTTGCATCTCACACATCTTGAGTACTTTTAGCTGGGTTTTTTTTGTTGTTGTTGTTTTGAGAAATATCTGTGGTTTTGTAACATCTTGAAATATTTTTTTGTGTGTTTTTGTGGTCATTTTTTGCCTTGTGGGATTTTTTTTGCCCTTTCTGTGGTCATTTTGTGCATCTGTGGTGGTGCTATGGCTCCTGTTGTCCGTTATTGTCTTATTTTGACGTATACATTTGCAGACACATTCTGGGGACGCGGGACTTTCATATTGTGTGTTTTTGTGTCTGTGATTTTGTAACAATTTGTATCCCCTTTTCTGATTTTTTTTGTAGTAATGTCTTTTTCTCAGTTTTTTTTTGAGTATTCTGTGGTCATTTTGTGTCTTTGTGGTTATGTGTCACTTTGTGGTACTTTTCGCCTCTTTGTAGCTGTTTTTGCCACTTTTGGTGTCTCTTTGTAGCTGTTTCGTGACTAGTTGTGGTCCCTATTATGTCTCTTTTTAGACCTTTTGTGTCTATTTTCAGCCCTTTTGTTTCTCTTTCTAGTCCTTTTTCATCTCTTAAACCAGGACTGCTTTCAGCTATGCATGAACAAAACATGAACTCTCCATCAACTCCAAGACGCCCCAGATTACCTACCGACCTTCACCAACTGAGACATTAATTCAGCCTTGTGGAACAACCTTGGACCACTTTACTACTCTGTCAGTCTTTAAGAGCAATATGCACGTTGAATTGCTAACAAATGATGAATGATAAATGAAAACTCATCATGACTTCATGTTTTCTATTAGGTAAAACGGCATACAGCCAGGTGAAAAAGCAGTTTCTTTGTGTGTCGCTCTTCAAAAGCATAATGAATTTCTTGCAGGTAGTGGCTATTTTTCCTAATCTCTGTCTGAAACCCAGCAGGCTCATAATTACAAAACTGTGGCTCTTTGCATACATATGAGTATACATTTTGAACCTTGATATTATCCATATTTGTCATAGTCAACATTGACCTGGAGTGGCTTTTCTAACTTTTGTGTGCTGTTGCGTTTCTACAGCGTGTATAAACTCAGTCACCTCAACACCTCCCATTCATTGTCTATGGAAGCAGCTGAGCAGTGAATTCTGTTGGCGTTCCAGTAGCAAATCGTTTCAGTAGAAGCATTTGCACCTTAACAACTCCTCTTTTGCATAAAGTTGAGGTCTAAGCTACGCTATGCAAATCAGGGGCTTCCAAATGCGACTCTGAAAACTCCTGGGAAAGTTTCAAGCTGTTGTCGATCTAAAGTAAAGACGAAATCAGCAGCTGCTTCACTTATTCCTCACCAGATGTTTCCAGAAACTGATTTTAGTGAAAACTGAAACAACCCGTTTAGAACAGGACATGTGGAACTTTTATTTTGTAGTTTTTTGTGTCTATTTGTACTCATTTCATGTTTCTTTATGGTTATTTTACGTCTCTTTTTAGTTCTTTTTTGGTCTTTTATTGGTAATTTTGTATATTTTTTGTACTTTTCCTAATCTCTTTGTGGCCACAGGGTGTCTGTGGCCTTTTTGTGTCCTTTGGAGACCTTTTTGTCCTTCTTGAGCCTCTTCGTAGCTGTTTTGTCTGTTGGTGGTTGTTCTGTGTCCTTTTAGGGATTTTGTGGAAGAACATTATGGAGACGTGGATTTGTGTTTTTTGTAGCCATTTTTTGTTTCTTGGTGGTCATTTTGTGTCCTTTTGTAGTCCCTTTATATCTTTTTCGTAGTTTTCTAAATCTCTTTACAGCTGTTTTACGTCTCTTTGTGGTTCTTTTGTGTCTCTTTGTGGTCCAAATGATGTTTTAGGGGTTGTTTTGCCCTTTTCGTGGCTGTTTTGGCTTTTTTGGAGTCAATTTGCTGGTCTCAGGCCATTTTGTGTCTCTTTGTGGTCCTTCATCGTCTCATTTTGATACACATTCTGGGGAAATGAGGCAGTAAGACATTAGTTTAGATTTTTCTGTGTGTATTTGTAGTCCTTTTGGTCTTTTGAAGTAATATTGTACCTTTTTGTAGTTTACTGAGTTTCTTTGTGACTTTTGTGGTTGTTTTGTGTCTTTGTAATTATTGTTTTTCTCTTTATAGTCTTATTTTGAACCAACACCCCAAAGACATATTCTGGAAACGTTACTTTCATTAATTTGCAGAAAATGGGAATGACATAGAACCTCTGAGGCAACTTAAAATGAAGACAGATTCAGCAAACTGCACAGCTTATTTCTTACTTAATTGGTTTTCAGAAACACATTTTGAGCTTTTACCTCAAGGAAAAGCCACGATGACGACAAAGAGACATTTGCTTTCTGCTCCATTATTAGGTTTTTTTGTGTGTATAACTACAACATAACTACTATCAGATACAACATATAAATACTGCAAAATGCAATGCTCAATTTTTCATTTCACTGCTTTAAATCAGCACTTTCCTAAATCAGTGTTTAATGAATAATGAATTGGCCTCTGTGTGAACACCTCAGGAAGGACTAAGCTGATGTTTATGCGTGCATGCTCACAGCAAGACAGGAACTGAAGCAATTTAATCTTCCTCAACATTTGAAGTGGAGTCATTTTAAGTATAATTCTGCCTCTCGGAGCTGTAACACCTCCTCTGAAATTCCTCTGCAGAAGCATGATAACAGCATGTAATCTATAGGAGACACCACGTGATGCGTTGTCCCTATAGCAACCACATCCGCTGCTGCTAGGGTGACACGTCACTATAGCAACCACCAGCTGTGTGCACAGGAACGACAGGTATATCATTAAGGCTGTATCCTATGAGGAAAAGGGGCATTTCCCGGCGCAGCATTGAGATTAAAGGGCAAAAACAAGAATTGAAGTCGTCGCAGCATGTGGCAGTGTCACTTTCACAGAGGTGTGATTGAGAAGAGGAAGGATGCTGAGTAGGAAAGAGGCATGAAGGGAATCAGCAAGTGGGATGATATGAGAGAAAGAAGAGGGGGATGGTGAGAAGGAGACTCCAGGGATGATTTTTTTCTTGCACTCGGCTTTTAATTACACCTTGTGTATGCTAAAGCGCTACAAGATGCAGAGAAAAGTGATGCAGGCAGGTGGAATAGAAGCAGCCGGAGGGGGGAGAAAGAGAAAATACAGGAGGTGTTCTTTGATGCAACAAACTCCAGAGACTTTATTTTTCGAATCTGGAAACACGCTGAGAAAAGTTTTGTGTCAAATGACTCACTTTCAGCGCACTGCATCCCAGCACGTCATGTAATGTGGACACAGATGGAGGCAGAAAGAAGGAAGTAGGGATGTAATGAGAGAGGAATGAGCTGAAGGATAAAACTGGAGCTTACCAGGGAGGGAAAAATTGGCATTCGACAGCGTACGTCTCTGATTATAGTTACTGAAGGTCATTTGTTTGTGTTTCTGTCATAAACTGCTCTTCTGAGGTTACATGAGGTCGACAAAAGCTTTTGTTTTTCCTTCCTGATCCGGATTTAATGGAGGCTCAGATAAACCCTCCTCCTCCCTCCTGCTGCTGGAGTTAAGGTCACCTGCCACAATATCACAGATCTGGGAGTCACATGAACGGGACTGTCCTTAAAAAAACAGAAAGTAGTGAAAGGCGTCTCCTGTTTTTGAGGCAACATTTGGTTCAGAATACTAAAAGGCAGCTTTAGTGTCTGGAAACCACTTTGCACAGGGTCAAGAGGAACAATGTGATCCGTTTACAACCTGTTCTTGACACTGCTCTCAGCTTGAAATACTGAAATGAAGACGCCGTCCGGCTTTTTAGCACTTGGGTCAAAGTCAAGCACTTTATTTCCACTGTCGGGTGCAACATTACAAATCATGCTGGTTAAAAAGAGCGTGAGCGGGAGGATTTAGTGTCACGTTTGACCGTTAGCGTCATTCAAGTGAATTAAAAAAAAACAGCAGAACAACCGCAATTTCAAATTACATCCAACAAATTAGAGTTTCCTCTCATACATTAAATGTAATGCTATTTGTTTAAGTACCAGAGCTTGCATGCACGGTTACATTATGGCCTGCTCTGAAGGTTATGTAACAACTGTTCCTACGATGGCAAGTCTGCATACATTAATCATCTGTAGCTGATTGCATGACCACATATAGCATCTAGCTAAGTGGTATTAAATGATGCCATGGAGATAATAAAACCTGATGTCTGACTCTCACCACCCAACCTTAAAGCTCTAGGCTGAGAAAGTCCTTGCTACTGCAGATGAAAAAGAAATACATATCAGAACGCACTTAAAACCAGTGGCGATTCCATGTTGGAATCGCCACTGGTTTTAAGTGCGTTCTGATATGTATTTGTATACAAAGTCAGCAGATGATAAAACAGAGAAGAAAAGAAAAACAGGTGGAACATCATCCTCTATGTAGCTGAACTGTCTAAGAAACTTACAACAGGATTTTTTCTAAACACCACATCCCAGAGCGCTTCAGATCCAGCACCGATCTGAGACAAAAACTGGTTTATCTTTAGGATAAACACCCAAACACAAGCTGAGCAACACTGTGTTTCATCTCCTATCACATTTTTGGAACAATTTCTGCCCTGATTTGCCTGAAAATTAAATAGCTTAATGTATGGATATGTATACAGATATTTGTGAAATATTAGCTTGATATATAGAACACTTTCTGAGACAGAACCTTTTAAAAAATTGCCTGTTGACCCACTTTCAGATCATTTTTTCGGACATTGAAATTTGAGGTTGTTTGAAAAACGCTACCTCTGGAACTATTAAAGATAAAAGCCTGAAATAGCAAAACTAAATGTTGGTTATATTTGAAGAATGACTCCGAAACTCCAAAACTACAGATATTTTTGGTTTTTTCAGACCTGCTCAATCAGTTTTAAAAGTTCCATGAAAACAACATTTTTATTTTCATTTCTGTGATCCAGTACTTCTTATTAAAAACTATTTTGTATGTCATGTTTAGTATTATTGTGACATGCTACTTATTCAATATACTAGATGCTAAGCTGGACGCTAAACACTGCACATCTCCACTTTGAATGATGGTGGTGGCAGTATGATGATCTGGGATGCATCTTGGCAATAAATAAACAATAAACTGGTATTCTATATGTTTTGTTTTGTGAAATATATAGTTGTTTAGGCAAATTCTTAAAGGAAAATCTTGTAAAGTACTTATGGCAAGCTAAAATTTCACATATGGCAATTTAAATATCCGTAGTTTATGATAAAAAAAAAAAAAAGCAAATCGGAGAGGGTGAAACAGAAGAAATCTGATGATTTGAGATGGAAAACCAAACAAGGAGTGCATAGACCCTGATCAAAAGTCTAAACCAATGCAGATGCAGGGTTCAACACAGGTCTCAGCAGTCCAGCTTTCATCTAAAGGTGGAAACAGAAGGTGGACAGAGAAGACATCTACAGTATATTCAACTGCAACAAGCATCTTGTAAGCGCCGCTTATTTCACCACAAAGTTTCACCATTAGATACGTATTGAGTCTCCCCTGAATTTCCAATTTCACAACCATTCAGAGCTGGAAACACGTCAGTCTTGGATGACTTAAACATCTGAAACTCCCCATTAGTCAGTTTGAAATAGAAAAGTGAAACATCTTGAAGAGCCAGAAAACAGAAGTCCAATAGATTTTTTTACCGAAACTCTAAGAAGCTACACAGACAGATGGATAGGGATGTTTTTAAGTGGCATTAAGTATTACAGGTGAATGACCAAGTACATCAGTTTGTGTTCTGAAGGATTCCATTAACTTCGTTCTGCTGAGCAAATGGAGTCGAACTGGAAGCATCCTCTCTGAGGAGGAGTTTGCAGGGCAGGCAGAGGTCAAGCTCATCCAACATCCTGAGATATGAAAATGCAAAAAAGCAAGCTTTCATCTCCTGCAGGCACAAGCTGTCCCAGTATAACGGAGCACAAAGGAAATTCACATTTAACAAATGATGCCAGAGCAGTTAGAATGTAAACAATTCAACTCTCCAATTATTTCAAGAGTTTGTCCTATTGTAGACTAACAGGTTTAGTTTTATTTGTACAGAGATCATAAATAAAGTTAATCCACTCATCCATTGTTGGTATTTCTGGTCTTAACCACTTTAAAGTAATGATTTCCCTTCCAGCTGAATCCCAAATAGATACCTCATTAGCATTAGTGCTAAAATCACCTGGTGTGTAATATAAAATTAAATGTCCATCCAAATGTGTGCTGCCTTTTCATCTTTACTGATTAACATTAGTTATGTAGAAAAATGTATTTATTCCACCGTGCTGCTCACAGGCTGACAACAATTTTTAAGGTGGAATGTTTTCTTGATTTACACCTTAAATATCAATTGTTTTTATTGGCTCTCTTGCATTACAAACACTTTGATGATGACTGGATGTACAAGCTCTTAAAAAATGTAAATGAATTTCAACCAGATTATGTAAATAGGAAGATTCTGTTTCTTTAAGAGATGAAAAAAGTGGCAGTCTCTTTCCAGTCCACAGTGTACAGTGTCATATAGCATCGTATCATACAGTACAGTACAGCATAGTATAACATAATGTAGTGTAGTGTGGTGTGGTATAGTATAGTATGGTAAGGTATAATATGATACAGTATGGTATAGTATAATACAGTACAGTATAGCATGGTACAGTATAGAGGTGTCACAATGTACCACAGTTGGTGATTTAACAGCTAAACTATTCAAATCATGTTGATAATAACAAATAATAACAATAAATCTAACTTGTTCCAGTACACAGTTTGTGGTTTGTAGTTTGTCTCACATTTTGGAGATTCTTTGACATAATTCAGTTCTTGCCTGATTTGTTCAGATCACAGACTGTATATATAGTGGACGTAGCATCTGGCTCCAGAATTGAAGCCAACCCGGAAGTGTCAAAAACTTGCAATATCACGCCGTCCGCTAGGGTTGGCTCCAAAAAGCTTTTGCTCCATAGACCCCAATTCATTTTTGGAAAAAATAAAATTTGATAGACTGATTTTCTACAGCTCAGGATTTTTTCCAGTTAGTTTTCATGGTCAAAATGAGAGATCAGGTGGCCGATCTTAAAATAAATCAATACTGAATTTTAAATAAATCGTTAAAGTCGGCGGAGCCAGGGGGCGTGGCTATACTTGATAGACAGCAACAGAAGCCTCTGTGGTAAAATGTGGGCGGGATAAGAGAGTCCTCAGCCAATCCTGCCCCTAGTTGCTCTCCGGTCCAGTCTGTTTGATGACGCTTTTTACGTCACTGGCTCCAAAAAATCCAAAACGGCGACCAGGAAGTAGCAAAATCCGGGCTTCATTTTCTCGGCATTGAAACCAACGGGTGACGTCACGGTTAGTTTACGCCTGCTTCAGATCTTTAAACCTGCACACTGAAGAAATCAACATTACATAAAGTTTTGGCTCATCACACAGTATACTGTAATATATCTCATAATTTAGTATTTTTTCAGATTCCACTGTCAGATTGTGACGGGAATTTGGAAACTAGAGATGATAATACATGTGTGTCAAAGCTTCAACGTGACTAATACACGAGGAGCTCTGCAGCAGGTACAGATCGGTTTCTTTCCGAATTCTTCTTACACTTCCTGAGGTGGAATTCTCTGGTTGCTTTTCTGCAAAGATCAGAGGTCGGATTCAGCAGCACAGAAACACCCCACAGCTGTTGCTACTTTATTCTTTATGAGCCGCTGTTTGTTTTGCAAGGTATTTGTTTAGTGTGGGTCGGTTCCCATCGCACTGGGGGTCAGTTTGCTGCTTTTTCTTTTCACCTCCGGCTTCATCAAGAGTCTCTACTGCACTGGAAAGTTAACGTCGGCCACCCAGAGACCCCCCAACATAAGCACAAGAAGTAATAACCCCAGCAACACCTGTGGACACCATTCCTGGGATTTTTTATAATAAGCCCCAATCAATCATTTTGGTAGATGTTATATTTTGTTTGAGTAATGAAAATCAATTAATCTTTCTAACTCAAATATTCTTACTGGGGCAGCTGTGTCAAAGTTGAGTGGTTGGTCGATATGCTCTCATCAGACAAAATTCTCATTGTTTGGACCATTGCTGGGGTTTTTTTTCATAAGGAAAATAGCTCTACAACAACACATTTCCTGGATTAATCTGTTATTTTCTAAAGCCGAAGGAACAAACTACCTGTGAACATCCCTGAGTTTTTACAACTTGGAAATGGTTCAACCTAACAGAGACGGCAACTTTGCTAAACTTTACTCGAAGACAACTTCAAATAAATGACCAATTCATGATTATGAGTCCGCTTTACATGAACGGTTACATTCCCCTTCAAATCGAACACAATAAAGACATAAAACAGCAGCTGGTTACAGATTACACAGTAGCGCAACATCAATGATTATTCCTCAGGGTTGCCGGGGCATAGTGGGCGAATCTAGCACAGGATATCTGGAGAAATGAGAATGTTTCTAAACGGCTTTATCTTTGCACTTTTTACAGGATGCAGCTTTCAGACGGGACTGTAGCACCATCTTAATGTGGTTATTTCTGAGGTGTGTCGAGCACAGTTAGCAAACACAGCAAGGATATCTGGAGAAATGAGGATGTTTCGTTTACAGGATACAACAGTTGCTTTCAGATTGGACTGTAACTCTGTGTTGATGTGTTTATTCCTGAGGTGTGCTGAGCACAGTTAGCGGACAAAGCACAGGATATCTGGAGATTGTAGAACTTCCTGCTGCGTTGTGCAAATCTACACTCCTACAAAGTCTGGTCACGACTACTATTATTCCAACTTTGCTAATGATGAAGTATAAATGTGTGGATGACTGAAATTCAGGTTGAACGATGAAATTTGTGTCATGTGCACCGTTGCAGATGTGGACACAGATAGCATCAATTGGCCTTGACTGACACTGTCAAAGATTGATCGCTGTTTCTGCATTTTGTTCAGACTGATAAACAAAAAGTCGAGTTTAACCTTCTCAAACAGCAGTTTGTGTATCACAGCTCAACAGCCAACATGCAGACCAATTAAAAACAGCAGCTAACTTATCTGTGTTTTATTCCTCAATACTTCTTGTGCTACATCACCAGTTGGTATATTTTCAGAAATCAGATAAATACGTGCAGCTGCTCCCAGTCTGTTCTGATCCTTTCAGTATGACATAGCCAGGTTTAGATGTTTCATGTGCTTCAAATACAAGCTTTTATTGTTGACTTAGAACTAATTTAGGCCAATCAGGCTGCAGGTAGAGTCACTTTGTGGAACATTTAGGTTATCTACAATAACATGCTAATTTTTTTTCCCCCTGCAACCCATCGGTTGAAGAGAGATGTGACATTTTACAAAATAATTACGAGCACCTGCAGAAAATGTGATAAATGACTTGACTGATGTTCTGTCTGTGCACAAAACCTGAAGCCAACAACTACTTTAGGAATAGAGACTCGAGGCAGAAGGATAAAGTGAGTCTGATTCTGCTCAAATGTAACACGAGGAGGCGCATCTTCAGTCGACCAAGATTTTCATTTTAGTGTCTTTGGTAAAATCAATAGGGATTAAATGAATGGAAGGAGTTTCTCAGCTGAACTCTTCTTGCTTTTGTCAAATGAAAGACTTGTTGCATAACGGAAAACTAAAATCAGAAGATCTCCGTCATGCAGTCTGAATAGAAAGCCTACCAAAGCTGGCCAAAGTGAGCTGATTATAAAAAAAAAAGAAAAAGAAAAAAGCACAAAACAAAAATTGGACAAAGTGGCTGGCTGTACAAGGTCAATATCATAAAATAGATTTTGAGTGCAATTTTGGCTGAACCGAGCCAGACATGCTCGGCTTTTTCTAACATTTTCACATTATGCTGAAAGCTAAGTTTGTAGCTTTCAGAAAAATACGAGTTTTCCTGCCGTAATTAAATGTTAAGTCCTATTCACATGGGGCTGGGGATTTAAAGATGACACCACACATCTGCACTTTATCCAGTGCTTTAACGCTTTATGAAGTTTTACTCATGTTTACAGACATGATACCTGAATACATGATTACTCCTGTTTCTTACAATGCTGTCGATCTCAACATCCACTGAGGTTTTGCTTATTTGATGAATTGGATCTTTCTGTGAGTAAGTTTTCGTGCTCCAAATTTTCATTGATAATCTCCGGTATGAAAGAAGCAAAAGAAAGTTGCAGAGAAAACCAAGAAACGTGCAAAAAAACAGAATAAATTGCCCCCAAATACGGAGATTCTAATTTGCACAGGACTCATTTGCAGAGGAATTTGAACATACATTGCAGATTTGCACTGGATTAAGATCAGACGACCTCTAAGTCACTAAAGGTCTCCAGGAATTTCTAGTCCTGTGTGAATAAGGATTAACGCAGCTTTTGACCTTTGCTTTTAGTGAAAGTGAGCTGGGAGTTACAATGAGGTCACAAAGGTCTTTCAGCAAAAAAGATAAAGATGTAGTGACTTTTTTTAACAAGTGAGTCAGTTTGTATCAAAATGAACAGTCAATTTTGTGCAGAGGCTTGAGCAATTGAGCATGAAAGAAACCCGCTTTCATCTCATCACATCTTCCAATGTCGAGCTGCCTCACAACATTTTTCATCCGTTTTATCTGATGTTCTTTGAAGGGACCAGATAGAGTATCAGAAGAAGGAAAAAAAAAAAGATCAAGCAGAGGGGGGAAAAACGGATGACAAATGTGTGTTCGTGCAGCGATTCACTCCTACAGACTCACGGTCAGGGGTGACTCATCTGTCTGGAGAATATGTCACTTTGTGTTTTCCCGCTGACCTTTCGGTAGCACATTCTCTGATGCGGTGTCAGATGCTGCACCTCCCTCAGCATCTTCCTCTTCCTCATTATTTTGATGATACATGCTGCTTTTTTTCGAAAGAGAAAAAAAAAGCGTCTCGCATCCTTCACGCTGAATCAATTGAATTAAGTTTTAAATTGAGTCATCGGATGCTCGTGCCAGGCGTGTGTGCGTGTGTGTGTGTGTGTGTGTGTGTGTGTGTGTGTGTGTGTGTGTGTGTGTGTGTGTGTGTTTGCACTTGAGGAAGCCCCATGTTGATTCTAGCTAAATGACTCATTCTGCCTGATTATCAGTCAGTCCCCCACAGTCATCCTCAGGCAGGAGCTGACCTCACACGCCCTGCAGCGCTGCTCAAGCTGGACTCCTGGGACTTCTGCAGGAGCCACATTCTACAGCAATCATAAGATTCTAATATTTTGTTCTCATCAGCAATTTATTTTTCCACTATCAGATCCGTTTTGGAGCCTCCACGAACAAGTCTGTCTGTGATATCTTTGGGCTGACGGAGTAAAAAGAGCTGCTGAGGTACCAGAGAGGCATCAAAACAGGATTATCCAGCTGTTAAGTGTGATATCTGTGAAGGAGGATTAGCCGACACGTCGCCCGACCTCCTAATGATGCTCAAAGTGCTCACAGATCGGTTCTCTGCGACATGTTTGGCAGCTGAAGATGTCTCATTATGATGCATTTGGCTCAGTCGGTTCCCTTCGTTCTGCAAACAGCCCTCGAGGTGAGAGTTACTCCTAATTCAGCATCATTTCATTCACTCGGCACAATAAAACCAGCGACGGAGCATCTGTTGGTTGAAGAGCTTCTGCACTTGCAAACTGTTCCTTCATTAGGAGGTTTGACCTTTGCAGTGTTTACACTAGAAGGCCGTTTTCACATTCGTCACGTCTGGGTTTAAGGCCTTGTGCATTGTAATATGCATATTCTGCAAGTTTTTTCCATGTTTCAACCTCTAATCTACACCCAAACAGAATTTCCAGTACTTAACCCCTTGACACCTGAATTTATTTAGAATTATATAAAAAAAATTAACTATTCGTGTTATTGCTTTCAAGCTGATGCTAAATTAAGTGGAGACTGTTAATGTGTCTATAGCACATAGAATGGGTATATAATAATAAGAACATACATAATTATCTAGGTTCCATGCCGACGGGTCCTACGAGAAACCAGTACTTGCAAAAGGTTACTACACACGTGGACAAAATTGTTGGTACCCCTCAGTTAAAGAAGGAAAAACCCACAATTCTCACTGAAATCACTTGAAACTCACAAAAGTAACAATAAATAAAAATTTATTGAAAATTAAATAATCAAAAACAGCCATTACTTTTGAATTGTTGATTAACATAATTATTTAAAAAAACAAACTAATGAAATAGGGCTGGACAAAAATGATGGTACCCATAACTTAATATTTTGTTGCACAACCTTTTGAGGCAATCACTGCAATTAAACGATTTCTGTATTTGTCAATGAGCGTTCTGCAGCTGTCAACAGGTATTTTGGCCCACTCCTCATGAGCAAACAGCTCCAGTTGTCTCAGGTTTGATGGGTGTCTTCTCCAAATGGCATGTTTCAGCTCCTTCCACATATGTTCAATGGGATTCAGATCTGGGCTCATAGAAGGCCACTTTAGAATAGTCCAACGCTTTTCTCTCAGCCATTCTTGGCTGTTTTTGGCTGTGTGTTTTGGATCGTTGTCCTGTTGGAAGACCCATGACCTGCGACTGAGACCAAGCTTTCTGACACTAGGCAGCACATTTCTCTCCAGAATGCCTTGATAGTCTTCAGATTTCATCGTACCTTGCACACTTTCAAGACACCCTGTGCCAGATGCAGCAAAGCAGCCCCAAAACATTACTGAGCCTCCTCCATGTTTCACCGTAGGGACAGTGTTCTTTTCTTCGTACGCTTGGTTTTTGAGTCTATGAACATAGAGTTGATGTGCCTTACCAAAAAGCTCCAGTTTGGTCTCATCTGTCCAAAGGACATTCTCCCAGAAGCTTTGTGGCTTGTCAACATGCATTTTGGCAAATTCCAGTCTGGCTTTTTTATGAGTTTTTTTCAGCAGTGGTGTCCTCCTTGGTCGTCTCCCATGAAGTCCACTTTGGCTCAAACGACGACGAATGGTGCGATCTGACACTGATGTACCTTGGCCTTGGAGTTCACCTTTAATTTCTTTGGAGGTTGCTCTGGGCTCTTTGGATACAATTCCAACGATCCGTCTCTTCAATTTGTCATCAATTTTCCTCTTGCGGCCACGTCCAGGGAGGTTGGCTACTGTCCCGTGGGTCTTGAACTTCTGAATAATATGAGCCACTGTTGTCACAGGAACTTCAAGCTGTTTAGAGATGGTCTTATAGCCTTTACCTTTAAGATGTTTGTCTATAATTTTTTTTCGGATGTCCTGGGACAATTCTCTCCTTCGCTTTCTGTTGTCCATGTTCAGTGTGGTACACACCTTTTCACCAAACAGCAGGGTGACTACTTGTCTCCCTTTAAATAGGCAGACTGACTGATTATGAGTTTGGAAACACCTGTGATGTCAATTAAATGACACACCTGAGTTAATCATGTCACTCTGGTCAAATAGTTTTCAATCTTTTATAGAGGTACCATCATTTTTGTCCAGGCCTGTTTCATTAGTTTGTTTTTTTAAATAATTATGTTAATCAACAATTCAAAAGTAATGGCTGTTTTTGATTATTTAATTTTCAATAAATTTTTATTTATTGTTACTTTTGTGAGTTTCAAGTGATTTCAGTGAGAATTGTGGGTTTTTCCTTCTTTAACTGAGGGGTACCAACAATTTTGTCCACGTGTGTATGTATGTAGTGAATATACACAAACCAGCATTGGGGGAATGCATACGCTATCTCTGCTGCAGCCTGAATGCAAGGGTTAAAT
The DNA here is from genome assembly GCF_021347895.1 of Acanthochromis polyacanthus. Classification (NCBI taxonomy): domain Eukaryota; kingdom Metazoa; phylum Chordata; class Actinopteri; family Pomacentridae; genus Acanthochromis; species Acanthochromis polyacanthus. The sequence goes on from NC_067128.1 coordinate 9,877,504, forward strand.
ACTTTCTTAACTTTAGTTTTGTTGTGGACATGTAAAACTGAGAGTTTGTGAACTTTGTGTTAAGCCTACGTACCTGAAACAATAGCACAGTTTGGTTAGCCCGAGGCTGACTCACCAGAGGAGTGTACTAGTCTCACATAGCTGAACTTCTGTTACTCTGCCAAGAAACGGTGGAGCTATGTTACGATTGGTGTATGTTTGTCCGTCTGTTTGTCTGTTAGCAACATTACTCAAAAACGGAGAAATGGATTTGGATGAAATTTTCAGGAAAGGTCAGAAATGGCACAAGGATCACTTCATTAGATTTTGGCAGTGATGCAGCTTATACTCTGGATCCACGGATTTGTTAAAGATTTCTGTATCAGTGCGAAACAGTGTCACGGCGTCACTGTAACTATGACAACAAGTGAACACATGATTGCGATCCTTCTTCAAATCAACCACTGCAGACTTAACCAGACTTATCTGTTGGAAATGATACAAGGAACAACTGATTAAATTGTGGGGGTGTTTCCGAGTCCCATCGATTCCCGCCGGCCACTCCATATTTAGGTCACTTGATTCAGTGTCCGTACATAATGTACACATGCATAACACACACCTGTGTTCAGAGCAAGGTCATTTTGTTTATGGGTACATCTATATGAAATGGTCACATTCTATAGTGCCGTGATTTCTACCACAAATCCTTTCAAGATTTCATGTGACAGTAATGATACAATGACTGAGCAGTTTTGGCGGAGTACAGTACTGCGTTCGCGGAGTGTTTTTCTTGTTTCTAATCAGGTTTGACAAAACCTAAAATCCCAATCTGAGATGTTTGGTATCAGTCAGGAATAACGGATATCAACAGTGGTTAGCAGTTTATCAGGTTTTCTTCATCAGGCGTTGTCCATGTTCCTATAAAAGAGGGCATCTGATGTGTGATGTAAGTCTTTGTGCACAAAATAGACCAATGACATGCTGTCTACTTTAGGCATAATGAACAGGTTGTTTTAATGAATCGCTATGAACATATAGAAAAATATATTATGGTATCAGCTGAGACCAATTGAGGTTGCTGATAAAAAACTGTCAATCATGTAAGTTAATATCTTTATTTCCCCATTCAGTAACTCTCAATGCAGCCGCTCATGACTAATAAGACAGCTGCACATGAGACCTTTGAAACCTTAAACTTTATCTATTTAAACATTATATTTGACATTTAGGTTTGAAATCTAAAATGGATTTAACGTTACTGATTGAATATTCTCTGTGATAAATACCAAACCACTAATTAATTCAGAACCAGTAGTGGAAAATGGTTTTGGCAGCATATTAAGACTAAACATGGAAACATATTTATGCATTTTCTGCATCACAAATTGAATACACGTAGGCTCCTGAGGCAACATGTCTACTGTAACTACATGACTTCATTCAGTGTGATTACTAATGTACAGCTCGACAGGATTGCAAATGAAACTGATTTCCTCAGGTAAGAATCTGTATCGCTCATAAATCCTCCAAAGCAAGTTATGGGGTTCTACCCTCAGGACATTGAAAACGCATCAGTCTTGTGTAACAGCCCACCATTCAGATGCAGAGTTCAAGTACAAATGTGCCAAACATGTCCAAACATTTCAAGCAGCGTTCTCCTCCCTTTCCACTATTTATATATTACCGTTTCCAAAATCCCCTTCACTACTGGAAACAACAACAACAAACCCAAAGCAGCAACCTCACATTAAAAATTCTAAGTTTTGCGTAAAGCTTGTAAGGCTGCTAAACTAGTTTTTACAGCTAATGACCCATATTAATCACACTTTTCACCTTCCTGCATGCAAATGTTATACCAAAACAATCCTGTTCTTTGTGTTGCCTATAGAATGGCTGTGAGGTGCAGTCAGACCGTTCTGCACAGTGCTGAGGAGAATGGTCTGACCCTGCGAGATCAGGTTAGCACTAGCAGCCACAAGTTTGCCACTGCTAAGCTTAGGCAGTGATTAGCACGGACACGATGGAAATGTCATAAACATTCTGTGTGTGACTCTTGTGTACTCAATATTATGATAATTAGCGAGACTAAAGTCCCGAAAGGGGGAATATGCAGAATCTGATCTGACATGTATTACTTAATAAGTTAGTAGAATGGAATCTGTTTTGTCTATTGTAGTATCTGACCAGTAACTTGTGGGAAAACATACATTTCCTCTTTCCATATGTAAGTAGGTAGTCTCCGATCTGAGATGTGTGTTTCTGTTTTGGTTTAGGAATGTTTATGTTAAAGTGGTTTCTGTGCCTGGGAGATCGTAAAGTGACGTGGGGCTTGTCACTGAAAGGAAGCCATTTGTTATGTTAGGTTTCCATACATGAATCTATATTAGTGAGTGCCTTCTGTTATCCTAGAAGAGAAACTCTGTGTTATGATGATTTAGGGGTGCATCCTGTTTCTCACCACAGTCGTCAGATGTTGAGCTCACATCCTTCACCAGAAGGGTATAAAATGACCAGTAGCCCATCATTCTGGGAGATGTTCATATTGGCTGTGAAGCTCCACAGGCAAACCATGGGGCCTGTTCAGATGCTGTCTTTTTATGATGAAATCATATTAAAAGCAACAGTGTCACCGGACATGTTATTCAACATCGGCACATCTAAGAGAAACCTTGACACCACTTAATTTGACTTTGCTGCAACACTTCACCAGGAAACTAGAGCTTCTGCTTTTGCTGTTTCCAATTTTTCAGTGTCCTCAGCAATTGTAGTTAAACGTCTGCAGATATGACGAAGTGACAGAAAGTTCTGGTCTGCTCTTTGGCTCTGTTTTTAATTTATTTCTTGTTTTGTATTGTTTTATATTATTTACCAGTGTCTTGTCACCTGATCGAATGCTGTAGAATCTGGTTTGTTTAGTTTTTGATCTTTTTGGTTTCATGTTGTAATATGTTGTTCATGCTTTACTTAATGTTTTTGATTTTTGGTTTACTTTTGTCTGCTATTTGTGCTTTTGATTTCCCTCTTGGACTAAACATTATTTTTGTATCAGCTTTAATTTTTAAAACTTGACTTTAGGTGTTGTAAATTGCTTCCTGCACCTACATTTAGGTATCTTCTAAACTGAACTTAAAAACACAACAGGATTATTGATTCATTGATGTAAACTGGCTTGACTTGCTTACGACAGGTGTTTTTGGTGCACACGTACAGATATTTTGCAAAACACTGGCCATGTAAATTTTTCTTTTTCTTTTATTTGAACAGAAGGAGACAATATCTTTATTAGTAAGGACTGAGACGACTTTCTGACAACAAAACCAGAGGCAAACCATGATCTAGTTCTATAAGTCCTTTAAGTAGGAAGTGTTGAAGTGTTCTGCCTGGACGTTAAACACTTTTTTCACCACTGACACAGCAAGTTCCTGCAATATTTCCTCGTGCTTCTGCAGGTAATTATTTGCTGTTTATTACGGAACATGTTTGAAACAAATAAATCGATAAAGTGTTCAAAGGCAAATTTAGTCTGATTTATGGAGCTCAATAACTACAATTATTAAGATGATCCATGTGCAGTCCCTCAGTGGCTCTAAATGTTGACTTATCCTCTACACTGATAATGGACCAGAAATGTGGGCTACATCTGCGTTACTTCATTTTCTATTCAAAACACAGAACTTCTGGGATGTTTACTATTAGTGTGTACACTATTCTGGACTCTTGGGAGCCTAGATGTCGACTTTCAGGTCGTTTCATGTAGACTTTCGGAAACCATGACGCAGACAACAATGTTTACTTTCTGCTGTTTCTTAACTCTTATTACATTAGTTCCCCAATTCTCTTATCAAGTGACCATTTCCTGGAACAAAACAAAAACATCAGCCTGGACTCCCAGTGGTTCATTCAGCATAGAAAACAAATGGCAGGCATTGCTGACCTTGGCTACTTTCCAAATACTTTTTCTTTGTACTTTAAATACGTGTAACAGCTGCTGCCATCACAAAGTGCTAAAGGGACGTAAACTTTTACTGGCTGTAGTTTAAAATACCGTCTGTCTTTGTGCTCTTCATGGTTCAGATGAGTTACAGCTGCATGAGACGTCGCTGAGCCGAGGATTGTGGGTCAGAATGACCGGAGAAGCATTTTGGCTGCAAAATAGCCAGACACTGTTGGAAAAACTGGTATATTTGGGACACTGCATTGAACATACTGAGTACAGGGGCATACTATATATGATGGGAAGTATGGATACGTGAATGCACTCTTTGCTATCTCTGCTAGCAGCTGTTGTGCAGTCTCAGAAAATTCTGGTTTAACTTTCCATCACTGTCCTTTATAGTGTTTTCTGCAATCTCCTGCTTCACAGTACATGTTCAGGAGAGGTTTGTTTCCATGTGTGTTACGTACAGAGTTTATTTCTAAGCATTCGTCTTGTCTCAAAATTAAAATGTGACAGTGCAACTGTTACCTGAGGATGGATTTTACAAGAACCTACTGTAACTAGCACTTCCACTATTGAAAGTAGTTACACAATCATAGATAAAGAACTTGCCATTGAAGGAGAAGGAAAAGATAGGAATCTGGAAGCATTGTAAATGTACTCTTTTTTTGCAGAAATGTAAAAAAAAAATACAAATACAAAATTACCTCAAACAGATTATAAAGCATAGTTATGTCTGGATGTGGGTTTATGACTAAAATGACCTCTAAAGGCATTATTACTGACACCATGCCTTCTTTGGCTGACAATTAAAATAAAGAAACAACGGGATGACACAATGAGGAATCACGGGATTGCCTCTTAGACAAACAAAGAAAATGCGAAAGATTTCAGCAGAAAGATGTCAAATGGAGCCACTAATCAACGTGTCAGGAGCCTGTGGGTGATGTTAAACTTTCTTATCCATGAAATATTCAACAAAACCTCATTAAATATGCATGCAAATCAAAAAGACAGAGAGGTCAAACACAGCTCAGTGCTTACCTTTTCTTTACAAAAGCAGTGTTTTCACCATCAGGCAGACAGATTATGCTGCGACCTGGAGGAAAGTAAAAGAGCCATGATCCTCTCTACGTCCAGAGAAAAGCCATGAAGGAGGAAATGAAGCTGACAGGAGACGGTTCAGTTCCCGTTCAGGGTCGGAACCAGCATCCGAGCTGCTCAATGGAGACGAGGGTTTGTCATTTGTACACTTTGTCCGGATCAAACTGGAACCTGAAGCTGCCAAAGTACCTCTTTTGGAGACTTTATTCGGCGCGTTTACGCCATATGGAGAGAACGGAGCGTGTGCGCGCTGGAGACAATGGAGGCGGACACTAATTATTCCTTTTAACACACTGTGTCTATTTAAAGTCGTCTTGTAATCCCCCTGCAGAGAGAGTATTCCTGGTTTTATTGCGAGAAAGCAGCTGATGAGAAGAAGTCCCTCCTGCGTGGCTGCGTGGCTGGATCCGAGAAATGCGTAAAACTCTCGTTATCCGGGAATCCGCGTCTAAAAACTTGAAAAAATCAGAACAATTCGAAAAACCCGATTTGGAAATATCACTAAAACGTTGTTGCTGAAAAGAAAATCAGTGAAAACCGGTGTTTTTAGTCCTGTGAGGTGGAGAAAGCAGCTTCATCCAATTGTTCCAAAGCGCGTCTTCGCTTGTGGGAATATGAGAGGCTTTAACAGAAGAGAGAGAGAGGCAGGGAGAGAGAGCACAGGAGTGAATGGATTGTGTTCGGAAGCTTGTAGTTGTGTGTTTGCATGTGTGTGTTTATGGAGGGAAACAAGGCGCGGTGCCATGAGTTGATGATAAAGAGGAATAACTGGATGCTTGGGAGGAAACACGAGAAGTTAAAGGCTGTCTTTTGGTGATATTCAAAGTTGAGGAGATGCATCATTCCTGCACAGATAGCTTATTTGCAAGTCTGGATGCTCTTCATTGTAAATAAACATCAGATGTTCAGAGGTTATCACCCAACTTTTCCAGGTCCTCTGCAGAAAAGGGAAAGCAGGGCAGCAGTAAAAACGTTGCAGATGTTGGCATGTGTGTCATTTCCTGTGTTTACATGCTGGAAATGGTTCAGCAGAAATTCATCAGCTGCATGAGGAGAGGTGGAGAGAATCGAAAGCAGACATTTGGGCAGATATTTGGAACAAAAATCTGCAAAATGTGTGAGTGAGAAAGACAGACAAGGAGCTCTTTATTTGTTCAGATGGCTTATAGGACTGAACAGTTTGGGGGGAAATGTCAGATTTCTCTGACAGACAATGTGCTTACAGTTTAATATTCACTCTGACATAGATATAAAACATGTAATGGAGCATTAACAAAGAAGAAAATACGAACTTTTCATACATTCTGAGTACAGTTCTAGAAGGACAACTTGACTCAAGTGTGTGTAGGAGTGAGTTGCATGATTTTAATTCAACATTTGGCAAAGCATTGATCATAATCCAATGAAGAAATGCACACAGACAGCTGCAGATACCACTTAGTTGCTGCTCTTCTACCTGTAGGACTGAGCTTCATACATGCACAGTCACTCATATCCACATATTCTGCGCATACACGCTACGGTCAATCTTCTAAACCGTTGTCCTTGTTGCATCATCGCTGCACGGACACAAACTTTGAGCTGATGTCCACAGTGGAGTTTGCTTGGACTCTCATGAACCTTGGGAAATGACAAAATCTACAACATACATGATCCCAGCATGTACGCAGTGAGGGTACTTCCAAAAGTTCTCAGCCTCACCCAGAAACAAGGAGCCAAACTTCCATTTTGGGGTACAGCTGTATACTAGGCAGCCTTTCATCACTGTCCACAAAAACTCAAACATTTGAAACAATCAAATAAAAAATTAGAGGAACACTTAGAACTGCTGCTGTGGTTCCATGACAATGCGTCCGTCCACACAGCAGCACCCATGAACCTCCCTGTTTCCCAAATTGAAACTCCACTCCATTTTCAGATTGATGATGATGCTGTGCATGTGGCTGAGGAGAATCTGGAGGCTTGAGATGTGACCTTCATTAGTGAAGCTAGAACATCGGTGAACCAAGTGCAGTAAAGAAAAAGGAGACTATGTTGTGTTAGAACCATCTTTCTCCCTTGACATTCAATGGTGAGACAGAGAACTGTTTTTGAAATACCCTTGTATGTTACCGCATGTACCTTTGTGAGCTCTTTCCATTCATTGTAAAGGTCCTTTCACACAAAAAGCACTCTGAAACCAGCTAATTTCATTTTTCATTTGCTGTTGCAAAAGTACACCAGTCAGCAAGCCTGCAGACAACTGTGCTTTGACAACGCCGTCCAAGCAGTGAGCTAAAGCCACACTGTGTGCTGTCTGAAGGAGCCACAACCCCAGTGTTAAACCTAGAGGGTCCGCTTGGATCCACAATATGTAAATCTGATCATTCTGCCAAGTCTACAAGAGTCAACACAGGACCTTCTGCAAAATGTGTGTCCGCAGGGCCACAACACTGCAATGTCAACAGTGTGCATGCACAGAATGCAAAGATACACAAACTGCCGTGCATGTATTAGTACAACAACGACATGTTCATGGTGCATCCAAAAGGAGGTATGATCAAGGATAGGGCTCCATGATAAAAATGAAAAAAAAAAAACGGACAATGCCATATTTAGTTTTTCTGCAATATATATATATATATATATATATATATATATATATATTGTAATATGAAAAAATACAGGTGGGTTGAATGGCTGAGTTTAGAAAGAATCGATCATTGTAGAGCAGCTAAAGTGATTTTGTAGTGGGGTGCATCTGCATTAAAAAACAAGAAAAGCACTCATAGAGAGGAGTGCTTTGCCAAGGCTGCTCAGTCGTATCATTTCTGATGACTGAAATCTTGAAAATAATCACAGCAGAAATCACGGTGCTATAGAATGTGGTCATTTAATATAGATGTATCCACTAACAATATGACCTTGTGCTGAGCACAGGCGCATGTTATGGATGTGTACGTTATGTGCAGATACCGAATCGCGTGATCTGAGCATGTAGTGGGCTGCGGGCATTGATGGGACTCGGAAACACCCCCACAATTTCATCAACTGTTCCTTGTATCATTTCTGACAGAAAAGTCCCAATAAGTCCACAGTGATCTATTTGTAGTCGTATCATAATCATGTGATCATCACCTTACTCGTTGTCATAGTTACAGTGACGCCGTGCCGTTTTCTCACAATGATACAGAAATCTTTAACAAATCCGTAGATCCAGACTATAAGCCACATCATTACTAAAATCAAGTCAAGTGGTCCTTGTGTCACTCCACCCAGGCTCCAAGTCCTTGGTGGGGTAGTAAAAACTCCCATACGGTGTAACACTGGCAGTTTGTTGCACTCGGTGACTGGTCAAACAATTGCGTTGCCTCGTTTTACAGTCACAAGACGCTGAAGACTGAGAACCTGTTCATGGTCATTCTTTCTGCAGCTGAAATATTTTCCTGCAATTGATTTTTTTTTATTGCAACCAAATCTTCATTGTCGGTGTTTCTCTGCTGTTTTTGCTGTGCACATGTGGAACTAATTCTGTTACTGTGTCTTGTCTTGGAAATAAAAGGAAAAAAATGCAGTGTTTCCAAAAATCCTGAAATCAGAATAAATTAGTCAAAATTGAAGCGTTACAAACAATAAAAACTGTTTAATTTTACAGTCAACAATAAGTCGCTATTTATAAAAACTAAGATTTTTAATGTGGATATTATTTACAAATTTTGTTTGATCTTCTTTATGGTTTCTGTGGAAACGTATACTTTTTAGAACATATTAGTTGTTAAAGAAAGTGGAGAAAATCTGTACAACAATAACTTGTTTTAAAAATTACCATTAAAAACAATTTATTTTTACAGCATGACTAAGATCTCAACATGCTTAGACTCCTTTGCTCGGGGCTGCAACTTTCTCTGATTACAATTAGAAATCTATTAACTTTTCTCCTTCATGAATACAAAATGAAACAGCCTGAGGACAGCTCAACATACACACAATAAAACTCACTCAGATGCAGTCATTAGGACTGTAGGTGACGTTTTTGACCTTAAACTTGATATAACTTTTATTACACCACTATTTTCTAACCACACACCCACAGAAACACTCATAATATTAAAAAAAATAACCTTTTGCAGTCCTTAAAGTTAGAACTTTGCAGCTTTCTCTGATTCTGTGGGGACATCTGAGGCCTGTGAGACACTAAAACGCTTCATCTTGGCTCATAAACTGATGCAGATGTTTAAAACCCTAACATATCAGCAGCTGGTTGGGCTGAAGCTCATATCAGCGGTGGGTCGGCTGCTGTATTTACATTCCTACAGGATCTACATGAAAACATACAGTGTGGGAGAGGGAGGAGAGCACAAACAAAGCCTTACATTGTTGACTAGTGCTTTTCTCGTTTACAAGCCCACATGGGATTATTATGGGATTTTACAAAACTTTTTTTGTGTTATTGTACGCAGCTGTGGCTGAATAATTAAAGGGAGGGTGTAATTGAGAGAGGAGGGGAGATTTGGGGAAGGGAATATGTGCGGGGGAAACTGAGAATTAGTTGTTTTAAATAGAAATGAGAACATTTGAATGTGATTGACAGTTAATGGAGGCGGGAAAAGCTCAGTTCAGGCTCAGTGATTGGACGAATAAGCTGCAGAAGGCAGTATTGTCAGTATTTCAGTGTCTGTGAAAGTGCTTTTGGTTTTAAAGGTCTATTCTATCCATGTATTCGTAGCGATTAAGGTTTTTTGCACATGAAATACTTCTGTCAAGCAGCATTTGGTTTTAAAGGTTTGTTTCACCCATATAGTACTTTCTGTTCAAGTATTTACAGTTGTTAAGGTTTGTTATATGTAAAATACCCGTTTCTGTTTAGCAACTTGTGGTTTTAAAGTTTTTTTTTCCACCCAAGTAGTACTTTCTCTCCAAATATTTGTAGAGTTAAAGATTTATTCCACATACACTGCTACTTTCTGTCAAGGTACTTTGGGTTTTAAAGGTTTATTCCACCCAAATAGTACTTTCTCTCCGTTTATTGATTGCATTAAAGGTTTATTCCGCATAAAATTCTATTTTCTGTCTGGCAACTTATGGTCTTAAGTGTTTGTTTCGCCCAAATATTAGTTTCTGTCCTTCAGTTTAGTTCAGTTGCTAAAAGATGCATGTTGGGAAAATTGTATAATTAGCATAATTAGGTCATTATGAAGTAAAATAACAGCAGAATCATATGCTACGGTCTTGGCAGCTTAAGACTGGCCTTTTTTTTTGCTGTTGTTAGACTGAAGTAGATCTTGACACTACGACTTCAGCAGACTTTTGAATTGCTACATTTTACCATTTTAGCAATACAGCACTTTGTTCCATCTTCTGTTGCTTTTAAATGTAAATAAATCTGACTTTTGAGGCGGGGTAAAGCTCATTTCAGGCTCAGTGATTGGACGAACTGTCGGAGGAGGTATATTTAGTATTTGTATTTATTCTTGTCGTCCTTTTCCTCCTTGTTGCTGCACTTTATCTTGAATGAATTATAATGTGTGACGTCAGATACTGTAATGCTCTCCGGTTGGTAATTACAGCCTCTCTGCTGCTACACCGTGTTGACATTTCGGTCAATGAGGCTTTGTGCTCTCGTAAGGATCTCCGTCTGTTTGAGTTTGGAAATGATTTCCAGAGAATTTCAAAACAGATACAATGACATGAAGTGTGCTCATGGCAAACAGATTTAACATTTAATAGCTAGACTGGATCTGTGTCTCCCCGGCTGAAAAGAAACATTTCAGATGTTCACACTGCAGCAGATACCTCAAAATGTGAGTTCAGATATCAGCACCTGAATTATGGCTAGCTTTAATTCTAGTTACAATTATTGACAGTTTAATTCTGATTAGTTATACTTAAAGCTACCTTGAACTCTCCTTAATTCAACATCTCTACATTATTGATCATGGAACCTCAGACCTGGTTCCATGGTTTTAAAGGTTTCTTCCACCCAAATAGTACTCTCTCTCCAAGTACTGATTGCATTAAAGGTTTATTCTACATAAAATGTTACTTTCTCTCAAGGTACTTTAAGTTTTAAGTGTATATTCCACCCAAGTAGTACTTTTTCACCAAGTATTTATTGCATTAAAGGTTTATTCCACGTAAAAATGCTGCTCTCTATTTGAAAACTTATCGTTTAAAGTGTTGTTCCACCCAAATAACACTGTCTGTCCTTCAATTTAGCAATTTTTTCTTCTTTGCAATTTAAGACTTACCTCTTTTTGTTGTAGCGCTTGACACCCAACTTCATCTGTTCTGGAGTTGTGTTTTCATTCTTATTATTACTTGAGTAATTTAATTTAGCTTTGTCTTAGTCATTGTTTTGAAACGGGTCTTAGAAACGCGGTTCTGAAAATGCAACATCTGCAACAGTTCAGAGCGATGTTTGAAACATCTGCAGCTGTTCTTCTAATTTGAGAAAACTGGATTACAAATATCTCTGAATGTGATACTGAATGACATTCTAGATATCTGGAATATAAATTCAGATTATTCATAGCTGAACTTGTCAGAAAAATGTCATAAATGTGTGTCATTTTGAGTCAAACTCAGCTGATAAATGTTAAAACCGGTTAGTTTTGGGCTTGAATGAAGCACAGATTATATAAAATCACTGAACAAATCTACTTTAGTGGCTCCAGTTTTCATCCTCATTAGGTCCAGAGCTTCAGACTCTAAATATTCTGCTGCTGTGTCATTTGTTCACAGACGCAGAAATATAATTTGTGCTCCTTGCAAGAAAAAAAGCCCCTGTTGTTTGCCTTTTGAGGTTCAGTTTGAGCTTTAGTGTGAGTTTAATAATTCATAGATGCCTTGAAATGCATCTGAAATGGCTTTAAACTCCAAAGATTTTCTTCTTCTTGGTATTTCAGCGCTAAATTGCAGGCGAGTCCGGCTGAAACAGGAATTTATGGTCAACTTGCGGATGATAGGTTTTATAAATTAGCTGATTAAATTCACAGGACTGCTGCTGAGGATTTATGACCGTCATAGTATTATTATTACTTTTGTTTGTCACACAGAACTTGCAGCTGAAGGCAAATAATTTTAATTGGCTTTGAGGAAGATTCACACGTTGAAACTCAGGTTTTACACCTCCGTAAAACCTGAAATAAAGGACTTTTAGTCATCTGAAGACTATTTGCCTAAATGGCAGTGATGCTATTTTGTCTATAAAATGTGAGGAAAGAAAGACAAAGTACCTGCAGGTCAGTAAAAATAATAAGATGTTTAATATGTGTGAACTTGGATTTACATGTTATTTTAAGTTTCTCATTCGTGCTCCCATATCTTTCATTTTTTTACTCAGCTATATAATAAATGAGGCCTGCATAAGGTGAAAGAAGACCGTCATACAGACTTCCTGTTGAAAATTAAACCCAATGTTCCTGCTCAGATGCTAGAAAGCACCTCATCATGAAGGAAACAGAACGTACTGCATCTGAGTCTGTAGAAAAGAAGAAAGTGTGATGAGATTCCTGCAAGCTTCCGAGTAATAAAATGTACCAGAACAAACTCACACAGAGGGATGGTAGTCATGACGCCTACCTCCCTCTTCATGGATACCCCCAACCCCCCTCCTCTCTCCTTCCTGCTCTCCATCACCATGGCGACAATGATGCAGGTTACCCTGGCAGCCAAGCCAGCCACACAAAGGCGCACGTGCATGTGCTCAGCTGCAGACGTACGCAGTCGGTGACGCCGAGGAGTCGAATTTAGACTTCTTTAAGCTATTTCTGGGGATGCAGTCACTCTCTGATTCTGTTTACTCTTCTTTTTTTTGACAAACAGATGATAGATGAGCAGCAGCTGGCAGCTTCTCTCTGCCCTCCAGACTCCTCTCTCGCTCTTCTCCTCTGCTCTGCTTGCATCCACAGTGTCCGATTTTAAAATCAAACATGGAGGGAAGTGATAGTGGCTCATATGAATGGTCAGTCTGTTATCTGCTGCTGCCAGTCGCCTGTGGATGTTTTTCTTGTCATTTCTGCTGCTTGTGTTGGTGGATTCAGATCAGTCTGAGGCTCTGCTGCCACCCAGTGTTCAGAATTAGAACATCCATCCATTCTCACTAGGGTCGTGGGGGTGCTGGAGCCTATCCCAGCTGACTCGGGCGAAGGCAGGGGACACCCTGGACAGGTCGCCAGTCTGTCGCAGGGCTACATATACAGACACACAATCACACTCACATTCACACCTACGGGCAACTTAGAGTTATCAATTAACCTCAGCATATTTTTGGACTGTGGGAGGAAGCCGGAGTACCCGGAGAAAACCCACGCATGCACAGGGAGAACATGCAAACTCCATGCAGAAAGATCCCACTTCCTGCAGCATTAAGCTTCCAAACAAAGCTCCTTCTCCTGGTTTTGTCTAAGTGTGCACATCTCTACTACGGCCTGCTGCCTTTATCCCTTTTGGGATTTACTCAGACTTCTTAGTAGTAATCTCATTTCTTCTAATCCTCCAACATGCTCTCAAATAGCGCCACATTCTCCCATTTAGAGCAGCAACCATTCATGTTGTTGGACTACTGCTGTCGCTGCTGTGGATTCACGCTCATAAAACGCCATGGACCCTTATCCCTCAAGACGACGCCCAGCGATACCTGCGTAAGGATGCCAGTAGGAAACATTTTAGATGAGCTTTATACCCTCAGAGAAGTATTATCGCACGCAATCAAAAGCTTGTTGGTGAACATAATCAGTGAAATACTGTTTGCTGGTATAATTTACATATTTATTCCAAATTTGTGGTTCATATAGTGAAGCACTGTTGCCATATTATCAATTTTAATGATCATTTCATCATTTTTAAGACAAAAAAGTTACAATTCTCTGATTGCAGCTTCTTAAATGTGAATATCTGCTGGTTTCTTTCCCCCTCTAGCTTTGTTCTTGGTCCAGAAAAAGCACTGATAAAGTCAAGGATTGGGCAGAAATTTTATGTTTTGCTATAGCTGCAATAAAAAAAAATTTAAAAAAAATCAATTAGTTGTCAGCTGGTAAATAAATCAGCAATTATTTTGACTGGTTTAGATTCAATTTGAGTCGTGTTTTAAGAGAGAACTAGTCAAATTTATCCATTAAAGTTTCTTAAATGAATATTTTTGTTATTTTGTGGACTAAAGACATTTGTCATCTTGGGTTTTGGGAAACAATGACATTTTTCAGCATTTTCTGCTATTTTATTGGTCAAACACATTATTTAATTGAAAATATAATTGACAGATAAATCATTAAATGAAAATAATTTTTCTCTCCGTTTCTTGCAAACAGTTCAACTATTTTGATGACCAGTTAATCACATTAAGTCATTTTTGAGAACGAAAAGTGTAAATTCTCAGATTGCAGCTTCTTAATTGTGAGTATTTCCTGTTTTTTTTTTTTTTTTTTGTCCTCTTTTGCAACAGTAAACTGAAAATCTTTGGACAAAAGCAAGACATTTTTTGTCTTGGACCTTTAGATATTTTGCATTATTTCCTTAATCCTTTTATTGACCAAACAACAAATTGAATAATTAATTGAAAACATAATCTGCAATTGTTTCGATGATTGATTAATCGGTTTGAGTCATTTATAATTGATTGCAGCTTCTTAAATGTGAATATTTTCTCCTTTGTTTCTCAAAACAGACATTGGTCATCTTGGTTTTTCTGAAACAAAAAAAAACAACAACAAAGAATAGCAATCTGGTGTTAGAAATTAGATTTTTTTAAAACTATTTTCATGATTGATTAATCAGTTTCAAACTTTTTTTTTTTTAAAGAAAAAGGTGACTGTAGCTTCTTCACTTTGTATGTTTTCTGATTTCCCTCCTCTTTTGTGATAGTACACTGAAAATCTTTTGACATAAGACATTTATCATCTGGGATCTTAGGAAACACTGAGATTTTGTAGTCATTTTCCTTTTTTTTTTATTGGCCAAACAACATATTCATTCATTCAAAACACAATCTGTCCATTTTTTTTCTTTTCAGAAACACCTCTACATTCTGTGCCTTCACCTTCTTAAATGAGAACATTTTCTGTTTCCTGTCCCGCTCTATGACCGTAAACAAATATTTTTTGACATTTGACGGCAGCATTTGGACTTTATAGATATTTTTGACCATTTCTGGACACTTTTCAGCTCACACAGGTAATGAATTGTTCAAGAAAGTTATTGACAGATTAAGAAACAATGAAAACCATATCACAGCAAGAAAAAATGATTTTCATCTCTATGTAAGAAGGCTGTTTATCTATTATGAAAACAGTTTCCTAGTACCACTTGTGCTAGTTTGAAACCTATATAAAACTATTTGTGCATAAATGTGATTTCTGTCTTTCATGGACAAAATAGGGAGATCAGCTATGAGGCTCAAAAGTTTTAATAAATGTAAATTTGTTTGGATTTATCAATTAGTTGACAACTATTAAATTAACTGGCAGCTATTTTGCTAACCGATCAATTAGTTGAGATAAAACTTCTAAATCATCTGATTGCAGCTTTTTAAATGTGGATAGTTTCAGGTTTCTTTTATCCTCTGTGACAGTAAACTGAATGTCTGGTTTGTAACCAAAACAAGACATTTGTTATTTAATTATTTGGGAAACATTCACTTTTTTTCATCATTTTCTGGCATTTTATTAAACAAACTACCGTAACCAATTAATCAAGGAAAAGATCAGCAGATTCACCAAAAAATGAGTTGCCACCCTATTTTCTGCACAGTAGTAATATTATTTGCACAATATTCTGCAATATTAGAAGATTATGCAATAGCGTGCATGCAATTTGGAAACTTAAACAGACAATTTATTCACATTTGTTGACTTTCATTTGAATTATGATCCTCACAGCACTTAAAAACAGCATTTAGCTGAGGAATTTGATATATAATGCTGATAAAATGTGTTTAATGTCATAATTTGACTGTCGTTTCACTATTATTCATTGAAAAAACATCTTTACTTTCCTGTGGTTGCACACATGTGCTCAGTTGGTCACACTAAAGGCGTCAAAGCGGGTTTCTAGAACGAGCTTTTAAAGCTTGTCTGGCCCAGAGACGGCAAACAATCCAGAGTGTTAGTGGGGGTGTTTAGCCGTCTCTGGAGGTATTAGCATGGGCTCAGCTACTTTCCTGCTTTCAGACACTCACAGTATGTGGCTGGGAGAAAACAGATTACACATCCCTCCCTGCTGGAGAGGCCACAACAAGATGAAATGTGGGTCGCAGTTCAGGCTCCATTTCAGCCTCTAAATCCCCAAACTTTCAAATCAGCAACGCAAAAATAGACTGAAACCACAGTGGGTAATGCAACTTAAGTCCTGTAATATTTATGTGAAGTTTACACCTGATTTAACATCCAAGAACTGTGTTGGTATTTGCAGCAAAACCTTAAAGAGAAACTAAACCTTGAGCTCTATGCCAATACAAAAGACTGTCTTAATTATGACCAGTCTGGTCTATTAATCGACTAAATAACAGCCTTGCAACTTTAAATATTCTCAGCCATAGCTCTACTAAATCTGTTGCAACAGTATTTATGCACCTGCCATAGCAGTTAGAACCAGACGTCCTCTTTATTGGATGTTCTTCACCTGGCGATCTTCCAGGAATGGAGCCGTTAACATCTTTTAAACAGATCTGACCTGGTCCTGGTGCAGAGACTTCCCCAGGGGGCAAGAGGTTAATGCATCTTAACGCTGCCAATGAGCTGTCAGCGGGGTGTCCTAGAATGTAGATTAAATGTTAATTTGAGTGCTTAAAGACCCCCTACGATGAAAATCAACATTTGTTTGGGTGTCCTTATGGGTTTTTTAAATGCTGGAAGAAGCATCATGAGTGTAACAAGTGGTGAGGGCACACCTGTGCACTAATCATGGTGTCTAATCAGCATCTTGATATGGCACACCTGTGAGGTGGGATGGATTATCTCAGCAAAGGAGAAGTGCTCACTATCACAGGTTTAGACAGATTTGTGAACAATATTTGAGAGAAATGGTGATATTGTGTATGTGGAAAAAGTTTTAGATCTTTGAGTTCATCTCATAAAAAATGGGAGCAAAAACAAAAATGTTGCGTTTATGTTTTTGTTGAGTGTAGCTTCTGGTTCCAATGTTCTAACTGTCCATTGTGTAGCATAGAAGAGTTTTACAGTGTTTTCAGAGTTATAGGTGAGCTGGTGTGCTGGAGTTGCAGCGATTGACAGAGGGATGAGTGGAGACGCTGCACTTTGTAGAGAAATGACACTGCAGAGTTAAACTTATGCCATGTTAAGGCAGGAATGGATTATTTTCATGGAAGCAACACATTACAAAAAGAGTTTTTAGAGGTCTAATCAGCAACAAGACAACTCCATCAGCTTCATACAAGCACCTTTGTGAAGCTGCTAACAGTGGTGCTTTGACCAAAATGCTAATATAAGACGACAGTGCTAACAAGCTGTGTACTTATTGCCTTTAAATGTGCTTCTGTTCATGAGAAAAGTCTTCCTCTCTTGGTTTTGTGAATGGTTTCTGAAACCTCAGTTTACAGGTTGTGCCTTATTTGCCAATGTTTTCAGAAACGCAGACTTCAGGTATCAGTCTACTCCTTTTTGCCACGCATTTCACGTTGTTAGCTCACTTTCTGCTTTCTACATGCTAATGCTCCCTTGACTAAGGGAAACTGCAACAACCTCCAAACAGTTTTGAAGAAGATTCGACTCGTGCAATAAGGCAGACCGGCCAAAATTCCATCAAAACACTTTTGCGGATCACTGTATCCTGGGCTTTGCTCCACCCAAGACAACTGTGATCGGTATAAAGCGATACAAACCAGCCAGATAGCAGAATGATAATGAGGGACAGCAGACCATTTTCTAGCTCTGAAACAGCACTGTGGATATACCTGGATATTAAAATACACTTTTATTTTTTATTAATTTTAGCTATAAAGAGTTTTTCTGCATGATTTTATAATGTCTGAGGAGAATAATAATATTGGTGGCCTGTTTGTTAGCACTGGTTGCTCCTACACAAGAACAGCAGCATCCATTTTCTCAACAGTGTTCTCAAGACATGTGACCAACTACTTAAACGCCAAGCATTTGTTGTACACGACCCATGTCATAGCCACAGACTGTTCATAAAGATGAAGAGCAGTTTCGAAGCTCATGAACTCTATGGGGCGGGACATGTACGGTTCTGTGAACTTCAAAGCAGTCACAACATTTATTACACACAACTTTAAGTTTTAATACAATTTACACAGGTGCATTATGTAAAAATTCACCCCTATGCTGTTGTAATGAACAGGGAGACTTTCTCACATCTGAATAATTTGACGTGGTTTTGGTGCAGAACATTACATGCTGATGAGTAGAAAATGTTTGAAGCAGCATAAACTGATTTTAAAAAGCAAATGTTGCAAGTCAGATGGTGCAAATGTAAGTAAATGTTCACGGTGGACAGGAATGTGCAAATTGGGTCTCTGGGAAACTATAATGAGCATTCTTACTATTTTTGACATTTTGTACACTAAAGCTTACATTTTTAAGTCTAATTATGTTGTTATACCCTTAGGCAAAGCTTAATCACCTCCTCACTCCTGCTTCTTTTACTCCTTAGTTTTTATTTCCTGGCTGGATTCATGATTCTGTTATTTGGTCCCATATGCACCTCAGAAAAAGTCAAGATAATGAAGCTAAATGTTACTCTTTGATGTAACTTGAAATGACACAAAGACATGATAAAAGGTTTGTCCTGAAGACGGCCTGGCTTCATTAAGGTTTCAGCACACAAACCAGCGATCCAGCAGCGACAGCCGACTGGAACGAAGCTTGTTATTAACATAATTAGTTCGAGTCATGTTTGACAAGTTTAAATGGCAGCGCTGAGGAAAAGGTCTTTATCTGAGAGCTAAAAGGTGTCATGTAGCTCATTGAGGTGAAAGCTGCAGTCAGTCATCTGTGAAACATGACTTTAGTGAAGCTGTCTGCTGTCTGGAGGGGGTCTAGGAAAAGAGAAAATGAAGCAGAGGTGTTGTGATTTTCAACAGTTAGATGTAAAATAATGCACATATCTACACTCATTTAATTTTGACTCATACATGTTGTTGAATATGATGTTTTAGCCCACTAAGGATGGTAATTTTGATTTTTCACAGAAGTCAAATGAAGATAAAGTTAAAAAAAAAATAAGAGTAAGATAAACAAAAACACTGCTTGGGCTCAAAAAAAAACAAAAAAAAAACATTAATGCAGCAGTTTGCATCAATCTATTTGATTTATGATAATTAGCCTTTTCTCTTTAATCAAAGTATTGATAATTAATGCTCACTGGTTTGCATATAAGCCTTTAAGTTAATTAAATGAATCATGAACACAACCAACAACATTTGCATCAGTGTTTTTATGTGATGGAAACTTCTAATGAAATTATGTTCAACCAGCAAACAATATTAAATTAAAGAAATTAGCTTTTTCTCTACAATCAAAGTTGAGATATGATTAACTTTTTTGATCCCTGCAGGGGAAATTCACAAAGATGTTTTTGATAACACGACAAATTCATTTGTTATGACTACTATTATCGTATTATTTAAACAGAACTTTTGTGTGGCATGTACTCAGTTTTCATAACTATGAGCTCAATTTTGTAAGTTGATAAACATTTTAAAATTTAAGTTAATCCAATTAGATTTTCCTCAGTAGCTATTGGCTTTTTCATGTCTTTCTCCAAATGGTCCGTTAAAGTACGGCGGCCCGCGGGCGGGCCGTTTTTTTTATCGGTATACGCTTTTTTTAAAATAGAAGGACACTGCAAACACGATTATACAAACACTATACACACATAGAAAGCTGAGATTCTCATGAATCCGCCGGTATAAACCACTTTCAGATGTGATTACCACAGCGGGTAATATAAACACATTTATCCAACAAACAACAAGTCAAGTAAACGTGCACAGCTCACCTGTCGACGCAGTTTGGACGCTCGTTTCTGGTCATAAAAGAAGATAATCCACAAAAACCGGCCAGAACCCAAGCTTAGCCATCCAGAGGAAACAATCCAGTATAATACTTTGGCCAAAACATGTCTCGAAATAGGTAAAAAATCCAGAAAACGATCGGCTCCGTGCGCGTGCACGCGGCGCGTGGTGGCGCTGTGCGTTTCATATTCACTGCATCTTTCTATTATAACTTTATCATACACGGTCCTATTTTCTTTGTTCGCGATTCAAAATGGATACTGGAGGCTTCTCGACCGCTTCAAACCGGACTTCAACCAATCAGGTGACTCGTTTCCGCCTACTTCGGCGATTTAGCCAACCATGGCCGAGTCTGACAGATATCGATTACATCACTTGATTGACTTGTTTCTCAGCAAATCACGCCGGAGGAAACGTTAGATTGACAGGCCTGGTAGCCAATGAGCTTGCTGAATGGCTTGCCTATAAATCCCGCCTCTGCCAGCGGCTTTATATGATATTTCATTCGTGAGCTCCGGGGTCCACCTGCTGTTTCTCTGTATTCCTCTCAATCTGTGT
Organism: Acanthochromis polyacanthus; assembly: GCF_021347895.1. Taxonomy (NCBI): domain Eukaryota; kingdom Metazoa; phylum Chordata; class Actinopteri; family Pomacentridae; genus Acanthochromis; species Acanthochromis polyacanthus. The sequence continues at coordinate 9,898,053 of NC_067128.1, forward strand.
GTGTGATCGACACTGAAGCCTATCTGAAGTGATTTTTTGAGTTCTTTATGAGTTTTTGGAATGAAAATGAAGTGGAAAATGAAGTGAAAAGGAATTTATACCATTCTGTAGAGAGTGTGCACAGTGTATAAAGAGTGTATCCAACATTGACAGGGGCGGAGCATATCAGTACAAATACATGTGTGAAACACTCATTTCTTGTAGTATTGCTCTGAAATTTTGACCTGAACTATGTAAGACCCCAGGCTTTTGCAATATTGTGTTTTCAAGCTGTTGCAGTGCTGCCACACTGATTTTCAGGTGTTTTATTAGGGAAAAAATGTAGGCGAGAAAAAAAATTCATCCTAATTCAGTGTGTTCCAACATACATAACTCTGTGCCAGTAGCACCTAGAGTAATTCTGACTGCACTGGGTGAAAATTCAGGTTGTCAGCTTTCAAATGAGACCCCAACCATGCATGTACTCCAAACAGTTCAAGAACAGCATTCAATTTACTTTCTGTACATCTTCAGTAGAAATTTCGGGCGGAAATTGACCAAACCTTAAAGGGTTGGAGTTAATTTCAATTACTTTAAAAAAAAATCATAAAAATTAAGTTGCTCCAACTAGTTTTTCCACGTTTCTTGAATGCAATTTTTGTATGGTACACATTCAGTTTGCATAATCATGAACACAAATTTCTACGTTGGCAAATTTTTAAAAATAAGTTGCACCATTGATAAGTTGATAAGAGAAATTCTGAAATGAAAGTGAAGAAAAATAGCCTAGCCGCGCTAGACAACCCACGGCAACGAATTTAATTCTCTGCCAGGGTGGCTCTAGTTACCCTCCATAAGGCTCGAGGCTGGATTCTCCTAAAACTGGCCGGACCAATCACCATGAAGTGTAGAGTTAGAAGGTGGGCGTAACGAAGTGATGACAGAGGCGTGACGATTCTGACAGAAACAACCGGCGTACAATAAACAGTTATCTTTCGACTCGGCTTTGGCCACAGCCCTTAAAGATTTGAAGCTAAAATTCAACTTGAAAGATAAACAAAGGACGGCACTGAAGTGTTTCATTGAGAAGAAAGACGTATTTGGACTTATACCGACGGGATATGGCAAATCCTTAATATACCAGTTGGCTCCGCGGCTCCGCTGGTTGGGAAGCTAATGGGACTTAGCCACAATCCGCCGGTGCTCTCGGAACTACGTCAGCCTATTCGTTGCGTTGATTGGTTGTATACCTACCCAATTGCTGCAGAGGGATTTGATAGACAACCTTTTAGCCCGCCTCCCTCCCTGTCGAGCTTCCCTAGACCCTTGTGCCGTCAGAAACATGGGTGTAGCATGGCTAGGCTAGAAGAAAAGTGTAGCTATAAAGACAATTTCATAAAGTTACCTGAACTTGAATTTAGTTCTGTCAATTAAAGCAGAAATTTGAGTTCAAATTATGCACAATATTAACTTTATGCAACATTATTTTGTCAACTGAACTCTTTAAAATGTTTGCTGATGAAAAGGCTTGTCTAATTTCATTTAGTAGAGGGAACAGGTTCCTTCAGTGACTTTTGAGTGTGTACAACTAAAGTACATAATCAATTATTTCTTAATCCCAGCAAGGAAAATTATACTTGAGGAAGTTTCTTCATGTTCCAAGAGGAAGATCATTATAAAAACTCTGCAGTTTTTATTTCCATCAGTTTTACGTTGTGATGCTGTCGTCTCCTCAGGTTGTCCTGCAGAATCTGTTGATGTGCATGATCTGCTTCTACTCTCTCTACTACATCGTGGTCAGCGTCTGCATCGGCCTGCTCAGGTAAAACTACAGTAAAAATGCCTGCCGATAAACACAGATTTATGTCAGACAGACGTGCTCAGTCAGTGTTTGATAACTTTACCATCTTTTCTTCCATCTTCAGGGTTCATGAGGTCAACAGTTTGTTGGCTCCGTTCGACTACACGACTCAACCATCATGGCAGAACCCAAAATACCTCGGTGAGCCCAGCAGTGGAAGGCAGTCAGGAACGTTTCCTCAAGAACGTTTCCTCAAGTACTGCACAGATTTAAGTTTGGGCAAAGCAAATATATAAGTTAACTTTCCCGAGCATGATGCAACACAAACAGTTCATTTGAGAGGAATGAAACAATTTAAATACAGTAGAGTTAACTTAAAATTTAAATGAATAAGGACTGATAATAAAAAGCAGATGACTTTTTAGTATTTTAATAGCCATTTTCATTTATTAATAAGTCAGAAAATACAAGCAGATATAGATTTTTGTCAAATATGGTAGCACAGATTCATTGGCTTTACTGGCCCCTTAAAGGCCCTTTAAAGCAGGAGTAACAATGTGAAACTGAACTTTGAGCTGCTAAATGACTGAAAAGATAGGAATGTAATGTGCAATTTTCTTCTTTTATAGTTGGTTTTATGCTTCTTTTAGTTAATACTTGATACAATTTTTCCATGAAATCACTCCTATTATTCCCGTGTTTGCCCTAAAAAGCTAACAGGGTGACTTCACTTCTAATATTATACTTTAAATTAAACCAACTAGACAACAACATGTTCAGCACCACAGCTGACCTGAATCAGCTGCTTTAAAGGCAAATATACAGTAACTAGTGATGGATATTTGGTACAAGATGAAGAAATCAAAACTTATCATTGCGGATTTTTCTGATTCTACGTGTTTTGACATAAACTGAAAGACTGAGAGATTTCTTCTATGTAATTAAATATGCCCCTTCTCATAATAAACAAACAGAATCTTCTTTTTCTTTTTCTCCATGCCTCCAGTTGGAGTGGTCTCCACAGAAGTGACCTATATTCTGGGAGGCCTGGTGTTCGCCTGGATCGTGGAGGAGTGGGTTTGGGATTACGCCATAACTGTCACACTGCTGCACATCGCCATGACAGTGGCAGGTAAACACACACGCACACACACGCAGAAAGTGGATCAATAGAGTGGAACAGCTGATGGGATTAGAGCTTGCTGCTTATGTAACTGGATCTGGTGGCTGCAGTTCAAATACACAAACTGCTGCTGTCCATCTGTACGTCCACCCAGCTGAATTAAAGTTTGCACACATAAAAATATGTCCATTTACTTTTGATTAAAGTAAAATGCAAGTGTCTGTCACATTTTAATCACAGTACCTTGGTGCATTTTTGCAGTGATGTCAGAATTGCCTTCAGCTGAGGAATGGTGGATGGTTCTGGGTAAGATTTTTATTTTCCTCTTTATAAATATGGTTTCTTATCTGTCTTTTTTTTTTTGCAGAGCATTAAAAAACACTCCTTTTTCTCAATATCTGATCAATTTATACCTTTTTCCTCTTTCCAGATTTACTGTAAGTCACTTCCAACATGCCTCCAGGATTTAGGCTACATCCACATGAACGCATTTTCATTTCAAACAGTGTTTTGTACAAAGACTTTATATATGAAAGCAATCCGGATGACTGTTTTGAAGCTTCAAGTTCGAAATTTTGGCTGTTGCTATCTTAAAACCTGACACAATGCGCAAAGGTTAGATTTGATTTGAGAACCCTAGAACTTGCATTGTTGTATGGTTCAAAGCTGTTGGTCACATAGTATTCTTGTTTTTAGTACCCCTAAAAACAAATCCTATAATATTCTTATTTGTCTACTTCTAGCTTCTTAAATGCAGATATTTTCTGATGTCTTTGCTCCTCTGTGACAGTAAATTGAATATATTTGGGTTGAGGACAAAACAAGACACAATTTTCTGACTTATATAGACCAAATAGCTAATTGTTTAATTGGATAGATAATCAACAGATTCACTCATTGACAATGAAAATAATCTTTTTTTTTTTGCAGCTAGAAGCTGCAATTTTGCAGAAAAACCTTTGTTTCAGGACTATACAACTCTGGAATAGCATAGACACTGGGTGTACATACAGCAGAAGTTATGGGTTTTATCATAAATATGTGTTACTGTGGAGGTAGCCTCTGGTGCTGCAGACAGATTGTCTTGTCGGAGGATGGTTGGGTAAAAATCATTGATATTTATGTATAAACTGCTTCCTAATTGGTCAGTGAATAAGGATGTGAGGAAGACAAAAGTTGGGAGCCCGCAAACCTTTGTTAATTTCTCCATTTTCCTTGTGTGTTTATTTACTTCCTCTCCCTGCAGGTTCAGGCCTGGCGATGATGATAATCGGAGGACAACTTCTCGCCTACAAACTCTTCAGGAGCAACTTTGTGTATCCAGCTGAACTACAGAACTTCTAATGACAACGACAAAATCATTTAACTGGTTCATCTCAGGTCTCTGTTTCTGGTAAAAAAAAAAAAAACACTAAATCATGTCTACCAAGCTTATATACAAACATATATTTATATTTTCTATAAAGCAACCACGAGGCAGACTTTGTTTTTTCACCAGATAACTCTGTTCATTAGCTGACCCTACCTTGTACAAATCACCCTCCTTTGTCTAACACTGTTTTTGTAACATATTCTGTACAGTTTAAATATTTTTTGTATTCTTTCTTTATCCTCATACTATTGGAAACTGAACAATAGAAAAGATTCTGCAGTGATGAGTTAAATTACACGACAGATTTGTGTGTAGTTTAGCTGTAAATTACTAGACAACAAGAAAATACCAAAGCGGTTTATTTCATGCTAAGTTACTGTGAAAAGTTCCGATGTACATCACAAATATACATTTTATTGTTGGTCAGTTATGTTAGTTCAGACATATTTGCATTAAAGATTTTAAGCATGAAGCTTGTTTTATATGTGTCTGTCTTGTTTGTCCACTGTGAAAGTTAACAAACAAATGAGCTCAACATGCAATACATGTGGGAACAGGAATATAGTGAACATGTACATATACACGGTTCAAATGATTGGCATATGTGTTTTTGCTTATTTAATACATCAGTTTAAAAGCATTGAGCTACCTTTGCCATTTATAGCAATTCAAATAATTGCAGCACATTATGTAGACTGTATTTGTGCATCCCAAAGATCTTGGATATTTATATTTGTTTATTCTCGATATGTGTTCTGACATATTGCGGATGGATTCTGAGTGTTGGCCTATTTAAAAAGCAAAACTGTGACATTTTGATGTTTTTAAAGTGAAGGTAAGCAATAAGTAGTTGTAAAATTGCACATCTATAAGAACAGACAGGCAGACTCACTCCAAACCAGATTTTAAACATTTTTATCAAGAACTGTAAATACGGCACCTCAATAAAAGACCTTAAAAACAGGAAGGCAGCTAAAACTAATTATATATTCAACAAATTGCTTCTTGACCCATGATGTTCTTAATTCATCAAGAATTCAATATTTTCCCTTTTCTTTAAATATTTTAGTCTATGTGTCCCTGGTATGAACACCTCCCTTTGTATATATTCTTAGTATACATACATTCTCTAAAATAAAAAAATACAATAAAAAAGAAGTCAGTTCTTCATATCATTATTTTTTCTTTCATGAAGTAGCATCTAATTCACTGGTAGGTTTAGTTTTTAAATTAACCAAGTAAATAATATTGTAGGATTTTAATTTAAAAATCTGAAGGACTGAGGAATCCACACAATAAACAATAATGCAGAATGTTAACCTTGATATTTTTGTATTATTTTTATTTATATTATTTGTAATCTTTAACATTTTTGCCAGACTTACAGAATAGTGACATTACCACACAGTATTATGGAGTGTTTCAGGTAAAATGTCCGACTGGAAACTTGCCCAGTTTAATTAAACGCACCTTCACTTTCTGGCCTGTTTGCTGAAGAGTCACTTAGTTTCATCAGAACCAAACCTAAGCCACAAAACACAGTCAGAAACCCTCTGAGCTAACATTAAGCTGTTTAATATTTCTCAGATAAAGTCAGTAACTTACCTTCCAGCAGCTAAATGTCCAGGAACGGTTTGACATCGAGCATCCGGAGGATGATGGAGCCTGACGGGCCGCTGACCAGCAGGTCTCCGGTGAGTTTAACGGTGTTAGCTCCGTCAGCCGCGAAATTTGCTGCGCAGTTAGCTACTAACATGCTAACCAAAAGAAAAACATTACATGCTTAATATAAAACGAGACACTTACTCAGCAGTGTCGAGATTTTTGAGCCATTTTGCTATTTTATTGTACATTTGTGCAAGTTTGTGCATATTTGATGAGAGACAGCAGGTCCGATTTGTGGCACTGGCAGCGAGCAGTGACACTTTTTGTGCCACCGCCGCGGTGCCACGGTTAATGCCACTGTTTGGGCGAGATGCTACTGCCGCAGCTGCATTTCCAGTGGCCTCTGGAGATGCCAGCAGAGATGCCACGGTTAATGCCACTGTTTAGGGAACATACCATGGTTAATGCCAGTACTTGTACCGCTGTTTGGGCGAGATGCCATGGTTTATTCCGCTGTCTGAGGGAGATGCCACCAGGGGTGAAAGTAAGCCGGAACGGTCCGGAACTGCGTACCGGCAAAAGATCTGGTGGCGGAAAGCAGTTCCGGGAAAAGATCTGCTGGCGGTACGCCGCTCTTCCATCGGTATCCATAGATATATACAAACACTAGATGTCTCATGAGCGCTGTCAGCCTATGGGGAGCAACGTTGCCACATGGCGGCCATCTTGGGACAGGGCTGCTCGATCACTCATAACATTAAAGTCAATGGAGCATGGATTTTAAAATCACTGTAGATTGCTCAATTTTCAATCGATTTTCCAACAGCTTGGTTTGTTATAAACGTCAGAGATGTACTTGTTTTACTGCTTACATAAGAATAATTAAAACCATTGAATTCATATAAAAATTATATTAAGTAGATAGGTAATAAAGAAATAGCTATACACACAGAGATATTATACTGTCAATCTTTAATATTTACAATATTCAAATAGACAAAATAAATAAATGATGATGAACAAATAACAAAAAAGTAATGCTAAAATGAAAAAATAATGACATTTGAACAAAAAAATAAATAATAAATAAAGAAAAATAATAACAAGGTTCCCACTCTTTTCAATAAATCATTTTCCAGGATTTTTGCAGTGTCCCATAACCAACTGAAGTTACAACAATGGAGTGGGCAATTTTTAAGTTAATCTCGCCTTCTTAAAAAAACAAGATTAAAGGTTGATGACCAATATCTCTAACTAGCTGCACAGTATCATGTTAAGCTTTTGAATTTATTTCTAAATCTCAGGCATGAAAATTGTCTGCTAGCTGTCTTTTTAGTCAAAGGTTATTTAGTGTCTTACTATTCTTAATTCATGGTTTATACTTATATTGTAATCTTCACAATTTTATCCTGCTGGTTTGAGGACTGCAGCGAGGATCTTCCACTTCTCTAAACTTCAGGCTGCCACTGCAAAAAAATAAAAAATGAACACAGATATCATCTTTTTTCAGCATAAATGGATGTAAATGTAATTTTATTATTTAGCATTGCACTTCTTTATTACTATCAGCTTTCTAATGCACAGATAAAAACAAAGCTCAACCAAAATCAATGCACAACAAACAGAGATGTTGTCTTTTCTTTTCATGAACCTGGTGCCTACATTACCCACAATGCATTTCGGCTGCAGGCTAACTAATCCAGGCATAGATGTATACAAACAATAAGTCTAAGGTCTCAATCAAAATCTCTTAACAAGCAAATAAATACAACCACAACCACAAAGAATGTAATTTCGCCTAAAGATTCGGTTCTCAAAAAACGTTGGTCTCAGGAAAACCTAATAATTGAAAATCAGATTGTGAGTAACACCATCTTCAATGTGAGTAGCCAGGCAGAAAAGACACACAACTATGCCGCATTTTTCAAAACGAAAAGCTGTGATTTCGGAATTGAGCGTGAACATAGCCACGTTAATAAGGTTTGTAATAAACTAAACCGTTTTTAAATCAATCAAGAATTGAGCGAGTTATGAGTGTTAAAGTGAGGAAATCATCCACCTTACCATTGACTACAGTACAGTGCGCCAGAGCAGTCCCCTGTCCTAAGATGGCCGCCAAGTGACGCCGCCGCCGACTCCGTCTTGAGACATCTAGTGTTTGTATATATCTATGCCGGTATCTATGGGTACGCCGGTACGCCGCCCATGCACCGCCCGGCCTGCCTGCTATCCATAGATATCGACCGGAGTTCACTCAGCAGTACGTGAGTGCGCATGCGTGTCTACTTCCGTAACACAGCGATTGTTATGGCCAGTAGCAGCCAATAGCAAATAGGTGTGCTTGATTTATTGCACTGGGACGAGCAATAAATTACACGTGAAATTCCACACGTTCTTGTGATTGGCTGAAAAACTTTCAACAGGATTTACAATGGTTAGCATCGACAGAATGGGGTGAAAGTAAGCCGGAACGGTTCGGAACTATTACTAATAGTTCCGGCAAGAATTTAAAACTACTTCACCCCTGGATGCCACGGTTCATGCCACGGTGCATTGGGCTCTTAAAGTTTGTTTGTTTTTTGCCAGCACTCCAGCAACTCTGTTATGAATGGCAATCAGCGTTTAGCCCCCTCCCTCGTCTCCATGCTGTTCTGAAGAATTCTCATCAGAGCCTCGCACAGAAATAAAGTTGTGCAATTAAAAGCAGATGAAATTTAAACTGATTGAATTGAAAGTAAATATTAGTTACTATCAAAATTTAAATACAATACAGAATACAAAAAAGTAGATTAGTAAATACAGTAATAAAATACAAAATATGAGGTGTGTGTATCATATTTGTCTTGATTAACTCTTTACCATTTTAATACACTATAAATACAATACAAAATACAAAAAAGTAAAATAGTAAATACAGTAATAAAATACAAAATATGAGGTGTGTGCATCATATTTGTCTCGAACAACTCAACCATTTTAATACACTATAAATACAATACAGAATACAAAATAAAGTAAAATAGTAAATACAACATGTATGGTGTGTGTGTGTGTGTGTGTGTGTGTGTGTGTGTGTGTGTGTGTGTGTGTGTGTGTGTGTGTGTGTGTGTGTGTGTGTGTGTGTGTGTGTGTGTGTGTGTGTGTGTGTGTGTGTGTGGGAGGGGTGTTTTCATGGATTTATTTATTTACTCAGGTTCATAACCTCCTCAAACCTGGCAAATATTTTCAGGGTTTTTTTTGTCAACTATTTCTTTAATGAAGTTCTCATAGTCATGTTTTTCAAAAACAAATGACATCATTTCCATGGGAGAGGACTCATCAAATTCACCCTCCCAGCTCTGCAGTTCTTTGAGGACTTCCATTTGTTCCCCTTTGTCCATTGAAATGACAGCTGGCAGCTTCAAGGCTCCCCCAAATTTGGAATTTTTGCACCAGTCAGCTGCAGCTATGGCATGCATTAGAAGCACTGTTCCCTGCAGTAAAGAGAAAAACCTCATCAAGGTATTTTGCGTATACATCATTCACAACTAGTTTTTAAAGTTACAGAGTATTTACTATACACTCTTAAAGAGATCACACTTGGTACATATTAAAACTGTATTATATTTGTCCCAGTTAATGCACACTGGCAGCAAATAAAATCTGCCTCATGCCACGTAGTTAAGTATTGCTGTATTTCATTATTATGCAACATATATCTAATGTGAAAAACTTTATGGGATTAATTAGGTTAATGTTAAAGTTTTTGTATTTTCTATTTTTTTTATGTATTTACAGGATCCCTTAGGAGAAGCAGAATGGTGTTGCTTAGGTGAAGGATGCCTGTGTCTGTTTACAAATCTGTTTACAGACAAGCAGCAGAACACTGACAAACTTCATCTCCCAGGTTTTTATTCAGCTGCAATGTTATGCCATTATAAGAACATAAAATAATGAATATGACAATGTACAGATCTCTGTACAAGTTTCAAGCAACACAGAGCATAGAGTTTCAAGGAAATATTATCACATACTTTACTTTCTGAGAAGTAGTTATTAAGTTGTTGGTTAGTGCAGAAATAGAATAATTTCTTAACGGTTCTGTATTTTCCTCTGTCACTGTGGTTTAAGCCTTAAGATGCTTTTTACTAAGATGACTTCTGTTGGCTAGTTCTTTTCCTGTGCAGAAAATGCACTGTGAACCAACACAGGCCAACAATGACTCCGTATCACAGAACACCTGATCAGAACCTGTGAAGAACAGTAACAATGTTGGTTATAACAGCACGTTCCACCATGACATGCTAGATGGAAGTCAAGGTGGAAGTTATTTTAGGTACTTGTGAAAGTGGCGTTTCTCACCTTCCATTTCCATTTGCTATTTCTCACCAACTCAAAACTCTGTGGAAATATTGAATTGAATGGTCAACAATGAATGATAGTAAATGAATATCACTTATGCTTGTATATCACAATGTAAAAGTAGCTATAAATGTGGAGAGGCAATTTTTTTTTAGTTTTTTTTTTTTTAATGTTAGTGTCATGTGTTAATTAAATTTGACCGTAAACATTTAAATTGCTAACATTGTGTTAATAAAACACAAAATATTCACGTTGGATCTACTTTGCTTGGTAAACACATTTTGTATGGGAGTAGGGCCTACAAAAAATCTTGCTAGATTTTGGGACCAGTACTGGAACTAGACACCCCTGTGGCCCGCTGTTCAGCAGTGTTATACTAGAAAAGCACTCAGAGTGCAGACCTCTGCCAAGGCATACCCGTTTATCCTTTAATACAATCCAAAATTTAATCATTTGTTCCTTGTCCCATTTTGAAAGTTTCCTGAGAATTTAATGAAAATCGGTCCATAACTTTTCGAGTTATCGTGTTCACAGCCAAACAAACAAACAAACAAACAAACAAACAGACAAACTCTCCCGAAAACACAACCTTCTTGGCAGAGGTAAATAACCTAGGAACTGCCCAGCCTTACTATATCCCGACTCATTAATAAGGATAGACCTACCGTATGGGGTTTGCACGGAGTTAAATGGAGTATTTGCATAAGAAATTAAACCGTAACTACCTTGTAACAGGTTAAGGGGGTGGGGGAGGGTTTGCTTGCTTCAAGTGTGGTTGAAATTTGTATCCTACTTAACTATCATTTCACTCGGAAAAAAGTGACATAGTAAAAATCATTAGTAAAATCATTTAGCAACACTTACTTACCTAGCAAGACCTCGCCAGTAGCCAGTGTGTCGTGGAAGACTTGCGAATTGAATGCCACAAGACCATTGCTCCTGTCTCTCCAAATCCAGAGTGGCTGACGTGAGCTGTGTGATTACCTTTTTGATGACCTGCTGGGTTGCCAGGTCCGGTTTGAAGCGTCAATCCAGTAACAAAGTGGTCGATGTAGGCCTACATGATGTGGCAACTATTTACCAGAATTTAAACAGTTTGAACGTGTGGACCTGGTATTATTGTTAAGATGCAACAGTTTCATTAGTCTGGATTTTATAATCCTTTTGCCTGGTTTGAAAAATCAAACATGTTGTGATCTCTATCACCTGTTAAGACTAGGCTAATTAACATCTAAAATACCTTCTTCTTTGTGCAATATACCAGAAAAACCAGAAGGCTGGTTTCAAGGCTGATTGGTTTAATATACTGACACTGTGAGCATGACATGTCTGGATCTGTGGTCTCTACAAGAAACATATTTTGGCAACATATTACTTTCAAAACCTGAGGCAAAATGCATGATTGAAAGATGTAACTGAAAGATAAACAGCATAAGACATGACAGTCCAGTAACGGTACAGTCAGACCAAGTCAAAGTCTACAGAAGTAGACTTAGATATGTAGAATATATAAATTGTAAAATTGTTCCTCACAATTGTAGCACAATTGTTTATATGCTTTTATTCATGTATCATGTTTACATCCCTGGCATCTTTCCCAAAAAGCAACATCAGCTGTGGCATCTTTGTGGCAGTTGTAACCCACGCCTGGTAAAGGCTGTAGTAATCAAGAAAGCACACAGACAAGTTATTTCAAACAGTTTTAGTAAACATATTTTCTGGTGACAATCCACACAACATGTGTAACAACTGAATGAAAATGGAAATAAAATAGCCTATTTCAAGAGAACTGAGGATGAATTTGTTTCACATTACTCCAGTCTGCCAGCATTTGGCAGCAGTTTCTTCCCTCAAATAACTCGTGTCTTTAGCGCCCCTAGGGGCAACAACCACTAGTTCGGTCACCGGACAAACCACAGAATCGGATAACCCCGTCCAGATAGTAGTAGTAGTAGTAGTAGTAGTGGCATCTCCCCAAAAGAGTGACATTAACCGTAGCATCTCGTCCAAACAGCGGTAAAAGTAGCCTACTGGCTTAAAATGTGGCATCTCTACCAGACCGTGGCATTAACCGTGGCACCTCACAGTGGATTTAACCGTGGCACGGCAGCGGTGCCACAAAAAGTGTCACTGCTAGCTGCCAGTGCCACAAATCGTACTTGCCCCTACTGTATTTGATGAGATATTATATTTAAACTCATATTTAAACCTAAAAATGTTGGAATGTTGTGGCACCAAAAAATAAAATAAATCTATAAAGCATAGTCTTCTTGTATATAACCAGCTGGGGAACTTTCATGCTGATATCTATTCATTTTACTAGTCTCGGAATAAAGTAGATGTAATTTTACAATACATGTCTTTTAACATTTCTGTTAGAACATCCATCTCTCTATTTTTTCTTCTTATCGATATTCTGTGGAAATAACAATGAGCACTGACATAAAGGTTGTTTTGTGCGTAAAATATAGACAAACTCATATTTGGTTATTTGTGATGGGTATGTATATAAGATTAAAAAATATTTTCTTTCAGATTTATTCATTATAGATGTCTGGATTTGGTGCAGTTATGAGGCACTTGCTGCACAGAACAGGAGTAATTTTCTAGGAACACAATTTATTGATTTATTTGCACTTTTTCCTTTTTCCATATTTATCCAGAACTGGAAATGACTAAACTTAATTCAGTTTTTTCCACACTGTGTAGGAACCCTGTCTAAAACAATCACCAAAATTTTATTTTACAAGGCATTGAATTCAGCACTACAAATACTATAAATATCTTTTTAAAAATGACTCTGAAATGTCACACATGTATACAAACCCTATAAACCCTTTTATAAAGCTGCTTAAGTGCACAAGTTACACTTGTGCATCAAATGCGTAAATAAATGTATTATTATTTATCATAAAATTCTATCATAAACCATCAATCTTGTGACACAGACACCAAACAAGTCACCAACAAAAGCAAAATAATCAATAATACAAATTGACAGAAGAACATCAGGCTCCTGTTGAATGCTTCATTTTATTTATTTTCACTTTTTATGTCTTTAAATTGAATAAAAATCTTCAATTTTGTGATTTAAATTTCCTTTCTTTCCTGTATGCTTTTAGAATGGTTGGAAAAAGCACAGATTTTGTGTCACTCATATTATAAAAGCCACATTTCTCTCATCGTAGAGTCCTTTTGATCTGCTCCGTCATCAGATGAATGATGTTATGGGAGACGGAGGGATCCTGAAGGAGGTTGTCCAACCAGGAGACGGTCCCCCGGTGCCCCAAAATGCTTCAGTTTTAAGTATTTATAAATGCAAATTAATTTCTTAAACCTGTCATTGCGATCACAATTTATTACAACAGCATTTTAATCTTCCACAGTGCATTACTCTGGTTTCCTGGAATACTCAGACCAGCCTTTTGAAACCACCACCAACTTCAGATACCCTCCAATGATGAAGTTAGGAAGAGGTATGAGATTCTTCACGCAGGTTGAACAGAAAGTTTCCTGTTCTTGATTGAAAGATGTTTTTTTAACGTGATTCTTGAAACAGATGTGACACTGGCCGGCCTGGAGCTCGGTCTGCTCACCATGAAGAAGGGCGAATTTTCTCGTTTTCTCCTCCAGCCTCAGTATGCTTACGGAGATATGGGATGTCCTTCACTGATCCCTGCGGCCGCCGTGGTTCTGTACGAGGTCCAGATCCTCGACTACCTCGACTCGGGACATGTGGATGAGTTTATTGCTCTGAGTCCGGTAGGGAGGCTGCAAATGAATTCTGAAATTGCGCATGATTGTGAGTGATTTTCTTGATGCTAATGGACTCCAACATAACGTGTAAAAAATATGTGAAAGAAAGTGATAACGGAGGAGCTAAAGCTGCTAAATGACTCTGACGAAGATGCAACATTTATTCCAGTTGATAAAAGCCTTCTGTATTACACATTTTCTCAATCGAAGCTCTTCCGAAGCCTCCTTGAGGTGCTGTTCAGTCATTGGAAAATCCTTCATGATGTTACCCTAGGAATAACTTCCTGGTCTTGGGAGTAGAAAGGATGCTTGAGTTAGCATCATGAAATCATCCAAAGTTTACCGACTTGAGGATTAGCAAATGCATGCTACTGTTATGCTATCAACCCATGCATGATTTATTCATGATTTCATCCATGCAGGCTTTTTCATTTTTGCAGTTTCTGAACAAAACAAAGGAAGCACAGCTCATTAATTGAATGTGGACTGTGAAACTGAGCCTTTTCTTTACCAGGTGCGATCAAAAAAGTTCTGAGAATTTGCCTATTAGGGCTGAAGTTTGGATAGGTCGACCCTTAGTGAGAATATGAGACCAGAATGATAAGAAATCTATAATGTTTGATTTTTGTGATAAATAGGGCTGCAGCTAGCAATTATTTCCATCGATTAAGCTGTTGGTTGTTTTTCTGGATTCGTCAGTTAGTTGTTGTTTGCTCTTAAAAAGTGAGAAAATGGTGCATAATTATAATAACAATTTTGATCATTGTTTCCAAAAATCGAAGATGACAAACATGTTCCTCCACAATGCAAAGATATTCAGTTTGCTGTTACAGAGGAGGAAAGAAAACAGAAAATATTTGCATTTAAGAAGCTGCAATCCCAATTTTTTTTTCTCCAAAACATTACTCCAACTTAATCAATTATCAAAATGTGTTTTCAGTTAATTTAATAGCAGTCTGGAGACAAATTAAAAGAGACATTAAGCATCTGAGGTGTTGTGAGGAATGATAGATAGTCCAAGTCTGTAACTGTACATATTGAAAAAACTTCGTCATTCCCAAAGAAATTTCCACATTTGGTGGTTTGATGAGGGGGCCTAAGAGTGGTGACATGCAGAATAGTTGGTGATTCATTGATTAGTCGCTAATTTTATTGGCGACTAGTCGGTTCGGAAAACTTGCAATTTAACCCTTTAAGTGCCAAAGTCACAATATTGCGACAAGCAACATTGCTGAACATAGCAAGCTACAGCTTCAAATATACTGCCTCGTGTGCCTCATGCACTGTACACCAGGAGATGGCGGACATCTGGAACTTCAATCTGAGCATCAGTTGTGGGCGTGTTTTCATTCAAAGTTTTGGAGTTTTTTTGGGGGGGTGGGGCAGGCAGGTGGTGTAGGTTTGGAGAAATGAACGTGTCATCCGGAGGTCGACCGCCCCCTGCTACGTGCAATTCTCTCCCTGGCTGCTCAACCTGTTTACAAAGAAACCGATGCAGAGGTGCGAAGAACACGGTGCATGATTCTTAATGCAGCGTTTAACCGACTAGCAAAATACTAAATGTTTAATAAATGAGTAGGCAGTTAAACGATTAAACGACTAGTCGCGCACATCCCTAATGAAAACCTTTTGTTCTCTGAGAGAGCAACACGTCAGAAGAGTTTGAGTTCAATTTTGAACTCAATGCGTGTATTCATGCATGTATGATACCCGAGTAAAGTAGAGTGAGGTAGATCATTCAAGCAAAATGGACCAAATTGGTGACCGTGCTGTGATCCATCAATTGACCATCAATGGGCAATATTATGCTTCCCTGGTACGCCAACTGACGGAGAAAATGAAAGAAAAGCGCCGTGGAATGTTCCTGTTCCACCAGGACGATGCTCCAGTTCACAAGTCAGTTGTCGCCATGGCAGCCATTCACGAATGTGGCTTTGAACTCGTGCACCTTATTCCCAGATTTGGCTCCGTCTGACTTTCATCTTTTCCCAAACATGAAACGGCACCTTGCTGGGACCCACTACGCCACAAACGATGATGTCATAGCTGCGGTAAACAACTTCCTACAGGAGCAGGATAAGACCTTCTATGAGGGGATCAAGGCACTACAGAGACGCTGGAAGAAATGTGTGGACTTGCAAGGGGATTATTTTGAGAAATAAAGCATTGTTTAAATTTACTTTTACTTTTTTCCTGGTCAGGCTCAAAACTTATCAATCACCCCTCGTATATCAAAACCTGCCTGGATGATTTTCTTTGTTTTGCTGCTTTCAAGCTCTTTGACTTTTCTGTCTTCAGGAGGAACAGAACTTCGCTCCTCTTTCAGCGCTTCTGGAAGTTGTCAACACCCTGCGCAGCTTCGGCAACCGTTGCTTCAAGCAGAGTCGCTTCTACAACGCCAAAGATCGCTATAAACAGGTTTAAGCTTTAAGCAATTTTTAAACAGCTTCTTTCACACATGCTCGCTGGTGAAGGTTAAAGTGTGTTTTGTGACTTTGCTTCATGGACAGGCCATGACGCTGCTGACAAACAGGGAAACACAAAGCGATTCAGAGAAGGAGAAGATCAAATCAGCTCTGCTTCCTCTTTATCTGAACCTCTCGCTCACTGAGCTTCGTCTGGAGAGTCCTAAAAAAGCCCTGAAATACGGAAACAAAGCTTTAGAGATTGACTCTGCCAACACAAAGGCTCTTTTCCGCGTTGGACAGGTCAGACTGAGCTGCTGTGTGAGATTAAAACGGATGTTTTTCATGTTTCACACTGTAGATTAGCTCTATTTTGGCTTTGATTATAACTGTAGAGCAGTTTGAGATTTGTTTTTGCCTCTCTTAGGCGCATCTGGAGCTACAAGAGTATGAAAACGCTCAGAGCTGCCTCATAGCTGCTCAAGCAAAGAAGCCCTTTGACAGCGACATCAACAACCTTCTAAGGAAAGTGGTGATGTAAGATCATTTCATGATTTAGAATGAAATCTAGAGTCAGGACAGATGGGATCAGCAGGTTTTTCTGTCTGTTAATGTGAAAATATTTGGGGTTTTTTGTCTTCCAGAAGCTACAAAGAGAGTTTGGACAAAGAGAAAGACTTGTACTCGAAGATGTTCAAATTTTGAAGTGAAAATGTGAGAGTCGGCAGGAGAAGGTGAGAAATCCTCTTCATCAGTTCATCTCTTTGTCTGTCTGAAAAGGATAACACTTTATAACAAGCTCTGAACGCTGTGCTGACACTTTCTTTAAGCGTATAACCCACAGCCAAATGTTCTTATGTCCTATGAAAACTGTGTGCAATCAGGCTGAAAAAATCATTTTAAAATTGTAATACTTTTGCGTGCTGCTGTAGTAGTGCAGTGGTTCTCAACCCTGTTCCTCAGGACCCCATGTCCTGCATGTTTTAGATGCTTCCCTGCTCCAACACACCTGACTCAAATGATCAGCTCGTTATCAAGCCTTTGCAGAAGCCTGATAACGAGCCTGATCATTTGAATCAGGTGTGTTGGAGCAGGGAAGCATCTAAAACATGCAGGACAGTGGGTCCTGAGGAACAGGGTTGTGAACCACTAGTGGATGGTAAAAATGTAATTTTGCTGCTAAACGAAGGGCTTTTCTCCTGCATCGAGGATTTTTCAGCACCTTTCCCAAAGAAGTTTTAGGATCTTTCAATTCTAATTCATCAAACTCTCCTAGTTTATGTCAAAGATGATGTCAGCAATAAATATGAAGTGGAATATCACCTTTTTAACATCATTAGCAAAAGCTGCAAATGTAGAAACTTTGTTAAATTAGAATTTATGGCAGAGCTGTTGTACTGGATTGGATTAAACTTCATATGTGTCCCTAATAAAGTAGCTGATGAGTGCAGGTATTACACAGATACGAAACCTTCAGATAGCGTAATACAAGTATCTACCTATGAGGTAAACCTGCTGAATGTGATATTACTGCCAGTAAAAAATATGGCAAATTTAAATACATATATATATAATAATTATGGAGTAATAAAACATCTCTCTGGTATTTTCCAAGAAAATAGTTTCAAGGAGCTTGAAATAATCTGTCTTGGGAAAATATACAGTACAAATACATTAAAAATGGTGTTTTTCAGCTTTGAAGCTCAATTGAACAGGGTCTGTGGCAGTTTTTTTTTTATGCAGGACTAAACAACTTCTAAAAATGAAAACTTTTAAATGAAACCAAATCAATATAACTTTCAAACAAATGGAAAACTAGAGGGAATGTTATTTTTTTTAATGATTGAAAATCCTTTGTGTGGGGAAAAATTAATATTTACTGTATTTTTTGGAATACTGTGAAAAATTCTGAAATAGCTGTTTGTGTTTTTTTCTGAAGTGAAAATGTATCTGGAGTAACGATTTCGCATGAACTTAATAGAAGCTTTCACATACAATTTTTTTTTCAAGAAAATCCCAGACACAAGAAGTTGGGTTGGACGGCTGCCATCAAAATGATAAAAATTGAGAATAAAGACTAATACATATAGATGTAATTCCATACAAAATGATTCAGTTCTTGTCAGAAATACCATGAAAATGAAGAGATTTCTGTAACAGACTCATTCTTGTCTGCCTCACACAACCACATCTCCCACGAGTCTTTTTCCATGAAATCCTCATTAGACTTAAAGCTACGCTGAAAAAATAGCCTAGCCGCGCTAGACAACCCACGGCAACGAATTTAATTCTCTGCCAGGGTTGGTCTAGTTACCCTCCATAAGGCTCGAGGCTGGATTCTCCTAAAACTGGCCGGACCAATCACCATGAAGTGTAGAGTCAGAAGGCGGATGTAACGAAGTGACGACAGAGGCGCGACGATTCTGACAGAAACAACCGGCGCACAATAAACAGTTATCTTTCGACTCGGCTTTGGCCACAGCCCTTAAAGATTTGAAGCTAAAATTCAACTTGAAAGATAAACAAAGGACGGCACTGAAGTGTTTCATTGAGAAGAAAGACGTATTTGGACTTATGCCAACGGGATATGGCAAATCCTTAATATACCAGTTGGCTCCGCTGGTTGGGAAGCTAATGGGACAATCCGCCGGCGCTCTAGGAACTCCGTCAGCCTATTCGTTACACTGATTGGTTGTATACCTGCCCAATTGCTGCAGAGGGATTTGAAAGACAACCTTTTAGCCCGCCTCCCTCCCTGTCGAGCGTTCCTAGACCCTTGTGTCTTCAGAACATGGGTCTAGTGCGGCTAGGCTACTGAAAAATGTGACCAGATACTCAAACTACAGCATCATCTTAACCTTAAAAGGAGACTGACAGCTTCATTAAAACTTCTGTGTTGCAGGTTTCAGGGTTCAGCTGCAGATTTCCTTTCCATTATTTCCAGATTTGCAAGTTGTGTTTTTTATTTCTTAAGGAATTTACTTTTCTTCTTGATATGTTCAGTCATAATGCAGCCTTTTGTCTCCTGAGATAGTTTTTGTAAAATAATCTGTTGTTCTTTTCATGGATTCTGATCACTCCTAAGATGGTGATAATAAAAATTAAATATCCCCTCTAACATATCTAATATTTGTTCTTTGTGTTTTTTTCTTAAAGTTGATGTTTAATTTAGATGAAAAGTTGATTGTGATTCCTGCACAGCTGATTTTTTTGTGCCGATTGATTACCACAGTTGTACCAATTGTGATTTTCAGTGTAGCTGCAATTTTGTTCTCATGTTAATGAAGAATATTAAAAGGATAAATCACTAAATCAGCATTCATCTGTGCATTTAACGTGCTAACTTCGACGTCTTTTTGGTGAGGTGCAGCTTTTCAGGTAGAAAATGATGCTTTGTGGTCAGTTACATTGTTTTAAGTGTCATTAGTTGTGGTTAAAGATCTATTTTTGATCTGTTTTCATTCACAATGGTTCAGACAGAGTTCATTTAATCCAGGCAGAGCAGACGGGAGGAGTCGGGGGCTGAAGTTTCACTCAGACTAATTATCTGGGGATGGTGACAGCAGGGGGTGCACGCAGAGATTATTTGAGGTTTGTCTTGAAGCGCTGCAAGCTGTTTTTCTGCACTTCAGACACCAAAGACACGTGTGAATAACCTACATCCCAAGAGCTGCAGCAGCAAAACTCTGCATGCACGAGATATGAGATACAACACGATTAAAATAAGTATAAAAGCAGGAACATTTAGAGAATAAATGCGAGGTTTTTGCAGAAACTGTGAAAACAGACTTCAACCTCCCGCTGTGTGCAACATGATAAGTAATTTCTCTGCTTCTTCTGTGTTATGCTCATATAAAAACCTGCTTTTCTGCTGTGTGAACTCTGCTGCAAAGCTCCCAGGTGTCTCTGCAATGTCAAGCTGGATGAAGATGGAGGCTGCTGGGGGGATAAAATGAGGGAGAGATGGGATAACTGGGGGAGGTGGGATGATGAGGGATCAGAGGTGGGGACGAGGTTAATCCACTTGTCACGGTGTGTGGGTGTTTCGCCATCATGCTGTGTGAACGACGGACACGATGGTCTCCAGGATCACTCAGTACCTTCATCTCAGGTGAGGTGTGTGTGTAAAATACGTATATTTATCTGCTCCAGCTGATGTTTGTGCTCGGATTATTTAAGATGCTGCACTATCCTGAGCTTTGCTTTTGTTATTCGTGCTTGCAAAATCATGCGAATTAACCGTAATGTATGCATATGCAGCTTCAAAGTGCTGAGTATTTGACTTTTGCAGGATCTGAAGCTCCTGATATGAATTAATATCGCAGCTAAGAAGATTATAAATCTCACTTGATGCTTCTGTCGGTGACAATCAGGCTTAATTCGCAAACATTTTAGCTGCTTTCATGAGCTAATATTTTTATCAGCTCCGGTGAAATGTTAGCAAAGTTAGTTGTAGTTGTTGGTACGTGTGTTCTTGTCTGCAGTAAAGTTATTGAATTTATGCTGTTAAAGGAAACACCAGGCAAATGAATTGGTAAAATATCATGCACAATTCTTAAAGCTGCATAA
Organism: Acanthochromis polyacanthus; assembly: GCF_021347895.1. Lineage (NCBI taxonomy): Eukaryota > Metazoa > Chordata > Actinopteri > Pomacentridae > Acanthochromis > Acanthochromis polyacanthus. The sequence goes on from NC_067128.1 coordinate 9,919,004, forward strand.
AGATTTGTACCAGGATTCTTTTTTTAAAACTCTCATTTCAATAGGAATTTGCTGTAGTGAATGCTCATGCAAATACTGCACTGAAGTACAGGTTTAAGTACAAGTTTGTACTTTTAAGTATTTCTGTGCTGTTTCAAGGGAAGATTTTCTATTTTCTACTCAACTAACTACATATATCAGAGCATTTTTAACAGGGGTGTCAAACATACGGCCCACGCGCCAGAAGTCGCCCACCAGAGGGTCCAATCCGGCCTGCAGGACGACTTTGTAATGTGTAAAAATTAGACCACATAAACTGCAAATTGTAAATTTGTGAAACTATAAACTTAAAATAATTTCTAGACCACGACAAGTTGTTTTGATCATAAAGTAAAATACTAGCTTGTTCATTGTTCTTTTGTCTTTTTTGGTCTCAGTTTTGTAATATTTTGTCTTGCTTTTTGTCTGACTTGCTGCTTGTTTCATGCCTTTGTCGTTTTGTTTCTCGTTTTTGTCGTTTTGTGTTTCCTTTTTGTCTCGCTTGTGTTGTTTCTCTACTTTTTTGTAATTTTGTTTCTCGCTTTTGTCATCTTTTGTGTTGTTTGTGTCATTTGCCCATTTTTTGTTACTTTGTAACTTTTTCATCTAATTTTTACTCTTTTTCATTTTGTTTTGTGGCCCATATTTATTATTTTGCGTCTCATTTTAAAATATTTTTTCTTGTTTTAGTTGTTTTTTTGTCTTTTTTTGTCTGACTTTTGTTGTTTTGATCATAAAAATACTATATTGTTCAGTTCCAGATACCTGTGACTGAGTGTTTTGTTCCTTTGTAGACACTCTGTGATCTGTCAGTTGTAATGTGAACATTTTTAGATTGTACTTTGTTGCACTAAACCAGAGGAAAGAATTGGAGTAGTTGTTTATTTATGGGTTACTATGCTGTGGTCTTACTGGTCCATCCCACATCAAATTGGGCTGAATGTGGCCCCTGAACTGAAATGAGTCTGACACCCCTGATTTTAAAGATGCAGATTTGACGTCACTTCAGAGAAAATATAACAAACTTTTAAATACAGTAGAAACAGTGTAGGAAGGTGAGTTGTTAGCAGCTGTACCAAATAGTGATTTTCTCTCAAACTTTCCCATGGTTTTTGTTGCTCTTGGTGGTTTTACTAGTTTGGTGTTTCATATTTATCTACCCTTTGCCCTGTTTTCTTGCTTCTTTATTCCCTGTCTTTTACCATGTACAGCTCTTTGGTCAACTCAGGGTGTTTAAAAATGCTCTATATGAACAAACTTGACTTGATTTTTATGTGCAATCGTGCATTTTAGGGTGATTACATTCAATATATCCAGGTTAAATGTCTTTAAGAACTTCAAAGAAAAGAGATGAGTTGCTTTTTACTGAAGCTTCCAGGATTACTATGATCTCAATGACTGAGAATCTACACAAAGAATAAATGAATGATAAATGTTGAAACCACTACATTAACAGCCACTTGACTACATGAAGTTTTTCCTGTTTAAATCCATCAATTTGGATAATTGTTGTACATCAGACAGTCATTTTAGGCCTGTTTTATGTCATTTTGAGCAGTTTTGAACACTTTTTAGACATATGTAATTCATTCTGGACACGTTTCAAGTGTTTTTGGTCGACTCATGTTGAAGCAGTTTGGACAAGTTTTGCTTTAGGCCAAGTACTCATTTCTTAGTCAATCCCACTTATTATGGAGACAAGACTGCAAGACTGGTGTAGAAGTCCACCATGAGGACTCATAAACAGCATAATAAGGTTTTTATGTAACCCAGGTTCTGGTTCGGTGAATCATTCTTGTATTTTGAGTCATTATTTGACAGTGTTTAACTTATTTGGTGCTTATGGACACATGTGAGTCCCTTGAGTTATTTTGGAGAAGTTGCAAGTCACTTTAGATCATTTTCTAACTCTCATTGGACAGTTATGAGTTTTGTGTTTTGCATTTGCAGTTTCAGTTTGAGTGGGAGTCATTCTGCATGTTGGACAGGTTCTTGTTCGGTGGGTCATTCATGTGTTTTGAATCATTTTTAGACAGATTTCAGTCCCTTTAGACAATTTTTGAGTTTATTTTGGAGAAGTTTTATGTACTTTATGGGCAATATTTAACAAATTTTAGTCTTTTTGGACAAGGTAAAGACATTTTAGACTATTGTGAATCCAAAATAAGTCAGGTTGGACACTTTTTAATCTCATTTTGGGCATTTTTGTTTAATTGCTGTAGGTCAAACAGTCGTTTTGGACACGCTTTAAGTCATTTTGAACAATTTTGAACTCTTTCTTTCTTTCTTTCTTTTATTTATTTGATCAATGGGACATTGCAACCCCGAAGGGAGAGATGCATTATGCCAGGTTATAGCACGAATGCTAATTTCCAGCTGCAGTCCCAGAGCAGGCAAAGACACACTGAATTCATTTTGGACAAGTTTGTTCTGGATGCTTTTTTAGGCCAAATAGTCATTTCTTGGTCAGTCCCGCTTATCATCACCATGAGGACTTTAACAGTGTAATAAACTGTATAATAAGGTTTTTATGTGACCCAGCTTGTGGTCCAGTGAGTCATTCTTGTATTTTGACTCATTTTTGGACAGTGTTTAACTCCTTTTGGACACATCTGAATCCCTTTAGACACGTAGGGACACTGCACCTGAGAAAATGAAATATTGCACATATGAATATAAAAGCCTCTGAATGCATGCACAAGGTGTACATTTAGTTTAGTTTAGTTTTTTTTTAAGTAAGGGCATTGTATTAAAAATACGCACTAATTAATGTGGTTTAGTCATGCGCAGTACCCTCTGAGGACACCTGGTGGCGCTGTCACCTGTCAGACTTTGACCTGCACTTTCAGCCAATCAGAGAGCAGCTTGTAGTCCAGCCTCCGTCCGGACCTCAACTAAAACCAGCAGCAGACGGGCAGCAGCAGCGGCGGAGGAGAACAAACATGAATCCGTGGCGCAGCGGCCCGGAGATGGACGGTGCGTAAAAACCGGTAAACAGATAGATCAACGATCGATCAGTGATCGGATGTCAGCCAGGAGCGGGCCGGGAGAGAGAAGAACCGGAGGGGAAACATGAGTCGGCAGCAGCAGCAGACCCAGGGAGTGGTTCTAACGGGTTACCACAGCAACGCGGAACTGGTGCCGCAAACGAGGCTGTGCGCGTCCAGCTGCCCGCAAGTCCCGCACGTCCCTCAGAACGCAGAGCCCAGGTGGGTTTCATAGAGGCAGCAGAGACATTTAGAGTAAAAACACGGAGAAGCTGGAGCAGCTGCAGGAGTCTATGAGTGTCAGAGAGCAAAGGTCACGCTGGAGCTGTTTTCTGTCGAACTCATTTGGATAAAGTCTGGGTTATTTTGGACACACTGCTGTTAATTTCAGACAGTTTCTGGACAAGTCTGAGTCCAAATTAAGACAGTTTGGGCACTTTTTAAACTCAATTTGCAACAACAATCATGGACAATTTTGTTTAGGCAGTAAATATGAACAGTTTTGAACTCTTTTTTTTAGACACATTTAGCTCATTCTGGACAAATTTTGTATTTTTGGATGCTTGTTTTAGGACAAATAGTGATTTCTTGGTCTGTCCTACTTATTATTTGGATATGCAGGCATGACTGGTGTAGAAGTCCACCATGACTCCACTCATAAACAGTTTAATAAGGTTTTTATGTAACCCGGTTCTGGTTCAGTGAGTCATTCTTGTATTTTGAGTCATTTCTGGACAGGTTTCATCTGCTTTATTTACAATTTTTCATTTATTTTGCATAAATTTTAGTCCTTTTAGACAAGAAAAAGGCCATTTTTGGACCATTTTTAGTCCAAAATGAGTCAGTATGGATAGCTTCCAAACTAATTTTTGGCATAAACAATCATTTTGGAAACTTTTTGCAGTTGCTGTAGGTCAAATAGTCATTTGATTATGCAGGCAACGCTACCCTGTAGAGCTCATGTACAGTATAATAAGCTTTTTATGTAACAGGTTCAGGTTGAGTTGCTTAGTCTTGCATTTTCAATCATTTAGGACACTCTTTTAGTCCTTTTGGACACATTTAAAGTCCCTTGAAACAGTTTCTGAATAATTTTGGACAAGTTGCTAGTATTTATTGGACAGAGTTTGCCTCATTTTGGACAAAATTTAGTCCTTTTGAGCAAAGAAATGCAATTTTGACACATTTTAGACTATTTTGGGGCAAAAGGAATCACTTTGGACAATGTTATTTATTGCTGTGGGTCAAAGAGTTATTTTTCTTTGTTCTTCCAGTCTTAATATTTGTTTATGCAGGCAACACTGCCCTGTAGAAGAGCACATATACAGTATAATGAACTTTTTTGCATAATGCAGGTTCTGGTTCAATGAATCATTCTTGTAGTTTTTTAGTCCTTTTGGATATGGTTGAATCCATTTAAAGTTATTTTAGACAAATTTAAAGTCAATTCAGACAGTTTTTAATGCATTTTGGACAATTGTGAGTCGAAAATGAGTGAGTTTGGACACTTTGTAAACAAATGTTGGGCAAAACGAGCAGTTTTAGAACATTTAGGTCATTTTGGACACTTGTTTTTGACACGTTTGAAGTATTTTTGCTCATTTTGAATAACTTTTGGTGCAGTTTGGGTCATTTTGGACGCTTGTTGTAGACCAAATAGTTGTTTTTTTTCGTCAGTCACTCATCGTTATAATAAAGTATAATGAATTTTTTTTCTTAACTCAGATTTTTGCTTCATTTAGGCATTCTTGTATCTTTTGTATCTTGTACTTTCTGGACCAGTTTGAACCATAAATTTTTGGTCCCATTGGACATATTTGAGTCCCTTTAGTCAATTCCTGAGGTATTTTGGACAGTTTTAAACTCCTCCTGCGGCGATTTTAAGTCCAAAATGAGTCTGTTTTTGGTTATTTGGTTGGTACTGAAGCGTCACCATTTAGGAGGCTGGAATCAGAAAATTTCAACTTTTTTTTCCACTTGAAGAAACACTGAAATGAAATAATTGTTAATAAGAAACGTTTGCAATGAATTTCTATACACTTGGCACCTAATTGACTGGTTGTTCCCACTCTAGTGAAACAGTCGGCGAATAATTTCATAATTGTCAACTCAAGTGTACCAATGAGGCATCCTTCTGGTGGCTAAAGCCGTCCATCCCACCTGAGAGTAGAACTGACAGCGGTGCATTGACACTTTGCAGTTCATAGTAAACCTCTTTACAACAGGAGCTCTAACAATTAATTGTTTATTGAAATGTTTGGTATTTGATGTACAAGTTAAAATAGACAGCTAGTCTATGAATTGTCGCAGCTCTAGTGACAAATTAAAAAGAACCTGCAGTTGTCTAAGGTGTATGGCAGGACAGATTGTCCAAATCTGGAATTCTGCTGGTTTCAATTAAGGATTTTTGAGGTTTTTCACACATTAGGGCAAATATCTGGTGACGTTTACACTCCTCAAAGTATACACTGAGCTGTATTTATGAAGTTTCTGCACTCTTTTCCTTTAAATTGTCATTTTTCTACTTGTCTTAAGCGGATTTCATCGCTGCTTTACTTCTCAGTTTGCTGTCTTGACATCGTGACGGTCTCCTCATCAGCTTCTTACACTTGATGGTAATTGAAGGGATCCAGTCTCAGCAGCAGCAGCAGAAATGAATGGAAGTGGCCACACTCTTTTATTTATACCAGAACCGGCCTGTTTATTGCTGCAGCCTGTTTGTGTTTACATCAACAAACAGCTGCTGTCAACAACCGTGCGGAGGTAAACAACCCGTTGGGACACACCTGCCCCTTCGGTACAGGCTGTTAGTTTCCAGATGGTTCGTCCAGCGAGGCAGAAAAGCGGCATCACATTACAGCCGCCTTTGTCTCACCTCCTGTCTAGGTTTGCAGCCGTAGATTTGTGGTTTCCTTCAGTCAGGAAATGAGACGCAGACGGACAAACGGACAGAAAGAAGCTGGCGTCAGACCAGCGGAGGACATCCGAGCCGAGCAGCTTTAAGTTACTGTCTGCTGGGAGTCCTGCTCGGTTTTAAGGGAAGGAGTCGTGGTTCAGAATCCGGTGCTTCCCAGAGAGGAACTCGGTGAGCGGACACATGGTTCACATTATTCTACAGTGATGTAACAGAAAGCTGAGCTAAGCCGAGTGGATTCATCACAACTGGAGGTCGATGATTCATTCAAACCAGAAGGTCTCTGCTCAGACTGCTGACTGCACTGTAAAAAAAAAAAGTATAAATTGTGTTTTTGGAGCAATTTACTGGTATTTTACAGATGTTCTCTTCTCAGTTTTTATTCCCTGCCTCCACGAAGTGGAAAAGGGGGATATAGGTTTGGCCTCCGTCCGTCCGTCCGTCCGACATGAGGGGACAGCTTTTCTCGGAAACTATTACAGCTAGGATTCCGAAATTTAGTGTGTAGCTTCACACCATGGACACCTTGATCAAGTTCGAAAATGAGACCTGTGCGATAATATTTAACAGAGTTATGGCCCTTGATCACTATCTTGGATATAGACTCAGACATCACATGTGGCGGGGGATATTGATGACCATGTCATCTTGTTTAAAATTAGACTTAAGAAACAGTAAAATAACCGGAAAAAAATGTCAATTTACATGGTAACCCCAACCAAACAGGCCTAAACTGTAAATAAGAAATAAAAAATGTATATTTTTATGAATGCTAGTTTGTTCTTTTATAATGTTTGGGTATGAAATGACAAAAAATTTACTGTATTTAAAACTGAAAACTGACAAAAAAATATTATTGTGCAGGCATTTGTCATTATTTGAAGTCAAAATATATACTCTATTGTATGTTAGCGTTATTTTATGTGTTGAGTTTCCTTCTTTCATTAAAATAGAGCTAATATCTAGTTAAATTACAGAAAAACATCTTAACCATTAATATAATGGGGCAAAACTATAAATAATGTCCACATAAGAAATCAGTATTTTTACTGATAGTAATCTGTCCTTTTACAATGTTTGACTGTAGAATGACAGTATTTTTACTGTATTTAAAACAGAAAAAATATATATGGTACAGGTATGTGTCATTATTTGATCTTTTAAAAACGTATCTTTACATTATTTTATGGAGTTTCCTTCTCTTGATAAATTGCAGATAATCTCTACTAAAATTACTAAAGAAAGTATTAATTTACATGTTCGCCCTAAAAAAACAAAATAAACAAGCAAACAAAAAAACATGAAAAATATAACAGGCCAAAACTGTAAATAACATCCACATTGGAAATCTGTATTTTTATAAACGATAATTTATTTTACTGTATGTAAAATCTAAATATCACTGTTTTACAGATATTTGTCTTTATTTGAAAGAAAAAATGTGTACATCAGACATTGGAAAACGATTAATAACTTATTAAACCGCTATTTTCTAGATTTTCCCAGTTTTGTTAAATTGCAGATAAAGTATAGTAAAAACACACAAAAAGCATTAATTGCACCATAAAATGATGCAATTTTACAGTATTTAAAACAGCAAAAATTATCACTATTTTACGGATATTTGCCTTTATTTTGACGGGAAATAAAACAGAAAAGGATATTTTTTATTTTAAAGAAAAACCTATGCATATTCAGGACTGGAAAAGGATAAATATTCCTTTTGGACTGTTTTGCCTATTTTGTTAAATTACAGAAAATATCTAGTGAAATCACAAAAAATGTATTAATTTATACATTGACTGTCAAAAAAAAAACAACAGAATAAAAACAGGCCAGCATTGTCCACATAAAAAATCTCTACTTTACAAACAAGGATTCATTCCGTAATAACATTTGACCATAAAATTGGACAGTTTATTGTTTTTAAAACTAGGAAAAAAATAGTTTTTTTTTAGTTGATGTTTTTTTTTTTTTTTTGCAATTAATGAACAACATAATATTCCACCGTTTTTAATGTATTTTTCTGGCCCTCTTTGCTGCCAGATTTTAACTGTTTTTTTATTCCTGTCTTTAATGGGATGCTTTTTAACAGCGTCCTACAGGGGAACAGAGGCAGCCTCTGTGTGCACAGATGGCAGCTGGCATCTGTTCATCTGAATGGGAAAACCACACACACACACACACACACACACACACACACACACACACACACACACACACACACACTCATCATCCTCTTCCTCTTTCTTGTTTTGGCCACTGACTTCCTCAGCTGTTCACTTTGTAGTTTAAATGACCAAAGCCATGAAAATAAATCTGACTGTAGATCCGTCTGCAGAACAATCACTCAGGTCATTATTATACACTTTGGGAAATACAGCTTGTCACCTTCTGGCTGAGAATTATTGACAAATTAATCAGGGTCAGGTCTGTTTTTTTACATAAGAAGCCAAGGCAGCATAAATACATGTGACAATCAAACAGCAATGTGTAATTTATCACTTTTTCTGCTTTAGAGGTTGTTAAAATAGCCGATCTTCAGCACATTTAGAGGTTTATACGTTTATGTTGGGGTCTGCTTGTGTGTGTTTACATGCTTTAATGTTCAGAAACACTTTGTTTTCCTCTTGCAGCACCTTTTCTTACTGAAACGTTCTGTTTAAAGAGACTTTACGAGGGCTTAAATGGTAAAAAAAAAACATGTAGGAATGATATGCACTGTGCAGAAATGCTGCATGAAAACAACACCGGCATTAGAAACAGTGTGAACTTTAATTCACAGTTTGATCGTCTGCTGAGTTGATCAACTTCCTGTTTGTGGCATTTCAAAGTTTATGCATTTTAGCAAACTAGCAAAACTCAGAAACGCCATGAAAACATCAGTAAATCCTCCATTTGACTGAAAATACAAACAGCACCAGCTGCCAGATGTCACTGATGGATAATCTTCCTCGTGGATTTCTTCATATGTCATCAATTTCTATAGGAACTTTGGGAAAACCCCTCAGGAAAGTCTGCAGAACAATGGCTGCAGAAAGGCAAAGATCTCGGGCACGTAGCAGGAACAAGCTTCAGCTGCAGAAGAAGATCGAGAGAGGAAATAATGTTGATCTGAGCTGCTTTTTTTTTTTGTTTGAGGCCAAACTTGCTGTTATCAGATGTTATGTACGTAAATGTGTTATATGATGACATAGATTAGTAAAGAAAGAGAATCCTGGGGTGCAAACCAGGTGTTTCAGGCAGGTAGGGAGCAGTCTCTGTCATGTAGTTTGTACGCCTGCAGACTTTATACATGCGGCTTTATAACCCAGTGGAGGAAAGGAGGAACCAAAAAGCAGAATATAAACACTTTAAATGTGGATTAACAAAGTGACTTCTGGCTGTAGCTGCTGTTTTCAACATGTTCAGACTTGAGCGTGTTGTCGATTTTCTTATCTCACTCTCAGTAAGAACGCAAACAGCCTGTTTAAATAGAAGTAACAATAAATGCAAGCCCTGCATTAGAGATTTCACGAGATTTATTTAGAGCAAAATGACTACGGAGTTAGTTCTGCTATTCTATTTATTATAATCCAGGAGTTTTATTGATGTTTTAGCATCATAGCAGCATTTTAATGTTGCCGCTGGTTGATTTCACTGTGACATAAAGATGTAAAGATAGAAATAAAAACATAAATGTTGCATTTGAGGGGGCTGCACAGTGGGGTTGTGGTTAGCACTTTCGCCTTGCAGCAAGAAGATCCCCGGTTCAAATCCCGGCCTGGGATCTTTCTGCATGGAGTTTGCATGTTCTCCCTGTGCATGTGTGGGTTTTCTCCGGGTACTCCGGCTTCCTCCCACAGTCCAAAAATATGCTGAGGTTAATTGGTTACTCTAAATTGCCCGTAGGTGTGAATGTGAGTGTGCTTGTTTGTCTGTATATGTAGCCCTGTGACAGACTGGCGACCTGTCCAGGGTGTCCCCTGCCTTCGCCCGAGTCAGCTGGGATAGACTTCAGCATCCCCTGCGACCCTAATGAGGATAAAGCGGTGTATAGAGAATAGGTGGATGGATGTTGCATTTGAGCAAAACTATTTTAATATGAATACTACCAATAGACGTTTTGGTGGAATTTCAAGGACGCTGCACTGATAAAAATGTCCATAACTCCCAAAAAGTTCTATTTAGAGGTCTGGAATGTAATACAAGTTTTGTTGCCAAGATGTAGAAACTCTGTTGTGATTTGCATAGTTCTGACAGAAACTGTGTCCTATTTATTATTTAAATATGAGTTGTGTAACCTATTTTGAGTCCTATTTAAACTAATGTTATTTGGGTTGGCTTTTAGCTTTAGTATTAGAGTGAAGATTAATAAAAAAATATATTTTAAAAAGATAAACTGCTTTCAAGTGCTGGTTGGTAGTTGAAATATAACCTATTCTGCATGTTCCCTTTCTTTAAAGTGTAAATTCTCCATCTTCAAAATGTTTTCTGCTTGTCAAAACCTAACAAGGAAAGTACTCAGAGAGTGAAGTACTCCAACAAGGCTGCTCAGTCGTACGATTTCCGACAGATGAAACATTTGAACAATTCGTGGCGCGCAGCGGTCGATTTGTAGTAGGATCGCAGTCACGTGATCGTCAGCAGGCAGCTGACGTAGTGCTCACTTGTAGTCATAGTTACAGTGCTGCTGTGCTGCTATCTCACAGTGATATGGAAATCTTTAACAAATTGGGCGTGGCTCAGTGGGTAGAGTGGCCGTCTTGTAACTGTAAGGTTGCCGGTTCGATCCTTGGCCCGTCGAGCTCATGTCGAGGTGTCCGTGAACAAGACACCGAACTCCTAATTGCTCCTGGTGGGTCGTGGTTAGCACCTTGCATGGCAGCTTCCGCCATCAGTGTGTGAACGGGTGAATGTGACGTATCCTGTAAAGCGCTTTGGATAAAAGCGCTATATAAATACAACCATTTAACAAATCTGTGGATCCAGACTATAAACTGCATCACTACCAAAATCTAGTCACTTGGTCTTTGTGTCATTTCTGACCTTCCCTGAAAATTTCATCCAAATCTGTTAGTCCGTTTTTGAGTGATGTTGTGAACAGACAGACTGACAAACCAGTGCCGATCATCACATAACTCTGCTGTGTTCCTTGACAGAGTTATTAAAAAGTACAAAGTTGCCCCGAAAAGTAGTGCAACAGAAAATAGGAATGCTCATGTAGAATACAAGCGCAACACAAACTCATGTTTTACGTTGCATATAAAACAATTCACCTCACATGAAAGTTTTTCCCTTTTAGTGCTTTTCTGTATTAATTCCTGCTTAATTTAATTTATTTAGGCTGTTTTGACAACAATTTACTGCCACAGTTAACACCGATTTCTGCAAATTAATGCCAGTTATGCAGCTGCTATGCAGTCACTTTATTTCCTATTACATTTAGTATTTTTCAGGAATAGCGTTGTTTTTGTCAAGGTGTAGACTTTTCTCAGACTTGGTGTTTGTCTTGATTTTATGCTGGTTGTGGATTCAATTTTGAACTTCGCTTTAGTGTAGTTTTGGATCAATTTTGTACTGGTTTTAGATAGATTTTTTTTTCTGGTTTTGCACTTCATTTTGGACCAGCTTTAGGCTGGTTTTGGTCTTGGTTTTATGCTGGAATTTTGCCTTGACTTTACAGAGGTTTTTGGACTTGAACTAATTCTAAACCTGGTTTTGGACTTTATTTTGGTTAAGTGTTGAATTTTGTTTTTGACAAGATTTTAAACTTGATTGTCGGCTACTTTATTGAAATCTGTTTTCACTTTGACTTGAAAGAGTCTATTTGTTGATTCTTACCAAAAAAAATTACCAGATGACCACGATTTAAAAAAGAATAAAAACTTCTAAGGAGGGTAAGTCATTTTCTTTTACAGACACTGTATGTAGAACTGTAAGATAATTTTTTAATGTTTTTTGTCCTGTTTCATGACGTGAAAAATATCTTTTTCTCGCTCTAATGTTGCTTTATAAACACACATAGACATTGTGGACTCAGTCGACTGACTTCCTCAGATCTTTACTCATGTTCAGCTCCTCAGTGCTGAAGTTGCTTTTTTCTGCCTGATACCGTTTCCTTCGCTTCCTGTTTGCACTTCATGCAGCAGGATTTATTTTTAAAGGCTGGCTAATACACACACACACACTTCATACGCTCCGTCTTTGTCGGCTGATAACAGGTGTGTGGAAACAAAGGTACAAAGAGCAGAACAATCGCACACACAGCTGCAGCTCCGCTTTATTTAAATTTCATTTGTGTATGAAAGTGTGCCAGAAAATGAGAATGTTTGTTTTACCTGCAAGGGCAGCTCACCTGACCTCTGATTGCCAGAGAAGTGACATTGCGTGTGAAGCTTTGTTCAAGTTGTTTGCATTATTGTGGCTTGTGTGCGTATTCGTGGCCTTGACTTACAGGCGGGAGGGAGGCGGCTGTTTCTCCACTGATTTTTTTATTTTATTTTTTTAGATTAACAAGTTACACAAAGTAGTCAGCAACAATGGAAAAACTTATCACTGAAGTTTAATTTTTAACAAGGTTGTAAATACGTTTTCTGGCAGCACAGAACTGCAGTTTAGTGTCTCAGCCAATCAGATAATGAAGAATGAGTGTCAGTTACAGTTGGTCCAATCAGCAGCTGTTTCTTGTCGCCTTTAGATTTGAGAGTTTCAGCATCGTAAATATCTAAATACATTTAACGTAGCACTATTCTTAAGTGATTTATTGTATTTTTCTTGCCTATTTCCATATCATTGTATTTTCTACTTCTTCTCCACTACATTTCAGATGGAAAACTTGTACTTAATTGTACATCACTGTTCCTGTTAACCACCATTTCCCAAATACACTTGTCAAATTTTCAAAAGACTCTTTCATGTCAAAGTGAAAAGAGATTTTCGCTTTGGCATGAAAGACAGTTAACTGAAAAATGCAATGGTGAAAATAAACAAGCATGGGATAAATTTGCAGTGTTCAGAAGAGAAATTGTGTACTACATTTTATGTTTTCACTTTGACATTAAAGAATATTTTGCTGTAAAGCCCTACCAAGCTAATTAGAGATTCTGGTAAAACTCTGAGTACTCAAAGTGATGCAGAGTTTTGCATGGTGTTTTTTTCTCTCTCTTCCTCTATTCCACTATTAAAAGTGCACAAAACAAGTCAAAAGCAAGTAAAATTGTTTAAAAGGTTTCAAAGAACTTTCAGTCTTTAACTTCCTGTTAATGGAAATTCGCACTTTTGCGCAAAACTCTATAAATCCAATGTGCTATGAGCACAAAATGAAACACCGCTTCATGTTTTCTATAATCTGAACTATGCACTCTGACAAATGTGTTTTGGTAACTGTGTTTGTTATACTGCAGGAATGTCAATGATTAACTCGTCCGATGAGCTCATGTGAGCGTCGGTCAAGTTTAAATCTGCTTCCAAGGTAAATAAATTGCCAGAATAAATCAGAATGGAGCATTTTCCCCTCCATTTGTCACAAATATAAACATTTCAGTTGATGAAGTAATGAGTGTTATAGGACAGAGTTAAGAGTAAATCCCAGGAGACGGTGCTGAGAAAACAGGAAACAGCTGAGAAAATAGCAGAAAACCAAAGTCCTTGGTGAAGTGTAGGAGGACAGGAGGAGAATGAAAATAAGAAATGTCAGGAAGAAGAGGAGGTCAGCAGCCGGTTGAAAGCAGATCAAAGTGAATGTGAGTCTGTATTTAGCTGCTTTTATTACTTTGATGATCTCAGTGTGTGAGGCAGGAAGTCTGCAGTGGAATGTGGTCTGTGAAATGTGACTCAGCATGAACAGAGAATTTGCTGATAATACCAAATTAATTAATGCACACCATTACCTCAGTGCAGGTAGTTACTCACAGGCTCATTTATGGTTTGGTTTTGGTAGGTGTGTTTACTTTCTTATTCTCAAGTTTCTGCAGTCTGTCATTTAAAAAATAGTTATATTTGATGGCTAAATATCTGAAATAGTGATCAGCTGATACAGATTTATCAATAATCAGTGGTGATATACATATATGTATATATCCTGACATCATATTGTCTCCATTTTTGCATTTTATAAAATGCAAAAAAACACATTACTAACAAATAAAGCTGTAAATATGGTGAAAATTTATTTAATTGTTTTGTTGGACTTTGAGGTTAAAAACAAAAGCGTTAATTATAGAGCATCTTATACCTCACAACTAACTGACCAATAGTGATCCAGCTTTGTCTAGCCCCGCCCCCTCACTGTTTCCAGGTGAACCAATCAGCTGCTGCACCAGGTTTATTTCCCTTCTTTTCTGATTGTATGAACCCTAAAGTGTCTCTGAAAAACTCACCAAATGTTTTGCTGTTGGCAGAAAGAGTGATCACAGCAGTCTTCATACACTGCCAGCATCTTTTATTATTGGAAATGTCTCCGCAACAATAGGAAAATCCTCGGTGTCAGCATGCTGTCCATGTCGAATGATCCTCACAGAGAAAGCTGGAAGTGAATAATGATGATATTTTTATCCTGCAGAGAGAGTTTTCTTCCTGCAGGTGGTGGGAACAGCTGCAGCTTGTTGGTTTTTAGAGTGAAGCAGCCAGTTCAGAACAAGATCAAAACCAGAATTTATACACTTATGGTGAAATGAATTATCTATTCGGTATTTTGAGCTGAAATATTAAAAGAGACACTGTAGAGACATGTGGAATAAATTGTCATTTATTTGTTGAAAAGAGGCACAATAGGGGAAGTTTGAATGAACATTTGCATGGGTTCTGTGTCATACTGAACAGACGACATTTCTGAATTCTCTCTATTTCTTCATGGTTTTTCTGTTTCCATTGAGGTACTGGACTTTATATTGCAGTGAAAAATGAACCACACTGAGGAAAATGCAACAGATAAATCTATATTCTGATCAGGTTTTATTGGAGCAGGACCAACAGTATCTCGTATCTAGTTGGTGCTCCTCTTATTGGATGACTTAAACCTTGCTGATTTGTCCAGTTTCATTGGTTTCTGTTGCACCTCTCAGCTCTTTTCCTTTACACCAGCCCCACATTCATGGCTACAGCTGTATGTTTTCCTCTGACAGTGTTTGAGGAGGTGAGATTACGCTGATGATTTGCTGACAGATGGTTGGGAGCAGCTGTTTAGAAACTGCAGACCTGTCAGCTCCTAAATCTGTCACCACAACCGTAATAAAACTGCAGTTTAAAGTGATGACTGAGAGGCATATTATCTCATATCATCGTGTTTAAACATGTCGTTATTTACCGAGAAATCCTCCACATGTTCGCCAGCATTTTGATGACTTGCTGTAACCTGTTTGTTTGCTGTAGCTCTCTGATATGTTGTAATTACACATTCTAAGTATAATACACATTACTGCACTCTACTAGCAGTACCACAAATTGCAGTGTTGCCTGCAGCAGTAGTGTCACCCTGGTTTTGTGGACTCGAGCAGAAAACATGCTAAAGGTCAACCATGGAACGGTTCAGAAAACTTGTGTCATTCAGGAATGCGAAGAGTTCAAAAGCAGCGAAAAACATTCATAAATTCTATTTCTGTGTCATAAAACACACACTGACAGTCCGTTCTGTTTTTTTTTGTTTTTTTTATTAAATGCACCATCCACTCAACTTTTTTTGGTGGTTTACTGTTTTTTTCCAAGAGCTTTTCAACCCCAGCAGATCTCATTAACTCAATGTAAAGTCTTGAAAATATACAAGAAGAATTAAAGGAATTGTCATAAAATCATCACTTTTATCAAATTATCTACAAAAATCACAGTCATGCTTGTTTTCCTCCATGTTTCTCACATGCTACTTTTGGTTTTCCATCACTTTTTTGCCTCAAACCCCCAAAATAGTTTCATTCTTTTCTGCACAAGGATGAACACTAACTTCCTGTCTGCTAACCGCTGTTTTTATCTATATAAGCAAAGTTCACGGTGTTCTGGAGCTGCAGCAGCAGATGTTGACCTCATTAGTCGCCTGGTTGTGAATTCAACACTCTGCTGGCTCGTCTTTAGTTGCAGTCTTTGGCCGACTTTGTCCGTCTGACTCATTCTCAGGCTCGTGTCAGAGTTTTTTCTCTCACTTCTGCTGCCATTAAAGGAAACATGGCTGCATCTCTTCACAGAGCACAACAAACACTATCAGGCCGTTTGGCGTTTTTATGATCCTATGATGCCTTTAATATGACGTCAGCGGTAAACACGGTGCAAAGTGCAGCTACAAGTCAAACTGTTGCCTGGTTTCACTCCAATAATCTGATTATTTTGTAGTTGTTTTCAGGTGCACTTTCAGTGTTTTAGAGGGCTTTTGCTAAATGTCTGGCGTTCCTGTGTTTATCTGTAGTCGCAGGACCGGCCACTACAGCCTACAGCAGAACCAGAACACCCAGCATGGAGACAGATATGGACCCTCAGATCCCAATTCCAGCTCTGCACCGCATCCCAGATCTCAGCCGTCCTCCAGCCCAAAGCTGGGTTCAAGCCCCCGGCAGAGTCCCAACTCCAGGCCCAGACCCCCACACACCTATCAGCGCTACAACTCTCAGGTAGGCTGGAAATAATGGGATGAATTCAACTGTGCAAAGAGGTCATTTATTCCAACAAGCTGCTGCTGTATGATGTTTACCTATTGTGATTGCACTGATGATGGTGCAAAATGACAGAGGGATTGACTGATTATTGGCCTAACTGCATATCAGATCTGAAATTTAGCATTTTCCCGGTTATATAGTGTTTTTTTTTCCAGTAATAAATAAAGTTTCGTCTCTGATGAGTGTGATTAGTTACACATCTCAAGTAAAAACCAGTCAAACAGTAAAGAATAAATGTTGAAAATTCCTCTTTTAATTTAGCACGCAAAACAGAAATAAGCCAAAGCATTTCAGCGCTTTATTTCATCTTGCAGTTTGTGTTTGTTTAGTTCAATTCAGTTCATTTAACAAAAAAAACCCACAACTTTATTTGTCCTCTGGGAGCAATTCAAGGCACATAACGGTAGCAACAACTGTACAGTACAATAGTAATAGCTCCCATGAGGCGGCTAAAATAGGATGAATAAAAGTACATTTAAAAAATTAAAATCATTCATTCATTTATTTATTTCAGTTCCAAATAAATTTTATCGGTCTTCTTGTTTATTAGTAGCCAGAATCAGCCTTAAGAAAAACACTGAGTATTCAAGTATCTTTAATTTTTAAATGTAATATCACTGGAGTTTATAAAGTCTTCAGCCGAAGCTTGGAAAGCAAAGGCACCATTGGAAACATTTTAAGGGAAAAATGCCCCATTTACAAAATCTGTGTGAGAATTCAGAGATAGATAGGCGGTTAGAGGTATGTTTTATCTATCCCCTTGTGGAAATTTAAGTTATCTAGCAGCTCCCACATGTTGGATTCAAGTAAAGTAAGGAAACTAATGTACAAAAGAATGAGCAATAAGCATGCAAATTGTGCTGGTGGAAAAAAATTGTCTGTCAAAATTGCTGATCTTTACAATAAAGGTGCAAAATTGTTGGTATTTACAATAAAAGAAAAAGAGAATAAAAAGTAACTCCAAACATGGCCGTTGTATGATGAGTGTGCTAAAAAGTCAGTCTGCTTTATATCAGCCAACCAACCGGTCGTGTTGTTGCTCTTAACCCTTATTTTGCTCAAACCACAAACTTTTAAAGTGTTTTTAATATTGTATTTGATTTTTAAATGCAGTTGTTTTTTTTCCCCCCATTGACTGTTGAAACTACAGTTAAGACTTTCTCCAGACTCATTTTGATACAAGCCTGGCCTTGGAGCCAAAAATGCCTGTTTCCTGTATGCCTGTGGGATCAGAATTATGTTATTTGATAATATGGACTTAGTAGCTAAGCAAAAAAAAAAAAACTATTATTGCTGTTTAATATAACTTTAGACAACTCATAAAATACATGAAAAGGATCTGTTATAAAACCGGTGGTTGGTTTCTGACTGTGGAAAAGCAGAAGAAACTGTAAAATTCCCCAAAACTACTAATCATTGCATATTTTGGCTGTTCAATGTCGTCCTCTTTATATAACTCATGTGATATTTGTGTATTTGCTGAGATTCCCCTAAAACTGTTTAGACACACAATAACTGAACCAAAATCAGCTCTGTTTGCTGATATAACTTTAGAAAACACAGATAAAAGGGAATGCCTTGAAGCATTTATCAGTTTCTGGAAAAGTGAAACAATCTGTAAAATTCCCCAAACCTCTTGTACTAAATAAAATATTTAAGCTGTTCTGTATGGTCTTCTTTTGATAACTAATATTTTTCACTTCCATTCACTGAGTTTCCCCTGAAACTGCTTGGAGTCCCACTTTCAAAACCTCTCATCTATGACAAACTGTGTGCATCTCTGTGTGTTTAGGTGTTTGTTGTGTATGTGATCTGAGATTCACGAGCCCTCATTACCACTTTGAAACTTGTTCAGACGTGCAGTTTGTCGTCTCCTTGCATCATGTCCGGAACATGTTTTTTTTTCCAAATATTTTTTCTGCTCGCATTAATCAGATTTCTGAGCATGAACTGAAAGTGTCGTCACTTTGTCAGGACTCTCTGGACGAGCTGGAGATGGACGACTACTGGAAGGAGGTGGAGAACATTAACCGGTCAGGAGGAGGAGCACCCAGAGGAGAAGGTGGAGGAGATGGAGAGGTTCAAGAGGAGGAGCAGCAGAAAACTCCTGAAGGTAGGAAACACAGAATCCTCTCCTCAGTGGTGTTTCAGTGCAGATGGTGTGTGCGCAAGACTGCTGGCGGTTGGTCTCTAGACTCTTAAAACACACGTTTCTCTTGCAGAAAAAGTATATTTGCAGCTGAAACAACATCTAGCATCTATAAACAACAGATACAAATCCAAGGGAACTGTTGTGAAGCAAAGTATTTCCTTAAAGTATCCCATGATTTAGCCCGTGAGGATGCTAGTTAATAGTAAGAAAGACAAATCGCCTTCACTTCAGACTTCACTTCATAATTAGAATCCGGTTCTGGTAAAAAGCAACAGCAAGCTAGTTTGTCCACTTTATGGGAGGTCTGAACAAGGCACCTGTACCAGGGTTTCTGGAAAACAATCAGCTGCAGAAAACATATAAATGATTCACTTTTCTTACATTTGCTGGTGTTAATTTTGATTTAGAGCATTCTGCTTATGCAAGAGTTTTTGGGCCCATTTAAATCCATTTTATTTGAGGATCCTAGGGAGAAATCTGGTCTTGGATCTTAGTCTGAACTGATAATGAACTGATAATATCTTGTAACTTAAGAAGTTTGTAAATTTGGTTTGAAACCTCCTGAACTGCTCACTTGAGGTTGTGACTATAATATGATTACTGAACGAAAAGTTTAAAAATCCCACTTCTAGTTGGCAGTGAAATATAAAAAAACTAATTATTTCAGTCTTGTCTAGAACATTTTCTCATTTAGATTCACTCGGTCTTCTGTTTTTTTCCTCACTTTAAAGTATTGTTACATTATGCAGCAAAACTACTGAGGTGCAGAGCAGCCTCAATGAACGAGCCTGTGAGCCTGAGCTCAGGGCACAGAAACCCCATGTTTCAGATACAAATCTGTCACGGCAGAAATGGAGCAAAAGTCACATGTAGAAAGACGTCCAATTGTGAGGCCTGCTTGACTGGTAATTTGTGATCCGTCTGTCTTTCAAGGACTTGTAATCAAATACTAAGCCTTTTCATCCAGTCAGTGTACTCATGGATCTTTTTCTGTTTACAAATTTGAATAGAGATTAGCAGATTTGTTACACATTTGAAAACCTAATTACAAGCTACACAAATTTGAAAAAGACATTTGCAGATTCCAGTTTGCATTGACAAATCTCAGTATGCATTTACAAATTCTTTTACACATAGATTGAACACACAGATTGAGATACAGACACACAACTCTCTTTTGCGACAATAATACCCACATAGAGGAATTTTCAGAGCGTTAAGCTGACAGCTTCATTAATTGGAAAGTACCTTTAGACTGAATGACATTTGCACTGTTTGTGGTCATATTGTGTCTCTCTTAGTACTTTATTGCAGAACTTTAACACAAAAACAACTCAGGGATGTGTCCATGTAGAGTTTTTGCAAGCAGGATGCAGCATTAACACACTGCAAGTGTTGGGTAAGACCTAAAATACCACATTACATCCAATAATCATACTGCAAAAGAAGCTGTAAGGATAGTACATAATGTGGGATAGAATGAACACACTAATATATTTTTACCACAGCAATTACTTGGAAAATTATTGATTTAGTTCAATATAGAATTGTGCAGATAATGTTCAAAGCAAGCAACAAGTTCCTCCCCGATAACATACAGCAACAGTTCAGACGCATCATTGCAAACTATAAATTAAGAAGAATTTTTTATTTTAAAAACCATTTGCTCGTATCGTTGTGAAGAATAGATGTTGATCAGTTTGTGGGGTAAACTTATGGCACAGTCGGCATCTCAAAAGGAGCACAGTTATAAAAGTATTTTAACAAGAATACAAGAAAAAGATTGCTTGAAAAATAGAACAATGTGGAGAAGCTCAGGGTTTCTAAAGAGGTTTAAAAGTTTCCTGCAAAACAGGAAACGGTAATTAATTAATTACTTGTTTTCAGACATTATTTTAGGTTTTGGATCGGTTTCTTTTCCTTTTTGCTTTTAAGATACTGCGGTAATGTCAGAATAAATCAGATAAATAAACACATCACCACATTAACCACTGTTGTATGATCGATATGAGCGACCGTCGAACAAGAAGCGACGATGACGACACCAGCTTCTTTCTTAAAAGTTTCGATATTCAACTAAAAGTGGCCACAGAACGAAACCAAAGTGCTCTAGATAAAGGTTTTGGGTGCAGCGATTTTATCATCTCCTGCAGCCACACTGGTGTCACAGCAGAGAACCTTCAGCTGAAACCACAGAGGTCCACCACAGGAAACAACACAGGAGGTTTTTTCTAGCAGTGGACACCAAACTGTACGACTCCTCAGCTTCAAAGATGTCGCTTATAGTCATTTTGATTTGTTTGCAAGACATTTGACGCCACATATAGTGACGCAGAGCTGTTCAGACATGCAAAAATCTGCTGTCATCTCAAACTTGTGTGAACTGGTTCTGAGTCGTTTTGCACATGAGGTATTTAGCCTGTTTCTGCAGACTATTGTTCTTCGGCGTAAACACACTTTTCCTGTATAATCTGTGTTTAATTCTGTCTGTGGTCGCTCCTTTTTCCGTTTTCCTGCACCTGTGTGGTTGTCTTAAGTGTTTTGCATGAGACAAAAAAGGGTTAGATCAGGGTGTCAAACATACGACTCGCGGGCCAAAACCGGCCTGCCAGAGCGTCCAGTCTGGCTCACAGGACAACTTTGCAATGTGGAAAAGTTACAGAGAAGATATGAAGGGTTTGGAGGCAGAGTGGTTTAACCTACTTTCTAATTTTTGAGAGAAATGTGTTCCAAGGTTTGTGCTTTCAAGAATGGTCTAACATTCAAAGCACCACAGTAACGCTGGATTTGGGCTGTGGGTTAGACCACTTTGCTACTAAAATCTAAACCATAAAATATGACAGAAATGGTATAAAACTCAATTTGGATTGTTTGTGGGTTCGACCACTCTGCTTCTAACTCCCTCACATTAACTGCAAATTGCACATTTTAAATGATTTCTAGATCTTGACAAGCTGTTTTGATCATAAAGTAAAATGCTATATTGTTGAGTTCCAGATAGGACTAAATATTTTGAGCCTTTATAGATACGCTGTGGTCTGTCAGCAGTAATGTGTAAATGATAAACTGATTCACTTAAGAATGTTTTGGAAAAAGATGTCAGAATGTACTTTGTTGCACAAAAACAAATAGGAAAATTTGTTGTCGTTAAGTTATTGTTATTAATATGTTATTATGCTGGGTTGCTAGTTATTTTACTTTATGTGGCCCTTGAACTAAAAAGAATTTGACACTCCTGGTTTAAATTATTCTCCATCGCCTCCTTCCTCATTTTAAATTGGTGCCAGTGATGCATCACCTCATCATCATCTGAACACCCATCATCTTCCTATTTTTGTGTCTTTCAGAAGGTGAGCAGGAGGAGGCGTGGCTAACGGAGGCGGGGCTGCAGCAACTGTTCGATGACTCATTGGCGGATGATCAGGATCAGGTAACAACCATTGATCCTTTATGTAATTATTGAGTCCAGGTTGAGTCGTATGGCGCTTTTCCACTAGCCCCTACTCGGCTCGACTGCAGTCAACTTAGGTTGTTTTCCATTACAATTGAGTGCCACCTCATCATGGGTGGAGCCGTCATAGCAAAGCGGCCTGGCCACGGAGTTCTACAATTCTACAATTTCATTTAGCAGACGCTTTTGTCCAAAGCGACGTACAACACAAGCAAGAATTCAGACATAAGGAAAAACCTTTAGTAAATGCAGAAACTGCTTCAAGTGCAATTGGTCAAAAGACTCTGTAGACGTCACATTATCAGCTCGACTCAGCTTGCTTGGAACCTCAGCCAAGTAGGTACTAAAACAGTACCTGGTACCAGGTGCTACGTCCTCATGGAAAACCTCACAAACCGAGTTGAGCCGAGTACATGCTAGTGGAAAAGCACCAGTAGCTTGTCAGGGTCCAGGTCAGATCTTGGAATAAGCTTGAAATGAATGACTAATAGAGAAATAATAATGAATGCTGGACCTAATAACTCCATCTGATGTATTGATGAACTGCAGGACGTAGACAGCGCAGTGTTTCTGTCGACGCTCACCAGAACTCAGGCGGCGGCGGTTGAACGTCGCGTCCAGCAGACGCTACGACGACGCAACCGGCAACACCTTCCTGATGTTCGGGACATATTCAGACCTCCAGAAAAGGTCAGGAGATGCTCATAAATGCAAACTAATCATGTTTAATCAGCAAAAAATAGTACATTACCTGTACAGGTGCTCTGCTGCTTCACCTCATGCTGTCATTTGTCAGATGAAATTTTTCAATCAAGCATTTTTTTCAGGGTTGATTGAAGATGTAAGAATTTAATAAAGAAATTCTTCGACATTTTAGGAATAGACATATTTGCTTTCAAAATCTTGACTTGCATAGAAATTAAAACTCAGAATTATAAGACAAACAGTCCACAAATGTAAAATTTAAAAAACTGGAATAATTAAATGAAGGGCAGAAAGTTTTTAATTAATTTCACTTAAATTTACCAGGCAGACAAGACAGTTGTATTTATTTTATCCCCTGTATTTCTTATCATTTATTTGATTATTGCTATACTAATATTACTATTTTATCAGTACTTTTATTACTTATAATTGCAGTCTTTCATAGCAGCTCAGTAAGCAGTAAAGTTGTAGTTATATTGGACATGAAAAGGACAGATTTTTATAATCTGTTTCCCTTTTTTCATTGCGTGAAGTGAACATCCCACAACAATACAGAGCATTTCTGTTTTTACTCACCACAAAGGAAGTGGTCACAGTTTTACTTCAGGACCAGTCTGGACATATTCACGAACTAATCACCATCTTTTTATGTTACACCTTCATGTTCTGTGCCAAAACTGCAAAATCAGTTCCTTTCAATACATTTCAGTGGATTTATATATAATAAATGGTAAATATGCAGACTAAATTTTATTATTTAAGTAGATTTACGTGACAGTCCTGCTCATCCAAACCGCTCAAACAAACATTCTCACGTTTTTCACTGGAAAACACACTTTGTCCACTAATTAACGGAGTAGATAATGTGTAACGGGGTCTTTCTGTCAATCTGTGACTTGTTGAACTTGTTGAACGCTGCTTGTTGTACAGTCGTGTGTTCATGTTGTCTGCAGAACGACGAGCCTCACAAACTTAAAGGGGGAAGTGAGAACGGACAAAAAGACTCATCTTCAGCCGGTACGTGCGACGTGACAAACGGCCTGAGTCAGAGTGGAGGATGAAACACAAATAAAAGTTCGCCTAGCAACACAGACATGTTGATAATATTAGAGCAGAAAGCATGAGGCACAAATATACATGTGACGGAGGAAGTAACGGCACAAGTCAGCAACAGCATTTTTTTTTTCTTTTATTCCACAGAATGTCAGACCAAATTCTGTTTGTGGCTACCTTACAATCAAGACTTAATAGAAATATATGCTTCCTTTAATTCATATCATAAGAACCGATTCACAACTACTGATTTATACTTTAAATTTGAACATTTCTGCTTTTTATATGACTTTAAATGGGTGGGAAATCGTGCAAAACCTAAAAATGGGGATCAGAGCTGCAATAATGAATTAATTAATTGTCAGCAATTCAGTTTAATCTGCATCGATTTTTTTTAAAAAATGTGTTCAATTGCGAGTAATTTTTTGGGTAAAAGGTCCGAATTTTTAATTTTGAACCGATTTTCTAGAATGAATCGATTCATCAGTTTGAGTGCCTGTTTAATGAAAAAGAAAAGTCTAAATCTTCTAATTCCTGGTTCTTGAAGGTGAATATTTTCCAGTTGCTTTCCACTTTTATGACCGAAAATCTTTGGTCAACACAAGAAGTTTGGTATCTGGGTTTTTAGGAAATGCAAACGAAAATTTTTCCAAGACCAAATAGCTAATTAATTCATCAAGAAAACAATCAATAGATCGATCAGCAGTGAAAACAGCAGCTATTTGCAGCCTAATTGGGGCTTTACTCACTAATAGAAAAGTTAAAGCTACAGAAAATTCAACAGAGCTTCCTTTACTTTTTTCTTTAATCTATTTTTAATAATCAATTAATTTGAGTAATTTTTAAGAATGAAAGTCCTTCTTATGGATTTGAGGTTGGTTACACTGATAGCAGTTTGGAAAATGTTATCATTTATATTTGAGTAGTTGTGGACTAATACAGTTTTAAAAAGTCAAAATCGTCTAATTACAGCTCCTTAAATGTAAATATTTTGGTTTCTTTTCTTGTCTATGACTAAATATCTTTGGTCAAAACAAGAAATTTGCCATCTTGGACTTTGGGCAACACTTCTGGACAGTTTTCTCTATTATCTGATGTTATTGGAGACCAATAACTAATAAATTAATCGAGAAAATAATTGATCAGCAGTGAAAATAATAGTTAGTTGCAGCTTTATTGTGGATTCACTCACTAGCACTTTTACTTTTGCTTGGAAATTCAGATTCAAAAAACTTTAAAATCTTCTAGTTCTTGCTTCTTAAATGTAAATATTTTCTGTTTTATTTATTTTCTATGAAAGGAGACTGAATGTTTTGGATGAAGACATTTGCTATCTTTGGTTTTGGGAAATGCTTTGGGACGTTTCTTTTTTTTTTTTTAACCATTTTCTGACATTTTAGACATCAAATAGTTAATCAATTAATCAAGAAAATAATCGACAAATGAATCAGAAATGATGGTAATAGTTATTTGCAGTTATATTGTGGGTTTGTTTACTAATAGAAAACTCAGCAGACCTTTTATGTTTTTTTTTTCTTCTGCCGTCACTAAGTGGGATTAAACAGCCGTAAAACACATTTAACTGTGTGTCTCTTTGTGTATTCTCGTCCACTTTGCTTCTGTAAACACCTTTGTCCTGCTTGTGTGGTCGAATCTTTTATTACTGTTGTGTAAATCAGCAGAAACGGAGACGGAGCTGAACGTTGAAGTAGCGTTTTCAGAGCAGGCGCTGTTCTACCGGGACAACCATCAGAGGTTAAAGGTCACGGCCAGCCCCAGCCCCAACTCACCTGACGACAAACTGCCGGTGAGTCTCACACCTGGACACAAAGACTGCATGAATGCTCACTTCTTCAGCTGTGTGATTATTTATTCTGTGTGTCGTGGCTCCAATTTAACAAACTGGATGCACTGACTTTATACACTGTCATGTTCAGTTCATTCAAAATGGTTTAGAGTTTCTCTTTGTTCACTTTTGTGAGTCCGAAACTAACAGAACACGGAAGAAGAGTGCATTTATTTAAAAAGACACTGTGGAGTTACCTCATAGATGCAGCAATGCCTCAGGTATTTTTATTTAGCATGTGAAAAAAACAGATATGTGTGTATTCATGACCTGAAGCACATCTGAGCTATTAAAAACCAGATGTTTGAAAATTAATTCAAATTAATTACATTTTTATTGATGCAAAACGGTGCCACATGCATATTTTAAGAGATTTATATCGCAAAGAAAAAGACACAAAAGAGGACAGAAGAATGGATCATGCTAATGTGTGTGATGATGCCAAAATAAGAAAAGTTTATTTACATTAGAATAAATATTTATTCAATACGGAATATCAGAGAGTCTTACTGCATTATTTTGGATTTTATTTGATAAGCTACACCTTGTGCCTCGATTTAGTGTTTTTCTTTGCATAAATAAAGACGTTTCCAACATAAACTGAACAAATAGCTCCATCAGAATAAGCGTTTGTTGCTCCAAATTCCAAAATCTAATATTCACATACAGCAACATAACTTTAAGAACCTGCACAGGACTGTGTTTGAGCATTTTTAGGTTTCACTAGAGGTTTGTCTTCATTGAGTCACAAGGCTTCACAGTCAGGTCAGTTAAGGAGCTGTATCACCGTCTTGCAGTTTTATAACCAGATGTTATTTGACTCGTGATATTTACTATTTTGATCATCGATTGATCCGTTTCAGTAGTGTTTTATGGACAAAAATACAGGTCTAAATGATGTGATTCCAGCTTCTTAAACATGAATACTTTCTGATTTCTCTCCTCCTCTATGACAGTAAACTGAATATTTGTCATCTTGGGTGTTGGAAAACACTAATCGACATTTTTTCACTATTTTCTGATCATTTTATCAACCAAACAACTAATCAGTTAATCAAGAAAATAATCATTAACTGCAGCCCTGGTATGCAGCATAAATGTTTCAGTTGTGCAGCTCGTGCTGGAAAATAGTTTTTTTTAGACTGTTTAATGTCATGGCGATTAGTTGAACGGTTGTTTTTTCTTTAGATTTTTGTAAAAGGCAAGAACTTAAAAGGACTTCTGCAAAGTATAATTGTAACAAAAGGCCATAATGACGACTTTAAATGTGCACAAATGCACAAAAGGACCATTAAAATAATATAAAATGCTAACAAAATGGCAAAACAAATGGAAAAAACCATTACAAAATTGCAAAGTAATAGAACCTAAAGATCAGGGTGCTGTGTTTCTTAAAGTCATTCTAGCCTCCTATGCAGACAAGCAAATGATTTTCTTACAGTTATAATGTAATGTAATGCAGTCATATATAATATAATTTGAACTTGGACACATTGTGTTGTTCTTTAGTGACACCTGCTGGTTGAAACTCATATTACACATCAAATCTACTCAACCATGTTTTCAAGAGTCAAAGTCTGCACAGCTGAATGTAAATGCAGACAGAAGTTCATTTTGCACAGTGTTTATTCATTTTTACTGATTTTTTTTTTTGACATCTTTCCTCTGGTTTGTTTTCCTTCTGTAGAACTTTAAGCTGCTTCGAGATAAAACAGGTCAGACCAGAATCGGAGATCTGTCTCCTCTGGATATGAAAAAGGTCAGTTTATTTAACGATAAGCCTACAAGAGATCAGTTAAGCTGTTTAAAATCCTTCCTGCTTAATGTTTTTGTCTGCTTTTATTGGGCTGCAGGTTCGCCGGCTGGTGCTGGTGGAGATGACGGCTTTGTTCGACACGGCAGGCATCGACGTGAAGACGCACAAAGCTGTCAAAGTCAAGACTAAAGGTACAAATTCGCAACATGCTAGTGCATTTGGGAAAACTGAACAAAAGTGAGCCTCTTTACACAGAAGAGTTGTAATTTTAGACATGCACAGCGACACAAAAAGAAGCAAAATGTAAAAATAAGACATTTGCACGATGAGAAATGTGTGTTTGTATGTTTGCAGAAACTGGTCTGTTTGGCGTCCCGCTGCATATTCTACTGGACCAGGACCAGAGGAAAGTTTCTGGAACCAAAGTGCCATTTTTTCTGCAGAGGGTGAGCTTTAACCATGTTCACATGGTGTATTTTATGCACGTTTTGAAGTCACTCGTTATAAAAAAGAATCTGCAGACTTGCAAGTGGAACGTCCTCGGTAATGCATAAAGATTTTGAAGCTCACTTGAGCTGGTTTTTGACTTTTTGAGGAGTTTATGCACTTCATGAAGGATGGAAACACCTTTTCTCAATAGGTTCTGATGTAGTTAAATATATCTAATGTCAACTGGCATGAATTAATGTTTACAACTGAACAAAAGTCCTGAAGATTTGCCAGGATGCCTGTTTTCTTGTGTTTCTTTTTGTTCTTCAGCAAACAACTGCTGCCATTATCATTTTTTAGTCTTATAGATGATCAGTTCTTTTAATGTTGTAGTCTTTACCACCAAAGATGTGAGCCAACAGGCATTTTATGAAATTAAACATAATCGCTTCGGTGCCCTCTTTTTGGTGTTTTATTCTATTTCTTTTCTTATCTTTAGCTCATTAGTCACATAGAGCATGAGGGTTTGGACACTGAGGGGCTGCTGAGGATCCCTGGAGCTGCAACCAGAGTCAAGGTTGGTCAAAATGTTTCACTGACTTACATCTGGTCTCCCTAAGAAAACTATATTTTCACTTCAGAACTCAGCAACATGAGTTCTCACTAGAAGGAGAGCGCTCATTTAACTGATTTTAAAGTCTACTGGTTACCTGTTGCTTTAAAAAATGATTTTAGGAAGAATTTTCTTTTTGGTGTTGATCCTTTGTATTCATCTGATTTGCTTTTGTCTTCTGGTATCAACCTGAAGTCAGAATAAAAATCTACCGTGAAGCAGCATTTTCTTATTACTCTCTGGACCAGCAGAGAGTTGATGTTTTAAAAGGAAAATTCAAGAATCTACCTCCTTGGACTATACATTTATTGCAGAAATGCATTGACAATAAATATCCTTGAATGTTATTTGCTCTCATCTGATGTTGCATGTGTTATTTAGGATAGCATTTCCTCAGGTCTTCATTCTTTATGTTTTTGAGGACTTCATTTATAAAATATATTAATTTATAAATATTATGAGTTGTTTGTTGTGTTTTATTACCTTTTTATTCCTTCCGTCTGTAAATCATTTATGTTGCATTTCATTTTTAGAAAAAGTGCTCTAGAAATAAAGTGTACCTGATTGAATTTATTGAGATGGTGAACTAACTGTGTGTGTTTCTGTTTTTATATCCAGTCTCTGTGTCAGGAGCTCGAGTCCTCCTTCTTTGATGGGACGTTTCAGTGGCAACAGCTGAAACAACACGACGCTGCGAGCCTGTTGAAGCTGTTCATCAGGGAGCTCCCTCATCCGCTGCTGACTGTCGAGTACCTCAATGCCTTCATCGCCGTCAACAGTGAGTTTCTGTTCGATCCAAAGAGCTTTAAAGTTCAGAGACGATGATCTGAGAAACTTTCTGTTATCGTTTCCGTAGAACTTCCTACAAAGAAGCAGCAGCTGCAGGCGTTAAACCTGCTGGTTCTTCTGCTGCCCGAAGCCAACCGGGACACTCTGAAGGTGGATGAACGCTCACTTTTTAAAGGTTTCAGTTCAGTTTGTGAGAATATTTTGAGTCTAGGTTACTTTCTGTCCTGCAGGCGCTGGTGGAGTTTTTCCAGCGTGTGATCAACTATCAGGCCAAGAACAAAATGACTCTGAACAACGTCTCCGTCATCATGGCGCCCAACATCTTCATGTTTAAAGGCTTTCGGTCCAAAGTTACAGAGCAGCAGGAGTTCTCCATGGCGACCAGCACGGCCAACATCGTCCGGCTGCTCATCCGATACCAGAATCTCCTCTGGACAGTAAGATCTAAAATTACACATTAACTGCATTTGTATTGATCTAAACTCTTGTGGATTATTTCATCTCACATGATCATATTTAAAATTTCCAGTAAACTTATGCTATAAGCTTAAGCTCCGGTCCCTTTGAGATCAAATTAGGCCCCTGGACCAAAATGAGTTTGACACCCCTGTTTTACAGCAAGATAAAGACCCAGCATTCTTCTAAGCTCTGCCAGGGTTCCCTGGACAAAAGAGAAGAGGAATGTCTTCTTCAAAACATGGTTTGGCCCCCTCAGCCTCCACACCTCTCTCCAACTGAGCTTGTGTGGGACGAATTGGATCGATCAGTCAGAAAAGTTTGTTCCATGAATCAGCAGTCTCTCATTCATAACCGTAGAAAGCTTGAAATTCAACATCAGGCACGTACCTTAAAAAACTTGAGGAAAGACTGCCCCGCATATACCATGCTGTTGTTGGAGCCAGAGGAGCGGTAAATATTGAGCAGAACTGTTTCTAAGTGTGTCCTGGTTAGAAGGAGGTACTCAGCAGGAGGATGGAGGATGGAACAGTGTGTAAAAAATCTTTTTCTCTCACCTAGATCCCAAAGTTCATTGTGACTCAGGTCAGACAGCAAAACATGGAGAGTCAGAGGAAACAGCATAAAGAGAGAGCTGTACGGAAGCTGCTGAAGAAGATCACAACTGAGAAACCACCTGAAAGAGCCATTCCTGAGGTACAACGTTTACTTTACTGCCCGTGTAGTGACAGGGACTTACTTACTTTTAATTGTTTAAACAATTTAACATCTATTGCAAATGTTGTTTGCGCAAAGTTTTTGTTAATTCTGGTGTATAAAATACATTCTGAACTATTTCATCTTCATACTAATGCTGACATTGTTAAACTGACTTTTAATCATTATTGTCTTACGTAAGTGGAACAATGTGCTAAAATTAGATGACCTTTTAATCAATTTGAATCCCTTCTGACTGACAGAATAGTATGAACACGTGTTTCCTTTATGCTGATGTCCTTGTTGTGTAATTTGTTGATCTATGATGTAACGTCAATGTGCTTTTACACATAGAACTTCTTTTACAGCAGAGCTTTAACTCCCATTAACCGTAAACAACTAGTAAAGCTGTCAAAGCAGAGAAAACAATTGGATTCGGGGCTAATTGGATTGCAGATAGATCATCAGATGAGGGTTCTGACATTGAAATGATGTGATTTTGACAGCCTGGCAAAACAGAAATGACAGAGAGAAAAGAGCAGCAGGAATAACTCATATTCAGACATAAGAATGGAGAACAGGTCTTCTTTATTTGACTTACGGATAAGTTTCATTAGAACCAATTTACCCATTTTGGGAAGCTGAACAGGCTAAGCTGGATCTCATGCAGGAGATCACAGATCTTCTTTTGCATACATATGAGAGTACGACTCTCATATGTATTTGACATAGTGGCTACACATCAGCTAAACATAGCTGTGGACCTTGCAAACCTCTTCATACTAGCATTATTTCCTGTTGGCCTCTTTTAGAAGGATAAAGCACCTTGAAACACTACAAATGTTGTTCAGGAATGATTTGAGGAACGTGACAAAGAATTCAAGGCCTTGTTTCAGCTTCAAGATTCCCCATATCTCGATCTGATGGGGCATCTGTGGAATCACAATCAGATGTTCTGGAAAAACAAAGCTCCACCTCTCAATTTCCAGGACTGAAAGAGTCTTGTGGTTGTAGTCTTCGTACCTGAAATTTTAAAACACCTTCAGAGTCCAGGGCTCAACAAGTCAGAGAGGAATCTGCACAATAATATCTGGTTTTAATGTTGTGACTGATGGTTATATGCTCAGTTTGCTGAGGAATGCTGGCATCTAGTGGTTCCAAAGAAGAATATAATGAAGGACTTGTGCGGTATGGAGTCACAGGAGTGCCAAATCAAAATATAAATAAATAAATGTGGAAATATAAAGAGAAATAAATAAATAAATACATAAATGTGGAAATATAAAGAGAAATAAAAAATAAAAGGTAAAAGCAAAGACAAAATTTTCCTTTTTATTTATTTATTTCTCTTTATATTTCCACATTTATGTATTTATTTCTCTTTATATTTCCACATTTATTTATTTATTTATTTATTCATTTATATTTTGATTTGGCACTCCTGTGACTCCACAGTGCTGTGTGTGTGTGTGTATACATATATATATATATATATATATATATATATATATATATATATATGTATATATATATGTCAGGGTAGAGACTGTGATTTGGTAGGATTGGAGTTTCTACCAGTAGAGATTGCGATTGGAATCTCTACCAGTAGAAACTCCAATCCTACCACTAGAGATTTGTCAGGGCTAAGGTTAGACTTTTAAGGTTAGGGTCAGGGCAGGGGTCAGATTTAAAGTTCCATCTCTACTGGTAGGATTTAGTTTCTACTGGTAGAGATTACAATCGCAAACTCTACTGGTAGAGACTCCAAATCTACCAAATCGCAGTCTCTACCCTGACATATATATATATATATATATATATATATATATATATATATATATAGTGATGAGTGTATGTCTGAGTATTTAAAGTAGTTTTATTGGGATTATTGTGCAGCCAAACAGTAATTTATAGGTTAAAGGTGCTTTTTTTGCTCTTTCCTATAACATTGAAAGCTACACGAGTTTAGCAGAAGGTTAAGATTCTTTCCTCCTTAATTGATGAAACTCCAGCAACATTAACAGCCCATAAAGTGATGTAAGTTTATTAAACAGAAGAACGGTAATTTATTCAAGTCCACATTCTTTAGTCCCTGAAGTCCGCGTCTTGTGCGAGTGTTTGTGTGTTAGATGAATTTCCCTGAAGTGTTTATATCCTTTTGATGGACTGAATGTTTTTGTGTTCTCGGTTTATGTTCAGGAGAGTTCGCAGGGTTTCATCCGAGTTCAGGCGCCGCAGTTCAGTAAAATTTCGATGGCAGTTCAGCTGACTGAAGAGCTGCAAGCTGCAGATGTGTTGACTCGCTTCATCAACAAGGACAGGTAACGTAATGCAGCGCTGGAAGCAGACAGGTTTTAGCCACATCTTTTTTTTAACTTTTTGTCTTTTTCTTTTCCTGTCCTCATCCTCGCAGCTCAGTGGCAGTGAAGAAAGAAGAGTTGTGTCTCTATGAGATTGGTGGAAACATCAGTAAGTCCCTCTAATTCCTTTGCTAGTAATCCAGCTGAAAAGGCCAAAAGATCCATTGTAATCCAGCAGACGTGATGCCTTCAATCCCTTTATTGTAGTCGTGTCACTATTTCTTGCACAGGATATTTAAATCCACAGCTGCTGGCCCAAAATGCTTTCTAGTAATAAAAGGAACATGACAGGTGTCTAAAATTAACCCAATAAATAGAAATATGTAGGCTAAGACTCAACAGCGACATTTACAGTGTAATTCCGCCTGAGCAACATGCATATTAGAGTCAGCTTTTGAATCTGGTGTTTATTTACCCCTTCAAATACTTATAATACAACACCAACATTTAAACAGGGGGGCAGATTATGGAATTAAATTGAGTCTTAAACTACTATGTACAGTACAAAAATGTGTGAAAGAGCATGCAAAATTATGGTGAACCAAAGCTTAGTGCAACTACATTTGGTAAACAATAAATACAAAGCTGTTGAACTTCCCCTATTGTGGAATCAATAAAGTTTATCTTATCTTATCTGAGGCTGTTTACCAAGCATGGTGGTGGCGGTATCATGCTGTGGGGCTTGTTTGGAGATTTACACAACGTAAATTGAATAATGAAGAACAACAATTACCTCCACATTCTTCAGGAAAACCTAAAACATGAGCAGAAGGTTGATCTTGGACACAGTTGGATGTTTCAGACAATGAGCCCAAACACATCAGAAATGGTAAAGAAATGGTTGAATGAGGCTAGAATGAAGGTTGGAGACTGGTCTCCCTAAAGTCCTGACTTAAACCCATCAAGAGCCTGTGACTATCCTGCTGTCTTAAATGTGCTTAATAAATGAAAACTACTTGACTTAATACATATTAAGGCCGCAACCCTACAGTTTTTGAATTATGGTGATTAAAATGACAAAATCAGCACAAAAAAGTTTTGATCTTACCAATGTTTCTTTTCTTCGTTTCTCAGAGGAGAGATGCCTGGATGGAGAAACCTACATGAAAGATCTTTTCCAGCTGAATCCTACAGCAGAGTGGGTCATCAAAGCCATGCAGCGATAAACTCACTTTCTAGGAACGTGTTCTGCTGGATGCTACAAATCTTTACCACTGTGTCCTGCTGGGAGGAAACGTCACCTGGTTCTCTGAGGCTTCTGCTGTCTCTGGATCCGTTCACAACAACCAAAAACGCCTAATTTCATTACATTACAGTGTTCTGCTGGGAGATTCTTTGTTGGGGCATTCATGTGGATGTTACTTTGACATCTACCTAAACAATAATGCAGACCAAGCGCACCCTCGTACAGCAACAGGACTCCCCCTGCAGGACAAGATGCTCTAAACTCTAAAAACTGCTCAGGAAAGGCTCGAGGAACACGACTGTGAGCCTGAAAGTGTTGACTTGGCCTTTAAACTCCCCAGATTCCCACTGTGTGTTCAATCGGTCCTGAAATCTACCTGAAAATGCATGATTTTAGATTAAAAAATGTGGTAATACATTTCTTTTCCAGTTCGTTGCATATCCAGAATTCCCAAAGGCAAAGATAAAAAGGGAGGTTAGAGCTTGGGATTATGAACATTTTGAATTATGCTGCTTATAGGATTTTTTTGGTCTTCAAGTTCAGCTAGATTGAAGTGCAGTGCAGTTGTCCAGGTGAAAGAAAACCACTCGTTTGGAGACCTTATAAACTGTGATTTATTGCAAGTAATGATTTTATTCTGTGTGCAGAAATGAGATTAAATATTTAGCTTGGTGCATTAAATCATAAAATCACACGTCAGTCACATTAACAATTCAAAGTCCATTATCTGTTGGCTAATTCTGAGACTCTTATCTATTTATACTTTCTTTTAAATCCATGACAGGTGAATAATTTTCCACTTCATTGAATATCGAAGCTTCTCAAAGGAGGAGCAAGCTTCGAAATTAATTGTTTCTTGTGAATCCAGCAAAAAAGGCTCAAAATGTTTCTTCTTCTGGGTTTTTGTGATCATGCCATTGTTAATCAGCAAGAGGCACGCGATGATGACATCACTGTTTTTATGGTACATTAATATTTCTGGATGTTTGAGTATGTTGATGTGTTACTCCATCTTTTAAAAACCACTGGACAGAAGCACAGAAATATTTTTTTATACATATATTAAAGGTGTGTGTGTAAGTTCACAGGGAAACTATTAAGTTTTGTACCAAATACCTGATTATGATAAAGACATGTTGGACTATTTTAAAGAAATAAACTGCTGACTGTGTAAATGGCCTTATGGCACGATAAATTTGCACATAATTGGTTCCAAAAGTATGTGGACTAATGCTTTTGTCATTTGTTATTTTGATTTTTGGTTCTTTACAATTTAGATATCGGCTGATATCGTACATTAACAAAGGTTCCATCTTCATTTTATATTTTTTGGCACATATTTGTGCTTCTCTCAGCTTTTAACAGTCATAAATCATTAAGCTTCTCCTGTGGAAAGCTGTAAAGTTTTAACTAGAAACAATTAATGAATTATTTTGCATATTTTGTGAGCAGTCTGTCACTCCATGTTGTATTATGTTGTTTACTGTGACTGTTTTGTCTTTTATCCAGATCATGATGTCTATATGTAACTGCCTGTGATATGACCACTAAAACTGCCTGAAAATAAACATGCAGTAATTAATTAC
Source organism: Acanthochromis polyacanthus (assembly GCF_021347895.1). Classification (NCBI taxonomy): domain Eukaryota; kingdom Metazoa; phylum Chordata; class Actinopteri; family Pomacentridae; genus Acanthochromis; species Acanthochromis polyacanthus. Next base: position 9,954,620 of record NC_067128.1, read on the forward strand.
CACATCTGCTGGTACAAGTGCTTATGTAAGAGAATGATTTATTTTCTTTCATTTTGCACAATAACAAAGGAGCAGACAGACAACTAAAGCACATTCTGCAGGTGACATTTAGCCCCAATAGAGGCTCCTATATGAATTACCAGCAAACACCAAAGTCATGAAGCTTTTAGCAACAAAGTCGCCGTAGAATAAAAATTAAACTTTTGAAAAACATTTTTAAGGTTTTTTTTGGAAGAATTTACTGTTATTTCACAGATTTCATTTACATCTTTTGTTAAGTTACAGATGATAATTAAGGAAGTCACAGATAAAAAAATTTACAAATTAACTGACAAAATTTACATAACAAAATTTGTATTTTTAGAATGCATTTCACAATTGTATTATATTTGACTGTCAAATTCCACTTTTTACTGTATTTAAATCAGCAAAATATGTTTTCTTTTTAAAATACATTAAATATTTTTGCTTTAAAGTCAAAGGATCTGAACACTTTTATCACCAATGCACTATTTTAACAATTATTTTTCTAGAGATATGAAACACTGCATGAAATTATGCAAAACTTTTCAATGCAGTTTTGTTATATCACATATTTAGATTACATTTTACTACTAATACTTAAGTATTTTCACTCAAGAGGGATTTTTAATGTGTTAGTTTCACTTGTTTTATGGTATTTTTTCTTTGCTGTAGCCAAGTGGTAGTTCTGGTTAAGTAAAGGATCTGAATGCTTCTTCCATCATGCATTTAACATAAACAAAACACAACCCTCAGGAGATTCCATTACCTCACTGATAAAGCAAGTGGTAAAAACATAAAATGACTAATACCTTTAGGTTTATATCTGTTCCACCTGACATTATGACACCATTTTAGAGGTATTTTTGAATCTTTTTCATAATAAATGACCTTTTTTTGGAAAGCTATATGCATAATTTAAAGTTTTGCACATTCTGGTGTAACTGATGTAATCCTAATAACCTTCTCCACCTGCCAGGTCATTATTATCTTCATAACACTGTTTTGGTGTCGTGGACAAGCCCGTCAACTGGAAACATAATTGTGTACGCACCTGATTGGCTGACACGTCAGAGGCCCCTTCTCGTTGGCTGCTGTCAAACTCGACGCGTTGTGATTGGTCGCATTCCGAGAACAGGAAGTGTCGCTCAGTAGTAAGGGCTTAACATGGGTAGCTGCGTTAAGTAGTATGTGGCTGATATAAATGAAGGCTTTTGCAGCTCGTCTTTAAACGTGGGTGTTTTGTGCAATCGGTAACTGTTTTTTTTAAAGCCGATGAGCTGCGTCTCGGGCAAACATTGCGCCGCCTGCTGCGTCTTTTGTGTGCAAAACTAGCTTGTTAGCTGTACGTCATTTCAGCCCTCTGCTAGCTTAGCTTTGCATTGGAATTTGTTAGCTTGTCTGACAGCCACAGAAGCTAAAATTAACCGAGTTGGTGTCCAAAGAGAATTAGGTTCCGTTCATCGTGTCTGTGTGGGTTTATTTCTGCTGCTCATCACAGTGTGTCTCCTCTTGAACTGGATGTTTGGCGGCAGGAGGAGTAGTAGCAGCTGCAGCTAGCACACTGTTAGCTTGTCAACAGCAACAATAACAACAATGGGTTATAAAAGGTGTTTGAAGACGAGAAGGACGTTTTGTTTTCTCACCATCCTCCTCATAGTCTTCATTAAAGGATCAACAGCTGGTGAGTATGAAATGAAACAGTCCTTCCTGTCTATAACAGCCTTCCTGAAGACCTGAGGGCAACACAGAGTGGAGATATTTTGAAAAGCAAACTCAAGACCTACCTAATTAGCCGGACTTTCAATAGATTTTTATTTATTTATTAATATTACCACTACTGTTTTTATTTTTATATTTTCTTCAGTTTGATTTGTTTGATTATTTGTCATATTTTTAAGAGTTAGACTTATAACCTACCGTGTTAGCATTGCTTTTAATTGATTTTACTATTATTGATATGACTACTGTTTATGTTGTTATTTATTTTTTACCAATTTTATTCATTTATCTGACTATCTGGGTTTTTACATTTTATTTATTATTATTTATTTATTGAGATTTTTTTTAGGTTTGAATTATTTTATTTATTTGTTTGTCTGTTTTCAAAAGCAAGCATAGGACCAACTTTATAGTCTGGATTTCAATTTTATTTATTTATTTATTTATTATTATTATTATTATTATTTATAGTAGTAATATTAATACAATTAATAGTATGATCATTGTTGGCCTCCCTACCTTCAGTCTGGCTCTTTAAAGATTTTATTTACTAGTTTATTGTTGTCGTTAATAGCTTATTCTTGAATCTGTTATTTTGTTATTCGCAAGGAAATTTAATCATAGCGTGGAAATTTATTGCACTGTAAAGAGAAGACGGGGAAATAAAGAGCCGCAAAAATAAAGTGCAGTCTAATAAGTTAAAATGTTGTCGTTGTATCACTGACGAATAGCTGCACTAGGAGCAACTTGTTAAACTGAAGCAAGCAGCTGTTTCTGTTCAGCTTTGTCTTTGTCAACATAACAACGCTTCGCTATTATTACTTTTCAGATGAAGAGCAGCACCGGAATGACGGAGCACAGTTAAAGGTGAGATATTTAGTATTAATTTCAAACTCTGAGGAAGGTGGATTGATGCACTCCATCAGCTCAGGCAAAAGTTGATTGTTTCACCCTGTGTGCCAGTTTAGAGTTTTATCTGCTTAAATGATGCGTCGACACTGCAGCAGGGATAGATTATTATAAGTACATCCAATCTTTTGCCTAAAGTCTGTTTTAAAAATTACCTCTGTGTTGACCAGATGCTTTGGTGCACTTTAGGAGAAACTACTTAATGACACTTTAAACTGTCAATATAAAAGCCCAATCTATATTCATCAGATACTCTGACCCGCTCCCACAGATATTCCTCTGTTTTGAATTACAGACAGTACCTTTCCTTAGGTACTGTGTCATTTCCATCGAAGTTTTTCTTTCATGAGACTAAGTATAAAGTGAGCAGGTAACAGTGTTGTAAGGTTTTCAAACGATAGAAATCACTGTTAATTTTACAAATCTGGTAAATCACTGAAGTATCGTAAGCTAGATACCATTGGCTTTTGCCTTATAGTGTTTTTCCAGTTTCAGAATAGGCTATTGGGGGTGACTAAGGATTACAGTCTCTGTGTTTGATCTGCTAAGTAATGGCAATGGCAGAAATCTCTGAATTTTCCATTTATTTTTGACTATTTGATAAACATAAATGTCTGTTATGTACAAGTAAATTAAACCTCAGTGAGCAAGACTTGCTAAAAATTTGAATTGCTGTTTTTATTCTCGTTTCTTATTTTGTCTGTGGGGATTCTCCTCTGTTCCTTTCAAGGAGGGCGCCTAAAGCTTCTCTATGCAAGAAAAACCCTGCTTATGCAAATATATTCAACTTATTCTAATATAATCTGTGGGTTCCCGCTTCCAGCTGCCCTTTTACAATAACTTCCTGTTTCTTCCTCCAGTCCTACCACGATCCAGACTCTGAGGACGAAGATGTTCGTCTGGCGACCGAAATCGCTGCATCTGCTTCAGTGACCTCCAGACATGAAGTTTCTCAGTCAGATGAGGAAAAGCAATCACCTGCTGAAGAACTGGAGGGAGAAGAAAAGGAGGACCTTCCTGACCAGCCTCCTCCTGTCGAAGAGAAACCTAAAGAAGGTAAGATTTGATTTTACATACAACACATCCAGGAAAAAGAGTCATAGGAGCACGTAATCTGTCCGGTAATTGAAGCCCTTAAGTGTGTCTTATAGTTGATTTTGAAGTATTAAATGTTGGAAATTTAGTTTATTTCTGGAGTTTGTTTTGCAAGATGGTGTCATTTCTGTCATTTGTAACAGGCTGACCTTTTAGTGCGGTGTTTCTGCTGACATTTAAATCCAGGGTTGTCTGATTGTTACATATGAAAAGTGAAAATTTGAGTTGAGGCAAACTAGCTTAAAATGATTTGAATGTCTGGTGTCAGAAAATCTAAAAAGTTGAGGTCCTCACGAGTTCTGGAAGTGAATACTGCAAGATTTCAGTGTGTTACGTGGCTGGAAATTTCAGCAATACATTCCAAGGACATCTCGGCTGGAACTTAAAAGCGTGGGAACTTTTTTACAAACAACAGCCGTAGCAGCCCTCTGAGCTGTAGCTGTCTGGCTGAGATTTTCACCTTGTCTTTAAAGAATGAGGACTTTCTCCTCTTGCCTTGTATGAGCTTTGTTCAGTCCTGACACGTTAACCTGTGTTTTTTTTTTTTTAAGTTTTGCTGACTCTGAGCGTGAAACTGTCTGTGGTTTCGCTGCCAGATTGGATAAACGGTGAAACCCCCTGAGAAATTAGCAGCGTCTTGCACCTGTGTCTCCTCTTGCATGCGGTTACATCATATTACTGCAGGATTGTTTGTAATTTTCCTTCTGGCTCTGTGCACAAGAGTAATACTGAGCCTGTATGAAGATTGACAATGATTAAAATGAACTTGCAAAGAAAATAAAATCACAGTTTACATGCAGACACAACATAGCTTTGGTGCTGTTGACTATAATAATCATAATAATGATGATAATAATGATACATTTTATTTGAATAGCGCTTTTTAGAACACTCAAAGACACTTTACATGTAATTATCTATGTTAATTCTATGTTTTTATTTTGTTTATTTCTTGCAGTTCCTATAGTAAACGGAGGAACAGCCCATGGAGAGCCCTGCTTCTTGCCCTTCCTCTTCCAGGGTAAACAGTACCTGGACTGTACCACTGACGGACGGGGGGACGGACGACTTTGGTGCGCCACAACCTACGACTATGACCAGGATAAGAAGTGGGGCTTCTGCGAGAGTAAGATTTCTCCTCAGTCCTTGCTATTTCTTTACACTTTTCCCAAAGAAAATGTGACAAACATAAGTGTACTAAAATTTAACGCCAAAATAATGATAAATGTAACATTCTGTTTGTAGCTCAAGACTACAAGTATGGGATCTAACTGTGTATTTTATGCAGAAATCTCATTTATCTGCCTAATAATGATACAGAAATTGTTAATTTGTAGAAAACTTGGTTAAAATTTCACATAAAAATGCAAAAAAAAAAGTGATAAATGTTATGATTTTGTTGTCCACTTGTTAACTCTCTGTACCCTAGGTAGTTTGTGAGCCTCATTTTTCCTCACTGTATGTTTCACTGCAATATATCTGTGGAAACAGCACAACCATGACTCGAAGGAGAGAGGATTTAGGACTGTCTTCTGTGTAGTTTGATTTTGTAATTTAGAATATCATAAATTATAAAATCAAAGTTAAATTTCTTTGATTGTTTCACAAAAATGAACTGGTATCAAGATGTGCCGGCAGATGTTGCCAAGACTGAAAAATAAGTGGAATTTTACTACTGACAGTTTCGGTTTGTTTCCATGCTTGTCTCCTCTCTCTGGTGTGTAAACATTGCCTGCAGTTCAGCCAGAAAGCAGAATTTTTTCACATTGGTCACAGCTGAGTCACTAGTGGCTTAAAAGTTACACCAAGGAGCACAGAATTTTTTTCTTTTTACAGAATCTGGTGCAAATTATGTATTTTTATGGAGCTTTTAAATTAGACATTTAAGATACAATGCTTTGGATGAAATATCTAACCTTAAAGCTTAGATTTGGTCTTTTTTTTTTTGCTTGAGACAATTTGATCAAGGACTGTCAGAAAGTTAAAAGCATCACGATGCTTTCTAATTCCAAAAGCAAACAAACTGTGCAGGCACCTTAAGGGCCAACAAAGGTGTAAAATTGATCATTGTAGCTTTTTTCCAGGTCTCGTAATGAAGCATCGAGCCCAGGCATCTTTTAAAAAATGAGGATTAACAAGGCTAAAAGTTAGCAGTAAGAAGCCAGCTTGTCGACACGCCGTTTTCTAACTAAGGCATTACTTGTAAAACTAAAATGTACAACTAAAGATGTAGCAGCGAGGCTTAGTGAAGTGAAGCTGGTTAACATACAATGATCTGCTACCTTCTGTTTAGCTTCAGTTAATATTTTGGGGCCGATGTAAACACATCACCTGCAGCACTTTTCGAGGTTAAATAGTCTTTTTATCCCCTGCCTCCACGAAGTGGCAAAGGGGGATATAGGTTTTGCCTCTGTCTGTCCGTCCGTCTGTCTGAGATGAAGGGGACAGCTTTTCTCGGAAACTATTACAGCTAGGATTACGAAATTTTGTGTGTAACTTCACACCATGGACACCTTGATCAAGTTCGAAAATGAGACCTGTGCGATAATATTTAACAGAGTTATGGCCCTTGATCACTATTTTGGATATAGACTCATAGACATCACATGTGGTGGGGGATATTGATGACCGTGTCATCTTGTTTAAAATGAAGCTGCGTGTTAAAGATCAAACAGTAAGACCAAAAACAAATGAAATTGCAGCCAAGAGAACATCTGAGCATCAACAACACCAACTCCAGAATGAATAGATGCTAATTTTGTTGCATAGTTTTAGTGATTTGCTACCAAAAAAACCTAAATTCCAAACTTATGTCCTGGTGGATCAGACAGCGATTCAACTTGTCTGGGACATCTAGAGGCTGGAGTGTACAAAATCATTTTTAAACCGCTTATCTTACAGGTGTGCTGTGTTTAAGTAATGCTAATAAAAGGCAGTAAAGGAGGTGGGACAGTATTTTTGGTTTCTGCACTGCAGCAAGAGCCTCAGCCAGCACATTAGAGGTTCAGAAATAGAAACAGAATTATCAGAGGGTCGATAAATCATTTCCTAACCAGATAGATTATTGTTTCCTCTTCTTAATAAAAATCTCTGTAAAAACTGAGCAGCGACTGAAACAGATGCAGCCTGAGAGCACATCTCGGTTTCATTTCCATAATTAGTTTTCTGCTCACCGCTGCCAACATTTTGAAACCCTTTATTTCCTCTAAATGTTCTTATTGGCATCTCCTCTCTTTGTACCAGCCGAGGATCAGGCGCAGCAGCGGCTGCAGGCTGAAGAGACCGAGGAACAGTATCAAACCATCCTACGAATGCTCAACACCACCACCAGGAAGGCTCAGAAAAAAGAGTGAGTCTTTTCCTTTGTTGTCAACCTGGTTTTGATCTCCAGTCTCGGAGAAAAGGTGCCTGTAAAAAATGTTTTGGATTTGCTGATGTAGCCTTGAGAATTAGCCTCGAGCCTTGAAATGCAAAAACGTGGAACCTAAGTGGCTGTTTTATCTCAGAAAAATGGAATTCAAGTGAAGATGGTGGCAGATCTTTGCTCCACAAGATCACACAAACGGAAAAAAGCATGTCTTGTTTCTTTTTAAGCTAAAACTTGCCCCTCTCAAACCTCTGGCATAAACATTCATCTTATCTCACCCAAATCTTCTTCTTTACCTTGCAGACAGTTTCTAATGTGGTTTTGGTTTTATTTGTGCTTTATAACCAGCTAGCAATCACATTTATTTGCTCCTTATTTGCTGTAGATGCCACAGTCCTGTTTGAATTCATTTTAATCTTTCATCTCTGCTTATTCAACCGGTTTCTCTCTTAGATTGTACGAGAAGCTGCTGAAAGTGGCGGTGAAAGGCCACCAGAAGGCCATGGAGAAGGTGGCGTACGCGATGCTGTTCGGAGACTACATGAACCAAAACATCACCAAGGCCAAGGAGATGTTCGAGAAGCTCGCCATCGAGGGCTCGCCGAAAGCTCAGATGGTAAAGACGTGAATAAAAGAAGTCCTGAAGTTGATTTTGAGCTGCCATCTTTTTGGCTATTTAGATTATTCTGGTATGCTTTGCTGAGTTGCTTCAATAACCGTGTACTTATTTCTCCAGAGTCAATAATGTTGATTATAATAAGTGGGTAATTTCTACTGAAAACAGTGAAAATATTGACAGATTAAAAATATCTTTGAATTTTGATTGATAAAAGGTCTATTTTAAATATCATGTAATCAAATTTGTGTCTAAATTCTAACAAAAAATAGTTTCTTTTGCAGGAAATCAATCATATTTTCTGCTGCATTGTAGAAAAATGCTACTTGAGGCAAATTTTGTAGAATTTCTGGATTGCAGGCACATTTTGTCCACCATATTTATCACTAGTTATAGTTATAATACTACTATACTCTAATACAGTTTGGGTTTTAACTTTATTCTTCTTGCAGCTGTTTGTCTTTGCTTTATATTTATACATTAATGGTTTAATATCGCATACATTTGCATCCGTAATATGTTTGTAGCGAAGTTTATCAGATTTTTCTTTTCTTTTTATTTTTATATCTGCATCTTCTGTTTATTTGTTTATTTTTTGGCTGTATTTTTTTAAAGGCCTCTACCTCCATGTAGCTCAGAGTTTCGGTAAAAGCTGACTTCAGTTTGTGCTTTTTTATTTCTCTACAGGCTCTTGGATTTCTGTATGCAGCAGGACTGGGAGTTAACTCGAGTCAAGCAAAGGTACTTTTTTTACTCACAGTAGAAACAAAAAGTTTTACAGTGAATTCATGTATTTTGAGGTTTTAAAAAGTGTAAAAGACAAAACTCATATAAACTTTCAAACAGAAATATTAAAGAGCCTTTAAAATGAATAAATATGCACATAAAATCTTTTTTAAAAGGGAAAATGCAACACAAATATCAAAGAAAGATACATCCCAATGTTCAGGTTCTGTTAGGTTTGTTTTCTGTTCTGTGTCTCTATAAATTACATGTAATGTTGTTTATCTGTCACATAATCTCTACGTTCTGTGTTTTCCAGGCTTTGGTTTACTACACTTTCAGTGCTCTGGGTGGAAACCTGGTGGCTCATATGATTCTGGTGAGTTGATTTATTTGTCCTTAAAGCAATGGTGCCCTCATGTTATTTCTTCAGGTATAAAATAAATATTAAAAATGACATTTTATTGTGTTTGTAGGGCTACAGATACTGGGGAGGTGTTGGAGTTCCCCAAAGCTGTGAGTCAGCGCTGACGCATTACAGACTGGTGTCTAATCACGGTAAGTCCAGTTTGGTAATATTATATTCTTATATTTGCTTTTTTTCCCCCACATTCTAACCCTCTTTTCCCTCTTTTCCCGCCTCCAGTGGCCAGCGATGTTTCCCTGACAGGAGGCTCAGCGGTGCAGAGGATCAGGCTGCTGGATGAGGTGGAGAACCCGGGTTCTGCCAGCGGGATGTTGGAGGAAGATCTCATCCAGTACTACCAGTTTCTAGCTGAGAAGGGAGACGTTCAAGCTCAGGTAAAACCAACAGCCGTGAATTTTTTCTCCTACCTGTTTACATTTTAGTATTAGGAGCTGATATGTTTCCACTTTCCACAGATATTTTGGAATCAGGAGGATGGACAAGCTTTAATATAGAACATAAATAATTGTAGATATCTGTATAGAAATAAATCTCCCTGGACTGCCTTTTGTAAAATGTGGTTGCTCTAAATCTGCTTAGTATAGTCAAGTGCATTGATTCCACACAGCATTTTGTTTTCAGGTATGATGTGTGTGCAGCAGTTTTTCTGTTTTCTATCTGCTTGATGTATTTATCAGCTGTCAATCCACATATAGTGAAAGTAAAGAGTCTGCTTTACCGTGTTTGTCAGAAATCTGACAGTTTTTCTGTTGTTATTGATCAATTAATACGTAAATATGTTTATTCTGCTTGAATAAATGAAACTCCAAATGGGAAAATTTGTTAAGGAAAAAACGCTTATGTGAATTTAAAATGAATGTATCTTTCCATTCTTAAGTCTTGTCATTGTGGTGCTGAATAAATCCTCTTTAAAAGCCACTAAACATTCATATATGCAGCAAAAACCCTTGAAGGGAACACAGCTTGAATTTAAAGCTCTGTATGATAAACAGATTTTTGACTTTACATGCAGATTTTTCCAGCCTGGTCACATTTACATAGCTGCAGAGTCTGTTATTGTTTGGATGTGAAATCTTAATCTGAAAGCTTGTTGTAGTTTTCATTTTAGGCCATGATTAAAACAGTCATTTTGATGTGAACTGGTCCTCTGTTTCCCCCGACAGGTGGGACTGGGTCAGCTGCACCTGCATGGAGGACGTGGAGTCGAACAGAACCACCAGGTAACATTTCTTCAAATTGTTTTCACTCACTGTATTTTTTTTTAGGTAGTTTTGCTCCAACTGATGTATTTCTGTCGTCCAACAGAGGGCATATGACTACTTCACCCAGGCTGCAAATGCAGGGAACACAAATGCCATGGCTTTCCTCGGCAAGGTGAGTGAGATGTGGATGATTTACTTCTTTTTTTTTTGTCATGTTTTCTTTCCCCCAAGCAGCTCGCCGAGTGTCTTTCCCTACAAAAGAGTGCAGTTTTCTTTGTGTTCCCGTTATGAATATGTATTCAGGAGACACAGTAGTTTAGTTGGAGAGCAGAGAAAATATCTAAATTGAATATGAAATAGTTTAAGTGTTATTTGCACAAAAAGAAGAAAAAAATAAAATGTATATAATATAGGAATTTCAGCGCCAGAGATTCACAGACCTCCTCTTGAGAAAATAAAAAAAAGGATTTTATTACAACACAATTATATGATACAAACAACCCCTAAATTAACAAATAAACCCAGAAAAAATAAAATATGCTGCCAGCGGAAGCATCACACCATAAAATTTATGAACTAGTAAGAAATCTGTTTAATGTAAAAGCTGCCAGAGGAGATTTCAGCTCCTCATTCACTGAATTCTGTCACTGAGGACCTCTAAATTTAGAAATGATTAAAAAAACACACATTTAAATTAATTAGCTTTTCTGCCTAGTTGAATATGAATGAGTGTCTGAAGATTAAACAAAAAAAATCATGGCTTTCCATGAATTCTTCCAAAGAGAGCGCTGCAGCCTTTTTATCCCCCGCCGGCCGTAGGCACGGAGGGGGATATTGGAGTGGGCACGTCCGTCCGTATGTCCGTACGTACGTACGTCCACATTTCGTTTCCGGAGCATATCTCAGAAACTACTTGAGGGATTTCATTCATATTGCACCCAGGCCATCTCTATATAGTATAGATGTGCCTTTTGGGGTGCATGACCTTGACCTGATTTTCAAGGTCATTGTGAGGCACTTCAAATATTTTTTGATTCTGTTTCTGGAGCATATGTCAGAAACTACCTGAAGGATTTCATGCATATTGCACCAATGCCACCTGTGCATAATGTAGATCTGCCTTTTTTGGTGTATGACCTTGACCTGATTGTTTTATTGCAGTGAAGATGTATCATTTTGTAGGTGTATCGTCCAGTATATATTATTATTTCTTGCACTTAGAGGCACTATATATAAGGCGGGGGATGTTTTAAGCGGAGCGTGTTTATTATATTTGAGGAGTTAGCTGAAGGTTTTTCATTCTTATGTGACCTTCTGTGCCTCAGATGTATTCAGAAGGCAGCGAGTTTCTGCCTCAGAACAATGAGACGGCGCTGCAGTACTTCAAGAAGGCTTCAGACTTGGTATGTAGCTGAAGCTGAGCTGGTTAATTTACATAATTCTCTTACTGTTATGTTAATATTATGTGTGTTAACACGTGGTACTCGTTTTTCGTTGTTTGTTCAGGGTAATCCAGTGGGACAGAGCGGCCTGGGCATGGCCTACCGGTATGGAAGAGGCGTCCCAGTCGTAAGAAACCTTTTATACTTATTACACACTTTTTTTTCTTTTTTTTAAATTATCGAGGCTGTAGCTGAACAAAAGAAATCTTGGTCGACTGAAATAGTAAAACTTATCATTAAAGGACACAGTGAGACGAGGTAACACCAGATGTGATAAAATAAGCTAGATAAATAAATAAAGTAAATGAAATAAAACGTTTTCTTTCATTTATTTCTCATACATTTATTTGGCTCTGTTTCTGTTGCTATCTCAGATTTTGAGGCTAGAAGTTTAAATGAAATGGAGTAAAATCAAAGTAGTTTGCTGTATGAAGCTTTTTTGCATTTTATACGTGTGCAGCCTTTTGAAAATGTATTTTCCATCTTCAGAACTACGAGCTGGCTCTGAAATACTTCCAGAAGGCAGCAGAGCAGGGCTGGGTGGACGGACAGCTGCAGCTGGGCACCATGTATTACAGTGAGTGTGGAGGGCTTAGTGTGTTTACTCACCTGTGAAATGAAGTGTGTGCTTTATATCTCTGTATCTTTACCTTCTTCGCATGTTAACATTTCTGTATTTCTTCCTCTTATTCCCCAGATGGCATCGGAGTGAAGCGTGACTACAAACAGGCGCTGAAATTCTTCAACCTGGCCTCACAGTCCGGTCACATCCTGGCCTTCTACAACCTGGCCCAGATGCACGCTACCGGTACCGGAGTGATGCGCTCCTGCCACACTGCAGTGGAGGTAAGCCAACATGAAGCTCATATTTCTAGTGAATTTTTAGTGAAACAACGAGACGTTTGAGTACACAGTGATCTTTATCCTAGTCACCTTCTATAGGTCTTGTGATGCAGTTAACAGACCTTAGAAGTGGTTAGAATTAGGGATAGAATATTTATCAGCCTGGCCGATATTTGCCGTTTGTCCGATTATTGGTATTTAAATTAGCTGATTATTGATGGATTAAATGCTCTGCTCCATTTCTGATGCAGCCTCTCTGTCTGTTGTCACTCTGTGGTCTCAGAAGAAACTGAACAAGAACCACGAGCTCAAACCAGGAAATTAGCTTCTCTCGCAGTGGCTAATGCTATGCTAACGGCTAGTGACTAAGTTAGAAGGCAAACTGTGATTAATGATGCTATAAAATATGAACCTTTGTGGCCAATAAAAATGATAGAGCAGAGAAAGACTGTGAAAATAAAGAAGAGACAAAGTGATTAATCTCAGTTGAGAGCGTCCTAATTTAAGCACTCCTGTTTCTATTTTACACATTCAGTTATAATAATCCGTATTAATAAAGAAGACTTGTTAGGAATGAGAGATTATCTATTATCACATGCAGTTAAAACATTACATTTAATGTTTATTGTTTCCAAATATCAGTTATCAACTTTTCTTGATCTCCAATAATTGGTATTGTTTGATCCTTTGATATAATCACTTAATTGAGTGTCTGAATCTCGTTTGCAGCTTTTTAAGAATGTGTGTGAACGCGGTCGCTGGTCGGAGCGTCTGATGACTGCGTACAGCAGCTTTAAGGAAGGCGAGATGGACGCCGCTCTGATTCAGTATCTGCTGCTGGCCGAACAGGGATACGAGGTGGCTCAGAGCAACGTGGCCTTCGTTCTGGACCAGAGTAAGGACAACTTAACACTCAGTCGTTCTGGAAGGAAGTTTATTTGTACCACCTGCAGTAGAGAAATGTAAATATTTGTGTTGTTTTTATGCTAGAAGGTGCAAAGATCTTCAGCGAGAATGAGACGTATCCTCGAGCTTTGCTGCACTGGACGAGAGCTGCAGCTCAAGGTCGGTCTAGATACGTGTATATATACACTCTTTTCTTTATTCATTTCATGAGAAAAAAGTAACATAAGATGACAAACATCCCACTTGTGAATCTACAACTGCACAAGCCATAAAATCCCCCAAAAAAGAGCCTATAATAAAAGTAAAGTATATTTGGCTGCTGAAACCTGCAGACCCTCCCCTCCCCCCATCCATATGAACAGTTGGTGTGCTCTTCTAATGTGCTGCCAGTTTTAAATGCTCTGCAGATGCTACACAAATCAGAGATGATGTGACACGTATTACTCACTGCTTAGCTGCAGCTGCTCTGCCTGGCGGTGTTGGCTGAAGCTGTGGGTATGGATACGGTAAATACTAAGACTCCGGCTGCGTTTGTGGTCCAATCTGTGACACCATCGATGATTCTGACTGTGTTCACCAAGAAAGCATCATTGTGCCTCGCAGGGGGATTAATCAGAGATCAGGAATAGTCAGCAGGCCGCTCACACACTGCTGCATGTAGGTGGTGTTACACCCTTTAGACAAATGTGTCAACCTTAACTACCAAAGCCATGGCAACAGTCCCAATCACAGATACAGCAGTCAGCCAGGGAGCTGCTGAATTAGCGCCACTGCAAGGTTACAGAGTAATGCCTGAGCAGCCACGGCTCAGAGACTCAGCTGCAGTCCACTTCACTGCATAATGCAGCATTTTAATACAGGTCAGCCTTCCTCTATCAATCAGAGGGAATGCAAAGCACTGTGAGGTAATGCAAAATGTATCAGAGGGCATTCCAAAAGTCCTTTACGACTCTGCTAATGCAACACCAAATGTTTGCAGAGAGTTATACTGTGTGTGGGATTGTCCTTCTAAGGTTACACCGTGGCGAGGATAAAGCTCGGGGACTACCACTTCTACGGCTACGGGACAGATGTGGACTATGAGACAGCTGTGATCCACTACAGACTGGCGTCAGAGCAGCAGCACAGCGCCCAGGCCATGTTCAACCTGGGCTACATGCACGAGAAAGGCCTCGGCATCAAGCAGGCAAGTGCCGACTATCACTTTAACACTTAAACATCAACATTTGACTTATCTGCACTTTCATTTATGACTGTAGTTGATTATAAGAGAATTTTCCCTTTTGTTTCCTGCAGGACATACATTTAGCCAAGCGTTTCTATGACATGGCGGCTGAAGCCAGTCCCGATGCCCAGGTGCCAGTTTTCTTGGCGCTCTGCAAGCTGGGCCTGATTTACACTCTGCAGTACCTGCAGGATCTTAATGTAAGTGCTTCTTGCTAAGTTCTCCAGCTGGACCTCTGACAATTTGGCTTTGAAATAGTTATTGAAGTGAATATAGACATTTCTGGGAGATTCAAGCAGGCACCAATATGATAACAATTGAGAGTTGAACTCTCTAAACCCCCAACTTCACTTTTGAGAAAGAAAAATCACGCCATCTATCCCACAGAAACTGTAAATACAGAAGTAAAAGTTGTACTTTTTGATTGTCTTTGGAGGAATCATGTAGTATGTGCGATTTTGTTGGAGAAAAATAACCAAATCTAAGCCTAAAATCATGATATTTTATCAAAATCACTTTATTCTACGTGTCAAATTTAAAATATATTTTAAAAAAATCAGCATTTTCATGATCAAAACACGTGTAAAAATCTGCTTCATTAAAAAGCAAACTGATATGTAGGGATGTCTGAAATTATCGGCCCGATATTGGCATAAAAATGTAATATTGGTCAATATCATTATTGGGGTTTTTTTTGGCCTATCATGAAAACCAGTAAAATAATGCATCGATTTCGGTGGCATTTACCTGCTCACAGAGGGAGGGAGGAGGAGTGAGAACTGTTGTTTAGTTGAAGTAGTTTTCTTTTTGTGCACAGACGTTTACATTTAGAAAGTCTTGTAGCATTTAAGAATGCGTCCACTGGGGCATCACAGTAATTTATTCATGATGTGTTAATTCCACAGCATGAGATATGTGATGTTCCCTAAAATTACTTAAATAGCCCACAAATATCGGTATCGATTGATATCGGAATCGGAAATTCAGAGTTGGACAATATGGGACATCCCTACTCATATTCCTGTTATGTTTTGTGGTTTCCGTCAGCTGAAGGAGCTGATCTCTCAGGTGGACCTGGACCAGCTCCTGGGCCCAGAGTGGGACCTCTACCTCATGACAGTCATCGCCCTGCTGCTCGGCACCGTCATCGCCTACCGCCAGCGCCAACATCAAATCATAGTGCCACCTCGCCCTCCCGCCCCGGCCCCGGCGCCTCCTCCACGACCTCCTCAGGAGCAGCCGCCAGCCCCGGCAGAACCCCGGGACGAAACCCCGGCACCGGGCCGGGCTCCGGAGGAGGAAGAGCAGCAGTGAGGGAGCAGGAGAGGACAGACGAGAGGCTGAAACCCTCTCCACATGCTCAGATAGACTCGACCGACTGCCGAACTGCTCGGTCTTCTTCCTCCATCTGAAATGTGCTGGAAACTCGGCGGCGGGGGTGTTAACACTACAGAACAGTGTTGAGAGGATAAAACAGGCTTCGGACTTGTTAGTCTGTGACTCAGGATACTTCCAGAAGCCCCCATGTCCTCTCCATGGAAATAGTCTGCCAGATCAAAAGGCAGTTTGACTCATTAGCAAGATGGAATCTGATATGTGCTTTAGTTTCTTCTCACTCTCCCCCTTTCTGTTTTATTTTCTCCCTCAGTCGGGCTGCTTCAATCCTTAATTTTGTGCAGTATTTAGGAAAAAAAGCAGGAAAATGTGAACGAAAGTAATTTAATTTTCTAGAAGTCATGATTCTGCATGTTTTCTCTGATTTTTTTTTTTCCTTTTCTTCAGTTTAGGCACCTTTTTTTTCATTAACGAGTGAACAAATTTTCATTTTTGCTTTGCATTTTTTTTGCATCCATTTGTTTAGTTCAGCAGTGCTAAAATATACTGAAGCCATGTTCTGTCATCGTTTTCAGAGCAAGACACCAGAAAAGCAAGTCGATGTTTGTTTTTGTTCCTTAAAAGGGGTCGACCGAAACAAATTATTAGTAGTAAGGGGCAGTGAGAACTGATATTTGGAGTGAAAATGATCATTTTGGTGTCAAAATTAAGAATAACGCAAAATTTTGTTGACATATCTTTGTTTTTTTTTTTCATCTTTGTGGCTGCATTAGAGCCAAAGTAGCGCATTTTAAACCGATTTACTTGAACTGACGTCAGTAAAAACATACATGAAATTGGAAAAATGCTCATCTGATAATCAGTTGACCCCTCGTTTCTAACAAGTTGGGTAAAACTGAGCTGTAACAGAATCCCATATCCGTCTTGTATGGTGTGAAAATGGTAAAAGCAGCGATCATATGCTTTTAAAATTCATTGTAAAGAGCAAGTGAGCAAGAAAATTGACAGTGTGGTGAAAGAAAAGCGGAGGAGAGTCGGTTTTGAAGCTGCACTGTACATCAGTGTGCACTTTTTTTTAATTTCTAGTTCGATACTTCGCTGAATGGAGCGGCTTTAAAGATAGCAGCACCTCACACTGGATTGTTTCTACATTAGACGGCGTGTGGATAAGGGTTTTTTTTGTGTTACACAACTTCAGCTGTTGTGAGAATTTCCTCCCCCTCACCACCAAAACGCTGGAGATCTGCCTTCAGTTTTCAGCTCAGATGGCCACAAATCTGAGCCCTGAAACGGGGAAAGCAAACGAAGCCATGGCTCGGCCGCACAGTATTCATCCAGAGTACTTTTTTTTTTTTTTTTTCCTTTTTGCCACACTCAACCCCCATTTGTTCGGTTCCACAATATGTGTTTGTTGTAAGAATAGTCGAGAGTGTATCTGCCAGTACATCTGCATGAAGTGTCAAACAGGACATGTTTATTTGTAGGATGACTTTCCTGCGCTTAATCCCCCAAAAACTCACATTTGGTCCAAAAAAAAAAGAAAAAATGAAACACTGGTCAAGATTGTTGAAGCATTTTTACCATCGATACGAGTTTATAAAGAAATTAATAAATGCTATATGGATATTTAAGGGGTGTTTATTTGTATACTTGCGTGTTAAAGCTGCGTGTTGTGGTTATTTTTTGTGTTACTATGCAGCAGCTTTTCATTGGAGCTGCGGGTTGTCACTCAGACGCTCAGGGTGGGCGACACAAACCCGCAGAGCTGTAAAAAACCGAGCATCCCATTGTGCAGTCTGTAGGGGTGACCCATTGACCGGTTCCATGCGCACTACTATGGGGTGGCTTTGGATCGCCGTGGCAACGTGTGTGCTCGCGTCCCGCTCTGTCAAAGGTAAGTGCTGGAACAAGCAGGAGGGCAGATCACACGTGAGCCTGTATTTATTGTTCCGGCCGGCGCTGAAACAGGCCCCGAGTGTTTGTGCTTCATGTGATATTGTGAAATTGAAACCGAATGACCTTTTAATAGAGCAACACGCTCCCACCTGGAGCAAAGTAAACTACGGCTGAGGGCTTGTATTGTGTGCCAAGTGGTAAAAAGAAATTTTATTCAACCGATTAAAGATGATGATTTTAAAAAGGATGCTTCTTCTGTTAAAGGCAGCGACTGGTGGTGGGAATATGAGGAGGGGATACGACACTACAGCAAGGAGGCGCTCAATAAGGTACAAAAATATGTCATGAATCCAGTGTCATTGTCAACTTTGAGTTTAAGCTTATGGCACAATATTGAGAATATGTATCAATAGTTAACTTACCTGTAAGATTAAGAGGCAGGTTGCCGTGACGCTCCGCCGCCACATGGACCTGCAGGCATCCTGAGTATGTGCAGAACAAGCACAGCTATCAGGCTAAAGACAGAAAGCAAACCAGCAGAGTTCTGTCCGTGTTGAATTATGGAGATGTTTGATGCATGCATGCATCAGCTGGCGGCTCTGAAGTCTTTAGATGCTGACACATGAGGTTTTATTTATTTCTGAGGCCTGTAGTGTCCTTTCCAGCATTGAATATCACTGTACTGTTGCCTTTTAACTCTCGAAATTCCAAGAATTTCTTTTTTTATTTGCTCCTGTCACATTTTTCCTCACTGTGGGCTCATTTTTCACTGCGATATAAAGCCTTGCACCTTTATGGAAACAGAACAACCATGAAGAAGGAGAGAGAACTGAAAAATTATGTAAAAACTAAACACATAAAAAAAAACTTGTCCAAGTGCCCACATGTGTTAAACGTACTGGGGGGGGGGGAGGTGGCTTTACATACTATATACATTTAAATATTTGGAACTAGACAGATGTTTCACCATGCTGAATGTATCTTCCAACAGTGTATCTGCTTAGAACCAAGGGTTTTCAAAGGATGATTAATGTTTTTTTCATTAAATTTTGGACATTTAACATCATTTGTGGTCATTTTGTGTCTCGTATTGCTCATTTTATTGTGTTTTTGTCTCAGTTAAGTCATTTTACATGTTTTTGTGGTTGTTTTGTCTTCTTTTTGCTGATTTGTGTCTTGTTTTTGTCATTTAATGTCGGATTTTCTTCATTTTGTGTCAAGCTTTTGTGGTTTTGTGTTATAATATTTAGCTATTGCCATGTTTCCAGCCTCTACAAAAGTTTTCCCTTTACTCTGCTCATTAGCTGTAGAAAGATGATCACCATGCTGAATGTATCTTCCAATAACTTATTTGCTTAGAAACAAGAGTTTTCACAGGAGGATTATTTATTTTGGACATTTTATGTCATTTCGTGGTCATTTTTTTTGTCATTTTACATCTTTTTGTGGTTCTTACGTGTTTTAATCTTGCTGTTTCATGTATTGTTTTTATCATTTTATGTGAGGTTTCATTATTTTGTGTCTTGTTTTTGTCGTTTTGTGATGTTTTTCACCAAATATTACAATTTCAAGCTTATATTTGGTCATTCTTTTCCTCACAGACAATACATTTGACACATGATTTTTATCAAGAAAGTTGAAATTCCAACAGTGTTTTCAGTTTTTACCATTTTTGGATCCAATAAATGGTGTAATTTTGACAGCTTTTACAAAAAAGAAAATCTGATTGTCAAATCAGCTTGTTAGTTTAGAGGTTTAAGATAATTAATGTTGTCAAACACGTTAAACTGAATGATTGCACTGCAGGTTTTTTTTAATGAGCTTTGGAAGTCCAATTTTACTCAAAAAACACCTGCAATCTGTAATAACCTTCAGGAAAAGCTAATGATTAATTCATTTTTATTCCTTTAAGGTAATTTAGGTTTTTAATTTTGTCCTGTTTTGCCTCCAGTTTTTAAATTTTAACTGCTTTAATTGTCCTTAAGGGTTTTATTAATTTGCTTTGCTTTTTAATAATTTCAAGTTTTTTATTTTTTTTACCTGCATGTGATACTTTCTTATTTGGCTAAATTGTAAATGAGACCTTGAACAAGATACCAAAGGCAACAAATAAAGGCATAAACTAAATCTTATCGGTTCCTTCAGGGCTTTGAATCAAAACAAAAAAAAATAATGAATTTAGTTTGTTTTGATCTGACATTGACGCTTTTTTTCCTTATTATTAATTCAGGAGTTTCCAGAGAAAACTCGACCAGTGAGCTTTAAGCATCCAGAGTTTCTGTGTCCGGACATGAGTCCTTCTCCTTCTGTCCCGTCTTCAGGTCTGTCACCCAAAAACCTCAAAAATCCATCTGCTGTGCACAAACTCAGCTGGATTCAATCGATCTCCTCTTCTTTTTCTTTTCTCTCTCTGTGTCTTTGCTTTCACCTTGTGGTCCAGTGGAGTTTGTGAAGGCGGCTGATATCAAAGTCATCGCTGCTTTGGGGGATTCTCTGACAGTAGGTGTTGTTTCTGCAGAATATCTAAACATCAAAAAATTCTGCAGTTTGAAGATTCATTCATTCATTTTGCATTGTTGCTAAGTCCTGCTGAGAAGAAGGTGAAATGAGCTAAACGCGTAGACAAGGATGGAAAATTAAAGTCACGGTCACTGAATGTTGCAGCAGCTTTAGTGCAGCCACCTTAGTCACCATCACCGGTCTCTTTTTTTGTGCTTTTTTTGCAATGCAACAAGTCTCTGAAGTGTGAAAGTAAAATGTAAGGTGTTGAATGCTCAAACGCTGTGCTCTTCTTGTCAGACAGCCATCGGTGCGAACGCCACCACTGTCCTCGGGATTCCCATCGAGTTTCGCCACGTGTCCTGGAGGTACGACAGAGGAATGTTGTGAAACCAGATAATAATTTAGATTTGTGGCACTGTTGTCACAGAGTTCAAGAAGCTTCAGCAAAGAGAAAGAGTGTTTTGTAGTTCATCAGACAGAGATGCTCTACTGTGTGATTCTACAAACCGTGGGCTGGAAATAACCAGCAGGACTCCATCTGCACTTCTCAGTCATCTAAAGGCCACAATGCAGGTCGATAACTCAGATCTATTTAGCAACAAGAGAAGTGAAGTGAGCTCTGGAATTTCAAATCAACTGGAAGTCTAACAGGGAGCCATTTTACCACAGTGATTAGCAAAACTGATAAAATGTCATTTTTTTTAGCACTTTTCACTCGTGTTAATTCGTACAAATGTTCAGTTAGAGAGATCGATGCATAAATATGTTTCATTGATCCTGAGGAAAATTCATGCGTCCTTACATGACAAAATGTGCAAAAGTAAAGTTGATATAAAAAAAAAAAACTAGACTCACTACTAAATAACGTCTGATGATTTTATTCTTTTGATCTATTTTATAATCTTTTTTAATTTTATTTTATTTTGTGGTTGACATTTTATTTTGTCCATCTTTTTTTCTACTTACTTATTAATTTGTTTATATGTTTATTTATTTAATGTCTATTTTGTGCTTTTAGAGAGTGTGGTAATTTGCTGACTGTTGGACAAATTGCACCTCAAGGATATTTATTAAGAAATAATAGACAACAAATAATGAAATTATTATTTTTATAAATATCACCTTGGACCTTAAATTTAAATGAACATAAAGGTACTAACATTGATTTTTCTCTACTCGCAGCATCGGAGGTTACGGTACTTTTCAAGATGTCATTACTTTGGCAAGTAAGATGTCGCTGGTGATATCCCAGATATTTCTGAATGCTATTATTTCATACATAGACCAATATTTTGTCCTTAGTCATATCTTTTTGTCTGTTTTAGATCTTATAAAGTTATTCAATCCCAACGTGCTCGGCGCTGCTCCTGGGAAGACGGTTCACGGGATGCAGGCTCATATCAGTGAGACGGGCTTTAACCTGGCCGTTACCGGACACAACACCTTGTAAGACCTCGACATGTTTGCAGTGAAATTGTTTAAATTCAGATGCATCTTGAGTTAAACGCCTTCAGTTTGATGCAGCTGAGCTCCGTTTAGGCTTCGGGCGGCTTCCTTTCTGCTGACAAAACTGAACTCTGGTGCAGAAATGTTGAGCAGAAAGGCGTTGTTCTTTGTTTTCCAGCAACTTGCCCGGACAGACGAGACATCTCATTGACACTCTGAGAGCTTACGAGGTACAAGAAGCTTCACTTTCTCTGAAATCTCGCAACTCGGTGATGGCGGAGTGAACAGAGACGAGTTTTTGTGGATCAAACTTGCGTTTTCCTGCAGGGTCTGAACTTTGAGGAGGACTGGAAGCTTCTGACGATCCTCATGGGCATGAACGACATCTGTGATTACTGCAAAGACAAGGTTTGTCTTCTGTTTCTGCAGAATGTCGCCTGTTTACTTTCCTCTGATGAATCTTTCTGTTCTTTCCAGGCTCTTTTCTCGGTGGATAACTTCATTCACTACATGACTGTCTCTCTGGAAATGCTCATGAACGAGGTAAAGTAGGAGAATTTTCAGATTTATTATTTGCTCACAGCGAGGATTCAGAATTTCGCTGCAACGTGAATTTGAATTTTGTGCTTCAGGTTCCTCGTATGATCGTCAATGTGGTTCAGATTCTGCCCATGCAGACTCTGAGGGAGGTCCAGAAGCCAACACCGGGGTGTTTACTCCAAAGGTGGCACACTTTTTCACAACATTAACATTTAAAATAGACTCAAAAATATACTTTGATTGTTGTTTTCACAGTTTTTATACCCAAAATATGAGTATGAGCTTGGTTGCAGTTGGGTCATTGTACCTCAGTTCACCAGTTTTACATGCATTAAATGAATCTAATTGAACATTAAATGATTACTGCTTATCATGTTTCATAAAACCCTCTGAAGCACTATGAGTTGGAAAACAATGATTTTTCTTTTATCGTAGTAACAGTATTATATAACTCTTCCAGTTGGGACAGTATGCATGCTCAAGTACTGGCCAAAAATGCAAAAAACAATTTTTTTTCTCATAAAATATACTTCTCACTGGCACCATATGTTACATTTTTAAAGTTTCTATTGATGCCAAACACAGGGGGAAAAAACTGACTCTTATGGTCAAAAATTAAGGTTTTATAGTTGGTGGAATATCAGAGTAGACAGAAACACTGATGTTTTTTGATCAAATTTGCACCATCATATAACTGGTTTGTGTTGTTCTATCAAAGCAGGGTTGTACCATTAAAGAGCAGATGTATATATTAGTGAACCTGCAAACTTTCAGGACTCCTGCTACATTATTTCCCCAGTTATGGCACACATATTGGTGCAAAGAAAAGGATGCAAAAACATCACCTTCTTTAAGGATATTTAACTCAAAAGCTAATGTTACCTCTGAACCGAGATTTTACACATGATCAACAACATGATCAAAATTCAACACTTTGAATGAAAATCTGTCAAAATGAAGATGGTCAGGTGAGCAGCATTCGGTGAATTAAGGTGGAATGACCCAATGTAAAACTTTAGCTTAAAAAAACTCCAGTACACATGCACTGAAAATTAGGTTAAATCAACAGAAATGTCGTTTAAGTATTTAAAAAAAAATACTGTTTACTGGATTTCTGATAGGACATTTTATATATTGCACAAAAAAGGTTTAAAAATGTTTTTGTCACATTTTTCTTACTAAATGACAGCACAAATTTCAGTAACCATATTGTTTTCTTCGCCTCCATAGCTTAAGTGTGACAATGTGATGAGAATCCTGTAACTGGACTGTGGTTAATGCTTCAAACCTTGTTTTTTTTTAACCCTTCTTTCTTTTTTACCTGCTCTGATTCAGGTCCTTCTGTTCGTGCCTCATTGAGCCGGTACCCAGATCTCCTGAACTGAGGGAACTGGTGGAGGTTAATCTGGAGTTCCAGGTGCTGCTTTTTTTGTGTGTGTATTTTAATTATAATGGAAGACGGTTCTTTAAGGTGTTGCATTGTCATGTATTCTGCAAGATGAAAACTCTCTTTTATCTCCAAAAACATATTCTTTACGTCAACACTACATATTGTATATAATGTGTATTTTCTTGGGCTGGTATTGCTGCATTTAAACCAGCAGGGCAGAACTTTTGTCTCCCCCTTCTGGCAGTGAGAGTAATTACAGGAACATTTTTGACGCCTGCTTCTGGCTAATGTCTCACCATCAGTCCCTGCTTACTTGAAAGGTTCCTCGAGGAACCTTTAACAGCTCAATTCAGGGAATGTGTTGCTGGAGAAACCGTTTTTTTTGTGTCATACTTTACACCTGCATTTACACTTTATTTTACTCATTTAATTTTTAAAACTTACTTTGCATTGCAGTATTTGCACATGTGTATAATGTAAAATAGGAAGACTGAGAGAATTTAGTGCTTTTATTTTGGACTAATGTACAATAAGTAGGAATGTTTGATATTGGCTTTTTTGCCGATATGCTGATATTGTCCAACTCTCAATTTCCGATTCTGATATCAAGCGATACTGCTGCCGATACAGATATATGTGGGCTGTTTAACTCATTTATAATTCCAAACCTCAGACGTATTGTTAGTCAGACACAGCAAGCTTGTTCCTGCACTCACACTTGTTTATACGTTTCACAACGCAGTTTGATTCAATTCAATTCAATTCAATTTTATTTATATAGCGTCAATTACAGTCAAATCGTCTCAAGACGCTTTACAGAACCCATATGCCTGACCCCCAGAGCAAGCCCAAAGGCGACAGTGGCAAGGAAAAACACCCTTTTAACAGGGAAGAAACCTCGAGCAGAACCCGGCTCAAATAGGGGGGACCCATCTGCCTGCTGGCCGGGCGGGTTAGTTTGATGATGTCATCATTTGTGCGCCGGTACATGCCGGTGAAATCCAGGCATTATTTTATCGGTTTTCAAGATAGGCAAAAAAAAACAAAAACGATATTGACTGATATTACATTTTTATGCCAATATCAGGTGGCCGATATTTTCGGAAATAACTTATTATTTTCATCACTCAAAATAACAAAAACACAGTAAGAAATTATTTTAAGTGTTACTCTTTTTAGCAGCAGTATTAGAGGTGTTACTAAATGAAAGTTTCATCCACCAATCAGTCAATCAGAAGTTTTTATACACAGCACCTTTAAATGACATGCAGCACTGAGGGCTTCACGGAAAAATGCTATAAATGAAGGACTTAAAATCACAAGAATTGAGGAAATAATACTGGAACCACTAGATGAAAGTAAATAAGAATGGTTTTGTATATTTGGGTTAAATTGTTATTTTGTCTGAGTTTCTGCTGACAGATGTGTGTGTAAATGGACCATTTGCTCAAATATTTAAAAAAAACTATTTTTTTTACGATGTTTTGGGTTAAAAATGATAATATCAATAGAAAGAAGAGGAATTAGTTTGAAATGGAACCTTAAACTCTACAAAACATCCCTGAGGTGTCTTTTTGAAGGCTTCCTTGAGGCTCCATTTTGACCTCAAAGGTTTCCTCGATGCTCTTCTACTTCTGACACTAAATTCATTCAAGTTTCTCAGTGAAATTTGTATTTTTGTTGTTGTTACAAATCAGAAAATTGTCAAATGAAGTTATTTTCCTCCACAGAAACGTCTGGAGCAGCTGCTGCACAGCGACCGCTTCTTCAGGGACAACTTCGCCGTCGTCCTTCAGCCTTTTCTGAAACATGCCGACCCTCCTCGGCTCCAGGTAATTTATCTACTACAGAGGAAACCAGCGTGAATCATGAGGATCCCTGCTGTGGGAGCTGGAGACTCAAGGCTGAGATTCTACTGACTAACACATTCCACCGGTGATTGTGTTTTGTGTCTCTGAGCAGAACGGGAAGATCGATATGACCTTCTTCACTCACGACTGCTTCCACTTCACCATGAAGGGCCACGAGGAGCTGGCCAAGGGCCTCTGGAACAACATGGTGAGCAATGAGGGCATAAAAGTTAAAGCCACAGCATATTAAAGGCTAACGGGTGAGTCACAGGGTGTTATTGTGCAAAAGGTGACATCTGACTCACAAAAGAATGAAATGTAATGACTAATAGGATAGAAAAAGGTGTAAAATGGTAGTATTATTCCAGTTCTACCTGCTAGAAGTGACTTTTTTTAATTCACTTAGTCTAATTTCACTTAACAGCAAAAACAATGAATATTTCTTCATTTCTGTGTGTCTCAGTTTCAGCCTGAAGGAGGGAAGATGATTGTGAACAGTTTCTCTGATCCCATCGGACTCATCTGTCCACCGATGGTAAAACAGTTTTACTTATTTTTATGAAGATCAAGAAATGGTCAAATCCTTTATTTTAGTATGAAAACCAGTATAGCAAAGTAAAAATACCCCATTCCAAATATGGAAAATTCTACTTAAATAGAAGTCCACAGCTGCAAAATATAAAATACTGTTATATTCTATTAAAGAGCCCCTTTGATTCCTTTTTGGCTCTTCGTTTTCTTCAATTATCTTCAAGCATGGTAACGAAATTCTAATGCACAAAAAATATAAATATGACCCGTGAATGTGGAGAATATGGGCTTTGTTCAAATGACTGAATTTGCTCTATGTTGTTTTAAGTCATGCAACATTTTTTCACTAATGTGACCACACGTATGTGGTTGACTGTCATGTATGTAAAACTGCATGTTAAAGCTACACTCTAGGATTCAAGTTAATGTCCGAGGCAGAAGCTAAAATGGAGCATTTGAGCAGAAATGCTGCTGCAGTGTATGAAATAACAAAAGTAACGTGCTTTTTCAACATTAAAGCATGTACTTGTACTTCCTCTTCACTCCTAATGGAGCATAGGGCCTCAACAGTAGCTCTCCACTTCCCCCAGTCTCTGGCTTTCCTCTTGGCTTCCTCCCAAGACAGGCCGATGGTCTTCAGCTCCTCAATGACGGTTCGTCTCTATGTCTGCTTTGGGCGCCCACGCTTCCTCTTGCCTTGAGGGTTCCATTCAAGTGCCTGCCTGGTGACATTTGCAGGTTCCTTCCTCAGCGTGTGGCCGACCCATCGCCACTTTCTCCTCCTGATCTGGACAGCCATAGGCTCTTGGTTGGCCCTCGTCCACAGGTCGGTGTTTGACACTCTGTCGAACCACTTGACGTTGAGGATCTGCCGGAGACACTTGTGATGAAGGTCTGGATCCTTTTGGAGCTTCTGTTGATGACCCTCCACGTTTCAGAGCCATACATGCCCTAGCAAGTGCAACCTTGTCATGGTTAGGGGGCTTGCGTGTCTCTGTGACCCAGAGAGCTATGCTGACGGGAGATTCGTCTCCTGGTAGGGACACCAATGCCAGCCAGATCGAAGGGTAGAGACCAGACTAAGAGCATTCAAAGCGGTTAGATCGAGCTTGTCAGTCGTGGTAGACAATCCATCTAGGAGTAGGGATCCTCCGAAATTAATGCTCCTCTGGCCCTCCAGGTTGGGGGTTGTGCGATGGGTTAACACCTCATCTATGGAAAAAAGAATCTGTTACAGAAACCAACAACAGTATTAAAGCATGTAAACATATTCTAATATACCTTTAAAATCCTAATATAAACCTGTAAATGTGCAGAATATGGGCTCTTTAACATGTTTTTCTTTAACAGATGGAGCTGTCTGAAGATTTTAAAATCAAACTACATGAAAATGTTGTGCAGTGGTGCATAAATGACGTGTCTTTTATGATAATCGCTCATTACCTGCATCTGTTTCTTCTGCAGGAACATCCGTACATCTTCACCCGACCGATTGCGGCCAAATCCAAGCAGCCTAAACCTCAGTCCGACTCTCAAACCATCTTCCTGCTGCTCATCGTGGGTTTTGCTCATCTTGGATTCATGTAGCTTTTACAGCAGGTGATACGAAAACTAAGACCTACTCTGCAACTTTGACTGTCTGAGACCCCAACATGGAGGAACTGACTGCAGTTAAAGTGACAGTGACAACATGGCTGCTGCACTTTAGCAGAAAGTTTCATATTTATCTTCTGGGATTTAATTACGTTTCCCTCCACACTGGCAGCAACGAGACGATCCTTTGTGTTCCAGGGATTCAGGCTAATGGCAAACACCGAATGTATTTTTAATGCAACTCTGCTGCTTTATGCAAACTGCACTTGTTGTAATTAGCCGAGGATGAAGATCACATTTATACATTCATACATAAAATATTAAAGTACTCACACTTTGCCCAAGCTCAGTGGATGTTTGTTCAACCACCAGTGTTTTCTTGTGTAGCCTGAGGAACTATTCAGGTCCCTTTACTCAAGTAAAACTACTAATTTAAAGTAGGCTGTAGAAATAGGAGCAGTCCGACTTAAAGGCATTATGGAAGATGGTTTTTTTTTTGTTTAATTTGTCTGATTCACATAAAATGAATATACTGACCTTTAGTGGACTTGTATGTATGGTTTTTAAAAAAAATAACTGTGGACAAGGCAGGACCTGAAAAACATCAGCGAATCAACGCGCTCGGACCGAGGCGTTTGGTTTGCTCCCTTTCCTGTCAATCAAAAATCTTCCGGCTCAGGCCTAGTTACGTAGATTACGTACGCCTTGGACTTACGTGTTTTGTGTATGTGTTGCTTTGGTATAGCTTCGTAGTTAGCTGGCGACTTGTTTTGCTCATCTTTTTTTACATAATGGCAGATAAAGATCCAGGGGGACCCAGCCGTAAAAGACAACTTCACGAGTGCTACGCAAGTTTCTGGAGGGGGGCGTTTCTTCGTAAATGTTAAGAGGGGGGAGGTTAGAGAGGGGTGAGGGAGAGGTTGTATGTGTGCATGCGCATGCTACGTTCAAAGTCGTAGGAAATTAAATCTCCTCTAATGCCTTTAAGTAAAAGTATGTTGAGGCAATCAGAAAAATGGACTTCAAGTGTTAAAAGTAAAACTAGTTAGTGTAGAAAAAAAGTCCCTTGTGAATGTTATACTGTTAGATATAATAGTATGACATAATGTATTCATGTAAAAGCAGGATTTTATTGGTGAAGTTGGTTGAACTTGAACTGTTAACTGCAACTAAAGACCATTTTCATTCTGGATCAATCTGCTGATCAATCAAATGATTGTGTCATTTGTTTAAAAAATGTAAATAGTGAGATATACTATCAAAACTTTTTGTCCAACCAACAGGACAAACCTCTAAAATATTTTAAATGCACTCAAGTTATTAAAATGATTAAAAGGAAAAGCAGCAGATCTTCATATTTGTAAAACCAGAATCATAATTTTTTTTGACACGAAATGATTATCAAAAAAGTTGGCCATTTACCTATTAATTATAGTTTTATAAGCTGTCAGGTGGTTTCTTTAAACATAATTGTGTAAAATGTACTCAGTGTGAAAAGTAAAGGTGCAGAAAATATCTCCTGTAAATGCTTTTCTGTCAAATATAAAATTAGTAGATTGTTATTACTCCTGTTGAAGTTGGTTGATGTGGAGCTCATTTTACACTAATAACTAATGATTATTTTTTATTGTGGATTATTCTGCTGATTATTTTCTACATTAATCACTTGATTGTTTGATTTGTAAAAATATCTGAAACGGGGAGAAATGTACTGTACTTTTATATTATATATTATTATTTTATATCATTAGATTAATGTAACAGCAGGATTTTGTTGGAATTTTTTTCCAGTCTCTTTTTTACACAAAAATTTATAAGAAGTTCTTTGAAAAATAACTGAATAAGACCCCAAACTGACACCTTCACAGCACTTGTTTTGTCCAAACTATAAAAGGATTTAAATATATCATCAAAATTATTCAAATAATTAAAAAAAGAAAAGCAGCAAGCCATCACATTTGTGAAAGTGGAACTGTGAAACGTTCGTATACGACAAAAAGTGATTAACAAAATCGCTTCCAATTAATTTTTCATCCACAACATAATTATTTAATCAACTAACTGTCTCATAAACTGTTGGGTTGTTTTCTTAGTTTTGAGTTCTTCATGTGTTTTATTTGCAAAACTTTAATTTGTAAAGTCCTAACTGTCAGATTAATGTCATGAAATATAAAAAAAACATCCAATAATTCCATTTTTAGAAAGTGTCAAGAGCAGATAAAGAAGTGAAATTAAAGCCCAATCATTATTTCTGGACTCGGACATTCAGATGAAGTTTCGAGGCTCACTTTCCTGTCAGATTTGCAGCTACAATCAGTTTGAGAGCAGCTGGTGGAGCTTTGATCAGCGCTGATTTAAAAATGGAAATTTGTCACTCAGACTCTCCAGCAACAGACTTTCCCCCGACGGCCCTGAAGACTCACAATGTTTGATGGTGCTTCTGTCGGTTCTGTTGGCCCAGTTTACCACTCCGTCCTGCATTATTCTGCACAGATGGAAACTAAAGGAAAGAAAACACTGAATATTGTACAAGCTGCTGAGCATTGTTGTATGAGGATGTGTAATCTGCTCCTATTCATGAGCGCTCTGGTAAAGCAGCATTCAGACTCTGTTGAACTGGACGGCAGGTGGAGGCTGTTTAAAGCTCAGGTTTCATGAGTTTGTTCAGAAACGGCAAATAAAAGCAGGTAGTTTGTTCTCAGCACGGTTCAGCTGAGCAGAATGAGGGGATTTACTAAAACACAGAACGTAAGTAGAACCTTTAAATGAATGAGGCCTCTTTCTAATGTTTTTAAAGTAAACACACTGACCAGATGAGTGTGAATATCCTCTTTATCCACACTGTAAAATAAATTATTTTAAAGACACTGTGAAGTCTGGCAGCAAATCTGACTGGAAAAGTTGTTTTTTTTTTTTTAATTGTGCGAAACTGTGAAAAAGAACAAAAAACTGACAATAACAAAAGTCAATATAATAATGACAATTTGAGCAAAAATAAAAATAAAAGAAAACAAAAAATATATGCAAAGACTGTAAAAGAATAAATTATATATATATATATAGACACACACACACACACACACATATGTATATGCAAGAATAAATGAACAATTATAAAAATGCTTTTAAGTATTTAAAAATATTTGTATAATTGGTAATTTATTCTTGCATATATATGTATATATATATGTATATGTATATATATATGTATATATATATGTATATGTATATATATATGTATATATATATATATATATATATATATAATATCCTTTAGTTACATAACACATTTTTTAACATATTTTATTTTCAGAATAACTACTTTTACAGTTAAATGTTGTAAAAGAAAAATATTTTTTTTAAAAAAACATTTTTGATGTTGACATTTATTTATTTATTTATTTGTCTCTGTATTTATTAATTTTCACACAGTTAAGGATGGAGTCACAGGAGTGCCACATCATATATCATCAAATATAAATAAATAAAAATAAATAAATAAATAAATGTGGAAATATGAAGAGAAATAAATAAATAAATAAAAAGGAAAATTTTGTCTTTGCTTTTACCTTTTCTATTTTTTCCTTTATTTATTTATTTCTCTTTATATTTCCACATTTATTTATTTATTTATTGATTGATGTGGCACTCCTGTTACTCCATAGCTAAGTTGCAGGAAAAAACTTAAAAAATATATTATTCTGTAATTTAAGAAAATGAAGAAAATCTGTAAAATAGCCATTTAAAAAAAAGACCAACATTTAATGCACATAACTTTTCGTGGTTAAATTTCTTCTCCAATTATATTATATTTCTGCAATTAAAATAAGTCACAGTCAAAACTGTTTAACATTTTTTACAATGGATTAATTTTGCCCCCCACTTTGAATATCTTTTCCTTCCGCCCCTTTAGGCTGAATTTCAATTAGCCCTCGTAGCCGTCGCATTTCATAATGACCTTGTTGCTGCTTTCAAACAAAAACCCTCCTCATGTTTAAACAAATCCACCGCCGCCGGTTTGAGCAGCTCAAATATGGATCATCTCTGACGCAGACCGGCCTTTATTGTCCCTCTGAAAGCATAATGAGATCTTGGAAACCTTTCTGCTGCTGGTTTTAATGAATGTGTCCCAAACAAAAGAGAAACTGACCTCATGGGCTCATGTTCATCTGGAAGATCTGAGAGGACAAACAGAGCGAACATCTGCTGCTCGTAAACACACAAACTCTTACACAATGATGCTACAACACAGTTTGTTTAAATGAAACTGCAGCCTGATATTTGGTTATGATAAAGACACAGAACACATATGAAGCAGAATAATTCAATAACACACTTTATGCTGCTGCTGTTCTCACCCTGAGGTCTGCAGATTCAACGGAAATGTGACAAAAAACAAACATCAGTGGGTTTGTTAGCAAAAAGCAGTGTGAATCTGACATGTTTGGTGTTTTATAAATTATATTACAGTCTTTCCTTCTTAAATAAACACATTTTTAAAACAATTTATACCTGACCATCTTTGATTTTCCTGAAACTTTTATAAAATGTGTTTTTTTCCACTTATTTAAATTGAGCAATTTATTTTTTCATTTTTGTGACAAAGAATTTCATATTAAAACGTTTTCTATACATCAAGCAGTCAACATGCTCAAAAGTATTTAAAAGAATACACAAAAAATGTATCTAATGTAAAAAAAAATCTGTGTTTTTCATAGAAAAGGTATCATAATTTCTTAAATATTTCTCTTTATTTCAATCAGTAAAACTATTCAGTTCAACCTGTCAATGTATTTCTAAAATTAGACTTTTTGTATTATTGTGACATGCAGCTATGTGTGCTTCAGAAAATAGCACTAGTTGACTTCTGTATTATCGTTTTTAAAATCACAACTCATCCACAATCAGAGAATATTTGATCTACTTGTCAATATTGTTGATTCAGTGTCCTAAAAAATGAAAAGTAAGAGTGAAAGAAGACATAAAAATACACAAAGCACAGTGTTACAATAAAAGTCCTGCATTCAAATTTTCACTTAAAGGCATTATGGAGGATGTTTTTTTTTGTTTTGTTTAATTTGTCTGATTCACATAAAATGAATATACTGACCTTTAGTGGACTTGTATGTATGGTCTCTAAAAGAATAATAAATACAAATAAAATAACTGTGGACATGGTAGGACCTGAAAAACATCAGCCAATCAATGCGCTCGGACCGAGGCGTTTGGTTTGCTCCTTTTCCTGTCAATCAAAAATCTTCCGGCTCAGGCCAAGTTACGTAGATTACGTACGCCTTGGACTTACGTGTTTTGTGTATGTGTTGCTTTGGTATAGCTTCGTAGTTAGCTGGTTACTTGTTTTGCTCATCTTTTTTTACATAATGGCAGATAAAGATCCAGGGGGACCCAGCCGTAAAAGACAACTTCACGAGTCCTACACAAGTTTCTGGAGGGGGGCGTTTCTCCGTAAATGTTAAGAGGGGGGAGATTAGAGGGGGGTGAGGGAGAGGTTGTATGTGTGCATGCGCATGCTACGTTCAAAGTCGTAGGAAATTAAATCTCCTCTAATGCCTTTAAGTACAAAAATATTAATTTAAAAGTACTAATTATGCAGAATGGACTATTTCAGAATAATATTATTGTATTGTGTAACTGGATTATAATCACTGATGCTTTAATGTGTTTATCATGTTAGTGTTACAAGATAAGTTTCAATAACGTTTTATCTCGGTCTGTAATATTGCATCATAATGAAATCATTTTTACTTTTTTTACTCCTAGAGAAATAATTGTTCTTCCTAAGAAGTTAAATTATTTCCCGTTCAGTATCATTTACTTGTTAAATATTTGTAATGCAGTATTTAATTTTGTCATGATAAGGAGCGTAAATTCTGTTTAATCTTCTTTTCTCTCCACCTGCTGACACGTTTAAATCGAACGCTGTGTCACACTAACAGCAGTAATTTCCAATAAACCGTCACCGAGCAACACATTCAGGTATCCAGGAGAGACCATCAGTAAATACACACCATGATGATGATGATGATGATGATGAAGCAGCTCTTTCTTTACAGTCCAAGACTCAGTCTGTGCTTATTCACAGTCAGCCTTTATGTCACACTACAAAGAGTTTTTCCACTGGGGTTTGGCTTTGTTGGCTTTTCTGTGTCATAATGTGGGGTCTTAAATGTAATATTTGAACTGTTCAGGCCATGATAAAGAATATTGTAGAGAATAAACCTTATACTGCAAGCACAATCTGTAATTGAAGATTTTTTAATGTTTCTTTTACGTATTTTCATTTTGTTTCACAAAAATTATAAATAAAACAAAAAATGACAACATTCATGGGAAATATCACAATATTTACAAAAACAGATTTTTTAATGTAATTTAAAATTTAAAAAACAAGTAAACAAATTGAAACTGTGAATCACTATCACATTGCTATTTTTGTAAAAAAAAATCACATAAAATATTTTGCATAAAAACATTGATGTTAAATAACTTACTATAGTTTCTAAATTATTAATTTTAATATGTGGAACTGTGAAAATCAAGTTGTATATGCAGTTCTAAAATGACATATGAGTTTGTATACTTACACAAGTCTTACATAATTAGAAGCGTTTTGTACCAAAAATGTTAAATGAAAAATGTTATATGATACTGGTAATCTTTCAAAATTAAAAAAACTCACAGAATTATACATATTTATATATTTTAATATAATTGTATATATATACACACACACACACACACACACACACACACACACACACACACACACACACACACACACACACACAAACCGTTTATTCAAATTTTTTAATTAGATTTTTCTTTGGTTTGTCGTTTCATAATTGAAGATGGATGTCTATAAGTAATTAAAAAGTCACTTGAGAGGGTGTAGCTTCAGTTTTGATGTGTACAAATACAGCTTAAATTATTATTTTTTTTAAATGCACCTGAGCACCTGAACCTGTCTCCTCCCTGACAACAACTGGAGGTGCGTTCAGGTGCAGCACTCGTTATTCGCCTCCAGGCTGACGTCATATTCGGCCCCGCCCCCTCGTCCTATAAACGGGCCGATGCTGCTGCCGCTGCGGAGAGACACCGGAGATACCGGAGAGATACTGGAGATACCGGAGAGGACGGAGGAGGCGCAGAGAGCTCTCCAGAAACACCGGCAGGTTCGGGTAAGGATGCTCCGGTAGAATCTCCGCCTGGAGGAGAAGAAAACAGCTTCCGATCGACAAACTCCTGGTTTTATTCCTGGAAAGCTTCCATGTCTCCAAACATGATCGGAGGTCTGATGATGCTCACAGCGCTGAGCAGCTGCGGTGAGAAGTTATTATGATGGAAGGAAAAAATAATAAATAAATAAAGGAAGCTGCAGTCAGAGGAGAATCAGCACCGAGGACAGAATGAGTCAGATTTAATCAGAGGTCCAGTCTGAGGTTAAACAGCACAGATGGAGAAAAGAAAGGTGAATGTTTGTCTTTTCCTGCTTCTCCTGCAGTTCTGTCATTGCCAGTGACTCCCAGTCAGCTGGAGAATGAAGACGTAAAGGTAAAGATCCTGATGGTTTTTCATTCATTCTATTCACTGCAATGAGTCACTGTCAAAGTAAAGCAGTGCAGTTTTTCTGCAATAGGACTAAAAACGGTCACATTTGCTGCTTTTATTGAGACAAAAACGAGAAACTGCAGACAAAGAATTTTGATTTAATTCATTTATTCTTTTCAAATGAATGATTTTTTTTTCTTTCTCACAGCAGTTTACAAAGAGACTTGATTTAGGCAGTCAAGGAAGATTATTATATGTCGTTTTTAATTATTATTATTTTAAATCAAGTTATTTTTTCTTGGTTTCTATTAGATAGTTATTAGATTACAATTTGTCAGGCATTGCTGACTTTGAATAAATAATCATCAAAAATGTAACTTGCTTTACCCTTTATCTATAATAACCCTTTGGTTTATTTAGCTGCATGTGCATTTTTAAATATTAAATAGAGTTTTTTTATTGATCATAAAGATTAAAGACACATTGCTATTCATATATGGTATATGTGTCTGCAGTTCACAGTTTGTATGTATTAAAAATATATAGAAAATGTAGTAACCTACAGGTGACCAATGAAGAATTTATTATTCCACAGATTTCTTAGTTTTACTAAGAAAGTACAAATAACTCAGACAAATCACAGAAAAACGTGTTGATGTACATGCTTACTATGAAAAAATAAGAAATAAAAAAAAATTCAGACCAAAGTCAAAAATTCCGTACTCTTTTACAACATTTCTTCTTTATTATTGTGTTTAAACTTATTCTTATTTGAAAGGAAAGTTATTTACATGAAGCATAATTTTTAAAAAGCTGTTATTTTACAATTTATAGGAATAAGATTTCTTTAAATAATGTTTGACCATAAAATTATTCACTTTCATCTTATTTATATTTTGCATATATTTACTTTTATTTCAAAGAAAAAAATACAGATTTTAAGGATTGTAAAATGATTTTAAAAATATTAAAACATTTGTTCAATTGCACATGATCAATTTTTTAAATAGTTAAAATGAAAAATATTATAAATTTATCTATATTTGCTGTTATTTATGCTTTTTTTTAAGTTTGCAGGCATTAAAATATTCCCCTTTTTTCAGATTTTCATACATTTTTAACATGATTTTTTTTACAGTGCAGTTTTCAGTTTGTTTTTGTGATTTGGATTTTTAGATATTAAACAAAATTGGTCGAACTCAGTTCTCGATCATAAACATTAACACTGGCATTGCTGTTTATGGTATTTTTCTGCATTTACATCAGTGTTTTTACATTTTGGAAGACGAAAATGTTACAGTTAATGCTGATTACAGTGGCAGCTCTATAAATTCTGTAAATTATTGTGAATTACAGATAGTGTTAAACAGTAAACATTATTTTCTACTTTCTAACTAACTGCTAAGAAACTAACTTCATTTAGATTTGTACTACAGTAAAATGCCTGTGTTTTACTGTCATTTTACAATAAAATGTTGATCTGTCTACTTGCTGCTTCTAAAACCGAACAGTGACTAGAAAATGCTTTATCCAGACAATTTAAAACATGCACGCAGCTTCTGCACTGAAGCCATCCTCACTGTGACTTTGCTAAAATCAATAGACACCAATCTGAGGGTAATGGAGAGTCTTGACCTCCAGAGTCTGAAGCTGCAGGATCCATGTCAGAGAGAAAGAGGCGTTTCTGGAATTAAATCTGGAGAGAAAGAGAACAGAGTTATGAAAATTAAACAACAGAGTAATTTGAAGGTCTGGCAGGCAGAAGGAAAATGAGTGAAATGAAGTTTTATTGACTCGACGCTGGAGGCTGAAATGATTTTGATCTCTCATCTAAAGAGTCTTTGAATTAGAGGCAGGATAATTTGCATTTATGAGACGCTGTAATGAATATTCAGTTTGATTGCAGCAGCAGCAATTTACAGCGGCTTCACTTGATCATACAGGCTGACAGTTAAAGTTATTATATTCTTTATTTAGTCTCCAGTTTGGTCATTTTGAAGGTTTTTAAGCCCGCTTTTGTGTCTGCAGGTGATGAAATGCATCGTGGAAGTTCTGGCAGATGTTCTGTCGAGGCAGCAGCACGTTCCTGTCAGTCAGGACTGTTTGGAAAAACTGAAAACTGGTAGGCACGGCAAAATAATGTGATTTCAATCGTTTTTCCTTAAGGTTTATGGATTTATGAATGTGACTAACAATGCATTTTGATTGCACATGCATTTATATTCATGTAATGTTCATTTTTATGGGGACAAGTAGCAGCAAAAGCCCAAAACTCAACAAAAATCACACGCAAACCAGCAGAAACTGCAAACAATAAATGCCACTGAATCATGCAGCGTGTTTATTTAGGCATTTATGGATGAGTTTAATGGTAAAAAAAAATTTAATATAATGATCAAAATCGATTTTCCTGAAAACCTTATCTGGTGAAAATCCCTGTTTTTGACCTTGTTAGCGTGTAAATATGGTGTTTTTTATGTGCCAGAAGAGACATGAGTGGCATAAACAGCCAATGCCAGCATCCATCTTTGAACTGCAGTCAATGTGTGAGCACTAACTCAAACACTGGTGGCAACAGTGCAGAGTCATGATAATAATAATAATAATAATAATAATAATAAAATACACAGTATTGGAGGGGATGAAACTTACATTTTCATTTTGAAGATTTCATCAATAAAATTGCAATAATCGCACATATAACACACAACAACAGACAATTTTTGCACATTTTTATACATTTTTTCACTTTTCTTTTTCTATATTTGGGTCTTACGGGATAAAATATATCTCCTAAGCATCAGATTGAATGTAAAACTGGATATAAAGTAGTTCAAATCTGCAGCAGTTCCAGCAGTAACCTGCTGCTGACACACTGATGCTTCAATTTTAATAATATTAATGAGAATGTATCAGTCAGAGGGACCAAATCAAGACTTTTACTGCAAAACTTTAGCTTCTAGTGGGATCTTTTGTCAGTGAGATTTTACTTTGGAAGGTTTTTTTTTTTTTTTTTGCCACACAGGTTTGCACATACAAGGAATTTGACTTTGTGTTTAAGTGCATCACATAAAACAGCAACACACAGAGGCAGTAGGTGTTAGAAGACAAAATTTAAAAAATGTTATTGAATCACATAAGTAATGAGTCACATAAAGTAATGGAAATACTTGAAATGTGCAAATGAATCTCCTGAGAATGTCCAAGGCTACAGATGATGGAATGTAAACAACTTGCTCTGCTGTGCTTGTATTTCCACTTAAGTAAAACATCTCAGTGCTTCTTCTACTACTGTTCTATAACTACAACAAACATTGCAGTATTTCTACAAGACAACCACCACACACTCTTATGTCTGTTTCACCACAAGAGCACGACGTCCTCGTGGTAAAGTCAGCGGACTGATGCAGGAGCTGCTGCAGATACAAACAGGGTCACCGGCACTATTCGGTTACATCCAGTTACCTTGATGCCGTCCTTGTACAAAGAGAAGAAGAAAAAAAATCAATCCGAGCATTACTCATGGAGCTACTGAGGAAGGGAAACTGTACACCACCGGAGGGATGGAAGAGGGGGAGGAAAAAAGATCACAGAATGATACAACGGATGAGTGGAACAGTGAAGTGCTGCTGTTTGTGGGTCAGCAGAAAGTCCAGCAGCTCGTACTGCTGCTGCCGTAACTCACTGGGGAGAGTCTCTCTGGGCCAAATGATTAATTGTGCTGCTGCACTGAAAGCACTAAATTTCAGGGCAATTAACTCTGATGAAGCAAATCGCTGAATCCTGTAAAAAAAAAAAAAAAACAGTGAAGGGGAATGACATGCACCCGTGTTTTAAACCCCGCAGGATTCTCCTCTTAAACGGCTCCTTTTCTTTCCGTTTTTGTGCAGACGACAGGCTGGTTACGATCCTCCGGCATCACAACTTCCTGAAGGAGCTGCAGGAGATCGCCGTCCAGGGTGAGTCGCAGATCACCGTTGTATGTTTAGTGCACTAAATATGCTTCTGTGCGCATGAAAAACAAGAACAACTTCTCGATTCCAGGTGATCAGGAGAGAGCTCAGCTGCAGAAAGAAACACCAACAACACAAAGTCTGCAGACCACAGATGAAGCTGCTGGTGAGTTTCTGTCCTGAATACTGAGTTGTTGTTTTTTGTTCCTTATCACAGTTCAACAAGGAATCAATTCTCCGAGCTGTCAAAATGATGCATTGCCTCCGTTATTTCCCATTATATATGGTCAGCAAAGTTGAGCTGGTAAAAAAAAAAGGTGCAGAGGTGGGTTTAAACCTCTGACCTCCAACAGTTTTTATTGCTTCTGATGCTTTTCTATTCGCTGTGGCCTCTATTTTTTTTTCATTGAAATACAGTCCTACACCTTTCTGGAAACAGAGCAACCTTGTCTGGAAGTACAGAGACCTTTTAATGTTTAACTCTTAACGTTTTAAGAGCAGTAGGACACAGAATGACAGAAATCATAAAACAGACAAAAATAAAGTTAGATTTTTTTTTTAAAAATTGCAAAAATTGCAAAAAAATGACTGCACATCAGCTGTATCTTCCAACAATTTGCTCCTCTGTTCACTGTTTCTGAGCCATGCTGCATTTATTTTATTGATCCAATATGTCTGATTATGTGCAGTTCACCCGAAAACTCCCTGAATTTTTGTTGCGTTATTTTTAATTACAGCTCAGTCAGTTATGGCTTCACAGTTGAGTTGAGGAGTGTAGAATTTTTTTTTTTTTTTTTTTGCGGAATCTGCTGCAAAATATTTATTTATGGTGAATTTTTTGAATGATAGCATAAAGGATGATATTAGTTTTGATGAAAAATATCACAATTTCAAGTGTGTTTTTTGTTGTTTTTGTAGACATACATGCAGAATTCAATCAAGAAAGATTAGAAAGTTGGAAAATTCTGTGAATTTTCAACTTTTTTGTCACATTATTTATAATAATGTTTTGTCGCATTATTATTTATGAGTCAGTTATGGCTTTGAAGTTGAGCTTAGGAGTGCAGAATTTTGATTTTTACAGAGTCTGTTTAATACAAACAGCCTATTTCTGATGATAGATAGATAGATAGATAGATAGATAGATAGATAGATAGATAGATAGATAGATAGATAGATAGATAGATAGATAGATAGATAGATAGATAGATAGATAGATAGATAGATAGACAGAGAGACAGAGAGACAGAGACACAGAGAATGAAGGCATTTGATGAAATATGTCGACGTGAGATTATATTTTTGTTTTTTTTACTAAGGCATATTTTATATTTGATTCTTTCATACACAGTTGAAATTTTGCAAATCCAAACAGTTTTACAGTTTCTGGCTTTGATACATTATTTATTTTGGCACTTCTGTGAGAAGAAAAGATGCATTTCAAATTCACCAGCTGGTTTTGTGGCTCAGAGATAAAAATTTTAAATTCTTCTCATTTCCCCCCCTGACTAAAACCTCTTAGGAAGCAACAAAAAAATCCTGTATGCAGGAAGAAAAATCTGGTGTTGGAGTTACTATTTGAAAGCCAAATTGTCAGAGCTCCAGCTGGAGATACTGCAGATTGTTTCTCTTTATTTTTTTTTGCATTTTCTGGTTGATAAATAGTGTGATTTTAGCATTTTTTTTAGGGGAAACATGCTTTTCGAGCCTGAGGTTTGGTGTTGAGGGGGTTAAAGTCTGGTAAATCTTTGTGTGGACAGAATCAGGACATACGTTGCTTCTCTAACTCGGCGCCAGACTCCCCTGCGCCAAAGAAAGAACAAGCAGAGTAATGACAGAAGCAGAAAGATATCGATTATGGCGTGTTGGCACAGCATGGTAGACATAGTGACCCAGTCCATCAATCAAAAACACACAAATTTACCGGTTACAACACAGAATGACCCCCGTGATAAACTGCAGTGCTTCTGACTGCGAGCGCCGCCTTTTAACATCACTGCAAAATCAATCCCTTCTACTAAATTAGATCCCTTCCCCGCCCTGTTTCCAGATCGATCCATGTTGGAGGCTCTGGGAGGCCCCGGCGAAAGATCCATCCTGGCCCAGAAGAAGACGGATGAAAGCCTGGAAGAGGCTGAAGATGACATGAAGAGGATGGAAGAAGAATCTGACGAGAAGCGAGCAAACTCAGGGGAGGCTTCAGAGGAAGAGGAGAGCAAAGGCGAGCAGATATTTCTGTCTTTTGCGTGTAATTCATCTGCTTGACACGAAAAAAGAAAGGGAACACATACAGTGACAGGAAACAACCTGACATTTTAAGGGCTCTTTGGAGTCAGATTTGTTGTTTTTTTGCTCGAGAAATAAAGAAAATTAAAGGATGTAACGCAGACTGAAGGTTGAGAGCTGCAGAAACAGCATTGTAAATGAAAGCGCTGCCACCACTCGGCTGGCTGATTGATGAAAGCACTTCCATCTACATGATGAGTTTCGGCCTCCCCCCCCACCAGTACAGGGGAGCAAGGCTGCATGGAAATGATTTCTGAAATGAGCCGCTGTGCACAGAATCATGCAGCATCATCTCTGAAATCATGCTTCCATCACGGCTGCATTTAAAACATTATTTATCTCTGATAATAATGGAATCCGTTCCCTACAAGAAGCAGCTTCGGCCAAGTCATCTGATGCTGTTAATTCCCATAAAAGCTCGACTAGCAGTACTGGGGGCAGCGCTGCCAGCTGGCAAGGAATATTTCATTACGAGAAGTGGAATCTTTGCTGATGGAGGAGGCTGAGGGTAGTGGAGTGGATGTGGAGGTGTTTCAGGAGGAAAATAATAAAAAAATTCTTTGTTTTTAATGCTCTCAGGTGGCGAGAAGAGAGATGCGCCCAGAAACAAATCAAAAGAAAAGAGGGTTCATGAAGAACACGAGGAGGAGGAAGATAAAAGATCTGATGTTTTCTCACATAAACAACGAGAGGAGGGAGAGGAGGGTCCGAGGAGGTGACGAAGAGGACGAAGGCTTTACAGGGGAAGAAGAAGGCGGTGCAGCAGCATGAGGTGCCTCATCATTCCAAAGAGCTCACAGAGGAAGAGGAGGAGGAGGAGGAGGAGCAGAGGAAGAAAAAAAGAGGAGTAAATCACAGGAGTCCGGAGGAGAAGGAGCTGCAGATGATCGCTAGGAGGCCACCAGAGGAGAGGAGGGCGATGGAGGAGGAGGGTAGCGCCAGCAGGAAGTCAGAGTGGGACTTAGACTTCTTTTACAAGAACTGAAGAAAACATGTGTTTTAGGGCTTTGTACTGGATAGTTGTCTTGGTAAATGTGGTTCTTTAGCCACAGTTAGCACATGGTGCTAATGTGTGCAGTGATTAGTGGATTTGGTGCAGCTGAGTTGTGTCTTTATCTTGGCTGTAGTGAGTCTTAGAGGTTTTGGTCAGACACATTCTGTGTTCTTGTTTGAGAACCAACATTGGTTGTCCAGAAGGTAAGAGTTTCTGTCCTGATTCTCTGTTAAAGAGCTTTTCTAGTAGGCTGCAGGAGACTTTAGCGTTTGGGTTGTGCTAGTTGGTTTTTGTACGGTTTCATTTGGACGACTATCTTGAGGACCCTCCATGTGGTTTATTGAGGTTTTCTGTAACAGTTCTACAAAGCAACCTGCAGCAGAAGAGACTTTGAGAGTTTATAGGAAGTTCTGGATACCAGACTTTAGAGCAGCAGAAACATTTGTCAGCAGTTTGAGCAGGAGAAGGTGAGCTTCAGAGTAGAAATGAGAAGGAAAACCTTCTTGACCCGTGTGATGAGGTCCTGTACCAAGAGATTGAACAGGTTGTGAAGAGTCTGTAGTTCTTTGATCTGAAAGCACCAGAAGAGTCGACTCATTAAAGAGAAAACAGGAGATATTGTTGGTTCTTCTGTCGCTCTGCAGTTTCCTAGACTGAATATCAAGTTTCTATTTTAAATGATTTACCGTGTGAGCCCAAGAAGACTTCAATAAACTCCCTCCATCCCTGGACACAACATATTTTATTACCATGTTAAATCTTTTTTTTAATGTTTTTGAGTTTTAATCATAGTTTATTTTCTTGCTTGTGTAGTTTTGTCATCTGTGTGAAAGGTGCTAAACAAATAAACCTGAATTGATAAACTGAATAACTGACAAACTCATGACTGTGGACAACAGAAGTATTTTTATTGGACTTAAGGGATTTGTTTCATTTTTAAAGTTTGGATAAATCTTGACAGATAAACAGATTAAAGAAAACAAACTGCATTAAAACAATTAAATCGTAGGAAAAAACATTTAATACAATAAAACTTTTAAAAAGAAAATAAACATTAAATACAAGTAAATTATATTATACAGACAAATATTTAATTAGATAATTAAACAGAAGATACAAACATAATTATGAATTAAACAATAACTTTAAACCAAATATTAAACACTAAAGATGAAATAT
Source organism: Acanthochromis polyacanthus (assembly GCF_021347895.1). Classification (NCBI taxonomy): domain Eukaryota; kingdom Metazoa; phylum Chordata; class Actinopteri; family Pomacentridae; genus Acanthochromis; species Acanthochromis polyacanthus. Next base: position 9,998,182 of record NC_067128.1, read on the forward strand.
TTTAGATAATTAAACATTTAAAAAATACAATTAAAAAAGAAGAATATTAAACATTTTAAAAAATACAAAACATTTAATTAGATTATTAAACCTTTAAAAGACAAAACATTTAATAAAAAAATTAATGTTTAATTACAAATTTAATCTTAAAGACAGAACTTTAAATAGGAATTAAACTGAAAATTCAATGAAGCATTTAAAAGACAAACATTAAAAGGTGGTAAAACATTTTTAAAAAAAACCTTAGAGATTTAATTTAAAAATTAAACATTGGGAAAGAAAAGGAAAATTTCAAACAAGCTGATAAAAACATTTGAAAAAACAATTAAACATTAAAAAGACAAAACATTTCAGAATCAAATCAGACATGAGAAAAGAATAAAAGGTGAGAAAAGAGCAAAACTAAACATTTAAGAAGAATCAATCTAAAGACAAAACATTTGAAAAGACACCAGTTAGACTTTAGAAGATCAAATTAAACAGAAGAGACAAAACGATCAAAAAGAGCAAAAACAAATGAAGGTCTTAAAGCGTTTTCTAGTCTGAAATGAAAACATCAAATTGTTCTTCAAAACATTTCCTCTTTCTATATTCTTGGTTTGATTGTGGACAGATTTACTAAAACTCATTTCAGAAAACTGCTTTCCAGATAAGTCTACTCGTAGTTGAAGGCATCGATCAAACTAATGTTACCTTCTGAATCTCCACAAACTTTACTGTTCAGTGAAGAGAATCAAAGTTGTTCAGGATTTCTAAAGAACCCACAGGTGAAGGTCTGAGAAGAACTCAGATGGATGGTCTAAATGTGAAATCAAGACTCACGGTCACAAGTTTTAAGGTTCTGTTAACCAGAAAGTTCAAACTAATAGAAAGATACTGAGAAACTTTAAAACTTCAGTCCTCAGACTGTCTAAAGGTTCAAACTAACAGAAAGATACTAAGAAACTTTTAAAAATTTCAGCCCTCAGACTGTCAAAAGGTTCAAACTAACAGTGAACTACTCAGGAACTTAGAAGATATCAGTCCTTGGGACTGTCTGAAAGTTAATTCTAACAGGGATCTACTGTGGGACTTAGAAAATGTAAGTCCTCAGACTGTGTGAAAGCTCAGGTCCTGAGGACTCGGGAGGTGTGGAGGCTTTGGAAAGTCTTGGAACTGAGGGTTCAACCTTCCAGCACAAAGGCTGAAGTCCAACCTCCTGAGAAAAACGGTCAAGTCGAGACTCAAGTTAAAAAAAAAATCGAAAATGGCAAAAATAGATGATAAATGTGCCAAAAAAAGAAGAATTAGTATCTGAGGGGTAAGAAGAGAGACTACCAAGTGGAAGGTCATAGGTTCAAGACCTACCACCATCGTTTTTCTTTCTTTGTCTAGTTTTCAAAAAAATTAAGAAGGGTCTGACCTTGAACTGGCAACCTGCAGCTCCATAGGCAAATCCTTACCTCACTGAGCTACAGATCAGACAAAAAAATATAATTTCGTCGTCCCTTTGACATCGTAGTTTCCTGTTCCTAATAAAGTTACCACATGGGTGGAGCCAAGGCGGAGTCTGGGGAAGTCAGGGTGGAGTCAGGGGGGAGAGTAGGAGGGGAGGTGGGTGGCTGCCTCCCCCACCACCCACCACCACCCCCTCGACTCCCCACCGCCCACCACCCTCCCCCGCCCCGACGAGTTTTTCGAAAATCCGAGTCTCGACGGGTTTTTCTCGAGTTTTCTGGAGTTTCACGAGGGTCTTTAACCAGCATACCTAAAATCCATGGAGTCGGCTCCAGAAGAATGAAGGGAGGTCAACTTTTATCAACACTCCATCCAGATGTTCAACTTGATATCTTTGAGATTTTAGCACCACAAACCTTAGTGTCACACTTTATTATCATTTATTAGGGCTTTAATGGAATCCACCAGCAGATTTAGTTTTTGTAGAAAAGCTTTATTCTTGTCGTGGACTGCAGGATTAACATCTCAGACTTTCCTGTGCTTCAGCACCTCTAGCAAGATATTTTAACAACAAGCAACTCCAGAGATTCCAGACTTTTCTCTGTGAATTATGAGAAATAATTTTCCTATTTAATGACAGAGCTACACATCTGAACTCAGTCTCAATTAAAACAGACTCTAATTCAGTGTCATCCAGCCATATTAAAGTGCAGTTACCCAAAATGTTGTTGCATGACCAACAAAACCTGTTCCAGGTAGAAGGTAACTTTGACAAACAGGAAATAGAAGATTCCAAGCAGATTTATAGAAGGGGGAACCGGACTGTACTAAGTGTGGTCGAGTATAGAGGGGTGTTTTGTGGATTTTAGACTGATAATGATTATTAGTGAGACATTTGTTGAAGATTTTCATTTGTAGTAAAATGACAGTATTTAAAATCATGGAGTGATGGTGTTTTTCATCCCAAAGGCTATACTATGATATTTTCTTAGACACATACTATGCTACTCTGTTTGCTACTCCACCCGGCCTCTGTGACTCGTCACGCCTGCCGTCTCAGCAGAACTTTGTAGATGTGTTCCAATGGTTGGTGGATGTGTGGGGAGATAGAGAGGACCTTTGAATTGTTCAGAAAGGAAAACAGGAACCCATTGTAGTTTTAGTTTAGGGTGCTACTGCCGTGTGTTCTTGGGTTTTAAGAGATGAACAGTCAGAATTTTTTCGTATTGATGATCTTTTATTTTGTTCCTGGTTGGAATGCCCATCAATGTCAATGTCAAGTTCACTTTTAGTTCTGTTTATTTTATTTTACTAACACCCATTTGCTTTTAACCCCCTCACATGTTGTGTTGTTGTAACTTACTCTTTCAAATAAATACTCGTCTAACCCTCTGGAAACCAGCAGTTGGACTCTTTTTGTGTTGCTCCTCACCTACTTCAGACAGCCAGGACAGAACAACGTTTTGTGGACCAAAGGATATACTATGACGCTTTTAGACGGCCTGCTATACTATGATGTTTTTGGACGACCTGCTATACTGTGGACGTTTTCTGGACCAAAGGCTATACTATGACGTTTTTTGGGCAACATGCTATACTATAGGCTTTTTTCATTGACATATTACTCTGACTTTTTTTGTTTTAGTTTTTTTTTTTTTGTCTTTTAGCAACATATAATAATTGAACAGTTTTAATTACTATACTTTTACTTGTGCAATGAACTATTATTCTATGCATTTTTTTAGACCACAATTATACTCTGATGTTTCTTGAATAACATACTATTTTGACACTATACTGCACTATGACATTTTTTGAACCACATATCATACATGACAATTTTAGGCAACATCCTATCATATTGCGCTTTTTGGACCACATAATAATCTATGGTTTATGGTCTGTCATTGGTGTCTATGGAGTGCACGGGGACTGTCTGCAAATTGCAAAACTGCTGCAACAGCGAAGAGAGACACAAATATTCAATAACTTCACTCTGATACACTGTGGTGTCACCAAAGTCACTGAAGCCTTCAACTGGCTCCTGTTGACACCACTGATAGCTGCACAATGACGGAAAATGTGGACCGGATTTTCATAAACCTGGCATTCTCTGGAGTAAAAACTTGAACTGGAATTCCTCAAAAGTTACATATTCCCATAACAGCAAAGGTGAAACTTTTTTTATTTTTTTTGCCCGTGTGATATTTGGAGTGTGGCGTGAGAGCGTGTGAAGGGACTGAGTTGCGTGTGTTCACGGCCAAAGCGTGAGAGTTGGCAGCCCTGCTGTGGGCATCTGTAGCTGGAAGTCACCCCAAAGATAGTATATGGTAAAATAAATAAATAAGAGTGTACCTAACTCTATGAAACAACCAGAACCTTCACAGTGCATTTCAGACTAACTAGCCAGCTAAGTAGCAGCATCTCACGCTACTTGCTGTACAGGGACTCTCTCCTACAGAGTGAACAAGCCAGGTTTTTATTTGTCAAACAGGGAGCATTTGGTTCATTCATTACATGGGCCTTTCTGCTGTTAGCTGGGGGGCTGGAGCTAACTTATTGTTACTATCAGCGGTGATGAATATTTACTCTCCTGAAAACATTTCGTATATCCATTCTTGTCACATTCATCTCCCAACGCTGCTCTCGATGGTTCTGTGTGCTCCTCCCGGTAAACACATGCTGCAGGTACCGAGAGCAGCCTAGGTTGCAGGGAAAACGTGGACTGGATTTCAGTGATGTGGGCGGGCTCTATATGAACAAGTGGAATGGATTGGATAATGACGCACTGGGTCGGACTCTCTACCTTCCACTATGAAGTGAAGAGAAACTAGGATTTATGATCGTATCTAAGTATAATGACTGTTTATGTGATTATTTATTTAAACTCATATTCTGGCCACATTATACTGAATTTGTCAGCACTTTTTTGTAAAAAAAAAAAAAAAAAGTCCCCCTAAAATAGGCCTAATGCTGCCACTGCACTAAGCTAAGCAAAGCTAGCTTCATATTTAGATGTAAGAAAAAAATAATCTTTTATCTAATTCTCCATGCAAGAAAGTGAATTAAAGACATTGAACTATCAGATTATGTAATTTTGTTTCTGCAAGTACTGTTTTTGGCAGTTCAAGACCACAAAACTGAGTATTTTTTTTAATGTGTTGTACTATGTGAGACAAAAATTCTTCCTCCAGCTTGATTCCTGTGAAGATACAAAATGCTGCCAGCATGTTCAAAGCAGGCTATTTACTCTTTGAAAGCCTGCAAACTGTTCTTGTAGTTACAAAGGTGAAGCCGCGAGACGATATTCTGGATGCGATGTGTTCTTTCTAATCGCCTGAGCAGCAGGCCTCCTGATTGTGTTCTTTCCTCACGTCGCCTCCTCTTATTATCACCTGCAGGATCCTGAGATTGAGAGTCTGGCGGCCATCGAGTCAGAGCTGGAAAACGTCGCCCAGAAACTCCACGAGCTGCGACGAGGCTGAGATTGGAACACAAGTGTGACACCGAGAAGCTCCTCCTGCCTCCTCGTCCTCCTCCTCCGCTTCACCAGCTGCCTGGTTTCCACACATAGAGCGATTGAAGTGAATGTGCGACAAGGGTTTTATCTTTTTTTCTTCCCCTCTCTCCTGCGGATGCTACACTGCTGCAGCCTCCCTGTCCCTCACATAGAGTAGCATACATTAGACACACTCTGCAGCCAGGCGTGCATACTAACACCACACAAATGCACAAAGTACTGCGCACCCAGACATGCATTTAACACTGAGAATGCAGATTCCTTCTCTCATTTTCTCTGACAATCGCCTCCCTGTTTCTTGCTTTTTTTCCAGATTATTTCATGTGAAAGGTTTGAAGCAAATCCAGGTGCAAAAACACACCGACAAGGCGAGGTTTGTACAGTTGTAACGGCATGTATAGAAGCTCTCAAGAGAAAAGATTTCCTGTAGATGCTTACCTGTTGTCATAGAAACCAGTTGACTCTAATCAAGCCAAGGCAATAAGTGAACATTTTTAGCAGATAAGAGGCTGGATTGTAACTTAAATCTATAGTGAGTTTATGTAAGAAAATAAATTCATTTATCTGAAAATAAAGGTTTTCTGGGAGGGGGGGTAATTTCTTTCAGTAAAATCAAGTATTTCATGTAACTCAGCATACTAACAGATTTCTATGTGTGCATCACTTTCATGTCAAATTAAACATAATACAGTAAAAATGAATTTCAGGACTGAAGATTTATTAATGCGCTGTATAGATTCACTCACACATTCAATAGTGAATCAGCATCTCGAAGCAGATTGAACTTGTTTGTGGGTGAAAGAAACTGAAGAAATTAATCACCAGCACGAAACACAATGCATTCACTTCCAACACACGTTTCAAACCTCAGTTTTTTGGCACCGGTGTTAAAATTCTCTGCCTGCTACTATGAGAAGAAGATGGATTTGAATCACCCACTGTGGCAGGAACACAATGTGGGCAGAGGAAGAACTGAAATGCAAAAAAATTCCTCTTTGTTGGGCAGCTTGAGTAAATATAGCTGCAGGAGCTAAAAACTGAAGAGTCTCTGCAATCAGGCGGCAACAATCCAAATACAACCCGAATCCTGGGAGGGTTTCAAAGTGCTGATCACAATAATAAGCAAATTATGGGTAAAAATCCCAATTATGTGGAGGTAGTTTTGTTTGGCATGGTAATTACAAACAGAAGATTCAGCTCAGGATTTGAAAAAAAGAATTATTAACCATCATTAAAGCTTGGTAATTCTGGAGATATTATATTTATTGAGCAGATAAACTTTATGTAGTTCAATCAGTTTTCATAGCTCTGGGTCAGACAGGATTATGAGGCTGTGTAGACACTTTAACTTGCTTATTATTATGTATTCTGGACTCAAAGAAGAGAAAAATGCACTTTAATGATGAAGATGTTGCAAAATGTTCCTCATGATGAAATGCAAAGGGCACCAGATGGCAGCATTAGACAGACTCAGACCTTCTACCCAAAGGTGAGTGAATTCATAGACTCAAGTATGGAAAACCAAAAGTGCCATGAAACAAATAAAGTGAAGCAGGTTTTATTCAAGCTAACTCAATTCTATCCCATGAAGCAGTGCTTTAAGATAACTTAAGATAAAATTTTTGACAAAATCTTTCTATAGTTAGAAAAAATTACATCATACGGAGTATTTTTAATTTACAAACACACAAATTTAAATGTGCTGAAGTTGCACCCGACTAAATTATGACAGCTTTCCTATGTGTGATTACTGGAAACAGTTAAAAAGTTGAAGTGATATTTATTTTGATCATGTCATTTTACATAGAGAATTATGGAATGATGCTAAAAAAAATGCACTTTAAAAACATTTTCTCAGGTTTTCCTTTTTACTATAGAAACAAATGATTCATTTTATGATTTTATTCAGACTTCAGCAGCAGTTTACTGTCTATATCCAGTTATTCTATCAATTGCTGAACTGGAGATTAGTATACCGGTACTTTTTTAAACCCACAAACGTAAAATTAAACTAAACTTATTAAAATGGTTCAGCGTGAATGATTTAACACACTGAATATCCTTTTCAAGCCAAATGTGCGGTTTGTTCTCTGCAAAGCTGCAAATCATAAGATCATGTCTAAAGCATTTTTTGATTTAACAAAATGTAACACTATGAATTGCTCAAGACAAATAGTCAGTCATACATTTGTACTGCAGATGCGAGGACACAAAGTGTTTTAGAAAGGTGAACTTTTATATTGTATGCCAGGATTGAAAGAAAAAAAATCTATTGTTCTGCAGTGAAGGACGACAGTGATGAATTACTCTAGTGTTCAAATTCAGTGTCTGTGAAAAATGAATCACAATCGCTGCTTTATTTTCATTATTTTAAGTTTACTGTCAAACAAGGACAACATAATGACCATATAATACCTATTTCTTTCTGTTGCTTGTAAACTGGCTAAAAAAAGTGTCCCTTTTTAGCCACGCATGGTGTAATAAAACTGATTCCTTACAGTTAGTACGCCACGTTTTATGGCATTTTTACATGAAATATCCTTAAGAAATAACGATTTATGGCCCGTTTGGCTTTCAGTTTTCATTTTGAGACATTTTGTGCTATTTTTTTTCCATCGAATCTTATGTAAAAATAGCAGAAAATTGATTAAGACTGCTTTAGAACGATGCTAAATTTAAATTACCTTCTGTCACATCACAGGTATTTTGTAAATAGACTCTTGGATTTATGTGTTATTCATCTGTTATACAAGGATGACTTTAGAATTTGTTTGAATTTTTCATAATCCTTGAACATTAAGCAGGGATTCGATGCTCATTAACAATAAGTTTCCTGTATTTTGGTGAATCTTCTTGCACTGATTTGTGCTTTCCCAACCTACATCTGTACTGTTCGGTCTATAAGTAGAGCTACAGCAGGTTTTCATAAAAAGTTCTCTGTTTTCATTGCAGAGAACAAATGAAAGAGTATCCCCTGTGTCCCACCCTTTCGGAAATCTCCACCCAAGTGTACATGTGCATAAGAACTCAGGATTTTCTTTACTGCTTTCAGTCAGTCGCAGTAAATCATGTTACATAAACCCTCAGAACAAAGCAAAAGACTCAAACCACATGTTTAAGACCATCATATGACTGCAGTGTCGTTGGACTGTATGTTAATCTGCTGTCGTGACCAAATATTTTGACGGAAGCAGATATTTTGTTGGAAGCAGATCTGATGTAATGACTGAATAAGGCTGATTTCTTCTTGGGAAGTATGTTTTATTTCATAAGTATGTGATGCAAGAAGTAAAACACGGACAAATGATGCAGGTTTCATGTAGAATATGCCCTCAAATGTCAGCCATAAGGTGTAAAATGATGCAACAGTTTTAAATGTGTCACAGAACAACAGGAGAGCTCATGTTTGTATAAAAATATAGTACTTTATTTCCAGCTACAAAGTAAAACATGTAACATTTTCGTCACACTTCTCAATAAAATAGTAAAAAATACTGTTGACAAAAAATACACTATCGATACATTTCGAAGCACAGAAACAACATTGGCTTTTTTAAATTAACTTAAACTGTACAAATATACACACAATTTACACATCAACATTAATAACAAAAAAGGAATGAAATTACAATTCTTCCAGTCTTCTATTTTTTTGTACAAAATAGACTTTTTTTTGTTTGTCCCTATAGATGCTCGGTTTCTTCTTCTTTCTGACCTGAATCAGTAAAAGTCAACTCTTTTTTTTCTTTTCTCAGTGCCATGGCAAAGCCCACCGTGTTCCATATCTAACCCTAAACTCTGCTTGCTGCTTTTTCTCGTCCACGTGTTGGGCGGAAACTCTGACCTTTCCTTCATCCACAAGGATGAAATTCAGGCCTGACACACTCGCACAAACTCACACATTCACACATTCGCACAAGGACACATTGAGACCTGTTTGGACAAGAGGAACACTGTGGTCTGCAGGTTTCCTCTGCAGCTGCTTCGAGTTTCGCAGGTCTGGTCTTGAACTCATTAGACACCTCATTTATAGAGGAGGTCAAGGTTTAGATATACAGTAAAAATGGACGGGTTTGTAGTTGAGATTTTAAAGGAGTGGATGGGTGGAAACCTGACAGTAGGTTTGTCAAAAAAAATAAAAAATAAAAGAAGTTATAGTGCAGGAATCTCTTGGAGCTGCTTATGCAACCCTCTGTCTGAGTCTATGAGGCTGATGTGCACCAGCCAACAAAACAGACACTACAAACGAGCGTCTGGGCTACTTTTACAAAAGAGAAAATATATACTGAGCTGCAAAAATGAGATGGAGTTCTGTTTCAAGTCATAAGCTGCGATCGTCCCGCTTTGGCAGCACCTCACGCCATGTCACCTATCATCTTCTTGTAGTACATGGACTCGAAGATATCGTTCTCGCCGGGGCAGTTGTGGTGGCATGCGCAGGACTTGATGAACATCATATACTTCTTCATCACCTGTCCGTCGGGGCATTTGAACTCCATGGGCAGGGTGGTGGTCCTGTGGGGGGTGCAGCAGCGGCCGTCCAGGCAGACGCCACAGAACTTGGGCCGGTAGGACTTGGTGGTGGTGCAGCCGGAGATCTCGAACTTCATGGGTTTGGAGAGTCTTGGGGTACGGATGCACTTTTTTCCTTTCTGCAGGGAGAAAAATGAACGTTAGCTGACAATCTTTAAGCAGCTATGAGTGACTGAGTGTGTTTTTTCTTCAAGAGAACTCACCCGAATGCTTTGCTCCAGCTGGGACTCGCATGGTCGCACCATGCACAACCGGGTCTGCTTCTCCAGGCGGCAATCGCGGTTATCGTTGGTCACCCTGGTGGAGATCCCAAGGCCACAAGTCTTAGAGCAGGCGCTCCATTCAGTAGTCTGAACCAGGCAGTTCTCCCTCATCATGGAAGGATCTGGGCCATAGGTTTCCTCCTCTCTGTAAGCTGTAAGAAAACACCAGATTAGAAACTCCATCCTGATAGCAGAGCTTTAAATGAATAGCTCCATTGAAGGAAGAAGAAGTAAGACTTACCAGCCAAAGCGGAGCCCATGAAGCTGTGTCTGTAGGGGGAATCACACTCCCACTCCTCGCAGCACTTTCCAGGAACCTTAACCCGCCTGGGCATGGGGCAGTCAGGGCTCGGCAGCCGGATATCCATGGAGCAGAGGGGGACGCAGCCGACAGCTCCGTCCAGGCAGGTACACTGGTATTTACAGCTGCTCTGGAAAGTCTCTCCACTCTTGTACACCATCCCGCCAAACACACAGGTGGCTCCCTCTCGAGCTGCAGTGCAAAAATCACAAGAAAAGTCATGATTCTGCTCAGATTTCAAAAAGATTTGAGGGTTACAGGTCATGTAAATGAGGCTCACCTGTGCAGACTCCTATACGTCTGTTGATAGGAGCTCCGAAGTCGCAGTAGAGGCTTTTGTGAGGGTCGCACACGTCCCTTTCGGTGCACAGCTCCCCCATTTGTTTGGCGCAAACCCTGCAGCAGCCGCAGCCGTCCAGAACCAAGCTGACTCCCAGTGCGCACTGAGGGGGGGTGGACGGACATGAACACTGGCCGCTACACTCCTGACCTGCAGCCTGAACACCCACAAAGAAGCTCGGATAAGCAGCTGATACAGAAGCATGCAGCAAAATGTGGCAGAAGTGAGATTGAAGCACTTGAAACACAAAATAAAGTGGTTTCTTACCATGTATGAGAGCATCACGGTGCACAGCAGAGGCAGTAAAATCAATTTCTTCATCCCAGCAGACATCTTTTTCTTGCTTTTTACTAGTAAATTCTTCCAGAAAAACCTCCGTAGAGAGAAAAAAAAATCTTCCTTTTAGTCTCAGAGCTTTTGAGCTTGTCTGATCGAGTCGATCTCTTGTCAAACTGCAGCTCCAGTCAGAGTCTTTTACTTGGTGAAAGCTAGAGTTTAGCTTCGGTAGAGGAGTTGATCTGAGTTGTGCTTGGGACTGGAGCTGCCTTTATACTCACTGGCTCTTGCAGCACGTCACTGGGGGCTGAATGGAGAGCCAGCCCTGGACAAACATGGACATACTTGGCATTCTTTCCTCGCTTCCTGACCCCCACTCCAGACATCCCACATTCCTGCCGTCTGAAGGCAAGGCTCTGCTGCTCGGGCCAAACAACACCGTCTCTCTCAGAGTCGGCTTTCATCTGGAATGGGGAGGTTAAGTCTGGTTAGAGGCCTGGGACCCCACACTGGGAATTCCTGAAGACTGACTTCACAAACAGACAGCCGGTACCTATAAATATTAATTTAGCAAGAAGACAAGGAAGAGGCAGTTCGAAAGTGAAGACACGAATAACTTGAAAGCAGAACAGTTAAAAAACAACAGGTAGAAGCTCATAAAAAAGCAGCATTAAATAAACTGAGTGATGTGTTAAAGGTGGTTGAGGCTTTCCAGCATTCCTTGGCTTCAAAGGTGCTCCGACAGCCTGTACTTTAGCAAATTAACAGCGAGCGGTTGGTGGAGAGGAAGTTCATTAAGTGGAGCTGGTTATCTGTCAAGGTGCCGTCTTGTAACTCGGCTCTCGGTGCTCATGTGGTCACGTCTGGGACGCTGCAGAGGCATTTTTCTGCTCTGACATCAGTTTGGCTGCATTTTGAACACAGTATGATCTCTTTAGCATGAACAGAGCACATGATATTTGGTCCCGATGTTATTCCCGTGTGACTTTTCCCACTAATTTTGTTCTGTTGAGAGAGACTCGTTTAACAGAAGCTGTGGTCAAAAAAACTATTTGGGTTCTTTGCTTTAGTAACAGTAGCAACATCAAAACATAAAAATACTGCATTGCAAGTACAAATCTTGCTTTTAACATCCCATTTAAGTAAATATTTATGAGCTAAATGCACTCAAAACAGTCATAATTGACTGTTGTGACTCATAAATTCACATTTACTACAATGTTGACTTGTTAATATTGTTGCATCAATGTATAAACAGAGGTGGAAAGTTACAAAGTACAGTTACAATTTTGAGTTACTTGTATTTTACTTGAGTGGCTCCATTTTCTGCCACATTATCATTATGCCATCATCCCATTTTCGGATGACATACTACACTATGACGTTTTTTTCCATTTTCGGACGACATACTATAGGGCAGTTTTATTTGAAAAAAAAATCATTATGAATTTTGTGCAAATGTCGAAGAAAAATGGGATTTTTTGAACATGTCGTAAAAACATGTCATATGATGAAATAATGTAAAGTAGGCTGTGAAAAACACTATGGTAAGGTTTTCATGAATTTTGTCCAAACAAAACGCCATAGCATAGTATGTCGAAAAAAAATGGGATTTTTTTCAACATGTCATAAAAACATGCCATATGATGAAATAATGTAAGGTAGGCTGTAAAAAGCTATGACTTTCTTGTCCATTTTCGGGAAAAAAATGACTTTTTTTGTGCATTTCCCGACGACATACTAAACTATGACGTTTTTTGTCATTTTTCGGATGACATACTAAATTATGACTTTTTTGTCCATTTTCGGAAGGCATACTAAACTATGACGCTTTTGTTCATTTTCGGGCAAGAAATGACATTTTTTGTCCATTGTCAGACGACATACTTATCTGTGACACTTTTTGTCCATTTTCGGGCAAGAAATGACATTTTTTGTCCATTGTCGGACGACATACTAAACTATGACTTTTTTTGTCCATTTTAGGATGGCATACAAAAAATGACGTTTTTGTCCATTTTAGGTCGGCATACTAAACTATGACATTTTTGGTCACCTTTTGGACGACATACTAAACCATGATGTTTAAGTGACATTTTGGATGACATACGAAACTATGATGATTTTTCCACATTTTGGACGACATACTAAACTATGTTGTTTTGGTCACATTTTGGACAACATATTAAAGTAAGATGCTTCTTTCAAAGTTGTTTATTTGGCATTTTTGTTGGTTTCATTCAGTAGTTAAAATGAGAGAAAGACAGGGAAGACCTACAGCAGAGTGCCACAAGCTGGAATTGAACCTGCATCTCTGACAGAGCAACGTTCACAAGTCACCGCCTCAACCAGTTGAGCTACTTGGGCATCTATTTTCAAACTTATTGGACCACATACTAAACTATGATGTTTTAGCGACATGTTTGACGACGTACAGAGAATGATCATGTTTTTGTCACATTTTAGACGGCATACTAAACTATGATGTTTTGTTCACATTTTGGATGACATGCTAAACTATGAAATTTGTTCATATTTTGGATGACATACTAAACTATGACATTTTGTTCACATTTTGGACGGCATACTAAACTATGAAATTTGTTCATATTTTGGATGACATACTAAACGATGATGTTTTCTTCACATTTTGGACGACATACTACACTATGACGTTTTTTCCTATTTTCAGACGACATACTATAGAGCAGTTTTATTTGAAAAAAATCATTATGAATTTTGTCCAAATGTCGAACAAAAATGGGATTTTTTCAACATATTGTAAAAACATGCCATATGATGAAATAATGTAAAGTAGGCTGTGACAAACACTATAGAGCAGTTTTCTTTGAAAAAGAAAGTCATGAATTTTTTCCAAAAAAACTGCCATAATATATTATGTCGAAAAAAATGCTACATTTTTCAACATGTCGTAAAAACATGCCATATGATGAAATAATGTAAAGTAGGCTGTGAAAAACACTATGGTAAGGTTTTCTTTGAAAAAAAAAATCGGCATGAATTTTTTCCAAAAAAAAAGCCATAGTATACTATGTCGAAAAAAATTGGATTTTCTTTAACATGTCGTAAAAACATGCCCTAATGATGAATTAATGTAAAGTAGGCTGTGAAAAACACTATGGTAAGGTTTTCTTTGAAAAAAAAATCTTCATGAATTTTTTCCAAAAAAACGCCACAGTATACTATGTCGAAAAAAATTGGATTTTTTAACATGCCATATGATGAAATAATGTAAAGTAGGACAAAGAATGAGTTTTTTTGTCATTTTCGTACGAGATACTAAACTATGACACTTTGGGGAACATTTTGGACAGCATACTAAACTATGACATTTTTGGTCACCTTTTGGACCACATACTAAACTATGATGATTTTTCCACATTTTGGACGACACACTGAACTAAGACATTTTTGGTCACATTATGGAAGACTGACTAAATTATGTTTTTTTCAAAGTCATTTATTTGGCCTTTTTGTTGGCTTTATTCAGTAGTTAAGTTGAGAGAAAGACAGGGGAGACCTACAGCAGAGTGCCACAAGCTGGAATTGAACCTGCATCTCTGACAGAGCAACATTCACAAGTCACCGCCTCAACCAGTTGAGCTACTTGGGCACCTGTTTAACACTTATTGGACCACATACTAAACGATGATGTTTTAGCGACATGTTTGACGACGTACAAAGAACGATCATGTTTTTGTCACATTTTGGACGGTATACTTAAACTATGACTTTTGTTCACATTTTGGATGACATGCTAAACTATGATGTTTTGTTCACTTTTGGATGACATACTACACTATGACGTTTTTTCCCATTTTCAGACGACATACTATAGAGCAGTTTTATTTAAAAAAAATCATTATGAATTTTGCCCAAATGTCGAACAAAATGGGATTTTTTCAACATGTCGTAAAAACATGCCATATGATGAAATAATGTAAAGTAGGCTGTGACAAACACTATAGAGCAGTTTTCTTTGAAAAAGAAAGTCATGAATTTTTTCCAAAAAAACTGCCATAATATACTATGTCGAAAAAAATGCGATATTTTTCAACATGTCGTAAAAACATGCCATATGATGAAATAATGTAAAGTAGGCTGTGAAAAACACTATGGTAAGGTTTTCTTTGAAAAAAAAAATCGGCATGAATTTTTTCCAAAAAAAATGCCATAGTATACTATGTCGAAAAAAATTGGATTTTTTTGAACATGTCGTAAAAACATGCCCTAATGATGAATTAATGTAAAGTAGGCTGTGAAAAACACTATGGTAAGGTTTTCTTTAAAAAAAAAAATCTTCATGAATTTTTTCCAAAAAAACGCCACAGTATACTATGTCGAAAAAAATTGGATTTTTTTCAACATGTCTTAAAAACATGCCATATGATGAAATAATGTA
Organism: Acanthochromis polyacanthus; assembly: GCF_021347895.1. Taxonomy (NCBI): domain Eukaryota; kingdom Metazoa; phylum Chordata; class Actinopteri; family Pomacentridae; genus Acanthochromis; species Acanthochromis polyacanthus. The sequence goes on from NC_067128.1 coordinate 10,013,275, forward strand.
AAGTAGGACAAAGAATGAGTTTTTTTTTTTGTCATTTTCATACGAGATACTAAACTATGACACTTTGGGGAACATTTTGGACAGCATACTAAACTATGACATTTTCGGTCACCTTTTGGACCACATACTAAACTATAATATTTTAGTGACATACTAAACTATGATGATTTTTCCACATTTTGGACGACATTTTTTCATAGTTTACTATGACGATTTTTCCACATTTTGGACGACCTACTGAACTAAGACATTTTTGGTCACATTATGGAAGACTGACTAAACTATGTTTTTTTGGTCAACATATTAAAGTAAGATGTTTTTTTTTCAAAGTCATTTATTTGGCCTTTTTGTTGGCTTTATTCAGTAGTTAAGTTGAGAGAAAGACAGGGGAGACCTACAGCAGAGTGCCACAAGCTGGAATTGAACCTGCGTCTCTGACAGAGCAACATTCACAAGTCACCGTCTGAACCAGTTGAGCTACTTGGGCATCTATTTCACAACTTATTGGACCACATACTAAACTATGATGTTTTAGCGACATGTTTGAGAATGATCATGTTTTTGTCACATTTTGGACGGTATACTAAACTATGATGTTTTGTTCACTTTTGGATGACATGCTAAACTATGATGTTTTGTTCTCATTTTGGATGACATACTAAACTATGACATTTTGTTCACATTTTGGACGGCATACTAAACTATGAAATTTGTTCATATTTTGGATGATATACTAAACTATGATGTTTTCGTGATATTTTGGATGACATACTAAGCTATTACATTTTTATGACATTTTTAACATGTTAAACGATGACGTTTTAGTGACATGTGTCTTTTATATCAATTCATGTAATAATATTTGTTTGTTTAAAACATTTTTAGCCTCATATTGTTATTCAATTGAAACTATATGGCAATTTCAATAGGTACATGGCTATTTAAAGCTGGAATTCGCTGTATTTTTTCAGCATTAATGGACGAACAGATGAGATATTGTAAATCATTAGCAACATCTATGGCAACAGTAAGATGTGGTGGTACAGGGATGGGTTTTACTTTAGAGAGCAACCTTCAAATGTTTACTTTTAGCTTGATTATCTTTGCACGTTTAAATCTGCCTACTGCAACTTTAATTTTTGTCATGTTTCTGAAGGCATTCCTGAGCACTGTTTGAAATGGGGAACATTGTCCTATTAATGGAAGTCACCTCCATCTGAATTGTATTTCTGCAGGTGGTACATGACAAAGAAACATCCACCTGAATGCAGAACCCAAGATTTCCCAATGGAACATTGAACTGTAACTGAATAATCATCGCTTCACCTGTTTATTACAGCTGGTTTTGTTGTTGTGACTGTTTGGCGGAAGTTTTAATGCTTAAATATTAATGTGAACAGTAACAAGTAACTCAAACAAATGCATTATTCCACTGAAATGCAGAGTAGTATACAGCTGAAAGATTTGGAAATACTTAGGTAAAGTTTACTTAGTTACTTTAGCAAACTTAAGCCAAAGAGCCAAAATTTTTTGATGACAAAACTGCAATTATTTTAGTGTTAAATAATCCCTTTTATCCAGATTGCACCTAAACCATCAGTCATATGACAATGCAGTCAACAGGTAACAGAATCTGTGTGCTATACTCCATTTTTCCATCATTTCTGAGTTACCTGAGCTGAACAGGCAGCCTAGCCAAGGTATGCAGGTATTAAAGGAACAAAGACTAATGTCCTCAGTCTTACTGGCATTTCCCAAAAGGGGTTTTTGTTGATTCAAAGATTAGCTTTTCCAAACTTCCCGAAAAGCCAACATTTTTCAGAGGATTCTGCTAAAAACTTTAGTCGGGATAAACGACAATTAAGAATCTTGAGTGAAAGAACAAAGCCAACGTGCTTCTCCGACTCCTCAGTGAGACTAAACCTCATTAGGCAATGAGGTTTAGTCTATGACCAAGTAGAAAGTCCAGGTGTGCCCTGTCCCTGGCCAGGCTTATTTTACTATATCAAACCCCATAGTGGAGGATTGCAGGAAAGAGGCTAGACGGAGGTTTGTGTATTTTTTTTTCTTTCTGGAGAATGGGGGGGATCACACACCAGGCCAGACTCTTATGAAAGGCGGCCCTGCTCCTTCTCCAGCCAGCAAATCGGAAATGAAAAACTCCCAAAGAAAGTTGGAGCTGCTGGAATGTGAGTGAGCGGCCAGCAGACTGGGCTGCTGCTACTACAGAGGAAGCTTCCCCATATTAGGAGCAGCGCTCTTTCCCTAATAAGGATATGTTCTCTGCTGTACAGTAGGAACTCCGACATCTGACCACAGCCGGCAGTGAAAGTGTGGAGTCTCTGAAAACAGCCAGTGAAAGAAATGTGTGTCCGTGTTGTCAGTCATTACAGCCTCCTTCAGCTGCAGGATATCTGGAGGAAACAGCTTGGTGGAGGAACGTGCAGCCGCCACACTGCTAAACAAGACTCGCTGACACTGTTATCTTTCATGCAGGCTCATTTATCTTGCAGCCAAGGCGGTTTCTGGGGTGTTTTGAACAAATGCAATCAACAAAATTCCTTTGTTGTCATTGAAAAGCATACAGTGAAACTAAGCAGCAATCCTGTCAGTGCATTCATTTGTTGTACTTCTGGGTAGTGTAAGTAGTCCTTTACAGGTAAAAGTATTGACTTTACAATCTAGCTTAAGTACGTATTATCTGCTAAATGTACTTAAACTAGCTAAAATTGACATTCAGGATTCATAAATTCACAATTATTACAATATTAGAATATTATTATTTGTACTTTACTAAGTATTTTAATTTTCTGGTACTTAATACTTTGACTGTACTACATTACAGAAGTACATTTTGTACTTTTTGCTCCTCAACATTTAGCAGATTAACTATAAAAACAGTAGTGCACATTGGATATAGCACATTGCTGAACCTATACAACCTACAAAATCATACTTTGGGTAATTTAACACATTTAAATTTGATTTGATGCATATATGTGCATTAAATCATCATTTTCTATCAAGCTCAGTTTCATAAAACAACTGCAAAGATCATCAAACAACCATCCCAAGACTGTTGTCTCTACATTGTTTGATTCCATTTTATCTCTTATTTTGTGCTCTTATCCCATTTAATTTTCATGTTTTGGGTAACTTATACATTCTTACATCTGCATTAAATCAAATTTTGTCATGCTCAGTTTCGTAAATCAGTTGTGAACATCATAAAACAACAATCTCAAGCCTGTTGTCTCTGCTTTCTTTCATTATATTTACTGTTTTTCTTTGGCTCTTATCCAGGTTATTAAGTTCCTTGCGCTCTTATCTGTTGCATTTTTTGTGCTTTTCTCATTTAATTTGTATTAATTAGTGTTTATTTATGTTAAAATTCAGTAATTTTTGTCTTTTACTGTGTTTAACTCTAACTCTCCATTATTTGCTTCATCTCTGGACTGACTTTCTATTTTAATATTGTCCTTCTGCAAATCTTCATTTCTGGCACTTTGTCAAAGCACTTTATAACCTTGTTTTTTAAAAGATGCAATATAGATAACGGTATTATCATTGCAAATTTTAACAGATTACTGATCTAATATCTGACTGTGCAAAAGCCTACACTTCACAGGATTAGAAAGCAGACATTTTTCTGCATGCTGTCACGTTGTTTTGCCGGCTGACTAAATGTTCGCTGAGCTTAGCCGGTGACTCTCAGGGTTTCCTGTGCTGAGTATCAGCAGACCGACTCACTGTTTTGCAGATCTGGATGTGCCGACACAACGGCAGTGGCGGCCAAAGGAAACATATGTCTCTGTGTGTGGTAGGCTCAGATATGTGGAGGCTAAGTATAGACTCAGATATTTGTCTGGGAGAGTCGCTGCGGGTTAAAATCAGTAATGGAACAGTGGTGGTGATACAAAGTCGGGGAAGTCTGTTATGCTTTGTTCTTGTTGGCATTGGTGCTGTAAAATATATCTGCATGTTACCATCTGACCTTGAATCTTGTGCACTTTCACACATCGTCTTATGTGCAGCTTTGTTTCTTTAGCCAACATCTGCTTCGTGTGAAACCGGTGGGTTTGCACTCAGTTTGTAGTGGTTTGTACTATCGCCTCACAGCAAGAAGGTTCTGAATCAGAACCTGCTGGTCAGCTGAGCACTTTGTGTGAGGTTTGCATGTTCTTTTTGTGCCCATGTGGGTATTATTTAACTTCCTCCAATGTACATGGCAGGTACATTCACCAGAGATTCTAATTTGGCCAAAGCATCAGTAATTTTCTGTCTCCTTGACCCAGTCTCCATCTCCATGTACAAGGACTTCGAGGTGTGTTTCCTTGAAAGCCCACATCATTTTTGCTATTTTACTGACAGGTGTTTACAAGTACTAGCTTTTTGATTGATGAACACTTCACATGCTAACGTTGTTGTACTGATGTCAGATTCCAGGCTGGTTTTTGTGTGTAGTTAGGAAAGATTCACCCTCACCAAGCTGTGACTGTTGGGCCTGTTAGCAAGGCCCCAATACCATTCTGTTAAACCTAGCAAGCTGAGATATGCGAAGACTGCATTTCGTTGTTCTGTACTGCAATGACAATAAAGTTGAATATTATCCTGTTTTATCAAGAGACTGTACAAGAAGATTCTTTGTCATCCACACTTTTATAATTCGTTACTAACAGACTTGTAATTAAAGCAGCTGCTGTTAGACTTTGGAGAGGCTTTGATTAGTACATGCTTTCCATCGACAACAGGAAGTTTGAAAATCTCCAGATATCCTGTGCTCCACAAATCTCAGGAATAATCACAGTATCCCAGTGGTGCAGTTCAATCTGTAACCAGCTGCAGATTCCTGTAAAAGAGCAAAGTCATAGGCTTTTAGAAGCGTCCCCAGTGTTTTTATATGTTTCATATGTGGGGGGTGTGACTGTCTGTGTAGCAGATTGACACATACTTGTTGTCATATGAATAAAACTGTGTCATCTTTCAAAGTCTGCATCTGTCATGCTGAAACCATTAATTTGCCTTTTGGCATGTGTTACACTTTAAAGGTTTGTATGATGTAAATTTCGCCATCTTTCCATCAAAATCTGTGTCCACACGTTGACTACGCTACAATGGCAAAACAGGGTACAGGCTCTGCAGTAGTGTGTAGGTACAGAATGCATAGATACAACCTACTGCACATGTATGGAATGAAGTCCTTCAACCCAGCTATTGCAAACTATTGTGTAGAATAACAATAGCTAAATGTTTGTGGTCTGCAAAGGAGTATAATCAAGATCCAAGAGGGTAGCATGGTAGTGCATTGGTTAGCTGAAGCTTTCCTGAGTGAGGTTGCCTGCTTACATTTTCTCCAACTTCTTTCTATCTGCATGGTAAGTTAATAAAGGAGTCTAAATTAGCTGAAGCATGAGTGCTTGTCTGTCTCTTTGACCACCATGCCAATCTCCCAACACTCCTGACCTTAGTCCTTTCCTGCAAAGTTTATAAGCGTTTAGGGCGGCCTCTGATGCTGGCTTTTCAATGTAATAATGCACCTTTTATATGACTCTGAACAACTGCAGACTTTTTTGAGAGATGTGTCCATAGTTTTTAGCAAAATTGGAGATAAATATGGTGTTCTTGCCTCCCACTAAATGTATACAAACCAATGATGATGCAGGAAGAAATCTGCTAAGAAGTTTATCAGTCAGGGTACCATGTGACTGCTGGCTGTTGTGATTATTTACTACACATTTGTAGAAGTATTTGCATTTTCAATCAAATGTAGGATTTATAGATGTTCATGGCCATTCTGATATTAGTATTTTGAGCCTTTAAGAATTCCAAGTTAGGCCTTTCCACCAGTTTGTTAAAAATAAATAAATGAATGAACCTTCATTTTCTCCCATTATGTAATCAGAACAGTAACAGATGGCCAATATAAACACTACAAAATAGATATGGTGAACGGGTTACCAAACATATAAACATCCATCAGATACCTTCTCCATGAGCTCCTCTCCAGTGGCTCCAGAGGAAAACATCTGGCTCTTCAGCTGTTACAACGCTCCACTATGTTCTCCAGCTGGTTTCTAATTCTGTCTGTCTGTCAGATGGTGCTGGGCTATGCAGTGTGTTTTTGATGAAAACAGCTGCAGCTGGAAACGATGCTACTGAGAGTCAGGCTGAACCAAAATCAGGCAAGAAAACCAAAAGCTTGAGGATGTTTCAGAGCTCTGGAGAGCTGAGAGGAACTGCTGTGGGTTCTTTACTGTGATCAGCCTGGGATGTGTTGCATAATTAATATCCTGAATTGCAACCTTTGTGATTTACTAATTGCAGTGTTTGATATTGCACCACAACACTGTCTTTGTAGAGGAAGTATGTCAAAGATAAAGTCACTCATTAGTGCTCGTTTGCATTTGAAATCTCATTACAATAAAGCTCAACCAGATATATTTTCCAACCCCAACTGTAGGGTAAATTGGATATCCTATCCTTCAACAGTGACAATATACCCACATTTAATTTCTTTCATTTCACACATAAAACTGGCAAAAATTATCCTTTCGTCCTCTACCACTTGTTCTGACCAACCACCAATCACACATGCTGATGTGAACCTGGAAAGTTTACCCAGATTGCACTTTTTAGTGCTTTCTCTGGACAATTATCAGAAAACAGAAACAGTTCCAGGGTACTAACGGTTGGTTCTATTATTCTATAACACACGTGTTAAATTAAACATTAATCTGCTGCCATTGCATGCGTCTTATCTCCTGTATTTATGAAATTCTGCCGCTCTGAAATGCTGGAAACTGTGTGCTTTCTGAGCACGAAAATATTCATCATATGAAGGCAAAACTTCGCATGGCTTCATTCATTATATTAATGTTTCAAAATTGTAGGGAAACTATGTGACCAATGTGGAAATGATCAAACTGTAGCAGCAATAAATATCTTCCGGGTTTAGTCAGACAAACATAGCTTCACCAGAACAAAGAGCTGACCTACTGTGTACAGTAACACTAAACTGAGCTGTCACTATATATAACTGTCATAGTCTTACAGTACATCCAAATTTAAAAGACCCTCAGAGCACCCAGCCTCTACAAAGTGAATAACCTGCACTGTAAATCACTTAAGTTCATTCAGTTATGAAGCTAAGTTCTTCTTGATCATCCACAGTGATCATGGTTTCAAATCCAGGCCATGGCCTTCCCCATCCTTCTCCCCAATCAAAAACTTGACATCTTAACTATAAAATTCATGCATTTACATTAGATGAACTAGAGAAGCTGAGTTTATTTGACTGATTTCCTTGGTGATGTTTAACAGTGTGATGCAGTGATGCTCCTTGTTTGGCTCTCAGCTCAGGCTCTTATAGTAATTCCAGGTCAAGTTTTCCTCCACCGTCCCAGTCAGGATTTATTCATGACCTCAATACTCTGTTGCTGCTTCCACACTTGCACTGTGACATCACAACGCCACAGAAACATGTCAGCTGGTAGTTTTCCAGTTTCAGGACGTGTGGAGGTGACAGACTTGGTGTCTGACCACGCTGCATTTTTACACGCCTGCATCACGGCCTGCTAATACCTCGCTTGGGCCCTCCGTCATGCTCGGAAAGTGGAACTCATTGCCAGGACTCTCAAACACCTTGACTTTTCCACCACACCACGGCGGCTGATGATGTCATACGTTCTGCTGACATCACAGAGCGTTCCTGTGTGATTCGTCCCGTCACCGTTTCCGTGGTTCCCACACACTGACTGCATTCAGCAACTGCAGTCAGAGCTTCCCAAAGAGCTAAACAGGAAGATAAACATCAGCCTTGACAACCTGTTCTGAGGCTCCGATTTCGATTTAACAGGGAACATTTTTAGAACACGTAGTGCTTCTAAAATCATCTGTCTTTAATTGGGCTTTTGAGTACTTTCCATTTCATGCTCGTTTGGTCTGGTGGACGCATTTATCCGAGGCAGACGTGCAGAAGTACTTACTGTACTGTATTCGTACACTCTGCTGCTATTTTATTAGGTACATCCAAATCTAACATCTATATGAAGTCTGTAAAAAGTAATTTGACAAAGCTTTTTCCCATCACTTAATTAGATGCCTTACAACATAAGAAAATCAAATTTATTATGTTGCAAGGCATTAGAAAATCCTTTGTTGCCATAATAGTGCTGGTAATTGCATAAACTTAATATTGTGTGTAGTTTAAAATCAAATCTACATTAGTTGATTTAAAACTGAATTTAAGTTGAGTTAACTTATTTGAATTTGTCTGATAACTTCACTTTTAGGTAATAATCCCCCCGCACATATTTAACGCTAAACCTTTGTCATGTTTAGAACTGTTTTGATTATTATTAAAGCAAACAATGATAGTGTAATTTAAGAACAATGCAGAGCAACTTTCCATAATGTCTGTTTTCTCAAACTACAAAAACACCAAGAGCACTGGAAGAGTTTTAATCCTCCAACTATATGTCCCCTGGAAAGTCTGTTTAAATGGTAGTTTTGCTTGTTTGTTTTTGCGTTTAAAAAAACTGGCTGCTCATTCAACTCATTTAGCTAACTTACAGCTTAGCTTACTTTAAGCAGTGGGCCAGCTGCAGACAGGCCTGGACATGTGCTGGCTGGAGCAGAGGGACCTTGCTGCAGGATTTGAATCCGTGACGGTGTAGTGTGATGCTAATGGTTACCTATGAGATGGTGGTCCCAGCTCTCTTCAGGTCATTGACCAGGTCCTTCTGTGTGGTTCTGGGCTGATCCCTCACCTTTCTCATGATCACTGATACTCCACGAAGTCAGATCTTGCATGGAGCATAGACTGTGTATAAAGATGCATCTGGCTCCAAAATTGAAGCCCACCTGGAAGTGTCAAAAACTTGCAATATCACGCCGTCCACTAGGGTTGGCTCCAAAAAGCTTTTGCTCCATCGACCCCAATTCATCAACGGAAAAAATAAAATTTAATGGACTGATTTTCTACAGCTCAGGATTTTTTCCCTGTTAGTTTTCATGGTCAAAATGAGAGATCAGGTGGCCGATCTTAAAATAAATCAATACTGAATTTTAAATAAATCGTTAAAGTCGGCAGAGCCAGGGGGCGTGGCTATACTTGATTGACAGTCCCAAGTGACTGGTCCTGGCCCGAGATGCTCTCCGGTCCAGCCTGTTTGATGACGCTTTTTCACTGGCTCCGAAAAATCCAAAATGGCGACCAGGAAGTAGCAAAATCCGGGCTTCATTTTCTTGGCGTTGAAACCAACGGGTGACGTCATGGTTAGTTCACGCCTGGCATGGAGCCACAGTCATCTTGAGTTTCTCTGGTCTTGCCCATGGTGGAGACGTTGGGGTCTCACTGATTGAGTGTGTGGACAGGTGTCTTTTATACAGGTAACAAGTTAGAACAGGTGCAATTAACACAGGTAACGAGTGGAGAATGGGAGGACTTCTTAAAGGCAAACTACCAGGTCTGAGAGAGCCAGAATTCTTGCTGGTTGGTAGTTGATCAAATACTTATTTCATGCAATAAAATGCAAATTAATTATTTAAAAATCATACAGTGTGATTTTCTGGATTTCTTTTTGTTTAGATTCTGTCTCTCACAGTTTGAAGTGTACCTACGATAAAAATTACAGACCTCTTCATTCTTTGTAAGTGGGAAAACTTGCAAAAAAAAAAGTTGTCTTAACTCAAAAACTCTTGTTCATTTTTTGTTGAGTCCAAACGTTATTTTGTCGAGTCTAAAGCACCGTACTGTAATAGATCTTGCCTGCATGAAGCTTATAGTCTGTTTTTACTGATTCTACTTCACTTTATGAATGTACGCGAGCAGTTTGAGTGTTTTTCCTCAAACCGAACCCACGGTTGAAGCTTTCGCTGTGCTACCTTCACTCAGCTGTCCATTAAACTGAATTCCATTAGCGGTAGCTGGCAGGCTATTTGAGGAATGTTCCGTGGCTTTAGCCTTCAAACAAACCATCTATATACCACTGTATAAACTGAACACGAAACCGAGATCTCAAAATGATTTTCCTGCCTGCATATTTCTGCCGCTTTGAACTCGCTGGCTGCCTGCAGAGAGACGGTAAGAGTGGAAAAGCTGAAAACAACATGGTGGCAGCCGGGAGAGAACACACTGTTATTCTGCATTTGATGGTATTTTAACAGCCTCTCGGTGAGCACGTATTTCTGAACAAGAGAGGAGGCCTGCCAAGACAGTAGAATGAGTGCAAAGCATTCCTGTGTCATCATCGCCAATGCAAACAAGCTAGTAAAGACGTGCCGGGAGGTCAAATCGCTGCTTTCTTTCACAGTTTGAAGCACGTCTGCGAAAACACTCTTGGTTTTCAAACGACGGCGATCTGTTTAACAATGGTCAATTACAGACAGATGAAAGGAAACCGATGGAAAGTTTCTGTCTGTGAGGAGCCCAGTGGTGGAAACTAATAATGGATCTGGAGCCTGGAATGATTTGTTGAGATTTAACAATGGGGTTGGTGGGCAGATGAACTGTGGAGATGGAAACTGCGTCTATTTAAAGGCCCGGAGTGGTGGAAAATGTTCAGGCTGGAAACATGCACCGAATACTTGGGTTTAGGATTACTTGGGGTGTAATATATTGACTTTTCGGTGCCATAGGGGCATGGTTGAAAGGTGCGCTGCATTGGGGCAAATTTTCTCATAAATCATTCAGTTAGAGGGAAGATATTCGGCTTTAATCTCTTGCAGACAAAGAATTTCAGGCTAAAAGCAGCTCACAGGTGGAAACTAGCCCGAACAGATATAACAGGAGGTGCAGAGACAGAGAGAAAGTCGAGTGGAAACTGCCTATTTAAATCCTGGAAAGTGTTTAGACTGCAGACGCTGATGAGAATTTCGGACTCCAACTCTTTCAACAAACAACAGAAGCTCATCCCGGCGGCAGGTTTGGGCGCCACACACATGGACGTGGAAGTCAGGTGGTGCTTTTTACCCAAACACATGTGGACCTCCGTTCTGTTTCCGTGACCTCTGAGCTGGAGGTCGAGACGGTTTCTAATCCTGGATCTCATCCTCCGGACCTCACAGTGAACCATGATGGTCGGATGGGACCGGGTTTGCAGAGTTTTGGCAGCAAAACTTCCAATATTTCATCACAAAGTCATGAAATGCATCAGATTCATCCACATTTTCCTGCAAAGATGTGCAAAAGAATCCAGTTTTGTAGACGTCTGGTGTTGAATAAGCCCCTGAACTCTCCGTGTCATGAAGCGTCTACTTGCGGACATATGTTCTTCACTTTGCAGATGATGGCTTTCTAATAATAAGAAAGGTTCTGGCCACACACAGAGCTGCAGAACTACAATAGAAGCTTTAAACTGGAGCTCATTCAGCAGCTCCTCACAAATCACAGTTACATGAGAAGTACTAGCTCTGTAAGTGATAAATTAACTTCATGAAAAGCTCCAAAATTACTCCTACAAACAGTGGTGGAATTTTTCTCATGCAAATATTTCACTTAACAAATCTGACGTACTTGCACTTTGCTTGATTCTTTTTTGTGTGTTAAAACTCACTTTTACCGTACGGCCTGCTGCTTGAATTTCTATGATATCACTGTGTTTTTATGGGATCTAACTGTTTTTTTATTTTAATTGTTTTATCTTGCTGTTTTTAACTCTAAAGCTCTTTGTAAATGTGTGTTTTGAAAGGTTCTCAAACAAATAAAGTTGTTATTGTTATTATAAAAGCTGTCACTTCTCCACCTCATATGTATGTTTTACTTGACTGCACGCTTCTGCTGTAGTTTGTTTAAAAACGAAGCATTTTCGCACTCAAAACATACGAAGAAATTATAAATATGATGTTTTGTTATCATGTAAACTAGCCAATCAGTTTACAGAAGTGCAGCTAAAATGATTATTTCAATAATTTATTTGTCAGTTTACAAAAAAATTGGCAGCTATTCCGTAATTCAAATTCTTTTTATTTGAAGTGAAGCATTCATGGCTTCAGCTTCTACATGTGATGATTGGCTGCTATTTCTTTAATTATTTTTAATACATTTTTGAGGTTTGGGCAAAACAAGCACAGTGAAGGTGTCTTTTATTCATTTTTTTGGCAATTGTGACGGCATTTGTGACTATTTTCTGAATTTCTACAAACTAAATAATCAAATAATGAAGAAAACAATTATCAGGTTAATGCATCATAGAAATATTCATTAGAAGTCTCAAATTAAGTCCACCTTTATCACCAGCAACAGTAAAATTCTGTTTTAACGTTAATGCAAGAGTAACAATGATCAAATTATACGACATATACCTGTATAACTGTGACAGGAGGCAAGAGTCTGCACTGAATTATTTAACATTTATTACTTTAAGCGCAATTTTGCGATAATACTTGAATATTTGTACTTAAATTCGCTGTGCAAATATAAATATTGCTGACATGAAAGTGTTCTAAAAGCATGTTTGTGTTCTGTGAAGTGAGATTTGTAAGATATAGCATCCGGAGTGGGAAAAAATACATAATTTATTGTATTATTCTAGCTTTTACAGTGTGTATTTTTTCATTTTATTTTGGCTAAGCATGTACACTTCCTCTACCATTGCCTGCCAGCACTTCCAAATCTTAATCACTGACATATGTCTTTATTCCTTTTGAGACAGAAACAGCAATTTATTATTTACAGTATTTAAAATGTCAAAAAAAAAATCATTATTTTAAAGATCTTTGTTATCATTTGAAAAAAAAAAGAAATATTATGATCGGGAAATGGTAAATCAAATTTTGACAGTTATTTTACAGATTTTCCTACTTTTGTTAAAATACATAAAACACAAAATGCTGTAAATTTGCGAGATTTTAATATTTGTTACACACTAGAGTTAGGAGTGATCATACAAGCAACTTAAAAAAAATAGACAAAAATGCTTTATAAAATATTCATGTCACCATCAAACAATGTATTTTTCACAAATATTAGCTTGCTCTTTTACAACATATCTCTGTAAAATAACACAATTTTACTTTATTCAAATCAGACAAAAATTATCATTATTTTACCAATAAATGATGTTATTTTCACCCTTTGATAATGACAGTATTCCATCATTTTCGACATTTTTCAGGCACCATTGCTTTCTTTATATACAAAAAGACAAATAATCTCTTTGCACAGAAAATATAAAAGGTTGTAAATTTGTGAGACGATGTGTTTTTAAGAGACTGTTTGGAGACATCCAAGCAACCTACAAAACAACATGGGTTTTATTTCTACATTTTAACTCCAACCATCACCTTTTCCTGAACCCCACCAAGTCGTTTTGGTGGCTAATCTTAACCGACTGGTTTTGTTACGTAAACTAAAGCAAACAGCGACTGAAAACAGCACAAAACAATGACCTCACTCAGGATTTAGACACAGTCTCTGGAGTAAAGCCTTGTGGTTTCTGCCTCCTCCACTTTTCCAGTCTCCTCAAATGAACTTTGTTGCTCTTTTTATTTGCAAAGTAGAAGAAACTTGCGAGCTGCATGGCATGGACAACAGCCAGAAGAACAGAACGGGCCGACAAAATACAGAAATCTCACAGTTTCACAGCCAGAAACTGATGCCATTGGAGCTGCTGCGTACTCTGGTGTCGGTTCATTCTGACAGTTACAGCTTTTTACTTTTCTCTTTGTCCAAAAAAAATGACACAGAAATGTTCATATAGGAACTTTTTGAGAACCAGAGCAGCTGTTTCCAGTTCAACACTGAATAAAAACTCTGTGAGCTGCAGCCGGTGAAGTAAATTCTGCCAAGTAAAAGGATTTTTACAGTAAAACTGACAGAACAAATCACATGGCAGCAGCTGGAGGTGAAGGTGAAGCTGTGAGAGTCGACGGATGACAGCTTTGACAAGGTCAGCTGTGAACGCTGCAGCAAAAATCGAATAAAGTGCTTCTTTTCTGTGGGTTCGACTGTGTGAACTAATTCAATATTGTTCACCAGCAGCAGGAGATGTTGTGTTGAGTGTACAAGGACGTTTAGATGCTTTTGTGCCAAAAATCTGACATTTTCCCGGGTTAAACTCACCTCAGCATCAGCATCTCAGTGATTTCTTTTAGATTTCTCTCTTGTGACATGCTTTGATGTCACTGAACTCCAAATCGCTCTGCTCAGTGAGTTTTACAGAGCTGTTAGTAAAAAAAACACATTTGTAGCAGTGATTGTTTTTTGTGTGCAGACACACCCCAGCTACACTGTAAAAAATTGATTTTTAAAAATAGCTTGAAACTGTAGTTTGTTATCGTGTTGTCTAATTAAATTGCAGAAAATGATGAGTAAAATCACATTAAAATGTAAAAAAAATAGACATGTTAAGGCAAAAAATACCTCAAACAAACAAAAAAATCCCACTATTTTTCATTAATAAAATGGCTTTTTCTTCTCTTGTAGTAAAATCACATAAAGGTATTAATTTACAAGGTGATATGGAAAAATTATCCGTGCAAAACCAGTGCAAAACTGTACATAATTTCCACACAAAATAAACATCTTTACAAGGAGTAAATTCATTGGTTTACAGTATTTGGATCTTAGATTGCTATTACTATCATTTTGCTGTATTTAAATCTGCAAAAAATGTTGTCATATTATCTTTTTTCTGTTATTTGAAGAAAAATAAGTACATTAAGAATTGGAATATGGCAAATAATTTCTAAACAAATGTTATATTGCAGATAACAATCAGTAAAATCACATAAAAAGGTATTAATTTACAAGTTGACTGTTTCAAAAAGCAGAAACAAAATCAAAAATAAAGTTTTTCTTGGAACATTTCACTTAGAATTATGCATTTCTAATGTTTTCATATACTACACTACTATATTATTGAAAAATGTGATTTTTTTGTGCTGTATTTATATAAAAAAGAACATCATTGTACAGATATTCACCATTATTTGAGCGAAAAGTTCTGTATATTAAAGACAGATAATTGGCAAGTCATGTTTAAGCAGTTATTTTACAGATTTTCCTAGTTCTGTACAATTTTGATTAAAACCATAGTAAACAAAAACATATTAAGTTACATGTTGACTGCAAAAAAAAAAAGAAGAAAAAAGGCAAACCTATTTCAGAAAGTACTGATGTCCACATCAAATTATCAGCATTTTTGCAAATAGTAGTTTGATGTTTGACAAAGTCACGGTGAAATGACAGTTTTATTCAAATCAGTTAAAAAAAAACTTTTTATTTTCTTACTATTTTTAACCACTTTTAACTTATTTTTCTGACACCATTGCTGCCAGATTTTTAGAGTTATTCAAACTTTTTTGGCACAAAAAGAAAAAAAACATGAACCCATTTTGTCCTCAGTTTTACTCATCTTGTAGGCCAGCTAGCTTGACCACATCCTAACTTTTTCACGTTGGGAAAAAAAACTGAGTATGTGTTGTGAACAGTTTGAACCGAACGTCTTGCAGCAGGACTCAGTGACTGTAAATACATATTCTGCAGCCGCCTCCCTGCAGAACGCCAGTTTCCTCCTATTAGCTTGGCACACGACTGCATACCTCGGCTAATTAGCTTCCTGTAAAAGCCTTGAATAAAAACATTGGCTTTAATCACTCGCTGCTGCTTCGTCTCATTGGCTGCCAACGCAAATGTTGCTCCAAGCAGACGTGTTGCTTTGTAGCTTTTTCCTCCCTGACAGGTGCTTCTCTCCGTGATGTGCAGCGATTCAGGTCAAGATGTTCCCTTAACATTCCTCTACATCAAGCTAACGCTCTGTTTTTCTACAATTAGACCTTTTTAAAGGCCTGATTTTTCCTCTCTCACGCTGAGGCTGGATGACCTGACAGCCTGGTTGTGTTAGTGTGTGTTTTACTGGATGTCGGCCTGGTTTTACTGGATGGTTATTTACTGGCTGTCAGCAGGAGAACTGAGCTCTCACACAGATTCCTGTAAAGCTTAGCGGCTGCGTTTACAGTCTGTGTGTTCACTGTGTACCTGCTGCACAGCTTGCTGACCAGTTTCCGATTATTTAGGCTGCCAGTAACACAAATCTCCATTTAGTGCACCTCAATCAAACACTCTAATTATTTACAAGCTGTTTACCTACTTGTCGCTGAGTATTTACCTCGTTTTAATCATTTAGATGGAAAGAGGCTTTTACACGTTACTGCAGGAATCTTTGACAGTTTTAATAAGGAAGATTTAGGATCATAATTCATGCTGATGAATCCATTTAGCAGCTGGAGCAGGCAAACGTTACTTTATAAGCAATTAATATTATGATTATGGTTTATCTATGCATCAATAAAGCAATTCACATTTAAAATCAGAGTCCGCTGAGTGCTTTTTGGACCACTGACCAACAATAAGGACTTCCAAGTTTGACCAACATTTTTTTTCCTCTCTAGTTTGGTGATTATTTTCTCATTTAGTCAAGTCATTGTTAGTCTATAAAGCTTCAGAAAATATAGAAAAACAGACCTGCATTTCATTGTTTTGAACCAACAGCTGAAAGCCAAAAGATTCAAATAACCATGACAAAGAAAAACCACCAAAAGGTCAAACCTGAGAGTCTGGGATCATCAAATGTTTGGCATTAATCAATAGTTTTAATTAGTTTTTTTTGCTAATTGATTATTTTACTAATTATGCAGCCCCATATTGGATCATATTGCACGATTTTTATCCCTTTTTGGCTTCTACTTATATACCAGTCCAAACACTAACAGCCTAATATTGTGTAGATCCTCTTCTCTGATTGGTCAAGGCCTGGATTCTACAGACCTTTGAAGGTGTGGTGTGATTTCAAGAAACAATATAGGAGGATCCATTGAGTTGTGGAAATCTGGAGTTTGGAGGCAAAATCAACATCTTGAACTCATTGTTGTGTTCCTCAATCCATTCCTGAGCAGCGTTTGCAGCCATCAGGGGAAACTGCTGTCATGAATGAAGGGGTGGACGTGGTCTGCAGACGTGTTTAGGTAGGTGACGAAGTGGCGTCGTAATGGATCCAGGATTGAAGGCTTTCTGTCTCTACAGAATCTACAGCAGACACTTTGTTTTTGGTGAATTGTTAAATGAAACATTTAGAATCCACTGATTTTGATGGGGGCTGCACAGTGCTGTAGTGATTAACAATTTCTCCTTGCAGCAAGAAGATCCCCAGTTCAAATCCCGGGGTGGGCCTGGGATCTTTCTGCATGGAGTTTGCATGTTCTCCCTGTGCATGCGTGGGTTCTCTCCGGGTACTCTGGCTTCCTCCCACCGTCCAAAAATATGCTGAGGTTAATTGGTTACTCTAAATTGTCTGTAGGTGTGAATGTGAGTGTGATTGTTTGTCTGTATGTGTAGCCCTGTGACCGACTGGCGACCTGTCCAGGGTGTCCCCTGCCTTCGCCCGAGCCAGCTGAGATAGACTCCAGCACCCCCCATGACTCCAGTGAGGATAAAGCGGTCTATCGAGAATGGATGGATGATTTTGATGGAAAATGATTTCAAGCTCAGATATGGTCAATTGTACTCATTGAGAAACACATCACACATTATGCTAACAGACCGTCAGAAAGCTGAAAATCTAGCTAGATAGATAGATAGCTGGATGGATGGATGGATGGATGAATGGATGGATGGATGGATTGATGGACGGACGGATGGATGGATGGATGGACGGATGGATGGATGGACGGATGGACGGATGGACGGATGGAGGTGACTTTGAGAGATGTGCAAATGACACTAAAAATTCTATTCTAAAGTCTATTGTTCAATCTCTAGAAATGCTCAATCCTACATTTCCTATAATGCAACTTCTGTATTTTTTCGTCCCTCCCTGCCTGGTCAGCGTCCGAACCCTTCTGACTCCACAGTTCCAGTTTGCTTTCTGTTAAAATCTGCAGACCAAAGCTGAGAAAACCCTGATGTCATCATCGGGATTATTCTCTAACACTTGACGAAACTCCTCCAGAGCCCCAGAAGACACAAACACAGGCTGAACATTACTGAGTAATGAGTTTTCTCAGGCTGAAGCCAGTGCTTTCCCTGAAAACTGACCTGAAATCAGTACAGAGAATCACTGTGTTGTTGAGATTGAAGTGTTTATTAGAGGTCTGTCTGCAGCTTCTTTGTGTCTGAACATGCTGTCTGCTGCCCTTATGTAACACTAAATTATAGTAGCACTAACAACTGCATGACTAATGACTCAATCTATCAACTTCAAAGCAGTTATTGTGCGGTTTAGACACAGCCACAGATTCTTCTCCTGGCACCAACAACAACATAGAGAAGAAAAAAAAAACTCCTCTGACATTAATAAGGAAATATGTGATGAGGAGTTTCTCGTCACTACTGGAATTTTGACTTCACCTGTGAAATCTGGTTGGACGATAACACGAACAGAACTCCAGGCATCTGCTCGATGTCTGGAGTTAAACAATATGTAAAGAACAAGTCAACAACAGATCTGAGCCCTAAAGAAGGTGAAGGAGGAAGCACAGAAAAAAGATCACAAAAATGGCTATATCTGAAAAAATTTTCACATCAAATATCTTAGTTTTTGTAAAAAGTAACTTCTTCTTTTGCGGCTTTTTACCATAAATCTACACCATTTGTATTGTATTTTAAAAAAGCACTGAAACAATATATTTATTTCTGTTCTTTGGAAGAAATTTTTTGCATTTTGAGGATTTAAAAATGGTAAATAACTTTTTAAAATTGTTATTTTATGTATTTTCCTTCTTTTTTTAAAAATAAAAATAATATTTAGTAAATTCCCCAAAAAGTATTAATTTACTTGTTAACTGTAAAAACAATTTAAAAAAATAAAAACTAAACATTTAAAAAAAAAAAAACATGGCAAAATTGTAAATAATGTCCACATCAAAAATAATGTGTCATTAATTTACCGATATTTTCTTAGCTTTGGAGCCAGATTTTTGCTGCTTTTTGTTTGTTTAATTTATTTATTTTACTGATTTTTTGTTTTTACAGGGCAATCTGAGGTGACAATATTGTTTTTCCAGCTCTTTTCCTTCCGCTAAGCCGTCAGCGAGAACATAAATGTGTCCTCAATGAAACAAAGATAATGTTCTCTGTGAGAGGACGCGAACAGCTGCTTGGTGAGATCCTGTCTGAGTAATAAAATGATCTTTTTGTGACTTTGAACAAAGCAGAGCAAACTGTTCCGCTGATCCTGACAGAGTTCTGCTGCTGCCGTCCAGAAACTCTCCTGCCAGGGTTCCCATCGGCGCTAATTGTTTCCAGATATGCAGTTTTTGTGCAGAGCGGCGAACAGAACCCCTCCCTGTCTGTCTGGAACCAAAGGCCTCGTCTGTCTGCGAGCTGCAAGGTCAGTCTGCAGCCTCCACCCTCCATCCAAGTCCGTCTGTCTGTGTGTCTGTCTGGTGGCAATCAGACCCTCTGTGATCATAACTGAGACCTGGAAGGTCAAAGCTGGTCTGGTGTTACTCACCGATTCTCTAAAAGTAGCTCCTACAGTAGCCCTCCATGACTTCTGTGCACTGAAAAAACAGAGAGTTGTTGGACCAACTTGAATAAATTCTTTCAGTTGAGAGTTAACAATTAAAATGAAGTTGCATGTACATGAAGCAGACAATTTGCATTCCTTTAATTAGTAACACATAATTAAATGAAGCTAATCCAAAAGAAGTACGTGCTGCTGGTTAAAGCTGCTTAAGTCATGAGATTCGTCTCAAATAAGCATTGCTGCAATCTGAATTTAGGGAAAGATAACTTGAAGTTTCCAGTTTTCTCAACTTAAGTGTTTGCTTTACCCAAACATAAAATGTAAAACATGGGTTTCTCATTGGACTGCTTTCTTTTTCTTTACTCTGTAATGCTTCTCGGATAAATCCTAGATTGAGTAGCAGAAGAAAAGCCATCAGACGCACAATGCTAAAGGAGCAGTAAACCTAATTTTGCTGAAATTGGAACAAGGGACAAAGTGCAATTTCAAGTTGGTAGAATTCACAAAAGTAAACTGTCATCATCGAAGCAGAAAGATAACAAGACTAATTTGAAGCAGTACTTTCTTTGAGCTGCAGCTAAATCCATTTTTTACAGTGTTGGTTGTTGGTAGATCTATTTCTGTGTTGAGTATAAAGAATAATAGTCCATCCAGACTTTCAAAGCAGAGAACAGAAACTCTGGAATTCCTTTTCATTGGACATACACTGTAAAAAGAAATGCTTGGCATTAACAGCAATAAAAACTACAATTTGCATCAATATTTTTGAGTCAATTTTTATTAAAATTATGTCCAAGCAACAAACTAAATTCATGAAATTAGCCTTTTCACTCAAATTTATAAAGTGTATTTGAGTGAATCTCATTTGTCTTTCTTCTTTGGTAATTCCAGTTTACTTTGGTCAATACTAAAAATTTTAAATTACATTATGTCCCTTCATTCCAGCGAAAGTGCCAAATGTAGCTTTACTGCTCCTTTAGTGCACCTGACACTGACGTTTCTTCAGAATTTTTCTACTGCAACTCAACTTTTGTTTTCATAGCAGGATTACAGAGTAAAAAAAAGTAAATGTTTTTATGTGTACATGTGGATATACGAATAATACTCAACTTTTAAGTTGTGTGTTGTCTGTCAATTTCAAAGAAATTAACTTATTTAGGGACATATAGCTTAAATCAATGGCATACATATTCATTTTTAATTTAACTTGGATGAATTTAATTCACTTGCATGTTTCCAATTAAAGCAATTCATCCAAATTATAATTTTTCAGTGTATAATAAAAGATATTTTCAATTAAAACTTACTTGTGCTGTGCTACTTATTGGTAGCATAGACGCAGGCTTTGAAATTAAGTTGTACCACGTAGTTTTTCAACAATATTTACAGATAATTTTAAGTGTTATGTTATGTGTTAATTAACTGCCATAATTATAGATACAAGTTTGAAAGTTAGCATCCAACCAGATGCTCCTATTAAATTCTCTAGAGACATTCATCATTCATCATTTTTGGGGTGCAACTGTGAAGTTTGGCCATAAAGATTTATTTATGGCTTTTTGTTCATTTCATACTTAAGAATATTCTCAGATTCAGTGTTTGAAGGGAATTTGTATCTGATATTTTGCAGGCATGTCCAGTCGATAGATGTGGGGACTAAATTCATGGTAAAGAAAAATTAAGTTATTCCACTTTCACTAAGGTACAACAGGTCTTCTTAAGTATTAAATGAATGAATATAGAAAGTTTTACTTACACACAACGTTAAGTTGATGCAGTTACCAACAGTTTTCATGTCAACACAACTCATCAAACTGAAATTATAACTTCAAAGGTTCATCTAAAATCATAAATCCAAATTTCTGACTCGCAGACATACATGTAATTACGCTGTGGCATAATAAGAACCCTGAATTACTTCCTAGAGTGCAGCTTCATAAGTTTAACCCTGTGATCAGTTTTCCATGCCATCAAAAATGCTGAGTCCAACTTTCCAAAAGCCTTCTAGAGATAAAAATGTCTCTTTGGGTGGACCTCAAATCTGTTTCTTCGACCTCTTTTCTTGGACCGTTATGCAACCTGCACACAAACATGCTGAGCTGCTTGAAAGCCACTCAACTAACCTAAACACAAAGATGCACCAATATTAAATGAGCAAACAGACGATAAACACATAAATAAATGATCATCTAAGAGCTCTCAATTGATTTTATGTTCACATATCTGCAGATGAATAAAGAAAGCATCCGGTTCTTTCTCGTATTCTGACTGAGTGCTCATTATCTTGCAGTTTCTGGATGTCGGCTGCAAACTGCCAGCTAGTTGAAAATATTATCCTCCCATTATCCTCCTCACAACAGCATCCCCCAGCTGCAGCGGCGGAAGGCGGATTCCTCAGCGAGGTGAGGAGGAAGTGATGACGCAGGGCAGAGTTATCACTCAGCTCACTGTCAAACTGGCAGCAGACGAACCCCGTTTTCACATGTTTCTCCTACTTCAGCACAGACAGATGGCCAGAAACATGTTTTCCACTCTCAGCGTCAGGGTGAGTCAGGCAGCAAAAGTTTGAGAATAGTGGGCCGGTGACTAAGTGTCAAGTGAAACACGCTGAGGATTATTAACTTATGCGGTGAACAACAGCCGGCTTACGTCAGCTTTGGGAAGAGTATGAAATTTTCTGAAATTTGTGAGGTTGAATTCACCTTTAGGCCCAATCCCACCATCTACACTGTAGGATTCAAAAGCTTTAAGGGGCTTTCCTGTGAAGTGCTAAGGACTGTACTGCTGTCAGTCGTCTATTGCAAGAGGGCTCCATTGGAAATGTTTTGAGCTCTTTATGCACACTTTCCATGACTTTGCAGACTGCGCCTGAGGGAACTACTCACAGTTCACAGCATTGTTATGTTAAACACAGAGCTACGAGAGGAAGCCCTACTTTCCACACATCAGATTCTATTTTATAGGCCTCAAAAGTTGATTAAAGATTATATTTTCAGAATAAAATATGGATAAACCCAATATACATACAGTACACACCTAATATCACCTTTGTTTAAAAGAAATTGCATTTTCGTCCATTTTTAAGAACAAAGAGTTAAACCTTTGGCATCTACCGGAGCTTTTCAATCACCTAGATCTCCTGGCAGCTATTCTCTCTCTTTCCTCACCACAATTCATGGCTGTGGGAGTTAAATTTCTGCAGATATTGAACTTTTGAAATGATTTGAAGTTATATTTCTGCTGTGCATGAGCTCAGTTTTTCCAACATCACACTTAAATTAGTGGAGTTGGCTGGACGTTTCCTGGTTTGTCTGCAAGTTCTGTATCAGCCTTTATCATAAGTCTGCATTTTTGCAGACTTCACCTGATTGAACTACCCAGAATTCATAGCATTGTGATGTTCAACAAGGGTTACTAGGGGAAGTCATACTTGCCACACGTGGAATTCTACTGATGTTAGTTGCCTCAAAAGTTTGTCAAATGTTGACTACAGTCTGTATTTTCAATATAAAATAGAGATTTCTGCAATATCTATAAACCCAGCATCACCCTTGTTAATAAAAACAACTATAAAGACACACAAAAAGTTAACTAGCAACCAGCTATGCTAAGCTAGTTGTCTCCTGTCACCAGTCTCTCCAAATAAATTATGAAAAAATTCTCATGTTGAGTTTTAACTTGAAAATACAAAGACAGAAAGGTTTAAATTTTAAATAAATGAACTAAATGAAACTCATTTGCTCTTCCTGTACATCTTTATCGCAAGGACAACAGCTAATCAAGATCCAAAGTGCGGCGTGGCAACATTATACGCTAATGTATGCTTCAGGGATTATTACCTTGTCATATTTACAAGTCTTAATCCACTTAAAAGCATCATCCATGTGTGTTACCCCCTAAATTTATCTTGAGCATCATCGACTGCGAGTTTCTGCAGCTGTCCGGGTCGATGTATAAATCCATCAGCGGCCGAGGCGGAGGAGGCGATGACGCAGGAAGGAACTATCTGTCAAAGTGTGCAAAGATTTTTAACGACTGAGGTAATGCACTTGTAACTATACATAGAGCCCAGACATGATGCATAGTGTGGTATTTTACTGTAATTGTGCAGCCAGAGTGCACTGTGATAAACCGTTCGGCTCCTCTTTTTGAGATTGCTATTATCTTTGTTTTTGCACCTAAATCCCAGAAGCAAGACTTTTCTAGACGTTCTACCATAAAGATTAAACATAGAGGCCCACCGGTCTAAAACTGAGGCTCTCATGCCATAAAGTAGTGCAGCATGCACAGCTAGGGCCCCTTGTGAGGTGTCACTTGCAGCACAATGACTGAAGGGTGCGACGGTTGCGTAACGGCGAGGTGTCGTGTGATGCCGTGTGAATATGAGGCCTTGTCCCGGTTACAGGAGTCTTTACAGGTAGGTGTTCTGTCTGTCAATACCAAGCTTGTCTCAGGCTCTCGTTTCTCGCCCGACACATTTTTTCCTTTTTACCCTTCGTTCGCTCACTTTGTTTAATTACCCCTGAAGTTTCCGAAGTTCTCACCCAATCTGATTTCACATCCCCCCCCCCCCTTTTTGGTTCCTCCACCCATGTGGTTTTTCTGTATTTTTTCTTTGTTTCATATCACACGTATGCTCTGTTTTGTCTGCACTCGAGAGCCTTTCCTGGCCTACTGACTTTCATTAAGCGTGCATAAACCCAACCTGCCTTTCTGATTGCAACCCTTCTTGCGGTCGGCTGTATTCTGTGTTACCTCTGCTTCTCACGGTAACTGTTCCCAGGTATGTTATTCTGCTGCCTTTTGGACATGTGGTTTAGCGTGCCTGGCAGGGCGGCGGGCGGCTCGCAGTGTTTATGCAGGTGCGGGACATTTAGGACGCACCGCCCTGCAGAGTATTTCGGAGGTGCTTTTCAGAGCAGCTTACCCCGCAGTATTAGAAAGGGGGCCGCCTATATGTGGCATTTAGTGGGGACAGCCCAGAGAAGGCATTTCCTCAGGTTACTGGAAACTGGAGGGGTTTGAATCAGAGTCAGACACATTGTGGCGGGAGATGTTTTCATGACAGGAGTAAGAAGCACAAAGTGAGATAACAGCAGCATCAACAACAGGACTGCTGAGAGAGCATTACATCATCCACCATATGTTCCCCAGCAAAGCGTGTGTCCAGAACATGCAGTTCTTTTCATCAGATGTTGCTATGGTCTTTGATTTTGTTGAACTGCAGACGGGAGCAACAACCTCAGCAAAGTTACTGTTTTAGAGGGATTGTTTGACACTTTGGAAAATGTGGTTAATGCTTTGTTTGCTGAGAGTTACATCATGTATTTACCAAAAATCATTCACCCCGTGTAGATTGCAAGTACAAGGCTCACTTTTTATATGAAGTTCACAACAACAACAACTCCTTAGTAACAACTGACCACTGTGAGAATTTTCTAGTTTCATAGAGCATTTGGATTACGCAGAGAGATAGCTCTGCCAGTTTCTGTCAAGGAATTATTCATTTCAGTGACAGTGCTTGCCCGTGTGTGCAAATTCAACCACCCATTCTCTATACACCACTTTATACTCACTAGGATCGCGGGGGGTGCTGGAGCCTATCCCAGCTGACTTGAGCGAAGGCAGGGGACACCCTGGACATGTCACCAGTCTGTCACAGGGCTACATATACAAACAATCACACTCACATTCATACCTACGGGCAATTTAGAGTGATTAATTAACCTCAGCATATTTTTGGACTGTGGGAGGAAGCAGGAGTGCCCGGAGAAAACCCACGCATGCACAGGGAGAACATGCAAACTCCATGCAGAAAGATCCCAGGCCCACCCCGGGATTCGAACCAGGAGATCTTCTTGCTTCAAGGCGAAAGTGCTAACCCCTGTGTGCAAATATTTCACCAAAACAAATCTTCTGTCACTGTTTTGAAGGGGCACCATCACTGCATCTTGGGCTTGGCTTTGCCCAATACGATTGTGATTGAAAAAGTAAGGGCCTTTTCTTTCTGTATAGCAGGTTGATGATGGGGTGCACCATGCTAAACTCCCAACTATAGTCACAGATTTTATACCTTCAATACACTATTCTTTACTATCATATTCAGTTAAATCATGATGTAATCCATACAAGTCCTGCTTCTATAACATATTTCTAAGCAGCAGTTATTTACACCTGTTGTCTCTGGGCATTATGAAGCATCTTATGACAAATGTGAACAAACTATCACAGAAAGAAGTGCTTGGTTGAGGTGTTTTTTTTTACATTCTGAAAAAGTCTTTGTGGGAGATGGAAACATTTTTTACAACCAAGTTCTGATGTAGTGAACTTTTAACTCAATGATTGATCAACTGAGACTCCTGCCATCATCCAGTTTGCCTAATAACAGCTGATATGAAAGAGTAATGACAAGTTTCCCAGTTTCCCAATTTTGTCCTAACGAAGTCATCTGTCATCTGTCTACAGGTGTCTCTGATGACTTGTCCAGATTGTACTCAGTGATGGAAACTAGCTAGGTGCACTTACTTGGGTGCAATTTTACGGAATTTTATTTGAGTTTATCCATTTTCTGCTACTTTCTCCTTTCATTTCTCTTTACATCAGATGCAATTATTTTTCTTTCTGCTTCTGTCAGGCATTTTTCTTCAACTGTCAGGATGTAGTTCAGTTTCCAACAGCTGGTTCATGTAACCTACTGAGATAAGGTGGGGTGAGATAAACTCTGTATACTGTAGGGAAAAAAATAAATAGAAAACAGTTTTGAAGCCAAATGATATGATGAGTGAAATGTGAGATGAGATGATACAGCTGGTATCAAAACCAGGTTGCTTATATGGGACTACATCTGACAGGATGAAATTAAACAGACTATGCTGAATAGGGAGTAGTAGAAAGTAAATGAATTTAGCCCAGCACTGTACTTTAGTGCAATTTTGAGGTATTTTACTTCTATTCCCTGCCACTTTTTCCCCTTTCACTTCACTAGTTTTCCAGAGGGAAGCATTCTACTTTATATCCCACTACATGTATCTTTTTAAAGAAGCAGATTTGACACAACTGATAACAGAACAAGCTTTTAAAATACAGCTCATAGTTTCAGATGAATCCTTCCAACATTTTTAGTTTCCCGTAAAACGTAGTGTGTAGTCAGGCTCACATTTCAGCCGCCTATGACTTGTTAATAGCTCCAACAAACTGTGATATTTCCCTCTGAACTTCTAACATTTCAGTAAATATTCCAATGATCCAATATCTCAGGAAAAAAATCAAAGATTAGACAAAACTCAAAACAGATTTGTGGATCTTATTTTTTCTTCTTTTCTCTCCCATTATTCCTGTCAGATTTATTTTCTGTCCGTGAATATAAAAGTAGTCGTTCAAACCTGCAGCAGCTCTAACAGTGACTTCAGTGTAAATAATCTAATCATACATCAGTCAGAGGAAACAAACCAAGACTACGCTTGAACTATATTTTGCTGTTACATGCCTTTACTTAAGTATGTCTTTTTTATATTTTTGCTTTGCTCTGTTGGTACTTTTACGTAAGTAAAAGACCTGAATACTTTTTGTACTCCAAGTTGTATCACATGTATTGTGCAGTGTGAGCTACACAGGCTAAGTAGGCAACTCAATTCAATTCAATCTCTTTGGCATTAATTTCTAATGAAACGGTACCTAAAGAAGAATAGCGTTGCTCAATATGAGGCCTGCAAAGACACTTTTAGCGCTATGATCTTTTGCAAAGTTGTCTAAAATTACAGATTTGCTGGACATTTTCCTCTCAGCGAGTGTCGGAATGGAAAAGGAAACATTTTTACAAGCGGCTGAGAATAATAACAGCCCTTCCTTCCTGATAACCAGGGTTACAGTTCATCAACCAGGAGAACAGTGGTCATCAGCAGAGGTAATGACATGCTGACTGTCTGCTTTGGTTTCATTGTCAGGAAGCGCCGGAAAGGAGAACAGTCTTGGCCTGCTTGGCTCACACTGTTCTGCGAGGTTTCCGGGATAATGAATTCCTCTGGTTTGGTCAGCCAACAGCGAAAAAAATGAGGATAAAGGGGGAGGAGGACTTTGAGAGGGAGAGGGGAGGCCTGAGGTGCTTGTCCAGTCAGCATGAAGGGCGTTAGCAAGCCCTCTGTTTTGTGGATAATTGCAGATTATTGGTTAGATAAGTGGATTGACTAGAAATGAACGTGTGCAGCAATGCAAAACAACAAACTGGAGTTCGATTTGTTCCGTCTGTGTTTAACTGTAGAAGAAGAGAAGCCTGGTGTTTCAATCAGACGCACGAAAATGACCGGACCTAATTCTTGTTGGAAAAAAGTGCCTCAGTGAAGGCTGCTGGCCACAGAACACCAAGCTGAGTCCAATAGGCATCTATCTGTTACTCCTCACATTAACAACCTACACTGAGGCTGGCTGCATTTACACACAGTTTATAATATTTTCACTCTGCAGTATGTTCCACTTTAAAGCATGTGAACTTTGGCAACGCTTAAAAATGAGCACATGCTCAATGAGCCATACTGTTGCCGCGCTGCTACAAACACAGATGCACACTTAGCACACACACACACATACACACCCAGAACACACTGCGCTTCCACATCGCAGTGAACTAGGTTGAGAAATTTGAAAGAAAACAAACAGGATTCCAGAGCGGTGCGCTGTGGCGTGAGGCTGCTGGACTCGGACACAAAGAGAGGCCTGTTCACAGTGAACAGGAGCATTCCAGCCAACAGAACAGGCTCTGGGACACTGTTGACCTAAGCTACTTTAGAATGTTTGTGCAATAGCTTTTGACCACTTGATTAAAAATATCGTTTGATGCTGCAGTGTCCCGGCGAGGGGCAGTTCAGACTGGTCTGAGCAGAGCAACATGAACGGAGAACTCCAATGAAAGAAGATGAGACCGTTCGCCTGGAACACTGAGTCACAGTCGGACCGCTGAGGATGATCGTCCAGGATGTCTGGCACTGGGTTTGGGAGTGATATAATGTCAGGACTGCAGAGAAACAAGAGGCATTTTAGACAACTTAAAACACTAAAGGAGGCTGGAGTCTTTCCCAGCTTACTTTGGGCGAGAGTTATGGTACACTGTGGACTGTTCACCAGTACATCATAGAGCTAACACAAAGAGACAGACAATCATGCACGCTCAGAGTCAATTTAAAATCCCCTAAATAACCTATAAAGCATGTTCTGGGACTGTGTGAGGACAAAATGCATGCAAACAAAGTGAGAGCATGCAAACGCTTCACAAAAAATCCTAAAGTGGCATGTGAGGCAACACTACTAACCACTGCAAAACTGTGCCGCCCAAAACTCAGATCACAGACACTAAATCCATTTTTATTTCCTTCATCTGGTATAAATCTGGTTTAAACTTTTCCCCAAACTGTCTCAACAACTATCAATTTATCGCCAATTTCATACAGACCCATGATCTTAAGTGATGCATTTGGTAATCCTCAGAATTTTCTTCTCTTGAACAGCAGTTTTGAAATAATTGCAGAGAATTTTGGCACAGAAGTAAAGTGCATTAACTTCCCTAACATTTCTGCTAGCTTGTAATCGACTGAAAATCTGGTCAATGTCCAAAAAACCTGCAACACTAATGAAATTCCCTTCAACCATACTAGTACTTTGCATGCAGTGTAATGCTGATTAGCGAATGTTAGCATGCTAGGATGCTTAGCTAACATAGTAAACATCAGCATTTTAGCATCACCACTGTATGTATGACCTCTGTCTCCTGAAAGTTATGTTTCTACACAACTGAAGTGCTTTCTCAACTATATTTTAATGCTATTGTCTCTCCAGTTGCATTTGTTTGTGCAAATGTGTGCCACAAATATGTTTGGAATTATTGTTTCACAGATATTTAAGCCACGAACTATTAAACATTGCTTTATCATATATGTTCAGCAATGTGCAACATCAGTTACTCCACTGTTTTTCTTTCATTCTCAGTACACCAGAATTGATACACGTACAACAAAAAGCTATATCCCTATGTTAGACTTGTACTTTTGTACTGTATTTTTATAGTAATTTAAACATTTCTTACTGCAAGTAAAAAAACAACAACAATTATTGTCTAGTTGTATGATGCACTGAGAGGATTGCTGGGTAATTTCAAATTCTGTTCTACTCCAGGCATCCATTATCTGTACACCACTTAATCCTCATTAGGGTTGCAGGGAGGCTGGAGTCTATTCCAGCTGACTTAGGGCGAATGCAGGGGACGCCTTGGACAGGTCGCCAGTCTATCACAGGGCTAGACATAGAGACAAACAAGCACACTCACATTCACACCTATGGACAATTTAAAATTACCAATTAACCTGCACATGTTTTTGGACTCAGTGGAGTAGTGGTTAGCACTTTCGCCTTGCAGCAAGAAGATCCCCGGTTCAAATCCCGGCTTGGGCCTGGGATCTTTCTGCATGGAGTTTGCATGTTCTCCCTGTGCATGCGTGGGTTTTCTCCGGGTACTCCGGCTTCCTCCCACGGTCCAAAAACATGCTGAGGTTAATTGGTTACTCTAAATTGTCTGTCGGTGTGAATGTGAGTGTGATTGTGTGCGACCCCAATGAGGATAAAGCAGTGTAAAGAGAATGGATGGATGGATGTTTTTGGACTGTGAAAGGAAGCTGGAGTACCTGGAGAAAACCCATGCATACACAGAGAGAACTTGCAAAAATCCCAGGTCCAGGTCGGGACATAAACCAGAGATCTTCTAGCTTCAAGGCGACTGTGCAGATCTAATTCTGTTCTACTCTGTTACTTTACAGCCCGATCTCACGAGGATTCGTGAAACTGTCACGTAAGTTTTAGTTTCGGTTTCGTGCGCACCAACACGATTTCGTCATGTTTTTCGTGCAGCTCACCACGAAATGCGCACCAATGTATTTTAAACAGCGGACTTTTCGTGCCACTCAGAACGTATTTCAAAAGAATGTGTATATTATATTTTTAATGTAAAACCGTGGCGAATCCAACGCTATATTTTGCATGACATCGTCCCTAAACATAACCCTAACCATAACCCTAACCATAACCTAACCATAACCTAACCATAAGCCGGTGGTACACTTACCAATTTGCATAGGAATTTCAAGAATGTCCGGCGGCCGGCGGCCGCAAACGCAATCACACAAGCAGTATACGCCGATGGACAGCTTAGATCGTCATGAATCCGCCGGTATAAACCACTTTCAGATGTGATTACCACAGCGAAAAACATTTCGTGGTGAGCGGCACGAAAAACATGACGAAATCGTGTTGGTGCGCACGAAACCGAAACTAAAACTTACGTGACAGTTTCACGAATCCCCGTGAGACCGGGTTGTACTTTATTTTGTTCAATTGTAGCACCTTCTCAGTCAATCAATCATTTATTGGATTGCTACCCAGGTAACCCAGAACATGGAATACGTGCTTTAAACGTGTTGAGAAAGGGTTTTGTTTCAACCCAAATCATCATACTTTCATGAATCCAAACAGTCAAAGAATATTTAACCAACTTGAACCATTTTTAACCCCAAATCTCTTGGGTAAAGGTTCTGTTCTGGACTGCAACTTCTTAATGTGGAATTTTTAGCTCTTTAAAAATGGAGTATTTTACTGTAGTGTTACCTTGCCAATAAAAACTATGTTTAGTTGGAAAGGAATATAATTTTTGGGGAGACAGGATGCATTAGCATTTAAGAAGAAGTAGCGGTGGATTTGTACCCTGCTTTCCAAATCGCATATTTTTTTACTTTCTGGATGCACTACAGCTTCTCTTGCAAAACTGCACACTCTTGCATGTAGAATGCACACAGTAGAGACTACTTCCTTGCAATATTGCTCATTCTTCTTTGACCATAATGCTCATATATCCGCCGCAGTCTGTTGTGTGACGTGAGCTGCTGAGTTGCTTGTACTTGTGCCAGACACTATGATGTATGTGATGCTATATGTTGGCTTGCACGCTGCAAAATGCAGCTGGGTGTAGTGGGGTATCCTGATATTTTTGGCATATGCATGTATTCAACACTCAAAGTCTACTCACAATCTTGTTTCTTTACATAATGCAATTAAATCAAACCCAGAATAATAAATAACGTAATTATTGCTATAATGAGGAAAAACTGCTTTAGTAAGTTCTAAATCTGTTGCTGAAAGAAAAACAGGACAGAGATCCAAATTTGGCTCAGGGCGTAAGTAAAATAGCTTCATACTGTACAGGCTGGTATCTAAAAGTAGTTATTCATTTGTTGCCAGAACTTTCCAAAAGCCTTTTCACTGAACGCTGCTTTTTTGCTTCACGTCTGTCATCACACAAAGGGTTGAGTTCCAACATGTGCCGGCCTGAAGTTTGGACAAGAGTGCCGACGAGAAGATTGAGATGGATCCTGAACGTGCCAAGAAAAATTCAGCTCAGGGAAGCGACCTGCTCCCTCAGCTAATGCCATAGAAATGCCCTTGAGCAATTTCGCGAACGTCCAAATTGCTCCACTGGACCAACAGTAGAAGACTGTGGTCGCTCTGGGCAGCTGCCAGATCCAAATGTGTGTAACTTTGTACGTGTGAAGCTGGGTGTCGATGAAAGAGAGCATGTGTTGTTGGCAAATATTCCCAGGATAAATCGAGGCAAGAAGCGAGAGTGTGTGCTGAGATCTAAAAAGAAGACGTTTGATGTGGTGGCAGGTTTGTGCCTTTGAGGGTCGGATTGAACCGGTCAGAACAGAAACATGGGGATGGATTTAGCTCAAGTTTAGCTTGCTTAGCTTGTTGTGTCGCTTTGAAATGTGTTGCTGCTTGAAATCAAAGGAAAAATCTAAAGTTGGATAAATAAAAGCAGTTTCAAAGGACACCATAAAGTCATTAAACCAAAAAATAATGATCAACTTCATGGTTTTCCTCATATTTTCTCTGATTTTAACCTCATTAGCAAAGGTCACGTCATCTCATCTTCTCAGTGAAATGAACTTTCTTTTAACTAAACTTGTCACATGTTTGTCATCTAATGTTATATCATCTTTCCCACAACTTCTTGGCGTTTCACTTTATGAATCTTTCGGCAATTTATTCTCTCCTTACATCACCTTTTCTACTCAGTAAAGTTTATTATTGTTGCATCTCCTTTAATTTCAAAATTTAACATACAAATTTTTCTTTTTCTTAAACATGCTATTGATATTATTTTAACATAAAAATGAATCTTTTCACATGTTAACATGTTAACTTGCACTGTAATAGCACCAACAACAGATAAACACATGGTGAGATTGTGCTGTTACTGCTGAGAATGGGCGATATGTTTATAAGCCATGTATACGTACAGCCTTCAGTTCCTCCAGCTGATCAATGAGAAATTATGATTGGTCCAGAGTCAGTACAGCCACATGCATTTTAAAATTCTGCTCCGTTTCATCCCATCATGATGAATAACAGCAGAATGTATCCAGGTCTCAACCCAAGTATGAAGCAGAACCCAATCAAATCAGGTAAATGAGCCATAATATTCAATTTATCCATTCTCTGTGCACTGTTTAATCATTCAAATGTAGATTTTATGTCATTGCAATATAAATAGACAGGATTTCATATATATATATATATATATATATATATTTCATAATGATGTGAAAATATCTTGTTATACCTACAAACTTTTCACATTATAACCTGTTACTAATCTGCTTTCTTCTATTTAAACAGCAATATGCTTCCAAACATCTCAGTTACACATCATTGGGGTTATTCATTTCATCTAATTAGTTTTAATTTGTCAATAAAATTAGTTTCTCTTACATTTCTGCTTCATCTAATTAGTCAACTAAATTAATTTCATCTCATCAAACCTCAGTCATTTCCCAGTAACTATCCTTGCATATAATTTCTTCAGTAAACCTTCAGATCAAGTCAAGCTCAACAGTCTTTCGGCCAAAATGCATTGCCAGTGTTAACTCTTTTTATTCTTCTAATCTCAATATATCACATCTTCAGAGTGGTGGAAGAAGCATTCATACGCAGTTATAAATATTTGGGAACCTTGACTGACTCGGACTTGAGCTTTAAGGACAACAGTGAGATTGTTTGTAAGAAGGGTCATCAGCGTCTGTCCTGTCTGAGGAAGTTGGCTCGTTCTAATATTAATGTTTCTATGTTGTCTCTTTTTTACCGAGCCTTTATCGAACCAGTTTTGTCCTTTTCTATGGTTGCTTGGTTTGGCAATGTGTCTTGTAGAGACAAAAATTCTCTCCAGCAGGTGGTTAAGTGGGAGAGCCGGCTAGTGGGTCAGCCGCAGGTCTGTCTGTCAGAGCTGTACGCAGAGCAGCTCCAGCGGAAAGTGAGCTCCATTCTCCAGGACTGTACTCACCCTCTGCATGGAGACTTCTTACTTCATCGTTCAGGTCGACGCTATGTGGTTCCAAAGGGGAGAACCAAGCGGTACAGAGACAGTTTCGTGCCTGCAGCTGTTGCACACTTGAACAAAAGGGGGATGGGGTCTGAATAGTAACCTCATCACCTTCTGAGGCCTCTGTAGGCCTCCATGTATCATGACTTTTATGAAGACTGTAGATATAGTGCACCAGGTAGATGATGTCTATGTTTGTGTTTTTATTGTTTATTCTTGTGGTTGTCTGGGATTGCTGCTTTCCCTTTTGCAAACAAATTTACCCACGGGTACAAATAAAGAAACCTTGAACCCTGAAGACGTCCCTAGAATGAAAGTGCCAAAATAGTAAAGTAAAAATACTCTATGACAATAAAAGGGAATAGCAATCAAATGCAGCCTGCAGTTTTGCAGTAGAAGTCCTGGTTTGGTCCCTCTGGCTCATAAATTAGTAGATTATTAACAGTGGAGTTACTGTTTGGGCTGCTGCAGTTTTGAACTACTTTATGTCCGGTTTTATATTTAGGGACAGAAGATAAATCTGAAGCTTCGACAGGATTAATAGGAGAGGAAAGGTGAAAAATTCTGCTTCTAGTTTTTCCTCTAATCTTTGACTTTTGCTGAGATATTGGATCATTGGCACATTTATCAAAAGATGAGAAATCTTGAGAGAAAATGACTATTTAGTGGAGCTTTTAACAACTCAGAGATATCTGACTACACACTGCTTTTTGGAAGGAAATTTCTATCTGTAACTATGTGTTATATTTTAAAAGCTAGTTATATTATCCATTGTTTAAATATGTACGTTACCTCAAATTGCACTGAACCACAGTAGTGCAGTAAATGTACTTTGTCAGCATAGTTTGTTTAATTCTCATCTGATTTAGTCTAATGTAAGCGGTCTGGTTATGTTCCAACTGTATAGTTTCATCTCACTGAGCTCCATCACATTCCACTCGCTTCATGTAACATCATTTGGCCTTATAAGTTTTATTTTTATTTCATCTTATCTGGTCTTATCTCAGTAGGTCACATAAACCAGCTATAGTAAAATCCGCTACGTCCTGACAGTTGAAGGTAAACGCCAGACAGAAGAAGTGGAAACAAACAGTCTGAGAATCCCCCTGGGGTGGAAACATGACGAACGTATCACAGCGCTGTGAGTAAACCCAGGGCCTCCCTCCGTCCACCTTCCTCACCCTTGTCCTCCCCACCGGTGTCTCTCACCAAGCTGTGGCTGTTCACATATCTGCAGTGTTTGCTGAGCACCTTTCACCCATCAGCCCCTCTTAACCTTCAACCTCTGCAGCCCCACCTGCCTGCTCAAACACACTAATACTCAACAGTCTGTTGGCTTCGTCCAGCTCTGACGTCAAGCACGTTTCAGTTCAGCCGATTACCAGGAATGGCTCACTCACGGATCACAACTGTACAGTTCTTTTAAGTTCACTTTAAAAAAAAACAACATCTGCTTCAGCAAGTCTTAAAGCAGGGAATGGACGATGCTACTGCAGTTGAGGACGACATTTCAGTCCACACTATGAAAATTTCAAACAGCATTTCTAAACCTGCCAGTTTATTTACATTGAACTTCCAAGAGGTTTTTTGTGATATGCACTGGAAACTAGACTGTAAAATTAAGTTCTTATAGTGTAAAAAATGTTTGTACATTTTACGGTGAAAAACTGTCAAATGATGACGATAAAAATCTCTGCACTCTAAAAAAAGTTTCATTCAGTTTATATAACACTGAATCACTGTAAATAGGTTAATCAAGAGAAGTGTGCCTTTTAGATTTTTTTTTTTTGTCTCTTGAAAAAATACATTTCCTGACATCTGCACAGTTTTAATGGAAAAAATGCCATATTATATATAGCAATACTGCAATTTTTGAATGGAATTCTCTAAAAGAATACAGTTTTTCCCAGTTAAATGTACATATTGTTGTGCTGACAATGGAAGTATGCTGCAATATTTATAACAGGTAACATGGCAATTTCTGCATTTTTTACATATAAAAAACATGTAAAAAAATTTTACATGTAAAAATACAATCAAATCAGTCAAATTGATGTACTTTTGTGTTAATAATGAACATATGTTTTAATATTTATGAGAGTTTTAACAGCAACTTTTGCTAAAAAATATAAATATTTAATGTTAAATACCCTAACTGTTGCTGTGATAATAGAAAAATGCTGCAATATTTATAATGCATTACACAAACTTTATTTTATATAGTATGTTCATGTAAATTTTAAAATTTCTGAAGGTTAAAACTTTTTTTTACAGTAAAATATGGAATGAACCACATTTTTAAACTCTAAAATCAACAGTGCCAATATATTTCTTTACTTTAAATTTATATTTAAAAAAAAATTATCGTAATATTACCGTAGCATTCTGGCAACCACTGCTACCGAAGTTTTACCATAAAAACAACCATTTTTTTTACAGTGTACTTTGTGGATCCTCCTCAACCAAATTAAGGAAGAAAATGTAAGAAATATTAATAAATACACAGAAAAAGACAACAGCATCGGTCGTAAAGTGCACTGTGCATTACTGTAAACCTTGTTTTGAAGTGACTAAGGCAGTGATAAGTCGGTTACAGCAGTGATTATGAAGTGCATAGTGTATTGCGGGAATATTGCATTATTTGACTTTATGCAAAGAAACATTACTTCACAAAACTAAAAAAATACCAAGATGCCAATCATAAGCCACTTGATGCTAATAGTTTGTTGCATTTCTTTGTTGCTAAATAGCAGCCTACAGTCATTTAATGCATTTTCATTAAGACACATTTATCATCAATTTGCAACACAAATATGAACCACAACTCAACGAAATAATGTAAATGAGCCAAATTCACCAATTTATTTCATTCAAATGTGAATTTCAAAAATATCCGTTTCTTGCTGTATATGTTGTTATACCAATACATTTTTCACATTATAACACGATGCTAATCTGTTTTTCTTTTTCTGGGACGGCAAAAATATGCTTCCATACATCTTACCTCATCAGTGTTATTCAGTTCATCAAATTAGTTCTAATTTTGTCAGTAAAGTGAATCTAAGCTCATTTTTTCCCCAATGAAATCTAAGCCTATTCTTCTTTTAAGGTCCTCCAAATTTTATATTCATCTAGCTGGGACTCAGGACTTCAGTTCACCCCACAAATTTTCTATGAGATTCAAGTCAGGGCCACTCAATAAGTTTGGCCCTTTTGGAAGTAGTTCTTCACTAAAAGCGGCATATACTTGTAGTCTTTGTCATTTTGGAAGACAAAACCACAAACCAGATCCAGTTTTGCTGGTAACCTTGAGGTTTTCTTTCAAAAACTTCTCAGACTCTTCTCTCCTCAGGGTTCCTTCCACCCTGATATTTCCTGAAGCATCTCCACAATATAATACTGCCACCACCGTGCTTCACTGTGGGGACGATATTCTTTGGGTTATACTCCTCTTCCTTCTTTCTCCAAACTTATGCTTTTAAATGGGATTTATAAATAGATTTGCTCTGATTTAATGCAATAGAAGTTGAATTGGTTCATTTTTAATGTATTTCAACTGGTCAAACCAAACTCAGTAGGTTATAATGATACAACATTGCAGAGAATAGCAATAAAGATTATTTCTTTATGTCTGTTTGATGCAGCTACAGATTTATTCAGTGTTATTCACTTAACCGGTCAGTGGTTTTAATGTTGTGGCTGATCAGTGTATATCAGTACATTGATCACATTTAATAAGTGGAATTACGCCGCTGCTGTTTATGCTGCCAACACTCTCAAGCTAAACTCCTAATAAATAATGCACGTTAATAAACACATTCCCAGACTTTAGCTTTGGTTGTTGCTTATTTATTCATGAATGCTAAATTAAATACTTGAGATTTCAGAGTCTTGAATATAAAAACCCTGCTTTGAATCTGAAGATATGCACTTTGCTGCCCCACCTACGTGTCCGAGAATCAAAAACTACAACTCCACAGATGAAATCTAAAGAATACTTTAGATTTGGACGAACTCTTAGAGCATGTGTAGTGCACCACAAGTTCACTTTTCCATTGCAATTACATTTTATGGTTTGCTCTTGGCCTAAAAAGCCAAAGTAGTGCACATACCTAGCGGCATGGTGTGGATTTGGTTCCCTTATTGCCTAAAATTATGAACTCTGGATGGAAGACTGTAGCTTAACTCTCCTGGCATGTTTTTCCTGCTTCATCCAGATTCTCAAACTGTGGTTCAACAGTAACCTCGGAGCCAAATTCCTTTACTCCCACCATGACATGCAGCCACAATTTATTACCCACCATTATAGAAACCGAGAATCAAATACCTACCGGTGCACGGATCCAGATTCTAATTCCTCTGGTGCACCATGAAGTTAAAGCTCACCGCTGCAAAACAATAACAAAGAGCTGAAGCCCGGCAAGGCCTTGCTACTACTGGTGTGTGTTTGTGTGTGTTTGTGCGTGTGTGTGTGGTCTGACCAGTGCCCACATCCTTCCAGAGCAACATGGCCACCTAGGAGACACACGACCATTCCTGCCTGCCTTCCTTCATCCATTCTTCATTCCCACCAACGGCGAAGCGCCTCGAAGGTTATGACGTCTGTTGCGTAAAGCAAATTTACCAGAGTTTGTCGTCCAGCATTTTTTCCTCCTGGTTGCATTCCTCCGTGCAAACAGTCCCCTTCATATATAGGCGATGATTTGAGCTGAGCAAACCAGGATGGTATTTAACTCGATGTAAAAATGTGTAACGAGGAGCCTCCTCTGCTTTGTTACAAATCGGTAAATCAACATTCTGTCTCACTTGACCTTCAATAAATCAGAAATGTCTGTGGGACCAGTCAAGAAGTTTCCAAACTCGGCTTTTAAACCACAAACTATATGTAATAAGTCACTGCAGCAGACTGAAAGTCAAATATATTAGCACTGAGAGCACAGGACTGTTTTCAAATGCAAAAATGGGAGAAGTTTTTCACTCTGGAACCCACTAATAATTATGAACACATAATGGCTCCATGTTATGCAGAGATGTGGAGCATGCAGGCCTGAGAGTTATTTAGCAGCTGAAAGAGCCCATATTCTGCTTTTTTTTTGGTTCTTCCTTTCATTTAGGGCGTTATAAAGCTCCTTTTTAGTACATGTTTAGGTCTGCAAACGTACAAAAGGAGGTGTTCTCTCCTGGCACTGCCTGAAACTCCACTTATAAAATCTAGACTTTTCCTTCATTACTTACGTCATTATCATGCAACACATTTGCGTAATAATGAGCAGCATCCTTGCGTGCTAGAGCTGCTTCTACAGAGCTCCTTCTCTCTATCTACACTCAGATATCTGGCGTTACACACTTTACCATACTTTAAAGAGTTCAGCTGATAAATCAGAGCAGACTGGGCTTTTCAGGTAAGGGAGGACTTAAATCTTGATTATACTTTCTTGAGGACATTACAGACACACAGTTGTTGTCATTAATCTACTTTCTAGTCTGATTTGAGGTCTGTGTTCCATGCATGTGCACTAGATCGTCGTCTCCGTATTTGCACTGCTGCCCTTGTAGCACTTTGTCATAGAAATATTACATCACATACCAAATCATGCTGGGGAAAACTCCACGCTCATATCCTTAAATAAGAAAACAAACATACTTCTAGCTTGTCGGTAAATTCCACATTTAGATGATATAGATAATAAAAGTACATCAGAAGGAGGTAACAAGATACCTTCTTCCTCTTGTACCAAAAGAACAATACGAAAGGCAGCTTATTTAAGTCCTACTTTCCTTAAATAAACAGCTTTCCTCAAATGAGACAATGGCATCTCTTTAGGAGGACCTGTGGCCTCGATTATGTTTCATAGGTTGACGAAGGGGCCTCTTAAAACGTAAACTCCAAACCTGACAGACCTTTTCTTACTATCTTGGACTTTCATTGTCCAACAGGCACATTTCACATCACAGTAAGCAGCAGTCAAACCTTTAACTTTGGAGACATAAGAATTTAGTCTAAACATGTAAGCTACTGACTATTATTAGAAGATGACACAACAATAAATGCCAATGTCAGGGCTTAAAAGTGATTTTACCTTCACGGTTGTTGCTGTTGACACAAATTTCTGGTTGTAGACCGAGGGATGTTCGATGTCACAGCAATGACCAGAAAAAGGATAAAGAACACTGTCCCCACACTGAAGCATGGAGGTGGCAGCATCATGTTGTAGGGAGACTTTAGGGGAAGAGAAGAGTTAAGTGACGAGTTTCTGCAGGATTACCATCTCATCATTTTAAGGCCTATCTAATAAAAAACTTATTTACCTTGTTAACGTGTCCAAGCGGTGTTTGTCACTTGAAGAGACATCATGAGTGAAATAAGCAGTAAACACCTTGAAACTGCACATGACAGTCTCAACAACACAAATTCAGATTTCCAAGGTTTCATATGTTAGAAAATTAACTATCCAGTCCCTTCAGCTCGCAGGATGGGACTTTCTGTGTCCTCAAAATCAGCTGCTGGCTCCAACATTTACGGCTAAATTACTTCAATATTACAACTTGTCCATTGTGTTGCACTTTAACAATGTTTAAGTAGAGTTTTAGGTGGGCTGGTGTGCACTGAGAAAGTATGTAAAGGCAGTTTCAGGCAGGAAGGGAATATTTGCATGGGAAAACCTCTAAATATTTCAGTTATATAGACAAAGATGAGTTTATAGAGGCTTAATCAACAACTTCTTAACGTAAAAAAAAGAAAGTTTCAGTGCTGCTATGAATATTCTTAATCATCTTAATCTGGAAAACTGTGCTCAAGTAAAAGTAATTGGCAAAATACACTCAAATACAAGTAAAAAAGGAGGCCATGTGAAACAAAGTGTGAGTAAAAAAACTCAACTTTCCATTATGAGGTATTAATTGATCAGCCAACTCCTTAATAAAACTGAGAGACTATTTTAATTTGCATATTGTTTTGCAAATGTAAAATTCATATGAGGCACGGGCAATAAAAAGGAAAGTTATTCTGGCTTCTTGTCTCTTTGGTGTCCTTTGGTATGAACTGTTTGGGACGTTTGGTAAATACCAGCACTCTGTGTGGTGTTTACCAGCTTCACATCACATGGCCTCTGCTCGCTGAAGATCTTTAGATGTTCACCACGTGCTCCCAGCATCGGCCACCAGCACATCAAGTTACCCACTGCAGTCCTAAATCTGGGAGACGCTTTAAAAAACGCGGCATCTGCACTCGCTCGGTTGTTTGTTTGCTGTTGGGAGCAGGGAGGTAAAAAAACTGTTGTACACAGGTGCACTCAGGGTTTCTTTAGCTCAGAAGCTTCAGCTTTGAAACAGCAGGTGAGTGCAGCGGTTTGCTCTCAGCGTGGAACATCCCATCACATACCCGAGAGCTACTTCCTCCTCAGAAAAACATCAATATTTACCCGAACACACAGAAGCCTCTAAATCATGAAAAACCTCCCCTCTAACCCGCGAGCACATTTTTCTGTTCTGGTGCCAGTTGTCATCCCAGCAGTGCCAGCTGTACCTCATCTTTATTTATGACACTCTTTTTCTTAATATTCTGACAGCACAGAGAGGACATTTTAACTGCAAACACTCCAGCATTCCTCCAGCTCGACTCCAAAGTAAAGTTTACATTCCTGGGCTGCAGGGAGGAATGCTGCCCTCCGGACCTCCTCGAGGAATACAAGTGGAAGGAGATGCTCCAGAGCCACAACGCAGATTTAATAATAGGACTTTAAGCATGTGTGCATTGATCAGATTTGACCTAAAAATGTGTTTTCTAT
Organism: Acanthochromis polyacanthus; assembly: GCF_021347895.1. Taxonomy (NCBI): domain Eukaryota; kingdom Metazoa; phylum Chordata; class Actinopteri; family Pomacentridae; genus Acanthochromis; species Acanthochromis polyacanthus. The sequence continues at coordinate 10,054,941 of NC_067128.1, forward strand.
TGTGTTTATAGTGATTTTTAAGCTGTCATTGAAACTACAACTGTTAAAGGTGTTGCAGCTTCAAAATTTGTTAATTTTGAACTCTAAATTGGTGATTTTCTGTCGTTCAGAATGGTGCAAACATTTTAAATTCTTCTCCGTCACACAATATCATCAGGGAGGTGGATCTAAAATCATAAGGCAGCATGAGAATGAGTCTAAGGTCGCAGCTGATTCATAAAACACCAGGTTTATGACTAATTTTAAATCTCTTAGTCATTGTTTTGTGTTTTACACTCCTTCTGCTGACTCAGTCACTGTGTTGCTCTTATATATAAAGCTGTTCTTGCTTCTTTTATATCCCATCAAAAGTGTCTTTATTCTGACCTTATTCCCCTTATCTTTTCCCAGGATCTGTACTGAATTGACAAAAATGGCGTTCCAGTTCACTGCCTCCTTTTTTGCTGATAATCAGCAGCAAGCCTGCCTGAATCTCAAAGAGATGTTCTCCCTAAACGAACTCAAAGAGGCTCTAAGTTTCACATTCAGATTTATATCCTTTGATTAACTCACATTGCCTCTGTTTGATCGGTGAAACTAACATTTTTGCATACTCATTAGGTTTACTTTATTTTAATGGTCATATCTGTGCAACCTGTTAAATTGCCTCTGTTGGCCATGGTCACTACTGTCAAAGAGATTCTCAATTAGACTTTGTCCTGGTTAAATAGTGGTTCAGTTTTTTAAAAAAAAGAAAAGGAAAGAAAGAAGAAGAAGCGGGCAAAATAAGGTACCCTGACAAATTTAAACTGCATGGGGTCAGACTACATAAAAAGACAAGTATAAAACAGGTTTAACTGTTTTGTATTCTTGCCTTTGACATTAAAATCAATCTTCTGTGCACTATTTTAAAAGTTTTGAAGGATGTTTTAGTTCCTAAATGAATTTCTATGAAGGAGGATGATGCACAAAGTCTTTTTCTCACCTGAAATGGTAGAAGTGTGAAACAAAGCTGTAATACACAAACAATGCTGGGAGCAGGACTGATGAACGTGTGTCTATAATATATATCCCTCCAGAGCGATTATCCGTATATTCTTGTTACATTCTGCAGGTTTTGAATTGAATTATACGCAAATATAGAACCGTTGGTACCTCATCATGATCACCACTCTGCTCATCCGACAGGGATCATAAAATACAGCTGCAGGTTGTAACAAACCAAAGGACAGATGATGTACAGTAGTTGTGCAACATGTCGCTATAAAATGACAAACGACTTCCTGCTCCTTGCTTAATTCACTCGCATCCCTAGTAAGACAAACTAAGAAGCAAACAGAGGAGGCGAGGAACTGAGAAATGAGATGGGAGGGAATTGAGACAGTCTAAACACACAGAAGAATTGTAGTGAAGATGTTTTTAGTAGCTTTCAAAATAGTATTGAACTCAAAGGAGACCAGCAGTTGACTTAAAGTCCAGATTCTTACATTATTATGTGTATATGGTGCTTTTTTTATATATGCTAGAAGGTCATAGGTATAAGAATAAGCATTTCCACCTGTAAACTGCAGTGTTTAGAGATGTTAGAAGAGGTAACAGTAAAACTGCCGAAGACATTTTCAAGCAGGAAAGGATCATTTTCATGGAGCACATTTCTACATAACTTTGACACACAGCAGTGAGTTTTAGGGGTTTAAGCAACAAGCAAAGAATGACTTTAAGAGCAAAGCTGGTCACACAGAATGTTAATTTATCTTTTTTTTTTGTTTACTGAACTTTGTATGAAGTGAAACTAATGTGTGATTAATGCGTGAGGAACTGGCTTATTCAGAAAGCCAAAAAAACAACTCACCAGCCTTCTTATAGGTATTACTTCCAGGCATGACAAATCCTCACTGAGGATAATGTGTTCTACAGCTCTGAAAATATGTCAGTCACCCTTAGTAACCTGAGGTAGGTGCAGTTTTCATCCTGTGGGCTTTAGCCGGCCCTAAAAATAGTGAGGACATCTGCAGTCACAACAATGCAGCTGTAATGGAGAGGAAAGGATGGATGAGGAGGGATGAGAGTAGAGCAGGAGGAGAGGATGGGTAAAAAAAAAATTTAAAAAAAGATGCAGTATGATGAGGACAAGGCTGCTGCTGCTGCTAACAGGATCTCAGCTGTAAAAATAATGTAGTCCTCTGGTACCATTACTGCTCCATCAGAGGATCATTATTATCAGCTGCCCGGAGCAGACAGGGATTCATTGTCTCACTCAAGGACACTTCATGCTCTGGATGCTGCTGAAGGGTTTGAAACTGAGCAGCTCCTCTGAAGGACGGTCTGGACTTTGATGTAAGCTAATTAACATGGATCGGAAAAACCAGCACAAAAAAAAAAAAATCAGCAAGAGATCAAAGCTCTGACGGGCTCTGATGAAGGTCTGATGTAGATTAGAGGAGCCTCGGGGCTTTATTCTGCTACTTCTACATGAGAAAACATGAAATATTTTATTGAAACATTTACCCTTTAGTGTAGATGTATTTAAACTTGCAAAATCATTGCCCTCATGTGCAAAAACTGTTGGTCAATAAAGGTATCCAAGGTGACTGTTGTGGGCACAGCACCTACAAACTGTGTATTATACACAAAAACATAGCTACAGCAGCCAAACACACAGGAATACACACAGTTATGATTACCATAGCGGTTTGTTAATGACAGGATAGTTACTGTAAGTAATCCAACACTGCCCCCCACTGCCAGCAAGAGCTACATACAGTCAAGCTCAAAACTAGTGAAACTCATGCCTCATTGTGATTTGTATTCGACTATCAGGTTTGTTCTGGCTGGAAATGACATGAAGAAAGCCTGATGTGAGATATGTTCATGCTAATTTTTTAATGTTTTTTTTCCGTTTTCTCAACAGTGTAACTATAAAATTCCATTTCCAAACCAATCCACACCCCTCAAATTGCTGCAATTCTTTGAGAAAACACAGCTTTTTAATCATATGAAATGGTTCTGGTACTTTGTACTATGCTCTAGAGTGCTCTAATGCACTACAAACCGAGAACAGCCGATGCAGTAGTTCACCAGTCAGTTACTATCAATTGCAAGTCATGACTAACATCAAAGAGTTAGTCACAAGATGAAAAAGGCTATAAAGTCATGTCCAAGTGTTTTCAAGTGTGAGTAATCACAATACAAAGCATGATCAAAAAGACATGCACAAAGAGTTTCACACAATGAAACACCTCAAAGAGTTGGTAGGACGACAAAAGTGAGCCTTGCACTGGCAAGAAAGAAGGATCCAAGAATAAATACCAAGAGCATCCTCATGAATGTGAGCAGTTCTGATGGAAACATCTCAATCACACACTGAGCAAAGATGGTCTCCAAGACAGACACAGGAAAAACTCAGCTGGACAAAGAAGAAAGATTCTGCTAATCAAATTTGTGGTCAGATGACATGAGAACGTTTGGACACAATTAGAGGAGAAGCTTTCAACCCCAAGAACAATCAACATGGTCAAACATGACGGTGAAAATGTGATGCTTTGGGGGTGTTTTAAAGGGCACCACTGGTAAAAGTATCATCAGGGAAGATGACGGCATTAAGATCATGAGAAAAACTTCACACAGTCTGCAGAAAAACGTAAAGATATTGGAGTCCAGACCTGAATTCCATCAAGAATCTGTGGAGGAACTGACAACAAGCGTGATTGGAAACCTTCAACCTTAAAAGGCTTGGAACTGTTATTATGAAAGCTTGTATTTGCATGTACATTACATTTGAATCCATAGACAACACAAAATGTGCTATTTTTGACTGTCAAGCGGTGAAAAAAAAAAAAAATCACATTAGGTTGCAGCTACTCATTCAGTAGCACATATTAAATGTATTAGCCTGCACTTTCAAAAGAAGTAATATTGAGTTCAGTTGGCACAAAAATCCGACACACAATAGTATTTACCAGTGTTGTTTCCAATCCGATATTTCACCACATTTTTCTTTAATCTCAGCTTCAGTACTCCACGTTTCCTTGTGTCTTGGGATGATGTTGCAGTGCACTACATGGTTGCAGTTATGCATGTAAAAAGCACGATAAAATGCCTTTTTTCATTATATAGTGCTCAAAACAAGGACTAAAAGTTGGGATATCTGAGCTTGTGCGACTTAAATGTTGATCATTTCTGTAAAAATCTATTTCTTGCATGTAAAAAAGAACAAAAAACAAAAAACATAATTCAAGTCCAAAGCTACATTTTTGGAGTGTCATTTTAAATTAAGACTTGATTTCGTACAACTCAGACATTGTTATTATCCAGCTCTGTTAAAAATACTGTTGCTAGGCAATTTGATATTTGTGTGTCTGAAATAAAAAATAACTGTTTCCCCTCTAGGAAAAAACAAACATGAAAAGTGCCACCTACTATTACAACTCCATTTTTAGACAAGCTTCTTTCATCTCCGTAATGGAAAGAACTAGTAGCAATTTGTTATTTTCTGGGATCCTTTTTCAAATGACGGACCTGCAAGCCTGATGTCAGTGAGCTCACTGTTTGCCCACAGGAGTTTCTTTCCCGGACTTATCTCTTCCCACAAATGATTTGAGTCGTCGTTGCTGCAGTTCAATGTTTAGCCTATTTTTCCCAAACAAGGCAGTGAAAAACAGAAAAGGAAACCAAAGTGTCAATTTAATAACAGCCTATTAACACTTCCTCCTTCTCCCTACTGTCTGGTCAAACTTTCCTCCACTGCTGTGACATTTCTGCTTGGAGGGAAAATCCTGCTCAGCTCTTTGCAACAACTTGCTACCTTCTTACGGAGTGTAAAAATATTCCGTGTCCCACTGACGCTCACTTCAACCCGCTCTGATGCATTTACAACACCGTGTCCAAAACCTCCTCGACTCTCGCCCTGCCAAGGAAAGTTCTACCTTCTGCGTCACAGCAGTCTGTTACTTCCACATCCCAGTCCAACTCCAACACTGTCTTTCCTGACGAATGCGAGCTAACTCCTGTCTGCTGCCTGATCTCATCGTCTTATTAGTGCAATTTCCTTCAGTCTATACAAAAAACAAAAAGGCAATACACTAAACAATGTGGTTTAAATCCATTTCAGGCTATCCTTCAAAACAATTACAATAAAAACACTCTTGCGATGTACCACAGGGATCTGCCATCAGTCCTCTTTATTTTATTTCTCTATTATTATATACTGAATAATAAAACCACTGACAAGTGAAGAAAATACCTTTAATTATGCTGTTACCAAGCAACATTTTGTTGGGAAACTTGCATAGATATTACTTTGACATATACCACCTACCTACACATTTTTGGACCAACACTGCTCAGAAACAGCTCATGAACACCAATTCTACCATCAAACATGGTGGTGGCGGTACTATGCTGGTATGAAGAAGGGGAATTATCTCCACATTCTTCAGGAAATCCAAAAGTAATCAGTCAGAAGGTTGTATCTTTGACAGTGAGTTGTTCCAACAAGACAATGAGCTCAAACACACCAAAAGTGCTAAAGAAATGGTTAAACCAAACTAGACTTGCATTGCATTGCAATGTTCAACTCGGAAACCTTGGGTCCAACATTCAAGTGGATGTTACTTCGACAGGTACCATCTACATAAACATTTTCTCAACCTAAAACCTCATAGAAACAGCTTGAGTAAGTCAAAATAGCAGTCAAAATGTCAACATGGCCTTCAAAGTCCCTGAAACTATTCGTTTGTGCTATTTTCAATGAACAAAGATACACAAAACAATGTGATTTTAACTCTTTTCAGGCCAAACTTTGGAAAAAAACAAACAAAACTCTCCTGAGGTGTACAACAGGGATCTGTTATCAGTCCTCTTATATTTCACTGTTTGATTGCCTCCAAATCCCCTGAAACTAGTCCTCAGTGTTTGGTAAAAAAAAAGCACTCATCTCACTTCCACCGCATCGGGACATTCAAGTCATTTATTCAACAAATGGCAAGCAGTTAAATCTTAACATTAAAAACATACACATGATTGCAATTTTACATCTAGGGCAAATAGTTGCAGCAACAGTAGTGTTAGTGTTTGCATTAACTTACAATACTTTGTAGTTAACCAACTACACTTAGCATTAGTAGGTTTTGGTTTAAGCTTTGGATTCTTCATTTTTGTGATGCAAAAAGAAATCAGTCACCAAAAAAATGGTGACATTTGACTTCAACAGAAATAATCATACAAGCATCAACCTGTAGCAACATCGAACTAGCAGAAATGAATAAAAACATCTGTTCAGTTGGTTAAAGCAAATCACAAAACCACCAAGTATTACCTAATCTTTTCCTCTGCTACATGTTATAGTCGTTGTGTTTGACAATGTAATTTAATAAAAAAAGATTTTCTTCCACAAGCCAAATACAAGCACATGATTTATTTAAAGTAACAAACAAGTTTCCCCTTATTGTGTAGAATGACTGTTTATGGAGTGTAATTTAAAGCACAAGATTCAGGATGACTATGTACAATGCTGCTTGATTTGTATTATAATACAACAGTATGAATTTGAAATTAATATTGAGAATTGTTAATTATAACTTAAAATACAGAAGACGATAGATTAGAAAGGCTGGAATGTCATTCGATCATAGCAGGTTAAAAAGCTGAATCTTGTTTGGCTACATTTCGCAAAAGCAAGATTTGGTTATTTGGAGTAATTTTATAAACTGCACTTGAAGGTGAAGTCAGTGATTCTAATACAGTACAGTTTTGGTCAAATTTAGTAAATAGCTATGTGTTACGAGTGTGCACTTAAAAAAAAATTGGTGTTTGTGCTCAGCTGTGCCTCTGCAAAGAAGAAACAAAGTGGCTGGCACCAATCAACACTATTCCAGCTTGTGCATGTTCAAACTCATCCTCTTTTAATTTTGTTGTTTCATTTTATTTTCCAGAATGGCACACTTCACCTTTAACTGCAGATAAGCTTATTGCATGTAGACTTTTCATATTTACCCTGACAAAAAGGCAGCAGCTGCAGCAGTATGAACGATAACCTCTTACACAGATATAATATTTTTGATCTAAAAACATTCTAACAAATTTTTGTTAATGATTTCATTGGGAGTTTTCTTTTGGTTTTAGTTCCCACAATATTCTTCATAAATGTAGGATAACGCTCTCTAAAGACATTCTACAAAAACACACATTATTTGGCCTGACAAGCCTTCAAACATTTTTTTTTTAAACGTTGGGCTGTTTTCCACTGCAGGAACTTATCTTTGTGGAGCAGCATGACCCTTTGTACCTTCTATAGAACCTTTTTCAGAGTGGAAGAAGTATTTACTCCAGGGTAAATCCTGATAAAAAAAAAAACGCTGCGTGGATCGAAATGCTGTTTGGTTCAAGTCGAATAAGACAAATGCTGGTTGGTTTATCTCAGAGATGACAATGAGAAGTCCTCAACCAGTAGTAGTTTTCTCCAACATCTCCATCAACAACCTAATATTCACCAAACAGGCAAGCATAACAAACCCCTATTGATCAATTATCTATTGTCTCACACAACTGGAGTTACGTCCAGAAGCTACTGTCGCTATTTTGGTACACTTGGAGTTAAAGTTGCAGTCGAAGCTTTTGCATTCTGCACCACAATGGAAACAGAACAACTGAAAGGGCCTAACTGGATGTCTGAGCTCCTCATCCTATCTGAAGAGGAAATTCATTTTGGATGCTTGTATCTGCAACCTCACTTTTTGGTCACTACCCAGACAATAGGCGAGGGTTGGAATGTAGATCGACCGAGTTCCTTCAGTGGATAGCCACCAAAAGTTCAAAATTATAGGAATGTTCTATCATGTGTTACCTCAGCAACATCCTCAGAATATCGCAGGTAGAATGTTCTACCTTTGTTAATAAATCATATTTGAAGAACATTTTATTAAATCTGAGCAAGTCTCAATTAAGTCTTCAAAACCTTTCTTGTGATATTTGCTATCATGAGATCTTTGTAGTCTGTTCCCATGACTACATCTTCCAAACATCCCCTGAATGCTGCAGTTAAAACTTTGAACCTTATTGAATATTACCTGAAATGAAAAATATCCTTAAAACCTTCTTTGCTGAAAAGCTAAAAAATATTATTAGAACTTGTAGGTAATGATCTGGAAACATTACCTGCGAGTTCCACCATCTTTTGGATTATTTACCATTCAGCTTAATAGAGAGACCACACACTGTCAGTGCATTGGCAACAAGTGACCCCACCTATGTTTACTGCTTCACCTGACAAACAGGTGAGCAACGAAACCGCACATAAATCAGGCACAATTAATTCAACCAAATCTGATTATAACAATAAGCTCCCAGCGCTACTGTAGTTCTGCTTCACAGTGATGGAGTGTGCAGTCCTGTCAGCGAGAACCAAAATATCTTACAAATAAAATGAAACCTCCATCCTGAGAGGGCTGGGAGAGGAAGACGATAGAAGGATGATGCTTCATCCTTTGTCGAGGAGGAGGAGGAGGAGGAGGAAGACCTCATTGTCTGACAGCACCCCAGATGATAAGTCCTACTACAACACCGACTACTGCCAACAGTATCATGAGGATGCAGATCTTCTTCCGGGAGCTCCGCTGGTGAGAAAAGAAGTTCATTCTCGCATTAAAAACATAAAAGATATTGTCTGAATTTCATTGGACAGACAGACATTTGAAGTGACTCACAGCCCCGGCATGAATCAGATCACCTTGTGAGTCAGCTGCTTCTTTTTGGTTTCATTTGAGAAATCCAACTGACTAATAACTCGGTTGCATAAGGCAGCCAATGTGCAGTAGGTGAAGAGTTACGCACACATTCTGTTTTATAAGAAATGCCTCAAGGCAGTTGAGACTGTTTTACTGATTCACCAGTTATAGGCCAACTTTTATAAATCCGAATGTTTCTCCTTTCATAGTTTCTGTTCCTCATCAAGAATGCAAATAATCATTTTCACTTTCAATTAATCCGTAGATTTTTTTCTCAGTTAATCAAACAGTTGTTGGTTTAGAAATAGTCAAAGTGTTGAAACCAGATGGTAAAATCACGTCCTTAAAAGTTTTGTTTTGTCCACAATCCAAAGATACAGACTTTACTGCCACAGATGAGGAAAGAAAACAGAACATATTCACATTTAAGAGGTTAGAATGACGTTTCGAGTTTGTTTTTTTCTAAAAATCACCCCAGATTAATTTATTGACCCAACAGTTAACAGCTCATTGATTGATCGCTGCAGCACTGTTACTTCTGTTCTCTGTTTTATCATATTTTACCTGGTAGTTGGCAGCTTGTTGCAGCTGATGCGTTGCATTCTGGACATGGACATCTGCATTCTCCACGTTAGCTTCTATACTGTCTGCAGAACACACAAAACACAGAATTCACATGCAGCAGGAGATAGAGGAATTCGCACTTTGCAGCTTTGCACACTCCTGCAAAGGCTCAAAAAGGATGAACATCAAGTTGACGGTGAGAAAAGGTGACAAGAGACAACTGGTTGAATGTCCTGCTGCAAAAATGCTACTAAGAATACTTGAAAAGCTAACATTAAATTAAATTGAAGACACCAACCAGTCACAACATTAAATCCCCACACATTCCACCAGCATGATACTGCCACCACCATGCTTCACTGTGGAGATGGTGTTCTTTGAATTACACGCCTCTCTCTTTTATGTCCACATATAATTGTTGCTCTTTTTGCTGCACTAGTTCACTAATTGTCCTTCCTTTGACACTTTTAATAACCTCTGCATCCCAGGAACAAATACCACAATACCTGCTGCTCTGGAGAAGCCTCTCTCATCAAGACAGTTTGTCTAAGATTCTCCATTTTTCCTGCTTCTGACACATCAACTTCAAGAACTGACTGCTCACCTGCAGCCAGCTATATCCCACCTACTGACCAGAGCCACTACGTGACGAAAGGAGGCATGAAGGATGTAACAAACTGTTCTTACTGTCAGTATAAGGATTAACAAAGAGCTGAAAGCAGATCATGTAGAGTGTGTTTTGGTAACAGACGCTCACCTATCATGTCTCCCTGCTCATGGACCATCATCCCCAGGTCCTTGAAGATGTCATTTATATCCGTGATGTCGGACTAAATACAGAACACAAAAACAGATGGTTGACTAGAGATCATGTTTGTGACTTTACAGAGCGATGCTGAGTTATACTCCAGCCCCACAAGTGGACATTTAGCTGTGGTTTATACCTCCAGCTGCCTGATGGCTGACTCTCTCTCTTGGATCAGCCTCAGGTCTTCTTCAGTGATGGCATCAGTCTGAGCCTGCATCTGGGAATCCCTGAACATGGAGATGGAATAAAATAATCACTGCTGTGACAATAATGAGGGCAGAAAGGATGATAATGATGTACAAACTGTGCTGTTACCTCTGGAAAGGATCTGCATGTTCAAAGCTGTCTTCAGGCTGACCTCCCTGTTCGAGATAATGATGGACATGAACCACACAGGACTTTATTCCCTCCATTATGGGGAAGCACAGGCTGTTATAACACCTGCAGCCTCTTTAAATATGTTATTCTACAGAACAGTTCATTGTCAAAACGTATGCATAGTCGCGTAGAAAAAACTAATCCTGCAGCTTCTTTTACAGCCAAGAGTTGTTCTTTAGACGCCATTAAAGCATTAAGTAACATTTCCAGCTTATCAGTGTGACTTTTCTGCGCAGTGAGATAAGCGATGGGGGAACAGAGTTGCCAAGCGAGCAGGTTCTGTCAAGGGAACTCGAGTCTAAAACAGTCGCAATTAAAAGTCACAGTGTGGGGTGCAGTAATGTTTCTGAACTGACATCTGCTGCTGTTACAAATTTAACTGAGAAATGAAAGAGGAACCAACTTGGCAGCGCTGCACCGGCTCCCCTGTACCTTACGATTTTAAAGTCTTTTAGCTCATAAACAAAGCTCTAAATGGTTTATTATGGGCCAACATCACAAACTCCCTGCTGCCTTCTGTCCCATCATGAGCCAGTAAATCATCTACTGCTGGTTTTCTGGACCCTGAAACCAAACCAAATTGAAAATCGGAGCATTTTTCAGCAATCCTCTCAAGCTGTATAATACCTAGAGATATCATATAGGCAAGTTCTGTTGAGCTATTTAAACAGCAGGTAAAAATATATGGAATGTTTAACAGAAACCTTGTTCTGATGCCACCTATAACACTATGTGGACACATTTCTGTTATTTTTGAACAAGTTTCGAGGCATTTTGGACATTTTTTCTTCATTCTGGACATATTGTGATTCATTTTGCACAAGTTTGTTTGACATCTTCAACATTCATGTGGTTGTGCACTGTATATTTGTCCCCTAGAGTCAAACTGTCCACATGGAGTTCAACTGTACAGCTTCTGGGCATTTTTTGCTCCGTTTATATTTTTACACTCAGTGGGCAAATTTACGTCATCATGGAAATGTTTTTGCACTTTTGGGCCCGTTTTGTTCTTTTGAAGAAGTTGGAGGTCATTCTGGCCAATTTATTGTCAATATTGACTTTTTTTTCCCCATTTTGGACAAATTATGAGTCATTTTGTAAAAGTTTGTTTGTTTTCTTCTACACTGATGTGGTTGTGAACTGCAAATTTATCCCTCAGAGGGAAACTTTCAACTTAGTACAATTTCGGGGCATTTTTGTACCTGTCACACTATAATTCACTCTGGGCTCATTTTCTTTTACTGCAACATAATGTCTTGCAAATTGTGGTTGCTATGGACAAGTGTATGAGCTTTTCCGGGACATTTTTGTCATTTCGGATAAGTTTTTGTCCTTTTGATAACCTTTTTGTTAATCTGCACATGTCTGGAGATATTTTGGAGAATTCATTGTCATCTTTTTGTACGGACTTGAGTGATTTTTGGAAAAGCTTGTTTGTTTTCTTCAACATTCACATGGTTGTGCACCATGAATTCTTCAAACCGCCATGCAGAATTATACTGTATCATCCTGAATCATCTGAAAAAGAACATTCAAACCTCCTGAACTGGTACTTACTGTGTAACGGCATATGGATGATTCACTGTGCCGAGCGTCAAGTCACAGTTTTTTCAGTTATAATTACACAATTGCTGTCCTCCACAGGATTTGTCTTCTTCAAATTCAAGTTGAAAGCTTACCGTTTAGACACAGTCTAAAAGATTAATCACAGTTGGAGTTGGACAGTCTTACAGAACAGGGCTTTAAGGGAGCATTATGAGCGTTGCATGAGCACTTGAAGCAGAGTATCACTGCACAAGTAGACTACTTTGAAGCCCAGTCCTTGAAGTTTTTGATGGCACCTTCTGCTAGCTTTTTGAGCGGCATCTTGTTTAATAACTTCATTTAATTTTACAGCTCTGCTTGAATGAGTCGCTAACCTGACAGGTGAGACAGGCGGTTACTCACAGACACTCTGGAGCTCGCTCTGACTCTGGCCACGAACTCTCTCTCTTTGTTGGCTGCATCCCTCTGTGTTCTCTGAAAGCTGTTCAGAGCGGTAGAAAAGTCGTTCAGCAGACGCTCCTTCTGCAGCTTTCTCTGCCGCTAAAACACACGTAGAAAAACACATTACCAGAAAGTTTATATGTTCAAGCTATGATGTGCAACACTGGGACAAAACTTTGAACATCAGCTCAGACTTTCATACCTGATCAGGGCCGACAGGAAGGGAAGCAAACCCTTTGATAAGCCGGTCAGTCTCTTTTGCCAGATGGTTGCCTTGCTGCCGTTTCTGTTGACTGGTGACCAAAGAAATATAATATTTCAATTTGTTAAATGGCAGAGGAACAAAAATAGTCTTGAAAGAAAATGAAATGTCAGTTGTGAGTGGAATCAGTACCAGCACAGTTTAGTTTTTCCATCACAGTGGATACAGTACCTATGTAAAGTTTTCACCCTCCTTAGAAGTTTTCCCCTTTTGTTCTTTTGAACATTCACGTCTAGTCAATTTAAATACATTTTTGATGAGAATTTACAAAAACATTACTCTTATGTCTAAGTGGAAGGGTCACAGTTGTCTTGGTGGCCTTTTGGTAAATTCTTGCCACAAAAGTCAAAATAAATGAACTATAATTCGATATTGACAAGCAATTAAATTAGAAAACTTGCAAGGGAGGTGAATACTTCTCATATGCACTGCCTAATAAACTAAAACAAGCAGTCCATCACTTACAGCGTCTGTCGGAGATAGCTGGTGTCCTGCTCACTTCCCAGAAGTGACACCGCCCTCTGCAGCTCGGAGGCTGGAAAAGAGGCGAGAAACACCATTTATTTGTACATAATGTGTCCTTAAATTGGGTGTAATCTTTGAGTTTCAGCTGTATCTTACTCAGTACTGTGATTTTCTGGATATTAGTGCTGATGCTGTTCACCAAAACACTGGGCTCCTCTTGAAACCCAGCCTGGTATGCCATGATGAAAGCTGCAAGACACACAGCATCACACGGGGTCATGTGACGGGAGACCTCGTTACTACAGTTAACTGCGGTTAGTTCTCTGCTCTCATGACCGACATGTGAAAATACTTCCAGACGTCCAAGCTGCAAACATCGATTTATTATCCACATGTTGCCAATTTGCCGAAAAGCCAAACATCACAGACATTTTAGCAGCTATGTCTCTGTTTGTAAATGTTTTAATACCAAAATACAGGCATCATCAGTGATTTCAACCTTTAATCTTCACTATTATTTCCTCGATCTTGCGACGACAGACATGATTTCAACTTTATATTTAGTGATTGATACTAAAAGGATCACTCATTTGCAAACTGTTATTGGCAGTTTTATCATGCTACCATTTTCTAATGATGTAAAAAGCTTAAATTCTCTGATTGCACCTTCATAAAAGTTTCTGGTTTTTAATGCATGTAATAGTACACAGGCACAAATGTCATTTATTTAATTTATGGACAAAACAGGGAGTCAACTACGAGCCACAAACACTTCGATAGATGTAAGTTAGTTTGGAAGTGGCGTCTTTTCATTAAAGCTCCAACAATTAATTAAGTGGCTGTCAACTTTCAATTTGTTATTATGTATTGTGTGTTATATTTACTCTAAAATATTTTGAGAATTGGTTTGAGTCATTTTAAAGACGAAATCGTCTAAATTCTCTGATTTCAGAGTCTTAAATGTAAATATTTTCTGGGCAATTTTCTCTACTATGACAGTGAATTAAACATATTTTATCATTATTTTCTCATATTTTTGGACCAAACAATTAAGTGATTAAATCAGAAAATAAGATAAACTGACAATGGAAAGAATCATTAGTTGCCATCCTGGTCAGGTTTTAACAACAGTGACTTGCAATATGAATATTTGAACTCAGAAATCTATTGGTTAGGACTTTATTTTAAAAATATGTCTTCATATACTTGTGTTTAAGACAAAATAAACTTCCAAAGAATGTGTGATTGGATCTCTTAAGAAAAACATTGTCGATTCATGCAGAATTACATCAGCATCATCGTCACTATCGGTTTAGTGAAAGCCTTCAGAATAAAATATTGAAATCAGCAAAATTTGACATTTTGGTTTTGAAATGTCATAAAATAAATTTGACATGTATTATATGTAAATTTCAGCTGTTTTCTAATTTTGCACAGTGAATATGGACATTTAAAAACCACTATATTTGATGTTTACACTTGTTAGTGAAGCCAACATTAGGAGTAGATATAATAAAATGTTCACTCCACAAAAGGAGAGACCTGATGCTTTTTGAAAGCAGCAAAAGTGCTAAGTTTTGCGATGATATAACTACAGATATTGTTACAATAACTAACCTGTTAAAGCTGAGAATACATGAAAGCTAGATTGACAGATTTCCTCTACTAGCGGAGCTGCTCCAAACCATGAAACCTCTCCAGCACGAGGTGGACAGTGTGAAACCATCATCTCCTTTTAAATGTGACCGAGATGAAGGAGATGTTGTGGGTTGAGACAAACTCAGCCGAACGTTATTTCCATCCTGGTAGATCGATAGTACAGATACTTGGAAATGTGTGAAGCAGGATGTTGAACTTTAACCGCTGCTTTTTCCTGAGAATGCCTCTATGTTTGGTGACTATGTGAAAGAAATCTCCGCAGTTTTCTGTTATTTCTGACCTTCTGCTGGACAAGAAAGTCCATTATACTAATTAACAAAACTTCTCTTATTCTCAATTCTTGCTATTTTGCTGTTGGCTTCTTGGTACGCAGGAATCCTTTCAGGTTATTAACTGTAATTTTATTCTTGTTCTAATTATTTGTATCACAGTAGTTGTTCAAGATGTATATCTATTGTATATGTTGCGCTACGTACAATCGTCTTTGCTTTTTGTCATAGTAAGTCAGCTTCACATCACCTGAAGAATAAAGGAGGACTCATGTCTCAGCAGGATCTTGAAAAACTGGTCCATGCAATCATCTTCAGTTGATTAAATTACTGTAAAAGTGTCTCTACAGGTCTGACTAAAAAGTCCATAAAACAACTGCATCTGATCCAGAACGCTGCAGCTGGAGTCCTTACCAAAACTAAAAAAGTCGATCACATCACTCCATTTTTCAGGTCTCTCAGAGGACAGACTTTATTTAGTTAGTTTATAAAGTTCTGAATGGTTTAGGGCCCAAGTATGTCAGTTCTAGTCTATTCTATGTATGTAGTACAGTAGTTTTTGTATATTGATGTGTAAACTTCGTAAATTTTCGCCACGAATTGCAGCCTTTGTCACTTGAAGAAAATCAATGCATTTTTCTGTTATTTCGGATCATTTGACGAATAAAAATATCCATATTTACTTTTTGCTTTCTTAATTCTCATCATTTTGACCTAAACTTCTATGCAGAAAATCCTTTCCATATCAATATTCGGAAGTTATTTTTAGAAATGTAAGACATAAATTTTCTCTGGAATTCATATGTCAGTAGAATCCTTATTTATAACATCTGCTCCATTATTCAGATTATACTTTTATTGATTTATGGAAAATACACACACACAGTCAAGCCCAAAATTATTCATGCAAATTTTTACTTGTGTATGTAAATAAAAGCTGTGAAATTATTTTGTCCACTATGATTGTGCATCATCTTATGATCTTAAACTTGTTGTTTGAATAAAAGTAACTGTAAGTCTATTTTTAAAGCAGCTTTTGTCTATCTATGTGTATTTTTTCTGTTGCGAGTCTGTTGAAAGCTGGAACACATTCAGTCTGACACTGTTCTGTGTGCAGTTTGCAGCAGGTTTGCTCGGACAGTCAGTCATGCAGACTTCCTGAGTTCAGCCTGAAGGACTGAAACCTGCAGCTGTTCTCCTGAAACAACCAGCTGCTGACAGACACCAACCGTCAGCGCACATTTCTCATTTGTGTTACTTTTCCGGAGCCTCAATGTGATTAAGATAATGTCGTTTTAATTCTACCTGTTGCAGCCCCGCCTGCTCACTGATAGTCTGTCTCTTTAAGTGCCATAAAAATGCGGAAATCAAACGAGTTTTTCAACGGCAGGAATTTTACATACGAAGAATCAAACAATTAGTTCAAAGAAGCGGTTTTTAGGGAACTTTACATCAAATCTGAAGGCTACATAAGTCGTAGAGTTAGAACCGAAGTCACAGCAGTTTAACATGTTTCTCTGTCGTTCCCCGGAGAACAGATGATCTGATTCTGCTCGTTACAAATACATGAAACAGCTTTTTAAAAATGCTCGTCTTCGTGCGTCCGAACTACGGTTCGTGCGTAAAAGTGGAGCAGAGCGGTGGAAAAGTTTTTACTTTACCTTTCTGGTGACTCGCAACAGCAGCCGAGCGTTTCCTGATTTTCTGCCACTCCTCCGTCACATGATGTCTGCTGAGAGAGGGCTGATCCCTGGGAGGAATTACGTAAAAAAAAAAAAAAAGTTAAAAGGGCTGATTATTAGGATTATTTATGTTTGGGAAAAAACTCATTTTTATTAGGGCTAATCTGTGGTCGAAATTATGTTTCAAAAAATTCTCACAAGAGGTGATTTTTGGAAGCAATTGTGCAAAAAAGCCACTTATAAGAGCTGATCTCTTTGGAAAATTATATAAAAACTGATTTAAGGGCTGACGTCTGGATACATTATGTTAACTAGATGAGCCCTCAGTAGAGTGCAGAACCACGCCCTCTGCTGGCGAAAACCCTGTCCTCCCTATACAACTGATGCAATATGTATCAATTTTGATCATTGTACGTATCTCCCTCCCTACTTGATCTGCTGACCTGTAACTCCACAACTGAGCAGGGGACCTTAGACTGATCTTCAGTGCCAAGTTTGATTATCCTGACTTCAGCGGTTGCAGAGATATCAGACCGGACATAGCCACATACATACATACATACATACATACATACATACATACATACATACATACTTACTTACTTACTTACTTACTTACCCAGCCAGATACCGCACCGAATGCAATGGGGATGGCTAGTAACTACGTCACTTCCGTGTCCTACCAAACCAACGATATAATGGTGCTGTGTTGTGTCCTGTGTTGCAACAATAGAAATGATGTAAATAAAACGATATCTTTCTACCACTTTCCTCTGGACGAAAAGGAGAAGAGAAGATGGCTGACACTGATAAGGTAAGTTGGATTTCTAATCTTAGAAAATACATTTAGCGCCGGGAGCTAACGTGCGCTAGCTAGTATTAGCCGCTTGAATTATGTTGTCTTTTTGTGTTATGAGGAGTGTTTGGGCCACATTACAAAAGAAACTAAAAGTGGTCGAGATTAAAGTCTCTGATAATAAGTTTATACTTTTAATTTATAAGAATAAAGTCTGCCGAGGGAGACTTTTGTCCCAGTTTTGGGGACTTGGACTTGCTTGACCAATCTGCCCAAAATACTCGACTTGACTAGGATATGGGTCTATGTGACTTGGATTTAATTGAGTCCAATACTTGGACTGACTTGCTAAAAATGTTTGGCTAAGATTATTTTAACTGTTATGGATTCGTGATTAGTGTAAAGAGATGCGTAGTTATTTACATATGCAAATTAGCCATGTGCTCCCGGCAGAAGTTAGCGCTAGAGTGTGCTGCTGGGAATCTTCAGAGTATACTTTTCAAATCTAACATAACAACTCTAACAAAGCCAAGTAAACGACATTTAACCTCACACAGATGATAAAGCTAGCTTTATTTCTGACATCCTGTGTTTGTTAGCTTACGCTACTTAGCTACTCACCTCAACACTGTACGTTTTCCTTTTCATTGACGCCTGCACTTTCCCTTTAAAACCACCTGCCAGCACACTAACTCTTACAACTCTGTTTGAGTTGTAAGAGTTAAGACCTCGCTTTACCGACTTCGGAAAATTCGCAAAATAAGATGTCACAGTGAAAAAGGTGACCGGTTCTTTCGCTACTGCCATTGTGTTTTCATTCGGTGCGCCGCGGCTTGGACACGGAAGTGGTCCGTGACGTCACACTAGCCATCCCCATAACCCCGCCGACGTACCCATCGGGCGTGGTTAAAAAGTGATTTTTGGAGCTGATTTTTGGAATAAATTGTTAAAAAATGGTTATTGATATCTGGGGGAAATTATGTACAAAAAGGTTACAAGGGCTGATTTTTGGAAGAAACTGCATTTAAAAAAAAAAAAAAAAGCAGTTTTTAGGGTTTATTTGAGGGAGAAATGATGTAAAAAAAAATGTTTATAGGAGCTGATCACTGAATTTTATTTGGTGATCAGAGATTCACAAAGAGCTGATTTGTGGGATAAAATATGCAAAAAAAAAAAAAGATCATAGGAGCGGATTTTTTTTTTTGGAAGAAATTGTGCAAATAAATGGTTATTAGAGCCGGTTTGTGGGATAAATGATGCTTAAAAAAACGGTATAAAGTGCTGATCTCAACATGGTCCTAAATTTTCCAGTTCAGTTAGTAGCAGTGGTGGAAAGTTACTAAGTACATTTACTCAAGCAGTACTTAAAAACACTTGTGAATTACTTGAGTATTCCAGTTTTCTGCTGTTTCATACATACTTTTATACATGTCAGAGATGTATGTAAGAAAGATGTTTTGTCTTTTCAACATTTTATTGCCTGTTTTATTGCTTTGTTTTTAACTTTTTGAGTTCTAATATTTTTTAATGCTTTACAGTCGACTTTTATTGTTTTATAGTTGATTTTATTAAATATGTTATTGTCTTTATGGTTTTATTGTTGCTCTTTTGTACTGTTTAATAGTCTTTTATAATGTTCTAATATCCTTTAAAATGTTTGTCTGTTTTAATGTCTTTTTGTGAAGCACATTGTTACTGTGCTTTTAAAAGGTGCTATAGAAGTAAATTTAATAACAATAATAACAATATATAATTTGTCCTTATCTCTTGGTACTTTTATTAGACACATCTCCAAACAGAGTCTAATGTTGCTCGGTATCGGCTTGATAGGTTAAAAACGCTACAACACAACTTCAGAAGGGGGACAAATTAAAGGAAAATCAAAACTTTGACCTTAGTTGCATTTAAAAAGCTGGTTCATTTGTTTTTAAATCTTTTTTTTTTTGAGTCTGCAACTTCAAAAAAGCTGCCAGATCACTGGAGCTTTTCTTGGAATATGTAATCGTAACGGAATGTAGGTTCAGAGGGGAAAGTTTTACTGATTTTTGGAAGAAATTGTGTAAAAAGACTTATGATTGATTTGTAGGAGAAATGATAAAATGGTTTTAAAACATGATTACTATTTGGTGCAGCTGTTTAACATCTGGAATGTGATGGAAAAAGTTGGAAACTACTGGTTTAATCCATAACTACAGGTTGTAAATGATTCATTCTGTCAAATCTGAATGTTACAATGAAAACTAAAGCATTTTGACAAATGTAGTGAAGAAAATATAACATTTCAAAGTGAAATGTAGTGGAGTGGAAGTAGAAAGCGGCAGAACGTACTTAGTATGAATGTGAAATGCACATTTCTGTGTAGTAATTTGCTGATGTGGAAACAACTTTATGCAATTATTTTGTTTTGAAAAATAAAATCTTTAAAGGAACTATTATGAATTTGAGAATTTCCCATGTCATGACTTTGCCTTCTTCCCATAACATTTTATATTGCTGATTAAAATGCAACAACAAGAGTTTTGAGAACAGAAATCTTTATTTGCAACAGTGAATAATTGTTTCCACTTTACTTGGAAGCTCATATTGATGGCAGAATGACACATGATGACTTCTGCTGCTTGCAGCTTCCAGTTAGTGACTCTTCTTTACACTTGGCTTTTGGCATTACTCTCCGTTTCTCAGCAGGTTGCAAGCAGTTCTGTTATCATGGACATGAAAGTGGCTTTGGGGAAGGTGGGTGATAGCACGAGCTCGTTCATCATGTTCCTGCCTTGCTCTCTGGCGCTCACCGAACACATGGCGCTTTTCCACAGACGTACCGGACTCCCAACTGTTTGACGACAAGATAAAAATCATGATCAAAAGTTCACAAACTCAGTGAAGCAAGATAAATCTGGACGTGTGTGTGTGTGTCCTACAGAACAAAGAGTTGATTGTCTTCATCCAGTTGAGGATGTAAACTGTGTGGTTCTCTTCCGGAGTCAAACCCTCAATGTCTGGTGCAACGTCGTCCTTCTGCAGAGACAAAAAAGATTCAACTAGACTCATGCACAGGTTGTGAATATGTGCTATATAAAATAAACGGAAGCTGTACCAGTAAAACTCGGCTTGGCATAGGACTCGTCAACATCACAGCTGTCGCCAGGCTGGTGTGGTGATGACAGGCTTCGTAATACTGAGCTCCGTCCATCCAAGCGGTAAAGAACGCCACCTCCTCAGAGGAATATTTGCTCTCGCTGCGAGACAGGCGATACTGATATAAATAAAAAATTCTCTGTATTTTTTAGAAATTCAGTGATTTTACCATATTTAAATTAGATTGCAAATAAAAGCTGGTAAAAAAAAAATCACAGAAATAATCTTAATTTATGCATTTACATTCGTAAATATCTATATTTCTACCAATAGCAATTTCCTCTTTTACAACATTTGACCATAAAGGTTCTGAATTCAATTCAGCAAAAAATGCAATTATTTTACAGATATTTGCAGTTATTTTTAGAATAAAATATGTACATTAAAGATTTTTTAAAAGTCCACAAAAATAATGTGTATTTATGTAAATGGTAATTCGTTCTTGTACCATATTTGATTATATAATGACACATTTTACCCCATGAATTAAAATCAACAACAACAAAAAACATTTTCTTCAAGAAATTTGCAAATCTTTAAGAAAAAGTATATTAAGAATCAAGACTTATCTTATAAACTGATTTGTTAAATTACAGCTAATATCTAGTAAAATCAGAGAACAAAAACAAAGCAAGCAAAACAAAGAAAACTGACCACAACTGTAAAAATGTCCACTTGAATAATAAATGATAAATTCATTCTTTTACCACATTTGACTAAAAAATGACATTTAAAAAAAACATCGTGAAGAAATGATTTTTCATGATATTTGTTTCATTCAACCAACAAAAATACAATAAAAGTGTTAAAATAAAATAAAAATCTGAGACTGTTCATATTTGTGAAATTGGAACAAGAAGTCCTCAAACTCATACAACCACACAGGTCGTATGTACGTGCCCCTGAAATACGACCCATGAGAGTGTATTTAGGTTAGCGCCCCTACGAGGGACATATACCATATTGATTACTGATTGATAGTACCTGGCACTGCATGCAGAAGTTGCAGACATCCGTGCTGTCCAGAAAAGTCCAAGGATGGTGTCTTTCTTCACGCTGTCGGTTAGATTAGACTGCGACGCAGCGTTCACATCCTAAAAAACACACAAACACACCAATAAAAGGGAAATTCCAGCTGTTTAGTTCTATAGTTTCCTAAAGCTGGGGGATGCAGAAGACAGACAGCAGAGGTTTAGAAATCATCAGTTTCAGACCACTTCTGCATGTTTTTTCACTTTTCCAGAATATTATACTGGTGTCTTTTACTAGTGGAAACTTACCTCGTAAAACTTATCCCACTTTTTCATGGCATCAGGGAAGCGTGTTGCACAGTCAGCGTAAGTGGTGCAATAGTCCTCCCCAGTTTCAGGCTTCTGCATCTTTACCTGAGAGTGGATTAATCCTCAGTATAGTCATCCACATCATCATTAAAACTTCTAAACAAGTCTGTTTTTGGTTGAGCTGTGTCACTTTCAGTACCTGGATGTCTGCTCCGAAGATGCCCTACTGGGCAGCAGACAGGAAGGGAAGCACAGAAGTGTGGTAGCTCTCACCTGGAGGGAAATAAGCAGGTGGTTTGCATTTTCTCTGTGTTTTTGTGTGAGTGTACATGTTTTTTTGGCGTACTTACAGGCTCACCAGCTCTGAGGGGAAATACAGTTCTTGTCTGAATCCTGTCCGCATGTTGTGGTACTGGTCGGGTCAGCGAGACGGCCTGCAGACACAACACACCATCAGATGCTGGCATTTTATCTCAGTGTTGATTTGAAGAAATTACTTTTAGTTTACCTGAAACATGCTCCCATGCCAGCATCACCGGGAGTCCCCACACAGGGCTGTCGGTGGTGTTGGACCCCATGGATGCCATGAAGGGATCAGTGGCAGTGATCAACACCCGGTAAAGACTCATGCGGTCGGGGTAATGCCAGGGGTTGGGAGTCACAGTTCCATCCTGTGACGGCAGGTCGGTCAGTTTCTCGACAGTTTGGTCCCACCCGATGGGCCTGCCATTTTTGGTGATGACAGTAGAGCTGCAGAGAGACGCTGCACAGGCCACGAGGAGGCCGAGGACTGCTGGACGCTGCATAGCTAAAGCTGCAAAGAAGGAGTAGTGTGTGCTGTGCTTATATACACCTTCAGGTTGCAATGAAAGATGTGACACAAAGTTAGTCCCTGGTGCAAGGTTTACTGAACCCTCGCTGGCAGATAAAAACTTCTGTGCAAAGCCCCCAATGTTCTCCAAATAATGTTTTCAGTTCCATTGCCAAACTTGGCCACCTCCATAACACTAACAGGTAGATTATTTTTAAGGAAGGATAAAAAAGATTTAAAAAAGCAAGTTCAACAAGTCAATAAACAGTAAATGTTATCTGACAAATTCCATGGCATTCTAAAAGAATAAACAGTAATATTTTTTTCAGTGAATCAAGGTTAACAGTAACCTGATTTACAGGCGCAGAGGGCTCAGAGCAAATATTTAAAGTCCAAAGTAACAAAAAAAAAACATGCCAACTAAAACAACTTTACTCTAGATGGTTGTTGATCAGAACATTCTAAGTAGTCCCTTACTATTTTGGGGGGCTGAACTGAGGCAGCCTGTGGCGGGCATGTGACGAGGGCCGAGGAGCAGCCAGACCAGAAACAGACAGAGGAGGGGTGCAGAGCAGAGGAGGGGTGACGAGCAGGCCAGGTTATCCAGAGAGTCCAGGGAACGGTGTGTGACGAGCAGGCAAGGTAATCCAGAAGGTCCAGGGTAGTGATGTTACGCTCGAGCCAGTTTGCGCGACACAGTGCCGAGCTTTTGAAGCGAAAGTGTTCCGAGACGGTGTTTCGATCCCTGCTTCAGCACGCCCACAATCACGTGACTATCGAGAACGAGGCCTCGTTACGTCACATCGCGTGTCACAGTGCTTCGCGCGAACTTTGAAGGGGTCGGACATTTCAATCTGTCCAGGTCTTAAAAGCCATAGGGGTCTGATTCACTCCTCAAATTGTGGGTTTTTGAGAGGAGGAGATCACGCTAGTGCATTTGCCATTTGTCATTTTGAGAGAAGTTAGGGAGAGTATACATTTAGTTAGAATTTGGTTTAGATATGGTAGTGTCTACAGATACGGACCCGTACCCCTAGCCTGTGGCCTACGGATACGGCACTTTCCCTTACATAAATATTAATGAGACGTACATGAATATTAATGAGCCGGCTGATGAACGTGCTTTGTGATTGGCTGGTAATCCGACGTACATAAATATTAATGACCCGGCTTGGTAATCCGAGTGATGAAGGCGCTTCCGTGATTCGAGGTGAATCTGCGTGCCGAGCCTGTCATGTCAGTCATCTGCTGTTCTCTTTTCTATCATGCATAATGTCTTATAAATATCATTATCTGACTTTTTCACGAACAGCGATTTGAGGGTTGAAATCAGCACTACTATTAAAAATAGCAAAACTTTTTATTCACGTGACCCTGTTCTAATAAAGCACAAACAGCAAACAAAACAAATGGCGGAACTAACAGCCAGCAAACGAAACGTATTTTTTTACCTTCAAAAGTAGCGACAGACTATTACATATTAACAACCTAAACAAAACCCTGACGTATTTTCTACGTCTGGCAACACAGACACTGCACGTCAGTCACTTTAATGTTAGCGGACTCTGTTGAATGGCTAAGTTACATAACCACAAACAAATCTCACAATATCACAGTAAATCGAATTTGTGGTTTTTTTTTAATTCATGCCGAATTAAAGAGCTGCTCCTCACCATTCACGAGTGTTTGTTTCATATTCGACATCCTTAATTTTATCTTGTAAATTAGCGTCCGAAATTAAATGGGAACATTTGCAATGGAGTTCGTCAGCCGCTTCCACCACTGAACGCGGTAAACTACTTAATAGGAACTGGACTTCAAACAGGTGGGCCTGGGATCTTTCTGCATGGAGTTTGCATGTTCTCCCTGAGCATGCGTGGGTTTTCTCCGGGCACTCCGGCTTCCTCCCACAGTCCAAAAACATGCTGAGGTTAATTGAGTACTCTAAATTGTCCGTAGGTGTGAATGCGAGTGTGATTGTTCGTCTGTGTATGTAGCCCTGTGACAGACTGGCGACCTGTCCTGGGTGTCCCCTGCCTTCGCCCGAGTCAGCTGGGATAGGCTCCAGCACCCCCGCGACCCTAATGAGGATAAAGCGGTGTATAGAGGATGGATGGATGGATGGACTTCAAACAATTTATACACAGCGTCTAAAAGCGTAAAAACTGCAATGTCTAAAGTGTGAGAGGAGACGGTGTATTTTTGGTTAAATTATACAATGTTCGCCGTCAAAGTCATTTATATAAACTGCCAGTAATGTGCAGCAAATAGTAGTTAACCGGCGCCAGCTCTTCAGTGACCTTAACGGGTCTGTACCTCTAGTACAGATGCTACAGATACGGGTCCGTACCTGTAGCATCAACCTTTAGATATATCTAGTTGCATTTCATACATTAAATAACACACAGATACATACGCATAGATTCACTCATACACAACACACATTCATTCATAGAAACACACTACACATATATGCACAGAAACATACATATATAACGTTTTAAAACATTTATTGCAAGTACAAAGCAGTGTGAGACAAGCAGTCCTGAGGCTTTTTCATTTTTTCCACTTGGATGCCGTTCTGACACAGGACCAGCAGGTGTCACTCTTTTGATTGTGTCAAATGCTTCAAAGCAATGTGTCATTCTTGAAGCAGATGTGTCAAAGTGGTTCATTGCTTCATGAAACTTCGATTTCACCATCACTAGTCCAAGGACCGGTGTGCTCATGGCAGAGTGCAATGATCCAGCATAGAGGCGTGGAGAGAGCCAGGCTTTATAGACGGCTGATTACAGATTTGCGGCAGCTGTGCACCAGCACAGCCGTTTCTAATCAAGCCGAGTGCGGAGCAGGAGAGGGAGGGGCCATGGCAAGTTCAGAGTTTCATTTTGGACTTTGTGAAATGCTGGGCATCATTTTTTTAAATTTTCTGACATTTTATAGACAGTCGGCTTATTAATTGATCACATCGAAGACTTTTTTTTAAAAAAAATCTAAATTTTCTGTTTGCAGCTTCTTAATTTGGATATTTTCAATTTTATTTCTTTCTCTATGACAGTAAACTGAATATCTTTAGGTCGTGGACAAAACATGACAGTTAAGGATGTTATTTTGGATTTGAGGAAAACCTTGATAGACTTTTTTTTAAACAATAAATTAAATACTTTAGAAAATACTCATGAGAATAATCGATTCTGAAAATATTAATCAGCTGCAGCCCCATTGTTTGTTTCTCATTTGCCCATGGATCTGCACCTTCCACAGTAACCAAAGCCTCCTAGCATGAAGAATGACCCCTTTGACTAAATAAAGGATTTATTCCTTTTGATAAATTCATTAGTCAAAGATAAGTAAAGATAATAAAGATAAGATTTTATTAATCCTGAAGGAAATTCTTGTGCCATATATTGTCCAGAAAAAAAAATACTGTAACATGAGAATAAGTGCATTGCCTAAAAGAACAGAAATAAGCATGCAACATTACAGAAAGTAAAATATGAAAGCTAAAGTGAAACTAGCATAGAAATGTAAGAACTAATACTGCTTCCTGTTTATTCATTGGTGTCCAACAGTGATCTCTTGTGGCAAAATAGTGAAAATACTACCATGGACCTTAAACAGCAACAGTGACAAGGATATTTGAAATTAAACTCAGAATAAACTAGTCTTCTCTTTAAGCTGCTGCAGATATTTAGCTAATTTACATAGCTGAACAGAGTCACATACATTTTAGCCAAATAAAAACCCCAATCCACATAAAATAAAATGAAAAATTAAACAAAGCTTGCTCATAGGGCATCCTGGGAATCCTTGGATTTGTTGAGTTTTAATGTATATTTTTGTAGAGTCGAAGCTTTAGCTCAAAAACAGTTCATCTCCATGATTAGTAATGGTGTAGCAGGGCTTCAGCCTTAATATTAGATAGGTTAAATTCTGTGATGTATAATACTGTAAGTTTTATCTATATTAAGAAATTAGTTCAGTAATTCTCCATAATTAATAATGCTGTAGGATGTCAACCTGGTGTTATATTCCAGAAAAGAAGTATTCTGAATCATTTTATATGATTTTAATCACTAAATGTAAATTCATCAGGTAAAACCACACCATAAATAACACTATGTGGTCTTAAACACAATATTTAAAGTTAAACATAATCTGTTTTACTGGACAGCACTTTGTTGCAAATGCTATTATTTTAAATGTGATTTATAAAAAATAGTGACTTGACATTTGATAATACTGAGGTTATTCCGTTCAACTGCTGCCGCCACTGTATAAAGCAGGGATGTCAAACTCATTTCACAAAGGGCCGGCATGACTGCAGGTTTTTGTTCCAACTAAGCAGCATCACACCAGACCTGACTCATTTAATCAACCATCTCAGTCTCCAGACAGGTGATTGGTCAGACTGTGTGCTGTAGATATGTTGGAACTAAATGCTGTAGCCTGGAGGACACAGACTAACCAATCAACTGTCTGGAGACTGAGATCAGTTGATTAAATGAGTCAGGTCTGGTGTGATGCTGCTTAGTTGGAACAAAAACCTGCAGCCACGCCGGCCCTTTGTGGAATGAGTTTGACATCCCTGGTATAAAGCATTAATACAAAAAGAAGCTTCCAGACAGACGGAAAGGCAGCCATGTGTCTGGAAAAATGATAATGGCAATTACATTATAATGGATTCATATCAGATGCAGACATCTTGGCAAGTAGTTTAAACATTCAATGTCTGTTTTCAGTTTCTTTTCAATTTTATTCATATGCAATCCCTAACAGTGGCAAGAAAAACTCCCTTTAACAGGGAAGAAACCTTGAGCAGAACCCAGCTCTTCATGCAGGGGGACCCAGCTCCCTGCTGGCTGGCGGGTTGAGAAGGACAGAAGAGGTAGAGAGGTGGAGCGATGGGAGAAGAGGAGGGGAACGAGGAACATACACTCAACAAAAATATGAACGCAGCACTTTTGTTTTTGCTCCCAATTAGTGCACAGGTGTGCCTTAGACTGCCCATTGTGCTGTGTGATAAAACTGCACCTTTCAGAGTGGCCTTTTATTGTGGGCAGTCTAAGGCACACCTGTGCACTAATCATGGTGTCTAATCAGCATCTTGATATGGAACACCTGTGAGGTGGGACGGATTATCTCAGCAAAGGAGAAGTGCTCACTATCACAGATTTAGACAGATTTGTAAACAGTATTTGAGAGAAATTGTGTATGTGGAAAAAGTTTTAGATCTTTGAGTTCATCTCATAAAAATTGGGAGAAAAAACAAAAGTGTTGCGTTCATATTTTTGTTGAGTGTATAACATTCTTTAGCTGGTAAATGGAATATTGACAGGGAACAACTCTTACAAACAACAGGAGGACTGATAACTGGGAAACATTCTAGGAGGCAAAAATTATGGACAAATCTTTTATTTCAACACAAAAATGACCATTTAATAAAAATACAACACACACGTTGAATCACTGTGGGCAATGGCATCAAATAAAAAGTGACATTTATTTTGAAAAGGAAGACGCAAAATGCCATAACACCCATCATTTAAAAAAAAAAAACACGAGACTTTCTGTACGTTGTTAACATAATGCTTCTATGCTAGCTCATGATTGTCGGTGGAAAATACAAAATCACAACAACAAAAACACAAATGCAGAATGTGAAATCCTGTCAAGGCTTGCACACCATGTGTACGCTGAGGGTGTTTTCTTTTGAATTTTTGTTGAGCTTATTCATGGTGTTGCTTCTTTTTCATGATCAATTTTGTGTTTAGAGAGCACCAAGGTAATGCCGAATTTTGCTCAATACAAAAACATACATGGGAGTTTAGTGCTCAGTCTTACATTAAAAAACTAAGTAAAAAAAACATATTCACACAGCGATACAAAATGCAGAAGATCCAGAATATAATCTGGGTTTAACTGAAAAAATGAAATCATATCAAATAAACTTCCAGACAGGACGCGCCAGTAAATACTGCTGTAAAGCATGGAGGTTTGGTCATACACATGTCGCAATGATTAATTTACAGCAGTGGTTCCCAGACTGTAGGAGTGCAGAAGTATCAGATTAAAATGTGAAACCCCAAAGACAGTAAATAAAAATGGACGTAGACATGAGCTTGCTTTCTTCCTAACAGCCAGCAGGAGGCGACTCCTTTAGTTACAGATTGAATAGAAGTCTATAAGAACATGAGTCTCCTTCTTAGCTGATTTGTTACCTAGATGAGTTTATGGTCTCACTCTTGGGTTTAAAGTCTCCTTCAATAGAAAATGGTGTCCATTTAGAATTAGACCCTCCAGAAAAACGTGATTATGCGACTGCATGAATTCCCGCATTAATCAAGAAAATGCCGCTGATTATGCAGGGGTCAATTATTTCCCAAAAGGCCGCATAATCCCCACAAAACAGCATATAATTCCCGCAAGAATCTCACATTTCCATGAAAAAAAGAGAAATATGCAGGTCCCGCTTGATTTCACAATTTCTGCATAAAATGCGAAAACTATAACCAATATAAATGGAGCTGTGAGTGAGTTTTTATGTGACGCCCGGCCTGACATCATCAGTTTGGGCATTCACACACACACTAGACACACGAGCTAATGCGGAGCGCGGCGCTCAGAGACGAACAACAAGAATGGCGAATGCTCAAAGATCACGTTTACCTACGAATATTTCAGCCAGAGACTGGGCAAAACAGTACCCAGATTTACTGCATGAAAGTGGGGGGAATCTTTTTTCCCCCCCGTGCAACATCATTCTGGAGCACCGAAGAAAATCAACCGTGTTGCAGCATCTCTCCATGACTTCTCCAGGGAGTGTGCTGTGTGGGTGGGTGTGTGTGTGAGTAAAGGAGCGCACCGGGGTGTGTATGCGTGTGTGTGGTTAAACCCTAATTACAATTTCTTAAAAAATGAATAGGAAATTGTTTTAACCTCAGTAAGGGATGTGTATGTCCTAGTAACAGGATGTAGGAGAAGAATCACCTTTTTTCCCCCCAATTCTTACATATTTCGCATCTTTTTGCATATTTAACAACTATTCACATACTTTGCAACTTTCCGCAATTTCCCCGCATGAAATGGCATAAAACCCCGCATATTTATTCGCCCGCGGAATCAAGGATTTTTGCCCGCGTTTTTCTGGAGGGTCTATAGAATATTATGACTCCATGCAAAGAAACAAACACAATAAATTAGGGTATGTTTTAGAGTGGGGCTGTTTTGTGATTAGCAGGTTGCTGTACTGTGCTACCATAAGTTTTGTCTAAATTCTGACACCAAGATTTGTATTTTTAATGCAAATGCATATCAATTATCAGTTTCCTTGAAAGCCAATACTTATCTATAGCTCTGAAAAAATACAACCCCTAATGAAAATCCCTTGTTTCAATAATTACTAGGTTTTAGTTAACTTCACATGAACTGTATATCAGCTCCATACACGTTGAAAATGTCAGGTTTTTTATTGTGCAGTTAGTCAATCTTACTAGTTCTTTTGTGGATTATTCATTTTATGAACAATGCTCATCTTCTTCTCCAAACAATTCCACTATTTTGAGGAAACACTGAAGCTGCATCCTTAACTTAGCACCATTGAAAACTGTCCATGATTGGTTTAAAGAAATATAAACAAACAGGAGTTTCTTATGTCAGTGTAGCAGAGTGAAAGTGAGGTGCAGTCAAACCATTCTACAGCACTGGCAGCACTGTGGAGGTAGGATATGCAAAATGATGTTTACCTTAATGCCACTTATTAAAAAAGCAATGAAAAGACAATGTGTGTTGGTCAGTTTTTTTTAAAGGAGAGCATGACAGAAAGAGTTTGGGAACCACTGATTGACAGTAACACTGGAGTTTTATCAGCAACACATAAATAAGTGTATAATTCTATGCACAGTAACGGTAAATCCTTTGAAAAGAGTCTCACTGAGCACCTCAGTATCCTGGTAACTGTGAGGATATACAAAACAGATGTGGATTAAAAATGTCACCAAGCTCCGAAAAACAATGACAGTTTAGTCTGTTTTATCGCCTCGTTTCCTCTCAGAGCCGGACATAAATCTCACAGAAGCTTGACAAAACCTGTGAAAGATGGCATAACTAACACTGAGCCTGTCCAGATATGAAAGAGGAATGTCACTGTGGAGTCTAAACACAGCGGAGGAGTGGAGCTGGAAGGAAAACTTAAACAAACATAAGTCAGGTCTCTCCCGCCGGAGATGTTGAGCAGCGAGGGAAGGAAGCCGCCTTCCAGATCGCACTCGAATAAATCTGAGTCAGGTTGAAACATCCAGAAAGTTTTCAGACGTTTGGCTTAGAATAAACACATATTTCACACACACACATGCACGACACAGTGTTGGCCGTCTTTATGTCGCTTTGGCTTGTTGCCGCCTGTTGAGTGGTGAGGTAGAGCGGTGGCCGACTGGTAGACCTGCTGTTGGCTGACTGACTGAATGCTGTTGCTTGGATGTTTGAGAGGTAGAGGATCTCTGAGCATGAGCCTGCTAATGCACTGTGTGTTTGTGTTTGCATCTGAGAGACAGTTTTTGCTAGCATGTGGGTGTGTCGACCGGTTAAACATGTATTTTGTGTGTTTCCATGCTGCTGTTATGCTTCTCCGAAGGCTGAGGCTTTGTCCTTTAACAGGTCCAGACACAAGTGACAGCTCCAGCTCCCTGCAGACGGAAACAGAGGATGAAATCTTCACTCTTTTCCATATATAGCCTTCGCCCGTAGCCTCTTTCTAAGATACAGCGCATGGCATATATACAGTATGAGACCACCAATGTATAATAACACTTAGGAGAGCAGCTCTCAGCTCGGTACCTTCAGGAGGCTGGGTCATCGGAGGCTTCAGACAGTACATGTGGTATCCTCGGTCGCAGTCGTCGCAGAACAGCAGCTGGTCCTGCAAAAAAAGAACACAATAAATAGCTAAAACTTCACACAACAAAGAGAGTCCATATTATTGGGCATATTAAAGTATAATAAAAATAATATCCTGAACCCGAAAACCTGCCAGCGAGTTTGGAAGACATGATATTTTATTTAAAAATCACCATATACACACGTGGACAAAATTGTTGGTACCCCTCAGTTAAAGAAGGAAAAACCCACAATTCTCACTGAAATCACTTGAAACTCACAAAAGTAACAATAAATAAAAATTTATTGAAAATTAAATAATCAAAAACAGCCATTACTTTTGAATTGTTGATTAACATAATTATTTAAAAAAACAAACTAATGAAACAGGCCTGGACAAAAATGATGGTACCTCTATAAAAGATTGAAAACTATTTGACCAGAGTGACATGATTAACTCAGGTGTGTCATTTAATTGACATCACAGGTGTTTCCAAACTCATAATCAGTCAGTCTGCCTATTTAAAGGGAGACAAGTAGTCACCCTGCTGTTTGGTGAAAAGGTGTGTACCACACTGAACATGGACAACAGAAAGCGAAGGAGAGAATTGTCCCAGGACATCCGTAAAAAAATTATAGACAAACATCTTAAAGGTAAAGGCTATAAGACCATCTCTAAACAGCTTGAAGTTCCTGTGACAACAGTGGCTCATATTATTCAGAAGTTCAAGACCCACGGGACAGTAGCCAACCTCCCTGGATGTGGCCGCAAGAGGAAAATTGATGACAAATTGAAGAGACGGATCGTTGGAATTGTATCCAAAGAGCCCAGAGCAACCTCCAAAGAAATTAAAGGTGAACTCCAAGGCCAAGGTACATCAGTGTCAGATCGCACCATTCGTCGTTGTTTGAGCCAAAGTGGACTTCATGGGAGACGACCAAGGAGGACACCACTGCTGAAAAAAACTCATAAAAAAGCCAGACTGGAATTTGCAAAAATGCATGTTGACAAGCCACAAAGCTTCTGGGAGAATGTCCTTTGGACAGATGAGACCAAACTGGAGCTTTTTGGTAAGGCACATCAACTCTATGTTCATAGACTCAAAAACCAAGCATACGAAGAAAAGAACACTGTCCCTACGGTGAAACATGGAGGAGGCTCAGTAATGTTTTGGGGCTGCTTTGCTGCATCTGGCACAGGGTGTCTTGAAAGTGTGCAAGGTACGATGAAATCTGAAGACTATCAAGGCATTCTGGAGAGAAATGTGCTGCCTAGTGTCAGAAAGCTTGGTCTCAGTCGCAGGTCATGGGTCTTCCAACAGGACAACCATCCAAAACACACAGCCAAAAACACCCAAGAATGGCTGAGAGAAAAGCGTTGGACTATTCTAAAGCGGCCTTCTATGAGCCCAGATCTGAATCCCATTGAACATATGTGGAAGGAGCTGAAACATGCCATTTGGAGAAGACACCCATCAAACCTGAGACAACTGGAGCTGTTTGCTCATGAGGAGTGGGCCAAAATACCTGTTGACAGCTGCAGAACGCTCATTGACAAATACAGAAATCGTTTAATTGCAGTGATTGCCTCAAAAGGTTGTGCAACAAAATATTAAGTTATGGGTACCATCATTTTTGTCCAGCCCTATTTCATTAGTTTGTTTTTTTAAATAATTATGTTAATCAACAATTCAAAAGTGATGGCTGATTTTGATTATTTAATTTTCAATACATTTTTATTTATTGTTACTTTTGTGAGTTTCAAGTGATTTCAGTGAGAATTGTGGGTTTTTCCTTCTTTACCTGAGGGGTACCAACAATTTTGTCCACGTGTGTACCTTATACTGTATACACCTTATACTATCTATCAGAGTCAGTATCTATGAAAACATTAAAAAAAATTTGATTTTTAGCTTCCTGTCAGTCCCAGAAATAATCATGCATGACTTTAGGTTTGGTCAGGAAGAATCCAAACCAAATCTGAGCTTAGAAGTTGGATTATTTCATTAAGATTATTTCATTTTTCTTGTCTCATTTAAAAATTTACAAAAAATACACAGTTTACTTGAATCAAATTCTACAAAAAATTAAAAATTCTGCATTTCTCTGCACAACCACAGAGCCATCAGTGACTCAGCTGCAATCAACACATATATCACAAGAATTCAGAGACTTTTCATCATAATACCAACTGAACCGCAACACCTGCCTGCGGGTTTGGAAGACATATTGCCATTGATCACAGCCAGATGCTGCAAAATTATGAAGCTTTCCTTGAAAAGCTACCAGTAATGCGTGACTTTCAATTGGGTCCGGAAAAATAACTAAATTTATGCTTAAATGTACATCAAATATAACATCTGCCAATTGAGTTCAGTTCTCTGTAGTACCTGGCTATGTCAGGCTGAATGCAGGTTGGGAAACGGTTACGAGTCAGGTCAAATCTGGTGCTTCAAAATTCAAAGTGAGTGCTGACATTTGTTGCAATTTAGAGGAGGAAAATAAAGTTTCCCTCTGTGATACGTACGTCGTTCTCTGAGGTTCCACACAGGCTGCAGGACTTGCACTCGATGCACTGCCACTGATACGTCCTCACTGCCTGCATCATGTTCTCCGTGAACTGCAGACATGTTGGGTGACCTGTGGAGGGACGAATGTTACAGATTTCACCATCATCTATACACTGCTTAATCCTTATCAGGGTCACAGGGGGCTGGAATCTATCCCAGCTGACTTGGGGCGAAGATCAGGGACAATTTTAAGGTATTTTTTAATGCTGCTAATAAAAACTTCACATAAAAATGATTTTGTTTAGTACTGTTTAAGGAAATATCTTTGCTTGAATGATTTAAAAGGGTATTTTCTGGTTGAGACAAAAACGGAAGCAATACAATGAAAATATTTCAGTCTTCACCAGACTTCTATGTCTTTATAGTTACTAACTGTGTCTGCAGAGGTGGAAGAAGTAATCATATTTTAAGTAAAAGCAGCAATGCCACAGTGCGGTGCAGCCCTGCATTTAAAGTATTACTTAAAGAACCAAAAGTAAAAGTGCTCATTATTCTCAAAATGTAACTACCGATGCGTTAATGTGTTCATCACTTTATTGCTTCAGGTGGTAAAGGTGATGCTAATTTTAATAACTTTATTTGCTGTGTTCTTCGCTGCATCTGGATCAGTAAAGTTTTATCGTAATCTAATAAAAATGCATCATAGTTTGTTTGTTGAATGAATTTTCTGTCATTCAGTTAAATATGCAAAGTAACTGCAGTAATCAAAGAAGTGCAGTGGAGACAAAAGTACAATATTTCTGTGTAAATTGTCGTATAATAGGTGTAGTAGTCTTGTATGTTCTTTACTTGTTTTAGTCCATTGGTTTAGTTTTAGTTATTCTATACATTTGTGTGCACTTTATTCAACTTGTCTGCATGATTTTTATTTAAATAATAATTTATTTTTATTAAATGGTTTATTAGATTTTTTTTATTTGTTTTAAATTTGCCTCTAAAGCACATTAAATAATGTCTGTGTATGATAAGGTGCCGTATAAATAAATAAACTTGTTTGCTTGAGTAAACGTACACCAGGATGTGTTTGTGATTCTGCATTTGCACACACAGGGTTAAAAAACACACACAGCTGGATGAAATGTTGGAACACAAACACAGAAAAACACAGCCAAGACATATTCTATCATCCTCCCATAAATCTACACAAAGAGAAACACGTCGTTCTTGTTAACATTGTCCCCTTTTCTCCTGTGTTCACACCAATTCTTGCACACAGCATCACAGTGCTGTCAGGAACTTATGAGCACAGTTATCTGTAACAGTCGTATCAATGGGGTGTCAATGAGCCGTAATAAAACTGATATATATCTGAGCAGGGAAACACTTCAGCCTCCGATGGATGAATAACAACAAGTTTAAGTGCTGCTGCTGCCTTCAAAATTGAAGTAAAGGAAGAAATTAGCCAAAGCAGTTTAAAGAGTCAATATTCTGCACATTTACAGGTTCATGGGGGGGTTTTGTCGTCTATTAGAACATGTTTGTATGCTTCAAGGGTCAAAAACCCATTATTTTTCTCATATTGTACATCTGAAATGCTCTGTTTTATCTCCTGTCTCTTTAAGGCCCCCCTTCCTGAAAAGCCCAGTCTGCTCTGATTGGTCAGCTGGTCTGACCAAAGCCAGGTCATGTTGGTTAGTAACCTCAGATCTCTGTGTGTAAAGACAGAAAGATGAAGTTGTATGCTCTTGTGCCAAAATAGCTGCTCGCAGGAGTTATGCAAATGTGTGACATGATGATGTCAATAAATAGCAGAAGAAAAGCCTGGACTTCAAACAAAGTGATTCAGGCGAGCATGAAGCTGAGTTTTCTGCTTCCTTTGGCGTTGACTTTGGATTTCCTACATTTGCATGCACAAAAAAGCAGCTATATTGCACACTGAAGCAAAAAAATGAACCAAAAAAGCAGAATAAGGGCCCTTTAAATGCTTAGCAACAGGTGGCAGAATGATCATCTTTTAGATTTTAGATTAGAATCTTTTAGATTCACTGATAAAAGTGAGGATATTTTCCTTACAGACAGAGAGGAGCAATGGAGTGGCGATTGGCTCTTACCTCTCGGCCAATGGAGCGACTCCACGTGCATCCCTTCCCCTGCCATGTGTTAAATTAGTTTTTTGAATTCCTTATTTTGTGGTCCACAGAGCTATAAAGCTTTAGGATATGGTAGCGATGCTTAGTCTGTGATCTTGATTATCTGACATAATGTAGAAAGGAGAGTTTTTTTGTTCATGAAAAATGGAAAACATCCATGAGCATGGTTAAAAAAACGGCACCGTATCCAGACAAGAGAAAAATTCTGAGAAGAAGCTGGTTTTAAATATATTGTATGAGTCTTCCAAAAGTTAAAAAATAATCCGGTGACTTTTCAGGAGTGTCTTCAGAAGATGAGCCACTGCAGTCCTCTTCAAAGTATTTAATTCAATAAAAACTTTCACAAGGTCCAACCAGACAAGATGTCCAGCTGTCAGCTGTCGGCTTCACTGTCTGAAAACAAAATCGCTTCCACTTCTGCATCTTCAAAGCCATGAAACGTGGAGGCGTCGCTGTCGGACGCGCTGCCGAACAATTCTTCCAGAGCGCTCCGCTTCCTCCCATCCTTCTTCGCTCCTCCTCTTCCAGCTACCATGAAAACATCAGCGTCAGAGCAACACACACAAGGAGCTGTTCTAACAAAACGCTCAAATATTCTGCTGTCCTACTGCAGATGATCTGAGGAAAAGCTTTGCTGAGATATCCAGCAGATGTGCGGCTTTGGCTAGTGTGGGAAAAAAGGGTAGAGGAATAAAAAATGGAGAAAAAAATGCAGCCAGATGTGCCATAGAGTGATGCATGAATACTGAGCAACAGAAGAGTGAAGGCATGTCGTCTAAAGGCAAAATCCTGACTGATGGACGAGGCTGACATGGAGGAGCATGCAGGATGGAAGCAAGCAGTGAATTCTGGGGTTTAACTTTATTACCACATGAAAAATTATTAAAAGTCCCAACTTTTCTCAGCGTTTAAAGTCTGAAAGGCTCATTGACAACCCACTGAAGCAACGTTAGAAACTTTATCACTGCACACCTTTAAAAAAATCTCTGATGAAATCTGCATCATATCAGGTAACGACACGTGGACTATGTGAGCATCATTGTGAAAGCCAAACTATACTTTGCAATAATAGTGTTTAATGCACCTTCCAATAGAGATCGCAAGAAAGCGAGGAACACACATGAACAAGATTGTGGATAAAAAGGAAGAAAAGCAAAATGAGATGTGTAGTAGACACAAAGTAAAGTATGGCAGACAACATATTCCTGAAGAGTTAAAGGAATAATTTTGGGATTCCTTCATCCCTGCAAAGATTGTTGAGGAGATTGATTAAACTCTAGTGGCTACTAAGGATGTAACCTCCACAAAACTCATGGTTCATATTGTATTTTGGCTTTTGGGCGACAGATTTGATCATTTTTTGATCAGGAAACAAGACAAGAAAAGTGGGGAAAATACTGCTATGACGGTCACTGTTAACTACGTTTATTATGCCTCACTGATGTGAACATATGTAAGAAGATTCAGGGAATTTTTCCTCACCGAAGCTGTGGTATGTTTTCAGAGCCACTTGTTTTTCTGTAAGCAGGATTATGCAAAAACAACCAGACTGAATTTTATGAAACTTGATGCAAACATGGAACATTGCCAGTTAAATTTTGGTGCAAAACCAGTTCTTTAAAATTTCAAGATGGCCTTGGTGTGCTGAACTGTGGATAGGAGTCAATTACACCACTAGTATTTGTAGCTGGAGGACAGTTAGCTTAGCATAAAAACGGAGAAGGAGGGGCTAGTTTGACTCTTCTAACAAATTCCTACCAGCATCTCTAAACATAACATTGGTTAATTTGGACAAAATCCTCACAGTGAAAACAAACAAAAAGAGAACAGAATCAGGCTAACTGTATTTAATGCTTCCAGTCTTGGTGCTAAGCTAGCTTTAGGTTGGTACATAGACCGTGCATTAAAAAAATGAAGACAGTGCTGAAGTGTCTTAAACCTGCATTATTTCTAACAGCCAGCAGACTTCTTTGGCTGCAAATAAAAGTCTGATTGTATAGAAGTCTAAGAGAAAGTGAAGTTATTTCTCACTTGATTTGTGGCCTTTCTTATTGCATTTATGGTCTTAACCACTAGTTTAAAGTTAAACCTGCATTCTTTTTAACATACAGCAGGGGGGGATTCCTGTGGCTGCAAAAAAAGTCTGATTGTATACAAGTCAATGCTAAAGTGAAGATACTTCTCACTGGATTTATACAATCTGGTAAACAGCCTTCTAATGAGTTTTTTTTGGGTCTCAATTAATAATTTCAAGTTTTCTTAAATACAGAATGATGTTAATTTAGAAAATTATAGTCCCATTTAGACAAAGTGTTGATGTGCAAATTCCAAATTGAAGTCTTCAAAACATCTATAAATCAAAAGGCGTTGTCACAGCAGATATATATCCATCTTTTCTAAACAGACTGTGGGTTTGTCTAAGTGTGTGGTTAGACTGTCTTAGCTGATACTAGCTTTATACTTCAGCCATACAGTATGAGTGGATTCTTATTGTATCTAACTATGTGGCCTTCTTGATGCACCAGCAACATTTCTTTTAAATCCGTTAAGTGATCTGGACGGTAGCTGTTACTTGTCGCATCAATCAAAGCCGAGGTGAGCAAAAAATCTGAAGCTTTAATTCAAAACATCAAAGCCGTGAACTCACCAGAACGTCCACAGTCGGAGCAGGACACCAGCTCCTCGGCCTGCCCTGTTTTCCTGTTGGAGTCCTGGTCTCCGAGGCAGAAGTCACAGTAGTCGTTGGGGATGATGGCGCCGTCGGGGCCCTTCTGAGCTGTCAGCAGGAAGAAGCATTCGTAAGGACAACGATGCACAAGCTACCAAAACAAACCACCAAACTACGACCAAACACCAGCCATAGTCTTACGTTTGTGGTTGTCGGTGCTCTGTGGAGAAGATGGAACCGTCTCTGCTTCCTTTTCCTCCTCACCTTCCTCCTCGGCCAGATGAGTGTGGGTGTAATGGTAGCTCAGGCCGGGTCGGTTCTTGTAGCGCTTCCCACAGACTACAGATAAAACATCAAAACTCCATTACAAACATGAAAAATGTCGCAGACTGTGGGATGTAAACATCACTGTCCGGAGAAAGATCACTACTGCTGAGAGGGTGAGGCTTTAATGCTACATATTTAATGCCAAGAGAATGTTTCACATGTATGTTAAATCATTAAAACATGACTAAAGTCAAACAACAGACGGGAAAACCAAGAATTTAATCATATAAAAATCATTGGACTCTAATAGGAATCACACAAGCAAGTCTAATAAAAGAACTAATAAATGCAGGGATATCACACTACAGAAGCATCAAAGGTGTAATATCTGTTTTCAGACACTGAAACCTGATTTTTAAAGTCTATATAAAGGAAATTTAGAGAGTCTTTTCTGTATATTTCAGAAAATAATTGCTGAATACACGGGAAAAGAGTTAATAATACAGTGCTAAATTGTGGCGTTAGAAAGTTTTTTTTATTATTTTTTGGATTTCATATTTTTTGGGTGGGTCAGAAATCACGGATTCATGACACATTGAAGTCTTACTCTCCCTAATGGTATAAAATTTTCACTGTATTACTGTCAGTTGTTTTTACACTTGATTGCAAGTTAATAGACCTACTACAACTCACAGTTTGCTAGCTAATAAATGCAAGATGCAATGTAAATGCATCTTCCCAGGATGCCAGAGTTTGCACAACAGCTTGGCCTCTTTTCAACTATAAATTTTCACTGGGATTCACAGACAATACGTCCGTGTAGATTCTCAGTAATAACAATCCTAAGTACTTCAATAGAAGGCAACTAGAATTTTACTGGTGGAAAGTCCAAGGTTTCTGCAGCACCACTTGTCAGATACTTATAATGCAGCCTTGAGGTACCTTCCCTGACAGTTTAGCCACTTTTAACACGTTGAAGCATGTTTTGGGGGCTTAAAATAAATATCTGGGACTCCCTATCAGTCACATAGAAGTACAGAAAGCTCTTGGATGAAGGTGAAACATGTTCAAGAACCAAAAACGACAAGTCTTACAATTTATGGATAATCCTTTACAGGTGAATGTAGTAGAACCGATCATATCTGCTGATGTCTGCAATACATTCTCACCTTTGAGTATGAGTGGCCCAATGTACCAAGGTTAGTATAGCAGGTAACGAACTTCACAGGCAAGAGAGTGAAGAAAATATTCTGTATCTATAGTTTGAAAGCTATAATCCACATTTCTGAGGAGAGATACTGATTTTTTGCTGTTGTGATTGATTGCTGTTTGCTTTGGTGTTCCAAGTTGAAAATACTGAAGTCATACCTCTAAAAAAAAAACTGTACAGAGATGGAAGCATTTGTGTGCTACTGACAAAAAGCTGTAATCTACTCTATACTTTCACTATGAACTGTTTACAGTGAGAACACTGGAGCTGCAGCCATTATAGAAGATCCTCATCGTAAAACCCTCCAGCACATTGATGCTGGAGAGTGTGACCAAGACCAAGCATGTCTTGGTAAAAAGTTCTGATTTTAATTTACAGAAATGAATTAATAAATACCTACAAATAAAGAAAAAGCACCCAGTGTAAACACTTCTACAATGGCTACATCTGATTCACATCACAGCTACAGTACAGTGACCTACAAAGCATGCATCCCTCTGTGCAGCATTAGCTGAGCTGATGCTTAACCCTCTGAACCCTGAGCAGTTTCTGGACTGTCTTTTTTTTGTTGTTTTGTTTGCTCCTATCACATTTTCAATCCCTTTGGGCTAATTTTTACAGCAATATCAAGTATGCAGTATGACACAGTTAGAATGACATAGATCATAAAAAAACTACAAAATTAAAGTAATTTTTTTGATTATTTAAAAAAAAAATACAATCAACATGCTTAATATTTTTAAAAGTGCCCACAAGTGTCAAGTGCCAATACTGGGGAAAAAAAATGTATTAACTTAAAATTCATAATCACATTTTTACAGTCTCTGCAAACTTGTCATTTTTCTCTCTACTCTGCACATCACCTGCAAAAAGATGTTTCACTATGTTGAATGTATCTTCCAACAACTTGCTCCTCTGCATACCAATTTGGAGCCATGCTGCATTTATTTTCTTGCATAAATATAATTTATTTTGCTTCTAAATCTCTCTAATTTGTTTTCACACTTGTCTCCTCTCAGCTTTGTGTAAACACTGCCTGTAGTTCAGCTGAAATCATGAATTTTTGTCGTGTGACTGTTGGAGAACATTGAACCAGTCGTGGCTTTTCAGTTGCAGCCAGGACTGAAGAATTTTTTGCTTTTTACGGAATCTGTTTAGTGCAAATGGTTTATTTTGTGCATATTTTTTTTTAAATAAGACATGTAGAATAAAGTCATTGTGAAATATTGTAATTTTAGGCACAGATTTGGTTAATTTCCACAGTGGAGCTGCATATCATACGTGATTTGTTCAAAAATCATCTGAAAGTTAAAAAATTTGCAGATCTTTTCTATTTTTGCAGTTTCTGGATGTAATAAATGGTGAAGATAACATGCCTTTCAAACTCCCCGGCGGTTTATCGGTTTACAGGGTTAAGCATCATTCGCCCTGTAATGAGCATCATGCAGGCACATGGCATAGCGTTAGTGTCATGCAGTGCTTGCACTGAATTCAGGAGGGGATGCCTGGACTAGCGAAAAGCACTGAAAGCGTTGCACGTTCAAAGAATTAGCATTCATTCAGCCATTCAAACACCACAAGCCCGTTAGCATAGAGGCTAATCATAAGGACAGTTCATGGAGCCTCTAGAAAGACAAGATGGCGACAGGTTCAGGTACCTTCTTCAGCCTTTTTTGAGTTATACTTTTGTTTGTATCTATCTGGAACAGAGAGGACACAAGAGCAAACAAATAACAGAAAGACAGAACAAGACACAATATGAGGATGAGATTCTGTTTGAGGCTCAGTCTATCCACAGCAGCAGTTCATTCCTGGAGGATTCTGTCCGTAAGTGCATGCTAGTCAGATCTGAGTAACAGCAAACTCTCTCTTCATGCCGCAGAGGAACTCTCAGGAACAGACAGAGATCATTGAAAAATAAGAGGAAATCTATCTTCTTTCTTTGCACTTTTCTGCTCTTTCAGGAAACATTCATTAATGTGGAAAGCACGGACTAATGGCACAGGATGGAAAATGATGTACAGAGAAACAACGTTTCTGTTCTCTTACTGTCACAGATGTAAGGTTTGTCCTGGTCGTCGATGTTAACAGGTTCTGTCCTTCTGCGACTCGATCCTCTGCTCTGAAAGGAAACACAGCAAACATCAGGGCTGCAAATAAAGATTATTTTCACTCTCAGTTAATCAGTTAGCGAAATAAAAAGTTCATTTTTTTGTTTTGTTCACAACCCAAAGATACTGAGTTTACTGCCATAGAGGACCAGAGAAAGTTTTAGAAACATTTAAAAAGCCAGAAATTCACACTTGATTTCTTAAAAATTACTCAAATCAATTAATTAATTAGTTAGCAACTATTTTATTTTTTTTCATTTTTTTTAGTTAGCAACTATTTTAATAATTGACAGCTAATTAATTGTTGCAGCTTTAATGAACTAATGAATGAACTCATGCAAACTGCAACATCCAAGCAAATTTACATCTATCAAAGTATTTGCACTTCATAGTTGTCATATTTGTGCATATTCATCATTGTACATGCTTTAAACTTTTATTCTATAGTAACAATCTACGCATATGTATAATAACACATAATAAAATGCCAGATCAGAATACTTTTTAGTGCTGTGACATCGATAGGGCTGCAACTAATGATCATTTTTTATTCTAAGTAAATGTTCTGATCATTTTCTTGATTATTTGCTTTGTTGTTTGATCTGTAACACGTTGGAAAATTGTGAAAAATGTCTTGTTTTTTTTCCACAACCTGAAATATTCGGGTTATTGTCACAGAAATGGAAAGAAACCAGAAAATATTCACATTCAAAAAGCTGCAATTAAAGAATTTGGACTTAAGACACAATCAGAAACTAATAGCACAAGAAAACTGCCAGTATACTACAAATCATTGCATACACTGTACCCCAATATACGAATATATTTACTACATGAAGCACTACTAAACCTCTGTTAATATTATCAAAAAGGCATGAAAAGGAAAAAAAGAAATATCTTATCTCAAGGTCAATTTACTGTTTTTGATCAATCAATTGTGAAAACAGTTGCTGAATAATTTCATAGCTGAAAACTCATCAATTAACCCATGCATTTTTGCAGCTCTAACACACACATGATCACATATTTCATGTAACATCTAAATGTTCCAACAAACAGTATAATAAAAGCTAACTTGCTAAATGACAACGTGAACTATACTTACAGCATCTCAGCATGTTGATGTTGTTGTG
Organism: Acanthochromis polyacanthus; assembly: GCF_021347895.1. NCBI lineage: Eukaryota > Metazoa > Chordata > Actinopteri > Pomacentridae > Acanthochromis > Acanthochromis polyacanthus. Next base: position 10,098,661 of record NC_067128.1, read on the forward strand.
TATCTAATTTCAGGCTACAGAGATCTTAATGTGGTTGAGTCTTAGTGATTTTCTTGCTGCTACATACACATTCTATTATTGAGTCTTATTAAACACACACATATAAACTCAGTGTTTCTGTCTCTGACACTCACTTTTCCTCTGTTTCTGTTCTTTCTCTTTGGAGTATCCAGTTCAAAGTCTTCATCATCCTGGAAACCGTCTCCATTTTCTTCAGCTTCCAGAACTCTCTGCAGTAAAACAGAGATTTTGAAAGAAAGGAGGTTGGATGGAGGTAACAACAAGCATGGAGAGGTTAGAAGGGAGGAGTCTGATGTAATCTTAATTATAACATTTTAGTGACATTAAGGACAGGAGAAGTGGACAAAGTCGAGGTACATCATCGTCAGCATCAACAGCAGGGAAATGAAGGATCTGTCTCAAAGATCATATTTTTTGATATAATCTGAATAACAAATTTACAATCACATATTTGCATATTAGAATATTTTCTCTTTTGCAATGCGTCTGAGTCGGCACACTAAACATGACCAGAGTCCACACCAGCAGCCCTGCTCTTTAAATTAAATACATTCAATACAATCTTTCTACCTCCTAAAAGGAAAAAAAACTGAGACATTCACAAAGTGTGTGACGCAGGACAGGTTGGTTCTTTATGTGAAATAGAGTTTTGGTTGAAAATACAATGAAGCTGCTCTATTTTAGAGGATCAGTGAAGGCGGATCATTGTTTATCCTGAGGATAAGGGGAGTGGACAGGATGTTAAGACAACACCTGTAGTCCTTAACTTGTCATTTTCAGTGTGTGTGCAGGTTGCTGCTCTGAGGTTTTTGTTGTTTCTTGTATCAAGAGGAATTTTAAAGAAGGCAACATGCAGACAAACAGAAGAAGAGAGCCGCCTGAAATAAGTCGACTGACACCTGCAGCCTCCATCCACAACCTGATGCCTGATTAGGATCATGTCTGAATAAATACCTGTATTTCCAGCAGAGTCTCCTCCTCCTTGCTGAGGCTGTTCTTCTTCTCCAGCAGACTGTCGTTCCTCAGCAGGGCCTCCAGCGCCGTGGCCTCCCCTGGTGGACCTTCACGCTTCGGGGCCAGTTCAGCTTCTGGAGACACAAAACAGAAAGAGAAGAGCACTTGATGCGACTCGTATCTGTGGATGCACGTCGTAGGCAAAATGTGCCACAACTTTTGTGTTTCTGATCACAGTTTTCCTCACAACACACTGTTGTAAAGTTGTTGTTCATCCTGCAGTCAGTCAGAAGATTCTTCAAAGCAAAGATGCGCATGATGAGTTTATGTTGTGAGAGTTTCATGAGGATTGTGTTGTGAGGAGTGTGTTCTTCCCACTACACGAGACCTAAAGCGTGTAAGAAAACTTATTCTTGTAGCATTTTAGTTTGAGCAGTTGAACTTATGGCTGATATTCCACCAGCAGTTCGCTGTTTGTGGTTTCTTGTGTTCTGTTCGGGCTGCTGATAAGATGAAATGATGCAAGACATCAACAAATATGAAGAAATAAGCTGGACAAGCTGAGCAAAAGTTCATGTATTACAGTGAAACACTACAGGCTAAAATACACGTTCAGTTTTGAGATGCCTTCTTGCAAATTAGTGAAGAGAAAACATAAGAAATACACAGTTTGGACATTTATGTATTATGTTTATGTATCAGTGTAGAAAAAACATAAAACAATGAATATAAATCTTTAACTGGAGAAGTTTCGTGCTGAGATCTATAAGTTCAAACAGCGGATTCTATTAAAAATGTATGCAATTCTACAACACATATCTTCAAAGGTCACTTTTTTCTTTTACTCCGAGTCATAAAACTCCACTTGAACAGCTTCTACATACAACAAACTTTCCAGATTTCTGCATTCTGAAGGTTTATACAAATAGATTTGTTTATATATCATTCACAGCCCCACTTACAGAACATTTTTTCCTTGAAAAGGTAGTGTAAAGTTATTTTTTTCAGGCTGAGTGCCGTATTATTTTTTTCTGTACAGAGTCAAAAAAGGGGAAACCCACAATCCCCTCAGTAAAAACCTTTGATTCAACATGAAGGAACAATTTTTAAGGTTGTTTCATTAAATGTTTAGATTTTTGTTATGAGAATTAATGCAAATGATCATGTAAGATAAGATACTACTAATTTATCCATTTAAACAGAGAGATTTTTTGAAAAATCATTGTCTTATTGCAAATAATCAACTGGTGAAGCATTGCTTTAATGACCTATATAATATTATTAACTCTTTTCTTGATCCAGTTTAGCATAATGGCAGTGATGATAAATAATGGCAGTAAAAGTGTAAATTTCTCCGTCTAATAAGAAAGATTAAATTTAATCTGTTTAGATTAAATAGAATGTTGTGACTAGCTGAGCTCAGCTGTTAAAATTCTGGTTCTGTTATAAAACAAAAAAGACCTGAAGCATGAAACCACTTTGGGTGGGGTTTCTGCTTAGAGTAAAATTTCGAAGACATGCACATGTCATTTATTTGCTGTAGAACTACAAAGCAGAGAAAAAGAATGCAGTGATTTTTCTCATGCTTCAGCTATATTGATGTAAGGGTAGTATTATAAAGAAATCCAGTCTCAGAAAGTTTTATTTCAGATGAACAATCTGGAAGTTTAACATGATTTCAAAGCAAAAGCAGCATCTGCCTATCAGCATCATTGTAGACGTGATAAAGGGAGTTTTGATGCCGCTGTTTACGCAGATATAACATCAATATAAACTACGATAATCCAGGTGTATGGAGGAAAGGAAATTAACTAAACATGACAAAAACATCGCTTTAAAACTCAATTCTTTTTCTTTCCTGTATATCTGACTTCATCTATTTCATCTTTCTCCCTCAGTTCATTTCCGCTGAGATGAACTCGCTATAGCGCGACTCTCCGTCCTCCTCTTTGAACTCTAATACCGGGATGAAACCAGAATAAAGCAGCGACGTGATGAAGACGAGCACCGAGGCTGTAAGACTCTTATTGAATACAGAGCTGCAGTACAACTCTGTCTCTCATTTCTTTGTGTTTCTGTTAACTTTGTAGCTACACAACAGCTTGCATTAATGTTTCTAAGTTATTAAAACTTCCAGTGAAATTATGTCCAACTTTAAATTGTATTGAGTTTGTATTGGGGAAATAACGTCTCCCCAACAATCAGACATCTTTAATTACCACTTCCTTAAAAATAGGCGGAACAAACAAGTTTTTAATTTGACTGCTCATAAATATAAAGTTTTTTTTCCACATATAACTTGTAATAAATTCTTAGGGTCGTATCTAATTTGTTATGAACACAAGCTTTAAAGTTGATTGCTTTTAAAAAAAGATTCATTTTTTTAAGGAAAATTCCAATTTTAAGTGTCATACCTATTTTTTTAAGATCACAAGTTTTTAAGTTGGAAAAAAATAAATTACAGTTGTAGGCTTTGCTTTTCTGTGTAGCAGCTTTTAAGAAATGTGTTAATCCAACAATAAAATCCTGAGGCAGTTAACTTTCTGTTTTATTTTGAAAGGCATTTGTATATTTGAACAAAGGCACCATATTCCCTTAAAATGTCTTTGCATCATATTTGTTTAACCTACAAGTCCTCTAACACACAATCATAATCGCCTAGTTTTTTTTAAGGCATTTTAAGAACGTAAAAGCCAATTTTATTAAATTAGTATGATTCGATTTTAAATCCACTTGCATGGAAATACAAGTTTAAATTGCTCACAATGTTGAATTGATGGACTTATTAACATTATTTTATCAACAAAATCATCAAAATACTCAACAAAATTCTGTTTGTAAGTCATTTTTTTCTTCTAAACATTGCATTTAATTAACTTGTGAGAATATGTACTCTGAATTACTTTTTCAGAATGAGAGTTTTGCCCAGTATTGGGCTCAATTTTATACTATTTGTAGCTTTACAGTGTGTCCCAGGTCTCCCTCAAAAAGGTGATTTTAATCTCACAGGACTTCTTGGTTGAATAAAGGTTGAAAGACTAAATAAACACAGGGCTCATATGAATAAATGTTTATGCTGCACATGCTCACACAAATCGTGTTGATCTGAATCCTTTGCCAGCCTGAAGGGAGTGTCAGTAGTTCTAGTTTCCTCATCGCCTGCTCAGCCAGTAAAAACACTCTCGTCATGTCTTTGTTTGCTACGGAAAAAAGTCTTCAAAAGTTTGAAAACCCAACCCTGGTGTTGTCATAGCTATATCTGCCCTGTGACCTTTTTCTCTTCTCCAAAATGAAATCCAAGTTGATTCAGTTTAGGAGATTCAGCTCATCACAGATAGCGTTTGACGTGTTAACATCTATGGTCAGTATTTTCAAATCTGTTTCTTGTGAATGCTGCAACTTCCTAAAACCCACTAAGATCAGATCAAAAAACAGCATGAATGACTGTAGAAAGGTGAATCTTAAACCTGAGGTGTGGAACATTTGTCTCCCTCCGTCTCCCTCTTCTGGCAGAGACAGTAATTACGTAAACATCATTGTGAGCTCACGGTGTTTACACTTTTGATCGCTTTCGTTTTTCAGACTATAATCCTTCTTTCTTTATTGTGTGCAACATCAGAAACTTTTCTTGGATGCTTCTATGATGTTTCCTCCACCATGCTTGCAGCTGCTACTCCATCTCTGTCACTGCTGTTGCTTCTCTCTTTAGGTCTGGAAAACCAATCATTCCTACATGGCTATGGATTTTTAAAGAAATCACAAAATTTAACCATTTTTCAGTGCCAGAAACTTTAAAAAAAATGTAAAAAATTCACATCATTATAAACTTTTCGATGGTCGTTGCACCTTGGACTAGAATTTAAGAGCCTTTATTCTACACATATTGTCTTTAAAAATTGTAAAAAAAAAATAAAAAAATAATTATTTGATTTAACCACATTCTGCAAAAAACTAAAATTTTGCACTCTATGGCACAACCACAAAACCATTCATGGCTCACTTGCAACCAACAGTCACGTGAACAAAATTCTGTGCATTTTCAGCTGAACTGCAGGCAGTGTTTTCACAGAGCAGAGAGGAGGAAAGAATGGAAGCCAATTCAAAGTGTAAGCAGAGAAATATCTTTTTTTATGTAGATGCACATTTCTTTCAGTGACGGTAACACTGTGGGAACCTCCTAAACTTTTTGCGAGTTGATTTTTTCTATTTTTTAACTAAATAAAAGAAATTAAACTTCAGTTTTCCTTTTTTTTAATGATTTATGTCTCACTCCTTCGTCACGGTTGTTGTTTCCATAGAGCTGCAGGACTTTATATTGCAGAAAAAAATGAGTCCACATGAGGAAATGTGAGTTTGTGTGAACCTGTTTTGCTTGAATGTAATTTATATGTAAAAGTCCTGCACTCTAGCTTAAAATCCATGCCTATTTCTTTTTAAACATCTCAAAATTAATATTAAAAAGATACCTCAAAAAGATACCTCACAAAATGCAGTGTGTTCGTGTTTTTGCCACAACCTTCTTCATATTTAACAGAAGTCACTGAGGTGAAAAACAAAAAGCAAAGCATAGACAAAAACAAGGACTTCAGTCGTTGTTTCAGTAACTCTGTGACACACTCTAAGTGTTTCTGCACAAACCTTTCAGTTCAGGAAGCATTAAATAAACATAAAGTTTCTGCAAAAGCCCAAGAGGGGAGAATTCACATTCCTGCGTCGTGTCATGATAGATATCTGGGCCAAACTGCACAATTGGATGTCTGGAAAACAGAACTGAGGACTTCTACTGTTTCACTCTGAGCTACAAAGCCTGCACAGTCCTTGTTAACTAAAGTGTGTCGCTAGTTTTCGTTTCTCTTTGTGCATTTTGGACAGTTGCAGCTCTGGGGAGTTTCTCTTGCTTTTTTTTGCAGAAAACTCCTGAGTATTATATTGCATCTGGAAGACAGCGAAGGGTGAAACAATGGCAGTAGCAACGTAGAAACAAAGACGTGCCTTTATTTGTGGCCCTTATCAGGTTGCCGGGACATTCCAGCGCTAAAATCCCCCATAACACACGTACTGTATGCATGCGTGGATGCACACGCATGTAGACAAAAAAAGCTCGTAAGACTCACTTACATTGTAATGCCTCATGGACAAATTATTATAGAGGCCCAGTCAGGGTGCTTCTGCGCTGCGACGGGCAGCGAGAGTCATGTGTGGGGGTGTTTGTGTGCAGAACAGTGAGAGGAGGCATTGATTCAAGTTAGAGAATGAACCTGGAGACCTGGAGACGGACTAACCAGAGCCAGATGGTCAGATAGGGAGCTTTATGTGTGTGCAGCTATGCAAAAAGCAAGAAAAAGTGGGTTTAAAGCAAACGAAAAAAGCATGATTTGGATGTATGAGTGCATGTTTACCTAGTCGGAGCTCACACAGGCGGAGCTGAGGATCCAGAGGAGGGTGGAGTCGCCTCTTCTTTCTCCAGCAGCGAGCGGGGTAGGTATACATCTGTCCTGCTGCCTGGCCTGTATATGTATGTAAACACATGCAGGGGAGACACGGGCACACAGGAAGAATTTTAACAACCACTGGCAAGCTCAACATTTTAACAAACCTCACATTGAGTCCCCACAGAAATGCACACAGAGGCCCGGCCTTGTTTCCCCGACACTTAATATGTCCTGATGTCAGTGCTGCTCTGGCTGGGCTCCATTTATTCGAACAAATCCTGCTCTTATGCTCAGATTCCACCCATCACCCAAGACCTTGTTGTGCATGTTAGACCCCCAACCAAAAAAAAAAAAAAAATTGTATAAGAATATCTATCTGGGTTTAATCATATTCTGCTATTAGCCTGGTGGAAGATGGAGGGAGGGGACTGATGTCTGCATGAGCAAGAAGAGAAGAAACCCAGCGAGGGAGGGGGAGGGATAAACCCAGAATAAATGCATATAATGTGACTTAGGTCTGCCACAAAGTATAGGGTGTGTCCTGCAGGGCTTTGCATACAAGATGGAGAGCAGGCTATTTGTGTCCGGCGCTCAGTAAAGAGCAGATTGTTCCCTTTGGCTGTGCAGACAAACCAGATGTGCATAATGCGTTCTGACTGCTCGTTTCAGGATAAATCAGCAAGTGGGAGCTCATAAAATATACAAAAAGAGGGGCTGAATTGCTTTTTTATTGAGGGAGGGGATCTGTTAAGTTAATGCATGCAACATTTTGTGGAAAACGCCAGATGACATGATCGATAGCAGTCCAGCGACAGCAGCAGCTTAGCTTAGCTTAGCATAGCGGCTGGAAGAAGAGGGAAACCATTAGCCTGCTCTGTTCAAAGGTCGAAAATTCAGTTGACCACAACTTTTAAAGCTAAATATTAACATGTTACATCTCACGGTGACCTCCTGAAATCCCAAGAAACTCATGGCCAAAACAATTGTCAAGAAAAACACTGTTTCGGGGAGAAAAATAGTCTCCTGCAAATCTAGAAACTCATATTTCTACACTTCTACACATGTGTAAGAGTAAGTATTTCAAGGGCTTATGTTATTCTAAGCTAACAACATGACATAGATATCTTTTACGTTTGTGAATATTTTTTAAATTTTGCGCCTATATTCAGTGTATGGTTTAAGGATTTGTATTTGCAAAAAAGTCCATTATATTGGTATATATCATATGTCAGTGAATGTATCATCTGTCTGTGGACATACAGTTCCAATTTGGTGAGTTTATGATCATTATTCCCAGAAATGCACGTGAGAAGTAGAATACAATTTTTATTTTTTTTTAACCAGTTTTTGGTTTAGGGGAAGATCCAGATATCATCCAGATAAACAACTTTTTTAAAGTTATTTTTTGGCCTTTATTATAGGGCACAATAGAGGGAGAGACAGGAAATGTGGGGAGAAAAGCCAGGGAAAAAATGCAGTAAACAGCCATGGATCAGCCTCGACCCCAGAACCGCTGTGCTGGGGACTATAGCCCCTGTTTATGGGGCACCTACTTAACCTGTTGAGCTACAGGTGGCCACCAAATAAATAATTTTTGCAGTAAAATATTTCAATGCAACCATCCATTTTATAAAATAGACATAATCAAGAATATTAAAATTGTAGCAGTGCTTTGGGAGACCTTGGGTGGAGATATTTCAGCTTTCCTCATACTAGATGTTTTCCTGTTCCTTATGTAGAACTTACAGGTGAGATGTGTAACTTGAGTCAAGAAGCAAAAATCAAACAGCAGATGTCTTAAAATACACTTTGTCAGTAAAATCAGGAATGATTAGGTTTCGCAGTGCGTCTCACCTGGCTGTCGGTGGCGTTTCTCCATCCAGATGTAGCAGTTGTTCTGAGCCACGCCGGTCTGAGAGTCCAGAAAAGGCATCCGGACGCTGCGTTCGGCACACAGTCGGGCATTGTAGTTCCGACAGTGTTCGATGGCCTCCTTGTAGAACTGATCGCCGAGCCTTATCACAGAAAAGTTGCAGTTTCATGGACAGTATTTTATTTTTTTGACATGAGCTAAGGGGTTCTGTCTATTGTGAGGCGTCTAATCTGCTTTAAGTATAACAGAAGAAGAACTTTATTTCCAACTTTATTGATAAAATTTTATTCAGAAGAAGAAAAAGACAAAGATGGACCCACACGGGAATTGACAAGTCTGCAACAAACAATTATTTCCATCGTTGGTTTTGTATCAACCATTTTCACAATTAATCAATAAGGTATTTGATCTCTAAAATGTCAGAAAACAGTGAAAAATGTCCAACAAGGAGAAAATAACATCCTCAAATGTCTTGTTTCTTTGATAAGACACTAAGGTCAGAGATTTAAGATTCTTAAGAAAATGATTCAATATAATCAATAAGTTAATTCTAAAAATAGTTGTTGATTTATCCATACATTCATTCAAACATCCAGATTAACCAATTGGTCATTTAGTCCATAACGTGTCACAAAATAGCGAAAATTTACAAAAAGATCATGTCCTAAAATGTTGTTTTATTCACAATATTCACATTTAAGAAGCAGATATTAGAGATTTTAGTCATTTTTAAAAACTAAATAGTTAAAAATGTCGCTCACTGTTTCCTCGAAGGTCTTCTTTGGTCAAAAATTCAAAGATATTGCGTTTATTGACATATAAGCAGAAAGGCAACTGAAAACACTCACATTTAAGAAGCTGTACTCTGAATACTTTATTCAAACCAATTATTTTCTTTACCGAGTCTCCACCAAATAGTTTGTTGGAGGATGCGGGTATCGATCCCGCTACCTCTCGCACACAAAGCAAGTGCTCTACCATTTGAGCTAATCCCCTTCTGTAGAGGGTGTCAAATTATCAAAAATGTTGGCAGCTCATTTCGTAGTTGATTACTAAAGATTAATCCTGCATCCCATTTTGCTGCAGCATCAATCTCAGGAGCACATAATTCTACTGCAGTCTTTGAAAGGATAAGACAAGCCTTTAAGGGGATAGCACAACAGAAAAGATAAACCAAAATACATGTACTAAAGCATAAGTACTAGTTCTAGAAACAACAACATTGCACATATCAATGGCAATGCACAGATGATTTCATAAATAGAAATGCTGTGAGAAGTATTGATATTGCACAGATTTTATCTATATTGTACAGATTTCCCTGTCAGTAAAAAAACAAACAATACAGCACATATTCTAGTATATATGACAGATATTGCACAGGGTTTCTAAATGCACAAATTATTCATAATTCACAGCTACGAATGTGTTGATAAAAGGATTCAGTGTATGGAAGTCTGAAGCGAAGTCTGCTGGAAGACACTTGTTTTGGGAGACAAACAATAAAAATATATATTTCGATCAGAAAGAATATGGATATTAGATGCTAATATTTCCCTTTTTTACAGATTATCAAAAGGTTTACACCATCCCTCTCTATCTACTTGAATCTTCCTTCAAATCAGGCTGATCTGCTCTGACTTAGGTGGCAAAATGAGGCTGTTATTCAGACTGTTAGCTCCATATTAATGCTGTACATGATGTGTTGTGACATGATAGGATTGTACATAAATAGCACGCCATGTCAAGCATATTTTGCACGCAATTTCTACACATTTGAGTTTTTTTTTCCAAGTCATTTAATGAAGTTACAATAACATGCAAAATGGTTAAAGTTAGTGTAAAGGTCAGGCGTCATTACTGGCAATTCCATTTTCAAAAAATGGGTTTTGGCAACACAAGTTTCATGATAGAGTCAGAAAATATTGCAGATAAACAGTCAGATACACAGAGAAGATCAACTAAAGAGGATTTTACATTAATATTTACTTGTTTCTGCCTCATCCACTCAACATCTGAGCTCAACTGAAAAAAAAAAATCTTTGTGCATTCAATTTCTTCTCTTTTTTTGCTTTTTTTATGCCTAATGGCAATAACATGTGCAGGGCAGCTGGTGAGTTTGGGATTATCTGGAAATCTCAGTTTGTTGTGTAAAGTCTGCCTCTGCTGCAGACATCCGATGCAACACAAAAGGAAGCTGAAAAACGCGAGAAACGATGATGTAAACACACAATATGGATCGAAGGAGAGCAGATATCATCAATAATGTCATGTCAGCATCACGCAGAGGGAGGATTTATGCAGCTGAGATCATTTCACACACAGCAGAAGTAACAAAAAAAACATCTGATTTCTCAACATTGCCATCATTTAATCTGGTGCAACCAGTGACAGGGAGTTTAGAAATGTTTTTTTTAATAATGCTGCTGTGACTGTTTGCTGCTGGGTGAGAGTAAATATAGCCAAAGACAGACATCCGACTGCCCATCAGTGACTCTCTCCGGCTGGGAATAACACTCTGTGGATCCACTACACAGATATGTAAAGAATGCCAGGCTGGACAAAGACCAGCGCTCTGGTCACACTGAATCTCACAAAGATGTGCAGTGTTTGGAGATGGAGGAAGAGGATGGATGGAGGGGGAAGGGAGGAAGAGGTTTGGAGAGAGGCAGCAGCAGAGACACAATCAGGTATTAAACATAAAATATGATGGAGGAATGAGGAAAGAATTACCAAAACGCAAAGTTTGGTTTGTTTTTGACATGTGGCTGCAGATGATGATGAAATAACTGGATATTGTGTGCACCATGATAATAATTTCTGTTGCAAACGCTCCCTGGCAGGAGGAAATTCAGCAAAAATAATGATTCTGATATGATCTTCTCTGAGGCATTAAGTTATTTAAATTCCTCTAATTTAAAGAAATCCATCTAAAGTGATGATAATGATGCAAAACCACGCTGTGATAGCATCATATGTGGTCGTATTTTATCTAGCGGACATAAAGCTGATATTACAGGACGCTACAGCTGCCGTGATGGTGATTTATTATGAGGAGAAGCTTTTAATCTGATCAACAGCGCAAAGAAATTACTTTATGTCACCTCGAGATCGACAGACAACCAGCGGGGATTGTCGTAAATCTTCTCGACACGTTATAATACAATTCAATGAACCTATTTACCAAATTACTGTAAATTCTCTGTTCCAAAATACAAATTCAAATTTGCTGATTTAGATCAACCTTTAAAGTTGAACGCTCAACAAAAATATAAACGCAGCACTTTTGTTTTTGCTCCCATTTTTTATGAGATGAACTCAAAGATCTAAAACTTTTTCCACATACAAAATATCACCATTTCTCTCAAATATTGTTCACAAATCTGTCTAAACCTGTGATAGTGAGCACTTCTCCTTTGCTGAGATAATCCATCCCACCTCACAGGTGTTCCATATCAAGATGCTGATTAGACACCATGATTAGTGCACAGGTGTGCCTTAGACTGCCCACAATAAAAGGCCACTCTGAAAGGTGCAGTTTTATCACACCATTTGGTTAGAAGAGAGTTTACTTTTACCATCCATCCATTCTCTATACACTGCTTTATCCTCACTAGGGTCGCTGGAGTCTATCCCAGCTGACTCGGGTGAAGGCAGGGGACACCCTGGACAGGTCGCCAGTCTGTCACAGGGCTACATATACAGACAAACAATCACACCTACGGGCAATTTAGAGTAACCAATTAACCTCAGCATATTTTTGGACTGTGGGAGGAAGCCGGAGTGCCCGGAGAAAACCCATGCATGCACAGGGACGGGGCGGCTGTGGATCAGGTGTTAGAGCGGGTCGTCCAATGATTGAAGGGTCGGCGGTTCGATTCGATTCCCGCTCTCGTCTAGTCATGTGCTGTTGTGTCCTTGGGCAAGACACTTAACCCACCTTGCCTCCAGTGCTCTCACACTGGTGTATGAATGCGTGTGAATGTTGGTGGTGGTCGGAGGGGCCGTAGGCGCGGATTGGCTGCCACGCTTCCGTCAGTCTGCCCCAGGGCAGCTGTGGCTACAAATGTAGTTTACCACCACCAGAGTGAGAATGTGTGAGCGAATGAATAATGATGGATTCATTGTAAAGCGCTTTGGGTGTCTTGAAAAGCGCTATATAAATGTAACCATTATTATTATAACATGCAAACTCCATGCAGAAAGATCCCAGGCCCAGGCCAGGATTTGAACCGGGGATCTTCTTGCTGCAAGGCAAAAGTGCTAACCACTAATCCACTGTGCAGCCTAGTTTACTTTTACCAATTTTTTACCAAAATAATGTGATTTTGATGAAATAATATGACTTTAAGCTTAGATTTAGACCATCTGAAAGTTGAAAATCGTACAATTCTTTGATTTTTTTTTTTTTGTAGTTTCTGGCTGTGAAAATGGTGTAATTTTTGGCCTGCATGCAAAAACTCTGTGTGCACCCTCAGTGCCACAGCGCATGGATAATGTCTGGCTTTAAACACATGTGGCGGCTGTAGGCTGAAGAGTTTTGTGCAGCAGAACCACAGAAATGAGGACCGCAGCTGGTGCTCTGGGCGTTTTTACAGTGCGAGACCAGATCAAGTCTTATCTCTGCTGTCTAAACTGGACCTCTGGTTTCTTCACCATCATCTCTGTCGCTTATTCGTCCCATTTCCACCAACGCCGTCCTCAGGCAGCTTCGTAAACTCTTATATAAGTGAGCGTTTCGTGTCTGCTTGTTTTGCATTTATTCATCACGTGAGAGTGAAGTGACAGCGTTCGCCTCGGAGAGCATCTGCGTCCTGAGACTCCCTAACCTGATTCAGCCCGTTTAGTTTCACTGTACGGCTGCTTATGTAAGTGTTGCATGTTGGGGAAACGCATTCCTGTTTGAGAGCAGCTTCCTGGATACTGATTGAATCTGCAGTTGTGTTTTTTTGTGATTGTGCAGCACAGAGGAGCTTTGTGTGGTCAATGGGCAAAGAGCCATTTCATCAGCTCAATATATGCAGGTTAGAGTTTGCAGGTAAAAGCTTATGGAGATGAAGAGAAGCAGCTTTTCATGTTATTTTTCTCTACGCTAAATTTATTTACACTGAACTTCAGGTGAGCACATAGATAAAGAGAAAGAGACTTTATTGTCATTGAGCAGAAGTGCAACGAAATTTGTCTGGAAGAACATGACAATTAGCAGAAGTGCAAATAAGAATAAAAATGGATAAAAAATCTAAAGAATCAAAGTCAAATGTATTCAAACTTGCATGAAAAATCACCCACTCAACCTCAGAATTAGCTGATTCTTTATCTACAGTAACTTTAATGTATTTAAAGAAAATGCAAAGTTTTACTTTCACATTTTGAATATTTTCAGTTACACGCCCCAATTTCACACTATTTAATGGACTTTATCATCTTTGAGCATAATAAGTACAGCAGATAGACACATGACATTTTCGGGGCTAAAAAAGACAAGTTTAAGTTTTGGTTTTACATCCACCACACAAATAATCTAAACACTGAATCTAGTTTTGTTATGCAGAATTTCTTTCTGTAATTTTTAATCGTTTTGACAGTTTACATGTCATTCTGAAGACATTTTTAGTCATTTTGGACATTTTCTATGCAATTTTTTTGAGTTCAAGTCAGTTTTCTTTTTAATAGTTTGAACAGTTTTTTGTCATTTTGAACAACTTTTCTGTAATTTTGGGAAACTGTTCAACCTCTGAACAACTTTCATGTAATTTTTTTTAACATTTTGAAGCCACTTTGGCACCTTTGTGGTAGTTTTGTTCATTGCTGTGGGTATTTTGTGTCTATTTGTGGTTGTTTTATGTCTTTTCTGACCTGTAGTACCTCAGTGAATGCATAGTCCTGACAGTGAAGCACGGGGGTGGTAGTGTGTTGAAATAGGGCTGGAGAAAGCTTTAAAAAGTGCATTCTGGGTAAACTTTCAAGGCTGATACCAGCATGTGTGATAGGTGGTTGGTCAGAACAGATTCTAGACAATGAAAGGATTATTTTACACACAGAAGATACCAGGATCATCTCACAGACGTGAATCACTGGCTTGACTTTTGAGTCATTTCGGGGAAGGTTTTGTCATTTTGGAGTAATTTTAGACATTTTTTGGACACACGACACATTTTTTTGGAGAAGTTTCAAGACCTATTAGACGTTAAATGAAAGTTTTTGCTATATTTATTGGAGGAGAAACTCTTAAAAGTGCACTTGTGGTAAACTTTCTGGGCTCATATCAGCATGTGTTATAGGTGGTTGGTCAGAACAAGTTATAGCAACACTTTCTCTTCCTCCTTCATGCACAGATTAATTAATCACTAAAAGAACGCATCAGCAGCTTAATCTGTCACTGTCAAGCTTCTCCTTATGTTTCTGCTCATCTCTCAGCACGTTCCTCTGAACTGCTTCCACCTTGTCCCAACAAGTTCTAAACATCTTAATGAGATATTTCGTTTTAGAGATGAAACAACTGTTGGATTGTTTGACTTTTCAAGCTAAAATGCGAAACATTTACCTTCGTGCACGTGAGGATTTGAGACTTTTCTTTGCAGAGCTGCAACAATTGAAGTATAAATCAATGAACAGATCCCCTCTGAGATAAGTAGTCGACTATTTTGATATTCAGTTAATCAGTTTGAATTTTTTTGTTAAGAAAGCTGTCTAAATTCTATGATTGCGGCTTCGACAATATGAATATTTTCTGTTATTTTTCCCTCTTTTTGACGTAAATTGAATATATATAACCTGAGGTGTGGAAAACACTGACATTTTTCACAATTTATTGACATTTTCTAGATCGAGAAAGTGATCAATAATTATTCAACGATGAAAATAACATTCTTAATATATATTGGTCTCATTTGCTTCCATTTTTTGTCACTAAGGAAATTGTAAGCAGTTTTCTCACTCCACATTCTTGTTTGCATCACACAATAAAGAAATATTTAGTCCTGATACCACATCCTTTTCTCATATCAATCATTTTAGATTTTGGAAAGATCTGCATTAATTCATTTATATTTTTTAATTGATTGGTCATTTTAAGCAACTTTTTAAAGAAAAAAAGTCTAAATTCTCTGACTGCAGCTATCTAACTGGGATTATTTTCTTGTTTCTTTCCTCCTTTGTGGCAGTAAACTGAATATCTTTGGAGAAAACAAGACATTTAGCATCTTGAACTTCTCGATATCTGATCATCCGTTTTTTAGTCTGAGTCATTTTCTCAAGGAAAAACAACCTAAATTCTCCTATTTGAGCTGAATAAATATGAATGTTGTAGAAAAAACACGAAGTTTGAGGGCGTCATCTTAGATTTTTTTTGGACATTTTATACCATTTTCTGTCATTTTATAGACGAAACTAATCGATTAGTCTGTAAAATAATGGAGGTATAGTGTCTTCCAGAAAGTAGAACCGTTAAACAGTTGTTTGCATGATCTCATTCAGGGTTTTGAGATGGAGCTAATGGAAAACAACACAGAAATGAGGATGACATAAATTACTGCACTCACACTCATCTTTATGGAATTAAACTCGCAGATTTGGAAAAGTTGGAGATGATGGACCACAAGCTGTGCAAAGACGCAGCATCCAGTTTGGCTATGGGTTAAGAAAGAGGAAGTGCAGGGCAACAGCATGCTGGTCGGATCTGTGTGGCACTTTGTAGGCCGGGGAGGAGGAGGAGGAGGAGGAGAAGCCGAGGAGGCCGAACGGGAGGAAGGAGGAGGGAGATCTGATATGTCCTGGGGCACACGTGTTCGCTTTCAAACCCTGTCACACTCATTTTCTCTCCAACACGAGCATGTGTGCACGCACGAGCGCACAAACGGACACACAAAAGAGGCTGAAAAGGGAAAGGTGCAGTGGGGGAGGGGGGGGGGGGGCTGCAGCTGAGAAGGAGGAAAAGGGAAACCCAGATTCAGATGCTGCTGTTGTTCTGCCGAGACTCATTTCAACCAGGCATGGAGGGAAATGCAGGAGCATGTGCACAGTAGCATGCATGCAGAGTCTGCACCACTGGCACAAGCAGAACAGCAAAACAAATCTGCTGCCTTCCAAAAATTCAAAAAAAATGTTGAAATATATTTAATTCCTTGTGCCCGGAAGCCTCTTCTACTGTCTGAGCTCACATAGACAAAGGCCAGGCTTCACCTCGGTGTTCAGGCTGTAGCATAAATATAAGCTCCAGACAGACACCCCCTCACCCCTCCATCACTCACCCACGCTGGGGGAGGGGCGCCAGGCTACACTAGCCCCAAACATCCCCCCAACCATCTCCATCTCCTTTACATTTTCCTCTAATCTCTGATTGCAGCCTCCTGCAAACACGACCGCCTCACACCTGAGCTCTGTGCTTTATGAAAACAGACCTACTGACACAAAGGAAGCGATTTAACAGCAATGTTATGCACATCTTTGAATGACAATCACTTATTTCAGTTTCCTCACACAGTCAGCCCCACACACTGTAAAAAAATACAAATAAATCTGTAAAAAAAAAATGGTGAAAATTTCCCAGCAAGGGTGACAGAAAAAAAATACACTCAAAAAATAATAGAATACTGCAACATTCAAAAACTGAAAGAGCAGTAAAAATATAATAAAAATAACAATAAAATAACATTCCTGTAAAATAATGATATTTTTGCTGATTTAAATACAAAAAATGTTTTATTTTATGGTCACACTTTGTTAAAGAATGACTTTCTATTTGTAAAAATACACATTTTTTGTGTGGACATTATTTACAGTGTCGGGTTGTTTTTGAAGGTTTTATGGGGAAATTAACACAATTTTTCTGTGATTTAAAAAAAGAACAAATATCTGTGAAATAATTATATTTTTCCTGTTTTAAATGCAGAGAAAAATTGAGTAACTGTATCTTCCAATATCATAAAAGAACTAAGCACCATTTGTAAGGATTTTTAATATCGTCAATATTTAGAATTTTATTCTTGGTGTTTCAGGGTGAATGAATGCGTTTTTCTGATATGTTACTTGATATTATCTTTAATTTAACAAAACAAATGAAAGTCTGTAAAATGCCAAATTAAAAGGTCCTACATATAAATATTTTTTTCTTTCAAATCACATATATTTTCTGATATTTTACTGATTTAAATATAATAAATAATGTAAAGTTTAATGCCATAAAAGAATAAAATATTATTTGTAAAAATACAGATTTTTGATATAGATAATATTTACAATTTTGACCCGAATTTTTTATGGCTAACTACTATTTTTTTTAATTTAATTTTACTAGATAATATCTGCAATTTAACAAAACATGAGAAATCTGTAAATTAATATCATTAAAAAAATAAAATGGACATTTTCTTTCAAATAATGGCAAGCACCTATAAAATATTTATATTTTGGTTATATTTAAATACAGTAAGTAAAATAATCTTATTCTCCAGTCAATTGTAAATAAAAAAAGGGTAAATTACTCTTGTTTTCTTATTGTTATTGTTGTTTTGTCTTTTGCAGTCGCCATCTGAATTAACTTTTTTTACTGAGAATTTACAAAGCATCTAAAAAATGTAAAAAAAACTGTAAATTCTTCCAAAGACTGCAGATGATAATGGTAAAAAAACATTAATTTTTAATTTTTTTACAGTGCAGGGCAAGAAGCCTTTGTAAATAAAAAAAAACAAATAAAAAATTCAAATGAAAAGAGAGTGACTTTAAATCAGTCATGTAAATATGCGTGTCTAAACAGCCCTGATACGAGTGAGTGTAGAGTCCAGGCGTATTAACTGCCAGGTGCTGATGGTTAAAATTCATCTGTTAGAGTCTGGCGGCAGATTATTACCATGTATGATTTAACAGCCACATCCTGAGGACAGATGAGGAGTCGATCTATTGTTTCACACTGCAGGAAAACTGGACCACAGCATTATTTCCCAGAGACACATGTTACTGGATATTGGTCCTCACATTCCTATGGCCACTTCACATGCAGTTTTCATTACAGTTGTTCCTGCAGATTCCAGCTTCCAGTACACGTTTGTGTGTTTTTGTCTTTTCTCTGCAGTTTATGATGAAAACATGAGCAGGAATCTTCCTGGAACACATACAAACTATTTCAGCATGTTTTGAAGAAAAAAACATCCCTAAATTCTCTTATCCCAGCTTCTTAGATGTGAATATTGTGAACAAAACAAGACATTTGACAGTGTCATGTTGGGCTCTTTTTTGCCATTTTTGCCATTTTCTGATATAGACCAAAACAACTAATCAGTTAACTGATTAGTTGCCAATTAATTAATGTATCAAATGCTTTCATAATGGTGAATATTGTGGAAAAACACAACATTTCTGAGCATCATCTTTGACTATTTGGATTTTTTTAATAACATTTTCTTACATTGTATTGACCAAACAACTAACTGATTAACTGCTCTACAGCAAACTAGTCAAATATTCTGAATTATAATTAATCAGTCGGTGTATTTTGTTTTTTTAAAGAAAAATAGTCTCAATAGTCTGAATTCAGCATTGCACTATTTTATGACCAAAACCAAACAACTAACTGATTAGCTGTCAGCTAATCAGTTATTCACTAACCATTTTAAATTTCAATTTATCTGTTTAAGCAATTTTGACTGCACAGTAGGTCTATGGTTAGCACTGTCTCCTCACAGCTAGAAGATCCCCGGTTTGCATCCCGGCCTGGACCTGGGATGTTTCTGCATGGAGTTTGCATGTTCTCCCTGTGCATGAGTGGCTTTTCACCAGGTCCTCTGGCTTCCTCCCACAGTCCAAAAACATGCTGAGGTTAAATGGTGACTCCAAAACTGTGTGTGAATGTCAGTGTGTTTGTTTGTCCCTATGTGTAGCCCTGTGATAGACTGGTGACCTGTCCAGTGCGTCCCCTGCCTTCACCCTAAGTCAGCTGGACAGACTGAAAATACAGCAAACAAGACATTCAAGGATGGTGTCTTAGACATTTTGGACATTTTTCCTTTTTTTAAAAAAACATTTTCCAATATTTTATGGACCAAACCGGTTAGTAGGCAACAATGAAATCAATCATCAGCTACTCTAAATTTCTATCGATGTGTTTAAAGGAAAAACTCTCTAAATTATCTAATTGCAGTTTAATAAATGTGGATACTGATGACAAAACAAGACATCTCAGGGTGCAATCTTGGACTTTGTGGAAAGTTTTTACCTAAACAATTAATTGACATGTTGTCAGATATTCAATTATTCACCAACTATTTTGATAATCAATTAACCAAATTGAAATATTTGAGAAGAAAAAGTCTAAATACTCTGATTGTGCCTTCCTAAATGTGAATGTTGTGAACAAAACAAGACATTCGAGGACATCATCTGAGATTTATGGCCATTTTTCACAATTTTTTGGCATGACAAATAATTGATTTATCGGTTAGTTGTCAACTATCAAGTTAACTATCGACAATTCTGATAGAAAGAAAGTCTAAATTCTCCATTTGTAGCTTTTTTAATGTAATTATGTTGCCGAAAACAAGACATTTAAGGGTTTCATCTTGGACTTTTTGGACATTTTTCACTATTTTTTGACATTTTAGGGACCGAACAATGACAATAACAATTAGTTGTCAACTATTAAAATAATCTTCAGCTATATTGATAATCAGTTAATCAATCTGTGGACTTTTTTTCTTAAATAATTTTAAAGTAATGCAGAATGTCTTCTTGCATTATATTTGCTTATAGTTTAAGTTCTAACGTGTCAAAAATAAGTGTTTTCCACCATTAAATAGTGCATACAAATTCACTAAAATGCAGCAAAGCGAGTTTTTGATGCTCAACATTTCCTTGCTCAAGCTTAATCTGCCTCCATGTTCTGTTGTGTTTAGTTTGGTAGGTGGAGTCCTGACTCCCATACACATTATTTCCATTATTTTGCAGATATTAAACGTGTCTGTCTGAGCATGTGAAGGGCAGATGGGACTCCCTCCATCCATCCCTCCGTCTGCCCCCAGCATCAGCCTTTCTTTACATGCACCTCTCAACAGATGGACTCTAGAAAATACTGGGACGTTCCTAATCTGCTGCTCCACACGCACAGCACACAAAAGCAAACACATTTACCTACAGTTCATCTCCAGCTTAATCTGTTTGGGTAGAATACAACAGCTTAAAGGCTTTTTTTCTCCAAAGTACAGGGAGATGTCTGAGTTGTCAACAAAGAGCTCGACAAAGCGAGAGCTTCGCGAGTTTGCTTTAAATTATTCCTCACATTCGTGGTTCTGTACAAAATATGTAAAAAAAAATGCACCTTAAAAGATTTACTTACACGAAAAAACAACATTATGAGTTGAGATGAAAGCCTCATTTATCCACACAGTCACATCAATTAAACATGAATCGTCTTCAGTCTCATCAAAGCAAGTTTTGGGTAAAAACATTTGACCTTGCACGATAGATTTCAGTTTAACTGTCAAACTCTCTGCACACTCCACGTGACCAGCAGCAAAACAAACAAACAGAGTGACAGAAATAAATTTATTTCCAACTATTTGGGCAGTTAATTAAAGCAAATAATTGCTCTTGCTTCTAAAATGTAAATATTATGGACAAAAGACATTTAAGGACGTCATCTTGCACTTATGGACATTTTTCATAATATTCTGACACTTATAGGCCATTAATAAACCATTAATCGCTAACTCTGTCGATAGTAAATTTATCAGTTTAAGTGCACTTTAAACAAATAAACTGCTGAAACTCTCTGATTGCAGTTTCTTAATTGGAATATCAAAAAACAAATGATTTGAAAGCATCACCTTGGACTTCTCGGTCATTTTTTTTTTGCCATTTTCTGATCGAGACCAAACAACTGATTAATCGATTAATCGATATATAATCAGTATGAGCCGTTTAAAAGGAAAAAAAAAACATAAGAATTTTCTGATTGCAGCTTCTTATGTTAACGTTGTGAACAAACAAGACATTTTCTGACATTTTCTGGACTAAACAACTAATCAGTTAATCAACCTTGTCAACTACTATCGATTATTCGGTTAATTCTGTGATTGAAGCTTCTCAAATGCGAATATTATGAGCAAAGCAAAGACATTTTAAGACACCATCTTACACATTTTGAACATTTTCTGACCAAACAACTATTAAATGAGTCATCAACTACACGGAATAATCAATGAAATGATTCATTTCAGGAAAAAGTCAGAAATTCCTTGATAGCAGCTTCTTAAATGTTAATGTTGTGGACAAAACATGTTACTTTAGAAGGTCATCTTGAATTTTTTGGACATTTTTCACCATTTTCCGACGTCTTCTAGATCAAACACCTTATCGATTACTATTAAATGAACCAAAAACTCCACTAATTATCAATAAAAACAGTTCATTTCAGAAAAAAAAGAGAATTTCTCTAAAAGCAGCTCCTAAATGTGAACGTTGTGGACAAAACAAGATATTTTAGAAGGTCATCTTGAACTTTTTGGACATTTTTCACCATTTCCTGACTTATTCCAGACCAACTATTGATCGATTAATCAGTTGCTATTAAAATAATCACCAGCTACTTTGACAAGTGTTTTTATAGAGTGGTGCATTCCCTGATAACAGCTGCTTAAAAGTGAATATTGTGGACAAATCATGATATTTCATAGCTTCATGTTTGACTTTTTGGACATTTTTTTTTTACCATTTGCTGACTTTTTGACCAAAACACTAATTGATTAACTGATAAAATAGTCAACAATTAAAATAATGATTAGTTGCAGCTCTAATTAAAATGTAAATTGTGTACCATTAACACTATTGATTGTACTTGGATTCTGTGTATGCAAACAATAGCTTTAATAATTCGTAAGCTCAGTAGCTGATATTTCCATAAATCACTAAATATTTATTTGATTTCCAAGATCACAATAAATGGTTAAACCTAAAAACTACACTGCATGTTTCTTCTACATCCATGTATTGAGGTTCCAGCAGTCTGCTGTGCATTGTATTCATGCACTGACAGCAGTCTCACACTAAAACCCGGATCGCTGCAAGCTTTGTGGCATTATTTGCATGAAAATATAGATCCTTGCACTGACAAAGAGCCGCGCATGCAAACTTATGTCAACCGTTTCTACATAAACAAAACGCGGACAACTTTCAGCGTGGGAGAAAGCAGCTGCAGCAGACTGAATGCAAGCATTTACAGTTGTTTATCCGAGCATATTCTGCACGATTGTATGCTTTTATATTACACAACCAGCTGAGCAGCTAGCGGTACCTGAAGACACTGAGGAGTCTGTCCAGTAAGTGCACAGTAAAGGTGCTTCTGGTAAGCGCGTTAAACACACATTTAGATATGAACCAGAGTCGCTACATCCAACCAAACCAATGCAGTAAATTCATTTAAAAAATAAAAATGTACTTACGATTTTAATGGATTATGAATGACAGTCGCCATTTTCCTGCAGGACTGTAACGTATTATTCCAAATCTCGGTGTAGTTTGGGACCCTTATGAAAAAAAATGAAAAGAAAAAAAACAGCCAATGCGGTCCTGCGTGCACTGAGTTTCCTACCAATACAACAGCAGCGTCCAGACATTAGGCGTGGCTTCACATAAATCTGTCAAAATTAACGTCCCAGACACCAGACTATGATATCACCGTGAAATAAACCCGATTTACTTTTATCCCAATAAAAAGAAATGCTAGAAATGACTTTAATACCACACATGCTGGCGTGTAGCATCGTTTCAAGCTGTTTTAAAGTACTTTTTGAACAACAATCGACCCGTTTGCAATAAATAAAATTAGATTTCTTTTCATTATTTAAAATAAAATGCATCTTATTGGAAATATGCTGAAAATATAGTTAAATTTGTTTGTTAAGTCAATATTTTAAAAAATATATAAATATTATTCTCCTCTGGAGCGCCTTAACAAACAACCAATGAGTGACTAAAACGTCATACGCCATTGTTAGCAATCGACCAATTAGCTGCACCTAGAGGCGGGACAACATGGCAGGAACTTTCTGTGTAGCAGTTAGCTTCTGAGGTACAAACACTGTAAGGTTGCTCGTTAGCATCATTTTTCAGTACATTTAGTCTGTTTAACGTTAAATTTAACACAGTTGAGCTATTAAAACTTAACTTACATTACTCATGTTGAATTTCCGGTATTTATTACTGAACAGTTCTAGAAAGATGTGTAGCTAACATTAGCCAAACGGATGCTAACGTTAGTTTGCTAACTTTGCTAACTAGTAAACACGCCGCAGTCTGGAGGCTTAAACTCATAAGTGGAGGAAAGAAAAGGGGGTTTGAGGATCCTTAACTTCTGGACGGGATGAAGAAGTGGAACTGGAGAGAAAGACAGCGACAGAACCGGCGACAAGGCGGCGGTCAGCGGCACGAGTGGTACAGAGGCAGCCGACAGAGATCAGCACAGGACGAACACTGGTACTGTAGTTGTGTTAAGTGGCATATATTTGAGGTCAAATAATGTGACATGTGTTGTGTTTGTAAAGCCAATATTTGCCTCTGATCCTACGTTTTTGCACGAGAAAACAGTCAAGCAGCATAACTGCTCAGTATAGAAAAGGCAGTAGTGAAACTTTGGTGTCTTGTCATCTGATGCCTAAATACAAATAAATGATAATAAAGCATTAATTTACTATAAAAGGGAGTGGGAGACAGGTGCAGTATAGGTTCAGATCAACGATAAGAAGGAAAGTCAATAAGAGCAGAAAGAAAACCACCTAAAATCTGCAGATTTTGGGGCTGTTTTAGTGTTTCAAGATCCTAACAGCACCTCTGATTTCTGACAGTAACACTGTTATTTCTGTGTTTACAGGTACGGACATAATGATGCAGGACCATCAAACAGAGAATCTCAGAGGAGATATGATCACCAGTCTGCCTCTACTTCTTCACCTTCGTCATCTTCCTCCTCCTCATCTTCCTCTACAGACAGTAGTGCTGCACCAGGTCAGTTCCCATTCAGGAGCCTGTTTGAAAGTGTAGTGACTCCTCTCAGGTCTGTCACTGGTGTCATATCATGAACAGAATCCACAAATATAGAAAACATGACTTAATCAGCAGGAAAAAGCTCAACAGATAAACTAGGACTTATGGTTGTGCTTGCAACTTTAACACCGTAAGTTATTGATTCATTCAGTTCTATTACTATTTTCATGGGAAAAAAATGATACTTAGGTATGAGGTTTAGAGAGGATTTGGGGATTTAATTTACAACTAGAGCAGGACTGTAACTGCACTGGACAGAAAGTAATATGTGCAAATCTACTTTCACCTCCTTTTACACTTGCAGAACTGCCAGGTTTCTACTTCGACCCAGAGAAAAACCGTTACTTCCGACTATTGCCTGGACACAACAACTGTAACCCGCTGACCAGAGAGAAGCTGCAGGAGAAGGCAAAGGAGAAACAGAGAAACAAGATGCTCGCAGAGGATGAAAAGCCGAGAAAAGTAAGTCTGTTGTGATGAAAAATGATTTCAGCTTTTCTCCATCTTTTAGCTTTTCGATGTAGATTGTGCTTGCAGATTCAGCTTAGTAGTAGAAGTTTACACTTTTATGACATAGTTTATGTGAGAATTGTCATGTTCTTCTTCATAAAAGCTAAACATATGAGTTACATTAAATGTTGCAGTGTTCTAGACTACACTTCTGGCCATAGGAGCTGCTGTAGTTGCCCTAAACCTCTCTGAGAGGACAGTGAGAATTCTCAGTAGAGAAACAATAAATATCAGCCTCACATTATACAGCAGAATAATTCCTAACACAGAATGGACTTTATGGCACAACTATGCATAACAAGAAAAGCACTCACAGAGCACAGTATTCGGCCAAGGGTGCTTAGTCGTATCATTTCCAACGGCTAAAATCTTAAAAAAAGTCAGCACTCTAGAATGTGGCTATTTACTACAGATGTACCCACAAACCAAATGAGCTTGCACTGAGCACAGGCGTGTGTTATGCATGTGTACGTTATGTACGGATACCAAATCACATGACCTAAACATATAGCGGGTGGCAGGAATTGATGGGACTCGGAAACACCCCCACAATTTAATCAATTGTTATTTGTATGATTTTGGGCGGATTAGTCCCGATAAGTCCACAACGGTGGATTTGTGGTAGGGTCACAGTCATGTGATCATCAGCACGCAGCTGACATAGTGTTCACTTGTTGTCATAGTTACAGTGACGCCATGCCGCTGTCTGGCAATGACACAGAAATCTTTATCAAATCCATGGATCCAGACTATAAGCCACATCACTGCCAAAATCTAATCACTTGGTCCTTGTGTCATTTCTGACCTTCCCTGAAAATTTCATCCAAATCCATTTGTCCATTTTTCAGTAATGTTGCTAACAGACAGACAGACAGACAAACCAATGCCGATCATTACATAACTCACCGATTCTTCCCCTCCCTGATGAAGTAAAAATACGCAGATTGAAGGCAATGACACAGTGTTACCCCATATGACAGACATATGTGCATTTTGCTGTTATTTCTGATTATTTAAAAAAGTGTCTTTCATTCTCGAATAAATTTAACCTGAAGTAACAAAACTGGTTGAAAATTTTGAATTGCTGTTTTTATTCCCAGTTCTTCTCATTCTGCTGCTGCTTATTGTCACTTGCTGCTGGCTAAAACCACTTTAGGGGAGTGACAAAAATTCTTCTATGCGTATAAATAAAAGACTGACTGACAGAAGCTATTTTTTAGTTCGTCTTTATTTGTGTTGCACAACTCTGCCATACATATTTTGTGGACTGAGCCTTGCTTTTAAACATAAACAAATATTTTGTGGTCCTAAATGGGTTTTGTGCTTATTCCCTGTAGAATTTCAATTTTCAACAACTCTTGAAAAGTAAAGACTGTTCTTTGTCCACTGCCTCTAATCAATGTGCCACTTCTACGTGCTATAAATTCTTGTTTAAACTCGTCTCTACTTCATTTCCACTTTGTTTTTTTTCCCTAGTCTTAACTTCAATGTTTTCACACAGTTTTTCTGACTGTTTAAACATTTCAATGCACTAAGCAATACCCTTTGTGTATCAAACGTGCTCCACAAATATCCTTGCTGTGTTTAATAGAAGAACATGTATTCTCTTTTACAGAAAGCACCAAGGTCAGGACTGAACACCTCACTGCTGCTGCAGAAACGACATCTTGGTCTGTTACCTGAGAACTCCTACTGCAGGTATTTTGTCACTGCTGTGTGCAAAAATTGACATGAAGCTCTTTTTCTTGCGCACATTTCGGTACCCACAGCTGTAATACATTACAGGAGGGGAAAAAATAGGGAAACAAAGACCAACTTTAATGCTAATCAATTCTGTATGTGTGGAGCCAGTTTTCTTCCAAGCTTTTGCCGACCGGTAATAAAGAAGCTAATCAATTTTGACATGCGATTCTAAACAGTCATGAAAAGAAACAAAAGCGTGATAAAACGGAGTCAACATGTTGTTCCGCCTGACAACGCGAATTATATGAATTTGGTTCACATACAAGCCAGACGATTTATATTCAACCTACAGGCAAATATCTATGCCAACACATAAATAAACATGTACACAGACGGTGGAGAAGAATTGTGTACATTGTTCTGGCTTTCAGTGCAAGCAGTGCTGGTTACTACGGTGACTGTGTGTCTCCAGGCTCGTCCACGAGGTGAAGGTCAGCGGGATGCGACGCCACAAACTAGAGATCCAGAGCGCAGACAGCAGCACCCCGAACACTGACAACTTCAGACTTATAGTGGTGAGAACACACAGCCCCCCAGGGTTACTTCACACAGCTTCACACACATTTTTCTACATAATTTATAGTTAAGAAAGAATATTAAAATGCCTGGAAAACATTTGTTTCTGCTTACATACTTGGACGCATAATTAGTTTTTGCCCTGACGTCTCTTTAGGGGGATTCGGCCTGCGAGCGAGTCTTCACAGTCAACGATGTTTCTCACGGCGGCTGCAAATACGGCATCATGAACTTCAGCAGCAGCAGTCGGGGATGTCTGTCCGTGGAGATGTGCGATAACCTCTACTTCACCAACCGCAAGGTGGGAGTGTTTTGCCACAGCTGCGGTACCGACTTTAAACATGAAAAAAATCCAGACATTACTAGTTCGGTTAAACGTTCAGCAATTTACTTAAATTAAATACAGTCGGATCCAAAGGTTCTTGAGCTGAGTCACAGTTTTCATACTCCAGTCTCTGTGTTCCACCGCAGTGGATGTGAAACAAAGCAATAAAGATGTGACTGAAGTGTAGAATTTTAGCTTTATTTGATGAGGTTTAACTGGAAACTACAGCCAGTTTTTACTCTGTCTCTTATTTGAATTTTTATATGAATTAGTTTTAGAGACTCAAAACTAATTGGACAGTTGGGCAGTTTCATTGCCAGTTTTAACCTCTTTCCTCATTGCTTGAAGATAAAATAAGGTGGTCAGAGGTCTGGAGTTGATTCCAGTTTTGAATTTGCATTTAGTATCTGTTTATCAGAACAATATGTGGTGCTGATACAAGTTAAGGAGGCTGAAAAACAAATCTGACTCATTAGAGGGATGCAGAAATTTTAGGAGTGGCTAAATCAATAATTAGGTTCATTCTTTAAAAGAATGGCTGCACAGGTGAGACCAGCAACATCAGAAAATGTGGAAGATGCTATGAGGTGACATGCTGTGAACTGTATAAATAAAATTTAGCTGAACTGAACTGTCAGCTGGACCTAATGAGGATTAAGTGGTATATAGATGATGGATGGATGAATTGAAAGACAGCTACAGTTGATGATGGCAGAATTTCTTGCTTGAAGAAAAAAAAACCCTCAGCAACATCTAGTCATCTGTATTCGGTGATATGCATGTGTCCCAGACTACAGGAAATTACTGGCTGCCAATAAGATAAGACTTTATCAGTCCTGAAGGAAATGCTTTTGCCAGATATGTCAGAAACAAAATTACATAACATTTAGAAATGCAGTGGCTAGAGCACCTATAGAAAACAATAAGATACTAATCCAAGTACATGTACACAAGTAATTTGCATCTGAGCCTAAATAATAATAATAATCCTTATATCTTAGATGGTTCATGCAATATTTATGTTAAACCTCTTGAATTGAAGCTGGAAATCTACCTGTAATACTTCAAATCTACTATGATTGTATATAGAAGGAGAGTTATAAAAATTGTGTTACTGTCTAAATATTTCTTAACCTGACTTTATGCGGATTAATCCTGAATCACCACAGGACCCTATTTTACCATATGTGTAGCAAAAAAATTTTTTTCCTAATATTAAAAGCTCTGCTCTGTCTAAATGTGTTTCAGGTGAATTCTATCTGCTGGGCCTCAGTCAACTACCCCGATTCTCATGTTCTGTATCCTCCTTTGGCTTAACTACAGCTCTGTCAGTCCTGTTATCTCACATGTGGCTCACCTGGTAACGGATGATCATTCATTTAGCCACAACGTTAAAATCAAACCCAGGTGAAGTGAATGGCACTGATTATGTCGTTGGGATCCATCAGGTAGAAGGTGAACAGTCGGTTCTTAAAGTTGATTGTTTTGGAAGCAGGAAAGCAGTAGTGATTTGTCACTCGTGTTTTTTCGCCTTGACTGAACTGACTACCAGGCTGTGTTTAGTGGGAGTGGCGGATACTCCAGGTTGTGTCAGTTTACTTCCTGCTTCCCTCTTCAGCAACTCCAACCCAGGTTTGGCTTCTCACTCTATTTACTTTATTCACTTTTGCTTACTAGTTCATTACTAAAGGCTCATAGCAGAACAGTAAACTATATATTGTAGTATAGCAGTGAATATGAATGTTTCTTACTGTTTTAGTAGAAGTCGACAGGCAGACTTTAATAAAAAAAAAAAAATCATCTTGTGGGTCTAAATTTTTACCTCTTCACCTCTTATCTCTCACCTTTTCTCCTCAGATCAGCCTGGGATGCTTTGCAGCTTTAAGATATCCACAGCCTGGTCTTGTGCTTGGTGTCTCAATCCTCAGTTTGATAAGACTTTCAGCACCGGTTAGTCCCTCAGACGTCACTTTAGCTGCTGCTTGTCAGATACAATACTTGAACATGTGCCTGTTTTGCCAGCTCTGACAGTATTCTACTGTATCTTCACTTTTGTTAGGCACTAAGCACATATTTTTCCCACTTTCTAAGTCATAGTCCCACCTTCATGATTCTGATATTCCCAGATTTGATCTTGACTATATAATTATGAAATATATCTCTACTGCCACCATTTTATGGTGAGAGTCTTGCAAAATATATCAATTTCATCATATTTTCCCCTTAATCTAAAGCTTGGTTTAAAAAAAATCTATCGTATCAAACAATGGACAGCCTGGAGTTTACTGAAAAAAAAAATAAAGTACAGCATGTATAGCTAGTCCATATAGTGACCAAAATAAAAGCTTCAAAGTAAAGGTAGTAAAATTATCATTAAAAATATTCAAGGTTTTATAGAGGTAACTTCACATAAGCTTGAGAGTAAACCTGTTAGGTGACAGTTTTTAAGTGGAATATACAATAAACAGTTTTCTACTGAGTGTATGTGACTACATGCATAAGAAATGTAGAGTTATAGATCTAAAGTAATTGTGTTCGTGCAGGTTTGTCCCGCAGGGTCATTGTGAAGGACGCAGAGACGGGTCGAACTCAGACGTACAGCGTCGGCAGCGATGTCTTGGCTCAACAGTTTGCCCATAGAGTAAGTCTTTTGTTACTGCAAAGCGATTAAACCTATTTTTACCTTGTCCACTGGTACGACTTGTTTCTCACAAATAGAACACAGTCAGTAAAGTTGACAGATACTTTTTATTCTCTGATCAAATCTAAGGCAAGAGCACCTAAAGGCTGCAGTAGCTCACCTTTGTTTACTTTGTACGCTGCTGCTTGCATCAATAGTTTGAAAAAAGTCACTTACTGTCCCTGCTGAGTGACGATTCACAATCCTGAAATTGAACAAGAGTCTTGAATTTATTTGTAAGAAGATACAGCATCCTATTTATCTGCAAATTTTGGACTGTCTTTCTTATTTATTTTTGTACTGCCTTTATATTTTTATACTTTTTCTCTGGAGCTGCTGTAACTTTGAACTTTGCCCACTGTGGGATCAATAAAGTTTATCCTTATCCTGCTTACTTTTGAAGCACATAGTTCTACTGTTTTGTTGTGTTTGTGACACTTGGATCTGATTCAGCACCCTTTCTCTAAAACCAAACTGTACAACCAAATCCATCTTTGTTGAAGGATTACCGGCAAACCTCTAGAACACTCTTCAGACAATGTATAACAGGAGCATGCTCAGACTTGTTAATAGTGTCTCTTTTTATCTCTTATGTCTTAAACAGAAAGTACCAACTTAAGCCCTCATACAGATGATTCAGAGTCCCTCGACTTTAGTGTATTTAGTCTGTTTTGCTGCTTAACTAGGATATCGTGTTGCCAAATTAGTTTTCTGTATTGTAAAGATGCTGTCTATTTCTGTTAGTAGTGATATTTGTTGTTGGATGTATCTTGTGTCATCTTCATTTCTGCAGGTTCCAGTCCTGTTTAACGGCTGCAGGTCGGGGGAGATCTTCAGCATCGACCTCCGGCAGCGAGGCCGCAGAGATCAGAGCTGGAAGGCAAACCGCTTCCATCAAGAATCAGCCATCACGTCCGTACGCGTCCTGGAGGATGAAAACTACCTGCTGGCTGCTGACATGCTGGGCCAGGTCAGCTTCTGTCCATTTCCTACACACTGCTTTATTCTGCAGAGGATTTGCTGAAGGGCTCAAGCGATCCCAGCTGACTTAAGTCTAAAGGCAGAGTCAGACCTGCCAACCTTGGCGAAATATTTTGCGTACCACTTAATCACACACACACACACACACACACACACACACACACACACACACACACACACACACACACAGCTCGCGCTCATGTCGATAGGAAAAAAATTCTCGGTGCTTATTTCCCTGATATGACATCGTATTTTCAACGTGAAAGTAACGTTATTAACAGTATTTGCCAAAAGACACACACGTACACTCACGCGTGCACAAACACACACACACACACACACACACAGAGACACACACACCATTTTAACCGCCAGCTGCTGTGGGTGGGGGCACAGGGAACGGGAAGAGAGGCGGAGGGAGGCAGAGGACAGGAGAGAGCGGGCCAACAAGGGTTCGGCGGACTCGTTATTCTCCGCTACTCTATGATGATTGGTTGAAATTGCACCACTACACTGCTGCATCATGCATGAGTATTGCACGTCCACATTTCTAACAGCACTCACAGATGTCTGCAGCTTTTTGCGTAGTTTAATGAGGCGGAGCGTACCAGCGTATTTTGATGTCAAATTGCGTACCTGCTACGCAAAATGCGTACAGGTTGGCAGGTCTGCAGAGTACTGGTTTGATTTTTTTTTTATATATTTAAAAACTGACTGACTGATCTGATGAATTTAGTGAGAGCGTTTGATTTAATTTGGACAGTTTCATTGGTCCACTGTGACCTGTTCGGTAATTTCATTCTGATGTGACAAGGCTAAACGCTATGACGGCATGAAGCTCGCCCGTAAAAATCTATGCATTAGCCGTATCGTTGTATAAGCCGCAGGGTTCAAAGCGTGAGAAAAAAGTAGCGGCTTATAGTAGTAAAAAAAAACGGTAATCCTCATTAAGGGGTAAAATTGTGAGAAACCTTCAGAATATTTCAAGATTTTAACTTTATTTCTGTGTTTTCGTCATTTCTGTGCAGATCAAGCTGTGGGATGTTCGAGTTTCAAAGCCAGTGCAGGAGTACAAAGGTCATCACAACGAGCACGCTTACCTTCCCATCCACGTCAATGAGCGTGAAGGGCTTTTGTTGGCAGGTAGGAGAAGAAACAAGACATCAGTGTGCTATGAAACGTGTAATTTTTTTTAAACTTTCACTGTATAACTGACTGGTTTGTCCACAGTGGGTCAGGACTGCTACACTCGGCTGTGGAGCCTGAAAGACGGTCATCTCCTGAGAACCATCCCATCGCCACATCCAGCTGCTAATGACTTGATCCCCAGCGTCGTCTTGTCCTCTAACCTGGGAGGCTGTAGAGGGTTGCCAGGTCTGCTCATGGCCGTTAAACACGACCTCTACTACTTCCCGTACAACACCGACTACCAGGATGGAGCGGAGCTGATGGACGGACTTTAGGAGTTACTTCTGCGGACATCCTGTAGAGTAACAAGGCTGGGCAAAGATGTCGTGTGACTATTTCTTAACCCATCAGCCTGTATGGAGTTCATTCACAAGAAGTTGTACCTAACTTCAGACTGGAAATATGACCTTGGAAAAGTTGCATTTGAATCTCAGGGGGATGTTATTTTTCACAGCTTATTTTGTGCCAAAATGAAATCAAAATGCTGCACAGTTACACCCTGTTCAGAATAAGTGCACTTACTTATAACATGATGGATTTTGATTTTTAAACATTCCATATTCTGCTTGTTGGGTTTTTAAATTTCGTTTAGGTTGTTAAAGAGCTGCTTTTTTGTGCACGTACAAGTTCTGCAAATTTACAGTTACTCTCAAGCGAGTCCATAGCTACACTACCAGTGCAGTAGTGTGCATGTATGTAATATGTAGATGCTGACCTACTGCACATGTATGGAACAAAGTCCTCCAAACAGAGAAAACAATGTCGAATAAAGACTAATTCATGCTTTCTGTGTCTGCAAGGCTCAGCATTTTGTCATCCACTCTTAATGCTTGTGTCTCTCCTAAAATTTAAAAGATGTTCCAGGAATCGTGCTTGATTCTTACTACGGAGAGGCTGTAAATGGAGATTCAAGACCTTCAGAATTCATCATTAACAGAGATCCGCTTGAAGTAGTTGCTGCAGGACTCTGGAGGTGCTTTGATTTGTAAATGCCATCCATTAGTGGAGCGAAATCACAGTGTGAAGTACTAAATCCTCCAGATATCCCGTTCTTTGTCCACAGACTCAAGAATAAATAACACGATGCTGCAGTCCAATGTGAAAGCAGCTGCAATATTGTGTAAAAGTGCAAACCTTTAGAAACATCCACAAGAGTGTTTTTCAGGGTTCAGTATGAGAGGCACACTATGGATGCGTAGTTGTTGCTGTTTTACTACTTTTCTACTCTGTGTGGAGGAGTCTGTTGCATTCATGCATGTGCAGCAGGTATCTACATATTCTGAGCATGCACACCGTTGCCCTTGAAATTTAGCTGCTGCACACACTTTCACAAACTTTACCAAATTTACATCATTTAGATCTTTGTGCACTTGGATGTGGAAAGTTTATTGCTGTCCTGAATAGAACTGCATGTGCTGTCTACTTTCCACACATCAGTCATACAGAAACCCTGAATTACACGTCCGCAGTGTCTGAACTGCTCTTCACATGCCTTAAATGGCTTCATTGAAGTCCAGGCTTATCATGTAAAACTACTCTATGCTATAACTGATTCAGAAGAAGAATGATTATGATGATGATGATTATGATATTATGTGTGAAACCCTCTGAGGTCTGAATCTATGTTCTTGAGGACCATCATTGGTGCAGAGCAGCTTCAAGGTGGAAATTCTCCGCCATGACTCTGATGTCCAGTATGGAAAAAGCACCAAGTTAAAAAAAAAAAAAAAGTTTTTACTGAAGGAGGTCTTTAAAACCTGCAGCCATGAAGCAGTTTACACATCTAAGCAGAAAAACTACAAACAAGATGAAGCCCTTCCATCCTGGCTCTGTCCAGAGGGGAAAAAATGTTTCTACCAGCACCTCTAATTCTAACAGTTTAACCAGCCTCATAAACGTGTCATCTCATGTTATTACTTTAACGTGTCTGTGTTTGTTTTGTTATAAACATCTTTACGGTCACCTGAAATTTTACGATTCCTGCTCTAGAAAAGAATCTGATTAATGGAATTCTGAAAACGAATCTTGAAATATTCTCCATCACTTTCTCCATTCTCTCCACTGATACCTCTCCCTCCTCTTCCTGGTGGTCGGGCCTCAGGGCCTGTTTCTGAGGCTGGATGGGACCAGAGTGCGCCATGAAGGGCCGAGGAGGCCACTTCCAGGCTATACCAAGTTCCAGAATGTGGAGGAATTTAATCTCACGACGACAGACAATGAATATGATCTGAAAGTCGGGTTATTGTTGTTTATCAGCACAATACAGAAAGATTGTCAGAAATATTTCAGTTAAGAATATCATGATTTATGCAAATTTACCTCAATAAGGTGAATGTTCAGGTTAAGATTGTGCAATGATATTTGTTATGTAAGTTTAGCTGATTAAAGTTTATGACTCTGCACTAAATATTATTTAAATTTAGGGTCAGACCCTGCAGTATTGAGATTAAGAAATCAAATCTTCTATAAAATGTAAATACACTGAACTCATTTGGATATACAGGGTGACACAAAAAACAGGAACTTTTTAACAATCCAGTAAAACCAAGAGTGATAGAAGAAAAAATATTTTATTCATAGTAATTGAAACCTTAAAATGTGCCATTTAAGAAAGAATGATGGAATTTTCATTTGTGAAAAACTACGTCCTGTAGACGGCGTCCTCCTGTACGAATGCATTCTTGAAATCTGGGGCATTTGACTTGATGTTCCCACATGTTTGGAGCTGCATTTATTCCACAGATTTAACTTATGTTCCAGTGAAAATGATCCATCAGCAGATCATTTGCACTGTAACAAAAGTAAATCTGCACCCAGTTAATGACAAACACGAGTGGAGCTGTTGAAGGCAGGACAAGGGACTGTGGGACTGTGGAAGATGCTGGAGCTGAAGTGTCAGCGTGTGATCCACCGTCACGGACAGAATCAGCAAAATTGATGTGCTTCCAAAAGTGTGAGTGATGTGTGATGAGATCCAAAAAAGTGTATAAATAGAAAAGGCTGTTATTGTGGTGATTTCATGAAGCATTTTCAAACAGTGATTGAGCTCCATTTCAGAAACAGTCAGAACCGCTGGATGTAAATATATATTTAAAAAAAAAAAAAACAGGTTTGTTGACCTTTTTTCCCCATTCTTCTGGGGGGAAAAAAATCTTTCTCCTCAACTATCCATCTCACTTTGGACCCATTTCCAGTCTTCATCTCATGTAAGAGTGATGTACGTGCTAAACAGTACAGAAAAATCAAAAAGTCTGTCTTTAGTTCAGCCGAAAATATTAGTTTTTGTCTTTTTTTATTGATCAAACTTTTCAGGAAGTAGATGAAGAATAATTAAAGTTCTCATGTAGAAGTCCAACTTATTTTGGATCCTTGTGGAGAGTTTAATCTTAGACTTTGTAAAACTGTTGAGTTTTTAGACTCACATGGATTGTTTTGACATTTAATAGAGAGTTTAGTCTCTGATTGTAATTCTGTTCAGTGAATGGATAATATTTCAAATGTTGGCTGACTCAAATCACTTTGACACAGATGCAACGATATTATAGTACTGTATGAAAGTTGTGAAGTCTGCCAAGAAAAAGCAGAGTAAAGGGAAAAGAAACTGTCCCCTTAGAATATTGTAATCTTACACATGGCTTGGTGCTGCCATCTAGTGATATTATTATGTTTAAACCCTGTGTGTTGCTGCACAAGTTCCATACTGTAGGATGAGTTTCAGGCTCTGAGTCTCTTTAAAAGTGTCGTTTCTGAAAGTTGTACATCCAATAGTTGCATTCTTTATTCTAATAAGGCATTTGTTTTACAGGTAAAGCTTTATGGCAGCCAATAATTAGGTTAAAAAGGTACTTTTACCTCTACCATTTATGCAGACAAAATAATGTAAATATCAGAGGCTGATAGAATAGAATAGAATAGAATAGATAGGGAAATTCAATTGTCTGGGATCTCATCTGTTTATTTTAGAATTAAATAGTCTAATTGCTGATGGTACGAAAGATTTCCGATGTTTCATTGTTCACTGAGGAAGATATGAAGTGGATGATCCATGTTTGTCAGAAACAGCAAAAAGAATGAAGTAAAAAAAAAAGTCAAAAAATGTGTAACACAGAATGTTGCAATGGTTAATGTTCACAAAAGAAAAAAAAAAGGCACTTTCTGTAAAAATGATGATTCCAATACACACCCCTCAGCTGCCTCTCCAGTGTAATTTTCCTAAGCTAACATTAGGTGGTGCTACTACCTTGTGATCCAAACTTGGCTTAAGTTCCACAAACTAACACACTTAAAATGTTTGATTTTTCACTGGAGAGTGTTTCATGCACATGCAGATTGAGCAGCCACGCTTCTCTGTCTTACTGCAGATCAAAAACACAAATCCAGAGACTCACGTGTGCACGATTTGGACTTTATACTTCACACACACACACACACACACACACACACACACACACACACACACACACACACACACACACACACACACACTGCACACAAATGATAAATGTCTCCTCAAGCTGATAGCAAGATGGGCACTGTCTGGTCGCCCACACAAACAAACTCGCACATGAGTCAGATGTTCTTGCCCTGAAGAGTGCCCCTCCCGCCCTTTATGCCCGTTGGCAGCCCTCATTCTCAAACCCCCCGGGGGCACCTCACCGCTCTTTTGGCCTCAAGTGGCCTCGGTTGCCGCTGAGCCACAAGGGATGCAAGTCAGCCAGCAAAGGTTTCTGACATATGATCCAGCATCTGTGATGTCACCAACAGCTGACTTGTCATAAGACCTTTGAGAAAGGGGGGGAAGTGAGGGATGAATGAGGAGAAGGCCTTATTTTCAGCAGACCCTTAGCTGGAACGCTGAGTGCTTGCATCAAGCTGCTGAGATTACAAACTGAATGACTGCCATTAGAGAGTGATTCTATAATCTATCATAATACCATAAGCTCGGGATTGACAGACTTTGACCCCACTCGCAGGTGTATAATAAGCCCCATTCACTTTGCATATGCTCTGTGAGCGAGGCTGCATGTGTGTGTGTCTGCTAATTCCTACCCCCAGGGGCATATGTTTACTCCCTGTTCAACAAAGCATCATATTCATTGCTCAGGGGTTGAGAGGTGCATAATCTAAGCCTGACCTTCAGCCAGTTAACTAACTGACAGCTTAGAGTGTTGTTGGTGGTGGGGGTTGCATAACATTTTAAGTCCTAACTAACGGTTTCCTAACATCACCATAACAAAGGAGACGTTTGCCACTTCATAACATGGGATGCACTGTCTAAAATGCACAGGAGTGGATGAGGAGGAGGAGGAGTGCAGAAGACAGCGGAGGATCGCAAAGGCATTTAGTCTGGAAGAGGCCATGACCTTGTTAAAGAACAGCAAAATAGTCATTTAACAAAAAATGAGATTTAATAAATGAAAACAGAAGGCCAGGTTCACAAACAACATGAAGAGCATCCCCCTGCTCTTCAAATGTGAAATGTACTGGCCTTGTCTCAAGGTACCTTCTGCAAAGGGGAGTATGTTTTTGCCATCTGTGGAACATGTATTGCAAAAAAATAAATAAAAAATTTAAAAGCCCAGCAGTAATTTTTTTTCCCGAACTTAAGTCTGTTGTCTCCAAATCTTTAACTACATAATTTCAACCTTTGAATATGAAGAGCAGTGGAGGACAGTGGCAAACACAGATGCAGAGAAAATGGAAAGACTAGGAAGCAAATAACATTTTGTTCATGCATTAAATGGGTAGTTGCTGTAGTAAATACAATGATTTCGAGTTCTGCGCAGTAGCGGCCACTTAGCAGTCTCTCACAGTCGTCGTTTTTGTGGGTATTTAGGTCGTTTAGGTTTATGCCATCATTTCACACATCAACAATCCTCGGTTCAGCTTTAGCTGCAACATCGCTGCTTTCTTCCCTCCTGAGCTTTAGATAAGTCAGCTTACGAGTTCACACATTGTACAAGCTGAGAGTTCAGGATAAAGGATGGATTTGTAAACATGTATACATTTAATAGGGGTATTATTATTTTACGTTAAAACAAAAAAAGTTACACGTAATATATGGCTTGTATCAAACTCGATCAGAGGAGGCTTAACTTGATGACGCAGGCCGTAAAAATAATGAAATTTGTGTTTGTTAAAAGTGGATGGGATCAAATTTTGGAAGACTTTCATCTCACGTCTTTTAGATTAAACTAAGCATGGATTCAGTACAAAATAATAGTTGACACAGGTTGGCTATTTAATCCCTAAACACTGCTGATGCACTAAAGGTGATGAACTATTGAGTGTACAACTATTGCAAAGCACTGCTATGGTACAAAATGTAAATTATCCACACATTTCCACCATTGTGAGTGTGCATTATTATTGGTGAAGTGTGTATGATCTACGTTCTGGTGGTCATTCCTGTATTTTTGTCATTTTTTGTTTACATCTAGATCTTAAACTGCTATATTTTCATTGAACCTCAGCACATTTTTTCCACCTTAATCCAGCAGGGAATTAGACCAGGCAGCCAAGATCAGGAAATGAGTCATTTCACAAAATCATATTAATCTCCTAAACATAAACCGTCACACTTACAGTCATTTTTTAAATCAAAGCTCTTTGTGAGTGGATTAGGTGTACAATAATTTTGCATGGCATTAGACCATAATTACTGGTGGATTGCTCTGTTTTTTTTCCTTCTTCCTTTCAGTCAGTTCAACGAGAAGGTAAACAAAAAAGCTGCCTCCATCATTGCAGATTTTTAGAAACTGAAGTTGGATAAAAGACACTGTTGGACACATCAGTTTATATAGAAATGTACTCTTCAGCAGCAAACAAAAACTCCCCCTCCAGTGACCTTAGAGACTCCAAAACAGACTGAAAACTGAGTCCACTTCCGCCTTTCAAGGTAAAACATCGTGTATGAAAGATTCAAAGATTCAGCATGTTGACCCATATGCCACAAAAATAGTGTCCTTGTGGATGTGGAGCAAAAAGCACAAAATCATAAATTTAAAAAAAAACAACTCCTGGAGTATCTCCTCTCTAAAGGAACTTTACAACCTCTTGGGCTTCATCATGCATTTATTTAAGCCTATCAAACATGTACATGTGCAGCAATGCATCCAATTAAAACATGATTATTTAATTTGGGTGTCAGTGTCTTTATGCACATTTTCAAAAATCACAGAAGCATTTCTTTATCAGCCCATAATTTTAAGTCATGCAGTGTTTTTTTGACATTATGTGAGCAAAACATGTAAGATGAAGACTATAAACTGTGGTGCTACACTGCAGTTCAGATCAGCTTATATAACATGATGCCCTATTACACATTAAAGTAGTTAAATTGTTTTTGCTTCATATGTTTTGAAAATTACTTAAACGTGTCTCGCGTTTTGTCCACAAGAAAAAGTCTGATTGAATAGTTAAAATCATTTTAAAAAACACAAGTTTTTCCTTCTCCCTCACTGAAAACCCTGTATCGATGCAATACTTTGACTTTTTTAAGTGAACAATCTACACTGTAAAAGAAAATCCAATAACAAAATGGTCAAAAACTAGCAGCAAAAGTGCCAGGAAAAACAGCAAAAAAAATAAACAAAAACAAAACAAACAACAAAACTGTGGAATACTGTGATATTCTAAAACTGTAAACACTGTGAAAATATTAGCAAATATCTGTAAAAAAAATATTTTTATACATCAAAAAATTATTTTAGCTTTTCTAAGACCTTAAGAAAACAAGAAAAATGGTAAAATAACAAACTTTTTTTTAAAATCACCATTTTTAAATATTCGATATACTTTTTTTGTTGAATAATTTCCTAAAGTTTTTTCTTTTTTAAATAGCGGCAAATATCTGACAAATAATGTTTTTTTCTTTTTTGCTTTTCTGATTTAAACACTGTGAAAATTGCGTCATTTTACAGCAAATCACTGCAAAAGAATAAATGTAAACATACTATTTTTTTTACTTTTTTTTTACAATTTGATCCAGTATTTAGGATTACCATATAAATTAATACTTATTTTCTGTGATTTTATTAGTTTTTACCTGGAATTTACCAAGACAGAGGAAATGACAGTAAATTGTTTTTAAAAAATTTTAACAAAAAGCAAAAATCTTTCATTTTTACAGTGTATGAATATTTGCAAACTCTAAGATTCTAAGCTTGTTCATTTCAAATTGCTGAAAAAAAGGTGTCTCATTCTTTAATAAATGTATGGGAACTTCAGGTTCACAGTTTGCTCATCACATTTATATTAATTACAGTTTGATGTCATATAATCATGCTAATATGGAAAATTGTGGAGCGGATGCATGGAAAACATGTTTGTAGTGTCGGACTGAGCTGCATCGCTCTGCTCAGTGAAGGTCAAACAACAGCAGGAGGAAAAATTCATGAGCTGCTAGTGCTTAAATAGTGTTAAAAGCCATCTATGATAATAATAACAACCTAAAACAACAACATATTAGTGGAGTGATGCACAATCGGAGCCATTCTCTGCATTGAAGACTTTTGTTTAATGTGAAGTATGTCGTTTTTGAAATCAATTACCTAAATGCAAATGCAGAATTTTTACTTGCAATGGAGTATTTTTACAAAAAAAAAAGCAAATGGGAACTGCAGATTTCCCAGATTGATTTATTTTTTAAATCAAATTTATACATTTATAGCATGTTAGCATAAAGAAGCTTTGCAAAATATTCAAAAATAATACAAAATAATGACACATTGCTATAACAATGCACCTAAAATGCAGTATATTTTGCAATCAACTATGTAATGCTAAATGCAGATTTTTTTTTTTTTCCTTTTACTTGCATTGGAGTATTTTCTTAAAGTGCCTGGAGACTTTCAGGTTTTTGTATTAATTGCATGTTGGTAGTAAGTGGTTTCCACACTGTCAGGTTCTCCTGATGTCACAAAATCACGCTGGCATGGAGAATCTTTGCAGCAGATCAATGTGAAAACAGGTTTGCAGTGTCAGACTGTGCACCATTCTGCTCAGTGAAGGTCCAACAACAGCAGGAGGAATAAAAATAGAGGAGAGGGACTCTGAGATCTTAATAATGATCCAAAAATAATACAATATTTCTGTAATAATGCACAATATGTAGCCATTCTCCTTATTGATGACTTCTGTTTTAAGTATATTTTAAAGTCAGTTACCAAAATACATTGTTTTTTTCCACACAAAAAAAAAGGAGATCAATGGGGCACAGGTTTGTAGTGTCAGACTG
Organism: Acanthochromis polyacanthus; assembly: GCF_021347895.1. Classification (NCBI taxonomy): domain Eukaryota; kingdom Metazoa; phylum Chordata; class Actinopteri; family Pomacentridae; genus Acanthochromis; species Acanthochromis polyacanthus. The sequence continues at coordinate 10,140,151 of NC_067128.1, forward strand.
AGCACAGAGCTGCTTTATTCTGCAAACAAGAAGGAAAAAGAAGAGTGGGATCCAAAAAGATAACTCATCATTTATCATGCTGGGGCTTTAGTTCAATGGTGATTTTTCATTCAGGTACTGTATTTGGAATATTTCCAAACACTTTTGGTAAAATGCATGTTTTTGTTTCTTCCATCAATAACTTTAAGCCTAATTCTCTGGATCCATCAGCTCTTCCATCGGTCCTCTCCATCACGTGGCAGCCTCCGTTTCTTCATTTCACCGGGACTCTTTGGTTGACTTTCAGCCCCGCTTAAGGACCCGGTGTCCCTCCAAAAAAAGAAAAAGAAAAGAAAAGAAAGAAAGCACCGAGGCTTAGCGGGAATCAAAAGCTGTCATCCTGGAGCTCCGGGGCCGCTGCTGTGTCGCACACGAGCCGCTCAACACCCTTCAGTGTGCGGCAGCGCAACCTGACCAAAGCCCGTGTTCTCAGTCGCCACCGGATCATATGACTCTGCAGATCCCTAAATGCTCTTAGAGAAACCGATGGCCAGCAGTGGCTGCGCTCCATAAGACCAAAAAGCCAAAGGAGTTTAACGGATGTGTTGCTGCGATTATTCGGCCAAGTATCTTTATCCCACGTTTGGATTAGCAGCTAATGACAGAGGAAAAGCCTCGCTGCAAAGAAACACACAAGGCCACGTAAACTGAGAACAAGGGCCAGTCCTGTGTGCAGCAAAGCCTGAGCACTGCACTGCTGCTCTCATTCAGTTATTCAGAGCCTTCACTGAGGGGAAAATACACATTCAGCAATGTAAAAAATATGTAAGGTGAAAGTTGTGCACTCAAAATGTTACTTAGTTAAGGGTATTATCAGCAAAATGCAACAAAAATGGAAGAATTGATCATGGTGTTTCAGTTGTGTTTACATGCAGGAAGTTAAAGCTGCAGCTGCTCAATGACAATCTAATTCTGTTGGATACACTGTAAAATATATTAAAAACAAAACTTTGAATTCTGGCTGTAAAGGTGCCAGAAAAAAAACACATTAAAAGAAAAAACGTGGATTGCTTAACTGTGACTGTGCACAGGGCTAGAACAGGCATTTTAAATCTGCAGCTACTCAATGAAAATCTAATTATGTTGGATATAAAACTCTGCTTAAGAATAACTGTGGAACTCTAGCAGCAAATGTGCCAGAAAAAATACACTGAGGAACACGTAGATGACTGTAAGGTAACTGCATACAGCTATTACAGCATTTTGAAGCTGCAGCTGCTCAATAACAACCAAATGTTGTTGGATACACTGTAAAAAAAAATCTGGAAGTAAAAGTGTCAGATTGAAAATACATTTTTTAAAAACCCTGTGAAATACTGTAAAGTTTAAATATAGAGACAGAGACATTGCAAAAAAAAAAAAAAACAGCAAATATCTGCAAAATAATATTTGAATGCAGTAACACTTCATATAGTCACAGCCTGCAAAAGAACGAATTACTATTTTTTAAAATCACAAATTTTGTTGTGAACATTATGAGCAGTTTTGGCCTTTATATTAATACTGTTATCTGCCATTTAAATAAACAGATCATCTGTAAAATAACAGTACAAAAACTATTAACATTTTTTAAAAATTCCTTATATATTTATTTCTTAAAGCAAATGCCTGTAAAATAACATTTTTGCTAACTGTAAATACAGTCTAAATAGCGTAGCTTTGCTAACATTGTATCATTTACAGCTTAATTCTGTTTTTCATTTTAGAGTTCACATGTAAATTAAAATTTATTTCTGCAGTTTTACTGGTTTTTAAGCAGTAATTTAACAGAGCAGGGAAGATTTGCAAAATACCAGTATTTTTTTTAAGAATTACAATGAAAACTGTCTAAAATGCTACTTCTTAACAGTGTGACATAACCGATAAAACTGCATCTTATTGGATGAAATCAGCATTTTGGATAAAAGGGTTGATCTGAAATGTAACTAGAGGCTGTCAAATAAACACAGCACAGTATAAAGTGCAGTATTCCCCTCCGGTATGTAGTAAAGTAAAAAGAATGGAAAAAGAATAACAAGTACAGGCACTCATCAGTTGTCAAAATTATACTTACATACTAATACTTTCTACCACTGATTGTTCCTCCTAGAATAAACCTTCACATGAGTCAAAAATTATCATCAACATCAAAGAGTTTGTGCTTCAATTAAAGCTCAAGCATCTGTTCAATATTCATGACATGAAATTGTTTATTGAGGCTCACGCATTCAAAATTAAGGTTTACATTATTTCACAGCAGATTCATCACTGTTAAAGCAGTCTTCAGTATAATGAGCAGTCAGAAAGCCTTAACAAATTAAGTTAAACATCAGTGGAAAATGACAACAAAGCGTATTAAAAGCTTTATGCAACCACCAAAAAACCCCACTGACTAGAAAACAGGTAACATCACAGCGTGGTACTTTGGAGTGCTCTTACATTCCGTGTGTTATGTCTTTATTTACCCCACTGGCTGATGTGCACCCCCTCTTACAGCAGATACATGTCACCACTAATGGACATCAAGTGCTTCCTTTTTGCAGCTCTGTCCTGGACATACATTAGAGGCAGAAAACCCATTTCCTCCCAGGTTGTAAATGTTAACAAAAGAAAGCTGTCCTCCGTTTCGGCCGCTTCTTCAGCTCAGTTTGTCCTGAATGTTCATCAGACTGTTGTATGACTTCGCTCGTTTGGCTGTAAAGACAGAACTCGCATTACTGTGCAGAAATGACGCCTGAATCAATCCCAGTTTTTCCAGTGTTCACCACTACAGTGGATTTGAAAGAAAGCAGTCACGCTGCGATTGAAATGTTTACCTTGATATTAAGTGTTTGACAAAAATATTGCACTAACCATTTATGAATCAAAGTATTTTTCATCACCACATCTTGTAACTTCTTCCTTCAAGATGATTTGCTATGATTTTACTGCAGCCGCCTGCTTGTTTGTGGGTTTTTCTGCCCTCAGTTTTGTCTTCAACAAGTGAAAATCAAGTTCAACCAGGTTGAGGTTGTGTGACTGACTCAGCCATTTATGAATATTCCATTTTTAAGTCTTAAGAAGCTAATATTCTAGCTTTGTGTTTTGAGTCATTCTCCATCTGTACTTTGAAGTATCGACCTATCAGGTGGCTGCATTTGACTGAATGTAAGCAGAAAGTATTTATATCTCTAAACATTTCATCCTGCTACTTTTCCTATTTATATTACCTACTTCTATGCTGCTACTTCTCTCGGCAGTCACATGATGAATACACACCACTGACTCAGCTCCACTGGCAGCCCTGAATGCCAAAGCAAACATACTTCTTCATCAGTGTTCCCCGTGGTTTTTGTCTCGAGGTAAACCCCTTTTATTTACACTCATGAAGGCATCTCTTGGTTGTAGACATTGACAGTGATACAGTCACTTCCTGGAGACTGTTATTGACTTGATGTTATGCAGTGGATTTGTTTTATACCCGGGGGAATAAATTCTACAATTGACCGCTTTGGTCTTTTTGGTGTTTGCTGCAATTTTCCTTCTTTTTAAGAATGTACCAAACTACTGATGGGGCCACTCCTAAAGTTACTAAATACAAATGAAACACTTGGAATCACTTTCACATTTTTCTTTAAATCTCCTTAATATGTCATTAAATGAGGAAAGATGTCGTCATGTGGCTGTACTCCCTGAATAGTTATCGCAATATTTTTGTTAGCTCCCTTGAATGCATTAATCTGCATTCAATCACATCCTGATCGCTGTATTTCACGTCCACTGCAGAGGTGCAGAAAGGCAAAATTACAAAAACTCTGTCAATGTCCAAATACTTATGAATCTGACTGTCGCTTTGTTCATTAGTCACCGTCTGAGAAAACTCCACATGGTTATGATGAACTACCAGAAATAATTAGGCTAAATGACTCCTGACAGAGCACAAATATCAAAAGGTCTCAAGCGGCAACATTTACGTATTCTTACTGTAAACTAAAAACTTCATTTTGCCGAACTCTTTTCTGCGAGGTTTGTTAAGGGGATGTTCAAAGTTACATTTCTCATTTTCACTTGATGATTGGCGCTTGTTCCTGTCAGGCGTCCTCATGTACATAATCAGCAAACCTAAAACTGACATACACGGCTACCTGTTCGATCCATTTTCTGCAAGTTTTATTCACAAACCAGAGAAGAAAAAGAACTTTACAATGTGGAATTTTAAGTACCAACATAAATAATAATAAATATTTATATTCCATCTGCAAAAGACAGAAATAAAAAAGCAACAGTGTGGCATGAAGTTACGGGCCAAACTACACCTTCCTAAAGCAGTACGATCCATGATGAGAGGCCATCATGATATTACAGTTTTGTAGATAGAGTCAAGCCTGAAATGATTCATACCCCTAGCAAAGCTTAACTTAAAGTTACTTTTATTCAACCAGCAAGTTTTTTTGGATTGGAAACGACAGGTGTTTCCTGAAAGATATCCTGGAAAATTATTTCTATTTTTAAAAATTACATTTAAAAGTAACTCAGTTAAAAATTGCTAGGGGTATGAATAATTTCGGGCTTGACTGTGGATGAACGGTGAATGATGCACTTTCTGGTGCTAGAACGATCTTCCGCAGAACTGTGTCTTTCATAAAGATCCTGAGACAGATGTTGGAGTGGCATTACTGTATAAACAACCAAGCCAAAATGTGCCTATTGTCCAAATTTTCATGGATGATGATGATTTGACGCACAGAATGTTTATTTTTCATTAAGTTTATTTTAGTCATCTGTTTTGAATTTTAGTTCTGAATTTCAGATATTCCAGACTAAGGTCTTCGAGTGCTTTTCTTGAGGAGGAGAAGACCACATCTGTGTCATTTGGGGGACATTTGACATAATGTGGTACCCATCAGTTAGCATTTTTATCGAGCTAAAGAACTGGCCACTGATTAAGGGAGAGGTCTAAACTATTATGAATCTGAGGCAGATATTTAATGTTATAATGAGCCGCCACAAAACACATACACTGAAAAAATAAATAAATTCAGTCATTAGCCAGTTGATACCACTGTGCAGTTTGTTACCCTCGCTTCTCTTGCATGTCACAGTTGCATATTTTGATCGAGCCAAAGAGGAAATAAAATGCCACAATCTTTTCAATAACTTGTTCAAATGAATAAATATGCTGTCATACATGGGTCTTACAAGTAGCTAAATGTGTAAATGACCATCCCAAGCTATTTATTTCTATTCTACAGCACCCTCCAGCTAATGCTTTAAAAGTGTTCCTTGAATCTTGGGAAACGCCCTCAGATACTTCAAGGCTTCCACCATCCACCCACACAGACAAAAAAGAAATCCTTAAACCTTGTCTACGATCTAAGCCAAACCCCAATATCACAGTCAGTCAAGTCCTCCCTCCACAAAGACTCCAAACCCCTCAAAACCCTGTCAAAAAATCTGTGTGTGTGTGTGTGTGTGTGTGTGACAATGGGCGAATTAAGCTGGTTACTCACGGTGTATGAGCTTGCGTTTCTTTTGTTCAGAGTGAAGGAAGCTGCTCAAGTAGAAGATGATGGGCAGAAAGAGCATGAAGCTGGACACAGCGATGACAGCCACCGTCTCCTCACGAGGGAAGGAACAATTGAAATTCTTGCTCCACAGTTTGCGGGTCATATTCATCTGAAATGAGGCAAACTCAGCGTAAGCTTCAGCTGACCACAACAATAGGAGAGCTACTATTAATTCAACCCTGTTATGTTTTTGCTGCTTTTTTCTGTACATGCACAAGCATCATTTTGATAGCTTTAAAGAAGTAACTGAGTTCTTCTGCATCTCTGGTCAGATTACTGAATTGGAGAGCCAAGTTCAAGTTTTCATTTTTGTCACACGGTGTTTAATGTTCAGTTATTTTCTCCCTCTAATCTGAATCCAACAACCGAGGAGATATTGGAAAAACTAACTCAACAGAAAAGATTATGTTGGTCATCAAGAGTGGAATGTAAACAGTGTCAGAGAAAAAAAAACACACACACATAAAGAAAAGTCACACTTTCTGTCTCTGCTCTGCTACCACTGATTGAACATCAAGAATTGCAAGAATTTCGATTTTTGTCTTTCAGTTTTTATAAAAATTATGACTGGATTTGCAACTTAAATTTTTTTTCCAACACTTTGAAACAAATCTTGTAGGCTTCCTAAGAGGATGGAGCATGGCAGTACACAGACAATCATTGTACTATATTCTACACTACTTGTTCATTTTGCAATATTTATACTACAGTAGTTGTTAGTAAATCTACAATTATACATAGAGCGCTGAGTGTGGTGGAAAGCTTCCAAATTGATACAACTTTTGGTGATGTGACACCAAAATTTCCCAACCTCATCATCTTGTCACCAGTTAAAAATAGGAGTAAGATCTGACTAATTTTCCTTTAGGGTCTACAGATTCATCTCTGGCAGCGGTCACTAACTGGTGGACTGTGGTCCAGATCTATTTTACCGACGCAGCTTTTCCAATGTTTACCATGTTGGTTATCAGTTTAGGAAACACACAGACCAATTAGGTACGAGTTCAACCATCCCACGTGATGCTACTCAGCCAGTGAAGTCTATACATTGCAGCCGGTAAACATCACAGCCCTGTGTTCAGAAAACAGCTGAGAGGCGAGGGACAGACAGTAAAGAAAAATAAATAAAGCGACACTGAGAGGAAATTAGCCCTGAGCATGTTTGGCTAAATATACAGCTGTGATGCAGCTTTCTCAACTATGAACATAATCAAAACTAAATATTGTTCCAGATTCACCAACGAGCTCCAGATGTGTTTGAGAATGGAGCTGACAGCATTCAGGCCACGATTCAGTACACTGGCAGGGCAAACTGGGGCTCAGTTCTCCCATTAAGCAGCAGGGTATAAAGGAAGTGATATAAGACTGGAAAAATAACGCAAAAGTGTTCACATGTTTACATTTTTGGAGATACAGGTATTGTTAAAGATGTATAGAAGTTGGTTCCGGTTGTTCAGTCATTATTTTTTCATGTTCTGCACTTTATTTTATACTATAGTAGTTATATTATATAGTTATAGCAGAAGTTATTTATTGATAAATGTTGTCAAAATGTTTGTGAACCCTACTGAATTTATTTGATTTGACAGTCAGCTATTGATTACACACAGATGCTTATAAAACTACCAGACCAACATATATCGCACTAATTCAAGCTACACATTATGATGTTCTGGAGCTTTGCTTTAATACATTTTCTCTGACTGGACCTCTTTGAATTTTAGTTGAATAGCCCTGCTCTATGGGGTGCAGCTTTGTTTCTTTAAATCTTCTAGAGAAGTTCTACACATCTCTGCTCTCGACAGACATACGTACCGCATCTTCTATGTCAATACACAGAGTGTGATTCTTCTCCATTCTACCGTAGAGCTCATTCAGGCCTCTGTATGTGTTCTTACAGTTTTTGCACAGCTCTGTGTGGTTCCTCTGTGCAGAAGACAGTCATCAGAGTTAAATTCTGAAGATGGAATGACAGGAGACAAACATCATCACCTAGTTCAGCTGTGCATACCTCTTTATACTGATCAAAGCAAGTGATAGTTTGATTGAGAACAGTCATGAAGTACAGCGTGGTGTTGGTTAGGCTCTGGAACGTTGCGGTGATACAATCTGCACAACAGGAAAGAAAAGTGAGATTTGAACCAAGTTATAGTTACTTTGCTTTAACAATACAATCAATCACTCCAACGGCTGCTGCGTTTTGCTAAATGCAAGAGAAAAGCAAGATGTTGAAATTATTGTTTAATCATTACATTACACTTTGAAAAAGCACCCTAAAATAGTCCGTTTCTATATCTCAATCACTAAGCCTTTTTGCTGCTCTTGCCTGATTTATGTGATGGCCAACTGAATAGATGAATGCAGCACCGCATATTTTATGAAATTCTATAATTTTTTAAACATAGCAGAGTAAGTATTTGTTGTTCCAAGACACCTCTACAACAGACGCACAATTATTAAACAACCACGCTTCCATTTTATTGGAAATGATCAGTTCAGTTTAATTGAAAGTAAGATATCAGAGGATGTCAGTTTGTAGCTTCTACGGGCTTTTTTAATCGCTATTTTCCGACACTTCAAGGATCAAACAATTATTAGTCAAGGAGATAATAACCATATGAAGTGAAAATTGAAATGGTCATTAGTTGCAGCCTTCAGCAAACCAAATACCCTTGAATGGCACAATCACGCTCATGGACTTTCCCACAGATAGAAATCAGTTTCAATATTTGCCACATCTGATGCAATTATCTCATAAAGTCACAAAATGCTATGGCTCCAGTTCCACTTCCAGTGAAATCAAAGTCAAATGTTTGACCTCTGCGACATCCAGTGTGCCCGCTGCTTGTTGTCATGAAAGCTCAGGATGCAAAACACTGAATACTTCCAACTGGTGACTCTTAGACTATTGACTTAATGTGGATGCTTTAGCCAGGAGTTCAAAGCAGTGCATGCATTCCTAATTACACAGATATACTTTTTAGATCTGCAAAGTAAATGTTTTACACTCCAGCAGAAGACTTACGATCACAGTTAGATTTCTCCCACAGATCTTCCAGGTTGCTGTACAGCTGGTAAACCAGCATCAACCGATCACTGCGCAGAAGGCTGTCCCTGCAGCTCACGTTACCGGGACCCATCTGAGGACACACAGGGATATCCCCAGATAGACAGAAAGATAAACAGATCAATACTTTATTGATCCAGAGAGAAAAGCATCCAATAGCTTAAAAAAATAGGCATTCAGAATAATACAACTAAAAACGTAGCGTGCAGTGGAAATTGTGGCGTTGCATATCCAGCAGAAAGGTAGTATTGTAATTAGTATACATGAAGACTGAACAGACTGAATAACACTGTAGAGCAAATGATCCTGTGACCATACACTCAGTTACCTCCTATCTGCAAATGAGTTACAGGTGTTTCTGTTTCATTTTGACTAACAGGACAGCTGAAAATGTTTCTACACACTTTGCTAGTGTCTGCAGGACAAGGAGACACAGTTATGTTTCCTCAAATTTGTCACCACTAGGGACTCACATCACAAGACTCGTGACTGACGGGACGTCTGCGTATAAAGCAGACCTGTCTTCTTTAAGCAAGCACACTGGAGACAGTTTAATGCAAACTAATACACAGACGATGACTTTAGCACTCACCTGGTCTGATGAGATGTTCTGGTAGGTGTCCACCAGTATGCCATAAGCGGAGAAACAGTTCTGACACACTTTGACAGGTCGAGCAGCGGGAACCAGACACTTCACATAGTCCACGTACCGCTGGCCGAATATGTTGAGCAGCTCCACGCAGTAGTCACTGATCTCCAGGTCTTCTGGGAAGGAAGACAACAAATTGAGGGAGAATACAGAGTCCGCAAAGGGCTTGAACACAGCAGAGTTAACAACACCAGCAGCAGAAGAGCTCAAAGCCGGGTTCATTTGGTTCGTTGCTTCCGAAGGGGTGAAGTTTACGTCCCCAGACGCGAAAACGTTAATATCTATCAATGAAAATAGCAAAAACAAACAGCTTTTATAAAGCGACATGGCTGAAAATGGAGAACGAAGCAGGTCTCCTACTGCCTTCACTAACAACAACCCATGACTTCCTCGTTTACTCCCACAGTGATCATGTGACTGTGATGTGAAATCTCGCGAGAGTATATCAAAGTGCCGTTATCGTCTGCATGTGACTGAATTACCAACAGTTGAACTTATGAAGATAAATTTGTGGGGTAAAGTATAGCATTGGAGGTTATCTTGCATGCTTTAATATGCTGCTTGTATATACATTATTTTTTTCCATGAATTTTACACTTCTAAATTTCTATTCACTTTTATTTATCTATTTAGGCCTAATGTAATGTCTTACTAAACCGGCAGTACTTAAACTTTCTCACACATTATTGTTCTATATGTAATTATTTATTTTCTGCTTTCACTAATTATACAAGTGTCTGCAATTCTAGTTCAAAGCAAGCAAATAATGTCAGGTCCAGTTTCATCAGTTGCATCTTGTTCAGTAAAATACACTCTCAAGTAGCCTAATACACAAAATCAGGATTATGAAAACCTCGAAATAAAGCACCTCCCCTCAACTGAATATGCAGCTCCCACCTATTCACTACATATCCTATCATCCTGCTAAACATCCTCATTGTGATTTTCCTTTAAATCCATTGCACCAACAACAAACAGAGAACCAGTGAAAGTTAAAGAATGGATTTTCTAAATTAATTCTGTTTCATTAATTAGTTCATATTTTATAGTGCGTGCATGTCTTATTACTGTTTTGGATGTCTCTAATTTGTATTGCATTGCATCCTTGCAATACTTTGAGGAAAATGTAAATACTAAGATAGTGCACTGATGCGTAGAAACAAAATAGCAAAAATATAAATAAATCCAAACGAAATGATATCTATCTATCTATCTATCTATCTATCTATCTATCTATCTATCTATCTATCTATCTATCTATCTATCTATCTATCTATCTCACATAACATGAGGTGATGCTATTGCCTCTGTGCTGTAGGTCACTGCCTGCAGTTAGAATAAGGGGGAGGTGTGGGTGTTGGATGGATAGCCCCTTCCTCCTGGTCTCCTCATTATTTGCGGGTTTTTGACACCATACAATTTTGCAATGTACGCCCGGCGCGGAGCAAATAATCACGGAGTCAAGGTAAACGACTTGGGCTCCAGTCCTGATTGTGATAATTGTCAAAAACCCCCTCGAATCAAGCGACCGCAGTCAATGGTTGTTAATGTGAAATTAGTGGCTCTTGATAACTTACGGGCCGCATCAATTCCGCTGTCATCAGAGCCTAATGAAAATAAGGGGGCAGAGGATGCGTGCAGCATTAGAGGCCTATTCTGCAGCCTGTGCACCACTCTGCTGATAAATATGGATTCTGGCCCCTGATGCTCCCCTCTCTGCACATGGCACCGGCAGCTCATTAACTCTTCTTCTCCTGACCAGAGTTCACCTAATTGTTCAGATGTTCCCCCATTCCTTTATTATTTTCTAGTGTGGCTCTCAGAAAGAGGGAGTGATTACAAAGTAAACCCTTTATGATCTTGCTCTTTTTATGCACAGTTGTGGATGGTTACACCTCAGCTTTTAGCATTTTATCACAAATACCTTTAAAGGAAAGCACAGATTCAGCCTATATGTTATTATTATTATTATTATTATTATTATTCAGTATATAGGCCCATAGGTGAGTTTCATCCAGCATTTATCACATAATTCCCTAAGTTTTGAATGTCTTTCCTCCAATCAGCAGCGCTCCCCGTAAAATGTACATATCATCATTATTTGAGATGACCGTTATTGTCCGATGGCAGAAAATGCCTTCATTAGCATGTGATAGAGAAACCAAGAGACAAAAATCACTAATTAGGTCCATAAATTAGGCGATGCAATGATGACGATGATGATGATGATGATGATGATGATGATGATGATGGCCCTTCAGGAACAGAGGCAGGACTCAGTCTTGGAGGCTCCTCTTGATTTAGAGAACAATATACCCTGCAGGACCAGGCGAAGAAGACACTGGGTACATGGTGATATGTGCAACTCAGTTTTACTCAGTGGTGTACAAATAGTTTCAAATGACACTGAGAGAGTGTGTTAAGCCAAAAGTCAGTTGTATGTGCACCCAGTGATGATTTACTGGATATTGAGGTTCTCATAGGCTTGTATTTGATTAGACTATGTGTAATTTAGCAGCACATTTCACTTGTAGCTGGTCGACAGTTCATAAGTAATTCAGTGGTTTCCATGTAAAGCATGCTTAGTAAATGGGGTCTGCTACAGTAATTTCTGTATTATTTTTTTTAAATACTTTTTTAATGTTTGGCTTTTTTTTAAATGTATCTCTTGGATTTCAGGATTTTTGGCATCAAAATTATTCAAATGAAACTATATGAACATGTTAGAAGGGAAATAACCGTTAGCTGTTAGAACCTGAAATGACAACTAACACTGTTTTTTGTTTGCTTGTATGTCATTGTTGCTTTGTTTTATTTTGTTGTGTTGTGTTTTAATATTTGGACAAATGATTTAACCATGCATTATATTTCATAAGCTTGTATTTCACAAGTTCTCTTTCAATTTAAGATCTTTTCTTGGATGATAGTGGCTTTGCTAAAGATAGATAGATAGATAGATAGATAGATAGATAGATAGATAGATAGATAGATAGATAGATAGATAGATAGATAGATAGATAGATAGATAGATAGATAGATAGATAGATAGATAGATAGATACTTTATTAATCCCGAAGGAAATTGTACAATAGTCCGTTGCTCACATTCATAAACACAGAAATAGAAATAAAGTTAAAAAGTACAATTAAAAAGACAAATAGCAACAGCCATAATAAATAAATCCAACATTAAAAAAGTCAAGTGCTACTCCATAAGGTGCTATGAAGTTAAAGTTAAAGCACTGAAAAACAAAGTTCAGGACCAGCATCAGTCTCTCCTGCTCCTCCCTGAAGTGGCTGCATTATACAGCCTGATGGCACGAGGGACGAAAGAGTTTTTAAGTCTTTCTGTGGACCAGCTCAATGAAAGATACCTGGAGCTAACAGAACTCCTTTGCCCAGAGACCACAGGACTTAGGGGGTGGCTGTGATTGGAAAGGATCGCCCTGATCTTAGAGAGCATCCTCTGCTCCACCACCTTTTCCACAGAGTCCAGGCCGAGTCCAACCACAGAGCCAGCTTTCCTTATGAGCCTGTTCAGCCTTAGAGTGTCCCTTTTCTTAGCGTTGCCCCCCCAGCACACAACAGCATAAAAAAGAACACTAGATACAATTGACTGATAGAACATGTGCAATAACTTAGAACAGACTTTAAAGACTGTAAATAGTATTTTAATAATTTTCCTTGCAGGAGATTAAAATAAGTGGTTTTAAGGTGTGCTCCCATATCCTAGCATTCCAACAGTGGCTACAAAATAAGCCTCTGTTGTTCTTCATAAGAAATATTCATATATAAACTTTTTAAAATGTGTACATGAAAGGGATAATGATGGTTCTACATAGTTTTAAACAAAAAATGTCAAAAACTTTTACTGTAATGTAAAAATGTCAGAGTAGAACTGTTCTTGGAAGACCCTATTGGGCATGGACATCAGTAGCCTATCAATAATTTTCAGTACTCTGGCCTTGCTAATGTTAGGTCTGTGATAAATTGTGTACACCATTATCTAAAATAACAACATATTAGCCAACCAGCATTAGCCAACCATACTGTATCATTATCTGTCTTAAAGGCTGCTCTCTGACTTCATGTTTAGCTAATAGCATTGTGCTACCTTTATTAGTTTGCTATAGCATTAGCTTACTAGCTTGGATTCTTCACTATACTGTCCCGGTTGTTGGTGATTTGACAATATGTTTATGTGAGTAATTCAAGTATCAGCATTAAAGTTGCAGTGACATCAAAACTCTTGGAAGATACGCTCTAACTGTTAAATAATTGATATACACTGTGTTTGTTGTACATGGAGTATACCAACTGTTCTTTTCGCGTACAGCAGTTTGTAGTTTGGTTTTTAATGGATTGCTTCTGGCAACACAGGTGCCAGATTTTCAGAGTTTCCTTCTTTCTTTTTTTTACCTTTTTTAAACCACTTTGTAATGCTTTGTTGTTGTTATTGTTGTTGTATAATTGGCAATGATCAAAACCGTTAAAAAAAACTGTAAAATAATTTGTGAATGTAGAATAGAAGAGAATTTATTGCCCTTTGCACAAGTACATCACAGTACAGGTACATTGGAATTCTTGGACGTGACTCCGAGTCAAAATAAGAACGATATAGCAACAATTAAGAAAGAAACAAAAACCCTGAAATTAATCACACTAAAGTTTAAATAAATTAAAATTAACTACAGATATTAGCATAAATAGATAAAAGATTAAAACATAGATTTAAAAAATACACAACTGCTATCTTGTTGCAGTTCCAACAAGAGCAACATCATCTTCTTGGTTTAATAACAATAAATTAGTAGTCTTTTGTGATGTAATTACCCTCTCATTTAGTCCAGTTAAACATAGACTTCTTCTTCTGCATATTATATTGATATTCAGTCTGTTTTTCCTTACCCTGGTTTATTCACAACTACTTTGAGTATCTACTTGTTTTTTTATTTTTTACATAAAAAGGTGCATCTGTAAAATCATTTGTTTAGTGCCGCACGTATAAACTGTTACCACAAAAGTTAACTTGCGTGTTCCAGTTTTCAGGATGAGAGATTGTGACCAAGTGAAAGTGGACAACCACAAAGGGGTTAACTCAAACCAGTTGAGCCTTAAACTTGGCTCTTGGCGTGGGGAGAGAAAATAGCTGTAAAGTTATGCAGAAGTTATTCTTCATCCTTCGGGCCGTCCCTAATCCGCCAAAAACCTCATTCTTTCATCGGAGAACTGTGCCTCCTTTCTAGTCCCCCCCTCTCTATACAACATAAAGTCAGACTGCATTTAATGGTTATGTCGGGATGGGAGAGGGGCTTTCTTCTTCCCTTTTTCTACAGAATATTGCCCTTTTCGTCGTGTGAGTCTCCCAACCCGCGGGGACCCCTATATTCTTCCCTCCGCGTCTGACTCGAATCACAAACTAACCCTGATTTTCACCACTTTGCTGGGAATTGCGGGGAGTGATAATAGAGATTTCGCTTTCATTTTATACGCTTGACTTGGTTATTGTTGCTTTTCTCCTCTCCCGTGATTCTCCCCTTTTCCAGGGATTAGCCCTGACTTCGCCCGCTACACTGGCCGCCGAAGTGGCCCTGAGCCCCGGGATGACAATTGATGCAGATCAAGGCAGGGCTATTCTGTGCCTTTCAAAGGGACCCATCTGAGTTTAAATGAAGAAGTTCTTTAATGGAAGAAACGGATGCTCTTGAGTTTGCCTCCCACAAAATCAACTGCTAGATTTTAGATGACTGTAGGGTAGTAAGAAGCCCCCTTACCATGTTTCCCCTCCTGACCATTAGATATAATCAGTTTTCACTGCAGGTCTTTAGCTGAATTATGCTTACCGTTAAACCGTATTAAAATCGTTTAACTGGTCCGATGGAACGAAAAGAAGTGTTTCTGAGTTAAGATTATGCAATATTTTCACAGCATAAAAAGCCTCTGTGCTTTTTAAAATAAGAATATACAAACTTTTCTTTACTGTTAACATGAAATCAGGTAGAGTGTTAGCCATTAGTTTGGACCAAAAATAACAAAAACTTTTTCTGTAATATGTGAAAATGTAAGTGTAGGATTTTTGAGGGAAGACACAAATACACAATGTAGCTACACCATCACCTATATAAATGTATCATTAGTCTGAAAGGCTAACTAGCTGTTATATATTAAGCTAATAACGTTCTGATATTGCTGTAGCATTAACTTCGTGATGATGATAAAGAAGAAGATGATGACAGCAATCAGGTTACTATCATCATTATGGTGAAAAGAGATACTGATGAGGATGATGGCAGTGATGATGATAGCATGTCAGGCCAGGGGTGGTGCCGACGATGACAATGACAAAAATGTTGATGATCAGTGAGGCAGTGTCTGTCTGCAACATTACAGAAAAACGGATTAACAGATTTGGATAAAATGTTCAGGGAAGGTCAGAAATGGCACTAGGACAAATAGATTTTGGCAGTGATGTGGCTTATAGTCTGGATCCACTGATTTGTTAAAGATTTCTGCATCATTGCCAGATAGCAGCACGGCATCACTGTAACTATGACAACAAGTGGACACTACGTCAGCTGCCTGCTGATGATCACGATTGCAATCCTACTACAAATCGACTCGTGGACTACGAATTGTGTATTTAAAGATTTCATCTGTCAGAAATGGTACAACGACTCTAAGCAGCCTTGGCGGAGTTTCACGCTCTCTATGTGCTTTTCTTATATTTTAAATTTAGATGATGGTGGAGAAAAGCACTATGTAATACATTGGTGCATAATGTCTGAGAGGTGGTGATGCTTGGTGACTGAGAAGGCCACAGCAGAGAATTCACGATTTTCATCAAAACATTCAGTGACCCCTAGTGTCCTATTTATGGGGGCATTGTCAAGCTGGTAGAGACCTCTCCCATCAGGATAGAAATGGTTCATCATAGAATAAAGGAATGGATAACATAATGAGTTACTTTATACACCTCCAGTGTATGGTTAATGTACAGTTTATCTGTATATACAGAATACATCCTAGATACATGACGAAAGAGACTGTGCTATATTATAGTGCAAGAACAAAAAGAGATAATGATTAGTGCAATACAAAATATAATTGCTCAAGTATTGTAACTATAAATTTGAAGAACTTGTAATTGACTACTTTATTCGACTTTATACTTTACATTTACTTTACAAAATGTTGTACTTTTTACATGTTACACCACTGCTATATTTTTAAACATTTTTTTTACAACCTTACAAAAATGAGTTTGTCCCATTTGTCATTTTTCAGAGATCTTTGTAGTTTCTTCAGTGGTTTCATTAAATAAACTCTTCTAGGCCTCAGTGAAGTGAACCTATTGCACAGAAGATAGAGGTTTTTAGAAAAAGTCCAAAAACAACCTCTTTTCTTTTTCTGTCTATTATTCGTGACCACTTATGGCCCTTTACAACATTTCTCAGGGCGTCAAAGGCGTCTCTGTGTTGTCAGGGCCACGTGTCAGTATTTGATGCAGATAGATGTATGGGAACTTTTAAAAGAGTGGCGTATCTAGATTGGAGGATAAGTGACTGGACTTTACTTTAGCTGACTGAAATTCGTGCCCTTTGTTTGAATAATATTATTTCACTTTGATTTCATTTTGGGACTTGGCTTTCATTTTAAAATGCTGTTAGGTGGAGTTTAGGCATCAAACATCAAAACTACGAGATTAAATTTAGTCACTGAAACTAGCACTTGATTAGGTTTAGGAAAAGGTCATCAGTTGGGTTAGATACACTGTTGTACAACATTAAGCACATTGTTCAAGGCAAACTTATTCTTGCCTGAAAAGGCCAAGAATCGCTGACATTCAGGGACATTTTTAGGCTCCATCAGGCTTCCCTACACTTTGTTAAATGGCACAAAAACGGTGCCAAGTGTGTTCAAATACGATGCAAAGGAGTCCTTACAAAGGTGCCATATGTGGGAGCCTAGGGTCTCCTTTATCCCATCGAAGTGGACTTGACTTCTAAGTTGGGAACTACTGGGCTAAACTCATTGCTAAGTTTAAATACAACTACCAACACTGACTACAGCAGCACTAAGACATCAGTAACAACTTTCTTAATTACAGGTTTAACATCCATTGCTAATGCAGAATAATGTAAAGTATGTGTAAATGCAAACTAGGGCATGAAAGTAGGTGTTATTACAGTCTATCAGCTTTGTAGGTGTCACTGTCTGAACACTGCAGCAGGTTTAAACAAGACTTTACAGATCTGCTCATCGCGTCACACAAGAGAGAGCTTCATGTATTTGCAGTGTCTCTCCCAATCAGGCATCTCGGCGGCACTGTGAGAAGTTAATCTTTGTTGACGGTGTGTTGTGCACTCTTCCGTGGGCCGGTTGGGTTGGGATCTCTCCTGGAAAGTCCAGTCCATGCTCAAATAGAGGGGGGATAATTACCAAACACGCAGCCGACAGCAGCAACACAAAAGCCGCATTGACTTCCTCACTGCTGGTCGCCTCCAGGGGATGGTCCCGCTCCCTGCTCACCCTGCTCACCCAGACCTCTTCTCATCACTTCTGAGAGGCAGGACGACTTGTTCCATAACAAGACGCGAAACTGACTTCTTTCAGCTCCAGTGAACTGGACATAAACCCCGACTGACAACCTCCAGTGCCCAAACAGAACAGAGAGGACGGGTGGGCCGGGACAGAGGACAAGAGAGAGGAGGGGGCGGCACAGGGCACACGAAATAAAGTTGTTATTCACTTTAATCTTGCATCCTAGAGACAAAAACAAAGGAACTTCACTTAAAACTGATCTGTCCAGTTCCAGAAACTGTGGGATCTAACACTTTCATTTGGCTCTTCTGAGACTCTTCTGCAGATGTTTGCCAATTTTTTAATCTCCCTCTTTAGTAAATTTCTGATTTCTCTTCACGGTTTTCTCAGAGCCATCTTCCCCCTCTCAGAGCTCAGTGCGTCACAGCAATGAAAGCACGACGTGCTGTAAATGTAATGGGCCGGGGTGATTGTTTCTGACAAGCAACAAAACACATCGTCCCTCCCCTCAAATTAGTCCCCCAGGAGGGGGTGGGGTAAAGGGTTCACGTCCCAGGAGACACATGGACACGACAGCATGCCAGCATACAGCATAAGCATGCATGTGACTTTCATCTATAGTGTGTTGTGGTGTGTTGTCTTTATTGAAAAATGTAGATCATCTATCCTGTAACCCACAATTCTGCTGAGGCAAACAAAACTGACTGTAAACTAACAACAGTTTATTTTGCCCCCTTCCTGTTTGGAATTTCCTAGTATGACAATAACATAACAATAAACCAAGACTAGCAAAAATAAAGTAAAAAGTTGTGGCACTGGCAAATTGAAGTATGATTAATTTAGTAAAAATAAGTGCTAATAAAACTAGGACGGACAGTAAGAAATAATACTGGCAACGATACTGAAGAAATAAAGTAACATTGCACATGAAATGGTACAGTAAACACAAAGTTTATAAGGTTATAAGAATATAAGGTAACGGCAGCAATAATAATGTTTTTTAGAACTAAACTGAGTTAAAGTTCATATTATTAAATTTGAAGTACAAAGAAACCATCAAAACCTCGAGATGCCAACCAAATGTTGTTTTTTACATATTCTTTTTGGTAAATCTATTTTTAAGGAAAAGAAAATCTGAAAACATCACACATATTATGAAACTGAAAACATCAAGTGAGATTGTCATTGTAAATGTTCCAAATGTACACCAATAACAAAATCCTATGTTTTCCATACTAACGCTTGCACAGCTTTTTGAAATATCTAAAAATACTTCTGACCTTCTGCTGATGTATTTGTTACTTGCTACCTTTATTGCACATTATCACCATCTACTGCTTATCTTTCCTTCATCTGCAGTTCACAGAACACAAAATGTTGATCTCCAGTCCCACTAGCAGTCAGAATTGCACAAGCAACTTCTGACAATTAGTAAAAGCCGACCTCATTCGCACCATGTTATTTTAATATGTAATTAAACCTTCTTTAAATGATCAGCTTGCTATAATTAGAGTAGAGGAGAAACTCAGTTTTAAAATTGGATCCTTGAGGCAGCTAATGCCAGAAATTAATTTCTATGGTGGCGATGAAACGTGACAAATCTCATCAAGTACAAAACCACTTTTAGGTGCAAAGTTACAGTGATGTGAAAGATGCAGCCTTGTGGTCTCATAAGTATCATTTGTTTTTACATAAAATTTTAAAGAAAGCTACAGCAGACACACTGCTGTATAGCTATGTGGTTTTAAATAAACTTTATTCATTGGACATTAGTAGTGAAAATCCAATGTTCTGTATTTCAATCCTTTAAACACATAATATTATTGACACAAGCTCTGAAAAGCTAATACCTAAATTGCCAATTTGTGAAAGCGCCGGAGCTGCACGTTATACAGCCATATTATTCATAGTGAGCCAAGGTTGAATAGGCAGTTAGCTAGACAGTTAGCAAGGGGTTAGCGTTAAAGCAAGCCCTGATTTGTGAACGAGGGAGTGGGAGGAGTGGTGGAGGGTTTGGCGTGCAGGAAAGCCTCTCCTGGGCCAGAAGAAAAGGATTTGGCCCAGATGCAGGCAGCGATGTTAACTTTGAGTGGCCCCTGTGGCTCAGGCTCAGTACCCCCTCCTTCTTACTTCCCAAGCCCCCAGGTTGCCTTTGCATGACATCATTCCCAAACTATGCCCCCCATACCCATGTGAATCTGAGCTGTCACAATCAGCAGCCCCCCCATTAAACTGTACTGCGCCGCGGACCCATACGTTTCTTTTTCTCCCCCCCTCTTTTCCCTTTCTCCCTCTCGTCTTCTACCACCAATCTCCTCCCTTCTTCTTCTTTTTTAACCCCCAGAAAGGCATTGTTTGAGTCAGGGCTTGATCAAAAAACTGTTGCCCGCCAACCACGGGGCTTTCTGTAAATTCAATAAGGCCACCTTAAAGATTTTCCTAATTAATGGATGACATCTTTGGCTGGAGGAGAGGCGAGGCATTCTGCTCCAGCTCGCTCTTTGTTCGCCTCCTAATTAACTTTCCTAGGTCACTCAGGTCCCCGCAACCTGAGAGTGAAGAGCCCCCATTGAGGAGGGAGTTGTAAACTTACTTTTTTTGCCTCGGCACTTAAAAGGGGAAAGCAACTATAGGGAACAGAAAATATCCTATTTAAGTCCTTTGTGAGTGAACTGCTTGCACATGTTCCAATAAAGGAAGTCTTCTAAATAAGCTGCCATGTTGCTCTCCGCTCCCCCTCTTTCTCCCTTATCCCACCTCTTTCACTCCCAGCTCCACAGAAAGGTTATGAATGATAGCTCTGGGTTGAGGGGGGTAAAGGGCCAAAGGACAGCATCTGGGCATTGTAGAATTGTGAGCGTCTGAAACTTTGAGGGAATTTGAGGATGGGAAAGCACTGAGCTGCTGGGTGGTGGGGTGGATGATTGAGAAAGGGGTGGATGATTAAGAAAATGTGGTGAATATGAGAAAAAAAAATAAGTGCCTCTTTGCCCTCATTATTGTTTGGGTGTTTCTAAAGGACCCCGTGTCTCCCAGCTGCTTTCATCACTTCTAATCTTTATCTTTCAAAAAAAAAGTCCAACAGAAACACAGATGAAAGCCCTTTAAACAGCCCACAATCTGCTACTGCTATGTCTGTCTCTATTACTTGGACACCGATAGAGCCTACATGCTTTGTGTTGTCATTTTTCAATATCAGCAGGCGCAGCCTAATTTGAGTTGTTATATTGAAAGTATGCGTAGGTGCAGTAACAGGCACAGAAACAGTCACATTATTCTCAAATTGTTAGTCATTTTGTATTTGTTGCATCAGTTATCGTCCATGAATGAGGCTCTATGTCAGGTTTAAAAATAGTGATGTCCAGGAGGGTTTTTTTGAGTTTATATTCTGGGAAAGCAAAAAAAAAAAAAAAAAAAGAAAGAAAAATGCTTGGGAGTTGCACTATTACAAGCTAACATCATTATACGCACACCAACCATTGCCTTTGTGTAAATCATTAGCTAACCTAAACCTCACAACAGAAATAACCAAGAGTTTGTCATAACCAGAGTACACATACTTAACATGTTTCATACGACTGCCTTTATTCCAGATGCATTTCAGTCAATGCTTTGTCTTAAGAATGGTAGAATACCTGGCAGCTCACGTACAAGCTGCACTCACAAGAACACTTCATAACAAGTCTAAACCTCATTCTCAAACACTAACTTTTTCAGTTGTATTCAGCTTTCACTTTTTCTTTTAGCTTTTAAATAAATACTGTGGCCCAGACATAGTAGCTGGCTATGAGGCTATGGGCATGGAGCTACTTCTGTGCATGAATGACGGCTATGAAATTAATTTATGGTGAGGCAGTAAGAGTACTATAGACTGCGTATACAAGGTAGATGTCACCACTATGACATTTCCCCCTGAAACACACCATGGTTTATTGTTTTGTTTTTTTTCCAAGAAAGACCATAATTTGCTAAATTCACACCATGCTGGATTCAGAAAGTCCTGAAACTCGTGACTGATAGCATGAATTCATGAGAGGAAGATTTACCTAGATCACAAACCAAGAAAAAAGTAGGATTGTTTTCTCAAAGATTTAGATGCGGTCTGACTTCTTTTTGAAACCAGAGAGTCGCCTCCTGCTGGCTGGTAGAAAGAATGCAGGCTTAAAGCACCTCTGTGTGTTGACTTCATCATCTTTTAGATAATCTACAGTCAGCGTGAAAGAAGTAACAACAGAGCAATCATCTAACAAATAAGAACCTAACTCTCAAAGGCACTTACACTTCACTGAATTTAGTCGAGGACGCTTTCTTTTTTATGGCTTTAGCTGCACTTTGTGTGTTGTTGACGGTGGTTAATGTTGTCTAATGTATTGAAACTTCACACACTCATATCACTGCTACAGTGAACTAACTCACTTGTGGTCACAGTCGCTGCTGAACACAACATAGTTCAGTTACAACAATGAAAAGTCAAGAGTTAAATAGTGTGAATTCAAAAAGTAACTGCATGTTAGGGATGCAAATTCTATTTAGAATAAATAATCAGCAGTGTTGGTGAGCTAATTTGTGGTTAACCTGCAGTGACTAACATTTTCTTGATTCGTTTTGCTATTAAATGCAAAAATGAACAGCAAATAATTTACATGTTGCTATGATGTGAAGAACCTTTAGGACTTTGTTTCTTACATTCTGATCAATACTAGATGTTTTTTAATTGGAAAACTAGTAAATGGATACTCCCATTGTTAGAGTTTTTAATTAATGAAAAAAGATCAGGAATGATGCCCCTAGAGGAAATAAGTGTACATGTCTGAAATGTCTTGTTTTAATGACGACCAGCTCTGTCTTCAGGTTTGTGGTGATTCACTGTCCAGATATTTCAACAAATTTTAAATGTTTGCTTTAGCTCTGTGGGTAGACGTTTATCAACCTATCAGCAAACGGACAAATTCAGACATCACCAATTCTGGAAATAGACGGTTAAAATGGAAAGAGACAATCATGAGTGCAGGAGCTACGCAAGGAAAACTACATAAAACGTACATGTTGTGAAAAATGAGCAATAATGACCATGCAGTTATATGCCTCGCCTGGTGAAGCAGCAGTTTACATCCATGTCTGTCCAAACTCATCCAAAAATAGTGCAGTCAACCAAAAGCGAAATTTGGTCACAGTCTAATTTTCTGTTCCTGAGTTATGGTGTCGACTCATGCCCAGACAAGTTTAGCAAACAATATAATGTCACGATGAAGTCAACTTTTTGGGTATAAAATGTCTCAAGTTAATTATTTTTTCCTAGTAAACATTTGTGTGAAACGTTGTCAGAATTACCATATGACTCCTTAAGAGACGGACAAAAATGTTTTGTGAGGTCACAGTGACCTTGACCTTTGATGTTTGATCACTAAAAGATAATCGGGTGACCAAAAAATTGCTCAAAAAAATGACTAAAGTCTAAATTAATGATTTACACTTGTTTATGTGACTGAAGAAAAGAAGGTTAGCTTCAATAAGACAGTGTGGTTAGACTTTTAAAGATAATCCATTATTTTTCTATTGGACGGTGGCTATTCGTGTATCAAGGCTGCATCAAGAGCATCATTTTAAAAATACACTCTGGACACCGCCGTTGTTTTTAATTCCCCTTTCAAATGAGTCTGCACACATGCCAACAAAGACATGCTCCAGTGATTTAGTCCTGCAGATCCATCATTTTACAGAAACCTAAAAAAGAACTGCAAAACAAAGTAGAACCTGACAGATTCTGCCTTTTAGTATTTCGTATAAAAACACTAAATCCTACATTTTCTGTTCCACAACTAAGTTTTGTCTCAGATCCTCCCTGTGTGCTACATGACATCATCAAGGTTATTTCTCAAACTTCAGAAAGATTCCTTCACAGCCATAAACAACATACTACAACTATTTAACATTCTTTAGAACTGGTAAATTGAACTGCCTGTGTAAAAATTAGTACAACTCACATCAAACTTTGGAGTGAAAACTGTTAAATTAGCCTAGATTTGTTAGATTTCACTAAAATAATCACATATTTAGTCAAATGTCAAACAAAAGACTCAACCACAAATGCCACACACCCATCAGTTCTTAATGTAGCACGTGACACACTCACAAATTGACCCAGATCTGTTCTTCAAAGAGCTGCACATAAACACCACATCCAAGTCTGAACACAGACGAGGTCACATGGCCTGATTGTATCAGTGAATCATCAGCAGTCCCCCTTGTGTCTGGGTGTCTGAGTGTGTATTAAGACCTGCGAGGTGAGAGTGAGGCTCCCGATGACAGCTCCTGTGCTGCAGGGTGGAAGCTGTGACTTCGGGCCATAGTTGTTGAACCTGACCTGTGGAGCCACCAGGATAACATCAGGAGAAAGAGGGCAGAAGCAAGAGTGACTGCTGAACAGAGCTGGACAAACAGCAAAATGACCGTCAGAGTGACTCCAGGTGAACGGCTGCTGTGGAGGGAGCTGATGACGGCCTTTCTGTGCTTAATCTGTGTGACGGCCGCGACCGGCGTTCACACTGCTGCTCTGCTTCTTAAACACAGTCATTTAGACAGTGTGTGCATGTGTGTGTGTGTCTGTGTGTGTGTGTGTAAAAGCCACATATGAATGAAAGTCTTTCTTGTGATGTGCCGCTGATGGACAGAAAACTATTAAAGTCCCTCCACTTTTTGCTGCTTTTTGTTTGTTGTCTCTGATGTTCAACTTTGAATGTGCAGAATATTGTATGGGCGCAGGCTGACACTTCAAATTCATTTTGCTACAGAAAGTACATTTGTGCTTTCATCTCAGTTTAAAACATCAAGAAACAAGTAGGATTTTGTGGCATCCCAGCTAGTCGTCCAGCAGTCAAACTTCTAAATGGAAAACATTTGCCTTTTTATCGCCTGACAGTGTTGTCAAATAAGACACAGATTATTATTCCAGCAAAAGCAGTTTCTTTTTAACCCTCGTTTTGTCGTGACCAAAAAATGTTGCTGCCTTGTCTGAAAAAAGTCCAAAAATTCAGAAAAAATTGCCCCAAATTTATAAAAATTTGCAAAATCTTCACAAAGAAAATTCCTGAAAATTTTCCATCAAAAGTTTTTTTTTTTTTAAATAAAAAAATCCCCAAATTTGACAGCGAAATTTACTGGATTTTGGTTGATTTTTTTTCTGAATGTTCTTAAACATTTTTTATTTGTTTTTTTCCACCAAAAAATGTTCAAAAATTTTGAAAATGTGGAAGTTTTCACTGTGAAAAAAAAAAAAAAAAAAAATATATATATATATATATATATATATATATATATATATATATATATATATATATATATATATATATATTTTCCTCATTTTTAAAACTTTAAAATGGGCCAATTTAACCCGAAGGACAACAGGAGGGTTAAACCTTAAACACAGAGTAATATTTACATCATGTAATATGGATGCACAGTAAAAAGCTTACTGTAAAATGTACAGTAACTTACTGGCATGAGAGCTGTAGAATGTTTTACAGTAAGCTTACTGTAAACTTAATCACAGTACCTATGTACCCATTCACAGTAAGATCATTCTTACTGTAAATGTTGCTACAGTAAAAATGATCCTACTGTAAATGCAATTGCAGTAATAGGGTACTGTATTTTTTGTCACAGCAAGCATGACATTACTGTAACAAGCATTACTGTATTATTTTAATATTGTTCATTAATTAGTTGTAAAATAAAGACACTGTTGTCAAAAAAATTTATTTATTTTATCAATTCATTCAACTCCAACATTTTCAATTTTAAATTCATAGACACATTATCAAATGTTTTCGGTCTAAAATGTTCGTCTTTACTGTAGAAAACGATAAAACATACATTTTGCTAAACATTTTTCATTTTGTAAACATTTTTTCATTTCCTAAATTACATCAAAATGTCTTCTCTCAGCTAAAACTGTGCCAGACAACAGTTTATTTTCTAAAGTTTAATAGCTCTGAGGAAAACAGAACAGGTATAGCCTAAATCATGCAACATGTGTGCTGTTAGTTAAGTGGGAGAATGCTGTAAAATGTAATGGGGGTATGGTGAAAAGAGTTATTTGCATGTTTTACCTTTGTGATTTATGTCGTCACAAAATACATTAATCTAGGTAATGATGAGTTAATGGGAGGAACTTTCTTATTTTTGTATGGCTCAAAATGATTATTGACCCAAAACAATAGGAAATAGATCAAAAGATTGAAATTTCAGACCAGGCTGAAGCAGGAAATAAACAAGCAAGTAAATACAAGTAAAACAGACGATGGTGGACTGAAATTCAGAAGCTCTAACCGTGTTATTTGTGTCAACTTCACAGCAAATGGTCCAATGAGGAGCTTTTGGAGCTGCTGTATAGTCACGATTTCAGCCACATCTGCATGACTGAAACCTGCTCTTTCAACTCTGGCAAATCCCAACACTTTCACACACCGCAGGCGGAATATTAAATGAACTGTAGATACATTGATCACATCGCGGGCTCCTTGGCGCTCACATGTTTGTCTTTGCAGTGTGAACAGACTAAGCCCCTCTACTCAGCTGTCATAATTTGTTAACGAGTCTTTTCAGGGAGGGAAAAAAGAAAAAGAGAAGACAGAAAAAAGAAAAGAAAGCTCTTCACGAGTGACTGAAAGCAGAGGTCCATCCAGAGAGGGAACCCAGGGGCGACATCAGACCGATTTCAGACCAGCCCGTGATGGCATCTCTGTATATTTTAATATTAATGACCCCCGGCCGCAAAGCCGCCTCTAAGCTTCCAACAGGTGCCCCCAGCCCCACTCGAGTCTGAAAAACTGGGATCATTCAACATTCCGCTGTCCGCCACCACCGGTCAATAAAGACTGCAAATGAAGAGGATGAAGGCAGAGAGGAGGAGGAGGAGGAAAGGAGAGAAAAAAGACATAAAGAGTGGAAGGGGAGTTAGAGAGTCAGCCATCTCTGGCAAATAAGTTTTTGAGTCACTTTCCCCAGCTGAAACACGGGTCGATATTTCCCCCCCTTGAGAAAGAGATTGACTTTTGTTTGGAGTTTGTGAGAAGTGGGAATCAGAAGCGGGACAATGGGACTCCCCACGGCGAGAGGCTGAGAGGAGCCATCTCAAATCAGTCAGCCAGGGGACTGACTAATCCGTCCATTGTCCCTCCCCAGCCACCGGCCGCACATCAACACATTCGCCCCCCATTGTCCCCCACCCTCATGCAGCGGGATTTGCTCTCCCCAACAGCCAGTTTTGTCCAAGGCAGTTCGAGCGGAAGTTTCTCACTGACAATTTGCCCCAAATAGATTTGTCAGAGCGTCCAACTCCACCGCACCGACTTGTGGGTTTCTGGGTTTGGGTCCTGGGTCTGTGTTTTTTAGGGGAACCAACATGGTGAGGCCTTTTACTCATGTGTGTGTAGATGTGTGCAAGGGTTGGTGTGCACGTTGGCACAGGTGTGTTCAGATCCAGATGGAATGTGCTGGGAATGATGGGATACTAGGTTTGGAAATGCAGCAAGATGGTTTTATGAGAGACGTGGAGTTTCTTGATAGATGTCTGGCACCAACACTGCCTGCCTGAAGCATAAAAACACACAAAATATTCATTTGGTTTCTTTAAATGAAAAACAGTCACAGAGAGAAGCACATACTGTACATCGTTTGGATAGAGGGATTTAGTTGTAGAGAACTCACTGTTATAAAAATGGTTGTTAGGTGAAATAATCTTACAAAATGTGAAAAAAAAACTCCACTTTTTTCTGTGGGTTCTCATAACTATTGCTTAACTGCAGTACAAAGTTCAGTGTCCCTTATTCATCAGCTGTAATGATTTAGCTTCTAAATAAAGATTATTGAGAGTAAAACAAATGTGTCAGAGGACACATGCATCTGCTGAAGACTTTCTAAAACATTACAGTAAAATGTGTGACTTTGTGATATCATAACTAGTTTGGAAGCCAAATGTGGTCCCATATGCAGGTTTGATGTGGAAAGCTGAACCCTCACGTCCACTCAGAGTGAGCTTTCACTGACGCTGAACACATCTGAGGCCCCTTTGAATTGTGGGTAAACGCTCAGACAGGTGACCTGCATCTGTTTGACTCCTGAGGCAGAACTGTCCGTGGTGCTGAAACCACACTCAATATTTCCACTTGTTTCTAAATGTTGAATCATATTTAACGCCATGCCGTTTTGATATCATATGATTTCTGCAGCTGTGTTTAACAACTCTTTCCCTGGCTGAGTGTTTGTCATCACAACAGCATCTGAACTATCTCCTCCAGTGAACAGCAGCAGCAGCGACTGCGGGCTGAAAGGTGGCTATGATCTCCCCCGGTCGGTTTTAAAGGATGCACGGCTTGCATGGGCCTTTGGTCGGCTTGAATTCTCCTCATTATTTGCTCTCTGGAGCTTAGTGACTTCTCCCTAAAGCCAATTGGTTTGCGCCTGGTCGGTTAGGGGCCTGCATAGTGATAGCAGCGCATAAAGGATGCTCCAACTGTGGCCTCCAGTCGGTGATTCTCTGCGCGCAAAAACGATTAGAAATGAATTCAAACAGAAAAAATGTAATTTCTAATAATCTCTTAACGCTGTTTTGATGTAAGATTGATTTTTGGTAATTTTTGCATCATGAAAATGTAGGAATGGGAAAATCAACAGGTGCATAAAACTGTATATCTACAACATCCTCACGTTAAATCTGCTTTTACAGGCGTTTCACCCTGCAGATATCCAACACACACACACGTTTATAGTCTCTTTGCATTGTTTTGCACTGACTTCTGCCGGACTCTCTCGTTTCTCGTTGTCAAAATCCATCCTATAGCATGTCAAGTATCCGCATAGTGATGCAGAACTCCTCAGAAAACAGATACACAATCCACTGCCTCTTTTTGTTCGTGTCATTTCATTGACTGTTGGAGGAGAAGAGAGTCACTAATACAAAAAAGTGAAAGAAGGCAGCCCCGGCAACCATGATGTTGGTTATATTTGTGTAAAGGCTATCAGTGAATGACGAGGATTAGGACGAGTTAAGGAGATTATGTCACACATTCACCATTCAGCCTCCCCAGCAGCCACCCACACACATACACGCACACGCACGCACACACCACATACATGAGAAATAACTGAAAATGTTATTGATCTGCTATAATGGCAATCAAATGAGTTCATTAAGAAATATGCATTTTACCCCCTAATTTTAAATTGATATAATTGTGTAATTTAAAAGCTTTTTTTCTGGTGTAACAGAAAGTAAGAAGCTTAATCCTTTAAAAACGTGAAAAGTTGAAAGAAATCAGTCCATATTATAATTGCATTTATATGTGAGGTCTTTGTGGGAGGTTTTAAAAAACACAATATGCACCTCTAAACTTCCCATTGAGGGCCAAAAGCTCTCTATGTGTCCCTTCAAGGGAAAAAAAATCAAAGGAATATTCTAGTGATTTCTCCTCGGGCTTGTTAGGATCCAGCAGTAGCTGTTCAGCTAAAGGGCAGGCTGAAAGACACAACAATGGCTAATTGCAATTAACTATGCCTCTCCGCCTCTCCCCTGTCCGCTTAAATCGACACTTTGTGCGTCCATATGGCCCTCAGTGTACCGTGGGAATGAACACAATTAAAAACAGAATATGGATTTCTGGAGTTACCCGGCGAAAGCGCAGCAAGCTGTCAAGGTCAGGGTGTCAGTGAGCGGGACCCTCCGGACAGACAGACAGTCGCCGGACACGGTGCGCCAACGACGGTGTGCAAAAGCTGAAGAGAGGGACGAGAGGGGCTGCTGGGAGGACAGACTGGAAGACTAATTTAGAGAGTTTAAAAATGAGATCAATCAATTTATTACAACGAATGGAACTATTACTTATTATTATTATTATTATTATTATTATTGGAGATACAGCTGGTCAAAATGTGATAATTGTAAGTTTCATTCAAATCAGAACGGAAGTAAAAATGTACCAATTAAGAGTAATAAAATGCTAAATGTAAGAACAGAAGATTTCATGAACAGTAAAAATGTAAATATTTAAAATGTGGATTGTTTTGGACCACAGATGTGATGCTTGTGTTAATCTGTGCAGTGTAAACAAAGCAAACTACAGCAAAAACAAGCACGTGGATGTTTCCATTCGCTTATTAATTATATTCATATATTCAGTTTAGAATACGCAATACGCTATATTGCTTAAAATGCAGAGGACTTGTGCTCTTGATGCAACAGGGAAAAGTCAACGCTTTCAATGTTTTGTGCATAGACTATTTTTACTAACTGAATTGAGTTTTTTCTTCTTTTTTTTCCGCATTCCCTTTTTCAGTCACCAATGTTTTTGCCACTTGGTGCCTAAAAAGTAAATCTGTTTTTCCCTTCACCTGACGAGCTCTAACCTCACACTGACCACACCGATCAATCGATTGCAAATGTTTTGAATGGAGCTCCTTAAAGACCTGCAACAGGTTGAAAAACACTGTGACCAATGACGCTCAAAACAGCTTTAAATTGACCCACTAACAAAGGGAAGATGGAACAAAACCTCTCTGAGAGAAAATAAAAAGGGACCAAAAAATACGCATATGTCTACAATATCACATTGTTAGATCATCTCTTGGAATTTGCAACCTCTAATTACTAAGAACACCTCCAGCAAACTGTTATAAATAAGAAAATGCTTCCAGTTCGAGCGGATCCAGTTGTTCTGACTGATCGGTGTCTGCAGCGGGGCCCAGGCACTTATCCTTGGATCTTAAGGACTGCATGTGGAAGCAAATGTTTTTGTGTTCGTGTAGGAAAAGAGGAGCATGACACTGTTCGAGGTCTGAGCCCCCCTGAACCCCCTCTTCACCTCCCACTCCTGTATCCGGTAATAACCCCTGATTAGTGGTCTGCATGCCTCAGCAGTCCTGGAAATATTTACAGTGGTCATGACTGCAAGTTTACAGCTGCATTGTCTCAAGTTTTATGCATAAAGAACGCTTTATTTTGCATTTTTAAAAATATATGCTATGCGATTTTAGTTTAATTGGACATAATTTAGACTTATTAATACTGATTATTATTGTTTGTAGCAGTAGTATTAGGATGCTGCTGTGCGTAATGATGAAATGGTGCGTAAAAATGATTTTAAATATTGCAGAAAACGTACATGCAACACGTGTTTTTTTGTTGTTTGCGGTGGCTCTGGATCCATGAGGCACTTCACATCAGTTGCACACACATTCACACACTCACACACTGCCTCACACGCCAGTGACGTCAGGCTAGAGTTTGGAGTAGAAAGCCAAGTGGATGAAGGAAGTGGAGATCTCCACCCTCCAGCCTCCCCCTGACACTTCTCATAAATATTACCAAGGCTTATTCAGGGGAACTCGCACCACAAAGTCACATCGTGTTCTGGGGTTTAACAAGCTTTGGCCTGTCAGAAAATACAAATTATATTTTTTTCTATACCTTTCAGCTCTTTCCTTCTTTATTTTCACCCCACCGGTTTGGCACCGTCGGATGCGCTCCAGGTTTTTTTTTTTTCTTCCCACCGCAACTCCCAACTTTGTGCACCGGAGCTGGAGGGCTGCTGTCGCCGTTAACCGGAGCTTCCAGGTCGGTCCCCTGCGTGTGGGAGAGTTGCTGATACAATGTGCAGTCGCGTGTCTTGATTCTGGAGTTGTTCGATCGGAGGTTGAGTCAACTTTGGGCTCCGGACTTTGCCGATTTCATCGCTGCTGCCGGTGAAAGAAGCCGAGAAAAGTGCTGCGCTTTCAGACATTTCACTTTTTCGGTTATCGAGAAGAAGAGAAGGGGGAGGTTTTTTCCACTCAGATTCTTTTTAAAATATATATCGAGGATCCATGATGAGCAAACCTACCGGCTCAACAAGTGGCTGTTTGGATATTCTGAATGTCAAATCAAGTAAGTTTCGCTCATCTCTTCTGTGACTGAACAGAACAGGCCTGACAAGGAGCAGGTAATAAAAATGAAAGTTAACAAAAGTAGCAAATGCTGTCTGCACACGAGTTGATAGTTCTCACGTCATCTGAGCTCCGTTACGATAATTAAATCAGTTTATTCTTTACAAAAAACGAGCGTATCGATCCAAGTCTCGGGTCCGTTTCTTCCTCAGATCCACGGCTGATAATTAAAGCGCCTCATAGCAAAAACTAAGGGCTCTATTTCTGTACACGTGCCTTCGTTTAAAAGATAAAATGGATCAGATGAAGAAAATAGGCCTAATAAGCTGCATCCATGTTCGGAATATTCCTCCTCAAGAGCCCCACTTGCCTCCCACTTGATGCCACTTGTTGCCTGTAATTTCATTTTCAGTTAAAAGGATAAAAGACGCAGTAAACAGAGAGCTGTTTCATCTCTGATAGTATAAATTCAGCTTGGAGATTATTTTCTTCCTGCACTGAGTCAAATCTTTTGGACAAATTCGTGCTTTTTCTGTCTCAATGCGTGCGCGCAGAATTTCTCTGCTACTGTAGGAGATTTTAATTTAATTCACCTTAAAAGTGCTCATTGATTTAGATTAAACTATGGATTGTTTATGTAGTTACTGATTTATTTGTGGTTTATGGTTTGAAATCTAATTACAATCCAAGTAAAATTATTAATCTGTGCAGTTATCCCTCTAGGCCTCACTGTGAATTCAAATTTATTCAGACTCTGATTATAATAAAGGCCTAAACTGGGCTGTTATCCTGCTTCAAAACATTTAAGTTAAATTCACATTTGCGTTTCTTTTAGCAGTTTTTAAACATAAACGTTTATGTCAAACTGTTGCTTCTGTTTTATCCCCAGGTGCTCAAATGTGATCAGCTGCTGTAAATAATTCAAATGTTTTAAAATTATAATAAAAACTCTAAATCTGTTGTATTTCTGATGGTGATAGGAAACCTTTCCTTCCCTCAGTAAAAGTGAATTTCCAGCATTATCTTTCTCCTTGATGGTGATTACGTTAATAGAATATGCCATATATCTCCAAGCAATTACTGCACACAATGGAGATGCACTGGACCCCCACAGTGGGAAGTTAAATACATTTCCCCCTTTCACAACAAAATTGTGCCATTTTTTATTTAATTGACTCTCAGCAGCCACAGTTTAATTTTTGCTGGAGCCTGTCTTTGGTGAAATTTCTGCCCTTTCGTTCATCTTTTAGTCGAATTCAACTTTGGGAGCGCACAAATAAACCTGACTTGTTTAGATTTGGTTTATTAAATATCTATATAAGTCTTTCCAATGAGACTTTTTATTTAAAATTGTCAGATCCAGTAATTAAAACGCCTTTATCTTACCCGTGGGACTTATTTTACACAAATTCTCCCGTGATGAGAAGATGACTTTCAAAATGTCACTTCTCGCTCAAATAAACTATTTACGCACAAAAATGCTGCATCAAAAACTGATTCTCTGAGTCTTATGACAATTACACGGCTGTGGCCTACAGTCAAACAGCCTCCACGGCCTTCTGATTCTCAATAAACAGCCAATTGGAGTCCTATAACTCTCCCCTGAAGTCATTGTTTTTGCTGCTGAGTAGTTATTCCCATGCTACCCTTTTTGACGGGTCACTGGTGAATCAATGAGCAGGTGGCAAAACGTCAGTGTAATTACATAGACGGCTTTCCCCTCCAGAATGGAGGGGAGAAAGCCTCCCTCATATGCATACAAATATACTTCTTTTTAAGAGATTTGAATACAAAATCTTCACAAAAAAAATCACATTTTTTCATCTACACCAGGGTCGATTTACATACACTTCATTTGAGTTGGTGAAACGAGTTGGTGCGCATTATTCTCATGGTGCAGTGTCACTCCCTAATCCTGGGGCCTATAGACCTGTGGGATAAAGCAGCTGTCGAGTCCCATTATGAAGTGGAGTTGGCAGCTTGTCGAGATCCAGGCAGTCAGACGAGGTTCAATGGGGGAAAATCATTAAGTTAACACTTTCCCCTAATGTCTCCATTGTGCGCCCTCAGACCATTGTCTTAGAGAGCTCAGATATGACGCTTCCCACCGGACTTTATTCTTGAAATGTGCGCACCGAATTCCCATGGTCATGGTCGGTCGAGGCGTGGGGTGTTGTCCAGGGTGCGTGTGTGTGCGTGTGTGTTAGCGGGCGTGTGCGTGTGTTTATGGGACTGTCTGACAAAAATTAGTATTTTAATAAACGATATTTTAATTTCTCAAGTGCATCTAAACCGAAGTACTTTTGGGATTCATTGAATGTCTACAGGGCAGGTATTTAATATAATACATCTGCGAAACTCACCTGACTAACTTACACAACTAAACTGCAAAAATTTGACGGTGAAGTTACAATTTTTTGTCAACTTTTGAAATTCTTCTTGCAAATTATCCACATCCTAAACATGCTGTTGTGTTTACGTAAGACTTTATCCGTTTCAAGTGAGCTGAGCATCTTCCAGTGCTTGATAATTCAGTGAGCCTCCTATCTAATTGACATTTGGGCCTCCTCCAGGTCGTATTCTGGACATCCCATGTAAAGTGTGTGGCGACCGGAGCTCAGGGAAACACTACGGTGTTTACGCCTGTGACGGCTGCTCGGGATTCTTTAAGAGGAGCATCCGCAGAAACCGGACCTACGTCTGTAAATCTGGATCGCAGGTGAGGCCTCTTTGTAGTTTATTTAAGTGGTGAACAGGTGTTTCTGTGATTTACACACTGGTCTGAATTGTTTGTGGCAAACTCCACTTACTGTACGCGAGTTCACATTCGCTCTTGTCGCTTTTTGGCACGTTTGAATGGAAATCCAAGCAAGTCAGAAAAACAAGCGACTAAAATGATTTGACCAAGTGAGCATTCGGTGCACTGTTGTGTCTAATACTTTCTTACTTTCACCAAATAATCTAAGCAACCGGTACTGCATTTATCCTCAAAAGGGCTGAGTGCCTGAGTTTCCTCCTAAAAGAATTCCCAGCTTTACGCACGGAATGCGCATTTTACGCGCAGATTTCTGTTTGCTTTTTCCCTTGGGACGCTGTGTTAAGTCTCCCTTGATGAACCTAATTGTGTCATGCCTGCACCATTAAGTGCTGGGCTAAACACCTCGCAGCCGTAATATATCAGGTGTAATCCAATCTAATGTGATGCCTCGGAGGATTTAGGCAGCAGAGGGCGGGATGGAGTACTTATCCCTCGGGATGAAACTGCTCTGGAGCGGCAGGGGAGCAGGTTCATACCATCAAGATAATAGCACGATCTTTCACCTGTAGATTGGCCTCCCAGGAGGATAATGACAAGAAGATGTCTAATAGAGATTTAACCAGAAACTGTAACACTTTTCTCTCTTTTTTTCTTGCCCCCCGTTTTTCCCTCTGTACAGGGTGGTTGTCCCGTTGACAAAACTCACAGAAACCAGTGCCGAGCGTGCCGTTTGAAAAAGTGTCTGGAAGTGAACATGAATAAAGACGGTAAATGGGCTTAATTGAATTATCACTTTGAGCACAGAAACGCCATGCTGTGGAGTTTGGATTGGAGGTGGGCAAACTCGTATGGAAAAGAGTATTAAGGGCTGTTAATCAAGGACTCAAAAGAAGTTGATAATTAGGCTACCTGCCCTCAGCCTGTTTTACATTATTTACACTCTGTGGGAAGCTCATTACAGCCAATTATTCCTCTTTCACGTCGAGCATTTGCATTCTGAGTCCTTAAAATTTAGAAACAATTATAGCTTAATGAGTATTAACTGTGAAATTGCAATAAAAAAGAGCAATTTACCCTTAGAGACATCATTCCTTCACTGTCTGCTGTGTCCCGCTCCACAGCCGTTCAGCATGAGAGGGGCCCACGGACGTCCACCATCCGCAAACAGGTCGCTCTGTACTTCAGGGGTCACAAAGAAGTGAACGGTTCCTCGACGCATTTCCCCGGATCCTCACTGCCCGGGCCTCCCTTCTTCACCACTGTCACGCAGCTGGAGCCTCACAACCTGGAGATGAGCACAGTGGCCACGACGCCCGAGAGACAGGCCATCGTGGGTCTAGCACAGCCAACCCCGAAGGTAGGCTGTAGGTTTGACATTTATTTCAACAATCTGCAATGTTTTCACACCTGGTTTTATAGCTGAATGCGTTACTCGGTTTATTGAAGTGATATAAATGAGACATTGTCGTGCGTAATTGGTGTACAGGACATTTTCTTTGCTCCTGTTTGTGCTGCCATTTACAGGATTTAAAGTCGTGTTTGCAAATTATAATTTCTAAGATGTGCAATTCGTTAATAGTTTATGATGTTTGTATTATAGCCTTCCCAAATGTTATTATAGGATTACTGTTTTTTCCCCCCCGTGAGGGTTAGAAGTTGAAATTCTTGTCCAGATTTAGCAGCCTGTAAGAACCACAAATCCGCCAATTAGATTTCTCACTGTAAATCCCCCACAAGCAACACTAATAATTATAAAACCAGGTGCTGGGGCTTGGAATTTGACCTTTGTCGTTCACTATTCTCTGAACCGCGTTTCTTTCAAACATAAATTGACACACGGTGATAATAATGAGGATAATCTTTTCTCTCTCTCTCTGCAGTATCCCCACGAGGTCAGCGGCACCCCCATGTACCTGTACGAGGTGGCCACGGAGTCTGTGTGCGAGTCGGCGGCGCGCCTCCTGTTCATGAGCATCAAGTGGGCTAAAAGTGTGCCCGCCTTCTCCACGCTCCCATTATCTGATCAGGTACGATTTGGACTGAAGGGCCGAGGGAGAATTGCAAGCGTTTTAAATAAGCTCTATGAGTATCACCCTGCTGCAGGGCTCTTTTTAAACTGTAAACAGGTGCAGGGAATCTATTTAAAGTGAAGAAACAAACTTCTTCGACACTGACCAAAAGAAATACGCACGATGTAGAAATAATGTCATATTTATGTAGAGATTACGGATATTATTGTGCTTAAAAACGCCTGAATTAAAATGAACCGTGATTTCATTACCAGCTGATTTTGTTGGAGGACGCATGGAGGGAATTATTCGTTCTGGGCATTGCGCAGTGGGCCATTCCTGTGGACTCCACTACTCTTCTTGCCGTTTCTGGTATGTAAGAAACTTGAGAGAGCTTATGTGAACACCCAGGAGCTGCAGATGGAAATATGGGCTGTGCTTGTATCCCGTATGGTGACATTTTTGTTTTCTATATTTATCCAAAAAAAAAGGGATGAACACTGAAAACACGGAGTCTCAGCGGATGAACAAGATCATGTCTGAGATTCAAGCACTTCAAGAGGTGGTGACCAGGTTCAGGCAGATGCGTCTTGATGCCACAGAGTTCGCATGTTTGAAATGTATCGTGACGTTCAAAGCTGGTGAGTACAGCTCTCTGCACACTTTACGCATTTTCGGAGCTGGGAAAGCATGCGTAAAACCAAATCTGAAGAAGAAATGGGGATGAAAACAAGAGTCTTTTTTATAGCAACAATCCTGTCTTACAGTTCCTACACATGGCAGCACCGAGTTGAGAAGTTTTCGCAATGCCAGCGCCATCGCAGCACTACAAGACGAGGCCCAGCTCACTCTCAACAGTTATATCCACACCAGGTATCTACCGCATGCTTTTACGCATCCATCTTATGCAGCTACTTAGATTCATTATGAAGTTAATGAGGCAATAAGCTGCTCATTGTAATTCTGCAGCTGTGCAAAGACGCAGCTCAGCTATGTGTTACAGGTGTGCGCTAATTGGACAAGACAGTGTTGCGCAAAGAGCCGGAGAGGAGGAGGGGGAGGGGGGACGAGGCTGCTTTTGACCCCAGTCATGTGTTTCAGGTACCCGACTCAGCCCTGTCGCTTCGGCAAGTTGCTCCTGCTCCTGCCGGCGCTCCGCTCCGTCAGTCCGTCCACCATAGAGGAGGTGTTCTTCAAAAAGACCATCGGCAACGTGCCCATCACCAGGCTCCTTTCCGACATGTACAAGTCCAGCGATATATGAATTTTGGCATCGGGAAAAAAAATATTGGAGATGTGAAGGCCCGCGCAGGCAGGCAGGCACACACACAGGCACACACACAGACACACACACAGGCACACACAGACGCACACACACACACACACACACACACACACACACACACACACACACACACACACACACACACACACACACACACACACACACACACACACACACACACACACACACACACACACACACACACACACACACACGACAGAGCGTCAAATCATAGCAGCTCTAGCCACTGGGCTGATTTTTTGCTGAGCACAAAATCTCTTAGGCTGTCTTAATATAGCCTATTTAGTGCTAGAGGGTCCATTGAAACAAAGACTGCAACGCAGCCTGATCACCAGTTAGCCTGTTAACAGTTGCTCTAGTTAAGGATTAGCGTGTCAACATAGAACTGCCTGTATGATTCCGAAAATTGCCATCTGTGCTGAGGGCAAACAGCGTGGAAACATCACCTACGGACTCTTGAGAGCACCTGCCAAGTACGTGTGGGAAAGAGATGTTGTATATTAAGATGTTTTTCGAGTGTCTGTGAGACCAATGATCTTGACGACCAATTCAATCTTTTATTGCTGTGTTCAATCCCAACGGAGGAAACCAAAAAAGAAAAAGAAAAAAAAAGGATGACGCATGCGTAACGGTGAGGACGTGAGTCGCTGTTCCTCGATCCGGTGCTGAAACCAAACGCTACAATGGAGAGGTGCCAGCTCTGCGAGGAAAGAGACTTTAAAAAGGATATGCTTGCCTTGCCTCCTGACTATAAACGTACATTCATCTGAAGATGGTGTCTGTATTTAAGTGGCTACTGTCCTGTTTGTGTTGGTGTGTCCTGTCTGAGGCGCAGCATTAAACATGTTTAGGTCGACTTTGTGGAGTTAGACACTAACACTGGATAAAATAATGTTCAGCACTTGGAAATGTTTTTCTTTTTGTTTTGTTTTTGTGGCCTGTGATGTTTTCATTCTGCTGTAAATATCCGGGGTTATGACTATTTCCAGTTGTAACTGGAGAGAATAAAAGACATTGAATTAAACAGTTTTCATAGATATACAGTAAAACTACCATTTGCAGTTTTGAAGCTTGTTTATACTGCACAGCAAAACAATCACAAGTGTTTCACATATAAATAACTAAATACTTAATGGTAACAGTTTATAATTTGGGTATAAAACACATGCTAAAAGATTAAGGGCTAATAACTTGTTGATTTAATGCAGGATGTATTATGAATCCCTGAAGCTCATCATTAAGAAATAATCAAGTCACTGCGAGTTAATGGGATTTGTTAGTGCCTCGGCTAATTCAGTTACCTCTTATTATTTTATGTGCCACCAAATGAGCTAAAATCCACTCGCGTAAAAGGGGGCATTTCAGATCGATGTCTCTCTACAAATCAGAGCAGCGTTTGTTTTCACAGCAAATATGAAGCTCTTATCAAACTGTGGGTTCAAACGCAAACAGCCACATGTTGCTGCACAAACTAACATTCACGTCACATTATGAGGAGCCTTTTTTTAAATCTTAAAATGCACAGACATGCCTTAAGCTCAAACAGGGCTGTAGTCCTATCAAATGGAACATTCAGTGTGCACTTTTCCCCCCACACAAGACATGACTATTTCTGTTTTCTCCAAGTCCGAACAGAAATTTGGAGATGATTAGTTCCTGTAAATAAACCAAAAGTGAGAATAAACAGGTACAGGCAGATCTAATTTATGGTAATTATCACGTACAATATATAAATAATCAATTAAACATACTAAATTGGTCAACCTGATACACTGTCTATTTATTAATGCATTAAATGCTAACAGGCTATCTATTAATTATGCATTATGCATGTGTTTTGCACCATCATAAAGTGTCACCATTTTCCCTTTAGAAAAAGCCCACTCTGTTCAAAATCACAAATCAGGGCCATTTAAATAAGCTCTCTGTGTCACCACAGGCCTGAAAGTTCTTATTAACTGACATTTTAGTGTCTATGTATTGAATAATTAATGTTGGGGTGATAAAAGTTAGAGTAGCTGCACTGGTCATAGATCAACAAATGTACTTCTGTGTGGAGACATTTCACCTATTTTATTGGAAAATCTTCAAAATAAACAAAAATGGCACAGCAGTATACAAATCTCAAAATGCATATAGCCAGTAGAAATACTGCAGTTCCCTCTGTGTAAATTTCTTACTAGAAAATCGTGGTAATTGGGCAGGTGCTGGTTGACAAACACACACGCATGCTTCCTTTGGAATTAGAGGATCAACTAAGTGTGGTTTTGAACGTCGAGGCCCATCCGATGTGTGTCTGCGTGTGTTTAAGTTGCTAGTTATGGTGAGCAACATGCCAGTACTGGATGGGGAAACGTTGTGGGTCATTACAAGAGCTCTGCATACATAGAAAGCTCATTTAATGTTACTATATAAATGAATATATTCAAGACATAGCTAAATGATAAATACATAATATATCCATGTTAGTGGCCTTTCCGGACATAAAGAGAAATTACTATAAATTACTTTCAACCACAGTTATGTGTCGAACATTCCTGACTCCAATTAGAAAGTGAAAACAAACACCGATCAAGGTAACTAAACTAAAAGAGGCAGTGAACGATATTACTTTGGGGGGCATGGGGGAGGGAGAAGTTGTCACTGAAATGTTTATTGTTTGAGAGAAACCTGGAGCAGTGAAGAGAGCTTTGGGTTGTCAGGCAAAGCTAGGCTGAGCGGGGCCGAGCCGGAGCAGGCCGAGCAGAGCCGTCTTTTCTTTTCAGGCTTGTCTGATTTTGGATGGGGTGTAGTTCTTGTCCACGGACTCATCCTGTAGAAACATGTGCAGGCAGCGTTCGTTCTGAGCTAGAGGGTGACCGGCCACTCTGAAACACAAGAGAGCAGAAGGAGGGTTTGACACCTGAGTGGATGTAAACAGACCCAAAAGATAACAGACATGAAGGTACGTCTGAACATAAAAACACACACGGCTAAGCTGGAAAAAGACCCACATAATTAAATGTTTAAATCCTGTAAGAAACTACAAAAACACTTCACTGCATAACATGTTGCTATTCTTAATTTATTCCCAGTGTAATTGCGTTAAATAAATCAGAAATCATGCCTGTTTAAGAAAGTCAATTCATGTATTTGGCATTTTTGACTTCATTTAATATTCACATTTCAACCTAATGATTGTTTGTTCCACATTCTAGCTTTAGCTTTATAACAGATGATGGTTTACGGGCAATTGACTCTGTAGCAGCAGCAGCATTATTATCTTTCCTACACTCCTGAGTTATATTAAAGTAAAACTCACACAGAGAATAAAACCTTTCAAATCAGAATGGAAGGCACATAAGAGCCTTCTGAAAGTGCAACCGGTACATGTCTCTCCTGACTTTTAGGTAATGTAACTCCACTCCCATGTGGGTTGCTGCTACTTAAATCAATCTGCACTTTAAATCACTTCTATTACAGCTGTATCTCATTACTTCTTGAGGAACAAGTTGTACGTTTGGGGCTGCGTTTCCTCTGTTAAAGCCACTTTACTATCATTCCCTGGATGCTCATTCAGATGACGCAGAAAAACTTAATGAGAATGAGCTCGTGCACCTGAGACCCTAAAACTTGACATTTTTTAAAAGAATAAATTACTCAGAAAAGATCAACATAAGTTCGTACAAATGTATGCAACTTAACCTCTGATAGGAAATATTTCAGACAAATTAAGCAGCACAGTGAATGATTCACAGGTTGAACACCGGGGCAGTCACTGGTCGGATCAATCCCGCCGCAAATAAATCCTGCTTAATCGGTTTGGAGATGTCAAGATGGTGGACAAGGCGCGGAAGAAGCGTGTCAAAATCTCACGGCCTTGATTGCGTTTAGAACATCGGGTTTAAGCCCTTCTCTTAACCTGAAGCATCTTTTTTTTTTTTTTTTTTTTACTAGTCTAATCAAAAACTCATTTTCATCCTTTTCTTTTCCTCTTTCTCACTTGTTTCCCAGCGACAATCATGTTTAGCTTTTCAAAACATTTCCTCTTCACAATGCTCTCAATCACAGATTAAACAATGCCGCCAGCCACGTCAGCCACTATTAAGGCTGAACAATAATATGATCAACAGTGCGGTTTCATTCACAGAAAGCAAAGGAGGGAGGGGGGGACCTTAATTACCAACACATTCTCATCTTCCTTAAAAAGCATATTTATAGATTTTAATTTTCAAAACTGTCTTTGCGCACTTAATATTCCAACAGGAAACATTGGTGCATTTGCACATGAAACAAAGATAATGGCCAAGTCTGCAATCAAAGCAAATAATTACAATCACACTGTAACTTTTATTGTTCCACAGCTGAAAATGAGGACATGCTGGATCAAAAATAAGCAGAGGTGCACACACCATCCCATGGAACCACGCGCTGTAATTTGAGCTGCAATTAACATAAATTACACATCAACAACAAAACAAATGTGGGAAAAATGATGTTGTGGGGGTGCACACTTGAGTCCTCTGGTTGTTCTTGTCCTTTGCAAGGTAATTATAAAAGAGAATTAAGGAGGATGGTGAGGAAAAGACCTGCCTGTCTCTGAGTTCAGTTTGCTAACAATATGAAAAGAAGTGAAAAAGTTGAATCTACTCAGTGCTCAAAGTGTTTCATTGTTCTTCAGAGTAAAAATAATACCTCACTAAGGTGCAAGCTGCAAATGGCTGCAGCTGCAGAGAAGAAATTGTAAAGAATAACCTCATGGCCAAGCAGCGGGAAAATGGATACAGACTGAGGAGGTGTGAACAGGCTTACTTGTTAAGAAACTGTTCCAGACCCTGTCTCCGCTCCTCGATGAAAGAGTCATCAAATATCCCATCATCCCCTCGAAACGGAAGCTGTCGGAAGAGAGCTTTTCCTGGGAGAGGTGGTACGACCACCTGAGATAATGAAGCACCAAATGGATATAAACAGCATCAGTTAAACGAGCAGAAATACGGTTCTAATGCTAAAAATTAATAAAATAGTTCAACAACATGATCTTGTCTAAACATTTGTGTGTTGTGACAATTTACCAACTCAACTCAGACTGGGGGAATGTGTTTTAACAAGCCACAGGAGTTCAAAAGCCCTTTCAACATCTCTTTTTTTATCTCTCATACCAAAACACTGCAGATCTGGTCAATGCTATGTGATGCTTTGAAACACCAGCGACTCAGCAGTCTTTGTGTTGAGTTCACCTCAGTGGCTCACCTTGCTCTCCCTCTCCAGCTCCGCTCTGAGCCACTCAAAGTCGCTGTACCGCCTCCGTACACAAGACTCCTTCAGCTTGAAGATGGGCAGGTTAGTCTGTGGACACAAAAAGGCAAACTGTTACTGATGTCACATTTAAGAGTTGCACTGATTCGCAAAGGAATGGTCCTAAAATGCTCGCAGGTGTTATTCGAAAGGAATAATAATTCTTTAACAAAATAGCCTTAACTAAACTTAGGCAAATGAAGAGTTCAAACAACAGCTCAGAAAGCAGAGTTCAGTACAAATACTTTAAATCTACATTCAGGTAAAATGCCAGTCAGTAACATCAAGTGTGTGTTCATGCTTTTCTTCACATCCTGGACTGTTCTTATTCCATGAATGCATTTTTGTTCATACTTATTACATGATTGTTTTGTCTTTAACACATCAGAAAATAACAAAAAGTTACCAATCCTATGCATGTATATAAATTTGTGTGTGTGTGTGTGTGTGTGTGTATAAAAACACAAAAATGTTCATACTTGAGAAGCTAGAAATAGAAGATTTTTTTCTTCTTTTAATTTCTTTCTTGATAAATGACTGAAACAATTAACTGACTAACAAAACTGTTAAAATCTGTTGCTCAACTGTCTCATTCATTGGCACCTGAATAAACTCTGACAGTATTCTTGCAGCGTAGGATTTCTTTGCCTTGCATACAGCACTTTCTTGCCATGACAGAGAGGCAGGTATTGATAGAGAGTCTATTTGTGTGTGTGATCATGACAAAACATGGTCCTGTACACAACTACTCTCACAGGAACAAACAACAAGGGCAGCTTTGAATACTGTGGCAAGTCTCCACGTGGACAGAGTGTGTCAACTCAACATCATCACAAGTGTGTAAGATGTACTCATGAAACTGTACAGGCAAGTAGGTAAGATCATATCAAAGCCAAATTTGAGTATGGGTGTGGTCTGACCTGTGAGTACTCGTGTAAACATGACATAATGACCACTGAGTACTCAGTGTGTCACAAATGCTGTGATCACGTCACAAAATGTCCCCTAGCAGGACTGTACGATTTGAGGACGAAATCTAATTGCAATTTTTTTTCTGAAAGATATTGCAATTAGGATTTGTGATATTATTTTTAAGTCCTGCTTCAGTTTAAAATTCACTGTGGAGTCGATTTAAAACATGATGGACCACATGATACCATCAAAACTGTGGCTGTCACAAACGGAATGGATCTGTAAAACGACTGACACTACTTTAAAAACTGGGCAGATGTGCTGTATATCATTTATCCTCAAATGTAGCCTTTGTATTTTCTAATTGTGTAGCTTGCAACTGTTTTTAAAGGTTAAGCTCTAGTTTCAATTTGTTTTTTTGATGCATGCTGGCTATTATATTTAAGCCATGATGAAACAGTGTCATGATGGACTATAACAACGGGTGCTTCCTGCTTTAGTTTACAGCTACACTAGTTGATTTGCTGATAAACAAGAAAAAAAGATTCATCGGCAAGTGTCTCCATTGAGGAAATTTGCTGCTTTTAGTTTGTTGTTTTAGACTGTTGGTCAGAATAAAACTAAAGACATTAGCCTGAAGCTTCTGGAAATTGTGATGGGCACCATTTGCTGCCATTTTACAAAGCAAATAATTAATTGATTAATGAAGAAAATAATCAAGAGATGAATTAATGATGAAAAAATTATGAAAATAATAGTTCTGCTTCCTTTTGCCTCATTGGACTGACTCCATGACTTTAAGCAAATATCTTCATCCACCTTGTAACGAATATTTTTTTTGCTATGAAAACAGAATT
This sequence comes from Acanthochromis polyacanthus, assembly GCF_021347895.1. Lineage (NCBI taxonomy): Eukaryota > Metazoa > Chordata > Actinopteri > Pomacentridae > Acanthochromis > Acanthochromis polyacanthus. Next base: position 10,185,004 of record NC_067128.1, read on the forward strand.
TGTCTCAGGTAATGTGATTAGTACAGGGCTTGTTTGATTCATAAGCTATAAAGCAATGGTTATCAATTGGTTAAAACAAGATCTAAAACAGTTACTGCACTGTTGACTGTAAACACGTACAAATATGTCCAAAAATACAGTTTTTAAAGCTACAAACCAAACTGGGGTTTGTACTTTCTGTAGCAATGGTATAAATAGCAGAAAATTACACTTGAAAGCTGTAGGCAGAGATTGTGCCAACATGAAAAAAAGAGAATGAAAGGTTTTATTGCAGTGGTTTTGGGCATAGCCTTGTGTTATCTACTCTGACTTTATTAAAAGGAAAAAAAATGGGGGAGAAAAAAAAACAAAGACTCCTTCAAATTGAACCAAACTGAATAGAAAAATTGAAACTGGCCTCCAGGCGAAAAAAAAAAGTTCACTTATGTTTTGCTCACCAAGGTCTATCGCACTCAGAATGTTTTGCCAATTTTTCTGTGTTCGTGTACGCCAATGCACAGATGTGTGCATAATTCTAAGTTGCTGTTGACAAGCACTTGAGAGTGAATTTCATATTAAAAAGGGGAGATGTTTCGACATTGACAGAGAACATTGAAGCAAACAGCACAATGCCAAACCTCTTCACCAGTCCTGACAGCACATGGCCATCCCATGACAATGTACAAACAAGGAGGGAATGAATGAGCATTTCATTGGCAGGCCACATTCACAGAAGGTCAGAATTCATGGAAGAAGGAATCACAAGAGCAAAGCAATTGAGCAAGTAGGTGCAGCTTGAATACAGCGTGAGCAGCAGACTGATCGATGAGCAGACGACTGTGACTGCGCGCAGTAAAGGGGAAGGAGAGTTAACTAGAAGGCTGAGTAAATGGCTGAACAAAAGAGAAAGGAGGGGGCGTATGTGGTCATAAAGGAAGAGCAGAAAAACTGGAGAGGTTGGGAGCTTCGCCTGCTCTGTGCAAGACTAATTGAGGAGGAGGGAGACCAGGAGTGGTCTTTTCGCTCTCATGGTCTCCCCTTTTCAGTCTTTTTTCCTCTTTATTTCCCTTGATCTGCAAAAATAAGTCAGATTTTGTGCCCTTGAGACTCCTCTTATGGTGTTTCAACGAGGAAAACAGGAATTGGTTTTCTTTCCTTCTCTGCTCTGTCCTCTTCCCAGTCTTCAAAACGATGGAGTCCACCCAAAATTTGGTGGGGAAAAAAAAAATAAACTCCTTTGTTAAAATCTCAGCAACGATGAAGAGAACCGCCTGGGATTTCATGTTCAACTGTAAATGTAGATACTCTGATGGTATATAATCATATATAATACTTTTTTCTAGTGTCGATGGCAAACTACTGACTCATCTATTCATCTAGTAGGTAAATGCCTCAAATGAGAGAACTGAAACTGTGGTGCTTGAAATTCCACCTAATTTCAAAATCTTTATCAATCAGGCAGTGACATTAGTTTAGCCTTGTAGCTCTTTTTCCTAAAGAGCCTCTCTGGTGAAAATCAATTCCTTTACCTTGGTACCATTTCATGTGGTGCTTCTTTAAAAAATATATAGTATTTATTATATAGCTTCATGAGTGAAATAAGCTATCAGCACCACAGCTGAGCATTTCCACCTTGACGCTAGAGTGTACCGATGACAGTTTCGAGCTAAATTACTCCAATATTACAAATTGCCTAGTATGAAGCAGTTCTACAGTGTTTGAGCAGAGCTGTGGGTGAGCTGGTGCGCTTGAGCTACAGAGAGCTGAGGATTTGCCATTTCATCAAATCTGTGATCGTGCATGCTGGACCCTCAGCACACACCTGAATACGACTCAAAATGTGCGTCTGTGTGGTAACTACACCACACCAGCAATAGCATGCATGCTTCATACCATTCTGTTTACATTGCAATACACTGTACACTCTGTATATAGTAATATTGGAGAAAATGCACTCACTGTTAAATGACAAAGTTTAATCTAATTCAATTAATAGAAAGGAGGCTCTCAGGCAGACTAGCCAAGTAGTAACAAACAACTATGTATCTGTGGGTACCTGCTGCTGTCCATGTGTGTATCCATATATATTATTATCAAAGATTAAAGGAAGCAACAGTAAGTTACATCTAAGCTATTTTAAGGCAGGCAGGAATTTTCTTGAAAATAATTTTGAAATGTATAATTCTGACACACGAAGATGAGTTTATAAGTGTTCTTAGGGTGATTTGGCCAAAACATCATCATCACATATGATCCTAATCCCAGTTATCTCCATAGATATAGTTGAGCTATGATCACATGATTAGTTGAGCATGCTATAATCTCAGCATTGACTGCCACACACTGAATTTCTGCTTTCTATTATTTAAATTGGGTCAAATCTTATTTTATAGCAGAGCTGTGCGTCAATTTTGCTTTCTCTCTCTCACAAAAACATAAGACTGCAATGGACACGTCTGAACAGCCTCTCCTCTCATGCACACTCTGAATCAAAACATGCACAGGAGGAAGCATTGTTGTTGGCTTTTCAGGACAGAAACAATCTGGAGTTCACGAATTGCTAGTAGCACAAAAACCTCTGCAAAATTTGTCTAGAACCTATGTATCTAAGTTAACACTGATAAACTTGTCTACCTGTTCTTAAAACAAATCCGTCAGTCTCAGAAACCTACCTCATCAAGCTATCAGACATGTAAAGAGCTGTGTTGCTTTTCCAGATCTGTGGCTCTAGACTGTAGCAGGGAATCTCTGGTTTTAGGCTAAGTGTCTTTAAAGGAGCCTACCATGTAGCTGCTAACTAGCCATTACTGCCTGGACCAACTCTGCATAGTTTTCTGTAGGCACTAAGCAGAGCTACATTGTTGTAACGTTGCATGCAGTAAGCCTTTATTTCCTTTTCTGGGGAACTATGCATGGTCCACAAGATCGTGATAACTTTTATACTGAAAGTTAGATCAATTTAGACACTTCATGGCTGATAACGGCAAAGTAATAATCTCAGTTTGTGCTCACGCAAATCGTTTTTTAGCAATAATCGTTTGTTTTAATAGGACATTATTGTAATGTATTATGTATGTTTTAATGTTTGGAAAATTTTGATTTTTATGTGTGGACCCCAGAAAGACTAGCAACCACTTGTGGGAGCTAATGGGGATCCTAATAAACTTCTCTGACATAACAGAAACTTGTCACTAACTTGCTTCTTACACTCCAGCTACCAGTTCCTCATTCAGTTTCTAATAGTACTTTACAAGTGAATTATTTATCGAATTAAATCGTAAAGTACGGATTGACTGATATGGGTGTTTCAGGGTCCATACTGATTGGTAATGAAGAGATACCAATAACCAATATTTGTGAAAGCAAAAAAAAACTGCCATTAACAACTAGGGTTCTTCATTAATAAGGAATATTATGACTGAATAATATGTACGCCAGCAATGGGAGTTATGCTTCGGTCATTTTTTATTGCTCACTAAGATCTGTATTTTAAAGCATCATTAGCTATTGTTTTCCAGAAACTGTTTCGTGGTAGTTTGTTGCAGCCTCTAAATTAGCCACTACCAGTTAGTGCACCCTTGGCCAATGTGAAAGTGGCTACTTCCCTAGTTTGTGACGGCTTATGTTTCCAGTTCAGTTTTTAACGGTTGCTGAGATCACAGAGTGACTATAGGCAGAGACAGCCAACTGCATCAGACCCAAAGTAGCGTATTCAACCTTTTGATAATCGGTTCATTAAAATAACAAAGAGGAGTAGGAAAATGTCAAATATCAACCCCAATAGTATGCCTGGACGATTATAGGTCTATTTCTATTCTACTGGATGTAGACCATTCAATTAGCAAGATGAAGTGGAAAAAAAAAAAAAACACAAACCAGCATTGCACTTAGACAATCACCAGCAGCTAATATCCCTATTCAGTCACTCAACGCTACTGGACACTGGAGCTGTATTATTTCACATAGGATTTTAAATAAAACTGACACTTGGCATGTTAATGTAGTATCCATTGTTATATTTCACAGTAAATGATCTGAACGTTATGATCTGTACATGCAAAAAAAAATTCACTAACATTCAAGACAAGCAAAATAAGGTCTCATTTACTGCCGATGATATAATCTGATTAAGGTGACAGTTGCATTAATACGAATATTTCCTTACTCAGGGTACAGCTATGCCACTTCCTTGTTCGCACTGAGTTTTTATATGACTCACCAACCCTGAAAATTTCCCCTTTCCCCATTTATTTCAAGTTCTCTCCAGGTGAAGTTGTCAATGATCCCCTCACTCCTCCTCTTTCTCAGGTCACAGGAAAAGTGGATTATCTTAGCTTTATCGCCCCAGTGCTCTGGCATTAACTCCACTCTCCTCTCACCATGGTTTGTCCCTGCTGCGTCATGTTACCTCACAGCATGGAGCGCCACAAAGTTAATCCCCACCACAACAGATCACAGTTACAGGTAATCTGCCACCGCCGTGACTCTAATCCCATCATGTGCACACAGAAAACACTTAACCACGCGCAAGCACACACTGGTGTACATAAAGTATGCATGCACAGGTGTTAAGCACAAGATTTGACCAGTCACACAGTTAACAATGTAAATATAATAGTCCAAAGCATTCAAGCCTGTTTGTACACACACAGTTGAGTCCAGACCACTAATCTCAAGACAATGAAGCGAGCAGTGAGAGTGTAAGGAAAGAAAGTCACCTGGCCTTTCAGTTCCCTCACCCTCTCAAACCCTCTGATTAAGAGATTGGCCTTGCAGGACAAGGGGAGGACCGAAAACGACAGAACTGAAAAATGAGAGGTCTCACTCACGCTTTCTCTCTCTCACACAAACACATAGAAAGAGGCGGTGCGTGAGAGCTCTACGAGTCAAAGATCAGGTTTCCCTGGCCTCTGTTCTCTTCATGGCTGGTTAGAGTTTAGGGCCCCGGTGTCTCAACTTACTGGCCCCTGTGGTGATTGGAAGATGGGACCAGCCCACACCCAGTCAGGCCTTAGCATTTCATTGATTTACTTAAAAAAATAAAAAAAAATAAAAAAGGCACATTTTGACTCTTTTGTTTTCTATGGGACAGAAAAAAAAACTTATAGGGCACAAACGACTTTTCTAAACTTAAAGAACAACAAATAAATACATAAATGTGGAATTAATGGCCACCTTAAAAGAGAAATATTCTATCTTTAAAAAAAGAGCATAAAGCTAGATGTACCTACATCAAAGTAGATCTCCTAGCTTCACTTTCAATTATGAGTGTACAAGGTGCAATCTATGCTTCATAGGAAGAGCATGTGATTCATAATGTGTGGGACACAATACCTTAGGCTCATTGAAAATGGGTTGAAAAGAGGCAGAACCCTTAAAAACAGCGAGACACAGAAAGAGGGAGAGAGGGGACAAAGATCACTCATCTCCTGAGAGAATAGTTCAAGGCCACCATGCATTAGCTTTTAGCAGGATGGATTAAGTCAAGTTTGAGAGTGCGCATCCTAAACCTCCCCCATGCCCCCGTCTTACCCCTCCCATATAGTCTCCTTTCAGAATAATGGCATTAAAAATGGCAACATAATACCATCTCATTGCATCATATTCCAAAATGGGAAAAAAAGACCAGCAACAAAAGCGCTGGGGCTATGGGTCTTTTGCTCTCGCCTCTCCATGTACTCTCTCACTCGTTCCCTCGCTTTGCCGGCCCCTGTGGCCTGACAGCCTACCCTCTCTCCGACTCGCCTAGCTGGCAAAAAGCTGCTTTGTTGCCATAGTATCAACTCCCACTTTTGATACTGTCATTTCAAGTAGGATATGGTTGCCTTGATACAATATGTTCCCTATTTCCATTAAAATAGTTGTCGAAGAGGATGCTGTAGACTTTGGATTACACTTGACTGTGCCTGACAAGCCCCCCCACCCCAACCTCCCCACCACACACACACACACACACACACACACACACACGCTCCCCATCTCTCCCCATTTTATTAATGACCAAAGGCCCCCACCCCAGTGCCCAAATGGAAAAGAGAAAGAGAGAGGGAGAAGCTATGGGAGAAGAGAAGAGGAGGGGTAGAAGACTGAGTGAGAGTGAGAGACAGAGCTATAAGAGCCCTTTTATGTACTCTATCCATAAACAAAGTGAGATCCCAAAGTTCGCTCCTCTGAATGTGCTCTCTGGATGAGATGGGAACTAACTAAAAACAAGAAATTTTGATAATACCCATCACCCCTTCCTCCCCTCTCTCTCCCCCTCTCACACACACCAGTTCCAATCCTCTATTTGCTGAGGGTCCAAACAAATGCACTATGCTGCTGAGGTGGGGGGGGTGGGGGGTCCTCCAAACACGCAACAACCAAAAAACCATTAAGATGACATGATAGGACTTCGAAAAATAACTCTCCATTAGCAACATGAAAAACATGCACAGAGGCAGAGAAAGAAGCCCACCAAACCGACCAGTTTCCTGTGGTCGATAAGCCATTTAAAAAATTACACTTAAAAGGAAGGGATTTCGATGAGAACAGAAATTCACTGTTTCAACATGACCCTGGACATTACAAGTCTGCTCAGGCAAAATGAGATACACGCCTTCTTTTTCAAAGGAACTTAGCTACCACCTCTTACTTTTTTTTGAAAAAAGGGCTGACTGAAAGATGTAGTTTGATGCCATTGATTTTAAACGCTAAATACAGGCCTGACTGTAAACGAGTGACTGTGTCATATGCATCATGGCCAGTGCAAAAAGTTAGGCTCTCACATGATAATCCAATCCTTCAACAGTTTGTTTCACTGCTATCTTTGCGAACATCCAGACACCAGCATTGAATCACAGGCATAAGAATAAGCTGACACCTCTTCAACCAGAGTCAGGGCAAACTTCAGAATTTCATAGTAGGAATAGGCCATCGCTGTGATGTTTACACTTAACAGCAAATCATCCATTCAGCCTATATAGCTATCAAAGGCACAATAGCAACCATACGATGAACTAAGCAACTGACTGCACACAGCTGGGAGTGAAATAGGATAAGTGGGCAATGGGACGAAGACTGGTGAGGGGGTGGCTTTCTGCCCTCCCATGGGTGGGGGTGGGGGGTGAGGATGGGGAGTAAATGCTCCAGCTCCCCCACACCCTGGCCTGCTTCATTCTTCTCTTCTCTCAATGAGGGGATTAGGCAGACTCTCTCAGTGCGGCCACAAGAGCTCTCTCGATTTCGGGGTGGATAACGGGGCAGCGATGAGAACAGGAGAAAAGGTTATAGACAGAAACTGTATAAAATAAAGAGATGATCAAATTAAAGTAGTCCGTTATATTATAAGAAAAATGGGAAAGATAAAACAAAAACAGCAAAACAAACACTGCATTCCAGGCCGAGGCATTGTGGCTAACACTCTTAAAATGCTGGAGATGGGGTAAAATGCTTCTAAAGAAAGCTGAAGAAAGGAGAAGGAGAGAAGCAAAGCTAAGTTGACACCACATTTGTTGAGAAGTGAGGGATGCGCCGCTTCTTCTGTGGTCTTATGCAAAGCAGGGTCACACAGGGCTATGAAGTGCACAATAATGCTGATTACACGCATATGCTAATTATTACACGCTAATCAAGTACAGTAGCCTTATATTCAACGCTAATGCCTGGAGACGGCTTCTCTCCACTAAACCCATTTCTTTAAGGTAAAGGGAAACTATAAAATACTTAAGGGCTGGTAAACAATATAAATACTCCAGGCCACTAACTACAGGGGTGTCAGTCAACTGAAATGACAATTTGAATATAAGAGATGAGGCAATCAGATAAGCCCAGTGGCTGCCTGACAGTTTTAGACTCGCAGTACAGCCTGCATATTAAAAACACGTATTACGGCACTGGAATCGTTACAATTATACAAAACCGTATGTGGGGACCGACGTGATGAATAAGGAATGAGAGGTCTTTGAAAAAGAAAAATGGACACTACCAGTCAAAAGTTTGGACACATCTTCTCATTTAATGGTGTTTCTTTTATTTTCATGACTATTTACATTATAGATTCCCACTGAGGGCATCAAACCTTTGAATGAGCACATATGAAATTATGTAGTGAACAAAAAAGTGTGACATAAGTCAAAACATGCGTCACATTTTCGATTTTTCAAAGTAGCCACCCTTTGCATTGATTATTGCTTTGCTCACTCTCAGCCTTCTCTTGATGAGCTTCATGAGGTAGTCACCTGAAATGATTTTCACTTCACAGGTGTGTCTTCTTGTCAAGGATAATTTGTGGAATTTCTTGTCTTCTTAATGAGGTTGGGACCATCAGTTGTGTTGTACAGAAGTCAGGTTGGTAAACAGTTGACAGCCTTATTTGACAACTGTTAGAATTCATATTATGGCAAGAACCAATCAGCTAAGCAAAGACAAACAATAGTCCATTATTACTGTAAGAACTGAACGTCAGTCAGTTTGGAAAATTGCAAAAACTTTGAATGTGTCCCCAAGTGCAGTCACAATAACCATTAAGCGCTATAATGAAACTGGCTCACATGAGGACCATCCTAGGAAAGGAAGACCAAAGAGTCACCTCTGCTGCGGAGGATAAGTTCATCCGAATCACAAGTTAACACCTCAGATTAGAACCCAGGTAAATACCACACAGAGTTCTAGTAACAGACACATCTCTACATCAACTGTTCAGAGGAGACTGACCAATCAGAAGATTAAGGAAAGGAAAAGCAACAAGCAAGCGATCTGTTTGGGCCAAGAAATACAAGGAATGGACATTAGACCAGTGGAAATCTGTGCTTTGGTCTGATGAGTCCAAATTTAAGATCTTTGGTTCCACCTGCCGTATCTTTGTGCGACACAGAAAAGGTGAACGGATGGTCTGTACATGCATGATTCCCACCCTAAAGCATGGAGGAGGAGGTGTGATGGTGCTTTGCTGGTGACACTGTTGGGGATTTATTCAAAATCATCAGCACAATCAGCATCCTGCAGCGACATGCCATCCCATCCAGTTTGCGTTTAGCTGGACCATCATTTATTTTTCAACAGGACAATGACCCCAAACACACCGCCAGGCTGTGTAAGGGCTATTTGACCAAGAAGGATAGTGATGAGTGCTGCGTCAGATGACCTGGCCTCTATGGTCACCTGACCTAAACCTAGTCAAGATGATTTGGGATCAAATGGATGGCAGAGTGAAGGCAAAAGGGCCAACAAGTGCTCAGCATCTCAGGGAATCCTTCAAGACTGTTGGAAAACTATTTCAGGTGACTACCTCATGAAGCTCATCCAGAGAATGCCAAGAGTGTGCAAAACAGTAATCAAAGCAAAGGGTGGCTATTTTGAAGAATCTAAAATATAAAACATGTTTTGTTTTATGTCACACTTTTTTGTTTACTACATAGTTCCATGTGTGTTCATTAAAAGTTTTGATGCCTTCAGTAAGAATCTACAATGGAAATAGTCATGGAAATAAAGAAAAACCATCAAATGAGAAGGTGTGTCCAAACTTTTGATTAGTAGTGTATCTCTGTAGAAAATAACACAAACTTGACAATGTTTAAGGCAGTTACTTGATTGTCTTCACTGTCAACTAAATTTATTTGATCTGTTATTGTATTTACATACTAACAACTTTTGCATTTTACCTTTCAAAATTTGAGCACTTAAACAATGCCTAATATAAGTACAATAGGTTGTTCTTGTCATTGGAAACAACCAGTTGTTGAAAAAAAAGCTCATAGTTCTCCAAGTTCTTTTCTCTTGCGCTTTCAACCACACAATGTTGAGTTGTAACCGAACTACGCATGTTTAAGCTTTTCCTTGTTTTGACCACCTCTAGGATTTCTCACCTATAATGGCTTTGAAACGGAGATTAATGACAACTTCCCAAACTCTATTTGCTGATGAAGGCCATGTGATACATTTGAAAGTTTGAGAAAAAGTTCAGAAGCAAAAACTTTGGTTTACTTTTTTTAAATATAACCTCAAATTATCATCGTCTGCCTGTGCTTTGAAAAACACTGACACTACTGCTCAAAATTGGTCTAAAATTACTTTCAGGTTCCTCTGGCCTTGATTTTTTTGACTGAAAAAAAATACACACAGGATCCGTGTTTTGCAATTTTTAGGATTGTCTAACCGTTACACTCTTCACTGATTGCTCAATTGTAATGTCAAAGTTCTGGTATGTATTAGCCAATAGTTTCAGACTACACATTTGGAAAGGAATTACATAAGCACGATGACCAGCAACCAAGTAGATTGTAAGTGGATGACAGGATGTTTCCAGAGAATTAAAGCAGTTGCTCTCCCCTGCATGTTCTCAACTGGAGCTGGAGGAAGGAAATGTGTTTGGGGGGTGAGCGAAACAGGAGAGGATCAGGCAGCATACTGCATCCTGTCTACAGTTCCAGAGAAGCTGACTAAAGAAATTACGTCCTCTTTTAGGCCAGTACTGAAGCATACTAGTTTGGACGGTTTTGATGAAAAAACAAACACACTGGAAAATCAGGAGAGCTACAAGAAAATGTAACCAATGCTGTTATCTACAGTTTGCAGTCTGAAAATGACGTGTGGCTGGAGTTCAACTCTGAACTGTTCAGAAAGGCGTTAACTTTTTAGAGAGGTGATTTGATCATCGTTTGTTTATCTTAAAGAGAGATTACATAACGCTATCTTATTTGCAAACATGGTGCTTATGTGAATTGGTAATACAGTTGCACTATTACGCCACTGTAGAAAAACACTTGAGGCAAATGTAAACAATATCTCTTCCCTCCCATGGCGATGACAACGTTCCTGAGGCCGTTTACGCAAACATCATTATTATTATTATTGTGTCAACAGTACTTGTAAACATTGTTGCCAAAACGTTTCGAAGACGTATTAATAACCATTTACTCAAATAACTCCAGGGGAACGCTCACACCAGTAACTAATAATTAGTGTAACGTCAGTTAGCCAACCACTATTAGCCAGACAAACGTTGCTAGCATGCTAGCAAGCGACGGCTAATTCGTTTAGCAAAGAATCCTTCACACTGACTCCTTTGGCACCTAAACACTTAAATATCGACACTGTGGTTCTAAGCGCGTCTTACTGACGGCAGCAACACTAATGTCAAGAAGTTATAACTTACTTTGACCAAAAAAAGACAGGTTAGCTAGTTTAGGTAGCTAGCTTACAAGCTAGCGTCACTAGCACTTGTTACTGCAGGCTCACCTTCAGTCTGACTTCATAGGTGGTGTATCGGCCTCTGCCAACCCCGACGGTCTCAGGGTTGCTCACATCAATCTCTAGAAAGTTACTCGGAGGCCCATAAGCATCATTTAAGTTCTGGGGCTTGGTGAAAAGCCTTCTTGTATCAGCTATGGCATCAGCCATTTCTCCCTGTCCTTTTAGCAGCTACAGATTGTGTTAAGTTCGTCACACTACACATATGTATGTTCCGTTGCTGCCCTTCAAAATTAAAAATTTGGCGAATGTTGCGTCAGTGTGATAAAAGATTTTGTCACAAAAAACGAAAACAATTAAGGCAGAGTGTGTATTCAATGAAATAATAATTAATTTTTTTCATTTTTCCACGTTATGTTGTCTTTGTTTGCATTCAAAAGTGAAATCGTGAACTTTACGTTGAAGCTAAATTACGTAATTTCCAGAGTTGCTCTGTTCCGCACTGACGTGAGCTTGACAGATCGTCGGACAGCACTTCCGATCAGCTGAGGTTCAGCTGACGCTGCTCGGCCACCTGCTGCTCGGTTTGTTTACAACCCGCCAGTGGGCACTCTGCTTCGATCATTTATTACACCGCAGTCATAAATGCATTAACTTTAGTCCTATAATCTCGATAAGTCACCGATCACGGTATGAAGCAATTGCTGGCAGCAAGTAAACATGCAGTAATGTCATGCTCCACACTCAAGATTTAATGCTCAAAAATATGCTAATTATTTATATTCTATTTTTTTAAATACATAGAAATTGTATAACCATAGAATAAAATATTAGATGAGCAAAAAGTTTACAACAGTTTGTTTTCATTGTTCGGCTTCTGCAAGCTAATATATGCAAAACACCACTGATTATTAATTAAAATAAATTGTATGAGTATTTCGTCTTTATATTGCATTTTATAATATCACATTTAGGAGTTTTAAACAACACTGACAGTTAAATGAGTCCCAAGCTGGTGTCGTGCTGTTGAGACATGCTCTTGTCAATTGAATCTCAATAAAGTTTTGGCATTTTGAAACATCATGGCGACTTGCACTGTAGGTGCAGTTGTCAGCGCTCAACATTTTCTACTAAAACACGGGTTTTTGACTTCAAGGAAGATCTGTGTTTTGTCAGGCAGTCGCGGTGGTAAAGGTCAGTTTACGGCACATTGCACTTAAATCTTCAGACTGTGTTTTAGTCGCTGTGAAGGTGACACACGTTTTGTAACTGCCGGCTACATAACACAACCTCTGCGTTGTTTTTCAGTCACGTAACTGATCCAAGGTGTTTTCGAAGTAATAATCAACTCTGGTGTGTTTTATTGTAGTGCTTTCAGGTTACAGCAGCTGGAGGACATGCAGTTCATCTGCACCTTCCTGCCCCTCGGAGGCTCCAGCAGCAGATAATTGTGTCTCCAGTGAGACTATTCAACACTTCGACCGCCTGGTTCAGGGTGGACACCTGAGGAAAGATTTCCAGCAGAGACACGTTATCCAGCAGCTGGCCCAGCTACAGCACACCATGAAGACCTACAGTAACAGCATCTACCTGAACTCACCAAGGTCAAGCTCACAAGATGACAGCAGTAAACCTCAGACTGGCATAATGCCAGCTGAAAACAAAAGTTCTGAACCCACTGAAAAGGTAAAGAAAGCTATAATAAAGATAATACTGTGTGCTTTCCATAATCGTAATGGATGATTCAAGTTGTCGGGTATCATCCCTTTCATATACTCATGCTGATTATTTTAATATTGCAGTTTGTAGAGCTGAATTTTAACATAATAGTTCACAAAATTGCTGTGTTTATCCCCTTGATTTAGATTATTCTTTGCAGATTTTTTACAAGTGTCTGCAAAAACAGAGAGCAAGTGACATCTTAACTTCAATATTTGCTGTGTAATAGATTTAAAATATGTAAAGGATCATTACTACTTGGGATATGGTAAAAAAGAAAAAAGACTGTCACACAAGAAGGATGGAATTCATTTCTAAAATCAGCGACACAAAAGTTTAACACTGGGTTAGAAGTGCTGCAAAATGGCATTAAATAACAAGGCTGGGGCACACATTTTGAATAGTATACAATGATCAATAGGTAGCACAAACAACCCTGAAGTTTCAATCTGCTCAATTCGAATATGATTGAATTACAGCATCAGGCTTATTCTTAAATAGCCACACCTCCCATATCTTAATTTCCAGCCTTTGCAGTGTGGTAATTGCATTGTTTCAGATTTTGATTTGCACTGATTTATTGTTCGGCCCTGGTAAACACTACGACATAGAACCATTAGGTGTTTAATGCTTTGCTCTGATGCAGCCAAATTTTCCTGTCTGCATGCGTCTGCATAAGGATTTAAAATCCCTCCCCTCCGGTGAAATGATTTGCCATGTGTTGTTGAACACAAAACATAAACTCAAATCCCTCTCACTGTTCAGTCATGGTTCATATAGAAAAGAGAATATGTGGTGCTCATTACCAAGATTATCGATTTGATACCACCATTCAAGCTCAAGGTTTACGCTTTAGTAGCTTTTTCTGGTATTTTCAAACATATCTTACACAGCCTTCATTGTCAGTAGAGGAGGTTTGTTGTGACTGAGATGGTTCTTTTGATATACGTGCTCTGTAGCTGTTATGGATTTGAAAAAAAGGCAGATTTACGAACAGATTCTGAGAACATCAATCTATTGTCACAGCAAACTCCATCTGCAGATGAAGAGCGTGATACTGTTTAAAGCTGATAAAGAGGCTGAATAAGGTGTAAGACTAGTGCTATGTCTGAAATCCATCTCTCATTCACTCCTTTAATATTTCCTGAAATGTGGACACTAAGTAGAGAGCAGGCAGTTGACATCCTGCAAACACTTTTGAACCACTTTCCAATGTGTCTTTTTTTTTTTTTTCATCTTTTTACTTGAGAGAATTCCAACACCCAAGCAAAAATGTGTAAAGCAAAATCGAGTGTTCTGGACACAGTTTGGGATCAACAAGGCAGTGTGGATTTGTTTAAAGCATTTTACAGTGTGACATCTGGACTCTCTGAGTCTAAACCCCCACTGACGTCTAACATATGGGGGGCTTGACAGAGTCGACTGCACTGTACTCCAGTTGCATCTCTGATGGTGGCCACGGGGTTCAGGTCAAAGGGAGGGTAGGGGTCTGGGAAGTTTATTGTGCATGTGAGTTTTGGAACGGCATAATGCAGGGGGCTGTTGTTGTTTTTAGGTCAGGGGAGCTGACTGTCTAGTATTTAGTGGTGGGAGTGTTTTTGTTGGTTGGCTGGCACAGACACATAGGGTTAGGCAGAGATTTTGGAAGGCAGCAGGGCAGACCTCCCGCTGGGCCCGTCCAGGCACCCCTCTCACTCTCTCACCGTCCCCATGCAGTAATGAGGGGATCCCCATTGTCTGGGCCATTCTTGTCCTTTTTGCTTTTGATTTGGGACTCTGACAAATACTTTGGTGTGAGGCTATCAACACCACCACCAACCACCACCTCCCGCCCCTCTCCTTTTGCACCTTATTTCTTGCTCTGTCTCTCACACACACATACACACTGGCTGAAGTACTTATGCAATTATTCTGGTTTAAATCAGGTCACACCACTGTCCTCTTGGTGTCTGTTCTGTCTGTGAAAGTGCCGCCATTGTCCTCACTAACTGACCAAGTCTGTGAGGAGAGTACACTTGACTTAATATTGACCCAATGTGGCGTGATTTTGCGGATGGTTGGCTGACAATGGGCCATTGTTTGGTGGGAGCTACCCTCTTCAAGTCAGACCTGCATTATAGAGTCCTCCTGTACACGGTAGGCCTCCAGCAGGACACTTGTATGAGTTAAACCTAACTTTGGCCTTCACAGTCGCTCCATTGGCCTTGCTGGTGCGAGACATGACATCTTTGGCTGTAAAGGAACATGTTCAAACACAGTTTTTCCTAAAGTCATTTAAAAGCCAAAGTGGCTGTCCTGCATGTGAACTTTCCGCTCATGTGCCAGTCTATATCCTTCACCAGGAGGTGAGACAAGGCCACAGAGCTCAGCTAGACAGAGTAGCTGAGGGGCGGCCTTGTCCGTCTCCACTCTGCCGTGGCAGAATGGCTACCAGCCACCACTAACAATTACCCCACCATGCCAGAGGGCAGCTTGGGAAGTCAGGGAGAAGTCACACACTGTTAAGCCAGAGCAGACAGGAAAGGCTTGTTGCTCTTCCAGTACTTCACATCCAGCTCAGGACAGGCGGTGGAGCGATGGAG
Source organism: Acanthochromis polyacanthus (assembly GCF_021347895.1). Lineage (NCBI taxonomy): Eukaryota > Metazoa > Chordata > Actinopteri > Pomacentridae > Acanthochromis > Acanthochromis polyacanthus. The sequence goes on from NC_067128.1 coordinate 10,200,453, forward strand.
GGGGAGGAGAGGAGGAGAGGGAGAGAGGATGGACAGCAAGTTTGTTTTTTAATTTAGTTTTCAATCTGCCATTGTCGACATTTACCAGAGTCAAGTGCTCCTTCTGCGGTGGACACCAAGTGCAGTGAACATTGAGTACCATCCCCATGAAATTGTTGCTAAATTAAATTTTAAGAGGACAATCCCTTCTGTTTAGGGAGTGAGTTAACTCTGGAGCTATTTACTGTTGCCCAGATACAGAGATGGACAATCCTCGACCACAGTGTTCTTATAACCCATATAAAAGATCTCTAATTTGTCCACTTATAGGTACATATGCTTCCAGTGATAATTGCGTCATGATTAAGCTGATGACACATGCATTGACATGGCTTGGGTCCTCTTTAGAGATATTTGGCTTTACTCGATATTCTCAGCTTGGTCACACAGAAGACTTTTTTTTTCATCGTCTTTTCTTTTTTTTTTTTGAAGCAAGGACCTTTTGATAATAGGAGGCAGGCAGCACAATGACTTCCAGCAGCACCTCAATGCAACAGTACCGTATCACAATTAGCAGCGCTAAACAGGCTGCACAGACAAGTCCACTCCATCTCGTATGGAGCCTCATCCAGTCCTCTCCGTTTTGTCTGACAAATCCCCCCATTGTTCCTCTGATGATGCTTTTCTTTCGTGGGAACCCTGGCTTGTCTTGTTGATTAGATCCCCTTTGTCTTCCTCCCCTGCAGTGGGCTAGTCTGGAGAATGTGAAACCTCACACTGTAGTGGTGGCTTAATGCCTTAGCATACTTTGTTTATTAAATGATGATTCACACATATATGGTAATGAACATAGAGAAGTTTATCTAGGTCACCATCCATAGTGGTTTATGCTTTTAATAAGGCAGTAATGTATGTATTTATTTTGGATGACCGTTCAGAACTATGGTGTGCTATTGTTTTTTGATTACAAGCAGCTTTTAATGTAAAACAACATGCAGCATTGCTGTCATTTCCTATTTTTTTCTTTTTCCCCCAAAGGAAGCAAGTGTTCCACCACCACCCAAAGGCTTCTATATATACGGAGATGTTGGTAAGAACACAGATATAAATGCTAAAATTCTAAAGAAAACAAAAAGAACAGTCTGTTTTCTTGAAAGAAGTTCTTATATTACTTTTATCTTAATCTCTCTCCTCCCTCAGGCACAGGCAAAACCATGCTCATGGATCTGTTCTACTCCCGCGTGGAAAACGGCCGCAAAAAGAGAGTCCACTTCAACGGCTTCATGTTGGACATCCACAAAAGTTAGTAGCGTCCTCCCACTTCACGGCACAATCTGCCGAAAGTTGGTTCTCATGACTTTGTGGAAGCTGTCTGACTCCTCTTGCGGAGTAGATCCTACATTTATCTCAGTGTTTGTCCTGAAAGCCCCCCTCGCTAATTGTCTAACATTATGCATACAGGTGAAATTACGGCTTTATTCGGTGTTGTCAGTGGGTTTACGGTGCCAATGCAGGTGCGCTTTAAGATGTGCCTGACGTTTGTGTGTCTCTTAAAGGGATCCATCGGAGGAAACAAAGCCTGCCAAAACGAAGGCTAGGGAAAATGTTCACCTATGACCCCATATCACCGGTTGCCATGGAGATCAGCAATGAGACCTGCCTCTTGTGTTTTGATGAGTTTCAGGTGAGCGAGGATGTAACAGAGACTGTTAACGTGCATGTGTGTGCATTTATCTGTTGCTGCTGCTTGAAAATGAGTTTCAAGTAACAAATAAGACATTGAGAGTTTTCAATATGTGTTTCTTAATATTCAGATGTATATATTTGCTGTGGTGATGCTTGTTAATAAGGATGAAATATTGCCAGAAATTGCAATCTAAAATTCCAAATTGCAAAAGCAGCATTTTTTTTTTTTTGGATTGAAGTAAAATATGCCACAACGTAGTATTTTACATGAAATATTGTGGTGCTACAGAGATGGACTGAGCTCACTGAAGGGAACATGCTTGTTTGGTAGAGAAAATCACATCATCATTTTTAGATTTGTTTCAGTGAGGAAAAAAAATGCAAAAATGACAATTCTCACTGAAATCCTGACAAACATTGAAATCACAAGATCTTAATATGATTTTTTTGCATATCGTTAAGCCCTACTGCTAGTACAACGTAATGTATTGCCATGTTAAGACTTTCATATGTCATTTTTAGCACCTAATGCTAGCTGGGAAGATGAGATACATACATCTCTAGAAAAGTATATGCATCTTTTGGAACATACTGTGGATATATCATAAATGTATCCATGTTTTTAAGACACCTATATGTTTACATATATTGTAAACAGAAACAAATGACCAGGAAGGCCTAAAAAGTTTGTTTTAAACTTGAATGATGCCTCAGATAAAACACATTTTGACCCAATCTCAGTTTTTTTGAGAATACACATTTGCTCCAGTTTCTGTTTCCCTACACACCAAAGTGTTTATTTGTGCATCCTTTTGGCTCTTGCTGCATACTTCTCTTATATGTGTAGCTGCTTTTATAATCATCATTCATGTCTGGTTTATTAGAACCAAACTGAAATCTGGTGTCAGAAGAAAACCACAGTGAATGAGTCTTTGGAATATCCTGTCGATCAGAGATTGTGAAAACTGTGAAGAAGAAGCAGACAAAGTGATGTTTTACTAGTTTGCTTCTGCTGTTTGTAGTGTAACTGCCTTGTGGTAGTCAGGAACAGGAGAATATGTGAAGTGTTGCACTGTGTGTGTTTTTTATTCTAGAAAAGAGTGTTAAGTCTGTGATCACTATGAATGTTCAATCACAGCTTGTCTAGACAGCCGTGTACTTCTTCTGATAAAAAAACACGACTGGGGACACCTAGTGGCTTCTTTAGAATATAGCAAAACAGTAAAAGGATGTCCAGGAGGCACAAAACAGTCTCACTCCCGAGTATTTTGTAAAATTGGGATTTAGTAGGATAATATTGCATGATCTCACTTGTATTGCGATAACATTTTCACTGCTAGTACCTGAAAATTGACTCTTGTGTTGCTTGTTTATTCCTTTCACGGTTAGTTTCCTCTCAGCCATCCACAACTAAAGGACAACTTTAGTCAGTAACGATACAGAAATCCTCTTTATTTGGTGTTAGAGCCGAGATCCACTACTGAAGCTCTGTGTGAGGTAGTTAGTTATTCACTGCATTGAAGAAGGACATGTGTTTCTGTACTTGTCAGCCAGCCAAGCACATCTGTTAGCAACACAATGCTGTCCCCCCTCCTGATATCATTACAGTTAATGCCAGCAGGTCAGAGGTCACACAAGGTGCAGTTGCTCCCTCTAATCACTCTCTATGCATCCGCGAGGATCAAGAGCTGCTCCTTTCATCTGCCCGTCTTTCACATTTTGGACTGCGGCGCTGTTTGTGCGTTCTCATTGATTTGTTTTGTTTGCCGTCGCCAGCTTTGCTGTTTTCGCTCGTCGACTGTTGCTACCAGTGAATGGAGGGGGAAACAAGTAGACATGTGCACGTTGTTTGTGATGCATAAACAAGAGGTTGTGAGGTTGGGAGAGTTGTGGGTGCGGGGGTCTATACCAATCAGCATCCTCCTCCACTCAGCCATGCAAATGAGGCTCCGGGTATCACTCGCACTCTCCTGCTTCCTTAAGTGAGTGGAGCTAGAAAGCGACTGGCGGCGGCGGGTCAGATGGATCTTATCCTCTTAAATGCTAATGACATTTCGCCATTCTCTTCATTAGCACCGTGCCATTATCAGTAATTTGTAGCTCCCCTCCTTCCTTTTATGACCCCCACCCAGCTCTCCTAATGAATACTCGCCATTGAGAGGTCCGAGATGGAAAGATGGGGAGAGAGTGAGAAAGGACGAGGAAGAAGAGTGAGAAGAAAACGCTTGAGCGTCATTGTCTCAGGGCCTCAGTCACTGTGCAGCCTCTGTGAAATTGCTCATAGGTTGTGTACATAAAGAGGTGTAACATCAAAAGAGGTTTAATTTGGCACCCGTGTCCCTCGCTGTAAACTGACAGCCGCTTGAGTAATTGGATGCTCATTTAAATATCAGCAATGGCTGACAGAGATTGCACCATTATTTTTGTGCTCCACAAGTGCTACATCAGTCCCCTCCACCTTTCTCATTCTGTGGGTCCCCATTCTCTGTCCCTCTCCCCCTGCTCATTCAGCAATCAATATTGCCCCTCATACTATGCCCATGTTGAGGGCACATGAATAAACAAATCCATGCCGTATAAAAGGTCATTTTTAAATGATTCTTTTGAAATGAAAATAAAATCCTGTGGTTGGAGAAAATCGGGGCCCCTTCAGAGAGACACAGAGCCTTGGCTTCCTGTTGATTCTCATTACACACACACACACACACACACACAGAATCACTCACACACACGGGCTAATTTGATGCCCTTAGCCACCTCTCCTTAGTGAAATCAAGGCTTTAACACAAATGTTAATCAAGTATTGGCAAGGGCAGTGGGGCTAATATGCAAAAGCAGAAGACTCTCCAGAGTATGAAAGGAGGCATATGCTGTGGGTATGGCTGTCAGAAGTGCCTGTTATATAGAAGAAAGTAGGTAAGAGGCAGTAAGAGGAGAAGGCGGGACATGCACACGACTGAGAAGTCTTACTTTTGTTCAAGACATCCTCCTTTGTTAAAGAATTTTAATTAAATACATAGTAACCTAAGATTTTACCTAAAATGTCAATAATATAATGTACCGCAGTGTAACGAGAACCCCCAACTGTAATACTTTCTTTAAAGAAATGTCTTTTGCCCGATTTTTTTTTAGATCTTTTTGTTTTCCAAGAAGAAAACAAATCTATTTTATAAAATATAAAATGACAATCAGCTCAAGACTTACTACTTTAAACAGAAAAAAAAAGCAAATAATTTAGTTTCTTTCATGTTCATCTCTCATCAGCGGGTCACCGCGCTTAATCAGGCGTGTTAAATACATGCCGCTTTGACTGGCGTGCATCACAGGGTAACATGATTTTTCCCTTTATGGATGTTCAAAAGAGCAACATAGGTGGAAGAGAGGGAGATGAGAGAATAAGAACAAAAGTGAGAGCACTGGATTACTAATAGAAAGGTCAGAGCTCTTCATTTAACAGCCAGCGACTCATAAACGTCCTTGCTTCAGTGTTGTCATCGACCTTTGTTTATTGTGGACTCATGGAAATGATGTAGATGAAAAAGGCAGCAGGCGTTTGAATTGGGTTTATGCATTCCAACTTCGTATAGCCTTGTGTCTGGTTTATACAACACATGCGCACACAGACACACACATGCACCTTTACTGCCTTTATGTGGCCATCTTCAGTAGAAGCTTTGTCTGCCATCGTGACCCCAACATTGCTCTGTTTTCATTATTCTTCTCTTCCTCTTGTTTATGTGCCTGCGTCCAGTCATTCTAATGTCAGCTCAGTTGATTAGCTCAGGTCTGTTGCCTTGCCTCAGCTACTTGTCCTCAGCAGAAAGCTGCTTCGTGACCATTTGCAGTCAGTTCAAGTGGATTATGTGTGTGTGTGTGTGTGTGTGTGTGTGGATATGTGTAAGTGTGAATGGCCATGACCAGACAAAAAAGGACTGAATGAGCACACCTGAATGACACTAATCAACATGGAGTGTTGATGGCACGGTTTGACCTCAGAGAGAGACACACAGGAGGCAAGGAAAGGTGGATTATACAGTGAATAAATGTGGCCTCTTCTCCTCTGATTCTCTTAATCAGGTGACTGACATCGCTGATGCCATGATCCTGAAGCAGCTGTTTGAGACGCTGTTCAAAACCGGAGTGGTGGTGGTAGCCACCTCCAACAGACCCTCCGATGGTATGACAGCACACATGTCTTGTACTTTTTAATGTGTCTTTTTAGAGATCCCTTGTGAAGGAAAGTGTTGTTATTAAATATACAGGAAATTTGTAGTAGGACGGTTTTGTGCTCATGCAGGTATGCAGTTCCAGGTCCATGTAAAGCAATAAATGAAGTGGAATGATTTTTTTATATTTTATACTCGGTTTACAAAAAAAAATTCTAGTCAGTAACTTTAGAAGTAAGGGATCATCTCAACAAAACAAATGTCATTGCTAACCCCAGAATATATGGTTGCAACAATATATATTCAATAATATTGCAGGTACATGTAATAATTGTGTCACAAAATAGAATTGATATGTTGTCTTTTACAGCCGCTTTTTAAACATAATGCTGTTTCTAGCCATCTCATCCTCATGAGGGAAGTAAGTGTTCCCAGAGGAAATTTGCTCACTTGATAAACCAATCAAACCTGCATGTAAATACTGCACCAGCCTATAAATCTCTGCTCAAGGTTAAGTACCTATGAGCTTTTATGTTTTCCATAAAAGCACTTGGCTGTTTCTTCTGCCAGAGTTTTTGTACCAGGTCTAGAGACATCTTTTTGATTCTGCATTCACAGCTGAAGATACATGGTCTTTTTGGTCATGGTCTATCAGCTGTTTAAGTAGTAACTGTTTGTCTGTCGAAACATTATCAAATACACTTCTCTTTATCCTCTGAACCCAATATGGACTCATTTTTCACTGCAACATGAAGTCGTGCGTCTTTGGAAACAGCACAGCCATGATGGAAGTAGAGAAAACACAATCTAGCAAAATTATAATGCTGTAAATTATAAATAATGTGAAACGACTTTGCTTAGTTATTTTACGCAAAGTGGAAAAACGCGAGTCAGTATATATGACGTTTTTCCAAGTGCCCACAGGTGCTAATAATACCAGTGGTGGCTCTACATACTATAGGTGTTTTACTATTTACATGTTTAATTTGTTTCCATACTTGCCTCCTATCTGCTCTGTGTAAACACATCCTGTAGTTCAGTCCAGTTTAGATGAAAAGTCCTTACATTTTTTTCTATTGTTCTCATGTATTTTAGGGGGAATTTTTAAATTTGATGTGTAGAACGAAGTAATTTGACTGAATGTTAATTGTAATTAGTTCAAGGACTGTTGGAAAATTGAAAATCTAAAGATTCTTTCTGTTTCTGTTCAGGTTCTGACAATGATAAATGGTGTAATTTAGGCAGTTTTATTTAAGTTTTTCTTGAGGTTACTTGCCTTTCAAACCAGATTTTGGGGTTCGGAGGTTAACTTCTCTGCACATCCTCCGAATTTTCAAATGCTCTCAGTTGTCTTGATTCTGTTAGTCATCTGTTTTAGTGCTACAGTTATTATCATCATATGACTTAGATGGCTTATATGATAAAGATCCCCTATTTTGGGGATCTTTGTAGGACAAAAGGAATGGGATGTTGTGTGATCGGATTTATTTTAATGACCAGGCACCGAATTTCTCACTAGTGTTCACCTCAACTGCACATTTTCTAAATTCGGAACTAAAGCTTTTACCGCTTACTGCAAACATTCAAGGGTGCAAAGACATTCAGCATCTGTAGAAAGTTTAGCTGTACCGAGAGGACAAAAGCTCACAGTAAAATGCGGTCAAACAATCCGTGAGGCCTAAAAATCCACTGGAAAAAAACACAGTTTGCCTGCAGCTAAAATGCAAAGTCGTATTTCCGAGACATCCGTGTTTGCTTCTCTTAACACATTAGTCAGCTGCGTTACTTTCATGTAAGTCATTTACTGACTAATTTTGTCCAGCAACAATCAGTCAACCTTTACTGGACCACATTAACTGCTTTCTGGTTGCAGAAATGTATCCGTAGAAACGGTGGAGAACAGCTAATGTAACTCTCACCTTTGTAGACAGTTGGAGAACAGGCTTTGATGTTGCATTTACAGCCAGCGGAGCAAGGATGGATGAAGAATTAGCAAGACGGCGATCACTGCGGTGATAAATGCATGATGTGCCGTCTGACGTCTTTCTCTCTTGGAGAAGATGTTGATGTCTCAAAGCCTTAAGTAGATGCCAAGTGGATGGCAGCACGATGTCTCTTGTAGACAAAGGCCAACGCCTCTTATATTTGCTAGCTATTAAGAACAAAGCACCATGAAAACTTGATAGAAAGCCTACTTGGTATTAATTACATGGTCAATGGAACACTGAAAGCCATAAGAGACAAGTGGACATGAAAGGTTTTACATCTTTATTGATGTGGAGATGCCGGTTTCAAGAAGACGTGTTTGGAGGGAAAATTCAGAGACGGATTTAGACTCGAACGTGTAATGTTTTGTTGTTTTTAGATGCTGATTGAGTTTAATGTGATTGAGGAGGGTTAGAGGGATAAAAGGTGGAGTGGAACACCCTCGTTGGAGCTGATGGCATGTAGTTTGCATTAATGGACTCAAATCTGTGTGACCAAAATAAGTTAAGGTGCTAAATGTCGTTGACAGTGGCTTTGGTTGCATTCAGTTGTAGTCATTAAAGGTACGCTATAGTGAAAAATAGACCTATAATAAGTGAAAAAGCTGGTACCTGGTGTGATTGAACACCTTCTACTTGTCTTAAAGGAGTAGTTTGACATTTCTGAAGAGTCCTTATTTGCTTTTTGGATCTTGAAACTTCACACTTGACCACACTATACCGTCTTTCATTAATCCGTACATCTGTAGTCGCATTTAAAACGCAGACTTTGGACATCTTCTGAAATGTACGTCCCGGTATATTGAACTCTATTCTTTGAACCTCAGCAACAGTAATGTCTCTCACACAGCACAGTCCAATACAGTATACGAGTTATGAAGTGAGGGTTGTTTGTGTGTCAGGTCCTACTGTACGAAGCTTAAGCACAAACATCAACAACAGCCACTTGTTTGCATTCACAGCTGGAGAGAGCTTAAGCCTCACCGTGCATGTGTCTGTGCATGTCTTTGTCCCTGTTTGTGTGTGAATCCCTGTCTGTTTTATCTGTCTATCAGGGATGCTACTTCAGATGTAATTTGTTCCAGCCGAGCTAATTGAAACCTCTATTCAGCGAGCTGCTGTGGACATTGTCCGTGCTGAAAAGGCGACGGTCCTTTCTCTCGCCACCATTGTTTGGGAATGTAATGAATTTTATGTTGCTGCCGCTGCCGGTAGAGAAATCCATTTTTCTCCCCTGGTCCCAGTCCTTTTGTCGCGCCTCCCCACCCATCCTTCAGTTCATCAATAGCCACTTTATCTGCCAATCTGTGGCGGGGGAATGACATTATTAGGAGGCTAAACAGCAGCTCTAATACAGGCCCTCCCTCCTCTTTCAGATCTGTACAAAAACGGACTTCAGAGGGACACCTTCCTACCTTTCATCGACGTGCTGAAGGTAGAGACAAAGTCATCCCTCTCTCTTGTCTTGCTAATTTATTCATTTGTTTACCACCCACACATACACACACTTGCATGTATGCCTCTGTGTCTCTGTGTCCGTCCGTTTGCAAGTTGCTCTTTAGTGGTTTGATGTTTCCTGCTTCCTGGATGCCTCACACAGTGTCACAAAGCTGTCTTTGATCATACCAGGGCAGGCTGAAAGACTCGCACAGAGGCTGAGAGAAAGGTAGGGAGAGCGCGCGAGTGGATACAGGTAATGTGAAAGGTAGATGGGTGGAGGAGAGGAGAGGAGAGGAGAGGAGAGGAGAGGAGAGGAGAGGAGAGGAGAGGAGAGGAGAGGAGAGGAGAGGAGAGGAGAGGAGAGGAGAGGAGAGGAGAGGAGAGGAGAGGAGAGGAGAGGAGAGGAGAGGAGAGGAGAGGAGAGGAGAGGCATTTTCTAAAAAAAAAAAAAAAATCTGCTTTGCAATTTAAGCAGGCAGCATCATTATCCTGCCTGCATCTCAGATGATCATTGATGTGTTTGGAGTGATCCTGATCATAAATAATTGCATAATAAATTGTTGTCATGCATCTTGCAGCAGAGGAGAGCGGCATTCTTGCACCTTTTATTGGTATTTAGTCAAAATAATAAAGGCAAGCATAGGGCGGCTTTTTTTTTTAGCAATGATTTCACAACTTATTGTTTTTTACTATTCAGAAGAGAAAAACATTGATAGTGGAGGAAAACGGTAGCCAACAAAAGCAAAATTTATGTTAAAAGCACAAGACTCACCACCATGTCAGTTCCTCAAAACACATCACTGTATATTTACTGTAACATATAAAGTACAGTAAGCATTTGGAACAATGCAGCATCAAAACTGTCATTTTCCCGCTTCATATGATCAAAATGATGCAAACAACTTGCACTGATGGTGTTTAGTTACAGAAGAGAGGTGCTAATTCATCTAATCTGTAACTTCCAAATGTGATCGTCAACGATTTCTAATATTTCCTTCTTAGTTTGCGGAGATTTACACAGTCACCTTAGTGATCCTGTTTGACAGCTTTTAACTTAGTAGTGATTTACTGTGTGACCTGTATTTTAAATGGAGATATTTTTTACACTCTGCTAAGGTTTGGCTGAGTCACACTCTCAGTATGAAGTAGCAGATAAATGCTCTCTTGTGACTCGGTCACTGAAAATCACCACTCGTACTGCTACTTGAACTTCTTTGCTAAGTGAGTGAAATAGTTTTAAAATTATATTTATTATAGCTCATTATTTTTAACAGACACCTTTGTCAAAATGGTACTACAGTAATATTGGCAGTCTTATCAGTGTATATGTTGCTGTATTTGTGCCATTTTATAATATTCCAAAAACAAAACATCACTGATACATTGGTATTTGTATATACTCCGAAAGGTAGAGGTGCTAACTGGATGCAAAAATAATTCTTTGCAGTGATTCCACAGTAAAACAGTTTTTAGTTCCACAAGCAAACCTTTTGGCAAGGGGTTCTTTAAATAACCTCCAAAGCATCATTAGGCATCATAAATGATATTCCAAATAACTATACCAGCAAAAAATATGTACTTTAAGGAATTTTTTTCAAGACACTTGTTTATGTTTTGTCCTTCATTCCTTTTCTCTTTTTCTGAAATTTTGTATTAGCAAAATCTGGCACAAGATTGTTGTTCAGGATTAATAAAGTTCTATCAGAATCTTCAAATCAAATAATGTATAGGTTAAAAAACAAGCACATGAACATGTTGTTGGCTATTATTACAATTCATTTAGCTTCATTCAATTAAAGACAAATAGGTATTTAAACGGACAGCCTCAGAGAAGCACAAAGTTGCAGAAACACAAAATCAATCACTATCAGAGGAAAAAAAGTCACCTAAAACCCTAAATTAGGTGATGGATCCAAACTGGAAACCAAGAATTGAGAGAAAAGAATTTGCAGCGGTTCTGGCTCCTCCGTTATAATACATGTATTATGTTGGGTTCTGTACTCAACCTGGGATTTAGGAAACTGTGATGAGTATTTCTCACTGTTTTCTGATGGTTAAATCAATTAACTGAGAGAATGACTTGCAGATTAATCGATGATAAAAAAAAAAGACAGTTGCAGCTCTATTTTCATGCTACTACCTGCCATCAGATGAGTCTACTAAAGTACCTTTGTTACTTGAAATGACTACATGGAGTATGTACAAACCAACTTCAACTGGTGATGGCACTCTGAAGAACCAGAGAGGCTTCTGAAGAACAATGTAGGAGTTTTTTTTTTTTTTTTTGTGCTATGACTAAAAAATTACAGTACAAATTGCGGGAAAAATGCGCTCGGGTTGATTTAGAAATCAGGTTGACTCGGTTTTTTAGTATAATCTGTGCATACAGACATAAGATAGCGTCACAAATTAGCATATTTGCATATTTGATGTATAACATAGATTGATATGATGGTTTTTTTTTACATTTTCTATAAGTTTTGGCCTCAACTCCATCACTGGATGGATCTGGCAAGACTGTTTTCCCTGTTAGATTACAAAACTTCAGACAGGTGCTTTAACGGCATCGATAAGGCCGATCTGTGTTGTCCTGGTGTGACGGACAGTTTCAGAGTCATCAATTCAACTCATTGCAGAATCACAACCGCACATGCAGGCACAAACACAAATGAAGCCCGCTGCAACCGGGAAAGTCTTGGAGTCACCCTGCTCCCCACCCACCATCCCAGCAGCACCCTTGCCCTCTCTAATCCACCCTCATCAAGGTCCTGAATGCCTGTTGTCCCTCGCGGCCCCGTACTACCTCCTCTCTTTCAGGGTCCCATGTTCCCCTTTGTGAGGCCATCTGGTTTTCGGGGTTGGGGGTTTTTTGGAGGTGCAAAGCGTTTCTCTATAGCGGCCCGTTAAAGTGTGCTTTAGCGGGGTCACATTGCTAACTAGCTGACCCTTAATGGATTGAATTAATGCTCACAGGGAGCAGCGGTGCAGGTCGTCTTCCGTCCGTGCAGATCTCCGCGGCATGTGTGTGCCAGAGTGTGTTTCTATAGGGAGAATGAGGGTGTTAACATGCAAAAACAGCCTCTGACCTCTGCTTCTTATCACCTGAGCCGGAGGGGAAGAGGTTAATCCACCGTCTCTGTCCGCTCGAGTTGATATCTTTATTTAACGATTGACTTCTGATTAGTTGGGACACCCTTTTTCCGGAGCGCCCCGACCTCCGCCATCATCTAAGTTCCTCATTTTAGAAATAAGAAGAAGGTTTTAAGTAGATGCAAACTTCATTGAATTCTCACTGTTTGGTTTGTTTAGCAGTTGGTTCATTTACTCAGTCATTTGTAATTTCTTGTCTGTTTTAGCGGCTCTGTAGACTCCATCAGTGAATCTATTCAGTCGTTGAGGCTTCTTTTTCTTTGTAGCCATGGCAAAGCTCAGAGTTCTGTAAAATACAGGGTTTTAGGGCTTTTTTTCTCCTTTTTTTTTTTAATGGACACTGCCAGTATTGTAACTAAGACACTCGTTCTCTCTCACAAACTGTCCTCCCTCTCCACTCCACTTTTCATCGCCCATCCTGTCTCTCCACCCCTCTATCCCCGCTCTTTATTCTATCACTATCCTGTTCTGCTCGCTGGCTTTACTCACCCAAGGTCAGGTCTCTGTATTTTGGAAGCAGAATAGTGACTTTATTTTCCCTCCGCTTGTTCGATTGCAGTCGCGCACAAAGCGGCAGAGAGGAGGAAAACATGACAACAACCCTGAGGCAACTTTGAGTATCTCTGGGTTTCCTGCTGTTTTTAACCCTTCTTTTGATCCGCTCTCCTTCTCCTTTATTTTTGTGTGTGTGTGTGTGTGTCATTATTAATAAATGCCGTGTGCTGTGCAGTTGGTGATGAGAGAGGAGGAAATATATAAATAAAGCCCGAATGGAAGAGAAACAAGCATTAAAGAATGAGAGGGACGTGGTCCTCCAGTGAAGACCTTGGTGAGAAGGACCGTGCTTGAAGAGCTGGAAGCCTGCCGGTTCAAATCGAATGGATTTTGATATTTGATGACACTCATTGTCTTCTGGGGCATTTAATAGCAGGCCAGTGTCACTAACTGTGTGCCTCGAGGGCAAAGCTCACTTATTTCATATCTGTGTCCCTCTCTTCTAAAACCTGAACCATTTCAAAAAGAGGATAAATTGATTTTTCTCCTTTTGAAGAGCCAGAATTAAATCTGCCACCTTGATCCAGCTACCTTGGCTTCATTCGACCAAATTATGTTTTTTCTGTGTTTTTTGTGGTTGTATGTTAAGATTTTGGGGGCATTTATGCATTTTTAGTTTGTCACAGTACAGACAGACGGTAAATGTAGGGAAAGACAGCAGAAGAATGACATGCATTGAAGGTCTAGTTGGCCCGGAACTGAACTGTGGACAGCATTTTGTGCAATTTTTTTTCACTGAAAAGACGTCCAGGTTTTAGATAGAAGGAATTGAAGTATTTTGTGAGGCTTTCTTATGCAGATATAGGAATTATTTATACATTTACTTAAGTACCAAAAGACTTTTGTGGTTCACATCAGGCAAGATGGCATTTTGAAGGGAGATGCGAAGTGTTTCACATATTGCATCAAGACTTAGCCTAGCCGCGCTAGACCCATGTTCTGAAGGCACAAGGGTCTAGGCACGCTAGACAGGGAGGGAGGCGGGCTAAAAGGTTGTCTATCAAATCACTCTGCAGCAATTGGGTAGGTATACAACCAATCAGCGCAACGAATAGGCTCCTAGAGCGCCGGAAATCAGAGGATGCGGTAGTTCGTTGAAGCATTATTTATACAGTCAATGGGTGAAGCTCAAGTATATTACAGACATGTTAACAGAAAGATTATTCAGAGTCGGTGCTAATGGAGCTCAACGATTGTTGTCGTTTTTGTTGTCGACCCTAGCAGAGAATTAAATTCGTTGCCATGGGTTGTCTAGCGCGGCTAGGCTAGTTGTTTCCGTTTTTTTCTGTCAGAATCGTCGTGCCTCTGTTGTCACTTAGTTACGCCCGCCTTCTGACTCTACACTTCACGGTGATTCGTCCGGCCAGTTTTAGGAGAATCCAGCCTCGAGCCTTATGGAGGGTAACTAGACCCACCCTGGCAGAGAATTAAATTCGTTGCCGTGGGTTGTCTAGCGCGACTAGGCTAATCAAGACTAACATACCAGAAGACATTTACATGGCACTACACCTGTAACTGAAGACTATTTCCATTATCAAATAATCTGTGAATTATTTGTAAAATATCAGATGTTAGTTAAAAATGTATTCCCAAAGCCCAAGCAATGTCCTCAAATGTCATGTTTTTTTTGTCCACAAACGAAGATATTCAGTTTGCTCTCACAGAGGAGAAAGACAAAACCAAAAGTATTTATATCTAACAAGCTGGAATTAGAGGATTTTCACAGTTTGACTGTCTGAAAGAATACCAAAGAAAATGTAAAGGTACACAATAAAATCGTGGAAAATCTGCTATACAATATAGCGCAGATCTCAACATTTTCATGCAGTTGTGGGGCCGATTTAAGCTATGATAAATCAATCAAACTTGATATCGCAATTTCCATGCAAATGAAATGCAACAAAGTGCTTTGCAGATGAAAGGAAAGGAATAAAAATGTAGCAAATCAATACAAACTACCTGCCACCTCCAACGTCATGTCATAAATGAAGGACTGAAAGACACGCTATCCTAGTTTCATAGTATATGTTGAGACACATTTCTGATCTGGTACTAACACTAGTGCTGTAATCACTGACACTTTTATGATTAAAAGCAGTCAGCGTACCGTCATTTCTTATGCGTTTAATGAATTACTGATATGCTTCATGCATTTTTTTGACCGTTCTGTCTTAATTAATTACATGCATATTAAAACACAAGACAAGATTAGTTGGTGCAAACTAATCAATATATTGTGTGAATTCACTGAGAGAGCAGCAGCATATAGATGGGTTCATGTGTCCAGAACATGAGCTAAACTGAGAATTACTTCTTTTTTTTTTTTTTTTTTTTTTTTTGCAACAATCCTATTCGTGCTTTTATGGATACTCAAAGGCGTATTGATAGATTAGCAATCAGTATCATTGTAGCTAAGAGTAGCATCCTGGCCTGTATTTAGACCAGTGTTAGCTCATACTAAAGGGCAATCTTATGTGAGCTCAGTGCTAAATGTGTGAAGTGAAGCGCTCTTTATAGGTCTGCTGGGTTGATTTTTTTACAATGTAGCAGCAGCATTTTAAAGTCTAATCTGATCTGCTATGGAACCCTGTGCAGAACTTTTAGTAGCTCTCACACGCTCGGCTACATCGATCCCACTTCTCATGTCCTGACTTGTTGTTACAACCATGTGGAGCCTCTGTTGGCCAGGTGCAGGTAGCACAGCCCGCCCCGAGTCGCGGTTTCGGTTCGGTTTTGGGCCAGCGAAACTCAAGAGGGGTTGAGGGTGGGGGGTCCAGCGAGGTCCCGGATCACAAAAGGTGGGGCCTCCGACTCAAAGGATGTTTCCCCAAGAGGAGCAGCCGAGGCAGGGGGAGGTTGTGAGAACGACCCTGCAGAACAATCCGCGGCTGGCCCAAGGCGGTCACACTTTAAGGGAATAGATCATTAGGTGTAATTAGGGTGTTCACATTGTCACGTAGCCCCCCCACTCCCCTCCGACTGCCCAAGAATGAATAAAATCACCAGATACACCCCCGGCTCACACAGCAGCTCCCCAGTTAGTGAAAACACTTTGATGTCAGAAGAGTCGTCCAGAACTTGCCAGCATAAAGGCAGTGTTTTAAGCTTTCTCTCTTTTCTCCCCCGTCTGTCTCCCCCCTCTCTCTCTCTCACTCTCTCTCTCTATCTCTCTCTCTCTCGACCCCTCTATCCCTGCACCCCTCCCTCCTCTTCCCACTTTTCTTCTATCCCTCCACACAGGGCTGTAAGACACACATGGTTGAATGAACGACAACCTTTCCCCTCCTCTCTCTGTCTCCCCCCCCCCTTCGTCTCTTTTTCAGCCTTCCCACCCTGCATTTCTTTGAGGCCTGGTCAATTCTCCAGGCCAAACAAAAAAAGCATCAAATGTTTTCTGCTGCCGGGTAATGAGGGAGTGGACCTCATCAGGGCCCAATAGTCAGCTATCCTTGGCTTTTGTTGCAGCTCAATGGCACCGCGCTCTTTGAAAAACTCAAAAGCAACTTTTTGAGGAGTAAAGGATAGAGAAAGATATGTCGTGGAGGGAGCAGGCGCCGAGGGGAGCAGGAAAAAAAAAGAAAGCCACTCTGTTTTTATGCTAAACGGCTGTCCAGAGAGAGCAGCGGACAGCTCGGACAATGACATGATTGGAGCTACATGTGTTTGGATGACTTTCTTCTAAAGAGTCTCTGATTCTCATGTCTGTCATCTCTCTCTTGTGTTCCTCCCCTCTTGTGTCTGAGTCGGTGAATGTGCAAGTAGCGAAACTCTTAATTTGCAGTTGCATGCTTTTCTTTCTGAGTCCCCTGCATTTACCTAGTTTTTCCACCAGTAGCACAAAAATGCGCAATTGTAGTTTTCAGGGCTGCAGCAAACAAATGTTTTGCTATCAGTTTTATCTGATCTATTCTTTAAAAGTAATGAAAAATGACTGTTGTAATTTCCAAGAGCCCAAGGTCTTTTGGTTCAGTTTGTATAGTTTCTGAAATGACAAAAGGAAAGCATTAAGTTTTAATATTTGAAAAACATGCAGGAGGCTGATTGTATGTTTAGCCTATGAATTGTCTAAAAATACTGAAAGAGTTCCCTAAAGCCCAAGGTAATGCTATTGAACTGCTTGTTTTGTCCAAAAAATGAGAATAAAATTGGATATATCTTACTACGATGTGCCATAGACTTCTGTTGTTGTCCGAAAATTACTACAACATGGTAATTGTAGTTTATTCGAATCAGCTCCACATAAATACTCGCTATCGCAACAATTCCACAGCTGAAATACGTCTCAAACGAATGCACTGCTTAATCCTGTTTTAGTCCTTTATTAGTTTGTCGGTTGACTGATCAGTTGACTCTTTTTCTACACTAATAAAATGGGTCTATCTGGTGGATGTTTCATATCTGTACAGCAGGATTTAGAGGACAAACTAAAGGCACAGCTTGAGATAAGACTGAAAGTTGCAAAGTACGCTGACTAGGATTGCGAGAGGAGCATGGCGGCATTGAGGGGTGGGGGTGGGGGGCTCGCAAGACCACAATGTGTAGGCGGATGAAATCTTGGAGGAGTGAGAACTTGACAATCCCCTCAAGATGGATAATCAAGTAATGACCCGCAAGGCCTCAGCCTCATCTGATTATAAATAACCAATGGAATCATCACCACTGATTGTGTTTCCATTCCTCCTCCTTCTTCTCCCTCTCTTATTTGTACTTCGCCTTGCCGTCAAGAAACGCATCTTCATCAAGGTAGAGGCGCTTCATAAAGGGAGGACGGCAGGAGAAAAGACAAACTGAGATTCTAATGATGTAGCGGCAATAGTGACAAGTTTTTTTTTTTCCCTTTTTGGAGGGACTATTTACCCGTTGGTGGGGTCACAGCAGGTTGATGAAATGACACCTCCCTTTTGTGCGTGGGGGAGGGCGAGTTTGTCAGGTTGTTATTAAGCCTGATTCAGCCAATTGGCTCAGAGTGGGAACCCCGTTTGTGTGAGCGGACACGGAGATAAAAAGTTGACAGCAGAGAAGAATAGAGTATTTCCGTCCCCTTGCTTTGTGATGATTACTAATTATCTTGCAGCTTAAGGAGGCCAGTGGCAGAAATCCACTGATTTCATAATTTACTGGAGCTGTCGTTGAATACTCAGTCAGCCGGTGATGGCTTGGATGGGATGATATGCAATTCCTCGCTTTTCTTTGATAGAATAGTGGAGATGATGATTATAGTTTGTGCTGTACTCCCTGACATGAATCCTGTTGACGTTTTACACTATCTGGAAAAGTTTGAACCCTGCATCACGGGTTCGACCCCGCGAGAACACACTTGAATAGCTGCAAAACAATGGATCAGCTCAATAAACCATGAAGAAGTGACACCATATTCCAGAGCTGTCAGCGGATAGTAAGATGCCGGCTGCCTTCTGCGATGCCCCGTCATTTTATTTGTTCATTCTTCAGTTGCTCTTTCTCCGTTTTATTATTTAGCGCGAGCAGGGAGCAGCGACACTCGGCTGCCATTGTCTACTTTTCACATTACAGGCGTGTAGGAGAGAACTGCAGAGCAATGGAAGCTGTTTTATCACGTTGGCACTACAGGAGCAGATCATATTAAAAATATATCATCAGGAAATACAATGGTTTAATTCACAGCTACAAAATAAAAATGATCGTGTGTTTGATATCTTGCTATGCTTAACTGCATTCGTGTGTTTGATTTTTTTTTTATATTTCCATTCTTTATTTTGAATATTTCTTTACGGTATCACTAAAAATTCAATGCAAAAACTCAGATCTGTCTTTAAAAATGTGCTGAGAATACAAGATTTAAGCAATTTGCCTTTGAAATTGTGTTTTTTTTCTTCTTGTTGACATAAAAAACGACTGAAGCATTAACATTTGACCCAATCTGTGTAGCCAGAGTTTCATATGTTGCTCCTCTCTGCCATTGACCACCATTGTTGTAAAAAAAAAATCACTACAAGTGCATTAAAAGTAAAACCTCAATGTGATGAACAAGGGAAGCGTAGTTTTTTTTTTTTTCAGTCAGGATGACAAAAATTCTCACTAGCACCTCTAATAAATGTACTATTTACTTTTGTTTTAGTATCAATTGGTAAAAAACTACAATAAGAATGGAAATTTTTTTTGCTATTAAAACAATTAGGATATACAAAAGGTTTACATACTCAGTAGTTGCTAGTGGATTTTGGGATGAGCAGCACAGCCAGTTTGGGGAGTACTACATTGTTCATTTAGTGCTTTTTAAAGGAATTTTTCGACAATAACCATGGGAAATATACTGAAAAAAAATATGAATAAGCTGAACAAATAATCTCAACCAGTGTCCAATTTATTAGCAGAAATACCAGCGTTACCCTTTAAAGAAACTGCCTCCCATTCTAGAAGATAAAAGACTGAAACTATACATTTTCCTTAGTTTGTACAGGAAAAAGAGGTGAATTTGTCTCACGATTCTGTCTAAAGATTGTTGCTATTTAGCAACTTATTTAGAAACGTACATTTTGCACTTTATATTATTTGTTATTTCTGTTTTACTACTAACTTCTGTGTCATTGTGTATATTCCACTCACCTTTGGTTATTGTACTCTGGCAACATAATTTCCTCCTGGATGAATAAAGTTGGTCTTGTGTTGTCTTAAATTAGCATGTGGAGTATTTACCCATCCATCTCACTCCCAGTGTACCATTTCCTATTTAATGCACAGGAAACACAATATGTAACAGTGTTGTGTGAATCGGAGTCCTCGGCAAGGCGCGTGTAGATTTATTTTGTATAAAGTGTGTTTACTGAAATTTCTAACTTTTTGGTGTCCTAATTGTAAACCAACCAATTAAAAATGCAGAATTGAGAGAAATCAACTCCTCCTCCCCCCCCCCCCCCCCCCCCCCCATCTTGCCCATCTATGTTAGATAGGCACACTGTGAATGTTTTTTCCTTTGACTGATATTTTAATTGTACTACCGTATGTTGTGTTTGTGTGTGTGTGTACAGGAATACTGCCACTCCATCTGCCTGGATGCTGGGATTGACTACAGGAGGCTGGACAAGGCTGAAGCAGGGAAGCTCTACTACCTGTAAGACACACACAGTATCTGTAGTAACATTTTTTTTGTTCGTGTTTTCATCCAACTCGGCTCAGATTTTGTGCAGAGCTTCGATAAAGAGTCAACATAAGCTGCATACACAACACACACACACACACACACACACAGAGGAGATGTTTGTGCACATAGTTTGATTTTTTTTAAGAGACAGCCAGAAAAGGCAAACAGATGGATAAATGGGTAGAAGCAGGCTGGGAGGTTGATAAAGACCCGCATTACCTTTTACAGAGCTATGAAAAGAATGAAATGTGAATCAATAGAATATTAGAAAATGGCAGAGCTTTAAAAGCTAGTTTTCTATTTTCCTTATTACATATTATGCTGTTAGGAACAAACACACACGTGCACACGCATGGAAAAACAAGTGCTTGCGTCCTTTCACTGTTTGTAACCAGAGCCCATCGCACCCTGTTACCTGGAGTTAAAACACATGCAGACACACACACACACACACACACACACACACACACACACACACACACACACACACACACACACACACACTTCACGTTCTTATTTTGATGCGTATTCACAGGCTAATGCTTGTGTTTAGAGCCTGACATCCTGTTTTTTACTGACGGAGTGAAAAGCTAAGTACCCCCCCTCCCCTGCTCTCCTTGCTGCCACCGTTTGATGTGGCCACTTCAGCATTATTAATTTCATATCCTATTATTTCTTCTCATCGCCTGTGCGTGTGCATGTGTGCGTGTGTGTGTGTGTTGTGCAGCACAGGGGAGCCTGGAGCCGAAGCCTTCTTGGATGCTCTGTTTGAGGAGCTGGCATTAAGACAAAGAAGTGGTAAGAAAGCTAAAGGACAACATTAAGTGCATTGCATTTACAAGGAAACATCAAAGCTCTGCTTGCTTTACATCTCCAGTGTAATTAAATCTGATACAGCATAATAACACTTTACGCTTCCAATGTTAAAGAAATTAGTAAATGTTTGTTTGGGTTGATTTGTGCATCGCATGTTTTTATCTGCTACTTTTTTTCCCATCCGTTTTTGCACATAATCCCTCTGAACCCCAAGTTGTTTCTGGATGTCTTCCTGTTCCGTTTTTTTTGCTTATTTTCCGCTGCAATATAAAGTCCTGCACCTCTATGGAAACGGCACAACAGAGGTCAGAAGAGGAAAGAACTCAAACTTGTCTTCTGTGCAGTATAACACAGTTATAACGCCATAAGTCATAACAAAAAAAAATGAAATTTCATTTCTATGTTTTTTTATTTTACAATAATTTAAGAAAAGCAAATGGAATTATGTGCAAATTTTGTCCAAATGACAACAGCTGTTACTAATATTAGGTGAAATTAGTGCGACTCTGCACTACCAGTCAAAGTTTGGACACACCTTCTTATTCAGTGCTTTTTATTTATTTGTATTATTTTTTACATTGTAGATTAATACTGAAGATTAACACTTTTGTTTACAACATTATTCCATAAGTATTCTTTTATAGTTTTCATGTCTTCAGTATTAATCTACAATGTATAAAATAATTAAATAAAAGCCAATCAATGAGAAGGTGTATCCAAACTTTTGACTGGAAGAGTACATGTTATAGGCTATATTTTACTACTTGCATTTTTAATTTGCTGCCACAGTTGTCTCCTTGCTGCTCTGTTAAAACACAGCCTGCAGTTCAGCCCAGCTGATACAAAAAGTCCCTGAATTTTTGTCACATAACTACTGGCTGCAGCTAAATTACTAAAGTGTTTTTGAGGAGTGTGTCGTTTTTTGCTATTTTGCAAAATTTCTTCTTCTTTTTTTTTTTGTTTTGTTTTTTGCTGATTTTTTTTTTTTATGATGCATATGGCATGATGGGATTTTCAGTTTAAGTTTGATTTTCAGATCGAACAATACATCACAGATGAGTAGGTCATGGATTGTTGGACGACTGTAATGTTTCAGTTTTTCAATGTAACAGTTTCTGGCTCCGATAAATGCTGTAATATTGGTGATTTTGTGAAGACAACATGCCTCTAAAACCCACAGGCAATCTCTCAGAGGGTTCTGAAGGATAAGACTGACAATGTACATAATATATTCTTAATTAGTTCTTAATGAAAAGTCTAAAATCAATAGTTTATTCGTTGGTGTTTCTAGTTCAAATTTTTAGTAACCAGGTGTCTGTCCAACAATGAAGCACTGTAGCCCAGAAAACAGAGCAATGCTTGTTAGAATAATTACATTAGTAGTTTGCAATTGTTAATAAAGTACATCATAATAGTAAAAATATGAAACATCAACTGGTTTATCATTTATTTAAAAGAATTAGTCAAAACTGCCAGATTTGTTTGTGTATTATTGATTATTAGAAGCAAAAGCACAAGAAGATTTAAATTCAGTTTCAGAACTTGACCTTGAAGGTGGCTATTAGGTTTTTTTTTATTCCACAGATTTAAGAAATCCGGTTTAAAAGTGACACAATATCACAAAATAACATTTGTAGACACATGTAGAAATGCTTGATTTGAAACTTCATTATACATATAAGCATAACAGAAGGATTTTTTTATATTATGTTGGCATACAAAGATAATATTTTCACTTTTGGAATTCTACATTCCAAAAGGATCGACAAATGCAGCGAGTAAAAAGGAGTTACTTCTGAACAAAACGTTAGTTCTGTACTGTAGCAACGCAGCACATTTCTTTAAAGATTTGTTTCAACGTAAAGATTCAGTTTAAGTTGGGATGATCAAAGCTGTGTAACATGAGAATCACTTATATTGTTTCTGTGCGTGTTTCCATAGTTACAGGTCCTCGGGTGCTTTCTGTGCTGGGCAGAGATGTGACTCTAGAAAAGACCTGCGGCTCCGTCGCTGACTGTACTTTTGAAGAGCTGTGTGGTCGAGTGAGTGTTGTTCACATCATTTTCTCTACAAATATCCATTTACTTCACTGTAGCCTCATTGTGTATGTAAAAGCACCAGAACACAACGACAGTTATCTTCTTTTTGCTATATGGAGATATAAATGTTTACGAAGTGCAAAACAAAGAGTAAATTAAGTCCAGCTTGTCTTAATTTTTAGCCTTTTCTTCAACAAAATGCCGTTATTATACCAACATGGACAAGAGTTTTGCAATTTTCTCCCTTTGAAACAGCTTAATAGTACAGAGTGGAATGAAATCTATGGAATAACATCTGGCCAAACTCAAAGTGCAGACATCCTTCTATTCTCTTTTTGACTCGCACATACAGGACGCTCTCACACGAACGAAATCCACTCACCACTAATCAAAACTACTCCAATTCAAAGCGTTTCTCTTGTCTCTTTATTGCCTCTATGCTCTATTTCTTCACCCTTTTGTGTACTTATTGCCCAAGCCTTTGACCTCCATCTTGGTCCTATTTTGTGCTCAATGTCAGAAAGCAAGCCTATTGACGTTTTTCTGATTGGTTGGGCCCACTGTGCCTCAAATAAAGCGTTTTGCTGCAGCAATCTGTGAAAAAGTCTCAACCCTGATGGACAGCGGTGAGTTTTAGAAGGCATCTGAGCTTCAAGGCTTCCTCTGACAGATGTTGGCATGCTCTCATTAATTTTGAGAGCAATCAATCTGAATGGCAAAGAACCAAGGACAGGGACTAAAATGACATCGACAAGAGTCTTTTAGCGCAACATGCTCTCGATGCACAATTGTCTTTTTTTTTTTTCCAGGCCAAGTGTGGAAAACTCACTGTGTGTGTTTAGGAGGCAGCTGTGCAAAAGGACAGCACGGGAAAAGGGTTGCTCTCTGATGTGTGGTTCATTTAGAAAGTCTGACTTTGTTTCAGTGTGTATCCTGCTCTGTTGTTCTGCAGGCTCTGGGTGCCAGTGATTACCTGGAGATGGCTCGGCTCTTCGACACCGTATTCATCCGCCATGTTCCCCTGCTGACGCTGAGTCTGAAGGACCAGGCCAGACGCTTCACCACCCTCATAGACAACTTCTACGACAACAAGGTTTGAGGCTAAAAAATAGGGATACCTCATACCACACATTACATTGTGAAAATGTTTTATTTTTTTTTAGCAGTTTGCTGTTTTTGCATTTTTTAAACAGATTTTTCCTGTTTTGTAAATGTAAAAATAAAATCACAGAAAAAAGTATTAATTTACATGCTATCTGTTAAACAGGTGAATAATGATAAAATGCTAAAAAAATCAGTGTTTTAATTGGTTCTTTTACAATGTTTCACAGTAAAATTGCACTTTTTTTGCTTTATTTATTGACACCTTTTCTGCCAGATTTTCCCAATTTGTTTTTGGTTTTTTGTGGGATATTTTTTACAGTGCATTTTCTCTATTTTTACATGTTTTCTGCCTTTAACTATTATTTTATTACATCACCTATGACGTTCCCGTTACACTCCTAACATGCACTACACCAGAAAAGTAGACATTATAGCTGGACTTCTCATTCCAAACCCAGGAGTTTATTCTGCCACTACAACAGACTTCACTCTGCTTTTAAGACTTTACACAGGATGTTTGAACCTGGCTGAACAAATTTGTCACCATTGAGGATCATTACTGAGGTCAGACACTGATGATGAGTGATAATAAATGGCTTCACACCTGGAATCGCTCCTATTCAGCCACAGGAGCATTAAAAAGGTCAGAACTGATGTTGGGTGATAAGAAGTGGCTTGATGTTGGTGTTCCTGTTTATTCCAAAGGTTGGACAGAGATGTGGTAAATGAAGCCCCTTTATATCAAACTCAGAAAACTATTTCTTTAAGAACTTTTCTTCAGAAAGCGGGTATTGTTGTGTTGTAACAGGAAGGAGCTTTTACCAAACTTCTGCCACAAAGTGTGAAGCAGAATATTAGAACGAACCAAACCCAAAAAAGCCTCAGACCTCCTGGTCACATCTGGGAACAGCTGTGTTGTTGATGCACTGCTGAAGCTCCGACAGCCTGATAATGGTGGTGCAGCCTGACTTTCTGCAACCTTAAATATTTCATCATCTTTCGCTTGTGAGCAGTCTGCACTCCCTCCTTCAAGGGGATGGCGCTCGAGGAGAAGAGCGGTCTTGGCAGCTGCAAACCAGAGAATTATGCATATATGATGAAGTCCTGATCATCTCTGGAGGGAACTGAAGCTGTATATTAAGGGCAACTCTCGTGTTTCAGTCCTTGGTGGAAAAAGGAGACTTTAGAAGCCTTGTGTCTTCATGTGAAGCTGTTTGCAGGCTTAAAGAATCAGACAAGGTGCTTGTAAGTGGTGTGATGGTTGTTGTTCATGAGCTGATTACAGGTCCATCTGCAGATTCTTGAGGTTAGCGCAGTTTTGCACTTTAGCAGGATGTGTTGGATGCCTGCATTGGTGGATGGAGGCTTAATGGGCAGCTTCTCTGTAAACACTGCCTTGTCACAGTTATGAGATTCCACCCTTTTCTTGATAGACAAAAAAAGCCCTGGTCATTGGGTTTGCACCTTGCGAACAGTCTCCACATGTTGCAGCCTGCTCACATCCAAGCGCTCCTGCCACTTCCCGTGCATTTGGACGGGGACATCTCTGAGCACTAATCTTGACTTCTTCTCCTTTGAGTCCAGGGTGATACCTGGAACCAGCAGCTGGAGTTCCCCACAAAGAGACCCGTGTCAGTCGTACAACATGTTAGTTTTCAGATGTAACTATTCTCATCTTTTTGCTGCATGCTGGTTAGGGAATTTTGCACAGCTTCTTTGTCCTTTGGCACGGTGTGAAGGGATAACACTACACCTCACTGACACAGGTTGATTCTGGGCAACCTTTCTAAGAGTTTATTCAGTGCTGCTTTTCCAGTCTGATGACCAGAGAGCTCTGACAGCTCAGAGAAGACAGTGTGCTGGAAGTTTCATTCTCCGTATTATTCACTGTTGAAGCAAAATTAAGTGAAATGCACTTTATGCCGGATTGGAATTTTTACTTTTAATCTGATGTGTCAGCATTTGGTAACATAGCTTTGAAAGTGCAAACAGTAAATCCATTCAGTTCTGCTAAAAGTAATTACACAACTGCATTACCACTCAACACTGTGCCAGCCTCATCAGCACTCACCTCATGTGCACTGTAATTTTATCAATAAATACTTTATTATGTCAAAGAGAGAGTATGATTCAGTAATAAAAAAAGTCAATATGCACTTAAATCATCTCAGGGATGCAATAAAACACCTCATATCAGCCAGAAATATGAGTACTGTAATTTTAGGCAATGAACGAATGACTGGTTAACCACTTCCATTATTATTGATCACAGCAAACGGACACTGAATCATTAATGATATACAGGAGGAAGTCATCTTCATAAACAAACTGGACATTCACATGTCTTGCTTTGGCCCAGGTGAGAGTTGTGCTGCTGGCGGCGGTGCCTTTAGAGCGACTGTTCATCCACAGTGGAGGAGACGATGAGAGGGATCGACAGCTGCTGGATGATCTGGGCCTCAGCGGGGTGAGAAAGCATCTCTTATTTACCTTCACATGTCACCATTTTATTTACTTTTTTGGTGTAATAACACGCCACATTGTTATAATCACTCATGGCCTTGTGAGTCGTTTTTGTGGTGTTAAACCTCTGAATTCCAAGCAGTTTCTGGGTGTTTTTTGCTCCTGTCACATTTTCACTCACTGCGGTCTCATTTTCCACTGCTACATAAAGTCCTGCACCTCTGTGGAAACAACACAAACATGGCTAGAAGTAACGAGAACGCAGAAATGTCTTATCACACTTTAAATGCAAAAAGCAGGAAAAAAAGCAGAATTTGAATTTCTTACATTATTATTTTTTTGGCTAAAACCTGGAATCAACCTGTGCAACATTTTGTAGTACCCACATGTGTCACCAATACTGGAATAAAATGGTGATTCTACATATTATAGAAACTTTATGACTTACAACACAGCCTGCAGTTCAGCCGAAAAGGCCCCGAATTTATGTCATGTGATCATTAGTTGCAGCTGAGGGAATCGCAGCTTCAGGATTACACAGCAAAACATCTGTTTTTTACAGAATCTGGCTCTAGCAAATGGTTTATTTTATGTATCCATTTTTATGTTCTTTAATGAGACATGCAGAATAAAGTGATTTTGATTAAATATCCCAAATGTTAGCATAGATTTTGGTAAATTTTCCACGCATGAGTGGTTCAAAGATCCTTAGAAAGTTAAAATATCATGTTTTTTTTTTTTTTTTTTTTAGATTTTAGTTTCTCTCTCTGATAAATGGTGCAATCTTGGTGATTTCTTTAAAGATAAAATGTCTTTCAAAGCTGCTGTCAAGTTTTGGGATTTAGAGAGAAAAAGGGAGGTGTGCATTTTGAATAAGTTTGTTTTCAATGATTGATTCTTTTTGTCTTTATTTTTTCTGGAAAGTTTCACTGAAAGAAAGATCAGGAATGCCGTGTTCACAATGACAAAGTTATTCTTCCAGACTGGGGACTTAATGGGTGACTTCTGGATAACAAGGCAGCAGATCTATCCTCTCTTCTCTCTCTCTTTTTTTTTTTTTAGGTTAGATTTGATTGTATTAGCTGCCAACTCTAGTGTTTGCTCTCTTCAGGCGGCAGCAGAGCGACTTAGTCTGTTCACAGCCGAGGAGGAGATCTTTGCCTTCCAGAGGACCGTGTCCAGACTGATGGAGATGCAGACTGAGTCCTACTGGGTGGAGGGAGACCGCAGTCACAGCAAGAAACACTCCAACACCTAACATCTGTCGCTGCCACGATAATCATCTACCTCCAGACAACACAGTACCTCACTGACACTACATAAGAGATTTAACAGAAATCTATAACGAGGCAAAGCTAAGCACGAAGCCCGTTTGCCTTTGGGTCTGACTACTCCTCATCTTCCATGAGCGCTGCACCATTTTTATTTGCTGCGTTTTCCTATGAGGTGTGCTCTCTCCCCCTTGTGGACTATTTGTCTGAAAGAGTATGTAAATCTCTCAGGCATGTGTGAACCACAAGACAAACAGGTGCTCACTTCAGAGAGAAGAGGAGGCCAAGTGTCTCTCACTGCGGTAGTTTGCTGCCCTCTAGTGGATGGATCTAAAAATGGAAATGCTCTCAACCTGGCCATGTTTTTATGAAATATTATCAGTCTTTGTTCAGTTTTAACTTTAACCTACTGTGAGG
This sequence comes from Acanthochromis polyacanthus, assembly GCF_021347895.1. NCBI lineage: Eukaryota > Metazoa > Chordata > Actinopteri > Pomacentridae > Acanthochromis > Acanthochromis polyacanthus. The sequence continues at coordinate 10,228,644 of NC_067128.1, forward strand.
AAAATCTGGAGTAGGCTTAAAAATGCTATGCATGAGGAAATGTTGAGATATCTTTTGTAGCTGTTACACTCTTGTTGGTTTATTCCAAGTCTGGATTTGTAACCAAGTAGAACTAAAATCTCCTCAGCCCCTATTTCTAACACTGGACTTTGTTGCTATTGGATGGAGAAATTTGCATTGCATTCTTGCATGCAATGGCATACAGAACTGCCAACTAAAAACTATGGCAAAATATTGCAATATTGAATTTTTGAATTTGTTGAGACAAACAATCCAGGTTTCTAAAAATGTAGAGCAATCAGCAGTTAAATTAGATTTTTTTAAAAAAGCACTAACAGAAAAGAAAAAAATAAATCTAAAAGAATTCATTTATTTTATGTGTATCAACTTGCAAGTGTTCACTTTTAATTGCTTTATTGGTGCTTTTCTGGATCTATTTTTGTACATAAATTAAATGTATCATTCATATTCATGTAGGAAACCTCTTCCATTTTTTGGGTAAAATGTAACACTGAAATCGCTAAAATGGAACATGGAAAATATATGTATTATATTTTGCATAATTTGAATAGAACCAATAATTCCTGCAGTTGAGGTATTTTATGATTTTGCCCCACATTCAAATGAAAAACTAGCATCTTGTATTACAAAATGACCTCAGCATTAAAGATGTAATATACTATATGTTAAAGGAGAGTGGAAAAATAAATTCTACTCGACCAGCTACACCTTTTCCATCTATATTCTAGCTGTATATAACTGCAGATGAAACTGGCTATGGTGTTTTGTAACTCCGTCCCGTTGGCCTGTAGGTGGCAGCAGAGGGCAGCAATTCCTCCAGGTTTATTATTGTGTCCATCTAAGGATGAGGTCATCCTAGTGCACCACTCCAGCCTGGATCTGCCCGCTCACACAGCTACTCCACTATCTCATCCAAGAGCATTATATAAGATTCTGTTTTTCTACCGACCAGCAAGTATCAATGGACAAAAACAAAAACACCGGAGTAAATGCATAATCTCATTAGATCCAAGGGACGGTTCAAGCATGTTGGTGTGTGCAAAGATCCTCTCACATGACGTGTTGCATAAACGTATGCTTCAGTCAGTGGCTAGGCTCAGAGACGACCCCGCTATAACTTTTAATTAAATAAAAAAATCAGTCAATGCCGAGGCACCTAATCCAATCAGAGCTTCATGCCATTTGGGGCAAACAGCCATAAACGGAGATGGGCGCCTGCTTTGTGATTGTCTTAATTGGATGATTCACGCTGGCTTAGAGGAGTCGTCGTCGTCTCTGGACCACAGTTATGATGCCCGATGCTGACGAAGGGGAAAACCTGAAGCAGCTTTTGCATCTTCACTTTAATTACTTACGAGGGATAAAACACAAAACATGCTAAAATGCCTAAAACGTGCATTCAATTACTGTATATATAAAAGGTAGCAAGAATTTGATGTAAGGAGGTCTGAAAAATGAGTTTTGAGAGAGCACAGTTGTTTAATCAGGTCTTTACTGGATTATACAGAGTCAGTGGTTAGAATGTGTCCTCAGTCAAATAGAAAAGATGTAAAAATGTGAAGGACTTTGGTATGTGTGTGTATTTTTAGACTTATGTGTATGACCGTCTCCTTGTGCTGCACTATTGTGGCCTTCAAAAGGGCCATTTAGGGTGAAGTGGGCTTATCTTGGTGCAGAATAAATTGGAGCCTTGCTAAAGATGCCATAGCCAAGTTTTTAAGGAACACGTCTGATGAGATATAGATCGACAAATATCTAAATAGACTTGTCAGGACACGTATAATGCTATAGTATAGTACACAACTGCTGCAGCCTACTGTGTTCAGCGTGCAGGTGTCACATGATGAAGCAAATAAAAGTCAGTGTTTAGTTATTCAAATAGTCTCTTCTGCTGGTTTCAGTTAAAGGTGGAATAGTGGATAAATGTTCAGAATGCACTCGAGAAAAGGCATTAAAAATGGAAACCTGTAGAGAGCAGAGAGTAGTTTTAGACATCAATATATGTTATTGCCAAATTAGTAAAATATATAATAGAAAACTCAGATTTATGTGGAGTGGCCATGAAATGATTTTTTTTAAAGCAGCTGGTTAACAAAAGCCAGACATAACTGAATGATCACCAGCTGCAAATACAAACAAAATGATGCTTTAATTCCTCTGTAAGTGTACTAAGCATTTACTTCATTCAGATATTCTATATATACACAGAATCGCCTTTATCTCACTGTGATACAGCTGGTCACTGTGCATCACATTCCTCTGCATACAGACACAAACTCAGACTTCCTCACCTCCTGCTGTACATCCAGCAGAGCAGTTAACTCTATAGTTCTCTGCGGGAGCCAAACTGCTGCATCAGGTATTCTCTTTGATGCAAAGGGGAACAAAAACCATCCCAGTATGTGTGCACGTGCAGGACGACTATCTCCTGTAATCCTGTACAGTAAAGACTCCAGACTGCTGCTGCTGTAAATGATTGCGGCAATCTGTCTGCTGAAATGTGTGTCAATGAGCACCGTCAAACAATAGTGTTCATTTTTGTTTTTCAGCCTTGATGGTTGTGAAGACTGAGACACAGTCATAAACGCTGTGACTGACAGCATAAAAACAGAATTCATGAGTCAAACAGATCACAGTGACACAAAGGTAATAAGAATATTGTGTCTAAATGTATGAGCAGAATTTATAACAAAGCCACCCTGCAAGGCTTAAGTGAGGAGATGTTATGGTCAGATGTGAACGCGCATTCCTGCACAGAAACAGCGAGCACGGGCGTCGCGCACGGCAGCCCTCGGTGAGACAAAGAAGACGAGGCTGTTTTGATCCAGTCAAGGTGGAGGAGGAGGAAGAGGAGGAGGAGGGAGGTCCAGAGCATCACTTACAGGATGGAGGAGCTTCTTGGATATCTGCCCTCATCTCTGGCCAACAAACCAGGTGACGTCATCCCAGACTCCAGGAGCAGGGGGCGGGGCCTGGGCGCCGTGACAGGACGTGATTGACAACCTGCTTCCCTGATTAAAGGCACAATCAGCCACTGAACTCCGAGCTCTCCTCCAGATGCTTCAGAATGATGAATGGTAATGTTCATTATTACCTGACCCCTGGTGAGAGATTACTGTCAGATTATACCGACATTATATTCACATTAGATGCATGTATATGATGACATTCCTGTTAAATTGCTGCATCATGGCTTATAGCTTTTGAAAAGTTTTAGATGATGATCATTAATGCTAGTAAGTTAATGATTTATAAGTTTTTCAAAATGTAAATGAATTGATTAGTCAATGCACAAAAGATTAATTACCAGCTTGACAATGAGGTCTGTCATTTTTGAGGGAAATTTTCATCTGATGTAGTGAGTTTAGATCATTTGTTTAATATTTTATTACATTTTATGAAAATAATCACTATCCTGCATTTATAAAATGGCATTATTTTAGAAACATCACAACAAAAAAGGCACATTAATTGATTTGTCCATACATAATGCTTAATAACTAGTAGTGCAAGTCATTTTAGAAGCAAATTTCACTGTGAATTACCATTTGGTGGGATTTATGAGAAGTGAATTTAGGTAATTTTATGACATTTTATGAAAATAATCAATACAGTGCGTTTCTACAATAAAACCAATATATAAACATAAACAAGTAAATGAACTCATCAATGCACCAAAGATTAATTGGCAGCTATTTTGACAATGAGGTTGTTATGTAAGCCACCTTTAAAGAAAATTTTGTGAAATTAAAGGCAGTAAATTTTGGTATTTTTAAATATTTTGTGGCGTTTTATAAAAATAATCAATATATTGCCCACGTGTTTCCAAATAATGCTTTACTGACACTAAAAAGTGTTTTGGAACCTGTAAAAAATGGTTGTGAGGCTAAAATTCACTCTGAAATGGAAATATTACTAGATTTCAGTGTTTCTTTTCTGTCTTCTCATGCTTTGTCCATGTCATTTTGCGCACATCACCAACATGTCAGGACGTATTCCAGCCTCCACCTGCGCTGCAGTGTCTCTTTAAAAGGCGATCCCATGCGCAGGATCCAGGGGGCTGGCCCTTCATCGACTTGCATGCGTGTGCGTGTGTATGTGAGTGTCCGTACGTATGTGTGTGTGCGTGTATGAGTGCGTATGTGTGTGTGGAGCACTGAGTGGAGAGCAAATCGACATACAGTAGTAAACCGGAGTGAGGTGGCAGTCTTATTCCACATCGACACCGACCTGCCCTGCGCACATCCTCTCTGTCTCCAGAGCGCACTTTGAGGAGTGAAAGAGTCAAGATGGCATCTGGAAGTGGACAATCCAGGATCTAGTCTATTTTTTTTCCTGCTACCGCGGAGCGCAAGTGACTGGCCGTGCAAGGTATTTCATTTAAAGTGTTCAGAGGGGGGAGATTTGTTTCCCAGAGAAATGAGCACTTTCTCCTCTGGTTCAGATTCTCAGCAGGACGCGATGTCGCTCCTGTTAATGAATAAATGGAGTGAATCTCAGGGAGGGAGCAGCTTCATTTCAATCTCTTTTTCTTAAGAAACATTTTCATTGACAGATGTTAAAGCTGCTCGCTCAGCCGCTGTCTGCTCTCACTAACCTCTAACCGAGCGTTTCTTCTGTGTTTCTGTCCTCAACAGGCTGATAACTTAAGTTGCTCTCAGTCCTGTTGGGACTTCAGTGCTGTTGAATAGCAACAAAGGACGGGAGCGCGCATTCATGGGACGCGACTTTGACAGCTCTTCGTTTCTGATCTTCTAACTTTATTAACTGGCAGCTGGGGGCAGATAGTGAGTGGAGTTGGGGGATCATGGCCGAGGCTCCGCTTCCCGACGCGCTCCCGGACTTGGACGTGGCCATCGACCCGGACTTTGAGCCCAAGAAGCGGCCGAGATCTTGCACCTGGCCGCTGCCACGACCGGACTCCAGCGCCGTGAAACCGGAGAGCAACGACACAGATATCATCCCGGAGGAGGAGGACGATGAGGAGGACAATGCCACCGCTGCGGCCATCGGTGTCAACGGCTCCGGTGTGGTGGCAGAGGACCAGAGCAGCAACAGCCCTCTTGCGGATGGAGCGCTGTCCTCCCCGGGCCAGGACAGCGGAGGCTCCCCGCTCTCCACGCACTCCCCGACGGCCACCTCCGGAGTCCTGACCCCCAGCAGCCTGGCCGCCGCGCAGACCCCGAGGAAAGCGTCCTCTCGCCGGAACGCCTGGGGGAACCTCTCCTACGCAGACCTGATCACCAAAGCCATCGAGAGCGCACCAGACAAGAGACTGACCCTGTCCCAGATCTACGACTGGATGGTCAGATCCATCCCATACTTCAAGGACAAAGGCGACAGCAACAGCTCTGCAGGATGGAAGGTAAGAGTCCAGCACCTCCACCGCCCAGCAGCCGCTCAGCCCCCCTCCTTCCTCCATCAAAACAAAAACAAAAAAGCATGTGGCTTGTAAACCCACTGACGCACACACGCAGAAAGACACTCGCACGCACACAATTACGCCACCGCTGTCGAGCCTTTTACGAGCATCTCTTTGGAAAGTCTGGCTCTCATTACAGCCCACGTCTCATTATCATACTAATGGAAATTACAGAGCAGGCAGAAAACAGCAGAAAAAAATCAGATCATTTATCTTTTTTAATAACCTTTACATACAAATCCTGCACTGCATTTTATCAGGCTTCATAAGGTTTGGAGAATGCAGCAGATGCATGTTCATGTAGTGTTTGATTTCATGCACAATCCTTCTTTGATGGCTGGAAGTGGAGCAAGCAGACATTGTAACCGGTTTGTCTGGAAACACAGTAGCCTATTTTTGACTTATGCAATCCTGTTTAAGACTCGGAGAATGATACAATTACATAAGACAGTTCCTGAACGGCAGCTAATCCAGTAATGGGCCAAGGAGGAGCTGAATGCAAACAGAATAATGCTGCAGAGAAAACATGCAACACCTGAGAGGAGCTCTGCGTTATGACTAACCTCCACTGTGACACTGTGGTTCAGTCCAGTCATTCAGTCTCTCTGTGGTTGAGAGATTAAGACCTTATGGTTCTATCACTTCATGTTGTGGTGCTTTTTTTTTTTTTAATTTAAAAGCAAAATTTCCATCTTGCTACTGTAACCGCAGCGCATCACCCTGTTTCCCATTTGTTATGTAAACCTTGGCAGGGAGCTACCAGTCTCCTGGGTCAGGTAAGCAACTGCCAAGGTTGCTGTTCCTGCCATGGGGGAATTACATAACGGCCAGGTTGCCCTGCGTCTGGGCTGTCTGTTAAGGATAAAGCTTCGTTTTTAAAGGCATCAATCTAGTCACCCAAAAGACATATGGGGCCGGTGAAAGAGAGTCGGAGCAAAGGAGGAAGTCACAAAAGGTCAAAGAGCAGAGATTAACACCCATCAGAAGCAGAAAGACCAGTCTCACGGGGCGTGGAGCCTATAGGCCATATTCTGTCAGGGCTTCTCAAGTTTTGCTATGTGATATGCTCCAGTTAAGAGCAGAAGGAGGCTGTGTGGGAGTGTGTGCGTATATGTGTGTGTGTGTGTGTGTGTGGCCCCACTAAGTCAAGGCCAGGTTCACCGTCACCATGCAGGGCTGTTACTCCTGGAATGTCGGGCATGAGGGCCAGGCTGTCAGTGGTTTAGTGTTACACATGGGCTGTCAGTAAATCTCGGCTGCAGCTCTCGGCCAATGGCTTCGTTAGTTTTCTTATAAGACAGTCGCTTCTCCTGCAAACGTATAATTGTGACACCGCATATCACAAATCAGTGGAGTTTAGATGGACTTCATTAACAGCAGCTGTTCTTTCGGAGCTTCACGGTCGGGTTTTCAGAGCACCACCTCCGTACGGCAACTTTTTGGAGCCCCTTTCCCCCCTCATGCCACTTTCAGAGACTCTTAGGTTTCACCTCCACACAGAGCTGGGTCTGAACACCTACAGTTTCATGCAGCCGGGGCACCTTTTGTTGAGGAGATTTGCTGAGCAAATCCTAGTAATCCCCCTGGGTTTCTCTCCCAGGTTCCCACCTACGTCACACTGCTTCATATCTTTGTTGGCTAACCATCAGCCCTGATAAAAGTAGCTTAAGACAGCCAACAATAACACTTTTATCACCTTAGGTTGTCTTTACCCAAGGAAAGCCACTAGATATGCTCTTAATAGAAACATTACTGTTTGGCTATTACTTGTTCTTACACAATGAAGAACACAACACACTGTACACCAACCATGACCTCACCTGGACTGTCAGGTGTCTGTGTACCTTTTATAGGTCTGAATATCCAGTCTCAATACTTTATTTGTACAGAATTTAATAAGCCTGTTTTGCAAACATCAGACCTGTCTATTTAAATTGATAATCTTGTTGGCTTACTTTTTGATTAGATATTCCCTGATGTAAACTGCAAGTTTTGCCAGTTTTATTCTGGCTGTGTTCTTGTGTGACTGCTTTCCTTTAGGCAACACTCAACAGCAATTTTTTAATGAAGAAAGTAGTTTAGAGTTGGAAAATAAGTACATATTTCTGTAATAGGACATAATAACTTACATATTCATATTGACATTCAGATAATTTATCTTTTATCACATCAATTAGGTCAATAGATTTTCCAGGAATCTGTACTCTGAAACAGATATGTTCTTAGAAAAAGGATCGAGTCAAGTTATTTCTGGAGTATGCGAGGAGTTTGTCAGCTCAAGTGTTGGGACTCTTTTTTTTTTTCCTTGGTGCCATACTCTCTAACGGTATGTGTTGGAGCTTTTCAGCAAGAGTTCTGTCCGGGAAGGGCAGGTCTGGTTCAGAGGTGCTGAAATGTCTGCTGCTGAGAGAAGCTTTGCTCTGGTGGGGGAGTGATGAACGGCATCTTAAAATAGCACTTGTAAACACACACACACAGCATATTGTGTGTGTGTGTGTGTGTGTGTGTGTGTGTGTGTGTGTGTGTGTGTGTGTGTGTGTGTGTGTGTGTGTGTGTGTGTGTGTGTGTGTGTGTGTGTGTGTGTGTGTGTGTGTGTGTGTGTGTGTGTGTGTGTGTGTATCTTTACATAAATGAAAGATATGTAAAGATGTGTATTTGCTTGAAGTTCCAAAGGGAAGTGTGTGTGCGTGCGTGTGTGCATGTGTGCGCAAGTGTTCCCGACTGCACTGAACTCTGTACTCTAGTGTTACTTAACCCCGCTGTAACAGTCTCACTGTTCCCAATAGCTACTCATCACGGGCCAAGACCTGGTTATGTCACATTTAAGGTTAGGAGGTTTTAACTGCTACACATAGCTACATATGTGGCACATACAGTTCTCGCCATTTTTGATAACCGCTTAAATTCTCATGTGTTTCTTTAAACCTGTCATGCATTCTTGCAGAGACATGCCAAGACATGCTCAGACAAGTTCCTTCGTCTGGTCATGTTCGTGCTCAACACCATTTCTGACTGTAAGTCTCTGCTGTCTTAATCCATACAGGCGCCTGAAACAAGTTATTAGAATTCTGTCATTAGATTTCTTGTAATTGTAAAACCTCCAGGCCTGCAACAAGTAGCTGTCAACATGATGTCATGCATATTAGTCTTAAAGTTCTTAGGTAATTGAAGGCTATTTGCAGGTGCTTCATGTTCAGCTGAAACCACGAGAGCGTGAGTCACCACCACCAGGAGTACGTATCTTTTCTCATCTTATCTCTTGCTCCACAATGCGGTGGAAAAAAAACTGGTTCATCAATGGAACAACTGTCACACACACACACAGATACAAATAGGCTCCCGACCCCCTCTTTAAACGTTATCCCATCTGACTTTGTCTGGAGGCATATGGAAAACAGCCCCTCACACAAGCCTGCATGTTGATTATCATTTTAATGGCCTAGCACGCTCAAAGTGTTGATTCTTTGGGGCTGAAATTATTTATTGTTCCTATCAGAGCAGGACAAAAGGGGAGGGTGTTCACACATGAAAAAAGAAAAGCACATTAGGTCTTTCATTGCCTGCTCAATGCAGATCGGGGCGAGTTTGATCTACGTGATAAGATGCCTGTGTAGGCCATGAATATTACTGCAAGACAAGGGCGGTAGTAGCTAGGGTCTACATGAGAGGACTGGCTATTAAGGAAGTTCTTATAATCCAAAAAAAAAAGATAGCTGGGAGGAAAGTGGGGGGGAGTCTGTGTGAGTATGAATGTGTGCAGAACGCAATCAGAAGTCCTCTCGGATGGAGCTGGCACAGTGCCACACTGGAGGAACTGAACCAAAAAGACAATAAAAAAGGGAGTGGAAGGGGTTGGGGGGTTAAGAAGACAGTAAAGGAAGTAGAAGGGAGGGGGGGCTGCTGAGGGAGTACATTAACAAGCTTGGCTCTAAATTAGTGTATTACAACTGCCCCCTGGCTGTGATTCCCAACGGAGGGTGTTTAAGGGTGTGCACGGTGAAGGAACGACGGGTTATGTGAACCCACCAGCTCCAGGCCCCCCTCCAAGTCTGAATAATGTTACCCAGTGCAGTTAACCTCTGCGCGGAGGAAACCCCCAGGTTCTGTTCTGGTTCCATTTCTAATCAATGGACGTGTTTTTTCTTGAAACGCCTGTGGAGCTACGTTTCATCTAGATTTCCATCTTAAAATTGCTTTATAGAGCCGTAAGTATGAGGGCACCTGAACATTCCATCCATATGTGATTTGCTGAATATGTGATTTTAACCCATAAGAACCCAGACCCATTTTTCCTTAAAGGACTTAATGAGTTAAGGTCAGACATAAAGCTTTACAAGGAAGAGACTGGGGCACTCAAAGTGCTTGTTACACTGGTGTCACGGTGGCTTCTTATGGGTTAAAAGAGAGGGCGCTAATATGTAGCTGTGGCAGCAGGGAAGACTTTCCATAAGATCTCATTACCTAGCTAGTGGGATGGTGCTAATGATGGGAAAAAATGTTCAGGCTTATTTGTGTTTCTTGAAGTTGTCACGATCCTTTTAGGGCAGAGCTAAGCCCAGGATGCAGCAACGGTGTCCCCTCAGAATAGTGACAGAATTGTTTTGCTGGAACATTTAGACACAGTGAGTCAAACAATGTTATAAAAACAAATAATTCCCCAAGACCTGAGTCCTCTGCAAAAGCTGGAATTTTCAGTGTGGTGGGTTAATGCCTGGAAATTGTTGTTTTGTGGAAGGAGAGGAGAAACCCGTGTAAAATGTGCAGCCAATTGTAGGCTGGTACCCACAATCTTCATCCATTGAGGCATCTAGATGATGGGTGGCATGCAGTCTAAAGTGTTGGCTGGGGTTTAGGTCAGGGCTCACTCCAAACTGGGAAAACTGTCTTCTTTTATCGGGTATAATCGATGACAGTGTGATTAAAAATGTCCCAGATAGAATTGTTGCCTGAATCTAAAGCTCTTCTTGGCTTCACAGAGCTCAACAGTGTGTTTGTGCTCAGCTGTTAGGCCTGAAACGTTGATGTTTTGCTTCACTCTCAGTGTTCTTGCTGCTGTTTTCAGATTTAAAAAGCTCCACTGTAAGAATTGGGCAAAAAATACAACATATCTCAACTTCTTTCAGCTGCCTCTAAATGTTTAAAGAAAAGAGTTATTGCAGGTTTAAAGACCAGGTTGTGTGCGTGAGGTATTTTTCATGCTACAACAGGAAAGGACCTTCCCTAAACTGTGCTGCAAAGTTAGTCATGCTATTGTCTACGATTTCTTTGTGTGTTGAAGCATTAGGATTTCCATTAATTAAACTAAAAGTACACAGATGAATGAGGACAGAAAGTCCAGATACTTTTGGCCACAAGTGTATGTCAACAAGTGTCTCTGTCTGTTCTCTCTGTCTCTCTTCCTTTGTTTCACTGTTCATCCATCTGAATGTGAGTTGAAGTGGACATGTTATTTCATAGGCTTCCTGTCATAATTAGATCTGGCAGTCAAACATGCAGAAATAAGCATATTTTCAAGTCTCCTGTGTGCATTTGTTTGTACACTTTAGATTGGTATCTCTTTTCTCCCTCATACAAAATGATCCTCAGAAGGCTGGACAAGAAAGAGCATATTTTGTGCCTCTTCCTCTTTTTCCCCTAATTTTCTGCATCCTCACCACCCATGTCACCCTCTGCACGATCTGTTCCCCTCAAAGACTCTTCTCAATTATTCAGCGCACTTGGGATGAATTCAGATCACTGTATTAATTTTTAAGAGGCCGTTCTTGGCTAAAGGCTAACCCTCTCTCACAGTTTCTCTCTCTCTCCTTCATGGCTAGAACTCTTCTTTTTCTCCCCCCACTCCCTTTTCGCGCTCTCTCACGCCATCCCTCATTATTTTCCTGCCAGCTCTCTCATTTGTCTGGATGTAAAACACTGTGGTGAGCAAAAACAAGTCGTTCCCCTGTAGCTCGCTGCTGCTCCTCTGAAGCACAGCTCTTGAAATCTGTTGTGGGCACTAATGAATGGAGATAAATCTTGGGCCTCTCCCCTTATTATGAAAAAAAAGACAAGAAAGAGTCAAGGGAGTATGCCTTGACTCCTTCTCGTCTTATTATGGCCATCATGTTAACACTGCAGCATTTTTTCAGACACTCGAGACATTGTAAAAGAAATGAGTAGTCTGAAAACCTCAGTGTGGCCCAGCTGTGTTGAGCTGTCTGCAGTAATTCCAAATCTTGTCAGAATTTGTCAAGACTCAGAACGGCTCGACATGGCGATGATGATAGTTGGAGGGAGACAGGTTACAGGATTTATATGCTGTGTGTTTTGCATGAGGCTGTATGTGTTCAGCAGACACACAGCATAATAGAAACCAGCTGCCTGCACATGCCCAGTCCTTGATAGCATCTAAAATATAAACACTTGTGTCTAACATGGTGACAGATGGGGGCCGGGTATAAACTGGCATTTTGTCTCATGTACTGTATATTTGGTGTAAATTCTTGCAGGACACAAAGGAGATCAGCATTGTAAAACCACAGCAGGGACTAAACAAACCTAGAACATGCTAATTAGTGAACTGTAGAGAAGGTGTGGAGCAGCTAGGGCTGGGCGATAAATCGAATTAATTCGATTAATTCACCTTTTTAAAACCTGACGATTTGAAAATTTGCCAAATCGTAAATCAAGGCGAGCTTAAATATATAACAATACAGATTCTTCTTCTGCCTTTCACGACTTCTGCACTGGTGTTTGCTTCCGCCTCTCATCTCCTTCTGCCAAAACACTCACACCCCCGTCATGGCGGACAGAACAGCAGACGAAGAGTTGGTCGCGAGAAAAGGGCTTCATGTTACATCGATTATATGGAAGTGGTTCGGCTTTGACAAAACTGACACAGAGCAAACTACAGTCATGTGCAAGGTTTGCAAAAGTACTGTGAAAACGAAGAGTAGCAGCACAACTAATCTCTTTCAGCACCTCCGGCAGAGGCATCCTAAAGAATGGGAAGAGTGCTGGCAGCTACGGGAGTGCGGCATGGCTAGCACTAGCCATAGCAAACAGACCGCAAAGAAACAACAAAAATCGATTAAAATCGTAATCGTCCAAGATGGCTAAAAAAAATCGAGATTTTATTTTTTGGCCATATCGCCCAGCCCTAGGAGCAGCTTTTGTTCTCTTTGGACAAAACTCAGCTAGCTGTTCCTAGCATATATGCTAAGCTAATAGGATGCTGGCCCCTTTTAAATATTCACTTGGCAGGTTTCAGAACCGTCAGTTTTCTTATCTAACTTCTGTCAAGAATGCACATGAGCACATTTCTCATCATTTTGGATTTTTCTCAGTTTTTTCTTCACTTTAAACTTTTAAACCTGAAATAGGTTTGAAAAAACGTGTTATCGTTTAAAAATGGCAAAAAATTGCACCATTTATCAGAGACAGAAACTGTAAAAACAGAAAGAAGTGGCAGATTTTGTGCTTTCCCACAGCACTAGAACTGTTCATCTGTGAAAGCTTCACCAGATCTAAGCTTTAAATCATGACATTTTATCAAAATTATTTTAAGTCAGGGACTTGTGTTTAAAAGGAGCAGATGGGAGACAATTGTGGAAGCAAATTAAAAATGTAAGCTGAAAATTATCTGTAGCATTTACAGTCATTTACAGAATTTTTTGTAATAGCAATAATCAAAGAAATTCAACTTATTTTTTTTCTTATTTTCTTATTTCTATGGTTTATAGTACTATATCTATGCCATACTGCGCAGGAGACCTTTCTGAGTTGTCTGTACTTCTAGGCAGAGTTGTGCTGTTTCCATAGAGGTGCAGGACTTTATAGCGCTGTAAAAAATGATGACAGGAGCAAAACTTGCCTTGCATCAGCCTGTGGTTCTGCAGGTTAAAGATAGCACTAGAGAGGCTTGAATGCAATCTCACAATCCTGCAGGAAGAAAATCACATTGTAATTTTCACTTTATGACCAATGAGGAGCATGACAGGCTGTGCTGATGCTGTAATTTTCCACGGCCTGCATGCTAACAAATCTTAACCATTTTTTCCACAGAGGATTAACTTTAAGTTGTTCATTGCTTCATAAAACAAGCGCTTGAAGAGCTATCATGTTTCAGTATCTCGCCGGGAGCCTGTTGAGTCGCCAGCATTTCTGATCCTGCTATCAGCGCACCCTCAAGCTACAAAACATTTGCTCAGCAGTTTAAACAACATCAGATCATGCTGATCTTCTCCAACTGTTGGTGCGTGAAACTGGTGTTCCAGCAAGATAGCTGCAGCAAAGTGCACAGCTGAAGTCGCTAGAACCGTCAGAACTAGCAAGCAAGAACACTGGAAAAAATGCCCCTCTCAAAACAAGAACAAAAAACTTATTTCAAGGAACTTTTACTTTGAAATAAGTGGAAAAAATCTGCCAATAGAACAAGTGAAAAATGGCCTGGTGAGATTTCTTAAAATAAGATCTGATATTTAGAATCTTGAGATATCAAAATTAGCTGGGAAAACTTATTTTAAGCTCTATTTTACCAGGTTTGGCAAACTTAGGTGTCTTAAAATTAGCCAGATATGAAAATTCCAATAATTCCTTTAAAGTTTCCATACAAAGTTTTATTTAAAAAAAAAAATCCCCCAAATTTGGCAAGAAATTTTTTATAAATATTTTCAAAAAAATTGTAAAAATCTTCCCAAAAAATCCTAAAAATATCTAAAGTGATCACATTTATATGAGTAAAACTTGTAATATTTTCTTTAAAAACATTTTTAACATTTCTTTTTTTCCACCCAAAAATGTTCAAAGATTTCCCTAAAATACTGAAAATGTGGACGTCTCTGTGAATTTTTTTTTTTTTTTTCCCCACATTTTCAAACTTTATAATAGGTCAATTTTGACCTGCAGGATGACACCAGGGTTAAACTTATTTTGAGTTTTCTTGTAAATTTCAACTCAAAACAAGATAATTTCAAGATTGTTTGACTTAACAAGATATTTAAGATGCATCGTCTTAAAACAAGTCCCTCTATCTTGCTGAAATGTCACTTGTTAAAGTGGATTTATCTTAAATCAAGTGGGATGAGACATTTTGACTAAAAATAAGACAAATAGACTTGGTGAGATTTTGAGTTTTTGCAGTGAAGAGCATTGCAAAGGCAGAAATGTACTTTTTTAACATTTAGGAGAAATGCACCATACCCTCAGTATAGTAGAGCAACAGTCTGTGGTGGTTAGAGACTAGTTTTTACTTCTAGTCTCCTTGAAAATCTTCCGTTGCATTCCTCTGTGCTTTCGGCTTGCTGTAGCTGGCCCTGACCCTTGACCTCCTATCAGAAAAGCTGAACAGCTCTCTCGATCGATAAATTACACGGAGCAGAAGTGTTGTAGTTGCGCAAGAGCAAATACAGAAACACCAGTCTGACTGGAAAATCATGCTATAGGACATGTTGCTTCAAGACTCACTGTCCGTCTAAAAATAAATAGAACATGTAGAAAACCTGTAATTACGCGTCTCTCTCTCTTAGCCAGTTTGCTCTGTCTAAATAAGCCAACTAGCAGCTGAATTGAGCTCCATATTTACTGTATAGATGTGAGAAAGGCTGCAATCTTCTCATTTAACTCCTGGCAAGAAAGTGGAATGAGCGAATTTGAGAGAAAAATTTCAAGTAATGTGTTATTCCAAATGTGTGCTGAGAATATGACAGAAGAAATGCTGTTTTTACCACACCCGCTGTGTCATTTGCATTTTCTACCACTTATTTTTTCTTTCTGTTGTTATCAAATGTATTTATATATTGATAGATCAAACAGAGCGGCCTTAAATAGGATGGCAAACCGAAAATTGGCAGCAGAGCGCAGGACGACTCACTGGGCAGCAATGCAGAGATCGTAGATACAGTTCAGGACTTTTCAAAGGACTTCTACGCTGTCAACTGCACACGCATAAAGGCATGCATACTTGTGTCGACGGGGCGAGGCAGGGGGTTGTTGCCTATTTGTCTCCATAGCAACTGATAACTTGTCAACCAGGTGGACAGACGACATGCAGTTTGGGTGACAGCTGATAACAGAGTGACCCAGTGAACACATCTCCCTTTGCTTAAACACACACACACACACATTCAGTCTGCACATACCTCCCATTCTGGCCTTGCTTCTCAGTTTCTCTGATAACCACATTGCTGAAATGGGCCCCTTGCCTCTCTGCCTCCTCCTCCTCGTCTGTAATCGACTCCCTTCACCTCCGTACACGCCAACATATCATACACCATCTGTGTGTGTGTAATAATTTTATATGTGGCACCTTCTTCATATATTCTCAGAGGCAGGAGTTCAAAATTGTAAAGGTAGAAGCTCTGAACATGCCCTCCTCTACATCTGCCAGTGACTTATTCTGAGTTATCCCTGAGTCGGTCTCACCAATGTGACTCCTGGCTTTTAAACTTTAATTTGTTTTCTTCTGAGCCTGTCTCTTTCAATTATACCACTCCACCTGTCTGGCATCACTGAGTCTGCAAAGGACGGCCTGAGCTACTGTTCCTGATTAACATTTAATCGACTACAATAAAGCTTTCTGTGTCAGAGGAGTGAGACAGAAGAAGATGAAGAGAGGAGAGGAACGGGGGTGAAAGTGACGAGCTGCCGACATGAAAGAAAAATCAGTTTCACAAGCCTTTCTGTGTTGCTCTCAGTCACTTTTAAAACCAAGATTATCTGCTTTCCCCGTCGTGTTTACCTCGCCACCAACCCCCTCATACTCCTGCTTCTCAGTCCACTCATACCCCTCCTTCTCAGTCAGGGTTAGTCCAGATTGATGACAGCAGATTAAACCAGGATTATACTAGATTAAGTGTTTTGGAAACCATAGTCGCAGCTAAATTGAGCTAACCCACCTGTGTGTGTGTGTGTGTGTGTGTGTGTGTGTGTGTGTGTGTGTGTGTGTGTGTGTGTGTGTGTGTGTGTGTGTGTGTGTGTGTGTGTGTGTGTGTGTGTGTGTGTCTGTGTGTGTGTCTGTGTGTGTGTGTGTGTGTGTGTGTGTGTGTCTGTGTGTGTGTACAAACACGTTTCATGTGTTCGGAGATGTGTGAGTCACTGAATTAGACACATCCCATAAGTGATTACGATGAGCCCACAGAGTGGTGTGATGTATTGTGTCTGCGCCACTGTTGAATGCGGTATTGAGAACAATTTCTATAACCACCTAAGGAAGTATTTCAGAGATTCTAAAGTCACTGAACTGATTGAGAACACAAGCAAACTCTGAAAATATTCATTTCTAGCGGCCACAAAACAATCAGATCTGAGTCATGTACACAACAATGCTTCTTATCTCTAAAAACTGTTTAACCTGATTCTTTAGAAGAAGTAAGAGATTGTGTCTAATGTTTAACTTTCACCTGATTTAGAACTAGTATTTTGCCGGTCAGTTTACCATTTTGTCATTGGTTTAAAAAAAAAAAATCCAATCCAAAAATTCCATTCCCCCACTCTTCCACCCACGTGTCCTGTCTCTCTCCACACTGTCCTATATAATAAAAACAAAAAGGCCAAAAAAAAAGTATGAACCAATGAAAAGAACTCAAAAATGTCTTTTGTGCAGTGACACAGCTACAATTTCATACATAATTTTGTGAATTAGTTTAATTATTTATTTTACAAAATGTAAAAAAAAAAATATAATCAACATGTACATCTACCAAGCGCCCACAGGTGTTATCAGTACTGGGGAAAAATAGTGGCTCTGAATGCTGTAGATAATTTATAACTCGTATTTTTGCTTGTCATGTCTCTCCTCTGTGTAAACACTGCCGGCAGTTTAGCCAAATAGTCTCAAAATTTTTCTCATGTTGCTGTTGGGAGCAGCTGCGTCATTGATAGTTTGCATAGAGTGCAGAATTCTTTTTTTTATTTTTTTTTTATACAGAGCCTGCTCAGTTCCAAAGGTTAATTACTGGCAAATGTTTTAATAAGACATTTGGAATAGAGTGATTTTGATGAAATATGAATGAAGCTGAATGGCATGTCTCAGATGAGCAGTTTAAGGACTGTTGTAAAGTTGAAAATGTGAGGATTTTTTTCTGTTTACATTTTCTGGCACTGACTGTTTTTCAAAGAAAGCATGCCTTTCAAACCTTTGGCTTTCACAGAGTTGAGATTTTCTGCTTTTCTTTTTCAGTATACAGCTTGAGTGATTGCTTATCTTTGTCTTCTGGTTGACAATTATCTTAACCCCAAGGGAGATGCGGTTTTTCCGTTTTCTTCACCATTTTCTGCCATTTTAGTTAACAGCAACCAATTACCAATTATACAAGTAGTTCTCAGTTTGGTCTGTTGTGCAAAAAGTATTCTATCGTTTTGCTTGGCCAGGGTGCTGTTTTACATACTTTGCTGGCCCAGAGCTACGAGTGGAGGCTCTCCAACCACAGAGACGGCACTCCCAGATTTGATAAGCAAAGACTGAGAGTGCCATCGAGCAGCCATCCTGCCAGCCACCTGTTCAACCCACAGGCTTTCTGCGTGGACACACGGGATTCTCTTGTCTCTGTGAAATCCTATAGGTCAGAGTCGCACATGCAAAGCGTGTCAGATTCTGGTATGAATTACACAGCTTGAGATGTGTTGCTGTACGCATGCTGAGCTCCAATGTTCCACGTCCTCCATGCGTCATTAAAATAATGGAATGATGTTTTCAGTTCTTTCTGGGCATCTGATAATCGTTCCCATAATGTCCCTGAAGAGATTTCTTTGCGCAAAATATGGTTCCTTCTTGTGTGTGTGTGTGTGTGTGTTTTAGCCTTACAGTGCCTACTCAGATGTGAATTTACAGTCAAAGTCCAATCAGCCTCTTGGTTCCAAACACATCAGCTTCTTAGTGTTAATCCCAGTCTTCATGGAGTCACAACTACAGCCCTGGTCTTCTGAGGTTATGCTTGTGTGTGTGTGTCTGTATGTGTGTGTGAGCTTGTTACTGTGGGATGAAGGCGAGCCATTGTTGAGGCAACTTTAGCCTCTGAAACAGAAAGAGGAGGCCGATGGCAGCAGCTGAGGTTACATCAAAGACAGTTCATTTCTGTACATGTACACATCTGAACATGTTTAAACAGTTTACACAAACACGAAATAGAAACATGTCTTTCATTTGTCATGTGTAATTTATGTTTTTCACATGTATCAAATGTCAGAGGTTTTTTTTTTTTCTTCTTTGCCTGCTTGCACGAGAAGCTAACCGCGAGGTTACAGAGAAACACGCAAGGGATACAATTTCAATTAACTTTTTTTTTTCCGAGTCCCTCTTTAAAAGCTGGAATCCATCTGCTCTGGAGTAGTGGAAGCTAAAAACTGAGTGTGTCATCTTTCATTAATTCCACATCTCTCATCTGTTGGTACGTTTTTAATACAGTAGTTTTCCATGTTTCTGTTCAAATATCTTTGAATTGCTTGATTAATACAATTTTTGGACAGAAATTCGTGATTCCAAGGCTTTGTGTCTTCATAGTTTTGGTGATTTTTTTTTGTGACATTTATAATTTTGACTTGGATGTCTTTAAAACAATTGGATATTTTGTTATAAAAATTGGCACACATATTCATATGCATCATTTAACATATCATCCAGGGAAATTTGAACATTTTTAATTGGTGCACTATCTTGTACATTTTAGCTGGTGACCATCACTGCAGATTGATTGTAAGTAGATACCCGATGGATGTTTTGCCACTAAGATATCTTTAACTTTTGAGAGGATGAGGGAACAGATAGCGTTCTATCAGTGCAAGAACTTCCATTTTCTTCTTTTTCAGAATAAAAAAAAAAAACTAGGCCAAGTCACAACCCAGATTAGAAGGTCACTGTGGATCTGGGCTCCTTTCTTTTCATTACTCTGCTCCTTTCCTCTTATCTGTTATCGTTTATGAGGCCTTGGTAAACCTCTGTGTTTGCACACCTGGGTTTTATTAGAGACAGTGGGGGAGGTGGGGGCTTGATAAGGGTCAGCAGATATGCTTGCAGAGCACATCTACTATAGATATGGGTTGTTTAATGCGAGATCCAGAAACATGCTGACAGCACACAAACTGACGCGACTTTGAGCCAAGACAGTTTTTGGACAAATTGGTTTGATTTGAGGAATGATTCAAAACCTGAAAAGCTGACTTGAGGAACCGTGCAAATGCCTTGAGCTGTTTTAAGGCTGAAACTGTGGTGCTGGTGAAATTGGATGCTGGGGGTTGTGAGCAGGGTCATGCCCATCTCAAGCTGATGAAGGGAAAAGGTCAGAAGTCGACTCTTGGCCCATTAACCCACAGAGAAAGCTTCCAGTGGGACTCCTCATCCACGAACCTACAGTCTCAGTTTGATTCTGGGTAACTGGTGAGCTGATAGCAAAAGGGCCTCTTCCGCATTCTCCCATATATTCCACTCTGCTCAAATTCTACATGAGAGTGTTGCATTTGATGCAGAAGTCTAAAACATAGATGTTACATCGAAGATAAGGGAGCATTGTTAAGAGGTCAGATTGTTCCTGGTTGCATATGAGAAATAACCCAAAGCACCTTGTATTCTGTGAGAGCTTGATTTGGACCTTGAACTGCTGTTAATGAGGCTGTAAAACCCAATAAAACTGACTGTACTTTCTGCATCTGCATGACCTTAAGAGTCTGTGAGGGACTTGTGACTACTCAAACGTGCCCACACACTTCAGTGTATACAGACACCCAGTGTAGTATAAAGAGAACTGTGTGCACATCTGCAATCCATTTCTGTTTTTACGCTCTATTTGCCTCCTAATGTAATTTTGAGTTGCACAAATTTGCTTCAGCGACCATAGATGTGTGCTATTCTGACATGATTTTGGCAAAAGGTAACCACACACTTGGGTTTGAGGAGCTCCAAGGTATGTCTTTCTGCGAAAAAAGATAAAAAGGCTGCTTTCCAAGAAATCCCCACTGAAGAGTCCTACCAGTAACCTAAGAAGGTTGTGTATATATTTATTAGCTAATGACATTAAAAGGTAAACGCTTTATGAATAGTTAGATCCTTCAGTTGCAACTTTTAGTAACAGCAGATTTCTCTCTTTGCATATCTTTGTTCTGCTCTCCTTCTCCGTCTCACCACGTGCCATGCTTTTTTCATCTGATGTGGGTAGCTGGGCAGAGAAAATGCCCAACACTGTGTGTGTGTGTGTGTGTGTGTGTGTGTGTGTGTGTGTGTGTGTGTGTGTGTGTGTGTGTGTGTGTGTGTGTCTGGGTCTGGGTCTGTGCATTTCATTGCTTATGGGGGCATGAAATCGCTCCAAAGCCCCAAGGCACATTGGGCACTGCTCTACCCAGACACAGAGCCTTCCTCTCTGTTTTAACTCTCTCTCTCTTTCCCTCAGCCCTTCCTTCATCTTCTCCGTGCGTCGCGTTCATAGACTTTATGGACGCATGCATCTGTGATTCCTCTCTCCTTGTAGATCATCGCTCTGTTCCCACGTTGACCTTCATCCCAAACCAGCTAGCCATCTGCCCATCAGTCACCGAGTCCCTTGGTGCTGCTGAGGAGAGTAACTGATACCCAGAGACACTGACCTGGAGGGTCTCAAAATGGCTCTATGGCAAGGACAGAATGTGGAATATACTTATAGACAACGCTTGAAAGCAAACAAGCATGCACCAGTGTGCATACATTACATGCATTTACTCACATAAAGTCGAGGAGGCATTCTCTCACGCACATTTCTGTTTCCATGTTCTAGTCCAGGCATTTGAATGTGTGGGAGTCGTGATATAGTGAAGGCTTTGTGCTCACTATGACTATACAGGCACGTGTGTGTTGTACTGTAAGCAGAGGGGGCTAGGACTAATGCAGGGGGGAAAGCCCTGGTCTCAGCTGTTGTTGTACATTTTACCCCAGAGATATCCTCACTTTAGCCACACACACCAAACATCCACACTTCTGGAGGAAGCCTTCAGGTCAGCATGACGAGTACAGCAAAAGAGAGCAAGAGTTGAGAAACTGGGGCCCATCGCCTTCTGCCTTTCTCCTCCTCCATCTCCCTCCTCGTCTTCTGTCAGTCCCTCTGCACACTGCTGCTGTTGCTGGTGGTGGTGGTGGAGGAGATGGGGGATGGGGACGTACAGTGCTGGAACTCGTGATCTGGCTGGAGTCGAGGGAGCAAGACGGCATGAGCAGTCCCACCCTGTTACACTGTTACTATCTATGTGAGAGACTCTACACAATAAGGCAACTGTATCGAGAGATAACTAAGGGATACAGGAAATTCACGCGATTTACCAAAAACAACTGTTGATACACTTTACGTCTCTGGGACTATTTTGTCTCTCGTGGTGCTTTTTTGTTAATCCTGTTGGTAGAGAAACAAGCTTTTCAGACTCTGAACTAGAATTATCAAAAGTATGCCTTGGAAATGTGAAGATTAAGTCTCCAGTCACTCATAACTCAAACATCAGTGCTTTGTTATGTTGAGTTAATGGTCAAGCAAAGAGAGAAGTACTGCAGAAAGGAGAAACTTTTCCATTCATACAAACTTCAGTAGCATGAACATCTTTGGTTTTGAGTCATGTCTCAAACCATTTGCTTGGACTCTATAGTGAGAAATCAGTCACGTTCTTTGTTGGTTGGGAAAACGAAGTAGATTAGGGAAAAAGCAAGCAATTAAAACACTAACTTACAGTGACGGTGCAGAGTGCAACACCGAGGCAAATGCCAATTCCCAATACCACAAGCAGACAGGTAAAAATCATTGTACCTGATCAACCAGTGTGCTCCCACGCCCTCATCCTACCATAAGAGTGCTCTATAAGGGTCAAGTGTTAAGGCTGGAGGGTCTCGGCAGCCCCTCCACCCCTCTCACTATCATAGTACAGTATAATTACCCCGGACCCCCTCACTCTGGAGAGAGCTTAGTGAGTAGAGTGCTGCTTTTTTTTTTCCTTCCCCCCAAGTAGACAGGTCAATATTGGTCAGGAATCTATTTTCATTTGACCACTTGAGTCAATGTCTGCATTATTCATGAAGATTCATCACCCCTGATAGGCTCAGCTGTCCAGTGAAAGAGCGCGAGGCCCGTGATCCATTTCCAGAGTGTTGCTTCAGTTGTGGGAGCTGCATAAGCCTGCATCTCCTCAAATATGGGTTAGTGTGCCTCGCGGTGCCTCTCTGCACCTCCCCACTGCTGCTGCCCCCTCTTTTTCCTTCGGTTTGCTTTTCTGAGCTTTTTTATTGTCTTGCCTTTGACACGCTTTTTTTTCCCCCCTTCCTTCCGTTTATTTTTGCCACCGCAGCAAAAGGACGAAGAAGAGAATAGAATAATATCGAACAGAATAGAATAGAAATGTGCTGTCTATGTTGCACATAAACATAGCTTACATGTTTATGTAAGCTTCTCTCAGACCCTGGGGTTAGTTGGCTGCAGGTTGAACTTTCCATTTTGCTTGCTGCCAGGGATGCCCTCATCCTCTCTGCGGTGGCATCACGTTGTCAAAGGTGTGTGTGTGTGTGTGTGTGTGTGTGTGTGTGTGTGTGTGCGCATGCTAAGTGCAATCTGGTGTGTGTGTGGCCAAGAGTTATCTCAGTGTCTGTCTGCAGGGTGCATTTAGATGAGCTCAGTGTTTCTACTGTGAGTCACGGTTGCAGACATCTATAGTGAATCATGTAAACTTTTATTGATTATTTTGTTGGCACCTGTGCAAATGTTTTTTTGTTTTTTTTTTACATTTCTACTTTTGGGAGCACAGAGAACAGATCCAACGCAGGTCTCGTCGTCATTGTGGGATTATGAGGTTTAGCAGCTAATGTTATCGCGCTAAAAGTGGACAGTACAGGTTGTTGCAGTGGTGTTGCATCAAACCCTCAAAAGTTGTGGAGTTCAGCACTTTGGTACAAGTCAAGCAGTCATGAGGCTAAATTAAAGCATAGCGTGGGGTGTTTGGAGAACTACAGAGATAAATTTGTCCACCTTTGATAATTTTAGGTGACTCTGGAAGATGTTAATAATTTTAGCGCAAGGAGGCAGATCACAGACTTCAGGCTCAGAAAAGGCTAACCAAGACCTCTGGGCAGGAAAGGAGCAAGGACAAATATGGGGCACTAATCCACTCCTCAGCATTAACCAGCATTAGCCTTCATCTGTCTGCAGTTGTAGCACCATAAGACAGTAAGGATAGGAGCAAACAAGGGAGGAATTTATTTTTGTCTGTCTCTTTTGCCTTTCTAATTTTTCTCTCCCGGTCTCATCCTCTCCCCCTTCTGTCTCTTTCTTTTTTGCTCATTTCCAGTGACGCTCATCTGTCACCCTTTTCTCTCCGTGTCTTGCTCATTCTCTCAGCTGCTGTATGATTACTGAAAACTGTATGGAGACAGTGCAAGAGCTCTGCGAAGAGTGGCTGATGCCATTGGCTGGCTGGCACTCCACCCCCACTCGTGATTGGCCGCAGGCCTCAACGTAGGATTCAATCAGCTGGGTGGAAGTGTATGTAGGTCAGTGTGTAGTGATGTGAGCCTCCTCTCCTGCTCGACTCCCCTCCTCCACCACCTCGGTTTTTTGGTGAACTGGCTGTTGTATTAATTGGCCACGTTCCAACTTTCAAACCCAGACTTGAGGCAAGAGAGAGGAAAAGAGGGGATAAAGCAGAGAGGTTAAAAGAGGAAGGGAAGTTGAAGAAGCGAGGAGACGGAAAAGGGCAAGGGGAGCGTAGGTGGGGGGAAGGGACTGATTTAACATGGAGTGCCCTGTTGCACTCGGCGGTGCAATAGTACAGTGTGTTAGTCAGTCAAACACACATATATGCACACACACACTATCCACACAGACAGCTCCTGGCAAATATAGCAGCGCACCGTATTTATTTTCTCTCTGTTTGAATGTTGGAGGAAGGGGACGGGAAGAATATGAATAACACTGATGAAAGGATACAGACTCCAGCTGATTTTCTACGATTTCTACTTTCTCTGATCACAGAGCATCCTCACAGGTCCACAAACAGCTCAGACAGAGGCTTGTTTGATTGTCTAATCTGCTGGGTTGTGACTTTGTGGACACAGTAAACCCATTCATAGCCACCCTGCCGCAGCTTACCCCATGCATCTCATCCCGGCTTTTTAAAACGAGTGCGACGCCCAAGGAGATCCGCGCTCAACGCTTCCATGCTCTGCTACACGAGTGAATAATTCACACTAACCCAAATTCTTCCACGGTGTTTACTCTACCCCTAAGTGCTCCCACAGACAGACAGAAACGCACTTCAGCACCCCCCGTAAGTGCTGGTCCCTAGGCGTTGCCCATAGTAGACTAACCCAGACAAGCAGACTGTGAAAAGCAGACAAAATAAAGTCTTGTACACTTCACTTTACTACTCCCTCTGCACCCATGTCTGTCTGCATACTTCACATTAAAAGCACCCCGCAGCAGTTTGTGTTCTGTGCAGCCCTCCCTCTTCATGTCTGTCTGCCTCCCTCTATTTACACATCTCACCCTTTTACACCTGTCTGCTCTTTATTTATTAGAAACCAATTATTTAGTACAGTAGACTTCATTACATTTTAGATCTGGTCCTGATTGCTTGGGTTAAAGTACATTCTGGCCTGTCTGGTTTTCTCTTATTTCCTTTTTTAAATCTCTTTTGTTTCTGTCTTCTTCTCGCCCTGCCCTATCTTTGAACTTATTATGGTGGCTGTAGGCGACTCATCCCCACCCACATCCACACACACTGACACACACAGGCTGACTTTAGCCTGACTTTACCCTCTTACTCAGCCGGCCACTGACCCACTTAGTGCGGAATAGCGCACCAGACGGACAGCAGGCTTTTTTACTCCAGGGCATTCTGGGAAAGCTAAGCTAAAAACAACAAAAGATGCATACGGATACACACCCACACATACCCATGTATGTTGTGGACAGTCTGACTCAGAGTTTGATCATGCAGATGATAGTACGTACGGTTTACTTGGTTACTGTTGAGCAGTCCCACACAGGTTGGTTCAGTGTGCCATCACTTGACACACAAAGCTCTTCACAGTCACGTATTTATTACCACATTTGCAAGGACTTTCACTGAATATACTCCAGTCAAGTGCAGTTTGTCTTGATTAAATGTTGTATTGTAATCAATATGGATAATTGTTCAGTCATTTATGAATAGACCTTGGGTGTCTCCATGCAGACTACTAAGAGTGCGTCACTTAGGTGGCGGTGGTGGGGACATGGTCGTGGGTGTTTTTTGACTGCAAAATCCATCTTGCATTTGCAACCATCGGTACCTAGTAACTGCATCTTCCACCAGGGCAGTTCTTCATGCATAGAGGTGGCAAGAGGCCCAAGTTGCTGCAGACTATCATGTCTTAGGAGACCTGAACAAAGAACATAGCGAGCACGATTAAGGGTGAAAAAGCCAAGGATCTGAAACTATCAAACACTCTATTGAACAGTTTTCTTACTGCTAGTCATTAAGTGTGTATCGTCAATACGCATCACTTTGTTTGATGGGTCAAGCTTACTCTGGTCTCTGCTATGCACTGAAAATATGCTAATTCAGTTTCTTGCCGATAGCTCGTTAAGAAGATTGATGCTGCCTTCTCATGTTAGACCATCCAGTCTCAGGCTGGAGACAGCAGCTGCTTAGCTTAGCTTAGCATGAAGACTGGAAACAGGATAAAACAGCTAGCATGGCACTGTCTAAGAGTAGCAATCAGAATCTTAAAGGTTCAACTTGATAGAATTAGTTACCTTTTAACAGACTAGCCTTTTCCGAATATTCAAGGCTAGCTGTCTCTTGGCTCCAGATTTATATTAAACTAGCCTGTCTCTCTAATTTTACACTGTAGGTATACGCTTGCCATTGGTGCGATCTGCTCTCTATATGTTACTGTCTAAAATCACATTTATTATGGGAAACAATAAGAACCTCTAAGAAGCAACCTACAACACTGAAAATGTAGATCGTGCAATGTCTCACCTCCGTTAAAGTGCCCCCCTTCCTTAATGCAAATGTTCCACCAAAACAAGCCCCCCATCATTATTTTGAGGGGACACTGTTGCTGCAGACCGGGCTTAGCTCTGCACTGTATGACTCTAACTGGCTGACAGAAATGCAGACAACCCAGAGTGTTTTTTCCCCTTGTATATCAGAATGATAGTGGTTTTCGCCTGATTATTCTCTGCTCCATTCTGTGCTGCAGAATATTATGAGACTAATATTAAACAGACAAATACAAAAGTGCAGATCTTCTCTTTCGAATTCTTACTTTTCTTTAAATTTACCCTCTCCATTCATCATAAAAATATCGAACATATAGGGCAGCATACAGCAACACACAGAGAAACGCGCACACGCCCTACAGAGCTTGTAATATATAGTGTGACCACACCTTAAAACTTAAGCACACAGTCTGATAAAAGACATGCGCTACAACGGTAGAAATTGCACAGCATATTTTATCAGGCAGAAAGACACATACACCACTAATAGATAACATTTTTTTTAGCTACAACAGAAGGTAGAGCAAGAGGCACTTAAAGCTCTTTGTTCCTCCTTAATCTTGTGACTAGACAAGACCAACCAACCATTGTAATACCATCACTTCCTTTTTCCTGTGCTTATTTCTGTCAGTTTGAGGCTGGTGGCTGCTGACTACACGTGTCACACCACAGTGACTGGTGCGAGGTCAGCATGTGAGTTCACTAGGGTAAAATTCACCAGTTGGATTCTGCTCTAACTTTACACACCAGACACCTGAAACCACTTTTTCTTTCCTTGCACAGGCTGCAGTATGCTCTGCCTTTCCCATCACTATTTTTTCCCTCCTTGTCCTCATTGGCACCTCTTTCTCCAATTTACTGCCTTCCAGGAACGCTGTCCGATGCCATGTGAACTTGTTGCATGGCTAGCATTCATGTGCAAGGCTTTTATTACTGTGTCCATGTTTGCATTTGGGTCAAAGTGATGCCAGTCAGCTTTGAGGTAAAGTTTTTCACAAGAGCACTCCTCGAAGGACTCACACACTCTAAGATCAGCGTGCTGTGTGAACATATGTGTGTGTTGTTTTTTTGTTTTTTTTTATCAGCATGTGGAAGCGGTGGTGTCGAGCCTCTCAGAAAGAGGCCCGTTTGGCTCAAAAGCCTGTCAGCGCTTTCTTTCTCTCGTTTTTTTTTCCCCTCCACTCTTCCTTTCTTCTTCCCCCTTTTTTCCCTCTCTGGTTTACAAGGCCTTCGCACACAAGCTCCAAAGGATTACCAGACACACCCCTTTCAGAAGCACTGAGCCCTATAGCTCCACAGTCACCTCACAGTGTCTCTATGTGTGCGTGTGAAAGTGCACATTTGAGCATTCGAGAGCTCACACTTTCTACCCACTCTGCCTCCTCGGAGAAAAGAAAGTGTAGGAGGAAAAAACAAAAAAGAGAGGTGGAAGAAGAGTTGGGGAGGAGGATAGGCAGATTGAGTAATTGCTGCTCACCAACACAGACGGAGAGAAAGAGGCAGAGAGCAGAGTCTTGGCCTGCAGCCAGCTAGTGCCACCATACAGCTTTTGTGCGGAGGGTTGACTTAGAAAAGACCTTTCAGAGAGGGAGAGAAAAGAGTGGGAGATGACAGAAAAAAATACAGAAACTGGCAATGAGAGGACATCAGAGAGATGAGAAAGGGGTGGGGGGGGAAAGTGGGTTTAGACCAGAGGATAGAGACTTATTCATGAGCCTGTACAGTAGATTAGAAGAGATCAGGCCACAGCTGCACTGTTCTCCTATCTATCCCCCACTCACATTTCAGCCCATCCCTCTAGGTTTTCGACTGTTAAAGGGCGCAAAAAAACTTCAACATACCTGCAGGCACGATTTGATGCTGCTAATGCAAACTACACACACTCACAGAGTCAGTAGCTGTGTGGTTGCTGCTGCTCTATTAATAGCGAGGTAATATAAGTGCAAAGTACCTCGTGTGGGGATGAGAGCTCGATTAGATGGAGGGTGAGGCGACATGATGGTATCCACGGAGGATAGTGTTCACCTGACTGTGTGTGTCCTCATGGATGTGTACAACATGCCAGAGGATGTAAGGAAATCCCAGCGTGGCCTGTGAGCAATCGTAAGTGTGTCTGTGTGCATATTGTCATGTATGAAACGGAGTGCTAAGCTGTGAGCGCCTGAAAGAGCCAGGACAAAGAGAAGGATGAAGGAAGGCAATGGAGGGCCTCTTGTGTCCCCACTGAACCCTCTCTGCCCTGGGTACACTGGTGCCCAGACGCCTTACTGGTACCCCCAAATAACCCACCCTCTAAGGAGCGGTTATTTAAGTTCACGCCGCCCTTGGGCTCAAAATAAATACCCAGAGTTGATAACAATATACAGTCTGCTCGGACTCTGCTAATGAAATTCCACCAGAGTCACCATGGCATTGAAGTTCACTTCAAGCAGGGAGAAGAGAGAGGTGGTGTGTGGCATTTCCATCTAGCCAGGCATTGAAAAATAATGACACCTTTCCGAGTATGAAGATAAATAATGAGTTTAATATGGTTCGTCGCTCGTTTCATGAAAGGAACAACTTGGCTCGCAAGCGGCGAAGATTTCATTGGCTGTACATTTTGCGAGGTGGAAGAAAAGTAGAGTGGGCGATTGAGGAATTAGAAGGAGTGGTGGGTCCCTTTGGACTAAAATGCATATTTTAAAATTCATTGCAGTCTGGCTCATAACCTTTTCAGCATGTTCCCTCTCTGTCTGTCTCTCTCCACCCGAGACTTTCTGTCCTTCATCTTTTATGTACATCTTAAAAAACAAAAAATGCCATAAAAGTGTAGCATAACTCTTACACACAATAAAGCCCGAATGATGTGATGACAGATCAGAAACAACAAAAAACAGACCAACATCGTGCAACAGTTTTCCGTTTTTGGGAGTACACAATCATAAAGAGCATTTGCACCATATAAACAACCAAAAAAAAAAAAAACTGCCCCTTTCTGTTCTTTAACAGGGAAATATAAGAACAGAAGAGTAGAAAAGCAGGTCAGAAAGGGGGCCTCTGTTCTGTGCTGCTCAGCCCTCTATGGCTGTGGTTTGCAGTTCACGTCCTGTCAAACAACCACATGCACAGTTGAAACTGGATTTAGATTTAACACACTCACTGGTTCAGTCAGTTCAGGAGATTGAATTTTAAAAATGGATTTTAAAGATAGTGCATCATCTTGGAATTTCCCATCTCTAAGCCTTTTTCAGACTAACAGCACAGAAAAACAAATATGAACAAAGCAAATTTATTGAAAAAAGACCAGTGAGGAAGAACTGCAAGTCTTGCAGAGCGTGCCCAAAGAACTGAAACTAACAGCTAATGCAATATTACATCACCGGCTCCTGTCAGTTTTATTCGACATACTTGGGTTATTCTGATGACAAGTACAATTTTAAGTTTTGATGCACTTTCTTTTAACACCAGGTTGCTTCTTGATTTGATGCAGTAGCATTTTTTAAAGTTTTTAGGATGTGAAATAAGACTTGCATTATGCAATATGCAGCTTCACTTGTAAACATGTTAACGCATGGAAATGAGAAGCCACAAATTGTGAACAGATGCCCAAATAAACAGACAAATATGCACACGGTCATACAGCAGTGGCTGAATTAAGATGAGGAGGACGTGCATATTTCAGCTGACACAGCAGCGTGGAGTTTGGCATCGAGGCAACGTCATCGTCGTCACCTTCAGCAATGATTAATGAGCTTAACGGAAGACCTGGGTGCACTTGGACGCTCACGTTTGCTCACACACAGACACACAAGCTCCCGTTCAGCGATGCACGTATGTAATCAGGCATAATCATGTTGGACACCAAGCGTGACCAACACATACACTTAACGGTGAAGGAGGTTGTGTGGTCGTAGAACAATAGCTCTACTCTAGAAACCGGGATTTCAAATGGTCTGTTTTACAGGAAGGGATGTAACAGTATGAGAACAGGGGAAAATTAAGAGTTTGTAAGGGCAAAGTGTAAAGTACGACAGAATATTTCTAGATTTTTTTTGTTTTTTGATGTTAGTTGTCTGGACTTTTGGAGTATTTCATGACATAAGGACACTTGCTCTCACTGAAACGGCAATATAAACATGCAGAAATAGTCAAGTCCAGGCCAAGAGTAGAGAAGGAGAGCAGAGAGTTAAGGCAAGCTGCTGCTCTCCTTCCTTTTGTCTCGAAACAGGAAGACATGTGACTCCTGAGAGGGGCTGAGTCTAGAGGGGCTGAGAAACAAGCTCACTGTTGCTGGGGGAAAACTCTGAGGTGCGTCTTCTGTGCAGTTCGTGTGTGTTTCAGCCGTCCGTGTGCGCGTTTGTGTGTCATCAGGTGTTTGCCTTGCAAAGGTTAGGATCTCCCCCGGTGCTAAAACACACTTGAAACGCACACACTCTGGACACAGATGTACTGTGTGAGCATATGTGTGTCAGAGACCTTCAGCAGCGCCTCTTTCTCTTTCTGCGGCTGCTCAGCTGGTGTGTAGGAGGAAGAGAGCTGACGGGCTTGGAAGTGCTGACATCAGCAGAGAAGGAGGCACACACACACATATACAAATGCACGCACACACACACTCACACACATACACACTCAGGCAAACAGAAACACTTTCTAGTGCAGAGGTGCTGTATAGATCAGGTCAGGCGAGTTAAACTGACCTACATGCTCTAAAACCTGAGGAAATCACAGAAAACAAAGTCCACAGTAGTAAACCAGCAGGCTCAGGGGTCAAAAATCCACATAAATCTATAAAAAAGAAGCACAAAAGCGGCTCCTCAGTGAGTCTGCAGTGTGATGCATCATTAAAACTTTAAGAGATCAGCACAAGATTTTGGTTAATTTCAACCTAAGTCTTATTTTTGTAGCTTTGGGAGTGATTTTGTACTAAACAAAGGCCTCCAAGCATCTCAGACGGAGTTTAGCTGGATTAGACTTGATTTGAAGGTTCAGCTGTGAGGAATGAACTGTGAAGTCTGTATGAAAAGTCCGATAAATGGACAGTTTGAGTTAGAAACTAGAACCTACATGTTGGAAAACAATCATGACTGTTTGTGATGCCTTTTTTGTGAAATCACTCCGCGAGCCCAGCGTTGTTGTTGCAGCTAAGAATGAAAGCCGAGCTGAAAAAAATGTGCGTGTCACGGTGCAACATACGGTAAAAATCAGCGGTCTGTTGTGTATGTGTGTGTGTGTGTGTCATGTGTACTGTATCTGTTTTTAGCACCATTAGAGCGAAG
The DNA here is from genome assembly GCF_021347895.1 of Acanthochromis polyacanthus. Lineage (NCBI taxonomy): Eukaryota > Metazoa > Chordata > Actinopteri > Pomacentridae > Acanthochromis > Acanthochromis polyacanthus. The sequence continues at coordinate 10,260,302 of NC_067128.1, forward strand.
AGCCCCGTGAACACGAGCGGGGCCCCAACACTAATCTGGACCAGATGTGAACTCCAGCGCTGCACTGAGAAATCTCCAAACACACAAATACCCACAGGCAAACAAGAAACAGCACGTCACCGGTTCCCAACAATCGAGCTCAAACTAGATTTGTGGCCTACTGTTTAGTTAGCCAACATGATTATGTGTAATGCTATTATCACCCTAATCTGTCTCAGTGAGATCATGCAGCTCACCTTCAGCGGAGCGAAATGAAGGTTTGAGAGGCTAATAAACTGCAAACATCAACAGACAGAAAACTACACAAACCCTTTCCAGCAGGGCGTGAGCTGGATGCAGCCCTGAGGCATTAGGCAGGCTGTGTTGTGGAAACACTGGATCAAACACACACACACACACACACACACACACACACACACTGGAGCAATGGTATCTCAGATGGACAAGTGTATTGATAAAGAGCTGAGGGGAAAGTCGGTGGCAAAGGTCTGTCTGGAGTACATGTGCAGTGTCAGTGCAAAGTAAACATATAAAAAAGCATAGAAAAGTGAAGGATAATACTGCGTTGTGGACAATGTTATAGTTGTGAGTGGTTTTGAGAGACACTAAGGTAGTTTGGGGACTGAGCCGTGAACTGTATCAGCAGGACACAAGTGCATGTTTGTGTTACATAACCTGAAGGACATTTTATTGGCACTGATTCTCTTACAACTGCCATTACCACTGAGATCATAGCTAATGTTAGCAGCTCTACTGCAACAGGCTGCGTTTGCATACCAGTGGGCCCCATATGTCAGCACAAGGTAGCCTTTAAAATCAGACTAGTCAGGCAGTGATTTCTGTCCTTTTTGTGTTGTGGACACCTAAACGTTAAGAAAAGCCTCCTTTCAGACTTGTTATGGCTCCTGTGTGGACATGATTTGTGAGAACCAAAAGCATCCCTTGTTCTACAGTGAAACTTTCGGAAAATCCAGAAAAAAAAAAGCTTAGTTTTGTCATTACTTGAGTCATTTTTTACAAAACAATAACAGTAAGACGATTCAAAACAATCTCTGACACTGAACCAAGTCGTTTTTCGTTCAAGAGCAGCATCGAAGTATTACACATTCTGCAGTTAAATAAGCTAAGCCCTAGCTAGATAAATCTGTTCCAGACCCTCAGTGTAATCCATGACCCAAGCATGTCCTCGGCTCATGTAAAAGCGGCCGTATTGTTCTCTGCAGAATTCCTCCAAATCCTCAGTTAACATATAGCTGCGGGCAGAGTGGTGTTAAGAGAGGCAGTAAACCTCAATCAACCCCTCACCCAAGCTGTACACATAAAAGTAGCATGTCTTCCCACCCAGCCTTCCTCACACTGTCCTTCCACTTCTCTTTCCCCTGACCTCGCCCGCTCTCCTTCTCCCGCTTTTTCTTACACTGTTGCAGTATTATTTTGTCCTTTTCTTGCCCTGTCATTGAGAATTTTGCCTCTGAAGGTTTTCCATTAGTGAGATCCTCAGTGTGCCTAAAACATTATATTATTTATTTATCTATCGCAGATGAAGCATTAGTTATGCCCTCTAAACCTTTCAGCATTGTCACTTAGTTTAATGCATAAGTCTGATACAAAATCTTCCTCATCAACTACAGAATGACCATGAGCCTCGGTGGCTTATTGCAGAACGTGTCAGTATGGAAGTCAGGAATAAAACGACCAATGCTAACATAATGTCATTGTATGTAGTTAAATAAAATGAACTCAGACGGATTATTAGGCTAGAATTTTAAGCTTAGTGATTTGATATTTCTCATACCGGCTGTGAATTGCGGTTAAAATTGTCTCCTAAGCTTTAATAATGGTCATATTTTGCTGCAGCATTCTCACTGCCGGTCACCTGGCACCAACCCAATCCTCAAAATGACGTTCCTGTACACGAACCTGCATTCTTAAGTGCGTTTTATTTAATAATTTAATTTTGTTTTAGAAGCAAATGGGATTTCTGACCTGTGACATGATTGGAAAGGCGGCCAGTGTTAGGAGAGAGGAGGGTGGATGGAGGGAAAAAAACAGAAATCTTACCCTCACCACAGAGAGGTCATCAGTCTCGTAATCAAGTTTTGTTGTTCACTTTTGGTTTCTAGTTAGGGTTAGGCCCATAAACTGGGTAGATTCAGGAAAATATCACTCTTTGTTAAACACTTTTCCTTGTTAGCCACCAGTATAAATTGGTAAGGGTTACAGAAAATGTCACAGTTTGGGTTGAAATACTTCCTTTCACTACAGCATTGACAAGACCCGCCCCATCTAATATATGATTGGATCAATGAAATGAGCATCAGCAAACATATTTGTGATAAATTACAGAAAATACCCGTCCCTCAAAACATAATTAAGAATTTAGTTGTTCAGTTGAGTTGTACAGGAACATACATACACGATGTATGCAAGAAAATGAACTTAAATTTACTTTCAAACCCCCGAATGCCAAAAATAAATCCTCCCACTTCGCTACCCTGTTGTCCTTGAAATACATCTGAGGCTGACGTGTAGATGTGAGGTTTATTTCCCAAACATATTCCTTGTCACCTGCACTGTATCTCTCCCACAGGAGCTGCAGCGTTTCCCCTCCTGATAATTATGAATGATTCTGCCCTTCCCCCCTTCTTCCTCCATCGCTCTTCTCCTCGGCGCCGCTCATATCGCACAGAGATGTAATTAATCATGTAGACACCCTGCTAGTCTTAATACTAAGGGTGCCCTCTTTTCCTCTCATCGTTATCTGCCTCCGTCTCCTTCAATCCCTCTTACTGTCTTTCAATCTCCATCTCTCTCTCTCTGTAGCGCATAGTTTGAAAGTCTCATTAATCAACTGCTCACACAGAAAAGCCCTTTAATGCACACTGGTACGATCGTGTCGTCTCTGTACGCTCGTGTTCTCCATGCATCATTACACTGTTGTGTTGTTCTTGTCTGTGTATGTTTTTGCGTTCTATCATCAGCGCACTCACACGCCAGGATAAGTACGATAATCGTCTCTGGCAGACTTGCCCTCTAGTCGCTCTCTATTTTTAGATGTCAGATGATGAAATAGTTCAAGTTCTTAAAAAGGGCAGGCGGCAAGTCACCACAGCATCATGTCAGAGCCGGGGCAGAGGATCAGTCAGCTCGAAGCCCCGGGAGAAACTAAAACAGCAATTAATTCATACTCCAGCATAAATACGCTATTCTAAACATCAGCAGCAGTTTACCACCAAATATACTGAAAACTGCTTGTGTTTCCTTCTTGTAATGCTGTGAATTGAAAGATTTTATGTTAAAATGCACGTTTTAGTGTCAAATTCACTGATGTTAACATTGAAACATAATTGATTAATACTGTGAACACCATAAAACAACCATTTATAGTAAGAAAATTCCTACTAATAATTGAAAATGTATGAAAAAACTCATTTGTTACAGTACAAGTCTGCGGTGTGCGGACTGGAAAATAAAGCAACCCCTTATGTGCCCTTTTTTTATTGTAGTTACATTTTAGTTTCATAATTGTAGTTGAGTTATGAAATATTTCAGCTATGTAATAAAGTAACGCCTTGTGCAACCGTTTTTTCTTTAGATCACATGAGAAATTGGCTCCTTCGTCACTCGGTTTCTACTGTAATTGCATTAAAGTTCCGATTATCTGCCTCAGATTTGCTGTGTTTATGAACTAGCTGCTCAATTAAGTGATTGGGATTACAGTAGAACAGTACCTATACTGTAAGACGGAGTATTTGGCCCACCCAAATTTATCTCCATATGCAGCATTTAGGTGTGGTACAGCTTGAATTCTTTAAAATATACACTACACAAAGATAAGAAGATTGCTGTTGGATGCGTTCAGCTCTTTAGGCCCGTTTCTCCGTCTGTGTCGCTTTTGTGCTCGCTGGGATGTTTCTGTTGTCAGTGTGTTTGGGCGTGTGTGTGTGTGTGTGTTTGTGTGTGTTCTTGGCAGTCGCTCGGTAGCTTAAGGACGGCATGTCCTGGAACTCGGGTTGATAAAACCCAGCAGGGATGTCCTGTGTTGTCCCAAAGCAAAGAGTACAGGTCCCAGACTGCGCCATAAAAAAACGTGCGCTGGTGAACGTACAGTAACTGCCTGTCAAGCTCATACATTTGCATTTCAAGATGCAAATCATGAAAATAGCCGGTGATAGATTTTCTTGCAGTTTCTTTTTATTTTCATAACCGTGATCTTCCCACCAGCTTGTTTGTTTGTGTGTGTGTGTGTGTGCGTGCTGAACTTACATGACCAGAACTGATCAAAATACACTGACCCAACGACGCCCTACCAGGGTAACATGACTAACCACGTTTCTCACCGACCTGCGCTGATTGGCCGTTCGAAGTGGGATGGGTCAGCCAACTCCCCCACCTCAGGCTAACCGATTGGAGGAAATGGGAGCGTAAACAAGGAGTTCTTTGAGCATGTGGAATTACACAACATACTTGATGAACGCAAAGACAGAAACAACAGAGTGAAGGAAGACAGATGGGAAAGATGGAAGGAGAGGGAGTAGCTGCAGTTGTAAGGCATCTGTGATGACAAGAACAGACTTTTTCGTGATTTAACACAACTCTTGGAAAGCAGTGTGTTCACTTTAGCTGAACTTTAATTCCAGGAGAAGTTACTTCTGTTCCTCTAAATGACTATTAAACAGGTGTTAAAGATTAGATAAGTGTCCTTTTAAAGACAAGACATTTAAGCGTGTGTCTGTGTCTCGTAACATATTCAGAAAAATGTTAGAACAGAAATACAAATGGAATAAGGTGTAACTGGAGTCCTCCTGCCAAGCTCCAGATCCCCGTCCAGCGCACGCACACATAAACACACACATAAACGCAACTTAAACGCACACACGCAAGCCGAGAGAGACACCCAGCCGCTGGCCGGGAAACACACATATGATTGAAGAGAATGGAATGTTCTGTCTGCCGTCCAGAGTTCAGGGCAGCTGGAACCTGGACCGAGTGTGTGTCTGGGTGTGTGTGTTTCTGTGAGAATGTGTGCGTGTTTGTGTAGGGTCACAGTATAAATAACCATCCTGTCTCGGCAACGTTAGCATAGACCAGCCATGCAGTTTATTTATAAACCGTCTTACACGTGTCAAAGCGCGACTTGTTGTCTACACCTCTGCTTTACACCACCTTGCTGCACTTTCACTGCCCACCTCTATTATATATAGATATAAATATATAGATATAGCTAGAGAAATCACCTAAATATTACTTATTTATGAGGACAAGAAGCCGTAAGAACAGTGGAATCTCTAGATTTTCCACATCCGACAGTCCTTGAACTAATCATGTGTGACTTGCAGTTGCATCATGTCTCATGTAAAAATTTGTCAAAAATAAATCTTTTGCGCTAAGTCAATTCCGTAAAAGAAAAGAATTCTGCTCTTCTTGGTGCAACTGAGAAGCCATTTGTGACGATGCTGCAATCAGGGGTCATGTGATAAAAATTCAGAGACTTTTCAGTTCAACTGGGTTGAACTGCAGGCTGTGTTTGCATAGAGCAGATAGGAGACAAGTGCGAACGCAAATAAAAAAAAATGTAAATTGTGAAATATCTATTGTTTGTAGCGCCTCTGTGTTTTTCCACAATATTTCCTTGCACCAGTGTACATTGTGCATGGCGTTGTACATGGTGATTGTTTTTTTTTTTTTTAATTTTAAATAAATAATGAAAAAAATCCAATTTTAGTTTTTAGCAATGGAATTTAACATTTACTGTAATTATGAAGTTACAGCAAAAAAGTACATTTCCATCAAGCTGTAAAATATTGAGACTTGTTAGCAAATGCAGTCAGTTATATATATTGATTTTTCTAATACTAAAAAAATGTATGTTTGCTAGATCTCTGCCTTTAACCGTTTGCATGAAGGTAGTCTGTTTCTCATTCTCTAAAAAGTTCTTAAGAAAAGTCTTATTTTAATGACATCCATTCGTCAGTCTCTCGTCTTAAATGGTCACAGACATCGCTCTTGTTGTCTGCTTGACCCGGCAGCAGCAGCCACTGTTGACATTAGAGTCAGATTAGTGCTGGTTTACATAATGCCTGATAAAGTGTGCTTGTGTTTGGCCAGGACTCACGCACACATCCACAGTTTCCCAGTAGGTGGTTAAATATACCAAAGGTGTGAGGTTCAAGTCACAGAGTTTGTCCAATCATGGCAGGAGAAGCTGGGTGAAAGGGGCAGAGCTACGAAGTATGAGACTAGATCTGCAACCTCGAAGCACTTTGACCTTTGGCTCGGTGCCGTCTCTTGACTCGGTGACACCGTAACCCTCTGACACAACTCTTTCCTAAAGAACGAAGCTCTTCCCTCCCTCCGCTGTCCCCTTTTCAACGTCCAATAAGTGGCGTCTGTGTCCAACGCTGACTGTTTCTCTGAGGCTCATACAGAGTACAGGAACATGGCCAAGTGAAACCGACCCAGTTCATACATTTGAGTTCAGATACGTGCTGTCGCTGGGTGATGAAATACACTTGCAACACCATGTAGACCCTCCCTTTTCTGTACTGCCTGGCTACATAAACCAATTCCCCTCAGCCAATCACCAGCGCTGGAGCAGGAACAGCGACAACCAATTAGAAAGCAGTCTTAGAATCATCCAGACCAATCGGAGAAATCTTCCTCTTAATTACCATTCTGGTCTGAACTTCTATGCATTTACAGCTTTTCTTATATATCGTCTAATTTCCTGCCTAGAACTGAAGTGTCTCTGGAAGACTTCCTTACAAATGTTGATATGCTCACACACACTCCAGCACTCCAGATTCAGATTTACATAAATGCAAATATGGGTTCAGCTACACACCTTCAAAAATGAGAAGATTGAGAGAAAGGAGGGAGAGAGATTCCTAGCGTGGTTGCTGACAGTGATTAATTGTTCCCACATGTTGCTGACGGACAAAAAGGCCTCTGTGTTCCTGAGCTCTGACTGCAGCTGGTGCACACACACACAGACACACACACAGACACACACACACACACACACACACACACACACACACACACACACACACACACACACACACACACACACACACACACACAGCTGGGTCTGTCTCACAAAGCAAGTTGAGCTTTGTCAGGGTACTTTGAGTTAGCTGCTGTGCTAAATGTGACACTGGTGAACCTGGATAACCAGTTTAATGAACAGTTGACAGCTGAACCTGCATTTTCTACACCAACAGAGGTGAATTTTAGAATAACCCGCCTGTCCTGTTGTCAAATTTAGTGAGGTCTAAAACAGCACATTGCAACTGAAAAAGTACAAAATAATTATATATATAAAAAAAAAACTCTATGGATGAGTCGACTGCTTGCCTACACTGTAAAAAAAAAAAAAAAAATCCTGAGAGAATCTGGCAGCAAGGGTATCAGAAAAACAGCATACTGTAACGTTTAAAAAAAGTCAAAATAGCTCCAGATATTTGTAAAATAATATTTTTTGTGCATTTAAATACATTAAACTGTGTAATTCTGTCTGTTTTTTTGTGTTTACATGTAAATTAATATTTCATTTTTGTGATTTTGCTCAATATTATCTGTAACCTAACAAAATGGAGACTCTTAAGTAACACTTTAAACTATTTCTTTGATTGCTTGTTTTACAAAGAAAAAGAACTGGAGGCACTTCTGCAACGTTTTGCAAGCGTAAACAAAGACTACAGTTCAGCCTCACTTCAGCTGAAAATTCCCTGAATAGTCATCATGTGACTGGTGGCCACACTAAATCACCAATGGCCTCATGGTTGTGCTGAGAAGCACGGAATATTTATTTTTTTTTACTTACAGAATCAGATTAGAGCAAACTGTTTATTTTTGGTACATTTACATGAGACCTGTAGAATAAAGTTATTTTTATTAAAAATTACAATTTTGAGCTTAGATTTGTTTAGTTGTCCTGATAGAACTGAGAGATGAGTAGTTCAGGGGCCATCGGAAAATTGAAAAGTGAATTAATCTTTCTGTTTTTACAGTTTCTGGGTTTGCTAAATGGTATATTTTTGGCAATTTCCCTAAAGACTGCAAGTTTTTCAAATCTGCTGGCAGACGTTAGGATTTAGAGGGTTGACATGTTGTATTCGTTTTGTCTGATCCAAATTTGTCGCTGCATCAGGAAACCAGTTTCCTACGATTTCCACTGTATGCTTAGTTACACTAAATCTCGGCTGGCTGTAAAATCATATGGAACCAACATGCAGATATTCATCATATCCCAAAATGTCAAACTGTGTGTTTTAAGGACAGTTTCTTAGATCCCAAAAGCAAGGTTAAATTCAAACTAAGCCTACTAACCCATTTGTCTGTCTTAGCGAGTTGGGCCCCCGTGCGTAAATCTAAGTCTCAGAGGTGCTCGGATGAAATAAGAGAGATTTTTTTCTTTTCAAAATCCCTAAAATTAGCTTGATGGTGTCAGCAGTGTCATTGTGCCTGGGAAGGTTTCCGCTGCAAGCTGTGTTACTGTACGTATGTGTGTGTGTGTGTTATTTAGTTCCTGTGGCTGCATAGTAGGAGCTCTGAATCAGAGCTGCTGTCTCACTGAGCTGTTTTTATTAATGGGCTTTGGGAATACCCCAGAGGAGCCACAGTGGTAAGCATACAGTGTCCCACTCACACTGAGATGTGCCATGTAGGCACACAAACCCACAGCACATCTGAACATCCAGCGGGAAAAAGAACATATAATAATCGTGTTTTTTTTTTTTTTTATGTCAGATTTACAGCATTGCTTTTAAGAGCCACATCTTGACACAAAAAAACCAAACACAAACAAAGGATTCCAAGAAAAAGCTTCCATGGCATATTTATCCTACCAAGTAAATCTATGTCAGTTATAAAGGGAAAGTGCAGATGCAGGGGAGGATTTGGATTTAAGATACAGGACTTGGGATTTATTTTTGACAAAAGAATGAACTCCCTCTGTGAGACTTTTTCTGATACTTTGGACCTAAGGAGATGTGTTTTTTTTATTCACAAGGAATTTAATGAACTCATGGAAAGTTAAATAATATGCCATAGTGTGTCATTAAATACAGTAAGAAGGGCAGAAATGAGTCTGTGGTCTGCAGGAGAGGCTGGATGTCTGCATGACATGTGGAGCGAGGAAAATATCAAATGGTTAAAAGGTCAGTGCACCAAAATCGTAAAACAGCATATTTTCCATGTACTGAACCACAAATGGTGCTCATCCCTGTACCGTGGAGTGAACCTAGGAAACGTTTAAATGCTCCAGAATAACAGTGATGAAGAGTATATAGGACTACTACTACCACAGCTGTACTCACATCCAGTTTATTGCACATTTCACTGATAAATGGAGCGCACATTTTTTCTTCTTTCATCTTGCAATCACCATCTTCTCACTCTCACCTTCACTTGGCGCTGGGTTTTCTTTCCTTTTCTTCACTGTCCGTGCTTCGGTTGCAGATGTCCCGTTTCCTTTCACGGCTCCTCCATCACACGGAGTTATGAAATACCTCGTTTGACATTTGAGGGATACGAGTAGTGGCACGGAAAAGAGAAACATTAAATAGGAATAGAAGGAGGAGGCGGAGGTACGGGGATAAAGGGATGTAGGACGAAGCGGAGGGAGAAGGATTGATGAAGTGTCAGGAGCTGGCAGGTAAATGTTTACAGCAGTTGGAAAATGAAACTCTCATTCCATTCATTCTCCTCTCATTCATTCCCCTAAAAGTTCTATTTTTCCTCTACCGAAGTTTGTCCTCTGCCATTATTGACATCCACTTGGCAGCTGGAAGCGTTTAGCCCGAGTGGTGTGTGTGTGTGTTTATAAAATGTTCTGTAATAAAACAGCATTACATCATGCCTCGAGAGATGCTGGCAGAGGATAAACACTGGTCTCCCTGGTGTTTCTTCTCATCTTGCCTCATTGTACAGAATACTCAGCCGCACGAATACATACACTAACATACCATGTAGTGTGATTTTTTTTTTTTTTTTACATTTTTTTTTTAATGTTTTTGGAGGACTGGTGGTCACAAACAAGCACCTCGTCCTGCAGAGCCAATATTTGCACAACAATTCCAAAACATTCAAGAGCATTTCTATTGCAGCTATTAGAAGCACACGCATGCACGCTCACACATGTTTGTACTTGTATCTTAGTGAGGACATCCATAGGCGTAATGCATTTCCTAGAGCCTTACCCTAACCTTAACCATCACAACTGATTGCCTAAACTTAATCCTCATCCTAACCCTAACCAAACCTCAATTCATACCTGTTCTCTAAAAACAAGTCTTCACCCTCAAACATGGCTGTTTCAAAGTGAGGACCGGCCAAAATGTCCTCACTTTGTAAAAATGTCCTCACTTTGATAGTTAAATGCAGAAAATGGTACTCACCATGTAGCAAGTACAAGAACAAACACACACACACACACACACACACACACATGTTTGTACTTCTATCTTAGTGAGGACATCCATAAGCGTAATGCATTTCCTGGAGCCTTACCCTAACCTTAACCATCACAACTGATCGCCTAACCCTAATCCTTACCCTAACCCTAACCAAACCTCAATTCATACCTGTTCTCTAAAAACAAGTCTTCACCCTCAAACATGGCTGTTTCAAAGTGAGGACCGGCCAGAATGTCCTCACTTTGTAAAAATGTCCTCACTTTGATAGTTAAATGCAGAAAATGGTACTCGCCATGTAGCAAGTACAAGAACACACACACACACACACACACACACACACACACACACACACACACACACACACACACACGTTTGTACTTCTATCTTAGTGAGGACATCCATAAGCGTAATGCATTTCCTAGAGCCTTACCCTAACCTTAACCATCACAACTGATTGCCTAAACTTAACCCTTACCCTAACCCTAACCAAACCTCAATTCATACCTGTTCTCTAAAAACAAGTCTTCACCCCCAAACATGGCTGTTTCAAAGTGAGGACCGGCCAAAATGTCCTCACTTTGATAGTTAAATGCAGAAAATGGTCCTCACCATGTAGCAAGTACAAGAACACACACACACACACACACACACACACACACACACACACACACACACACACACACACACACACACACACACACACTCACTCTCACACAGGGTCAGAGGTTCAGCTTGGCCCCAGAGGTCCTCGCTCTGCCAACGTAGCATTCAGAAACTTAAACCTGCTCTCTCTGAACTGCCTCTGACCAGAATAACAGTCCAAACCAACTCGTCTGTAAACTGTTGCCCAGGAAAGACGGGACCGCTTCATGGAAAACAATATTGCGATTCCCACAAAACACTCAGAAATGTTGGTGCTCCCTGGTTTGAACCCAGAAATCTGCTCTGTTTCGAGGGAGTAAAAATATACACGGGAGGAAAATGGAGAGAGGAAAAATGCATGCATGCTGTGGATGGCGGTTGGGTTGTTTATATGGGAGGATATAGCATAGCCCTGGAGTCCCTCAAGGCCCATAAGAGCTGTGTGTTTGTGAAACAACAGAAACTGCGTGAGAAGGAGGGGGCATGGAATGAGAAGGAGGGCTGAGACCGAATCAAGAGCTTAACCAGGCCTTTATTGGACTTTGGGGCACAAGAAGAAAAAGAAGAAAGTGTAATCAATGCTAGAGGCGAGTCAGAAAGGTTAGAATCATTTTTATAATCATGTCCTGTTGCTGGGTTGAAATTTGAGAACAGTGTCTTAACATTTGTGTATCATCATTATGCTGTCATATAGCAACCATGAAGGAACTTTTCTTAAGTAACCAGATGGCTGCAAATGTGTGGCTGTGTAGGTGCCTGAGTGAACGTGAAGGGAGTTGTCCAGATGGACGTGTGCATGGGTGTAATTTACGCATCGAGCATAGTTGGAATTTCAAGTCTTGAGTAGCTGCACAGCCAGAGCTTACATCATACAATCCTTCATTTAACCTGCACTAATCAATTACTGGAAACGAGCTCAGAAGTGAGGCAGCCTACGAGGCCTGCTCCTGTTTAAACGTATCATAGTTTCACAAAACAGTATCACCTTCTTTTCTTGCGGTTTGAATATCACCCGACTCATCGCATCATCCGAAAGGCGCCAGTTTGGGTTTCACTCTTTTTTATTCGTACAGCTTCTGCTAGTATTTACCACTTCAGGTATTTGTGATTTGAACTGTGATAAAAGTTATGAAAGTTACTCTTATCTACCTCAGAATCAACACATGTAGCTGTTTAAATTCTTAGCGGTAACTTCTTTCCGTTGTATCTCAACAAGTCGAAGAGTCTAGTAGCATAATGTTTGGCTGCATAATTTATTAGATGTGTTCATGTGCTAACATTCAGTCATCACTGAACAGAAATTAAAGCACAGCCTCATGAGAAAGACATTAGATGTTCAGATATTTAGTCAAAGCATTGGGTAAAGTAAAGCTTTGAATTCATGATACCAAATCAAAAGATCATCAAAGCTACTTCTTCTGACAGTTGTTCGTAGAAGTCAGTAAGCTTCTTCCTCTGGGGACCATGAATGTGTAAAATCCTTGCCATAGTTGTCAAGATATTTCAGTTGGAGCCACGCCGCTAATGAGTTAAATGTATCTGTATGAAGTATGACACAAGGTACCGTCTGATAACAGTGTATGTATACAAAGTCAGCAGCAGTGGGGCCACGAGTGATTCAACAAGGTTATTATTTTGCACTTTGGGCCTTTAATGTGTGCATGCTTCCTCTGTGTAGTGAATAAAACTCTTGATCATTAGCAGAGGCTGTCATGTGCACCAGTTCCCCCACAATGAGCCTTTTGGGCGCTCACAATAAATCAGCACAGAGTTGATCAATACAAAACAGCCAAGACTCACACACAGGCGCACAGAAACACACATGATCTGGTGCACAGAGGCTTTTTGTGCGTGTCATTCATAACCGAGGAGACGCTTGATTATAGACCACTCTGTCTCTTTTCTCTTCTGTACCCACAACACAAAAGCTACAGTGGGAACAATGCAGACATCAGCGCTAAGTGCCGCTCCACGTTAATGTGAGCCTGTCTATATTTAGTGGATAAACAATTGAAACAATGGGCTTTTTTGCTTTGTTTGTATGTCTAGTCACAGAGAGCAAGTGTTTACGTTGCCGCAGAATCAGTGGCAGTGGGTGGTTTATGGATCACTGTTGTTGGACTTAATGAGAGGTATTCATTGAGTGTTGTATTGGCAAAAGGAAAGAGTGAATACAACAAATCAATACTGATGACAGTCATAGTTTGAGTAATTGTTCCAAGACGATTTAGCACACTCCACTCAGTGTAGTCTTTCTCGCTTTTGTGTTGCAGAACTCCATCCGACACAATCTCTCCCTCCACAGCCGTTTCATCCGTGTCCAGAACGAGGGAACAGGGAAGAGTTCCTGGTGGATGATCAACCCGGAGGGAGGAAAGGGAGGCAAGGCTCCACGGCGCCGGGCGGTCTCCATGGACAACAGCAACAAGTACACCAAATCTGCCCGTGGCCGTGCCGCCAAGAAGAAGGCCGCCCTGCAGGCTGCAGCTGCTGCAGGTGAAGGCGGGGGAGATAGTCCGTCTGGTCTCTCCAAGTGGCCTGGAAGCCCAACGTCACGCAGCAGCGAGGAGCTGGATGCCTGGACAGACTTCCGCTCTCGCACTAACTCCAACGCCAGCACACTGAGCGGCCGCCTCTCGCCTATTCTGGCCAACCCCGAGCTAGATGAGGTGCCCGATGATGAGCCTCCTCTCTCGCCGATGCTCTACTCCAGTCCTGGCAGGGCGCTGTCTCCTGCTACAAGCAATGGGAAAGCTGTGCCGACTGAGCTGCCCCGCCTAGCAGACCTGGCAGGTACAATGAACCTGAACGACGGACTCACAGACGACCTGATGGACGAGTTGCTGGACAACATCAACTTGGTGCCAACCACCTCCAGCCAGGTCACACAGAATGGCTCCTCAGGGTTCAGCTTTGGGTCCAAGCCCAACGGGATCGGCTCACCTTCCTCCACTTCCTCTCAATCCTCCAATTCTTCTTCTAATGGTGGAAGTAATGGCTATAGTAACTCCATCTTCGGCCCTCACACAGCGGGCTCCTCTCTGCGTCCGTCCCCCATGCAGACCATCCAGGAGAACAAGCAGACGTCCTTCTCCAGCATCAGCATGTCCCGCTTCGGCAGCCAGACACTACAAGACCTGCTCAACTCTGACAGCCACAACCACAGCGACGTCATGATGACCCAGTCTGACCCGCTGATGTCACAGGCCAGCGCGGCGGCCGTCATCTCCCAGAACTCCCGCCGTGGCCTCATGCTCCGCAATGATCCCATAATGACCTTTGGGACCACCGGAGGACTTCAGGGCAGCCAGCGCGAGATGCTGCAAAGCAACAACCACAACCACAGGTCTTTAAACGGAGGCCTGAACCTAGCCAACGAAGCTAATGCTCTGGCTAATGCCAAACAGCAGCTCCTACTCTCACCCTTGGGAGGAAACGGGTCTTCCTCCATGCAGATCGACACCTCAATCTTCCTGAACGGAACAGTTAGCAGCAGCGGAGGGATCTGTCAGGATCGTTTCCCCACAGATCTGGACTTGGACATGTTCAATGGCAGCCTGGAGTGTGACATGGACTCCATCATCAGGAATGAGCTGATGGATGCAGATGGCCTGGATTTTAACTTTGACTCTTTGGCCAACATGAACGGAGTCGGCAACTTCGCGAGCACCAAGCAGACCTCTCAGAGCTGGGTACCTGGCTGAGAGGCAGGGTGCAAAGCAGGTGTGTATTTTTGAGTGAAAATCATGAGGCATTTGAGCAAAGGTGAGCTTATTCAGATGCAAGAACACGGATACTAGTGCAATTTTTCCCAACAAAATGCTAAATCTCGTAAGGTCTCTGTGTAGAACTTATGACGATATGTGTATCACAATGTTAGAGTGTAACTATAAGTCACTTTCTTGAACTGTACAAATCTTTCTGTACTGTGTAGAAGGTTTATTAAGCCTCTTCTTGTCCTCATTTATGGGCACCAAAAAATATTGTTTCCTTGTCTGAAAAAAAGTCCAAAAATTCAGCAAAAAAATCCTCAAATTTCTGAAAATTTGCAAAACCTTCAGGAAGAAAATTACAATAATTCCTTAAAAGTTTCCTTAAAAGTTTTATTTAAAAAATACCCCAAATTTGACTAAAGAATTCTTGTAAATATTTTCAAAAAATAAATAAAAATCTTCCAAAAAATCCTGAAAATATCTAAAGTGATTACATATATATCAGTAAAACGTACTTAATATTTTCTTTAAGAACATTCACCAAAAAATCAACCAAAATCCAGCGAAATTTGCTGGATATTGGTTCTTATGAAACAATTGTAACATTTATTTTTTTCCACCGAAAGATGTTCAAAGATTTCGTAAAATGTTGAAAATGTGGGCATCAGAAGTTTCACTGTGAAAATATTTTTTTCCCACATTTTCAAACTTTAAAACGGCTCAATTTTGACCCACAGGACAACACAAGGGTTAAATGCATTATGTATGGTTGATGTTGTGGACTTACTGGTACTGTCAGACCTGAAAATAAACACTGAGATGCTTGGATGACCAATAGTCCAAGTCTGTTCTGCTCTTGGAATTGAAAGAGTTCACAGAACAAAATTATAAGCTTTTCTTCACAAAACCACTTCGGCTCTGCCTTGCTTCATCGTTCTTGTCTGCTAAACAAAACAACTTGTCTTGTATTTTATTTTCTAACTCATGGTGCAAAATGTGCAGTAAATATTTGGAGACACCAAGCTATGAAAGTCCATTCAACACTTATGTTTTCACTGTAAAGTCCTGTTATTGCCCTCATATTGAAAATACATTCATTTTACAGAAGTGCCTGTAGTAGCTTTGAGCTTCCATCCAGAACTGAACAGAAAATTGTAGGTAACATGGATTGGTGATATTCTCGTTAAAATGTTTGACTTGCAACCAAGACTGTAGACGATTTTATTCTTTAAAGCACATCACAAACACTCAAATAGAATCATATGATGTCTTTTGTCTCTTCAGGTCTGAACTATGGTGCAAGAGAAGATCAGACACACAACATCCTTTTTTTGCCAAACCTGCCATCAGCACAATGTAAAATACAAACCCTGTGTTTACAGAAGAAGACTTCCTCCTGAGAGCTTTACCTTCGCTCCCACACTGGTGAAACCATGAACGATCCGACAGACTCTAGAGATGCTGCACATCAGCCCTCAAAGCCTCCTGTGAAACACCAACAAGAAGAAACAATCACGACAAACTCACAAATCTCAGAATTATGCAATTTTTTTTCCTTTGCCACCCAGCCTGTTGATATCAAAGAGACACTGCTTGTCAGAAGGGGTTTCAGGTGGAATACAAGGACTAAAGATCAAGCATAGAATGGAAGGAGTGCACAGTGCAGTTGTTCCCGTCGAAGGCAACGAAAAAAGAGACAGAAGTGTAAAAAAGATAGGGAAAAAAAATCGGGAAGTGATGTGGTGTAAATCTGATCCAGTGGTTTCCTGGGATGTTATGTTGAAAAAAAAATTCCCTCTGTTCTTAGTGATTTTAAATGTTCTGTGTTTGTTTTTTGGATTTTCTGTTTTATCATACTTGTTTCTGGATCATACATGTCTGTACAAAAAGAAATTGGTGTTTTGGTGAAATGAAGAGATGAGTGTTTTTACTCACTGAGTGGCCGCACATACAGTACATGCAGACACACATACAGACAAACTGACACCTCGTCCCAGTTGTAGAATCTTGAATTCCTCAGTTTAACGCCACACACTTGCTGTTTTGTTATTACAAATTGCTTGGATTTAAATTAACTGTAGCATATGGAGGGTTTTATTACAATTAGCTGCAACATGATTTATCCTTGTGTATATCAAACTGTAAAAAGAGAAAAAAAATGACAAAAGCCTAGAAGAAGAAAATCTTTGTCATGGATCCTTGTACAGTGCAGGGCAGCGGGAAGTTTAAGGAAAAGATCTCGTCTGTCTTAGTTTTCTGAGCTTCTGGTGAGTTCTGTTGAGGTCATTTGTCACAGCATACGATGTAGCCAAATTGAAAACCTGTGTCCCAGGGTTGTGAACATTTCCACACCATAACAGGTGCTATTATAAACAGTGTTGAATCCTGTCCTGAGAGCAAGCCGTGCATTTTGTTTGTTCTGTTTTTTTTTTTTTTCTCTTTCTGTTTTTACCCATGACCTGCAGAAGCCAGAGCTGTAGCCACTTGTAGCACGGCGAGGTTGAAGACGGCAGGGGGAGCAGGGTTTTAAGGCTCATTCCTCTAGAAGCCATTCGTTTCTTGAGTAAAACAATAAGCTATCTCTGTATATTGCCAAATTACTTGAAACAAACAGTAGGATATGCTGGCAGCCAAATCACAGCACACACACATATGTATGTATATATATATGTGTGTATATACATATACATATATATATATTACACTCACAGATAGTAAAATAACAGCAGGGATGTGTATTGAAGCTCTGCTGTTTTCTTGTCTTGAGCTTGTGGGGCTTGTTATGCATATACAGAATCACTCAGGGGGGGAAAGGGAGGCTTCCCGTTTAAGAAACATCAAGTCACATTCGAATAGTATTTTAACATTTCTTGCTTAAAAATATACAATAAAAGGCAATGCTTTGTGTTTGTGAACTTGTAACCTGTGAACTTTTGGCTGTTGAGATGAAGAGGAGGAAGGCAGATAAACGTCAGGATCATTACTTCACGCAGTCTGTTATGTTTTTTTTGGTTTCTGCTGTCATCGTTTTGTGTTTTTTTTTTTTTCTCTCCTCTCGTTGGACTTGTGATGCACATACACACACGCCCTCATGGACACGCCTGGTGCTCCTGCAGGTGATTTCCTGTATCTCCTGTTATTGTGTGTTAATCTGTGGAGTTCATTTCAGTTGAATTTAATCCACGAGGATGTGTAATCCCTCACGGTGCATACAGCACAGCCGACTGTATGCATGTCTGTATTTATGCATTATGAATTGTGTGAAATGCATATATACTCGCTGTATGTCCTTATATACTCATGTAGTACTTGACCCATGGATTTTTGTGATACCTCTGAAGTTGAAGAAACAAGGTTACATGCCAGGTAGGAGGGAACACTGTTACCAGAGATGGAATTGTTGGACCAGATTCTGAAAATCTGGACACCCTGGTGCCCCCTCTTGGTTTGGGGCAGCAACATGAAAGTGTATTCCCTGCTGTGTATAATAGTGTACAGATTTGTGTATATCACTTTGAGGCAGAGGATTGGGTGTGCATGGTTGGCTAGAATGATCTCCCGTGTATCTGAGGTTTAGTGCATGAGCTAGCTGTACCCCTCTCCACCTCTCCAGTGGTGCCGTCCCTCGACAAATTGTAACACACAGAGAAACCCTGCCTTTTTAGCGCTCAAACACACACACTCTGTTCCTATTTTTAAAATCAGGGCTGACAGAGGTGCTCTTGCGCCATCCTCCCGCTTTTATTAGTGTGTGTGTGTGTGTGTGTGTGTGTGTGTGTGTGTGTGTGTGTGTGTGTGTGTGTGTGTGTGTGTGTGTGTGTGTGTGTGTGTGTGTGTGTGTGTGTGTGTGTGTGTGTGTGTGTGTGTGTGTGTGTGTGTGTGTGTGTGTGTGTGTGTGTCAACGCAGATGCAGGGAAAACCCTCCTTAATGAACGTTTCTCAGCTTCACACTGGATTTATTCCACATGGAGCAGGTTCATGTCCTGATGCTCCCATCGATTAAACCTTTGACGTGGTAAAAGTGTCAACTGACAACGAGCTGAAATTTCCATCTAGTATTTCCAGAACACTATCAATCATTTCTTTTGACAGGGAGGGAATCCTGAGCCATCACCTGAACTGCTGAGCATTTCAAGTCATCTGCACTGCCTGTACTAAATGTTACTTTACCGGTCCTGTGAAGAAGACTGACAAGGTGAAGTCAGCGCGCGCTCTAGTCCTCTTCTATTTAAAGAGAGGTTATTGGTCCCTGACAAACTGCAAATCTCAGTCACAGAAAGGTGTTCCTAACATTTCGTACGTTCAGTGTGAAATGTTTCGGCTCTTCAGGCAGATCGTTTACATTTAATAGTGGAGCAGGCCGTCCACTCAACCACTCAGTGCTTCATTCAGGCACGTGAAATCTGCTCAACACACACACACACACACACACACACACACACACACACACACACACACACACACACACACACACACACACACACACCTGCAGCACAGCACAAGCTGCTTTAAAGTTAACAAAAGCAAAAAAACAAATAAAATAGAGGCATACCACTAGATACCTTAATCACCTCTTGGACATTTCCCTTTTATTATCTTCTCTTGAATCCTCCTGTCCTTGTTAAGAAGCCCAGGCCAGCTCCCCTCCAAATGCCCCTCTGAGCTTTTCCCCTTCAGACTTCGCCCTTTATTAATCTTGCTTCTTCTCGACTTGATGTTAGTGGGTATTTTTCCTGTGTATTCCATTTTGAATTTTAATCTAGTTTGTATAAGAAATGGTGCGCATGTAAATAAAGCTTGGTGAGGCTCCACACCGTTCCCGTGTCTTTGTCTTGACTCACTTTGTTTTGGTTAAAGAGCAGATCTGCTGTTAATAGCTCATTTTGCCAAGATAGGAATTTTCAAGTAAGCAAGGAAAACTTTGTAGCTCTCGCTGGCCTTACATGTGCTGTTAATTCACAAGTGTGTTTGTGTGCGTGTACGTGTACGAACAAATTTAACCTCACACTCCCTGCAGAACATAAATCTCTTCCTCGTGTCAGTCTAGAGGGATCTAGACCGCAAAACAACTCCATGTTCTGCTAAAGTTCTTGGAAGTCCTCTTGCACAATGTTTGTTTTGTGTAAGGCCGCCTTAAACGAGAGCAGACGTACAGCAAACCTCTGATACCTGACACTGTGCTGGGTACTTTTCCTCCAGTGTTGCGAAACATTAAGAGAAGAGGAGAGGGGGAACTGTCAGACACGAGGGGTTGTAGGTCTGAAATCTCCCCCAGGCCTCCACATCAGATATTAACACAGATCACAAGCTCTGCTGACAGTCTTATCCCTCCTCTCGCTTTCCAGGAACGACCAACGAGCCACATTTTCTCACTGTCAAAGGTCAAGCCTGTTATCATTAAAAGAAAATTTCACATTAAGTATGAAGTTCAAGAGTGTATGTGTATGTTTCTGTGTGTGCATTAGTGTGGTTTAACTCTTAAACGGCAAAGAGTGTCCTCCATAAAACTGTAAGATTACATTTCTCACACTGTGGCATTTATGGCAACTTGAATATCTGTTTTATCTCAAGGAAATATATTGATCTCAACAGTGTTAACATAAGCTTGTGCTTCTCGTTTAATTAATTCCAATCAGTGTCATAAATGATGACCTCTTCTTACTAAAATGCCATTAAGAAATTAAGTCTTTCAGGATAGCATTCTGTTTTTGGCAGGACATCTATAAAACATTCAGTCCTCTGACTAGAATTTTACTTGGACTAATGCAGTCCAGCAGCAGGTGCTTTGCAGTATGACGCATTATAAATATGACATTACTAAATCATTATCAACTGCTTACACTAACTAAACATAGAACTTTACATAAATCTTATAGCTTCTTAATATTTTCATGTTGTTAGAGAGTTTCAGCAGATTTAAACACTGCAGCCTAACTTTGCACCAGGCCTTTAAGAGCACAACATTGTAATTTAAACATTTAAGCAAGATAATGTGCCATGTCACAAATTTTATATCATCTCAGACTGATTTTTCCAACATGGTAATGAGTTCACTGTAATCAAACAGCCGCCACAGTCACCAGACACCAGTGCACTAAGAACCATTTCTATGTGGTGAAATGGCCGATTTGCAGCAGCTGATGATATTGACTGAAATATTTGAGGAACGTTTCTAGCACCTTCTTAAGTCTGCATGACAAAGAATTGAGATAGTTCTGAAAGTAAAATGGGCTCCAACCAAATTAAAATTTCTGCTCAAGGCTTCTTCCCTGTTAAAAGTGTGTTTTTCTTGCCACTGTCGCCTCTGGGCTTGCTCTGGGGGTTCAGGCATGTGGGTTCTGTAAAGTGTCTTGAGATAATTTGACCTGAAATCGACACTATATATATTGAATTGAATTGAATTGAGGCTGAGAAATGAACGTGTGGTCTGCGGTTGTGAGGCTGGTTGGATGTACTGCCAAATTCTCTGAAACACCTTTGGAGACGGCTTATGGTACAGAAATGAACATTCAATACAAGAGCAACAGCTCTGGTTGACATTCCTGCTGTCAGCATGCCAATTGCATGCTCCCTCAAATCATGCCACATCTGTGGCATTATGCTGTGTGATAAAACTGCACCTTTCAGAGTGGCCTTTTATTGTGGGCAGTCTCAGGCACACCTGTGCACTAATCATGGTGTCTAATCAGCATCTTGATATGGCACACCTGTGAGGTGGGATGGATTATCTCAGCAAAGGAGAAGTGCTCACTATCACAGATTTAGACAGATTTGTCAACAATATTTGAGAGAAATGGTGATATTGTGTATGTGGAAAAAGTTTTAGATCTTTGAGTTCATCTCCTAAAAAATGAGAGCAAAACCAAAAGTGTTGCATTTATATTTTTGTTGAGTGTATATACAGCACTTGAGGAATGCCGAGCAATTTAATGTCATCTTTGGTCTTTGTTGGCGGAGAGATCTTTTTGTAAAGCCTAAGCTGTGTTGTCACACACAGTATGGTACATTCATAACCACATTGTTTTTCATTGTTACCAAACCTAGGACATGATTCAAGTGCTTTCGGTCTACCAATGTGGCCTACAAAAGAACTCCAGTCAAACAAAAAGCCCTTTCAGTTTGCTTGGTATCTCCAGGCGCTCTTTCATGACAAGAAAGGATTTCATATAGGATAAAAGAACTGGGAATATACCCTAAGCTCTTCTAAACAGTCAATGCTGAACTCCAATATACTCAAACATGCTTTATGACCAAGAGAACAAGCTCACCACAACTACAAATATCAAAGCCACATTTCAATAGCAGCTCCCAGTCAGCTGGTCACCTGACCGACTAAATGTCTGGCATGGCTGCAGACCAGTTTGTAGAAGGTCACTGAGGTTACAGAATAGCTGGAAGCTCATCTGATCTTGTTTGTTTTTCTGTTTTCTTTCTTTGCTTACTTTAGGAGAACAACAGTTCATGCAGATTTATGTTTCTGTAATTTTAAGGCAGGATTTTTTTTTGCATCATCCTTAACCCTTCATGACCACTGGCATTATTTTTAGCCTGTAAATGACAGATCACTAAATTTGACTTTGAATTTGTATTTTGTGCAGTTAGTCAGAATGAGGACATTCCAAAGCGCTGTGCTCATGTGGTTTATTATAATAAAATAAGCGCCTATATGCGGTCTGTTCCTGTGTCTCGCTGGCTGGTTTCATGTCATGTCATAACTTAATCACCGTGTCTACTTGTTTGCCCACAATCTCCATCTCCGCCCACATTTTCAGTCTTTTATTTGCCTCTGCCTTGTTCCATGTCAGTGGGCTCATATTCAGTAAATGTCATCTTTGTTTTAATACAGGAAGCAATTAACCTGTTTACTTAGACTGCACCGTACGCCACCATAAATCAGCACATGATGATTCATTTGGGAACTGGTCTTCATGTGACTGGGTGTATAGGAAGTGCTGATGTACTGTTTGAGGTTTGTGTTTTACATTGCATATCACCGAAGTCCTCTATCTCCTAACACATCGTATGTATAGGATCTTTCAGTAAAAGCAGTAATATTTTAACCCTCCTGTTGTCTTCATTTATGGGCACCAAAAAATATTGTTTCCTTGTCTTAAAAAAATCCAAAAATTCAGCAATAGAATTCCCCAAATTTCTGAAAATTGGCAAAACCTTCAGGAAGAAAATTCCATTAATTCCTTAAAAATTTTATATAAAAAAAATCCCCAAAATTTACCAAGAAAATTCTTGTAAATATTTTCAAAAAAATTGAGTAAAAATCTTCAAAAAAAATCCTAATAATATCTAAAGTGATTACATATTTATCAGTAAAACTTCTAATATATTTTTTAAGAACATTCACAAAAAAATCAACCAAAATCCAGTGAACATTTTTTTAAACTTTTTTTTCCACTAAAAAATGCTCAAAAATTTCCCAAAAATGTTGAAAATGTTTACATCCGAAGTTTCACTGTGAAAATCTATTTTTTCCCCACATTTTCAAACTTTAAACAGGTCAATTTGACCCACAGGACAACGCGAGGGTTAATGACATTGGGAAGTGGTGTGGGAATATTGGGCTTCAGCAAAACTGCTGAAAATAAAAATCTGACAGGTTTAGGCAGGAATTCTGTTCACAGATGAGGTAATGCATTAAAATTATGTTCATGTTAGTCATGTATTCTAATTAACAAATGCTGTGAAAAAAATCTAAAGCAGGACTCATTTTTATTATTTATTACATTTTTATTATTACAAATCAGGTTTCCACTTTCATTGCATTTTTCTGTTCTTGTTCTAGTTGATTCAATATTCTTATTTTAAAATTTTTACAAATTTTGCCTCTAAGTTGCCTATTTGTTGGCCTTTTCTCACTAAATGAGGCCTAAATGAGTTTAAATAAAGGTTGAATGAAGGAATAAATAAAAGGAACATTGCCTAATACAATGTCAATTGCAAGCTTAGATGAGCTGACCATCCATGCATAGTGTTGGAGCCAGACAGTTTTTATAAGGGCGGCCACACTGAGACTATTACTCACATTGGGATGGCTCATTGTCTCAACGTTACTTTATTGCTGTCTCATTATTATCAAATTGTTGTTGACCAAATTTTAATTTTATTTTGTCGCTTACTTTTATTACTTACTTATGCAGGCAACACTGTCATGTACAAGTGCACCATGAGGACTCAGAGTAATAATAAGCTTTTAAATGTAGTTATGTTTATTATAAGCTCATTAGATAAGATGCGGTTTAAATTATTTAAGAGAAGTACATATAAGAGTCTTAAGTCAAAAGTCTTCCTGTTCAGCTGAAGACATCACACTGTGTCCATCCAGTTTGCACTTTCTTTCTTTTGACTTCAAGTTTTGGGTCAGTCTTGCATTGTTCAACAGTTATTATCACTTGTTTCCAGAGCTCTTTAAAATAGGTTTCACCCCTGTATTAATTAAGAGTCTGTATAAGCTCCTTCCCTGCCCGTTCAGTGGCCGTGGCTGAGAATATGTGGCAATTTAATCGTGTGGCAGCCCAGTTCTGTTATCTGTGGTCAGCATCATACTAAGAAAATCATGATTCATGACAAGTGATGAACACCAGAATGGCAAACAAACAGCTAAGTGGCTAACTGGTTAACCGCTTTCTATTTCTTCTTCCTTCTGCACGCTCCATTATATTATTTAATGTTTACCGTGTTGCGGGGGTAAAGGGGATATCATGCCACTGACAGGTGACCAAAATAAACAGACATTGTTACTTAAAGTAAAGTTAAAGATTTTGCGGTTGTATGTAGACATTTTAATGTCTTGTCAAAAAAGCCAAAATATATTGACTATGATTTGATGTTAAAAAGCAATAACACTGGAAAACTTCCAAGGGAGTACAAAGTTCTTATAGGCACTGCTTTGTCCCGTAAATTATCAGGACCTGACATCTATTTTCCCATGACAATAACATGTTTGATGTGTTTTCATGTGGCCTTGCATCTATCTTTGTGTGTGCAGATTAAGATGGTTGTCTGACGCACGGGTCGTGCTTTTAAACAAATGTGTGGTTAAATTACTCCCAGTGTAAGATCAGGGTGTAATTCTACCTGAGAGGGAGCGGTTTGATCTTTTGTAATGTCCTCTGAGTGCCATTTGAGTCTTTCTACACCCACGTGTAATCTTGTGTTTGTTTGCTGTTCATACTGTTCCGTCTGTAGTATCGTGAGTCAGGACCACATGTAGAGTCCATAGCATGTTTGCAGCAAAAATGTTATGAGCCTCCTGAAGGCCAAAGTCAGACAGCTGATGTTCTGAACCATCAGTTCCAGCTTATAAAGAGAAATTCCAGTATTTTGTGTGGAATTTAACTACTTCTCACCTAAAGAAGCATCTTCCCACCCTGATAATCACACTAGATTGTCATTTCTTTTGATTAACTCCATTTATTAATGTTCATGCTTGCTAATTTAATAATCAGCTGACACGGACGCTGCATGAGCAGTTTATTTGGCATGTGTTAAATACATTCATGCTTATGGCCATTTTTCAGTTGCTATTTTTGAAGAACTTCATATCTTGTAAACTAGCTAAGAACAATCTGCCCTAATTCCTAATCATACTGCTGAGCTCATCTTCTTTGTCTAACTTGTGAAAACAACAAGAAAACAATACCAGGTATGCTGGAATTATCTGAACAAATCCAAGAAATGAGCAGTGATTCAAAGGACTGGAATTAGGCAACAATGTCCTGAATCTATCTCACCAGGTAGCGCATTATACAATGTTGTTGATGTCAGTGTCTATGAAGCCAGAAGTGTGAGTCATAGTTTCATCCACTGTGACAGTCACGAATCAACACAGGAAGACCAGCGATCACCTGACAAAAGGAGGAGTCAAGGTTCAGCAGCAGAAAAGAACCAGTACATATATATATATGCACATCTATGTACAATTAACAAAAATATTTACAAATTTTAAGTCCTTAATACACATAATTCTTCTTTCAAATAACAGCAAATATCTCTCAAAAAACTGATTTTACAATTTTACATTTCAATATGATAAAACTGTGTCATTTTATGCTTAAACATTGTAAAAGCATCCATTACAATTTGTGAATGTACAGATTGTTTTGACATCTTTTAGAATTTTGACCGTGTTTTTACAGTTCACATTAAATTCTTACTTTTTCTGGGATTTTAAAAGTTATTATCTGTAATTTCATAAAACAGTGTCACGTAAGTGGCGACGTTCAAGTGCCAAACATTGCAGTTCCACAAATGGCCACTTGAAGGTTGCTCATAGAGAAAGTCCATCCTGATAGACCCCATGTTAAAATGTCCAATTTTACAGAAAAAAAATTGTTAAGACTCAGTGTTCTGCATAATGTCAGTGACCCAGAAAAAGCAGCTCCACCTCTTTGCAATTTTTTGGATTAGCAGGGTGTTAGGAGGCGACACTGCCTCGTCTGACTCACTGGATGTAGGATGCAGGTATAAGCCTGCCACTGACCGCTAAGTTTAGGCGGCTTTGTCCTTCCTTTGTGATATCTGTGTGTCTTCTTCACTTTGGAAAACAACAACAGCAACATCTGGGCAGCAACCTACCACACTGAAAATTTCAAGTTTTACAGAAAATTCATATCGTCCAGTAAAACAGCCCTCTATGTTTTTTTGGTGGGTGATCCATTTTAATGACAGTACTTATCAACCTGCATGAAAATGTTTCATCAAAACAATTCCATGCATCCTTAGTTTAGCTCTGCCCTAAACAATGATGATTATTTTAAAGAAATACGAACACATCAGAGCAATTTCCCCCTATTGCAGATTAATTATGAGATGCAGTCAGACTATTCGGTTCTGTTCAAAGCCAGACTAGACAGTGACAACTTAGCAATGACTGGAGGCACAACACCGAGCTTCAAAACCGCTGTTTGGGAAACCTATGAATGACGTCAAGGAGGGTTTGCCCATCTTTACATCCAGTCAGTGGTGCAACCCTATTAATCATCATATAGCTGATATTTCTCAAACTTCATGACCTCTGACTAAATTCTGATTTCTAATCCCGGTCCACTCACTGGTGGACAGTTTCGTGCCCCACCCTTGAGTTCTGCAGTTTGTAATAGGTATAGCCAGGCTTGCTGTTTGGTGTGGTGAGACAGCACATCTTCCTACTAAGTCTGAGCCATAACAAAGGCTTTAATATTAATAACTTTAGAACTTAAACAAGCAAAACAGAGACAACCGTCCAGCCAGACTGGACGGTGAAGAGCCACTGAAGAGCCACTTCTGGCTTCAGTTGCTATTATTCATAATGACAGAGGGCACGACACAAAGATAAAACAGGATGACTAAGAATAATAGATGGCATATACACAATCTGTGTATATGCCAGGCCTTTACATGCTTTACTACTGTTGTATTTTCTGCTCTTTGGCTATCTACAGTTATGAACAAAGGTTTACATACACTTGTACAGACCTTGTATATCATGGCAGTCTGAGTTTCCAGTGATTCTTATAACTCCTAAGACTCTGTTGACTCCTATATAGAATATCTGAATTTTCCATGATGAAAATGTCACAAAAACAATCATGCATTTGATTCTTTTATAGATGTATTATATAGGTCTTGGGTACAAAAAAAAGAAGAAAAAATCTGCTGAATTATCAGTTTGGATGATGCAGAAAGTTGCGCTGATCAAATTTTCTTAGTAGCAAGGCCTCTTACCTTCTTGAAAATGATTACAATTCACTAAAGATGCTGACTCCTTGGAGCAAATTTAAACAGGGGCCATTTTATAAAGTCTTTAGGCTACAATAAGAAAGTCTAAGGAGCTCAGAACAGATCGGAAGAAGCAAATTGATGACTTGAACAAATCAGGAAAGTCACTTGGAGACATTTCAAAGCAGCTACAGATCCTAAAATCAACTGTACAGCCAATTGTAAGTACAAAATTATAGCAGAGTTGTGTCACCCCCACAACCAGGAAGAAGATGCAAGGTATCTCCTGCTGCTGAGAGACAATCAATCAATCAATCAATCAATCAATCAATCAATCAATCAATCAATCAATCAATCAATCAATCAATCAATCTATCTATCTATCTATCTATCTATCTATCTATCTATCTATCTATCTATCTATCTATCTATCTATCTATCTATCTATCTATCTATCTATCTATCTATCTATCTATCTATCTATCTATCTATCTATCTATCTATCTATCTATCATGTGCATAAGTGGGGACATACGATGCCATGCATGCATGTACTGACTGGCTAATGAGACATGAGTCATCGTGTGGTGTGGGATCAAAGTGTAAACAAGATAGAGAAGTGATGGATCGGCTGAGATATGGCCATTAATGGGCTTCTCATCCCCCAGCACTGATGCTGCCTCATTGATGGATGTGGTGGGTCTTCTCTTAATCTTGATGCCTCGCCTGTCGCCTCACTTGATCTCTATACCTTATCTGAACTGCTGCTGCACACACATCCACACAAACGTGCACTAAAACATACTAATTGCTGCTGGCCGCATGAGGACGGATCCATGACATCCAGCAGTCGTAAATGATACTTGTGTACGTAAGTGTGTGTGTGTGTGTGTGTGTGTGTGTGTGTGTGTGTGTGTGTGTGTGTGTGTGTGTGAGTGTACATGCGCGCACTAAGTGCTGCAGAGGAATGATGTCATCCCTGTAATGGCACACTGGCACAGAGCGGTTGAGCATTGTCCCGCAGCTCCTCCATTCACAGGCTGTGATCAGCGTCATCAAGGCAGATTATAGCTCAGACTCACAGCTTGCGGTGGGACGATGGATCTCTTCACACTGCACAGCCCGTTTGTAATTACACATTCACACTCATACACACGATGTGCATGTACCAACAGACCAGAAAACAATCCTGTTCATGCTCATGGGCAAACACACTCTGCTATACAGATGAATTTATACACGAATAATCACAGGCCTTCCGATTTTCTTCTCTGTCTTTTCCTTTAAGATTCACAGTATTTGCATCCATGTGGGAACATCACAAGTACAAATGTGAGAGGGTGTGATGCACAGTATCATGGGAAAGGTGATAGACAGAGGTGTAACGAAACGACAGAAACAGAGATAGGAGAGGAAGTGATAAGAACTGGTAGGGTGAGCTGAGGAAAAGAGAGTGTGTTCACGTCATCTCAGCCCACAACATGTCAGAAAAACTCCTACAAGGACAACAGCTTCACCTCCATCTGTGGTGTCATCCTTCCTTTTAATTCGTCTTTTAAACATTTTGCAATTTTCTCTATGACTTTAAAAAATGTCATATTTATTTGCTTTTCTAGAAATCCATAACGAGGCTAAAGTTTGTTTTTCTTTGATTTATATGCCTCTCGGTTTGTAAATTCTTCTTTTGAGATCAACCTCATCTCATGGCAGTTTGTGAAGTAGTTACGATCCAGCAGTACTAATAATCATAATGTCACTTTTGAGGATGTTTTGTGTGTCATGCCAATGAATTTTAAGCTTTATGCCATTTCCCGCCATTCTGTCCCCATTGTGATAAGATTACCGTCAGTGACTCATTGCTTAGTCTGACTCACCAGATGTGGATTTGGTCATTGGCGTATCTACGTTTTACCAGATTAAAATGACTTTCTTTACTGGAAACAACTTCAAAGCAAGCAGCCTACCGCACTGAAAATGTTTTGCAAAGGATTTGGATGACACAGTAACACAGCCCAGCTACGTATTTCAGTGAATTAATCATTTTAATAACAGGGTACATCTCCCGGTATGCAAATGTCCCACCAAAACAATTCCTATGTCACTGCATCTTTCACTTAGCTAAAACGACTGTGACTTTTTAAAAATACAAATACAAACAAGCGAAAGTGTTTTTTCTATTTGTTGCAGAGTGATAATGAGGTGTAGTCAGACCATTCTGTGCTGCAGAAGGGTCTGGCCTGCCCTGGCCTCTAGTTCACTGTTAGTTTACCTTCACTGTAAAAACGTCATAGTATGGTGTGTTGCTCAAAAAACATTACGAGCGGCTGTCTAGGGTTGCCCAGGAGCTCACAAAAACAGCACAAACGCTGGTTTCCAGGGGGTTGAAAGAGTAAGTTTACAACAACACAACATGTGAGCAGAAAAATCACAAAGTCTGTCTTTAGTTCGGCTGAAAATATTAGTTTTTGTCTTTTTTATTGACCATTTTTTTCAGGAAGTAGATGAAGAATAATTAAAGCTCTCATGTAGAAGTCCAACTTATTTTGGGTCCTTGTGTAGAGTTTAATCTTAGAGTTTGTAAAGCTGTTGAGTTTTAAGAGTCACATGAATTGTTTTGACATTAATAACTGAGTCCTGAAATAAAATTACAGTTGTGGATTTCTGTCATTTGTCTGGACTAAACAAATAACAGCAGCATAAATCTCAAACGTCACTATGAGGAGTCTGGATTGAGGCTTCTCACTTGATAATGATCAAAACATGAAATTTAGGTTGGTTTAAAGGAATATTCCACCTCAAATCTTTGAATGTTGACCTAAAAGGTTGGTTTCATGAAGTATTCCACCTACAAGGTCCTCATACATCCACCTTTAAAGAACATTCCACCAAAAATCCCTGGACATGCACTTAAAATGTTGGTTTAACCGAGTATTCCATCTAAAATCCTCAAAGAGACCTGAGGGGCTGGTTAAAAGGAATATTCCACCTAAAACTTCAACTAGGGCAGTATGTGTAGCGGTGACAAATGAAAGAGGTCGTCTCTGGGTGGAAGAACCACGTCCGAGTGGCAGCTCCCTTTCTGCTCTTACCTTACTCACTAAACTGAAGTCCCATGGAGGAATCGAGTGTTGATGGTTCCTGCTGCAACCTTCTCTATTTCAGCTTTCTTCCATGTCTGATCACTCCCGACCTGGTTTTTGTTGACATTTTTGATCCTTTTTCCGAGCTTTGACCAATCCGAGAACATGAAGAACATCATCAGCGTAACCAATGGATAGATAGATGTATACAATCCATACAAGGTTTTCTCTTTGTATACCACCTTCTAAAGTGAGCTGATTCTGTTATCTTGTTTTTAATGTATAATATGTATTCCTAATAATAACTAACTGAACACAGAGTGCTCTAAGAAAACTTGAAAGCATTGGGAGTATTTTGTTTTTCAGGTGAAATTCTTAAAATGAGTGAAATATCTTTCCAACGTCAGTTGCACCTTTATAATGGCAGCAATGTTTTCAGTTTTCATCTGTCTCATTTAGGAATTTAACAGCTAATATCCAGAAGAAAGTATGAGTTTATGAAATACCTCCAGCTACTGTCCTCATTTTTTCACCTTCCTTTTTCTCAAATCCCTGCCTGACCTCTCTGTAGTTTTTCACCTCTTTGTCACATAAAGACCCTGATGTATGAAGACGATGGTGAGGAGGAGGGGTTGTAGATGGTGGATGTAGCCTCTCACGCTATTTAACTCCACAGAGATGTGTTCAGGGACAAAAAAAGAGAGAAAAGAAAAGAGGTGTGAATTAAACCATCATGTGAAACTTGGAGAAGGTGGATGGATGAAGAAAAGAAGCTAAAAAAAAAACAGCAGCAGAGGCTGACGGATGATCCAGCTACATCATGTTATCCACCTTGGTGAAGCATCGCCATGGATTCTGACTGGTTCTGTTGCTTCCATCTCCGTCATTGATGGGATTGAACTGGATAACCTCACGCATTGGCAGTGCAGGAGTGGACTGTTTGAAGAGTGGAAATCATTGTGTTGATTGATGCTTTTCATTTGTCACATTGATTGGTTTTGGGCGGCTTTGAGAGGTTTGAGCAAAGTGATCTAATCCGAGAGATATATGATGAACCTCCAGTTTCATTTGACTGTGTCTGTTAATTTATTCATGAGGATCAACAAACGCCAAATGAAATCATACATATTACACAATAAAATCGGTCTCCCCTCACAGCCGTTTCCTCAGCTTCACTTCATTCTCACATGTCTCTCCTGTATCATCTCTTGCTTTTCATCCTGTTTCTCCTCTGTCAACCTCACTTCCCTTCAATAACAGCCCCACACAGAGAAGGAGCGAGGGGGATGCTGGGCTGGACGCAGGGTTAGATGAGGTGGAATAATCATGCAGGAGACAGAAAAAGCTGCC
The DNA here is from genome assembly GCF_021347895.1 of Acanthochromis polyacanthus. NCBI lineage: Eukaryota > Metazoa > Chordata > Actinopteri > Pomacentridae > Acanthochromis > Acanthochromis polyacanthus. The sequence goes on from NC_067128.1 coordinate 10,292,216, forward strand.
TGTCCAGCCCTCATCCCCTTCTTTATATCAGTCCGGGAGATGCTGAGTTCATCTCGGTGCTCTCGCTCACACAAACAAATACTTCAGCTGTTGTATTTTCCCATGTGAGGGGGCATCATCCTCTGCTCAGTCCTGTTGCTGCATAAACCTACTAACCCCCATCATGCTCCCATCCCCCACCTCCCTCTGGGTTCAGAGCATTACCTCCCACTCTAACATGTGGCTGCATGTGACTGCATGTTACATGTGTGTAGCAGCAGTTCAATCTACCACGCTGTACTCTGACATGCTGTCCTCTCATGGTGGCGAATGATTCCTCGGGAAAAGCCATCTGATGAAATGGCTGGATGTAGCATGTGAAGATGAGGAGCAGTGTCTGTGTGTCACTCTGTATGTGTGAATATGTCGTGCATCGTCACCGCTGACCTAGATGGGAATGTGTGATCTCACAGAGTGTGTGTTCATTACTCCAGATTAATAGCCAGTGAGTGCGTGTGTGTGTTAGTCTGTGTGATTATTCCTTTTCCTCATTGGTAAAACTTCATTGACTAAAATGCCGCAATGGATGCCCTCTTTTTAAATGTTCCTCGACTGTAAGACAGACCTGTGCCGAACTTTACCAGACGTTTGGCACAGAGTTACATAGTAGAGAAGACATGACACAATGAATGGCTGTGTTGGTGTTTCGGTAGTGCTGTATGAATAGGAGTGTATTGGGGCAATGACATGTTCTTTTTCTGATTTGGAGTTGGAAAGTTCACAAAAGGTTTATGTGACGTTAAACTGTTGACAAATTCTCAACCACTGAATGTATTGAGCTGAGAATTTGTCACTAAATTAAGGATTGTGTCAGGTGTAGCTTTAAAGGACAATTATCAGATACTTTGACCTGTTCACAGACACTCCTTTGACCAAGAATTATGAAAGAAGGCCTTAAAATGTGCTTTTATTCAGATTAAACGATGCCACAGATTATGAGAGAAAGACAGGAACAGGCGATGGGCAAGATGGATGCTGCATGTGAGATACTTCAATGTCCAAAACTCCCCTGTTTTTAATCTAAGACATCATTTCTGACAACTCTAGATGGACGTGTCTGACAACATGATCCAGTCCACAAAAACATTCACCAACTTCACCCAGAGCTTCAGTAAGAGTGAAACAACAAACCACAAGCAGCATCAACAGCCTCATTCTTTCTATGCCTGGCATATATACAGACACTGACTTGTGATTTCTGGAATATGATTCTACTCTCTATTTGCTCAGTTTTATTTCCAATATAGTACACATTTAGTTGCTTCACAACATCCATTCTGCATAAAATAAGTTGAAAAGAATGGATAAAACTTACATGCTGCTTTTCGTTTTTTGGTCACTGTAGGAAATCAAATTTTCTGTTTTCTTTAGGGATCACCAAACTTAGACATTTGCTAAACTCATACACCAGGCTTGCTGTATATATGCAGTGGGTGTAATTGTAGAAGGGCTAACTGAGCAGCTACTAGATCTTTATGGGTCAGGTTCAGTGTGTGTTAGCTGGTTTTAGATAATTTTACAGCTCTTTAATCGTCACTTTTATCATCTGATCTTCTACTTTTGTGGCGGTTCCTGTGACACAGTCTAGTTCTTAAAACGTAATGCTGAGCAGACCCTGAACATTATTTAGTCTTGTCATATTTATACTTAATGTGGCCTCATTGGTCGCTGCAATATTAAGTCCTGCATTTCTATGGAAACTGCACGGCTATGGCTAGAAGTGACAGGAACTCAGAAACTCTTGTGCAGTTTAACACCATTATAATGCCATAAATCATAAAGCATGCAAAAGTACATTTAGTAAAAGACTAGAATCAAAAGTGCCCACAGACCTCATCAACACTGGAATAAATTACAGCTTTACATACTGTTGATATTTTACCACTTAGAATTTTTTTGTTTCCACACTGATGTCCTCTCTGCTCTGTGACTAAAAAGTCCCTGAGTTTTTGTCATGTCGCTGTTGCTCATAGCTTCACTGATGGCTTTGCAGTTTTGTCAAGGAAGGTACTTTTTTCTTTTTTTTTTTTGACAGTAAATGTTTGGCATTTAAAAAATGTCTAGAATAAAGTAATATTAATTAAATATCACAATTTAAAGCTTAGATTTAGATGATTTTCCCAACTTGTGACAGATGTGTAGTTAAAGGATTGTTGGAAAAGTGAACATCTGAAGATTGTCTCTTTACGGTTTTTACAGTTTCTTGTTCTGATAAGTTATCTTTTTTTCCAAATCATTTTAATTTGAACATTCTGTGTTAATGTGATGCATGTTTCTTGAAAAAGTTGTGTTTCATCAACATATTGATATTCAGAAAACCCGAGGTCTAGGGTCAGGTAGTTGCACATCTATTGTAAGTTGTGTTCACTGTATTTGATGGTATCTTGACTGCAATAGCATTTTTCTTCATCGCTTAAAGATTAAAAAACAGTAATACTTAAAATAGTCTCATGAATCCCCAAATTTGCCTAATACTTCACAGCAGCTTTGTTATTGTGTATTTATTTTGGAACACTGATGCCATGCTGTACCACTACAATGATTAATATGTGGGTGTGTTGGTGCACAGTCGGTTTAGACCCTCACCAACCCCCATCTGACACACACACACACACACACACACACACACACACACACACACACACACACACACACACACACACACACACACACACCCAGAAAGTCAAGGTCACTCTGATTCACACATCCATATATCTTCTTTGCACTGGTCTAAATGGAGGCTAGGACACACACAAAGACACAAAGAGGGAGGCAAAAGTATTGCTTTGTGTGCTCATGCACAGGCGTGTTTGAGTGCGCATTCATTTGCCGCTCGTGAGCGTGTGCGTTGGAGTGAATTATGGCCAGCACTCACCATTGAAACCACCAGGGAAAGCATATACAGAGCTTCATTACTCCCTTTCTCCATCTTTTCCCCTCCCACCCTCCGTCTGGTTTCTCCACACGTTAAGTAATGGTGCTGATGGTTTCTTGGCCGGTAAGACAAAGAGGAGCTAATCTACCATAAAGAATGAGCTTATAGAGAGGTGAGGTCAGCATCCAGTGTGGCACACATCCAACACTGCAGATTCCTATTTATTATTAAGAGAAATGTGACATTAATGGAAGTTCTACACCAACTTGACTTGAATAAAGCACCACGTGGGACCAGTTCACCTTTTTCCCAACCAGATGCTGCCTGCATCTCATCAGTGTGGTCAAATATAGAAGAGGAGAAGATGTTTTGGTCTCTAAGGACCATAATTTGCACCTTCAATCTCTTTTTAATCTTATGCCACTTTGTAACTTTGGCCCCATCACATGTGTGACATTAGGCACGCATGTGTTTGTGCTTATGTGACAATAATCATTTCCCCAGCCTTCTTCTTAAAGGCCGCTTTTACATCTGTGTTACATATGTGTTTACATGCAGGCTTTGACATCTGGGTGTTTATATGTTTGTCTGTGCATGTGCGTGTGTGAATCCATATACAGTCATGGCTTTGGACAGGCAGAAAAGTCTTTGCATGAGAGCAAAGAATGTGAGACTCCACATGCATGCTATTTTTTTTTTTGTTGAATGAATGCTGCTGAGGTTCATTAAGATAACCTTAACAGATTGTTACCTGATTCTAACACTGTGCTTGTGTGCATATGTGCGTGCAAGATCTAAGCAAGTCCAGACATAGAAAAGTCCATCAGTGTTAATCCAGGCGGGATCATGATTGGATTTATGGGAAAAACAAGGAAAAACAAGGCGGGAGACGCCAGCAGTGACCGTATGGCCCTTCACCAGCAGATATCATCCAAAGGAGATGGATGATTCTTTTAGTGGAACAAAGGATCTGGGGGAGGGGGTTTGACAGCAGGACCAGGAGACCTTACCGATATAGACTGTGTGTGGCAGTTAATATAGTGAAGGTTACAACAAAGCTCCATAAAACGCTCTGCAGGATCAGATGCAGTACTAGTGTATGAGGATCCCGTTTTCTTTTTCTGTCTCTTTTAGAAATTGTTGACAGGGTTTGCTGGATGTTTGATTTTAAATTTGAAAAAAACGTGGTTTCTGGTTGACATGTGGCTTAGATGGGAATCTTAAGAATGAGCAACCGTGTCCTGTATTTTCTCCTGCTTTGTGTTCCACTTGGCTCAGCTGTTCTGTGTGTATCTGCAAGGACAGCAGCCTGCAGATGAAATGTTTTTTTCCGTGTGATAAGCAAAGAAAGAATGTTACACACTCCTGTCAATATTGGCATTTGTCTCACACGCTGCCCTACAGGCAGGTCTAATACACGCAGGTCTAATATTTTTTCCTCAGCATTTCACAATTCCGGCAGTAAAGACCAAACAAGCACGGTGTGAGCTGATTTGTGCAACACTTGCTTTTCTTGTGCAGTGCATGTAAAAAAAAACAAACAGCTTGATTTTAGCGAGATAGTTTCCCACTTGCAATATTTTTCTTTCAGAAGTGCTTTTTAAAGGAAGCAGAGGGTGAATTTTTTTTAAAATAACATAATCAAGGAGGTTCAAGAAATATGGGGGGAAGGCTTAGAAATAATCTTGGTACAGCTTGTTAAAATTGAAAATTCAAATTCCTTTTGACGCAATACATCCACGCTTTACTTCCTCACACTTTATAGTCCATTCATTGCAAAAGCTGCCAATATTTTCCTTTTCCATCTGATTGTGTTGACAAGGGTTGAAGTGTGACGTCACAAATGTCAGGGTATTTAATGACAATGACAAAACACAGAAGTTGCCACTAATCACTGTTATTATATCAATTATTGACCATATTTCATGCTTTACAAGTTTTATAGGCTGTGCATGAAGAAATGTGTGTTTCTTTTGCAGGTCCATGGGCCAAAAATTGTAAGTTAACAGAAAACCAAGCAAATTTATTTTGTTGTTTTGTTTGTTGTTTGTTTGGGAGGAGCGGTGCTGGATAAAAAGTGCAGATTGTATTTTGTGTTTTACATGTAAGGGAAGCAGCCGACTTCTGAAACATGCCATCATTTCAATGTTATATTTATAATCCAGTGTGATAAAACAACGATCAGTACTTCTGCTGCCGTTAATGATCAAAAATCTCCAGGAGCTCAAACAAAATGTTAAGGACATGATTAAATCAATTGAAGTTCTTCTCAGTCTAAGGTATTCAGCCTCGGATACCATTTCTTACTTTGTTAAACCAGCTCATATGCATCATGAGTGACATATTCCTGCAATCTAACAAGTGGCCATGGGAGCACAGAATAAGCTAGCATGCCATTTCTTGTTGTCTTTACTGTAAAAGAGCATGCGTGTTGCATTTGGTTGCGTAACATGAATTGGCAAGAGACATTCAAGTAAAAGGAGGAGGCTGGTTATTGTCATACATACACAAAAAGGCACACGCAGCTACTAACAAAAGTGTGGCCGTGATGAGCAAACCAAAGCCTGATAAAGAACAGACGCTGTTAAAGGGCTTTAGCAGGCGCCGGTGGCCTTCACCAGCCCCCGTGTGTACTTGTTGTGAAAAGCCTATTGTGAGAGTGCCAAGCACAGACCTTGATGCTCACTTCTTAAACTGAATCTTTCTCTCTCTCTCTCTCTTTTTCAAAAACCTAACCACACAAGAAGGGAGGATAAATAATGAGAAAAAAAGAGGGCCGTCGTGTTGGAGTGAGTCAGAGAATGCGCGTTTGAGAATGTTTGTGTGCGGTCAGGTGGCCTCGGTGAAGAAGTGCTGCGAAGACCGATGCAGGAGAGGAACACGATGAACCACACGGGCAGGTCAGCACCCACGCTGGCTAAATCTATTCATAGAAACAGACAGAAGCTCCATCAAGGTGGAGCTGAGTCGCCTGCATTTTGATTAGCATGGAAAATGAGATGGACATGGCTCACTGGGATTCGTCAGGGTGATGGTTATCTGAGGGGAACAAAAATCACTTCCTTCATTGGGCCTATGTGGAATGACACTCTTCAATAGGGAACCAATTTGAGATAAAAATGGTGGATTTAAAATTCAAATGCATCACTTTAAGGAATAGTTTTATGTGCTTGAAAAAAGTTAGATGAGGTGATTAATGCTACTCTTACATCTGCGGCTTAGCTTCGTAGAAACAACTAAGAAATGACTTTTTTACACTTTCCGTATTGCATAAGGAAATTTGACATAAAATTTTATTCTGTGAGCTTTAAGCCTACCTTGGCTAGCTGTCTGCCTTATATTACTGGTATAAATCTTCTCTTCTGACTCTTGTCAAGAAGGCAAATAAGTATATCCCCCCCAGATGTCAACTACTCCTTTATGCTCCACAACATCTTGAGCATTCAGTGCCTGGGCGAGGCTCCTAAAAAGCTTGTCTGTGCGTAACACAAGTGTGTGTGTGCATGTGAGATGTTGCATTTTCCATGCACACAAAGACAGATGAGTGATAAGACAGCGACTGTCTGCCCAGCATGACGGTTTTATTTGAATGTCTGTGTACATTGTCGGTTCGCTCTTACAGGCGGCAGGAGCGTCTGGCTTTCTGCCCACTTCTGCTTCTGACGTTTCATGACACAAATAAGGACTGCTTGACATTTTTTTTAAAAAAAAAACCCTGCTAAAGGAAATGTTGCATATGTAGTCTGAAGTGTACTGTCTGTGCAAGATTCAACAATCCTATATCTGATTCAGCCTCTTCTTCTTTAATAGAACTGACAGCTGGTTAAAAAAACTGCTTGCTGTCAAGTAATAGAAGTTTCTGTAGTGGCTTTTTATCTCCATAAAATATGCTGAATACACTGTTCTGTCGTGTTCTTCCTGTATGTTACAAACTTCCTTTGAACAGGGTATTTCATCACATATTTTCTGAGCTAATAGTGCTAAAAATTCAGGAATTATGTTTCTTGTGTCAGGTCAGCAACAAGCCAGCAGATGACTAAGAGCAAAAGTGAAGAACAACTGACTGCTGATTTCTGTCATGATCCAGCGTCATCTTGTTGCCTCATAAAAACTTTACGGAGGCGGTTACTTACAGAATGCAGCACTAATGGAAAAGCTGATAAGAAACTTGCAGAAAGGCTAGATTAAAAAAGATAAGAGATCGGGAGCCTTTACAGCAACACTTCATGTCTTATTTTAGTCATCAAAATGTCTTGATGTCAAAATCTGTCTTAGTCACGAAGATAAGCCAGAGATAAAGAATTCTGTGCAACAGATTTAGACATCCAACTAAACTTACATTTTTAATCTAAGTCAAAGTCAAAATCTGTCTTTACTGGAGTACTGAAAAAAAGAAAGAAAAACAGATAAAGAAATCAGTATGTGTAACTTTTTCTCAAAGAAGAAATGCTTACCAGGTGCTCATATGATAGGAAAATCTTACAACAACTTTGAAGGTTGTTTTTATTCCATAAGTGGCTTTATAGAGGGTTAAATCTTTATTTGGGGAATGACAAAAGCATATGAAATGACCTGACAATAAAACAAACCCCACCATATTCACATGCAGTTTGTGGATTTGTCAGTCTTCTAATTCAATAAATAGACATTTTTAAAAGGAGCGTCTACAAAGTTACAGTTTTAGACTCTCTGAGCTAAATCCCAGTGTGTGTTTTTCACATTCATTTTAATGTACAAGTCAGAGCTGACACAAGTATCCAGTTAAGCAGTACATCGTTTGGCACAAAATGTTTTGCCAGCAGTTAAAGTCCAAGCAAAAAATGCTAGTATTGGCTTCTCAGATGCTCTTTTATGATTGGAAAATGAATATTTAAATAGGAGTTTGGAGTGTTTTAAATAAGTCATTTGAGGAGGTCGACGTGGGCTCTGGGAATTTTTTCAGCGTTTTCTAACCAAGCAATTAATCAAGAAAATGACAGATGAGTCAAAGATAATTGCAGCCCTAAAAGAAGCAGAAAGATGACAATTTTTTTAGGATGAAAAGGTTTATTTGTCACATCCATTAATCAAACATACAGTATACACTGTTGCTGCTGCTGTGACTGTGTTATCAGACCAGGAGGGCGGAGACAGATGGGTGGGAAAAGAGACGGCACTCTGGTCTGGGGTCAAACCAGGACTAGATGACAAATCTAAGGGAAGGAAAGGAGCCCCGTCCTGAGAGCTAAGTGCCAGACATGGAGCTGGTTGCCAAGGAGACACAGCACCTTCAAGCAGGACGATGGCTCTCACAAATCAACCCATTCATTCCTGTGACGTGAGCAGCGGCGGTGATAACTGTGACGTGGGTGTACTACGAGCTCGTTTGCATGGGACTGTATAGCTCCTGGTGAGATGAGCTTCCTTGTGCTGTTGTCTCCTCGGCAACACTCCTGATGAGGCTCCACAGGTTATCTCAAACATATACACTCTGGCTATAATAGAGTCCACTGCTTAGCATGTTAGTGCCAACTGTCCTGGCAGTATGTTACCCCCCCTCCCTTAGTGACAATGAAATCACAGAGACCATCTTCCTCCTCCCATTGGCTGCTAAGCTCCATGGTGATGCCCTGTGATTGGGCATGCCCAGCATGCACTCCCGGCCAATCAGGTTCACTGTATCCAAGAGACTGAAGCATGTAAGGCTATTTAAATCCAACCAGAGACTCACAAGATTGTTCAGATGTATATTTCACAGTGTAAAAAATAAAAAGCCAGGGGGAAAAGGTTTACGAGTGGATGAATGTGAAAATCCAGACAGACCTGATTGGTGTTTAAAGTGGTCAGCCCATCTAGACGGGCTAAAGAGACCCAGAGCGAAGCGTGAGTTGAATGAATGAACTTCGGCATCATGTGCTTCTCCTGAACTCTGAATTTGTCTATGAATATTGATCAAATCCGACTTCTCCTCTGCACTGATGCTTGAGTTGCAGCAAATGAAGCTTGAAGAGAGCAGTGGGATGGTTCGGTTCAATCGAATGGACAGAGGAAGTAGAAGCTGGAGGTGTTTTCTCCTGAACAACCACAACAAGAGTGTGTGTCAGGAGGGGCAGCCGGCCGCTGGTCTGTAATGGTGCATCTGGAGCGGGAACGTTGCACCAAAGACCAACTCGCAGTGAACTCAACTCGCTGACGAACACAGCGTAAGTCTGCGGCCATTTTGGGCATTTTTTGAAACGTCATACGCTGTGCAACTACAAAATGGCGGACAAATCTGAATGTCACGGTAGTAGCACAAAAGTCTTTCTGAAAGTGAACTTTTAACGTTTTTAATAATTTAGTAGATCGTGATTGGTGGATTTTGCTAATATGAGAGACTGTCATTTATTTCTAGTGAGCCAACATGTTTTGTTGACTTATGTTTTGTGACAAACTGTGTGGAATAAAACATTTTGCAAGATAAAAATGAAACTGAAATGAAGTGCCCTTTACCTATAGCTTCATTTTTACTTAAGATATGTGGCTGACAGGATTGTAGAACATTATCTGTGTGTCTTTGGCTTGACTGGTTAGAGAAGTAGTCTTAAGCTACAACCACGGCTACAAACTAAGATTAACCCAGAACTACACTGATCGGAAGTGATCGGTGGTCAGAAAGTGCTTTAAAAAAGAGAGAAAATAAGCTAATAAGTTAAAGTAAATGAAGATGCACAATATATCCATATTTGATATCGCTTGTAATCTCTATGCTTCAGATTGTGAAACTTTTTTTAGAGTGCAGCACATCCGACTCTAACAAGCTTTCAAGCTCCCACTGAAAAGAATCAGTTATTACCAGGTTTAAATTTGATAAATTGTATGGGCATGTTTGTTTCCCCATACACTGATTTGTGACATTTGTTAAACGGCTTATTGAAATTGCAGCACAGACGATGTAACAGAGTTCAACTTGGACGCTCAGCCACCTTTAAAATCTCTGTACAGTCAGATAAATTAATGTGCTGTTAAAAAAACAAAGATTTGTACATTAAAGAAAAACATATCTTAAAATTGTTTTTGACATTGCAGTATACAGATATGTGTATTTCTGTGTGCCCGTGGTTGAGTGGAGCTCAGCAGCTGTATTAGTCCTGCTGGTATTTTTGCATCCTGACTGTATTTTGTAGTGTGTAGGAGATTAGGCAGATTGTAATGATTAATTCTCTGTTCGACATTTTGTCATCGCAGTCAGGACGTAATAAACAGTTGTACTATTTGCAACGAGATTTGGTTTTTCAGCGTTGTCATGGACTCAGCCTTGGTCATATTTCATGGTTTGTTGTGCAGGATTAGTGTCGGGACTGATAATATTCTCTGTTGCAGATCATGTGTAAAAATAATACGAGTACTAAAAAGAATAAAAAGTAATCATAAGAGTGTTTTTATTTGGATGGTCTGTCTTTGCCTTGGAAGTATAAGTTTGAAAATGTAGCTATACTTCATAACTAAGGATCACAATCAGTTGTTTGAGTGTCTGAGGCTTTAATCTCTAATGTTTTAGTCATAGCCCTGGATGTCAAAAACAATAAATTATTAAAATATAAAGTTTGTTTTAGTGTTTGTTTTTTTACCTTAGACAACCATCAAGCTTCATAACTACTCAGTACAGAAAATATAAAGGCAGCCTGGAAATGATTTTATAATACTCTCCTCTGATACATGAACACATATGAAGCCGTAATGTCTTTTTTAACACCAAAGGGGAAAGAGAAATTGAAGCACAATGAAAGGTAAAATTCAAAACAACAATAAAAATCAGGTGTAAAAGAAAAGCAGATAGGACCAGAAAGAAAAATATAGAAACACCTGCACATGAAGTCAAGCTTCAAGAAGAGATTTTTAAGATGATACCGGCATCTGTAATGCCAGTATCGGGGGGGACCTGCTGAAAAGCGCATCGTCATTAATAACACAGACTTTTACGGAAAGAGCTCAAATCATATTTTAAAGCTTTGTTGAAGTTGATTTGTGGATTTAAAACTCTACTCTGTGCAACATTAGGTTTGTCTCTGATCTGGCTGCAGATTTACTCTGATTACTCGTTTTTTATTTGGGTTTTTTGCTTTGAATTTTATCAGTCAACCTTTTCTCCTCACCAGAACCTGCATCTCTTCTCCTGGGTCAGCCACCTAAATTACTATTACATAAAATTATCACTATAAATTAAGACGAATATTAATGAAATATTGGATATTCAATCTCTCTGCAGCTGGTAGCTAAAAGTGGAAGCTCCAGACCTGCTCAGTGATTCTGTTTTTGTCATGAGGCTCAACTTTACATAAGATTATAGCTGTAAATATCATAAATTAGATTAATTCCAAGACACACAGTTTGGCAAACACTGGTCCAACTGTTCTGCACACACTGTGATGTTATTGTGAGTTAAGCAAGGAAAGAAAATCGGATGACTTTACTTTGCAGAGAGCACAGTGTCTCATGCTTGGCAATAATTTTACTAAATAAAGGGGATAAAATCTTAACATTGATGATGGTTCAGGATACAAACAACACCTCTGAGCACAGTAGATAAGTCATTTTATAGCGTCATCCTTCACATTTGTGTAGTTTTACATTCTTTAAAACATCTAACAATGAACTGAAACTACCGATAATAGCGGAAGGTACCAGGATCAGTGTATAAATGCAGCTTATCAAGGAACTCCACAAAAACAAAACACTTTCAGTTCATTTGAATTCAAGAACTTATACTTTCAGCGACTTTGTTTTTTTAGGGTGATTACTAACAAGTTCAAATCAATAAAAGTTGGATGTGGAAATTAACTGTGTCCTGATATTTATCTGCCTGAAGTTGAAGTTGGATTAGTTTCCTGAAGTTGGTGCCAAAAATGGATGTTTGTCCTTTATCTGGATTAACATGACATGTAATCACATGTAACTTTATGTCTGAGGTGACAGTTACGATAGATCCTTGCGAGACATTAGTTCCTTTCGCATCCAAATAATTGTGACCAAAGAAATAGTCTATAGTGCAAATCAGATTTGATATTTATGATGATCAGACAATAACACAGGGTTGTTTTCAGTGTCTAATATATTTGTTGGAACAATTGGTTGAAGCAAAACTGCATCTGGATAAATAAAGACAGGACAAAATTCTAACCGAACAGAAAGAAGAACGACTGCTCAGTGTTTACCTTCAGTCCAGGTCACTAAAAACTAACACCCAGGTCAAAAATATCAGTGACGAGGATCTGGGTCAATATATAATTGTGGGATTTTTTGTAACATAGTTAGCAGGTATTGTGGTTCACATTTTTGCTGTTTTCAGACCTAAAATCAACATTTCTTTTATTCGGAACAAACACCACATGACATTTTAAGAGAAAGATTTTTCTAAATATTATATCTACAATTGATTAAAATTGAAATTGAAAGTTATTTATAAGACATTATAGCAACACTGTCCACACTTGACTCACGCACTACGTTACATTAAATAACTCTGAAAGCCTTGGAGTCTTGCCAGTCTTTTCTTCAGGAGGAAATGACATCATGTGGAGCAGGTCATATGATCTGGAATTAACACACTTCTTTAAGGTGTTTTTGTAATGGGTAACTTAGTTGAAAGTGATTGCTCGGGTACAGATACAATTTGTTATTTTACATATAAATTTGATATATTGCCAAAAAAGGCACTGTCATGATTATCTCAACTTAATAAAAAGAACACAATCAAAATAATTTTTGAATAAGCTCATTTTGTTATTGTTTAGCTAATTAGAAGGTGGTTGTTACAAAATTTGGTTATTTAGTTGACATTTTAGTGATATCCAGTCATTTTTTTATTAAGAAGTCATTGTTTCCATAATAAATATTTATGGGATTTGTAAAGACATGATCATAAAGAACATAAAAAACATTAGCTTTTTACTTTTAATAAAAATTTATGCAAGATATATCCCATGGACTTCAAAAGTCCCTCAATTATATATTGACTCTTCTAAATTTCAGTAGCCCCATTCACTCTCGTATCTTGAAAACAAACTGAGAAACTGTGTGTCTAATTAAGATTTTAAAAATTTAATTTCTGCTGTTATTGCTTTCACTAGTACTTGCTAGAGGCTACTCCTCATAATAAGATGAATAAGACTCAAAATGCTGCTGCTAGAATACTGACAAACACCAAGAAGAGACGTTACTCTGATTCTTAGATCCCGGCACTGACTTCCAGTTGGATATAAAATTGAATTTAAGGCTCTACTGAATGTCTATATGTCTCTGAATGGTCTGGGATCAAAACATCTCAGAGATATGTTTGCTGATGCCTGGAAGGTGCCACACATCTGGAGGGACTGATTCAGACCAGACACGGTGAAATGTCCTTTAGTCATTTTGCTGCTGGAACCAGTTTTGGGCCAAAAGTTGGTATTTTTGAAAGCAAGCTTAAGCAGTTCTTTTGTCCCTCTGCTGTAAAGTAATAGATTTTATTGTATCAAGTTGAAATAAAGTTCCTGCACTTATATTAAGCTTGTCTACACTTCTATTTATTCTTTTTTGTTTCATTTTTCTTTTACTGGTTTTAATTGTGCTTACCTTTTGTCTGTTTTCACTGTTTTAGTCAATCTCATTCAAATATTTTTCAAAAATGTAACTTGTTTTTATTGATTTAAATTGTAAAATACTGTTTTATACTGATGTAGTTTTTCTCTTTTACCTGTTTTGATTTTGACTGTGCCTGTAAAGCACTTCGAATAACCTCTTTGCATAATGAGGTGCTATGTAGATAAACTTGCTTGATTGTTTAAGCAAATTTTAAAAAGCATTAAATGAGTTGACCTGGTCCTCGAAGCTACGGGAACAGGTAAAACAATACAGAGACACCAGGATAACTGCTCCTGTGTCTCATGCACTGTTGTGACAAAAACTGATTATTGCCCAGTTTATACACGTCCACACCTGTTTAAATCAGGATCAAACACACAACAAGCAAATACACATAAATTAATATCAATGATGAAAGCAAAGGTTTGTGTTTGTGAATCTTGACATTTTCTGTAACTGAATAATTGTGACCAAAGAAATGTTTGCAGTTTATAGCATGATGACGTGTGAGATCTAAAATTATACCAGAGCTGCAACTATTAATTAAATTGCCAAGTATTTTGATAATTTATTAGTTTAAGCAATTTTGTAAGAAAAAAGCAACTTTCTAAAATGTATGATTCTTGCTTATTAAATCTGAAAATGTTGTGGCTTCTTTACTCCTCTATGTTCTTAATATCTCTGTGGACAAAACACGACAATAAAGGAAATACTTTTTCAGACATTTTCCCCATTTTCTGGCATTTCCAAACCAACGAGCCATTTGATTAATCAACAGATTAATTGACAATGAAAATAATAATAAAAAAATCTGGTTTCTGTTCTGTAAAATGAGATTATGGGCAGTGTTATATATTATGGTATTGTTTTTGATGCTTAGGCTATATGTGTTTGGTATGTCTAATAACCTTTATAGACTGTAAAAAAAAGGATATTGATTGATTAATAGAAATTATTTAACTATAAAATAAAGATTCAGTTTCTTTTCAATTAATTCCAAGGGTTATATTTTTTTTAAAAAATATTACCCTTGTGACTGAAATCATGTCATTTTGATGCATTTTAATTTCCTCATTCAATGTATATTTTTGTTGTTGCCATTTAACAATACATTTTGTAAACTTAGTACATTTTTATTCATAGTGTATTTTACACTTTATTCTGCACTTTGTATCTGACTATATAAGTGTAAAATTGTATTATATGAGTTGAACTGGTCAAATCAGCTGTACTGATTATACTTCAGGACAAAGAGCAGATCCAGTGCAGAGACCTGAGGTTAAACTAACATCAGTCTTTGGTTCAGCACCGGTGAACGCGCGTCACCTTGCGCGCTACAGGACCTCTGAGGCTAGTGCACGTGTCATCAGCTCTGCAAGTCGCTGCTCGAAAACTCCTCGGTTTTTAACAAGTTTCAGGTGTCATGATTTTACTATTCTGGACGAGGAGGTCCACCTTACCATCTGGAGTGATATATGTCCTGTCTGTTCCCCTCAGAAGGCCGTAGAGGGGTTAACGGTGAGTGTTTTCTTCACTATCCGGTGAACTAGCTTACATTCAACCCCGGTTTCTTCAAACGGCTTCAGAGCTCCTCGGGTAAACTGGGTCACACTTAGAAAAGAAGTGACGCTTTTTAGTATCTATTGCGTGGAATAATATACACGCTTAAGCTTCTCTTCTTGAATGTTAAGTTTATTTTGTTTCTTGGGTTTGTTGTCCAAGCTGCCACAGCGACATTCTGTCACCATGGAGACGGAGCGTGAACGCGCAGAAGGACTTCTCATTCAATTCACCACTAGAAGTAGAAGCTGCATTCTTAAAACAACCCAAAAAATTTCATTCTCAGTTTATTTAATTTGGCTTCCTACTGTAATAAGATGAACTTTTTTAGAAGAGTATTAAATGTTTGTTTATTGTTGTTGCATGAATTACTGCTGTTTTACAGTTTCCCTGTTTTGCTAAATTTCAGATAATTACTTGTAAAATTGTTGAAAAAAGTAATAATTTACATGTTAACCACAAAAAACAGACTAAAACTGTAAACAATATCCACATCATCAGTCCATGTTTTTACAGATGCTTATTTTTTCTTTTGCACCATTTGACCATCAAATTACACTATTTTACAATCCTTAAATAAATTTAAAAATCATAATTTTATTGACGTTTGGGGTTATTAAAACAGAAAATTTGTGTTTATAAAGGCTTTAAATGGAGAAAAAAATGAAGCATATTTAGATTGTCTCTGTTTTGTTAAATTACAGATTA
Organism: Acanthochromis polyacanthus; assembly: GCF_021347895.1. Classification (NCBI taxonomy): domain Eukaryota; kingdom Metazoa; phylum Chordata; class Actinopteri; family Pomacentridae; genus Acanthochromis; species Acanthochromis polyacanthus. The sequence continues at coordinate 10,307,979 of NC_067128.1, forward strand.
TTTCTAGTAGAATAACCGGAAAATAACTTATATGTTGACTGTAAAAGAAATAATTTGTCACATCAAGATATGTATTTTTACAAACAGTGGTCTGACTGTAAAATGATAATGTTTTACTATATTTAAATCAGCCAAACCGCATAATTAATTTCTGATATTTACTGAGATTTGTCACTATTCAAATTATGTTTTTAATTTTATTTTCCTCAAGATCGAACATCAGGCTACAAATAAGCAGTTAGCACTTAACAAAAAATATTTTGATGGCATTACTGGTTCAATATTAGTGTCTTTACTTACAATACTTAAGCTCAGTTTTAAAAAGCCTCTGCTTCACCTTAATACTTTATGCTGCAATGTACTAGTACTTCCCCAAATTTCACTCATTTTTGAATGCAAAATCATCATTGTCTTTTAAAATATGATGCATTGTTATCTATGAAACTCTCAAAACAGTACAAAAAGTAGTAAAAATGTACATTATTAATACTAATTCACTTAGAACCTAGAGAATTAGTTCATTAATAGATATGATAATCAACAAACAGTTCATCTGCAACTATCTTTGTGACTGATTAATCAGTTTAGGTTTTGGTTGTGTTTTATTTGGTTGTATTGTGTTTTTACTAAAATGTGGTCCTTTTTAAATTTGACTATAATTTTCATGTCTCTGAATTTTCTAATGGTCTTCCCATTAAATAAGTATTTCAGAGTGTCAGTTTACACTTTGATACTCATTATTCTTTATTTTTACCATACTTTATGAACTAAACAATTAACCAATAAACTGATCCAAATAAACAACAGATACATTTACCATTCTGTGAGAATATTTTCCTACTTTTAGTCAAATAAGACTAAATACAGGACTTTTCCCTAAATTATGTTACTTCTTTTAAAGTATAGGACCTGGATACTGGACGTTTTTCACCTCAGAAAAGTTTCACGCCTATAGTTCGGGAAATATCTGACTGTTTTCCATCACTGATACACCCTGCAGTCATTTGTGGACCTTCTTGTCAAATGCCACTTAGGTATAAGTGGAATCTATGGAGACAAAACATGGGATTTGCAGCCCTTTCCTCCCACGACGCAACGCTTTGAGGAAAACCAGTGCAGAGATAGTCAGTGAAGCCAGACAGTCCCTCCGAGTTCAGTCCACCCTCCGACCGTTTACCCCCAGAGATGGACAAAGACAGCTGTTTGGCAGGAACTCCGCTCGCTCAGAATGGGACAACAGGCCTCCATCCACATTTAGGTTAGTCACTAATTCCACTTTAATTTGTTTTGCAGGTGGTCAATTTCTGAGATCAACCGTGGTTCTCATATAAGGTGTCAAAATAATTGTTTATTTCTTTTACAGTATTCATGCTCAAAATTTTGATGCTTCCGACTCCAGGCCAAGTTCTGGGACTCGACTCGTTCCACTGGACCATGTATGTTCCCTCACACAAAAACTGTGTATTGTAAGCTTTGTACACATCTAATATTCAGAGTTTTACTGTGAAAAACTTAACTTTTACCACCTGCTCAATTGGATAATGGGGCCGTGTGCCAGCTCAGCTTTGACACTGCTGTTCTTATCAAAATGGAAGATTTTCTGGTTTTAATAAGTGGGGTTATGATTTAAATATATTGCATTGTAATGATAGCTACAAAAACTAGAGGATTTCTTTGTGCATAAAAGTGATGTACCTGGTGAATGAATCCTCGGGCTGATTCTCCACACCGTCGCATGTCAGTGAATTGTTTGTGTTGCAGCAGAAACCAAAGTTTCCTGTCGAATGCAATGCCGAGGATCCATCCAAGACCTTTCCCAAACCGCCCACTGACCCAGCTGAAGCGAGGAAGGGCCTGGTAGGGTCACGGACACGCCTCCTCAGGGCTGGATCTCTCACCACGTTACCGCCTCTGGAAGCACACACACATGGTAAGGAAAGAAAATAATTTGCATGCAAGTGTGCCTCAACTTTGAGAAGATGCTCAAAAGAAAGTTACAATATTTGTCAAACGCAGTGAATAAATTGTTTTTTGTAGATAATCATTTATATTGTGCTTACAATAAAATGCTAATATCAGAATTTATAGGACTGCGCACTTGTTTAATAGGTGCAAAATGAATCAAGGAAACAACACAGCATTTTTCGTCGCATCACTCTAAATCTTCTGCGGAGACACTTGTGCTAAAGCAGTTGCATCAAAGAGAAATGAATGGAGCCATTCACATGCTGACATTTCACCTGATTTACATTCTCTGTGGTTGGGTTAGGTTGAAAAGCATAATTTACTATTGCTGTTTTGAGTGGAAAATGACTACTCTCTCTCTCCAACCTTTTCCTGCAAAATCGCCGTACTATTTAAAACAATAAAACGGGTAATGCAGACGGACTGAATTATTTCAGCTGTACACATATAATATACAGTATAAGTTCAGTATGTGATGGTGTATGAAGCAGCACTTCAATATAATAGCAGCAATCTGTAAATAGCTTCTTGCCACATCTTTTCTCCGTGTTTTAGTGAAAGAGAGATTAAATGCAGTCCCGGGACAAAAGCAGCAGTCAGCTAAATGGGTTTCCAGCGCAGACCACACCACGGTTCCTCGCAGACCAGGCCCACGCAGAACAGCGAGTGAAAGGTAGGCTTTCTGTCCTCCTGTTCCTCTTACAAGGTACACTGTGTCCTTCTCTTTCTGGCCTTCCGCCCTCTCCAGCTCCCTCTCTTTGACCGTAACGACAGCACGACAATGACTTGGAGATTTATTGGCACCCAAGGTTGCAGAGGTAGCCATTACTAGATGGAGCTGATTGTGCCTCCTGCTTTTGCCTTTCATCAAATTGTGCTTGTTGCTTTCTTGCCTTTCTGTTTGCGTTTCCCAGATTCACAGACTGTCCTTTTGGTTAATACTGATGCTAATCCAGACACCTAGTCAGAGAAAATCATAGCAGGAAAGGATTTAGTGATGATTCTAATGTTTGGTGTTTAAATTTCTGAAAATATAGCTATCACTCTTATCATTTCTTTATATTAGATCAGACAAAATCAATTCAACATTATTTTATATCACCTTTTAATATTTGCAAACATATAAGTTAATTACTTTAAATAATGATGACTTGAAGAACACAGAAAAAACTGATACTCCACTGGTAACTCAAGCTCTTCAATAATTAATGTTAATGAGGATGTAATATGAATGGTCAAAAAATAAGGGTTGTTCCTTTAATCACCACTGTACTACATTTTGTTAAGCAGGAGGCTTTTAAAGCTCTAATGTATTTGACCCAAAGCCAAAAACTTCCTCGATATTTTCAGCTTCCAACAATGACAGCTGAATATATGAAGTCAGTTAGAGCAGCGGTAGTGTCACCAACTAAGAGAACAAATTCTTCAACTTTCGACACTCGACCCCAGTTTAAACCCTCATAAACTTCACTGTACACTATATCTTGGTCACAGTTAAATCAAGCTTCTCGGTGAGCTTCGTTCCCAATGAAACTGCATCTATCTGTCATTACTATCGTGTGTCAGCTTTTACACTTTCACAGTGCAGGGAGGCTAAAAGCTTGGCTTTTTTCTGCCGACCTCATCAGCTGTGTGTCAGCACGAGGGGCATAACTCTGGGCGTGAGGTTGGGGGCTGTCGTTACAATCCATCCGCCTATCGATTGGGTGGGGCAGCTGGGGCTATAGAGGGGGGATAGACCATAAAACACTTTTACAGGAAATCTGGGCCATTGCCCGCAGCACCACCTCCTCCCTCGTAAGCCAAGTTAGCACGCAATGTTTGTGGAACTTGTTGCTGACAAAGAGATGTCCCAAGTGATTAGACCATGGTCACTTTATGATTACACAGGACAAACTTAAAAACTTCCTCTTTTTAATAAGTGCTAGGTCAGAGTTTTTGACGCACGGTTCTCTAGTGTTGCAATGAACTACATAAAAGGTGCATTAGACAGAGACAATCACAGGGAGTCAAGGCAGAAACACGCTGACTGCAAATGGAAATGGACACAACATGACAGATTAATATGATGAGTTGGATGAGATATAAAGATAGGAGGAGATTAGACATCCACTAGGTTCTTTTTTTCTCCAATAAGCCAGAGCTCTATAGCTCCAAATGGCTCTCTATTAGATTTGGGTGCCCATCTGGGCAAGGCTGGCAGCAGCATGTATTGTGACTGCAGTGCACTGGCCAGGCCTAAGACAGGGATGAGGTCATGTCTCAGAGAATGCAGAATCACACAAAGAGGCCTTATTATCAGGCTCTTAATCCTATCATACATAGCCAAAGCCCCCTGACATTCACTGCAGCATGCCTCGGCCAGCACTCCCTGCTGCATTTGCCCCATGTGCCAGCTTTTACCAATCACTAAATCTCCAAATTGAAAGTGTGCTCTATAGTAATACCCTCGTGCCATACTGTACTGTATATTAATGTGTTCATCATTCTATATACAGTGTGTGGTGATGTTCCAATGAAAAGGATGTTTTTTACAACAGCTATGTGTATTTCAATGCCTGTCATTTGTGTGCAAAAGCTCAAGAAAATAGTCCATCCTGAAATTTAGCATTTTGAATTAATATCACTACTAAAGCTTCAGTCCGGACAACATCGTAATTTTTGCCTCTTACCAAACTAATTACATCATTCTGTATTTTAAGCTGATTTGCTCTTTTTGTGTGATTTGTGGGAGAAATCTTGCAGTTACAAAGGTGGTAAGGATGACTCAACATGCTGCTTCGTGTTTATCTGTATTTATTAATAATTATTTTCTCAGCTGCTCGTGTAGTAATTAGTCATAAGACACACCACCTGTCAAATGCCACAGAACACACTGGAGTAGTGGGTAATTTTCCTTGCGTGTGAGTGGAGTAGTGCAGACTCGAGAGTGAGATGTAACAGTGACATGCAGGGGCAAGCCACGACACATAGAGTAGCATGACACTGGGGCGTGTGTTTTTTCTGGGAGCACTTTACGGTTACTGCACAGAGACACTGTGGAGACTCACAGTGACAAAGCATGAACAGCCTTAACCAGACTGCCCACAAACACAAGATCCAAGTTCCTGTCTGTTGGGGATTGCAGTTTGTGGTGCATGTTGGCACACACACACAACATCACAGATGCACACACACATTAGAAGTAGTGACGCACGGACAGGCAGACAGACACACGCATGTATCTGCATAGTGTAAATGTACATGCACACTAAACAAAGATAACAGATCCTGCACTCAACCTCTGCTGCAACAGGGACACCCAGTGGTGTGTGATGGTAACACACCTCTGTTCTTTCTGCCAGAAAATAAAGTCAGCAACTTTACAGCAGTTCAGTGTTTAGATATATACTTTTATTCCTTAGATTAACTTTTTTGACTGTTATTTCAATGCCCGACTGAGTTCAAAAGGTCAGGTAAATTTAACAAAGCAAGAACACTATGTCTCGTCTCTGCAATCTGAAATAACCAGACTCTATGTTTTTGTGTTTCTTTGTATCAGCAGTAGACTAATGCAGCCTGGTGCTGACTCAGGACCCACAGAATGCAGAGCAGAACGGAAAACAGGTTTGTCTAGATACACGAAATGAACCGTACAGTCTTATTTTTACAAAGCTAAGTATATTTAACACAAATGGTGCATTTTGTAGGGCATGTAAAAGTGAAATGTAGTTGCAGCACTTCCTAAGGTTACATATTACTTCATTTACACAGTGATTCTACATCAGATGTAGCTTATTTTGTAAGATAGCTGTGACTAAATCTGTCTTAGCAAGTCTAAATATAATGTCTCACTCTTGAGCCCAGAAATGTTGTTTCACCAGCAGTGTAGACACACCTCTATGTCTGTAACTGAACAAACCTCAAAGTGTCAAACTTTGATTGGGGTGTTGTTGCTAAGGGCCCAATTTCCACCATGACAGGCAGCCAGCCAATAGCTGAGAGAGCTGTTGGTTTGTTCAACCACAGTTTCCTGGATCACACCGAGCATGGGGGTATGCAAATATTCAGCAAAAAACACCAAAAAGGTGCACGGCGTCTCAGAGATTCGCAGACATTTGCATGCACCAGCACACATGCCCACGTGTTTTCACCACACATGCACACACTCCCATGCCCACATGCAGACTGTTTGCAGACACAAATTGGAGGAAGTGTAGCTGTGGATGGTGACCTTTCAGTGTGGCATCAAACTTCCTGCTGTTTTATTTTAAGACAGTGAACTTGTGAACCATACTTACCGCGCCTGTGTTCGGAGGTGGTAATTGGGTAACTGCAATTCTCTGCTTATTTCAGAGCTGGTGTATGGAGACAACACTGTGAGCACAGAGGAGAATGCAGAGTCACTGGTGTGGAATGATGTGATCACTCCTCTTCTTCATCAACTAGAGAGTGTGGCTGCAGGTATTGTGGACAACACAATAAGGAAAAACAAAGTGTAAACACATGAAATCAACAACTACATTTTTTCCTTTTTGGGCTTAAGTATCTAAAATGTATTGTGGTTGCAATGAGTTTGCTCTGTTTATTAGAGCTATGCTTCTCTTCTTAGCCCTTCTGCCCTGTGCATCCTTATCATAGTTCATTTTCAAACTGCAGGCTGAAAAATAGATCTTTCAACACTGGCAGATAGTCACGCAGAAAGTCTTGCAAAATGAAATCACAGCCACTGAAGAAATACAAACAAACTCGTGTTTTGTTTGGCATCTATACAGAATTGTCTTTGCCTGAAACTGCAGTCTGGCAGCCATGAAATGAAATCTATGGCTGTAAATATTTTAACATTCTACAAATTTAATGGAAAATTCATTTGAAAGATAAATATTAAATATTTATGATACCAAGGGCCTTCTGGCTCATGCATAAAACACCTTACAGATTCAGTGAGAAATCGCAGCTGAGTGTGAGACTGTGTCCAATCCTTTTTAGAAAGGGCCAAACCCTGTTATTTATGCAGGGAAAACATTTATTTTACCTCAAAAACAAGGAAAAGACTCCACCCTTTCTCTTCCTCTGTGTCAAGACTGTTGCTGCCTGTTGCAGGATTGTTCCCCAGCATTTGACCACTGAAACTCCAAGCTGCTTCTTAGAAGAGGGGGGAGAATGTTAATTTTCTGCTAACCAATGTATTATTGAGGATTTAACCTCACATTCCCATACACCATAAAGCAGAGCATATGCTACATGCACACCACAATATCCATAAAACCTTCCTCGTCTGTATTTACATGGATACACACTCGCCAACACACACACACATTAGTGGGTGTTTTCATTCTGGAATGTTTGCTTTCTCTGTGAGCGTTTGACATGTTGTCCTGATCCTGACTTAGTTTTTCATATGATGCGTGCCCTCACCTGCGATGCCAGGCAGCTCTGAGGCCTCGCTGGACCGTCTGTGTGATTTGTGCGACGTTCTCCACGGCACCTTGGCAGAAGCGGACATGCTCGGTCGACGCTGTAAGAGGAGGTCGGGGATACTTCGAACACTGTTCCGCCTCATTGACCTCAACTCTGCCCGGCTCAACCTGCACATCGCCAAGCTCTGCCTCGCTGTGAGTTGTCTGTGAGTTTTGCAAAATGTGTGTTTGTTGGTGTGTGTGTGTGTGTGTGTGTGTGTGTGTGCGTGCGTGCGTGTGTGTGTGTGTGTGTGTGTGTGTGTGTGTGTGTGTGTGTGTGTGTTTGTCTGACACAAGTCTCTATCATAAAGCATCCAGGCCACTGCTTAGTGCAAAAGTTGTGTGAAAGTCTTTTGCATTTTTCTCTCCAGCTGTGCGTCAGTGGAAACAACCTGCTCAACATCTGTAAGCTCATTTTCCAGATCAGCCGCAGTGAAAACAATGACATCCTCTTCCAGAACGACTCCATCATCGGTCAGGATGACAGTTTTTAGTGGTTTCTTATTCTGCAGCGAGTTATGTTCTTAATTAGCTGTTGTTTCTGGGTTATTTTTTATCTGTCTGGTTCTATTTAGTCTCATTTTTGTCAAACTTTATACTCAGTCATTTAGAATGGTACATACCCCATCGCATATGGAAGGTAATGACAGATGTTTTGTATTTTTTCTGTCTAGACTTGTTGCTGGATGTGCTGTGCAATGAGGATGTGTCTGCATCTGGAGAAGCTCTGCTGTATTGTGTTGGTACTTTGAAATTTCTCTCTGGAAACGCTGCAGTGCTCAGACTTCTGCTGGATAAGAACTGTATCAGTGCAGCTCAGAAACTCCTGAAGAAGCTCTGCATAGGAGAAGACACCAACTTCCCCATAGCAGGCCACATCCTCGTACAGGTGTGTCACAGAGTTATGCTTATCAAAGCTTTAGGTTTAGTATTGTAAAACAAATCTTACAATTCTCCTTTTCAGTTGCAGACAGTTTGAGTCAAAACCACAAAGTTACACCATGTCCATAAAAAAGGGGAACCAAACGTTTAAAGTGCTTCTTTTTGTATTGGTTGGCTGATGTAGATTTTTCCACTATTAGACAAAAATGTTTTTGTTTTCGTCTGGTATAAAAGCTGCTCTGTGAGCATGATGTTAGCTGCCGGCCAGTTTTCGGTCCTAAACACACCCTGTTTCACTCCACTGAATATGATTGCTGCAAACCGCATAAGCTGGCTCAAGCAAACATCTTGAACCAGTGTTTTATTTGATACCTAACACAGCTCATTATCCCGTTAGAGAAGGGGAAATAAGCACACCATGAATGTTCCAGAACTTTCAGTGCGGCCGTGTGTTGGAAATTACTGTTTCCTTCTTGTGATGGAATGATTAATTTCATTACTGAGCAGTTTCCTGTCGCTCAGCGGCACCGTGTCCTGCACAGTCCAGCAGCCAGCTTTAATAAGCACAAGCCTGACATTGTGTGCTGCCCACAACACAACACTGATATGCATTAGTGGATGAAATACAGTCTGTTTAGGTACTGCATGTGCTTCTATCACTAACTCTGAACTCTGGCCTCTTTTTCTCTTCCCCTGTAGCTGACAGCAACCCTGAGGAACCTTGCCGATCACCCTGAATCCCGTCCGCTGTTTGTTTCCTTCTCAGTACTGCCAGAGCTTTGCTTAGTGCTGCGTAAACACTGCAAAGACCAGGATGTCTGCACCAACATTTCCAGAATTTACAGGTATCATGCACTTCTCTGTGGTTCTAATGAAAAACATAATGCCACACCTCAATTCTGGTTATGGCTCACTAAAGTTAACTCTCGTAGCCTGTCCTGATTTAAATCAAAACAGGCACTGATCAGATTTCACCCTCTTTTTCTTGCGTCACCTTCTTTCTCCTTATTAACTTCCCTCTATTCTTTCCTTCTCTTTCATGAAGTCATCGTATGACGATGAAACTAACAAAACAGGAGCTTCCAGTGTTAGGTAGCATTCATCAGATGGCAGGTGTTTACACATCTGTTGGCAGTTTTATGTTTTGCCTTACTCACACTTATCAGCGTTTCAACTGTACAGGATGTTCTGAATGTACAATGAAAAAAACATGCAAACACTGCAACAGTTGTAGGTTGAACTTTTATAAGGCTGACAGGTCAGGTTTATTGAAAATAAAGGTCTAGAAATGTTCATTTCAGAAAATTGCGAAAGCTAAGATAAAAGGAAAAGCAGAACTTACTGCTTGAACTTGTTCATCCATAACATGTTTTTCACTTGACAGAGAGCTGTATACTTCATAAAACACACAGCACTCTGTGACTGTAAGGTATTTTTAGCATAGATTGATCTGATGTATGGTAGAACTGTCTCTTACACTTTACATTAAATGTACTGGAAAGTTTGCCAGTTGTACTGTGCGACAATATAGGCTCAATATCCTCCAAACTGAGTGCAACAATACAAATGATGCATCCCCATGCCTCTTACTTTTGCTCATGTTCCTCATCAATATGTGAAGCATCAGGCAGAATATTTAGTGCAATGAAAATATCAAGAAAAAGTAGTTTAATACTGCTGATAAAGCTAATACTGTTTGAATATTTTTGCCCAAGACAATGGGAACATAAAAATGAGATCCCAGCCCGTGGCTACATATCCATTAGCAATGTTGATTTAATATCTCCATATTTAGTCAGCACAGCCGAGCAGTTAGTGAGTGGAATGATCGGTGGTATTTGTTGTCTCTTCTCTCCCTCAGTAAACTCTCCTCTTACTCTGAGTGCCGCTCCGCTCTGGCCCAAACCCCCAACTGCTACCAGCTATTTTTAGAACTGCTGAGCAAACATCACCAAAAACAGGTGAGTCCACAAATCTCCTCTGTGTTTTAGTGCCGTGGTTGAGTTTTTGTGTAATAAAGAGAGGTGAAAATGAACTTTTCCAGCGCTCATGGTGTAACTCCACTCCACCACACAAGCATGTGTACTTTCAGGGTAACATGTTTACGCACTTCAAGTCTAAGCACGCTTGTGGGACACTGTGTCCATCTACACATAACGTTCCCTCCTTCGCTGCTCTGCCGTGTGTGTTTTGACATTTAATCGTTCTAGAGGGAGGGGGGTCAGTCAGTCGAGGAAAAGGGAGGGATGAGAAAGGAAAAAATATGGGAGGTGAGGTTGTATGTGAGCAAGGGGTGACATAGAGGTGGAGGGGAGGGAAGACAGTTGAAAGAGGAAAAGAAAAGTGGGGGATTTTTGGCAATCATAAATGAGTGACGCGTGTTCTTAATCTCATCTGGAGTAAACACACACCCGCGTGTAAAAATACACACTCATGGACACACTGAGCAGCAAAACATGTAAGAAGTTCCTCGTACTGGGACAGCTTGTCCCATCCTCAGCAGCGCCTCTGCACTTTTATGGGAGAAATGTTGTGTTCACCTGCTCAGCATGTTGTTTAGTAAGTTCAGTGTGACGTAATTTTTCTTGGTAAGATGGGGCGAAGTGACAGAGGAGCACGTCTACACAGCTCTCAGCTCTACCAGGTGAAGGAGTGACACTGATAATTGGGCTACTTGACAGGGCAAGTTCACCGAGCTGCAGGTGGAGTGAGTCAGCCTCCCTCTTTTCAGGAAAGTCTGCAGTAAATATCCTGGAGCTCAAACTAATCAGCAACTGTTTGGATAATAAACTACTTGCCTTAATCAAAGTGGCCAACATATTGTGATTCCAGCCCTCTAAAACGGACGTTTTTTTTATCTGTTATATTTTCTACCTCAATATCTTTACTTTTCGACTGTTTATTAGACAAAACAAGACATTTGAACGGATCACTTTGGGCTCTTTTCACTAATCTCTGGCATTTCAAGGTTAAAGCAACCATAGTAAACAAAAACACAAATGCAGTGTGTAATATTTGGCAGTTGAGGGGGACAGGATCACATTTTCTCACATATCCTTCCAGAGCATCATGTGGCAGATTGTCTTTCATACCAGGCTGTCTGAAATGATTTCTTAGACGACAAATGGCAAGTTGCAGACATTCAAGTGCCCGGCTACAGTCTTATCTGGCTCACCAGCATCCAGCAGCCCCTTCTCATCTTTCTCTTGTCATCTGTGGCATTGAGTTGTTCGAATAAAGCTGCTTTTTAGGGAGGCTTTTTATAGTCGCTGGTTGAAGTGTCAGTATTCTGGCCACGGTATCTGGTCATTGTCCTGTAAAGCCACATCTGACTGGAGTGTGGATTAACTCAGTGGTTGAGAATTTGTCACCAGTTGCAAAGCTCAGAAACTTTGTGCGCATAAATGGCTCAATTTAACCCTTCTCTGACCAAAACAACAGAGAAAAGATGTTTAACTTTTTCTCTGAGTCAAAATAGAAGGCCATTTGCATGACGTGTTATACTTTCAGTCAGCAGATTCTTAGATATTTATTTCTTTATTTGGTAGGGACAGTGCACATTAATGAGCGCCTATTTATAGTGGGCAGAAATATGCCGGATTATAGCACAATGCTCATTTAGATCCGCAGTCCCTAGGTAAAAAGAAAAAAGACATAACAGTAATACATAAAAGAATAAGTCACAATAAAAGCACATTGCAAAAAGTACACAAAGAAAACATAACAGTGAAACATATAATAAAACATAGGACAATAGGTCACAATAAAAGGTCAATATGATATGACATGGATTGTTAGTTGCCTTCTCCAAAATTCTGTATATGTACAGCTGGTAAATATAAACCCAGGAAGTAGTGAAAAAAGCTCAGAATATATGTTGTTCTTTTTTTGCAATACTAAATTAGGCTGCTTTATGAAGAAAACCAGATTAGCTGCACACTTTTTGAAGCGAAAAAGAAACTTTTCCCAGCACAGATTGTCTTTTCACTGACATTTTCGGTATAAATAAATACATAACTGAATTCACTGCTCACTTTATTTAATTCAGAAACTGTGAGAATAATCTCCAACTGCTCTCCACAGGACTTTGTCGTGCGAATTCTCTTCACCCTCGGGAACATAACAGGCAAAATCGACGAGTCTCGCCAGCAGCTCTTTCAGTGCAGCAGCTGTATGGACACACTCCTTGGACTGTACAACAGCTACCAGAGGAAAGACGTGTCACCTCACACACCCTTGCAGAAGTGTGTCCGTTCCCCGTGCAGGTATCCCACTACGTCCATAAGTGCGCAGGAAGCCGACGACGTGCTGGTGAAGCTGGTCAGAGTGCTGGCAAACATGTGCATCCACCCGGCTGTAGGCCCATCGCTGGCCAACAACACAACCTGCCTTCAGCTTCTGATGGAGACGCTCGGTGAGCACAGCAGCAGGCGTGCAGCTGTAGGATTTGTCTTTTTCTGTTTGTTGTCTTTTATCTCATCATACCAAGGAAGCAGTGTATGAGAATATGGAGTTTAAAAATAGCTGTTTAATGCATTTTGAGTACAGTAAATATCTGCGAGGCCCCGACCACTTCCCCTGTGCTGGGAACACGATGTGAATTTGGTTGAAAACACACTCCTGTTCATTCCTTTGCTGCCTTCCTCTCTGTGCTTTCTGTTCGATACACAGCACATCCTCTTTTGGTTTACCTGCTCCGACAGAGCGAAGCGCCTCGCTGCATGAGCAGGATGTTCTGTCACATCTCACAGACGACTTGGTTTGCGTGTGTGAATTTCTCCCGTGTGGTTAGATGGTTTCAGGACAGGTTGAACTGATAGATAGGTGGGTGTGAAACTCTGTTCTCTGCTGCCAACCTCCTACACTGACTGCATTACAGTAGGGAGAGAGAATTAAGAAAACAAAACAGAGGTCAAAGTAGTGAAAAAAAAGGGCAAACAGAGGAAGCCAACTGAGCAGAAAGAAATGTAAAATTGGTGACGGAACAAGAATGTGGAGACGCTAGAGGCAGACATCGAAATCTTAGTAAAGGATGAAAGAGAATGCTTGGCTGATTGATGTCCTGTTTTGATCAAGTTCATGACAGGCTGAGCTGCTTTCCATTACAGAGCTTTGAAGAGGGGGGCTGCATTTCCAGTCAGGACCAGAAACAAACTTCTGTGTGACACAGGCACCGGTTGACAGTGCAACCGCAATATCTGCGATTTATGACCGAGCACAAGACATGTGCTGCTATATCAGGAACAGACTTTATTTCCAAGCTGCTCACAGTGTTGTGACTGGTTGTATTTGGTCACTCTGACCTTTATATGCCAGCTCATGATCACTCCAGCTGTAAGAGACCAAAATTACCCACAGATGACAGCTATTTTTACCACATTTCCTTGATATTTCAGTACAGCAGCACTATAGCAAACAAAACAGCAGAATTCACTTCATTTCTGTATGTATCTATCGTAGATAAATTGCTGAAATGTTCCTCTTTCTCTGAGCATTTTCCTGCATTTCCAGTAACATCTGCACTGTACCTCAAATATAGAAACTAATACTGAGTTCTACCCACTTTACATGATCTATGATGTGGTTGTGGAAAGAATTAATAATCTTACTTTAAATGCTTCTTTTGATCAACACAAAAGGAAGCAATGCTTTCACCTGGTAAGTCATTATCTGGGGAAGAGCTCTCTGTGAATACGAGCATTCTTAACATGGCAATGAAAAGCTGTAATAACAATTCCCACATCACAGCTACCAGAATAAGGGTCACTTCACATGAATGAATGGACAGCAGGACCATTAAGTAGTGTATTCCTGTTAAACATGCTCCCTCTGTTGGCTGTAATATCATTCAGGAAGATTTTTTTTAATGAAAGAAGACCAAATAAAACATCCTCTCTGTAAAAAGTGCCCCATGTTAAAATTATTATTTTGCTTCTTCTTTGTATGTGAATGTATGTTTGGGTGACACAGAGCTGAGGTCTGTTCAGGAAAGCGAGGAGCTGATGGTGAACGTAGCCAGCACCATCAACAACCTGTCCTTCTACCAGGGAGAAGACTCTCCAATCAGACGCAATGAACTCACCATCGCAAAGTGTAAGGCAAAAAAAAAAGGAGAGAAATGGAAAACAATTGCTGAAAAGTGCTAACTTTTCCTCCAATCACATTTTCTTTGTACTTCAGTAATGCTGAAGTTGGTGCTCAGCTCCAGTATGGACGGCATGTTTGAGGCCACGTGTGTCTATGGAAACCTGTCACAGTCCAGGGATGTGCGAGAATTCATCATACAAAACAAAGGTATCTTCAGCCTTGTGTCTAAAGTCCGCAGCAGTAATAGAATGAAGTCTCCATCTCTTTAACCCTCGTGTTGTCCTGTGGGTCAGATTGACCCGTTTTAAAGTTTGAAAATGTGGAAAATATATATTTTCACAGTGACACTTCTGATGTCCACATTTTTAACATTTTTGGGGAAATTTTTGAACATTTTTTGGTGGAAAAAAGAAATGTTAAAAAAAATGTAATCACTTTACATATTTTGAAGATTTTTTGGGAGGAAGATTTTTATTAATTTTTTGAAAATATCTACAGGAATTTTCTTGCCAAATTTGGCCGATTTTTTTGAACATAAATCTTTTGAGGGAAACTTTTTAGGAATTACTGAAATTTTCTTCCTGAAAGTTTTGCAAATTTTCAGAAATTTGAGGAATTTTTTTCGCTGAATTTTGGGATTTTTTTCAGACAAGGAAACAATATTTTTTGGTGTCCGTAAATGAAGACAACAGGAGGGTTAAAGCCTGGAACTAGAACAGAGATAGATGAAAAACATTGGGATAGAGTGCGGGGGAATGACAGTTGGGAGTCAAACCAGGGACTTACTTCGTGAAATACGCTTTTGCCATGGGCTACGGATACGGACCCGTATCCGTAGACACTACCTATACAGAAATACCGCAAGAATTACTGCTCTAAATCACATCATTCATATACACCACTCAGCAGAAAATCGAGTACTTACTTGGCACTGAACTTCCACCACAGCACACCTCTGTATACTGTTGTGTCATGTTTAGGCTGGACTTATCTGCAAGGCCAGCTACAGTCAGTATAAACATGCCCGCTGACTCTGGTGATAGCAGCTCTCTTATCTTTGCCTTGCTTTGTCCTCACCCGCCTCCTCACCTCGTCATCTTTCTGTGCTCTAATTCTCAGTGCACCGGTTTCTAGTGACGCTGCTCGACTCCAAGAGTGCTGAGATGTGTTTTTCAGCCTGCGGGGTCCTCATCAACCTGGCTCTGGACCCTCCCAACAGGGCCTGTCTCTCACTAGAGGGGGCTTCTGCCAAGTAAGAACAAATGCACTTAGAGAACAAGAGTGCAAGTATGTCAGTGTGCATTTACAGGCGGTGTAGAGCATGTTTGTAATGCTTTTGAAAGACATATTAAAGACTTTTCCAAAAATATCAGTTAGGTTTGATGGAAAAAGCAGCATGTAGTAGCAAACGTACACTGGAATGAGACATCCTGGTGATTATACCTCAAAATCACAATGAAAATCACTTTTGTTAGCAAGTACATTAAATTATACTTTCCAGGAAATTAAAAGAATGAAATCAAATATTGTAAAAATTAAATAATAATAAAAATATTTTAGAAGAAAGCAAGTGTTCCATGTCACTACACAGTAAGTGTAGCAAATCCAGGACATTTGAAGTGATAAAAAGAAATAGACACATAGACAAAGTTGGTAAGATTTTGAAACTAAATTTGGTAAATTATAAAAAGGTAGCTCTGTGGCAAATAGAAAAGAGGAGGGATGACAATTGGTGAAATGTGTTTTCTTGCTGAGACTAAGATATGAATAGAAATACAGATTGAAGGTCCATGTGAGCAATACAGTCCGTCAGCCACCAGACGAAGTAAAGCAAAGTCTCTCCACACCACAGAAAAGCCAAAATGTACCAACGAAAGGTTTTATGTGGGGTTATATACGGACTTTTACCTTTAGACTGAGGCAGAGTTGCTGTCTTCAGACTTTATGCTAAGTTAACCAGATGGTAACAAACAAACACGGGAGTGAAATCAATACACGGATGTAACTCTCTCCAAAATAAACACATTTTTGGCAAAGATAGCATAAAGTTTATTTTAGTGGAGAAATCTGGTCTTTGCACAGACAAACAACTCCACTAATACAAACAAGATGCGGGATTATTTCATCTCAAACCATCAGGGGCTTTCTGCTCAACTGGTGCTGATTTGCCTGAAGCCGTTTTTTTATCATAAACTATGGATATTTTAAATGCCATCTATGAATTATGTAGACTGACATATCAAGCACTTTTCAGATCATTTTAAAATAAGTCGCTTTCAGCAGGGTTTTTTTTTGCACAGTGAAATTTGAAGCTATGTTTGGATGCCAATATCTCAAGAACTATTAAAGATAAAAGTCTGAAATTTTCAGTTATTTCTCAACACAAAATTCTATTCAGAATCGACAATAAAGAACAACAGATCAAACAGTCTTTAAGGATGACCTGAAATATGAAAAAAAGCAAGTCGTCATGAAAAGCCCTATCTTAAAACTCGTTTAAACAAAAAAATTTACAATGGACAAGTCAACGAATGATATTTTATGAACCGTATAGCTGCATGTCACAGTAATACAGAAAACAGTTTAGTTTTTATTTTTGTTGAATTTTCGTCACTGATTACTAAAGTTTGCCTTAAATTACAGTGTCCAAAAAAACACGCTGAAAGGTGGTCAATTTTTATCTATCAAGAAAAAAAAAGCATTAATATCTACATAAATATCTTGATTTTATGCTATTAGAATTCACTGCAAATCTGAAAATTTGCTGTTCTGAGATGGAATAAAGCTGCTTCTAATTACCTCAAGCTACACATTATGTGTTCACAGTCAATTCTCTGTGTAAATTCTGACATATGAGGAGTTGGACTGGAACAAATTCGGTGTTTTCTCTCTGTAGTGCAATCTTCTGACTATCAAAGGAGGGCATTGTTTGAATATATAGTTTCTTACGTCCTCTTTACACGTAAACCCACAGTCCTCTGTCAGATGAAGGTCCAGTGAAGTGGTGCTCATGTTCAGAAACCTGGTGGTCATGTGAATCCCCCTCCCTCTAGTCATATGATGTGTGTGTGTGTGTGTGTGTGTGTGTGTGTCCAGGCTGGTAGACTGTCTGAGAGACTTGGGTCCAGGTGACTGGCAGCTGGCGGCTCACGTCTGTCAGGCCATGTGGAACCTGACTGGTGGCGGCTCAGAGGCTCACTTAGACGCTCAGGACAGAGAGTCGCTGCTGGAGATGCTCACCACGTACTCAGGTTGGTGTTGCTGCTGATCCTTACGCAATGAGGGAGGGACACACACTGGAAAGAACATGCTCTTATTCACATCAGCTGCCCTCGAGGGGAAGGGAGGGGTAGTATTCCCTCTGTTATGAACATAATACGTCCACGGTCACATCTGGAAGCTGCCTGAGCACGTAACTTGTCACTGTAAAGTATCGAAAATAAACCTGAAACCTCTCACTGCTCTCTCTCTCTCTCTTTCATGCTCTGTCCACTCTTTTTAACTAAATCCTCAGATGAAGAGGAGGCCCTGAAGTGGACAGAAAACGAGGATGCGAGGGACTTCCACAGGGCATGCTGGGAATCACAGTTCCTACCTGTTGCTCAAAAGCTGATGACGGGGCTTCAGTCTCCAGGTTTAACAGCCTGACACTCTTGGAGATAAGAGTTTTATTTTGTCATGGAACAGTTCGGGTTATAAAGACACTGGATTTATATTTTATGATCAAATGCTCTCCTCCTGTGGCTTTGTAAAGATGGCTGTCAGGGTTTGAGGTTTCCTTTTCATGAAAAAAAAACAGCGAGTTTGAGTTTGTGCGTGACTTCAGTGACGAGCTTCGAAGTCAGAAAAAGTATCAAGATTCCCAGAGAAGCTTCCCAACTCCCTCCTGCGGTGTATAATCCTCAAAATATGCCCACTGTGCTGCAATCAGTCAACATTTTGCCACCTCATGACTAACTACTATAAAGCTGACTGCAGCTGCTGTTTTTCACAGAGGATGGAGTTACAATTTTTTTACAGCCAGTTTTAAAGCCTCCAGATGGTCAATGTGAAACAGTCGCAGCACAAACAAAAGACTTCGAGTTTCAGGTTTTAAAAAAATGATGCAGGTAATTATGCGGAATAGAGGAAGAAAAGTCAAACTGCACTCAAAAGGTGAAACAAATGTATGTGTGGATGTGTACAGGGGTGGACCCAGATTAATTTTAGTGGGGGGGGGGACAACAGATATTTTGGGGGGAGCCACCGAAAAGTTGTAAGAAAAAACGAAAGCTGCAACTGACCTCTCACTTTTGCAAAATATTTTTCATGTTTTTTTTTTGACTCTTTAACTAGATCATTAAACCTTTAAAAAGACAAAACATTTAATCAAAAAATTAAATGTTTAATTAGAAATTTTAATCTTAAAGACAAAACTTTAAATAGGAATTAAACAGAAAATACAATGAAGAAAATAAAAGAAAATTAAACATTAAAAGGTGGAAAAACATTTAAACAGAAAAACTTTAACAAAGGTTTAATCTAAAAATTAAACATTGGGAAAGAAAAGGAAATTTTTCAAACAAGTTGTTAAAAAATTTGAAAAAACAAACATTAAAAAGACAAACATTTCAAAATCAAATCAGACATTAGAAAAGAATAAAAGGTGAGAAAAGACCAAAACTAAACATTTAAGAAGAAGCCCTCCCCACACCTCCCCCCACCGCCCACCACACCTTCCTCCGCCCGGCGAGTTTTTCGAAAATCCGAGTCTTGACAGGTTTTCCCGAGTTTCTTGAGTTTCCACCAGGTCGGAAGCAGAACAGGTTGCCATGAAGAGGTGTTGAAATCGATGAGGATGAAGTGACTTTTTACAGCGACTAGAAGGAAGACGACTAGAAAAATAGGTCTTTAACCAGCATCCCTAAAATCCATGGAGTCGGCTCCAGAGAAATGAAGGGAGGTCAACTTTTATCAGCCTCCATCCAGATGTTCAACTTGATATCATTACTTTGAGATTTTTAGCTCCACAAACCTTTAGTATCACACTTTATTATCATTTATTAGGACTTTAATGGAATCCACCAGCAGATTTAGTTTTTGTTGACAAACTTTATTTTTGTCATTGTGGGACTGCAGGATTTAAAACTGTTCCTTCTATTTGACCTCATGTTTATTAGTTTTAGTGGAGAAACTTATTTTAATTGTCGATTAGTCTCTTAAAAACTAAATAATAAATTGGATTAGTCAAGAGGTTTAAATTTCTTACTTTGTCATATTTCAAATGAAAAATCAAAAATAAAGCGTCTTGAGACAATTTGACCTGTAATTGGTGTTATATAAATAATATTGAATGAATTTGTATGTATCTTGTAATGTTGGAGGAATTCAGCCATATATGTTGGAAAACACATTTTCTTTGTCCATTAATCTGTTGACTGTTTTCTCCAGTAATTCATTTCTTGTTTTGGTTTATAAAATGTCAAACCCAAATATATTCAGTTTACTGTCACAAAAAACAAAAAAATCATATTCATGATGCAGGAATCAGACAATTTTTCAATTTTTATCTTAGTTTAGTCAGAAAGATCGTTGATAATGTGTGAATTGTTGTAACTTGTGAGCCGTGCCCGCCTGGAAATTCCGCCACTGGATGTGTATGCTTTTTAACATGCAGGGATTCATTTGCATTTCCATCTGTATTTTATTTTTATTTCTCAATTTCCTTCACTCTGTGTCCTCCCGACACAAGCAGCTATATTTTTGAAACATTTGTGAACATTATTTTTAACCTTTTCATGCACTTTAACTTGCATAAAGCTTGCCGAAGCATTCATTTCTGGGTATCTTTACATGTAAAACCAATGATTTAGAACAATCTTTTTGCACATTTATACAGCTAACTTGCACTGTACGGAAAGTAGGCTGTGTTGTAAAGGTATCAGATGACTCGTATGGATTTTACCTTGTAAGGGAATGTTTTATTGTCTGTGAATTGTGTGAAATTTGAACTACTAAAACACAGCAAAGGAACGTGGAAGAACTTTGCTTCTCAAAGCCTTTATTATTACACAGATATGGGGCCAGGCAGTGCTTACAAGTAACACCAAGTAGCCTAAAGTACAGCATTTCAAATTCACATTGTTATTACATAGAAAGAAATCAGAAACGGCACTTAATGTAAAAACCCCCAGCGTCAATGTCCCCTGTTTTCACACAGTAGTGACCTTAAACAACCACAAGACAAGCCCATCATTCAAAAACCCCTAAACAACCTATTAGCCAGAGCTGATAACAAACATTGTTCTCTACATAGAGTTTCTCACGTTGATATGAAAGACGGTTGGCTGGCTGATATCAATGTTGCTTAAAAACCCTTTTCCTCGTCCATAAATTGTCTGAAATTGAAAGTCACCGAAATGTGAAGAGAGTTTGGTCAGTGAGGATTTTCTGCTGGTGATTTGTGTTTTGACAGACAGAATTCTGGGAAACACCCTGAAGTTCAGACAGATGAACCAGCCTCATCTGGAAAGCGAAACATGTTTTCCCAGTCAGGTGTGATGTGGGGGTGAAAAGGAAAGCAAGGCAAGGTGTCCTACAAGGAACTTCCCCCTTTATCTCAATCTAAATGTTAGTCAGGGAAAAAGAGAACCTTTGATCTCAACCGCACCAGAGGAAGAGGGACCATCACCTGGTTCCTAGTGAGTCACACAGGCCTGAACAAATACAGTAAAATGAAATTCACATGAAAGTCCCTGGACTTACTGATGACAAACTGAACTATTCCCCTGAGTTCAGCTTTCTGATGATGAAACAGCTTTATTCTCAAAGAGCTGAGTGTACTTTGGAGCATAAGTAAAACTCCCCATCTTCTCATGACTCATCTTTTGCATAACAGCGCTCCAATATGCTTACTAATTATCACGGGTCATTTAAGTTTCTTGTGCAACTGAGCAGTAAAAGTGAGCTGATGGTGATTGTGCTATGACTGCTTGATTCCTGAATTGTGTTGGTCTCTCCACATCTGATACAATCTCTTTGACGAAGCAATGAAATTAAAGTTGTTTAGGAGAAACTACAAATGATACACGACAAATCAATATTATAGTTTATTTTTTTCTTTTTTAAATATATTTTTCATATAAAAAAAAGTGTCAGTAACTGACATCAGTCAGAAGTTTGAAAAAAAATCTCCACTTCCTCTCAAACCACTTCCAAATGTACCATTCCTTTACCGTCAGCCCTCCTCCTCCCCATCGTTCACTCATTCATCTGTCCAATCCTCTCAGTCCAGCCTCAGAAGAATGCAGTACTTTACTGATTTTAGTAAACAACAACAAAAAAGAAAAAAAAAAACAACAGCAGAGGTTTCACACCTCTGTTCAAAATAAAAAAGCTGCTTTTGCACTGGTTAGACTTCCCCAACAGGGAAATAAGCACAGCTACAACCTTTTGCGTTCGAAAGCTATCGACCGCAGTCGGCCCTGTGAGGGTTCACCGGCTCCCCGACCGACGGGAACATGGCAGCCCCAGAAAGAGTCTCTGCTCACCAAAGAGCACTTCTTATATGTTTTATAGAGAAAAACAGAAGAGGTATTTGTTTACTGGTAAAATTCACAATCCAAAGCTCTGAAAGTGTTAGGATGACCAGGCAGCTGGGATAAGCGGAAGACAGACGAGGTGTGGTTAGCACAACCGGAAGCAAATCCCTCCTGGAAAACCTGGTTTCTAACTTTCTTTTTGATTAGCTTTTCCCCCCCCCCACCGTTACCATAAAAATAAAAGACATCATCATCAAAAAAAATGATAAACAGTTATCTCACAATAACACAGCTACAGCAGAAGCAAGAAGTCTTTCCTTCAAAGTGCCTCGCTTTTTTTTGACACATGAAATTCCAAGACGTACTTTTTTTTTTTTCCTTTCTGTCATTTCTGTGAAACACACACAAACATTCACACCTCAGTCATCATGAACACAGACCTCATCCATACAGCTACAGTCAAACTCAAAAAGGGCTCAGACAGTGTTCTTTGAGTTTTTTTCTACTCCTCTCTGGTTTTCACACACTCCTTGGATTAGCTTACTTTGACATTTGAGATTTGGGATGTGGGTAGAGGACAGGAGGGGGGTGGGGGTAATGCAGTGGATTTCTAATGGACAGGGGCTTATGTAATGGGGATGGGGGAAAATTGGGTGAGGGGTGATTTGGGGATCAATATGACCCCACTGAGTATAAGATGGGAGCAGCAGCATCAGCACGTATGCACACTGTGCTGGATAGTTCAGGCACACGTAAAAAACACCGCCCAAAGTTAATGCGCCCATCTCCAGTTACCACTAACAGCAACCACGTCGACAACAACATCCGCTTCTCGTGATACAAAATGAAATAAAAGATATTAAAGAAACTAAAACAAAACAGTGACAACAGAATCACAGTGCACCGTTTCTGGCGACACAGCTTTCTTTCTGGGGATTTTCGAGGTCTCGACTCTACCAGGAGACAGGTGAGAACGGCAACCAAAGTGTTGCCAGCTGGAATACTGAAATGTTGTCCTGGATGCCTCCTGTGTCAGTGCTCTGGCACAAACTCCCCAGCAGAGCAGGAATTTGCTACAGACTGCCCTCTCTTGGTCAGTTTTGGCACTGCAGGCAACACAAACTGGGTTTCTGTATCCACTTATAGTTTGAGATGATTTTTCTCCAACAGTTCTGTTTTTTTTCTTGCTTTCCATTTGTTCTGATCCTCTTCTCAACATCCAGCGTCACAACCCAGGGCTCTCGTCCACAGTTTTGTCAAATCCCCACCCCCACCCACCCCCTTTGATTTTTTTTCTTTATGTGTCCCATAATGAGCAACAACAATGACGGTAAAAAAAAGACAATGGTAAAAACGCCAAAAGCACTTCATGTCATGTAGCGGGTGATCGCTCTCAGAGCGTATAACAGTTCTGCTTGCATTCGCGCTTCCATAAGAAGCAGATTAACGTGGACCTACAGAGGACAAGACACAGAAAAAAGACAGGAATTAAAACACTGTAGTACAGTTAACCAAATTGAAATAGATGCAACTAGATCAGAGGTAGCATCTCACCTTCTCGGAGTGCTGAAACTGCCTCCAGAAACTCTCATACATTCGTTTGGTGGTCTTCTCAGGACTACACACCATGGTCTTAATATAGATCTTAAAGCTACGGTCCAGCAGCTGGTTTATCTCCCCGTAATCATAGTCATCATACCTGAAGAACACAGAGAAACAGTGTTATCAGCAAGGCCAGAGTGACACAGAGCTGATTGATAACAACAGCAGCTATTATAAAATCAAGGTTACATCATCTGGACATTAAGAGCTCTCTGAGTGTCCAGTGACTGACCTGATGCCAAACATGCAGTGGATGTAGTTCCAGATGGCCCTGCGCAGCATGCTGGTGTCCACGTCCTTATGTGTTGCCATGGTGTTGTAGGTCAGGTTGTAGGCCATCTGAAATTTCTCGTCCAGCATCTGGCCGACATCAGGATACAGTCGGTTGACCAGAGAGAAGCCGTGGTCCTCCCAGCTGTAGTCCTGCAGACATCAGGGATAATAAGTCAGTGACATTCATGTGGACTTCCTGTTCACTCTACAGGACCTGCTGACTGTACATGATCTCTACCTGCACTCTGAATGTGGGCACATGCTCCCCTCTCCTGGAGAAGTCCTTGTAGCCATAGCTGGGGTCCTCAAAGTGGCGAGAAATGTCTCTGGAGGGGACACACTCCTCGTCCTCTGCTGTGACCACCAGCATGCTCTCGGTCTTCTCCCTCTCAAAGCGAGTTGCCATCTCCTCCTGGCTGGCCTCTTCATCATCGCGGCACTCCTGCAGCTGCTTCATCCTCTCCATCAGCACCTCCACCTCACCACACATGTCCTGCAAAAAGCAAGGGCACAGTTAAGACATAAAATCATGAAAGAAGTACAGATACAGAGACAATTCCCCTCAGCTGCTGTCAACTTCCTCTATCAGTGCACTCACAGGACTTTAAGCGGAGGGATTGCTCTCAGTTTTATCTCTCTCTCGCCGTTGCCACTCACCTGGTTGCCCAGCAAGTCGTCGTGGTGATTAGCGTGACTGTTGCCGTTGGCGATGTCACACATGCAGTACTGACTGAGGGAGGGGGGTCTGAACGTGTGTCCGCCGTCGCAGTGGATCTCGGGTGTGATGCCGCAGCCGAAGGTGAAGGAAGCGAGGGAGTGGTAGTGTGTGAGGAGGACCACGGCGTGGATCAGCTCTGCCAGGGACCAGCTGTGTTCCTCGGCCTTCAGAAGGCGCTGCAAGAAACAGAAAAACAAAAGGAAAAACTGTGAGCGATGCTAACTCCAAGCCAAATAGTGACTTCAATATCTGTGACCTTTCAGGAAGTGGGAAAATATGTGTTCATCCTTTCAAATACAAATTAGTCTCTTTTTGTTTTCCAGCCTCAACCCCAATCGCTGTCAGTCACTACACCTCCACTGCTGGAGTCTCCAAGTCGTACAGCTGCAGCCATACTGAAGCCCCCACCCATGATCTCAGCGTGTTACATCAGACTCTTCACATCCACATCCACCCTCCACACCGTGCCCGTCCTCTCACCTCGATGTGTTCCTTGGTGAGAAGCCAAGGTCGGTGGGCCAGGATTTTGTTGAGCTCTCCGAGCTGCTGCAGCTTCTGTGGGGCTTCATCCAGGCCGTTGAGCCACTTGGGATCCCCACCGACCTGGAGGAAGTCGTTCACGTGCAGGTTGACCAAATAGGAGCACTGGTGTCTAGCTGCCGCCTGCAGGATCAGGTGAACAGACGGAGGTTCAGCGCTATATATTTAACCACACGACAAGAAATCTGACAATTTATAGGCTGGGTGTGCAAGTACCATGATGCCGATGTAGTGTCGGTAGTGCAAAGAGAGGGGCCCATCCATCTGCAGCAGGTAGTGCTGCGTCCGGAGAAAACTCTCCAGGTACTGCGGGTGGAAGCCCATCACTAGGGAAATGTTGTCCAGGCGACCGAGGGCTGCAAACGCATCCTCAAATATCGACTGTGTCCTGGCGTCCACTTTACTGACTTGAAGAATCTGATCAAAAACATTTCAAATAATCAGATTCAGTCCACTTTTTATCTGAAACAGAGATGAAAATACCTGGTGAGATGACATACCTCTTTTTCAGGGATAAATCTGCTTGGTCCGTTACCTAGAGGTCTTGGGATCCTTACTCCCAAGTCCTGTAAGACAAAAAAAAAGAAAAGAAAAAAAGCTGCTTAAATCCCCACATGTAAGCAGATCAGGACTTCTCATTTCTACTATTTTTCCCCATCAGTGATAGTTTGACACCAGAAAACTATAATACAGCTCCAAGGAACATGAAACTTGTCACTCACAAAAAAAGAAAAATGCATAAAATTAAAATTAAACCTATAATCAATGAGACATCCGAATACACGTGGTGACAGTTTGCATCACACACATTTAAAACTCAAAAAAGACCCTGACATTGTCTCTTTTCTGAGCTGTAACTTTCCGCTGCTTGTCGGGACATGTCTTGCAGCGGACAATGAAGAGAAGGAAGCAGATGAATGAATGACCGTGAAATGTAAAATATTCACAAGTGACATCGGGTTGAAAACACACTTCATATGTGTCAATTAAAGGGAGATCGGTCAAAAACTCAAATCGACAGAGATCCGTGAAAGATTTCTTGCCCTATGATCACCAACTCTTGTGACTCGTAAACAAGCCTGGACAAAAGACTGCACTGCAGCTTGTTTGTCAAAAGCACAGATGTCGCTTAGACACGTTCAAAAACTCTTTTCTCAATCCAAAGTGCACATTAAATCGTTACAGATCGAGCCTGAGTGATAGCTGCTGGCAAAGTCTTGTTTTATTTTCTTACCTTTTTGCTTATCCGTTCACAATGGGTGCATATCTTTAAAAGGTTTGTCACTGCAAAAGAATTATTTTCCACTGTTTCTGCAGGTGCGACGGCGTGCCTCATGTCGTGTCCTCGCTGCACCCTGCTTGTTTTAAGGGGTGTAGAAAAATTATTTCTGCTTTAAAAAAAATGTAATCGAATGGCTGTTTCCTTCTCTCTTTGTTCCTTGAGGCACTGGGCAAAGTGCTCTGTAGTCAGCTGTTGCAGCCCCGCAGCAGAATACCGTCCTCTCCGGCTCATACATTCGGTAAATAAGTCGAGCCTCGTGTGATTGACGCGCTCGGCGGCCAATAGGGCGCCGAAAACAGCCCGCGAGGAGCCAATGGCGTGCGAGGAGCGTTTGAGGGGCGGAGCGAGGAGTGAGGAAAGAGGGGGGTCCTAAACGTGAGCTGAGAGAACAATTCCCCCCTCTAAGAAAACATCATCACTTCTCTCTCCTTCTTTTGTTCCCTGCTGTCATTGATCATGATTCAATTCACTATTCTGGATGCAAAACTAATGCAATCAACCCAAGCTGATTGTTGCTTAAGTTTGCTCTCCAAATCAATAAATGAATTTGCTTTCATGGCATGGAGAAACACACTGAAGGAATACTCAAAATAGCTAGAATAGAAAAAGAGCATTGGTGTTATCTGTGCTGTGTGATATGCATTCACTAGGAACAACAACCCCAAAGCCGGCTCTAGCAGCAGCTGCAAGTCCCCCTGTTGGTTTCTGGCTGTACTGGAGGAGAAGAAGGGGGGTGCAAACTGTAAACTGAGCCCCCACCAGTTCTCCTTGGTAAAAAAAAAAAAAAGAAAGAAAAAAGCCAGAGGTCCACCGTGCAAAGATCAGCATCAGCACGCAGCGAGATGGATCGCTGCAGGACCTGCTGCAACAACAGTCCTTCAGTTAGTGGTTTTTGCACTGCAGCCTATCAGACCACAGATTCCTCCACCAATCAGGTCTGGGTGAAGGAGTCCTCTAAAAGCCAGGAGGAAGCAGAGATAAGAAAGGCAGCTCTTATGGCTTTGTTTACCCCAGCTCGACAATAACCTGTACAGTGGAACAGGGTGCAACTGGTTTATCGCACCGCACGTCAATAATACCTCCAAATTAGATCTGCCGAGACGATCTGAAAGCAACACTGTGTACTGCACATTTTATATGACACTGTAATATTCACCTTATTTCATTCAGACATGTTTCTTTTCACCAGAGATAGTACACTTGTGTTTAAAGTTCTTGGTAAACAACAGATAACTAGTTGTGTTTTATCATAGTAGCACATACGAGTCAAGTGTTGTTTTCTCTAGATTGCCCACAACCACATTAAAAAAGCACAAACACACACATTTGTGCGTCATGTTTCTTTCAAAATAGCATGTTTCCCAAGCAAAACAGAGACGACTTCTATGAGATTTCACAAAGACTCACTGTGAGGGAAAATAACTGCATATAATAGTTTGTACTGTCTGAAACCTCGTAAAATTTCTGAAATACTGATCTTGTCAGAGTTCATTTTTACAGCAACAACTCTGACTACATAAGTGTTTGGGTGGACTTTGATAGGATACCCAATAAAAAAAAAGACAAACAAGTCACATTGGAAAAGATGAGTTAACGAGGGAGCCAAGAAGAGACAAGTCTGTCCCTGTGCAATCTGATCAAGAGCCTGCCCGGCCAGTTTGTCAACCGACTGCAAGTCCCCAGCAACGATAACTGGATAGCACAGTATTCAGCAGGTTCATTGTGTGGATCGAGCCACCCCCGACGGTCCCTCTCCTGATGCCACAGGGTGGGGTGCAGGGCAGCAGTAAACATGTTCCCAGGGCTGGAGTCAGCACTCCCAGGGCTGTCGGGAGCCCCATGGCTCAGCAAAGCTGCAGAAGAGGCTGGTCAGCGTTAGGGCTGACGACACACCAAACCTTTTCACATAAAAGCGCTTAGGCTCGGGGGTCCGGCCTCGCAGACGGGGCCAAACACTATTGTCAGGGTGCACGCACTCGTTACACCGTATTCACATCAGTAGTGTGTATGAGTCTCAGTGATCCAGGCAATAATGTACATTCTCCTTCGTAGATGAAGGCTGAGATTCCCCCTCCAGCTGATCGTCCAAATCATAAGTAGCACATGATTGTTGTTGGTAACCAGGGATTAATTACACAGACCAGCTTGTAAACAAGACAGTATATTCATAAAAATCTTACATGATGAGACACTCATGAAAACATACATACAATAAAAATGCTGTGGAAAGATTCAGAGATCTCCAGAAGTGACCTTTGAAGTGTTTTTGCCCCATTGTACCTTCAGTCCCCGCCCTGGTGTCTTTAATTGTGTTGAATTTTTGTCTCCAGTACTGACACACTTTAAGAAAACATGACTAAACTGTTCACCCCAGAACTTCATCTGTTTCACCTGGTTGTTTTTTTTTTTAACAACATGTAAGACTTTGTGTGTTCTGGTGAGTCTTCTGAAGCTGGTTCAGAACACAGTGTGACAAGTGAAAACCACACTGCAGGTGCCTGAAGATCTGTATCTGTGGGTGTCTCAGCTGTTTGATGTCACCTGCAGGGAATTTGAAGTGAATGTGTTGTTCTTAGGTGGCTAATTGTTGCAAACTAAATAAGCGAAATACGAAATCAACCACTCCAAAGATGCTGAGAGAAAACAAGAGGTCTGAAAGACGTATTAGATGTTGTTGGGGATAAACCAAGGACCTAGCAGCTGTAGGGGCAGCAATGAAGCCACCAAATTACAACCCTGGAGATGGGACTTTAAGTGTGCTGTATATTTATGTTTAAGAAATTTGCATTTGGATTGGGGTTAGGACAACACTGCAAAGATTAACTAAAGGGGAAGACTCCTTGAAACATCAAGAATCATCTCAGATTTGTCTCAGATACTTATCTGCTGGAGGAAGGGCCTGAACAATGGACACATTTCCACTTGCTTTACACTAATGCTAATAAAAATACTCCATGAACTATAATAGGCATGAAAATTGTTAAGATTAAATGTCATTTTTCTTGGCAATTTTAAGAAGCAGTTTTCGGTTTCCACCTAAATTACACTTTGGATACAGTGCAGCTAAGTCAGACTTAAACACTGGTAAAACGGTGACGCTTTCCAGAATTTAACAGTAAGAACAACAGTAAGGCAGGAAGCTTTTTGTTTTTTTATCGATAAAAACAAGTACACAAATCAGCTTTAAAGTGTACCCAAAGCCCCATTCAGACTCCTTTCCATTAATGTGACGGCATCTGAACATGTCAGCACATGTCTGAATGAGCACTCTGGTCAGGATGGCATTCCCACGAGGTCGAACCTAGTAAGATTTTTGTATCACTTCATACATGGCATAAGTCTGAACTGTAAGCCCTTTAAATGCAAAAGTAATGGTAGTCAGAAGTTTTTCTTCCAGATTTCAGCACTAATAGTAGTTCAAAAACATCACAACGAGCAGAAGACACGAAATATGAGTCAAAATCACAAAAAACTTTGTTCTATAATGTCATACCTCTCAAAACTGGAAAGGTTCAGAAAAACAAAAATGCAACGCAGTGAAAACGGAGCCTAAAAGCCAAATTAATAAGTCTCACCAATAATTAATGTAATAATGTAATGTGAGTTTAGTTTGTTGCTTCAAACAGCTTGAGTTCATCATTTATTTAATTATAAATGGCACCAGGATTGGTCACACACACAGTGTTACAGTTAAATCCTTGTTACATAGTGGAATTAGATTTAGTCTTTTGTTTTTTTTACTGTTAAATTACACATTCTGTGACACTTGATCTACTGTCCAGTCTCATATACATCCTGAATATGACACACATACCATTTGTTTCTCCTTCACTGCGGTGTGTTTGTCTGAATAAGTTGTGAGGAACACTAACGTAAAAGTGACCTTAATGTTCCCATGTATAAAAGGGCTTAAAATAACCCCTGAAAGAAAGAAAAACTTATCATACAACACCAACTTTAGCACTGTTTTATACACTTTGGGGATTTGGCATCACAGCTTTACAGGGGCTTGTATCAGCCAAAGCTTATGATGACAACTCTTAACTAGCTTCAGAGTTTTCAGCCACTTCGACTTTACTCACACACTAAATTTTAGAATTTCCAATTATCCCATAATTGCTTCTTGTGGCCACAGAGGCTGTTGTTCAGAGAAAGTTACATAAGTTTGCTTTACAGCATGAACCATGGCCCACAGAAGCTTAATGTGTACTTTGTACATGGGAACATCAGCTTATGCACATTTCCCATAGAGGGAAGCAAGAGCAGTGTACCAGCAGTGAACTTGGCTATATTTTGGTAGAACTTACTGAGCAAATGGGCAGACAGTTAAAGAAGTGAATATTCCTGCTGGAACAACTTTATTTGGATGTTTTTTGACTTGTTTTGTCATTTTTTGAATTCATTGTGTCCACATTAAATTTAAGCCAATCCCCACTTCTGTGCTCCTCAAAATTGCAAAATCCAAACATTTTAGAGCTACTATTCAAGCATTCAGAGTGTGAAAGTTTTCTTATATAAAAGACAAGAGCAAAATGTGAAACCTTGGTAATGGTGAAGTTCAATAAGCGACATTGCTACAGTAGAGTTTAGGGTTTAGCGAAGTATTGATACTGAATCTGCCATAATTTCCCATGCAGCTGGATTTTTTTTACAACATACTTAAAATGATAGAAAGAGCATTACTGTAGAATGTGGTAGAAACTAGATCCTGAATCTGAACAATCAGTAGTTTTAAAGTAAAGACGTTTCAGGAAGATCTAATTGTCAACTATGAAGAATTAGTTCACTGCATTTTTTTTATAAGTTAGAAAGTATTCCAGCTACTTTCTCAAATGCTAAGAAAAGCAGTTGTTTATCTTTTATGAGAGCGCAGAGGAATTGACAACAGCCTTGAGCCAATAAAGAGGATGATAAAAGTTAATAAGATTAAAAAACAGAGAGGAAGCCATGCCAGGCATAAACTCTGCACATGTGTGTCTCAGCGCTGCGGCTGCTGTGTTTTCTCATGCAGTGAGACGCGAGGGAACCGCAGAAACTGTGGGGATGTTCAACAAGTGGCAGAAGTCCACCAGACCAGTTCAAACCTGACCTATCAGTGCGCAGAAGAGAGGAAGCAGAAAACTCTCAAACACTGACATAAGCCTAGCAACAGGCTTCCACCAATCACAGGGCAGAACAACAGTTTCAGGAACCAATCTTCTCTGCTCTCTCTCTGCCTCTCTTGTTTCTCTGAAAAAAAGGGAGAAAGAAAACAGTAGAAAAAAAGAAAGAAAAAAGTTGTGCCGAGGTATGAAGTTCACTGAAAAACTTATTCTGCTCTGTTTCATAGAAAGTTTGCTCGTGTGTTTGCAAAGTCGTAATTTCTCTCTGTTTGAGTTACTCCGACTAAAAGTGGCAAAACAAATGTCTTCGAAGTTCACAGCAAACACAAAACCACATGTTTCAAATTAGCCCAGAGGCTCACAACAGCAGCTCTCATCTGTGAAAAACAACCAGAGAACTTTTTCCATGAAAACAACTGTGGAAGCTGTAATAACTGTTTTCAACTGTGAATGAAAACTGATGCAGAGCGTTTACACAGAGTTTCTATAGGTGCAAATAGAGTTTTAAACCTTGTATGCAGCCAAAGAGTGAAAACTGAGGTCAAAGAGGATATCCCTCACCCCACTCTTCAAACACAGCTCTTGGTTCAAGCCTCTTCATCTATCACTGAACATTTATTGAAGCAGACAACAGGGTTAACCCTTACCTGTCCTGCAGGCTGCAAACTACATTTGTACAAAGCAGCAACTAGAATGCAAAAAAATGATGCAAAGTTTTTAGATTATATTGCTCTTAAGCTTCACAGTCACATGTGACGGTTGATGTGAAATAGTTATCACCATAATTTTCACTTCAGTGTGGGAATTAACTGGACCGGAGTTGCCTTTTGGCCCTCTTTGAGCAACCCTGGTCCCTTTTCTTCTTCTTTTTCTCAGTGGCCTGTTCTCTGATCTGTGTGTATTCTGGCAGGCTATCAGAGTGGAGTGGTCTCGCCAAGCGCCGGCTTTCCTGAGAGGAGAGGCGTTGCCCCCCCCAGACCAGCGGGTCCTAGACCAGCGCACACCAACACTGGGAGGAAGCAACGTTCCCTGGATTCCATGAAACGCAGAGGAACTGCAGAGACCTCAGGGAGAACACGGAAAATAATTAAAGTAAAAAGAAAGAAAGGCGAGGGGATCGAGGTATCTGGAACAAAAGATAACTTCACTTTCATGACTTTATACCGTGAGGCATATAGAGAAGTCCCTAAATAATGTACATGTGTTGTGGTACACAGGCCAGAGGAAAAGGTGTTGGCCGGTAACCCGTGTGCACGTGAGGAAGAGTGAGTTCCCTGGGATGTTATTCTAACAGGGAGAGGGCAGCTGTCACAATACAACGGGCTCCAAGAGAAAAGATCCCATAGAAAAACACAAAATACCAAACCCTCCCCTGCTATCTTTAGCTTGATATGACACAGCCACCGCAAATCAGTAGAAAGCTCTTCATTCTGCTTTGCCTGGCCTCCTCTTTACTGTATTCTCTCTATTTCTGTAATAACAACCTCAGCTTTCCTTTGACTTTGTGAAGTTTATCGATGGAAACATAAGAGACGGCTGCTTAGAGGTGCTGCAAAAAGTTTAGAAGACTTAACTCAGAGTTTTTTGCAAAATATTATAGTGAATGTTTCAGATACTGAAAACTTGTGTGGGGAATCTAGGGCAAGTTTATCTTTACTGCTTATGTTATCCAAAAACAGAAGTAAATTACACCGGCATGAAGACTCTAACAGCCCCAAATAAAACCGTTCCTCTGGTCTGATGCTGCTGTGTGCCTCCCTCGCATGCACAGCTGTTTTTTTCTCTTCCTGACAAGAGCTTGGCTTTGCTGACTGAGCAAAAAATGACTCATCTCACTGGGAACACGGCCAGAAACTTGTTGATCATCGCCCTGTAATTCTTAATAGGCACTGTAAACCGCGCACAAAAGAACCGACCCTTCACCTGTTTCTGTGAGAACTCAGAAAGCCAAGGATTCACTCCCCAAAATACCAATAAACAACATGTTTAGAAGGGCAGCTTACAACGGACAAGTGATGGTCAAATGTGAGCCACAGAAAATCAAAGGCAACAACGACCTGAGGAGCTGTTGAGCCCTGACGGAGTTTTATTGTTTCCATGTAGCTGCTTACAGAAAACAAGCAGGTCAATGAACTCTTATTTTACAGCACAAGAAGGGCTGTCGGTCTTGAGAGCGACGATCCAGTATGAGGTACGCTGATAAAGTCCGATGTAATACATCGCAGAGGCTCCAGCCAAGATTAGAAACGATTGCACTCTGCATTAATCTGTACTTCTGTCTGCTGCTGATGCCGGTTTCACTTCTGCCCTTCTCTTTTTCCATTGTGTGTCCTCTCAATCTGTAACCTTCACCAGGATGTATTTTGATTGCAGAGTTGAAGAGGGGATGTGATACTGCTGGACTTTATGTGGGGGGGAAGTGATATAGCCTAATTGTTGCCCTTAGAACTGTTTTGGCCGTGTCCTGTTACTTCATTAAAATGCAATGAGCCCCGGTACTGAACTCAGAACAAAATGGCTGGCAGAAACCTCACTTGAGTATGACGTCACAGCCACAGCCCCATTAATGTTTAATCCTTTATGAAATGTGTGTTTGATTAGCTTGAAACTCAATCACCTTGGTCTCTGTCCTCTTCACCCACCGTCACCGACTCAACATTTCCATCAATATCAGAGGTTATTTTGTGTGGCTGATGCTTTGAATGGCATTATGCAGTAGATAAACCTTTATATAAATTCACATGATGAGAGAATTCACTGTCTTTGTAAACAGAACTGGTACCTGTAGCTAAAATTGAGGTTCTGTTAATTCTCTACAGTAACTTAAGTTCCCTACATGATTTCACTTAAGGACTTAGTCTATTTTCTGTGTAACCATTCAGCTCATGTTTTGCATATTAAAGATTCCATTTGGTTAAAATCCATTTTTATTGTGTTTTGTGGCTGTTAGGAACTTGGAAGTGTAAAATAAACGCTGGTAAGATATGAAGATGTTTACTCATTCACCAGAATCGATCAGTTCTCAGCAGTAATGTAGATTCAACACTTGGGATTCTTCATAATCGTTTAAACAACGGGTCTTTGATTTCAGTCAGACATAAATGCACATAGTCAATTGTCAATTATTTCACTAAATTGACAGCTATTCCGGTTTTAATTCGCTGTATTAAGCCATTAACCCTCCAGTTAATTAGGCTAACAATGTAGCTGCATCATCAACTCACTTTTTAATTTTTCCATCTGGCTTCATTTTAAGCAAAAATTGCATAAAAAGAGCCTTATTTTTTCCACACAGTGGCTACATAGATAAAACTAAAAGGTTAAAGCTGCTGCAAAGACGTCAACATCCTCATCAGCTCTCGTATATCAGCGTAGTGACAGTAAGCCCAAGTATTACATAAGGAAAAAAAGTGAGTTCAGGGGATTTTAGGGGGCAAATTGTCAAAAATTATCCTCCTGGCAAGTTTCATTGTGATTATGAAAATCCCCCCAAAGACAAGAGCTGCAAAACTCGGCCTAGACTCTGATATAGAAACACACTTAAGGCAGCCAGTTCAAGTTTATCAAGGACAGACGCATTTTTAACATAAATTAACTTCACAAACACAATGCAGTATGAAACACCAGCTGCTTGCTAACACTGAGCTACGACACATATTCTTTACATGTTTGTGCTTGTGTTTTTGATTTTAGAAAGGTTCAATAAAAAAAAAGACAGAGGCCTTCATAACTCTTAAAATGTAGAACACCACTGTAAATAGAGCTCCATGCAAAATGCTGTGGAGACATGGAGAAAGTTTGATAGGTCTATCGTACCCAGTCATTGTTGCTAAATTCTGCTGGACAATCAGGGGAAGAGGTTCAACCAATAGTCAGCAACTTCTCTCATTTCCTCTTATTATTTTTGGATATACTTAATATTATATTTTAAATGTATGTATGTGTCAGTTACATTTCAGTTGTTTGAGGTGGGTCTTGTAAACCGTATCCCAGAACTAACCAGGCCAGCCAAAGGTCAACGAACGAAGTTTGAATCATAACATATGTGTCTCCGAACAGACGGAAGTGTACAGTCTACAGCTTTGAACTTTGCCATTTTCCTGCACCAAAAGTTTATATTCAAACAGAGGGTCCAAGACAAAGTACAGAAAATACACTGAAGCCAGCAGATTGAATGTGTGCAAACACGAGAGGGAAAAGTACCTACATACACAAACTCACAGTGCATGTACATGCATGTCGTACTACTGAGACTATACCCAGCGAGTTCCTCAAATATGAAAACACAAGCATATGACATGAGCTCATGAGTTTGTACTGTCTAAAACAACAGCTGAAAAATGTAGAAAATGCTTACCGAGGCACTTTATGTTGTGGGCTGAAACGTGTCCATGGTGCTGCTGAGTCATTCACGTGTAATACAATAAATTATAAATAAAACGCATAAAAATTACAATTATTTAACAACTTTAACCCTCGTGTTGTCCTGCATGTTTTAAAGTTTGAAAATATGGGAAAAAATATTTTCACAGTGAAACTTCTGATGTCCACATTTTCAACATTTTTGGGAAATTTTTGAAACATTTTTGGTGGAAAAAAGAAATGTTAAAAAAAATCTTTCTTAAGAACATTCACAAAAAAAATCGACCAAAATCCCGCTAAATTCATTGGATTTTGGTTGATTTTTTTGTGAATGTTCTTAAAAAAATATTAGAAGTTTTACTGATACATACACACACACACACACACACACACATATATGTGTATATATATATATATATATATATATATATAAAATCACTTCAGGTATTTTTAGGATTTTTTTTTTTGGAAGATTTTTATTGATTTTTTTTAAATATCTACAGGAATTTTCTTTCCAAATCTGGGAGATTTTACAATAAAACTTTTAAGGGAAACCTTTTAGGAATTATTAGAATTTTATTCCTAAAGGTTTTGGAAATTTTCAGAAATTTGGGGAAATTTTTTGCTGAATTTTTGGAATTTTTTTCAGACAAGGAAACTATATTTTTGGTGCCTGTAAATGAAGACAACAGGAAGGCTGAAGTAACTAAAGCTTTATATTTGATAAAGCTGAGTATAGTAGCTTTTGAAAACTGTCACAGTGCGTGCATTAAGCAATCTTTTTCATGCTTGCATACTGTATTGGCTTGATATAAAGAAAAGCTGCAGAGTAGGAAAAAATATACTTCTAATTAAATTTTCATCCAAAGACTCTTTACAGTCTCATGAGACATTATCTGTGTTTATTATTTTTTCAAACGTGTATTAACAATGCAGTGGGTTAATGTGTAAGGTTTGTGTGTGCGTGCTGGTTCTTGACATTTACAAACTCTCCATGAACCTCATAACCCCAACACAAGTGTGCCTGCATTGTGTGTGTGTGTGTGTGTGTGTGTGTGTGTGTCTGTGTTGTGATACAGGTAGTGTCGGACATATTTGCTCTGTGGTTAATGAATTACAGGCTTGTGGGACCGAGAAAAGAACAAGCCAACAGTTGAAAACCTTTCATACCATTCTTCTTGTGGACTCACAAATATCTCACAAACTTTCAAGTGTCAGTTATGATTAAGAGATTAGGAGGCTTCTGTCCAATGTAGCGTACACTGACTGCATTACTGTGATGACGAGAAACATGAATGATTTTTGTGTTCATGTAGCAAATAAATTACTTTTTTAGATCGGAAATTTGTTGCTTTGTAATTGTACCTGGATATTTTATCCTTTTTTTTGTTAAAAACAAGCACACAGGTGACCCACTGGGTGCTGCTGTGCAGCAAATGGTCTTATGTAACCCAGATAGGTAGACACCATTGTATTAGCACTGCCAGGAGGTCAGGCGGTGTTCCCACTGGTGTCACACTTGATAAAATTAATTAATCTGTGATATAATAGGATGACAAGCTGTAACAGAACATGATTTACGTCAGTCAGCTAAACTGTTACTGTGGCTGGACTGAGACAATATTTTTGGATACTTTGCAAACAGGAAGAAAAAGGACAAGAACGTCATGAAGCTAAACTTCGTATCTTTGGAATGAGCATCAATGAATGTAAACAACTTTGTTGCAAACTATTTTTTGGTTCACAGACAAAAGTCAAGTTCCAGATCTTTTGTATAAAAGGGAAAAACATAATACACAAAGTTAAAATGTACATATTTATATGCCTGGTGTGTTATAATTGCCAAGATGTCTGATTATTTTTACGATATTTTTAAGTGATATCCCTCCTCTGTGATTATGTCACACATAATGGATGTGGAGGTTAAAGAGGGCATTCACAAAGCAAGACGAGATGGGCGGCAGAAAGAATGACGAGGTGCGATAAAAGCAGAGAGGACAGAAGGAGATGATTATTTGACCAGTGCGCGGAGAGAAAGCGCCTCGGACCTTATCATGGATAAGTAAACAACCCACACCGTCTGGAGTGACATCATTGTCCCAGAGAATCAATAACCAGCCACTTCCTGCGCAGTGGGAAAATCGATGACTCTGTACACTAGATTACTTATCTTTGCCCACTCACCTGAGGAGGCGCACATACACACACACACACACACACACACACACACACACACACACACACACACACACACACACACACACACACACACACACACACACACACACACACACACACACACACACACACACACACACACACACACACACACACACACACACACACACACACACACACACAACATATGCACACACTGTAATGCAGCAGATATACATGGAAAGCATTAACAGAAACAAACCCAGTGTCATGGTTTTCACCACGGGGAACAGTATTTGTGTGGCTTCAGTGCAGAGTCAGCCCATTATGGGATTAGGGGCAGCCACAGCACAGTGTAGGCCTACTGTTGAAGTCTAAAGGGGATAATGGCTCTGCCAAATCAGATTTCTATCAGGTTTCTCACACAAACATGCACACACCTAAAAACCGGAGCAGCATGGCTCAGCCCCAATCCGCAAATCTCCCAGATCTCCCTGCTTTCCTCAGGAGTATTTGTCAACCCCTATTCTCTCTGCCTATTTTTTTTTTTTTTTTGCTCAATCTACAGTGTATCATTTAGCAATAAAGGCCAAGGTCAGAGTTAAAAGGTAATAAAAATGAATAAGTGTAGAATAAGAACATTTTCAACCACACAGACATTTGGCATCACTCAAAGAGCTTCTCGTAAATTTTGTCACTCATAAATGAATGTCTGGTGTACGGTCTGAGTTTTAAGCCACACCGACAGAACTGTAGCTGGATGTGCTCACTGGATTCTTTCAGCACGGCAGAAAAAAAAGCAATGCCTCTGGCTTGTTTTCCTCAATAAATGTCTGGGAGGAAAAGTTCAGCATCGTGAGCACGGCTCTCAGATTGCTGCTGTTGCCCTGCCAAGGCAAGCAGTGGAAGAGCAGGCAGATAACTGACAGGACTGGATGGAGGGATAATGAGTAACTGAGCTCAGTGCAGTGCATGTTTATGAGAGAGAACCAGAGTGCGCAACAGGAAGGAGAGGGAATAAGTGACAAGACAAAAATGGAACCAGAGGGTGAGAAAAATATCAAAGAACACTGATGCCGTATCAGATCACACCGAGTAAATACAGGCTAAGAGACATGTGCGACCAGAAAAGTTGAACGACTTTTGGTCTCGATTTCAAACTCAGAAACGAAACGATAAACATAAGAACAGTATGTTGACTTCCTGGGGTGACTAAGATGAAGATGAGCTTTGCTGAGTGTGTGTATTTGCTTTCTCTACACAG
Organism: Acanthochromis polyacanthus; assembly: GCF_021347895.1. Classification (NCBI taxonomy): domain Eukaryota; kingdom Metazoa; phylum Chordata; class Actinopteri; family Pomacentridae; genus Acanthochromis; species Acanthochromis polyacanthus. The sequence continues at coordinate 10,347,171 of NC_067128.1, forward strand.
ACCGGATTAGGTTTCATGATCACATAAAGCGCTGTACATCTCTTTTGTTGGGAACAATATGTGTGGTTAGCCACTGCAGATCTTTCAGTATTGGTTTTGAGCTGTATAACAAAACATGAACTGTAGACTAACATGGCAACCTCCTCACATCACTGCTGTGTGCATTCACCTGAGGCGCCGTCTGTTTGTCTGTGTCCTGCTGAGACTCCAAATGTTGTATTATATCAGCATGGCTGCAATGGGCTTACGGGTAAAGATGGTCACCAATCAGCAACCGAATCTAAATGTAGCATCTACCTTCTGAGATGGATGGATGGATGGATGGATGGATAGATAAAAATACTCACTTCTCTGCTGTTTCTTACAATGTATCATACTAAATTCAGTAGAACTGAAAAACCCTCACAATCCTAAAACCTTCCAAAATTAAACCAAATATCAGAGCCTGATTTTCAACTTTCCAATGATCTTTCAACTACTCATCTCCGACATGCCATTCTGTCAGAAAACTCAACCGAAACCAAGCTTAAGGTCATGGTACAAATCAAAGCCACTTCTACATGTCTCATTTAAAAATTCACCAAAAATAAACTCACTGAAATCAGTCACATGGCAAAAATTTGGGGACTTTTCGGTTGAACTGCAGGCCACCTTCACACAAACCAGAGAGGAGATAAATATACAAATCTATCAAAAGTGTAAGTAGCACAACATCTGAGGTCAGAAATTAATTTTTTTCCCTCCACAAGAATTCACTAAAAAGATTGACACCACATTCAGGTCAGTGCATTTAGTATGAAGCTAGATCTCAAAGGCGTTTAGCTTAGCATAAAGACTGGTAGCAGGGAAAAACAGCTTACCTGGCTCTGTCCAAAGGTAAAAACAATCTGCCTACCAGCCACCTCTAATGCTATCTAATGCTCACTAATATGTTTTATCTGGTTTGTTAATCTCTACACAAACAGAAGTGTAAAAACAACTCCATTAAGATGGAGCAGGGTGAGCTATTGTTGTCTCTTTCCAGTCTTTAAACTACATAACCTAAGACAACTACTGTAGCTTTATATTTACAGTATAGTATGGAGAGTTTGCTCATTTAACTCAGCACTCTGCATCCTTTGAAACACAATCTATCAGGATATAATTATTAAGAGAATATCACATATTTCCCTTCCAAACAGGATCCCACCTTTGTCTACATGTGTGCGATCATGGACACATGTCTAGAGAGGAAATCTATTCTCTTCACGCACTAGGGCAAAGGTTTGGCATACAGCCTATACATCTGACCCTTTACTAACCTGCCTGTAAGGCCAAGTCAGCTCACACCACACCGAAGACCATGAGGGTGCGTTCTCTGCGGGACTCCCACAGGAAATCTTCACACAATACTTGGCTCTCCTTGAGGAGGACACACAAACGCACAAAGACATCTACTGTATGGAGCCAACTAAGCGCACACATAGAGGCAGATTAGGCCAAACTTTAGCACTCACACATAAAAGCACACGCACACATGTCTGGTTTGCCATTCCTGTGGGGACTTACCATTGACTCCCATTCATATCTAACCCCTAACCCTTACCCTAACCAAAACAATGCCTAACCCTAAAGAAACATTTTTGCACTTTTACTTTTTTCAGTAACAACAACATGGCCAAGAAAACACTGTTTAAACTTGTGGGGACCGAAATGAGGTCCCCACAAGTGACATTGTTTTCGGTTTTCCTACAGTTGTGGAGACATTTGGTCCCCACTAGCATAGCCAGCACCTGAGCGCACACACACACACACACACACACACACACACACACACACACACACACACACACGTTTGTACTTCTATCTTAGTGAGGACATCCATAGGCGTAATGCATTTCCTAGAGCCTTACCCTAACCTTAACCATCACAACTGATTGCCTAAACTTAATCCTTACCCTAACCAAACCTCAATTCATACCTGTTCTCTAAAAACAAGTCTTCCCCCTCAAACATGGCTGTTTCAAAGTGAGGACCGGCCAAAATGTCCTCACTTTGTAAAAATGTCCTCACTTTGATAGTTAAATGCAGAAAATGGTACTCACCATGTAGCAAGTACAAGAACACACACACACACACACACACACACACACACACACACACACACACACACACACACACACACACACACACACACACACACACACACACACTCTCAAGCAGACAATGGACAGTGGAACTGTGCCATAAGGGAAGGCTGTTGTCCAGTCACTGGGCAACTGGGGCAGCAGATGGTCATCTTCCCTTCCACTAACACCAGTCAGGAGGGAGGGGAGGGATGAGGGGTGAGGCTCATTAGAGTGGTCTCTGTCAGAGCGGACACCTTTACCAAGTACATGGGAATGACTCAGTCCTAACACATGAAGCAAATGAGCAGGACAACGATTATCTCCAAGTCTGCACAGAGTTACAGCACAGAAATGGAAAGTTTACTAGACCCAGATGTGGCGAGGGAAACTGACAGAGGGTATAGCTTTCAGTTGTGTTTTACAATGAATGTCACAGGCTCAAAAAGTCAGCCAAACAAACCCGGGTAAACCACAAACATGGCAAAAACGCTCATGCAAGGAGCACAGACTGAGAAAGTAGGGAAAAGGTCGCTTCAGAAAGGCAGAAAGGAAGGTTTCATATCCTGTTGACCAGTTGCTGCCTCTAACTGTGAAAGTTTTGATTGGAGAGCATTGGTCGACATATGTTTGCAGAAGTATACGTGTGTGCACATGAGATGGAGAGAGAAAAGAGGAAGACCCTCTTGCCTACTGTGCGCAATCCCAAAAACACTGTTTATATTCTTTGCTCACCTCAACCTATGCTAATGGAGGAAAAAACAACAGCCCAGCCTTTTCTCACTCTTCTATTTTCTATAGCGTGTCAGGACTCATGTTTTGGTGTGACTGAACCAATAATAAGAGTCATCTTGCATAAATAAAGGGCTTATTGGCCAGAGCGGGCCGTGAGATGCAGGACAGACATGTGAGCTATTTGTGTTTCCGTGTTAAAAGATGTAAATCCCAGATAACAACTTTATACCAGTGAAGCCTCTGTGTACACTGCGGAGCAGACCTCCATCAAGAAAACATGTTTGTTAAGAGAGTTGCATCACAGTGGAGGTATGAGAGGGAAGAGTCAGGGGAAGGAGAGCAGGAGAGAGGTCAATACAAACTGACAGAGCAAACAGGGAAAGGAAAGAGGAGCAGTGAAAGGTGACCAGTGGTTATGTAAATAGGTCCTCAGATGCAAAGAAAACACTATACGTATATGTTCACATGCAGGGATTAGATATTTAACCTACTTTTCCTTCACCTGATACAGCAGCTCTCATAGTCCATCTACGACTCTTTTATATCTTTCCAATAAAGTTATTTGTCTCTTTTCTGTCAATCAATAAACCTCTTGCAGCTTTGCTATTCATCATCCACCCACTCCCTTTCTCTTTTGTTAATTTGTTTCGGTGTTGCTTCTCATCACTGCCTTGAAGCAGTCTCAACGGATCGTTGTTTTCATCAGTGGGACAGTTACGAAGAATGTGGTCAAAGCGGGATTCACAGCACACCTGAGCACCGGCTGTTACATTAGTCATCTCGCTGAGAAGCAGCTCGGGTCATGCATGTGTTTCTATGTATGTAAGCAGGCAGTCAAACTGTTAAAAAGCTGAGGAAATACCATCGTAGGTGCCCGAGGTGGCATGTCTCGCTGTGAAAGTGTGCTTTTGAGGAGCTGTTTGTTCTCTAATGCACGTAAAAACAAGTAACAACTGTTGCTATAAGATGCTGGGGATAAAAAAAACAAAAAAACAAAGCGATCTTTCTAAGAACTTGCTGGTGGATTCCTGAAAAGCCAGGGGCCAATTTGCATTTCAGTGCTCAGCAGAGTTCTGAAAAACAACATCAGGTGCCAAGAACTTACATAAAAATAAGCCAGTATTTTTTTCAGGCCTTCAGCTACGATACTATAAGGAGTTGAAAAAACACTGCAGGTTGTGCCCTATCTTTCTATTTTTCCCTTCACACCCCCTTCGTCCTTCAGTTCCCCCCCTGTAGCCCCTCCTAGCTATTCCCTTTGCACAAACAACAAGCAGCAGAGGGCTGGGGGTAAAAGAGAGTGGGAGAGGGCGTAGGAAGGGAGAACTGGGGGTTAACCTATATAGTACGCCCATGTTTCTTTCCCTTTAGGCTCCCAGCAGACGGAGCTAAGCTTCAGCTTGATAAATACCAGGCCCCCTAAAAGCAACAGATGCTACGACTCAAACCCCACCAAATTCATCAGCTCTGCCAGAAAAAAAAAACCTTGAGAGCCCAGAGCGAAGGTCCTCCACGGCTGTTCTACATACAGCCTGCAGAGAAACACCACAAGCATGAACAGTGTACATAGAAAACACAGCCAAGTCTATACAGCCCCCATAGTCCCCTGCTGCTAAGACAACCCAGCTACAGTGGGCCCTCTAGACTCCAGACTTCACAGAGGAGGCACTACCAAAACACCGACTTGTTCTCCATCTGAATGAGGTTGCTGCGCTCACAGTTATATGTTGAACTGCAAAACTGGTTTCAAGATTTTTCTCCACCATATCTGTGGTTTGACACGGCGATCATTGCTATTTTTCTTTATCAAATGGTGCGAGTTACAAACATTCCCCTGTGATGTCCAGGCATCTCCACATGCTGACACTCCTACAGCCGAGATGATTATACAGCATGGAAACAACTGTGGAAAGAGGAGGAAAAGCTGTTTTCCACGCCGTTTTCTGTGAATGATGAAAAACACTGGCTTCTTGAAAAGTGCTTTTCTCTCTGAAGACAGATCAATGTTTTTCTCTTGGAAAGCCAAACCGAGGCCTTTCTTTGGGGGATAGTTTGATGTTTTGTGGCTGCATAGGAGAACGTTTGCTGTGAGGTGGAGTCGTGAAGTTGTTTTGCTTGAAAGAAAATGAAAAGGGAAGTTTAGGGATACATTCTGGGTTGTGAGGTGTGAATGAGCTGTCTGAACAGGAGAGTTGGTGCAATCAACACTTTTTTGCTGTGATATGGGGTGAGGGTGTTTGGGTGCAGTGGCTCATCATCTCATAATCTGTCTGTTGGCCTAAACAATACCAGTCACAGACAGACTGCAGACAGCCTGACATACTAAAGGAAAGAGTGTCAACACACATGTACACAAAACACAAATGAGGTCGACTGATACTAGATTTTTATAGCCGACAACAATTTTAGGATCAGTTCAAATATTCTTTATATACATGTTAGAGACTTCTTGTACAATGAAAATATAGGGTTATTGTTACATATTTTCTAAAATGTTGAGCAACTTACCATGAAGGCAGTGCTTGACTGCACACCAACACCTGCTCAGTTGTGACTGCGCTCTGCTACATGTGCTGCAGACGCTGCTGACAGTAACATAAACACTAGAGTTGGAGCTGAACTACATCATGACATCATTTATGAATTACCCCTGTGTTATGTTCTATAAAAGAAAGTTTTTATATCAGCATATATTGGAAAACATACAAGTCAATGACAGTACATCTGTGACAGACCAATATCGGCCAATAATATCGGTCAGGCTCTGATTAAAATATCTGCAGCAGCAGCCAGGATTGACGAAGTTTTTCTGTTTCTATTTCTGTGTCTGTTTGCTTACTGGCTGCTTTCATGGTATTTGCTTTTACAAATGCTCATGGATTCTTCCTGTTTTGTTTTGCCTGCTTCTGTTTTCTTATGCACTTTGGACAAATAATGAACTTTAACAGAGAGCCTTGAAGCAGCCAGTCCAGCTGCTGTTTGGTCAGCTCTGGCATTTAGGACATCAGTCGTGCCCTGAATTTACGGACTATCTGTGATTGTGTGTTACTGATGCTGGCAGCATGTTACAGCACAGGGCATATTTCCAGAAGTGTCTCACAAGAGCTCAAGGCGAGACTCTTAAGTGAGATAGGGGACAGGTCATCCTATCAGACGCCACCCCCCCCGGTTGCTATGGCAGCCACATACACACATGGAAACAGTCCCACGATTTCAGATTGACCACAGGCCAGAGAAGCTTCAAAGAGTCAGACACTGAGCAGAGTCTCTTTGTGTTTATCAATACACCACACCTCACTGTTGGCATCCACAATTATTTAAAACTTTTACCCTCAGAGACTCAAACACTGATGTCTGTCATCACTTTGATGTTCACGATTCAGGGGAGAACCACTGCAGCACAAGTGTTGGTCTAGAGAGCTTTAAAACTTCCTTCAATGCACATTGTTTATTCTCATGTCATTTTTAGTGGCAGCAAGTAACTACTTTCTCAGAAAAACATCTTAAAACTGACTGACCACCTCTTGACTAGCAATAAGCGGGAGCCAAGAACTTGTTGGAGCATTTAAAGACTGAAGAGCCGCATATTTCTCATGTGTGTGAAGACCAAAACAGAGCTACAAGTGCAGTGAATATTACATTCTCCAGGAATCCAGCCTTAAAGACGATAAAATGTCAGTTTTGTGGTCACAGTTTGTTTCCACTGCCTTCAAGTGGTCAAGAAATTCAGTTACTGCAGATTAAAATTTCCACAAATGGTTGCTGATGACTACTAAAAAACCAGATGTGACATTTTATCAATCAAAAGCTAAAGAGTTGACAAATGCTGACTGCAGTCTACATGTGTGAAATGATCTCAGAGAATTCAGACTCTAGAATAAAATAAAATAGAGCAGGTTTCTTAAGTTTTTAAATGAAAAAGCTGTTTGGTTTCAAGAGCATAGCAGTGCATTTTATCCTCCTATTTTATATTGGTTAGGTTTGGGGTTAGTGTCCTGAGTATTTGGTTTAACTTATGTTCTCCAAGAGCAGCAGTTGACACCACAATTATTACTATTTTTATGACCATTCCCCAAATGAGCTAAAAGCATGCTGCAGTGGTTATGATTTTACAGCTAAAAGAATGGAAATATATCTAATTTTATCAAGATATTTATGGATTACAGGGATTTTAGGATTCAAATACCTAAACACCCACATCCAGGTGGAGTGACATATGTCCTTTCTTTAAATAAAGCTTTAATATATAAAACACACGCATTTGTATCTCATAAGCTTACTGATCTGACTGACAATCAAGTGGTGAGAAGTGGAATAAACTTTGACAAGTACAATCAGATTGACTCTGGCTGTCTTAAAATACAAGAAATAAAATATACAGAAGCAAACAATGAGGACATACAGTCAAAATTTTATACAAACATTACCTACACAAACATGCACAAAAGGTATATACACAGCAGATCATGTCCGCTGCACGCTATATGTAGTGTAACAGTTCTTGAAAAAGCAAAGAACAAACTATAATGATAATAAAAATATGATGATGAAGGGATTTCTTTAACGCTTGCCCCCATAAACCTTTAAACAATGTATTTCCAAGTGTTACTAGGTCATATCCAGTGAGCAAGAGGCATTCTCTCTTTATCCAGATTACAAAACAAAAAAACAAGCTTTGACTGCTGCAACACCAGCACAACAAGCAGCCAATTATAAGGTTTGCAGAGGTCAGAAAACAGCAGCACCCAGCAGCGACCAGACGGGAAGCAGAGACATTCCTCTGTGTTGCAAGAAAACTGATGTTTCATCAACGATGGAGAAGTATTAACCACATAAACAAGAGCCAGGATTGTCTTTTTCTGTTGTTTGCATTTTCTGTTGCTACGAGTCTGAGCCAGCAGCAGTGACCATCCACCCTCTGGGCAGGTATCAGTGACGCAGGACAGCATCTGTTCTGCCGGGCCTGATGAAAGAGCTGAAGGCGCTGGAGAACAAAAGACAAAGGGGAAAAAGTCCAAGTGACCAGGCACAGGCTGGTTTGTGACAGGATTTTCACAGTGCTGACATCACTGTGTGGGAAAATCACTCCATGCTTTCTCTTATCTGCCTCTGACCTCAGAGGTGCAGACACTGTTTGTGCACACAGAGCAAAGATCACAGGAAAACACAGCAGGGAAGTTCGGTGCCCCATGTGCACCCTCAGCGCCTGTAGAGGTACATCATTCATACATACCTGTGCACAGACACACGCACAGCAGCTTTACAAAATAAACTAAAAATCTGTTAGCAAGGGAGCCAGAAATATTATGTTAAAAAACGTATTCTAAGCTAGAGACACACAATCACACCTATGGACAATTTAGAGTTACCAGTTAACCTCAGCATATTTTTGGACTGTGGGAGGAAGCCAAAGTACCTGAAGAAAACCCACGCATGCACAGGGAGAACATGCAAACTCCATGCAGAAAGATCTCAGGAAGGCCAGGACACGAACCAGGGATCTTCTACTGCAAGGCAACAGTGCTAACCATGAAGCCACTGGGCAGTCCCTTATTATTTGACATTAAAATTAAAATTCAAAATTACTATTTGGCATTAAAAATACAGTTTTCTGATGTGGACATTATTTACACTATTGGTCTGTCGCTTTTTTTACAGTTGACATCAAAATAAATACCCTTTTTTTCTAAGATTTTACTTGATATCTTCAATTTAACAACACAGGTCAAAAATATGTACAACAGTTTAAAGAATGATTTACGATTTTAAAGTCCTAAATATTACATTTTGTCTGAAATAAAGACAAATATCTGTGGAATAGTGTTTTTCTTTAATTTTTAATGGGAAGGTTATTTCCAGTTTTGGCCGGTATTTTTCTGTTTGCTGAACGATTAGTAAGTAAATAGTATTTCTTCTGTGACTTTACCACCAGTTAGTATTTTTAATTTCACATAACACGCAACATCGGAAAAGTAACAGTTAATGTAAAAAAGTGAAAAAAATACTTTTAAAAATGATATTTGTTACAGTGTACAGTCACATACAGTAGATTTCATGAAGCTGGAAGACATGAAGGAAGCCTGACTGAGATTATGGCAGCGCAGGAAGGAAATGGTGCACACCCCTGGATCTGAACAGGAAGCAGCCAGGAAAGAGGACTCTGACAGGACACACACACACACGTTTGTTTTTCTATACCGGTGGGGACTTACCATTGACTCCCATTCATATCTAACTCCTAACCCATACCCTAACCCTAACCATCACCAAATCAATGCCTAACCCTAAACAAACGTTTTTGCACTTTTACATTTTTTATTAACAACAATATGGCCAAGAAAACGGTGTTGCCACCCATGGGGACCTCATTTTAGGTCCCCACCGTAAGACAAGTCCCCACCTTTATAGCAAATAGTCAGGTCAAAGTCCCCACCGGTATAGCAGAAACAAGTACACACACACACACACACACACACACACACACACACACACACACACACACACACACACACACACACACACACACACACACACACACACACACACACACACACACACACACACACACACACACACACACACACACACACACACACACACACACACACACACACACACACACACACACACACACACACACACACACACACACACACACACACGCAAACACACATAGAGACAGCTACAGCTCCATGGCTACGTGCTCTAACAGTGACCATGACATAAATTTATCCAGGGCTTTATAGGCAGCACACAAAATGAAGGACAGCGTGCCCTTTCCAATTCATCATTTTCACGAGCTTGTCAATTAACATATTATTATCAAAAGTAATCTCAGCTAAGTCTGAACATAACTTGATTTACTCTAACAATTAAGAGAGTGACAAGAGTGAATTTAATTCTGGTATCAGTGAATGTCATGATGAGACAGGAAAAGGAAAAAAAAATGGTAGAAGTCAGTGACTGCACAGAATCTCAGTCAGGTAATGATTATGGATGCGTAGAGTTGAAGTTTTTGCTGATAATCAATATTTTTTCAACTCATTTTGGTCAAATTTGGATGTTGATATAGATACATGGACATGTTTTCTACATCGATTTGCAGAGATCATTAAGTCTCTCCAGCAGGGGAACCATCATATTATTGTGACAACTATTACTGTAAAAGCAAACTGACAGATAAAGACATAAGATGCTTTCCCAAGGCAAAAATAATAAATCTTCTTCCATTTACATGTGAAACATCCCATGCTTACTTTTATGTCACATTTTCAAACAAAACTTTCAGCCTGACAGACATTATCTGTGATGTTAGTTTCACAAACTGATGGATGAGAGGTGACATGAAAGAACCAAAGAGTGCCTCAGACTAGCAGTCAGAGAAAATCACCACAACAGGAAAGTCTCTGACTATGTAACTGATAGATAAACTGCACATGCTGATTAATATTCTGCCTGATGATGAGGATTATTCTATCCCTAAGCAGGTTTTATCCCAGGGAAGCTTTCCCAGTAGGACTACTCCCAAGTTTTTGTTTTGCTTTTTGTTAAGTATTTTACCAAAACCAGAAATTAGAAAACTGGTGTCTTCTTCTATCTGGGCTACAATAAAAGAAAGAACAATCTCTGCCACTGATTTACATAACATGTAAAATGAGCCCATAAACTGCAGATGTGCACAGTGGAGATCTGACATGAGTATAAAGTAGGTCTATTTTTCTTTTCCTCGCGTCATTTTTGCACTTATTTAATGAAAAATACTACAAGCAGCCAATTTATGGCTGTAGAATAGCAACTTGTTACCACAGTCTTCGTTGCTGGTTGACAGCAAAGGCAGTAAGTCAAGATGAAATATACTTGGACTTTATACATTAGTCAAAGTGACTAACAGCCCTAAATGTTGATACTTGGATCAGGTTAGATAGTCAAAATGATAAACAGCAGCAGCAGATGCATAGAAATGTGTGTGTTTGTACTGTATATATAAGTTTTTCAGAACAATTCAAAGCCTTAGGAGACTCACCACACACACACAGATGCTTAAAGATTCTCAACAATAGCCTGCAGGCACACAATACATGTTGACAGAGAACACACACATGGACACACGCAGGGTTAAATAAGCAGAGGTTGCCTGTGGTTTAGGAGTGGTGCCGTTTCTCACAGGCATGTTAATAGACACGTAGCTGCTCGCAATCTTCCTACTGTCCTCTGACGGCAGGGTCAGAAAAACAGGGTGTTACCTGAGGATAGAGTCTGGATTTGTGTGTGTCGCCTGACTGCCACTGCTTTGCTGCGCAGTCAGTAACGATGAGCTAGCTTCGTCATCACACACAAACGAACTGCTAAACATGTGGCTCTTTATTTCTGGATAGCAGCAGGGACAGTTTTACACCGAACTGTCAAATGTACTGGAGCTGCTGAGCAAAACTGGAGGCGTCCGTCTGATGGGATGGACGGATGTGGCGTGAATGATCGTGTACACGTGTAGCTGTTCTGAAAATTCAGGCCCTAAAGTCAGAAAAGGTTTGTTGACAAACTGTGTCAGATTGCATTTCATGTAAATAAATGGGCTGTTTTACTTTTCGCAAATTTGTTCTCAGTCATTCAAGGTCTTTTCTGTTATAAATGAAGACTTCTCAAACTAATTGCAGTTTGATGAAATAATCTCAACATTACGTTCATGTGATAAACTAAATTAGCAGGGTAGTTGAGACCTGCACCACATAAGCACAACATCATCAGTTGTTGCATTTCATCCCATATTGTCTCTCTCCTCCTGAAAATGACAAACTATGGAAACATGAGTATCGAGAACAACACTCAATCCACAGATGAAAACAGATGAATTTTTAGGCTACAGGAAAAGGTACAAACCAGACCTTGTGTTGTTAAAAACAGCATACCGTATCATTTGTATCATTTTTAGTATTTACTGTATTTGTACATCTGTGTGTATATTAGAAGACGGTGAGAGGCATTTGTGGTTGAGATGAATCTCAGAATCAGCAGTGGTGGCCTCAAGGTGTCAAACAACATCTGTAACCAGATGTCTGAACTGTGACACTATCACCAACCACTTCTGTATGTTTCTGAAACAGAAAATCAACACACACAATTTAAGACCTATGTTATGCAGTGCACCTGAGTGAGGGTTTAAACTGTCATGTCAGTGGTTTTACAATGTCCTCCTGTACAACAGACACTTCTTGTCGTTATCTCATGTGGCAATCCTCCATCACATGCAAATCAACATGCATTCAAAATATCTGTCAGAAAAATCCCAATTGCAGATTTCCCGCAAATCATTCAGCCTTAGTGTGAAGGTGAGAAAATAAAGAGATGTTGACTTTATTTCTCCAACTTTTGTTTTCCATTTTCTCACTCAACTTCTTCTGTCATTTGTCAAACAAAATGCCCAAAAATGTTTGCAGTTTTTTCCTCACTTCTCTTTGACAGTCGACTTTTCACTCTGACTTTGAATAACAGTCATGTCACTGGTGCACAAAGAAAACAAAAAAACCCCACGGATTTATGAGAGCCTTAACATTGGAAAACCACAATACAATTTCCACTGTTTACTCTTTAACTCCTCTCTGATGATTCATCAGCAATCATTTGATTGCATCAATTTGACCCAGTTTCTAATTTCTAAGACTGATTCAAATCATTATTCGAAATCCACTTTGAGACCGCAGAGGGACAAAAACAGGCCTCTGCTGCCAAGAGGTGAAGGTCTTTAAACTGAATGTGCATGAGAGAGAGAGTGTCCGTATCAGTGTGGCTAATATTTTCCTGATCTTTGTCGCTTAGGGGCCTTGTCTAATGCAGCTGCGTAGGCTATCAGCCAAAACAACCACTCCCACTCCATCCTCTCTTTTCATTGTCTATTCAGCATCTCATAATGTGTGCATGTTTTTCTCTCTCCTCCAGTTCTCATCATTATCTCACCTCAGTCATCACCCCGACTCCCCATCTGCCCATTCATCTTTCCCTCAGCCTATCTCTTCCGCTCTCCCTCTTCTCTTCCTTACAGAGTCTATGGACACTGATTAGGAAAAAACCTACAACAAAGCAGATGCATAAGCTAGTCTGAAAAAAACACATCCCTCTACCATTTGTTTTAGTTTCTGGTCCTTCCCTTTTCCTTTTCTCTACATTTTCTGGCTCCTCAAACCAGTGTCTATTTCATGTCTCGAGATGTTTCACTGTGGTCGGTTGTATTTTCGTGCCCAAAAAACTGTGCATGTGTCAAGAAGAAACATAAACACCAGGATGTATCAGTCGAAGCCAGTGCAGAATGTCACACAGGAGTGTCAGAGTGCGGAAATAAACCCCCTGCAGTCGTCATTCTTACCCCGGGATACATAACTCTGAGGCCCTGAGGTGTGAGGGAGTTCACATGAGCCTCAGCGGGTTGCAGTTTGGGTCGTTTACCCTGGAAATGCAGATTATGGTGTACACTGGCATCTGTATCTTTAATACTGTGGTGGCATTTAGGGTGGAGTGTAATCTGAGTAAAGCAGTGAAGTTTTAGTACAGTCTAACTTTCTAGGACTGGATAATAGGAATAACAGTCCAACTGCAGTACATTTCCTCTGCAAGGGTTTAGATGATGTCAGTGCTGACTATTATTCAGTCACAGAGCAGTGACAAGTTTTGGATCATCAGCCAAATAAATGGTTCTGTGTTGTCGTTTTTTGTTTATTGTAGTAGTTAAAAATGTAATGGAATGGAAGATTTGAAGATGTTGACAAATGACAAACAGACACATAAAACCAGACATAGAAAATGAGCCAAACCATAAATGTTGTGGTTTTAAAAACCAAAGAATCTAGATTTGTTGTCACACACTCAGCAATTATTTAGACAGTTTTCCCATTTTTAAGGCTTTTTTCGGTGCTTGAAAAAAAAAAAGCTTTGATGGAAAGAGATCTTCAGTTGAGAATTTCAATATTTATTTCCTTTGCTTTTACAAGGGTAGCCAATACTTTTATATAAATATATATTCATGGTCTCAATGCCAGAATTTCCCAAATATCAGAAACAATGGCAGGGAACATTTTGCATGGGGATATTTCCCTTCCAGAATCTGCATTACCTCTAACTGCTGTTGGCCCTTCAAATGTGTTTAATAATACCACGAAAACTGTAATAACTAGCGTAATTCAAACAGAGCATGCTACACTAGAGCTGCAATTGACTTTTGATAAACTGATTAATATTTTGTCCAACCACAACTTAAAAACTCAAAGACATCACATAAGACAAAGAAAAGCAACAAATTATCACACATAAGCAGTGCTAGCTATGTAATATTAGTGAATTTTGCTTGTTTTATTAATTATTAGAATCACTGCTGACTTATTTTTTGCTTTTTGATAAATTCATACTTTCAAAAGGACAGTAAAACCTAGTACATTAGCAATCTGAATTTAAAAAGCACAAAACTGCAGAATATTTTTTTAATAGTATCGCCAAAATGTTTTCTAATTTCGGCTTGTTTTACACTGGAGCACCAGAGAGCTCCGGCAGTTTTATTATCCATTAAACGGCATGACTCACATTCTAATATTACCCGAGGCACAACTGAATGTTAAGGCACCTGTGCGGTTTGTCTAATTGTGGTGTATCACGCTTCAGGTTATTGGGTTTGTGTAATTTATCCAGGCTTAAAAGCAGAATTACCTAACATTTCTTCTGAACTAACTTTGCATTTGTTAGGAACTGCTCAGATTTTAAATAGAGTTTTCAACCTCAGACACTTGTCAACAAAGGGGAAAAATGATCAGGATGAGGTTCAGGGGTGAGCAACACCACAAGTCTCCTGTGACAAACTTGGCGGGTGGTGGAGCAGGTTAGGTTTACTGCAAAATTACTTCGAGCAAGTGTGTATTTTCGTCCTCAAGTGCACATGTGGCTTCGGTTCCAAACTCATGTATACATGTGAATGTGTACAGGAGTTTGCCATGTACTATCTGCCATTTGGGGTGAGAGAGGAAGAACTCATTGGCCTTTGCCCATCTCTCATGCCCTGTGTTTCCTGCTCCATCCACCCCCGCCTTCAGCCCCAGCCCGGCCTGAGGATTAGCTGGTGGTCACCCCATTCGGCCTATTTTCTCTCTCCTCTGTGTCTCTCCCCGTGTCCCTCGCAGCTCTGCCACCTCAGCGTTTGGGCTGTTTGGACAGGAAAGCCCTCCACCAGCTGCCTACAATAACAAGCCGACCTCAGTCACAGTCAGCGAGTGTGTGTGGTTCTGAAACTGCATCTGTGCGTGTGTGGGAAAGCGAAAAAGAGCGTCAGTGGGGGGTAAGGAGGTGCTAGGTGTGAGAAAGATTAAATAAGAGTGAAAGCAATACAGTGGCAGCATATGATTGATGTGTGAAATGAGATATTAAAATATTGAATATGTGAGAGAGATTAGATGATTGTACTCATGAGTCATTCTGCAGAGGGGAATTATGCAGTTTAGTGACCCTTCTTCGACCCAGGTTCTGTCTTCTTCGTCGATCTACAGAAATGTCTCCAAAATCAGACATTTACGTGTGCAAACATACCTGAGCCCTGTTTACCCTGGACTAGTACTACCTGAACTCATGTTATTTACATGTGACATTTGTGTTTAATGTAGTGCATTCACACAGGATAAGTCTGTGTTTTACTGGAGTTTACCGACATGATAATGCCATATAATAACTGTTAAGCCTGTCAAAATGTTCCCTCCTCCATGCTGCCATGCGTGTTCATCTAGTTGTCCTTCGAGATTTTGCTCCTCCGATGGATTTGCTATTTTTGCAAACAGCTCTTCATGCTGTGCAGCAACAAGAATCTCCTGAATATGCAACCAAAATGCTGTCCAAGCTTTCATTTATGATTGCCGCTGTGGCCTCCAGAATTCTCAAGCAGGAAAGAGGCAGTAGAAAGTACAGAGAAAAGGAAAAACCTCACATTTTTTTATTTAAATGACTCCAAATCACAGAGATGGTAATTCAGACAGAATAAATATTATCACAAGACCGCAGTGTTTGGCAGAATTTATGTTGAAATTGGACTGACGATGCAATTTTGTGTGTGTGTGTGTGTTTGGTCTTGTTTGACATTCACTGCTCCTGAAAAAAAAAAAATCATATAGGAGACAAATTCTTTTACATTAATAAACTAATCCGTAAAGTAGTCATTAGAAAAATAGCTTTTAGTGCATTACACATGTTTAACTCTATTCAAAAACGTTCCCACTGGCTGCATATATTGGTAGTCTGTGAATTAAGCACTCTTGCTTTCTGCTAAATGCCAAACATGTAAATGTAGGCTACAGTAGAGATCACACACAGCTGTTAAAACCTTGGAGAAATTTCCCCCTGTGGGCTCAGACGACCTCTTACCCAGTCTTTCTGCTTCCTGTGCAGTGTATCGCACAGTGAGCTTCACTTCCGGTAAGAGTCAAACTTTCCCTCACAACCTTTTCAGCGTCAATCTTCTTCTTTAAATCAGCTTTCTCTTCCTCTTCTACATCTATTGTTGTACACGGTTCTTTATTCTCTCTCAAACTTCGCTCTCAGTGCAAATTCTGAAGTGCAGACACTGAACAGCATACTGGACACACTCAGACATTTTTCTGCTGTGATTTAAACAGTTTTTTTTCCATCGCACATTATATTCACACATGTGGGAGCAGTTTGGCCCAAGGACCGAACATTTCACACAAGTGTGCTGCAAATCAGCTTCATGAATGGTTTACCAGTTGACTCACACAAGGGTACGGCTCTGTCTGTTTGCATACACATTTTTATGTACCATATATGTAACTGTGACTTATGTGTGCACCCTTTTAGTAAATGCTGTTAACGCTTCAACTCTGAGTAAACTGACATACAGGCAAGAAGAGCATCCAGCACAGAAAACAGGAATGTTCACATAGCATGGCTGTGTATGTGCAATGTGCAGAAAAACAGAGTGCCATATGCTCAGCTGATGGCTGTTAAATAGTCATAGAAGGTATATTTAATCACTGGCTTTATGGATAAGTGCAGTCATGATTGATAGGCTGAGACTCCCTCACGCAAAGAAACTATGTGTCTACAAGATTTTATTTGTTCAAATTGAACTTGTTGCTGGGAGAACATGTCCTTAAAAGGTAAATAACAGGCAATGTCATGTCATAACATGCCTGAACATGTTAATCGGAGGAAAAATAATCCTTCAGATATTTCCTGCAGGAGGTGACAGGTGGTTAAATTAAATATTCAAATGCATGCATTCTACTATTCGCCCAACCACACATACACATATGTTATCACGTGTTCACTCATTTGCGTGTCACGTGTAGTATGAAATATCTCACATATGACCGATACCACTGAAAAAACTGAGGTAAAATATTGCACCTTATATGTCAAAATTGAGAAATTTTGCAAAAGGAAGATAAAAATGAAGCTGACATAGTTACTCGTGCATGTCAACCTCTTTGGATACCCACAGATGGAAAAATCAGTAAAATCTACAGTAAAACCAATGTTAGATATTAACGATTTATTAAAAGAGGAATCAACAAAAGCAATCTACTGCATCATTGTACCTGTAATAAACACAGAATATGCTCACAGCACAGTCTTGTGAAACATGTAGTTGGTAACATCCAGTGCGTGGCTACAGTGGACCATTTCACTGAAGTCTCATCAGACATAAACACAAAACACCCATAAAAGTTCAGTCAGTCATGCAATTAAAAAGGAGAAAATGTGTCAAATTTACAGAAGTCCAATAAGTTGACACGTATGGTTACTGAATTGCTTTATTAACTGAAAAGAAGTCTCATTATTCTCTCATAAATGGCCAAAATTTTGTTTGTTTCTTCTTTGTCTATTTTTTAGCGGTTGTCAAACTGCCAGTTTTGTTTTGTCGATGCAAATTGAGGGGCGTGCAGAGACAGCAGGGAGGTCTGGTGGTGCAACAACATGCATCATATCTGAACTGGCTCCTCAATGCCCCCTGCTTTTTGTCACATGATGCTCAGGCGGGTGGATGTACGCAAGTAACCCACACATTAGTAACCCTAGCCTTTTCCACAGGCGAGCTCAGAGGTTCTTAGCCAGACACTCTTCCTCATGCAAACACAAACAGCGAGGCGGTAAACAAGACATGGATGACGCTGCAGGCCTCTCGGCTTTCATAACTAGCACAAATTCCTGGCCTTGACCCTGCCCATAAATACACCCTACATACAGTATAAACACTTAATGCAGACTGTAGCATACACGCTTTAAATCTGCAGAAACTGTGACATCTGTAGTACCTTTGACCTCAGTCAGCCCTGGGAACTGCGGTCAAAGGACAGTAATCTTCACAGTTTGTGACTCAACTTGCTGTGCTGAAACAATTACCCAAGTAACTGAAAATCAAAACCGACAATTTGGCAATCAACAGAAAAGTTGAGTAATTCACCGAACAAAAATGCTAAAGAAAATCATAGTTTATAGTGTTAAAGTGTCAGGATTTCCTGCTTTTTGCTGTTTGATATGATAAGTATGTGTAATGTGACAGGCTTTTCACTATTCTTGGACATTGGAGTAACTCAGATTAGTCCATATCACAGCTACTTTCCGGGGTGAAATCATCCTTATCCTGAGCAGAGCTGATTACAGCAGAGTGTGGTTTATATTTTGGTTTGTGTCTCTTTTTTAAACTATTTATTTCACTTTCATTGCAGGAAGAGATTTCGCAAGCACTCATTTTTCAAAATGTTCATTAAACTCTCTTAAATTCTCTGTCCGTATCAGAACATTATATCACTCCAGTAATTCTCAGCCATTGCCCTTAAGTGGGAGGATCCACCATTTGCTTCTAAATGCCCTCTACCCCTCTAATTCACTACCAATACAATTTATACAACACAGCTGCGATTACATAATATATTTTTCAGTGTAAGATTACCTAATCTTGGTAGATAACAGTGTAATGAAAAGCATTTGGACACAATGAATGACTCCACCTCCAGAAATTTACATTGTGTACATCTGAACTGAGACACAAACACTGTAAGCTCCTCCTACCCACTTGGTATGTGCGATTAGAAAACAACAGCCCTCCTCAAACAGAGTGACCTACTGTAACTAGCTGGGTTGCTTTAACTTCAAAGGCTGCACACTTCCTCTCACACGTGTGACGAATGACATGTATGCTCTGCCCGAGAGACTGCGTATATCAAATATGAAAAACACGAACGTCTCTGCTGCTCCTAATGATAAAGTGGTGCCTTTGTAGCAAGCGAGGGCAGGCCTGACCACAGAAACATGTTGTTGTGATTACAGCAGATAAAGCTGTCGATTTTCATCTATCACAACAAAGCTTACATGTAGCTCTTGGTCAACTTTCTGGGAAGAGCTGCTGGCTTATAAATGGTGTGAGTAAATTAGGTTAGCCTGGTTGCGTTTTTAAATGGGGCTCAGCACAAACCCACAAACATGCACACACACGTGCACATGCACACAGAAAAGCAAACAAACATCCCGGTTTCCTAGAAGTTTTTGAACAAGTTCCAATGGATGTTGTCCAGAACGTACACGTAACTCCCCCCTCCTCCAAAAAAAAAAAAAAAAAAAAAAAAATCTCTTCCCTTCTGTTTCTGCACAATCTAACCCTAACCCTCTGCCAACCCCTTCGCAATCACACTCCACCCTGATGTCCCCTTCTTCCATCCACCCCCACCCCCATTACATTATTCTGGCTGCACATAAACAGAATCTAGAGGTGTGTCTCCTCTCGGCCAATAGCGGCTCTCTCAAGCAAAGCATCTGGACCAATCGGAGCAGGTGGTGGGAGCAGCCGTCTTGCCTTCTGTTAACGGCAGTTGTTGTTTTCCTGCTCTCTGTGCTTTCTGCGAGTCTTCACAGTGATGGATGGAGGGAATAAAGAGGAGGTCGGGTCGGGTATTAATAGGCTCCGAGTGCTTTCCTGCAATTAGGTAGCGGCTGATCTCGAATTCATGTGTGTGTGTGAGCATAGTGCACACACATACACTTTGTTTTACCCAAGAGCATGCCCAGCATTCACTTATCTCTATCTATCTCCCTCAAACATATACAGGCCCGACTTTGTTTCTTGCACATAAACATCAGTCATGTCCTCTTTCAACCCCACCACCACCCTCCTCACACACACACACACACACACACACACACACACACACACACACACACACACACACACACACACACACACACACACACACACACACACACACACACACACACACACACACACACACACACACACACACACACACACACACACACACACACACACACACACACACACACACACACACACACACACACACACACACACACACACACAGAGAGAGAGAGTTACTGGTTGTATCTGGTCAGGAGGGTGTGGAGAGCTGGCAACATTGGAAGACAGCCTGTCCAGTACAAACAGAGCACCTGACAAACCAGTCGACAACAGATACGAAAACACAGACAATTCTGCGCCTCCAACATCAACATCAGCACAAAAAAAACATGTTCAAAGTAAGATACCTGTAGCAGAAATATCTCGGGAAACAAATTGAATAGTAGTTGCAAAACCTGCAGTGCTCTAAAGCAGCACGAGGGATTCAAAAATACAAGCTTTGCACAGAAACCCTAAACCAATCTGCCCAAGAGGAAACATTCATGACTTGTTTTTCTCACTCTTTCCCCTTCCTCCTTATAGCCAAATTTATGTAATGAGGTTGTATTGCACAACGAAGCAACCAGAGTGCTGTTTGCAACTGCTAATCTGTACCTCTCAAAAGAAAAATCTTGCGAAAACACAGCCCTTATCAAGAGGAATGGACCTGCTCAGGCCTTCTAGCATATCAGCAGGTGATAAAAACACACATCTTCACAAAAAGTATTGTTTTCAGATGCGAAAACAAGTTAGGGATTTTTAAGGTCTTATATGAATGCTGTACTATCTTCTTCTTCCCCTGAGTGCGAACGGAAAAATTCTGAGACAAGAGAGTGATGACAGCATGTTTGGATGGACGTCTCAGCTGGATTTTCGTCTTCAAACACCGGCATTCAGAAACGATCAGACACTCGTGGTATTTCACAGAGATTCTTCGGTCCAACAGCACCCACTGATCTTTTTTCCTCCTTCACCCACATATAACCGAGCCCTGCTGACCCATATTCATGCGTGTGGAATGACAGGCGCAGGCGGTGTATGAATCTCTGGAAAATAGTTTGGTTATCCAAGATTTATCTAGGAGCAACACCCGGGCAACTTACACATCACACTCAGTTATTTTGTAGGTCAGCTTGGTTCATTTCAGTCATTTTAAGCCTTGAGTGGACCCTGCTCATGTTGCTGGTATGATTAATTGTCAATATTAATATTTGGTCCATATTCATAAACACATATGTGACCACAATAGCAGCATACTACAGTTCCAGAATAAACTGCTCTTTTTCTCTTGATATTCTCTTGTTGCCTCTACTTGACCACAAACACATCTCTGATATATTAAATTAACTTTATATTTAATTAAAATTGTGCATTGAAACCCCTAAAAATTTGTCTCTGCGTATCAAAGTTACATATGTAGAAGTTTTTCTGTTTGAAAGAAAATGCTTTAATGGATTAAAACTAAACTATGTAACTGTACAACAGCATAGCTTCCTTTAGACTATGCAAGATCTAAACCCACAGGAAGTCCGCCATTTTGAATTAATTGTGAGATTTTTGGCTATTTTGGTCTTTTTCAGTGGTTAACTACTCATACGGGACAATTCCAAGAGACATTAAATTCGGACAGTATGTAAAACAGGTGTTAATGAGGACACTTTATCAAAATCATTTGCATCAGTCAAAGGGCGTGGCCATGATGAGCCCCTGAACTTTGACCGCTCGATGCAGCTCGAGCACACCAGCTCACCCACAACTCTGCTCAAACACTGTAAAGCTACTCTATGCTAACATACTCATACTATGATAACATAAAAAAGCCTTGTCGGCACCAGTCTGCTTCATCAACTTAGAAAACAGACATTAAAAATTCATGCGAGGAGAAGCATGTGACACAGCACCAAACCACCAGGCAGCAATTGGCCTAATATATCTAGTTAAACACACACAAGATATAATGGGCAAACAAACAGAGCAGCATGGACTTTGCTGCAATACCGCAAAGAAAAACAAGCAAGGCATCCACATGAAGACAAGCAAACACACAGAACTGACAAAGAAAATGACAGATGGGCAATACAGCAGCTGAAAGAGGAACACTGTTTTTGGTGACTAAGGTACACTGAATATGTGAAGAATGAGAAAAATTGGGTTGTATAATCAATCAATCTGCCTACTCAGCTTAATCGACCTATTTTTAAAGGCCAGTTTAGATGACCGACAACATTTAATCTCAATAAATGTTCATCCAACCGATTTTAAGATAAATAATCTGCTGCGGCTTAAAGTTTGATTCATTTTTCTGGGTTGAATCTACACCATGGAGATGCTGTAAGACATGCACTGTCCCAGAAATTTAGCTACAGCAGCAACACAGACGGCAACAACTATGAATAGCACTAATGCCATGCAAACACAGCATTTTGATTTGCACAAAACAATGCTTCTGTGAGACAAAATGGCTTGCTCATAATGCCAACACAAAAGACAGTATTCCGCTAACATAGCCAAGAAATATTTCGCATTTTCATAGCTTTTCCAACCGTTAAGACTGTTTGAGTCTTAACGGTTTCCCTATTTCTATTTTGAAATAATTTTGGCAAAACCGTTTTTATAAGCTTCAATTTCAATATGATCCACTCCGTTCCAAGAAACCCAACACAGAGGCAAAGAAACGCCATAGCTAGTTAGCATTGTGCAAACATAAAAGTCAGCAGCGGTGTAGGTTATGAATGTTTTGGCTACAGGATCTGCATAGAATCAATGCAGGAGTGTAAAATCAAGCTTAATGTGACAATTTGTGAATTGATTTCCTCGCCTACTGGAATTAACATCAGCCCTGCGAAACTCTTACATAAGTTACCAAACATTGCTTGTTTGCTTTCTCTCCTCACATCACACTGTGCCCTGTGCAGTGTCAAAATTAATGACAAAGAGTCCTTGTGGAGCTCCTTCTTTCCTGACGTCAAGTGAGGAGAAGTGAGTCAATGGCCCACTGATACTCCTTCAAAACAAGCCAATGAACAACTGTCGCTGATTGATATCCTGAGGGGGGCTCTTGTCAAAACAAGCTCATGTGGATCATGAGGGGATCTGTCCCTACAGCAGATATGGCCTGCTTCTCTCCATTTCTAAGACTGAGGTTTAATGTTAAGAAAATGTGGCACTATTTCAGATTTTACAGGTATTTACTGAGATGTTATCATCAGCAGTGAACAAAAGGGGGGAGAAAAATGAGTCGATGGGTGACTCACGGGTTTGTGTATATTTTATATTGGTTAGCTGCCAACCTTGACATGCCTGGTTTCCTTAGGGCCTCACAGTGTTTACTGCAACATGACTAGATGCCTAGAAACCTGCAGAGGAGCAGACAAGGTGTGGCAATCTGCCAGCAATGTCTATTGATGGAGAAGTTGTTTTTGTCTCTCTAACTATCTATCTGCCTGTGGCCTAGATACTTCTGTTGTCTCAAGAGTTTAGCCAAGCTTGACCCCTACTATTCTTGACTTCTAGGTTCACTGGAAGTCAGACAAAATGTTTTCAGAATTGCAGTGCTAGGCTTTTGTCGCCACATTTCTCTCTATTGGAGCTTTGTTTTATAATGTCTATAACTGTCACATTTACCCCTCACAACATCTACACTCTATCCATTTTTTTACATTTTACTGCTGAAGAATGAAATGAATTTTTGACAAAAAAGCACAAAAAAAGACTGTTTCATGTCAAAATAAAAACAGATTTCTCTGTCCACTGAATAAAATACAACTTTTAAGATACGTGTACAAGTATTTACCTTCTTTAAAATGACTTCCTAGTGACATGGAGATCGTCTTAGTGCAGTGAATGTGTCTCTAGTATAAAGATACCTATATCTGGAAAGTCCAGTCACTGGTGAATCAGTACTCCTGACTATAATTACACCATGAAGATAAAAGAACACTTCATGCAACTGTGTAAAAAGGTTACTACACTTTAAAGGTGGTTGAGAACTTATGTAAACACTTATTTTACATTTTTTATTTCTAATTAACTGACATTACTTTGTAGCAACCTGTTTCCACTTTAATATGAAAGAGTACTTTTTTGCAAATTCTTGTCAGAAAGCAATATTAAATTCAGTGTTGAAAAGCAATAAAAAGGAAACGCTTCCAGCTGGGTTTGACACTTTTTATCGGCACTGTACATTTGTGCTGGTTTGTGCTCTCCCAGTTAATTCATTTAGCTGTGTCACCAGCTGCTTAGAGACAATTAATAAAACTTCTCTCGTCTTATCATTGTTCATCTGGTGGTAATGT
The DNA here is from genome assembly GCF_021347895.1 of Acanthochromis polyacanthus. Classification (NCBI taxonomy): domain Eukaryota; kingdom Metazoa; phylum Chordata; class Actinopteri; family Pomacentridae; genus Acanthochromis; species Acanthochromis polyacanthus. The sequence goes on from NC_067128.1 coordinate 10,371,476, forward strand.
ATCATCACTGACAGCTGAGTTTCTAACATCATCAATGTGGCTAAAGCCAACATCTGAAATTATTCAAAGAGGGGAACAATCTTGATTTTTGGCACAAACAACAAACTACTGCCTTTTTTCTCAAATATTTATGAATCAGTCACGTCCAGATGACACATGGTGTGTTTGATGACGAGCTTTCAGAATAATACCCAACTGATCCCTGTAATTAATGTCTCATTTTCAGACCTTATGTACAAGAATGCCAGAAGAGCCATGTGGAATTAGACTGTAACATAGTCCTTTGTTTTGTCAAGATGCTTTCTTGCAGCACAACATATCTTCCTTTTGCTGCTTTCATTGTGGTCTTGCGACATGTTTTCCCCCCTCATACCTTTGCCCTGTTTTCTGTTACATTTAAGTTCAGTTTCTACTATACCTCACTGTACCCGTTTATTCACCTACGTTCCTCCCAACCCTCTCGTTTGCTCATTAAACAATGGATTGCATTGTTTCCGAGTATTTCTACTTGTTTAGATCTCTGTCTAATGCGCTCTTTGGCCTCAGAGATTATACTTGGTATTTCAATGACGGGTCATTCTTACTTTTAATCAGCAGCAGCAGAGACAAACAGTAAGCTCACAGTAAACCAGTACACCATAGCTGTAGTGCTCTAATAAAGGCTTTGTGCACTGGTATACATTATCGGATGAGATCAGAAACAGAGGTTATTTATGTTTCTATATTTGTGTTTACTGGGGTTCCAAATAGTTTTCCATTGTGCCACAGATCCTATAAATTTAAGATTAAGCCTCAGAAAAGTCTCTAGTAGTCATTTCCCTTTTGTTGGTCTGACGCCAAAAGCAATTTTTAATTATCCTGTAATTGGGATCATTTCTGCTGAATTACAGAGGGTTGGAGGTTCCTGTTCTGCTGGAGACCCTTTGTAATACTCTCAAGCCGTGATGGGACTAAATCGCTGCCATAATTCACCCATCTGAGATGGGATTTCCTGAAGCCAAACAAAACATGTGAAACAGTCGATTAAGTAAAGACAGAGGGTTCTACATGTATGCATAAAAACATTCAGCTTTGTGACAGGTACAACCTGTCTGCCCACTCATCCAAATCAAAGAGCACAAGGTATTTCTGCAGTTCAAAAAAAGGTCTCCGCATGAAAAGACTAATGTGAATTTCATCTTCACTACAGTTAAAAAGAAAAGGGGAAAAACAAACTTACAAAACATCTTCTTTACTGCTAATTCGGATAATGTTTAACTGTGTTATCTAATGTCACACACAAATGCATGAGAGTTATAAAAGGACAAAGACCCCTGATTTCACAGTTAATACATGCTGAAAATATGGTTGTCTTTACAGCATATTAAAAGCCACAAAACTACAAGCACAAAAAGGAGATAATTCAAAATAAATTAATAACATCACAAAAGCAAATCAAATAAAGCTGATCAGAGAACTGGGTTACATTTTAAATTCAAAACCTCTGCTTAACCAGTCCCAAAATAAAGCTGTGGTTAAAACTGAGCCCACGCTTTTAGCTGATGCATAAGCAGATCTTAGACAAAATCAACGTGAGCCAAGTCCAGCCAGAAAACAATGAAGAGGCTCCTTTGAGTCATCAGCAGAGAGAAAAAATATCTTCATTTAGCAGCGTGACTCCATCAGTTAAAAGCATTCTGGTTGTATTTCACATGCACGACTCAAAGTGGAAATCAGTGACAGCATCCAGATTGCTTCGCTGAGCATCATCATTGTTTGCAAAAAAGCATTTCAAACTAGATTCTTTGTGCAACTTACTGAAACTTCTCCCTTCTAACCTGGGTTCAGCTTGCGGAAACTGTGTGTCATCTGCACACTGATGCCTGAGTTTGTAATATTATCAGAGTGGCTGAAGCTAACATCTGGAATAATTTAAAGATCACTTAGATTATTGGTGCAAACAACAAAATATCAGCTTTTTCCTGCAATGTTTGTGAAGCAATTCAGTGACCAGTTTCCAGAACCTTACCTAACTGATTCCTGCAAAACAAGTCAGTAAAGTATGACAAAAATGCTTACTGGTGTATAACACACTCAGAAGATGTTATAGTGCAGAGCCATTAGGTAATGTGCTGTCAGAACATTCCAGGAGTGCTTTGTGCGAGGTCAATGTGTGTGTTTGAGTGTGTTTGTGTGTCGTGGTGAGTGGCTGGCTGCAACCGGGACTCTAATAAACTCACAAGGTATGATGGATGACAACATGATGTAATTGTATCTCTTCTAATTACAGTGTTAGGACATGTAGTACAAGTGTGTGAGCGTTAGGAGGGTAAACAACTCGGTGCATCATCTGCGCACCTTTAAAAGCCGAAGTTTCCATTCTTTATTCAGCCTTGAACTTTGAAACCACTGAACTGCTACAAACCTTAAAAAAAAAAAAAGGGAACATTGACATTTCCTCTTTGGCGACACGTGAGTCCTCTTTTATTTAAGACACAAGACACGGGCAGCTGAAGTGACCTAATCAACATGCAGACAGCTATCACACTGGTGTCGTACAGAGCCCACACACACACATGCACACACACGCGCACGCACACACACCGAGTTTCACTTACCACAAACCGGCCCGCAGAAATACATACAGACAGTCAGATGCTGACAAGTGTGACAAACAGGCGTCAAGAGGAGGAGCAGAGTGTGAAAAACATGCTACAAGGTTGAATTTATCACCTAATTATAGCTTATCAGCTGTAACACACAGTCGTATTTCAACATACTTTGAGAACAAATCACATTTGCATTTCTGACGGCCTTTTACTTTGTCTATATTTTGCAAAAGAGGGGAGCAAATATTGATACATACCATGCTCATTAAAAATCCTGGATTCTGTTTGGTTGGAAAGTGACCATTATCTTTTAGTAACACGACAGTTTAGCTAATCACCAGAGGTTTGTAAGTTTGCTTTTCAAAATAAATTGTACGTAAAGAAAGCAACAGCTGAGCCTCAGATAACGAGGATGGAACTACAATTATCTGTGCAATCATAAACTACAATCAAAAGAAGAAGAAAAAAGATAAACGGCTTCCCAGTGAGAATGTATATCTGTTAAATGTGAATCATATTTAGATGAATCTGTGCAATTCTACAAACTGCAGTAAAGGGAAACAGGACTGAAACTGAGGTGTTAGTAGTCTGAGTCTGAGGGAAGTCTGCAAGAAAACTCAGAAAAATAAGGCCAAAACCAGACAGAAAATAAGGAGTTACTGAGAAGTTGCAGGAGAGATTGATAGGGGAAGAAGGACATAAAAAGTTGAAGATAGAGGAGGATGAAGAGGCAGCCTGAATATATGAGAGAGAAAACTCTATGTGATGTTATCTCCACTGGACAGACAGTTTTAATAATAACTTGGTAGCAGATGATTATGGTATAAGCAGGGTGACACTCATCATATCTGTAGGTTTCATGATTGCAACAGACACAGAGCTTAACTTGTCATAAAGTTTCTCAGATATTTTCCCCTACATAACATCCTTATCAAGCCCCCATGAACAGTGCTGGGCTATGAAGTATTTTTAGCATAGTGGCAAAAACATGTTACTACAACTTCAGGGTTCTTCATACTGGCCCACTTTACCCATATACAGTTACTGGAGCAGCTGTAAAAAGGTGAATCCATTATAGGGAGAGTTGCAAACACTGCTTTATGGCTTCCTACAGTTGTTTAATTAACATTTAGAGACTCTAGAAAAGACAAATTATTGTTCTGTTTTATCCAATCAGTAAGTACAGGAAGTAAACCTTGACTATTGGCTCGATAAGACATATTGTCTACCGTACTGGAGGAAGCCTGTAGATGTATTTTGACATTTGCCCCACTGAGCAGCTTTCATTCTGTATTATTTTGTAATCCAGTATCCAATTCTCCTTAATACATCCAGGATCCTTGGTGGATCATGCTGGATTGGGGTTTCTGGTGTTTATCTGTCTGTAAAGCCTAAGTTAGCAGTGAAACCTAGACTTTGTGCCAGTTGTAAAATTTTTTGTTATAAAAATACTGATTGTGCTTATTTTTTAGTAACCTTAATTGCTTATTCTTTAGTTAGGTTATTCTGCAGAATGAACAACACTGTATTGGTTCAGCCTTAATCTGTATTCTAGTCAGGTAAAGTAGTATATTATATAAAGATGTGTGGAGTTTTATCCCTAATATGTAAAGTAGTCAGATACAATGATGCCATAAATAACACCATAGGGTCCAAACTCCAACATCTGAACTTGTTAGGTAATGTGTAACAGTAATCATGATCTTTTTTGGCGCAAGTGCTATCGTTTTAAATGCACCATATAAAAAACAATCACATATCTTTAAGCAAAAGCAATAAATGCCATTAGCTGTTTGGTTAGCACATGCACATAGCAATAATTTGGGTGAAATATTATTTATTCAAAATATTTTAATCACAGTCCCCGTAGTTGTCCCCTAAACTATAACAATGTGCATCATAATCATGTATGTGACTTCATCAGTATCAACGTGCTATAATCTGCTCTGAGCGCACCATATGTTGAAAACGTATCGCTAGCTATTAATCTGTGCCTCCGAAGCATGTGGGTGGCCTATGCGGTGGATCAATATCATTCCAAGTATTTTGGCACCGTATCTCATTGCTCTTACAGAATTAGACGCTTCGTGACAGCTGACTGGAACAACCGTAAATACCTTTGAGGTCACAAATGTAGCAAATATTAGCATGGATCGATATAGGTGCATTTGTGATGAAGAAGTACATATAACTAAATCTTACACCTTTTGAAGTGTATACGTTTTAAGAAGATTTTTTCTAATGTTTGAATTGTGTGTAGCTGTACTGCAAACACACCTGCTTCAAATCACACTTTGAGAGAAAGCATTCTCTATTAAACTGAGCTGAAGACAAAGCAGTTAAAGACTTCTTAATGCCATAATGGTGCATTATTGTTGAGTGGCAAAGTCACCAGACCTCAATCTAATGGATAGTGGTTCTCTTGCTGAAGAGAATGAAATAAAAAATCCAAACAAGCAGATCTTCGGAAGTTAAGACACCTTGTTTCTCTTGTTTATTTAAGCATCTCATGTCCCCGAAAGGAGCTACATTTCCTACATTGCTGATTTGATATAAATTAATGCTAATGGTTGGAACTTTCCGACTACACTTCACAATATAAACAGTGCCTTCTTGTATGTATACGTGTGAGATATGACACCAAATAACTCCCAACATGAAGGTGCATGTCCAGATTTAGACCAGACACAGTGGTCAATGTGAGGGAGTGTGTTTTCCTACCCTAAGTAAACACTATGAAGCAAGACCAGTCAAGCAGCTATTGCAAACACTGCATGTCAATCACAGATGCAGATATAGACTCTCAGTCTGCTGCTCCACCATACACACTCAAACTTAGGAGCAAAAGAGCTGAGGTCAGAGGTGAAGGACTGTGGGAATGCGGAGGTCCCGCAGCGTGAAACTGTCACCGTCCTGACAAACTGGCCTGTAACATAAACAAGCACACATACATCAGCCTGGGACAATACCCCCGAGAAGAGAGCACAATGTTCTCCACCCCAACACACTGGGCCTGAAACAATACCACACACGCTAAAACAACACCACAGCCGATCCTAAGCCAACATGGCACTGGGTAAAGCTTGAAGCAACATCACTCGGTGAGCAGCACCACACAATGACTGCAATGGGAAATGATCCATCAGGTGCTGACACGGCTAAGTTCATGTCTCAAACTGTGAGGTCCTCGCAAGATTGGATCAAGTGTGCACTCTGTGAACGCTATTTATGTTTGTGCAACATGGTTTTCATGCAAGGTTCAAGGCAGATAGGTAAATATGTCAGTCCAAAATCTATACTGAGGTGTCATACTGTGAATGTTTGCATATTCTTCAGTTCCTCACTGAATATTTTGGCTGACTAAATGTCAGAACACTGATGTTTTTCGCATAGTTTTATCTGACAAGTGGTCCAAAACCTGAAGACCTGCATTTTTCAAACAAAATTTTACATTTCAGAGGCTGTAACCAGTTAATGTTTGACATTTTTGTAGCATCTTCTGATCAAGACAAACACAGGTATAAGAAAAAGGTTCAATCAGCTAAAAACTGCACTTTTCACCTGGGCTCATTTCACCTGGACTGCTCTATTTTAGTGGTTACACAATGTTTCCTGATCCAAGCAGGAGCGATTGCCCCTAATATTTTGTGTATTCCAGCTGGCTAAGCCTGGTGTTGAGCCTGTGTGGTTTGTATCCTAATAGGGGCTACCTCAGACTGAGGCCTGGACCACAGCCACTGGGCTATTCATGCTTTGTGACCTTATCCGCAGATGCCTCTAAATCCTGCATGCTCACTGCTATAAATCTCTCAAGACGTGTAAACACACACGCACATACTGACTCACATTCAAAGACAGACAGGTCAGCACACATAGAGACAAGCACAGACACACACACACACACACACACACACACACACACACACACACACACACACACACACACACACACACACACACACACACACACACACACACACACACACACACACACACACACTGGATGAACGCCCAGTGACCAGGGCAAAAGGAAAAAATTAAAATCATGCACAGCATTGCATGCATCCAGCCCAGTACATGGAAAATTCCCATCGAGCAACTTGAGATGAGAGAAAAAAGTGGGCCAACAACTGGTGTGGAGCGCCCTCCTGAGGCTGAACACCTGAACTGCAGCTGCTTCGGTCCTTCAGCATACTGTGTGAACGATGAAACCACTCAGCGGCCCATTCTGTTTCATCGAGTATAAAGCCGAGCATTAAAGAGCAAGAGGGTGAAGGATAAAAGGCACATATTGATTCTTTTCAAATACTGCATCCACTGGGCAATAACCTTCATCACTCATTTATGAATTCAATCAAATTAATCCTGAACAGATGGCATGCAAGTCAATAGATGAAAGTGTCTGAGACCAGCAGCTGAGTGTACGAGGCAAGTGAGGTAATACGCAGCCACTTTCTATATCAGCATATCATTTTGTCAGAGTGTGCATGTGTTAGAGAGCGTGTGTGTTTGTCTGTGTGTGTACTCTCACAGGATGTTCAAGTCCAAGAGCATAGGTTTAGTTTCAGACACCTTATGCTGAAAACGGCTATATTTGCATCTTCAAGGGAAAGTGGGCAATTCTAGTCCAATACATTTTTCGTCAAACTCAGAGAATATTTCCTCACAGTCACCTGGTTGTCTGTTCTATTTGTGCACAAATATTAAAAATATAATAAAAATCAACAAACAAAGTGGTTCAGACACAACATTATTCCAGAAAGTCAGCTGCACATCTGAGGGAGCAGTAAAAGTGAGAAGGAAGGTAAATCCGGTGCATGTTAACTAGCTAAATATTAAACAATCGCTGTTTAGATCAGACTTCACCTTAAACTACAATCTACCGCCACTTAGTTAAATGCATACTTGCAGGACAAAAAATTCCAATTTGTTGATTTAAATAAATGGTTTAAGGTGCAAGCATTGATTTAAAGTGAATTGTCCATAATAGTTCACTTTTTAAAAAGTCCACAAAAACTTTACAAAGAGATAACTAATTGGTAATCAAAAATACCTCTGAGTTCAATTTAGAGGAAGACTAATTCTCTTACCTTTACATAGCTTTTGTTTAAGCAAAATTTCATTGAAGCCTGTCATAACTTCATATTTTTTTCAATTCAAGCATCTTTTTAGTATAATATTACCTGTAGGGATTGACAGATTATCAGCCTTGATCCGACATTTAGGATTTTTTCTGATTGTCAGTCTTGCTGTTTTTTGTTCCAACCAATTCACATTAAAATAATCTAGCTTAAAAATGCACTACTTTGGCTCTGATGGAGCCACTTCTCTCTATTTATAGTCACTCTGTGGTCCTGAACGACGTCCTAACAACAATACTTTATGACTGATTACACGTCAAGTAACAGCCTGTTATCAACATTGAAGAATACATGGAAGAAAAGTTCTCTCTTAATAAAGCACATGTAAAACACCAGTATATAAACAGTTCCAAAGATCCGTTATTGTCTCCTTGATTACAAGTATTTGGTATCAGTCGTAGACAAACCATGAGAGTTAATACCAAATTATCTGCACATAAAAATTTGTGGAAGCACCGTAGCAGATCCTAATGTTCAGTTTATACTCACATAGAACTAGCTAATAAACTAGCTTTTAAAGGAGCTTCACTGGCTGCCAGTTTCTTATAGAGTTAACTTTAAGATTTTGGTTCTAACCTTTCGGGCCTTGCATGGTCAAGCTCCTTCTTATATTTGTGACCTGCTCCAGCCTTACTCCCCTGCGAGGGCTTTAAGGTCTGCAGACCAGAATCTGTTAAAGGTGCCACGTACTCGGTTTAAGACTAGAGGAGCCCGATCGTACCAGGCTGTTGCTCCCAGGTTTTGGAATGATCTCCCGCTCTCTCTCCGCTCAGTTGCGTCTGTTAACGCTTTTAAAACACAACTTAAAACCTTCCTGTTTGCTCAAGCTTTTGCTTAGTTTTTGGGGCTGTTATGATCTCATTTTTAGTGTTGACTATTTATGTGTATTTAATTGTTGTTTTTATTCATCCTGTGAAGTACTTTGTGGCTCTCTGTCTGTGAAAGGTGCTATATAAATAAAATTTACTTTACTTTACTTACTAATAAGGTGTATATGACTACAACAGAAGGGAAAAATATAGGCACACTCAAAGACTTGCCTCCAGTTTCTCTTGAAAGGCATTTTTCATGCTGCACTTTCTGTATTTATAATAGGGCTGCGACTTATTATTTAGATCAGTCCCTCAATTATTTTCTCATTTGATTGATTAGTAGTTGAGCGTACAAAAAGTTAGAAAATGGTGAAAAATGTGGATCAGTATTTTCCCAAAATCCAAAATGCCATCCCTACATGTCTTCCGTTGTTCACAACCCAAAGATATTTAGTTTACTGTCATAGAAAGGGGAAAGAAACCTGAAAATATTCATATTTAGGAAGGTGGAATCAGAAAAATTAGACTTTTTATTCTTTAAATGTGACTCAGACCAATAAATTGATTATCAAGCTGGTTTTTATTAGTTGGCAACTCATCAATTGTTTGATTTATCAATGCAGGAAAAAATATATAATTAAATAACTGGGGTACAGAGAAAAATGCAAATCTAGATTATTTATTCATCTCCACACAGCTGTGGTATCATAACTCTGTGAGCTGGCAGGCCTTTTTCCACAGCAGCAAGTGCAAATGTTATTAATAACTTTAACTATGGTTCCTTTCTGTTCAAGTATCCAGTAAGCCCTGACTGTGTGGCAGTGAGCCAGCACGCACAATAAAACAACCATGAAACCAAAGCAGCTAACTGGAAATCAGCCATCAGGCCTTTCCTTTGACATGTCAGAATGTTTTCAGGGAAAGACGACCATCGCTGCAGGGTAATGATGTCAGATTACAGGTTAAATATACCTTTGTCACAGCAGACATGTTGCCAGGACAGGTGTGATTAAAACATTGATGGTAACTCATCAACATTAGTGTCCCAGTGAATCATTTCAGTATTAGTCTACATATTTAACACCAGGCCGGGGAAGAGGAGCATCTAAATAGAATTCAGCTATTTTTTCCCAGTGTCTTATAAATGATGCTTTTTATGCTATGATAAGTCTTGCTGTGTTGCCTCTGTGGATGAAACTTTTTGGGTTCGGTGTTGCTAAACTACCTAATAATTCTGTCTTTCACAGCGAGAATGAATTCAGAATGTTTATGCAGGCTTTGGCTTCTACAGGCAGCATTAAACTAGCAGAAAGAAGAGGTGAACACATTCTTGTGAGAGATGTGTTTAGAAAAGAAAAAAATGAGCTAACAAAGCAGCAGAAGACTTTATGAATAATTTCTGAACTTTAATTCCATATGTAAGTTATAAATCTGTTACATTGTGGTAATAAGAGAGAGAGAAGGGAAGTGACTTGTTTATTCAACAGCACTATGAGATCATCTTATTTCAAATCTTAAATCTCCTAGTAAGCAAAAAACTCTGCAGTCTGGGATTGAAAGCACGGCCAGAGTGCATGAGCATGATTATTTCAAACGCAAATTCAGACGGCTTTGTTGATATCGCTTTTATTTAAGGGTCTTGTGTGTACAGTTGTGTTGCCCACCTCCTTGCTACTCTCAGCATCCATCCTCCAACCTTCTTCCACAGTCTTAAGAGGTGTAGATGATCCTTTTAATGTTTCCCTGATTCAGTGAAATAACTGCAGACTGGTGAATTGACAAAATGCTCTTGGAAATAAAGAGAAATGCTACTTATTACAAGGAAAATTGCCATTGATTTTGGGTCACTGAAAGCTAATCAACATGGACTCTGCCAGAAAATATTCAGCTCAGGCGTTGGTAAGTGAGGCTCTTTGTAGTTGTGGGGTGCTAGTAGTTTTCCATTGGAGGTTGCAAAGTGAATACAGAGAAAGACAGTGTTTGTTCACTTCGCTTTCACCCCTTCCCCCCTATTTTCTCCCAGCACTAAAACTCACGTTGCGCTACTTTGCTTTTTCTCCGTCCCTCGTTCGACCTTCAGTGAACAGCCGTCGGATTTTGCCACATTCTCTTTTCCACTTTCATTCCCACTCTTCCACCTCACTCCGCCGTCTCTCTTTCTCCCCCTCGATTCCTGAATAGCACGGCCAGAAATAATCGCAGACGAGCCAGCACCCCCACCCCCAAGTAGCGGTGCCAACCAACCCACTCCATCATTGCACCTCATGCCACTGGTACCATGACGACTGCTTATGCTGTGCTAGAAGCCCATACCCAACACTAACCCGTCCCTCCCTCTGTGACAGGATAATACAGCCTTTGCATGTTTCAGTGAAACACTCGGTACACTCAAGACGGATGATGCTTAGTGAAGGCAAATTAATAAAACTAAATTCTTGCTTCTTTATACAGAAAACCATGTCTGAGATTTTTGCACATCTACTATTGTGTAGCAAAACAGGAAAATGATGCTTTTTTTATCATTTATTCAGGCTTACAACAGGATTGACAGTGACCTAGTTGCAAATTTCCCACATGCCCCCTCCCCGTCTTTCTAGTCTTCCCCAGTCTGCAGCCGGCAGCATGCTGCACTGGCTGAAAAGTGGGGGCCTGTCTATGTTGTAGGATCAAAGTGGAGGCTTGTGTGCTTTCCTACCATGTTAGAAACGGCTTTTCATACCGTGGCAAGAAGGATGTTTGGTTAGAACATCAATGAATTGTTTGAAATCCCTTCTATTTTCTTCTGTTTAATGATGTTGAAGTATTCAAGCTGTACGAAGCCTATTTACTGGTCCATTATTTGCTTTTAAACCCTTAACATACTTTGAGAAAGTCACACAGCTGCAGTTGAATTAAGTATTAGTATTAGTAGACATTTGTGGCACAGAAATCCCTTTTATTTACACAAAAGGATGCCAAAATGATATGCAATCAGCGATAGCATGCTTTGTACCACTGTTTGGAAGACTACCAGAAGAGGAGCTCAGTGAAGAGCTTCGTCATCACGCAGGAATCATCTCAGTATCGGCAACAATAGAAATGAAACGGTGTGTAAAAAGGCCTTAAGAGGTAACAATGCGATCCAACACAAAGCTTCATCTAGCTTAGTGAGATTGAACATCCCACAGACTGTCCACAGGCACATCGGCAGTCACCGCTCACACCCACCCACTCCTATCGCCGCTCCGTCCTACCACTCTTGCCCAGCTGGCTGGCAGCTGTAAATCCCCAGCTTTATTTCTCTATCGCGTCCTCCATAGCCATGGAGCGTTTCACTGTACAGCTACTGTGCCAAAGGTCACTGCCTGCTACCACTGCTGCTTTCTCTCCCCCTCACCAAACAACTTGTCTGACCTGGTTCGAGCAGAGACTGCCCATAATCCAGCAGATCTCTCTCTCTGTATGGGTCCTCATTTTATTTACACAGTAAGCAGAGGTAGCCCAAAGAGGACTGGAGGCATGCACACATACACTCAGCGGGACAAAGATAGGTACACGTACACACTCACATTATTGCACAGACGCACATAAAACACATCAGGACAGGATTTTCTGTCACTCTGAGCTAATTCCGCAGTTTACAAGTGGACTTTGAATGTGGCTCCTCAGAAAAAGCCATATTGTTTCTATCCACACGCCTGTCTGTCAAGGTTGACAAGTCGGGTTTGTTGATACAGCCTCACCAGAAGCATGCCAACACTAAAACATGCTTACACAGACAACAAGTCTTCTGAGACCAAACCAAACCCACAATCAATCACAAATTCAGAGAACGCACTAGCTACCATGCAACACCAAACTCAGGTAGTGGAACTGCATGTACTTAAGCAACGTGTTTGTTTAATCATGCATATTTCAGTCATGACACAAGAGTTCAACAACAGTGCTTGTCCTTTATATACTATGTGACAAAAGCCTTACGCAACTCCTGTGAATAAATCAAACCTTAACAGAAAATTATCAATATCTGATGTCATTTCTAAGGGCCTGAGGCACCGCCAAGACGTCCATGTGTTGTAGGTTATTCCGGGAGGAGGCCAGATCTAGGAAGTCGTTTCACTTAATTAATCACACGTGTGTGTTTATTAAAGAGGTTGCTGAGTCATCATTAATGTCCATAATTAGCTAAATAAGTATGTGTAAAGAAAAATAAAGGAGCAGCAAACATTTCGGACATCCACCGCCGCTGCCTCCTCAGAGAAACCAGATACAGGAAACGGACTAAAGATCTATCAATGAAATAAATGGTTTGTTAAAAGGCTTAAATAAAATGATCTCTCAAAAAACAGCAAGATTTGAAAGATTTTCAACCAATTTTCCAAGTTGTAAATGAATTTCCTCATTTAAGACAAGATGGTCCCTCTTTCCGAAAAACACCAGAAAAATATAAGTTATTACAACAAATGAAAATGTAAGTTAATTGGAAACACATGAACAATGATAACTACATCTACTAATTATGTTTCGTTTTTTTTTTTATTTTGGTTCACATTGGACAAACGAAACAAACCAGGCAACGTTTTTGTTTGTATTAGGAAGTCACAAGTTGTAAATCTGATTAAAAATCTTACTGTATTTCTAAACGTATCGACAAAATAATCTTTCTAAATTGTGGAAATTGGCCATGAAAGTCTCCAAAAAGCGTATGCATAGCTCAAATGGTATGACAGTACAAAGAGGCAAAAAACTATGAATATGCTGGAAAACTATGAAGATGCCATTGGTTATTAAAAAAGAAAGGCTTTGTCTTAGAACAAGCTCCAAAACTAATAAAGTAAGAAGCTGAATTCTTATAATTGCTCAATTTTCCAAAAAAAAACACTTCTAAAAGTCCTAAAATGGATTGCCAGTTCATCACATGTACTAAGAACTTGACTGAATCAAATTCAAAGAGACACCAAGTCCGTTTGGTATTTAATGTACATTCTTGACTTCATCTTCTCAGTCCTGCAGGCTGTAGACACGGACAGAGTCTCTGGAATCTCAGCCCACATCACAAGAACAGGTTGATCTTTCGAGAGTAGCTCTTAATTCATGTAGGGGTAAAGGGTCTAACACAATGGTGTAATTACATAACACAAAGAAACCCCTCTCTGTCTCTGTCCAGCCGCCCAAGACTGGGTCCCTTTCATCCAGAGACGGAACATGGTGACCGGAGGGAGAGAGTCTGCCCACCCCGTTCATGGACTCAGAACAAACACTTACTATTGTTTCTCTTGATTTGTGTGCACATGAATGTGTGCGTTTGGAAGTGGTACATTCTGTCTGTGCCCATCTTTACTCCATTGTTCCTATATACATGGAATCAGTACAGCTCAGCAAGGTTAGTCGCCTTCATAAGCCACGGGACGACCCTCTGCAGACGGCGTCTGCTTGTGTTGACCATATTCTCAGGGTTGCATGGGTAAGCCACTTTGACCCCTTGTTACCCCAGCTGACCCCTACACAAGCATGTCTTGTGAGAACCAGACCCCTCCCCGCGCACATGCAGCCCTATTTTTGCATGTGACCTCATAACCCCTGACCCCTGGGGCTCAGTAATACTAAGACAACATAACATCTCAGATGTTCAAGCCCACAAATCCGTCCTCTAACTGTGATTCCAGTTGTCCTGCATACTCACAGGGGGCCTTGAAGAACAAACAAGGACTCAAATTGCATGAAAAAGGCAAGTGAGGCAACTATGAAAACCAAAGAAAGGTGCAAGATGAATCTCTGTTTTGTCATACAAGTTCGAAAAAGAACAAACCAAGCTAAGGAATAGCTCTACAAACCCTAATAAATCAAGAATGTCATGTTTTACACTTTATACCAGCAAACATGTTAAATGGTGAGCTTTACATATGTTTCTAGGCTGCTACAGATATGAGTGGTGTCTGTTAGCAACAATTACAAGAAGGTGAATCAGCCCATTTTCCCAAACAGGTCAAACTATTGCCAGTATGTCACCATGAATTGCTAAATGTTCTTAATGCACAAGCATCATCTTTTTATTTTTAACCACCTACATCAGAGCCTGGATTGGGATACTATCCACGCCACACCCACAGACTGGAGCATATTTCCTCCTTTTTATAAATATCACTGAAATTGCTTTCACAGTTCATAAAAAAAGCACAGAATGGATATGCACACTGGGCCAGCAAAGTAGCACAAAATTGTTCAGAGGCAAAGTTTTGTGAGCCATGAGGGTATTGGGGTACATTATTCTCGCCAAGCAGGAGGTCTTCCTCTTCTCCAGGACAGGAGGAAAAGACTGTGTCTGTGCTTTCAAAGATTTTGTCTTTAATCAGAGGATCTGCTGGAATTAGAGGTCTGTCTGAGCCGGAGACCCCCTCCCTTTACCCCCGCCATCCCTGACAATGTGAGAAAGGTGTGTGTGTGTGCGTTGTTGGTGGGGGGGGAGGTCTTCAACCGTGGGACCAGAACGACATGAGCTACCACATTGGGCTCATAAATGCAGCCTTTGGCAAGCCCTGTGCAAATGCAGCTTAGCATAATTCAAAAATACCAGACGGTGTGTACTGTGGTGCACTGCTAAACCCGCAAAGCAGCTTTCTCCCTCTCTCGTCTCTCTCTGCCCCTCTCCTCCATCTTCCAAAAACACTTGCGCACAAACAGGAATTAATGCCACGTACAAACAGTCCATTTCCTCAGAATAACAACATGTCAGGCCATCAAAAGTTGCTGGGCTTCATTTATGTTTGTTATTAGAGGGCTAATTAAGTGGAGCAGGCCGCAGCTAACGCCACGCTAAAGCCGGGATAAATCCAATATTTAGTTCTTTACCAGTCAATCATAACACATTTAGCTGACAAAACAAGATAAATCCAAAATGCTTTAGCAGCTACAAAAAATGGAACGATAAATATGCATGTATTTGCAGTCCTATCCCCTTTTTTGGAATTGTATTATATTCAGGATTATACAAATTGAGATTCATGCTGTGAAAATAGTGGCATGATTCCGTAATAAACCACCAATATCGGCAAAATTTAGACAGCATAGTGACAGTGCTGGCACTGATCGTAATTGATACAAGGATATATATTGCAGTCAGCAGCTGGTTGAAACAGCAATTTTGTCAGCCGCCATTGCTGTAATAGTATAGCACCATCCATTAGTAACTGACTTGTGGGCGGTTACACCTGCTACATCTCAAATCTGCGACAACAACAGCATTGAGCGTAGCATAATTAGATTACCAAACGCAATGACAGACCGCATTAGGTGTAGTGAAAAAGGATAGCAATGTAGGGCGTCATGTTGGTGTAATGTCGCCGATGGTTTTGTATTTTCAGTAAATAAACCTCAGCTCTCTGAGAACACCCACATATATGCACAGTCAGTGGTTTTACCAGCAGAACTCACTGGGCAGTTGTGAAAAGTAAATTGAAAAGAGAATAATAAAGCAAATGAAACTTCAGTTTTTTTTTAGAAAGAGCCCATTGCTGTACTTTAATCAATAAATAATAATCAATAAATGGCACTTATATAACTAACTGGTCAGACTGTTCCTAGTCTGTTATTGCTCATTCACAACATATATAGCAAAGTAATGATGAAGTGCCATTCGTCTTTAGTGTAGAGAAGACAATAAAAGCATGGAAAATGAAATAAAACTACTATTTATCTGGAATCTTTCAAAAATCTTATCCAAATGACATTTTGGAGATCTTTGTCATCTTTTATCTTTTTAAATTCAAGTGTCATTGACAACATTTCTATAAATATTTGCAGGTTTTTGATACCAAACCTGCTTAAAGGTGCTCATTTTTATCTCATGCTTTTAAGCGGCACCCCTGGTTCTAAAACCGTACACCAACTAAGTAATATATTTTCTTTAAGTCTGAACATCCACAGCAAAAATATTACAACAAGATGTATCTGTGTGGTAAATAATGTCTTTATCACCAGCTTAATTGGCGTGATGGTGGGTTTAGTCTTTTAATCACAAGCCATATTCAAAAATGTTCTGACATACGCCCATGTTAATGAAAGTGTAGACGGAAAATCCAATGAAATGCAGAATAAAGTTGAAAACATCTGTTGTCAGAAAGTATGAAAGATAGCTTGTGTTGTTCCACTGTCACCAAACAGACTGGTTAGTATCGCCATACAATGTCTGTTATGCTGAAGTACATGACATGCACTAAGATCATCATACTAAAGTACACTGTTTTGTGAGAATGTGTACATACATTTACCAACAATTGTGTAGTGTAGTGAATATATTAATGAAATGCTATAATAATTAAATGTGTGTCCCTTGAAAGTAGCACTATCATTGTCTTTTATTTCACCTTTAATATGCCTGATTTAACAGCAATTCCAGTTGTCTCTGGCCTTGAAGGAGAAGGCAATATTTCACAGTATTTCAGGTAACAAAATTTGATTAGACTCCATGGTGTAATTAATTGCCTAGGGGGGTTGATGGTATATTCCTGGGGTTAATGAGTTTGTGGTGTTTCATCGTATTATTGACTGTAATCCGCTTGACCAAACATAAATAAGTCTTGGTGAGCTTCTGACTGAACCACAATGTTTGCAATGCTTATGAGGAGGTGAAGAGAGGAAGATGGCAGATGGCAGTAGAACAATGCAACAAACACTGCAGGACATATCGCCGACCGGCACAGCTTGACGGAACACATTACAAAACCCTCACCAGGGTGTCATTAAACATCATATGAACTTCCTACCTGGACAGCCTGGAGAAGCCGAATGCATTGCTCCTTGACGTCTTCAAAAGGACACCGTTTGGATAGCATGAGAAGATGAGCCAGGATGTCGTTCAGGTCGCTGTTCGGGGGACTTCCTGAAGCCGGGGGCGAGGGGGCCAATGCTGGCATGGGCCCGATGGCCTCCACTTTCCTCATGACGTCCTGGCAGATGTTCTCCATCGCCTCAGTTCTGGAGCTGGCATCGCGGCTACCCAGCCCATCCCATCGCCCCAGAGACTCTTGGTCCTGCACCTCCATTGCTTTGCGTAAGACTAAAGTTTGTGCTGTCTTACAACAGGCTGCGGACAAATAAGACCAGAAACAAGTTTACATGACTTCTCCTAGATGATATCAGACTGAGCCATTGAAGAGTGGTGAGCAGGATGATACTATAGCCCTATATTAGCCTATCACAGACACATGAGTATCAGAGCAAATGCCAGCTGATGTGTTGGCTGTAATTTAGACACAGAGAAGATAAAATATAACATGAAATAAACCAATAGCAGTAAATATAAAGTGCAGAGTATAAGTCTATTGGTTTTTGTTTTACCTTTATTGTACCAAATATACATGTTTAAGAACCAGTTCTCACTTGCAAACATGACCTGGCCAAGAAACGCCAGCAGGAACAAACACACATGTAAATCACAGATAAATAGACATATAAATGCAACACAGAACAAAAGTAAACAGGTCAACAAGGAAGAAGCATAGAAGCATATCTTTGTGTGTGGAAAAAAAATGTGCATGAGGTGTAGGAAAGTGTGTGCATACATATATGTATGTGTGTAAGTCAGGCCCAAAGTGATAAGCAGGAGCAACAGTCTACAATCTGTAGGAGTTTAAGCTTGAAGTTAACAGCAGCGCGCAATAGAACAGCAATTAGTATGACACATTTAACCAATGAAAAGTACATTAATCATCTAATTATCAGCCTGGATGATTATCTGAGCAAATATTCAGCATTTTTGCAATTCTGAGTCTTGTTTTTTCCCCCAACCAAATCCCAGTAAAGTAAAACAGTTTAAAAATGCACAACTTCAGCTCTGATTCAGTTCTGTCTTAATAGCTCTGTAATCTAAAGCAATGTCGAACCTACAATCTATAGGATTTATTACACATCATGAATAAAAAAGCATGTCACCCCTTAATGTGTGTATAGATAGAAAGATAGATAGATAGATAGAGTAAATTTGCTTAAAAATCGAGTGAAACACTCAGAAATGTCTGTTCTTAAAAAAATTCGTGCACTGACCAGTTCACATGCAAAAAATGGTGCAAAACAATTTTGTATATTAAATATGTCATCAAA
The DNA here is from genome assembly GCF_021347895.1 of Acanthochromis polyacanthus. Taxonomy (NCBI): domain Eukaryota; kingdom Metazoa; phylum Chordata; class Actinopteri; family Pomacentridae; genus Acanthochromis; species Acanthochromis polyacanthus. The sequence goes on from NC_067128.1 coordinate 10,390,094, forward strand.
AAATGCATGTTTTTCACCAAAACTGCATGTTTGAACTGAATGTAAAATGGAAACCCTTATCACTCTTTTACCATAATGACTATTTGTCTTCATCCACTAATAAATGCATGATTTAAATGCATATTCTCAACAACCTAGTCAATAAAGTGCATTTGCAGATAAAAAAACCCCAAAACGTTTGGTTATGGTTTTTGAGGGTTTTTCCTTTCTTTCTTTCTTTCTTTCTATGTTACCTCGACATATCGTGAATAAAAGGCACACAGCTTGTCAGTGAAGTCCATTCAATCTTTCGCTGCTTGTCTCTCTGCCTTTCGTGTCAAGGCTTTCAAGCTGCCCGTTAACAAAGACACCAGCAAAGTACAACCGAGCCGCGGCGAAAACAACAACCCCAAACACAAACCTTTCACTGCGGCCCAAAAAGAGGACGTGTCATTCTAAAATACTCACTTTATCCACATTCTTTGGTGCAGGTCTCCTGCTACGGGACGCCTCGTCTCAGCGCTGACCGGTAACGTTAGTCCCAAGCTGGGGACGACAAGAAGCAGCAACTCGAGGTAAACATTTGATCGGCAGGTGGGATTGACCAATGAAAACAGGGAGTCGACATTCTAGGGCGGTGCTGTAAAAATTCTGACAGGTGATTGGTTAGTGGGACGTTACCAGGTCCAGGGGGAAAAGCTTATGGGAGTTGTATTCTTTTTGACTTTGTGTTTGTTTTGTAGGGTAGGGCTTCCCAACTTCATCTCCCATCAGACATTTCGTTGGCAGCAGCCCCCCTCCTCCTCTTGTTTATCAGAAATAACTGAGACAGGCAGAAAAACAGACACACCAGACAGAAAGGTGGAGATGTTTTTTGTTTTTATTTCCATTTGATTTGTTCATTGTGTTTAACTTCGTCTGCATCTGTCAGCCAAGCTGCACACTGAAACGCCTCATACATTTGATATGAGAAAAACACATCAATGTCAGCATGAGAAATTAAATTAAAGTTAACATGGAATTCTGATGTGCAGTACAAGGCTGTTCAGAGTACAAGTGTTTGATGCAAGTGAGAGAACAAAATGTAGCAGCAGCCTGCACAACATACGTTTCCTATTGCTGCAGGACAGTATTTGCATACGGCTGTGCAAATGTTGACAGTGTGATCAGTGGATTTACCACAAATAGATGTTGTACTAACATACGATAGCATAAGTGATCAGACACTAAACAGAGAAATTGCCTCTAAAATGTACAGTGGGCCACACACATCTCCACACAACATGATGTATTCTAGCATCCCATTCTGGGGATTACAAGGGGATGATTTTCCCAGAATAAACTAGGCTTTAGTACAATCTTGAAGTCGGTTCTGTTTGAATTCAAATGTAGTTTATTCAAGGGCATAGATAATACTGAGGACACTGAATCATCTTGTAAAAGCAAAGTTCATTGGACACCTTCCAACAAAATGCAGCTGAAACTGGTTCTTCTCAGCTTGAGGACAGAAAAATTAGGACAAAATAGATCCAGAGCACACTGGTTAATTTATTTCCTTTAATTGTGCAAATAGACAAACGTTTCACAACTTGTGTGTCTTCATCCCAGTGTGACCGAGGTTATGTCCTCAGTGTGTTTGGCTAAAAGGAAACAAGTCTTACAACACACAGGCCTTAATTAGGTGATAAAACAAAATTTGCAGTGTATTTGACAGTTACTATAAATGGTTAACAATCATAGCCGGGATCTTTCAATAGGTAATCAGATTGTCAACACCTATGTGTAGATCAAATACATCCATCCATCTATGCATTCTCTATACACCGCTTTATCCTCACTAGGATCGTGGGGGGTGCTGGAGTCTATCCCAGCTGACTCAGCGAAGGCAGGGGACACCCTGGACAGGTTGCCAGTCTGTCACAGGGCTACATATACCGACAAACAATCACACTCACATTCACACCTACGGGCAATTTAGAGTAATCAATTAACCTCAGCATATTTTTGGACTGTGGGAGGAAGCTGGAGTACCCAGAGAAAACCCATGCATGCACAGGGTGAACATGCAGAAAGATCCCAGGCCCAACCCGGGATTTGAACCGGGGATCTTCTTGCTGCAAGGCAAAAGTGCTAACCACTACTCCACTGTGCAGCCACTTTTAAACATCTAGTCTCAATATTGTACATTTTTAATACTTTAATTTTTTTGTATGTTATCTAATTAAAATGTTTTCTTTTGAGGTGTGTAGGACTCTTTTTTCAGAGGGAAGCACTATTACTTTAATTATTATATTACTATTATTTTATATTTATTTTGCATTTTCCTTGTTAATTACATTATATTAAACAAACCAACCGTGACAAAAACCTTTATCAGATGTAGCTGTGTATCTTAAATTACCTTGAAAAGTCGCAGGCGGAACCACAGTGAGGAGGGCTGCAAAGAGGAGGGAAATTTAAAAAGTCCGGACCGCCTCTACTAACGGCGACAGGACAACTGAGTCGCCTAGTTAGTTAATTAGCCACACAAAGTGATTAACAGCTTACATTAGCATTATAGGATTGCTATATATAATTAAATAAACAGATATCTTTCTCTATGTCTCAGAATGGAGACTCACCTCGACCAGGTAACGTCCGTCAACCCGCCGTTAGCTCGGAATGTGGCTAATTTGTTAGCTTTGCGTTGTTTAGCAAACATACGAACTGATGGTTGCAAAGTCAGCGCTGCTTTATACTAATATAACCCGTTATTAAGGCTTTATTTATCGTCATTTCAGAGTTTTAGGGGTACGGAGGCAGGGTTGTTTGGAAAACGGCGTGATGGTAAATTTTTATTCAGGAAAATACTAACTTGGTGTCAACTCCAGACAGGATATGCTGTTATTGAATACCTTTGATTATAGTTTGTGGAAGACTGTATATAAGTATATAATCATTAAAACGCACACAGTTGTCAATAAAACTGTACATACACTTGACTATGGATATCATGGCAGTCTTATATTAGCAATTGCTACATGTGTATTTTTGACCGAGCAGATTTTGACAAATTTTCTAATAAATCTGTTAAAGAACCAAAATCCAAGATTGTTTTTTTTTTTGTGACACGTGTTTCAATGTTTCCATCAGAGAAAATTAGGAGTTTGCAGGCGTCACTGGAAACTCAAGACTACCATAATAAACATAGCGTTTCAATTGAACATTTTAAGTGTATGGAAAGTTTTGTGTGTGATAGCACATTGACAGAGAATCATTAGGGTCCATCTGAAGTGCTACAACGTACGGAGACTCCATTTCTGTTATGTCCTGATCATAAGATATTCAGGTTGGAGACATTGAAACGCTTGATCATACGCAATGTGTCTTAAATCAGGAGCTGATGAGAACAGAAAATCACATATTGGCTTGCTTCATGCAGGCTGATGCTCACTCGGCAGGTCGAGAATTGTATTTATCAAAACACAGGGCTTCCTTTACTCAGTTGCTCTAGAGATTGACTCGGTTTGTTGTGCTCTCTTTGTAGTTTATGATAGACTCTGCTCATTTTCTTTTCAAATTTGTTAGTAAAATTAAGGCAGAAGATACTCCACGTCAGCTGTTAGTCAAATAAAAAAAACATGTAAAGTAAGCATATTTTCTGCAATGTTAGACACAAAACAATCTATTGATGATGAAAAATATGTTAGTTCTACCTTTTTATAGTTTGTATAGTAATCTTCTTCCCTTAATGTCTGTAGATTTTAGATTCACCATCCAAAAACAGTTACATTGGGAGTTATTACCAGCCTCCAGACAGGCTACAACCAGTATCAAGACAGCTGGAGCTCCCTGAAGAGTCGTCTGTCAGGGTGGACCCATGGCTGGCCAGTAGTCAAGTGCCACAGACCAAGCGGAACATTGACAGCAAAGGTATGGCACAGGCACTGCCCTAGTCTTGTCTTACCCAGGGTTTTGTCATTCCCACCTTTTTGATCTGAACTGTTCTTAATTTTGAGTATTCAAAGTTGCTGTTGACAATTTTAGTTCCTCGATTTCTCTCATGTCATGTGGTGTCCCACAGGGCTCAGTCTTTGGCCCCACCAACAACCAATCTGAAGCAATCGACTAGAAACTTGAGAGTTGCTTTTGATCAATACCTTAACTCTGCACATTAAGATTCTTAGTTAATCCAACTACATACAAATCTAAAACACTGTCAAACCAATGCTCCTCAAAAACATCGTTAAAAAACTAAGCCGCACCCTTATTTTCTTCCACCTGGACCACTGCAACTCACTATTTACTTGTCTACAGAGAACACATAACTCCAGTCTTGGTCAAATTGTTGCTTCATTTTTGGTCGATGTTTCTTCTTTTTTGTGAAGCACGTCGTAACCGGTTTTGAAAGATTTATTAATGTTATTATTGTTATTTTACAATAATCCGTTATGATTTCTGTTGCTGTTAACTCATCTGCAGCTGTTGTTGATGCACTAAAGACCCTCCAGGAGAAAATCAGGCGGTTGGAGCTGGAAAGGAAGGAAGCAGAGAAGAGCTACCATCAGTTCTCCCATGAAGCTCAGAAGCATCAGCAGGTCACAGCATTGCACAGTCAAACATCAGCCAGCCAGTCTGAGACAGATAACTCTGCCAGGAAAGGTATGTTATAAAGAGAGAGGCCACTGTGCTTCACTGGGACCTTAACATGTTTTATTAAAGTCATACATGTGGTTATGATAACAGATATGGATGCAAAACTGCAGTCTGCTGAGGCCCGCTGTAAGGTCCTTGAGAAGCAGCTGGACTACATGAGGAAAATGGTTGAAAATGCCAAAAAGGAGAGGAGTGCTCTGATGGAAAATCAGGTAGAAGAATAAAAGTGCTTCACAAAAGGTTAACAAGTGATTTTTGTTCGCTATGCATTCTGGTGATGCAGCTTTTATTAGTTCCTGGCATTTCTAGATGTACATGACACGAGTGCATGTTACTAAATAACCACATGACTCCCCTTTCCCCCTTACTCCCCACCAGGCTTCACTTCAGAGCCAGCAGCCGAGCAACTCAAACAACCAAACTCAGCGGGAGAAGCTGGAGAAACTTGAATCGGAGTGTCTTAAATTGAGCAGAACCCAGACTCTGGCAGAGGTGACTTAAGGTTTTTGAGTGCTGCAGACTATCCAGTGAAAATGCCTGCTTATCCCTAAATCAGTATCCTAAATACTAATCATCACTAGCTGAGCTATAAGATCATTATTTCAGTGTGGATTTTCTGTTCTAAACTTTCAGATGAAGCTTGCCATTCTGGAGCAGAAGCTACTAAAAGAAGAGCATGAGCGTAAACTTGTTCAGGAGAAGGCGGATGAGGTCAGTCAGAGTCAATGCACTGTTTCACATGAGGGTTGGATCACTTTTGTTAAATGTTACATGGGACTCACCTTTTCCGGTGTGCAGTTTCATTCCCTATTCCTTAGCTTGCACACATTCAACAATACGTATCAAGGGATATTTCTAAATAGCCAAATAATTGTTCTGATTACGTAACATTTTGGGGGCATTTTACCTTTACTGGACAGAAAATGGGTTGAGAAAGAGGGTATGGTGTGAAACACTGTTAATAAACTGGGACATTGCGATTATGTAGCACACAATTTTATTCTAAAGTATGATAAATGGAAAATAAGTACACCGGAGTATTCATATGTACAAAAAACTAAAAATATGCTAACGGTAGTAAAATGCCACAAAATCATCATAAAAATTGATTGAAAAAGAAGAATGATTCAGTTTTTTGTTTTTGTTGAGATTTTAACCTTGCCTTAATTCTGATGACTGCAGCTGCAGAGGGAATTAGACGTCAACCTTCGATTGTCTGTGCCAACTACTGAAGACACAAAGGCAAAGAAGAAGACAAAAAAGACTGTTACGGTACTAGTTTTACTTATAAAGTCATTATTTTTGTTAAAGAGAACAATATTTGTTTGGACGTAGCAGTGACAATACTTGTCTTGTGTCTCAGAAAACCTCTAAACAGACTGAAGTAGCACTAAGCAGTCCAAGGCGCCAAAGAATGCCCTTTGTCGCCGGCACAGTAAGTCAATTCTGATTTCTACACTGACTCTAAAAAATCCCTCATCTTGATTCCTTTGGACTGAGTTTTTCTCTCCCTACCCGTCGTAGTCGACAAGCCCCAGCCATTCAGTCCACGCCAACGTGCAGACCATCCTTCACATGATGAAGCACCACCAGCCCCAGCTGTGTGAGCGAGTGAGCGCTCTGCACAGGACCGGCTCTGGAGCCAAGAAAAGCCTCCAAAAGGACTTTCCTTCGTCTTCCGCTGCCCTCCATCAGCCTGACAGCCTGCCTCCGGATCAGCTGCTGAGCTCGCTGTCTGACCTGCTGTTGGGTCTGCAGGATGAGCTGGGACAGATGAGCTTGTACATTGTTTTTCTTTGTTGTTGTTTCTTTGTAGATTTTCTTCAAGCCGTTATTAATCTTTGTGTTTGTCTGTTTGTCAGTGAACATCAGGAGCTGGTGTGTCAGATAGATGCCGTCCAACATCAGGAGCGAAAGCGGGAATTGCAGAGCGAGCTGCAGAGGCTGCACACCAGGATGGAGGAGAAGGGAGCTCAGATCACGAAGCTCCGCAAACACCAGCAGATGGTATGTGAGCTTTAAATCAGTAGAACCAAGAGGGTCTGGAGGTAAATGTCAAATAAGACATTTTTTTACCTCATAAAGGAACTCTATGGATGTGTAAAAGCACTGAACAGAAATTTATGTTTGAATTTGATTATACTGAATGGCGTATATTCAGCGTTTGATTCTTGAGGACTTTGTTCAAATATTTTTTGCTGAAAGTTGCTCCAAGCTCCTCTTAAATCTGAGGTGCACCAGCAACCATGATTTGTTAACTCAGAACTTGTTTGGAAATCCGTTTTGAACCAGTAGGCAACTATAATGATGTGGATACTTGAGGCCTGCTTTGCACAAACAAAGAGTGGACTTGTCTCCAGTAGTTAAACTGTAGATATATCAAATTATATATATGAGCTAATAAATGTTATTATATGTTAATATAAATCATGGATATTTATGTGAAGACAAGATAGGATTATAAGACTTTATAAACCAGGTAACTGTACTCTTGATGGACACATAATTATCTAAATCAAAGTCATTTCTTCTCTAACATGTCTGTGTAGGATCTGTAATATATTGCATATCTGAATGTAGTGGAGTGAAGTTTTCTGTCTTCTGCTCCTCCACAGGTCCAGAAAATGGCCCAGAGCCAGTCATGTGCTAAAGAACACACAGCCCAGAAACTGAGTGGGATCAAGCCACCCGCCCCCTCCCCTGTTAAGGCTAAACAGAAAGAAAAGAAAGGTATGACGACTCAGAACAACCTGCAGCTTCTCAGAGAGACGCAGAAGCTGAGAAACGGCCTCAAACAAGACGACCTTTCGTGGGAAACGTGAGGTTCTGTGTGCAGGCTCTGATGCTACAGCTGGATGAGACCCCCCTCGGCTCCTTGCAGCTTGTTTTCATCTCTCTCCAGACAGCTTGTGGGTCATTTTTAGCAACAAATTAGGACTGTGTATATTATTACAAAACCTATTAGGAAGGTGGTTGTGCTTACAGTGCCTTCATTGGGTGTAATTTATGACCTTAATCTGCTTTAAAAAGTATGTGAATGAAGTATAATTCATCTCAAATAGAGCTGATGTAAATGATTTTTAAGAATGTAGTTTTAAAATTTTAATAAAGCTTATTCTCTACGTATTCATTTTTGCTGTTTTTGTTGGAACCTCACCAGAACAACCACTAGAGGGCAGTGCTAAGCCTACATCTGTGTACAAACCTGAAGGCTTCTATATTAAACAGTCATGTCATTTCATGTTTACTAATGAAATATACCTTTATAATAATGTGTACGGCATCATTCGTCCAGCTGTATTGAATAGAGCATAATGCAGAGGGCCCAAATGCTCTGAACTGTTGGAGCAGCTGGCCGCACAGCTGAGTAGATGAAGCCACGACCACAGGTCAGACAGACGTGGGTGTTTTTGCTCTGTGCTCGTAGGAGGAACCGTCTTCAGAATTTTGCTATTTCACACAGCCACAACAGCTTGACTCTTTAATTCAACTACGAAAGCTATCTCAATCATATGCGGGTCAGATGACAGGACACATTTCTTGCATGCCTCACACTTAAACTTTGCTCTGTTTGTTTGAGTCAGCCACCTTTTTGTGGAATCAATAAGCACACGTGAAGCTGCCTCACAGCATTCCTGTATCCACCTTATCAGGACTGGGTCTGCTTTTTTTTTTTTTATTGTATCACCAGGTGATATTTTGGACACACAAATAGCAATATCCTGCCCCGCCTTCATACCACAAATAACAGAATAAATGACCTTAGATGTGCTATACAGTCACAGATTGTTGAAATGAAATAAGCAGTAAGATGAAAACAACTTCTAAATTCCAAGTCTGAGGTTCTGGGAAGACTGTTGGCTGGGAAGACAACAGATGATTGTTATTGTTTGTTTCTGCGTCAGTGCGTTATGTCGCTAACGCTGCTTGGTCCTGGTATTCTTGGCATGATGCAGAGTTCACTGCATGGTTACACGGACTGAGCTGGTGTTTGCAAGAAAGACTAAACCTCATGCATTGTTTCTCTGTGCGCCTATATTAGATTACAGAGCATGACTGGACACAACAATCAGGTTAGCCAAGGCAAGTCAAGATCCCTCCTTTCCCGCACATACAGCGTCTCTGTCCCCTTCTGTCCACACTCCTGACCCTGCAACTTTGATACCTTGTGACTACACGCCCCCTCTTTTTGTGTGGTGTTGAATAGCAGTGGTGTGTTCAGAGAGGCAGCTGTGTTTCTGTGTAATGCACATTGCCGCGGGTGAGTAAAAGGATTTCCTAACAGTTTGAAGTCCATCGTCTTGTACAGATTAAGGTATGTCTGCATAGTATGGCATTCAGACACGAGAAAATTACAGTCTGTGTCACAGAGGGGTTAGAGGTTCACACAGGAAAAAATGAAAAGTAGCATCCCCACCGTGTGGCTACATGTTTGCTGGTAAGCAAAAAGATTTTCCGCTTCCTCATGACAGGGCCACCAGTAACAGCACAGAGTAAATAAGTGTTGCCTGTTCTTTTAATGGACTTGGGGAGAGGCTGTCCACAAACTTTCTCTCCTAAAACAGTTCTGGGAAGCTGCCAGCTGGGGACTCGGTCAGTGGAAGAATAACACCGCGCTCAGCTCAAATACACACACTATAAGCACACACCTCATTCAAGAATGTAGTCGAGTGGACTCTGCTTCTTGAGTGAGTCAGATAACCACACATGCTCGCTGACATTTCCTCTGGAGCAAACAGTTTTTGCGACATAAGCAGAACCTTGCAGCGACCTTGAGAACTGACTTTGTGTCCTGTTAAGAGAGCAACACTTAAAAAACAAATGGTTTGTTTTGAACGGAGGTCTGGTTACTTTGTTTTTGGTTCGCACCGACTGGTTTGGACATTATTGGTGCAACAGTTCACATGTTAATGGCAGTTTTATTGATGTTTGCACATGCTGAAATAAACCCTGCACGTGTTTCCCGTTCAATAATATGTTGATCCTTTATCTAAATGACATACACACTGAGGAAGTGTTGGGCTACTCAAAGTTTAGGACATGCAGGATCATTTTTGTAGACTGAAGAAAAAGCTGTGGTCATAAGCAGTAACATCACTTAAATGTCAAATTATTCGAAGTTATTCCACGTTGCGGTGACTGGATAACTTCTGCAAAGTTGAACCAGAAGGTATTTTCTCACGTCAAATTAAAAAATAACAATTTAGATTTGCTTTAGATTAAAAATACAGGCCCCACAGCAGAGTGATTAGCACTGTTGCCTCGTAGCTAGAAGATCCCTGGTTTGCATTCCGATGTAACAAGTCAGATTAACCCCCGGCCAAAGTATACCCGAATATAAACTGGCCTAGGTCACTTTATTCCTGTTGACACATAAAGATTAAGCATGTTAAACTCTTAATTGTTCAATTATTTAGGGTTTTTGCTACTAAGAGGTATGCTCAGAAAGCAAATCATTATGAAAGAACATGACTAGAATGTCCTTGAGCTAATTACGATTTAAAAAGTTCAAATCAAAGGAAAAACTGAATTGAAAACCAAGAAAATTTTAAGCAAAACATTATGAAAGAACATCCACATTGGCTGGTGTTGCTTTCAATTGTTTCTGTACATTGTAGATTTCAGTATAATATCTCCGTTTTGTCTTTGATTTGTGCTCAAGCTAAGATTGACTTGATCGATGTGCAACAGGCCAGATTAAACCCCCAGCCAAAGTATACTTCAGCTTAGCCCAGTTTACACCCAGGGGGCTGACATAGAATAGTCCGGAATATGCCATTCCAGGCTGAAATACATCCTATGTAATATGAGATTACATCAATCAGATGAATTTTATCTGAATTGAAGCACAAAAGGCAACAAATTAAGTCAAGATAGGGCTGTTGCCTTGCAGCTAGAAGATCCCTGGTTTCTGCATGTTCTCCCTGTGTATAGATAATGGATGGATACATCATCTTCAGCATGGAGGATACAAAATTCCTGCAGAGATGTTCTGCCATTCCTGAAAGACTTATTTTTTCCAGCTGCTCTTTGCTGGACAGGTTGTGTTGCTCTACATTTAAAATACCGAAAGGTTTTCTATTGGATTCATTCTATGAAGAAAATAATCATCTCTGAAGCAGCTTTTGTACTCATGCAGCCCTGTACCTTCACCCTCCCACCTTCATGCTTCAGGACTATGCATTCACCGTGGTACCGTTGACCAGGTTGAAATCAAAATGTTGAACTCAATCTGAACAAATTTATTTTGATCTTCTCTGACAAATGAACAAGCTCCCACGGTCATCAGAAAGTCAAACCTTTCAGTTGAGTGCCAAAGAGCAAGCAAGAGATTTCTTTTCTTATAGTCATCTGTAGAGATTCACGTTATGCAATTCTCTTGACACTGAACCGTTACAGAAACTTCAATTTGAGCAGATAATCCCATTGAGAAGTCTGAAACACCTGCCCATCTCTTTTTCACAGCTAGACATGCTCGTAGTGAACTGTCCGTTATCATTTATGGAGGATGGCCACTGATTAGTGCACTATGGTTCAGTGTATTCCTGTGACTGTACTTCCATCTTTATGAAGTCTCACAATCAGATTTTTTTTAAATTCATCTGCTGTGATGTGAGCATAAGATTGTTTCATTTAAGGATTTTTTTTTTTAGTTTAAATATTCCCCGGAATATTTAAATGTGTGCTAGAAATGTAATCTATTTTTCTTTTCCCTGTAATCATCGTCTCGTCACTACACAAGGAACTAGGAATCGAGGTCATGAATGGGGCTGGGTAGATGTTGCACATAAGAGTAGCATACATGTTGTGAATCTGCCTGAAAATGATCCATGAAGCGGATCATAAAAAGTGGCAAAACTTTAACAAATACAGCCAAAGAATATCAGCAAAACAAATTGGACAAATTATTCTAAGATTTACTTGACATTTTTGGGAAATATTAATTTCACTGTAAAAAGCCTGGAAATATAACTAGCGGAATACTGTCCAAAGTCAACTAAACCACCTCCATATGCATACTGCCAATTTAGAGATACAAAAATATCTCGATGATGTAAATATGGTTTGATTGCACCGCTTTGTTCTTCACATCTCCAACAAGAGAATTTGTTGACGTAGTCTTAGTTGCACACAGGGCAAGACAAAGGGAAACCACGAATTTGATACACCACCTTTTGTTGTCCGGGTAACTGGCCTTTCAACTGTAACTATGGCGATAAGAGCCCCACAAGACCTGCCTGCGTATCATCGTCCCACTCATGTAAATTACAAGCTCTGAGGAAGTCGACACCGCTGTCAAATGAAAGGAAAATAGGGTAATTTGTTTAACAATATTCAAACTTTATTGGTTTAACATTGTGAAGCTAAAGGCAACACTAGAAAACAAGGCCAGAAACAAAACATAAAAGAAAAAGCTTGAGAGGGGGGGAAAAAAACGGGAAACAAAATAAGCACAAAAACATTTCAGGAGGCATTGTGGCACCTGCAAGTGTCTACATATGGCTGTGTGTGTGTCAAAGTGGGGTGGCAAGAAAAACCAAAAATCGTACCTACAAGACTAATGGCCTCTAAAAGAACGGGTAAAAGTACGGCACTAGATTGTGTGCACTTAGCAATAAAGCCACAAGGCAAAAGGAGGGAATCAAAAAGCCTGTTACTCATCGCGCTTTGAATTGAACACTACAAGGCTGAAAACTGATAGGAGAGCCCTCCATGACCAAGCAAAAATGTGAATTTAAAGCCCTACTGGACAGAAGATGTCATGTCATTCGAATCGACCACCACATATTACAACCAAAGAGGAGTTCAAGTCATGTGATATGCAGTGTGGAGGAAATGTTGCAATAAAGCACACTCAAGGTCGGTGGCTGTGGTTACAACATCACCAGCGAGTTGTTTTATGATAATGACGTGGTGAGAAGCTGTCCGGGCCACGACCAGGCTTCATCTGTTTCAAAACTACGCCATTCATCCGATTAGAGTCATTTAAGCAGCACTTAAGCTATAATTCCACCGTGTAATCGTTAAATGCTGCTGAAATGTGATACGCAGGTTCAAGACACATCCAACAAGCGAACCCTTTGAAGCCACAGCGGCCCTGATAATTGCCTGAACAGCCCGTCACAAGGAAATGTTCTTTGAGTTTGACCAGGAAGTTAAGGCCGAGTGTGACAAGACAGACATTTAAGCAGAATACAACACAGAGAACCACTTAACAGGGGCCTGAAAGTGCTGAGTCCCGTTGATATTTAATACATGTGGCATATCGTTTTACATCACAACTATAGAAGGATATCAACTGAATAAGGCACTTTTCCTTAAGAGGTGCAGGGAACTGAGTTGGTAGCTTGTGTGAAGGAGTTGCTGAGATGCAACACAGCGGACATCGGGTATCCATGGACAACAGACCCGTTTGGACAACGTCAACATGTGATGCTGTGTTCTTCAGGAATGCAGCTACCATGTCGGAATGCGAAGAGCACTCAGTGGTTACACAGCAGGCCACTCAGCAGCCGTGAGCGAAAACGCAAAGTATTTCTCTTAATTTGGCCGAAGGGACTCCACATGCAGAGAGTGAATGAGATGGGTGCAGCTAAGGCAAAAACGCTCTAGCCTACTCGCCACACTTGGGTCTTTGGGCTGTAGCCTAATGCCACCAGATGACAGTAGGTTAAAGGCGTGTTAATAGTGAGCAGCAGTAAACATGTAATCCCAAATTATAGAAGCAAAGAAAAAAAAACTAAACACTTGATCATGAATTTCTTACCATTTGTGGTCATACAAAACAGGGTAATTCTTCATTCATTATCTAGCAGTAATATTCAAGACTGAGTATTTATACAAGCATCTGTTTTTGTTTGTTTTTTGTTGTCGTTTTGCTTTTTTAGCTGAACCATGAAAACATTTATAAAGGCAAAGTTACAAAACAAAGCTTGTCAGTGCAATGCTCAATTTCCATGCCAGAAGTGAGGACTTTGGCTTAATGCACACCGTTTCAAGGCATTCCTTCAGCTAGCATATGGGCTAATCACAAATAATTAAGTGGTTTTTAAGTGTGTCTAAACCCCTAAGAACATATGCAATGGAAGGAAAATAAATCACAACTCCAAGCATTCAGCATGCAATAATGACAAAAAAAAAAAAAAAAACACAAAGAAGGCATTTAAACAAAACATTCCCGACACTGACAAGCTGCTACGAGCAAAAAGTTTCCAATAAAACACTTCTTCATTTAGCCTTTCCTTAAGTTGAAACCTAGAAGATGAACAAAACACAGGACATGGCTATGTACAGGAGGGACCAAATGGGAAAGGAAGAAATCACAGTTAGCAGCTAACTAATTAGAGGCCTTGACATGAGCATAAGCGCAGCCACCTTGTTGTTGCAACTCTGCATTTCATTCTCAATCCTCTGGTTTGTACGGCAAAGTCAGAAATCAGAGGTGCACAAAGCCAACACTCAAACTTTTTTTTCTCCCTTTTTTTTTTCTTTTTTTTTTACTTAAACACACTCTCTCCGATACACTAGTTTTTAAATTAAGTCCAATATTTTTTTCCATTTCTTTAAAAGAAAGGTACACTCAGGTTTATTGCACCTATAACAGCAGTCTGAAACTTCCTGTCAGCTCATCGTTTGCTGTGCAACTGTTCTAAAACAGAGACGGAAGGAAATTTAGACGGCAGGATTAGATGCTACAAAATTGAGAGTACCTTTAAAGGATTAATTTCTACAAAGTCACCGGTGACATGACCGTGGGTTTCATGCACTGAATATAGTCCTCTATGGTACCTACAGGGACAATAGTCTTGACTGATCAAGGCCCTTGAGTAATAACCATCTACTTTTAACGATAAAAGGCTCTTCAGTCCAGCTGGGACACTACGGTTCTCACCAATATCAGCACAGCGATACCGTTTCTTGCTTACAAATATAAACTAATGACAACACTCGGGCCTCAACCAGGAAGAAAAGACTCTTCATTCTCTCTCTCTCTCTCTTTAAGTCATACTGGACATTAAAGGCACTTCACTGCTCTCACTGTCCACATCAAGAAAAGGTGCATGCCATTTTATATCTCCCCATTCTCCATTTTATACATTTAAACATTTTCTGAAGTATTCAACAATTTTGACCCCTTCTGAATACTCCACAGAAAGGAAGGGGTCTACATTAGCAACCCAAGTGGGTAAGATCAGAAATGACTGTTGGGAGATTAATGGTTGTGAAATTAATTCGATCCATGATTTATTGCATTGAGCTGCTGTACTGGCAGTTGATGTTGGACATTTTTAACATCTTGTATGGGCTGAAAATTTTTCCAAGGGAATTCAACAGCAGAAAATGCAGAGGACTCCTAAATGCTCAGAGAAACTCCCATGAAAATAAAACCTTTTTCTTTAGTCCGACATCAGATGATCGAGTGTTGCTTTGTAGGTAATTCTGCCTTTTTTTTCTCCATCATCTATAAACACGATACAGCTGCGTGAGGGACAGGAAACCTACAACTTAAGAGGCTAAAAGCAATACTGAATCATCGCAGTCATCACATTTAAGAATAGCTGTGAACTCAAACAGGGTTTCCAAATCAAGACTTTTTTTTTTTTTTAAATAAACGATATAAATGCTACCACTTTGCAGCTGTACGACTTCCAAGCATCAACAGTGAAGGTACTCCACACACATGACTACTTCCTTTACTCTCATGTGGTGTGTTTAACTGAGGATCGCATGACGAGAGGTGCTGTAAATAACACGCCCAATCAATTCACTGGAAAACGGTCTTTGCAGAGTGACTAACTGCATGAGGGAGGTGGGAGTAGCTACCAGATGATGTAATCAAATGCTCAAAGCCTAAAAGTCTGGTCACTAGAGATGTACAAGTTGGTGTGATGTGAATTATAATACATACAGGCAGCGTGGTTGCCTTAATACGAGCTACAAAGGCAGCTCTAACGCAGGCCAAAACCCCAAGTGGCACAAACATCAAAAGATCCCAAAAAGAAAAGGAAAAAAAAAAAAAACCTGCTTGAAAACACTGTTTGAGTCCGCCCTGATGAATGTGTGCTGAGTGGGGAGTTTTCTCTGGCAGGGTCTACTCAGTGGGATAGGTCGAATGATGTGGAACCTTAAGTGCAAGCCACTTCAAAGGGTGTGGTAATTGCGGTCCTTGGACTTGCAGAATTTGTAGAGGAAGAAGATCACTGCCTGCAAGCCCAGGACCAGCACGATTCCACCGATGAAGCTGGCGGCGTCAAAGGTCGACTTCTTGTGAGGGGTGACTGGTGTGGTGCTCGTCACGTTGGCCACAGCTGTAGTAAAAGACAAGGCAAAGGAGATCAGATACTGCCGTTTATGTACAGATTAGAGGACAGATTTAGAAATTTCTCCATCATTGTGCCAGACTTACTTGCAGTAGTGGTGGTGGTGGTGTTGGTGGTGGTGGTGGTGGTTGTGCTGGCGTTGGTACTGGAAGTTGGTCCAACGGTAGAAGTCGCATTGTCTGTAGTAGCGTCACAGTAAGAAAACATCCATTAGCCTCTATGCCTTTATGTGACAGGCTTCAAGTTGGAATTCTTAATACTTCTGACTGATCTGGTGACATTCTGCATCACTTCAAAAACAGACACCAATTAGATAAACTTATCTGTAAATCGTATCATAAAAACGAAACAAATCAGCTCTATATGGCCCAACCGTGAAGCCAGTAGTGACTCGGGTGCAACCAGGAGTCACATGACAAATAATTCTGGCAATTTTTTTGCTGAATTTTGGCTGAACTGCAGGCCCTGTTTATAAGAGACATGTAAACAAAAAAGCACAAAAATCTATAGCATGTAGTCAGAAATAAAACCATCTTTTATGATTACATGAATATAACGGTGTCAAACTGCTGAGGACATTTGAGCTCTCTCTACTTCTATACCTATTTCCCATAGAGGTGCAGGTCTTTATATTGTTGTTACAAAAAATGAGCACAATGAGCAAAAAATGTACTTTTTAATAATCAGAACTCTTCTGTTGACTTGATTACAGAATGTAAACATTTTGAATGGCTGCTGTTGAAAAAAGAAGCCCATAAAAATAAAAGTATCAAAATCACAGGCTCTTAAGAATTATAATTTTAAGAGCTCTCAAATCTATTGGAAAGCCCACGTCACAGAGTACAGGAGGGGATAGCTGAGGTTTTTAGGGAATGTTACCTGTGGTGCTGCTGTTAGAGGTGGGGACAACAACAGAGGTATGGGGGGCTGTAGTGGGAGGGGTATGAGTCGAAGAAGGGTGAGCAGTCGGGGTAGGTGGGGAACCTTCAGCCTGGACTGTTGTGGGTTGATCAACTGGACAAGGAACCAACACCAAGACAAGGGGAAAGCAACAGAAACCAGCCAAACAAGAAGGTTATGCCCCCAAATTACAGAATTGCGTAACTGTCCCCCACCATTTATCTTCCACAGATTAAAATAATGTCACACATGTGGCAAAGTCTGCTGGACACACAGAAAATATTTAGAGAAAGACCCAGAAAGACTCAGACTGACACTTAACACTTTAGAGCGTAGCAGGAAAGCAGAATCTGCAGAGTTTATACACTTCATTTGAAGAAAAGGAGTCCTAAAAGAACATTGAATGGTCATTTTCATTGTTACTTAGAACCACGATGTCGTTAAACTTACCCAAGCAGCTGATGTTGTGGCAGGTTTCATTGGCGCCAAGAAGAGTCATATTGCGACAACCAATAAATGCTGGAAGAGACAAAAGCATCAGGAATTAAATGTTTGATTCAGGGTTTGTAGAAGCTAACTTTATCCAAGCAGTCAAATCATGTTTTAGAGTCAGCAAGAGCAGGAGGACTTCATTTTGTGTGTTACATTCAATGCTACTGTGGGCATTTGTCTAAAACGCCAAAACATGACAATGTTCAGTTGTTCTTCAGCAGATTTTACACAGAACACAGTTATCTGCAGCTGGCAATCTGTTTTCCACTGAGTCTGTCCATGTAAATAGCTAAGCAGCACAAAATGTGGTAGAACAGCTCTCGTTGCTCATCTCCTGCACAGGAAGGTCAGAGCAGTTGCTCACAGGCCCACATCCTGCAGCTGAAGGATGGCGTTCCCTTCATCTTGCTGCCCCCATCATACCCGCCTGAACCTGGTTTGTGCACTTTCATTTTCAGCACTGTATCAGCATAATTTCTTGTAGCTAATGCAGTCGCAGTGAGGAGAATGTGGAATACTTCTTGCAGCAGCGAAAGAGATTCCGACGCTACACTTAAGTAAAAGCAAGAACGACACAAACACACTCCATTAGAACTCTGCATTCAGAATAGATACATACAATATGGAAACTGACAGCAAATGGCACTTCAGGTATTTCTTAAAACAACGACGCTGCCCCAGAGCTATACTACTAAACAACATAGGATCAAATTAATAATACATCACAAAAATGGGAAGCAGAATAATTTATGCTGTACCTTGATAAGATCAAGCTTTTTAAACAATTCTGATCCGTCACACTGCATTATATTTGATACTTTAAATGTTTTTATCTGTCGTATTTACCAGCAAAGT
Organism: Acanthochromis polyacanthus; assembly: GCF_021347895.1. NCBI lineage: Eukaryota > Metazoa > Chordata > Actinopteri > Pomacentridae > Acanthochromis > Acanthochromis polyacanthus. The sequence goes on from NC_067128.1 coordinate 10,408,276, forward strand.
AACTATGGGTGTCAGATAAAAGTAGTAGAGAAATGTACACATTTCCCAGAAGAATGAAGTAGCAAAGAACAGTGATAGTGAAGTCAGTTGCAAATATCTAATAACATGCAGGTCAACACAATAATTGAAGCAAATGTACCATTTTCTATCATGGTTCTTAGACTGAAAACATTTCCATCTATTAATGTGTATTCAGTCCTGTGCGTCATATGTTGATCATCTAGGTGTATTTTATTTTACTGTGAACGGATGACTTATTAACAATGACAGAAGGGAACTTTGACCCGCCATGAAGTCTTGCTGATTCTAGACACCTGGACAGCAAATCAAAATACAGACAGTCAATGATTTAGGTTCATAAACATTCAGCAGATGACTAAATTTTACTGATTTACAGACACGATAAACTGGACAAACATGTAATTTCATGTACAACTTTGACTGTATTGCAGTGACGAGACGATTAGTCATGGCTGTCAGCACCTTGTGACTACACATTTCTATTCACCCAGTTCTATGCGGCACACTTGTAGGCTATTGTTGAAGCTGAACTGATGCTATCAGTAGCTTTAGCACAGATACACCCACATCAGAAATCTGGTCCATAAACTGATAACATCTGGGTCAAAGCTTCTTCATGAACACAAACCTAAACACGACGTCCCCACTATGTCTAGTGTCAACTGAGAAGTCTGAAGTGTGTGAAGTTAAATATAAATTAGAAAAATGTATGTATTTGAGCATAAACTGTGGCTCCTAAAATGTCAGAATTGTATGCTTTTCTTCATCATTCATAACAAAAACTAAATGCATTCACTTTCAGGAGTCAATGCTGCAGCCCTACTATACATTACAGATTATTCTATGACATTAGCACCTTTACTCAGAACTTTGGGATAATTTTGTGCAGATACAGCTGTGAAAATAACAGGACACAAATATCCTTCAGCAGCAATTTTCCTTCACTTCTTTCTGGAGTACTGCTTAGCACGTCTTCAAACTAAAACAGGTCACGCAATACAGAAGTTGAAAAGACATTTCCCACAAAGCCTCAATAACCGTTAAATATTATGACAAGGAAGGCCATTAAAGACCTTTGTCCTCCTCTTTGTGGAAACGCCACTTTTGAGTTTGTTTTATGGGCATGTGGGGGTGTTACCTTGAATATGGGAACATCATAAAGGAAAGTGTTTCCACTCGCTGTGGTGCCCCTGGTGCTGGAAAATGCCTTCCTACACCTTCCTTATTGGTTATATGTTAATCCAGAGCAACCACTGACTACCCCCAGATGGCTGCCTGTAAATTACAGATAAACCAAGTTTAACACAAAGTCAGTCTGCAGCAATTGTTGGAAGCATCTTTTGTCCGTCTCCAAATAAGGACAGAAAACAACTCGCTGGCTCGTGTTACATTTTCCATTTGCTCCCATGACTATAGTTTGTGTTCCTTTTATCAGCTTATGCATCTTTTGCCCTGAATTTGGACACAAGCAACTATTAAACAGCATCTCTGCCACAGTTAGTAGTTTGTGGAGTCAATTATGCAAGGTTTTTATTTAAAATTATGCTACTTTACAATTGGTAATGTGATTATTGAGGCAGTTTTTTTCTGTTAGTGTCCATTACTCAAAGTATTGACTGATCACCACTGTTTCCATCTGCCTGTGTAGCTTCTCCCTGATTATATGCACGTTTTCTTTTCTTTTTTTTTTTAAATGGCTCATCCTGCTTAATTACATGATTTTACCGTTATAGCTCAGCAAAGGAAATCTACACAATTTATAACAACCCTAATTAGTCATTTGCCACTTTGTAAGTCAAAATATAAATGTGAAACGTTTCTAAACATCTGGACCCTTAAACCAGTCAGTTGGTTTGAAAGGGAAGTGATGTGTCAAATTATTTTTGAAAAATTGCCAAAATTACACAATTTATCAGAGTGAGGAACTGAAAAAAAAATAGTTTGAATTTTCAACACCTTTGAATTTCCCTTTGGAACCTTAACCATACCTAAACCTACAATTGACATATTTCATCAGAATCATTCAATCCTACATGTCTTAGTTAAAATTCCACCAAAATAAATCATTTGCAGTAGCCGGATTCTGTAAAAGCCTAATTTTTTTGCATTTTTCAGCACGCCCAAATGCCATTAGCAACTCAGCTGTGACAAACACCGCATGACAAAAATTCATGGAGGTTTCAGCTGAACTGCAGGCTGCGTTTAGGCAAAACAGATAAGTATGGAAACCAATTAAAAATTTAAGTTAAAAAATATCTATAGTACATGGATCACCATTTTTGGAAAAAGTTGTCTGTGTTAATCCTAGTTTTCTCTATTTTTGTAAAATCTACAAAGAAATTCTCCTTTATTGTTTTAGGACTTCTGCACAGAAGACATTTTGAGTTCTTTCTACTTCTAACTATGGTTGTGTTGTTCCCACAGAGGGGCTCAAAATGTGACAGGAGCAAAAACCACCAACAGAAACTGCTTGAGGTTTGGAGGGTTGCAGTGAGAAATGACTAAATGACTCACTGCCTTCCTAACCAACATACAGCTAGATCCCAGATTAAATGAATTCTTAAATACTGGCCGTCTTATGTTTCAAACCCTTTGCGCGACCTGACACAGATCTATGAATACTGAACCACGTGGCAGAAGGATTTTATCAGTCCAACAGGTCAGAGGGATACTATCTCGCAGGCAGCTGTGAAAGGTAGAGCTCTTTCTCACCCGTTTCCAAGATGGTGACATTATCGTCACATCTACAAATTGCTCAGACAAGAGGTGTCAGCGAAGAGTCTTGGGCCTCGAGCTCACCGCAGAAAACAGCCTCTATCTAAGTGAAGAGCACTCAACAAGCTTTGTCTCAGACTACAGCCTACATTTAAACGCGCTACAGAGCTTGTGTGTGTACACGTGTAAAGTTTCTGAGCATTCAAACATCAGGCAGCAAGGAAATGCGCTTCTGACACCAAAGGCTTGTTTACACAAAATCCCTAAGCCAAAGATAAATCTGGTAATGACAATGTGGTAGGCGTTCACTTGCAATACAGCGGTGTGGTTATGCTGCATTTCATTAAAGCCATCTTGGCTGGCCAGAGCTAACCTTTAAGGGATTTTTTTTTTTTTTTGCCCAGGTAATTTCAAATAGGTGATCCACTTTTGAGCTTGTGAAAGCCTTAGCCGTACTCTTGCTTTGTGTGGTAAACAGTGCGGGCTCAAGTAGATTGTTTGTTTTGGTGTGAGAAGGAAGTCTTCAGGAAGTCAAAGCCGAAGACACATTTTCAAACAAGAACAGAGTGCTTATCGTACTCAAATCTGGGTAAAACAACTGCTTATTAAATCTTTTGTAAAATAAATCAAAGCAGCTTAAAACTTAACCAACCTAATATGGGAACAGAGCTTTATCTTCATATTGATTTGGGTTTTTGTGTCTGTTGGTGTTATTTCCTCCTGTGAATAAAAATGTAATCTAAACCCCGGACTTGCTTCTCCCTTGGGAAGCACAAAAGAAACCCACCTATCCAGTCTTGCGTGACTCTAAAAAGCAGCGCATAACTGCCATCTCGTCCGTCCTGTTCACCACTAAATAAATCATAAAGGGATGCATCACCGTCACGGGGGCCACGCAACATTCAGAGACAAAGCAGGAGGAGGGTGTGGGCTCACCAAATCTCAAGATAGTCTCTCCTGGAGAGAATCACAGCTTCTCATTGGTGAATCTGTCAAACAGGTCAACCCCCCTGTGAGTTAAAACACTGTGTGCCTGTTGTACTAAATTTAACTGTCACAGGAGCTTAGCTTACTGATTTTGGAGTTACCCAACCAACCTGTGACACACATTATCCATTATATGAGCCTAAAGCGACTGAAATTTGAGTCTTGAGCTGCACTCGAAGCAAAAAACGTTAACACACAGCAAATTAATCTTTTATCCTGTTTGCACACTCTTTCCTCTCATTTTTGTCGGTATCCTCTCCTTCCTTCTGTTCCCCTCTATGAGGATATTGCAAGCTTCCCGCCACACGACCCCTCGTTTCCGGTCCTTTTCGTCTTTTCACAATCACCACAGACCCATGTGTGTGGCTGACTACACAAACTGAACTCGAAGGGAATAAGGCCGTTGAGGGTCAAATGGTCATCATTACCCAAGAGAGCCTTCAATCACGAGGAATGTTTTTTTCCATCAAACACAGTCACAAGTGCACTTCGAGCCAATAAACCTGCACGTTTCAGTACAACTATATTCTTATCTGCTGATTAAACTTGTGTGATAAGTCAGAAATTTGATGACAGAAGCTTTACTCAAAAGCTGTAACTTCTGACACCACTAGTCGCACAACAAGCAGCTCCTCTCCTGACCTACTAACAGCAGAAAACACAAAAACACCAAACTGTAGAAGGAGGACGACTCAGGGAAACGATCTGTCATGCAGTTTTGTTATGGCAAGTACTTTGAACAGTGCACACTTCTAATCACAAGCAGTGGATTTCCAAATTAGGTTAAAAAATATCATTGTAGCATATTTCCTAACAGAAGTCAGAGATTTATGCTATTCAGATCCCTTGTGTTTAGGCAGAGATATGATTTAACATATAGACATTAAAGAACAGCAGTACTGAGTAGTGAGACCGTCACAGCTGAAAATAGACATTTTAATAAGTAAACAATCCCTCCCGTTAATACTCTGCAACTGCAGGATTTAGATCCAGATTTCAGATCCACAGGCCCGAGTTACCACAAAGATCGCACCACTGCTGCCATAAATTCCCTCTGTGCCCAGGAATCACACATCCAGTCCGCTCAGCCGTCTCCACAATTGGGGACAATTAAGGGACACACAAAGACCAACCTGTGCAACAACCTGTCACACATTCAGACAGATACTCACATGTCGTGCAGTTAACATACTGGCAGTCAGTAAACGCTTCACATGATGCACATGGCTTGGTTGAACATTCATCTGTGGAAGAAATTAGATTTAGGTATGGCTATTTGTGAGTTACAGTAACTTCCTTACATGTGACAGAAAATGAAACTAACTCTCTGGGGCGGCTAGGCAAACAAAGGACATGTTGAATCTCCGGGCACAAGGCAAACAAAGCAGGGTAATACATGGTAATAAATCTTCTAAGTGTGGCACTACAGAGGAGCCTGTAATGTGAGAGTGTTACATAACAACCTGGTCTGGCCACTAATAACCTGATCAACCTGGGCTACACCAGTCCTGTTCCTGCGCTCTTACTTGTGTCCTCCCATGAACCACATAATGGCACAAAAATAGCAGTTAACGATGTAAATATAATGTCGGGCAACACAGCGTGCTAGCAGGCTAAAGCGTTAGCTGGTCCTGGTAACTCTTGCTGGCCAGAGTGGAAATAAAACTGACAAGTTGCCAAAAAAGGGCTATTTTTGTAAGCTAGAAAAAAAGAATAGATGACAGCTATGAAACTAAAAAAACAAGACGTGTAGCGGGGCCTAAAGGGAGTGAAACTAGAGCCACACGCAGGGGTAAAAGTGAGTTTACCGGGTGGCTAAAGGAGGGACACGGTTGGCTTCAGCTAGCCGCTAGCTAAGCGGTGAGAGGTCGCAAAACTTACCTGCGGCTGCTGCGCCAATCAGAGCCAGAGCCACCGCGAAAAACGCCACTTTCAGCGACATGACTGCGGCCAACTTGGAGCTCTTAGCGGCTCTTTGTACGGGAGCAAAACGTAGCGGGTTAGAACGAAACGTCGAGAAAGAGACTTAGGAGATTTCACAGCTCCCTCTTCGTCTGTGCGTCTGACGCTGCTGCTGCTGCTGCTGCTGCTGCTAGCTCGACACTTCCTACTTGACAGGTCATGTGGCGCTGCTGGCGGGGAGGGTTCAGCTGCAAACACGTCCCAGGAAACAAGGACCGATTTAACGCAGAGCTCCACTTCTGATTGGCTGAGACAGCAGCCGCAAACACCTGACGGAGGTACACCTGTGGGCCGCAACTATCTGTATTAAATTAAAGGTGGGAGTGACGCGGCAGAGGCCCTTAAAGCATTTTTAAAAGCAAAACGTGATTAATATCCAGCCATCCAGGACGTTTACCCAGCCTGAAAATTTCATACACAAGTGCCAAAAGACTGCCAGACATTGGTGCAAATTTTGAAAAATATATTTCAATGGTTGCAACAAAATCTACTCAGTTTTCTTTGCTACTCTTTTAACCATTTAAATAAAGAAATACAAAATACGAAAACAAAACATATAAGCTACAAGATAATGACCCAGAAATAATGATGATGATAATAATAATAATAATAATAATAACAATAAATATTATTATTATTATTATTATTATTATTGTTATTAATTTTTAGTTTATCAAAAGCATAATAGTATATTCAAATGGATAATAATAATAATTATTAGTAGTAGTAGTATTATTACTTTGTTTTGTTAATATATATATTTAGTATATTATTAATATATAGAGAGAATTAACAAAATACTATTATTTTATTTATAATAGTTAATAAACAATTCTTCATCTTCTTCCTCTTGTTGTTGTTATTATTATTGTTATTATTATTATTGTTATTATTTCTTGGTCATTATCTTGTTTTGTTAAAATACATAGTCTTAACAAAATGCTATTATTTTATTAACAATAGTTAACAAACAATTATTATTATTATTTTTATTAATTATTATTATTTCTGGGTCATTATCTTGAGGCTTGTACTTTTGTTAATATATATTATTAACAAAGTACTATTATTTTATTAATAACAGTTAATAAATAGTAAAAATATTTTTATAATTTATAATAATAGTGATTATTATACTTATACTTATTATTATTATTATAATTATTATTATCAAAAGTGTGCTCATTCTAACTTTATCATATTTATATTTTGCATATTATTTGCAACAAAATTTGTCCAGATGCTGCAAACTGAACACACAAACTGATTATATGTTGTTGTCATTTTCTGGAAGCTGGTGTTTATCCATTTTCAATTAAAATTTAATAAAGAGAAGAAGGGGGAAAAAACCAAGATTAAGCCTACAAATAACACAATTAAGGGGCAAATGACAATTTGACACTGTGTTTGAAGATGTTGATGATAGATTTGAACTATTTTTATGTTGTTGCTGTTGTTGGTTACATATTACCAAAAAAAAAAAGCAGCATCTAAAATTTTTCTCAGGGATCAATAGCCAGCTTTTTATTTGATTTGATTGGCACCACAGCAATGAAATGTTTCCCTATCATTTCTAGCAACCTTTAAGCACTTCTCCACTGGGATTTTGTTCCACTCCTTTTCTCTGATTTTTCTCCAAGTCTTTGAAGCTGGAAGTTTCCTTGCTGTCACTCTGATTTTCACAAGTCTCCACAGATCTTTGGTGTGATTCATGTCTGGGTTCTACCTGGGGAATCTCCAAAATGTTGTTATTGTTTTCTTTTACCTGTTTCTTCACCACTTTGACTGTTTGCTTTAGATCATTGTCAGAAGAAAATTGAACTTTTTCTGCAGACTGAATGCTATTTTCCTCCAGAATCCATTTTCATGGCTCTGCAGACACATTGGTTTATTTTGACAAAGAAAAGCATTACATTCCCACCACCGCATTTCACTGTGATCTTCACTTTCACCTCATCCAACCACAGAATCGATGAAATGAATCGACTGAATGCAGTAGTGGGCAGCATAATGTTCTGAAGGTTCTGAGTCTGAACTTGCAGGTCATCTGAGATCTTTCACTGTGGATGTTTCTGGATGTTTCTGTCAGCATGTTTTCCCTGTGCCTGTGTCCTGGCTTCCTCCCAGAGTCCAAAGTGCAAAGACACTGCCTATAGGTGTGAGTTTGTGTGCTATGGTTGTCGGTCTCTCTGTGTTTTAGCCCTGTGATGTTTGTCCTATGATGATGAACTGGTGACCTGTCTAGCCTAATGTCAGCTGGCTCCTGTCATTTATGATCCTCTAAGCAGGTACGGTTAGAAGGTGAATGATCAGTCAGTTGTCCACTGCAAATTTTGCCTTAAATCAAGCACCTCAGTGAGCTTGTTATTATGGATTGTCACTGAGAGTACTGCATAAAGCCAAATCTGAGTGCTTTCATGTGCCAGCGAGGAAGGCGTAAGACATCACCAAAAACTACAAGGAGCTCCAAACTGTGAACGTGGTTGGAAGCCAAAATTTAATTTACGGGCACCTGTCTGGAAAAAATCCAAAAATTCATCAAAAAAACTCCCCAAATTTCTGAAAATTTGCAAAAACCTTCAGGAAGAAAATTCCAATAATTCCTTAAAAGGTTCCCTTAAAAGTTTTATTGAAAAAAAATCCCCCAAATTTGACAAGAAAATTCTTCAAAATATTTTTTCAAAATGAGTAAACATCTTCCAAAAAAACCCAGAGAAATATCGAAAGTGATTACATACGTATGTAATATATATCAGTATAACTTCTAATATTTCCTTTAAGAGCACTCACAAAACAAAGTCAATCATAAACCAACAAATTTTGCTGCATTTTGGCTGATTTTTTGTGACTGTTCTTAAGAAATATTTCTTTAATACTTCTTTTTTTCCCACAAAAAAAATGTTCAAAAATTTCCTCAAAATTTTGAAAATGCGGACATCACGAGTTTCACTGTAGAAATCGATTTTTTCCCCCCACATTTTCAAACTTTAAAATGGGTCAATTTGACCCTCAGGACAACACGAGGGTTAAAGGAAGAGGCTAAGAGGAATCTGGGGATCACCATCACCATGGTGAAGAAATTGGTTAAAGAAAACAAAATCAACATTTTGGAGCTACCAATGTAGAGTCCAGACCTAAATCCCATCAAGAATCTGTGGAGGGAATTGAAGACCAGAGTGATGAAAACAGAGTCTTTCAGCCTCAAACACCTGGAGAACATCATAGACATTAGTGGAACGAAATCCCAGTAGAGACATGTGAAAAGCTTGTTAGAAATTATAAGAACCATTTGGTAGCTCTTGTGGCAAATAAATCCTTTGCCAGTGATTACTGAGAGATAGTGATAATAAAAAGTTTTGGTCTTGGCTTTTTTTTTTGGTAAAATAGTTCAAGTTAATCATTAACATCTCTTCGACAACGTGTCACCATCATTTATCTCCTATTTATGTTATTTCACAGCAGAGGAATGAATCAAAAATTGTCACAGATGTGAATCATTTGTGGCTTAACTGTCATCCTAGTGATCAGGGTGATAATCTTATAACCTATATGTTTAACAGCTGATGTATTTTATTGACACACTTTGCAAAATATTCAAATTAGACTGTCTCCATTTGGACAAGTGATTTATTACAGTCATTTAAATTCTTCTAATTATCCATCCATTCATTCTCTATACATCGCTTTATCCTCATTAGGGTCGCGGGGGTGCTATAGCCTATCCCAGCTGACTCGGGCGAAGGCAGGGGACACCCTGGACAGGTCGCCAGTCTGTCACAGGGCTACATATACAGACAAACAGCCACTCTCACATTCACACCTACGGGCAATTTAGAGTGATCAATTAACCTCAGCATATTTTTGGACTGTGGGAGGAAGCCGGAGTACCCGGAGAAAACCCACGCATGCACAGGGAGAACATGCAAACTCCATGCAGAAAGATCCCAGGCCCACCCCGGGATTTGAACAGGGGATCTTCTTGCTGCAAGGAGAAAGTGCCAACCACTACTCCACTGTGCAGCCCTTCTTCTAATTAGTCTTAGATAATCATATTTATATATATATATATATATATTTATATATCATATCCTATTTGCAATAGCTAAAACAGCATGACTCATAAAATGTGTCAGTATTTGCCCTGATCTCTTTTTCTTCTTCTCTGTAATAAATTTTAATTGTTATTGTTGATGTTGAATCAGCATCTGTTCCCAGAAAATCATAACAATTAGACTGAATGACTAAATAAACAAAGGCGACAATTTTTACTCCCACCTTAATTTAGATTGTGTGCTCAGTTTGCAGCATGTGGACGATTTTTTTTGTTAATAATATGCAAAATGGCAATTAAATTTAATTACAATGAAGTCCTTTGAGCTACTATAAAAATCTGTGCAAAGATCAACAGTAATCCCTGTAACAGAATTAGCAATTTACAAATAAATATGAAAGCTTTGTTTAAAAAAAACACCAAATGTGTGTCATAGTATACATGAATTTAAAGTTTATTTTCCTACATCAAAAACCATATTTGAAAAGGCATCAACAAAGAGTGCTTAGGAGCTATTGTTTAAACACTCCACAGGCTGTAACTTTACATTCATACTTTGGTCTTCTGTTGTAGGTCTTGGCCTCTTCTAATCTTCTCAGGACGTCGACACCCTCAACCACTTGACTTGAAAACAGAAGAGAAGACATCGGGTGTCTTAAAGACTGCACTGGAGAGCTGATTTATTACAGAGTGACAGAATGTGTAAATTTAAAAGGTGTCTTTTAAGTGAGTTTGGTGGTACAAACCCAAAGGCTACATAGGTCTTGTCCATCCAGGGCGTTGGCTGCAGGGTGATGTAGAACTGTGAGCCATTGCTGTGAGGACCCTTACTGGCCATTCCTAGAATACCTCGCTTAGAGTGGGAAACAGCAAAACTCTCATCTTAAAGGAGGACCGACACATGGTGAGACAAATACAGAGTGAGCTCAGATAAATCTGCGAATATACAGTTTTCTTTAACAGTATACTGTCATTGGAGAAACTGTACCTTCAAAGGTTGGTCCATAGATTGACTCGCCTCCATCACCTCTGCTCCCTGGAGAAATATCTGCAAAATCCAGGTAGAAAATTAAAACTGTGATGGCACAAAAAAATTATTTTGGGATACATTTAACACTTTAACCCCCCAATATTTTCTTTATGATCTAAATGAAAAAACATTGAGTCATGTGGCTATTAAGTCCATGTATTTAGAGGTTCATTTAGCTAAAAGAGAACAGGGAAACCACTTCCAGATTAAATAAAGTTATCATCATAACCATGTCCAAATCAATAATGTATCATCTACATCTTTAACTAGTATGTACTTGCCACAGAGATAAATATATCAAAGATCATTAAATTCCCTGCACTTAAAGCCTCTTTGTGTATTTCCATTGTGCATATATTGATTTTTTTTTTTTTTTTTTTTTTATGAGACACTCTGTTATGACTTTGCTGGATCATACAGTATACCTCCACCTTGCACCCAGCCGTTGGGCACAACCTGATGAAACAGAGAGCCCTTGTAGCAGAGCGGGAAGCCGCCCTGCGACAGTCCTCGCTCCCCTGTGCACAAAGCCTCGAAGTTCTTTGAAGTCTTTGGACAGACATCTGAGAACAGCTGAGAAGAGAGACAATGTGCTCAGATCACAGTGTTCTGTAGGGATTGTCTGTTTTCTTACATTCATAATTTGAACAATGTCAAATGCTCGGTCACTATTAATTATAAAGGATGAATTGTTTAAATACATGAGTTTAGATTCTGTGCTCCATGTGTCAGCGTTGCCTCACCTCGAACAATAACCTCCCTGCTTCCTCTCCTGCTATCTCAATGTCCATAAAGACAAACTGATGCTAAAACAAAGGAACACATATATGTATTTTTCATTTTAATGTCTCAAGTTAACCATCCTGTTGTCCTCATTTATAGACACCAAAAATATTGTTTCCTCATCTGAAAAAAATCAAAAAATTCTGCAAAAAAAATTCCCCAAATTTCTGAAAATTTGCAAAACCTTCAGGAAGAAAATTCCAATAATTCCTTTAAATTATTTCCCTTAAAAGTTTTATTTAAAAAAAATCCCTAAATTTGGCAAGAAAATTCTTGTAAATATTTTCAAAAAAATCAGTAAAAATCTTCCAAAAAAAGCCTAAAAATATCTAAAGTGATCACATATATATAAGTAAAACTTCTAATATTTTCTTTAAGAACCTTCACAAAAAAATCAACCAAAATCCAGCGAATTTTGCTGGATTTTGGTTGAGTTTGTGAATGTTCTTAAAGAAATATTTTTAACATTTCTTTTTTTCCACCAAAAAATGTTCAAAGATTTCCCAAAAATGTTGAAAATGTGAACATCAGAAATTTCACTGTGAAAATATTTTTTTCTTCACATTTTCAAACTTTAAAACGGGTCAATTTTGACCCACAGGACAACACGAGGGTTAAAGTCATATTCAGGTTAAAAAGCCGAGTGGTTTACAAAGCTTCACATACACTGACCTGAAAAGTCACAAGATGCATGCAAGAAGCCAATTATTTCATTAAAATGTAATTAAATTAGCTGCAGAGCTTCCTGATACCAACCTCAGAAGGGAAACTGGCCTTTCATGTATCCATATTTTTACCTACATTAGTTCTTTATATGACTGTGATGTTGACTTGCCCCAGTTTTCTGGAAGTGTTTGGTGTAGAAGTCCTCAGTGAGAGCCATGTAGAAAGACTGCGGTCGAGTGAAAGTGAAACTCCACTGCTTCTGAGCCCAGCTGGCAAGTTCGTTTTCGTTGCCGAGGAGAAAGCCGTTCAGAAAGCACATCAGGCCGCTGGAGTACTGCCACACTTCACCACGCAGCTCCTTGAATCACAAGTTTGGAACAATGAATGTGTTGTGATTCAGCATTTTAGAACAACCAAAAACGCCAAACGACAGTCATCTCTCGTTGTGTAGGCGTAGAGCGTCACAAATTGCTGCAGTTCACGCATTTACATCCATTATTTATAACAGCATTATCATCAGTCATTTTAGATGGTGTCATCTATGAAGGTGTAGTGTGTACTATAATATACCTCAGAGAAAATGCTGCTCTTACTATTCCGCTATGCTTGTTTGACAGCTTTAGCTACTGTTTACTTTGCAAATTAAGAATATACAAAAGAAATGTGCAAACTGTACAAAACTAATGCATTGTATAGATTGCTTAGTCAACTCATCATTCAAATTCAGCTCAATTTAATGTGTTACAACATTTAAATTCTGTGACTATTTATTTTAGGTGCATACAAGTGTTTTGCATGATTGGATGTCTCTGCTCAGGAAGGAAACACAGCATGTGGCTGACACCTATCCGATTTTCCTGTTTGTTTTGTTGAATTCATTAGTGGCACAGCTTACATTCTTTTCTCTTATTACCACACAGAGATTTCAGACAGGACATCATGTATCCCCCAGTACAGCTGTGACAAGCTTCAGGCTGAGCAGAGGTCTAATTAGTTAGAGTAACTGAGAAAGTGTCAGCTTTTATACCATTCGATGCGATCCTGGTAGTTTCACCTAAGTTCTAGAGAATTCTAAAACACTATAAATAGCTGGCTGTGCACTGTGGCTGCTAACAAGACAGGGAATGACTGCAAAGCTGAATCCAAGTGCTTTCAGCAGCCACAGTGCCAAACATAATTAAAAAATAAGAGTTTCACAATGTAAGAAATCTCAAAGGGTTTGTTAGGAGGACAAAGGTGACTCCTGGACAGGCAAGAATGGCAGAGAACAAGAAAAATCTGAGGATCACCAAGGTCGTCCTTATGAATCTGAGCAATTCTGGTACCAGCAGTTTAAGGCAGATCCTTTGGCAGACAAAGACAAGGACCAAGAAGGACTCCACTTCTACAAGACAGGCTCATGCAAAACTCAACTGAAGCTCAGTGGGATTCAGGTGTGGACGCAGGCTGAGGCATTACAAAATGCTGTTTTTTTTTTACTTTTATGCATTTCTTCATCATTTTGGTTGTATGTTTCAGTACCATGTCTTGTTTGGAGGGCTCAATGCTGCCCAAAGTCAAGAAGAAGGATTCTGGTCATCAGTTCTGTGGTCAAATAGCATAGGGTGAAGTGGCTTAAGTCAGTGGACCAGGAAACCTTGTTGAAGTAAACAGCAGCATGAAAAAACAGAGCTATATTAACATTCTAGAGAACAAATGTGGCATTCTTGGGCAGCACTGGACCCTAAAACAACACAATGATTTCAATAAATTCATAACAGAAATACACCTAAATCCCATTAAGAATCTGTGGAGGAAACTGAAGATCAGAGTAATGGCAAGGAGCCTAACCTCACAGAACTGGAGATCAGTGCAAAAGATGAGTGGTTATAAATCCCAGTGGAGACATTTATTTTATTTTTTTTCAAAATTATAAAAAACATTTGATTACTGGAGTGGCAAACAAAGGAATTGTCATTAATTACTGAGAAAGGATATGAATAGTTTTGGACATGTCACTTGTTTATGTCAAAAGAAGAAAATTTAATTGCAAAAAACCCCCAGCAACTGTTAAGGTGTCAATTCCCTTTCAAAACATTTTCATCTTTCACTTCAGTGAAATATTTAAACATTTTTTCTATTATATATAACAATATATAACAATACCTGACAATTTACCTTCTTCTTCTTTAAAAACACAACTGTCAATTTGTAAATACAGCCAATTTTGTAAAAAGGACGTCTTAGGGAGGTGTGTATGTGTATGTTGGGAGTGTGACTGCATGAGTGTTGATATCTTAACTTAATAGCTTTAAGTTATTGGATCCTGGAGAAACGCTCTCTCATCTTGCCTGTATTACTGTTGTATGTACAGCAAAATGACAATAAATCTTGATTTGATTTGATTTGATTTAGCACAGATGAAGAAAAGCTGAAAAACACTGCGCAGCCCACCTCTGCATCCCTGAATGGACTACAGTTTTGGTATTTGTAAACAAGATGGCCTACCCTTTTCTTGTTACACAGATATGCGTGCCAGTCGAATTCAAGAAGTGGTTGAATTTTGGGTTCCAGAAAAGCCTCGGGAAACTGCTGTTTCAGTCCCTGTACGTGAACAGATACAAATGTTGTTAAGGTGAAAATAAATGAGAGCTGTTGTGAAACAAAACTGAAAGGATTACCTTGGCAATACTTTTGGCAACATGGAAATTGCTGTCTTTAATTAAGCCAACAATTTCTAGGTGTATTTTGGAGTTCATGACTGAAGAGAAAAATACTAGAAGAAAATCGCCAGTCTCGTATCCATAGCAACAAGGAATTGAAGGCGCTTGAATATGACGTGACTTAAAATGTCGGGCTGCGATCCAGTTCGTTCGAGCGGCCCTTTTCTTTCCACCATGTTTTTAAAAATGTACATTTTTCTAAAACATTTAAAACCACTATAGTTACCGAATAAAGGTGTTATTCACTACATAAATTAAATTTAAATACCAGATTTAATTTATTTTTGACGTTGAGATGAATAATGCAGCAACAAGGTAGTGTAGTAAGGAGACGCTGAACGAATTGGAACGCGGCCTAACGGCGCCACTGTTTGAAAATTCCGACTCGTTGTCGTGTTTTGTGTTGTTTAAGTGTTACCGCATTTTATACATTTTTTCGCGTTTATTTAGTTCGAATAACTTTTGTTGTGATTATGGGGGTTCACGACTTGTGGTCCATCGTCGAGCCGGTTCGTGAGTCGGTGCCACTGTACAGTTTGAGCGGAAAGACGCTGGCAGTTGACTTGAGTTTGTGGGTTTGCGAGGCTCAACACGTCCAAGCGATGATGGGGAGAGTTATGAAGCCGCATCTGAGGTAACACTCACAAATTAATCTTCTTTACAATTAATTTTAAAAATTGTGTTCCTGTACATTAGCTTGTGGTCAGTAACTCCAATATGGTGCCATTTTGTGCCCAGGAATCTGTTTTTCCGGGTGTCGTCCCTCACACTGATGGGGGCGAAGCTCGTCTTTGTCGTGGAAGGAGAAGCTCCCAAACTTAAAGCAGAAACCATGAGCAAGAGGACAGAAACCAGATACGGAGGATTCAAAAACGCTTCTGCTCCGAAGTCGAAGCCAACAAACACCAGCAGAGGGCGCTTTAAAGCTGTTCTTCGAGAGGTTGGTTGGTCGGTCTTACTCCCCTTTACAGACTGTAAAAATACACAGATCAGCCACAACATTATGACCACTGACAGGTGAAGTGAATCATCTTGCCATAATGCAATGTTCTGCTGGGAAACCTCGAGTCCTGACATTCATGTGGATGTTTGACATGTACCACCCACCCAAGCATTGCAAGCCAATGCACCCTAACACACTGCGAAAACTGCTGTCAGAATGTTATGAAATGTCAGTGTCATTCCCAACCTGTCTTTCCCCTCTCCAGTGTGCAGAGATGTTAGACTACCTGGGTGTACCGTGGGTGACAGCTGCTGGGGAGGCCGAGGCCATGTGTGCGTACCTGGATTCACAGGGTGTGGTGGACGGCTGCATCACCAATGATGGAGACGCCTTCTTGTACGGGGCCAGGACCGTGTACAGGAACTTCAATATGAACAGCAAAGTATGTTTTTCTTACCTTAATATCTGGGGGTAGTTTAACCCAAATCTCTGGACGTGGGTGTGTTTAATAGTTTATTGAAAAGGCTTATTTAGTTCCTCCTCTGGGAATTGAATTTTATGCTTGTGATTATTGATTCTCCAGAGGTAAAACTAATTCCTTGTTAATTTCCAGTGTTTGACAGCTGTCCTGACTCCTTTTTAGGACTGTCTTATGTGGGTGGTTTTGTCTTTATTTAGGAGTGAAGCATGAAGAGCACCATTATGTTGTAAACATCTGGCCTTGCTGCTGCTCAGTTATATGAACTGGCAGATTCAGTTTCTCACATGCTCTCTCCCTGGGCATATGGTTTGTTGTTTCCCCTGTCTGCACTTTGTTCATTACACTTTATTTTCCGCTCATTCTTGCACTTCAGGCACCAATGATGATGTTGTTGAGTGTTTAGTTAACCCATTGTTCTGCTGTTATACCTTGAGTTGTTAGCTTTGCGTCCAAACTCTCCAGATCCCAATATACCATCCTGGTGCACAGAACACCCCCAGAGGTCCCATGTTCTTGCCCTGAAAGTTCCAATCTGTTTTTACAGAACCAGAAGGACCTAAAAAAGTTTGGCAAGTTATTTCAATATTGTGGCGGATTGTTATTCATGACTTGACTTTATTTTTTTAATGAAGAAGCAGGCATATACTTCATTTTAGAAATTCTAACCAGGTATTTGAACCACTTATGGAAAAAGTATATGACCTAAAATTATTCAAAACAAATCTTTAAAGGACATTTCCCCAATGACATAAGAATTTGCTCTTTGGTTCAATTCATCTATTTGAATACAAAATACTAATCTGTTTATTATTCGATGGCAAAATTGCTGTTTAAATAATCAGCTGATAAATTAAATGTGTCTGAATTTTGATGATCTATATTTAGTTATTGAATTACGTAAAAATGCAAATGATTTGCTGATTGCAACCAATGGAAATATTTCATTATTTTTCTTCTTCTACAAGTGTAACTCTTTCGGATTATATGATGCAATTACTTGCTACTCTGTCAAATATTTTGCCAATTAGTAGACTATATCATTAAAGTAGTACTTGGATGAATCCACACTGAAAATGCAACTGCAATCCTGAGTCTGTAGTTTGAACCACTAATCGGAAGGCTATTTCATTTGAATGTTAAAAAAAAACAATCACTTGCTTAGTTTTGTTTCTGTCTTTTTCCTCCAGGACCCTCAGGTCGACTGTTACCAGACTTCTCGAGTGCAAACAGAGTTACATCTGTCCAGAGAGAACCTTGTTGGTCTGGGCATTCTCCTTGGCTGTGATTATATTCCTAAGGTAGGAAGACAGCTTTATCTGAAATTTGCCACATCAAGATCACTGATATGTTAACTGTGCATTTTAATGTTTCCATAAGGGCATACCAGGTGTTGGCAGAGAGCAGGCCCTGAAGCTCATCCAGACACTGAGAGGACAAACACTTCTGCAGAGGTACAAAAATGCCAATAACTGTTTTTTATTTTTTTCCTTTACTTTGTGTAGACTGTATTTAAGGTTATGCAATCGTTCTTGAATGGCCACAGGTTCATCCAGTGGAGGGAGGAAAATCTATGCGTGTCTGATGGAGTTGTGAAGAAGGTTCCTCACTGCAACTTATGTCGTCATCCTGGTGAGTGCTGCTTTGAACTTTAAACTGTGACCCCGTGTTCCCGTTGAGAGGTGAAAAGCAAAGAGGGGGGTGACATGTCTCACACATGGCCATTTTAATCTGTCTTGTTAAAACATAGACATATGTGAGAGATTTTTTTAGAGTCGACATGCATCTGACAACCATGTTTGGTCATGTGCATTCTCAAATATTTCCTCTGATTTGTCATCTTTTGCTTTCAGGCTCAGCGAAGGCACATGAGCGTGGCGGCTGTTCTCTTTGCAACAGCCAGCGATTCTGTCAGCCTCAGGACTTTGACTACCAGTGTCCCTGTGACTGGCACCGCTGGGAGCAGAACCGCCAGGCCTTGTCTTTTGAGGCAAACATCAGAAAGTACGCACCTCTCAGGAAATATCTGCAGCTTAACTTTGTCACATAAATGCAGAAAATGAAAATCAGAAAGACTGGACTGTAAAAGGAGAAACTGAAGTTAGCTTATCAACATGTTAATAAGTCTATTAGGTATTCTGGTGAGTCAGTTTGAGGAAGTGATGTCACTGATAATGATTCATAAGCACTAAAATGGTTAGAGGAATCATTACTTTATTGATTATAAGAACAAAAAAAACACACAATTGGTTCCAGATACTCAAATACTTTCTTTTTTTTCCATTTTTTAGGTCTTCCATGATAATATCTCTGAGTTTTTGAATGTTGGTTGGAAAGCTAATTCCAGATGTCAACAAGGGCTCTAGAAACTCCTAACAGGCATTTAATTACAAGTGTTACATCTCTTTTTTTTAGGAAAACTCTGGCAAGTCAACAGTTCCCTTTTACAGAGGTACAGTTATTTTGATCTACTTTTTTTAAAAATCACAAATATAATCATCTGAGTTATTTTTTGATATTTAAACTTGATCTTACAGATCATTAGTGAGTTCCTGGTTTCCAAGGATAAGCCTGTGTCACACTTCAAGAGGAGACAGCCAAACATGCTGTTGATGCAGGTAATCGGTTAATAGATGATTTGTTTATTTAAATGCCTGCTCCATGAACTGCATGTAAACATTTGTTGTTCTCTAGAAATTTGCCTATGACAAGATGGAGTGGCCAAAGCATTACACCAGCGAAAAGGTTTTAGTCTTGATGACCTACGCAGCGTTGATGAACAGAAAATATGGAAGAGATATGACCGCACAAATCAAGCCTATTCGGTACTCCTAAAGCAAAAAATACTGTATATATGTCACTGTGAGGATATTGTTGTTATAAAGGGACTTTCATTACACACATAACATCAAACCTTTTTTCTTTCCATTAAAGAATTTTAAAACCAAGGGTGAGGAATGCCGTTGCTTGCTTTGAAGTCATCTGGAGCTCGCCAGGTCAGTTTAAATCATCATGTAATCCGAATGTCTCCGTTTTCACGTCCTCTTCATGGGTTCACATTTTAAGATGAAGGGGAAAAAAGGGATATTTTCAAAAATGCAATCCTAAGTTGACTGACAGGACTGCTGCGCTAAGTGGAGGTTGGGGTGTAGGGTGCTTGTCACCTGGTTGTCTATTAGTGACGGGCTGTGAGGTGGGGTTCAGAGGTGACAGATCAGTCACAGCAGCCTCTAGGTGCTAAACTGGCTTCCTCCCCGACCTGGGAAATCTGTCGTATCAAAGTCCACATCACTAACAAGCCCGTCTGACGTGGCTGGCCTGAGGAAGTCTTAATCAACTAACTTAGACTGTGTTTCCTCATTTATTGGGCCACAAAAACAAATATTTTTGTACAGTTAAATTATTATATCATGGCTAGAAACATAAGTTAAATCACTGAAGATTCAAAAGCATCATCTCCAGAAGTCACTGATTAGAAACACTATTAAACAGAAACACTAGTAAACAGTATTAACAGTCCCTTGCAGTTTAAGGAGGGCCTGTAAAATGTAGTTACTTGGTTAAATAACCTGATCATCCTGTCTTGATTGCAGAATTGAAACAATGAAGTTTAATTTTGCATGTAAATTCTGGAAGTACATTATCACACCAGTGTCCTGCACAAATCAACATGTAATTATCTAGAAAATGTATGATTGCATTTATGTTTTAAAGGGATAAAGTATTTGAATTTTGTGTAAAAATGTATTTACTTTATTTAAATTCTTCTCTGATTATGTTAATATCATCAGCAAATCCTCCGGTACAGAACCTACAGCTGTAATATGTTAGTTGATCAATGGAAAATGAATGGGTGATTGCTTTGATATTCTGATAATCATTCAGGTTATTTTTCAAGCACAAATTTCAAAATCTGATAGTTGCAAGTCCATAGATCTAAGAATTTGTAGAAGTGTTTTAACATTCTAGTAAAGTCAGTATTTAGGAGGTTTGGATTGTTGGTCAGATGACAACAAGGCTTTGGATGGTTTGACCATGTAGTTTCATGTTCTAGGAACTTTTTCTTAAAATGTTTTCTAGAGTACAAAAAAAAAAACGTAATTGCAGCTCCATTGTAAAGGTGGAGGAGTGGACTGCATTTTCTGTGTCTGTGAGGTAAATGCCAGGCTTATTGAGGCCCGACCTTGATGCTTTTTCTGCAGAGCATTATGTGTTTCCTGAGGATCGACCTGCAGAGGATCAACATGAGGTGAGGACAGTGGAGGAAGAATCTCTGTTTCGTGTGGCCTACCCAGAGGTGGTGGAGAGCTACCTGAGAAACAAAGCTCTGGCTGAGGAGAACAAAACCAAGAGTAAGACAACCATTTCTAATATACATTTTAAATGCCTATTAATTCAGAAACATATATTCAATGCAATATAACATTTGTCTGTAAAGATATATGTACAATTAACTACAAATGACGGCAAATATAGCAATTTTTTTCACAATTAAAGCTTCTTTACTCATTTCACGAGCTCTAAAGCGTCCCATGCTGTGCTGAGAAGGTCGTCCTGATCAAAGGCACCTGGAGCTTTGACTTGTTTTTCAAGGCTGTCTATTACAGCAGCTCTGACACCTGAAAATGTAGAGTTTGGCAGCTCGGCCAGTTCACACCAAAGGCTTTGATGCAGCTCAGAGGTGTCTGTCTCACAGGCTTCACTGTCACTTTATGCAAGTTGAGCTCCTCTCCCGCTGATTTTCAACGCTGTAGACATTCACCTCCTCATATGAAGGACAACTAGGGATGGAAAAAGCTCTGCAATTGACAAATACCATAGTGAATGTGTTGAGATTGGCTGTTGGCTCATTCAGATCATGTCTGGAGTCAGAATCGGCTTTAATGGCCAGTATGTATACAACATACAAGAAATCTGGTTTCTGCTGTTGGTGTCACCATAGGAATATGGAAGAGAATAATGCAAAATAAAGAAACTATAGAAAGAAGAACAGGGAGGAAAAATAGTGATTAAATTTAAATGTAACACAATATATACAGAAATGTACAGCTAGAAAGGAATGTATAAACACAGTTGTGCAAATGATAGTTGCATGATGCAGTGCAAAAAGCAGAGAATGCTCTTCATGGTGCATGGTGACAGTCTTCTAACACTGTTTCAATTTCCTTTACAGAGAGGAAACCAAAAAGTAAAAGGAGAAGCCATCAGAAGTTTCCGATGGTATTTCAGATCTCTTGGCTCAGATGACCCTTAAGAGTGTTTCAGTTCAACCAGAAACACTACTTCCTACCATTTCAAACACAGACGAACCAGAAGTAATCATTTTGGACACTCCGGTGAGCCAGAAGCAGCATCGAAAGGAAAAGAAGACGGCTGCAGCCTGCATGACCACCCCAAAGCTCCTCCATCTCATGCTGAGTCAGAGGCTGCTGCTTCACCTTCTGTCTCTGCTGTTATCGATGCTCTCCACCTGAGTGATATCGACTGGGAAGCTCTGTCCTTCACATCCTCTCCAACTCCACAAGCGGCTGCAAACCACACCACACAGCCCCAGTTAAATAAAACCACAGACAGTCATGTCAGGAAAACAGAGGGTGAAGACACAAAGCACATCTCGAGTGATGTCAAACAGGCCGATCTGTGTTACACCGAGTGCCCTCTAAGGGACAGGCTGCTCATGAGGAATACGGCCAAATCTATGAATCAGGTGCAGGTATACAATGATGTGGTATCAAAACAGCTAAACTATGTGTTACCTGCTATTGAACACGGTTCCAAGTTAAAGCCTGATGGACAGGTCTTCAGTAAAGGTCACAAAGACACTAAGTTGTCAGGGAAAGAAACTGCTGTTCACAAAAATGAACCACTCACATACAAAACTCAGAGTTCAAAAGAGCAGCTAAAGCCTGGAGTACAAGCTCAAAATAAGACAAAAGAAACATCCAATGGCTCCAAAAAGCCGCCTCAGAAATTTAAATTTGTCAGGACAGCTGTTTCATCATCCACTGTCCCACCACAGAGGTGCCACTCTGACCCGGGTCAAAGTGCCAAGACGGACACGACTGTTCCTCAGACCACCAAGAGGAGTGTTTGTATGAGCGTCTGTTCATCCAGCGAGGACAGCGACGTAGAAAACCAGCAGTCCGGACCTCAAAGCCACACAAACACAAAGTCCAAAAACAAGATCAAGAGCAGCTTTAATTCAGACTTGCCCCTGAAACCAGTTTTTATCCCTAAAATGAACAAGCCGGCTGCAAAAGCTGCTCACGGTCATCAGGTAGCATCTCAAAGCCACAGGGTCGATACTGAAAACGGCACACCTGTAGCAGCTAAAAGTAGATGCCAGGATGTCCCACCTGTTAGTGTGGAGGGTGATGATGTTTTACTTCAGGCTCCAGCATCACCTATCTCTGTATCAGATAGTGACGATTCAGTGATCTGCAGTGAGAGTCCGCTGCCACTGGCTGAGAGACTGAGGCTGAAATTCCTGAAGTGAGCAGCAGGATGCAGAATAAGGACATGCAATCCGTTTTCTACATCAGCACAAGCATTCGTTCAAATTCTGCTCTGTAAGTTTTTTTTTCCCAAAGGAGCTGCAGCACACTGTTGATAGTCAAGTCATAAATTAAGTCATTTTTCAAGCACAGATGCCAGATTTTTGATGCTTCCAACTTTAATGTGTGATTCTGGACTGTTGATCAGACAGGCAGGAATCTGATGGATTTTCTTTCTTTTCTTTTTTTTTAAATATTTCATACACCAAATACTTAAAAAATCTGAATCTTGCCATAATGTTATACTGTGATCATAAAGGGAACTGATTATGTAAAATAGAGAAGGAAATTGTGTACAGTTTTAAGTATTAAATGATAATTATTAATGCAACAAAGTTTGAAAGCTCCAGAGAACCTATTTATTGAACCTTGACCTTGAAGTTTTTCTGATGAACGGCTTATTTATCTGTCTTTCTCCTTTTTTGTGTATTAGCACAGTGTGACTATATAAAAACCCACTGATGGCATCACGTGTGCTTGTTTTGTCCCAGTGCTCCATGACAAGCTAAATGTAACTTCACAGAGCTAAAGGGAGAAGGCGCTGCAGCTGACGGGGACAGAGGACGCTGAGCCATTGGTTTTATAGCCCACCAGTGTTGGTCCCCTTGATCATGAGTGAGGCCTCACACCTTTTCAGACATGAAAGGTCTGGCAGGAGCTTGGTGACAGCTGCATCCTCTGCCCAAATAACAACCGAGTCCTACAGCACTGGCTCTTTAATCTTATTTTTATTAGAATAAGAGCTGATATACATAGAACAACATAGCAGATTGTCAGGATGATGCAGCTTCTTTTCCAGTTCAACTTGTCAAATGTGTTGAGTAAATTTCTTGAAACTTTGATGTGAAACTCCAACAGGTTAAATTGCACTGGAGAAGAATTGCTTCAGGTGCCATTTACACACAGTTAAATGAAAACAAGATTTTAAGTCAAGTAAGGACAGATATATCAAATAATTTTCCCATTTCCTGACAGGAAAAGGGAAGATTCTGCATTTCCTTGCCCAGATAAAATGTATATCTTTAAGAAAATCTGGCTCTAAGGATCTATTTTTTTAAAAGTCAGTAATAACTCTGGTCTATGGTCTTTATTCTGGCTATTTAGCTTCCAGTCTGAAGACACACGCAGGCCTGACTTGCCAGAGAGGTGTGAGGATGTCAGGTGAAACAGCATCCTCCCATTGCTTCATTAGACAGATCACATCAAACTGACAATTGTCCTCATGCAGACTATAGGAGTAATTTCCCACAAAAGGAATCTAATTATTTGTCTTTCTGTCACATTATCCGTCTATTTAACCTTATTCACACCCAAGTGATAACGAACGAGCTCCTTCTTGGAGGGTCGCATTTTGGCACTTGCGGATTTCTTTGAACTATTTTTTTTTTTTTTTTTTTGCCTGAGCTGTGAACCCATAAACCTCCGGAGATCTCCTTCTATATAAAAACGCTTTGGCCAAAATCACTTTCACACGATCCGCCTGTCATTCACCGTGAATGTCATCCTCGTTGCGTGGCCGTCTGGATTTCTAACATGGATCTGGAGGATGTTACAGCCAAATTACTGTCCGAGTGGAAGAGCCATGAGAGCGCTTTTGGAGAAAATCTGGAGTCACTTCAGTCCTCCTCACCGGAGTCTGCCATGGACTCCATGTGCTCCTCGCCAGAGATGTGCTACTCCAGCGACAACCAAGAGATCCAAGATTTTGGCTTCAGGGGGCGCAAAGTGACTCCGGCGGCGCAAAAACAAAGCAAGACAAAAATGTCCACCAAAAGACGCATGAAGGCCAGCGAGAGGGAGAAGATGCGGATGAGGAGCCTTGCGAAGGCTCTGCACCAGCTCCGTGACTACCTGCCGCCAGACTACAGCAAGACAGGCCAGCCCCTGACCAAGATACAAACGCTCAAATACACCATTGAATACATCAACAAGCTCTCGGACATCCTGAGCCGCGCATAATGGATTCACAATGGACAGCTTTTACGCACACGGTTTACTCTCATCCGGACTCTGATGACAAACGTAGCAACTTTAAAACTCCACCATACAGTTTCATTTGACATTTTTCTTTCTGTTTTTTTTTCTCCCCACATTCATGATGTAAATATTGTCTCTGAGGCACTTGGGGATATATTATTGTATATGAGGCTGCCTTTGTTGGAATTATGAATTTTGTGTTTGAACCTATAGTTTAGAGTTCTTTTCTTAAAGAGTATGAAATACAACTTTACTAATGAATCTTTCTAATATTCCCGTGTTTATCTTACCAGCTAATTTAGATTTGTTGGGAGAGTTTTAATCTTTTGGTGTGTATGTTAGAATATGAAGAAGTTGTGTGATACTTTTGTTTGGTTGTGCCTGAAATCTACTGATTTTTTTAAGTGACCAATTCATCACGCATTTCTCCATCCTGTGTGAGATCCGGGTTACATACAAATGTATTTTCAACGTCTGCAATAAATGTGTTTGTGTGTTGAACTTGTGGCCCAGTTAATTAATGAACCGTCTTGAGGCTGAAGACAATTGGAAGCACGTCAGCCGCGTCCTCCAATCAGAATGCTACAATTCTGAGCGCCGGTTGAATGAGAGCGCCGAGCAGCCAATGAGAAACCAGTATTCATCCCGGTGGGCGTGACCCTCTTGTAATGTTTTTCTCACAAAGAAATCCCAACCTGGGATGTCTGACTAAGCCGCCATTTCAAAGCGCTAAGGAGCCCCAGAAGCTGTAGGAAAATTTTGTACGTTTCATTTTTATTTTTCTAATGCATTTTATTTTTATTAGCTACTAGGGGGAGTATATTACTTTTTGAATCTACCTCGACTGCACCACCAACTGAAGTAAGTCATTCTTTCTGTCCGTTTGAAAAGCACAGAAACGCCCCTTTCTTGAATCACTAACGTTTAGCTTACAGAATTACGTTTCGTCGTGCTTTTTAATGTCATAATTTTACATAGAAAGTGGCTGTCCAAATGTCAAAAGCCTTCTTGAATATTATATTACGAAACAGCTGCTTTGGACATCAAATACTGTTGATATCAGGTGTGCTGTGCGACGGTAACTCCAGGAATTAGACGGGGCCCTTTTAAGGCTTTGCGTTATAACTCGGCCAACTGTGCTCAACATTAGCAGCATTAAGTGGTATTATCAGAGACTTTAAGTGTATTTGTTGCACAGGGCCTCTCTGCTGCAGCTAGCTTAACATTTAAGAGCTCACACAGCTCCAGCCACCTCTCAGGGATCAGGGTAAAAATCTTTCCATGACGCTCGACGTGCCTTGGGCTCTGCAGGGTTATTTACTTGTAAATACCACAGTGGAAAGCTATGTATATGTGACTGTCCTCCATCCCACGGTCACAGTATTTAAAGTTTCACGTTTATAGTCCTATTATCAGTAGGCAGTGCATCTTAAGCAGTAGCACAGCCGTACAACGCCTTGCTTTTGCTACTTCTCTACAATAAGCTAATGTATTTAGACACGAACTGCAATCAGGAGTTTGCTGTATTCATCTATATATTGAAATCATGTGGGAATCCAAAGAGAGAGTCTTCTTTCACTGATATATTTATGCTAGAGAAATTATCAAAAACATCTTTCTCTGTACTTCAGCAACGCCACATACACCTCCCAACAAAGACTGAACAATTTAATGTCCAAACTGTTGATTGATTGATCGATTTATTATTATTATTATTAGTTTTGGCTGCATATATGTTAAGATAAAGGTTGGGACAAAGTGTACTGAAGTCTCAAATATGAATAAAGCCATACATGCATCAGTTAAAGCGTTCATTTTTGATGGATCGAAAAGATCCTGTAGCTTAAAACATTTTCTTTTACACTTGCCTATGCAGACTTTTGCTGCTTGCTGAAACAACCATAAGTCAAAAACAATGTGTTAAACAATAAGCTCATGGTGACCTCATAGTGCCACCATTATCACCTACAATGCTGTCTTCTATTAGTGTTGTTCCTTAAAGGTTTTATCAGATGGGCTGTAGTTTTATTGCATTCTAAAATAAGAATAAGATTATGGTTCTCCAAAAAAGGCTATGTTAAGTCGATGGGAATTTGGTGTTTTAGTGCAGCTGCTCAAGTCAGAAATGTAATCTCTTCAATTATCTCCCACCATTTCTTTTCATATCTTTCCCCCAACTCACAAAAAGGCTTCAGTCCCACGACACACACACCAGCATTGACAAACATGCTGCATTGAAAATACTGATCTGAGCTCTGGAACTGTTAATTTACATGCTAACAGGTTTGACTAGTAGTTCCCTGTAAATAACTTGCAAACTTGGGACCTGCTTTAGTGCGAGCATGAACCACCCAACTACTGAATAATGTTGAAAATGCTGCACCAGGATTTCAAGTTTTTCTGCTCAGTGATATTTTTACAGTTTTTTCTCTTTTTTTCACATTGTAGATAGAAAGGTTGCAAATTTTAAACAGCTTCCATAGCAGATGGACAGCCACAAAATCAAACGAAAATCAATGGATCATCAGTGTTTTTCCATAAGCTCATAAAACTGCTCACTGACAACAGTGTTGCTGCAAAATTCTGCGTAAATTTACTTTTAAAATAGTAAAATGTTCAAATTCTACTTGCTGCACAGCTTGAAAAATACATTTTGTGTGTGAAAACAAAAAGTATGTTGGATTTTAGTTTTAAAATGAAGAGTTCATTTGCCAAAACAGATAACTCCGTTTTGATAAATTGTCAGAAAACCTTATATTTTATTGTTTACTTGAGATAATATCAATCAAACTGAAGATTTGACTCAGTAGAAAAATGCATAGCAAAATATAGAATAAATAAATTATTAGTGTTATTATTATCTAACGTAAACAATAAAAAATGAGTTTTCTGAAAATTTATAAAACGCAGTTACCTGTTTTTGCAAATGAACTCTTCAAATGTTTACCAAATGTGAATGTCTTCTAGATGTCCATACTGGCTGTCGTCTTTGTATAACTGGAACTGAATCATTTCAGATGGATGCAGAAACAGAAGAGAAGGTCACAGAAACTTCTAAAACTTCCAAGGATGAATCTGAGAAATCTGTAACTGAACTCAAATTCAGGTCTGTCCTTTTCTCTCACTGTCTTTTCATGTATTTATGGTCTCATAGTATTTAGTAAACCTAACATATTAGGTCTTTTTTCTGATACTTTCCTCTGATGTGTCTTTAAATGAAGCAGTCATGGTAAACACTAGGATGCTGATTGTATTCTTGTAGTAGCTCTTATCTCACTTTATCTTCCATGTGTGATAAAAAAATACAATTTTCATGAAGTTAAAACATCAAATATGACAGAATTATGTTTGGCTAAGGCTGACACCTGACCTTTATAAAACCAAATGCAATCTTTTCTGCTTATTTCCCCCCAAAATTACACTTTGAACATTTTTATGGCAAATTAAGAAGTCAAAAAATCACATTCTGAGCATGACTCAATTTTAACTGTCTTTGTAAGGGGTAGCAATTTGTGATTCCTGAGTTTTGAATTTGGATCATTTTTGAACTGGAGGTTTTACAGACTTAAATATTAATAGCACAGCTTTGGGTTCAGCAGTGTTACGTCTTTACACGATTGATCTTAGACTAGTGGTGGTTCTCATGTTGTCTTTTATCTTCAGGGGTCGTGGTTTCAGAGGCCGTGGCCGAGGTGGGCGTTTGAACCGAGGTGGTATGCGTGGTGGACGGGGCATGATGAAAAGTTTTGGTCCACCGGGACGTGGGAGGGGTCGAATGAAGGACCCAGATATGAATGGCTTTGGGCCAATGAGGTACTGATGTTTCAAATATGCACAGTTCTATATATGTATGCACTGTAGCCCCCAGAACCCTGAGCAGTATCTGGGTCTTACACCTATATGAAAACAGCACAACCATGGCTAGAAGTAGAGACAGCTCAGAATCTCGTGTGTGCAACTTGGTACAGCTATACATGCATAAATGATACAAAAATTCATTTTTTTGTCGTTTATTAATTGATAATTTACTTTACATATGTGGAATTGTCCTGAAAATGTTGTATAATACAACATTTTCCAAGTGGCCATAGGTTTTTGGGAAGGTTTTGGAAAGAACAGGGCCCTACATACCTTAGATAATTTTCTGCTTGCATTTTTTATTTGATTACAAAACTATCCTTCAGCCTTCAGTTCTGCCAAAAAGCTCCTAATTTTTTTGTCACAATTCTTTTGTCTATTACAGGATGTGGTAATCGCAAACACCATATTTTTGTAAGAGATGTAGAATAAACTTATTTTGGTGATGCATTCTGATTTTTAGTCTAGATTTAGGTTTTTCTAATAAAAGTCACACCTGTGGAGTTTAAAGACATTCAGAATGTTGAAAATCTGATGATTCTTTATGTTTTTTTCAGTTTCTCACTATGATGCGATAAATAGTGTAATTTTGCATTTTTTTAGCCCCTAAGTTAAAGGGCTGCCATTGATGTGTATGTTTTAGGTGATTTAAAATGCATAACTCGTATCCATTAGTTGGATCAGTTTAGATAAATTACTTCCCTTCCTTTGCAGAGGAATGGGGAGGATGCGACCTTACCCAGACCTTAGAGGTCACCGAGGTAGGGGTGGACCAATGGGCATGGGTCCTCCCCCTCCTCCCCCACCTCCTCACATGCACCTCAGAGGACCCTTCCCACCCATGCCCAGGTAACCTCCTCACACAAGACTCAAAACATGCACAAACACCCAGGTGGCAGATACATGAAGATGATTTTCCAGCATCTCAAAGGGTTTTCTCCTTGTAATTGTGTCTTTCTGTCGTCATACAAACCATGCATTTTCTAGCCAACCCTTTTAGTCTGTCAGGTTTCAGCCTCGTTTTCATTTCTGAATGAGTGGATGTGTTGTAACCCAGCTGATCTTACATTTGCATCAACAGTAGATCAGTCAGTCAACAGAGTGGGTTTTCTGTTACTAAAAATGTACATTAAAAATATAGATGAATGTTTTACTTGTTGTTGATTACAGGCATGGACCCCCTCCACCCCCTCCTCCAGGTCACCCTGGTTTCAGAGGGCGTCCACCACACCCTCGAGGTCGTGGCATGCCACCCCCTGGACCTCCACGTCACTTCCACCCCCGTGGCCCAAGAGGGTAAGAGGTGTTTCAGTATTAATATCACGCTTAAGCTTTAAAAGTCACAATTCTCTGCATTTTGCTTGCACGCTTGTAAGATTCCTAAATGAATTCATGTACACCTGGTAAGCTGCTTCCACCAGTTGTATTTCTGAGCTTCTGTGATGCAGTAACTGAGCAAAAGCTCTGAGGGTTGTGACACAAATGCACAGTCCTGCTCTCCCTTTCTGTTAAGTCTCCTTATAGCTTAATTTTCTTTATCTGAACTTGCACCTTATAGCCACACGTATTTCTTAGTTGTTTATCAAATAGAAAAGCAGTGTAGCGTTTTGCCTTAATAGTTTGTCTCACTACAGCAAATGTTAAGTCAAAGACTGTAAAGTCAGTTACTAAATAAAAGCATACTTACTGCTCAACTTCTTGTAGCTAGATTCCTAAATAGTGCATGGATGATTAAATTGCCAAACACATTACATTGTATTTTGCCTTTCAAAGGTACACATTTAACTGAGAGGGGATCACACCCCCACTGGAGTGGTTCAGATGGCTGCTCTTATCAGAGTGTGCCCCCTATTGGCCAAAGCCAAGAATCCAATGTGTGATTTTATCCTTTTACACAGCTACCACAATGGACCGGTCTCTCCTCCGCCTCACCCCCCACCTGGCAGAGGCCAGAGGTGGCCAGGCCCCCCTGGTGGCCGACGCTTTTAACACAGCCTGCCCTAAAAACTATTACTGAGCACTTGTTAACGTAGAAGGGGCCTAAAGTGGTGCAGCGAATGAAGCGCCCCTGATTTATGTGTTACACAAAGTCTCTGAGTATCTTTTGAGTATCGTTGAAATACTGGCCAAATGTTTGGTTATTGGTACTGTCTACTGGCAAAGAAATGTTGTGATAATGACTAATGACAACTGAGGACGCATAAAATGACTCACAACTTAACAACGTAATGGCATTCTCACTTAATGTTTCCAATAAATACTGTTGGTACTGTAGAGACTATCTGACATTGTTAAGAAACACCTGGTAAAACAAGTCACTGTTATCAAAGGGAGGAAAATTCATGTTTAAGTTTATTAAATGTTCTGTGGTTCTTGTTACAGTCACCCTGTGAGCCTTAAGACATTTTCCTGATTCTGAATAAAGATTTAAAAATGGGTGACACTGTATGTTTGAAGGTGGGGGAGGAGGAGAAAAATAATGAAAAGGTGCAACAGCCCTCAAGCACCACTGTTCATTAGTTTAGTTCACCTCGGACCTCCCTAACCTGTCCTACTGTTACATGGAGATACTTATGTATGATAACCTCACCTGACAGTGCAGCAAATATTGTTTAACACTTCCACAGTTTTTCAAGTGATTTGACAACATCACACTTGTCAAGTATTCATGAGTATTTGATTTTATACTATATATCTTTAATGTGCAGCTATTTTAAGTTCTGAATATTGCTGTTTGGAACATTCATGTTTGTCTCCAGCAGTCTATTGTGTAATGACAAAAAGGCATTATAAATGAATAGTATGACAAAATATATATCTATTTATATTTATATATATATATATAGTAGTTATTATTAATGAAAGCAAATTCCATTCTTATTTGCTTCAGTTAAGATAAGAAATTACTCTTTACTGTGTTTAGTTTCTCTGTTACTTCTCTATTCACTGTAATTAACATAACTTTTGTGAACCTGTGAATGTGTTTTATGAGAACCGTCAAGACGTATGCGATAGTCGTGAAAGAAAAAAAATAAAACTAAAAATAAACTCAACTTCTTCTTTTTTGTTCATTCACAAACAAGTCTGAGAGTTGTCATTACACTTTACAACATATCTGTAATCTCTGAAACAGAATGAACTGCCATTTCATTGTGAACTTAAATATTTTTGTGATATTTAAAAGTGATCATTTCCAAGTAAAGAGGAAAGTAGTTAATTCTTTTGCTGTCTGGAGGACCAAAAGCCTATACGGAACATATTTTTCACTGGATCTCGCTGAATTCATTGCTGAGGGCTGAAATTAACTGCAATCCAGGAAAAAAAAATGTTTGGGAACGTAATATATTAACTGTATTCATTGTAACTGAGAACTTCAAAAATGTTTTTTTAAGAAGTCTGTTACCGTGTAAATTTGACTGGAGGACTCAGAACCGCTCCACTTCAAGGCATTGAAATGCTCGTGACTGAACGTCATGTCACAGTTCAAAATCAGTGGTAGCATGTCTAAAAGGAGGACATCATCTGAAAAGAATAAACACTCTGATTTGACCAAGGACTGTCATATTTTCTTGCTATTCTGATATCACCAGCAATTTCAATCTGACTTCAAAGGGACCAGAGGGTTCAGAGAATCTCATCTATGTGCATTTTGGTCAGAGGTTTTTATTTTATTATAATTTTTTACCGGTTTTGTTTTATAATTCTTTCTATTTTAATATTCTTATGTACCTTCTCATACTCTCTGTATATTAAAAGAAATCTTGCCATGCATGTAGTTGCTGTAACTTGTAGCAGAGAGAAATAAGTTCTGATAAGCAAACTTATAATTTTACAAAGCACAAATTTTCTCTACATCATGATGTGATGGCACCACATGATGGAAAATGAAATAAATTGGACTAAAGTAGATAATTTAGCTGTTTTAGGTTTTGCTGTCTGTGTGAATGCTTGTAGCTGCTTTTCCATGCTGTAGTAATTGCTGAATTTGTAAAGGTAAAACAAAAAGGCCTGTCCTTAAAGCAAAAGAGCAGCATTTATCATTTATACTGTATGCAGGCTCAAACAAACAATGATTTGGCTTTATTTTTAGATGATAGATTTCATTGTTTGAACCACACAGCCGCTACAGAATAATCAAACTTTGCCACAGACCCAAGAGGTGATGAGTAAATATCCACAGACAGCTGTTGCACTCTCCCCTCCTGTCTTTCTCCATCTCTTCAGCACTGTCAGTACATTTTGCTGCCTCTTCAGCCTCTGCAGCCGCTGCTTGTTCCTCCCTGTGGTTGATTGTAACAGAGTGACTGTTGTTGTCTCCTGAAGGGGGGCACACAGTACAGTTAACCTCCCGGGCCCCAGGAACCCAGGCCCTCCCTCACATCTCTCCCCTCCTTCACCAGCGGCGTGATGCCCGAGGTTCAGCACTTCACTTGCAAAGGTGAGCCTGTTGTGTGTTAATCCTTGAACCCCTCCCTCTCTGACACCAGGAGATTCTTTCTTTCAGGACGGACGTCGAAACAACCACAGGTGTGCCAGGATTGTCAGGAAACGGACGATTAAGGGTGACTCTGTACTGGGTTTTTTAATCTTACATTATCAGAGAGCTTCTGCTCAAACATCTCTGATTCATTTAAAGTTTTTTTGAGATAAACTATGGAAAATAAAATTGTATATGTGAAAATTTAAATTAATATATCATATACATTCTGGGGCTGCACAGTGGCGTAGTGGTTAGCACGTTTGCCTTGCAGCAAGAAGATCCCCGGTTGAGATCCTGGGGTGGGCCCGGGATCTTTCTGCATGGAGTTTGCATGTTCTCCCTGTGCATGCGTGGGTTTTCTCCGGGCACTCCGGCTTCCTCCCACAGTCCAAAAATATGCTGAGGTTAATTGGTTACTCTAAATTGCCCGTAGGTGTGAATGTGAGTGTGATTGTTTGTATATGTAGCCCTGTGACAGACTGGCGACCTGTCCAGGGTGTCCCCTGCCTTCGCCCGAGTCAGCTGGGATAGGCTCCAGCACCCCCCGCGACCCTAATGAGGATAAAGCGGTGTATAGAGGATGGATGGATATACATTCTGCCGTTTTGCTTTTATTGCCCTTCCACCCACTTTCAGGTCATTTTTTTGCACATCAAACTTTGAGGCTAAGTTTGGATGTCAGAATCTTAATAGCTATAGAAGAGAAAAGCCTAGTTATTTTTTCATGGTATTGATTCCAAATAAGCAATATTGGACAAGTGGGTCATTCCAGGTGAAATGACCAGATATTCTTTGGGGGTGTTGCTGCACCATTTTCAAATTTTCACCATTGTCAAAAGCTAAAGCCATTCTGCAAATTCTGGCTTACTTGGGCTCTTCCAGTTCCGTAGAATGATTGTGGCCCCGACCATACAGACCGTTAAAATCAATCTAAGCTCCGCCTTATACAGTCTTGATGGAAGAAGAGACTTATCTCATAATAGGCATAGCTGTGTTGATTCTGGTAGAGATAATTTAAGCCACTCCTCCCAATTTTTTCAGTAGCATCTTCCAGAAAGGAAGTACCCTTGAGCAGTCCATATAGCATTAAAAAAATGTCCCTTCTTCTTTATTACATTTCCGGCACTTTTGTCCTGGATTAATCCTACCTTAAACAATTTCAGGAGTGTAAAATAACAGCGATGTACAATTTTATAGTGGACAAACTTCTTGCATCTCTCGTAGCCCACCCCACATTTGAAATAACTCCTTTCCATGTTTCCTGACTAATCTCTTCACCAAGGTCTTTTTGCCATAACAATCTCAGACTTTTACACAATCTTAACATAAATTCTTAATATAGGCGTTCAACGTCTTTTTCAGGCACTTTGGACGTCACACATTCAGTGCATTACACTATTACTTATTGGAAAAGATGCTCAAATGTAAACTCTTCAGCAATTACTATAAATATAAACTCACATTCTAACAGTTAATTTTGTCTTCAAATCCAAGTTATTTACTCAGTGGAACACCAAGAGAATCCATTTTGATCCAATCAAAGTTTCCACAATGATAAGAATAACTTTCCCATCAAAATCTGGCTCACATAAATACTTCAGATTACCATTATATATATATATGTCAATGTACAAAGAGGTGTGCTCGAAGATGGGACTCTTCATGATGACTTATACTGCAGATTATTCTATGGCAGGATGACAAATACTAGTAAAAATCTTGTGTGTTTATCTTTAATAATTCCTGAGATACTGTTAGTCCAACAGTTTTAAATTTAAAGGTGGAAAAAAATGTGCTGAAGTGGGTCGACGGGGAAACAAAGATCATTTCGAGAAGACACACGTCTTTATGAATATCCATATTTTATGTTATAACATTTTCAGGTACAGCAGAGATGTTCCAGCAGAAACTGTTATAAAAATGTAATAATCTGGGATGAAATGAGAAACAATGAAACCTCTTACATTGTTTGCTAATTGAAGGCGAGAAGGACAGAAGTATATAAATAGCTTGAAAATGATGTATTGGACATCCAGTAGAGCTGCATTATTTTCAGGGCGTTGCTTTTGTACATGTTGGTTCACTTTCTTACTGTCATATTTGAATTAAACAGAGACATTATCAGAGGCAGACTTATTAGTGACACTTCTGCTGGTAAGTTAAAATATCTGCTGTGAAAAAGGCCTGTTGCAGAGCCGATCATAGAGTTTTTTACCAACTTAATTTCCACCTCTGCTCGTAAATGTCATCATTACTACTGTCAGACTAGTTTTCTAACTAAAATTATGCTGTTTTTGATTAAAGAGATCTCATATTGATGTAAGCATGGAGCACAAAAGGAAGTCTGTGCATTTTGGTGAACTGCTCATAGCAAATAATCACGGTCAGTAGCATCAGTAATAGGTATGGTGTATACAGGAGAAATCTGAACAAGCATATAAGCAAAGGGATCACTGCAGTGGTATGAAATCTACTCTAATAGTGTGACTATGTTGTATAGCTAAAAACGTTTGCAGTCACTCTGCAAGGTCTGCGCTGCTGTCTTTGTAAAAATGATACACTAAATGTCTTTAATAGAGTAAGAGTCCTCGGCAGTGCTTAAATAGAGCAGTGAAAAAAAGTATCTGATGATAAACACACCACTCTGACCAGAAAATCTCCCTGAAAATGATCGTAAGTATAAAGCACCAATTGTCCAGAATGTGTGATGTTTTGTTTTCAAACTTTTTTTTTCTTACATTTTGTAATGTTTTTTTTTTTTTTTTTTGTATGTCAATTATTTAATAAAGACACAAATTCAATGTTGCGTGTGCTGGTTTTGTGTCCGACAGTACAGTCCAACATCAAAACATTGTAACGTATTGAAAACACACACTTTGATTATCGATTCTAGAATCTTTTTTGTGTTTTTCAATTGTCTCAACAAACTGTTCGTCCGATTCATTTCAAACTCGACGTGTTTGAAACAATATCAGTTGGGAGGCGGTGGACACCCAGGGTGGATCACCGGTTCATCACAGAACAAGCCTGAGACGGATCAATACCTCAACCTTCAGAAAGGACAACAACATTACGAGCAAAATGTGAAGTCGATTTGCTATTAAACCCTTGTAAACCAAGGATGCAGCTACTTTTTGGAGATACTTTGTAGGCAAGTGAAATTCTCAATTATGAGTAAATGATTGTTAAAGTCTGAGCTTATATTACAACACAATGTTATAATATAAAAATAAAACCAAAAACAATGGTTCAGTAATGAGTACCATGTCTCTTGCATGCATAATAAGCCAACATGTTATTTTTTTTTTTTAAAAAACTCAGTTTTTATAATGTAAAAACACAACCAAAAGCAACTGTTCAGTAACGAGTACCCTATCTATTTCCAGAAAAATAAGTAAACATGTTATCTTTTTTCAAAACATCTCTCAGATTACTCCATTTATCTGAAACTGTAAAACCAAAAAAAAAAAAAATCAGCAGATTTTCCTCAAACCCCATTTCTACTGTTGAATAAATGACTCAAGGGTGCAGCCAACGGCAAAGAAGTGATTTTACACCTCTGCAGTGTTTAGACACTTTTTTTTTTAAATCAACAACTTCTTACATATTGAGCGATAACAGTTGTAAGCTTAATCACTCACCATAGCCTGGTTTTGGCTGTGAAATTAGACCAGCTGTGTGAAACATGTATTTAGCTCCCCAACGGTGAATACAATATTTTTGGTTGAAGCCTTTGAATCAAAACTAATGTCTACACTTTAATCACATCTTGATTGCTTCATTTCAACTCCACTGTGGTGGGGTACTGAGGCAAAGGTACAAAAATTGTGTCCCTGTCCAAATATTCATGGATATTACTGTATCTAGCTAGCTATTTGAGAGATATTTAAAGGTGGGATAGGTCGCAGTTTGAAAATATTGAGGACATGCCTGTGTAGGTGTCTTCAAATAGAGAAATGAGATTCACTAAATCCAGTCTGTTGAACAAATAAAATACAAAATTTACATCAGGGAAATTAAATTTGTTTCTAAAAATTTCAGAGCTTTCCTCTTTTTTGTCTGTCTCTTTATTCTCATTGCTTAACTCCACAGAAGGGGTGTCAACATTTTATGAGATTAATGCATATTTTACTCTTGCAGCCAAATATTTTAATATTAAGTGCATGTGTGTGACCATCACCAGCCCTCCCTGAAAGCTAAGGTGATATTCTTTATTAGAATTCCCTATTCTGAGCCAGGGAGGGCAGTGCTACACCTCAGTGATGTGCAGGGGAAACAAAGGCAGGACAGGATGAAACAGAGGGATTGTTCGAAGAAAATGGCTGCACTGACTGCTGGAAAGAAAAGTCCTGACCTGTTCTACATTTAAAGACTTTCGACAAAGGGCTGCGACATCAACACACACACACACACACAAAAAGTGATCTTTAAATGCAGACTTTTCATTGTTTATTGAAAGACAACTCCTTCTGTTGTGTCAATTTTTTATGATGAAAGCGTTTCTATTGGATTATACACGAGCATTTCCACCACATTCACTTCTTTGTACTGCTTATTTCATATTTTCTCCTTTACACAACATATTCACAGTCAAAACACATTTAATAATCATCGGTCGTGGTTTGGTTCACTGGCCGGGCTTGTCTTCAGCGGGGACGTCTTCCCACAGGGGCTTGAGGATGTGATCTGGAACCTTCTCCATGGCAGTCTGACAACATGGACAGAACGCACACAAGTGAATTAGCTGGTTTAAATGTATCTCTTTGTAGCCCGTTGTCTAATTCTCACACAGAATGAGAGTGAGCAGGTCGGGTTATAGCTGGTTCGTGTGTCGACAGTGTTTTACCTTTTTGACCTCCATGGCTACGCCTTCAGGAAGGTTCCTCTGAATGTATTCGAGGTAAACCTTTGCTGTGCTGCCCGTTATGTGAGACAGCTACAAAAACAAAAGACACCTTAATGCAACAAGCTAATAAACAAGGAATCCTGTCAACTTTTTATCGCAATTTTGGTGTATTTTGTTATCTGTGGACGTGGATGCATTTTTGTAACGTTTCCATCGCCTGTTACAGTATTGCTCCATATCAACTGAGATGTTTGCATAAGTTCTGTCAGTCATGGAAAAGGAAATAGAAATTTATAAAACTAATCGCATAATCACAATGAAGTATTGTGAAGACTGCAAATATTGTGACCGAGGCTTTCTTTTCTTTATTTGATATGAAGTGTATAATTAAATTTTGAAAGAATCTATCATCCTAGAGGGCAAATGCATACAAAATAAAAAGATTTAAAAAAAAAAAAAAAAAGAGCTATAAATGTTCCTGTTTGTAGAATTCATTAAAGAGTCCAGACCTACAGCCGTAGAACATGACAGGACCTGTGCAAGGATGTGGAAATCTACTCGTGTTCTCATGTGGTGT
Organism: Acanthochromis polyacanthus; assembly: GCF_021347895.1. NCBI lineage: Eukaryota > Metazoa > Chordata > Actinopteri > Pomacentridae > Acanthochromis > Acanthochromis polyacanthus. Next base: position 10,446,906 of record NC_067128.1, read on the forward strand.
TACACTTAAAAATGCAACCAAAACACTGCTGAGTCATGTTGCCTCATGTAGAAAAGGAGTACCTGTCTTTGGTTAACGTCATCTTTTTGTAACTGAAATATTTCCATATAACTCATGTTGTGTTTCCTGTCGTAATTAAATCGTCCTTTTCAACGTCTCCCTCCTGTTCTTTGAGTATTTTGCTGTGCACATGTTCAGTCTTCATATCAACCAACTTGTAAATAAAGTTTTTTTAAAAATCAGCGTATCCAGGAACACATAAATAAAAGTAAAATATGTCCTATCAGACTATTTACTTTTGTATTTTAGCCATGGAAAATGAGAAAAGTGGAAGTTTTCGTTCTGTATCATCAACAACAAAAAAAAGTTGTAGCACGGTGCATTTGAGTTATTCACATTTCTTGCAGTGTGACTGCTGCACACGTACCCATCAACAACATCGATGCTAAAACCATATATCGTGCAGCGCTCATCATAACCTTTTGACACAAATAGGACAGTCGTGTAGGGGCTTTACATTGCAAGTAGAGTGTAATGTCTCCAGTTCAATAATGCCTTATAGCTTTGAGGAAGTCTAATGACTCTTTATGTTTCACAGAAAAGGTAAAGCTCCTTACCTCAATGCACCGGTAGTGTGTTCTCATCTCATACTGGACCCTGTGCTTTTTGAAGATGTGCACTGACTTCAGGAGTGTCATTCTCTTTATGTCCTTGGGAGGCTCAAAACTGCAGCAAAGTAAAGAGATGGTAGACATTTTAGCATTTAATAGGACAATAATGTATTGAACTGAAAGTGTTGCTAACAGGACTCACACTTTCCCGATGGTGATTCCCAGCTCTTTAGCCGCCATAGTGGCAAAGAACTCATAGCTGTCCAACACGGCGCTGTCATGACTTTTGACCGAAACAAGCAGCTTCTGGAACAACGTGTCCGGCTCCTCTGTAACTGTGATCTGGAAGAAAAACACCATATAGCATCTAAGTGAGGGGCTTTACACAACGACAAATTCAATGTAATCGCTTTATGGTATGTGCTAAACTAAATAATTCATTAAAGAGCAGGAGAAATGCAGCATAAGGTTAATAAAAATGAACACTTACTGCTGAGGGTGACGATGATAAGAATGTCGCTGTGTGGAAGGAAGTGCTGGGTGTCAATGGAAGACAGGACCTGCAGAGACAGTTAAGAATTGCTGGTGTGATTTAACAAAAAGCTTGAAGAAAATGTGCAGTTAGTTGATTTGAGCTTCACTTATGACATTCCTCTTATACTGACAAAACATAATACAAAAACAAAACAACAAAAAAGACAAAGGAAAAAAATTACAAAATCCTCATAACATTCTTGTTACTATAATATCTTTTACAGAGTTTCAAAATACACTGACATATTGTTGCACACTTTTAAAGCTCATAACAGACATATTACCTGTTTCTATCATCTTAAATGTTGCATCCCTTTGTACCTTAGAATGCAAACTATGAAATAATCCCCTACAGCTATGGACAGCTTGAATGAATTAATTATGATAAGTATAGGTATTGCATAATGATTTTTTTTTTAAAGATTTGAATCAGACAGCTGTAAAATACAAATGTTGTAATGACACCTGCTGCCACAATAACAAGCACATGAGAAAACCTTCTACTTACCGTGTTACACTACATTTCCTGTGACCTGAACAGACCGTCAAACTTCTGGGTTTCTGGTAATAGAAGAGTAAATGAGCAAACATGTAAATTTGACTTTTACTGGGAGAAACTCGGTGCTTCAGCCGCCACGAGTGACCCAAAGGTGAGATTTTAAAAGCAGCTACGTTCAGTTTTCCAAACCTAAACAGCTGTTGTGTTAGTTTAATGTTCGTACATGCTGTTTAAAACTAAAGAGGTGTCAGTTTCCTTACCAAATGTGAGATTCCACCCAATATCCTTGCCAAAGGTAACAATTCTCGCTTTAGAGCCGTGGGGGCAGCCATGTTTCTGGAGGACAGAAGCAGAAGATAAGCGAGTCAGTGCTGCCCCCACGTGTCTTGGAGGAGGAACTGCTGCTGCTGAAACGTGGATACCTGCACAAACTGGGCATCATAAATCTGTCTTTATTGAATGTTTCGCTACTGAACAACAAGTAAACACATAAATAATTAAGTTTTTATTGAAAATAAAGCAAAAGAGAAAAATACCTTAACCTATAATATTTACCCTCTATCAAAAAAGGCCTAAATGTTTAGACGCCTTTTGTTTATTGAGAGACAGCAGGTCCGATTTGTGCCACTGTGCAGCGACACTTTTTGTGGCACCGCAGCCGTGCCACGGTTAGTGCCACTGTGCAGTGCCACTTTTTGTGGCACCGCTGCGGTGACAAAAAGTGTCACTGCTCGCTGCCAGTGCCACAAATCGGTCTTGCCCCGACTGGGTTTGATGGACTCTTGCAGTGGAAACCGTGGGCAGCACATAATGATTTAAGTATGCACTCTTATAGATGAGAGAAAATGTAACAATATACTGTTTTACTGTATACACACAATTACAAAGTAAGGAACTGCTGGTGCTGCTGCGGTATCTGTTAGAATTGTGAGGCTTTTGAATTATGTATGTCTGCATTGAAAGTTTGTGTCCCCTTTAAAAGTTTTTCTACCATTTTTCACCTGTTAAACATAACATTCGTTCTCTAATAGTTGCTCTATTTGGAATGGTTTACCATACATGTTTGTCCTCATTTTAGGGATCAGATTAAAGCTACGGGGTCACAGCTATTGGTGTGAATGATTTAATTGGTGTTGATCACGTGCGTGTCACGTGGCCCAGCTGTCGGGCCCTGCCAGTGAGTGTACAGTAGCAGTCTGCAGGCAGAGGAAGCAGCAGCAGAACAGAGCCAAGGTAAGCTTTCCACTGCCCCGAGATGTTACTCCGGCTTTGTTGACGACACGGTATTATTTCTCCACTTTGCCCTATACACCCACGACATGTTGTTTACTCGACTAGCGACACGCTAGAAACAAGTAAACATCGGAATAAACCGTCGTCTGAGGAGCTAGCCGTAGCTTGTTAACGACGAGTGAAAGCGGCGGAGGGACGGAGCTAGTGTCCGCTGATTGTGGTTCAGGGTCTGTTAGCTCCTCCGTTAGCCGGTTAGCTCTCGCTGGTTGTTCTTTGTGGTGTAGACAGCATAGGCAGCTAACGTTAGCTAGCTGCGTTTCTAGCATCTCTTTTAGATTAAGACACAAAGCAGACACGTCAAAAGACTGGACAAATGAACCCAGCGGCTGGCGTTTTGTTTTGATCCGGGGAGCCCATAGAGCGCCCTATCCGGGATCCAACATCCAGGTTCGGGCTAGCTGTGGCTAAGATGCTGCTCACGGTGATGTATGTTTCGACTAATTTGGCATCATCTCAGCAGTAGTCGTTTGGATGTCAGTATTGGAAGTATGGGCGAGTTTTTTCCGTTAAGTTAGTATTACAACAGAGTATTTTAGTCAGTTTCTTTTGCTGGAGGTTGAAGGGATGCTCCTTTACCGTTACTTGTCCGACTGGAATCGGTGCCTTTTCTCAAAATGACAACTGATTTGATGTAAATGTCGATTATGTTCAAAGAATCAGAGGAGTTTTTAGCATCTTATATTGTAACGTCCGCCACTGTGTCCGTGGGACGTTGTTGGGTTTATTTTTCTGACTGCCACTGTTTATTCGTGCCTCTAACCATAAGATAACATTATTTTCTTGTTTACCTTCTCGTCTGTTTTCCTCTTTTTACTGTCACTTTAAACGTTTGACCGCGAGAGGCCGCTTCGTTACATCACGGTAGCCTAATAAAACGGAACCCAAAATGGTTCTACTAAATAATTCAGCAATTAGTTAAATATCCTTCCGCAGAGCAGGATAGTCCTCAAACTAAAGTGGTTGTGGGGTAATTTTAGGCGAGCGTATTAATATTTAAATTAGCGGCTGCTATGGCAGGCAGCAGAGTGCTTTTAGCGGTTTGGCACTGCTTATATCGTGACACCGGCCTCTTCACCGTGTTCTAATTTCCATATTTTATACTCCTATTCATCTATTTGATCGTGACATCCTCTCTTTTTTTAAAAAAAAAAAACAAACCCCAGCAGTCCTCTATGGAATCCCCGAGGCTGGTTCAAGAGGCAGGCTGGCTGACGTGATGACGTTACCGGGAGAAGCGGCTCTTCTGCGGGCTGACAGCTGATGGAGAGGAGTCCCTGCTCCTCCTCCTCCTCTCACACACACAGCCGGGAGCAAATGAGGAGGACGCAGAGTGCAGAAATGAGACACTGATCAGGAGAAAAACAACTGGAAGCAGTCGGGACGTCTTGGATGGGATGCATGTGTCGCCTGGTTTTGAGTTTACAAGATAACGCTTTTTGTGGATGTTTGTCTTTCAGTCTGGATCTCTAAACATTTTTATGGCACTTTCATTTGTTCCATCAACAAGGCAGCTCACTGATCAGACTCATCAAAATGACTTGAGTGCCTTCTTTTTGTGGTTGTGTGTCTGTGCAGCCCATTCGGCTCCATGGCATTATTAATCCAGCAATGGTAACAGTTTTGTCACCTCATTCGTGCTTTTGGGGAAGTTTTCACTGATCACCTTGAATCACTGTTGCAGATCACAGAAGTAGCCGAGGGAAAGTGCAAGTACTATGCACCGTTGTCGCTGTCTCACATCTGACACCGAGCAGGTAACCTCACTGGAGGAGAGGCGCTGGTAACGGGATTAACTCCTCCGAAGAGCCTCCTTGTGGGTACTTTTCTCTTCCCTGGAGAGCTGCGAGGAGCTGCAGGGATGTTCGCCGCCGTGGAGCATGGCCCGGTGCTCTGTAGCGACTCCAACATCCTGTGTCTGTCCTGGAAGGGCCGGGTGCCTAAGAGCGAGAAGGAGAAGCCAGTGTGCAGAAAGCGCTACTACGAGGAGGGCTGGCTCGCTACCGGGAACGGCCGAGGAGTTGTTGGGGTCACGTTCACGTCCAGCCACTGCAGAAGGGACCGGCCCACCCCGCAGAGAGTCAACTTTAACCTCAGAGGACACAACAGCGAGGTAAGAATGGTTTAATGACAGAAATTAAAGTACGGTATTTTAGAGTAGTGTTGGCAAGGAGAGTGAAAAACAGAAGCAGTCCATCTGAAGGCCACCCTACCTAACAGTCACTGTAAAAGCTGCAATATAACATGACATTAATTATGTAAATGCCTCACTAACCAGTCCTTGTCTAGTTCAGTGGAGCCCTTGATAAAAGTCTGTTTGAAATTTTCCTACAAAGGAAAAGATGTTTAAGGCATACCTAATTAGTATATCCTCTGGTATATTGTAATTAAAAAAAGCTGACCTTGCTATATGTGTTTTCTCTGTGATAAATATTGGTACTTGAAGAAAAATCTAAATTTTATTTGGAAAGAATGATGCACTGTGGAGTCAATTGGTTGACTTTGTAGGAATGAAAAAATGTCATTTAGGACCTTCATCACATGGTGTGACACTGGCAAAGGCAACCTGAGTAGTATTTTGCTTTGGATAGCATTCAGATCTGGCTTTGCACTAATCACACGGAGCTTTGTGGTGCAGATTTAAATGGTCAAACAAATTAGTCCCGTTGCCTCACAGAGGGGCAACAGTTGTGCGACACTGACAGCAAAGTACCTGTTTGGCCGAATATTTCCATACAGCAAACAGTCTGGTGTTAGTTTGCAACCTAATCTTCCTTTTTAGTGTTTCTCTTCTAATCCTTGCTTGTTTTGACTTGTACTTCTGAATAAAATTTAGACAAAATAGAATATCCAAGAAACTATTAATCACAATGAATTTCATATGTTATGGAGATTTACCTTGTAGATTAGCCATGGTATATGAGAACGGTTCAATTATTGTTTTTGTATCAAGCAGGCTTGTAGCATGGGAACGCGTACAGATTCTGGCCACCATAGGGTGAAAAATGAAGCCAAGGGATGGCTTACCAATGATACAGGCCAGCTGTTTATGGTATTTTACTAGTAGTGGTAGCTAGTTAGATTTAGTCACTAAATAGTCAACTATTTCTTCTAATATATCTGATACCAGGTCCATTAATGATACACAGACATAGTACGTCACGTTTTGTGTACGTCACGCCCTGTAGATTTCCAGATCTTACAGAACCAGCTTGGAATCATGTCATGAGTTAGTGTGTACTATTGATTGGTACTCACAAAAAGGTATTGTCTTCAGCACTACAAGTAGTAACTTAAGTTTCAACAAATGCCTCTTATGTCTCAGTCCCAATACGTCACGTTTTTGTGTACGTCACATTTTTGTGTTTTGCATATTGGACCTGATATAGAAACATGCCATATAAGCTCTGAAACTTCACTGGATAATACCCCAGACAACACCCTTTAAAATGGTATATAACATTAAATATTTCAAGGTACTTAATTTTCACCCTATGGTGGCCAGAATCTGTACGCGTTCCCATGCTACAAGCCAGCAGTAAAAAGTTGTAGCATGTGTTTGAGTTAAGTTGTCTTACTTCACACCGCACTTCCAATGATGTGACTATAATGGATGTGCACAGCATGTGAATTCTTTTGTAAAAAAATCTTATATTTAATCTATTAAAAATATACAGGAATACCTTTAAAAGCTTCAGTTTAGTAGTTGACTACTTTGAATAAGCTCCCACTTCTTAGTGAAACCAGCCTCTACACCATGCAGCAACGTAACATGAGTTTCTCTACATTTCTCTTTGCAAAGATAGATTTATCCCTTTGATCACCATTAAACAGGCTCCACCATTTTTTGAGGTAGGTGTTTTAGAAGAAGTGACTAAAACACTTGCGCTGGTTTGTCTAGCACAAAGATGTATCTGTGTAGCTCGTATTTTCCAAAACTGTTTCATGGAGGCTGAGAGAGGTGTTTTTATTCAGCCAAAACAGTCAGCATTGCCAACTAGATCAACTTTTTTATTGTTTAATTGGAGGAAACACAAGTGTATCCTCAGTGGCTCATGATGTGGCACAGTTCCCTCAGGTCCTGCTGCTACTAGTCAAAATATTGGTGTGCTCAACTCTCTGGCATTGCTGTTTTTTCTCACTAGGGTGATACCCTCCGAAGTTTCCCTCCTCTAGTGCACTGAGGCCTTTTAGTTTGATCGTATAGATCAGCTGAATAACGTCTGAGTCGTATATCCACTGTATGTATGTGTGTGTGTGAGAAAGAGAGAAAATATTCCTGTCAATATATAGCAGTGCTGGCACAAGTGGAGATTGCACACAGGTTGCATTTTCTCCTTTAGCGGGTGTAGCTGTTGGTCAGATGGAGCACGGTGCTGTGTCAGCATTCCGTAAGGCAGCTGAGGGGAGAGTGGATGAATCCCTACACCGAGTGACTGAAGCACAGCAGAAATGTCATTTATCTCTGCCCACTTGAATGTGGTCCAAGTGCTGAAGTTCTTGCTTTTGTCATTTTGGTGAATTCGGTGTGGAGAATGTTAAATCTACACGACTTATAATTTACCATGATTTTACATATTTCACGGTGAATTTGACTTCATCCAACCCTTTTGTGCGTTCAAGTTGCCAGTTTGAGTGAAAAAAAATGTAGGTTTCACTTTCAGCTCATTAAAAATCTTACAATTTATTCATTTTCTAGAGATAACATTTTTTTTTTATCCTTATAGGGTTGTTGCACTTCAGCTGAGTCCATCAAAATAATAATACAAAAACAACAATTTTGCACTACTCCTCTCTGTTACACAATGCTTTATTCACCAGTCGTTTTCGATCGTTTTACCTTTACCTTCATTATTGTCCTCTAGAGGAGAGATGCTTTCAGTGTGATAGACTTGCATTCTGGCTCACTAGTGCTGCCCACGACCAAAGAGCTTCCTTGTGTACTGGTTGTTACTTCAACCCATTATTTAACTGGTCGTCTCACATTTAAATAATGCATACTTATCTAACTTTAAAGCTGGTGGCCATGCTAAGTTTTGTTGTCCTTTTATTTTTTTTTATGTCAGAACTTTCTAAGTGTTTATTTAATGTCTACTGTAGCACAAAGAGAGAGTAACGTAATTTTGATTCTTGGTATGTCATGTACATATTGAAGAATTGACAATAAAGCTGACTTTGACTTATAGTCTTGAAATGATCACATGCTTTGGATATCCTGCCTGCCATATGCAGAAACCACAGGGACCAGCTGAGTATGTGATAATGTCTCTCCATCAGTGTTTCCACTTCCTGTGGAGTTGGAGTTTTTTGTTTGTTTGTTTTTCCTGTGACCAATCAACTACGGTAATCAAAACTGGTTAAGTCTCAGTAAATAATATTTCACTGACTATTAGATGGCAGCCCTAAAAGTCACACGGGTCTTTACATCGCTGCTTCTGCATTTTCATTGTACCATTAAATTGCATCCACAATTTACCCCACTGAAGTTACGTGACACAGATTTTACCGTAACAATGCTAATAGAAATGTGTGATTTTAGCATCTATCAAGATGGTTTTCACATTACAACTCAGAAACAACTTAGTGAAAAAAGCACATTTCCTCTCTGCCGTCATCCAGCAGCAGTAATGAAATGGTAAATGTCCTCTCCACTTCCACTCTTGATTTGATATAAAGCAATAAATAAATGCTTTGGGAAATGTGAAATCCATCACTCGTCTACCCTGTGCATAATTTGGGGTTTCTGACAGCAGTGGAAGTCACGCTCCTAATTAATTCTGTCAAGTTATGACAGATGTGTTCACGCAGTCACAGCATTTTTCATCCCAGTTCTGATGAAGAGAGGACAGAATGCAGTATACTATAGATTATGACATAAAGGAAATGACCCCGAGGAACTTGGCCTATCGTGTCGAATCCCATCTAGGTATCAAAATATGTCTTTGATCAGGTAAAAAACTTTCCTCTCGCCGACATTTCATTTTAAATTACCTTATTTTTTTTATTTTTTTAAAAGAACAATGCAAATACATTTGGTTAACCTTTCTTTGTCTTCCAAAGCTGCTCACTCAGCATTAAATGCAGTTGCATCTCTTGACAGTCCTGCCCTTTAAACATCAGCATTGGCATTGAGCGCTTGTCTTTGCTGACGACTGTCCTTTCAAGCAGATTAGTTTAACTCGTGTCATGAATGAGCACACACAGAAATGCAATATGAACTTATCCTGTAGGAGTCTGTACCTGCCAAGATCGATACTCATGCCAGCATACTTAAGTTAAGCCATTATTCCTGTTGATGTATGGACCCAAGTGTCCTGCGATCGTTCTAATGTAAGCAAGTCTGAATGGATGTGTCTTTTGGACTTGGCCCAATTTGAGCAATGTTGTAAAGTAAAAGCCGGATCTTAAGTTGTTAGGCATCTGTTAATGACAGGGCAAACGGAGAACTTTATTGCTTTAGTAAGGGATATTGCTAATGCTTGGAGTTGAGGTTTGATTTTTTTTTATACTTGAGTCCCGCTACGATACAGATGCTGCAAGCTACTTGGAATAAAAGGATTCACCACAAGTATACTATGTTGTGGTGAAGCTCAGCTGTTGTCTTGCTGTAGCACTTAATCAAAGTCTGTTACGATCTCCGCCAGATAATGACAAGCTTTTCTAAGGCCTGTAATACATCCAGATGAATGTTTGTCCTCTGTGTGTCTAATTCCCTTCTTACGAGAGTGACAAACAATTACAAGGTAAAGCTTCAAAAGGAGCGAGGGTAGATATGTGTCGTCATGATCTTTTTGTTCAGTCTCCCACAACCATCTTTTACAGCAGATGTCAGGAGCACAGCACTTTACATTCTGTTCACCAGATTTCTCATGTAATGTGGTTGTTTGGTAGACATGTTTTGACCTATTTTAGGTTGTTATAGTGGCATACTAGTGTTATTAGGAATGTAATGATTTGGGCTAGCATCCCAAGCCATTTGGTTTGGTATTAATAACAATGAACTTTATTTGTGCTACAGTTCTCATATTAAAAAATGAAGCTGGAATTGCTTGTAGAAGTATGTACCAGTGTGACCTGAAAAGCTGTACCTTTACCTTATTTAAGTTAATCTTTGTCTTATATCATGTGAAAGACCAGAGAATCTGACTTTCTTCTCAAACTGCAGGTCCATAAACCAGCAGCCATTTGAAACTCACACTGGACACGATCACCATTCCAACTAAGAAAAATTTACTGAAACAAGATGTTGTCAGTGTTGACAGAACAGCAGGCAGGATTACTTTTGACAGCTGAAATTGTGCTGCTAGCTTCATTGGTTAGTTGAAGTTCATTATGAATATGGTGTACTTGGTCAAAATTTGGAGTACTTCCTTCAGTGCTGCTTCAGAAGCTTCGACTCCCAAATTAATGGGCGTGTGTTGCCACAGCAACAACACTAACTGGTTCCAGCTTCATATGAGCTGGAAGTGGATGTCTCTTTCTCATAGTTGATACAAAACAAACATTATAATGTCAAATGTCATGAATTGGACAACATACTAGCATAGAAAAACAGTATCCAAAACACAGCAAAGTAAGAACTAGTGAGTTAGTTTTTTTTCGATTTTTTTTTTTAAGCCGTCTGACAGTGGGACATTACTGCCATTTGTGTTGTTTATTTTTTCTTGATAATATACTAAAAATGGCATACCTTACTGTGTAGCAGCTATGACAGCGTAAGAATTCTTTTTAGACTAAAAATACATCAACCAGACAAATAAGAAAATGTTGTATTGAAGGAAAAAATGCCCTCAAATGTCCTGATGCTATTTTTAAATAGTTGTTTAAACTGTGTTGCTAACCTTTAGCAGCAGGCATGTCAGTTGCACCACATTGAAAGTTGAAAATAGATGAAAGCACTAAGTTTTACATCTTTTGATATGACTATGCTTGTGGTGTTGCTGAATAATCCCTCTGGGAGGTGCGTCAGAGTAGATCAACGCTTCTTTTGACAGTCCGGTGCTTTTTTCCCATTACAATGCATTCAGATGCTGAACAGAGTGAGCAGCTAGTCACTAGGAGTCCATTCATTCTCCATGAGAGCTGAACATCCAAGACAGGCTTGACAATGACTGTCAGTATGTTGACAAGGAAATGTTGGCCACAACAGAGATTTTGGGCAAGTTGTCTGTCAGTATCCTGTCATCTGCTAGCTATGATATTTGTCTTTTGGTTGAATCATGCTTAAGTGCTTGCTATGTATGATCAGCTGTAGATTCAGTGATGCGGTCAGGTATTTGCATACGTTTCTTTCATTTATGATGATAATAGTAATAATAATAATATATATTCTATATAATATAAAATAGGAATGCAGATTTTTTTCATCGTCCACATTGCAGCAGACTTGGATACTGTGTACAATTATATCCTGGCTTACTAGTGCTGCCACATTACTGGCTTTTAGGACATTTGCTGCGGTACATAGTAGTCACACACACACACACACACACACACACACACACACACACACACACACACACACACACACACACACACACACACAGTGTGGCTATTTTTTTAAGCATGGAAACTGAAAGTAGAGCATAAAGGACAATCTCAAGGGTGGTGTGTGATCACTTTGGTTACCTAAAATAGGCATCCTGATAAAATGTTCAGTGCAATGTCATTGTGTTCAGGGGTTGTTGTGACTGGAACCTCATTTCTTGGTTGCTGAAAAGTTTTGTATCACTGCTGAAACTGTTGAGCAGACATGGTAGTTATCAGGGATGGCTCGATACCACTTTTTCACATCCGATACCGATGTCGATACTGCAGCCTTCAGGATTGGCCGATACCGATATGATTCTTTTTGTCATTCTAAAAGTTGTTAATAATACATGGATGTAATTTGCTTGATACTGACATCTAAAAACACCACGTTCATTGTACAACAACTGTTCTGGTCCCCTAAAGAAAGAAGGAAAACATGTGACAACAAGTTATGTGTAACTGCTGTGGCTTTATTAAAACTTAAAGCTCACATCGCTTTTAACAGCGTTTGTAAACACAACAGACCCAGCTGCACCATTCAAATGTTTGAAATAAAACTGCAACTTGGTGCACATATTTAAATTAAACTAAATAATCCCAGTGTATAAACAGAAAAGTCACATTACACCTCAATGGCATTGCAAGGCTGCAATAAATAATTTATGAATTAACATCAAATAATAGCATCTCCACTAGAACAATGTAGGTAGTACTCAGTAGTTGCACATGGCTTCTCAAGACACACAATAAAAATCTAGGCTATACACCTGATTTGCTGCACCAAAACAAAAACAGAAAAACAAGGGTAAACAGTGACAGTGCAATCTAGTGTCTTTCTTCTTTTGCATGCAGCCGCTGATGTTGTACTGTATGTAAAACACAGTGAACAATTATTTTATTGACATGTACAACACTGATGGAATATAAACAATATCTGGCGATTAAACCCTGTCCTAACGTTCTCATGCGAGTGAAGCTGAGAGCAGCATAGGATCTACCCTGATGCCATTTAGACACCGGTGGGGCGGACATGCAGATGAGAAGAGGAGAGACCTGTCACCTAATCATATTTAACACGAAGACATGTCCACAGTTCGCTACTTAATCACATTTAACCCAAAAAACAGTGGGAAAAAAAAAAACAGTAAACGTACAACAGAAAAGCCGTCAAGTGGCCACAGAGTGAAACGTAAGGCGCACACGTTCATGCGAAAATAATACAACAATCCACATTTTCCACTACACAAGGTGGTTGGTCATCCAGACAAATGAACTCGACAATTTTCTCTGTTATATTCTGGCGTTGGAGCGAGTTTTGTACCCTTCTGTTGTGCTTCCTGCAACGATGGTTGCCGTGGGTCACTTTTTGTTTTGCACTCGCCTGTAAAAAGTCTCCGTACTGCTTTCCATGATGCTTCTACAGATGCTTTATTAAGTTCGTTGTGTTAAAATGTCCGGTTTTGCTGCCACCCCTTGAGACACTCATTTTTCAAACGTTGCACTCAGCTATTTTACTTTTCTCCTCCGTTCGCATATAATAATTCCACATGGAAGAGATGACCACAGCTCTCCAGGCTTCTCTTCACTCTCTGCTCACGTGACGAAAACACGGGCACATGGCAACCATGGCAACGGCTCGTCTGTGTTACGGCATGTCGTGAAAAGAGAAGATGAGGATATATGAGACAGATTGGGCTTATGGATCGGATCGAACGAGTTCTAATATAAAACTCCGATGCTCGATCGAGTCATTTTGGCCTGGATCGAACGCGATATCGATCCAGTGGATCGGATCGAACCATCCCTAGTAGTTATAATACATTCATACACACCAAGATGGAATCATGCCCGTAGGCAGAAATCTCACATTCTAGTTTTCCCTTGAGGCCAGTTTGAGACTATTTTGTAAGGCAAAAAGGAACAAGTATCTGCAGCCTGAATCCAACAGAAGTCTGTGACATCAGGCCAAAAACTTGCGTTCAACACGTTGTCATTTAAGATGAATTAACAGTGCAACTTCCTTGTGTGGCCTAAATACTGATCTACACATTAATTTATGTCTACAATTCTAATACATGGTGCCAATTTATTTGACTGTAAAGTATTCACTATGCCGATTTAAATCCCCTCCTATGAAGCTTTGAAGAAACTGGTGTGGCTCAAGTTTTAACATTCTGTCAAAAGCACTTGGTAATGTATAGTTTTGTTGTGCCACTAGTTTTGGCCTTTTGTCTTCTGAAAGTATTTAAGTTTTAAAACTTCATCGGGTACGTGTTGAAGTGCTGCAGACTGTGATAGATGAAACATTCAGTGAAGATGAGTCCTGCCAGTGTGTTTCTCACATGTACTCTGGGATGTTCTCGTGCTAATTTTTGCTTCCTGGCAAGCCTCATAAATAAATCAGTCTATGTCTCCAGTAGTGGGCATGTGCAAGAATCAACACTGATCTGGAACCTGCACAGCTCTTTCAAATGGCCACAAAGGAAGAACAGGGTACTGCATTACTTCTGTGATGCGCTACAACTAACTCATCTGTTAAGACTTAATGAGGACCATAACAAAGAAATGCAAGACAGACTGAATGAAGAATAAATCTGCCTGCTGTACAGGCTACAAGCTGACGAGATTTTTTCAGCTTGTCTTGCATCATGACCTGTGTTTAGAGACTAACCTGTCAGTCCTGGTCTTGTCATACTGCCTAATTGGTTCCTTCCTCTGTACCACACCTCCATCGTCTTCTTACTTGTTTCTTAATCTCCTCTGTGCTCTATGCTACCCTACCCTCATCTGCTCTCTCCTTGACTGATCTTTGCCATTGGAAGCCACTCTGCTCAAGTCTGCAGAGTACATGACCCCTGCATTAAAATGGTCTCAACAAATGTGCTTAGTGGAAATGGCTTTAGTGTGCTCACCAACCCTTAGAGAGAACATGTTGCATAACACTTGGGTTCAGCTGCGTCTTCAGGTCCAGGTGTCTGCTCATGAGAAATTTTCCAAGAAGGACAACATGGATTGTACACTGCAGGTTGTTTTTATTATGAACTGTGTTTGTAGTCTTGGATCATCAGACAGACATATTTGCTCACTTAGGTTCACTTTAATTTAAAACTACTGTTTGCCTGACAAAAACTCCTCATTCCATCCTACATAGCAAATAGCTGGAAGGATTTGAAAACTTTGTATACCATGAATTTTACTTTATATTTGCTACTGTATTGCAGTAAAAAGAAGTTAACACAAATTGACACACTTAATTGGTTTCTGCTTAGCCTATAGCATTGACACTGTGACTAATTAGTTATTATAGTCCTAAAACATGTTTAGGAAATGGACAAAAAAAAAGTTCATTACAATCTACACACTCTGATAAAGTTTGTTTATAAATGTCATGTGGTTTTCTACAGTGTTCATTAGCGCTTGTGTGGCAGGTGGTGATATGATTTATTTTGCATTATTAAGACAGAACCTTACCACCAATTCACTCAACAACATAACCAAATAATTTGCATACATAAAATGTTGAAATGTGTGGCCCTTATCCTAATCCTTACTAAACTTTTAAAAGCACAATCAGCTAGTCAACACACAGCTGATGTACTGAAACAAGCTGTCATAACGTAAATGCCATCATCTATCAGATATTAACATTGATTAAGGTTTTATCACATGGTTGACATACTCATATACATCAGAGTGTACCTCCCCCAAAGGTCCTGTCCCATTGCCATTCAGTTGTCTTTCAAATCACTCTTGCCCCACTTTGCTCATTCTGACTTTTTTGCTTTCATATCAGCACAGCGCTTTGCGTTTTGTGTCCGATTTAATATCATGTCAGAACCCAGAATCACAGAAGCTGGACGTGTTAGTGAAGGGAAAGGGAAGAGTCTTCTCACTGGCTGGCTCTGTATCTAATTTTAAAGTGTAGTCGACCAGTTAGTTTTGACCTTTTGATGATTAGTGACTCAGCAGTCAAGAAATCTGAGCCCTTAAACCTATAGCTGCTGTAGTTGTGTGGTCAACATATTTAAACCTTTTATAACTGCTTTTGTATTTTATGTGATTATTATTGGTATGCGGCAAATTTAGTTCTGCATTGAGGACAAACATATGAAGGCAAAACTGAAGTAATCTTTTTATTTATTTAATTTTTGCTTTGACTTGCTCGTGTCTAATATAAACCTTTTCTTGAGCGTTTTGTACAAAAACAAAGTTGTGCCATGGACTAGTGTTGTCGTGGACTCGTCCTCACAACTGCACCACTATGACACTGCACTGTCACAGTGTCCCCTCAGTTCTGCTGACTGCAGTGCAACCCAAAGCTGTCCCTTGATTTGATTTGGTCTTCAGTTAAATTGCAAGGGTCAGCTCTGTGCCTAGTCCCTACAACTGTGTTTACATTGAAAGTGTAGGGTAAACGGCATGCTAGCAGAGCAGCAGCAGCTCCAATGTAGGATCTGTGTTTACACAGGAGCATTAAGGTGTAGTATTTAGCAGTCAGACCCCAATACACAAATACGGTGGCTATGCAAGGAAAGAAAGAAAATGTAAGAAATATGGCTGAAACGCCCTTTATGCAATCACCATGTAACATTACAAATTTACAGCCATTACTGTGTCTACATAGACGTTGTTTCAGCCGTGTTGTTCAGTCGACCCTCTCATGTATCGGGTGGAACAGAGTCTACTACTTTAATCAATCCAACCGTCTACACACTCATTTTTAGTAGAGCGCACTCTGTGCTCTTGTGAAATGCAGCTGACCTACAGCTCAATACTGTGCCTCCAGTGTAAACACAGAGAGGGAGAACCAGAGCTGCTGCTTCACTCCTAATGTGCAGCTCATACTGTGGAGGCACTTGTTAAGCCCCAACAAGAGGTCAGGGCTGGAATGACATCAGCAAAGCACTGCAGGAGTGAACACAGTGCCAAGTGCCCAAGCAGAGGTTGTGACTATGTGCAGAATTTAAGGAAATGGAAGCACATTGTGTCTTTTTTTCCCTTACTCAGTATTGGTTAGGATGAAATGATGCTTGTCAGCTAAAAGTCCTCCATCAAGCCTTTCTGTAATTTTATAAATGTTGATTGTTTTATACTTATTCCAAAGTTCATGAAAAGATTTTTGAATATAAGAGCACTAATTGTGTAATTATTGGCCAAAATTGTTGATCAATATTTTCTTCTTTCAGAAACATTCGCATGTCTTTGTGTGTGCTTGCAGCCCCTCATTGTCCTGTGCCTTCTCACCGTTATCCTGTCTGTCTCCATGTGACGTCTGATCTCCCAGACCGCTGCGTCACAGCGAGGTGCTCAGCTATCCACCTCGCAGGATGCCTGACCAGCTCACACTAATCTCCACAATGAGCTAAATTTACTGAGATACACAGTTTATTCTTACCTCTTTGGGGCTGCAGTTAAGTGCGCACACGTGAGACACAACATGTGTGTTTTTCTTTTGACCCTTTTTGTTAGTGTATGTACAATGTCAAAATGATGTTAGAATTCTGCAAACCGGAGCTCTTACCTAATCTAATGCCTTAATGCAACTTGTTGAAACTGAATTTTGTTGTATAATACTATCCGGAAAATCCCTTTTGATTACCAGAGGTTGCAGACAGTGCACGGACAGAGTAACAACAAGGATTTGTGTTCCCTCAACGAGATCCCTGTGCATGGAAATTTGTTATCTTTGACAACACTGCTGCAGAAGCCTGTTAGCTTTGCACCCAGTGAGCACTGCTGCATGAGTGATTGCTGTCCCTGAATGATAGATGGCAGGCTGTTTTTAATGGTCTGTGAACATGGTCAACTCAGAACGACATAGAGAGCTTTGCTGCAGACCTGCAGTGGGCCGCTTCTCATTGTGTCCTCTTCCCTGCAGCTTGCCAGCTGAGACACGCATATAGAGCAACATTAGGATATATACCACTAGATGAGGGACTGAAAACACACTAAATCTGGCTCACAGGACAACTCATTGCTGAGGAGAGTGATGAATGCCTCTGTACACTCATTGAGCTCAAACTCTACACATTGTGTCTTCACATAAACATGTTTGTGTGACACAGATGACTTCATGTTCACCTGGGAGAACTATTTAATGATACAGAAGAGAGTGACAAATAGTGAATTGCTGAATAAAAATGATGGATAGCTTGAGTTGCTTCAGCCTTGCTATTTATCATCTCTGCTACATATTCAAAAACTCTGCGTTGTCTGTAATTTATTTGATATTGCAAGATTCTGCTGAAAAGAACTTATTGTAAAGCTATAGTGTGATTTGTCAGATATATTCTGAGCTGAAGTTGTAGTCAGTTCAGTTAGAAATGATGCACCATTCATTGAATGTGCTGCTGTGCACATATTAAGTAGTTCTGCTTTCTTTCCCTAAAACACATTTAGCTTACAATTATATATTGCGTAAAACCAAATTACTTTTTGATGTAAGTGACAAAGGAGTATGATAGTGGTCAAAGTCCGATTTTGCAGAAGTGCATTCTAAACATTCTGTTTTTGTTATTTGTTACAGAATGTTCTCTTTATGTAAAACTATTCAGAGTTGGGGTGGTTGATCTAATGCAGCCTTTACCTCAGAAATATGAATATATTGTTTAGTATTCAGGTGTTGTAAGAATGACTGATTAGCTTTGGTTTCCCAATTTTTTTTCTGTAACTGTCTCTTCTCAGAAGAATATAAAATGGTGTCATGAACACCTTGCTAATGACACCTGTGTCATGGACGTATTAGAGCATGAGTGTGTTCCACAAGGGTAAAGAGGAGATGGTGTTGTTTGGGGGAAAAAGAGCGGGACTGGCTGGCTTATCCAACTTTCAGCCCCTGATCTATTGGACTTGCACTCTAAGAGCATAAGCCCCACTAAAACCTGCCCTGTGTTGTGTGTTTGAGCGTGTTCAGCCCACGTGCTTCACTCAGTGAGAGCAGAGCTGCTCCCTTCTTAGGATTATTCCTCTGGGAATAGGCTGAGTCACGCTACGGAAGACCAGACAGAGAGAGAGAGACACCGGGGGGGAGGAGGAGCTGGATCGAGATTATAATGGGTGCCTTTAAAATGAGTGACACTGACTGAGGAACTGGCTACATGCAGTTTGATTAATTACTTCTCTCTGGCAGTTTTTAATGCCCTCCTCCTTTGCTACTTGTGTCTTTTGCCAGTGAGGATCCATCTGTTTTTCCAGTGACCTCAGGACGAATGCAGATATCCATGCCCCTGCGAGTTGCAGCCGTTACATGCTATAGACTTTACTGTGCGATTACCCTTTAACCACAGCATGGTATTTTCTGTAGGGACGTTAATGCACTCGTGCCCCTTCACTTCCCTTCTCTTAGCTTTTTATTTTTTTCTTACTGCTGCTTTCCCCTTTTCTGAGATGTGTACTGCATATTCCAAAATACCTATTTGAATAAATGAAATGCTTTCCATAAAATAAGAACAGAAAAATTTTATGTGCATTGAAACACACATAAAACAAGGTCTTTACTGGTGTCGTCAGAAATTTCCTGGTTTAAAAAGAGGTGTGGCATGGATATAAAATACTCAGACGATGGTTTGATTGATTCTCATCAACTGTAAAATGTAGAATATTCACTCCTCCTTGACTTTTTCAAAAGGAGGTTAACCCACTTTGTGATTTATTTCCATCTCGCTTGAGGCTAAATTTAGCTCATTGAAATGTGGGAACTTGGATTGGATTTTCTGAATTTTAGGCATTCAGTTGATGCATTAGAGTAAGAAACAGTAAGTATGCAGGCAAGAGTTTTGTGCCTTAATCAAGGGCACTTTTACACAGCTCTTTGTTCTTGGTTATCTCATATTATCTGTTGTAGGTAAGAGTACACAAAACTGTGTGAGGCCACAGCTAAATTGGAATTGGTTCATTTGCATGTCTCCTAATAAATGATGTCTGTCAAAATGACCCAAATATCTAATCATTTTCGCCCTCATTTCCCCCCTTTTTTATTTTGTGTGCTTTACAGGTGGTATTGGTGCGGTGGAATGAGCCTTTCCAGAAACTGGCCACTTGTGACACCGATGGAGGGATTTTTGTTTGGATCCAATATGAAGGTCGCTGGTCTGTGGAGTTGGTCAATGACCGTGGAGCTCAAGTAAGAGACAGAAAGTGAACAAAAAGCAGGATTACGATTTTCATTGCATTCTTATTAATGTGCTTTCACTGACAAAATGTACAGACATAAAAATAGTATTCATAAAAATGTAATGCAGTGTGTATAAATAGTTAGTAGAAGCACTGCACAGACAATATTAGGAGTAAGACGAGCAGCAGTAGCAACACATATTATATATTGAAACAAAATAGTGATGTACAAAAGCGTTGAGATAGTCTTAAGGTAACATTCCCACCATGTGGTCACTGACTGAGCGATTTATCTCCAACACTTCTCAGCCGAGAAACGAGTCAGAGGGTTTCCTTCAGTCTTTATCCCTGACCTTCCATTTGCTCATTTAACATGAAGCCTATCAAACATGGGTGATGTATAGACCCCATCAGTCAGTCGCTGTCATCTGCTGAGCTGAATCTGACAGCATCTTATTGTTTGTGATCAATTTATTTACTAGATGACAGTCTAAACAGTATTGTCATTTTATTATTTCCTCTGTTTTTCAATGTAACACTGTTTTTTTCCCCCCTGGAGGTTAAGGTTTGATTACATACAAGTATTAAATTTAAACTAAAAATCACCAAGCTACTCACTATTTGAGTGAAGACACTTTCACTGTTAACAGTCTGCAGGATGACATGTGTTTCAATTACTCTGTGTTCTGCCATGTTCTGACAGTACCAGTGGTTGTCATTAAAACCAGAAATGGAAATTGATGAGTCTAAGTGCCTTACAAATAACTCCCTGAGACCGTGCCCCTCTTTACACCTATAATTGTCACTTTGACTGATATTTATACTCCTGCTGGTGACTACTGAGGCACTTAAAACTCTTGAATGTTGTTATTAAAGACCAGTTTCTCATTTTTGCAGGTAGTTGGACAATTTTAGGTTGTTTAATTTGGGACTATTACAAATGATTTGTTCAATAATTCATCATTTTATTTTATAAAAGAGAAAACTTTAAAAAAAAAAAGCCCAGTTATAGTTCATAACAGCCTGAGGTAGCATGTTCATATTGTTTATGTACAACCTCCAGTCAAAAACCTGAAGACAGTCATTTTCATGTGACATCACTAACAAAGAAATGTGACATATGGGATTTTTTGAATTTTACTATAAAAATGATTGATTGATTAATTTAATCAGTCTTAATTAATCAAATAACTTTCAGTTTTTCTCGGTGATATGGCAGGAGAGCAAACATCAGAGACTGCTGATTCTGTAAATTCCAGTTGAGTTGTGAAAACATTTTCTGAACCATTTCATTAAAGCTATTAGCCTCTAAATATTTCATTCTAAAGTGGCATGTCTTGCACACTATAGGTGAGTGACTTCACCTGGTCCCATGATGGCACCCAGGCTCTTATCTCCTATCGTGATGGCTTTGTCCTGGTGGGCTCCGTCAGTGGGCAAAGGCACTGGTCCTCCGAGATCAACCTGGAAAGCCAGATTACCTGTGGCATCTGGACTCCCGATGACCAACAGGTAAGACACGCACCTTACAGATTTTGAAGGATACGACATTTCCCCCGAGCACTATGCCAACCTTTGAATGCTAATACATGTAGAAATTTGAGTTTTTCATTTGCCACTTTGAGTATGAACACTTGTCATTCAGAAGGTGGAGAAGGGCCCTGAGAGATCTGTGAGTGACAGCAAGCGCTGACTGTCTTGAGCGTCTCGTTGGTTTTGTTGGGCTGTGTTTTTGCTTTCATGCTGGTAAATTGTCAGCTCAGGTTGGACATCATCAGATTTTCAGTCTATATACACGTCTCTGTCTTTGTTCATCGCCTGCAACCTGTTTATGTCTATTTCTTCAAGTTTTTTCCTTTGTAAAATGCATTTCTCTTGACTTTCCTTGCTTGTTGTCTCCTTTTCTGTGACCGAGTGTGCCTCCCTTTTTAATGTTTGTTCTTGTGTCTGTGTCCCTATTAAATGTCATGCAGTTTTTTTCGTCTCAAATAGCCCTTTGCCGTTTCTTTTCCAGGTGTTGTTTGGTACTGCAGACGGTCAGGTCATAGTGATGGACTGCCATGGGCGCATGCTGGCCCACATACTGCTTCACGAGTCGGATGGTATTGTCAGCATGTCCTGGAACTACCCCAGCTTCCTGGTGGAGGACAGCAGTGAAAGTGACACAGACTCCGACGAGTACTCCCCACCACAAGGTATGCTGCACAGGGTTTGATTTGAACAGAAAACTCTGCACAGTGACCTGTTCACACCCACTCGGTCTGTTTGGAGACTTTATGATGGTCTACATCTTTGTTGCATGCCATATAAATGCAATATACATGGTTCATCTGTGACCAGGGACCTTTATGGCAAACCACACCTCTTTCTCTACCAAGGTGACCAAAATGGTTGCATTTACGACCGTTTTATCGAAGTGTCCGAGTCAAAATTTCACATATTTGTGAGTGTATGATGATCATTATGACATGTTGGAGACGCTCTGGTCAGCACAAGTAGTTACTGTATTAGCGGTTGTGGTTTAAAATGGTGCATTGTCTTCGTCATTTGGTCACTCATTCTCTCCCTACCTGACTTAGGCTAACACAGTGCTGGGTCTGTAAAACTAAACCAACATTAATAGCGATCTCTAATTTGGCTTCCCACATAAATGAGCACGCTCAAAGGCTATGTTGATGTTTACAATGCACTCTGCTCGTGGAAAAGTCCGCAGATAGAAAACAGCCCATGAAGATAAAATTACTTGGTTTAAACCTGGGCAAATCAGACATTAGAATGTCAGATTTTGCTGTCTGTCCCCAGTGTACAGGACTGATATCAGACAACCTCAGGGAAACAACTGTTGACAAAACTCGTATATCGTGAGATTAAACTATTTCGCAAATATCAAATCTTGAGTTGCTATTACTCCTATGCTGGTGTGACCAACTGAGAGTCCAGCTCTACCGCTGTTTCTCCACTGAAATCTATGAAGACCAACGGAACAAAATCTAATATTTTTTTAACCTATGAAGTTGTATTTAAGATAAGTAAACTCGGTCTGAAGTTGATTAAAATCCTTTGACTGACACTATCCAAAGCACAGTACAGTAAGTTCAGTTTCCATACAAACAAGAGGTAGTTGTAATTTGATTGGTTAATGGTCTGCTATGTTCAGAGTCTTATCTGCACTGTATGAATACAGAGATACAGTTGTCCACCTGTGAATGCCTTGAAAAATCTATTAAAACACACCATATTTTTGGCTGGATACATGCAGTTCTGTAGTAATTATGACCAGATGTCCTGCCCAGTGTGTACACGGTGGTGGTCAAAACTCTGTGTTGTTTTTTTTGTCGAACAATTTTGCATTTCAAAGCACAATTCTGCTTTGTTTAGACTACACCGTTGGATTGAAGTGCAGAAGTTATTTATTGAAACTTGAAGTTAGAAAGTTTTTCTAAGTCACATGTGATGCTGATCTCACAGGCAAACTTTGTAGCTTAAACCGTTTCATGAAGCTTCAGAAGTGGAACTTTTCAACTAATTTCCACTTCAAACAGAGAGTATATGTTACACTGGGATTGAAAGCTGCCTCACAAGGCTTAGTTGCATCTGGTTACCCACCTCCTCCTGCTGCTTTCACTGTGTACACCAGCCCACGTAATGAGCTCATTCTTATTGGTTCCTGTTTGCTTTTTTGCCTCCTTTTCTCTTTAACTGAAATACTCCCAGTTGTTAGCGCTGTGTGCTACTGTTCCCCTCCCGTTGTGCTGTTTCTTCCTGTCCCTTCACCACAGACCAAGCAGTGAAGCTGTAAAGTGCTTTCCTTAGCTGGATCACTGATTATGCTCTAACTCACTAATTAAACCAGTCAATAGGAATTGATTGGGCCCGATAGAAATTATCACTCAAGGCCATGCTTTTCTGTACACTTTTACACCTCAAATTGAAATGGCTGTCTTTCCTATCAATATATTCCTGCTCTGGAGTACTGATTCACCTAAAGCAACTGGAATATTATTAATAAAGACCAGTTTTACATTCTTGCAGGTACTTGGGCAGAATTACGGTATTTCTTTGGAGATACAACCAATGATTTGTTTAATATTTAATCATTTTGTCTATAAAAAAAAATGGCCAAGAACCTGAAATTGCATGTTGAAATTCTTTTTGACCCACCAATAGTCCAAACCCCAAAATAGTTGCCTTTCTATCAGAAAAGTAGTAAATACCTCCTACATATGTTGCTTTTTTGATGGAAAAATTAAGATAAAATGATTGATTTAAAAACTGATTTTTTTATTTAAAATGACAGTAAAACAAACATTACAGTTGAGTTGTCTCCAAACATGGAAATTCCTGATTAATGTTGATTAATGTAGTAGCCTAGCATTGACAGGATTGTGTGCTGACTGATTTACACCTGTCAAGAGGAACTGGTTGGCACCAATGGAAATTATTTTTCAAGTCACCAATCTGACTGAGACACCAGGCCACCTCTTCTTTATGATGACCCGTTAT
This sequence comes from Acanthochromis polyacanthus, assembly GCF_021347895.1. Classification (NCBI taxonomy): domain Eukaryota; kingdom Metazoa; phylum Chordata; class Actinopteri; family Pomacentridae; genus Acanthochromis; species Acanthochromis polyacanthus. Next base: position 10,470,987 of record NC_067128.1, read on the forward strand.
GACTGCACAGCACAATACACTGCATTTACAGCAGCATCATCTATCTTGTTTAATGCAGCTCTCATTTTAAACTGCTTGCTATGTAGTAACTGTTATTGGAGTGAAAATCAAAAGCAGATTTTATTTGTGTCACTGCTGGAATATGTGAAAGGAGAGAGAAATTTTAAGGGTCAGGCTGGTTAGAACTCAAAACTTCAACCTCAGTGTAACAAAAAGAGATCCCAGTTATTATTTAAATTGTATGTTTGATCGTTATTGATTACAAATTCAATCCTCCTGTGCATTGATGACCAGTTTGCACAACTTTTTGGTGCGATGATCCTTCTTCTTTTCAGTTGCTTTTTGCTGGAGGGGTTTTGTTACTCAACCATCTACTTAAAAATACTCTAAATGTGTTATTCTGTAATAAATTCATTAAGAAAGACTTGCTCAATCTTAAAATTAAGCCTGCCGATTGTTTTTTTTTTTATTTGTCATACCCTTATGTAGTGGTAGTCTAAATTGTAGTTGTACTAAACCACCGCTATTGGGTGCATAGGTATGTATAGTTACAGCATCAGTCCTCGATTTATAGACACACAATAGCACAAACATTTCAGAAACAGCCCCTGATTGACTCTTTCAGCCTTTTTGTGGCCATTGTGGTGTAGAATGGTGTTGGCCACATAAAACCTGCAGTTACTGCAGTGGTAAGTTGCCAGTTGACACCAGTTTTCATTACTTAAATGTAAATGCAAGCAAGTGATAGTTCTGTTCATGGGTTCAACAGTTCACAGCTGAGACCATATCTATGTTTTAAGCTCCCTGTGTTTCTCTCACATTGCCTGTCTAAGACGTTTGTGTTGTCCTGTGTCTCTTCTCAGTGCACAGCCAGAAACCACTGCTGACAGTCAGCTTCACCTCCGGAGACATCAGTCTGATGAACAACTACGACGACCTCTCCCCCACCCTCATCCACACTGGTCTGAAAGGTGTGTGGGCTGTCTTATCATTAATCTCACTGATACCTACGTGTCCCACCAGCTTTGTGTCTCTCTATTTAATTGCTTCTCCCACTCCCTTGTTCACTTGGTTTTACAAAATCTGTCTAAAGGAACATCGTGTTGTCTAAGCTGTCTGCATATGGTAATATTCCTAACGTAATGAGGATTGTGTTTCTTCTGTGTCCTGTGCTTTAGATGTGGTGGTCCAGTGGTGCTCGCAGGGGGATCTGCTTGCAGTCGCAGGGATGGAGAGGATAGTCCTTTCCCCTGACACCTCCTGTCCTCCACCTACCAGGAACGCAATTGTCAAGTTCTACAACGTGCGGGGTGAACACATCTATTCACTGGACACACCAGCACAGGTGATCAACTTTAGCCACAGCAGAGGAACTGAAATAGCGAGAAGTCACAGTAGTTGGATTACTGACTCTATTAATGTCATGCACTGTAAGTCTTCTAAAACTTGAATTTGACAAATTTTATTTTCCTTACTCCATAGTGGGGCCAAACCTACCAGTTGGCTGCCATCCTACAAAATATTTATTCTGTTGTTAGATTTTGTATTTGTTCTAATGTTAATCTAACGTTACATTAATTAGTCTCTGTAAAGTGACCAGTGATATAATAGAGACTAATTTGAATGATATATTGTTAGAAAATTAGTTTTCTCAACGCAATTGTCTAGACCACTTGATCAAGTCTAGTCAGCAGTCTTCTATAAGTGTAGAGGAACTTTGTTGTAAATAATATTGAAGGAGAAAGCTGTTCTCAGAATTAATTCAAAGACATGACCCCTAACAAAGTAGCAAAGTGTAAGAGAGATTTTTATTAAAGCCATAACACTCCAAAACCTTTACTTTCAACGATCCTTGACATTAACAATGTAAAAAGATGCGGTGCACTTTCTCAGTGTATCTTCTTCACACTGCAGCGCCCCATCACTACGCTCTGCTGGGGTCACCGGGACTCTCGCCTGTTCCTGGCGTCCGGCCCGGCGCTCTACGTGGTTCGAGTGGAACACCGCGTTGCCACCCTGCAGCTGCTCTGCCAGCAGGGCATCGCCACCGCAGTAAAGGAGGAGAAAGATGTTGCCAAGCTCACCATGCCTTCCCGCCTCTGTTCTTACGTCACTGCCGCTTTTGTCCCCACCATCAAGGTAACTCAGGGCAAGGGGGCTTCAGGTCCATTAAAGCCATCAAAATATTTGTGAATGGCTTCCATGACATTTACATGATGTTTGCCTGATGCATACCACTGAAGTGCACAGAACCTGCTGGAACAGTGTTGTGTGGATCGGATCACACACTTTCTTTGCCATTTACCTAACCAGGGCTGTGTACAAACAATGGATGTTGGATGAGACTCACATGCTCTACTTTTAAATGGTTGTTGTATTAATATGAATTTCTTTAACTTAACTACACTTTCTACATTTCCAGCCTCCCATCCCCGACCCAAACAACATGCGGGATTTTGTGAGCTACCCAACAGCTGGGAACGAACGTCTGCACTGCACTATGAAACGTACAGAGGATAACCCTGAGGTGGGGGGACCCTGCTATACTCTGTACCTGGAGTACCTCGGAGGTCTGGTGCCTATCCTCAAGGGCCGACGAATAAGTAAACTGCGCCCCGAGTTTGTTATTATGGACCCCAAGACAGATGGGAAAACAGGTGAGACTGAGTTTCTTTGATATCAACAAAACAATACAATCTAACAAAAAAAACATTTTAAAAAGAAGACCTGGAATGTTTTGAGGCCATCTGGTCAACCTAATTACCACATTTTAATGTGGGTGTTAAAAAGATGGATCTTTACAGCTAAATGATACTCTTCTGACATCTTAAATGAGCTGGTACTGCCCCCTGTCTAACAGACTTTATTTTACAAGGCTCTCCAAACAACCTAAATGTATTTTATTTGCTGCGTCATCCTTATGCTAGTCCTGAGTTAATCCTAACATATGCTGTTTGTATATTTATTCTTGAAAATTCAAATAGAACTACTGAAAGTATTCCACCTAGACACATTTCTGACATCCTCCAGTAGTTTTCCAGAGTTTCTGAGTTGGCACTCAGAGCGTGAGTATGTTTTAGTCACATAGGACAGAATGGCCCTATGTTAATTAAAAGCTGCTTAATGGGTGCTCTGATGGCTCCTGGGTTCCTCATAAATCAACCCTCTTCCTCCCCATGTAGTGATAAATGAAGCCAGCCATGAAATGGTTCCAGCCCATTCACACTTTAATGTCCGTTAAATAAATTAGCTTGACCTAAACTTGAGCAGCAGCGGTTTGCAGACTCCATATGACTATGACGAGGAAAAGAATTAAACCTGCTGCACAATGCTTTGGACTGAATAGTTTTAAATGTTTATTTATAGAAATTGTGGAGCATTACTTCTGCACCATCATGTTTTGCTAAAACGATGACAATTCCTCTCTCCAGGTTGTTAAAGTAGTTTTCAAAATCTACCTTGCAGGACCAGCATCACTTTAATAATCGCTAAAAGACTGCCACTCTATGGAGCAACTCCTATTTTTTCTCTCATCATTTGTTTCTGAGTCAGTCTCTCCAAAACAGCAAGATTGAGCTTTTTAGTCAGTAAAAGAAGCTGACACAGCACATTTGTTAAGTGAAATTTATCTTGAGTGTCTCATTCTGTATTTTTTTGTCTCCTCAGATGAGATTTACGGTAACAGTCTGATATCGGCCATGATTGACAGCTGTAACTGCTCAGACTCCAGTGACATTGAACTGAGCGATGACTGGGTTGGCAAGAAATCTCCAAAGATATCCAGGAGTAGTAAATCCCCCAAACTGCCCAGGTAACTAAACAACTGACCTGTGTCTATTACACTATACTAAAATGTGTTTTCTAATCCAACACTTGCTGCTTTGACTCCTCCACAGCAGCGGTCCATGTGAAATGGGCAGTACTAGCTTGATCTTCTGCACATTTTTGCGCAATATTAAATAAGGTTAAGGTTTTTAACATGCTGCAGAGTTACTTAGTTTGAATCAAGAACCATTTATATGCCTGAACTATGACAAGTTCAGATTTTCTACTTGGCCGTTACTTCCTTCTACAACAACATAAAAACATAAGAATAAGAAACACAAGATGTATTAAATTTACATTTCTGCCCAATTCAGTGTAGTTTATCGTAATAAGTGAGTCATACTGTATTCCAGGGATGAAAAAGGTATGTTTTTTTAACTTCCCCGTTTTAACCACTTTGCATAAATGGTGGATTTTGATCAAATGTTTTGTGTTTGCTTTTTGTTTTGTTGTTTCACTGCATGCCTAAACCTTCTTTTTTATTTGCTGCCTTCTCTGTAGAGACTTAGTTTGTCCCTTTACCAACAGGATTAACATCGATCCCAGAAAATCGCCCAAACTGTCCCGCACTACACAGGAGATCTCCAGGTCACCACGGTTACCTATAAGGAAACCCTCGATTGGGTCACCCAGTCTAACACGGAGGGAATTTCCTCTAGATGACATCACTCAGGTAAACGTCATATTACTTGAGCCGAGTTAGAAGCCAGTGAGGGATTATGTGCCTCCATGTGGACTGATCATGCTGCCTGTGCACAGGGTCATGTGAGGCAGCTAAACAGCATATCTGTGCATCGTAGATCTCATACGTTTTAATAAAAATGTGTCTCTTATATTTGTGTATTTCTATGCATTAATTACTTTCTTTGTTTTTGTCTTGCAGCAAAATTACCTTGCTCAGGTCACATCCAATATTTGGGGAACAAAGTTTAAGATAGTGGGGCTGGCCACATTCTTGCCAACCAATCTTGGTGCAGGTAACCTATCAACAACTCTGTCTTATGGCAAACTATACTTCATGGTAAAGCTGCCACTAATGAGTATTTCCTATTGAATAATATATCAGCTATTTAAAAGGAAAAAGCAAAATGGTAATTTCACGTAAGTTCATTTTATTTCATGAAACTGCATGTCATTGTATAATGTAGCACAGCACAATGTGTAAACAAAGATTTACATATTATTATTTGTATATATTTTTGCAAGCACAGACCAGCTAAAGCAACTCCTTTTCTCCTTATTTTGTAATTGCTCTCTGACTTTGATGGTGGTTTCTAAATTCATGAAATTACATTTGAATTCTCAGCACAGCCGGTGTCTTTCACTCCTGTAGGGTGAGTTTGGCAGACATTGTTACAATTATTAAATTAGAATTTTAGCAATGCAGAGCAACAGCTTTTTTTAACTGCTGGTTAACATGTTGTCCTAGTGAGCTGAATCCAGTCTCTGCTTTGTACTTGCTTCACTGTCTGACAACACAAACTGAAAAACAAGTAAATGAGAACAGCTTTATTGGGAATATGGATAAAAATACAATATATGTGAGCACAGAGAGCAAGACCAGTGGATGGAACCAAAAATGACTGCGGTCCTGAGCAGCCATCATGTAGTGATACTGAAGTTGAACATTTGTTAAACTGAGATTGGAAAAAAACATGCGTTGGATAGAAATGTCATTGATTTTGCTAATAGTGGCAGCTTTACATAAGTAATTCACAAATAACTAAAAAAAATGTAATTTCAATTTGACTAAATTACCTATCATTTGCTTGCTTCTTTTTCTTGTTTTTGCCCTGTTCTGCACTCTCATAGTTATCTATAAGACAAGCCTCCTCCATCTGCAGCCCAGACAGATGACCATCTACCTGCCAGAGGTCCGCAAGATCTCTATGGACTACATCAACCTTCCTGTCTTCAGCCCTAATGTTTTCAGTGAGGATGAAGATGACCTGCCTGTTACAGGTCCTGCTGGTGGTGCCGATGACAACCCACCCTGCACTGTTAACATCCCTATCGCCCCCATACATAGTCCCGCCCAGGCCATGTCCCCTGCCCAAAGCATTGGTCTGGTCCAGTCACTCCTGGCCAATCAGAATGTTCAGCTAGATGTCCTAACCAATCCCTCAGCAACCCCTGCTGGAGCAACTGCCAGTGGGTCAGACCAAAGTCAGGACACCATCCTCACAGCCCAGTACACAGTCCCCACCAGGTACTCTAGTCCTGGTCAGGTCATTTTTGGGGGACTGGAAGTCGGTCGTCTGATGGTTGGACCTCCACCCTCTCATCATCCTTCACAACAACAACAGCAGCAACAGCAACCAAGTCAACATCAACAGCAGCAGCAGCAGCAACAACAACAACAACAACTGCTACAACACCACCAACAAATTCAACACCACCAACAGCAGCTTCAGCAGCAACAGCAACTCCAGCAGCAGCAGATGCTTCAACACCAACACCTGCAGCAGCAACAGCAGCTTCAACAACAGCACATTCAGCAGCAGCTCCAACACATACAGCAGCAGCAGCACCAACAGCAGCTCCAGCAGCACATGCACATTCAGCAACAGCAACAACTACAACAACAGCATCAACAAATTCAGCAGCAACTGCAGCAGCAGCAACAAATGCATCAACTGCAGTCTCAGCAGCAGCAACATCAGATGCAGCAACAGCAGCACCACCATCAGCTTCAGCAACAGCTTCAAATTCAAATCCCTGTTTCCTCTATGTCATCAGGACAGCCTTCAGGTGCCACTCTGCACCAGCTACAGACAGGAGCACTGCAGATCCAGATACCTCATCCACCTGCTGATTTAGTGGTTGAGAGAGCAGTGGGGGTTGAACATGAGCACTTACTGAAGATCAAAACCACTCGTTCAATTCCACAGCTGGCTGAGGGTGACACAGTGGTGTTCAGTGCCCCTCTAGAGCTCAGCAAGATGAACCCCCCGCCTCCCTACCCCGGAACCGTGGCTGCTGCTGTCGCTGCTGCAGCAGCTGCTGCTGCCTCAGCGTCAGCATCCACTGCAGCTTCCAGTGCTGCATCTGCAGCAGGAGGGGGCACCAGTGGAACTCCTCCCCCTGGTGACCTTTGCCTGAAGAAGGGAGAGTTCCAGCTTTATCCTTCAGGTCAACAACAAGCGCAGTACCCCACACCACTGGGCTATGAGAGGATAACGACATTTGACAGCAGTGGGAATGTGGAAGAAGTATGTCGTCCTCGAACACGCCTTGTCTGCAACCAGAATGTCTACACACTCCAGGGACCTGGCAGCTCTGCCACTCTCAGGGTCACCTCCTCTTCATCCTCTGCTGCCGCTGACAAGAAGATCCAGCTGCCCTACGCCTCCGCTACTCTCAACAGACTCACTGCACCTCGCTATTCCATACCCAGTGGAGACCCTCCTCCATACCCTGACCCAGCCAATCAGAGCAGTACTGTTGGAAGAAACCCTGGTCAGAGGCTTGACAGCAGTCTGATCCACGCCACTCTCAGGAGGAACAGCCGAGAGGCCGCACTCAAAGTTTCTCAGATGCTGGAACCGCCTAGACCACTGCCTCCGAAGGCTAAAAACAGTAGTGCACTAGCAGCCTCGTTCCAGCAGAGGGTGCCAACGGCCTTATACACCTGCAGTCAGTGTAGCAGTGGATCTAGTGTTGGAGGCACTGCCCCAGGGAGTGCTAATGGAATAGCAGGAGGAACTATCATCAGACAGGATTTCCCTCCAGGGAATGGCGCACCACACAGCACAGTTATTGTTCACTCCAACAGCGCTACTCCTCTGGCCTCCCAGTCCTCCTATAGCCTGATGAGTTCACTTGAAGGATCTGGAACTGCAGCAGGAGGTGGAAGTAACAGAGACAGGGCTGATTATGTTAATTCAGCATTTACAGAGGATGAAACACTGAATCAGTCACTGAGGCATCTGGCACTCGGTGGAAATGATGCATCGGGGCTGGTTGTGAAACGTCCGCCTCCTTATCAGTGGGATCCAGCTGCCACTGAGGAGGTGTGGGTTCCTCAGGAACGGACAGCAACTTTGAACTCCACTGGCCCCCCTGGACCACATAAACCACCTCCCCTTATTCTTAGCCCAGCTCAGCACTTGGATGTAACCAGGCTGCCTTTTGTCCTTTCTCCAAAGTCCCCCACCAGCCCCAGTGCTGCATCATTCCAAACTGCTGCAGCAGCTACAGGCTACCAAATCTCTCTCCAGTATTCCCCTGCAACTGCCTATTCTGGTGCCCAGCTCCAACCCATCCCTGGGTCACCACGCCCCTGTTCGTCCCCAAAGGAGGTAGTGGCCCCAGTGCCCTTCTCACAGCAGGATGCAACTCTGGTATTACCACCAGGTTACCCTGCAAACCTAGCCAACCTTGCCTGCTGCCCCTCCCACCCATGTATCCAGGAGGAAGTGCTTGTGCTGGGGTTCCTATCCCTCCCATTGCCCTCCACACACCTTGGGGTACCTATAACTCCTGCCCGCCTATGCCCAGTCCTGCAGTGCCATTACCACCCAAAGCCTCCCACCTGGCAGTGGATAAAAACGTTCTCTCACCTCCTCCACCTCCTCCTCCACCCCCTCCACCACCACCAGCAGAACTGCAGAGCCACGGAGGATTACAAGAGGCCATGGCCGAGGCTGGAGAAGGTTTTCAGGAGGTGCTCTCGTTGACTGAGAGCCCTGTGCCACAGCGATCTGAGAAGTTCAGCAAGAAGAACCGCAAGCGGGTTGATGGTCGAGCTGAGGAGGCAAATGTGCCACCGCTGGCTGAAGGGAGCAAGTCAAAGAAGGAGGGCAGAGCTCTGGGCGATTTCAACTCACTCATTTCCAGTCCACGGCTGGGAGGAAGGGACAAGAAGAAGCTGAAAGGCCAGAAAGAGCAGCAGTTGAAAGCTAAAAAGATGAGTAAGGCCACTGCCAATAGTGAGTTCCAAGATAGTTCAGAAAGTGAGCCAGAGCTGTTCATCAGCGGGGATGAGCTACTCAATCAGTGCCAGAGTGGGAAGAAGGGCTGGAAGAGTAAGAGGAACCTGAGGGCTGCCTGTGAGCTGGATGAGATCAAATGTCGGAAAGCCAATGAGAAGGAGGACCGAGGGCTGGGCAGCCAGGGGTTTGTCTATGTCATGGCCAACAAGCAGCCGCTGTGGAACGAAGCCACGCAGGTCTACCAGCTGGACTTTGGTGGACGAGTCACACAGGAATCCGCCAAGAACTTTCAAATTGAACTGGAGGGCAGACAGGTAAGACAACTGAAGTAATATCATTTAGTGATCCTTACGAGTTTTCAAATATGGTTAATTTTAAATGTGTTAATGACGTGTTGTTAATGCCTCTTTGCTGAATTTGTTTCAATGGTTTTGTCTTTTATTGTTTTGTTTTTTTGTACATAGGTGATGCAGTTTGGCAGGATTGATGGCAATGCCTACATCCTTGACTTCCAGTATCCCTTCTCTGCTGTCCAGGCCTTTGCAGTGGCTTTGGCCAATGTCACTCAACGCCTCAAATGAGATGTTTCCCTCACTACTTACCCCGAGTTATATCTGGGATTAAATTGCAAGCTGTTGAAGGGGCACAGCTGTTTCTTTTGTGATGAACAAACTCTTGTAGAGGATTTTGGAGAGAAGACTAAAATCAGCCCTGGCTATAAAGAGAAATACAATCACGCTGCACTACACAATGCTGCCACTAGAGTTGGTGCAATAAGCGTCGACCGCATTTGTAGAGGATGCTGTCAGATCTGCTCTCTTCGGCAGTCAGTGGCACCCTGCAGTGCATGTGGGGCCAAAGAGCTGAGCTGAACTTTGGTGATCATCATGCAAATAAATGCTGCTTTAGCTAGAAGAAGCTTATAGACGTGATAACCAGCGGGTTAACTAAGAGAGGGATGGTCAAGGTGCAGTTTTCAAAAGAAGCAGCAGTAATACTTGAAAACCACACTCTGGAGATCAAAGTTATTTTTCCCAGAGCGCACAGGTACTACTGGGCACTGAAATCCATTGCTGTACAAACCTTTAGTGAAACAGTTACCACTTTATTATACTGCTTTTGCTTTTAGGATTTTCTTAAATGACTAAACATGGTGGAGGGTAGGAAGGTCTTTTTTGTGTTTGCTCTCTGCCATTCCTTTTATTACTATCTCAGTCTATCTCGGCTGGAACTGAAGCTTAGATATATGCATCATTTAGGAGCACTACTAAGAGTTTAGACTTTTCACTGTTGAGTGGAAGGTGTGCCACTGTTGGGAAGGTAGAAAACTAAATATAGCTGAGGTGAAGCGCAGTCTTTTCCACATGGGACTCTGAAGGAAGGAGAAATGTTACTCTGCTACATGGATTAATTTATATGTACATGTTGTCGTTTATCTAGTCAGATATGAATTTTAACATTATTGTCATCGTTTGTGATATACAATCCTCATACCCTGTCGTCACGTTTTCTTACCTGCTTTATTTGGGAGATTCGATTTGAATATTGCTGTGTAGTCTGGAGAATTCAGGTGGGAGTGGTGTACAGAATAGCTTTGGCTGACGTACCCTGTACTTAGTTCATTATCTACATATGGTGACATGGCGCCAAAGAAGTCACCAAAGCCTAGACTGAAAAACTTAACCTCTGGCATGAAGTGATGTGTCACCTGCTGTCACTTCTGTGAAGTGAGTATGTAGTTAGGGTGGCCGTCCCTGCTCTTAAAGACCACACTATTACATGTAAGCAAGGTACAGGAAATATTTTTGTATATTTCACCTATGCCATTTCATACTCTTTTCAGAAGTCGTGTAAATACGTACCAGTCGTATGTAAATGTTGTAAAGAGACTTGGGTGACTTGGACAGATTTCTGTTTACACCTGTCTCCACTGTGTTTTAAGTGTAATTTCAGGTGTGGAGCGAAGCTGTAGTACTGTTCAAGTTCAACAGCTGCAACCACAAAAATATACGAGCAGTTGAGCTGAAATTGTCGTCACTGAATCTTTGAAGTCAGAACTCCAATGAAGAATGAAGCTGTAGAAATCTGTCCGTTTAGTAAGCTGACTCTGAAATCTGAAAAGCTGGTTTATTTTTTGTTGTTTGCGTGTGTCAGGCAGTGGAGCTTGTGGACACAGAGCTGGCTGGATTGTGGGCAGTAGGAAATTATCAGGCACATTGCAAATGTCTGCAACTGTTTTTATTTGCATTGGATGGCAGCCTAAATCACTACAAAGAGCAGTAATATTTAGGTGTAATGAAACTGAACTGGTGCGATAAACATTTGTGCCAAAATTTGGTAGAATTTAAAGCTGAAATAAACAGGCTTAGAGTACTTTTAGTATAGATAAAGCTCTCACTTTGGAGCAGCTCTGTTTTGGTCTCTGAATTGATGAGATGATTCCATTATTTGGTGTGATCTTTCCATACTACAGGATGCATGTCTTGTTACTGAGGGGTTGTAGGAATGGGGACTGAAAGAAACAAAGTCCCTTCACTCCTAAAAATGAAAAGAACATGAGCATGTCATAAAGAAAATACTCATCTTTTTGTGTTAGTTGTGCAATATTTTCTTAGGGAAAAAAAAAATCCTTTGTCATCACTTTGAGCAGTTTGATACCGTTCTTTTAGTTCAGCATCTCCGTTGATGGTCTGTACACTTTATTTATGAGATTATTTCCTAAAGAGGATAAAATATCTATACATACTGTATATTGTGGAGTTTCCAGAACATTTCTTTGTGTTGATAAGAGTTTGTTACAAGTGTAGCCCAAGTTGTGAGATGGGAATGTGGGGGTGGGGTTGGGGTTGGGGTTGGGGGGGGGGGGGGGCAAATTTTCAGTGTTTTGTGAAGTTTGCATTGGATGGAAACGATGTGAATGAGTAAGTGCCCAGTTTAATGTAGTTGGTAAACTAGTTATGTAGAGTGTAACTGTCAAGTCAAGGTGTGTCTGTATTCAGCTGTGCAGTCTACCAATCCCATCAGTGTTAAATCTATTATCTTCAAACGTACGTGGTCATGGCTTCTCACACACACACACACACACACACACACACACACACACACACACACACACACACACACACACACACACACACACACACACACACACACACACACACACACACACACACCCGTTCACATGAGTTCACTAGTGTAAGCCACTGAGTTCATGTTCAGCATCGGTTATGGACTTGGTTCAGGACTCACTTTAAACTGATGATGACCTGTTGTAGATATTGTAGGATTTGGCTTTTTCTTTTAGAAAAGATACGTGCTTTGTATTTGTAGGTGTAGACTTAAATAACAAAAACCATCGAAAAAAAAATCCGAGTCTGATTTGGTGACTGAACATTTCTAGTGAATGGATAGTAAGGCATGCCATGTAAATTATTTTATAATTGTATATGTCACGCATCTTTTGAATAAAATGTCATTGTTTCAGAAAAAAAAAAAATACTGGGTGTTGGTTCTTGAATATATCCAGAGATGGCGCAGTTGACATCAGGACAGTTGTCAGAGTTTACTTAAGGTGGTTTCTGTTGTCTCTAACAGCAGATGTTTTAAAAGCAGTGAGCCAACTGGAACAGACACAGTCATCATTCATGAACAATAACAGCAGTGCTTGTTCTGCTGTGGAAGGCATGCACAATTTAATATTATGGTAAAAGTATATTACTTTGGGTTCCCCCTCAGAATTTTGAATTTAATATTACAAAATGGCAAGCATCTCTTTGGGATAAGTCAGAAATGTTACCAGCATATATGATGTAATAGAGCATAGTGTTTCAGTATAATGATTTGTGTAGCACATTTCAAGGTGCGTCACAATGACATGTCAAACTATATGAATAATGAAAACAATTCCAGCAAGCAAGGACGCAAACATGCACTGTTAAATATAGGTTATTATTATATTTGTACTATATAGGTATAGAATAGTGTTTCTGGCTTACATTTAATGAGTTCAACACACAGAGCCACCAGATTCAGGTGGATGTAATAGCGTCTGAAAGAGAAAGACAGACACTCGATTGCTATATTTTATATTTGTACATTATATATGATATGATTGTAAAATAAGTTTTAATATAAATGAGGATAGCTATAGTCAATAGATCACTTGATAATGTTTTTCCTGCCTTCAAGTTTTTGTTTTCCATCTCTATAGAGCACCATCAGTCAAACCTGCAACATCTCAGTCACAGCTATGTAGAGCAACCTACAGGACAAAGAGAGACTGGTTAGAGGTATGCATAAATAATGTGTAACATAATTTATATAATTAGCATTTTATCCACACTGTGCATAAAATGAATCATTTATTTATGTTTCACCTACATAAGTTTTAATACATTTAATATATGTGTCTTATATTTGCTTTTTTTATTGTGGTAGTCACTTTACTCTTTCTGCTCGCTAATGTAACAACAGAATTTCCCCTTAGAGCTCAAGAAAGTATTTCTATTCTATTCTATTCTATTGCTAACTTATAAAGTTAACCCTGAGTGTCACTCCTGGTGATGTGAACCTGTCAAAGCCAGCTTGACATTATGATAGATAACCCTTGAGTTAGCTCTTCATTTTTACATTATTTATCATTTACATGTTATTGATGGAGAAAACCACAGCTTGGTGCCAACATAAAGTGGATCTAAGCAGACCTGAACTGGGTAATTTTCTGTACAAGAACAGATGTTGTAATAACCCAAATTACTATTGTATTGTATTGTATTGTATTGTATTATATTATATTATTGTATTATATTATGTGCTGCACAGTGGGTTGGTGGTTAGTACTTTGCCTTGCAGCTAGAGGACCCCTGGTTTACACCCAGCCTGGGCCTGGGATCTTTCTGCATGAAGTTTGCATGTTTGATTGTTTGTCTCTACATGTAGCGACCCTTATGAGGATTAAACAGTGTATAGAAGATGAATAATATTATATTATATTATATTATGGATGTGTGGATGAGGATTGTCTCTGTCCGCGGTGCTGAACCCAGATCACGTGACCCTCCGCCGTGCCTCTCTGTGTCCGCCCCCCTCCGCTTCAACAGCCGCTTGCTTTCTCTCTCTCTCTCTCTCTCTGTCTCTTTCTTTCTTTCTTTGAACAGACACAAATAAAACAGCTTTGGCTGCACTTTTAATTAAGCGACGCGACAATACGGGCAGGTCGGTGTGTTGTTCTCTGAAGGCCGCGGATTGTCTCCTCACATCGCCATTTTCAGCCGCCTGACGGCTCGGAGCGGCGATGGACTCCGACTACTCGTCCGGCTTGGAGAACCCGCTGTACAGCGAGCTCAAGTACTTCTGCAGGAAGATCCAGGAGGCCTACAACGAGCTGAAGGAGGACCTGACGCCGTACAGGGATGATCGCTTTTATAGGTAGGCGTCTGGCAATGATGGATCCGCTCTGTGATCCGGGCTCTGTTGGTGCTGTTCGCTCTCAACCATAATTCATTTTCTGCGTGTTAAATGATCCTGTTTTATTATGAGCATAATATCAATCAGAAACAAACACGAGCATCCAGCTCTGACTGTGTTGTATTTTCTTACTCTGTATTTAGATTATGCCACACTAAACACATGCTCGGTGAAAAGCATAATGCAGTATTTCAGGAGAAGTTGGGGGGAAAAATCAGAAAAGCTAGTGATTCTTTGCATTTTCTTGTACGTGTTATCAATTTGTATTACTTTATTTGATCATGCCAAACCCACAATTTAGAAATGGCAGAGGCCTTTAGATGTCCATCAAAGGCAACAAGTGCTGCCATGATTTATATCATTATGATGTTGATTAAAAGCAATATATTTCATTTAAAAATATACATTTTGGGGTTCAGATTATTTCTAAAAACGTAGAATAAAATTATTAAATTATTAAAAGAAACAAAGTCCAGGTTACTGCTTTGACAGCTTGTGAAAAATTACAAGTTAACGTTGGTTGGCACGCGATTTCAACGAGCTGCGCATGTGTGAAACTTCTTTCCACTTGGCTGCAACATTCAGCTGCATATAGAAAACGGACAGTGCCATAATAGTGCAAATATTTGAAATGGAAACTCCCATTTCTATGGCATCCAGTGCAGCTGTATTCAGAAGATAAATAAATGAAGCAGTGCTTTAATTAAATTGCTGTTTCTTTTTGCAGTATATAAGGTGGCATATTGCTGATTTTTAAAGTGCTTTAATGAGATGTATTAAGACACTATTTTTTATTCTTAATATGGGCAAACCCATCAGTTACACCAATTTTTATAGACTCTAGTGCAGCTGCATAAATAAATAACTACAGTGATTAATACAAGACAATCAAACAAATAATAAACATAAACAACTAGCCATGTATTTCCTAAAGGTGCCCACCCAGGATTTCCACAGCAGTGATTAACACAAACTATTTTAAAAGACAGCAAGGGCAGGAAAGGTGACTTTAATCTCAGTGAAATTTTTTATTTAATCCTCTAAATCCTGTAAAACAAAGATTCCCTGCTAAACAATGGCAGACACCTTTCACTGATGGATTGCTGTGGCCTGGTTTTGCTCTTCACTGATTGGATACAGAAATTTTAAATTAACTGGTTGTAAAAAAAAAAAAACAGACAGAAGTGCTTGTTTTTCTTCTGAATAACATGTCTGCAATCACGCACTATACCCCATATAGTGCATTACATATGGTATTCCCCAATTTGTAGTGCTGTCTGAATGATAAGTTATTTATTCCCAAAATGCACTCTGATAAGTAGTGTACAGCTAATGGTCACTCTTGAAGCAATATGTATCATCTTGCATTGTGTTGAAGAAGTAGAGCAAAGGACACAAGAGCCAGTTGAGGACTGGTGGCATTTCCACAGCTTCTGACAGCTATTTTCATTGTGTTAATATGATTTTTTTTGTGCTAAGATTTTTTTTCCATGGAACATATCTTTATTTTATGTGCATCTTGTCAAAATGACAACAGGCACAAGACAAATCCATGAGTTATGGTGCAAAAATATTAAAATAATATAATAATCATTTGTATTACTATGTTTAAAATTGCCAGTAGGTTCACTACCATAGCCAGCATCAATCTAATATGCTTTAATTGAACAACAGTAGTGACGTAATTAATAGCAACAAGACCCGAGTAGTTTCCAAAAGTGTTCCTTTTGCAGAGAAGATTCTTACATAGTTCACTATATAGTGGTTTCTACATAAGGAGTAGGGAGTATGGAATGAATGGATGATTTTGGACACAGCCATTATAAAAACTGCCAAAGCTAACAGGTTTTCAACATAGTAAAAGAGTGTTTCTTTTATGAGCTAGTATGCTAGCTTCTGATGGGATATAAAGCAGCCCAGTAAATAAAGCAACGTTTAGGCTTTTGGTCAAGGGCGTAGGTTTGGTCTCAACATTGGTAGGGACGATATAACAGCATAACCTGCATGTACACTTTTTGCTGGGGATGGGACAGTAATAAGACCAAACAGATTGGGTGAACGGGGGTCAGGGCTACATTTCTCACGAACATGAACCTAATTAATTGATAAGCTAAATGATCAATGCAAAATAAATCTGTATTGACTTATACTAACTTTCATGTGTATTGGTTCAGGTGATAGTAATTAAATACATTTTAATTAATAAATAAATGCACTAATAGGTATTTGGTTTCAAAAGTGTAAAGTCACAACATGCTCTAGCCTTCTTTCCTTCTAAACCAGGCCGTTTACAAGAAGAAAAGCAGCAACATGTGTTTTTTTTTTTTGACTGTCAACACTTTCCTGTGAAACACAGACTGGGACCTCTCTCTCTAAGCAGCTTCTTGCTCACGTTTTTCTGGTTCTATATTTTCCAGCAGAGTTCACTACATTTCTCACAGTTTAATTAACGTTAACAGTAGAAAATTTATACAGGAGGACAATTCTCTCTAAGCAGCTTCCTACTCGAGTTTTGCCGGTTAGCAAGTTCACACAGTTTAATGTTATGCTAACTCTGATGCAGGTCGGAGTTTCAGTAGCACCATTAGTGGTGTGTTCCCCACGTCCACAACATTGACGTCTTTTTACATTACTTACAGTGTCGTGTGCTGCTGCTGCTGCTGGCCGAAAAAAAACTTCTAATATCCCTCCTCTTCGAAGGGGGCGGAGAAGGCGGCATGTTTATTTCTTGTGTATTTCTGTCGGGGCTGTGTGAGTGTGCGTGTGAGTGTGTGTGTGTGTGGGTGGGGGGTGGGGCAAGTCATCAGCCAATCAAACGCACATTTGATTGGACCGGCACATTCAGCAAGTGAAAAGGGGTAAATGTAAGTCTGAACCTGGTCTGAACATAATGAAAATAATTCACTTAATAATGGTAGGGTCAATTCTATCCTTACAACATATGGGAAGACAATCAAAATTACCTATATAACTGAACTCATTATATAATGCAAATAAGGTTGCTTAAAAGTTGGTGGGGACAATTTGACCCTCTTGAAAAGTTGGTAGTGTTATGTCCCTACCGTCCCTATGCAAACCTACACCCTTGCTTTTGGTGATGTAAGATGCAGCTTTGTGACTGGAGAGCCCTCTTTCCACTGTCAAAAGTTGCATTTCGGTTTGATTTGCAAACAGTGGCTGATCATGGCACCTTTGGCTTTCCATACATACACTGGCTTCCTTCAATTGCAACGTCTTTTGCATATTGTAAATGGGCCTCAACTACAAATGTAATGTATTGACGAAATGTAGAGCCCCGAACCTCACTGTATATGCTGCGTCTTAGAGCAGAAAGATGCATATAGACACAGAAGAGTGAAGAAGGACAATAGAAGGATCCTATATTACTTCCTTCTCCCTCTGAAACGTCCTCTTCCGCTCCGCTGGCGTCACGCGTTCCAGGCCCCTCCCACTCGGTGACGTAGGACTTCCAGTTGTCGCAGGCTGATGTTGATACACGGATGTGGATCCGCTGCGAACATTTTTACGCTTTTTTTCTCGCCACCGAGGCTACGAACCGTGAGAAATGGAGCGGTAAGTGTACCATTAAACCAGCGGACACACTCGGGGTTTAACACTCGGACCTGAATGTGTGAGGACGAGCCTTCAAACCAGTGTGTAGCTCTCTCTTACCATCTGTCACTGCTAGCATGAAGTAGCACGGATGCTAGTGTTGACATGTCCGCACCTGAACCTCAGGCTGTGGGCGAAAAGCAGTAACCATGAAATACATATTACTCACCAAGTTTTTTTTCTACTTCTGCTTTCCTCTTGTGGTCGCAGCGATTAGCTTTTGTATGCTAAATCTGATGACTTTCTCCCTGTGACAGGCTGGCCCCCATGCGGCTCTACACCTTGTCTAAAAGGCACTTTGTGTTGGTGTTTGTGGTCTTCCTCATCTGCTTCGGCCTCACAGTCTTCATTGGGATTGCAGGTACAGCTGATAAACACACTGAAGCAGTGATTTAGGCTGGTTACTGTGAATAAAGACCATACTTTTAGTTTTGCTTCATTTTTTTCAGTTGTTATAACGGAATTTCTTACTAATATATAGGCTAGCATTTGTGATATGAGTATTTTGTCAGTTATTTTTCACCTGTCTCGGGTATGGCAGTATTTCTCATGATTCAAAATTATATAGGTCGTAGTTGTAACAAAATTCCTCTAGTGTGTAATGTACAATCTTGACCTAGTGTAGCTGTTAGTGTCTGTTATTAAATAATCAAAACATGTCCGGGCTCATTAAATCATAATTATGTTACTATTTGGCTGCTCCCTCCTTCTATTGCTCAGTGTTACTCAGACAAATAGATAGAATGCTTTTTAATGTCAGCGAGGTAGATAAAAGCCGAGTGACTCATTTAGGATGATAATGTCAGCTACTCTGATAACAAAGTGCTTGATAACACGTGTTTCTTTTGGCACTTTTTTTCTGGCTTCTTTCTGGATAGTCCAACATTTCTCAACAGTTTTTGTGCATCTATTTTAAAAAAGACATTGCAACATTCAGTTCCTTCACTATTCTGTAGCCCAGTTTATATTTATTTTTCTCTCTGGGCGTACACTTTTCCCGTTTCAGTTCCTCCACAACTCAGAGTTGGGGCCATTTGTTTAGCCAGATTTGATGACTGCTTTTAATAGAAGATGTTTTGCTTAATTAACTTATCTTCCTAACTTTACTTAAGCATCCAGCTAATGAATAAAGAGGGAAACTTTATTATTTAGGTGAACCAAGGGTTACTGAGCATGGAAATTCATGTCAGTCAGATGTTTGAATCAGTCTTTTCTTGTGTCTTCCTTTCAGGGATCAAACTTTTGGGGCATTACATCGTGAAAACTGTAATTGTGTTTTGTTCATTTTTGTAGGTCCTAAGATTATTGCTGAACACGAGTGCAATGGCACCCGGTTCCTTGTAAAGGATTCTTCAGTTAAAGTAAGACATTTCTAAAATGATGACAATAATTATCATTTATAATAATGAACAAACTGATCGTGTTATCTATTCTATATTTTCAGACTGGGCCCTTCAATTTATTGTCTTCTCCCCTCACCACCTACAACCAGCAGCTATGGCTCACCTGTGTGATGCAGGCTCAGAACAGCAATAGTAAGTACACAGAATTAGCTGTTTACATGCACAAATATTATATACATATATTTTTCGCCCTTATTCCAAAAACGGCAATGTTCCAGCTAAGTTATTTTCATGACTGTTCCAATCAGTGTGGCAAAGATGTCTTTTATCATACATAATATAAAAATAAAATTGATGTGGCTGCTTGTGACTGTTGATTCTTTGCACTAAAGTAACATTTTTGAAGACTTATTGTGGACTTGTTCCATTGTGCAAGTACAGACTCCCTCATTTCTTTCTCGAACCACTTTGCCCAAAAGAATGGTTTTGTGGTTCATTCCAAAACCTGTTCATTTTCAAGTTATTTTAGTGTTTAAACGTTTCATTTAAAATCTGCCAAAAATAAACCACTTGCACCAAAACAGATTCTGCAGAAAATAACACGAAACAAGAAGACATATCTGACTTACCTGAGACGAACCGTCGCAAGCCAAAAAAATCTGATGTTTTTCAGCTGAACTGCAGGCTGTGCTTGCAACAGAAATGAGACGAATTAAAAATATTATTAGTAAAATATCTATAGCATGTAGAATCAGCATTTTCCCCAGAATTGGTAACACCCATGGAAAAATGTCTTACATGCTTATTTTTGCCCTTATTCCGAAAAAGAAAATATTCCCACTAAGCTAAGCAGAGATGCTTATTCCAGAAATGGAATGGGCATGGCTGCTTGTAACAGTCGCTTCTTTACGTTATAGTAGTATTTTTTTTTTTAAATGTCGACCTGTGGCAGACTTTTACAATAGTAAACAATAGTACAGAGTCCCTCTTTTCTTTCCTAAACCACCTTATTGGAAAGGTCGATGTTGCAGTACGAGCATATTTTTCTAGAACCTGGTCATTTTCAAGTTTTTGAAAAAATTTAAAAGTAGGTGTGTTTCTTCTGCTGACCAGAATTGTGAGCTTTTCTTTTGGGCATGCAATCCTACCCCAGCAATTAGCGAGCTGGTTAGTCTATAGCACACTTCGCTGACTGTAAGCAAGCGAGAGGTTGTGTGGTAAAAACCTCAGTTGAGACACAGGTTAATCCCAAATGAGCTGTATACAGAAAGCTCCTAATTCTGGATAGCGTCAGTATGTCACACATGCCTTCTTCAGAAAATGCTACATTTGGAATAAGGCTTATTTTAGAATGTCCAAACACAAAATCCCATTTACATAATTATCAAATTTGGTTGTATTCGGAGTAATAGCGTACAAGTAAACATCGGCCCTGACAGCTGATTTTAAGACAAAGTCATTTAGCCTTTTCTTAAATTATTGTTTCGTAAACATACTTAATAACGACCACTCTTGCTATCTGTGTCAGTGGGAGACTTCAAGCAGCCCTTTGAAATCAGCGTGGAGCTGAAAGGAGTGATGCAGGACGCCAGCATGATGCACATCAACAAAGTACAGAAGTCGCGGACTTTACACTGCGGAGTGGTAAGTGTGAGTCATCTCTCGCTATCTTTCTGTCTGACAGTGAGCTCGTGAGGCAGCAGCAACAATATGGCAGCCTGTAGTTTAGGCTGGGTTTAAATTTGAGGATCATGTCAGATAGACGCTGGTGATCTACGGAGCGGTTTGTTGACTGAGCTATCAGTGATGCCGTGTTTTGTTTGTCTTGTCTAGCAGAAATGTGATGAGATCATTTTGCTGCATCTCGGCTACCTGAACTACACCCAGTATCAAGTTTCTGTCAGCTTCAAAAACCTCGAAAATATCACGTATGAAATCAAGGTTCAGTTTGTGGTGAGTGAAAAAGACTCCTTTTCGTTGCTGCTGTGGAGTTTTTTCAGTTACTTGAGCTCACAGGTCACTCACAGCCTTTTCGTTCTTTTCTACATTTCCTCCTCTTTAGTGGAAAACGTACAATCCGACATTCTCACAAGTGGAAATCTGGTTCCGGTTCGTCTTTGTGGTGTTGACCTTTATGGTGACGGTAAGAGCATGGTTTACCATCATTGAATTTCCCTTCGGGGATTAATAAAGTTATTGTATTGTACCTATCAGGACTTACATTTTTCCACTTTCCAGCTCAATCGGCACACACTGAATAAAAGATGACATTTAAAACAGACTTTTTTCTTCCTTTATGTGGCAGTGTATGTTTGCTCATTCGCTGAGGAAATTTTCTATGAGGGACTGGGGAATAGAACAGAAATGGATGTCTATTCTGCTTCCTTTGCTGTTGCTCTACAACGGTGAGTGTCTTTTTCTCTCTTCAGAGCACATTTTAGGTTGCACCCGCCTAACACATGATTTATAAATCACTGAATTAAAATGGGTCCATCATAAAAGATTAGCTGCTATTTAATCCTCTGAATCCTAAAACCTGCTGGGGGGTTTAAATGGTATGTTGTTGTTTAAAAAGTGATCAAAATTACACAATTCTTCAGCACCGGAAGCTGTGAAAACATAAAGCTACGTCAAAATTATTTTATTCTGCAAGTCTAATTTAAAAATCTTCCAAAAATTATCAGTTTGAGCTAAGCAGATTCTGTAAAAAAAAAAAATGTAACAAATTAAAAATATTATTAGTAAAATATTAAAAATATGTGGAATCACCATTTTTTTCTCAGTATTGGTAGCACTGGTAGACACTCAGAAAAAAAGTGCACATATTAATTCTATTTTTTAATAGGAGTTGATAGTTTTTATTTTGTTAATCAGAGACAATTTATTTTTCTTTTATTTTTTGTTAATTATTTGTGGTATTATATCTGTGTTATACTGCATGGAAGAGTTTTTGACTGTTTCCATAGAGGGAGACGTAAAAAATGAATCCACAGTGAGCGAAAATATGACAGGAGCAACAAACACCCAGACACTGATTGTGTCATCAGAGAATTAATGTTCCCAGATGTAGAAGTTTTGTAGCTAAATAAAAGAACTGAGATGCAGTGGAGAGCTGGTGATATAACCCATTGTTATTGTTAAATGTTTAATAAAGAGGAAAACTTTACTTAATATTCCACAGACAGAACACATTACACCTCAAGTGACAGTCTGTTGTACTAGTAATGCTAAGCTGAATAACTACAGGATGATTTTTTTTCTCTGTGTGAATATTACTGAAAAACACACATCTCTCCACTCAGACGGGTTTTTTTCCTCTGCTGTTCAGATCCGTTCTTCCCGCTGTCATTCCTGGTGAACAGCTGGTTTCCGGGGACGTTGGATGCTTTCTTTCAGGCTCTCTTCCTGTGTGCTCTGCTGCTCTTCTGGCTCTGCGTCTACCACGGCATCAGGGTTCAGGTCGGCGCAGCGTCACTCCCGTACTTTCACGATTTTCTGTCGTTTTCGGCTTGTTCTGAATCTTCTCGCTTTACTCCCGCAGGGTGAGAGGAAATTCCTGACGTTCTACCTGCCCAAGCTGATCATCGTAGGTCTGCTGTGGCTCTCAGCGGTTACACTCGGCATATGGCAAACGTAAGTGAGTCCTCTGCCCACAAATTGCTTATTTTAATTCATAACAGGATTGAAAAGACTTACTCTGCTTGTTTGATTTTTCAGGGTTAATGAACTCCAGGATCCTACTTATCTGTACAAAATTGACATAGCAAACTTTCAGGTGAGGCTTTTGAAACCTTTTGTGAAACTTTATGCAGCTTCTTATGAAGTCGGAGTTGAAGGAATGGCAGCAACATCGTCGTGATCGTTTCAGCCCACTTTTGCAATGTTGGGAAAGAAAATGGGGTAATAAACATTCAGCGTTTGTTTTTGTTCGCCTTGTGTTAACTCTTCAGGGTATGAAGGTCTTTTTCCTGATTGTGGTCTCCTTCTACATCCTCTACTTGATATTCCTGATCGTCAGAGCTTGTTCTGAACTCAAGAACATGCCTTACTCAGGTATCCCACCACACCTCTCTGTATTCGAGTCAACTTAAGTTTTCACTGCGACCATATTAAAGAGCTGTCATTTGGATCACTAGATCTCCGGCTGAAGTTTTTGACGGCGCTGACGTTCGTCGTCCTCGTTATAAGGTGCGTTCAAGGAAAAGCAAACTCCATTTTTTTTCTTCTGAAGGGTTGTTGTTCTAATCACTGCTTCTCTCCTCCAGCATGGTCATTCTCTACCTGAGGTTTGGTGCCAAGGCTCTTCAAGACAATTTCGTGGCTGAATTGTCTACTCATTACCAAAACTATATCCTTTGAGCAGCTTTTTGTTGGCATCGTACCATGGCTTGTTATTGTTGGAAATAGTGAAAGGTTGTTCCTTAATTCCAGACATACCAGCTGAATTTTTATCCTTCTATGGCCTGCTCAACTTCTACTTGTACACATTAGCATTTGTGTATTCTCCCTCCAAAAATGCCCTTTATGGTAGGTAGTTTCTCAGACACCTTCTTTTGCTGCTGCGTATATGGACATATTGCATTAAACCAGCCGGTTTGGTTTCATTTCTCAGACTCCCAGCTGAAAGATAATCCAGCGTTCTCCATGCTAAACGACTCGGATGACGAAGTGATATATGGGTATGTGCTTTGTTGCTTCAGTTGTGCAGATTATACACAATGTGAACATCTACAAACCCTTCTGATTTTGTGTTTCTGACAGGAGTGATTACGAAGACATGCCTTTACAAAACGGACGTGCCATCAAAGCAACCGCCAAGTACCAGGATGAGACTGACAGCGACTGATGTGTCCTCCCTCCTCTGTGTTAAATCTGTCACAAGGAACCTTCATGTGCAAATACGGTGCACTGGCATTGGTAGTATAAAATGATTGACTGGACGTGTACATAAATATATTTTTAAAAAAAGATCAATTCCATGTCTACTGAATGTACTGTACTTTTGAAAGGTGAGTTATGTAGCCACTCATTGAAAACAAGAAAACAAACGCTAAAGTAAACCACTAAAGGTTTTTACCATTTTGTAAACCAGCATTTCTTCACAGCCTGATGACAAACAATTACCAGGGAAAGTGCTGATATTCATTTGGGATTTATGCGTGGGATCCTTGTGTTTAATGCTTTCTGTTGAACCACTGTTGTTTCACTGCATACTTTTGTTGTTTGTGCCATTCCACTCTGCTCTCTGACAGTCTGAGAATAATGAGAATAACTTTTTTTCTTGCCAAAGCTGAGTAAACACAGCAGAAATGGTAAAAGAAACTCCCAACTGGAAGAGCTGCAAGTACACTGACCGCATGTATTTCTACTCACATGATTCCTGAACAGGGTATCTGTTGATAAATCCATTGTCCTCAGACATTTAAAAATACAGAGAGCCTTAACCGAAGTAACAGTCCTCCTACTAATTCATTTTTTTCTAAGCTTTGTAATTGCACTTTTCAAGAATTTTTATTTTGCCAAAAAGTGATAACATTTGATACTGTATCATCTGACTACATGGATGGATGGATTTGGATCATTTGTATGAATTTTCTCACAACTTTGTCATTTCACTGCTGACCTGTCATTTCTTTACCCAGCACGAACTTTTTCCCCATGCCTTTGTTGAACACGCTATGTTCGATAATCATTTCCCTCCCATGGCTTAGCTTAAATTGCCTACAATGAGGTAATTGCTGCCATTTTCTTTTATAAAACCAGAGCTAATGGACAACAACAGCCAAAACGAATATATCTCTGTTCTCTACAAGTATGTATTTTAATCAAGATGGTGCCTTGTCTTCACATTACTCTGTTTTCTTCTAACTGGCCTGTAATCTCACATTTGTAAATGCTTTGACATAAAAGTACATGTTTGATTCTTTCCGTGTGAATGTAGCTTATGTTGGTTTAAGGTGGTGAAATGAGATTGCTTTTGAAATGTGTTAAAGTACCCGCAAAATTTTGTTGCTTTACAAGATAAATGCTGTACATGTAGCAGTATCACGTGGCGTGTAAATAAAGCAAAGCATATACAGCATAGTAGTGTTTTAATTAATTGCACTTAACATGAAAAACGAACACATTGTAATAAAAACAACATAGCCAGCATGGTCAAACCCCACGTGCTGCTTCCTAAAGCAAAAAAAGAGAGAGATTTGTACAAATGTTGGCTGTTGTAGGTTCAGATGGCCATTCCAAAAACAGTGACGATGCAGTACATGGACTCGTTCTCCCATTTCACCGAACAGTTTCCTGTAACACAAGGAAAAGTTTGGTGTTTGTAGCATTGGTGCCATTTAAATAAAGCTGCATTTTAAGGTGGATTTTTACAGTAACACACCAAAATTTGAAAAACTATTTGTGCACAGTTGACAAACTTTGACTCTTTGCTAAGCTTAACAATAGAAATCCATCCATCCATCCTCAATACACCGCTTTATCCTCACTAGGGTCGCGGGGGGTGCTGGAGCCTATCCCAGCTGACTTGGGTGAAGGCAGGGGACACCCTGGACAGGTCGCCAGTCTGTCACAGGGCTACATATACAGACACACAATCACACTCACGGGCAATTTAGAGAAATCAATTAACCTCAGCATTTTTTTGGGCTGTGGGAGGAAGCCGGAGTACCCGGAGAAAACCCACGCATGCACAGGGAGAACATGCAAACTCCATGCAGAAAGATCCCAGGCCGGGATTTGAACCGGGGATCTTCTTGCGGCAAGGCGAAAGGTCTAACCACTACTTCACTGTGCATCCCCACAATAGAAATCAGATTTTTTTAAAAAAACTTTTTCCTTAAGTCATTAACAAAGACCACTTACATGCTGCAGTTATATTTTTTTGTTCTTGAGATCCAGTTATTTCTCTATCACACTGTATTTGGTCAATAGCTTACAAAGAGTTACTCTTAAAAAAATATTCACACTAAAAAAGAAAAACAGATTCCTATAATCACAAGTTTAAAAAAATAATGCAGCAATGGACCAGATAAAAAAAAGTGAATTTAAATTACAGAAAAGATTTCCCAATGCATTGTTGGGGAGAAGTGATGTGAAATGTAAAGTAGTTCAAAAACTATTCACAGATGGCTTAATGCAGCTTTTTTCTAACCCAAACAATAGAAATCGGATTTTAAATTTCTTATCTTCAAGTCAGAATAGAAGAGTATGTGCATGCTGTGTTTATATTCTTGCTTTGCATGTTTGTAAGACTGGCGTCTTGCTCAGTACTACACTGATAGTTTCAGACAGGAGAAAACATTACCTATCACGCTCACATCTCTACTACAACTGCCAAGAAAACACAGAGCACATGCATTTTAACACACAAAACAAAACATAGCAGTGTTGATAGAAGTGTTGTGCTTTTACCATCAGTAGAGTTGTCCCAGAAGCATGCACAGGCTGTTTGTAGACCTGCTCCAGTTTTCTGCATGATAATGCAATTCACTAACACACAAATGCTTTGTTTTAATATCAATGTAAAGTTCCAAGAACCATCAACATATTTTTTTCTGAGGCATTTGTCCACATACCAATGTATTTGAACGGCTTTCCCAGCTTGCTAAGATGACTGAGGCACTGTTCAGTGACACTGGAGTTCCACTGCTTCACTCTGATGTGCTGGTACACGTTTCCTCCAAGGATGGACTCCACTGACTGCAGTGTAAACAAAGTTGTGTTTCAGTAACACTAATCAACACACACAGAGTCACGACTGTTATACATTAAATATGTATCATAAAACAATAGCCTAAAATGAACAATCCAAATAACTGTTTCCCCAAAATCCTTTATATAAATTAATAAATATTAAATACAGCATAACGGTCCAGCTGGGGAAACTTCCTTAGCAACCGTTACAGTGTCCTTAGCAACATGTTGCTAACACAAAGCTGCTAGCCGGAAATGAATGTCTGGTGTTAAAGTTTGTGCATGAATCACAGATGATTATTATTGTTAATGTTTTACTCACCTCATTAATAATTTTCCTCACTTCGTCAACAACGAACGTTGTCTGTGAGATATCAGAGAAAACTGTAGTTTAAGCTAACCGTCTACAGGGATGCTCGCTATGAACGATACTTTCTGTTTAACCTCAGAAACAAGAAGGTTCTTCACAAACAGCATTGTGAGTCTAATTCTAGATGATAAAAACACATTCAGTAGCGAGTTTTAAGTAGCTACTTACAAGCATCGGGTCCTCTTCCATCTGGTAATTGTCCATGTTTCCTGCCTTCGGTCAAGTGAGCAGTGCTAACCTACAAAGAACTTCCGGTTGGTTATTGTCAGAATAAAGGCGCAATCTCTATAAATACAGAAAGAAAGAAAATGAAAACTTCAATGAGAAATATCCATGTTTCAAAAACCTAAAGTCAAAACTGAATGTCAATAATTCTCTTATGCTGTGGTAGTATATAGGCTACATTTAAACTTACAAAATAAATAAATGAAATGAAATAATGAAAATGGAGTTATTTTTTAAACTACTTACGCTTCCCTTTTACCGATTTTACTACATATCAGTAATTGTCAAAACAGAGAAAATCTGTCAAATAAAAGTTAAAAATCTAAAAGATTTCAGTGACATTGAAGCATAGCAAAAGACCAAATTTTCAACCATAAATTTTTTTTTGCTATTTTGTTATTATTTACAGTTTTGGCTTGACTTCTTACAGTTAAGATGTAAAATCAATAGTTTCCCTCCCTATGATTTTGTTGCTCATTATCTGTAATTAAACAGCTGTCACAAAACAGGGAACATCTGTTGAAAAAAGAGTGATTTGTTAATAAAATGTTGCAAATTTTTGACTGTATAGACTTACAACCCTAAGGGTAAGACATCCAGTTTATTTATGATGATAGAAATCTCTAACAAATAAAACTGTTATGACAGAAGAATGTTCTGATTGTTGTAAATAGATCAGACTTTTACAGCACAATAATGTGATAAATTACAGCACAATAATGTAATAAACTGAAGAAGCCTATCCAAGCCGACTCATGGTGAAGGCGGGGGACAGACCGATTCAGATTTAGGAGGTTTGTCATTTGCACTGAAAACTAGACAGTTACAACGTACAATGAAATTCTTACATTGCTTACATAACAATGCGTAATATTGTCATGGTTAAATGTGTATAGAATACAAAAAGACAAATAAAATACATGTAAATAAAGAACCTTTTTGTCTGTGTTTTTATTAGTTCAAATGTGGATGATTCAGGTTTAGAAAGACTTTAGGGATGAAACAAGACTGACCCAGAACCTGCAGCCAAAAGAAATGAAGCTAAAGCCTGGATGGACAGTGTGATGTGTCAACCAGGTGAATGCTCTGAGCAGACAGAAAGAAGCCTTTATTTTTGACAAATACTTTTGTTGTACATGTAAGACACTTTTGATTGAAGTGTCTTACCTGTACTTATAATAAAATAATATAAAACTTTATTAATCCCAAAGGAAATTCTTGTTCCACATGTTGCTAAAAAAAATCAAGAAATGCAGTGTTTAAAAAGTAAAAACCAGGAAAATATAAGTACATACATATGCATTAATGAAATTACTGAAACAGGTGAGACTGTCACACATGATAATGGAAAAAATGAAATAAAATTGCACCTGAGAAATTAAATGAAAATGAAATATTCCACATGCTGCCAACGCTGTACATGAAAATGAAATATTGCACATGTAATCAAAAAGTTGCAAATGAAACTGAAATACACACAAGAAAGGAAATGCTACACATGATTCAGAAGCTAATATTGCAGAAACTACTGAGAAGTAGTATTACAATAATCCTGATAATATTGTTTAGATCAAAGTATTCAATATTTTAGGCATCATTTCCTGCAGAAAGGGCTGGAGTTAAACAATTACAGTTAAGTAATTTCAATAGCTTCTTTATCAGCAATTAAAAAGCATAACTTAAGCAGTCTTCAAGGATTTTCAAAGGATTACATAAGGCTAATTATACTGCAGTTCTCATTTACTGTTAAAAATGATAATCAATGATCCAAAATAGATCAACAAATAAGATTTTATGAAATAGAATGGGACTTCTAAGGTGACATTTTCCAAATTATTTTATTGAGAAAAATAAATGCTCACAGTAAATGAGACTCGGTTCTCTTTGGGTGTATTTGCTGTAACTTTAACACCTACAGAAACCTGAAGTTGCTCATGACCTAAACCTGATCGGCACAAGGCCCTGAACTTGTTCCGCTATTCCGCCCTTTGGAGCAACATTTCAGGTAATTTGTGCTTTTACATACCAGTTACTTTAAAAAGAAGTTGTTTTGCCCGTCGCTGTTTTGGTTTTACTTTTAATAAATGAGATAAAACCACAGCATTTGTTAGTTACTTTTATTTTTACACCTGAAGGGACGTTTGTGTTGCTAACCGCTAAGCTAGGCTAACTGATAAACTAGCTAAAACTGCAGAGAGGGTGAAGAGAATGTAAAACGTTTGAAATTTGAACTCGTTTTTTTTTTTTTTTTTTTTTTTTTACTGGGTTAATGTTTTTAATTCAGTATAGTAATGGTAGTGCAGACAAAATAAAGACAGTAAGAATCTCCAACAGCCTGTGCAGTTGTTTCAACTAGCCAAGTTTAAGCAAACCACGCTGATGTAGCAGGCTAGCTTACTATGCTAACTGTTAATGAACTGTAAATATCTTGTTTTGAGGTATCGTTAAATACAAGTGCTCTTATTAAATATCTCTGCATTCTAGTGCTCTTTTGACGTTTACATTAGCTCTGAAGATGGTGGACAGAGTCCGCATTATTTGTAATTTTCTTAATTTCGTGTCAATGCTTTGACTCAAACAGCTATAAAAGTTTGAAATACTTGCGTACTTAATGTTAAAACGTTTAACTTTTCCGAAAACATCACTTTGTTGGTCATAAAGGCGTTTATTTTGAAAATTTAAGTATCAGACAGTCCCATAGCTAGCTTGGTGAGTTTCATGCACTGGGTCGCTCACGTAGAAATGATTTGATTTTACCAGAGTGGGTGAACTGAATATTTATCATTTGCTCATATTTTTGCTACACATGCATGGTTTCACATCAGAGCAGTTGCAGTTTCAGGCTCAGTTTTGTGATTGTACACATGAGGGAGACAGAGCTCGATGGGTCTTTGTGATAGCGTTTGGATATTGGAAGTATTTTTTATTTACATTCATAGACAACCATCCTACAGCTAGAATTCATTGCACTATATCTTAATCATTTATGTAACAGATAAGATCGAAAGTATCGCTACTAAAGTTTAAATATAGATGTTTTTGATACTTTTTCGTTGTCATCGACTATTGGCCTGGAGCACGTCACGTGACTAGGAATCTCATTAACCCGCATTCACTTTAGCGACGTTCTGACACTAAAATGTGCAGTTTAAACAACTTTTTGTCACCGATTAGGACAAAAAACAATCAGTTTGTTTCTGTACATTTCATCTGGTAGTTTGTTGTTTTCCGTATAATCATACTGAACCGTCAGTGAGAATCGTAGTAAGCAGCATGGCTCTCCTGCTTCCGACGTTTCTGGAGTATCGCTTCTCGGCCTTTTGGCTAAGATCAAGTGTAGTATCTGTTCTTATCAGTTTAATATCTGATACGTCCCCTACCCGGGGACCATATATTAAATTGATTTTTGGAACAGGGAGATGGAATAGGGGCTTGCTCCGTCCACTCCACGCATCGACCTGGTATTGCAGTACTTCCAGGAACGGTGCACCCCCTTTCACATGTGGAAAGTAAAAACCAAAAATGAAGCAGAAACTCCACTTCTGAGTCTGTGTGGTGATTGCTGCTGTTATGTAAACTTATTTAAACCTGTTAGTGGTAAAGTAATATTGTTATACTTAGAATACTCACATTTATTGTTTGATATAGGCACTACTAACCTTTTTCCTAATACCTGTAAAAGTCACTTTTAATCACTAAACTGACTTTAAATCACCATGCCTTGAAATGTGTAAATACTGTATACTGAGTTCTAATTTCATTTAGTAACTTTGAGAGAAAAAGACGTTGCTTTCACCTACAGAGTTTCATTTGAAGAAGTAGTCCTTAAAATGTTTTTTTTTGTTGGATTTCAGGAGCATTTAGATGATGATCAACAGAAAATATTTGCAGCAAGTTGTAAGTGAACTCAAGCGAGAAATTTCATATATTGCTCACAGGAGTTAGACATAAAGACATCAATGTGTTTTATATTAATTTCCCATCAGAGGCTTCATTTTAGCAAAAGTTTGGAGTCCCACAATGGACATGGTTAGAATTTTTCAACTTCAACTGCAATGTTTTATATTCCTTCTGATCGTGAATGTGAGTATGCTTGTTTGTCTCCATGCGTAGCCCTGTGATAGACTGGTGACGTGTCCAGGGTGTTTCCTAAGTCAGCTGGGATACACTCCAGCCCCCTGCAACTCTAATGAGGATTAAACAGTGTATAGATAATGGATGGATGGATTATTTGATTGAACAGCAACAAAATAACTGCAATTGTAAAAAAAAAAAAGAAAGGAAAAAAAGTCACAACCCCACTGGAAAGATACTATCTTTGATTCTGATTCTTGCATTTATCAAAGCTTAAAAGAAAAATAATCAACCAAAAACGAAGTAATAAAACAAATATTTTACTCTGTCACAAAGACCGAACAATTATTCCATTTTAGTCTGCAGACAAAACATTGCAAACAATATTCATTTTAAGAAAATAAACAGTCCAATGTCCAAGAAGAAACTTCTTCTTTGATGAAGTTTAGGATTATTTCTGCGTGATAGGGAATGAATTCTGGTCCATTAGCTCTCCAACTCTGTCCTGGAGGGTGTGAACCACCTCTGCCAGGATGAACAAGTGTGTGTCATCAAGGTCCTTGAGGATAAACTTCTTTCCCAAGGCCATCGTCTCATCCAGGTAGAGGAGGAACTGTTTCATGGCAGGATCACTATGAGCAGATGAAAGAAAGGCGAAGAAGGAATAAATGTATTGTTTAAAAAAAAGCTCTGAATGACTTTTCTGACAATCAACCTAGTGGTGTTGAAGATGCTGAAGTTAGCTTCCAGTTTGTAGACTCTGATTTTGTGGTTGAGGTAAAGTTAAGCCATACTCAGCTTAGAGCACTGAGTGACAGATTCCATGTTTTTTCAGTGTTTCCATAATGTACAACTGTTGGACATTTAAGGTAAGCCCTTAGATATGGTGAGATCATGTAAGTAATTTTACATAAATCCTTGGCGTTGTCTGAAACCTTCTTTTAGATTTGTCAAGCCTTTATCTTATTTGGTAAAATGCCAAAAAATGGAGATTTCATTGTTTTTTCCCCACAAGTTGTACCTCATTAGATGAGATCCTGAAAACCAGATCTAAAACCACCATACTTAATCTGGTTGAGTAAGTCTAATTCATAGAGGCCTAGACAGTTTCAAAACTGTAAAACGTGCGGGAGGAAAAAAATAATAAAAATCCTGTTTTTTTGCATTTTCACAAATGGAAATGTTCCACAAATGTGAATGTGGGTTTCAAAAAACATTATATACTGAAAAACCGTAAAACGGTCGTTAAGCGTGACAGGTTTACTTTTCCTTGTGTTATCCCTTAACTTACACAGGTTCTACTCGATCAAGCTTTCACAACAGATTTACAACCTTCCTTACCATTCAACAAGGACTCCTTTGTGCACATTGACCATGTTGACAGGCGCAGGGAATTTGGCAGTCGAGACAAATGAAAGTGATCCAGACCTGTGGCACAAAGCAAACAAGACGTGATCTTGATGGTAAATTATCTAATGGTAGGTCTAACGTAGCAGTAACTAGACACAGGACAGTAAATTCCAGTAAAAAGAATAGAACGCTTAGGCATGTTTCGACCTCGATCTTTGAAAGACAGTATCAGTTAAAGTTATTACCCTCAGTCTAGCTTTTTACTGCTAACGCTAACTGAAAACAATATAATCACGGACATATTCAGCCAAACACTGCGTTTTCCAAGTATTAAATAGAGTAAGCCTTCGTTACACATTTGCGTACCAAGCTACATTTAGGGAAAAACATGTGACATAGGGTAAGAGACAGCCTTACACAGACCTGATAGATTCAGTTGTATACAGTCTATGGTTGTTTCTTGTGCTAACCGGTGCTAATTCGTCACTGCGTTGTTAACGTACGGTGCGTGTCGAGGGACAATCTTCGATCCAACAACCGCGTATGCGGCAAATCCTAGTTGAGCAAATTATAGCATATTTAACCATCTCCACGCTGCCTTTCGCCTCTCAGGCTTGAAAAAAAGAAGCAAGTTTTATATTTTAACGCACATTAATTCTGTGCGCTATGAACCGTTACACTTTTTAATGACAAAACAAATATGGGAAATTCTCCCATCACATTATCTGTATGGAACTTGCAATATCTGCAATCAAGTCAAATGTAAGAGATAAAAGTACGTTTATCTATCTATTTATCTATATCTATCATTAGATATGCAGTGCATACACAAGACAACTAAAACCCTCCAGTTTGACACATTTATTCAATTCCTTGCCAGTATTTAGCATTTCTAGTGACAGTTGCAAATACATGGAGATTCCAGATCAATTGTTTGATCAGCCCAAATAAATAAAGCAACCTGAACTACGGTAATATATTAATTGAGGTCCACTTGAGGTAAGGCTTAGGAAGAAAAATACATTTTGGCACCCAATATGACTGTCCTACTGTTGTTAAAGTAAGATACATAAATATAAAAATAACATTTTAAATTATTGCTCTGGTCAAAAATACTGAGGCATACAAGTGGTAATGAAATGTCAGTGCATCTTTAAGTAAATATACAACACATAAGTATTATGTATCCTGTGTTAAAGTGATATGTCTAAAATTAAAGAAAAATGATAGTAAAAGTAAATTTTGAATTTGAATAAATTCTCATCTGAACTTACTTGTAAACATAGTAATTATGTTATTAAAAAATGCAAATGATCTTTAAAATTCACATGAATTACTAGTGAGAGATACAAATATAGGTGCATGATTAGGACAACAAAATATGCACAAAGGCTTCTTTATCACATTTTTTTATATATCAGCAAGTAAAATAAAATTAATTTAATTTACCCTAACTATACTATAATCACATTAGTGGTTGTCCATGTGAATGTGCATCAGTTGTTTCCTTTTGGTTTTTTGTGGGATGGTTGTGCTCTTCCACATTTCAAGTATACAGTAGGTTGTATCAGTGTGTCTGCTGATAGAGTTCAGTCAGTGGCTGATGTAGCTCTTCAGTGCTTCCTGGATGAACTGGAGGCTGCGTTTGTACAAAAACGAGTCCTTTTTCTCTGGCTTGCAGATGTTGAGGTGATCTACGTCTACCTCAATGAGCTCCCCGATGCCAAGATCTGAAATCAAACCACATCAGGTTGAAGGCAACAGGTAAAGCAATCACATTACAGACACAGCTTGCAAGGTCTGTTCGACATATTTAAGCTATACATTACAGACAGGCTTTCCTTATTTCCCAAGTACATCAGTGTTACATACTTGCTGACTGTGTTGGTACCACAAGTATCTTGATCATGGGACCGATGTTTGTTGGCAGCGTCTCTGCAAAGCTCAGCACCTTGATTTCCTTTTCTTTGGCAATGCTCAGGAAATTCTCGTTCAGGTTGCGCAGAGCTGGTGAGTCTTTGAACACACAGACATAATTTTCACAGTAGATGGTTATAACAATTTCTATGAAACAGACATTTACCTCATAGTTCATTGTGTGTACTCACCTTTACAGAGTTCTCTGACTTCTATAGAGGGAAAGAGAAGATATCTGACATTGACCGAGTACTCTGCCATAAAGGTGCCATGATGAGGAACACTGTAGAACATAACACCCTTGGTGTTTTGTAACAACCCCTGCATATCTGGATCCTCTGAGGCATCCATCAGCATTTTCTTCACAAGCAATCCTGACAGAAACACATACAGAGGCATAGTGAGTGCAACTTGTGAGTCAAACACTGTCACATGCACGGTGCAAGAGTGAAAGAAATGTGTTTTTCAAATTGTATTAAAGGGATCTGGGTAAAAGTTTGGCATGCTTGTGGAAGGAAAGTTCTGACAGAATACCTCCCATACTGTGGGCTACCCAGACCACAGGCCTTTCTCCAACTCCAGCCTGTTTTAACTTCTTTAGCAGCTCTTGACTTCTATAGGCCAAAGACTTCCTGAGGAGACAAACCAGCCATCCATTTGGTCTGTTTATATTGTGCATAATGATTTTAAGAACCCGTAGGATTGTAAATATTTAACTCACACAAGTATCTTAATTAGCTTTGAATAGACACAATGTTGGAAAAAGCTGTGTGAAATATTCAGATTCTAATGTATTTTTTAATTAATTTCTGTGTTAAACATAGTGGACATTTTTTCCCCAGTAAAGGAGTGAACATATTTCCTTAACAGCACAGCTTTACAATATTAGCATTTTTTAAACTTGACTACCAGATGACACATAAAACAATTGCATATCTATATTTTTTTTACCTCTGATTTTCAGCAGGACATTTGGCCATCCAGTCACTGAGATGACTGTCATACTCCACTGACAGTACTCTCAGATTTGGACAATCAGCAGCCAGCCATGACTGTCAATAAAAAAGAACACAACAACATGGAATAACAATGAGGGGATGACTCACTTTCTCAAGATACATCTAAATGGAAGACCTCAGATTGCACAGCTTGAACCACACATTAATTAGTTTCCCCTTTGACAGATAAACCAATCAATGGGTACAGCAAAGATTTCATTTCACTGTGGGAGGTAAACACTTCATGGAAATCCATAACACTGCACAGTAATAAGAGGAATCAGGGGCATTTGTCACCTTTGGCCAGCACTCTGTATAGTCATCTTTGCTTTCAGCCTCCCTCTCTTCTTCTAATGTAACACGGTCCTTCTGTCTCCATGTCTTAAAAGCTGCCCCTAAAATTCCATGGATGAACAGCACGTCTGCTTTGATTGGCTGACTGGAAATTAACACACAGTAGAAAATAAGTGTTTGGTTACATATAGCATTAAACTTAAACGTTCTAAAAAAAAATGATGTTACAAAACAATTTAATGGAGTTCATTTCCTACTTGTCACGTGTTTGTGGGTGAAGGATATAAACACCATCTTGGTATTTCTCCTTCACTGTCTCCCTGTCCAGGTTGGCCAGAGCGCGAGCTGCATGCGATGCCTGCATTACATGAGGAGACTGCATCATCTCAGCCAGCACAGACACCCAGCCTGAGCGCAGCACATAGGTAAGGAAGGAAGGGGAAAAAGTAAAATCCATTATAATGTTTGATTCATCTATCAGTTAATACCAGTCAGACAAAGAGAAAATACACCCAAACAGACAGGTGTGCCCAAGGGTAATTACTTGAAAGTGTGTCTGGGTGAATAATTGTGGTAATACCATAAAAAACAAACATTTTTAAATAAAGAGTGGTGAATAAGTCATCTGTAGATCAAACAGGCACATTAATATAATCTAATTTTTGTTCTTTGTAACGTCCACAGCACACAAGGTCAAGATGATAAATAACCAGAGCTGTCTATGGATTAATTAGAGACTTACCAGACTGGGCTATGGCCTTGTGAACTCCTTCATTTAATGCCAAGTTTCCTATAATGCGAACAATGTTCCTCTGAATTTTTAGGGAATCTCCCCTGAGCTGATAAACCCTCTGGAGGAGCTGTAGACCCCCATTGGCAACTATGTGGTCACAGTGACTCTGTACCTGCAGACAATAAAGTCAAATGTAAGTAAATTACAACCTTGTATCAAACACATTCTAGGTTATTTTTTACTGCACTAAGATGCTTGTTCACTTGTGAACCACATTAAATGATGAAATAATGAGTTAATACAACTATGAATAATTGCATGCAGACGAGGGCCTCTCCAGCCACGATACATTAGATTCCACTGTGTAAACTAAACTAAAACAAAACGTGCTTTGTTTCTGAACTAGCTTTTACTTGAATTGCTTTTAAATGTTGGGGGAGATTTGTACAATCTGCTGCTGCAATGATTGTGATCAGTTTTAAAAAGAAAATTAGACTATCCACAACCAAATCCTATTGAGATGCATAATGGAAATCTTTACCTTTGAGTGCTGTACCAGTGCCTGGAGACAGAAGGACTCCACCTTCTCAGAAGGAACAGAGGTGAGGCTCTGGGCATAAGGCAGCCCATTGCCACCAAAACACCACAGACCACCCTGAAACAATAATGAGTGCACAAGATTTTTTCAAACTTCTTGGGTATGCTGGTGATAGTTACCATCCTGCTGTTTTTGGTTTGAGGTAATCACCTTCCTAAAGACTTAATGAATATCAACATGTATGCATACATCTGGCATCATTACCCTTTGTGCTGCCATGGACTGAGTGCTCTCTCTGAGGGCCATTGAGGTGAAGTACTGAACACATTTGTCCACCTCAGACTGGGGCAAAGATGCCAACAGCTGCCTCAGTTCATCCTCTGCTGACAAACCCTGAGAAGATATTAAAACATTTTAGTTCCTCTCTTATACAGTGCATGTGTACTGTAAAGCTTCTATTTCCATATATCCTTAACAGTAAACTTTGTCATAGAGATGCATACATCCTCCAAGTTGCGCAGTGCAGGAGGGTGTCGGAAAAATCGCAGGTCGACCCGAGGAGTTCGGGCCAGGCCCACTGCTGTCCGCTGGTCAATAACCTGGGCTGCTGTCTGGTACTGGTAATCTGAATTATTCACAACAGGTGTAATTTAATACCAATTCTGTTCACGTATTGTAAATCGGCTTCAAGATAGATGCAACTTTTAGCATATTTTACCATGCCAATGACAATTATCTGCTAGCTCCTGCACAGCTTGAAGTCTGATGGCTTTATTGGCCGACATTGTCCTCTTCAGCAGGACCCATAACGCCACTTCATGTGGGTCTGCATCCACGTTGGTAAAGTGCTCTAAGACACATAGGTAAAAAACAAACTGGGCAACTTAAAATTTACAGGATAAAATTGAAGAGTGAGCAACAAATGTCTGTAACTGTAAATTTAAACTGTTTAAACTTTCTCTACCATTCTAATGACCTCTATCTACAGCACCACTTTTCTATTATTACAACAGCTAGAGAGTCACATGACCAACCTTTCTGTAGCAAACCTTGTGTCGGCAAGTTGGCAGCTATCAATTTATAAAAGGTCAAAAGTTATTTTTTCAATGTCTCACCAGAATATAATTTTGTGAATCAACTTATGTGTTTCTTTTTTCCTACAAAACTGCATTTACAATTTAAAGCATGAGTGGTTGATATAGTGCGAACAAACATAAACAATCCAATTCATATTACAGCGAATCGCAGAATATACACATTAATGTACAAACTATGTGGCCCGCAAAAACAGGATGTGCAGCATGAACAAGGCAGGTGTTTCCTTTGGTCCCCATGTGCACACTGAACACAACAGAAATATTTGTGCCGCTATTTGCAACAATGCCTACCTTTCAATCCAGAAATATTAGGGGAAATATGACAGTCCATTTTTTAGGTGAACTGGTATAAAAACAACTTTTCTTACCATCTAGTGATCGCAGAAAAAGCCTAGAGGATATTTCCAGAAACCGTCTTGCTGCTTTATGAAGTTCCCTCCTTGTTTTGTGTGTAAGCCCTGGAACAGATACACAATCGAAAACATTTACTACTCAATACCACCTTCTAGAAGATTTAAATCACATTTCAGCAAAATCACTCCAAAGACACTAGACGCTACATAGTAATGGTTGCTAGTAGGTATTTCAGTAAAAGTAAATGGTGATTGCTGTCACATAAAAAGTGAACCTAGACTGGTGGAAGTGAGATCAGTGACAGAGTGACCTAAAGTTTCAGGCAGGAAAGTTGGTGAGAAGGGGAAGGACAGGCAGGAAGAAATGAGAACAGATGTTTCTGGTCAGCTGGACATGGCTGTTCGACATGTTGTTCATATCAGACACATACTAAACAAAAACAGAAACACAGCATGGATCCTGCTAGATTCTATTCTTTCTTTTTAATATACAGGAATAAGAATTTGTTGTCCCATCATATAATATCTATACAACAAAGTGGACATTGTGAAACGGCCAAGTAAGTATTGTTTTGGAAATGATAATCGGTAAAGGGTACCCCCAGAAACCAGAAGTGAGCAACAAATGCCACATATGTGACATACAGAGTTAATAAGGTGTTGATGCTTGTGGAATGCTCTTCCTGAAAATCTTGGTAAAGTTGGTGGATATTTTTAGAGGCCAGGATCACGATGTTAGACACATCCATCCAGAGCTGTCTGAAACTATTTCTGCAATTACAAATGGTGCAGTTGTGGACATTCAAGTGCCAGACTACGGATCTAGTTGTGGGCAGCAAGCAGCAGCCAACAAAACGTTCTGTTTTTTTCTTGTCACGTGTGGCCTTGTCATCTTAACAAAACTGCATATTTTATGGTGGCTTTTTATAATAATTGGTCAAAGGAGTGCCTATGAATTGGTCACACTATCTGATCACCTTGTGACCAGCTGAACAAATCAAAAATGTTTTGCTCACAACTGGCAAAATTTAATCCTTTGCTAATCAAAAGAACAGAAATTATACTTTAAATTTTTTGTACATAAGAAAAAGGACCATTTGCATGCTGAATTTAGATTATTGTTCAGGTAATATTCACCAAATATCATCAGACTGATGTGAGAAGAACAAAGTCTAAAAACAAAATCTCTAAAAAACACTCCAAATATTGTTGACAGATAACTTCATATTTAACCATAAAGTTGCAATGAATGATATTCATCACCTGCAGCTAGGTTGTCTTTTTCATCGGAGGGAGTGGCTTTCAGATAGATGTAAGACTTGTATTTCTCCTGAAGAATTGCACTAGTGTCAATGGTCACAGCCTTATCCAAGGCTACCACCTCATAAGTAATAAAAAGACAGCCCCTGCAGAAAGCAAAATGGATAAACTGTGGGACGGTGATAATTATTTTCACAAAAATTACTGAAATACAATGTGGGCATTCGGGTGTCAAGTTTTAAAATCTGCTTGTTAATACTGCAACTTACCCCAACACAACGGCTCCAGTTACTTTTGCAACTTTCCCTAAATTAAAAAAAAAAAAAGATTATTTTTTATTAATGGCTTTAAACTGTTCTCACGTACAGATTAAATTAATCTATTGAGAATAATTGAGTCTATTAGATTCCTGACAATAAGCTATGTACACGTAGACCAATTATGTCTAATAACTTACTTAAATCTTTCCACTGAAGCACTTTCTTCACACCAGGTGGTCCAGCTGTACTCAGCCTCCGACAGCGGATCAAACGTAGAGCTGCAACAGACATCCTTCACCTGTATGTCCTTCCAGTGCGTGAGCAAGTTAATCAAAACACAGCCTGTCTCACAAAACACGTGTAGATAACACAGAATCAGAAGTGTGGATGATGACAATCTGATGAAGCTAATGTAGCTAATGTAAGGCACGTAAATAATTAACGGCCCAAGTTAAATTAGCCAAACTGCCCTGGTTATTAGATTTGGTTTGATTTTTTGAGTTGCAAGGCTTTAATGACACAACAAACGACAGATGCAACTTGTGACACTGTCATTAAAAAAGCATAAACTCGTTCAACAAGTCCTCTAGCTAACGTTAGCTAACTTAGCTACCCCTAACTTGAAATAACAGGTAGGTGCGGCTGTCGCCACTTCCACTGCCACTCAGTTTAACCACATTCAGTTTATATGTCACACTAAATGACACACAGATATAGGTTTCAGTCAGTTATAACGTTAAAGCTGCAGTTGAGGTGAAGCTACATTAACCATTAGCTAACAGTAATTTGCCGAAGATTTAGTTAGCTTATGGCTAACGTTTCACTTCTCGGGCTCACCGCTGCTTATCCAGCCAACGGACAAAGTTAACCTGTGGGTGTGCTGTTGGTTCATTTTGATTGATGAACAGTGACTTTACCTTATTTATCGAAGTAGAGGATTTCAAAAAACTACGATACTGTCCTCCACGATTGCAGCCGGTGTTCATAAACACGACGTAAAGTTGTCTCACAAATAATACGTCATTCTCCGCAACTCTATCAGGGAAGAATAAATCATGACTTTATTTTTGTCATGTAGCAGCACAGTATTTGCGTGGTTGTTGAATTTGAACTATCCAACGTACAATAATATATTTTTTGTTGATGCGTTTTAGTTAAGAGGATGAGTCTTCTGTTTGTCCTGTAAAATTATAGAGCTCTGGGGAAGGCAGTGTCCTTCAACTCCAAACTAATTGTACTATAAGATTTTCCCCTTCAGGAAACAGCAGTAAAACCGTCATAAAGGTACTGTGTCTGCTTCAAAGTGGTGGACAGAATAATGGCACAGCTGGAAGCATTTGAATTCAACTGTTACTGAGTGAAAATAAAATTGCAAGCATAATATTCCCAAAAGCAGGTGTTTGTGCCAGTGAAACTGATTTATTATCATCCGGTTACAGTTTGTGGTGGTGTTGTAATAGATTGCGTTGTGGGTAATTGTTTCATAAAATGTTTCTCTTGTTTTGTTCAGGATGTACTACATGTACCGGTACATTACGATCTCAAAAAAAAAAAATCAACATTTGTCGAACACTAATGGAACGGTTTGATTGCATTATTGTTAAAGTGTTTGTTATGTGTATATCTTTTGTTGCCTTGTCAGAGAGGGTGATTGTCTTGTGTGTGTTAGCAAATATCCTCTAGATCAGTTACAGACCACAAAGTTCTGGATGAAAAACTTTTGATTCTTACTTTTATTGCATTAACTTAGACGCACACTTCAGCAAATTGCATTCAAAACATACATACCATACAAAAACTTCTTGCACCTAATGCCCACTTTTTTGTGGCATCTGTCACACTCACACACACTGTTCATGCCAACACACACACGTAGTTATTTTGAATGTCACACACATTCATATATTGTAACTCTATAAAACGCGTGTGAGGCAACAAAGAAAACATCAGGTCAATTTAACCTGGTCTTTTACATAGATTTGCATAGATATTCAATTTCCACACCTGCAATTTATTAACTACAAGCTAACAGACACTTTTCTTTTTTAGACTCCAGATATACAATGATTGTCTCTGGTTTTTACATAGTTATATCACCCGCAGAGAAAAAGCAGCCTTGCATAAATGCCCAGAAGTACATATTTGA
This sequence comes from Acanthochromis polyacanthus, assembly GCF_021347895.1. Taxonomy (NCBI): domain Eukaryota; kingdom Metazoa; phylum Chordata; class Actinopteri; family Pomacentridae; genus Acanthochromis; species Acanthochromis polyacanthus. The sequence continues at coordinate 10,513,480 of NC_067128.1, forward strand.
AAATTTTCGTGTGTATACATATATATAACAAAAAAATACAAAATTTATGTTGTTTCAGAGTGTTTTTGTGTTGAGTAGGGCACATAGTTGACCTTGACTTCATTCGCTCCACCTCGTCGTATAAATCAAGATTGATTTAGTCCAGTATTTTCTGTAAGTCCATTTGCAACTCTGGACTCATTCAGTTAGTATCTGCCTGGTGCTCTCACTCCTCTCAGGTGCATGTTTCCTGATAGGCCCTAATAATGCTCTCATACGCTGGAGGTGGCGTTTGTGTAGCTGGGAGACCCCTCAGACCATTGTTGCCCCAAAATGACTCTGGTCTTGATGGTGTGGTAGCTGGCTGCGCTGCAGTTTGAGCTGATCCAGTTGACATGGCCAGAGTTGGTGTGCGAGGCAGTGTGATTTGGCTGCCCTCCTCCGCCTCCCTTGCGATTTGGCTGCACTGGAGGAGCGGGTGGAAAGTGGAGGCCCTGAAGCTGGATTTGTGCCCCAGCGGGTCGAAGTGATCTGGGGAGGATGTCTGGTGGTGAAAGCTGAATGCAGCGCTGACCAAGCTGTTGTTGCTTCGTCGGTCATAGCTGCTGTTGCGGTTGAAGCCTGGACGGTTTCGTGAAGACGTGTGCGAGTGGCGAGGTGAGTGACGGGTGATGCTGGCAGAACCTGCCTTGCGTCGGGACATCCAAGTCAGTATCACGTAAACCAGGGCACCCAAGAGCAAACCAACCGCCATGGACACACAGAAAGCTATAATTAAAGGGACTGTAAAGAGAGGAAATATCAAGAAGGATATTTTATGATCTGTGCTGCAGTATGCATTTTTGATAGATTCTTCACAAACATCCTACTTTTCAGGATCACTGCAGGGGCAAAAGTTTAATAAGTTATCTACATGCAATACATGTAAATGCACTTTATCCTTATTGACAGTCATTTTTTATCTCCCCTGGGGAATGGAAGGAATTTTAATTAGAATCTATGGCCCTGCCGAGATCACAAAAAACATCTGCTTTTAACAAATGGAGTCCTGCCAATAATGTCTTGAACGTTGGTTCCCCGTAACAAAATAATAGTAGCCTTTCCTCTTTCATGTTTACCAGAGCAAGTCAACAAACTGGCTGCATCTGATTCCCACTAAAAGAGCAGTGACTTTTTGCTTGTTGTTTCTTTGCCTTGGAAGAAGTAAAGCCAACATAAACATGCTTGAGAGAAGAGAGAGAATGGAGCGGATAAGACAAATCTTGTTGGACTTATTCCAGGGCAAACAAATCAGTTTCCTTTCAATACAGTTAAGTGTTAAATTGACTGAACCTGCATTGTTGCTAACCCGTATTTCCACAGTAGTTTTACCCTAATTTTGGCAAAGGGGAAAGCAGACACTGGTCAAAAGTCATCTGGAAATGACATTTGGGAAACCTGAGGGAACCAATTGGAAAGAAAACATATCAGTAGCTTACAGATTTGGAGTAAGTATTCTTAGAAATGGAAAAAAAAGGTTTCTTTGAATATTCAGATTAGTTGGATAAAGTACTGTTCAGAAGGAACTCGACCCACATATTGTATCTATTCCAGGGATGATTAAAGCTTGAATTCTTGAGAGAACAACGGCGCCAATCAGAGCAACCACATGAAAAAGACAGGCTCAAAGAGAAGGAAAGTTGAAAAGAATACACACTCACCAGCATCGAAAGACTCAAGTATTTCCAGAAAGAGACTTGTGTCGTTTGCAGCCATGACTTAATCTTCTTTGTCAGAGTAAAAGAAGAGAGAGTGATGCTTAATTCAGTCAGTCTTTTACTCTATTCTTCCCTTCTTCTGTCAGTTCTTGCTTGTCCTTCTTTCCTTCTGATGGGTTTTCCTGTCTTTTCTGCCTCGTCTCTTTCCTGTTCCCTTACTTTCTCCCTCTCGTGTCCCTTGCTCACTTTCTCTGTCAGTTTGTCTGACTCCCTCAGAGGGAGACTCAGCCCAGAAGCACACAGAACTGGCGGCTAACTCTGGCAGTCATCTTGTTTATGGAAGCGGAAAACTACACTGTCACATTTCCTGCTTTTCTGCTTGAAATTAGCAACAGGAGTGGCTTATCTATCCAGGACAGAGATCCTGGAGGTGGGGAGACAGGGTGTTTCTATAATCACTTCCTCTCCCATCATTTCCTTCAGGTTGATTAATGTTAGAAAGTATCACCACAGCAGCCTTAGAGTCAGTCCTTCATCTTTCACCAGAGGAAAGTTCACCGCAAGCACCGATCTTTTTGTTCCGTTCAGAAATGATAAATATTTCAATCTCTCATATTTTTTCTTTCCACCTCAGTGACCACAGGCAGCAGTTTTGCTATTAGTTGGACCAGCAGTTACAGTTCTGGGCCTGAAATGTGTGTTGAAATTCACATCTGGGATTGATGATGGAAAGTTTGTGAGTGCTTTTAATACTCAGTTGTAGTGATGCAAAAAGTGGTTGTATTCTGGTGCATTTCAACAGTGTGTGACTATGTGGTATCTGCCTGATTTCCAGCGTCTTTGTTGGTAAGCTCAGTCTTTCCACAGTGTCTGCCAGGTCAGTGGTCCCTGGATTGGATGTCTGGTCCTTTTTCAGTTGAAGAGATCCAGTACAAACTTTGTAGTTTGATAAGACAGAAAAGCAGTGCGGTTACTTCCTAATGCACCAACATTTTTACTTTCATTTTTGCTCTGTCCTTAACAAATTAGTATGCAGTGAATGGAAATGAACCTGCCTATGCTACTCATTCTTGATCCTAAACTCAGCATTTCTTTAATCCACTCAGTGCAAAATCTGCAAGGTCATCAGTGTAGTCATCAGAAAGAAGGATGCAAGCAGTCAGGCTGGTGTGTGTCTAATGTAGGCCAGCCCACTTGCTCCATCATCTTTAATTTTACTTTTCAAAGGTTATCCCTCATCCTAACTTCAGTCTCAGCGTTGACTGAGTCAACATATTAACTTCAGTAAGATAAAAAAAAATGGTTGTATTTTCTGTCTAAATTTTTGTGAGGGTATTATATTCTAAGCCTTCTAAGTGGCAAAAAGAGAGAATAGCCTGACTAAAACCTGAACTTCCTTTAATTGTTGGCTCTGCCATAAAACCAAATAACCAGCAAGCACCCGTAACAAACACCCATAGCTAATAGTATGTGTGGTCATTGTGTCCTATTGTAGAGAAATTGGATGGTAATGGGCCGTTTTGTTCATAGGCGGAAGAGACATTCTTTGAGCTTTATAGCTTCAGTTCACGGCCAAAATGTAATTGGGTAGAGTGGTGGGAAATGTCCTTAATGCCTTGGTAAGGAAATTAGCTTTCTGTACAGGGTTCAAGGATTTAGGCAGCAATGAAGGATCTACTATATTATTAAGTTTTTAACATCATATAGACCAGTGAATAGTTTCCAGATTTACAGGTTTATTGAAATCCATTTGATATCAATTTAATTTTTAGTACAGTGCCTTTCTACATTTTTACATTTTGGAACAATTGTCTATGAACCTGTTAAAAATAGAGGCGTTGTTGGTGAGAGGAAGAGTAAGCAATTTGTCATGGTGCGTTTTTTTTCTTTGTAAAAATTACAACAGCTCAAAGGTTAGTCTTGTTTGTATGTAGAGAGGCTGTGTTGGTTAGAAAATTAAACTAACTTCCAGGAATTAACAGTTTTTAAAACTGCATGTGTTCCTTTTATTCCCTATTTCACCAATAGATGGAGTAATTCTTTAGGATAATTTCATAGTTTTTCTCTTAAAGGCATTATGGAGGATGTTTTTTTATGTTTAATTTGTCTGATTCACATAAAATGAATATACTGACCTTTAGTGGACTTGTATGTATGGTCTCTAAAAGAATAAAAAAATAAAATAACTGTGGACATGGCAGGACCTGAAAAACATCAGCCAATCAACGCGCTCAGACCGAGGCATTTGGTTTGCTCCCTTTCCTGTCAATCAAAAATCTTCCGGCTCAGGCCTAGTTACGTAGATTACGTACGCCTTGGACTTACGTGTTTTCTGTATGTGTTGCTTTGGTATAGCTTCGTAGTTAGCTGGCGACTTGTTTTGCTCATCTTTTTTTACATAATGGCAGATAAAGATCCAGGGGGACCCAGCCGTAAAAGCCAACTTCACGAGTCCTACGCAAGTTTCTGGAGGGGGGCGTTTCTTCGTAAATATTAAGAGGGGGGAGATTAGAGGGGGTGAGGGAGAGGTTGTATGTGCACATGCGCATGCTATGTTCAAAGTTGTAGGAAATTAAATCTCCTCTAATGCCTTTAATGAGACCTGAAAGTCGTGGAGAACAGATCCATTCCCACCGTGTACAGTAAACATGTGGTCTACACTGTTTTATATAGTCAAAAACAACATCCAGTTCAGAATTTTTCCACAGTAATTATGTAGGAGCTGAGATATTCAGCTTTCAAGTAGTTCTTTTTAATATGTGACACTGTGTGTTTGCTGGGCTTCAAATGATGATTATTACATTGCATACAAAAAAGCCATCTCACAGTTGTGATATCTGATCCATTGTGTGGCTTAGCAATGTGTGAAGCAGTGATTTGACACAAAGTTTAGGCAAAACTTGTGGTGTTTTGCAATGAAAAAGGGTTCTGAGTCAAATGCACATCTCTTTGTATCTTGAAACCATTGTGTTATATTGGGCTCCAAATATTGATATGATTTAGTGACATCATTTGTACCTATGAAGATTTGGTCTTTTTGCTCAAAGAAAATCATTGTTTGTTCTTGATTAAATTGTTTATTTAGACATATTTTCTCTCAGGCATAAATCCATTTGCAGCACAGGATTTTCCTGTTTGCTACTATGTTGATTTTGACATACAGGTTGACAACCAACTTTCTAATGAGATTTTAGAAAACTGCTGACTATGTATGAAAGAGATTACCAGACTGGCGGTCTCGGTCCCTGCTCCCTGCCTGTGCTACGATTAGATAAGGAAACGGATCTTAAAAGGGTAGGGTTTGGCAACTATTGAAAGAGTTTCTATTGACCTGAGCGCTTTGTCTCTGCTCTCTGCTCCCCTCTGCTGCAGCATTGTCTGCATTCTCTTTTGCTGAATCTGTTTGGTCCTGAGGGACTCTGAACGGTAGAGGTCACCTCAGCTGAGCTGCGTAAAAATGTACGAATCAGCAGTCCATCCCTGCTGCCGAGCAGCCGGCCAATCCCAACTAAATCCCACAACATTTCAATGCAGTTGCAAGTCAAACAGCAGATTCTGATGCATGTACATTCGTAGAGCTGAAATGCTGATACAGTGGAATCTGAATAGGCGGTTAAACTTCCAAGGTAAATCATTTACCCCTGGCTCTTTGAAAATGCAGTCTGGATGGATTATTGTTTTTGTCTTGTGAGATATTTTCACTGTAAGCTGTGATTTTGCTTTGACAGTGTGGAGAAACAAGTTGTATGCAGTTAGTCATGAGCTTTGCCCGTAGAACACAGTAGTTTTATTTTTGGAATGAGAGGTTTCATGCTCCACATTTCCTACAGTCTCAATCACCATTTTGAGTGTTTGCCCAAGAGTAAACATTTACTTTTATTTGGTTTATTTGGTCACTGCAGAAAAGAAGTACACAGCAGAGCTTCAAAATGCTTCCTAGACAATACAGAAACCTGCAAATCTGGACACACAGACTGACTGTGAAGGACTCTCCCATCGATAAAATCAGCCTCATTTACCTGCTGCCAATCACTTATAAAAACTGAAGAATCTGCAATCAGTGATAATCTATTGTTTTTTCTTCTTTTTTGTTTTCCATGCCCAGTCTTGTATCTACATTTATTGAGTGATGTTGTGGCCAGAGCACTGTAGCTCCTCTGTCAGCTCTTCTAAGAGCTCTCCAGAGATGATGATGAAAGGACTTGTCTAATGGGATTACACATCGTGATAAGTGCTCAGAGCCCGGTGGTTCCTCACACCTCCCTCCTGCATTTCAAAAAGTGGCATTGATCTGTTGTGGAGTAGCATCTTGAATGTTGTGCTTTAGAGAAATGCTCTATGCATTTGCCAGAGGTGTGTTTTGATTATCAGTCGTCTTTTCTGGCTTATTTTCTTTCCAGCTGTAAAATTTGCATCTTGTAAAAATATTTTTAAGGAGAAATCCAGTATGTGTAGACTAGAGTCCCAGTTCGTTGTTTCCGAGGTACCAGGCATGATTTGATTTGAGAGATGAAACAATTCCCCCTTTAACCTTTGAGCAGCAGAGGTGCAGACTGTAGAGGTGATGTCACATGATATTTCATGCAACTGCTCAATAGGCTTTGAATTATCAAGCAATCCACTGGACTCTATGGAAGCACTCATTCACTGTATCCCAACTCGAGGCTCTGCATTTTATTAAAATTATACAGTGCATCCGGAAAGTATTCACAGCGCGTTACCTTTTCCACATTTTGTTATGTTACAGTCTTATACCAAATCGGATTCAATTCATTTTTTCCCTTAAAATTCTACACACAACACCCCATAATGACAACATGAAAAAAGTTTTTTTGAGATTCTTGAAAATTTATTAAAAATAAAAAACTAAGAGACCACATGTACATAAGTATTCACAGCCTTTGCTTAATACTTTGTTGATGCACCTTTGGCAGCAATTACAGCCTCAAGTCTTTTTGAATATGATGCCACAAGCTTGGCACACCTATCTTTGGGCAGTTTTGCCCATTCCTCTTTGCAACACCTCTCAAGCTCCATCAAGTTGGATGGGGAGCGCCGGTGCACAGCCATTTTCAGATCTCTCCAGAGATGCTCAATTGGATTCAAGTCCGGGCTCTGGCTGGGCCACTCAAGGACATTCACAGAGTTGTCCTGAAGCCACTTCTTTGCTATCTTGGCTGTGTGCTTAGGGTCGTTGTCCTGCTGAAAGATGAACCGCCGCCCCAGTTTGAGGTCAAGAGCGCTCTGGAGCAGGTTTTCATCCAGGATGTCTCTGTACATTGCTGCATTCATCTTCCCCTCTATCTTGACTAGTTTCCCAGTTCCTGCTGCTGAAAAACATCCCCACAGCATGATGCTACCGCCACCATGCTTCACTGTAGGGATGGTATTGGCCTGGTGATGAGCAGTGCCTGGTTTCCTCCAAACAAAACGCCTAGCATTCACACCAAAGAGTTCAATCTTTGTCTCATCAGACCAGAGAATTTTTTTGCTGATGGTCTGAGAGTCCTTCAGGTGCCTTTTGGCAAACTCCAGGCGGGCTGCCATGTGCCTTTTACTAAGAAGTGGCTTCCGTCTGGCCACTCTACCAAACAGGCCTGATTTGTGGATTGCTGCAGAGATGGTTGTCCTTCTGGAAGGTTCTCCTCTCTCCACAGAGGAACGCTGGAGCTCTGACAAAGTGACCATGGGGTTCTTAGTCACCTCTCTGACTAAGGCCCTTCTCCCCCGATTGCTCAGTTTAGATGGCCGGCCGGCTCTAGGAAGAGTCCTGGTGGTTCCAAATGTCTTCCATTTACGGATGATGGAGGCCACCGTGCTCATTGGGACCTTCAAAGCAGCAGAAATTTTTCTGTACCCTTCCCCAGACTTGTGCCTCGTCACAATCCTGTTTCGGAGGTCTACAGACAATTCCTTTGACTTCATGCTTGGTTTATGCTCTGACATGCACTGCCAACTGTGGAACCTTATATAGACAGGTGTGTGCCTTTCCAAATCATGTCCAATCAACTGAATTTGCCACAGGTGGACTCCAATTAAGCAGTAGAAGCGTCTCAAGGATGATCAGTGGAAACAGGATGCACATGAGCTCAATTTAGAGCTTCATGGCAAAGGCTGTGAATACTTATGTACATGTAATTTCTTTGTTTTTTATTTTTAATAAATTTGCAAGACTCTCAAAAAACTTTTTTCATTTTGTCATTATGGGGTGTTATGTGTAGAATTTTAAGGGAAAAAAATAATTGAATCCGATTTGGAATAAGGCTGTAACATAACAAAATGTGGAAAAAGTGAAACGCTGTGAATACTTTCTGGATGCACTGTATTTTGTTTACTGTGTGTGTACATAAAGGCATACTTATGGACACATAGATATCTGTATCTACATGTTTTGTAGAATATTTAGGTTGAATACTGTGATTTTAGAGATAACCTTGATGCAGGAATACCCAACAATCCAATCCAATCCAGCTTTATTTATATAGCACTTTTACCAACCACCGATTGACCCAAAGTGCTGTACATACATGTACACAGAGCAAGGCAAGAACAACAAATCATGATTAGGGCAAATGAGTAAAGACCACACATTATTGATTTATATTTAACAGAGTCATCTTATCTCATCTTGTTTCAAAACATTCAACAGTGATTTTCTCTATTCTTATTTGTTCCACTCGTTACCTGATTATTTAGTCTATATGATACATGGATGTTTATTCTGCCTCAATTTGTGATCAATGATTTTATAGTAATTTTTGCTAATAGTATAAATGATAATTTTTTAAGCTAGTATTTCAGGTGGCCTTATACCTAGGGATACATGATAATATGATTGGTTTAGGCATTAAAACAAAATATTGGCATCAGACTAAAATGAGCACTGACATGAAGAAAACACATGTAAGGCTAAAGGTTTTTAAAATAAAAAATTATGTAAGCTCAAATATAAAACATGTTTCTTGTAAGTTGATGTAGTTTCCTTATTAATCCCAGTTAATGTGTGTACTTGAAAAGTATGCCATTGTATGTCTGCACCTGCTAATAGCAGCACACACAGACCTGCACACACACCTGTCACCTCACATTAATCTCACCCATTATCACCTCAATAGCGAGTATGATGGTGTCTGATATAAGCTTGTGTTTTTTTTAGTTTAGTGTTTTTTAATTTGACTTGTATTTATTTTTACCTTATATTTATTCATATTTTTTATAGTGTTACTTTTATTTCTGCATCATGAATGGATTTGAGGAACACCATTTCGTTTAACTGTTTGCTACAGACATTGCTGAATGACAATAAAGGTGAACTTGAAGTTGGAGTAGTCATAATGGTAAAATGGTAATTACAGTCCAATAGAAACTTGATGTTCCGTGCAATGAGCTGGAAAAATAATGTGCATATATCTGCAATACTTCTGGCAAATAAAACTCACTTATATATTTCAATATGCTATTATACTAGTCCACAGAATGAGTCTGATTATTTTGCAACAGCCTTAGAAAGTATCGTGTCATCAGGTCAAGTTTTGTTGCTATGATTTTCAGCAAAAATAGACAATTAAAAGGTAACTTTGCGATCATTTTTATCTATTTTGTGGGTGGATTAACGATGCATTCTTTTTACAAATTCACGTCAGATCTTTTATCGCTGCTTTTGTTTTCTCTCATTCTCACATTTGGTCTCCTTTTCTCTCTCACACTTACAAACCTAACAGCCACCCCTCTTACAGTAGAACCAGGAGGCAGGACAGCAGTGCCAAAGGTCTCAGCGCGATGGAAGAGCACTCCTTTTGATTGGACAGCAGGTGGCAGTGCATACAGACGAGGAAGCCATCCTGTCTGTAGAACTAAAGCACTCCGGCGAGGGAGGGGGCCTCTAAGATGTTCAGTACACACACATGCATGCTGGCATACACATACAGTATGCACTTACATCATCATTATCAGGGGAGGAGCTTTGCTGAGTGTGAGGATTGCAGACTGCTACTGTAACAGGGATGACTTCAGAAGAGAAACACGGCAACATGGACATGATTCACTCGTAATATCCTGCAGTCAATGTGAACACACGCAACTGCTGCAGCCCAATCTGAGTCCTGGCCAGAGCATGAGGATCCTGCCAGGGTGACGCACAGGAGCTGGGACGTGACTTTGGTGACCTCAGGACAGCAGTATGGCATCACCTAGGCACTACGGACACTCTGCTCGGGATATTGCCAATGTGATGCAGAAGCTGCAAGGTAGGTGTAAAGTGCTTACTCACTCACACCGCTCTAACTTGGTTTGCAGCGCTTTTAGAGGTGACCTAGTGCTCGGTATGACACAGCAGACCAGAATTAGCTGAAGACATTCAGTGTTACTGTAAAAAATAGTTCTGGGTTTCTTATCTTGCTCCTTGTGTCCATGAACATCGCCTCTGTGTAGCGCTGGAATTCGAGTTCATGTGGTTACTAAATGTTTGGTATGAGAAGGACATAACTGGGTGAGATATGCAATGTCACAGCATTCAGCATGCAAGAGCAGTGGAATTCTTAGGTTATAATCAGTGATGTTTTTAATAACATTCATTTGCTATCAGTGCTTTAATTTGCGTTACTTTCTGTGGAATCTTTGCATTTTTGCCAATGCTTGAGAATAGAGATGGAGATTCATGCAGATGTTTTTTTGGGGGCAGCAGATTTTTTTTTTTTTTTTTTTTACCATGTTGCAGACATTATTATTTCCCCTTGTTTTGTGTGTATTTACTGTCTGTGTTCATTTGTCCACATGCTCGGTGTGTGTTTGCTGTAGGAGTGTGCTTACTTGCTTGTGCACACATACTGCACGGTAAAGTATCAGTGTGTGTCTGTGTATGAGTCTGCATGCAGATGGACAGCGAAGCAGACAATGCAAAGGTAATCCCCAGAGTGGCTGACAGGATGAAGTATATTGCTCTCTCTTAACTCGACAGTATTAGCAGGACTATCCTTAGCCTACTGTACAAATAACTTGCTGTGGCTGTAACACTGGAGCTACAGCCACTATGTTTATCCTTTTTCAAATTTGGTCAAATCAAATGAGCAGATTTTTAAAAATCGTATCTCAATTGTGCTGTAACTTGGCATTTGCAGCAGATGTCGGCATTTAATCAGATTTCATATAATTGTGTATCTCTGTGTGTCAAGATCACATATCCCTTACTAACAGGATCAGATTGATGACGCTCACAAAGTAGCAGGAAAGTCAGGTGACACTAGAGCCGAGATCCAATATGGCTGCTCCCTGTGTGGCTTCTGAGGTGGCAGTTTCTGTGAAAGCTGAGAGCAGCATCACTAGCCACGTGGCTCCTCTGCATCACTGTGTGCAGGTGTGGATGCACACTTTGAATCCCAATTGTGCACTGATTGATCTAAATTTAGAAACCTCCCCTTAAGCTCTCTCTTCAGTGCAAAGAGAAATTGATGCGGGCGTGCAGTCGGCGAGACCTAACAATTAATCACAACGCAGTGGTGTTAACTTTCAATATTATTTATGTAAGAGGATTAATGCACCTTTCAAAAATTTTAAAATTCATCCACAAGCAAATGCTCCTGTTTTGAGGAGCTACATGTTTCATCTACTGCAAAATGATGAATGGTACTGCTAGATACATTGACAAACTAACAAAATATACCTGTAGAGAATGAATAGCCACAGGGGCTTTCACTGCTTATAGCTACATACAGGAGTCTCATTTAACACTATGAGGCAGTGAATTATTATGCAGTGGCTTGTTCCAACAATACTCCTTTAACTGGATCCTTCTTTCTAGGGGGTATGTCAACACCAGTTAGTGAAACGTTTATCTCATTTAGCAAACTGTCCCTTTAGCAGTTACGCAATTTCAGTAATTTCAATTACGACGAGTCTTGTTGCCGTGGTAATCCTTACAGATGGGTAGACTGAGGGTTTGTGGGACTAGTACTGCTTTATCATAGTCAAATTAACCACAGAGACAGAGCATTTAATGCTGCTGGATTCTGTTTGTGCCCTTATCCTAGAGTAGAGATGTGCTGTGAGTCAGACATGCTTCCTGTTGTCTGAATGGATCTGCATGACCATTAGTTGCTGTATTTACATATTACCTTTGGTGATGTATATGTTGTCCTCTGAGCACATGATCACATTGGCTTGTTTAGAAGGGGCGCACAGAATCTAGTTTGATGTGATGTTTTATTTGATGTCTTCTGGTTGCCGTCCATCTCCTGGGAGACGAGTGCTGAACCTGTGATAATATCATCAAGACGTTTTCTAGGAATCAAAGAGGAACACGTATGTTTCATTAACCTGCACATGAAATGACTCATAGCATAATTTGAACGTGACATAAGATAAGCAAGTGTTGCTCGTTTGTTTGGCATCATATAGTCAAAAGCTTGTTCCTAAATGCTTTGAAAGGAATCAGTCTAGCCTTTGTTAGTGATAACACTACTTTAATGTCTTCTGGTTGCCACTTCAGTGGGATAATTGTTCAGAAAATGGTTATATTGGTGTGTTAGGAGGACATATTTTTGATAAATACTTGATTGTACTCTAATTTCTTAGCACCTGAGAGTTATATAAATGTGGGTATCTAATGCCATTTGTTTGTCTTGAAAAGGCTGATTAGATTAACATATTTTACTTGTCCTGTCAAGAGAATACAATGTTCTCAAATTAGACACATTCCACAAATCACCAGATACCATGAAATGAAATATTCTCCCTTCAGGCTCAATTTGGAAGCTGTTAGTAACTGCTCAGTGTAACATCAAAACAATCAAAACTTTTGCCCCAGTTTTGGGTCTGTGTTTTTCTCCCTTCAACCATCTCTTTTGGTGCACCTCTCTGTCGCAGTGAAAAAACAGCAATTAGTGACACCATATGGCAGAGAACGGCGAGGCCGCTTTGAACACCTCCCAGGCTGAACTCCTCCATATGCTGTGGAATTTGCCTGTTTGTTGTCTCTCCTTAATGAGAAAAGCAATGCACCGTTTTTCCTATTTCAATTTCTCACCTGTTTTCTCTGTCGTGGGCGGCCGAGGCGCACAATCCCGCCTATGCCTCTGGGTTTCACCGTCTGCTAGCCCATCAAGCAGACAAGTTTGCTAAGTCTCATTGTGTTGGGAACACCTGCTTGAGTTTTCTCTGCGTAGGCTGTCTGTAATCCTCTACTGGCAATTTGCTTGTGATCAGATAATACAGAAGGAGATGGCCACAGATTGAGTTTCCTAGTCAATTCAGACTTCATGGCATTTTGTTCTGCAAAACAAAGTGACTGCATTTGAGGAAATATACAGCATGTGTTTTAAGCTCTCTGCATATCTCATTGTAGTCAAGGAGGATGCTCACTGTGAAGTAAAGTTGAAAAGGGTGAAGGGCAAGGGCAAAACGGGTCAGCACATCTGGAAGACATGAATCCCATATTGAGAGCATTGAATGGATGGAATAGGAATGACAGAGGCAGCAGGGGAAAAGCAAGAAAATTACACTGGACAAGCAGGGGAGAGAGAGAGGTAGAGAGACCACACACCAGTTTTTAAGCTCCTCATTGCTAGTGGGCCTGGCACAGATCCTCATCCTGGCACTGGGCCAGGTGACATCTTGTTGCCAGGGGCGACATTATGATTCGGCCGCAGCCAAGGAAGGCCCAAGCAGACGGTCACCTTGAGCCATGCCAACCTCCTGTTTAGTTGTGACACCACCATTTATCGTCTGCAGCTTTGGATACCATGGATTCACACACACATGTGCCCAGTTTTACACATAGACACCGGAACAAACACTTGGTGTTAAAAATAGCTGTGATGCATCTTTTTTTCCCTCTATCATACCACTGGGAGTCCGCATTTTAGCTGAGCAGTTAAACAGACCCAGAGCAAGTCCTCACTGCTGCCAGAGCAAAACTGTGGCAGTAGGGCTAGTGAGGAACAGAGCTACAGCATGTGATGCTATTTATTCTACTGCTTCTTCTCCTTGTTTTACCACTTTGTGGTTGTGAGTCGTTGCCATAGCGGCAGTCGCATGACAGCCAGCACAGGCTTTCTCTTTTTTCCCTGTAGGCTTATTGGCCATGTCTGGTTCAGACTCTGCTTCTGTAACAGAACATTATGTTTGATAACATGGTCTGTGTGTGTGTGTGTGTCTGTGCACAAATGGAAGTTTCTCAGTGACAGCGTCGACTGCAAATGAGACTCTAATCTCTTTTAACCTGACAGTCATTGAAGGTTTGAATGACATATCACAAGATTAGGCCACTAAGGGTCCCACCCATACAATATGGAAGGTGGGACAGAATTCATTTACTATAAACCCTCTTTGAATTGTTGCAACTTCACAAAGATCAGCGTTTATTCCAACATTATTTTAGTGAAATAGAATTTCAAACATAGGTGTCTCTGTGTTCTATACAAATCAAAAAATACTTAGGGAGTATTTGTTCTTTCGTTCTGAACAAACCGACATCATTTCTATCTTCGGTATCGGATGATGTTGAGACAGACTGCCTAAAATGTTAGGTAACCCAAGCACCATTTAATTACTCTCTACACATCTAATGAAAGGAATATTTATCGAATCTTGCACTACAATGTACTGTTGACTCGGTATTACATTTAGCATGGACCAAAATTTCAGCCTAAGGCCACACTGATTCCATGATATAGTACCTTCAGCAGCATATCTGCCTCTGTCTGTCAGATTGAGGCATCAGATAGCTTTGATGGACGTCCCGAACAATACCCTCACAGATATAATCCTGACATCTGAGCTTTTGACCCCAAGACACATTCAGCCTCTGTCTGTAGCACTTTTAGTCTCATGCATGCTCTTATCTTTCACCCACAGACTCCGCTGCCCCTTTTTTTCACCTGTCACATTGTGATTGGTGTGTGGGAAATTTTGCCGCTGGCGGTAGATTCTGCACTTGAAGGTTCTTTTAATAGAGGTCAAACTGTGAAGTCCTGACCTTAGAAAAGTCAGCCGGCCACATAATGTGATGGTTTCAGCTGTCTGAGTTAAATAAGTAAGTAATTCAAAGTTTTTATTTTAATCCGCCCGGAGCACCAGGAGATAGTTTCTAATAACCTTTCGCTCACAGAAATACATCCTGACATTGAAAAAACACCTGAGCTTGTCTAAATGCTTTATCAATCCTATTATCATCCTTGCTATAAAAATGAACTCATCTCTTATACATCAGTGCAAAATTCCGCACTTTGTCAGGTGTTTACTTGGGTAGTATCGTTGTTTACTGCTGGATTCAGTTCCCATGTTACTGTGTCTCAAAGGGATGCGATCCACCATCACTTTTTATTTACTGTAGATGAAAAACACAGCAAATGGAAAATGCTGTATCTATGAAATGGTATTTCCTGTTATGTTGCAGACTGACACATTTCTCCGTTTTCTCTCTTTGAGGCTTCCTGCTCCAAACACAAACACAACTTGCCACCTGACAAAACAAACCCTGTTTCTGTCCTTTTAATAATTCAAGAATGTTTAGCAAGAAAAAGAGAGCATCCGAGTGATGTTTAGGAAATTCAAAGGATACTGATAATGCCTTTCCAGAATGGCATGCATTACAAAATGGACAGGTGGTTTCAGTAAAACAATAGGCACAAAAACAATTGGTTTAGGCTCAGTTTTAATAAGACAGAAAATGGCATCAACTGGAAAAGCATAAATACACTCAAGTGGCTGTATGCAACAGGATTTTGTAGATGAATCTGGCTCTGTGCCAGGCAGTATTTTTATTTCACAGCAAAGACGAGACTTATAACTGAATTTACTGCTCTGTGATTTATTTAGTGTGCTGACGCCAGTCCTTTCACTTTACTCTTCCCTGTAATGTGTGGCGGGCCACTGAACCTGGATAAAGAGCTTAGACCGTCTGACCCACTCATGCACTCCCACACATACACACAAAGCATCCCACAGGCACAAACACACAAACACACACACACACACACACACACACACACACACACACACACACACACACACACACACACACACACACAATGGTCTCACACACATTTATGGAGAGCAGCATAGAAACATCAAGCTGAAAATATTTTTTCAAAGCCAAATTGAGTCTTTGTAATGCTCTTAGTGCTACTGAGTGGTGTTTTGATACGACCCCCGGTATCTTCAGTGGAATAGATGCTTTGTATTAGCCGCATGTTCAATCTGTTTGTGTATGGTGTTAAAATTTAGTTTTGTTCAGCTGAGTATATTTGCCTGATAAAAGCCCGCTTGAAAAGAAGAAAGGAGATTATAGCTTGCGGCGTAGCACTGATTTGCCACAGAGTATATCTGATTTTCTGCAGCATCTCTGTCAGAAATGAATCAGATTAATAACTGAAATTACTGTGGTTTTTACCCCATGGGGATTTTTGCAAATTTATTTATATAAACTTAATTTTATATATTTTTGATTAAATTGTTACATAAATTTTCTTTGTTTGTTTCTTATTACATTATAAGAGCTTTGATTTTTTTTTTAACATTAGCTAATTGCATGTTCATCTGCTTCATTGATGTGTGTGTGTGTGTGTGCGCGTGTGTGTGTGCATGTGTGTGTGCGTGTGTGCGCTTGTGCGTGTGCGCTTGTGCGCTTGTGTGTCACTACTGCAGGTGCTGAAATTGCTGAAATTACTGTATCAGTGGCCTGGCTTTAATGAACACTGTGATATTTGGACATTTTTGTCATCGACAAAGTGCGTTCTCTGCACATCTGGTGCTGAAAAGGGAGTGATGGTGCTTGAAAGCGGAAAGGGCTTGTTTTGATAATCACTTTGACTTGTTCCCCCCTTCTCACTCTCTTTAATGTGGTGTCATTATTGCTGAAATGTAATTAGCTATGCTAATGGGCTGACATTTGGACTTCCGTCTCAGCACTTACAGTGGGACTGGTAAAAATGTGCCGTAGATGAAGTGGGATGGCAAATGGAGAGCGTGAATGGACATGTGAGGGTTGAGTGGAGGTGCTGAGAGTGTGATAGAGGGTGTTATTGAGTGTTAGGGCTAAAGTACTCCGGCGGAAGTGCCGAGAAGGGTTTTTTAGATTAGGAATTGTTGGGGTGAAAGAGAAGAGCTGGAATCAAGAAGTGGATAAATAAGCTACTGGGAGGAGTAGAAGGGCAGAAAAGCCTCCAAAACCGGTAAAACCATTTTGTGTGTCATTGTGGTGAGTTGCGTGTGTGTGTGTGTGTGCGTGTGAAAGTGTTGAAAGGTTTGGTGTGTGTGAATATGGAGAAATACGAGGTACCTCTGCAGCGCACAACAAAGACATCCATTTAGTGAATGATAGGTTTAACAGGAATGTTACATTAATCTTGTGTTGCTGAAGAAAAAAGTATTATTGCTAGAAAAACTTTAAAAAAAAAAAAGACTTCTGTACAGCAATATTTTCACTGAGGCTCCTTTAAGCAATTAATGTAAGCATGGTGTGCAGCTGTTCTTTGTGAATACCCACTAGCTTGAATAATATTAAGATTATATAATTAAATGAATGTATTAGTAAATTAATACTTGACAGCAGAGTGTGTGACCTTATACAGTAAGTACATGGAGTGCCTGTCCAGATCTGACTGACCATAATCGTGGCTGGTGAGTTGTGGAGTCATTAATAGATTAAGAGACATCAGAGATGCTCGTGTGCAGAGCAGGGTCATCTGGGAGGCTGCAATTTAAATGCTGAGCTTATGCTGAGCTTGCTCATTTTTCCCTGTCTCGTCTTTTTGTGTGTTGCCTCATCTGGATGTCTTTTGTCTCTGAACAGTGCTTCTTTAAACCAAACACTTAAAAGGAGAACTTCACATGCTCAAAGCTTTACGTATCCACTAGGGGGCGCTGTGTCTCTTTATAGTTCTTCTGGGGCTAAATAAGAAGTCTTGGTTGTTCAGAAAGCAAACCCAAATATCCTTAGGGCGAATAGATTACAATAGGAGCAGAAGCAGCGTTATTCCACCCTCTAGGAGGCCGTTTGTTTTTCCTTTAATGGTTGAAAAGAGGCTGTTCCTGCTCTCTTCAGGAAGCATCGCACCCCGCAGACATACCTGTGTGAGCGCCGGGCACTGACCCACGTCTAACCTCCACAACCTCAGTGAGGGATCTGGTGTTTTGTAGGGCTGCCAGGGGCTTCAACAGGGATCCAGACCAGCTGAGGTTCAGTCTGTTTTAACCCCCCCCACCACCCTCTTTTTCTCCTGGAAAGGCTGAAACACTCCAGAGATCTGCAGCCTAAAGGAGTCTGTTGGTTTATTCTTGCACATACAGTCGCTGTGAAAATGAATCCGTCTCCATTCACTTTATTCCATTCTCATTGTGTGTGTGTGTGTGTGTGTCTGTGTTTGCGTGTCTGCATGCACCTGCTCACCCTGTGTTTTTCTGAACTCCCATGGTGAAGCCTAATAAGTCCCATGAATCTTCACCATCTTGTTTTGATTTTGTCCTGGGGTTGTTTTTCTAAACACTTTAGCTCACCAGAGAAGTTGAGCTTCCTCATTTTTTGCCATATGGCTGTTAAATGGAAGAATTCTCTAAAACATAACAAAAACACTGAATGTTGTATCTTCAGTGTATTTACCTATATCTGCTCTCTATTTTGTTGGCTCCTTGTAAATGTAATCTATTAAACCAAAAACAACTGTCAGACTAAAAGGATTCTCATCGGCAGGTTCAGCACCTTGGATAGTTCCCTCACACTTCTCAATCAAGTGTAGCTCACCGGCAATATTTTATTCTTCATCAAAACACCTTTAACTTGGCAGAGACTCTGGAATAAATGGACACAAATTGTGCATCAGTCAATATAGCCTGTTTCATTATTTACATCATTGATAATGTGTGGGCTGACTAGTGGTGCACTCACAGCAGTATGTAAAGAACAATAGATTTTTGTCTGCTTGTTGTAGCGTATAGGCCAAGGGATTTTGTTGCAGTAATGTTATGAAGTCAGGACTGTGACTTTGTCCAGTGCGAAAGCCCCAATGGATTCTGCTTTGCCCTGATAGAAAATTGTGCATTTGTAGTTTATTGCCGGCTAGTACAACCAATGTAAATGTAAATATGAAAACCAGGGCTGTGTGAATATTTCTTTGAACTCTCAGCTGGCTATAGTATCTGCACACACATGCACACAGTTTGGCAAATACACAACAATCGTAGTATGTTTACAGAAATGTGGCGCCCATCCCTGACAGACACTCATTTTAAAGGCAGGTCCGTGGAATAGGCTGCGTTTTGACGGCCAGTTTCAGAGCTGTTAGAGGGAGAAGTGTCAGCAGTGTGATTATCAGCAGACAGATAGCGGATGACAGCTGCCATTGGTTATTGATGACTTTCATAATTAAAATCCCTTATGGGGGGAACCCAAAGAACAAAAGGGAAAATCACACAAATGATGAATAGTCCTTTCATCTTTAAGGCTGATATAAGACCCACCAGGCTCTTCAGCAGGAATATTGCTTTCCAGGAAACTCTCTGAATATGGTTTCAAAGAGGAGCCCAGTGCTTTTAATATTGCCAGAGCTCACACTGCCTGTATGTTTTTGTGTGCATGTGTCTGTGCTTTTTAGACAAAATGAGGAACACATATGAGGAAAGTAGACGGGCTGAATAAGAGAGAGCATAGGTCAGACGGAAACAGAGATACAAATCAGACAATGAAAAAGAGAAAGGGTCAACGTACGGCGACAATACCATTTTCTGATAGAAATGTAGTATATTAGTGAGATGGCTACTGTTATGCTGGACTCTGCTGGCATAGCAAATATTCAATGCAATAATGTCATAAGATGTCCATCTGAGGGGCACAGATTTCCAGTCTTCTGCGATCTATTAATGCTTGTGTTTGATAGGCGTTCTATTAGGCGAGTTAGCTTCTGTTCAATTCCCAGGTTCAGCTGTAGTAGCTCTTGTATTTGGAGAATATCTCTTTAGATGCTGAACTCACAATCATTGGACGAACAATACTGCCATTGTTCTTGGTGTTGTCTGTTTTTCGTTTGGTTTGACATTAAAGTTTTACCAGCAGAATGAATATAAGTGAAAAGACAGGTAACATTGTTGTATTTGTTCTGCATTACCCTATATTATCTTCATTACAGACGCTTTACACTCTGATCTTGCCGCGTATACTGTGTACATTACATGACATACGATATCCCAACCCGGCCTCAAATATTACGTTCTCTCCTAGCGTATTCTGTTCCATTCAGTGCTCCCTCCCACAGAGAAAACAAACAGACAGATGTACTGTTTGTGACTGTGGTGGCGAGATGAAAGCAGATCCTTTTTCAAGAGAGTACAGTAGCAGATCAGACAGGACGACTGTCAGTGATAGTCTGCTCCCCTGCAGACTCTATAGAGTAGAAAGCCGCATGCTTCAGAGCACCGCATGGTATCAGTGTGGATAGAGAGGGAGAGGGAGAGAAAAAGAGAGAGAATGCGTATTGAGAGTGCCAGCAGCGCATAGGGAATTTCTGCATGTCTGTCCGGCTGCTGTTAGAATGTGTGTGTGTGTGTGTTTGTGTGTGTGTGTGTGTGTGTGTGGTGCTGTCAGAGTGGAGCTCCCACTTCTTCCCCTACTAACCTGCAAAACAGTCCCCTTCAACCCACCCACCACCACTCAGTCCTCCCTCTCCACATCAGGACGGAGCTGCTGTGACATCACTCATTCCCACACACTCTGATTGGCTCGCTAGTGGAGGGAAGTGGATTGTTCCTGCAGTCTACAGTGAAAAATTGAGAGAGAGAGAGAGACAGAGAGAAAACGTGGGAGGGAAGGACCAAGGTAGACACTGTATGAGAGGGAAATAGGGAGAGAGAGACGGAGAAAGGGACTAAGAAAGAAAGATTGATGCTGAGGCAAGCCGGCACTGCGCAGCACTCACTCACTCACACACAAACAATCTTTGCATTACGCGTACTTACACATCGCACTCCCAAGCTGCTTAACAGGCAGGAAAAACACTGAGTCTGACTGAGTCTGCAGTCCGTTACTGCAGGACCGGACAGAGGACAGCAGGGCTTAAAAGGCGAGAGGAGAAAGCGGAGGCGATACCTTCCTCCCTGCTTTACCTCAGAGCAACAGTTCCACCGCTGTCACCTCTAGAGGTCCGGTGCTCCGGGGAGCGCTTTAAAGACACCTCCCCAAAAAAAGGGGGGAGGCAGCAAGGGCAGGAGCAAGGGCAAGTGTTGTCTCTCCCAGAGGTTGTTGTGGATGTCCTCTCAACGTCCTCATGAAAACAGGCAGAAATCAAGGCATAGTCTGGGGCACAAGATGGCACGACGAGTAGGGGGCGAAACCTCCTCGAAAAGGAAGACGTCCCTCAACCTGGTGGCAGGGTTCTACCACTACCTCCGCGGTAAGTGGGGCAGTGTATGTGCATGGCTGTGTGTGCTACTGAAATGGTTAGACCGGGGAAAAGAAGCCAAGTACACAGTATATGTATTTTTGCTTGTGTGATGGAGTGTCCTGCATGTGCAGCGTGGCACTGCAGTATGGACTGTACGTGCCTACTGTACGTGTGTGTAAATGTGTGAGCGTGTGCATTTTGCAGTGTAATTTCCTTACCGAGAGTTCCCCGCAGGGTAGATTTTTAGAGGGGCTGCGAGTGTGTGTGTGTTAAGTGAAATGGGCAGACATTTGAAGGGGGCGTTTCTACCTTGGCAGAGTGTGTGTCTGCCTCTGTGTGTGTGGAGGTTGCAGAGTTTTGAGCCTACAGCAGGTGAAGCAAGCGTACCCAGCAGACAAGTAACAGCTTACTACATGTGTCACAGCACAGCAGGCTGGCTGTCAAAATGTTGGATTCCATATCTCTCTTTGACCCTGTGGCTATCTGCCTCAATCTGTCTGCCTCCTTGTCTGTCTGATAGATAAGTCACATTATCTAATTATTCTATTGAGAAATTACAACTGAAATCCTTCGAAATGTGAGCATTTGTTTGAAGTCATTTCATATTGCCCTGCCTGCCTGTTTCTGAATCAGTCCCATCACAGTTTGTCAGCAGACGCAGCATTTGAGACAACAAACTGGATTTTAATGATTTCATTAAGGTCATCCTCCCTGTGGGGGGTCAGAGTAGGAAGTCAGGGGCTGTAGATGAGACTAATGAAACAGAAGGTAATCAACTGTGTTAAAATGCTGCTGTGAGGTTTGGTTGCTGAGGACAGCTGTTTCCCTTTGTGATACCAAAAGACTGAATGCGTGTGTGCTTAAGTGCGACTGTGTGTGCGCAGAGTTCAAAGTCACCTCGTCCCTGAGACTGAGAGGCTGGCATCACGCACGTGCAGACATGTTCTCCGTCACACATGTTCCTGCTCTAAGATGCCGGGCTAAATCTTTCCCATTCTCATCCAGTATTACCCCCCATCAATATTTGATTACTCCCGGACCCAATCAAAAGATTAATTCATAGAACAGGGACCTGCTCAGTGGCACGTATGACTATGCGTGAATGTATCTGCATTATGTATGAACATCACGCCCCCCCCTCCAGTCTCCTACTCTCCAACACAGACACATCCCCTCCTGTTTGCGTCTGCCCACAGTACCCAGTGACACACTAACCAACTTGACTATAATCAAACCGTCAGCATATTTCATTAAGGTAGAGGAAAGCAGTGTCAGACGTCCTCTCTCATTGAAAGCGTGCTTATCTCAAGGATATTGCTCTGTAGCACAGACGGGACAGACAAAATCACAGTGCCAGTGACTGTACAAGATGGGATCCTTTGAGTCCCAGGAAGATAGTGTTGTGTTCACTGCATGTGGCAGATGCATATGAATGTGTCACTTCCAGAGGCAACAATAGCCAGGTCCCAAATTTTATTGCATGGGCTGCAGACAACATTGAATTTTGCTGTTGAAAGGTGTCAGCAAGAATAAATTACCACAGGAATGTATTAGCCAGCTAGAAAAAGTCAGTAAAATAAACACACTTCCCAAAATTGTCTCTCTAATTTAGGAGTTTATACTTATTTTGTATGCTTGGTTGTGAACATGTGAAAGACATGGCTTGATTTATTGTCTTGTTCTCATTTAAGCTAAGTGGCTTTTTAGGGGACATTGTCAGCAGACATCTACGCTATTGATTTTGACTTTGCTAAAAGGCATTTATCGCTGAAGCCACCACAAACCATGTCATTCCTTGTGCATTGGTCAATCACAAAATTTGGTTTCAGATTGGCTCTGTGTTGCCACAGTACTGAACAGTACAACAGAAGGCATCAGCTGTAGTCAGAAAGGGATGAAACAGTCTTGTGGGTCAGATATAGGAAGAACCGCTGCCCCTTCCATCACTTAAAGGGCATTTTTGAGAGCAGAATTTTCTGTCCGCTCTAAGATGAGTTCAGCTAGTGAAAAGGCCATCGGTAAATGTCAAATGCCTTCTCTTGGTGCATTAGTGTAATGTAGGATTTCATGTGACTGTGTTCAAACACATTAAACAGGAAGTAATAGCATCAAAGTTAGAGTCACCATCCAGCGCTGCAAACCCAGTTAACTCTCAAAACAATAGACAATGAGAAGATTGTGTTTTAATCCCTGCTTTGTTTATTATTGCATGTGATTAATAGTGATGCTGTGGGCTCTGATTTACAGATGAGCAGGAGGCAGTGCAGAAAAGGACATTCACAAAATGGATCAATTCCCACTTGGCAAAGGTAAGACGGTCTGGTTGATTCTCACTGCTACTGCCAGTATTGTTTTGTCCGTTTAGTCAAATGCTGGCGTTTGTGCATTGAAAACTTGTCCGTCTCATTGTTTTTCTGCTTTGAATTACTTTTCCTTACTCCACCCACTCTGGGTGCTGTGACATTTGCTCCATTTCCAGAACACACTGTGAAGCCGGTCATGGGACTGCATGTGCCAACTACGACCACACAAACAGTCATTCTTGCTTGCATGCCTTTCTTTTTCCTTTTTATTCTTCTAGTCCCATATAGCTTGTAGCAAGGATTTGCTGTGGCTCTAATTATCGCTTTCACATTACAGCATTTATTCCGCTGTATGTCTTTTTTTTTACTGGAAGCTACAGTGAGTAATTTACATCTTAGTAACCACTCTGTCTCAATATGGGCCAATTTAGATTGTTCAAGATAAGAGGTTTTGCCTAAAGCCTGCCCTTCATTTGTCTCCTCAATGTGCTTGGACAACAGTATATCTGTAACTTATCCTAAACAATTACGCTTGATGCAGCCACATGCTGAGGGGCCGTTGTATGCCCATAATTATTGTGTTATACTGCATTACGCTCCTCAATTTCACCCATTACTGCTTAAATGGTGTGTCAGGAATGGGTGGACAAGGCAAATATGGCACACTGCAACACAATTAAGTGCTATTTCAATCTGTGATGCTTCTCTCAAGGTTCCCTATTTGATTCCGACAGCTGTGGAGGCCTTGAACTGCGGTGACGTGGAGCAGAAAATTCATTTGAAAAGCAGTGTGAAGGGAATAAACCATGACGTAATATTAAATATCACGTCACAGGACTGTGCCAGCAGAAAATTACACACAGCCCAATGTTTAAATTTCTTGAATTTTTAATAACATTTAAGATAAGGACATAGTTTATTTATAAAGTTGTTCTGCTGCCATGGAGAGCTGTGGTCCTTTTTGTACTTCTTGGTCATTGAAAATTGGTATTTGTGGGAAATGTGCTTATTTGCTGTCTTCTTGAGTGTTGGATGAGAAGATTGGCACCACTCTCACATCTGTATAAAATATATAGCTGGATCTTACATCTTAGAATAATAAAAACTAGAAACAAGGGAAACAGAAAAGCTTTGCTCTGTCCAAAGAAAAACTGACCATTCAACATTTTACAAGCTTATAAAGTACAATACGATATAATGCGTCAGTTAAAGAGCTTTAGAAATGTTGGTCAGCAGAATTTTCCTGTTTCTAGTGTCCATACTAAGAAGGTTAGTAGTTACTATACAGAAGTAAGAGTGATATTGATCTTCCTGTGTACATTTCTGCACAAAAGCAACTAACGTTCTTGAATTAATGCAGCAAGAACATATAGAAACAGGTGTAGTAAAGATCCTTTAAATTTTATTTAAGTGCTTTAATTAACTGAAGCAAAATATTACTACTTAGAATTCAAATTTCATGTATATTTGTTGCGCCATCCCAGACTATCTGAGAAATAGAGGTAGTCTTATATTTAGAGTCATAAATTCTCAAACTCAGTGAAAGAAATAGACTTGGTCAAAATAAAAATATTTATTATCTAAACAACTATTAACACAGAGTAAATGATAACTGAGTAAGAACCAAATTGTAAACAGTCAGTAAAGCAAATGAATAAACTGACTTTTAAAGACTACGGGTTAGGGTTAGTAATAATAGAATATATTTAATACGAGAATGGAGGTTGTTATTTATTTCGACAAAAGCAAAAGTATAGCTTGCGTTGTTGTTTGGTTGGGGGTTCTCCGGTCATAACCAAAGTTGTTGGTGCTGCCAAGTGGCTAATAACAATAGCGCATTATAGAGAAGTTATGCTGAAGCATGTGAAAAAGCAGATGATGCAAAAATGCTTACTTTTTCAATTCCTAAGGGTATGTACAAAAGTGGAGAGCAGTGTTTTCTTGTCTCTAGTTATAGTATGTCTCTCTCCTCTGTGCTCAAGAGAGGGAAAAGGAAAAATGTCCTTTAAGTCTTTTGAATTAATATGATTAAAATTTTATTCTGCACACAAATTCATGTACTGTCTGTCACCATGATTCATAAACAACAATACAATACAAAATAGATGAAATTCAACATAACTTGGATTATACCGTGACATCAACTGATGTTATACAGTAATGAAATGAAAAGATATGCATGGTTTCTTGTAACAGTACACCATTTATGCCCAAGCAGACTGTTGATGATTAGCCAATCAAAGAAGGAGAAAAATAATCCAATTCATAACATACGCCGTCTCAGGTCACTTTACGTAGTTGTGTTTACATTTCACTCAGTTCTACTTTTCTTAGTTCTTAGTTGTTGCTTGGTTCTAGTTTTGCTTCCTTTGTTCTTAGCTTACCTAATTTTTGCTCTCTAGTTGTTAATTTTCATAGTTTTTGCCTTTTTATATCGTATTTTGTACATTACATTTCTAAATTTATACTATTTTTTTAATCTCAGTACCTTCTAAGTGTTCTCTATTGTTGCACAAAGACAGAGTAACGGAATTTTGATTTTTGGTATGTCATGCAAATATTGAAGAATTGACAATAAAGCTGACTTTGACTTTGATAGTAAAGTGAAGACCTTACAGTATTATACTGTAAAGACAAACCTATCAAATCCCACAGTGCCCTTTGAGCAAGCTCTTTGGCTAAAATAGGAAGAAACCTGTAGCAGAACCAGGGTCAGGGAGAGCATCCTTCTGCCTGAACCAGTTGGGGTCAGGGTCGAAGGGAAAGAGAAGCAGAAGAGAGAAACACATAAACAATGTTTAAGAACATTAAGGGGAGGTTGGTGGGACCTGTAACCGCCAATCAGAAACATGCTGCTCCAGAGCCAGAGTCACATGCAAAGAGGACAAAACAATACACTACAGCAGAGAGAAGACACAAACTCAGTGACATGTAATAGTGGTATATAAGAGCATGGACCATGAAAAAGAGGAGAGGAGAGGTGTTCAGTGCATGTGGGGATTCCCCCAATAACTTAGGGCTGATTCAGCCCTACCCAAACAACCTGTATCGAAAGGGAAAGTTTAAAGCCTAATCTTTAAAGTAGAGGGGCCGTCTGCCTCCTAAACCCAAACTGGGAATTGGTTCCACAGGAAAAAGACCTGAAAACTGAAGCCTCGCACTCTGCTTTTGGAACAACTAGGAACCACAAGAAAGCCTGCTGACAGGGAATTGCTTTATTGCGATTTTATGGCACTATGAGGTCTTTAAGATAAGATGGAGCCTGGTCATTGAGGGCTTTGTATGTGAGGGGAAGGATTTTAAATTCCGCTCTGGATTTCAGCCAAGAAAGAATGTGAGAAAATAGAATAGTCGTTATTGGCACATCACTCAGTCACTCAGCAGAAAATATATACTTAAAATATGTATTACAAATCTGATTTCAATATTGCTGTTAACTAAAAAGAGAAAAAAGCTTAATTTTACATACAAAACACTATACTGAAATCTTTGAAAATCACACAACATACAGGGTTTTACATGTAACAAATGATCTTAGCAAGTACTTCTAACTCGTATTCAGGTTACATGTTAGATAAACAGTTAATTCATTTCATTTGAGATAAGTATTTTCTGAAAGAAGATTCATTCTAATGTACTTTTTGGATGTTCATACAAGATACCAAAGTGGGAAGGTAGGATGCAGCGAGAGAGAGAGAGAGAGACAGCATGTTTTAATGATCCAGTCTTCTGAGGAAGAAATCCATAGTCACTGAGAGGTTTGGTCATTATCAAAGAGGTTTTTCTTCTGGTGGGAGAGTTAGTTTACTGTCCATCTTTATCAGACAGTAGAATGCACTTTCTGATACATTAGATCTCTGGAAGTACAGTTATAAAACTCACTGTCAGTTCTATCTGGGAAGATATTTTTTTTGCTTGGTAAAAAAAGTGAACCTTTTGGGGTTAGCTCTGAAAGCGGTGTCCATGATTCCAAGCTGCATACACGGCAAATGTGGCTCATGACAATTTCATCTCATAACCATAGTTGTTCGCTGCTCTGTTCTCACATCCAGTTGATCAAATTACGTAGGTGCTTTTCCCCTCCTCGTCCATCATGAAACTGCTTACCCTTTCACCTGATGCCTGACGTTGCCATAGTGACACTGATTGGCCTGTATTTGTCTTCAAAAATGTCTTGGTTGTCACGGCAGCTTGGCGAATGTTCGGAGAGCTTTGTGACGAGTCACTTAAAATTGGTGCAAAGGATAAAGATGTGCATTTCTGCAAGATGTCGTTCTTCAGACTAGAAGAGATAATATGGTATCTTACAGGGTTAGTCTCACATGTATTACTACTCTACAAAGCACCATTTAAGGAGACATATTAGGCAAGAAAATGGCAGGGAAGTAAGACAGACAGAAGGATCGAGAGAGGAAAGAAGACAGAGAAGCTTTAACAGTTGGTTTAGCTTTGCTCTCACAGGGGTAGATCATGCCCTTGGCTATGCAGATGATTAGGCCACTCCAGTTATCACAGGTCTTTAATTCAGTGCCTAAAGGTATGTGATTAATCGTTAGGTGAGCTGAGACATAGCATGAGGGCTTCCTTTCACTATCACTCCCCTCCCCCTTACTTTTCCACTCCACAGGTATAACAAAAGAAGTCTTATGAGCTCTGACAAAGACTTTCTATGAGAGGGGACGTATTGAAGCTGGTAATTTATACAGAAGATTAATGACTCTCATTACTCGGAGTAGTTCACCAGATTAACTCACCAAAGATATAAACTATAAGAGAGCGGCAAGGCACTGTTTTTTACAGGCTGTGGTTTAAACACAAGTTGATGTTGTTTAGATGACAGTCAGTTGTGTATGTATATTATGTTACAGTTTTTCTTGCTTCAAAATTTTTGCCTGGAACGGCTCGATTTCAGTTTTCAAGCATAGTAGGTTTTCAAGTTGCACTCTGCAGCGGAGTGACACGTTTAAGGGGGGTGGATTCAGAGAGCGGACCCCAAGTTTCCATTTTGACAAATCCTTTCTGAGAAGGTTAAAGCTTAATTACGGAGTGGCCAGTGTGAACAGCAGAGGTCTCATCGTCTCTCAGCCGTTTTCCAGGCAAACAGCTTTACTACAGTAATCAGTGAACCAAGTGTTCTTAGAGATTACGGCAGCAGCAAGTGAAGCCCAGCTCCTCTCTCACTGTTTACTTCACTGGTCCCCACTTCTCCCTCCTTTTTTTTAAAGGGTGGAAGCAGTGGGATTGAGCGGGACAGGTCCTTAATACACACTAAATACAAACAACAAATCATGGTAGACATTATGGGCCTGAGCTAACTAAGCTGCCGGGATGTTTCTCCCAGCCTTTTTGTTTTCCTTTCCTTCTTAAATTGTTGTGAATACAGTCAATGGCAGTGTCTTTTCATTGGTAGTGTTGGTTTTTCAGTTTGTATGTACATAGTGTTTAATTTGATGGTGGACTGATGTGTTTTTCAGAGCTTATACTGACAATTAATAATCAAGAAGGTTGATAACTGATATTTGTAACTGATACATTTATGGTAGAAATGAAAATCTCATTGTTAAAATTAAGAATAGCACAAACACGAAGCGTCATTGAAAAGCCGTCTATTTATGTTTTATGTATATTTCATTAAAATAGAACATTTTTAACAATTATCCTTCAATATTGGGGCTACTGCTCATGATGTGTAACCAATCAGATATGAAGTAAGATGACAGAGTGACCACAGATAGAGAGAAGCAGCTGCATTTGATGCCAAATAACACAAATTTAAATTAATGCATTTTATTTGGAAATAGTTCAAAAAATATCTATCCTCATAATTTGAAAAATACTGGAGATGAGGACGATGGTAAACTATAGGTGATAAACATCAGCATTGTTTTAATGCAAAATAAGTGGGTTCATATGTGCAGCACAATTCTGGTAGAAAATATGAATGGAGCAGTCTTTTTTCATTTTTTTCAGTGTTATATTGATCACGTTGTAGCTTTTAGCAGTCTGTTTCTCCATTCAGTTTATTTAATTGACATTTGTAGCCTAGTTGTCCTTTGTAGGACGGTTTTTCACGCTGCTAGTTCTGTGTGGTGACGTTATTACCAGCATCTGAACAGTATTTTAAATAGATAAGCATCTTTCACCATTACCAGTAATTAATGCACTATTTTCCCCACTTGTGATTTCACTCACTGCAATTTCTTTATTGGTATTTTTACGTGCAAGGAATGCACTTTTACTGTAACTTTGTCTTCAAAAGATTTTAACAATAGGCTTCTAGTATCAATTGTTCGTTCAAACTGGATGTATTGCAATTCAAAATGAAACCCTTCAGCCTCCCCTTTGTTTCTGCCCATCCCTGTGTCTTTTATGATGTGGATTTTTTGGAATCCACTGAGTCAAGTGCACCAGGAGAATAACATGAGAGCTCAGGCAGACGCGCATCCTCAAACTCCTCTCCTCACAATCAATTATGGCCCAGACACTCATATGTAATTAGCTCATTAAGTTCTTGATTTATTTTTTTAGCGCATGTTGCTTAGCAGAGGAAATGAATATTACTTTCTTATTTTGTAATTAGTCTGAAATTTCCTCATTAGCTTTGGGATTATAATGAACAAATAGGTAAATTTAACTTCAATTAGCTCATGGTATAATTCATCCCTTTGAAGGGTCTTTGCAAGTGCTTCTTCTGTCACGCTATGATGTGGGCACAAGTGCTGTCTGAATATTCTAATATCCAAAACCATAAAATGACATTAGAAGAGGAATTAGTGAGAAGAGTGTCTGTGTTTGCTAATTAATTTTGAAAGACGGAAGGTTAGTGTCCCCTCTCTCTCTGCCATCTATCATCTTTCTCGCTGCCACTCTTTCTTCACAGTTAAACCCCTCTCACACATTCACGATGTTGGGGTTGCAAATGTTTTTCTCTCACCGCACACGCACTCCGCTCGCACGTGGTAACACAGACACACTCGCGCACACATCTCCACTTTCGCCCACCCTCTCTTCTCTCCCTCTCTCGCTCCCTTCGCCGCTAATCTCCCTGTGAATGGTTCGCTCGTCTGAACGCCTCCCCCTCCTCCCCTCCAAAACCTCTCCTCAGCCCCAGCATGTGACTGTGCTTTAAGAGAAATCCTTGATGTGGCGTCGGCGAGAAACAGAGATATGTGGATTTCCTCAAGTCTGGAAGTCTGTGTCAGGTCAGGGAGGAAGTCATTGGGAAGGATAGAGTTTGAAATCATCAGCATATTTTAGGATTTGAGGAACCCATTCAGTGGCTGCTGAGCTTTTGCTCGTATGTGAATCTAGCTGTCAGTAATACACGCACCACCAAACTCTATTTGGGCTTCAAGTATGTTTCTTGTGAGGATTTCCCTTATCCGTGTTTCACAAGTTTAAATTAATGTCTTACAGTGTAATATATGCATTGTATCCTCGTTTATATATGTGCTCGGCCACTTAGCGAAGGATAATGTGCAGGAAAAAACACCACTTGCCTCCTAGTTTTCTGTACATGGCAAAAGCTAGTAAGACTTAAATCCCAGATCTTTGCATTCCATGAAAACTGAGAAGGCTTTGTTTGAGTTCGTGGAATGGAAAGTTAATGTCAACACTGAACTTATTTAACTAATTAAATTCCCAGGTACTGATTTTGAAATGTCTCTTGTAGACTTGAAAAATTGTGATGCTTTGAGGTCAAAGTGTTGCTATTTCATTTAATTTTCAGCGTTAAAAGCTAAATCATTACTACATGAAGCATTCTTTCTGCTTGTGCTTATTTGAACGTATTATGTGAAAAATATGAAATCAAAGATCTTTTTCTGAATCCCTCACATGACTGCATTTGTTTTCTTGCTTAGCATGTCCCGCCTCTGGTGGTGACAGACCTGTTTGAGGACATCAAGGATGGTGTGATGCTGCTGGCCCTGCTGGAAGTCCTCTCTGGACAAAAACTGGTGAGCTTCATGGTCATTTCTACAGCGTGTGATTAGGCCACAGACTTCAAACACTTATATCCTCTGATCTTGCTGGATTACATTTTTGCTTGATCCTGCTGAGCTGACCTGACGCAGATCAGGTTGGTTAGAAGAAAAAAGAGAAAAACTATAATTCTGGCTTGTTTGCTATGTAGCAGTCAACAGTCAGTCTCCAAACAGCCCCAGACTTAATGCAGCGCATGTGAAACGAGCCACAATTACATGGAAATGCTTATTGATCGGTTTTATTAGGATGTTTGAATTGAGTAGGAAAGCGCAGATTAACGAGGGCGGATCAGAGTTCACAAACACACACGCATCACAGACAAAGACACACACAGCTTGAGGATTTTACTTGGCCAATATTGCCTAAGGTCTAAGCTGCCTATGTCCTATTGATCTGCCAATAGTCAAACACAGCTCTGATTAGACTTGTGTGTCTTTTTTCACATTATTTCACAAACTGTATTTTCTGTTTTCATCCATGTTCTATTATCTTCTTGATTCCTTTTAACTGTATTGCTAAATTTCCATGCATGTGCAATATTTTTAATACTTATATATTAGTATCTAAAATGCCATCTCTTCTTTTCAGTAGCACTGTTTCATTTGATCCCCGCAATATCTTTCCCTGTCTGTTCCTGTCTGCTCATATCTATTGTTCTGCCTTTTCCTTCCAGCCATGTGAGCAGGGCAAGAAGCTAAAGAGGATCCACTGGGTCGCTAACATCGGTACTGCTCTCAAATTCCTTGAGGGTAGGAAGGTAAGAGTTCAGTGCCTTCTTTTTATACTGTTTTTTTTCTGACTCTTACCCATCCTGCTGCTCTCCCTATTCATCTGGTGCCTTGTGGGCTTAAATATTGAATCCTGACCTTCTGTGACCTGTTCCCCCTTCCTCCTCGCCTCTTACTGTCTCCATCTCCCCACTAACCTCATTTATCGTCAAACCAGTATATTCTGTCTTCTGCACAAATTCTTTTTTTTTTTTTTTTTTTGCTGTTGTTCAGACTTTGTCTTAATGAAATAATTTAATCAGTTTGTTTGGCTGTCTATAAATGACAGAAATTCTTTGAAAATGTAACAATTGAGTTACTGAGACAAATTCTGTCATTTCAACTGACTCTGAGTACTTGTCTGCCGCACAAATCTTTTTATACTTGTGGTTATTAGTATGCTCCGGTTTTCTTTCTTAACAAACAACACACTTCCTTTTCCCAGCTTCATTGGCAGAATTACACCAAAAACCGCTCAGTGAGGTTTTGGATATAATGATCAAGATGCATCAACTGCCCTTCCATGAGATTAGTAAAACCTTTTCAAAGCCTCGCCTGGCTTGTCCTTGGATATACATAAATAAAGCCATGAGTATGAGCTGGTGTCTGCAGAGACATTGATTTGTCTTTCTCAAGTGTGACAGGGTTAAAACTGTAAATCCTATGCCAGTAATCTTCAGTCTGGAGATGAGGCGTCAGTGGGCACTCTGCTGTATGCGTCTGTGTGTGAGTGGCTGGGTACATCTGTGAGTTGAAAATTGAATGTAAATATTTTCTGTGTGTAAATCTGATGTACGTTTAAACCGGATTTACATTTTATTTTAGAGACCCAATTGCTTTTTCTCGCTTGTCTCTTGTATCCAGCATGCATTGGCTGTTGAAGCTGTTGAATCCCCGTAGTATATTTATTTAACAGGGAATTCAAATTCATAGCTTTAGTGTGAACCAGGGCTGCAACTTACAATTGTTTTTAACATCATTGAAACAGTTTATTTTTCCTCAAGGCTGTAAAATGACAGAAAGTAGATTTTAACACTGATTTCCAGAACTCAAGGGGATCGTCTCAAATAGCTGTTTTTCTCACCAATGACACAAATGCTGTCATATTCACTTGACGACTTTATAAAGGGAAGCAGCAAATTCTCACATTGGAGAAGCTGGAAAGTGAAATCTTAAATTTTGAATAATTTCTATTTTAACATAGCGTACGTACAAACATAACCACTACTACATGGTTAACTGTGTTGTATTTGCTCGTGTTTGCACAGAACACTTCGGTTAACCATTTCTGCCTCTCACTACTGTTTTGATTTGCCAGGATAGCCTGCTGTGTTGTCTAATATGAAACCATGTATTGCATATATTCTTATCTACTACTATCCCACACTGGCCTTGCCTGCCCCCAATCTCTTATTCCATGCTTGTTTACGTATACGGGGTGGCACGTATTACCAAATGATGACCTGTTGTGCTGCAGCACCTCGGTAATAAAAAACTCTGTGTGATAATATAGAATACTTCATCATGTCGCAAGATATCACCCCCCCCTTTTTTCCCTTTTCCTGCTCATTTTTGCCCCTCTCTCCTTTTCTTTCTGTCCCTCTCTGCTGGATATAATCCCTGGTGCCTGTGTAGGGGTGATAGATCTCTCCTCTCAGCCAACCACTCAAGTTATCTCACCTCGGAGATACTATCTCACAGTCAATGAGGCGTTTGCTTTCAATCAAATATATCAAGACTACTTCTAAATGCTCTCTCTCCCTCACTCTCTTCCTCTTCCCACTCCTTCTCTCTTGCCTCCTCTTTTCTTATCTTTCCCAGTCTGCCTACAGAGGATCTCCGGTCAGTATTCATAACATTACTGCTCTGGTTTGTTCAGGAGATGGAATAGATAGAGCCAGGATTGATGCTGTGCTGAGTATAACATCTGTACTGTATGTTTTTAATGTTGTGAAACCATGCTGTATGCATGAGACCAATTCACCACATTGAGGAAGTGTGTTTATGTAATCCATATGTATGACATTATAGTAAAGCTGATTTGGAACTATTCCAGTTTATTCAGCTGAATAAACTGGAATAGTTTGTACTGTAGGATTATTTGGTCTGTTTATGATGTATTCTAATGCTGGATTTTTTTGGACATAGATCAAATTAGTGAACATCAACTCCACAGACATCGTGGATGGACGGCCATCTATTGTTCTGGGCTTGGTGTGGACCATCATTCTCTATTTCCAGGTAACTAAGTGCAGTGCACATAGATTAGCCTATTATTTGCCAATTAGACAATGACACAAAACAATGTGAATAAAGCTGATACTCAGTAAAGTTCATGGTGTGAGTATCACTAAATAGCTCACCACAACAGCTTCAAACTGACAACCAACATGGCTGATAATATAGTCAGCACTTGTTAAGAAGCAGGCAGAGAAAATATGTGGTTTTTCCGGCTTACAAAAAACCCCAAGCAATTTCAACTAAAGACACATTTAAAATGGTAAAATCTATCTTTGAAAGCATCCACACTGAAAATGAGCAGTCGCTTCCTCAAGCATTTCAGACATTTAAACTGATCAACAAGAATTTCACCCCAATATGACAGTCTCTTAGCAACATCAGCACATATGAATGCCTGCTTTTCCAGCATCCAGGACAATATTAGATAAAGGAAATGCACAACACCGGATAACGTACTTATTCACTAACTGACATTCAGTATTGATATCAGTAGGATATATTTTATTTGCAGATTCTCTGAGCTGTGAGGAGCCTCAGTTTGTTGGCTGTGGCGAACAGAAACTGAGAATAGATTGTGTGCATAACAACAAATCTTCCACAACTGATGAGCTGGCTGGAGCTGAAGTCTAATAATACTTTAGATTGTTGTCCCAAGTTTATGCGCAGACTTTTTCCCCACACATACGAATAATAACCTGACGTTCCCAGTATAATAATAAGGTTTCATTTGTTATGTACAATGCAACTCCGTAATCAGAATTACAGGAAATTGTAGCATTTATAACTGCAAAAGCACAAATACAAAATGTAAATGTAGTAATTTGTTTATAAATGAAATCTGCACATTGATTTATCAAGGGTAAATGTTTTCATGTATTGATTTAAAAGCACCTACATATATACAGGTTGTGTCAGTACAGTACACAGGCTGTGATCAGAGGTGCAAACTACACGCTACACAATGGCAATTTGTTGTATTGCAGTAATTCAGCCATACACGTTCAAACTGGTAACCAATAGTAATATAGAAGCCTCACTCTTAAAGCTGACAGGATTACTTTCTTAGGTTTGTAACATATCAAATCCCAGATATCCAAATCCATATTTTTCAGTCTGTCATTGGTACATGGCAGTTTTAAGGTGGACCTGCTCAGCCATAGTGTCGACTACTTATTTTGCGTATAATGTGTCTTCTAGCGTATAAAAAACACTATGTGGACATATTCAAAAGGTGAAACACCTGATTTTCATCAAAGGGGGTTCTTAAATCTGACTTTTTCCCTGTTCTTTGCAGATTGAGGAACTCACCATTAGCCTACCAGCACTCCAGGCCTTGTCCAGCAGCACCTCCTCATTGGACAGCTCCAACAGCAGCACTGAGGCCACCAGCCCACCCGTCAAAAAGAAACCCGTCCCACCTCTGCAGGGTGGAGCCAGGAGGGCCTTACTGAGATGGGTTCAGCAGACAGCCACCAAGTACGAAGACACATTCACTAATCTTTGCAAAAAATGTGTTAAATCCGCTGGTTCCCTGTACACTGACTACTGAGTGTAAAATCTGCTTCCAAAGTCACTGCATCATAGGTTCAGTTTTATCTGCGGTGACCTTGTGATCTCCTGTCCTTTCCAGATGTCTAGGGATTGAGGTGAAAGACTTTGGCCCCAGTTGGCGCACTGGTTTAGCATTCTTTGCAGTTATCCATGCCCTCCGGCCCAATCTAGTTGACATGGAACGTGTGTGGAGGAGACCCAATCGAGAAAATCTGCAGGAGGCCTTCTTATTGGCTGAGACTGAGTTTGGCATTCCACAGCTTCTTGACCCAGAGGGTAAATAACATTTCCTATAGCCTTTCCTCGAGACTTTGTTGTTGCATTTATTAAAACCAAACTGAACAGGGATTTGTTTGAACAGCCAGTCACATACCCACAACATCATGAGATCCAGTAACCTCCACAGTCATATTTCCTTTTGTTTTTATTGTGCTGTGTTGTCTCTAATGAAAAACGGCCTGATTTTTGCGTCACTCAAATAATATGAATTAACTTAAATCAGGCGTTTCTTATCAAATCCAGCTAACGTTTCAGACAACAGAAACACAATCGTGGGTCTGTCATAGCATCAGTTGTGCACTTCACTGACACTGCCAAACACCATCTGTGCCCCTTCACGCCTGCCCTTCAGAATGAACTCTGATAAATTAAGCTTGACATCAGTATAATTAAGGTCCATTAGGCCATGAGATTCAGCATGGTGGAACCTCCATGCAGACCTTGGACACTGATCTATAACGCTGAAGATTGTCTTCATTTGAGATGCCATTTGTCTATTTCAGTCATACCTATTCATATCAGTGGCCATTATTGTTCTCATTGAGCCAAACTCTTGGAGAATTTACTCTTGGCCTATACCTGATTTGCTTTTGATTACATTAATCTGGTTCCCTCCTCAGATGTCGATGTAGACAAACCAGATGAGAAATCTGTTATGACATACGTAGCTCAATTCCTGAAACATCATACTGACCGAAAGCAGAGCGACTCCGAGGAACAGCCAGAGGACGAGGTAACCAGCTGCCGGATTTGTCACAGTCTGGATATGCCCGTCATTGTTGTCTCCTCTTTGTCTGCATCCTCAGTGTTTTTTCTTTCTCGTAAAATGTCCCCAGTAGTGTGTCAAACCTTATCTGTGATATATATAAATGTATATATATATATATATATATATATATATATATAAATATACATAGAGTAGATGACGTTCCATCTTTGTGTAGTAAGTGTGTAAAGCCAAATACTTTCAGTTACTTGTTTTAACCCTGTTAAAATCTATCATTTAACACATTTTTAAAAATTTGTATAATTTTGTATTTGGTCAATTCATAATTTACTGGATGCAGTAAGGCCTACCTTTTTACCTTTTTAAAGTAGGCAAAAACCAAAGTGGGATTTCACTGAGTTCTGGCATGTCTGTCTTGTTTGTTTTTTGTACATCTCTCCTCTTGTCTTTCTCTCTGGTGTCTTTGTATGGTGACTACTTTCCTGTGGTTGTTGTGCTGGCCTCTGTCCCACAGCATGATGTTGCTCCCCGCGATATAGAGGAAATGTTGGAGGTAGGTTATAGAGCAACTTAAGGTCCCAGGGGCAGGCTTTCAATCATTTTCAACAGCTCAATGCAATTAGCAACCCTGCACGGTCATGGTTTCCATATAAATGTGATTAATTCGTATTTTCTGGCTGTTCTATTAGATTTCTGTATCACTGCCTACTGTACATTGTAAGGATGAGATTAAACATTGTTTTCTCATGTCAGAATAGAACCTATATGCTAATAGTGGCACTTTATCTAACATGATGGGATATTCCTGCCCCGGGGTTTCTGAGCCATGATAACAAAAGGAAGTCCAGTGTAATAAGATGTGATATTACCATTTATGAATGTTACCACCTAGTGCTATGGCTCCTGGTGCCATTAGCATGACAATGAAAGCCTCTGGCATCAGCAGTATGCATTGATACAGCGTATTTGATGGAAGGCATGTGAGTACGGGTTGCCTGTTTTTAAGATTAAAAGTCTCCAGACCGGCAATGTGCTGTAAAACCTTCCCAACCACCGACACTCCTTTCTGTGTTTGTTGTGTTTCACATTCACATGCTAATGTTTGTCCTGAGGGTCAATTAGCCATTGTGTTTTCACATGAAAACAACACAAGTGTTAAATTCTAAAGTAAACAGCTGCTGATAAATATAGATGAATACATAAAAATATTTGCAGAAATCATGGTGAGTACAGTATAACTAATATTACACTGCTTCTTGATAGAATTAACTCAGTCTACTTTAATGTCTTAAACTGTCAGAGAGAATAAAGTTTGGACTTCCTACAGGAGCCATCGTGAAGTGATAAAAGTGAAGACTGAGACTGAACAGCTCTCAAACTGAATAGTGTACAGCACAAGCTTTTGAGCACCATAGTATTATCGTCATGGTTACTTAAAATCCAATGAAATGTTAGTAGGGGGTCTTAGACAAAGTACGCTGTATAAGCTGAGTGTTTTTGGCAGCTGTGGGTTTTTGACGTTTTGTCCCACAGGGAGAAACAGAGGATTAGGGGAACACATGTTTAACAGTACATCCTCTGCCCCCTCTTCTTCTTTTCATCCTTTTGTTGATGTCTGAAACATCTCTCTGGCTAATCACTTTCTCTGCTCTATCTTGTTCTTGCCCTGTCTGTGATACTCTTTCCTTCTCACTTTAATTTATTTTTTTATTTCCCCTTTGCACTATTCAATCTCCTTGTCCATCTCTCCACCCGTGGTACACCCTTCCACCCCATCCCGGCCTCCTAGAGAGAGCAGCGCAAGAGCCTGAGGGAGCTCAAAATGTGGCTCGACCAGCTGGAGAGAGATGCATTACAGGCCCAGGAGACTGAGGGCAATCTTTCT
Organism: Acanthochromis polyacanthus; assembly: GCF_021347895.1. Lineage (NCBI taxonomy): Eukaryota > Metazoa > Chordata > Actinopteri > Pomacentridae > Acanthochromis > Acanthochromis polyacanthus. The sequence goes on from NC_067128.1 coordinate 10,552,262, forward strand.
CAACAGTACCAGGTTAGTGTGTGTGTGTGGGTGGGTGTATGGCAGCTTAAAGTGGTCACACCGGGCAGACACGCTTCTATTATTAACTTAATCAGTGGCATTACACTGTGGGGATCAGACAGCAGCCGTCATATTTTTACTCAGTCTGGCTTATTCCACCAAGCCTCGGGATAAATTCCATATTCAGCAGCATGTGGGATATCCTCATTTTCTTTGTACAAGTCTGAGATTCTGGAGCCAGACAGGGGGACAGTATTTAGTGGCAATTAGCCAGAGATTTTATGAGTGTCTGATTAGGTACCAATGGGAAAAGGGTGTGACCTGTGAAGAAGCGCTGATGTCTTTATGGTGTAACTTGAATACTGAGCAGCCTTTCTTCGGGAATCAAGAACTGTACATCACGTCTTTTTCTTTTTCAGTTGTTCAAGAGTCTGCGTGTCCAGCTGGAAATGAGGAGGAGGCAGGTAGAAGGGGCTCTGCAGTCCACTCAGAGGGATGGGATGCTGACTGTGGATCAGGCTCTGGTCAAGCAGGCCTGGGAAAGGGTTTCCAATAGGGTGAGAGAAGAGCCCCCGTCTAGCTCTTCTGTAGAATCTTAGAGTCTTCATGATGACAATTAGTAAATTATGGCTTAGTCTCACCATTCAGGCAAGTGAGAAAATAGAAATGAACACATATATATTTATAGATTCTCTTCAAGGCCAGTGTAAAAATATTCTGACTGACACAAAGACCTTTTCCTTGTCAGCTGCTATGAGAAGTGTGAATTATTTGATTGCTGTCATGACCTCATATTAAAACTTACGATGGTATCATTTATCTATGTAAGATTAATTGATTCCATTTCACCTTTATTGGGCTGGCATAAGTTTATGGACCCAAAGCAATCAATTAAACCTCCTTATGATCTGTTTATGTTCAACATGTGTTTAACAGTTTACATTGTAAGTATGTTTTATCTTAAACTAATGTGCTTTTATTTTTGAACTTTCACTATAGCACCAAAGACATATTTGTGTTCCATGCAAAGAGCTGGCCAGTCACTGTCTTCATCTACCATCCATGAATTAACCACCCCCACAAAAAAGACAAAATCTGAATTATTTGTGTTAAAACTTCATTAAGTGTCTTCATTTGACACATCAACTGTTTTTTGCTATCTCAGCTCCTGGACTGGCATCTTCAGCTAGACCGGTGTCTGCCAGCTCCTCTGGATTCTGTGGGTGCATGGCTGCATGAGGCTGAAGGAGCCCTGCGACAAGAGATTATTGTCCAACAGGCACATGACGTCACAGCCACCACTGTACATAGAGCTCTGGAACAGCACAAGGTCAGCATGGAGCCACGCAGAGAGGGATCAGGAGAGAGGCAATTTTCCAGTGAAAAATAGAACATCTACAGCGATGCTCACATGATATGCAATAACAAGTACTTTTAGAGAGGCTGCGGTGGCATAATAATGGTTTAAAGTAGTACATCACCATGCATATTGTTTGAAATTGTACTAATATCTTCTAATCATAACATCTATTCAGTTCATAATATTTCTTATTCATCTTCGTATTTGTTGTGTATTCTTCATATGTGTTTCTGTGTCTGATTTGCGGTGCGTTGTGCAGGATGTGTTGAGGAGCCTGGAAAGTCACCAGCAAGTGTTTCAGAGAATCCACAGAGACAGAAGTGTTGATGGAGTCCCTGTTCCAGCAGACCAGCTCCAAGACATGGCTGAGAGGTAGCCAAAGAAAGATATAAAATACAGCCCAGAATACAGAGACGGAGACAAGTTATCTGTTTATCTTTCACTATAATCAATAGTAAGGCTTGCTGACAGGCATCCAGTATTGGAATTATATGAACCACCTGACTTGGCATGGCTTCATATTCTGCTGTTCAGAGGAGCGGTAGAGTGTTAAGGTTAAACTATAGGTCTCACGTTCTGTATGAACTTTGTCTTTTTTAGGATGAACTTTGTCTCTACATCTTCTAGCATCCACCTGGCTAAAATGGAATATTTGGAGAATAAGCACCACATGCAGGCCTTCCTCACGTTGGCCGAGTCCAAGCTGAAGTCCTGGATCATCAAATACGGCCAGCAGGAATCTGTGGAACTGATGCTCCACAACTATATTGTAAGTTCAGATTTTGTGCTGAAATATTAGTTGATTTTTTTAAAGGTACTTTACATGTTTGTATGAAAGGTTTTCTTGAATTATTGTTTGCATGTGATAACTTCCTATTGTCTTCATCAGTCATTTGTGGAGAAGCATCGTTTCTTTGAAAATTACGAGGCGTTGTTTCAGACTCTGAAAGAGTCTGCTGAGGCCTACGTCAGTGCTGACAGCTCAGGTAAGAGATTAAAATAAAACTTTTGAATGTAGACCAAATTAAGCGTCTGAGATGTGTGTTTATAAGTATAATATACATACTGTATGTTGGATATTTGCTAATATGTGTTTCTAATATGAGTACAGTTGTTCTCTGTTTTACGTATGCATTTTATTTAAAGGTGAAAAGCAAATTTTTTTACCTTGTTGACATATCCGTCCATTGTTTTTTTTTATATGCTGGAAGACGCATCACCAAAGGACAAAAATAAATATGTGACTTTGGCACGCATAGAGGATTTTTAGGGTTTAAGCAATGACCAAATAGGCACTTTAATAGCTGAAGGTAGGAATAGGTAACAGAAATCATATATATCATTATACAAAATATCACTATATCATGATATGGTAAATTTTGTTGTAACTCAATTGAAAAACTTAATATAAACAGTTTAATAGCGGGGCAGTAATGTACTCAAAACTGTACTTGGAACTTCATTATAATGATGCCAAACTCACATAACATTTAAAATATTGCAGTGAAGCTGTCCTACTCATTCATTAAAAATGTGACCCACAGTGATCTGATAAGACCAGAGACATTAAAGGAAAAAACCATGATATATAATGTCATATTGTCTTTAATGTTACTTTTATATTAAATTTATCATTCATCCATAAATGTGTTCTCACTGACACTGAATATCTCAAAATTGTACATTATATCTCAACTGTATTTTACTGTTTCAACAACTCGGTAACCAATGAGGGTTTCTCTTGCAGCCTCTCAGTGTTCCCCTGACTGGTTTTACAGTTCGGTAATAGAGGAGAGTCTGCAGGCTACAGCTAAATGAGGTTCCTCCACTCCAAGCTCTCAATGGGGAATACGACCCCATTTGCTAGTTAGGGGCTGCTCCACTTTGGCAGGTCTCTGGGCGAAAACTGAGCTAGCTTGTTGGTTTCATTAGTTTTCAGGGTTGTGTTGCTTTAGGGTATGCAGAGCAGAGAAGTGAGGTGTGGCGAGAAATCAGGACGTTTGAGGTTTGATTGGTCCACCCCACAAATTAAATATACAACTGCTGGTACTATAGTTAGCATCTCGGCTTCTGATCGGGTTAATATGAGACTACTTGGATGTTTTAACAAGTTTAGTTTGACGTTATAGTAAATTCAGGGTTACATTTTAAGATATTGTACTGATCTGATTCTGATGTACATTTAAAACTGGATATTTGTTTTTGGTTAATTTCTCACACTTCCACACTAGCTGATAGTCTTCTATGGTAGAAGACTTATGAGGCTGGAGAGTTAGCATCAAATAAATGCCTAGCACAGATGATACATCTCCCAGCAGTGAGTTTTTGGGGTCAGAGATTTGTCTGCAAAGGAATGTAGCTCCATCAGCCTCAATATGCTTTTCATCTGGTGTTGCTATGAAAATGTGTACCATCTGTCCTGTGCCTTAAACAAGACTATGTACCTCTGCCAAACAGCAGTAACAGGCGACAGTTAAAACACAATGTAAGAGTAACATGAGATCAGACGTACTCAAAAACAGTTGGTCACTATAGGCTGTTGGTCACATCAGACAAAACAGATCAGCAGCTGCTAAATGGCTGCTTCAACTTTTTATTTGTGAGACAGAACATGCGTTTTCCACTTGACTTTCACATGGAATTCATATACAGTCAGAAAAAAATCGGGAATGTTAAATATTGGAAACAAAATCAAAACAAATATTCAAAATCTTTGTGATGACTCCTGTATGTATTGTTTTGCTAAGACTGATGTTCTTAGCAACAATACTGGTAGTGAAAGAAGTCATTGCGGTCTTCAAAGTGTAATTGTTACTAAACTTGATTTATCTTTCTTTCAGTGGATGATGGTGAGATGGGAGTGCGCAGGTTCATGCGGGAGGTGGTGACTCAGTGGAGGAGTCTGTCCATGGAGGTCCGCAGTGTGAGGAGCATGCTGGAGGAAGTGCTGTCCAACTGGGAGAGGTACACTTCCACTGTAGCCTCCTTACAAGCCTGGCTGGAGGATGCAGAGGAAGCTCTGAGCCAACCAGAAAACATGAAACAGGTATGAGACTCCAAGACGCCCTCCAATGACAATCTAATTTTTACCTTGTTGTTGTGCTCATATGTTGAGAAGACACATCATGAGTAAAAATAAGTGTCAAACTGCTGTATGGATCTGGAGACTTTATACTTTTGTACAATATGGAGGAGTAATTTAAAGACATGAGAGGATTATTTGATGGAAAACAACTCCAAAATGTGTTAATAATTTTGAAACACAGAGGCAAGTTCTTAGGGGTGTAACCGATGGCCGAAGAGAGACTTTAATACTGAATGAAATCCATCGTTACACTTGTTTTTTTTGTGTGAACTGATTAAATATCCCCTCATATAGACATGTATTTGATGGACTCAGATGTCTCGGAGTAGTAGCAATCAAATTTACGTCAGCCCAGTTACAAGCATGTAGTTTTCTAAGACGAATCTTATTAGCAGTCTCCACTCAAGTATCAAATGATCTCTTTGACTTACAACCAGCCACGGAGGATATTCCTGTTGTTGCATTGCCATGGTTACCGCAGATTCACATCCCCACCAAGGATTAGACAGCTAATTACCCCAGTTTTTTATTGTCCTTCCTTTGTTTCTTTCTTTGAATCCATTTCTTTGTTTCTTTTTTGATTAGCTTTCTTTGTTTCTTTCTTTGACACTCATTCTTTGTTTTTCTTAATTTCTTTGTCTCCGTTTCTGTCTGTCTTTTTTTAATGAGCCTGCCTCTCTTCCAGGAGTTTTTCAGGAATCTCAGCCACTGGATGGATCAGCACGCAGCCCTGAACGACGCAGGGAATTTTCTTATTGAAACGTGTGATGAGACTGTGTCACTCGAGCTCAAGCAGCAGCTGCTTCTCTTGAATGGACGATGGAGAGATCTGTTCCTCAAAGTCAAACAAGTAACAAATAAATAAACCACATCTTAAAATACTGTCAGACCAAAAAGCAGAATTGGGTCAAATAGTATGAGACAGATTTATTTTTAGTGTGATTTGGCACAAATTAATTCATACCTGATAGCTGTACATTTTCCACATTCTGAATAATGTTTCTTTTTCACTGCAGTATGCCCATTCAGATGAGTTGGAAAAGTGGAAAAAAGACCACCTGAAGGCTGTTTGGGCCCTGAAAGAGCTGCTAGACACAGCAGAATCCAAGCTCAACGCCCCTGTTCAAGTGTCTTTCCTTAATGTTAGAGCCTTTCTACTCGATGTGGAGGTGAGGGAAGATAAATGCCAGATTGTCTAATACATGTAAAGGTCAGGATAGCACATCGGTACAAGTACAACCCAGTGTATTTGCAGCGATTTCTGTTGATTCACCTGACACTGTTTCATTGTCATTATTTGTGCCCAGTTTACTGGCACCTTCAATGTCTAGTCAGCATTTAGGATCTAAGAAAGCTTAGAAACTCAACATTACACCAACTCCAGGTATATGTTTTTAATCTGTGGGTAGCAAATCACAAGCTGAATAATAATGCACTGATTAGGTCCCGGTTATATTATCATTTGGACTGTAATGAGACGTAGCTGTCAAAGAGACACATTCGCAAACAACCAGCTCCCCAGGCAGAAACATTCATAGAAAATAATGTCATTATCTTCCCCAATTGTTTTACTTCTTAGTAAACTTAGTAAACTCATAAACTTTGAATTAGTAAAAGCTGCATGTCATTGCTGTGATGACAGAACTGTAAACAAAATAATGATATATGTAGTTTTTATAGTGAATGTGCATTCAGTTTAAGAATGTGTGAGATGACCCTTTACCTGCGCATCTCATCTTAGAAGACCAAGCAAAAGGTTGTTGCCATGGAGACACAATACAAGTTGGCTGCCCGCAGTGCTCAGCTCCTTGCCAAGGATGCACCGCAGGATGAGGCTGCCAGGGTCATGGCAACTATGGCAACAGCCAAAAATCAGCTGAGCAAGGTAGGATTTATTTAAGGCTAAACATGGAGGGCAGTGCAATATCTTAAAAAAAAAGCAACAACACACTTTTCTCTATCTGCCAAGTGTTTTTAAAAATCCTTTTAATTTTCCATGTCGTTGTTTAATGACCTGTTTTATGTGTCTCCAGGTGAGAGAGCGGTGTCCCTCCCTGGTTAGGGAATGTCACGTCCTTCTGCCGCTGTTGGAGGAGATGGAGAAACACATCAATGCTTTTTATCAGGCCTTGGAGCGCGCTAGTCGCATCACTGCCACTGCACGAGATCCAGACTCACAGGCACAGGCTCAGCAAAAACTCAAGTGGCAGGTTAGTTAGGATGACAATGAAATGACTAAATTGCCAGTAAATGGGTACTGGATTGAGGCTTGACTGGAAAGCAAAAACTTGCTTTTACTACAAGAGAAGAGTATCATTTTTAAGCTTTTATTCTGCTCTTGTGAAGTCGAGTATGCAGTGAATTGACAATTATGATTAATATCTTGCATAAAATCACAATAATTTTAAATATGTAATAAGTAGTTTAGACATTTTGATTGAACTGGGTAATTGTTTAAAGGCGCTCTGCTCAGTAAAACTGATGAAATTGGTAAAAGTAAGCACTGACGTGTCCAAACCTGCATTTCTGTATTTGTTTTGTCTTCTTCGTAATTCTTCCTGCATCATTAAATTAACATCCAGCTTGGTTGGAAAGGATTCGATATTATAAAATTAACGTTTTACAATATTTTGTTATATTTGTATAAACTAGGGCTGGTCCGAATAGCAGTTTCTGGGCTCCGGATATTTGGGCCCAGTTAATGACAAATATCTGAATATTCGGTTCATTCAACAGAGTAGAGATCCGAGTATTCGGATCTCAAAATTAATATTGGGATACCACCACAATGACTGAATATTTGGATATTCGGATACTTGGGTATCGCCCTACTGTCAACTCACTGAACGTATTTGTGTTCACTTTCTTTCCCGATTGTCTCAGGATTTGTTACACCAGCAGCAAAGCTGTAAACGATGTCTGTCAGTGATTGAGAGGAACCACCACACCATACAGAGGACTCTCTCCACCAGTAAGGTGCTCCGAAACTTCGACCTGTCGTTGCTGCAAAAGAGAGTTGCAGAGATACAAGGCTCAGCGCAGGTTGGTCTGATACATACACTGTACATGTACACATACCAGGATGCCTCAAGGAAGACAGCATTATCCGCAATGCTGATTATAGTAAAGAGATTACAGGAATATCAAAACACCCAGGAGGTAGCTGTGCAGATTAAACTGCGTCTCATTATTCATTTGCTTGATGTAAAACAAATAATGTAATTACACTGTATTACCGAAGAGACCCATTACGATCACTGCTGCTTCCCTCCCATCCCATCAGGCTTTGCTGAAGGAGGTTGGGGAATGGAGAAGGCAGGAAGAGGCTAACAACTGCTTGAGGAGGAGGTTTGAGGAATCACAACAAGAACTGGAGAGAGTGCTAAAGAGAGCTCAGGGCTGCTTGAGAGAGACGGGAGATCCTGAAGAATTACTGAAGAAACACACTGTAAGATCACATCTGAAAACATTTAATCTGCAGAAACGTTACTATTAGCAATTTATACATTTAGGTGTTGTAGTGGTACTGCTTAGCTTTCACTGTTAGCCTGTTTCCAGAATCTCAGAAGAAAAATATTGATGGCCTCTCTTATTTTAGTCCTGTGTTTTTATGCTGCAGGATTTTTTTGGTCAACTGGACCAACGGGTGCTGAGTGTGTTCTTGAAAGCGTGTGATGAGCTGACAGACATCCTGCCACAAGAGGAGCAACAGGGGCTGCAAGAAACTGTCCGTAGGCTGCACAAACACTGGAAGGTCAGGGGTCACCGTGCTTTAACACTCCTTCTAATTACTGTGCATCTCAAGAGACAGCAAGCCGATACATTAACTTATCAGGAAGACCTTTGACACTGACAGAGATCCCTCCTGTCTGTTTCCAGTTAACATGAACTAGTTATATTAAAATGCGACCCTCTCTGTGTTTATTCGCAGTCATTCTAACAGATATTTTTCCTCTGACAGGTGTGATATGACACTGAAATTACTATGCTACTCTCCAGCACTCTGCATCTCCTCTGTCTTTCTTACAGGATATCCAGGGCGAGGTCCCATCTCACCTGCTCCGTCTGAAGGTGGAGGTGGAGCGAAGTCGAGTGGCTGTCATCCTACAAGACTGCCGAGCAGAGCTGGACAGAGAAATGCAAGCCCTGTCAGGCACCTGCACCAGTGAGCAAGTGATCAAAGAGCACAGAGTGAGCCTTGGATTTGGTAGAAACTTAAAACATTTTAAACCAAGAGTGAGAGAAAGAACAAAATCACTTTACGTCGTCATCATTGCCATTCTAGAGCCTCTCACATGCCAACATTTCCTTCTTTTTTATCTTCAGGCTTTCTTCAAGGAACGTAAACCTCTGACTTTGTGTGAGAAGAGGATTAGAAACATGGAGGATCTGTGTCACAAGTTACCCGACAACGACATGGCTTATCGAACGCTTGACTTAACGAGAAGGGGTGTAGAAGAGGTTACGGAACAAATTAGGAGTGCCCACCTTAAACTGGAGCAGCACCCTGATAAATGGAAAGAGTGGAATGAAAGGTAAAGAAATAAAGACTCTTTTTCCAACAATTTATATCGATTACTTTAAGTCAAAACTCACTGTTCCATTTTGTAGGTTCTGTGAGCTTTCTGATTGGCTCTCATCTCAAAGAAGGCAAGTAAGACTCTTGAGAGAGACAGCACTGAACTCCCGTCATCAGGAGCAAGTCGATGCTGCTGTTCAGGTGAGCCAGCACGCTGCTGCCGTAGACACAGACATTTGGTTATGATTTGGTGCATTTTAACTTCAGTGTCCATGTGTTTCCGTCAATTCCAGGCACTGCAGGAAGTAGTGGACGCCCGAGAAGAGAGCCTGCTGTGGCTGAAGAGCCGCCTTACTGGGCTGTCTGAAGTTAGCTCTGAACTAGAAGTCCAGAGACAGAGAACAGCTCTGGCCAAACTCTCGACTGACCTGCGAGGAGTGTTTTCTTCACTCTGTCAGGTATTCCAAGTGTTAAAACTGTTCTTTCTCATTGTTATTTTTCAACAAAACCTGATCCTTTGCCTCTCTGCCACAGTTGGGGGAAGAGGGTTCTGCTATGTTCCAGTATGAGGAGCTGAGGGATGAAGTACAAGGTGCTCTGGAGGAGGTTCTGAGGGCCCGAAAGGAGGCTGAGGAACAGAGCAGCAGGATTCTGAACGCCGATGGCTTGGAGGAGGCCAAACAACTTTACCTCATTCACCAGGTGTGTATTATGCAGAAGCGTAGGTTTCTGTATTAAAATGTCTTACGCTTTATACATTGAAGTATTGTATACAAATAAAATAATAAAAATAATAAAATTGCAATTTACATTATGTCTGGTTTGAGCAAAGAAAACAAAAATGAAGACACTTATTTACCATATTTTTTTTTCTTGTCTGTGAATTCTAGCAACACCTAAAACACCTGCATGCTAACAGGAGAGAGGCTGAGCTTCTGGTGTCACACTGCCGCCAGCTGCAGAAAGGGGAGGTGCTCAGTCAGTCTCTACGGGAGCTGGAGCGAGCTTTCATCGAGGTTGACCACAAATCAGGGGCAAAGGAGCACAATCTGCAGGTAGACAGAGCCTGGATTCTTCTCATGTCAGCGTGACAATATTTGCACATGTCAGTGTCATTGATCATCCACACATTCCCCTGCCGTGATCATTGATTGTGCCGTGTTAAACCATGACCAGATATTGATTATTATGTGGTATGTTAATTTGATTTATCTGCTGTCTTGGGATTTGTTGATGCACTTTAGTCCTTCTCCTCGAATTGATCAGAAAACCTTTGATGAAAAGACACTTCATATCACAGTACCCACATCCCCTATGTGAGATTTTAAAGGTAATTATCTGGTATGAATTTGTACCTTCTAATATAACTTTCTTCTTTCCTTGTCACCTCAAGGCAACTCTGAGCTCTTGGCAAAATTTTGAAGCAGAAAGAGAAACTATTTGGAAGTTTATCACCAATACCAATAATGAACTGCACAAAGAGTTAATTTTTAACAGTCTGGACAGCCTGAGGACTGAACATCAGAATAACAAGGTGTGTATGTGCAGAATGTGTGCATCTATCTGTGCATGCATATTCTTTACGGGAGGTATTTGCGCCTATAATTTCTTAGTTTATTTTTTGTCTTTAGGAACTCCTCGCAAAGGTTTTGGAGTGTTCTGTACGAGCGGATCTGCTCCTGGAGAAGGCAGCAGATATTCAGCTTGGGCCAAAGAATCAGAACCTTCTTCTACAGCAGGCCCAGTCCACCAGAGAGGCAGTCACACAACTTCAAGACCATCTCAACAAGAAGTATGTCACACTCTTCAATTGCAGTGGAATAAGCTGCCACTTTCTCAAACAAAGTCATATTTTCAGGTTCAGTGTGAGAGATCGAGACAGTTTTCAGCGTGCAACAGCAAAACTGCCGATCTGTCATACTGGATTTATGGCGTCTATCTGGTGTTTGTTCTGCTCTATCCACTCTTGTCATTGTTTGTTCTGATTTCTACATAATGGAATGAATTGGATCTTACTTTGTGTCTTCCAGTGTTGTCCAGCTGGAGATAATGTGCGTTCAGTGGGAGCGCTTCAGCAGCAAGTCAGACGCCTTCTCTCTGTGGATCAATGAGAGAGAGCAGGAGCTGGAGGCTGTCAGCACCACCTCCTCCTCGGATCCTTTAGACAAACACATCAGCACCGTTGAGGTATGTCAGGTGTCTCTTTGTATCTAGCATTTCATTCTGTACCTTCTTTTTTATCTCATGGTGTGGGTGGCTCTCCTAATTTTAGGTTTACTCAGAGGCAAGACTTTTCATTACTCCATGTTGTCTGTACACTGTAGTCTTTTTTTTTTTTTACAACTCCTTCAATAATCTTCTTAAATTCACAAATAAAAATACATCATCCAAACGTTTGATAGTAGCTTCAAGTAAAATACGTCACATTGCTGTCTTGTTTGTAGTCTGCAGTATCACTGCTGCCTTAAAATTATTAGGATTAGGATGAAATAAAATGAAATTTTAATCTGACCTCCAGGGAAAATTGGGTCAGCATTGCAGCAAAGGCTTACATGTAGAAAATAAATTGACCATATTTAATAAAATATAATCTTGGCATTCCAGACCTCAGCCATGTCAGTTTCATGATAGTGTTTAGAAAAAAATATCACAAAATTGGAATATCACAACTTAGAAATCCCGAGGCAGACATTTCATTAGTTTGAAAGCACATGCTTTTGAAAACTTATTTTTTTTCTAATCAACTTTTGTGCCGTAACTTTTCTTCTAATAATTTCACATATACTGTCCCTCACTAATATTTCTCTGCTATTTCATCTCTCCAGGTGATGGGGAAAGTTTTAGAAGAGAAAGGAGCCACTCTAGCCCACATGGAGGCTGACTGTGAGGCTTTGTCCAGGTTTGTGACTCCTGGAGAGGCCGGACATCTCGGGGCACAACTCATCCAGATGATGCGGTGCTGGGAAGAGCTGAAGGAGAGAGTAGAGCAGCTGGGCGTGCAGCTCAACCAGAGTGCCTCCTACAGGCAGAGATGCAATGATAACCTTGAACAGGTTCACGGAAAAATGTTGTCAGATTTCTATACTGTAAAAGGTATGTATAAGCCATAATAATCACTGACATGTTTGTCTTTATCAGGTCAAGAAAGCAATTTGTGATCTTAAGGAAAAACTGGACTGTCCAATCACATATTGCGCATCATCATCAGAGACCTACAAACACCTCCAGGATCACATGGTAAGAAAAAAAACACAACTCATGCCTTCATGATACGTCATTATGACAATATGGGCCTTTTGTTTTATTTTTTGTTTCAACGTTTGTGATTGTGAATTCATTTTAATATGATATATTCAAGGGTGTACTTGGTAGTTATTGAGGACTTGATTACAAGTACATTTCCATTTACTCTAGGAGATCTGCCAGGGCATTGAGCAGCTGAAGCCCAGGCTGATGGCTCTGTTTTCGGCCACAAAGAGGTTTGGAGAGGGCAGCCAGCTGGAAGAAGAGGTGGATAACCTCCAGAAGCAACAGACACAGTTAATGGGAAAGGCTGCAGAAAAACAATCTACATTAGAGAGCCTTCTAGCTCTGTGGCAAAGGTACAATAAACAGTCAAATATGCTTGAATTATGCATGTCCTGAAAATTGAACCATTTGAGAAAATAACTACAGTATAAATGCAATGCTTTCCTTGCAAGAAGATGTAGGTGTTAGACAATGAGAATAGAGTGTTGGTTGGTGCCAATCCCATGTTTCTATTGCCTTAATATCAGCTAAGTTTTTTTTTTTTTTTTTTACCATACTAGAGACCCAAGCATGAGTCCTTTCCCACTGTACAGTATGAAGATTTGTCTGTTTAGTCATCATAAATTTATCGAACAATTCTCTCACTTCACTTTCGTCTGAGGTTTCTTCTTGTCAAAAGGGAGATTTTCCTCCCCACTGTCAGCAAGGGCTTTCACAAAGTGGGGTTGTTAGGTTTCTCTTTACGATGCTTTCAGGTCTCGATCTTACTACGTAAAGTCGCTAAGGTAACTTATGTTATGATTTGATGCTATAAAATAAAATTGAGCTCTGAGGTGCCTCACTGCGTGGAGTATGTGGTGTGTCTCAATATTTCACATTGCAAAAAAGCAGGAAATATAAAATGTATTATAAGAGAGAGCAAAATCTGTTTTTTTTACTATTCTTTAGCCTTTCTTTTTTGCTTTCTGTCTCCCTGTCGCCTGTGGTCTCTGCTCACACATGTATCTTATTCTAATTGTATAAATATTGCTATTTCCCCTTTTCTTGAGCATGTGCTCTTCCTGCTGAATCCTTCGCTCTATGCCAATTTCCGCTTATATTTTCCGAATCATTCTCTCATCTTAGTGTGATGTAGAATAGTGAGAGTTTGTCTTTGACGCAATCTTTCTGTTCGCCTGTCAGCCGTTGCATTTTTATTCTAATTATATGCTTTTCTTATCGCTTTCTTTGCCGCACAATAGACTCTCCAAAGAATTGTTTATTATTCGTGAGGAGAAAATAATGATCCAGTCACATGGTGACTTTTAAAGTGTTAACGCTTTGGTGCTTGCTTTTTAGTATTTACCCACCCAGTGAGTCTTTTTTTCTTTTCTTTTTTTAAAATGTGCTCAATTATCCTTTTGCTGCTAAACTATGGCAGGCTTTATGTGTGTGTGTTTGTGTATCTGAGCTGTGTTTTTTTATGTAGTCAGCCTCATCCTCATCCCTGCAGGTATATGTATAAGGGATTACTTGCAGCACTGTGTGCTTTGGCGAGATATGGTTGCCCCATTCTGACCCTGTCACTGATACTGAGCCATGGTCAGATAAAAAAAAAAAAAATACCACAGACAGTATCGCTGTGTGTGTCATTGTGCATGTGTATGAACCTCTTAGGCTGTTACTGGTATCCATCTATTGTGCTGCTCACATTTTCTTTTATTTGAATACATGCCACATTTGTACTTACAGATTTGAAAAGGAGAATTCGTCGATGAAAAGCTGGCTGGACAGGTGTGAGTCTGTGTGCTGCCCAGACACTCAACTCCTCTCTGCAGATAAAGCAAAGCTTAGGAATGAACTACAAAATGTGCAGGTAAAATCAGTTAGCTATTCATTTTTTTGTCTGCACAAAAAGGAATGAGTTTTGTTCTGTTGTTTGATTAGTTTTTGAATTGCATAATTTTTGTATATTTACTCACCAATCCAGGAAATGCAGAGGGAGACCCCGTCCTATGAGGCTCTTCTCCAGGGTCTTGTGAATCTCAGGCTTTGTCTGTACCCCACAGCACCCGAAACTTGTATTCAAGAACTCAGTGATGATCTCATGCAACTACAGCAGAGATGCAATTCAGCACAGAACAGCATATCGCACAGGTATTTGTTTTTATGTTACTATTTTATAAATTATGTACATCTAGTTACCAATACATGACTGGATTCATACATTTATCTAATACAAGCTTACCCAAGTTGCAAAACAGTAATCAGGGTCATATTCTTAATCCAAATTGCCCTCCATCTGTCCTTTAGGCTTCAGCTGCTGGACTTGCAGTTGGAGCAGTTGGAGCAGTTTGATCAGGCGCTGCAGAGCGTGGCCCAAAGGAGTGAAAACCTTCTGTCTGGCTTGAGAAGCTCTTCCCAGGTTGATATTGCTGATCTTGAGGCTGCACTTGCAAAGCTGAAGGTGAGAAATCAGTAATTTGCTGTCAACTGTGATGTTTTTTGTAGGTTTTCTTAGAGCAGTTACAGTAGTCAAGTTTATATTGATTGCTGTTCGAGCTAATATAAATGAATCTAATTGAACCCTCTTGTTGCAGGAGCATGAGACACAACTACAGGAGAATGTGTCACAGAGAGAAACTCTCCATCAAAAAGAGGCCACCCTGCTTTGCAGTTCCACCCTGGAGGCCCAGCAGCAGCTGCAGGGCTGGAGAGAGGACTGCCTACAACCCCTCAGTGAATCCCAGCGCCTCCTGCTCCTCCGTAAAGAGTGCCTTACTGAGTTAAAGACTTTCATTGAGAAGCATGGAGCAGCAACCAGTGCTGTGCGCCACCTTCATGAGGCTGTGGAGGGCAGGGGGAGCTGGGATCGCTCCAAAGCTGAAGAGCTGCATCATGGAATAGGGGAAGTGGCTAAAGATGTGGCTCGGCTTGAGGCAGGGGCCGTCGGGTTAGATGGGCAGCTAAGCAAAGCACACCTGCACCTGTGTGGAGCAGAGTGGAGGGGCTCCAAAGATGTGAGCCATCCTCAGGGACGAACATCTTGTAGAGGACAGGTAGTGGCCCTGACACTGGCTCTGGAGGAGGTGCAGAGGGGCGTGGGATGGAGGCAAAGTGAAGCAGATGCCTTAGGGGCCTTGTGGAGCTCTTTCAGAGAGAGGAGGGAGGAGGTGATGAAGAATTTAAAGAAATTGGAAGACAATGCAAACCAGGAGGGGACCAGAGAGAGCTCTGTACAAGCCTTTCAAAACAGGTATAAATATGTATTACTCAACACACCTAAACTAATAGACATATTAGGATATTTAGTATCACCATTTCTATAGCAATATTTGTGTTAATCCGTTACAAATTGTAAACATTGAAATAGCTTTTTGTTCCTCTAGGCATATCATTTTCAGCTTCTTCGATTCTCTTTTATGCTAACCATGGATAATAACTTATCTCTTATCATAATAACTTAACAGACAATATATGTATTTTATGGCAAATCGCCCTCATTTGACTCAACTTACCTTCTTCATTTGGATTAAAAGCCTGGTTTTACTGAATTAATTTGACTCATTGTTTTTCTACAAAATATTATTTCTCAGCCTATGAGTCATTTGTTTCCTTTAATACATGCTGATAATATAGTACTTCTTCTTTTAAATGCACCTTGTAAGCTTTTGATTCAGACACCATATTCCAAACTCCTCAAGAATATGTTAATATACTGTATATTACTGAAAACTAAACCACACGTGGGCAAATCCATTAAAATTTGATCTCCTGAAAAATGAGATATATTATGTTGGGCTCAGGCGAGTAATCCCTATTGTTTTCTTCTGGATCTATTTCTCCCAGGCTGCGTTTCTTTGTCCAGCTGGAGGATGAGCTCCAGTCCCTGCAGCACTCCCAACGGTGGTTAGAAGAGAAGGGAAACCAGCTGGCCCGAAGAGACAGTGAGCTGGCAGGAGAAGCTCTCAGGGAGGTAGCTCTGGTAAAGACAGCCTGGGAGAATGTCAGTACACTGATCACCAACAGGTACGGATTAGAGATGGTGGAGACTGATTTTGACTCTTTCACGCAGTTTGAAGTCTTTTGCTGTTTGTGATTTTGGTTCTCCAGTTTTCATTACCACTTGAAAAGTAATCGCTGTATCCCTGTTTCTACATGCAGTCAGGAACAGAGTGGCACTGTGGTGGATCTTCTTCGTCGGTTCTGCCACTTGAAGTCACTCCTCGCCACAGTTGTGGAGAATGCTCAGGCTGTAGCTCACAACCTGCCTGACCATAACCATACTGCTCAGGAGGCTAAAAGGACTTTTACACAAGTCAGTATCTTTTTGTTTTTCTCTGAAATGCATTATTATTGTTGAATTTTCTGCTTTGTCTTGTTAAATATGCCACTGAGACGTTATCAGGGCAGTCAAGACAGAATGTCCGTTGTTCTAAGAAACCTCTGCTGTAAATGGTAACCGTAAAAACAACCATGTTAGCCATTTAGATGCACAAGTTATAGGATCCCGGTTCCAGGTGCATATTAGCTTGCTGTGAGGCTGGTGCCTCATTGCCAGGGATTTCCCGGATGTGATAAGTCAAAGTGTCATGGAAAAGGTCGATTACTTTCCTGATAAATTGGGTTGTTGGATTTGTTGTTCTCCTGTGCAAAATATGTATGTCCAAAACATCCTCTTTTAATGAGCTGAGAACAAGATGTTTTCACCTGTATGACTCACCGTTCTGGTTATTCAGTGAGTTTATTTTATAGGATGCAGAAGAATTTTTTTCAGTCCATCAGGGAAGTTTAAACAAACATATATTGCTTTTACTGGGTGGTAACAAGTTAAATGTGCATTAGTTATCCTGCATATTATTAAGTGATGTTAAGTCTCAATCTGATGCATCTCAGTGATTAAAAACTGGTCTTCCTTCCACTTTGCACTGTTTCTCTCCCTCTAGTGGTGGCCTGTTGTCATTCTCTCTGCTCTCCTCTCTGTCCCTGCAGCATGAGGCCATTCAAGCTGAGCTGAAAGAAAAACAGGAAGACATGGATCTCCTCATCAGCACAGTCGAAGACCTGCAGAGAGAGCTGGCGAAGGTTCCCACCTCTGATATGGGCTCCATCCAGACAGACATGGAGACACTCAGAGATCAGTGGCTGGTGGTGAGTTGGACTTGATGTCATGTGTGGTGCTTTGAAACTGCTTTATTAGAAATGTAGACAACGACAAAAGTCACTCAATTAATTTAGATAAATGCATGAAAGATTAACATGCTAGACTTGTATAATCAGATATTTTAAAGAAAAATATTTGTGAGTATTGTAGCATTAACAAATTGACCACAATTCCATCCATTAATATTTTGTTCAAAAAGTCAATAGTCCATATTGTTTTACCCGAGTGTGGAAGGGTAATATGATAATGATATGAAGAGCATAAAGAAATGTGTTGTATTGTTTACTGTGGCTTTGAAAAAAATCTATTATAACGTCCACAATCCAGCTCTGCCAAACACTTGCACCATTACTCATTTAATGATCTTTATTTCTCTTCTTTTCCCTCATTTTTTATTTATTTTTTTACATTTTCTCCTCTTTTGGGAGTTAGTTGGCTGCTCAGCTGTCACAAATGAGACAGAAAAATAAACAAGTCTAGACAGGTTATCTGCCTTTCTGTGTCTCTCTCACTTCTCACTCCCACATCTGTCAAACTAATTAAGCGGCGATTTTCTTCCATCTCCCAGTTAAGCATACCATCCCTTGTTACAGGGAGACTGAGAGAAAGCTGAAGACAAAAGAGAGGGGTCCATCCTCTCCTGTTGATTGAGCTGTATTTTGTTCTGTGCTCAAACAGGCTGCTGGTGTGTGTTCTTTCAGGTCTCAGAGAAAATACGAACCAACACAGAGAGACTCGGCTACTGTGTGTCACTTTGGGATGACCTGAAGGCCATGGAGCAGGACATCAACCAGTGGAGCGCCCCCTCCATCGCTGATCTCACTGACACCATCACCAGTCTAAGCAACAAGGAGAAGACAGAGGCCCATCTTGCCACCTTTCAGGTCAGAGCACACTGGGCCGTCTGCAGAACAGAACGTATGAGTGATGATGGTGGTGTAATGTTCACTGAATTGGGAGTGGGCGTGATTTAATTGTCTTGCACTTTGATCTACAGGCTGAGGTTGAAAAGAGGGAGCAGAGGCTGGACGTCCTGCAGGAGAGAGTGACGGAGCTGAAGGAGCAAGCCAAACTGCAGGAAACCCCATTACAAATGCAGGTGAATATGGCGAGAAGTAAAGGAGTTTTCTCAAATATGCAACGGAGGCTGCAGCTTTTCTAAATAACAGCAATGATAATATTGTAATAATGATGAGAACTGAAAACTGCTAAATATGGATAAATTTATAACATAGTAGGGTGAAGATTTTACGCCCTCTAGTTCACATTTAATTATACACAAAAACTGAAGAAAATACTTTTATTTTGCTTAGTAATATGGATTTTTTTTTCCCCCAAAATCCGTTAATAGTAAAAAGTATTCAAGCAAACCTCTTGAATCTTTAATGTTTGCTTTTAGAAAACACATTGTAAGTGATGTATTATGTCAAAGTATTCATGTGTGAAGATGTGCGGACTGTGGATGCATTCATGTTGCCGTAATATGGCTCAGCAGCATCTGCAATAGTTTTATAGTACATTAGGGAATATTTGCACTGATTCATTCCTCCTTTATTGAAAGCATTTCATCCTTTTAATTTTTTTGCTGGTTTACTTCTTATTGTAAAAACGACAAGAACCAGTTGCAAACCTCTACTCTACAATACAAACTCATAGTATGTGCCCTTGTTGGTCACCCATGGACTGTCATTGTTATAGATTTCTGAGAAATTAAACTTTTTCTTCTGTATTTAAACTTTTCCTAACATATTAAGGCATAGGTGTAGGTCGGTGAGATTTCTGTGTTTGTTTTGTTGTCAGCCTTGATACTTCAAATTGCTCCTTGATTGACATATGAAGTATTTTGAAACTGAACTGAGAAAAAGTGTGTGTAGTATGTACAGAAAAGGAACATGCATGCATGATTCTACAAAACGACATTGCTGCGTCATACTTCGTAGAAAATTAAATATACTCTTCAGTGCCTTTGTGCTATGTAAAGCTGACTGTAAGATGTGGCTTACTGATTTTATTGAACCAGGTTCTGGAGTCAGATCTGAGGAAGAAGATGGCCCATGCGCAGGAAGTGTACAATCAGGCCAAACACACTCTGACCTACTTCAACTTCCAGAAGCAGCGACTGGAAGACCTCATGTCCCAGATGGCCGAGCGGCTGGAGGCGGTTGAAGGTTCCTTATCTGATCTCACCGAAGCTACTTCCCTTGAAGACATTAGTACAGTTAAGGTATGGAATGAGTCTGTCTCAAAAACACACTAAGTTTAAGTGCAGTGTCCAATTGTTTATTTTGTTGTTTCTGTTGCTTTTCTTCTTTCATTTATAGAAATTTGTATTACTTCCAACTTCCAACCTCTAAAATAAAGTGAAAAAGACATGATCTATGTGTTTTGTTGCCTTAATTAGCGACATTCCTTATAAAAGTAGCCAATTATTATATGACAGTTGTTATTGTTCCAGCAGGACACTCACCATAAAAGATAATGATAATGATCAATTCTAAAAACCTTTATGCATTACACAAATGTGACCTTACTCAGGACAATAGATCAGACAAACAACAGAACCCCGTCTTTTAGGCTGTCAGAACATTTTATTTTAGAACACTTCTGTGTGATAGACACAGTACAACAGACACAGATAGGGGGATTTACTGTAGATGTGTCTGTATTGTTCCACCACCAGCCATAATAACGAATGCGCTCAGGCTCTCACTCTT
Organism: Acanthochromis polyacanthus; assembly: GCF_021347895.1. Taxonomy (NCBI): domain Eukaryota; kingdom Metazoa; phylum Chordata; class Actinopteri; family Pomacentridae; genus Acanthochromis; species Acanthochromis polyacanthus. The sequence goes on from NC_067128.1 coordinate 10,572,332, forward strand.
TATTTCTTACTATGTTTCATTTACAGGATCTGCAGAGCGTTGTACAGCAACAGAGGGAAGACATGGACTCGGCTAGAGATGCCCTGACTGCCCTGTGCAGATCACACCCATCTCAGGAGCTGTCACTCCTCTCCTCTGATCTCACTTCCATTGCCAAGCGAACAGAGGCTGTTGCCCAACGCTGTAACAAGACCAGAGGAAACCTGCAGGATGGGCTACAGCTCCACTTCAATGGTAAAAGATTTCATTTATCAGCTTTGGTATGAGGAGTTCTGTCCTGATGGTGCATCAGATGCTTATAGAGAGGACTAAATTTTTCTTTATCCCAAATATATTTGGTGATTTATCTCATAGTTAAATTATGTAGTTACCGTAACTCATTTCCTGATGAGGATAAATTAGAATTTTAATAACACTTTAAGCCTCATAATTAACCAATTAAACAGTACACTATTACACGAAGCAATGTCATTGTCCATGTTAGTAGTGCAACAGATTTGGTGTTGATTATCCCACATTTTTCCCCAGAGCACACTCAATCCGCCCACTAAAACTCACACTCCATTCACACACACTGCCAGGTACACCGGTGCACTCTCAGTGCTCCGACACACACCTGTGCCTCGGAGAGTAATGTCACATCTGTTCTCGAGGGAGTCATTTTGGGCTTGTTACCAAGGCAACCTAGCACTGCATAGCATGGACACGCCCACACTTCCCATCTGCCTCAACACATTGCCTCTTCTCGCCTTCAGGTTCCTCCACTTTTAAGTCTTTTCCACCGTTATTTGTCACACGTCAGTTTTCCTCAACTTGTCACCATATAATTCAAGGAGGATTCAAGGATGTTCGTTCTTTCCGTTTCTCAAAGCAGAGCTCGTCCAAGACTTCCAGTTGTGGCTCACTGATTTGAAGTTGGAGCTAAAAGAATGCTCTAACCAATCAGGAGATGTTGTCGTCCTTGGAGCCAAGTTGCAAAGGCTAAAGGTATTGATTTATGTCATACTTTTTATACTGTCTTTGCTATGATGCAGTTGTTAGGACGTTGCGATAAGCCAAAAACCTCTCTGTATCTGTAATGATTTAATTTGTAGGTTATAATTTTATCATTGCAAATATTTAAATTAATATTTAACAATAAATTTGGGACTTTACATTTAATTTAGTATCAATATTGGACTAAGATAAACCTATGTCTCAACCTAGGTTGAGAATGACACAAAGGGATTGCACTGAAAGCACAAACACTCCCAGAGAAGTAATTTTTTGAAGCTTGGAAATTTTGCTCATGTGAAAAATGTTATAAGTCCTGATCTGAAGGTTGTGGATTTTGATTTCTTCAATTTAGCAGGTACATCAGTTTTTATTAGTAAAATGTTTCTCTTCCTACATCCACAGGTGTCAATTGAGCGGACGTCAGAGGGTGAGGAACGTCTCTCTCAGGTTTGTGAGGAGGCCAAGAAGCTCCAGCTCCATCTGCCCAAAGCTGGAGCAGCACAGGTCCAAGACAATCTCTCCTTCTGTCAGAGAGAGTGGAGGAACTACCTCGACAGCTGCTCTCAAAACCAGCAAGACTTGGAAGAGAGCATTGACCTTCTGAAAAAGTAAGTTATTGCTCTTGGCATTTCTTACATTTTATGCCAAGGAATTTTAATTAAATATAAACTCACCTCTTGCCTCTTCTCTCCCTCCCCCTCTCCATTCCTAGTTTTGATGACTGCGTGGAAGGTATAAGAGACTGGCTGAAGCAGATGGATGTCAGCCTCAAGAGTGAGCCTGTTATTGGGGCAGACAGCCAGCAAGGAGCCCCAGATACCACTGAAGAGCTGGAGAAGATGGAAGACCTCCATAAGGAACTGATAGCAAGAAGGTTTGTATATGTGGGCATCTGGGGCCATATGTTATACATGCTATACCTTCATCTGTTAATTATTCTGAGGGATAACATATCCATTTCTTCTGTAAGGGAATCTATCGAGCGCCTCTGTCAGGAGGCCCATGCTCTGTCAGAAGCAGGCCGGGGGTCAGGAGGAGAGGTCAGAGTGACAGGCCAGCTACAGATGGAGCACCAGGCCCTGCTGAGAGCAGCCAGGGAGAGGCTGCGAGGCTGCCAGGAGAGCCAGGCCTTTGGTGAGACCCTCCTGGGAGTCTGGGCCTGGCTGGAGGAGATCCAGGAGCGACTGGGTACAGTAGACAGCACAATGGGGACCAAAGAGCAGTTAGAGCAGAGGCTGGAGACTGTGCAGGTGAGAGGGAGTTTCACTAGGAGTCTATCCATACCTGTAATTTTCATAAAATATAACTAGTTTATGAAATGCATAAAGTGATTGTAAGGATCCATTGAGCATACACATATTTTTTTCTTCACTGCGTAATCAATTTATTTTATTCTATCATAGTTTTTAAAAAAAGTCTACTTCTATTACAATATACAATTGTTCCAATGAACACAAGAGGGGGCTGTTTGCTTAAGAAACTTTTCCACTTAAAATTCTGATGTCTAAATCCAATTCACTATGATGTCTGTTTGCACAGGACATCCTGCTTTTAAAGGGAGAGGGGGAGGTTAAGCTGAACATGGCGATGGGTAAGGGTGAGCTGGCCCTGCGCAGTTATGGAGCTGCCGGACAGGAAATGGTCCGCTCTCAGCTGCAGGAGGTGGAGGATGCGTGGGCCACACTACTTGTGACCGCAATGAGCTGCCACAGGTAGACTCTCACCTTGAAGTATTTCCCGCAATATACTCTGATGACATTATTCCAGTGTATATAGAGTACACACAGGGTGCAGTTAATAACTCCAAAACAAGCAGTCCTATCATTGCAGACACTGTATCTGTTCTGTGTTAACTGTAATCGTGTTTAATTTAGCCATTGTTTACGTTCTTTTTTATGTGACGTAAAATATTTACCTGTGGACATTTTTGAGGCCATTTAACTTTGTGCCAAAAATCCTCTCTGCTGGGAATAGTTTTTTTTCATCTTGATAAATTAATGTGTCAGTGCTATTAATTACCATTAGGTTAAATACATAATGAGAAGTATTTGTCTCATTTTGTAATGCTGATTGATGTGTCATAGTGTGTGCTCCTCTGTGTACGTGTGCGCGCATGACAACATGCACATGCACTGGCTTGTGCGTGTGTGTTTAATTGAGCAATTATGGCCCCTCCAAGAAAAAATTGATCTCATTAGGGACTTAATGGAGGATGGCAAACAGTGGGTCACACATGGGGTGTGTTTGTGTTTTAAGGGGAAGGGGATAACAGGAGGCGAGGGGTAGCAGGTGAAATAGAGATGCATGTGTGTGTGAGTGTGTGGATATTGGCGTTATTTGTACATGCAGGGGTAACAGATGGCAAGGAAAATTATGGGTGTGTATCTGTGTCTGTGTATGTTTGAACCTCTCGATAAAAGGGGATAAAAGGCAATAAGCCAGTATTGCTGACAGTTTACGTTTCTTGCGCCTGTCATGGGTCTGAAATATACACTGTAGCGGTGTAAGAGAGTCAAAAAGCATACACTGTGTTTTTGTCTTGATTATCATATATACAATGAGTGAAGAATATAGGAGTTTAAAGTATTTAGATTACACATACATTTGTATAAATGTCATGTTTTTCCTACTTTTACACATTTTTAGCTATATGTTTAATAACAATCACAGATCAAACACGCCAAACAAGTCTTTACTGTCCATTAAAAATGTGTTATTATTTTACAAAGTAGGTTGTATATTCTTTGCACGTGCATGCATTGGATATTCTACACATGTTTTTGTCTGTTCAAACTGTATAATTCCTTTATGTGCCAGTCACACACTGAAACCGAGATCTACTGTCTTCCCTGCAGTCGATTAGAGTGGACTGTGTCTCAGTGGGGAGGATATCTTGAGAGTGCTGCCCAGCTGCGGTGTTGGATGGAGGCTGTTGAGCGGGAGGTGTGTGCCCCTCTCACACCCCAGCCAGGACCCAGAGAAAAGGCATCACAGCTGGAGAGACTGAGAGCCCTGCTGGCTGACCTTGAAGACCACCAGATGGCGCTATCCAGCCTGGAAGAAAAAGCCAGAGAACTGTTCAAGAAAACTGGTGATGCCAGCTTTAACCATGGTGCTCGTACCCAGCTGCAAATGCAGTTTGATGATCTCACAGCTTTGGTGGAGGTATGAAGGACTTTATTTTATTCTTCAATATAGAAGAAAAAGATCTTGAACCTCTTTCAGCTTAGTTTTTGCTGTAATATTGCCAACTTCTAAAGCGTAAACCTCATTTGTGTTAATTCTGTAGGAAAGAGTACGTTTGGCACAAGCAGTGGTGTTGGAGCACCAGGACTACCTGGAGGCTGTCAGGGAACTCACTGATTGGCTGATGACTGCAGGGGAGGAGCTACAGCATTGGTCGGATACATCAGGAGACTCTGCATCGATCAAAAAGAAACTGTCTGAAGTCAGGGTAAGAAAGAGGGTTGCATACAAATTAAGAACATGTTGATCACTTTTACATTTGCAGTAGAAGAGTTTCTACACTGGAATATTTGAACTTTAGCTACAAAAGAAATTACTGGTTTCATCATTCCCAATGAAAACGAACGGTTTCAATAAATTGACAGGCTGTTGCAGAGCTAACAGGTGGCAAGGCTAGCGTGCTGTACAATACAAACAAACAATCTAGCATTAATTTGGATTCACTCAATTTAAAACCAAATGTAGCACTCAATGTTAGAATACCGTGCACCATTTAAGAGGAAAATTTCATCACACAAAGTCCACTAGGCAGCGTTCGTGGAACTTTGTGTCATTCATACAGTGTTCATCAACAGATCAGGTTTGATCAGTTATCTAGGAACTGTAAAGTATTTGGTGATTTCCTTGCCATAAAAACTGAGATTGAAAGTTCACTGATGATTAATGATTCATTTAAACTGTTTATTTGCTGGCGTTTTTGTGTAGGTTTACTGTGGTAAGTGTTAGGTAACTGAACATCTAGCAATATTCTTAGGAGTACATCAGAATAAAACAATAGCGCAGTATCAACAGCACTTATTTTGTAGTAGTATTGCATTTATTATGTGCAAATGAAAACAATTCTAACTGAATTAGCTCCACTCTGAGTTTTAGTCCCACGCATGCTTCAGGTATGTGCCGTTCCTTTGAATCCCGGTTTAAAAGTGTTTTACCTATTATCTCTTGCGTATATAACTGATTGCTTAATCTAATCTTAATGGATTCTCGCTGTGAAGGGGAGAGCAAATTATGTAGGGAATTGGAATTGGTTCTCAGTTTGTTCCCATATCAATGCCAAATATCTCTGTCTCTCCTGATACATTTTCCTGCCAATACATTGGATTACTATCATGCAAAAATAAGAGGTAAAAGAGAAGAGCAATGGAATTAATGCCTACAGTTTTCCCTGCCTGACAATTCTACAATTACAGAGCAGAGAAAATATGTGAGGAGAAATTCATTTGCATTTAAATTTTACACGTGGGCCTTAATTTTCACAATTTAAATGTGTGTTTGCAAAGCCATGGTGTGAAGCATTTCAGTAAAAGAGAAGATATCGTTTCTTGTATACACAAGCTAGCTTTCATTTTCATTTTTCACTCATGGTCTCAACATTAATCTTTGTATCTGTATACTCAAGCACACTACAATGATAAGATGTCGTTTTTTTAGCCCCTTTCAATCCCCCTCTCAGCTCGCTGCTATTGCATCAAACTCAAGTGTTTGCTTTTCATGTCGTCTGCCAACCGAGTGCTACCTTCTCATAGAGAGTGAGGGATGGAGGTGAAGGGGGATGAAGAGGGAGGAAATCAGTATCAGTATAGAGAGAGAAGCCTGAGATTTCAAATGAAAATATGGGACATCAGAATCAAAGAATTAGAGGTAAAGATAAAACGTGATGGAGTCAAAGACGTAAGAGAAAAAGAATATATGGCAGCTTTAAATAGAATAAACTGCACAACCAGAGATTGCTGTTTCTGTAGCCACAGTTTCCGTAGCAACTTTGTTTCCACTATCTCTCTAGGAGCGTGTTGAGTGTCGCCTCCTGGAAGGCCGAGAGCGCCTCAGTCGGGTACGTCGCAGTGCAGCGTCCACAGCGGAGCACACGGCGGCGGGAGGCTGTGAGGCCATGGATCGACAGCTGGGGGCGCTGTCGCATGCTTTGGAGCAGTGGGAGGGGGCCGCCCTAAGGGCCAGGGATGGCCTCGAGGGGGCTCTGGCTGCTGCAGCGGCTTTGGAAGAAGAATACGAGCATCTAACCGCCAAACTGGAGGACGAGTTGAAAGAGTTAGATGGACAACTGAGAGGGTGGAGTCAGGAGCTGGTGAAAGCTGAAGGGCGGAGCAACGGCGAGGAAGCAGTGGAAGGATGGCAGCTGGCTAAGGTAGCATGAAATTTAAATAAACATAATAGTAACACAATGTCTAAATTAGTCTCTGTTAATCTTCTCACCATTGTTTTTTTAAGTAATAAGTGAAAAGTCACTGCTGTGTGTAAAAGCTGACAGTGTCTACTGTGTGGTACTGTACCATCAGAGACGGTGATTAGCCTGTTTAATGGAAAGTCCCCAGAGACACACACTTGCACAGACAGACATACATCCTCTGCATTCAGCTACGCTTCCTCTGCCAGTAATTATCCATTCTATTTGTAAATCCTAAAAACAGATTAGTTTGTAAATCAGCTTTACTGGAATGACGGCGGAGTGACAGCTACAATCCCATCACTTTCCCTGGTTTTCAGCTCATTCTGTCTTCCCCTGCTGTCCCCCTCTACCCCTCCCCCTTTTGTTGTTTTTTTTTTTTTTCCCATTATTTTCCATTATCTTTCCCACCCAAACATCCCCCTAATTGTTTTCCTTATTTTTCTCCTGTCTGTACTGACTTGGTTGGTCTGAAGTGTGCAGAGATGTCTTTCTTGGCTGCAGGCGTTATTTCTTAGATGCTCTTGCTCCTCACCTCCCCTGCTGCTCCTGTTTCTAACCTCCACAGGATGTTTACAGAGTGACAATTTCTCTGTATTGTCAAGGCCATGCCAGCATGTACAGCCACACACTCCTCCCCGGGCTTCTTCGGGCCATCCCTTTCTCCAGTTCTTCTCAATTTAGGGCTGTCAAATAACAGAGGAGGAGTCTTTCCCCTCCTCCGCTTCTCTCTCTCTCCTCCTCCAGCCTACTTCCTGTGTCCAGCCTTGTTTTCGTTACGTGCTTGTTTCAACCAATTCTGCATCTGTGAGGGCTGACAGCTGAATTCCACCAGGAGAGATCGTGAGAGAGAGAGAGAGCGAGAGGGAGGAAAAAATGTGTGAGAGGGAATAAGTGAAAGGAGTGGGAGGAGGGACCGAGAGAAAGTGGTAGAATGATAGGAGGAGGGAGAGAAGGAGAAGAAGGAGAAGAGAGCGCCGAGGTCCACAAGAGCAGCAGAGGGAGGGTTGTTTAATCGTTATACGTCAGAAAGAGAGCGAGCGGGTGAGAGTCAGAGAGAGAGCGAGCTTGTACATATTTCATGGCACAGGATTACATGACTGTGTGAGTGCAGAATGTGAGGCACGCTAGGACGAGCGGGAGAACGTTATCCACAGCTCCTTCCTGGCACACTCCGCGAAGAACAGAAATGCTATTGTACAAGCAGTGCTGTGAGTATGTGCTGGAGCGTGTGTGTGAGTGTGAGAAAAGCAAAAAAAGCAGGGTGTGAATAGGAATGCGAGTTCACTTATAGAAGGGTGTCATGCAGATCCGTACTGTGCGTGTCTCCCCTTGACACAGACACAGTCACACTGAGCCAGCTGGTGTCTGTTCTGTGTTGTTTAGGATATACTGGAGGGCTTGCAGAGTGCCGAGCCGATGGCAGAGAAGTTGAAAGGCCAACTGAATGACCTGGTGCAGTACTCCAGAGACCTGGGCTCGCAATCAGACCGGGTTACCGCGCTCATCAAACAGCACAACAGGTGAGAGGAATCTTTCTGCTTGAGCGAACGCTGAGGAATCTTTCTGTTTGTGCGTTTTTGTGGATGCAAAATGAAAAACAGACGTATTAGATAGAGCTGTGTTGCTGCTTATGGACTTTCAATTAAAATTAATGGTGTCAATAATAATAATAATTCAGGTTACCCTTTTTATGTGCACTTTTAGCCAGAACAGTCTACAGCAGCAGGTAGATGCATCAGAAAAATGCTGTGGACAAGTAATTATAATGTGAATGCTGAGTGCAATGCATCCCAGTGATTTCACAAACATTTGGACCTTCTACGTTTTCATTTGGTTTAATTGCATGTCTGCTTTTAAAATTATGTTTGTTCATACTGTGTTCAGCTTATTTCCTTTTATTGTTTTTAGCTCTGTGTAGTGAGGCTAAAGGCAGCTTGTCTGTAGTATAGATAATAAAGATCCTGTACTATGCTGTCTAACTTATTAACTGTCATTTTGCATGCATGAGCCATGTCATTATATATTGTGAAATGGCAAAGTATTTTGATATTGGAAAAAGTCATATTTTGAAGGTTTAACCCTCCTGTCGTCCTAGCGGGTCAAATTGACCCGTTTTAAATTTTGAAAGTGTGGAAAAAAAAGAAATTTTCACAGTGAAAACTTCCACATTTCAATATTTTTGGGAAGTTTTTCAATATTTTTTGGTGGAAAAAAGAAATGTAAAAAAAAAAATGTTTCTTTGAAAACATTCAGGGGAAAAATCTACCAAAATCCAGCGAAATTCGCTTTTTCGCTGATTCGACTTTTGACCCCCTAAGTTGGAAACTACTGACCTAGAATATATTTTATATATTCGCTGGATTTTGGTTTATTTATTTTTCCCAAATGTTCTTAAATAAAGTATTAGAACTTTTATTGTTATACATGGAATCACTTTAGATATTTTTATAATTTTTTTGAAGATTTTTATTCATTTTTTGAAAATATTTTTATTTCAATTTTCTTTATTTTTTATTTATTGCCAAATTTGGCGATGTTGTAAATTTTTTTTTATAAATTTAGGGAATTTTTTGCTGAATTTTTGGATTTTTTTCAGACAAGGGAACATTAAACCATTTTGCTGTGGCTCAATTTTGGTGCTATAAGGGATGTGTTACGTACATACATCATACAACATATTCTACACAACTTACATACTACATACAACATGAGCTAACATACATTGAAGTGTTTATTCCATAACACAGCAGTAGAAGGAGAGGGTTCTCCCACTGAACAGCTCACGTTAGTACTCAGTTTTACAAGCTTCTTTGTGTTATAGGTGTGTGTGTGTGTGTCGATGTGTGGGTGTGTGTGTGTGGCACCATCTCAGAGTTGCGGTGATGTCAGCCAGAGGATGGTGAAAGGTGACAGAGAGCAACAGCGCCATCAGTTGCTAAGCGACATGTAACTGCCTTCCCTTACCTGTGTTTGTTCCCTGTGTTTTGAGTTCTTCTCAGGTTGATTCTTATGCAAGGTTCAGTGCGATTTTTCAGGAAATTAGACACATCTGAAAGGCCGTTTTTCCCATACTGATACATCGCTCGCTTTAGTCTGTTTACTAAAGCTCTAACTGCCTGCTTTGAAAGAATAACACTGCAAACAAAAGATCATGCATGCACACAGATATACATATTCAATAATATTTATGAACTTCTACAGCAGCACAAATCATCTACTTTCTTTACATAGATGTGATTTTAATGTGCTGCACTGTGACTAACATTTGTTGGCAAAACACCCGAGTGAGGTCAACTTGTTGGAAATGCTTTTGGCAGTTAATTGGCTTCGGCTGCTGATTGGCAAAAACAGCACCTTTCCCTATTCACTTGGCCCTTTAGTCTGTTATAGACTTGGCCTGTGCATACTTTGCACCTGTCCTACATTAAGAAGAGTGAGCAGACAGAATGAAAACGAGAGTCGGAGGAGGAAAAGGCAGCGACTCCCCCCTCCTCTTCATAGCACTTGCCAGATTTTGTCTGTCACAGCAGAAAAAAGTGCTTCTTCTACACCCGTGCTAGCCCCACTGCGTTAGCCTTTCATGCCCTCATCACACCATTAAAACTCAAGGGTATTTGTGTGCATAGGTTTGTGTGTCCATTATTGTGTTTGTGTGTGTTGGAGGTCTGTTACAGCAGGAGGGAGGTGTGTGTTCTTGCCTTGTTTTTGTTTTTTTTCCATGCCTCCCTTTGGACAGCAACTCTTGCTTAAACAGCTGCGCACCTTGTTTCCCTTCTGTCATCCTTTCCATCACTTCTTCGCCTCCCTCCTTTAACCTTCACCCTCTGCCCTCTACATGTGAAACCCTGAGATTCTTTTCTTTTGTTGTCCTGCTTTGTTTTTGTTTTCGGTTGGAATTCAATTATACTGCTCAGCAACACCATAAGTAAACCTTCCATACCTCGGTGTTTTGCGAGTTTAAATAAAGGTTGAATAAATGAATGAATGAAAATGCACAGTTGCGTGTTGAAACAAAAGGAAGTAAATCATGTGACATACATAAATTACACAGCACAGTATCCCAGGAAGCTACATGCATGTTGTACATTCCAAACCTCACAATTTATGTGGTGCAATTTGCCTCATATGTAGGAAGGTGGAAAAAAATGATGGAGAGGTCAGGGTGGTGGAACGCTGTGTTTTTTACACTCTTTCATGCCAGAGAATTATTGACTTTAAAAGTAAAAAAAAAACAAAAAAACTGAGTGTTCATGCAGTTAACTTCTTCCAGTTTCCTTTATTCTTTCTGCCAAAAATCCTACCTGTGTGTGTGTCGGAATTCTTTTTATTTCCTTCAATACGCTACAATACTTGGTGCTATTGATCTGTCTATTTTGCTGCTGTATTCAATGGTTACAGCTATTAATGGTGAAGGACAGATGAACAGCAGCAGAAAAGTCTGTTAAAATAAAACTCACTGAAATCAAAATGTCACAGTCTCCCTTTTGTATCTTGTCACCCTCCATACTAATCTCCTCCATCTCACCGTTTTTCTTATAGCGAGGCAAGCTGTCATGCCTCGTTCTCTACATCTTGTCACCCCTGTGAACTCTTGCCCCAATCATATGTTGCCTCTCAACCCCCTCCCACGCGGTACCCCTTACCACCATCCCCCCACTCGGCCTCTTTGCCCCAGTCCTCATTCCTTCCACTTCACCCACTTTACCATTTCTCCACCTGCCCGTTTCTCATTCCTGCTCACTTCCCAGGCTTGGCTTTATGCTGTTCCTGCGTGATGTGTGTACAGTACGGACAGCATCTGAGCATCTGCACGAGCCTTCTTTGTTTTGACGAACACATGGCCAATAGACGGCAAACACTTCCTTCTGGTTGTAGCTTCTTTTTCTCTTTGTTCATCTCTTGAGGGAGATTCCAACCTGTGAGGAACATGTTAAATGAGTTAAGCCTTTTCTTTCTTACCTCCTCGCAGCCTCAGCCTCCGTGCATCCAGGGAGTGTCAGAATAAGGAGCGCCTGTTAGAGCAGAGGTTCCGTGCTGCCCTGAGAGACTTCCAGCAGTGGTTGGTCAATGCCAAAATCAGCACCGCCAAATGCTTCGATGTGCCGCAGACTGTCACAGAGGCCTCCACCGCTTTGCAGAGGATTCAAGTAAGACTCGTCTTTTTTTCCCCCCTAACTCTTATTTACAGTTGACATCTGTGAAATTGTCAACGTTCTCAAAATGTTGGTGGCATAAAATTGTGGACATGTGCAGTCTTTGGTGGGATGCTTTGCACTACACATTGAAGATATGCGGAAATTGGTATTTTGTTCAGAATATTCAGATGTTACTGCGCTTTCTCAGTTTGGATTCCATTTTTGCTGCTAGAAATAAAAAATGCACCACCTCCTGTGCACCACAGACGTTGTCCCAAAACAGCCCTACCAGACACAGAAAAGCAAATACACACATTTAATCAGATTTTTGTAATATTGTTCAGGGACAGAATGTACTGGAGGAGGAATAGAAAGTAGTATTTTATTTGAATGGAACTGTTTCTAAATATTGCTTTAATCCAGCTTTTTGAGAAAATTACGTTTTTAATAACTTGTTTTGTGCTGGTAGAGTGTTTGCAGGGAAGATAATGACATCCGGTCATAGTCTCATATCTGAGAATTATCACCCAGCATGGCAATATATTCTGTTTTATATTGTCCATTAACCAGCTCCACTGGAGCAGTGATGGTTTCAGAGTCAGCATCTGTTGATAGCAGAGCTAAGGCACTTTCATTTATTCACTTACATAAACCTGAGTTTTTCTCCGCTTTGGGGGCATTGAAGTTGACAAGCTTTTTATCACTGATAAAAAGCTGGTCTGCTCCTAGAGAAGCTTAAAATCTGCATAATTTTGAGTGATATGTCAATCCAGAGCTGCTAATTGCACACCAGTACTAGCTTTGACTTTCTTTGCATAGCGGTGACTGGCCGAGAAAGGACTGCTACTACAAAGAAAAGTCAAGTAATCTAATGTTTGAAGAATCAACTCACCTACAATATGAGATTGCTCCAAGGGATGTCTAAATTAACATGCCCACTGTTTAGTGTCCTCTGGTGGGCTTGTTGGAGTGATGGGACCTGCAGTAGGCAGGATTAACTGGAAATAGGCACATAGCCAAAAGGGATAAGAGAAAGCTCCACAGTGGGGTCTCTCTGTCATTCTCTTCAAAAATATCTCTGTGTGTCTTTCTGAGAAGTCTGTGTCTTTCTCTGACACTCTGTTGGCCTGGCAGCTTCTTCAGAGCACCGCAGGGCCCTGGCTTAGAGTCAGGTGCTTCTCTGTTAAGGTAGACGTCCCTACATCCCTGCACCAGACAGTTAATTACCTCTCAGACACCTGACCACATCCACCAACACATTACCGGCAAGGAAATGTGGTATTACTGTTGAGCTCTTGTGTTAAGACAATACGAACTTGATTGTACTCTTGCTGTTTTGAAACTGCGGTTCAGCAGTGGTAAAACCTCTGATCCATAATTTACATAATGACAGTCACATGGTCACAGAGAAGCGACAGCTCAGAAAGTCAGAACATCCATCCATCCATCCTCTATACACCGCTTTATCCTCACTAGGGTCGCGGGGGGTGCTGGAGCCTAAAGTCAGAACATGCAATGTGAAAAAGATACTTTTCAAAAGGACGATTAAAGAAGGACTTTGTAAGATTTTATGTGTTTACACCTTCAGAAGTTTCTCGACAATCTCTGAGGATGAGAGGGAATTTCATAGAGCATGTGGCAGTGAAGGAGGGAGGAATACAGAGGCAATCATGTTTTATTTATTATTGACTTGGTGAGGAATGTGGAACAATGTTTCCACATGGCTGACCTCCAGGAGGGCCAGCGTGGGAGGGGCAGGGGCATCCATTGTGTCATGCTTAATTGGTGGCATACAGATACATTGGCAGGCTGAGAATTGTGTTAAGTGTGAAAAACATTGTGAATGAATATAGAGTGGCGACAAAAAATAAAGAGACAGTGAGATAAAGAGAGATTGAGGGAGACAGTGAAAGACGCAGACTTTCTGTGTGTGTGTGTGTGTGTGTGTGTGTGTGTGTGTGTGTGTGTGTGTGTGTGTGTGTGTGTGTGAGAATAAGGAGGCTGAAGCTATAGTGTGTGTAAGTGATGTGCTGACTGCACAGATGGTGGAGTGGTCCCTGCTGCGCTACTGTCATCAGCTCAGCTCTGAGGGAGGGATGTCTGTGTGTGTATACTGCATATGCGTGTGTGTCTTAATATGTGTGTACATTGTCAGTGGGTGGGTACAGAGGAGCTATGTAAAAACCCAACGCATTTTAGGCTCACTCTCTTTCCTCGTCTTTAAATGCATCTCTGGGTCAGGATCCTCCTTCTGTCCATGCATATAGAATTAGTAAGAACTCGGTTCCCTGTAATTACTCCGTTTCACAGTGTATAGTAAGATTCTGGGACACTGAAATTAAATCTGTTAGCCATTAGAGACTGGCTATATTGATTTCACTTATCCATCATCCATTGCATGAGAAACAAAAGGCAGAAAAAAAAGTTGAGAGTCGTCATTCAGTCCATTTTTTTTCCTCCTTTCACTTTGACACCCTCCTCCCTTTGTGTGCATGTTTGTGTTAAATAGTCAGAGCTCCTTTGTCTTTGTATCCCCTCAGGAGTTCTTGAGTGACAGGGAGAATGGCCAGGCCAGGCTGAGTACAGTAGGAGCCAGTGGGGAGCTGCTGATGGCTGTAGTGTCCAAAGACAGAGTGGAGGGAATCAAGGCCAAGGTGGCGAATGCTCGAGAGGACTGGAAGAGCCTGATGAATAACCTGCAAATGAGAGAAGATGCGCTCAAGGTTGGTTTGCATTTATTTTTGTTTGGATGCCGTTTTCTTTGCTGAAGTGTCCTCTGAGGAATAAAATCTGACTGACTGTAAGGTGAAATAAAGGTCAGCTGCGTTGTTTAGCTCTTTACATGAGTGCAGACTCATTATCTGTCTGAAATATATCCATCTATGTGGTTGCTCACCTCTTGTCATAATCCATATACTTTTATGTTAAAGCACTAATTTGCTTTGATTTATTGTGAGAAGGAATATTTACTAAATACTAGAGGCTATGCACATGTGCAGATGTCAGTATGGATTTAATGTACATCTTAGATCTGACATCAGATTATAATGAATAAATAATTTCAACTTAACATTAAAATGCTTACCCTGTCTAATAAACTGAATGTATTAGTTTGTGCAGACATGGTTTATAGCAAAATTTTACTACTAATGTGTAAGGCTTGCCCGAATAGTGGTTTCTGGTCTCCGGATATTCAGGCCCTATTAAAGACGAATATCCGAATATTCGTTCCGCCCCGTAACGTCCAACGTCCGAATATTCGGATACCAAAATTAATATCCGGATACCGCCGTAGCGAACGAATATTCGGGTCCAGCCCTACTAATGTGTCACATTTCTAGAACCTGCAGTCCCAGATGACAGAGTTTGAGGCCAGTGCTGAGCCTCTGCAGGACTGGCTTAACAGCACAGAGGTCAGAGTTCAGGAGAGCAGTGCTCGACTCCACGACCTTCCAGCCAAGAAACAGGAGCTCAGCAAACTACAGGTACTTAAGTCATTCATGGTGCTGTCTGCTAGTTTTAACAGTGTTTCATTGCCATTCCTGTAGCAAGAGATTTTGCAACACCTAACGACATTTTAATCCATGCTGTGGGATCCATTTTCCTTGAACTGCTTTACATTAGCGTGTGCCTTTTTACATTTGTCTTTATATCTGCTGTCACTGATGTTGGTTCCTTTCCTCTCCTCACTCAAGTAGACCTTGTCATTACACCATAAATTGCATATTAAGTAGATTTTCCAAGGTTACTAAATAGTAAGCTCTTCATCAGATATGGATCCCTGAAGTACATTTCCAAATCAGTGGGGAAAAGAGAAGGACCTAATTACATTTGTCGAGCACCGCTAGATCAAAATAGAGGAGCGTCTTGACACAATAGTCAGAGGAAAAGTCCAGAAATCTAATTATTTCTCCTTCTGTCACAGCTGAAGCACTGCATAGCTAAAAAGGCCTTTTTTTCAGGATGAGATAACAGCCTCTGCCGCGTCTGACAGAGACAAAAAGGAAGAGAGGCATGAAGCGTTAAAAAGATAAAACTGACAAAGAGAAAAAAAAATATCAAGCCCATCTCAAAGCTCTGCCCTTATCATTGTTGCTATTTTTGTATTTACTCTGTCGCCCGCTGTAGCACTTATCCTCATTGCCTTTTGTCTGGCCCTGCAAGCAATTACATTTCTTCCCTGAACATCTGAAGTACAATACAATACATGCTGTCTTCAGTGTACGAACCTGTGTTGGCAAAATCCTCTTTACCTTTTCACATCTACACCCCCGCCTTTGCATTACTTTATCAACCTTGTGTCTTCCTCTCATTCTGTAATGTGGTGTCTAACTGAATAACAGTTAGACACCACATTACAGAATGTGGTGTCTAACTGAATAACAGTGTTTCTATTTAAAAATGAGCATCAAGAGAAATACTGCTGATGCTTGTATTACGATGTTCTTTTCCCCTGTTTTTATCCACGTATTTTGCTGTGGTCTCGTCACTCTGTCTGTACTTCTGACATGTGAACTCAACCCTGTATCCCTCCTCTGTGCTTTCACGCCGCCTGTCTCTGTCTCCGCTGTCATGAAAAACACATTATTTTGTTGTTGTTTCATTTTACTGCCCTCACACACAACCATCATTTCCAATCTGTCACCCTTAACCCCACACTCCCTCCTCACCCACCTTTTTATTGCTCCACCTGTTCTTGCATCTCCATCTCCTCCTTCTCCTGCCTTATGCCGGTCCAGTGCGTACTGGACGAGATGGCCAGTCGAGAGGTAGAGCTGGGGAGGCTGAGAGAAAGAGCTCATCATCTCTGGGAGGGACAAGCAGCCGGCAAGGGCTTCGTCCACAGAGTATCTCAGCTGTCGGCACAGTACCTGGCCCTCAGCAACTTAACCAAGGTAACACTGCTCTCACACAGTAACCACATGGCCTCCTGTCTTTTCGCCTTACTGTACGCGCGCTTCTGTCACAGAAATGCTGCAGCATGCCTAAACGTGCCTTGCTTGAAAACTTCGGAGCTGTCTGTCCTGCCATTTTGTTCGGTGTTGATCTGTGTGATTGGTTGTGTTAAAGAATATTCCCCAGTTGCACATTAGTCCTGGTTGCCCTAATCAGCTCGCCTCTGGTAAAGATATTGCACCCAAGGAAGTGTTAGTATCCAGAGTAATTTACCTGAGGACAATAATCTATCTCACCTTCAAAAGGTCCCTCTGGTTGCAGCTTCATCAACATAAAGAGGCCAAGGTAGTGTAGCTTACCTTTATCCACTACAGCACTTCTGAAATGTCAGAGCTGGAATGTGTCAATGCTGAAGAAGCTGACCTTTTTGAAGCTCTCATTAGATTGGTCACACTCTTATGATTAATTTGATATATTACAGAACAAAGCATTACACTGACCGCAAAGCACCATTCTCATACCTCAGGACAATGAGAGTACCCCAGCAATGATGAATGGGATTTATTTACTTTGCTGGCTAGCTAGTGGAGTGCTATTTTTAGTTCCTCTTCCCTGCCAGACATGGAGACAGGAAAAGTCATTTAAAATTGCCACTAGTTACTCTAGCTTTTAATTTCTCCACTCTACAGTTAGACAGATGTTAGAAATGTAAGTTTGATGGCTGCAAATAAATATGTTGTGTTTGTGTTGTAATGTGGGGGTGGAAGGGTCTCTGGAGACGTCTGAGAGGAAAAACAAGGCTGTAATTTCAAACAGAACAATTTGAAGACAGTGTTGTTGTGCACCGGAAACGACTGTCCATCATGTTCAACTCAGCGCTAACCTGTTTGTCAGAACCAATATAGTATCTGAAGAGTGTGTTTACAGAGTGTGTTTTAATATGTGAAGGACAAGGCTTCCAGGATTGAGCGCATTGTAGGAGAACACCGCCTCTTCTCTCAAGGACTTAAAGAGCTCCAGGACTGGGTGTGTGAAGCTCAGAGGGTCCTCAACACCTGCATCTCCACCACAACAGACAAGAGCGTGTTGGAGGACAGAATGCTACAACTAGAAGTAAGCACAGACAGAATGGGTGGGAGGATCCTTTAAAGAGATGCAACATAATTTTCAGTGATTGTCAGGAAAGAAAAAAACATTCCAGCGATACAGTTCACCCAGTGTCATGGTTTTAGGAAAACCATTATTGTCAGTGAGATGTGAGTCTCGTAGGAGCTTGAAGACTTTACCAAATCTGTCCTCTCATCTCATTTCACTAACTACAACGTCGAAACATTTCGCCTCCTCTCCTTGCGTCTTAGAATCTTTCTCTAGAGATTCAAGTGGAGGAGACAGACACAGGTACTAAACAAAATTAGACGTCCTCGCTTCATTTATGCCATCCTCACTCCTCCTGCAAGCCTCCTCAATCCTCTGTCCTTAAAGTGCAGTTTAGGAACTGAGATATCTTTTGTGATGACGCAACCAGATTGATTTCTGGACCATGGGCAGAGGGACAGAGGACTGTGGAGTCTAGGAGGCTGAAATTGGTGAAATGAGATGAGCCTTGTGTCTGATTTTATAGCCAAGTACAAATACAGCAGAACATCTGGCATTACAGAAACTACAACTTGGAATGTTTAAAAAATATCAATACGTGAACCGTCAGGACTCCTGGTTTGTATAATATTGCTTAAAATGATGTTGTACAGTAATGGTTCATTTCTGTCACCATATTTAT
Source organism: Acanthochromis polyacanthus (assembly GCF_021347895.1). NCBI lineage: Eukaryota > Metazoa > Chordata > Actinopteri > Pomacentridae > Acanthochromis > Acanthochromis polyacanthus. The sequence goes on from NC_067128.1 coordinate 10,590,567, forward strand.
GATTCTCTTAATCTCTGATTATTTCTATCTGACTGTGTAAACACTGCCAGCAGTTCCCCGGAGAAGTCCCTGATTTTTTTTCTGTTAGTCACTGTTGATTCAATCATTGATTGAGATATTTATTTTGAATATGTAAAGACAAGTACCAAGTACATACATACATACATACATACATACATACAAAACAAAATCATAAAGCAAAAGAAATATTCAACGTTCTGGACTAGGTCTGCATATTCAAAAAGGAATGAGAGGAAGTACACAAACTCTCATGGCATCTAAGTTGTGTTTTTTTTTTTTTTTGAGTTGATTTATTTTTTTTACAGAATTTAGTTCCAACAATTTGTTTTTGGCTCTGATAAATGGTGTAATTTTTTCAATTTTTAAAGATAACCTGCCTTTCAAACCTGGCAGTGAGCTTTGGGTTAAAGGGAATTGGAAAAACAAATTTTCAAGATGCCACATCAGACTAAATTATGTCCTTGCAAATATACTGGGGATGCTGGTTCAGAAATGGTTCAGAAAAAGCAAATTGAGGATATTTGTTTCACACTTTATATGCTTACATTTTTAATCTGTTTGTTCACCCCTGTGTCTGTAGGCCTTACTGGCTGCCCGTCAGGAGAGAGAAATCCAGCTAAAAATGCTGCTGACACGGGGAGAAGCAGTGCAGAGGAACACTTCAGCTGAGGGGGTCCCAGTGATTCGTAAACAGATCCAGGACCTCAAGGATTCTTGGGACTCATTGCTTTCTGCCTCAATTCAGTGCAAAAGGTGACAATCAAACAATCAATCTGTCAGTGTTTTGATAAATGGGACTGGGAACTGTCTAGTTTCGCTTGATGGATTTCAACAGGCTGAAAGGTTACCGGGACAATTCAATTTCAATGTTTGCTTGTGTACAATGCGTATCTGTGTTTTTGCACACGCTTGTCTGCTCTCTTTGTATGAACTGCACCATGTTTGTTGTCACAGTCAGTTGGAAGGCGCTCTGTCGCAATGGACCAGCTATCAGGAGGATGTGGATCAGTTTGTTCTGTGGATGGATCGGGTTGAAGAGACACTCAGCTGCTCAGATAGACAGTACTCTGAGATGAGAGACAAGACTGCTAACCTGGGAAAGACGAAGGTGAAGCATGGCGACAATATTGACTAGCCTTAAAAAGCCAGAGTAGATTTAGTAAATTTATCTGCTGCATGGAGATGACTGCGATTTTGTGGAATGTTTTCAACAGCTGCCTTGCTTTTCCGGTTTTTATTTTCTTCCAGAAAAGTGGAATATTGTTTTATGGATTGCTCTTCTTTAGACTCATCCAGTTACATACATTTAGATCCAAGAGCTTCCCAGTTACTACAGATAAACTACAATGATGCCTGTGTTCTAATTTTCAGCTTCTCTATGAGGAAGTATTGAGCCACAGCAGTCCTCTGGAGACCATTGCCACAAAGGGTTCCAATATGGCTGAGCACTACACTACCCAGCAGGAGGTGCAGCAGCTTCAGTGTAGATACAACGCCCTCAAAGAAAAGGCCAAGGTACTTACCCACAACATGTGGCTTTATTTTTTCCTCTCCGGGCATTTGAATAATGAATGACTGCTTTGAGAGTTTTTCTGTGAATGCCTACTTCAAAAATCTCTTCAAAAAATGTAATCCCACAAAAATATTAGAAAGCGTGACCTGCGTGTTCAAAACTTTATTCACTTCTATTTAAATCATTTAAAATTCATGACATATGTTTGTCTCCCGATGTAAGCACAAATACATTTTTATGATGGTTTTGATTTCAAAGACATTTTAAATATACATTCAGATTGTGATTTTAAGTGTACCATCCCGTTTTACCGGCATACAATGACGCTTTTCAAAAACACCACTGTACTTAAATTTGCAGTGTTCAGTGTTTAATGCCGTACTATTTTATCAATGCATACCTTGTCCCCAACATTTTGTTTTGCAGAATGCAGTTAGTAAGGCCAAGGGGCTGGTGCTAGTTCATCAGGAATATCAAAGGGGCTTGCATGTGTTTGAGGACTGGCTGGAGCAGGAGCAGGGCTCTCTGGCCTCGTTGTCTCATCCAGAAGGAAACGTGGATACACTTGAGAAAGCGCTGCAACAGCTACAGGTATTGATGCTTTGTGTGCAGTGGAGGACGTACAAATATAGGGGAAAGCTTTGCATTATTACTGTGCACTCTTCAGTAACACAGTTTCTTTATTATCCTTTTATTTTCTTCTAAGGTCCTGCAGGAACACTGTTCAAATGGCCAGTCTTTGCTCTCATCTGTGCTGACAAGCAGAGAAACAGTAATCCCCTGGGGTATACCTCAGATTGAGGACCGAGCCCTGGATACTGCTCAGCGAGAGTGGGGAGCTTACCAGAGCCGCCTGGAGGAGACTCAGGCCCAGCTCCACTCCACACTGACCCGCCTCAGACAGATGGGCCATAGATTCCTAAACCTGGCTCATTGGCTGGAGGAGATGGAGAAAGTGGCAAATATCAGATGTAACCGGAGGTCAGACAGAACCACCAAGCAGACTCAACTGAAGAAACTCCAGGTCAGAGAAAGAACATTTAATATATCTGCTCTTATTATTTCACACATCTGTCAATACTGTCAAGCTCAAGGGAACATGAGCACACATTGACCTGCAACAGCTCAAGACACTATATTAATACAGGAAATGTTTGTTGTCCAGTTCCTGAAATCCATGTATTTACTTTCTTGACCATTTGACCAGGATCAGTCGTAAAGCAACCAATGCAGACTTTAGAAAGTTGTTTTTCCCAGCCAAGAAATAGTCCAGTGAACAGCAAAATGGCCTTTTTAGTATGGATTATATCAATAGAATACAACATATGAATCATTTAACTTTGTAGATGATAAACTGGAACTGGCCAGAGAACCTGAGCTTGTTGGCAGGTTTGTGTTACCTTGCAAAGGTAACAAAAAACAGTTGTACCCCCTTTCCATTCTTTATGCTAAGCTAAGTTAGCCAGGTGCTGGCAGTAAACATTCTTACACTTTATCCGATTCCTGACTAGATTGTAAATAAGTGTATTTCCCAAAATGTCAAACTTTACCACATATATCAACTTACTGTGACTGTATGTTATTCCTTCTGTTAATATTTCTGCAAACATTCTTTTCTCTTGCACTTTTATTTACACACTGGGATACATATCTTAAGTCAGAAATAACACTTGATTATGCTATACACCACATACTTGTTTTAATACAACATTTATGACGGGAAGAAGAACATCTATCAGCTCATCTTTTCTTAAAGCTACAGTAGGCAGACACCTATTAGTTATACATGCTTTATCCTGTATCGTGTTGCAGGGAGCTGAAGTCTGCCCAAGCTGACACTAAGCAGGAGGTTACTACACTCAGCACAGGTTAGGCAGAAAAGGAGGAAAAGCAGAACAAAACCCCCCATCAAAATCTGAAAAACACATCCCACTCTTGCAGATCTTCTGTCTCTGTTTTAAGATGAGCCCACCTTTCAAAAATACCCTAATTAAAAGTGAATATTCATTTATGGCTTCACCTAGAATTCAAACCCCACTCTCATGAATGAGGGTCCACCGTCTAACCGATTGCACCACCGCACTGTAGTCTCATTGCAAACTATGTTGCTCTTTACACTTTCTCATCTGATTCAATGAAAAATCCTTTGATTGGCTAAGAGCTCGTCATATGTACAAATTTTTCTAAACCCAAAGCCAGGAAAGGGAGAAGAACTCTAAATCTCAGATCACTTGAATTGGACAATGTTGAATGGTTAGAATGGATTTTTGCCTAATTTTACCAAGAAAATACTGCCTATTCAGGCTTTAATACTAATTACAGTCCGCATATGGAAAAGTGCTAATGTAAAAAAAAATCTAAGTACATTTTAGTGGCTTTATATGAATCCTGTCAAGAATGCCTTTCACTCAGATTCCTCATTTGACTGTCATTCACATAAAGACAGCTCCCAAAACAGAGCTCTAATTTACTCACTCAGGATTCAGCCACAACAATATACAAGCCAATGATAAGATTTTGCCTGTCAGAATGAGTTATGAAGCATTGTGTCTCTTTGTACAAAAACACATCCTTTTTTTTTTTTTTCATTTCAAGTAAAGCAGCAGTATTCCTCTGCTTGGCCTCCTCCTGTTTGCGCATGCTTCCTGCTAGTGTCAGAATGTCAGACAGTCTCAGTATTTTCCTTCCTTGCATTTAGAGCAACACACTCACACTCATACACAGTCTCTGGGAACCATGTCTTGTAGTCAGTGATGTAAACTTGTATCTCATTTTGTTTTTTCTCCGATGTTTGTCTACTTGTATTTTGTCGTAAAAAAAAAAACATATAGCAGGCAGTTAAAAATACATCATTGATAATAATTCTAATATGTTAATTTATCGTTTTTTCTGTGTCCCTATCGACCAGGGTTGCCTTGATGCGGTGCTAGCACGGCAGGGAGAAGTTGATGGCCTCTCAACTCTGGCCCAGCAGGTTCTGGAGGAAACCTACATCAGTAGCCGTGTCAGTGTTACTGCCACCCAGCTCACTGCCCGCTATCATTCCCTGCTGCTCAACATACAGGTTTGACACACAAATTCATATATCTATAACACTTTTGTAGTTTTGGAATACACTTACCTATACGTATGCTGGTTCAGTGAAAGATTCAAAAAGTTACATACTCAGTGTAATTAATACCTGCTTTAGTTATCACAATTATTTGAAGACAGTAAAAATAAAGGGTCAGATGCTTATTTAAGTAGCATAAAATGAATAGTTATTCCTTTGGCTATTCAGCACTCAAACTATATGTGTTGGATTTGTTCCTCTGTGTTGATAGAAGTTGATGATTCTTCCGACTGTTCTCTGTTGCTTCAAGATTCCTTTAAAGCCATTTTCCTTTAAACATCTGCATACGTAGTAGAACAACAAAAATGTTCCTCATCAATGCAGTGATGTAAAACTAAAAAATAAGGAGGTGCAATTCCTGTCCGAGTTGTATTTTTTCTGCAAGTTCGTCCTCTCGCAGCTACATTCCCACTATCCCAGGTCATGAATTTCTTCTGCTGTGCTCCATCCATTCAGCAGATGCCCTCAGTTTTCACCTCAGTTTCACCTGATTTGCCACACCCACTTACCCACCCTTTCCTCCTCATCAGTTTCCTCAGACAATCACTTCCCTGCATTATTCCTGAATGCCTGTTTGTCTGCAACAGTGGCATGTTAGTATGATTGTTTGAAATTCTAAACGACACACACAGATTTCTTGATAACATCCAGAGTATGTAAGTCCCTTTGGCTCATTTGTTTTGCTGCTTTAATGAGCCTTTGTAGTATCTATGTCAAGACAAATAGGTTAAATATGTTGCTGTCAGACTAGTACAGCTTCCAGTCTGCCGGAAGATTTACTTCAACAAGACCTGCCTGTCATCATGAGTTAGAAATATCAAAGCATAAATAATTGAATGTACTGGGTATAGGGTAAAACGCCGCTGTGCCACTGTTTTAGTTATAGATGTTAGAAAGTATAAATTGGCATGCATTTCTGCTGGCTTCTGTCCACAGTGGGGTTTGAACACATGGTTATGCCATCTCACCATGGAATTTATTCCGAAGAGAGTTTGTACTTTGCTTCTGTAGCAGGCTATTGAAGTAGCTTTGAAAGTTATCCCTGAGAGCCCAGCCTGTGTTGCTCTGTATACTCAGATCCAGCCTCTTTATTTGTCTGCTCCTCTGGGGGGGGCTAAAGGAAAATCAATGGGGCTCCTCTGGTCTGGGGCTAAGGCTGTAATTAAACGCTACAGAAGGCAATCTCACACCCCGCACCAGGAGTGGAAAAGCTGTTCCTGCGCTACATTGATTTTTTACACCTTCACTGTAACACATCTGAGTGCGTATGTGCGTGTTTGTTCCTATTTACACCGTCCCTTCTCTGTACACCCCACACCCTTCCTTCCCTGCTAAGATTGACTCAGGCATGCATATACTTACAGGCATGCCGACACACATGTATGCAGACACATAACATCCCCCTTATACCGTGGATGCCTGTAATTATACTGCGCAAAGTGGGGGCCATATGGGCTTGAGGTGAGAAGCTGTTACCTAGTGTAGTCTGAAAAGGTGTGCACTCAGCACTATCAGCTAATTGGAGCTTCTCACTGCAGGATTTGCAAGTTGAGTGAATAATGTGTCAAACTTGCAAGAAAGCCTCTCCATCCTCGTGGTGTTATTGACTGAAAAACTCAGTCAAGTGGATAATGCGTCAAAAGCATAAAACCCCACTTCACCTTGTCGTGAAGGTATTGACACTGCGCAGATGAAAGAGTAGGGGGGAAACGGATATTTTACCTTTTGATGGCTGATCAGAGAGCTTGTGGTCCTTGGTGGCCGATGTTAGACCACTGAGGCACATTTCACACCTCAAAAGAAAAAGATACTGGCCGTGTTTCCCGTATTTTCCTGGGACCAAGCACAGTCAGACTTTGTGGAGTCTTTCCAAAAATTCTCAGCTCTAGAATATAAAAGCAGCAGTTGCAGAAGCAAAGCTGTTTACCTTATAGCTTGTAAAGAAAAATGCTGAATATAGCAGGCCAATGCAGACTATTTATTATGTATCATATATCAGATCAGGTCTGTTGCCAAAAAAGGACATAAAAATACCTGCACTGATAGTTGATGTACTGCACACATTTATTTTAAGTAAACTGTTCTTTCTTTTCATGATTGGAAAAAAAAGCAAGAATACTGACTACATCTCAATTTAGCAATTTAATTTAATATTTGTGGAACTTTTCCTCTGACCTTTATTATCTATTTTCAGGACACAATCAAGCAACTACAGGAGGAGCTGAGAAGTATTGAAGAGGCAGAAAACCTTTGCATGTCCTTCACCGAGTGGCTCAGCTCCACTCAGAAAACCTTTGCAACGATAACTGACGGTTCTGAGCCTTTGGACCGGGTTGCCATGGAGAAGAAGATGAAGAAACTGGAGGTATTCATTTGTTAAACTACACATGCACTCTTTTTATTTACATGGTTAAAGGGTTTAATTTTCAGATAGAAGGTGCAGTGTGGCGCCGATACACGTCTCTGAACACGCTGCAATAAATCGGCACAGACTATTACCATAGCAAACTGATGAGTTAGCAAGACTTTAGCTTGTAGAGAAGAATTTCAGCTCAATCTCATCCAAGCCAGCAAAAATATCCACTTACAAGCTATGATATGAAGTGTACAGATTTTTTTGGCAGCTACAATATGCTTGGTCTGCCTGTAAAGCTTACACAGCATTCAGTGCATGTATAATATTTGGATAGCACTCTCAACTAAAGGGAAATCACTTTGGTGGCAAAACTGTAACAATTTCGCTTTGTCCTCTTTTTATCCAAATGGCATTAGAAGGAAGTAATTTTGCTCAGACATGCACAAACTGTGATAAAAAGAAAATCGCCACTATCATTTGCCTGGCATAGTTCACACTGAGTGTGCGGAGGATTGGATGAGTATGTGTGTATCGATCGGCTCTTTATGAAGACAAAGCGGGTGCTGCTTTGGAGGAAGCGTAGTAGCAGGAAGAGACCTACCACTGTGAGTAAGAGGATGAAGAAGCGCCGGTGTCAGGAGCCTGCTGGCACAGACACTGTAATTGATGCAGTGCCCTTACCGCTTCATAACACACACACACACACACACACACACACACACACACACACACACACACACACACACACAAACACACACATGCACGCACCCGTTTCATATCATACAACCCGTCCAAAGTACTCACTAACAAGCTGCAGCAAATTCCAAATCTATGAGTCCTTTGTGATTTCACACATTTTCTCCACTTCAGTTCTTTATGTATCACTACATATAGCTCATTTCTCTTTGTCGTCCTCACACACACACACACACACACACACACACACACACACACACACACACACACACACACACACACACACACACACACACACACACACACACACACAGAAAAGCTTTCACAGACACACACATAGACATTTACAATACATCATCTGGTGTCGCCTTTGCAGTAATCCCTGTCTGGGATCGATGCTCCGTCTCTTCATTGGGACTGAAGACATGCTGCCACCACATGTGTCCTTCCAGCACTGCAGATAACACAGGAGCGCTCTGCCACTTACTCATCTCCTGTAGTGAGAGCTGCAGAGCTGTTCAGTGAGCTGGGATGATTATGCATTGACACAAAGACCTGCAGTCGATAGCTGTGTCAAGGGCCATTAGTTATACTGGGACTTTATTTGATGCTGTAAAAACATGAGTCATACAGCAGTGGTGGATCACCCTGATTAAAAATGTGAGAATTTGGAAAATAAAGTATTGTGATAATGTAGAAGGACTTTCATTTGTAGTTCTTCTTGCATGTTTTATGTGATATTGCAATCTCTAAACTACAGTTCTCCAAAAGGCATCATCCTTACTGGCTCCTACAAAAATGGAGACAGTGCAAAATGCAAAATAGGAAAAGTTGATTCTCATTATTAAGCCCCCTCTCTTTCCTCCTCCATATTTTCCAGTTTTGCTTGCATTTCATAAATGTTCAAGGGCATTTTTCCCAAAGTCCCTGATGGTTTCTGATGCAAATTAAAACAAAATTTCCTTTTTATTACAATATGTGCACATTTTTCATATTAAAACTACCACTACTAAACAACAAGAAAATAACATATGCCCCTTCATCATTTCAACAAAATGTCCAGCTATGCAGAGCACAGTGTGATGCCTCTGTGCTGTAGTTTCACTGCAGTATACATATTCAAACCGGACACTAATAAACTCCTATCAGGGTCACCTTAGCAATATCCTCTCTCTGTTATTAGATAATGTAACTGATGAATATGGTTGTCAGCGCCACAGTAGATGCATATCAGTAGATAAAGGGGGCTGTTAGTTGGTGCAGAATAAGAGTCTGAATTGCTTGTACTCATCATTTACAGCAGGTGCATGAGGACGCTGCCTTGCATAATTGAGGCTGACACAGGGAGTGCCTCAGCAGCAATCAATGGTATGAGCCTGAGCACATTTCAAGGCTTCCCCTGAAAGCTTAGTTAATCCAAAGATGGATTGACAGACCAAATTGAAGGCTCTGTTAAGTCCACTGAATTATTATTCCGTCCTTCCAGAACAAATAGATGTCGAATGGAACTTGGAGATATTGAACTGAAGATAGTTAAAAGGTTGGATGTGCTACCTCACTTGTTTTGGGTTTGCAAATGCGTCACTTAGAACAAATCAGATTCTGGTGAAATGTTAAAGAAATTATTCCTATGTGCTAGTTCAAACAAAATCTTGCAAATTTAATTCAATATTTAGACAATCATTGCTGCTACGAAGAACAAAACTGAATCTCAAGCATGACATGAGAGCAGATTTTTTTCAGTATGAAGTGGAGATAATGAGTCACACAGGACTACATCTAGAGCACTGTAAGATGTAATTACTGCAGACTTCTTTGTTTTAGATCACGTTAAGCACACAGCAGTATTCTACATTGAGATACATTTATAGTTGCTCGTTAAACTCATAAAGCAGAAGCATTGTTGTTGGAATGATGAACAAGCCTGAAGTGTCACATCAAGCTTGAATCAAGGACGTGTGCAGACAGGCCCAGGTCTTGTTATATTATATTACCAACAGCAGTAGCTGAAGGTCTGGGATTGTTGAAGTGTGAGGCTACTCTCTACTCAAGCAATAATAGACTGATGATGAAAGCTAGATGGCATCCCATGGAGTAGAGGTCTGTGCATGTGTGTGGTGTGTTGTGGTTGCCCTGGAAACCCCTGCAGCTACTGGAGCCTGTTAAGGGTCCTTATAATTGGGTCCTCCTTTCATATTATTCGCTGTGGTTTCTCCACGCCATGACCTCTCAGTCTTCTCCACATCTTGCCATGCAGGTGTCAGCTTACCTGATGGGTTCAAAGCCCTTCAAACACACTGCCAGGATGGTCTGTGTAACTGGGGCAGCACTTGAGGTGAAGGACAAAGAAATCGGTGTTGATGATGTGTTGAATGTTATTCTCAAAGCCATTGAAACTATGATATCAATATATTTCTTTATCCTTGACCATGTGTGTTACGATTCTTTGTACAACAGTGCAGAAAGGCAGTTTTTTTTTATCCATTTTTTTCAACTCTATAGAGCCCTGGGAATAGATAATTTAGTATAAGTTCATTGCAATAGCACTGTAGCAGCATGATCCACCCATGCTGAATTGTATTTTTGCTCTCTCTTTCACCCAGAATCTCCAGTCTGAGCTCCAGCATGGTCACAGTTTCCTGAAATCCCTGAGGGAGCGTGCAGAGCAGGCAGCCGGCTTCCTGAACGATGCTGGAGCTGAAAGTTTAGGAGGAGAGGTTGAGACATGTCTTGCCCAGCTGGAGGAGCTAGCTGGGGGACTTAGGCAGGAGCGCAGCTTCCTGGAGCGGGCATTACTGCTAGCTAAGGAGTTCCAGGACCGGTATAAGGCTCAGGCTCACTGGCTGGTGGAGACCAGAGCTTTGCTTAGCACTCCAGTGGAGCCCAAGGCTGAACTGTACCAACGGAGAGCACAGCTGGCAAAGTACAAGGTATAGCAGCAAAATTAGATTTAGACCCTGCATTAATACCACTCTGTAGGCAGCAAAATGGTACTGAACATAATTAACTTAATGGACCACATGAGTGACATACCATGCTTTAACCCATTTACTCAAAAGATGAATGTATTTTAAACAATTACTTTTTATGCTGACAAATTCCTTTTGGATGTATGTGAAAATGATTAGCATTATAGTAGAAGTCATTGGTAGTAAATTACCATCTTACCATCTAACTCAACCTAACAAACTGAGATGTCCTGGGGATGGTCTTAGAGGATATTAAAGATACAAGGTGTATGTCTGTGTCCCCAGGCTCTTTTGCAGATGATTCAGTCCCATGATGGGTCAATCAGATCAGTGCTGGAGAAGGGAGATGCTCTTCTGGCCTCTGTTCACTACCCCTCCATTAGAGATAAAATGAACAGGCTGCAAAAAGACTACACTGGACTCTGCAATGCTGCCATGGTAAGAACCTTTGTTCAGATAAATGCTCTTTCCAAGCGTGAGTGTTAGCATTTTTATAAAAAAAACACACATAGATAAAAGGAGTGTACATTAACAAGGTTTCTTTGTGTGATTTGCGTCCTCCAGGGTCATGTGGAGAATTTGGAGGGCCAGGTGAAGGAGCAGGAACTTTACCATAATGAACTCCAGGAAGTGGAGCGCTGGCTGCTACAGATGTCCAGCAGGATGGTGACTCCTGATCCCAGCGTGAGTGGTAGCCTGGAGGCAGCCACTCAACAGCTGGCCAGGCACAAGGTGACCAAACACTATTTCACTTTTACTGTTAAATGTCTGAAGTATTAATCTACAGTGTATAAATAATTGAATAAAAACCATTAATTGAGAAGGTGTGCCAAACTTTTGACTGGTAGCGTACATAAACTAGTATTAACTACTAGAGAAACTGATTTTGTCATGTGTGAGTGACACATGTAGTACCCTGATATCCAGAGTTTCAATATAATTTTTTTCTGTTGTATTTGATTGCAGTTTAGATTTAGTAAAAATAATTTTATATTTCAACGAACAATACATCTGCAGAACTTTGCTAAAATTGTTTTCTCTCAGTCGGTTCACCCTCAGTCTTTAACAGACCTTGTATTTAGAAAACCAGAAAAACTAGCTGAGTCCTAATGTACAAACCTGCTGTCCTCTGAAAATGAACTTTATGTTTCTGTCACCCTCTTTGAAGCTCATCCAATCAGGCCGGTCTAATACCATGTGTGGTGTCAGTTTGCGCTGACCTCCTGTGTCACTAACCGCTGAACAGACTCGTCCTGTATTACATCTCCACTGGAGACTCTCTCCAACATGATTCAACTTGGTTGCTTTATCCTCCACAGGCCATCATGGAGGAAATTGCAGGCTTTGAGGATCGCTTGGCAGGCCTAAAAGAGCGAGGAGACCACCTGGTACAAGGCTGCAGTGACCGTGTGCAGAGCAGGCTGAGACAGCAGGTCCAGGCTCACCAGCAAGGCACCAGAGACAGCTACTCTGCCATCTGTAGCACAGCACAGAGAGTGAGTGAGGAGGAGGAGATGGAAAGAGGGAGGGAGGGAATGCAGACGAGGAGGAGGAGGAGGAGGAGGAGGGAGGGTAGCAGTTGTTGGAAGCTGAGAAAGATATAAGTTCTATGTTTAAATTATTGAGATGTACATATTCTTCATGTAAGACATGTTGGTCCATTGGGTGCACGTACATTTACACAACCATGCATGGATGTGCGTGTGACTACACGTGCATGCACAGATACACACAGTGTACATATCAGTGCTGTTAATATTCCAACAGCCTCGGCATCCACTTAATCCTAACCCATTCTGACACTTAAACCCATCTCTTAAAACAGCCCTTCACTGCCAGTGTAGAGGGCACAACCAATTAAGGCTGCCAAAGTGGAGCTCAGCAGCAGCCATACTCAAACTGAGCCCCCCAGCCAAAATCACTAACTCAATCTCCCGTATTAATCTCCACATATCCCCCGTCAACTCCACTTTTTCATGTTCTGAGCCAAAAATGGTCACACGCCACTATTCAGTAGATCTGGCGAGCCCTATAACTCCAGCCCCACTCTGTCATTTGGCAACCTATAGTCTGTCATCATAGCTCACCTCCCAAGATACACCACCAGCTACCACTCGCACATCCAATTGGCATTGTGTGATCAGCCACACTTTACCACTACACTGCTGGCTTCTCTACAACTGCGCCTCCAGTGTTACGATGACTGCCAACTGCGTCCCACGCAGCAGCAGCTCTATATCCTGCCTGCCACTTGCCACCCATGCCAGCCTTATAGCCTTTGCCAATCCACTGGGCAGTTTGCCAGCATTTGCCCCCCTTACTCCTCTCTTTCGGGTTCTCATATTAACGCTGTCAATCAGACCTTGCTGTTCACTCTCCTCAGGAGGGCATAGACGCCTCCACATTCAACACTGTTAATGGAATACTGGCATAACTGCCTTCTTGTTCGGGTTTTATTTATTTAATGTGGTCTTTGTGTTTGGCCAATTTTTGACTTCAAAGCCATGCATTGTGGCATTGTGCCCTCTGCCAACGGTATTATTTATTGTTTCTTTAGCTCATTGTGTTTTCTTGCTTGTGAGTATCTGCTGCTATTGATAGACAACACTTCAGTGTCTTTGATTAAATGAATTTCAGAGTCATACGTATCATGAAATTTAGTACTGAAAATGTTTTCAAAATAATTTTTGTGTTTCCCTAAATATTTACTGTCTAGTGTCATATTGTTGAGAATGCTTACATTTCTCTTCCTCTATCTTACAGGTGTATCAGAGTCTGGATCAATGAGTTACAGAGACATGTGAGTCTGCAAGACACACTGCAGCAGTGCCAGACGTGGCTGACCTCTGTTTCAGAAGAACCTTTGCTCCTACCACATCCTTCTCTCAGTCTGGAGGAGACTCTAACAGCAGGTTAGTAGGCCGCTACCTGCTTCTAAAAACAATTTACCATTGCACAACACTTGATGTCTAATTGTTTAGTTGGTTGCTTTATTTCTTTTAAATATAGAATCCATCCAGAATTAATCAACAGATCTCCAAATTAATAATTTTATTTACATGACATCATTCTCAGTTTGTATGAATTGATCAAAATGTGGGCAGAGAACAAATGTTTTTGCAGTTATCATGAAGGGGAGATATCATCAGTCAATAAATTGATATTAACCGTAAGAAACTTTGACAAAACAGGTGAAACAGGAGCGGGCTCTCCAGGAACAGGCCAGCAACATACCTCCAGCTTGTGTGTTCAGCATGTGACCTGTCAGAAGCCGAGGGTCAGGGAGACTGCAGCAGCAAATTCAGCAGGTCAAACTGCAGGTCAGTTCAATTAAAACAAACTGTAAACGAAAGGACCCATAGCTTCCTGTTTGTAGCTTTCGTCATCAGTTGCTCTGCTTATATAAATTAATACTTCAGTTAACAAAATGCCTAGTGGTGAATTGACTCCATTGTATCTCTGTGCTAGATTGAGGAGCGTATGCTTCTTTGCGAAGAGTTGGCAGACAGCTGGAGGGACATTGAAGAACAGAAGGCAGATCTGGAGACCCAGCTAAGAGAGACAGAACAGCAACTTCAGAATCTCACCAGGAGACCTGCAGAGCTTGGAGCCCCAAGATAGCAACAGAACCAGCTGGACAAGGCACAGGTCTGTTTGCTACGAATGCTCTTGATCATGATTTTTGTTTTAAAGAATTTGTTTCACACTAGTAGCAAACTCTTATTATAAAACAGAATGTTTAGATATCGTTATGTAGACGAAGTTTTTAGACTAATGAAAATAAATTAACTTGTACTGTTATCTTTCCGCAGGAGTTCTCCAGCAGAATTAAGGAAAGGCAATCTGAGGTAACACGTTTGAGTGAACGCCATCGGTAGGCTGACGGATGGACAGGTCTCTCCTGCCCTGGAGGAGATAAGGAGACTGAAAAGAAGCTGGATGGACCTGGGCCAGCGGGCTGATGAGCTGGAAGCTCAACGGGGGGAAGACATTGCAGCGAAGTGGAGAGTACCAGGAGAGTGTAGTCGCTGTGGAGGAACTTTTCCACCAGGTGTCCAGGGAATGGGACTATCTTGCCAGGTATCAGGTTTTTCTCAGACACTGTGATGTTTAATTTTCAATTTAGGTTTTTTTTTTTTACCATACTGTAACTTTGATTTTCGTGTGGATGTATGAGTAATACTGATTATGTTATGTACCAGAATTAGCTTTGTGCTCTGTGTATACACACAATCCAGAACAGAACTGTCTGCCTTTGTCACTCAACCTATGGATGTATGTACCTAGAGCTGACACAGAAAGCACAAGTGAACATCTTGAGGCTCTGAGGAAACTTGCCAGTGACCTTGAGGACCAGAGAGAAACTCTAGAAGAACCTGAGGGACCAGAGGCAAGCTATTCTACCTCGACTTAGCCTGCTAGACAAAGAGTTGGTCAAACAACAGGTGAGAACAGGATAGTTTTTACTTAAAATATATGTTGACATGGTCGGAAACTTATGCTGAAAGTAATGTTGATGTATGGTTTTGATTCTATTTACTTTTCACTAGGTGGGTCACTTGGAGCGCGCTGGGCCAGCTTGAAACTCTGATTCAGCAGAAGATCCAGGACTCTGCACAGACACTAGAGGATCTGCCAGAGTGGAAACCCAGCTGAGAGATGCCAGAGATGGGTGGAGGAACAGCGGCCTGCCCCTCACCTCTGCACTGAAATCCAGCCCACCCCCTGACCTGGCCCAGAGTTTCCTGTTTGACCACCTGAGCGTATGTGTAGAACTTGAGGCTCGTCAGCAGCTGCTTGGTCAGGCAGTGAGCGAAGCCCAAGCTGTGACGTCCAGGCTGGGGCTGAGTGAAAAGAGAGGCCTGCAGGAGCTTGTTGAACAAGCCCAGACTGAGGTGGAGGCTCTTGGGGCTCGGGTTGCCCAAAGGAGGAAGTACCTCAGTAAGGTAAACAGCTGGAACTTTGAATTGGATTCAAGTAAAATTTTAATTATACCCTAAAGCAGGGGTGTTTGTTCAAGTAAAATTTTAATTATACCCTAAAGCAGGGGTGTCAAACTCATTTTGGTCCAGGGGCTGCATGCGGCCTAATTTGATCTCAAAGGGGCCGGACCAGTAAACTTATAGCATAATTACCGAGAAGTAACAATAAGTCTAAGTTTTTCCTACGTTTTAGTGCAAATGTTTTAGGCGCTGCATTGTGGGATCTGTAGTTTGTGTGTTATCAGCGCTTCATATCGTCGGGCCATTAATAACAATAATAATAAATCAATGTAAAATGATCTCGCAGGCCGGATATGGCCCGCGGGCCTTGACTTTGACACATGTGCCCTAAAGGAAAACACTTATTTCTGATCTGTTAGTCCAGTGAAAAAGGAAATCAGGTATTCCAAGAAAGAAACTGTAAAAGAACGCTGTGTTGTTACTGATTAAACATGTGTTGCTAAATCCTTTTGTAAATTATGTGTAATGTTTAATTCTTCCTTTCTAGGCCTTCACAGAGAGACACAGTTCCTTCAAGGCCTAGGGAGAGCGTTGTCTTGGGTACAGCAACAGGAGAGGAAGGCTTTGATAGATGACCACATTGCACTTCTTCCGGAGGACCTGGCCAAGCAGGTAGCTGCATGTCGGGGCGTCCGGAGTGGCTTACGAGCTTACCAGAGGGAGCTGGCATCTCTCTGGTACAAGGACGAGAGCTGGAGAGAGATGCCACCGACAAAGAGAGAGCCGAACCTTGGCGAGACTTGAGGGAACTACAGGCTGCCTTTGAAACTGCCCTCCAAAGAACCACCCAACGTCTCACAGCCTTAGAGAAAGCCTTGACCTCCAGGAAGTACTTTCAGGTTGACCTGGACAAGACTTGCCACTGGTTGAGACACGCAGATGCCATAACCTTCCCTGAAATCAATTTAAGCAGTGTTGACGACAGCTCGGATTTACAGACACAACTGTCTAACTTTCAAAAGGTCCTAGAACAAGCCTCAGAGTATGAGAACCTCCTTCTTATTGTCCAGAGAATAGGTCAGGAGATCCTCCCGACTCTGAATGAGATTGACCATTGCTACCGGATGGGAGCGGCTCAATGCCCTGCCTCAGCAGTACAATGCCATCCTAGCCTTAGCCAAAGAAAAAAGACAGAGTCCAACAGATAATCTTAGAGAGAAAAGAGTTCAGCACTTTCTTTGACATTACTCGAAATGCACTGGACGAGCTTCAAGAGCAGTTTGACAATCTGGAGAAGCAGACTATCAGTATTAGAGAGGAGGAAGTTGTTAGTTTAATTAAAGAATACAGAAATATAATGAAAGTTTAGTCCATGTTAGCCCTGCTGTTAGAGAAATTCATGGCAAAAATGAGGGGTTTCTCAGCAGGGGTCAGCAATACAAAGCTGAAGAGACACAGCAGCTCTTCAGTCTCCAAAACACACTCAAAAGGAGAAGTGATCAGAAGATTAAACAGTTAAATGATTGCTTGAAAGTACTAGCTGAACACAGCAGAGTATTGTCTAAAGTAGACTCAGAGTTAAAGTCAGTTAAAGAGAATCTGTTCCGACTAAAGTCAAACAAAGACCTAAGTGCCATAGATAAAATCACAAGTCTTTATTCACTGCTGGAAAGTCTGGATGAAGTGAGCTCTCAGGCTAAAGAATGTACCGAACAAAGAGAAAAGCTTAATCTGAAGTTTGATGCTGCTGCTTTTCAAGAAACTACACTCCAGCTTAAATCATTGCAGTCTTTACAGTGTGAAGTTAAAAGTTTTGTTAAAGAAAGTGAAACGACAGTCACGAAGAATGAAAGTTTCACAAGAGAGACGAAGAAAATGTTGGACTGGCTGAAGACTGTTAAAGAAAAGTTGAAGGAACCTTTGACATTTTCAGAAATCAAGATTGAGAGGATACACGAGGAGATGCGGAAACTGAAAATCATGGAAGAAGAAGTGAAAAGCAGATTGAGGCTCGTTGATTTCTTGGGTAACAGAGAAAAGCAAAAGCATGAAAGTAAGAAAGAAGCTGTTCCTGCCCATATAGAGGAGAAACTACAGGTGCTGGTAAAGCTGGGAGCTCAAGTTCAACAAGAAATTGGTGCTAAACAGGTATGTCTTATTTACGTTATTCAGTCATCTTTTCTGCATCAGCTGATAGTATTGTAGAAATGATTTGTATTTAATTGATACAATTCTAGAACTCACTGCCTCAATCACGTTTTCCAATCCTCAGATCATCAGGAAACTGATCACCACCTAATGTTTTCCATCTTCTGTTCTCCCATACTTTTACTAGGTTTAGGGAAGCTGAAACATTCAAAATATTTTTCAAGAGATGCTGTGCAATGTTGTATGTTTAAATAAGTATGCTATCAGTAATTTATAAGTGTCATTGGGATTCAGATTGTTTAAATACTACATTCCAATGTAATTTTTTACAATGAAAAGGTAGAAACACCACTTACTGCCATTCCCCAGCTGTGGAGGATTTTGATATTTGATCTTTTTAAATCCATTTCATAAATGAGCTCTATGAAAACTTGAATTTCAAAAGCACATTTTTAACATTTTGAAATCCTGATGTCTACAATTATATTATGACACAGTAAAGATCCTATAACAGGACATTTTTGTACATCAGCAGACATATACAACTTAATAGTGTTGCAGACCGGACAGTGTTGTAATGACTGAAGCATGTATTTCTGTATGAATACGTCTGTATGGAGACATTCTTATAGTAAGATGATCAACAGAAATTAATTGAATCACATTCTGTGTATTCTAGCTGGCTGTGGATCAAGCTCTTTCCCTGGTCCAGAGGCTCCACTCTTCTCTGCAGTCCATGCAGATATGGCCTGACTCGGCTGAAGCTTTGCTCCAGAGAGCCAGCTCAGGGGTGGAGCTTGAGAACCAGACAGACTGTGAGCGGGACCTGGAAGAACTTTCTGCTCAGCAAAAGAGCTCCACAGCTGCTTTAGAGGAACTGAGGGCTTTGGAGCCGCTGCTGGTGGATTTTGTGGAGGCAGGAGTGATGAGTGCGCTCAGAGAAAAAACTCGGGTTTTGCAGCTAAGAAACACAGAAGTCAAACAGCAAGTGGATGCTTACAGAGAAGTTTTACGTAGGTATGTGTCATGTCCGCCAAGTTTGAACAATATATGGAGCTTTTCAAACTCAAAAGGTCCACATCTGATTTTTATTCAAGGTCAGAGATCTGTGAAGATTTAGTAATAACTTCAATTCAGTTTTTTTTTATTCATTTTTTGTACAGCACCAAAAATAACACGTCATCTCAGGGCACGTTACATAGTAAGAACAGCAAAATATCATTTAAACCGCTAACTTTAGCTAACTTACTAAGCAACATACATTCAAATTGAAGAAAGTCAAGACATCCAAAATACATCCAAGCTTAGTCATGCACTGTTTGCTTGCAGTTGCTTTAATGTGACCCTTCAACTGTGATGCATGATTGCGTTACAAGCATCACATCTCCAGCACAGCAGCAACACAAACTGGAGGCAGACACAGTTCGTTAAGTGCATTTGCCACTAGTTGTAGAAATTTTGTACCGGAGAACACAAAACACATTCTGTATCCGCGGTTTATGTGCTGACAGCAATTTCTCAGTTGTAACATCAATGCGTGAACTCGGCAGCAACGACATAAAACGCTCCCTCCATCAGTTGGCGTTGCCATGACAACGATGCCAATGACAGGGAAATAAGCTACATCAAAACACATTCATCTAGGCACAGAGTTGCCCTTAATAATCTCCAGCTAATCTGTATATGCAATGCCACTAGCAATATATTGATCAAGAGAAAATTTATGTCAAAATAGAAAACCCTCTATCCCTCGTAATGTGTTCATTGCATGAGGTATGGTGGGGTCCAGGCTGACTTGTTTTGACCACCTTCTGGCTTTGAAAATCTTTGATGTGCAATTTCTATTTATCCATTACATTTGGATTCATTCTACAATCGTATATATTCTACGTATTAATATACTGTCACTTCAGCAGTGGTTTAACATGTATTTTTCCAGGTGTACAGCTCTAATGGAGTTCCTTCCAACATGAGAAGGAGACACTGGTGCGAACAGATGAATGATTCAGAGAACAGGATGGCCATGTTCACCAGCCAGCAAAAGCTATCAGTATCCACCAGGCAGAGGACAAGTGCCAACGACACAGGGTGGGTCACTGTCTAATACTCATAAAACATTATAAGGGTTATCAGGTATTTGTAGAAATCATCTAACATCATGTGCTGCGATACATTGAATTCCAGCATTTGTCCTCACCATGGCAGATGCACATTCATTTTAAAGAGTGTAGAGTTTGTGTATTACTCCTTTATTGTTTGTGTGTCTGAGAAGTTGTAACTTTATGGGGCAGTTTTAGTTTCTCATGGTGCTCTGTAAAAAGTTTCAGGTAATTGTCTTTATTAAAGAGCTTGTGTATTTTGTGTATTCTGTTGTGTTTTCTTTTGGCTCCAGTCTCTGGTGGCTCACATTGACCTGCTGGAGTTGCCTCTGAATGCTTTGAAAAGAGAACGCAGCAGAGTTGGAGCAAATCATCTCCGAATCCAGCAAAGCTGTCACCAGTCACCCTGTGTCGTCACTATGGCAACGATGGTCCAGGCTCCGCAGTGTGGCCAGAGCCCAGGGGAGGGCACTGGAGGACACTGAGAGAGAGTGGTAGGAACTTCGTTGAGAAGGTCAGAGGAGAATTATTCAGTGAGCTTGTATGTGGTTCCTTGTGTTGGTCTGTGTGTGCTTGCTTATTGTGGGGACATAAATCGGGTTTACACAAGCACATTGTGGGGGCTTAAGTTATTTTTGGGGACAAAAGGAAGTCCCCATAATTTAAATAATGGAATTTTAGGAAAGTCTTGGTTTCAAATTAGGGTTCAAGATTAGGCCAAGTAGTGGTTATGGTTTCGATTTGAGTAACTGAGTAATCCACTGAACTGCCAACATTTACTAACAAGGGACGTATTTACTCCCAGAATCCTCACAGCCAAGTAAGATTCAAGTCAACCAAAACTGTTCTTGCATTTACAGATTTGGGTCAAATACAGCAGCAACTGAATAGCACTTTGGTGTGCTGTGATTGTAATTCCAGGCTCCAGCCAGTTGTTTCCTCCTGCCAAAACAGTATGTCATGAAGCGTTTTCCCGCCTTTTGACCTATTTCAAGTTTGGAGGATGTCAGCTCCCAACACAACCCACAACACGCTGTTCCTAAAAGGGAAATGAAGTCAGATTATACGGAAATGTCACTTCCTCCTACGTGGCACATTCCAGTTGTTCACTGTTTTTCTGTGACTTCTTTGTTCGGCTGGATATGATGTCATTCTCTGGCAATCAGGACTCTGTTTTCTTCCTTTGCTTATCACAAAGCCCCGTCTCATGTACTGTGGAAACGGTTTTGAAAGATAATTAGTCAAATGAAGTAATCACAGGGGTGGACACATATATTTAGTTATCACATTATTGGAATTAATTTTACATATCTAACTCGGTGGAAGTGTCAAATGTTTCACTTGAACCACAAAATCAGAGGCAAGTCATGAACTTAAACACATTCATCCAGCTCCCTCATTATTAAAACTTATTCTCTACCTGCCCACCATCAAGATGAATGTGAGCAAATGTCTGACTTTTCATGATAGCATTCATGAAACCTACTGTCAGATTTAAACCTATTGTCTTCCTGCTAATCAGTGAACTATTAACTCTAAATCTGCTGCATCACCTGTATGCTTGTATTTGAACTTCTGGCCCTCAGATGGAGAAAGTGCGATCTGTTTCCAAAGACCTTCACAGTCGCGTTCCAGACAGCACAGTGGAGAAGGCAGCCACTAGGGCGGCGCTTCAGAGTCTCCTGGAGTACCACGACTCTTTCAGCCTGGAGGTGGAGAGGGAGCAGTCTATGCTGGCCCTGCTTGGGCAACAAATTCGCAGTCTCAGAGGGGAGGATGAGAGAGAGGACGTGATGGAGAAAGAGACAGAGAATGGACATGAGGAGACACCGTGTTTACAAGAGATTCGAAGCATGCAGGAACAATATGACAGGTGAGACGGCAATTAAACACATGACTTTATATGAACAGCAAAGGTATATTGATATTTTCTAGAAGCAGAATGGAAAGGAAAAAGAGGCTAAAATTATGCAATTTATCAGAACCAGAAAGCATGAAAGCAGAAAAGTTGTATGAACGTATCATTTGTGATGGTAGCGGTTTAGTCTGGAAAACTAACAAAATTTAAGCTTAAGCACATACTTGATCAATGAAATAAATGCAGCATGGCTCAAAAACAGGAGGAGCAAGTTGTCAGCTGATTGCTGGAAGATACATTCAGCATGGTGAAATATTTTTCTAAAGTTGACAGAGTAGCATGAAAGAAACCTAATAGTCAGAGGCTATGAAAATTTAATAGTTAAATATCTATAGCATTTTTTCAGTATTTCAGCAACATATGTAGGCATATTCAATGATGTGGAACACATTTTTATTTTTTTTAAATAAGTGGTTAAAAATTAACTTTTCATTTTCATGATTTATGACATCATAACGGGGACTAACAGCACAAAGGACATTTTATAGCTCTCTATATTTATCGCCATGGTTGCACTGTTTCCATACAGGTGCAGGACTTCATGTTGCAGGGGAAATGAGCCTACAGCGAGTAAATATGTAACGGAAACAAAAAAATGCCCAGAAAACTGCTTGGAATATTAGGGGGTTATGGACAAATACCGAAAAAAATAAAATGAATGTCACTTTTAGATGGAATATTGTTTTGTATATAACTTATTTCACTTGGTATTACTTTTTTCTATGTTTTGTTTAGCCTCGTGTTGCAGGTGCGGACCAGCAGGGCTCAGGTACATCAGGAGCTAAGAGAGAGAGAGGAGGTTGAAAAAGAGCTGGGCTTAGTCAAAGGCTGGATCCAAGACACTCGTGGCTTATTGTTGAGTCCCACTGCAGACCTTGATTCACTGCTGCAAGAGCTTGAGGTAGGTCGCTAAATGTACGCACTCACGCACACACCTGACACGTAAGGACAAGCCAACACTTCCTTGTTCACTAGCTACAGACCTCTTTTTTTCTAAGATGACGGCCTTTCTTGCTGTTTGGCATAAAATATAGTATAACATCATAAAACAGAAAAATACTCAAATGGATTTACAGTCCTAAATATGATGTTGTTGCACTGTAGACTGCACATGTGAAGTCATCAGCAGACGTCAAAGTGTGAGCGTTATGACGGAGCTGCAGCAGTCCAAGTACCAGGACCTTCGAGCTGGTCTGCCCTCTGAGCTCAGCAGCAGCTAGCTGAGGTGACTCTGGCTCTGGGCTCTGCTGAAGATCAGGTAACTTCTCCTCTTTCATTTAGCTGTGTTAAAAGACATGTATTAGCATTTGACAGTTGTGTGTAATATGTGTATTTCTGCAGCACTCAGTGGCATAGTAGTTAAGACTCATACTACCATAACCACATGACCACAGTTTGAGTCTTTCCTTTGTTGCCAGCTCTCTGCCCAATCATACTAGAAATACATGCCAAAAAAAATATCCAAAAACACTGTATGTATTTCTGCATTATACTCTAGGTGCAAGCAAGGGAAAGAGAGGTGCAGCAGACCAGAGATGTGAAAGAAGACTTCAGCTCCAGACTTTCAAGACATCGAGGCAAGCTGAAAAACATCGCTCTAAAATTAGAAGACAAGGGTGCCGACCCTGGAGGAAGCCAAAGAACAGACCAAAGTAATCAAACAGACAGATTGACTAATTAGGAAGCAATTAACCCTTGTTCAGTTGGCTATTCATTTTGCAGATGTTGAGGTTAATGAGTGTGTGAGAGTTGGAATGGCATGGCTTGAATACTTGCTTCAGCAGTGACCCACTTTTGAGAGAAGAATTCCAGATGGGAGTCTGAGCCCTTTCCCTCCTGTTCTTCTTGTCTCTCCAACATTTTTCTTATGTCACTCCTCTGCCCATCTGTAGACCTGAAAACCTGAAGTTTCAGTGCAGTTAAAGGAATAATTTGCAGTTCTGGAGGCATCCATGTCGAAAGTCTGCTAATTAATCACCTTCCCTGGCCAAGACATAGTCTGGCCCACAACCTCTCATCAAACTGCAACTTGTCATCTGTGCACTGTGGATCATTTGTTAATTAGGTACTAACTCTAATGTAAGAGCATTCTCCAAAATGTAGACTGATTCTTTTAAAAATGTGGAGTATGGATGGAAGGTTTTATTGACATGTACATTTCAATTTTGATTTGATTTGGATCTGTCTCCATCTGCTTTCTCCTTTTAATTCTGTTTTTAACCTCTTCTCTCCAGACTCTTTGTGAAGAATGTGAATCCTGCGGTTCCTCTCTGGCCGAGTTAGGAGTGGCTGTGCAGGAGTTTGGGGAGCAGAACCCTCTGCTGTGTAAGCAACTGGGTGACGCTGTGGCTAAATTTACAGAGGTGCAACGCCACACCACACAGCAGGCCCAAGACAGAGCCAACAGACTGAAGAAGGTGAGATGGGCATCCAGTTCTGTAGACCTCCCCAAAGACACATTTCTAACAGTGTTTTATGTCTTGAATTGCCAGAGTATAGAGTGAGAATCAAAAAATTCTTGAATTAATTTCCTTCCTTGTCTTTATTGTTTTGTCTTTTTGGTCTTTGCTTCTACCCGTGAACAGGCAGAAAGACAGGTGGATGAATATCAGGGCATGAAGGCATTCATTTTGGGCTGGACAGAAAAAGCTCAGTCCCTGGTCACCGGTAATATCATCTGGAGCTCTGCCTTCCAGCTGCAGGAGCAAATTCGAGCACACCAAGTGAGTCCTAATGAGTCTCACAGCAGGGAGTGTAAAGAGCTGCAAGATTTCTTAAAGCTGCTGTCGTGTTGTGCAAAAAAAGAAAAACAAACGCATTGTGTGTGTTTCTACAAAAATAAATAGCACTCTTTCCTGCATTAACCTATTAAATGTGATGGTACCCCACAAATCTGGAGCTAATTAGATTCACACACTTATTTGATTTCCAGTGAAATGTCATCCTTTGCTCTGTGTTGGCCAGCCTTAATTAGTATAATTGCACAACAGATAAGGCTCCTCTCTTTGACTTGTAATTTATGTTCCTTTGGTGACAGGCTCTGCTGCGGGAGTGTCGAGGTCTCCATGGTGACTTGGAGGCCATGCGGGAGAGGGAGGGGCAGCTGGCAGATGTGTTGCAGACGGAGGGGTGGAGCCAGCAGGTGAAACACCTCAGCAGACGCACAGAAGAGCTGCAGCAAACTGCCAAGACTCGCCTCCAGAGTCTGCAAGATGCAGCTAAGGTAGATACACATTAGAAGAGTCAAACATTGGTAACGCCTCCTCATTTTTTTCCCCACTTACTGTGATCAAATGATCGTCATTTCTGTTAAACTGTCAAAAATTCCACCTCATAAATCCAAACCTTTTGATGCATAACAAGAGGTGCACATCCTTTCAGAGCCACAATGCAACATTGCCCCCTTATGGTCACTCTCCAAGTATTACACCATCATAATGGAATGCTCTGTTTTAAGCTGTGTCGAAGTAATCAGTTACGCTAATCTGATTGTCATGCAGCTGGTTCCCACATGACAGTCTGTTGCTGATTGTTGCTAATAACATTGTGGATTCGAAATCTGTTTACAATTCCTCCTGCGAGTTATATTTTTGTCTAGGTCTACACTGCAGAGCACAAGCTTAATTTGCAGCGTCTTGTAATTTCGTTTCATTCCCATTAAATACATCTAGCTCGGTTAGAATTTGCAAATGAATGTTTCACACAGCTCACTATTCAGAGCTCCAACTAAACTGGAAAAAAAAAAAAAACTTTTTGCAGGATTGAATGCCTAAAAAACTAGATCTGCATCAGCACTAATGATTTTGATTATCTGTTTTGCCCAAGTCTGATTTTCACTTTGAAAAGAATCTACATTATTAGTTTATGATAAATGTTAGATGTTACTTTGCCCACATGTGCTTTCCTTTCATATGCTATATCTGGATCTTTCCTAAGGACATGTTGCGTCTTGAGGCAGAGGTAAAGAGCCTCCATGCTGCTGTAGACCAGATCCAGGTCACTCTTGCTTCCCCTGACCTCAACAAGCTCAGCCTCAGAGAGCAGCTCACACAGAGACAGGTAAACAATTTACAATTAAAGTAGATTCAGAGGGGTACTTCATATCCACAGTAAACATTGTGTGCTTACAGTTGCATTATGATATTGACTCAGAACTTGCACCAGTTTACGTGCAAATTTTAGACACAGTGTTACTTAATTACATGCTTGACAGTTCTTTGTTTTAACTAACATCTCTTTATTCTCCTGTAAGCGTCTGCTGGTGGAAATGGAGGGCTTTAAGCAGCAAGTGGCAGCGGTACAGCAGTGTCAGAGCGCCCTCCGGCTACCAGAAGAAGTAGTGGCCAGTCTGCCGATCTGCCGCACAGCTCAGAGTCTGCAACAAGAAGCTAGCCAACTGCAGCATACAACAATACAGCAATGCAACATCCTGCAGGTAGAGGGCAGTCCTTGTGTTATGAATACTGCTGGTCAGCTGTCAGATATGTAGCCAAAGGTGAAGACTTAACCTTTGGCTACATATCTGGCAAATGATCTACTTAACTGTTCAATGAATAGCAGAGCTTAGAGATAATTTAATTCTGGAAATGGATTACATCACCAGTCAGTGTGATAAGACTCCCAAGATCGTGCATTTTTGTATTATATTATATTTCTTAACCTAAATCATCAAAATTGCTAGATTGCCAATCAAGTAGATATACAACAAGAACATCTAAGCAACCGAGAAGAACTGTGTCACTTTACTTGATCACCTGTTGGAGTGGATGCTCTCAGTTCTGCTTGTGGTGTCACAACAAGCCTTCTCTGGAATGTCTGTCTTTTCTTTCCGCCTCCATCAGACTGGTGTTTTCCTCCATTCCTTTGGTTCTGAGCTGATTTTGCTGTTAAGCTACTTGTTGTGAAGACGAGCCTTCAAAGGGAAAGACACCTAAAGCATCTCAGCCACTTTATTCAAACACATTTGGTCAAACCAGAATTGAAATGAATAGCTTGTCATGTTCTCGCATTGTTCTGACTCAGAGTCAAATTTGAGATAAACTGCTTATATACATACTGAGATCCAAACGCTTACGATAGTGTTCTGAATTTTGTCATAGGATGACTGTAAACAGAAGAAGTGCTTAAGTATCAGCAACATGTAAGATTTTATATTTGAAAATGCTGTCTGTTTATCCTGTTCTGATAAATGCCACGAAAGAATAAGCATGTGGACGCACTTACTGACAGATATGGTACATGTAGTAATCAGCATCATTGTAGTTTTGTGGCATATAAAAGGGAAGAAATTACTCGACTCAGATGACTTCTGTAGGTGACACTGACCTTCGACGTCCCTGTGAAAAGAGGCAAAAGAAATGATCATTTACCTACAGTGATCATTTGTTGATGTTTTACTTTCTTTCTACCAAAGACATTTTATTTCGTCTTTGACAGGAAGCTGTGGTGCAGTATGAGCAATATGAACAGGAGGTGAAGAACCTCCAGAGATTAATCGAGGAAGCTCACCGCATCATTCAGGACCGTCCTGTCTCCACCAGTAACATACAGGAACTTCAGGCTCAGATACACCACCATGAGGTACGAGAGGACACAACACACACTTGTTTCTTATCTTTACAGCTTTTATGTAAGTGTTATACAACATATCCGCAAATTAAACAAAGAGCTATTGCTCTAAGATTTTGTGACTTGCTTGAAGGGATTTCCTCCCATTCAGACTTAAGAGCAGCTGTGAGATTGGACTTTGAGCAACAAGGCCTCGCTCCGAAAAGTATCTGATGCAGTTAAGTACAGGGCAGTGAAGTTCTGCTCTGCCTGACTTGGAAAACATTTACTTTGCTTTCAATCAATCAGTCAATCAACTTTATTTCTAAAGCACTTTAAAAATCGACACTGTCGACCAAAGTGCTGTACATGTTAAAACAAAAATAAAATAAATAAAATACAAATAAAATAGTGTGAGCATAAAAATACGACATAAAACACAGGTTGTACAATAAAAGCCAGCTCTAAGCTGAGCCATACGCCAAGTTAAAAAAATGCGCTTTTAAAAGAGATTGCCAATCTGATATGTAGTGGGAGTTCATTCCACAATCTAGGAGCAGCCACAGAAAAAGCACGATCCCCTCTCGATTTCTTTTCAGTCTTTGGCACCACCAGTAAAACCTGATCTGCTGACCTCAGTGACCGAGATGGGATGTGCTTTGTGTGCAGCCACTGTGACACTGAAACAGAAAGCAACTTATTGCTAACTCTACTCAAAGTTCATATTGCCTAAAATATCATTGTATAGTCTATCATGTTCTATAAAAAAACAGCCCCACACCAAAGATATTATATTTACACTGAAATGGTGTCTAGTCACACAATGCACAGCTTGTTATGACAAGATAGCCCATGAACTAACAGCAGCACAATAGAGTTTCATTTAGACTGACTGTAGATGATCGCCACACATCAGAATGTTAACAAATCAGATGGCAGCATGTTTCTTGTAGAGCTCTACAACTTTCTCATTTTCCCTGTCCTCAAAAGGCAATATGTTTGACACTTGAGGAAATGACGCTGATGACGACTTCCACTTTTTAAAGCATCAAAAAGCTGAAAGAGAGAAACAGAAATTGAGTCATTGTGTATTTCCTGTACTGTTACTGCATAAAAGAACAAAATAAGAGAAGTTATAACAGCAGGAAATTTACAGTGCATCTTAAAATAGTTGTTGACAACCCTTATGACTAAGCCAGAGTGTACAGTAGTCATTTAGACATTCAGCCGTCTTGATTGAAACTGAAAGGGCTTTTAACTGATTTGTGCACTATAGAAATCACACAATAAATGCATATAAGATTAATCCCTTTTAACCGTACATTTTTCAAACCATGCCATCGTACATAAATTCTTGGACAGTATTGTGTTGTGCCTCTGCAAGCCCAACACAGGCGCATTCCTCCTTTTATCTGATGCCGCATATAAATATAATCTGCACAGATAGATGCCATCGCTACAGTTTTCACCTGAGCTATTCGAGCCTTGTGCTTTCTGCAGTTTCATTTTGCTGAGTAAGTGCGTTTGATCTCCCATGCGGAGAGCAAGATCGAGAAGGGGGGGGGGGGGGGAGTAGCAAAAACCTGCAGAGAAGCAGAGACAGCACATCTTTTTTATTACATTTTAACTTTACCCCTGCATGATTCTGACAGATTATCTATTTTCAGAACTGCACAAGGAAGATATGAACTGAGGTGTTTTTTGTAGATATTTTATTGTTGCTGCAGTCTCTTTATTGATATTGAGTGGCTTGGCTGTATGTTTATGTCTAAGTTTGATCTCTAAGCTGAGCAGAGAGCTGCAAGTCCACTGGCCCAGTTAGTCACATGACCTGATTATCAGTGCATTCACCATCTGCGGGACAGAAGGAGCAGAGGGCCAGGAGGAGGAGGGAAGTAAGGGCTGGACCCAGTCTGCCTGCTCGTAGCATAGCTGTAATTTGATGCCATCTCTGTCATTCTTCCTCCATGAGCACTCCCTCTCTCCTTGCGGCTCTCTTTTGTTGAAAGGAATCTGCCCATAGATTGGCGGAGCAGGGAAGCAGCCGGCACTGGAGGGGGGAGGTGTGGACAGTGAGGTCACTTCCTGTTTTTCCTTGCCGTTTGTGTATGTGTACGAGAGGGAGTGTCTGAGGGATTTTGAACTATTGCTGCGAGGTTCTCTGCCTCAACCAAACATCCTGTCTGTTAGCCTCACCACCGATCTGAGTCACCCGCCTCTGTTCTGCTCCGATTGGTTTAGAGATACAGAAGAGAGAGACAGAGAGGGGAGAAAAGAGAGTGAGGCAGTGCTATTCTCTTTCTACACTTACACGCTGAAGCCAAAAGCGAGAGACCAGGGAGAGAAGAGAATGCGTTCGCTCCACTTACTCCCATCTAACCGGCACCACATTCAGCGCTGAACCAACTCAGTTTTACAGGATCCTATTTAGCTGGGAACTATTGATCTTCTGTTGTGGACTGAGCTACACTCTCCTTATCCTGAGGGTGGTGGTGTTTTCTGTTTGGGGGGATGTTTTGACAGGAGCTAGCCCAGAAGATCCGTGGCTACCAGGAGCAGATCGCCTCGCTCCACTCCAAGTGTAAGATGTTGACAGTGAAGGCCAAACACGCCACCATGCTGCTGACTGTCAGCGAGGTGGAGGGCCTTTCAGACGGCATGGAGGAGCTGAGTGATGAGGAGCTGCCAAGCGCTGTAGCCAACATCACCACAGCTGCCACCAAGCAGCTTCCTGCACACCCCTCTGTAGTCATGGTGAGTGGCGAAGCAGTTTTCGGATTCCCACACATGTGCAAATTGAATGGCTTTTGTGCGCATGTGTACTCATCCATGTTTGTGTTTGTGTTTGTGTCTGCATATGGTTTCTTAGGCTCTGTTCCTCTGTTGTCTGTCAAAACCACAGCTTCTCAAAGTACAATTCAGGGATCCCTACAGGTCATTTTGGCGTCTCTAGAGGATTCATAGAGTTTATTTCACGACAATGTAATTAGCTTACTTATCCATAAGTTATCCCAAATTAGAGGACATCTGATGACAGTTACGATTACAGGATTAACTCCTTTTATTTACTCTTCTTATTTCTGTGGTAACAACTGTAGAGTTATATCTGTATAACTAAATTCCAAGGTAACAACCCTAACCCTGAACTAAACATGTGTCTCATGACAAGTAAATATATACAGTGCTTCCCCAAAGGCAATAAAAGTAACGTGAGGAGGTTTTTAAAATACAGCGAGAAGACACAATAGTGTTTGACAATCAGTTTATGTCATAGTAAGTCAAATAAACAGAAAAGTCACGTCAATATGTGGTGTGATCACGTAGCTTTAGGCAGCTATTCAAGGCTCTTGGCTGCTCCATCTTGGAGATCTTGCCACAGTTCATCTGTGGATTTAGGCGTCTCGTTTGCTTCGGTCTCTTCATGTAATCCCAGACTGACTTGATGATGTTCAGATCAGCTCTGTAGAGTCCTGTGCTGAAGGAACCATCTTCTTTTTGTCAGTAAAGATAGCACTTGAAGAATCTGACTGTATGCTTGGGGTTGTGGTCATGGTATAGAGTGAATCTGGGATCGCACAGCCCAAGTACAAATCAGGATATGTGATGGATGAGAATCTGAATCTCTGAGATGCTTAACATTTTTGCACAGTACTGTATCAGGTTCTAAATTTCCTATATTAGTATTTTTTGGGGGGTTCTCTCTTGTTCTGTGTGTGATTTTGGTATTTCACACAAATAATCTGCGCTTCTCTCCCTCATCTTATCTGCATTTCAAGTGTTACTGTCTTGGCTGTCTTCTAAAGTGTCTCACTGCAGGAATATCTTGCTTTGTCATTCACTTCGCTTCATATTCGACTGAATCTGTCTGCATGCTACCACCGTATGTCATCCTTTAGCGGTTCTTTGTGGTGTGTTTCGTCTCTCAGCAGGCCAGGAAACAGGATATTACTGCATGTGTGTGCGTTAGCCGAGCATGACAGGTTTGTGTGTCTAGTAATGGTGGAGATAAACGTGTTTCATGGACTGCTGATATCCTTGAGTTCTGTCTGTTTAACATAGTTTTCATGTCATCATTGTTACCACAGTGCAGCTAGAGTGCTGCTCAGTTTCAATGAAGCTCACTGTATAGAACCACTGAGTTTCCCACAAACGTCGGTGTGCTGATGTTCTTTGTTGCGTTGCATTGCATCATAAACCCGGGAAAAAGTCCTCCGAAGGTCCTGAGTCGGTAGACCGAGTTCTGCATTAACTGCCAAAAGGCATCCCAGTTGGGCTTGGCTCACATTTCAGCTCTGCCTCTCTACTGAAGCATGCAGGCACACTGACAACTGTGCTACTTCTAGGACAGCTGCTGCTGTGTTCACCAGGCCCAGGCTCTGTGAGATATGACATGCTGTAGCTTTCTTTGTTTAAGTTTAGACCTTTATACTAATGGGAATTTCCATTAGACAGCATCTTCTTAATGTCCATAGGGTGGTGTTCTTTTTTACTTTAAACATACCAGTTTTAACAGTACTTCTTTGTCAAACTATGTGAGTGATCTTGTTCTACATTTTCAAGATTCCTGTTAAAACATTGAAGAAAACATTAAAACTTTCCTACAATATGGACGGTGTTTAGGTGCCAGTTAAAAAAAGAATTATACTTTTGATGAAAAGGAAATTACTGTGGTTCTGAAACTGTAGCTCTGTGGTATGTTTGGATAACTGTGTGGTGTGAACAATCACTGCATGTGTGATCGTCGGTTTCCTGGTAAGGGCCATTCCTTTACCCTGATGTATTCAATGAAACAGCCGGGTGGCTCATCCACTGGCAGTGAAGTCTGCTGTTCATTCATTCTAGCGCAGAGCAATGCTCCAGTGAATTATGCCCCAGTAATGCTGCGCTACAGCAAAAGCGTTGCAGTGTTTAATGTGATCTGATGGGCCTCCTTTCTGTGTTATTTGATTACTCACTGTCTACTTAATCAGCAAAGTGTGTGCTCACTGCAATCTACCTAACCTGCACTTCCCCATTAATTTTTATATTCTTTTCTTCTCCCTGTTCATTTTTCTCTCTCTCTGTCTCCTCACTCCTTTGATCTGGTTGTTTTCTGTTTCGTCTTCCTCCCTTTATTCCACCTGCTTCTTTGATGTGTGTGTTTTGTGTGCGGTGTGTGTGTGTGGTCAGATGACAGCCGGCCGCTGCCACACACTCCTCTCCCCTGTGACAGAGGAGTCAGGGGAGGAGGGAACCAACAGCGAGGTCTCCTCTCCCCCTGCCTGCCGCTCCCCCTCTCCGGGGGCTAACACTGACGCTCCTCTTAACCAGGTACTGCAAATCCCCCCTCCTAATCTCCAAAGCCCTCCAGCACTACCGGGCCTGCCCAGCTTCCATACAACTCGTGTCCGTCTTACATATTACACCTCAAATTTTCTGTCATCGCAATCATCATACGAAGTCACCATCTTAACGTTTGAAGTAAAAATGTCCATCTTAAAGCGTCAGCAAACCAATATTTTGTCTTCTGTATCTTCTGTTGAAAATAATTAAAAACTGTCATTTACCATTTTACATGTTCTTCCATTCAGTTACACTGATGGATACTTCTACTGCAGATTTTAAATTTAACCTTCTAAACCCTGATTAGTTTCTGAACATGCTTCTTTGCTCCTATCACATTTTTACTCACTGTGGGCTAATTTTTCACTGCAATGTAAGGAAACGGCACAACCATGGCTTGAAGTAGAGATTACTCAGAGATGTCTTTGGTGCAGTATGACAGTTACAATTGTGAATGCTAGAAAAAAATGTAACTCCACAAACAATATATATATTCTACATACATTTTTAATTTGCTTCCATATTGATTTTTTTTTTAATGAGCTGTGTGGAATAAAGGGATTTTGATGCAGTGTCACATTTTTAAACTTAGATCTGGCAAAGATTTTTAAGAGATTCTTTGTGTTTTTATAGTTTCTGGCTCTTATAAATGGCATAATTTTGGTAATTAGGGTTTAGAGAGTTAGTTTTAAGATATTATTGCAACAAATACCTTCATCTTACTGTATTTCTGTCAATATATGATTTTAAAAGTATTAACTATGTGACCGAATTACCAGTTAAGATGGACATGTTATTTCTGCATCCCAACCCTTCCATTGTCTCCACCACCACTTCAAGCTGACTCCCACCACCAAACAATGTCCTCCCCATCTGCGCCGCAATCAATACAGTGTATTGTGTGTTTGAGGCAGCTGGAGAGCTGTTGTGTTGTCCCTGCTTCTGTTTTTATCAGCACTATGTTTACATATTTACTTTGCTGAAGAAATTTTCTTTGCTGCTTGGGTTTTCGCTGTGATAACAATGAAGAGGTGGCATTTTCCAAGCATAGCGTAGATGCAGTAAAGCAGAAAGCATGTTTGCGCAGCCTTTTACTTATGCTGATGCAGCAGTGAAACAGCAGAACGTTGTTGGTCCAAGAGAAATAGCAAAGGTCATTGTTGCGTTTTTTTGTTGTTGTTATTATTGCGAAATACAGGATTTCTGTCTTGTGACGTGTCATTGTGGTTCACTGTTTTAAGAAGAAAATCTGTTAAGGTCAAAGGCAACTGGGAAATTAGAAAACTATACATGGAAGGTATAATAGTGGAGAATATAACTGAATCTAAAGTCAAAACATCAGACAAGGAACCTAAGAAATTTTACTCACAGCTCATAGACAGTCCTCACTAGTCTTAGATTTTGAGAGAAATCCTTTTTGTGGCGGTGTGAATGTGGTAGCTGAACCTACCATTACAGAGAAATACCATAACCATTAAATCATAGCTCTTGACTTCATTTGCCATTTCAGTTTAAGTTTCAAGAGGAAATGTGACATCCTGTAAATTTCTTAACACATTTTTATTTGAACTGTTGCTATTACTTTATTCAAAATTTGTGCATTATTAGTAGCATGTATGTTCACCAATACATATTCGGCATATTTGCTCCAAATGTGGCGATTTAAAGTCATTGTTTGTAGTATGTTTGGGGACATCAGGACATATCAGATATAGAATACGCTGTGAATGTCAAAAAGCGAACGTTCATCGCTCTGACACACTAATGAAGCCCACACTCACTGTGTCGTGCCACAGGGTCGAGGCACACTAAACCGAGCACCGCTCCAGGAACTGTATGACCCATCTCTGGAAACCAGCGCTGCTAATTTGGATGACCTGCAGAGATCCTGGGAAACACTCAAGAACGTGGTACGTCGGGTTCATTCAGCTAAATGAGGTCACAAAAAATATCACTATGTTATACTTGCACACAGTGGTGGAAAAAAAGTTTTCCGACAACTCATATATTTGCAAGTATATTGCATTAAGAATTTATTTTAGTACAATCACAGCCATGATACTGAACAAATCCTAAACAAAGTCATTAAATCTTTAAATTGATTGGTTCCATAGAAGTAAGAAATTTTGAGTATTGGGTCGTTCTGGTGGAATTTAGTTTTGTTTTTCTTGTTGACAATAAACAACAAAAATCTAATTTGTATTTGTTTGTGTCTGTCTAATGCAGCCACACCTTTTGAAACCCAAAAGAGATTTTTCCACAAATATTTCATGATAATATTTAAGATTGTGTAAAATTTTAAGAGTGTTCAAAAACTTTTTTTTCTGTCACAACTACAAAATTTTGGCGTGACTGAGTCAAGAACAGGATTAAGAAATCCACATAGTTACTTTTAAGATTGTAGATTTGTGACACTATTAGATTGTTATGAAAGTTATCACAAAAATGTATCATAAGTTTGTCTTTGTCTCTCATCTTTAGCAAGACTACAGTATAGCCAATTTTGGACTGAAACTTGAGCCTCAGATCTCACATTAGTTCTGGCTTCTCCAATCACAAGACAAACTCCATCTAACGCCTTGATTTTGCAATCATTTCTCTCTTGTCACAGATCAGCGAGAAGCAAAAGAGCCTGTATGAAGCTCTGGAGCGGCAGCAACATTATCAGGAATCTCTCCAGTCCATTTCCACTAAGATGGAGTCCATCGAGGGGGCGCTCAATGAGGGCCTGGAGCCCAGCAAGACCCCTGAGAGTCAGATGGCTGCACACCAGGTTAGAGAGAGCTGGGGATGTCACAGGGGTCTGGAGGTATTGGAAAAATTGTATTCATCCATTGTTTAAAGCAGAGGATCAAAGTACAGTACATTTAATAATAGTGAAAGTAGCAGCATAATATATGAACTGTTGTCATTAAAGAAGAAAGGGGACATCTCTTCGCGCAAAGACAAAGATGACAATAAACAAGCCCACTCTGGGAAAACAGAGAATGACTGAGGGGTTTAATGTTGCCTGAGGCCGTGCAATGGTTGCACAAACTGCATGGCACTGTTCTCTGTTGCTATGCCAACATCACAGCTATGGCCGATTCAGTTCCTTTTTGTAACACCACTGTCAGGCAGTTTGGACAAACTCTCTTTTGCTGCCCTCTCACTGTCTGCTTTTCAGCCCTTTCTTCATTATTTCTCATCAGCTCTCTTTCTTCCAACAGATTTTTTTTTTAAAATTTGACCTTTCACATATTTGTAATCGCTGTCCGTCTAGGCTCTGATGGATGAGATCCTCATGCTGCAGGATGAGATTGGTGAGCTGCAGACATGTTTCTCAGAGGAGCTGGCAGACAGCGACAGTGATGGGGATGCTGGTGACCAACTGGCCCTTCAGTCCACTCTCACTGTGCTGGGAGAAAGGATGGCCACCATTCGAATGAAGGCTTCTGGGAAGAGGCAGCTGCTGGAGGTGTGTGCTGGAAAATGTCCTGGATTCTCAGATCTTTTTTCTAGTGTATCTTGCGCCTCTGTATACTCTCTTTGTTTTAAACTGCTCATGAGCTTTATCTAGGAATATTAACACGTGACATTTGCCACTACAGGAGAAACTAAGTGAACAGCTAGAAGAGCAGCGACAGGAACAGGCGCTGCAGCGTTACCACAGCGAGGCAGAGGAGCTCGACCACTGGCTGCTAAGCACTCGGGCTACTCTCAGCTCTGCACTTCAGCCCCAAAATGAAGACCTGGACATGGAGGAGCAGCTCATCGACTGTCAGGTGAGACTGGCATTTTTGCTCTCAAATATTTGAGCAGTGAAAACATTTGAGCTTGGTTTATCAAGAATAAAAGTGACAACTTCTCCTATCCGGAGTTTTTCCTCAGCTGACACAGTTGAGGAAAACTTCTTAATTGGGATTCCAATAAGTGGCTAATGCACAGTAAGAATGAATGAATGCTGCTGTTCTGTTTTTGATGAAGCTGTCGAATGCTAGATTGAAGTGTTGTTAAACTGTTCCAGAACTAGTGCCTATCCATGGAGTCATTCTCTTGGTATCATATTGTCATTATTTTCGTCGCATGTAAACTGTTCAGTTTATTCTCAGCAACCAGAAAAAATGAAGAGATTTTACAGAATATCTGAATGCTGTAAAACAGAACAGAATAGGAGCCATTTATTGTCCAAAAAAGACACTTCTTTAGGATTAAGACTC
This sequence comes from Acanthochromis polyacanthus, assembly GCF_021347895.1. Classification (NCBI taxonomy): domain Eukaryota; kingdom Metazoa; phylum Chordata; class Actinopteri; family Pomacentridae; genus Acanthochromis; species Acanthochromis polyacanthus. Next base: position 10,627,410 of record NC_067128.1, read on the forward strand.
TGGGATTAGGATTAGGGCCCGACCTTACTCGTCCTCAAACATTCTTTCGTCAGGATTGCTCCCCTACTCAGACATGTTTCCATGGTAACATTGCTTTTATCTGTGGGGTAATTAGCATCCGTGGCTAAACGGTAGCAGCAGTGGCCACAGTCATGTCCTTGTAAAGATTCTATTCAGGGTTTTGGTAGGAAGCGATGCTTTTTACTGGGTGCCTAAGTCACAGTTGTGTCACTGTCAAAGGCTTTTATATGTATGAGACAGTTTTGAATTAGGTTGATCTTGCATTGCGCATAGAAACAATTGTCAACAAATATTGTCAATAAATATCAAATATGATATCAAATACATCAATATCTTCAGGCTAGCGTCCCTGGTCTTTGAGATCTCGATGCTGTAATAGAAAGCTACAACATTGTTTTTTATCACAACCTTGTGGGGAGTCAAGACAGATGCTAAATACCGATATTGTAAATAATCTACATCTGCAATACATGTGATCTAACTGACTGAAATGATATAAATATATGTTTTATCATTCATCACAGGACACTCCACAGTTGGCTTCTTAGCAGTAATAATGTTAGTTCTGTTGCTCAGGCAAAGTAAATCAGAGTGTTGTAGTTTATTCGTAGCAGCTGGGAGACAGTAAGCTGATTATAACTCACATATGCCTCCTGTGGCGCTCAGGTCTAAAGGTCCTGCACATGCAGATCTCATCTCCACGGGGTAAAAACTGTCTGCAAGCATAGATTATTTCAGTATAGACACACTGGAAAGGACAAAATGTGTTACAGGATATGACCTTAGAGAAATATGGAGGCGAGAAAAGCACCAAAGTGGAGGAACTTGGGCTGGCAGGGAGGAGTAAAATCATTGAATAACAACTTACAATAAGTAATGATCAAAGAAACGTTTTCATTTAAGTGTGATACCAGATGAGTAAGGTTTGTGCTTTAAAGTATGTTTTTTTTTTTGTATTTTTTATTCTCAGTTTTAGTTGATTTTACCTTGTTAGGTATTCAAACAATCACAGCCTGTTCATTTAAACAGAAGAAAATCATCTCACTGTAAGCAGCTTTAAAAACCACTTAAGCGTAGTGTGTCATCAGTCCATGCAAAAACTTCCCAAGTCCAAACTTGAGGCACACATTGCATTACCCTGTAGCAAACTCTACTTATTTTGCCGTTGCATCAGTGAGAACAAAAAAACAAAACCTACAAAAGCTATTTTATCCTGGGCCAAAAAATAGAAGGAGCTGTTTTGAAATTTAAATTACAATACTATAAGGAGGCTTTTGGGTAGAAAGAGGAGAGAACTGAATGATTAGAGCAACAGCTCGAGACGGAAGGGAACGGGCTATATGAAACACTGTATTGCATGAAAATGTTCTGAGGAGAGTGTCCTCTCCATTCCAGCTAAGAGCCCTTTTATCCCTTTCTGAAAGAAGTGACACAACCTTAACCCCCCTCTTTTCCATTTCTATACACTTGTTGGTACTTTTCACACTTAGTCTGGACATGGAAAGGGAGGGCCTCTTTTACTCTTGTTTCTTTTCAAATATTAAGTAAAGGACTGAGGGAAATAGGTTCCGCCTGGAAGACATAATGACGTGTTGAGTTACAAAAAGATACTGCTTTATTTTTATCAACTGCATCTCTTTGTGTTTTTAGAACATGCTGTTTGAGATCGAGCAGAAGGTATCCTACTTGTCAGAGCTATCCGTCCACAGTGAGAGCTTGCTGTTGGAGGGCCGGGCTGAAACCAAAGGAGAGGCAGAGCAACTTTCACTCAAACTGCGCTCCCTCAAGGATAGCCTGATGGAGCTGCAACAGATGCTGCAGGACAAGCAGGTTGACATACAGGTGAGATATTGTCTGTTTTGTTTTCCCACGATTTAAATTCATCTCTCTGTATCCGTGCATTCAGTGTCCGAACCATCCAAAGGCCCACACATTTTTCAGCCTATCTGCCTCTGTGTCATTTAGCTTGTGCTGTGCTGCATTATGTTGAATTGGGTTACAGAGTCAATGGTAGTATTGTGCAGAAAGTACTAAAGGTCATTTCATGTTCCTTCATAAAAGTCCACTGTTTTCTACTATGGAACAACAACAACAGCCTGTGTGTCTCACAATAGGCCTTAGACACTAGACAAAAGGATGCTAACTCATCACATGCAAACACTAAATGCGGTGCTTCAGGTGTGTTTCTGATGACACAACATGACCTTTTTGCTCTGTGTTTTATGTCCCATTTGAGCAAAAACATGTTTTCCTCTGTCACATCTCAGATTTCACTGAAACGTATTAACAAAGACAGTTCCATGCATTTTCATTGCTAGCCAAGCTTAACATAACTTTTGGTTACAGATGACATTACTTAACCAATTAAACTCAGTTTTTTTATTGTTGAGATACTACAGTTACTTTTTAGGCAATGTGAACTGCTGACAGCAATCTATATTTCAGTATTTTTATTAGTTCTTAGGACTTGCACAGTACTTTAATGTTTAATAAAACAGATTCATGTCAACGTCTTTAATGTCTCTTCTAAAAACATCACTTTACTTTGGTGATAAAGTCACCTGGAAGTAAAAGTGATGGCAGAAACTAAACATCGTTGTTTTAAACTCTCTTCTTACCCTTGGTATCTATCTGTGTCCCAGGGTTCATTGCAGGAGCAGGAGGACAGTGACCCAGACTCATCTCTGTCCCAGAGTCCTAATGTTCAGGACTGGCTGTCTCAGGCCCGCTCAACACGCACACAGCAGCACCACGACAACCTGCTTCGACAGAGGGTAAGACTGAAGCTGAACTTTTGTATCTTTTTACATATATTTAACTTGCCTGTGCAGAGCCAGTCTTAACTGCTTTGCTTCTGACTACCTCATGTGTAGTTTTTAAACTAAATCAGTTAAATCTTGTAGATGAGTCTCATACAGGTCTTTTGTATTCTAGGAGCTACAAGAGCAAGTTGCTGAGCAGAGGAGGCTACTTCAGTCTGTTGCCAGTGTTGGGGAAGAATTACTCAGCCAACAGACCACTCCCAATGGGGACAGGTAATTATACTGAGTGCCCACAGCTTTTGGTTCACATGCTCTAAACTACAGGTAGTACACAAGTGAAAATACCAATATACAGTACACTCGAGTCACACTTCTCCACACTTCTATTGGCTGAGTTTTGGACCTATATTAGTCAACAGACATGTTTATGCCATGTTGAATTCATTGTGGCTATGTTCCATCCTTAAAAAAATAATCCAGAAACAATTGTTTTGATGTTTTCCAATCAGGATTTTGACTACAATGCAGTTTTACACAGCACAGCTTAAATCGCCTTGCCTTGCCAGGACCAGATATTAGTTTTAAATGACAACACCTCTGCTCCTTCTTACAGTGAGATGTCCATCCCTGGTGGAGTGTTGCTGGAAACTGAAACCTTGTCTCCTCTGGACCAGCTGAGACTGAGATGGGAAAACCTGAATAAAGATCAGAGCACAAAGCTGCAGCTCTCTCTCAGTTCCCTGGAACAAGACCAGCTTAGCCCGGTATACACACTAGATGCTATGAATTTGTATTTTCTCAATTATATTTTGTTTTTCTCAGTGTGAAGTTTTTGAATAAATGTTGTTAAATTTGACCTACATTAGAAGGACTTTTTTTAAGGTTAATGTGTATTTTGTTGATATGTTTTCCTCCTCTTCTGTAATTTCACGCTGTCATTGTTATGTTTGTTGCCAGTCAGACCTTCATACCTTTCTTATATATCGCTCTTTGCAGGTTCTCCACCGGTCCCGTCTGTCCAGTCCCAGTGTTGTGTTCAGGGGCGAGCCTGTCAGCCAGGACTCTCGCTCTCCCAGAGCTTTGTTTGAGGCCTGTAGCCAGAGCCTGGAGCTAATCGCTCAAGAGGTGAAGTGCAAATTTTCTTGTTCTAATCTCTGTTTACTTATGCTACTGCAGGGATTTTTGCATGTTTAACCAAAAACAAAAACATCCTTACTGACAGCTTTCAAGGCATGGAGTAAATATTTATTATTTTCTCCTCACAGGCAACGGGTGGTGAGAATAAAGTGGCAGTGTCTTTTGGAGGCGCAACAGTACAGCAGGACCTATATGCTGCAGTATCAGCAGCCTCCACCTGGTTAGATGCTGCTGAGAATCAGCTGCTGTCTGGTCCTGTGCTGCTGTCTGAAGACACCGAGACACAACTCTCAAATCTAGAGGTAGGATCAAACAAAAACAAGGATCAGTTTTATTCACATATAAAGATATAGAATAGTTTGACATGTAAATCACAGCAGGAAATGAATGCTATATTATTACATGTATGTTTATTTGCTACTCGTCTAGAATTAACTCTGATCATTTGTACAGTACTGACACTGTAAACAGAGGCTGTTGCAGATACAATAACAAGCATAAGCAACCAGCACTCTGGTGGAGACATGTACCAACTCACTACTGCTGCTCTGTCCAGGGTCTGAATAAACAGCTGAAGGAGATAGCAAGGGAGGTGAACCAGTACAGAGACCTGCTGAGTGGAGAAAAGGGGCGGCTGTGTGGAGGAGAGGAGCGAGCTCTGATGGAAGACACACTCGAGGGCCTACAGGAGAGGATGGGCCTGCTGAACTCTGCCCTGGAGCAGCACTGCGACAGCATGAGGGACAGGCTGCAGGAGCACTCGACATTCCAGGTCTTAAAGCTACACTGTTACTCCGCCAGTATGATTTTGATTCAGGTGGTGTTTTGATGTGTCTTGTTAATGATTAGGGAGGCCAGCTTCATTGCTGTTGTCTTTACTATTGTTTCTGTTATTTCATCAGAATGAGCTGAGGCTGCTGTTCACAGCCCTGACTGAAAGTAAACACCACTTGCTGCAGAAGATGGCTGGAACTTCAGACAGACCTGTATCCAAACAGATAGAGGTATGACACCAAAGAACAGCAGATACACAAGAATAAAAGTATATTTAAGATGCCTAACAAACTTCTACGGAGAGATTTCAAATGAGTATGTTGTGTCTTTTGTAGACGTTGTCAGAGGTGGAAGAAACTCTGAGGGAGTTTGAGCAGAGACTCACTGAGCTTAAGACCAGAGCAGAGGCACTCCAGTCTGATCAAACCTCCAACCAGGAACTACTCAAACTACAAGTACTGTCCCTTTTCTCTTCAATAGTACTCCTAACATTTCAGCACTGTAATAGTCATTGTTTGACATATTGATAACTCTTCCTAGGATGCGTATGAGGAGCTGGTGCTCATGGTGGGCTCTAGACGGAGTAGCCTGAACCATGGCTTGTCTCTGAAGGCTCAGTATGAAGCTGCACTTCATGACCTCACTGACCTGGTGGACACCGCTCAGGACAAGATGGCTGCTGACCAAAAGATGACTGTGGCATCTGTCATAGAGGTCCAGATGTTATTGGACAAACACAAAGTAAGGAGGAGTAGATTTTTTTAATTGCTAAAATCTTGCTTTGCCCACTTCTTTTCTAACATTGTCTTTAAAACATGTTCTCCTTGAATACAGGAGTTTTTCCAGGGTCTGGAATGCCATATGATCCTCACACAGACATTTTACAGTAAAGTGTCTGGTCTGGTGGTACAGAGGGAAAGCCAAGCCCTGGAGGAAACCATGGCTTTAGCTCAGAGTGTGCTCAAACAGGCCCACAGGAGGGGAGTGGAGCTGGAGGGAATCCTGGAGGTGGGAATAACAATGAATTATAAGGAAAAGTATCTGTGCAGTTTCATTCAGTTCTGCTCCAAGTGGAGCAGAGAACAGAAAATATAGTAGATAAAATACTGTTTTGTTTCTCCCCTCTCTCTCTCTGACAGTCATGGAGCAGGCTCGTGGAAGACTATCAGGCTCTGTGTAGACAGCTGGAGGCTGTGGAGTGCAGCATCCCCACTGTAGGTTTGGTGGAGGAGACAGAAGAGAGACTTGTTGAAAGGATCAGTCTTTACCAGGTCAGCACCTTTATACAAACTACACACACATAACATCACAAATAAATGCATCCATGCAGTTTCAAAATCTTACCAACCTTAAAATCTTTTGTCAAACATGCTTCTTAGAGAACTGAATTTTTAAGTAGTCAGATATTAACCTGTCCTCCCCTCTTTTTGTAGTGTCTGAAGGCCAGTCTGACGGAGCATCAACCTCAGCTGTACCAGGTTCTGGAGGAGGGCAAGAAGCTTCTTCTGTCCGTTGGCTGTTCAGACTTGGAGAACCAGCTGACACAACTAGGAGAGCACTGGCTCTCCTCCACCACTAAGGTCAACAAAGAGCTGCACCGCCTTGACTCAACACTCAAACACTGGAGCAGGTCAGAGTCTGTGGTTGCACAAATCTTTGAATCAATTATATTGTTTTTGTGCGTCAGTAATCCAGTTTGTGACGCAGAGAAGCTGAGTATGCTGAACTCACAATAGCCTCTGCGTATAGTATTTCCTGTCCTTCTTCGCTGTTACCATGTAATCAAGACGAAAATGCCAAAGAATATCCCTTAGATCTAACATAATTTGTCCTTTTTAAATCACAGGTACCAGAGTGAGTCAGCAGAGTTGAGCCACTGGTTGCAGTCGGCTCTGGACAGGCTGGAGTTTTGGACAACACAGTCAGTGACCGTGCCTCAGGAGCTAGAGACTGTCAGAGATCACCTCTGTGCCTTCTTGGTCAGCTATGTTATCACATCAGCCACAAAAATATTCCAGTTATATTATTGATTATAATTCATTATATCTATTCACCGTTTTCAGATCAGTTTATTGAATGAACAGTCAAAATGTAACTTCTGCCACTGTTTTATCTTTCTTATAGGAGTTTTCCAAAGAGGTGGATGCGAAGTCATCTTTGCGTTCTTCTGTGCTAAGCACAGGCAACCAACTTATGCGATTAAAAAGGGTAGATACTGCTGGCCTGAGGACAGCGCTGGGCCAAATCGACACTCAATGGGCTGAGCTGCTGACTCGTATCCCTGTTGTACAAGAGAAGCTACACCAGGTCTGAGAAAGGCAGCTGTTACACGTTAATGACCCTAGTATTCACTACTTTTTGTTAACATTGTTTTCTTCAGAATGAATTTTGTACAGAACTCAATATTTGGTCAGATTTTTTTTTTGGTTTCCAGTGGTAATTGGTGTTGCTGTTGACATGGTACAGTTGATAATGCTGTATTAGTTACGTTGTACCGTTGTAATCCCTCTCCTCTGGGCCATCAGCTGCAGATGGAGAAGCTGGCATCACGGCATGCCATCACAGAGCTGATGAGCTGGATCTCTCTCATGGAGAACATTATAGAGGAAGACCAGGACAAGATCATGGGAGCTGTGGGCTCAGAGGTGGTCCAGAGTTTCTTGCAAAAATACAAGGTAAAAAAAAAAAAATCAGTCTTCCTTAAAAAAGTGTTTGTGCCAAACCACCTTTTTTTGTTTCTGTCTCCCTCATCACATCTGTCTCACCTTTATTTAACAGGGTTTCCGTATAGATCTGACCTGTAAACAGTTGACTGTGGACTTTGTGAACCAGTCAGTGCTGCAGATCAGCAGTCAGGATGTGGAGGGGAAGCGCAGTGACAAAACAGACTTTGCTGAGAAGCTGGGAGCTATGAACAGGAGATGGCAGATACTGCAGGGGCTTATTGCTGAAAAGGTAATGTTTGAAGTGTAGTTAAAAGTTTGCTATTATTGCACTGTTAAATTGTCCTGCTCTATTTACTTACTTACTTATTTTGGATTTTAGATTCAGCTTTTGGAAGGACTTGTGGAAGGTTGGTTAGACCATGAAAATGGAGTCCAGGCTCTGAAAACCTGGCTGACATTACAGGAGGAGAAATTGAAGAAGAGACACAGGATAGAGGATGTAGCATCGGTGCAGAATGCACTTAAAGACTGTCAGGTAGAGACACAGCATGCCCAGACATACCACACATGATTGAGTTTTTTTAGGAACTCTGTAACATTTTCTCAAAATAAAAATATGTTGTTCTCGCAGGAGTTGGAAGAATTAGTGAAAGAAAAAGAGAAGGATCTAGAGAAAGCAGAAGAACGAGGAAACGCTCTGATCCAGGATAAGAAAGGTGCAGCCTGCTCTGTTGTGAAGGAGACCCTCAAAGGATTGAATCAATCCTGGGCTCATTTGGACCACATGGTGAGTTTCTCACATCCCTTGTCTACATTTTGAATGATTCCTGAGTTTTCCCACACTTACACATATTTGTCCTTTATCATTCCTATCAGATAAGTCAGATGAAAGTGAGCCTGCGGTTGGTGCTGGAGCAGTGGACGTTGTACAGGCGAGCTTCTGAAGAAATTAATGGTTACCTGATGGAGGGAAGGTATTCTGTGTCCAGGCTGCACCTCCTTAATGGATCCCTTGAGGCGGTTCAGCAGCAGGTGGAGAGTCTGGAGGTGAGGAGTGAAAATAAACAGTTTTCTGGAAAAGTTGCACATTCCTGAAAAAAAAACATCTATGTAACAGTGGAGGAATTGTAAACTTTGTGGGTATCTGTGCGATTCAGAACCTGCAGGACGAGATGGATAAACAGGAAAGCAGTCTGAGGAAGTTTGGCTCCATAACCCACCAGCTACTGACCGAGTGTCACCCCTCCGTGGCTGAAACACTCAACAGAGCACTCCGGGACGTCAACATCAGGTAATAACTAAAAGACATCTCTCAGTCTCTTTAAATTTGAATTGCACTGAAAATTTTAAGTGTAAAACAATAACTGTGTTGATCTCAGGATTTCTTATTCTCTGCTTCAGGTGGAATCTTCTACTAGAGCAGATCTCAGAGCAGCTGAGGAGCAGTAAGGCCTTGCTGGGACTGTGGCAACACTACAGGTCATTGTATGGCCAGTGTGTGGCAGAAGTTCAGAAACAGGAGGAACGTGCTGATCGCCTGCTGAGGAGCGCCACTGACAGGGAAATCACAGAGGAGGAGAGCAGTGCATGGATAAAGGACTGCAATGTGAGTAGAGATAATACAGTGAAGTGTAGCTGTCCAGCATATGACCTTGTGAACATCTTTTAACCTAACAATTTTTAAAAAAATCTTCCAGGGTCCCATCCTCGTGTTAAATTAATACTACATCCACATTTTGTGTGGTGAGATTTTTCCCGCTCAGCCTCAATCTCCTCTCTAAGGAACTGGAAATAAGCTCCTAAACTGCTTGTCAGCTCACTCCGAGGGTTCACAAAGCCTCTACCCCTCTGCAGAATACCAAATTGCACCCCATCCTTTTGTCTGCCTAAATGTAGATTCACAACACAATCTAACAAAAGCCTTTAGAGACAGAGACTGCAGAGGGAAAGACAGGCCCCTGATTTACACTACAGGGGTCTCCTGGTGTCACGCTGGGCTTGTAAGACCATACTGGGCGACATCTAGAGACACACAGTTGTAACACCACAAGCAGACTGTTACTCTGACAAATGATCACTGATGCAAACCGTTGCCAGACACAGTGGTCTTTGCTGTTGCATCGGCTGTTTAAGATGTTTTTCATTTGTTTGTTTCATTATTTGAAGTAACAGTGTACAGCTCAAACTTAACTGTCCTCCACTTGATTTGTATCTTTAGTTCTTTGGAAGGTCAGAACAAAAAATAGCAACATAATCACAAACAATACAGAATAACAGCAAAATGCAAAATTATATAGAAAAGAACACACAATTCACAACTACACACAATAGCGCAATGCAAAGTATGCTTGTCAGCTAAATGCAACTCATGAAAACACAGTATTTGTTCTGTTCATTTGTGGTTTTACAAAATAGTTATTTTCATGATGTTCTAGAAAAGGAACAAATAGGACCCTCTGGGTGAAAACCACACATATTTTGAATATGACAAGGTTTACATTACAAATTGTCATATGCTAACTAATCGAACTCTCTTCCCATTCTCCTGTTTCTTCTGATGCTATGTCAGGAATGTCTTGGTGACCAGGACCAAGTGCACCAGTCCCTCCAGCAGCTGCTAGCATTAGGGGAACAGCTGAGGAGCCAAGTCGACGCCTCTTCCTCAGCATCCCTCCAGTCAGACCGCCTGTCGCTCACACATCGTCTGACAACACTAGAGCATGCCCTTCACAGGCAGCAAGAAGTACTGCAGGTAGGTTCGCAGGGATTGGTAGACACAGGCAGAATCAGGTTCATGTCACTTTTCCTACTATACATACACTACATATGTGAATTAAAGAATATGATCATTAGGTTATCACTTTGTATTAACACTGTGTCTGTCTGGCTTTTTCTAGTCTGGATCTCGGGCCTGTGAGGGTTTCAGAGAGCAGCTGGACACACTGATCTGTAAGGCTGCAGAGGCAGAGGAGGTGCTGAAGGAGTCTGACCAAGTCGGTTCACCAGACCTCACTGTGGTCCAGACACGTATCGAAAAACTCAAAGTATGAAAAATGCTGCTGAGAAGTGGTCATGTAATATGTGTCTGTGCAGCGAAAATCTTGAATTTGCTTGAATTCATGTTTTTCTCTGTCTTAAATTTGACTTGCGTGACATGTTTGTTCCTTAGACTGCCCAGCTGACAATGTGTAATGAAATTTTTCCAGGTTCACCTCTTGAAGCTGAGCAGTTTATCCCCAGACCTGGAGCGTGTGAATGAGTTGGTGTACAGGTTGCCAGTCAGTGACAGAGATGTTAAACGGCTGCAGAGTCTCAACAGAGCCTGGGCCACTCACTCTGCTCACCTCACTGAAAGGCTCAGGTAGCTAAAACCTTCATATTTCATTTGTTTGCAGTGGCACTGTAAACTCTTAATGCTAAATAACCACCACACTGCAAACCCAAGAAAAAAACTAAATAAATGCAAAAAAAAAATTGTTTTTAAATTGCAGAAATTCTGCATTTTTGTGTTTGCCCTTGAAACATGAAACTTACACCTTCTCTGTAACAAAAGCACATCAGCTGTCTTTTTACCAATGTGAGAGCTCATTAAATAAAGAAAACATACTGTGTTTTTATACTGCATAACTTTATGATAAGGTATAGTGTTTAATTTTTTGCATAGGCGTTAATTAAGGGTTTACAGATTCATGATAACATACTATTTACTGTCAGCCTTCAAGCCTCCTGGTATAAATGTCAGTGAATCATAAATAAATGGATGGTGGTGAGTCATGAAACATCTTTTTGCCATGATCATTTTCTTTTTTGAGTAAAAGGTCAAAAATCTTGGGAGGCAGAAAAAAATGTTTGCACTGAGCCTAAAGATACACTGTAGATGTCTGTCCATGTGTCTTCATTTTGATATGAAATATAAGCTTGGAAACTTGTAAATCATTTTTTATGTACAGCATAGTAAGTTATAAGAAATGTTTAGAGTTTATAGTGGCAGTTTTTAATGCATCTGTCTTCTTGTGTGCTGATGTGGATGTTTCTAATGTTTCTCTCTCCAGTAAACTGCAGTCAGTGTTGCTCCAGCAGCAGAGTTTCCTCCAGAAGTGTGAGGCCTGGATGGATTTCCTGTCTCAGACTGAACACAAGCTGGCTGCTGAGATCTCAGGCAACTACCAGAGTCTGCTGGAGCAACAGCGAGACCATGAGGTCAGAGGGTCGCTGTTTGTGTACAAGTACATGAATGATAGTAATGCGTGCTGTGTACTAAGTCCTGTCTTTGGTTGTGCACAGTGTTTTATTGGTATATGTATACTTGCAGCTGTTTCAGGCAGAGATGTTCAGCAGACAACAGATTCTTTACTCCATCATCAGCGATGGGCATTGTTTGCTGGACCAGGGACAAGTGGATGACAGGTGAATAAACACACAGTTCTGTATGATAGTTTTACCTGTCCCAGAAAAAATATATCCAGCTAACCATATTATTCTCACAGTGATGACTTCAGTGTGAAGCTGGCATTACTGAGCAATCAGTGGCAAGGGGTAGTGAGACGGGCCCAGCAGCGAAGAGGCATCATCGACAGTCTGGTCCGCCAGTGGCAGAACTACCAGGAGATGGTAGAAAAGCTGCTACGATGGCTTCAAGAAGTGACTCATGATCCAGATGTACATCAGCCGGGAGAACCAGTGGCACTGCAGCAGGCCAGAAACCTGTTAGATCAGATACAAGTAAGCACTGCTTAAAGCCTCATTGCCTTACTATTTTTTTTCTGGAAGTGTTTTATCTTAAATATGCCATGCTGTGCTATCTAAGCCAGGCACCATTCTAATTAAAATTAGGTTCCAGGTTTAACGGTTGGATTAGATTGGCAATTAGTTCAATAACTGATACTCCCACTTCACCTTAAAAGGAATTATATGTTCATACAGCTTGAATTTTTTATGAGGTCACTGAAAAAGTGCAGTGCCTCAAATTTTTAAAACTATAGTGTGAGCCTTTTACCAACCTACTTTATATACGATTTTTAACAACTTAACCTAAACTCAATAAAGCAGGATTAATCTAAACAAATGTAAACCCTTTTCTAACAAACCCTCACCCTTTCTCCAACCTTAGATTCCCTTAGTTAACTTGTACCCCCTCTGCCCTTTGTCTCTATCTTTGCTCCTCCAGCTGAGGGAGCGGGTGCTCCAAAGGCAGCAGGGAGGCTACATCCTGACTGTGGAGGCCGGCAGGAGCCTGCTGCTGTCAGCTGATGCCAGGGCAGAGTCCACCCTGCAGACAGAGCTGATGGAGATTCAGGAGAGATGGAGACATGCCCACCATCGCCTGGACCTACAGAAGAGGGAGTTGCATGGTTTGCTCAAGGTCAGACTTTAGCTGGAATTATCCTGAAACTTCATTGTGCTTATTTATTTAGTGCTTTTTTTCTCCCTCTGTTGATGTTTTATGAGTCTCAGAACAACATCGTTAGGTCTGCATTGAGTTTATTTTATTTCAGGCTAATTATTCCCATTCACGCTCATTATTTTTTATGTTTGACTATCACCCATTAGTTACGTATTGTGGCACTTCATGAGGTTTGCTGAATAATCAGTGCTGCATTATCGGACATCCTGCTGCAGGAGGTTTTACTTGTGCACAGTCAGTGTTGCAGGCGACGCTGTGTCTTCAACTCTCAAGGGTGCTGAAGGGCATCTAAGCCTTAAATGAGTCAACCTGGCTGTACATGTAGGGCAGTGAATCCAGGTTACAACTTTAATTATGCAACACTGCACCTTCTGTCCTGACAAGCGCTGAAGTACAGAGATGCAGCGCTCTTCCATCTGCATAGGAGTAGCATCTTTACACACACTCGCAGGACATTCAAGCTTTAAAAAATGACACCAGTGCATAAAGATGAGAAAGGATTAAACCGTGGCACACATCCATATAAATACACACAAACAAACACCCTGTGAGGTGATGATACAGGCTGGGATAGTCCCCTGTTTTGAAATGGACTGAATGACGCAGTTTAAAAGATGCATCCAAGGTCCTCATCATAATCTCATTCTTCTATGATCTCGTTATCTTCCTTGGTTTACACAGCCACTGTAGCTATTCTTTTTCCATGACTCTTGCTTCAGGCATGCTACTTTGCTGCCCTGCCAAATATTTCCACGTTTAATCCTGAATAAGGCTGCATCCTGAACTCTAAAAATAGCCAAAATCTTTGCCCTTTGGAGCAGAACCTCTCTCGTTTATTATCAAGCTCTGTTCATTCTCTTCTTCGGCTGGTGGATTTTTGCTGAATCACTCTTTCTTATGGTGTTGCTTGAGAGGCTCAAAGCTAAGTGGGCCATCTATGGTGTGAGAAGTGATGTGGGCTGACTAGCCATGCGTTAACGTGTGCCTATGTGTGTGTATACAGTGTGTCTGTTTGTAATTCTCCAGCTCTACTCTTATTGATGCCGCTGCTGCTGCTGCTGCTGCAGGAAGAATCTGTAGCAGCTTCTTTCCTTAAAAGACGGTCTGCTGTCCATGCATATGAGTGTGCGTTTGTGTTTTCTGCTCTAATTCTTATTGTGGGTGTTTGTGTAGAAGTGGGAGCGATGCGAGAAGGGCATAGACGTGTCACTGGAGAAGCTGAGAGCCTTCAAGAGAAAGCTGTCTCTGCCGCTGCCGGACCACCATGAGGAGCTACACTCAGAGCAAATCAGATGCAAAGTAAGGAGAATGTACACACACACAATTACATTTTTTTATTTATTTCCTTACCCTCCCCACTAATTCTTAGTGGGGTTTTCTCTCATTAAACATATGCTCATGCTGTCTCTTCCTCTTTAGCACATTCACACACCCACAGACTCAGACTTGTCCTGCTATAACCTCTTTAATCTGGCTGCTAGGACAAACAGATAAACAATCAGATCAGCAGCAACAAAGACAAAAAAACATCTGTATTCATCTAGCTGCTGTCCCGATGTTTGACCTTGCTTCTATGGTAGTCGGGCTAGTTTTATTTTTTTCTGTTTTAACAGATTTGATGTATCATTTTAAGAGGGATGCTTGGTTTTTTTGGTTGTTTTGCACAGGAGCTTGTCTTGAGTAAATAGTTATTTAACATGACTGCTTGAAATCAGGGACTTGCTTTCTTTATTTGCGCCCACAGAAATTTTAAAATTCTGATTATGATCACTTTCAGTTCATGGTAACCACTGGTCACTGTATGCAGTCATGTTTGATGCATGACACGTCCTCAGCTCCTCAGGGAGGAGGAGGGCTTTGTGAGTAGCTGCACACAGTTAGCATCAGCTGAGGATAGAGGGGGTGGGGAGAGAGAGAGGGAGAGAGAGAAAAAGAGAGGCTACGTGCGCATGAGAGAGAGAGAGAGAGAGAGAGAGAATCCTTGTGTGCTGTGGGGGTGTATGTATGTGTGTGTGCATGTGTGTGCTTCCTTTTGTGAGTGTGTGTTGCGTAATAGAGACATTCTCCCGGACCACAAATGATTGCAGCGCAGCAAAACCGTCACAGTGACGGAGGAGGAGGAGATGCAAGGTTGGATGCTTCTGTTACCTTATCCTGCCTTTATCCTTGTAGCTGCTTTATTTTAATATGATATGGGATATGTTCCTGTTTCAGTGTTACCTCAGAAGACTGGCATCGAATTCCTGTATTTAGCACATCTGTCATTTTTCAACATGCCGTGCTGTAATGTTCGTCAGTTGGCTGTTTTGCATTTTCTCACTATTTCTGAGGATGCTGCAACTGAGCTTCAGCAGACTGAGTCTGTGGTTTTCCTGTTTGTACCGACTGTGGCTGTTTGTCATCATGTAATAATTCTTGAATTCATGTAATAAGTCTTGACAGCTCGGTTCCTGTCTTTGCATTTAATATTAGGGGTTACATGCCCGTTTCCTTTATTGATGTCTTGTCATGTCATTGGTGCAGGAATTCGAGAGCAGTGTGGAGGGCTGGACTGATGACCTTACTTCCTTATCCCTGCTGAGGGACTCCTTGGAGGGCGTGGTCAGTGCAGATGACATCACAGTGCTACAGGAACGCCTCCAGCTGCTACAGCGCCAGTGGGAGGAGGTCTGCCACCAGGTAAATACTCACAGTGCACATTCTTGTGATTTTCCTTGACCCAGTAAGTAAATAAATTATTTTTCTGTGTAGTATGTGATACATTTATAGCTTTATCTGCTCATTCTTTTGGATTTAATTAACATATCATACCTCATCCAGCTGATGCGTTCACAAGAGATGTAAAATAAGAGAAATGTGTGTTAAATATATTTGGCCTGTGCCCTTAGCATATCCTTATGCAGAATGAATAGATATGAATGATAGATAGTGCTAACAGCTGTGGTACCTTTGGCAAAGTGAGAGCTGTGGCTAACTTTTTATACTAGTGGCTAACATGTCAGGCATTAAGGAACCAACACTGTTATTGTGAGCTGTGTGTTGCTGTGATGAGGTGTCTGAATAAGACTGAGAGAGGATTTAGAGAATTAACAAGACTTTGGTGCATTTCTGGTTGCAGCTTTAGTAGGTTTTTGTTGTTGCTCTGTGTAGCTTTTCCTGATAATAGTATAAACTGTGCTGTCAGAAACCTTATTATTTTATCTTTGGTTGATATTTTCACTTATCACTTCTTTCATTGTTTATATTCCAATGCTGCTGCTTTTCTCTCATGTTCTCACGCTCATCCTCGTGCTTTGGTCTTGTCCTCTGTCTAAAAATCAACCTGTCTCCCCTTGTGTCCCCTCAGCTTTCCCTGCGCATGCAGCAGGTGAGCGAGAAGTTGAATGAGTGGGCCGTGTTCAATGAGAAGAACAAGGAGCTGTGTGAGTGGCTCACACAGATGGAGAGCAAAGTCTCTCAGAATGGTGACATCAGCATTGAAGAGATGATTGAAAAGCTACGCAAGGTAACTTCAGTCCTTACAGAAATACACCTGAAATGCAAATATGTAGAAATGAATGAATGATAGCCTTGTTGTACAGATATATGAAGTTCACGGTAGTGAAATAGTTTTCTTTCAGGTATTTTCAGTTAAGCTTTTCTGATGTTGACCACTTCTATTCAGTGGTTGATTTATGTATATATTTGTGCATAAATTATACCTAAAACTATTTTATTCATTGTCATCAGCCTGATGCCGAATGAAACCACTTTTTTTAATGAAACTCTACCGTTTGAATGCAAATTTCTAAAGAATATAAAACAATATCTGCATAATAGGTGCATTCCCTTGCAAAGTCTTGACTTACTGATGTCCTATTTAATTAAATGCTGGACAAGCTCATACGTTGTACATCGCACTGACACCTCCTTGTGTTTGTCCACCAGGACTACCAGGAGGAGATCAGTGTCGCTCAGGAGAACAAGCAGCAGCTGCAGGTTATGGGCGAGCGACTGGCCAGGGCCAGCCAAGACGGCAAGGCGGCCGAAATCCAGCACAAGCTCAGCAAAGTCAGTGAGCGCTGGCAACACCTGCTGGACCTCATTGCTGCCAGGTGGGTGGACAAGAGTCAAGAGACCAGGAGAAGAGTGTGTGTTTGATGGCAGAGATTGTGTGGTCTGTGAAAGTAGATGCAACTTTTAGGCAAGCTGGAAAAAAATTCAACAGGATTAGTTGATTATGGCACAAATCATTACTAACGTTACTTAATTTTCTGATGAATGTTGAGCTCTGTGGATGAAAAAAAAACCAAGTTGAATATATGATGTTATCTTGATTTTACAGTGTGAAGTCAGTTCACCTATTTCTGAAAAGCCAGAGAGCATCAGATCTGCACTCTGATGTTTTAACTTTTTCATTTTTTCAATGTAAAGTGAAAACTAAGAGTCTGTGTGTTTGCACTTGACCCTGCAGATCCCACTTTGTTTCAGAAGTAGATGTTAGTGAAGGCGTGTCTGGACTTGGCTCCTTAGCCATGGGAAATTCATGTACCACAGTGCAGCTGAGGTACATCATTAGTTCCCTGCTGGTGTCCGTGTGACGTCCACTCAGTGGAGTTTTAAAACCAAGTAGGGAGAGATCACATTCCTCATCCCCCCTCAACCGTCTTTTGTTGTGTCCTTGTAGCTTTTTGGTATTCTGGATGTCGCTGCCTACCAGAGTTGTATGTAGCTTGTCTTCTACTGACTGAGTCAATCTAAAATGCACTTTAAAACTAGCAGGCAACAGAAGTTTTTCCGTTTCTGATGACTTAATATGGAAAAAAATAAACTCCCCTGCCTTTGTTGTCCATTGAAAGTTATTGACCTGACGCAAACTGACTCTAACTACCCCAGCTGCCCCCCTCGGCTGTCTTCCGGCTGTTGCCCTCTGGGACTGTGTTGGAGGAGGGAAAAAGGGGAGGACTGTTTCTGACTTTATGCAGACAGCTGCAATCTCTTTGTCTCTTATATCCTCTCTTCACTAAAACAAGAGGGAGAGGGTCACAGTCAGCAAAGAAACATTTCTGGTTTTCTTTTTTGTTTTGTATTATGGAAAGGTCCATCAATGGTGTCTGAATTTTTTATTTTTTGTGGACATGAGGATTTCCTACTATTCTCCTGCAAACATGATTTTTGAAAAACTTTTGTTCACGTTGTACCATTGAAGTGTGCTTACATGCATGGTGCCTGCAGCCTTCTTCTGTTCACACGACGTCAGTCTGAATGTGTTGTCTGATATTCCAACACTGCCCAGCTTTGCAGCACATGCCTCTGACTGTAAGTCTCTTTTTAGAAACAGCAGCACTTGTCACTCTCAGGCACTCACACTTACACACTCGCACATGCCTGTTTGGGGTTCTCTTTTTTTTTAACCTTGGAGAGCAACAGTTGTGCCACCCCTCCACTACCTGCTGGTCCTCCCCTTATGTACAGACAGAGTTTAGAGAAAGTCCCACGTGGAGCTCACAGACGAAAGAGAGCAGTGTTTGGATCGACACGCTAACGCTTTGTGACGTTAAAATTGTCTTTGAGAATCCTGCAACCCCATGGTTTTGGACTTAGGGACAGATAACATGGCAGGATGCCCGAGCGAGGACGATCTGCCGGACTGCGATTGTGATGTCAACAGGCAGGATGATATTCTTTTATGCTGACGTTTCGTAAAAGACAAAAATGTTGATGCTTAAAAACATAGATTTAGACTCATGCACTTTGCTCTTTAGATGTATAATAGTGTGTTGTAGTTTGTTAACCAGCTTCTGCTACGGTATGTAGAATCACATGTAAATAGAAATGAATGATTGTTGATCATTGTTGTGATTCAAAATGTCTGATTTAGTCTGCGTTGCTGCACCAAATGCTACAGTATCAGAGTAGTTTTAAGGGTGTTTCTGCCGTGCATACTTTTAAGTTTTTTCCCAGAGAGATTGTTGTTTCAGCTTCATGATGATCGTACATCTGGTTTAACTAGTATTTAAAAATAATGTCCTAAGTCTTGTCTTAACGAGCTGGTATTCCTGCACTGAGTGGAGACAACACAAGGCAATTAAAACAATAGCAGGAGTGTTATTGTTAGTGTGAGAATAGCATCGTGAGCTGACTCACATCTCATCTGATCAGACATGATTCAGTGAAGCTGTGCAACCTTGTGCAACATGCAAACAAATTTTTTGCAAATTTGATTATTTTCTATTTGTGTTTGACAGAAGACTGTTGGTGCATTAGATCATGCTTAAATCTGTTTAATATACTTTCCTACAATGTGAACAGTTGAGGTACTGTGGGATGCCTCACAGCTAGTTTAGGAATTTGAAATGCAGCAGCGAGTGCACAGCACATTATAGCTGCAGGTCATAAACATCTTTCCTTAGACAGTACTGTCAGTCCCTTAGTAACCTTGAGTGTATGTGGAGGAAAGCTGTTAGTGCATCTATTTTTAGACAAGTATGGGCTTTTGTGCTTTTGTGCAGTAAAGTACATCTGCAGCCTAAATCCTACCAAGCCTGTCTGATGAGACAGTGAGCGTTGCATTGCTCTGCAGGGTGAGGCGCCGAATGTTTGATGAACTGATGTAGGAACTGGATGTTGGCTCATATAGCTCACATTTTATGGATTGCAGTGGACAGTGTTTGAAAATGTCTGGCACTTGCAGATCCAAAATGGTCCCCAGTTGCTGTGTGGGTTCAAATAAGGTTTCATCACTTCCCAACAAAAATATCTGCTCAGATGTGAAATATTACTCCTCATGCTCATTTTACTCTTCTGGTCTGTTTAGCTGAATGTAGACACACACAAACTCTTCATTATTTTGGGTTCGCAGTCTGGATGGAGCCACAGATTGCTTTCTCTATTATTTTTGGTTACATGTTACTTATTTTATTTCAGCGGAAATGTAATATCATTTCTTAATGTCACTTTGCCTCATTTGACATTTTGCACCTATTTCAACAAACAGACACATTTGCTTTTATTTTATTATTTTGTGTATCAGTTGTATTTACAGTATGTTTTACATAAACTGTGCAAGAATCTGTCAGGATTTTCCTCACCTTTACTGTTGCCACTTGTCCTCGTATTGACTTCCTCTCTGACTTTGTTTCTGTACCAGGGTAAAGAAGTTGAGGGAGACCCTGGTGGCAGTGCAGCAGTTAGACAAAAACATGAGCAGCCTGCGCTCTTGGCTCGCTCACATCGAGACTGAACTCTCCAGGCCCATCGTCTATGACACCTGTGATGACCAGGAGATTCAGAGAAAACTCAACCAACAGCAGGCAAGAGGGCCACACATACACAGTCCTGGGATACACAAACAGAGGAGTTCAGGGTTAAACATTTTGCAGCAATGGACCAGTATGTGGTAATCCGTCGGCCCTTTGTTGCTCACTTGTAGCACACTTATATGTACAACCACCCTCACCAGCACAAAGAACCACACATGTATGTTGTGTGTATTTTCTGTACAGACTAAATTGTAGCAGGGCCACATGACTCAAATTGAGTCGGTGGAAAAGGAGTGACACTGAAGCACATGAGGAAATCAAAGCATGACTCATGTATGCATCTCTAGCTGTTTGTTTAAAGACAGTCCACTGTAGGTGTCAGTAGACTTCCTACTGCCAAGATGCTGCTCTAAATTTGGACTAGATCCTGAGACCCCACTGACCTGCTTCCTCTCCAGAGCTGCAGAGTTAGCTGACACATGGACTTACTGTAGTTCAGCAGGGTGACTGTGTTCCTTCTGTAAACTATTGGGAGACATTTGCTTAATTAATTTATGGTACAAACAGAGTTTTCTTTCTGTCATGAAACGTGAACAGAAGCACAAATGGAGCAAAGATGGAAAGATAGGCCAGAAGACATCAATTGGTGTTAAATATAATACAGGATGCTGAATATGCAACTTTTCTGTACTGAAAAAACAAATTTATTATTCTGTTTGTTTTACAGGAGCTGCAGAGGGACATAGAGAAACACAGTACAGGTGTGGCGTCAGTGCTGAACCTGTGTGAAGTCCTGCTGCATGACTGTGATGCCTGTTCAACAGAGACAGAGTGTGACTCCATCCAGCAGGCCACCAGAGGACTGGACAGACGCTGGAGGAACATCTGCGCCATGTCCATGGAGAGGAGGCTAAAGTCAGTGCCTCATGGATAAATTCTGTCTAACCTACTGTCTTCACATTATTGCTGATTTTGTGAGACAATGCCAAAGAGACACATTTTTCTAGCCTTTGTTTGTGTGTTTGGAGGTTTTTGCTGAGTTCAATTATGGCAAATGTGCCCTGAATTTCACATCTGCACCTTATTTGAGTGTATCCTCTGAAGTATAACACTGCTGCTGTTTCTGAACATTTAAATAGACATTACTTCCCTCATTGCTTAACTTTTTTCTCTGCAGGATTGAGGAAACATGGAGGTTGTGGCAGAAGTTTTTGGATGATTACTCCAGGTTTGAGGATTGGCTGAAGACTTCAGAAAAAACAGCCGCCCTGCCAAACTCCTCTGGAGTTCTCTATACCATCGCAAAGGAAGAGCTTAAGAAGTTTGAGGTGAGTCTATTCAACATTTTTTACTAAAATGTGGAGGAAAAGAAAGCTGCAGTTACACAGAGTTTGCATACATGTGCATGTCTTGATGCTTTTAAAGTTTCTTGATAAACAAAAAAATCTCAAACGACCGCAGAGAAAATCAGAGACAGTCACTGCAGGATAGAGTAAACAGAGAGAAAGAAAAAGTGGTGTCATGCTGCTGAAACTCGTTCGCACTGGTCTGCTCAGCTGCTGCTGTCCATCACTGTGCACGTGCACATTCCTCTTAGCTGACTGTCTGGCCTGGGCCGCTGCTATCCGCCTGCGTAGGTCCAGACTTGAAGCTTTCATTAAATGTAGAATTTTGAGATTTGAAATCTAAAAATCGTTCAAGTTGTTCTAATTACGGTAGGTTAAATGAGCATTTATTGCACTTTGCTCCAGACGTCATTGTCTGATTAAATCTTTAGATGACTGCTGTGACTTTCAGTATTTTTAAAATATCAACAGTAGTTAAGTTTACATGTTGGCAATGACAATCTGTAATCTTCACACAGTCAGATTTTTCAGTTCCTCTAGTAGTTCTTTTGGCACATGTAGCCATGATCCAGCCATGCAGTTAGACACAGCTTTAGTTACAAAAAACATTTTATAACCATTTCATGCATTTTGTTTAGCCTTTATTTAACCAGGTCGGTCCTGTTGAGATACAACAGCCTCTTTCAAGGGAAGCCTGGCCAAGACAGCAGCCTGAGAAACATTTAAATTACACCAATTAAAAACAGACAGCACTAAGTCACTCAACAAAATAAATAAAATGCATGCTAGATTAAAGCACAGGATTAAGAATTTACATTAAAACACCACCAAGTGGGAAAAGTAGCTGCTGCAAGATCTTTCATACGGTTTTAAAAATTCCAATGGTGATGAGTTCCTTCAGGTTTAGTGTTTTCTGCAGTGAGTTCCAGGCAGCAGGCACAGAGTACTTAAAGCAGTGTTTTCCAAATTCAGAATGCACCTTTGGCATGTTTAATAAGTATAGTAAATCTACTTTGGGGCCTGTATTTTGCATAAAGTCTTTCTGAATCGTTTGTTTATAAGATGAAATACTCCACTTGTCACTTTAGAAAAAGTGCACTTATGTTTCCGTTTGATCATTTAAATGATATTGCTCAAAACTGTACTCATATCTGTTGTATATTTTCTATGTGTCCTGTTTAGAGTGATAATATGTTTGTATGTGTGTGTTTTGTCAAAGGCCTTCCAGCGTCAGGTGCAGGAATGTCTGACCCAGTTGGAACTCATCAACAAACAGTATCGTCGTCTGGCCCGAGAAAACCGCACGGACTCCTCCTGTCGTCTCAGAGAAATGGTGCATGATGGGAACAGGCGATGGGACAACCTGCAGAAAAGGGTGGCAGCCATCCTACGGAGACTCAAGGTAACGTAGTCTGAGGTGCAACGACTTAGAGAGGTTTTGAAAGGGCTACGGGGCATCAGCGTTAACCACCGAGCCACTGTGGAGCCCCATCTTCCAAAAACACTTTATGTAATTTATGCTGAAATTATTTAGAACAAGGTAGTGATTTCATCTTTCTGTCTGTGTTTGTGCAGCACTTCATCAGCCAGAGGGAGGAGTTCGAGACGGCACGAGACAGCATCCTGGTGTGGCTGACAGAGATGGACCTCCAGCTCACCAACATAGAGCACTTCTCTGAGTGTGACGTTCAGGCCAAAATAAAACAGCTCAGGGTAAGATGGACGGCATGTTTGAAGACACTGGAGATAGAAGATTTGGTTCTTTGAGGGAACAACAGCCAGTGCAGGGGATTTCAGTTAAAGCCAGCATGACGCAGAACACAACTGACTTACAGTTCAAGAGATTGTTTTGTCCTAATCATGAGAATAGGGGGGGAATATAAAAGCTGGTCAGTCTGGCTTCCAGTAGAAATTCTAGTAGAAGGTACTTGACAAGTAAACATACCAAACGCTAAGGATTCTCTTGACAATTTATAAGAAACTAAGCTGTGATAGGAATGGGCTGTTATTTTATTGGTTATACATTTTGCGGAATACATTTCCAGGCGTTCCAGCAGGAGATCTACCTGAACACGGGGAAGATTGAGCTGGTGTTCAGGCAGGGTGAAGCTCTGATTGAGAAGAGCGAACCTTTGGACGCAGCCGTGATCGAAGAGGAGCTGGAGGAGCTGCAGAGATACTGTCAGGAGGTGTTCGGACGAGTGGACAGATACTACAAGAAACTCACTCGACTCCCTGTGAGTAAACACAGAAATATTAACTAGCCTGCAAAAATGCAGGAAAACGATATTTCTCCATTTTAAATGTTAAATAACACTCAAATGCTATTATTTAGGGTAAGGTGAAGTATTTTCTATTCAACATGCAGTAGTTTTTTCTTAGCACAACGATTCTTATTTAAATTACAAGTCAAACAGTTTTAACACAAGGACAAGCGATGTGTTTTTTCCTGGGACAAAACTGTTGTCTGTAAAATTTGATTTTAATGAGCAGGATTTCCTGCTGAAATGTAACAAAGGGAGGTAGAAGAGCATGCTTTTTATTTTTGTTGTTGTGTTAGAAATTGAACTCATTGCAGCATTTCTCACCAGCCCTGACATGGTGAAAACATATCAAAGTGTCAGTCTGACAGCTGTTTGGAAACGGGAGACACTCACTTTCCTGTTAGCGTGTTAACCGTCAGGACAACACACATGTTGGCCTGACCGTACCTCAAAACTGCACTCTCACCAGTTTAAATAACATTTTCAACCGTGTAGCCTTCACTGTACTATATCCACTTCCATCAGTGCTTTCTGACAACATGTTCTCGTCTGTCTCTCCCAGCTGGCAGATGACGAACTCGACGGTTCGGACAGAGAGCTGGAGATGGAGGAGGGTGGAGACCTCACTGAGCTGCAGTGGGGCGACTCCTCTTTGCCCCGGACGTCAAGTCGTCCGGCGTCGGGTACAGCAGCCCTCATCCGGGCCGACCGCTCGGGCCGTGACACTCCGGCCAGCGTGGACTCCATCCCATTAGAGTGGGACCACGACTACGATCTGAGCAGAGGTCTGGAGAGTCCTGGAGGACGAGGCAACGGTGAGAGGAGTCGAGGTCAAGAGGAGGAGGATGAGTATCTGAGGACGGCTGCCACGGTGCTGTCAGGTAGGTCGACTGTACGAACTGTACGATGGATGCTCAGTGGATATTTGCTGTTTTCTGGAGGATTCAGTCATAAGATGTTCCGCTAACACACATTTCTGGGACAGTTTTAAATCAGTTTGATTCCCATTGATGTACAATAGAGCAGCTTCATTAGTAATGTTTAACCCTCGTGTTGCCTTGTGGGTCAAAATTAAAGTTTGAAAATGTGGGAAAAAAATGTATATTTTCACAGTGAATCTTCTGATGTCCACATTTTCAACATTTTTGGGAAATCTTTGAACATTTTTTGGTGGAAAAGAGGAAATATTAAAATTGTTTCTTAAGAACATTCACATAAAAATCAACCAAAATCCCGCGAAATTCGCGGGATTTTGGTTGATTTTTTTGTGAATGTTCTCAAAGAAAATATTAGAAGTTTTACTGATATATGATGTGTATGTAGACACTTTAGATTTTTTTCAAGATTTTTTTTTTTAAATTTTTACTCAATTTTCTTGCCAAATTTGGGGGATTTTTTTGAATGAAACTTTTAAGGGAAACTTTTAAGGAATTATTGGAATTTTCTTCCTGAAGGTTCGTCAAATTTTCAGAAATTAGGGGAATTTTTTTGCTAAATTTTGGATTTTTTTTCAGACAAGATAATATTTTTTTGTTGCTCGCAAATGAAGACAACAGGAGGGTTAAAATTCTTCTACTGTGTGTTTGTCTACAGGAAAGCACATCGTTAAACATGAATAAAAATGTTTTCAGTAATTAAAGAATCAGTAATTTCCCTATAAATAATACCAAATTATGTGCTTCGATCTAGGAAACACAGGGTTACCTATGAGATGGAATCAAGTTTTGTGGGCATATAAATGCTGATGAACATCAGAAAAATAGGATAGCTAAATGACAGCAACTGTTTGAAATTATTATAATGTTAGCAATGTGTTATTTTGGTGGAAAAAGTTTGGTGAAGTAGAATTGATTCGATCTAACTGCTCAGAAAAGCTTTAGTAGTGAGAAAATAATTATTTCTTACCTTTCTAGCATTATAATGTGATTGTAGAGCTTTTTGGTGTTTAATTCTTTGAATTAAATTTGTATCATTCATGTCACCTTTGGCAGTTTAAATGAATTCAGTTGTTTTCATTATACTTGGGCTCGTTTATCTCACAAACTTTCATAGAAATAACAGTAGAAAAAACAAAATATCAGTGCCAAATGACTGCCAGGTCGTTGCCGTTTATCACCAATATCTCGTTGAGTCGTGCCTACGTTATAAGTAGTGTGTGTTGTATGTGTTTCTTCCCAGATGTAGTTATCCCAGAGAGCCCAGAGGCCTATATAAAACTGACTGAGAACACTTTGAAATCATCTTCTGGTAGGAAACAGCATGAGCTAGAAGAGCATGCCATCAGCTAAATCACGCTTCTTCTTTTTTTTTTTTTTTTAACAGAAGCTTACTGCCGCACTAAGAGGCATCATTCAGGCTCAATGTCCCACCATCTAGAAAAATCTTTGTATGTCTGCATGCAAAGATGTCACCATCACTGCTTCCAACCATCACATCTGCAGCAGTGTTTTTTCTCCCCTCATTCATGTCTCATCTAATTAATTGTGTGGAAACCTGTTTTCTGTGTTCCCCTCATTTTTGTTGCGTTTCAGACTCACGCATGCCACTTCAGCATCACTCTGCATCAACAGCATGCTAACGGAAATGTCGTCGCTGAAAATTTTACCGTTCTGCTTTTATAGAGCTGATTTTTCTCTTTGTTTAGGCGAGCCAGGCCAGCTGGAGGCCAGTCTGAGACAGCTGGATCAGGCTTTGGATGCAGGACGGTATCACCTGCAGCAGAGAGAGGTCACCGCCAAACGCTGCAGCCCCGACATCGACTCCACCTACATGGGCTACGTGAGTCCTCCTCATGTTAATAAGCATCTGCTGTCTTACACCACATCATGAGGGATAGTTTTAGCATGACTAATGAAGTTTCATTTTGTTTACTCTTTAAAAAAAACTAACATCCGGTTTGGTCACTTATGGCAAACAAATCACACAAGCACAAACTATTTCATATTTATGATAAGATATTTGTTTTTTGTCTTTCTAATAATAAATGATAAATGAGGAATGTAATCATTTTGGCTTGCATATCTTGGAAGCCACAGACTGATCTGATCATGTCATCACGATTCTTGTTCAGTGTTACATTTTCCTAAATTACTTCTTTCGGCATGCACACACAATATTGTTATGCTATTGTACACTACCAGTCAAAAGTTTCAATGGCTTTTATTTATTTGTATTATTTTCTACATTGTAGATTAATACTGAAGATTAATACTTTTTTGTATATAACATATTTCCATATGTATTCTCGTATAGTTTTGATGTTTTCAGTATTAATCTACAATGTAGAAAATAATTTAATAAAAGCCATTGATGGGTAGTTTGCATCAGCTAGTATTAGATCAACTACTTAAACTGATTTTGTCATGTCTAAGTGATAGACATAGTACACTGATATCCAGAGTTTCAATATAATTCTTTTGTATTTGATTGTATGCAGTGACTACTATATGCTGTTTAGGTTTAGTAAAGAGAAATAACTTTATATTTCAACGAACAATCCATCTGCACAGTTTTGGTAAATAAATGTTATTAAAAAATGTTTGTTACATTGTAGATTAATACTGAAGAATACATGTAGAATCATGTTGTAAACAAAAACATGTTAATCTTCAGTATTAATCTACAATGTAGAAAATAATACAAATAAATAAAAAGCACTGAATAAGAAGGTGTGTCTAAACTTTTGACTGGCAGTGTATGGACTTATGTTTTCAATAATGTCTGCGATTTTTGTTCATAGAGATTATTTTCTCCTTTTAAGTAAACAATCAGAAAGCATTATTTAGTTCAGTAAATGCATGTAACATATTATTCCATCCGTACAGATGCGTCTGATGGGAGAGTGTCGTGGCAGTATAGATGCAGTGAAGCGAGCAGAAGGAGAGCTGACTGAAGACGAAGACGACATGCCAGGCCTCACCAACCCCACCAGCCCAGACATGCAGAGCGCAGGTCAGTTACACACACACACACACACACACACACACACACTGTACAGTTCACTGTGCAGGCTGTGTTAAATGATCCGTTTCTTACCTCCAGGGGTGATTGAGCGCTGGGAGCTGATCCAGGCTCAGTCTCTGAGTGAGAAGCACAGACACAAACAGAACCTGCAGCAGTGGCAGCAGCTGATCTCAGACCTGCAGACCATGAGGGCCTGGTTGGGTCAGTCGGAGGCCGAGCTCAGCCAGCTGCGAGGGCTCGATCTCAGCACCGACATACACACCATCCAGCAGAGAATCAAGAAGCTCAAGGTTTGTGGACTGTATATCCGTGTGTTTGTTGCTGTATCAAAGCTTCAAGAACATTAGAAAATATATTGTAACATAAAGGAACATCCACTGAAATGTTTTAGTAGCAGCAATCTCTATTTGTGGGACAAAATTTGGTTTAACCTTTGTGTCGTCCTGCAGGTCAAAATTTACCTGTTTTAAAGTTTGAAAATGTGGAAAAATACATATATTTCCACAGTGAAACTTCTGATGTCCACATTTTCAACATTTTTGGGAAATCTTTGAACATTTTTTGGTGGAAAAAGAAATGTTAAAAATGTTTCTTTAGAACATTCACAAAAAATCAACCGAAATCCAGCGAAATTTGCTGGATTTTGGTTGATTTTTATGTGAATGTTCTTAAGAAAATATTAGAAGTTTTACTGATACATCTAATCATTTTAGGTATTTTTAGGATTTTTTGGGAAGATTTTTCTCATTTTTTGAAAATATTAACAAGAATTTTCTTGCCAAATTTGGTGGATCTCGCTGGATTTGGTTGATATTTTTTGTGAATGTTCTTAAAGAAACTATTATAAGTTTTACTGATATATCTGTAATCCCTTCAGATATTTTTAGGATTTTTTTGGGGATGATTTTTACTCGTTTTTTTTTGTTTTTTTTAATATTCAAAAGAATTTTCTTACCAAATTTGGTGGATTTTTTTAAAAATAAAACCTTTAAGGGAAACTTTTAAGGAATTATTGGAATTTTCTTCCTAAAGGTTTTGCAAATTTTCAGAAATTTTGAGAACTTTTTTGCTGAATTTTTGGATTTTTTTCAGACAAAGAAACAACATTTTGTGGTGCCCGTAAATGAGGACAACAGGAGGAATAATCTACTTAATATCTGTCTTTTACTTTCTTGCATTTGATATCTGCAGCAATCGGATTCACATTTTTCATTATTTTCTCATCCTTGGCTTACTTTTGCCTTATCAGTCTCGGTGTGGTGTATCATCAGGGACTGTACATAAAGTACAGTTTGGCTGCAGTCATTTGACCCTGCTCGTATTTCCGGTTGAAGGTGCTGACAGTGTTGTCCTTCCACACACCAAATCACATCAACACACTCACACCTCAGCATCTAGCCCGGCATTTGATGCCTGTAAAGCATTTGGAAAGATACCACAAATCTATAAATACATCGTTCTGAAGCCAAGTAACCTACATCCAGCGTGTGTCTTCAGTCTAGTCCTGCTGCACTCCTCACTGTTGGCATTAGAATGAATGTCCTGCGTCACGTGTGCAGATGCTGTCATGAATCATTTTTATTTCTCATCGCCAGGAGCTGCAGAAGGGGATGGACGCTCATAAGTCAGAGGTGCTTTCCATCAACCTGAGCAGTGCAGATTTCCTCCAATCAGAGCCCGACTCTGAGGAAGCGTGGGAGCTGAGGGACCAGCTGAAAGAAATGAACTCTCGCTGGGATCGGCTCGGTGCCTCGCTGGAGGACTGGAGGGAAGAGCTGCAGACGGCGCTGATGCAGTGTCAGGTACTAAAACATGCACTGTGACAGGCTGCTGAGTAATAAAGGAAAGCTACAACACTTTACGTCTATATTCATCCCCTCAGAATGCCTCTGTGCTATCTTGTGTGATTGCTGTGTACCAGAGTCTAATTCCATTCATGTTGATGGAATATTTTATTCAGGAGTTCCACGAAATGAGCCACGGTCTGCTGCTATGGCTGGAGAACATCGATCGCAGGAGGAACGAGGTGGTGCCCATCCCTCAAAAAGCAGATCGAGAAACATTAAGAGCTCATCACAAAACCCTGACGGTACGTGTCTCTGAATGCTGCTTATATGTGGTGTGAGTCTGGCTTCCGTCAGCCTTTTGTGTTACTTCACACTCTTTAGTTTGGCAAAATTCAGTAAAACAAAAGTAACTTATTGTGATGGTTTCCTTCCCCCTGAAAACAAACAAAAATGTTCTCTTGAAAAAATAGCATCAGATCTGAGTTCATGTCTAAGTTGTTCGTTGGTTCTTGATGAGCAGTACAGCAGTTTCAGGACCACTGCTCTAACAATAATTAGTGGATGTATCTTAAAATGATTTGTTGAATAAGATTAGAAAGACAAAACAAAGCAAATTTGAAAGTAATCATTGGGTTGCTTCATCATCTGAACCCCGCGTCATGTTGGTAGGTTTGTACGCCTTTTATTTTTTTTAAAAATGCTGGAAATGTTCAAAACAGAAGCTATCCGGTGGTCGTTGAACTCATAAAAAACCCAAATATTCAGATCTCAAAATTAATATTCAGCGACCAAATATTCAGATATTTGGATATTCAGGTCCAGCCATAAAAAAGACAAAAATTATTTTGACAAAGCGCCAAAAAAGTGGACAAAAGACACAAATGAGACAAAAAGTGACAAAAGCGGGAAACAAAATGACAAAAAAATAGACAAACAACGCAAGCGAGACAAAAAGAAAACAAAACGACCGAAATGATGCACAAAACAATGAATAAAGTAAAACACACAATGACAAAAGTAAGACGAAAAACACGAGTCAAAAAGGAAACAAAACAGCAAAAGCGAGAAACAAAAGGAAGAAAATATGAGACAAATGACAAAAGTCACACAAAAAGACAAAAAACCAAAAGCAAGACAAGATATTACAAAAATGAGACACAAAATGACAAAAGAACAATGAACAATCTAGTATTTTACTTCATAATCAGAACAGCTTGTCATGGTCTAGAAATTATTTTAAATTTATGGTTTTACAAATTTAGAATTTGCAGTTAATGTCTTGTCTGTCTTAGACATAGACTGTATATATAGTGGACGTAGCATCTGGCTCCAGAATTGAAGCCAACCCGGAAGTGTCAAAAACTTGCAATATCACGCCGTCCGCTAGGGTTGGCTCCAAGAAGCTTTTTCTCCATAGACCCCAATTCATTTTTGGAAAAAATAAAATTTGATAGACTGATTTTCTACAGCTCAGGATTTTTTTCCTGTTAGTTTTCATGGTCAAAATGAGAGATCAGGTGGCCGATCTTAAAATAAATCAATACAGAATTTTAAATAAATCGTTAAAGTCGGCGGAGCCAGGGGGCGTGGCTATACTTGATAGACAGCAACAGAAGCCTCTGTGGCAAAACGTGGGCGGGATAAGAGAGTCCTCAGCCAATCCTGCCCCTAGTTGCTCTCCGGTCCAGTCTGTTTGATGACGCTTTTTACGTCACTGGCTCCAAAAAAATCCAAAACGGCGACCAGGAAGTAGCAAAATCCGGGCTTCATTTTCTCGCCGTTGAAAGCAACGGGTGACGTCACGGTTAGTTTACGCCTGGTCTTAGAGGGCTGAATTGGACCCTCTGGGGGGCAGCTTTTGTCTAGCGGGCCGCATGTTTGACACCCCTGCTTTATTGCGTTGCAGCAAATCAAGCGTGAGCTGGTGGACTCGCAGCTGAAGGTGTCGTCCCTCCAGGAGCTGTCGGCTCAGCTGCTGGTCACCACCAAACCTCAGACTCTGCTGCTGCAGACCTCAGAGCAGGTCCAGGCTCAGGGCAGCGAGTGTCTGGAGGCCCAGGAGAAGGTCCATGTGATCTGGAACAGACTGAGACTGCTGCAGAGGGAGGTCAGCTCAGACCTGGAGGGGCTGGAGAGGAGGCTGGAGGCCCTGGACACGCAGCAGGTCAGATGATACTGAAGAGTAGCAGCAGATTGTTGTTAGATATGTGTGTATGTATCTGGCTTATTTTAAGACACCTAAGTTTGACAATCCTGGTAAAATAGAGCTTAAAATAAGTTTTCCCAGCTAATTTTAAGATCTCAATATTTTAAATTTCAGATCTAATTTCAAGAAATCTTACAAGCCATTTTTCACTTTGGCTTTTGGCAGATTTTTTTCACTTATTTCAAGTGTTTGAAATAATTTAATTGAAATAATTTAATAATAACTTTTAATTGAATTAAAAGTTCCTTGAAAGAAATTTTTTTTTTCTTGTTTTGAGAGGGGCGTTTTTCCAGTGTATTCCAACTGTTGCTTTGGTTTGTTTTTCAGGGCTGCTTACCGTTGCCCATCGGCAAATCAGAGACCTGTGGATCTGCTGGTCGTGGTTCAGAGGTGACCGTCCAAAGTCGCAAAAGACTGGTAATGTTCTTCCTCATGTTGTGCAGTTGAAGGGTGGAGTCTGTGTGCTCAACAGCAAAAACGACAACCCCGTCCTGATACTGCGCACTCCTTTCTTCTCCCCGGATAGATTTCCCCACCCTTTTATTTTTATTAATAGAAATGTTTTTTCCCTTCTGCAATTGCTCTGCTAACATGTACATGAAACAAACTGTTGTTGACCCCCCTCATCTCCCTGGTATGAGATGTTTTTGCTGCCCTACACCATATTGATCTGCCAAATATTACAAGAAAACCTGGCTTTTCGTTTCACTGATTAAACTCTTCTGTAGTGGCTTAACCCTCCTGTTGTCCTCTTTTGCAGGCGCCAAAAAATGTTGTTTCCTTGTCTGAAAAAAATTCTGCAAAAAAAATTCCCCAAATTTCTGAAAATTTGCAAAACCTTCAGGAAGAAAATTCCAATAATTCCTTAAAAGTCTCCTATCCCTCAAAAGTTTTATTTTTTAAAAAATCCCCCAAATTTGGCAATAAAATCTTTGTAAATATTTTCAAAAAATGAGTTAAAATCTTCCAAAAAAAATCCTAAAAATATCTAAAGTGGTTACATATATATATCAGTAAAACTTTTAATATTTTCTTTAGAGCATTCACAAAAAATCAACCAAAATCCTGCAAATTTTGCTGGATTTTGGTTGATTTTTTGTGAATGTTCTTAAAGAAACATTTTGAACATTTCTTTTTTCCACCAAAAAATGTTGAAAGATTTCCCAAAAATGTCAAAACATGGACATTAGAAGTTTCACTGTGAAAATATTTTTTTTCCACATTTTCAAACTTTAAAACGGGTCGATTTTGACCCGAAGGACAACAGGAGGGTTAAATTTGAAATATATGCAGGTTAAAATCTATTTTTCTCAGGCCTTACCATAAATGTAAATTACAGATGTAATTTTATTTGAGCTTCATGTTGCAGGATTTTGTCTTGAGAAGCCAGATTTCTTGGTTCTGAAAGTCAATCACCATCACTGATTATGTTGCTGCTCTTCGGTTATTGATGACTCTCTCCCTAGCGATGTTATGGCTCTCTTTATGTTGTTTGTTTTTCTCTCATCTGAGGCTTTTTGCCTTTATTTGCCCTTGACTGAAACATTCTTTTCTTTCTTTTACCCCTCCCTGCTCATTACGTGGTACAGCCCCGAGGCAAAAGTAGTCAGGCCCACCCAGGACACCCTGAGAGCGGCCCGCGCCACAGGTACCTCTCTGCTGGACTCTAGAGACCCGGGAGGATGATGGAACCAGAGCTGCCCGCCTACAAACCTGATTTTATTCATTCAAACCAAATCAGTGCATGACAATCACCCAGCTTTTACTGAGCGTCAAACATTATTCGATGATTCTGATTTCCTTTGAGGCTCTAACGCTGAGTTCCATGATCCTCCCTTATTCTAGAGGCCGTGTTGTCAGCTCTTAAACGAGCGGGGAATCGCCTACATCAGGCCGCTCCCTTTCTCCTTTAAATGTTTTATTTCACTGCTTGTCTTTGCTGCTTTTTGAATGGCATCATGAAATACTGCTGTCATACTTTTTGCTTCTCCTTCCTTTGAGTGACGTTGTAGTACCCTCCTCCCCCACTAGATGGCATTATCAGAGCCCCAGTGACCCTCTCAGCTGTTGAGCTTTAGCTTTTTTTTGTTTTTCTTTCTCACCTTTCCTTCCTGGTTCATTCCTGTCATAGTTTTGCAGCAGGATATGATGCATTCACTCCTGCAGGTTTTTCCTTCTACGTTAACTCCCAATTTCTCCTGTTTCCTTTCCAGACCTCTTAAGTCACTCACCTCTGTCTCTCCTCTCATTCCTGATTCAACTTTCTATGAGTTTTGCCAACAACAACACACAGACGTGGTGAAGATTCGGCCTAAACTGGTCTCATCATGAGTGTTGTAGCAAAAAATTAATATGTTTGTTTCCCCCTGATTACATAATTTGTATGAGAAGCAGAAATAATCCTAAATGTGAGAACTCCAGCAGAGCAGGAGGTGTTGCCAGGCCTTAAACCATTGATAAAATCTCTGATATGTGACGGACTTCAGGATGGAGGAGGACTTCATGCACTTTAAAAAACGCCCCTCTCAAAACAAGAACAAAAAACTTATTTCAAGGAACTTTACCTTGAAATAAGTGAAAGAATCTGCTAAAAGAACCAGTGAAAAATGGCCTGGTGAGATTTATTGAAATAAGATCTGATATTTAGAATCTTGAGATCTCAAAATTAGCTGGGGAACGTTCTATTTTACCAGGACTGTTAAGCTAAGGTGTCTTAAAATAAGCCAGATATGCTAAAAAAAGAGGCAGTTTTTCATTTAAAAAATAGATTTTTGCTTTCATGTTACCTCCTAATTTGAGAAGTTTTAACCCTCCTGCTGTCTTCATTTACCGGCACCAAAAAATATTTTTTCCTTATCTGGAAAAAATCCAAAAATTCAGCAAAAAAATTCCTCAAATTTCTAAAAAATTTCAAAAACTTCAGGAAGAAAATTACAGCCATTCCTTAAAAGTTTCCCTTAATAGTTTTTTTTTAAAATCCACCAAATCTGCCAAGAAAATTCTTGTAAATATTTACAAAAAATGAGTGAAAATCTTTCCAAAAAATATCTAAAGTGATTACATCTAATCAGTAAAACTTCTATTTTCTTTAAGAACATTCACATAAAAATCAACCAAAATTCAGCGAAATTCGCTGAATTTTGGTTGATTTTTAGGTGAATGTTCTTCGAGAAGCATTTTTAACATTTCTTTTTTCCACCGAAAAATGTTCAAAGATTTCCCAAAAATGTTGAAAATGTGGACATCAGAAGTTTCACTGTGAAAATGTTTTTTTTTCCTCCACATTTTCAAACTTTAGGACGACACGAGGGTTAAACTTATTTTGAGTTTTCTTGTAAAATTCAACTCAACACAAGATAATTTCAAGATTGTTTGACTTAAGATATTTAAGATGCATCGTCTTAGAACAAATCCCCCTATCTTGCTGAAATGTCAATCGTTAAGTGAATGAAACATTTTGACTAAAAATAAATAGACTTGGTGAGACTTTGAGTTTTTGCAGTGCGTGTCTGACCCTCCTTCAGCCTCGGTGAGGATGAGTCGCAGTGAGAACGTTCTGTTCCTCCCCTCTGACTCTTGGCTCTATCAGTGGAAATCTCCAGAGAGGCGTTTGGCAGTTCCTCCGCTCCTGTTTGGAAGAGACGTGGCATTGAACTCTCACATAGTCGGCTCTAGAGCCAGAGAGTGTCTCCCCTCCTATAATCCTCCGAATGTGCACGTGTGTTCGTGAGTGTTCAGTGTGTGTTCAGGTCGACGTGTGTGTGACTCTCTCTGCTGGATTTTTGCTTCATTCTTGTATTTTTCCTTTCCTTCCTGTTCGGTGTTTGTTTTACTCGACAGTATTTGCAAACATCGGCTTCACTGCAGCCACAGATGCATTTTTCAATTGATTATTTGTTCTGAAAGTAGTGAAAAATGCCCATCGCTGTTCCCTAAAGGTCAGAGAGCCGTTCTATGAAGCGAGGTTAGCGAGAGGTGTGTTGATCCTAAAAGTCATGAAGGTGGCTCTCTTCTAACCTGCTAGATCACCATGGTAACTGATGCTGCACAGCTAACCCGCTAAGGTGTTGGAGTTCAGGATTTAAATGAGCTGTAAGGAGCACCATCATTGGAACAATTCTTTTCCTGACAGTGTTTTTTCTGAGCGACTCAGATTCTCAGGTGAAGGGATCCATTATATGTTAGTTATACCACTGAACACAGTTGTGCAGTTACAGTATCAATTTAATTCAGTTTTATTTATATAGTGCCAATTACAATTCAAATTGTCTCAAGACGCTTTACAGAACTCATCTGCCTGAACCCCCAGAGTAAGCCCTGTGGCAAGAAAAACACGCTTTTAACGGGAAGAAACCTTGATCAGAACCCGGCTCTTTACGTGGGGGGAACCATCTGCTGCTGGTTGAGAGGGACAGAAGAGGGAGAGGGGGAGAGGGAAGGAGAGATGTGGACAGGAACCCACATGTATTTAGTTGGCGATGCAGAAATTGCATAAATATGTAAATGCTTGATTAGCTGCACTTTTACTTTGACGTTACTGGAGCTTGTAGAAAACAAATTAGAAAATTGACGTCTGTTGGTATTTATCACAGAATATTAAATCAGTAGCGTTTTAACTTCCATTTGGCCAAAAACTAAGTGATTTCCACGTACACTTTATCATAGGACAGTAATAATTTTTGTATCCTCCATAGCTCTCCATTATGACAACCTGTTCCTCTTAACTGAACTACTGCAGCACAAAATCGGTCCATTTTGTGCAACCAAATGATGCGTTCAAGTCTAGTAAAGAACACTTGGTTAACAAAGAAAGTTCCTAGCTACTGTCTTCATGCTCACCATCACTTCTAGGTTTAGTTGAACTTGTTTTGTCGTACAGCCCTCTGGTTATCAAGGGATAAATATTGATTCTATCATCACTTGTCCACTGATTTAATGCGGATAGTCACATTCCAAGTTTATCATCATTTTTAAGCCCATGAAGTGTAAGTTCTTCTTGTATAAAATAGATTTATTGGGGGGAAAAAAGAATCCAGAGTTGAGGGAGTTTAGGGGAGCGATTCTCCTTTAAATACACTATTTTTAAGGCCATGCAGTTGGAGCATTTTTCACTCCATAAAAAAGAACACAAACCTTCAGCTGAACGTTCTTTCAGCTCAGCGGTGTTTGCAAATACTCCTGAGCTCAGGCCGGCTCTCTGCTGTGTTTAACTTTTGTCTGGGTCTTCCTGCAGCCGGAGCAGATCACCAGGCGCCGCTGGCTGCGTTTCCTCCCATTCTGACCTCCCAGACTTCCCCTCGCCCTCTTCCTCCTCCTCCTCTAAGGACCCGTCCTTCCTGCTGAGGGTCTTCAGGGCGGCGCTCCCCGTCCAGCTGCTCCTCCTCCTCATCATCGGCCTGGCATGCCTGGTCCCCATGACGGAGGAGGACTACAGCTGCCACCACGCCAACAACTTCGCTCGCTCCTTCCATCCCATGCTGCGCTACACCAACGGACCTCCGCCCATATGAGGAGGAGCGGCCGAACGTCTCTACCTACTGCTTTGCCAAGGACTCCACTGACTCCTGTGAATGTTTCCTCTTCACCCTGTGCCCTAAAGCAACAAACTCTCGCATTCTGAAGTGACTCGGAGGTGACATGAAGACTTCTGTCACTAACATTGCACACCTGCTCTTCTGAAATCACCTCAACCCTTTAAAGCAACGCTCTCCGGACTGTTCTGGAGAACCCCCCCCCCCCCCCCCCCCCCCCCCCCCCCCCCGTTCCCCAGTCCAAATATTTCTTGTCGTTTTAACTTAAATGTGTATATTATTTTTAAGGTTTCCGAAGAAACCTGTGAAATCATTGAGAAACAAAGCACTATTTATATACTGTATGTTGGGAGCCAAAGTCAGCTGTGCTTTTTGTCCATGATATCCAGTGCTGCTACTATTTATTTAGTGTTCAATCAGTTAATAGATCGTTAGCTGAAGTGCCACCTTTAGCGTGGAATATTGTACCTGTAAATTGTAGAGTAGACTTGCAGTTTGAGTAGCAATCATTCACAACTTTAGGAAGAAGAGTTTCATTCCACACGTTTTGAAGATCTGCTCAGACACAGTGACTGAAACAAAATCAGCTCGGCGGGAGTTTTCTGTGAAGGATGAGGTGCAGCTTCTTATTTTCTTGCTTGACACGTTTCAAAAGAACCCGCTTGAATTTGGAAATGAAGTTTTTGTGTGAAGTTAAAGCTCAAATTTACAGCACTGACACGAACACTGTCGAAGGTACTGCACTGAAGCATCTTCCCCCAGAAACTAAGGCTTGTGTTCCTGTTTTAGATTTCAGTATTTAACCCTCTGGGGCAACTATAAAGAAAAGATAAGCTCTCCAACTGATTTGTATATTATTGTTTTAAATGCCTTTGAATACAGTGAGTTATTTTTTATCTTTTTTCTTTGAGCATGCACTTGAAAGCCTCCCTGCTTTTAAAAAAAAGCCACACAATCACCAGTAGTGTTTTAGTAGAAGGCTGCGACACGGAACAGTGCGCTTTGTAATAACTGCGATAATTATTCTGCGGTGACGAGACACCACGATCACGGCGTTGTTAAACAGAATCTGTAAAAAAAAATGAAATATGAAAATGGTTATTTATGTATGTACAGTTTGCTAATGCCGACTTCATGAAGAATAGTCTCTTTGCAAATAATAAAACATGAAGTATTTAGTTCTGTTTATTGTTGGGCTTTGATTTTGGGGGTCGGGGAAACACAGTGATGAGCAACATTTTCCCACTCGATGCTTTTATTTATATGCAGAGTAAACAGATGATGATCAAGTGAGCTTTGGCTGGATTCACACTGAACTAATTTTTCTGATCCAGTGGGGAAGGCTTCCCACATGCCTCCAGTTTGGACAACACACTGTAAGTTAATACTTTTTGTTATCGCTTCTGTTCTGGCAACACCTTTTAGAACTGCAGAATTTTATACTGCATCAATTCAGTTAAAGTCCAGGTATAAAACATGAAACGTCTGAATAAAAAAGCCAAATATCATCTTGTCCTGGCTTCTAAATTGTAACTGCAAGCAATTAGACGTGGAGTTATTGCTGGAAATATCCTCCTTCATGTATTTGCTTTATGAAGGTACAGAGAAAAAAGAAGAGAAAAGATTGAGGGGAGCAGGAGAGCAGAATTATCTGGCGAGGCTGAAGTGGGCTCGCTCTGAAACCATCTTACAGGTAGGTCAGTGTCACCAGAACCTGCCTCAAGAAATGTTCTCACAGTGAGGCTGAAATAAGGACAGTCTCCTCTCAGAACTGCAGCATGTTTTTCTCTGCTCCGCATCGACATGAGCAGGAAGTAGAGTCCAGGACCGGTGTTTTTACGACTGGCTCCGGTTCCAAAAAATAGATCTAAATGAGCCTAAAAAGGCAGCAAAGGTGCCGACACTGATCGTGATTATTACTGTAGATAATAATCAGAATAAAATGTCAGAAAATGGTGAAAAGGTCAATCAAAGTTTCCTCAAGTATCTTTTTGTCCACAACCCAAAGATAGTCTGTTGTCATAGAGGAGAAAAAAAATCTGAAAATACTCACATTTAAGCAGCTGATATCAGAGGGTTTTACCCTTTTCTCCTAAAAAGAGTCATATAAACTGATTAATTTTTGAAACTGTCAATGATTAATTTAACAACTAATTGACTGATTAACTAACTGTTGCAACTCTACTCTCAGGTGACAAATTAAAAGAAGAACTTGATCCCATGATCTGGATCAGTCCTTGTGGTTCTGCTACATTGCTGTTTTTTTTGTTTTGTTTTGTTTTTGCTGACATGGTTGTGGTCCATTTGTCTCTTCTGAGGGAAGAATCGCTGTAAATCAGAACAAAGTCGTTCTGACTGAATACATCTATCATGTGATGCAATATTTCTTTATCCTCTCATGGTTTGGTGAGAATGAAAATGGTGTGAATCGTCTGCTTTGGCCTTCACGGTCACCAGATCTCAACCCAGCTGAAGTAAATGTGGGAGATTTTGGATCAACATGTTAGGACACTGAGCTCTCCGCTCCCATCATCGTGAGGGAAAGAATGACGTTCATCCCTCCAGCCAAGGAGCACGAAAGCTGCTCTGGCAAAAGTTGGATTTTCCTTTAATTTGTCACCTGTCCGTACATGTCAATGTAACACCAGCTGGCTATAATTTGGAGTTTGCTGATGATATTAGAAAGCAGCCAGAAGGAGAACAGTTTTCTGAGACCACCTGTTAGAGGGGACTTTTCCGACTCATTTAGTAAGTAAAGGTGGTTGTTTAGTTGTTTCTAAACGCGTCTGTTAACCACTGATTGAACCGATTTGTTCTGAATTCACTGAAGTCGACTGCACAGAGATCAAGTTCAGTGATGTGATGTGAAATTTTGCTTCACCATCTGTCTAAACACTTTGGGGATTTCCGTCTTTCTTTGTCGTTTGTGGCAGTAAATTAAATAAATGTTATATAAATCACAGTACGGGCTACATGCATGTAATCACATCTGTCTGATGTCTTCTGTTATCAGTTGGATCCAATTCGCAAAAGAAAAACAATCGCTTACTTTTTCCTCGGTGTGTGAATCCAGCCAACCTCAACGTGTAATCACTGATTTACTAGACGGATAGTTGCAGGTTGTAGCTTTGATGTTGCTGAAATGTTGCATCAAGACAAAAATCTCGGCTTTCAGTCTCTCTGATGAACTCACACAAACACATTTAACACGGAAAGTTCAGAAGAAGAAAAATTAGTCCAAGTGAGCGTAGAGAACAAACCTCCTCTGCACTACAAGCTGTGGGTAACGTGAAGTTAACCCACAATAAAGCTCCTTTATTGTGGAATCAGGGCTCCAGGATTTGATTGTGCAATTTTTAGCTGCTTAAAATTCAACAGACACATCCTCAGCCGGTGTTCATTTCAAAACGTGATTACTGAAATATTTTGTTTTTAAATTGCGCATCTATTCACAAACCCTGACGTTTACCAGTCGACCAATGTTGCGACTGAAACACAAAAGAAATTAAACGTTCATTTAAACCGGTTTCATTGTAATTTGGCTTGATCATCCTTCAAATGCAGAAGTGAAAATAATGCCCCGTTAAATCCAAGAGAAAGTGCACTTTGGCGAATAAACTCAAAAATTAGTAGCTGCTCGTCATTTCAAATCACAGTAGCGAACAGAGTGCCACAGTATGAGCTAACACCCACTGGTCTGGGGATAAAAGCTGGACTGAAAAGCTCTTAGAGGTCGACTCAGA
Source organism: Acanthochromis polyacanthus (assembly GCF_021347895.1). Taxonomy (NCBI): domain Eukaryota; kingdom Metazoa; phylum Chordata; class Actinopteri; family Pomacentridae; genus Acanthochromis; species Acanthochromis polyacanthus. The sequence goes on from NC_067128.1 coordinate 10,668,255, forward strand.
ATCACAGATATTATGAAAGGCAGCGTGTAAGATCACTGGAGCTCAGATTGCAGTGAGTTTAAAGCGGTAATTTCTCCCTAAACAGCTATAAAATCACTGAATTAATAAATAATTCTCTCATTACTTGAAGTCAAACAGAACCTCTTCCTTTCCTTTATAAACCCTTTATCATTCTGTGCTTCACACATCCTCCGTTAAAACGACTTTTGACCTTCAGATGCTGCGTCTCATAGGGTGTGGGTGCAGTCAGGGCGGGGGCCTCCGTACTGCAGGACACTCGGGCCTGATGGGCCTCTGCTCAGGTTCTCATGGCTGCCTCGAGGTCCTGAAGTGGAACCAGCTGAGGAGGAGGAGGAGCTGCCACCTCCACCTCCTCCACCTCCATCACTGCTGCTGCTGCCGGTGGAGGAGGGAGGGTCTCTGTCAGCTTGGGACCAGGCCTGCGACCCTTTGACTGGACGGTGGAGCCGATGAGCGTCCAGCATCTCCAGCAGCAGGTCGTACAGAGGCACTTTGTTCTTACACTTCATGCTGTAGAGGTGCTCCATGCCTTTGTTGCTGTTGGTAGAATTGACAACATTGTGTTAATATTTTTGAGAAAAGCATCTCATTCTTGTTGTTCTTGACCAACAACCTTCATGTTTCACATCAAAAACAGAAACATGCGAGTTGGTCTGTGCTTTCTGACTTTCCTAAATTGCATGTAGCACTCAGCTTCAAGCCATTTTATTTCCACTGAGGATTTTTCTCAATGGCTGAGTAATTTCAGAAGAGCTGGTCGTAGTTTTTAGCGAATGTTTTTCAAACAGGAGTAAAGGCTGCATTTATTAGAGCTTATTTATGAAATTTAATACTCTAGTGTGTATGTAACCCTGTAAAACCCACTGTTAAAAACACAACAGTTCAGTTTTATTTTTTATTTTGATAGTATATATATGTATATATATATATATATATATATATATGTATAAATAATAAAACAAAACTAAAACTACGTGTAAATTACACTTATGAAGGTGTGTTGATCAGTTCATCACTTTTGGCAAGCTTTTGTTTTGCTCGTGTTAAAATAACAGTTCCCTTAATGTTTTTCTTTTGAAGGCGGATTTTTAATGTTTCAGGCTTTCCTTGGCGGAGTAACTCAGGCCTGCCAACTTGTGACCAAACCTTAGACTGAGATTTGGTCTGTGTGTGATGCTGACGGGGGGTCTGGGGGTCCTCCCCTGGAAAGTTTTGAAAATGATTGATCCTATTTCATGCATTCTGGTGTATTGTAAGAGCATTTTGCTTGTAAAAATCTTATTATAGAGATAACATTAAGGGATAATAAAAAAAAAACCACTGAGCTTAAAAAAACAGAGCAAGGGCAGGCAGTATTGAAAATGGTTCTTCTTGTAAAATATGGATGAAATTTCGGTGGTTGGATGTGCACAACACATTTCAGTATTTTCCATAAATACATGCATAACTGAAATAACTCCATCAACCACTTTGTAACATTTGTCTTAAAGGATTTTAATGCACTCAACAGCTAAACAAGCAAAAACAAAACATCTCTTCATAACTGAAATTATCCACTCACTGAACAGAATTACAATCAGACGCTAAACTCTCTATTAAATGTCAAAACAATCCATGTGACCCTAAAAACTCAACAGCTTTACAAACTCTAAGATTAAACTCTCCACAAGGATCCAAAATAAGTTGGACTTCTACATGAGAGCTTTAATTATTCTTCATCTACTTCCTGAAAAGTTTGGTCAATAAAAAAGACAAAAACTAAGATTTTCAGCTGAACTAAAGACAGACTTTGTGATTTTTCTGCTCACATGTTGTAGTCACAGTTTTGGAAAGCCTTGGTTTTGCTAGTGTTAAAATAACCGTTTAATTTCCTCCATGCTTTTATTGTAAAGGCATATTTTTAATGTTGCAGGCTTTTATTTTGTAACCATTCCAGTGGTACAGGAAGTACTTCTCTTAGAAGAGGTTTCTTGACATGACGAAGACCCTGCCGAAAAGTCTGAAAATTGACATAAAGATAAAAGAAAATGGTTTCACGCTGTTGTTGTCTAGCAAATGATGTGTATGAACTTAGAAGCACCTAGCGGGGACAAGGTCTTACAGCGAAGAAATGACAGAAGGACAGAAAGGTGAATTTGTGTTCACAATAAGGCTGATGGCTGAAATTGTCTGGCTGGGGTTTGCTACATAAGTGACCTACATATGTAGCAGGCAGCAGGTATTGATGGGACTCAGAAACACCCCACAGTTTAATCGTTTGTTCCTTGTATGATTTCCAACTGATGAATCACAGTCATTTTGTAGTAGGATCGAAATCATGATTGTCAGTGGGTAGAAGACACAGTGTTCACGTCATGGTTACAGCAACACTGTGCAGGCTGCTATATCTGACAATGGGAAATCTTCAGCAAAGCCGTGGATCAACAATATAAGCCGCATCACTGCAAAATCTAATCTAATTAGTCCTTGTGTCATTTCTGACCTTCCTGGAAAATTTCATCCAAATGTGTTTCTCCGTTTTTGCGTAGTGTTTCACACAGACAAATTCACAAACAAAGGTACGCCGATCCTCACATAATTCCCCCATTCCTTGGTGGAGTAAAAAAAACAAGCGGCCGCCTACAGAGAAGAAAAATTAAGCTAATGTAGTTCCTCAAATGACCAGTAGGGGCTCTTCTGTAGTCCCGCATTAAAATGTACAACTTTGCATGACATCTTAACATGTTTACAGTCTGCTTTTAAAAGCAGACCTATACCTATTTTTTCTGACAACGGTACAAAAGATGGATTTTTATCCAACTCAGTCATTTAAATTGTATAGAGGTGTAAAGTTACATAGAGTTAAAGGTGGTGCTGCTTCAGCTCCACTCACAGTTCACCTCTTTGCTTATTTTTGGATCATTTAGGAGGAATGCAAAGTCAGACTTTGCCAATATGGCAACACAAAATACACTACTATGTTGTAATGAAGAAAAACAACTCGCTGATTGATGAGTTTTTAAAAGCTTTTGGTCAACAGTAAAACTCGATGACAAAGGACGAGGCTACATCAGGCTTCAGCCACACAGACAGGAGTTATTTGTAAGTTCAGTTTCTGTTGACTTTTGGTCTTGGAGTGAGATTTCAGAAAAAAACACATTACCAAACTTATCATAAAAGATATCACCAAAACTTATCTCACAGACATCTTATCCTTAACTATACATAACTTTAAACCTCCATAGAAACATCACCAAACTCATCCTTTCAGCACACAAACAGCTGGTTCTATTGTATCTCATACAGACTGTTATCCTACAAACCATCAGCAGATTGAAGTAACTTTGACATTAAGGAAGCGAAACATTTAAAGACTGCTGTTGATCCAAAATGCATGTTCCCTCAATCCTAGATGTAATTCACTGGATACCGCTGAGTTTTGAATGGTAAGGTCCTTGCATTTATCTGTCAGCAGAGTTCTACTAACAGTTCTGATGTCTAAACCTGTCACTGAAGGTAAACCCGGTCTTTGCTGTTTCGGCCTCTCTGCTGTGAAACTCCCGGCCTGGAAGTGTCCTCTTTTAAGAATCTCTTCTAAAGACTCATTGTTATCATATGGCTTAAACTGAACTGTTGGTATTTGTTGTAGCTATTTAATTCTTTTACATTTATGTGTAGCATTTTTTATAGGTTCTAAGTAGGGATGTCCACTTTATGCCGCTACTGGCATAAAAATGTAGCATTGGTCAATACCGTCATCCTTTTTTTGCCTATCATGAAAACTGATAAAATAATGCCTGGATTTCACCGGCATTTACTGGCGTGCATATGATGACATCATCAAACTGCATTGTGAAGTGTGTAAACAAGTGCACCACATATATCAATATTAGTTGACATTGGAATCAGAAATTGAGAGTTGGACAATATCGGCATATCGGTTATTGGCAAAAATGCCAATATTGGACATCCCTAGTCCTAAGTTATTGTTATTATTTGTGGAGATGAGATGCAGAAATGTCTGAACTGATGACACTAAGATCATTACCACCTTAAAGAGCAGCGGTAGAATGATATAAACATGGTCTTCAGGGGAACAGGTCGAAATCACATGGCTTTTAATGTCGTTAAAATGAAAAGAGACCATTTTTAATTCATTTTTACCTCATATGCCTGATGTGGGAGAGCAGCAGGAGCAGCTGGGCCTGTCGTCTGGACTGCTGCTGAGCGGAGCATCCTGACTGGCTGATATGATGTATGAGAGCGTCGGTGATGGTGTCCAGCATGTTCTGAACCGCCACGCTGTTATGAAGCGGCTCCATAGTTCCAGTGCAGAAAGAAAAGGCACCTAACAGAAGAAAACAATCAGCCTGTTGCATATTTTCCATCTAATCCATCCTTCTATCCTCAAACAGAGGCTTCAGCTCATAACCTACGCCTCACACCGGCTGCTTTGGCTTCAAACAAACAACCAAGAAGATTTTTTTAAATTGAATGTTATTGAATGTGCCTTTCTGTGTTTTTGTGTTCTTGCATTGTGTATTATAAGTTAATCCATAGGCTTAGAACAAAGGTTAGGTGCATTAAATGGTCCAGATGTGGAATGAAAATGGGGTTGTAAATGCTCACAGGGTCTAAGAATAATTCCTGGGTAGGTTTTCTGTGGGTCAGACGAGGAAGAATCTGGGGTGTCAATGAAATCACAATGTGATGGATAGCCTCCTTAAACAGTACAAATTTTTTGACAGTTTGGTCAATATTTGAGCAATACTTCTGTCACTGAAACAGGAAATGCTCTTTTAAGATGCATTTTACATTGAGTTTTTGCACAAAGTTACTTTGTCTCAATACAGGATGATACAGATCAAACTAATAAACTGACATGATAAAATTCAATCAACTTGCTACAGATTCATGTCAAGAAATGAAACAACGTTTGGCTTCAGTTTGATAAAAGAGCTGAGTCACGCATGCAGATGAAAGCAATCATTTCAGTTGCAGTATTTTAAATCACAGTAATCAAAAGTTCATTCTGCTCCAGCAGCTGAGCCTGGAGTGTCATCTCAGTTTCCTATATAGAATATCTGAACCTCCAGGACAAACTTAGCCCTCTGTGCTGTCTCATGTTGTCATGGGAACAGCTATCAGGCATATTGACGGTGCAGGCCTTCCCAGAGCACTGTGTTTGTCTAATGTGTCTGAGCAGCACTGAGAGCTGCACCTCTGTGGGTGTAGTTTGACCCTGTTCAATAATAACCTGTGAAGTGGTGTGCATGCAAACAAATCAGAAAAATCAGAAAAATTAAACTTGATGTTTTGATGATTTCAGTTGTTTCACAAGATGTTTCACAAGAGAGTTACTAAAACTGTCAACACAGTCACACACTGGGAAGCACGCCCTCACATTCATACGTTACCGTACCAGAGTTAAGCAAGATGATAGCTTTGAGACAGACGAATTCTTCAGGTTTGAGTTTGAGCATGCGGAAGCGGGAAGCTGTGGCCAGCAGCATGTCAAAGATCTCAGCCATGCCCTCAACACAGTCGCCTTCGTTCCTGGAGAGCAGAACGGAAAGAAACAGGCTCAACTTTTTTCCTTTCTTTTTTAACTCTCCTGTTGTCTTCATTTACGCACACCAAAAAATATTGTGTCCTTGTCTGAAAAAAAATGTAAAAAAAAAAAAAAAAAATCTGCAAAAAAATTCCTTACATTTCTGAAAATTTGCAAAGCCTTCAGGAAGAAAATTCCGATAATTCCTTAAAAGTTTCCCTTAAAGGTTTTATTTAAAAAAATCCCCCAAATTTGGCAAGAAAATTCTTGTAAATATTTTCAAAAAATGAGTAAAAATCTTCCAAAAAAAATCCTAAAAATATCTAAAGTGATTCTACATATATCAGTAAAACTTGTAATATTTTCTTTTAGAACATTCACAAAAAGAAATTGCGAATGTTCTTAAGAAACATTTTTAGCATTTCTTTTTTTCAAACCAAAAAATGTTCAAAGACTTCCCAAAAATGTTGAAAATGTGGACATCAGAAGTTTCACTGTGAAAATATACATTTTTTCCACATTTTCAAACGCTAAAACGGATCAGCTTTGACTCGCAGGACGACACGAGGGTTAAAACAAAAATGAAGATTGGAAGTCACTCAGTAAGTAAATATGTTTTCAATAAAACACAGCAGTCACCGTAAATTTAACATAAACAACCAAAGCTTTGCAGCATCAGAAGAAAAGAATTCTGGCTTCATCGAACGATCCAAAGAGCATCCAGATAAACACCTAATGGACCGAATCACTGGAATGCTTCATTTGTTGGCAGAGTTGAAAAGTGATGGAAAGATGGGTGATATCCACTGGTTGGAGTGCAAGATGAACTTGGACAGGGCAGAGCTAAGGGAATGTGTCAACCCTGACCCACAGCATTTTAGTCATCATGTCCAATTGGACAGGACACTCATATGGGGACCAGGTTTCAGAGATAATACTCAGTAATACACTTTTGAATCAAATGGGACCATCAGGCACATCAGAGCGTAAAAGCTCTGTCTGTCTGCATGTCTCTCTCATCCCTCTCGCTGCCTCCAACGCTCTCTTTTTCTCTTTGAGGTAGATACTGTGGTTTGGCCAGCTTGTTTACTCTGAACATGAGGGGAAATGGAGGGAACAGGCTGTGCTTGTAAAGTAGAAAACACCCGTGTCTTATGCCTGCCTGCATCTCTATTTTCTCATCCTCTCGGTTCATCATTTAGCTCTCTCTCGTCAGCCTTGTTCCCCGTCATCTCTCCCTCCGTCATTCTTGGTTTTCCATCATTCCTTGCATTGAGGCTTTGATTAAATCTCTGTCCTGGTTCCCAGCTCAGCACTGTAATGATGAGGGGGTATTTCAGGTTCGAGAGAGGCTGCTCTTCTCTCCATGGGGAACATGTAATTAGTCTTTCACTCTGTGACAGATGTGTTGGGATGGCACAATGGTGGGCAAGGTGTGAAATGGAAAATCTACAATGCTGATGTATCACTCTTAAGAGCTATGTGAGACAGACAAAGAAGGAAAAACAGGGAGGAGAAAGCAAAGGCAGAGAGCTGAACAAGTATACAGAGGTAGGTGTCAGCATGGACGTCAGGCAGGACTTCCTTACTACCTGTCCAGTATGAGGTCCTGGGCGAAGATGAGTTTGCCGGGGCAGTGGATGGACCTCCAAATGAGCCCGATCATCAGCACCTCCAGCCATGAACTTTCCAGCAACTGCACCTGGTCATGAAGGGACAGCTGCAGAAAACCTAGAAAAACAAATAAAGTGACCAGTGATGAGGATAAAGGTGATTCACAGAACATTTATTCCAAATAATTCTCATTAAAAACCCTTAACATTCTGTTTTTTGCCAGATCACTGCAATTATTTGGTATCTACAGAAAACAGTAAATAAAACTATTCTGAATATCCAGAGCGGCGGCTTTTAACTATGACATGTTATGGTATATCAGTGTTTTTCCGTTCTCCTTCGTCCCACGCATGTTCTTGTTCCTGTTCTCGGTCAGGGAACAGGAACTTGAATGAAACCATCTGCAATCTCTGCGCCCTCATAAGAAGCCTTATCGCTGGCACTCAGCTGTCTCAGTTCATATGTAATTACAGCCAATTCGCTCTCATTGTCCCCCTCTGTACTCTGGCTGTGACCCCTTGCAATTAAAACTGTGTGCCTTTTAGTGACGCACAAGGTTGCAATACCTCAAATGCAGGATTTACTCTCCTGACGAGCCCGCGACAGAGAGCACATGCAAAAGGGTGATGTGTCTTGTGCTGCACTTAAGCTCTATGGGGTGCCAGCAGATTGACCAAACAATCCTCTCAAAGGTGATGACTGTAATTACCATCTCTGTAATGGCTCTGCATTTGTGTGTGTGTGTTTGTCTATGTGTGCTTTTACTATAAAGGTCTCCTATCTCTGTGCTGCTGCCGAAGAAGTCAAATCGAGATCCCTAAACAGCTGCAATCTCACATCACATCTGTACATTTCAATGTTTAACCCTCTGGTTGTCTTCATTTATGGGCACCCCAAAAAAAATATTGTTTCCTTGTCTGAAAAAAATCCAAAAATTCAGCAAAATAACCCCCCAAATTCAGAAAAATTGCAAAACCTTCAGGAAGAAATTTCCAATAATTCCCTTAAAAGTTTTATTTAAAAAAAATCCTCCAAATTTGGCAAGAAAATTCTTGTAAATATTTTCAAAAAATGAGTAAAAATCTTCCAAAAAATCCTAAAAATATCTAAAGTGATTTTATATATATATATATCAGTAAAACTTCTGATATTTTCTTTAAGAACATTCACAAAAAATTCAACCAAAATCCAGCCAATTTCGCTGGATTTTGGTAGATTTTTTTTGTGAATGTTCTTAAGAAACATGTTTTACTTTTTTCCACCAAAAAATGTTCAAATATTCTCAAAAATGTTGAAAAAGTGGACATCAGAAGTTCCATTGTGAAAATAAATATTTTTTCCAAGAATTTCAAACTTTAAAATGGGTCAATTTTGACCTGCAGGACAACAAGAGGGTTAGGAGAGGCATCAGACCTGACCTCACCTAAATACTTGTGGGTTAAATATTTTAATTCAATCAATCCAAAGCGACTGATTTAAGCTGCTGATAATCTTTAGCCACCGAAGATTAAACGATAGAATATTACAGTACTTGCATCATTATTGGAAAAAGTCTGACTAAAATCGTTTCTCTGGCTTTAACATCAAATAATGACAATGGTCTTTGAGAGAACGAAATTTGCAACCAAGAGTCTTTTAGTTCACCTGGTTCCACTCGATCATTTCATTAAGTCACTCAGTTTGATAGTAACTTTTTAGACATTAATTCTGCCAACGATTTTCTTACGTACATTACCATTCAAAAGTATGGGGTCACCCAGGCAATTTCATGTTTTCAATGAAAACTCACACTTTTATTCATGTGCTAACGTAACTGCACAAGGGTTTTCTAATCATCAGTCAGCCTTTCAAAACCATTAGCTAACACAATGTAGCATTAGAACACAGGCGTGATGGCTGAAGGAAAAGTTCCTGTGTACCCCTGTGTAGATATTCCATTAAAAAATCTGTTGTTTCTAGCTAGAATAGTCATTTACCACATTAGCAAAGTCTAGACTGGATTTCTGATTCATTTAATGTGATCTTCATTGAAAAAAAATCTTTCTTTTAAAAATAAGGACATTTCTAAGTGATCCCAAACTTTTGAAGTTTTGTAGTGTACATGCAAAATATAAAAATATGGTATGGAAACAAGAGCTGGTTCATTTCAAATAACAATAAACACTACACACCAGTCCTGAACAATATTCAGTCCCTCCAGCACTGAACAATTTGTTCTACCACAGTACAGACCATATATGTTTGATGTTAATGACCGACTAATGCTGGCTCTAAGCAGATTCTGCAAAAAAAAAGAAAGAAATCTGTGCTCCTCAGTGTACCCAATATGCAATTAATGATTCATCTGTGACCAACAGTCATGCGATAAAAATTTAGGGACTTTCTGGCTGAACTGCAGGCTGTGTTTACACAGAGCAGATAGGGGACAAAGCCATTATTTTTCTGTATCGATAACACCTATGGGCACCAGGAAAATGTTGTACTTGTTGATTCCAAGGTGTGGGTAAAATGTTCAACGTATACTTTTTGTTTTTATGGTTCATGGCATTATAACTTTCACGCTGCACAAAAGACTATTTCTAGCCATGGTTGTGCCTTTTCCACAGAGGCACAGGACTTTATATTGGAGTGAAAATGAGCTCAGAGTGAGTAGAAGATGTCCAGAAACTGCTTGGGTTCAAAATGGCCAAGCACACTTGGCAGAAAATTGCAGTGCATTATAATTTGGATGATGTTTCTAATGATAACGATTATTTTTAGTATGTATTTTTGGTGTGTCTCCTATATTTTTGTTTATTTATTCAAACCTGGAAGCTTCTTGGCCCACGCGATCATGTGGACCAGCTCCTTGTCGGCCATGCTGGTGAGAAGCGTCATCATGGTGACCTCGGTGTAGGGGCGACTCAGCTTCTGACGTGAGCACAGTATTGGGGGCTCAGCACCCTGGAGCAGGAGGAGCATCTGAGAACACAGGAGATAAACACAGTCAGATCACGTAACCAGTAAGTTGTAAGATAAAAGTGATTAAAACCTTTACCCAACAGTCACATTTTCACATCAAAATTTTCCGCCAACGAACAAAACTAATAGTTGTTTAATAGCTGATATTCATTGTTTCCACACCTGATCAGGGGACATGCTAGTCACTGAAGATCTTCCACCTCCACCACCCGCACTGCTGCGTTTCCTCCCGTCCTGATGGGGCGCTGTTTTGTGCCCCAGGTCTTTAGCAATCTTGTCACTGATGCCAGTCCGTCGTTTTTCCCGGCGCAAAACACGACCGCGGTCCTTTCGCACACCTTAAGGACACAGCAGGTTCTTACCACAAAATAATATGCAGATACACAAAATAGACACATCACAAACTTACACACATGTAAATAAATCATCAGACATTTTCCTGAGTATCACTCTCACCTAACTTCAAATTCTGTTCTTAAAACAAAGTATAGCACGGACATAAGGATGATAGAGAGATTCAAGAAGTATGAAAACAAAAATGTGGGTGTGGGCTAATCAGTAGCTGTACTCCTTAAGAGGAAATCTGCTCAAGGTCATATTAAAGTTAGTCTCAAGCTTATCTGCATCCACCAGCACTCACATACTTGTGCCAGTGTTGTCTGCAACAAACCAGGATTGGTAATTAGACATTTATTTTTTACGTTTGTTGAGAAGAGGGCAACCAGATGTTGCTGTCATAAAAACAATACACAGACAAGATGAGCTGCGTGAAAGAAAAATTATTCTTAAAAGCCTTTCTAAAACAACTGTAAAAATGGGGTAAAACTATGAGGTAACCAAAGGCAAAATGGAACAAGCACATTTAAAAAGACAAAAGGAGATGGAGTATCTTCTTTCTGCTGGTATTTTTACTCACCTCCTTTCATCATGCCCACTTCGTAACACTTCCTAAGACGGCAGGCCTGGCAGCTCTTCCTCCGATTCCTGTCAATAGTACACTGATTGGTCGCTGGGCACATGTAGTCATTGTGACCTGAAATGAAAAAAAAAATCTATTACTTTCAGCATCCCACTCCAGTGTTCAGTTCAGATTTAGATTAGTTAGTACCCAGGAACACTCTATTCCCGTTGTAAATGAATTTGAGATTGGAAAAAAAAAAAGTAAAACATGACATCTTGGCTTTGTCATTGCCATGGAGACTATTGGTTTCTTTATGACCACTCTTTCATTGTAAGATTTTGCATCAATATGCCACAGCATCATATCATGAACATGACTAAGCCACCAAGCACCGAAGTTTCAGCAAGCACACAGAGGCAAAGGTAGACGGCTAGAATAATGATAGGCGGTTCTTAAGTGAAAATAATAACAGTAAAACTAACATGTTTGTCTGTTCTCTATAATTACAACCTCTCAGTTTCACAATGTCATAATTTATAACATATATCTTCCCTCTTTCTTTGCTTTATTCTCTAGTTTGTGTCACCTTCCTTTATTTTAACGTTAATTTTTTAACTTAAATTTATGGACGTTGTTCAGGTCACCATATGTGTCAGATTAAACCACAGTGCCTGATAGCAAAATGCATTTTTGTGGGGTACAGTACGGTCCATTACTGTCCTGTATCGTGTTCTTTCCTATGTTTTATTTCAGTCTGACAGTTCCTAAATAACTGTAGTTAATCTGTAAAGTAAGACTAAGTAAGACAAAACATTTTCCAAACAGATAAAATTTTCATAATACATGCACTGGTCACAAGTATCTGAAGCAGGCAGGCTACCTACCCTGGATGCTCCTCTTGAAGAAGGCCTTGCAGCCCTCACAGGACCACACCCCATAGTGGTACCCAGAGGCATAGTCGCTGCACACGGCACAGAAACGTGTCTCTTTGGTCATCTCAAAGGCCCCAGCCGCTGCTCCAGTTCCCACCTCACCCACTTCGTATGCCTCATCACACTTGCCACACTGCTCCTCTCTGGAGGCCGGCTGGTAGCTGGATCTGCAACAGGCCATGATTGTTAATTCAATAATTAGTGTTTTCAGAAATATAACGACAAATTATGATGCTAATAAAACACTATAAGCAACAGCAATTAGCACGCAACAACAGAAAATACACCTAGAAATGTCTGCCCAAAAAATCCAGAAGCATTAGAGCTAACCAAACAATTACAGATCAAATCAAACCTGAAAATGACTTAAAATGACTTTAGCACAGTTTTCCACCTGAATCAGGACACAATCTGTAAGTGTACTTCTGATGTTCTCACGTATTGTTCCTTTCTCAAGGTCCCTGACAAAGTCCTTAATCTTTGGAATTAGAAACCAGGACAAAGCTTGATCCTCTCTATGGAGATAGTGGGGATGTTTTGTATAAAGCAAGAGATTTTAAAAAAAATAACAAGGCAGTTATATAATTATATTTTGTTTACAATGGCATTTTGAGGACGCAACTAAATGCCATTACCATGATTCATGAGCTACAAATATTACATCTAGCTGCTGCCACTTAATAGAAAACACCAGGGCAGTAAAGCAAAAAAAATAAGTACTAAATATATTTAGGAAATATGTAAAATTAATTATTTTAAAAAACAAGTTAATTCCTTAAATATTTCCTGAATGGAATATATGTATAGAATCTGAACTGAAAAAAAAACCCTGACAAGCTTATTTCTGCTTGCACTACTCTTATCTGTTACACAATCACCAAACTTGGCACAAACAATGCTGACCAAACAATCAGAATCCATCACTAGATGTGCCATTGCTCTCAACTTGCATTCCTACCACGGGAATTATTGCTAGATGGATCAGAAGGGGCTAAAAATACACCAGGTTCTTTTAATATTATAAAAATCAAAAGGGTAAACCTGTTGACAGAGTCTAGCACTTTTCTCCACTCTGCTGATCCGCATAAAGAAGAAATGTTCGCTCACCTGTAGACGGGTGTTGAGGTGGTTTCCAGATAGTGGTGGCTGGGTGGGTGCATAAAGGGGCTGAGGCGGGGGCTGGAGGGCACAAACACAAGAGGACTGGTCGGTCCGCTGCCCAAGGACTGAAGACTGCCATCTGAGGGTGGTCCATGGGCATCTAGAGGAGCGGAGTAATAGCCAGTGGTGGAGTGGCTGTAAAGAGGAGTCGGGGCAGGGGTGGGGGTGGCATAGTCGTACGTCCCTTCCAGGAAGTCCACAGTGGCTACCCCTCCAGAACCCCGGCTCTCTTCGGGGTACATGTCACTGAGGGGGGCACGTGGCGAAGGCGAGAGACGTGGTGGAGAGATGGTCTCCAGTTCTGAGGAGGCTGGGCTAATCCTGGGTCTGAGTACTGGTCCACACGGCTGCCTGCTCTGTACCGGGCTCTGCCTAAGCAACATCACAGCACAACAGCAGTGATAAGCAACATGATTTAGACTTCCTCTCCCATTTGCTGGGAGGGGGAGTGGTATGCAGCTCTCCCTCTCTCTTTTGTCTGTCTTCACTCCCTCCCTGGGTCTCTTCTTCCCTGTGAAACCTGTCAACTTGGAGAGACCACTATTCTTCAAGCGCTTTAGCCCTGTCTGCCTTGAGCTTTAGCCCACCAAGCTGCAAAAGAACAAGAACAACAAAAAAGACATCTGGAAAGACTCCTCCCAAACTCCCTTCTTTTTTTATTTCACTCCTTTCCTCTCATACATCTTTCCTGAGTCTGGAAGGGAGGGAGAGCTGGTGGGAGAGAGGAAAAGAAAGATGGACAGAAATAGTGATTCTAAAACAACTTCCCTGTCTTCTCTCACACATCCCTATTCCCACTTCACCTCTGTCTTATTTTAAAAAGCGTTCTTAGTTATAACTGGATTCTAAATAAAAGCCAGCTGTAAACTAGCTGAAAGGCTGTCTCTGTAAATGCATCATTAATTTAGCACACTGCCAGTATGACCAGCACATTTCTAGTTAAATTACTGAATGCACCAGAGACTCGGCATTAAATCAAATCAGTGTGCACATTAGTTACGAGACAACAATGGTTTAAAACAACAGAGGCTAAAATGAAAGCAGAATGTACCATGACACACTATACTCACCCCTTACACGTGAATCATCCTCATATCTGCTGCGTAACACAGACACAGTCTTCTCCCCAAACCCTCTGCTTGCCTCACAAGCATCTACCTGGACTCAATGGGCACAATGGGAAGAGTGGGAAGGTTTTAAAAAAAAGGATAAACAAATTAAAGATGCTGCCAAATCGATAACCATGGTGCATTTAAGTGCCAGGTCACCATAACACAGCAAACAAAATAGGAGGTCAAATCTCATTCTGACAGCCAGCAATTACACAATCAATCCTAAATGAGGGGACTGATGTTCTTTTAATATTTCAGATGCTGGATCACCTAAGTTATCTCTTTGAATAAACATTACAATTAAACTGAATTATTGTTTTTTGTTAAATCGGACTTTCCTAGTGATATTTCATTCCAAGAAGGATGAGATATATTACCGGCTAGTTAATCATTACTTTACTAGGTGAAGTGTCAGAATAAATAGAACACTATATACATGCACAAACCAAAAGGAACAGAGCACAAATAAACATTTGAGGGAATCAATGTTTCAGGTCTGTGATTTTCAGGGATCCTTTTCGTCCTTGGATGGTTTGGGACCAGGCGTCAAGGTGAAAAAAGCACAACCTTGTGGGCTGAAACATTAAACTCTAAATACAGGGATTATTCTCAAACAGTCACAGCAACTGTGAAATGAAACTCTGTACACATAGAAATAGTAAATTGCCACATTGCCATCAAGTCATTTCCAGGTTACAAATTTTCAGATTCAATCACAGAAAGCACAGCAAAATCATTTAGGCCATTTAAAGCCTTTTAGACTGTCATTTATGTGAGGAATTCATAAACATGATTCTATGAAACTGTTGATGACACCACAGAGTGAAAAAAAGTAGAATTTGGCAGAGAGCCCACATTTGCTCTTCTCTGTGCAAAATCTTTCTTGAGTAAACAGCCCAATTTTTAGGACATGTCAGGTCAAGTGGAAAACAAGTAGCCCTGATATATATTTTTTTGCATTTCCCCTGGAAAAAAACAAGACACAGTTACATAAAAAAAAAAAAAAAAACAGGAAACTGAAGGGTGACAAATGAAACCGCTAAATCACCTAAATGGCTCAAGATAGGCTGCTTCTTGCAGTAATTGACTTCGTTTTCATAAGACTGCATTCACAAAGCTTGTCAGCAGCCAAAATTATGCCATTCAGTTTTCCCAGTTCAGAGAATCGTAATGCACATGTTGCAACATTTCCAGCTGTTTTGTCATGTTTTTCTTGGTCTGACCTGACCTGAGTATATGAAAGGTCAACAGGTAACAACTACTGTTATAAAATAAAGACCACATGTTACACTCCTTTTTTTCTTGCCTTTAAAGTACGACAGTGAGCGACAGAACCAGTTGCAGTCATTTATTGAACAAAAACACTTAATGAAACTAACATACTTTGCTCCAGCAGCACTGACTAAAATCCAGTTAGCATCAGCTCTGTGGTAAAGGACACCACAGTGAGGTTGTAAATGACATAGTGTGCACAAAGACATCCACTTTTATCTATAACGATGCAGAGGTCTGGGTTTTCATTTTGAACAAAACAAGCACATGTCACTGTTATTTTTACATTGCCGCAATAAAAAAAAATTATCCATTAAACTGAGGAACACAGGCATTAAATGATGTTATGATGTGCTTCATTAATTCAGTGGCTGGCTGCTTGATTTGATGCATGCATATCAATGACACCGAGTGCAACAGTAAAACAACCTGAGTGAATAGAAATAATATAAATTACATTTATCACCGCTCTGCTCACCTGCGTGCAAATGTTTTACTGCTCTAGGATGCAGATTTGTTAAGCCCAATTGTTATTCACTTTTACCTCAGGAATTGTATCTACATGGATCTGTAAACATCGTGACTTCATTCCGGGCGCTCAGCATGTTAGCCGCCTGTTATAAAAAAGCCACACTTGATATATTACTTCAAAGGATAAATTTGAAACAATTGTTGAAATTCAATCACCGTGAAGCATCTCATCTATAAGTGCTAACATTTCAAACATGAGATGATATAAATTTGTTGTGAAAATAATTATTAAATCTTCATGTGCATTTCCATATCAAACTTGATCAAGTGCTAAGAGACGACAAGGAGCAATGACACCATTTAGCAGACTTATAAGTAAATTGTCTTATGGCTTAAAGGTAACTCCTTACTGCAATGTTCTTTCAAATCCAAGTCTTTCCAGCAAGATGCTGAGGTCAGTCTCTCTATTCCGACTTTGAGTTGAACTGAATGACAGCATACTTGCCACTGGTCATCCAACTTGGATCTTGGGAGGTCAGCTTCTCCCCTTGGCCCAACTGCAAACCAACCTGAACGTTGGCCTTGAGAGTCCTCAGGCTACACAGTGGCGCAGGCCCAAAACCCCGTAGTGCAGTATGAAAGGCCACTGTGTGGTCCCACTCCCTGTCTCCTGTCAGCTTCCTGTAGTTGAGATCACCTTTGAACAGCACCAGGTCTGCCCCCTGCAGCGTGGCATACAGGTCAGGAGCATCAGCTGCCATGTCGCAGAACTCATGGGGCTGTGTCCAGAAAGGATGGTCGTGGTAGCACCACACACCCTCTTTCAGATAGGTCTGCCACTGGAAACCACTCTTGGACATCCACTTGTGATTGGTTGCCATAGTCTGCCGAATGGTCCACTGAAAATCATTGGCTGTGACATCAGAGACAAACCACGGGAATGATTTTCCGTGAAAATGAATCTGACGTGCGAGGCCAGAAGAAACCAGGAAATCTGCAAAGATCAAATCAGTGATTAACTCAAAGCCAGCATTGTCTAGCACAATGTCCACTCTGTCTGCAGTGGTTTTTCCCGACTCTCCCGGCTTCTGGGCAGAAATAAGCGTCGACCACACCATGTTGGAGTCATCCACCAAGATGAAGGGTTGTAAGCTGCTGAGGGAATCTAACGGACTCGTCTTCTGGGAGTTCTCTTGTCCAGCAGAGATAGACAGGTCGCACTTGTTCCCCCAAAGAGAAACCTATAAAAAGTCACAAAACCTATTAGAATGCTACAATATTAAAATATTTGATGTTTTTTTGTTTAAATACTTTAAATGTTCCAAGGACTAAACTGCCATATATGCAGAGTATTGGGGGTGGGGGGTGGGGGGGTTACATGACGCAAATTCTATTGGGCACATATAACATATTTTTGATTGACACAGGACATTTGCATTACAATGAAATGATGAAGCCCGCAGGCTACTTATATGAGTGGGCTTCATCAGGTTCCCACTTAATTTGGAATATACATTATGACACGTTACAAATCATGTCAGTGGTTTTAAATTCATGCTATCCACCTTGTGGGAACATTTTGTGCTATTGATAGGATCTCCTGCGGCAACACTCCATCACTGATTTTAAATCCGTTATTCAGTGAATGCTGCACTGAGGCATGACTTTTACAGTCAAGAGAAAAGTTCCTCTGACACATTGACTTTTCTGTATTGCTTATCCAGCTCAGGGATGTAGGTAAGGCTGATTAAGGAAAATATTCAGGAAAATATCTGTTAGAGATATTGCAATTTGATTTGTGATATAACTTTTTAAGTTTTAAGAGGGTATAGAAGATACTGACCTGCAGTAGTTTGTTGAAATGCTCAAACAGCTGATTCTTAGAGAGCTCATCTATGTTCTTATTGACACCCTCCAAGTATGTGCATAAGGCCATCACAGCCTGCTGAGACTCAAAGAAGCTTTGAGTCTTTCCTTCATTAAAGACATCATAGTCACTGATGGGAGGACTGAAATTAAAGAAAAAAATAGAAATCATAACTAGACCATAAAAAGGAACAACAGATCGTGCATTTACTTCTCCAAAAGATGGGCAATATATCGACGCTTGTTTTAATCATTTCTAAAATATTGCAATGTGTAGAGCAGGAATTGTATTTATTATTAGCTGTAAATGCCTCTCACTTGAGCAGGAGGGCCTCCTGTATCCTGCGGTACATGTAGCACTCCACATAAAGCCAAGCAGACTTGAACCAGCTGACAGACTCCTGGTCTCCTTGCAGTCTCTGTTGTCTGTTCAGGTACTGGTTCCAGGACTCTGTGTCTGGCAGGCCGTCTGTCAATGCTAGCACTGGCTTATCAGTCTGAAGCTCATTCCTCAGCTTAGACAGCAGAGATATTGTTTGCTTCTCTGCCTGGATACCATCCTATGTGAAAATAAAGAAATCACAGTCAAAATGGAATTCAAGTTTTCCAAAGGACCTGATGATTCTGGATGTACACAGGTTAGCAAGGAAAGCAGATCAAATTACAAGGGCTAACCAAAACCAATCCTTACCTCTCCATATTCTTCAAAAAACTTGTTTTTGTTGCGATGTATTGTGTCAATAACTTTAGTGAGGATTGTCGGCAATCTGTCTCTTACAGTCAAATAAGCAAATGACCTGCAGAGAAAACATGTCATTTTAGACTGACAGTATATCATACAGTAGGTGTATGCACTGAACAGCAAGCTAACCGGCTAATTAGCACAATGTAAGGTCATCCCTAGCTGTACGGACTTTTCCCACTGGAAATATTACGTATTATGCACAACTGTGGAGCCATATTTATGTCCTCATTTAAAAGTATTAGCCTCATACGGAAGCATGTGTACACATTCCCAACTTGGAAGAATGTCACTTAGCAATTAGCTAATGCTACTGCTAGCCTTAGCACAACAGACGAAACAACACGCAGTCGTTTAGCTCCACCAGTGCGAACACTATGACAAAACTGTGTGAACATACCCAACCACTTTGGCAGACAACGAAGGGGGGACTCCGGCCACAGTTTGATCCGCCGCCATCATTATAGTAGTGGGACACGTTTCAAAATCAAACTTTATCAGTCAAAGCACCAGGACAGAGCAAAGTTTAGAGAGAGTACGTGAGGCGTGAACGCGAATTTTACCTCCGCGTAGGGCGACAAAGCAGCTCTTCTCGATCTTCGTGTCCTCTCTTTCTGCTGAAAATCCTTTACATTTTAATGTTTGCTTCCGAGTTCCTTGTAGACACGGGTTTTTATTAAAGATACGCTGCTGCCATCTAACGGCTGAAATGTAAAGTGCAATGTTGGCAAGTTGTCACAGCCTACATGATGTTGGAGATGCTGCATGGCACACTGTTTTACTGTCGTGCAATTGTGTTTTGTTTTGGGATTTTTTGCAACATATTTCATATTTTCAGTCTTAAAGCTCTCAAAATGTATTTTTCCTGATGCAGGTCCCAGGCTGTTGCGCGTTTCCGCATTGCGCATGGCATTCAGCTCAGCACCCGGAGCATCCCTGGTTGTCCGGGGCAACAGTTGTCATGGAGACATCGATCCAGCGTATTAGAAAAGGCCAGGATTCGAACCCCCGAGGCTTTTGGGCGGGAAAGGTGGAGGGGGGGTCGAGTGGGCTGTGGTGTCGGTAAAGGAGGGAAGAGACCCTAAATAAATAGCAATAATTAGTTTAATATGTAAACTCATAATGCCTGTAGGCTACAAAATGGAGATGTCATTTGTATGTGGAGTTCATGTAGTTTCACAGCCTTGTAGCATATACCAGATTTTTGCACATAAATCACTTTATAAATGGTTAATTGAATATTCTGACATTGCTTAGGGTATCAGGGCTGCAAAAATAATTAGTGTTCTCAACGACGCATATTGCTGCTCATTAGTTTCTACTCCAATGTGAATGTCTATTTAATAAAAGGTTAAAAATACAATAGGGATTCAAGTAGGCCCTTTTCATCCTTGCAGCAACCAGAACAAAATGGGAGCATATACAGTAAACTTTATTTTGGAAATGGGATGAGGTGACCATTTTTGACTCTCCTTTCAAACAACAATGAATCGTCTGCAGCCAGTTTAGTCTGGAAAGATGCGCATTTCAATTCACTCCGGCGGTGTTTTTCCCTCTAAGAGCAGCCCCAGTCACTATGGGAACGCTCCGGGCCGTTGTCAGGATGTGGGGTCCCTGAGAGTGGGAGTCCAGCTGCGTCCACCTCCGGTGTTCATCCACCGCCGGCCTCCCATCCCCCCGCCGGGCCCCAGCCCCGCCGGATCTGTTTTTCTAAACCGAGAGAGGAGTGACTCACCACTCCGGTTTCAAAACAGGCCCAGAAAGAGGGGGAGGGTGGCGGTTAACGTTAAAGCCTTGTTTAAACGGGTGTTTCAGCTCGACGCGCAGTCCCGTCATGTGTTGTTTGTAAAAGAAATGAAATTGCGCATTTACGTCAGGATCTGCTAAAACAGGCGCAAATCTCACGGTACGTTTTAGGCAGCTTCTTGCAGACCGCGCTGCTGCTTTTAAAAATGCATTAATGCAGGACAAATCAATTTAATGGAAATCAATGGCGGGGCAGTCATGTGAAAGTCCAGTCTGAATCTCTGTTGACTGAGCCGTTGAGTTAAAGGAGACTGCATAAGAAAGCCAAATGAACAGAGGCATGCATACATAATTCTTGCCAATGGGGAAGCATTAAAACTCTACTGATTAGAATGTATCGATGTTCATGACAAAACAGCAACAGTGAGACAGAGGTAACAGTTTATCTGCTTCATTCAATAAACCCCTGCTGTGGGCCTTTCAGCAGAGCAAACAGGCTTTTGTTTTGCTGTCATTTACATCCAACACCTGTGGTCTCAGGCAGTCTTGTGCAAAACATTTTACACCCCCACAGACATTTCTATTTATTGACTAGTTTCACAAATATGAATGTGAAGAAGATTAGATTGAGGTTTTTTTTGTTTGCAGGACGGAGACTTTAAGGTCTTCAAGCCCCCCTCCTATGTCTCCCATCTCCATTTACTGACTGACTCCACCCATCCTCTTGCAAAGCAGGCATTTTCAAATGCTGCAGCTCGCTCAGTCTGTCCTGTGGACTCCCGGCCCTGAGGCTGAAATGCAACTCTGTAATGACAGGTCTGGAAAAAATTGGTGTTTACACTGGAACAACATCTACCAACTCACTGATGACAACATCTGATGACAAAATATTGATGTGACTCCAAAGTGCACTTGTGAAGGTCCTCCTACGCTTCCTGTGCCTGTGGAAAGACGAAAACGGTTTGCTTGAAATTCGATTGAAGTTCCCTCCCTCTACTGAAACTTTTTGTAACTCTAAAATTAGTTTTCCACAGATATTTTAGGTTTATAAATTGACTCTTTGGTAAGCAACATTTTTCTTGAGATCAGAATAAAAACACTTAGTCTCCAGTAAAATATATGGTTTGAGTCAATATTATTTCTCTTGGATGTGTGAGCTTTATTATACAGAATGATGTATGTTCAAGGTGTGGACGGTCTCTCTACTAAGAAATGAGTTTAAGGTACCTTCAAGCATGACTGCTAGTTTGAAGACAAGTACAGTTCCAATAGGCAACTCATCTTACACTTTGGAAACTTTTGTAGATTAAAAATAGGGACATATTCTGGAGAAGGTCCCTGGTTCACGTCCCGGCCTGAGCCTGGGATCTTTCTGTGTGGAGTTTGCATGTTCTACCTGTGCAGTGAGTTTTCATCAGGTTCTCTGGCTTCCTCCCCCACTCCAAAGACATTGGACTGGGGGAGGAAGGTTAACTTGTGATTCTCAATTCCCTGTAGGTGTGAATGTGAGCGTGCTTGTTTGACTCTGTGTAGCCCTGTGATAGACTGGTGACCTGTGCATGGTATCTCCTGCCTTCATTCATCTGGAATAGACTCCAGCTGCCCTGCAACTCTAATGCGGATTAAGAGGACTATAGATAATGGATGGGTGTATGGATGAACATATTACGGATTTCACATTAACTGAAAGTGTCTTAATGTTATTTTAAGAATTACTAAACGTCTAACTGAGCCATTTTATGGATTAAAATGAATCAATAATAATCATTATTCACAGCAGATTACCTTCCAGACATGTCTGGATGGGAAGTTTAAGAACCCATTAAGGGTGAAAAATTCAAAAGTTAAATACTCGTATTACACAAAAGTAACAAGTCATAAAAATCTGTTTGCTGTTTTTTTAAATGTGCAGTAGGTCCACAGCATTTACAACTAGAAAAACACTCAGAGAGCGCAGTACTTCATCATGGCTGTTCATTTCCCCACATGGAGTTGTCAGAAATACAGCATATTTTTCAAATAAATGCATCATTTGTTCATCAGTTATTAACGATTAAAAATTACAGCAACATAGAATGTGGTAATTTAAAATAGATGTACCCACAAACAAAATGACCTTGCGCTGAGCACAGGCGTATGTTATGCATATGTACATTATGTACGGATACCGAATCTGACCTAAATATGGAGCAGCGACGGGAATTGAAATGACTGGGAAACACCCCCACAACTTAATCAATTGTTCCCTGTATGACTTCCAACATATACGTCCGCATTAGTCTGCAGTGGTGAATTTGTAGTCGGATCGCAATCATGTGATCATCAGTAGGCAGCTGCTGACGTAGTGTTCACTTGTCATAGTTACAGTGACGCCATGCCATTATCTCACAATGATACAGAAATCTTTAACAAATCCGTGGATCCAGACTATAAGCCGCATCACTGCCAAAGTCTAATCAAATGGTTCTCATGTCATTTCTGACCTTTCCTGAAAATTTCATCCAAATCTGTTAGTTCGTTATTTCAGTAATGTTGCTAACAGACAGACAAACCAACGCCAATCGTCATATAACTAGGGAATAAATAGGGATTTAAACAGCTCTGCCACTGCTTGGTTATGCTCTGCAACTGTGAACACCAGCTACATGTCTGGTAGTGTAAATGGACTTAAGTGCTGGTGTATCAGCAGTCTTTGAGTAAAAATAGATTTTCTTTATTTGCACAGACAAACTTGCATTCTGCTGCCTCAGAAAGGCCTATAATAAAATTTAGTTTAATCCAGGACTAAGCAGCACTCTCAAAGCCGAACAAATATAACCTCAATCACTGGTCTTCTTAAATTTCAAGTTGTGTAACATATAAAACTCCTGTACCTTATAGTATATTTTGGCATTAAAACACAACATAATAAAAGACTTAAGTTTAAAAATACTCTTTTAGATGTGTTGTGTAATTCCTATTCATCCAACAAGATTTTGAACTCCTAAAATAACTACGGAAAAACAAAAAAACAATCAAATTTAATTCCAAATAGCAATGCAACTGTAAGTTTCACTCACTCATACTACTCTCTGAGATTAAAAAATAAATTAAGGACATAAATTATACACAATAACCTAGAAAAGGTTAGTTTAAATATATATATAGAGAGAGCATAAAACTATTTAAGTCTATATATATATATATATATATATATATATATGGCACTTAAATAGTTAACTCATACTGTAGCGTTTTATGCTATTCATTTGTATATGCAAAAGACTGTATAGTGAAATAACATATAGGTATGGTAGTATTTCAGTAATAAACACATATTGTAGTAAGCTATTTAGTGATATCTAGTTATATAACATAACTCTTATGTGTCTGTTGCTCATTAGTTATGTCGGGTTTAAAGGGGGAAAAAGGGAAAGACATATTTATAATGTGCTATGAAATTATACAGAACAATGATACCAAAACTTGTTCAAATCTGAAAACTGAATCTGAAAATGCACTCAAAGTATTTTGTCTTAATAATTTTCACATAATTCTTGAGTGTCTGTTGTTTTAAACACAGGAACAAATAAACAACTTGTTTTAAAGAGCTGAAAAGGGGGGAAGGCGCCATATAATGTGCATTTGGTTTATATCCATATTTTAACATTTGTCTTATTAAAGCTAAAGGGTCTAACTTTCCGTGTTTGCAAAAATGTCCAAAGAATCAGATGTGAACTGTGGTCAAATCTCTGAGAACTCTGAGAACTGATACAGTACATGCATAGCCAAAGTGTAAAAGTTAAAAAAATTCAGGGATGTAATCAAGTAGTTTAGCAATTACTGTTTAAACAAAACAAAAAACTACAAAATAAAAAAGTACACACTAAGCCACCGGACTGTATTTAAATATTAATGTTACCTCTCTACAATGTTATCACGTTGATGCTAACATTGGGCTAAATATATGTAGCCTACATTTTATTTAAACTTGTTGAAAACACTGAAACTGCTTCACCTTAAAATGTAAAAAATAAGAGTGGACTGCGTGAGAAGCAGTGTGTCTCGGTGGTAGTGAGAGCGAACACACACACACACCGTCACACTTCGGTTTAATGTTTACGTGTCGTTAACGGCAGTGATTAAATACCACACGGTGAGTCTACGTAGCTGCTGCCTGTCTGCGTTCGTCCTCGCCGGCTGTCAGAGCTGACTAGCGGGGGCTGATCTCCCGGCGGTTACACAGTGCGGGAAATTAACGTTAACTCAACCGCCCCCTCGCTCAACGGATTTTTACAACGGCTGCTTCTTTTTTTTCGGCTGGCGTTTACCCACAGTCATGTGATTGTAACGTAAAACCCCTAACCGGAAAACACCGACGGACGACCCTCTCCGCCGCCAACGAATGCTGCGTTTACAAGGAGCAGTTGAAGCTGCTGCGAGCCCCAGAGAGGACGGACGAGTCTCCGGTAACAAACAAACAACGGCGACACGGCAAACTCCACCGATTTAAGCGGAGTGCAGGTACGTTTATTCAGCCACATACTCACCCGTTCGTGTAACCGTTGTGTTACGTTACTGGGCTTCTCGGTTGTGCTTTGGCTAACTGTAAATTTTCACGGGGAAGTTAAAAGAAACGCGTTCGTGACCAGCCCCATCCCCCTGCGCCTCTCGCGCGCTCTGCCTCTACGTGTGTGTGTGTGTTGTGCGCGCGCGCGTCAGCGTGCACGCAGATAGCTGTCCGTTCTCTCGCGTTAGCAATAGCAACCGAAAATCGGTCCACGCGCGCTCAGCTCCGTGTGTTGCCTGTAGATCCTTTATGTACCGGAGCCGCCGTTTCACCGTAGAGCTTCACTCGTGCAGCGGCTCCGGGCTGCTCTCGGGCTTCCTGCTCAGACAGTTTAACGGCGTATTTACGGAATAAAAGCAAATGTCACTACGGAAGTAACTGTTCCACGTGTCTACATCACATCAGGGGCGGTGCTATATTGTTGCAAACAAGTTCGTATTGATTCGCTCATGCTGTTGTAGCTAAAATAGCACATATTGGGATTTTACGGGGTTTTTTTTGTCTGATCAAATCTACTCTATCTAACCCATGGCTCCACTTTCAGAGAAAACTTTATGCAGCGAGTAAACCGAGCTAACTTTGGAGCTGCACCAAGCTAAAGCCAGTCATGGTCATTAAACTACAGCATTAAAAGTCATTATGGGATAAACCATCCAGACAGCTGTGCATAGGCTAATGTGCTTAGAGCTGAGACTATTAAGATTAATCAATCAGATGAATCATTTTGATAAGCAACATCAATTGCAAAATGTAGTCAATGAGACTGTTCTCCAGTTTTCTAGTGTGTTGAGTACTTGTATTCTCTCCTGTCACACGTTGATTTATATCTAAAACCCACATGGAAGTTGCACCAAGCTTAAGCTGCATTAAAAAATATTATGCCTTTATTTTCCAAACTACTGGATTTATAATACCCTTAACAATTAGCATACCATAGCAACAATTCTGATAATACGTTAAGCAATGAAAAAATGTAGCTACTCTGGATGCTGCAATGTGAATATTTTATAGTTTTCTAGTCTGTTTATTAGGTAAAGCCTGTGTTCTCTCAGACAACATTTTTTTCTGCCATGCTGATTTTTTTATTTACTTATTTTTTTTGCTGCCAGATGTTGTTTTCATGTCTGCAAAGCAAATGAAAGTTGCAGCAAGCTAATGCTCTTCTTGGACAATGCTACTGCACCAATAGATTATCATAATAATTGTGTGATAGACTAATGTGTTTAGATGTGAAACCATTAAGATCAACTGATTATCAAAAGAGCAATTTTGATAAAACATAAAGCAATCATGATACGATTTAGTTGCTCTAGAAGCTACAAAGTGAATGTTTTTTAGATTTCTTGTTTATTAATTAATACCTTAGTACTTAATGACAGCACTTTGTTCTCTCATGCAGTCAGCTGAAGTAGTGTTCACTTGTTCTCATAGTTACGGTGATGATGAAATATTTAGCAAATCCGTGGATCCAGACTATGAGCCACATCACTGCCAAAATCTAATCAGTTGCTCCTTGTGTCATTTCTGACCTTCCCTGAAAATTTTATCCAAATCTGTTATTCTGTTTTTGAGTAATGTTGTGCACAGACAGATGGATTCACAGATTCAGGAGAAGGACAAACGTACGTCAATCTTCACACAACTCCGTCGCGTTTCCTGACGGAGTAATAATAACACATTTGAACGGCTTTAGCTGCTCTGCAGACGTGGTGAAGGAGTAATAATAAGGACTAATAATGAAACCATGTATTGATTTAGTCGCTGCAGGGAAAGTGAGCAGCTGCAGCACTGACAAAATAAGCACACTGTTAGAAGTTTATTTGGCCCATGTTTATAACACTAACAACCCTGCAATGTACTTTTTTTTGTCAACCCTTTTAGAGAAGTGTTGGTCAATTTTATTATCATTTTTGAGAGATATTCTTTTAACATTTAGACAATATCCTCATTGATAAAAAAATGCACTATAATGAGCTTTTCATTGTCAGAAAATAATGAAATTATAATGTTTTAGGAAGGAGGGTGGCATATTTTACTGTAATGAAATCCAAAGACATTCTGCTTGGTGTCATCTACAGAATGGCAAAGTCTGAGAGGCTGGAACTAGAGAGCATTCAGCAAAATAGCTAAAAAAATTTAAAAATAAAAATACTCACTGATTCATTCTCTGTTGACTAATTAATAAAATCAGCCTTTATTTAGTCTTTGCTGACTGATATAAATGAAATTGATTAAATATTAGAATCCCCTCTTCTATATGGACACACAGTTAAACAGAATCACAAACTACAGCCTTTAAAAATGAACAAAAAACTTAATACACACCTCTCTATGTCACCTTCAACAAAAACTGTACAGTTTAACTTTCATGTGGATTGGATTCATTGCAGGGCTGTATTTTGACTGCATTAATTTTAGCTACACTTAATAAACTGCTAACTAATTTTATATAGAAGCTATGCGTGACAAGACCACCGTTGGTGCATGTTGTACTTTTGTCTGTAGCCTCTTCAGTTCTTGATGTTGTTGTGAAACTTCTGCCCATGCTATAACACCAGCATCTTTGCACTCTGACCTTTCTGATGAAATGCACATGTAGAGAGATTTTCAAGTCTTTTTGTATGCAGTCTGGGTACACAGGACTAGACTTTTGTTCTTTGGGAGGTAAACTGGCTGTTGAAATGTTCGTCATTGTTTGTCTCCAGACATTTCTGTTCATCTGTAGTGAGAGAAGGTTTGGGAGAAAGGAGATGCACCCTTTCTAGGGACTGTTTTTGTGCTCCAGTGCACGGGGGTAGAACCAGTTTTGCCTTAGGAATGTGTGTCGACACCCATAACGCTGATCATGTGATGGCCTGAAGCCCTCTCCGTCCTACAGCGACCTTTAGGGTCAACAGAACTCATCTCATTGGTCAGCAGAATGTGCACAGCTCTGAAATGTCTCCTACATAGTACTCCAACACAACATCGCGCTAAGTAGTGTTTACATCAACCTTTTTAACACAGAGCTGAAGAGATAAGGCATTTGGTTTTATTTACTTCTTGTTTTAAGGGCCTCTCACTGAGGTTTGGGGGCCTAACTATTGTAAGACCCTGATTTTTACTTTGCAAAGTTATGTGACGATCGGCGCTGGTTTGTCTGTCTGTCTCTCTGTTAGCAACATTACTCAAAAATGGAATAACGAATTTGGATGAAATTTTCAAGGAAGGTCAGAAATGTCACAAGGACTAATTGATTAGATTTTGGCAGTGATGTGGCTTATAGTCTGGATCCATGGATTTGTTAAAGATTTCTGTATCATTGCGAGATTGCGACACGGCATCACTAACTATGGCTACAAGTGAACGCTGCAGCTGCCTGCTGACGAACACGATTACAATCCTACTAAGAATCGACTGCTGTGGACTTATCAGTTGAAAATGAGACAAGGAACAATTGATTAAATTGTGGGGGTGTTTCCGAGTCCTGTCAATTCCTGCCTCCCACTGCATATTTTGATCAGATTCGGTATCCGTACATAATGTACACATGCATAACGCATACCTGTGCTCAGGCTACATCTATATTAAATGACCACATTCTATGTTGCTGTGATTTCTGATCATTAATAACTAATTAACAAATGATGCGCTTATAGAAAAAAATGTGCTGCGTTTCTGAAGATGATTTGGGGGAATGAACAGCCCTGGTGGAGTACTGCACTCTCTGAGAGCTTTTAGTTTGAAGTGGGCAATGACAGACTAGATGTCTATATGTAGTTTTTCCATCTTGCTGACACAACTACAGAAGTTGTGTTGTGATTAGCACGACATATGTATACTTAAAGTTGTCATTAGAGGTCAGTTAGGGAATCTGTGTACAAAGCTGCTTTATAGACTACTGACGATGATCGTGCTGGCTGTAATTGCTTACAAGCGTCAGCCTTCTAAAATTGATATAGAACAAGACATTTTCCATGTTCAATGTGCTTTAAGAAATTAGAATTCACAAATAACTTCCTTTTCCTCTTTATTACCACTAGAAAAACATGTTTAAACCTACAGGACAGTACAGTCAACCAGTCTGACCACAGTGTTTTGCTTTGCAGAGCCATACCATTAATCAACATCATTTTGTGTGGCGTTAATGTCGAACAAATTGTCTCCGACGTAACAAAATTATTCCTCAGTTGTGTTAAGTTAGCCTCTACAAGGTCGTTAGATCACTGCTGTCTGCCTGACTCTTTGTGGTCACAATAATCTCTGGCCAGCTTCCACACAGGAAACTCATTGCTGCTCGTGTGTGCGTGTGTGTGTGTGTGTGTTTGTGCGTCTTTGTGCAGGTTGAAGAATGGAGTTGGCCAACCATGGTCTTATCCTGCTGCAACAGCTTAACGCTCAGAGGGAGTTTGGCTTCCTGTGCGACTGCACCGTGGCTATAGGAGATGTCTTCTTCAAAGCCCACAAAGCCGTCCTCGCCGCCTTCTCCAACTACTTCAGAATGCTCTTTATTCACCAGGACAGGTACAATAGGAACTGTACAGCACAGTAGGAATGCAGTAAAAGTGGTGTCGGAGTAGTGCTAGTTAACCCTCAGAACCCCAAACTGTTTCTGGGTGTTTTTACATTTTTACTCACTGTGGGCTCATTTTTCAAAGTAGTATGAAGTCCTCCACTTTTATGGAAGCAACACAACCATGGCAAGAAATAAAGAAAACTCATAGATGTCTTTTTGTAGTGTGACATAAAAATAATGATAAATAAATAACGGTTGAATTTCTCTGATTATTTATTTTACTATTAAAAATAATTGGAATGAGCATGTCAGTTTTTCCAAATGCCCTCAGGTATCACCACTATATTGGGAATATGGTTACTCAACAGCTTCCATGTTTAATTTGTCTTCATACTTGGCTCCTCTGTGCTCTTGTCTAAACACAGCCTGCAGTTTAGTCGAATAGTTCCTGAATTTTTGTCAAGGGGCTGATGGTCACAGCTAAGTCTGTAATGACTTATTAATTTAACTATGCAGATTTTTTCATTTGTTTTACACAGAATCTGGTTTGTGTGCATGTTTTAAATTTGGCAAATGTTTAAATGCTACAGGTTTATGGTTAGATTTGGTAAATTTTACAAAAGGAATGACACCACACACACACGGTCAGTTCAAGGACCCTCAGAAAGTTGAAAATCGGATGATTCTTTCTGTTTATACAGTTTCTTGGTGTGATAAACGTTGTAATTTTAGCAATTTTTAAAAACCTATAACATCCCTCCAGCCGGTTTTAAGAAGGTTTGGGTTACAGAATGGCATCTGTGCTACCTGATAACGTGTTATAGTGAGGTTCACTCATTGATAACCTGTTGTCCTCATTGTAAAGTAACTGTGTAGTAATCGCTTGTATCTACACCGCTTAAGAAAATAAGGAACACCTAATCATCACAGTACAGCATCAATTCAACTTAACCTCTGGGATATCTGTCTGTCCAGTTAGGAAGTGTAAGTGGTTGTGAATCCCCCTTTTAGTGGGTAAATAATTTTGGTCATTTTGTGCTCAATAAATTACACCGTGTATGTCAATGATTTATTTAAATTTTTTGAGCAGTGTTTTGTTTCCTGCTGTAGTCTTTAGTTGCAGTTGATGGTCAACATTGTGTAATATTATTAACTTACCCATTATTTGCTGCTAGCTGACTGTAATCTGTTTTTGTTGCAGTGACTGTGTTCGTCTCAAGGCGGCTGACATACAGCCAGACATCTTCAGCTACCTCCTCAACCTGATGTACACAGGAAAGCTGGCACCACAGCTGATAGATCCTGCGCGACTAGAGCAAGGGGTCAGATTCCTTCATGCCTATCCTCTTTTACAGGAGGCCAGCCAGTCAGTGTATTCCCAGCCTGAGCAAAGCATCAACCTTTCCACCTCCCTCTACGGCATCCAGATATCTGATCAGCAGGTGGCACTGTCAGCCAGGCTGCCCACTCGACGGCAGCTGTCCTCTCCCTTTGATGTGGAGCAGGTCAGCTCAGAGGGGAAGCAACCGTCCACACCAGCGAGTACTTCATACTCAAATTCCGTACCACCCAAGCTGTCATCTTCACCCCCTGATGTGGAGGCTTCGACCAGCGGCGCTAAGCCTGTGGTTGAGGAGGGGGGAATGGACTTACTAAGTGCAGATGGTTCCTCAGCCAACGCCATCCTCCATGTGAAGCCCAGCATAATGAAGAGGAGTTCCTCCTTTAGGAAGCATTACTCCTGTCACCTTTGCAGGAGCCGATTCACCCAGAGGAGTCTACTGAGAGAGCACCTCCTGCAGCACACCCAGAGTCTTCAGCAGACCCTGACTGAGCCCAGCGATGCTCTCTCACCTGTCATGACTGGAGAACACAACCTACCCGTCGAGGGGCTTCCTAAAGGGAACAAAGCTGCGTCAAGTCCCTCGGTTGCTGCCGCGGCGGTCGAGATCATCAGCGACAGCGAACAAACCCCCGTTTCAGGTACCAACTCGGACTCTCCCCGAGCAGAGGTGTCCACCTCCAGCTGGGGGTTGGGAGGGTTGAACTCTCAGGCGGACACACCACCTCCATCAGACATTGCGGATATTGACAACCTGGAGAGCGCCGACTTGGACCGGGAAGTGAAGCGGCGGAAGTACGAGTGCTCCACCTGCGGGCGCAAGTTTATTCAGAAGAGCCACTGGCGCGAACACATGTACATCCACACAGGGAAGCCCTTCAAATGCAGTGCTTGCGGTAAGAGCTTTTGCCGTGCTAACCAGGCAGCCCGTCACGTGTGCCTGAACCAGGGGGCCGACACCTACACCATGGTGGACCGACAGAGCATGGAGCTGTGCGCTGCAGGAGATGACGGCAGCCAGATGGAGGCGATGTTCTTGGGCTCATCAAAGCCTTACAAGTGTAACATTTGTGCCACCACCTTCTCCAATCCCAATGAGGTGATCAAACACTTATGTTTCACCCAAGGGGGATTAGTGGGGCTGCAGGGAAACGCAGGTGCAGGCATGCTGCTCCAGCGTGAAGAATTTTCCAAAGATGAAGGCTCCGATTTGTCCAACTCTGGCACTCCACTAGAACCCATAAAGACCGAGGAGATCCTTGTAGAATAGTGCCGAAACTGTGTATTTGTCCCTTATAACATGTGTGTTTATAATCTAAGTTATGGTTATTAGGTAAGCTAAAGTTGACGTTAGTCAGGGTATGTATGTTGGAGGTTCTCGATCTACTTAAACTTAATTAAGTTTTTATGATGGCATGTTTTGGATATTTTGGCCCTCGGAATAACTAAAAGTCCAAATTA
Source organism: Acanthochromis polyacanthus (assembly GCF_021347895.1). Taxonomy (NCBI): domain Eukaryota; kingdom Metazoa; phylum Chordata; class Actinopteri; family Pomacentridae; genus Acanthochromis; species Acanthochromis polyacanthus. Next base: position 10,700,431 of record NC_067128.1, read on the forward strand.
AATAACCTATAGCTCTCTCTCTATTCAAAAGAAACCAAATAACAATGACATTTGACCTGAGGTGAATGCTAATGGCATAATTTTACTGCTTGTGTGCATTGGTGTTATACTCTGACATGTGAGGCCGCACCAGACCCTTCAGAGCTAGTTTTGTGGTGACGCTGCATAGGCAGTTTTTTCAGCATGAAAGGAAGAGGAAGCTGAGGCAGTTCCGGAGGAGACAACATGTTGTGCGATGAGTGGGCTGCGCTAGACTTGAGGAGGAGAAAGAGGTACAAATTACTAACAATGCCTCGGAACTGCACAGTTATTTCTACATGCTCATAGCTGAAAGGCTGAATCTGCAGATCAGGTATAGAATTAAATTTCCAGCTAAAAGCACACCGACCTGAGACAATCTGTGCTCTTATTTGAGTAGATTCTCGATATGCATCAAAGTACATTTGTCTTCCATTCGTATTCATTCCAGCAGAATGAATACTCAGACATGTTATATGATGACCATTGGCTGCATCCTCCTGTATGTTCTACTCCTATTTGGACTGTGCTAGATGTGATTATAGTTCCTGTTTCCTTCTTGTCCCACCATATTAGCTCACAGTTGCCCCTCATACTAAGCATGTGGCCTCTGAGAATCGGTCACAGTGAACAAAAGCAATCACTCTTGTGCCACTTTTAATTCTTTCTCATTTTTACTTGTTGTGCATGTTCCATATTGTCTAACTCTTTGCCTGCTGATTGAAGAGGCAACATGTTCCATCCAGACACACATACCTTGATGAGAGGCTGTTCTGTACAATATTGTACACCTTGTCTTTTATAAATTGCTTGAATTTACTCCTAAAAGCCCCAGAATTTGGTTTGACATGCTTTTCTAATTTTATATACACTGCTATATTTACAAAGAACACATTATATTGCAAAGAAATTTGTATATTAGTAGACAAATAGCTTTCAAAATAGGAATACGTTAAGGAGAAGTTAACATATGAGGGATGGGCATGATGAATCTATCCTTAATTCCTCCAAGAAATAACCGACGATTAAAGAGACCAAACTGGATTTTAGGTCTCTTTTGTTTGCCATGTTTGTGCTAATTGCTAACCGTCTTATACATTTCATGCAAAGGGAACTATTTTTTTGGATTGTAAAGACCGTCTGACATTTGTATATGTTCTTAAGCCGTGTCCGTACCATGAAAAACGTTAGTAGTGGCTGCGATGTTTGTAATTCTTCACCTGTCTGCGTGGAAGTAAAGTTAACTGACGGTGCGACTCAGAAAGAGTTTGCATTAATGACAAGCAGCTGGCTAGATATATGAGCTAACACGGAGATATATAGGTGTGTTTTATGGGGAGGTAAAAGGGGTGTTTGTGAAACAGTTCAACGACATAGATTCTTTGGGATGACACTTCCTATGTACTACTGATGACTAGAACGTGTGAGACATCTTAACATACATGTTGAATAAATGTGAAGCTAGGAAAGTGTTTTACATGTTAACTAATTTGTCTTGCTGAAACATGTTCAGTGTAATAATAACTCAAATAGTTTGAATGATAAAAAAAAAAATACCAGTCAGCATCTGTGTCGATTTCTCTGTTGCAAAAGTGAACTTAATTTTAACTGTGATTAAAACTTTATACTTAGAAACTCAATGTTTTTTTTCCCAGTTCTTATATACCCGAATTCTGAGGTGAACCCACTGCAGAGGTGCTTGTAAAATGTTTATTGTTCCCTCCCGTAGGAAGTAATTGTTATTAAATGCGACAGAATTGCCTCGTTTGTTGCTCCAGAAACTCTAAATTGGTTGTAAGTGTCCCGCAATTCATAAAACAGAAAAAAAAGTTGCACTCGCTCTTCCAAATGTCATTTTAGATTCCTGTTAGTAGCCAGTAGTGGTAGCCATCACCCTGGAGACAAATAATATACATGTAACTTGAGATGTAGCCCTCAAAAGCTAATTAATGTTCATTTGTAGGAAAATAATTTTAACTGTAGTCTTCTGGTAGTGTTATTGACCTGCCTCCATCTTTGAATTTTCAGAAATGAATAAAAAAAATCTTAAAAATGCCCATCCCTAGTATGTTAAACAGTGCAAAGTGTTGGAAAGCAGTGGTCGCTTTGCTGCAGTTCACCCAGTGTTTGGCTAGATGGAGCTGTTTTTCTTTATGGTCTACTCAGGTCTAATAATGGGGTGGAAAACATCACATTTTAACAGATATTTTCACTAATGTGACTGTGTACTTGCCATTTATTGGACCTGCTTTGCCATAAATGGATATTGCATTACATTAAGTTCACATAAAAAATGCATTTCTGTATATATGTGCTATTAAAAATGCTCAGTATTGAACGAGGAGCGATCGAAACGCTGTACTACTGACCTTCACTTTTCTGAGCCAAATTGATTCACAGGAACATGCACAGCTTTGTAGAAGAACTGAATCCTCCTCTTAGTTCAAGCTGTAATTATCATCCAGACACCAGTCTTGTCAGTTAATTTCTGTGTTTGTGTGTGTTTAAACAGCTCAGTATCTCAGGAAGATGACAAGTTTGTCTTTTCTGTCCACTGTTGGTTATCAAAATGATGATTTCAGGACTAGTGAGGACCCCGACCCAGCAGCTTTAGTGCTCACAATGTTACCCTCCTCCCCATCTGACATCTACTGTGATCAATCTGTGTTCTCAGGAATGTGAGTAGTTTTTCTGTTTAAACTTTTTTTCTTTTTCAGTGAAGAAAGAACAATAAAAACACGTTTTTATAATAGTAAATGGCTTTGTCTTGTTTTTACCTCAACCTCATTGTGCTGCCAAAAATGAGAAGTTTAAAAAATAATAGAAAATACACAGCAATTTTCTCTAACTTTATTGAATGAAATATAGACAGGTTTCTGAGTCCTTACTATTAACAGCTGGGAAAATATAAAAGACAATTAAGACCATGCTACATGAATATTATGCTAAATTGATGCAGGTTATTAGTTAATATTACAACAATATGATTTAAGTACATACAGTAGGTATACAATCTGTACAAATGTTAACAGGTTCACAGTTGAGTGTTACAAAAAGCAGGGAGGACAGCAGGTGGGATTTGCTCCTAAATGCTTTACATTATGCAACAATAGCAAGTCTTTAGTTCACTGTCTTTTTGTAATCATGTATTTTAAATAAAGCAATTATATCGTGGATGTGTCACACCCTGTGGAGTCAAAGTAAAGTGAAGTGGTGACCTAAATAAGGGTCCAGACTTCCTGATCCTTGACTCGTTTGGTCATGAAGCTGAGTGAAAAGTGAGTCTACGATGTTGTATCAGCCACAAAAAAATAGATTCAATGGATTGTAGAAGCACTCACGTCCAGCTCATAGGATATTAAAATGATTGAAATGGTGCGATTGTTTTTTTTTTTTACAAAGTCGTTAAGAAAAAAACAAGTGTAACCCATAGTAACATGATTACTTTGGTGGTAAAAGTGAATCAAGTGAGTCAGGAGTGTTTCAGGCATTCCTAAAACATGCAAGTATGAAAGTAAATCTGCACAGTAAGCCCTAACTTTGTAACTGAGGTTTGATGCCTGAATCAAAGTAGCTGAGGAGATGCTTTAGGAATCTAATTGGATGCAACTGATGTCTTATCCCATGAGCAATGGAAAGACCATGACTCCCTGATTTATCCTAACTCGATTTGGTTTTTAAATAAAGAGCAAAATGAGCTTTTGTTTTATTTCTGGTACCATGCGGGTTGGTGTCTGTGCCTCTTTAACATCATCAACCAATCAGTCTGCGTCCTCCCTGGTGCCAGTCCAGTGACCCTCGAGATCATGCTCGGTGAACAACACGACATAGTGCAGGTCTAGCTTAAGACTGAACCGAACGAAGATTATGTCATACGTTATTAACCTGGTTAAAACATACATGAAGTCAAAATGACAGCAATGAATAAAGGGTGCACTACTTTTTGTAAGCAGTAGAGGGCATCGACATACCGTCTTTCCATCAGTAATTGTAAATACAGCGCAATAAAGAAAGTGTTCAAACTGCTTCACATCAATATAACATGTCACACAGTAACTCAGAAAAAATGGCCTTTAAACACTGTGAGCATGACATGCTTTCTAAGTGTTTCTTAAATGCACATGTCAGCACAGTGTCAAAAATTGGCATCTATATTGTTTACAAGTTTACCAGATACCTCGGCCACATTATCAAATGAGTGTGTTGTGATAGTATTTTATTGTATTATTACATGAAATAATGAGTAACAACGTCTTTTTCACAGTGAATCAGGCAGTGATTGTGTTTCTTACCTACATGAAGCTTATTGAGTTTATGTTTGGGTGCAGATTGAAGAACATGACAAACAAATGTGGCACATTTCTGGTAGATGTCATCACACTATCTGCGCTCCTGATGGCGTCTCTGTCAGTGGAGTAGCACTTGTACCATGGCTTAGTAGTAATTACTACAGACTGGTAAATAATAGTTGAATAAGACAGTTTAAAGCTGTGATACTCAAAGCAGTTTGTATGAAACTATGTCACATTCTCATTGTCCAGATACAACGTTGTAGATGTCTTACTGTTTCAATCTTAAAATTGACTGTCATAATAAAATACTTGATATATCACAGCTTAATATGGGGATTTTGGGGGGGAAAATGAACCAATGTCCATAAAATAACAAATGGGGGAAAAAATAACAGTGGGGGAAAAAAAGAAACAATAAAGACGTATGGGTCAATGCAAGAATACGCAAGGATATAAATACAATATACAAGATAATCCTCCATCTCTTCCCCTTCTGACACCATCTTACTCTTGCTACTATACACAAAAAAACACAAATGCACTTGCACGCACACACACATATGCACAGATACACACTCAGCCTGGTCCTCATCCTGTGCAACGAGGGCAAAGGAAAGTGAGACGCTGAACATACACTGCACTGATTACAAGCAAGATGGGACGCTTCTGAGGCACAGGACATGCATGAGTGTGTGTCTGTGAGAGTGGGTGAGTGGGTGGGTGAGGTGGTCACACTGGGGTTGAAGGATGGGTGGATGAAGCAGAGGGTGGGAGGGGAGCTGGAGAGAATGGCGGAGCTGTAGCTCAGTCAGTCAGTCTCTGGGCGGGATGGGTGAGGCCCGGTCTCAGCGAGTTACCACAGAGCAGAACCTCCTTCTGTCTCTCTCCCTCATCACTCACATCCTGGTCCAGACAGTCCGTCTCCCAGGCATCAGTCTTGTATCTTCAGCTGTGGTGGACAACCACAAAAACAGATATTAGGAGGAGGAAAGCCTGCATCATGTCTTCTCTTATCTACAGAAAGAAACCATCTCAGACTGACATATTTGTCTCCTGGTATGTTGTAAGACTAGAATACCACTGAAAAATCATGTTTTTAATGAAGCCTTTTAGGTTCTTCAAAGCACCATCACAGCTTCTTTACATAAGAAATGGTTCTTAATTTATTTATATGTTTTTAAAGTATTAAAGGTTAGTTACTTGTGTTGGGGTGACTTTGTAGCAGGTAATAGCATTAAATTAAAGCTGCAACTGTTTTCATTATTGATTCGTTTTGCAGACTATTTTCTCTGAGAAATGCCTGAGTTTTTCAAATCTTTTAATACATTGTTTTGTCTGACCAACAGTCCAGAAACCATTAATGAACGTATTATAATGGAGGAGCCAGAAATGCCGCAAAAATAGATAGAATAGAACCATAGATTTTAAAAAGAGGTTCTCTACTAAACCATCTGAGTCCACAAAGAACTGAAAGAAGCAAAGCTACTTTTTTAATAGGGAAACAAACACAATTTTGCTCAAATGTATAATTGTTTTTTCCTCTATACTATTTTCTATGTGTGATTGTAGTTTCAAATAAGAGTACATCATCTCTACACAGTTAATTTCCATTAGTGGAGGAACACTAAAAAGGACACAATGTTGTGATTTTAAGAAACAAATATTTTTAAGTCAGTCTAAATTTTAACCTTATACATCAAGATTTAGTTTTATATTTTAAAGTTTTGACTTGAAGGTAAAACATCGAAATTGTGAATTAAAATTTAAATTCTGAATTAAAGATTTAAGCCAAAATCTGAACTTTTTGTGTCCAAATTGTTTCTTTTACTTTTTTTTATCTAATAGTTTTTATATTTACTATCAGAATATTTATTTTTTTCTCTTTACTTAATTTGTTTTTCATGAATAGGAGCTGCATGACTGTCTAATAAATATTAGAGTGAGCTACGCCCAGTTTCTGCCTCCTCCTCATTGGCAATATCAAATAACATCAGACAGTGTCTATAAAGCATTTCTGCACATTAATAGATATAATTCAGTTAAAATTGAAAAAAACCCCAACAACTTCAGTCCTTTGAAGCTTTGTAATTGAATCTAACAAATGCATACACCGACATGGTTTCTTGACTCCATACTGAGACTGTGATAGAAGAAAAACATGAGGAGGGAGCAGAGGAATCATAATCAGCCTTTCAGCACAAGTTCATCTGCCCCTCACACACACCGCTTCCCTTTAAGACCCCGGCCTACAAAGAAGGGGTCAACGGCGGCATTCCTGCTTTGATATCAAAGGTCCCCTGGTTACTCATAGTCCGAACAAAAGCTTTTTCATCTGGTCAGAGTGCAAATCCCCTCCCCTACTCCCTAATAAAAGTAGGACCCATTGATGTTTCAAAAAAGCCTCGATGAGAAGATTGTTTGATAGGCCAACAAAGGAATTTAAAAAAAAAATGTTTTCATTCTTCATCATTCTATCATTAATTTTATAATACTGAAATACAAAAAAACACTCTAAACTTAAAAAATGAGAACAAAAATTGGTTCCAAAACATTCAAACACACTGTGAACCAGTGCTGTAGATAAGTCTTACCGTCTCATGACGTTGCCGTGATGTCTGAAGACACGGGTTCGATCTCCTTCACAGCCTCCTCAATCACCTCGATCACCTGGGCCATCACTTCTGCACACTTCGCTGATGGTGCTTTCTCCGTCTCTGGTTGGCTCACTTCCTCTGCTGCCGCTTGAGGTTCTTCTGACAACACGGGGAGTTTGTTTCCTCTTGAAGGGCTCCTAGCTGGTGAACTGGGTCTCTTAGCTGGTAGAGTGTCGCCGCCAAACTCTTCCGCAGCCTCTTCTTCAAATGTAAGTTCCTCCATCATCTCCGCTGTCTGCAGAACAACCTGGACTGGCATGTGGACTGAGAGTGTTTTCTGTTTGCTCTCCCCTGAAGGGGCCTCTGACTTGGCTTCCTCTGGCTGTGATTTCACTTCCTCAGCTGCTTCTTCTACTTCTGGCTCCTCATCTTCATTGATCTGTTCCTCCTTGCTTTGTTCAAGGTCTTCACCTGTCTCTTCCTTTATCTCTTCTACTTCTTCCACTATGACAGTTTCTTCACTTGCTTTTACCTCCACAGCTTTCTTTAAGTCTTTTACTGGCTTCTCATCCTTCTTTTCCCCTTCAAGGCTCTCTGCTAACTCTAATGGGATTGTGTCAGAGACCTCCATGGCAAGACAGAGGTATGGAGATAATTTTGCTGATGGTTTTTCACAGTCAACAGCAACAGGGGTGTCAGTGATAACAGGGGTTTCAGTTTTGACGTCAATCTCTTTCTCTGTTGTTGCTACTGCCTTGACTGGTCTTGGAATGAGGGTCGTTTGCTTGGGAGACTTCTTGTGTTCAGGCACATCTTCTGAAACTTTATCCACCGCATCCTGAATGACAGCCTGGGCAATGACCATGCTCTGGGCCTCAATCTCACTGTCCTGCTTGATTTCCTGCTTGACTTCCTGCTTGACGTCCTCCTTGACTCCTTCAATCTTCATGCTGGCGTGCTCAATGATTGCACTGATATCCGTCTTTTCAGTGGGGATGGCTGTGGCCTTCACAGTCCTTGCAACAGCACCCTCCCCTTTGGTTTTCTGTACCTTGACTGTTTCAGTATCAACAGTTTCTGAAAATGACGCATTTCCCATAAAAACTGGCTGTAATGATACCACTTGGTTAGACTCAACATCGAGTGGGGCGACCAGCACCACTGTTTCTGTGACAATGGGAGTCTCTTCACTTGGTGCGGCTACGGGGATGACTGGTTCAGTCTGCTCTGTGATGGCGCTTTGCATGGTTTCATATGAGTTGGGTGCCAAAGGCTCAATTATCTCTGTTACAGGGCTATTTTCCATGTTAACATCAACCCTGCTGACAGCTCCAAGAATCTCAAACTCAGGTTCAGAACTCTGATTGGTGACTTCAACCTCTGGGTCTATGCACACTGAATTTTCAATAGGTGGCTCAAGATCAGTAGCATCTACTTGCTGTATTTGAGCGACGAACACTTCGTCTTCTCCAACGCTTGCTTCCTCTGTACTTGGTGGCTTCTCCTTCACTAACATCTCTGTGCTCAGAGGATCACAAAGCACAGCCACAGACTCAACAATGGACTGCATAGGCTCCTGTAGACCTACTCTGGCAATTTCCTTGGTGTCAAGGCCAATGCAGATAGCCATGGCTTCCTCACGAGCATGTGGCTCCAGAAGAGCATTTGTCACAGATGTAGCAGTCTCAGTCGCTATTTCTTGCTCAATTTGCTCAGAGGCTGCCTCCATGGGTACATCTTCTACAGTCACAGATGTCTGGGTTGGGATTTCACTGATTTGGGCCTCAATACCCTGCACAACCTCTACTGCACTTTCTGAAGTGGGTCCCTGAGCAACAGGGGTGGTTGCTGCATCTGGAGCCTGAGGAACTGGTTTCACTTCAGCAGTGGAGAGCCTGCGCCCTGCACGCCCTCGAACTTGAAGCAGTGCAGCCTTATCTTCAGCCTCTGTAAGGTCAACTTCGACAGACTTTGGTGTGGAAGCATTCTCTGCCTCCTCTGGGATATCACTCAGCTGATCGACTTTATCATCAGTATCTTCAACAACTGCTGGGATCCACGAAGGGGATCTGTCTTCAGCAGCAGACACTTTAATTTGTATTTCAGCTGGTTCTGCTGGTGTTTCTTTTTCAGCTTCAACTTGGTCATCATACTCTGAGAGAGGAACCACAGCTGGGGTGTCAGAGTCCTCCTCACCTGAGGCCAGGTCAGAGGAGGATTGTTTTTCAACCTTCTTCTTCTTGCGTCCAGGGAAGAGCTTCCTCAAAGAGAAAGATGACTCATCTTTTGGTATCTCACCATCTGACAGGACTTGGTCTGAAGACTCCTCGGGCTTTTCCTCAATTTTGGACTTATTCTTTGACATAACTATTCGTTTCAGTGTGTCCCAGGTGGACTCTCTCTCAGGGGGGCTGCTTATAGGGTCAGGTGAAGAAACGGTTTCTCCTTCACTCTCTGTATTTTGGGAAGTGACAACGGCAGCTTCAGTTTTGCTCTCCTGTTCCCCCTGTGGAACTTCCTCTTCAATCTTGGTCTCCTCATCATCAGAATCAGAGGTTTTCCTTGTCCTCTTTTTGGGCCCACCCATACACATTAAAGCCTCCCAGGAAACAGAAGTGTCCATTTTCTTTTTGGGTTCTTCTGTGCTGCTGACCAGTTTCTCAGTATTTTCAGTGTTTGGTTCTTCCTCAGAGGGCTTTTCCTCCTTACCCTCCTCCTCAGTACCCTTATCTGCTAATGCAGCACTCTCCGAGGAGGACAGGGTGGCTGACTTGGCTGGTTTCTCAGCTGTGACTTCATCTTCACTTTCAGAGGGTCGTTTTACACGTTTCTTGGGTGTTACCAGTTTCTTGAAGGAGGACCAGGCAATGATGCCCTCCTTTTTCTTCTCTCCATCAGATGAAACTTCACCTTCATTCTCATGACTAGATTCATTCTGGGTCACCTCCACAGACATAACATGCTCTCCTGACTCCTCTGGAGATGAGGGCCCACTGTCTGCCTTGGGGGCCTCTGCTATCTCTGTGGAGGATTGGAGTTGCTCAGCTGCCTGCTCTCCAGATTCAGAGGGCTTTGATTCAGCATCTTTCTTGACCTTCTGTTTCTTGGTGGAGAGCTTCTTCAAGCCAGCTCCGGTGAAGATCTTCTTCAGGGGGCTTCCTTGAGGCTTCGTTTTCTCCTGTGAGGACAGCAGCTCTGCCTCAGAAGTCACCTCAGCTGGAGCCTTCTCCTCTTCTGCACCAGCCTCTGCCTTTTGGTCTTCTTGCTTGGTGTCATCAGTAGTTTCATCAGGGATATCCTTGGGCTCTGGAGTTACCTCTGATTTTTCATTCCCTGACGTGGTTGGGGTGTCTTCCTTGACCCCTAACATTTCCTCCACAAAAATCTCTAATTGTTCCTCCTTGGTTTCATGCTCAGTCCCAGATTTCTCCCCCTTCTCTTCTACATCAGCTTTCTCCTCCTCAGCAGCTGCCTCCTTGTCTTCCTCCTCTTTTGTCTTCTTAATGCTGGATTTCTTTCGCAGATTTGAGAAGAGTCCTCCAGTGAAGAGCTTCCTGAAGGGAGACACAGTCTCCTGAGATGCTGGACTGGTCTCAGCTTCCTTCACAACTCCTTCCTCTTTGGCCACCTCATCAGTAGCTTCAGGTGGAACCTCAACAGCAGATGCCTCTGTTTCAGCCTTCGTTTCTTCAGCAGCTGCAACCTCTGTCTCCTTTGCAGGTTCGTCAGTTCCGCTGACTTCCTCTCCTTCCTTGTCTTTGACTGTCAGTAGCTTCACAGGGTCTTTCTCCTCACTTTTGTCCTTCTTGAGTGTGAACTTAAAGCCCACAAAGCGGAATATCTTCTTGAAGCCCACTTCACTGGCATCATCAGGCTTTTCCTCTGCTGCCTTTTCCTCAACAGCAGATATGTCATTTGCATCAGGGGACTCTTTATCAACTTTCTCGCCATTCACTTGAGGAGTCACTTCATCCTGGACGGTATCCATGGTCTCAGGAGCCTCCTCTTTCTGAGCCACAGACACACCATCCGGCTGGCCAACTGAAATGAAAAGAGAAGAAAGAGCTTTCTGTAAGACGTTGATCATATTTCTCATTTCAGTTTACTACTTGTCTTTGCAGCCACTGCTGTGCTACAGAAGGGTCACTAATGACATTCCCATGATATTCATATTAGACTATAATCTGCAACATTCAATTTAACAAATTCAGGTAATAATGAGGAAATCAAATCACTGATGGAGACACCAGAACTCTGCATTCCAAAAAAAACCTTAAGAGAGAAACTCAAAAACAACAAGTTTTATGTAATTCATAAAACTCTTATTCCCATCTGTAGATGATCAAAGATGTTGAGATTGTGACCTGCTGAGCTGATTTTATCAGGTATTTGGCTACTTAACTGCAATCAGATTGCAATTTAGTCCAGCTAATCCTTGGATATTTAGCTTTGGCACTGACACAAGTAAAACAACAGTCTCTAAGGGGATTCATTGAAAATGCTGGAGCATTACAATTAAAAGCATAATGTGTGCAAGCCTGTAACACAACCGGCCAGTGGTGCAGTGCGTTACCCACATTTCACACTTTTGTCAAACTGAAACACTTATTCCATTTTGGTGAGTGACTGCTTTAGGGGTCAAACTAATGTGAGACAAATGATGCATTAAAGCTGAGATCAAAGACAGAAACCACACATGCACATAAAATAAATGTCTGCCATGACTATCTGCACTTTGACAGAGGAAGGTGAGGGGGAACGATGATTTGCCAGGGTCTCCTCTGAGCTCACTACAGTCTGGGAAACTTCGCAAGTGGGACCCCTGAGCTCTCAAAACAAATTCCCAAAACTTTAAATCCCTGGATACCAGGTTACATGATTACACACAGAGATGCATACACGTTCCTTAAACATTGCACACTGTGGGAACTATCCTCGACTCCTTTCCTGTCAGTAACCGGTCAACTACACTTCAATATATTAGCTATGTAAAATACCAGATTTTAATTCAGAATAAAATCTAGAAAGAAAATAGCGAACAGGTTTAAAAACAGAGTGCATTTAAATATGCAGTCTCTGTGCACGCTGGATTCAGTTTGTAAGTAAATCTCTATAATTTGTGAAAGATGACTGTTCTTGTATCACACAAAAATGTCAAACTGTGTGCCCGCTTCTGTCGACATCCTTTACCTAAATTATAGGCATGAAGCTTCCCTCAGTAGTGCTGCATTCCTAGAATATTTAAGCTCTAAAATAGAAAACTGTTATTTAATAATTTACATGACCAGCACAAACAATTGGGTAAAACCTTATGACAAACACGACATCACTTCTCACTAAATTCACACTAAATATGTGTGAGAAAATAAAGAAAAGTGATTTTATATATACTCATGTTGTTAGCGAGGGCACGCCCATATCTCATGTGTAGATTTGACTTGAGAGGAATGTGAGCTATGCTGGTCACCCCGTGTTTAGGAAAATTATTTTAGGATGCTCTAAACATAATTTCAATTTAAATGCCAGGGGATTTCAAGAATGTTTGTTTTTTTCGGTTAAACTGCGTCTCGTCTGCAGCCATATAGTATTCATACAAAACAATACAAGCTTCTATTACCCCTCCTTAAAATAAGTCCCAATCCCCTTGACCCAAATTCCACCACAGCAGGATGGATGGGGAACCACCCCCTTCCCAAGGCACACACGCATACAAACACAATAGCCTTCTAACCCTCTCTGGCCTCTGAAAATAAAGGAAAGGGGGTTGGTCAATGTTCCTATTCCTATCAAGACATGCACAAGATTGGAGTAAGTTTGGAGAAATTTGATAACTTTAGTGCACTGGTCTGAACAAGAATGGGAAAAAAGGGGCCCTGGGTGGTTATTAATGACATCTGTGTCACACTGCAGCGCGCCCGGTCTCACATAGGTGTTATTTTTAGGGTAGTTGTCAGATCACACTGTTGTTTAGCAGGCGAGTCAGGACCAGGAGAGCACAAGCATAGTGTAAAAAAAAAAACATTAAATCAGCTAATATGAAAACAAGCTTTGAAAATCCATTTTACTGTACATGACTGGACCACTTCCTCTGGGCTGTTTTCAATGAATTTCCGGTGTAGTGGAGCCTTTTTTTTTAACAAAGATGTGCGTGTGGGTGTAGTCACACTGTTACAGCCACGACCATGTGCATCTACATGGATAATAAAACAGGAACCATGTTGATTTAACAGACTACTGGCATGTCTTGCGTCTTTTTGATCTTTGTTTTGTGGCCTGCCTTCTTTTTTTTTTTTCCAGCACCGTTAACATCTCTGATTCGAGGGGAAGGAGTAAATGCATGGAGGAGGAGAAGGAGGAGGGTGTTCTGAGTAGTGACTGTACCAGAAAGAATGTGAGGGGTGAGCTGGGTGTGAGGAGGGGGGACAGTGAGGAGATGAAGGAACGAGAGGGGAGGGAAGGAGAGAGGAGGTCGGGGGTGTTCGGCCACAGGGCTAACTCACTTTAGAGGGTGTCACATATCTCTGACACACACATCCATAGCTGAGATGCTTCACTCTGCTGGAGACAGGCTTTGTTTATGTGCGAGGGAGAGCATGTGGTAAGGCCCGGCGCTCATATTAAATATCGCCGCAGCCCCCCCAAAAAAATCTGATTGTTGTAAATCTACTCCAGTCTCCAGCGAGATCAGATAGCGTTTCTGTTGTGGCTGTTGCAAGCACTACTTAGGGACTGTGTGTATATGAGATGGGAGGGGAGGAGGGGGTGACAGTTGGGAGTCTGAATGGCAGCTATTCTTTCTACGCGCTACAAACTTTGCCAAATATATGCAAATCCTCGTTATTAATGACTATAGTCTGGACGAAGAGCCTTTAAACAATAGGAGTCAGTTAAAACAGAGACCCCCACCCACCCAATGCCCTCCCCCCACAGAGACGCTTCCTAGCACCCCTACTCTCTATCAAAGGTGTGGTCAGAGTGTCTCTGTGAATCAACAGTTTAATGACATGCCACTGTTGGACCATTTGTCCCTCTTTTATCTAATTCTCATCAATTCCAACCCAGATGTGACTGTATGTTGAACCAGCCCAGCCTAGAAAACACACTTTTTTATTATTAATATCAATATTTAAGCATTCCATTCATATATCAAAACCAAAAACCCTGAGGTCACCGTGAAATCAGACACTCTGCTTTATCTGAACCATCACTTCCAGTTATAAGACGTGCAGAAGAATCAGTCTTGGTATGTAATTAATTCCATACACCCGTCTCTCCTCCCTCCCCTTATATGCTCTGTGGCTAAGCTGAATAACCCCACTGGGAATTAGGATCCCACTCTAATCTAATGAAATACTTCACATGATGGGATGCAGGGAGCTGGCTCAGATGGACGCATGAGCTGAAAGCAGGAGTTGAAAATACTTCAGTCTGTGAATGCATCTTCACAGTATATTTCAACCTGGCAGCTGTGTCTGTGTGAATTTTTTTCCCACAAAAAATGTTAGCGGTTGCATGGGATGCACAGTTTGAATTCAAGACACTTAGAAGTTTGGTTTTTGCCCTGAGGAGGCAGCTGGGAATAATATTTGTAAGTATGACTGACGGCAGCAGTTAAAGATGATCTGATTTTCTACACACACTGAGGCTCTGTGGTGGTCGAAGCAAAGACGTCTCCAACTTGAAATCACTCATCAGTGCTGGGACATCTACAAACCGCAATGCAAACTAACCACACCCTCAGGACAACAATGGCTTTAGCTATACTCACTCATATACAGTAAGATAAACACTCTTTGTTTTCAATATGTTGCAAATAAATGACAAAAAGTAACAAAAATAGATGAAGAGTTTAAATATTTAGAGGAAGCAGCAGCCACAACTTTACATTCAGTTTAGCAAAGATTAATATAAAGTATTTTATAATGAATGGAAAGCCCAAATAAAATGGTAAAATGTTAATAATTCGATGTAACTCTTACCTGTTAAAGTAATTGTTCCAAGCATTGGTAGAAGTCTGTAAAATCCTTTCTCCAAAAACAAAAAATTACAAAAACAATCTTAAAAAAATAGATGATTTCAATAATTGTCTCGAACTATTCAGTCTTTGAGTATCACTTCTCTACACACAGATCTGTGAGATGAGCTTCTGTCGCTTGGCTCCGTTCTAACTGCTGAACTCAGTCTGCGGGCTGAAGCCGTGTCGTTCTCTCTTCCAGCGCTTCCAAGTAGTATGAACAGAAAAGAGGCTCCACACACATTTCAACAGACTGACACACATGTCATGTTAGGACCACCCCTGCCTCCCTCTTCCTCCCACCTCTCCTGCCTTTCTTCAGCTGTTCTGAATGACCCCCCCACCCACCCACCCACCTCCACTGCCTCCTCCCTCTTTATCCGCTCACACTCCCTCAGACCTCAGCCTGGATGACGGGAGCTCTCCATGTGATCTCTCAAAGAAGTCGACCATTCCTCAAAAAAAAATAGAAAAAAACTATTGTACATATACAAACTCCATACCACTCTTTGTCTCCAACGACAGACACACATATCCCCCCCACCCACTTAATCTCGTCTACAGTGTCACGTAGATGCAAACTGTCTGGCCTTAATATCCATATGTGTCCTCAAAAGCACCAAAGCTCTCCCCTTTACTCCCCTTTTTTCGGGAGGCAACCAGGCTCTCCCTCCCTTGTATCTCATAGTTCATGTCACCAGTCATGTAGGAATGTTGATGGAGGTAATCCAGAGGGAAATTCAGGACTTTTATGGATGAAAATGGCAGCTTTTCGGCTCCTAAAATCTCATTATTTAAAAGGAAAAACAGGATAAAACTCAGCTCACTATACAGTCACTAGACATGTTCATTCTTCAAAGCAACATTTCCAATCTTGAATGGGTGTGCCATCGGGTCACCGCCTGCCCGATGTGAATGTTAATAGGCCCCTCTCAATTGCTCCCATACAGACACTTTTAATTCAGCTTTTGTCTGTGTGGGGACAGAGACTGGCAGGAATGCAGATAAATCCTCAGGTAAATACCAGCATAATCAGATCTGTCACACTTCAGCATTGTCCCACAGGAATGTGTGAATTCCTTCCAGAAGGCTCCCAAATGGGTGATAACAGCAGTAATCAAGTATCGTCTGACAGCAGCCCCCTTCGCCCGAAAGTGTGTAGTAGCAGTAGTGTGTGGGATTTAAAAATGTAGGCAAAGTATTCATACGGTGGGAGGTTTCTTGATAAAGAGTCTGGCTGGAGCAATCAAGGACAGTGTTGGCACCATCACGGATAAGACTTTCAAATTAGGCTCGTCATAGATGCAGTTTCCGGTCCATTCATTAGTTAGGTTATTTAATCAAACTGTAAAAACAAATCCGTAAAGAAACAGTCAAAACGTGGCGACAAGCATGCCAGAGAAGATACACTAAAACAGTGAAACGCAATATCACTAAAATGATGACCTCTTGCAGCTGATTTAAATACAGTAAAATTGCAAATTTACAGTCACACACTATAAAGGAGAAACTTACCGTGGGTAAAAATACAGATTTTTGTTGTAGATGTTATGTGCGGTCTTAACAGGTTTTGATGTTTTAAAGGTTTTCTGTGATTTTTTAAAACTTTCATTTACCAAAATAGTTAAAACAGATAAATGATTTAGCATTTTTCAATCCATAGTGTATAATTTTTATCAAATAACATCAAGAACATGTAAAATAATATTTTTGCTGAAGTAAATATAGTAAAAATGCTGTAATTTTACAGTCACGCATTGTAAAAGAATAAATAATTATTTCTAAAAACACACAGATTTGACATTTTTCCCCTTTTTTACAGCACAGGTAAATCAAGACTTTTCCATGTGATTTTGCTAAAAGAAATTTATGTAATTTAACAACATATGGACAAAGATGACTTTAACTGACTGACTTAAATACATTGAAAAACACTGCAATTATACAGTTATTATTAAAGAATGAATTACTGTTTGGGTAAATTCAGAATTCAACATTTTTTTGTACAGTTTTGGTCTATTTTTATGGTTAACATGTAAAACAATTGTTTTTTCCTTTGAGGTTTAATAATTATTATCTCTAATTAAAGCAAGTAAAATCTGTACTAATATTTCAGAAAAGTTAAAATTATGAAAAAAACTTTCTTTTTTTAACAGAGTACATGTTGAAAAAATGTAAAATTTTTGAATTTTTATAAAAACTGATTGCTATATCATGAGACACTCTTTCGTTTGATCAGTCATCAACTAAGAATGTCATTCTGACACACCAGTGAGGCTTTCTGTTGTTGGGTTGACTCATCTAATGAGTATTTTACTATCAGTGCTACATAATGACCACTGTGACAGTATATTATGCTGAGCATACAGTGAGTCAGACTGAGGGGAATTTAGGGAGAGAATCTCCACTGGGTCTGCCCTCATCTTCGTCTTCCCTCCCAACTTCCTTCATGTGAGTCATCCACATCAATCACATTCCTGGACTTCCATACATACTGAGAGATTTCTATTCTGACCGCACAGTATGGGAAAAACTGTAGACAATAGCACAAAGAATGAATATGGTTTTTCTTGGAGTTACAGTATTTTTTAAACATCATCAACAAGAAAGACAATAACCATGCTCTGGATTTATGTGTCTGCAAGTTGCCTTCATATACTGTAACTTCTCCTCACATACCACCAGCCATCACTATTATACACAAATAAAAATCTTAAAAGCTCTAAAAGGGTCACATCTATACACTCTGATCACTATGGAGTGTTTCTTTCTTTATCCTTTTTGGGTCTCAGGGCTAACTCGATTAACCCCTTCACCCTGCTGATCTGCTGTGGCCCATCGTAACAAGATCTGCAGCAAAACACTGTGAACATTGTTCAAACTCACTTTAATTTGCTCAGGAAGTCAGAAAATAGCAAAAGAAACAATCACTTCTCTTGTCAGGCAGTCCTAAACCCAAATATATTCAGCGTACTGTCGCAAAGGACTAAGAATAACATGAAACATTCACATTTGAAAACCTCGAACCTCTGATTTTTACAGTTTGCTTTAGAAAATTATTTACATGATTTGTCTGCTATCAGAAAAGCTGCGATTAGGTTTCTGTCATTACACTGATTAATTATTTTGTGAAATGCACTAACTCTAAGTTCAATAGTAGTTTTAAACGCTTTCAGCCTGCTGGTGAAATGTGTATAAAATGATGCCCAGGACATTTAGAAAATAGAAATGCAAACATTATATAGTTTCCACAAAGAGGCAGAATAAGACAAACTAGAAAACTGTCTTTAAAGCTCGTTAAGGGGAAAATAAATACACAGCTGTCATTTCTTTCTATATAAGAAAAAGCTGAGTTTGATTAAATTAATTCTCCAGTAACAACAGTGAATAAGCTTAGATATGTTTTGCATTTAAACTGCAGTTAAGTCGCAAGAACACAGAGTTAAGTCTGTGGAGGTGACGCCCCACATATCTTGATGAATCTGAAAACGTGCCTGAGTTCAGGAATGTTTGAGGAGGGGTCTTGAATGGTCGGCGGAAGGTTGGGATGCCGGACGGAGTGGCTGTTTTGTGGCCTTTAAAAATGTGAATGACATCATTGGACGGCGCAGAAGAAACTGCCTCTTTCTCTTCAAAGAACTGTAAAGGGATGATGTTGAAATAATTGGAGGAAAAGGAAACGAGGCCGCCGAGTGTGTGAAACTGCCCGAGATCAGAGAGACGTTTCACTCAATAACTTTCCTTTCTTCTCCCTCATTTAAAACTCTTTCATTTGCTCCTTTCACACCGTAGTTTATTTCCCGAATCTGCACTTAAATCCTCTTTAATCCTTCACTACTTTCCCCTCGATCTCTTCTGGCCTCTTGAGTCCACCTCTCCTCCTGTTAGTGAGTGGGCTGGACGGACGGATAAGAATGTTGGAGAGGAAATGCAGCCATTTCTTGACATCACTGCTTCCTCTTCCTTCTGCCCATTTCCTCGAGTTACACTCATTCTGCACAGTCCGTCCTGTCTTTCCGTGACATTACATGATGTGACGTGATAAGATGAACAATGTGGCTGTGACGTCTCACGTTTTGTTTTTTTTTGCTCTAAGACAATGAAACATCACGTTCACAGCTTTCAGCATTGAGAGACGTGCTAAATGTGGCATCCTCTTGCATGCGATCGGCTAAATTGAATTTGCAACCAAGTATGTTTGCATCTGTCGCTGCTGGTCTTCCTAGAAATCCAGTTCAAGTCTTACAACCTTTGACGAAAAAAAGCTGCTTTAAGTTTCTTCCCAAGTAGCTGTGCGGCATTTGCCATCTGTTATACATGTCTTCACTTTTCTCTGCATTCCTGAAATATCTGCACCAGCAATTTGGCATTCCAGTTGTTGTTATGCATCATCTTGTCTACTAGTATAGACTGGAATGTACAAATGGAGAAGTGAGGATTCAAAGGGCTCCTCCTTGAGCTTGAAGAGGCCTTGAAACTGGTCAGCATTTACAAATGAATGTGGATGAAGGGACATGATTCTTTCCTCCCGTCAGCTATCAGCAGGGGAACCAGTTCAACAAGGATTCATTGTAAATGAATGTTCACACTTAAACTAAATCTAGGTTTCCTTTGTACCAAATAGTGGAGAGAAGCTGATAAAAAAATTAATCTTATTGATAAAAATGTTGCTCAAGCTCAACCATCTGCTCTTCGTGAAAACTTGCATAAAAATGATCCTAATCTTGGCTGTTTATGTCTTTTCCACTCTTCATTCTTATGCACATTTCTGCTTGACATTAGGTTCTGGCAGCGATCCACCAACTTGTGCAAAAATGTTCATCCTAACACGTCATTTAATCTCAACTGAGTATTTAAATCAAATTTTTTGCTAAAAAGGCCAGCAGAGTGAGATAATTCCACAATGGTTTAGCTGTTTTGGGACCTTTTAAGAGACAAATGTTGGTAATTTAAGTCAAGGTGGAACAAGGCAGATTGTTCAAGTATCAAGTGTCCTGCTCAAAGATGATTAAACTTAATTTTTGCATTGTACACGAGTGAAAACCATCACCTCACTGACATATTCTTGGCCCTTCTTTTGAGAAAATTTGGCATTAAGTGCAAGGTAAAAACAACGTATTATATCATATGGATGCTTGCTGCATCGAAACAGAGGCCATAACGCTATTATGGCAGAAGGAGAAGGAGGGGTCAGCCACATTCTTGGTCCATTCTCTCAATCCTCCGTGTGCCTGGGGGAGGTTAGGGGCTGAGGAGGGAGATTAGGTTTCCTGATGCCGGGAAAGATGAGAGAGGTTTGCCTGTGGAGACGAGTAGGACCTGGGGGGTCTGAGTCCTAGTGGGAGCCTAGCATGAGTGTGATTTTATTACTGTCAGGCCCTTTGCAGCGAGGACTAATTTAGTTATTTCAATTCGGTTTGTCTTCTAGAAATGGATGTCACCAACCGGTCACAGCTTCAAAAACCACAGTTTGATGATCTTGTTCCAGTGCAAAGCTCTGCATGGACAAAAAAACTTAGTCCTGACATTCATGTGGCTGTTACTTTGACACCTACCCAAACATTGCCCCAAACCAAGCACCCCTCCCCCTCTGCATGACCAGACGCTCCACCAAACGGCAAAAATTGCTCAAGGAAAAGCTTGAGGAGCTAAGAACTAAGAGCGCAAGGCATTGACCTCTAAACTCACCAGATCAGTGAAGGATGCGGCAAAACCGATCCAAACGACCATACCCTGCAAAGCACAGGACCCAAAGTATCGACTAGTAAGAAGCCAGCTGACTGAAAATGGTGCTAATGACGGGCAGTGTTTCTGCAGGTGCAGTCGTATTTATGACAGCTCAAAAGGACCCAGCTGAGCATCATTTAACCCTCCAGTTGTCTTCATTTACAGGCACCAAAAAATATTCTTTCCTTGTCTGAAAAAAAAATCAAAAAAAATTCCTCAATTTTCTGAAAATTTGCAAAACCTTCAGGAAGAAAATTCCAATAATTCCTTTAAAGTTTCCCTTAAAAAATTTACTTTAAAAAAATCCTCCAAATTTGGCAAGGAAATTCTTGTAAATATTTTCAAAAATGCGTAAAAATATTCCAAAAAATCCTAAAAATGTCTAAGTTGATTACATATATGTCAGTAAAACTTGTAATATTTTCTTTAAGAACATTCATTAATTTTTTTGCGGATGTTCTTTAGAAACATTTTTAACATTTCTTTTTCTTCCCACCAAAAAATGTTCAAAAATATCCCAAAAATGTTGAAAATGTGAACATCACAAGTTTTACTGTGAGAACGACGCGAGGGTTAATACTCTTGGAAGGTGTAAAAGGCATGTTATTTATCAAAAAAGAAACGGCATAGCTCAGTGGGTAGAGTGGCCATCTCGCAACCGATCCCCCGGCCTGTCGTGCTCATGTCGAGGTGTCCCTGAGCAAGACACCTAACCCCTAATTGTTCCTGATGGTGGTGAATGGGTGAATGTGTGAGCTCCAGGGGCGCTGTACCGCGGCTGACCCTGCGCTCTGACCCCCCCAGATGGGGGAAAATCAGAATTTCCTCGTGGGATTAATAAGGGATATAAAATAATAAAATTTAAAAAAAAGCGTAACAAATGTCCAGCTTTACTGTAATCCTTGAACTAATAACATGTAGCAGGCAAATCTGTTGGGAAAATTAGCCAAACCTAAGCTTAAAATTGTGATATTTCATCAAGGACAGTTTATTATTCAAGTCTCATGTAAAAAAAAATGCTAAAAATAAATCATTTTCATCCAAATTCTGTAAAAAATAAAATAAAATAAAAAAGGTGCACTCCTCTACACAACCCAGAAGTTATTATTGACTCAGCTTTGACTATCAAATACAAGACACAAAATCTGGGACTTTTTGGCTGAACTGCAGGATGTGTTTACACAGAGCAGATAGGAGCATACAAGTATGAAAACAAAAGAAAAATGTAAACAGTAAAATATCTATAGTATGTAAAGTCCTTCTGCAGTTTTTTTTAAAAATAGGTAACACCATTGGAAACTTGGAAAAATGGATGGACATGTCGGTTGTCATATCAATAATAAAAGAACTTCAAGTTTGCTTTTTTGTTTTCCAGTTTTTATTTTTTCGATCATTCTAATTGTGACAAGACACTTCTGAGTTCTCTACACTTCTAGCTATGGCTGTGCTGTTTCCGTAGAGGTGCAAGACTTTATATTACAGTGAAAAACTAACCCACAGCCAGTTAAAATGTGACAGAGCTTGGGGTTTAGAGGGTTAAATAGCTGAAATGTTGTTGAGGTTGTTCCATTACATTATGTTGCTCTGAGAACTGTAAGTTGTGTCTGATCAGTTTAAAGCTGAGGCAGCAGCTGACCAGCAGCAGCTTTCTAATCAAGATCTCTTATCATTTCCTGCCTCGATGTCTCTCCTTAAAGCATCCCCTTCACAACCAATGACTAAATAAAACATGCTGCTCTGATGAACATAATTGAACTACTCACAGGACATTAACGGACCTGGAGGGACTGGAGGGCTTTCAAGCACTTCGTTTTAAAACTCTGCCTCCCTAACACTCTCCTCTGGGATCTCTTCCTTTCTCTGAGGGGAGAGAAATCACTCTGACGTCACGCTGCCGATTGATGGATCGCTGTCTGCGCACACCTACAGTACAAATGAAGGGCACAAGTATTCCCTCCAGCGGCGTGAGCACAGTAGAAGCCGAACATCTGAACCAGAATCGTCGACTGTAATAAGTAATGTCAGCTGGAATGTAGAAGGAATACAGGCAGAAATCCAAGAGGAACGATCCGGTGGCTGGATTGTGTTATGAGTTTGAAGCCTTATTGGCAGAGATCAGACGGAGCTTAAGTGAAGGGAGAGGTCCCTTCCACAGGCATGATGAACATTTTGGCAGAGCAGCTCTGAACGTCCCCAGAGCTGAGCCTAAGTAAGACCATTCTGCAATGAAATCATGGCTGCACATAAAACACACACACACACACACACACACACACACACACACACACACACACACACACACACACACACACACACACACACACACACACACACACACAGCTACAGTACACACAAGCTGCAGTCACCTCGTAAAAATTTACACCTGCAACCAAATACAAAATGAAAATGCAGCACACAGAGACACCAGTGAATTATTTCGGCAGTGTTTGAAAAATGTCTCTAAGAAGTAGTTGTATCGTTACAGTATGAAGTACAGTTTGTCACATGAGGTGGGTTGTCGCTACGACTTGTCATTGTTAAGTAACATATCCACTACTTTTTTTGCTAAATCAGCTTATTGTTTCGTCTGTTTAGTGCATCGCAAGTTGCAAAAACCCAAACTGAACAACCCAAAGTGGTATGATGTGTAATTATACACACAAACTTAAGGGACTGTCTTCAACTGAATTTAATTTTAGTATAAAATTATGTTACTCAACAGTTGACTGACAACTTGCAGCACTGACACTGATTTGTACACACACACATAAATGAATTCTGTGTACTGATTTAACTGTACTCTGAGTGGGATGAAACCAAAAAAATACTGTCATGAAGTCTTTGATCTGTGATTGGCCTGTGACTTCTATTAATAAACACCATTTCCACAAACTAGGTACGAGTTCAGACCTGGTTCAGTTTGCTCGCCTTCTAAGAACTAGTTTGTTTTTCCAGAGAGCCACTAAAGAGCCACATCATCATGTCTCTGCTTTTCCAACAAAACTTGCAGACTGCTTTGTCTTTGGTGCTCCTGTCCTTGTAAACGTCGCCTTCCTCTTTGGATCGGGAAGACTAGATGCTACAAAAATGGGAGAAACAAGTTTTTGGTGGTGTTTTTAGTCACAGTCATACTAGTATCGGCCCTTGATGCAAGTGGTTTTTGGTTTTCCTAGTCAATAGCCAGTTCTTTGGCAGATTACATGCACTTCTACACTGACTAACACAGCACACAGAAAATCTAATAGTAACTAATTAGAGAGACGGGTTGTATTTTGATGAAAACTGAACTTGATGCCCTTGCTTTTACTGATGCAATTGGTGGCTGCATCATTGATGAAAAACTGTGGCTTATTGTCTTTATTCTTATCTATTTTTTGGTGGTGTTTTGAGTCACATTCATCCCAGTTTCAGCCCGTGATGCAAGTGGCTTTTGGTTTTCCGAGTAAAGAACCAGTTCTTTGGCTGAAGAACTGGTTTAAGATCAGGAACCAGCTCTCAAATCGGTCTGTGAGTTGATGGAAAAAGGGGCATCAGTCAGCATTATCTCCTCCTCTAGTCTTTTAGCAAACCTCATCTGTTCTGTGTTTGAGCCTGTGAACCCTCTGGGTGGGTCTGTCAATGCTCACGCCAGTGAATTACATCAGCTTTGATGTCATTCTTTGGACTCTCACTGCACCCCTTCAACCCACACCCCTGGAACTAGCAGCACAAACACGCGTGCAGATTACATGCACTGACTAACACAGTGAACACAAAATCTAACGGCAACTAATTAGAGAGACGGGTTCTATTTTGATGAAAACTAAACTTGATGCCCTTGCTGTTATGTTGTAGACTGATGTAATTGGTGGCTGCATCATTGATGAATAACTGTGGTTTAATGTCTTTATTCTCATCTATTTTTACTCTGGCTGGCTCTTTCTTTTTGCTTGTCTCTTCTTTCTTTTTTTTTAGCAGAGAAACATTTCTGAGTGCTTCTATGTAATATTCATTCAACTTCTTTCTGTCTACCTGGTGATTTGTTGCAAACCCTACAGTTCAAAGCCTCTGGCCTTCTGCTTTGACAAATTTTAAGAATGATTTTCAAATTGCATTAGATGCAGTTGATCATAACTTTTAAAGGCAAATGTCTAAAGTGTAAAAAAGCAGTAATATTCTGATAGCTAGGGGGCAAAAAACACAGTAAAATGACAGAAACAGCTCCTGAAAAGTAAATACAGTAATTTTCCATATTTAAAATCCTTTTTCTAGGCTTATTTTTTACATTAGATTGTGTTTTTTTAATGTTTTTTAATATTATTTACATGTTTAATGAAGGATATTTACATGTGTAAAAAAATTTAATGAAGAAAAATATACAATAAAAAATATTTATAATTAAAAACACTACCAGTTTCTATAGACATTATACTCTGATGAAAACAAGTTAATTCAAAATTTTTGCTGTTGAAAGTTTTTATTTCTAATTAACAGATAAATTTCTGTTTCTGTCACAAATACAAATGTATTTACAAAACTGAATTTATAAGATTCTTTTATTTAATAAACATGAAATATTTGCCAAATTACATTAAACTGAATGTATTTTAACAGAATTGTGATATTTTAACAGATATATGATATTTTCTTTTTTAAGTAAAAAAAACGGTTCTTCAAAGTTACAGGTTTTAACATATTTTTTAAATGTTTTTTTAAACATTAAACACATAAATTCACAGCTTGTTTTTGTAATTGCATTGATCTTTTCAGGTATTTCCAAAAATACAGAAAAAAATCTGTCTGTAAAATTACAGATGTTTTTTTAACAGTGCAGAGGTCTTTAAACAGGGGAAAGAAGTAGAAACCACGTATTAGGCACACAGATTGATGGATACCACGCCATGTAAAAACAGAAACAAGCAACCGCAAACTTAAATTTTTAACTCTGCACTGCTTACTTCTTATTTGAGTGAATTGTTTGTCTTTCATTATGAGATTTCTCAATATCTAAAATACAGCTGCTTCCACATCCCCTTCACTTCATGTGAACCAGTATTTCCAGTGCAGTCTACTGATGAAGGCCTGGAAAATGTAACTCCAGATCTTTTTTATGCTCTCACGCCAATTCAAACAAACACTGTAGGTAATTTAACTAAACATTCACCGACAGCTGATGGAGTAAAATATTTTTACTGCAACGTATATACCTGTTTTTAAGTTTTTGCACATCGACACAGTATATTTAGATAAGTTTACTTTATCACTCTAATGCCCATAAATGTATTCAGAAGAGCTCAGTATTAGTGTTTGCATCATCTATTAAATCTCATCTTTAATTTTAATCCATAGTGGGTTCAGTAACAAGCAGGTATTTCTTTAAACACACTTAGTGAGTTGGGTGTCTCCGACTAATAACTACTTTGAGCATGTTTGTCCAGTTCTCCGGCTGCTGTGTGACGTGTTTTGGGCGGACTGTAAACACTGTGCTATACCTGATAAACAGAGATTGTGGTCGTGTGTTTGCGTATGTGTCAGTGTTTTGATCGGCAGCCAGTCTTTTGTTGTTTTTTAGCGTTATCAGTAGAGATTCCTCCCTTCTTCCTGTCTCCCACAATGCACTGCTGTCTTTATCAGTCCGTGCAAGAGGTAGAGCAGCGCTACCATGTGAAACCCCCCCATACTTGTCTCTGCCCTATCTTCTCTCTCTCTTCCTTTCACTCCCCTCAATCTGTGGCCTTGAAGGATGTTCAAAACTTCTGTTGTCTGTCTCCTGTTTTTTGTCCTGCTCAAGTGAGAGTGTCTGCTGGTATGCAGGCAAATCAGGCCACGGTGATATCTGAGTGAAAAACGTTTGTCCTGAACGTTGGGTTCAGGTAGGTTTTTTTCGTGGCTCCAATTCAGATTCTGGCAGCTTGCTTGCTGAGCTTTTAGTAGTGAAGGAAAAAGCCATGGAAATGTTGAAAGAGATAAATGGACAATAAAGGTAATGAAAAATTTCCACAAGACTGACAGGACTACAGCGTGTTGTTTATTCTGAAACCTTCAACTTCTGCTGTTTCTTAAAAAGTAGAATTAACCCTCATACCCACAAGCAATTCCTGGACATTTTTTGTTTCTGTCACATTTTAACTTATTGTGGACACATTTTTAACTGTAATATAAAGTCCCGCACCACTATGGAAACACCACAGCTATGGCTATAAGTAGGAAGAAGTCAAAAATGCCTTTTGTGTAGTGTATCAATGAAAAACAAACAAAAAAGTTGTATTTCATTGTTTTTTTTGTTGTTTTTAGTTGTTGAAACCTGGAATCAGCACATACAACATTTTCCAAGTCCCCAACTGTGCTATCAACACTGACAAAAATGGTCAGTGAACATACTATTAATATTTTACTACTTTTATTTTTATTGGTCTCCTTTCCTCTCTGTGTAAACGCAGCCTTCAGTTCAACTGAAAAGTCCCCGAATTTTTGTCATGACACTGCTCAGTCACCAATAGCTGAAGTAGAGTTTTAAAAAATGTATTTTTGGCAAAATTCTGAATGAAACATGTAAGATGTTTTGCTTTTAAACTTGGATTTTATGCAGATTTGAAATGCTTCCAATGGAAGACCACTTTACAGATGAGTAGTCCCAGAAACTCTGGAAAATTCTACAATTTCTTTTCTTTCTTACAGTTTCTTGCTATGATAATTGGTGTAATTTTGCAGATTTTTTTTAAAGATAACATGCCTTTGGAGTTCAGAGGGTGAACACAAAGAGGACACAACTTGTGCACATGAAAGCAAAAGCTCTGCAGTTTCTATTTGTCTCTGCTTAAGTGCACAAGATCTAAGAATTCCTGAAGAGGTAAATATGTGAATACCCTCTTTTCAGTTCCATAGCTTCCCATGTTAATAATTACCTTACAGTACATGAGCACAGAAGCAACTATTTTAACAGCAGAATTACTCTCCACTGGTCTGTGTGCCACATCAAGTCATACGCTCTGAAGAGGGTATTATGTTACTCTATGAACAGCCAGAATCGCTTCATTAAATAGGTTATTAAATAGGTTATTTGACAGAGTGGTATGTGACATATCTCTGTGTTTTAAGTAGTATAGGGTTACTCCTTCCCCTGGGCCATAACATATTATGAAGTGCACACATTGCTTTGTGCAGGGCCTGGTCACGGCCTGCTAAATATTTAGGGAGGGTGTACACGGCCCTGCAGCCCTCCCAGACTGTGGGAGACATGACAGAAATGGCAAAGAAAATAAACAAATGTAGCTTTAGAGATAGACAGGCACAGCGGGAGATGGACAGAGCAGGTTAGCGCACAACTTCATCACAAACCAATTATACCCTTTTTTATTGCTGATTAATGATTATCTAAGATTAGTAAAGTTCCATAGACAATTTCCACTTTATAAGAACAATGTTTTGACAAATGAGGTCTACTTCTCCTGCACAGTCACTGGGAGGGAAAGATAGACTTTATTATTATTACAATAAACATTTATATGTTCGTATTTTATCACAAAAATTTGTATTTATGGGCAACCAGGTAGTTCAACTGGTTAAGTCTGCATTGCAGCGGCCGGGGTTCGATTCCAGCTCACAGCTCTTTACTGCAGGTATCCCCACATACATCTGCCTACTTTCCTGTCTACCTCTACTAACTTATTGAATAAAGCCAACAAAAGGCCAAAACAATAACTTAAAAAAATAGCATTTCTTTAATTTATGATAAATTTAAAGTTATGTTTTTGTAGCTGCCCACATAGAAGAATGTTCCATACTTTCGCCAACCCAAGTTTATGTCCATGTTTGTCCAGAAACATACTATATGCGAGGATAGAGCTATACAGTAGATAATGCTTCAAATACAGATGTTTCTGCAAAGAACTTATACACTATAAAATCACTAAAGTTTCAAGGTGTCCAAGATTAGTGTCACCAGTTTTCAGTATCTGACCAAGTGTGGAATATGGCCACAGTCTGTTACTGAGTGTTAATGTTGAAAAATGGCCAGAAAAGTGTGTTTGCAGAATATCGTCTCACATTGAAGTTAGTCTAACTCACCAGATGTAGGATGCTGGTATCAGTCTGGGATTGGCTTTGTCCTTTCCTTCCACTATCTGCGTGTTGCGGTTTCCTTCAATACAGGAAAGAACGACGGCCTTCGAGCAGGAACGTACCACCATAAAAATGTCAATTTTTGCTGAATGTTTGCATCAAGCTAGTTTTTTTTCCCTTTGGTATATTCTTTGCTCCTCTTCCTGTATGCAAAAGTTCCACCACAACAATTCCCTCCATCACTTTTTTGAGAGAACACCAAAGTCACATCCTTTACGTCGATCTGCCCACGATGACTTTAGTGATTTTAAAGAAATACAATGTAGTAGAATGATATTGTGGTGCCATTATTTTCTACAGACTGGGATGGGCTGGCAAAACCAGACTACAGTGAAGTTGACCTTTGACATTTTAGACATAAAATATCATCAATTCATCATTTCATCTTGCTAAGAAATTTGTGTCAATTTTTTGTTTCTGTGAAGTCACTGTGACCTTTACCCAAAATATAATCAGATCATCCTCAAGTCCAAGTGGCGATTTGTGCAGCATGTAATGAAATTCCCTCCAGACGTTCCTGATTTATGATGTTTATAAGAATGGGGCAGATGTAAGGTCACATTGACCTTGACCTTTGACCTCTGATCACCAACTTGTAACCAGGCCAATACTTGAATCCACGCGAATGTTTGTGCCACATTTGAAGAAATTCCCTCAAGGCGTTGCTGAGACATTTTCCTCACAAGAATAGGAGAGGTGGGTGGGACAACCCGAAAAACATAATGCCTCTAGCCACGACTGTCGCAGCACAGAGAGAATGTTGGTATGTGGGCAGATGTGAGTGTGTGTGTGTGTGTGTGTGTGTGTGTGTGTGTGTGTGTGTGTGTGTGTGTGTGTGCGTGTGTGTGCGTGGTTTCAAAGTGAAAAGCCCATGTAGGTGTCCCCTATATGTTAACAAAGGGATCAGTTTAGGATCAAGCAGATCGAGCAGTCACAAAGACATCTGCAGGCAGGAATTTTTTTACACACTGAAAGCTGACCCCACACAAACAAGCCTACCTACAAGACACAGTACAAAATCCCAGACACAAACACACATAAACACTGCCACTTACCACACTGACCGGCGGAACAACTCCCAAAGTCACACACGATAAATAAACAGCACTGACAGGACAGACACACATAAACACAAACCTTCTGCCAGCGTGTTGTCCTCCGAGTGTCCGTTCAGGCTGGTCATGCTGGAGATTTGGCCATTTTTCTGCAGAGGCTAAAAAAGAAGCAGAAATAAGAGACAATAAGTCAAGTTTGCTTTCAGAAATAAACTTGCATTTGTTACATACACAAGGACATATATCATATATTACTTTTTTCTTACTGCCTTGCTTGGTGACAGTTAGAAGAGATGACTCTTATGTATGTGTGCTAAGTACAAAGCTAGCATTAGCCAGCTTAGCTTAGCCTCACATAAAAACTTAAAGGAGGGAAAAATGATTGGTTCAGCACTGACAAAATCTTCCTGCTAGTTCCTCTAAAACTTGTTTTGTTGTTACTCTTGTCTGTGAGACACAAGAGGTGGTTAGCTTATCTTTTTGCAGCTTTAGCATAAAGACTGCAAACAGCTAGCTGGGCACAAAGCCCACCACCTGCTGGGGTAAATGTAGGAGTTGGGTGCACTGCAAGCTGGGGTAAGACAAGTGCAGGCATCAAGATGTGGTGAACCCTGATGTCACAGCATGGCTCTAGAGACATGGAGCATCACCTCTCTGATGTACAAATTAAACAGAAAAGGACAAACAAGAGCTATTCTCTCTATCTACAGCTTGTCATCCCCCACCAGCACAAACCTATAAAGGCTTTCAAACAATCCTTACCACTAAATAAATCCCTTCATGTCAACCTGTCCATCATGTTTCAAGATCAGAGAGTCAACCTGCCAGGATGTTTTTTAATCCTTAAATGGTGTGTCTGCTGCCATTACACGTCCATAAATAGTTTTATTATCAGGCAGATTAATTTATGGGCAGAATAAAAGACAAAAACAACCCAAAAAGGACAAAAAATTGTAAATTTGCATCTAGCCAGACTCACCTCATTCATCAATCTTATGTGTTTCTGTTTGCTGATATTGTTCAGTGGTTGAATCACTTGTAAACTGGCAAACAAATGTAAAAAAGAGCTACAGTTATTAAAAAGAGGATCTAAAAAATCTACTTCATTCATTTTTCAGAATGAACAAGTGTATTAACAAGTTAACAACACACAGTCTGGCTCACAGTCCTTTTATCAGAGGATCTGAGTACTGACAGAGTTTTTCTGGCAGCAACCAGCTCCAACTGACAGCCGGACAATAGCAGGCAGGTCTGAGCCTTTGTCTGTCCCAGCCAGGGGAGAAGGAACCAGAGTCTCCCCACAAAGGTGCCAATACAACTAATGGACAACTCAGGCTCCATTCCCAGCAATGTAAAGTCCTCCAGGAAAGCCCTGACAATCGACACCACAGAGAAGACAATCTGCTTGGGACAGGTTGGAAGGATGAACTAAAAGATAAAGAAAAAGAAAATGGGAGCAGACTAAACGAGGGGAGGTTGAAATCATTCATCAGGTGGAGGGCTGTTCTACATTTTGTTGGAGCTGGTGATGAGTAAGGACCAGAGCAAAGAAGAAGGACAAAAAAGGGATAATTTTCCATTTTAAATGCAACTAATCAAGCTGATGTATGCTCAGAAAAATAAGGAAGTGAAGCCTAATTCATGGATTCTGCACCCCTGCTCTCAGACTGATGCAGACTTTGAGAATAGACGGCAGCCAAACCGATGGCTGTATTCATATTATGATAGATATGTGTCCACCTGCACACAGAAAATTGATTTCTCCTTTACATCCAACACAGAAAAACACAGAAGACTCCCCTGAATGTTTCTTCTAAGATATAGCAGCTAGTTAAGCCTTGATTCTACTTCCTTGCAGATGTGCAATCAACTGTGGACAACATGGACTCATGATTGCAAATTTTCTAGTCTATTCCATACATGTGCAGTTGGTTGTATTTACATATTCTGTACATGTACACTACTACCAACATGAGCCCTTGAATCGTTGTCACATTTCAAGTACTAGGCGGCACACAACACCATCGATGGAAAGCATGTACAGCAGCCACTACTTTTAATTCCAACTCTTCTTTGATGAATTCTAAAGGTGTGGATGACAGAAAATATTCTCATAGTCTCTCCTCATAACACTTGTTTTAAATACCCAGAACTCTCACAGTCAGGATGTTTGAGGGGAGTATAGACATAATGGTTTGAAACTTTGGACACTGACATCTGCAGACATGGAACCTCAAGGACTTGGGTAGACGACAAAATGCAGATGCTTGCAGACATGCAGGCAATGAAAGCATTAGCCGTAGCACATGGCTGTAAGCTACTATTTTTTTTAATCAACTTTTAAAATGCTAATCATTTTTTTTATAATTCTTCATTTAATCTATCAAAAATCTGTAAAGAAATGCTCATTACAGTTTCTCAGAGGTAACAATCTTAAATTGCTTTATCACAACTGCAAGATATTCAATTTACAATGACAGAAAACAAAGTAAAGCAACACATTCTAACATCTGGATAACCAGTTTTCAAAATTTCTTAGAAGCTTGTAGGAAGCAAAGAGTTGTTTCTCATTTAATTGAAATGGAAATCAGGACCACACCTCAATCACTTTCCTTCCTGTTGTACGTCTATACATACCACTCTGCACTTCCTGATTGTTAGTTCTTGCTTCTCGTGCTCCATCTACCCTCCCTTTACTTCTGCCTCCTCTTGCCGTCTTCTCCTCTTTGTCAGGGGTCCGGGAGCCGCTGTTGATCCCCGACTAATCTTTTCTTCCCACAAAGCATCAGCTCAACTCAGTCTTCACCGGTACAATGCTCATTTGCATCCAATAAACAATCAAGCTTCAAAATTGATTGCGCAGTCCTTGCTAGTGAAACTTAACGTGACATGAATGATCTAAGCGCACTCCTGTCAATTCTGCAGCGAGACAGCTCCCTCCAGTAAATTCATTATGCAGCTCTGCTTCAAAACAATGGATTCTATTAATCAGTTGTTGGAAGGACAAAACATCTGATTTGTTTGCGTTGGCCTCTGATCTGCCAAACTGCTCAGTGAGTTGGCTTTGACTGCAAGAGGCTGTGATCGGTTGTAGATGTAATCAGACATCTCAAAACACATTTACAGCAAAAGCATAATACAATCATACATTTCATGTTTGTTCACCGCTGGCCAAGTTCACCCACCCAGAAAAGCTCAATAAAGAGATGGAGAACCTCGTTTTGAGGTCGTGAACAATATGGTTCCTTAAGTGCACACGGTGCCGTTCTGTCGTTGCTGCTAAAAGGCTTGATCCACCCAGGAACATGATACTTGTGTAAAGACACGCCAACACAGCTGCCACATCAGTGCACAGCCTGTGGCGTTATTAGGAAGGAAGAAATACACAAATCCTGATCTGATACAAAGTTTGCACTAAACTGTCAAATAAGAAAACAACTCACAGCTGACTGATGTGTTAAGTTTCTGGAATAGTGAAGCCTGGTTCCCCAGATGTGCAAGATTCAAGCTGCAAACCTGATTTCCTCACAATAAATCTGAAACCAACTTGAAACAGACAACATTATTGTTGTCTGTTGGGATCGTTTACACTCACATATGTCCTTCATAAGCTCATTAGTTCTAATGTTTGCACTTAGAGGAGTATGATCCTGTCATTTTCATACTTTTTTAACTACAAGAATCTCAGATCAGATTGGATGTTTGAGCCATCCGCTGACCTGCAGCAACCCCAACATCCCATAGTCTTCCTCGTGACTGGCATTCCTAGGATTCTCTGTCCCCTTCACCAAAATTCCACAAATCCAAAAACACCTGACTTTACATCCCCCAAATGTTCACCCTTTGACCGCTTCTGGCCTTAAGTTAGACCGACACAGAGTGCTTGGGATTGTCGGCCCAGTATCATCAAGAACTATGTTGGACATCTAATGAATATTATTTAAGGCCAACGTTCAGATTGAATGCAGGCAAGATTGTTCTCTACATGCAAAGAGATGAAAAGAAAGTTGAGTTTTAAATTTGTGTCCCATCACAAACCTAGAATAAGGTATGCCTTCTTATTTGTTGAATTCTAACCATACATAACCATAGTTGATTAGGTAATATTTCCTTAACCTTAACGATATTGTCGCCATGAGCAGACATAAGAGCAAGTGAGATTTTTGGGGGTTTTTGTTGGGTATTAACGTATGTACACCAGCACATACATGGATGTGGTAGTAAATGTGAACAAGTCAAGTCACTCTCTTGCCACTCCTACCTAAGGAAGTGCAACAAAGTTTATGTAAAACACCATACACACCTCAGGGACACTGATGAGTCCATTTTAAACTTAGGTTCTCTTTAACCTTCTAAACCCCAAAGCAGTTTCTGGACATTTTATTTGCTCACTGTGGGCTCATTTTTCACTGATATAAAGTTCAGCACCTCTGTGGTAAACAGCACAACCATAGCTAGAATTAGAGCAAACACAAACATGACTTAGTTATGCCATAAGTCATAAATAAGAAAAAAGAAAGCTGAATTACAGTATTTGTTGTTTTGTATAACACTTTTTCATACCTCCTCAAGTGTTACTAATAATGGAGAAAGTTGTGTAAACACTGTAGCTATTTTACAACCTCTGCATGTTAACTCTGCAGAAATAGTTCAACACACTGACTGCATATTCCAGCAACTTGCTCCTTTTTGAGCCATGCTGCATTTATTTCATTGATCACCTGTGCTTTATTTTCCTCTTAAACTTTCTTCTTCTTGTGCAAACGGATAATTTTTAGTGAAATTTGAACTGAAACATGTAGAATAAAGTGATTTTCTTGGGGGCAAGCCTTTCAAAGCTGCTGGTTTTGAGGTTCAGAGGGTTCAAGTGGACGTCCATCAATTTCACACATCCCAGGTCTCGAGGACTTGAGGTTACATCAACCGTTACGAGAACAACAAAGTAGAATCTCTGACTCCTGTCAGCGACTTAGGTGTTTGACCTGTGAGGTAGAGGCCAGGTTTTGACAAGGAAGAAAAATGTGTGGAAAAAACATTGATTCATTGTTGGTACTGTTTGGGTGTTTACGTTTAATTCTGGTCTTGTGACTGTTTTTAGTCTCCAACATATTTTTATTGCTCTGTATCTAGCACATTTATTGGTTAAATGAAGATTAAATGAAATTTAATAACATCTTCAGAATTCAATCTAGCTCAATTCTGCAACAGTATGTGATCAGGAAATGAATCTCATATCCATCACATTTATAAATGACTGCGAATTAGGGGGTGTGTTGGTCTTGAAGGAATCTCAGTCTCAGTTTATCATTGCAGTCAAATTCAAACTAAACTGGCCCAAACACTGATGCCGGAACTGTGACGCCTGAGCAGCCCTGAATTCCTTTTACGAGTTACTCAGACAGAATATGTTGACGTTTGGTTGCCAACTGTGCATTTTTTGACGTCTGCCTGGTCAACATGGTCTGCCACAAAGACCTAAAGACAGACTTCCGCCTACAAAAAGTGCACAAAGGAATGGGATGGTCACACAACAAAACATCCGCTTAAGCGAACAACAGCATGGAGTAAACAGACGGGGATTGCTTTTTTTCTGTCCAGCTTTCTGACTAATATGATCTAATTTAATTTAATCTGCTGGAAAACACTTGAGCAGCCATGTTTCTATCTACGAATAGATGTGATTGATTCTGTTGTCTATAATGGGACTCCACAGAGAGACATTATGCATAGATGTTCGTGTTGAAACCAGTAAACACCCAGCTCTTCACATTTGTTCTTGGTCTCAACTTTGATTATCACAAGAGGCTGAATACTCAAAAAGACTGACTATCTTTCCCTTTCCTTCTCTGCAGCCTCTTTTACTTCAGTGCATCTATTATGCACTCGGTGTTGTCGGCCACTGAGTCGACTCATGCTGAGTCAGCGTTCAGAGCTATAAATAAATGCTGCAGTTTGTATTATCCAAGCTGTAAAATGAAGCGGTGCATTTAGAACAAGTGGCAGACAGGTAATGGTGAACTGGATAGAGACAGAGTGAACCTGCATTTCATCCAAAAACTAGTAAAAGTACAGGGTGTCCCAAAAAATTGGACCTCATGTCGCAGGCCAATAATGTAAAATCTTGATCTGTTTCTATACATTCTGTGATTATTTGAGGTTATTTCAACAGGAATTGCCAAAGTTATTGGCCTTCGAAATGATGTCAAATGTTTTGGGACACCCTGTACATCAGTGAGACAGATTGCTGCATGGAGCAGCATCATCATTCAGTACGATTCCTTCTTCAGCGCTTCAGTTTACTTGGAGTCTGTCCTGTATATGGCGTCCTGCGGCTAGAAATGTTGACTAAGTTACCAAATGTAATTTGGTTTGCATTTGAAAATCCTAAACAAATCCTCCATTTACTGCAATATTTCTTAGAAACTATTGAGCCACTCTAAAACACTCAAAGAGGAACCTATCTTCACGACTGAAGCAAACATGTGGCTGCAGGTGCAGTATTTTAAAAAAAATCTGATTTACTGATTAGATAAACCTTTTTAGTTGCAAACACCTTTTGACAGATTTTGTTCACAAAGTAATGTTGCTAATTGCGTCAACTTAACATTGCGTTGATTGATTTAAAACTAAATTCAAGTTGAGGTAATTTAATGACTAATTTTCCTTCACCTCAAGGTCAGGATTTCAAGTCTTCTCTCCTACCTGCTAAATACTGGTGCAATGTCACACACTTGCCAACTTAAAAACTTAATTATGTACACAACACTTATAAAATTTGTTTTGAATGAAGTC
The DNA here is from genome assembly GCF_021347895.1 of Acanthochromis polyacanthus. Classification (NCBI taxonomy): domain Eukaryota; kingdom Metazoa; phylum Chordata; class Actinopteri; family Pomacentridae; genus Acanthochromis; species Acanthochromis polyacanthus. The sequence goes on from NC_067128.1 coordinate 10,737,023, forward strand.
TAAATATGACTTGGAACAACCTAATTTTTTTAGAGTAATCAACTTAAAAACTCAAAACTGTTTATTCTCCAATCATTTAAGGAGTTGTAATCAATAATACCTTAGACAGTTGAAAAACTCAATGTAGTTTCAGAACTCAAAAGGAATGGTGAAGACTGAGGTGTTAGCTTTTTTGTTGACTCCAAACGTGACTTTTTCTTGGCTTGAAGCTGAGAGTCTTGAAGAGAGTAGGAAGGTCAACACGTTTTAGAAAACAGATTCATGGAATATGTCTAACCTATGAAGAATAGAGAAAAATGGAGATTAATACCCACCATATATCTCCACTAAAAGTACATCTACTATTTAGTTTTTCTGGTTTCACTGAGTGGTATTTAAAGTACACATGAACAAAGACGTTAATAGCTGTTGATTGTTGGTTGACAGAGGTGCATTTTAACTCATTTCACCTGAGATGCTACATTGACTTTAATGTATCACCATAGACTACTGTAATAATTAGTAATTCAGTCTTTTATTTACACACCAAGTCACTTAAAATGCAAACTTAAATTTTGGTTAGCTAAACAGCACGCTCTTCAAACCTTGCTCTTTTCTTCACCGGAGAACTACAATGTCTTCAAACTTGCACAGATTCAAACAAAATCAAGAGGTGTATCTCACTAATACACAGAAAAAAGCCTCAGCGTTAAGCCGTCTTTGGTGCGTCTTCATTATATATATTTCAAAGTGTAATACTTTGAGAGGTGTAATTCAAAGATAAACTTTAAATCCTCCCCATCCGATTGCCCACATTTTGACAGACTAACAATATCCGGATCAGCCCTGAAGAACAGATTAGATTTTCTCCTCTGCTGCGTTCCTACGATCCTTTCTTTCACTTCACCTTAATGCTGTTATGGCCGTTTCATCTTTGATTCTTATTTCCTGTTATCCCCCTCCGTCATTTGCTTCTTGGCTGCATGAGAGAGACAACCTGCTGTCATTTAAATCGCTCCACAAAAGCCAGCGGAGGAGATTTACATCCTCTAAACCAAACACAGAACCCAGGAGGAGGGAGTTAATGGAAGAGGAGAGGGTGACACAGCTGCCACATTTAAAGCCACATCTCGAGTGTCACAGTAGTCAGAGAGAAGACACCAATTTAAGTAGGTATGTAAACAAGGTTTAGTGGCATTTATTTAATTCTGGTCCCTTTAAATCAGGAGTGTCAAACATGTGGCCTGTGGGACGACTTTGTAAAGCGTAAACATTTTAGAGAAGACATTAACTGCAAATTATAAATGTGTAAAATTATAAATTTAAAATAATTTCTAGACCATGACAAGTTGTTTTGATCATAAAGTAAAATACTAAATAGCTCATCGTTCTTTTGTCATTTGTCCATGTCCATTTTTTTTTGTCGCTTTGTAACTTTTTTGTCAAATTTTTGGTCTCGTTTTTGTTTTGTGTCATGTTGTGTCTGATTTCGCTCTCATTTTTGTAATATTTTGCATTGTTTGTGTTGGTTTTTTTGTCTTTTCTTGTCCTTTGTCTCATGTTTTCAACAGTTTATTTCTTGTTTTTGCCATTTTGTGTTTTGTTTTTGTTTCGGTTGTATTATTTATCTTTTTGTCATTTTGTGTTTTCTTTTTGTTCCGCTTGTATTATTTGTCTTTTTGTCATTTTGTGTTTTGCTTCATTCATTATTTTGTGTATTTTTTTGTGCCATTTTGTGTTTTTTTTGTCTCACTTGTGTAGTTTATTTATTATTTTGTTGTTCTGGTTTTCGCTTTTGCCATTTTCTGTCTCGTTTTTGTCGTTTGTCCATTTTTTTGCTGCTCTGTAATTTTTGTCTCTTGTTTTTTTTCGTGTTGTTTGTTTCATTTTCTGTCATACTATTCTTCACTTCTGTCACTTTGTGTCTTGTTTTTGTCATTCTGCGTCTCATTTTTGTAATATTTTGTCTTGTTTTGTGGGTTTTTTTGCCTTTTTTTGTCGTTCGTCTCATGTTTTTGTCATTTTGTTTCCTTATTGTTTTGTGTTTTTTGTCTCATTTTGGTCATTTTGTGTTTTTTCTTTATTCATTGTTTTGCGTATCGTTTTTGTCATTTTGTGGGGGGTTTTGCCTCGCTTGTGTTGTTTGTCTATTTTTTTTTGTCATATTCTGTCTCGTTTTTGTCGTTTGTCCATTTTTTGTTGCTTTGTAATTTTTTGTCTCTTCTGCTTTAAATAAAACAGAACAGGCTTGTCCTTATATTATTATTGAACAGGCTGCAGGTAACACTGAAAGCACCCTAAAACTTGATTTAGGAGCTCACGTGTTAAAAAACAACAGGACCATTGTGGTTTACGGTTCACATTTGATACAGTTTAATCCAAAACCTGGTGATTTATGCGTAATTATCGAGGTAGCTTTATAAGTCCGCATCTAAGGTTCATACAGGGTTGGAATAGTGTATTAAAGTAGCTATTATTGGAGCAAATAAATGTGGAAATCCTTGTAGAAATAAACATATATCAGATCATGTTTTCCATCTCACCACAAAATCACCAATAAACGTCAATCATAGTATGATGATGGAGCCAAAACAGCAGTCGTAAAGCCGCTCTATCTGCTTTACAGCCCGTATTTGGACAATTACTCAGTGAACCGCCGCTGAAAAGAAACCAGCGGGAAAACGTCTCTGTTTACTGTTAAAAGTAGTCTAGTAACGCGATCCATCACCTTTGGATTATTCTCAGGAGGACATGTGCACACAAAAGCAAACTTACCGCAGAAGATAACAGGCTTAAAGACTCTCAGTGGGCTCGCATTCTGGTCGAGACAGTTAACCTCACGACCTCTGACCTCTGAGGTGTGGATCGAGTCTCAGAGCAGACAAATGGAGGGAGAAAGACCGAGCAGGGGAGGTGAAAGGAGAGATGTAGAGATAAAAAGAAGATGAAGAGTGTTTAAGATGATCTAACTGAGACATGGTTCATATTGCATGTAGAACAATGTTATTTAAGAGGAACAGATTAACAGAAAAACTGCAAGTTGCAAGATTTGCGTTGTGAAAAAAGGTTTTAAACGTAACTTTTTGAAAAATGTATGGCAATTCTGCAGATTTAGATTGAAATTTGAAGTTAAAAATAACTAGTAAAATCTCAGAAAAAAGTAGGAATTTACACAGAAAGCATCAAAAAGGCTAAAACTGTAAATAATGTGTTATTATTATATAAATTGGACTTTTTGTTCTTTTACAACATTTAACCACAGAGCAACACTATTTTATTGTATTTAAATTAGCAGAACATATTGTTATATTACAGACATGTTCCATTGTTCGAAAGAAAAATATGTATATTATAGACTAAAAAAGTGCAAGTATTTGTAATTACAGATTTAGTCTCTTTTGGTAAATTATAGATAACACCTAATAAGAGCTGAAAAATAACAGAAAAGAAACTAAAACTAACTTTAATTTACATATATACTGTAAAAACATCCCTAAACTGTAAAGTAATTAGTTCTTTTACAATTTGAGAGTATAAAATTACAAAGATTTTCTACATGTAACAAAGCAAAAAATGTTTCACAGACATGTAAATTGCTGTTGTTTTCTTAAGTTTTTACAGTTTTCAAATGTTATTTCACTATTTTTTAGATTTTTTTTTATATTTTTTCTAGCAATCTTGTTGCCAAATTTTCCTTATATTAACATTGTAGTGCTTAGAAAACACTTCAGGTAATAGAACGTAAAAAGAAAACCACAAACTAGCTGCACAAACAGACAATATTGCAATATCTATGATCAATGATTTTTATAATGAATAGTCATACATGTAATGTAGCTTTTAGGATAAAAATTAGTCTCTTACCCATTAACGACAGCAGTGATTGTTCTTCTAGTATCACCATGAAGTTTTGTTTTTAGTAAAATTTCTTCAACTATCGGATGTGTTGCCGTCCAAATGAGCACATATGCCTAGTTGAGGATAGACTGTATTGAGAAACTGGAATGATCTGTTGATTTTCTATGAAAGTCACACCAGTTCCCATCATGTAAAAACAAGCTGCCAGATATATTTGCCAATAAATACATCACCCAGATTTTATAGGAGGTTCCTGTGCCTGTTTGAAAGTCATGTCTGTCCCCCTCTTCCTCCCTCTCTCCTTCCTCCATTCATGTCTCCTCACCCCTGCCAGCCCCCAATCTATTATATCTGACCCCCACATTCAGTACATACCAAAGATCAAAGCCTGACAAGACCCTCGAAGAACACTTCACTGTTTCCACAATCCATTAACTCTGCTCAGGTGCTCCAACTCCGAGTACCTGAGCTCCTGTGTGAGCCGTTACACAGTCTACAAGGTTTTAAATGAAGTAAAGCAACACTGAGCAAGACTTTAAGAGATTTTTAGACATCTGGATGGAGCCCAATGTGACTTCATCATGTTATATCCAGATTGCAGATTTACAAGAGTACGGAAAGTCTTCTTTTTAATTTCATTCCAGTTTTTTCATCCACTTCTGCTCTTTATGCAGAGCAGGTTTGCCACTGTGATTTCATTTATGTTGGCTTTCGGAAGTAAGGCATCCGTTACAATAAACCTCCCCTGCTGCTTGCATTTTTCAGAGAGCCCCTGTGTGTGTTTTTTTTGTCCAGAGGTGGTGCTGCCAGCTCCTCTACTGGTTTATCTCTACAAAGGTCACATTCAGTCTCGTGGCTAAAAGTTATGTCTGTTTGTAACTAATTACACTTCACCTCAGGATTGGATGACTCAGGAAACGAAGGAAAAGAAAACAGTTTTTAGTTTGAAAGTCTTCATAACAAGGAAAATTACAATCTTTCCATTTCAGTGGCTTTGCTTTTATTGTGAAAATCAGAGCTGTACTCTTGAGAGCTGATTTAAAGGTCCCATATTGTGCCCTTTTTTTGTTTGAATGTCTTTTTTTAAGCTGTAAACGCCAAAAAGATGGTTAATATCGCTATTTCAGTCCTGTTCTAAATGTGCTGTTTCAGTGTCTGTAGGTTTAAATGCTGCTGCCTTTTGCTGTACACACCCCCTTCAGGAAGAAGACTCTCTGTATCTGTGACTGACAGTGCAGAGCAAAGCATGTTAATATAGAGTTTGTCAGATAATGTCGCAGTTATAAAATCAGTAGTTTAGCAGAGCAGCTGATTGAAAATGAATCTGAAGTGACTGCTGGAGTAAGTGTAAATAAGAAAAGCTTCAATGAGAATCTGTCTGTGTTAAAATCATAAGCAAACAAACACAACAAACACTGGCTAAGGTTAGCTTACAATGAAGCAGAACAGTTCACATGAAAACAAAGCAACACAACCAGTTCTTGCTAATTTGTTCCACTTTTTAAAATTTCCACCATCTCTGAACATCCCTCAGCTTTACAGTTTCTACACAGTTCTTGATATGTGGCCATACAACGCAAGCTAGCGCTAACATTAGCCACATGGCATGCTAACATTACACCTAAGCTTTGGAGGTACTTTTTGTTGTGCTAGAGAACTGCGCATTTTGACGTGATTATGAGAACGGTTGCTGCAATATATCCATATATCCTCAGGAGAACATGAGAATCTGAACTAAACTTCTTAGCAATCCATCCAATAATTCATGAAATGTTTTACTGAAGTGTCAGTTTTATGGTGGTGCGACTGGAAATGTCAGTTCCAGACATTTCATTGATAACTGTGTCAGCATAACTTGAATGCTTTAAATTCTAATGACCTTAATGGTCAGCAGCCAGAGAACTGAACAACTTGCACTACGCTTTTAAAAACGTGCATCAAATAGCTGATTGATTTCCACTGAGACTGTGTGGAAGTACACCTTTACAGATTAGCCTACTATGTAAGGTATTAGAGCCAGAAATTAGTAAATAGATTCATGTAAGTGTTGTTGTGCATTTCGGCCCTGAGAATCACATTAGTCCCTCAGTGTGTGACTGTCAGCTGTGCTTAATTTCCGGTTCACATGAAGTGCATGACGTGAGAGAAGGGACACTGAGTTAGATAAATTAAACAAGAGGAGGACAGAAATAAGCCTCAGCACTCAGCGTTTTGTGTCCTTTCGCCTGTTTTTGTGTGAGGAGGAAAGAGTCAGAATGAAATAACAGCAAACCAGAAGACACACCTGTTAGCTGCCATTCCAGGACAACAGATGAGACCAGGGTGTCCTCGTCTACCTACATCAGTGTGTCACTAACCCTTTGACCCCAAGTCTCTATACCTCCCACAATTTGTCTGTTTTTCATCACCCCTTCATCTGTTCGGCTGCTACACTTGAACAGCAAACTGAGCCAAACAACAACAACAGTGTCGGTGGAGAAAAGACCCCCCAGGACACGATCATAATCAGGCCACACTGGCCAGCGTCTGACCCCAGAGGCCTGCTTCTCGAACTGGGTTGAAAAAACAAATCCAGCCTCTCTGCTGACCCTCCTGTCATGAATCTCCAAATATCTCTAAACCCCGATAAGTATTTGAGTCATATATGAGAAAAGAAGATGACTGGAACGCAAGCAGACACCATAAACATGGTTTTAATTACTGAAACACTGAAACCAGATTTTGTTTTTTATGGCTTCAGGCCTACAGTCACTCGTTGATTATTACCCTATTAATGTCTATATGTTTGATCCAAGCTTTGGCACAGAAACAGTCTTCAGGGTCAGATTTGTCACTTCAACAATAAACAATCTTTGTCTGACCTTGGGGCTGAGGAGCACTTTTCAAAGACACAGATTTTTTGATGTCTGGTGTCTTGGAGAAGCAATGCTCCTTTCTCCTTAAACCCCAGATCTGTTGCTTCATCATGTTGTTGCATTAAGGGAAAAACGAGAGTATTTTCAAATCACAATTAATTCTTTGAAACTCAAAACCCACTGTAGGGGTTGAGAGGCATTTTATCTGGGAAAAAAATAACCATAATTACACCAGTTATCAATGTCAGAAACTTTGAAAACACAATAATCAAACTTGCAACTTTCCAGCTTCCTAGACTGAATAATGTGTGGCTTGCCCCACGTGGTTCTGTCAGAAAAAACAACCAAATTAAAGCTAAAAATCACCTTCCTCTACATGTCTCATTTAAAGATTCACCAAAAATAAATTGTTTGTGCCAGATCCTGTAAAAAAAACCCACAAAAATCTGTGAGAAGCCATGACTCGGTATTCAGCTGAACTGCAGGAAATGTTTACACAAACCAGAGAGGAGACAATACGAGAGATTAAGATGAAATGAAAACAGATTTGATTAATAAAACAAATGCAGCATGAAGATTCAAAAATCTCAATGTTCGGCATGTTGATTCTAGATTTTTATTGTTAAAAAATGATCACAGAAATTCAACTTTCATTCTAGCTTTTTTAAGATGGGGTGGGTAAAAATGTGACAAGATAAACTGCTTGGAGTTCAGAAGTTCAGGACACTCAGAAAACGGAGCTTTTAAGCTGTGTTGCAACATGTCTGTGTTGTCCAGACAGAACTGTATTGTTCTATTACGAAATACAGCTTCATGCTTTCATTTCATCGCTAAAAAAACATATTTTTCAAACTGGCTAACTCAACGTTTGTCCGCTTTAGTCCAGATGTTCTCAGATTAAATTAATTACTGCATGGAAAACACTCATGACACAGAAAGATGTGTGGATATGTTAACTGTAATGAAGAAGAATCTGCATACAAAGATGAGAATGAAGCTTCATTTCTATCAATGTCAGCCTTAACAGATGTGACGTAAAAGTTCTGAGAGATTCCAGAAATATTTTGTAAAATGGATACTAGATTTAAAGAACATATGCATTTTGTAATTAAACTGAAGATGGATTAATTAAAATAACACTTTGAATCTCCTCTGTTTTTGCTGTCACCACCTCCTTTCTAGAACTTCTAAGAGGTAAAACATCAACCTACAGCAAGTCCAGCTGCCTTTCACTGAGATTTCCTATGATTTGAATGATTGGAAATCTTCACAAATGCAGTTATATTCCTCTTAAACTCTCAGTGCACGGTGTAATGGTGAGCACTCTGGTCTTTGAATCCAGTAATCTGAGTTCAAATCTTGGTGGAACCTGCTTCCCTACGATAATACTGATGAAAAGTCAGATCAAAAAGACACTAAATTGCAAATGTGATGGCTGGTGAGTGGGTTTGTAGTCATCCTTTGACACCACAGGTTGTCACTTGACCCTTTGTTAATCTAAAAATATGAATCAGTGCAGCTCAGAGCACATATGTACCCATCAGCCACGTGTGAAGAATTTCAGAATAAACCTTCGTCATGTCTCCAATTTCATCGTGCGTCGGAGTGTCATTTGATTTTAATGTCGTTAAGAGAGACACGTAAAAGAAATCAGTGTTGAAAAGCAGCTTGTTTTCTGCCCAGAATACATCCACCCTCTCGTGTTGTTTTCCATGTCTCATTGCTTTCATTCATCAAAAACATAATTCACATGTCAACAGAGCAGCAAGCAGCTGTTTACGGTTTCAAACAACATTTCCATTCGCCTCAAATGAGTAAGCAGTGACCTTCTGATCGGCACCACGACTCTGCTCAATCACTGTAATCTGAAATCTAGTCTAATTCTTTGGTGGAAAAAAAGAAATGTTAAAAATGTTTCTTTGGAACATTCACAGAAAAATCCACCAAAATTTCATTGGATTTTGGTTGATTTTTTTGTGAATGTTCTTAAAGAAAATATTAGAAGATTTACTGATATTTATGTGATCACTTTAGATATTTTTATGATTCTTTGGAAGATTTTTACTCATTTTTTGAAAATATTCACAAGAATTTGCTTGCCAAATTTGGGAGGTTTTATTAAAAAATAAAACTTTTTAAGCGAAACTTTTAAGGAATTATTGGAACTTTCGTACTGAAAGTTTTGCAAATTTTCAGAAATTTGGGGGATTTCATTTGCAGAATTTGGGGATTTTTTTCAGCTGAGGAAACAATACTTTTTGGTGCCCGTAAATGAAGACAACAGGAGGGTTAAAGGAAGGACACCATAAGGAGAAATTTGACCCCAAAAATGCACAATATGTGGATTTTATATAGAGATTGACTCTGTCTTGTCGTCTGTTCCCATCTTGCTACATCTGTTCTTGTCAGTGCGATCTTCAATAACAGCCGTAGTACCAAAATATAAAAATCTTCCATCATAAACACAGGCCCTGCATGTAAATAGTTTATAAGAGACAGTACTTTGTTATTATGAACACTTAGTGTGAAAAAGCAGAAAGGCCCTTTACTTTTCATTATTGACAAATCTATTGATTAATTGACTGTTATTGGGCCGATTAAAATGTCTATAAAAATGGTGAAAAATGTCAATCAGTGTTTCTCACATCCCAAAACCACATCCTCAAATGTCTTGTTTTGTCCACAACGTAAAGATATTCAGTTTATGAATCAGTGAATTGTACCTTTTTAAAATGATTCAATCCAGAGAATCAATTACCAAAATATTCGGTGATTTAAAATAATAATTGACAGCTCTTCAGTCTATTAATAGTTGTAGCTGTATCCCATACACTCTTATTAAAATCATACCTGATGCTTTCATGTACAAACATGTTGTATTTGGCTGAGATGGAGCTAATTTTGACTATACACTATTTGGTCTTTTTTTCATTTATCCAAACACATAATACATAAAAATAATATTTTATATGTTCATTGTAACGACAACTAATATGCCAGTCTTACAACATTAACTGTCAACTAAATGCAGATCAGGTGAAAATGAAGCATCTGTCCTGTATATAAAAATAAACCATGTTGTTTTTCAGATAGACAGGTTTTACTGTAATTCGATGGGTGACTGATATACGAGTCGTGTGTTAATACAGTAAACACGCTTTAGCTGCACAGATTACAGCAGCTACTCTACCCCACATTAGAAACACCAAAAAAGCAGCCGCACCGTGGCTATGACTCAACATTTGTCCTTCATATGCTCCGACTCCCACCAGAACTAAACACACACTGCCACAAAAAACACACTCACACACACACCTACATCATGACCTCACACATCTTCCCTGGTGCTCAGTGCAGCAGTTAGTGCTGCATCAGGACCAGAGCTGATAAAAAATGGATGTGCAAAGACGAGCAACATAGAGGAAGGCAGCCAGAGAGGTGAACAAGTGCAGCGGAGAGAGGGTAAGAACTATGAATAGAACAGTTTTTAATCTAACCGTGCCTCTTATAGACATAAAAAAGACCAGCTCCACAGTACTGAGCACCCAGCAGTTAGAGAAAAGGCTTTGTAGGTGGAAGCAAATGTGGTTCTCTGCAGAAAAATAACAGCATTGTTTGTTGCTTTATTCTTCGTGTTGTCCTATGAGTCAAAATTGACCTGTTTTAAAGTTTGAAAACGTGGAAAAAAAATATTTTCACAGTGAAAGTTCTGATGTCCACATTTTCAACATTTTTTGGAAAGCTCTGAACATTTTTGGTAGAAAAAAGGAAATGTTAAAAATGTTTTTAACATTTTAGCGAATTTCGCTGATTTTGGTTGATTTTTATGTGAATGTTCTTAAAGACAACATTAGAAATTTTACTGATATATATGTAATCACTTTAGATATTTTTAGGGTTTTTTTTTCAAGGTTTTAACTTATTTTTTTGAAAATATTTACAAGAATTTTCTTGCCAAATGTGGTAGATTTTTTTTTCAAACAAAACTTTTAAGGGAAATTTTTAAGAAATTACTAGAATTTTCTTTCTGAAGGTTTTGCAAATTTTCAGAAATTTGGGGATCTATTTTGCAGATTTTTTAAAAAATTTTTCCAGACAAGGAAACAATATTTTCAGGTTTCCGTAAATGAAGACAACAGGAGGGTTAAACAACTATATAAGGTTTCTAATTAAGTTGATTTCTCAGAGGCAGTAGCTAAAGCAGTTTGTTGTAAAACCAAATGTCTGGTTTGTCACATCTGGATAAAATCCAAATGGAACACTTATTTACACTTAGTCACTGTCTTTTTTTTAACAGAAACAGAACCCAAGACAAGACTTCCATCCAGAGGCTGGTGGTTATATAGCTAGGGATGTCTGGTGTCCGTGACAGAAATATAAATGCTCATTTCTGAGTAATTTCAGTCTAACTTCTCATTCCTTCAAAGGAACAGACTCTGCAGGAGCTACTTCTCTACACTGTGAAACGAACACTTTGCTTCAGGATATACAAAAAAGAAACATCAAACAAAATGGAGAAAACTGCAGCAAAACCATAAGATTCAAACCTGATGGTTTCCAAGTTAGAGACACGGATAAGGGAAAAAAGGTGTCATCTGAAACTCCCAATCCACTGTTTGATGCACAGAAAACTGTCAGAAAGGAGCCGTCTGTGTCTATTCAGAGCTCCTTCTGTGAGGCATGAACAATGTAATTATACTTTGATGAGAACGTGTGTGTGATCGCAATCTAATTTTGCACAGTCATGTATTCTCATTTACTCAAGATGCAGAACTAATCATCTGTTTCTTATTGAGTAATCTTTGTCATTCGGAGCATGACCGGTCTTCTTCGTTACCTTTGCTCTCAAATGAGGACACAGCAGTGAGCAAGAGTGAAAAACTGCACAGAATAAGGACACCGCTGTGGACGTGTTGCCCAATCACAATGAATGATTTGGCCAGAGAAGCTGTAAGAGTCCAGTGGGACAAGACGAGCCCGCTGGACAGAGAGAAGATATTCAATAACGTCTCCTCACCACAAGACGATAATTCTCTGTGTGGAAAACCCTCCAAATACCTCCAACATTTGAAAAGAATAAACACTGTTGTGTGATGTTGAATGATGTGTGTTTGTGCAAGTCAGAAGTGAATAAAAAAAGACTTATAAATTGAATAAACCCATTTTCCAATTTGTGGTCATGCTATCCAACTTAAGCGCCTCTAATAGCCTGCCTGAAATAGTCAACCTCTCTGTTTCTCGGTGAATAAAGACCATTTGTCTACATTGTTTTATGTCTTTTTTAACATTGTGCTAAGAGTGTCAACTGTTATTTTTACTGAATTTATTATATTATGGCATTGTCAGTGCTTTAAAAAACTGTGTTTTACAGCACTCCTCACACGCATTTAGCTTGTGATCCTTAAAGGGAGTATATCTATAAAAATCTTTCAACCCTAAGCAACCATTGCTTATCCCCACCTTCTGAAACAACCTGCAGTGTATCAGCAGCACATATATAGTTAAAAATCCCAGCTGAAAAACAAGTATCTCATCATTAAGGTGTGACAGAGCAACAATAAAGGTTTCACTCAATTCAAGGCAAATCAGGAATCATGCCAGATTTAGACACAGATCCTAGTTTGGATTCAAATTAAAATCCTATTTAGAGGGTCTTCATCACCACGGTTACAGTGATAAAGAGGCAGTCAACAGAAACAAGATCGACAATGAAAATTCCAATGTTTTGTTGACTCATCCATCCACCCCAACCTCCTCCCTTCGTGGACTTTGTGGCTCGAGAACGTAGTCTGATGGCATCTTCTTTATTACGACAAGATGGCGCTGTGACACCAACGTAAGCAGCTGACGTTTTCTGATATTTGCTAAAACAAGTACTGCTGTCTAGTATGAGGGTTTAAAGTTTGATTAATGAACTGTAACTAACTTGTACAAACTCCCTATGGGTTTGTTTTCTTGTATCGCAATAATATCTACCTGCTGCAACCCATAGTTACAGTTCTAGGTTCTGTCCTGGTCAAGCTAACCAATACGTGATTTTATTTTTCCTATCTTCAAAATAAAGAAGCTCTAAAGGCTGCATCTTGTAAAATTGCAGTGTTTTACCTTGTTAATATGTGCATTTGGTGTTTTTTGTTTGTTAGAAGACAAACCATGAGTGAAATAAGTAGCCAACACCATGACCCGGCATTTTCTCCTTGAAACTTCAGTGTCCCAGTTTAAGACTAAAAACACAACGTTCATGATTTCATCGGTAGCAAATCTAAAGAACCAACTCTGTTAACTGGCAGCTGCATTACTCTAATATTACAACTTATCATTGTGTAGTTGTAGTGGCAGTTTTACAGTGATCTACTAGTGTTAGGTGAGCTGGTGTGCTTGAGCTGCCATAAGTGGGCCGTAAGTAAAGTAATCAGCAGTTTAGAGTTACATATAAGTCACATTAAGGTAGGAAGAGATTATGTTCATGGAACCAATTTCTAAATCTGCACCTTTCACACACAGAGATGAATTTTTAGGGGTGTAATCGACATTTTCGGAGAGGGATTTTAAAAGCTTCTGGAGGTAAATACTATCAAATGAAGAAAAATTTAAGAAAATACAGAGAAAATAAAAAAGTTTTCTATTTCTTGTCCAGATACAGTACATGTCGTGAGCACTGCAGAGTTTGGGGGAAAAACATCCTCAGTTGTTAATATTCAAAGAGATCAAAGTTGAAGCTAATAAAATTTGAAAAATAATTAGTTCCACTGCATTTTCAGAGTTAGCTCAACAACAAAGCATTCAATGGACGGACAAAAATATTAACTACTAATATATATGAGCTCTGTCTCAGTACAAACAACTTAACTGATAATTAAGCTTTGAAATACAACATAGCAGCACTGTACAGACAACAAAACAAGCTGAGTACAAAAAAGAAGCATCATTATGTAATAATTTGGCATTTGGTGTTGTCCTGTTGATCCATTATTAGATCTAATTATAAAACTGAGAGTGAGGGGCGTAGAGGGGAGAGGAACAAACACAACGGTCTGTTTTTATCGTATTAGAGCTGGCAGCGAATCTAAGAGATGGAAAATGGGAGGCTGACTGAGGGACAGACTAATTAGCAGAAAGCCACTTCCTGTTTCTCCCAAAAAAGTTCATAAAAGTTAAATGAAAATTAGATTTTCTTTTAGACAGAAAACAAATTGCCTCTGAAAGTCGGTTATTATATTAAAATGTTTGGGAAGATGCTCATGGGAATCATAGGAGCTTCAGAAAAAAAGCAGCTGGACTTCTAATTTTGGTTCTTGCTTCATCTTCGTCCAAGGGCCTTCTTCAGTTCAGACTTGAAGAGTCCCAGATATGTATGTTCATATACCTGGTGTCCTGATGCATTCAGGACCAAAGACCTGAGAGAGGTTGGGAAACGGCCAGATGCGAGATAATGCAAGGTGTTAATGGTGATGAAACTTATTTTTTGGTAGGGGGAATCTCAAGACTGCAGTATAAGTATCTGATAAGTGGTGTCGTAGACTATATCTCTGTTTAGAGATGGCAGTCCCAGTTTCACATGGATGGCTTCCTTTACTCTGCTCTCCAACTATATGGCGCTTTTCCATTAGCACCTACTCGTCTCAACTCAGCTCGACTCTACTCGGTTTGTGAGGTTTTCCATTAGGACATAGTACCTGGTACCAGGCACTATTTTAGTACCTACTCGGCCAGGGGTCCAAGCTGAGCAAAGTCGAGCTGATAATGTGACGTCTGCAGGCCACTGATTGGACAGGGAGTGACGACACACGAGAGCAACTCCTTCACGAAAACCAAACCTGGCATTTTTTTAAAAAAGCTGTTAACAGTGACGGTGCGCATTACTCTTCACCTAACTTCTGCTCTTCAAAATTTGAATATGGCAACCAGACTTTTACTGTGGACAAATGAAGAAGTTGAGACTTTTCTGCCTTTGGTGGTGGTTTAGCCAATGGATTTATGGGCACCAGCCAGTGAGCACCAGGAGAGAAAATGGCCTTGACTCCACTGCTGCATTATTGTACACCATGTTCAAGGATGGTGAGTGTTTTGGGAAAATGAGTCAATTTTTATATATTTTATGTGTGATCAGTTAGTGATACGTCCATACCTCCACTTTCAACCACGCTAACAGACATTTTACCACACTGAGTTTTTTTTTTTTTTTTTACCTGAGCCCATTTTCCTTCAACCTCTGTCATCAGTGTCCTTTTAAAATCAGGCAGGAGGGAGGACCGAGGGAACAATCGGCTGATTCATCTGCCTTTGTGTCACGCTGTCGGACCTCCCTGTAACTCCCCCTTTCTCTCTCCCCCAGGGCTCCTCACCCGTCCTCTCTTCTCTCGCCCACCCAAAACGCTTCTCCAGCCCTCCTCCACTGGCGGTAGCTCACGGGGTCTCCAAGCTCGCCCCCCCTCCCTCCATCATTCTCAATGGATCTTCTGTCTGACCCCTCTCCTGCCTCACCCCTTCCTCCCCCTTCTCTCTCTCTCTCTCTGCTAAACAGGATAATCAGAGCAGCAGCATCTGATCAGCCGCAGCTCATTATACAGGAACGTACAAGCTTTAATCAGGACACATTACATTACATAACATGATGTTAGATCATTGGAGTCACCTGCAGCTGCCATTGTGACAGGCGGAGGAGCCGACATGTGATTCAGGTCTCATGTCCATGGTTTGCTGTTTGTGCAGCGCTTGCTATTGTTTGTCTGCGAGTCTGTAGATGTGATTAAAAGCACCGAGGATTTACTTTTGCAACAGTAATGCGTATTTACAGGAAGTTTCTATCTAACTGGGTGCAATCAAGATGACACTGATCTTGACTCTTAGAACATGCAGCTCATGGAAGCTCATGTTCTGATCGTATGTTTTCCATTTCAGTGTATTTTACGTTTTTTTCGGGTCAGAACTCCCCTCAGTTCAACTTTAAAATGTGCAATCTGCTTAGCTATTTTTACATCATGGAATAAAAAGGCATTTGGACTTCTCCTCTACGTTCTTGAAGATGTGTCACCTCTCATCCAAGAGGCCTGTTCTCGTACAACAGTGTCCTCAAGGAACCAAAAAGGATAGGGTTAATTATTTATTACCCACATTGCAATCATGACATTGTGCTACTTTCTGGAGGGGATGAATGTTGAGTTTTAGAAGTGAATGTGCATTGGTGTCATGTTTTGTGGCTTTTTGTTTTTTCCTTTTGGAACAAACTGCCATTGGAGATTAAACTTTCACCAAATGTAGACACTTCTAAATCCAGGTTAAAAACATTTCTTTTCTCATGGCCTATGCATAAAATCTGCACGGTATCTTTTAACTATCTGCACCTGACTGTAATGCTCTTAGTGTTTTATGTAAAGCAAATACAAATAAACTTGCCTTACCTTTTGTGTTTTAATCCAGAGCCAAAAACCATCTTTAATTTAAAAACTGTGTGGCTCATGCACCACATTGCTGACAGTTACAAAGTGTGCTGGTCTGCATACATTACATACAACCTCATATGAACCATAACCCTTCCCTGCATCGATCTGATACTTGTATGCAACTTTGTCCAGTTCCAAAACTAAAATTTCCAGGCTTTTGCAAGAATTGGAAAAGTGCTCTCTGATAAGCAGGTGAGAGAGATCTTCCATTTTGTTCATAAAACTAAAACTATACACCGACCATCAAATATCACCAAATATAGCACAAGCTTTGCATCTTGCATTTTTAACAGATGTAGAAAGTTTTCCAAAAGAGAAACAGAGAATGGTGAGCCCACCATCATGTCTGAAAGAGGAGAGAGATTAACTGGTGACACTACATGTCTGTTTCATTAAATGCAGGTACAGTACAGACAAACACTTACAGTGAAAGTCGCAGCAGCAGCTTGCAAAACATGTTTACGATCAAATTCCAATGTAACCATGTAATGCAATGACTGCAATAATTATCGGAGCTTATGTAAGAACTGTACCCAAATTTCATTGGTTGATTAGGACAAAATAACAAGTAAGACTTATTTATTTTTCCAGTTAAAAGAAATTTGATTTAGATGGTGCTAGATTTTAACATATGTCACTTCAGGGCACTTCAAAGAAACAACTTAATGTTATTATTATTATTATTATAGAGAGAAACCAACAGTTCCCAGTTTGAGAAGCACTTAGGCCCTGTCCACACGTATCCGGACAAGTCGGAAAACGCATATATTTTTCTCCGATTCGGCCTGTCATAACTGGAGGTTTTTGGTTCTGAAAACAGAGGTTCTGAAAATGGAGGTTCTGAAAACGGAGGTTTTGAAAACTCCGGCCAAAGTGAAGATTTGGGAAAAACCCCGGGTTTGCGTTTACGTGTGGACAGGCATAACCGGAGTTTTAGGAACGCAGACGTCACTGCCTGCGACAAAACTGCTGTGACGTCAGACATGCGACCTTTGTAGACAATCGGAGCAGAATGGACGTCCTCAAAAGTGTACTGGTTTCAACAATACTACAGGCGCTTTTTGCTTGTTTGATCTTACAAGCTCATTTACTGCTTCACCTCATTTTTGTAGTTAGAATAGTCCGCGTTAGGAATTCGCCTCCGGCATGAGGAAAGTCGTCGGAGGTCTCCGCGGGATACTGCTGTAAAAACAGAGCCAGTATGTCCCCATACTGGCTCTGGCAAGATTCCCAATCAATATCTTGCTGGGTTTTATTCCCGATGTACTCCAAAACAACATTTAAAAGCAATTCCGACTCCTTGTCGGCACGACACGAGACGGAAGCTTATTCTGATTGGATAAGCTTGATATATACGTTCATGTATCTGGATACGTGTAGACGGAGATTTTTGTAGAAAACGGACACATGTGGCCGCAGATTTTTTCCTAAACGGAGGGGCGCGGATATTCGGTTTTAAAAATATCTGGATGCGTGTGGACACGGCCTTAGCAGCAGTTTGGAGGAAAAATATCTTGAAAACACCTACATGTATTTGACCTTAATGGAGCTTGGATTACTTTGATAACACTTGCGAGGCCAAGGAGACACAGAGGTATGAGGAAGGCGGGTCGCGGTGATAGAGAGAGACACATTTCTAAAATTCCTCTGTGGAGTGAGGAGGATATTTATCGACTGTTTATCAAGCGAGAAAGCTTCAGCCTCTTCAACTGAGTACAAACTGTCACCGTCCAAACACACACACACTTCCTGCTCTCTAACCTGAAATACATCATCGGATACAAATGTACAGAAACACTTCACGCAAACTTTATAGATCAACTCTTAAGACTGCAGTGTTTACAGTTTGTTCTGAATAAAAAGTTTTAGCGTCAGCATTCAACCCACTCTGACATGTTTCAACAATAAAATGCTCTTTGCTACAGCCTATCAGATACTGACAGGAAAGATTAAAACAATAAAACAACATATTCATGCAAAATGTCCAAAAATCTGTTTTGAAAAATTGGCCAGAGAGCAGGCCAGATGTTTGTGCACTACAGGCACAGATCTATAAATTGTACTTAAATCCCCATATTTAGCTTTTGTGAGCAGCATATGAAGATGTAATAAATGCTTTATAACACTTTAATGTAGTTGCACTCTTGGAAGATAAGGTTTATCACAGTATTCTCTTAAATACACAAAATGCAAATACGCCCCCTCCTGTGGGCACAAACATTTTCATAATTTGTTGCTTATTTTTGCTAACAGTTTGGTCCATGAAAACCTCAGAGAGCTTTGAAAAATGCTGAATAAATGTCTGATTTTGTCGCAACTATCCAAACTATGACGTAAGAGCAACAAACATGGTCAATTTTCACATTTTAACCATCGGATGTTTTCTATTTTTACTTAAAAATGTGGTATTTAAACAGCTTCAGATTGTCTTTTGATCCACTAATTGATTAACTGTAGCTCATATAAACAGAAACTGAGTGATAATGCTGATTATTTTCACTAAGTCTGGTCAATGAAACCTCAGAAAGCTCTGAAAAATCCTGATTAAATGTATGATTTTGTCACTAAAACTATCAAAACTCCAAAATATTCTAAAAAAAAAAAGAAAATTTCGGAATAAGAAACACGATTATTTTTTACGCTGAAATCCTCAAATGTTTGATTTTTTTGCTTGAAAAATGAGGTATTAAAACAGTTTCAGTACCTCTTTTGATGGACTAACCCTTAACTGTAGCAGCTCTTATACAAACAGATAATGAGTGACAATGTTGACTATTTTCACAAACAGTTTAGTCGATGAAAACCTCAGAACGTACAATTGAAATATTAATCATGCAATATTTCTTTAACATGAGCAATATTAACTTAGTACCTCAGAATTATTGCCAGTGTTACTTTATTTTCTAGTTTTATTTTAGCGCTTTTGCTCATTGTTTTTCAGCAGTTTTTCTGACTTATATCTTCTTGCTTCATTATAAAACATTCTTCTGTTATTTTGTATTCTGAGCAATACTTGGCCCATAAATTTCCTTCAGGTTTAAGAAACCTCTCTCTTATCTGATCTTTTTTTGGTTTTCTTTGAGTTTTGTGACTGGAAATTGAATATTTTTGAGTTTGTTGGAAAAAAACAAGCGATTTGTTTATAAAGTTATTGGAAGACTTTAGAAGGATCTGATGACTACAATTTACAATTTTCCAACATTTTATGAACCCCATGACTAATCGTGTCATTTAAAACAGTCAGTGGATGAGTGAATAATTGAAATAATTGGTAGCAGCCTTGCTTTTGGGATTATTTACCAAATGTGTCTTGAGTTTTTCTCTAAGCAGCAGTTGCATCAGATTAAAATGTGGCGAAAACATCTGCAGTGTCGTCACAGCATGTAAATCAAATATCCTTCTAATTTCTTCAGAACACACTGCCAAATATTTAACACCATTTTATGTCTTCATTCACCACGTGTGCATGAATCAGCGAGTCTGGATGTAAATTTCAGATCACTGAACCTCACAGAGAAGCAGTAATAAAGTTTACTGATAATATTAAGCTGTAAATCTGTTTGACTTCATCCGGTCCAAATTACATCATGGCGTAATCCCTGATTTTACTCAATTTAGGTAGGAAGATCCAAGCTATAAGTTTGTGAGGTGGCACAGAGGTTTCATGCATTTCTCCTATTTCTACACATGAGGTAATCCTATCTAATATTCCTCTGGAATCCCAGCGTGGTGGTTGCCAGCTTTCATTGATTTGGAATAAACAAACGTTGCATTTTCATTAGTCGTCGTAACAAACACCCTGCTACGTGCAGAAACAGCGAGTCTGAACTCACAAACTGTATCACCTGTCACAGCTGAGACCACAGAGCACAATGCCTCTGAAATATTTCATATCGTACATTCCAATGTCAGCTGAAAATACGAGTGAACACACTGCTATCACGACGCTACCTGCGATAAGAGGCCTAACAAAACATACAACTGCCACACGGGGTGATGTCAGCTCACTGGAAAACAACTGCACAAACACGCCAGCATGAAACAACACGAGTAAACAACACACATTCTTGAGAATTAAACAAGAACAAGCAAGCATAACTGATTAAAATCCCGATAAATGCTAAGTCCTTTGTGCTTCTCCTTCCACTTCACATCTTTTGACCTTTCTGGTGACCTTTGAGGAAAAGAGACGAGCCACGAAATGCGACCTGTTGACCTATGGCCTATAAAAAAGTCAATACATCCAATATGAGGCGTGGATAGAGCAGGTGGCAAAGCATACATAGTCATTAGCAGGCACTTTTCAAATATTCAGTCACACCACAGTGAGCAATTTACACAGAGGTAAGAGTGCAGAGTCGGCAGGACGCCTCAGAGGACGGCAGCTGGACCACAGCAGGCCAGACGGCCGAGGAGATGTATGTATGTTTACTTCAACATGCTAGAGTTGTTTATGTGCTTTTATATCTAAATGCAAAGAAATAAAACAAGACTGAATGCTGGCAGTGTCTCAGACTTCAAGTGGGAATCAGAAGATGATGTCATTTAACTGACAGTATAACAGCTACTGCTGATAGACAGTATCAACATCTTTCCATCTAAAATAAACTGAATGAAATGTATTTTGTGAATATGAATGTAAAGCATTTGAATGTTACTTCTCAACCCTCTTAATTTCACGCAGTTTCTGGGTGTTTTTCCTCATTTTTCTAGCCTAGCCGCGCTAGACCCATGTTCTGAATTCTGACGGCACAAGGGTCTAGGGAAGCTCGACAGGGAGGGAGGCGGGCTAAAACGTTGTCTTTCAAATCCCTCTGCAGCAATTGGGTAGGTATACAACCAATCAGCACAACGTATAGGCTGACGTAGTTCCTAGAGCGCCGGCGGATTGTGGCTAAGTCCCATTAGCTTCCCAACCAGCGGAGCCAACTGGTATATTAAGGATTTGCCATACCCCGTCGGCATAAGTCCAAATACGTCTTTCTTCTCAATGAAAAACTTCAGTGCCGTCCTTTGTTTATCTTTCAAGTTGAATTTTAGCTTCAAATCTTTAAGGGCTGTGGCCAAAGCCGAGTCGAAAGATAACTGTTTATTGGGCACCGGTTGTTTCTGTCAGAATCGTCGCTCCTCTGTCGTCACTTAGTTACGCCCGCCTTCTGACTCTACACTTCATGGTGATTTGTCCGGCCAGTTTTAGGAGAATCCAGCCTCGAGCCTTATGGAGGGTAACTAGACCC
The DNA here is from genome assembly GCF_021347895.1 of Acanthochromis polyacanthus. NCBI lineage: Eukaryota > Metazoa > Chordata > Actinopteri > Pomacentridae > Acanthochromis > Acanthochromis polyacanthus. The sequence goes on from NC_067128.1 coordinate 10,758,395, forward strand.
ACCCTGGCAGTGAATTAAATTCGTTGCCGTGGGTTGTCTAGCGTGGCTAGGCTATTGTTTTTCCACACTTTGGGCTCATTTTTAAGTCCTGCACCTGCATGGAAACAGCAGAAGGACTCATAAGTTTGGACACACCCTCTCATTCAATGCTGTTTATTAAGTTATTTTATACATTGTAGATTAATACCGAAGACATCAAAACTATAAAAGAATACATATGGAATTATTTTTGTAAACAAAAAAGTGTTAATCTTCAGTATTAATCAACGATGTAGAAAATAACACAAATAAATAAAAAGCATTGAATGAGAGGGTGTGTCTAAACTTTTCGCTGATTAAAATTTTTTAGTACTTATTCTACAGCAATGGAAAAAAACTTGTAATCAGCTCATAAAGCTCAACACATTCGATATTTTACTACTTACATTTTTACATGTTTTCATACTTTTTCTCCCTCTGCTCTGTGTAAACACAGCTTCCAGTTTTGTCCAGTTCAGATAAAAAGTCCCTGAATTTATAACCATGTGATTGTTGTTTGCAGCTGATTCAATAATGGCTTCATGGTTGCACAGAGAAGAACAGAATTATTAGTTGTTGTTGTTTTTTCTTTTTTTACAGAATCTGCTTCACGTGAACTACTTGTTTTTTAAAAACAAGACACGTAGGATTAATTAATTTTGATGAAATCATTTTAGGCTCAGATTTGGTTACTTTTCCTGATGGAGCTGGACGTCACAGATGAGTAGTTCAAAGACAGTTCAAAATCAGGTAAATCTTACTGTTTTTACAGTTCTGGCTCTGATAAAAGATGTCATTTTGGGAATATCTTAAAAATAACATTTCAAACTCATAAGCAGGTTTTGGGTTCAGAAGGTTAATGTCACTCTGGAGATGAAGATGTTTGATTTGATTTGAAATTAGAGCTGAAATGATTTGACAATCAATAACCCTGGTGATTGACAGGACATTAATCATCAAACATCTTCTGTTTTTAGCCTCTTTAATATGAGGGTTTGTGACTTTCCATCTTTTTCAAAACTATTTTCTGACCTTTAAAGACAAAATAACCAATCAAGCAATCAAGAAAATAATCAGCAGATCAATTCCTCATAAAAAAACTGGTGTTTGTTTAGCCCTCATGGCACAAATAAACTATAATTATCCATCCAGGCAGAGCTGTGATAATGCCTATTGTCTGAAATGGTCAATTTTATCAGAATTTTCCAATATCACATTACATTTCAGTTATATTTTCGTCAACTTCAGTAGCTTGTTGGTTTCACAACAGACACAACATGTGTAGATATTTTAATCAAAAATTACAAAATGAAGTTGATATAGATAATTAAAATAACAAAAACTGAAAAAATGCGTCAATTCTTTAGAAGTCCACTTCTGTTGTAATAAAATGTGTTTTGATGAGGCCAAAATGTAGAATTTCCTTTACTTTAGATTTTTGTTTTATAAATAATACGATAATTATCTGTTCCGAAGTATAAAAATGAGTAATTTTTTCTTGTTTGGTGAAAACAATGATGCTGTTCTTTATGACAGTCTGATTGTAATCCACCACTGCTGCCTTCAGAGCAGCTCTTGGTCCAAAAGTGCTAAAAAGAAATAAAATAGGTGGCTGTCTGTTATCCGGAGTGTTGCTGAGAAACCTTTAGAGCCAAGCTGGTGCTGTGTGTGTGCAAATCTGAAGCTGAGCTGCTGGCGTTTTATTACTGCAGGACTGCAGACAACTCGACCCATTACTCAGCAAAAAAACAGCGTCAGGCGCACATGGAGCCTGTGCGCCGCAGCGCGTTACTGATGCGCACAGGGAAGCTTTCAGGGGGAGGGAGGGAGAGGGGGTGACGACAGGTATGTTTACAAACACACAGGTGGACTGATATTATTTTTTTAAAAAGAGTAAAAGTGAGCAGGTCTGCAGCAGAACCAGGACAGGTCCCAGGTCTGTGTGATGTGACCGGACTGCAGGGCGTCAGTGTCGGCCGTACCTTGCTGTCGAGGACGCTGCCTCCCTCCTGGAGCTCCCCGGCGGAGGCTGAAGCTGAAGCTGAGACTGATGCATCCTCCTGGCTCTTCCCGTCCCGCTGCACTGAGCTCTCTGCTCCCATGATGAACAACAATCACAGATGTGCTCTTCTACTTCTCTTCTTGACTCGTCTCTGGCTGCTCTCTCGATGAGCCTCTGCGCCAAACCGGACAGCACGACTGAAACGAGTATCCAAAAGCGTCCGAAAAGTACGAGCAGTGCAGCGGTGCAGCTCCGCCCCGGGGTGGACTGGATCTGGAGTGATGAAGTGCGAGGAGCAGCCAACTCTTTTTAGGACACCCCCACCTCCGACACCTCCGTCAGCGGCGGCACGCCTTGCCGCATCAGAGACGGTGCTGATGGAGGAAGAGGACAGAGGTGAGACCAGAGGAGGACACAAATGAGGGGACAAAGGCTGCATTCATCTTCTGCACAAATTAGATCTATCCTGGGAGATTGGAAAATGCAATTAGAGATCTTTTAAAACAGATCACAGGGCATGAGAAGAAATTCTGTGCATGTTTTTAAAATGCAGAAATCCCCTAAAACAAAACAGAAGTCATTTGGAAACAGTCAACTCTATAGAGAGCAGGGAAAAGAGAGTTGTTGCACTGTCACATACTGCAAGAAAGAAGATTTTACCATTTATATACAGGTGTCAGGTAAAATTTAAGCACACTGGACTTGTTCCCCTTGTTTAATTGCAGAATAAGTTGTGAAATTGTTAGATAAACTCGTGAGTTTGTGGAATAATTAAGACAGTTTTAAAAAGACTCAATCAGAAAGTAACAGAATCTAATATGGAAACAGTAAAAACCCCATCTGTGTTTATTATTTGTACACTATAAGCCTGTATAAGGTGGATTTATCTTAATTATTTTGTATTTAATCCAATAGCTTGGACTAAATTCACTACTTAATGCTTGAACCTGAGAATTACAACATTTAAATAAGCACAGTATGAACAACAAGAGCAAAGAATCCAACTTTATCCAGCTTTAAATTACCCATATTATGCAAAATCCACTTTTTCATTATTTTAGAATGCAAATACGAGTCCTCAGTTGTCCTCCGTTTCTTTGCTTCTTCCGTAGATTAGTTCTTCAAAACATTAAACTCCAAGATGATTTAATTAGCAAGAAATCTGTGTTCCATGCCAGACACAAACCTCAGTCTTCTGAGTGAAGGGCTTCTGTTTGACCCATTCATCCACCATGATCTCCTCCTTATGTGGACTTCGTTGTTCTTTTTAGATTTTGCTTGCAGCGGCAGAGCCAGACAAACTTTTATTGGAGTGGCCATGCTGAGACCATCACTCACACTGGGGCTGTGCTATGTCTCGTTTGTTTTTCTTTGAAGCAAATCACTGCAGGACACACAATTATTTTTGGTCACTCCCTGTTGTTATTTGCTTCTGCAGACAAGACCATAACAATGCATGAGAACTCCTACACAGGATGACAGTTTTTTAAAGTGACTCTCAATTGATTGTAAATCTAGAACGGATGCTAAAGTCAATGATTATGAAGTTTATAACGTTAATGACTCTTAGGCAATATCAAAAGCGACACCTTTCTAGTAGAGACCTCAAACTGTGACCATCCAGTCTTTAGTCTCCTTCTTGTGGTTGCAGATTCTGGGTCAGTTTTGCATTTTTCAGCAGTTTGTACCACTGGTTTCCACATCTGTACAAGAGCTTTAACTAAATCCACAGCTCAACCTAAATCACACTAATAAAACATGTTCAAAAAGATTGCATTTTTACATGGAACTAAACACAGATGTATTCTTATGCTATCCTGTACGACTAATACACTTTTCATTGACAAAAACATGACATATAGTTGATCAGATGTACTTATGTGGTTGAATAGGGGGAGATTGTGATTTTAAAATACATCTTTATGAGAACAAAAGCTGTACAGAAGTGGCTCTGCATTACACTTTGGAAAGACTAATGCTAGTTAGTAGATGTAACGGTTCCATTAGTGCATACATAGTAATCTAACAGGGTTGCCAGGCTTTAGTCTGTGCTCACCTCGACCCCTTCTTTGCTTTTCTCCTGCTCACGTGACTTCTTAAAGCCTTCCTGACAGAAAGCCTTCCCAATAATTCCACCAATCTGAATTATTTAAAAGCTAATAACATAATCATGTAGTATTTTTTTATCCACAAACCTCCTGTGATTCCGTGTTAACTAATATTTATGATTAACCCTCCTGTTGTCCTGCGGGTCAAAATTTACCCGTTTTAAAGTTTGAAAATGTGGAAAAAAATATATATATATTCACAGTGAAACTTCGAATGCCCACATTTTCAACATTTTTGGGAATTTTTTCTGCATTTTTGATGGAAAAATAAAAAAAATGTTTCTTTAAGAACATTTTGTCAACCAACACTGATCTGTTAGCCTAGCCGCGCTAGACAACCCACGGCAACGAATTTAATTCTCTGCCAGGGTGGGTCTAGTTACCCTCCATAAGGTTCGAGGTTGGATGCTCCTAAAACTGGCCGGACCAATCACCATGAAGTGTAGAGTCAGAAGGCGGGCGTAACGAAGTGACGACAGAGGCGCGACGATTCTGACAGAAACAACCGGCACGCAATAAACCGTTATCTTGCGACTCGGCTTTGGCCACAGCCCTTAAAGATTTGAAGCTAAAATTCAACTTGAAAGATAAACAAAGGACGGCACTGAAGTGCTTCATTGAGAAGAAAGACGTATTTGGACTTATGCCGACGGGATATGGCAAATCCTTAATATACCAGTTGGCTCCGCTGGTTGGGAAGCTAATGGGACTTAGCCACAATCCGGTGCTCTAGGAACTACGTCAGCCTATTCTTTGCGCTGATTGGTTGTATACCTACCCAATTGCTGCAGAGGGATTTGAAAGACAACCTTTGAGCCCGCCTCCCTCCCTGTCAAGCGTTCCTAGACCCTTGTGTCTTAAGAGCTGGGTCTAGCGCGGCTAGGCTACTGATCTGTATCTTATTTCAAGTTTCTCTAAACACACTTGTAAAGTTTTAGTCCAGCTTTCAGTCCTGGATCTAATCTGTTCTTCTGGCATACATGTTGTATACTCGTTGATCTTGACATTATGGTTTGTCTTGGTTCATTGTGCTGATGACATGTTTGGGTGTAAAACAGCTCCGCTTGCTGATGGGGAGCTGATGTTCAGGTTTACATGCTAATTGCAGGTTGAGCCATGTGTCATTTTGTTTGGAATTTTAGAACGCACAAATTACAGCCTGAGCACTCAAACCCAAGTTCACACAGGCCTAGACTTATGGTCCCGACAGATAAACCAAAACCCAAACACACGGTGCAACAACACAAATAGGAATGAGAAAACTCTTGAGAGTTTATGACCCAAGTGTTGGGAAAAAACAGTAACAGCATGGACTGAAAATAACTCTAGGGGCCATTTTTTAAAAATCTTTTTTGGATATACACTGCCTGGCCAAAAAAAAAAAAGTTGCCACTTGGATATAATTTAGTAAATAGGTAAGAGCCTTCCATTGGATAATTACTGCAGTGATGAAAATGTTTCAGCTGCAACAACTTTTTTAGCTGATGCAGTGAGGAGCTTCACATTTCTTAAACAACCATGCTGGAAGACATATCCTGAGGTCATGGAAAGGATGCTAATCTGTCTCAGAAGGATAAATTATTGGCCTGTATCAAGCAAAGAAAACAACTCAGGAGATTTCTGAAACTATTAAAATCAGGTTAAGAATCATTTAACGCATTATTCAAACCTGGAAGGATAGTGGTAAACCATCATCTTCAAGGAAGAAATGTGGTTGGTAATGTGGTCTGATGAGTCCAGATTTAGTTGAATGATGTTCATTTTGTCATCTGTTATAATAGAATAACATTACTTTTTATACTGACAAATCAGTAAAGAAATCAGTTCTGGAAAAGACTTTGTGCAGCAGTGCGACTCTCCCACCATCAATATAAGATCTTGGTCGTAAGTGAATGCATCTCTGGACATAAATAAATGCTGTGAGCTTATCAAAACGAGGCCACAGTGAATGAGCACCATACTCAAAGCTAAAGGCAGTCCAACAAAATATTCGATGCTTTTTACAGCCACTAACACCCTGCATATAATCAATGTGAGCGTTTTATTTTAAATTTACAAAAAATGTACTTAAAGTTCAGCTTGAAAGGTCTGATAATGTGCAACTTTCTGAGCAGATTAAATGTCACATTTCCAGTATGTACATTTCAACTTTTCAGCTGAAAACAATGCAGAGATGGTCCATTTCAGCATGCCGGTATATTTGTTGGTTTTAGCCCTGTTGTAAAAGGGTTGTTTCAGTGTCTGTAGGTTTAAATACAACTGAGCTGCTGCTGTCCACGCCCCCTTCAGGAAAAAGACTCTCTCTGTATCTGTGACTGACAGCAAAGAGCAAAACACTCGACCTCACAACAGCTACCACTGGTGTAGTTTTAATGTGTGAAACCAGGACTTTCTATCAATTCTAGCTCTTGTTTTTAACGCATGTTTGTGCATATGTCAGACAATGTTAAGATTATAAAATCAGTACATGAGCAGTGCAGAGCAGCAGCTTTTAAATGACTCTGAAATACCTGCTGGTTACCATGTAGTTTTAATGGGCCACACTTCAGTCATTACTTCATAATCGTTTCATTGCCTTTAAGTTTTCACCATCATCTCTGAGTATCTGTCACCATTCTAGTTTCCTCAGAGCTCTAACTTGTGACCATGTGATCAAAGCTATTGTTGTGTCGCCATCAAAATCAAACATAATCCTCTGGGTGGTCAGTTTCTTGGATGTTTGAAGTGCATGAAGACTCTAAACCTGATTCATAGCAAAGCAGTCTGCCTATTGAAAAGCTACAGTTTACATGAGGTCATAGTAGTTCAGTATCTCTGTCAGCCTTTTCCAAACCAGCTTCTGAGACATTAAAATTCTTTGTACATCTGCAGTGTTGACAAGATTAACATCATGACGATTTAATTCAATGAATGCTAATTACATGAAGTCAGACTAACTACTGACACATGATGAACTAATAGGAATGACGGACGCACTGGTCACAAGTCAGAATATGAGGGAGTCTCTGTTCCACATGTTTTCATGAGTTCCCTTCCTGACATGTTCTGAGTCTGGACATAAACTCACAACAGTGCATGGCTTCACTCTACAATGCTGTGGATGGAAGCAAACAGTCCTACATAGAGCTGCCGTGCAATTATTTCTTCTAAAGATATTGCAAAGGAGAGCTCAGCTGTGAGCTTAACCCGTTAATGCAGACGTGTTGTCTTACAATCGAAGAATATCTCAAACACATGACAGAGGGAATGAGAGAGAAAACATAATTCCAGCTGTCCTCAGTGTGTGGAGATAAGGGCGTTAGTGAATGACCTTCAGCGTGATGGGCCTTCCAGTAGTAACACGGATGTCATGTAGAAGGAGGTTGGGGAAGGAGGAGCTCATTAGACTGAAAGCCTTCCCGGGTGTATCTCCACTCAGTATAATGTGAGGGCACATTAAAGACACACAGCACGCCTACGTACGCAAACACACATTAATGAGAAGAAGGATTCTGCAACATTCACAAATTGATACTTGCTTTTTCACACTTGTCCTATTGTTGTTCCATGGGAGAGGACGGTTCACTTAGCTGACTGTATTCTGCTGACCATATGGCACTAAAATACATGGCAGAGTACAGCTTCTAGTTAACTGCAGAGCTGCTTTTTGGTGATTCTTGACCATCCTGACCAACAGTCTCTAAGCAGCATGCAATAGGTTGTGCTTTCTTCCTTATCGTAGCAGTGACACTACTGCACTTTAGTTTTTCTGTAGCTGCTTTGAAATGGCTCCATGTCACTTTACTGACTTGTTCAGGTCAATGATTTGGTTTTATCCTGTCTGTACTCAACTCCAGTGGCGCAATTGGTTAGTGTGCAGTACTTATATGACAGTATGCTGCAGAGTGATGCCGAGGTTGTGAGTTCAAGCCTCACTTAGAGCAGATTTTCTTGAATTCTCCGAAGGGAATGGATAAATTATCAAGACTTCTCAATTGTAGCCTTTATACTTAAAGTGGCTCAGAGAATCAGCAGCTGCAGTCAATCAGAATCACTCACAAGAAGCTAAGAGGTCATACCAGTATGAATTGCTAATTGTAGAAATAACTGAGATTACTTAATAGAAATCTGTTTTCACAGACGCCCAGATAGCTCAGCTGGCTGAGTGGGCGACCCATTAACAGGTGCAAGAGCCCCCAAAGCAGCAGCCTTTATACTTCAAGTATAAAGAATTCAAGGAACACTGCTCCAGGTGAGGCTCGAACTCACAACCTCGGCATTGCTCTACAGCGTACTGTCATATAAGTACCGTGCGCTAACCGATTGCGCCACTGGAGCAGATTACAGAGGAAAAAAAACCAAATGATTGACTTAAACTTGTCAGTAAAGTGACATGGATCCATTTCAAAGCAGCTACAGAGAAGCTGACACAGCGACCTGGGTTCACAGCCCTTTGCTGCAGGTCTTCCCCCGGTTCTTCTCCCTACTTTCATGTCTGCCTCTCTACTAACCTGTCAAATAAAGTGAAAAAGTAGCTTAAAAAAAAAGAACTCTGTTTTCACTTTGATATGAACCAGTCTTTTTTGTAAATTCTTGCTTAAAATATCAAATTAAATTTATCACGATTCAATGTTGAAAAGCTATAAAAAGAAAACATATAAATAGTTTCTAGAGGCACTACATCACTACATTACCCAAACTGATAAATAGAATGAGTGTGGAAACTTTAGGAGGCATTCTCACTGAGCCTCTGCTATTTATTAAATGCAATAATGAACCCGTGGGAAATGTTTCAGACAGCAGGACTTGAAAAATGAGGCGCTGAGGGCTGAAGGCTGGTGGGGGCACTGAGAGAGAGAGCTTGCCCAGACACAACAAGGTCTGGCATATAAATACTTTGTGAAAAGAAGCAAATAAAGGCCTCTGCTTCAAAAACAAGATGTCACAAATACAACAAATAATCCCTGTGTCAGCCACCAGATGTTGGGAGAATTATAAAAGACGACTAAAAAAAGACGACAGAAAATGAGACTCATCAAAAATGTAATATTCTTCATTACTTATTCAGAGTCACTCGATCATCTGTGGACACATTCATCTGTTTGGGGGAGATCAGTCTCTATCTGCTACAGTACACAATAGAATGACGACACCGCTGTGCAATGTTAAGAGTCAAATGATTTAAAATTGTAGCTCCTTACAGTAATTTTATTGCTTCTGTGTTTGCTGGAGGAGTCGTGTTGCTCTTCCTTTCTCTTAAAAATACCTCAAAGATGTTCCATTGAATTCAACTCAGATGACATACTTGGACTAGTCGCATTTTTTTCTTCTTTTGAAATTCTTGTGTCATTTTGGATGGTTATCATGGCTTTTTATCAAGCTTCTGCACACTGAGTCATCCTGTCAGCCAGTATTTTTGTATATCTGAAGGCATTCGTGGTTCTGCTATCTCCAAAACACGTTTTGCACTTAGGCAAACCCATATCATCTTCTTCTTCTTAGGTGTCCTGTGTAATCGCATTGACAACCTTGCCTTTTCACTTTTCTCTGCCACAGGTTGCATGTAGTACAGTGTTGGCATTCGATGTATTTGTCCAACCTTTGATGTCGTCGATACAGTCATTCTCTGGCGTCCTTTTGCTTTCTTCCTTTCTATTTTGCCTGTTATAAGATCTTCTACACCATCTTTCATCACGTCCTAGGAATTAAATTTTTTTCGATTTGGTGGTTGCCAGCATTGTTCTTTTCACATTCGCTCTCATAAGCACGTCTTCATTGGTTGCTCTTTCTACCCACGATATCTTTAGTATTCTTCAAAGGAACCACACTTCCATCGTCTGGAGTCTCTTCTGCATATTCTTTGATATTGTCCACGTTTCGCATCCATATAACAAGACTGACTAGATGTAGCATCTGAGGTTCTCATATCATCACACTCCCACTTTCGTGCTTTACTGTCAGGACCAGGGGTGATTCCAGGATCAGAGGTTTAGGGGTGCTGAGCACCCAGAGGTGCCCGGCCAGGCAAGATAAATTTCACTGTTTTGTACATTTTAACGCAAATTCATTCCCACATTTGTGAAAGAAAAGCATAACACTTCTTGAAAAAGTCTGTGATTAAACCATCCAGTCTGCTTAAGGTTATTTAAATGCTGAGTCACAGCAAAGGAGGAATGCACTGGAATCTTAAAAGAAACATATCGTAACCCTAATTTCTGGGAAAAGATGACTCCTTTAGATACAGCAGCTCCTCAACATACACAGCATGTATGTTTCTGGAGTAAACCAGTCTCCAACACTAAGTAGAAAAAATAAAAAATTATTTTTTGACATTTATTTGAAATGTGATGCACAGCATCACTTTACCTGGTCTGCACTCTCTCCCCGTTCTCCTCCTTGTATAGTGAAATTAAACAAATAGAAAAGCATATAGATAATTAGGAAAACGTAATGAAGATGTCCTGTTTAGAATGAAGTCCACTGATATCCGTTAAGTGTGCTTCTGGAAAGCATTTAATGTGGGGAGAACACATAACCTCAATGACCATTCTGTGTCATTTATTACCTCCGCCAAGGAGGTTATGCGATCGGGTCCGTTTATTTATTTGTCTGTCTGTGTGTGTGTGTCTGTGGACAGGATTTCTCCGAAACTACTTGTCGGATCTTCATGAAATTTTCACCAGAGGTGGATCTTGGCCCAGGGAAGACTCCATTCAAATGTTGTGTTGATCCGGATAAGGATCTGGATTCTGGATCCGGATTTAGATTTTCCAACTTTACCATCCACATCTTCCCTTGGTGGAGGTCAGAAATCTCAGATTGCTCTTGTTTATATTAACTTAAGTTGCCTTGAGATTCTACATTGGGGCCTTTATTTTTTATAGTCTTTCTGAAGATTTTTTTTATTTCTTAAATGAGGAAATACTCTACTTGTCAATTTAAAAATAATGCAGTTATTGACAAGGATGTACTCATTTCTTTTTGCCACTGTGCATCAGTTGGACAGTCAAAAACTAATCAGTACTCTTAGAATACTGCCTGCCTCATGGATTTCTAAATATCCGTTAATTTGTGAGAATTTGTTGAAACACCACATTATCTAGTTAGAGTGCCCATGTAAGCAATAAAAACAAGTAACAAGACTACAGAATAATGCAGGACCCAGTATTTTATTAATGCAAACTTAGTCAAATTTACTTTAAAACTAAAATGTGACAGTGAGATTTTTGGGGACCCAGAGGCAGCAGTTTCCATGTTGCTAATCCAGCCTTAAGTAATCTGAAATGCATATCAGACACTCTTCAGTTACTTTCAGACATTTAAAAGGACCTGTCCTTGGTACTGAAATTAGTCAGTCTATTAAATATGACTGCTAAAAGATGAGAGCTTAAACAACTCTGAGAGTCAGAAACTCAACACAAACAACTCTAACCTGACAGAGTGGGGATTTTCCAGCACATTACAAAGCATCCTCCTCATCAACACCACGTCTTCAAATCTGTCATCAGCTCAAAACAAGAGGGTTCAGTGTCAAACACACACTGAATCTGCCGCTGGAGCACTACTGTACAAATGAGAGCATTCCTGCAGCGTCTACTGTAGTTAAAAGGCCAAGTCCTGCCTGGTGAACGCAGACAATAACAGACTAAGCAGGTGAGGAATGCCAGCTATGACACGTGCACACATGTACATTGGCTCCATGTTGCAAACCAAAACACTTTATAATGACAGATGCTGCACCCTGGGGTGCTGCTGGGGGGCCCCCCCAACTGTTGGCTTCTCGGCAGGTGCCGCACTTTGTGTGAGTAAAGCTGTAGTTGGCAGAAAACAGGAAAAAAAGATTGAACATTTTTTTTAAAGGTTTCAGGAGTGAGAGGTCATTGTGTTTCTCATTTTGTTTTCCGTCTTGCTTGCGTTGTCTACTTATGCCATTTTTTGTCTCATTTGTGTCCATTTTTGTGTCACTGCGTAAATTTTGTCAATTTATTTTTCTCTTTGTTTAGCTTCATGTCGTTTGTCTTATTTTTGTAATAATGTTTTTTTCCTGACTTTTGTCGTTCTGATCATATAGTAAAATACTGTATTGTTCAGTTCCAGAAACCAGTGACTAAATGTTTTGTTCCTTTGTAGACACTCTGATCTGGAAGTTGTAAAGTGGAAATGATAAACTGAGGCATAATGTTAATGCATAATTTAACAACTTATTTTTCTTGAGAAATTTCACACTGTTCACAATATTTTTGTAAAAAGATAATTCCTTATATATGAACATTTTCAAAGCACACTTTTTTGCACTAAAAGAGAAAATAAATTGGAGTTGTGGATATTTTTTGGTTATTTTATAGTGATTTCACTGGTGCAGCTTACTGGAGATCAAACTGGGCTGAATGTGGCTCCTGGACTAGAATGAGTTCGACACCCCAGTCCTAAAGAATCATAAGACAACAAGGAGGCAGCACGTGTCCAAACAGATTGGTTAAGCTGCAAGTCAGCTGCTGGGTGTAAAAACACAAATAAACAGGTTTTGCAGTCATTTAAAGGTTTATATGAAAGGCACTTTTAATCAGAGAACTAAAATGTTCAAAAGACAGCCGAATGTTTCCAAACCTTGTCACGTTTCGAATCCAATGTTCGGTTTGTAAAACAAAACTCTGAGTGTGGATGAAGTCACAATCAAAACTAGTTGTTGAGACAGTCAGCGTTAGGTGTAAATAAAGGAGAGGCACTATTTGGGTGGCTTCAACACTTCTGCTCAACAATTTAAAAAAAAAAAAAAAAAAAAGTCAAATTAGATGAAGCAACAACAAACACAAACCTATGCCCTCAAAAAATGTAAACGGCGACGGTATTTAAAAATAGCTTACAGTGGGTGAATGTAACTTAAAGGGATTTTCAGTTAATGTATAGCAGCTTTGACACTCAGTGTCACACAGGTTAGAACACCAGAGGGTAAAAATGGCTTTTTGTGCACACAACAGCAGCTTAGTTCACATTTCAGTTAGAAACCTTAAGATGTCTAAGTTTTAGTACCAATAGTAAGACATTGAGAAAGCTTTTCTTTTCCACAACAACATAAGTATATGAAAAGAATGAAATAAAATTCAAGCAGACCAACTGACCCATTCACAGAAAACATTGTAGAGGGAGGTGAAAAGCAAACATATACAGCACGTGGGATATTTACGATATAGCTGACAGACATTGTCTTTCGCATATCACACAGATGTGCAAAAAGAGCATAAAGCTAATGCTCCACCGGTGTTTTTCCACCCAGAACAGGTTACTCTGACGTGGGGAGTGATGGGCTGCTGAGAACAGGAAGAAACCATTTCCAGTGAAAGGTGTCGGGGAGAAATTCATCTGACAGTGCATTCATGGAGCGGAGGATCCTGGGAAGAAAACAAGATGCTGTTTTAACGGTGTGCATCAGTGAGAGAGTGTAGCCTTACAGACTGGAGTCTTGGCAATGAGTCAACAGGCTGGTAACTCCAGGGAGAAAATAAAGACTCGCGTAACAAACCATACTGACAACTACTTATGAAGTATTTACAGTGACAATGCCAGGAAAGGCAGAAAGGTTTATGAGACAATACCCATGAGAGCATCATTTGTGAGCATGCTCAGAAGAGCCCTGTGATCTCCTCTGTGACCGGGTCAAGGTCAATGTCGTAGAAACAAGGTCGGGTCGGCAGGCCAGGCATTGTGCTCATCTGAGGCGAGAGAGAAACATCACAGGTGAGAACTTATTTAAGATTCTAAATATTATACAACATTTGATTTACAGTAATCAGAGACGGAGCAAATTGTAGGCTTGATATGCAGAAAACTACTGTAAAAAACAAACATCCACCCAAAATACTGCTCCATCCATCCATCCATTCTCTATACACCGCTTTGTCCTCACTAGGGTCACAGGGGGGTGCTGGAGCCTATCCCAGCTGACTCGGGCGAAGGCAGGGGACACCCTGGACAGGTCGCCAGTCTGTCACAGGGCTACATATACAGACAAACAATCACACTCACATTCACACCAACGGACAATTTAGAGTCATCAATTAACCTCAGCATATTTTTGGACTGTGGGAGGAAGCCGGAGTACCCGGAGAAAACCCACGCATGCACAGGGAGAACATGCAAACTCCATGCAGAAAGATCCCAGGCCGGGATTTGAACCAGGGATCTTCTTGCTGCAAGGCAAAAGTGCTAACCACTACGCCACTGTGCAGCCCATACGGCTACATTTTCCTGATAACTGTTTTTTTCATTCCTTATTTTACCAGGTAAGATCAGTCGAGAACAATTTCTCATTTACAGTGATGACTTAGAAAGAGGTCCCAGCAGGAAGAAAGATAACAAATACACAAGTACTTATACAAAATATGACAAGTGTTTAAACCGAGATTAAAAACATCTTAAATTAAAAATTGTCTTATCTCTGTAGAGAAACGACCAAAAGGTAAAGACATTCCAATCAGTGGATTTGTAGAGCACGCTGCCTTTGGAAATGGTCAAAATTACACCTAAATTGAGCCAGAAACTGTAAAAACAGTCAGATTTTCAACTTTGAACTACTCATCTGTGATGTGCAGTTCCATCAGGAAACGGAAACAAATTCAAGTTTAAAATCACAAATATTTTTTGGCCTTTTTGTCTTTATTATGTATAGGGACAGTGGAGAGAGAGAGACTGGGAACCTGGGTAGAAGAGTGGAGGAATGACATGCAGTTAATGGCCATGGGCTGGATTCAAACCCATGAACACTGCATCAGGGATTATAGCCCCTGTTTATGGGTTTCCCACGTAGCCAGGTGAGCTATCGGGGGTGCCCAAAATCATGATATTTAATCAAAGTTGCTATATTCTAATTATCTGATTCAAAATTAAAGAAAACTAAACTCTGCAAAAACAACAAAAAATATGCTCTCATTAAAGCAATTGAGAAGCCATTTTTATGCCATTATAGCTGTACTATGCTGCACAGAAGATATTTTTTTATGAGTTCTATGGTTCTTCTGTTTTTATAACAACCAAAACCTCACATTAAGTCCTTCACCACAACACAGCTGCTCTACACCCAGCGATAGTGCACTAAGATTTAGCATGGAAATGTAAATTACTGCAGCGCAGGATCAACCCCCGTGGGTTCAATAACTATAATCTAGACTCATTTAACTCCGCGTTAGTGGAGGTGAATTTAGCTGGAGAAAATACTAGCCTTGTATTCAATGTCGGCAAAATATAGAATACAAAAGGCAGCCTCTCAGATATGAGACAAAGTTAATAAGCAGAATACAGTCATAGTAGTGAGAGTAACCACTTCTGAAATAGATCAAGTTCACAAGCAAAGAACCCCTGGGCTTTCAGTGCATCACAGGGAGCTTCGATTTGGCCTAAAAGTAGCTCACAGAAAGTGCTTATTACGTTATTTTGAGGAAAAAGAAGAGGTAAATTATATTAGTTTTATCCTTTAAAAGCGAGGACAAGTGATCAGTTTGTACAGGACAAACACCCGTCAACAGGACTATCTGATCCTCATTCTTAAGTTTCTGGACTGACAGAGGAATCAAAGGTGCCTCAGGCTTTTATGACTGTGAATATAATGTTTCCCAACATTTTCTGTCCACGTTCCTCTGACTTAAACTCTGTTTCATGACGTTTCCTCACAGCAATTATGAAGACTGAAGCAATTCTGTTCATATCCACAGTGTGTTGTTGTGTTAGAGCTCTGCTACTGTAAAAAGCTGATTAACTCTCATCAGATCCCCGGGAACCTGAGCCATGTTCAATAAAAAGGAAAAGTATACTTGACAGCGGAAAGCCTTCTAAATGTAATTTGTGGCACAAGCAAAGAGTCAATGGAAATTCATAAGCTACCGACATGTGCTATGAGCAACTCAGCAAAACTAAACTACGTAACTCTAAGGTAAGTCAGTTCAAATCGAAGTCAGCTCCAGTGTTTGTTTCCTGGCAGATGAAAAAGAAAGACTGCATGTGTGACTCAGAAGGCACTTCTCCGTCAAAGTCCAGCCAGGTCGTCCCGTCCGCACTGAAAAGTAAATCATCTTGCTCATTAGACAGGCAGCGACATTCTTTGCATGCCTCCCTTCTTCTGACCCAGGGGCAGTTTTATAGGGCCATTAGTGGAAATGAGACAGGAGGAAGTGACCGGCGAGTTTCCTGTCTGAGGAAATGCGGCTCTGCAAGTAAACCAAAAGGGACAAAACAGGGAGGACGCGCCTACACAGTCGAACAGAGCGGATGCTAGTTGCTCACTCTTACTGTTAGCCAGTCAACTGTGACATGAGTGTGCCTTCCGAAGTCCACCCAGTAAGATTTAACCATTGATGACTCAAACTATGAGCAGATTTAAAGGAATTCAATATCAGTGTATTATATTACCCGCTAATGGAGTACATTAAGAGCAGTGATGACAGAGAATTACTTAATTCTTTGGACTTCATTTAGTTGTGACATCACTTGCTCACTGCAGCCACGACACTATATAAAGGAAGTAAATCAAATGAGCTTGTGACTTCATCCTGTCAGTGGAATGAAAGACTTAATGAGTTGATAAGACTGAATGAATACAATAGAACAGAATCTGGGTGCTGCACTAATAGCAATGAGTCTCTGTAATGCGAGGTGTGAAAAAAAGCTAAAAAGCCTGTTGTATACATATCATGTAACTATTTTTTTAACTGCAGCGAATGAACAGTGATGAAAGCTGATGTCTGAGGGAAGAAAATCATCAGTGCGATGCCGTTAGATCCTGACCAATGCTGTCTTTATGTGGTGAATAATTTCCGTGTAACTAAAATGAATAAAAAACTAATGATGTTGTTCAATGTTCATAAATGAACACAATGCAAGTATTTAATAAACTCATAGGAAAGATTCCTGCAAATAGCTGGAGGCAACAAACTTAACTTCAGCTGTTTTGTAAAAATCTAGATTTGATTAATCATTGGTGAGAATGATTAATCTGACCTGTAGACAGTAAAGCAGTAAAGTTCTATTTTTATGGACATTTTCAGTTTGGAATAGATGTGAAACAAGAGCTGTTTTATGATTTTGGCACAAAAATTGTCTTCTTTGCTCTGATGTTTGAGGAACAATATTGGAGCTGATTTATGAAATAAGGTTTCCCCAAATCACTTACATCATTCAAAGTACATCACATGTACATGCCTAGGACCTAGTTAGGTCACTGTTGTGACATTTATAAAAAAAAAAAAAAAAGGGAACATGGACAGAGGGCAAAAATGTCATTTAATGTTTTAGAAAGGTAGTTCCATGTTGGTGAGCAAAGAGCATTGTGGGATTTAGCTAGTGAAGTGGCATCATGACAATATCTTCTGCGACGCCTCATAAATACCATCCAGTGCTAATTGAAGCTGGGATCAACTGGGATAGCGTTACTATATCCCAGCAGCTTATGAAGCCGGGATATTTGTGGCTCTATAATGTGACCTGGGCTTCAAATGGCAACATCAGCATGAGACTGTTAATTGTCGATGACATTGAGAATGCTGAATCTGTCAAGTTCTTCAAACTGAAGACACCTGTGTGACAGCATACTAAAAGAAACGGGCTTAGCTTCATGACCACACTGATCAGTTAAACACTGCCTTGACTGGACATCTCTAAATTCTATGCTTTGTAGAAAAACAACATATCAAACTCAAATAGCTCTGATATTACATCAGGGATGTTCTCTCAAAAAGCATTCATCATCCACCTACAGGCTTTACTCCACCAGCGTCTTGACTCCATGGAATCCCACCCTAGCTCCATATGGGAAAACATGCTCTCTGCTTCGTTAAATAAGAACAGGAAGCTATGCCTCAGAAGTGTTTTGGACCCTGCTCAACTGTCTTGCGTTATCTACTTTGTACCGAGCCCAGCTCCTTTACAAATGTGAAATAAAACAAGATGTAAGCTTAAGACAACTGTCCATACTGTACGATGACCCAGCCTACATATGCACAAAAGCCGTCAGCAGTGAGTCCCCAGTTCAAATCCTGGCTGCCCAAGATAATTATTGAACGTCATTACCATGCTCTGTACCCACATTTCCCGTCTGTCGTCACAGTCTCTTAACACATAAAAAAAAAAGACATGGCAAAAAAAAAACAAAAAAACATCAAAACAGCCAGCTGATTAATATTCAGGAGAGCATGCAATGGTGATTGTACATCATGCAATAAAATACCCTTGACATTCAGAGAAATTATCTAATTACCATAAAATCAAGTTGGAAAGCATGAAAGCTACAAAACTTTCAACCATTGCTCCCCATCAAACTATGATTTGTGTATAAAACGCAGCTGGTATACCATCCCAATTATGACAGGGGGAGCTAAAATAGACAGACTTCTCTCATTGCTCCTCACCATGATCCATTAGTTTTTATTTATTTGCTTAAATAAAACAGATGCGGACAACAACCTGTCAGCTCACAGAAAAAAAAAACAACTTTGAAAGTTTTTAAAAATAAAATTAAAGAAAATATTTTAATTTCATCTGTTTGGAATAAAATATTACACAGAACATCTGAATACAAAAAATCCCCCCAAAAAACTGTCAACATTTTGAAAGCAACAAAAGACGTGTTGTTCTGCCAGCAGTCCTCCACTCAAGCCTGAAAACAAGTTGGCACTCGCAAAAACACACAACACTCCGTGGCTAAAGTTGGAAACCCCACTCGGACAAATAAGTCCCTTCATTATGTCCAAACACAATGCAGCTTTGTTGGGGAAAACCCTGGAGGAGACACTGCAGCTTGATTTCTACCCCCCACTGATTTTGGAGATGACTCTCTGTCCACAAACACCACAGTTTCTAAAGAAGAGGGCTGACAAGATTATGAAACTGAAGTAAAAACACACAAAATACTTGTGCCATTTTAATGCCAAAGTAGCATGAGAGAAAGTGAAATCAATAAGATTAAGGCCTCATCCACATTTAGTGGATTTTTTTTTCAAAACATCTTTATACATTCTCAAAAAAAGATCTTAATAAAAAAAGTAACACAGGCCTCATCAAGAGCATGCCAAACCAACAGACCACAACGCAGCCCTAAAACCATGCTGACCAATCAGGACCCATTATCGGTTAAAGCAGTATACCAACAAGAGTGTATCAAGGACAGAGGGAACGTGTGTGTGCAGTGACTGACATCTCTGTTCCTCCAAATAGCAGAAGAGTAACTGTGGATGTATGTGTAAACCTACAAAAAGTGCAGTTGGCATGCTTCTGGCCCCGGTGATGTAAACACTGATTGACTGATTCATAATGTTTAAACTTATTTTTTATACTATTCATCCACCTTCCGTTACTTCGTGGTCCAGTTCTGACGCTCACATGCCCATTGTTTGTGCTTTCGGCGGTGCACAGGGGTCAGCACGGACACCCTGACTGGTCTGTCACTATATAGCCCCATACGCAATAGAATGTGATGCACTGGGTGTTCTGACACCTTTCTACCAGAACCAGCATCAGTACAGCAGCTTGTCTGTTGGATTTACTTTGCCTTTCGACTTAATAGGCATGGGGAAAAGAATGGGGGGGGGGGGGGGGGGGGGGGGGGGGGACGGACCCATAGCTGCTGCGTCAGGGACTATAGCCATCGTTTCTGGGCCACTCAACCTGTTAAACTACTGGGTCGCCTCCTTCCACTTCTGATAGATCCTGACCACTGCAGACCGGGAACACCCCACAAAAACTGCAGTTTTGGAGATGCTCTGACCCAGACGTCTAGCAATCACAATTTGGTCTTTGTCAAATGTGCTTAAATCCTTACGCTAGCCCATTTTTCCTGCTTTTAACACATCAACTTTGAGGACAAAATGTTCACTTTCTGCCCAATATATCAAACCCTCTAACCAGTGTCATGATAAAGAGATAATCAGGGTTATTCACATCACCTGTCTGTGGTCATAATGTTGTACTTGATGGGTAAATATTACTATCGATCTACATTATGCATCTTGTACTGCTGCAGTGAAAATGTGCAGCTGAGGAAGTAGCTCAGACAGCTGATAAATGAATACTGATGTGCACACTTTGCATGTGTAAGTTTTTCCATATCTGCATCACTTTTAATACTTTAGCAACACTCCCTTTAAAACATAAGTCAACTTGCAGATAAACATTTACTGGATCAGTATGACGACTGAAATTATCCAAAATAAATTAAGGTTTAATTTCCTTTCATAGATTTAATCACAGGCCTCAGACCAATCTGTAACTTGTTAAACATTAAGCAGTTATGAGCATGTAGAATACCAGCCCTAGGAGGGAGTTTCGATAAAACTGAACTGTTTAGGTTCAATGGTGCAGCGAAGGCAGCTCTGAAGGGATATGAATTCTACAGAGATCTATTGTTTTGCTTGCGACCCCTCCCTCACATATCTGAAGAATGACATCAGCCCCTTCCTGATTCTTCACCCTGTATAGAACCCTTCCATGTAAAGCTCCCCTCCCATCCTCACACCCTGTCACCGAGTAAGATCTGTCCACTTATTTGAACCAAGTGTGACTTGAGAATTTGTACATTTTACCACTTTACACTGATTAGAAAACAAAACAAACAGCAAAACATACTTAGGAAAAGTTGTGTCAAGGAAAAAGCTATGTCCTCTCCACATTCTCTCTTTGAAGACTTCTTTTCTATGAAGCCAAGTATAAAAATAATTATTCAACCAAATCAAAAACTTGATAATGGGGTTTTCTTTTCATATTCTAGTGGGATGTACTTCTGCAGTAGACCGTAACATTGGAGAACCTCACTGTTCAAACCAAAATAACGGCACTGCTGTCTGTCCGAAGCTAGAGGACCACATGCTGACATGGAAACGTTCTAAAACTTAAAAAAAAATCCATCTATGGATCTGTCTGTCAAATGAAGGTAAAGCAAAAGACTTGAAAGAACAATTAAGAGACCCCCTTTGGGTTAGCAACAGTTCAAGCGTTGTCAGTGTTCAAGTGGCTCCATGGGCCAAAGCAGATCAAAGGCAGGTTTGAGAGAGTGGACAGATGCCAGCATGGCCCATTCCCAGCATGGCCAGTGTTTGACACCTCCGCCTCAGCCCATCAAAGCCCCAACCCTCAGGGCACACTGGTGAAACAGCGGGAGGCAAAACACTCAGGAAGCGGCTTCCTTCCTGCCCAGCCCATCATCGACCAAGAGGCTCCAGCCAGCCCAGTTAGCTGAAACCAGTAATATGGTTGTCAGGAAAGGCAGGGGACAAGACCCCAATCTCAACTACGACTCAGACATGAACAATGCTAAAGGGACCAACCTGTGTGATCAAACAGCCACAAAAGTGCCAGGACAAGGATTCATGGACAAAAAGTTTCTGCTATGACCTCTAAAAAAGCTGGAAGAAAATTAACACCGCAGAAATCATGTTTCCTGGTAACACAGATGGGGCTATTAACACTCTGAACTGCAAAACCTGCTGGCGGGTTTAAAAGATTAACAAAATAAAAAACAATACCAGAATTACAGCACTCAAAGCCAGAAATGTGTAAAAAGAAAGATTTACCAGATGTTACACCTTCCAACAGTCCTTTAACTTCCATATGTGACATGCTGTTTAGTCTGGAAGAATGTTCAGATCCATGTCTCATTTAGAAATTCACCAAAAACTGCTAGTCCTAAAAAAAATTCTGTAAAACAAACAAAAGTCTGCACTTTTTGGCACAACCAGGAAGATATGACTACCAGTCACAAGGCTAAAATTCAGGGACTTTTTGGCTGAACGAACTGCAGGCCGTTTTCACACAAATAAGAGGGGGAAAAGTAGAGAAACAATATAGAAATGTAACCTGCAAAATGTCCACATTATGTAGCACTCGATTTTTTTTTTAACATGTGCTTAAGAGTTTTTTTCCTGTTACTGTTAATCAAATATGTTTGCTTGTTTATATAATGTATGGCATTAAAAATCTATTATACTGCTCTAGAGACATTTCAGAGTTCTCTCCACTTCTAGCCATGGTTGAGCTGTTCACATAGAGGTGCAGGATTTTATTTTGTTTCGAAAACGAGCCCACAGCGAGTAGAAATGTGACAGGAGCAAAAAAAAAAAAAAATTGCTTGAGGTTGAGAAGGTTCATTAACTTTTCACTAATTTCAGTTCAGCTACATTTAGGGGGAAGTTAATTAATTTTCTGTCCAAACTCACTAACTCAAGCCAGTGGTCCACAACCCTGAGAGATCAAAGCAAGCAGTTGGAGGCAATAGTGTTTGAGGTGGATATTACTGTAACAATGAAGAGGAAGGACTTCATATCTTGTGCAGTAAACAGGCAATCATAGCTGCACACACAAACATGTTTGTTGACTTGCACACTTAACAAGTGGAATACACAAACAAGCATGTGTGTGGCTCTGTACATGAGGTTAAAATGTACATTTGCCTTTCAACATCTGCACATTGACATAATTACCATAATCTCAGCATGCTCCAGACTTTACATTAAACTGACGATTCAAAATGTAATGATATGCAAAAAATTAACGAAAGATATAAGATTTGTAAAAACATGATATATTTTAGGCTTCACCAGTCTGCCAGATGAATCCCCACACCTTTGATCTGCAGCACAATATGAATGTGGTTCAGATACACTTTAAGGAATTTGTTCTGAGCAGTATCTATGTGAGATGTAATGCAGCATGAAGCCTGTTAGCATTAACCTGTAGCACCTGAACTGTTACGGACCACATACCGTTCCCACAAGCGGGTAGATGAAGCCTGCCCCGATGCTAGCACGGACATCTCTGATAGGCAAAACAAATCCAGTGGGCGCACCCTTCTTGTCAGGCATGTGGGACAGGGACAGGTGGGTCTTGGCCATGCAGATGGGTAATGAACCATAGCCCTGTAGTAGGGGAAAAAAGAGAGCATTACTAATGTGTGTGTTTGCGAGGTGAAAGTAAGACACGGACAGAAGGACAGTGACGAAGAGAAGCTGAATGACTCCTGTCAGTGTGTGAGTCAGTGATCTCACTTGTTGATTGTAGTAATCTGTCTTGCTCTTGGCCTCCGGAGACAGCTCAATGTCATCAGCTCCGTACACCTTCTGGGCTATTGTTCTGATTTTCTCCACAATCGGCATCTATGGGAAAGACAGCGCATCAGAAGCAGGTGGATACACAACAGCACTACAGTCAAAGGGATGCAGGGGAATTAGATTAGGTGAACTGAAAACACATCATTGTGACGTCACAGTTAAGGATTCAACTCAATGAATTAAATCATTCAACATGTCAGACTTTGACCTCCTGTCGTGCATTCCTTTGTTTTCCCATGCAGTCAAAAAAAAGGAAAAGAAAAAGAATTTCTATTTAATGACCACACTGTGGAAACAGAATCGCACACTGCTACACATACAACCTCTTCTGTAAATTTGGAGCTCCCCATAAGATTGGCACATCTTTCATTCATTATTTAATCTGCTGAGCTGGAGCTAGTCAGGGTTCCATCTTTACAATACATTTAAAAAGCCAATACTCCAGATAAGTGGCCATGCTGATTCATGTCTGGTGAAATCAAGGTCTAGTTGTGAGGGGCTGCCAAATGAAAGAAAACTGTAGCTCTTCTGTACGCTCCATACAAGCTACCAGCATGGAAAGTAAACAGAGTGAACAGTGTAAAGTATATAAATTTAGCTGAACCTAATGTACTTAAATTTGGATTTAAGAAAGAAGTACATATTGTAATCCTGTTGGAATCTTAGTATGCAGGCACATGCATGTACTGAATGGAGCCTTGCACAGACAGACATTGTAACAGGATCCACTAATTTAAGTCACAACTTCCTAAACTCAGTAATTCAAAGCAGCTGATGTTTTTGACTTCGACACACTCCCAGAGGACATCATTTACCGCAAACAAAGTATCAAATACTGAAAGAGTAGGGACAGGGATATTGCCTGTTGTAGAGCAATAACAAAGGCATCAGACTGTTTGACATGCCTTTAATACGTGGCTATATCCATTACAAGACAAAAAAAATTCTGCACTCACCTCTGTGTTGTACAGAAATTGGAAGTTGCTGGGTCTGTTTGCAGCCTCATCCACAGCCTTGGCCAGTTCTACAGAACCTCGTCCACCTTGAGCCCAGTGGTGACAGGGCACAGCGTCAGACGCTCCACACTCTTTTGCTATTTGACACACAAGGTCGATCTCTGCCTGGGTGTCTGTCCTAAAGAACCAGGGAAACATTGTCAGCAGTGCTTGGTGACCATGCTGGTAAAATGAACTTAAACACAAACAGTGGCTTAGTTTGCTGACAAGATGTATGGACTACCGTATCATTTAACCACACACCCTCAAAACTCGCTAGTGTGGTCTTTTAAATTAACAAAAAAAAAAAATTACACTCTTGTGAGCGCTAGGAAGTATTTTAAAAAAAAACCCAGAAAGAATCAATGGATCTTCAACATTCTGACGGTCCTTGAACTAATCACGTGTGATGTACAGTTTGGTCTGGAAACTTTCAATTGAAATATTTAATCTAATTTATTATATTCTAAATGTCTCATTTAACAGTTTGCCAAAAAAAGGTTGAATTCTATCAAAAACAAAAAATACTGGACTCCTTAGCCCAACCGCAGAGTCATATTTAACTTGGCTGCAACCAACAGTCACAACAAAAATGCAGGAATAATTCAGTTAACGAAGCCAGGAGGTAGGAGACAAGTATAAAACAAATTTGAAAATGTAAGCAGTAAAATATCCATAGTATGTAGGTCCAACAATTTTTCCAGTAGTGATATCATCATGGTGGGGACTTGAAAAAATGTCTCACTTGTTGATTCTTGTTTGAACTTCTTTTAGTATGCATTTCTTTTTTTCAACTTTGTAATACTGCACGGAAGAGGTTTTTGACTTTCCCCTACTTCCAGCTGTGGTTGTGTTCTTTCCATGAAAGTACAGGACTTTATAATGCGGTGAAAAAATTATCCCACACCAAGTAAAAGTGTGACAGTAGTAAAAAAACACCCAAAATGACTTGTGGATCACAGGGTGTAAGTATTGTATACAACAGAATAGCTCTTCATGCAAGTTATTCTGTATTTTTGAGGATGTGTGTATCTGCATATGTCGTACTTAAAGACATTGAGTGCGACCACGACTGGTACCCCAAACAGATGTGCAATCTGGATCTGTTTCTTTAGATTGCTGCGGCAACCACCTGCAACTAGGCTGAGATTCTAGAGGAGAAAAAGACAGAAGAAAGCAGATATTAGAAACCTTATTGCAATTCAGCTGAAGAAGATACATCAACAAAATGCTCTACACAACTTATGGCTTCAGTACATCTCAATAATAGTCCCTTAAAGCAGGACTGGTTCTGTGTTATTCCCTTTTTTTCTCCCCCCTTGATGCATCAAAACAATGGGAAAAAAAAAAATCTATGGAAGTTCCTGTAATATAGAACACGTACAGAGTCAAACATTCTTTAGGGTCACAGTGAAAATGGACGGTAAAAAAAAATTACCATAAATAAAACTCAGTGAGAAGAGCTTTTATTACATCGTCAGCACAACAGGGGAAAAAATTGTCTGGGTAAGTATTTGGCAGAGGTGTAATTTCAAGGGTAGGACAGGAAATCCGTAATTCCAGAGGAAGCTTACTTTAAATACCTTCATTTCCTATTTACCCATTTAGCTGGCATTGTCCAAGCTAATACAAATCAGAATTTAAGACATTTGCCTTCACGGCGGGTTATACTTTTTCGTTGATGTAGATAGGTTGTTAACATGTTTATTATTACACTTGAACTGGTAATAAACTACAGTAATAAGTTTGTGGTAGTATCCTATTGTGTGGGGTTATGCAATACTTATTCCCATGTTCTGTTCCATACTACTACGCACAGGATGCCTGTTACTCCCAAACACATTAACAGCAATCTTACAATCTGTGTGTCTGTGTGTGTGTAGCCTCAGGCTCAGTGAAGTAAGGCCATACAGGTCCCATAAATTCATTTCCCTGGCTTCGTTTCCCACTGTACTGCTGGTTCCTATTATAGGCTTCAGAATTAACTTCTACTGCTTCATTATTTACTCAGCTGAAGCTGCCTGAGCATCCAGTGATCTTAGCCAGATATGGATGTGCACACCCAGACTCACACCAAAAAGAATCCCTCCACTCCGGTAAGGTCCACATACCTGGAAACCAAATGCAAATGTCCTATTTGTGCTGCCAATTAAATAAGTGATCTTATCCATGTTGGTGGGCCAACTATGTATGTAAAGGTGTAGAATTAAATGTCAGTGACAATACAGCTGGAGGCCTGAGGGAGATTGGTTCAAGTATAATTTGAAATTTTCTTTATGGCATCACACAGATCTCTATAAAAGAGTGTCAAAGGACATTTCACACGCAGAGCTTATCTTGGCCCATATCACACAAATATGACCTAAGGGGCTGCACTCATAATTATAAAACTGCATTATATGAGCTGAATGGGTCCTTAAAGCTATTTCAGCAGGTAAAAACAACTGGATTGGTAATAGTCCAGGCAAATGATAACTGCTCCAACAGGCTGCAATCACTTTATGGCACAACACTGGTACTGTAAGGTGCAAACTGGCTCTCCTCTAGATTAAAACATACTAAAAGTTCGGGTTGCTAATTTTACTAATTTAACATCCTTAACTCAACTTACCCAACGCCGGAGCTGGTCGTCAGACAGCAGAAACACTTACAGTAACAATAAAAAAAGCCCCCCAAAAAAGCAAAATATGTTTCCTCAATGTTACCGCCAACTAAAAGCAAAATATGGAAAATAAAGTAGTTGACAAGTGAAGCTCTATTGGCAGTAATTACTTGTCCAAAGCTAATGGGAGAGCCTGAGTAAGGTTACCTGTACTGATAATCCCACTACGGGCAAGACCGATTTGTGGCACTAGCAGCTAGCAGTGACACTTTTTGTGGCACCGCGGCGGTGCCACAAAAAGTGTCACTGCACAGTGGCATTAACCGTGGCACCTTCAGCGGAGCTTCTACAGCTGATCGCCGCTGCTTGGGACATGTCTCAATTCTGATCACAGATGTATTAAAAATGACTCCCGAGACACACACACGTTTTGCACACACTGTTGCTCAGTGAAATCTGGCTGGTACAACCGTGTCCGACCAGTAGCGCAAACGCGGAAATGCCCAGCAGCAGCCGACCACGCGAGTTTCGTGTTGCGGTGACGGACTGGCTTGGCTCTGTGCCAAATCAAATTTTCAAAATCATCTGGCTGGCCAGATATTATTCCTGACGGGCCAGTTTTGGCCCACGGGCCGCCAGTTGCCGACCACTGGCCTAAAGGCTAGAGCTAGTATAAAGACTTTGATAATCAGATCAAACACTGAGCACTGCGTTGCCTTGAAGTGCACAGAAAGTAACTTCATAAAAGTCTGTTATTCTACAGAAAGTCATGGGTTGTATAAACTGATTCACACTCCTGCATTGACTCTACACTGCCACTACACACGTGGCCTACGCTGTTGTGAGCATTTATAGTTGTCCACTGGTGTGTCTGTCACTGTGCATTTACACCACCAAAACCTTAGTGAGCTATGGGGTTTGAATACCACTATATGAAGTTCTTTTGTGTACAAATACCAGCCACTGAAACAGAGGAGATCATGCCGGAGTTGGATCAAAGAAATGTTGAACAACAATTACTTTTATCAAAATAACACCAAAACACAAACGAGAGAAGATGTCCGAACAGATTCAATCTACACATGGACTGGTTGCAGCTATGAAAATGAGAAAGAACAGATAGCTGAATTAGAATACTGATCAACGTACTGGCATTATAAGCAGCCAGATACAACTACAGCCTGTACATAATATATTCTTTCACAGAAGCCTTATCTACAGGGTGACCCAAAAGTATGGAAACAAATGAAAAGTCTATAATCCAAATAATGTTATTTCACTAAATCAGTACCACAGATATATTGAGAAGAGTAACAGATTAGTGGAAAACAAACATTTCGACATGTTCATGTTAGTTTATCTAGTTTATCTTGAAGCCACACTGAATATGCTCATTCGTGTATGTGCTTGTGTGTATGCGCTTACACACGTGGACAAAATTGTTGGTACCCCTCAGTTAAAGAAGGAAAAACCCACAATTCTCACTGAAATCACTTGAAACTCACAAAAGTAACAATAAATAAAAATTTATTGAAAATTAAATAATCAAAATCAGCCATCACTTTTGAATTGTTGATTAACATAATTATTTAAAAAAGCAAACTAATGAAACAGGCCTGGACAAAAATGATGGTACCCATAACTTAATATTTTGTTGCACAACCTTTTGAGGCAATCACTGCAATTAAACGATTTCTGTATTTGTCAATGAGCGTTCTGCAGCTGTCAACAGGTATTTTGGCCCACTCCTCATGAGCAAACAGCTCCAGTTGTCTCAGGTTTGATGGGTGTCTTCTCCAAATGGCATGTTTCAGCTCCTTCCACATATGTTCAATGGGATTCAGATCTGGGCTCATAGAAGGCCACTTTAGAATAGTCCAACGCTTTTCTCTCAGCCATTCTTGGGTGTTTTTGGCTGTGTGTTTTGGATCGTTGTCCTGTTGGAAGACCCATGACCTGCGACTGAGACCAAGCTTTCTGACACTAGGCAGCACATTTCTCTCCAGAATGCCTTGATAGTCTTCAGATTTCATCGTACCTTGCACACTTTCAAGACACCCTGTGCCAGATGCAGCAAAGCAGCCCCAAAACATTACTGAGCCTCCTCCATGTTTCACCGTAGGGACAGTGTTCTTTTCTTCGTATGCTTGGTTTTTGAGTCTATGAACATAGAGTTGATGTGCCTTACCAAAAAGCTCCAGTTTGGTCTCATCTGTCCAAAGGACATTCTCCCAGAAGCTTTGTGGCTTGTCAACATGCATTTTTGCAAATTCCAGTCTGGCTTTTTTATGAGTTTTTTTCAGCAGTGGTGTCCTCCTTGGCCGTCTCCCATGAAGTCCACTTTGGCTCAAACAACGACGAATGGTGCGATCTGACACTGATGTACCTTGGCCTTGGAGTTCACCTTTAATTTCTTTGGAGGTTGCTCTGGGCTCTTTGGATACAATTCGAATGATCCGTCTCTTCAATTTGTCATCAATTTTCCTCTTGCGGCCACGTCCAGGGAGGTTGGCTACTGTCCCGTGGGTCTTGAACTTCTGAATAATATGAGCCACTGTTGTCACAGGAACTTCAAGCTGTTTAGAGATGGTCTTATAGCCTTTACCTTTAAGATGTTTGTCTATCATTTTTTTTCGGATGTCCTGGGACAATTCTCTCCTTCGCTTTCTGTTGTCCATGTTCAGTGTGGTACACACCTTTTCACCAAACAGCAGGGTGACTACTTGTCTCCCTTTAAATAGGCAGACTGACTGATTATGAGTTTGGAAACACCTGTGATGTCAATTAAATGACACACCTGAGTTAATCATGTCACTCTGGTCAAATAGTTTTCAATCTTTTATAGAGGTACCATCATTTTTGTCCAGGCCTGTTTCATTAGTTTGTTTTTTTAAATAATTATGTTAATCAACAATTCAAAAGTAATGGCTGTTTTTGATCATTTAATTTTCAATAAATTTTTATTTATTGTTACTTTTGTGAGTTTCAAGTGATTTCAGTGAGAATTGTGGGTTTTTCCTTCTTTAACTGAGGGGTACCAACAATTTTGTCCACGTGTGTATGTGTGACATGGCTCATACCTCATCGATGTACTCTCTGGGAAGAGGTGCACCTGCTGACACCTACAAATACACAAAAAAATAATTGCCCGCTTCTGTAGCATAACACAAAGCAATGTCTCAGTTAGCATATTTCCACTTTGTTTTTGATCACATTTATTTGGAAGATGGAACCGGTTTTCATGGGATAAACAATGCGGCACAAATAAATACCAGGAAATGCTAATCAAATTTTTATAACCGTTTTAATTATATTAATGTGGACCATTTAAGTTGTATTTTCCCATGGAGAACAGCACAAACATCTAGAAGTTACAAAATCTAAATGAACGCTAGCTTGAGCTATCAAATGTCGTTCATGTGTGCACTGGGGCTTACACCGTGTGTTATTCTCACTGTCTATATGGATGTCAGGACACAGGCTGAAAAAGTAAACACCTGAAAGGATCTGACTGAACCGTACAGAAGATTTGTTGTTAGTTGAAATGTGCATGGAAAGGCGTGCAACCTTTAGTAACCACAATAGATGGCTAAACTGTCAATTCTGAGTTACAGCTTTTTAACGGCAAAGTAGTTTTTCATGACCATTAAAAGCACGTTACTCTTGCATGACAGTCCCAGATGCTAGTTTATTTTGGAGTCACACAAGCACATATATTACTGAATTCATCTGCATCATCATCACTACTCTGCATTGCATGTCATATTTCATAACAGCATGGCAAAAAGAAAACCAGAAAAATGTGAGGTCTCCAGCTGTATTTATCTACATAATTCATACCGATTTCATGTATTGAGGTGTGGTAACGGTGCTCGGTTAACTTACATTTGGACCACCACCATGCATCTTCAGCGCTCGAACTGTCGCAACCAGCACCACCACATTGGGCCTCAAACCTGAAGCTCGGCATTTGATGTTGAAGAATTTCTCCATCCCAATGTCTGCTCCAAAACCTGCTTCAGTCACTGTGAGGAAAGAGACAGGTTTTCACTCAAAGCAAACATGAATAGAAATCAAATTAACATGCCGACTAGTAAGTTACCGAGTTTGTGTTCATGAGTTGAAAACAAAAGCAGAATGTAAGAAGATGGTGGTTAAACAATGATCTGTGCACTAAAACAAAGCTATAGCAGCGGCACTGGGGAGAGAAAAGGACATGCTGACTTGATTATGTGCTGCCATCTACTACATTCATCATTTGTATCATCACTGCAATGTTTACTATCATGTTCTACCAAACATGACTTTATAACTGTATATACCAGATGCAACAGCAGATTAGGATACCGCCTTTTTAGAGAGTAAAAACTTTAGATATATTGTTATTCATTGTATATATATATATATATATATATATATATATATATAAATAAAAAAATACATGTACATATAATACACTGCTTCAAAAAAAAAAATCCAAGGAACACTTGTTAATCTAAGTATTGCATCAAATCAGTGAAACATGTGGGATACTGATCTGGTCAAGTAACTAACTGAGGGGCTTTTTAGTCAGTTTCAGCGGCTTTGGTGTTTATAAAATTAACAGATGCTCTAGAGGGGTAACAATGAGACAACCCCCAAAACAGGAATGAGTTTACAGGTGAAGGCCACTGACATTTTTTTCCTTCCAAATCTTTTCAGACCGTTTTTCACTAGTTTTGCATTTGGCTAGGGTAAGTGTCAATTCTGGTAGCATGAGGCGATACCTGGACCCTACAGAGGTTCCACAGACAGTCCAACTCCTCCAGGATGGCACATCAATGCGTGCCATTGCCAGAAGGTTAGCTGTGTCTCCCAGCACATTCTGAAACGCATGGAGGAGATTCCAGGAGACAGGCAGTTATTCTGGGAGAGCCTGACAGGGCTGTTGAAGGTCCTCAACCGATCAGCAGGACAGCTATCTGCTCCTTTGTGCAAGGAGGAACAGGATGAGCACTGCAATAGCTCTACAAAATGACCTCCAGCAGACCACTGGTGTGAATGTCTCTGACCAAACAATCAGAAAGAGATGTAATGAGACGGTCTGAGGGCCCAGTGTCCTCTAGTGCCCGCTGTGCTCGCTGACTGGCACCGTGGAGCTCGGCTGACATTTGCCATAGAACACAGGAATTGGCAGGTCCACCACTGGTGCCCTGTGCTTTTCACAGATGAGAGCAGGTTCACCCTGAGTGCATGTGACAGGCATGAAAGGGTCTGGAGAAGCCTTGGAGAACGTTACGCTGCCTGTAACATTGTTCAGCATGACTGGTTTGGCGGTGGGTCAGTGATGGTGTGGGGAGGCATATCCATGGAGGGACGCACAGACCTCTACAGGCTGGACAATGGCATTCTGACTGCCTTTAGGTATCAGGATGAAATCCTTTGACCTACATTGGTGCAGTGGTCCTGGATTCCTTCTGGTGCACGACAATGCCCAGTCTTATGTGGTAATAGAATTCATGCAGTTCCTGGAGGATGAAGGAACTGATATCATTACCTGACCCCCATGCTCACCTGACCTGAATCCAATAGAACACCTTTGGAACATTATGTTTTGTTCCATCTGACACCATCAGGTTACTCCTCAGACTTTCCAGGAGCTCAGCGATGCCCTGGTCCAGTTCTGGGAGGAGATATCCCAGGACACCATCTGTCGTCTCATTCAGAGCTTGTCCCGGCATCATCAGTCATGCATACAAGCACATGGAGGCCATACAAACTACTGAATACCATTTTGAGTTGCTGCCAAGGAATTTCAGCAAGATGGACCAGCCTGCCACATCAGTTTTTCACTTTGATTTTGGGGTGTCTTGAATTTAGCCCTCCTGGGGGGTTGATAATTTTCTTTCTCAAACAATGTGGCACTTTTCATTCCTAACTCATTAACCAGTCCATATCAATGCTAATATCCAGTTTGTTTTTTCCCCGTATTGAAATATGATGCATTTTCAAAGTGTTCCTTTAATTTTTTTGAGGAGTGTATTTTAGAGTTATACTGAAAAGAGAAAATGCTGTGGTCACTGTTTTCATGCTACCATCTGTTTAGTAGTGATACATACTCTGCTACGTGTGCGGCAAACAACGTTAAGATTATTGTAAATACTTGAACTATTCTTCTGGACAAACTATGTGGAGACACCATTTCTGAAATGGAGCAGGTTTCATCTTCTGTTCAAAAAAAAAAAAAAAAGGTTTCATATATGACAACACATATGCAGACAAATATATCTATAATGGGTCAGTATCAGAAGATAATGTCATCGATCGACACATTGGGCTCTAGACACGTGAGCTTAAAAAAAAAAAAAAAAAAAAAAACGTGGAAAAAGAGGTGAATCAGTTTTCTCTCCGAGGTGTATTTGAATAATGGGTTCAATGAAAGGGCTCTCAAAGAGACAGAGGGCCTCTGATATGGACAGCCCTCCACACAGGCCTCTTGAACAGGCTCCAAACAAAGCGAAAAGTCCACCTGGAATGACTGTCTTGTTAAGACAAGGTCTCCTCTTACTTGTGTGTCGCACCACCATACTAAAACACACTGGTGGGCCAAAACCAGAACTTTAAACAAAGACTACTTTAACTTAACTTTGATTTTTATAGTTAGCTGAAATGAAAATAAATGCATGTATACAAGAGCTTTCAAGTTTGTTTCCATGTTAACTCGGATGCTGTTTGTACTGAAAATGCAGATATGGATGTTACATGATTTACAAATGAATCAATAATTAGTCTGGTACAATTCACTGGACACCACTCAGTTTGGAAATAAGTGACTAAATTGACTGTACTACAGCTACTTATTTGTACAGTCCAATATAGGTTTTATTTTTAATTGCTTTGTTTGGTTAAATGCATGTGAAACAATACACAGCTATCCCAGTGAAATTAATCGGTCCAAAAGCTAAACTCAATATACGTAGTGTAAAGTGCAGTTCTGTTTCTATTTAAGCTCGTGTTGACAGGCCATTTTCCATTGTAGAAACTTGCGGAGGAAGATTTAACCTTTACACACATTTCAACCTCAAGAAGGCTCCTGTAGGGACATTTTTGGCAAGAGAAAAGTACTTGTTATAATGAGCGCCACCTTTGCTCTCTTGGTGATATTAAGTAGCAGTCTTCTCTCCAACATCAAAATTATGTCTGGCATCTATTTGTCAGTTTTGGTGCATGTGAAGGTACTGTCACCATCATAGTGGACAAGCAAGGAAGAGTTTGACTTATTTTGAATGATGAGTAACATTGCTTCAACCCCTTTCATAGGGAGGAAGCTTCACCTGTGATGTCAGAACTACCAGCAAATGCTGGCTGGAGTAATGATAAAGAAGTTTCCAAGAAAAACGCTCTGAGGAAGTGTCCCACTTACTGATAAACCTCATGTCATCACAGAGCAGGGGTTTCCAGATTAGTAACCTCAAGCTTCCATCTGCCAGTCAGTGTTTATGAGAAATGAAGTCCAGTTTAACTCTAAAGCTCCACAAACTCTTTGACGACGAAGAAGACCGAGCAAGCCTTCAAATGTAGCACGACTTTCTGTCAGTCATAGAAATGAAGTTTGTTTTGACTTTCTCCCACAGGTCCACATAATGTAGTAGAGTCTGCCAAAGTGACCTCATGTTAAGAATTCATGGTACATGGGTAACAGCTGAACCATAAACAGTCTAAAACAGACCATGTTTTGCAACAGTCTGGCTGAACCCATTTGTAATAAATTACTATTGCAAAAGTAATCCCAATTGAAGTATTATTTACACAATCATATATTAACAAAAGATCAAGAAACCTGTCCAAAAATACACATGTTCAATCAGAAAAGAATTTATAAACAAAGTTAAATGACAGTGAGATCCACAAGCATATTCACTGGATGAAAGCGAGAATCAGCAAACAGTTACATAAGAGAACACGGAGGAAGAAAGACTGAGGGGCTGGATTGTTTTAACAGCCAAGGTTTATTATCCTAATTACCATTTTATTATTCTAATGAAAATGTATTAGCTTTAAAGTTGCATTCCACCAAAGCATGAGTGCTGCTCCAACTAGAGGGTTGGGCCAGACCAACTAAAAACAACCTTCTTCCACACTCTTCACTAGGCAGTCCTGTAAACATCTGTGTGACTGCCACATGTGTTTTCATGCGTGGGCAGCCTGCCTGACGAACACAATGACCAACAGCTAACCCTTTTAGCATTTAAGGTGATTAAAAGGATCATAAATTAATGTGACCCTAAACCATGTCTGCAAACAAATGAAGGTGATAAATTCTATGTCCTGTAGGTTTGTGCATGCACAAGATTCTATCTGTACTTTAAGTGCACACTTAATAGAGACCAGCTAACCTGTCACAGTTCCAGGAGTGGCATCAATTCTACTAGGATGTAAAATCCATTATGATATAGATTCTACACAAGAAAAGGATAAGCCTATAAAATGTGTGTAGATAAATTGTTAAAGAAATATACTACGAAACATGACAAAGAAGAAAATCAAAAATATTAGTTCAAGTGAACATTATGCACCAGGCCTTTGGAAAGAAAAAGAATTTATTGTCGCTCAAAGTGTCTTGACACTTGATAAAGTAAATCTCTATGGGTTTAGTGAGAAAACAAGTGTTTCCATGAGGAAATACATCAAGCTGCTTTGTTTGGTTCAATGTATTACTTGTGAAAGCATAATTTACTTCTTGAGACACTGCTTCAAGGGAGGGAGGGAAAAGATGTGCAAAGACACGAGGAGCTCAATTAAATGATAAACTGTTCTGGGCAGAAGAAAAGCTAAATG
This sequence comes from Acanthochromis polyacanthus, assembly GCF_021347895.1. NCBI lineage: Eukaryota > Metazoa > Chordata > Actinopteri > Pomacentridae > Acanthochromis > Acanthochromis polyacanthus. The sequence continues at coordinate 10,793,998 of NC_067128.1, forward strand.
ATGTTGGAAAGGGAATAAAACGATTTCAGTAATAGGACTTCAGTTTCTAGGAAGATAAATGACAATACTGTGGTTAAGCAGAAATTGTGGTTTGGGGCCTTCATCATTTGCATCGTAAAAAGTATCTCTGCTCAACAAATAAACTGAAGAGTACAAGAACGCAGCGAGACTATTTGGTTACAAACCCGACAGAGCGCAGCGTTTCTCATTAGCGCCACACTAGAGCGCCGCATACTGAACTGCCTGCCAATGAAAATCACATTCTTACGTACAGTGTTTGCGGATATTTCCAAAAACTTTTGTGATCTCCCACAAAGTGAGCACAGAAAAATTCATACCGTGAACACCCAGTCCAGCACAGCAAGGCATATTTAAAGGGAAAGCAGAACAGAGAGCTAGTGTGCAACAACAGCAAATACAACAAGGTTCCCACTACGGCACCACACCAAGCAGGAGGTTGACCCAAGAGGAAGTTGTAAGGAAACATTCACAAGCTTTTGGTTCTGTGCAACAACCATGAACCATCCAGAGAGCCAGAGGGGAAGAGGAGGTCCATGTTGTAATGAACAAGGCCTAAGGGAAAGCTGGATGGTGGACTACAAGTCAAAGCTTTGGTACAATCACACCACTCAGCCAATAAAAACAGAAAAAAAATGCTGGAAAGTAGGCTACATCAACAAGACCATCTATATCCTGTTAAGAGTTTTCCACAACAGTGAAGTTGCAACATACAGTTCTTGCTGTTACAAATTACTATGTTTATTATTTCAGCAATTAATCAGTTGCCTTTCAAATGTCAGAAAACGCATCCTTCATTATTTCACAATTCCTTAAGGGTCTTCAGATTTCTTGTTTTGTCTGATCAGCTGTAAAAAGTAAGCAATGCAGCCACTCATGTAAATGAAGGGGCCTTTTTTCACCATATCATTGTCAAAATTGGTGATTATCTGTCATCCAAATAACTTGTTAATCCACAAATCATTCCGTACCGCTTCTGGAATCAATCCATCAAAAACACCATGTGAAAGCTGTATTTGCAGCTTCCAGGATGCACTTGTTTTTGTAGAGAGTGCAGATTCTGGTTCAATAACCAAAACAAGTGGAAGAAATATATAAAAGAAATTTTAATGCTCAGTTAAACTAAAATTACACAATACAACTAATGGAGGCCAAAATAGTGACTTTTTGATGTGGGAAAATGTTAGCATCAGGGGCTATCTCTATTCTGTACTCCAGACAGTTAATGATACGAGAATCACACAAATCTGGCATGTGGGATTCATCTCCCAGCAGTCCCCCCCCTCCTCCAACCTAAGGGAACATTTTAGGTCCAGATCCTAGTGACCTGAAACACACTACAATAATACGGAGCATGATGAAGCATGGCTACAAGTAACTTCATTATCCCTAGAGATCTCCCGAGTTCACAGAAAGTTCATGTACTTCCTTTGTCACGAGTAGAAATTTTAGGGTGAATTGATCCGAACTGTAAATTCACAAGGACAACCACAGCGAGTGAATAGTCTTGACAGTAAAGCACAGAGGTGCTGATATGAGGTAACAGGAGTGCAATGGGTGTTTTGAAGACACCTGTGGATATACCAGAATACTGGCTGAATAGATGAATTCCAGCCTCCAGAAGCTTGGCAGAAGAGTAACGTTACAGCATGACAACGGTCCCAAATGCTATGTCAAAATGAGTTCCTAACGAACAAAAAGGTGGAAAAATAAACATCTATAATCTCACTAAATGTACTGCCCGACTTAAAACCAAGGGAATTAGGGCATTTTTAAAAGAAAGGTAGAGCTACACAACTCTGCCAGCAAAGAATTGAAAAAACAAAACAAAAAAAACCAAAACATTGACGTATAGCTCCAGAAATCTGTGCAACACGGATATCCTCCACACAAGGACGATAAAGTCTGCCATGAAAAACAATGGTAGACAATACAACGGAAAACATAAAACATTTAAGTTCCAGTAATGCATGGTGGTGGACTACTGCTGGATCGAGTTGCTACTGTGGGGCTCGTAATTTTAATATAGCAAATCTAAACTCAGTTTTTAATTTCACACAAGAGGACATACCCTGCTGTTCAACTAGGTTGTTATGCAATTACTGTAACTTCATAAAATTATGATATATTTGACATTTAAGTGATGTTGCACAAGGGTTTGCTCACTGTTATATACCGTTTGTGCAGACATGTTTATTTTGTTGAACTTCTTTGCTATGTTATTACTCATTCAAGAAAGCAAATAGCCGAGGATGTTTGTATTCTAAGACAAGAGGGGGGAGTAGAAGGGGAAGTGAGAGGGGTACATGCATCCCAGCTGCCAGGGGAGAAAAAAGGAGGGAGGGCGCGTTCCTGGCATACCTGAGAGTCAGGTAACAGACAGACAGGGAAGGAGGGAAAAAGACAGACGAAAACAAGTGGGGTGGAGAAAAGTGGAGATATAAAAACACATACAAGCCTCCCAGCTTTTCTGCTTCACGATGTGAAGGCCAGCTCTCTGGCCACACATGACAAAGCTACAGATTATAGTTTGGGTAAATGTTGTGCATCGTCAACCTTTGCTTTTATGCAAAAAATAAATGTGTCGCACTCAAATATAAGACAAGTTGATTTGCATGTACATAAAATACACCTGGCAAACTCCAGACACACACGTTCCAAACATATTTCTGCAGCTGAAGTAAATGAAGAGACAAAGAGAGCAGCAGGATAGATACAGATAAAAATGAGAATACGTAAGTATGCTTCGACATCAAAGGGATCAGTGTGGTTTACTCTAAAGCATTCCAGGGGCTCTTAAGATTATCGACCTGCTTCCTTCCTCTCTCCCATTTTTTTTGTTTTTTTTTACACAATCTTTTGACCAGTTTCTTAGAAAGCAGGACTCCAGAGCAACATATTAGTCCCAGAGGCAGGGAGACCAGAACTAGAAATAAAACAAATGTAGGGCAAAGGTTGCAACAGCAAAGGAGAAAGCTGAAGTTCAAATTGTAATTTATGGTTTAATCTCTCCTGCTGAAAAAGCTTACGCTTTAAATGCCTGCCCATCTGAGTCCCAACAGTTAGGATCTTCTTGTCGATCATCCTCAAAGGTTTCATGCTCGTGTGTGTGATCTGTATGCATGGACTGTGCTCTTACCCACAAAGCCGTCCCGTCCAACCAACTTCAAAGCCAGCTTGTCTGCCAGCACCGAGGAGTTGCCATGGGCAATGTTGGCAAAGGGCCCAGCATGGACAAACACTGGCGAACCCTACAACAGTTACAGGGGCACACAAACATGCAGGAGTAGTTGAGAAAACAGCCACAGAAACTCAGCAGACCAAGTTTAAATAATGACTAATCACTTCTTTTATACTAAATTCAGCATCTTTCAGTCAAGCTTCCAGGACAAATATCCAAGTGTGGATGCACTTTGGTTGGCAGTGTGTTTGTCTAAACAGCAGTCACGCGTTAAGAGGTACTTGAGTGACATGCCAACCTGACTGCGGGCCAAACTTTCTTCTCCTGTTGGTTTGGATTACTCTCTAAAGGCTGGAAACACACACAGACTAAAGAAGTACTTCAGGCGCAAGATTTGCTGTGGTCATGTTTACAGTATGACTAGATTTGCGTCGTGGCTACACTGAATACGTAACATTTCGCAGAGCAGATGTGCTGCGGAGCTTTATACTGGCTGCAATTACAGAACACGTATTGCATAGGGTTGAGGCAAAACAAGGTGGTGAGCTTTCATTTTGGGATCGTTAGGTCTTCAGTTATTGCATCCAGCAGAGTGCTGTGGAGCTGCGTAATGGATAGGTTAACACCTACACACTCCAGTAGACTGGAAGGGATGAAGTTTGGAAGCAACTGTTAGCTGACACTGGCAAAAAAAACAACAATAAAAAAAAAAAAAAAAAATCTACAGGATATGTGGAGTGTTCTGGCGACCTGTCCAGGGTGTCCCCTGCCTTCGCCCGAGTCAGCTGGGATAGACTCCAGCACCCCCTGCGACCCTAGTGAGGATAAAGCAGGGTATAGGGAATGGATGGATGGATGTGGAGTGTTGGCCGAAGACATCACCTTGCTTCTTGAAAAATTGTGATGGACGCAATCATTGACATTTCATGGAGAAAGTTAAAAAAAAAACAAAAAACTTCCAGCTGCAGCTCTGGTTACAATCATGATTTTTTTTTTTCCCCTCAAAGGAGGGGAAACTACTATTGCCTCAGACGTTTAATAGCTGGCACGGAGCAGGAAAAAGAAAAAAAAACAAAAACAAAAAAAAAAACACCGAATATGATTGCCAAGGGAGAGTAGAGTCTTTAAGATCAAAACCCTTCGGGGGGGGGGGACAAAAAACAAACAGCGGCGAAAGCCAGCTGACCTATTGTTACACTCAATGTGAATTCCTTAACAGAGAGGAAAAAGGAAGGATGGAAGACCGAGCATGATTTTCTAAGCTTTTGTTTGCATACCTCTCCCTGCGCCTGCATAAACAGCCTCCCCTCGGAGGAGTAAATCAGCCATTTAACAAGGCTTTGAGAAAAGCTGCCAACTTGTCTATTTGCCCATGTAAACCAGAACTACAATTCACAACAGCAATTTCTTTACCAACAAAAAGAGGGGCTACATGGAAAATAGTGGAAAGCGAAGGGAAAATGGACTTTGATGGGCACACTATATTGTGACAAGAAATAATCTTTTAGCACTATTACCCAACTAAACAACATGTCCTTCACTCATTCACTGGAAAGTCCGAACACGTCAAACATTACGTGGCTTTCCATCTGTTTCCAGCCCCTGAACTTTTAACACGACCCATTTCAAAATTTTACCTCATTACACATCTGTACAGAAGGAAACGGTTCATGACATACAACAGCTACAACAGGGTGATAAATGCAGGAATAAGTGACAAGTCCAGTGTGTCACCTCTCCAGCTTTTGAACAAGAGGGTTATGAAGGCTCGGAAGAGGGACGAACAAAAACAGGAAGATGGCGATCATGTCAGTACTTTTTCCATTGTGTGCATCTCTTGTGTTGTTCACTCCACAAGCTGTGAAAAAGTGTTAAACTACTAAGATATTACCAAGCCTTTACTGTGAGACAGCACAAGGCCTGACTATCTACACGACGGTCTACTGCCTCCTATGTAGACAGGATGTTTGAAAAGCTCACAGAATAACTGAGGGCACGTACACAGGGAGTGAAATCAAAAACTATCCCTTTTCTTCTTGCGCCATGTCTCTCCTAAACCCTGCCTCATCTGAGAGTCTGAAACAACACAAATGCGAGCTGCAGCACACTTACACCAGCTTTCATATGCCAACTCTATTCTCCTGAGTGCCTCTGTATTCACCACAATAACAAATGAAGAGAGTACAGAGGGCACAGGCGGTCAGGCTTGATGGAAAATTCTCATGAAGCTCTGAGGCCCGGTCGGCTCCGATACCAGTTCCCTGACCAGAATGACAGGAAACCCACACAGGAAACAGTTTCATACAACAGGACTGTAATGCTTCCTCAAAAAAAAACAGAAAGTAACCAAATCTCTGCTGCATACAACCCTCCACCCCCTCTACAGCCGTGAAAACACAGAATCTGGGACAGTCCGTGTTTATTTTCCCCACCCAATAACCGTGTAATCAAGCTTTTTGTTCAAAACCAACAAGGAACAAACAAATGAAAAATAGCCATATACGACAGAAGCAGAAACAAAAACTTATCAGAAGCACGATTCTTAACATTGTGCTAAAAAGCGTTTTAACTACATAAATCAAGCCACCAGAAAAAATACGCTTTGTGCAGCAAACTTTTGACCCGTGTGTCTCAGGTTCAGTTAAGTGTACAGTTACAGCGTTAACTTAAAAAAGAAACCAAATATCTTTGAATGTACAGACTCCAACACACTACCCATAAGCCAGACTGACAAGATAAGAAACTACTTTACAAGAATGGTTTGTTGAATATGTTTTACACCACCTGAGGAGAACTTATGTCAGCAACAATATGTCATAAGTCTAACCTTCTATGTCCAATTTCTGCTTTTATGCCAAGTACCACCATCATGCAACAATGATTCCCAACTTTGTGAAGGCTTTAAGCCAACCTACTGGTTTTGGGGCTCAATAATATATTAATATCTACAGAAAATATGATGTGAAAGTTAAGGAAGCTAGTTAAAATTACTTAAATTGTTGATTAATAACCAATTCATCATTGTGGTCCAAAAAAAAATCTTAAGTCTCAGGCAGTGTCTTGAAAGTAAACAAAAAAAGCCCAAAATTCACACTTAAATATATTTTTTGTTGATTAACTAATAATTTGACAAGAGTTTGATGTTTTACTCTAGCACAGAAAAGCGTTACGCCACAAATTATCTATGTGTGTGCATTACATACATGTGTAAAAATATAATATAAACATAGGTGTGATCACATATCCATTCATCTTAAGATAATGTCTAAACCACAATGAAAGCCAGATGTTGTGAGGCAGAGTTATGGTATTGTCATCACACCCAAATTAAAGTGTTTCCTAAGCGCAGCTGCATGAAACTTTATCGGGTGGATCTCCTGCCTGAGAGCTCCACCTGACAACTGCACAGTACTGAGCTGTCATTAAGATGAAGAGCCAGAGGGGGAAGAAGTCGATCTATAATCCTTTCTTGAAAGCTCTCAGTGGAGCGCTTTTCTCCTCCTTGCTTTTCTCTCAGCAGAGGCACCCTACGTCTTCCACAAGACATTCATCAGAAAATATTCAGCTAAGCAGGATAATGGCTATTTAAGTGGGGTTACATGCGTGTCTCACCTCAAGGGTCTGCATTAACGTGGGCTTGATGGCATCTTTCATTAGCACTGCCAGTGCTCCGCTCACACCCTGACAAAGGGGAAGAAAGAAAAATGAGGTTGGGAGTTGGAAATAAGAAAAAGTCATCAGGATTCAGACAAAACACGACCCTCACACTACCCCAGTCGTCGGCTACTAATGAAAAATTGAGCCACAGTCCATTTGTAAGCTTCTGTCTTTTATATATTAACATGTTGAGTAAAGTTTGCCACCCAGATAATGCAGAGTCAGCAATTTCTGTTTAACACACAGTCATCCACCATATCCCCGCTGGCTTGGCTTTAAGGTGTGGTGATGGTTTTTTGCATCCTTACAGGGGATCCTCTTCAGCACCGACATCTGTGGGAAACCAAAACCAGCTGACCCTACAAAGTGATTTGGTGAAAACCCTGCCTAACCTCTGAAACGGAGCTTTTCTTAACAATGAAACCATAATAAACACTGTTAGCTTAATTGTTTAACATCAATGAGTAGTTGTCATTCATTACTTCAAGTATTTCTGCATTTGATTTAGTTTACATTTCTTCACATTGCATATACTCGTTTTAAAAATTTTCCTTCCATTGTCAGTGATTGGTCTTCATTTGTTAAGTTGCAAGTAAGCTCTTAGTCACCATAATACTGTTTTAAATGCTTTGTTGTGGCTGGTCAAATCCTCCTTTTGGAATATTTCTGTTAAAATAATTTGCACTTGATTCTTTTATGTCACGGGGTTTCCTTCAAAAGTTTCAGACAGTTTGATACAAGTCAAACCTTCATGCCTCTATAACTCTCCTCTTCAGTGTTTGACAGACAGAACTCTTTATTTATCTAATGTATAAACAACAGCTGAAGCTGACTCAGTGTTTTTGTTCTGTAATCCAGAGATGTTGCAATAAGGCAACTGTGACATTTCCAGGGGTTAAAACTCCCACACTCCTTGAATGACGAGACCACACAGTAACACATACGAGGTCCTCTGTGGTGACGGGCTGTCCGGAGCGGCTGGTCCCCACCACCATGCGAGCCAGTCTGTTTTTCATGTCCTCCAGGCTGTCTGCCAGAGCCAGGATGGCCATGATCTCGCTGGCCACTGCAATGTCAAACCCTGTCTGAAACGTGAGACAGGAAAATAAGTGTCATCTAAACTACCAAGGCAACAATTCTAAGTTCCTCAGATCTGAAAATTCTACCTGTCATTAAACAGTCAAAAAAAAAAAAAAAAAAAAAATCAGGTGCAAGTTTGTAGCTACAAAGAAAAACAATTTGTTTACACTTTCACAATGGAATACTTTTATCCCCTCATTCTGATGATTTTAACAGTTTTAAGGGAAAGAAATGAGCCTTTAGACCACAGTGCTGAAGAAATCACACTGTGGGAAGAAAACTGGAAACCTTCCTCAGACACCAGGTTGATCCCATGGGCAAGAGAATAAGAGTATTCTGGAGCTTTGAAATGATGACTGACAAAAAAAAAAAACATGTAACGATGCACATGTTTAACTAATTTTCAAGCAACTTTCTCTATTTCAATTAAATAGAAGAAATATGGAAAGAACAAGACAACATGAGTGAATTAAAGGTACACACAGGAAAGACTGGAAAACCAAAGAAGTCTCCATTCCATGTCACAAAAAAAAAAAAAAAAAGAAAACAACTTAAACCACATCCATCCTCCAAGGAACACACGATTTCTATTCCCACTCCCAGTGATAATACCCTGAGGGGCTATAGTGTGTCCAGCAATGGAGGAAGGTGGAGGGCAGAGGAATGAAAGGGAAACAGAATGGATGAACTGATGGCAGTAAATATAAGCATATGCTGAACTAGCTCAGAGGCAGCCCAAGGTGTGTGTGTGTGTGCGCATTTGTAGATGGGTGGGTCATTTTTCTCCTTTTCTAAACATTTGCTTTCACTTAAGGCTGCTTGCTTCCCATTGACATTTAGTGTTTATTTACAGAATTTCATTTAACCGTCATTACTACAGATATGGGAGTGAAATACATCTGGGCCGTATCAAGGACAAAGGAAGGTGTGGAGGGGAAGTGCGTGTGTGTATGGGAAAATTTTTAGTTATCGCTATGAGATACAAACGCATAAAAATCCAGGCATCTAATGTCAATTTAACAACAACAACATTAGACCCATTTGACTGAGTGAAAGTATTTTACTGGAATTGAAATCTAACATTTTAGATATTACAATGAAAGGGTGTAGTATATTTCACAATTAATTACTGTAGAAGCTTTCATATGCCCGTCAACATACGATACACAAATAAGGGGTGAAAAATATACAGGAAGTAATCTGAGGGAATCAAAATTGTGAACGAATGAATGCTGCCTACCTCTCTGATCTGTCCTTTTTCGGTGCTTGCCTGTCCTACGGTGATCTTCCTCAAGAAACGGTCATTGGTATCGACCACTGTAAAACATGACAGACACAAATTTTGTTATGAGATCTACAATTTTGAAGTTTTCAGTAAACAAATGTTAAATATGCATAATAATCACTATCCACAGTCTTGCACTCTGATAAACCGTTTTTGGTGTGTATGGTACATTCTGATTCATTTTAAATGCTCATCCTATAAGGGATTCGCCATCTAAAGGTCCCATATTATACATCTTTTCAGCTAAATAATGGGAGTATTACATGTCCCCAGAATGTGTCTTAAATTTTTAGTTCAAAATACTGCAAAGACGGTCTATTTCACAATGACTCTTCTAAACCGATTGTTTCAGTGTCTTCAGCTTTAATTGCAGCCGAGTTGCTCCTCTCCATGTCACTTTCACGAATAAGACTGTCAGTAATTGACAGCAGTCAACAGATGTAAATTAGTGAGACAGACTTTTCATACAATCAAAGCTAACAGTCACATGATGCGCCAATACCAAGGATTTCTTACTGATATGGTGAATATACTGCCAAAAATAAAAGTATTCCACTGGATCTTAAGTTGCTCAGATACACGAGTGCATGAACAGTGTTCACCATTGCAGCAAACAGAACATTTGCTGGGTTTTGTTTGAGTTAACAGAAACAGCTCTAGAAGGGAAATAAACCTGGTGGACTGACATAGCTGTTCATTCTGAGTGGCTCACCTGGACAAAGCAGGCAGTGAGGGAGCAGATTATACTAATTTTTAGCTGGATGTATATTGGCTCCTCCATTTCATTTTTGAAACTAAAAAAAAAAAAGAAAACCTTATTTGTGTGTAAAGTTGGGAGGCGATCTACTTGAAGGGGTTAAAGGAACGGCTGTGGGAAGCATTTACATTCTAACAGTTTAACTTTACACCTCCAAGTTTTTAAGATGTACAAAACAATAAAAATGGACTTAACCATATGAGGACCTTTACAGTCCCCCCACACACACACACTCCCCACTCAGCACTTAGACTTTGATAATACGGGTGAAAACCAGTTACTCAATGGCTATACCGTTATAATCAGCCAATAAAAACATGTTAGTCAAATATTATCATGCTGGTTTGGTAATGACAGAGGAAGTGAAAAATATGGTTTGTTTGATGAACAGTCACACCCACAAAACATTAGGCGGTAAACCTGTTTTTAATCTCCAGGGTTCGTCTCTTTAGAATGCCCTCTGGAGCCACTAGAGTAAGTACCATATCAGTCATAGCAGCCCCCAGCTGGTTGTTCCCACCAACTACTTTAAACCAACATGGCTACAACTGCAGTTGCTATGCTATAACTATCATGTCCTGTTGATTGTCTTGTGACTGACCAATGCAACACTTCAACATTTGAGACACTAATCTAATACGAACTAACTTTAGAATTCACAATATCAAAATGGAAAACGCGTTCAGTTTCAAGACTACATGTGACATTACTCAGGAATGGCACAATAAGACATACACTTATGGAGCATGGGATGTTTGTCAAAACATCTTTGCTCTAAATTACATTTGTGTAAGTCATGACAACGCTTTGGATCAAGAATATGCCCCAGTGCTTACAGATCAGAAATCAGACTGGGTGCTCTGCAGCAAGTCTTCCCTTAGAACATCTCCACAGTACACAAATATCTATCACATTTCCAGTTCACCACTGTATGCTTGACAGCACATAACTTCACAATTTTGTTGCAGAGGAAGCTTGAAAATAGTTAGTTTTGCACAAAAAAAAAAAAAAAAAAAAGACTATAAACTAGGAAAAATAGCATTTAATGCATTACAAGCATACAACTTGTCCTTTAGTTGGAGCTGTGAGAAACAGTTGAACATAAGAATTTTGAATTTCTGTGGTTTTCACCATCCGTGTTAGTGAGTCAGGCTGGATGTACAATTGTAAACAAAATAAGTACAGAGAATTAGTATACTTGTAGAGGTACCTCTCTGCCAGGTGATCTTTGAAGGGTCAAGATCAAGACGTACAAAAGTGCTGATTTCTTGCGGTGAGAGAGCTGCGGGGTCTGTTTTAAAGATGCCAAGACGCTGGAATCAGAGAATAAAGACCGTATGATCCTTTCTGGAAAAAGAGATGCTTTTGACATTTGATACTGTATGACAATTTATACATTTTATTTCACATGAAGGAAGTCTAGTCCTGGAGACACATTATCATCCAAGCATGTAAAACAAGTCCAGACTAAACGGCTACAAGATGATCGACTCATTGTCAGGTTCAATGGGAGTGCTCTACTTAAAACAATCTTTATCTCCTACTCTATTAAGGGCAATAAATATTTTATAGTGCTTTTAACTTATCAAAAGATTTTCCTGCAACAGGACAAACACTGAGTTAACTTATGTTCAAACTTTTCCCTCTTGCATTCATAACATCCACCATATCTTCTTAGTAAGGAATACATCAATACAAAATAAAGCATTACTCATGCTCACACAAACAGGAGATTCATTACACAAAAATTATCTGGGGATGAGGCGAACATTGAAGATAAGGGGGAGGAATTTAAAATAAGTTCACTGTGGCCCCCTAGTGGACAGAATAATCTGTTTTTATGTGAGCTCCATATTCAATACTGCAAGTTAGTAACTGCTGTTGACAAGTGATTCTGGCACTGCTGTGTTTAGACTTACACGTAGCCTGGAGATCTGAATGGGTGAAAATCTTCTGACTCCATTCACTGAAGGGACCAGCCTATTAAACAAGGCCTTGGTGGAATTGGAGAAAACAAGAATGTTATTACACACTTGCAAATTAAGAACACTGTCAGACTTTGGGAGCCGTCTAAGGTTAATCCTCTGAACCCCAAGCAGCTTTTGGCCATTTTACTTGTTGTCACATATTTATGGACTGAAATAATTTTTCACTGCAATATTAAACCTTGCATCTCTGTGGGAACAGTCCAAGCATGGCTAGAACTAGTGAGTTTAAAAATATCTATGACACTATGACAAAGTTATTGTTTCATACAGTAACTCATTCATAAACCATATATCAAACTTGGAAACATACAAACTTTTTCCAAGTGTCTAAAGAAGTTACCAGTACTAGAAACAAAACAAGTGACTACACATACTACAGATATTTTACTACTTAAATTTTTAACTTGTTTCCATATTTGTCTGCTGTCTGCAGTTCTGCCCACTTCAGCTGAAAAGGTCCTAAATTTTAGTCACATGACTTTTGGTTGAAGCAGAGTCATTTTCTTCATTGTCATGTGGAAGAGTGCTAAAATTTTTGGTTTTTACAGCATTTGCTCATCACACAGAGCATATTTTGGGCAAATTAGTAAATGAGACATGACGAATGAAGACATTTTCATGAAACACTAGGGTTTTAAGCATAGATTTGGTTAATGGCCCATCACAGACGAGTAGTTCAAGGACCATGAAAAATTCAAATTTGTTTTGTTTTTACAGTTTCTGGCTGTGATTGATAGTGCAATTGTGTTTTTTTAAAGGCAACCCCTTTCAAACTGGCAGTTTGAGGTGGAAAAGTGTAGTACATCAAAAACAGAACAACCAAACTATCGATATTCAGTGCTTTTTCATGAAGAATCACTGAAATGCACTTTCCTTCTCACAATAAATCTCAACACAGTCACCTTGTCTGATTGTGTCGCCTCGTGGAGCATCCTGGCATCGATGGCTGCCGCCACAAGGTTATTGGCTGCTGTGATGGCGTGAATGTCACCTGTCAAATGGAGGTTGAACTAAAGGGATAACGGGCAGACAAAATAGAGAATGAAAAAATTAATGAAGTAGAAAAAGGAGTGAAGGGATAAAGAACAAGGCATCAAGATATTATCCTAGTAATGTATACATTGTAGGATTGGGTGAATACGAAACAATGAGGGTTGAAATAAAGTCATGTGGCCGTGATGTAGATTTTCTGTTTAGAAAGGAAACCAAACAATTTTTTTTTTTTTTTTTACACATGTGCAGTGAAAAGGAGGGGCAGACAGAGCAGGCTCAAATGGGAGAAGAGGCTGTTTCATTCTTGCCTTAATGTCTAGAGCTTTGAAACTCACCCCTCCCTCTCTCCATCTTTATGGACAGTGTCTGTAGTCACAGCTGCAGGGGTTGTGAATGTGTGCTTGAGTCTCTTCATAGAAACTCTGAAGTCTGCGCTAATCCTGCTAGGGAGTACAGTGAGTGTCTGCATGCCTTACCTCCTCCATAGGGATGACCTGAGCATATCCCCCTCCTGCAGCGCCCCCTAGGCATAAAGGAGAGGTAACAGTCAGAAGCAGACAGCAAGACAAGGACACACCAAGGAGAAGAGCTGGACTCTATATGAACCACTACGTCTCAGAAAAAAAAAAAAAAAAGCGCATCAGGGAGAGTAGACACCGCCTCACACTGACAAAGATGGATTATCACACAGTTAATATAATTACATTCCTAACTTGTAGAGTAGGTGCCAGTCTAAGGCATTGCCGAAACCCTAAATGCATTAGCTGATAAATGTTACTAAATTTAGAATTCCATTCCAAACGAAACAATTTGAAGCAGTTGGACACCTATTTAAATACTAACGTATGACTCGTAACCATTTAAGTCTGAAGAAGTTTCTGGGTGTTTTTTCATCTTGTCACAATTGTCCTCACTGCGTGCTTGTTTTCTACTGAAATATAAAGACCTGCATCTCTGTAGAAACAGCTCAACCATGGCTGGGGCTAGAGGGAACATTCAAATGTGCTAATCCTAAAAAAGAAGAAAATAAAATAAAACATGGCTGCATGGTGGCTCGGTGGTCACCACCGTAGCTTTGCAGCTAGAAGATCCGATTTGCCTGGGTCTGGATCTCTGTGTGGAGTTTCCCTGTGCATGTGTGGGTTTTCTCTGGCTTCATCCAGGAGTCCAGAAACATGCTGAGGTTAATTGATAATTAACCAGCTCCCCTGCGGCCCTAATAAGGATTAAGTGGTATATAGCTAATGGATGGAATCAACATGTCTAACAATGCCCACAAATACAAACACTGGAAAACAAGGGACTTCAGTCAAAATGTACATGAATTGTGCCTCTGAAAGACAACACTCTGGCTGCTTTTAAGGTGGAATGTTTACTTGCCTAATGTTCAGTGTTCATTTTAAACGTCAGGGATTGTTGTGTTTTATTAGCTCTCTTTTACTTGACATACACTGTAGTGATGATTGGACCTTCTAGGGCTTGAAAAATGCCTATATATTTCAGCCACATTGTATGAAATATGATAGATTTCCTCACATGGTAAAACAGTGGTTGAGCCTCATTGCAGCAGGCTCTGAGATTGCTGCAGGCTCTGAGATTGCTGCATGTGTGATAAAGATCAAAGCATTTATTTCTGACCTTTTACCCCAAAGGTGGGTCCTTGGGAAGGTTGCCGGAGACAGGCAAAGGAGTTGTGCTTCAGGTGGGCAGACATGGCCTGGACTAGGCCAATGGTCACTGTGCTTTTACCTTCACCCAGTGGAGTAGGAGTTATACTAGACATACAGAAAATAGAATATTTTTGAATTTCAAATTTGTTAGAGTGCAGTGTGACTGATTCAGTCATACACATATGAACAGAAAACCATTATTCCTAAATAAATCACAGTATTCAACAAAGGAGCAGGGACAGTGATCGCTTGGTGCCTTACTGAGGACTAGTAGGCCTTTGTGTGACAAATCTAAGTAGTTGAAGGAATTTAACATGATATGGTTGATCAGTAAGTGTCACTCACCCAGCAACCAGTACATATTTGCCATCAGGCTGCGAGTGGAGGCGATCCAACAGGGAGAGTTGGACCTTAGCTTTGTTCCTGCCGTAGGCTTCAAGCTCCTCTGGCAGCAAACCAATCTCCTCAGCCAGCCGAGTCACTGGTTTGGGTGTCTGAGCTCTGGATATTTCTATGTCACTGAGGAAAAAAAATGCCACACTTCAGCTTACTTGTGTAACGTTCAAATTTGGTTTGAAAGAACCTCACTCAGGAAAATTTAGTTTAGTTCTTTATAGCCCAACACATGTTGGCCTGTACCTTGGCACAGGGGTCAGGGGCTGCAGTTTGAGGCTGTGCAGATGCCAGGGTCGGTACTGCTGCTCCTTAAGCCACCGACTGCAATTACGTACCACATTCTAACAGACAGAGAGCAAAACGAAGAATTATGGGGGCCAGATATAGAAAGCAAAAAGGATGAGGACAAAAATGCAAACAAAAAGACTCACATGTATTCTGTAGGCTGCTGTGAGGGATCCTAACCCAGACTTCGAGGACAACCCAAAGGTGTGTTCATCTAAAATAAACAGTAGGAATGATGCACACATTAAATAAAAATAGCCACATACAAAATAAAGCAAACAACTCATGGATAGAATAATAAGATACAAAGAACACAGAGGATGCATGCTTCGTAACACGATACAATGTATAACTTTAATTTCACAGCAGCAACAGCAGAAAGATACAGCTTAAAGCGGTCTTAAATTACAGAGCTACATATTCTGCAATTCATAAACAGTAACTGAGAAATCCCCTCAAAAAAAACACATCTACAGTAGTCTGTCTTTTGGTTTTTTAGCCAGGAACAATTTAATATAATGTATACTGAAAGGCCAGCAGCAGGATTGAAACTTGCAAGTTAAACTAATTTGTGTGCAGCAGCAAGCATTTAAAATCCAAGCAACATGTGATGACAAAAAATATGTATGCATGTAATAAAATTTATCCGGTAGCTAATGCCCATGCAGATTTAGTATATATTCAGCAATACCTGTGTCCAAGGTTGGCTCACAGCAAACAATAGCAGCCCCTGGTCGAATCCAGGAGGGTGGAACATCCACATTTGCTCCATCTAACAGGACCAAGGCATCAGCCTGCATCACCTGGAATAAAGTACAAGAAATGAAAAAAAGATGAGGGGGGAAGCCAATTCTAGAGTTCAGAAGATTTGTGGACAAGTGTGGATGACAGGCATTAAAAAAAAAAAAAAAAAAAAACTGACAAAGCCGAAAAACCTCTCCAGAAAAATGTGACTGATATTTCTCCATGAGCGAAACTGCTGCAGTCAGGTCTGGGACACCTGCTCGTGTTTTTATCGTACAACATTTTTGCACCTTCAAAATCGTATATTTTAACTTCTACTGTCACCTCCTTGCAATTGTTCTATGACGTGTGCTGCTGAACAAGGTCACCTTTGTGAAAGAGATATTGATCTCAATGGGTTTGATCTGGTTAAATAAATAAAAAATTGATGACAACTATTAAAAGCAAACACTGACACCATGTGGTCAATCACTAACTGCACATACTGTAAGTGGACTAGCTGAAAATGACAGACGGTTCAATACACAGTGAGTAAAGAGGATTGAGACTTTTCATTGAATATATATCACTGTATTATATAGTAAAGCGTTTTAAATAAATAATTTTCCAAACACTGAAAAGAAGACCCTCAAAAAATGTAAAGCAGAAACAGACAAGGACCAAACCACATGATCTTTAGCCTCTTTATAGGTCAAGATAAAAAAAAAAAAAAAAGAAGAAGAATCAACATGCATACTAGCTGACCTGTCTCTGTAGGATGCTGGAGTTCCAGTGACTCTTCAGAGCTACCATTCCATTTCTTTCAATCAGGCACTGCAGGGCCAAGCAGAGGGGTCCTTCTCCTCCAACCAGCAAGACAGTCTTCCCTTCCAAAGGAGCATCTGCAGAAATGTTTAGATGTAGTAGTGAGTGAAAATACCAATTTAAGCATTTTTTTTTAAATGATAAAGGATTTTTTCCAAAATATATTTTCAAAGCAGCGAGCATTTTATCTCATTCTAAATGAAATCACAACATTCCCAAACTAAGGGACTCTGCCTCAGTTCTTACAACCTCCTAATTCTAATAAAGGAATTAGAAGTACAGAAAATGGCCAGCATCTTTCTTTTCTTTTTTCTAACAAGTGTAAAATAGTCACACTCAGCTCTACAGTCCGGTCTTTATCACAAGGTTGTGACTGGAAGCTGAAGGCTGTTAAATATATTTCTAAAAGGAATGTCATGACAGCATAAAAAAAACCTGCACTGCAAAACATCACTTTTTGTGTACTCGGAAGCATCGAAGTGAAGACCTGCAGAAATGAAGACAGCAAATCCTATGGTGTATTGGAAATCTATGGAAAGCAAAGGATGAAAAAATATGGACAAAATATGTCCACAGAACATATTTTGAAAAAAATACAGTACAGTAGTACTTGTCCACCATTAACTGTAAGAAGTTTTTGGATATTATACAGATCTTTAAAAAGTATGGTAGTATATGCATTGGACACACCCACAGTGACAGTTTCACGGCTAAATAAACACAGTTGCAGCTGTTTAAATCATTAACAAGTAGGTCTTGATCTGCTACAATAACACTGACAGCCAGTGCTTGATGCTGCTAGAAATTGCTGTGATCAGTACATTTGTTCATTTTAACAACTACACACACTTTGACGTCTTTGAGAAAAGTTATTTCAGAGACAAATCTAAGTACTGTTAGAACTACATAAGTCAGGAAATCCATGTTTTTATTAGGTTTCAAGTCGTCCTTATCGGTGCCCCCCCCCCCCCCCCCCCCGAACAGTACAGCCTCAGTATTTAGTAACGACTGAACTTAGGATTGATTTCCTTCAGCAGAGACTCACCATGTTTCTCGAGCAGATCTAAAACAGCGCTGGCTATAGGTGGCACAAAGCCTTTGCTCAGGTCTCCTCGTACCAGACGGCCCATATTCAAATCTGTTATCCTATAACAACACAGAAATAGGGAATTAGAAGGAAATATAAAACATCTCAATTACTGAACTCTTTGGAAGATGGGCATTTTTTAGCAGCCTCCACATTGAGACTATTTTGTAAACTGCTATGGATAAGACTTACATGTTTTATTTTCTCATACAAAAGATAAAGTCGATTGCTGCCAAAAATGAAAAGCAACCAATACGTACGTTTGTCATCCTATGCATTGGCTGTAGATCATTTGTCCTCTACTGAACCAGTTCGCTTTAATATGTGATGATTATGCAGGATGCTTTGCTAATTTTCTCATTCAGTTGATCGCCGACGACACGCCGTCAACTTAGTCTTAATTCTGTGCAGCCTTTTCTGATTTAGGCAAACATGTGAGTGAACATTTACTGGTACAGAGAAATACAAATGATGCCTCTACCTGCTTGGCAGACGCATAAATATGTCAACTGCTGTATTCTTAGTACGTTTTAGAGGCAAAGAACCCATTACTAGTTTTTACAAATATTTCAACAGTATCTACAAGAAGAAAAAAAATACTCTTCATTATTATGTCTTTGTATGTGACAACAGAAAACAACTAGACTCTTTATGAACAAATAAATGTGTCTTGGCAGTTTGTTTTTTTTACCCATCTACATCCTTCTCTGGTTTGAGCGCGTTGAGCACTCGACTGGTGAGGGAGGTCGAGGGGAGGTGGACGTAGATGCCATGCACTCTGGGATCATCATTCAACTTCAGCAACGCCTCTACAATCTGCATGCAAACACAAGGACAAAACACACATTTTTAAGTGTAAATGCTGTATGTGATCAGTCTACAGAAAATCCTATACATCACACAAACATATAGGGGACTTTGCTCCACAAACTATCAAAATACTGCTAGCAGCATGTAAAAAAAAAAAAAAGCCATAATGAGAAACTGGGGGAAAACAGGACCAACAGCAAAGGACCAATGATTGAAAATTACTGAGGAAATCTATATAATGGCAAAGCTAACTTACAAACTGAGACTACAGGAAGCACAAACGGACAAAACAAAAAAACGGATGTTACAATCCAACAAAAAAAAACAAAACATGTTATTGGCTAACTTGAAGGGATTTATTGCTTAGTGGCGAACAGAACATAAAGTGACAATAAAGAACACACAACTGGTGAGTGTTGCTAAATCAAAGCACAGAATAAAACCAAGTGAAGACAAACAGAGTTTACCCAAACTTATCTAAACCCAAAACAAAGCAACTAAACTCCCTAGCCAAACATAACTACATCAGCAACACCCATCACCAGTAACAAAAACTAATACGAAAGTACAGAAACAAACTAAACTGGTGCCTCACACTCACTGGTTACACAACTCACAAAGACTCTAAACAACAACAGTGTCTGTAGCACTCACCACAAGTGTTTACAGACCGAAGTGGTCTGCGGTACTCACCAACCACCTGTACCTACAGACCAAAACTCATCAAAACGCAAACAACTGGTCACACACAGAGGCACCAGGGCGGACTGGTCACGAATACCAGCCAACACGACTAATTACATGGTGGCAGATATATAATCTGCAGGTCTGGTGCTGGCTGCATGTGGGTGGATAAAGGTGGAGGGGAGCTGGAGGGTGGCCCAATCAGGGAGGTCAGAAGGCGGGGAGAACAGGATTGCAGTGCAGGTTGTCAGCTCTGGTGTCATCAGCTGGAATGGCTGGCAGCTGGGGTTCCAGAGACTCTGGAACAACCACAGCTGAACCCACACATGTAATTTCCCCCCACACAAAGGCCCAACAGGACATCCCCCCAGAAACCAGATGGCACACCAATACTGATACTAAACGGACAGAATACAGGATTTGAAATGGCAATGCCAGAGGGGAACAAGGGGAAAATTAGGATTAATAGGACTGAAGGATGATGTAGATGTTCTGTTACTACCCAGGAATTGTTCAATTGTTTTTCTTGTTTATTTGTGTAACTGTATAAAAATAAATAAAAACTTGAGTGAAAAAAAGATCAAAACAATCTGGGTAAAATGTCAAATTGTATTATTGCATGATTGTGACACAAGGAGGTCCACAGAAAAGTATGGGAGACGCCAGCGTGTCGTCATTTGCTATGGTCACGTGGTACAAGACTGCTACTGGTTGGCAAGAACTGGCAGTAACATAACGGCTTGCTACGAGAACGGTATCGTGTTTGAAACAAATACGTAAAGTTATCGCTTTTCATGAATGAAATTGCACATGTATTTACCACAATGGTAATATCGTGTGTAGTTGTTGGTTGTACGAAGCGTTTTGAGAAGGGATCGGGCTTGGAATTTCACCGAATACCGATGTCAGGAGAGAGAAGATGGCGGTGGCTTCAGCCATCAACAGGAAAAATTGTACCCCAGTAAGCAGCAGAGATCGTGTTTGTGGCTCCCACTTTTCTTCAGGTAAACTATTCAACAGTTTAGCATGTTTAGTATGTCCAACTTTGAGCTTATTTACCAAAAGATATTGATTTAGTGTCGCATCCTTCGCGTGAAGCGATCTCTACACTTTCGGTTTGGTTCAGTGTTGTCATGTGTTACCGATCGGTTTTTAGGCGATGAAAGTATACTAAAGTCGATTGAAGTATATTCAATAACATCTCCTTAAGCCAGCAGCCTCCTGTTTGTAACCACATTTGTTTCTGTATGCGTCTAGCGATCGTTTTTTTAGAATTAAAAAATGCTGTGGGTCTGTTACTGTTACATAGAAGCCATACTGCAGACAAAAAATACAGCAACGTATTGACGTTTCTTTGACATCTTGTTGAAGATTAACAGAAGATATATTATTTTTAATTCATAATTATATATTTTTGGGTGGGCAAACTGCCCAGCGGTGTCAATCAAGTAAAAATAAATGTCGGTGAAGGAAATGTCCGGCCACAATGAAGGATCGTCAACCCACACAGTCTTCAAATTGTAGGGATCTGGCAAGGTTTTACTGTTTCTCTGATATCTCAGCTTACTCACGTATATTTGTCGGGCCTCAGGTGATAAGGATTGAGCATAATCGGACAATTTCACGGAAGGATAGTTCGCATCAGCCATTGTTCCTCTGGTTCCTTTTGCCAACCAGCGCGGTAATCACGTGACTTCGTGACGTCACTGTTTGTAAACATTGGCGTCTCCCATAAAACCCCTAACATGACAGCTTACAGCCTGGGTCAGACATACTGTATAATATATCGCCTAAACGGCAGCCTTAGTGGTTTGCTAGTCACACTGTTTAACACAGGTCTAGAGGGGGGTTAAACAGCATTTGTCCCTTTAAAATGCAAACGTTAGTGCTACCGATTAAGGAAAGAAAGAGGTAAAAATCCCAGAGGAAGGTGAAAAAGAGAATGAAAGAGGAGAGAGGGAAACACAGGAAGAGCAAGAGGGGGAAATGTGGAAAGTAGAGCAGTGGAGCTCTTCTAAGGTCAGGAATTCTAACATAAATCACTGTCAGCTCAAATGCATGAGTTATTCCCAGGAATTTCTTCCTTTGGGACGGATCAAGAGTTGACCTCCTGCTGAGCAGAGGGAGTTCTCCCCAGCTCCAGTTACATAACGCAGGGAAACACCATGAGGTTAAAAAAAAATCATGACATAAAGGAAATCAAGACAATCACTGTTTGAATGCTGACTTTTAGTTAAGCAATGACTCAGTGAAACACAGGTCTGAAAGAGGCCCTGAAAGCCTTAAATATAACCGCCATTATTACATGCTGCACACTCAAACCTGAGAATGGTGAAGTCATGTAGAAACTTGTTCAACAACACTGAAGAATATTAAACTAATTTGTGAGTCAGCTTTACTTACTTCGTCTTCACTGCATTCCTTTGTCAGACAAATCTGAGTGACGTTCAAGCCAATCTGGGGACATACAGAAAACGAGAGGACAAACTGAACTTACAATTTACGAGGAAAAAACAAATAAACATCATGGGCAAAGTTAAGAACTAAATTCAGATAGACAAGCCACAAGAAAGAATTACCTTTCCTGCCATTTTCATGTTGATCTGCAACACGTCGTCGTCTTCACCTGCCTTTGAGACAAAACAAGCACACTGAGAAAAACACATACAGACCTGATGATACAGTGAATTTAGTAAAAACAGATAACCCCTGGTTAAAGGCAAACCAGTGTCACTTCTAGTATAACACCGCTTTGTCGATTTTAAGTAAATGTAAGTGAATTTCAAGACAAATCGTAAGATGTGCATTGAGAAGCACAATTCCTAATCCGTGCTGATGTTTTTCCATACAATACCTGTAGAATGGCCAACAAAGGTCGGACTGCTGGATTTCTTCCTTGCAGAGCCTCCATTGCCTCCTTAGTGCTCTGGATCACTTCACTGTGGGAAAAAATGAACTGGTTAGTTGTATCCATTCTGTAAGATTATGGAAAATGTACCCCAGACAGAAAAGGGGAGAACACGTGCAACACAGCTATCTCAAATAAAATATTGGCATTATTATTAATATTAGACTCTTCCTAAGGTGGTGAGAGCACTGCAGTTTTTAAAAAAAGAAAAACACAAGAAAATACAGACAACACAACCAAACTCTGAAACACTGAAGGTCACAGACTGCAACAAAAATGTTTCCCGTGGAAACTAAATAACGTGATGAACATGGATGGGACACAGTTTGTTGTTGCAAAATAGCGTAAGATTTTGTGCTGGTTTGTTGGAGTTAAGGTATAATCTACAGCAGGGGTGTCAAACATATGGCTTGTGGGCCAAAACCAGCCAACCAGAGGGTCCAATCCAGCCCACGGGACGACTTTGCAAAGTGTAAAAATGACAGAGAAGACATTAACTGCAATCTTTCAATAACAGTCACTGCTATTTTAAATCTGTCCACTGTACTGCCACAACTTTTATGTATATTTGCTGCCTAAATTTTAAAGATTTACAAGACAGACGGACAACTTAACCTCCTTCCTTAATAGTTGCCATTTAGTTTTTGTGGTGTGTCAGTTCAGGTGGTCGGGATTACTACAGATGTGGAAATGAATGTAAATTTAAAATCTGTGCCAGATACCTGTGATAAATGTTTTCTGTCCTTGTAGATATACTGTGATCTCTAAATTGTAATGCATAAAAGATAAAGTGAGGCATAATATTGTTGAAACCGGAATTATTTTTCTTCAGAAATTTAAATGTCAGAATGTACTTTTTGCACTAAAACAAAGCAAAACATTTGGAGTTGTGTTATTTATAGGTTATTATGCTGTGATTTTACTGGTCCGGCCCACTCGAGATCAAACTGTGCTAAATGTGGCCCCTGAACGAAAATGAGTTTGACCCCCCCGATCTACAGTAGACCCTGCAGCTTTTCTAGCTTGAGCAGAAGACCACTGATAATTTAAGATGGAAATACGCCTCTGCAAACTGTAATTTCTCCTAAAAAAAAAAAAGTGAGTGATGTGGCCAGATTTGTTGCAGTTAAAGTAATATACGACCGCCTATTATAAATAACTAATTTTTAATGGAGGGGAGTAAAATAAAATGAAAACTGTGTGATTGCACTCACTTTTCTGTGTAGTGACATCATGTGGGAGGGGCTACAGGTTAACACACTGACCTATATCTGGCCCACAATGCACACATTAAATACATGCGTCCATTATTAGCTAGTTATCTGCTATATCAATTTATTCAGTTTTATAAAGAAAATACATGATTGAACTCAGTTGCACTTACAATATGTATCATAAACAACTAATTTTGCAAACATATTTTAATGGTAAAGATGGTCAGTGTGTCGTCACATTAAAACTTGTCAACAGCACCCATCCACTTCTGTGTTCAAACCGATGAATTCAGGTTCATTTCTAGCATTGTTAGCTTGTTTGGCAACATAAGATAAATGTTACATCAGCTGGCAGAGTCCCTCTGATCCTACCGGAGACACGTGCAGCTGGTAAGGAGCTGGAAAAGACCGACCACCGTCCATCACTTTAGCTAAATACCGCTCGGTGGAATCAAAATTTAGGGCAAAGAAATAAACAAAAATACAAAAACAACATTAATTTCCGTCAGGTGTTGGCCCTTTAACCAATGCAGTGGGGGGGGTTTTTTGTTCGTTTGTCTGTCTGTTTTGTTTTTTTTGTTACCTCACAGAACTTCCACATTCAGACCCATCCTCCTTCTCTGGCTGCTTCCCAAAATCGATGGTTAGCTTCGGCCTGGTTCCGCTGCTGGAGGTCGCACTCGCCGTCCGGAGGATCACCCGGCTGTCGGTAGCACCAACCGGCGGTAGGAACCTCCGAGACAAGCCGGAGAGTCTGCTTCCTGGGCTGGCTGGGTGTACCCGAAGACTGCCGTAAGCGCTGCGAATAAAAGCCAATTTCATGGTCGTTTTTGCTTTTTGTTTACTAATTTCTTGTCAAAGTCGGGGGTTGATAAGTTTTGGTCCTCCGGTTTAGCTCCTGTTGCTGGCGGCGGGTCGCGAGGTTCACCAAGGAGGAACAGAAACAAAGTTGAGGTGATGGAGGCATGCAGTCTTCAGGGGCGGTGGGAAATATAAAAACTCACATGTGGGAGCGCTTAAACAACCCCTAAACGTGACAAATCGCAGACAGAGAAAGGCACTGTATGAAAACTCAAACTCTATAGAGGAGACACGTGAATGTCACGATGTCAGAGTGTAGCCTACTGCTCAGCAAAATTAAATAAAGTAATCAAATTCAGTGTAAATTACTGCCTCTCTAGTCCCTACTCTAACATTACTGCTGAAGTTCGCTTGTTTGCTATGTTTAAAAACCACACAAAAGTCTACATTTAGGGACAGGTCTATTTCATTATTAACTTAGTATCTCACTTTGAAGTATTCTATGTATAATTTGACGACACCTGAACGCAGCAGCCTCATAAGAGAGGAATTCAGCGAGTCGGCAAGAAGATAAGCTTATGTCAGGCCACAGGGGTCGACAGCCTACATGACCTTTGCAAGTAGGCCAGTGGGACATACAGCTGTGGGAAATGATGTGTTTTATAATTTGCTAAGAGTGCATATTAAAGAGCTGTATTGGTTCTGAAGAATAGGAAGGTCAAGAGCATCATTACCATGGTGTGACTGTAATGAAACAAAGAGTAGAAAAGTCCAGAATCAATAAGGAGTTTGTTCATTATTTTACTTATTACTCATGTGATTGAATGCAAGGATGATCAAGACATAAGGTGATTGATAATCAAAGTGCAGACAGTTTTTTGATAATAAAGGTACAGATAGTTTTTGACGTAAGCCGTAATCAGTAAAGAACATGAGCTTGTTGTGTGTGCAGTCTCTAATCTTGCTTTGGAGGGGTCATTCGTACGAGAGCGATAATGACAAAACATCTGCTGTGACAGAGGAGAGCGGACCAACGCAGCACCGGAGGGGGCGGCCAGCCTCGATAGCTGTACACACCGTTAGAGTATAAGAAGACTGGGCCAGGAACAGGTAGCAGTCTAATTCCACTGACTGAACACTTGTTGTTGGTTAGGGACAGAAGATTCAGGCCCAGAGCTCTGTATCGCACATTCAATTTTGCTCTAATAAATACTTTTGATTTTAAGAAGAAGTCTCCTGACTACTCCATCAAAAGAACTGGGCAGAAGTAGCCTTACACATATTCTGTGGCTTGTTTAACGGTAGAATAGGCTGATTTCCAACACAGCATACCCCTATATTAAAAAATATATATTTAATCTTATCGTTCTTCATCTCAGACTGGAGTAATCAAGCTATAATCAATAGCATGTGATAGATCAGGCATCAAAAGACAGGGTGGGGGTTGGAGGCCTGGGTTTTTTTGTCCAGTCTACTCAAATTAGAATCAGCTGTTTCTCTGCATCAAATTTTGACTGCTCTCTTTCTTCTGTTACTAGTACAAACAAAAAACAAAAATCTAAATAAAAAAAATATGAAAACTAGAGCGTGTGACTCATACATATGAACGCCTTTCACAGTAAAGCCCTTGCCGAATGAGTTCACACAATGGTAATAAAGCCTGTCAGTGCCAGGTAAATCTCTTTGTATTTCCTAGTGCAATGGATTCTCTAATTTGGTTTCTGCACATTCCAGCACTGGTGCACTAGAAGGAATGTGTTAACCAGCAATATTTGCTCAGAGCTGTAGAGGGAAACAAGCGAGCTACAGAGAAGGAGTAGCGGCAGCTATGAAGTAATGTAGGGAAAAACCAATGAATCATCCAAGAAAGGCTTCTGATGTACCAGAGATAAACGTGTTAGAAGAAGAATTAGGAATTGATAATGCACTCTGGTAGATACCACAGTTCAGTTGTTGTTACTGAATTACTCTCTAGTTCACTTAAAGGACCCATTACATGTGTGGTAGGTCTACATCTTCATATTCCTCACATCACTGCTGAACATGTGCACTACTGTCCCTGTAGTGTAGTCACAGTGCAGACAAAAAGTTGGGGCTATAAATGGATGTCTACAGAGGGCTCCATACAGACTCTTGTGGACTTGTGACAGAATTCACATTAAATGGACTCTAGCATGCTCTCACATACTTGTTGATGCAAGATCTAATGCAAATGCTTGTTACTGGCCTTATGCACCACCAGTCAAAAGTTTGGACACAACTTCTCATTCAAAGCTTTTTATTGATTTGTATTATTTTATACATTGTAGATTAATACTGAAGACTAACACTATTTTGTTTACGATTCCATATCTATTCTTTTACGGTTTTGATGTTTTCAGTATTAATCTACAATATATAAAATAATTGAATAAAAAGCATGTACAAACTTTTGTACACCCTTAAGAACACACATGAACAGCTGTGGACATCATGTGTAGCCACTGATTTTTTTTATTGCTTTCTAATCCACTTTAAGTCCCCTTGGAGGACTCTTTTGCTTGCATGCCCAGTAGACCAGTGTCTTTGTGTTCTGCACATGCACACTGTTGCCAAGCATGTGCACTGCAGCATATTTCAACATGGAGTCTCACTGACTCATCTGTGGATGTTTGCCTGCAGCCTGGAATTTGTGTCCTTGGGCAGAAGGCTACAACGCTACAGAAGTTGCAGTGTGGAATATGTAGATGCCAATCGACTGCACATTTATTGAAGTGTCCTCCAAGTGGGCCAGAAAATAGTATAATAATAATTATGCATCCAAAGTGTCCACAAGGGATATATCCATCCATCCATCCATCCATCCATCCATCCATCCATCCATCGATTATCTATACCCTGGTTAATCCTCATTGGGTTGCAGGGAGCTGGAGCCTATTCAAACTGACTTGGGGTAAAGTGACACCCTGGACAGTCTATCACAGGGCTACATATACAAACAATCACATTCACATTTATGGACAATTTAGAATCACTACACACAGGGAGAAAGATCCCAGACCCAGAGACGCAAACCAGGGATCTTCCAGCTGCAAGACGACAGTGCAACCACCGACCCACTGTGCAACCAAGGGATATAATCAAGGCTTAATTCCACCCAAAAGCTTGCAGAGTCATTGCTGTAGCCTATGCAAGTGATCTGTGACAAGAGTATTGATATATGTGCATTCTGCAAATAAACCACCACGGCGCTCGTTGGCCATGGTGTTTTTACTCCACTGCGTCAAAGTTAGTTAGGCTCTATTGAGCATGCAAGTGTGCGTGGAACAATAACAAACTTGTGTTACTACAATAATTCAAAGGACCTCCTCCCACCACTTCACGAAATCCACGGTGCCATTATAAGCTTTAAAGTTGCTAGCATTGCGTTGCTAAGTTTGGTTGGCTTATTAATGTTGGTAATTTCATCAACTTAATATTCTGTGTGATTTAAGGCCAAATTTCTGCATTAGTTGATTTAAAACTAAATTAAAATTGAGGCAACTTCAATAAAATTGGCTTAAAACTTCATTTTTCTTCACCTTGAAGTCAAGATTTCAAGTCTCCTTCTCTATCTTCAACAATGTCAGATAGTTATGGCATTTAAAAATGACTGTAGAGGAGAAGCTAGTAATCCCAACTCAGTGGGATTTGTTGGTTGACCATAATTCCAGTAGACAGTTAAAAAGATTGATGCTAACTGTTCATTTATGTTGTAGTTGAGCCAAAGGAACATTGTGTGGTTAACTAATGTGTTAGATAATTGTTTGTTACAGGCAGGTACTGTATGTACAGTGCAGGGAGCAGGTAAAACCACATCGGTCTTTAATCACATACAGACATACACGCACAAACACACACATACAGGTGAGTTCGTGTGGAGTCATGGGCGTGGCTGTTAACACCTTGTGACGTCAGTTCAGCGCGGGTTTATGGCTCCTTCGTCTCCGAGACCATCAGATATCACAACCATTAAAAACTCAGCTACCAATCCTACCTAATTGCCCCCTGAAGGCAGCGTCATGCTCACATCTGCCCCCTCTCTGTTCACACACTCCAGCTGATCACACCTCGTCCCTCACCTGCTCCTGACATGCGGCGTCACTGCAAACCGACCGAGCTTCATTCCTGCTGTCACATCGTCACGGTGTTTGGTCGTGGCTCACTTCATCACCCGGACGAAACCCACACGGCAAAACCTTCTGCTGCGGCTCCAAACACAGCAGCTTTACGCACCGTGGGGCCTTTTGTCCTGCGCACAGCCGTGAGAGGAAGGATAGGATGGTGCTGCGGAGCCTGACATCAGCGGACAAAGTTTGATAGCTGCGGACATCAGAGCACGACAGGTAAGATCGTTTCCTCTAAACTCACCACCGTGCATGGCAATGAGGATGAAAGATGAAACGATTAACCTGCATATCTGCTAAATGTTTGACTCTGTCATTTAAAAAACAGTAAACTATGATATTGATCAGTAGAGAAAAGCCACTCATTTGATTTAATTACCATAAGATATGTATTTTTAGATTACTTAAAAAAAGCAGCTGTATTTGGCAACTTTTTGAATGGATTTCTAAGTGTTTGTCTATTTTTAAAGGTGTTTATCACGCAAATATTCTCATCATGATACTGACTTGTTGCAAATCATCTAAATCGTTCCCATTAAAAAAAACCAAAGAGCTCAGTTACATATTCAACTCCAGACTTGAATTTCTATTTGCATCAGGAACTAGTACGCATTTCAGTATTTTGTCCACTATATGTGAGCTTAATAAGGAATTGTATCTAAACCTTTCTGATCACTCATACACATTTCCAGCTGTTACTTCCAGTTAAAGCAGGAACAACAAATTTGACAGACATGTGATGCATGTACTCCTTCTAGCAGCCTCTCAAAGCCTTTCTAATAATGTCACCAGCCTCCTCATTACACACTGGACATGTTTTTGTTCGAACCTTTTCTCAAACTTAAAGATACGACCATATCTGATGTAAAAAAACAAAAAAAACAAAAAAAAACAACAATCTGATGCTGCAGTTTGGTTAAAAGTCAGAATGAATGTTTGGACAAACATGTCACACAGCTCACAAGTCAAAAGAACTCGTTTGGTGAGAAGCAACACCTTTGACTCACCTTTGGAGAACCTGTTGGGCCGGTGATGGGTGGATTGTTACCCCAAGGAAGAAGGAAAAGACTTTCAAGCAGACAGATATAACAAGGAGCTGGGCGTGTTTTAAATATTGTTTTGTGTCTGGATCATGAATGGAATTTGTGTGTCTTTAGATTTTATTTTTTCAAACTCGCTATGACTGGAAAATAAAATGTCCAGAATTTACTTTGCAATGAAAGACCTCTTTACCATTTATAATTAGAAAGAAATCCTTCTCACATTTGTAGATTTAATTACGTCTCCACACTGTTTAAAAGAAATAAATTGAACTTTTTTTGCATACATGGTGCCTTTTAAAAAGTACATTAAAAACAGTGGGATATAGTGGGATAAGATGGTGAAAATACTGGCAAATACCTGTAAAAATAATTATATTTTTAGCTAAATGTACACTACTGTTCAAAAGTTTTCCATGACAACTCACATTTTTATTCAACATAACAGCACAGGGTTTTCTAACCATCAATGAGCCTTTCAACACCATTAGCTAACACAATGTAGCATTAGAACACAGGAGTGATGGTTGCTGGAAATGTTCCTCTGTACTCTTATGTAGATATTCCATTAAAAATCAGCTGTTTCCACCTAGAATAGTCATTTACCACTTTAACTATGTCAAGACTGCATCTCTGATTAATTTAATGTTCTCTTCACAGAAAAATGCTTTTCTTTTAAAAATAAGAAGATTTCTAAGTGACATCAATCTTTTGAACAGTAGTGTAATAAAACAGTGTCATTTCATGGTCACACAAATTCCTATGTGTATACTGTTTGATGCGGACATTATCTAAAGCTTTGTCCTGTTTTTTTTCTTCTTCTTTTATCATCAACATGTAAATTAATTCATTTTTTTCTATGATCTTACTAGATATTGTCTGTAATTTAACAGAACATGGAAAACCAAGGGAAAAACATTTAAGAAAAGGCATTTAGTATCTTTTAATCCTTAACATACAGAATTTCTGCTTTAAATAACTTAAAATACCTGTAAAATTACAATATTCTTTTGATTATTTAGACACATAGTGTACTAGATACTATCTGTAATTTATCAGAACAGAAAAATCCGAAAATAGTAGTTTCAAAAATCATTTACTATTTTTCAATTCTTCTTATACACAGTATTGATTTTAAATAACTGCAAATGTCTCTAACATTGCAATATAATTTGCTGATTTAAATGCACTGTAATCACATGAAGCAAAATTTCTAAAAATACAAATTTTTAAATGTGGGCTTTATTTACAGGTTTCGCCGTTTCTTAGACAATCAGCATGTGAATTCACTTTTATTTCTGTGATTTTACAAATTTTGTATTACTGTACATTATACATTTCAGTAGATTACAGTTATCAACTCTTCAATATCTTCCACTGCAGCCCAGCCATGAGGGACAGACTGAGCCACCTGCAGGAAATGTCCAATGGACATGTGGAGCCGATGGAGTATGAAGAGCCCACTGGCTCTGATACCTTGAGCAACGTGGACCTGGAGGACGAGCTGCCCCATGAGGCGGTGGTGTTTGAGGACAACAGCCCCGCTCTGGAAGAGGTCTTCTCCCAGTCCCAAGACATCCACAGGGAGATCCAGCTCATCCGCCTGGAGGTCAAACGGCTCCGTGAGCAGAACTCCCGCATGTTGCAAGGCACCACCACCATGAGCACCATTAAAAGAGACTCCAACGCCATTGGTGCCGACATAAAGAAACGAGCCGAGGATGTTCTAGCGCGTCTGCACGACATGGATGGAACATCCCACAAGCTGGAAGAAACTCACGGCTCTAACTCTGCCGTCACACGCATAGCCAGAACCCAGTACGCCTGCCTCAGCAACGGTTTCCGTGACGCCATGTTTGACTATAACGAGGCCGAGATGAGTCACCGAGAGAACTGCAAGGCCCAGATCCAGAGGCAGATGGAGATAGTGGGGCGCGAGGTGACGGGGGAGGAGGTCGAGGAGATGATAGAGAAGGGCCAGTGGAACATCTTTAATGACAACATCGTGAGTGAAGGCAAAACAGCCCGATCTGCTCTGTCCCAGATCGAGAAGCGTCACCAAGAGTTAGTGGACCTGGAGGCTCGCATCAGTGGCATCCATGAGATATTCCTGGACATCGCCATGCTGGTGGAGGAGCAGGGCCCCATGCTGACGTCCATCCAGAGCAACGTGCAGAAAACAGACGAAGGAATCCAAGACGCCCTCGTCAAACTGGGCAGGGCCAAACGGCATGACAGCAACAACCCTTTCAAAAAGATGTTTTGCAGCTGTTTTCCATGTTTCAACTCTTGATTGTAGAGAAATAGAGGAGTCGAGGGACAGCCAAGAAGGCACTTTGCTGTCCAGACATAGACATTTTCAGCATGTCATTAGTAAACTGCTCCTGTCATCAAAGTATTTATCTGCATGGCCTGTATAGCTATTGCATTCAAACACATTTTCCTGAATTACAATAAAGGTTTTTAAAAAAGTAAACTATTTTGTTTGGCTAATATATTTTTAATTATATTTAAGTAATTAAAGTCTGGGACGTTCAAATGAAATGATAATAAATCACAATTCTTCCTCTATGACTGAGGTGTGATGAAGGTGTGAAACTACAATTTGAAGATATTTTTCATGTTTTAGAGCCTGCTGAGTCTCCACATGGCAGTGATTTTACAAATGCAGTCACTTTCAGGAATATTTTCATGCGACTGAGGGGGCGAGATGCATGTTAGTGCTGGGAATGCTGCTGTAGAAAATGATGCAGTACACTGCCACGGTGGTAAACCTTAAAGAAATTATTTTAAATACGGGTTAAATCAAAAAATTCTTACCTTAATTTTTTTACCATCTGTCCTATAATCTCTACATGTAATTCCCTTTGGTCTTAGTTAACATAAGGCTGAGAGGCTCTTCTAGAAATTGTAAAATTGAGTTTTTGATGATTACACCAACTTCTCTCTGTATTATTGTGTGTAACAAGCCGTTCTGTGTTGACCACATTGCACAACACTTTAAGAATTCCCCATCTCTTCCTCATACTCTCTTTTGAGCCCGTAAGTAAACATGTTGACTTCACCTCATCCTCAGTCTAGAATTATGCAGGGATTCACTGTTGATGTCGACTGTGCACTAATATGTTACTTTGGATGGATGGTTAGTTTTTCATGAATTTTGTATAATACTTTTTTGTCTTTCTTCTGTGGTGTCTTTATTTCATCATAATATATTAAAATATTACATGACTCTGGCCTTTTTCTTGCTTTGACATAAAATCTACATCAGCACACAAATTTTTGATGAGATTTAGTATTTTGGTGTTTATTTGCACTTTGAACACACAGACACATCCTCGACAATTAAATATGACCCAACTGTGGGTCATTCCAAATCAAATCATCAAATTTTTAGACCGATTTCTGCTCAACCATCTCTGATTTTCCTGAAATTTTTAGATCACGAAATATGGATATTTTTAAAGATATCCATACAATTTTACACTATTTCCAGATGGTTACGTTTAAAAATTGTCCAACTTTCACCAACTCTTTTTGTGCTTTGACATTTGAGACTATGCTTTAACAATAGTATCTCAGGAAATGTTGAAGATAAAAGCTGGATATTTTCACTGTTATTTCACAAATATGTCGTTGATTCAGAATCTAACTAAAATATAACTAAGAAAAAAACATTTCCGGGCTGTTTATTTTAGGACCCATACATCAGTATAACCATGATCAAATACTTAAATTTGATGGGATTTTTCTAGCTGGAAATGTTCATGTCTTGATGTTTATTTAATGGTAATCTGATGTACTTGTGTGTAAATTTATTCTCATGATCATTGTGGAAACAGTTTAATGGGATCAAAATTGATTCTTATGTTTTGTATTCCAATGGAAACAAACTTGGTCTTTAACACAAAAGTGGTGAGCTGGACTTTGCCTTCAAGCATTTCTTACAAGTACTAGGGCACTGCATCGAGCTGAATATGTGATGTCCTAAGTTACTGAAAGCGATGCTGTACGCCAGTATTCAAAATTGTATTCACTTTTGTGTTATATTTGGAGAAACATTTCTCTTCTACTTGGATCGGTACTTTTGTTTGTGGAACAACATGCCACACGTGCTCAATTAGTTCTGAAAGTTCAACAAAAATACCTGTTTTCGTATTTGTGACCAAGTGTTTCACACTGAAAAGTACCGTTTGTGTTTCGTTTTGTGTAATTGTGACATGCAGCTACATCTGTCTCAGAAAATGACACTAGTTGACTTCTTCAGTGGCAATTTTTTTGTTAATGTGAACTCAGTCGTGGGACTTTTCATGACGACTTCAATTTTTTTCAGAGATCAACTCACCCAGAGGGCTGCATAGTGGAGTAGTGGTTAGCACTTTTGCCTTGCAGCAAGAAGATGCCTGGTTCAAATCCCAGCCTGGGATCTTTCTGCATGGAGTTTGCATGTTCTCCCTGTGCATGTGTGGGTTTTCTTCAGGCACTCCGGCTTCCTCCCACAGTCTAAAAATATGCTGAGGTTAATTGATGACTCCAAATTGCCTGTAGGTGTGAATGTGAGTGTGATTGTTTGTATATGTAGCCCTGCGACAGACTGGCGACCTGTCCAGGGTGTCCCCTGCCTTCGCCCGAGTCAGCTGGGATAGACTCCAGCGACCCTAGTGAGGATAAAGCGGTGTATAGAGGATGGATGGAACTCGCCCAGAGTCAAAGTTTTTTTATGTACTTGTCCAAATTTCAGGCATTTATTCCTTATAGTTCCTGAGATATTGTCATTTAAACTAGCCTTAAACTCAGTGTGCAAAAACATGCTTTCAGTGGGTTAATGGTTTTTACTCAGAAAGTACTTTATATATGAATCTAAAAGTTCACAAATACCCTTTCAAATATCCATAGTATATAATAAAAAACATTTCAAGCAGATCAGAGATGGTTGAGCAGAAGAACCCTGATGATATGAGATGGAACGACATCCTATGAAAACTCATTTCTCTGTTCCCTGGCATGTAGCATGTTCTTTGTGCACAAACATCCACACACAGGTGTCATCAATCAGCAAATACACAGCAGCTTGTTCTGCAGTCCTCAGCTGGTAAAGTGTAATTCCACACGTTTCATTTCCTACTTTCTCACTTGTTCTGAGTGCATTATTTGACAAGAATGGCTTTTTTTATTTAACTGAATTGCCTGATTCCTGAAGTGAACCAAACCTTCAAAAAAAGGATCTGATTTCAAGGAAGTATTGTGTGTTGCAGTGGCTTCATCTGCGTCGGTTACGTCTGAAGCGGCAGCAGACACACATGCTGAACAGGCAGCACACAGCCAACTTTCCTTATCAGATTGTCAGTATTATGCATTTTCAAGTTCCTTGGATCAAATAAATCTAAAAAGAAAGGATTTACTTCTTTTTTTTTTAATCTTGTGGGACCCAGGCAGAAGAGGTAAGGTGGTTTGATTTGAGAATTTAATTATATCTGATTGATTTTCTTAGTGAAAGCGAGGCCACTGGGATATACCCTAATAATGGATATGACTCCTACTCATTCAGTCAGCGCTCTGCTCCACAGCCAGCATAAAGGGAGATTAATTTAAAGTCATTTGATCATATATTGTGACAACTTTTACGACTTTTAAACCAACATGGAATGAGGAAATTGATTTTCAGTTTAAACTCTCACACTGCATGGAAAGATACCTGCCATTCAAATGCTACAATTCTGCAAGTTTTGTCCAGAATAAGATTAACTAGATGAACATATACAAACTACTCGGACAAATAAATGTAAATCTCAAACTATCTCAAGTGACAAATCCAGTTTCACAGCAAAAGTGTTCTTTTCTGTAAGGCAGTGTCTTCCTTGTTCCTGGTTTAAATAAAGGCATTCCAGTGAGGCACTGAGTTGTGACTGTTGTCATTGTTGACCAGTTGTTGCATTAGTTGTAGCAGTTGTACAATGCCGACATTGGCTTTTAGATGAATTTTGCAGTTTCCTCTGGGTAAATTTGGATGTAGAAAAGTCTGCAGTCCTATCAGAGCACTGAGTGTTTATTTTCATGTATATAGGCGATGTGTGTCTACAACTCCACATGTAGGATGAATGCCATATTGAATATGAAGCATATGTTTTATCTTTTTGTTGAACTCTCTTGTGTTTCTGGTTAATCAAACCAAAGCTGGACTAGAGATGAACCCAGAAACCAGCATTTTCTTTCCTTCTGGTCTCTCAGGCAGGATGCGGGACATGCTGGAGAGGCTGCAGACCATCAGTGAGGACCATGAGGATGAGGAATTAGAGTTTAATGGCCCCGAGTATGACGCAGACAAGGTGACTCTGTCTCAACAGGCAGTGATCTTTGAGAACTCCTCAGCTATTGATGAGGTCCTGAAGGAAGCCCAGTTCATACGCAAGGAGATCTCCTTGCTCCAGCTGGAGGTGGAGCGTATGTGCATGCAAAATGAACGCTTTGGTACCTCCGTGCGCCGCCTCACCCTCCTTAAAAAGGACTGTGACTCCATTGCCAAAGGGGTCCAGCAACGTGCAGAGGCCCTGTACGTCCGTCTGCAGGACCTGGGTAAGATGAGTAGTCAGCTGGAGGAGAAAGAAGGTCCTAACTCTGCTGTTAGTCGCATCGCCCGTACTCAGTATGACACGCTGACTCATGCCTTCCGTGCTGTCATGAGTGACTACAGTAAAGCTGAGGAGAAGCAGAAGAACACATGCAGGACGAGGATCCAGAGACAGGCGTCCATAATGGGCACAGACATCACCGATGAGCAGCTGGATGTGCTGGTGGACAAAGGTGGTGAAGGCTGGGCCGAACTGTCCCAGAGCCTTCAGCCACAAGCGGCTCGAACATGCCGCATGGCCTTTTGTGAGATCAAGAGCAGACACGAGCAGCTGGTGGAGCTGGAGGCCAGGCTGAAGGAGGTCCACGAGCTGTTCCTGCAGATGGCCGTGCTGGTGGAGGAGCAGGGATCCCTCCTGAATAACATCGAGGTTCACATGCATCGCACTCAGGAACATGTTGACCAGATCAACGATCACATCAAGAAGGCCGTACAGTACAAGAAGAAAAACCCTTTTCTGCAGTGTTGCCCCTGTCTACCTTGTTGGAGAAAGAACTAAAGCTTTTAGGAGTTAGTTTGACATTATGTAATTTTATGGACAATTCAAAATTAAAGTAAACATCAACTATGTATAGTAAAAATATGGAACTGAGCTGAAAAATATCATGCATAATTTATAGTGAATTTCAAACTTTGCAGAGACACTTGTAGCAGGAAGTATAAAAGAAATGGACTTGCTCTAAAGAGTTGCATTGTTTTAATGTGTATAGCTTAATTCTTAAACTTACAGGCTGTTTGAAATTTGATTAACTGTAAAATCACAGAATTATTCAGTGTGTGTGTGTGAGAGAGAAAAGCGGAATCTGTTTACATTTTAAGTGGTTTACTGACACAAAATAAATGCTGTTCTACTAAATTAAAATCAGTTTGTCGTCATTTGGTAAACAGCTTAGTTACGCGGGTCATGTGGGAAAGCTGTTCATGTGTTCTTTTGAAATTTGGAAGAACTGAAGTCATGAGAGTGAACGGTAGAAGGTAAGAATGGATTAAGAGCTGACAAACTGCAGCCAGTGGTGGTAAATCATGAGCTGAACATGGAAAGTTGAATAGATGGGGGACATGGCAGAAATTTGGATTCAGGTGTTACAAGTCACAAATGATACTACACGGCCTGTAGAAGAATAGGGGAAACTTATTTAAAGTAATCAGCTCGCTCCTTCAGATTCTTCTTTTAGTAAAGGAGGAAGAGACGTGCCATCTGATCCAGTAAAATAATCCAAGCTATTTCCTCTGTAAGAGTTGTGACATTTAGCTTTTAATGTGATGGTGTGTCTGATCTAGAGGAAGCCAAATCCTGTTAAAAAGTGGTACAGCAGGTTTAGGGTTAAATAACTCCAGTGGTCTGCTGACTTACAAATAACCAACCAACCAAAAAAAAAAAAAAAGACAACAAAAAACAAGTTGCTTAAGCCCAGCCTGACTAAGCTGACCAAACCTATAGTAGCTACTCTTAACACTCTTTCCTCCTCATCATTGGAGCATTGTGGGTGCATCATGTCTGGTATATAATAACAATAATCATTTATAATGCACTTAATTTAGCACATAATTTACACAATTTGGTCTGCTTAGTATCAGCTGAAAAAACAAAAGCTCTAAAAATCTGAGTTTTGAGGTGGATCTGGTCTTTCAGAATAAAAAGAGATTAAAACATAAATCCACAACTTTGGAAACGGGTATGTTATTTAATGTTAATCATTGGTTATTCATTTAACATCCCAATCATGTGTTAAAGCCACTGAAAATAATGATGCAGTTGTGACACTACTTTACTCTTTGTACTAGCCAGATTGTGTTATAATCCTGCTCCAACCCCTGCCCTTCTTTCTCCTTCTGCCTCTTTTTCCTCCTTTCTCCCTTGGTTCCTGGTCTGTTTCAGTTTTGACCCATCTGTCTTTTTGGTGGGGCTACACAGTGGAATAGTAGTTAGCAGATTTGCCATGCAGCGAGAGGATTCTCCACAACAGAGTGCAGAATGCGGTGGATGAGGGCCTTTGCTTCAGATGATACAGGTGGAATTTCTGGAAAGTTAATGCAATGCTCCATTTGTTCTTTCACCATCCTTGTAATGTTGGAGTCGTTGAAGGGTAGAGATGCATAGAGCATCATATATAGCACAACACCCATGCTCCACACATCAGACACTTTTGGGTTGTAGGGAAGTCTCTTTAAAATCTCTGGTGCTGCATATGCTGCAGTGCCACAGTAGGTTTCACTCAGCACCATCTGACCATCTACATAAGACCCAAAGTCACACACTTTGATGTTGTTGTGCATGTCCAGCAGCAGATTTTCACATTTAAGGTCTCTGTGAGCCACGTCCATGTTATGAAGATACCGGAGGGCCGTACATAACTGTTTGAAAAGCCTGCAGCTGGAGGATTCCTCTAAGGCCCCTTGGACAGAAATGTAGTTTGACAGGTCTCCATTCTTACAGAGTTCCATCACTATGTAGATCTACAAATTAAAAAAAAACAGCAAAGTATGTGTAAGTGAATGCACAATGATGCAAAGGAAAAAAGGTGAGAAAATTCTGACTTCACAACATAAACTGTAGCAGCAGCATCAACATGCTGAAGAATGTTGTTGTTGATTGTTGGTTCCTAAAAGCACTAATTGAGATTTTGTTAAGATTAGGCACAAAAGCAACTTAGTTTCCTTGGGGAATATGCTTTAAGTTAAAATTACTACTTCAAGGTTGGAGAGCTCTTGTCACTGTGGTTACAATAACCAATTGGTTAACATTAGGGGACAACTGTGCTCATAGTAAACCAATCTTCTCTTGGAAAAGTGAAACAAACATTGATCTCCATGAACAGTGTAGAGGAGCAATCTCAACTGTGCAGTAATGACAATAAAAGAGAAGAAACTATAAATATATCTTACCGTTCCAAGCCGTGATTCAGAGATGTGATGAGTCTTGATAATGTTGGGATGGTTAACAGATCTAATGATTTTTTTTTCACGGGACAGGAAGTTTTCCCTGTCACTAGGACTAATTGTTTTTTCTGTCTATGATTTTCATGACAATTGATTTCTTCATGTGAGTTGAATACGCTCTCACTTTACCAAAACCGCCTTCTCCCAGGTAGCCCTGAAGTGCATAACCATGTCTCCCCATTAAAGTTGTATCCATCCTGACCACAGTAAGATGAGTTACTGAGTTATGTCCAAAACATTTTTCAATGTGAGTCAGTATTGAATTTCCCTTCGGGGATGAATAAAGTGATTCTATTCTATTCAGTGAGTGACTGGTGACTGGCATGTCATTACTTTTTTATTGTATATTTTTGGGAATAATAAACAGAAAATAGTCTGTTTACATTTTTTTCAGGCTACATTCCTCATTAAACACACAAATATTAAATCTTGAAAACAAGTATTTCCATATGAAAATGAATGTGTTTGAATAAATGCAGTCTTGAAATAGGTTTACCACAGTGCTGGGTAGAGACACAGAGTGCTGAATTTTTTATTGCACTGAAAACTCATCTATTGCTGAATATGAACATTAAAAACCTTTGAATTCTTAAAACCAGAGCAATATCAAAAGATGAATAGGAGCTTGTTGGGACGGGTACAAGTTTAATGGACAGACAGACTGTGTTTCTCTTCTGACTGTGAAGCATCAGAGCGGCCAAAACAGAAGATACACCTGCCAGTTTATTCAGAGAAACATTGTAAAGATAGATGCTCACTACACACCTGTCGTTGAAGGTAGGACCACATATAAACCTAAGAGCCCCTTACAATCACATGATTTTTATAAAAAGGAGTCACATGTATTCATGTTGTAATGTTGTCTATCCAACATGTGTCATCTTGGATAGACTCCAGCACCCCCCACGACTTTAATGAGGATAAAGCGGAGTATAGAGAATGGATGGATGGATGGATGGGTATGCATGTGATGTAAAAACATGTGTTAGCATTGCGCCATTCCATCAGCAGCAAAACCAGTGGGATTTCTTAAGTTTTTGTTGAAGGTTCAATTTAAATTGTGCACAATTTAAATGTAAACACAAAACGAAACCTTCAGCATTGCACATTGAGTGGAAAATTACACTGGTTTTCTGGTTTTGCTGCTGTCCCCATGATGGAACGCTAAGTGGCATCTTTTGCTAGTTTTGGACTTAATATGACTACCTTCTATAATGCTCTGTTTTCACTGTTTGGACTGAACAAGACTAGGAACAGTCTGGCTCTAGAGGGAACACTCTCCTCTATTCAGAGCCCCCTCATCAGCATCCCGTACAAAACAAACCTCACTCTAAGGTCTGGTCACACGTTGGCAGCCCTGTTTTCGTTCTTGACTTTATGAACAATTCATAAGCGTCTTTCTGCGTTAATAGCTTTGCTTTGCATTGTCGCTCTTTTGGTCGCAATGTACTGCAAACACAGCGTAACATCCCTGTGTGTGTGTTCATGTGTTGTGTGTGCTGTATCGAAACTGAAACTTCTGCTCGTAGTTAGCATGCTAACACCACTACACGGATCCAAGTGAGATAACTTGTATTGACAACGATTCACACAGCGGGGCTTCCCGTAAGTAAACAAGCTGGCGTTTTTGTGTTTGAAGTTCCATTCACATCCAACACTACCGTAAGTAGTAGCAGAAGTAATAGTTTAAGTTAAAGCCGTGCTGTGCTACCTACGTAAACGGCATACATTGGCACAGAAGTCAGATATGAGTTAGCTGCTAGCTGCTAACACCGCACGAGCATCATACTTGACTCGTGATTGTTGATTCATCGTCGCTTCCGCAGAGGTACCGCTACATTCCATGTGAATTGGTAACTGCGTAAGAATCTGAAGATTAAATGAAAAATAAATTTATCGGTTAATCTGATTTTGGGCTCTGAGTTTTTCTAGGGGGAACGCGGCGGGATGCGGTGTATACACCAGGATGGCCGAGTGGTTAAGGCGTTGGACTTAAGATCCAATGGACATATGTCCGCGTGGGTTCGAACCCCACTCCTGGTAAAGTTATTTTGTTTGTTGGTGTCTTTGTGAGGTTCACCAAATAATCTGCATTCATTTCAATAAAATAACATCAGCCTCTGTTCGGAAGACCACCGACAAGAATAG
This sequence comes from Acanthochromis polyacanthus, assembly GCF_021347895.1. Lineage (NCBI taxonomy): Eukaryota > Metazoa > Chordata > Actinopteri > Pomacentridae > Acanthochromis > Acanthochromis polyacanthus. The sequence continues at coordinate 10,835,261 of NC_067128.1, forward strand.
CAAAATAAGCCATTGGAAAAGGAGGCATATTTGTACAGTAACTATATAAAATGAAACAGTGACCAACTAATTTAAGGCACCTAAAACACTGTAATGCAGTGTTTGTTATTAGCTTGCCTTTTTATAAATACAAATATTTTGTTTTATTACTATTAATATTAGTTGGGAACAGTGTTTCTTTGCTCTGTGTTATACTGCAAAAAACATGCAAACATAGTATTGATGCTACAGTAATGCTGAATAATCTCGATCTAAAACAATGTCATTAGGATGAAATCATACTGATAAGCAATACATACACAATATTTAAATATACCACCTCCTGCTGGTTAATACAAAGTATCCAAACATTTGCGATATTTAGTGAATCTGCATTATTTCAATAAGTATTTTCAACTAGACCAAATAAGATGAGCACCTTAAATTTTGAATCCTTTAAAAATAAGCAAACAAAACTGTATTTGTTAGTAAACTACATTTTCATTGCTGTTAATCTTTTAGAACCAATAGCATCATTATGACAGAAGAGGGCACTGTAGGTCCTTCTTGTCGTTCCTGGGCTTGAGTCGACCAGAGGCCTACACACTCTCACCCCTGTAATTTCACAGCCGGGGCGATGCCTTAGACTCATTGGTACCCGGTCATCTGCGTCTGCCACAGGAAAACCTTCACAGGAAACAGCAGCGCTTCAGTAGCCTGCTGTGGTGTAGCTGCATAAGACCAAGAAGTGCAGATGCAAAAGAGGCTTTTTGAAATGTTCTTGAACCCGACGCTATGAATGCACAGCAGCTTTGTGACAAATTGCAGTCTGTGAACTTCTATGTGTTCTTGCCCCCCCCTCTGCTCCCTTCTCTCATCGCCAAACAAATATGCTGTCACTTGATAGGTGTTGCAGGCCTAAGAGAACACTCATTTGTGAAATGGAGCGTCTTCTCCGAGCTTTGTGAAGAAACGTCCACAAAAGAGCCCTGACAACCGAGAAGCGGGAGGAAGAAGGATGAAGGTTTACAATGGGAGATCAACATATCTGCATCCCCAAAGCCTCAGAGACTCTTTCCAAAGAGCTGTAATCTATTATTCAGTCCCCTCAGGTAACAGAAAAGTTGTTGCTTTTCAGGCCGACATCACCCAGTATGATAAAATGAAACCTGATACAAGAATTATTATTTTAATTGTAATAACACATTAATAATTGTTGTAGTGATGATCACAGTTATTGTGACTATTATTAAAGAATTATTGCAAATTGGGGCTCAATACAGATCTTTTTATTTAAAATATGTGTGTGTCTTAAAATTATAATATAACTGTCATTTGAATCATCTGTTCCATCCTAGGTTTTGTTTGCATTTTGTGTATCAGATGTGTTATTTAAATGAAGTTCATTATTAATAATAAAAGGCCTGTTTTGTATATTTAATGCATTGACTAAAAAATAGAAACCCGATAAATTGAATTTATAGCTTTTTTCTGTAAAAAACAAATAAAAAAAAACAACAAAAATGTTTGGGTTGCAAGTTTGTTGATACTAATTTTGCTTAAAGAAAAGTATATTGACTAGATTTATTATTAAAGTTGAATGCAGAATATTGTTTCATACTGAGCATCACTTAATTGTTGATGCAATTTAAGGTAAATTCAGTTGATTAATCTGACAGTTATGTTCTCAATTAGTTAGATTTGCTTGTGGTGTATGTAAAATGTCAGAAAATGATGAAACATGTTGATCAAAACTCAAGATCATGTCATCAAATGTCTTGTTTTTTTCCCCACAAACCATAGATAATCAGTTTACTGTCATGGAAGAATAAGCAAACCAGAAAATATTTAAATTTAGGAAGCTGCAATCGAAGAATATTTTTTTCGGTAAACAATCTCAAACTAATTAATTAATTGCTGAATAATTAGTTACATATTTTGATCCGTGTCTTGTGCATACCCCAAAGATATTCAGTTTTTCTGTCATAGAAGTCAACAAATATTCAGAGGAATGAGAGAATTCTGACTTTTTTTCCTCAAGAAAATCTAAAATCAAACAATGAATGTCCGATTATTTAGTTATGATCAGTTTAATAGTTGGCGACTTATAATTATCGCAAATTTGCAATTAATGCTTGAAGTTAATTTTGTATTAGTTTGATTAATATATTTTCACTTTTATCATATCTTAGTGCCTTTATTTGTAATTAAGTTTTAAGCTGTGGTATTGCAATTTCTCACAATACATTTGTCACTTAAAGTAGTTGATTTAATACAACAGTATGTCACATTCATGTGTGTTACATTAAAACACCTATCTTCGATCTGGAGACTCATTTACGTGAAAACAATCCCTCGGCCTAGTAAACTTGAGAGGTATTTTTCCACAATTAGTGTTTCTATTAAAAGATGTTGGTTTTCCAGTGAGAGTCACTGGTTTTGTTGGGGTTCTGTCACGTGACGAGCACCGCGCCATGTTTCCATCTCCGCGTCAGGAAAACTTTTACAGCCGGAGGAAGAAAAAAAAAGCTGAAAACATCAATCAAGTTACCCGAAGTGGACGCTATGAATCCGGTTACAGCTTTCAAATTTAAAACGGGATCGCGGTAGCTTGTTTAGTGAGCCCCTTCATGTGTTAACATCAGGATGAGTTGTAAATTAATCAATTTAATCAATAATTTGCATAATATAAAATTTGTTTGAGATATTTCAAACGCCACATAGAGAAAAAAGACGACGGCTGTAAAAGGTTCAACCTTTTACTTTAAAGGAACGTGTCTACTATTTCCGCTGTCTTTAGCTGAATCTCTGTAGCTTAACATCGCTGAACGCAACAGGGAGAAAGAGTCCAGAAAGCAACAGGAACAAAGTTGTGGGACCTGAGTGAACATCGCTGCGGTGTTCACCCGTGAAATTTAATAACCATCTCTCCGTGTGCCGGACACAGGCAGCCGTGTGCTTTTAGGTCCACGGCCGCTGTGCTTTGCTTTGCATTGCAGAAAAGTGAAGCATTTATTTGGGTGTACATTGTGGAGTCTGGATGCGCATGAGGACGGCTGTCTTTACGAGCTAGCGTTTAACTTTCGTTAGTTAAAAACAGCGCCGCAGAGAAAATGCCTTAAACTGGTTCAAGTGGCGGACTTTGAAGACGCTTCAGTACATTTTCCAGCCTGTTTGTGTCCATACTCTCCACGTTTTGGACTTGTTTTGAGGGAACACGTCTCCTGAGCCCTTGGTGACAGCAGAGGTGAGTGTGCGATTTGGATACACGTTATTTGTGACTTTTATCAGTAAAGTCGCCGTTAAAAGTTAAAACATTGAAAAAGAAACCAAATAATCACTGTATTTGCTTAACCTGAAGTCCTGCACGTAGCTTAGGTTTTTGTTTTTCACCCCAGCCAGATTGTACTCGGATTGAATTCTCCAGTCATACCTAAGAGATAAAACATTAACCACAAGGCCACCACGGCTGATTTACTGTTAAAAAGTTACTCTGTGTTGTGCAACAGTATCGTAGGGGACAATCTGGTCAGATTCAGCACAGGAGTGATTTATTGGGCTCCAGCTGCTTTCATTTACACTCATGCCTCCTGCAAATCAACCAAACTAGAAAATACACACTAGACTTGAGAGAATTTCAATGTACAGCTGCTGATAGATCATATTAAGATGGTAGGTTGTGTCCCTTCAGTTGTTTTGCATTGGTTGTCAAAAATCTCACTCCTCTCTCAAACAGAGGAACTGAAATTGTCAAGATACCGGCAAGATCGATGGGCCTGCCTCTGTCTTGACTTTACAGTTGTTATTTTTGGGTCTTGCATCATCCCTTAAGAACTGTAACTCACCCAGTATCCCCTGGTAAAAGTGCTCACCAACTCCTTTCATGGTAAAAGCAAGCTTCCCTGGGAGTGAACACGGTTGAGTTTTTAATGAAAGGACACGCCGAGTTCAAGCAAACCACAAGTACCAGCATTAGCACTCGAATAAAAAGCAGGTTGCAGAAGAACAAACAAGACTGAGGCAAGCGGCCGATCAGTTCACAGGTCAGAATAAATACCTGGAGATCATTTCAGATCTCAAGTGAAAGCTGACCACATATCACCGCAGCGTTCTGTGTGTTTTTGTATGCCATGCCAACAAAATAAAAACTTCCTGTACAGTCATATTTTGTAGAGTTCTCAGAGAAAGCCATCGTCGTTCCAACTTGTCTACAAGACATCGCTGCTCCTTTGGTTTCTCTGAAATCGTTGCCATGGTGTGAAATAAACTTGAAGCCAAAATTCTAAATTAGGAGAGAGAATTAAATTTGACAAGACTTTAAACGTGTATGATGGTTAGTGGGGACAAACTGAAGCAAATGTGGTTGGACATAAACAAACTTCATTGCTATGTGATGCTTTTTTTTAATGTATTTCAAACTGTGACATTGTTATCTAGTTTGTTTCCAAGGTTTACAAAAATCCAGAACATAATTCTAAGTTATTGCAGCAGCAGTTACGATTACAGGAGTCTTTTTTTTTTTTTTTTTACACAAAAATCAATACCCAACTTGTCAGCTCAAGGTTACGGTGTGAAACATACCTGTTTCTTCCCCGACAGATATAGAGGTGAAGTCTCAAACAGCTGTGAGTGTTTTAACTCGCGTGTCAAGTCTGGGCGGCCTGGTTTGGCCACTTCTGATGTGAGATTTGTTTCTCCTCCTGAAATCAGTAACGAGCTAATAGGAGTAAAGCTTGGTATAATTTCTGGGAGCTTAACCGAGATGTAACTGACAGATTTGGGGTTTTACTCGTGCTTACAGGTGGAGAAAGAGGGCTGTTCCACTGCACATCAAGAGGCTTGGAGGTTTATCACACAGTTTCACCTGTTCCAACAGTGGATTAATTGGCAGTAATGGCATCACATGGTGACATCGCAGAAGGAGGAGCCAATGAAGAGTTCAGCGACATCATCAAGTGGAGATCTGGTATGTGTTTGATAGTTTGAGCCTTTGTATGATATTCCGTATAGAGCGTGTAAACGCATGTGTGGGTCCAAATGTGCAAACGAGTTAAAGGAAACACTGACACAGCCAGAAATCCTGTTGCGCATAGCTAACCTCAGCTCCCATGGAGGCAAGGAGAAGGGACAGAGACAAGGCAAGCAACAAAGGCGTGAAGAGAAGCAGAGATGGTTGACTGTAACGTGTTTACTAGGAAGAAAGAGAAAGTAACAAGGCAGGTGGCCAATGACAGCAGAGAAAAGGGAGGACAAGAATGCAGGGATGGGTTTAGAGGGCCGCACCCAGCCATCTCTTTCTCCGTGGATCATTCCATTCCATAGGTTAATCTTTTGCAGACGCCACCCACGAAAAGAGAGACGCACACAAACAAGTTGTTGTTGTAGTAAAAGGAGTGCTTTAATGCAACAGATTAAAGCTCTTTCTAATATCACGTTCATATGCTCATGTGCTGTACGTATGAGATGGGGTGGTGTGAGCAAAAGTGACTGATTGAGTGAGATAAACTGAACCAGAAATAACTTGTGTTCTTCCTGTGTAGGTCTGATTTGATACTTTAGAAGATGTGTTTTACATTATGTGTTTATCAAATGTTTATGATGGTTCTCATATATCAGCTGTAAAGATTCATGAACTGCTTCCCATTTTAAAAGTGCTAACTCAGCCCACATGGCCTTAAACGACACAATATGTTGTCGTGCATGCATTCAGAGCTGTCGTATGTGGATCGTTATCCTTTAACATAAACTGAGCTAAATCAGGTATCTTGCATCCACTATAAGATTAACCCCCTGAACCCCAACTTTCCAGTTGTGATTATGCTAATCATTTGTGACGTAGACTTGTTCAGCTTAAAATTGTAATGTTTCAGCAAGCTCACTTCATTCTGTCAAATTACCAAAAACAAACTGAATGATATTCTGTCAAATACAGAATATTCTGTGCTCCTTGTTAAGAAACCCTTCATGATTCAGCCGCAACCAACAGTCACATGACGACAATTCAGGGACTTTTCGGCTGAACTGGGCGGAACTGCAGGCTTTTAGGCATTTACAGAAAACAGAAGAAAATTATATAAGTATTCAAACAAATTTAAAGTATAAATAGTAAAATACCTGTTGTATTTTTCCAGTGTTGGTAACACATGTGGGCACTTGGAAAAATGTTGTACTTGTGTTTCAGCTTTCCTTCTTTAATGATTTATTGCATTATAAACTGTCATACTGCACAGAACACATTTTTTTATGTTCTTTCTGCTTTCAGCCATGGGCATGCTGTTTCCATAGAAGTGCAGGACTTTATATTACAGGGAAAAATGAGCCCAGAGTGAGTTAAAATACGGCAAGAGCAGAAAATGCCCCCAAACTGCTGGGAGCTCAGATGATTGAAGCTGCAATCAACTTAGGACGTGTAACTTATGTAGTTTTCACTAGTTTAAGCTGTAATGTGCCCTGTGAATAAATGCGTATGCTGGCATCTATCGCATGTTCTTTTGTGATCTCCTGGGATTCAACCTGCCCTTTCCGCTGCCAGCTCTCCATCCCTGCTGTCTCTCTCCCAGCTGTAAACAGTAAAGTACAGTATGAAAAGTCCGGTCCATGTGCCAGCTTTCTTCACCCACCCAGCCTCAGAGCGCTGGCAGATTCCGTGCCAGGAATTCCACTGCGCCGAAGTGAGTTAGTAATTTACAACGCTTGTCTCCAGACCACAGTGCTTTTCTTACAAAGATTCAGGTTTCCCTAGCAACCCCGAAAGTAATGTTTTCTTTTATGGCAAAGAAGGGGAAAATTTAGCACATAGCATAGCTGCACACGAAAACAGTCCAGAGAATATAGCAACGCTCTTTCATGTTGAGGTAACCGGCAGGTCTTGGTCCAAATGTTTCTTATCTTCACTTTTTGGATGAATGTTTATGGAGCGCGTGCAGTCGATATGCTGAAAGAAACATGGCTGAAAATAGGTCTTCTATTTTACAATTCAAAGAGCATGTTATAGTCTTTGAAACCAAGTTAAAGCAACTGAAAAAGCTGCAAACAAACCAATTAGAAAAGAGTCTGTGGAAGACACATTGCTCTACGTTTCACCAACATCTGCAGTTTCACAAGAAGACATTTTCAGGCATTCATAAACTGTGGTGAGTGATTGTTAAGGCTGATTCTGTGTCATTCAAACAAACCTGAGTTTGTCTGCTTTGGTGTTTGGTGTCAGACATTTAGACAGGAAGATATGTGGTGAGAAAGATTTGTAGCCTACATGGAGTTGAAACCTGGGCTCTCAGAAGTGACTGACAAACAGGTGAAGGTGTGACTGTGTGTGGCGAGCAGGTGGAGGGATGTTTCCACAGCTGAGATGACAAGCGCTAATGCACTTGTTCACGTGATCTCCATGCTGGTCACCATGTGGGCGTTGCTGAAAGGTTGAATAATTTATTCACAACACTGGAGTGTATACTTAAACAGCAAACTGTCACTATTGCTGACTGACAAAGTTGGCACCAGATTATGCAGAAAAAGTGAGCGTATTCTGTTATTTTGGAGCTATGGAAGAGTTAGTTTAGCTAGTGTGTACTTCTTTTGTAAACATGTGCTAAACAGTGCAGTCATCTATAGTAGGGCTACATCTAACAACTGTTTTTGTATCAGTTAATTGAATGTATATGAATGAATAATGCTGTACAGTATGAAATGTAAGCCACATTTTTTGTGTAAATGCAATACTGTAGGGTTTAACTGGCAGCTTTGCCATGATAAAAATACATAAAAAGGGGAGTTTTTATTTGGGTCAGTGGTGCAACTCAAAAGAAATTAAAGTTTCTTTCAAACCTCTTAACAAAATGAGCAATTTAGGTCTGCAAGTAAAACAAAGTGCAGCAGACATGGTAGATGTGTGACAAACTCAGAGCAACTAAAGCAATTTATTTTCTACTTATTGTGTAACTGCTTTCTGAATTTGGCTGTAGCTTCAAAAGCTCTGAAAATATATAGCTGCATTCTTAACAGACATTACAACTCATGTGGTTAGTTTGTCAGATGACGTTGAGGTTATAAAATCAGGATGAGAAAGAGAGAGATTTCTTTCCCGTCCTGAGCAAGCGAAATCTTTAGTGGTGCAGAGCAGTAGCTTAGAAACATCTGTTGGTTATCGTGTAGTCTTAATGGCCTGTGGTTCTTTCACTATTTGAAACTCATTCTGCTGTGTGACAACAGAAACAGCAAAATATGTAAATGAAACGGCTTTACTGGGATTTTGGCTGGATCAAAATGCAGTATATGTGTGCACACAAAGCAAGACAATGAAACAGATGTAAAGTGCATCTGTGCGTTTTCTCTTCAGATGCTAATTCATTGCGCTAATGTTTCTGTGGTAAAGTGGACAAAGTGCACCAAACACCTTTTTTCTTCTTTGACAATTTGAATTAAACCATACTTTCAAAGCTTTGGGTCTTAGGAAGCTTTTAAATTGAACTGAGTTTGATTTTACTGCTGCAATTGTCAGAAACTATAGTAGTGATCAATGACTGGAGCCAAAAACAACTTATGTCATGAAGCAGCCATTTTATAGTGATTCTGAAGAAAAGCATTTGTTTTATGGAGCTAAAATTAATAAAACATGTCAGTTTAAAACATTGACGCTGATGCATTTTCAGTGTTGGCCTCACTGATTTGCAGATTTCCAGTTTGCAGCAGCTCTAATCCACAGTCGAGGTGCAATGAAAAATCAGCGCAATCAGCTAAAATCAATGAAGAAATTCGATGCCAACACATTTAAGTATCAGTTTGTTGGCGACATCATCACATGTATTATTTGTGAATTACTGACTGATGTGATTATATAAAAGCATGGACCACCTTCTCATAATCTGTGGACGTAGGCTAAGTTGTGGAAGAACCAAGATCTTTGCTGATCTCAGCACAGCACACCTGAAAACACTGGATAGACCTGGGTTGAGCAGCTTTACAAAAAGTATAGAACACAGCTGAGTATAGGAAATTGCAGATATCTAGTAGCAAATTATAAATCACAAAAAGCACACATGTAGTCTGTTATAAAAGTAGCCTGCACATAAGCATTGTTGTTCTTTTTGTTATTAGGCAAATACATTAAAGAACTCCATGCTAAATGTCAATGCTGATCACTAAATCACACATGGTGCCCACTTTTACAGAACCTACAAAGCGATTTCTAAATTGTTTTGCATTTATCTGTTCACACACATTCATACAGCAGTGGTGGCAGAGTTGACGGGGAAAATGCTCACCTCCTATTAGGTACGACTTGCATCAGCAAAAGGGGGTGCCATGGATCCAACCTGCCTTGCAATTCGTATACAGTCCACTCTACCGTCTGACTCATGACCACTGAGTACTTGTGCAATTTGTAGCTGGTTATTTGTTTCAGTAATCAACAGATTGTTTGAACATCAAAATTTTAGCTAGTTGGAGCTCTAATCTCCGATGTGGGTTGAGGCTGGTCTTTGTTTTGCTCTGCCTCTTATGATGGACATCAGCGAGCGAGATAGTCAGTCACTTCTGCACACTCACAGCTCCGGAGGGGTGTTGGCCGGAGGTTCATGTGTTCCAGCGTGTCAAGTTGCTGTGGGAGCCCACAATGGATCAGGGAGACCGAGAAAAATGTTTGGTAAAGAATAGAGAGACGAAGGTGCAGGGTAGAGGTATGTGAAGCTAGTAAGAGCAGTGTAGCCGGAGAAAAATCACTCTACTTTGGCACGTAATTTACAATTATGTGCCTGCTGTGTGTCAAGGTGTGTGACTGACAAGCTTCAGTGTTGACATATTTCCATATTGTACCTGTTTATTTGGTCTATGCTCCATTTTAGTTATAGTTACTCCTTGTTAGAATATCAACTTAGGCGAATGTAGTATTTTACTTTTATTTTATTCTATTTCTTTGCTGTTTTTCTTAGCTTTTAGATTTTTGATCAGACAAATAACTTCACAACAACAAATCACGTATGTAGGGCATTTTCAGTTTTGTCTCAGGTTAAAAGATTGATATATAATTACTGCCATATAATAGACTGAGCTCCATCAGTGTATTTTTCTGCAGTTGTAAATGGACTGAAACACACTGTAAAGATGAAGTTCTGGTTGGATTACCTTGTAGCTCCCTGAAGTCCTATCTAAATATCTGGTCTATGCGCTTCCCTTCCCCCTGTGCTAATCTCAGTGTGCAGACAAATGCGAAAGGTCAGATATCATCCAGAAGGTTATTGTCTGTTGTTTAACAGCCATTACACAATAATGAACACTCACCTGACCTTTTTTCTCTCCATTTCTTTGACACCTGAGAGCTCTGCTGTGGAAGAGCCCTTCTCAAAACCACACTAATACAGCTCTGGTTACCTGACCTTCGCTATTGTTTCTGTCTTTTCTTCCCCTCACTCCCTGCCCTCTCCAATTATCCAGTGTTAATCTGTTGTGTAATGAGAATCACAGCAACACCTTGCAGCTTATGGGATGTCTACATGTTTAAAGTAGGTTGTTGATTCACGTTGGAGAATTGAAGAGACCAGAATCAACAGTTAAATCTCAGTCTGAATAAAATCAACAGAAAACAAATGGATACAACACTTTGTTTCCACACTTTCTCGCTCTTGTTCTTACCCTTTCTGTTGAAAAATCCATTAAAAAAACGTGATAAAAGGAATGACAGACACTCATAATTATCTGCTTACACACCGTCTTTGGGTGTAACGTGGAGTATAATGTCGGAGATACTGTTTTTTTTCCGAACAAGAGAACAAGCGAGTATAAATGTCACCAAATGAAGGGTGTGGAGGGTGTGATTTGTCACCATACTAGCTCTGCTACATGTCTTGGATCCTTAATTCTAGCCTTGGCCTGTTGCAGTAGGGTGGACCGAGCGCTTGGAAATACTTCAGCTGCTGTGTGTGTGTGTGCCTGTGTGGAAAGGGATTGGATTACTTGTTCAGAAATAATTGGATGAAACATTAAGGCTATCTGGAGTGTTAACTGCCACATTTCTATGGCATGAAAGCGGGGAAAAAACTGTTCAAACTGTCGGTGAGTGCACTGATATGCACTCTAATGCAAATACACAATAATGGGTGTGCATGCGTGGGTAGAAGGGAATACAAATCAAAACAAAGAAGCTTTCACTGTGGACGCCCCTTGATGCATTGTAATGACCTGAATTTGTGTTTTATTTCTGTGATTCTGGATTTAGAGACCCACTCGTGTCATTGAGAGTTTTCAGGAGCATATTTGAGAAACAAGTGTCCACAGGGAACACAGCTGGATGCATCTTCACAGAAGTATATATAGGCCCACAAGTCTCCCTGTGTTTATGTTACTCTCTTTGCTTGGAGCTGAATTTGGCCGCCTGGGAAGTGGGAGGAAACTCGCACTGCAAAATCATGACTGGAAATTTGGGAATGGAGGCACTGGCCAAAACATCTCCCCTGGGTGCGGTTGTCTGTGGGACTCTGCCTCTTTGGTCCGTGTGCGAGCAGCACTGAGCCGCCCCACCCAGCCTCTGTGACATTTAAGCTCTTCAAGAGACGGCTGAAAATGGCAGAAAATGATCAGTCTTGAATGTTCCTATGGTGGTGAACACACACACACACACACACACACACACACACACACACACACACACACACACACACACACACACACACACACACACACACACACACACACACACACACACACACACACATTGGCTGATCTCGTCTCGTGAATCTCCCTTTTCCAAGCAATCCCCTCCAGTTTAAATCCCCCCTTCTACCCCTTTTTCCTAGCTCATTAGGCCTACAAAGCCATGTTGCCCAATCTACCTTCTGACCCCTCGCATGACAGGATTTACTAAAACAAAAAAACAGACTGAGGCCCAGAGAGCGAGTTTGAATTAACCCCTTAAAGCTATACTGGTATTTCACTCAAGAACTTAAATCCCTTTATTTAAGTCCCGCTTTCTCTTAGTAGTTTTTGTTGTTGTTCGGTTGTAACAAGTTTGTTACTTGCTCTAGTAGTTATGATGCTAAAACTAGATATGTAGGGCACACATTTGAAAGCTGTGCAGTTGTGTTGATACCAAAAGCTCAAGAATTACCTCAGTTTTTCCAGTGTTGCTTTGAGGGGTAGAGACAGACAGACTAGCCTATGAGGAGACAGAAACTATAGAGCCAAAAGGTTCGAGCTCAGGCTTGAGGATTTAGACATTGTGAGGATTTGGATGAAGGTCCATTGCATTGTGGAATATGTGCACTTTCTGTGCAATTGTTTGAAGCGAAATCATGTGCATAACGGCCAAACCGACTCAAAAAACACACTTAAAAGGAGCGATATTTAATTGTGTGTTGACTTGGAACTCATTAACTGATGTTGTAATGTTGTATTGAGATAACAATCATAAAAACAGAATAATTAAAGGAGAAATCATCTGACAGAAACCACGAAAGGACGTAACATGTTTAAGTATAATTAGGTCGTATGACTCTTGCTGTTTTGTGACTGCGAGGATCAACAACTGAAATTAAACCTGAATATCAGGAAGTGAGGCTGAAGGAAACAGGACACACAAAAAGACCTAATTACACTATTTCATCACAAACTCCCGCAGCACTTTGAAAGTTTGGAAGATTCCTTCAGGGAAACTAATTCTCTGTCGGCAGATAATGGATGTTGATAGAAAATCCTAGTAGAAGGTATGCAATGCAGTTGTCCTTAATTATGAATGATTTCTCTGACAATGTTTCACTTTTATAAAAATACCACCCCTATACCAAATATAAAGTTATACCCATAGACTGTGTAGAAATGATGGATGGAGCCTCCTAGTCTGAAGAGTGAAACCAATGCATGCATTCTTTCTAACAGCCAGCAGGGGGCAGCTCATCTGGCTGATAAAAGAAGTCTGATTGCATAGAAATCTGTGAGAAAATTACTCTACTTCTTATGAGATTTGTTAACTGAGTCAACATTTCCTAATGAGTTTATGATCTCAATTGCTAGTTTCAAGACTTTTTCAATGCAATATGATGTTCATTTAGTAAATTATGGTCCCATTTCGCCTTAAGCAAATGAAAAACAGAGCATGTTTAGGCTGTGATTGACTCTTCCCTACTGTATCACAATGCAGGATGACCTCCGGTTGTCAGTTCGATCCACCTCTTGTCGTTTAAAAGTCTGAATACAAGCACCAAAAGTCCTCTAAATGAGGCTTTACATCCAATATGTTAACACAACCAAAAATGTGGTGACTCCGAAAGACTATATATGGCTCTATGCAAAAATCCAGATCACTGTCAGCACAGACCAAGGAGGAAAAGTGTATTCCTGCACCCTTGTGGAGGTTGTATCAAAGAAAGTTAAAGAGGGGTTTCATCCCTTTAAGAATTTCCGCCTGGAACACTGGAGTGTGTATCAGATTTTTTTTTCCAAGTTTCCTATTTGAGATTGCATCCCTAATCCAGCGAGAAATTGAGGGTGGAGCAGTTTCCCTCCATCTCAACAGTGTCAGGCAACGTGCCAAAAGAGTAGCGAAATGTAGCCTCAATCTTGTGTGGTTTCTGGGGCTTGTGGGAGAACAGGCTTGACAAGGAGGACACAGTCTGGTCACAGTCAGGGCAATGACATCTATAACACAAACCTTTGACCCAATCTAAGTTAATTTTTATAAGTCTGTATGGCATAACAGTTTGTTCTTTAATTCACTGATTAACAGATTGTCATGCAATGTCTGTGGTGAGACATGAAAATAAAGGTTCTGGCTATTATGAAGAAGCAGGGTTTGGGTTTGAAAAGCAATAATCATGTGTGAGAGAGAGATGTTTATTCCAGCTTATGTGCACATGCATGGCTGTATTGGAGCAGCTTAATAATGGATGCTGCGGGGACGGTTTGCAAAGTCGGATCGACAGAAGAGGACGCCTGTTTCTAAATGACGCAGCCCAGTGGAAAGTTCCTACCAGGCCAGCTGCTGCAGCGCTCTATAGAAGGAGGTGGATTTAATTCAGTCAGTCTCTGGACGTTGGTGAAGGGTGGACTGAACTGGTATCCCTCCTCTACTTCCTCTTTGTGAAGGAAAGGAAAAGAGAAAACAAAACACAGGAAAAAAGAACCACTTTCTCTCCCTGTTTCCCTCCTCCCTTCCCTTCTGCCCTCACTCACATCTCTCCATTTCAGCCTCTCTGTGTGGGAATAGAGCTGTTTGTTCAGTTGCTCCTCATTGACTTAATATATCAATGAGCAAATGGACTCTGGCTTTTTTTTTTTTTTTTTAAAAACTGCTCTCTGCTCCACTTCACTGGCTTGTAGATTTTCACTGAATGTCAGAAGCATGGGTAGAATTTTGACTCTTAATCTGCTGCGATACTTTAGCAATTCTCTGAGGTTTCACTTTCATATTGCAAAAGCAGTGATTGTCAGCAGGGTTAGGGGTTTAGGTCTCTGTGGATCATGTTTTTCTGCTGTTTTCTATATGTGAGAATGAGCGCTGTTTGCAGCAGCAGTCCTGTGTTTCAGCTGTCACTTACCATACACACTTCTCTGTCACCTGTCGCTTACATATTAATTGACAAGCTGCTGCATTCTCTGTTTTTGTCGCTCACTTTCGTCACCCGTCTGTCAAGTGTGTGTGTGTGATGTCACGTCAAACGGGCCGGCCCAGCACCCCCAATAAACCCACCCAGCGTACTCGCTAAATGCTCTCACACCTCTGCTTCCTCTTCCTTTTTTCTCCGTCTCTCTCACTCTCCCACCACCACCTTGTCTTCCTGTTCCGGATTAGTTGTTTTCATTTCTTTCTCTTGCGTTTTCTCTGTTTTTAAATTTTTTAAAGACTGGCTTTCTGTCATGAATTTGAGCAAGTGGATGTCGTGGAGGAAGCGCAATTTTTTCAGAAGAAAAGGGAAGCACGAATATAGTTTTGATCTAGGTAAGGTTGTCTTCAGTAACTTTAAAATTGGACTAAACATACCAGAGTTAGATTTTCAATGTGCGCATCATCCATGGCTTCTTGCTTTCAGTAAAAAAAAAAAAAGTTTTCGTTTGCATGCTGGTTATTTGTATGGACATACTCCTCTGAATTTTTAGCATCTCTGGATTGCTTTTGTCCATCCTATAACAGAGGCATTGAGCTGATCAGTGTTATTTGCGTATACCTTTACAATGAAACAGAAGGCTCCCTCACAGTATTTATAGAGAAACTAGGATCTCGCCGATGTTTTGGAAAATGTAGTGTTGTATTCATGCTCTTTCACATTCATATTTTAATTCATATTGAATTAAAATGGCACATTTTACATCCTCATTTTACCTTCTTAGTCAGAATTGAGGCCATTTTCTATATGAAAGAACAGTTTACTTTCACTTCAAACTCACTTGACACCAGTTTTTGGGGCACTTGATGCAGAGAGTGCCAACTTTTAATCAACTTTCTCATTTTGACGCTTAGATAATCATTCTAGTACTTTCATGACCTTACATCTTTGTGTCGCTGTCACCCAAGCTCCTCTTTGCTGCCCTGCGTTGTGTTGAAGTTGGATCTGCGCTGCGTTCATTCAAGCTTCGTAGACTTGCAGCACATGCAGATCAGAAAGTAAATGCCTCCGAGCCTACTGCGCCGCCTCCGCCATCGTCCTGTGTTGTCTGTTTGCCCTTCTTTGTCTTTCCTCCCCATCTTGTGACAGCACTTGCTTTCTGTCCTGTTGCACGCTGGGATGGTGCTGAACAGTGTTTCTGTGTTTATCTGCGTTCATCCTCTATCTCACCATGCATTATGATTTCCCACTCTTGGCTTGTCCTGTCCTGTCCTGCTCAGCTTCAATCGCTTTCCCTTTCATAGACAGTGTCCCTCATTCTCTGTCCTGTCTCTCTCTCTCTCTCTCTTTCTGCTGCTGCATTCCTCGAATCTTTTCTTCCCTCTCTGGTCAAGGAGTGACAGAGGCAGAGGAGAGAGAAGGAGGCAGGAATATCAAATTCTGTTTTGTTGCGGATACTCTCGGACTATCGCCTCCTGTCTTTTTTTTTTACTTTTGCTGCTTCTGTGGTTCGACATTGTGGCAACCTCTGGTAAAAGATGACAGAGCTTGGGCTCAAACTTAGAGGTAGGAACTTTTGACAGGCGTGTAATGCTCGGTTCAGTGGCAGCTAGGTGTGTCACAGGTGTGGTAGAGTCAGAAAAAGCCAACAAAATGTGTGCATATTTAGTGCCGTTGTTCAGTCTGATCAGAGTGAATACAACATTTTCCTGCTCATTGGTAAATACACAATAGATGTCAGAGGGTTTCCCAAAGCTTAGACATACAGTTTATTCTTTAGGAAGCTTTTTGAGCATTTCTATTTGTATTTCGAGGGTAAAAAACTGATTTACAACTGATAACCCTTTAAATATTTTGCTCAGGACGGGGATACACAAATTCTAACACTCGGTCTTAAAATCAGAAACCAAAAACAAATATGTTTCTTAATTGTCAAAACCAATAATAGGGATATAAATCTATGAAATTTGTTTTGCAAATAAGCTATGTTAGATTGTAAATACAGACAGCCGCAGAGAATGATTTTGGATTGTGTTGACTTGAAACCAGTTAAACTCCCATTTGTTTTGTCTTTCAGTGTCCTTTAAAAAGCTGCACCGGTGATTTACTGTTTGCCTGTAATACCTCTGTGTTATGGAGTGACCTGGCTTGTAAAATACCATTCGTCAGCCTGCTCTTACATCACAGCTTTCCAGTGTTCCTCACTTTACCGCTTTTGTTCACCTGTAATTACACCAATTCATGCACCTACGCAGAGCACAAGGGTGTTTTGAAGATGATAAGTGGGGATATGGGTTAATCTTTGTGGACGTTTGTGGAGTGTTTTCCTTACAAATTCCCAAATCATGTTGAAGGAGGAATGTCAACACGGCGGTGCTGGCTGGGACAAGCTTAGACAAGTGACCACTGAGGAGAGGAGGGAGGAATGCATGGGAAATTATAGGAATTCTATGCATTCCTTTCAACCTACAGAGTCAAAATAATGCACACCTCTGCCAGCAAACTGAATGAGATTTGATTGTGCATGCATTATATATTTTTTTATGTATGTATGGAAGGAAAGGACAAAGGTTGTTTGAGTGCATGCGGGTTGAGGGATGCGTATTTGTTGATATGAAGCCCTGCCAGCTGATTGTTGTAGTGCTATGTGTTTGTCCTGCTTACGGTTTAGTGCCTTCCAACTGGCATCTTTACTGAAAGAAAAGAAAGCATATCCTAGAAGTTGGGTCTTCTTGGAAACAGCCACCAAGGAGAAGTTCACCCTGTAAACTTTCCTGTGAATAGTCATTGTAAGAGCTTGCATTAACCCTCTGGACCCTAAGTAGTTTCTGGGTGGATTTGCTCTCATCTTTTTACTCACATAAGGTCTTATCTAACAGACTAACATAACTTAGGTATAGGTATTTTGCTTGTAACATGACATTGTACAATTCAATTTAACATGTTTAATCCCACTGCACTGATACTGTAAAATTCAATATTACTGCTGTTATTTTTAAATTACTCTAACATGAACTCCCAGAGCTCCCTGAATTCAAGTTAGTACATGTAATTTGTATGTGTATGTTATAATTACATGTATGCATTGCAAATGGGTGTCAACATGTCATGATATCTACAGGTATGGCTCTAAACTAGACCTTGTGACACAAAAAGGGCATTACACTTTTTGAAGGTAGTCCCTTTAACAACTAACATTTCAAAAAGAACAAAACGTACATAATACGACCATTGGAATGACTACTAATACTTCTATCCCAATTTAAAGTACTGAAAAGCAAAAAAACGATTTTGACATCACCCATGCCATTTTGAGTAAGAATATCTCAGTAACTACAAATATAACCCTGCTGCTTTTTTGTACAGTGATAGAAGACAGATGGAACTGTCTTGTAGAAAAATTTGAGGTTTCTGGTGCCTGTCCCTCACTGAGATTTTTGCCACCAAAAATAGCCAATTAAAAATCTCGTCCAACTTTGGGAGCTCATATTTTCCAAACTGAGGTACCTAGAAAGCTCCAGTTTGCTAAGTTATCACACATGTTTGTGTAGAATGGAACCCAGGGGTGTTAGAACACTTCTGTGCAGTATTTCTAGTACTTTTAAGGTCCCAAACCCCACTCGTGAGTAGGTATCTCTTAATTTTTAGCATTTTTAGCAAGCCCCCATGGCCTGCAGAGTGTAGGGAAACACCTGAGGATGTTTGTGGGGCACTAGCTACATGCAGAGGCCTTGTTTACCAACTCACAGCTCTCTGGTATGTCTAGAGGCTGAGAATTAACCACTTAAAGATGCAAAAAACCCGGGCAAAGCTTTTTTTTTTTTGGCCCAAATTCTGACAACTCAGAGACTATTTGAGCTACAGGCCCACAATTTTGCATAGAAAGTACTTTTGTGACTATCTAATGGCATGCAAATTTAGGACTAATTTGAAAATGGTGCAGGAACACCCCCAAGGAATATCTGGTCATTTCACCTGGAATGACCCTAAGGGAAACTTTTCAGGAATTTTCTTCCTGAAGGTTTTGCAAATTAGTATAAATTTGGAGATTTTTTCCCTGAATTTTTGGATTTTTTTTTTTTTCCAAACAAGGAAACAATTTTTTTTGGTGCTGTAAATGAGGACAACAGGAGGGTTAAGACACCTAAGCTTGA
Source organism: Acanthochromis polyacanthus (assembly GCF_021347895.1). Lineage (NCBI taxonomy): Eukaryota > Metazoa > Chordata > Actinopteri > Pomacentridae > Acanthochromis > Acanthochromis polyacanthus. Next base: position 10,853,919 of record NC_067128.1, read on the forward strand.
CAATCCTGGCCAAATATATCTTAAAATAAGTTTTCCCAGCTAATTTTAAGATCTCAATATTCTAAATATCAGATCTTATTTCTAGAAATCTCACCAATCCATTTTTCACTTCTTCTATTGGCAGATTTTTCACTTATTTCAAGGTAGAAGTTCCTTGAAATATGTTTTTTTTTCTTGTTTTGAGAGGGGTGTTTTTTCCAGTGTGCAACTCAGTCCAGTTCAGTCAAAAAGTTCTCCATTTGTTGTCATATGATCGTTGGTGACCGCTGAGTCGCTGCTGGCTTCATGATTGAGCCAATGAGAACAACATTTTTTGTCTTTACAGAATGTGGTTTGAGCAAATGGTTTATTTTTGGCAACTTTTTAAATGAGGCATGTAGAATAAAGTCATTGCGATGAAATCCACAATTTTAGGCAGAGATCTGGTTACTTTTCTTGATGGAACAGCACGTCACAGATGAGTAGTTTCTGGCTAGGATAAATGGTGTAATTTTGGTGATTTAAAAAAAAAAAAAAAAAGGCATTCCTTTCAAACCCACTGCCAGGTTTTCTAGAAGGCTGATAGTTTAGCATCAGCGACCAGAGAAAGGCATGCACTGTGCTTTCAGTGTAACTGAAATGAGTTTGTTTTTGGTACAGTAACTTTGAGACACACATGCTGCTAATTAAACATCCAGTTACTTTACTAATACTAGTTTTCTACGGTTGTCGTGGTAATTGTGCTCATTCAGTGGCCTTGCATGCCTTTCAAAGCTTGACTGAGAGACTTACTCTTGGCCAAAAATTTGAGCTGTTAAGTATAATTTAGCTAAAGGTAACAGCTGCTCACTGGTGCAGCAAACTTTGTAAATACGTCTGTTTATTTAAGCTCTGGGCTCTCATGTTTACTATGTGATGCTGTAGTGGAAACCCTGATGGTTTGTTTGATTTTCACCTCAGTACCTCCCACAGTTTTGCCCCTTCTCCCTGCTGTGTGGTCACAGGCCTCTCCACCTGTGAGAGGGTGGGAGACTGGGGTCTGTATATTTTATGTGTCTGCTCTGTGTTTCCAGCTGGCTGCTTTGAGGAGCATGTGTGCTTCTGTGATTTTTGTCCTGCCTATTTATGTAATTTTTTTGAGGTTTTTGTTTGTGGTTTGTTTTTCCCTGTGTGTGTGTTGTTGTTGTTTTTTTTTTTTAGCACTGTCAACTTGATTGGATAATGTTAGTCAACACTGGGTTAAGGAAATGGTGGCAGTCCGACAGCTTGGCAAATTATGATCATAAATATTTATCCCAATGTTTTTTTGGGATTTTGGAGATTTTGTTGCTTTTGATATTAAATACAAACGTTGAAAAATCAACCGAGGTGAGAGCTAGAGGGGGGAGAAAGACACAGCCAGCTCTCTTACGTTCAGTACAGGAAGTTAATTCATGGTAGTGTCTACAGATCTACCTTCATGGTAGTGTCTACAGATATGGACCAGTACCCGTAGTCTGTGGCCTACGGATACGGCACTTTCCATTTGCCAGACAGATACGGACCCGTACGCGAGTCTCGCGAGTCAAGAAGCTGCTAACCACTGCAAACTGTTGAAAGGTAAGCAAAGGTTAAGGTTAACGTTAATGTTAGGGTTAGGTTTAGGGTCCATACCTGTAGTACCGATGCTACGGGTCCGTACCTCCAGCGTCTACCGGGAGTCACGTGACCAGATCTCGCGTATCTGATTGGCAAATGGAAAGTGCCGTATCCGTAGGCCACAGGCTGCAGGTACGGTCCTTACCTCTAGCAACTACCTTAATTCATCGTGGCTACTCCCACTGACACACCTCTGCTACTTTGAGACTCAATCCCAATCTCTACCATAAGACTGAGGCACTAAAGCCTCAAAGATTTAACAGCTGTAGAGTTCACAGAGGCTGGAAAATGGCATACAAAAGGAGGTATGGACAGAATATTGTGACAGCACTCATATGGAAACATAGCCTAGCCATGCTAGATCCCATGTTTCTGACGGCACAAGGGTCTAGGGAAGCTCGACAGGGAGGGAGGCGGGCTAAAAGGTTGTCTATCAAATCCCTCTGCAGCAATTGGGTAGGTGTACAACCAATCAACGCAACGAATAGGCTGACGTAGTTCCGAGAGCACCGGCAGATTGTGGCTAAGTCCCATTAGCTTCCCAACCAGCGGAGCCGCGGAGCCAACTGGTATATTAAGGATTTGCCATATCCCGTCGGCATAAGTCCAAATACGTCTTTCTTCTCAATGAAACACTTCAGTGCCGTCCTTTGTTTATCTTTCAAGTTGAATTTTAGCTTCAAATCTTTAAGGGCTGTGGCCAAAACCGAGTCGAAAGATAACTGTTTATTGTGCGCCGGTTGTTTCTGTCAGAATCGTCACGCCTCTGTCGTCACTTCGTTACACCCGCCTTCTGACTCTACACTTCATGGTGATTGGTCCGGCCAGTTTTAGGAGAATCCAGCCTCGAGCCTTATGGAGGGTAACTAGACCCACCCTGGCAGAGAATTAAATTCGTTGCCATGGGTTGTCTAGCACGGCTAGGCTAATGGAAACAATGCTTCAGCACTAAAAGAAAAATTGATTTGCAGTCGTATTTCATTCACAGTTTGATCCCTCCCCATTGTAGACGTTGCACTTTTCATATACAGCATGTTTTTCATACATATTAGCAAACTAATAAAAGCAGGAGTTGATTAGCTGCTCAAAATATCATTTGACAAGTTTATGGGGAAGAATCACAATCACAGAGCCACGTTTATAGTCACAGTTTTCCCAGCAGATTTTCCCAAACTTGCTTACTGGAGTTGGGTGAGTTGTATCAACACAGGCTTATCTCATTTTACTAATTTTAGCCTCCTTGTTTCCTCTGTTCTCCTGCCCGTAACCTGGAAATCACACTTTCAATTCCTAAAATGCATCTTGCATCCTCATTGTGTGTTGATGGGTGTTAAATATAAAACAAGAAAAGCACTCAGAGAGCGCAGTACTCTTCCAACCTGCTCAGTTGTTGTATTATTTCCTACGGATAAGTCCCGATAAGTCTGCAGTGGTGGGTTTGTAGTAGGATCGCAATCATAGCGTTCATTTGTTGTCATAGTTACAGTGACGCTGTGCCGCTATCTCGCAATGATACAGAAATCTTTAGCAAATCTGTGGGTCCAGACTACAAGCTGCATCACTGCCAAAATCTGATCATGTGGTCCTTGTGTCATTTCTGACCTTCCCTGAAAATTTCATCTAAATCTGTCCATTTTTGAGCAATGTTGTGCACAGAAAGACTGACAAACAGACGATCGTACGTTGGTTGTCACGTAGCAACAATGTTTGACGTCTGTACATTCTTGTCCTGTTATGCCATGGTGTGAACTGAGTCATAAGTGCATATATAATGAACACTGTTCTACTCATCTAACAGAGATCATAAAACACCACAGTGGTAGGACATAAACAAAACAAAGGACAGAGGATGCAACTGTGCCACACATCATATTTAATTGATGTTGCTTTACACTGACTTCTCCAAGGCTGGGATGTCTCACTTTGTTAAATGCCTGTTGCCTAGACTACTCGCTCCTTGTGTCTCTTCCTCGTCTCCTCTACTTGCATCTCCGGTGGGAGGGATGAACACATGAGGAGAAAAGTCGAGTCATGAGTAATGGAAGATGTTTTAGGGTGGATGAGTTTCCACCCTGTGATTTGCTCTATAATTCATATCGACCACTAGAGAGAAATATCAGAGAACACAGAGTCACCACATGATGTAGAAAGGGGACATTAGCAAGAGTACACAGATACAGAGTAGACTTAGTTTGTGAGATTAAAACACCCAGAGAGGCAGCATGTACTTTTTATCCTGGTTGACTCTGACACTGTACTGCTAGACATTAGTAACTTACTACCTTGAAATGCACAGACACAACTAATCCTACTAACTGAAGGAGATTATATCCTAGATTAAGAGTGTCCATGATTTAGGATTGCCAGATCATGTACCTCTCAGAAAACTCATGGACATATGCAAATCAAACATTCATCTGAAAATATAGCAACTTGTGCAATAAACAGCCACAGTAGCAGATGGCTGGATGTTGTCACTTCCAGATCAATTTCCTAGTGGATTTCTTTATTTCATCGTCCTTGCAAGGTTTGTGTACATTTGCCACAGTCAACAGTTTCACAGTGGCTTATCTGCAGGTCCCTCAGTAGAACAACATTGTGTTCCTCAAGGTGTGCTCTGAGTACTATACGATACGCTGAAATTATCGATGTACTCAGTGAGCTGTACGAAGACGCCAGTGACATTACTCCTCCTGATGTAATCACTTCTTCCTGTTCGGCTGCTGACAAAGAGAGAGAAAGACTTATCTGCTGACACTGATGTGTTTACGTGCGTATGACTCTGTTATCTGAAATGTGATTGCTGATTATTTACGGGGGTTGAATATTTGTTCCACAATCAAATGTGTCTGTGACCCTTCCTCCACTGTGCTAGTGCCGTTCACTTCTCCTCTAGGCTGATAGGATATCGTCATCATATGACCAAGTGACCTACAATAACTGTTTTCTAGTGGAAGCTTGCCAGCATTGATAGACTGTTGCCTGCAGCCGAGAAGTAGACAAGGGAACAACTTTACTTTTTCATTTTAGAGGGAATCCAGGGTCATTAATGCTGCTAAACAAGAAAAACCTTTGATTAGAGCTCAGACACTTGGGCTCCAGTCAATATCAACTGATAAAGTTGGCACAGATGAATCATCCATCCATCCTCTATACACTGCTTTATCCTCACTAGGGTCGCGGGGGAGTGCTGGAGCCCATCCCAGCTGACTCGGGCGAAGGCAGGGGACACCCTGGACAGGTCGCCAGTCTGTCGCAGGGCTACATATACAGACACACAATCACACTCACATTCACACCTACGGGCAATTTAGAGTCATCAATTAACCTCAGCACATTTTTGGACAGATGAATCAGTACCGCGTATATGTTTTATTCATTCATGTATTTATGTATTTACAGAACATCAACCAGAACAGCATGCTAATGTATAAAATGATGTCATCACATAGTATCTGACACAGTGTGTTTTGACTCCATAGTTTACAGTACTCTTGGTGTGTGAGGTGCGGAGGTGCAAGTTGCTAATTAGACAAAGAAACACATTCACATGGTTGTGACGGTGGTATCAGAATATTTATTTTGAGAGCCAAATTCTCCCCTCCTCAGACTATTCCTGAATGATGTTTGCAGTGTGGTAGGAAGCTGAGAGGAGGCTACTGCCATCAGGGAGTATTGCTGCAGTGAACGGGTGTGCACAGTCTGCTGCAATGTTAGATGCCGAAGTAAAAGACCAAAGATTTTCCAGCAGCATTGCCCAGAGCAGCACACTGCCTCTGCCGGCATGCCCTCTTCCTGTACTCCATCGTGCTCACTGGTGTACAGCTGTGCAGCCTCCTATGCAGCAAGAAAGTACATTCAGTATTCTGACACCTTTCTATCAGAACCAACATTAAGGTTTTCAGCAACTTGTGCTACTGCACTGCAAAAACTCAAAATCTTACCAAGTCTGTTTGTCTTATTTTTAGTCAAAATGTCTCATCACACTTGATTTAAGATAAATTCACATAAGTGACATTTCAGCAAGATGGAGGGACTTGTTTTTAGACAATGCATCTTGAATATATTGTTAAGTCAAACAACCTTGAAATTATTTTACAAGAAAACCCAAAATAAGTTTAACCCTCTTGTCATCCTGTGGGTCAAATTGACCCAATTTAAAGTTTGAAAATGTGGAAAATAGATATATTTTCACAGTGAAACTTCTGATGTCCACATTTTCAGTGTTTTTGGGAAAGTTTTGAACATTTTTTTGGTGGGGAAAAAAAGAAATGTTAAAAATGTTTCTTTAATGTTTCCAGCGAATTTTGCTGGATTTTGGTTGATTTTTATGTGAATGTTCTTAAAGAAAATATCGGAAGTTTTACTGATATATAATCACTTTAGATATTTTTAGGAATTTTTTTGAAGCTTTTTACTCTTTTTAAAAAAAAAATATTTGCTGGTACAAGAATTTCTTGCCCAGTTTGGGGGATTTTTTAAGGAATTATTGGAATTTTCTTCATGAAGGTTTTGCAAATTTTCAGAAATTTGGCAAAAATTTTTCGGATTTTTTGGATTTTTTTCAGACAAGGAAACAACATTTTTTGGTGCCCATAAATTAAGACCTCAGGAGGGTTAATACGTCTCAAATTAGGAGGTTCCGAGAAAGCGAGAATCTATTTTTGAGTGAAAATTGCTATTTTTTAAAGCATATCTGGCTTATTTTAAGACACCTAAGCTTGACAATCCTGGTAAAATATAGCTTAAAATAAGTTTTCCCTGACCCAGTCGTCTGTTCATCACAATGTTGCCCTTGTCAAAGTCACTGAGATCCTCACACTGCCCATTTTCCTGCTTCCATCACATCAACCTGAAGAACTGACTGTTCTCTTGCCGCCTGATATATCCCAAACTCTGCCACGGTGACAAGATAATCATTGTTATTTACTTCACGTGTCAGTGGTTTAATGTTGTGGCTCATCAGTGTACATGTGACCATAAGTGGTATTTATGGCGTGCATCCATGGCTGAAGTACTGGTGAGAAGATCTTAAAAGTCTATGGCAAAGTGCTTTAAGTGGACATGTGTTTTGGTGTGCTAATGTTGTATGAAGGCTGGTGTGCAGTAATATTACACAGACTCGCCTTTGTACGTTTGATAAATTGCTTTATATTTTTTTTTTCCACTGCTCACACAAACCCACACTCTCGAACACACTTTCACTCACACAGCCCTGTCTCTGCTTTGATCCGTCCTGCAGTAAGACATTCCTTTGCTGTGGTGAGTAGAAGCAGCAGACAGATTGAGGGGCAGCACTGCGTATGAATCAGGTGTATTGTCCTGTCCAGCTGCTAAGGTAGAGAGCCCAGGAGACCTGAGCCCACAGGGACCCTCTCCTCAGGGGTCTCAGAGGCCCTCCACAGGGTGCCGATAAAGCTGTAAGGACAGGGGGCCTCCACATGGGCTTTTTATAAAAGGAAAATTGATATTGTGTTGAAAGCATACCTGCACTATACCTGCCCTGCGCCTCCTGCTCCTTGTGGGTTGTTTTCTAAATGTTCTTGCCAGCATTTTTCTCCCCCTCTGCCTGCCTCTCTCAATATTTTGGCCCCCTCTGCTTGCTTTTTCTCTTCATTTTGTTTGTTTTGTGGTCTGCCTGTCTTTCATTCTTCCTCTCTCCTTGTCTGTCCTTGTTGGAACATGTTTAACTCTTTCACCTGCACGTTATCCATTGTAATTGCTTGCTGTCAGTTACTGGGCCCCCTGTTATAGCAGCTACTTTCTATCAGCCATGCTGTAATTTTACACCCTTTTGAGACACGGGATGCTTAACATTTCTGGCTCCATCAGTCTGTTAAAATGCTGGAATTCTGACATACAGTCATAGATCCTTTTGTTGTTAATGGTCCACACAGCTCCATTCAGATATACTACACTTTGTCTTACTGAGCCGTGCTACATATTTGATGTTTATCATTTACTCAACACTGTATACTAAGTGATGTATAATAATGCATTTGAAACACCAATTCACAACTAGTAACAACTTCTCAAAGGGTCCAGATAGCTACCAACCGAGTTGATTTCCTGATGTTTTTTTTTTTCTGGAAACTTCTGTCCATGCATGATAATAATCAAACTACAACATTACCAACAGTTAAAGCATGACTCACCGTTAAATCCTGATTGATTCTGTCTCTATTCTGGGGATAATTCAGAATAGAATAGAGTAGAAAAGGTCTTTATTATCACTGTCACACTGTGATGTTTTTGGATAAATATTAATGTTGAAATGTGGGGGAAAAGCTGTCCATAAATGACTTCACACAATTTGACGTACTGTTGCTTGTGTGCGTCTTATCTATTGATGTGATGGTTCAGCTCAGACTTGTTCTGTGTTGAAAGTGATGCAGAATTGACCCAGTAAAAATGAGCAGGTTGTGCATTTAGTCAGAAAGGCCGACACGTTAAGTTACCGTCACAACTGCATGTCTGAAAAGGGCTTTGTTTTTCTGCACGGCCTCTTCTTTTCTCTTGTATCCTTTCTGTTCCATTTTTTCATTCCTCTGTTCCATTGTCTGTCACCTCTTTGTCTTTTTGTATTTATCAGAAAAAAGCTTGCAGATTATTATTGCTGGCTGGAGTTTATGTGATAGATACTTCAGCGTACTCTCAGAAGGCCCTTTCTACTGCAGTTTGATTTACATCATTTTCAAGACAAAAAAAATGACAGTGCAAGTGTTTACCACTCTAACCAACTGTCATCTTCTGCCTCTAGCCTCCCCGTATAAGCTTTCTTGTCCAGTTGTTTCTTCCTACATAAATACTGTCATCCTTTTAGGTTTAGAATTTGTGCTTGTCCATTTCCTGCTGTGAATGGCACATAAGAACTTGGAATAAAAATGACAACCTGAGTATCTCATGTCAAGAAAAAAATGGAAAATTCTGAAACACTGTCTAGTATTTTTCCTGTTATTGAAGCCTCAGCTTGAATATGGAGAAACTCACTCAATAAACCCCTCTTCCACTACCGTTTATCTCATCTCTTCACCTCTTCACCTCTCTCACCCCTGCCTCTGGCCTCCCCTTGCAGTACATTCTTGTTTTTATGCCCCTTCTCACTCAGCCGGCGGCTACACACACACACACACACTCAACATAGACTTTACACGCCCAACGCAGAGAGGCCGACGACTGCTGGGGCTGGTGATCATAATCTTTGCCCTTTTGTTCAGTTCATGGTGCTTTACACAGCCGCAAGTTGAATGACAGTGGCAGTTTAATGCTCATACACACGCATGCTTTTACCACCTCTCCACCCCTAGGTTGCAGTCTGAGTGAGACCTCAGTCCCAGTCCTTAAAAACAGATGTGACTGCATTTCTTTTTTGACCCCACTTCTGAAACAGACTGACAGCTTAATGAGATAGTTCTTTCGGAGATTACAGGAAAAGCATGAGAAAGAAATTACACTCGAACTAAACTCGCAAAACATGACAGGCTCTTCACATCACTTGACTGATGTATATCTGAGGATTGTCATGTCGATGCTGCCGTTCTGTATGTGGCTTTTGATTAATATGTGTCTGCCATCAGTTGAGGGACTGGTCTGGAGTTTAACCGTCTAAACTTTAGGCATTTTTTGGGTGATTTTTGAGCCTGTCACATTTTTGCTCACTGTTGGCTCATTTTTTTCACTGTGGTAGAAAGTCCTAGCCTAGCCGCGCTAGACAACCCACGGCAACGAATTTAATTCTCTGCCAGGGAGGGTCTAGTTACCCTCCATAAGGCTCGAGGCTGGATTCTCCTAAAACTGGCCGGACCAATCACCATGAAGTGTAGAGTCAGAAGGCGGGCGTAACTAAGTGACGACAGAGGCGCGACGATTCTGACAGAAACAACCGGAAACAACTAGCCTGGCCGTGCTAGACAACCCACGGCAACGAATTTAATTCTCTGCCAAGGTCGACAACAAAAACGACAACAGTCGTTGAGCTCCATTAGCACCGACTCTGAATAATCTTTCTGTTAACATGTCTGTAATATACTTGAGCTTCACCCATTGACTGTATAAATAAGGCTTCACCGAACTACCGCATCCTCTGATTTCCGGCGCTCTAGGAGCCTATTCGTTGCGCTGATTGGTTGTATACCTACCCAATTGCTGCAGAGTGATTTGAAAGACAACCTTTTAGCCCGCCTCCCTCCCTGTTGAGCATGCCTAGACCCTTGTGCCTTCAGAACATGGGTCTAGCGCGGCTAGGCTAAGAAAGTCCTGCATCTGTACGGAAACAACACAACCATTGCTAAAGTATAGAGAACTCATGTATTTTGTATGGTGTGACTCAGTTATAAGGCCACAAATCAAGAAAATGAAGTTGAATTTCCTTATTTATTTTACAAAAAAATGAAAAATACCTATAATCGTCACATACAGCATTTTTCTATGAACCCACAGGTGTTTAAAAACACTGGAGAAAAATGGTGGCTCTACATAGTGTTGATAATTTACTACTTACATTTGTAATTTGTGTTCATACTTGTCCTCTAGCAGTTCAAGCACGTTCAACTACTACCAATAGTCTGTGATTTTTTTGTTGTTGTGTAATTTTCCTACATATTTTTTAAAAATTTTGGACAAATTCTGAGAGAGTTTGTAATTTTTCTAAGTTGAAAGCTTCGCAAGATCTAGTCCGATCCATTACAGGAGCCAGACATCGCCCAGGCACATCAAAGCAGCTGACCCTCTGCCTGACACACAATGAGGCCTTATTAGAGAGCCATGTTGGAGAGAATAAAGGAGGAGCAGGGAGGGACTCAAGTGGGAAGAGAATGTGAAATATTTGTAGAATTGGAGAGATCAGGGAAGTATTAGAAATGGGTAAGGGTGAGTGCAGATGTGCAGAGAGATTCTCTTTTTTTTTGGACAGACTGGTACGCACCTTTTGACATTTTGTGCACGTTACAAAAATACCCACCTTGTCTACATTTTGTTCCTGTAATTTTCCGACGTTCCAGCCAAATTGATCTTGATGCTTTTAAGCAGTAGCGCCTCCAGCTACAATTACCATTTAGCAGCATGTCAGTGTGTGAGTGAATTTGACCTAGAATGAAGTTGGGTACTGAAATAAACCACTAGTGGGTCTGGACTTTGAGTGCTTATAGTGTTCTTTGCTGTTACATGTGCTAACCCTCCGTACAAATCACTCCTTTTTCTTTTTTTCTTCTTTTTATACAGATGAGCATGATGCAGTGCAGAAGAAAACGTTCACCAAATGGATAAATGCACAGTTCTCCAAGGTAATGTGTGAGACTGTGGACAACCAATGGATTTCAAATTTCGTTTGCACGGATTAGAAGAAACTAGCAACAACAAAAACTGACTAAATGAATAAATACAAATCCTTTTAGTCCTCAAACCAACAGCCTCTTTCTGATGAAAAGCTTTCTCTGCAGACTTCGATTTTTTTTATTTAAAAGGCAACCGTTGCTGCTCACATAATGGCAGACTTAAGTGTTAAAATGTTTGCTACAAGTATTGCTTCAAATGGCAAGAAATTGCTGTATTTCGTCTTAATTTGTTAGAATAAAGGGCAAACTTTACTGTACATGTTTGCAGCAATGAACTAAACAGGATTTCATTTTCATTTCAATCGATCAAAGTTCCCAGCAATAATTTCTGTCTCAGTGTTAATGCATTGTGTGTGTATTCCTGCTCTCATGTTTCGTTATTCTCATAGGCATACATGAGAGAATATTAAATATATATTATTATTAAATGCATGCAGTTGATATTGCTCAGATTTCACTCCTCAGACTGTCCAGTATAACCTCTTCAGCTCTTAAATGCTCCTAGTTTCATGGTTGATCTTCTTGTCTTTGTGCTTTGGATGGTTTCAAACTGAAGAAAATGTGTTGCACTAATCAGTGTTGGGGGCAGCGCACTACAAAGTAACATATAACTGTAATCATTTATATTTGTGTGTCACACAAATCCCAACATTCAGTAAGCATGTTACAATTGCTATTCGCTTAGAGTTACTGTTTTTATTTTGAAGGCATGTGCCCTACAGCAAATACCACCTAGAATCTCCAAAACGAGTAACGGAGCCGTGTTCACACAACTGCTTGTTCTGTAAATTGCCCTTTGGGCTTCTTTTCACCTACTTTGCTGTTAGCTTTGTATTTAAACTTTTTTTTTTTTTTAAAGAGCATTAAAGAAAGAGCATGTGTCCTCCTTATTAGAATAATGATTTTTGCTTATGTGGGCACATAACATTATTAACTGACAGTTAATGTATGTGACAATTCAACCCAGGAAATGCTGCGATTAACGGAAAAGTAATGAGTCCTTCCATGACATGCAAGTTTATTCCAAATGATACTTTGACAGTCGTTTTCAATGTTCAAATCATTTGTAAACACCCGTTTTGCCACATCACGGTCTGTATTATTGTTTCTGACTGAAGCTGCACTGAGCAGCTCTCATAAATGATGCTTGTTGTTTTAGCTGAATCTGACTTACCAGTTGTCTTATTTTTTCCTATCAGACGGGGAAGACGTCCATCAAAGATATGTTCTCTGACCTGAGGGATGGGAGGAAGCTGCTGGACCTGCTGGAGGGTCTCACTGGCACTGTCCTGGTGAGCTTGTGTATATGCACATACATTTTTGCAGACCCCTTTTCTCCCCACACTTCTACTATCAAATATTATGTACTTACCTTAGAAATTCCAGGGCTTTCTTTTTTTAGAACTTCACGGCTGCTATTTTATCAACGCTTTGTTTACACCTTGTACAGTGCTTCGTCAATATATGCTCACCAACGTTTATCTGGGAATGGAAATATTGTTGAATTCTCAGCACAGATGTGTTTTTTTTAAACTTATCTGCGTGTTGAGTTTGTCAAACAAGGCTGCGGTTATATAGTCGGTATTTAGCAGTGCAAAGCCGTAACTTGGAAATGTCTCTGAAGTGACTGCTGGTTAACATGGTCTTAATGGACTGTGTTTCAGTCACTATTTTATACATGTTCTGTTGTTCTGACTGAGTTTAGGTTTCACTAAAGCAAAAAAGACATGAAATCACTGTAACCCACCCAGTCCTTGTTTATTGGTCTAAAGTGGCCTTCTCTAAATATCCCTCTGCGTCACAATGATTAGCCACACAACATGCTAATACAAAGAACTTTCTCATTATTGTGGTGACACTAAAAGCAATAATGGAAGTAGTTCACTGGATCTTTAGTTCCTCAGATGCTGGGAGTGCATTGTCTCACTCACAATTTTCAGCCATTAGCAGAAAACTTGGTGTGTTTTGTTCGTGTCTGAGACGTTTTAGAGGTAGCAGACGCAGCTCTGGAAAGTAAATAAACCTGGTGAACTGAGAGGCAGCTGCTCTTTCTGAATGGTTCATCATGCATGCAGCAGGCAGTGAGGGGTCAGGATGATGCAAAGTTTGAGCTAGATGACTACTGGTTCCTCAGCTGGAACGTAGCAGCTGAGTAAAACTCTTATTGGCTTGTAAAGCTGGAAGGCTATCTGGTTGGGGAGGGGGGAAGGGGCTTGAAGGAGAACAGAAGTGAAGTGTTCTTACTTTAACAGATTTTGTTTTACACCTCAAAGTTTATATCAACCGCAAAACATAATAAAAATGGATTTTCACCGTATGGGAGCCTGAAATTGCTGATTTCAAGCAGGGATGGTAAAACCACTAAACTCCTTATGAGTTTTTAACTGTGCATGTAGGGAAATTCTAGAAGTGCAATGTTTTTGTTTTTTCTAGCTGGAACATGGCTGCTTCATCCACTCAAGCCAGTACAGGCTCATGCATACCTCATGCAAACTCCAGTGCTAAGTCTAATGTAAACGTGGAGCCACACAAGGGACCTCAGCAGATAGTTTTTAGTTCCTAGAATTGAAACGGCTCAATTAAAAACAGATGCTTTACTAACACATATCTCATATTTAAGCATTTCAAAATGAATACACGTTCTTTTATTTAAACGTCTGATAAATTCTGCATATCTGTATTTTCTGCATGTATGTTGTTCACAGTATTTTGATGTTGTTCAGTAAAGATTAGGACAGTTTAACCACGTAATGCTCTATCAAAAAGAGTTGGAAAACAGAAATAGATTTTTCATTGTATGTGTCTTCATGGACATAAATATATATTTTATTGGGTATTCCTTATTATCAGTCATCTCTCTGCCACCCATACAGCAGCATATCAGCTTTCTAACACCTGCAGCTGTGCTAAGTGCAACTGTTCTTTTGCCATATATGCTCTTTCTCACTGATACCAGGATACTAATTCTATAATTGGGTGCTAATAAGTAGTTGAGGTATGTGAAGACTTAAAAGGGATTTGCAGTTGGCAGCTATTCATCCTGCCATTCTTTCCATAAGATGCCCCATGGACACTGCTGATAGGGTAATGGGTGTGATGAATGTATGGCGTGAAACACTGCTGAGTGATGACATGCTTTGTCTGGGGGTAGCAATGGATTCCTATATTTTACTCCTAAAGATTTACCTGGAGAAAAGTTATATTTATGGCTATCAATGTGAATGCTTTGAATGTTCTATATTCTATTTACATCCACTTAAACTAATCTTCCTCCTAATCACAAAAGTACTCCATTCATTGATTGTAACTGTATGGCCTGCTGAAACAAACAATAGCCAAACTTTTTTTTTAGATTCCTGCAGCCTTGTGATTGGTTAGTGAACAGTGAAAGTGTTATCAGCTGATTTCTGCTGTATTTCCTCTTCCTCAGACAAAGGAGCGAGGTTCCACCAGAGTGCATTCTCTCAACAACGTCAACAGAGTACTTCAAGTGCTGCATCAAAACAGCGTAAGTACCTAGTGTTTTTTTGCTGGATGCTGAAACGTGTACACCCAATGTTTTTGACTGTCGCTGAGGCTGAAGAGTCTGCACGGTCAATTTATCCATGTAGTATGACCAAAAAGAGGAAACCATAATACCCTGTAAATTTACTTGATGCTGTGTTCTGTTGAAGCACAACACTGCTAACTGTGCAGTCACAGGGGCATTTAGTTGATTCAAACTACCGGTAATTACGCTTCCTCTGACGATACAAGGCTGCATGGCCTTCCATCTGGATGTGTCATTTTGTCTCCATTGTGGTGTTTCTTTGTCTGCTTCTCTTGCTTCTTCATTCCATCATCCTTCCTCCATCTTTCCTTTTCTTTTTTGTGTACAATTGTTTGTCTTGAGGCCTTGACCTCTGCAATGGGAGATAAATGGCAGGGCATGCTCGTGGGAAGCAGCAGAGGCTGGAGTTTGCATGCAAACCCTACTGGTTTCACTCCTTCAAGAGCCAGAATAACGGTCAGCTGGCCGGAGTTCCCATGAGCATGCTGATTGGGAAGAAATGAAATGAGGCCTTATTGGTTTATTTGAAATGAATGGATTTTGTAAAAAATGGTAGTAGAAACAGAAACTACATTTGTCATGCTTTACTTTAATTGTACGATGTCTGTGCTGAAGAACAATCACAGTTTTGGACCCAAGTCCTGCTGGATTTAGAGAGTCTTTGGCATTTTTGTGCCACTTATTCTCCTCATGCCGACCCGTGAGCGGACATATGAAGTGTTAAAGGAGTGTTAAACTACCAATGAGTCTTGCAGGGATTCACATGTGTTTGCTTCAAAAAAACACTACTGCCAGTTTTGAAATGGTGATAATGGTGTTTGTTCATGACAGTACTGGTGTTTAGAGGCGTAGAGCAGTGATGGTGTGGCAGTTATGAGGCTGACTAGAACTAAGGTCAGACGTCAAGCCTGCATAGAGAAAGAGATCAGGTCATGGCCTGACCTGTGTGCTCAAGCTATGACATGCTAATTAGTGCTGGTCAGCTAACTGATGTCACTAGTTAGTTGACCAGACATTTGACCTCATGTTCCACTCTGTGCCTTGATCCCGTATCTCCACTCTGTGTCTGGATCCTCATATTTATATGTAATCATCTCACACATGACCTCATCCTCAGATGGTGGATGTCTGACAGACCTGCCGACACACTTCAGGGATAGCACTGGGAAGCTGCAGCAAAGCTGGAATAATCCACTACACGGTGAAAATTCACTGGCCAGGAATATTCAACTATAACAGCACGGCCACTCGTTAGGATGTGAAGCAGTGTTGTTTACCCAGCTGCATGAGGAATCTCTAATGCTACTTTGTAACCAGAGCTGTTATTTATTGGGATTTTTTTTAACTTTCACTGATCAAAGTATGTTTACAGGTCTTTCTGAGCCTCATTGCTTATGCAGAATAAATGGTAAAAAAATTTGTTACAAGAAAGGAATTTGTCTACAAATCAAGTTAGTTGAACTGTGCAAACCACTGGTGGGTTAGAAAGACATGTTGTTTAAAAATGCCCCAATTACTCTATAAGAGCCAGAAACTTTATAAAATAGAAAGAACTGTCTGTCTACTTTCTGTCAGTCTTTGGAACTACGCTACCATACTGTTCCATTTGGAAAACTATCCAAATCATTCTTTAAATTTGGGATCTTTCATTAAAGTCACTTAATTCAGTGTTTCATTTTTAAATGTGCCCAAAACAAATAAATTTTCACTAAATAGATTGTTAAAAAAAAAAAAAAAACAGCAGTTCTGCACTTCTTGGTATAACCGAAAAGTCACGAGGGACTCAGCTGTGACCAACAGTTCAAAGTCAGTCATATTTGAGGTTGAGCCTCAGAGTGTCAAACTTAAAGCTAACTTAATTTTGAAATATTGTAATCAATTGAGAGAAACTGTGTATATTTTTAAAATATAATTAATGTATGCAGAACTGCATGAGATTTGAGTATTCACCTCCCTTTACTACATCAGAGAGTAACAATCTTCACCGTTTGTCCACATGTTGTCTCATTGTCTGCTCCCCCTTTCAGGTGGATCTGGTAAACATAGGAGGCACAGATATTGTGGATGGGAACCATAAGCTGACCTTAGGCCTCATCTGGAGTATTATCCTTCACCTGGCAGGTGAGCATTTTCCATCCACATGCTTCCTCATGCACACACACACACGCTGGCTCATTATGCTTACTTTA
The DNA here is from genome assembly GCF_021347895.1 of Acanthochromis polyacanthus. Lineage (NCBI taxonomy): Eukaryota > Metazoa > Chordata > Actinopteri > Pomacentridae > Acanthochromis > Acanthochromis polyacanthus. Next base: position 10,870,607 of record NC_067128.1, read on the forward strand.
TGAGCTCACTGCTGACTGATGTTCCAGAGGGATCCAAAATACAGATGATGGAACATCAGTGTTGATGGCACACATGCTGTGCGCATGTAAACTGGTTATCAGGAAGCCCTTTGTGAGTGTGACCTGCTGAAATTTCAAACAGCTCCAGAGGTTCTATTTTAAAGGGTTTGGGTCTGCCAGTTCTTAAATATTAGCTTTTCATTACTCTTTATTATTGTTAGTTTGTTGATGTCACTCGTGTCACTGTAAGCACCATGAATGTGTGTCAGTGTGTGTTTCATGCTTGACATGCTGTCAGTTTTATTAGCGATATATATTTTTTTATACCCCAGAAAACTGATTTTTGCATATAATTTGTACCACATCTATAATTCTGAGCTAGTGACAGTGGGCATGAACAAAGCAGCTATTTGAATGTACAAATATACAGAGTGTACAGCTGTTTTTTTTTTTCTTTCTGGTTTATGGCAGAACGTAAAATGCCTGGATGTTTCTTCGTGCGTGATATTATGAATGAAACATGTCAATTGCTGATGATCTTAATCCATCGTGGCTCCCTGGTGTTGAAAAGGGATCTTTAGAGTAAGTATGACTTTACATATCACAAAAGCTACTCAACCAAATAAGGAATGAATATTATGATTGTTACAACCGGCTCTGGACCCGCAACAAAGGAGGAAATGCACGGAGGGTTTCAGTGAAGCAAAAGATTATTATGGTAAAGAAACATAGCAATGGGGTGTGGCAGTTAGAATCAGTGGTGTGGTAGTGGAGAATGTGTAGCACGTGTTGTCAGTGTAAAACAAAACCAAGTTCTACCAAGGACCACATGGCTGAGTGGAGAGGCAGAGATGGCAGAGCCAGCTGGCTTATATAGCCTGATGCACTCCCAGGTGTGGCTGGTTAGTTGATTACAGCTCCGCCCAGCCAGAGACCCGCAAGAAGAGCAGCAGCAGACAGAGGCTCTAGAGCCCTAACGGAATCAAAGAGTGCATGTGACAATGTTTTTAATTTTCTTTATCTATATTAAAATGTGTCTTTCCATGTGCTCGTTTTTGTAGGTAAAAGACGTCATGAAGGACATCATGTCCAACCTGCAGCAGACCAACAGTGAAAAGATCTTACTGAGTTGGGTACGGCAGTGCACCCGCTCATACCCAGAAGTCAACGTGCTGAATTCACTACAAGCTGGGCTGATGGCCTCGCTCTCAACGGCATCCTCCATCACTTCAGGTGAGAAAGGAACATGGAACTCTGGGGGCTTCTGAAACAAGAACTAGAGCAGGGGTTCTCACAGTTTAGACAAAAGGTCTATGAGTATGAGAAACAAACTGACATTGCTATTGTTTTTCTGTGACGTACTGTAAAATAGAAAAAAAATGCAGGAGTTTTTACCAGATGAGTTGAAAAACCTAATCTGGAAAGACTTAATCATTCTAGAATGATTAAGGTGATTTTTTAAAGGAGTGCCTCTGCATCGAAAAAAAACCCATGATGGAATAGAAGTTGAAATGGGATGTTTGCAACCATTCTCACACAGTGTAACACAGGCACAGTCATCTAGAATAGTTGTTTTTGTTTTATTTTTAAACTTTGGATGACGTTCAATTCTGGCTGAACATCCCCATGCATACACAGCTTTGTGGTGCTCATTTAAATGGTGAAGCTAATTAGTTGTGTTGCCTCATGTAGTAGTCAACACTACTGCCAACAGAGAATCTGTTTTTGGTCAACATCATCCATTCTGTTGGCAAATACAAGTGACTTTTTGTTTCCATTTGCAACCAAATCTCCCTTTTCAGTGCTTTAGTGGTTTCTCAGTCTGAGCCTGCACATCACCAAAGTCTGTCTTGTTAATACAATAATTAAAAAACTTCTTAAATCACTTTAAATTATGTTCTGTCAGACAAAATTCATAGGTTTGTAATGGAAAGTGAACCGTGAGAGTTTTCTTTGGGATGCAAATAGCATTCGAAGTTGATGCATGATGTGTTTGAGTTAATCATCCTTCACACCTACTAGCTTTTAGTCCACATCAGTGTCGATGCTGACCACAATGCATTCAGCCCAAATGGCAAGACAATTCAGACCTCACCTTGTTTAGTGATAGAAATGTCTTATGAAGTGTAAAACTTTTGTTTTTACATCATTTTTCTACATGACAGTGCAGGTGGAGATTATTCACAGCAGTCCTGTCCCCAAATGAATGTTTGTTTAATGTGGCCTATTTCCTTATTGTTGACATCGTTGTCATGGTGACGCTAACTGCGGGAGGGAGTGTTGTGCATGGTTGCTGTCAGGTTCATGCATTACTGTAACACCAGAGAATTTGCTATTGGCCCCTTGATCGCAGATAGAGAATGTGCCTTGTTTTTCTTAGTTTGTCATTTCAGCAACCAGTGTAAACGTAAGAATACGTCTGAGTCACAAATGGATATGGAGTAACTGTGTATGCTGTGTGTTAATTTTGAGCTGGCCTAGTCGCAAGAGATGTGTCGTCACACATCAGAATTTAGAGATTGCATTTTATATTTGCTGCTTTAATTGTTGGGATTTTTCTGTATCTGCATGTCCTGTACAGCGCTCTAACTGTATTTCAAAAGCTGCTATATACGTAATATTTATATACAGCGCCCTCCATAATTATTGGCACCCCTGGCTAAGATGTGCTCTTTAGCTTCTAATAAATTCAGTTTTTTTCTAAATAATATATGACCACAATGGAAAAAAAAAAGAGGAAAATCCAGTGTTTAATTCAAGTGCATTTATTCAGTGGGGAAAAAAAATCGCACATTAAGAAATAATTCTTTTACATCAAATCATGTGTGCCACAATTATTAGCACCCCTGATGTTAAGACTTTGTACAACCAACAAAACCGCACCTAATCTGCTCCTATAATGCATTTTTCTACAATTTTCAATGTGAGTATGCTGCTGCATTAAAAATTGAGTTTATGTTAAGGCTTTTAGCACATCTTAACCAGAGATGCCAATAATTATGGAGGGCAGTGCAGTTTACATAATTTTTGAGATTTAAATTTCCACACTTGGAAACCAAACATTATTTCTGTTTTTGAACATATGCGGCCGCGTGACTAATTTTCAGCGTGAAGCCAAGATTGCATATCGGTTATATTCCCTTTGACTCTGAATGTAAAATATACTGCAGAAACAAAGCCTTTCAAATGTTGTCAAGAAACCAAGGCTTGGAATTCAGAAATGGCAGATGTAGGAAGCTTTCTGTGCGTGTGTGTGTGAGGCAGGGTCTATGTAAGTGGCAGAAGGTCAGGTTGTCAGGTCAGTGCCTGCAGGGTGTGTGTACACTGCTTGACTTGTTCTGTTTATGCCTGCCATGTCACTGTTTGCTCATGCTCGGTGTGTGTGCCCACACTGTTGTATGTGAAAGAAAGAGAGGGAGAGAAGTGACAGGGGTGTTTTCCCCCCCCTCATTCTGTAACCCCTTGTTCTTACTAGTGACATGCTCACACACCCAAACAGGATTGTGAGTTGTGAGAAAGGCCATTGTTGGTTTAGACCTGGGCCTAGGCTTTAGGTGGATCACTGAACACACACATTCCTCACCCAACTGGCCTCAACACAAGTCCTCCCCTGCACCGCTCAGGGACGAGTGGTGTCTGTACACAGCGTATACAGTGAGCAAATTTCAAACATTTAGGAGCTTATTTCTCAATTAGGATGTCCTCTTTAAAGCACTGTGTTGATATCAACAGAAGTAATGAGTTTTCTAGATAATATTTCAGTGTTTTATCCGTTTTCTGATGTATTTGAGCAGAAATGACCCCTGGAGAAATGCTTATGGTTGTGCAGATGTGTGCGATTTATCATCTCTCTCGTACTTAACCATATTGAACACTGTTTCTCTTATTGCTCTGTGTGTGTGTTCAGGCCAAATGCATTCAGCTGGGATCAGGTGGTCAGACTGAGCCCTGTGGAGAGACTGGACCATGCCTTCACTGTAGCCAAAGACCAGCTTGCAATCGAGAAGCTACTGGATCCAGAAGGTACAAATGTTCTGAGAGATTTTGACCACATTCTCACATTGAAAATATACAGGAAAAATATCCACCCCTCTGAGGTTTTTTTCCTTTTATTGCTTTTCAATGTTGATTCACGGTCAATTTGAGTTGCCGTTTTTTATGTGGAAGTGAAAATGGGTTTCTGCCAAGTAATGTCAGCCGATTAAAAATATAGGCAAACATGTTGGGTATTTTCTGCTCCTGCCCCATTTTTATTCACTGTTTGCTCATGTTTCACAATATTATAAAGTCCGGCACCATGATTAGCAGTAGTAAAATATATTTTGGGCATTATAACACAAGGATTATGCCATAAATCATAAAAAGGAAAAGAAGGAAGCTGTTTTGTCAAGTTATTTTTTTTGGCCTTTTTGTGTTTAATATTGTACACAGTTTAGAGAGAGACAGAAAATGTGGTAAAGACATGCAGCAAATGGCCATGGGATAGATAAGGGACTATAGCTCCTGTTTATGGGTTGCCTGTTCAACCTATTGAGCTACAGGGGTGCCCAGAAATTTATCATTTTTTAAATTAGCGTTTTGGTTTTTTAAACTGTAAATACCAGTATTAAAAAAAATTGTTAAATATATATTTTACTAATGTTTACATACATGTCTCATATCTAATCTGAATGCAGAAACTGTTTAATGTGAACAGTTTATATTGGAGAATTTTTTTAATAAAGCATGTAAAATGAAGCTATTTTATGGAATATCCTGATTTTAGGCTTCGTTTTGATTCGTTTTTCAGTGGACGTCACCTAAGATTAGTTCACTAATCTTCAGAACGTTAAAAATCAGATGAATCTGTGTGCTTTTACAGTTTCTGGATGTGATAAATGCTGTAATTTCAAACTTGTTGGTAGGTTTTGGGGTTGAAAGGTTCATTTAATGGTGGAAAATATCTGAACTGGTTACAATAGACAACTGCTTTTCATAATAGTTGCAAAAACTAAAAGTTGGATATGCACAGACATATATTTGACTGTCTAAAATTCCTCCATATTAAAACAGTCTGTTCCTGAATCCCACCTTTATGTCTTGCCAGCAGTTGGATAAACTCAGTGCAGCAGATACCTTCATGTTTCCTTTGGCTGGAGATCTATAAGAAGCTGAATGCATGCACTTGAGCTGTCTAAATCCAGACACTTGTTTTTATCTCACGACTGAGGGGCAGTTGCACCTGACCCGTATCAAAGCCGTATGTGATTAGCACGACTTGTTTTAACCTGCCGTTTTGTCTCCCTGCTTACCCTTCCTTCCCATTTAATCTCCTCCTGTCATCCTTAACTGCTATCTCACTTTATCTGCCACGCTCCTTTCCTTCTCATGCAATTTTCACCTCTTTATCCCCCACTTTCTCCCTCTTGCCTCTCATGCTCAATTTGTATCTCTGATCTTTCTGCCCTTTGTCCATCTCCCTCCCACTGTCTTGCTCTCTCTCTCCTAGATGTGGCAGTGCAGTTACCAGATAAGAAGTCCATCATCATGTACATAACGTCGCTTTTCGCCGTGCTGCCCAAAGACGTGAGCATGGAGGCTATCAGAGAGGTGGAGACCCTGCCCCGTAAATACAAAGTGGAGGCCGAGGACTCGGGGCCAAGGCTCGGTGCCCAGGTAAAATACACAGTACAGCTGTTTCTTCAAGTGATATAATACTTCTCCATTTAGGACCAGAGTAGGTGAGACATGTGGGTTCAGACTGTACTATTCTCCAAATCTCTCTCACAAAAGGGCGCTCACTTGAGATAGTTGCATCTGTTTTCCAACAAAATCCATGGTGCTCTTTTATGCTCAAAGTTTAAAAAAATCCACAGCTGGTACGCAGCAATGCTGACTGAAGCAGAGCTGGTTCAAACTTCAAGAGTGTTTTCCCTCACAAATAGCTGGTTCTTGTAAATTTGGAGCCACTTCTCAGTGTCTGAGCTTATGTAAACCTAAGATAGACTTTCTTTACTTATTAGAGCAACTTCAGTTCTTCAAATGCCTCTAAACTATTACAGTCCAAAAGAAATCAAAAGTTAGCATTGCTCTACATGATTACAGAACTATGCATGCACAAAGAACATTATCACAGACTCAAGCACTGTGTTTATGAGGATTGTATAGTATATGTGCAGAGATGAACACAGCACCCACCTTTGGCTGCATCAGTCTGCCTCTGTCTCTTTCAGCCTTTTGCCATATGAAAAGCTGTATGAGCTAGGCTAACCTGACAAGTGTAATTTATATACAGACTGCAGCATTTAAGTTGTGTTAGAGCCCTAAAACCCAAACGTTTAATGCAATCTCTTTAATCCCCCATGATAGGGTTTTTTCAGTAGGGACACAGCACTTGAGAGCAGCTGGTGTGTCTTCCTCACTGTAGAATCCCCTTTCTCTGTGTTTATGTCAACAAACTGTTATCTTTTTCTATGAATGGAAACATGATAGTCCAGCTACTTTTAAACACAACTGAAAAGCAGGACATGTTAAAAGAAACAAACTCAACTCATAACTGCTTCAACTTTGCTGCTGTGCTTCGTTTCCGATAACATCTCGTTTTCAGGCCACAGAAATTGACGTGTGCGAGCGTTTGGAGTGTTGTGAAGCGTCTTATTGTGCGTTGCCAGATGGAGTGAGTCACTCCCACTCTGAAAAAGCAGTCTCCTTCGTTCTCTCCAGCACCGCTCATGAAAAGCACAGCAGGCACGAGCAAATAGGGAGCAGAGCCATGACTCACCCCTCTGACATTATCCAACAGGCCGAGCTGCATGCTGGAAACACCGGGCTGTAAAGGGGGTGGAAGGAAATGGGGGAATAAATTGGTGAGAATGGGAGTGCCTGCAGAAAGTTGACAGGGAAGGTTATTTCACTGTTCAGCTCAACGTGCTAGTGCTAGCTTTAGTTTGTGACTGATAAGCACCTACTGATACAGTTTAATGTTAAGCATCTGTGCACACTTGTCAGCTTGATTTAAATGCAACTCCCTTCTGTTTTATGAACTTGTGATAGCTAGCCTGTACTGTATTTCCTAACTTTATCAAACCGATTAGAATTTATGTGTGCACTTAAGCCATATTAGTTTGCTTCTCAGCCCCTCTCAGCGGCGTTTAATCGCATGCAGCCCTGGGGCAGCTCTTTTTGGAGGTTTTAGTCAGAAGTCAGAAAATCCTGAAACCACCTCTTAAGTTTTTATTGCCCATGGGCACATACTTCACACGGCCTGGAACGAGTGTTGGAAAAGTCTTTTTAAATAGTGTTCTGATTGGTCCAACAAGGGGTTTACTTTCCTGGCACACTTTCTCTCCACATAGGAAGTGATGCGTAATACTGCTGGTAGTGAGACCGAGTGGAGGAGCAATAAAGGCTCTTTGTTTCTGATGGCTGTGTTCAGCTTCAGGTTCACAGTAAGGGCTCATCATATTGTTTAGGTGTCTTGAAAGCTGCGTTTAGATATTTTTGATTTTGATGATAACTTCAGCTTGACATTTAATGTGATGTTTTTCCATTACCACCTTTCATATTGTAGTATCACTGATTATAAGAGCGCTGGTGTATTCTTTGTAAAGCCTTATTTGCTCCATGATTCTAACTGCTGAAGTGATGAATGCAGGCACTGAGTTGAGCAAATCATCTGGTGATAATAAAATGTTCTGTTGAGCCAGACCACAGCTATTTTGCAGCCATTCGAGTCAATGAATAGACCAAGGCTACAGCTTTCTCTCTTTTCGTCTTTGTTCCTCTCCCTGTTGCTCCTTCTCTGTCAGTCAACACTGGTATAACATGAGGGCCTCCAGTGCTTTCATGACTTATTCCCAAATATCCAAAAGGTCATTGAATATTTTCAGCAGGTGACCTTTCCTGAGCTTCCTGCACAGGCTTTGCCACTGTGTAGTCGAAGCCCGGAAGACAAAGGCCTGATTGACTTGTTGCTGTACCAGTTCCTACACACCCATTAGCATTTATGCCATCTTGACTTGGCATGGGTGCCACTGCAGAGATTTTATCTCTTGTTTAGTGCGGCTCCAGACAGACTTGTCAAGCTCTTTCCTGTATTTCCTTTACAAAAACGGAAAACTGTAATAGTTTGTGTGTACTGTATATAACCAAGTGACCATGTAGTGTGTGATAGCTGTTTTATAGAATTTATACTTGAGAAGTTGTTCAATTTTAGCAGCTTTCTTTATGGTAGTCGAATTAGAAACGATAAAGTTCAATGAAACTGTTGCATTTTCACTCACAGCTGGAATGTTTTCTAATATTTTATCCAAACAGGTTTGTCCTCTTATCCTTCAAGCATTTTAAGTATCATCCCAGTCATGTCCTTGTGTTTCTCCTTTGAGACTGTACCATCCATCTCCCTAACTGTACACCCAACTTTATCCTGGTTACCACTCTGTTTCAAGCTCACTGCTATTCCTAAAATTAGGATTGACCTGCCCAGTGTGCCAGGGGCACCTCCCAGCATCCCATAATGGGCCCGCAGTTGTTTCGAGAGCAGCACCAAGCCCCTCCTAGATGTCTGGGTCTATTTTAAAACTTGCCAGTTGATGTGCAAAAATGAAATTCAGAGTACAAAGGACAAATGGAGGTTTTGGGCATGGCCATATTTCATAGAGATCATTGTCCTGAGAGCTTTAGATTGTCAGTTTTGTCATGAGGCACATCAGGGAATCAAAAAACTCCCTTTTTCTTACAGTAGATTTTACCCTGTAGAATGATTAAGAGACACTAGATTCCTCTTGTTACATTCTGCCTGTCTGTGTTCAACAAAGTCAACCCATGCCTTCATTCTTTGCCTCATGTTTGTTAGAATGTGCAGATGGAGGAGGCGGGGAGCAGCCCCCGTCCTGAAACCCCCAGCACTCTGACCGAGACCGAGGGGGAGATGGAGGGCAGCTTCCAGGAGGTGGACCTTGACAGCTACCAGACGACGTTGGAGGAGGTTCTTACTTGGCTGCTGTCGGCTGAAGATGCCCTCCACATTCAGGATGAAGTGTCGGACGATGTGGAAGAAGTCAAAGAACAGTTCCACACACATGAGGTACGAGTAAACGTACAGGTTGGCTTTGGGCAGGCAAGCGTGCACCGACACAGGAGGAAAACAGTTCACGGTCCTTTGGATTTGTTTGTAGGACTGGGTTTTTTATGGTGTGAGTAATGCATCTTTGATTTCTGAAATTGTAAAACATAAAACACTATATCAGATCACACAGATCGTAAAGGGGCATTTATAAGACAAATGATCACGGATGTAACCCTCTGAACCCCCAGGCATTTTCTGGGTGTTTATTTGGTCCTGTCACATTTTTCCTCACTGTGGCCTCATTTCAGTGCAATATAAAGTCTTGTACCTCTGTGGAAAAAGCACAACAACGGCTGTGAGCAGACAGAACAGAAAAATGCCCTTTGTGCAGGATGACGCGGTTAGAATACTATAAATCATTAAAAAGGAAAAAAAAAGTTGAATTTCTTTGGCTCCAAACAAAAGCAGGAAAAAAATCTGTAAACAATATGTACAACAGTTTTTCAACACACCATGCCCCACGAAAACATTATGACTGTAGATACTCTATCACTTAGTTTGAAATAGTTTTCATACTTGTCTGGTCTCTGCTCCGTGTCAACACAGTCTGCAGTTCAGGAGGAGCACACATTTATTTATTTTGGCAAAATCTGTTAGGGAGACAAGTTTTTTGCCAATTTTTTTAATGACGTATGCATAATAAAGTGATTTTGAATAAATATTGCATTTTTCTGATAGAACTGCATGCCGCACTTAAGTTCAAGGAATATCAAAGTTCAAAACCTGTAAATTCTTTCTGTTGTGCCTCTGATAAATGCTTTAATTCAGTCAATTTTTAAGACGTCTGACTGGCAGGCTTTGAGGTTCAGAGTATTAAAACGTTACAGATGTTATTGACTTGCACACGATTTTTTTTCCCCCCTTAAAACTGTCACTGTCCATTGAGACAAATCGAGGCTTCCCACAACCAGCAGTACGTGCTCTGTACATGTTGGGAATGCCAGGAATTCTGCTGAGAACAGTGGCGCACAGCGCTCCACGGTGCCCTGGCACAGAGCTTGCTTGCTTGCTTGCTTGACAAGGCGTAGTTGCAAGGTTTGTGCCTGTGCTTGTGTGTAAAGGGGCTTTGGCTGGATTCCCTTGGCTGAAATGTGAATCTTTGTGAAGTTGAATGTCTGGAATCCAGGTCAAAGCAGAAAACTGGTAGTGAGACGTAGAGCAACGCGATCCAAAGCCTCTTTACCAGCCAGGCTTTTCAGGAGGTCTAGAAAATCAATCCAGTTTGTTTTCAGCCTTATTGTTTCCCTACTTACTCCAGTTTTGCCAGCAAAGCCTCATCAAAAACAAATTGCTCAGAAGTGCAGTGAAAAATGCTTACTCATCCAGAGAGTTCACGGAGACGGACAATAACTCAATTCACTGGTCTCCCTTTCAGTTGTTGGAGTGAAATTAAAGCAGGATTTCTGTGTTAAAAAGCAACCAAACGGTATTTGCTCGTGTTTCTTTTTGAACATTTCTTTCTTCCACTTCCGTTTGACAATTTCCCTCAGTTTGCCACTTGACAGTCTCTTCAGTTTGTGCTCAGTCTTTTTTAAAGAATACAAGGATGCATTTGCAAACACAAATATGCAGAAATGATGTCGGGTAGTCTGCTGGGTGTCGTACCTGGTGAAAAGAGAAGTGCAAAGACTAACATCCATGTCTTTAACACGTGGGTGCTAATTGCTAGTAAGGAACCTCAAATTATAGGCATTTTATTTTTTAGCTTCCATGTTGGGATAATCTGGATCAAGATGCTCGTGTTTTCAAGCTATGTGGTTATACACAGGGGTTATATAGTGGGCTTCTTTCTTTGACTTTGCAGTCTTGTGTGTGTGTGTGTGTTTCTTTTTTTCCCCATTAATGCTTTGTTTCCAGGATACAACTTAAAAACCAAATTATGAGTTTCATTGTTAGACTTGCAGTTATTTTTTTTACGATTATATCCATTTTCCCTCTTTCCTTATTAGGCCTTTATGATGGAGCTGACGGCACATCAGAGCAGTGTGGGTAATGTGCTGCAAGCAGGAAACCAACTGATCGCCCAGGGCAACCTGACAGAAGAAGAAGAAGAAGAAATCCGGGAGCAGATGAGCCTCCTCAACTCCCGCTGGGAGAACCTGCGAGTAGCCAGCATGGACCGCCAGGCCAGGTAGATGGGCACACCTGCTTTAGCGCTTTAAAGGTGTTCAAATGCTGTTGCTATTTTTTGTTTTCAATCTGGAAATGTCACTTTTTTGATGCATTTCATTTCTGCTGGAAACAACTGAAAGCCATTTCCATTTTGGGGTTAGTTTGAGCTTTAAACTGGAACATCTTTGAAGACAGTGTAGTGTGCAGTGCCGCAAACATGTCCACTAGAAGTCATTTCTGAGTGTCACAGTTCAGATCAAATGTTTGAGTTTTTCCTGTGAAAAATGTACAAGGCTGCAAGTTACACAAAGGTGACACCTGGTAAGCCTCGAGTCTTCCAAGGCCTACCAAGTCTAACCCTCAGTCTGTGTCAAGGTTTATGATGCTTTAAAATACACACACACAACTGCACAGTCCTTCATAAATCATTTTCAAGATGTTCACTACAGCATTTGACCCTGATTTAAGCTGTGTGCTTGTGTGTGACTCATTGACTGTGGAGTCTGTGTACAGCACTGTGAGTCATTCCAGTGTTTGCGCTACTGTGTTGCAGCAGTTAAAAACCAACTGAACAGGCTGTTGTACGTTAAAGTTTATTACACTGATGGCTTTCATGTCCTTTCTACCTCTATGCTGCTGTCTTTCTGTCCTTGTTTTCTTCTGCTCCAGGCTCCATGAAGTACTGATGGATCTTCAGCAACAGCAGTTACAACAGCTGTCTGATTGGCTGACGCAGACGGAGGAGCGAATCAGAAGGATAGAGATAGAACCTGCAGCTAAAGACCTTGAAATCTACAAAGAAAGGATAGAACAGCACAAAGTAAATGGTTTCACATTCAAACAGCTTATGTTGAAATGCTTTTGTTGCTTGAATTCAGTGAAAGTAGAACTGGTAATTGACTTAATCTAGACGAGATCTCAAAAACACTAAACAGGCAAACATGTTTCTCAAGTTTATAGCACATGTTTGATCCTTATCTTTCATGAGTCATGGACTGTCTTCATGAAGCTCGGTTAATGGGTAATATGTGACCAATGCTATATTCACTTTTTCTGCTCAGGAACTTCAGAATGACCTGGAGGCGGAGCAGGTAAAGGTCAACTCTCTGACGCACATGGTGGTCGTGGTGGACGAGAACAGTGGGGAGAGCGCCACTGCTGCCCTGGAGGAGCAACTACAAGTAATTTGACCATCAGTTAATTTGTTTTTCTGATATTCTTTGTCAATCTGGGGGATCTTCTTCTAATACATGCTGTAAATCATGTGCTACAGTTAATTCTGTATACGGCAAAGAAATTCAAACGCAGGTCTTCTTAGTGAGCAGACTAATGTGAATGAAGGCTGAAACTACACCAATATCACCTTAACATTGGTAGCTGACTTTTTACTTGTCCTCATTTAATAGCCTGTCTTTCTAGTATAGAGAGATGCCTGCTGTTTAGTTCATAGTTATACTAGAGGACACAGACTGGTTTTTTTACGGCTCACTGAACTATTATACCTTTTCACCATAGAATGGAAATGTGTTAAGTTTGCCAAGCGACAGGAAACTGAAAAATAAAGCGGAATCCTATTACTGTGGGTATAATTACCTACACGTTTTTCTGATTAATTCTGTGTACCTTCTGTGTTTACTCTGTGTGTAGGCAGGTGTTTTAGTACTTTACTGTGCTTTTTGTGTTGTCTTTACTCTCATCGCAACTTCTGTCTTGGTTTTGTTTGGATTATGTGCCTGTAAATAGTTTATCTGTCTCTGGGTAAAAAAGATCTTTACCACACAGTTGCTGCTTGATTTCATTTTTGTTATCTTGGATTCAGTCTTTGGGTGAACGCTGGGCAGCTGTGTGCCGCTGGACAGAAGAAAGGTGGCACAAACTGCAGGAAGTCTTTATGGTTTGGCAACAGCTTATATCAGATCAGGTAGGATATTTTGCTGTCCTGTCTTCTACCAGATACAGTTTTCATTCGTCCTTCCAAGTGAACAGCCAGTTAGAATGAATGAATTCACTCCTGAAAGACTCCAAAGTATATTTAAATGCAGAAAAAAGTCAAAATGTCATTTACAGTTTTAAAACTAATCGCTTTTGTAAGACATGGAGGGTTAAGGGCAAAATTCCTTTCAGTGTAAAGTGAATCTTTCTTCTTTCAGGTCTTTTGTTCTTACTTTAATAGAAACTTAGACTCAAATCCTCATTTTAAAATCCTTACAGAACCCTGGAACATGATACTGATGTAGTTGTCTTTGAATTTAAGTGTTAAACTGAAAACAAAAGTTCTGTTGATATTGCTTGCTGGGTAGTTGAAATTAAATCTGATTCCTCACCTCTTCTGCAGGGTTTGTTTAAAGAGTGGCTGGCTGAAAAAGAGGAGACCTTGAGTGAAGTACAGACGAGCAACTTTAAAGACTCCAGTGAAATGAATGCAAATGTGCGCCGATTAGCAGTAAGTAGAAGGGCTGTTTTTGATAGTTGCTGTGCTGCTATTGTAGCATTTGCTCTGTAATATGTTGTAAATGCTTGTTGCTAATGTGGTAAATGTCATCACAGTGTTCTTACTGAAAATAAACTCTCTGAACCCCAAAACCTGCTGGCAGGTTTGAAAAACATGCTGTCTTTAAAAGATAAATAAACAGGGATATTAAAGATAAGGAAGATACATTCTCCATGGTGAAATATGTTGCTAGAATTAAACACATAGTGTGGAAAAACAGCTGGTTTGTAGAAGTAAAACTAAGTTGTAAATGATCTATGTGATGTAGAGCCATAATTCTTCAGTATTGCTAACACCTGTGGACATGTTGAGAAAATGTTTTGTTTTTTTTAAATTGTAAAATGAATAGTGAAAGAAATGCAACTACAGTTTGTTCTTTTTTTCTGTGTGTCTGCCATTTTAACTTTCCTTTATTCCAGAAAAGACATTTTTGAATATTAAGTGACTAACAATTGGACAGGGCCAAAGAAATGCCTAGAATCTGCTCGGGGTTAAACTGAACAATAAATCTGAAACTCTTTCCCAGGCAGTTCAGTAACTGTCTTTAACTTATTAATTTTTCATGCTTCGTGCATTTGAGTTTTTGCCCTTGACTCTCCTTTAGATTTTAAAGGAAGACATGGAAAAAAAGAGGAGAACTTTGGACCAGCTGTCGGATGCAGGACAGGATGTGACAGTGCTGCTGCAAAGTGCTGAGGCAGGAGCCAAGATCGAGGCAGATGCAGAGGAGCTGGCCCAGCGATGGGACAACCTGGTCCAGAAATTGGAGGATTGCTCCTTCCAGGTGTGTGTCATGTATTTACACATTATGCGCAAGGAATGCTTGATATATTGCTCTGGTTTTGCCTTGTCTTGTCCTCTCTCCTCACATCTCCTTTCTGTGTTGTTGACTGTTTGCATGAGAGCATGGTTAAGCAGAGATGAGACCAGACCAGAATTCATTTTGACTTAATTCAGCCAATTTTGGCATTATTTGAGAAGCTATTTTTTTTATACTTAAGCTTTAAAGCCACACTCCACTGTGAACACCTAGAAGGAGATGAAATGCAGGTTAGCTCCCTAAATACTTGAGTTAGGAGGAGGTGCTTGGAAACTGATTGGATTTAATTTGTAAAGGAACCTTAAGTTTTGAGTGACAAGGAAGGAAGGAAGGGAAGTAAAGTCAATGGAGCTAAACTTTTTTTTTATTCAATAAGATGTAGGAAAAACAACCCAGAAATAGAAACGATGACTACATCTGTCAGAAAGAGTTTGTAGTTTAATTTATCAACCACATCATTTATCATTTGAATTTAGTTGGACATCCAAGCTGTCCAAGAAGTGAGTTTGTGAAGTACTTAAAATGTAAAAACTGTAAAATTGCAAGGCTAACTTGTACGATACACATTATTCTGCTTCTGTGTATCTGTAATTTTAAAAGATGGCGCTCTGATCTGCATTTTATTTGTTTGTGACGTGTTTGCTGTGGTTGATTTCTGTCAGTGTGATTCTCAGTAATACTCCAACTCACTGCTCAGGTAATGGAAACTGTGACGGACGCTGGAATGACTCAGGTGGAAGAACAGATCGTCGTGGATACGGTTGCTGTGGCTGCAGCTGCTTCAGCTGTCGACCAGGAGTTGGCCCCACCTGCTCCCCCTAAGAAACGACTGATGGAGACAGATGCAGAAGTCAGAAGAATGTAAGAACTTGCCAGAAAAGTATAAAAATCAAAGCCTCTCAAACACACACCAATGCACACATTGTGTTCTGTGTTATCCAGGTTTGAAAATAAGCTTTCTGACCTATTGAGCTGGATGAAAACATGGAAGACGTCAGCTCAAGCGCTGGCCTCCACTCATCCTGAGACTACACCTGACACCTCAGACCTGCAGCAAACTCTAAAGGTAAAGCTGCATAAGGGTCTGTTTAAAACAAGCATTTTCAGCG
This sequence comes from Acanthochromis polyacanthus, assembly GCF_021347895.1. Taxonomy (NCBI): domain Eukaryota; kingdom Metazoa; phylum Chordata; class Actinopteri; family Pomacentridae; genus Acanthochromis; species Acanthochromis polyacanthus. Next base: position 10,886,245 of record NC_067128.1, read on the forward strand.
TAAATAAAGGATATGTTTTGAAACCTTGCCTTAAATATGTGTTGCTCTTTAGATATTGGAGTCGGAACTCCTAGCAAAAGAAGCCACAGTTAGTCAGGTGACCCAGGAGGGCCGAGGCCTGATGGAGCAGCTAGAGAGAGGTATGAAGCACGGTAAACCAAACAATCATTGTAAACCAATCATCCATGTTCTGTCAGATATGTTCTCCACTGTGTTAAGAGCTGTCTGTTAAGTATTGCTTTTTAAACGGCTCATGAGCACCGGCCCAAGCAAAAGTCTTCCCTGTTAGACTATGTCTGTCCTCTAAGTTTCATTAGTTTTCTGCAGCTGCTTGGTATTTTCTGTGCATTTACAAGCCTACAATTTTTTATTGTCATTCGCTTTTTAGATGCCAGTAATCTAAACGCGTGTTTGTGTATATTTGTGCATTGTCGACAGCGTAGTAAAAATCTGCCAGCCTGCAGGGTTGCTGATTTCATATAGCTGCTCAATGAAATGAAAAGGCACTCAGGACTTTTATGTGCTTACACTGTTCTGGAGGCAGTGAGGAGAAGCGGGGCAGCGCTGCTAAGCTGGGCTAGATTTGTTAAACACCAAACTTTTCTTGTTTTATTCCCAAATCTCTGCTGTTCTCTCATCCGTTATGTTTTCAATTTTTTTTTTTTTTTTTTTTATCCACTCGTGTTATTAAACTTGCTGGGGGCTTGGTCTTAAAACACATGCTGTCCTATTCAGACTGCATGATGCATAATCTACTTGAAGATGCAATACAACACAGGAATTAGCATGGATAATGCCTTAATATAGCAGCAAACATCTATTTACTATGTGAAGATACAGTGATAGTGTAGTATAAACCTGCAACTATTGATTATGTTTGAGTATTCTATTGATTATTGTGCGATTAATCGAGTAATCGGATTCCATGCTTTGCATGCGCGTTACAGCATCAAAAACGGAAGTGAGCGTGCTGTGTAACAGAAATAACCGTCCTTACAGAAAGCGGACAGACATCTGCAGTGTATTGTACACATACAGTATTGTACATATATAGTATAGTACATGGGTTTTCAACTAAAACTCAAAGCCATGGGAACCCACATGTATTTATTTGGTGATGCAGAAATCCCATACATATGATTTTATGTTTGGTCTGTTTAAATTGCTGGTACTGCAGCTTCTAGAACACAAATAAGAAAACTTATCAGTTTATTAGTTTTTATTAGAGAATATTCAATCAGTAACTTTAGTTTCACTTAATTTGGCACAAATTAGACTGATTTCCTTCATTATGAGACTGTGTCAGACCTACATGCACTTCAATATGTTTGGTACTTTTATTGTGTGGCTGTCTGTTAGAAATAATTAACTGCATTGATCAGTCAAATAAATACATTTAACAAATACGTTCACGTCGTACATCATTTCAGTCGCAGCGTTTTTTGTGTTTCTCATTGTTCTCCATTAAAACAACCTGTTCGCGATCCGTACATTTTGTGTGGAAAACGAGTTAGATTATGTGTTAAACTCTCTTGTTTGTGAGTTAACAAAGCAAGTTGAAAACCACCTTCATACTTGCTAACTCTGAGGTTTTAGTTGAGCTGACTCACACAAATGAAGCCTGGATATGTTGAACTACCTTCGTAGTTCAGTCCTCCGATCTGGTAAAAGCCGTAAACGCTAAAAAGCTGCACCGGTTAAAATAGAAGCGTCCCGTCAAATTTTAAAATCTGATGGCATCTGGGTCCGGACTCTGACCGTTGTCCGTCAGTGACCTGTAGTGTAGTATGTAATGCATTAAATGAAGCCTTGATTCAAAGAATTGTGCCTGGAGTATTTTTAGTAATCGGATTACTCTAACTTAAGGAATCGTTTCAGCCCTAGTGTCATAATTGTCCTTATCAGAAAGTATAGTGGCATGCCCTCCATGTGTGTTGTAATCTGAGATTCTGTCTTCTGTGTTTTGGTATCCGGTCTGGTCCTGGGTACATGTCAGTGCATGTCAGTCCCTCCCTCTGAAACTGTCCACTAAACTAAGATTTAAAAAAAATATATTTTAAGTAATTTACCTTACATATGCACACTCATTGCAGCTCAGTGTGAGAGTCTACACTGTTTTTTTGCAGCGCTGCTCTGCTTCCCCTTTGCTCCACTCATGTCTGTTTCCACGCATTTGTCTGCACAGTCCTGGTCATGGGACTGGAGCACTTAACCTGCTGCTCCATGTGTGTCTGTTTCCACACAGAGAACGACAGGTACAGTGCAGACAACATTAACTGAGCTGACAGCAATACCCATTACGGCTATTCAAAGTATTTTACAAAGCTGGCTTGGTCTAATTGTTGTTTTGTTTTTGTTGGCTGTGTACACAGCTTCTCTTGGTGGAGGTGTGGCTGATACACACTTTTTTATTTTTCCTGATGTACTATTGTTCAAGCAAAAATCCACTGAAACATGGAATGTTGTATTCAGCACATTTAGTGAATGCTTAATTAATTGCTAAATGCAACTGAGCCATTGACTCTGTGTCTCTCTATAGAGGGTGTGAGTGCAGACCTGGTGAGGCCAAACATAGACCTGGTCCAGACTGAGTGGGATGTCTGTGCAAGAGAGCTGCAGGCAGCCCGTGAGCGGGTTCACACTCAGTCCCGGCTCAGAGCAGTTTCTGTAGAACTTGCAGACTTGGACCGGGTCTTGGAGGAGCAGGACTGGTGGCTGGACTCGACCTCGCCTGTAGAAAAGTGCAGTGAAGTCGAACTCAGAAACCTGTGTGGAGAATGTCAAGTAAGATTAACTTTCAATCTGATCTCTTTTTAAATACATTCCTTCTTGTACCCCTTTTAGCAAGCATAGGCTGAATGCTTCAGTGTTTACAGCAGAAACGAAACACTGTAAACGCTGATTATAATTCACAACAAACATGAGAGCAAATAGTAATATAGTAGATAAAGTTAAGAGGTAGTCATATGCTTGTAAAGCGGTGTTTGGTACACAGAGTAAGATGGATAAAACCCTTCCTGGTGTGTATTGAGGTGTGGAGCAAAGGTTGTTCTGTTTGAGGCTAATTTACTTTGAGCAGGGAGGGAAAACCTGTCAGTGTAAAGCATGACTCCACCCAGTTACTTCCAGACCTGTCAAGTGACTCATTGATGCAGAGTGTGCAGTTTCCAGTGTTTTGAAACAGTAGATGTAAAGCATCTACTGTACAGGGATTGTGCAAAATAGATTACAATTCGAAAAGCAAATGTTTCCATCTTTCTGCTTCATTAAAAAACAGCCGTCATTACAATATTCAAGAAAAGTGCTAATCATAGCGGCATCAAGGACCTGCTTTCTGTGGTGCCAGGATTATTCTTTATATGTCACTATCCAATGGAATATCCTCATCTTTAATAAAGAACTGCCCCTTTCTGTCTGAATGTACAGCAAAAGCAAATATTTTCTGCATTATCCATGTAGAAGTCTTTGCTTTTAGGAGTAATCAAAAGGATCACATTTGTTGATCCTTCCAAATACCTTGACGATCTTTGTCCTTTGTCTTGTGTTTTTCAGTCCCGACTTGCTAAGGTCAGTGCCTTCAGTCCACAACTGGAGCAGCTGTCTGCAGAGGCAGGATCGCTGGGAGCCGTGCCATCTCTAAAAGACAACATGGTGGTTGTATCTGCACATCATGCCTCCACTCTACAGCAGCTCCAGAACAGAGAACAAGAAGTCAATGAAGGTAATCTGTCTTAGCTGTAGTTAAATAATGTGTTAAATCAGTGCAGAGAAATCAGAAATGACTTCCTATTCTATGTAGGTCCATTTTTAATAACAGTACCATGTGCATTTGAAGGAATCTGACTTCCTCTTATGAGAGGCGTAGGACAGAAGATTTAAGCCTTCCTTTAAAATAAAGGTCTATTTCTCTCTTCGGTCTTGTTCTGAAGCTCTCAGGTTTATAAGGAGATTGAAGGAGCGATGGCTAAGATCAGCAGAGCTTAGTTCCACATGGGCTGTGTAAATTTGACATCAGCTTTTATATGAATCCTTGGCCAGCCACAAGTAATAGATGATGCCCTTATATGGCCTCAAAAGCTCACGGATGCACGAGTGGATGCGTGAGCGATTGTACGCAGCATCATAGCTCTGAGCCAGCTCCATCTGTGCCTGAGGACGTGACATAAACCTAGAGCAGTCCTGAAAATCAGTCACTGTTTTACCTCTGGAATTTACGTGCATGACTCTGTCAAAAATGAGTGTGTAAAGGGAGACTTTAATGCCCTCCTGACCAGGTGTGTATGTGTGTATTCATGTCTGTTCTGCTGTGCCTCTTGGACTTTTATGACTCTGAGGAATTGGATGAAAGCCAAAGAAAACCATTTTGTTTCTGGTTGAGAGCCGCTCGCTTCTTGCGTGGGCCTCTCTATCACCACCCCCATACCCACCCTGCAGTTACCCTCCATCTCTGCTCTTTGTGTATATAAACGCAGCCAGATTATGTAAGCTTTAAATCACCTGGTAATTAACACACAGAGAAGCAGAACAGAAGAGACAGTTGTGAAGAGGAGCAGCAGCAGAAGACTCAGAATGAAAGCAAAAGGAAATGTACATGCTTGATTAAATAAGTCTGAAGTTGTGAAAAATGGGTGCTTTTGAATCTTTGCAATGGGGGTTGATGGCACAACAGCTGTAAAAGTATATGATATAAAATAGTTTGTGACAGTAGCACAGTTAGACCTATAGAGAAACATGCAGTCAAACATCTGGAACCCTCTTACAGCATAAGAAGCAGAAGCCTCTGCACATACATAATTGTGGAAATCCCAACCAGCTCACTGCCCCCTTGTGGTAGAAAACCTGATTATCAAGTCCCATTGCAAAAGTTGTAATACCTGAACTTCAAACTGTCTTTTCTCCTCTGTTTTCCACAAACCTCCCCTCGTCCTTGTCGTGTTCCAGCCTTAGCTAGTCTGGAAGCCACCCAGGTGGTAGAGAGTCCGGTGGAGGGTTTGGAGGCCCGACTGGCCACTCTGAGAGAAGGGATAGCAGACACGCGTACAACAGAGGGGGCAGTGGAGCGGGCACAGGTAAGTAACAAAACTTTACTTCAAACTCATATGAATAGACACATTTTGCTGCCTGACATACAGACAAAAACAGACTGCATAATCGCAGTCATGCTGTGATTGATACTGTTATATTTCAATTGTGTGACATCTTTATATGATTGTAGAGGACTTTAGGATTGATTTGATGAACAGTTTATGAAATTTTTGTCTAATTCTGATCCTGCCATGCTCTTGTGGGGTCTATGTTGAATGTTTATTCTGTGTTTAACCTTCCTGAAATGGATTTCAAATCTCCAGAAGCCTAGTCAGATTAATTTCTAAATGTTTTGCATGTTTGATGCAATCTCTTAGTTGTCGTAATTTCAGTCTGAACAGTCTTTGTTTGTGTCTGTGTGCTTGTATGTACAATATATCGACGTGAGTGTTAATCTGTGTTTTCCAGAACACAATAGGCCTCTTTATCAGTCAGTCACTTCCCTCTGCACTGTATTAAACCTTTGTGTAAGAGGGAGAGGGGGTGTGTTCATGCCTCTGCGGGTGTGTTTCTCCATGTAGTTTTGTAATATACGCGTGGTTGTGTTTCGTGTGTGTTGCTGTGTGTGTTTTTGTCTCCTCCTCCGTCCTTTGGTGGAATGCGGCTCAGTCTCTGCTCTTGTTATCATGGCAGATAGGGTGCTGGGGAGGGGGGCGTTGATGTGGCACATTCTGGGCAGCGTGCCCATGTATGCAGCAGGGACCTCCTATCAGCTCAGCGTGGAGCCGCTGCACCTGTCAGTCAGCTCGACAACCACAACATACAATACCATGACAGCATCTCAGGGCTCAATTAGCCTAATGAGACATGGTGATACTCGTTTTATTGACTCAGTTTTGCTTCTTCCTGATTAAGCAGATTCACATGTTATCATATGCAAGTGTAAACTGTTTTGAGGAGTTGGTTATTTTTTCTCCAATAAATCTGTAATTTTTCCCAGATGGGCATATTTTTCCTGTTGTACAGATGCGCTGTAGTCGTGAACTTCCAGATGTCATAACTAACTATTCATACATGATGTGCAGTTCCATCCAAGTCAAATCTGACATTAAATTCAACACGTGCTTTTAAAAATTAGCCCGAAGTGAACTATTTGCATGAGATTCTGTAAAGAGCATAAAATTTTGCATTTATTAGCTAAGAGTCCTAGCCTAGCCGCGCTAGACAACCCACGGCAACGAATTTAATTCTCTGCCAGGGTAGGTCTAGTTACCCTCCATAAGGCTCGAGGTTGGATGCTCCTAAAACTGGCCGGACGAATCACCGTGAAGTGTAGAGTCAGAAGGCGGGCGTAACGAAGTGACAACAGAGGCGCGACGACTCTGACGGAAACAACTAGCCTAGCTGCGCTAGACAACACACGGCAACGAATTTAATTCTCTGCCAGGGTCAACAACAAAAACGACAACAGTCGTTGAGCTCCATTAGCACCGACTCTGAATAATCTTTCTGTTAACATGTCTGTAATATACTTGAGCTTCACCCATTGACTATATAAATAAGGCTTCACCGAACTACCGCATCCTCTGATTTCCGGCGCTCTAGGAGCCTATTCGTTGCGCTGATTGGTTGTATACCTACCCAATTGCTGCAGAGTGATTTGATTGACAACCTTTTAGTCCGCCTCCCTCCCTGTCGAGCGTGCCTAGACCCTTGTGCCTTCAGAACATGGGTCTAGCGTGGCTAGGCTATAAGAATCCATTATTGGGTGACAAAAATAAAATCAAAGGCTGAACTAGGTTGAGCTGCAGGCTGCGTCTACACAGAGCAGATAGGAGACAAGTATGGAAACAAAATGTAAAAAATAAAACATCTGTAGTATGTAGAACTGCTGTTTTTCTTTGGATACCAAGTCCATATCAAGTGACTTTCCTGTTGTAGGAAATATATCTTTTGGGAGGAATCCTTATTTGGCATAGTCTATCAAATGGAAATGACAAACACAACAGTATTTTCTCACACTAGCCAGTCCCATTCAGTGAAAGAGATTAGGAATGACTAGTCCTTTTTCCCACCAAAGGGATGTCAGGTTTAACTGTTACCTAATTTGTCATTTCATACTTCATCTGTTGTTCATTTCAGGGCCTGTGTCTAGAGATTGAGCAAACGCAACAGGCCTCCGATTCAGCAGAACTACAAAAATGGAGTGAGCTGTCCTCCAAGGCCCGTGAAGAGCTGGGGATGCTGCAGTGCATTCTGGGTAGCATGAAGGACAACCAGGTAGAGTAGCTACAACTTGATCTAGAAGGCCATAAAGCTCCATGTGGAACTTTGTCTTTTAACTTTTTCTAACATGAATGTTGTTTATGTAGTCAGTGGTTCACAGTAATGCTGTGTTTAGGTGCGTTTGGAGCAAGTGGAACGTAAGTTGGATGCAGCACAGGAACTGTTGTCTCGGAATGCCACAAGGTTGGGTAAAGCAGAGAATCTACAGGAAGAACTTAATCGGTGCAAGGTGACAATACAATGCAAAAGAACCCCCCCCCCCCCCCCCCCCCCAACACATTTTGACATAAAGACATTTTAACTTCACTACTTAAAAACTTTTTACTGTTGCTTTTTCTGAGACAGTAACTGAATAAAGAGTTTAGATCTTGTTCCTTTGGCCTGAATTGTTTAAAATTTTCCCGAAATAAATCCTTTCTTTTTCCAATTACTAGGAGTATGTTAACGAGATGGAGTTAGTGGAAAGTTCATTGAAGCAGATGGCAGAGAATGTGAGCGCTGTCCAGGGGGCTGCAGTCCCAGGACTGGCCAAATGGGGGCAGGATGAACTGGACAAGTGCCACGGCAGGTGGACAACACTCAGCAAACAGGTGAGGAAAAACATTCTGTGTATCCTTTGTGTATTTGAATGTAATTATTGTTTTATTACGGTATTGCTTTTTTGTTTTGTGTGTATGTGAAGGATTCATTTGTCCTCATATCTGTAGTGTGTTGTCCAAAGTGTTCATGACTTTGGGGAACAAATGACTTTAGTGCTGTAGCTGACTTGCACTCTTTTGTGCTTATTTTTTACATTCTCATCTGTATGTAAATCCAGTTTAGGAATCTAAAGCATTTAATTCAAAGTTACAAAATATGGATCTTACCAAATTCATTCTGGTGTCTTTTTAAAACCTGATGATGTATGTTTCCTTGCAGCTTCTGAGCTGCCAGGAGCGTTTGGCTGAGAATCAAGAGAGGCAGGTGAATCTGAGGAAAGATCTGACGGAGATGCAGGAGTGGATGACCCAAGTTGACGAGGAATTTCTCATGAGGGACTTTGAGTACAAGAGTCCTGAGGAGTTGGAGGCATCGCTGGAGGAGATGAAGGTAGGACTGGATATGACTGAGTTACAACTTTGTTGAAATACGGTGATTCTCTGATCATGTGATGCTGTGTGCTTTCTTAATGTTTTTCTAGCTCTGTTTCTCTGTTGTCATTGTTCTGTTTCGTGTTCTCGCAGCGGGCTAGAGAGGATGTGCTTCAGAAAGAGGTGAAGGTGAAGATCCTGAAAGACAGCATTAACATGCTGGTGTCCAGAACTTCTCCACCTGGTGGAGGCAGTGGACACGAGCTGACCTCAGAGCTAGAAGGGGTTTTAGCCAACTACCACAAGCTCTGTGACCGTCTGAAGAGCAAGTGTCACACCCTGGAGGTAATGCTTCCTCTGCCTGTGAACTCTGTCTTTGTTATTTTTTTATTTATTTTTGGTTAGTTTGCGAATAACACTATTAATCATCAAACAAATGAACTCTACTCTCTTCATAAATCAGTTGAAGTGACAACAGGCTATGATTTTATGAAGCTTTCCAGTTAGTAGTTTTAGACTGAGGCTATGAAAAGAAGCAGCACTTTCTCATTGTGATACATTTAGATTAGCTTGGAGTATAGGGCCTTTTTGTAAGTACAGGAAGCTGCTATGGCATATATTAACATAAGATTTATTCATCATTTTATGCATCAGTGGCCCAATTTGTCCGTCAGCTTACAGCTCTTATTATGGTTCAGTGTTGGAATGACGTGTGGGTTTATGCTTTGTGTCATTTCTGATTCTATTTTGTTAATTTCCATGCAAAGAACAAGAGCAGCTTGAAGGGAATGCTGGTAGTTTCTGGTTTTCAGAGCTGATCTGTGAGTGTAAAGTCATAGTTAGGGGCTGTGTTTTCTAGTTCTCGTCCCCCAGACTCCACAGGGTAAAGGTCGGACACGTCACTGAGTTGTGCTTATGCTCATGTATGTTCTTTGCCTGAAATCCATTAGTCACCACCGCCTCTGTGCCCTTAGACTTTTGCTGTTTAACTTAACTATTGAATTGATGCGTAAAAATGCACGGTGAAAGGCTGTCATGTCGTAGTATCATTATTCGTTCTCCTTTTCTTGTAATTGTTTTTGATTATCGTTTGTGTTGGGGTGTGCTCTTGTAGGAGGTTTGGTCTTGTTGGATGGAGCTGCTTCAGTACCTGGACATGGAGGAGAGTTGGCTCAGCACTGTGGAGGAGAAGGTCCAAGCTACTGACAGCCTACCAGAGAGCACTGAGGCGGTTAATGAAGCTCTGGAGGTACACACACACACACACACACACACACACACACACACACACACACACACACACACACACACACACACACACACACACACACACACACACACACACACACACACACACACACACACGTGTCTTGTAATCGCATTTAATTTGCTGCTCCTTTTTGTTCTTCTCATTTTTGTTTTCACAATTATTGTTGGGCAGTTTCAATTCATGTTTAATCCTTTAAACCCCAAAAAAGCATGTAGCTTTTGAAAAAATCTGCAAAATTGCACCATTTTTCAGAGCCAGAAAATGTAAGCAGTTGTCGGATTTTAAATTATACAATATGATTTAAACTAATCCTATATGACATGCAGATCTGTCAGTGAACCTCACACAAGCCAAGCATGAATCATCACATTTGATCAGAATCGTTGTTAGAAACCGTTAAATAAGTTTCATTGGAAAAAACAACAAATTCTGCAATCATGAAGCCATTGGGGATACAATAAGAAGTCATGTCACAGACATTCTGGGATTGTTTGACTGAACTGGGCTGAACTGCAGGATGTGTTTACACAGAGCAGGTAATGGATAAGTATACAAACAAATTAAAAATGTAAGAAGTAAAAAATATTTCTCCAGGCTTGGTAACACCCTTCAGCACTTAAAGTGAGTAAACGTTGATTTTCGTTTATTTGCAAGAGAAATACCAGAGAACTTGGATGTATTCTTTATCAACCTTTTTCAAGAAAGTTCTATTATGTGTTACGGCCAGTCACAGAGCAGAAAGCTACTGACATTACATTAGCTAAGACAGTTTTGTTTTGACTGCTTGTAAATTAAAAGCACGTCTGGTCTTCAACCAGCCCAAAAGAGCTCATGTCACTCCCCTGTTCATCTCCCTTCACTGGCTTCCAGTTGCAGCTAGAATCAAATTCAAAACTCTCCTCCTGGCTTACAAAACATTTACAAGAACGGCCCCAGCCTACCTGGATTCCCTGATCCAGGTCTACTCCCCTTCGTGCCCACTTTGCTCTGCATGTGAGCGACGCCTGGTGCTTCCAGCCCAGCACCGCTCCAAATCTCTAGCCAGACTCTTCTCCTCTGTTGTTCCCAAATGGTGGAACAAACTACCAAACTCTGTGCGTTCTGCTGAGTCCCTTTCTACTTTTAAGAGACAATTGAAGACTCAATTGTTCAGAGAACACCTAGGCACTTAATCCGACTCCACCTTTGGGGTAGAATAAGTCAGGTGGTCCAAAACCCAGCACTTATTTAGCGCTGACAAAGTTGAAAAAAACAACAAAAAAGACAAAAAAAGGGGTGGGTGGGTAGCAATTCTTCTGCAACTTGATATCAACACCTTTGACCAATCACACTTGAAGCACTTTTGCACTTACTACAGGTTTTTCCTTATGTCTGAATTCTTGCTTGTGTTGTACGTCGCTTTGGACAAAAGCGTCTGCTAAATGAAATTGTAGAATTGTAGAAAATTAACTTCAAAATCAGGCATAAAATTAGAGCTGATGGGTTTGTTTTCAACAGTTTTTCCGAACCCGTGAAGACCTCTGAGGAGATTGTAGCCACACGATGAAAAAGATAAACCATCTCTCAACGTTCACTATTGGCTGAATATTTGCTTATTTAGTTTCTGAACAAGGAGTCACAGAACCATCACATCTAACATTATACGTGTATTCACATAATTTCCAGAATTACTTTTGAAAATGAGCTCATTCATTCTCCATAGCTGAGGGCACATGTCAAAAGAAACTGAACAAGTAACTTGACATAATCACTGCTCTTCAACATGCTGTCATTAACATGTGAATTACAGTTAATTTAAATCAAATAAAAGTAAATCTTGGAATAACAAATTGTACTGTACCTATTTCTGTAATATGTTCCCATTTAATAGGCTCTCAAATTAAGTGGTTAGGTAGATATTAAGCTGTTGCTTTCCACAACCACATGAAGCGATATGTCAACAGCCTCATTTGTCTTTGATTTGTCTTCCAAATTTCACTTGCTCCGTCTTCCTCTGCTGCTATATCTGTAGACCGCCTGCAGCATGATTGTCAGAGTCACTTTAATCACAGAGCTGCTTCTGTAACATCGCATAGTGATGAAGGAAATTGAAGACCCTTGAAGACAATGTTTTCCTCCCCCTCATCTGTGTCCTTATCGCGTCTTTTTTTTCTCTCTCCCCCAACAAGTCTCTCTCTTTTCTCTCCCCTTTCATTCCTCTGGATCTTATTCTCTCGCCCTTCCCTTCCTCCCAGTGTTCCTAATCAGCCTCACCGCTCTGGAGGGGGCCTGTCGCTCCCTCTGTCCATCACCTCTGGGAAGAAAAAGCACATTTAATGACCCCACGTAAACAATGACTGTTTGAAGTGCCGTCACTCGACAAGCTCACTCTCTCACTCATCTCTCATTTCTCGTTCGGTTATCATCTTTTTTCACTTTGCTTCTATCTGACACACCCAGCAAAGCAGTTTCTGCATCTGCACTCCAGCTCAGCTTTTTGATTCTTCCTCAGTCTTTCATACACACGTGTACACTTTTTTCTCGTTTACTGGATTTCATGTTTTTGGGCTTTTTCAGGTTGGCATTCCAAAGCAACTTTCTTCACCTTTTCTTGCCGCTTTATCAAAGGATTGTTTCATTTTTGGGGGGGGATTTCACTTCCTCGTGCTCATTTCCTTCTTTGCTTGATTTTTCTGATTCCTTGCGCCGACATTTATCATTTTCTCCGTCTCTCCATTCCCCTCAAGTCTTTGGAGAGTGTTCTTCGCCACCCAGGGGACAACCGGACACAAATCAGAGAGCTGGGTCAGACGCTGATAGACGGGGGCATACTGGATGAACTCATTAGTGAAAAACTAGAGGCCTTCAATTCCCGCTATGAGCAGCTCAACCACCAGGTCAGGACCTTTTCTTTGTGCATGTGTGTGGCTGTTTGTTTGTTACTATAGAATAAGGTAAAAGGTATGCTTGAATTTCTTTTTCAACAGATCTTTGTACCTGGGCATGTTCTTTTACTGTGAGAATGTGCATTTAATTTTATCCTGTGTAATTTTCCCCCAATGTAATGCCATGAATTGCATCTATAGGATGTACAGAAAACGGTTAATTGCATGTTGTGCCGTTATTAGAACTCTTTTGATATTGTACTGCATATATTCTGTTATAATAAAAACATACCTTTATTTATGTTCAAATCTAAATTGGTTTAACAGAAACAAAAAGATATGGGCTGCTTTCATTCCTGAGTGTAATGGTTAGTAAGAACATATCAGCTTTTCTAATTCCCCCCCAAAACTACTGGCACATGATCAGAGGAGGCTAGCTGGTTACATTACACCCTGAACACTTTCTGTGTGTGTCCTCATTCAGGCAGTGAACCGGCAGATCGGCCTCGAGCAGCAGCTGCAGACACTGAAGGAGAACGAACAGTCGCTCCAAACGCTGCAGGAGTCTCTGAACCAGCTGGACCACACGCTCACCTCCTACCTCACTGATCGCATTGACGCCTTCCAGCTCCCTCAGGAGGCGCAGGTACAGTGCACACGAAGACAGCGCGCATTCACACAACAAACAAGGTCTGACACCTGGAGAAGCCCCCAAATCTAAAGACTCTTCTTCCAATTTGAGGCTCAATAAATAGTCGTTAAGTATTTCCTATGTACAGAATTTATCATAAAAGCAGACTTCAACAGAATATGTAAATGTCATAGTAATATGATTGTTCTATGTGAATGTTAAATATCCATAAAATCTTTCAAATGATCTAAGAAATGCACAAATACATGAGGGAGGTCATGTGTTGTGTTTATATCCTACACTGTAAAAAAAAAAAAAAGCCCTGTAATTTCACTTAATTTTTCCATTAAATTTATATATTCTACAGGAACATACTAATAAAAATAATCTATGAATTTATGTGTCCAATGTAAAATAAAATGAATGACTTGTGCTACTTTTAACATAAAAACACTCTTAATGTTTATTTAGTAATTATTTGTTGTTGTGTTTTTTTACATTTTACAAATATTTCCTTCTAATACAATAATTCAAAGGGATTTAGCTAGCATTGGGCCACCATGACAGAGACTTCTGTTATGGTTAATGGCTTATATACAAATATTAAGTGTCTGTCTACTTGTACAGCACTCTTATAGCCATTTAGCCTGTCAAATCTAACCTGGCAATAGCCAGATTAATAATTGTGTAGTACTTGATAGTACTCCACAATATCAATCTGGGACCGCTCCATATAAATCCGTTTGGAGGAAAGAGGCACGGATTGGACAATGCAACAGTATGTCCCGCCTCTGACAGGTTTGTTTTTAGCCAATCGCGGGAGCTTCACAACGAGCGGAGCCAATTGGTAGATTAAACTCTTACCAAAACCCGTAGATAAAAAAGCACAAACATCTTTACCATCCAGAAATGTGCAAAGAGCCTCTCGTTGTTCTTCCTTCAAGGAAGCGATAGGAGATTCAGCTAAAACTGACTTAATAGCAGCATCTACACGATCGTTGTCCTCCGTTGCCATGTTTGTTTTGATCTACTGGTGCTTGGTGTCGTCTTCACACCCGGATATCCCGCCCCACACACGAATACTGCTGCGTGATTGGCTCGTGCCAACTTGGTGCTGTACAAACAGTGAATGCGGGAGCGGAGCAAGATGGTTTCTTGAGAGATTTGTGAACTCACAAATATCACGAGAAATCAACTTGCTGGCAAGGTTATGTCAAATCTGTTTTTCATGATTCTTACCCATTCCTCAACAACCTCTTGAACTTAAATATATTCATTTTAAAGGTTGAATGACTTTTTTTAAAAACTGAAGATCCATTAAATTTACAAGATTTTTATGTAAAGTTACGTGTAGAAACGTGTAGATACATAAAGTTAACAGATCCTTTAATCTAGTACATTGTATTCATGTGTTCGTCTTCACTTTTCTCTCAGACCATCGGGGCTGAGATCGCAGCCCACGAAGTGACAGTGGACGAGATGAGGAGAAGGAATGTGGCTAACTTGCCTTCGCCAGCCACTGATGCCAAAGCTGCTCGAGGCGGCACCATGCTGGACCAGCTACAGGTAACACTGACTCCTACTGGACGATGTCAGGAACTGGTTTCTGCTGCTCTCACCACCACATTATCGTTCACACTTAATAAAGCAACACTCGTACTGTGCTTTCATATGTAGAGTCTAACGATGGAGAGAGATTAATGTTACCGATAAATCATGCCAGACTTTTTCTCATGTTCTGACAGGATTTTACTTGCCTGAAGTTGCTTTTGCTGCTTATATATTCGTTTAGTGAAGAGGTTTGTCATCTGAGCTGTGACAGAAATGTGTAACCTTGTTATCTGTTCCACATTGTTCACATGCAGAGGAAGCTGAGGGAGATCTCCACAAAGTACCAGCTGTTTCAGAAACCTGCGAACTTTGAGCAGCGCATGTTGGACTGTAAGAGAGTCCTGGATGGTGCCAAAGCTGAGCTACACATTCTGGATGTAAAGGACGTGGAACCAGAAAAAATCCAGTCCCACCTCAGCGGCTGTATGGTGAGAACCAGTCCTTTGTCAGGCCCACAGACACAGTTTGTCTACATTGTTTACTTGCAGCTGATTCTTGTAGTGCATATGCATTATAAGTCATTACATGATACATAAACGGAGATTTGGACCTATTTTTGTTGTGACAGTCTGTTTCACCCACACAACTACATATTTCGTCTTTTTGCTGTCTAGAAATTGTACAAAATGCTGAGTGAGGTGAAGCTGGAGGTGGAGACGGTGATAAAAACAGGTCGCCAGATTGTGCAGAAACAGCAGACAGAGAACCCCAAGGCCATGGATGAACAACTTACTGCTCTCAAACTGCTCTACAATGACCTAGGGGCTCAGGTAACTCGTTTTGGGGATTTTTAAAGCAAATGAATTCAGCTTATTATACAAAATGCAGCTCCTGTTGGATTTTAAATCGTGTTCAATATTTCCGTCATTGCTCTGAGGCCTGTTTAAGACACCCTTGTTTTCAATCTCTTCACAGGTAACAGAGGGCAAGCAGGACCTGGAAAAAGCTTTGTCTTTGTCTCAGACGTTCCAGAAGGAGAGTTCTGCCCTGCAGGCCTGGCTGACCACAAATGAGGCTCAGCTCCAGCAGAAGAACAGCTGTGGAGACATGCCAGCTGACATTGAGGCTGAGGTTGCATGGGCTAATGTGAGTAGCTGTCCATGACTGTTTTGTTGTAATCAAAAGGAATAAATGGAAAAATATGTGAAGCAACAATAAAAGCTCAGATTTCTTTAGTTACTTTGGCAACACTAGTTTAAATCAGTGTGACATTTCCCAAAGTTTTCAGCTCGTCTTTAGCAGTAGCAAATAAGTGCTTTTGTCTCTTGCCAGTAGATGGAGCAGTGGGACAGTTTGACAGCTGTTTTTTAAATGCCCTCTTATTTAAGTTGAATATGTGAATATTTTGAGCTTTGGGATATCAAGGCAGGCTATTATTTATGTTTATGGTGCCTGTAATTCATGCCTTATATTTTATGTTCAGCAGTGTGTGAGATAAATCTTAACACCAGCTAGAGGACACGGCGATAAACTACTGAAACATGGAGGCTATTACATGACCCTGGTGGATATATTGTGCTCTGTGTGTGTGTGTCGGTCCATCAGAACCTGCTGAAGGAGTCGGAGCGTCGGAAGGTGGAGCTGTCCAGCCTGATGGAAACCAGTACTGGTCTGCAGACTCTGGTGGAGGGAAGCGAGGCTCAGCTGGAGGACAAACTCTGTGGCCTCAATGAAGCCTGGGGTCGAGTCCGCACCTGGACCGAGGACTGGCTCAGTGCTGTCCTGGTGAGTGAAAATACTGCAGACAATAGGACAAAATAAATAATGAGTTGCTGTGTTCTTTATCTATGTTCTCTGACTAAGTAGATTCTCCCACCTGCTTTAAGTCTTTGTACATCTGCATTTCTTGCCACAATTTGTAAGGAAGCAAAAGCTGCTTTCTGTTATAAGCTGAGACTTTTAATACATGGTAAGGTTTGAAATTATCTAAGTTTCTTGTATCTTAGATTTGTTCCTCCTTCCAAGGTTATTTCGTTAAAAGATTTTCAACCCAAATAAAACTTCTGCTTAATATGCTGTGTAGCTCAAGGGATTGTTGTACCTAGGCAAAGGAATAAACTTTAAATCCGCAACAAAACAAGGGCAGACAAAACACCTCCTCGAGATAAATATATTTGCTATTCGAACAAAGAGAATAAAGAGTTTGTTGTTGTTGCACAATTGCGTACTGCGGCACATTATGAAAGGGTTATGGAAATCATGACTTTTTCTTTCTTTTTAGGTGAAGAGAAAATACAGCAAAACCTTAAACACTTAATATTTGCTTTCCATAAAGAAACCTTTGAGCTTTTGTTTTCTTTGTGTGTGTGCAGAGTCACCAGAATGAAGTAGAAATTTTTGATGAGAACTTGGCTCACATCAGCACCTGGCTCTATCAGACCCAGATCCACCTGGATGAGGCCGAACGACTGGCCCCCGCAGAGAAGGAAAGCGTGGTGAAGGTAACGCAGAGGAAGTCTGAGTGTTGGGAGAGGTCCGAGTAAATGTGTGGATACTGTGCACCAAGCACAAAGAGGAACCCTGTGCTACCACTGGAAAGTTACTAGTTCATACCATTTTCTTTGACCAAGTCTGAGAAATATGTAAGAATCGGCAGAGCTCATACAACGACAAGCTTAGAAGTATCAAATAGTGTGCTTTACGGAAATCACTGCCTCTGGCAAGGTAATGCATTCAGTTAAAATCCACCCAAGGATTACCCCTGCTGTTACCTTGTGGTATAGAGAGATTTTAATGCGTTTTCACACGAAAGGATTAGCTTTGTACACTGTTGAGGGAGAAACCTTTGTGCTTGGTTAAGGTGGGACTTTTCAAAAGCAGACATATTTGTGTGCTGTTGGGTATTGTTGTACTTCTCAGTAATGATTGCCTGTCTTCACCATCACCAAATGGAATAAAGAGAGTGAGGACTAGTTGGGGTGGGGGCAAGAGAGAGGTTTTTATGGGTATGACTGAAAAAGTAGGTGGCTAAATGCAAAAAGTGGGGTTGAGAGTGAACCTGAACCTTTTATGATGGTGTCAAATAATGTATCTTGAAGCTGTATTAAATTCTTAACCCTTACTTTCCTCTTCACATGACAGATGAAGGTCTCCACTCAATGTCAGCTGTTCCCAAGCCCTGCTAACCTTGAACAGTATATTCTGTGCAAAGCTGCCTGATCCGACCCAAGGCTACACTTCCATCCAGTTTAAGAGAGATTGACAGAAAGCATAAAGTAATAAATATGTGAAGAGCTTCTCTGTGGTTTGTCCTTAGAGCATGCTGGAGGAGCTGGAGGATATCGGTCTGCGTGTGGACAGTGTCAGGGACCAAGCTATCATTCTGATGACCAGCAGGGGGCCCGCCTGTCGAGATGTGGTCGAACCCAAACTGGCCGAGCTCAACTGCAACTTTGACAAAGTCTCCCAACACATAAAAACTGCCAAGGTACAGAAAGCACAAACTAAAAACCTGTCAACCAGAGTTATTACCACATTCATCAGGGGCAGAATTCAATCTGGTGTATACACTAAAAGTTAACCCTCTGAACTCCAAGCAGTTTCTGCACATTATTACTCCTGTCATGTTTTTATTCACTGTAGGCTCATTTTCAACTGCAAATAAAATCCAGCACTGCTATGGAAACAGTGCAACCATAGCTAGACGTAGAGAAAATCATACATGTCTTTTGTGCAGTGACTTGTATTCCCATACATCTTAAAATTAAAGGTGAATTTCTTTGACTGTTTAGCTCACAGGAAGAAGAATCAGCACATACAGTTTACATTTTTAATAGCTTGTCTTCTATTTAAAACAGCCTGCAGTTCAGGCGAAAAATGGTTGATGGTTGCAGGTGTCTATAATTTTATGGTTGCGCTGTGGAGTACAGACGTTTCTGGTTTCCACAGAATCTTGACTAGTCTTGGTTTATTTTTGGCACGTTTTTAAAAATGAAGCATGTTGAATAAAATTGCTTTCTGAAATATTATGATTGTGAATGTACATTTGGTTGAATAATAGCCTAATTTTTGATTTTTTTTTTTGAAAGATATCGTGTCTTTCTTACCCACCAGCAAATTGTGGGGTTCAGAGGGTTAAATGTGAAATAGAGACAGCAGTGTCTAGTTTATCTAACGAGTATATGTGTTTCTTTTCTTTGTGGCATACAGATGATGACCAGTCTGGAGTCGGGTGTCGTTGAGATAAACCAGCATACAACCCAGCGGGTACGAGAAACTATCATTAATACTAGATCCAAGGGCAATGGAACCAGATAAATCATATCTTATCACATGACACTGTATGACAGGCAAAAAGTTTAAACTCGTTTTATGCAAACTTTATGCACATAGAAACGGCTGTCAAGTGTTTCTAGAGAAAAGACAGCAAGTTTCATTTTGGCTGAATGCTCTTTGAGGATACGGCAAGATAATTACATTCATTTTTGTAGTTCTGACTGAGGTGCCTGAGGTTTGTTTTCATTCTTTCTAATCAGGTCATTCACAGTCAGGAGATCCGAGCAGAAAGTCAGACTCACCCTGCTGAGGCTGTTGTCCCCAGTGACGTGAAGGACCTTCGGGCAGAGCTCCGGGACACATTGAGGGTTCTACAGCAGCCGCAGGACCCAGTAAACATCCTGGATGATGACAAGGTACACAGGTTTCTCTTAACTTTTAGCAATTTTCATTACGCTTTCAAAACTTTAGAAGCAACTGATGATGATAGCCATGGTAATATTAGTAGACACTGGCAGTATCTGCCTTAATAAGACAGGCCTCTATGTACTTTATAAATGAGAATAGAGGAAGAAGCAGTCTGTCAATTGTCTGGTCAAAGGTTTGCCATTTGTAGCAGTTTTCCAGTGGAATTTTAACAACCAAAGAATATTGACCCAGGTGATTCTCTTTCTGAAATTTTATGAGCTTTTCTATGAGTAATATGCCAGGCTTCAGGCTATATAAAGCTGCCACCTGATAATACAAGCTTTGATTGGGCATTTCAAGGCTTAACAAGTCTGGAATTCAATCTGTGTTATCAAGGTTTATGACGTTAAACACACAGGCTGAAAAAACCCAGACCAATCCAAAGCAAGGTCACTGTGGCAGTCAGAAAGCTCTTGCTGTGTTTTCAACAGTATTTTCCTGAGAGGTGTCTACAGTGTCTGTAGCCTGAGCAACTTGTAGCTTGTTAGGCAAAGTATCAGAACAAATGCCAGATTCTAGTGTGTAAGTTGATCTTTTTCATGTCCACTGAATAGAGGAAAGACGGATTTAAGCTTCATTTGAGCTTTTACTCTGTTTCCCTGCACCAGATGGATGAAGAGAAAGCCAGCGTGGAAGAGTTGCTGAGAAGGGGAGAAGAACTGCTGCAGCAAACTTCAGACGAGGGTCAGAGGGAGGAGCTGAGACTTCTGCTGCTCCGGTTGCAGAGCCAATATTCTGCACACAGGGTGAGATGCATAAAATATGTTGTCTTCTCTTTGCTTGGCTCATAGTGAGGGTGTCTTTTTTAAATTTAGAATCGCACAAGTCTCTGTCGTGTTGTATTTTGGGTATGTACGCTTTTGCAGTCACGTTAACTTGTGGTTGTGTGTCTGCCTGCTTTAGGAGCTGAGGGTGCTGCAAGTCAGGCAGGTTGAAGTTTCTGTGGACTCGTCTTCTCACGCCTTTAGAGAGCAAACAGAGTTTACAGCTGAGGTGAGGAACTCATCCATGCACACGTACAGTATATATTGTACCTAGGTATTGGAGGAATCCGAATACTTTGACATCCATAGAGCAGATTCTGCTGCTTGGAGAAGCTTTGGTCCTTCAGCGTGTGCTGCAGGATGTTTCAGATCTTTTACCACTCTGCTGTGAGTAGAGCAATGCTCCTGACTGCAGTCTGCTGGAGCAAAGTCAATGACACCAAAACTGATTGAGAAGGCAGAATCTATGCCTCTCTGGAGCCTTTGGAGTTGGTTTTGAAGAGGAGGGTGCTTGACAAACTGTTGAACCTCACGACAGTTGCCTCGCATCCTCTGCATGACCTGCTGTAAGACGGCAAAGAACTTTCAGCAGTAGAAGTCTTCCACTCCTGTGTGACAAAGAATGCTACATCACTGTTTAAAGTGATTCTCAAATTGTGTCTGGGTTTGAACTCCACTTCTTCTGACAGAATATAGTTTTTCTTTGGACTTTTTTTTATCTATGATGCTATGTATCACACCTGCTATTTATCAGATTATTTGATCTCTTTAGTTATTTGCTTGACTTGCACTAACTATTATATTTTCGCAGATGTACACAGTATAGCTGTGGATCTATCTTTACTCCATTTTCATTTGTATTGATCATATTAATGAATATTTTTTATGATTTTTTCCCCCTTGAAGTTTAACTTTTAATTGCAGTGTATTTTACCTTCCTCATTGTTTTTGTGATTCATGTGATGTAAGACTGCTACTGTCCTTTGGGATTAATGCAGCACTCCAACTAAGTAATTCACTTGTATGTGACTTTTTCTCCATGTCGTCTGTGGTGTAGGAGATGTCTGCAGTGGAACGTAGCAGCGCTCCTTCACTGAGTCCCTCTGACTACATGCTGGACATCAACAAAGTTCTTCTCGCCATGGCTGACAACGAGTTGCTCCTGAACTCCTCAGAGCTTAGTGGAGGGCTTTATGAAGACTTTTCTACCCAGGAGGACACCCTGAAGGTGGGCTGTACTCCATACCCAACCTGCTATGTTAGAAGCTGTTTTTGCAGACATGTCACAGAAATGATCTGCAATATTTGAAAGAATTTGCTTTTGTACAGCAGTTATCTCAGTTAGAAAAACACATTTTAAGTGAACGGACACATCTTTGTTGAAGAAATCATATCATTTACGTGACTTGTTTTGCACTTTTCGGACAGTGTTCCAAAACAAAATGTTTTGCCATCAGAGGCCTTAGGTCTGGAGTTAAACTTGATTACAGTGTTATTCAGCCTGATAAGGCTGGGGGTGGGATTACTGAGGGTAATTGGGTTCACATGGCTACCACAGTTAAAAGTTTAACCCCCTCTTCTTTAACTTTACTGTTCCTCTTCCTCTGTTTTCTTTTCACAGAATATCAAAGAGAATCTAGAGCGTCTCAGTGAGCAGGTCACAGGGATCCATGAGCGCCAGCCTGATGCCATCCGGGATGCTTCCCCTGCTGAAGCGGGCCAAATTGGAGATGCCCTCACGCAGCTGAATGCAGAGTGGGACCGCCTCAACCGCATGTACAGCCACCGCAAGGGGTGCGTGCACCAGCTTTACATAAATATCATCTAACAGATCACACCCTGCACACACTCATTAGCTAGAGGTAAGGTGCTGAATCAAGCTTGAATAAGCATTTCACCGAAAACTCTGCCACTGTGAAGAAAAAAAACAAACAAGCTGTTATTTTCAGAAGTGATGTGTGTGTGAATCTGTGTGTCAGAATGTTTGGTCCAAGCTGCAGGGACATTAAATGCCAGCTGTCCACTAGTCAGGAGACAGCGGGAGCAGACAAAGAGATAGACCAGGGTGCATGGTAAGGCTCCCTACACACTCTGACCTTGGTTAATATCAAAACAATTCCTTGGGCATAAACAATCTCATGCCTGTTCACATATTCCGTCACTCACTCATTCATTCATTCACACACATTGTGGGTGACCTTGACTACCATCAGCACGATTCCTTGGGCATAAACAGTCTTCATTTGCAGAGTACAGTCTGTGCAAAGACAAAAGTAAACTAGTAAGCTAATTTTGAGTTTACACACAAACTCTGAAGCACTCCATCTGTAATCACAATAACCTCTGGGCATCATTAAAAATCAGAAGAATGGAGTATATTTTGTAAAATTGCTCATCCAAAACTCATTTCCTCGACGTGTCTCCCTGATCAGATTTGTTCTGCTCTCAGCCATGCTGTAGGAGGAAATGGCCATCACACAGACCGCCAGTGTGATAAAGATCTGCTTTTTATATTATGCATTTAAGTAATCAGCCTCTTATATTTCTTTTATTCAGTAGAGTCACTAAACTTCATGGCAGTGTCAAGGGTTCCTGATTGCTATGGCATTTTTAATAGAGGTCAACTTCCATTTTTTTCTTATCATTTCCCAGTGGTTGAACATGATTTTATTCTTAGAGAGCAGAATCCTTTCATTTTTTCACACATTTGTATGAATCCCACTCAGCCTAAACTTAAAGCACTAAAAATGCATTAAGTGCTATTGATGTACGACATATCTATAAGCTGACCCCTTTTGTAGTTCACAAAGCAAAATTAAATGGCTGAAATGGAGCTTGTACATTATTCTGGAACTCATTTCAGCCAAGCTCAGTTGCCAAATGCATAAACGGCCATCCTCTACATGCGTTATACATTAAGTACATGTTGGAGGCATTTGTTTTTTTACTGAGATCCTTTTATTTTATGCAGCTTTATACTTTTAATGTCGCTTCATTACGGTGACAAGTACAAAACAGACTTTAATTTGTACTAATAAATGTATTAATGCAACGCTTCAGTGCTAAACCTTCATCAGCCAAATGGTTTAATGCAAAGTCAGAAGCCGTCTTAAATAGGGATTGACTCTGACCACTCCACCAGTGAACAAACTCCACATACCCCTGGGAGGTTTGAAATGCCAATAGAGAGAAAAAGAGACAAGAAAAAAAGATTATTTACATATGATGTAGAGACAGAAGAGTCAGTAGCAATACTACATTAATATTGCCATAAGCTATTTACACAGTGTGGGTAAGCTGAGAAAGAAATACTTAAAAAGCTTCTATATTCATTACTTCACTACGGGGGGAAATATTGATGCTTTTTACTCCATTAACTTCATCCATTTTATCTGACAGCTGTAGTTAAATAATAAGAAAATGTGGGAAATGCTCAATACAAGGTTGTGCTTTAACTTAAAGACATTAATGTGAAGCAATAGTTGAATTTAAAAACAGGAAATATACCTCCATATGAAGGATTGCATGTCTCTTCATCAAGCTGAAGTTTAAGGGTTCACCGCAGTATCCTGTTACTTCCTTCAGGACAGAAAACTCAGATTTTGTACCTGGGGTCTGCTGGAGCCTCTCTCTAATGCTTCTGTAGACTTCTCCTTCCACATCTGTTCCAGCTGTTGCTTCAGCCCCTGGTACTGGGTCATTCTCATGCTTTTGCTCCTTCTTCCTGGTGTAACTGTCAGCTGACACATCTGTCACAGCTGCCTTCTTCTGCTCCTTGTCAGGAACCACTATGTCAGGTTTGTTAGCCAGCAGCTGCTTGTCACTCTGGAGCTTTAGCTTTATTGTCATTAAATGAAATGACGTTGCTCTCATCCATTCAACAGTGTAGAAATAATATTGTCAATACTATAAAAAATGAGAAATAAATATCAGGTAGTTTATAAAAGACTAAACTAAAAAACACAAGCATACATCGGTCACATTTGGTACTGGGGTGACTGCGTAAAACTTGAAGTCTTGCAGGATTTTAGCTCTGTTGTTCTCAACTTTTTCCAGCACTGTGCCCCAGTCATACTTTGTTGGCACTGTACACTATCCCAGCCACTTGGTTATACCTCTCAGTGTAGCATCTTACATCCTGCTGCTCTATGCTGGACTGTCTGAGGGGTGTCTTTGCACAGTCTGTTGCGGTGGACCACTGCCTCTATGGAGCTTAAAGTCTGTTCCTTAGCTGCCATGATCAGAGGCTCAGTGCTGTCTGTTAAACTGGCCTTTTCTAGCCACTGGGAGGATATTTTGATGTCGGCCACCTTCTCTTTCTGCTAATGACATATCCCATGGAGGAGCTTGGTCTTGCATGACTCTTTCTTTTCCTTCTCACCCCCCTCTGTCTTCTGCTGCCTGAGGCACTGTGACCAGTTTGTCCTGAGGGGCCTCCTCCATGATGCATTCACAGATACTCATTGTTTCATGCTGGATAGTGGCTCTTTAAACTCCCTCTTCTGGCATTGCTCAAACACCTAAAAACTTTACTCATTAAGATTTACACATTTATAAGGGTTTTCTCTGAAAAATAATCCCTTTGTGCCTGAAAGCCCTGCTGATGTTACTCTACACCTTTCCTCCTTTACTGTACATGGATAGTAAATGCAACTCAGTCATGGCAGCTCACCTGCT
The DNA here is from genome assembly GCF_021347895.1 of Acanthochromis polyacanthus. Classification (NCBI taxonomy): domain Eukaryota; kingdom Metazoa; phylum Chordata; class Actinopteri; family Pomacentridae; genus Acanthochromis; species Acanthochromis polyacanthus. Next base: position 10,911,126 of record NC_067128.1, read on the forward strand.
TAAACACTGTAAAACTACTCAGTGCTACTCAATGGCGAGTTTTTTTTAATTGAAATAAATCAGCTATACATATTTGAACTGTAAACTAATTCTTAAGAATAATGATACAAAAATCTCCACTCTGCAGGTTGACAGGATTTGATCCTGAGCTTTAAGTGTGCAGCCCTGGAAGTCAGCTTCATTGTGGAAATGCTTGGCCATGATGTCAACTGCGTATTGTGCACAGAATGTATCTTGTAGCATATAAAAAAACAAATATAGATGTACTTACAAGGTTAAAATCTTCAATTGGAAGCAGTCAGTACATTTTCTTCACAGTACATATACATTTTGAATACAGGGCATTTACTTGTAACGATGTTTTCACATTAGTGTTGCCAATTAGGTTTCAGTAAAGAATATGAACTATTTCTGCATCTGCGATTTTTTTAGTTACATAGTTCACATATTTAAACTTCAATGTTTGACATGTTTCCTGTTGCATATTTCCATAAATGAAAATCACTGTTCAACCAAAAGTCTACTTCATGTTATAAAATCTGTGCAGAACCCTGATTGATGTGTTTAAGGTTTAAACAGGTGAAGTTTAGAAGTGTTTCACTGTCAATCCTTGCTGTTTTTTGTTTTTTTTAGTTTCTTTGCATTTGCTCCATCTCTTGATGTGAATTAATATTTACACACTATTTGTGTTTGTATGATTCCTTGTTTTGTTGCAGGGGTTTTGATCGTGCCATAGAGGAGTGGGGTCAGTTTCACTGTGACTTGAAAGACCTTAGTCAGTGGCTGACTGACACAGAGACACTGTTGTCTGAGAGCATCGGCCCTGATGGACAGCTGGATCTAGAATCTGCTCGGCAACGTCAAGAGGTCAGTGGATGGATGGATGATGAAAGTGTCTGACTGCCTGAATTTGCATATATATAAATGTATTCCACATTATTTTACATGTGCGCTTAGTTTCTCCCTTTATTATTAAACACCAATTAGTCAAATACAGACATTGCCACAATATTATCTTATGTTGACAAGTTCATTGCAAGATTATTAACATCTTCGGATGCTTTTGCGAGATATAGGGCAGGTAGATGGTTGGATATGTAAGACAGAAGATAATTGCATTTCATTCCCCCAGGGGAAAAGTGGCTGCTGAAACGTACCTAATAAACACCGCACAGCTAAGTCTTCATTATGCAGAGAGGAAATGCAGAGAAGTGAGCTGACGTGCGGGGCGAAAGGGGGCCTTTAATTTTGCTTTGTTTGATTACCAAAGCGGCAATTTCATTTCCAAGGGGAATTAAATTCTCTAAAGCCGCTGCATTATCGCTGACAGCACCACCGCCATTTCCACCTTTATCAGTGTGATTTGCGAAGCTTGAGCTAAACTCCTGTCTGTCTAGCTCCTCCACATGTTTTCACAGTCGCTGAGAACGAGACGAGGGATCAAGTGGATGGGAATTGAGAGATCAATTAGCTGACTCACCCTTTAGCGGACTTTACAATCACTCACTCTACTTTACGGGTCTGTCTTGGCAAGTTAAATCTCTTTTGGTGGAAGTAGAGATTTGGCAGCTTAAATCTTGACTCGCTACAAATCATGCCTATGTGTCAATAAGAGATTTGCCTGGAGAGATGGACTTGAGCTGGGGATTTGGGCCAGAGTGAGTCTGATTATGCTGTTTCACTGAACCCTGATTCCACTGTAGTTCTTCTTCTGTTTCCAACATGGTCATTTTCTTTCTTTTCTATGTATTTTAGGAGCTGGAAGAAGGCCTCGCCAGCCATCAACCTGTCCTGTTTGTACTGACCCGCACTGGGGAGCAGATAATTGGGAAGCTGTCATCTCCTGATGGGCTCCTGCTTGAAGAGAAGCTCGAAACTCTGGGTCAGCGATGGAGAGCTGTCAACCGGCAGGTCCTTGATCGACAGCGCAGGTGTCCACAGAAACACATGATACAGTGCCGTTTAGGGGATCCTGGATAAGACCCATGTGCTGACCGTGTAACGTCTTAGTTGTGCAGTACAGTGTAGCATCACCATCACACTGCTGCTTTATCGGTGTTTGGCAGGTTATCGTTATCAATGTGATCAATCAGACTATAACAAGCAATTTAAATGTAAATTTCAGGATTAGGCCTGCAAACTGGAGGAAATGTGAGATCCTAATCTGTGCGAGTGTTTTTGTGTGTGCAGGTTGACTGGAGGGGATCCAGCCATGTCAGACCTGGTGAGGAGGCGCGATGAGCTGGCTTTGTGGCTGCAGCAGTCAGAAAACGCTGTTAGCTCCCTGCCTGTCACTGCCACTGACAGAAACCTCAAAGAACTCAAGGTACCACAAGACACAAAGCATACTCGGGTTGGTGTGATTCATGGGAGTGCAGAGCTGCTGGAGAGTGCTATTTTTGTGGTCCGCGCTGCCTGTGATGCATTTTCCTTTCTTCTTTTTCCCCTATATTCTACACTGTACACACATTTCTGCGTGAATCTCAATCATGAGCGAACATACTCAGAACTCGCATCTCTTGTTTTGAGCGGAGCAATTTTCTCTTTTCCCTTATGGAGACGCACTGTGAAAAGTACAATGATTGACATTACACGGCTGTATCAAACAGCTGTTTTACAGGCTGACCTGCTCAGCGTTATCTTGAGTTTGCATTCCCTTGACCTTTCTCTCGTTTTCCTTCAATTAGTGATTGTGAAATTAAGAGTCAGCGTGTCTGTCCTTGCAGGCCCTTGCTGAGGAAATGGATGCACAGAATGAACGTCTTGGTTGGCTGAACAAACACGCTCCTCAGATCCTGGCCAGTCCCAGTGTGAGTCCTCAGAACAGAGATCAGCATATTGGCAAACTGAGAGCCATCAACCTCAGCTGGAGCAAAGTACGTCATATCAGCACTTTATTCAAGCTCAAATTCCTACTTGTGTCGCTGTTTTTTATCAGTTCAACCTTGAAATGTAGAAGTAACTCCATACTTTAAATGTTTTAATACTGCAATATGTTTCACCGTGACAGGTGCAGCATTCTGTCCTTCCTTTCTTCTTCATTGACAACTTCTTTGTCTTTGGCTCATTTTTATGTCCCTGGTTTCTCCGCAGGTGACGCATGAGTTGCTGGACAAAGTCGGGGAGGTGGAAACCAATCTGCAAAGTCACGCCCAGTTCCAGGACAGGATGAACAGGCTGACTGACTGGGTCGTCGTCACTCACCAGACGATCATTACCCGAGGCCTGAATCCCAGCCAAGCGCAGGTCAATACATCACAAGGAACAACTCACAAATACCCACTGAAACCACACTCATCATACACGCAAATAAAACGACTTGATCTGTTCCAGTCTCTGGAGGTTTCCATGAAGGACAGGAAGAAGGACCTGGAGGACCTGCTGGCTCATTCTATAGAGCTGCAGAGACGACAGCAGCTGTTGCCTCAGGAAAAGGTCCCAGCTTTCATAGTAATATCATTTAGGAAAGAACTACTGCTAATTGTAGCATATAATTATACCATATTGCACTCCACTACCCCACTTTGAGTAATTCCGTTTCCTATAATTTATTAAAGTTTAATTGGCTGTTTTATTAAAGTCTGGATACGCTCTTTCCTGTGGTAATATTTTTTCCTAAGTCATTAATTATACGTATGTGTCGCTCTGTGCCTTCACTTTTACAGAGTAAGGTAGAGCAGCTGGCAGCTGATTGGAAAGCGCTGGATAGTCGACTGAGGGAATCTCTCCAGCCGCCTCTCTCTCCATGGACACATCACCAACATGTCGTCCAGCACCAGCAGCTTGGTAAATTATGCTAGAAATCCACTCATTTGAATTCACAATCACTGGCTCCTTTTTTTTTAAATGCATCAAAGGCATAAGGAGGAAATTACAGCAAACCTGTCCCACTGAACAGAAAATAAAGCAATTCCTCAACATGACAAACATACAAACCTGTGCTATCAGCTGGAATAAATACTCAGGTGGCAGATTTGCACTTCCTTATTGGTTTGCCTTTATTTAGAGCATAAAAAGGCATGATGAAATGACAAATAAGAGGTGAGCAACGGTGTCCTTTTGTGTATCCCGCTAAAACAGTCCCTGTGCCTCATTCATCTTCATTTAGTGTGATGCCACTGTCCTCCGAGAACCATTTGACAACACCTCCTCTCTCACTCTAACACCTTAAATGTTCATTGCATCATTTCCTTTTAAAGAAGCTCTATATGTCAACATTGCTTGTGTTAAGTTCCTTTGCCTCTTTTCGCCCCTGCTCCAGTGTCTGCGGTCCCCTCAGCCGTGCAGATGGCCAGCTTGGTAAGCGAGGACCCTCACCACCAAACGCCACACACGCCAGACACCGTGGCGCCCACCGATCTCAACGAGACCGCCACCGAACTGGCGGACTGGCTCGTCCTCATCACCCAGATGCTCAAGTCGAATATCGTCACCGTGGGCGACACGAAGGAGATCCGGACCACAATGGGGCGTCTTCAGGTGGGAAATGTTTGGAAGAGAGGAGGGATGGAAGTTGTGATTACATTTTTTCAGTGGAATAATATGTTTGCTGTAAATTTTCATCACCAAATATGATCCTGTGTTTTTTTTTGTTTTTTTTGACATGGCAGGTGACAAAGAGTGACCTGGAGCAGCGACATCCCCAGCTAGAGGATATTTTCACCCTGGCACAGAACATCAAAAACAAGACCTCTAACCTTGATGTTCGCACGTCCATTACTGAGAAATGTAAGTACAGAGCAGAATGATTGTGCTAGACTGAATGAACAGGTGCTGAGCAGTTTCCAGAGCACATAAGCTGCTCAAAACACAACAGCAAAGATGTAATTTTGCCAGAAGTATGCTCAGAGTATGTGTTTTGCTGTGTGTGCTGTATCTTTTTGTTCTCCGTCTGATGCATCTGTCTCTGGCTCCAGTGGAGAAAGTACGAAGCCAGTGGGACAGCACTCAGCATGGCGTTGAGGCACGGCTCCAGCAGCTGGATAACATGATTGGCCACAGCAACCAATGGGAGGAGCAGAGGAAGGAGGTGAAGGCTCTCATTGGGCACAACGAAGGACGTTTCCACAACCTTCTTCAGCGGTCCCGAGATCCCCTGACTAAACAGCTGGAAGACAGTAAGGTTAGGGAAGCATTTCACTTCTAAACTTTCTTTCCATGACCTTAGTGAGTCTGGTGCTTGTCCTCTCAGAGGTCATTTACTGTGATTCTGTGACATCTTCTCATGGGAATATGTCTGCTTGCATTTCTAATGCAGAGAAAAATCTTCCACCAAACTTTACCGTAACATATTAGGCAAGTCTTTTTAGCGCTGTGCAAGTTTATATAAGGCGGGAATGAATAAATCAAATCTATAAAGTGTCACTTTGACCTTTAATAATATTCATTCACCCACATAATCCATCATTTTAATTTGAGACATTGACTTTGCTGAGTGTTAGTGGAAACAAATTCATTCTCCTGAGTGTTTCTGACACATTACTGGAACCAAACACTAGAGGGCAACTGAGTGTAGCAGAACCCAGCATGCACAGCTAGCTGCCTCTGGTTTGTGTGGCCTTGTAATGATGAATAATTGTAACAAAGTGAAGTGTACTTTCTTGTTAAGAGCAGGAGTTGGGTGGGCATAAATGGATGACTTACTTGCAAATGCTAAATTTAGTATAATAAGGAGTCGTGTGTTGTGCAATATGCTTGATTGAGCAGAGGTTAGATAAACAGTGTCAGAGAGCTGAGCAGTAGAATAACTAATTTCTTTGAATTTGTAAGTTTTATTTGATTTTATTAAGTTTATAGAGTAGGTCATTAATATCTTTGGATGGCAATTAGTCTTACTGAAGAGGGATACCAAGCTGAAACCATATATAGAAAGCTGTAAGAAAAGAAGTAAGTGTAGTACAGTTTACACAGTGAATCACATCTGTCACGTTTTCGGTGTGATGGTCTGTCTCCTGATTACCACAGCGCTGACTGTTTTACAGGAGTTTCTTCAGGCTCTGGGCCGAGGCCAAGCTCCAGTTGCAGCCTTCAATGAGCTGTCCAGTCACCTTTTGCGAGAATATGCTACTGACGACACCAGGAGGATCAAAGAGGTTACAGACAAACACAACGCTGTCTGGAACAGCATCAACAATAGGTGCATACACACTCAGTTGCTTTCCTGTTTAAATGCTTCTACCAGCTGCTATTTAATAATCTATTGACTGCTGCTGTATTTCTACCCATAAATCACATCTTTGCTCATGTATAGTCTTGTTTGATGCCTCGGTATTGATTGGCAGGGCGAGTGACCGTCAGACCCAGTTGGACACTGAACTGAAAAGCGTCCAGGTGTCTCTCAGGGAGCTGGAGTCCTTCCTCAAATGGCTCCAGGAGGCAGAGACTACTGTCAACGTCCTGGCCGACGCCTCCCAGAGGGAAGATGTGTCGCAGGACTCCGTCCACGTGAAGGAGCTGAGGCAACAACTGGAGGTAGGGTTGCAAATTGATAAACTGTGAATGTGTGGCGAATTGATGCACAGGTGCTAGCCTATTATCTCAGTGTCATCCTTCATTAATGCATCTTTCAGCAGCTGAACTGAAGCGTGTGCGTGTGCGTGTGCGTGTGCGTGTGCGTGTGCGTGTGCGTGTGCGTGTGCGTGTGTGTGTGTGTGTACGCCTCCATGTGCTGCTGGTTAAAGGGCTGTGAATGAGAGGGCATACAGAGGGCATGTGAGTGCCACTGTGCATTGAATGTGGCTCATTGATCTTCTTGTCCTGTGTGGCTTTGGAATCCAGTGTGTGTGCGCGTTCGCTTGCTCTCACTTGCTTGTCATTTACCCAAACCTTCCTTCTGGGGCCGTTTGACACATCTCATCTTGATGTAACATTTTAATCCTACAGTCGGTTCACCTCACCGTTTCAACAGATATAACAGGCGCTGATCTTTTTCTCTTCTGAAGGCGTAGTGTCTTTTTTGAAAATGTTGACCCCCGCCAATTTTGTCCTCATCTCTTGCTCTGAGAATGACACTCTGTTTTGTTGTCTCTCCATTGTCCAGCTATTTAAAAACGGAACGAGATTTAGAGAAAATGCCATGGAATTGCTGCATGAATTACCACAAAGATTTCTGAGGATTTATCAGATTTTTGTGGACATTATTAAGAACTTCTGCAACCTGTTGAGTCGTGGCTAGATTTGGTCTTGGTGCAAATATAGTTCTGATAATCAGGAAATAATGGATGTTGTTATCTTGTTTATCAGACTGTATTTGTTGTACTGATGTAGAGATGGGACAGAAATATTTTAGCTGTCGTGATTGGCGGAGTAGCTGAAATAGGCTCTAGAAAATGGATCGATGGATGGACTGGCTGAGTTAATTGAAAGTTTTTATTTTTGGAGCGTTTTTTTTGTCATTATGTTGCCAATTTAAAGGTCTGCCTCATTGAGAATTCAGCTCACCGAATGATGGACTTGCAATTCAAATTTAACACAAGTAAGAACTGGCTTTATATTATGTACTGTTCTTGTTGCACTGATTTCTGTCTTTTACAAAGCAGGTCTGTGATTAAATACAATTAAGATTAGTGGCTGCTGTGCGACTGATTAATGCTGAAAATCAATTTAGAAATCAAGTTTGAGACCAAATACTGTACCTGTCAGTGTTCATCCTGATTATTTGATGGCATTTCTTATCCCTGCTGGCAAGTTTATTTGGTGTTGCAAGCATCTTCTATCCTCTGCTCTCACCCTCTTGTTTGAATAGTGTTGGACGGCTGTTTAGTTTGTCTGTACAGTTTATCAGGCCTCAAGGTGACTTATTGGTAGTGCTGGAATCTTTTGCTGGCGCTATACGTTAGTATAAAATGCGCATTGCTTTATTTAGATTGCACTACATTTAGGTTTCATCTGGTTTGGAAACAACAAATCCTAAATATCTGACTTTGTATTCTCTTTGTCAAACACTCCCCTCCAAACATATCCACAATTGTTGGTCTGAAGGTTGCAGTTTGGAAATATTTAACATATTGTTCAACCCAGTGTTAAGCACAATCCATTATTAGAAAGCCTTTTAAAGTTTAAAAGGGCACACTCTGCACAATATTGGATTTTATTCCCAAAAAGTGTCAAAGTAATTATGTGTTTGGTTGTGAGTCACACTTTAATGTAGAAATACTGGTGCACCAAAACACTGGTGGATCTCTCTGAATAATTATCGCCCACTTCCTTTATTCATCCTGTTTTTGTTTAATTACTGGTTGTAGTAGAGATTGACTGATAGCACTCATGCATAGAAAGTGGGTTAATGCAACAGAGACAGACTTTAAGCCTTAACTAATGTTTGTTGACAGAGTTGTTCCCCATTTGTCTTTTTAAAAAATGAAAATTACTTTTGTGCCACCATTCAGTGTTAAATTACTTTATTAACAATGTTTGGACAAGGGTTATTGTCATTCTGACTGCTGTTTTCATACTGAGCCCACGGTTGGTGAGTGGTCAGGAGCTGCGACGAATACAAATATGGCACATTAACTGAAATTTCTTCAAAGTGTCGATGCTGAATAGCACTGAAATGTTTTTTGGGAAATGTTTGTTTAGAATTGATCATGCCAGTCAGTTAACTATAAGCTAGGATGTGATTAACAGATGAAGAGATTTTTGATTTCAGCCCTTTTCAGACCTGTAATATGTAGCATTGCTGCTTCATCCGTCTGTTCATTCAGACACTGATAAGTATGTCCATGTGTAGTGATAGTATAGCTCTAACAAATTATGGTTCATGGTTCGTTTTGCTACCTGTTCCCATTCTTTGGTAATTACTCTAATGATGCCAGAGGTCACATTGTGTATGTAGTGATGAGAAACATCCATGCACATAATGATGTCACTAGTGTAAATATCTTGCTGTGAAACTAAGAAAACAAAACACTTGGTATGACAAGTGTTTAACTTGAGTAAACAATTTAGACATTTACAGTAAAATAGTATCCTGACAGCTGTGATGGAGCTCAGAACTCGACCTGAGGGCAAATGTAGCTTATGAACTACAACTGTAACAGCTCACCCCTCAGTAGTGCAGCAAATGACTCGCTGTCGTTTACATGTCTAAATGTGCTTACTTTCTTGAAAAAGTTGTGGCAGTAAACTTCAGCAGTTTTAGCAGTGTTTAACATTTGTCATACTTAAGAGACTGGACAGTACATAAAGGTAATGGAAGCGGCGTGACACAAAAGATCAACAAAAGACAAAACCTGCATTAATTGTAGGCTGATCAAACTGTCCAAATAACTATAGATTGCTTGACAGCCACTCTATAATGTACATTTTAATGGTCGTTGTATTGTTACCTTCAGGACAGAAGAACAGAGAACTCTCACACTTTCAGGTTACAGAGGTTAAACAGGGTTTCTGAAGTGATGAAATGTCTCAGCGTCGCTCTGGTTTGCGCATTTCTACGCTTTAGAGGTGGCAGTAAATACTGACAGACGACTGGTACATGTGCTGCCATGGTATTTGTGGACATCTGTTCAAGCTTAGCAGCTGTTTCCAGCAGCTGGACTAACATTAACTACAGTGAACAGTCACTCCATCATGTGGATCAGGTATGACGATTATTTTATATAAAACCATCATGACACAATTCTGTTGAGGAATATGTGTAAAATTTGAATCCCGACTCGTCGTAAAGCAGATCTGCTCATTAATTTGCTACAGTCCAGTACAGACATGGCAATTAAACTATGATATTCTTAATTATCACGCTATGAATAGTATCAGAAGCACAAAATCATTTGATGGTATGTAACGTCTCATGTCTGACTGGAGCTGCTGTGTGGTCTGTAGTATTCAGTTCCCAGTGAGCCACTCCATTTTACCACACATGGTAGAGAGTAGTGTGATAATGGTTCACATCAGAGAAGCGCAAAGGTGCACCCAGCCGGAACAGGCGCTTTTATCAAGCTCGACTTTTACGTGTGTCGCTTTGGGCAGTAACACCGTGTGTGTTTGTGTGTTGACCGTGAGCAAGTGAGACATACATGCTTTCTACAGCCTCTTAGCAGAGGCATGGTACTGTCAGTGCCATTAACGCAGAACCAACAAAACACTCAGTCTCCTTGTAATTCCCTGTGAAACTGAGTCAATACTCTGTGGAATGACTGAAATGGGTGCCGTAGCCGGTTAAGCCTTGTATAAACAGAACTCCACAGTAAGCTTATCATGCTGCCTCTCAGTGTGTGTGTGTGTGTGTGTGTGTGTGTGTGTGTGTGTGTGTGTGTGTGTGTGTGTGTGTGTGTGTGTGTGTGTGTGTGTGTGTGTGTGTGTGTGTGTGTGTGTGTGTGTGTGTGTGTGTGTTGGTAAATGCTTACTCCAGCTAGCTGTGGAGGTAAACTGAATGTTGATTTAAACAATTTCTTTGTGTTCAGTCTTTTTCTCTGCCTTGGAGTCTGCCTTCACTTGTAGAAAGCCAGCACTGTAATCCTTCTTGTTGTGGACACAGAATTTGTGTATGTATGAGTTTGTGCTCATTTTAATTTGTCATTATGGGGAACTGTTGGTGAGTGTGCTGCTCTTGGGCGGTACAGAGGTTTCCATCCTCTCTTCAAATAAATGCCTCTTGTCTTGTGATTGGGAGCAAGAGAGTATGTTTCCAGCAGCACTTCAAATAAAAGTCAAACAGTAAGAGTCATAGAGAGCATGAATTGGTTTGAAATGCCCACCTTGGTATAATTCAACGCAGTCAGTGACTCTGCAGGAGCTAAATAGCTGCTTTATGATGATCTTTGATGATTTTACGCCTATCTCTGCTTTTATCTGACTCTGTTTTCCTTCTCCAACCGTTCAGTCTCTTGATGTCTTCCCATCAATACTTGTTTGCTTCCAATAGATTTATTCTCTAAAAGTTTAGCTGTTTTCTGTACAGATAAAAGATTTAAAGACCTTTTATCCTCTCCTGACTTAGCCCTTCTGCCCTAGCCCTTTCCACTTTCTCTTCTTTTTGTCTTTTATCAGCTAAGAGAGTCTTCCCTGCTCTCCTCTCAGGTAATATTTTTGAAAACATGACACATAATCCGTGACTTTATATCGTGTGACTTTAGGTCACAGCTCTGCCTGTCCTGGCTTGAGTGCAGAATTTCTTGTTTTTTACAGAAGACAGGTCACTGCAAGCGGTTTATTTCAGGGGAATTTTTTAAAAGGCATGTAGAATGTGATTTTGGTGAAATATCACAATTTTAAGCTTTGATTTGGTTAATTTTCTGATGGAACTGGGTGTTTCACGTGATTCTTTCAAGTACAAACATGCTGTCTAAACCCAATGGTGGATTTTGGAGGATTCAGAGAGGCGGTGGCTTTCACAGATTTTAAATGTCCTTACCACATGAAATTTGTTCAGTGATCATATCTCAGGTGTCTGAGGCTGAGACAACAAGAATGGCAAACTCTATTTGCAGAGGTGGATGGGAAGATGTGACAGAAACCTCTAAAAATAGCTCTTATATAGACACTTTGTTGCTCATGATCCTCGGCTGCTGTTTTGGAGATGAAGGAAGTCACGAATTAGAGCTGTAGCAAATTGCTTTGAAACTGGGGGAAATGAAAATGGCACAAATGTTGAATTCATCCAGAATTGACCCAGGGAACTTGCTGACTTAAGCTACATGTATTACCAAGCATCAATTTGGGTTTTCACTTGTTTTTCTGAGTGGCACATACCAGAAATTCAAGCTCTGTGATTGGATGATTCTTACCAAAATGATGCTTGTTTCCGTGTGTTTTTGATGAAATTTTTTACTTTTTATCGTTGACGTTAGAGACAGTTTCCAATACACCTTACTCATCTCTTTGTTCATGATTCAGCCAAGAATTTCATGTCCATCTCAGCTGTGGAAGTGCTCCAGCTAAGATTGCCAGTGCAGAAAATGAATGGGACTTCTACTTCCAGGAACCCTGGATGCCCGAAATAACCCCTCCCTCTTCGCAACTCTATTGTGTGTTACGAATCCTCGCTCACTCCCTCACTCCCTCTCCGTCACTCTCTCTCATTTTCATTGTTGCCCTCTCTCTCTCGCTCTCGCTCTCTCTCTCTCTCTCTCTCTCGCTCTCTCTCTTTCTTGCTCATTGATCAGTTGGCTTCCTGGCGTAATGTCAGTCTCCCTTCACAGGCGTTGTTTGCCTTCCCTCACTGCTGCTTTTCATCTCTCTCTCTCTCTCTCCCTTGGTATCTCTCTCTCTCTTTCCTCTCGCTCCTTCCCTCTCTTTCTCTCTCTGGATCAGTGGCAGTAAAAAGTGAGCCGCATATGAACAGCTTCTCATCCAGCGCAACTCGTGCCTTCCTCCTTTCCTTTCCTCCCAGCTTGCCGGCACTTTCCACTCCGATCTCCCTTAGATATTTCTTCTTCTTCTACTTCTTCTTCTTCTTTCTTCTTTTCTCCGTCACCCTTCTCTGACTCTGCAGGGTGCCGTCACAAGTGATTTATTTGATTCCCTTCTGGCTCTGCGGTTCGGGGTTGCGCGTGTGAATGTCCGCGTGGAGGAGAAAGTGAGTGTCTCGTCTTGTCCGGCTCGCCCGCATCATCGTATGTGTGTGTGCATGCTGAGAGCTGTGTGACTGTTTATAAAGAGAGAGAGAGAGAAAACGCTAACTGAGACTGCGCTCATTGGATGTTGTGTGTGTATGTGACGAAACGTGGGTGCATGCTGAGCGGAGTACACTTGTAAGTGTGTGTGTGGGTTTTTTTCCCTCTCTCTCTCTCTCTGTGTACATGTGTGTGTGCGCATCACGTCAGCTTGGCTGGGGTCTGGTCGGCTGGCTAGGGAGAGGGAGAGGGAGAACAATATGAGTGGGGTAGGGCAGTGCTAGCATGCGGACCAGGAGCAGGCTGCTGCAGACTTGTAGCAGTCTTAAGATGATGGCCATGGTCCGGACCTCCCTCCAGAAAGTGGTGGTCTTCTTACACAGGCTCCAGAGGATGGCCATCTCCTCGCCGCGCTACCAGAAACTCTGCAAGGTATGTGGAGAGACTGAGCAGTAGAACGGAGAGTTCATTTTTTGTCGTTTGTTTTTCTCCATTTTCCTTTTTCTAATTTTAAACTCAAGTTTGTTTTAAACTTGCATGATTGGAGTCGTGCATGCTACTGAAGCTTTTGGCTTCTCTTCTGATTCACCTTGCACAAGCTGAGTCTGTTTCAGGCTTTTGGATTTGTTTTTGAGACTACTTTTGCTGTTTTGAAGGCTGTCTGTATATACCTGTCAGCAAAGTTTCTGCTGCATGTGTGTGTTTCTTTTCCAGTGGAGTTGATCACAAAGTAGTCTATCTTTGCCTCATCCATTGTTTCTCTTCTATTTTTGTTTTTTATTCATGAGTCATTCGGTTGTCAAGACATTCTGTTCCAGCTGATGTCACCTCCACAGTATGCTGTTTTAAAGATATATGCATGTACGTATATAAGTATAGACCTCTCTGACTTTGGGACTTTCTGGCACTCTCTGCATAGTAAAGAATAATTCTAACTGTGCATCCCCGTTGTGGTATGTGTTCTTTGTATTTTTGTTTCTATTCTTGTTTTCTTTTTTGTAGTTTAGAAGTTGGTTTTGACTCTGTAGTGATGCAGACATTGTTACAATGTAACTAACAAAGTGGGGAAGAGTGTGTTTGTGGTATTTATCCTGACATTATATACTCAGTGGACAATGGATTGATGAGAATTTGTTCTGTATTGGTCGTAACTATCAGTTAAGTCTCCTAAGCAAGTTATTAACAGACTTTTTTACGGCAAAGTTGTCTAAATGCTCGCATTACACACAGCTGAGCAAGTTCCTACCACATGTTCACTTGAATACAACTGAACAGACTGTGATGTTCAATGAAACACAAAGTCCTTTCACTCTAACCTGTTACAGCAGCCGTTTGGGAGCGCGATTGATTTTTACCCAAGAGAAAAAGAGTACTGATGTGTGCAGGACTGGTGTCATTTTGTTCCCCCACTGGTCATAATTGATTGCTGATCTTTATTGCTGTCTCTCTTGCGTTGCACAACACTGACCTGTTTCCAGTCAGGGGGCAGAGGGGACCAGCTGTTTGAGATCTGACAGTGCTGTGAGAGAGAGAGAGAGACTAATGCACGAGAACAGTTTCGGATTACTTCCCAGCCTCAATCCTGCCTCTATAAACATGTGGTGGCTCAATTTAATCCATCCTTGAATTCATTGCTGTTTAGTGCTCCACCTTTTTCTACTGCTTGTGTTTGGTTGTTTAGCAATCTGTTTTTTGTATTTGGCATAAATATGATCATGGATAAAGTCTATTTAGCTCTCTCTTATCTCTGCAGCCAAACTAGAAAAGAATAGAGAAGCGCAAGGGCAAGACTTGTGAAAAAATGTAACACGAGAGCGATAAACAGAGCATTAAGCAATTTTGATGTTTTTTTCTCAGTTTATCTTGCAGATGCCGGAGTTATCCTTGCAAGTGAAATCAGATCCTTTGTGCTTCCCTGCACATGCACAGCAATTGCACAAAGAACCACCACTAGTCCTTTTTATTAATTCCGAACTAAATCGACTCCGGACTTGAATCGCTCATTTGGCTCCATTCAGCATCCTTAGAGGCCAGACCTTCCTGGATTGTGTCCCTACTGGTGGGTGGCATCAGTCATTCCATACCCGATTACCCTCCCCTGGGTTGCATCAGTCATTCCAGCTTCGTTTGGCCTTCCCTTGGGGGAATCAGTAATGCCAGGCTAGTCCTGCTTCCCCGGGGTGCACTCACTGGCCGCCAGACTGGAACAGTGACTTCCTGATGATGGATTTGCTCGGAGCGCTCCCTCTTGGGTCGAGCCATTCTTTTTGTTTTGGGACAGCGCTGCTCCTTAAACAGCCCACATGGCTATTGTCTGACTCAGGATATTAAGTACCTAAATAAACTGGAATCCCTTTTTAAGCATATTCAGATTAATACAAAATTTAACCACCCTAATTACTTTTGAGGGGAATAACTTGACAGCGTATACAATAATGCTATTTTTAATTCATTATTTTCTTGCGGGATGTAATGGAATCACACTTTTCTTTAAAATCTCGGAAAAAAAAAAATCTCCATCACTTCCTGGCTGACCTGACCACGTCAACAGTTCTTGTCATCAATCCCACTGACACGAAAGCTTCATTTTATCCTTGGCAATCCAGTTAAGCTGCAATCTCTAGCTTAACTTCTTAAAACACACTCGTCTCCGTCACATTGATCCTCACTATCTAACAGTAGCAGGACAGAGCACTGTGGCTTCTGTTCTGACTTACTGTGTCGTGAATGAGGGGAAGTTTATAAATTCTACTGAGTCATAACCTTTTTCTGTTAATCGCGCTTTGCTGGTGGCTGTTGGGTGTATGTGTATTTGCATGAGCTCTTAACAGCACTCATTATGTTGATGTATAATACTGAGCTTAGCAGTATTTCCAAGCAGAAGCCATTTAACGTGAACTGTTTTTAGAATTCCATCTATCATTTGGTGCGTAAATTGTTTTCTTCCCATACTTTACCAATTCAAAGCAATAAAGTTTAATGAGGTTGTGTGCTATTGGAGAAATGTTGCGTCTATACGGGGCTCCCTCCGGCTTTGGTTATGGACACAGTCCTTCATGCATTTATTGTGGATCCTCATTAAAGCATCAGCTAAATGCCTGAAATGTAAATGTGGGGTTCACCGAATCCTTGAAAAATCCTGATTGTACCTTTTCACTGTCCTTTAGCCTGGAGTCCTTCCTCTGTAGCGCTGTCTGTTCTCGATTGCTTGCACGCTTGTGACGCGACCAGTTTACTTGTGAATAGTACTCCTGAGTGGCGCGCAGAGGGGCCCTGGTGGCTCATTTCATCTCCTCACTTTTGCTCTGCACTGTCTCTCTGTGTGTAATCACGAGCTGGGAATTGGCTGAAGGGCCTACCTCTCTCCGGAGGAGCGTCCTCCTACTCTCATTACTGTGGCGTTGGCTCCTACTTTGTGTGCATGTGCGTTCAACCAAAACCCACTTTAGAAGCAGCCCTGAAGCGGTGATAATGTGCAGTCATGCCTTGTCTTCCCTACTGTTTGTATGGCAAATGCTTTGGCCTTTGGACGCCACACTGTTTCCACCTCTGCTCCTGGCTCACTGCTACCCCAGGACAGGTGACTCAAGCGTGGGCATGGAGCCCAGCTGTCTGACCTCTCTGTCCTTGAGGCTCCGCTGGGGTCCTCTGGGTTATTAGCAAGTGTTAGCATTAGCAGTTAGAGCCTCAGGTGCAGGCTTATAACCCCCTCTGCACTTTACCCCCAGCAGCCTGGCTCACACTCAAATCACACGCATCCTTACACACATTTAGTTTAGACGCACATGCGTTCTCCTCTCTCACACGTATGTGCATACACACATTTAAAACACAAGTGTACTCACACACCCACTTACTCTGCAGTTAGCCTGAGTGATGAGTCACAGGCGGGTGAATTATGTGGTAACAGATTCATAAATGCAGGTCATTTGAATTCATCAAGACAGTATTGGGAATGAGCAGCGACAATAAAAGAAAATGAGGACAGGATTTCTTTCCCAGTCAACATTACATGTAAATCACCGCAGATGGACTTGCTATTGGGAGCAGTAGTGATGTGAAATGGCACTTAACTCATTGGTAGAGCCTGGAGTTAAGCTGCTCTCCTGTCCCCAATTATTGTTATTGCAGAAAGTGACCATTCGCTTGTGATGAGATGAGGCAAAGAGGACAGAAAAACTTGCTTTGTGATTGAGAATCACCAGTCTGGGATGAGATAAAATATGCATTAAGCTATGCTTGATGATAATAGATGCAAATATAAATGGAATGAAAGTCTTTTGACGTACCTCGCTCTGTCTTCTCGCTGTCTACATCCTATTTTGTCTCTCCCACATCCAGTAAACCCATTTATTGAGCCGGTAATGCATGTGTGTGGAGGGTTTGCGTTTATGTGCCCTAGTGATGGATTTTGAAAGCGCACTTCCATTAGTGGCTTTCAGGCAAGTTCCAACAGCAAACTAAACCCACTAATGCCTGTGTGGTTTATCATCATGTATACTTTATGTTTCTGAAAAGCTTTGTAGCCATCCAGCCTTTCAATATGCGAGACTAAGCAACAGTTTGCTGTTTAGAAGAAAGCAAAAAAAGATGGGAAAGACAGGCATGAAGAGATGGGAGTGCTGAACACGTTTCTCCATATTAAGACTGCACTAATATTGCTTAAATGGCAAACGCAATGTACTTGTTGGATTGTATGATCGATTTCTGCTTTCAAAGCAGCAGTTTTTGACTTGCGATTAGCTTGTCATGGAGACTGGAAGCAGGGGTTAATGGGTAGCTGTGCTCTCTGAAGCTGAAAAATCCACCTAACAGCAACAAGTTCATGCTTCACAAGCGTAAGCTCAGAGTGTAGCTCATACAGAATTAAATTAACTGCTTCACAATTCAGAATTTTGAACTGAGCTCTAAGACCCAAAAATGTGGGGATACTTTGTACTACCACAGTTGAATTTACTAATTTAATCTGATTTAACTTTACCATTTGCTGCATCTACTTCCCATGATGATGAAAACAAACCTTAAAAATCTGCGCTGTTCACCTCTAATCTGGTCCCTTGTTTACCTGTCAGAGTTCTCAAACAGATGTTAAAAAGCACTGAACCCAACCTGTAAAGAGGTAGTTTCCAGGATATAGCAGCTCCTCACGCTTGGTGGATATAGCACAGGATCTCTGGAGAATTTAGAACGTCCCACAGTGTTTGGACTCTGCCAGTTCAGAGCATGTACAGAATCAAAGCCCCTCCAAAGCTCTGCAGTGACCACTTTAAGTACAGCTTCAGTTAATGATGATTTCTGTAGGTGTGGATGGCTGTGATTCTTCTTACACATTCTCCCCTCATACTAAGTGTTTGTTTTTAGCTCTACTTGTTTTCCTGGAGCATGTGCAGTTGGTGTGCTTGTAGTGTGGACAGACAAATTTTGGACAGGCAATCCACGTGGACCCTTGCAGCTTTGGAAGGATGATGAAATTTATACACCGTGTACCCTTGTGGATGTGAGCACAGACAGCATAAAATAGCCTTAAAGTGACAAGCTGGGACAAACAGAGCCTTGCCTCTTAAGTCTTTTCTCCCTGTGTGGTAACAGTGCTCATGTTTATGATCTTGTCTTACAATCAGGTATGTTCTCCATTCATAGAAAACACAAGCCTGTTCAGTGTACATCCTCTTTTAGCACAACAGTGCCTGTCAGGGACCCACAAATTAACCTGTTGTAATTCCTCTATTTAGAAATGTTAAAAATCTAAAAACAACAACATTGAAATAGTGTCATTTTTTTTATATTTTAATTTTAAAATCTTATGTATGAACAAGACATGACAGAGACTTGAGCAGTTTGTACCAGAAACACATTCCTGGCGGTCTTTAAAGGGGTCTGAGGTTCAATACCCAGCTGTTCCGGAGGACTTGTTTGTTTTTAGACAGCAGACTTGGCCAGAACACTCTAACTCACCTGACATTATGATCTATGGGCGGCGCAGACTTCCTGAGCTGGATCGCATCGAGCTGAGACAGGATAGAGATTAGTGTCCTGCAGGCTCAGTGGACAAAAGACACACACCACACAGTCATTCATTCAAACCCGTCTCAGGATTTTTGTCCTCCTTTCTTTCCCCTCTGTCATGACCGTCTCTCAATAAATGTTAAAAGTGCTGTAAGATTTGTAGAAGGAGAGAACATATTGACCTAGAGGCAGGGCGCAGTCATTTTTGTTGCCAGCTGAAGGTTTCTGTGACCTTCCAACTCTCCCTCGCTCTGCCGTCTGTGTCTCCATCACTGTTTGCCCGACCGAGTCAGGGTACAGTCCAGGGGGCAACCTGAGTCGAGGAAATGGAACTCGGGCTGCCATCATTTTTCCTTTGCTCCTTTTTCTATTCTTGGTCTGACAATCAATCCACATTGACAAGGCCTTAGCACCACATCCAGTGTCCCACCCTGCCAATATCCATGGTGAGCAGTCCAACACAGTGCTGACTCACAGTCCATATTGTGTTTTCTCTCTGTGTGAGTATCCACACCTCTGTGGTGCTGACAAATATCACAGTTTCAGATTGGAGAAGAGATTACGGTGTGTAATCCTCACACAAACACTCCCCGACACATAGTGGGCCTCACTCAATCGATAAGACCAGAATGATGATCAGAAGAGGATTGACCCAGTTAGTATGCGACAGATTTTACCTGAAATTTTGCATGAGTTTTCTTCTCGCTATCCCCTGCTACTTCTCTCCTCTTCAACCCTCCCTGCGTTTTTTCCCCTCTGTTTACCTGCATTAACCTCAACATTCTGTCTCTGCTGTGATTCTCTTCTACCTTTGGACATTTTCCCTCTCTTGTCAAGGGTAATTAATTCTTTAAAAAGAAGAGGAACATTTGCTGGAAGATAACGTCTGCTCCTGCTACGTTTCACTGGTTTGGTGTTTTATTTCTGCGCCGCACTGAGCCCAAATGATTTTGTAATTCATCTGTTTTATGGAAGAGACGGTGCACATTTTTGAGTGATTTATCACTCCTCAAATCTCTGATTCACATCTGGGCAAGTGTCTTTGCCTTGGTGCCATTCTGTTTTTGAATGCGAACCAGTCTACAGAGACAAACAATTTTTGATTGAATAACCAAGCTTGTGAGATTTTTGTAAAACCACATTCTAGGAAAACCAAACTTTGAACTAGAGTCCCTGTACTGTGCCCGTATTCTTGCTCTCCTGTCAGAGCTGCTCTCGGTACCAGTTTCCCTAATACCACCATATGCAGCATATGCTCTGGCTCGCATCATCCTCTTTCTATTTATGCTGTCATCTGCTTTTCGCATGCCACTCTTAAATCATTCATGCTCTCCCGCTTTTCCTCCCGTCCTCCTAAAACCTTCTGCCCATCTTTTCCTCGACTCTTAGATGACTTACATGCTACTTGAGCCCACTTTGATGCTACACTTTTGACACAGACCATTACACACTGCTAAAACATTGATCAAGTGCTTTTCTCTGACACGGCAACAATTGATCATGCAAGGTCATTCCTTTGAGGACCAATTTCAATCAGAGGCAACAAATTGTATAAACATAATTTGATTTGCCTTATCCACCCAAGGATTTGGCGTCTTTGTTTCAATTTTAGTGTCTGCATTTTTTTACTGTACATGAATGTACCTATTTGTAGGCTAGCTTAGTGGAGGAAATGATTCCCTTTTCCTACTTAAGAAATGAAGGATTATCTACCTGGAAGTTCAGTTCAGCATTCTGACAAGAAGATCTTTACTAAATCGTGTGAATTGCAGGTCCAGTTCACGTGTTTCTCATGAAGGACATAGCCCTGACTTGGAGCTGTCGGTGGCCTTAGTG
This sequence comes from Acanthochromis polyacanthus, assembly GCF_021347895.1. NCBI lineage: Eukaryota > Metazoa > Chordata > Actinopteri > Pomacentridae > Acanthochromis > Acanthochromis polyacanthus. The sequence goes on from NC_067128.1 coordinate 10,931,522, forward strand.
AAGAGGAAGGGAGCTGAAAGACAATAAGACCCTTCAAAAAGTATCAGAGGAGCGAAAGTGGACAAGAAAGAAGAACAAAATACCAGAAAAAAATGAGACCCAGGGAGAGGGGTAAAGGGATGAAGGCAATAACAGTAGGAGGATAGTGCACTGAGCATACCCTAAGAGGTAAATACTGTGGTGCAGCAAAAACAAAGAGCAGCTGAAAATGGTTTTCGCTGTTATATCACGGGGAGATTAAAGATAAATCGTGCTATATATAGTCTGTAATCTGCAGGGAGGGTACAGCCTGTGAGAGTCAAATGCCACAGCAGAAATACAACTGAGTAAAATCGTGTAGAAAAATAACATGATGGGTGTGATGTTCACTTCACAGGAATGCTGAGCAGTTAGTTTAAAAACTTAACTTTGCCCAAAGGAGTTCTTACTGTTGTCTTGTAGTATCTGTGCTGACAAGCTTTAAAAACACGCATTAAATTAGAAATGTCCTTTTCACACAACTCGGTTAAAAGCTTAGACACGAGACGGCTCTATGTGATGCCCAAGAAAGTTGGGAGAGGGATCAGAAATGACAGGAGGGGATCAGCGTGAGCAATGGAAATGTTTGAGAAAGACAGCCCAACATAAGCTTTAGCTCCACTTCAGTGGTACCTTCACACATCGGACCACAGACATCAAAGAAAATTCAGAGCTGTTAGACGCGACAAGGAATCAAATTAGATTTACTGCAGCACTGCAAGTGTGGGTGTTCATCGGTTCAGCACATTTCATAGTTATCATACAAATGTCTGAAAAGAGGGACATTTTCACTCCTTACCCCTCAGGATGATGACTCTGGTTTCCCTGAAAAGAAGCGAGGAGTGTGACTCAAAACACAGAAGAAAAACATGTCATGACAGTCAAGAAAATGGCTGCCAAGTTTAAGGGAGAAATGGAAGTGAGGAAAGAGAGATGTAAACATGACAATGTGGCAGGATAGAGGATAATAAAGAAGGGTATTGTGACAAGAGGAGGTAGGAATTGAGTGTGGAAAAAGGAAAGGAAAGATGGGAAGTGAGACCAGACACTGACTAGAGAATATAAAAGATTGAAGAAGGAATCTTTGATAGAGGTGTGATTTCCTCTGCCGTCGTTGAGGTTTGCAGGGCTTATTCGAGGGTCACCGGGGAGATAATCACACCCACACACACATGGATTCACACACTGTCTAGAATCGACCCAAGTGCTCATTTTCTGTCTAAAGGGTCTTCTCAGATTGGGCATGGGGTGAAAATTCATTTATTGCTTCAGTACATGAGCGACTTTATTTTCACCGCTTGCCCTGCTTCCCGCTGTGGACAAAAGAAAAATACCAACAAAGCCTATTACACATTTGTCCAGTTTATAGCCAAGTATTTAGTCTCTGCCCCCCCTTCAGTGTTTGTGTGTGCAAATATGTGTGTGCGCCAATTCGTGCCTGCTAAATATCATTGGGATTAGCGCCGGAGGCTTAATTAAAAAGCAATTACCTTTGGTCGCTGTGGGCGACGCTTGGCGAGAGTAGCTCGACTAATCTGGTGAATGGTGTGAGGGACCCTCAGCATGCAGCACACACACAAACACACACACAAATAGGGCAATTGTCTGCAGAATTAGAGGAGGATTTAAACAATTGTTAATTAGTGAAGTAGGGGGGAGGCTGAAAGGGGAGAAGAGGCACTGCGGGGCCACACACATTGCTTTCCCCCTCTGTCTGTCATGTCCTCTCTGTGCTGATTCATGAAGTTAAGTGAGTAAATGATACACAACAGAACAGTACTCATTTTCTTTGGGCTAGGAAGCACACCCTCTCTCTCTCTCTCCTGTTGTCCATCTTTGCTTCTCTGAATTTGCTCCCCCCCTCCCTTGATCTCTGAAACACCAAAATAGGTTAGCACAGTTAGTGGTTGAGCTAATCTTCTAATGTTAAAGCTCCAATTAGATGCTGGTAATGACAGTAATTAGATCATCTCTATGAGACTCACTCCGCTGTGCCCTTGAAACAATGGAGGGGAATCTGCCAAAAATGTGTGTGTGGGGGTCATTTTCTTCACTGTAAGAATGAAGGACCTGTGTGACTTCTGCTCCGTGTGCACGTAAAACTGAAGATTTTTCAATGAGGGTTTTGAGAATGTCGCATCAGCTGACATTTGGGTTAATTTTGATGTCAAGATGCATATGCACACTTGTTTATTGTCATCTGCCCTTGGGTGCTGCTACACTTAAAATTTTAGCACAGACTTCTAGCATATATATATGTATGTATGTGTGTGTGTGTGCTATATAATATATAGCTTAGAATGTTGTAACTTTTTGCGAATGTTTTTCATCCACTCAGCTTTATGAGAATGTATTTAATGCCCTGTTAGAGAACATTTTTTCCATCTTTTTTTTATCAACACTGACAACTTTACTTTGTATATTGTACATTGATTCTTTTTATTTTGAAGAGTATTTTTATCTATTTTGCCATTCTGCTATTGTTATTTATTCTTATTTGCACTGCTGCCAACTGTCGTGTTCTTCCAGACAAATTTCATTGTACTTCTGCACAATAACAGTCTGTTTATCTTTATCTTCATAGACTTTCTGCACTTTCTGCAAGGTCTTTATAGACTTTGTTTCGCACACACTTTACTCAGGTAGTGCTTTCGAAATTTTGTTATACTGCTATCTGCATTTTAATGAGAGTAAACTTATTCTAATTCTGTAAGATTTTTTTTTTTTCGTTTTGGAGTGTGCTTAGAAAAGCAGAATTTGGTCGTGGTCCTCACAGAGATGTAGCTTCAAGTTCTGAGTGTGTGTATATGTGTGCAATCTGCGTTTGCCCCCAGGTTTGACAATTTGTGGTGGCTCATCAAGATTTAATTTTGGATTGATGTTTTCCATCCCAGAGAGAGACCAATAATTACCACTAAACACTACAAAACACACACACACACACACACCTCTACCCCTGGCTGATGTGTCATAATTGTCCTCTGTCCTCTTCCCATCCTGCCTTGCTCTATTTATAGCTCATTTTAGGCCTCGTCCTACCAGACAGCGCTATGGCAACTGAATGATTGACAGGGCGTTTGCTCGTTCCCTCTGACGGTCTCCTTCCTCCTGTTGACCTTCCCTCTGACATCACCACTGTGTCTGTCTCATTTCACTCTGTTCTGTCTGTGTGTGTGATCATAACTCAGCTCGATGGCCTTACACCTCACTGTTCGATGCCTCCCCTCCCTCACGCAGCTCAGAGACAGATATCCAGCTCACTGAGGGGCTGAGGGTCAGAAAACACACACTTATACACACTACCTGCACTGTGCTGGACTTCATTAATTACTTACCTTTTAACCTTAGCTATTATGACTGTATATTAGCCTTGCTGCAAGTTTTTTGATTTATTTGAAATGCTGTTTGAACATGCGGAAAACACAATAAGTATTTAGTGCGTAATGATATGTTCAAATTAGAATAGAAATGTAACGGGCCATGCCTTATTATTAGGTGAAAGGCTGCACAGTGAATCGGTCTTCCCGCAATCTTATTGCATGAAGTTTGCATGTTCTCCTGTGCGTAGGTTTTCTGTGGGTACCTCAGCTAATTGGTAAACTCCAGCCCCTCCGCAACCCTAATGAGGATTAAGTGGTGTATAGAGAATGGATGGATGGATGGAAGAAAAGGTCATTCATGCGTTCAGCGTCTCCAGGCTTGATTACTGTGACACACTTTACCTCGGTATGAGTAAAGAAAAACAATCTCAGCCTCCAATTAATCCAAAATGCTGCTGCTTGACTTTTAACTCGCTCCAGTAAAAACAACCACATTGCTGCAATTCTTTCTGCACTTCACTGGTTAACACTTCGCAAGCAATTTTTACATTTTATTGCTTGTTTTTAACGCGGTCCAAGGCCAAACACCACTTCACATTTTTGATCTCTTGACTTCTTGTGAGTTTGATTGCTGTTTGAGATCCTCTGGCAAGAACCCTCTGACTGTTCCTGAATCTCTCTTTAGCTTGTTTTTAATTTACTGAAGGATAATTTAAGGATAATGCTGAGGGAACCAAATTTCCTCTTTCTAAAATGCTCAGGAGGGACTTGTAGTGGATGTTGGCATGGCTTTCATTTCAGAATTCTTCTACAACCATCAGAGTACCTTTATGTGTGTGGATCTAACTAACTTCAAATTTGTTCCGATTTGTTTGAAGGTAGTTTTTTGAGGTAGGAGGTTCAGTATCTAACAAGCAATATACTTTGGAATTTTCCAAGAATCTAATTTTGTTTTTTCATACAGATTCATTAGATGTGTGTGCAGAAGGAGGCCCACACTTGATTTCTTAAATTATACTGTTAATATTTTATTTTCAAAGTTCTGTGACAAGTGAATAACTAAGCAATATATGCAGCTTCACTTTGTGTCAAATATGTAAAAAAAAACAAATACCTCTGGTTCTGACTGCCTTTGCGCCCCCTCAGTTAAAGCCCTTTTAAGTCTTTGAAAACATTTTTCAATATTTATTCAGATTTGGGAGCAAACATTCAGCATCAGCGTGAAGAATCTACCGTTGTTGTTATGTATTTGCACAAGTCATCATTATTGACTAACAGCTACAAATCTACAGTGTGCTTATCTTGGCTTCTCAGATGTATTCCGATGTTAACCTATAGCTATCCTTACTAACGTGGTTCCTCACATACCTGCTAATAACTTATTTATGGAGCTGGGTTTCACAGATTGACGGCGTAGCGTTAAGAGCTTATCAAAGTGAACTTGAACGCCTCAGCTTTGGGCAAATTTGTGCAGAGGTGTTCATGATTCATGAACGCCGGATTGATTCTGTTCAGGACTTCAGCCAGCCATCTACTCTGCGGGGAAAAGCCAACAACAATCCTTCCTCCCGTGCATGTTTTGATTCAGAGTGTGCACGGAGAGGAGGGGCTGTTCACGGGCTGGTCAATGTGTTGTGTGTGAGAGAGAGAGAGAGAGAGAGAGAGAGAGAGCGGGGCAAGGAGGGGCTGAGCAAATCAATGCGCTTTGCACAGCTCTACAATGAATAAGATTTTACCCATTTTAAATAGTAGAATAAAAGAATCAATATGTGGTGGTCAGTGTTGATATTGTTGTGGGCCGCTATGAATAAATCAGTGTATTCGAAACAGCCACATATGCAGACCTGTTTGGAACATCTTGCTCTAAGGTATTACATTTAAATTGATACAAACTAATTAAAAGCAGTTTGCTGTCCACTGTTTGGAATTTGGTTAGCTTTTTGTTTCACTTTGACGATATCTCTGTCTGTGTTTCTTTGTTTGGAATGAAGATGCATTCGTGGCCTGGAGTTTATCTACACTCACCACTCTCTCTCCAGCTACGGTGCCGTGTTAGCACTTCAAACATATTGATTCTGAACTTTTTATTGTTTGTTGACAGCACGGAGACCTTACTCTCTCAAGATCAGTATAAGCAGCACTCTGACAGGATGACGTTTTTTTATTTTGGTGTCACAGCTGTCTTAGAGTTCACAAAGCAGGTTTGTGGATCTGGTTGGTGATATTTTTTGTCACTGCTTGGCTGCATGTCTCTGTGGACCTTCGTTTCTCTGCAGCGCTGTCATTCTCTCTCTCCATCTTATCCACCAGCACCTTTCCAAATGCTTTCATGTCACATTTTCATTAATTTTATATTTTTACGCTGTTTAAATATCAATTTTTTTTCTTCAACATGCTCAAGTTGTTTAGTGAAAGTTTTTTTTCCCCCACATAAATGAGCATTGTTTATCCATGGAAGCAACAAAAGTGGAGTAGCTCAGATGTGTTTCTCCGCAGCCATGTCCTTCAGCTCCTCCTGGGGGAACTCGAGATGTTCCCAAGCCAGATGGAATACTTCCACCATGTTCTGGGTCAGCCAAAGGGTGTCCTCCCAGTTGGAAGTGCCCTTTGAAATACAAGTGCATGTCCCACAAGCATCGCAATGAACAGTCCAAATCTCCCGTCAGCCAGATATTTTCGGCACAAAGTAGCAGCAGTTGTGTTCTTTGTTTCAGTGAGCCTCTGTACCCAAATGGACCACGGCAGGAAACAGACTTTGGCCACTTGTGTCTGTGATGTTTTCACTTTGGTCACAAACCAAAGCTGTAGTCCTGATCAAGGAGTTGGAACATAAATGCATTGGCTGTTCAGAGCTTTTTGCTAGCAGATTTAGCGTGCTTTTTACTGCGACAGTTCATTCAAGATCCAAGTAACTGTGGACAGAAGAGAAATCTAACTGTTCACCTGATCCTATTTTTTTCACTTTAAACAGTAGCTCACTTTGGGTGTCAGTCAGTGCTTCAATTTTGCAGAAAAATATGCTAACTGGGATGGGGTTTTTTATTTTAGCAAATATTGCGGTTTGCAATGTCATTTTTTTAAAGCTTCAGATCAACATTGACTGCGTAATGGATTTAAAATGTTCAGCACCATGAAAACATTCACTATGTTCTTGTTCATGTATTTTTTACATGTTTAAATGGCATAGTAGATAGAATAGTAATCACAAAAGCTGTGATTGTGTCAGATTAAACAAGGTAATAAAAAATGTAATTAAATAATTTCAATATTCAAACAATAGGGCCTTTCTGTCAGCAACCACTGAAACAGGTGAAAGTACTTATAAATAATAAACAGTGAATCAGATATGCTGCATCTTTTTAATCTTAAGTTTGAGCCCTTACAATTTGCTAATTGCATAGTTTCAAATTGATTTCTACTTCAAATCGATTAATTCTTCAGCTCTAGAGCTTGTGTGTTTTCATGCCAAAGTTTCTCTAAAAAATACTTCTTTTATTATGTGTCGTTGCAATGTTAAAAATATAATTTTACAGATTTAAATTAACATTTGAAGTTGCAAACAGTATCTTTTGACAGGTTGTGTAATGTTATTAATTACATTAAATTAAAATGGTTTGTAATTTAGACTCACATTTTAGCATTAGTTCATTAAAACGTTTAAATGTTCAAGTTTTTGTAACTTATTGAAATTTGACATTGTAGCTTGATTTTTCTTCACATTGAAGTCATTATTTCAAGTCCCCTCCCCTACATACTTAACATTGGAGCAACTTAATTAAAAAAAACTGTCAACTAAAAGTGTTATAATAAATAATGGCAATTAAATATGTTACCTACTTAATTTTTTGAGTAATAACTTTAAAATCTTTTGTTTCTGGTAACTATTATTAAGTAGTTCGTAATTAACAATGCCTTTGATTGGAGAAGGAAAGCTAATCCTAACGCAGTGTGTTTTTTTTTTTGTTGTTGTTGTTGAACATAATTTCATTAGAAGTTGTCAGAACTTTTTTTTTTGTTGAGCTCAATCATTGTTTTTCAGTGTTTGTGTAACATATTAATCAGATGTGGGCTTCATTGAGTATGGATTACACTACTATGCTGCTAGCAAACACAATCTGAAAATGCTGGTTGCCATGACGGAGTCACGCACAGACTGCTGGAAACAAGAGGACCCGCAAACAGACAGGCAAGAGAAAATAGAAAATAATGAAGGAACATGAATGTTATTTCATCCTCCCATACACATGCAGCAGAGATGTACTTCGACAGTTTGTTTGCAGCTTAATAAGTGCCAGAGACGGCATGCTTAAAGAGCTCAGAATATACTCATTTACAAGTTTCACAATAATTTTATTTTTGGGGTCTATATGTTGTTTAGCTGCTGCCTCTTTAAGACCACCTGTAAAGCTCATTCAGCTCTGATTGGTCCACTGACTGACCGAATGTGAATAAGATTTATGATCACAGGTCAAAGAGAAGTGGCAGAAACATTCCCACCAGGAATTATTGTTGGACTGTGCATGACGAACTTGCTGCTATTATCAAATGTGTTACCCGGCGATTTGAAAATAACAGAGGAAAATGCTGGACTTCAAATGAAGCGTTTCAGGTTGCTCAAAAGCAGTATTTTCTGTGAGAGGAAATAACTCTTTGATTTTGTAAGTTTGCAGACCTTTCACATGCACATAAAAGCAGCTATATAACACAAGGGTAAAACCCAAAAGGCATAAAATGGGCTCTTTAAAGGTTGCAGTTTTATAACAGACACCAGGGACTAAAGCTGACCACATAGAACAGTTCTGACAGAAGCTGGGCTCCCTTGACACCTCACTAATGCTTCATCACCCGAGCTTACCTTTTGTACCTGTCCCCTGCAGTCACATGTCCTTATGTGCCTCTGTACATTGGTAATTCACTGTTTGTATCACAAAAAAGGCACACTTGCTTTGTGCACTGCGCTTTCAATGCCTACCTGCTGTTTTAGTCAGTTTACCTGCTGTCCTTCTTTAATAATTCAAAATCTAAATTATTGTCATTTTAGCTTCAATTACAGGGCAGACTAGTCTTCAGCAACAGGGGCAGCTGCTAATCTAAAGGATGTCAGTCAGTAGATGAGGGCCAAAATGCTCAGGAAACAAGTGTTCTCAGTGCATGAAATCAATCCAGGTTGAGTGATTTATGAGCTCAACAATTATAGAAAAGTTTCCATTTATGTGAAAAATGTCAATCATGCTTTAAAAAAGGATCCAGACTGCCAGTAAAGTGTTCCAGAGAAAAGCCTTCAAACTCATTTATATTCTGGCTTGAGTAGGCTGTTCATTGTTCATTCCCAGCCATTCAAACCTCTGGTACAGATATTTTAATGGCTTCAATAATGATAAAACTATCTTGCACTAAATGGAATGCATTAGAGTAATTGCATCTGGCTTCAGCAGCTGCATGCTAACGCTTTCTGCAGTTCTGATCTAGGGTTTTACTAGAAACTGGAAGTTTTCAAGAAAATACTTTCCGTTCTTCTCCATTGTTGTTTCCTCACTAAGCAGATGACTGTTTGACCGGGCTGACCTGATGACACTCAAACACTGAGAGGAGTTTGTCTTCGATGGAATTTAATGAGGCAGCTCTGCACTCCTCCTACAAAAACACAATAACACAGACGAGTTATAAAGAAGAAAGCTGCGTGAGAAGTAATGCTCTTAGCACTCTGATGTGAATTCTCTGAATTGTAATGTCCAGCCAGAGCTCTCCTGGGCATCGCATGCTGTTGCAGCCTCAGTGTTATTTCATCATATGAAACAGTCGTGAGTCTGATTGGATCGCTCCCAAACTGTTTTCCCAGTAGTATGAAGGATATTGGGATGATGTGCTGTATTGCTGAATTGCTTTTGGAGACTGCATGTTTAAAAGGATAGAATTGGAGGGGACAAATGGTCTCTGTAATGGAAGATGGCCTCTGGCTATGTCAGTGGTCTAACTCGGTTTTTCACAGGTTTTTGTGGGTTTTATTCATTTCTGTTCTGCAATTCCAGTGCAGAGCAATCACGGAAGACTGTATACCTTTTTCTCTATTTCATCCTTGTCCACTTTTTTTTCAGTTTTACTTCAGAGTGTTTTGTGATTGGCCTGAAATGCTTCAGTGACTTAAACATTGGTGTTGTGAGTTTGCAGTTTCGCCTCTGTCTGAGCCCAGTTGTTTGTATTTCTACAGCTGTAGTGACAGGCCCGGGCCTTAAGCAGGTGGTAAATCAATTTGGAGCTCCAACCTTTCCATAGATGTGTCAGTCAACACCAAATTGCTCAGTTGCGCAGCTTAATTAACATACACTCCGAACACAGTCGGTACATCTAGATGTGCAGAGAGTGACTGTGCTGCTCTCTCTGCTTGGTCACAAACAGACTATCTTGATGAATGGCTTCAACACTGGAGGTGCTGACTGGTGTGTGTTGATCTAATGCTGATTGACTGCACAGCTAAGATGACACATGCACTCTTTTTTTTTTTTTTCCATCGTTTTAATCTTTCCAGCCTCCGCCTCACTCTCTCTGTCATTGTCTGCCATTGGACAGAGTGTACCGACTTGTTAATGCTCGACTGACATTTATAAGTGGCTGCTTCCTCATAATGTTTCAGGCCATAATGTGCTGTAGTTGGATCACTAAAACTGGAATTATGTTCTGTATATCATTTGCTTAACAGCTCTGTATTTTTTATTTTTATTTTAGTGAGATGCCTACTGTGCTGATTGTATTAAATTTTGTTTTAAGGGTATTTCTTTAACTTTAAAAGTTGAATTTCTCTTCAAAACTTTGAATCAACATGTCGAACATTTTTAGAAGTGTTACCAATACTGTGGAAAAACACTGGCTTTACATACTATAGATTTTTTTTTAACTTAGACTGAATTTGTTTCTATCCTTGTCTCCTATGTGCGCTGTGTAAACACTGCCTGCAGTTCAGCCCAGTTCAACTGAAAAATCTCAGAATTTAACAGAAATTCGCATTGGTTGCAGTCGCTAATGGCTTTACGGCTACACCAAGGAGTGCAGAATTAGTGGTTTTTTCACAGCATCTCATTGGAGCAAACGGTTTATTTTGGGAAAATGTTTAGACATTTAAAATAAAGCAATATTATAAATTATAATGATTGTAGCCTAAGATTTGGTCTGTTTTCCTGATGATGCCAAAAGTCACACGATTATTCAAAAACTTTGTGTTGAAAATTCAGTCATTTTTATTTTATTTTTTTCCTGTTAAAGTGTCTGATTGATAAATGGTGTCATTTTGCCCATTTTTGAAAGACAATATGCCTTTGAAAGAGGGTGGATTAGAAGGTTAATCGGATTTCATTTTATTTTCTGTGAATACCGGCTTTATTTAAGCGAAATAAAGTGTGTTCTTTGGAACCAATTACAATTGAATTTACATACGTGGTCAGCAACGACTCAGATGTTTTCCCCTTCATATGTGCAGAAATTGCACTTTGTTTTATGTTTTATGGAAATCAATTTGGAAAGAAAGAAACATCCACAGAAACACTGCGTTCACAAACAAGGAACTTATCCTGAGGAAATCTGTGTTATTTGGCCATGTTTTCGTGGTCCAGCAGTGCTTTGATCTCTCACAGCAGACTAATTTTTTTTGATAGTTTACCTCATCTTGGTGAACAAGAGTTGGTTTAACTCAATTTGCCCATAAAACAGCTACAACACTTACGGTTGGCTCATGGTTGCTGCATTCTTGCAACAGAATGTATGAGTCCCATTTCCAGACTATATACAAACCTGTAGCACACACTGAGAAAGTCCCGCTTCAGATTAGAATTAATTAATGTTTTCAAACTTGGCTTCTCTGTTGCACTTTCTCAACCTCTCACCTTTCTGATGTCTCAGAAGTCTGACTTTGACACCAAGGATCGTTGATGTAATTATCGTCTCACTGAAGAAAACGATGTGATGCCGTTTCATCTTTCATCCTGCGTCATCTCACGTTTCCATTGCTACTGAAGGTTGAGTCTGATTAGATTGTTTGTCAAGCTGCCTTTCTGTGGCATTTTGCTTTATGAGATGACCTTTATGATAGTATATGTGCTGCATATTTCTGATAGCTGGTGACTTGCTAACGTGGTGATTTCCATATTTTCAGTTCAGTTGAAGGCGCTCCTGAAATTCTCTGATCTTTCATACAGGACACACATCTTATAGTGAATGAAGAATATATTTATTTCAGACCTAATCACTATGAAGACCAATACTTTTCAAACATCGTGATGTAGAAAATATTTATGAACTGTTTCATTGGAGGTAAAAATGCAATTCTTCTTATCTTTTTCATGTTTTTACTGAAATCTACATTCTCTAACCAGTCAGAGATCAAACTGCCTGTTTGTTGTTATATCCCAAAGCTGCAAATCCTAATTAGAGAGACCACTAGAATTCTAAAGAGTAAAATCCAGTAAATGTACTTCATTTTCTCTTTTTCAGTAAGTCTGTCCTGAAAAGGCGCCAGTGTGTACAGTGAGGCAGACTTATTTACATATCAATCGTTCAATGTAAATTACATGTTATTACATGTCATAATGCAGGCAGTTTCAGTTAGTTGTAAATAAAACATTCATAAATAAGTATTCAGTGTGCACAAAATGAATTGTTGCATGCAAAAATCTTGATTTTTCTGCAGGGCATTCAAAAGCATTAAGTCATTAAGTTGATTTTGTGAAAATTAAGGTCTTAAATACATTAAAAATCAATAAATTTGATTCTCAGTGGCATTGAGAATTCTTTCTGCAGTTTTCAAGACGAGTATTTGACAATAATAATATATAACAACAGTATAGACTGCGATTCATCAGATATGTGCATCTGCATGAACATGCCAAAACATTGCGACAATTGTTCCGGCCGGTCGGGTGCAATTGCCAAAAACTGCATGTTTTGAAACTGGCCGGCAGGCTGGACCAAGTGGAGGAGAGCTGGGGAATGGGGAAATGCAAATTCCAGCAAAAAATGGCAAGAAAATGTGGATTTCAGAGAATGACTGCAGCCCATGGGTGGTTTCCAGAGTCAGAAATAGTGAAAAGGAGCAGTTTTCATATAAAAATCATCTTTTATAAAAAACAAACCCGTGTAACTTGTTGAGTTCACGATCGCGACATGAAAATTTTACAGTATAGCGTTAAAATGGCATTAAAAACACATTCAATCTGACTGGCTTATTTCTACAGAAACCCTGTATATGTGCTTTCTGGCAGAGCTGAAAAAAATAATTCATTGTCCCTGTTCATTGTACTTTTACTTATGTCCATTTTTTCTTGTGCTTGTGCCTATAGTCTTATTTTTCAGTACTCCAGTTAATAGTCTAGAGTCAGTGGTTCATGTGAATTTTCAGACGTGATGGCAGAGGCTCTGAAATATGTAAAAATCAGCTTTCAGCCACATTGCTGTAAGAGTCACATTGCACAAATGGACACTGTGTGCCGGTTTAACAGAAAACTGTACGTATCCTGCCAAGCCCTGTATTTTGTTCCCCAAAATGTATCTCTGCAGGTAGAAATGGGAGCTTATAATTTAGCCTCAGTGTGCTGCAGTGGAGTTTTTTTTCCTCTCTGTAGGACCACAATATATAAAAACAAGTAAACTAGTGGAGAGAGAGATGAGTGGAGCTCTACTTATCCTAAAGCTTTTAGAGCATCTATTTTGAGTGTGAATCAATACTGGCCGCCTTAGATGAGAAGCACCGTAATGCTGATCATTACTCCAGACAGCTGCATTTAGTACATTTACTGTGTGTGAGCCGTGCTTGAATGTGTTTTTGTTTGTGTGTGACGGCGCGTGGCAGCTCTCGGCATAGGCTGCTGTTAGTGTTGCGTCAATTCTGAAACCTTGGAGCATCCTAATGTGTCCAAAGAGTGCCCTGTCAGGCAGAAGTGGCCAGGCGGTGAGAATGAATGGCCAGTGAGTGTGTGTGCGCAAGTTCTGAGTTTGGCTCTTAAGTTTACTCGCAAAGAGATTTAGAGATTGGGCTTCAAGTCAAGCCAATTACTGCATCACAACTCTCCCAGTCAGGGTTAAGTGGACTATCAGAGCAACCCGGCTGTAAATCACATCCTGCCGTCAGAATCCAAGTGGGTTTGATGACAGTCATGGTGGTGGAGGGAGAGTGATGGAAAAAATAAGTGCAAAGAGCTGGAACCTTAAATTTGGTTATAAAAAATATAATCCAGTTTAACTCAATCAGATTGTGGAGTGAAGATGGCCTCGACATCAATGGTAACTCACTTGGTGTTTTTTTTCTTATCGCTCCGACATTTTTCGATACTTTTCTGTCTGCTTTAAGCCGGCTCGGTTAAGGCCGTCACAGAATTTTGAAAGTGTGTGCTCGGATGATTTGTGACGGTAAACATCTATCACCGGGATGTCCTGGATTCTTCAAAGCATGTTATTTTTTCATTATTTTTTACGCTGGAAAATAGGATCTCAGCCACATATGGGGTTCAATTACAGAGGCTGCTATCATCAGGGAGGACAGCTCAGCAGTTCAGGCTTCATTAAAATTAGTCTGATTATTTTTTTTAAGTACTGCCAGTCAAAAGCATGCATATGCTAATATGCGCTGCGCAGTTGCTCAAAGAGTCGTGCTGCTGTTATTTGAACAGTGAGGAAGCATGTGCTGACTAAAAAAGTTGGACTGACCTCTTATGAATATTTCAGAAGTTAACATTTAGGATTTAAATCTGTTCCATGTGAAGTGCAATTGAATACTTTTATTTGCTCTGTAATAGATTGTGGGATTGTGAGAAACCTCCCACAGATGACTAATCATCTATTACTCAGTATTCGTGAAGTTGAAGGATTTCTGCCTTCATCCTGCTTTACTCACTGATTGTGTATGATAAAGTGAATTTTACAGGTCGGTTACAACTGCAGCCTTGAAGATATATACTCTAACTTTGTTGTTGTTTTCATTTGGCTTTACTGTGTGTGTGTCGGCACTAAGGCATTAATTCCCATCTTGCCTCGGGCTGGCTTCTGTTTTCTCCAACTTTCTGTCGGGGATTACAAAATCTGTCAAGTCAACAAACAAAAACGAAGCAGTTTTTTTTTTTTTTCTTTTTTCCCCCCAGTTCGAATGAGTCGTGGCCCTCTCTTCTCTTTTCTTCAGTTTTTGATGCAGCTGCTGAAGGTACAGGGGGTTAGAGGAAGGCTAATTGGGTATCAAAAGGTGAGCGGCTGCTGACACCACACATTTCTGCTAAATGGATGCAAATTGCGCGTGCATAAAAATGGATCCTATCAGTCAGCTCGGACTTCAGCAGGCGACATTTAAACGGTTCTGCATAAAACATCTTGATGCATCATTGTATGTTCTACATTAAAGAGCTTGTTATTGCTGTTACAAAGGATGTACAATGTGAAAGGCGATGATGTGACATGAAAGGTTATTGAATTTATAGACTTTCTTTCATTGAAAGGAGGACTCAGGAGGTGAGCTTATACCTTTTGTGCATCCTTTACTAGTCGAGCAGTTTAATTCAATTCTTTTTATTTCTTTTTCTCTAATTTTTGATTAGATAAACTGACAGTTGTTGGATGGATTGCTATTAAATGTTACTACACACATTCATATCCCCCTCAAGATGATTAGTTTTAAATAGAAAGTGTTAGCATGCTAATGGGCCATACTCGGATGATGAACATGGCACATCAGTGTTAAACATTGTTTTTGTTAGCAAGTTCAAAGCACTATTAGACCTAATTGTAGCCTCATCGAGCAGCAAGCATGACTACAGATTCTGAGTCTTGTTGCCTGTCAGATCCTGTTTATTTGCCATTTGTGGTCAAAGTATGAAGCAACATAACTTCACATGCTGCTGTGGTTGTTACATCACTTCAGGACTGCCAGATGCAGAATGTCCTTTGAAAACAGCCCTGATTCTGTTGCCATTGGCAAGTCTGCTTTTTGCTCTATTCAAAGCTTCTTTGTTACAACTGGAATAGCAGAAGCTTCTTGAGTAGACGAGCCTTTCAAACAAACCATGAAATTGATGACAAGCTAGCACGCTATCCACAGAATCCATTCAAACAACGATGTCATGCCATCAATAGAAAGTTAACTGTGTACCATACAGTGCGCACCTCTGCCTTATTGTACTGCTTTTATTCAGTTCTTCTAAGATGTTTTAAGAGTGTTTGTTTCACTGTGAATTCTGTAAAGTGATTGTGTGGTAGATTGGGAGATATGATAGAACATGAAAAAGCAGATTAGACAGTAAGTAGAGGATTATATAGATATAGAAAATGCATCAGATAAGCTGTACTGGACTGTCAAAGCAAACTGGCTTCCGTACAGTGTCATATCACCAGATTTCTTCTTGGGCATCATCTCTCATATTTTAAGCATGTTATTTGGATTCTAACAGTTCTGTCTGTCTCTTGTCTTCTTTGAAGTTAAATAGTTTTGCATTAATGATGTGTCAGACTATTCCATCTCTCTATTTGAATGATTAACAGCATTATTTTATGTATTCATAATCATTTTGAACCTTTGCAAATCTGCAAATGTGTTAGAATATGGACTTATCGCAGCATATCAAACTAATGTGTACAAGTGTTTATTAACAAATCCATATTTCAGGAATCGCTTTAGTTCACCATAATTGCACAGCCCTTTCATGTCTCGCTGTTGCTGCTTCTGAATATGCGTTTCCTCATCGAGGAAGATCAAAGGCACCGCTTACAGATTAAAAAGAAGACAGTATAAATGTGTGTGTCGGAACACATGCCTGCATGTGTGTCTGTGAATGCTCGTCACAAAAAGAACATCAGAGGGATCACTGATATCCGACCACTGTGTTCCATGTTTATGAGTTTTTAGCTTTTCATGGCTAAGCAACTGGCTGAAATGACAAATCTGAAACATGCATTTAATAGTGGGATAGAAAACCAAATGTTGGCTTGTGGGTATTTAAAGCTACATGAAGGCATTTTGACCACTATGGCACTAAAAGTAGACTTGAAAGCAAACTGAGCTTAAAAAAAATCCCCTCTAATATTGTATTTAAAGGAGAATTCTGGATATTTCAGTTGGTTAATGGATATTAACCTGCCACAGATGTATAACAATTGACATATACTGATATACAGCAATTTGAAAACTTTTTTTTTTTTTTTTTTTACAGAACTTAATACAGAAAATGGTGCTTAGGATGATTTGGAAACAGTCATCACATAGGCGCTTTTCCACTAGTATCTACTTGGCTCGACTCGGTTTCGGCCGTTTTCCATTAGAATTGAGTACCACATCATCATGTGTGGAGTCGTCATAGTGCGGCGGCCCCGCCACGGAATTAGCGTTGATGGCTAACTAGCTAGCTTACTGTCTGCATACAGGAGACAGAGATGTTACTTTCAAAATAATCTTGTTTGTTTAATGTAAGCTTGCCACCAATGGTATAAGTAATGGAAAAGTTTCTTCAAGTCACAAAACATTCACCGGTTTTCGTGAAGGAGTCGCCCTCGTGTGCCGTCACTCTCTGTCCCATCAGTGGCCTGCACTCTGTAGACGTCACATTATCGGCTCGACTCAGCTGGCTTGGAACCTCAGCTGAGTAGGTACTAAAATAGTACGAATGAAAAACCTCACAAACTGAGTCGAGCCGAGTACCTGCTAGTGGAAAAGCGCCAATAGTGTGTTTGTGACTCTTATTGTTGGCAGTCCTGTCAGCACTTCCTGCAGCACATGTAGTAGAGCGCAGTTGAGTACACAGTGATGCGGAGTCAAGATTTGTCTTCATGACATGTTGCCAACTTATTTTTGAAATGCATTGTTGGAAAGTAAAACAATGACTTCAAGAAATTTGACATCAGCCCCAAAAATCCAGTGCAGAGCTGAGTGTTCGGTCTAGCTGATCTTGATCTTTTCTTTCAGAAAGTGAAACACAATCTCCATCTCGATATTGTTTAAAAAAATCTGCAAATTAATTAGTTTCAATTTCATAGCAGAAATTCCTCTCAATATTAGTGACATTGACAAATCTCATGAAATGTACCACTCTTTAAGCAACAGTTTTTGTCAGCTCAGGACGTTCTGTCGTCTTTCCTCTTCTATCTTCATCCTCCACGATTTCTTCCATTCTGGTTTTGATATACATTTGACCATCAACCTGAAACGACCTACTGTTGTCCTTTTAATCTGCCATTTAACTGGAGTTTTCTTAGGCAGAATGACCACAAGGAAAGTTTGCCTCACATGTAAACAAACTTGTGTGTACTGATGAGTATGTTGGTAATTAGGTCAGCCAGCAAGTATCCGTGGACTGAGATTCCTAATGCAGTTAGCAAAATGGCTGTTCCAGACGACTGATTTCTGACCTTTACTCAGACTTGAAAACAAACATTTAAAAGGATTTGTCCGAAAATGGTCTTTCTTTGGAAAACTACAGGGAGGTCATGCTCACTGTCTGTTCACAAGCAGTTTTGTGTGACTCCTTAGTTCCCTGAATCCCTACAAACAGAACTGAAGCGTTAACACAACAGCTGCCACTTTTATGGCAAATATGACAAGTTGAAATAAACCAGAAGTATTCTTTCATATATATGCAGCAGTACAAGAGGAACAGAGGTGTTTGATAATATACCTTTCTTTATTTAACTTTTTTCTCCTGGTGTAGTCTAAATTTTTTTCCCATCCTAATCCTGTTTTGGTTCTCACATCCAAGAAAAAAAAATAACGCATCACTGTGGTTTCTCTCATGTCTGCCTGTCTTCACTACTTTGACTTTAACCTAAACATTACTTAAGGAGCTTAATTTTTTTATTGCTGTGTAGCTCTGTTAGTACTTCAGCTTGCTTAAGTTTTTTCATTCTTCTCTGCAACTTTGCTGCACTTTGGTTCACTTCAATGTGTTTTCTTTCTGTTTTATTGTATAGTTTATCTTCTACATGCTTTCATTTTTCTTAAATTTTGCCTTTTTCTGCCATTTTAGTGAGTTGGGATTATTCTATAAAATGTGTGTGCACATTTTTTTTGTTTTTGATTAATCTCATTTAATTTATTTATTTATTTATTTTTTTATTCTACTTTGCCTATGAAGCACTGTGATTAACTTCTGTGTATGATAGGGTGCTACATTTATCAACTTTCTTGCTTGCACTGCATTCCTCTACCACAATATAATTTTTTATTTTGTAAAAAGTATAGTCCTGTTTAAAAAAGGATTTAATGAAGAGCAGGGAAATTGTAAAGAGAGGAAAATGAGTGGAAACCTGTTGACAGCGAGTTGAATTGGCTGTTAATAGAGCTGTACGGCTTGTTCTGCACTCGCTAATGACAAGTCGTGACTGCATTAATGTGAAGCAAATGGATAGAAAAGGTTGGAAAAATGCTGGTTTTAGTAGCGACCATTAAATGCACTTCTTTTAAACTGTTCGACAGGCCAGCAGTAACATAAAATCATTATTTAATTCAGATGCAGTAACAATCTAAGAGTTCCTGCTGGTGCATCTATTAGGGAATTGTTCCCTATTTCTGGGAAACAGACCAAGAACATTGACCCAAAGTGATGATTGATGGTCACAAGTGGATATGAAACATTTTCCCAGATTAGAGTGTATTTGAAGACCTTTGATGGACATGGAGTCAGATCTCATCTCAGTTAGACTCATAAGTTCTGTGTCATTTATCCAGATGTATCATGTAATAGATTCACAAAGTCCCTGCTTTGTGATTTGAGTTTTTTTCCCCAACCGTTTCTGTCCATTTTTCCCAATTTAAGTTTATCTGGAGATATTAGATGCAGAGTGAGTCAGATCTTATTTCAGTGAGACTCATAAGATGTAATATTTGTCCATTATTTTTTTCCAAATTGCTGTTTTTTTCAATGTCCTAGACTTGGTCTTGTAATAGATACACCAAGTCCCTGGTTTGTGATTTAGTGCATTTGAGACAGTAACGCTGACTAACTCGTTACTCTCCAATCATATAGTCGAGCTCACTGAGTTTGCTCATCGTATGACCCAGCACTACTCAGGCTCATCTTCCAGGGAATCCAGAAAGATGTTCAACATGCACATTTGCATTGATCTGTGGCTTTGAAGTCACAAGGCATACTTGCGTAACATTTGTGCCTCCTTCAGTGCTGCTTGAGAAATGTGTCGTCGCCTCCATGGATCTGACCCAGTCTGTGTTTGCCACTGTTCTCACCTACCTACAGCCCTCTCATCTTCATTTGAGGTGCTGAGCCATGGCAGACACTGCAGAGGCCCAGATGAGCACAAGCGCCGCTCCTTTACTCCTCATCTCTCTGGTTTTCCTCCCACTCCTCGTGCTCCTGCTCCTCGGTGATGGAAGCAGCTGGTGTTTGTTCATTAACTTTTTTTTTTCTGGTAGCACACAAATCTCGCAGTGTTTAAGACATTGAAACTCACACACACACTGTGGAAGCATATGGACTCGCAAACATGTTGTTTTCATTTTAGCACACCTCTCGCTCAGTCTTTCCTTTGCACGCTCATTGCTTGTGTCTCTCCATCTAATTAGACTAATTGAATTTTCTTTACTTTTGCTCGTCTTACTACTCTGCTTCTTGAGAGCTTTTTTTTTTTTGATCAGTCACAGTGTAGAGGAAGAGAGAAAGAAGTAGACGGATCAAACTGGGGGATGTATATTTTTTGTACGAGCTCAAAAATGTTTCCCTCTGTGCGAATCAAGACGAAAGGGAAATGTCAGTCTTTTCAGGCCGCACACTCTTTTAGGTCTTCCCATCTTCCTCCCCACCTCCCCTGTCCGTCCCACAGATTCATTTGAATAAGCCTCTGGTGTACTTGTAAGTGCAAGTTCAAAGCTGTGTCCCCATGTCCTCTGTTCATGCATTTGATTACATTTGTCCTGGTTTCCTCGGTGAGGTCATGCCAGTGTAATGTTCAGAAAATTGGAGGTGGATGTGTTTTCATTCCTGTCAATCTGTTTGTTTGATGTAGTAATCATACAGTGTTATAAATGGAAGTGTACAAACTTTGTTGGGAGAAGGAAACTTTTCTTACTGTTTGATGAAAGGGGTGATTGACTTCTCAGTAAAAGTTGTGTAACTTTAGAACAGATTCATGTAAGATCATAATCGATCTTCCCGCGCCGAAACACAGAGGAGACAGATCTTTTATAATTGGTCTTGTCAAACAACATGTAGCCTCCAGAGATCTCATCTTTAGTTAAAAGCTGACCTTAATATCTGCTAAGCAAATCGGTACTGATTGGGCTTGTGCTGTTGCCAAACTCGTGGCCCATTTCATGCACGGTCATTAAAGCATGTGCATCTTCTAACGTGAAACTATGGAATGTGACTGTCCACCATAATTGATCCTCTAAATGGGAACAACGTCTGGAATTTCAAAGTGAAAATATGAACACTGATCTCATGGCAGTGGGTTGATCTGATGGGAGGGTAGAGATGCATTCCTGCAAACACTATTTGAATGTTTCCAATGTGAAAAACTTTTTCCTAAAGAAAACAAGGCCCAGCACAGTCAGCTCTTGTGGAGACAAAGTTCAAGGTGTGCATATTTGGAGGGATTAATCGGTTTGTCAACTGAGGAGAATTATTCATGTTATTGGTAATCGATTGAGACGAAATGTGTGGCAGATTTCACATCTTTGTTACAGCAGAAAATGCGTTTTTATCGATCTTAATATCAACTTGTAATTTGCTTTTTCTAAGAGGTAACAGATGATGCTCCTACAGAATGAATGAAAGATGGACCACGACTATTCATTTGACTGATTCTGGGATTAAAATGTATTCCCGCTTCCATATTGATCTGACATCAGTTATGTATGACTGTACCCTTACTCGTCCTGGAGTGACCCTGTCTGCGAAGGAACAGGGACAGATTGAGTTTTATCGTATCATCTCCTGTCCCATCAGTACAATACATGATAAACTGTGTGTGTTTGTGTTGGGGGTTTCATGAAGTGTCACCGAGAGGAGTGATGGAAGAGCACAGAACAGTGTGTAGTTTGTAATGTGACATCAAAGAGCAGCAGAGATGAATGACTTTCAATTTATGTTCCCCTAAATGCGTCATATCTGGAGACAACACTATGGCCCGTAAAAAGGATGATTTTATGTAAAGTTCCAGGCAGACTGTCTGATTTTACAGACATGTTTCTTACCATTGGTCTACAGTATGTCATTATTCATGTTTCACTTTGACAGCACCTTGTTATTTCAGCTATGTCCCACTGAGTTAATGGACTCTAAAAACTAATTCACTGTCAAATTAATGATACCTTTCCTCTGCTTCACTTTTTTTTTTTTTTGGAAAGCAGCCCTTAAGTAATCTCACTGCCCTTTTGCCTCTCATCTCTTTGATTTGACTGTCTAAGTGGTTAATTCTTGGAGAGGGTCATCAGACAGGACACAGAAGTGAAGTTAAGTTATTCCACCTCAGTAAACCTTCAGAATTCCATCTGAGCCTCAGTTACTGCCTGACAGAATATGTCTCGTTAGAGGAGGAACAAGTTGTGCATGGAGTCAAGTGTGTAGCAAATTAATGCGATGAATAATTTCTGGGACTTAGCGTTAAAGGTTGTGTGAAGTGATAAAGCATAGCTACCAACTGCAGACATATATCCTTGTGTGAAATCTGCAATTCATGACATCGGTGTCACCCTGTATGTCAGCCAGACTAAAAGAAGCTGCACACTTTATGCTGACCTCTTAAGGAATGCTGATGCATACGTTTACCAAGAAGAACATGCCCTAGTAATTAAACAGATATTTTAAAACTTTGGGGAGCCTTACTCATACTTCAGTTTTGAATACAGCGTCTGAAAATAATGTCTTTGCTTGTTGCCAGTTGGCGTCAGTGTTGAGGGCACAAGACTGCTGAATCCTTCAGTGACAGCAGAGCCCCGAGGCAGCTGGTGTTGGTGGTAGACATCTCTCAAACTTCAGCAGAGGTGTACATTCTAAAAAATGAAAAACATTCTTTTAAGTGGTCCTTATTCCTCCTCTGGAGGGAGTAGTAGTACAGGCAAGTTTGAAGATGGATGCAAACCTGACATCAGAATTCATATTTATAGAGCAGGAGTTGAGCCCTGGAGAGGAAGAGGAAAGGCCACAAGATACACTGTAAAAATAAAATGGAATGTAGTTTTAGTAACCCATTTTAATTGTAATTTTATAAATATTTCTCATTTTTTATTTCATTGATGAAACTGTTAAATTCAATTTTAGTATTGTAAAGCTATTTCTAAAATTATGTAGGCATAGTGATAATAAACAGTATTGGTACTGTGATTTTTTACGTTCATTACTTTATTAAATGAGAGATATCTTGCATAGTTACAGATAAACCGTTACTAGCACCGCGTGATTATTATTTCAGTTGTCGTGTTTGAATTGTGATTGTTGTGGATAGGAGAGGTGGTTTTCGGTGTTTGTGTGGCTGAGAGCATTGTGTAGGTTTAGCTAGCAGTGGGCCACCATGACAGAGACTTCTGTAGCAGTTAATGGCTTCCAATCAGTGTTCTTGTACAGGCAACGAGTCTGTTTACCTGGACAATGTTCCTATTGCTGTCTGGTGCAAAGGGTAAAGGAAACGCTTCAATAAATGGTTCAACAGTTTCTCAAAAGAAAATCCATTCATTTTAAAGTTAGAAATACATTTTTAATGGTAGATTCTTATACAAAAGATTTCTACATGACGTATAATGAAACTGCAGTAATGTGCTGAATGACTTATTTTAAACATTATTCGACTATGTTGTTACATGTCTAAAAAGCCTTCATTAAACATTCAAAAGTCATAAATATTGCACACAATCTTGTGTAAAATAAAGGATGGGGAGCTATGTTTCAATTTGGGAAAGTTACTGTAAGTTATGGGATGGTTTTTCTCTGAAATTTCAGTATTTTTCTGCAGCCACAGCTGCCAGAGTATTTCCATTTTTTAATATTTATATATTTTTGGTGTAGTGTAAGCTGGCTTTATTCACCCTTTCTTCTGTCTGAAAGTCAACAGGGAACAACCAGGATGTGTTGGTGTAAAGGAAGAAAAGGGCAAAGGTTATTCTTTTTTTAAGGTTACTTTTCTGACATGTTGCCTTTATCAGACAGGAGCAGCAGAGTCAGAAAGGAAATGTGTGGAAGCAGAGCAGGGGAATGACGAGCAGTAAATGTCCATCTGGCTGGGACTCAGACCAGGAGCTCACTAGTGACGACGTTTGTGCTCATGAGATTTGTCCCTAACCGCTCGGCACTCAGTTTGCCCAAGAGATGAAGAACTTTGAAAGACAAACCATGCGGACCACAGGACATTCTCACTCCTTTTACTTCTTATTTTCACCTTATACCCAGCAGAGTGAGAGGGGGGGAAAAAAAGTGGCTCAGTGCCCGTCCGTGAGAAGAAAATTGAGCGTTGGAATTCACGACACATGCTAAGCTGTTGCGCCGTGCAAACCATCTTCTGGGAGGAGAGTGGCGCCGAACGCTGATGACACTCATTAAAACTTGAAATGGATTCGCAGTAGGGAGACAGAGTATGAAACTGCAACCATGTACATGAGAATCGAAACAGTTTAAACCCGGGAATAAAAATGCCCCTGCTGAGATGACTCTGTCTCAGATCTATTCTAAATCCGATGGGTCTTCTGGATGTCAGGGCAGTGTAGATTACACATTATCAAACAAGTCATTTCAGTCAAGCAGCAGCAGCAAACGGTTTCTAACTTGTGGTCTGAAATAGCTACATGCAGTCAATGTTGAGACAGTAAAATAAATAGAGAGGGATACTGTATAGAGGAAGGAAAGCTGAGGAAAGGGAAGCCGACAAATAAAGACGGAGAGTCGTGCGTGAGTGATGGGTTAAGTAATTTAGCACAGCAGGGCAGAAAACACAGCAACGCTATAGAGTGAGACAGCTCACCTACAGTAAACACTCCAGGAAGTAATAAGCCAACCATCAGCCTGTTGTTGGGTTGATGGGAGCTCAGAGAGAGGGCAGCATGTGGAGGTTAGACATCTCACTCACCTTCCTTGGGCAATAAACTAACTGGGAGGTGGAGACGACAGAAAAAAACGATGAATAGGATGAGATGGAGGTGCTGAGAGGGAGAGATAGAGGATGAGGAGGAGGAGGAGGAAGAAAGAGGAATTTGAGTTAACAGGAGCAGTGGAGGAAGATAAATATGACTAAGAGAAGAAATGTTTATATGAGGGGTAGGATGGAGAGGCTGGGGTGTACAGGGAGCAAACAGGCTGTAGAACCAGAAAACTGCATTGCAATAAAAAGAAGTCATCATGCACTTTGGTGCCCACTATGTCAGTGTCATCGCTTCCTCCTCAGTGCCTCATATCCCCAACGCAGACATTCAAAACTCTGCGTTATTGTGCATTCAGAGAACAGCGCACTTTGTTTTCAGCTGGCACCTTGATACAGGACTAATAGTGTTTTGTAAAAATGTGTTTGTTTGAATTTCCCTGAGGTTTGACTTATAAACTTGGAAAGTTATCACGGCAAAGATTTCGAAAAGAATGAAATATTTTGCAGACCCACAAACCTTTGCAACCCTGCCAGAGCAGTAATGCGTGATATCCAGTCTGTTTGGATGTTCAAAGGCTGTGGAAGGACTTAACCTGGTTTTCTAGCAGAACATACTGTGCGTATTATTACATATTTATGTTTCTTACCCTCATTTCAGCTGCCAGTGCCCTCCAGAGATGTGTCAGCTGTTTTGATTCTTGTGAGCATCTTTGCCTCAATGCCAAACATCCACTGTGTAACTTGGCTTCAAACCAATCAACTGTCCTTCCTTACTCTTCCTTTTCTTAGCTGTTTTTTTTTTTTTAACCCCTTAAAGAGTTTTTTGCTACGGTGACACTTTCACTCTTTGTGGGCTCATTTTTCACGGCAGTACTGCAACCATGACTACAAGTAATGAGAACTCAAAAAAGACTTTTTGCGGGGGGAAAACAAGGCTTTGTCATAAATCATGAAAAAACTGAATTGCTTTGATTATTTGTTTCAAACAAACTGGAAAAAAAGTGAAACAAGATGCACAACGTTTCTCCAAGTGCTAATGAGGCATGTAAATTTGACTTAGTTAATTAGTTGAGGGACCATCAGAAACTTGGAAAAATAAAGATTTTTAATGAAATTGGGACTACTGGAAACTTTTAAGTGTCTTGTTTGTGAGCTTAATTCCTCCACAAACCCTAAAACAAAAGAAAAATTGTCTTATTTGTTGTCAGTCTGTATAATAAATACACGTCATTTTGTAAAGCACATATTTAGTGAGAAAAATCTGGGCAAAAATCCAACATGAGGAGAACAATATACCAAAGACATACTCGTGTTTCTTTTTTATTCTTCTGTTGAATTGTAGTTATGTGTTTATTAACAAAAAGATTAGCCAGAAAAATATGCTGTATTGACAAAAGGGATGTCATTAGTATTTAGTAGTAGGTGTGCAGCCACCTGCTGATGAAGTTAATGTGATTTTATCAGGTGCTTTAGTGGACCTTTATAGTGAGATTGTTTTGTAAACTACTGTTTCCATTCAGTCATTAACTTTCAGTTCCAGCTGGATTAAAGCTCTGCTGCTTTGAGGCTGTTTTTTTTTTTTTTTTTACCACTAGTAGGCAATAATAAAATCACACAGCTGAAAAAAATCATTTACATTTTTTTAAGCAGTCTTAAATGTCCTTAGCTGTTTTTGGTGACTTAATAGATCACAGTTTGGGATGTGGTCTTTGTTCTCTAAAAATGCCAAATGTGGTGTTTGGAAAATGTTTGGTCTTATCTCTACTCTGAACTGAAGCGCTGCTGTGAGTCCCACCCAGTCGTTTGTCCCTGAGGGGTTGGACAGGAACTGTCTGTCGCATGTATGAATTTAGACCCCCACACGGTGTGATTTTTGGCTTATGGAAATGTGCGTCATCTATCATCAGATCAGTGCTGCTGCTTGTTCCCTGGTTGCTGTGTCAGTGGTTGATTAGTGACATAGTATTCTCATTAAATTAGTTTGACACAGGAAGGAGTGGAATATGCGTTGTGCTTATCGATCCAAACAATGTTCAATCAACGGGAAGCCCATTATTTATAGATTTTTAACTTTAATGAAGCCGTAATTCTCATCCAGACATCGTCTTAAAATCCCAGCTGGGCTATCTGTGTGATTGATGGAGCAGTTATTTTAGGCTGCACAGAAACTGTCAGATTATTTCATCTGTGCACGCTCAAAGCTGAACCCCACCCAGCAGGGCCACTCCAATTCAGACACTCTTCCCCTCCACTGAACGATGTGAACTCCAAATAAATTGTCTCAAACAGAGAAAGACAGTAAATGTCACACCAGAGCTAAACAGCATGTCTCAAACTTCAATAAAAGGTAGTTGTAAACAATATGCAGTAAGTCTGCAGGTTTTACCAGTTCATTGTCCAAAGATATCAAGGTCATCCTAAATGGTGCTTTTGTTTTTTTGCAGTTTGCTGCTAACAGACAACAATAATGTTTGAAGTTGAGAATGAAATGCAGGGCAGAATTATTTCTGAAGCAAATGACTGTTTTTGTTTGTTTTTTTTTAAACTTTTTTTTGTAGCCCTCTGAAACCCCAGCGCTGTTAGGGAATTTTTTTGTACCTGTCAATTTTTGCTCTTTGAAGGCTCATTTTCCATTTTATCATAAAGCCCTGCACCTCTATAGAAACACTGTGCACTAAGTAGAAACAGGGAGAGCTTCAAAATGTGTTTTGTGCACTGTAAGAAAGTTATAATCCCATAAATCCTAAGAGAAAAGGTTACATTTCTTTGATTACCCACTTTACAAATATTGAAAATAGAAGCGACACTTCATTTATTATTTTTTGTCTAAATGTAAATTTGTCATGTTTGTCTCCTATCTTCTCTTTATAAGCATTGCAGTCCAAAAAATATGCTGAGGTTAACTGATTATTCTAAATTTGCCCATAGGTGTGAGTGTGATTGTCCTCTTTTAAGTTACTGTGTTGTTTTTAAATTATTCTCGTGTTTTTCACAAAGAAGCACTTTGGTCACCCTTTGGGCTGCTGTAAAAGGCTGTAGACATAAACTCTGATCAATTGATTGCCTGTAGTTCAGCCTAATTCCTAAATTTTTGTAATGCAACTGTATCTCAGCTGAGACACTAATGATTTCATGGTTGTTTCAATAAGCACAGAATTTTAGTTTTTTTTTTAAAGAATCTGTAAAGAAACTGATTATTTTAGGCAGTTTTTTAAATGAGACAGTGATTTTGATGAAATAACACTATTTTAAACTTAAGACTTTGCAGTTTCAGTTCAGACAAATGATTTTATTTTGCTCATTTAAAAAAAACAAAGATTACATGCCTTTCAAACCAATTAAGGAATTCAGACATGTACAACTATGACTATAGCTGCTGAATTGATTCAGTGAGTTTTTCAAAGAGGATGTGCATGTGGTGCTGATATTAGTAAATATGAGATTCACTAGAAAATATATGACAGATAATGGAGAATTTGGGGGTTGCTTTTGATGGAGGCGGCAGCAGAAAAGCGTTTGAATGCACCCTTTCCCGCGCCACCTGTTATTCATCTGTCTGTTTTCTCTGGTCAAAACAAGCAATTCACATGATTGAAAAATAACCCAAGGTAATCCCATCACACTTTTGTAGCTAAACGCTTCACATTCTCCACTTTTGTTTGTGCCGTCGCTTTCTTGAGGGTATTATGACGATACCATCTGTTCCTTTATAGATATTAAAGCCATCGCTTTCTCCGAGTTTTTCTTTATTTTTCGGCTTCATTCACTTAAGTACGTAGCAACTCATCATCTTTCATCCATCAGTCCGTCTCTCATCCTTTTTGTCGCTCCTAGCCAGCCCATAGACTGCAGCCGTCTGCTGTGTTGTCATGTTGACAATGCGTGACATTTTCTTTAAAAATATCTGTATATTTAACTTTCTTTGTTTATGTGTGTAAGGGGGTGTGCTGTTATGGTTTACGTTTCTGCGGGATGTCTTATTTATGACGTATGATAGCCCATTATTTTAACATCAGCTCACAATAATGAGTTATTATACCCCATTATTCATGTTTGGACAACCCTCTGAGTTTTTCTCCACACAGTAATCCTCTAAAGAGGGAAGCAGTACTTCATTAGTGTGACACACTAGTCAGACCAATCGCCTAACCTTTCGAGGCCTCTTTTCTCGCCACCAAACCCAGCAGGTGTCGGGCTCATGTGCTAAGCACAGTCCTATCTCAACCCGAGGTTGAGAAGGCAGCAACTTCACAAGAGATAATGTCACAGTGGCTTATTTTATTTCAGTTGAGATGCACTGGCTACGTACTGACAGACCACCCGCCACGGTCAGGGTCTTTAGTTCCTCGGAGGCAGAGCACTTCAAATACTCCCAGTGATGAAGGGAAGAGGGAGGAGCACGAGTCTTTTAATGCTAGTGAAGAGCAGGGTGATAAGAATCCTCAGGAGGATTCTGGTTTTAAAATCCAGTCGGTTCTGCAAGTTCATAGTAAAAAATTCAATGGATGGAATTTTTTTTAATCTTTTTGTTTCAAAAGGCCCAGTATCCAGGAATTAATTATTTTCTATTCAAAACGGAGACCTCCATGTCAGTGTTGAACTATATTATATGTATAGTTATTAAGACTTTAATGGTAAGAGCTTGTTTTTTGAGGTTGTATCTAGCCTCCATGTTTTCACCAATATTATTATTACAGATACATTTACATTGTCTGTACTGTACATTCTGTACCTCGAGTTTCCCACCGACAGATGCTGCATTTACAGGTAACACAGCATGTATGTACACCAAACAAAAATAGAAATGCAGTGTGAAAATGGTCTTCTTTTCTGACTTACAAAGATCAAATAAAATTTTCTTGGTTGTTTCATGACATCCAGTCTGTTATAAAAATGCTCAGTTATAGGAAAACAAATATTAATGTCTTTATGTGAAAAAGGAAAATATTGCAGTGAATAAAATATTAAATGCTCCTTTTATATTTTTGTTCAGTATATGTGGCATCATTAGTTTTTTTTAATCTCTATTTGACATCTACGACGTTTACATTCTCTCTGGAGGCCATATCATGATATTAATTTACAACTTTTGCAAAATTGTGCGAAATTAAATAAGACGTGTTCACTGGCGACGTCTCCGCTGATACGCTGCATCACACCCCATGTGCACACGTACATACAACCCCAACGCATAAAAGAACCTCTGCGTTTTACCTCAGTCTTAAGATAACCTCCCAGGGGTCTTGTAAACACAAAAATACGAAAGCATCTCCAGAATCAATAGCTGATTACCGGGCAACAGCACTCCTAATCAATTTCCACTTTTCTGTTTAGGAGCTTGCACATGTCCTTTTTCTTGCTTATGATTACGTGTTTGTGGATGATGGACCATTATTGGATCCTTGGGATAAGTTATTAATGATCTGCGTGACCTTTGACTCCAGCTGTTTTCTCTATTAGCAGCTCAGTAAAGGTCAGCTTTGCAATGTACATGCATTTGCACTTTGACTGGACATTGCACTTATCTAGCTCTTGTTTTGTTTTCATGGAGTAATCTTGATTTTAACCTGGACTTAAATGGAGCATTGTTCAGATTCAGACACTAGACAAGTAGACTTAGTCACGTTGACAGGCTTTGTTATATGCAAGTCACTCCGGCAGTGTCAGAACTGGGCTCTGCAACATGACAAACATGAGCTTTTGCTTCATGCAATACTTCCATCCTGTCAGTTGATATTTACACTGTATACAACTTACAATATTCAGAGCAGCTATTTCTGATCCTTTTTTGCTTGGACGATATGGTCTGCGAGACAAGTGCAGCACTGTTTGGTCAATGCCACTCCATTTATCTACCACATTATCTCCTCATCCTCCTCCAATCATCAAACCTGGTCTGCACTAACCGTGTATTATCTAAAGCACAGTGTATGCAGGATGTGATGTATAAAGCTAATGTCCACTCTGTAATCATTTTCTCAAAGAAAATGAAGGCTTAACATTTATGTAGTGTTTCAGTAAAGCTCCACTTAATGACCTTCAAGTGTAAAGATCTTTCTGTTGCACCATTTCACAGTTTATTTAATTAAAAAGATTTTTACATTTGAATGCAGAGTAGCAGAGCCCTTTTAACATACAGGAAGAGTTCTTTCATCTCTTTACACCCACGGCAATTTGTTCCAAAGTTTGACAGGTTTGTTTTGCTGCCAAATGAGCAACAGAGAAAAAAAACACCTCACTTTCCACACTGATATACACACAAATCAGAGCCCTGATCTCCCCTGAAGGGAGCTGCCCTCCTAACAGGAAGAGGAGTGCTAGTGATAACCTCAGACACAGGAAGCAACCTCATTGGATGTGGATTTAAGAGGCTAAGAATTACTGTGGAATGCTGCAGCTGCATTGATTTTTGACAGGCATTATATGTATGTACATTGTAGGGGCAGAAAGCCTGGATTAGATGGGATCGGATGAATCTTAAACGATCCGACAGGGGAATAGCTGCTGAGCAATACACCATGGTTGATAGGTCTGCTGTTAGAATGAGGCTGCTATATCTGTGTTTGTTCACCCTAGTGTTCATTTGCTGTGTTTGGGGTCCTGCGATATAGTTGTCCAACTTTATTTCCACAGTATGGCCTCTGCTCCTTCTTGACATCATCTGAGAGAGTAAACCGTTCTGCTTCTGTCTCCTCGCTTTTAGCTGCTGCTCTTTGACTCTTTCATATTTTCCCTTTTGACAGTCTTCTCTATATTTAAGCCAACATGGTGGACAGTGAGATAAGGCTGCTGTATTTGATCAAATACATTTCAGATTTAGTATCCCTGCTCTCATATTCATTTTTTCCTCCTTCTTTTGTCCTGATTTTTCTACTTCAGCTGTGTCTTTTCTTCTGACTTCCTTTACCAGGGGAATAATATGCAAATAGTCATCCTGGTGGCCAGGATGACTAAAAAAACAGAACAAAAACTTCTTTTATTCCACTACATTGAAGTGATCCTAAGGTGGATGACTTGATGTGGAGAAAAGAATATTTGTGAAAGGTTAATTTCTTCCTTATTTTTCAACAAGCAAACACCTGATTCTCTTTATTAATAACTGAAACAAATGCTACATAAAAATGACAGTCATAGTCTCTGTCAAAATATAGAGAAATATAAAATCAATATTAATCAAATCCATAAAACGGACTGGATTGACAGGTAGAACGTGTCTTATTTAAACCTCTGACATCGAGACTCTGCTGTTCTCTTTGCTACTGAAGTGTGTGGCGTCATCATGCCAAGTTCTAATGAGCTCTCTAAGGCTTTCAGATAAAAAGCTTTTGGATGTCTATGAATTTGGCATGATGACCAAATTATTTCAAGCAACTCATTCCACTTTAAGAAAAATCATCTACAAGTTGTGCAGATCTCAAATAACCGTGTCCAAGACTGACCGCCCTGGAAAATTCTGACCCGAGTCTGAAATCAAAACCTTAAATTTGAGCTAAAAGTCGTTCACACACTAATTCTCTGTAGGTCGGCCACACTGTGGTTCAGTAGATTGGTTTGTGCAGCTTTAAAGGTTTGACTAGAAAACCTTCTATGTTCGTTTCAACTCCATGAAGGGCCGAGTCAGTAACAGCAGTACTCGTGTTTTTGCAACCTGGAGAAAAAAAGAGAGAGGACAGAAAGGGGAGAACTTTTGATTGACTTGACCTGTACACTGTTGCTCTTACATGTTGCCAATCTTTAAATTTAAAGGTGAAGCTTCAACTTACACTGGGAATCATGGGAAAATCTCTTCCCGGAGCATTGGCTTGGGTGATAAAGCGAAATGTAACACCAATAAACCTCCATTCTGCTGTTTTTAATGAATATAAGTCAATTATTGATCAGTAATCATTGATATTGACTGAAATTAAACATTTTATCATGATGTATTTATCAGATATGTCACCCAGCCCTTCTTTCCTTCTCTCTCCCACCTTGATCCCACTCTTTCTTCCCAGCTTTGCTAACTTTCATGTTGTTTTTTTCCTCTATCCTCGCCTTAGTATCAGTGAGTTTATGTTGATACAGTTTCTTCTGCTCATTCAGTCAACTTTTCTTTCTTTTTTTTTTTTGCTCAAGGGATTGGAAGCGTCACATTCTTACCCTTGTAATGGCTCTAATCCTCTTAGCTCAGTAATGTAGCCTCACATTAACCCCAACATCCCCTGCCTCAAGTTGCGTATACAGTTTGTTTTTGAGTGACACTCTTGGAGTTGCCTGCAGAGTTGGTGTCAAAACCTTTGGCAAGCCAACATTGTCAAACATGTTCCATCACATTTTTTTCTTTCATCTCAGCTTCCGTTTATTGTTGCTTTAGTTGAGCTTGTCAAATGTGCCAATTCGCAACAGTTAATCTAACATCCTTCACCGGAGCCCCCCCTCAAACGGCATATATTTGTCAGAGTACATCAGAAATGCTATTTAAGGGCCTCGAGTATGTAAATATTTTTAATTAGCTAAGTACACTTCAAAGCCTTTGTCTTATGAATATGCAAGATTGCATTGTACTTTTTCTTTTTTCTCTCACTTGACAGCCATCTGTCTGCATGTCTTTGATGCACACCACATGTCTACCCTGCTGTTCAGAATGCCAGCACACACTCACACTCAAACACTCGTGCACACACAGGTTTAATATATGGACTCAGGTTTAATGCTTGCACCTCTTTATCATAACCCTATAGCCCACAGCTGGTGCCCAAGTCAACCAAAGCCTTTGTTCTACAGTAGGAATTTCACAGCTTGCTTAATGCCGTCCCCAGTAGGCTGATGGTATTCAGATTGTGTGATCTGAACTGTGTCGGCCTTTATAGTTTAGTATTTTTAGGAGGGGAAATTTGAATATGAGCAATCATAGATATCATCGTTGATACTTTTTTCTTATTCAAATGCCTGAAAAAGATTCTTATAGTCATGCAGTAGATTATATATCTCCTGTCCTACACTTGAACGCACCACCATCCCAAATTCTTGCCTTTTTCTTTTGTCATTCTTTGAACACAACATCCACATGTTTTTACAACTCTTTAACTCAACAGATAGACGTTTTCATTTGCACTTTTGCTCCTCTGCCCTCAGATTCAACCAGGAGGGTACTGTTTTGTTCTATGTTCCTCTTTCTCCACATTTCCTTCCTCTCGTCACTTCCATTTTTTTTTATCCATTCATACTTTTGTTCATACTGAATCCTAGTCCTCATTTCATTTCTAACTTGTCAGAGATTTCTTTACTTTTCTCTTCAACTCTCCTCTCTGCCCATGCAGGCCACAGGAAGTGGGTGTGTAGTGTGTTAAATTGGTTTAGGGGGGAGAGAGAGAGGTAGAAAGAGGAGGGGAAAGGGAGGATACTGATTAAAATAATAAACAGCTGTGTGATAGAGTGGGGCTAGTGGCCAGAGAGAGCGAGAGCAACACAGGAGCAGAGAGGAATGGGGAAACCAGCCGGCTGTTTGTGTGACCCCCAGAGAGAGAACAAAAAGCTAAAGAAGAAAGGTAACTTTTAAAGAAGTTTTCTCTCCCTGGCGAGAGGAGAAAGAGGACGGAATAGCAAACAGATCAACACCTTCCCCTTCACCTCCTCAAGAGGCAACGAGATAATCGGCAGAGCTTGGAGTTAGAGAGGCCAGCAAGTCAGACTCTGCGCCCAGGATCAAGACGTGGAGTCTTGAGGCAGCTCTCTGCGAACATGTGGCTCCAACAAAAAGAAGAAGGCGTTCTTTGACTAAGTGGCCCAGTCATGGCAGTGATTAGGAGGGTGTGAGAGAGCGAGACCAGACTGGAGACCTGAGAGGTTGGTATGGAGGCAGGCTCTGAGCTAACTCTGTGTCTTTGAGCCCATGTTACCTTCCCTCAAGGGACTGAGAGGGCAAACTATGTGCCTCTTTGTGCCGCCGTCTCTGCTCTTGAAGTGTGTGGGGCTGTGTGACCGGCAGGGATAGTGTTTTTATCAGAGTAATTGAGAACAAACGCCCCTGCCCTGAGTTGGACTGCTGGACATCGTACACAGCTTCTTTTTATGCCCAGAAGGGAAGTGGAGGAAGGGAAGCATAGCAGGGCTGAAGGACAGTAGCAGACCTGTCTTTGACCGCTTGAAGGTTTACTTCAGCCTACTCACCCCTCGAGACACAAACCTTTATCTTCACGCTGCAGACCTCAACCCAAGATCAGTTGGATTTTCCGCTCAGTTTCAGTGGCGTGTTCCTAGCCAGAAGAACTCATCCCTCAGCCTCCAGCTGCTACTTTGTCAAACCTCCAGTGGCACCAATCGTCCCTGAATCCCAGTCCCAGCTCGGAAGCATGACTGCAGGGTAACTGTCACCCTCCCCACTCAGCCTGGCTGCCTTTCAGAGGAGGATGCTACGAACATGTGGTGGGATTGGGCGAGCACACGCACCGGCACGCATATACAGGTGCTGCCGTAGGGTGTGTGAAGTGTGTAAGTCGCCTGTTTTGGGACAGCGACCTGGATTTGACCCTTTTGTGTTCGCACTTTTTACAAGAGCTGGGTATCTGGGTATTCGAGGTTGTTCAGACTCTGGATTTACTGTTTATCTGAGTCCAGACCCTTCTGGTTCTGGTTTTGACCATAACCACTGGAGGACTTATCTACTGGTCCAAAGTCTTTAATATCCTTCAAGCTGCATGGCAGTAGAGAACATGTAGAGACTGGAGGAGGTCGGAGGAGCCAGAGCACACACTCCAGGATGATTGGCTTAAATTTCAGCTTGCAGGAGCTGCTTGG
The DNA here is from genome assembly GCF_021347895.1 of Acanthochromis polyacanthus. Lineage (NCBI taxonomy): Eukaryota > Metazoa > Chordata > Actinopteri > Pomacentridae > Acanthochromis > Acanthochromis polyacanthus. The sequence goes on from NC_067128.1 coordinate 10,966,672, forward strand.
AAAGTTTGAACAGGTAGATATGTAAAGATTTTAGGCATTTTTCTTTGGAAGCAAGCCACTTTTCACTCTCCATCTCCCTCGTGTTTGTTGTTGTGGACCTAATGCAGTCAGCTTTATGAAGTCTGAGCAGTCATTATTGGACTCATTAAAATGGAATAATTGGTTTTGGCCTGCTTTGCTAGTTAGAGAGGGCTACCATGCAGAGAGAGAATTAGTATCGAATGAGACCCAGAGCCCTGAAATGAACATAATTTGTCAAAGCAGACCTTCACATTAATTGTGGGCTATAGACAAACATGGCTTAGCCCAGTGAGGGTCATTGTTGTTTGTCAAAGTAAAATGGTTATTTTGGGCAAAGTTACTGTCAACATATTAGTGTATTTCACTTCAGCCACAACTTAACTTTATGTTTAATGCTTTCATAAAACTCTGTGTAGTAACTGTAGCTTTATTTTCTAGGGAGACTCTGTCACTCCATATTTGCGCTCCAACCAGCCCACAAATAGCAAACCTCCATCACTCATTCCAGTCTGCATGAGACCCAGAACCCATTAACCTTTCTGCTGCCTTTTCTTCCCACTCACATCTGTGTTTTTCTGCATGCCGGTAGGTGAGAGAAGCAGTAATGCAGTTGAGTCACTAGCTGCCTGTTAGTGCTGTAAATGTACTTGACATATTGTTGTGTGCGATGACAACTGTACGCCACTTGTTTCTACAACTGCAGGCATGTCTTTGCATCTTCACATCTTCAGTGTGTTCCCAGCTAGCCTGGAGCTGAAAGCTTGTGTTTGTCAGTTTGTACATGAGAATAAAGAGCCAAAGTTTGAGATCCTTAAAGCCTTGTATTAAGTCAATAACTCATAAATAAAACATGGGAGGTTAGAAAACAGAGGCCAGCTGTTTCTGACACGATGACCTGTTGCACACAAGTGTTGTGTTTGTGCATGTTAGTGAGAAAGAGCAAGCGAGGGAAAGAAAATGATCTGTCACTCTTGAGCCCCCCAGGATACACGTCCACACACGTAAACCACCGGCTCTGAGCAGGTTTTCACTGGGTGAGATGAAATTTAAAGGGTTCTTTGTAAATGAATTTATGCACCTCTGTATGCCCCCACAATCTGAGCTCTCTGTGTGTGCAGTCGAAGGAAGTAGAAGTGCTGGAGAGAAAGAAAAGGCAAGCACTTGGGTAATGACTTGATTCACGGCCAGCTGAGTCGGTAGCAGAATGTTTCTTTGTCTTTTACTCTTTGCGTTTTTTTTCCCCGTCTTTCTTTCCATCTTCTATTGTGGACTGTTTCTCTCGCTTTCCCTCTTCTATAACCTTTAAGAGGCATTTGATTTGTGTCAAAAAGCCAGTCTGTGATCATCCTTGCAGATCGCCGTTGAGGGATTTGCTTGAGCCTTTGTGAAATGTCGATTGGCTTTCGTTAAATTGCAGCACAGTGTCACAGATGACTCTGTGAACTTTTTTTTAGGAGTAACACGGTCGTCCTGTGGCTGGACTATATTTGATCAACTTTTTCCTTGAACACACTGTTCAGAATGTTTGAGCTGCAGTCACATGTTCCACTTACTGTATACCGGCTATGACTTATGTGGGGGTGACATACAGTCCAGCCACTTAGTGTTAGTTTTTTATTTCAATGTTTTGCTTGTGTGTATGCTTAAGGGTGAATAAGTGATAATGAGGCCTTTTTTTTTAATAGAATTTGTCCTCTATTGCTTATTGTCAGTTTCCGCATACAACTGTTAGTGTGTGTGATTTTAATGATTAGGTTAGTACCACATTAGTGCCACTATAGAAAGTGTGCATTACTGCAGTGGTTCTCAACCCTGTTCCTCAGGACCCACTGTCCTGCATGTTTTAGATGCTTCCCTGCTCCAACACACCTGACTCAAATGATCAGCTCGTCATCAGGCTTCTGCAGAGGCTTGCTGACGAGCTGATCATTAGAATCAGGTGTGTTGGAGCAGGGAAGCATCTAAAACATGCAGGACATGGGGTCCTGAGGAACAGGGTTGAGAACCACTGCATTACTGTACAAAATGCATGTAAAGTAAATAACCTTTCTATGGGTAGTATATATTCAATATTCACTATAATATAATTTTCAGATTTTGGCTTGATTTACAGATTTGATGGAAATCCATTGCTCTGTTAAAGTAAAAGCTGCTAGGATACGGGGTTGTTTACTTCTGGCATTCCTCAAGCATCCACACAATTAGATCAAATTTCAGCTTCACAAGCCAGGAGAATTTTAATTCAGTTTTGTTCATTTGCCACCAATTTCTAACTTGTGTCATAAGACTAAACATAGTGAGGTGAAGACTTCACAAATTTAAACAAAGGGACCCAACACATCAAATGTTTTTTTTGTTTTCAAATTTTGCTGAACTACTCAGAACTGGTTGAGAAAATAATAGTTGTCTAGCTCAGCTTTGCATCATTCTGCCACCTCACTGCCTACTGCCTCAGAGGTGAGCTGTTCACAGAGAGCAGCTGCCTCACAGTCCATCAAGTTTGTTTACTTTCTAGAGCTGCTTCTGCTCACTTTAAAATTTCTCAGCCTCAAGCAAAACACACCAAACATTCTGCTGTTGGCTGTAAGAGTGAACGCAAGAGTCTTAAAGCACTGCCTGCATCTGAGGAACTGAAGATTCAGTTATTTGCTTTGGCAGTGTCATCCCAACAATAGGAAAATGCTTAGTGTTAGTGTGTAGTCAGCTAATGTGGCTAACAATACCATTAGCTTTTATTTGTATGTCCACAGGTCAGAGCTTTGTGGAACATGCAAAGCTAAGGAACATTTTTAATTGATGGAAAGTAAAACTGGTCTCATTCATATATTTTTCCGTTTGATGTCAGACAGAAGAGAAAATATGATAGTGACTGAAATGCAACCCATTAAGGCTACAGGTTAATCTTCACTTCAGAGGCATTTATTTGACAAACTCACCAAACACTTGAGTTCTAACCAATGGTTGTGCTCCGAATTTGGTGATATTTACATGTAAAAATGATTGGTCAGAGAGAAAGTTAGGCTCAGTACTGAGCTTACACACTCATTCATGCCTGTGTCATGCTGTCAATCACGAAGACAGAGAGAGTCTTCTTCCTGAAGTGGACATGGAAAGCAGCAGCTCGGCTGAATTTATAGCTACAGACACTGAAGCAGCCCATTTAAAACGGGACTGAAATCAGGAGTCATACAGTCATGGTAAGAAGAGCGATCGTTGTAGTATTTTTAGCTGAACATTTCTCATATTCAGTAGACTTTGATTAATTGGCTGATAAGATCCACAATACAGGACCTCTAACTGGTCATTTATTTTTATAATACAGAGGATAGTAAAACAATGCAGCAGCATTCATCAAATCTTCCTAGATTTTCTAGATTTTACAATTACAGTAATTGCAAAATTAAACTCTACTAATATCATCAATTCCATGCCAAATACCACAATGCAAAGTATACACAAGCAACAACTTCAGGCAATGAAGCGATTTCACACAAAACCTCCTGAATTATTTTTGGATCACTGTACTGTTGTAGGCTATAGGTCTCATTACCCTTTTCTTATCTACGCTAATTTTGTCCCGTTTGCAAATCCGTCTGCATGCTCCAGGCAGTGTTACACTCATCCATACGGTATTGCCGACTTTTCTTTATCTGCAGTTGAAATAGGTTGAACTGAGGGGAGTCCCAACAGAGAGAGCGAGAGAGAGAGAGAAGAAAATGGAGCACTTTTACACATCTAAAAATAAAACATTTGACAGGATCCTCTGCTTGCGTCAGTCCCCCTTGTGGTTCAGCCCTCACACACAAACACTCACACATACGCTTTGAAATGTGCTTATGTAATAGAGCTGCTGTGTTAAGGACACTCACACAGAAAAATCGTGCTTCGTTACAGTATTGAATGTGTTAGCCTCTTGTAGCCACACACACACAAACAGAGCATTTTGGAATAGCAGTACGTTGCATTTCTGTTACGTACTGTATCCCAGGCCTGGTATAACCTAATGCTGCATTAGTTCGGAGGCAGACGTTGGGGACTTACTCCTTGCTGGGTTGAGTCTCCCGAGTCAGTGAAAAGGTAAAAGTTAAAATCTTTTTAGTCAGAGTTCCTTGACGACATTCCATGAAAATCTAAACTTCTTTGACCTCTGGAAACATTGTGTGCAATATGCCATGAACTCCCTTCAGGCTAGTCTGTGCAGGTAAAATCCAATATTTATTTTTGATTTATGAATAATAAACTGACAGCCGAGACAACTGTGGCATCTAATTTTTAGTGTTGTAGTCGATACGAACTTACTTTACTGCTGTCCTTGACTGTGCATTTGCTCGAAACCTTATTTTTCCCTAAAGAAGCAATTTCTCTTTGTTTCCATTTGTAGGACATCCAGGCCGAGATCGATGCCCACAATGACATCTACAAGAGCGTGGACGGGAACAAGTCGAAGATGGTCAAAGCACTGGGCAGCTCAGAGGAAGCGGTGTTCCTCCAACACAGACTGGACGACATGAACCAACGCTGGAGCGACCTGAAGGCCAAATCAGCCAACATCCGGTCAGTTAAACTGGATTCACAACTTGTGAACTGAAATGGTGTTTTTTCCTTTCTCCCTCTTATGCATCTCAGATTGAAGTGTTTTGCTCTTCTGCTGCTCTTAACTCTCAAAAGAAAATATATCATGGCACCAGTTCAAGTGGGTCTCTGCCTCAGTTTAATAATTTAACCAACCAGTGAATCATACCACTGCAGAAGTTAGTTTCCAAGAGACATTCTGATTCTTGCATGTAAAATAAGAAAACAAAACAACAAAAATTAGGAACTCAAGAGACCCTATTTTTGTGATAGCACAACAACAAGCACATGTAGTGCTCTGAGAATTGTGTATAGTCCTGACTAGGAAATTTGCTTCACCCCTCTGTGTGGTATTTTGGTGCCCATCACAGAGAGAACAGAGCACAGGTGGGAGGAGAAGCACAAACAAGTGGGCGGTTCTTTTAAATGAGGCAGCACAAAGTGAGCTGTTACTATTTTGGTGAAAAATATGTCTTAGACATGCTGAGAATAGACTCTCCGAACTACACCCTGTCTGCTGTAGCGTCACTCAGTTGCCACTTTGATCATTTTGGGTCCTGTGCGGGTGGTTGAAGGAAGCCGATATGATTGTGGTGCTGTCCACGGCTGCTTTATATTGGATGAAAAGCTTTCTTCGTCAGTTCATTTTAATGAATGTGCAGTATCCAATTTAGGAAGTGCTGCACCAGAGAGCAGGCCCATTACACACAGTGTCCATTGTGTTTACCTTGATTACATTACATGCAAACGACACCAGGCGGCTGCAGACTCGGTGCACACGCCTCTGCACGCATCCGGCTGGTCGTCTGTAACGCAGTAATCAAGTACAAGTTAACTGCATGCTGTCACATTAACAGAAAGGCATGCACAAGATTATGATGTACTTTAAAAACAGATTTTGTAGAACAGATTATTGAAACACACCAATAATGAATGTAATCCACGCTGTGACAAAACGTTAACAAAAGCTGAAGTCTTACCTGCAGGATCATACATCAACAGAATCCATAAGAGCATCTGTAGAGCAAGAGAGTTGTTCTGTATTACTTGCCTGGAAAATCCAGACTGACTTTATTTATGTATTAATATAAATACAAATAAAGGCAGTGTGGCATTGTGATGATAGGAGACGATTTCAAAAAGGAGGGGCTAACGAATGCAGCTTGAACGAGAAAGAACCAATCAGCGTAACACGGATGTGACCCACAAACAAATCGACCTTGAAGTCCATGTAGTCCAAACAACAACGGCATGCAGCCGAGAAAGCGTCGCGGTGAATGATTACTGCCGTTTTTGTCACAAAAATCTGCGAATACATGGGGTACTATCAAGTACAACACTTATTTTTGAAAAGGCTACGCAACAAAAGACTCCTTCCGAACGATTAGCGGTGTTAGGAATAACTTCAAATCGGAGCCAAACCAAGTCGGTGTTTGGTTACGGGAGGTGCGCAGGTGTTTTATGGGTAATCCAGGCGCTGAAGATGACGCAGCATTAACTCCCGCCTCCCGTGCTATGATTGGTCGTACCAAACTTTCCTGGGAGGGAAACGCGATTCAATTCGCCCAATGCCAAACTGATTCTCCTGTATCTCTTAACATGGAGATAGGAGATTACATGGAGATTCAGTTTGGATTTTCCAAGCCACTGTATTACACATGCAGAACAACAAATGTACGTTCATTAATTCTTTCTAATTAAAATGTTCTCTGATATGGAGACAGGGTTGGTCAGGAGCTTAACAGAAGGTCACACTGCGTGCATTTCTTCACTTCACAGGTGAGCTGTTTAGTCTAGTCATTAGTTAGCAGCCATCTTCAGATTGACCAAATAAATGGCAACAATTAACCAAGTAACAAGGAAAACACATTGTAAATTGCAGCAATTAGACAAATTCTTTTGATACATTTAAAAAGAAAACGAGGCTATTCATTAGTTGGACAGCTTGATAAGCTGCTCTTTTATTCGTGCATTAATATGCTTTATACATCACTTGCTGTGCTGTCCAGTCTTGCGTGAATGGCATATATCAAAACTCTCCAACACTGTGGTGTGTATGTCTGAATGAAGCCACGAGGAACATTATTGTGAAAGTGACCTATGTCTGAATTACAGAATCACTTCAACAGACCGATGCAGTGTTACATAGCTCATGTCTGAAAACTATGGACAGAAAGCAGGCATGATTTGAGAATAAACATTCACTGTGTTGCATACAAAACAAAGTGGGATAAAACAGTTCATCCAAAAACGTAGACAATAGATAAAACGCAGAAAAACATTTATACTTGATCCATTACGTCTCATTTTATCTCCACAACATGATTAAAACTCTCACCTTAATAGGAAAAATACCATTTTAAACTACAGTTACATCATGAGGATGATTCATAGCCCACATTTTTCACATATGACAGAGACCCGTTACTTTTAAAACATTGTTTATTTCAGTGTTTGCAATGAGTCTTAGAGAGTTGTGCTGTAAAAAAATAACAAAAAAAAATTCTCATTAAGTAATGATCATTCATTCAAGCTTTAAGCTCCTAAACATCTGTGTGGCACTCGTAGAAAACGCTGTGTAGTAGTCGAGTTGTTGCACCAATGTTTTCTGAAGTAGCTTGATTAAAATGTCTCTTGTCTGTGCAGTCCATGCACTTTTTAATGTGTTCTGTCATCAGCTGTTTTTCCAATATTTGTCAAACACTGCGGGCAATTCTTTGCTCTCTGCTCAGGCGGACGTAACATCTTAGCTCAGTACACACACAAACACACACATTCCAACTTTTAAAGGTATTAAAATCCAGCTGTGGTCGATTCCAGAGAGCAGGTTTAAGAAATGAAAGAATGGGTAAATTGAACTCTGATACTGTGATTCACTGTGGAAATGGGTAAATAAAGAACAGAGGCTCCATTTTAATCCAGTGGAGCTGAAACCATGAATGCATCATAGTTCAGACCTTAACATTGGAGTAGAGAAAGAAGGCAGTAAGTTAACATCTATGCATTTTTGCACTTTATTCTCCAGAGTCCACTTATTTATTGCATAGCTGACATATTTTTTTCTGAATGGATGATAAAACTGGAATCCTACTGAAATTGCATTCCATTTTCAAATCTTTTCTTTCAGCTATAGCCTGATAGCAGCTGATAGCAACCAAAGATGAAAAGAGGACTCAGACGTAGTTTACTTATTGACCTTTGTTGCAGCATCACCCCCAAATAATGGTATGCAGTTGAAAAGGCGCAAACTGACTGAAGATGTGTGAATATTTCAATATATAAACCTATCAGTGCACAGTAAGACTACATGCATCCTATATTCAAAAACTCACTTTTGAAAGACATTTTGTTTTCGAATATTTAAGTCTTCTCAGCTACAACATGATCATCCTCAGAAATATTCACAATTCACTCTGTGATAGGAATGTTCCATCCGTGTACCAATCACAGCTTGATAAATAAACAACTTCATGATTATTTTTATTTGATATACGCTTATTACAGTATTTTACATGTTTGCCCATCAGCTGCTTTAATTTGCACAAAGTCAAACTATTAAAAGAAAGACAGATTTTATTTTGAGCTGCGGATGAATCACGATGTCAAAAGATTAATGTCTCCGTCCTTACATTGGTAAGCGGTCATGTTAAAAATAGTCTTTGTGTAATGATCCAATATCTACTTTGATGTTATGTGCTTTGATACGGACTGTATGTCAGATAGCTTCTTCAGGTTCAGCAGGAGGGGAGGAGTTGGAGATAAAGTCAGAGTTTGTTGAAGAAAATCTGCAAGTTAGCGGGTTAGCTCGACAGTCGTTGATAAATGACAGTCAGCTCCCTTTAGAAGAGAAACCTGAGAGTTTCCCTCATGTCAGGATTGTTAAGTTTACCCTACTTGCTGGAACAGATTGCAGATGACGAAAAAATTTAGTTGCTACAAACGTAATAAGACGCAAAAATCTCAGATTTTGGCTAAGATTCAACAAAGTCGTTTAACTTTAAATGAAGGGAATTATGTCCCCTAAAGCCAGTAACATGTGTAGAGTAGTATTTGACTGAAATAGCATCAGGCTGATGTGATCATATAAACTACTTCACCAAGCCATCTTTATTATTTACGTCTCTTTTTGTTCTAGTTGACTGTTCTGTGCGTCTGCCTTTGGCTTCAGAACGACAGTCCTGTGTGTTCCCATAGTACCACTCTACGCTGTCGAGACAATAACATAATTTCCTGCAGTTTCTGGTTCTTCAATTTTTAAGATTTTGCCATCATACTTCAGTGTGATTGGTACAGTCGTTTCAGAGCAGTTAGCCTGTTTCTGCTGCCAAACATACATGAATCAAAACCAAAGGTGCACTTTGAGACTCACTAAGGCTTAATGCTTCATATTTGTTGTTGCAGTTCCTCAATTAAAGTAGGGCCCAAGGTTGCCCTGAGTCCGCTCTAAAACACTGAGCAGTAAATCTGAAGGAAGCCAAAATAGAAGTCTGTGAAAGTACATAAAGCATATATCATCAGTTACACTAATCTAAGGTCACTATACTGTGCTTTCCCTCCAACACCCTGTACTCTGCTTTTAACTTATAATGTATTTAACTTGCTGTTGATTAAAACATTCACTACTCATAGCTCATGAAAAGAAAACATAGTCCTGTTCACGAACAAACACCCCTCAAATGAACTGGATTCATGGAAAACCATATGTTTGCATAAATTCAGTATCATGGGGGATTTTCTTATGAACTATTGTGGTTCCTATCAGCTCTACAATTATGTCTGTGTTCCTTACATCCACCTTAAAGCACAGCGATGAAATACAGCTCCGGAAGGATCAAAGGGCCACGCAGAATGGCAGACGAACTTCTAAGCACACAAATAGTGCAGCGTCAGCCACAACCTCAGCATAAATAAAGAAAATTGGTGACGTGTGGGGATGGAGACGGTGAAGAAAGTGAAGGTGGAAGTGAAGATGACAGGGCCAGATGGAGGTGTTCAAAGGCAAAGTGGAGGAGGGAGGCTGGAGAGAAGCAGCACAAGAAAGAGAGGGGCAGAGGGAAAAGTTAAAGACAAACCAGAGCCAATAAAACAGGGCCGGGAGAAATTCTAAATATGGTTCACAAAAAACAAAGTTGTCAAGGTCAAGCAGCACAGACATAATAGGCTGGACTGCACAGAAAGAAGCAGGAGAAAAACAGACAAGAGACCTTTGTGGGTGAGTGCTGGAGATGGGATGTTGTGTGTTGATTGAATACAGCCCATTATGCCCTAATTGCCGTACATGTATAATTAAGGCTAACTCAGCGAGTGGCAACAAGAGGTCTGTTACACTATGTTCAGACATATTATGTCCAGAGGAGAGGAGAAAAACAAAAGTGTTTATCAACAGATATTGCATGCGTGCTGCCACCCACACAGTTAGCCAACGGCATCCACTTATACTAATAACACCTACTCCAGTAGAGACCCAGCAGCCTCTCTTCAGTGGTGGAGAATCAAGTTTTTACTAGCTTGTTTAAGAATATATGTCTTTATTTGTGCTCAGATGTAACCATCAGCCTTTAATAAGTGCTATTTCCACATTTATATTACTGCAATCCTACATGCACATGTCACAATCTATGGCACATATTTATTTATTTATTAAATACTACTGATTTGTCATTAATACTGTATATATAGTTGAACAATAAAAGTCTTGTGCGGTGCAAACGGTATAATAACTGTCTCTGTGGTCATCACTCTCCTGATTTATTTTGGTACTTACTTTTCTTGTATGTCCTTGTTGCCTTTACTTCCTGTCTTTTCTTGTTCCTTTCCCTGCAATCCCCTGATTGTTTGCACCTGTTGACCATTACCTTGATGTATTTAGCCGGCTGTTTCTCCCGTTGTCCGTTGGCAGTTCATCTGTCCACCTTTCCTCGCTCGTGTTTACCCCCTCTGTTTGTTGTGTTTCCCTCTGCCTGCTTTTTTTGGGGGGATTTATTACTTTCTTAGGCTGTGTTAAACCTGCTTCCAGATTTTTGTGTTTGCCTTGACTCTTGTAAGGCTCTGCACTACAATGATATGAACCCTCTGAACTTCAGACCCTGCCAGCAGGTTTGAAAGACATGATTTCTTTTTTAATTTGCTGAAACAATTTAATTTATTAGAGCCGGAAAGAGTAAAAAAACAAAGTATCTTCTAGTTTTCAACTTTGACGCTCTGTGAATGTGTTGTCTGACTTGGAATTCTGTGAAGAAAAGAAACCAAAGATGAGCTAAAAGTGTGATATATAACAAAATCACTGTTTTCAATGTGCATCATTCAAGAACCCACCGTAAATATATGTATGCATGTCATTTGCATCAAAGTCTGTAAAATAAATCAAGTTCTGTGCGATCCAGCCACCAGTCACCTAACAGAAAGTCTGTGACTTTTCAGGTGAGCTGCAGGCTGTGTTTTTACAGGGCAGCGAAGAAACAATAAGAGAAGCTGATAGGAAAATAAAACATACGTGATCAATAAAGTAAATGCAGCATGGCTTATCAGCATTATAAAGAGGAGCAAGCTGTCAGGAGATACGTTCAGCATGGGGAAGCATGTTTCTAGAGCTCATGTGTCGAGTAGTGTAAAAACACACAATCTGTAAAAGTTGTAAAAATGCAAATAGAAAAATATCTGTCAGGTATTGTGTATTTTTTTTGCAAAACCAGGTTAAAATATTACACATGTTGATTCCAGATTTTTTTCAACTGTTGTAAAGCAAATAATCAAAGATACTGAGCTTTTGTTCTTTCTGTTTTTTTATAGTTTATAGCGTTAGAACTTTTTTACACTGCATAGAATACACTTTTGAGTTCTCTGAACTTGTAGCCTTTGCTTCTTCCACATTGGTGCAGGACTTTTTATTGCAGTAAAAAATGAACCCACAGTGAGAAAAAAGTGTGACAGGAGCCAAAATGGCCAAAAGCTGCTTGGAGTTCAGAGAGTTAAGTCACATTTGCTTTAGTAACCTGCCTGACTACCTGCTTTGTCTTGCAATCGGCTCCTCTTTTAACATATAAGATGACACAACATGCAAGAACTACATTTAAGGAGCATGTTCATTGTAATTTGAAAATGACAATCATAGGAATAAGTTAACCATATAAGAGGAACATTGTTCAGCCTTAATAAACACGATGATTTAGTCAAGAATTCTCTGAGGAAACTGCATTGTATTTAAGGTTCAAACATTTAAAAAAAGAGTCAATAAATAAATAGTTGCAATGTTTGAACTGACAAAAGAAAATACTGATGATGCTATTAAAGAGATGTAATAGAATAATTAACGTGGCTGGTGCTTGTTGGCAGAGCCCATCTGGAGGCGAGTGCTGAGCGCTGGTCACGTCTGCTGGGCCTCCTGGAGGAGCTGTGGAGGTGGATCTGCATGAAGGATGAGGAGCTGGCCAAGCAGATGCCCATTGGAGGAGATGTGCCCACCTTGCTCCAACAGCAGAACCACTGCACGGTGCGTACTGTCGCCACAGGCCATGTTCCTGCCCCACTGTGCAACATTCCCCACAGCTCATCCCTCATTGTTTCCTTGAAGTTTCCAACGAGTAATACTGTCAAGTTTACATTTTAATTCTTTCTTTGTCTGTTCCTTTAAGTATGTTTTACCATTTTCAACCATACTCTCAACTCTACATGATGCCTTGACATATATATTTCTTTATTTTTCAGTTATTGATTTAACTCCTAAAAACTCATTTCTAACAGATTAGAAATATCACATTTTGATATACAGTTGCAGCAGGTGCATAACAAAATGTACAGATATTCTTTTATCTGATCTTGGATATGAACATATTTCAAGATTGGAAAATAATGCCGCATTACACACTACAGGGAGTTAAGTTGATCCTGTACACCACCTCATGTGATCTCATGGGGATCTGGATGTAAACATAATGGAGACTTTGGTGCAACAAACTGCTTTAGTGCTAATGAGAAGGGGAAAAAAAACGTAGGGCTTACACAAATCTGCATAAGAAAATGTTTGGAAGATGTGGTCAACAAGGGTTATCTTTTTCTCAATGAGAAGTGGAGGTTGTAATGTCTGTAGCTAACGTTAGCCTCAGGGGCTAAAATGTTTCGCATTGCTTGTCAACAGTGTTTGCTGCTCCCGGAGCTTGTGTGATTATCGTAACCATCCTGATAAATACCAAGCATGTTTGATATCATCGAATTGGCCCAGATGAGTCTGCGGGCGGTTTGGGAGGTTAAGGACTGGATCTGTAAACTCCTCACATTACAAAATAATCTGGACCAGACATCGGTGCAGACTACGATCCCAGACCAGATTTCTTCTCCAGCAGTCAAGAGGGGTGAAATGAGGGGGAATCAGTCTGAAACTCCTGCAATCTGAGCCTGGCCTCAGGGCGCAAAAGTCTATCGTTGCTGTTAGTTCATGGAGTTTGAATTTCACATAATTCCAGCATCTTTTCACCCATCTTCATCCTGAGCAGAGGCGTTATTTCCAAAATAACTGAGTAGGTTTGCAGGTACTTTAAGGTGAATGAGAAGCCTCACATGACGATCTTGTCGATATCATGACTACCATCACCCCCTGTGAAGTCACAGAACATTTGTCAGCATTCGAAACCCGATAAAGGGCAAAGTGTTACTAGAACATAACCATGCTAACACAAGAAGATAATGTGAATTTTAAAGCAGTGGTCGTAATCATCCTGACATTATCAAGCATTCGGCTGGTGAGTGATGTGGCTACAGTACATTTACTACATTAAACCCATATCAGTGCAGAATCGAAGACCAACATCAAAATCACTGCTATTCTGTTGCCCAATTTATTACATTCTTCAAATCCTTGTTTTTTTTTTTTGTCAACCTTAAACCCACATCACATCATTTCTTCTAACAAGCAATCAATACCTTTATTGTGCTGACCTGTGCACACCTTTGCCATCACTGTCATCTGTGCTGCCCACTGTATTATTTATTGTAACCACTGGTTATTGTGATAGTGCATCGGAGTGTAATTGCTTTCAGATAAATGACTCACCCCGTGGCTACTGTTTACTCCCAGTCTGCTGGCCGCCACTGCTGTTGACATTGTAATGCTTTTCTCCGCACCCCGTTCACCACACTATTATTTTGTTCCCCAAAATGCCTTGAGAGTAAACACGTGCATTCATGCGTGGGCGAAGGATCAAAGACACACTCAGACAGATCAGCCGGCACACTTTGGGATCCATGCGCGCACACACAGTCCATTACCTGGGTGCCACAGATGTATGATGCAGCTAGAACTCAATCCAACAACAACACATTTGTATCTGCATGCAGACAGTCTTGCATGTAGTGTGGCTGCTGTGATGATGTGGAAGCTTTTGTGAAAGTTTGTCAAGCAATTGCAAGCACAAACATTATTGCAATTTGTGATGCCAGTTATCTGACTTTCAGATTGCATTTCATTTTCTCATTACATTTTGGTATATACAAAATTAATGAAGTAATCATGCACACAGCAACACGAGTTCCCACAAAAGCTCAAACGGAATATCCACACTTTTATTGCAGTGTGTGCTTGAACAATGAAAAAATATAGAGATGAATGAAAAGGCAAAGTCCATAGAAATATAGGAATTCTAAACTGCATCTTAATTTACAAAAGAAAGAGAAAACAAATCAGCATGAGAATTAGAACAATATTCTCTCAACATTCCTGCAGCCACTTGTTTTAAAGGCAAAATATCAAGAAAGATGGATTGCTGATCTACCTTAGAGACTCAGTGGGCTCGGGAATGGCAGATGATCAATTTCTTGGCTGCTGTAATGCCTGCTAAGTGTATTCTTTGCGTGATTTCATGAAGAATCCTCATTCGAAAGCAGAGCAGATTGGGTAAATTATTTGTTTTTTAAGAAGAAAGAGATATTCTGGTGTACTATTTGCCAGTTAACCTGGAATCAAAGACTCGATCTAAGAGTTTTCCTTCTGTCTGGGTTGTAATCCCTGAGACAATGAACCTCTGTCCAGGTTTATCAAAATTTCTCCTGTAATGTCTGAGATGAGGTTGAGTCTCGCTCCGTGTCTTTACCCGACACCCGATGGAGCGGAGGGACGGAGCTCGCCTCAGCCCATCAGATGAGCTCCATCATAGAAAGAATGGCTCTGGCAGCACACAGTACCCACAGAATACAATCGTCCTGCATCTCCACTTTCCCCTTCCTTTTCTCATTACCCCCTTTCAGCGCTTTTATCTCGTCTTCTGTCATTCTCCTCTGTGGTTTCTGTCTTGCTGCTGGCCTCCTGCTTTTGCGTCTTCTGTCTTTCCAATCTCCCTTTTCTCTCTACTTCAGACTTTGTTGTCTCTCCGGTCCCTATGTTCATCTCCAGGTCTTCAGCTTTGAGATTGCTGAAATAGGAGATAATGTAACAGGGGAGCCGAGAGTGAGGAAGGCTCACTTTTCATTTTGACTGTGTTATATTTTCCCTTCACTTCGCTCTCCTCTGTGTTCTTAATAGATTGGCCTGGAGGTCTTGCTGACCCTGAGAAGGATGAGAGGGCTGAGCAGAACAAAGAGCTGGGGCTTTGAACACGTCATGCTCTATTACTTGCTTACGCTGACAGACACACACTTGCAAGTCCCCTGCGCTCACGCATACATGCACACACAGGCCAAAACACACACGCCGACTGCTCCGTCAGAGAGATGGGAGGAATGTGCGTGGATATATGGAAATTGGTATCTATGAGGTAGGGAAGGCTTAGAAGGGCTAAGTAGAAAAACCTGCCTTTTTTTCCCCCTCCTTTTTATTTTGGGAGACTTGGAGAGATAAAAGAGGAAGGCTAAGCCACTTAGCCCAGCAGAGAGCAACGGATATTGCTGTTATTAAAGAATCGGAGGGAAGAAAAATATTAGAGAGCGGTGATCCGAACAGTCCTAGAAGAAAGTGACTGACAGGAAGCGGCAAACAGGCAAAATTAGATGAGGAGGAAAGACAAAGAAATAGGCTGGAAAAAAGATGTATATGTGGGGCAAAAAAGGTTAGTTGGAGGTAGAAAAAGCCTTTAAGTGGTGCATTTCCACCTGTTTATTTATTTTTTAGGACATTCAGTTGTTAAAGCAACTGTTACGTTCAGTCTTGCTCAAAAGAATCTTTTTTTTTTGACAATATGCCGATAGAATTTAAAAAGTGTAAGAGGGAAAGATGGGTGTTGTTCTGTCTTCCTCTAGTGACTTCTTGCTCCCTCCTCTGTGTATTGATCTGTATCTGTTTTTCTCTTCAAAAATGACCATATTAGCGCTTATTAATTGCACATTCAATTATCCAGCTAAAGGCCTTTGTCAGCATCCAGCTGATTAAACTCATCAGTCTCTTATATTAAATTACCAGCTTTCAGATCAGAGAGTTGGAACAACAGAACAAACGCCTCTGGGCATTTTTTTACGGCTCTTATCTTTCAGCAACAGTTGGCTTCTTGTCTGTACTGTTAGTCCTGTCCAGTCAGGCCCTTTCAGCAGCCTCCCCACATGTTTCAGAGAGAATAAATACAAACAGGCAAAGTGTGTCACTTTAAATTTAGTTAACTTGGTTTTCTTAGCAGTCTCAATGTGCTTAAGTAGCATACAATTACCCAGCCTGAAGTGAGGAGAGCCTAATCTGCTGCACAGCCCGTCTTAATCATTGTGCCTGCATGATTGATTAGCACCATTTGCACTTGAATGGACAGGTCGTAAAAGGAGGATGAAATTGATTGGAGTGCTGCGCTGGACTTTACCTCAGGGTCTCTTTGGAAAGGAAGGACTTTGTGTAAACTTACAATTGGCTCTCTTTTAGTAACTTTTGATTGTTTTTGTCCGCTTCATTTGCCCTTGTTGGCAGCAGCTTCATGAAGTCGTTGTCCTTCGTCGTTAGTTTATCTGAGGAAATGCAGTTTTCTTCAATACAATTTTATTGTTCACCATGGAGGTATAAAACACTGCAACATTTGGGCTGGGGTAGGCAATATTTTTTTGACCGTGCAGCATAATGTAAGTCAAGTGGTCTGAGAGGAAACTAGAGTCCTGCACCGATGCCTAGTTTTCAGAAAATCCAGCCTGTGTCAGGACATTTTAACGAGTCATAGGTTTCATTCAACCGTAGCAGATGAGACGGTATAAATAACTATAAATAAGTCTGATGGGAGCAGGAGGTGGTGGTGCAGTGGATTAGATGGAGGACTTTGTTTTGGGAGAGTAGGGAATTCTGGGTAAAGTCACAAAGGACTGTTGACTTTCTTTGCATGTCGGAAGTGCACGTTCTGCTAAAGGGGAGAACAAGAAGCTGATCTTCAGATCCTTTTCTACGTATTTTTCTGGCTTCTGCAATCTTAAAGCTGCAATAATCGATATTTCTCCTTTGGCTCAAACAGTGGTTTGATTTACAAGGGGGTCACTTGTAGGGTTGACCCCACAGAATTCAACATGCTCTGCAACATGTGCTCATCTTTTGGTTTTACGACTCCACGGTGTCGGTCCAGATTTGCACAGATACTTCCGGTGCTAGTTCAGCATCAAACTGCAGGCTGATGGAGTTACAGGAACAATTAGCTGCTGCACGTTAGGAAGCATTAAAGAGCTGAAGAGACAGTTGTTTCCCTTGGGAGTTATTGGAAAACACAAAAAAGCTGAAAGGAGGGTGAATGTTTGGCTTATGTTCATGATGGCAGCTGTAAATCAAGGCTGCTGCTGAGGCAACATGATAGAATGTCGGTTTGGTGTTTTTCCTGCTACACCCACCAAAAAAGTTACCAAAATATGAGTACCAGCATGTGTAGGAAATTAGATTCAAAGACAGTGACAGCATTAATGCTCAAGTGAAAACCTATCTGAAAATATTCTGTTTTCTAGAAGCGTTAAAACTGCACCAAAATGTTATACACTGCTTTCAAGTCATCGCAGTTACGCAGCCACAACAGTGTAAAATATAGTGTACATATTTTAAAGAAAATAACTGTCACTGAAAAGTTATTTAGTTTTCTATTTTATTAGTTGCAGAGCTGTCTCGGGTTGATTTCTTCCTCGTCCTGAGGCATTTTTACAGCCTCCGGGTATTTTACTTATTTTAAAAATGACCAACGTTGGAAGCAGTAGTTTAGCAGAGCATGCCAGAAAATTTAGTTCAACAAAACCACCATCTATCACTAGCTTTCAGATACTCTACAATAACAGTAATGTTAGGGGCAAAAGCAGCAATTAAAACTTCAGGCTGCGTCGCTCTGAGGCTCCTTTATGAGCTGTAAATCTCCTCTGGCTCCGACAACGGAAGTTCAAACATTTTACATGAAAAAGATTTAAAAATACCAACTTCAATTTGTTTTGATTTTCCACAGAAAAATAAGAACTCCTCATTTCCTTGTGTTTTTGTTTGGATGTGAGCGAAGCCCTGTCGTGAGGGGCCCTTCAGTTCCTGTCAGGTGCTTCTCTGCTGTTGAGAGATGTTGTATTGTAGTGGTCCTTTTGGGAGGCTTTTTTTTTTTTTTTTTTTTTTCTTGAAGAAGATGAGGGCTGCGGTAATATTGCAGAGAGGCTGAGATAGCAGGGTTTTGAGAGCAGGAAGAGGGATGTTTGGCAGAGCTCTGAAAGTAGCTGTGTTGTGATGTTATCTTATTGGCGCCACAGCGCAGGGCACATAGTGATAAGAGTTTGCTGTGCTGCTACAGCCACACACAACATGGGCACAAACACTCACACACACATAATCACATCAGATAGAGAAATACACGCACACACAGTCAAGGTCACGGTCACTCATAGGTCCAAGGACTGATGCTGTGAGAGTCCTGCCTTTCATCACAAATTACAAAAGCCTGGACCTTATTCTGATGTGCTGAGAAACTACTATAAAGAAAAACAATGTGAAGACGGACCTTGTTTTATCTTTGATATTGGGAGCTATGTCTTATCACTCACCGGCCAGCGGGGATTTGCTTGTTAAAAACGTTTATTTTTTCTCAACATGAAAGCTGCACATGTGTTTGATATTTACCTCTGATGCTCCCTGTGAAAAGTGTGACGCTCTGATAATGTGCGCATGTTGAGCTTTTACTGAAAAAGACCTGTTTGAGTGTTTGGTAAAGGTCTTTGGTGTTGTCTGTGTGAACTGCTAGGATGCCCGGTGGCTGGATGTCAGATACAGAGGCTGTTTCTGGCAGGGGGGAATTACTTGGCTCTACTTGTGTGGCCGATTACAACCTTCTGTGGCTTCTGTCTTTGGAGTCAGTTAACAGTGAAGGATAATGTTTGATTCAACACCACTGACATAAGTTTCAACATTTATTGTAACCAACAAGAATACAAAATACTAATCGGACTACACTGATGTGATATGATCTTATTATTGATATGGTATTAACTGTCTGAACCCCAAGCTGTTTCTGGACATTTGTTTGCTCCTGTCACATTTTTTTACTCACTGAGCTCATTTTTACTGCAGTATCAAGTCCTGCAACTGTATGCAAACAAGCACAACCATGATTAGAAGTACAGGGAACTCAAAAATGTCTTTTGTGTAGTGTAACAAAATTATAATGACATTAATCAAAACAAATCGAAAAAATTGCCAAAAAAAGACAGAACAAAAGCTGAGTTTTTGTGATTATTTGTTGGCAGCTCTACAAACTAAATGTTGTATAATTTCGATTTTTTTATTTGCTTCCATACTTGTCCGCTAGCTGCTTTGTGTCAACACAGCCTGCAGCTCAACCCAGTTTGGCCAAAAAGTACCTGAGTTTTTGTCAGACAAAAAAAAAAAAAAAAAAATTAAATAAAGCAGATGTTATTTTTGGCAAGATTTTAAACACAACAATTAAAAGTTCTTTTAATGAAACAGGTGATTTTAAGCTTAGATTTGATCAGGTTTTCTGACAGAACAGAACATCACAGATGAGTAGTTTAAGGACTGCCAGCACATAAAAAAAGCAATGATTGAGTCTGTTTTAATACTTTCTGGCTCTGATCAATGTCTTGGGTAATTTGGGCTATTTTTTTAAAAAGATGAGCTTTCAGACCTGCTGGCACGTTTAGGGCATCAGAAAGTTAATAAAGACTGTGCTTCAGAGTTCATTTTTCACATTGGTAGTGTCTACAGATACGGACCCGTAGTCTGTGGGCTACGGATATGGCACTTTCCATTTGCCAGACAGATACGGACCCGTACGCGAGTCTCGCGAGTCAAGAAGCTGCTAACCACTGCAAACTGTTGAAAGGTAAGCAAAGGTTAAGGTTAGGGTTAGTGTTAGGGTCAGGTTTAGGGTCCGTACCTGTAGTACTGATGCTACGGGTCCGTACCGCTACCGTCTACCGGGAGTCACATGACCAGATCTCGCGTATCTGATTGGCAAATGGCAAGTGCCGTATCCGTAGTCCACAGGCTACGGGTACGGGTCCGTACCTCTAGCAACAATCTTTCACATTATTAAGCAACTATAAAGACGTTTTCCGCATTCGGGTTCTGTCAAAATTTGGCAAATGGATCCAAAAATATCGTCAAATAATATTTAGAAATGCTTGAAATGTATTACATGAGACCAAACTTTTGATATGTGCAAAACAAAAGCTTCAATGTCTGTCTATCTACCATAAGACAAAAACCATCAGAGATTGACTCTATTGAAAGTTAATAAATGACATTAGTACTGAAACAGTTGGTTCATTAATTGCTAAGTAGATGAATAGAAAATGAATTATGAGATTGATGAGGCATTTACAAGCAAACATTTGAAAACTTTTTTGAAGACTTTTTTCATGTCTTTGTTACTATTTTATAGTTCAATAATTGCTCAGTTCATGTAAGAACGTCTGCTCTTTAGTAAATATAATGTATAAATCATAACTAATGGATAAATGTCACACCATGTCTTGTGGCTGTATCATTAAAGTTTGTGTTCTCAGACAAATAAAACAATGCTTCAGTATTACTTTAGCTTTCTGTCGTACACAGAGTGCTGGTTTGGCGCTGTGAATATTAATTCCTTCTACGTCTGGTCGTAACCAGCCTCCCCTGATTTATTCAACCAGCGCTAACCCTGAGCTGCTATCAGTGATTTGCAGGAAAGAATAAATTATGTTTTAAAGCAGATATCAGAATATTTTACTTGCTAAACTCTCAGCAGTATGTACAGAATATTGGGAATGAACAGTCTCTTCACGCTCAATTAAATCCCTTCTAAAGCCTCATTTAAACCACCAACACATCAGTGAGTGCAAAACAAATAATATGGAAGACTGAGTGGTGGGTTTCTACTGGTAGTCATCCTCCCAGCTCTATCCCACCTTCCTCTTTCTCTTATCTCTGCTCACAACCCTTTTCCTCTTCCTCAATCACCTCTCATTTAGTTTCTATCTCTCAAGGTCCCCTCTCTGAGCTACCTGCCTATTATGTCTCCTCCATGTTAGCTGGGAGGAAATCATTGGAACGGAGCAAGCCATTTATTAGCTGGGATGATCTAATTTGGGTTGGATGCTCCATTTCAGCGTAAGGGTACATTTGTCTGCGGGAGGCTGCGTGAAATTGTCATTGCATCAGTCTAAACTTAACTCTGACAGCAACTTACTCCTTGAAATGAGTGGGGTTTTTTTTGTTTCAGACTGAAAGAAAAAGTAGCATGTGCGTCTCAAGGCCGCTAATCTCCCCTATTTCTTCTTATGTCTCCGAGTGGTGCTGGTTATATGATCGCACTGAACCCTGAATCTTGCCATCTGCCCTTCGGTCAATGTTGTGCGCGTGCATGAAAAACTGGATTTTTGCCCTTTCGCTGTACTCATCTGTTTGATAGTTCTGATAAGTGAGAGACTTTATCACAGCGAATTGTCCCATCTAATCAACTTCCTTCGCAGCATCTTAAACTACACTGCCGTCTCACAAAGCAATCACATACTCCGATAGGCAATGAAGTCCCCCGGGGTCGCACGTATATTAAAACATGAATAATTATACTGTTACGTGCCAAGCTCGCTGCCTCGGCTGTGCACTGTATCGAGGCTGACTGCTTGACGAGAGGTTAAAAGCGTTTGTCGAATTGCTCCGTGAACTTTTACTATCTTTTTTTTTTCTGTGATGTCGGGCTTGGAGTGTGTGAATGACCATATGTTTGTGTGTGTGTGAGCTGTTCTGTAAGAGGATATGTGGTGTTACTAGTTGGCTCTATAATGATAATTCCTGCAGGGTTGTAGCGCCCAGTGACTCA
This sequence comes from Acanthochromis polyacanthus, assembly GCF_021347895.1. Taxonomy (NCBI): domain Eukaryota; kingdom Metazoa; phylum Chordata; class Actinopteri; family Pomacentridae; genus Acanthochromis; species Acanthochromis polyacanthus. The sequence continues at coordinate 10,988,481 of NC_067128.1, forward strand.
CTTTATTCCATGGATCGCTCAGCTAATTTCACACAGACCCCAAGGAAATGCCCGGTTTGACCCCGTTTTCCTGCCTTCAATCGCTGCTCGGTTCTCAGATCTCTCGCTGCCGCTGACTCTCCCGACATAGCTGCTCTCTTCCTTCTTGCCTTTACTCCTAATAGATGAAGCCCGGCCAGCGGAACTGCTTTTGTTGGGCACCGATCATCTAATTAGCCATTGAAAGCGATGTTTATTTCGTCTATAAGCCGAACGTAAACATCTGCTCCTGTTCTTATCTCGTGTGTGCATTCGAGTTTGAGTAAAACAGAAGTGTGTCTTTCAAAATGCATAAAACGCCAGAGCTTATTTAAACAGAACTGGTTGATTAGTCGATATTTCCGTGGGAGGAGCACAAATCTGGATGCGACGGCCTGTTGAAAACACACCGAGTTCACTTGGAGTTCACTGCTGCAGGCAAAATCAGGAGAATCAAACATGAGCATACCTGCAAAGGAAATGCATGAATTATCTCTCTTGAATTCTCTTCTAAAAAATGAACTCTGCTCACAAGTGCACTCTCTTTCTCTTTTAGACGAGCTGTTCTGTCTCCAGTTATACCAGAAACTTTGCTGTTTGAATAGCAGCCTTGCTCTCTTTTTCTTATAATCATCTCGAAGTAATTTATCTTTGATTATACTCACAATTCGTTGCTTTGTGTTTTCTTCTGCAGCTACTACGGTCAGAACTGAAGGAACGCGAGCACTTGGTAATCAGTACTTTGGACCAGGCCAGGATGTTTCTTGCTGACCAGCCCATTGAGGGTCCCGGAGAGCCACGCAAGAACCTGCAGCCAAAGACCGGTCTGTTCCAATTCCATAAAAAAAGCATCTGTATATGTGCTTTAACTTAACGTAAAATTATAGTCCCGGAAGCCTATTTAAAAATGGTAAATGCTTCTTAAACTATCATTACATTTCCCTCAGTCCATCAGCCACTTTTCATGTTTTTTTTCTCCACTTAATTCAGCAGTCTCTTGTAAAATCACAGCTCATATTTAGCCTTAGGCAGTCTGATCTCTTAGTAGTAAAGCAAGTGTCTCTCTATTCTGTATCATTCCCTTGATCTCTGCTCTCTATATGTTAGACTCTTACTCATAAACTGATGTTTATATACCACACCATATGATTTACAGCTTTTATACAATAATCAGAATCATTTTGTGTCACCACCTACATGTTGGACAAGTAATTTCTACATCTATAAAACACAGCTTATCGTATTGTGTGTTTAAGACACTATAAACTAAATTAACGTATTCTAAATGGCAGTGTGTAAAAGTAGTTCTATGTTTAGTAAAGAAGGAAAGAGTAGACGGTGATTTTAGAGGCTGCTGTCACTAAAGGTCATGGAGTAACATTCTTAGCTAGACTTGATCTGAAATTACTTTTTGCAAATACATGTTCAGTATCTTCACTTCTAAAGCTCCTCTCACACATGTGCTCATTCCCATGGATCTGACAGGAACTGAATGCTTCAGTTTTATGTGGAAATGGACATCTGGTCACTTTTTGTAAAAGGTATGGCAGCTGTCTTATGAGGTTTCTGCATCACTTCAGCACACTTTCAAGTCTAAAGTGCATGCCATTACATTAATGGATGAGGATGCATAAGATCACAAGATACTTTGAGTTGTGTGAAGCAATTTGGAAAAGGTTTTTCCACATTTATGCACTAATATTCATCCAAGAACATCACGGAGTCCAACAGACACAGTTTACATACTACAACACCTTTCTCATCGCCTAGCCGCGCTAGACAACCCACGGCAACAAATTTAATTCTCTGCCAGGGTGGGTCTAGTTACCCTCCACAAGGCTCGAGGCTGGATTCTCCTAAAACTGGCCGGACGAATCACCATGAAGTGTAGAGTCAGAAGGCGGGCGTAACTAAGTGACGACAGAGGTGCGACGATTCTGACAGAAACAACCGGCGCACAATAAACAGTTATCTTTCGACTCTGCTTTGGCCACAGCCCTTAAAGATTTGAAGCTAAAATTCAATTTGAAAGATAAACAAAGGACGGCACTGAAGTGTTTCATTGAGAAGAAAGACGTATTTGGACTTATGCCGACGGGATATGGCAAATCCTTAATATACCAGTTGGCTCCGCTGGTTGGGAAGCTAATGGGACTTAGCCACAATCCGCGGGCGCTCTAGGAACTATGTCAGCCTATTCATTGCACTGATTGGTTGTATACCTACCCAATTGCTGCAGAGTGATTTGAAAGACAACCTTTTAGCCCGCCTCCCTCCCTGTCGAGCGGTCCTAGACCCTTCTGCCTTCAGAACATGGGTCTAGCACGGCTAGGCTACCTTTCTCATTCACTTTGTCCTACAATTTCTGAACTGAAGTGTCCACAGAAATTAAACATTACTGCAATGAAAAAGGAACAAATGAGATCGAGACTTATCAGTGATAATCGGGGTTGAAATTTAGTTTGTTGCTTCCAGCTGTTTGTAGGAGTCTTTCCTCTGAGTTTATTAAATGCCTGCAGCACCAGACAGCACAAGGATCCATATCACCCATCTCCAATGCCAGAGAGTTGTGAGCATCCGAACAAATATACACATGGAACAAGCTTTATTCATTGTGTAGAATTATGAAGCATCCTCAACATGGAGACAGGATTGATCAGGATCTAACAACAACTCATTATGAGCTTTTTTCCCCCACAGCTGACAGGTGAGCTGTCCTACAGAGTATCAGTTTATCAGCTGCAGATAAGTCACTTACTCCGTAGCGGCCATCCTCGGGTGTCGGGACATTTAACGGGGAACATTAACATAAAAGTGATCTACATCTGAATGACAGAATGCCACCACTTTTCCAGTCTGATAAAGCCAGCAATGTTCCATAACCCATGTCTGAAAAGGGCTTCAGTCACCAGAGCAGCCTTGTAGACTCCTATTCAACCAACATGAAGAATTAGATCAGAAAGGTTTCTCATTCAAGACATTCTGCACCAGAAAGCTTTTAGACCTTCACAGCAGCATGTCTGTTTATTCTTAAACTCAATGTGAGGACCTATTTGGCCCAGTTTAAGGTCAAGTGCCCTTGAAACACCATTCAGTAAAATCTGTCTGAGGTAATACCGCTATATCACATAGGCGCCAACATGCACCGACTCCTTCAGCATTTCCTTTCCATCTCTATTTGATGCGGCGGGGAAGTCTTGGTAAAGTCAGCACATTTCCCTTCCACTAAAATCTTACTGTGTGAATAATTAAACCTCCCCATGGGGCTATGTAGGGGCGCAGACCGATAGGCTTGTTGTCTGTGATCTTTGATGCAAATATCAAAGCATCATCTCATTGTATAAATAGCTGAAAAGCTGATTTAAATTTAGCTGAACTTGTTTTGCAATCAGAGGACATTGAATTTCTTAGTGACACTGTTAAAGTCTCGAAATATCTCCCCTACTATTTTTATTTAGTCAGTGCAGCTAAATTGACGCTTATTGTTTTGCTTGTAGCTGACATTTTTCATGACAAAACACAGACGCTTTGATGCTGTGTGTGAGCATTAGGCGCTACCTGCAGTATTATGTCTTGCAGTTGTCAGACTTTTGTGTATGCAGAGAGGAGGATGAAGAAGGAGAGAGATTGCAGAGGTGCAACAGGTGAAAATGGTAATTTAGTCACTACCCTGGAGATGAGACCTTAGAACTCATAAAAGCTGCTCATCTTTCTTAAGATGGGTATTTGGGGAGTAGTTTTCTCTCCTTGCTGCTCTTTCCTCTTTAACTGCATCCTCCGATTTGTCACAATTATCCTTTCCTCTCACCTTTCCTGCCTTTCTTATTCCCTAGATCCTCGGTCTCTCTCACCATTTTTCTTTTTTTGGTCACTTCTATTATGCGTTGATGCCTTTACTTCCATTCTAGCTGTAATTTTTTTTTTCTTTTTTCACAATTTTCTTTTCTTATTTTTTTGTCCATGTATTTGGCCAATCTTTGGCCAAGATAAAATCATACAAATAGTGGAAAGTAATGTGCAATAGGAGGGAAATTACCCGAGAAAGGTTTGAGTACTTTAATGTTCCCAATAACATTTACAGTCACAGCATTTCACAAAGACATAAAAAACTAATTATAAAACACAGAATCAAGCCTTTTTTAAATGATCAACTGCATCATTTTAGGGAAGAAGTGATTTTAATCAGATTACACAGTTAGAAAAATTAGCCCCCTGTATCTCAATAGTGAGATGTTTGAGCAAATGAAGATTAGATTACTTTGTGGTTGAGAATCAGATATGAAATTATCTTAGACATTTCCCTCTAAATTGTACGCACATTTGGAAAACAACAATGACGCTGAAGAAGTAAAGGGTTCTGAAATAACAAAGAGCTAGATGAGTTCATATTTTGAATGCCTTAGCAGTGCAGTTGTTTGATTTTCTGAGGAGGAGGACTTCATTATATGTTTAAAAATTCTCCTCATCATTATTTGGTAGTGGGAAGATCACTGAGAACATGCTAAATAAGCCATAAACCTGTCTTTGTTGACAAAATAACACCTTTCTTGCCGTCTCTTTGTCTTCTCTACCTCCAGACCTCACCCCAGAGGAGAAGGCCCGAGGGTTGGCTCGGGCAATCCGCAAGCAGACAGGTGAGGTGATGGATCGGTGGGAGCGTCTGAAAGGACACGTGGGCGGCTGGCACAGTCAGGTGGAGCGAGCCTTGGAGCGACTCCAGGAGCTGCAGAGCTCCATGGACCAGCTCGACCTGCGGCTGACTCGTGCAGAGGAGGCCAAAGCTACCTGGCAGCCTGTGGGCGATCTGCTGATCGACTCTCTCCAGGACCACATCGATAAGACCATGGTGAGTCAGACGGAAAGCAGCGCTAATGTACCATAAACGTCAAGTCAGAACTTCCACGACCCGCTCCCTATTCTTTTTGTGACACTGATAACTGATGTACTCGGTTCAACTCTTCTTCAACAAATCACATCTTGTTGTTGTTTTACATGCAAAATCTTAGATAATGTCATTGAAAGCTTTCCCGTGAATCGTTGGTGGATTATAAATTACCGAGTCAACACCAATTTGATCAAGTAAATAGTATCCGCCAAAACTGTTCGTCCATGAAATGAAAAGTGTGGACAATATTGTGAGTGAGCCTTGGCTGAATTTTCACACAATCTCCACAGCCTCTCTGAGAACAAAATGCTGCCTGATTTGATGATGTACTCGGTTTGATGATTGCGTCTTGTTTGTTTGCAAATGCTGCTCATCAAATTTGAGGATGTCTTGTCCCAAAGAGACCTGGCTGAGGAACAAATATCATATTCTGTTTGCAAACAAAATATATCAACAGCATTTTTTTTATAAATGGAGCACAGAGGAGGAACAGTGGCAACTGAAAGAGCCAAGTCATGATTGACAGGTTATATGTGGAAGCACAAGGACTGCACTCATTTCACTGTCTGTTACACCTCAGATCTTAATGACTGTGTCTCTGTCATATGGACAGTCAGGCCAATTATACTTCTTAATATCTGTGTCATTTAGGGACCCACTTTAGATAAAACGTTCTTTTAATAGATTACATTACAGCTTTGGAATCACTTGTCTCCAATATGGGACACACAGTACAGAACATAGGCATTAATGTGATATCAACAGCCACAGTAGACTTTTAAAGCAAATTATAGCACAGCAAAGCTCAATTTAAAACTTGATTTCTCTCTAGTTGGAGATTATGAGGTCAAACATGAAAAAGATAAACAGCAATTATGATGAAACGGATGATAATCAACCTTCTGTGTGACAGAAACTCTATTTCTCTTTGTGGAAGCACAACAGTGATAATTGAAACATATTATGATTATCATCTTTCACTCTGCAACAACAATAAATTTTGCGTCCAGGCCTTCAGAGAGGAGGTCGCCCCGTTACGTCAGGATGTTCGGATCGTTAACGAGCTTTCTGCAGAGCTGACGCCGCTGGACATCCAGCTGTCGTCCACCGCCTCCAGACAACTGGACCAGCTCAACATGAGATGGAAACTCCTACAGGTAGTTTAAACCCTCCTGAATCATCTGCAGATGTTGGTGCAGCTGTGGTTTCCACTCACATTTTGTTATGTGAGGCTTTTGTCTTCCTTGAGCATTTTGTCCACGCCTGTCTAAGTTACTGCTCTTTCTTCCTGTTTTCTCATTCTCCCACCTGCCTGTGTTTTCGTCTCTGGATTTCTGTCTGTTCTCTGTTTATTCTCTCAGTTCCCCTCGCTGTGTGCCTTTTTTGCTTTATGTCAGCCAAATACACGAGGGACTGAGAGTTGTCCCTCTCCCTGTGTACCTGTTTTATTTGAACACAGCTCCATGTTCGACGCGACACTTTGTCTCTGCACATCAATGGACACCATTCTCACTGCACACCAGTCACATTCTTGGCTCTCTGTGCGCTTGATAGTCTTGGTCTGATCCACTGTGGGACTCGCTGAGTGTTTCTCAGAGTGGAGCATGTCTCAGCCCTAAAGGGAAAGCCGTGGAGAAGCCTGTACACAAGTCAACACAAAGAAAGAGAGCAGGAGTCGCTATGAATTAGGCAGTGAAATCTTTTCTCCCTGAGTTTGTAAGAGACTGACTGGTGGGAAATTCCTTGAGACACATTTCAGCCATCAATAAAGGTCAATTATCTTATTTTCTCTCTCTTTTTTTTGTTATTTTCCTCTTTGAATACGAGTTAAATTTTAGACTCTTTAGGGATTTGAACTGTTTCTTCCTTGTCTCTAGCTAATACAGAATAACCAGGGGAAAATGTTTGTTAATCAGATTGACTCTTAGGAATCTATCGACTGGTGTAGCCAGAGGTTGATACAGAGAAATGTTGTGTTCAAGTATTTCTCTTCTCAATGAGTGGTTCTTTGAACCTCTGAGATCTCTGGACAGGAATGCTTGTAGTGTCCAGTAGTAGGAGGACTGAATACAGATCAGACCTGAATACAGGTCAGCTGTGATCGTATCGATTTAAAGTACACTTTGACGTTGCAGATGGACTGCGATTTCAAAGACACTAATGCAAACTTTTTATTTTAATATAAACTATTTGATGTTTCATCCATATGCAACCACACAGCATCCGTTTCTGCTGATAAATTAGGTGGGAATGTGGGCAGAAAAAATAGCAGGAACCAGTTGTGTGTTGAGAAAAATGAAGTCCCGGAAAGAAGCCTAAAGTCATCTCTTTTTAACTGTGACACTGTGGCAGAGCAAAACTGGGTAGCTGGGCTAATTTGTCGCTTTGTGTACTGTACAGACACCCACGAACAGCCTTTTTGACCGGACAATGAATATAACACAAATACTGAGTCGGAGAAGGTCAGAGTTTCCTTGGATTGTACATTTTGTCCGCATCTTTTGCCCACTCTCTTTATTTCTTAAAGTCTGCAGGAACGCAGGACCTTCATTAAGAAGCCAGGTCCGACTGTGTAGTTTGATGATTTGGTGTTCGTATGCAGACAGCTGTCATCTTTCTTGCTGTGGCAGTATGAGCGCAACAGTCATTAGTGGCCAAAAAGAAACTGAGCTATTGGCCTTTCTGTGCGTATTTCCAGAATCTCAGCGTGGACATCTGTGATCTGGCTGCCGTAGCGCCTGAGGTACCACTGTGCATGTGCGAGTCTCTGTATTGCAGACTGCCAATACTGTCCTGCTAGTCAGACTAATGGAGCAAAGCAAACCCACAGCCACGTACAGCAGGACACAGGTGTACTGCCTCAGAGGTCAATACTCAGCTTTCAAAGGAGTGCAGCACGGAATGTTTGTGTGATTGATGGTTCAAAGCTGTGTGAAGCTTCACCTTTCTCTGAAGCCACTGCATGCAAAGGTGAACAAAGCAATTATTATGAGCAAACTAAACATTTGTTGTTAAAAAATAAATTGTAATAGATCACAATTAAGGTGACTGTTAGTAATAATTAAGGTATAAAGGAGAATGTGAGTAACATAAATCTATAGTGTCTTTGCATTGGATGATAATTAATATGCAATGAGACACGACCGGATTCTGTCATTATCCATTTTTCTGATCTGTGGGTTGAGGCTGAATAATTCATTGATTTTAAGTGGAAATTGCAATTTTAAGCAATGCAATTAGCAAATTGCAAAAGCTGCAGTATAGGACATACAAGGCATGCTATTAAATAATGAGACTAGTGCTGTGCTTGAACTTTCAGTCAGGGCAGATTGAAACTTTCAAGAGTTGTTTGCTTACCTGTTGATCAATATATACTGAGGTTCAGTCATGCAGGCCGTGGTTCTACTGATGCAATAGCCTCAGCTCCTACATTATCCACCCAACTCAAGGCTTTAACTTCTGTCTGTGATTTTACAAATTCATCCAATCATCCCTGTCTGACAGTCACACTTTTGATGGTACCTCATGTAGTAATGCCCCATTGCATGTTTTCAATCTATTGCACAGAGAATTAACCTGGCAATAGCCAGATTAATAATTGTGTAGTACTTGATAGTACTCCACAATATCAATCTGGGACCGCTCCATGTAAATCCGTTTGGAGGAAAGAGGCACGGCTTGGACAATGCAACAGTATGTCCCGCCTCTGACAGGTTTGTTTTTAGCCAATCGCGGGATCTTCACAACCAATTGGTAGATTAAACTCTTACCAAAACCCGTAGGTAAAAAAGCACAAACATCTTTACCATCCAGAAATGCGCAAAGAGCCTCTCGTTGTTCTTCCTTCAAAGAAGCGATAGGAGATTCAGCTAAAACTGACTTAATAGCAGCATCTACACGATCGTTGTCCTCCGTTGCCATGTTTGTTTTGATCTACTGGCGCTTGGTGTCGTCGTCACACCCGGATATCCCGCCCATTATCCCGCCCCACCCACGAATACTGCTGCGTGATTGGCCCGAACCAACTTGGTGCTGTACGAAAAGTGAAGGCGGGAGCGGAGCAAGATGGTTTCTTGAGAGATTTGTGAACTCACAAATATCGCGAGAAATCAACTTGCTGGCAAGGTTAACAGAGAATATTTTGTCAGAAAACTCACATTTCGATATTTTCCTCAAATTGCTCAACCTTGCTGGGCGTCATTTTAAACGTATTTCTGACTTTTCAACATCTCTCTCTTTTTGGTGTCTTAGTGCAGAGACACTGCTGCATTTATAATTCTGTTTGATTAAATTTTTTATCAAGTCACTCATACAAATTGTTTTCTAAACACAACAATTTCACTTTAATGACATTTCACTGGTCAAACTTGCTTGACATGTATCATCATATTTTTGTCTGTTTTGCTGTCAAAGAACTTTAGTTTAGGCCACATCTATTTACTGAGAAGACAGTCACCAGAGATCTGGATAATGTGTTTATCCATGCCTGTCACAATACACCAGATGCCGAATCTGTGACCTGATGCATGTTTTTACAGTATGCAACAGATGTGAGCGTACTCCTATGCAATATCACTGAAATGTCAAAGATGATTCAGACTTGGGCCACCTCCCAATAACTGAGAGGTTAAACAGAAGTCTAAGTTAAACAGAAGGATATTTTTTTTGTGATCATTAAAAAACAAAAACTCAACAAGGACTATACTGAAAATGGTGAGTAAACCTGTGATTTCCAATTAGCCTAATTCCATCAGCATGGTTCTAAAATGCTGTGTGAACATCTGAACTTCCTAGTTGTTGGACCTAGGACCATTAATCAGAGCTGTAGCGGTCGTCTTCCTAAAATAACGTCACCGACATTGTACTATTTGCACCATCGATCTCTGAAAAACAGACAGGTAAGTGCTTCAGACTTGGCAAAGGAGTTATCAGTGGAAATTGGAGTTTCTGTAAAAGGTCCGCCACGAGAAAGATGTTGCATAATGTCAAACTCTATGGACAACATCCAATAAAAAGCTCCCTTGCTCACTGTTTGGTAGAAAACTGCAAGAGGATATGTTGCTAGAGAATATGAAAAGAAGCCTGATGGACATTGGGAGCACATTATTTGGTCAGATAAGACCAGATGGGGTCCACAAAGTTAGTTGTGACCCTTTGTCAAGACTACCACAGTGATGCATAGCCCTGACAGTGAACTACAAAGGTGAGAGTGTGATCACATAGAGATGCATGAGTGTAAAAGGTGTAAGGGGCAATGGATGGCTGTGGATAAACCGAAATGCTGTCTGACAAGATGACTCTGTCTGCAAAAACTTGGCAAAATTCCAGCCTGATTACAATCCAAAGCACTCTGCCAAAATCACACAAGAGATTTTAAACAAAAGAGGAAAATTATGACCTGGACAAGAATGGCATCTGACTTGAATCCAACAGTACACTTCTGGGGTATTTTATAAAGAAAGGTAGAGCAACACAAGCCCTCAAGAAAAGAGCAGCTGAAGAAATTTGGTATCCTCCATATTGACAAGGACTGAGCTTGTCTTCTAAAATAAAACTTAACACACAAGGTATCAAAAAATGAAGATTTTTGAGTACCAGTAATGAAAGATGTACAGACTTTTGTTTCATTGAGTTGCTACTGTGGTGAATGCATTGTTAATATAGTAAATTTAAACTGTAATTTTTTTATTTTCCATATTTTATATTTTCAACAAGTTGACATTTCAATGATATTGCATAGGGTTGCACTTATACCGCATGCTTAAAGTTTGTTTTGTACTCTGTTACTTGTAATTGTAACCTTTGAAATGCTTGAGAGTGTAGTAATACACTGACTGCTGCTTAGGAGTGTACATTTAAGCTCATTCAATTAGTTGCAGTGTGTGTGTGCATGATAGAAACCATGTGGGGACAAATTCACCTCAGTTCAGTGAATTCAAACACACTCAGCTGCGCTTTGTAAATGTCTTGAATTAATATATATATTACCTGTAAACCCATTCAAGGTATTATATTGTATATTTTTACACCTCTAAAAAGTTTCTTGAGTCAGAGTTTTACAGAAAATCCGCTTCTAACTTAATTGCGCTGAAATTGAATTCATTCCAACCATGACGCCAGGTCCAGCCACTGTGAAGTTCTGTGCTCCGTGAGCGAAGCTTTGTAGCCCACAGCTGACTGTTCTCTCCGCTGTGTGTGGTCATTGTACAGGTGGCAGTGGAGGACAGACTGAAACTCCTTCAGGAAGCCCACAGAGACTTCGGCCCCTCCTCGCAGCATTTCCTCTCCAGTGAGTACGGAGCCAATTACCTCTCTCAGGGAATTAGACATTCTTGGCGATTTGGTTTGTTTCTCCGCAGCTACAGAGTGGCACATCCTCAGAACTGTTCTCATCTTGCCGTCTTTAGTTGTACGCTTCACAGGCACGCATGCTCAGTAGAAAGGTGCACATGCATACTCATGCACACAGTTTGCAGACTGGGCACTTTAATCTTGAATAATGCAAGGCTTAATTACAGCTCTCCAGTGCCTCTCCCCCTCTTCCTCCCTCTTTAGAGTGGTCATTAGCAGAACAGAGAGCATCAGAGACAAAGCTGGTGTGAAAGACAAATGCAGGAGTGTGAACATTAAACAAAGCAGCCAGTCTCTCGCTGCCTGTCTCTCTCTCTCTTTCGTCATTTTCTGTAATCACACGGCCATTAGTGCTCTTCCTGCTTCACCTGGTTTGCTTTGCTGGACGTCAGACACTGGCACAAAATGGATGGATGGCGTGTGATTCCGAGCAGGTGGTAGCCTCGGCGGCCATGCTGTGTCACCAACAGACATGAATTTACAAAATAAGCGCCTGTGAGAGCTCAGCCACTGCACCAGACAAAACACAGCTCAGTCGCTTCTTTCATCTTCCTGGCACTGTGACACTATCTACTCCATCACACATTCGCTCTCATTACACTAGTAGCTTAATATTCCCTCAGGGATCAATAAAGTACTGCGTCCTTATCTCGCCCTATTCATCTCATATATCTCCCAATCTCGCTTAATCTCTTTCTCTTACTGTCTTTTCATCTCTCTATCTGAGTGTAGAGCTGTGTCAAGGAGGAGGGAAAGTGGGAGGGCGATAAATCAAGCAACATTTCTGCTTCTTATTGCTCTTGAGAGCTTCTCGAGTCTTAGATTTGGCTGGCTTTCACACTTTATCAGCTTGTCATTTTCAACGTTTCCCTGTCCAGTCAATATTTATTATCTTGTTTGTGCCCACGAAGATCAGCATAAACCTGAGCACGGTGTTCATTTTTCTCAAAAGTTTTTCTTCCATTTATAAACTTTTTTTTTTCCCATGCCCTATTGTCTCCGTCCTCTCTCTCTGTGCCGAAACAACAATATCCATTTACTTTCCCTCCCTTAATTTCATGCTTTGTAAGAGTCTTCCTTATATAGCTAGATTATGTTATTATGGAAGTGTTAGATGTAAGAATTATTTCAAGTCAAGCCCCAAACGCTAAAAGGATTACTCTACTGCATGGTAAAATTGTGCTGTTTATTAAGATGGCGTTTCCATTTTAACTACTTGACTTGTTGTCTCTCCCCTCATCTCTCCTTTATCTTTGTCTCTCTCTGTCTGCAGCCTCTGTACAGCTCCCCTGGCAACGTGCTGTTTCACAGAATAAGGTTCCTTACTACATCAAGTAAGTGGAGCAAAATGGCTTTGATAGCAATCAATGTGCCTGTATTAATGTATGCATGTGTCTGTGTGTGTTGGTTTGCAGTCAGGATATTGCTTGTAGGAATTCGGTAAAAATAATTAAAAACCCTTTCTTTTATTTGAATTAAGTATTCATCTCCACCTCCAGTAACAACTCCACCAGCATTTTTGGCATCTTATGTTTAAAAAAAATCACCAAAATGACACTTTTTATCAGAGCAAGAAGATGTAAAAAAGAGAAAGAATTGTCTTGTTTCCAACTTTCATACACTTCTTAAACTAATCAAGTGTGACATGCAATTGCGTCAGGAAAATGACCAAATCTATGCCTAAAATTCTGTGAAAAATACAAAAGTGGAGTAAAATTATGTTTTTGAAGTTTAGAAATGCTCAGAGCTGAATTTGAAATAACCTCATATGCTGCCTGGAAGCGAATTGCAGTCTCCTCAATTTTCTGTATAATTTAGAGCTCAGCCTTCTAGTGACCTTTTCACCCCATAAATGGTCATGGAGCCATTGTTCCATGTTTTTCTGTGCACGCACATAATTTATTCTTCTTTCACTTCAGGATCTTCAGTCTGCCAATTTGCTCCGTCTGTAAATTAGCATTCAGTCAGTTTCACCTCCACATTTCTCATTCAGTTCAACATTAGAAACTTCTTTTTGAATAGATAATACCTGGCTGAATCCCAGGACAGCTTCCCGCACCAACAGTGCTAACAGTGACTGTAATGACTTCAGCTTGACGTCTTGCTTCCCATTCTAATTTTTGCCAAATCAGGCCTGTTTCTGTTTAAACAGGCAGAGAGAAGATCTGTGCTGTAGCAGCCAGGACAGCTCCTCTACTGCTCAGTAAATGTCAGTCACAAAGTGTGAAGGACCTCATTATCCAGAAATCATGTAACCGTGTATCAGGAAACTGCTGCCTAACCAAACCCGAATTCACCCTTTTTTTTTTTGTTTTTTGCTGGCAGTTCGAAAAATCTTTGGGTAGCAGTTTTAGCTATCTTTTATAAATTATGCTGTCTTTGCTTGCGTCTCAGGTTTCTGTTAGAATACTGTTACTGCCTGACTTTGTTATTTAGGATGATAAAATGAGCGTATTTTTTGATGGCTGGCCCCATGAATCATCCTGTGCCCTGAGTCGAAATGTCATGGTCTCAGTTAAAATTGTCAAATGGCCATTACAAAAATAAGAAAAACTACTTGTACCATTGTCCAGAGCGCAACCTTCAATAAAAGCTTCTGCTATAAAGATTTATAGATCTGATCTTGTCCCAGTAAAAAGAAGAATATCTCCAAATGTTCTGATACAACCATTTTACAAAGCATTTATATTTCTGTTTAATATCTTCACAGTTTCTGCTAGTGGAGTCTTTAACTAGCTGGATATGGGTAATTTATGATTTTGGGGTATAGTTTGGACAGTTTCTAAAAACCCTTGTTTGATGGCAGCACTTTAATAATGTAATCAGCTTGTTAAGGCATCCAATCCTTGCTTTTCCAATGCTTTTGTTTAATAGCTGAATGGGATACAATGCAGTAATGAAACACAATACAAAAGCAAATTAGATCCAAAAATAGATTAAAGATACAGGTACAGATAGCAATATTCACAATAGAAGTAGACCACAACACATACAACCCGAATATTAGGATGCACCTTCGTTATGATTTATTCAATTTCAAAAAAACAGAAACAAGGAAATGCAATGACAACAAAATAAATTGTCACATTAACCCTCTGAACCCCAAGTAGTTTCTAGGTGTCTTCTTCTTGTACGACATTTTTTGCAGCAATATAAAGTTCTAAACCTCTGTGGAAACAATAAAACTATGGATAGAAGTACAGAGAACTTTCATTTTTATGTTTTGTTGTGCAGGATAACAAAGCTATAATGCCGTAAATCATAAAGAAAATTGAGAGAAATAGTGGAAATATACGGTGACTATACATGCTATTGAAATTGTCCTACAAATACTTGTTTCCCATCTGCTCTGCGTAAACACAGTTTGCAGTTCAGCCCAGTTCTGAATTTTAGTCTTGTGACTGTCAGTCAATATTGGCTTCATAGTTGCACTAATGAGCCACAGAATTTTTTGCAGGGTCTAGTCGGTGCAGTTTTTGGCCTACCACATCAAGAACTGCAAGAAACTCTTGACAGTTCTTTTTGCTGTTTCTGGCTGTGATAAATGGTGCAATTAAATAAAAAAAAACATGCCTTTCAAACCCTCCAGTGGGTTTTGGGGTTCAGGGAGTTGAACAAATCATGGATCTTCCTGTATTTTCAAAAATGTATTCTCTTACAGTCAAATAGAGAACACTATTCTCTCCGTTTTAAAGTTGCCACAATTAATATCTATACTGTCGTCAAGGGGGAAAATAGGATTCAGACAAAGAAAGAAGGCTAGCGACACCTGCGCTGTGTTTGGGCCTGAAGCTTGGCACTAGAGTGGGATCACAGATGAAAGCCAGACAGCCAGCGACTCAGAGGGCAGGCTTATAACTTTAGAGTCAACAACAGCCTGTGATCACAGATGTGCCCAGCCAATGAACCTGCATCCGCCCACTCACACAAACAAAGCACATGTGCACAAAGGCTTCAGCACTAAACAATACAGTCAAATTCATTTAGAGACATATGTAGTGACGCTCACCTTCAAGCTGCCAAGAAAACGCTTACACACCCAAAGATGCAGATGAACTCCAAACTCAAACCCGCTGTCCAAATACAGACGGGCTCATTGTGAACACACCATATGCTCTGCGGATCCCTCTAGGTTGGCAGGACCAGGTTTTTTCTTTCCAATGCGGCTCTTATAGCAACCCTAAATTGCTTCTCAGAAAGGGGAGAAAAAATTCAGTCCTTCAGCTTTTTGCTGCAGTGTGTGGCTTTTCCTTCATTTTGAAAATGAAGATAGCCTGCAGTACACTTTTCTCCCTTCCTTCACACACAAATACACAAGCAGGCTTGCACACACTCATGAAAACCCCACTTAATTGGCTGTTTGATCTGAACTCTAAATCCATCTCCAGGACTAATCACAGGTTGCTTTCAGGACTGTGACATCCTTGGGACATGCGCGTCACTCTTTGACACATTCATTTCCCCAAACTCCTCTTCCATCTCCTCTCATGCGCTGCATCTTTTCTTCAGGCTGACAAAGGGCTCCTGATTAAAACTGCGGCTTGTCCACCCCCTGTAGTGAAGAGTTCAATTGACGTATTTAGGGAAAATCAAACGGCTTCACACAAATTCCACACGCGCTACTGTTTAAAAGTTTGGGATCACCCAGACAATTTCATGTTTTCCATGAAAACTCACTTTAATTCATGTGCTAACATACCGGCACAAGGGTTTTCTAACCATTAATGAGCCTTTCAACACCATTAGCTAACACAATGTAGCATTAGAACACAGGAGTGATGGTTGCTGGAAATGTTCTTCTGTACCCCTATGGAGATATTCCATTAAAAATCAACTGTTTCCAGATATTTTCCAGTCATTTACCACATTAACAATGTCCACACTGCATTTCTGATTCATTGAATGTTATCTTCATTGATAAAAGCTGCTTTTCTTTCAAAAATAGGGACATTTCTAAGTGACCCCAAACTTTTGAACGGTGGTGTGTGCTGCCTGATGCTGGATTTGCTGTCCCATTTTGGGGACACTTTGCCAGAGTTGTAGGCTTATGCAGCTTCTGGGCTTTCTGAGAGGAAATATAGTGAGATTGCATCTGTGCAAAGATTAGAGAGAGTCCCTCCACGTTCCAAGGCTTTTTGTAGTCGTGCTGTCTGTGTTTTTGATGGGAGGCATTTGACATCGTGCATTAGTGCGTGTGTGGTTGTATGTCGCAGAAAAGGCAGCCATTATGTCTAATTTAAGACATTTTCAATAGGAATTCCAAACAGTTTGAACTGTAACTCAAAAGCAGAATGCTGTTTTTGCAGGGAAGGAGGGGGTTACTTTTTTTTAAAAGCAAAAAAGAGGCAGAGGAGGAGCAGTGAAAGCCGGAGAAAGACAGAAGATGTCAGGTGGTGAATGCAGGCACGTATCAGCTGTCACAGACACTTGGTGATAAGCCTGGCAGGCTGCTGTCAGTAAAAGAAAAGTTCCTGAAATCTTCCTCTTGCTTACTCAGACATTTCACTAATTCTGTCTCTTTGGGTATCCAGATACGCTAGCGATCATTCATCTGCAGACTCATGATTATTCATGGCAGCCTCTAAATGTGTGACAGTGACAAACTCCCACCAGCAAAGGAAATGTTGTGCAGAAGTGCTTGGCCGGTCTGCTACCACAAGTTTTTTTTTTGGTCCTGGTGGATATATTCCAGAAGAAATTTGTTATTTACATGTTCTGTTGTTATATTCCCCAGAGGCAGTATTTAATACTTTGTCTATTTGTAGGACAGAAGGAAAGAGTAGTGAGAAATTGTGGTTATGGTTAATTATAGAGCAGCAGAAAAGAATTGAGTAATTAGCAGAACCACTTTAACCTTCAATGAGACTCTGAGCAGCCAGAAATGGCAATGTTGCAAAGAAAACGTCAAAGGAAACGGCAATTATTTTTGATAAGCGGAATTCCTATTGTGCTGATGTGTTATTCTGAGAGGGTCAGACCATTCACTTCTCCTGAATAGCTTCAGCTGCTTTGCTTGCCTGGTCAGGCAGAAATCTCATAAAAACCTCTTGTAAAAGGTTATTTTTTCTCTCGCGTTACCCTAGTGGCTACAAAAACTTCATCTTTTTCTCCCTGCTGCAGTATCGCCTCCTGTGACCCCATTTGATTTGTTGATGCTTATTCTGAGATGTCATTTAATGACTTTTGTGAAGGAAAATGTCACATGCATTGCACAAGACCCAAGTGGTTTCATCTCCAGACTCCCTCGCTCACTCTGGCTCGTTCTTTCTAACGCCTGCCAAATCAGGAAACCAGTACTTCTGATTATAGGACAATTTAATTGCCACGTTTCTATTTTAATTTGCTTTTAATTTGATGCAAATGAGAAGCCATTTTCTGCTGTGGAGCCTAAATGTCAAAAAAAATCTGAAAGAGCACGCATTATCAATCAAGTGAATTCTCACATTTGCAAAGCTTGAAAGAGGAATTAATGGTTGGACTTGACTAATGATTTTCAGTTCGCTCAGCTTAAATCTAGTCCAGTGACAAGTTCAGTGTCTCTACAAAGTTTTGATGCAGCCACATGTGTCCAGTCAAATGTTGTAGAGACTTTAAGCTTCAGTTGAGATGTGCTGTTTCATTTTTTGGATGCATTTGGATTGTTTGTGATTGTTTGATGGTGGAGTAATCAAGTTCTTCCTGAAAGTTGGTTAAAGCATTTAACCATTTTAAAGCCAGTAATGAAAAGTGGCTGATTCAATTTGTAGGCTATTGTGGGTTCATTTTAGTTGTAAATTAAAATATAACATTTTTATATGGACAATGAAAAGACAAAGTTGACACAAAATAGGTATTAGACTACACACGTGGACAAAATTGTTGGTACCCCTCAGTTAAAGAAGGAAAAACCCACAATTCTCACTGAAATCACTTGAAACTCACAAAAGTAACAATAAATAAAAATTTATTGAAAATTAAATAATCAAAATCAGCCATCACTTTTGAATTGTTGATTAACATAATTATTTAAAAAAACAAACTAATGAAACAGGCCTGGACAAAAATGATGGTACCCATAACTTAATATTTTGTTGCACAACCTTTTGAGGCAATCACTGCAATTAAACGATTTCTGTATTTGTCAATGAGCGTTCTGCAGCTGTCAACAGGTATTTTGGCCCACTCCTCATGAGCAAACAGCTCCAGTTGTCTCAGGTTTGATGGGTGTCTTCTCCAAATGGCATGTTTCAGCTCCTTCCACATATGTTCAATGGGATTCAGATCTGGGCTCATAGAAGGCCACTTTAGAATAGTCCAACGCTTTTCTCTCAGCCATTCTTGGGTGTTTTTGGCTGTGTGTTTTGGATCGTTGTCCTGTTGGAAGACCCATGACCTGCGACTGAGACCAAGCTTTCTGACACTAGGCAGCACATTTCTCTCCAGAATGCCTTGATAGTCTTCAGATTTCATCGTACCTTGCACACTTTCAAGACACCCTGTGCCAGATGCAGCAAAGCAGCCCCAAAACATTACTGAGCCTCCTCCATGTTTCACCGTAGGGACAGTGTTCTTTTCTTCGTATGCTTGGTTTTTGAGTCTATGAACATAGAGTTGATGTGCCTTACCAAAAAGCTCCAGTTTGGTCTCATCTGTCCAAAGGACATTCTCCCAGAAGCTTTGTGGCTTGTCAACATGCATTTTTGCAAATTCCAGTCTGGCTTTTTTATGAGTTTTTTTCAGCAGTGGTGTCCTCCTTGGCCGTCTCCCATGAAGTCCACTTTGGCTCAAACAACGACGAATGGTGCGATCTGACACTGATGTACCTTGGCCTTGGAGTTCACCTTTAATTTCTTTGGAGGTTGCTCTGGGCTCTTTGGATACAATTCCAACGATCCGTCTCTTCAATTTGTCATCAATTTTCCTCTTGCGGCCACGTCCAGGGAGGTTGGCTACTGTCCCGTGGGTCTTGAACTTCTGAATAATATGAGCCACTGTTGTCACAGGAACTTCAAGCTGTTTAGAGATGGTCTTATAGCCTTTGCCTTTAAGATGTTTGTCTATAATTTTTTTTCGGATGTCCTGGGACAATTCTCTCCTTCGCTTTCTGTTGTCCATGTTCAGTGTGGTACACACCTTTTCACCAAACAGCAGGGTGACTACTTGTCTCCCTTTAAATAGGCAGACTGACTGATTATGAGTTTGGAAACACCTGTGATGTCAATTAAATGACACACCTGAGTTAATCATGTCACTCTGGTCAAATAGTTTTCAATCTTTTATAGAGGTACCATCATTTTTGTCCAGGCCTGTTTCATTAGTTTGTTTTTTAAAATAATTATGTTAATCAACAATTCAAAAGTAATGGCTGTTTTTGATTATTTAATTTTCAATAAATTTTTATTTATTGTTACTTTTGTGAGTTTCAAGTGATTTCAGTGAGAATTGTGAGTTTTTCCTTCTTTAACTGAGGGGTACCAACAATTTTGTCCACGTGTGTAATAGAGGAGGAAGGACATTGGCTCTGCAGGCTGGACTAGACTGGGATCAGAGATCAAGGTCAGAAATAAAAGACTTGAAAGGCAGACTTAATTTTTTGGAATCAACAACAACTTGCAGTCATGTATTTGCCTCGGCAATGCGCCCATTTGGTGCACTGTGTTTGACCATTTCTTTCAGTCAAGCTGGTCTAAAAGCTAGAGGTCTACTTTGTCTTGTGCCAAACATCCTGACTGAAAAGGACAATCTCGCAATTTAGCTGCTGTTCTTTTGTGGTATCAAAGAAAAACAGACCAACCAAAGGATTTTATCAAAGTAGATACAGTATATAACCTGAGCATGAATTCAAAGCTAAAACACTATTCAATGTATTCACACCTTTAACTCTTTATCATGTTCTTCAAATTGTTCCTGAACATTTTTTTCCAACATGACTCCTTTTGATCATGAGTAAGCCCTACTATTTTGGAGGTGCTTTGATCCAGTCACCCCAGCCAATTTGGGCCGCATCACAGTTGCTCTGTTCCTTATGCTGCCAATTTCTCCAGCTTCCAGTACATCAACTTTAAGAGCTAACTCTTCTCTTGCTGTCTTAAATACCTCACCCTTAGCAGGGGGCCATTTCATGAGATATTAAGTGCTATTCACTTCACCTGCCAGTGGTTTTAATGTTGTGGCTGATCTGTGTATATTTTATAGTTTGAATGTGTTGGCAGTGTTTAGTACTGACATCCGGCTTTTGAGTTCAAGTCTGCTGGTCAGTTGAGGTCACAGACTGTATATATAGAAAAATATTATATTATATACAGTTTATAGTTGAGGCCTTTATGTCAGAAGGTTGCTTGTTGTCCTTGTGCCTGTGATGGACTGTTCCTCAGTTAAGACAAATGCATGGTAGGTTATTTGTCGATTCTAAATCGTCAATTTATTGAAGTGTGAACATACATGTTTGTCGCTTCGTAATGGTTAGGTGAACTGCTCAGGATGAACTTTTCCTTCCATCCATTGTCCACTGAGATGGAGTCCAGCTCCAAGTAGCATTCTTCAGAATGTAGCAAAACCAGTTACACGATGGATTGGTAGCTTTAATGTATAGTACAAGATTGTATGACTTTAAGCTTACAGCTGTTGGTTTGTTTGTCAAAGGCCAGTGTGAACACACATCATATTACAAGTGTGAAACCAACCCCTCTCACTTTATCCTGATGTTCACTGTGGATGTACTGCTACATGTACCTCTAAGGAGCTTTCAGAGACCTGCCGGCACATCTGTTTTTGTCCCCTGCTCTTTAATGCTCCCTGATGCCTCTCCTCTCGCCTATGAATGTTTCCCACTGTGTTATCTAAAATGTTGCCGCTTTGTAGTAAGTGTGTCATCAGTTTGCTTTTTTCTTCTGACAGAACAACAAAAAGATTGCGTAGGCATTACAAAGGGAATGTGTTGAGGAGAAAATGTTGCAGACGGTTGAACTTGACAATTCAGTTGTCCTCATCGTGGCATTCATGAGCTGTGGATATAAGCACAAGCTGTCAAATCTGTTTGTCGGTGAAAACACTGCCTGCCTTGTGCTGAGTTTGTATGTGTCTGTAAATACGATATGGACTTTTGCGTTTCGCATCATTGTACCAGTTCTGTATTGTCCTTAATGTGCCCTTCTGCTTTTCAGTGACAGAAAAATGTTTCATGGCAAAAGCTGTTGGCCAACTGGGGCCTGGATATCCAGAATTCTTCCTCCTCACTTTTGTGTTTGTGAGGGGCAAATATCAATGAATCCCTTGTCTTGGATTCATCAAGCTCCCTCGACATTTCGGGCAAACTCTTTGTAGGTCCTCAGCACAGCAAAGTCCATGCATTAGCAATGCCCGGCCAGGTGTGAAAGAGGTCATCGCTCAGTACAGCTGTTGAATAGTGATGAACATCTGCGTGTGAGGAGGACTAGTGCCATCCACTTCGCCTCTGCAGTTCTCTGTCAGCACTCGACTTTACTTCCTGACGACTGTCAGCAGAGAGTGAGCCATTGCAGAATCCACAGGGGAGCCTCTGCATTCAAAAACAGACTTTTAGTTCAAAAACCATCCTCCAGAAACCAGAAATCTTCTCAGACATAGTTGCTTCTGACAGTTAGGTGCCTTCTTGAAATATGTGCATGCAGACACTACCACACACACACAGACCGCCACGGCGGCCAGCAGAGCTCAAGCAGATGCACTGATTGACAGCTGCAGCTTGAGGAAAGTCACTTTTTCTCTGCCCTGTGTGTGTGTGTGTATGAAGGCAGCCAAGTTTGATCAGTTCTGACACAGGTCTTGTTTTTATTTTTTAATGTTTCAATATATTTGGTTTATGTTGTTCTGTGTGTGTGAGGCACAAATGTAAACACAGACTTGAAACTCGGTCCCCTTATATTTTACGTCTCAAGGGGTTTGAGAAGGCAGATGTTGTGCTGATGTGAAGGATTCACAGTAATTGTCTATTTGTGTGTATGTGTGCTTCTGTATTGCTTCATCCAAAGCTTTTTTATGATTTTTCTGTAGCCTTTGTCCCCAATTCAGAGGCGATAACAAAAGACTCGTCAATAAAACCATCAACAATGTTTGCTCACGTCAAATGATAATACAAGTGATGTTAGCTTGTGTGTAGTTTGTGTGGACCAGTGTTTGTGTCTACTTGTACAGTTTTGTGTGTGTTTTGAAGTACCTTACTGTTCAAACTTTGTTTGTCTGTCCTTGTTTTTTTACTCTTCTGACAAGCCTTGAAAGTACAGAAAGTATTTCTGTGTGTGCATGTTTTGACATGACTATCTCTGGTTCTGTATGTGTATCAGCTTTTTTTTTGTATTTGTCAGTCTAATTGTCCTCTTCTGCTTTTGTGGTTTTCAGTCACCAGACACAGACAACCTGCTGGGACCATCCAAAGATGACAGAACTCTACCAATCACTCGGTAAAAACACACAACCACACATCAGACACACATTTACAACCATAATGGTCACATATGCGACCATTTGATTTGAGTGTGAGAGTCAAAATTTCATATGGTGATGATGTTAGGCTGCTTTGGTGCCCCTCTGCCAGGCACAGGCAAATTAACAACTGCACTAGCCATTGTAGTTGAAAGTAGTAGTTTTTATTTCCTGGCTTAGTAAGTCTCTCCCTGCCTGAAAAATTTCTATAGCTTATCATTAAATACACCATTATCAGTTACACCTGATAATGAGAGCGCAGGTGCAAGCGGTTAGATACCGACTGAACCAGTGAAGAAGGAAAACTTTAATGCTCAATCACAATAGCAGCCACAGTAGAAGAGCAGCATAATTCAACAGATCGTAACCACAATCATAAATTTGGCTCCCCACAATTAGATAAACGTGATCAACTATGATACTGACATTTAAAATGCTCCACTCGGAGAACAACCCATGTAGATAAAATCAGTTAGTTTCCTCTTGAGTAAATCTGACGCTGGAGTGCCTTATTTCCCTCTCTTCAAAGTAATTGTTGGTGTCACACCTGTCTGAGCTGCAGTAGATGAGCACAGAGAATAGAGGCCTCTCTGTGCATGGCCGCCTAGCTGTAAATTGTTGTGTCTGTAAATTGTAGTGTCTATCGATAAGCAGAAGGTAAACAAGGGGAGAGTTCAGCCTGTGCACACTAAAGGAGTGATATCAGGCAGCATCAGGGGAAAAACAGTGACTAGATTGATGTATTTTCTGATTGAAATGTTTTGCAAATACCCACCCCATCCGTGTAAAAGTAGAGTGTGTAAAGAAAACAATTTATCAGCATACAAGATTGATTAATAGTATGTTGATGGACAGGCTGAGTTAGTTGGTATTGCCTGTGCAATATGTTCTGGTGCATCGATCAGATTAGGATTTGAGGAATATGGAAATCGGATCACCGCTTTGGGATCTCAACAGAACTTTTCATTGTACTGAGACAGTCATTGTCCTTCTCTGCACTTGTCAGTGGTTTTAACACTGTGGTGGATCAGTGTAATGTCACTACTGCTCCTAAATCTCTCACCTTATGCTGGATTTTGATAAACGTAAAAGTTCAGACAAATCACAAAAACATAGCGACACTTTCCAAGAGGTATTAGCTGTGGTTTATTTGCCCACGTAATACGATACTGTCAGATAACTGTCTCTGAGAATTACGCCTCCAGTACAATGGAAGCATTAAAGATCCCATTTAGTAAATTCAAAAGCAACTTTTCTGTCCAGAAACTATGTTCCTGTCACTCTGGATAATCCACAGAATTCACTGTCAGTTGTTTTAAAAGTATTTCTTTGCTAGAAAGTAAATATAATGCCAGCTTTTTCACAGTGTTTTCTGTACATTATCCAAAGCAGGTGGGGTGCTGATTCGGGGAAGAGATGCTGCTGTTTGACTTTTTTTTTTAAATGTAATGCATCATTGTTGTGAGTGTTACAAGCTAAATTTGACCAGACAGTCGTGGTAGAAGTAAATCTGAAAGTCATTTTTTTGGAATTTGGCTAAAGTGACACCCGAAATAGCATTGATAAAGCCTGTTTTATGGCTGAGTTTGGGTGGGGGTGGTTTCACAAAGATGGCATTTAAACAGTGTGTCATGTGCAAAAGCTCAGTGTTTAAGGACTCAGCTGATGACAATTCCAGAGCTGATAAATTTTCTGACTTCAAATTTATGAGCTCCTCCAAGCAATTGACTAAGAATCTGAAGTGAAGCTAATTAATGTCTACAAAGCTGGAGAAGGCTATAAAAAGATATCAAAGCACTTTCCACAGCCTGAAATATCATTAAGGATGTCATTAAGAAATGAGGTGCTTGATGTGTTTTATTTAAGTATTGTTACAGTAATAATGTGGGCCACAGGAAGTAGCTGCTGTTTGAATGCTACTATGCACCAGAGTAACTAATGTGGATCTAAACAAGCAGGGGAACTGTGGAAGAAAAGTTTCAGATGAACTGTACAGCTGCTGGGCAGAAATGCAAAACAAAACCCACTTATGATTGCAAAGTAGCTGCAGGAAGTTGTAGCTGACACAGGAGTGGCAGTCCACCGTTACAGTCTGCAGATTTTCACAAACGAGGTGTATGCGGAGCAGTAATCAACAGGGAACTTTAGCTGCGACCTCATCACAAAAGACACTGTTCCAGTTTTGTAAACAAGTGCTGTGGATACTGGAAATTCAAATTCATCTCAATTACTGAAGGTGTGTGTGGAGGGAATGTCAGCGGATGGGAACATCATGCAGTAAGTCTGATAAGGAGGTTCGCTTCTACAGCAGAACACCTCAAAATCCACAAGGAACTATTTCAAGAAATAAAGGCAGAAGTTTTTAAGTGGCCCTCAAGTTACCCTGAATTGAACATCACCAAAAATCTGTTGACGGATCGTAAATTAGCTGAATGTTGTAAATAGCCGAAAAGTATGTCAAATCCACAATACGAGCTGGTGTGCTTTCCTGAATCCCAAATAGAAAGATTCATAACTGTTACAAAAAGCCCAAACTTTTGCGCTTTTTTTCTGTTATTTTTTCTGTGTTTAATGTTAATAAAATAGATGGAATTTGATTAGAATAAATTTTGGTGTCATCACACAGAGTACAAGTATTAAGACAGTGAAATGTTGTTTAACATCAAACCAAAAGTGCACAAAAATCAGTAAAATTGCAGTGCAATGGCAAATGTCAAAGTGGAACAGCTTTAAGGGTACAAATGTCCTAACACACTGATCAGACATAACATTCTGACCTCTGACACGGGAAGTGAATAACACTGACTTTTTCTTCATCATGGACCTGCTCGTGGGTTGGATATATTAGGCAGCAAGAAAAGATTTTGTCCTCAAAATTGATGTTGGAAGCAGGAAAAATAGGCAAGCGTAAGGATTTGAGCCAGTTTCACAAGGGCCAAATTGTGATGACTAGATGAGAGGGTCAGAGTATCTCCAAAACTGCAGCTCTTGTGGGGTGTTCCTGGTCTGTTGTGGTGGGTATCTATCAGAAATGGTCCAAGAAAGGAACAGTGGTGAACCAGCAACAGGGTCATGGATGGCCAAGGCTCATTGATGCATATGTGGGAAGAAGACAAGCCAGCAGAGGCAGTGTGATGCTTTGGGCAATGCTCTGCTGGGAAACCTTGGGTCCTGCCATTCATTTGGATGTCACTTTGACACGTACCACCAACCTAAGCACTGTTGTAGACCATGTACACCTGTTCATGGAAACTGTATTCCCTGATGCCTATGGTCTCTTTCATCAGGATAATGCACCGTACCACAAAGCTAAAATGGTTCAGGAATGATTTGAGGAACACAACATTGAGTTTGAGGTGTTGACTTGGCCTCCAAATTCCCCAGATCTAAATCGTATCGAGCATCTGTAGGATGTGCTGGACAAACAAGTCCGATCCATGGAGGCTCCAGCTTACAACTTACGGGACTTAAAGGATCTGCTGCTAACATCTCAGTGCCAGATACCACAGCACATCTTCAGGGATTTAGTAGAGGCCATGTCTTGATGGGTCAGGGCTGTTTTGGCAGCAAAAGCAGGAGGAACACGATATTAGGCAGGAGGTCATAATGTTATGCCTGGTCAGTGTCGATATAAAGTATGAGCAGTATAAACAGTGCATCTAAAATATGCAAGGAATATGAATCCAAGATGTTAGTAATGCATTATATGCAGTGTAGGTATATACAATAGATTACAGCATAAACAGAATGAACAGTATGAACAGGGACGCATGCACTGAGTGTATAAACAGAATATGCTGTAGGTAACAAAAGTCCGATAGACAAATGTAAATATAAAGATAGGGATAAGTGACCAGACACAGACAACCTGCTGGGACCATCCAAAGAAAACCACAACTGAACATGAAACAGGCCTCTGGTCTTTTGTGGGTTGGTTTCTGATCAGGGTTCAAAAGCATCCTGTAGACTTATTTCTATCTTGTCTGGCCAATTTACATTTCATGTTTAATCTTATGAAAATCGCACGCTGATTTTTTTTTCCCTCCCTCTTTCCTGCTCCCTGTCAGTATCCACATGCATGTCAGTGTCCCTGTGTAGCAGCAGCATGACTGTCCGTAAATGAGCAGCCTGATAAGTAATAACCTGTGAAACTTTGGGAGCGCTCGCTGTAGGCCAGCGGCTCAACAAATAGCACCGGCCCCCACTGAGACAGAACTCACTAACCTAATTACACAGTCCACATTAGCACCCCCTTCCTCTCTGCTGTCTCCGTAGACAATAACTAACAGAAAGTCAGATTTCACTGAAACAGAGGTCCTACTTGCCCGGAAGGCAGATTTCTGTTGCGCTTTGTTTTCTGATTTCCTGCCTCGGCTTTCTTTTTGTCCATTTCTCTTTCATCTCTCTTTTTCTTTCTCTGCTTGCAGCTGACTTGAACAACGTGAGATTCTCAGCATACCGAACAGCCATGAAGATTCGCAGACTGCAGAAAGCACTGTGCTGTAAGTAAGCCACACAAACACACACACACCTGAGCGCCTACAGTTGTGGTCTGCTTGGTTTGACGCTGAGATGCAACGACATGTTTTTGCCTGAACGCAGAAGCCAAGGATTTTATTGTTTTGCTTTGAAACATCACACACTGTATGAATATGTGTGTTTGCGTTTGATTTTGTGTACACGCAGTCAAAGCGACTTGTGTTAAGCCTGTTGAGCGCAGCCCTGTTTGTTGTGCACAGGTGGGACTTTTTTTTTTATTTATTTATTTTTTTTCTCAACACCAGAGTTTCTGTTTTCCTGTTTCTAATGGAAGTTTTGATAAAGGTGGCTATTACCTGCAGTCCCAGGTGGTTATCAACCCAGACCGCACACACAGATGCACACACACTGCAGGTGCATGTCGCCTCTCCCCTTGTGAGGTTTCAACCAGCATGTAGGCAGCGACTTGGGCTCAGCACAGGGTAATAATGGTGACAAATGTTAACTATTATCCAGCTGTTGACATTATTATTGCAACACACACTGCGAGCACACCCTGCTCATTTACATCCTGCTGTTTGAGGAAGTTTCCTTTGTATGTGCGTGGGTGTGTGTGTGTATGAAAACAAGCTACAGACAAAAAAATAGACCATTTCTCAGGCTCATGTGTGTGCGCAGCTTGTGCAGCAGTGTGTACCTGAGTAATCACGAGTATCAGTGTGTTATTGTGTTAATAAGTTAGAATGAGGCATTTTAGTTGGCTATTTCATATTGCCTCTCTGATCACACGTGTGTTTGTGATGGAAACGCATTAGACTGAGTGATTTCTACTCGAGGCGCTGCAATTCAATTTCATCTAGGAGAACAGTCACAACACAACAGAAGCACACATACAAACACACAGTCACAGCAGAGGAATCGGTAGTTATTAGTTGTTAGCCTGGATTCATGTGCAGTCGTCGCTCAGAGACCAATGTGTGTCTGAATGAACTGTTGTGTGTTTACATGCCTGTATGTGACAAAGAATGGGGTATGCACACACACACACACACACACACACACACACACACACACACACACACACACACACACACACACACACACACACACACACATACATGACAGGGATACTATAAAACAGCTAATTGGGTTAAGTCTGTGCCAGGGGGCTGGAGAAGCACAAATGAGCTTGCGTGGCATCTCGCTAATATGCCACAGCCTTTCAGCTTCATATCGGAGTGTATAGTGACAAAGCTGGAGAGAAGTAAAGTTTTCTCTCTCTGATAGCAGGGCTGCCCTGCTGTGCCCGCTCCATGTGGATTACTCCAGTAATTAGTGCTGTCTCGAGGACAGCGGGAGAGAAGGCAAAAGTGAGGAGATGAGGTGAGAGAAATGTGAGTTTCAAAGAGGGACCAGAGTTTAAGTATTGTGAGGGAAATCATCAAGGGTCAGAGGAAGATTTGCAGAAAGAAACAAAGGGAGGGGGACATTTGACCACTGTTTCATACTTCATACACCAGTGAAATTTTTTTTTGATCTCTTGGTTTTTAGTTATTTTTGATACATCTGAATCAGGGTGACGTTTGCAGTGGACCTAAAAAAACACTGATTAAGAGTCTGAGCTTCAGAATTTCTGATTCCATAAATTCATTGAATTCCAAATGTATTTTCTCAGCACTAGTTCTTGCCATGTTGAACATTTTCCCCCTAAAAAACAAAACATTTTCTTAAATTAGTAGTGTGACATTTTGCGTGATGTGTTTGTTTGCTGTCTTGCTGACACAAAAAACTGAGATAAGAGCGTGTTAATTAGTGAGCCTAAAAGGTGCTGATTGTCAGATTTATTTATTTTTTTACCTCTGGGTAGAAACGGCCTAGCTGGTGTGTAGTTTCAAGCCTTTGTGTGAAGCTGACCAGCTGCTAGGTTTAGTCTCATAATAAACAGACTGATGTACTATACAGCTATCAGCCACAGCATTCAACCCACTGAAAGGTGAAGTGAGTAACATTGATGATTAGATTGTTAGAATGCAGTGTTAGATGTTACTTTGAGACAAACCTCACACCCAAACATTGTTGCTGTCCTCTAATAGTTATTTATGTCTCAAAGTAGTAAATAAAATGCATCTGTATACAAGCCCTTTCCCTCTCCACCAAACCGTAGAGCTCATCATCACCACGTACACAGCTGGCCTTGGTTGTCAGCGTGAATACACTTCATCATATGCAGTACACACAAATATTTAAAACAAGACAGAACTCGGTAAGCAAACGGTCAGAAAACAAGAAAGTACAAAACAAGCCCGTGACTCCATGCAGAATGTGGCCCATATCAGGAGCTCCCAGGTGCAGTTAATTAATTGCCCTCTTTTCTAAAATATGCATCTGAGTTGTTCATCTTTTCAAACACTCTTGCCATCTCAGCAGCTCATTCTCAGAATGAAAGAACCACTTCATGGGTCCGTCTGTCAGAGTACTGCTTTGAATCCACATTTTTAACCTCCCATATGGTGAACTTCCATTTTTACAATGCTTTGTGGTTGTTGTAAAACTTGTAGATATAAGACAGGTGGTGCAGAACAAGGATAAACCCAGGGGTTATACTATACAGTCATGGTTACAGGAACCATCTTTGTGGAATATGAAGCTAAAATTGAAATACAAATATTGGCGAGATGTGTTCTCTCATTAAAATTTGCTGAACCGTGGCACGTTATTGGACCTTGTTCCTCCCATTACAGCTTAACCATCACCTTAAAGCTGCTGTCCGGAGTTTCCGTTTGTTTTCAATTTATGTATCATTTTTTAACAAAGCTTAAATGTGTTAGTCTAGTTCGATACTATAATATAATGTTAGTATGACGCGATATGAAAATTTATTCATGAGCTCCGCCTTCCTCTCATAGACCCCCATGTTATTCCAAAAAGCGCCGGTCGCTGCCGACCAATCAAGTTCGAGCTTCAGCTTTGTCATGCTGTCAATCAACAGTTACGCGCACAGCAAGCAAGCCCATGCAGAGGTGGGCGAGCTACGCACTACGCAACCGCGCGCACATTTGTTTTGCTTGTGGAGGAGAGAGCATCAGGGCTCAGCAACTTACAGAAAAGTTAGCAATCCCACGGCTTGTCAGGCCAAGAGACTGCAGGACGTTTTTTGGCTCGGGGTGCTCGCGTCGCTCCCCGACCACGGCCTCCATAGCCCGCCTGCGGGCTTCGTTTAGATGCTGTGGTCGGGGTGCTCGCGTCGCTCCCCGACCACGGCCTCCATAGCCCGCCTGACGGCTTCGTTTAGATGCCCGACCTCTGGAGGAAGATGTTGGGGCGTCTGGGACATACTCTTCGTCAAAGGAGTCATGCAATTCTGAACTCTAGATAGAAATAAATAAACAATGTAACACATATACACGCGTAAATGCACTAAGTTTGATAAACAACGTCATCGAGAGGGATACACGAGTGTAATCACATATTGAAACTTTACTCGTTCATCCTAGCAGATTCATGTTATTTTGGTATTAGGACAAGTTAGACTCAATACAGCATTCTAACGTAATTCCTTTATTATTTACTAAATGTACTAAATGTAGAAGAGTGGAAAACAGCAAAACAGGCGAGATGCTGGAGCACTCCGGGCACTCCTCATGTACTGCGCGCGTGCACAAATAAAGGGGCGAAATCAGAGGGAGGGTGGGACCAACACACTCATAATCCTAAATGGAAGGAAACCTACACTCATCTCTTTTGTTCATACGAGTCCCGTCCCACTCCTCACCATCCAGTGTCAGGTTCACGTCCTTTCCTCTTGAGAGCTGAGGAAGCACGTTTGTGAGGTATTCAAGGACTATAGACACTGCAGCAAACACACCAAGACAAAATTCTGTTCATGCAGCTGGCTGTTTCATTTAATAATATTCTTCCAGTTTTAGTAGATTGTCCTGTTTTTTTAGATTTTTGCTTTGCTTTTACCCTCTTATCTCGAGATATGTAAGAGCAAGAGCTGCATATAAAACATGATGGAATTATAAATGAGATATGGATTTAAAAGTAACGTTGCTTTTTTTGCCCATAAAAGATGTAGCCTACAAATTAAATTAAAGTTGTTTTTCTTGTTTGCCTCTTTGGTTCAGAATCCATATTAATACTTAACCACAGTGATCCGTCTGTTCTCTGTCTGTGCTCCCCGGCAGACTGAAGCACTTAGTTGTTTTGAACTGTTTTGGACAAAATATTAGTCAAGGCTGCAGTTTTGAAGTGCCTCTCTGAATAGTCTGTGCCGTTTTCAGCTCCTCATCCATTTCAGATTTGTTGGCATTTTTAGAAAAATCTGAGCTGCCACTGAAAGCCCAACGAACAAATCGGAAAGGTTGCCAATGGTTCTTTTTTGTTTTGGTCGCTTGTCACTGTTCTCACTGTCTTTATTAATTTTCCTCCATTTTCCGCCCTTCTTCACTGTTTTTTTTTCCCACCAGTCGTCCTCTCTTATGTCTCATTGTTTCTCTTCTGCTTTCTCCTGACCCACAGTGGACCTGCTGGACCTCAGCGTCGCCCAGAACACCTTCGAGCAGCACAAACTCACCAACAACAACCAGCTGCTGACCGTCCCTGACGTCATCAACTGCCTGACGTCCATCTACGACGGCCTGGAGCAGGAGCACAAAGACCTGGTCAACGTGCCTCTCTGTGTTGACATGTGTCTCAACTGGCTGCTGAATGTTTACGACACGTATGTATGCCACCTGTTTCACATTTCGTACGGAGATTATGGATCAGCGTACGTGCTTTTCTGAATTTCACAGATTTTGATAAAACCAATGAATTATGCATATTAGCACTTGCATCTAGGTTTGTGACACATGTTTGTACAACATTTTTGCAAGTTCCAAGAGACGTTATCAATACAAGAGAGAAATGGTGGCTCTATATACTGTAGATGTTTTACGACTTATATTTTAAATTTGTCGTTACAAGCCTGCAATTCCACGTAGTTCAGCTGAATAGTCGCTGAATTTTTGTCGCATAACTGGTGGTCACAGCTGGGTCAGTCATTGCTTCTCAGTTGCACTAATCAGCACATTTCTTTGTTGTTTATGGAACCTGATTATGGATTTTTTTAAGTCTTGTAGAATACATTGGTTTTGATGAAATATTGTGATTTTAAGCTGACATTTAGTGATTGGTTCGAGGACTGTCGTAAAGTTGAACAATTCTTTCTGTTTCCACACTTCCTGGCAATGATAACTGATGTAGATTTGATATTTTTTTTATGACAACATGTCTTTTAAATCTCCTGATGTGTTTTGTGGTTGAGAAGTTTAATTTTGTGCTCCAAGATGCAGCGTATAAAATGTCTTCAATCAGATTGTATCAAAGACAATCAGCTCCATGCTTGATGCTTAATAATCGTACGTGATTATAGAATGGGTTTACATATCTCCATATCATTTTGCTTTCATTCTCCATACTCTAAATATGCTGTCAACATGTTAAAGACACCAACATGTGCCTCCGTTGCTGTCCAAATGCTGTTCCACACTGTCTTTGTTTGGGAACATAAATACATATGCAAATTTGCACGCACACCCTGCATCCACCAGAACAGCACGAACATACAGCGCTCTCTGTGTAGTCACGTGTGTTTACATGCTGTAAACAATCAAATGGTCTAAACACTGTTTGTGTGTGCACAGAAAAGCATTTCAAAATCTCGCCATCTCTCACCAGCACATTCACACACTGTTGAAGATTCTTCTCTTCCCAGGCATGTAATGATTTTCTGTCACTGCTGTTGCATATAATTCAGATCTGAAATGAAGTGAGTACACGTAAACATAATGTACCTACAGAAAAGTGGGCACACAATAAATATAACTGGCTCATTGCCAGGCTCTGATTTGTGCGTTTCTGTGTCTGCAGCGGCCGCAGCGGGAAGATCCGCGTCCTCTCCATGAAGATTGGCTTGCTGTCTCTGTCCAAGGGTCACCTGGAGGAGAAATACAAATGTAAGTGCCAAAGAGTAGGTGAGATATTTGCTGAGGTACACATGCACTTAAACACACAGCCGTGCCGCCCCCATGTACACAGCAGTCTGCAGCCAGTTCATCCCATACTGCTCCACCAGAGCTGTAATCCCAGCAGTATCAATCAAACTCACAGTAAGAGCGAGAGGAGTTAGAGAACGGGTCGTCTAATTGGATGAGAGACCACCTACGCATTCTCCCTGTTCTTTATTTAATTTCCTATTCTGATTTATTTTTGAGGATTACAGAGAGTGAATATAGGCTTGCTGCACTGGGAGGAGACTGTCATTTTGGCTTCCTGCTCATTGTTTCTGCTGCTTTATCTCACTCTGTCTATCTTCCTTTGCTGTCACCGCTCACACCATTGTTCCTCCGTCTAACAGTTCCGTTTTGTCTTTTCTCCTATCGTACTAATTCCTGCTTCCCTTCTTTTATCCGTCTTCCTTCCCCTTTTACTCCTCCTCCTTTTTCTCTTGCCATGGCATGGACTCCATCCCAGAGCCTATTCGTTCCACTGGCAGTTTCTATTAGCCTGAGAAGGGTATCAAGCACGCTTGATTGCATCCTTCCTCCTTTACTCTTTTGGAGTCTCATTGACTGTCAGTCTCATGCATATAGCTGCACTGCATTGCACACATATCTAAGCACATGCCCAACCAGGTGGTCTGCCATTTTCTATTGCTTTTGTGACGAATGTCAAACGGAATCTTGTTGCACAACATATTTAGTTGGAGATGTGGGTGTTGAGCAGTCGGACGTCTTAAGAGGTGTGTGTAGTAAGTGGGGTCACGTAATTGCTGGTGTTTGCGTGTACACACAGTTATAACAGGAGCTGGCATCAGGGCCAGACCGCACACAGAGATCAAAGGCAGCTTCGAAGCAGAAAGACCTGTCATGCCCTCCGTTCCTCCCTCTCCTCTTTTTCCTCCGGATTACACTCTCTGCCCTCTTTGCTCATTTTATGCATGAGTTCTGGTGATGTTTCGTAACTTTATCAAAAAAAGCGCGCTGTCAACATGTTCACTGACGGAGCCTGTGTGTCGCTGGGCAGGCATCCATATCCAGTACAGCTCTGTCAATCTCTATAAGAAGTAGTGGAGAGAGCTGGAGGCAGGGAAGGAGAGATTAGAAGCTTTGGCATGATACAACTAAGACAGAGAGATTAAAAATGTATCTGTTCCCTGATTCTTCCTGTGTCCTCCCCACCACCTCCTACCTGATATTCCACATACGTACACTAGCACCTTTCCTCCCACTTCCTGCTGTATATCATCATTCTCTCTCCTTCCATATCTATTTATGCCTGTATTCTTTATTTTAGATATCACCCACATGCACTGACTTTATCCCTCACTCTCTCTTTCTCATTTTTATCTGTGTTTGTTCTCACTCTGCTGCCTCCTGCTCCCTCCTCAGACCTCTTCAGCCAGGTCGCGTCGGCAGGTGACACGTGTGACCAGAGGCAGCTCGGGCTGCTGCTGCACGAAGCCATCCAGATCCCGAGGCAGCTGGGGGAGGTGGCAGCGTTCGGAGGGTCCAACATCGAACCGAGCGTTCGCAGCTGCTTCCAGCATGTATGTTCACACAATTACACACACACACACACACACACACACACACACACACACACACACACACACACACACACACACACACACACACACACACACACACACACACGCATGTGCACTAAAAGCATGCATGTCAGTGTACTGATGAACACATCCAGAAAATACATAAGCGTGGGATTTCATAGCCACATAATGTTCTTAACACTGGATGGATTATGGACATGGGAAAAAAATCTTGTTTTGAAATTCTGTTTTGGCTAAATGTCACTGAGTTGTGGAAAAAAGGATGCATGCATAACAAAGCATATGAAATCCGTGATATTCTTACATTTACAACCTTTTGTCATTAAAAGCGGTCAGTGTTAGCTTAGAGATAAGACTGGTGAGTCTGTCACTGCATTCATTATGAGATTGTTCAAATAGTCATTTGACAGAAAAATAACAGGCAGCTATCTTGATTATTGTTGATCATTGAATATTTTTTGTTCTAAAAAAAAGCCAAGAACCCAGCACTTTAGGCTTCTCAGAGGTGTGTATTTACTGGCTTGCTCTGCCCTGAGAGGGGAAACTGAATAATTTGTGATTTAACTTAACCCTCTATACCCCAAAACTCACCATCAGCTTTAATTTGCTAAATTCTACCATTAGTCAAAGCAAGAAACTGTAAAAATAGAAGAAACTTTCAATTTTTCAACTTTGCAGCTGTCCTTGAATTTATTATCTGTGACATACTGTTCTGTCAGAAAATCACTTTATTCTTCATGTCTCGTTATACAGAGCAGAGAGGAGACAAGTATGGAAGCAAATTAAAAATGAGTCACCATTTTTCCCAGCACCGGAAACCTGACGCACTCGGAGAAATGTTTTACATGTCGATGGCAGGTTTTTCAGTTCTTGTAAAATAAATAACCAGAGAAATTCAAGGTTTCTCTTGTTCTGATTCTTGGCACCACAACTGTGTTACTCTAGTTTTCTCTACTCCTAGCAATGGTGGTGCTATTTCCAAAGACATGCAATACTTTATAGTACAGTGAAAAATGTCACAGAAATATAAAGGTGCTTAAAAATTTCTTAGGCATTAGCAGGTTAAAATGCAAGGACAAAAGTAATGTACAACAACTCACTTATTTCTGTTTTCTAATATAAATAGTCATTCTTGTTTGGAAAAAAGTACATATTTGCATTATCTGGTGTTTGGGTCTAATCTTTTCAGATCAGGATTCAGGGCTCTGATTATGCATCAGATCAGTTGTTTGTACTTCCAATGGTTATTCAGAAATATAACTGATTAGCCCTGAGATCTTCAGGGCTTTATCTTATAGTTCATTCCTCATACCTGTCGCTACAACCGACCAGAATATTTCAAGTTTATTTATGTCTTAGAGACACTTTGTGCCTGTTAAAACACAGCTCATGTCTGCCAACTGTTACAGCTAGGAGACACTTGTAAAAAAATATCTGAAGGGTCACTTATTCAAAGAAGATTTCTTGCATGGACTCCTTGTTGTCACACTCTGAGCTAGTCTGTGACACGAATCAGCACCTATCTGATACAGTATCCATAGGAAAAAGACAGGATTTATCGCTGTGCTGAGGGGCACTGCACTGTCAGAGCTGGAACTGTCTCTGGCAATATTTCTGTGTTTGCTTCTATCAATCATTGGATTCTTCTGTGGTTTCAGAATCAGAGGAACCAGAGGCTGAAAAGTTGTGTACATTATATTTTAAGCTGGTGACGTTACAGATAACAATGTTTGACAAGTCGGTCAGCATGAGAGAGAGATTATGATTCAACGTATCTTCCAGACTCTAATTGTAATTAAGCACTCGAGTTTCTTCCACCTTCCAAAACCACCTGCCTCTCTCAATCCTGTAAAAAATGCCTCAATATTTAAGCTCTGCTGACCAACCATGAAGCCTCAAATGGCCTCCAGTCTTCTGCTGGCTGTCCTCTAGTGTTTTACTGCGGCCAGCTAACCACTTTTCCCGAGTTTATCTCTGGACGTTACTGGAATTTAATGATGTCTTCATCTCCCCGGGGATCACTGTTTCATTTTTCTCACTCTTTCTCCCCTGGCTCATGCTTCGGCAGTCATAAATGGGAGCCAAACATTAAAATTAGGAAGCTATAAATTTCACTGATTCCCTGCACTGCACCTCCCAAAATAGCAGAGTGAGGCAGTTTTAAACTTTATCTCTCTGTGGTTTTTTTTTTCTCCCTCAAAATAAGGCAAAGAGACGAACACCGTGCAGCCTACAATTCACTTTCTTGATGTCGTATTAATGCAGAGAGAGGCGAGCATGCGCGAGTACTCACACAAGAACACACACTCGCACAAATTGCTCACTGACTCGGCCATGAATTGCTGTGCCAGCTGTAGTCCAGTTGCTTATTAATCAGTAAATCATCCAACCGGGTTAGCAGGTAGAAACCAGGATGACATAAACTCTCTCTCTCTCGTTTACACAATCATACAGACAGACAAGCAGAGGCCTGTGCCGCCCTGTGTGTCGGTTTGCCCTGCCAGTGACAGCGCAGTCACCCAGTCCATTTGGTTTAATGGGTCTGTGATGAACGAGATGCGCTGCCATAAATATGGCCTCGTTCACTGTTCCTTTGTGGCTCTCCTTCATTTATCCATCACATCCGTCTATCTAGTCATCCTTTCAGCCCGGCAGTAATTAATCTGTAAGTGCTATAATTCTGCCGTTAGATGCTGAGGAGGAGGGAAAGAAGGTGAAGATGAGACTAATGTATGGGAAAGGACAGACGGGGAGATTGTGCAGGGGAAGGTCAAATTGAAGGGTGGAGGATTCAAAGACCATTTGAGATGTCATCAGGGTGAAGAATTCATCGGGATTGTCCTCATTTCAGAATCTTAAAGGTCCCATATTGTTCTCCTTTTCAGCAATTTAATGAAAATCTCACATGTCCCCAGAATGGGTGTGCAAAGATGGCTTGATGGTTTTGTATTGTGAAGAAAAACGTTATAGAGCACAGAAACCTAACTTTGATTTGAGGGGCAATCCAAACAACCTTCATAAGAACTTGCCCTGTGAAATACAGTGCATAGTTGGGAGAAATTGGAAACTTTAAATGGCATTAAACGATAAAGGGCAAAATTTTAATGTTGTTTTTTTTATTATTTAATGTGAGTTAACACCAGAAATGTACACTTATTTCACTCCTGATTGTTGTTTCTGAGAACCAGCTGTGAACATTCATTCAAAAGCCAATCCCTGTTAGTAATTTTCAGGTTGAAATGTGCATTTTTTTTGCTTGTTTCATTTATTTCCAGAAGGATATGCTAACAAAGTTGAGATGCTCTATTGTCTTGCACATCATAAGCCTTGGGAAGGGATCAGGGGAGCGCTCACACTCGCACTATTCCTTTTGATTATTCTCTCCTCTTATTGCAAATATATTCTGCCCTTTGCTGCATTTGCTGGCCTTTTTATGTGCCGGAGATGATGGAAAGGTTGCCTTTGATTTGTTTAGCAGTTACAGCAGCCACGTCAAAGCTTCTCACCCTGTGATGCCTTTTGCACTGGGCTCATTATAATCTGCAGCTGAACTAAGATTCTGCTGAAAAATATTTTCCAGTTTCAGGTAATGTTTCTGGTTGGATGCAGTTGAAATGAATAGATTGACTCACAGTTATACAGAATTATAGTTATTTATACCAGATGAAACGATTGATCACTGTGCTTGAAGAAGCATGAGAAATTGTTTCCTGAGTAATGGAAACTGCAAGTACAAACTGCATTAAAATCACACCTCTAAAAGTATTGAGCAGCACTTAAGAGAAGGAGTTTGAGAGGGTTTTTCACAGCAGAGCTACATGGCTGTTAGCTAACAGCACAGCTATGAGCATGTAGGACAAGGGCAGTGAGGGTGGTGAAATCAATCGATGTTCATGGTAAGATACTTCAACCAATAAACATGAATAATGTTTTATCTGCATCTTTATTAGCTGTTTGCTAACAGGGGAAGAATTACAGCCTGGTGTGCATGTTTTTCTATCGTGCCTGCAAGCAAAGTACTTTAACAGTTTATCAGCTCTGTTTGTTGAACTTTTATAGAAACTGTAAACTCAATGCGGTTGATAAACTTTTGATTTAAAGGCTCCTAACACTTGACCCCTCTTCTTGAATGCCCAGGTGACCAATAAAGTGGAGCTTGAGCCGAGGCAGTTTGTTGATTGGATGCGCCTGGAGCCCCAGTCGATGGTTTGGCTTCCTGTCCTGCACAGAGTGGCGGCAGCAGAAACAGCCAAACATCAGGCCAAGTGTAACATCTGCAAGGAATGTCCTATTGTTGGCTTCAGGTAAACGCACACTCACATCTAGCATTTAAGTCAGGATGTGTGGAACAAACAAAACAAAGAGAGGTGATACAATCTGCAACGTGTAACAGGCTACAAACACACACACACACACACACAGACCTTAAACGTGCCACTGTTCGGCGTTGTTCTCTCCTAGTTGAGCATAAAGGGCAGATCTGCTCTGGAGGGCAGGCATTTATCTAAATGTCAGCAGCTGATACACCACTGACTAAATACCATCCGAAGGTTTGCACAGAAACACGCAAACACATTCACAAACACAACAAGACGCTCATAAACGTAAACATACATTGCACCACCGCGTTCACAAAGTTCCCAAAAAGCCAATCGTCTGGCAAAAAATTCCTAACAGACCACACTCTGATACTGTGTGGGAGTGACGATCACAGATGGAAACATGCACTGATCAGTGACGTAAAAAACCGTGATATCCTCATTACAGTGGCACCAATAAAAGGGTGGAATACATTCGGCTGTGAGTGAACAACCGGTTCTTGAAGCGGGAGAAATGGGTACAAAAGATGGCGAACGAAGAGCATCAAGAGCGCACAAGTCTCATTAATGCATGTGAGGAGCGAGGGCTGGTCTGTGTGGTCTGATCCCACATAAGACCTACTGCAGGGCAAATTACTATGAACCTCTAATGCTGGCTGTGACAGAGAGGTGTCAGACCACACAGTGGATCACAGTCAGAGTGGCCATGCTGACTCCTGTCCTCTACCGAAAGCGTGATCTAGACCAAAGAGCATTGAAAGGTTGCCTCAACATTCCAGTTTCTGCCTTTGTTTTAGTAGCTTCCAGATGTACGACACAGTAACACCGGGTACGTGAAGATCAGCAGCTTCAAACAGAGTTTATAGTAGAATTCAGTTTTTCCCTGACCACTCCAGTCGGGGGCAGTTTATCATTTTTTGTGTGGTTCGAGATAAGTATAACCGCATGCTAAGTGGAGAAGGGTGGCAGGAGTGTCCCCTTCAGATCCCCTGCTTTGCCAGCAGAAAGAGAAATACATTCAGACATTTGATGAAGCACACATCTCCCAAATTCTGTCAGTGATCGATGAGAGCGAGCGCTGGTGGGAGGAGAAGGCAGAGAGCAGGAGTGAAAGTGGAAGGAAAATGCAGAGCAGGCGTTTTGTGTGGTCTTGAGACATGACACCAGCTGTGCTACATTTCGATTTCATTTTTCTCGTCCAAATAGCAGGAGCTTTTAAACTGGCATGGCGCCGCGGATCATTCAAGTACTCAAGCTGAGTTTGATGCTTCATGTGTCAACAGATGTGTTAGCTTTTATAATTGTTAACTGAACGGCTGCTATTTTGTGGAACATTTAACAAGCCACCAAACCACATTCAACATGCATCATTTCCTGTGCATTCAAGCAAACTTGTTCTTTGCATGCTTGATATTTGCAAATTTCCTTCTAATGTTGGACCTAACGATATTAATTAAAACTTATTGGATTCTACTACAAAATGCCTGATAGCCAAAAGCCCTTTGTGATATTTTTTTAATGTGATAATTTGTTGACTTAATAATGCCAGTGAATGCTTGGTTCAGTGTTTAAAAAATGTGGAATAAGCAACCTATTTTAAAAATGTGTGTTTTAGTTAAAATAGAAAATTAAAAACAAACATCAAAAGAGAACCATCCCTATTGATATGATGCTGCTCCCAAGTATATTTATTTTCACAATATCCAGTGACCAGCCAGTTGTAGTAGATTGACTGCAGAGTATGTAATTCCCAACAACCTGAATCAGTAGCATAATGTTAGCTGTATAGAGATATTTTGGTGACAGAAAGGATGGCTAAAAGCAGGTATTCTGTCTTGCAACTGTTGCCACCACACAAGACAACAAGACTAATTAGTTTGACCATTAAAATCAGCACCTCAAAGCTCTGTATGACGAGTGCCAAGACAGATCTGAATACCAACCAAAGCCAAGAAGTGTTTCGGATGTATTTTTCACCATATGGCAATGTTTCCAAACTGCTCTTTAAATTTATATGCAAATGCTCACAGCCCAATATATTCTAGTATGATTATCTCTTTCCACATAGAGGTATTCAAGTCAAATCATGGTGATAATTCCTTTATTTTTTATGGTGCAATAGATATGGCAGTGAAACATATCTCTGTCATTGTTTTTCTAATATCATTCAGACCTACCTTGAATTTATCTTATCTTGATCATTTCTCTGTAAAGCGTATTTACAGGAATCTCATCACAACTGCTTCATAAAAAGCACCTTTTAACAGATCAGAGGGTGTATCTACAGAAGACCTGACTCTACAGGTTCCATAGTCAACCAGAGTTGTTACTGGATAAACTAATTATTTAATTGCCGTCTCAGCACCTCCCAATTGAAGGTGACTTGAAGCCCCCTCCTCGTGGTAATATGCTGTGTGTCAGTACCTAAT
Source organism: Acanthochromis polyacanthus (assembly GCF_021347895.1). Lineage (NCBI taxonomy): Eukaryota > Metazoa > Chordata > Actinopteri > Pomacentridae > Acanthochromis > Acanthochromis polyacanthus. The sequence goes on from NC_067128.1 coordinate 11,030,013, forward strand.
GGTGCATTTGACTTGGTGGTGTCATGTACACTGTTGCATCCTTTGATATATGACTCTCCTTTGGAGCTCATCAGTCAGCTAACCTTGGGAGAGCTGGAGAGGAGAGAGATATAAAAGACTTAAGCTATTATGTCTGAATGGCTCCGGTCTCAATTTAGCTGTTAAATGGCCTTCTGGCTACTGCCGCTGCTGAGGACAACATCCCGACAGTCGTTGTCACATCGCTGTGTATTGGTGGAAATCCAGCTACCTATCACTCTGTCAGCATATTGTGCATGTATGTATGTATGTATGTATGTGTGTGTACGTGTGAGGAAGTGACAGTGGCAGTAGCTCTCCAGGAGTCCTCAGAGCAGCCTGGAGATGTTGCATTGCTACATATGTGCACACACATGTTCACACAAAACCCCGAGGACATGAAAGTGACATCCACGAACGCTACATCCCAACTCAACTTATCTCACTTTTCACCTCTCCCTCTCTCCGCCTCTCTCTAGGTATCGCAGTCTGAAGCATTTCAACTATGACGTGTGTCAGAGCTGCTTCTTTTCTGGGCGTACCGCCAAGGGCCACAAGCTCAACTACCCCATGGTGGAGTACTGCACACCGGTGAGGGAGTAACACACACACACACACACACACACACACACACACACACACACACACACACACACACACACACACACACACACACACACATGAAGCCACACAAGTGTTCAGTAGCTCAGCTCATATCTCTTTTCCACATGCTCACACTTTTCCACTCAGCCACTTAATGAAAGCACACAAATTCACACCTCAGACTTCAGGCTGAAGTTACCTCTTAACCCATCTTTCATTAAAACCTTCCTATCCTGATGTCAAACACACCACTGACTCTTCCAGCTGCTGAATATTCATGCTCGTCTAACCCACACTGTGAGACTTCTGAACTATTACAGCAGCTTGTGTAATGTCTTGCAGCTGGTTTTGATTTCCCAGTAATGTCTAAATCTCTGGTTTTTCAACTATACTTGCATACCTGAATCTGGATTTTCCGCAAGATTTTTTTAACCTGGCTGCAGAGATTTTCACCCTCTCAGTCACAAAATCCTCAGTAAAGCTGGACAATCAGTGAAGCTGTTTGCTCACAGTCGTCGTTCCAGTTCATCCCAGAAAACCATTACTTTGCGTACTTTGCTTTGAGTGTGAGGACATTGTCTTGTTGAAACCAAAGTCTGTGGGCAGGAGTGCAACAGTCAGACTTTTTCTCTCCCAATACCATTTTACCTCAGTTCCAAATCTTTCTAAGTTCATGTGAATCATTTTTATATAACTTAGTATGAGTCTGTGGGAGGCTGGGGTTGAGTGGACAGCACATCATGAGGAAAGCAGGTCAGTAATTGTCATGGTATTTGTCCAAAAGTGCATTTTGGGATTCAAGGGGTCATGACAACTCCCAGTATTGGATGCTTGATGAGCGTCCTGATAGTTGATTTACAGCAGCTCTCCAACAGGAAACAGACTTTTCCCTCCTATAACCACACACCTGACAGGACGAAAGCTTTACTCATTTTCTATCTATTCATGGATTTCAAACCACGCTAGCTTAGTAACTCATTTGGAAAATTTGACTTGTTTTGTTTTGTTTTTTTTTACAAAAACAGTTTACCAAAAAATATTTCTGAAAGCATTTCATGTAAGAAATAAGCCATGCAGCTGCTCAACCTGTTCTATTTTATATCAGCAACATTTACTTTAAAACATTTTTGAGAGTTTCCAGAGACATAGAGTGGTAGCTCAACATCTAACATTCACATAAAATTTACACAAAGGAAACACAATTCTATGAGAATGCGTTGCACAGCTGCTTATGTGGAAAATGAATGAGAAGCACAGAAACAACAGATCCTGTAGACACATACATAACAGAGAATTTAGACATTTAATTTACTACTTTCACCTCCTCCACATGCTAAAGTGTCCTTGGACACAACAGACCTTGAACCGCAAGTGGTTAATCAGGGGCCATGCAGTTATCATAGAACACATAGCACTGATGCATTACATATAGAGTGTATAGCATTGAGCTAATTCTCAACTCCAACGCCTGGTTGGGCTTTTAAGTAAAATAAATAAAAACAGCACAGACATTAAAAACCTATAACCCACGCACACTCAAACATGCACAATGACACAATCCAGTTGCTTTTGATTCAACCAACACATGCATGCTTTGCACTGTGGGCTTGTTTATTTCAGGGTTTCAGTTGGCGTGCTCTAATGTGACATGGTAAACACATTTTAGCCCCTCACTATGATTAATACAAGGTGACACACACCTGCCCTCTTGTCTCTTCGTCCCCTTTCACATGCTGTTGAATTCTCCAACTTGTTACACATTCAGTTCTCTCAACAGACCCCTGGCTTCATTTGAATTTACATGAACAAATAGTAAAATACTCAGGGCTCTCCTGGGTCTTTTTTTAATAATTTTTGCCAGAGAGGCAATATTTCACTTTAGTACTACACAGGGAGAAGAATATTGGAAAGGGGGGAACTTGGCAAAATGGAACATTTCTCTTTCTCAATTAGGATCTCACACTTGCGGGCCAGCTCTTTCAATATTGCTTAACATCATACTTTGAGTGACTCCAGTTTCACTTGACGTTTCTCATTTATGTCTTTTAATATGCTTTTTCAATTTTGTAAATGTGGTAGATATTGACTTGGGAGGAGCAGCTGTAGGGAGCAGTGATCATTCTTCCAGGAGTTAAGAAGCCCAGCAGCTGCCGTCCATGACTTTGAGAAAACTTTCCTATTTTCAACTGTGCTGCAGCAACAAACAGTACAACTGCAAGTTTAATATTACTACTCAGCTGTAGGGTACATTAGTCACTCAAGAGTTAACTGATTGTCAGCTTTATTGGAAAGAAAGGAATAAGCAGGGTCTTCAGATAGAATTCCGCATGTCCCTTTCACTTTTTGTCATTTGTTAGCAGTGCATCTTAAAGCCTAATTGCATTTTATTGGCTTTTTTTTCCCTCAGTAAACCAATAAAATGAAAGCTAAAACCAAAAGAAAAAAGAAAAAAAGCCAAGCAACTCAAAGATACAACAGGAGTCAATTTGATACCTTGTGAATCTTCTTGAAATGTCATTTTAGGTGATTTGTGTATATCTACATGTAACAGTACATCTGATGGAGGTACAGCAACAATCAGAGTAGATGAGTAAAACAGTCTTTGTTTGAGTGAGATCTTGAACTCAGTGCTGGTTAAAGAGCTGGGATATCAGGTCTCACTGGAAGGACAGTAATCAGTGCAGCAGAGATCTGATCTGGGGGAAAATAGCTGCTCATGACAGCTTCCTGGGTGCTGCAAAAAATCATACGAAAATCTGAAAGTATAAGACAAGAGATTGTATACACTGATTAAATGAATATTTGAACATATCAGCTCTGTGTCTGCCAGAAAACAGTCACAACTTGTCACCATCACCACTTTGAATAATGGCTTTGACAGCGGCCTACTGTCCATTGGCTTTTCAGCGCAAACAACCGGACTATGTGTGAGAATAAAGCCGTAAATGAAGCCAGATACAGGCAAATTATAGAGGACAGGTTGCTTTGCAGCACCACACACGCCTCTAAACGGTGCAGCTATTGTTCTGTTTAAACAATGACCTAAGGCATACAACCAGATCGATACTGGAGTGCCTGTAGAACAAAAATACGAGGAGCCTTGCACAGCTTTGATTCAAATCCAGGTGAAAGTCTGTGAAACTTGGTGTTCATAAATGCTGCATATCCAGATTAATAAAGTTTTTAAGACAGCAGAAACTGGTAGGTAATCCCCCAGTGCTTGTAGTTCTAAGCTGAATCCCTCCTGTTAGAAGGAAATGAAACCCAAACTCGACCAAATCAATGTAATCCCATGTCACTGTAAGGCTGCACCTTAATCACTAGGGCTTCATGGCTGCACCTAGGAGCAGAGATTTTTTTGTTCAGTGCAGAATCTGTTCAACGTAACAGTTTATTTTTTAATGAAATGTAGACTAAAGTGATTTTGGGTAAAAATCAAGATTTCAAACTAAGATTCCGTGAAGTTTTTCAATGAAACAGCGTGCCACTCACCAATGATTCTATGTTTTTTTTCCGTTTTTGTAATTTTGGTCATTTCTTAAAAACAACCTTTTAAATCCACAGGTTCCACAGGGTTAAATCCTACAGTTCCGCTCAACTTTATTCAACAGCATAGTGAATGTTTTTATATACTTTCTTTATGTCTTCTAAGAACTTCAGCATAGTACATAATCATATTTGTCTTTCTCCCCATGCTCAAAACAAATTATATTTTAGTTTTTGCCTTTGAAAATATCAAGCCAAGATTGAATAATAAACCAGATTTTGAGAGCCAGTTACAGATTGATAGTGGCTTTTGTGAGCCCCGTTGCGGCCATACAATAGGATTCTATCGCTCATCTTTGTCATGCTGTTTATTTTATGGCCACAATATTGCTTTTTTTATTAAGTTCTGATGTTTATGGAAGTGATTGTGTTCGTCAGTAATATCGAAGTCGCCAAAATTTGGGCTGTGCTGTATGGATTACTGCACTTTCAATGTTTTGAACTTTCCTCAGAGAGTATGCTGTATTGGTTTGACTGTGACTGGTGTGTCGTTTTGTTGGGATTAACATTTTTCTAGTTGTCAAACAGAGAGCGTCCTGGTGGCCTAATCGTTCCAACGCCCACCATATTAGTGCAATATCTTCATTCGGTTCCAGCTGAGAATCTTTATTGCATTTTATCCCCCCCCATTCTCACTCTGGCACTCTCTCTCTCGTAATATTATGTGTTTATATTATCTACCTTTTCAAAATCTACCCAATACGAGTGCAAAAAAACACATCTCCTAAGCCACATGGGAAGGAGCTTACACACACACACACACACACACACACACACACACACACACACACACACAAAAGCACATGTGTGCATAAATTCTCCTCCAGCTTCAGTGTAATTGTTCCATAATTGCTGTTGGTTTGCTCAGGCTACCATCTTAAATTGTGTGGATTAGTCATTAAGCCTAGTGAACTCAATGAAGTCTGTTCATTTACGCATATCTGTCAACTGTGGACTTGTGTGTGTGTGTTTAGCAGTGGTTTTCTGAATCCTCTGCAAAGGGATTTTCTCTCCCTCTGGTCAGACTCTTGTGGTAATTTGCTGTTTGCTTGCATGGCAGAAACACCTTTGCTAAGTATCTAATTAGCAAACACATTCTCTTCCATGCCAGTGCTTATGCTGATTATGTGTGCACAAGAGACTGGAAATGCATAAACTCACATATACGCTGCAATAGATAATATATAAACACCTCTCTCTCTCCGTTTTTTTTTTTCTCTCTCCCATAGACGACATCAGGCGAGGACATGCGTGATTTCACCAAAGTGCTGAAGAACAAATTCCGCTCGAAGAAGTACTTTGCCAAACACCCACGGCTCGGCTACCTACCAGTCCAGACAGTTTTGGAGGGCGACAACATGGAAACGTAAGTAACCTTTAAGTGCGTTATTGAAACAAAGAACTGCTTAAATCTGACTGGCAAAGCTGTAGTTTATTAACCCTCTGAACTCCAAGCATTTTCTGAGTGTTTTTTTTTTTGCTTCTGTTACATTTTAGTTTTTTTGTTGGCTCAGTTTTGATGAAAAATAAAGTCCTCCAATGCTATGGAAATCGTACAACCATGACTAACCATGATAACTTAAACAGCTACCGTAACCATCATCACCCCAGTCTATGGTAATATGATTAGGATGAAAAATGTCTTCCTTATAGTATAAAAAAATTACAAGGCCATGAATCATTAAAAAAAAATTTCTCTCTTTTCTTTACAAAAAATGATAAAAACCTAGAATAAACCTTTTCCCAAGTGCCCACAGGTGGCTTTACATGCTGTGTATATTTTACTGCTGGCATTTTTTGATCTGTTTCCATACTTGTCTGTGTGTAGACACATCCTGTGGACTAGAAAGTAGTATAATAACAACAGTCATGCATTCATAGTGTTCATAGATGTCCATGTGTGCATCTGCATAGGATTAAAATGCTAGAAAGGTGCTCTAGCAATTTCAGATCTGTAACACTCAGACTCTGGAAACCGTAAAAATAACACTCCACCACCTCAACCCAAATTGTAAGATGTACAATTTTTATTCATTTTAGGCCAGAATGAAGTTTTCAAAATATATTTTCTTTGACTTGGAAAAGTCCCTCGAGAGCACAAGACATTTTACATATACTTATGTAATTCTTTTTACAGTGTTAGTGGATCTCCCCACAAAATGACTGATGTATAAAATTGATTGATCAGTTTTCAGTCCCTCTTTGTCATAAAAACCATAAGGTCACAGGTTATGGATGGTGTCATACTGGGCACTCTGCATTACAGCATATGGGGAATGTTAATTTCCCACTCCACTGATGTGCTTATTTACCTCTCGATCCAGGTGCGGTCGCTGCACCGTAGATCTTACGCGTGCAACTCTGGCCCCAGTGAATACGTCTGATTTATGTCCCTTCAGCTGCCAGCCTTAAATCGCCCTGGAGGGCCGTTTAACTAGACCCACATTATGCAGATGCCTCAGACAGGCACCTCATCCTCCCCATGAGTGTGTCTGTCCCACGGCCCTGTTGGAATACCAGCCCATTTGCCTCTGTACTCAGAGACTGTCACACTTTGTTACTCGTTGTGGTGCTTCCTTGACATTTTATCTCAATATTTTTGTGTAATATGCCATCCGTCATTCACTCTTAATATTACATTCTGGCGTCTCTTGTTAGTTAACAACGTAGTTTTGTGTCTTTTAAAGCACCAACATCTCAGAGATGTTTATGCGTGCACCACCCGATGAGTCACCTGTTCTCTCAGGGGAGATTTTCCTCGACTTCCAGCTGCACTGAGTCGCTGCTCAGATGGATTGGTCGACCTCTTTCATCCCTCCCATTCCCGTTCGTCCTCCTCCTCACCTCCCACCTCGCCCCACTCTCACTTCCCTTCCTCTCTGAAAAATGACTCCTGCTGAGCTGCCTGCCTGATAAATGTCCCTAAAAGGTAGAGAAATTGAGGCGAAACACAAAAGATCTTTTAAAAATATCGCAGAAGGGAATGGAGACTTAGCGAGATTTAGGGCTATTTCATGGTCATCATCTTTCTGTCCCTTTTACTACATTAGGTTTCTACTGTGAGCTGTGGGCTAGCCATGTGCTGCCACAGGTTTGTGTACATAATTAAAAAAAAAAAAAGCTTATCTACAATATAAGCTCTGTAAGCTCTGGTCCAAACATACAATCAGAAATACTTACATTTATTCTAGCCCTGTGTTGCTACAGTTTAATGGCTTCTGCAATCGGTGTGCAACTAAAATTAACATTGTGACCTAAATTGAAATCTGCTTGTCTGTAATTGGAACAAGGCTAAGCTCCTGCTTACCACGAGGAGATATACGTATTAGGGAGACACCAAAATATTACTGCCATGTTTGTTGCAGGAAGACGAAGATTACTCCCAATTTTTCAACTATATATATATATATATATATATACGGTGTGTGTTTGTGTGTCATCCAGTACAAATGAAATAAAGCACGAACTACAAGGAAAGTATCACAATTTCAGTTCCTTTGCTTATAGTTTTAAACTGTAATAAGAGACTTCATATTTAAAATTTCAGTCCAAACCTTTTTAGTGCACTGTCAGGCTCCATTGATCATCTCAACAAAGAGAAGTTCTAAAAAGTTGTAATTTTTAAAGTAGTGTAGCAGCAGAAGAGAAAATTAGATTGTCTGCTGAATAATTGCCCCCCCTAATGCACTCACTCGCTGTCTCTCTCCTCTGCACTCTTGTAACATCATTTCTTTTTTGTAATTCCACCCACTCTGTTTCTCTCCACCTTGAGAGAGAGCAAAACACCACCTACTCTCACCTCCCACTCATATCTTTGCTTCATTTCACGGCAGATAGGATTTTTGATTCGTCACAGCTATATTTGATAACGTGAAAGAACCGTTCTAATGGTTTCCCACTCACTGTTGGTTTTTGCTTTTTATGCTACATAACCAGATAGAGGAGACTAATCTCTGCAGCATTAGGCCTTGCAGAGAGGTTAATGGCCTTGAACGTGAATTTAGAAACTAGTTGTTAAGTCATTTTTTATTCCCAAAATAAAGTCTTGACAGAATAATTTTTTCGTAGTCATGGAAAACAAAGGAGGTGAAAGAGAACTTGGTACCAGACTGAAGAAGTAAAAAGTTTGCTGTATGGGCCAACAAAGTAGTTTTTGAACCTAGACATTATTACATTAGCAAATAGTGCAGTTTTATGTATGCACGTTTGTTTTATAGGTAAGTATACGCACTTTGGAAATTAGTTTAAAATGAATGAAGCTCTCAAGTGTCAAGTAAGTTCCACATTTAATGATTCTTTTGTTCGAAGTTGTCGTGCAATTCCATTGTGAAAATTAACCAAATCGAAGCTTAAAATCACGTCGTTTCATCAAAATCACTTTATCCTAAATGTCTCACTTACAAATTTGCCAAAAAATAATCCATTAGCACCAGATTTTGTAAAGAACAAAGAATTCTGTGCTGCCCAGCTCGACCAAGAAGCTGTAAGTGATTTAGCTGCAATCAACAGTCACCTGACAAGAATTCAGGGACTATTTACCTGAAGTGCAGATAGGAAACAAACAAAATGTAAGTAGTAAAATGTCTGTAGTATGTAGTGTTTCTAAGTACTGGTAACACTTGTGGGCACTTGGAAAAATGCTGTGCATGTTGATTACTTTTTTTTCAATTTTTGTATAATAAATAATCAAACATCGACTCTTGTTTAATGATTCAAAGACACATCTGTGTTCTTGCTGCTGTTTTCATAGATGTGCAGGACTATATATGATTCAGGTAAAAATGAACCCACAGTCAATAAAAATGTGACCACTTGAAGTTCAGAGGTAGTTTAAGCTATAGATACCCAAACCACAGTAGTTGTGACTGGCCAGCACAGTGACAGTTTTTTTATGCCAGTAGACATGTCAAAAGTGAAGACATTATTAAGTATAAATCAAATCTCACATTGGGACCCCACACTAACACCTTGAGTAGAATACATGTGCAGATTAACATGCCACTTCAAAACCTTCTATAGGTGTTTAACTTACAGACATGATTCAGACAATTTTTGATAAATACCAAACTGTTTAAATCACCTCATGTTCCTTGTTTGTCCTTTGATTTGTCACCTGTCTGCATACTCTGTATTAAGTAAATAGGAAATGACACTCATCTGTCAGTTACTTCCCCTTAAATGATTAGTAAATGTGCACACACATGCAGAAGACGTGTACAGTAATATTTATCTGTCTCTGTTACACTCACCTGTACGTACATGTTTTTCTTTCCTGCCTTCTTGCTGCCTCTAGACAGACAGGTGGAGGCATGGGGAAACATAATGCACAATTTTGACAAATACTCGATGGAGTGCCAGCAGATTCTTCTCAGTCAGCAGTTCCAAGTTTTCCAAAGTAGCCGGCAGGAAGCACAGCAATCCAAGAGCTAAAACTGGTAGTATTTGAGGCAGCTTCTTCATTCCCCTCCTCACAGGTTTTATGAATTGTGAGTGGATGTTTATTGATGAACCAAGGCATTTTGATTTTCTTTTTTTGTGTGAAAATGCTGCTAGTGTTATCCTGATGTTTTGTTTGGAATTCTGTGTCCAATTAAGTCTGACTTTCCCCTTGTGTGGTAATGCAAATCAGAATGCAGAGGTAGCTATAGTAGTAACCTTGCTTTTAGCTATTGTTAACAAATTCTCATAATGAATAAAATAGCAAACAGTCTCGCGTCAAAGCAATAGGCCTCGGCTTATTCAAACATTTAGCACAATACCAGTAAAAAAGCCAGGCAAATTTGGGTGACCATCTGCTCTCTACACAGCCATCAACCTTTGTAAAGATAACAATCATCTCCTGAGAGACAAGATTAACACATCATCTGCACCTTGGGGCAAACATGTGGGCGAGGGCACATGAAATGCTGCAGCAGTGGCTCTGAGAAGTTAGCTCAGCCTGCCTTACCGACCCTGATCTTTTTTCTGTCTCTTCTGTCTGAATCTCCTGTTACAATTTGAATTCTCCTCGCAGCTACAGAAGTGTGCCTACATTGGACGCCCTGCTGCGTGAAACATAGCCACCATGCCTCACGTCTCCCTGTGAATTTCTCTGCTTTAATGTGGGAGCAAACGCGAAAGAATGTCATCCTTAACTATTATCTTACCAATTTCTAACCAGCAAATACTGTGAAAAAAGCCTTTTTTTTTTTTAGATAAGAACGTGTCCCATTTGTTTACAAACAAGAATTTATGCTCTACGTCTCAATAGCAACAATTATCGCGGACTAGAAAACCGGAAGCTTTGTCTGGGTTGCCATATTTTATTTAGACAAACACTGGCACCAGTATTCCTTTGCATGCTTGTTTAACTGTTTTGTACTACTTGTATAAAACCTACTGCACCCAATAGCACATGAACCTGAAAATGGGTTCTACTGTACTATTTTTTTCCCAGTAACTCCTGCCGGAAATAAATGAGAAAAGGGAATGAATTTGTGACATAGCATCCTGTATGTAGGAGGAAGTGTAAAACCAATTTACTGGAATATGTGTGACAGCAGCAAAATCACTGTTATGTGTGTGGACTTTCACACACACAACCAGCACGTATTACACTGCAGTGACAAATCCAGTCGCCCAATTTGAGTTTCTCAAAATTCACTGACCCACAAATTTTCACACACAAGTGTTACGAGTCTGTTTGGAAGCAGATTTTAGACAACATCAGAAGAAGTGGTAGGGATGTCCCGATCAAGTGTTTGTTTGGGAGTCATTTAACTTTTCGTTTCTGTAGATAGAGTTCTAGTCTGGTTCAATATTTCTAGATAATACACACTACAAGTATATTAAAGCTACCAAAGCTGCATTTCTGCACCCAAGCTATTCTTTACTATTACCTAGGTGATGACAAACTTTGTATTTTTTTTTAACCTTTATTTGTACAGGTATCTCATTCTCAAGAGAGACCTGAATTGCTGTAAAGCTCCTGCAGGGTATGTTCTGAAATGTAACGTGGAGAGGACATGATTGTACTGAGGCTCCACAAGCTCCAACACAGGACAAAAACCTGTATTCTCTTCATGCATGTCTAATACTTTAACAACCAGAGAAGAAAAAGTCACTTGGACGATGGGCGGTTCCATGTTAACAAGCAGAGCACATTATAAGGGTTTAGTTAGCGATGGGCACCATGACAAAGACTTCTGTGATGCTTAATACGCTCGAGCCAGAATTTATGTATTTTAGACAAGCTGGTATTGGCTTGGAAAGCTGTCTTTTATCCCAGTAGCAAATGTCATAGAGTGGTCTTTACAGCTAATATCATTTGTCTGTTGACTAAAATAGCGATATCGGCACAGGACAAATGTACACATGGCTCAATTTATGTTACCGATTAATCTATTGATTGATAACTGCTGATTGTTGATTTAGAAAACTATTCAAAACATGCATCCTTAGCTTCCTGTCATGAATTGTGCTTTCTTTAACCCTCGTGTCGTCCTGTGGGTCAAAATTGACCCATTTTAAAGTTTGAAAATGTGGGAAAATATATATTTATATTTTCACAGTGAAACTTCTGGTGTCCACATTTTTCAACATTTTTGGGAAATTTTGGAACATCTTTTGTGGGGGGAAAAAGAAATGTTAAAAATGATTCTTAAGAACATTCACAAAAAAAATCAACCAAAATCCAGCGAATTTCGCTGGATTTTGGTTGATTTTTTTGGTGAATGTTCTTAAAGAAAGTATTAGAAATTTTACTATTATATATGTAATCACTTTCATATTTTTAGGATTTTTTTGGTAGACCTTTACTCATTTTTTGAAAATACTTCCAAGAATTTTCTTGACAAATTTTGGGGGATTTTTCAAAAATACAACTTTTAAGGGAAACTTTTAAAGAATAATGGCAGTTTTTGTCCTGAAGGTTTTGCAAATTTTCAGAAATTTTGGGAATTTTTGCTGAATTTTTGGATTTCTTTTCAGACAAGGAAATACTATTTTGTGGTGCCCGTAAATGAAGACAACAGGAGGGTTAAAACACCTATGTGACAGCAGATGCAAACAAAGGATTAGGTTTAGGTTAAGGTCGATCTCCATCAGTTACAAAATGCCTCATCTGTCCTGATGCTAGCCCTTGAAATTGGATCGGAACATCCTTTGTCACAAATGCTAATCTTAACCTCATGTGCTGTGTAAATCGGTCACTCTTTTACATGCGTTTCCTGTGTGTTGAATTCAGCTGCCCAGCAACTGGACACACTTTTCCTTCCACTTTTTCCTCCACCTGCTGTGTTTTTGTCTCCGACCCACTGAGTGGTTTTGACCCTAAAATGTTTTGTGGTACCTTTACTCCCCCTCCCTCCCTTCCTCCCCCCGATTCTCTTACAGTCCCGTCACCCTCATCAGCATGTGTCCGGAGCAGTATGAGTGAGTATCTACGCTACCAGCGACAACACGTCGTCTCCCGACTGGAATGCCTCTAAACAACACCTCCTTTACGCCCTTCTCTCCTCACTCGCCTCCCTCCCTTCACCCACATCCTCCCTCCAACAACACCGTGACTGCACTGCATGTTGCCTGCCTGCCTGCCTTCCTGATCCACTGGCTGAACATGCGACCAACAAACACTCCCCTGCTGTCTCCTCACCCTCTTCTCCTCACCCAACTAGCATTCAGTTGCTCATCCCAGCAGGGCTGTCAAAAAGCATCCAACTGCTCCGTAGATCATCCTGCTCTCCTATTTCTCTTTCTAGGATCATCCGATTTGTTTTCTAGGTGATGTTGTGAGGGGCCATTGTGGCTGTGTGTGGATGAGCGTGTGTGTGTGTGTGTGCATGTGTGTGTTAATGCGGTTGTGTGAGCACGCTGAATCTCATTCATCTCCATTACCTCATTCATTTCCAGGCTGTCCCAGTCACCTCAGCTCTCTCATGATGACACCCATTCCAGGATAGAGCAGTATGCCAGCAGGTACGCTCTGCATCCTCCCATCACCATCTCATCAGCAACAAAGCACACATACAGAGAGCTGCTAACTGCATTTAAATGTTGCACATTTAAGAAACAGCTGAAGAGCTTCATTATAGAATGAAAGCTCAAGTGTTTATGCATGTTTTATATTGTTTCCTTTGAATAATGACTCATTGTTGTTGCAGATCTTTTTCAAATGAATATGACTTTGTACAAAAAGTGTTTTTCCACCCCTACGGTTGCAATCCCCTTCTTTTTAAAATGCATTACCAAGCAGCAACATCCAGACATGGACAACAATAAATGCGTATCTGACAACCAAATCAAATCTGTATAAATTAAAAGCCTGGAATAAATGGGAAACAATAGTTGTTTGGAAGCGAGGGAAAACACTATATAATGCTTTTTATTAAATAATCAATAGAAATGCAGAATGTATGCAGGTATGTGATTTGCAATAAATGGAAATTAAATTGAATGAAAACCAATAATGTCATTCAGTGTCATAAGATGCCTGTGTGGTGCAGACATTTTAAATAATGGAATGGCTTTCTTGTCCTTCTTCTGTTTATTCTCATTACCATGAAACACATCTCTAATGACACTTTAGGCTCAAAAACACATTCTGCCAATGTCTACCAGAGAGTCCTGTTGCTGATTCTGGGAAACTGAACTTGCTCTATTGAGCCGAGACATTACAAAAATAGGAAAAAAAACGGAATGACAAAGGAAGAATGAACATTTTCGTCACTTTGAAAGATTCTGCTGGCAAATGATAGAAGTAAAAAAAAAAAAATAAAATGTCCGCTTTCTGCTCAAACAGCACCAGAACAACTGATCACAATCATTAAAGTCTGGAAGTTCATTCTCATTACACCACATAATTATAGAATAATAATTATCTACGTAATTGTTCCAAATGATGCACAATGGAAAAACACTATTTATTGATTGAACTTGATTCCAGTGGAAGGCTTCTGATGTCGCATTATGTTTTAGCAGATATTTTGGTGCCGGCGAAGGGCAAACGGCAAGAATCATGAAATGCTAGTTTTAATGTCGCACGGCTGCTTTTTATTTTGTGACAAACTGTGCTCGCATACATTAAATGTCAGATGACTGTCAAAGTCTGGTTGGTGAGTTAGCTCAGACAGGCAGGCAGCCACCCACCACTTTGGCTGTAACATTATGGACCTGCTGCTGAGATCAGAGTAGCAACAGATCGGCCCGATGGCTGTTTTCAGCCTCCTGCTTCAAATGATCTTGCTGTGTACGTCAACACACCCATGCACACAGCATGAGAGCTGCAGTCGATCATTAACATCATCACCAAACTAATGTTCTGCTGCACTTGGATTGAAATCCTGTCATTTTTTTTATATTTATCAGAGTAAAAGTTAAGATCCATAAATATGCTTGTTTAAGTCCCATCTTAGCAATAAATTAATTTGCAATCAGCCCAAATCTTATCTTCTCTAAAGTGTATCAAGGTTACTCCTGTCAAAACACAACCCAGTGTGTACTTCTACACAAAGCTTTAATCATGAATAGTCTTCTGATGCGGCACTGCTCTGTCTGGCCTGTAACCTTCCACTGGCCATACACCATTAACTTTCACTCAGTGTGTCTGGCTGCATAGTTTTATCAACAGTGACACAGACACAAACCCATGAATTGCAATTTAAACAGAGTATTAAAGATATATCGCAGCTTATTGATATGCATAAAGAAATGCAGACATTTATGAGACTTGACTTTGGAGTTGTACTTTCTCCACCCGTACATATTCTGTCATAGTTCAATTTCATAATTAAGGATATGGCACGAGTTTAGTAAATACAGGCTTTGACATGTGGAACCGTAATCATGAGCATGGCAGCTTTAACAGGAAACCACATCCACATGTGCAGCACACAATCGCACATCTCTGCTGCACATGTAGACATCCACTGACACTCTGAACAGTGTCTCAGAAATAAAAATGGTCCTGCAAGCTGCCTTTATATTAGGACAGAGACTGCATGAACAGACTTATGTTGGTGACTGCAGAAATGATTCTTTTTTTTCATAACTTTGGTCATTTGATTTGTTTGGAGACTTCACTACATGCTTCAGATTTTAATTAGTGTGTGACTGTGGTGTTGATATTCTTTAATTTTTACTGATGATGCTTTAATTTCCAGGTTGGCTCAGATGGAACGTTCCAATGGCTCTCTGCCCACAGACAGCAGCTCAGCCACTGGAAGCATGTAAGTTACTCTCCAGCATTTCCACCATTTTTCGCTCTCTTTTTTTACACATCAAACACTGTTTAACCCTCTGAACTCCAAAGCCTGTCTGGCAGAGGTGAAAGGCTTGTTTCCTTAATTATAAATGCCAAATTTGTGCCATTTATCAGAGGTAGAAGCAATAGAAACTGAAAGAATTGTCAGATTTTCCCCTTTCCAATGGTGCTAGAAATAACAAGGTGGCTTTCCACGTTCCTGGAAAGAAATCAGGAGAGACTGTCAGCAAAATGAGGAATGTTTTGAGAGAGCAGCAGAAGTATGAGCTGAAGGGAAAAAGACAATGGGGTGTGGCTGAATACAGTGGAAAGGAGAGGACTTTACAAGAAAAGTAATGGATTAGACTGCCGACAAAGTGAGAGTGACTGCTCTCAGGATCTCTGATAACAACAGCGCTATCTTTGATCAGAGGAGATGAGAACATGGCAAAGCGTGAAAAAGAAATCGCCAAAAAAAAAAAAGCGGGAGAAGCTGATGAGGGGCATGAGTGATGAAACTCTTGATGGTGTGCGTTAAGGCATGTGTGTGTCTTGTGGAGGCCATTCAAGTTAAAGGACATATTGGCCCCTTTTCCCAGCCAAGATCCTAATCAGGGAATGAGCTTTTGAGGCTCAAATGAGCTCACGGACACACTCGCATGTGCACCCAGACAGAAACGCACACTCAGACGGGCACACGCTTGTCACTGTGTTCTTGTCTTTGGAGGGAATTGCTTTTCGCCTGTTGTGATAAGATGCATGTAGATCTCCAAGATTCCCCAAATAATAGATCGTCATGATAAATTTAGATGTATGCATGCATGTGTGAAATTGATTTGTGCATGTAAGGAGTCCAAAGATTTTCTTTTCGACTTTTATATCAACTGGGAAATACACTGAGGTCGATCATTAACAATATAACTTACAAAAATAAAACGCAAATAAAACCTTCCATAAAAATGGGAATGAAAGGCAAATGAAAACAAATAATCAAACCTTAAGAATAATCGCAGTGATTAGACTGAAAGCAAATCAATCAACTAAAACAAGATTAGATGCAAGTGAAATAAAATGAAATTAAAGATTTAAATTGCCTTCAGGATAGAAATGAGTCAAGCTTTAAATTGTTCTGCATGTTATTCCAGGTTGCCGCTGCTCAGCGAGTGAAATGGGATTTTCCAGGCTCAGTAAGAACAGCCAGCACCTGCAGCGTAATTTTATCATTTGAGCATATTGAATCAGGGCTTTACAAAGAGGGGCAGGCACCCCACCTTAGTATACAGCTCACAGTGATGACTATTAAAATTATCACCGGTACTAAATCGTAGTGCAGAGTGATAAACATCGTCCGGGTGTGTGAGAGTCTCAGCCGAAGCATGCAAGTATAAAATGTCGCCATAATCTGAGACTGACTGGAAAGTTGTCTCAGTAAGCTTCCTATTACAGTGCAGAGGGAAACATGTTTTATTAGTATTAAAGAAACCAATTTCCTTTCTTAATTTGCTCACCCATTTGGCCCCATGGTAGAGATAAGATTATCATAATTTTCCTGGCTTTGTTGAATTTCGTTTAATCTACATTAAGTTCTAATTTATGGTTAGTCAATCCAACTTGTAAATAAGCAAAGCAGTGCTGAAGGGATTGAACAGCCGAACGTACGGCCTCCACATTAAGCTACAAAATAACATCATCAGCATAAAGAAAGAGTATCATCCATCTGAAGAGTGAAGAGAATAGACCTCAGCACTGAGCCTTGTGGGACGCCTTTTGCAACTTGCACGGGATCAGATTTACCATTTGTAGTAACCACATACGACTGCTTGAAGATGAGGGAGCTTTGATTTCATCAATGTTTCATCATGTCTGGGAAAGTTCAATAAATAGAGCCGCACAGCAATAATGTAATTTAAGTGAAGATTTTCTATTTGGTCGATAGTGTCCCCATTCAGCACTGCCTCACATACTTAAACATGGTCGCGGTATAGCCACCATGAGTTGACAAATATCGCAAAATGTTTCAGTTAATATCTTAGCATCTGTGAGGCGTAGATGAAAGAAAGATGTTTCTATGGATTCATTGGATGATATTGATGAGAATGACATAAGCCACGCCTGTTCATGTTTTTAAACTGTTTCCTCTGTGTGGAATTTTAAGCTAGACATCAAGTCTTCACCAATTTATTTATCATAAAAAAAATTATCATTGAAAGTGCTGCAATAGAAGTAGGTGCAGGGACTAGAAGTAGTTTAAATTGTACATGCTTTCCCTCAATAATGCAAAAACACAGGAGGAAGTTCTAAATTCTCCAGAAATCTTGTGCCACCAGCCAACTGTGTTGTCACAGCTCAGAAATAATCGCATTGACACAGTGCTGCAGCTGCTATATATAGTTCCAGCAAGCCTCTCAGAAACATCCACAGGAGCCTTGTGTGTTCTCCTGTGTTTGATATGAGAGGCAATGTAGTCATCAGAACAATGCATACCTATTGTAGTATAAATAGCACCACAAGGCCTTGGCTTTACCTGGATTCCAGGATACATTGCGGACAGGGAGGATTCTATAAACGGGTTGCTAGAAGATGCAAAAGCTACTCAGATCTCTGTAAGCCAAAAAGACTGCTTTTTCTAAGTGTGTTTCAGAAGTGTTGAAAAGTGCACACGTTCAGAGCAGAGAGATTCATTCCCTGTATGCTGCATGTAAAGAAGGGAATATGGTTTGGGGATTTTTAAAAGGGAAATTCTCCTTTAAAGAAGTATTTACAGCACAACAGTGGAAAGACGCATGGGAAGACGGTTAAGACCTTTGAGAATCTCCAGTCAAGATCAAGTGAAGCATCATACTTTAATGTGTGTAGGTTCCACACATCAACAATGCAGTTCTGATGTCCATGCATCATGAGCACAACGCTTCACCTTCATTCAACCTTGATGCTTAGAGTGTCACTTTTAGAAGCACAAAGTCTTCAGCTGAAGAAAGCTGCATTCGTCTGCTCTCATTGCTTTCAGCTGATCCATAGGAAGACAGAAAAATAGAAAGACAAAAGCTGTTGGTGAGCAGGAGGAGGTGGGAACAGAGGTGGATTTATTTTCCTCCTAAAAGCTTTTGTAATGTGGGACAAACACATTATCACTTCTCCTCCTCACTCTCTCTTTTGTGCTTATACTGTGGCTTATTTAAGAGAAGAAGCCATTATCTTTGCCAGCTCTGAAAACAACACTGACGCTCGACACAGAAGCGTGCACGGCGCTAATGAGGTGAGGAAGATGACGGTTTGATGAAGGCTAATGGGTTTAACAGCAGAGAGGGAAAAAAAACATTTAGAACATAACCGGAGGTCTTGGGCTTTCGGTCATTTTTACATCAGGAGCTTTTCTTAGATTTTTGCTTCCTGCTGTAAAACAACAGCCTGGATGTAAATGTGCAGATAAAGAACATTTAAAAACCAACCATAAAATTATACTGCTTGCAGATAACTGGAACTAGTAAATCTTTCTTAAGAATGACTGTTTTTCAGCAGAGAGCACAATATAGCAATCATCTATATGACTGCCATATTGTTTAGATTTCAAGAAAAAAACGGTAATATTGCTCCGCTTATCATTAAATTATGCATACTCCTGATACAATAAAAGCCTGTTTTAGTTGCTGTTGCACATTAGATTAAGAACTAGGCTTTGAATGGGGAACATTTGGGTCTGAGACAGAAAATATGTATTTACTGCAGCCTGAGCAGTATCATTAATTGACAAGGGAAATGACCAAAATCGTTTTTCTCTGTTGTCCCAATATATTAAACTTAGATTTTTGAAGAGCTAAATAATGCTGAAGTCTTTTGCGATATAAATTGGGACTTACAACAGCAGCCACCGTTACAGCCGTCTTAGTTGACTAAAAATGATTTCCGAGTACCATTTGTTTACAACACAAGATCTTTGCAGGATAACATGCTGCTTCATAAATGTGAACCTAACCCTTAGAGCCTGACACACACTTCCAGCGAGGTGTATCACATAGCAAATGAAGCCGTACGATTTGACATTTCCAACTTTGCCAGTAGTTAAAATAAAAAGAGTACTCTTGAATTTAAATCAGATGTAATACTTGTTACTACCATACAGTTGTACGTCCTTCTCCACACTCATTAGTCTTGTTTGAATACCCCTGACCTCTTCATGCTATAGATATAATATATACTTATGTTAATATCTACGGAGTGCAGTCAGTGAAACGATATTAACATATCAAAGCAATTATATGTTAATATCATATCACAAGAAAGAGAAGAGCCTGAGCTTTGTAGTTATGCCTGGTAAATATTTCATACATACTGAAGCAATAGCATGATGAAGATGGATCAATTTTGCATGATAGTATCTTTTCTCATTTCTTCACCCATATCTCCTGCTTCTCGGTTGAATAAGTCATGAAGTCCTGTCATTTCATAGCGTTGGCTTACTGCAGCTTAACCTTTGCACTGATTCAAGTTCTCCCACCCTGTGCCAAAGAGTAATCTGGTTTTGAAATGACAGAAAATGTCTACGTGGACTTTACCTTCCACATTGTTTGAAAAATAAGATTCCCTTTAATTGCAATTATTCCGAAGTTGTGGTCAACAGATGAACACAGGTCACTTGTGCACAAGCAGGCAGTGAAGATCCAAGACTCTGCTTTACCACCTCCAGTATGTTAGGCGCTAAGTGCATATTCTTTCCATGCCATTATGGTTTTGTTATTGCAGCTTCCACACAGTCTTCCCTGCACAGCTGCAAATATGTCTCTGCTGCCAGCATTTTGTGCTGAGATGCATGTAAAAACATTACAATTTCATAATACACGATGTTTTTCCCTTGATATAAAGGCTTATGTAAAAAAAATCTGCAAACATTATCATATCAAATGATGGAAGATCTGGAAAGACTCCTATCTGGAAAGATCCAGCATGTATGGCTGGTCCAGATAGGAGCTTAAAAGTAAAGTTAGTGAAATTACCCTGAAAATGCCCAGGGGCTCTTACTGCGCTGCAATCGAATCGAATTAGGTGTAAATGAATGTTTATAGCTTTTGCTGTAGTCCTATTTTTCACACCAGTGTGCCCATTAGTAACTTTGAAATCTCACGTAAGAGTTGTGGTATTGTTTTAAGGGGGCCACTACTGTGCTGCATTTCTTTTCAAACGAAGTCGAACATTGTGTCTTCTTGCTGCGAATTAACTCGCCTTTCTCCTCGTTTTCAAGCTTTTGTTTCTTAGTTTATGATTGTCTTTCCTCTCATTTTCAAAGATGTGCTACGTTCCGCCTACAGCCGATTTCACCCAAGCCTCTTTGTTTATCACTCCAGTCCATCTGGCTGTTTGCGAGGAGACACACATACACACACTCAGAAATTATCCCCACGCTTCGTAGGACTTTGGGAGGTAGCAGCTCACGAAAACTTGCGTCGTGTAGCATGGATGAGTGCATTTACCAATTACATGCATGTTTGGCTTTTAGCTTGTATTTTCTGATCATTCAAATCCTGCAAACATCGATTTAGACTCACTGCCAGCTGTGCAGTGATATCAATAATTAGTGTGGCTGTGTGTGTGTGTGCATTTGGTGGCTACGGTGCTTTTGTTGTTTTTGTTTTGCATTGCTTTTATCTAAAAGGGAATCCTTAATTAGGAAGTTATTCGCCTGTTTTCTCTGACCTCCAGCCAAAGCACAGCGTTGCCTGACGTCACTGACGACCAAGACTCCCCGCTTTCCCTTTTTTTGAACCAGGCTTTTTTGTTTGCTTATCTCTCGTTTTCCAGTCTTTCCCCTGTGCTGAGCCTTTTTCTTGTCTTTCATATTATGCCCTTTATTCCCGTCGCTCTCCCTTTAATTTCTCCAGCCCTTTACTTGTTAAAGCACCTTTCATCCTCCCCTGTCCTCCCCTCCTTCTCTCGGCTTCCTTTCATCATTTTTAGTTGCAGACTAATCATGTTTTACCTTTGGGACCAGGCAACATACAAATGAAACACTGCACAGAGTTAACACTGAAATGCTTTGTTGAAGCCCTGCATCAACAAAAGTACAACTCCAATGACGAAGTTGCTGGACTTTGCAAAGAGAAAGCGAGGTTTTAACGTGTCTCACCAGAGGGGGAGAATAAAAGATTGTCGCCTCTGCCCTTCTTTCATCCTCTGACTTAGTTTTCGCTGGTATTCCTGATTTCCTTGTTTCTTTCTCCTGTTTCCCTCCGTCTTTATCTCACTGTTTCTCTGCGAGCTGAGCTGATAGTACTATTCAGCTTGTGAGGAGCTGCTCGCTTTGTGATATGCTAGCTGTGGCATCAGGCCCGGCGACTATTGTTGTTGCGTAAAAACTGTTAAAGTCCCCTCAGGCGTCTCCTCGGCTCACCCTCACCGAGCACGACACTCATATTCACACTGCAGCTACAGCAAGCTAATAGCCTCGATCGTCACCATTATTCACTTTTAATTCTTCTACCACACTGATGCTCTTTCCCCTGCCATCTCTTTCTTTTCTGAGTCTGTTTCTGTTCAGCACACTCCCTGAGCCTCCAGTCCTTTCATAGCGCTTCCTCTTTCTGCCTGGGTTTCAGAGCAGGTGCTTTGTGTTGGCTCTACCCCCTGTAGTCTCCATTTTCACATGTAATGATCCCCTTCTGCCGTCCTCTGGGTTCTCCCTGCTAGCCACATTGTCCTGCTGCAGACTCCTGTTGTCGGGGACCTGCCTAATTGGTCACTCAGTTTGTGCAGGACCCCCGTCTGGGGCCCCAGCAGAGAAACCTCACACCAATTTTCAAGTTCTTCTATGGGAACCAAGCCTTTCTTCATAGTCCCTGTCTGCCCGGCATACCAATATTTCAAAGGGAAAAGTGTATGTGTGTGTATATGTGTGTGTGTTGGTACTTTACTGCATGTTGGTACTCAGTAGCTGTGTCATATCCAACTTCTTGTCTCTGTTAAATGTCTGTATGCCGTTTTTAGGAACTCAGTGCTTTCAAGTTAGTGAAACACTGATGAATCACTCAAATATATGTGCATATATATCATGTAATCTCTGTCAGAATGTTCTGAAAGATAAGAAAAAGTTAGATTCATGTAAAAAAAATAAAAAATTAAAAGTAATGACTTCGTAAAGACAGAAAGAATGAAACCGGACAAGAAAAGGCGAGGAAAGGCTACTGGTTACAAAAGATAAAAAGCAGTGAAATGTCTTTTTTCTTTAACTGAGAGAGCAGAAAGGTTCAAAATATATTGGGGGCACGGCTTACAAAGTTTATTTCATGACTCTTTTATCATGGGTGCCTATAAATTTAACAAAATACATGAAAGGTTGAACGAAAAACTTAAATCTGTGTCTTAAAGAAAAGTGCTCTGAACTTGTGCTTCATGTCACACAAGGAGCTTAGGCTGGTCAACGATTTAAAAAACAAAAGCTTTTCTCTTTAACGTACATGGAAGGCTAGTAGCTTGATGTATTGTTCCTTTTATGCAAAAAGACGTGAACGTCGCAATTTATGTTCCTTTCATTAGCTTTTCGCTAGGGCTGCACAATTATGGTCAGACTGATAATGCCAGTTATTTTGAAGGACAAATAGTGAAGTGGCAACAGGGTCGTGGCTGCTTAAGGCTCATTGATGCATGTGAGGAGTTAAGGCTGGCGTGTGTAGTTCAGCCCACAGAGCCACTACGTTATCACAAATGGTTGAAAACCTTGATACAGAAGGATGATAGAAAAGAGTCAGAACACACAGTGATTCATAGCTAGCTGTCTGGCTGCTGATAAGTGCCCATGCCGACCTCTGACCAACATCAGAAGCACCTGTAATGAGCAACGTGAATGTCAGCGCTGGATAAAAGAGCGGCAGACCAAGATAGGCCGATGAATCACGTTTTCTTTACATGTAATAGCTGGATTCATCGTTTAACTTCAGAAGCGATGACAACAGAATGCGCTATGGACAGAAGGCAAGCTGGCAGAGGCAGCGTGATGCTGCTGGAAAACCTTGGATCCTGTACTTATGTGAATTCTACTTTGACGAGTAGTACCAGCCTAAACATGGTTCCAGACCACATACTCCGCTCCATGACAAATGTGTTCCCAGGCGGCTGTGGCCTCTTTCAGCAGGACAAACTTTGTGCCACACAGCAGACATTGTTCAGGAATGGTTTGAGGAACATGACAGATTTTAATGTGTAGACTTGTTCACTAAATTCTCCAGATTGCAATTGATCACACATGTGTTTGAAAGTCAAGTTCCATCCAAAAAGATCCCACCTCACCTGTCATACCACTTTCAGGACATCCAAGATCTGCTGCTCATGTCTTAGTGCCTGATACCCCAGGACACCTTGAGATTAGTGACACACCACTGGTTTTTTACTCGTGGCTTCATTGGTGTGCTTCTTATTTCTTTGCTTCCACAAACCAGACATCAGATGACTTACTTTGAGTGGACATGCCATTCCATTTATTTGGTTCAAGAAACAACAATCAAATGTCCAAATTCAAACACAGCCAGCCTGCGATCAAAGCAATGAATCTCTTATGTGTCACACTTGAACTAATCAGTGGCTCCTTAAATGTGTGCTCTACTCACCCCACAGTGTCCCTCTGGTGACCCTTAAAAATGGCTCCACCAGAGATGCTGTTTTGATTGTACAAGGGGAACATGCATATTATTAGACACGTAATGCACTGACCAGCTACAAATCGTGTGCCTAATATTGTGTAAGTTCCCCTCATGATGCTGTCTGAACAGCTCACCAGTCAGGGCATGAACTGAAACCTCTAGACTTCTTGGGGTGTCTGGAACGTGGACATTAGTAATAGATCCTTTGGGTCATTTGGGTTGTGGGTCAGGGCCTCTGCAAAAAGGACTTGTTATGGCACATCCCACAGGTGCTTAGTGGAATTGGGATGAGGAGAGTTTTCAGGACAGTGCAGCATCTTTCTCAGTTGCATTCCTTGAGCAATCTCTGAACAGTTTTTGTAGAGTAGTGGGGTGTATTGTCCTGCTGGGAGAGGTTACTGCCAGCGGAAAGGCCTGCTGGAGGGCATGCTTGGTTTGCAGCTGTGTTTTATGTTTCAAAGTAACCTCCACATTAATTCCAGGATTCAAAGTTTCATAGCAGAACATTGTACTGTTACAAGATAATCAGTGTGATTCATTTCACCTAAATTTGGTTTTGATGTTGTTGCTTATCAGTGTGAGCTGGAATTTAGGCAGTTTGCCACTAAGTCCATAGTGTGGTACTTTTAAAAAGTAAAATTTAGTTTTGTTATTGATTGCAAGATAGTGTCAGCAGTAATAATGAAATGCATTAAATCTCTGTACCTATGGACGGTAGATGAGAAAAATGAATTCATTTTCAGAAGGACAAAAAGTTTAAACAGGCAAGGACATTGATAGAATACATTTGAATCAGCTAAGACAGAAATAAAATGACATAATTACAACATTTTTTTATGTTACACAGTTTAAAACCCCTTTCATTTCAGCTTCACTGGTTCTTTGAGTGCAACTCTATGCCTTTGTAAAGCTCTATTGTATTTCCCAGCCTTCATCCGAATGTTTTAAGTAATTATCATAATTCTTTAAAGGACAAAACATTTTTTCTTGTGTACATTGCTCAAGTGCTGAATTAAGTTGTCTTTCTCTAAGTGAACAGATGGTGGATTAAACTGACTAATAACTACAAGATGTTTGGACTCCTTGCTGATCACTTACCTCTGCTCTTTCCACAGGGATGATGAACATGCCCTGATCCTTCAGTACGTACAGACACTGGGAGGGGAAGGTTCCCCGAGCAGCCAGCCACAGAGTCCTGCCCAGATCCTCCAGGCTGTGGAGAGGGAGGAGCGAGGTGAACTGGAGCGGATCATAGCTCGTTTAGAGGAGGAGCAGAGGTAGGACATTAGAGATGAAAAATGTCACTTAAAAAATTATAATCTTACTAAAATAGATTATCACGTCTTAGCTGCGGTTTCTCTGAGATCAATAAGAAGTTATTAGTATCAAATCTATGGACACTGCCATTATCAAAATGCACTCCAATTAAATAAAATGTTTTTTTTCTGTTGTTGTTTTTCTTTTCTTTTTTGCATGCACTGTTTATTCCCAGCCTCTCGGTGTAATTCGAGTACACGTGCTCACTTCACACTCCAGTGCACAATATTCAAACATACACACTTCCCAAACTCCCAGCATGTCTCATGTGCCAAGTCCTTCCGTGGTTTGATTTGTAAATGGAGATCGCTTAGAGACAAAGTGACTGCGCAATCCATTGTTGAAAAGACGTTTTTGCACGGTAGCTTGACTGGTGTGATTTAACACTGATTACACACACATACAGGCAGACTGGGAGAGCGAGCAGAACAGAGAGAGAGAGAGAGAGAAAAGGGGAGAGAGAGCTTTACTGCCAGGCTCATAAATGCCAACTTAAGTAAAGCACTGCAGCTTAGGGTTCTGCACTGAGAGAGGAGGTGAGGAGGGAGTGAGGCGGGAGATTTGGCAGGGGTCCTTTATGTTTGTCTATCCACTTTAAATAGGATTTTACTGAGAAAGCAGAAAGCGGAGATAAACACGAGTGTGGTATTTTTCTGTGACGCCCCACTGTGGGGGTTCAGGAAGAGGCTTTTGAATGCTCTGTTTGAGAGTCTGTCAGGGATTATAGCAACAATCATATATTTGTAATAATTATTTAATGATGGAAAAGACCACACAGGAGAGAATATAGATTATCCCTCATTTGGTGTTTTGATGATCGTGGAAAAACCTTCCTGCAAGCTCCCAGGTGTTAATTCTGGTTAAGTTTTGATGACTGCCAAGGACACGGCATGATTCACGTAGTTTTCGCACTTATAAAACCAGTCAATGACACATTGTGTGTTTATGGATGTATCCTTATTTTTTGTTTCTTCAGTTATTTATTGTAGGTTTTCGCCTCTAACCTGTCTTCCCCAGGACGCTGCAGAGGGAGTATGAACAGTTGAAGGAGCAGCATGGCCAGCGAGGGGCACCTGCTGCAAGCCCCTGGGAATCAGAGGGCCACCCTGATGAGGCCGATCTTCTCGCTGAAGCGAAGCTTCTACGACAACACAAAGGCCGGCTGGAGGCACGCATGCACATCCTGGAGGAACACAACAAACAGCTGGAGTCTCAGCTCCACCGCCTCCGGCAGCTACTGCACCAGGTGACTTAATGCTCGCACTCATTTGCTGAACAGTTTCATACCCATAATCTACAGGTTATACTTGAGAGAAGACGGATATTTGCAGTCTTGCATAAATATTTCCAAAGTAGTAATTACTCTGAGACAAAACGGACTCGGGGCAACTTTTTGTTCAGTGCTTTTCCCTGACAATTGCAAAGATTAAAACTGATTGTTACAGCAGCTGTGAAGAGCCTGTTTGCAGAAGAGAATAGCTGTCATTTGGTGCTTTAAAGACAGAAAGCAACATAGATTTTAAAATGAGAACTAATTAAAACCAGAGGTAGCAAAGTTCTCTGTTCTTTTCAACATAGAATGAAAAGTATTTGCTGTTCCATCACATCTCTGGAACAAAATGCACATCAAGCAACTAAAACCAAGCACAACTGTATTAGAAGTGATAAAAGCAGATTGAGTCGGGTCAAAAACAGTAATGCACGTTCACCATTTGTATCACCACACATCTCCGACAAATGAGGTTGTCAGTTGAACTCTTCCTGAAGGTCTTAGTGAAGTTGGCAGACATTTTGGTGACAGGGTGACGTATCTAGAGAGTCTGCAGGTTATGGGAGGGTTTGAACCTTTTCAGCAGCTCCGGTAGAAGTGCAGTGACATAAAGACACACACGCCTTGTCTTCCTGAAAATTGGGCGATTGAGATTGCCATCTATGGAAAGCAGATGTGTTCTTTGTCCATGGCATCAGCATAGTATATGCAGCCAAGTGTGATGTCTGCTGTCTGCTCAATACAGCTGAAAGCAAGACTAGTCAGCAAGAAGGATGTTGGGTTTTTTTTTTTTTTTCATATTGCTAGTGTCCAACCAACAGGCCCACTACAACCAATTAGGACACTGTTCTGCCGGAAGATTAAGGCTTTGGCATCGCTGGTGAGATTGCGAACCAGCCTCCCTCAGGGAACTTTTCACAGTTTGAGCAGATATTCTCTGGTTGTGCACACCAACAACCTCATCAGCAGTCTCTGCAGCCGACAGCAACCAACTCTGTAGCTGGACGAGCTGAATGTGACGATCCGTAGCTCGGGTGGTGACATATGGTCTGCTGTCATGTGGCAGGCTGTCTGTCATACCATGCTGTCTGAAAAGATTTCTTAGATGCCGAGTAGTGGAAGTTGTGGACATTCAAGTGTCTGGATGTGGCCCCAACTGACATGCCAGCCACATTCTCAGCTTTCTTTTGTCATTTGTGGCATCGTGTCATTTGAATAGAGCTGCATTTCAGGTGGATTTCTGCAGTTGCTGGTGAAAGTCTGCGCTCTGTTCACACTATCTGATATCACACTATTTTAAAGCCACATCTTAATTGGGTAAATTTATTCCTTTCTAACCAGAATAATAGAGATGAGTTTCATAAGCTTCTTCTCTTAGTCAGAAAAGAACACCTCTTGCTGGCTGCATTTAAATTTTGATCAGTTTATATACATCAGAGGGTTGATGATGGTTGTTTCATGGAAACTTCTTACAACCAGTATGTAGCATGCCACTGGTTATTTGGTTATAGTCTCATTTTTTCAAAATTAAATAAAATTAATTCATTTTTTCCAGGAAAAGTATGATTTTCACTGTCACAAAGTCTCCTTTGAGCACAGCACACAAACAACTGTGACTTGAATTTTATTTTTCGCCAAAAGTTGCCTTTCCTTTTGGGTCATTAGGCTTGTTGTTGAGGAGCAGCCGTGCAGTAATCACAGTTCGCCGATTCACTAACACACACCAGCTGTCAGGGTTGTTTCAGAGCAGCTCGTAAAATAAAAAGACAAATTCAAATCTGAAACACTGGCAGAATGCTTCCAATAAATCGAAAGGATTCTCTCAAAGTCATTTAATTTTTATGTCAACATAAATACATGCTTCAATTATTAACCCACACACACGTCTGTATGTATTTGGGATAACCCATTTATCCTGGCTTTGTCGTGTCTCTGAATAACAAAAACCGCTCATCAAGACCAAGATTAGATCCTAATCACATCATTACCATTCCAGCCATTTTCGGGGTCTCTAACAATAACTACCAGATTTGTTTGTGCCAAACCAGCAACAAACTCAACACAACAGACTGAGCAAACAGGTACTGGTTCTCTGGACAGCTGTGGAACTGGAAGCATGAGAATAACCTACAACAAATGGTTGCTGACGTGACTCAGCATGTGTTTAATGGATAAGGGGTAACATTTCACAAGTAAAATGGGAGTTTTTAGACAGCAGACATGCAGTTGTTAACATACTGATTGTATACATAGTATCTAACTTAAAGGAGCTGTATTGTGCCACTTTTCAGCAAATTAATGAAAGTCTCACATGTTCCCACAGTTCACCATGACAATATAAGCAGGCAGGCTCACTTGTAAGCAGCAGGCAGTAAAAGGTTAGGATTATACGAAGTTTGAGCTGGATGACTATAGACTACTTAGCTGTACATAGTGGTTCAGTAAAATTCCTTCTGTCTTGTAAACATGGGAGGCTCTCCTTTTTAGTTGTGGGGAGGCCACAGGAACAGCTGAAGTAAAGAGTTTCATATCATACCAGCTTTTATTTTACACCTCTGAGTTTACAACAACCTGAGTTTACAAAACTATAAAATGGATTGTTACCATATAGGTTAGTGAATGTGTTAATGTCGCAATGTAGAAATGCAAGTTTTTAAGTGGAAGTCCTGAATGTTGAAAAGCAAGAGTACTCATTAGGGAACATAGCATGATATTACACATAATTATACATTATACATAATATGTGATTATTATTGACACAGATAACTAACTTAAAGACATTTTTCTGTTATTCTGCTTCAGCTGGGTCACGAGTTGTTACATAAATTAATTTATAAAAAATGCACTATATATTAAGTGACTCATATTCAGAGGTTTGTGCTGTAAATTGTTCAGTTTCTTATTGTGGGCCTTTCCAGTGCTGTGTATGCTATAAGACACTGCGTCCCCACATTGAGTTTAACATGTCACCACATCCTGATGCTGATTCCGAAAGACAAATAATACAAGCATGATGGCGGGCACAGCCACCTACACACAGAACAACATCCCCACACTAAGTAAGAACCTGTGCTGTGTCTCCAGAGACCTGATGATATGTCAACATGTCTTTCCATCAGCTGCAGCATTACTGCCAGGCTGCAGAATAATAAGCCCAGCCGGCTTGATGGCGCGCATTAAATTCACACTCCTGAAGGCTGACCAAAGCCCTGACCTGAGCTATTCTAAGACGAGCCTCAAGACACTCGCTGTGCTCCAGAGACATTTCCAACATGTTAGCCTTTACTGGCGCCAGGGGCACCATGAGATGAAGGAGGAACACACGAGTGAGGGGAGGGAGCGACATTGATTTAGTTTCTTGCAGTCGGAAAGCTAAAGGGAATGTGAGATTCTGCCATAAATGTCACTAGACACAAAGTGTTTGCTCAGAAAAATGGCCTGTTTCATCAGACATTTCTTATCAGCCATGACTTGAAGTATTCATTTATGATGCTTTTTCGTCTTACTAATGACAATATTGGATCACAAGTTGCTAGTTTATCTGTGAATCTGCATGTACCAGGCTCTGACCGCCCATCGGGAAGTTCAGGAATTTCCTCGGTGGGCTGCTATGTTTTTCCAAAGCTGTGTTTCTGTTATATACGCAGATCTTCAGTAGGTCATCTTGGCTGCAGCGCATTGAGCTGATTAGTATCTAAAATGTGTTAAATGTGTCTGGTACTCATTGCTGGGGTGCTGGAAAGGTGTCAAACAAAGTGTGTTAAGATCTAACAGATCTGATCTGCTTAAATAAAAGATCTACGTAAATAAAAGCAGCCTGCAGGTGATGATGAGGACGGAGGTGAAGAGGCAGAAAGCAGGGACCAGCTGCTAAATGAGCTAACTAAATGTTTTTGTTAACCTCTAAGTGTGTCAGAGTCCTGCAGCAGATTTGACCATTTCCAAGGTTTAACTTTCAGACTTTGGCTACGTTTATACAAGGACCATCTTGACAGAAAACGCAAATGTGGCGTCTTGTCATTTCACGTTTAGACGAGCGGTTTTGAAGGAAATCTGCGTATATACGGTGACTCTATAGTTTGTGGAATTCGATTGGATATGCATGCCAAGCAGCTGGGTGGCGCTGTGACAAAACTCCGCCATGTCTACGCGCATGCTTACTATCTCCCTTTTCGGATCTCTGCCGCGGTAAATGTTCATGAATGGAATCTGTACAGATTCTGTACGTTTGTTGGTACGACTCCTGTAGTGTACATAGAGCTGCCAGAGTTGCTTGAAGGTACGAAGGATGGAAATAATCACACATCTTTGTTTACTGCCTTGTACCGGCCGGCAAACCAAAGCACCGGCGCACGTATGTGACGTAATCGCGTACGCGACGTGGTCAGATCTCGGCAAAGTTTTGCGTTTTGCTGTTTAGACGGAAACGTAACGGTGGAGAGTTTTCAACTTTTCCACTCTGGAGGCCAGTTTCAAATTTTTGCGTTTTTAAGCCCCCAAAACGCCGTCCTCGTATAAACGGCAGGATGTTTTGTTGAAATATTTTGATGTTTTTACCTGCAAGCGTCCTCGTGTAAACGGCCCCTTAATGTTTAGCAGAGGTTACCCAAAATTTCATGTTTTAAATAACGGTTGTCAACTTGAATTGAAAATGGGTAAAATAAGCATAAATTTAGTGCTCCTCTCGATTGCTCATTAAATTCGTTTGCATTATGACCTGTAAGAAATAGAATATTTTCTGCAAAGCCCATCAATACAAATGAGTTGTTAAATACACTACAGTGCAAACAAACAGGTGGCTCTGAACAAGAAAGGGAAAGAACGGAGGAGGAGGGAGCAGGAACCAGCACAGATCCAATTAGAGGTGCATGACTGAGCGTTGTTGTGTGACTGAAGTAAATTAAAGCACAATGCATCATTCATGTGATGTGGTTGGACTACTTCATTTGAGCTAATTATTGTTGCATTGAAAGAACCGGAAGGAATGGCAAGCATGCTGCAATATTTTTAATAGTTCCCATAATAAAAGCTAATTATTAACTCAGATTAGATACATAAATTCAACTTATTTTGCTTTCTGTGCACACAAGATGAAATCGAGAGGAAAGCACTGGGAAATTAGTTTAATCCTTTAAATTTTAGCCAAACCCGGGTAACACAATTGAACAGATTGTAGGAATTTTCTGAAATTAAAGGATTCGTTGAAGAACAAACGTGTTGTCAGTTTGAGTTTGGTGTATCAGATTGGGGCTGCTTGGCAGGAAAGTCGCGGGCTGCTTTTTTTGTTGCAAGTCCTCTTCCGTGTTTCCATTCTCCTCTATGCCTGAAGCAATGTTTTCAGTGATATACCCGACACAGTGGGGCTCACAGCAGGACAAGTCAGCTGTGAACCCCACTGCTGATATCAAAGTGGGGCTAGTGGCTACTGAGCAGGAACATCACAGAGCTGACCACAGTGGAGAACCCTGTGAGGAACATGCTGAATATCAACAATGTTTTATAGATTATCTCTGCTGTTTCTGAGCAACTGGGTGGACATTAAAGAGTAGGAAAGGACGGCTAATGAAGATTAATACCGTGGACACAGTGTGTATTTTATACTATTATGGGCTCAGTAATATTTGCCATATATTTAAGTGTCATGCCTTTCATTTAATCCTTCAAGTTGGCAGCTCACAAATTTTTACTGTTGCACTCACTGAAAAATCCATGCAAATGTCCTTCAAGGTCTTTGAAAGTGGTTCGTACTGTAGCATTTTACAGTCATTTTGGGACATTGGCAGAGATTTGTTTGAGAAATGTTTTTGTACGCATGACAACAGCCTAATTGTGCCGCCCTCTGGTATTCCCTTGTCTCCGCCTGCTGCTGTGAAGCAGGGCTAATTTTGAAGTTGTCAAGCAGATGGCAAGTGCAACAGTTACATTACAATGATGGAGTTTTCTGTTTTGTTTCTGCTCTCTGTGTCTTGCTGTCAGCCGGAAGTGGATTCAAGGGTAAATGGAGTGTCGCCTCCCACCGTGCAAGAGCGAGGGCCACTTACCGAACACTCAGGTGAGACACTCGAGCTCCAAAAGTGTCGCATAGTCGGCCACAGACACTCACTGTGTCTTATCCTATGAAGATCTGTCCTTGGAATGTGGTCGATTTGGCATAAGCTGCATTCTACAGCAGCTTGCAGCTTTTCGTGAGGTTCTCTGAAAGTTTGATCGTTGCTCTCATCACAGAAAAACTTGTTGCTCGCTGACACGTCGAGGTGTGTGTGGTAACTAAATCTAACTTTCTGTGCCTGCATGCGTGTTCAGATGAGCTGCTGGACTCCCACAACAGCAGCTCTGACCTGGCAGATGTAATGGAGCAGATTAACAACTCCTTCCCTGCATGCAGTCGTAAGTTTCCCAATCCTCCTCTTCTCTCTCTCTCTCTCCCTCTGCGATGTAATTAAGTGGATTTTATTAATTGACACTGTATAGCTGCCGCAGTTCTTTGCAAAATTAATTAAGCTACATATTTTGAAATGTTATAAAAAGTCAAACATGGTGGAAAAGCTTAATGCATTTTTTTTCTGAACCACAGTTTCCTTAAATGCAGCATGACGCCTTCAAAACACTCATTTCTGTTAATTGTTTTAAAAGAAGCAGCAAACGTCACAGTTGGAAAGCTGGAAACAAATAATGTTTGGCATTTTCCTCGAAGTACCGATATCAATAAATTACTGTTTTACACTTTAACATTTGCTGGCAATATCTTATTTTTGACATTATGATTAAAACGGTATTGATGTGTAATTTGTTTTGATGTGATAGTTTGAGGAGCAGCATCAGTTTGTCGTGTGACATCAAAATCCATCCACGTAACACATTTGTTGCGCGTTTTCACAGCAAAACACAACAAACAGTAATCGCAGAAAATGAGTGTTTTTTTTTTCCATTAAAATACAAATTTGCTTTAAAATTCTCACAGGTGGACATAATTACAGTTTATACTAATTTATGCTGTAGTTTAGTCGGTCATGAGCGCTGACCTCATCACAGCTGTGTAACTTTTTACTGTGGAAAAAAAAGACTTTCCTGATGTATCACAAGTTTTTTTTAAATACTTTTTTCACAGCATGATGTGTATGGATTTATTTTGTTTGAGATACTTTTTTGCACATCGGAGCTAGAGTCAGCCACACTGCGATACCCCCGGGGCAAAGAAAGGTCAAGAGCCCAACGCTGGCCACATGGGAGTGCTGTGTCTTGAACCCCTGACCTTCCAACGCCCAAAGCTATGATCTCTAGGTCACCACCATCCGAAAAACTGAGCTAACGTGACCTCCCTGTTTGATAAAGTAACTACTAAGAAAAGGAAACAAGTAGTAGTCAAGCCAGTGGAAGAACTTTGTAGTATAGAATAAGTAGCTGCAGTTAATGGAAGATTTTCACTGTTGAGCTCAAACGATGAATATCTTGCCCATATGTTCCACTCGGCAGCATCTCTTCACCTGATCTGTTCTAGTGGCATCTTAATAGCCAAACTTTACAGGATATGTAGTAAAATTAACTGTAAAATAAGACACCAAAGTGTGTCATTCTTTACCTCATATTCACATCATTTTTAACTAGCTTCTATTCAACAGCACAGATAAATTCCTGAGTGTTACCTGTGTCCTCCCTATGAAACATTTTCAGAAGTATCACTGTTTTATTGATCCCTTAGTCGTCTTCTTCTGCCTCTTTCACCACTTCACACTGTCCTGCTTTGCATCTGATTCCCTTTTCCTTTGCCTCATACTGTCACTGAGCTTCGTTTGTGCGTGGCGTATGCATGTGTTTGTGCGCTGACAAGTGTCATTTTAAAGTCATAGCAGCCTGAGCAGCTGTGCACAGTGGTGGATGAAAAGGTCTTACTTTATATTTCATTGAAAAGCGCGACACAGTGTGCATTTTTATGCAGCGTATCGAGGTTCCTCTTCAGCGTGACTTTGTGGTTTCGATTCTGCTGCAGCACTTGCTCAGACACAAAGATTTTAAACAAGCCCTTAAGGTTTTTTTTTCCATTATCATTTAGATTTGGTATTTGATATGATCATGAAAAACCTTACAACCTCATTACTCTTAATAGCCGAATTTGGAAAAAAAAATCTTCTTTGGGGATGTTAATCAAAGAGAAAAATAAATAAAATGTTCAAATATTGAACAAGAGCTCACTGAATTTAAATTGCATTCAACTTTTTTTCTTTACTCCTATGAGAGCTTTAGTTAAAAATCCATTCTAATCTGGCAGAGTTATTAGAATTTGGTTCCCGCACAGCTCCGAGGCAGCGGGACTGAGCAGAGCAGAGCGTGTGCATGAATATGTGGGAGGGACCCAGAGGCTGATAATTTAGTGAAGACTTATGAAAACGGAAATGAACCGGGGAGTTCAAGTGTTAAACTACTCTACTGTCTCTTTCTTTTGTCTCTTGCAGCCTCGAGCCTCTCCTCAAGACCACAGGTAAGTTACTGTACAGCAGCCTCTGTATGAGCAGCTTGTTTTGCTTTCTCCCTGCTCCATTGTTGCGTTGATGGATCAGTGTTTCAGCAATGGCTAAAGGTGAGAGAATTTGGAGCAGAGCACATTTTAGAAGTAATTACAGCCGCTGCCACAAACGTAGTTCCCTCCATCTAGCCTTCACCTGCCTCAGCTCCTCCACGTTTGGCGGCCTGTGGGAAAGAAGTGGCTAATGGATCTCTGGGGAGCGCCATTAGCGGCTCCTCTCATTCTCTCGGTCCGATGCCAAGGCGCATTTTGGGACAGATGTATTGTTTAAGCCGCTGCCACTGACCTCCTCCCATTGTAATTATTTACCATGCTCCGGTGCCCCCTCTGCTTTGCTTCACTCTTCCTTTTCTCTAAGCGCCTTTTTAAACCCCTCAGCTCGTCTCTCTGCTCCCCAGTAACACTTTCGCCTGCCAGTTAAACTGCCGATGTGCTGTAAATCCATTTGCGGTGCTTGTTGTTGCAAAACATTTCCATTTTTCTCTCCAGTGACCATTCCAGCTTATCATTTTCAGAAAGTTACACCTCTGAATTTAATTTAAGTCGCATCAAGTTTATTGTGACTCTGTAATTCTCTTAATATGCTTTGATTTACAGTAGACACAAGTGAACCACAAATCCTCTCACTTTTCTTCTGATTTCTGTGAATCATATAATGAAGGTTCTTCTGTTAGGAATCCTTCAGTTTGAAATCTAAAAACAGGCAAACATGCTGTTGATTGTTCCCAAGGTGGTCTCCAGTGTGCCTCGCCTCATCTACTCTCAATAAGAAGAAAAAAGTCCACTGCTGACCACGATACAGTAAAACATAAAGAAATAATGAATTTAAACTGCTTGCTGCATACTATAGTAGTAGAATATTGGAAAAACTGACAGTTTTTCAGAGATGCATATTACAAATAAATTAAAAAATACTGGGATTTTCACCAAATTACTTGAACAAGTGCTGGGAAAGAATGAGTCACTCTAAAATAATTGGGGTGGTTTTGTGGGGGAGTGCATCTGCACAGGAAATAAGAAATGACTGAAAGGAGGCTGAATAATGACTTTAGTGCAAAGACTTTTTTGGAGTGCCAAGTGTTTGGAACCATTCCCACATGGTGGCAAAAGCATCCAAAAAAAAGTTTTTTTTTGCTTTGGATGACATTCAGATGTGACTTCATCACACAGAGCTGGATTTAAATCAGTCATGTGGCCGCATGTAGCAACGGCAACACGCTGCTGACTGAGAACCTGTCTGTGGTCAACATCGTCCTCTCTGCAGCTGAAATGTTCCCAGAAAACTGATAAAGGCTGCATGATTGTGGCCAAAATTCTAACCTCGATTATTTTGATCAATGCTGAGATGATTAGTCACAATTTACTATTGGACAAAATATTTTTATTACACTTCCACATTTAAATAATCGGAACACTACTTTGTTACATTTTGTGCGACATTCCTGCTCATGAACAAATCAGCCTAGAATCGTAGCCTAATTGTGGTTCTACTGAATTCAGTGCAATCCTGTAGAGCTTAAAAAATGAATAAATCAGGCATCTAGATAGCTCAACGGGTTGAGCAGGCGATCCATGAACGGGGGCTTTGGTCCCGGATGCAGCCGCCTGGGTTCAGTTCACGGCCCTTTACTGCTGGTCTTCCCCCTATTCTTCTCCCTGCTTTCCTGTCTGCCTCTCTACTAGCCTATCAAATAAAGCCAACAAAAGGCCAAAAAATACTTTAAAAAAATGAATAAATCCGTCCAAAAACCCCTCAGTTCCTGAACATCTTATTGATAGACGCTAAAGTTTGTTGAAGTTCCCTCAGATCCAGTCTATAGTCGACTCTAGATCAGTAGCTGTGCGCAGAGAAGCCTCTAGTCTCCACTGCAGGTCTTCTCATGTCTGATTTACCGAGTTGAGACCAAATCATTTTATCTACGTGGGCTGTGTTTCTATGAGCAGAGCATTTTAAATGTCTGTATTGCAGTCGATACCAGCGTTGCCAAATCTCGCAATATAAAGAAGCAACCAGCTGTATGGAAACGAGCCCAAAGAAGCCGAACAGTTTTGCAGTAAATTGACAGTAAATGCAGTCAACATGAAAACTTGGAATAACTTACATTTTTAAACCCTGATTAAAATAACAGACATATGCATTAAAAACAGTAAATAGGCAACTACACTTTAGAAAACAAGAACAAAAACCCACAACCCATGACTGATGAGACTTGCAAGCGAGAAAAAGAAGCCCAAAGTCACTTATAAGAAGCAGACTTGGCAGCGCTGGTCAATACATGTTCATATACCTGTCAGAAGTTAAAGTCATGATCAATATTCCATTCATTTTGCAGTTCTACAACTAATGTTGTTTCTATTTTGTAACCAAGTATTCTTCTGTTCCTTACTAATTTTTCTGCCTGTGGAGCCTGAACCATCAGACACATTTCTCTTGTAGACTTGTTTTAAAGTTTTGTTTTTGTATCAAATGGCAATGTGTTTCAGTTATTTCACGTGCACATTGCAGTTTCCATGATGCATCGTGCAGCTCTTCTGTGTACAAACATTCAGTGTTGATGATGTGTTGGGCTTCAAGCCTTCCTCTGTACAACATTATAATCTCATCTGACTGTCACATCATCAGTTCAATATCTGATATGTTCATTTCCCAAACATCCTTTTACTATTTTTATTGTTTGTTTTTTTTATTCTTGGTTAACAGCATTTCATAGATTTCCTTTCAGTTTTACTTAAAGCCATGGCTGAATAGGTTTGAGTGCTTAATTTCATTTCTTAGAGAGCAGCAAAAGTCTTCCCCGAACCATCCAGACCCACCTCCTCCCTTTCCTGCTCGCTGCGCTCCTAATAGACTATAACTGGCTTGAGGGACTTCAGTCCATTTACCAGCTTTCAAACCCGATTACGTTGCTCAAACTCCTCATGTTTCCGCACGATGACGTCTTGATGAAGAGAAATGAGGCGGGTTCACCTGCTGCACTCGGACTGCTAACTTTTAGCGGCCATACTTGAACCCAGACACAGCGCTGCACTGTAACTTTTT
Source organism: Acanthochromis polyacanthus (assembly GCF_021347895.1). Lineage (NCBI taxonomy): Eukaryota > Metazoa > Chordata > Actinopteri > Pomacentridae > Acanthochromis > Acanthochromis polyacanthus. Next base: position 11,068,170 of record NC_067128.1, read on the forward strand.
TTGCAATGATGAACTTTGTGTGTTTCCAGGTGATGTGAGGACCAATCAGAGGACGGAGCGTGTTCGTGTGCACACGTCAGTGCAAGACCATTCCCAGACCAACGATCCCCCGACCCGAAATTCCAAAGACACACAAGAGCGGACGACTTAACTACTTTAACCACCTTGTCTTGTACTATGCAAACTGTACATTTGATGAATTGTAGATTGTACCTGAACTTAATTGAACATTTGTCAGTGATTTATTTAGATATGCAGATGAGTATATGGGCATGGGGCTTTGTATAGTGAAATATGCTTTTTTTTGTTTGTTTTTCAAAGGGTGGTTTGGGATTCTGTTTTTAAGTCCTGCCTTCACTGGGAATCAAACTGTTACATTTTATTTTGTCATTCCACTGCTTTATACCATCTAGCCCCTAATTGCTGTTATTTGTCAAAGAAAGTAGCCACAGACTTGGTTAAATGCACACAGTTCCTGAGTGACAAAATTAAGTGGCTGAAAGGACCATTTTTGAAAATGTCACCTCTCAAAGTGTCTGTTTTGTTTGAATATCTATCTCGTAGCATGCTTGATGTCAAGTTCCCCTTTAAAGCATCGATATGCCGGCAGACTTTGTAAACTTTACCCCTTCTGTGCCTATACAGTTAGAGAAAAGAGAGAGAGACGACAATTATAGCGGGGTTGTGTATAAAGAGAGAAGTTTTTGGAAAATATAGATTTAAATCTAAAGTTGTCCTGAATCTGGGTTTGTAAGAGGCCCGCCATCATCGTGTAGAATAGTCATTTTTTTAAGAGATATATGTTCAGAAATCAGTGGAAAGCCATGATTGCCTTGCTACCTCAGACTCAGACACAGTTTCGTTTTTGTGGTTCGTAAACTTGTTTAAAACAGTTGTGATCATTTACAAACAAGAACAACGTGGTTCAGCATTCTAAGCTTTAGCTTACTGTATCGGTGTACACTGCAACGAGGAGCTACCAAGTGAAAAAAGAGAAAAAAAAAAGTTACTATCACTGTACCACAAAGGGTCTGTGGCCTGCTGAAGCTCGCCTCCCGTCACGATGAGTATTTCCTTATCTGTTGTTGGTTTTTTTCCCACTGGCCTTCGAGCACTGGTCCCTCACTGCGTCGTGTTGTTGTGCTATATGCTATCCTGTAAAACTTGTGAGATCGAACAACACTACTTTAACCTCCTCTGACTGTAGACTGACAACGACGATGATGATGATTTTAGTGATTACAATCATGATGAGCTGTACCATGCAGAGCTGTGCCGCTTCACCTGAGGTATGTAAAATAGATGGACCACACTACATGTAATATGGCTACGTTGTTTTATTCCAAATAAAATTTTTATAACAAGAACGCATCCCACTCTGCTGGTCTTGATTGAATTGTTCGGATTGCTACAGTTGATTGATACTGAATATTCAACTGTAATTTGGATTAATCACTTGACTGCTTCCATAAACACTGATCAGAAATTCATCACACTGCTCCTCGAGCTCCCACACCTGGTTGGAGAAATGCAGGCTTCCTTACTGGCTCAGTTGTCATCCAGTCAGGACTGTTATTATTTATCAAAGGAATTGATCATGCAGTGAGAGATGGTATCATTATCACACCTTCGCAGTGAGCATGCTGAGCTGTAGCTGAGAACTCCAAGTGAATAATGAAAGGCAATTAGTCTTTTCACCATCTACTTCTAGCTCTTTTTTTTTCTTATTTGCGTTTCATTACTCACTTCTGACTGCATGCATTAATAATTCCACCTCCCTGGAGTCAACAACATTTCTCCAAGTGGCCACAGGTGTTGCCAAAAATGTCCACATACTTTAAGATTCTGCTATTTGCAGCTGAACAGCCTCTACAAACTGTTTTTCACACTATTATATTTATATTTCACCGCACTGAATGTATCCCATAATACGGGGGCATCACACTCATCGTAGTTCAGAGGCCACGTTCAGCCCAGTTTGATCTCAAGTGGGCCAGACTGGTAAAATCAGATCATAATAGCCTACAAATAATTCCCAAGTTTTTCCTTTGTTTTAGTGCAAACAAGTCCATTCTGAAAATGGTTCATGTTTAAGGAATTATCTTCTCACAAAATGTCATGAACAACCTGAAATTTCTTTTTTTAAAAAAAAGTTGAATTTCAGCAGCTTTATGCCTCAGTTTATCATTTGCACATTACAACTCACAGATCAGTGTTTCTATAAAGGAACGAAGCATTTAGTCACAGATATCTGGAACTCAATATATTTTATTTTGTGATCAAAATTACAAAAGTCAGACAAATCCAAAAAACAAAGACAAAATATTACAAACATCAAATGTAGAATGACAAATGACACAAATGACATGAAACTCAACAAAAAAACAGACAAAAAATTAGGCAAAGAAGTTACAAAATGTCAAAAAATGAGACAAATGACAAAAGTCAAACAAAAAAGACAAAATATTTTTAAAAATGTGACACCAAATGGCAAAAGAACAATGAGCAATCTCGTATTTTACTTTACGATCAAAACAACTTGTCTTTATTATTTTAAATTTATAGTTTTCCAAATTTACAATTTACAGTCCTCTGTAATTTTTAAACTTTACAAAGTTGTCCTGCGGGCCACATTGGACCCCCTGGAGGGCCAGATTTGGCCCGCGGGCCGCATGTTTGACATCCCTGCTCAAATAACTCGCTAACAAAAGGCTGCTCTGTATACAGTCTTGAGCCGTGCTGCATTTATTTTATTGATCAAACATGTTCTGTTTCCCTATTAGTCTCATCTTCTCTGTGCAAACGCTTTCTGCTGCTCAACTACATTTTTGTTGGTTTGCAGTTGAGTCACTCGTGTCTTCTCAGTGAATTGTTTGTTTTTTACAGGATTTAGTACAAGTGATTCATTTTTTGGTTTATTACAGTCATTTGATGAAATATCTTGAGCCACATTTCACACATAATCAGCTCAAGAACCTTTAGAGAAAAGGAGGTGACTCTTTATGTTTTTCCAGTTTGTGACTCCGATAAAAGATGTTACTTTGGTGGGTTTGTTTTTGTTTTTTTTAAGATGGCAGCACATTTTGTGATTCTCAGTGGTAAAGTTTACTCTGAACTCTATTAGAGACATTTACCATCTTGCTCGGCCGTAGCCGTCTCCTGTTGCTGCCCATAAATGAACTGTGATCACACATGTTGGAGTAAAATGGACTCATTTCAGCAGCCTGTCGGATTCAATTATGTCTCAACGGGAAATTGTCTGAACTCTTAAGGCTGCAGTTATTAGACCGCGTCAGATTCAAACTGGTTGCTTCCTTGTTTCACTTCTCCTTCCTCACCTTACTGTACCTTCATTCTTTCCTCATCACAAAATGTCAACAATTGAGTCGTGGTTGTGTAACCTTGTCCTCTCTGCTCAAGTCCCGAGGAAAAAAATGATTTCTGACAAATCAATCATTGATCATTTCTAGCCTTTTCTGTGACACCTGCACAGATTGAACAAAGAAAAAGAAACTAATCAAAGTAGTCAGTTTTCCCATGCTGCCTAAGATTCTCTTTCTCCTAATAGCGCTCCTTATCATTTATGGTCCAGCAGTTATATAAAACCTTTTAATAATGCAACAGTACCCAAATGGTAGCGCACCCTAATTGGATCATATTCTGCTCCGTATAGACAGAGTGCTCATATCCTCTGTGCCCCCTGAGGTGCTTTAATTAGTCTTTCACTCCCGTTTCTGCAATACACAAGAATCACCAGCTTGTATGTGGAAGCAAAGTTTGTAAGTAACAAAGTACCACACACAAGGGAGACGTAGTGTTTACCTCTTACTGGATCCAGTAAGAAAAAGATTGTTGCTATTGTTATTAATATTAATGTGAGAGAGCGGCTGCATGTGAAGGTGGATTTGGTTTAATCACTGCAACAATCTAATAGGTTCAGAGCACTTTAATCCTCCTCAGATGAAGCTCTCTGCGCGCTGGATTGTCACGTTCCGCTGAGGTGCTGCCTTCTCGCTAGACTGAGCAAAGATTAGTATTCTGCAGCTCAGCAAAAACACAATTAATTTAGGGGATGTTTAAATGATGATGTGATAACAGTGTAAGTGATATTTTTTGGTCCTCCAAGTGGAGGTCAAAGGTCAGGCTAAAGCTGAAAGGAATTAAGTGTCCCACCAGGCACGTCCTCAATCTTTTAAGTCTACATTTAATCAGCAAGACTTTTCTGCCAGAGCAGCCTCCCGTGGCCGTGATGCTTATTTTACACACAGCAAAATGTTGAGATGAAGAGACGTTACTGTGGGGTTTGACTTCAGGGTAATGTACTGGAGTCTAAATAAAAGAGCTGACAGAGTGTCCTAGCTTCTATCTCATTAATGTTGACATCCTCTGAGCACTCACTGGTGTTCGTATGAAGTGCAGATTTTTAGAAAGAGGTCATGTCGTTTATTTACATTAACCCTCCTGTTGTCCTGCGGGTCAAATAGACCCTTTAAAGTTTGAAAATGTGGAGGAAAAAAATATATTGTCACAGTGAAACTTCCGATGTTCACATTTTTAACATTTTTGATATATATGTAATCACTTTAGATATTTTAAAGATTTTTTTGAAGATTTTTACTCATTTTTAAAAAAATATTTTCTTGCCAAATTTGGTGGATTTTTTAGGGGAAACTTGTAAGGAATTATTGGAATTTCCTTCCTGAAGGTTTGGCAAATTTTCAGCAATTTAGGGATTTTTTTTTTTTTGCTAAATTTAAAAAAAAAATTCAGACAAGAAAACTATATTTTTGGTAAATGAAGACAACAGGAGGGTTAAAAGATTACTGGATGTTTGTCGACAAGTTTTCTTTTCCAACATACTCTGTGTAGATTGTCAAGCGCCCAGATCATGTCAAGTCCTTAGAGATCATAAGTAGGAGGGAATTTGACTTCCCTTTTTGGTCCTTAAAAACACTTCACCTTTCATCCACACTGGGTTTTAAGCATTGTGGAACCACAAGTGTAGCTGCAGCTGCTTTACCACCGTGTCGGAGTTTCCTGAGTCTGAAGTTCTTCTGAAGTTTGACCACAGGTTTTGAAACAACAAAGCTCATGTTCTCTTAAAAATCATTTCCTATTTCACAACATTTTTTATGCTCCACAGCCGCATCATCATTTCTGTTCATTGGTTCAAATGAAGTCCTGTTCAAACGCTTCACTGGACCAGTAACCAAGGGGGATCCTCACGAGTGTCCAACTGTCCCGGCTAGTCATAGTGACATTTGAGATGTCTGCAACTAGTATTTTGACTGATCTAAACTGGAATAACTTGTTTTTATGGGTCAAAGTGAAGGTGTAGATATCTGCAACAAAAATTCAGACTAGCCACAGTGTAATTATAGCTAATCAGCATGATGGTAACTGTAAGCTCTGATGGTCAGACTTGGCTATTAGATTTTGACATCTCTTGCCATGAAGCTGTGTTTGGTCTTTGGCAGTTACCATCTTGGTTGTTTGAAACAGATGATGTGCTGTAAGTTAAAGCTGTATGTTTGCAGAGGTCCTCGACTTACGTCAGAGTTCCGTTCCTACAGGTTGATGTAAGTCGATATTTTTGCTGTAAGTTGGAACTCCGGAGAAAATGTAAACAACGGTGTTTGGTGCATCAGGATTTTGATCAGTTCTTCATAAAAGTCATGAATACCAATGACTTTCATGCATGTGAGTCATTTTGCATGTTGATGTTCGTTGGTGTGTCGCCCTGTTTCAAGAGTTTTGTTAAATTTAATTTCACTTCCATAGTGTGTTGCCCTTAAGGCAGAATTATGGATGTGTTTTTATTTAAAGGCATTATGGAGGATGTTTTTTTTAATTTGTCTGATTCACATAAAATGAATATACTGACCTTTACTGGACTTGTATGTATGGTCTCTAAAAGAATAAAAATTAAAATAAATAACTGTGGACATGGCAGGACCTGAAAAACATCAGCCAATCAACGCGCTCAGACCGAGGCGTTTGCTTTGCTCCCTTTCCTGTCAATCAAAAATCTTCCGGCTCAGGCCTAGTTACGTAGATTACGTACGCCTTGGACTTACGTGTTTTCTGTATGTGTTGCTTTGGTATAGCTTCGTAGTTAGCTGGCTACTTGTTTTGCTCATCTTTTTTACATAATGGCAGATAAAGATCCAGGGGGACCCACCTGTAAAAGACGACTTCACGAGTCCTACGCAAGTTTCCGGAGGGGGCGTTTCTTCGTAAATGTTAAGAGGGGGGAGGTTAGAGGGGGGTGAGGGAGAGGTTGTATTTGCGCATGCGCATGCTATGTTCAAAGTCGTAGGAAATTAAATTTCCTCTAATGCCTTTAAGTTGCCTGTTCAAAGTTGTCACTTCCTGTCCCCTATTTTGATTTTTAACTTTACACACAAACGTGCTTTTCTGGATGCATGGCTCTCTGCTTTGTAAACCCTCATGAATGTAATCAAGTCATTTGGATGAATTAATGACACGTAAGTCATTATATAGGGGTCAATCAGGTGCTGGCAGTGGAAAACTGCTTTGTAATATTTTATTTTAACTGGTCAAAAGAAATTGAATGCTTGACCCAGATGAAAACAGCTGTAGATGTATATAAACTAGATAGTGGAGCTTCAGGAAGCAGTAAGTTTATCTGTGGTTGTTTTTGGAAGACTATCACTTTCTAGTACAACAGTGGATATAGCAAGAAAGTAGTTTCTGTCTGAAGAACTTAAGGACACAATACCTGCTGATATGACAGTGAACTGTCTATCTCAAGTAGTCCCGCCCTAAACATGCCCTGATTTATCATCTATTTTATGGTAAATGGAAGAACAATTTACAAAATGAACATCAGAAAGTCTTAAAACTAGTTACTGAGACCATAAATTCATTAGGAAGGTGTTCACTGAGGTAACAGATTAAGCGACAAGTAGGACCATTTTCTCAACAACTTCTATGCAATCAGACTTAATTTGACATTCAGCAGAGTCACCGCCTGCTGGCTGTTAGAAAGAATGCAGGGTTAAGGCGCTTGTATGTTGACTGTTTTGACCCAGAGGCTCTGTCCATCTTTGTATACATCTGTTAGCTAAACTTAGGAATCAATATTATTGTATTTATTAATAAATGTTCATTGAAGCTTTCTTGTTTTTTGAAAATACAGGTTAGAAGTTTCCCTCATGTATTCTAGCTTCATTTTCACACAGACAAACACAGACAAAACACATTTTCCTCTTCATACTGGCCTCACTATACTGTACCCACAGACTTCCTGATTGGAGTCACACAGCTGATAATGTAACTGTTGGAGACACGTGGTATTTATTCAGTTTTATGGATGTTAGTTGACAGTGTTGGCAATGTTGTTACTTTTCAAGTCATACAATCTGTTTTCTGTACTTGTTTTGTGTGAACTGTACCTGAATGTATTCGATGGATTTGTTGAGAGCAGTGTAGCTCGGTGTTTGCTCATTCAGCTCAAAGATTTGCTGAGGACTGTCGAGGGCTTGTGTCTGCATCTGCCATGTGAATGTCAGTTTGTAAAATTTAGAATAAATCTCACCAGTTTGGAACAGATAGCAATTTTAGGGCCTTAATGAAGCATTTAATACTATGTTTATCACTAGTTCCTCTGTTTTCTGTCAGTTGTAACACCCAGAATCATCCCTTTTCTACAATTAAATCTTACATTTCATCACCAACCTAACAAAACTGGTGAATTGAAGTAGCTGCTGCTGGACTTTGGAGGTGTTTTGAGTCATATATGCTTTCCATCAACACTGTTGGAAGTTCTAAATTCTCCAGATATCCTGTGCTGTGTCCATCCTTTGTGCTCAGTAAACCTCAGAAATAACTACAGTAACACAGAGCTACAGCTCAACCTGTAACCAGCTGCTACATCTGTAAAAGTGGAAAGTCACAGGCAGCCTTTCAGAAACATTCACGGGAGTCCTGTGTGTTTTTCTGTCCAATACGAGGGAAAGTGACCGTCTGAGTGGCACACCGACAGGCACCTGCTGTATTATGAATAGAAATGAATGCACTTTCAGACTCCATACTGGTCATGTGGAAACCAGGAGTTGGCCTGAAGTGAATCCAGTGGCGTGTAGTGTTTCAGCCTAACAACCCCCACCGTACCGCTCTACAAGCTCTTTCTTATCCCATGTATATGAGCCTCTCACAGGATATCAGACAATGTCTAATCTATTTAATTTCCTTGTCTTCTTGTCCCTCGTCTCCTCTGAGCGTCACCATCTGTGATCAGCTAATTCTCTTTGCTGTGGCTAAAAACTGACTACACTGATTCCTCCGGGGCTTTTTTTTACCGTATGGCCTCAGCTGTCCACCAACAAACCCGTTTTTCTGGACGGAGCGGTGGTGCTGATGATGCTGAGTGCTTTATTTTTCCTTCGTCTGCCCGTTTCTCATTCATTCAACAATGCTGGCTGGCATGCAGATCCGTTCGACAGCTGTCCTCTTTGATCAGATGCTTGGCAGGCAGAGGCAGAGCTGGGGCCGATGGTCTGGTTGTCTTGGTGGGTATCTGCCCCTGGCACAAGGCAGGGACGGGGAACAGATGTTGAGGGGGAGGCGGGACCTGCGTGGGATATATGGGATAGAGGCTGGACCCCAGAGGGATGGAGTCGGGGTGAGGGAGGGAGGGAGGGATGAGTGCTGGAACTGCAACCTAGATGGGAGATGTAAAAAACAGATTGGGAGAAAAGCCAATTTTTGTTTTCAGTGTTGCTATCATGTCAGCAGTTTAGTCTATTTTATGCTGACACAGTGGTCCTCCGTGTAAATGCTCCAGCTCACGCTAACTTGAGTTGAGCTCGTATCCTAATGAACTAACTTGCTTTAACTGTTCCCTCGCAGTACTCGTCTGCTGAAGTTTATTGTCCTCAGTGCACTTCACATCTCCAGAATATGCTGACTGCTCACGGGGAATTAGCATTAGCTGCATATTAGCCCTCCATTTGACAATTAATTTTATGTAGTTAACTGCACTGGATCTTCTGGCAGGGCATCGACCTCAGGTTTTCATTTTGAATCAGCATTTTCTTCTGTGGGATTTTAAATAAAAATGAACAGATAGCACAACCTGACGTGTCCTGTCTGCTTCCTTATATCACTTTTATGTTCTTCATTAAGAGTCTGCTTTAGCTGTGAGCCTCTCCTGCATAGATACAGATATTATGCATGTGTGAGTGCAGCTGTTTCCAGTAGTATTTATTGTCCCATTCCTCTTGGTAACAGGCCCATTCGTGATGTCTGATCAGGGCCGAGGACTAATGAAGGGAGACAGACTGACACTGGTGTGTCTGAAATGGGAACAGTGGGAGGTGTGCATGGAATTAGTCAGTGTCTCTGCAGTTTCATTACAGCATGGACCATTAGCTTCAGGCAGGTCATTGACATTCCTGCTCGGTGTTCAGAGCCGCACCAGTATGAACCAATCACAGAACACTGGTCTCTAATGGATTGTATTGGCTGTCCTCATAGATTTCTGGAAAATATTTAACTCTGGTGTTGTCTTAACATCCTGTACACTCCCCTTGTCCTCAGGGTAAAAAGTGATCCGCCTTCCCTGATCCTTTTAAAATATAGCAGCTTCATTGAATTTTCAACCAAAAATCTATTTGACATGAATAACCAACCTGTCCTGCATCACACACTTTGTGAATGTCTGGGTTTTTCCCTCTTAGGGGGGCAGAAACACTATCTAATCAGTGGACACCACTCATTTTTATTACATCTTGCATGCCATAACTATTGTCTGTACTAAAGTAGAGGCTTATTATCACTACTATTGCTGCTAAAAATACTGCATAGATGTAAACATTATTTGTGTAGCAACAGATAGTACTTGAAATGTGCAGAAAGTAGCTTGAAATGCATTTTTGAAGGGAAACAACAGTGTGCTGTATACTGTGCAATGACATGGAAAACTACAAAACTCAACTATACAACACTAATCTAAGCTCATCTTTTTGAATCATTTCTCCCACCTACAAGGTGTATAGCCTCCTTTCTCTGAGTGTCCTTGGTCCCAGAGCTGGATGCTTCAGATCTGTAGTTGCTGTCCCATCAGCTGGTCTAGTCTCCATCATGTCCACTGTGGGATGCTGCTGCTGACCTTCCTCCAGCCCACTGCTTCCAGCCGCCCATTCCACCAGTCCACTCTGCATCACCCTCACTATACTTGATATGCTCATCTGCATACTGTTTGAATTTTACTACCAGATATACATGTAGTATATTTAATGCCAGAGCCGTACACCATAACAATAAACTGAATCTATTTAAATGTTAGCTTGTACTTTGTATGTATCATCTCTCTTATCATACATGTATCCAACTGTGTGTTGTATGTTCCGTGTTCCCCGCCCCCTCTTCTCCCATCCCTCCCCCTCTCCACCTCTCCAGCTCTCTACCTTTACCTTTTCTGTCCCTCTCAACCCGCCGTCCAGCAGGCAGATGAATCCCCCCACGTAAAGAGCCGGGTTCTGCTCAAGGTTTCTTCCGTGTTAAAAGGGAGTTTTTCTTGCCACTGTGACCTTAAAGCTTGCTCTGGGGGTTCCGGCATATCGGTTCTGTAAAGCGTCTTGAGACAGTCTGACTAATTGGCACTACATAAATAAAACTGAATTGAATTGAATTAACCTATGATAATAATACAAATTTCACTTTAGGAAAAGCCATCGAGTTTCAAGTTGAAAAAAGGTCATTTAGGGCGTTTTCTTTGCTGCTAAACATAGCAGCCGGGTCATTTTAGACCTGAAGACAACACGAAGGTGAATGGACATCTGTTGTGTAAATAAAAAAGTAATAATCACATCTCTAATGCCAATAATATGCATACTGATACCAGTTTGATCTACAGATTTCCCACTGTGTGTGGGAATGAGGACGTGACAAAATGTCCCTGGTGTTTTCCTTTAGCTTTCATAGCACAGAGGCTGCCAGAGGCAAACCTAATGCTCATCACACCTCTGTGGCTCCCTGGTTGTGGTAGATGCACCACAACACTTTGCCACCGCCCTGCAGATTGTGAATAAAAAACACTCTGAATTATTAAATGATTGCTCTTGGTCATGGTGCTCAGAGCTCAGTTACCACAACAGCAGCATGTTGATGAGAGTAACAGTGACTGTGGACTCCACCAAGGTGTAGCACAACCGTGTAAGTCCCAGATGAGTCACTGAAAGGAAATTGTGACCTGGAGTTGTGTGGTACATATATTTTGAAATCAGAGTGGAGAGAGTGCTGTGAAATTGCAACAAAAAGTTTCTGACACTGCAGGCACTGTGGTTTTTAATCAGTTTAGCATAGCGTTGTTTGATATGCAGATGATGTTCTCTTTAAATGGGACACAACCTTTGACTTGCTAAATGTGCCTGTGGGTGTTTTGCTCTTTGTCGCGATTATAAAATTCCTCAAACAGCAGTGAGTGTAGCCCGACTTTACATGATGTTGTTCATGTTTATAAAAAATAAAGGTGTCTGCCGGTAGCAAATCCAATGATGATGACACTGCCGTGCTGGGCAGGTTGTCACACTCCAGATTAGCTTGAGGATGTTTGTATCAAGTTGCATCTTGTCTGAGCAATGACTGTGCTGTCGACCCTTGTTGGGAAGTTCATTCACGGACCGACCATCAAGTGCTAATCATAGTGCTTTACAGAACAGAAAAAATACAGTTAATAGAAAGTTGAAGAGGTTGGAAGTTAGGCTGAAGAACTGTATTTTCAGATTGTCCTAACATTAATGTTTTTTACTACTGTTACCTGCACTGCAATGATTTAGTTTTTCCAGACTTAGTCACTAACATCACTAAAACTCAGCTATTATTTGCCCACAGAAACACAGCTGTAACGAGGAATGGGTGTCAATACTGTACGAATAGACTTCAAATTTTAAAGGCTGAATAATCCTCCTGAAAGTGAGTTGCCAGTCAGGTTTTTTTTTGTATTATCTTGTAGACTATTTCTAAAATTTCTGAAATGTCTTAACGTTCCATAATTTTTGACAATAAGATTTCAGGCAAAAAGGAGATGGTTGAGCAGAAATTGTTCAAAGAATATAAAGATTTAGGATGAAATGATCCTATACTAACGTTAGTGGTTTAAACCTTATAAAAGCTCCTAATACAGATGGATAGACACTTCATCTACAGTTTGGTTGCATGAACAAACCCTCAGCGTGCTCCCTCACTGATCTATAAAGAGGCTTGGAGACGAGACACATCAACAACACTGAGGGTTGGCAAAGCACCAAAGCACTCTCACAAACCATTAACACACACATAATTAACTAATGCAAACATACACCACCTCAGACAGCTACAGGAGTGCAAAAACGTACCTTGCTTTAAAAGGAAGAAGTCACAATTCACCACTCTGTTTGGTGATAGAATCAAAACAGTTCTGGGAAGCAGCCAGAGTATATTCAGGATACACTGTTCATACAAACACCACTACATCCACAGCTTCTGTAAGATTCTGTCCAGCTTACTATACTAAAAAGAACGAGACATGTAGTTTTAGAGATAAATTTGTTAGGAAAAAGGTCAGTGTGTTGAGCATGAGGAGATGGATTTCAGAATTATCTACTCCTCTGCACTTAGAAAAAAATATGTGTATGCTATAAGAAAAAGCAAAGACTCTCTCTTATCTGGAAAGAACAGACATGGTTTATATGATGGAGGCACCTGGAGATAAATAAATATCTGTCCACATATGGTCAAGGTTCTTTTTTACGTTCAGCATGTGTACATTAATGTGTGATGAACCTCAACTCACAGTTTACCTGAACATTATACATGCTCAAACAAAGATTTGTTCTTTTTTTCTTTTCTTTAACATGTTTCTATTTGAAGTGGAGTGGGATATGAAATGCATGTACACTACCAGTCAAAGGTTTGGACACACTTTCTCCTTTAATGTTTTTTCTTTATTTTCATGACTATTTACATTGTAGATTCTCACTGAAGACATCAGATATATGGATGAACACATATGGAATTATTTAGTAAACAAAAGTTTGAAATAAGTCAAAACATGTTTTATATTTTAGACTCTTCAAAATAGCCACCCTTTGGCATTCTCTGGATGAGCTTCATGAGGTAGTCACCTGAAATGGTTTTCCAACAGTCTTGAAGGAGTTCTCAGAGATGCTGCCCACTTGTTGGCTCTTTTACTTTCACTCTGCGGTCCATCTCATCCCAAACCATCTGGATTGGGTTTAGGTCAAGTGACTGTAGAGGCCAGGTCATCTGACTCAGCACTCCATCACTCTCCTTCTTGGTCAAATAGCCCTTACACAGCCTGGAGGTGTGTTCGGGGTCATTGTCCTGTTAAAAAATAAATGATGGTCCAACTAAACACAAACTGGATGGGATGGGCCCTGTGACAGACTGGCGACCTGTCCAGGGTGTCCCCTGCCTTCGCCTTGGTTGTTTCTTCGCTCCAGGCTCCAGCCCCCCCCACCCACCCCCCACCACCACCCACCACCCACCACCCACCCCCCACCCCCACCACCCACCCCCTGCGACCCTAGTGAGGATAAAGCGGTATATAGAGAATGGGTGAGGGGGGGGTGGATGGGATGGCATGTCGCTGCAGGATGCTGTGGTAGCCATGCTGGTTCAGTGTGCCTTCAGTTTTGAATAAATCCCCAACAGTGTCACCAGCAAAGCACCCCCACAGCATCACACCTCCTCCTCCATGCTTCACAGTGGAAACCATGCATGTACAGACCATCCGTTCACCTTTTCTACGTCGCACAAAGACATGGTGGGTGGAACCAGAGATCTCAAATTTGGACTCATCAGACCAAAGCACAGATTTCCACTGGTCTAATGTCCATTCCTTATGTTTCTTGGTCCAAACAAATCTCTTCTGCTTGTTGGTCTTCCTTAGTAGTGGTTTCTCAGCAGCTGTTTGACTATAAAGGCCTGATTGGTGCAGTCTGCTCTGAACAGTTGATGTAGAAATGTGTCTGCTACTAGAACTCTATGTGGCATTTTTCTGGATTCTAATCTGAGGTGCTGTTAATTTACCATTTCTGAGACTGGTGACTCAGATGAACCTATCCTCAGCAGCAGAGCTGACTCTTGGTCTTCCTTTCCTGATTTTGCAACTGCACTTGGGGACACATTCAAAGTTTTTGTAATTTTCTGGACAGACTGACCTTCAATTCTTAAAGTAATGATGGACTGTCGTTTCTCTTTACTTAGCTGATTGGTTCTTGCCATAACATGGGTGCTAACAGTTGTCAAATAGGGCTATCAGCTGTGTACCAACCTGACTTCTGCACAACACAACTGATGGTCCCAACTGCATTAAACTGAATTGCATATATTGCATGAAAACGAGTTTTTGTGCTCATTAATATCACATTCATAGTTTTATTTTTGCCTAGTTAACGGTTCCCTTTTCTGAATTTGAGTTTTCAACAGGTGGTGAGAGTAGAAAGCAGACAGACAGCTGGAGTTGGAGGAAGAAGGCTGTTTTTAATTTGTTATAAGCAGGTGTTTTATATTTTAGCTCTAAATGTGACACACACAATTAGCATGTCACCATCACAGAAGACTGATAGGATCAATAGAATCAGCTGTAATGAGCGTTTGGTTAGTTCTCGATATGTTCTATGATTATGAATCTGCAGCATAACGCAGGCAGACTTCAAAGAAACACGGATGACATTTGCAATATGTCTCAAAATTACTGGTCGACACCAACGAACTGGTTTTAGCTCCTGGTGGCCTCCAATGTCTGGCTCCCCAGTAGGAGAGGAAGTTGCTCCACAAAGAAGAGTCTTCATGGGATCCATCTTTTTTTAGAATATGCATATTCTTTTTGACAAATGGGGTGCTAATGATCAAAACACAGCTCACAGAGGCCTTTAAAGCGTCTGTCACATTCAGCAGGCAGGTTGATGTGAGGGAAGGGAGTCGTCGTGCGTCAAAGGAGCAGGTAACTGTGCTACCAGCCCAGAAACAAGGGAGGAGTTGTCAGTGAATAATGTAGGTAGGAGTTTAGTATGAGAGCGGTTGATGTGCTCATCTGATGTGTCACTAAAGAGTTTGTACGGCTGTGTAAGTGTGTGTGTGTGTTTGTGTTTGTGTGCATTTGCAAAGACCTCAAAGCTGCAATTTTGTTTGTTTCTTTTCCTTTTTTCATGTTCCTCTGAAAGGCTGCTTCTCAATAAGCTCCTGTGACTAAACTTTAAAAGACATTATGGTCCTTCAAAAGACAAGGCTGCTGACATACAACTTTCTCCAAGTACAGCAAAGAAAGATTAGGAGCTACCGTACTGCATACAAACTCAGTGCAAAACTGCAGAAAAGGGAAAGCAGCAAGGGAAAGTGGTAATGATTCTACATTATAAGCAGAAATAATAGAAGTAACTCCAGCCAAAGAGAAAGTTGAGGTAAGCAGAGAATCGATGTGACAGCTGGTGGCAGCCCCCTCTGTTTCAGCCCATCTTAATCAGTTCTATTATGGATAACTGAATACTGAATCGCTGCTAACTGGTATCCTTCACTCCTACTCTTTGTAAAGCAGATTAAGGATGACACAGAGGCTGTTTTCAACTTGAGTTTTGAAAATAACTGAAACTGAATAGTGCTTTCAATTATCCGGCAGTGAATACAGGAGCTGTCCTCATTCGACCTTCAGCATTTTCTCTAAAGGATTTTTCAGACATAGGACACGTAACATTGCTGGCTTCACCAATCTGTGACGGCATTCAGACAAAGGTCACTCTTCCAATAAAGTTCCTCACAGCTTCTTTCAGGATAATAGCGACTGAGAGAGCCTCGGTGCACCCACAGTATTAGTCATGGCCCTAGAAATCAGTAAATCCAGGGTCAAGGAGCTACTAATAAACAAAAGGCTCATTCTAAACTAATAATAAACTCATTAAGCTGCCTGAGTAACTGTGGATAGATTGAAATCAATATCAGGAAACAAGTTTACTACTCAGTGATCACTCTGGAATGGTAATTGTAATAGTGGCAATAAGGCTACCACAAAGACAATAGAACTCACCTGGGTGACTTTCTTCTTGTTCTTCAGAGATCCCGTTGCTCATGAATCTACTTGCGTATCCGTTAATGTAGCTGCATGCAGTTCAGACTGCTGTCCTGCTGTGTTTAAGTGATACATCCATTCTGATGTCTATGTTGTTTTGTCATGAACCAGTCTGTCTGTAACTCAGTGTTGTGTTGTTTTATTTGTCAGTGACTCGATATTGTTTGATTATTTTATTGTTTTGTTATTTATTATGTTACTTGAGGAGTATGAAAGCCTGTGTCTCAGTGAGATTATCTGTATAAATAATGGTTAAATACAAAAAGTGATATGTAATGTTATAGTGTTGCGCAGTGTACAGATACCAGAAAAGTATCATGATAGAGGATCTTAATATTTATAATTTAACTGATTAATTACAATCACCGATTTAACCATCTAATGCTGTATTAACTGCTCAGGCAGAAGATGAAGGACATGCATGTCAGATAGGGATGTCAGATATTTTTCATTTTTGCTAATAACCCATATGCCGATATTGTCAACCTCTCAATTTCAGATTCTGCCATTAAGCGATACCAATATATGTGGGCTATTTAACTAATTTTAGGTAACATCACATATCTCCTGTCGTGGAATTAACACATCATTCCTAATTATATTGTGAAATAAAAGGGTGTTTTTCTTGCTGCTGTCGCCTTAAGGCTTGCTCTGGGGGTTCAGACAAATGGGTTCTGTAAATCGTCTCGAGACAATTTCAATTGTAATTGGCACTATATGAATAAAATTGAATTGAGTTGATGCTCCACTGGACACGATCTCAAATATAACAATAGTTTCCAAATGTAAGCATTGTCTGTGCAAAAAAAGAAAACTACTTCAACTTAAGCTATGGAAGAAATGCCTTTTTTTAATTGTCTCACACAACAATTCACTCTCTCCCTCTCTGAGTCTTTTACAATGTGGCAACTATACTGTACAATTTTGATGATGTCATCAGTTGTGTGCCAGTAAATGGCAGCTAAATCCAGGCATAATTTTATCGGTTTTCATGATAAGCAAAAAAAACCAAACATAAATAACGATACTGATCGATATTACATTTTTATGTCAATATCATCAGTGGACCAGTATTATCAGACTTCCCTGAAGTCAGATAACGTATTGTACAATAGCTGTAGTACCTTGTTGTGGCACCAGGTGGAGCATCTGCCTGTTTAACACTGTAGTGAACCAAGACACCGCACACCAACAGTTTAGTGTTAGCAAGAAGAGAGCAAAAGTGAAAGGGAAAGTTTAGTTAGTAAAGAGCAACCATTAGAAAGTCTCCTGTGACACTTAAAACTTAAGGTATACAGTATGTTCTCTAGATTCGGCAGTTTCCCACATCCCGTTCATTGTCTATGTGAAACGCAGCATGTTGCTTGCTGGTCCGGTTGTGATGCATTTCCACCTGCAATCCAATGTGTCTCCCTGGAACGAGCCACAACTTATTTGCATAAAGTTGACTCAACTTCGACTTTATACAAATTCAGTGCGCTGTGTGGAGGTCCGACATATCACGAAACTTTCATCAAACATCCAAACAAACTGTCGTTCAACTAAGACGAGGACAGGTTCAGCTACTGCACAGGTTGTTTCTCACCTCAGATGCTTTCAGAAATACTTTTCGCTGAACTGTTTTCTCATAAAAGTGAAAGTTTGCGATTGAGCCACCATGTTGGTCCGGCTTGAAATCCAGGAGCAGACAGCTCCTGAGTCGATGCGTCCAGTCAGTGGCAGGCGGGATAGTTAAAGAAGAAGGTCGGCAGGAGCTGAACACCAGCTACTGGCCTCAAGTAAACACCCACCAAGCGGGCGATTTTCAGATGCCACACATTTACATGCCAGGAAATGCATCTAGTGGACACGTACCCTAAATGCCTCCCAACCCAAGTTTTCATTTTCAAGGTGAGCTGATGTGTGTCATCATACTGTCAGTGTGGTCCAGTGGCTGATTGTCTGTACCAGTGCAGTTCCTCAAGTCATGTGACTACGTTTAAAGTTCCTACACCCGGATGCAGACTGGTCACCACTGAGTTCATTTTGTGTCTTTCACTGATTGATTATTGATCGGAAAGCCTGCCAACTATCAGTTCTGAAAATTGTTCAGATTTTGCTTCACTGATCGAGTGCTCATCCAAACATGAAGTGTTCAGATCCCATCAGGTTAATGTTTGAGTCTGACAGCTAGCTGCAGGTGATGGTGTCTCCTTCCTTCAACTTGAAGAGTTAAACTCTCGCTATTCTCCATTTGTTTCTCTTCTTGTCCGGTCTTCTCTTCTCCAACTTAGTCTGTGGAGATGATTGCTAGTTTTCACTATTGCACATAGTTACATTCAAGCTCCCTCCTGTATGTCAGTTTAGAGAGACAGTTGCGCTTTAGGCTGCAATTGAGAGAAGTTTTAACCAGACTTACTGATTAATGGCGTCCCTGGTGTTTTATTTTTGATGGGGGTCTCTTGATTTTCTCACTTTTACATCACTCACATTTGATCTTTTCTTATGTACTTATTCGTTTGAGATTTGACACATCATGTTTTTGCTGCACATATGGCTCAGACTTTTCTTCTAACGAACTGAAGCTGGATTGTAAAAGATTTGATAGATTTGCTCACTATGTTGCCTGCAAACTGTTGTGTTGTGTGGTCTCCTCTGGTTCACTTGTGCTGCATGTTGGTGCCTCAACAACCAGTTTTATTTCAAAAATGTCTGTCTGACATATCATCATGTCAGTGTTTATTCATCATGCTGGTTTGATCTGTTTTTATCACTAGCCTAATATGACAAGAACTATGCTAATATGTGCCAATTCTGCTTTGTTTGTCACAAGATGCCCACCTCAGAGATAGATATTTGTCCATTTCTCTCACATTCTACGTTTTTCTTCATGCTGGTGTTTCTCTCTTTATTCCAGTTTAATTACTGATAGTGTAGATCAGGGCTGTCAAACTCATTTTAGCTCAGGGGCCACATTCTGCCCAATTTGATCTCAAGTGGGGTGGACCAGTGACATCAGAGCATAATAACCTGTAAATAATCACAACTCCGAATTTTCCCTTTGTTTTAGTGCAAAAAAGTATGTTCAAAATGACAAAAGTCAGAAAAGACAAAAACAAGACAAAACATTCCAAAAATGAGAAACAAAATGACAAAAACGAGAAAAAATTTGACAAAAACAAGAAAGAAAACCACAAAAAAAATAGGCAAACAACACAGCAAGACAAAAAAAACACATAACAAAACGATACATAAAACAATAAATAAAGCAAAACGCACAATGACAAAAGTGAGACAAAAAACACAAGCAAGACAAAAAGGAAACACGAAACGACAAGAACGATAAACAAAATGTCAAAAACATGAGCAGACAGCAAAAATCAGACAAAAACAACAACAACAAGACAAAATATTACAAAAATGAGACACAAAGTGACAAAAGAACAATAAGCAATGTTATATTTTACTTTATGATCAAAAATACTTGTCTAGAAATGATTTTCTATTTGTAGTTTTACAAATTTATAAATTGCCGGTAATTTATTCTCAGTCATTTTTACCCTTTACAAAGTCATCCAAGAGCCGCATGCTTGATACCCCTGATGTAGATGATCTGAATTACAGTCTGTCAGCTCACTGTACAGTAGATTGTTGGGAAACCAGCAGAAGTAGGCTGTCAAACATCCTTTCGCCCATCAGCTGTGTGTCTGGCTGTATTTTACGCTTCTAAATGAAGTGATTCTGCTTGGACCATCATTGTGTTAGTCCATGACATTAGCTAATCAATATTTTACACCGTTCGTTCCATCCTGAGGTGTGGAGTAGCTATGGACATGAGCACCGCCTGCTTTTGCTCTGCTGCTACTAGTTTTCCTTCTCATTAAACGAGCCGAGGGAGAAGCAGCGGGGTGACAGCCTTGGACATGAAATGAAAATCTCATGGCTCGAATATCAGTTCCCCAATTTCCCCCCTTTGCTCCCTCTACATGTCTGTATTCCATTATTCATGGTTGACAGAGTTGCCAGAGAAAGTGTTGCCCCACTTTTCCCTCCCCCCCCCACCCCTCTCTCTCTCTCTCTCTCTCTCTTCAAATGTGTTGAAGTGAAACTGAAGCCAATCCAGCTTAAGGCCCTCTTCTGTGTCCTTGCAGCCCATTTCGGTTGCTTTAGTCGTAATGAGAATTAGCCGGGAATCAGGCCTCTGTGTCCGTGCAGATTGCATTTGGAAAGCAGGTTATCCTTTCAGAGGAAGAGGCTTGGGATGGCACGACACAACACCTGGTTTTTGTTCCCAAATCCGCAGGTGAACAATAGAAGCTGATGCTCCAGTATCGGCTGAACCGGAGCTGCCAACCTTGTCTTCTCTGCTCTCGCTGCTTTCTGCTGACAAGGGACAAGCCAAAGTGCAGAAGTGGAGCAAACGGCTAAATATAACAAAACCTGCTTCCTCCCAGTGATCAGCAACATGGATGTGAGTGAATATAGCCACAATGTGCCTCTCTACATGTGTGAAAAGTTTGCTAATTCATACCTGCAAGAGCTGTGTTAGTTTATATATTGTGTGCTTTGATGCTGGAGCTTTGTTTGGCTCCGTGCAGCTTTGGGTCCACATATTGTTTAGGTGTAAATCTATAGCTTTGGGCTTTTGTGAGTTCTTCTCTGAGAAAGATGTGTTCACTCTTTCCATTAATAATTGACAACAACATCTGCTTTGGAGGATTCCTTGTCAAGCTCTGGAACTTGAAGCAGCAGAGGTTTGAAGAAGAAGCATTTAATATTGACTCCTGGTGAGATTTAACATAACGCACAGCTTTTGGCTTTGGGAGTTATAAACCCAAATAAATAAAGCTGAAATCCACGAGGGTTACCTGCCATGTTTTCTGGATGACGGGAGATTTTTCCAACAAAAGTTTGATCTGACAAATTCCTGGGCTTCTTTGTAACACTAACTTTTTTATGTCTCTGCTGCGAATTCGGGGGGAAAAAAAATATGTGAACAGATTCAAATTGCACATTAGCTGATGTTTCTTCAGGGAAAAAAGCCCAGATATGGATTTCTTGGGAGGGCTCTCGCAACATGATTTCAGGTTTGTAATTAAAATTGCATCAAGTAATGAAGCGAACGAAAGGCTAAACGAGCATAAAGGTTAATCATGTGTTCAATAGCTAGAAGGTCAGACTTTGTGTGTTTTGGATTGTGTTTGATATTATGTGTGTGCAGGCTGCTAATGCTGTCTGTGCTCGGACATGCTCTGACAAGCGTTGTCGATTAAAGGTTAATTGTTAATTATTACAGTGTTTGGAGGGAAACCAACAGAACAGCAGGAAGGAAGCAAAAAATGTGTGTGACCTTGAGATGGTCGCACATTCAGCCTGAGAGGGGAAAAGAGAAAATGCCTGCAGAGTGCAATCTGTGTATGTATGTGTCTCTGCAAATGCACAAATCTTATTTCCTCTCCTGCTTTCTATTAAACATCATGTCTCTGCTGCACCTGTGTTCAGACTTTACTCTTATTGGGAAACATTGCAGCAGTCACCCAATAGTCTATATCCATCCTCTACATTAATAAATCTCCCTCCGGGTCTCTCATTTTGCTTCCTTCTCCGACTCACCTCTTCTGTTGAAATTGTGTTAATCCCTCTCCCATATTTTTTCACTCTCTTGCCCCGATGCCTTCGATTTCCCCTCCTTTTCTGTCTCTGCACTACCTTCTCCCTCATTCTGCCCCCCCCCCCCCCCCTGCTCTTATTTTTCTTCATTCTTTCGTTTTGCTCTTCCATGCATGAACAAAATGCCGACAGAAACATCCCAGAGTGTTTTCGAGCCGACTTGAAGAACAGATGAAGTACGTGTTGCTGTTCGCGTTCTCAGGTAGAAAATGAGCAACTAGTGCGTTTCTTCAGTGAACCACATCGTGATCCAAGTAAGTGATGTATTGTTTTTTAAATACAACCTAATAAATGTCCACACTGCTCTGATCAAACAAGCTTTAAAGAAGCTGCTAATGGACCTCACCTAACCATACAAAAAGCTGTCATCAGTTTGCTTGTGTTGTGATAAAACAAATGATCTAAAATGGACACAACTGAGTAGGGCCTGACGGATATTTTTTTGCTTCTGAGAACACCAGTAAAGATTTATAAATTGCAAAAGGCCAATATTGTTTATATGTCAAATCAAATGTATCTATGTAGCAAGTTTAAAACAACCAAAGTTGATCTAAGTGTTTTCCATGTAATAAGACAGGAAGCAACACAATTATGTACAAAAGACAGGATGAAACAAGAAAAGCACTCAGAGAGCGCAGACCTCCGCCAAGGCTGCTCAGTCGGTGGATTTGTAGTAGAATTGCAATCATGTGATCGTCAGCAGGCAGGTGACGTAGCGTTCACTTGTTGTCATAGTTACAGTGATGCTGTGTTGCTATCTCGCTGTCACGGTATGGGTGGAATATGATTTTATTCCAAAATAATTAACACTGTAAATCAACTAAGGCAAAATCTCACTACAGGTGAGGGGGGAGGGGAAGGCAGGCTCCCGTCTACCGGCAGTTGAGGGAGGAACACGCCGGTGCTCGACGGAGTATGGCGGCAAGGAATGACGCTGGGTCCTCTACGGGGAGCGGGAGCCGGATCCCTCTATTTGGAGGACGGCTTCTGAGTCCTCTTTCTGGAGGCCCTCCTTGGGGGTCCAGTTCCTCAATCGGGAGGTTTCTCTGGGGGGAAAGGGCAAGCTGCTCTGGAGGTTCTCTGTGGCACCGTGGTCGGCCGAATGCAGTGGCTGAATAGGTAGTATGATCCGACGCTGAGTTGAGCACAGAACCCTTTGTTTCCCCTGCACATCACTGAGGTGTAGCACTGCCCTCCTTGGCTCATAATAGGGAATTCTAATAAAGAATGTCAGCTTAGCTCTCAGGGAGGGCTGGTGATGGTCACACACATGCACTAAATATTAAAATATTTGGCTGCAAGACTAAAATATGCATTCATCTCATAAAATGTTGACACCCCTTCTGTGGAGTTAAACAATGAGAATAAATGCAGTCAAAAAAAAAAGATGCCGGTTTTATTGTGGATGGGATGGTGATGACATGAGCTGCAGGTGTGCGACTCCAGCAGCGGCTCTCCATCCACGCTGATCATCTGCAGTGTGGAGAGCAGCACAAAGAACAGATACACAAGCAGATGGCAGGAAGAGGGGGGCTAGGCAAGGACAGTGACACTCACAGTGATGCAGAAATCTTTAACAAATCCATGGATCCAGACTATAAGCCGCATCACTGCCAAAATCTAATCAGTTTGTCCTTCTGTCATTTCTGACCTTCCCTGAAAATTTAATTCAAATCCATTCGTCCGTTTTTGAGTAATGTTGCGCACAGATGGAACGACAAACTAACAGACGGAATCAAATAATCAATAATACACTAAGACAGGCAAAAATGGATGGCAGCTTGTAAAATCAATTTCTGAAAATGGATATTTAAACCAAAGGGACTCTTTGCACGTCTATTTAATGAGGAAGATGCAAGCGTATTTGAATGTTTCTCAGACTCCTCCACACTAATTTTCAAAGATGCAATTACTTACATGATGTTTTGGATCTCTGTAAGGCGAAAACAAAAAAAACTAGCAAAAACAAAGCTGTGTGTGAGAGTCTGATTGAAACTTTTGCAAAAATAAATAGAAACTGTAATTTTTTTTAACTTTTCTGCTCTGTATTTCACAAAACCAGTGAACAACTTCTCGTGAAGACACCACTTAGCTCCGCTCCTCTGTCTCTGATATGTTCTCTGCTACATGTGCTGCAGACAGCGCTGAGAGGATTGTAAATACCAGAAACACTGCATGATGAAACTATTTCTAAATCACCCACAGCATCTTTTTTTTCTGGTTTTAACGGTTTGAGGAGAACCAAGAGTCGTCTAGTGTCTCATGTGGAAAAGCCTTCATGTATATGCTGCTGCTCCTCGGATGCAACCGTTTCGATTGACAAGTTCTCTGATCAGTCAGCCTGACGTGGGAGAACACAAACCGGCCTGTGGGGCTTTAAATAAGAGGGATATTTTGTTTCACTACACAAACTGCTGGACTGCTGCAAGAGCTGGAATTTTTAATTATCACATTCAAAGCCTAATTATAGCCTGAATTCTTCAGATGCTTGACAGTGAGGATCTGTTCAGTTGATTAGCAGCTGAAGACAAGTGAAATTACACACTGGTTTATTGTGTCAGTGTGCACCCCTCTGTCAGTAATCTCTTATTTGTTACATAATAATAAACCTTTTTGTCTTGATAGCTAATTGTGCCCCTTGATTTCTAAACAGCACACGGGCAATTGCACCTGGCCGGCTCAGTCAGGTAGCTGCCAGCTGCCACAGCGTGCTCACAGCGGGGGGTCATTATTGATTTAGGCTAATCCGTCCCCGTGAACAGGATTATCTCTGTCTGACACTGTACAAACTACTGTTTACCGAAGACAACGGGATGTATCAGGAAGCCCAGGTGAATTCAATGAGACCAGCAGCTAATGCGGATACATGCTGATCCGAGCAGGTTGTCATGGCGACGGCTGATATTTTGGGATGGAAAGGATAGCTTTTGTTAAGAGGGGTGACCGGCTGTGTACAGATAATATCACGGGCCGTTTTGTATTCTGGCCAACACTCTCCTGATCTCTTTCTAGGCTGTGAGGGGGAAAAATTAACATTCCTGTAAACAATAGACACCGGAGAAAATCCGATGGAATGGAGGCACACACACATAAATTCCTAAGTGAATTTTCATGCACAGACATATACTACCACTCCAGTTTCTCTCTTGCCAGCTACTAATAAAGGACAAACTGTCATAAAAGATGAAAGATAATGATTCTGGGATGGAAGTCCTCAGTGTTGGTCAGTGGGCCACAGAGTATCTGAGACAATCTCATTTCAAATAGAAAGTCCTTTATTAATGCATGATTAAACCAAAATATTTCAGCTCAGAGAGTCTCCTTCAGGGTGCAGCGTTCAATGGAAACATGGATCACGTTTATATACTCTAAGCTGTCATGTTTCGCTGGCAGGCCTGAGTGATAAAACTATGTGTCCTTCGTGTTCTTCTTCTAGGGATGTTTCGATCTTTCTTTTTTCTTCTGATTCAATCCAAGTCATTTATTATTTAGTATCTGTGGGTACCCGATACCATTTTCCCAGAGAGTACACACTTGAAGTATTGTAGATTAGCCGCAGTACCTGGTAGCCCCTGTTTTAGTGCTGTAGCCACGAGAGTAGGGGGTAGGGGGCACTTCTATGTTGGTAAGCAGAGATAATGTATTCTGTGAGGGTTAATGTCTTCCAGCTAGCACATCAGTGTTACATCAAGCTCAAATAAACGAGTACAGTGTTCTTACATCCTGGTGTTACATGAAAAAGTCATCATTGTAACTTGTTGCACAAGCTCCGTGTGAATACGAGTGTCTACAAGAATCTCGCATAGTTTCCTGCCGATACTGATCAATTAAAAATTGCCTTGATCGGTCCTGACATCCCCAACATCGCCATTAACAAAAACAAAGGGCACTCATTTACAGTGGGTATGGAAAGTATGCAGACCCCTGGAAATTTTTCACTCTCTATGTCATTGCAGCCATTTGCCAAAATCTAAAAAGTTCATTTTATTTCTCATTGATGTACACTCAGCACCCCATCTTTACAGAAAAAAACAGAAATGTAGAAATTTTTGCAAATTCGTTAAAAAAGAAAAACTGAAATATCACATGGTCATTAGTATTCAGACCCTTCGCAGCGACATTCATGTTTAACTCACATGCTGTCCATTTCTTCTGATCCTCCTCGAGATGGTTCTGCTTCTTTATTGGAGTCCAGCTGTGTTTAATTAAACTGATTGGACTTGATTAGGAAAGGCACACACCTGTCTACAGCCATGGCCATAAGTTTGAACACAAGTACCATGACGCTTGTGAATCTTAGAAAATACCACAAAATTGTCACTTACAATACAGTACACAACTCCTGAGAACTATATTAAGTTTCATATTTAAAAAAAACATCAAAAGAGTTTGTTGTCATTTTGTTATTCTTACCAAATTGGGTTGTGAAAGTACTGCATTTTTTTTGTTATTTTCTTCTAATATTATGTTTTGGGAACAAAGTTGTTCCAATTGTTGGAATTTATTGATATTATATCCCTTGTTGATTTGTTGACTAATTAAACTGGTGCTGTCAAAAAATATTAGTTATGTTCTGTAATAGACATCAAAACAGACATAGTAAATCATACTGTGTCCAAACTTATGGCCATGGCTGTATATAAGACCTTACAGCTCACTGTGCATGTCAGAGCAAATGAGAATCATGAGGTGGAAGGAACTGCCCAAGGAGCTCAGACACAGAATTGTGGCAAGGCACAGATCTGGCCAAGGTTACAAAAGAATTTCTGCAGCACTCAAGGTTCCTAAGAGCACAGTGGCCTCCATAATCCTCAAATGGAAGAAGTTTGGGACGACCACAACTCTTCCTAGACCTGGCCGTCCAGCCAAACTGAGCAATTGTGGGAGAAGAGCCTTGGTGAGAGAGGTAAAGAAGAACCCAAAGATCACTGTGGCTGAGCTCGAGAGATGCAGTTGGGAGATAAGAGAAAGTTCCACAAAATCAACTATCACTGCAGCCCTCCACTCCATCTCTGGAGAGACCTCAAAATGGCTGTCCACCAATGTTCACCATCCAACCTGACAGAACTGGAGAGGATCTGCAAGGAAGAATGGCAGAGGATCCCCAAATCCAGGTGTGAAAAACTTGTTGCGTCATTCCCAAGAAGACTCATGGCTGTACTAGCTGAAAAGGGTGCTTCTACTCAATACTGAGCACAGGGTCTGAATACTTATGACCATGTGATATTTCAGTTTTTCTTTTTTAATAAATTCTCTGTTTTTTTCTGTCAAGATGGGGTGCTGAGTGTACATTAATGAGAAATAAAATGAACTTTTTTGATTTTGGCAAATGGCTGCAATGACACAGAGTGAAAAATTTCAAGGGATCTGAATACTTTCCGTACCCACTGTAAATGCTTTGAAATTCAAAATTTCAACGTTAGTGTTATTGGAGGGCATTTTTTACTTTTGTGACATTTTTTTTAAATTTAAATTTTTAATGTTGAAATTTAAACTCAATGACATATGGTTCCTTGCCCGGTAGTTATAAAAAAGAAAAAACATTCCAAGAAATGTTTGTATCATCACTTAGCACAACTACTCGGCCACAAAATGTGTGAGTTTCGTCAACTAACCGTGGTAGTTTTGACGTTTTGGCCGCAAATGTGGAAGTCACAGTCCGTCTTTTTCCAACGTCGGAGAAAAGAAGTTGGTTACGTCCCAAGCCTCCGCTGATTGTTCAAATGTCACGATGTAGTTTGCTGTAACATCGAGTGATCTCGCTGATTGGCTGAATGAAAGCCACATGCTTCTCGACCTCACTGAGAGATGGGAGTAACGACATATTTAATGTGTGCGAAAGTTACGAAATACGATCACTTTCCACACTGTTTGACTGTTTCACTTAAATGCATCAACTGCCACGAAGTCACATAATCTTAAAGTTAGGCTCCATAAACAAACCCCCAAATGTGCTCCCATCCTGACTCATAAACAGCCCATTATATCCTTTGATAATGGAGCTGCTTTACCCTCCTTTAATGGTCTACTGAGTGGTGTTAGTCCACGGCTGCCTGAGCCTCTCATCACCTCGTCCACATCTTACCTGATCGAGGCTGCAGCTGGTGGTGACCAACAGTTGCTTTCGCAAGTCAGAATCAGCAATCAAAACACCCACACCTCTGTGTCTCCCACAGTTTCCTCCTCCACCTAGACAAAGTGCTCAAAGTGTTGACAGACTTGATGTCAGGTGTTGAGTAAATGTTGAGTCCCCGTTCTTCCTGGATTCTCTCTGAACCTTGACTGTGGCACGCTGTAGCAGTTTCACCCTCACTACTCTGTTTCACCTGCTTTCTTCATTTAACATTTATGAAGCTGAGATCCTTCCTTTATCCTTATATACATTTTTAGTGTGTTTTCCTCCTGGCATTTAGAAAAACAAGGTCACGTCAAAATTATCATCAATTATAAACGCTGACTGAAATGAAACATTTCTCCCTGATAGATCACCCAGCACCAGACATGTGCCACATGATATGCTAATTTTGCCATTTCCCCTCTTAATTATCTTCATTGATGTTGACAAATTGTCTTGTTTTTTCCTCTGATCCCTCTGATGAAGTGAAGCGCTCTTGACAAGCTGTCTCTGGTCGTGTGTTTGCTGGTGCGTTGTGTGAAGCGTTGTTATACATCGTGGTGTGAAAACCTGCACAGCCCTGTTGATGTTTCTTTTCTTTTGCCTGGTTGTTGAGCAGAATGGAACCAGCTGCAGTAGTTTGTGCTGATATGATGCTTCATTTTGATCATTTTGGCCACAACAGTTTCATGCTAATGCGATGGACTCGGACCTCTTTTCTGGCCACTTTAGCAAAGCTACACTTTTCTGCTCTTCTGGTTCTTTTCCAGCAGAAGGGTGCCTGTAAACTAATCAGACATTATTGAATTTTGCCTTGTGAATGTGTTGTGTTGGTATATTCTACATGAGCAGCTGGATGCAGCCTGGGTTGGCGCTTATGTGTGTGGTTATGAGTGCTGGATGCCTCATAAAATGATAGCGGTGCTCTGTTTTTTTCCTGCTTCATTTTCTTACCGTGTAGAAAAATGTTTTTGTTTGGGGGCACAGATACTGCACACTGAGGTCTATTCTTCATAATAATATCACACCGGGCCCGTCTACAGATGACTCTCAGCTGAATTAACACTAAACAAGAAAATAATTGCTCATTTAAAATGGATCAAACCTCTTGGCAAATTGTGACATTGAATTTGGGACATGTAGTGTTTAATAATCTGGTGCTCATATTCCAAATGCCTGTGTGAGTCTGTTTCTTTGTGGGGGAAAAAAAGACGTAAATAAAAGAGCAAAAGTTGTGCTGCTTGTTATAAGATTCAGTGCATTGCTTACTTTTTGGGGGGTGGGTTTGTGTGCTTTTTATCTTTTTTCATGGAGCTGCTGCTGCACTTTTTCATTGATTTGCATTGCTGTTTGCCATATGAGTTTTCTTTTTGAAAAATAGTTCAAAGACTTCGCGATCTTTTCTGTGGAAGGAACTTCAAAGGTGTTCCATCAATTCAGGATAGAGATTAGATGAAGAAAATGTACAATATATGCAAATCTTTACATGAAAAGTATGAGTATTATCACCAATGGCCTTCAGTGGATTGTTTTATTGCAACAAATCAAAAGATAATTTAAAACACATTTTTAAACGTCTCTCCTTCTTGTCTTGGCTTCTCCTTGTGGGCAGATGTGAGGTTTGAGGGTCTCCACAGTAAGGAGAGGGCTTTCCATTCTCATCTTCATATTTACACACACAGAGACTCCAGGCAGAGACATACTGAATGCCCTTTTTCTTTGCTCTCCCAAGATTACCTGTCAGGCCCGTCATGGTTGGCCGATGTGGACATTGTTTCAATTCTTTCCTTGAGTGTGTTGTGTCTCTCTGTGTGCGTTCATTCACGACAGCAATCATGGCTGGGTGACATTCTTTATCTACATCTTCAGACTAGTAGCTCAGAGCTCCCCTGGTTACAGACCATGAGCAGATCCCACCACAGTGACTGCTGGAAACGCTGCACAGCAACTTGTGGGCCGCATAAAAGACGGCTTTCTACCTCTGTTTATCCCTGAGAGCAGACTCTGTCTATACCGCGCCTGAATGCACAAGAAGCAAGCAAACCCACTTAAACAGAGGAGGTGTAAATATCCTGCATAAAGAAGAGATGTGATGGCTTTAGCGGCGTACCATTCGCAGTTTCCTGCAGCACTTCATCACTCAAGCCAAACGCTATAATTCCAGAAGAAGCATGACAGAAGCACTTGACTTTGCCATTTTGTCGTTTTGCATTTTCTGTTGATTAAATGTGATGAGAGAACAAAAGACAGGATAAGGAGCAACCTTAACTGTGCATTTATATGGAGATAAAAACATCTTTTCTCTATTCAGCCAGAGAGGGATTTAGTTTCACACTGATTTTAAAAGAAAACAAGATTAACCTGTTTATTTAATACCGTTTTCAGTCTCAATAGTCACAATGTAAGACATCTTACATTTTTTTTCACATCCTTTATACAAGCAGGAGTTTAGATCAGGTGCAACATTCAGCTTTATTCTGATTATTGGTACTTTTAATTTCCTTCTGTTCCTTTCAAGTCTTCTGTGAGGTTTAAAGGCATTATGGAGGATGTTTTTTTTTTTTGTTTAATTTGTCTGATTCACATAAAATGAATATACTGACCTTTACTGGACTTGTATGTATGGTTTCTAAAAGAATAAAAAATTTTAAAAAATAACTGTGGACATGGCAGAACCTGAAAAACATCAGCCAATCAACGCGCTCAGACCGAGGCGTTTGGTTTGCTCCCTTTCCTGTCAATCAAAAATCTTCCGGCTCAGGCCTAGTTACGTAGATTACGTACGCCTTGGACTTACGTGTTTTCTGTATGTGTTGCTTTGGTATAGCTTCGTAGTTAGCTGGCTACTTGTTTTGCTCATCTTTTTTTACATAACGGCAGATAAAGATCCAGGGGGACCCAGCCGTAAAAGACAACTTCACGAGTGCTACGCAAGTTTCTGGAGGGGGGCGTTTCTTCGTAAATGTTAAGAGGGGGGAGGTTAGAGGGGGGTGAGGGAGAGGCTGTATGTGCGCATGCGCATGCTACGTTCAAAGTCGTAGGAAATTAAATCTCCTCTAATGCCTTTAATGACCTCCATCCAGCAGCCATTATTGTGGCTTGTTGCATGTTCCTGGGTGCATCCAAATAATCTGTCTTAGTTTATATAAAAAAAATAATATTACTAAATAACTTGAAAATATGCATCTTTAGCTTTGATGCACCTGCCTTTTTATCTGTTGTCATTTGGTGGTTTTGAGCAATGTCCCGCCCACAGCACTACCTGATTGGTTACACTTCAGAAATAACAGCCAATCAACACAGAAGGATATTAAAGGACTTAAAGACGTTTTGTGTTGGAGTTTTTCATTTTAACTGCAAATTTGTTTTTTCAGATAGCGCTCTTCGTTATGACTAATACTCAGGATCAGTATCGGCCCTGAATCAACCACATCAGTTCACCTCTAAATACATGTGTGAACGGCAGCGGCAGCCTTGTACATCACAGGGAGAGCTCATAGAAATGACTCGTCTTAACAATCCAATTTACTTCCATGGAACAAGGCCAAGACACATCATCAGTTCTTATGTTCTGTTCTGGATTCCTCCATCGCTTCCCCTTAATGAACAATTTGTCTGCTGGGTAGTGGGTTTCAGGTGATGCTGGGCTACTATTTCCAAAAATGTTCTCTTCAAATTACTGTGTGTATGCGTGTATTTCCTTCTTTGTTTGCATGCAGCATCAATAACAGTAGGCCTGAAGAAAAATGGCTTTACTCGCAGTTGCATTCATACATAAGGGATGTTTTAATCTGAAAAGTTAGGTTGAACTATTCTGCTATCACAGGTAAACACTGTGCTAACTGAAAGCAAAGAAGGCAGTAATTTCACTGTCCCACAGCGCAAAGTGACACTTTAATATCTACCAGCTGGATACAAAATTGAAAACCCATGAAATAGTATTTGGTACTAAAAACATTTTTTTGAGTCAGAAAAAAATAAAAATCTGTTGCTCATCAGAGTCAAATTATACAGAAGAATTCATTCCCTCAGAGATGAGTGTGTAATACACATATGTGAACTAAAATATCTGTTGCAGTGAACCAAAAAAAGAATTAAAGCCTCAGACCGTTTTGTACAAGAATGATGCACTAAACCATGTCATTATAAAGTTTTGTGCTGGGGAGTTTGCCATGACAAAACCCGAAAGTTTTAATAATGGGTAGAATTTTCAATGAATCCCTCTGCAGTTGTTTTGTTCTGCTGCTGTTCAGAAAACTGCAAAAATATAAATGAAAAAAAAGACTGATAGTACAGATTCTGGTTCTGATAACAAACCAAGCAGAGAAACAGTCATTTATATCAACACAAGAGCAGACAACTGCACTGTAATGTCTTGAACTATTCTGAACATTGTATTAACACACAAAAACACAGACAGCAAAACAACAAAAGCTTGTCATTTACAGTGATTCAGAATATGTGCTCACATTTCCCACACAATGATCGTAGATAGACGCTATCCTAACTGCATCACAGGTAGCATCAGAGCAACACTCTTGAACAAGGCTGAGTCACCATGTTATGATCAGCAAATGAATGTGTACTCAGTTTATTTACTCTTGCACTCTTACCCTCTCCTACCACTATAACAGTAATTTAAATGACTATATATATATTTTTTACAACACTGAAAAACACACAAATAAGACATTATCCTCTTAAATAAAGACATGTCGGGATAAATGAGTCATCTCACCTTAAAAACGTTAGATAAACAAAGTAAGTAAAACCCAGAGGTGAACAGAGATTTACCAGGAAAAAAACTACCACACCACGTTGAGGTTAAGGTTCAGAATGACCACAATTGGATATGACCAGGCAGGACTCCTGCATCGACTTCTACATGCAACCTGGCACCAACTCGGTCAGCCCTCAAAGCAGGTTGATGCCAGTGTATCTTCTGCACAGCGTTGTAGATGTAAGAATGTGAAACCAGCTTCCCACTGTGGGAGGTCTGGTGTGGACGAGGTGACCAGAAGCTACCAGCCACGGACTAGCACACCTTGGTAGACCTGCAAATTTTATCAAACTGTTCTCTTATTGCTGTTGAGCAAGTGTCTGTCGCTGTTCTGTATCATTTTATCATCCAGGTTTAATATCTTCAGCTGCTGCTTCTGCTCTGTTGCTTGAGTTAAAGAGGATGTGTTTAACAGCCTCTTTAACAGAAGTTCACATTCCTTCAAAGACACTTTCAATGCGTTATGCAAACCGTTCTGTTAATCCTTGATTACAGGACTCCTTCACAGACGGTATAGTTCATATTAGTGCAGAAACTTTGCTTTTCAAAAGATGAAAGCAAAGAATTTCATTGCCAGTCAGGAAAGTTTTGCGCTGAACACCTTCAATTCTTTTCATCCTCTTGAACAAAAACATGTTGGGCTTTCTTTTATTACAGTCATTCAGCATAGAGGCTGTTTTGCAGCGAAAAAAAGCTGCAGTGGTTGTTTTCCTGCATTCCCATTTAAATGCTTCTACCTGCTATAAGGAAGGCATGCTGAAAGAAGTAGTGGGTAATTGTAAGCAAAAGACGGCCATGGATAGTTCATAGACAAACTGCTTGAAGCTTTGCAACAACCTAAGAGTGTTTAAGAGTTTGGAGTACTTGAGGCAAAATGACAGCAAAAAAAGAAGGCATCAAGATGAGTCTGATACGGCTGTGACTTCATGGAAAGCACAAACAGATAATAGCTTTAATGGCTCCTGTAAGAATCCTGAGCAGCTGTTTTTACCTACTGAAGAGTCAGACAGTTTGCTTCCATTAAATGTCATGAATAAGTAATTAGAGTCTGTGCTATTATGATGAGGAAATTATTAGGAAATTGAATTTATCGTAGCACACACACACACACACACACAGTGGCACAAATGAAACGCACACATAGTCTTGATTGCATCTATTGTGTCGGAGGCGTCAGCTCCTCGTAGGCCACAACAGAGCAGCAGATATTATGATGGGAAAAGTTTTTAGTGTTGTCTAACCACTCCAGGCTTGTGAAGAGAGGAAGGAGTTAATGATGATGACTTTAGTGTAAATACTTCAGACATTATCGCGACCAATGGCAGCATTCCTCACCCCTCTAACAGCCTGGACATAAACTCCCGACAGCATCCACCCCATTAAGCCATAAATAGGTTGTTAAAGCCACTTTTGGACCATTTGTTAAGCTTTTGTAAGATCCTGCCAACACGACCATCTACTGTCATCCCACCCTCATTTACTTAATGTCTGTGCTGAGACAAAGCATGGTGGCAAAAACAATGCCTGGTAAAGGGTTCACAAATAGCATGAAACATTTTCACGGCAGCTAGAGCCATCGCCAAACTTGGTCTCTAATAAAGTGCTCTCATCCTCTCAGATGTCCTTTTCCCCCTCTATCTCTAAATAAAGTCAGTTCCACCCACTGTGTGGATCATTTTAGGGATGCTTTCACACTCACTGATCCATATCGCGCTGAAACAGCCTTCTGAGAAATGATGTGAGAAGAACACAAAATGTGAGCAAATGGCTGCTGCAGTTTGCCAAAGTGGCTGAGTCAAAGATGACCTGAGCTGCTGTGAAGTGAAGCCACTATTTTACATTATTGAGTTGTTCTGAGTAACTTGTGTTAAAGTTGATCTAACATGTACTTGATTATTTTAGCCGTCCAGCCCACAGGAATTAATGATTTCGACGCTAGCCAGGAAAAGTTCTTACAGATTTCATGGAGGCAAACAAGTTTCTTTTTTGCAACTTTCATTTTTCACATCAATATGAGTGACTTATGTGAATTAAGTGTATTTCTGTCACAGTCTAATCTGTCAGGAACTGTTCCGAAGATCACATCCTGTGCTTATTAACAGTAGTATTGGTAGCTAGACCATGACTGGAAGGGTGCCTGCTTGCCTCTTTGGCTGCACTTTACAAGGATTGATCTAAAAGTTATGAGACTGTGTCTATAAAAGTCAACAACCGTACCTGATTTGAATTTGGCTGCTATCCTCATTGAAGTAGTCTACTTGTGCAGCCTTACAGTGCTTCTGCATCCCTTATAATTCTCTCTGGATATCTCATCTTTTAAACCCGATAAGCACCATTTGCAAGAAGCACCGAATCTCTGAATCTGAATCTTGTTGTTGCGGTGCTGAATGTTCTTCCTCAGACACCTCAGGATGTCGTGGTATATGTCCACAAGGCCAGTTTTAAACTTGAGGCTTTGCGCCATTTCCCAACACTGGACACTTGCTCCTCATCATCAGGAATCAAAGCACGGGATTCAACCCTCCTACGGTCCTCAAACATTGGCTGCATCTGATTGGACAACGCTTTGTTCATATTCTCTCTGCTCCTGGATTTCAAACCAGTCCAATACGCTCCAAAACCTTCTCTTTTAATCTGATGAAATGCGTTTCTGAAAACATTAGATTCGAAAAAATAGCCTTGAGAGGACAGTGGGTAAACATAAGTAAAGGTTGTAGCAGTGTTGCACGTGATGCAAGACAAGAAGTGGTCATATATAATGAAATCTCTGCCATTTTGCTTAAAGCGTACAGCTCTTTTTTACAATAAGACGATTTGTTTAATGTTGGAAATTTTAGGCTTAATTTTAATTTTAGGCTTCAGTGAGCTAAATGACTTAAAAAATTACTTTAACTTCAAAATTCTTCAAGGAGAAGGAGCGAGCAATTATCGTGTTGTCAGTATGTATCAACAGGCCACAACCTGAGGGACAGTGACTGACAGAAACACACACACACACTCATACATATACATGGAATATACTGTGCATAGATTGACATTAATGTTCATACTACTGTTGAATACTGTCTAAATATCTGGACAGGATGTATTTTAATGCTTTGGTGACATTGTTTCTTGAGACTTTTCTGGCATTAATGAATTTGAACTGAGCTGAGGTGATGCACTGTCTGAGCAACAGCTGGATGAAGGTTACAGGAGCAGTTGGATGTGAATTTTGCAGATGATGGTGTCGTTTAAGAAAAAAACAATGTGCTTAATGCTTTAAAGAAATGATTTATGGCAGCATGGGTGTGCAATGCCCATAAAAATTTCAATCTACTACTTTAACATCTTTCTCTCTCTTATTGATCTGAGCATAAAAAACATAATTTCCTGTTCATTTAAACAGATGGCACAGCTCTTTGTCACATTGGTTATGTGATGTTATGCTTTTTTTCCCCTTCGACTTCGTGCAGCTCTTGTTTTTCACCGTCCATGTTTTTACATCCCCGTGGTTTAGTGAACAGGATGTTATTTGACCTGCTGTGTTCAGTATTAGTGTCTCTTGCTTAGCTTAATACTTCACGTCCAAACCAGGAGAAAAGCCCTAAAGTCTTTGATATTTTTATTATCAATATTACGTCTCATGTGGCTGGATGTCTCACTCCAGATTGCCTGCAGCTTCAGGCACATTTTCCCAAACCCTTGTGGTATTCATGATGCTTACTTGTCATTAAAAAAAAACATTTTTGTAGTTAGTATTCTGTCTGAGCTCTGCCCAGCCAGAGGAAGTTATCAACATAAGTTAGATTGTTCTTTCCTCAGATGTGCGTAGCTGCAATTACTTTTACTTGACAACTTTCTGATGAGACATTAACAAGATTTAGTGGTGTTCCTTTTTATGTATTTATTACTAACAGTAGCATCAGGATGTAACTCTTCCTGTGGAAAAATGGAGCTTAACTGATTGCTGGTTAAAATAAATCTACAAAAGCCTCAGAAAGCAAAGGTTTAGTTAGTTAATATTATATTTGGGGCTGGGCGATACAGCTGAAAAACTCCTAAAGTTAAAAGATGTAATTTTGGTTGTTATCTGTAATTAAAGATATTTTTGATGACATATTTGTAATAAATGTACAGAATAAAGGTTTAATTGGAATTAACCACACTGCATTGGATTTACACGCTTTAGCCTAGATATTAACACACAGTTATAATTTTAAATATTAATGTAGCAATGAAAAAAAAACACACAAATACATTTACATCCATAAATACAAAGAAATAATCTCACCTTGATACACATTAAATAATGCACTAATCCAGTGATGATGTTTTGTTTTTTTTTATCACCAGTATGTATTGGTTTTGTTTCATTGTTCAGGTCTATTTAACTCACTTTTGCCACTCTCCAAGTAGGATGGTGTAACTTTCTCGACTCAGCCACCCTCCTAAAACCTGCTCTTTAATGTTAATTTATAATTTAATGTAGTCTCGAAATCTTTTTTGCCTCTCTGGATCTTTATTATTATTTAAGATGATAGACCCACACTGAACACCAGACACAGAGTTCTGCACTCTAAGAAATTTAGAAATATCGTTAAACTGTGTGTGTGTATGCGCGCGAGTGTGTGTGTGTGCGTGTGTGAGTGTGTGTGTGTGTGTGTGTCCAGGCCTGGCTGCAAAGACATTTTCCATTGCCCCGAGTTCATGTTATCCTGCAGGGTAAAAGTAGATCCAAAGCTAAAGTTGGCTTCATTGCGACTGACTGGATGAATTGCTTATCCCTCCCTGGCCTGGAAAAAGGAATGCATTTATTGTAAAGGTCATTTAATGGCAGCACAGCTATTGAATTTCACTGAACTTTGCCCTTTTGCCTCTCCACAAGCGCAGCACAACAACACACACACACACCTCAAATTTAAAGCACACACATTGTGTATACTGCAGTCACATCTGGAATTTTTACACACTGAAGTCTGAAGGCAAAATGTCAGTGTTAGGAGGTACAAGGTGAGAAGCATTAGACTTCTACTGATAAATATGGAGGCAGACTGAGATGGCAGGAAGGCGGAAGGTGTCAAAATGGTGAATCGGGGAAAACATTACATACAGGAAGTGACTTGATTATACAGGAAGGATGAGCTTTATGTTCCTATGGCTGCACCAGATTTGGACTGTAAAGACTGACCATGTTTCTTCTATTCTTCACCGCCTGTCCGTCCCTGTGTGTCGCAGCTTTCTGCATTACATCTGACTCACCACTAATCCTGTCACAGCTAATCTCAACAAATGTTCATATGCATGTTAACAAGTGTTAACTGTGAGCGAAGCTGAAAAGAAACAAACTGCACACACACACACACACGTCTCTCACATTTCCCACCCACTCAATGCCCCGTGTGGACGCATGCAGCGGATAACCTCTGCACTATCAGTTAACCTTCTTTCCGGAGCTTATCTGCTCCTAATGAACACGGCTACTCGTTAATTCCTGACAAATGGACACTAGGTCGCCTAACGAGCTCGGAGCCGCATCTATTACCAGCTACAAATATTCAGCCGGCTAATGATAATAGGAGGAGCGCTTTAATGAGGGTTGTCTTGACATTTTGCCGAATGTTGTACTGAATCTGCTACCTGCTGCGGAATTCATAACAAGGCTCATGTTTCACTTGCAACACTTTCCTCTGTTCCTACCGACTGTGTTTATGATGAACACAATGCGCTTGCTCATGCTGCTCCTTTTTTTTCCGACGTCCTCTCAGCCTGCGATAATGAGTTGCTTGCCTGCTTGAGTAATGTTAAATGGGCCATGCTGATGTAACGGGGTTACATGTTCAATTACTGCACGAGGTGCTCAAACTGAATACCAACCAGATAGCTCATTCACGAGCCACAACGAGAAATACTTTGCAAGAAGGAAAAATCAATGTGTGTCATTTATATCCAGACCGAGACCCTCTCTGCCGTTTGCAGCGTTTTCCAAATGAACCAATTTACTTTGATGCTTGATAGTGAAATCAAACCTGCATGTCAAACCGTTTTCAAATGGTGCTCCTCCACACAGAGCTTTGACCTGCACAATTATTCAAGGTGGAATGGATTCAAGTAGTCCTCTGATGAAAGTGGCACAGGCTTGAAGCAGAGGAGGGCAATTGTAGGCGCAGAATGAGGAAACCCAAGTAGGGCAGCAGCTCTCTCCAAAGAGAGGAGGATCCAAGCGGAATAAAGAGATCCTTCTGAGGGCCTGAGGGCGAGAGCAGAGCCACTATCCTGGAACAGAGAGGCGCTGTGAGGACACTGACTCCTGCCTTCATCGCTCCTCTGTTGGAGATTTGGCATATGGTGGCACCTATGGAGCAACCAGCAGCATCCTTCACGCCGCTTTTAATATTAATGTCTCTATTGGCCTGCATTCACTGTATTACAACCCACGTCTTTCCTTCTTCTTCTTCCACCTCCTCCACATTCAAATCAGCGGCAACTTCCACACTTTGAACTAATGCTAAAGTAGGCAGCAGTCTTATCATTTATGACTCATACATTTCTTTCAATATCTGATGCCAGTAATGTTTGTTTTCGACATTTGGGAGAAAATTCTGAGCTTTTCCTGAGCATCATTAAGTGCCACCCTGCTCTTACGCTTTACTTTGAGCAGTTCAGCATTAAAGTCACTAAAATTAGTTTAAAAAAAAAATCCACAGTTTCGCTCCCATCATAAAATAAACAACTATTTTCCACGGAGAGCTTTTAAAAGTAATCTGATGTGTTTATCAAAGGAATTCTGGGCTTTTCTTGTGTCACTTTAGTCACAAAACATCAGATCAGAAAGTGCTGCTCTTTCTGCAAAGTTCTGTGGAGTTGTTTCAGGTTAAAGGTTTTGTTCAACTTGATTGAAAATAATTTAGAATCGTGACACTACCTCATTTCACAGCCTCCGTGCCTCCATCAAGGCGAGGAGGTGTGTTTTCAGTTTGCCTGTTTGTCACACAAAAACAACAACGCCAAATTTAATAAAACTTGGAAGAGAGGTGGGCAAAGCAGGTAGAAGGAAGAAATCAATTTAGATGCAGATTCAGATCACTTTCTTTACAGTTATATTGCCCTTGTTTTTATTGCTGTCCTGTCATATGAATGCAAATATGACACCCAAGCTAACTCTGCAGAGCAAACTTGGCTCAATTTAAAACATGAGAGTATCAATTAAGCTCAGAAAAATCAACAGGAACAAATCAGTTTCATTCAGAGTTAACACAGTTGCATCTGAACCCAACGTGACTTCACTAAATGGATCTGACTTCTACAGTAAAACAGCTTTAATGGAGCTCAGGACTCAATCTGAGGACAACAGCTACGAAGGCCGACAGATAAAATTCAAGTGCCGCTTATAAACTCTGACTTTGGATATAACAAAGTCAGAGTTTATAAGCCGCACTTACACTGTGACTTAGCGTGTGATGGCTCACCTGTCTAAGGTGTAGAAAAATAAGCCTCACAAAGTCATTTGGCATTAGATCGTTATCAGGTTTGTCCTACATGATGCTGACAATTTCTGCTTCTAAGTATCCTAATTCTACTGCCCCTTTGTGTAAATGTGACAAGTATCTCACTTTGGAGATGCTCAAGGGGATTCTGCTGCTGCCTGATTTTCCAGGTATTTAGTAAACTCGGAGGAAAAACTCCTACAAACAGCTGGAAGCAACAAAATAAACTTCAGCTCCAGTTAATGTTTTGTCTGTTCCGGATATGCCTGAATATCATTCAGGTAATAGTGACAAATGTCTGGATGATTGCATATGCCTCATCTGAAAATGTCTATAGGCTGTCTATGCTACTGATGCATGTGAAGCATTTAGAGAATATCAGTAAATTGTAGTGTCTACAGTTCAGAAAATAAGCTTCAAATTAAACAATCTGAATTACCCTATCTCACTGTTAGCTACATGAGTCTTGGCACACATGTAAGTAATGCTGTGCTAGCAACCACCAAAAGTGTGCCGGAAACAATGACCTCTGACAACACAACCAACACTGTGCATTTATTGCAGCCAAAGTATAGTTGGAGGCATCAACGTTCTAAACTGAAACATTAAACAAGCATGATGTCTCTCAGTTACTTGTGTTTGGCCCTGACAGCTGTTTCATTGAAAGACAATGGCACATGGAAACAGTCAGAAATAAAGAGCTTTACCTCTTACTGACGTTAAGTCCCAGATCAGCCTTATGAAAAGGGACGGGTTAAACTTAAAAAACATTTATTCATGATTACCGTATTTTCACGACTATAAGGCGCACATAAAAGTCTTAGATTTTCTTCAAATTGTGCAGCGCGCCCTATGGTGCAGTGCGTCCTGTGTGTGTTGTTGTAAGGCGGACGTAGACCAGGTGGTTTTTTCCACGCATCACCATCGCTGTTGATCTGTGACTCTATGCGTGCCCATCTCACAGCCGATGTGAAAAAACAAGTGAAGCAAATGAACTCTGAGCTTGCTGTCATTCCGGGAGGCCTGACAAAGGAACTCCAACTGCTGGACATCGGTGTGAACCGGCCGTTCAAAGTAAGGCTGCGAGCGGTGTGGGAGCGATGGATGACCGATGGAGACCACAGTTTCACTAAGAGTGGAAGGCAGCGCCGGGCGAGTTACGCCACAATTTGCCAATGGATTGTAGATGCTTGGGCTAACGTGTCTGCTGGCACTGTTGTTCGAGCTTTCGCAAAAGCCGGCATCATTTCCGAGGCGCCGCACGGCACGGAAAGTGACTCTGACAGTGAAGAAAGTGAACCTGGCATGTTTGATGGAGGTTTAGCGCAGCTGTTCAATTCAGAAACAGAGGATGAGGACTTCCATGGGTTTGATTGATGACGATTACCGGTAAAAAAAAAAATATGTGAATACCAAACTCAGTTTTACTCCCGCTCTATTTTTAAATACGCACACTTGTATGCTTGTGTGTGTTGTTGTAAGGCCGACGTAGTAGAGGACACCATGAGAACGTTAAAGGGGGAAGTGTGGGCGTGGATTGTATATAAAACCCTCGCCATATAATCAGGTGCGCCTTATGTGTGTTTTAAATACAGTAATGGCACACATAACTGAGACTGCGCCTTTTGGTACAGTGCGCCTTTTGGTCGTGAAAATACGGTAAAACTATTTTCATAACATGACAAAAGCAGTAGCCTTTCAGATGCGTTATTTGGCCCCAAAAGGTGTGTTAAAAATCTAAATGATGTGCACCTAAAAGTTTTGTGCACTACTGCAAGTCTGAAAACCTGCAGATCCACATCAATAGGGACTGCGTGGAAATGTTTTCTGGTTCCAGTTTCCTGGACGTACACAAAGACAACATCTCTTCAACAACAGGCTCTGCAGCAATTAACTCTCAAAGATTCCTAGAAAGAACAGGTTTTGTGAGAAACTGCTAACGTCCTTCCAGCGCTGTTCATCCAGTGTGTGCTGATGTATTGTATCTGCGTGGTTCACCAGCTGCTCCTCCAGACAGAAGCGGCTCCAGAGGTTTATTTCCACCACCCAGAATATTATCGGCTTCCACACTTTGCTCCCTCGAGGACACTTACAGCTGTTGGCTGCCTCAGCAGAGCCTCGGACATCGTCAGACTCGTCCCAGACATTACTTGTCTGAACTGTTGTGCTTCAGGCCCATTGAATCAGCAACAAACAGACTCAAACACTTTTTATCCCGGAGCCTTCATTTCACTTCACTCTGCCCGACCTTGTTTTGACGTCAGC
This sequence comes from Acanthochromis polyacanthus, assembly GCF_021347895.1. NCBI lineage: Eukaryota > Metazoa > Chordata > Actinopteri > Pomacentridae > Acanthochromis > Acanthochromis polyacanthus. The sequence goes on from NC_067128.1 coordinate 11,110,538, forward strand.
TTTTTATCATACTGAATATGCAGCATTCTATTGAAATATTTTAATCTGCAGTGTTCTCGAGATTCAATACTTAGTGTTGAATATGTAACTTATGTAAAGAAATATATTACTTACATGATTTAAATAATTTTGTTGACTATTTTCTTTCTTTTCTTTCGTCCACTTTTATTGTGCTTTATGCAATGACAAGGAGGGCTTTAATTTATTCATTCTCTGTCACCCATTCATCACTCATACCCAGGTCATATAATTCATTCTTTTTTCTATTAAGTTCTCCGCTTCCTGTGTTTTTCTTCAGACTAGGTCTTTCAAGACCTCAAGACCTCGACTTCTTCACCTTGACACCATGTCTATACATCTATATCTATACCTATCTCTCTCTCTCTCTCTCTCTCTCTCCATGCTTAGAGACATATCATGAGTGAAACAAACATCCAGCACCACAGCTGAGTATTTCCTTCTTGAAACTGCAGTGTAATGAGAATCTCAAAAACAGATTTTTCCAGAGTTTGATACATCACAAACTTCAGGAACCAGTGCTGTGAGTAGACGGGGTGGTTCTATCTGTACTATTCTCCTTCAGAATGGATTTCCAGTTTAAACATGTACGGCTGAATTACTCCAATATTACAACTTGTCATTGTGTAATGCAGTTTTACAGTGTTTGAGCAGAGTTATAGGTGAGCTGGTGTGCTGAGCTGCAGCAACAGGTGGAGGTGTGGTTGTTGAAAAGAGACCGAGACTTCAAAAATCTGCACAATCTAAAGCAGATGACAGTGTAGAATTACATATATGACATTTTAGGCACGAAGGGGTTATTGTAGTGGGGGAAAAACCCTTCTAAATATATAATTTAGATACACAGAGATCAGTTCTTAGAGGTTTAATCAATGCCTAGTGGGGGATATTCATAATCTTTTGATGCCAAAATGTTAAAAATCATAAAAAGCATTGCAAAAATATGCACTCTATCTGAAGCCCAACTGATATTGATACCAATTTATTAGCTAATATTGCGGTATCACAAATGTGCACTGATAAGAAAACCTTTTTTTCAGAAAATAGTACAAAAAGATGCTTGAATATGTTAGACAAATTTAATATAACTGCAGCATACATCTAAAGAATATTAGCTGATAGAATTCTGTTAGGATTTTTTTACTATTTGCATTTAGTTTCAACATTGGGCCCAAAAAAAATCTATTTTCAGTCGAGTTTTAGTATGATTTAAAATGATTTTAAAAGCAGTAGTTGTATTTGATAACAGTATACTAGACAAATATTATAGATTACAAGGTTGTAATTTCCCATGTTATTTCATGATGCATTACACACTTTATACAATCTGCATGTTACCATAAACATATGACTGCTATTAGCGTACTGGCAGAATGTGTCCAACATAAGACAGTAGAAATCAGTTTATGCTGAGAAACATCAGCCAGTTTTGAAAAAGTACATTTATGAATAATTGTGACTTTGCAGAAAAATACTTAACTTACAAAGTCGCAAACAACATGATTTTAATCTACAGATTAATCTGCCTTAGGTACATGCTAGCTGTGTGTAACTGTGTCTAAAAAGCACAATTATTTATTCATTTAAAGGTTATAGTGCTGAAGGAAAAAGTCCATGGTTTCTCTAAAATCGGCAGGATAAAAGTATCTTTACTTGCAGCCATAAAGACATTCAGGCTGTACAAATCACATCCTTCAGGCATCACAAAACACAGAAAAACATCAACACACAAGCCTATAGTCCTGGACACTAAAAAAAAGAGATATGAATCTAATTCAGCGGCACAATGTATGAAGCAAATGACTCAAATACACCCAGGAGAGATTTTTCCAACAAGCAATTCTCCATGTTGCTGAATTGGTGGACTGAGTGTTGATTTAGATTTTAATTAAAGTTTACAGCACAGATTGCATGGGCTCAACTTGTCCGTCTTGGAAAATAAAAAAATTTGCATCGACTTGGAAATGCTGTGAAATAAATGTAATTCTCATAAATTCCCCTCAGTGGGCAGAAATGATGAGCAACCATTACTTTCGCTTTACAATTGATCAATTGTGTGCTGGCATCAGGTTCCTGGTGTTAGAACTGTCTGCAGTCAGTGTAGTTCAGGAGCTGGTGTCATCTTATTAGAAGCAAGGCTGTGGGGTGTCTTCCACTAATACAGCTGTTTGCTATTCAGCCGCATCCAGCATTGATGCATGGAACGTATTCAGAGTTGGCCCTCTCTGGTAATCATAAAATGTGATTTCTCATATGTATTTTTTCTCTTCCACCCCGAACGCTGCGGAACATGATTGAGCATTTAAAGGGCCTGGGGATAAACAACACGCTCGACAAAGACATGAGAAATATACACTACTGCAGAGCTCTGACTGATAGTGTGCGCTGGGGGGTGATTTGTCGTCGATGCCAAGATTTTTAGTGCCACAAGAAACTTCTTTGACATGCTTTAGAGGAATGTAAATTTAAAAATATGAAATACGGACGTTAATGATTGTTAAAGACCCCCCTCCAGTGGAAATCAACTTGTTAGGATGTCCACATGGTGTCTTTTATATGCTGAAGGACACATCATTTGTGAAATAAGCAGTCAACAGCTACCCTAGCCGTGCTAGACAACCCACGGCAACAAATTTAGTTCTCTGCCAGGGTGGGTCTAGTTACCCTCCATAAGGCTCGAGGCTGGATGCTCCTAAAACTGGCCGGACGAATCACCATGAAGTGTAGAGTCAGAAGGCAGGCGTAACAAAGTGACGACAGAGGCGTGACGATTCTGACAGAAACAACTGGCGCACAAACAGTTATCTTTCGACTCGGCTTTGGCCACAGCCCTTAAAGATTTGAAGCTAAAATTCAACTTGAAAGATAAACAAAGGACGGCACTGAAGTGTTTCATTGAGAAGAAAGACGTATTTGGACTTATGCCGACGGGATATGGCAAATCCTTAATATACCAGTTGGCTCTGCTGGTTGGGAAGCTAATGGGACTTAGCCACAGTCCGCCGGCGCTCTAGGAACTACGTCAGCCTATTCGTTGCGCTGATTGGTTGTATACCTACCCAATTGCTGCAGAGTGATTTGAAAGACAACCTTTTAGCCCGCCTCCCTCCCTGTCGAGCGGCCCTAGACCCTTGTGCCTTCAGAAACATGGGGCTAGCGCGGCTAGGCTAGTCAACAGCACCATTCTGGAGCATTATTCTGCTTCAGAATCTGGTTACAGGTCTAATTTGTTTGGTTAAATTCCTCTACTACTATAACTTGTGCAGCGCGGGCTAATTTGAGCAGACTCATAGGTGAGCTGGTGTGCCGAGCTGCAGAGAGGAGTGAACAGCAATAGAGGCGTAGAATTACATCTAAACCATTTCAAGGTAGGAAAGATTATTTTCTTGGACAAAACCTTCTAAATATGTAACTTTGATACACAGAGATGAATCTTAGTGGTTAGCTCAACACGCAGAAAAGTTCTTCAGTCGATTAATTGCTTTTCTGAAGGTCTCTGGAATAAGAATTCCAAGTGATTGCTTCAGTCTGTGACAGAGCAGTACTTCACACAGATTAGCAGCTCTTTCCTTTGAAATCATGTTTTCTGAAGACTTTCTCAGAATCCCTTTCTTCCCCACCAAGGTTGAGCCGTTCTATAGACTCAATTATTGTTCAGCCACCGTGGCCCATCCTCTGTGTATGACTCAGACAATATGTCATCCACCCTGCACAGCCACTCATGACATCCACATCGCTGTTGTAACTTCATAGGAGCTCTATTCAACCTCCGGCACCATCTTGAACGAATAAAAAAGAAATGTAGCATTAGTCTCACCTCTGTTTTTGTAAGGTAATTAGTTTTTCTCTGCTCCAAAAAGAGAGCTGTTTTCCTTGTCTTTTTTTCTGTTGGGTTGCGAAAGGCCCTTATCACACTTAATGTAAATGAGCCAAATGTAAGAGCCAAAAGTAAATGAAATTACAAAGATACGAAACATAAAAGTGTACAATAATATTCAAATCACATTTATGTGTTGCTTAGTGGGAATCAGCAACTCTGATTCCATGTTGGTCGTCATGTGCATCATTTTGCCTGCTGTGTGTTTATGTGTTTATGGTCACTCTTGTAAAAGCAAAAACACACTGTACAGCTCTTATCTGTCTCTTTCTCAGCCTGAACTTTTTAAAGACACTACAGGAATTATTAGAAAAAGTGTCACTTCTCCAAAGCATTTGAGTCATTTTTCTGTGCTTAACTGAGACCATTAGGCGTACAATCATTGCACTGGATTTGTGTGATTTGTGGTTTATGCAACACTAGGTATTAATTTCCTTTATAGCTTTTTTAGCTTACAGTTGTACATCTCGCTAGATGTGTATAGAGGCAGCAGTGGCGTCTGTGAATTAGCATATTTATATAACTGTTGTTTAGATTGAAATCTTAGTTCAGATACATAACTTGTAATGGAAGAAATAATAGTAACAGGGCTTTCTTTGATGATATTTGAGCACTAAAAACACACACACACACACACACACACAATCTAGATACTCCACATCCACCAGAAACTCTGCTGCTGTCACAGAACAAGCAACAATAGAACTGGTAGACCATGGAGGGAGTTTTGAAAATTGACTTCAGGCTGCACTGAGGAAATGGACAAACTCAGTCTGTACTGCATGTTTTTCTCATATTTCAGTAGTCTGCACTCCATTAGTCTGAGTTTTTTTTTAATTTTTTTAGATTTATTTATTTCATTCATTATATGTTATTGCTTGTTATTAGATTTTGATAAAGTACATAGAACCAGCTCCAGAAGAAAACACAATCTACTAACATCAGCCGTCACTTCAAATATGTCATTTAGCCTAATTTCCCCTTTTTCCATAATAAAAGACTCTATTTGATTCTTCTCAGGGTCACAAGCTGCTGAAGCCTAGCAACCAAATTACAGGCAATTTATCGGCTAAAGAACACGTTATGAAGGAGAAGATTTGACTGTTTCTCCTCATGTTTGCTCTAATGTGTGTCCTACAAAGTGAAATCCTCGAACAGAGGTCATTACGCACCTTTTTAGCTAATTTGGTGCTTCATAGTCTAAGACTCTTCTTTCTGTTTCAAATCTTCATATTTTAGGAACTTGAAAGTTTGAAGGTTACTTTAGATCAGAGATGTCAAACATGTGGCCCATGGGCCAAAACCGGCCGTCCAGAGGGTCCAATCCGGTCCGCGGGACAATTTTGGAAAATGTAAAATTACGGAGACGACATCAACTGCAAACTGTAACTTTGGGAAAACTATAAATTTCTTTTGAACACAACGTAAAAAAATTAGATTGCTCATTGTTCTTTTGTCATTTTGTGTCTTATTTTTGTAATATTTTGTCTTGTTTTTCTAGTTTTTCGTCAGATTTTGTCCTTTTGTGCATCCTATTTGTCTCACTTGTGCTTTTGGTCTTATTTTTGTCATTTTGTGTTTTGCTTTATTCATTGTTTGAGTGTCGTTTATGTCATTTTATTTCAAGCTTATGTCATTTTTGGTGTCGTCTTGCAACTTTTTTGTCACTTCTTTGTTTTGTTTCGGATCGTTTGTCTCATTTTTTTGTCATTTTGTTTCTTGCTTTTGTCGTTATGTGTCTCATTTTGTGATATTTTGTCTTGTATTTGTCGTTTTCTAAAGTAAAAAACTATATTGTTCAGTTCCAGATACCTGTAACTGAATGTCTTGTGCTTTACACTCTCCGATCTGTAAGTTCTAATGTATAAATGATAAACTGAGGCATAACGTTGTTGAAATTTCACAGATTTCTCTTAACAAATTTCAGTTTGGTCATGATTTGTAAAAAGATAGTTCCTTAAATGTGAATATTTTCAGAATGTACTTTTTAGCACTAAAACAAAAAAAATATTTAGAGTTGTGGTTATTTATAGCTTATTATGTTGTGATTTCTCTGGCCTGGCCCACTGAGGATCAAACTGGGCTGCATGTGGCCCCTGAACTAAGAAGAGTTTGACACCCCTGCTTTAGACAAAATATATCCCAGCATGCTCTGGGCCTGACAGAAATATACAGGCAGGTTCATGTCTGCAGCAGTGAAATGTGTCTGCGTTTGCATCTTTGGACTGAGGGAGGAAATAAGCCATTACATTTGCAGCTTTGAACAAGCAACAGCAACCAAAACGACATGTTCTAAATATTAACCAGGCATCTTAATATACTAGCATGCAGCATTGTGTGTATTTTTGTGAAAAGTCGACACTGTGACACTCTGTGGGTCACCAGCTGCTCTGCTACATACAGTGAATATGATGTATCACCACTATTGTGTTTTCTAATTCACAAAGCATCAGCTCTGCGGTGCCTGTCTGCTCATTTCTCTCCCATGTTCCCAGTTCGAACACACACAGACCGACATTTTACAGCAGAAATTTAGGAAATTCTTCAAGTGCATGTGAGTCCAACGAGCCGTTAGTTATGGGAACTGGGTGCTGCTAAATGAAACAGATGCTTTCCTTCTTGGCGCTCTCAATATCCTCCCTCTCTCAGCCATTGTGTTCAGTCCATGAAAACAAGCACCGGCCGATATTAAACCTGATGCAATCACAGAGAGCAGAGCACAGAATGACACAGTTGGAAAGGATAATAAAATACTACAGCAACAAAGAAGTGCATGAAAGCAGCGCCGCTATTAATGATTAAGCTCACTGAGACTCCAGCGCCTGTCAGTCAGAGAGACTCATTAAAAGAGGCCTCCTCTGTCAGAGAGTCTGTGTTTGCATGACGGCAGTTTGGGACCAACGTTCCTCTTCCCATGTGAAATACTTTATTGCTGTCTGAAGAATCTTATTTACTTACGGCTACAGCAAAATGAAAGAGAAGAAAAGTGATAATTTCAACGGATCAATCAGGATGTCATGTGTGGAATGATGTCTTTGCTGTACCATCACAGTGATCCCTCCGACACCGGCACTCATTTCTACAAAGATATAAAGAAAGCAAAGAGTAAAAGCGGCCCCGGTAAAACTTTCACACTCCATTACCGAACTTAATCAAGCCTTAACTCCTCTAAATTCTCTAAATATTCACCTGAAATAACATCCCCAGATTCTGCTCCACAACTGTGATGCAAAACAAACAACCTTGAGTAAAGGACATCTGGAAGAATTTTAGAAGACAAAAACAAATTTTATGTCCATCACCAGGCCACAGTGAGATTTGAAAAACCCCAGCAAAACTGTAAAGAAGAGAGTAAGTTACTCCCTTGTAACAACAAGCCGATAAGCATTGATGTTTTGAACTGTCGCCAAAAATTTTCCACTGCTGCTTCACCAAATTTGATGCCACAGAAATGAGGCGTACATGCAACACTCCAGCTAAGTTTATCCTGATAAATTTTATTTTTTTTGGTCAAGATTGATAATTATTGGTCATTTTCAGTTACCTACTTAAAAAAAGTGAAGAAAAAATATTTATTTTTGAATTTAACTTTGTCAATCGGCAAGTTATGCAGGTAATATTTTTAATGCTAATACAACACAGTAATATCTGTAGACAGAGATGTGTTGTCAAGACATGCTGGACAAAATTCTTTCAATTTTCAGTTACTTTTTTTGTGATCGAACCAAACTTTCTATTTTTACCACAGTCATGAATAAAATGTTGTGCTGAATAAAAAGCGATTTGTTCATAGTGAGCAGAAATCACGAAAACACTAGTTGCTGAACTGTTACTACTGCAGACAATAAACTTTATTTATCAAAAGTAAAATAGGCAACACTTGCAACCTCTGATTTTCTGCTCAAGGTGAAACTATTACACACGTGGACAAAATTGTTGGTACCCCTCAGTTAAAGAAGGAAAAACCCACAATTCTCACTGAAATCACTTGAAACTCACAAAAGTAACAATAAATAAAAATTTATTGAAAATTAAATAATCAAAAACAGCCATTACTTTTGAATTGTTGATTAACATAATTATTTAAAAAACAAACTAATGAAACAGACCTGGACAAAAATGATGGTACCTCTATAAAAGATTGAAAACTATTTGACCAGAGTGACATGATTAACTCAGGTGTGTCATTTAATTGACATCACAGGTGTTTCCAAACTCATAATCAGTCAGTCTGCCTATTTAAAGGGAGACAAGTAGTCACCCTGCTGTTTGGTGAAAAGGTGTGTACCACACTGAACATGGACAACAGAAAGCGAAGGAGAGAATTGTCCCAGGACATCCGAAAAAACATTATAGACAAACATCTTAAAGGTAAAGGCTATAAGACCATCTCTAAACAGCTTGAAGTTCCTGTGACAACAGTGGCTCATATTATTCAGAAGTTCAAGACCCACGGGACAGTAGCCAACCTCCCTGGACGTGGCCGCAAGAGGAAAATTGATGACAAATTGAAGAGACGGATCGTTGGAATTGTATCCAAAGAGCCCAGAGCAACCTCCAAAGAAATTAAAGGTGAACTCCAAGGCCAAGGTACATCAGTGTCAGATCGCACCATTCGTCGTTGTTTGAGCCAAAGTGGACTTCATGGGAGACGACCAAGGAGGACACCACTGCTGAAAAAAACTCATAAAAAAGCCAGACTGGAATTTGCAAAAATGCATGTTGACAAGCCACAAAGCTTCTGGGAGAATGTCCTTTGGACAGATGAGACCAAACTGGAGCTTTTTGGTAAGGCACATCAACTCTATGTTCATAGACTCAAAAAGCAAGCATACGAAGAAAAGAACACTGTCCCTACGGTGAAACATGGAGGAGGCTCAGTAATGTTTTGGGGCTGCTTTGCTGCATCTGGCACAGGGTGTCTTGAAAGTGTGCAAGGTACGATGAAATCTGAAGACTATCAAGGCATTCTGGAGAGAAATGTGCTGCCTAGTGTCAGAAAGCTTGGTCTCAGTCGCAGGTCATGGGTCTTCCAACAGGACAACGATCCAAAACACACAGCCAAAAACACCCAAGAATGGCTGAGAGAAAAGCGTTGGACTATTCTAAAGTGGCCTTCTATGAGCCCAGATCTGAATCCCATTGAACATATGTGGAAGGAGCTGAAACATGCCATTTGGAGAAGACACCCATCAAACCTGAGACAACTGGAGCTGTTTGCTCATGAGGAGTGGGCCAAAATACCTGTTGACAGCTGCAGAACGCTCATTGACAAATACAGAAATCGTTTAATTGCAGTGATTGCCTCAAAAGGTTGTGCAACAAAATATTAAGTTATGGGTACCATCATTTTTGTCCAGGCCTGTTTCATTAGTTTGTTTTTTTAAATAATTATGTTAATCAACAATTCAAAAGTGATGGCTGATTTTGATTATTTAATTTTCAATAAATTTTTATTTATTGTTACTTTTGTGAGTTTCAAGTGATTTCAGTGAGAATTGTGGGTTTTTCCTTCTTTAACTGAGGGGTACCAACAATTTTGTCCACGTGTGTATGTCAACTAAACCCTAGAAAACATTATAATAAGCTCTGATCCATGTTTTGTTTAGACTATGAAGCTTATCGAGAATAGCCAGCTGGAACTACAGTGGAGGAAAAAACCCTGAAAATTTTACACAATCTCAAATATTATGAAATATTTGTCGAAAAATCTTTCTGTGTTTCAAAAGGTGTGGCTGCATGAAACAGACACAAACAAATGCAAACGATAACTAGCAAAACTAAATTCTACCGAAATGACCCAACACTCAAAATTTCTTATTTTTATGGAAGCAGTCAATCTCAAGTTTTTAATGGATTTTTTTAGGGATTTGTTTAGTATTTCGGCTGCGACTGTACTAAAACAAATAGCCCTTGAGGAGTGAAATATATGTGCAAATGTATGGGATGTCCAAAAACTTTTTTCCACCACTGGACATAAACAATAATAGTACCACAGTGCTGAGACTGAGCTGCATCAAAGAAACATGTCTGTGTAAAGCAAAGAGAAAGATCCCGGGTCCTATTTGCCACATGTACACATATACTATATCTCCAAAACCACACACTTGTATTAGTTTGAGTATTACTGCCATTACATTTAGTGTTTTCTGTAGCATTCACATCTTGAACTGCTGTATATTTTTGCACGTGTTGATCATTGCACTTTAACTATTGCACACAGGTTGTTTGTCACTGTTTACTCTGCACACTTCCTTTTTGTGTTTTACTTTGTAAGTTCAATGTTGCCTACATCAGTACATATGAGCAGATCGCAACTTTTTTGCACCAGAATTATTGCAAATGATGTTTTAATACTATCTTTCTGTACATGCATTTAAAAAAAAAATTCAGATTCTCACCAGAGTTGGTAAGAGTAGATTAATCATGACAGGGACACAGGGAGCGAGGACATTCATTGCAGTGATGATAATTTGTTTATTGCTTGATATGACAAAGAAATCTTTCAATCATTCTGGATGTTGCAATAGCAAAGTTTCAGCTTCTCCTGTCAATGTGTCCATGTAAGAAAAGGTCTTTCTTTCTTTCTTTCTACTTGCTTTTTTTTAAACTTTTGCTCATCAGTCAGTTATCAGTTTCTTCACTTAGAGAGAACTGGCTTCGGGACCAGACACAATCACCACTAAATCAGTCGTCTCTTCTTGTTCTTCCATCTCTTCATTTCCACCTCTTTGCTCTTTTGCCTCCTGGCAATCACAGTCTAACATCTTCGCTGCCCCCAAATTACACAGCTCGACCGGGGACACTTTTATGGTGAGCTCCTGGGTGGATTCCCCTTTTCAAGCACCATGCAAATGGATAAAACCATCCCACAGTCATCACCATGTTACAACACCACTGAATTTCCATTTCATCTCCTAAGTGACTATCATTTTCTAATCAGTCATTGTCTGACAGTTGTCTCTCTCCATCTGTATCTTTTATCTTTCACACAACTTTGCCTCCACACTTTCTGTCTTTGCAACTTTTTCATTTTGCATTTCAGCAGATGGAACTTTTGAAGCACAAGATTGAATACATGCCGTAGTGAATGTTAATTCTTGAATTTAGAGTCATTGTTACATCAGAATTTTCCCATTTCCCTGTGTAGTGAGATTACATTATCCACTGTATGGTTCTCTTCATTTTTATTAAATTTTCTTCAACTAACCCAAAGTCCTTTAAGTTCCCATGAAAAACTTTCTGTTGGATAGTAATGAATGTCTGCAGTTTTACTGTGGTGATGATTTCTGCCGCAATCTCAAATAGTTGGTATTAGTCAACCATTAATAATTTCTTTCAAACTTATCTCCAGCACACACTCAAAAGAGCCATTGTTGCAGAAAGAAATCCAACAAAAAAAGAAAAAGGTTTATGTTCTTTAGAAAAGTGAAGTTTTTACAGAAGGAAAAATTCTAAACTTTAAGGCCAACTACAGCACCAATGAACAAAACAGGTTATTGAAATGCAAGTCCTTGTTCATTTTACGAATAGCAATAACACAAATGTGGGGGCACTAATCACTCAGGTTTGTCTTGCTCAAGGTATTTATGCCAAAATATCCCATTTGACTTAGACTTGAATTTTCTCTGAAATCACTATTAAATGTCAAGGTTGCAGTGAGCAGCAGGAGTTGGACTGTCTACAGGTATAATGTACAGAATGCAACATAATTCACACACATGGAGTTAATATCAGTTAAATGTCACAAATACTACAGAAAGTAAAGGCTTCAAAGTAGAAATTTAATTCAACAAATTTGACACACAAGTTAGAAACCTGTCATGCTTAAAATAAACACCGATGGAGTACGGTTATTAAATGACCTGTGAACACCAGAACGTTTTCAGTTTTAGACCTGTGGGCTGTGTCTGTCTGCATGACTTCATCTTCATTCCTTGCAAAGAAAAGAGGAGTTAAAGTGAGTCTTCACAAATATGCAAATGGGCACAGGAAGATTGGTGGCCAACTATAAACACACAGTTGCAGCAGTAATCTGGAGATATAGAACCAATAATAGTACTATTAATCAGACTGTGTTCTGTTTTAAGCTCTGAAAAACAAACAGGAAAATGTTTCAGACTTGATAGAAGTGTTATCAGTGGAGCTCAGACAGTGAGAAAGACATTGTGTCACATGACCAACTATGGAGGACATCCACATAATTAACTCTTTATGTGGTGTTTAGAACAATACAGCAAGATTAAAACTTCCTAAAGAACATGAAAAGAAGCCGATAGTTGGAAGCATATTTTTATTCAGATTAGACCCGAAAAAATTAGTTTGTCTCACATGTGGTACAGCAGCATTGTAGCACAGTTACTGCCAGGGTTTAGAGTGAATGCACAGTCCCAACAGTGAAGCACAGAGGTAGGAGTGTGATGGTATAGGGCTGTGTGTGTACAAAAAGCATTGTGGAGCTGAGATTTATAGATGGCACCATAAATGTCTTCCACTGTACCAAAATACTGTCTGACTAGATAATTCCCAGTCTGCAGAAGAGAAATTTTCCAGCATGATAACGATGAAATGCACACTATTACCTGACTGAGTATGTCGCCTGATTTGAATCCAGTAGAACACCTTTGGGAAAGAAAAAGGCAACACAACTCAATAACCACTGGGAAGATAAGTGATACTGATGAATGGCAGAACATCTGTCAGTGCAACGCTGGAGTTTTCCATGCTGAGGATCATCCTCAAAGTAAAGGTGGACATATGAAGTAAAAACATGGATGGTTGGATTAAATGGATCCTGTGGGGCCTGTGTTTTAAATACAGTAAATCCAAAATGTTCTGAATTTTTTTACAGACTGTTCCACTTAGAAGTTATGCAATTACGGTACTGTGACATAGCACAGAATGTCCTCACCTCTGTTGTACGTTGTACCAACCCCTCCTCTCCCTGCGGTATACAGACACAGACTCTCGATATGAATTAATTCAAACTTGTGCAACATTGTAATCTATTTCATAATATGTGATACTCAGTCATGTTTTTGTTTTTCTTCAAGTGTGACAGTTCTGATTAACGACCGTCCTCACAACCCAAAACAGCTCTCTGTTTTTCTTTTACAATAACACAACTACAACTACTTAGGGACATTCATTCAACTCGCTGTGCTGCCTGCAGGATATTTTCAGCCCTGCTACACGAGACTGTTTATTAAATGAAGCATGAGGCTGATGAGAATTTATTACGTAAGAACGTGTCGCTGTGGAGCTGTTATTTACATGCTCAAGGTAATAAAAATGTGCATTTTGTTGTGGATTTGAGAGACACATTTTCCTGCAAATACGTCTTACTTGTGCTGGTTCTGTCAGCTTATGGGAGGCTGACAGGGCTGCTCTGAAGAAGACAATCCTTTATTTACTGATGTCTGCCTGGGTCTTTGCAGCCAGAGAGCTTCCTTTCTGGTGCTGAAGGAGCTGTTGAAGTGGTGGGAATATTTGGCACAGCAGTGGGCGACGAGCAGGCAGAGAGATGGACATGTCAGAGCAGCGCAAGTGCTGAAGTAGCAGAGCCACCTTTCTCAGCGGACCAGTGAGGTGGTTGTTAGTAAGAGTGAGTGCCAAGGCCGAGAGCCCTGACAGCACAGCGCGTGGGCTGGAGTTTATCCTGGGCCTTTAAAGTCGACTCACCCAACATGATGCCCCGAGGTCCTCACAGTGATAGATGCTCAGTAGCCAGTTGAAATACATCAGGGCTGGCTGCATTTAGAATTAATGCTATGCTAGAGATGTCTGCTGAATTGGCATATGACACCAGTGAAACATCCTGATGGACGATGACATCGGGCCATCTGGGGTGAGAGAGACTGCATGGTTTAATTGGAGCCGTATCCTGTCGGAACAGGTTCGCAGATTAAGACTGACAGCTTTTTAATTGGATCCGGTGCCTCCTTTATCACTACCATCAAAATCTGTAAATGAATTTGGTGTAATAATTTGTGTTATCTCTTCTGTCATTGTTTTTCCCCCATTGAAGTCATTTCTTAATTGCTTGTTTGCCTCTTTTCGAATCATTCTGAATCTAATTAAATAAAGAGAGAAAGCGATGTTGATCCCTCAGAAATGATGCCTGAAATCAAGTTTCTGTGATTTCAACTTTAGCAACAAGAACAAAACTTGTCAAAAAGATAAACAAATTTGTGTATTTTCAGTTGTGTGTCGTGTGCTGGTGCCACATTGGGAAAACACGTCACTTCATTGAATTTCTTAGACTGCTTGCTTTTCATAGTTTTATCAATCAATCAGAGTTTATTTCTATAGCACTTTTCATACAAAAGTAGTACAAAGTGCTTAACAAGTTAAAAACAAACAATAAAAAACAATAAAAAGACAATGGCCCACATCCCTCCCAAACCCTTCCCCACAACATACTTCCTAAGAACACACAGACATACACACACAGACAGTCACACAGCCATGCACACACACACACACACACACACACACACACACACACACACACTTTAGTAAAAGAAATAATAGTGTCTGTTGGCTGAGAGCAGAAGCACCTGAAAGAGGAAACACCATCAATGAGAGCCGCCCGCACCCGGGGCGGCAGCAGGCCCCGTCAGGCCCAACAGGCCAGCTAGCTCCAGGGCCATTATGCCCAGGCCCTGGCAAAGCCCCAGATGCAGACGGCTCCCCACCGAGGAAACACTGGAATCTAAAATAGATGTGTTAAAAATAACATGTAAAACTAAAAATTGAAGAATAAAATAGCTACTAAAAGATAAAGAATAGTAAAATAGTATTTACTGGAAATACACCTCTGATCCTTAATTCCTGTTCCCCCAGTACCGTAGTAATTCCAAAGACAGAAAGGAAATGAGAAGTGAAGGGACAGTCAATAAGAGAGAGATGCTGGGATCTGTGATGGGGGCATCATCGGCCCAGTCCTGACTCATTATCTGTTTCTCAACAGCAGCAAGATGTTGAATGTTTTAGTGCTCGTTGATAAGTTTTCCTGCGTACAGCTTTTATTTGTCATGCAGCGCTGAATAGTGATACACGTCTGCTGCCACCTTCATGACAAAGCAGCATATGAGGCAAAATCAGTAAAAAAGTTCACATTTAGAGCTTCTATTTTTACACACAGAGCTGGAGGTAGGGCTGGGTATCGTTTGTATTTTTACGATTATGATTTTTTGAGTTGCAGGTTGTTGCATTTACTATTCTGCTTTTACAATGGTCATTTTAATGTAATGATATAATATAGTGTATTATAGGGCAGGACACAGGAGACATTTTCCTTCATGGACTGTTTAGTTTAAATACCATTTTCAATGCAAGACTTTTACAGAGTAGGATGTTCAGTAGTCAAGGATATTAGTACTTCCTCCATCACTGTTAATTAATGTAAGCAAACACATAATATTATAACTTGTATGAATTAGGGATGTTCTAAACCATCCTCAAAGATCAGAATCAATGTCAGTCATACCATTTTTCAACTAATTAGTGTCCACTGTTTTCTAAGCCTGATTCTTTGTTTACATCCGCTGTCACTCGTGTGTCTGAATGAGAGAGCCTGGTGGTGTTGAGACTTATCGACTTCTGGCCGGATGACATTAAGAGTCACTGAAATCTCTGTCATGGTGCACAATGCTCTCTACTTGCCAACACAGAACCGCTCGTGAGTCAAGGGACTGCCTCTTCATCTTTTGGAGCTTGTGGAGTTTTTTTCCCTTAATGCATTGCAGAACTTTTTAGCTGTTAAGAATATACACTGTAACTGAAGTGTGTATTAACTAAGAATATAGTATCAGATTAGGACTCAGTATTGGCAGACAAATATTAAATGATTTCTAGGGGAAATAAACCTGATTGGGACATCCGTAGTATGAGTTATTATAGTTACTGTGTTTTAACCAGTGAAGTTACACAACCAAAGCCTGACTGTACATCACCTTTAAGGAAGGTGCTGATGTAGTCTAATGGGTTTCTTGTGTAAAGCGAGTTTCTGTGTGTGTGTGTGTGTGAGAGTAGCACCAACATGCGCCACAGTGTGATGTTGCTATAAGGTGGTAGTAAAGTCAGCTGTAATACTTACTGAGAGTCTTTGTGTTGAGTTCCTGTTCATATGGCAGTACTACGGCATCCTCCTCTATTCTTCAGAGCAGTACTGTCAAAGCTACTGTTACCAGCACTAACACAGAGTTAAATCAAGCAATGAAACCATAGCAATAGTGGTGTTTGTTTCTCTGACTTTACTGTAACAACAGCAGAGTCCAATTGGGTCCTTGAAAAGCATTTTTTAGACAACATTTCTTCACTTCCTTGAAAAGGAACTCAGTAATGACTGAGTAGGTTAACTTAGAATAGTGCTAGACTCTCAATTTATGCAAATAAATGCATTAAGAGGGTGAAGAACTTGCATGCATGTACTTAACTAAAATAAATAATGATCCAGACGGGTGGTGGTATATACAGTAGATGTTTGTAGTACACTGTCCCTGACTGAATCTGAATTAAAATGTTCTAATTATTCCTTCAGAATTGAAGTTTTGGCACCAGCTCTGAGTTGGAACTGGTTCTTGATGGCCAGCCCCAGTGGGAAGAGGTTAAGTAAGTCACTAATGAAATTAGTGGACACAGTTTCTTATTTTAAACATGATGTATGAAGGGTTTCCCCTCAGACTTCTGTCCAGAGGCTGCAGGTAGATGTAAGTTGTTTGTCTGGAGATCTGATATCGCTCAAGTAAAGTAGCGTCAGACTGTGGTTTGGCTTGACTGCATAAATGTCCCTTCAAGTGACACAAAATAGTTTACAGGAGCTGAGAGATAAATTGATTGTCCCATTAATGGAGGTACCAAGTGCAAGCCTGAATGCATTGACTAAGTTATTCATGCTGCTTACATGGAATGATCGTGTATTATTAGCAGAGGCAATAAAATTATGGAGGCAATATTCAGAGAAAAAAAGCAATTTTATATGCCTATGCAAATTTATAAATGTGAAAAAATTGCAAATCCCCCTCAGAAAAATCTACATAGAATTGTTTCCGGAAAAGTAAAGTATTTGAAGTGAAGGTGCACTATGACTTTGCCTTTTCTATCACTGTGTGCTGTAGGCTATTATCTGTCCAAAGAGACATCAGTTTGCTGGAAATGTGACATGAAATTACCCACAATCCCCCTCTGCCCTCCCATCAACTTGGCAGTTTCACAAGCCCCCAGAGTTGCAGGATAATTTAGGGAGGGATTTCAAGTGAAATTGTGTGTACTTGTATGTGCATCTGCATGCAAGTGTGTATGTGTGCGACGGAATGAGAAGGAGATAACTCGTATATTCAGGTTGAAAGATTGACATTGAATGGAATAGAACTTTTCTGAAGATAAAGACAGATAGGTGGAGTCCAACAGGGCAAACTTTCTCCTGTTATTGCTTCATTTGCAAAGTCATTACAGACCGGTGTTAGCGCACGTGATTTGACTGTGGAGGTACATTTTTCAGGTGCCTCATTAACTGCTATATGATCTTAGCCATCATCCCTCTCTTAATACAGAATGTCAGCTGGTTTAGCCCTACAAAACTCAGATATCTTGAGGGTAATTTCACTACCTTGACTTTCATGCTTGCAGGGGAGATGTCTTGTCTGGAATTGTCTGGAATCTGGTAATATCAGAATCATGATGCGGAAAATTGGAAAAAAAAAAAGTCCTTTGAGCTTAACAGAAATAAATGCATTTTGTTATTGAAGTGTGCACATACAGTAGCCTACTTTCTGAGGTGCATTGTCAGGCACTGTCAAGCAAATGTTGCCCCCCGCCCACTCCACTGATGTGTACTCTCAGTCTGCAGGCTTGAACCATGAACATCATCTGACCTTATATATTCTATATGGCAGCCTTTGTGATTTAACGCATGGTTTCAAATAACAATTTTGATTTGAAACCATCAGCTGTTCAGCCTTTGTTTTAAAACTGGATCTCTAATATCAACTAGAACCTAACTCATTCCTAACTAATTAACCCACATGTCATCCTGCGGGTCAAAGTTGACCAGTTTTAAAGTTTGAAAATGTGGGGGAAGAAAACACAGTGAAACTTCTGATGTCCACATTTTCAACATTTTTGGGAAATCTTTGAACAATTCTTGGTGGATTAAAAAAAAATGTCAGAAATGTTTCATAAGAACATTCACAAAAAAATCAACCAAAATCCAGCAAATTTCGATTTTTTTTGTGTGTGAATGTCCTTAAAGAAAATATTACAAGTTTTACTGATATATATGTAATCACTTTAGATATTTTTAGGATTTTCTGGGAAGATTTTTACTCATTTTTTGAAAACATTTACATTTTTTTAAATAAAACTTTTAAGGGAAACTTTTAAGGAATCATTGGAATTTTCTTCCCGAAGGTTTTGCAAATTTTCTGAAATTTGGGGATTTTTCTGCTGAATTTTTGGATTTTTTTCAGACAAGGAAACAATATTTTTTGGTGCCGTAAATGAGGACAGCAGGAGGGTTAAACTGTCAATTAGACAGTGAAGGTATTGTGTGTGTTGTCCTGACTTGGAAGATTCTCACATGAAATAATTTACGTTATTATATGAAAGCATGAACCACAGTCACACAGTCTGGAGACACACAGATCAAATTCAGCGCTGATCTCAGAAGAGAACACCTGGAGCAAAATTGAAGAACCAAAAACATTAGCATGGCTTCCACCAGGGTATTGCGTCCCTGCAGCCTGCTGGGCATAACTTGAAGCCTGATGGGCCTAAGCATAGAGAAAGAAGACTTTAAAACTACAGTTGCAGTGGGGTGGTACGGTTAAAAACAGATATAATGTTTGGAAAGTTCACCCACAACATTTAACATTTGCTGCTCCATCTCATCCTCATCCTCGGTAAGCTATCACAGAAACTGTAAGATCTCAATTCAGCCGTCAGTCTGTCACTGTCAAAAAAAGGCAATACTCTGCGGTTTTGTAGCTTACTGGACTGAATAAAGGTCCATGTAGTTTCTATGGTCTCTGTCTGTCTCTTTACTCTCCATATGCCTGTCAGTTGAGGGGCACATGAGAATGTCCATGCGTCTTCCAGCCCCATTCTCTGGATTTAACATCCTTTTAGTTTTCTTAGCCCATCATGCTCCTTATTTTTCTGCTATAGGTGATTGATGTGTTCATAAACAGTTCAGACAGCAATACTGGGTGTAGAGGTGGACACAGAGCTGTATGCAGATTGGAACTGTAACTAAATTAAATTTGAATTCAAAATTAGTTTTCTCTTCAACCCTTTCTCGAGCCGACAAACAACTGGGATCACTGGAAAGGTCAAATCATGCAATTTCATTTGCGCCACACCTCACTGCAGTGAAGACTTCGAAAACATATTGACCCCCTTCTTTGCATGACTAATTTGCCTTTGAATATTTTCTCAAAATTTGCAGTTATGTTCAGGCGCAACAACCAGATACTGAGGCCTCAAAGGTGCTGCCAAAGACTTTTACTAATGTCTTCTGGGATTTGATCGAACCAGTATATTTCTGAAGTAAGTTGGTAACACCTGGCTTAGTCCCCAGACTACAGACAGGCCTCATCTACTTTCCATCTGTCTGACTGTGAGGCCCAGATGTGCTGATGAACAGCAGTAATGAAGGGAGAGAGCAGAGATTTAGGACTGAGCAAAATGCAGTCGGTGGTAAGAGATAAGCATCTTTTGACTACATTAATAATAAAATAGAGATATTTGAGAGAAAACTTTAAACACATGAACTTTAATTCATAGTTGTGGCGCCACGTGCTACACAGAAACAGACTAATTACTTCCGTCTTGATCTTTACTTGTTCTGACTTAGACGTTAGTTCATGTCGAACACTTATTTTCCTGATATAAATTCACTTCAGAGAGCTGATACAGAAATGAGCAAACCAATCTTCTCTTAAAGGCCTGCATTCATTATCTGTTGTCACTGGTGATTTATGAGTCTGGCAGTGCTGCATACTGGCAGCCATATGTCTCCTCATTCCTCCACACACAGGACTGTCCTATTAATGATGTTGGGATTCATCATCCAAAGACACAATCAACACACGAATAAACTGTTAATGGTATTGACAACACGAGCGCTTCTCCGCTTCACACCTCCCAGCTCTGCTTAACAAGCATAACTGCAGATCTTGATTTGGGAAAGAAGAAAAGCTCCTTCAAGCAACTTTGGTTTTCACTGAAGGTTTGTTGTTGCCAAACATGGAGAAAGAAACTACCATTTTCCAATTATCCATCAGCCAGTGTGATGTGTGGTTTAAAGGGAGAATGTAACATCGGTTTCAAAGACGGCCCATTAGCTGATGGGTAATCTAAATTTGCCTCTCTTTGTGTGGAGTGAGTCATTATCTGGTTAGTGCCCTAATAGCATATAAATGATAAGATGCACATCATCAGCTTTCAGTGCAGTGAATACTTCCACTACATACAATCAATTTGCTTAAAAAGGTAAGAACAGCCATTTGTAAATGCTCATTTTGAAGGTCTGGTCAGTTGAAAGACTTTTCCTTAAATAGGCAAGACTAATTACGCAGAGACAGTTTTTCACAGTAATTCCTCCATGTGATGAAAAGAGGTCAGTGTGTGTGTGTGTTGAAATCTGGTCCATGTGTGCAGGGTTTTTCAGTGTTCTGCAGTAAATGTTATCTGTCCTGGCAGGCAGTCCATGTCAAATAGTACGAGGGTGAGGAGGGCGACGAAGCATGAGACGAGTCACGCTCTGTCCACTGTCAACCCATTTCAGGTCACCCTCTTTCCCCCAGTGGCCTGCTGGGTTTCTCTGATCACGGACCACAGGACGGCCATGTTAGATCTGTCTTCCTTAGCGCGATCGCAAACTCTTCTAGGATTAGTAATTGGGCAAGGGCATTCGGAGGCACGTATTCGTCAGAGCTGTCATCCGGGAGAGCTCCCTGTTTTAAAGTTTCCTTGTACATCACATGCCAGAAGAAGATTAACTTGATTGGATTCCAAAGAGTGAAGTTACAGAAGATGTGAGTTGCGTATAAAGTAGGAAAAATCCTGAAAAATTTCTATCTTTCAATATTTATACACTGAATTCAAAAATTTAAGCTTTCTGATTTGGATTCTCATTGTCAAAGCATGAATAATTTCTACACACCTCCTGCCAACTAGAGACTGATATAAACAAAAATTTGTGCTCAAAAATTCAGAGTAAAATGATACGTATCACACGGCAACCTTTTTCCCTACAGAGTCACGCTAAAATGATGGGCAGGGCTTTCATCGGATCATTTAGCGCTCATTGATCTCATGATTACCATGCTAACTGAGCTGTCAGCTTTGGCATCTGGCATCACTGATTCAGGCAAGGGGAGAGGAACTAGGAGGCAGGTCTACTTATCATGCATGGCCACACAATCTCTATTCTCTTTCTCTGGACTAGCCCGCTTAATTATGTGCTGAAACAAGTCTTCAAAGAAGCTCCTTTCACAAAGTAATATATACACCTGTCCAACCTTATTCAGTTCAAACAGGACGACCAATATTAATAGTGTAGCTTGTACAGACACACCCAAACAGTGATCATGCATGTAATTAATTTAACTATTAAACATCTGAAATACTAGTCGGTTAAACAAGTTATTCATATTTTATAGATTCACAAGGCAGATTAGCTATGATGTTATGCAGCCACCCGCCACTAATTGGAGCTACAACGCCATTAAACAGCAGACACCCCTCGTGATGGACATATGACATGTCAAAAAATCTGTTTAGGTTTTATTTTGATCTAGGAAATGACAATAAGATTGTACCACTTGACGGCAGGAATGTGTAACCAGGTTCAGCACAGGCACATGGAAGTTAACCTGCAAAGAAAGAAGGCTGCTGATGTCACTGCTAACGTTAGCCACATCCAGCAAACAGCGTGAATTCCTGCAGGTGGGAGCCACTGAGTCTGAAAAGATGCAACAGTTCATCAGAGCAAAACGTGCTTCTATCAACTTCATTCACCAAAGTCAGAGGAATATTTTGCACCCATAAACACAATGATAAGATGCAAAATCACAACCAGTGTTTTCTTACTTTTAGACGAGTCCGCTTAGACTAGTTGAAATTTAAATTGACCTTTAATCAGCAGGGAAATTAATTTGAAGGAACATCCAACCAAAGCAGACAGCCACACAAACAGTTCAGATAAAGAGGCTCCATTTATTTGCATCATGTCACTGTTGTTTACTGCAAAAGCATGTGATGGATTAGTGAATCAGAGGCACGATTTACAAAAATGAATTGAAAGAAAAAGCATTAGATATGATTTTGAGAGCATAAACAACAGAGTGATTGTTCTGTCAAACTGTCAAACATGCCTTGAATCAGACCAGAATCAGATGAAGAGAGGCACTGTTTTAAATGTCACTACCACCACCAGCGGTTTATTGACACCAGGGTTTGTTTAAGGGTAGGTGCTAGTGTTTTTGTGGAGCGCCTTAAGGTGAAGGAACATAGATGAACTTTCAGGTGACATACCAGAATGAATGTAAATCAACTGTACGAGTTCTATGCACTGACAAAACAAAAACAAACAAAAAAAATGGGAGAGGTTTCCTGATCTCAGATGAAAAGGTTCAAATGACAGAACCTGTCAGGAAATATTCTGCACTAAGCAAGTAAAACAGATGACTTGATATTTCTCTGTACGGTCAACCCTGGATGGAGTTATTCATTCTACCAATATATCAGTTGCCAGTATTATTGCCTGATATTAATCTTTCACAGATGTATTGGTATTGGTGTGATATATACCAATACTGTTGTGTAAACTTTTTTTACACAACATTAAACATAAAAATGTGTCTTCTGCAACTGAGACACAGAGCAACTCCCACACCATTGCTCGCAGTCTTCTCAGCACTGTCTGCAGCACATGTAGCAGAGTATGTAACAAAGTGCTACTGTGGGGCAAAGTCAAGCTTTGTCTTCATGGAGAGTTGCTAATTAGTTTGTGGAATACGATGCTGGAAATCTACGAAACAATGACCCCATCCTTTTCCCTTTTCACTGTAACTTTAACATGCTATAACTTGACAATATTGGCAGATATATTGATATGTTCTTCTAATTTTCTTAAATTGGTATCCGTTTCAAAAATCCAGTATCGGTGTTCAGATTTATTTTGCTGTAAATCTGCATCACAGTATTGGGAAAAGAAAACACTGCATCGTTCCTGGTCATGCACAAAGAGCTGGCATCATAAATCTTTAAGGCAAAAATCGTTTCAGGGATCTCAGTTTCAACTGATATTCTAATCAAAACCCTTTTAGTTTGATTAGAGCACCAGAAAACACTGCAGGTGCGATATTAGTTCAGCAAATGAAAACACAAACCCATTCAGTCTGAGAGGTGTGTTGGAGTGCGATTTATTTCACTACTGAGGATATTTTTGGTTTTTGACTACAACAATTAAACTACTTCAAGCCTGCAAAGTGTACAATTAAAGTACAAATTTGTATTAAAAAGGCAAATCATACAAAACTACTGCCATGGTCCTACAATGGTCCTTGTAATCAAAGAAATCGGGGGAAGTTAAATCTTTGATAATTACAGAGTTCATTAGAGTTGGGTAATTTCTTAATAGCTTTTAAATATGATAGCTATTTAAACATATGGATTTGTTCAGTTAATTCTATTGTCAGAAAGTAGTTTCCAGCTTCTAAACTATCAGCAACTGAGCCTAACAAATCGAAAATACAGCATATGGCAGCACAGCTCAAGATATCTGTTTAATTTCCTGCCTCAGTAAGACATAGATATAGAAACAGCCTGGAATTCAGAGCTCAGCAGGAGCACTGACCCAGAGCAAAGCTGCAGGTAACAGATGGGATTTATTGATCTGGGATATATCTCTATCAGCCAAGTCCAAGGTCACTGAACCTAGTATCTACCTGCAAAGAGCTGTCAGTCCTTGCTGAGCTTGATAAATGACACTCTGTCCATGTGAGCCTGCAGAACTTGACAGATTGTTGTAACATTTCCTGACAGCGTGTACATATAAGCATCAGTATTCTGATCAGGGGTTGAGCACAGCACACAACTCGTGGTTTTTTTCCCCCCCATGACACAGCAAACACTTTTGTTATTCAGTGTGGCACAACAGCATCGTGTCCCCCTCCCTCGCTCGCATCAGAATCTGTCCCGCTGACACTGATCAATGACGGTGGCAATGTAGAAGACGGAGAGAACAACAGCGCTATTGACAGCAACGATGGATTTTACAGGAAGCCAGGCAGTGCAGCCACATAGTGACTGACTGTGTAGGGAAGTTGTCAAAGCAAATGACTTATTTCATCCATTTCTAATTTTCCCTTCACCCACCGCTCTTCCTTTCGCTGCGATAAGCCGTAATGTACTTAAATTGAGTGCAGTCCTTCAGCATCATAAAAGGAGAAAATAATTGCAACCGCCAACAATCATATATTGTGTGGCGCTGTGTCTCGAAATTAAAAATATTTTGGAGTCCGGCGACAGCGAACAACGGTCTGCTTCCATTACTGTAAAAAACTGCAGACATGCATGTAATGAGGGCATAAGCAATATTTGTGCGGCAAAGATTAGTCTTGTCAAAACTCACACACAAAGCTGCATTTATCAGTCAAAGCTTTTTAAAATCCTGCACACGAACCCAGCAGCCAGTGAGACATGAATTTTAAATACAGCCATTTATCCACAGAGAATAAATTTGACACCAGTTAATGGCATTAAGAGAAATCTGATATGGGCTACCTGAATACCTGAGCTGATGGAGAGGGAGACCATTAAACTTTGTGAACTTAATGGATTATTATTTGAATAAAGCCACTGAGACAGATGAGACACACACAGAATCTGTAAGTAATAGCATCTCAAATCTGCGACAAAATAAAAACAATCAAAAGTTAAAGAAAAAAATGGTGGATGACATCAGTGTCATGATCATAAATTTAAAAGGCAATTCCTGACAAACAAATGGTGTCTATTTAGTATTCATTCAAAGAGGTCTTTGGTACAGTTATAAAAAGAAACATGATAGAGAATGTGACATAGTGTCCTCATTAATCTCACCAAGGTTCTGGATAAGAAAGGAAGTTAGTAAAAGCAAGAAGCCCACCAGCTGATTACAAAATTAATTGGGTGCATAGATTATGTGTTGCAGCAATAAACGGCTTCGGATTGTATTCAGAAATGTTGAGTCTGCATATATCAGACTGGTCATTGTTATGGTTTCTCAGGGACAAAGGCTGGATGATATTGAATATCAGTAGTGTACTGCCTTTGGAAAGACTCAAACTGCAAATAATGCAGTTTAAAAGTTTCACTAGCCCAGCAGAGAAGCTCAACACATGTTGTCTGGTCAATGCAATTTGTTCTGGTTATGTTTTGACAGGTCTCTCTCCATGACTCACAATTTTAGTAGCCACCAAAGGTTCTTCTGGAGTCACCACAATATTGGACCACATAGCTAAAATAAAATTATTAAACCCTCCAACAAACCCCAGCGTATCTTTTTCTACTTAATTGCCTTTTGCAAGAGCAAACAAACCTGTCGGATGATGCTGTTTTTGTTGTCCACACAGAATTCATTTCTGCCTAGAGTTGCCTACAGCGTGTCTGAAGGAGCACATACAGTTATATACGTACCGTCAGTATCCGCCAGGGTGGCTGGAGTTCTGCCCGGGAGCAAAGTTAAGGGCAGTGTCTTCATTGCTGGATTTTTCTTATGTACACTGTGAGCTCAAAGCATGCAAATGATATGGCTGGACTTGGAATCTATTAAGTAAATTGACCAGGAGCAACCCAGAATGATGGGATGAATATAAATCACTCGTGGCTCTTTCTGTGACTCCTGGGATTGTCCGCGCAGGTGAAAAAGCTTCACCTCTCGATGGCGAGTGAATGCACAGTGCGGACTGCTAAGGAAAATAGAACTGTACGCTGAGGATGAATGATTAAAGTTTCAAAGGGCAAAGTTCAAAATATCATGTCTTAGAGGACCGAAGTCTTATCTTAACAGAATCCACTCTTTAAAGTTGAACTGGATGTTATTATTCATATTAAAATCTCATATTAGAAGTTATTAGCTCATACAAGGGTGGCATTTAAACACAATTTTATTCCAAAAGCTACAAATGAGGAGAAAGGGAAGCTGGGAGCTGAGGTAGTCAGAATGGTGAACGGTTTGGAGTCATAGCTGACAGGTTGCAGAGGGAAGGCTGAGCTGAATGAATGTGGCAGGACTTGAGCAGAATTAGCAGGCGGGTTACACAGAGCAACTGGGATCCTGATACAGGGAGAGTGAGGTTAACAGGCAGCAAAAACACAAAGAGCAACAGGTTACTGAAACTGAGTCGGCTTTAGCAGCACATGACAGACTGAGCGATGTGGTGGAGACTGACATGCAACACTGAGGGTGAAGCATTGCAGGGAGCCTGATGAATTGATGAGGACCAGGAGCAGGAGTGTCAGCAGATTAGCAGCCAGGAGGCCGAAGGACCCCCCACACACACACACACACACGCACACGCACACGCACTGCATTGGCTATAATCACTCATAGGTACAAGGAGTTCAGTCGTGACATTGGATCTTTTCAGCTGCATCACAGTGGATTCTTCTTTCTCAAAAGCACTGCTGCACTTTGTGTCATATGATTAAGGCAAAGTTCTGCTTCTGTATTCCACATCAGCGCCATCCTGCTACCATAATTCATTTCTTTTGTGCACAGAGTGCATCTAGTCCATCCTTCCTTTTTAACTTTCTGAAAAAAAATCAGCGTGGCAACATACGCTTTACGGACTTTACCTTAGTTGTAGCATCTAGCTTGAGCCTTAACCACCTTAGACTACACGTGATGCCTGTTGCACAAGAACTGACACAAGTAATTTTCTGTAATTTGTTTTTGTCTCCGTGTCATTTTTACATTGTTTTTACGCCATATTGTGTCTTTTGTGTCATGTCGTATCTTCAGTTGTGTCATTTTGCAATTCTTTGCGCTCATTTTGTGTCTTGTCTCATTTTGTGGCATTGCTGTGCCATTTTGCAGTTTATTTCTGTCTGTCTGTGCTCATTTTGTGTTGTTGTGTCCATGTCATTTGGAGTCTTTTTGTGTCATTTTGGATCTCTTTGTGTCACTTTTTGTCTGTCATTTTGCATCTTTTGCGTCAGTGTGTCTTTTGTGTAATTTTCTGTCTTTTTGTGTCATTTTGCTATGGAGTTAGAACAGTCTCATAATTCACAAATGCACACAGAAGAATTCACAAATGTAAACTGCAATCCACAAATGCACACAGAAGAATTCACACATGTGAACTGGGGTTCACAAATGTAAACTGCAATCCACAAATAAATTAAGAAAGTTCACAAATGTATTTCTGCATTCACAAACTGCTTTTGTGTGTGAATCTTTTTTGAGACTGCTCTGCCGTCAGCTCGATCCACAAATGCATTTTTTTCAACACGGAAGTTTCTGTAGCCAATCAGATGTCTCCCTCCTTTCAGCCAATCACAAAAACTCACCCCACGTGGGGGTGGGTGTACTGTTCAGCCAATCATAT
The DNA here is from genome assembly GCF_021347895.1 of Acanthochromis polyacanthus. NCBI lineage: Eukaryota > Metazoa > Chordata > Actinopteri > Pomacentridae > Acanthochromis > Acanthochromis polyacanthus. Next base: position 11,138,033 of record NC_067128.1, read on the forward strand.
GAACGCGTCCGCACAGCGTTATACTTCACCGTGTCATTGGGCTGAAGAGTGAAGCTGCCCGTCGGAGAGACCATGGCGTCTGATGGGGACAATAGACCCTTTATTTGTTTACAAACATTGTGACGTTTTTTGTGGCCGGGGCTTATGCTGGAGGCAAAAGCTGAGCGAGAAGTCAAGCGGGACTGGGAGTATATAGTTTGCGCTGGGAGTAACTCCAGCATTTTTAACCCGTTAAACTTCAGTGTACCGCCGGCGGTACACTTACTAATTTGCATAGGAATTTAAAGAATGTCCGAAGACTGCAAACGCGAATATATAAACATTATACGCCGATGGAAAGCTTAGATTCTCATGAATCCGCCGGTATAAATCACTTTCAGATGTGATTACCACAGCGGGTAATATAAACACATTTGTCCGACAAACAATGAATATCCATCCATCCTTTCTCTGTACACGGCTTTAACGTACACAGCGCGACTCACATTTCCGGGTTCATTATTACACACACAAAAAAAGATTCCACAAAAAACGGCCATAATCCAACCTTGGACATCCAGATGACACAAGCCAGTAAACTATTTTGTCCAAAACATGTCTTGAAGTCGGTATATAATCCACGAATCGGTTGTTTTAAAGGAAATACACCTCGCGATGCGCGTCCAATATTCCCTGTTTGCACATATGAACATTTGACAAGAAGATGTTTTAGTGAAACGGAGGAGTCGTCCGCACATCGTCTGCTCCTCCTGATCGAATGTTTAAACCTTCAGGGACCAAACGTGACTCCGTGATGATGTCACGGCGGTGAATCTGTCAAGACGTGAGCGTTGATGTTGATGATGTTGTTGTAGTTGTGTTGCTCTGGTTGGTTGTGCATGTGAGTAGTGTAACAGGATGTTCATTTTATCGTACGAACACATTTAAAACTTTTTTTCCCCCCTTTTGGAACTGGTTTATACAAAATTAGCTTTTTAATCTCCACTCGCATTGCCTCGAGAGACAAGTCAGCCTCAACACAAACACGTTTAATGTCGTGAGTCTTTGGCTGAGAGCTTCACAAACTTTACAGTGCAGTAAAATTAAATCTAGTCTGGTTCAATATACTGAGCAGTCTCAAAAAAGATTCACACACAAAGCAGTTTGTGAATGCAGAAATACATTTGTGAACTTTCTTAATTTATTTGTGGATTGCAGTTTACATTTGTGAACCCCAGTTCACATGTGTGAATTCTTCTGTGTGCATTTGTGGATTGCAGTTTACATTTGTGAATTCTTCTGTGTGCATTTGTGAATTATGAGACTGTTCTAACTCCATATTTTGCAGTTCTCTGTGGTCATTTTGTGTCTTTTCATGTTCTTTTGTGTCTTGCTGTGTCATTTTACATTCCTTTGTGTCCGTGTCATTTTGAGTTTTTGTGTCCTTCTGGGTCTCTTTGTGTCATCTTGTGTCTTTTCAAGCTATTTTGCATGTAATCGTGTTATAAGTGTCTTTTCGTGTCATTTTGTAACTCATTTTGTGTCTTTTTGCGGTCATTTTTCATGTCTTTGTGACAATTTTGTATCGACTTGTGGTTGTTTTGTGTCTCAGCAGCCGTTTTGTGTGCACTGGTGGTCATTTTGTAGTTTGATTTACTGTCCATACCATGTTTCTCTCCGTTACTGTGGTGGGTATTTCTGAATGAAACCATGAGAAACATTAAAATTATATTCTACATCTGAATAACAGAATGCTGTTACTGTGACAGACTGATGAAGCTGCTACGTTACATATCCGAGTCTGGTAAGGGCTTTATAGTATGGTTAGTATAAGAAAAAAAGCAACACCAGTGTGTTATTTAATTCCATTCAAGTATTTCCAAATTATATGTTTAATAAAATTGCACTACACCAACTTAATTAACATTCCAATAACCTTAAGCAGGTTTTTGGTGGTTCTGATGGTGGCCACAAAACTTTACGCCCAAACATTTAATTACTAAACATTTGGTTTGTGGATTAATTGATTAGTCACCTGTTAGCTTTCTTATTGGTTGATCATTTTTGGCTCGGTTGGTTTATTCATTTGTTTTATATGATTTTGAGTAAAATAGATCCTAGATTAGAGTGAAGCTGATCGAGCCTTTTTGACCACAAATCCAAACCCCTATTGGTATTTGAAGCTGAAGCATTCTCATCTGCAACATGTTGGCAGGAGAAAGTATCAGGTCTGAGATTACCAGAAGCAGGTCAGTATGTGAAAGTGAACCCAAACCCTCCACAGATCAGAGCCTGTTAGAGTCATGCTGCTTTGCTGTTTGAATATGAAACCAGTTTTATGGTAAGTTCAAGCTACAACAGGCTGCTCGGCTCCCTCAAGCCAGTTCCTCCACTCCCTCAAAGCCAATTTCACAGCTTACAGTTATGTTTCCCCACATCATAGCTGTGCTTATCCGGGGAAAGGTGACAGGAGAAAATGGCGAATGGATAAAGTGCTTGACCGGAGTCTGGGTGCTGAGAGAGCACCGCCTTCACCCCAGTGTCAGAAACATCCATCTCCACAATGAACTGACTGGTTGAGCCAGAACAGGGGCTGATGTGAGGAGACTCTAAAGCCTAATAAATACCTGCTCTGCCTCAGGAGACCAAGTGAACAGGATGGAAGACGAAGTGAGCTGGGTGAGAGGAACTGCCACCTGGCTGTAGTGTTTGATGAAGAGGTGGGAGAAGATGGCAAACAAAAAAACAGGAAGCTCTGGGGCTGCTTACAGGTTGCAGGTGTGGGCCACTCAGTCCCTGCTTTTACCCCAAAAACAGTACAGAACCAGAGGGAAATTCATACTTTTCTTTCTTGACATATAGGAGAGGTGGACATTGTTGGATTGGGCTTGGGAAAAAGCAAGAATGCCACCACGGTACACAAATCAGTTCAGGAATCTCTGAGTTCATCATTGACAATCATGACCTTGGAGGTGAAGTTAGCAATGATAAGAGATACTTATTCTTACCTGGGATGTTGTTCAGGCCATAGTAGTCAGGGTGTGTTGTCCTTCTTGGAGACAAAGACGAAACAACACCTGTTCGAGAGGATGATTAGGACTGCTTCTAGTGAGTCTTTGATGTACTTCTCCGTGACCTCTCTGGATGTGGCTGATTGGATTGTGGTAGTTGCCGAAGGGAAGAGGTGCTTCAGGGAGCAGGTCAGTGAATATGATGGAAATAGAAGGGTTGCTGAGAGAGAGAGAGCTCGATTCTTACTTGATTACTAGAGTCTCACTCCAGTGGCATTTGTTTACACCAATGTGCACATCTGTACATGTGTGCAAGCATGTTTGAAGAAAACGTAACCACTACACACGTGGACACAATTGTTGGTACCCCTCAGTTAAAGAAGGAAAAACCCACAATTCTCACTGAAATCACTTGAAACTCACAAAAGTAACAATAAATAAAAATTTATTGAAAATTAAATAATCAAAATCAGCCATCACTTTTGAATTGTTGATTAACATAATTATTTAAAAAAACAAACTAATGAAATAGGGCTGGACAAAAATGATGGTACCCATAACTTAATATTTTGTTGCACAACCTTTTGAGGCAATCACTGCAATTAAACGATTTCTGTATTTGTCAATGAGCGTTCTGCAGCTGTCAACAGGTATTTTGGCCCACTCCTCATGAGCAAACAGCTCCAGTTGTCTCAGGTTTGATGGGTGTCTTCTCCAAATGGCATGTTTCAGCTCCTTCCACATATGTTCAATGGGATTCAGATCTGGGCTCATAGAAGGCCACTTTAGAATAGTCCAACGCTTTTCTCTCAGCCATTCTTGGGTGTTTTTGGCTGTGTGTTTTGGATCGTTGTCCTGTTGGAAGACCCATGACCTGCGACTGAGACCAAGCTTTCTGACACTAGGCAGCACATTTCTCTCCAGAATGCCTTGATAGTCTTCAGATTTCATCGTACCTTGCACACTTTCAAGACACCCTGTGCCAGATGCAGCAAAGCAGCCCCAAAACATTACTGAGCCTCCTCCATGTTTCACCGTAGGGACAGTGTTCTTTTCTTCGTATGCTTGGTTTTTGAGTCTATGAACATAGAGTTGATGTGCCTTACCAAAAAGCTCCAGTTTGGTCTCATCTGTCCAAAGGACATTCTCCCAGAAGCTTTGTGGCTTGTCAACATGCATTTTTGCAAATTCCAGTCTGGCTTTTTTATGAGTTTTTTTCAGCAGTGGTGTCCTCCTTGGTCGTCTCCCATGAAGTCCACTTTGGCTCAAACAACGACGAATGGTGCGATCTGACACTGATGTACCTTGGCCTTGGAGTTCACCTTTAATTTCTTTGGAGGTTGCTCTGGGCTCTTTGGATACAATTCCAACGATCCGTCTCTTCAATTTGTCATCAATTTTCCTCTTGCGGCCACGTCCAGGGAGGTTGGCTACTGTCCCGTGGGTCTTGAACTTCTGAATAATATGAGCCACTGTTGTCACAGGAACTTCAAGCTGTTTAGAGATGGTCTTATAGCCTTTACCTTTAAGATGTTTGTCTATAATTTTTTTTCGGATGTCCTGGGACAATTCTCTCCTTCGCTTTCTGTTGTCCATGTTCAGTGTGGTACACACCTTTTCACCAAACAGCAGGGTGACTACTTGTCTCCCTTTAAATAGGCAGACTGACTGATTATGAGTTTGGAAACACCTGTGATGTCAATTAAATGACACACCTGAGTTAATCATGTCACTCTGGTCAAATCGTTTTCAATCTTTTATAGAGGTACCATCATTTTTGTCCAGGCCTGTTTCATTAGTTTTTTTTTTTAAATAATTATGTTAATCAACAATTCAAAAGTAATGGCTGTTTTTGATTATGTAATTTTCAATAAATTTTTATTTATTGTTACTTTTGTGAGTTTCAAGTGATTTCAGTGAGAATTGTGGGTTTTTCCTTCTTTAACTGAGGGGTACCAACAATTTTGTCCACGTGTGTATGATTACATAATGTTGCTCACATTATTCAGATGTAACTGTTCACATGATCAAATGTGAGACTGCTTTTATGAGTAGTTTCATCATGTTGACATTATTCCCTACCAAACATCTAGCTGAGTAGTATTAACCCTCTTGCTGTCTTCTTGTACGGGCACCACAAAATATTGTTTCCTTGTCTGAAAAAAAATACAATTCAGCAAAAAAAAAATCCCCAAATTTCTGAAAATTTGAAAAACCTTCAGGAAGAAAATTCCAATAATTCCTTAAAAGTTTACCTTAAAAGTTTGATTTAAAAAAAAAAAAATCCCACAAATTTGGCAAGAAAATTCTTGTAAATATTTTCAAAAAATGAGTAAAAATCTTTCAAAAAAATTCTAAAAATATCTAAAATGATTACATACGCATCAGTAAAATTTGTAATATTTTTTTCAAAATATTTTTTTTCCACCAAAAAAATGTTCAAAAAATTCCCAAAAATATTGAAAATGTGGACATCAGAAGTTTCACTGTAAAAACATATACTATTTCACATTTTCAAACTTTAAAATGGGTCAATTTGGTCTGCAGGACAGCACAAGGGTTAAACAATATCATGGGTGTAGTATGTTGTAATTAGCATCGGCAGCAGTTTTAGTGAATGAACGCAAATAAACCTTAGATCAAAAACTAGCTGAAAGTAGTTTACATAGTAATGATGAAGCAGATGACTGAACTTAAAACACTCTCACTCGTGAGGCATCACCAAGGTATGACAATTATCTATATTTAATAAGGAAAGTAAATTATGTCTTCTTCTTAGTGTGCCTTGCTAACTTTAAATAGCTATGCATGTCGCCTCAGATATGCCAAATAAAGCAGAGATTTTTAATAAGCCTTTCCAAGATATGGAACGAGTGTCTGAGTGAACTGATAAAAAGCTTTAAACCTATAAATGAGGCATCCGTTGAGAACAAATGTGGTTGTGGAACTATGAGATGTTTGTCTTTGCAGTTATCGGTGCAGTTTCTGCACAGGAGATACATCATGTTTGGTACATTTACAGCAGATAAATCAAGTCAAATCCAGTCATATACTGTGTAGGAGGTGATATAGGTAAATATAAGAGGTCGTGAAGCACCGCCTGCTAAGAAGGCTGACACATTATGAAGAGCTGCATGATGTAGCATCCACTTCACCATCTGACTGATTCTCTTTAGTTCATAGTGATGTTCGACTTCGGAGCAAATTCCCCATGTTTTTTGTAACTGTACTGCACTAAACTGATTAGTACTGAATGATTAGTCTACATTAGAAACAGTGGAAACATCAAAAGCTGTAGTTTTAGATATATGGTATGTAGTGCATCCAGGATTTAAACTGTCGTGTCTGTGGTTTAACAAATTCATGCCATTATTGTGTGACAATCTATTGTGATGGCATCTCATGGGGTGACGCTCCATCACATTTTTAATGCATTATTATTATTATTATTATTATTGGATACTTGGATTAGATATTTCCCCTATATGTTCAGCTGTAATACTAACTGTACAATGTGGTTAAATTGAGTGGAATTTAATTGCCAGCTATGGTATGTGACGTGTAGACTTGACCTGAGGCATATCATGTGTCTGCACTCCACAGGTTGCCTCTGAAATATATAGAGACTCTGACAGCAGTCACAGTGAGCAGGCAGCAGTTAGAACATTAAAGGTTCACTTCAGCTGCATATAGTAATCATTTATTGCTGCAATTTACAGCTGAGGATTTGAATTAAGTTAATTTCAAGCTATTGGAGAGTGCATATATTTCTAACGGTGATGTGGACTTCTCCAGTGTAATTATATTTTCCAGCAGTATGACAGCTCAGTTCATTATGACAAGCAGCAGATCCGCCTACAGTGTTTATTCTCCTTCTGCGGCTCAGGTTTGTGTTTTATAATATTCTGCACCTGTGTGAGCTGACTGCTGTCTGAAGTGCTGATTGGGAGGCTGCCAGCGATGTAACAGGCGTCAGGATAATTGCCGTCTTTGATACACTGGCAGGCATTAGTTCTAATGCAAACAATGATGGGATTTGGTCTCTGCAGCTGGTAAATTTGGCATTTCAGACAATCTAGACATCCTGTAGATGCTATTTTGGAAGCTCGATAGTAAATTCTGGGCACAGCTCTGCTATTTTGTTTCCATCTTGTTGGCGTCTGTGTAGTTATCAGACTGTGGCACTGTCTCAGATTGGTTTTTCATCACTTGGAAAAGTCGCTGATGCATAGCATATGAAGCGACGTGGCATGAGTTGGCTGTGAAAAAGCACAAAATTTAACGTCCAGTTCGTTTAAATAGAAGACTGTGTGTCTGCCTTGCTCTAGATTTGTCCTTAACTGCCTTACAAAGATCTAAGAATCTTCTCCAACTTAATTCATCTTGTTGATTAGTATCCCCAAAATGGCTGAAGCAGTTGTAATGGATGAAATCAGAAATTTATTAGAGGCCTGGATATTTGATGGTTTCCCAACATTTTTGTATGCTACATGGATTTTGAATATTACAGTGTGTGACAAGATTATGGTAATCTTTGGTATTGCTGTGGCAATGTTTTTGCAACGTGTATACAGTCCTACAGTAAAAAAAAAAAAAAAAAAGGATATTGTATAATCCTCCTGAATGAGAACACTAGATATGCTTAAATACTGCCAGAGTGATTCTTCCAGTCCACCTTTTATACAAATGCGTTATCACCAAGCCATGAGACTGAACTATACAATATGATTTACACCGTAAGAGGCGATTCCTCTAAAATAATTATTCTGCTTTACTCTTGGCATTTTTCATTGTACAGTGAGAATAATACAGGGAATTGTCCATCTTTATCTATTAAGGGATAAAAGCGAAGGTGCGCAGCAGAGGAGAATTTATAAAACTGGTCTATGGTGCTTCAGCAGAATGAATGTGTCTGTTGAACGCGGAGTGGAGAGAATAACTTCAAGCTGAGAGCAGGCAGGGACATTAAAAATCAAAACAATAGGAACAACGCTAGGACACGGTGTATTCTCTCAGCACACAGTGGAACTTTGGAGATGTTGGTGGGTTTTTCGTTTAATCAATGGTCTAAGCCACTGAGATACATCTGTGGGAAATCTACTTTGTTTCGAGTGCAAGGATGGGGGGGATCGTGTTACTGGCAGATCCTGTGGACTACAAATGTTTTAGAATTACTGACAGGAGCTTATAAGTATAAATGAAACATGTTTACCAGTTAGACTACATTAGTGACCCACACACGTACAGTGACGCACACACAGTGGGGCTAGTTACCTGTTTTTACCAGAAAATAGGTAGAAACAGGGTTTAATTTTACTTTAACTGCTTTACTTTGAGTTTAACCATTTTTATTTATTATTTGTCATGGTGTGCAGGGAATAATTTTAATGTTAATACGCAAATGAAAATAACTAAGGATAAATGAGTCATCTCGCTTTGATACGCGTAAAATAGAAAGTTAAACCCAGAGGCATGAGGACAGAGACCAGGGTGAAGCTGCTGCTGTGTTGGAGGTTCCTAGTGGCTGACCTGGACCAGATGTCACCGGCCTCTGCATGCACCTCAAGTCCTTAGCTGGAGGTGGTGGGGGACATGGGGACGTGGGTGGTTTTTACTGTGTCAATGGTCGGTCCACACAAACAGCAGCCTCCACCAGGGGGAGGCCTGTGGATCGGAGCGGGGGAGATGAGAGGCCAGAGAGCGGTGGACTAGCGACCTGCACAGAAGCCACAGGGAGAACGATGGAGGGCAAAAGGCTCCATAATCAGGTTATAACAGGCTGGTTATGAGCCAGGAAAGGAGCCTGCTTGGAGTTTGATCACGCAACTGAACTTTGCTTTCCATTGTGTGTATTTAATGGCAGTTTGCATCGAGCAGATTTCAGTCAAATCATCAAATTTTTCTTTAATAATTTTGTTATTGCTTTTGAGGAAGCGTCCATCGCCGGTACATATCACAGTTAGGTTATTCCATCTAAAATCATCACGGCCTTCTGCTCGACCATTTGCTCAAAGCTTCTTTATCATAAACTATGAGTATTCAAAATGCTATCTTTACAATATTATCTTAAATCATCAAGCACTTTCTGGGATACATATTTTTTTAATTCCCTGTCAACCTACTTTAAGCAGGGGTTTTTTTGCACAGTGAGATTTGCATTTGTACTAAGATCTCAGGAACTAATTAAAATAAAAGCCGGAAATTTTCATTGTTTCTCATCATTAAAATAATTCAGAATCTGCAATACTGGGCCAGTAAATCAAATAACTGCTAATTATGGAGGAGTTGGAATATGAAAAAAAATGAAGCTGTCATGAAAGTCCCATCTTTGGGCGCACACTGGCAAAAATTTGATAATTTTGAAGTGAGCTAGTGATGTTTTCTGAACCATGTGTAAGTATGGGTCACAAAAAAACTAAACTAAACATAAAATACTTCAATATGAAATTGTTGATCACAAAAACTTTTAATAAGATTGTTTTTGTAAACTTTTACCACTGATTGAGCAGGTATGACAAGTTTTACACAAAAACAAAAATAGTGCTAGATAGAATAATCCAAGTAGAAAATAGTTCTGGGGTTTGAAAAGGCTTCTCTAAATATAACGAAGCACTTTTAATGTTGGTATTTTCTGATGTGTTTTTATTGGCCCAGTACAAAGACAGTAGTGCTTCTTCAAAACAGAGGAGAAAAGCATTTTGCTTGTCACATTCAGTTTTATGAATATTTTTAGAATGTTAATATTAGAAAAATCCATGATGATTTGCTTCTGCTTGCAAAGGGCCATCTGTAGCGACACCTCCATAAATAGACGCTCTGCACTGAAAAGTAATCAAACTTTAGAAGACTTGAGTAAATGTTTAGGTCACTTACTTTCTTAAATCAGGGAAAGGTAGCCAAAACCCTGCAAAATAAGCAATACATCCTAAATAAGAGTCTACTTAAAAGTTCAAAATTGACAACAAACAATGTTCTGTGTCTTAATGGCTTATTATGTATGCATTAAAATGGTCTGAAAGGGATGTTGTTTTTGTTATTTACTAGATGGATCGGAACAGCATCTGTCAGACAAATGAATGAAGATGAAATGCTATCAAGCTCTCAGAGAGAGATGGGGTGGGGCTGTATTCTTCAGCGTCTGGGAGCCAAATATCTCCCCGACAGAGAGGAATAGGCATTGTTGACATTTTCAGTTTAAGAATTGATTTGCAGCTTCAGTAAGGAGTGTCATTTCCATGCAGCATTCAGACCCTTCTCCCAAATAAGAAAAAAATTAAAATCCTCCTGAAATTAAAAAGGGGATTCTCGAAAATGATACAAAGTCATGAAATAGCAACTGTGGAATCATCCTTTCCTGAAGAGCACAGCATGCCGGAGGGGATGTAGAAAAAACAATGAAAAGAGAAGCAGAATTTAGATCTCTCTTAATATTTAACCTGTCTTCTTGCACAATGTTTGCAGTTTTGTCACAGCGGCTTTTTAGTATTTGTTTTTTCTGCATGTTCCCTTCACTCATTGCAGTTTAACACATCCGCTAAAAGTTGCCTTCTTTAAATGTCAACTCTATTTATTGATTAATACAAAAAAGGCTAAAGGAAAAAGGTTTTTCTGAACACCCCCGCAGACATCTACTGAAATTACTAACGGTATCCTCAGCTGACTCCAAGTGCACAAATTGCAGCTGTTGGTGCTAAAAGCTAATACATCGCAGTAAGATTAATTGCTTGCAACATCTACGTTGGCAGCCAGCAGAAAGATACCTGGGGATCAACCACATTTGGAAGGCAACTCGGCTGGAGTGGGTCATTTACGTGCATTAGGTTTAAGCAGAAAAAACGGTTAATTTACTTGATACAGGTTATTTCACCCTCTGGCACTTTCCTAGCTGACTATGCAGGATGATTTTTCACACCTCAGGAAGTTTTTTTTAGGTTTAATTCATTTTATTTTCCCCAAAGTCCAGTGGATCTTGCCATAAATGTGAATTCTGCTCAAAGACGTCAGCATAAAGACACTCAGCTCTCATGTCTCTGAGTAAGATATGGATGATCGCAGCTGGCCGAACTTCTGGATGAAGTCTGCCTGAGCCTGGACTAAAGCTTCCTCATCTATGTACACCGCCGGCCTCCTTGCTGCAACAAAGTACTGCACCTTCCTCAGGGTCCAGCCGAGGACATACATGAGCAGGCCGCAGACAGCTGCCGTGGACCGACCCACTCCAGCGTTACAGTGGACATAGACAGTGTGACCGTTCTCCAGGAGACCATAAAGCAGGAAGACAGCCTGAGGAAGCATCCTGATCCGGCCTGCGAAGAAGACAGTAACACACAATATGCTTAAAGGAGAAGGTTTTTTGGGTGTTTTTTTTTTGGTAAATTCCATGAAAATTCCCTACTTAACTTTGTTCAGACAGAAGTAAGAAGTGCATTTGCTGAGGACTATTTTCAGCTGTGGATTTATACACATTTGCTGCTCGAGAAAACATTTACAGTAAGCATATGAGGGATTGACTCGGTCACTAAGGAATAAGCTACATCCTGCTTACAGCTAGCACTTATTTGTAGGACCAATTCATTTTTAGTTTAGGTCTTATAATGGGATTTGCTGGCATCAAGAGAAGTACAGAATATCATCAGCTTTATCCTTTAACTAACTGTAATCTGTGTGGATTAAGTGAATATTTTTATCACATTGCATCAGTTTTTGAGAAGGAATTTAAACATACCTAAATATACACTGTATGGTTGAAACAACAGTTGGCAGTTTTTTTGCCTCAAGGCAAATGCATTCATATTTAAAATGTACATTCACCACAATGAAGAGGTACAAATTTAGTCATAATTATGTGCAGGCTTCAGGGTCTGTTGCTCAGAATATGATCTCTCAAGATTATCTTATGTAATTTTACTATTTTTATTCATTTTTTTCATTAAAGTGTCCCATATCGTGCCTCTTTACAGTAAATAATGAAGCTCTCACATGTCTCAAGAATGTGCTTTTCAAATTTCCACTCAACATACTATTCACTTCACTTTTTAGCTTTAAATTCAGCTGAGCTACTGGTGTACACGCCCCCTTCAGGAAGGAGACTCGCTCTTCGTCCGACAGCATGCAGCAAAACAGTTCACCATACTGCAGCCAGCAGAGACATGAATGTATGCAATACCACAACATTCTATCGCTTCTAACTCTCTTTGAGTGATCATTTTCCATGTCAGCATCACAGAATTTACAGCAAAGCCACTGTTTTTCCACTCATGTCTGTGGTGAGTTTGCCAGTAAAAATTACATGATTTACTGGTGAAGAGTCTCACATTTTGACCAGGACTTCAGAAATGGTGGCATTAAGCCTCTTCATAGTCTCATTTTTATTTTACCTTGAACTTTATAAGACGTACAAAATACAATAAAAATGGATTCTCTACCATATGAGACCTTTGGAGTAGAACCATGTATAGCTCCTCAGTTCACATCATGGTTAATAGAGGTCTTGGAAGGTGATTTATGGTCAGGGGTGGCTATAATTTAATCAATCATAGTTCTTTTGAAGCTTATTTCTTGCATTCATCTAGTTCTACAAAAAGTTAATGGTAGCATTTATCCATCCTGATTTTTAGACCTTCAAAATATTTGAATGGAAATTTTCTTTCACTATCGACGGTTAAAAAAAAAACAAAGCATAGTGAAAGATTGTGAGGGTTACTGATTTTTAGTCAGATGACGCCAACTCTGACCCGACTGAGTGTAATTCAGGAGGACGTTGAAGCCTGAACTACTACAGCAGTGTCCTTACCCTCAGTGCTCATGTCAGGTGTCGGCATCCACACGTACACCAGGCCGGAGTCTTTGTATAGATGCATCATGGTCTCTGGGGTCATGGCTTCCTCTGGGTTTCGTCTGCAGCCCTCGGAGTTGTTCACCACATCCCACTCTGTCTGGAAGTTCATCACTGCAGTGATGCCCAATTCATGCTTCATTTTTATTGTCACATGCTCCACCTGTCGAGGGCAGCTGCCCAGCCAAACACGAGGCATCACCCTAGAGCCGATAAACAGGGAGGCATAAATCATTCATCTGGAGGATTGAGGGATTATTACATGCTGCACAAGTTGAACTTCTGAAAAAAGCATTTCATTTACTTCTTGAGGTTATAGTAGCCGTATCAGCCACTGAGAAATTTAGCAAGAAAATGCCTAGGTACATATTATCAGATGTGTTTTTCAAGAGTGATGTTTCGTTGAAGCATAAAGGACATTGGAGATATAAAATGAAATATGATGATGGATTACAAGGGTGGTGTCGCTGTATTGTAGGATAAGATGGTTTAAAAAGAAGACAGAGAGCCTGAGTCACTGAGAGGGCAAGTGAAATTGCAAACAAGAGATGCTGCTTGGCTGTAAATATGGTCAAACCACAGAATTTCACGTTCAACCTGTGCAAAATGAGAAGCTTTTTATAAACCGTTTTACAGACATATCAAAGGGAACATGACCTCAGCATGTCACCACAAATGTTTCTTTGTCTTCCCTCAATCCTTCACAGCAGCAATGTTTTATACTAATAATGTTAATTTTATTTGTATAGCACTGTTCACACACCAAGTGCAACTCAAAGAGCTTTTCATCAATAATCTCGTTCCTCTAATTTTCTCCCTGAACACTGTTTGAGGCAGCGTTCATTAGTATGCATAAAGTCAACAGCCAGAGGAGGTGACACGTAAAAGAAAGGACGGATGCTGTTAATCCCTGATGTCCCAGAGTGAACGTCTTTGGTCTCATTTTGTTGTTAACAGATGACCTCTGTCGTTTTGTTTTGTTCTTTTTTTCACGTAAAAAAACCTTCCTACAAAACAGCTGTGACTCAACTGTCCTTTTTCTGCCACTATTTTCCCCTCACTCAGTGTCAGTACTGCATGTCCCAAGTCACCTCTACTTAATTAAGAAATTAAAGTGTACAAGAAGCTGTCTAAAGCCATTTCTCTTAGTTAGTTATCCCACATGACTGGTAGTTTAAGAGCAGCTTAGTTTAATTATTTATGGAGAATATAACCATGGTTGGGAGGTTGTATTAGATGGTTGCTGTATAAGGTCATCACTTTTTAGTACAGAAATATATCTTACAAACCGGGTATCTGTCTGTTTTCTAATCCAATTTGATTTTAAATTTTGATTCAAATTGAAAAACACCTCAAAAAGTTAAAACTAAAGTGGCTGCATAACCATGAGGGCTCCTCTCTTCAAAACTTTGCATTACCTGCTAGAAAGTTAGTAAAAGTCTCCTCTCATCTAATATTGAATTACTGCAGAGAGTGTGTATCATACTTGGGGCAACGTGGATGCAAAGTCTGAGAGACTAATTTAAAAGCTATTAATAGGCAAGATACAAAGTCACAGTGCTTCCTTCTGAACACAGGTCCTTGACATAAGCCTTGTAAGGTCTTTGGACACAAATTAAAACCCGATGGCACAAGCCAAGCTGACTCATTCTTATGCAAGTTACGTACTCGCTGCCCCATGAGTCTGGTGCTAATTTCTGCTTCGCTGTGTGTACAATGGTGCAGAATCTGCTGTGTGCAAAAGAGGTACATGCATGGGCAGGTTGATTTACTGTGTGCTCAGTTTAATTTATAGATTTAATTGGAAAATGAACATGTATCTTCTGAATGTTGTCTTGGACTGTGTTCAGCACAGGTAAGGCCAGCTGCTAAAGAAATGACATCTACAGTTGTAGAATGATGAGTCAGCTCGTGCTTTAGCATGGCACTCGTCAAAAGTTATTTCTGTATCTGCAGTCTGAGGCGGCCACAGGACAGGGTACGGTCAAACGTGATGGTGGACTGTGATGTGCAGACAGATGTTTACCCTCTGGGGCAGCAGTCATCGATGTGTGTGAATGAAACAACAAATGTCACTTTTGTGGTGGCTAAAAGATAAAAGCAAGGAATAGTCAATTCCAAAGCATTTATCAAACATAAATCCATGAAATCCACTCAACAAATCTGAATTCTTTTGAATCTCTTATTGAATTCATTTTAGCTTGCATCGTAAAGATTGCACAGTGGATTGTGGGAGCACAGCTTTCCAGCCTGGACTCGGTCTATGT
The DNA here is from genome assembly GCF_021347895.1 of Acanthochromis polyacanthus. Lineage (NCBI taxonomy): Eukaryota > Metazoa > Chordata > Actinopteri > Pomacentridae > Acanthochromis > Acanthochromis polyacanthus. The sequence goes on from NC_067128.1 coordinate 11,153,125, forward strand.
TAGCCAGCTAAGGAAAGGGGCCAGCATCATCACTGGAGACCCCAACCATCCAGGACACAGACCATTTGTCCCCCTTCCATCAGGGAAGAGATTCAGGACTTTAAAAGCACGAACCAGCAGACTGTGGAACAGCTGCTCCCCCAGAGCTGTTGCCTCCATCACACCTTTTATCCAAATTCAACACGCTGCTGACTGCACGAAGTTCCACACAACTTTTGATGGATTTACACAATGACAAGTAAAAGCCTCTACCTATCTCTGTCTATTAAATGAAAAAAAAAAAATAGCTCCACTCTTCAGAAATTAAGATGTATAACCCACTGTTGCTGGGTAGGAAGCCAGAAATAACAGTTTTGTAATGCTAGCTACTACATTATTTAATTAACATCAATATTAATTAGGCCAGATAGCAGGTTGATTGTTGCTAAATACTGATTGTTCAGCTGATCTGATTTTTCACAACCCATTGGTCCCCAGTAGAGGAGACGTTTCATATAAGTAAGATTATTGATGTGATATGCTGGAAAAGTGCAACTCAACCTCCTGCACAGCTTATTGGCCACTCTGTTTTATTGCAGAAATCCAGTTTATTAAATAATGTTGAAGAATGATGCGTCTTTTCATTCTTCAAAACCTTTGGCACACTGCTGTCAGTGGCTTGAACAGAGCACAAAAAAACCTCAGACAAACTCACTGCTCGACAGATAATACCGTCCCAAGAATTAAAGTGAATGATTCAGCTTTAACAGGAAAAGGATCCAAACTGTGTCTAAGTAAAATGAAGGTATGCTGATTTTTAACATTACATTTTTAGGGAAAACAGAAAAAAGGGCATGAGGGCAGTTCGGGTGGCTTGAAAGGTGATTAAATAGTGTTGGCTTCCCAAAAACTACAAAAGTCATTAAAGGAAGTGATAAAGAAAATGAACAGGAATCAGTTAACCTTCTAAACTCCCAAACCAGTTGGTGGATTTGAAATTTTTTAAAAATCACCAAAATTACACCATTTACTAGAGCCAGCAGTGGGGGGAAAAAATACAACTAATCCTGTAATCCGTTGACAACAGTTTCCATCAAATTGTGTAAAATCAAAAAATCTGCGCTTTTTGCTGCAACCAGGAAGCCATTGGTGACTCAGCTGTGACCAACAGTCACATGACAAAAATTCAAAGACTATTCAGCTGGCTGTGTTTACACGTAGAAGCTACAATAGGAGATAAGTATGGAAATACATTTAAAATGTATGTAATTAAATATCTACAGTGTCACCATTCTTTTTCCTGGTACTGATATCACCAATTTGAAAAAAAACTGTACATCAGGATTTCACTTTTGGTCAATGAATAATCAAAAATACATAAATTTGGTGATAATTTATGATTTATGTTATAAGTGTAATGTTGCACAAAATAAATATTTGCATTCTCTCTTTCTTCTAGTCATGGTAGTGCAGTTTCCATAACAATGCAGGACTTTATTCTGTAGTAAAAGTTAAGCCTACACTGACTAAAAATATGACAGAAGCAAAAAAAAAAAAAACTTCTTGGAGTACATCGGGTCAACGGTATATTCTGTGAGGAAAGTTTAAACAAATGTGCATTTCCATTGTAACATTCAGTCTTGAAGCTGAATTAGACCAAATATGTTATGAGCTTCGACAAACACTTCAGAATCTGTTTCCAACAGAAATGTGTGAAATATGTTAAGATGATTTTCAAGGAAACTAATACAAAGACACAATGAAGACGGCTTTTATTAAACAGAACAGCTATCAATCACTGGAGCCAACCGCTGCACGAGTTAGCTTGAAAATAAAAGTGAATTCTCAATGATGCCCTCTTCTTTCTATTGAGATCGCTCACAAGGTCGTGGAGGTGACACTACCGCTGCTACTGGTCCCCCTTTTGAAAGGACAATCATCTTCAAAGTGACAGAAAGCAATTATAACTAAAAGTGGGACGGCAAGGTTAAAAAACAAAGGAGTGAGCAGGTCTCAGAAAGCCGACCGGGGCTTTGTCTGTGCACTCTCAGGAAGGAAGGTGGGGGTTGTGACATGAATAACGCTGAAGTGCTTTTCTCTGGCAGATTTAGTATCAGAACAAAGCAGGAAATCAATTTGCATGGAGGATATACATTAATGCACATCCAGTGGACTCATGCTTAATAGCACACAGCAGCAATACCTATGGTTTAGTTTCCTGCCTCTTACTCCTCATGTCCTTGTCCTGCCTCATGTCTCTTTACACTGCAAATCATCAAATAAAGGCAACATGCCAAAAATATTTTTCAACAAATAATTAAAAAAAAAAAAAAATCACACTTCAGCATGGAAATTAATTGGCCCTGAAGGACCTCATTATTTTCTAGCATTATTAGGTAAAAAGGCAGAAAACTGTGCACACGCATTTCATTGTAGTGAGTGGAAGAGTGATGGATCTCTGTTTGTACTGACTGCAACAAGTTCTACTGCTTAAAAAAATCTGTAGACTGAAGACATGAAATAAAGTAGTAAAATTTAGTGCTCTCAAAAGATAGAGGTGATTACTGGAACCAAAACTGTTTCTTCACTGCAATGCTCCGTTTAAAGGACTACTAACGTTGCCTGAAAGAACAGTCATTTGGGCATCTTAATACTTCTGTAGCAAAAATAGTATTAAAATCAAAACACTGGGTACCCGCCTGCCTCGACAGATCCTTCACATTATTCTGAAGGTACAGGGACATTCTGAAGCGGGACCTTAAAGACTTCAACATGGAGCCTTCATCATGGATGTCCACCTGCACTGACCAAGTACTTTGGCGCTCCAAACTACACAAAGGAGTCAAAAATGACAAAGCAGCAAATCTAGAGAAACTGAAGCGATGGCGGAGACGCACATCTACCACTATCTGTAAAACCTAGCTGATCTTTTTTGGCATAGTCGGCAACGGCTGAAGCTAGCCTGAACTGAATTGGTTGCGCAGGCGGCTCATGAAAAGGGGCTATAGCCCCATTTACTGCAGGTCTTCCTCCACATTTCTATACAATCGTGTTTAATAAAGAAAAAAAAGGCAAAATAAAATGTATATTAAAAAATATATTCTGTGTAGGTTGAAAAATAAGCACATGAACATGTTCTTCTTCATGTTAGGATTCATTGAACATAGCGCTTCTGCTCTTGTGTCTGTACAGTAAAAATTAACCTACTTAAATGCCTGAGGGGATCAGATGGTTCTGTCCAGCACTTCTGAAGCTCAGAAGTACACCTCAGTTTGCATTCAGCTTTCCACATATTTCCACCCGCACTGCCTTCCTCTAACAGTCTAAAGTTTGGCTGCCATCTTACAGCCATCATAGCTCCTGAAACATTTTAGGCCAAGTTCTTCTACTTGTCTCATGACATTCAGAATCTCACAGCATTCCCTAAACAACATCATGCAGACGCTGCTTTTTTTGTCACTGTATTTATTACCTGGAGAAATGCATGGCCTTCTGACCGGCCACACTGAAGTAAAAGTTGGTGGTGTGTCTCATCTCGTCTGTGTGTCCCGTTTCCTCGATCCAGTGACCAATCGGGTGGCAGTAAACTCCATCCACCACATTCCTCTCATCATAAGAACAGCATCTGTCATGATGTGGACCACTACCTGGTGGCACAGAACACAACAATCCTGCAGGTTAGTGACGGTATTCCCGCTTTAGGATGTTTTGACACATGGTTTTTAAGTTCTGTCTAAAACAAATACAGGCACCTGGATGTTTTTTTGGGACTTGAAGTCATTTAACCCTCCTGTTGTCCTCATTTACAGGCACTAAAAAATATTGTTTCCTTGTCTGAAAAACATCCAAAAATTCAGCAAAAAAATTCCCCAAATTTCTGAAAATTTGCAAAAACGTAAGGTAGAAAATTTCAATAATTCCTTAAAAGTTTCTCCTAAAAGTTTTATTTTTAAAAAAAATCCCCAAATTTGGCAAGAAAATTCTTGTAAATATTCTCAAAAAATTTATAAAAATTTTCAAAAACAATTCTAAAGATAGCTAAAGTGATTATATATACATCAGTAAAATTTCTAATATTTTCTTTAAGAATTTTCACCAAAAAAAAAATTCACCAAAATCTAGCAAAATTCACCATATTTTGGTTGATTTTTTTGTGAATGTTCTTAAACATTTTTAACATTTTTTCCCCACCAAAAATGTCCAAGATTTCAAAAAAAATATTGAAAATGTGGTCATTAGAAGTTTTACTGTCAAAATCAATTTTTTTTACACATTTTTAAACGAGTCAATTTTGACCCGCATTACGAGGGTTACACAAAATTTGCTTCCTTTCAATGAGCAATCAATGACAGAAGACTGTCTAATAAAACATGGTTTACTCAGATTTTTTTCAAAAATTTCATGACCAAGACAATGTTTGCTTAGCATGTCAGCTAGGAACCAGGAGTGAAACAAATATCATCCCTCCATCCATTATCTATACACCAGTTTATCTTCATTAGGGTCACGGAGGACTGGAGTCTATCCCAGCTGACTTAGGGTGAAGGCTGATCAGTTTATCCCAGGGCTACACAGATTAACAAGCACACACACACTTTTGGACAATTTAGAATCACCGATTAACCTCAGTATGTTTTTGGATTGTGGGAGGAAGCTGGAGAACCCAGAGAAAACCCACACATGCACAGGGAGAACATGCAAACTCCATGCAAAAAGATCCCAGAATGGGACGTGAACCAGAAATCTTCTAGCTGCAAGGCAACAGTGCGAACCACTGTACAGCCCAAAACACACATTTGTATAGAAATATTTTAGTTACAGAAAGGATGTTGACAAAAAAAACATGCACTCTGTTGGCAGTGTCTTGCAATTTTTTGTACGACACAAGGCAGCACAACTAATGTAACTCAGCACCAAAACTTCTGAATGACAGCTGGGGGCGGCTGTGGATCAGGTGGTAGAGCTGGTCGTCCAATGATCGAAGGGTTGGTGGTTCAATTCCCGCTCTCGCCTAGTCATGTGCTGTTGTGTCCTTGGGCAAGACACTTAACCCACCTTACCTCCAGTGCTCTTCGCTGGTGTGTGAATGCGTGTGAATGTTGGTGGTGTTGGCCGTAGGCGTGGATTGGCAGCCACACTTCCATCCGCCCCAGAGTGAGAATGTGTGAGTGTATGGTTGAATGGAAGCAATTGTTGTATAAGTGCTTTGAGTACTCTGATGAGTAGTAAAGCGCTATATAAGAGCAAGTCCATTCATTCATACACAGCTGCAAAGCCACATTTCAATGCCATCCAAAGCAAAAAAACAAACATCTTGAAAGCCTTTGCCAGGGATAAACTTTAAAAACTATGAGGTTCAAAAAGCTTTTTGAGCTTTCAAAAAACTGCTTTTTCTCTTCTATGCAGATGCACGTCCGTACAAAATCACACCAATCATTATGAAATGATTCATTCTTTCCAAATCAATGTATTTGAGTCATCTGGTGAATATTTCTGCTCTTTTTTAATGTCACAATATCTGTCACAGAATAACAAATTATCAAAGTGTCAGTTTTCCCAACATTATGCAGCTCTAGTGGGAAATATTCTTTGTACTCTACCTTCAAATCAAATTATACAAAATCAAATTTATTTTTATTGCACACTGAAAACAACCCGAGTTGACCAAAGTGTTGTAAATCTATCAGTTGGGTAGCAACAAAAAGATGTGCAGAAGTAGGATAAAGAGCTATAAAATCACTTACTTTCATCTGACATGTCCAGTCACAATATGTAGATTTAATTCAATAAAACTCATTCATTAGCATAAACAATTCACCACTACATAAACAAGTTCAACCCCAACCAGCTACAGCATTAAAACTGCTGCTTAAATGTTAATGAATCAAAAACAACCACATTTCAAGAGAATACATACAGAACACTTTTAAAGAAGACATTTTACTTTCTTGTTTTCTTTCACTGGTGGTAACATTAAGTCTGGACATCCAAGGCTATAACCCGAATGTTTTATGAATAGACTCACATTTCAATAGCTTTTATGTTTTTGTTTTGGCCTCAAAACTGTCAAATTTTACCACTGTTTCGTACAGAAATTCGGAATACAGCAGAGAAATGTTCCTCTGATACATCAATTCTAATAAAAGCTTTCATAATAAACGTGATGTATTAACTAACATTAAAAGAAAATGGAATGGGAAGGCAAACGCAATATATGTTTAAATCAACAGTAAAAAATAAAAGTAAAACAGACCAGAAAGAAAACTACAACAGCACCTTCACATATAGAGAAACTTTAGGAAGAGACTTAAGAGGATACTGGCATCTGCAGCTGGGTGGACCTGCTGAAAAAACATCCTCATCAATAACATTGACTTTTAAGGAAGGAGCTTAAATCATATTTTATAGCTTTGCTGAAGTGAATTTGTGGATTCAAAATTCTGCTTAGTGCAACACTAAGTTTTGTCTCTCACCTCCAGGCAGCAGATTTACTCTGTTCATTATGAGTTATTTATTAGGGTTTTGTGTTTAGGGATTTTTGCATCTCTTCTACTGGAGTATTAAAAGGAGTTTCCATCCACATTACTGTTAAATAACATTATTACTAAAAGTCTAAACGAGCATTCAAGACCTTTAAGATGTAAAATCTCACTCCAGATGGTAGTTAAGAGTAACTGTGGACCAGCTGAGTGCTTCTCAGCCATTTTTACCACACAGTGCACCTTTACATACGATTATAGCTGTGAATCATCATAGATAATTCCAAGATGCACAGTTTGAGAACCACTGGTCCAGCTACCCTGCAGTCACAGTTATATTTATGTAGATCATGGGTTAAGCAAAGAAAGAAAGTGGATGACTTTACTTTGCCAAGAGCACGGTGTCTCACATTTTAAATTTATTATACTTCAAAATACACTGGTCCAATTAAGAAGTGTTGGGAAACAATGTACAGCCATTTGAACCATGTGTTTGTATATGTTTAACATGTGTGGAAATATATATTCACGTAGGATGAATATAAATGTGGCAAATAATCACAAGATTAAAAATCATAATATAGAAGCAAGATTCATGCGTTTCTATGCGGATTTTGAGCATCTTAAGTCAAAACCGAACTGGTCGAGACAGATGGCCACTTTCTCCAAGCCTGATTCTCTGAGAGTTGGTCTTTTTTTCTCCCTGTTAAAGGTTTTTGGTTCCTTCCTACTGTCGCTGACTGCTTTCTCACAGGGAATCCAAAGTGAGCTTTGAATTTCTGTGTTCTCTGTTCTTTGTGTAAAATTCAGATGATTATCCCTTTGTCATGCTAAGTGCTATGAGATGACATGTTCTGAATTGGCATTATATAAGTAAAATAGAATAAACTGAATTGTAGGTCTGACTGCTTGGAAGCCATTGTGTAAATGCAATGTTTAGGAGACAACAGAGACTGTATGAGCTTTTAATTTAAACTTGACATGCAGCTCGTGAACATGAGTGCAATTATGCATCACTGAAGGTCCTGTGAGGCACATTTGGCACGTAAAGAAATGTAATTAGGTTAGGTTTTGATTGTTTTGTTGTTCCAGCTGGGCTTGGAGAGAGCTCTGCATTAATAAACCTACAAGTGGACTGAGCATCACTGACTGCTAATATTTTTCCTTCTCAATTGTGTAAAACAATTGAGTGAATGTGTGCGTCAGTAAAATTGTCCACCACAGAAATTAAAATCTATACTAACAACTCTGCCTTTTACTATAATATTTTGATGTTCATTTAATGTTTGTGCTAAATAAATGAAGTACAAATCAAGAACTTCATGTGTGGTGTAATATTTTACACGTGGAGCTGAGTCTCTCCTGATAAGTGTTCAATAAATATCGCTTTACCCCCATCTAGTGGTCGGACGAACTCATTACACAGTAAAACAAAGATGGCGGCGGTGGTTCTGTCTGTCCTGGACCCTCCACAGCAGGTGAACTAACTAGACCTTGACTGGGCTGATTCGGTCTCAATGACTCTGTCTAAATGCACTTTACCTTCCCAGATAAACGAGCCTCGGACTCTCTGCACGAACTTGAACCACAGAGACTCTCTGACCGGCTCGTCCAGCTGCACCTCGCCGGTCCACAGACACGGTTCCTGCGAGGAGGGGAGCTTCTGAGAGGCGGTCAGCCGAACCGCTCTGTCCGGGTCCCAGTGGCCTATTTCCACCCGAGAACCCGACACGAAGACCTCCACGTCCGAGCAGTCCGGAGTGAGAATGACACCGAACCTGAACAACATGACCTCAGTGTGTAAACACGGTGAGCCCGGGTTAATCTAGCCCGTATTATAGCTCTTAAACCCGGGTAAGACGCCCCCCTGAGGTAATATAACCCCCTCCAGACCACTGGACACAGCCTTATAGTTGTTTCCTTGCTTGATATTGGCCTTATAATCTTTAGATAGCACTGAAATCATTTCACAAATCTGACAAGATTAAAATACGTTGTTTTGAGGTGTGGTGATGTAATTTTTGATAACATAAAATCAGCTTCTGTGTTTAAATGTGAATATATGCAAACATGTTTTATTGTTTACATGTGAATCATATGAAGGTTTGTTCATTCATTTGAACAAAACACACTAAACATTCTGTTTTTTAGTACCCTTAACCCTTACATCCCTGGTGATTGGGGATTTGATGTTATTTCAGTAATGGAAATAATGATCGTAAAGTTAAAAGATTTGTCCTGGGCATATCGATTCTACATTCATTAGAAACATTCAGATTCTTTAAAAGAAGCAAAAATATTGTCTGTATTGATTTTCTAACATTTATTCCCTTCAGTTTTATGTTGTTGTTGTTTTTTATTTAGTGCCAAAACACAAAAATACACAATCTCACTTCACACAGTGAGGTGAAGACCTGAAAAAATTATACAGCAAAGCCCAACAACCCCAAATGATTCTGTCTGAGCAGCTCTGCTGAGACAATAGGAGGACTCTTCAACAGGATGAAACCTTCAGTAGAATGGGGTCAGGGAGGGCAGACATCTGCCTCAACTGGTTAGGATAAGAAGAGAAATATGTTTATTTAAGATTTAGCCAAAAGACAAACCCCTGCATGTGGTCTATTATCAACACAATCTTACATTTAACTTGCTCTTGTTGTTTAAAGGCTTTTCATTTACTCAAGTGCCTTCCACAACCTCTTAACCTCATAAAAATGTTTTCATTTAATGTAATGGTGTCAGGTCTAAAAAAATTGTCTTCATGTAGTTTTATTGTTCCTGCCAAATGACATGTCTTAATTATGCACAATGGAGGTAAGTTTTTGAATTTGAAAGCATTAATCTGAACAATAATGGACTTCATAGATGTGAATATATGTTCACATCAGTCATTTGTGCATAATTTGAAACTCTAGTTGTAAATCAAATCACTTTAGTTTTTTCATGACAGCAAAGCAGTTTTTGGGAGGTTTGCAAATAATTTTTTGTCAAGCTTCTTTAAATGACTTTCTCATATGCATTCCAAAATGTGGATTTATTGTTTTGCATATGTTGATATCATAAACACCAGAAACCATACAAATGTGTTGCTTTGCCTGCATGCGATTTTTCTACAGCTCTGTCATCAAAAATGACTCACCAACACGGCATGATGTGGAAAAGCTAATCTGTAGCATCACAGATCAAAATGCCGATTATTCTTGTCAGCAATAACAATGAAATCAATCTGTGCTCGCAATTTAGAAATTTGTTTACACACATTGCTCAGTGTGTGCTCCTGATTTAATATTGATTTGGTGCGAGACTCTCAATTCTCCGGCTCTCTGACCGCAAAGCCACAACTTAATGAAATCTGCTGCGGCTGTATGCGTGTCTGTTGCCTTCATGTGTGTTGACTTTAGCCTCTTCACATGTCACTGAATAATCCACTCTTTCTTAATTGTCAAATCCCTGCAATCGTCAGACACAATGACACAAGCATCTGCACATGAAGGAGCATTTTTGTTGTTGGTGCACAGCAGAAGTAACTTGTATTGATTTTTGATGAAGAACATTATAAAATTGTTGAGGTAGAGGTTTGTTAAAAGGACTCTCTTGAGCATTTTTAATAGTTTCTTTGCACACTAATTGCCTCCATTCAAAATCCCAACATATTAGTAGCGAAATGCTGAAAATTTTTAAATAAAGACCAATATATTTGATCATATTGTATTGTAATATGACATACATAAAAGCAGATGAGTCACTTCTGCATTAAATGCCAACTACATCATGGCAAATTTTTTTTAATCTACACCTGTTGATGTTTTATCCAGACAGCTTCACTAATAAAGCATACAGTTGTGTTTCAGTATTACAAAAAGATATCAAAACACACATTAGTACTGTCAGAAAATTGAGGTTTCAATGTTTACTGGTATGTAGAAGAGGAGGAGAAGCTGTGAGCAACATTTTTTCTGACTGCAGACCTTTAAGCTCTTTTATACTCAGTTCATTTATGCACAAGACAATATTGTACCAGAATGATTGAAATAGGCACAGACACCTTAAGTTTTGTTGCTTCAGTCCAAAGTTAAATTTTCAAAAAATTGAATTACTATAGATTAGATGAAAAACAGAAAATACTCAGATTATTAGATACTACTTTATACTATCCAGCAGTTTAATCTGATCAGATTAGTCCACATAAATAGTCTTCATTTATTACAACAACGTTTTAAAACACATTTAATTAGAAAATATATTAAAACACAAAATGGAGAAAAAATATAAAAAAAGAACGACAAATCAACAGCAGTATCTATGCGTAGACTCAGCAGAGACGATGGTTTTACTTACAGCGTCGTGTTGCTGCCATCATGTGTCTTAAGGGAGGTTCTGCACACAGAAATCTGGAGACAACGAAAGAAAGAGCAGCATCACAGAATGGACGGACTGTGAAGAGGATTTTAGATCCCAGCAGGCCAAATGTTAATGTTGGTATCCTTTCTGTAGAACTGTAAATTTGTTACCTCATACTGTGATTTCAGTGACCTGTTCTAATTTACTTTGTAACCGATTACGATCTTATTTTCTATTTTTTCTTCTTCAGTCCAATTCTTGAAGTTTTGTCTCTCCGTCATTGTTCCCATAAGGACTTCCACACAGCTCTAGTCACATTTTCACATTCACACATATGAGAATGCTTGAAAAAAGTTCTTGGCCTCACCCAGACACATGGTGCATAACTCCTTTTTGGGGCATAACTGTACAACAAAAAATCCTTAAATCACTGTCCACAAGAACTCGAATGTTTATAGCAATCAAAGGAAAAGGAGAGAAAAGCTTTGATCTGGGGTGATGTTGCTCCAGGACAATTCACAGGTGGCAGAAAGAGCCAAATGTTGCTTCAAACTGTTGCCCCATTACCATCTAACTTCTGTTTCCCAAACTGAAATCCAACTTGTGTAGTCGCCATTTTCTGAGGGATGATGATGTCATTGATGCTGTTGAGGAGAATCTGGAGATTCAAGATGTCACCGTCTTCCTACTACGCTGAAAAATAATGAAAGAACAATCATTCTCCTGTGATGTTTTCCGGTGAGGCTGAGAACCTTTAGAAGTTCCCTATGTATTCTTTTACTTTTTTAAACTGTTCCCTGAACTTTGAATCTTTCTGATGTAGTCTGTATGAAATTTGACATGGCATGTCGTGGCTGTCTCAGTGTTAAAATCATGGCTCCAAATTCAGTGTAGTGGTTAGCACTGTCGCCTCACAGCTCGAAGGCCCTCTTGGGGTCTTTCTGTGTGAAGTTGGCATGTTCTCCCTGTGCCTGTGTTGGTTTTCACTCCTCCAGCTTCCTCACACAGTCCAAATACATGCTTATGTAAATCGGTGATTGTAAGTTGGCCATAGGGGTGTGATTGTGCTTGGTTGTTTGCTGTGATGAACCGTCTTTTACCCAGCCAGCTTTGATAGGCTCACCTCCTCACCCTCCGCTGCATAAAGTAGGAATAGATAATGGATGGATGGATGGCTCATTCAGACTCTGCTTGCCTGAAGAGTGACACAGTCAATTTAGCTATTACTTTGGTCCAAAGATCGTCTATAGCTGATTATTAAAAAAAAAAAAAGAAAACGCACAAAATGAGAAGAGACAAGAGGAGGCTGGTGGACAGGGAGAGGTACCAACTGAGACACACCTGATGATGAGGGTGCAGGTGCAGGCAGAGAGCTGAGCATCAGAAGAGCTAATAATGTGGTCTCTGTTTCACATTGACCTTGCCGTATTGCAGATTGTTCGGCTAAAAGAAAAGCCATGATTACATCCACATCTGCTTCGCCAATTTCCAGCAGCTGGTTCGAGTTACAGTACACCAGCTTCGATTAAATATTGCAATATGGCCCTGAAAAGGGGGAAAGAAGCTAAAGAAGTCAACCAAAGTAAAGTAAGTTGCAAACTCCCTCTCATAACTATTATCTAAGGTGTTTTCAGCAGTCTTGTTCCATTGGCTGCTTCCTATCCTTTTCTACCTGAATTTATTAATTTAATTAACAATGACTAAAATATAACTTTGCATAACTTATGATACATTTATATTTGTTTTCATCCTACAGTGAAAGATTTCTGACCACTTGTGAGTTAAAAGTTCCACAGTTTTCTAACTTTGATGGTGAAAACACTTGGAAGCAGCAGAGCTTTGTTGAGAAAGCAGCAGCCTTAATTCCTTGAAGTAATTTCTTTAATTTTATTTATTAGTTGGTAAAAAAAAAAAAAAAAAAAAAAACATCTTGTTAATCTGGAATTTTTCAAAAAGTGTTAAATGTGTTGCATTCCTGTTCTATTGACTTGTAGTATCTTATTCACTTGCTCTTTTGCATGGCTTTTGCCTGTGACAAAAAATAAATAAATCAAATATCACAAGTCCCGTCCTCTGTTGCAGCCAGTCAGAGGCCAAGTTTGCTGAGCACATCCATTTGATTACCAGCAGGAAGGAGAGGCTCCAGGTTTGGACTCATCTTGGTTGAGAAATTACTTTAAATTTTAAATTTTTTAATAGTAATTCATAACCAAGCTAATGTTAGCTACTTTATCCTCCACCTCCCTCATCCCCATTCTCACCCAACTGGTCAAATCAGATCATCCCTTTCCCTTAGCCTGGTTCTGTCTGAGTTTTTTTCCCTCTATTTTCGAGGCATTTTTTTCACTCCTCCCCATTGTCACTCATAAAGAATCTAAAGGTAATTTTGGATTGTTTCTGTTTTCTCTTTATAATTCGTAATCTTACTATGCTAAACGCTGTGAAATTACATATTTTGTGAATCTGCCCTATATTAATAAAATTTAATTGAATTCAGGTCATGGTAATCCTAAGAGCTTTAGTGGAAGGCTAGTAGACTTCTTTTTTGACCCTTGAAGATGTTGCACTTCATTCAAGAGGTTTCTTCATTTCTGGCAGACTGATGGGGAGTCTAAAGTATTTATTCTCACCCAGACTCACATGGCACACGGCCCTGTAACCACTTAAGACTCACATGACTCAAGGTGGTAATGGTGGTGAAGCTGCCAAGGGAGCAATCTCAGGACAGTATTATAAGTATCTGATAATGGTGTTGTAGGTCCTCTTCTCTGTTTAGGGATGGCAGTTTGAAATTAATGTACAGGGCATCCACAGTTTACGACGTCCTTGACCTGTGGCGTTTTATTGTTAAGTTGGAACTGGTTACGGATGAATATGTCGTCACGCGGTGGTACAGCATTGTTAGCATTCGCTGATTGTATGCCACCTTGGATTGTTCTACATTTGCTAGCTTTTTGCCCTTCATCATGGTTCCCAAGCGTAAGTCAGACTCTTCTGATGGCAGTGATTTAAAGAAAAGGAAAGCCATCTCCATGGAAATTAGATATAACAAAACACTCGGAACATGACTTCTGAAGAACTGATCGATATCGTGATGCACATAATGGCTTTGTTTACATTTTGGCTGGAGTTCTGACTTACAGTGAAAATCAACTTACATCAATCCGTAGGAATGAAACTTCCCTTGTATATTGGTTCCTTTACTTCTCTATCAACCCATCCATCTTCTCTGTCCAAGGTGGGAACGTACTGTCCTCAGAGGAGTGTCTCTTATCCTTTAGTTGCAGTTGAACTCTTGAGTCTGGTCCTGTGGAGTTGACTCTGCTGTGTTGTGTCGTGTTTGTGGAGTGGTTCTTTGGTTTGCACTATGTATCACTCTATTCACTCCTTGCTTCATTGGGTTGCCGATACAACTTTGCTCATCTTGCGTTTGGGTGTTGTGATTTTTTTTTGTTACGCATTTGTTTGCTGTCTTGATGAACTCCCAGCCGGGGTGCTTTGTATTTGTGTGCTCCTTTTTAGTCTTCTCTGTCTTGGTAGGGACATTGTCAGTCTGGTGCTGTAAGGGAACTCAGAACATATCAGCTCAGTGAACAGCAACAGTAAGTTAACTGGGAGGATGTCAAGGACAACAAACTGCCTTTTTTGGGCTGTTACGATTAATTAAAGTTGCTGTCCGGAGTTTCCGTTTGTTTTCAATTTATGTATCATTGTTTAACAAAGCTTAAATGTGTTAGTCTAGTTCGATACTATAATATAAAGTTAGTATAACGCGATATGAAAATTTATTCATGAGCTCCGCCTTCCTCTCATAGACCCCCATGTTATTCCAAAAAGCGCCGGTCGCTGCCGACCAATCAAGTTCGAGCTTCAGCTTTGTCATGCTGTCAATCAACGGTTACGCGCACAGCAAGCAAGCCCATGCAGAGGTGGGCGAGCTACGTATTATGCAACCGGGCGCACATTTGTTTTGCTTGTGGAGGAGAGAGCATCAGGGATCAGCAACTTCCAGAAAAGTTAGCAATCCCACGGCTTGTCAGGCCAAGAGACTGCAGGACGTTTTTTGGCTCGGGGTGCTCGCGTCACTCCCCGACCACGGCCTCCATAGCCCGGCTGACGGCTTCGTTTAGATGCCCGACCTCTGGAGGAAGATGTTGGGGCGTCTGGGACATACTCTTCGTCAGAGGAGTCATGCAATTCTGAACTCTAGATAGAAATAAATAAACAATGTAACACATATACACGCGTAAATGCACTAAGTTTGATAAACAACGTCATCGAGAGGGATACACGAGTGTAATCACAAATTGAAACTTTACTCGTTCGTCCTAGCAGATTCATGTTATTTTGGTATTAGGACAAGTTAGACTCAATACAGCATTCTAACGTAATTCCTTTATTATTTACTAAATGTACTAAATGTAGAAGAGTGGAAAACAGCAAAACAGGCGAGATGCTGCAGCACTCCGGGCACTTCTCTCATGTACTGCGCGCGTGCACAAATAAAGGGGCGAAATCAGACGGAGGGAGGGACCAACAGTGTTTTGGGAGATGCTGCGATTCAAACTCCGGACAGCAGCTTTAATGTAGCCTGTGGGAGACACTGCTAGGAGTGTGATAACTACTACTGTTGCGACAGTCAGTGATGCTCGTGTTTTTATTACTTTAATGGTCTAACTGGCTTTGGTGAGGGCTGCTCAGCGGCGTAGTGGTTAGCACTTTTGCCTTGCAGCAAGAAGATCGCTGGTTCGAATCCCGGGGTGGGCCTGGGATCTTTCTGCATGGAGTTTGCATGTTCTCCCTGAGCATGCATGGGTTTTCTCCGGGTACTCCGGCTTCCTCCCACAGTCCAAAAACATGCTGAGGTTAACTGACTACTCTAAATTGCCCGTAGGTGTGAATGCGAGTGTGATTGTTCGTCTATGTATGTAGCCCTGCGACAGACTGGCGACCTGTCCTGGGTGTCCCCTGCCTTCGCCCGAGTCAGTTGGGATAGGCTCCAGTACCCCCTGCGACCCTAGTGAGGATGAAGCGGTGTATAGAGGATGGATGGATGGATGGATGGCTTTGGTGATTATTGAAAGCATGACAATGGTGATTTTGTACAGTTTTTATTTTCTACAAACGTGAAAAGTCAAACCAGCACTGAATTGATCCTACCTACCCAAGTATTGTGCGTGTATCTAGAGCCTGAATACATTTCATTTTAAGAGTGTTGTTTCTAAAAAAAGAAAAACTATTAAAAACACATCAGTGAGCCACAGTGTCGCCCTGGGTGGCATGTTCCTTCATGACAAAGGGTTTGGGTATGTTTGTTTGTGTAAAAACAGCTCCAAAGACTAACAGATATCACATTTTGAGTCTCAGTGTAGTTCCATGTAAGGCAGAGAATGCTGAACAAGGCAGCAATGCTTGGCTAGTTTTTAGTGCAACATGTCACCGTCTCCAAGAAAAGTAATTATAAAGTCAAGAGGCTGTAATATGGAGCACAATAAGCCGGCCAAGCACAGGGAAAAAGGAAGGGAAGAAATCCGAGGCTGAGGAGAAGAGTGGGCTTCTCTTCTAGGACAGACAGATTAGAAACCTGTCACCCAGGGCAATGCTGTGGCTCACTGATATGTGTTTATTTGTTTTTGGACTGTATTGCACAGAGGAATAGCCTGCGGATACACAAACAATGATTGTTAATACAATGCATTTATCGTTGCTTTTACTGGGATTTGATGATTCTAAAAAAAATACAGAATATCAACAGACTTATGCTTGAAACGTTCCAAATGAGATTTTGTTTTTGTCTGTGACCTCTATGTGTATTTGCTAATCCGCTGGTGTTTTGGATGTGCTTCTATCTCTTCCACTGAATAATATTAGTCAAGCGATGTGTTTTTCAATGGCCGATGCACACTAGTTAGTAAGTTGGATGGCCGATGACAAATATATAACATTTATAGCACAGATATCATGCTGTTGTATTTTTGGCATCTGATAAAACACAAAAATGTAATAATAATAATAGCAAAGAGACATTAAATTGCGGAACCTAAACAAACATATATTTTATGTAACTGTGTTTTAAGCTGACAGCAGCTACACTTGTTATTGAAATGAATAGAAGGGAAGGAGGATGAATCATAGCCACAACAGCAAGAAAAAAAATAAATCACCTGTCCCTGCTGTCACATAGAAGCTTCATCAGTCATCTGAGACAAACCTGTTAGTCTGAGTCAACTACTTTTATTTACTGAAGTGCTTCATCTAATATGTCTGTCCTGCAGAGGACAAAGGATTCACATACTAAGTAATGAGCATAATATAGATGTGAAAACAGACACACATAGTGGCACATTTTGATGTTAGACAGCACATCCCTCTCTGTAGGTCAAAGTAACCTTTAGATGAAATACAGTAGTGTGTTTTTGCTGGGTGTGATAAAATATATGTACACACACATGCACACACTGGGATTAATGCATGAACACTCAAAGTGATTAGTGATGTTAAACCAATGGATCATATTTGAAATATCCCTGCAGTCATAAGTGTGTTTTTGTCCATTAAAATAATACTTGAAATAATTACTGTATTTATGTATCACCAAGACAAAGTGCTGCGAAACCAACAATGACATAAAGTAAAAGAATCAAATAACTGAAACAGTTTTCAACAAATTTTCTTCAGTTGAGAAATTCTACAGAATTAGAAGATATTCTATTGAGAAGATATTTCAAATAAGATACTGGGTTTGCCCGTCCTACAGCAGCACACATACTCTTTCACCTTTAGCAAAAAGTCAAGGGGGCGGGGCCTGGTAGCTCAACTGGTTGAATGGGCGACCCATGAGCAGGGGCCATAGTGCCCGACGCATCGGTCATGGGTTTGAATCCAGCCCATGAATTTGCTGCATTCTTTCCTGTCTCTCTTTCCATTGTCCTGTATGATAAAGCTTAAAGGGGCAAAAAATAACTTTAAAAAAAAGAAAGATTCTTAAGCAGTGATCAGCCTCTTAAGGAGTTAGAAGGTCACAGATAAAGACAGAGGCCTAATCGTGCAAGAGTTGGTAAAATGAGATCTAAGAGTTTTAAATCAATTCTTGAAGTCACAGGTAACCAGTAAAGGGCAGCATTGATTGGTGAGATGCCAACCCTTCTCTTAGAAAGTCTTTAAAGCTTGACAGCTGCATTTTGTGTAATGGCAGGCTCACGCAACAGGATTTTTAAAATTCTAAAGCTCAAAATGCATCGCAATGTAACCAGCATGCAACGAGATGTGTTTCACACAGACAATGAATGTAATGCGAGTAATTTTGACCCTGTGGACATGTTCCTGTGTGTCCACAGGTGCGTTTTTCTTACATAGAAACGCTCCACATCAGAATATCACCTGCTTGGTGGGCATGTACTAGTGGGCCATTAGGTGGTCACACGACAGCCGTTCAGACCTTCAGTTCAGTAGAAGCATCGGAGCAACATGATGGCTCGGTCGCAAAATTTCTCTTTTAATGTGAAAACAATTCAACCAAAAATGTTTCTGAAAGCATTTGAGCCAAGAAAGAAGCTGTGCATCTGCTGAATTTGTCCTTGTTTAGTTCAAAAATGGCTAGTTAAGATTTATTATGAAGGTTTTGTTAAGCGCCGGACCTCCGCTCCCTGCGCCTCACTTGCATAAAGTAGAAGTCAAGTCTACTTTATGCAAGTGAGCTGCAGGCAACTCTGGGGTGACACGCCGCAACATAGCTCAAAACACACCGCAACACAACCAGAGTGCAACGCTGTTAAATGGTCTCGCTGGGAAATCCCTACTTTAATTACCTGGGTGAGGAAGTGACACCTGAAATGAACTATTGCCCTGAGAAGCTGGACTCTAGTTACAGTAGGACTGTACCAGCGCTGCCTAGTTTGGATAGAATGGACAGGATAGTTTGGAGGTTCATCATGCCACACACTGCTGACAGGTCCAGCAGAATGAGAGTTGATGATGTGTCAGTACATCTTTTTAGAATGGGTGCCCTTGAGCCAGCTGAATTGATTCTGATTAGAATCTTTTTTCCTTGGATATTTTTCTGGACATGTTCAACTCAGAGAAGACCCTGTGGTAGACCCAGAACTCATCAAAGGGATTACATATCTCATCTGGCCTGGAAACGCCTTGGGATTTGCCATAAACCGACCCCGAATGAGTGAGTGATGCATGCATGGATTATGTCAACGCCCGCCAACAGGTTCTATGAAATTAGAACTGATGATGTGGCATCATCCTTTCAGTGGGAATTGTGGCTCTTGAATACAGATGAATTCAAATCAAGCAGATTAAATTCTTGGACTTCAATAAAAATTGAATATTCTATAACTTTGGATGGCAAAATTGGCCAGTACTTGAGATTTGTTCAGGACTGGCTGTGTCAACAACGTGGACCCAAAGTCAGAGAAGCATTTATTATGTACGTGATCGCTGGCATGACTGTGGTGAGATGACTTTAAAATCTTGGAGAAGGATCCACAAGACACATGATGGGATGACTTGTGAGGGTTAATCAAGTGATGCACCGATGGCAGTCAGCTTGTTAGTGATGAGTAATTCTGATTTAGACACTCATTGTTTGTTCATTCATGAGGTTTAAGTACGAAACTCAATATGTTTTTCCAGCCTACTTTATTTGCAGTAAGTCTACTGGCTCTCATTCGACCCTCTGTGGTGAACAATATAAACATTGGCTGGGCAGTCCCCTTTCCTTTGCCAAGTTTGGCTTTTAGCCTCTTTAAAGCCAACAGATTAATGGGCTTTGGCATATCAAATAACTCCAGCTAAACACCACAGACAGGTGCTGCCATCCTGTAATGAATGCAGGGTGCCAAGACAGAAAAGGAGAGAGCAAGAGAAAGACACTCTGCTTTGATAAAGTGTGTAAAGTGGGGGCAGCTGCCACACCTCAGGATGGCCAAAATATTTCACAATCTACCTGAAGTTTATTTGTTCCCTGAAGCAAACCTTAAAGGAAAAAATATTATTGTATTTTTTTGTGAGGAGGATGAGAAGATTGATACAATTCATTGTCTGAGTGAAAAACACTAATTAACAAGTTGTATCTTGTACTCAAAAAACAACACTTTGTGGTTTTAGAGGGGAGGAAAGTGTTGGAGCGATTTCTTGGCTGCATTTAGTGTCAGTTGGCCAATAGAGGGTGTATGTGTGCTGCCACAGCAGCCTCAATTACTGTAAGCTTAATGAGCTAAATGAACACTTGAAATGAGCAAATTTATTTGTTATAGTGCCATACCAATCGCTTCTGAGTGCAAACATGTGATCTGGAGGGTGCTAAATAAAGCTGATCATGCATTTAGCTCACACCTAACGGTGTTTGGATATAAAAAAAATCATCCAAGATCATCAGAACTGTGTTTTCAGGCCAAGCTGTATGAGGATTAATGATCATTTTAAGATCATTAATGGATCTTTCTAGCTGGGTATGGTCCAGTTTTTGTTTTTTTCTTCCTGTCCTCATCACTTCACTACAGATTTGTACTGATTTGGAGTTCTTGCACAAATGGAGAGCACTGTTGGTGTCGTTTGCAATATGAGGAGGATAAAAGCAGATCTGAGAAAAGACAAACCTGTCATTTGAAATTAAAGTGCGTTTATATAGCACTAATTTGCAACAGCAAATACTAATTGTGGAAACATAATGCAGCACAGATTGCGTCTCTATTAGCATAATGAAGAAATGATGCTAATTGATATATCCAGCCCCAAAGTTGTAAGAGTGTTGATAATGAGTATCAGAAAAATGTTCACTGGCAACATATGCCTGTTTATTTTCTCACAAAATATCAGCTATTTAAGATCCCATATGGTGGAAATCCATTTTGATTATGTTTTGCGTGTCTTAAAAAGGAATAAAAGGGGTATAAAAAGAGGTATAATATAAAGCCTGCCAGAATATGACAATGCTTACATCTGCGATTTCTCAAGACCTTTCAGCAAATTTGCCTGGGATTTTTGAAAGATTAACATTCGCTTGTAGTGATTAGAAAACTTTTTGCAGTGACTTTAATCATAAAAAATGTGTGATTATAAAGATTCAACTAAAACCACAATATTCCACTCATTACACCTAAACCTAACAAAGGCATCAGTCTGGATATGAACCACTCGAGCAAATATAGAATCCTGCTCTTTGTCTGCCCACCATCCACCTCCCTGCACGTGGTGTGCTAGATGTAAAAATATAGTGCTTCATTCACTCAAAAAAAACACCTGTGAACACAATTCAGGCCATAAAGTATAACTGGAAGAACAGTTTCTAGGAGACAGATCTGATATGAAACTGCAAAGAATTATTTTTCATTCAACCTTGTAAGCTCTGACTGTGTTGGCCTTTTTGAAAATGTGATTTAGTTACTTCAGAGTCATTTTTCATGTGTGTCTTCATAATTTTGTTCTCCACCTGTGGATGTCCCTCTGCTTTGTGGGGCATGACCAGAATGTCAACTTTTATAAACCCCTGGCTGACATAAACACACACAGGATTGTGTTCTGGTGACATTGTGTCACAGACTCCGATTACAATTCAACACACGTTCGTTATTGATTATCTATCCATATAGCCAAGCTATGGTATTATGTGTGGATTCAATACAACAAAGGATGTCTAGACCCTTTTATTTCTAAAGTTTGGGGAAGCAAACAGCACATGCATACTAATAAGAGATATTTGCTTTGGAGTTAAGATGAATACACAGAAAAATAATCTCAAGCCTAAACAACTGTGTCACTTTACTGAGATCATTTATTCAGGGAAATCTTTTCTGTAATGATAATTTTGATTTATTTTAGTTATATCATTAATGCTTCTGTCATGATCCTGGCTGTTCCCCTCTCTCTTTCTTTGTGTTTTTTCTTTTTTTTGTCTTGAGCTTGAATCTCTTATTGGTCCTCTCTCCTTCTGTGGGTGCTTTTGTCTGGATGTGCTGCTCTGTTCCCGTTCTGCTGCCAGCTGCTTTTGGGTTTGCTAATTTTTACTGCCTAATCAGAGACTATAGCAGTGAGGCAGCTCCTCTAACCAGCCTGAAGCAGAGGCATTCATTAAGTTAAAGAGTCTTTTTTTACATCTGCTCTCATTCTGGACCAACCAGATCTTAATCTCCAGTTTGTTGTTGAAGCTGATGCCTCAGATACTACAGTGAAGGCAGTCTTTTGTCAGAGCCCTTCTAGATCAAAAGTTCCATTGCTGCACCTTCTTCTCCTGCTCTCTGTCCCTAACAGAAAGCAACTATGATGTTGGAAACAAAAAACTTCTTGCCGTAAAACTTGCCTTAGAGGATTGCTGGCACGACTGCAGTGTGCAAAGGAAGCATTTTTTGGTTTGGACATGTCTCAAAAATCTAGACTACATTCAAACACCTGAACTCCAGTCAAGCATGCTTGAAGTTGTTTTTTCATAGATTTAACTTCTCTCTCACCTATCGATCCAATTCCATAAAAATAAGCCTGATGCTCTTTCGCGCCAACACATCTCTGTCTGAAGAGCCCAGTTTGGACACGATTCTCCCTCTAAGCTTTGTTTTAGCAGCTGTCATCTGGGAGACTGAGTGAGTGGTGAAGGATGCTCAGTGTACTTTGATCCAAGTAGAGGTCCTCCTTACTGTCTGGCCCAGATTCTATCCATTCTCAGATTCTCCAGTGGGTGCACACCTCCTGATTTATCTGCAACACTATCACCCCTCAACATGCACTTTTGGCGGCCCACCATGGATGCTGTTCCTTCTGAACTTGAGGGAGATCCTCTTGTTGTCCACCTGTTGGTTTAATATGCACTCTGCATGCTTCAAGTCGTCCGTGGTCTTACATCACTCTGGACTGACTGGTCTGCCTCAATCACAAGATGATAATCATTCTCAAAATTGTTGATTAGTTCTTTAAAGCAGTTCACTTTGTGGTTCTTCCCAAACCATCCACAGACCGTGAAACAGCTAAATCCTCCACAAACCAATGGCCAAACAGAGCAGGTTTTACCAGGACCTTGATGCTGCACTACGATGCATTACCGCCGCCAACTTCTCATCCTGGTGTTTCTAGGTTGCTTGGCCAGCAAGAGCCCACAATTCCCTCACCATGCTGTCACAGGTTTGTGTGCTTTTGAGTCTCCTTTGGGTTATCAGTCATCTGTTTCCCTCCAAAGAAAGGAGGGGCATTTGCTCTTCCCTGCTTTGTTCCACCAACTTAAACCAGAACATCGCAAACTGCCACCAGACCACAACTCCAGGCTGAAAAATGGGTCCGAAAGATTCAGAAAATATCCCCATACGAAACGATAACCTAAAAACTGTTGCCTCATTTAATTGGACCATTCACAGTAGAACAAATACAACAAATCAGTTATCATGCTAACATTGCCCAGTACCACGAGAATCCATCATATATTCCCTGTGTCTCTTGATACCACTCCTTTTCAGCATTCCTTCCGATTCCCCTCCAGCTGCTGAGATCATCAATGATTACCTGGATCAGTGATTCCCAGCTCATCAGAGACTTTCATTGGGCTCATCCAGACGAGCCCAGCAGGTCGCTCTGCAGCTTTCGTTGAGGAAGGGTACTGTCTTGGTCCCAGCTTTGCCTCATCCTCATTCATAGTGTTTCTGTTGTTCGACCTCTGTCTCCATTTGTGTGTGCTGGGGGCTTGGTGCTTCGTTCCTCTCCTGCTGTCAATTTACCAGCACACCTGTAATTCATTTACTAAGTTCATGCAGAGTTTATGCCACAGCTCTACACTCGTTCGGCCTGCCAATGTGGTTCACTGCCAGACTCGTGTTCTCTGCCTGCCAGTTTCATGTAAGACCTCTTCAGTTGACTCAACAGCCAGTGGATTCGCCCCAATCCCCAGTCATGCTACTCTCTGGTCAGAATCCACTCTGTTCCCTCTGATAACTGAAGTCAACCAGTCACTCTTTCGCCATGCGTAATACCCAGTCTGCCTCTATCTACTAGGAAACTCTCTTCTTGGCTTCCCTCCACACAGTTCTATGTGGCAAATAAAACTGTTCTGAAGTGCTGCCTACTGTGTCTGAGTTCTGCTTTTCCTCCCAGAAATGACTTTGCTCATAAAAGCTTGACCATCTCGAGAGCTGATTCTCCTGAGAAGCAAATAGAAGTGTAAATGTGGGTGTTTTGTGACTAATTTGTATAGGAAATTACACAATGTGTCCTCCACTGTCGACTTAAAGATTTCCCATCAATCTGTTCAATGGAGAGGAGTATTAAAATGTTATCTCCAGCTCCAAGAAGGGAAAAATGTATGCTATGGGGCTCTTTCTTCAGAGACAAATCAAAGTGACTGGAGTTGGAGCTCTTCTACAGTTTGAGTAGGATGAAATCTCTTTAAATTATAGTATAGCAATCATAGCATTTACAAATGTCAGACAGCTGTATTGGAAACTGTTCTTTAATATTAAAAAAAGTCAAAGTTGCAAGCCTGTTGACATAAACTGAAGGACAGATGTTGTCTGAGTTCCAAGGTGCATGCAGTAATATAACCAAATATTGAATCTGCAACTTAAATTCATTCACTTTTATATTGTAGATATATTTGGGATTTACTCAACAGCTATGAAGCAGAGTTTGACAATGTGACAACACTGATTCACACCTTAGACTGGCATCTCTTCCAAGACAACAGCCTCTAAGGCTCATAACAAACTGAAAAAACATAGTTTCTGTGAAAAAGTAACAAGTTTTATTCGTCTGATAAGTAAATGACTGTTTTCTTCACACAAAAGTTAGTCATGGAGTTCCTCAGGGATCTGTGGTAGGACCAATTAGTTATTTTTGACAAGAATATGTCCTTCAAAGGTCTGTGGTGAAAATCCTATTTTATTGTGTTTTGCTTGTCTAAATAACTTAAAATTTGTACAATAAATGCCATGAAAATATGAAGATGCTTTATTCAAACATCCCACAAGTCCTCCAAAAGTAGACGGCCTCCCAGCTTTACTAGCCAGTCATAATTTTATTCATTTTTTACATAGAAATCAATAGTCACCAGGTTTTGCTGTTTCTGTTGTCTGCCAATTAATATAAAACAATGACTGAAAACCAGCACATTAAGACCCAATTTTAACCAACAGAAACTTCAGATCCATTTCTAAGCACTGCTAAAATACAGATTTTATAACCGCAACATACACGAGTTAAAAATGACTGTGCTGTTAAGTTAGCAATATTTCTATGTAGATAGAAATATAAAAAGTCGTCGCCTCAGATTTGATTTATGCCTGTGTTGGCTACCAGGTGGTCAAATGTTTTGGTCTGTACTGACACAGAGAGAGTCTTCTTCCTGATGGGGTTGTAAACAGTGACAGCTAGCATTTAAAACAGAACTAAAACCAGGGATTATACATTTACAGTGAAATTAATATTTTTGCATCGATTTAAGCTGAAAAATTGAAAGACACAATCTGGGGACAACTGAGACTTTTATTAATTTGCTGAAAAGGTTTACCAAATGGGACCTTTAATGCACACATAAAACAAATCTATAACACAGCCTTTTTTTTTAGCTGGAAATTATTGTCAAATTTAGAAGCATCCTGATCCCCCTTCTCCCCTCTGCTTGTTGTTTTTGTCAATATAAAAATGCTAACATTTTTTTTATTTTATTCATTTATTTATTGTGGCCGGAGGGGCAGCAAACGTGCCGTCTATTGACTGGTCACCACTGGACGGACAGTTAATCAATGCAGTAATGCACACAGATAGATGTGGTCTAATAAATGTGAAGACTTTACATATAATAATGTAATATGCATTGTCTGTGTGAAGATGAAATTCACAGTTACAGAAAGATAATATGTCTGTTCTCTCCCTTCAGATGTATTACAGTCTCCAAGGTGATAATGAATTGTACTGCTTTGCTCATATTTTCTGAACTATTCTGTAATTTCTCTGTCAGAGAAGACAATGTGAGCTGTTGCCATATAGTCATCTGATTAGGGTTTTTCTTGTCTCTGTGCTCATCACAGTTTTCCATTTGATATCATTAGTGTTCCGTTTCATCATACCAGGAAATCTTTCCTGTAAGTTTCCATGTGAGGTTGCAGCAGGCTTTTTTGTCTCCAAGACGTGGTCAATTATATCCACTTTGCGTCAATGTCACATCACCAGATGATCAATGAGCTTCATCCACACAGCATCAAGCCTGTGTAGGGCGATAAGAGTGTATAGTACAGGTAACATTAATCTACACTGCTTCATTAGAGTTATTTCTGTGAGGTGACCTGAGCAGGCACGCTATCACAGTTCTGTCTCCGAGGCATCTGATGATTCTTAATCTGATAAACAGAGAATCTGAACAAAGTAGGTCATACAGTTGCCTAAGGTGCACTTTCACACCTACACTGGAGACCAACTATAAATACAAACCTGCAGTGACATTTAATCTGGGTAATGCACTGCTGTGCACACAGACTGCGGTAGGAGTGTAACAATCAAACTGAAGATTAGATACTAGTCAGTTATGGCATCATTTAAAGTGGTTCTAATCCACATTTTTACACTGTATCTAATGACAATAAGAAACCAGTGTGACAGTGTGAATGAAGTGTGTCACTGATGGAGTGAACCCACAGAGAATTATCAGCTCAATCTGCAACTATCTTCAGGCTTATAGAGCTCTATAGTAACTTTCAGCAAATTGTTTTAGCTGGGGACCAAATCTTTGCTTGTTTTTCAGTTCAGCAGGTTGCTGTTTTCAGAGAAAACCTCTAAAAGGTTTCACTATACTGTCTGCTCAGCTGCAAACAGCAGACAGACTCTGTTAGAAGTGAACCGATGAGCACAGTGCAGCATTTAGCATCTAAAGAGACGTATTTCTCAGGTGTTGGAGTGGCAAAACTAAGCTTAGCGAGAGGGAAAATTGAACTTAACATTCATTAGGTGGACACAGAAATGACTGAGAAACAATGATCATGCTGTGAATATCCCTAAATAAGCAAGCCTTTGCTTGTAAGTTGTTTCTTAAGGGCCAAAATAGAAACTTGTTGCAGTTTTATGGGAAGCCGAGCCGAGCCACATGTGCATGACAATAGTGCCAATGACAATCCACTGAAATATCCCCATGATAAATATACATAATAATACAAAAATGGCTTCCTGAGGTGCTGTTGCTTTCACGAGGTTGCCAGGCAACAAACACGAATTCAATGCAGTCTGCCAAGAGACCGCTTCAGTACATAACCCTCCATATGACAACCACTTGGCTGTTTTAATACTTTGATTTTGTACTAATTAAATACATGACAGGTTGAGCCAAGCATCTTGGAGAACTTGCCACAGTTCTTCTGTGAATTTAGGCTGTCTCAGCTGATTTATTTTCTTTTATGTGGCCTGTTGTACTGCTGTAGAATGAATTAGAAACAAATCAGAGTCTTGTGTGGTAGCACTATGTGATGCTAAGAATTCAGAGAAAACATGAAGTACCCACAGCCTGTGCACAGAACTCTATAGTTATTATTTTTAGTCTTGTAATATCTTTGCACATCAAACTTAAAAGAAATATAACTGCACTGTTGTATACTTTAATAAGTAGCCAATTATGTGGGCATTTATACAGTCACAGCACTGGTGAATGGGGACATGGAGTTTACTCTGATTTGAATCTGACATGAAACCACCACAAATAATTCGGAAAGCATCAAATGAGCACTGGTCCATGATTAGTTATGTCCACAGTGTCCTGCTTTTGGAGGTTATTGTGGAAATGAAACTGCATTTCCATCCTTGATAGGAATCGATAAGCTGAAGTGTGAGAGGTATTCTCTTAGAATTCAGAGACCCTCAAGGAACTCTGGGGATATTAAAGGAACCTGCTTGCTTGTGGGGATCCTGGAGAAAAAGGAATTAATACCCTAACGCAGGGAAGATGTTGCTGGAGAATCCTCTGATAACTAAAGGTGTTCCTGGAGGATTTTTTGTAGAGTAAGGGGTAATTTTTAAAAACTTTTTGGCATTAAATTTGGGGTTCTTTGAGCTTCAAGGTAAATTTGGGCTCAACGGGGTCTTTCAGCAGAAAGCCAGATAAGATTCAAAAAAGGCTCTCAACAATCATGCCAAGCTCCTTAATTGCCTACTATAAAAATGAAGTCTCCATTTTCTTCAGGAATATCTAAATACTGTCTGATATATTTTGGGGTTGAAGAAGTATTGTCAAACCCCACAAAAACCTCTTTGAATGTTTTGTGGTGTTTCTTTGGGATTCTTCAAGAAATCTCTACAGTGGCAACGGTGAGGAAAACCAAAACATTCCTTAAGGCTCTTCTACGTCTAACAATGTAGCAGTAGCAAAGTATTGAGAATGTACTACTTTAACAACTCGTTGCATTTACTAACAATGTTAACATCACTGACTGTATATGAAAGATAGATGTAGCTTTCAGACATGATAAGGAAACCCATTACAGAAATGACTTCAACCTGCATTCTTTTAAAAAGCCAGCAGGGAGCGACACCTCTGGTTACAGAAAGAAGTCTATTGAAATCTGTCAGAAAATGCTGTCACTTCCACCTTGTTCAAGTTTTCAATACAGCATGGTGTTTATTTTGTAAAGTATGGTCCAGACAGAGTAAAATATGCTGAAAGGTGTGGCTACCTTGTGATTGATGAAAACCCATCTATCAATCAGGACAGAAGTATGCAAGCTTTAACAACGTTTCCTTTTGGTTTGGGATAATTAAAGACTCCCTGCAGAGCAATTTTTTTTTTTTACCTTGTTAGTATGTCAAAAAATAATGTTTTTATATGCTGAAAAACACATCACTAGTAAACTAAGCAGGCAGCGCCACGGCTTCATCTTGAAACTAAAGTGCAATAATGACAGTTTCAAAAACACAGATTTAAACTTCTGCATATGAAATTGAGAAGTTTGGACTACCATTTTTGTATTCCATTTTTGTTATTATAGAGAGATTAAAGTAGAGCAGAAAGATTAAAAGATACCACTGAGTACTGATATCACATCCCAGGTGCTGCTTTTGGTATCAGTTCACACACAGGCTTGTTCCAGTGAATATCAAAGGATCCTCAATCAGATTGGGATCTAGAAAGGTCAATCCGGGCCGATCAGTTTGGCTGTTCATTGTCTTTCTTGAGTCATTCCTGAGCAGTTTTTGCTGTAAGGCAGGTGGTAGTGTCCTGCTGGGTGAGGCCGATGCCATGAGGGAGTGTCATGGCAGTGGGGTGTTTCTTGATCTGTTTCTTGGGTGGTACGTGTTGAAATCGTATCCATGTAAATGGCAGGACCCAAGGTTTCCCAGTAGAACATTGCACTGCTGATCAAGGTTATTCACTTCACTTGTCAGTGGTTTTAATGTTGTGGCTGATCAGTGTAGTTACAGGAACTAGAGGACTGATTTGAAGCCTTGTCTAAAAAGGCCAGTCCCAATAAATGAAGCATCACTGCCCACTGAAGTGATTTAGTGTTTAGCATCGATGTACAAGAAGCAGAGGTGCCAACATGATATCATCATCAGTGGCTGGAAAACACCCACTGCTATCACTGCCTGTATATAAGTAATATGTGTATGATTTATTAGTCCTCCCAACACGCTGCCACGCATTGCTTTTAATAGCGAACTTTTGCACAACAATAACCAGCTGAGGGACTTTGATGACAATAAGGAGGAGGGGGAGAAAAATGGGGACAGTCTGCGTGGGCCTGATGTAATTTGAATGCAAATGCACAGAGAGGCTTTCTGCTTGGGTCCTCTGTTTATTCTGCTTTATGCAAATGTTACAATTAGGCTGCTTATCTCGACAGGATGTGCAATTCGAAAACAATAGGAGATAATGGATACTATCAGAGGCGGCTCTCTTAGGGGACAGGGGGTATTTAGATGAAGCTGGCTTCATCCTGAGAAATGATAAGGTCCTGTGAATTAATCTGCAGTGTGTCTGACAATGGAGACAAAACCTCTCACACAAATTATCTGAAATAACTCTTGACTGCGTTGTGTTTGTCATGTACTGCAAGTATATAACTGCATGCCAGAAGTTCTAGACAATCACTGCAAAGTACTTGCATTAACATTGGTTTTACAACCATAAAAGAAAACTTTGAATGTAATTCCAAAGTACAGAGTGGACTTGCTTTAATAAGGACATAGTGCGACATTATGTTGAAGATCTTTCTTCCGATTTGGTTACTTTACCTGTAATTTATTTTCCCTGTTGGTGAGACAGCATAAATATGTTCATTCCTGATGTCTTTCCCATACGGAAATATGTGCTAACCTTACATGGTTAGAATAAAAACAAGACCAGAAGTCTACAACATACCTGCCAACAATGGGAATTTATAAGTGAAGTTCTCTGGCATCCACCCCGGGCCTCCCCAACCACTGTCCACAGAGCTCTTACATTTACAGAAGGATACACAGTGATTTTTTAAAGTTGGGGTTTGTTTTTTGTTTTTTTGGCCTTTTACAGCTTTATTTGATAGGTGCAGTGGAGATGGACAGGAAAGGAGGGAGAAGAGTAGGGGGAAGACATGCAGCAAAGGTCCGCGAGTGGGAACTAAACCCGGGCCGCTGAGAAGCCCCTGTACATGGGTCACCTGCTTAACCCATCGAGCTATTCGGGCACCCACACAGTCGCCACAGTGCATCCAGTGGCTTTGAAATACCAGTGCAACAAGCATCAGTTTAATTATTTCAAAACATCTTTGGAATCCCAAGCAAAATTCCCCATGCAGCTAGTAGACTGTGGTGCAGAAAGCAGCAGTGGGGTGGGAAATGCACAGTGTTACATTAAAGATTTACCAATTCATCAAACAAGCATTAATCACACAGACTTCCACGCATTTAACAGCAGCTGGGCTGAAAGCTGCTATGCTCAGCGTGATGGATCACCAGTGTGTTGAAATACATGCCTTCATTACGACACAGCACACATAATCCTGAGCACTGATCTATTTCAGCATGCATGGTAGATATGTGTCATTAGAGGAAAATCCAATTAGAGAACCATAACTTATGTTTAAATCATTTCTGGAATGTGTGTGTGTGTGTGTGTGTGTGTGTGTGTGTGTGTGTGTGTGTGTGTGTGTGTGTGTGTGTGTGTGTGTGTGTGTGTGTGTGTGTGTGTGTGTGTGTGTGTGTGTGTGTGTGTGTGTGTGTGTGTGTGTGTGTGACTATTACCAATGCTTATTAGGTTTATTACCTTTTGGTTGTTTATAGATGTCATGATTTTAGGGCTGTTGCTAAAGGCACTCCAATGTTCACTCTGCACTATTCCACAAGTAATGAAAAGTGAGTTGTAAATTTAAAATTAGGGCACTTATTGAATTCTAATGTCAATGCAATTGCAATTACAAAGACTTAGTTCAAGTAGCACCGTATGCGGCAGAACTCCCAAATATGAATATCTGATAAAGGATAATGGTTCTGCATTAATGATGGACTGTCCTTAAAGTTTATTCATGGTTTCATGAGTTTGAATGTGGATGCGCGTGCAGTTTTATTCACTAAACATAGAAAACACACAAGCTACCTATGAATGTGTCTGACCAGCTGTGACTTTGCACTTTTTACAGGATACGGCATCTATTTACAGACTGAGCTGCAGCCCTGTGTCAATGCCATCATTCCTGAGTTGTGCAGAGCTCAGTGGATGGACACAGCACAGGATTTCTGGATAATTTAGAACTTTCCTGGCACTTTGTTTGGAAATGGGAAGCATATGGGAAAAATCAAAGCACCTTCAAAGTCCTGCAGTTTAAGTAAGGTTAAGTTTAAAGATGAATTTCAAAGGTTTGGGTGACAGAGAATTGTACAGTCTATCCTCATAACAAGCTTTTGTTTCAAGCATAATTTTTTCCTGACAGTCTGTGTGTGGATAAATTTTGGGATGCACATCAATGTCTGCGGAGATGTCCTTGCGGAACCTTGAGGACTATGGTGGATGACGAAAATCATCCATGTGACATGCAGTAGTGGAAAGCATCAAATGGCCTTAATGGACCATTGACCTGTCGGAAACTGATGCATACGTTCTAGGTTTTGTTTTTTATTTTTATTTTTCCAAGCTAAAACCTTGGATTTTCGATGTTAAAGTTCCAGTTTTAATTTAGAGTTGTCCTTGAAAAGTTCACCACTCCAAGAGCACCTAACAAGCTAGCAGCATTCAAACTCCAACTTAGTGCTGCAACAAGCACTGGAGAAAAACTAGCATTGTTTGAAGCTATGCCTAAAGAAATCATGGGTAAAAAATGGGTATCTCCTGACCCACACTGTGCATCAAAGGGTTACGAACAGATCATGAAGAGTCAGTTTCTGTATATGATTCTTGGACGCAGTCAGGACTTCGAGAGAGCTTTCCAAATATGACAGGGGCACTGGGAATGGAAGAACACCACAAAGGGGACAGTGGCCAACTGTAAATCAGATATGTTTTTATAGGTATAGTCTCTTAAAATCTTGATTGCATCTCATATAAGCAGATAATGTATTACTATATTAGACTCTATTCTCAGTGTGGCTCATATTAAACAAGATTTGAACTGATTCGGTGCATTTTCTGGATGTCAACAGCACTTAAATAACAGTAAGTGTTACCCTATTATTGACCTAAAATTCCTTTCTGTAGTCTGAGTGTATTTAATACTTGGCCTGTAATATCATGAAAGACATGCAGGGCGTTTATCAGGAAAACATTTCTCCTCTATTTTAGAAAGTCAAAGTGGACGTGAAAACATGAGAAACACCTAGCTTGTCTAGTTCAAACTCTATTTAAATGTACTGTCTGACTTGCAAAATCATGCAATGATGACATCATTATGATATTATTGTTTATTCAGACAATGTGTATTATTATTATGCATGTATCATTGTGTTGCTAGTTTATTAACATTTATGGCACTTATTAAAACTTTTCCTGTAGGAAACATGATGCAAGACGACGATCCTTCCCGATACGTACCTGTAGAGAGGTATATTATGCATACGTTCACTAAGGGTACAAAGACTGTGGAAGTTTGATTTATAGCTGAAACAATTTGTCTTGGGCTTTTTTTTTTTTAAGGCCATTTGCCTTTATTTGACAGAGATAGTTAGGGAGAGATAGGAGAGGAGGCTACATGCAGCAAATCACTGTCAGCCTGGAATCGAACATAAGCTGCTGCAGTAGGGTCTGTAGCTCCGGTCCGCGGGGCAGAAACAACCTTTTATCTACAAAGCAGGAGATGTGACTGCATTTGGCAAGCACAAAACCACATTTTATGGGTTATAGTGAAAGGATTTAAAGGACTTTGTAGGATTTTAAGGGTGTTTTTTGATAGTCAAACTATCTTGAAAGTTTCTGGTTCCTTTGAGAAAGTTTATTTTGACTTACAGAATCTTTTCTACACAGTGGTGGAAAATATCTTCCGTGGGTGTAATTTACACCTAAAAGAAATCACACCACAATCTGAGAAAGACCACCTCCGGATCTGAATTATTTGATCTCGTTCCAAATGCATTCTCTATTTACACCTTTTCTTGGGAAAGACCTTAGTGATCAGTGAGACTTCCTGATAAATAAAGCTGCAGAAACTATAATCCAGATATCTGATCTCATATTAAAACCCATTGGATTTAGAATGTACAAGAACAACTTGATAGTTTCAAATGCTACTGAGTATATGACCTCAGTCTCTGCTATTAATAGTCTAAAGCATTTTCCTGTACAGACTGGATATATTCAGTTTGATTTAATTCGACATGCTTAACCGGCATGAAAAATACTGCCAAAGCATTAAGGGTGTTGTAATTCTAAAGTGAGGTGAGCAAATGACAAAACTATTAAGTAGAACAAAGGGAAAAGGAGGATAAGAAAGAACTATAATATGTGTTTTGTGTGAATATGTGTGCCATATGTGTAAAAGGGTTGGACGTCTAGATAATTATTTTTCATGCACAGTGAGGTTTTAATTATGTTGTCACATATTGTGTGACTAAGTGCAGCATGTCCTGTTCATAATATAATCTGTCGCATTTCATTGTCATAGAGTTCAGTAAAATTTGAGAAAAAGAGTGACACTTTATTTATTCTTCTCCTATATAATTATACCTGTCGTGGTTTCAGGGCCATCTCTAGCTCACCTGTCATGCAGTGAGACAGACTCTGTTGGCAGATGTAACTTCTTGTGTTGTCCTTTCTCCATGATTAGACTGTGATCACTGAGTCTGTACTTAGTCAGGATGTATCTCTGATAAAAAAAAAAAGAGATACTCTGACAATTTATATTCATGCTTTAAAGGAAGGAGAACAATTAAGTTTCTTTTAAATTTTGGTTTGCTCCTTTTAATGACCCAGATGAGAAGCTTTTGTGAATGATTAGTGGTTGAAAAACAGTGTAGGTCTGAGGTTAATCAGTGTTGGGAGTCATCAGATCAGTAAGTCTTAAGACCAGCTCATAGAAAGGACATACATACAAGCTAAGCAACACAATATATGCAGTCCAATGCAACAAGGAGTGCACAGACCTTTATACAAAAACCAAACAACTGTTCTACAAACAGTAGAGCCTTAGGACATGACAGACCTGCATCTAGAAGACAAGAAACACTAATTTGAAGACAGCAATGTGAAGAAAAATAAGACTGATGGTTTTTAGAGAGGAGTGAAGGGGGTGTCTGGACTGAAATGGAGGAGCCATCTCTAGACAGAAGGAGGGACCTTCAACACCACTCATCAGGTACTTATAGCACAGTATTGAATCTTGAGCATCTTGAGCATTTTGACTCATGTGACTCTTGTCTTGTTAAAGGGCTGTAAGATATTTGGAGGTGAGAATAACTACACTGGAAACCTCATATCATACGCCACTGATCAGGTACTTATAATGTAGTGTTGAGATACCTCCTCTGACAGTTTCACAACCTTTCATACCAAATGATTCTTGGGTCATGAATGGACCATGAACATGTGATTTCGGGGTGAGAATAGATGCGCTCACCCCGAGAGTCTGATTGGTGGCTGGACTCCCCACCAATCAGATAGAATTGATGAAGTCTCTTGGAAGAAGGTGAAACTTACTTAAGAAGAAAAAGAGACGTCCAACAGACTTCTATTGAAGCACTTAGGATTATCAGGATCTGGCAGAATCTACACAGACATATGATTGTTTTTTCTTGGGTTTGTAGTCCCTGAAATCTCACCTTATCCTGAAAGACTTGATTTGAGATGTAACCAAACTAGTTCCACGTTAATAATCACTGTTTAACGGCATAATTCTGCACTGCATGCATAGGTT
This sequence comes from Acanthochromis polyacanthus, assembly GCF_021347895.1. Lineage (NCBI taxonomy): Eukaryota > Metazoa > Chordata > Actinopteri > Pomacentridae > Acanthochromis > Acanthochromis polyacanthus. The sequence goes on from NC_067128.1 coordinate 11,188,199, forward strand.
GGTGTTTTTCTTTTGATGTTCATTATGAACTTGAGTTATTTTCTTTATCTACACTGTAAAAAGCCTAATTCATTTTTGCTTTACTGAAAGGAGCTTAAAGAGGCTGAAATGTTTGAGGACCAGTCCTGTCCAAGTCATAAAACGAAACAGAAAAGCACATTTTTCAACTTAACAAAGATTATTAAATCAAAAGTGCATTAGTAGGAAACAGCCTGAATCCAATTTTATATCCTGTTACGTCTTGATAATGAATTCTGCAGCAAGAAATTAACTTCGTGCTACACTGAAGAAGAAAGCATGTGAGCTATAAGCTGTGATCTCGCTCTCTGTCCGTCTCTCCCCTCTCTCTCTCTCTCTCTCTCTCTCTCTCTCTCTTCCACCTCCCCCTCTGACTCTCTTAAACCTTCTAGTTTCGCTTTTGCATGAGGACGCTGCCTGGTGTTCGGTCTGTGGAGAATGCTCCAGAGTCTCTCCTCCAGCCGGGGATCGTGTCCTTCCCAGCGGGACTAGGAAACCTCTCGACGGACGCAGTTTCAGGAGGACCAGACACCTGAACCGTCCCGATAAAGAGCCACCATGGATCTGTCCTTCATGGCAGCGCAGGTAAGAAAAAATAAATAAACCGTCACGTTTCATTCTTGCTGTTTAACTGAGTTGGGAATACACGAAGAGCGCCATCAGTGGAACTTTTTTCTCTGTTTGAGTTTGCATGTGTCATGTAATACCAAGCTGGTAAATATATTTTGGCTAATGTAGTAATTTTCATCGATTATTATAGTAATTAAATAAGTTTAATGTTGCGAAGTTGGACTTACGCTGATCCAGCTTCGTTTGAAAGATGAATTAGTTTCTAAAGATGCTGCAACAGTAGAGAAACGGTTTTTTTTTTCACTTGTTGACATATATACTATTATTATAATATTAACAGGGTCAATATACAACGATATCTGTCCTGAATGACTGCAACACAGCTGATAATTGTGGATTTTTATACCATAAACTATGGCTGCACCTATAGTAAGATCGGATCTGAAATTTTCTTTATTATTTTTATTATTATGTGTGACATTGGATGGATTAATCTGTTATTGAGCACCTTGTCCCTCATATGAAAAGGTGAATATTGTAGTGTATTAACCTAAAGATTGAATTAGCTAGATAAATGTGCGTTTTATGTATTTATTAAAGAGTTTTAACCTTAATATGTAATTTACTCGGGTAAATTTACATAATAAATAATACTGTAGGGTCTGAAATTCAATATATAAATGTAACAGGTAATTTTGTAAAGTTAATTTTATTCATTTAATGGAAAGCGATTTGCATCATTGGCTGTTGTTTAAAATGTGCCTTATTAACAGTGACTATTAAGGCTTGATTGCTTTAATTATTTTACTCGTATTTATTCATATGGAGATAATTGTGTTTTGCATTTTTGCCTGCTTGTTTTAGCTTTATTGTGCTTGTTGTTAAGTTACCTCCTGAGTTTCCTTTTGGCTGTCAAAACACAGTGCTATATAAGCTAAGATGTTATGATGAATTATGATGATGATGAAGATGAAGGTACAGTCATGTGGAACAATCGTGATATCTGATGGAAACTGTTGACTTTTTACAACATTTTTAAACAAACAGTTGTTCGATCCTCTCTTCATGAAGAGTTGACACATAAAATTGACATTTGATCATTCCGTTCAAGTTATAGATACATTTATCTGAGCTTCAAATGATCAAATTAGACTCGGGGGTTCCAGATTAGTGAATAAAACCTCCTCAGTGAAATGTGGAACAATCAGAAAGACAGAAGCGCATGGGGAGGTGAGTCACGAAAGAGCCTTTGGAGTAATTTAACTGATGAATTAAAGGTATAGCTGTTTCGCCACACTAACAGTAGAAATGTTCGGTGCAGGCTGAGAATCTTTTCAGAAGAACATTAGACCAACTATGGTTCTGGAGATGTTGCAGTCTGAGGATGCTTCTTGCATCAGAAATGAGCAGTTTGCAGTTATTGACTCAACTATGAATTACATCGAATCAAAGAATGCTTGAAGATAAATTGAGGTCACCTTTCTGAACTAGAATTGGACATTTTGCCGAGATATTGATCCCAAACACGGCACAGACACAGAGGAATGATTTTAAAAAGAAGGGTTATAGAATAGCCCCCATTTGAATCCTGCTGATTTGACTTAAGGGGATTTGAAATCAGCAGTATGAGCAAGAAAACCTTCAAACATCTGAGAGGTTACTAATTCCAACAAGCTGATGTCAGAAGCTGGTGGATAAATATGCAAAACACTTCGAAGAAGTTGTGTCTGCTAAAGGGAGCGACATTAATGCTACACTGCTGATCTACTGTCGTGGTTTGAGATTTGTTTCCTGTTGTGTTTTGAATCGTTCCTTTATTGTGTGCTGCGTCTTTGTTGGTTTTCACACCTGTGTGATTTCCAGCCCCGATCAGTTCCTCCTTGTTCCCCTGCTCTCCCCGATGTGTTTAGTCTGTGTGCTCCCTCTTCTCATTTTTCAATTTGCACATCCTCCACTCCTCTCCTCCAATTGTCATCGCTCCCACCAGAGTTGTGAGCGGAGGACTAGATAGAGACATGAGGGGAGGCAACAGGTTTTTAACAAAATAAGACATCCAAGTCTCTGAGCTGCTGCTTTCAAATCAGTTAGATATGTCGTGTGGCACATGATCTATCCACTGTTCTGCTGCAGCCTGTTTTACTATTTTATCACCTCTGTCAGAGGAGCAGAACAATGTTAATGACAACTTGACAACTAAAATGAATGGATGTCATGCGGTTTTGTTTTTATGTAACACACATGTGCTGAGAGGAATGACACGACACATGAAAGAGTTCTACATAAATCCTCAGACATGCCTCATTTCTCCTCGAGACGCATTTTCAGAACTGAGACCTTCTTCAAGATCGATTTCTGGGTCGCAGACAGGAGGACGAGGAGACTCAAAATAGAGAAATGAGACCTTGTGTATGAGGTCGAATGTATTTTGTGGATCCTGCTTCTCCTCTCATGCCCCTGCGGTTCTTTTCTAGTTGGATTTTCCCCGGTCTTTGTTTGGATTTCTTTATTGGACTTTATTGTTTGAATTGTTCACTGGTTTGCAGTTGGATTCTCCGGCTGCCTTTTGTTAGAGCCCCTGTCTGCTTCTGTTAACTCTTTCTCTAAGTTGTTTGAGTAAAAGTTAAGCTTTTAATTACCACAATCTGCTTTTTTTCTAACTGCAAAGCAACACAACATGTACTTGCTTTTTCTACAGAAGAATATTACATCAACCTGTTGAAGTTTATTGAATAAATGGTAAAAAAAGAATATTTACTACCTTCATCTGTAGAAACTCTATCACGCAGGTTAAGATTTGTGTTCTTGTCCAAATACATTTTAAAAAGCAACAAGTTTCTTGGGATATTTTCACATGACTGTAGCAATGTGGCTCTTGAACTGAAATTCATGTAGGAATATAGGGCATCATGTAACCATGAGCTGAGCTAAACAGCTTAGAGCTAGATTCTGATGTAAGGAGAAGGCCCTAAAGTCACGACACTGTTACATATTCAAAAGCAAAATCTCAGTTCTTTTAACTACAAAAGTAATTTTCCAACAGTGCAGCTGTTCTTTGAGGATATTTTCCTGCTTCGCCTGGATAGTTTCTCCTGACTCATGTAAGATGCTGCTTTATTGAGACAGAATGAAGCTTCAGTTATTGGATGTGAGAGTATTTTGGTCTTAAGCGTCTTTCTGACGTCTGTGTATCTGCTGACTTTTTCACCTCTAGTGCTAAAAAGAAATGAAACAGGTTTTTCCCGGAGAACTCCCTCCGCATCTCTTTGTTGTTGGATGTTTCTCCGTATATCTTCCACATTTTGCTGGTTATCTGAAATGTCAACATCAGGTTTTCTTCTTCATGTCTGTTTTTATTTATGTAGTTGAGTCTTCATCTTGAATCTTCATCTGCTACTCCCTTATTTGCTTTGATTGTGACATGGATCAAACCACTCACTTCCTTGGGTCGTGTCCCTAAAATTAAATTTAACACACCCCTGTTGTCAGTTCATGGTTTGTCCCACCTTGGACAAACTGGACACTAGAGAGTTTAAACTTCGAAACAGCTGCAGGTCGCAGGAATTACCACAACCAGCACGTCAACAAATGAAGTAGAAACAAACATTTAAGTGTTTTTTGGCAAAACAAGTCTGACATTTGGATACATTTCCCAGTTGTCACAAAGATGGAGAAGAACTTTGTTGTGACCAAATTGCACAAGTGTTGATGTTTAACAGGATAAAGTCTGGCACCTGTGGGTTGAGGTGGCATCTGCGCCATTCTCTCAGATTAAAGTAAGCCCTATTTCAAAGACAAAAAAATGCACATTTCCAGCAAGATACTATCAAGAAATACATGAGATGTGTGTGATAATATCAAATTCTGAATGTTAATGTAATTTTGTTGTGGTATTTTTGTCAGATGTGCATCTCTTCATTAATGCGACAGGGTGGGAAAAGATACAATAAGTCAATGGAAATCTCTACTGTGCAGGTGTGAATGTTTGTGAGTGTTGATATGCATACTGTGGAAAGGGCTGGTAATGGTCAGAAATCCAGCTGGAGCAGAAAACAGTCCCACACGGGCTCTAATAGGTACTCAGCACAGAGCTTTGCCATTTCAGTCACCTGGATTTTGTAATGCGGCCCCCAATGTAGCACCCCAGTTCTCACAACCAACTGTTCACTTACTGTTTAAAATCCACCCAGCCTTGAAAAACTTAGTTTTTATGTTTTTAGTTAACTGGCCAGGGTGAAAAACATCTCTTTATGCAAACTTGAACTCATACTACTGCTAAAAATCTGGTGTTCTCAAGTATTCAGATCAACAGCAGCAGTTATAATGACCAGCTGAATTCCTGCACAATGAAAGTGGGTGATTAAAATGTGCACTAAAGCACTGCTCCCACTCCAAGGATTTAACCTTTAATAAGAAGCAATGTGATGAGAAGAAACTTGAGCAACAGCTGATCTTGATGAACCGCTCCTGCAGTTTTCCTTCATCATCTTTTTTATTAATTCTTTTCACCTGATTGCACTTATATTATTATCACATTATTTTAACTCGTGTTCGATTCTTTGCTGTGGTATTTAAATACTGAGGCAGGTATCATATCGAGGTCAGAATTTTGATGTTGCAACAGCAGAGATAGTTATTTGAAGCTGCCTCCATCATATCTGACCAGAAACAAAACAGCACAACCCCGTGAGAGATGTTAAGAACAGAATCCATCGTCTCAAAGCATTAGAAGGAAACGGGTGAGCTGTGAGGCGCGAATAATAAAAATAATGTGCTGTCAGCTCTGAAGACTTGACTGTCCTTCACTGGTGCATATGAGGTGGATGTTGAATTGTCTTTTGTGGAAGGATTTTCCTCCGTTTGTCCTCATTTCTTCTCCAGCACAGATAACACACACTCTAATCCTCTGCCAAGTGACACTTTTTTCCAGTGCACACAGTGAAATTAATGTGAGGTCTGATTAGTTCTGACGGAGCATAAAGGATGTACAGTCTTTTATGTGGTTATAATGGCCATGATTACAATCAAGATTTCCCTTATTGCAGACCTGTTTTTTCATTCAGTTTGTATCTGGGATTTGGAAACGTACCCAGTTTCTAATTACATTTGCTTTTTTTTCTTAGACTGCTTGTATTTTTGTGGTGATGAAGCTTTTGGTGCTACAATTGTGTAGCTGGCTATCACTCCTCCAAGGCTCAGCTTAATGTTCTCGGCTGTTTAAAGTTATATTAAATAGCCAAAATAATTTGAATAGTTTCCACTGCAGTTTAGTTTGATGAGTTCATTTCAAGCACTAGAGACTTCTTTACTAAAGATGTTGATACGTGAAACTGATATGATGCGGCTGGATTGTTTGTGAGAGAAATGTAGTCACTCTATAAACACAACTGGAGTCAAACTAATATTCCTTCACATCGCTACAGATAATTGAGTGAGTACAGACATAGCTGGAATGCACCAAAATATTACTTTCATCGTCTGTTCATTCACTGATGCAATACTTGTTTAGTCTGTGAAACATTTGAATACTTAAAAATACCATCACAATGCCACAGAATAGAGCTAAGAGACATCTTCAAATGTCCTGTTTAGTCTAATCAACAGTCTAATGCACTATTCTCATGGGATTAGTAATACCTGGGGATCTAATTTGTGAATTACTCCCCCCACGTCTGTGTTTCTTGCAGTGCATTTGCACAGGATAAGCAAAGTCTCGAATTTACTGACATTACAGCCTGGACATGATGTCAAATCTGTGCATGTTGCAACATTCGGTGTTGTTGTTGGCATGTAGTAGTCATGGCAACAGTAAATATGTCAAAGCAGCAATGTGACATGAGAACAGTGGACAGTGTTGTCGGGATGACTGACCGTCAGAGCGTTGGTATTAAGCCTGTTGACTAATTACAGCTTGTGATATAAAACGACTCCTGCATTTGCACCTAAAATGCTGTCAGTAATTTCCACCGCAGCCTCCATAATTCAACCGCAAAAGAGGTAGAAAAAGGCACGCGATAAAAAATAAAAACAACTAAAATACCCCCCAATCACTGAGATGCAGAACTGCATGGGACTAGTATTATCACAAGACGTCGGTGTTTGGTGAAATGCGGTAGGTAATTTGCGGTGGAATTTTTACTTTATAAATTACAGACTTGGCGCATTCACAAAGGATTCAGATCACAAACATCCTCCGCACTTATTACAAATCATCTATCCATCCATCCATCCATCCATCCATCCATCCATCCATCCATCCATCCATCCTCTATAACCACAAACTTTCAATTTATTATGATATGAAACCAATAGAAACAGCGAATACTCACATTTGAGAACCTGGAGGAGTCAAATGTTCAGTCGTTTTGCTGATAATAAAAACAGATGCCAATTAATTCCATTTCAGTGATGACTAATTGCATCAGTCATTCCATCTGTACATTAGGCAAACTTAAGAGAAGTTTCAGTTTGGCCTTTTGACAATTTTTTAACAGTATTTCTGCCCTGGTTACATTCAGTCCTCTTTTAACTTGATCTGTACTCAGGACTTAAAGTCAGGATATGCCTCTGCTGTACTTCTGCCAAGTCTTTTTTAATCTGTCTTTTATGAGTCCCCATCTGAGTGAATGGCTGCTCAGCGGTGGCCACCCACTCTGTGCTGCCTCATATCGTAATGGGTTTGATGTGTGCGGACAGACACCAGACAAGGTGGAATATCAGCTTGTCAGACGGTGTCAATCATTCCGACATGAGCCAAATGAGAAAATCAGATTTTAAAACTAAAATTAGAAACGTGAGAGTCTCTCTTACTGAAATCTTCTAATCGGGTTAGATAATAGACTCTCCCTCCAGGTCTGCTGCTTAGAATGCACAGACAGACCTCAGATATATTATCTCTGGAGGATCTGGTTAGTGGAGACAGTGGACTGTGCAGCTTGTGTGAGCCGAAGTCCAAAACCCTGTTAGCTGCTCCTACAGGCTGCAAATCTAATTACAGCTTGTGATATAAAACTTAGCAGTAATTTAACTTTTTCTAAGACCTTTTCCAATGTGGGACAAAAAATGACTGAATAGAAATGGTTTATTCTATGGGAACATAACTCGGCTTAGTAGGGATGGTAATGATCCTGTCCTTGTGCTTGGTTTATGATAAATAGAGTTGAATGAATTCTTTGTGTTGTGTGACTTCCTGCTACACCTTCTTCCCTGTAAGTCTGCTTGTGTCTCCACATCTCCATCAGCGTCTTACATAGCACAACCTATCTAGAATGATCTGATTGCACCTCATTATCATTCTGCTGTAGGAGGACAATTTGTGTGTCTTTAAACCAATCACAATCCTATGGGTGCTGTTAAGCCCAGGATGCAGTGATGGTGCCCCAGCACAATAGTGATTGAGGCAATTTTTTTTAGTGGAACATTTTCATTCGAGCACTGTCTTGATCTGCCTTACTGCATGATTCAAATCTTTGTCAAAACGTGCCATTTTCAGTTTTGCTCAAACGTTGTTGCCGTTGTTTTTGGGCAATTTCAAAAACAGTAGAATGCCAAAAGCAGATAAGAAGGACAAATCTGAAATGTGCAGCAGAAACAAACTTGTACCCAATGTCTACATCTATGGGAGTCAGATTCATTCTCTAGGTACCTTTCTGGATTTGCTTTCATTTTCTCGTGAGTGTTTATTTTGTTGTTCTTTTTTTATCTTACTTGTTTTACCTGGGGGGCATTTATTTATCTCTGCTAATGCATTAACACAGTGTAGCTGTGGTCCGTGACAGCTGACTAAAATCAGTCTTGTACAGTCGTACACTGTGCTTGTAAATGCATTGTATAAGCAGCCCAGGATGGACGATTATCCAAAAGAAGATGCAATTTTGCAAAGAGAGGCATTACACCAGAGTGGCGTTCTTCTCAGCAGGAACTCAATGAAGATGAGGAATTAATCATCACCAAAAAGGGTAATGCTGCTGCAATTAACCAGAGAGATGGTGCCTCATAAAAGGGGGAAAAAAAACTCCTGACAGGTAAAGTGCATAAGTTGTATTACTTCCTTTTTATTTTATAAAGAAATATACATTCATATAACTAGATAGACTAAGACTGTGATTATATTTTCATCAGGTTACATATATCAGATGTATGTTTAAATATAATGGTGAAGACTGTTTTAAAAGAACAAACATAACTGCAATGCATTTATTGTTAATTAGCCTTTTCACTGAGATGTTTGAAGACTTTCTGATCTTGTAATTCTTTGCCTTCGTTCATTCTTCTGTTACATTTCAGGAGCAACAGTGATGAGTAGCAGCTTTGAAAGGTTTCCTTCAACACATATCGGTGTTTTGATGGTAAAATAACTACTGGTAGGTCTACGCCTGTTAGATCCTCCAACTCAAGGCTTTTCTGATTCATGTGTGAATATTTCTTATTTTGTAAAAACACAAAACTGCCTCTTCTGTTGCTTTAACACCTGCAGTGTTGATCTCTTTGCAACATGTCTCGAGTCATCAATGATCAGACTATTTCTGCAGTCACAGGAACGCCAGAGGTGAGACCATATGTGAAATGTTTTGGATGTGTCGGCGTTCCTCACATTAAGTGATACCAAACACCTGCAGGACATGTCAGGAAAAATGAATTCAGCAGTGAATGAAGTAAATAACAATCTGTATTGCAACTCTGTCTCCACAAAACAATGTTCCTAAACCAGTAAACTGCATTCTCATTTACAGTTTCATGCCTAGTTTTCTAAAACATTTTTTCAATTTGAAAGAGCATTAAAGTCCACACAAGGAGGAGTAATGAAGGTATCTGACAGTGACCAAACCTCCACTATCACTATCACTACTTTATTATTATCATTTGATTACTTGAAGTTTTTGATCACTATTTGGTTGCATGTAGGTATAAATATGGTTAGATTTAGGAAAATGTAATGCCTTGGTTGTCTCTTTCACAATGATAACTATCAATTAGAAGCTTGGTTAAGCTTATGGGGAAAAGATGCTTGAGTAGGTTAAAGAAAATGTCATGATTTGCGCTAAGATATGACCCTTTCTCTACACATTTGAAGCTTCTCTATTGTCTGGGTTACCATGGTGATGAGTTCAGCCCCATGGCATGAAAGATTGGTTAATTGAAAGAAGTGACAGTAAAGCAAATGTCATGCGTTGCTTTGTGTTTGTTAAATGTCACAAACGTGATTTGGCTAAAAGAAAGAAAATCCCTCAAAGCGTAATCCAGAAGGAGTTTATTTGTAAAGAAACCTATTTTCCGTTGCCTGGGTTGCATATTGTTCTTACCATCTACAGCTGCTTTTTGACGAATGCTCTCTTTTACAGGACGTCTGTTTGATTTACGAGTGTCGTCTTCCTGTTGTCATTGAAAGTCAGAAGAAGTTGCAGTTGGAGATAAAGAAACAGGAGAAGGATTTGTACACAGCAGAAGGTCATGGTTTGGACTTTAAGTGTTTTTTCTTTCCTGCTTGAACTGAATGAATAAATAACTTCAGCAACTTTGATAAAGTTTTTGTTTGTTCAATTATAAATGCTAAGCTTTCAAACTATCTGAGCACCTTCATACACAGGGTTGTTTAAGGATAGACATGCCTTAGTTGCTTGTCTTTAATGCACTGCTGAAGTTTTCCTCAATCGATAAGAGTGAGCGTGGGGAGACATTTGATGGAAGTGTCTTTTTGTACTTTAGTTGTGTCTGTTGGAAATTCATTGATATGCAGCAAAATGGACCTAAACAGTTATCTGACTACAGAGGAGGTATCAGTTACCGTAGAGTTAATGAGGAATGTAGTGGAAATCTTACTAAAATCAGCAAGAGTTATAAAAAGATAACGAATTTAGACATTATCAGCCCATTGCCCAGTTAACAGTACACATAATTTCCATACATGTGGATCATCCATTCTGGTCATTAATAAACAGCATAAGATTAACTCTATTTCGCCTGAGAATGATCAAAAAGCAAACCTCTGACCCACATTTTATCTGTTGTTAAAACAAGTTTTCTTAACAGTTGGAGCTCCTGTGGCTGCAGATTCTTGAGTTTTTTCTTAAGAGAAAAACTTGCCATCAAAAGGCGCTTTGCAAACAGGTCGATGTGTCAGCAGTGTTGAGACCAGACGAATGCTGTTGACCCACTGTGACACAAGAAACTCCAGGAGGTGATGCACAATCTTAAAACATTTTTATTTTGCCGCTGTGAAAAAAAGACAGCACAGTAAAGATGCTTATAGGCTTTTTCACTTAAATATAATGAAAATTGAAGAGCAAATGAAAGTGACGGTGCATCACAGGGAGGAAATGCCACAAAGTGAATGAGTCATCCAGTGAGCCAGCAGGGTTCTCTGTCTGCCTGCTTAATGGATCCACTGCACAAGTGCCTTACAACATCAAAGATTGCTTTTATCCACACATGGCTGAGTGAGCAAAAGAGACAATGGCTGCAAATTACACAACATGGTTTCCTCAGGTGGTCAAAAAGTTTAGTTTTTAAAGTTTTGGGTTTTTTTTTAGTGCACTATGCATTTTCTGTCCATCACACCGTCTTTAAAAGGCAATTTAACATCAGCCAAAACTTTCAACAACTTTTTCCGACTTCCAGTGGTTCGCGTCTTTGAAACCAGTCGCACATAACCGTCACTGATACTGACTGCTGTCAGAATGGAACTACACTTAAATTTTGACCAACAGTATATATTGAGGATAGTATAATAATGTCTAATATAGCCTAGCATAGCATAGCAAAGCATGGCTTACTACAGGCCGGAGTAGTGTAGTATAGGATAGTCTAGCATAGCATAGCATAGTATAGTATAGCATTGCATAGCATAGCTTAGTATTGCATAGCATAGCATTGCTTAGTATAGCATAGCTTAGTATAGGACAGTGTAGTGTAGTATAGCATAACATATAGTATAGTAATGTATAGTCTACCATAGTATAGTATAGAATAGCATAGCATAATAGCATAGCATAGTATTGTATTGCAAAGTATAGTATAGTACAATATATTGTGAATTACTGTATGGTATGGCATAGCATAGCATAGTACAGTATAGTATAGTGCATCACTGTGGAGGAGTTCTGGAGAAAAGTTCAGTTTATAGAGTTCTGACTTCAATTCAGTGAGTTAACCCAGAGTGTATTAGTTCACACACTCACCTTTGTTTTCCTCATGTCAATGCTAATTTCTTTCTGAAATAGAATAAATGCTCTGTGAGATACTGAGTGTGTCATTTGTGAAAACAGAGTGAAAAATATGGACATTGATCATGCTCATTAATATGTAGATTAAATATTATGTATTCAAGTGCTTGGTAATGATGAGAAATTTAAATATGATAAATGGAGTCCATTACGTTAATGCAAAGACTGGCATTAAAAATAGATTTAAAGAAAACACTGCTCCGTATTCATCGCTTATTCATTTTACTTATAGGCATTTATGCAGATAAGTGAAAGGCTGAGTTCAGCTCATTCATTTTTATCACCATGTTTGAAATTATAGTTTAAAGCTAATTTCTGAAAGACCTTTTATAGAGGTAAAAATATTTGTTCATAGGCAAAATGAAGCACAAGAGAAGCTTGCATTTCTTTAGATACAAGTGAGAAACTTGAGCGAAAATGGAGTGGAAAACGAGACTTAAGGTGGAGTCAGAAAAAAATAGAAACTAGTGGTGTTACTGCTCTGTTGCCAGCTGAGGTAGAAGAACACTCCTAATAAAAGCAGGAGATGATGCAAGTCTGTGACAGCTAATCGCTATTTGCAGTCAAACTGGAAACAAACATTTAAATTAAGTTGTGTAGATATCAGGGTTGTTGTTTTTTTTGGAAGGTACAGGGATCTTGTGCTAAATATGCTTTTGTGCAACTCATCCATCCATCCATTCTCTATACACCGCTTAATCCTCATTATGGTCACATGGGGGCTGGAGTCTGTCCCATCTGATGTAAGGTGAAGGTAGGGGACATCTGGAGAGATCACCAGTTTATCACAGGGCTACACATAGAAACAAACAAACACACTCACACCTATGGACAGTTTAGAATTACCAATGAATCTAAACCTGTGGGAGGAATCTGGAACATGTAAACTCCATGCAAGAAGATCCCAGGAAGGTCGGGACGCGAACTAGGGATCTTCTAGCTGGAAGGCAAAAGTGTTAACCACCAACCCACTGTGCAACTCATTGTTTCCCCAAATCTGTACAACAGACTGTGCAAAGTTAACATGTTCTAGTGTGACCAAAACTCTGACAGAGAAAATGTCGTCAGTTCTTGTGACTTTGGTGAATGTAGATAAACTTTATCATCACTTCTCTTTCTGGCTGATAAGCCTCAAACATTGAGAGAGAAGTGTTAAGAACGGGCGGTGTGAACCCAAGCAGCAGGCGCAGACAAGGCAGGTGAATTACAAAAGAATTTATTAAACAGAAAATAACAGAGGGAGACACTCCTTAAGGGAGGTACGGGGAAAAAACAGAACGGGGAAAACTAAACAGAACTAACTAAGGACAGTGGCCTGAGGCCGCGATGAAAACTAAATTAATACTAAAGAGGGAGAGGAACTCACATAGTGTCTGGGAGGGGAATCGGGAGACGAGGTGGGGAGCAGAGCTGAGGGAGACGGTGGCGGAGACGTGGTGAGAACTGAGCAGCAGGCAGACTGGGAGTCGATGGAGGAGGGGTGGGATTCCAGGGTGAAGAGGGAAGATGGAGCCGGCAAGGTAATCCAGAGGGAACGGAGTCCAGACAGCAAGGTGCATATGACGTGGCGCAGCATTTATCAGGGGTTACGAGCAGGCAAGGTAATCCGTGAATCCAGAGAGCAGTGTGCTCGCAGCAGAGTGCACCGTCTATGGAACAGAGTGCGGCATGCAATGGCCCAGCGTCTGAGCTGTGGCAGAGCCAGGCTTTTATCAGCAGCTGATTGTTAATTATGAGCAGCTGGGCTCGTCCACAGCTGCCTGTAATCAGCGGAGCCAGAGCACCGGAGAGGAAGAGGGCGTGACAACAAGTCTGAACAAAACAATAAAACATTAATAGGTCCTACAAATTCACTGTATTCATCCTAAAGAAACATAAGATATCTGGATTCTCTATGTGTAATTCTTGATGCAGTAAGTTACTATTTCTGATTGTCCAATATCTCTGCAAAGATACAAAATAAAACTGGTGCACTGAGCAGAATACTCAGAGTATATTCAGGTTTCTGACAATCTTTACCTGCATGTGTTCTTTGAGTAATAGACAGAACTCTGAGCAACAAATTGATGACTACCGTAATCACTCTTTTGATTGGCTCTGGTCTCATGTGATTATTCACCTCAGAGGTGAATGTCGAGTTCAATAAGAAATTTAAATTCTGTACCTATTCTGCTCTTGTTCAGTGTTCAACAACAAGGTGCAACAAAGAGGTTTCTAATCTGGCTGGCTGCTATCAGCCTGTTGCAGTGTCACAGCAGCCAAAGCATTCAGTCTGCAGAGAGGTGGAGGGATATCGCCTAATGACGTTATCTGTTCCAGATGTATTATATGCGGCTGCATGGCTTTATGACGCCAGACCTCATTCATCTCTCATCCATTACCTGTCTGCTCTAATGGAAGGACGAATGAAAGGTGAATGAGGTGTCTGAGCTGCTGTCACTGTCTGCCTCCCAATATACCCAGATGATGGTTAAATCGGAGTGATAACATGTCAACATTGTGGTTTCCATGAGATCTCATCTCAGTCTGCACCGTTAGTTTGGATAACAGCTACTTTAAATTGTATCATGTCAGTATCATCGTGAATACGGAGAGTCTGGAACATTTGGTAGAGCTGAAGCTACAGATGGGGCACAAATGAGAGGAAAAACCTGAACCACTGATAACTCTGTTGTGGTCTGGGGAGGTATTTTTCTGACATGGTTGTACTCTCCCTTTAGAGGGAGGAATCACTGCAAATCAGTCCAGGGTTGTTCTGAATAATCACCTTTATCATACAGTGAAACATTTCTATCCTGATTGGACTTTTCTCTCCTAGGATGACAATGGTTTGATGAAAATGATGTGAATCATACATCCTGGACATCCCAGTCACCATATCGCAACCTAATTGAGCACCAATGGGAGATTTTGGAGCATCATGTTAGACAACTCTACCACCAAGTAGGGGGGATATCTTGAGGAAGAATGGCAACACTTATGTTGTTTTTTTCCTTTAATTTGTCGCCCATCTGTACATATACTGATAACACTGAGCTTTGCAGACAGATTAGAAGTGTAAAAACTAACAGGGAATGATCCAGTGTTAGGGGTAGACTCTGTCTGGTTTTGCAAAAAAAAAAACACTTCAATTAGTATAACACTAACAATACACTGTAATACTTGTGTTTACATAGTTACTCGATACTTCTACCTGCTTAAAGCTCAGACACCATATCCTCAGGTAAATATCTCAACAATCCTTAAGTCCCAAACATTTCAAATTTGCTCCTGTAATATCAATAGCAATCAGCATACAATTGTAGAGATACATTTAGACACAGACAGTAATGAGCTGTAGGTCGCCTGCATTTTGGAGGCTCTCAGTGCCGGACACACAATCACTGTCGTTCCTGTCAAAAAAGACAGGAAAACATTGCTGCCAAATGAATGATTAGATGGTGCACAGCATTAATCTCAATCCACCAACAGCTTCTGTCATTCTGACAGCCGCTATCCCTCTGCAGTGTCACATAAAGACATTTAAAATATGCAGACAGAATCCAGATTCTCTCACTCTGATTCACTGAGACAAACAATTGCTATTATATTATTTAAAATAAACTCATAAATGGAGCAGCACAGAATCATCACATTTTGGAGATTATCAATCCGACTAAATCTCTCTTTTTTAGCTTCTCAGTATGCCTGTGACAAGTGACCACTGTTCAATAAGTGCTCGTCTATTACAACCTGTGAAAAGGCCATCAATATAGATTGCGAGGATAAAAATCCAATACTTGAACCACCATTTTCCAGATTAGCTCTTGGAAGCAGTGGATGATTTGCTGTGTGGCGTTGTGTGCAGAGTATCGAAAAGGTAGGAGAGCACTGAGACTTACGATAATGCAGATATTAAAGCTTTTTAAGGCTTTTGAAGGAACCCTCGGAATACAGATCAGGTTAGAAATGTAAGTCGCCTTTAACATTATGCAGAACTGTCACATGGTTTTTGTGTTGCTGCAAATCAAAAAGTTGTTTCTGCTGTCTTCCGCTAACAGAACTTAAAGAGAAAAATGTGGGGGGAAAACAGCAGTTGGTCATTATGCTGCAGATCAGCCACAGTCCCCGAAGTAATTACAAAAACAAGAAAAACTACACAAGAAATGGTGCACTGCATATTGCAGTTTTATGACTTTTACACAGATTTGTGCAAATATGTGTGTTAAATGTTGTTCTGGGGGACCAGTTGTTCCAGTGTTACTCATGACCATGTCTGCTGTAAAGATAATCTTTTTTATGTGATTTGTTGTGCCTGTAGACACATTATGCAGCTGAAGTGAAAACACCCCAATGCAATATCACTTAAATGTCAAATTATTCAAAAATTTGTATCACCTCTCAGTAATTGAATTGCTTGCAAGTTGAACAGTACACTCTAGAATGAAAAACTAACCTGCTCTGCACAGAGAATACCTCATGTCTGTAGAGATGCTATTTATTTTTTTCTGCTGTTTTTTGCTGGGGGGTTGTGTTGCTGTATTTTCTCATTAAAATGTCCCAAAGGTGTACTATTGGATTCAAGTTACATAACATAGCCCAGACCATAGTTTTCACTTGGGTCCTCTTGTGACTATGGCAGTGTGATTTGGATGATTGTCATGCTGGACTATTCTGGATCTGCCAAACTCCTACAGTCTCTGAGACATCTTGTCAGCCTGTATTTGGTACTGTATGTCCACCTACATTCATTGTGCCACCTATAAATGTCATCTCCCGACACCTTTAGCACGTATGCAGCCTCATATAATTACACTCCCACCTCTCCCACCTCCGTGCTTAACTGTAAGGACTATACATTCATTGTGGTAGTCCACAGGTTCACTTTATGCAGTGTTCTTCACACTGTCTGTGTCAGGGCCTCCTCCTCGTCCCCCTCCCACCTGGCCTCCTATTACCTTTTTCCCATCCTTCTCCCTCTCTTTTCTCGCTCTCTTTCCCCTCTCTCTCTCTTCTCCCTCTCCAGCTCGGCTCCAAGTGGTGTGCAGCCTCACGGCTGCCTCCACTTAGTAATTACTCCCGCTCCAGTCTCCGGGCAGCTGTGGCTCATCTCCGTGATTACACAAACCTGCAATAAGACTCCGGTTCATCCTCCCACACGCTGCCAGATTGTCAGACTTGTCTGCCCAAAGACCCAGCTGCCCGGATTCCCTCCTGCCTTGTCTGTCTCCGTGTTCCCTGCCTTGGATCCCAATCGACACCATGTCTCTCCTGGTTCCTTCTCCATGGCTTCCCTCCTGCTCTCCGGATCCTCCTGCCGCCTCCACATTCCATCCGCCGCTCCAGCGCGCTCCAACCACCGGCCGTGACTACCTCCTTCCTCGGCACCTCTCCAACCCCGTCTTCCTCTCCACCTGCCAACCTCCATCCACCAGGCGTCCTCTTGGCCTTCGTCTGCCGCACTCTGTCTCCTCCTGAATCACCGACAGCCGCTGGTCCCCGGCTTCGGAGCTCCCGACCCGGACTCACTCCTCCACCTCCCTCTGGTCTCACCCCTGAGCCCCCACCTCTCCTCCTGTTCACGTAATAAATCTTGCCAAAACCTATCTCTGCCTCAGTAGTGTGGTTCTCTGCTCGGGTTCATTCCAGAAACGTGACAGTCTGAGCTGTCACAGAAACTCTAATATCTTTGATAAGTCCTGTTTGAAGTTTGAAACAGCTACACATCTATTTTTCAGAGCTAGATTACACAAGTAGTGCATTGCCTGTGTCCTTTTAGGAGTACAATCAGTTTAGTTCTAATTAGTGGCACTATGGTTCATTCTGTAACTCCTCATTTCTGCCACAACCGTGTTTCCAGATTTTCACTTTTTAAATTCTTAAATAAGTTTTAAATTCCTCTTTCAGTTGTTTTCCACACCATGATGCAGACATGCAGATTGACTCTGTAAGTCCCCAACTCAGACAATTCTGGTGTTCATTGGTAATTTTAAAACTGTGTTAATCCAGTTAGACTAAGTGAAAACCACAGCTGTACTCAGCTTTTCAGTGAGCACAGGTTTTCTAATTTGTGCGTCAGTGATCACAGGTGTATTCAAGTGTTTCTACTTTGGAATCTATATTTTCAATATAGGTGCTCTAAAGTATTTGCTTTTGATTGTTGTGAAGACTAAATACTCTACTTGTCAGCTTACAAATAATGCAATTACTGAGAGGTGATACAGTTTGAAGTCATTACACACAAAGTGATTTTGCACAACCCTCCATACACTTCTGTTACAGCTGTCCAATATGCTAACTGATAAACTGATACTTTACTTCAACTTCTGATGGTTAACATGCTAAAGGACAGGCTAACACTTACTACACTTTACCTACAGCTGGCTAACAC
This sequence comes from Acanthochromis polyacanthus, assembly GCF_021347895.1. Classification (NCBI taxonomy): domain Eukaryota; kingdom Metazoa; phylum Chordata; class Actinopteri; family Pomacentridae; genus Acanthochromis; species Acanthochromis polyacanthus. The sequence continues at coordinate 11,206,376 of NC_067128.1, forward strand.
GCTAACTGCATACTAATACTTTATATGCTTCACCTACAGCTCACTAACACTTCTTACACTTCCAGTAAATGTACACCAAGTTCTTTTGTATACTGTAGCAGTGGTATAATGATGACAGTAACTAAGGGAGACAGATGGGGAATAAGATTAAATAAGGATCCTTGGACAGATTGTAATTGAGACATAATAGTTCGTTTATGGTTAGTGCTTTAACCCTGAGGCCCACACAAAGGTGTTTAGTCTTGGAAAGTGACTATCTATAACCTCTAAACTTTATGAACTACTGTGTTGAATATGCACACACATCTAGTGAATAATTTCCATGTAGGAAAGAACAATTTAGGTCTGATAAGTCAGACAAGCTTTTTTGTGAGGCCCTTTATTTCTTTTTAGGTCTATTGTGTTGAACAGAGTCAACACAACAAAAAAATGTAATAAGTGCATTCTGCTTTCAGAACAACAAAAACATCCAGCCAGTTCTCAGTGAACAAACAGCAGCTGCAGGCTCCCTCACTCTGCTGTCGAATACAGTGCATCATTTCCTCATGCGTTTGCCCTCCAGGCGACAGACGGAGAAACATTTAAACCACAGAGAGCACTTAAACATCCCGTGACAGTCTTCCAACAGGAGGCTTATTTGTTGCCCATGGCAACATCAAGATTGTGAGGCTTTACAACAGCTGCTTTCTAAAGTGTTCTCTGAGTCAGACCACCAGCAGACCACCAACATGTAGGCCATGACGAAAGTCTGATTGATGATTGGATTACTGTTTGGCTTTTCTGATGGAGGTGAATCAGTCATTTGTCTTTTCTTTATTTGATACAAAAGGTGTTGATGCTGGAATGTTACATAAAGCTTTGTTTAATATTGAGTGAGAAAAGCTGTACAGAAAGTGTTAGAATTACAAGCTATAGGTAACGTCAGTGACTGACTGAATCGATGGCGTTACCTAAAGGTTTTCAAGGACGTGATTTTTTTGTTTCAGTTTATGTCTTCCTGCTATCTTTGGTAGTACTGCAACCAATAATAATATATAATAATAATATGATCAAAGGGGACACAGCCTGGACAAGCGATAACCACCACTGCTAAGTGTGAATGATTTGTTAAGTTCAATTAAAATTCTGTTTTATTTGCCTCAAAAACATTTAAATATCAAAATTGTATTCGTCGCTGGAAACCAGTGAATTGCTCCTGTTGAGGGTGAGTTGCTATCCAAAGTGAAAGACTTATGGCATCTTAAGATTTAGCTAACAAATGGCAGCAAAATTAAGCGTGAGATGGATAGAGGGACTGGTGCAACATCAGCAGTGATGTGAAAGATGTGCTGGACTGTTCTGGTGAAGAAACAGCTAAACTGGACAGCGCAGCTCTTGATTTACTAGTCAGCCTACATTCTAACCTTCACCTATGGTCAGGACTTCCGGGTAGTGCCCAAAAGAATGAAGCAGAGGAGACAAGTGGCGGAAATGGGTTTCATCCCTCGGGTGGTTTGGCTTAGCGTCAGAGATAGGGTGAGGAGCTCAGACATCATGAGAAGGCTCAGAGTAGAATCGCTTTGGGCCAAAAGGAGACAGCTGAGATGGTTCAGATCTGATCAAGATGTCTCCTGGGCTTTTGGAGACTTTCTGGGAGGGTCCAGTAGAGAGAAGACAGTGGAGGAATTATATATCTCATCTGGCCTGGGAGGGTCATGGGATCCACCAGGAAGAACTAAAATGCATTGCTGGGAAGAGGAACATCTGGAATTCCCTGCTTAGCTGCCAACTCCAGATAAGGGAGGAGATGGATGGATGGATGGATGGATGGATGGATGGATGGATGGATGGATGAATGAATGAGACAGCATTATTGGATTTCTGGGTCATGTAAGGACTGTTTAACTAACTAACTTCTGTCATATTGTCACCTTTAATAGTTATTACATTGCACAGAGGGCAAAATGATTGTTCAGTAGAGTAATTTACATAATCGTCCTTATCGATTATAAAAGAGTGTTGCTGTGTTTTGACAGAGGGGATCATGTTGTACAGGGTTTTTTTATTTACACCAGTAGGTGTATTCTAACCCCAACCAAGTAGCTTTGTGTCTAAACCTAGCTAGGTATTTATTCTGCTGTCAAGGAAACTGTCATTAAAGCAGTTTTAGAAAGCACTGACACACTGTTGTGATGCAGGACCTCTGTTGTTGTCTGTTTTTAGAGGATATAAAAAGCAATTTATGTTGTGATTTTGTTTTTAGAACTTGTCAGTTGCTGCTGGGACGGTAGTGTGTGATGGGTTTAGTGAAAAACAGTGGACTCAAATTGGGCTGCATGAACTAACTTGCAGGATTTGCTTTTTTTGTGATAATTCTCTGATGGATTTTGTAGTAGAACCAACGCAGGCAGAGGAAACAACCAACTCATCCAAATAAGTGTTCTAAAATAAAGTCGTATGACATGACTGGCTCAGCGTGTGTCTAAACACCGTCTTCATTTACATCCATTCTTGGCTGAAGTAGATATAGTTCAAATATAATAATAGGTTTCACTTGAGGACTGTTGTTTCTATTATTTTGTACATTAAATGGGCTGATTAGTGTTGAGAAGCCAAGAAATACTTGCTTTCTAAGATGGAGCTGCAAAATCACAACTTAACCTTTAATTAACAGTTTAAATTGAGTGACTTTGAATATTCCAGCAGCTGGCAGATTCTATAAATTTCGTGACAACCCTTATGACAAGCACCTGCTGGAAGTCAGTTTGGAACCAATTTTGTTGTACTTGTGCAATGACAATAAAGGCATTCACATCTAGTTTATTTGGATGCTAATTTTATGTCATGGCTGACCTTCAGCAGGTGTTCCTTTTATGGAAAAACTGTATGCTAGAATAAAATATCTCTGCTTTTATGCGGCTGTGGCTTGCCAGCAAAATAATAGTGATATTTCAGAGAGGCAGTGGTGTAACAGAATGGAGGGAGTATTTACAGAAGCATGCACATATGCAGCTGTGTCAGTGATTAATGGGGAACTGGGCAAAGGCAGAAAATCAACAGAAATGAGGCTGTGTGTCCAGCTCTGTGCTGCCATGTTGAAGCCGCTTAATGATTAGCAGAGTTGTGAGATAGCAGGTCGCCCGCTGGGGAATCAGAATGGGACATTTCTGTGTTGTGGCCAGAAAGTTACTTCACAAAGCATCTATTACCCAACATGCAGTGTGCAAAAAAGGATGTGTACTGCAGCCAGTCCTGTCTCCAAAGAGATATGTTCTTACGCGAAAGAGCTGCATTCTTACCTGCATTTTAAAATGTAGTTCCCTCCTGGTAAGGTAATTGTATGATAAGTAAGAAATGTTTCTACTTTTAAAGAGCAACAAAGTCTGTGTTCAGAGTTTGGAGGAGTGGTAGTTGGTCCATGTAACCGTCCAAAGCTGTGTGCTCCTGGCTTAATAGCATAATGTTGTAGAAAATTTCTGTGACTGTTAATACCATAGGAAATACTTTGGTGATAAACTTTAATCCATTGCAACAAGGAAAAGAAGAAATGAACCACTGTCTCTCTTGGGTCGTCTGCTGTTCAGTCTTATTAAACTCTTAATTTGATAATGTAACGTACCGTTATGCACGAGAATAGGGTGTGCATGAAAGTCGATTCACTGGTTAGAGTCGATTCACTGCAGGTGTCCAATTCCAGAGTAGCAAATCCATGTTTCACTTTCACTGTAATATCACTGGTTATGTTAATGCCACTGATCTGTAAATATTAGTAAATGTGACTTTTTATGCATGATCTGTTGTGAAATGCTTCTATATCTTAGTCAACCCCGGGCATTTGGTCTTGCTTCCAAGCCTGAGATGTGTTTTGGAGTAACTATTTGTCCTCTGAGACATTACTAGACAGACTTGTTTTAACGTTTTTGTTTTGTTTTGCCTTTTTGCTCTTTGGGGCTTTGTGTTCTTTATTTAGCAAATTCTGTATCTGTGGTTAAGTTTCTTTTCTTTCCCCAGTGAACAAACCTAGAAGTATTGATCTTCTGATGGTGTGGTCGCTTTCAGACTAACTGATCGTGCTTTGAATACAACTGATTGCCATTTTTGCCACGCTCTGGCACCATTACCTGAAATTATGATTGATTTTTGATGTAACCTTAGATATTTGGGCCCTATTTTATAGAACATTCTGTTTTAACAATTGAATTTTGCCTGTTTTGAGAATAATTTATTTGCAGATGCAGTTTTAGCAACATATGGAAGATTCATCTGGACAGGTTCATCGCAATTCTGGAGGGTCTTTGTGTTCTAATGTCAAATATGTGTGCAATGAAAGACTAAAAATACACCTACTGTTTTAACTGATATTTTTTATATGACAGAGTACAGGTCATGCTTGCAGTGTATTTATTTATTTATTCATAACACACTGTGAACTGTTAGTATCTCCTCTCTGTGTAGGCCTGTGTTTGTTCCACGGCACAGAAGAATAATGATTGTTTGGACTGACTTAATGGGTTTAATGGTGTAGCAGTGATGTGTGTGTGTTTATTGGGAATTCTAATGGCTTTCAGGGAACCTCATTTAATGCTGCTGATGAAGGAAATAAGAGCCTGAATGAAAATGCAAGCGGTTTCAAGTTCTCAAGGTGACAACAGCACTGACGGTCCTTCTCAGACATGTCAGGAACTTTGTCAACAGACAGTATCAAATATGGATTACATGTCAAGTGTTTTCTTCGCAGACAGATGGTCAACAGGACTGTCCTGCACTGATAATGTCCCATGTGGGCACACAGAAAATATGAACTCCATTCGAAGAAAACCAAAATTGTCAACAGCCTGTTGGTATATAAATAAAACATGTGTCCTTGCTGAAAACATCAAATTAATATTTATGCTCATCTGTCTACTACATTCACAGACTACTGCAAACTCAACGTGCAGTTATAGCTATTATGTTCAACATTTTAAGACTTTTTGTAGACTCAAGAACTTCTAGTGTCTTGAAAAGTGTTCTATTATGGGCTGGCTACACTGTTTGCTGGTACTAGGATTGTAGTAGCTAACGTATAGTGCATCGCTCCGGAGCTCATTGGCATAAAGTCCTTTCATTTATGCAAATGCAGCAACAGTGAGCAGAGATCCGATGCATCGCAAAACTTTCGTTAAATGTCTGAACAAGTCGCCGTTGAACTAAGATGTGGACAGATTCAGGAGCTTATTTCTCACCTGAAATGCTTTCAGAAATACTTTTCGCTGAACAGTTTTCGTAATAAAAATTAAGTTAGAGTTAGAAGATATGGTGTTTAAAAAAAACCTTCTCTGTGGGACACCTTGGTAAAGTCCTGTGTTTTGTTGACCCATCCATCCACCCCCGTCAACTTTATATTGCAGCAAACTACTTTTTCCTTCAATACTGATGACCTGTACCTACTATCACTGAGGATGTTTGGGTTTGTTCACATTGCAGGAAATCAGATTTTTACCAATGTCGGTCCACACTGTAATTTATTCGTAATCATCTTATATTTATGTGTTTGTACAACAACAACCTAACTGCATAGACTGCTGCTGTAATGACGTAGCTTCCAACTTCGTCTGTCTCTCTGTCTTTCCCGTGTCTGTCCACAGACTATTGTTGTTCAAGATGTAGTCAGAATGCTCTGCAAGCAGCAGCGTGGATTCTGCTCAGCACCTCCATCACTATAGATTTCATGTTGTCTTTGTTTACCATGTTACTAGTGATTTAAAAGACACTTTGAAACCCAATAACCACATCTGAGCAACCAGAGCATCAGGGCAGGGTCGTATCAGTAGAAATTAAATTAGATTACATTTTAAACCTGCTCTAAATGTGCTTTGGACCCAATTTGCAAGAATCATTTAATTTCATGTTTTTCTTTCTTTCATCTTGCTTTTAAGATGTTCTGACATAAATCTGGATACTATCTGAATATGCAGAAAAACTGATTTTAGCTGGCAGTCAGAAAAACGCCAAATATTGCTGGTCATCTCCTGATACGACTGATGATCTTTTGGGGGGGGAGACAGTTTCAAAAAATGTGAAAGGAAATTTGGCACAGATGTTCTCTGACGATGGTTTGGATGTACTTTTTGTGAATCTCCTCAGGCTTTGTTCAGACTGAAACAAGCATAGTGTCATTGGTGTCACTGAGTTCAGTCAGGGTGTTTACTTGCACTGAAGTAATCAGATTGCAGTCGTCTCTCAGTACCTCCCTGTAAAGAAACACAACCAGGTTTAATACGGCTGTATGTGCATGACTGGAAGCTTGCTGCAGAGAGCTAGCAGTGACAGAGTGGTTAGCTGGAAATAAAGGCAATTATGTAAAGCATTGAATCTTTATATCTAAATCATAAGGCTTCAATACACACATCTACAGAAGATAAAAGTCATTTTGTACCACTTATACAGATAGATTAGTCTGTTTGCACCACTTGCAATATTTCCAGAAGCCAATAGAGCTGTCCCAAGCTGAATCAATGGATAAGATTTTTAATGAGTGGATCAGTATTACTTTTGATAAGTATTATACTTATCAAAAGCTGAACTTACATGTACGGTACATTAGAGTCCTTTGCTGAATATATGTAGAATAAACAAGAATCTGAACGTGAAACAGGGTAGTGTTGTATCCTGATGATTTTACATGTGGGGACCAGCAGTAATGTTATGCAGAATTATGGTAGGAAGTCTGACAGTAGCTAGGTGAATGTCTCTGTGTTGTTTTGCATCTTTATCTGAAGAGAGATCATACATTAAAAGAACTTTAAACTCATGCACTCTTGGAGCCCCTTTCTGTCCAAGTGTGCAACATACAGACGTGTGTTGCCCTCAGTCTTGTGGCCAGACCAGGGACAGTTTTTATCTTTTTGGTTGCTTTTGGTGGTCACCTTTTCTAATTGCCATAACTGAATCAGAAATTCCCAAGAGTAAAAAAACGTTTTTCGTTTTTCTTTGGCACCACCCACTGGTCAGGTTATCAAGGTTTTACACAAGATGTCAGAAACTTAAGATTTACCTCACTCTCTGACTTTTTTCCCAACCTAATTCAGTTAGAACGACTCCAGGGATTCATTGTTGATTAGAATCAGATTAAGCTCAATGTGCCACATTCATTCAGTTTAAACCACAGTATCATAAAAGTCTCACATTGGAGGAATATGAACATTTGCTTTTCTATAATATGTATAAACGTGTTCTGGTTATCTTTGACTTTATGATCAGTATTCTGTCATATTTATTTCTTTTGTTCATCTTGTTATCCTCCAGTAGTTTTGTTAATTTACCTGGTTTGGTCTAAGTTACTGAATTTCACTGAGTGAGCTTCATAAGTGAGTTAACTGTACATATGTGATTCAAAGCTGATGGTTTTCTTGAAAATTTGTTTCTTTAACTGATTTTGGATTTCAATTTCTGATAGTTCACCTTCATGAAGACTTTGTAGGACTTAATTAATGACTTGACTATTCATAAGTTGTTTGCAAAGGCATTATAGATCATTTATCAGCCATTAATCAGGAGCAAACTAGACTCTGAGAAATCCTCCAACATCACATTTGCTGACAACAAAGGGAAATAAAAAGACAGAACAACATAAAATTACATCAGTACTAAACGGGATTGAGTTTAACGTCTTTTATAATAATGTGCTGTAATTAATTATGTAGTAATTGATTGTTTATGAAAAGAATAATTTTAATTCAGCTCCATTCAGTTTTAGTTATATAGGGCCAACTCACAACAAATGTCATCTCATTGCGCTTCACATATTTTAAACAAAGAACGGAGAACCCAAAAATCCAAAGTTTCTTTTGGATTCTCCATGAGGGAAGGAGCCAAAACAAAAAGCGCTTTTATTTGGAGGGAAAAAGAAACTGAGACAGAACTTGACTCAGGGAACAGAGCCATCTACCTCGACCAGTTGAGGTGAAAGTGCAGATGAGGGAGGTAAAAATCCAGAAAAATACCAGCAACCTTAAATTTCAGTATTTTACAGGAACATTTGTTTAAGTGACTGTCAATGAATTGCAAAAGTTATGGTTCAGGAAGACTAAATTAGATGTTCATTTATGCCTTGACAGCTTTTATGACACCTTTAATCTGGAAATTGACAGTATAAAGGTAAAAGTAATAGATGTTTCTTGGACTTCCTCCTTCTTTGTTCTGTGCGTCCAGATCCCGGTGATGACGGGCGCCTTCATGGACTCATCTCCCAACGACGACTACAGCACCGACCATTCTCTGTTCAACTCGTCCGCCAGCGTCCACGCCGCCTCCATGGCCGCTCACAGCCCACCTGAGGAGAACCAGGCCATGTCCCGGGACGCCATTTGGCTCTGGATCGCCATCACTGCCACCATCGGGAACATCGTGGTGGTGGGCGTCGTGTATGCGTTCACATTCTGAGGGGAGCCTGGACGACTGACACCATGTGGAAATCATTTATGACTGGCTAAAGACAGTGGCTCTCTGCTGAGTGGGTGACTCATCAAATGTAATTTTGTCTAGTCACTAAAGAAACATCAGCAAAATTACCCAGCAGTCATCAGTCACAAAGCACTCAAAGTCAAAATGAACTCCAGCCAGTGAAGCGTGGAAGAGTGAGGGGAGAAAGTATATATTTTGCACAAAACATGTCCTTGAAAAAAAGTCTTTCTGTCTTTTTTATGTGCTTTGAGATAGGATTATTTCGTCTTTAATGGCCTATATATGCCTGTGTAAAGTGTTTGCTTACAGTGTGTCACTCCCTGCACAGTGTATGTATATCAGTTTTGGAGAAGCAGGTTGAAACTGTGAGGAGGCTCTGAAGCTCTTCAGAGAAACGTTGTGATCCTCTATGAAACACCAGGGTAGTGTGCGTGTGTGATACTATTTTGTTACATTACGAATTTTGACGATTTCACTTTTCAAACCCTCCCAGAAATTTGTAAATGTGTCACTAGTTTGCGTAAGCAGTGCTTGAGAAATGCTTTTTGTGAAACTAACTCCTCTATCTCATTCGTTATTGTGCACAACAATGTGTAAATATGTAAAATATAACATTCGACCGGAGTGAAAGCGCTTACTGTGTTGAATGGATGGGTGGATAAGATAGTGATTATGAGAGAAACAAACTGAACACAGCTCCCTTCTGAATATCTTCTATTAATATACCTTCTGTTTAATCTGATTTCTCTTTTAAAAAACATGTTTACGTCCTAGTTTCTGTGCAGTATCAGAGTTAACAGCACTCAGAGAATGCAGTACTCCACCAAGGCTGTTCATTCCTCCATACAGCATTGTCAGAAATGCAGCATATTTTTGTAGAAATGCAGCATTTTTTTTATCAGTTATTGATGATCAGAAATCACAGCACTATAGAATGTGGGCATTTCATATAGATGCACCCTCAAACAAAATGACGTTGAGCTGAGCACAGGCGTGTGATATGCATGTGTACGTTATGTACGGATACCAAATCCGAAATATGTAGCAGGCGGCGGGAATTGATCGGAAACACCCCTACAATTTAAACAATTGTTCCTTGTATCATATCTGACAGATAAGTCCCGATAAGTCTGCAGCAGTGGATTTGTAGTAGGATCACAATCATGTGATCTTTAGCAAGCAGAACGTCACGTTTACTTGCTGTCATAGTAACAGTGATGCCGTGCTGCTATCTCGCATTGGGAGATCCTTAACAAATCCATGGATCCAGACTATAAGCCACATCACTGCCAAAATCTAATCACTTGGTCCTTGTGTCATTTCTGACTTCCCCTGAAAATTTCATCCAAATCTGTTGATCCTTTTTTGAGTAATGTTGTGCACGCCAGTCGTCACATAACTCCTTGGTGGAGTAATGACGAAATTATAATTGGAACACTTCATAATGAAATAGCATTGTGAAACACACAGCTGTAGCAGATAACACTGTACATAAAGTCTATAGTGTTGCTTATTTCTAAACCTTTGTCACTAGCCTGTGAGCCTTGCCTGAGGGCAAACAAACCCCGGAGGGAAGGTATGAAGCAACAGTTAAATGTTGTAGCGGTTCACTAAGCTGAAAACCTTCATTTTATGTTGTTTATTTCTATGCTATCTTGTTTGTGTAAATTGTTGTAAATGCACAGAGATTCTTGTATAGATTAAAGGCATTTAGAGACTCATATAGCTTTGGGGTACAGCTTCACAGCTCATGTAGATTAATTACTTTTGCAAATGATTTAGATGCAACTGTGTGATTAAAAAACCCTCATTAATTACATGGCTTGTTCTTGCCAATTAAAAAAAAGATTACTTTTGACTTGTCATGTCATTATCAGGGTTTTAAATGAAGACACGACACCAGGCCTGGACATATTATGTGCTCTAATGGGAGATTACTTCCACAACGTTTCACACAACTCCAAACAACAATCAATCAAAGTGTAAAACAAGGATTAAAGGTGGAGTCTGTGAGAGATTGTTCATAAATAAAATGTGCCAGGTTTACCTTCGATCTCAATGCCACTGTCCTCCTTCCCTCACAATGCACAGGACACAATAGTGCATTAGTTGGTTTGTTTCTTGTTTTTTCAGAGCTCACATATATTGACCAGCTATAAGAAGAAAGTCACTAAATTTGACATACGAATCATTCATCCTTTTTTAAAAACTAGGTTATGAATACCCAAATATGCTTTCGAAACACACACGTTTCACCAAAAAAAGCCCAACTGTTCCATTAAGTTGGAAACAGGATGTGTGAAAACCACCCTGAACAGATGTCATGATCTTTCCCAGTACCATAATTATTAATAATCAATCACTGCTGTTAACGGAAAGTCAATGTTGGGCTGATCTATGACTGTCCTACTAGTTTTCAAATTAAGAGTTCTTTCAGAGGACTTTGTCAGCCCCCTGCATCTTCTGCATCTAGAAGATAACTGTGCTAACTGTTTCTTTAGTTTTATGGCTGGGACCTGTGTCTCGATGATGGTGTTAAGATTGTAGTGTTTTTTTCTTACTATCTTTATGGACTCAAACTTTGCTTCCATCCTGACTCCACACATTCTGTATTTAATCTCCTTTCCCTGATTATCACACTAATAAGGTTTTCCCGTCAAACAGCAGCCATCATGTTTGTTTGGATATTTTAAAAGTCAAAACATACATTATGTCCAAATTCTAATTCTGACATTGCAGATTTTATTTGTCTATGCAGTGACTGATTTCCTCCATTCCCCTTCGAAATGTTGTCTGAGTACAAGCATAACCATGATAATGAAAAGAGCCTGGATGGGATCCTCAGCCTGGCCTTTCAATAATCTCTGTGCCCACTCCGCTCGCTGGCAGCAGCCAAATTGTTTTCCGAGCTGAATAAGCTGGAATGAGCTCTGGCTGTGAAATTTGCCTGTTGCCATGGCAATGCATGCATCCTCACGCTCCCACAGCAGAACACCTGCTTCATGTCTCCCAGCCCACCTGGCTGCTGCGACACATGGCCACAAACACACTCAGGTAATGCCACCACCACCATCACACACACACAGAGTCTAATAATGACTCTACGACAGAAGCCCTGCCGAAGCTATTTCTGAAATGCTGAGTTTACACAAAAAGTCCTAATTTATGATGATTACTTCAGGAATGTTGAAATCACTGTGGCCAGTCATTGTCTCGGGCAGTTACTGTAGGTTAATGTGATTGTTTTCTTCTTTTTATAAATTTTGTAACATTTTCACACAGATGAGCAACGCATGGTTTCAAATATGGTCATGTTGAAACATGAAACATGGGTTTTGTGTTGCTACAAACACTGAATCGCATCACATCACATATTTATACCACATTCGTCACATCTGACTATGCCCCCTCCACACTCTCAGTCATACAGTTGTGATGCTACATGGGATGTTGTTTCAGCAACCAACATACACATCCGACATACACACCACTGTGTTTCCTGATGCAGGAAAACTAAACAGTGACATGGAGAGCTTTGGGTGAGATACTAGGAAGTGTAATGAGTTAAGCAAGCAGTTAGTACTAGCTGCTTTAAAATCATTTTTTTGTGTTATGTCTTAAAATCTTGAATTAAAGCTGTGAGAATATAAACACTTACCGGAACATTACTCCAGCCTCTCCACAGTTAGATGACCTCACCCCTTTACAACAGTCAGGATTTTGTTCAATGATTAGCAGAAAGAGAGGAACAAAAAGTCCTTGTGCTAAAAAATTTGTACCATCCTGCCTCCTCACTACCCACTGCTTGCAAAGTGAACCATTCAGAAAGAGCAGCTTTCTCACATTCCACCAAGTTTGTTTACTTTCTAGAGCTGCTTCTCTTTAACTCTGAAATGTCTCAGTCACAAGCAAAACAAATCAAATGTTCTGCTGTTGGCTGCAAGGGTGAACACAAGAGTCTTCATGCACGCCGAGCATCTGAACAACTGAAGATCCAGTTTATTTTTAAAAGCAATGTAACAGCAGTAATAGGCTACTACTATAGAGTTAGCGTGCCGCATGGCTAACACTATCATTAGCTTTAATCATTTGCCAACATGCACAGTTTGGGGAAAATTGTAATGTTGAGGTACATTCAAAGATGGTGGAAACTGAAAGAGAGTCATTGTGGAGTCAGTTTCAGTATTTTCATGTTACCTGTGGTGCATCAGTGCCACGTAAGAGTCAGTAAAACACAGCCCAGCTACACTACATTTCTAATCTGTGGCTCAGCAAGTTTAAACTACTGATTTTATAACTGCAACACTGTCTGAAAAACCTACAATACACATGAGTTAGAAACAAGAGCAGTGTTGTGATTTTGTACGTAGAACATACCATTAGAGCGCACACAGGATACCTGGACAATTTAGGAGTTCCTACTGCATTTGGGCACTGTCAATTGAAAGTATGTACAAATCAAAGCACCTGCAAAATTTGGCAGTGACTACTTCATTTACAAATCTTTTAATCATGAATTATAAAGGTGTGGCTACTGGACAATCTCCTCCTATAACCTCTCCTCAACACAAGCCTTCGTTTTAAACACCATCTCTTTGACTGGTACTAGGTAACAAGATTTAAGTCATACATATCCTTGCAGACACATGGATGCAGACTGTTGCACAATTTTAAGGTTAAATCTACATATTTCATCCATGCGCATTACTGCCAAGCATGCAGACCATTGCTCTTGCAGTATAATCACCGTATGAACAGACATTTTGGCTCTACAAGGAGACTCTCACAGACTTCAGATGATAAATTTTATATCATGCAGACCTTTGTGTACTGGTGGATGCAAATACTATAACACTGACCTTATAGGGCTTCTAATATGATTATAGTTTGTTTCAACCAACTACTTTGTGAAAATGGCTCTCCTTTCCCTGCGTGGATATCATTTTTGAGCTTAGTGACTAATCTCAACACCGAGATTCCTTCAGACGCTGTGGTAGATTTTATTAATTCTCTTTCTTTAGACACAACCCAGACAGTGTCCTCCTTCTTATCTGGCCTACTCCAATCCTCAGACAGCAGCAGATAGTCATTCTGCATTAGATGTAATGTCGGGTCAGAGAGGCTAATGAGATGTCACCAGATCCCTAGTGCATCTGTGCGACGTGGCCCAGCAGGAGCCTGGAGGTCACAGACAGTGCGGTAATACACTGTGATTCTGAGTCTGCTTGTCACAACCACAGGAGGATGTCAGACAGCATAGTGTCCTTTTAGAGAAACACAACATGCAGCTGGACATAACTGCACATTATCACACATTTGCCTTATCAGATGGGTCAGCTAAGACCTGAAGAGTTGGTTTCTAAGTGGGAGATGGACAACACATAGAAATAAGGCTAATGCAGTGCAAATGAGAGTGAAAGAGATAGCTTTTTTTTTTTTTTTTTTAACTTAGATTGAGGTAGAAGTCCTATTCATTAATGCTAAATTTGTCATTCTTCTGTAATTTTCATTTCATCAATACTTTCTGATCTTTAAGCCCCTTGACCTCTGGGTTCTGATATCACCAGTCACTTAAGACTTTGGAGACAGTCTCAGCCGCTTGTCCAGCCTGCTTTGCTGCTACCACATTATATCCCACAGATGTCTAAAACCAATCCAGTTTGACAGTCCAGAGAGTCCTCAACATGATAAAGATATTCTGTTTGACTCTTTACATATTCATAACCTCAACAACCCACACTACTCTGCACATCAACCCTAGAAAGATGTTTCACCATGCTGAATGTATCTGCTAATAACTTGGTGCAGTTTGCTCCTCCTTACATATGTTTCACTTTCCCTTCAACCTCTCTGATTTGTTTCCTTATCTGCTCATCTCTGCTCTGCACTGCCTGCAGTTCAACCCAGTCGCCTGATTGTTGGTCACATTTGAGTCACTATTAGCTTCATTTTTGCACTTGGAGGCACAGAATCCTTGTAATGCATGTCTTTTTCTCTGGTTCACCTTTTACATGCCACAGGAGTGTAACTAAGGCCAGTAGTATGCCTTCTATGTCCGCAATTTCACAAAGAGTTGCACGGCATAAATTTCCACAATTCTGTAAGAGTCTGTGCACACACCCAAACTTTGTGCTCATGCGTTGGCTATGCTGCAATATAGAACATGGAAGTAGTGTGTAGAGTGGTGTAGAATGTAGAGTAGTGAGAAGAGCATAGATGGGCTATAAAAATTATAAATAGCAAAAACCACGAGTCTTAGAACCTTGTCCATAGCTGTGTGTGTGCCCGAGACTATAATAAAGGCTTGAAGGCTACATCAGAAAGGTCCAAGACCTACAAATATTTCACCATTTCACCAAGAAAAGCATTTTAGGAATGATTTTTCAGCACATAATGGATTATAAATCACTTGCAGCACCACACTAAGACATATCAAAACCCTCAGCATGCACTCATCCCCATCACGACAGGCAGAGGAGTCTTTAAAAAGTCCTGGGCTTCAAGATTAGATTCAATCTTCACACTGAAGCGTGTGTGTGTGTGTGTGTGTGTGTGTGTGTGTGTGTGTGTGTGTGTGTGTGTGTGCGAATGGCTGAATGAAAAACACATTGTAAACTGCATGGGAGCCTCTGAGGTAATCGAAACAGTGTATAAGTGCAGACCATTTACCATAAATACTCGTTGTACATGACCAATGGGAGTTTGTGCAATCTGTTCTCACTCAACGCCATAACTCTTCTAACAGATCAATGGCTCTTTTTTTTTTTAATAAAGCTATATCCTGCAGAAAAAGGATTTCCAACATGATGAAAGTCAGGAGCTCTTGCAGTCAACAAGTCTGCTGATATAATCTTACGGGTTTCATGGGGTCAGAACGTCACATGATGTGCTCACCTTGATTACCAGATGATAACTTTTATGCTTAAATTCACCTTATTAGTATGCTTGTGAAATCTAATGTGGTCAACTACAACAGCTCTGCAATGAATTGTAGTCTATCCAAACATGTTTGCTCTTCTCATGTATGCTAATGATGTTGAGAAAATTACAGAAACACTATTCAATGTGATGTAGTCCAGTTCATCAGCACCTTATAGACCTTATAATAAATAGAAAACTGAATGTTTCAAATAGCTGTTGTCTTGTGTTGCCTTCAGTTTCAAAGGTTGCTGAATGAAGTGTCTGGTGAGTGCACATTCATGAAAACAAACATAATGTTTAAACGCATTAACTAATCAGACACATTATGATTGTTAAATTATTATAATTATGATTGTTCTCTATTTATTATGTTGATATGCATGTTATTGTTCAGTAACTTCAGGCCGATGTTTTAAGTCACTGATGTCTGACTGATGAAGGATGCTGTTGCCATAGTAACCTGTGGATGATGACACCACAGTGGCATCTGGTGGAGAAAGCAGAGCAGTGTGCATTTGTCTGTGTGAGCTCATGTGTGCAAAATATACAATATACTGTTTAATATTTTTCATTTATTACATTTATTCAGCAAAATCAACAGAGGTTTTAATACCTGTAATGCTTTTTATACTTGACTCTATAATGTTTGAACTCAGTCTCATTTCTGCAACAAACTCATTTATAAACAATACAGACAAAGTGAAGTATGTTTTATTTGTAGGACTCACACAGACATATACGCATTTTTAATATTTATTTAACTTGGACATTCATTGTTTACTTATTCAACTCTTTTTTTAAATAAAAACACGTTTACTGACACCACTGGAATTATATTTTCATGTTCATAGCTGCAGCTTTTTTGTAAGACTACAGTACTTCTAACAGAGTATTTCACAAAGCAGTTAATACTTTTACATCACTAACTGTATTTTCGTGTCATCAGATGCCAGTAAGAAAGAAAATAAATATGTCTTATTAGAAGGATAAACCCTTTGAAATGAACCATCATGTTTTCAAATTGGTTTCTTGACAGAAGTTTAAAAAAAAAAAGCAGCACATATGCAAAACAACGCAATTGTTCTTACACATACTCAGACAAAATGCTCTCCAAAGCCAAAAATCTCCTATACCCACTAGTTCGCCTAAAATGCCAAAATAAATACAGTACACGTACACATACAAAGCTGTATAGTGTGCATAAATTACAATAGTGTACATAACAACTACAAATCAGAGATAAACTACAGTATGAGTATGTAGGAGCAGGTTGTTTGAAGATAAGAAAAAAAAGATGCTTTAAGTAATGAGAAAGGGGTGAGCTGAGCAGCTTGTTGCAATCAGATTGTACATCGCTCAGTTTGATAAGAAATCCTGGCAACAAGGAAAAAACAATTCGGCATGACTTAAAACAGGGATGTATGTGGGTAATAGAACGATATGTCATATATATTATTACATTGCCTCGTTTCAGCACTTCTTTGTGGGGAAAAAAAGGTATTTTAATCTCACAAACATTAAAAATATTGAATTGGTCACTGAGGCAAATTTCAGAATTCTATCAGGATGAAAAGACTGAAAAAAATAAAAGAAGAGCTTTGGCCTGTAATCAACTCTTTGCTCACTTACAAGTTGAACAGTGTTTAACCTCTACATAGATTTTAATCACTGAAGGATAATCTGGCCAACTCTTGTTAAATCATCCAGAATAGTTCATTTGGATGATGTAGAGAGTTCATAGAAGACAAAATAAACTTTCCTTTAGTTATTTGTTTCTTTAATGAAAATTTATTTTAACGGACATTCAAAAACATAGTGTTATTCTTTGGTATAACAAGTAATGAAGACAAGTATGCAGGCACATGTTTGTAGCCGCTCCTCCATGACCCTACCTGCTCTGTGCAAAACATAGTGAAGTTTAATTTCATTGTCAGGGATATTACTATTCAACTGTGTCTCATAAAGTGCAGCTAAACTCGGTTTAATATAAACAAACCCTTAAGAGATCAGTTATAGGAAGTGAGCTTGTAATATTCAGATGAATATGATACAAATATTTTGCAGTGTGACCATGTCTTGATACAATCAAAGACCAGGAGAATACAAAAAGGGGGACGGTGTGGTTACATCATTAAATTGAATTAAAGTTTCCCTGATTGATCAGTTTCCCTGATATCTGAAAGTCACAATCAACTATGTCCATAGTATGAAAGAACACAATGAAATCATACCTCAGTATAAATCAGAAATAAAAGAAAGATTTTACAACAGGTCACTGTACCTTGAGTCCTTACAGCTTATGGCAAACAAATAAACTTCTAAACACAACATAGACTACTTTAGGAACATGCTGCAGAAGCAACAGGTTTTTCTAACTTCCAACAAATCAAAGGCATGCTTCACCACCATAACAAATTAATATTAGAGACAAGAAATATAATACCTAAATGGAGAAGAATGAAATAATTATAACCATTTGTCACACATGGAGCTATGGAGATGTCTTGAGGACGTCATGAAGGAAAGCTTTAGCATCATCAGGGCAATGAAACTGTGAGATTATTTGCCTGTGTAGATTGACAGTCATCCACATCATTAGCCTAGCCGCGCTAGACAACCCACGGCAACGAATTTAATTCTCTGTCAGGGTGGGTCTAGTTACCCTCCATAAGGCTCAAGGCTGGATTCTCCTAAAACTGGCCGGACCAATCACCATGAAGTGTAGAGTCAGAAGGCGGGCGTAACGAAGTGACGACAGAGGCGCGACGATTCTGACAGAAACAACCGGCGCACAATAAACAGTTATCTTTCAACTCAGCTTTGGCCACAGCCCTTAAAGATTTGAAGCTAAAATTCAACTTGAAAGATAAGCAAAGGACGGCACTGAAGTGTTTCATTGAGAACAAAGACGTATTTGGACTTATGCCGACGGGATATGGCAAATCCTTAATATACCAGTTGGCTCCGCGGCTCCGCTGGTTGGGAAGCTAATGGGACTTAGCCACAATCCGCCGGTGCGCTAGGACCTACGTCAGCCTATTCGTTGCACTGATTGGTTGTATACCTACCCAATTGCTGCAGAGTGATTTGAAAGACAACCTTTTAGCCCGCCTCCCTCCCTGTTGAGCGGCCCTAGACCCTTGTGCCTTCAGAACATGGGTCTAGCGCGGCTAGGCTACCACATCATTAGAAGGCAGCTGGACTTTCTTTTTGAGTCTTGAGAACATTTATACCTCTTCCAGAAAGCCTCATAATTTCACACTAGTATAGAGGGGAACATTTTATATACAGTCCAATGCAGAAGAGTACACGCACCTATATATAAATGACGCTAAACAACTAGTCCACAAGCACATGGCTCAACACAGTAGAGCCAGCTCCTCAGGAAACACTTAGCAGTCAACCTGTATCTAAAGGATAAAGGTCAATCCTTTGAGGACAGCAATTTTCACACTCTGGAGAAAAAATACAGATGGTTTGATAGAGGAGTGAGGACAACTTTCTATGTTAAACTGGATAGTCATCTCTAAACAGAGGAAGGGATCTACAACCCTACCACTTATCAGGTACTTATAATGCAGCCTTGAGATCCTTTGCAATAAAGTTTGACCACTATTAACACTTTTAGTCATGTGATTTGTCGATAGTTAAGGGGCCATTAACAATGTGAAATTGACTCATTTGCCTTCTAGTGAAGCAATGGGAGTGAGGGTTTAGCCTTTGAAAATACTCAGCATGGCAGGACATTGCTAATGTGCAATGACAGACTGACAAACGACAACATGTGGGATCAGCTGGTTCATGAAACCCAGAATGCCCTGTACTTCAACTTGTAAGATTAGAGTTCAATGCTCGGCGTCCTTTTCCATCGAATTGTTTAAAAAGTTTCCTTCCTCTTGGGTTTTAAAGCATTTTTGAATATAACACAATACTTTCCTATATCCCAAAAAACTCAACCATTTACAGCATTATCCACTGTACACTCTCCTGCTGTTCCAGTGGTGTTTCACGTGCAGGACTCACACTGTGAATGTTTCAGTTGTCTGAAACCAGTTTAGAGATCAGAAGTCAGTGTAGATTAGTCAGTCAACAGGTTCAACTGGGTAAGAATCAATCGTCATCAAGTGACATCTCCTGGTGCTTCAGGAAGCGAATCAGACTTCCAGGCAATGGTAACTTCTTCAACTTTCGATGTCCAACCAGCTGCAGAATTTGCAGCCTGCAGAGTTGCAGCAGTGGCCGCGGAGGAGCTGCAACAAACTTAGACTGGTGAGACTGTAAACATAATCCAATTCCACTGAAACACACCTGGTAAACCAATAGCATCACTGAAGCAAACCAGACAAACCAGTAGCAATAACACATTTTACCAACTTGTTTACTGCAGCAGCACCTGATCAATTATCAACTGATTATCAATTACTGATTCACCTGCTTTCTCCTTGATGTTGCTCCAATCTGGGTAACTGTCAAGGTGTTCCATCAATCTTGAGCAGAGACTCACATGACCAACATAGTCCAATAGGACATCAATGATTGGCCCCGCCCACCGACAGATACTGGGGACGGAGATCATCTCGCAGAACTGTCAGCCAATCACAGAACTGTTATTCCGTCACAGAACTGCCATTAAAAAGGTTACAATTTGTTTTAGACATATTAAACGTAGATTATTTGAATACCTCTTAATAAACACAGTCAACAGAGGTCACCAGAAGGCCTTGTATTAAACATGGTAAACGAAGGTCATATAAATGTTTAGTTCTAAGCAAGCTAAACAGATGTTACATAATAAACATATTCACTGGAAGTTGAATGAATGCCTCACCTCCTGTAAATCATTCATCATAGCATAAATTTACACACATAAACTAAGGTCACCACAACATTTTCTATTAATTACAGTAAACAGAGGTCACCTGAATTCCCTTTTTCGTCTGTCTCTCTGGCAGGTCAGTGCTGCGGATCCCTTCTCTGTCCGATCGAGTGGTTTTGATTGGTGGATGAGCCCGACTGCCATACACACAGTCAAAACAGGAGAGAGCATCACCTCCGTGGTCCAACAGGTACTTGAACATTGGCAGGTACTTCATGGAGAACATGTAGACGGCAGGGAAGGTGGTGGGGTGGGTGGGGATGCAAGCGTTGATATCTGCGCCATGCTCCACCAGCAGGGTGATAGTCTGGATGCAGCCTAGCCGGGCTGCCACCATCAGTGGCCTAAACACGTCCAGGTTTGGGTCGGCTCCAGCAGCCAGCAGCATGCGCACTGCATCTATGTTGTTGTTGATGACGGAGAAGTAGAGCGCAGTGCTGCGGCGGTCTTCATATAGCTTTGTGCGCTCCTCAGACAACTGAGCATTGACATCAAAGTCAGCCTCAATCAGAGTCTCAAGGACATCATCTCGGTTACGCTCAGCTGCCAGGTGCAGTGGGCTGATGCCACACCGCCGGATTCTGGCCTTACTGGTGGCTGGGATCAACATGGAGACAATGCTGGAAGCAATAAGCAGGAATTAGCACCGGACACCTGATGGAAAATGTCAGATATTTTTATGTATTTGAAAAAATTTGCAAATTTGTTGTAAAGAGAAGGAAAGCGCGATGCTGAAGTGAAATGTAGTGCTGATGTTCATTTGTATGCCGATGACATCAAGCTCTATGTAGCTGTTGAGCCTGAGAAGTCTGTCTACTTCAGTTAGACCCTCTTTGTAAATATTTTTATCACATTTGACTCTCAGAGCCTACAAAACACGTTGGTTTAAACTTTGTTAAACGTGTCATCGTCAGAGTACCTACGTGTCACTTCCTCTTTGGGCGGCAATGTGAAGTGGTAAGAGTCCCGTCTTTCCGGGTTTATTGGCGTCAGCATTCTGGGAGATCAGGAACTCCACAATGTTCTCATGTCCATTTTTAGCAGCTTCATACAGGGCTGTGGCTCCATCAGCTGCCTGACTGTTAATGTCCGCACCTGTAGTTAGATGAAGATGGGGTCAGGGGTGAGCAGTAGGTGGCAGCATTGGAAGCAAGCAGCCGTTAGCAGAAGCTGTAGTGTTAGTTAGTAGTTAACTGTATCACTACACAGAAAGACTTTATGTACCATGTCTTAGAAGGAAGCGCAGTGTGGCGAGCTGCCCAGTCTGAGCTGCAGTGAAGAGTGGCGAGATGCCGTACATGTTGGTGAGGTTGAGTTTGGCTCCAGCCTTCAGTAGCATGTCACAGATCTCCACATTGTTTCGAACCACAGCTTCCTGCAGAGCCGTCCAGCCCTGAATGCAGCGAGTGTTTGTCGCTGCTCCATGGTTCAGCAGCAATGCAACTAATGCAGGACTGTTCCTCTCACAGGCTGCAGGGAAGCAAAACTAGTTTGTCACAGACAGCCCAGCCAAACTACAGAGAAATCTAAGTATCTCCTCCAGATCCTGACCAGACCACCCTGCTATTAAACTAGAGCACAGTTTATCAGAACAAAATTAGGTCAGCACTTCTTTGGTGTGTACAGACACTGAGTTCAGGATTAGCACTGGTGCTTAGATTGTACTCAAAGTTGTATTCCATGGCCAACAGCTATAAAACAGTCCTGTTAGGACATAGATTTGGTCTAACCGGTATAAGATACCCGACACACTGATGACACGTGGCTCCTGTTACCTTTGTAGAGTGGAGTCTCTTTATCATAGTTCATGATGTCAGGATCGGCTCCATTTTCCAGCAACACTTGAGCACATTGCAGCTGCACTTTGCTGACAGCGACCAGCAGCGGCGTCTCACCACGTGCTGTCCTCTTGTTGACCATCCCTGGCTGAGCTGCTCACACAGTCACAGAATAAATGACCTCCGAGTTCAGATTAGTGTGGCCTCTCTGTGTGTGTCTGTGTGCGAACCTACCTGACAACAACATATGGAGACTGGCGTCCTGGCCGAACCATGCTGCCTGATGAACCGCTAGCCAGCCTGGTTTACTGGGCAGCATCAGGTTTGTTCTCTGATCCATCACCAGTGCTCTCACTTTGTTTGCATCACCTGTACGAATGGCTTTGAACAGAGGCTCCTCCTCTCTGCAGGGATGAGACCCATCAACCACCAGTGCACATGTACACCTGTCTCACCTGTATGCCTAAATAAAGGTAAAACTTTCTCCCCTGTCTTGACCTGCTGTCATCACGAAAAATAAAATAGTGCAGAATTTTATACATAGCTCATCAAGGATTGTTCAGTTAGTCAGACCTAGCCGCTCCATTTACAAGCTGACACATCTGACACAGGTGAGTCAGGTGACTCAGATGGTTACATGTATGTAGATGGTTTGTTAACAGAACTGAACTCACTCTTCAGGTTCTGGAGCCATGTAGACCAGACTGCCATCATTTCTGCGATAGGCCACCATCCTCTTTCCAGAACCTGTCATGAAACGACTGATCGTCCCTTCAAACGTTTTCCTGCAACCAGGACAACAGCCAATCAGAGCACAGAGGCAGACACTGTCCAGCACAAAACTGAAAGTGAAGTAATTTGTCTGTAAATTTATTCTGAAATCTGCCTTAAGTCGTTTGCTGTGAGCGAAGATGTTGACCTGCAAAAATGTCTGGTTTTCTACATCCAGTTTACCCAGTATGTGTATTTGGGTCAATAAGGCAGCAGTTTTCTTGCTGTCACCATGTGTTCCTGCAGTTTCCATTCGCTTTGTTTCCAGCTCATTCAGCTGGAGGTACAGAGTTTCTTCATTTCTTTGAACTGTGCCCAACTGCTGTGGAGCAGTTATTATTTCTGTTGTTACTTTTATTCTGTCTAAGGATTAAAAATTGAATGCTTTGTTTCTCCAGTCATTTAACCATTTCAGACCTTTAAAAACTAACTTTGCATCTTCTCTCTGTATTGTTTTGTCCTGTCTGAAGGTATCTCTGGCTCAGAAGCTTCACTTTTCTGACCTGCGGCTCGCACACCTGCTCCGTGTTTAATGTTCTCTGATGTGTCGTTTGTCTGTTCCTCTCTGCTATCTGGTTTTCTTTTCTATTTACTCCTCACCCCAACCAGTCGAGGCAGCTGGCCACCCTCCTTGAACCTGGTTCTGCTAGACATGTCATTCTGTTAAAAAGGAGTTTTTCATCACCATTGTTGCCAGGTGCCCATCAAAGAAGAATTTAGAATCTGTCCTATACTTGCGTCAGATCTTGACCATTGCATTTAAAGGGCTTATGTCATGATTTGGTGCTCTGTAAATAAAACTGAATGGACTATATGTAGCTGAGATACTGTTTGTTTTAAGACTCATTATAAAGAGAAGAAAACGGGGTTACGTACGGATCAGGAGGCTTCTCACTTGGAGGATTTGGAGAACTGTAGTGTGCAGTGGATTCGGCAGGAGGAGGATTATGAGCACTGCAGCTGGGTTGGTTTGTGTTCTTGGCTGAAGGGTTCGGTCTGTTTTCTCGGTGATGACGAGGCCTGTTGGTGTTGGTTGCACTGCTGGTTGCTTTGTTGGTGCTGCTGGTGGAGCTGGTTGCACTGCTGGTTGCTTTGTTGGTGCTGCTGGTGAAGCTGGTTGTGCTGCTGGTGTTGGTTGCGTTGTTGGTGGTGCTGGTGGAGCTGGTTGTGCTGCTGGTGTTGGTTGCATTGTCGGTGGCTGTGTTGCAGTGTGTGTCAGTCAGACTGCGTTCGATGGCGAGTTGAAGCAGCTCATCATCATTCAGATTACTGTAGAGAGAATAATCCTCGAAGGCCAGATTGGAACTAGATGTTCCAGAGTGAGAAATGCTGGGTGCCGCCATGATGACGGGTCAACAGTCTGAAACAAATAGGAGGAAACGCCAGAGCTGGTTTGTTATAGGAACTTATTGTGTGTGAATTAGACTTTTATGATGAGGATGAGCTGTTTTAATCAAATGGCCTGTATTTTGTTTGTCTTCCTACAAAATCTACACCACTGTCAGTGTGTGACCATAAAGACTTCCGTTCTACCTGAACTTGAAGATAAATACAAATGATCAGCGAGCTACACAAGTTCAAGATTTAACTTCTGCATCCACAAGCATAATAAATATGCATAACACAATACAAAGAATTTAAGCTATATTTCAAAAATCAAACATGTAAACACGTGGCTTTTAAGGGGCCTGTACCGTAATGCAAAGAGAAGTTGAGATATATATGTACACGCACACACATACAGGCCAACTAAGCAAGGAATGCTCTGCATTGCATCTTCAACAGTTCACTTATCTACCACTTCTTCAGTGAATATACACACCATGATTGATAAAGACTGCTGTATTTTGACGCATTTATGCAGCTTTTATCATTCTGTTGGGGTCATTTATATATAGAATTATTATTTAGTGAAGCTCAAGCCTCAGTGCTTGGTATCACATAATATACTGTATAACTGAGTATGTACTGTCTGTGAGTCCACATCTTCATTGTTTATCATTGTGTAATTTAATCAAAGTTGATTTTCTGTAAACTTCAATTTTTCTGACTGACATTGGGGAATTAAGTCATGCAGTAAGGTCAGTGCAAAAACTGTGCTTTGTACATCGGCTCATTGTTACAACACCTCAGCTTTGACAGTTAGCCGACAGTTAGCCAGCCTTGGACCAGGTTAGTGTCCCAATATAAGTTATGAAAGTAACTGAGCTTGAACTGTGATGAAATTTGCTTTATAGAAGTGAAATAACTAAAAGTAGGTCAGACACACTAAAATAAGTCTAGCTTACTTCATAGAGTTTCTTTATGGAACTGGCACCTGGTGAGAGACACACACACACATAAACAGCAAACAGCCACATGAACAACAGCAAACAGAGGGTTAAACTTTACAGAACACAGTAACAGCTGCAGTAGACGAAGGTGCTCACCTCTCTCTTATATATCTGCTGTTTCCTACAAGTTAAAGCGTGGTGAGATCCGCGTGCTCTGCTGCCGTCTGTCTGCAATGAAGTCTGCACATGTGTGTGTGTATGTGTGTGTGTGATGGGGGGTGTTGGAGGGTTACTTGAGGTTTATTTTAAGAACCTGCAGTCGGAGCATGCTGACCAGTTGACCTCTTTTCTGACTAATGTTACAGGTGGAGTCACATGAAGCGACCTAAACAGCTGAATCACAGTATCTCAAACACCAAAAACAAATGATGAAGAGCTGCTTCATGAACTGGATTCATCCCAGACCTGTTTAGGATTAATTCCAGGCCTGTCTGGGAATAAAACCAGCACAAACGTTATGTTTACCTATATATACTGACAGTTAATAGAAACTTTGAGGTAGAAATGTACGCAGAATTCTACTTGTAGGGGGGTTGTAATTATTCATTGTGGATTTACTGATGATCTAGTGCCCTGGTAGTTGAGATAATAATGAGTTGTCATTTTGTCATGATTCATTGCACATGGGTTGGTCACTTTGCAAAAGTGAACCAAATACACACCAAGCAATACTCAGTGAGTATCTGCACAATTTGAGACTGGGTTTTGAAGGCCTATATAAAGGCCCAAAAAAGGCCACCATTGTTAGTCCAGTGAACAGCATCATGCCATGTCTATCACATGAACAACGTCTCCGGGCACTGGGTATGGTGGACGCTGGTTTGAGCTACAGTGATGTAGCCAGGCGTATGGGCTGTTCCCAACCCACAATCAGAAGCCTGGTCCAAAGCATGCGCCGACGGATTGCTGCCTGCATCGAAGCAAATGGAGGCCGTACTGGGTATTGACTGTTGTGACTTTGTGTTTGGCAGGTGCCGTTTTCTTTTGTGAAATTCTTTATTTTGAAATCATTCTTGAAACTTTAGATTTTTGTTTCTGTATGCCAATATGCTAAACAAATGATTCATATGAAGAAAATCTAGTTTCGGGCTTCAAAATAAAAATTATGTTGAAAAATATGGTCTCAAAGTTTTTAATGACTGTCAGTGTATATACATATGTGTGTGTGTCTGTGTGTGTGTGTGTGTGTGTGTGTGTGTGTGTGTGTGTGTGTGTGTGTGTGTGTGTGTGTGTTCTTGTATTTGCTACATTGTGAGAACCATTTTCTGCATTTAACTATCAAAGTGAGGACATTTTTACAAAGTGAGGACATTTTGGCCGGTCCTCACTTTGAAACAGCCATGTTTGAGGGTGAAGACTTGTTTTTAGAGAACAGGTATGAATTGAGGTTTGGTTAAGGTTAGGGTAAGGATTAAGTTTAGGCCATCAGTTGTGATGGTTAAGGTTAGGGTAAGGCTCTAGGAAATGCATTACGCCTATGGATGTCCTCACTAAGATAGAAGTACAAACTACAAACGTGTGTGTGTGTGTGTGTGTGTGTGTGTGTGTGTGTGTGTGTGTGTGTGTGTGTGTGTGTGTGTGTGTGTGTGTGTGTGTGTGTGTGTGTGTGTGTGTGTGTTTTATTAACTCTTTGTTGATCTGACAGTTAATCTAAAACTGGACCCACTTAATCTGAGATTTTACCCTTATTAATTTCAGCTCCATTTCAAGTTGATGCACCTGCCCAGATATGTTCCAGATTAAATTAGAATGATTCCAGGGTTAGTGTCTGGCCTGTTGGTTATTTGTCTGTGTTAGATTAGGACATGAAGCCTCCCCTACAATGCAAGTTTAAAAAAATATAAGCAGTATATGCTTTCATTATCTGGCTTCACTAAATTTAACAACCACTGTCAGGCTAAACAGTCACACAAAATTAGTGATCAGCTAGTTATGTCAACCACAGATTTCTGATCCTGGTTCAACGTAAAATCACATTCAAAAGCCAATTTTGGCACCAGAGGGATTTAAAACTTTAAGACTGGCTAAAAACACCGCTGCAGAGAAAGTAAGAAAGGAAAGCCGCAAAAAAAACTGCCCCGTGTCAATGCATAAGATAATCGGCTGATTGAAATCACTGCCCCATGAGTAGACCTGACTGTAATTACAGTTGTGTTTTAATTGTTAAAATGTGGGTTGGTCATTCATGATTCTCAATCACAGAATTGTACAGCAAAATTACTGATGCTGTTCCTTTATGCTACTTCCAAAAGACAAATTATTTCGATCATAAAAAATCAAATGAGAAAAACAGAACTGTTTTCATATTTCACATTCTCACGTCATGTACTTATTCTCCCAGCTGGAGTGATGTTACATGGTTTTGGGAGCAGGTAAAGAACAAATATTACAAATACAAAAACATCGTTTAAACCAGTAAGCAGGCTCACTACAAAGGATTGAGTAAACTGGTTATATCACTATACAAAGAGCTCTAGAACAATGACACTGAGCAGCTGTGGCTCAGCTGGTTGTTCACAAATTGCAAGGTTGCAGTTCAATCCCCAGTCCCTCTGCATTCTGAAGTCCCTGTACAAAACATTTAAGTTGCTCACAATGGCAGCTGAACACCTTGTATGGCAGTTCTCCCACTATTGATCTGTGAATGACTGACATGGTAAAGCACTTGGAGAACCATGAAGATAGAAAAGCACTATATAATTGCTAACCGCTTTATTGCTTGTCTTTCCTTCTCACTATCTGTGAAATAAGCTCAGTAGAATCCTCTAGGAACAGTAGTTCTGTTTTCCAAGACAACTGATTGGTCAGTAGTCAGTGTTTTTTTAATGTGTGTCTGTTACCTTAACATAACCTGCCATATTTGTTAAGATAACCCTTTAATAGTCCCACAGTGGGGAAATTTGCAGGAAATTTGAGTCACAGTCCCCCACCACCGTAAATTATGCCGTCGAAATTCCCACATTTTGGAATTTTCAGGGATGAGCTGGCTGGAGTGCAATGGCTGGGCGTCTCCCTGAGTGAACCACCTTTTTCATCATCTCCCCTACCAGTTTAAGATTTAGTCCAAGAATATTGATTTCCATCTGTCTCAGTTCCAATTCTGTATAGATTCGACAAACATTTTAAAGAGAAAATTTTTCAGTGTTAATCCTGACGCAGTTGATTTGAGACCTGCTGGTATTAACTTTACAGATTCCCACAAACATTTCTCAGTCTGTTTATTCACAGCTCTTAACCTGATGATCATTTTCATTCTTCACTCTCAGTGTGGGTCAGTGTTTGTCCTTCACTGTTAACATCTATCTTCAGCCATCAGTGTGGGGACAAGTTGGAGTTGTAGACCATCAGTGAGGACATTTTGGAAAAGTAAGGCTCCTTTTTCACAAAGGCTGTCAGAGAGTTAGGACTTGGTTGCAGGGTTAAGATCAGTCTTAAGTTTAGGTTTGGGTAGTCTGACTCACCAGATGAAGACTATGGGTAAGCCTGCTGTTAGCAGCTAATTCCAGGCGATTTTTCTCCTTTCCTTCCGCTATCTGCATGCTTCTGTTTTAAAGCAAAAACAACCTTCGTACTAGCTACCTACCACACTGAAAACTTCATAGAGGATTTGGTTTGTGCAGTAAAATAGCCCAGTTTTTTTAGGTGAATTATCTATTTTATATAGTGCTCGTCACCATGAATGCAAATCTTCCTCTCAAACAATTCCCGTCGAAGAATTTTTCCCCTATAACAGAATGAAAGTGTGGTGCAGCGAGACCATTATATACTGCAGAATGGTCTTCCTAAGTGATACCCAAATGCGTGTGTATGTGTGTGTGCGCACTATTTTTAGATTCAGCTGCTGTCTGAAAGTGACTGCCAAGTCAAAGCTGACCGACATTAAGCTTCACTTGTTAAGTAAAATCAACCTGCAATGAGTTATGAGTTACGTGTTATTGCTCTTAAATCTTTTTATTGTGTAAAACTTTTTACACAGATCAAAGGTGAACAAGCTTCTGATCATCTCACAGTGACCATGACAATTTAACAGAGTCATCAGTTTAACTTTAATCAATAGAAAAGGCTAATGAAGGATGTTTGTCAGATCTCTGCAACATTTGTAAATACCAGTGCAGTATTTCATCAGGCTGGTTGTCTAAGGAGCAACAGGTGACTTCAGGTGAGTGAACACTGCACATTATAGTTCAGGAAGCGGATGAGTCTGGCAGGAAGCGGCAGAGTGTGAAGCAGTTTGAGCTGTTGGACTCCAACCAGGTGTCGGATCTTCAGCCTGCAGAGCTGCATCAGTGGATGAGGAGGAACTGAGACCAGAACACAAACAGAAGGTCAACATTTCAATAAGACTGACACTGAACAGAAAAACATTCCTGGATGCAATTTTAGTGTCTTAGCAGAATTTCTAAAACTTGTTTAGGAATATTTGTTAAAGGCAAGTTCAGGTAGCTTCTTCTGTACTGTGAAATATTTGAAGAATTAAATTTCTCCTGAAAGTCAGTAACCCTTTTGGAACCAGTGGTGGATTACAAAACACTTTAAACTAACTCACAGACCATTTGAATTGAGAAACACAGCTTATATAAGGAACTGTATGCTATAAGCCTGCACTTGGCCATCCAGTCACACTGCTTTCTTCCCTTCATCCATTATCTATGTGTTCTTGTTTTCAAAATCCCCTTCACTACTGGAAACAACAATCTCAGAACAGCAACCAAGCACACTGAAACTTTAAAGTTCTGCAAAGGATTTATTTCATGCAGGAAAGCAGCCCTACAATTTATTTCAGTAAATTATTCATTTTTATGACAATCCTGCCTCCATGTATTTAAATGTTTCATCAAGACAATTCCTCGAGTCATTTTTTTGAGGGGACACCGTTGCTGCATCCTGGGCTTAGCACTGTCCACTATAACTGCAACTAGTTTAAAAAAATATGAATAACTTTGAGTGCCCGTCTATAGCAGAATGATGATGAAGTCTACCCTCAGCATAGTGCAGAATAGTCAGGCTATGTGACACTACTGGAACTGAGACTAGGAACGTAGAGATGTTTGTAGGAACTCACGATTCAAAAACCTCCTCCGAGAAGTGACCTAAAGTCTCTGCCCACCTATACTTTTGCAATGTCAACTTTCTGTCACCTGTCGGTGCTGTTTTTGTTCCTTACGAGCTTTTAGCTTGATCAACACCCCATCGCTGCAATTCTCCAGAACTTCAAGCAGCCGAGAACAGAGTCGGACGTGACTGACGTAGTCCAGCAGCGTCGAGATGATCGGACCGGATATCCGGTGGAAAGATTTCATGGAGATAGCCTCGCAGAACTGAAACAGGAGGGAAGACATCCTTCATCTAACACATACACGTACCTGGATTTGTACTTTCCGCCTCTAGCACTCACCTGAATGCAATGCTGGGGTGCTGAAATTTCCCCAAACTGCAATTCTTCAACAGGACGCCGTGATGGTGGGATGGGTGGGTGTGTCTTCTGGCCATACGGACAGTCGAAGCAGGGCCGAGCATTGCAGCCATTGTCCAGTAGAAGTTTGAGCATGGGCAGACACTCCATGTTCAGCAGGATGGCTGATGGGAACGCGGATGGCTGTGTGGAGATCTCAGCATTGGCGTTGGCGCCGTAACTTAGCAGCAGCTCTGCCATGTCCATCCAGCCCAGTCGGACGGCAATGAGCAGTGGATTGAAGATGTCGATGTTGGGGTTAGCTCCGGCCTCCAGCAGCATCTCAGCGGCCTCCAGATTCCCGTTGTAGACAGAGAAGTAGAGTGCTGTGGTTCGCCGGTCCTCATACATTCTGGAGCATTCCTCTGACAGCTCAGCGTTGACGTCAAAGCCATTCTCGATCAGGAGCTCCATGATCTCGTCCCTGTTCTTCTCTGCAGCAATGTGCAAAGGACTGATGCCACTGCACTTTATTGCCCTCCTGCTGGTGACTGGGATCAGCATCAACACGATTCTGGAAATATTAAAGGCAGTTGTCAAGTTACAGTTCTATCAGTAGTACTTTGTGTGTTAGTAGAAGGTGACAGACAGCAGACAGACGAGTAGATGGTGATGGTGAAATTGTAGGTTTCCTGCAGTAAACCCTGTGAGGGATTCAGACCTTATGTGATTGTTCTGAACAGCCACATGAAGAGGCAGCAGCCCGGCCTTTGTAGCTCGGTTGGTATCAACTTTCAGACAGAGCAGTGCCTCTACAGCTGAAACATGACCATTCTTACAGGCTTCAAATAGCGGTGATGCTCCATCTCCAGCCTGCACGTTTATATCAGCACCTGAGGAGAATATATGCACTTAGAGCTCCTGACAGACAGTGAAGAGATAGTTCTTGTCCATGTTTATAACACTGACCTCTCCTTGCAAGCAGACGAAGGACATCTGGGTGCCCATGCTGTGCGGCGGTGAAGAACGGTTGAATGCTGAAGATGTTTTTAGTCTTCAGATCAGCTTTGGCGTCCAGTAGCATCCTGCAGATTTTCACCTCTCCATGTCTGCAGGCTTCGTGAAGAGCAGTTCCCCCCTGGGTGCTGGTGCAATTCACCTTAGCTCCAGACTTCAGCAGCAGCTCCACGATGGCTTCATTTGGATGCTCACAGGCTAAGACACAACAAGTGACCTTTTAAAGACCAGAAGGCAAAGAAGTCCTCAAAGTTGGTATAAACCTTCCTAAGCAACAGCCTATTTGCACTCTTTGGCTGAGCTGCCCCCCGGAGGAACAAATTGCTGTTGTATTTTGGCTGTTGTGGTTGCATAAATATGAGAAGCCTTTTACTAAAGGGAGAGCAAACTGAACAGCCATATCATCAGATTTCTGTTACTTTTTGTAGGCCTCCAGACACAGAGGTAAGGTGACCTGATACAAACAATGCATCCGTAATGTGACACCGTAGCATCCAAAGTATGCAGTGTTGGCATTGTGTGAGAGTTCTGGCTGATGAAA
The DNA here is from genome assembly GCF_021347895.1 of Acanthochromis polyacanthus. Taxonomy (NCBI): domain Eukaryota; kingdom Metazoa; phylum Chordata; class Actinopteri; family Pomacentridae; genus Acanthochromis; species Acanthochromis polyacanthus. Next base: position 11,238,429 of record NC_067128.1, read on the forward strand.
AGTACAACCAATGCAACTCCCTGTGAATATAAATACCTACATTTGTGTCTAAGCAGTATGTCTTGTTTGCATCATGTGGGACAATATTGCCTCAAATTATGTTTTCAAATAAACAACAAATTGAAAATAATACATTGTCAAATACAGTAGAAAGAAATAAAGGACAACGGCTTTCATTTCTGATTTGTCAGATATCCAGACTGTCAGGGTAGAAACATCTGTACAGATGTTAATCAAAGAATTCTTACATCCCACTGAGTTTAAGTTTCTGTGATGTTACATACTTAAAATCAAACCAGTGTAATATTAACCCCTTAACGCCTGTTGTCGCAAATTTGCAACATACCACTTTCATTCAGACTGCAGCAGAGCTAGTGTATCCGTTCCTCCAAAGCCAGCTTGAGCATATTCAATACGTACCTTGGAACCTTTTGCAATCACTGGTTTCTCGTAGGACCGGTCAGTGTGGGACCTAATTATTATATATCTGTGTTCTATTTGTAGTAGATAAATTAATCTCCACTTATTTCAGCATCAGCTAGAAAGCAAAAACGTGTAAAAATGTTCTTTAATTGTAAATAAATTCAGGCATCAGGGGTTTAATAAAGAACATACTAGAAATGTGATATAGTGTAGGTAGTTTATTATATACAATCAGAATATATTCAGTTTCTCTGACATAAATGTCTCCATTAACCATCATCAAAATATATTCTGTTTACATAATAAACCTAGCCTAGACGACCCACAGCAACGAATTTAATTCTCTGCCAGGGTGGGTCTAGTTACCCTCCATAAGGCTCGAGGTTGGATGCTCCTAAAACTGGCCGGACGAATCACCATGAAGTGTAGAGTCAGAAGGCGGGCGTAACTAAGTGACGACAGAGGCGCGACGATTCTGACAGAAACAACCGACGCACAATAAACAGTTATCTTTCGACTCGGCTTTGGCCACAGCCCTTAAAGATTTGAAGCTAAAATTCAACTTGAAAGATAAACAAAGGACGGCACTGAAGTGTTTCATTGAGAATAAAGACGTATTTGGACTTATGCCGACGGGATATGGCAAATCCTTAATAAACCAGTTGGCTCCGCTGGTTGGGAAGCTAATGGGACTTAGCCACAATCCGGCGCTCTAGGAACTACGTCAGCCTATTTGTTGCGCTGATTGGTTGTATACCTACCCAATTGCTGCAGAGTGCTTTGAAAGACAACCTTTTAGCCCACCTCCCTCCCTGTCCAGCGTTCCTAGACCCTTGTGTCTTAAGAGCTGGGTCTAGCGTGGCTAAGCTATAATAAACCCACAAAATCAGACAAATTCATTCAGTTCTCAGCTGAATGAAAAGCTTCAATCAAATGTTATATTGTTGAGTCAATATCTGAACTAATCAACTGTTAGATTAGGTGCAAGGTACACATTTCCCATAATGCCCTGAGGTTGTGCAGGCACTGGAGAGCATCTTGATCTCACAACATCATCGCCTACGTTATCATAACATCAGAGCAGGATTGAGTTAGACAGAAATCGAACTAACATGCACTGTGCAACAATCGTCAGCAATCAACTAAACAAACCACCACTGTTGGCATCACATCCATGAAAACTCAGCTGGCTTTGAATCTGCAAAATAGATGTTAGGTATTGCTATTTTAACCCTTGTGTCATCCTGTGGGTCAAATTGACCTGTTTCAAAGTTTGAAAATGTGGAAAAAAGTAAATTTTCACAGTGAAAACTCCCACATTTTCAACATTTTTGGGGAAATTTCACATTTTTTGGTGGAAAAAAGAAACGTTAAAAAAAAGTTTCTTTAAGAACATTCAGAAAAAAAAAATCAACCAAAATCCAGAGAAATTTGCTGGATTTTGTTGTTTTTTTTCTGAATGTTCTTAAAGAAAATATTAGAACTTTTACTGACATATGCAATCAGATATTTTTAGGATTTTTTTCAGATAATTTTAAAAAATATTTACAATCTTTATTTTTTGAATTCTTTTTTTTTTAAATTTATTGCTTGCCAAATTTGGAGAAACTTTTAAGATTTTTTGGGAATTTTCTTCCTGAAGATTTTGCAAATTTTTTTTTTAAATTTTGGGGATTTTTTTGCGGAATTTTTAGATCTTTTTCCAGACAAGTAAACAATTTTTTGGTGCCCGTCATTGAGGACAACAGGAGGAATAATTAGTAGGTCTACCATGCCCATGCAACTTTGAATGGAAAATGCTGTAGACAACAGTATTCTGACTAAGAATTAAATCTAGAGAATTGACTAGAGAATGAGACTGAGAATCAGGACACTCAAAGTTTGTGAAAGTTACTTTAAAAACAGAAGGACAGACGCTAGAAGGGGGTGATTTTTGGTCAGGTTAGGGTGATGGCCAAACACTGCACCTTTTAGCAGGGTGTGTGACGTCATTGCTCACCTGTGAAAAGAGGTGTTTCTCGGTACTTGTTGGCAGTGTTTGGGTTGGCTCCATGATTCAGAAGAAACTCAACACAGGAAAAGTGTCTTCGATGTGCAGCCAGCTGCAGGGCAGTCTCATTCCTTGAAGTACATTTGTTCACTAACTCAGGTTGAGCTGAGGACACACAGAGGTCAAAGGTCAAACCATGTGTTACACCACAACTAGATTTTCCACGTCTGTAATAACATCTAGTCCTCAATCACTGAAACATCTGAGGCTGAAAATACTTTTATTTCCACTGTTTAGCTGATGGAAACCAGACGTCTTGCATTTCATGAGGAAAACATACAGCAGGAAAATAGACAGTGGTACCAGAATCACAAAAACATGAAATAAAATAAAATGGCCATCTAATGTGGACAATCAGGTTTCTCACACATCTGACCTATTTTCAATGTTTGTGAGATATCAGTCATTACTTTGGGGAAATTAGGCTTGCAACAAATAGCTACAGTTACAAAATTATACCTTAATTGGCGATGAAGTTATAATTGAAGTCAGTTTTAGAGGTGTCCCATCATAAGCAAAAATGTCAGTGAAATGACAGGTATAATGAGAGTGCTCAGAGACTGCAGTTTCACTTTAACCCTCTAAACACCAAGCAGTTTCAACTTGGAGAATTGCGGGAATTTTTGATACATTACTGTTCAAATACATTACTGAGCTGGTGTGCATAGAAAGTTGAAAAACAGCTAGTTTGTAGATGCTGTAAAAATGTAAATAGTTTAATATCTGTACTATGTAGAGCTATCTTTTTCTAGGATTGCAAACACTTGAGGGTTTTTAAAAAATGCAGTATATGTTGACTCTAGATTTTGGGTTGTTTTTTTTTTCCATTTCTGTGAAATTAACATTTAAAGAAATTTAACTTTTGTTTTTATTTCATTATGATTTACGGCACTGTAACTGTATTGTGCACAAGAGGCATTTTTGACTCCTCCCTACTTCTAGCCATGATTTTATTGTTTCCACAGATGTGCAGGACTTTAGTTTGCAGTGAAAATGGGGCCCATAGTGTATAAAAATGACAGGGGCTAAAATTGTATTTAAAACCGTTTGTTTGGTGTTAAAGTATGAGAAATGGTATGTGTCAAAGCACCAGAAATCAACAACATCCCTGACCTCTAATGAGGATCCTGAGACACTGCAGCCGTCCGTAATATGCAGCTTCATGAAGCGCGATCCAGCCCTCATCGCTCAGCTCCGTCAGGCTGCTGGACTTTCGTCTGACCAAATCCATCAGAGTTTCAACGTCCTCATTGATAATTATCGTCAGTATAGGACTGAACTCTCTGCAGCAGAACACGAAAACCTCCCTGTGAGGACCAGATACTAACACACACAACATGTAGAAACTGTACACAGCTAGTGAACACTGCAAACTATCTGATATTCCAACAAAGAGACTAACAAGTGTTCACTCAGGGGACATCAAACATGGGCCTTGGTCCGCAATTAAAGGGTTCTACGGACACAAAACATTAAAAGTGTGATCAAATCGTAAACAGAACATCATCAGACAATGTAGCTGTAGGATTCTGGGACAAGAGAGGTGTAGTGTAAAGAGAGATTAGTGGGTCAATAAGATATGTTTACCTAAAGTCAATGCTTTTGGTGTCATAAAGATGACTCTTTTAATCAACTACATCACCATGGTACCAGATGCTGCACATCTAACCTGAGGAGGAGGAGTTTCTCTTCATAGTTTCAGATTTAAATCAGTTGTAAAGTGTCTCCCTTTCACCAGTTCTCTTTTGCTGATTCTCCATCAGTGATACAGATTCACAGCTGAGATCATTTATTTCTGCAAACCTGCTAAGCCATAAGTCGATAATTCCACTGAACCGAAACGAGCCCAAACAAGAATAAAGACTTATTTTGAAAAGCTGTTTGATTTTTGACTTGCGTTTTGCTGAAAATTGGCCATGTAGTTTTTGAATGTTTATTTTGTACATGTTTATTGGTTGGTTTTAGACATTTTCTGTATCTTTACATTGTCTCTGGAGCAACTCACCTCTTGAAGGCCTGGTAGAGAAATTGTGACATGGCTGTAGGGGGGTTTGCACTGTTTTGGACAGCTGGTGGTGGTTGATTTGGAGGTTGAGGTGGAGGGGCCTGGTTCCGTCGTCTGGATGGATCAGGATATCTTCGGCTGGGGTCTGGGTTTGTTTGTGTTGCATCATCTGGAGTGGGAGGTGCAAATGATGGAGATGAGCTCTGATCATGACCTGGTTGAGTGTGTTTGTCGATGAGGCTTCTCTCGACAGCAATCTGTAGCAGCTCCTCATCAGACAGTTGACTGTAAACACTGTAGTCCTCCAGATTCTGCTCAGAGACAGCCATGTTGGATCTGAAAGGGAGAAAGTGTCAGGTCTTGTTCAATGTGAGTGTAATTGTTTACCTAAAAAAGAATTTCCTTTAATTTTTAAAGATTTGTTTAGTATGAGGCATATCAGCAGAAGTGTTTCTTTTTAAAGTTCCCATCTTTTGAAAATCCATTTTGATCTTCTTTTGAATGCTTTATGAACTTGGAAGTATGGATAAAAGCTGAGCGAATATAATGATGCTTATTACTGCTATGCCTATAGCCAAGGAATAGCAGTAAGAGCAGGTGAGTCATTCAGAGTGAGCAGCTGCCTCACAGTCCACCAGGTTTATTTACTTTCCAGAGCTACTTCTGTTAAATCTACAATGTCTCAGCCACGAACAAAACACACTGAATGTTCTGCTCTTGTCTGTAAAAGCGAACACAAGAGTCTTTGTGCACTCCCAACATTTGAACAACTGAAGACTCAGTGAATTACTTGTAGTTTTGATGGCAAATTCAACACAACAATCAGAAAATCCTTTGTATTAACATGACATGATTAGCTGTGTAAGTCCACAGGTCAGATCTCCGTGAAAACTGTGAAGATGAAGGGCATCCAGAGATGGTGGAAACCAACAAACAAGGACTGGGTGGGTTTCTGTGTTTTCATGTCGCCTGCTGTGCTTCGGTACAACCACAGCCTCGTCACTTCCTGCATTGACCACTGAATATCTCTCTCCTTTTTGATCCCCCTCACAAATCCCTCCTTAAGTTCCAGCTGGTCCAGATTTTAGCTGCTGGCATCATCTCCAAACCCCCCTCATTTCAGCACATCACCCCGTCCTACAGCAACTCCACTGGCTCCCTGTCAAATCCAGAATAGAATTCGAAATCGTCCTGTATACATTCAAGGCAATCCATAACCTTGCCACTCCCCATCTACCTCCACCTGCTCTCTCAGGTCCTCTTCCTCTGTCCACCTCACAGTGCCCTCCACCCGCCTCAGCACCATGGGAAGCAGGGCTTTCAGTCTCTCTGCTCCCAAACTCTGGAACTCACTCCAACCGGACATTTGAAATATTGGCTCTCTGCCTCTTTTCAAATCCAAACTCAAAACTCATCTCTTCAAGACCGTTTATTCTCTCTAGCTGCCTCTTTGTGTGTGTGTGTATATATATATATATATATATATATATATTTATATATATGAATATAAACTCAGTTGTTGTTTATATCTTGTTGTTTCTCTCTTGCTCTCTGTGCTCACATATACTGCATTTTTTATACCCAAATTTCCAATTAAGCTGGTGTCATTTACATATTATTCTGTTTCTGCTCTTAAACAACAGAAGCAGTACAAAATAGTGCCTGAAATGCAGCCCATTAAGACTTTGTATTAATCTGCATTCACTTCAGGGCCAGTTCCAAGCTGCACCACTAAACTTCTGATTCAATAACTGAAACATTTAATCCGACAAGGTACGCATACACCTTACAAATACAGAGAGAGTCTTCTTCCTGAAGGGGGGCATGGGCAGCAGCAGCTGCATTTAAGACAACAGACAGTAAAACAGTCCATTTAAAACAGGGCTAAAACGTCATGGTGAAATAAACCATCATTGTGGTATTTTGAGCTGAACATAAATACACTCTGGGGACACGTGAGATTTTCAACAATTTGCTGAAAAGAAGCACAGTGTGGTACCTTTGACTCTACAGTTACAGGGAGAAACACCTGCAGCATAAAAACAGCAGGTCATCTGAGGTCGACCTCTTCATGTTTTGGCTGAAGCCGCAGGTAGGTGAGGTCACTGAAATTGACTGGATGCTGTGGAGGTCAGCGGTGTTTCTTTCCACTGTGCTGCAGCCAAAACAGTTAAATGCACTGAGAGCTGCTGATCTTCTCAGCAGAGACTCAAGAAAACTGAGGAATATCACAGAAACGCGCGTCTTCTGCTATCCGTCTGGAGGAGTTTTATAAAGCACCATCAACACAAACTGAACCGACAAACATCAGTAACATTTTGCACAATCATGGAATCATTCCAGTAAAACACTCCATCAAATTATAAATAGACTACTGTTGCCTCATGCCTTCTCAATTCTGTTACACCCGTGAGTTGCTGGTCACTGAACAATAGCTTCACATGTCCTGAAACATAGCCTTATAACAGAACATTACACAAGATTTAAACTAAAGAAGCAAAAACATATCGGTCAATGAGATACAATATAACATAGCAAATGACATTGTGAGAAAATACAAGAGAAAACACAACTGTAAGGAACATAACACAAGATAATATACTTTTAAAATGAGCATATTATGAGCAACTTTCAGTGAAGAATCGTCCCTACATGAGTCACTGAGGTCCAGATTGAATCAGGATTAAAAGTGAAAAAAGTTATGTAACACAGGTTCAGACCTACCTATGAAATGATCCAATCAGGATGCAGTTCTCCCTCAGTTTCTGTAGAAATAGTCTAGTTTTGCTCTAGAGATGCAGCAGTAGCAGTAGACCTATGGTTTAAATAAAAGCTGAAAGAGTCTGAAATTTCAAGAGCTGGACAGTCGGCCACCGCTGATACTGAAACTCTGCTGGCTTGAGGTCAAATAGACCATGAGGACAGCCCTAATTCAGATTCTACTGTCTGGGTCCCGGAAATACAATCCGCTTCATACAGCTTCTCATGCATGAGGTTGAGTTACAAAGGCAAACATAGCGAGAAACAAAAAAAGCATTATCCAAAATAAAAGTAATGCACAAGACTGCCAGAAACATGAACATAACTCTGAGCTGTTCTGTGGTGGATTTTGGTCATCCACAGATGGACTGCAAGGTTCAAACTCACAACTACAGACAAGTTTTCACTGACAGAAAGCCAATCTGCTATTATTACTACATCCCTCTAACTCTGTGAGACTCACACTAGGCACAAATATCCAGGATGTATATGACTTCCCCCGAGAACGAGAGGAACGAGGAGGAGAGAAGGGAAGTCAGTATGTCCCCACACATTCTTCTTCCTGTTTATAAACTGCTTCCTACATTACCCACGCTGGATCTTTGATGATTCAGTTCTGTAATCCCAGTAGCAGCTGATGTCGACTGCAGCAGAGATGGTCAGTTGACTTCTCTCTAACTCCACACAGGTTTTACTGGTCAGTTTGTAGCTGCATTTACCCAACAACCCTCAGCTCCCTCTGCAGTCTGGAGACATAATGCAACATCTGAAAATACGCCAAGCAGGAAAATCAGCACAGTAACACCCTAGAAAAGCATTCAGAGAGCGCACATACTAAACTATGACATTTTAGTGACATTGTGGATGACATAGTACGCTATGACGTTATTTTTTTCTAATTTGTTTTTTGGGCCCTTTTGTTGGTTTTATTCAGCAGGTAAGGAGAGAGAAATATTGGAAAGTATGGAAGACCTGCAAAAAAGGGCCATGAAGTGGAATCGAGTCCATGGCTCTGACACAGTCCTGTTCATGAGTCACCCTCTCAACATATTGAGCTACCTGGGCACCTGTTTTCTATGTGTTGGATGACATACTAAACTATGACATTTTGGTCACATTTGAGATGACATTAAATTGTAATGTTGTTGTCATATTTTGGATGACATACTAAACGATGACGGTTTTTTCCACATTTTGGACGACATACTAAATGAAGACATTTTAATGAAATTTTAGACAACATACTAAACTATGACATTTCAATGAAATTGTGGACGACATACTAAACTGACATTTTTGTGACATTTTGGACGACATACTAAACTGCCTTTTGTATAATTTGGACGGCAAACTAAACTATGACGTTTTAATGACATTTTGGATGACATACCAAAATATGACATTTTTGTCACATTTTGGACAACATACTAAATTATGACGTTTTTGGGGACATTTTGGACGACATACTAAACTATGATGTTTTTGATTAAATTTGGATGACATACTAAACTATGATGTTTTTGGTGACATTTTAGATGACATACTAAACTATGACAATATTGGTGACATTTTGAAGGACATACTAAACAATGAAGTTTTTGATCAAATTCTTGGTGACATACTAAACTATGACGCTTTTGGAGACATTTTGGATGACATACTAAACTATGATGTTTTTTGTCACATTTTGGATGACATACGAAAGTGTGACGTTTTTGATCAAATTTTGAACGACATATTAAACTATGACGTTCTTGGGGACATTTTGGACGACATACTAAACTATGACGTTTTTGATCAAATTTTGGACGACATACTAAAGTATGACGTTTTTGATCAAATTTTGGACGACGTACTAAACTATGACGTTTTTGATCAAATTTTGGATGACATACTAAACTATGATGTTGTTGATCAAATTTTGGATGACATATTAAATTATGATGTTTTTGATCAAATTTTGGACAACGTACTAAACTGACATTTTTGTACATATTTTGGACGACATACTAAACTATGACGTTTTTGATCAAATTTTGGATGACATACTAAACTATGATGTTGTTGATCAAATTTTGGATGACATATTAAATTATGATGTTTTTGATCAAATTTTGGACAACATACTAAACTGACATTTTTGTACATATTTTGGACGACATACTAAACTATGACGTTTTTAATCAAATTTTGGACGACATACTAAACTATGACGTTTTTGATCAAATTTTGGATGACATACTAAACTGTCGTTTTTGATCAAATTTTGGACGACATACTAAACTATGACATTTTTGTACATATTTTGGATGACATACTAAACTATGTCGTTTTTGATCAAATTTTGGACGACATACTAAACTATGACATTTTTGTACATATTTTGGACGACATACTAAACTATGACGTTTTTGATCAAATTTTGGACGACATACTAAACTATGACGTTTTTGTCTATATTTTGGACGACATACTAAACTGTGACGTTTTTGGTCACATTTTGGACGACATACTAAACTATGACGTTTTTGTCCATATTTTGGACGACATACTAAACTATGACGTTGTTGATCAAATTTTGGATGACATACTAAACTATGACGTTTTTGTCCATATTTTGGACGACATACTAAACTATGACATTTTTGATCAAATTTTGGACGACATACTAAACTATGATGTTGTTGATCAAATTTTGGATGACATATTAAATTATGATGTTTTTGATCAAATTTTGGACGACATACTAAACTATGACGTTTTTAATCAAATTTTGGACGACATACTAAACTATGACGTTTTTGATCACATTTTGAACGAAATACTAAAGTATGATGTTTTTGATCAAATTTTGGACGACATACTAAACTATGTCGTTTTTGATCAAATTTTGGACGACATACTAAACTATGACATTTTTGTACATATTTTGGACGACATACTAAACTATGACATTTTTGATCAAATTTTGGATGACATACTAAACGAAGACATTTTTGGTCACATTATGGATGACATACTAAACTATGACGTTTTTGGTCACATTTTGGACGACATACTAAACCATGACATTTTTGGTCACATTTTTGACGACATATGACGTCCTAAACTAAAACGTTTTTGATCAAGTTTTGGACGACATACTAACTATGACGTTTTTGATCAAATTTTGAACGACATACTAAACTATGACGTTTTTGATCAAATTTTGGATGACATACTAAACTATGACGTTTTTGTCCATATTTTGGACGACATACTAAACTATGTCGTTTTTGATCAAATTTTGGACGACATACTAAACTATGACATTTTTGTAAATCCTGGCATTTACACACGTGGACAAAATTGTTGGTACCCCTCAGTTAAGGAAGGAAAAACCCACAATTCTCACTGAAATCACTTGAAACTCACAAAAGTAACAATAAATAAAAATTTATTGAAAATTAAATAATCAAAAACAGCCATTACTTTTGAATTGTTGATTAACATAATTATTTAAAAAAACAAACTAATGAAACAGGCCTGGACAAAAATGATGGTACCTCTATAAAAGATTGAAAACTATTTGACCAGAGTGACATGATTAACTCAGGTGTGTCATTTAATTGACATCACAGGTGTTTCCAAACTCATAATCAGTCAGTCTGCCTATTTAAAGGGAGACAAGTAGTCACCCTGCTGTTTGGTGAAAAGGTGTGTACCACACTGAACATGGACAACAGAAAGCGAAGGAGAGAATTGTCCCAGGACATCCGAAAAAAAAACTATAGACAAACATCTTAAAGGTAAAGGCTATAAGACCATCTCTAAACAGCTTGAAGTTCCTGTGACAACAGTGGCTCATATTATTCAGAAGTTCAAGACCCACGGGACAGTAGCCAACCTCCCTGGACGTGGCCGCAAGAGGAAAATTGATGACAAATTGAAGAGACGGATCGTTGGAATTGTATCCAAAGAGCCCAGAGCAACCTCCAAAGAAATTAAAGGTGAACTCCAAGGCCAAGGTACATCAGTGTCAGATCGCACCATTCGTCGTTGTTTGAGCCAAAGTGGACTTCATGGGAGACGACCAAGGAGGACACCACTGCTGAAAAAAACTCATAAAAAAGCCAGACTGGAATTTGCAAAAATGCATGTTGACAAGCCACAAAGCTTCTGGGAGAATGTCCTTTGGACAGATGAGACCAAACTGGAGCTTTTTGGTAAGGCACATCAACTCTATGTTCATAGACTCAAAAACCAAGCATACGAAGAAAAGAACACTGTCCCTACAGTGAAACATGGAGGAGGCTCAGTAATGTTTTGGGGCTGCTTTGCTGCATCTGGCACAGGGTGTCTTGAAAGTGTGCAAGGTACGATGAAATCTGAAGACTATCAAGGCATTCTGGAGAGAAATGTGCTGCCTAGTGTCAGAAAGCTTGGTCTCAGTTGCAGGTCATGGGTCTTCCAACAGGACAACGATCCAAAACACACAGCCAAAAACACCCAAGAATGGCTGAGAGAAAAGCGTTGGACTATTCTAAAGTGGCCTTCTATGAGCCCAGATCTGAATCCCATTGAACATATGTGGAAGGAGCTGAAACATGCCATTTGGAGAAGACACCCATCAAACCTGAGACAACTGGAGCTGTTTGCTCATGAGGAGTGGGCCAAAATACCTGTTGACAGCTGCAGAACGCTCATTGACAAATACAGAAATCGTTTAATTGCAGTGATTGCCTCAAAAGGTTGTGCAACAAAATATTAAGTTATGGGTACCATCATTTTTGTCCAGGCCTGTTTCATTAGTTTGTTTTTTTAAATAATTATGTTAATCAACAATTCAAAAGTGATGGCTGTTTTTGATTATTTAATTTTCAATAATTTTTTATTTATTGTTACTTTTGTGAGTTTCAAGTGATTTCAGTGAGAATTGTGGGTTTTTCCTTCTTTAACTGAGGGGTACCAACAATTTTGTCCACGTGTGTATGTTAAATGTTGTCACTCTTAGAGCCTTTCGCTGAAGTTTGGCAATTACATCTTACTGCAAGTAGCCAATTCCCTCTTAGAAACATGAAGAAAATAGTTCTTTTCTTTTCTCATATTATTTTTCTTCCTCCTTCATGAAGTCTACAGGAGAAAAGGACCAAAGGACCAAAATACTGTAGAATTTCCAAACATCTTACAAAATGTTCTGCAGCTCAAAAGCATTTGTTCCTCAGGTTGCAACATTATAACACGTGGGACTTGTGCTCATTTGTTTGTATGACGTTTTTGATCAAATTTTGGATGACATACTAAACGAAGACATTTTTGGTCACATTATGGATGACATACTAAACTATGACGTTTTTGGTCACATTTTGGACGACATACTAAACCATGACGTTTTTGATCAAATTTTGGACGACATACTAAACTATGACGTTTTTGATCAAATTTTGGACGACATACAAAACCATGACATTTTTGGTGACATTTTTGACGACATATGACGTCCTAAACTAAAACGTTTTTGATCAAGTTTTGAACGACATACTAAACTATGACGTTTTTGATCAAATTTTGGACGACAAACTAAACTATGACGTTTTGGGGGGCATTTTTGACGACATACTGAACTATGACTTTACTTTTTCTTTTAATGTTATCTTTTGGCCTTTCTTCAGGTTTTTATTGATAGGCATAGTGCAAGAATGACAGAAAATGGGGGAGAAGAGTTGCAGCAAAGGTCCATGAGCCGGAACTGAACCCAGGCTGCTAGGTTGGGACCAGCCCCTATATACAGATCAGCCGCTTAACGTGTTGAGCTATACAGGCACCCTATATAAAAGTGTTTTTGATCGATATCCTAAGCTATAACGTTTTTGATCAAATCTTGGACGAAATATTAAACTGACATTTTTGGACAACATACTTTTTATTGATAGGCATAGTGCAAGAGTGACAGGAAATGGGGCAGAAGAGTTGGTGGTAGACATGCAGTAAAGGGCCATGAGTGGGAATCGAACCCAGACCACTGTATCAAGACCAGCCCCTGTACGTGGGTTGCCTGTTTAACCTGTTGAGCTATACGAGCGCCCGAAATCAAAATGTTTTTGATCAAATTTTGGACGAAATACTAAACTGACATTTTTGTACATATTTTTGACGACATACTAAACTATGACGTTATTTGTTCTTTTAATATAATCTTTTGGCCTTTCTTCAGCTAGTTATTATTAATAGGCAAAGTGCAAGAAATGGGGGAAGACATGCAGCAAAGGGCCACGAGCTGTTATTGAACCCGGGACTAGCCCCTGGACACGGGTCACCCTCTTAACCCATCAAGCTATACAGGCGCCCTTAATGGGAACGTTTTTGATCAAATTTTGGTAGACATACTAAACTATGACGTTTTTGATCAAATTTTGGACGACATATTAAACTATGATGTTTTTCGTCAAATTTTGGACGACATACTAAACTATGATGTTTCTGATCAAATTTTGGACGAAATACTAAACTGACATTTTTGTACAACACACTAAACTATGACATTATTTTTTCCTTTTCATATTATCTTTTGGCCTTTCTTCAATTTTTTATTAATAGGCATAGTGCAAGAGTGACAGGAAATGGGGCAGAAGAGTTGGGGGAAGACATGCAGTAAAGGGCCATGAGCGGGAATCGAACCCAGGCCGCTACATCAGGACCAGCCCCTGTACTTGGATTGCCTGCTTAACCCGTTGAGCTATACGAGTGGCCTAAACTAAAACGTTTTTGTCCAAATTTTGGACGGCATACTAAACTATGACGTTTTTGATCAAATTTTGGACGACATACTGACCTATGATGTTTATGATCAAATTTTGGACAACATACTAAAACGATGACATTTTTGGTGACATTTTTGACAACATGTGACGTCCTAAACTAAAACTTTTTTGATCAAATTTTGGACGACATACTAAACTATGACGTTTTTAGTCACATTATGGACGAAATACTAAACTATGATGTTTTTGATCAAATTTTGGACGACATACTGAACTATGACGTTTTTGATCAAATTTTGGACGACATACTAAATTACGACGTTTTTGATCAAATTTTGGATGACAAACTAAACTATGACATTTTTGTTCATATTTTGGAAGACATACTAAACGATCACGTTTTTGTCCAAATTCTGGACGACATACTAAACTATGATGTTTTTATCCAAATTTTGGACGACATACTAAGCTATGACGTTTTTGATCAAATTTTGGACGACATACTAAACTAAGACATTTTTGGTGACATTTTTGACGACATATGACTTCCTAAACTAAAACATTTTTGATCAAGTTTTTGACGACATACTAAACTATGACATTTTTGTCCATATTTTGGACGACATACTAAACGATGACGTTTTTGTCCAAATTTTTGACGACATACTAAACTATGACGTTATTTGTTCTTTTAATATAATCTTTTGGCCTTTCTTCAGCTAGTTATTATTAATAGGCAAAGTGCAAGAAATGGGGGAAGACATGCAGCAAAGGGCCACGAGCCGTTATTGAACCCGGGACTAGCCCCTGGACACAGGTCGCCCTCTTAACCCATCAAGCTATACAGGCGCCCTTAATGGGAATGTTTTTGATCAAATTTTGGTAGACATACTAAACTATGACATTTTTGATCAAATTTTGGACGACATACTAAACTAAGACATTTTTGGTGACATTTTTGACGACATATGACATCCTAAACTATGACGTTTTTTTAGTAGACTTTTGTAAAACATACTAAACTATGACGTTTTTGATCAAATTTTGGACGAAATACTAAACTGACATTTTTGTACATATTTTGGACAACATACGAAACAATGACTTTTTGTCCAAATTTTGGACGACATACTAAACTATTACGTTTCTGATCAAATTTTGGAAGACATACTAAACTATGATGTTTTTGATCAAATTTTGGACAACATACTGAACTACGACGTTTTTGGTCACATTTTGGACGACATACTAAACTATGACGTTTTTGATCAAATTTTAGATGACATATTAAACTATCACGTTTCTGATGACATACTGAATTATGACGTTCTTTTAATATTATTTTTTTTGCCTTTCTTCAGCTTTTTATTGAGTGAAAGAGACAGGAAATTGGGAAGAAGAGTTGGGCGAAGACATACAGCAAAGGGCCACGAGCTGGAATCGAACCCAGGGTGCAAGGACAGGACTAGCCCCTGTACATGGGTCGCCCGCTTAACCCGTTGAGCTATACAGGCACCCTAAACTCAAATGTTTTTGATCAAGTTTTGGACGACATACTAAACTATGACATTTTTGATCAAATTTTGGACGAAATACTAAACTGACAGTTTTGGACAACATGCTAAACTATGACGTTTTGGGGGACATTTTTGATGACATACGAAAGTATGACATTACTTTTTTCTTTTAATATTACCTTTTAGCCTTTCTTCGGCTTTTTATTGATAGGCATAGTGCAAGTGTGACAGTAAATGGGGCAGAAGAGTTGGTGGTAGACATGCAGTAAAGGGCCACGAACAGGAATCGAACCCGGGCCGCTGTGTTGAGACCAGCCCCTGTACGTAGGTTGCCTGCTTAACCTGTTGAGCTATACGAGCGCCCTAAGATAAAATGTTTTTGATCAAATTTTGGACGACCTACTAAACTATGACGTTTTTCAGTCACATTTTGGACGATCTACTAAACTATGACATTTTTGTCCATATTTTGGATGACATACTAAACTATGATGTTTTTGATCAAATTTTGGACGAAATACTAAACTGACATTTTTGTACAACACACTAAACTATGACATTTTTGGGGACATTTTTGATGACATACTAAACTATGACATTATTTGTTCTTTTAATGTAATCTTTTGGCCTTTCTTCAGCTAGTTATTATTAATAGGCATAGTGCAAGAGAGACAAGAAACAGGGGAAGACATGCAGCAAAGGGCCATGAGCTGGAATTGAACCCGGGACTAGTGCCTGTACACGGGTCTCCCACTTAACCCATTGAGCTATACAGGCGCCCTAAACCGACATGTTTTTGATCACGTTTTGGACAACATACTAAACTATGTGGTTTTTGATCAAATTTTGGACGAAATACTAAACTGAAATTTTTGGACAACATATTAAACTATGACGTTTTTGAAGACATACTGAACTATGACATTATTTTTTCCTTTTAATATTATCTTTTGGGCTTTCTTCAATTTTTTATTAATAGGCATAGTGCAAGAGTGACAGGAAATGGGGCAGAAGAGTTGGCGGAAGACATGCAGTAAAGGGCCATGAGCAGGAACCGAACCCGGGCCACTAGGTCGGGACCAGCTCCTGTACATGGGTTGCCTGCTTAACCCGTTGAGCTATACGAGTGCCCCGAAGTAAAAAGTTTTTGATCAAATTTTAGACGACATACGAAAGTATGACGTTTTTGATCAAATTTTGGACGACATACTAAACTATGACATTTTTGATCAAATTTTGGACGACATACTAAACTATGACATTTTTGTCCAAATTTTGGACGACATACTAAACTATGACGTTTTTGATGAAATTTTGGACGACATACTAAACTATGACGTTTTTGATGAAATTTTGGACGACATATTAAGCTATGACATTTTTGATCAAATATTGGACGAAATACTAAACTGACATTTTTGTCCAAATTTTGGACGCCTTACTAAACTATGACGTTTTTGATCAAATTTTGGACAACATACTAAACTAAGACATTTTTGGTGACATTTTTGACGACATGTGACGTCCTAAACTAAAACGCTTTTAATCAAATTTTGGACGACATACTAAATGATGACATTTTTGTTCATATTTTGGATGACATACTAAACTATGACATTTTTGTCCAAATTTTGGACGACATACTAAACTATGACATTTTTGATCAAATTTTGACGACATACTAAACTATGACGTTTTTAAACAAATTTTGGACGAAATACTAAACTGACATTTTTGTACATATTTTGGACGACATTCTAAATGATGACGTTTTTGTCCAAATTTTGGACGACATACTAAACTATGACGTTTTTGATCAAGTTTTGGATGACATACTAAACTATGATGTTTTTGATCAAATTTTGGACGACATTCTAAACTATAACGTTTTTGTCATATTTTGGACGATGTACCAAACTATGACGTTTTAGTGATATTTTTGGACGACACACTAAACTATGATGTTTTGGTCACATTTTGGATGAAGTACTAAATTATGACTTTTTAATATAGTTTGTACAGCATACTAAAACAATGAAATTTTTGTCACATTTGGGATGACATAATAAACTGACGTTTTTTACACAATTTGGACGATATTGTAAATCAGGACGTTTTAGTGACATTTTGGATTACATACTATGCTGTAACATTTATTCTAAGTTGTTTTCATTTTCAGTCAGGTGTGTTTATAGTTAGTTCACAGTCAGGTGTCATCATACAGGTAGTTTGATCATACAGTTAGTTTACAGTCAGGTGTGTTTATAGTTTTCACAGTCAGGTG
The DNA here is from genome assembly GCF_021347895.1 of Acanthochromis polyacanthus. Classification (NCBI taxonomy): domain Eukaryota; kingdom Metazoa; phylum Chordata; class Actinopteri; family Pomacentridae; genus Acanthochromis; species Acanthochromis polyacanthus. The sequence goes on from NC_067128.1 coordinate 11,256,208, forward strand.
TGATCATACAGGTGGTTTTATTCTTCAGGTGGTTTTCAGTCAGTCTGCAGGTGACCACACATAAATTGCACATTAACTGTTCTCAGTGTTTCATCTGTGCGTTTCTGTGAGCATCGGTGTGAAACCACCATCAAGTCTCTTAAACTGGACTTTGTGAATGAGCTGGATCACAGACAGCCGTTTCCATGGAAACCGGTTTAGCTGCTGCAGTGCGGCCGTTAGCCTGCAGCTAGCCGCCCTGCTATTCATCACCCGGTCCTGGTCCGGTTTCAGCCCGGTTCGGGTGCCAGTCTGCGGTCAGGGCCGCTTCATCAGCAGGTCAGACAAGTCTATAAAACCACACTTAGACATTCGGACTTACTGCTGTCTCACAAATGTCTGTTCACATTTTTAGCAATTTTAACGCCTCACAGTTTGTGTCGCTATGATGTCCTACCGTAACAACCTGCTGTAGGATTTTGTAATAAAATCAAGATTGAGGAAAATCTACCGACAAGATGTATTTCCAAATAAAATCTCAACCTTTAAACCCTATTATTTGAGACAGCTCGGTACCGCCCTCCGTGTGGGAGCGACCAGACGGACCCGAGTTCAGAAACACCGACTCTTTATTAAAATAATTGCTCGTTGATGTGAAAAGTGTAGGCCGAAGTGAGTGGGACGTTCCGTTTCATCAAACATGCCATTTCTTTAAGGTCTATCGGACTGCCAGCTTCACCCATGAGCACAGACGCAATACAGCGCTGAAATTTTAACGCAGTTCGGCGTGACGCTCCTATCGCACAGACCTCCACCGCTGAGAGGGCTGGAGAAGGTCTGGATTTGATCTCAAGTGGGGTTTTTGGACTACTTATATGCGCCGAACTGAAGAGGATACCCTGTTGATCTGCTCCCTGTCTCATTTTTTAAATATCTCGCCTGTTCTTTAGTAATGATATGCTTTAATGTGAGTTTTGAGCTGGACTCTGGTGCTGATATAGCTTCGTTTGGAGATGTGGGTCCTGCTGGTACCCCGAAATGAAGAGAGATTTTATATGACACCTCTGCTTTAGGTTTTAATAGGTCGTTGGCTTAATTGTACTGGAAATAAGAGTTAAAACCTCCATTCTGTTAACGGACTCTGGTGTGTTGTTGCCTCCGCATTAAAGAGAGCGAGGATTGGTTTGGAAAGCGTCCCGGGGATGGTGTTTGACAGTGGCAGGCTATGGGGTCTGTTCCCCACTCCAACTAACACTGTGGGATGTTATAGATGTTCCTCGGAGAAGTGGAGATTTTACTGAAATATTCGCAGCTTGTGGGACACTGTGGGCGCCGAATCGAAGACCGATCAGTGTTGATTTGTAATATGTTTGCTTTGGAACTTCTGACCGTCCACTTCGCCTGCAAATGAGCGAATGAATGTTATATTATTAGACTTTTGAGCGGAGTCTGGCGTGACGTTCCCTCCGCCGCGGACAGAGCGAGCAGGGATCTCCTTGGAAACGGCTAGTGACAGTCCCCCGCCCCTCCCGCCCCCTCCTCTCATCAGGGATGGTTGGTACTGAGATCCACCGCCTGCTCTCCCACTAACAGCCAGTAGCAAACTGGGCCGCTTCCAGTGAGCAGATGTTCCCCAGCAGAATGGCTCTGAGCCAGTCCAGCCTGCTGTGCGGTCCGCTGGAGGAGCTGCAGGAGCTCGCCTTCATCGAGAGGCCGATCCGCAGGAGTCTCAAGGTAGGTGTGCATGTCAGCTTGTCAGCTTGCTCAGATTCACGTTCTCATGAAGAACTATTCCCGCACACATACATGAAGCAGGCGCTCATGTGTCTCCAGCACATGTGGGAGACATGAGAAGTGACGATGATGATGGTGATGGTGATGATGAGAAATGTTGGATGAGTCAGTGGGAGGAAGATCAGCGGCCTCCATGCAGGAAGCAGAGGGGAGACCCGCTATCTGCGCAGCATGACGCAGTTTGTCCGTCTGTCTCTCCACCTGTCTGTCTGTCAGCGCAGAGAGACAGACAGGTTTCAGGATCTCCTCCTCCTCAAATCCAGTCAGCAAAGAAATCCGAACATCATTATGCAGTGATCATCATGTTTGCAGAGCAGGCTTGTGTGCACAGGAGGAGTTGAAGCTGTGAACTAATGCATTAATAAATAATCCATGTATGATTAAACAGTCAGAGGTGTGAGAGACAGCAGCAGAGTGAGGGCTGATGACACATAATTAAAGCACAGAAACACAAATGCTGACCAGTTCATCATCATTCATTCATTTTAATTGAATTGATTTAATTTTATGAGGCTTGAAATCAAGGTTTGAGTCAGTGTTGTAATTTATATAGAGGGTGAAAAGGAAACACCTAGCACAAGTCAGTTTTTTTTCCATCAGAATGAGGCACAGAGATGTGACATTAGAGACAGACAGACAGACAGACAGCTGGAGAGATAAACACTTGACTATAATGAAAAAGACAAAAGGAGGAGGAAGAACAGTTCTGATTCTTTTTACACGGAAGCATCAGCATCAATAACTAATCAATAAAAGGAATCAGAAAACAGTCTGATGTCAGATTTCCACCTGTAGCTGCGGGGGCGGGGTTTCGGGGGTGATTGTGTCACGAGGGGGCGGGCCCGTGGGTGTTCTTATGGGAGAAACCCGACGTCATAATGACGCAGACACACACCCCCGTCTTCTCCCACACACACACACACACACACACACACACACACACACACACACACACACACACACACAGTGTATTCCTATCCTTGTGGGGATCTACCATTGACTCCCATTCATATCTAACCCCTAACCCTTACCCTAACCCAGACCAAAACAATGCCTAACCCTAAAGAAACGTTTTTGCACTTTCACTTTTTTTAGTAACAACAACATGGCACACACACACACACACACACACACACACACACACACACACACACACACACACACACACACACAGAAACACCTGTCTGAGGGTTTTCATCACAGGCAGATCAGACAGATCACTGCCGGGTGATGAGTCGACTTGCTGTGTCTGTTGTTCCCCATCAGACTGCAGAGGAGATCGATCAGCTGACTGTGGACGAAGACTTGAACGACATCGAGAGGGCCGTCTACCTGCTCAGGTGAGATCTGACCTGCAGCTTTAAGAACACAAGTGGGACCTCTCCTCTGTGGAGTTTAAGCTGGATGAGAGAGGTGGACCTCAGAGCAGGACTCCAGGCTGGAATCTCACCTAAAGTCTGCACTACATCAGGCCAAGCAGCCACACACTGGTTATTAACTGTTTAAGTCAACTCACAGTTTCTGAATCTGGATAGGAATGTGTTCACTTAAAAAGACATGGACATGTCTAAAGCTGCATATTTCCCATGAGAAGAACAAGCGCTATACTAATATGAGTACTTTGTGATACAGACTGAAAGCAACAAATATGCCAAAAGCAATAGCAAAAAAGTGAGGTGAAAAAAATCTCACTGTGAATGTGTACAAGCTTATCAATCTCACTGCTCATCATTAAATGTCCCATACAGCAAAAATTCGGTTTTATTGTGGTTTAGTGGTTGTTATAAACTTGGAGGTGTAAAATCAAATCTGTTAACATAACAAGACATTCCTGAAGAAAACCTCACAGCTTTACAACCCAATAACACTTTTAATGCCCTGCCAGGTATCAGCTGGGGAACTAATAGCTCAAACTTTGTATAATCCTCACTCTCACTGCCTGCTGCTTCTAGGTGAGACATTCAGAAACAAAATACGCCAAATGTTCTGCTGTTGGCTGTAAGAGGGAACACAAGAGTCTTCATGCACTCCCAGCAACTGAGAAACTGAAGATCCAGTGGATTCTTTTTTTTTATTGATGGAAATGTCACTACAACAACAGGAAAATCCCTACAGTTTGCATTTGTGCTGCTAATGTGGCTAATGCTGTCGTTAGCTGTGATCATATGACCTCAAGTCAGAGCTATGTGAAATTGGACTGAGTATGAAATAGTGACTTAAGTGAAGTCCATTAAGACTACATGTTAACTAGCAGTCACTTATGAGCCATTTTACCTCTGCACCGCTAACCTACTGATTTTGTAACTATAACGCTGTCTGAAAAACGACATAGAAATAACAGCTGTGCTGTGAATTCTTAGACAAAAAATGAGAGGCTGTAGAAAATCCTGGTCTCATATATTCATTCACGTCAGTGCCATCTCTCCCATATAGTCAGTTAAAATTAAAACGAGTTAGTTAAAATTTCCATAGTGAACATTAAAACTAGCAAAAAATAAGACTAGTTTAAAATTAAAACCATTTACATTGAATGAGATGAGTAAAAATAAAACTAGCTAAAGTTAAAACTCGGTAAACTTAAAACTAGTGATGATGACCACCATTTAAAATGAGACCAGTAGCAATTAAAAGTGGTTAAATTAAAAACTAGTTGAAATAAGACCAGCTACAATGGACATGACTTAAATAAGGATAGTTTAAATGAAAGATACTTAGAATTAAAACTAGTTGCAGTGAACGTTAGTTAAAATGTGGCTGTCTACATTTTAAAGTAGTTACAATAATAAGTAAATATAAGACTAAAAATTAAACTTGATAAAATGACTAGTCCAATGAACACCAGGTATAATAAAACTAGTTCAAAGTAAACCTAATTAATTAATTAAACTTAAAAGTGCTCACGAGGAACACTACTAAAAATAAGGATAGTCATATTTAAGGCTAGTTAAAATATAAACAAGTTAAAGTGAGACTAGGGAAAAACACCAGTGAAAAATAACTAGTGACAATAAACACTAGTTAAAGTAAGACTAGCTAATATCTTGGGTTGAGAAACAAGAACAAATAAACAAGCTTTTATATGTATGAAGATTTCAGGAGGCCTCAGGCGGAGCACAAGGCTCTCAGTTCTCCAGCAGTCCTCCTTCACTGTGACCCAGTAAACCCTGGAGCTAATTAAACACTGGAGGTAATCAGCAGTCCCATCCCAGAGGAGCTAAACTAGTTCACTGAACTGATTCGTAAACAGGACAGTGGAGACAGGAAGAGATACTGGACATTGGAGTTCATAGCTGGACATGTGAGCCTGTCCTGGTTCCAGCTGTAGAGTAATCAGGGTTCAGGTTTGGGTTCTTGGCTTTTTGATGTGGAAACATTCTCACTTCACATTTTGCCGACCATATATCACCCCTCTGTCACCCCTCTGTCTGCTGTCTGACTCCCCTTTGCCCTCCTCTCTGCTCCTCAGTGTGGGTCAAGAGGTGCAAAGGGCCAGTGTCATCAGTAACCTCCCAAGTCTTGTCCGCCAGAATCCAGCTGAGACTTTTCGCCGTGTCGTACCAAAAGTTCGGGTACGTATCATCTGCCAGAGAAGGAGGATGAGGACAGGATGTGGACAATACTCCAGGACATGACAGGTGTGTTGTATAGGTGTGTCTCACAGGTAACCTTTCCTGTCCTTGTGACCCAGGAGGTCCTGAATGGAGCTGGGGGTGAAATCCAGCTGGCAGCAGCAGGGTCATTTTTAACAATCCTCCAGGACGACATCATCCTGATCCACACCCACACCTACTCCATCCTGAAAACTGTTCTGCTGCACCTGAACCACCGGGACACAGGTAACCCACACCTGTACTATCAAGACACAGGTAATGACGCCTGAGCAACCAAAACACACCAGGAAATACACCTAACCCACAACGTGTTGACATCGCTGTAACAGTTGCTCATTTTGCCATCTTTATTGACAGTGATTAGCAACGCCTGGTTAGAGACTCTGCTATCAGCCATCAACGCTCTGCCCAAAGAGACCATTAAACAAGAGGTCAGTTAATGATCAATATTTTCCAGCAGAACTGCTCTGGATTCACCTGCTAGTAACTGATTAAAATTGCATGATTTAAGTGAGGGACTGCATCACAAACAATGTGAACAAAAGATCTGAGAATGACTTCCATTTTTTTAAGATTTCTTTGTTTTCAATCCTGCTATACTTCTGAACCTGCTTGTCTCACCCTCTACCTGTCTGTCTCTACAGGTGCTAAACCCTCTCCTGTATCAGTCTCAGCTGTCTCACTCGCTTCAGGCTCGTCTGGCCAGCTGTCGCATTTTAGGGAAAGTTGCCTGCAAGTTTGATTCTCACATGTGAGCTGCATCACAGCTTGTACCATTATATACTCTGAACACTCTTCTACGACCCATACAGCATACACTCTGAACACTGCAGTACTATTGTAATATAGCCTATCTTTGTACATGTGCTGATCAGGTGTCATCTCACCTGCTCTGATACTAACAGTATTTCTGTGCATCAGAGTGAAGAAGGAGCTACTGCCACTGGCTCGTTCTTTATGTCAAGACCCGGAGTTTGAGGTCAGAGCATGTATGTGCCGTCAGCTGGAGGGTATCGCCAGAGCTACTGGGTAACTGCCAGCAACTGACAGCCACACACGAACCTAACAAAAACCGAATGAGTTCTACACAACAATCAAGCATAGACCTGACACCGACTAAATGGTGACCAAACAATGACCAAATGACAATCAAACAACTACCAAATGATGACCAAATATAAACACAGCAACGACCAACATTAACCCAACTGCAAACGACTACCAAACACCAACCAAACAAGAACCTTATACCAACCAAGCAACCAACATATAGCTATTCACAACCAAACATAAACCAATCACCAACGAAACAAAGACCAATCACCAGCAGAACAATAACAAAATGATGATCTACCACAAACCTAACTCAGATCAAATAGCAGCCAAACAACCAGCAACACTAACCAGTAACCAAAACAACAACTAAACAACGACGTAACATAAACCTAACACTGATCAAATGACAACCAAAAGCTGACCATACAACAACCAAATGTAACTTCAACATGCTGTGTGATAAGACAGTGTGTACTGTCTGTCCTTCAGGGTGGATGACACCAGAATGGAGCTCCTCCCTGAGCTGGTGGAGCTTGCTGGAGATGAGGAGAGCACTGTCCGTCTTGCTGCCTTCGACACCATCATCAACCTGATGGAGATGATGGACAGCGGTGAGTCGGAAGTTTGGTTCTATTCAAGTATTAGTTCTTCAGGCAGAAGAAGTAAGTCAGCGGTGCAAATCTCTCTAAACATCTGGTTTATTGTGTCCTCTTCCTCTTCAGATGACCGACTCCATGTTGTGATTCCCCTGGTGATGTCGGTGTGTGAGGCCTCATCGCAGGCAGATGAGGCCATTGTGGCGTCTCTGTCATTCCAGTTTGGGAAGCTCTGCAGCGGACTGGCAGGTGAGATTCAGCACAAAAAGTGGAAGACGAACGCACTTTGGTTTAAATTGATTTCATATTCAGAACAAAAGACTGATTGTGTAATCTCGATCAACTAATAGACACCAGTTTGATAAGCAGGTATAGGTCTCTGTACTAGAGCCAGAGAGCTGTATGGCAACAGTTTCTGGTGGGTTTACTCAGCAGCAACTGGTCCCAGGAAAGGGGTGAGGCTAAGAGTGAATCCAGAACACAGATGAAGCAGTGGCAGCCCTGAGAGAGGAGCTCATCATGAGCACCTAATGGTCAGGTTAGGGTTAGCACTGTAAGTGGGATGTTGGCATGCACATTTTAATACATTTTAGCTGTTTAAACTTGTTCCAGGGATATGGGAAGTCAGTCTCTAAGAGAGAATTAGCCAGTGTCTATGCCAAAGGTAAAGTGTTACCAGCTTGATGTAGTTGATGTTGTGTCCCCATGTAGCACCAGGTCTGGAATCACACTGGACTTCTGGGATCAGACTCTACTTTTTTGAGTTATCCAGGGTGGAAGATGCCATCCAAGAGGGTCATCTGTATTGTCAACACCTTCTCAAACAGTGTCATTCGCAAGTGTCTCATAGTTAGACCATTCTGTGGTGTGGAATGGCTCCACCTCATCATTCTGCTGTAGGGAAAAAATTTAGTCAACACTAGTCACTGCAAAAATGCAATTCAGTGCGTACAGTCCTCTTTGAATTCAGGAGTCACTGTTGCCTTGGGACTTCATGGTTTGGCCGAATGACAACAAAACCTAGAGAGGATGGAAGGAACAGCTTCATTGGAACTAGTGTAATGTTTTTTGTAATTGGTCTGTGCCAGGTGGATCATCACATTTCTGAGTTTTATCACTTCATTTCAGGGTCTCTGTCAGATGAGCAGAAGGGCCGTTTACTGCAGAGGTTTAAGGTGCTGTGTGTCGCGGGACTGCAGACTGAAGGTAACCAGGCTGACGGTAACAACGAGGCTACGCTGATTCGCTGCAACTGTTGCTACAACCTGCCGGTACACAGGCAAACACACACTCAGCTTCAGGGTTCCTCAGTTCTCCAGGTGGTGAGATCACTTTGTGTTCTCTTCCCCAGGCCATGGTGGTGTTTGCAGACTCGGTTCACTTTCTGTCGGAGCTTTACCCCTCTTTTTCGAGTCTTTGTAGTGACCCAGAGGTCAGCGTCCGGCGAAGTGCTGCAGCCAGTTTCCATCAGGTGAGATCACCATCACCACAACACTAACGGTCCTACTGGTGCCCCTGGTGGGTGCAGCAGGCATTACAGTCTTATTAAGGTTCAGTAATGGGTTTGTTTGTGGGAACAAGAACTGTCCCTGTAATTAGGCTAGCAGCTTTTTTTGGTAGGAAATCAAGATATAGCATTTAAAATAAAAGATGACACATCACAGCAAATCACTCTGATTGGCTGTCTCCTATGATGTCACATGGTGTCCCTGCATCCTCCTGTTAGGTGGTGAAGCTGCTCGGTTCAAATGTCCAACTTGTCCACAAGGAGCTTCTGTCTCTGCTGCAGGACGATGCTCTAGAGGTGAGACCCCACACCCACCAATACTGTTCTGCCAATCGGGAAGCATCTCTGTATTCATTACTTTAGTATCCTATAATGTCACAATGTTAATGTTTGTTAGGCCAAGTTTTGTATTTTATGTTTCGATAATATTTTATGGGGAAAACAATCAGCAGATTAAGCCATAGTTAAAACAATCATCATATGCAGTCCTATACAAAATAGATTAAAATGAGCTCCACCTCAACCAGCTACGAGAGTAATATGCTACTTTTACAATAATGCATGAAAAATCATCCAGTGATATGATATTTAACAGTTTTACTCTCACACAGGACAGTTTTCTGCACCACTTTTATTTTTAATGCTTCAAGTACATTTTTCTGGCTATATATATGTATTTTCACTTGAAGTCATTTGACTTACAGCGCTTTTACTTGTGACAGTGTTCATTGGTACTTTTACTTAAGTAAAGAATCGCAATCCTCCCTCCACAACTGCTGTTTAGGTGTTGGATGCTTTGATGAATTACTTGGAGGAAACTCTGGAGGCAGTTCTATCTAGGGGAGAGAACCTTGCCCTGGACAATAAGGTCAGAAGTAAAACTCAGTTCAATGTGGTTTAGTTTCTTCTCACGTAGTTTCTCTTTCCATGTGGTACTTGATCTTCGAGCTGACTTTAAAAATGACATTTCTGTTCTCCTGTGTTGTTCGCTCGTGTTGTGCCGTGGTCATCCTCAGTTTCCAGAGCTGCTGTCGGCGCTGCTGTTAGCAGAACAGAAAGTTGGATGTTCTCTGCGTTGGCGGCTCCATGAGAAGCTGCTGCAGCGTTACTGCTGCCTGGCCAGACTGCTTCCTGGAGAACTGCTGCACCAGAGCTTCTCTCCTCGTATCTTTATTATCCTCACCACTAATGTCAGCACTACCAGGCGCCACATCACACAATACCACAGGTAAACCAGGCGACAGACAGGTAACTCTGCTCTGCTTGTTTTGGTTGCAGAAAGTATTGCCAGTGCAGAAGGAGGCGGCTCGTACATTTTGCACTTTTCTGCGCTACAACCGCAAACAGGAGCAGCGCCAGGAGATGATGGAGCGACTGATCCAGGGTCTGAACATTTCTGCTTCTACTGGTTCCTCTGTTTCTTTTAACAGTAGAGTCAGCATCACTTCAATCTATGTGAAAAAATTACAGAACCTCTGTCAGGATATAAGACATATTGTGTTTATGATCTCAGATCTGGCTCAGGGTCGCAGTTACTGGAACCGTCTAAGATTCCTTGATGTTTGTGAAACTGCCACCGAGATTTTCTCCCGAAAATATTTCAACGAGCACTTCTTGATCCCAGCACTGGAGCTGGTTCATGACCCTGTTGCCAATGTCAGGTAGATCCTCATCATTCTTTTCAATGACACAGCTAAAATCTGCCTGACATCACACATAGCACATCTGTCTGTCTGTCTGTCTGCCTGTCTTTTTTTCTCAGGTACAAGCTGTGCCAGTTGTTGCCCAGGTTGCGTTCGTCACTTCGCTTGCCAGCTGACAAACAGCTGCTGCAGAAACTTGACTTCTGCGTCCAGAAACTTCTCTGCAGAGAGAAAGACAAAGATGTGGTGGCCACAATCCGCAAGGTAACACCTACCAGAGACCAGTCGAGGGTGTTGCTGTAACATTTAAACCTGCCAACCAGTTTATTTATGAGGGATGAAAGTGATCAAAGATTAACTGTGTCCATCATGTTTTTCAGACAGTGTTGGAACTGGACAAATTGGACCTATCAGAACCTGTAAGCAGCTGGTTTAATGAAGGCCTAAATTGTTGATACATCAGGTTCACTTCTATCCTCTAACCACCTTGGTGTCTTGTGTCTGTGAACAGTTTCACAAGAGGCAGGAGAGGGACTTGCTAGACCAGAAGAAGGAGAAGGAGGAAACTCTGCTACTGGAGATGGTGAGGCTGAGCTTAAAAGCTGGTCTTCAGTTTTTAACTGGTCTGTGTTTTTTTTTAATGGCATCTGTTTTGTCATCAGGAACAGCTGGAGCGCCAACAGAGCGATGGAAAGCTGAACTCTGATAAACATACGGAAAGAAAACGTAAGCTGAACTTTTACTTTATAAAAAAAGTCACAGAAGAGGGTTGTATTTGCAGTCCCGTCTGTAAACCACATTTCTTTGACAGGAAGAGACAGTAAGACCAGTCTGTCTGCAACAAAGTCCATGTCAGTGTCTTCGTCTGGAACAGTCGCGTCCTCTGGTGAGATGGAGAGAATGAAGATGAGCTCCAACTCTTCCTCATTGATGATGATGATGTCATGATGGTGAAGGTGATGGCGTCATGATGTTGATGATAATCCTCTGTGCAGGTAAAGAAATGAGGAAGGCTAAACTCTCTCGGAGTCGGTCCCTCAGCAGTCAACCAACATCGTCCAAACCTCTGAACTCAGACCGAACTCTGTAAGAATTCAGCTCAATTGAGTTTTTTTATTGCACCAATTCATAACACAAATAATCTCAGGGCACTGTACATCGTAACCTTGCAAAGGCTATTGCAAAGCAAAACTCCACAAATCCAGCAGCTAATTCCACTGAAGAGGAGCCTTATGGCTGAAATCTCGCATTCTGCTTCTAGAAACTCTAGGAATAAAAAGGAAGCCTGCACTCTGAGACCAACGTGCTCTGTTCGAATAGTACTACGAGTTCTTTAAGATAAGTTGGAACATAGTTATTAAGAGCTTTGTGTGTGAGGAGAAGGGTTTTAGTCTCTATTCTGTTCAGGATTTTACAGGAAGCCAGTGTAGAGAAGTTAAATGTGGGAGAAATATGATCTCTGTGGGTGGTTCCCGTCAGAATTCTAGTTGCAGTATTTTGGATCAGCTGGAGGTTTTTCACAGAGTTATTGGAACATCCTGATAGAACGTGATCATAACTGTCCAGACTGAAGGCTACAAATGTATGGAGTAGTCTTTTAGCATCACTCTGAGACAAAATGTTCCTGATCTTCCCACTATGGCAGCTGAAATAAGGCTGCCCTAAAGACTTCTGTTTTGTGTCAGTTTAAGGATTCACCTTGTTCTAAAATAATTTAAACTTTCCTGTTTGAAATTTCTAATTCATCATATACAAGCCTTAATGTCTTTAAGACATGCCTGAAACCTATTAAGTCTAGCTAGATGTCACCTGCATTGCAGTGAAGGTTTATGTAGTGTTTGCTAATAGTAATGCCTAAGCGGAGCATGTGCAAAGTGAATAGTATTGGTCCTAGCTCAGAACCCTGTGGAACTCCATGATTAACTGTTGTGGGCATGAAAGGATCATTGTCGACATGAAAAAACTGGAATATATCTAAATGATAGTGATGATCAACCAGCCTAGTGCAGTTCCTTTAATCCCAATGACATGTTCCAGTCTCTATAATGAAAAGTTGTAATCACCTGTGTCAAATGCAGCACTGAGATCCAGCTGAAGAAGAATAGAGATGAGTCCACTGTCTTAGGCTATAAAAAGATTATTGGTGACATTGGCCAGTGCTGCTTGTGTGCTATGATGTCCTCTATGTCCTGACTGAAAGTCTTCAAACAAACAATTTTTGTGCAGATGGTCATATAATTGATTTGCTCCAGGTTTTTCAAAGGTTTCTACACAAGGGGGCGGTTGGATGAAGGTTCAAAATTACCTAAAACACCTAAATTAAGAGGTTGCATATTGAAGGGTAAAACATTCATTAACCATGGTTTACTAAAATTTAAAGCACGTTTTTTGGTGTTTCAGGAAAGTCAAAGAGCTGAGCAGCACATCCGGATCTGGGAAGTCCTCCATGTTGTCCAGTAAAGGTACAGCCTCCACACACCCTCACACAGCCAGAACCCTGACATTCAGTGGCCCAATCGCAATCTCCACCCTAAGGCCTAAGTACTAAACCCTCACAGACTTCACTGACATCACAGCTGGAGTGTCTGAGTGTGTGAGTTCATGAGGGCTTGAAATGATATAAAATGGAGGAATGAGACACGCTATAACAACTGCACACTTTGCTGTAAAACAATATATCATTATTCAAAAAAAGTGAACTTGGACTCCTGTATCATTCTGGGTAGTTTATCACTCCCTCTGTCTGGCATTACAGTATTTGTACAATTTACAAAACTACCAAAAATCAGGAAGGCAATGACCATCTATAAATTCTGTGCAGATGTTTCACTGAAAATTCAAACAACTCTACAAAACTGCAATAAATATTCATAACGCGAGCAGCCTGTGCAGTTTGACAAACTTCCTAGCCGATTCCTTGTACACAATTCATGTGTGGTTTGTGTATATGTTATGTTTTGTGGGGGTGCAGGACAACCACAATTGTATGTCAGTAATTTTGCTGTGACTCATGTGCAAGCCCCTCAGGAATGCCTGCAGATATCTGAACTTACAGAACAAGCACATATGAGCATTGGAAAGTCCACGTCAGAGCCCTCATGTACTTGACGATTTGAGAGTGGGACCCTCCAAAGCCCTAAAGCACTTAGAAACACATCTGAGAGTCCATTATTCTGTTAGTGTGGAGATAAGTATTGGGCCAGTATTCCACATCACTTCTTGTGTCTCACAGATGACTCCCTAAGGACGGCCCACTTCACCATGGCCACCCAGTCCGCCACCTCCATGCCGGTCTTGATCCGCAGCAACACGACTAGCCTCCTGGACAGGGCCAGTACTCTGGATCAGAGAGACCATAGATCCAGTACACTGGACCACAGAACTAGTAACATGGACCACAGGAACAATATGATAGACCTCAGAACCAGTACCTTGGACCATAGGACCAGTGCCAATGACCAGAGAGACTACAGAACCAGTACCCTGGACCAGAGAGACTACAGAACCAGTCCCTTGGACCAGAGAGACCACCGAGCCAGTACCTTGGACCAGAGAGACCATAGGACCACTACCTTGGACCAGAGAGATCACAGGACCACTACCTTGGACCAGAGAGATCACAGGACCACTACCTTGGACCAGAGAGACCACAGGACCACTACCTTGGACCAGAGAGACCATAGGACCACTACCTTGGACCAGAGAGACCATAGGACCACTACCTTGGACCAGAGAGACCATAGGACCAGTACCTTGGACCAGCGTAGTAAAACGATGGACCGTGGGTGTGGGGTGAAGGACAGCCAATCCAGGAAGCTCTCAATGTGAGTTCAGGCTGATAGTTCAACCTCACAGTTTAATGGTCCCATGTGATTGTCAGGTTCTGCAGGTTTTACAGTTTCAAAGGCCCCTTAGACCAGTTTCAGGATTGGCTCCAAAACTAAGTACCATTGGAGCTTCTTCTTCTTTTTTTTAAAACCAATTTAAGATCAGTCCTTTACAAAGCCACCTGGATGGTTTGGTCTTTTGTGATTCCACTGTCAGAGCCTTGGTTTACTCCTGCCTTAAGCCTTGTCTAACTTTGTTTAGTCCTGCTATTGTTTAGTCAACACATTTCTCTAAATTTGCCCTGTTTAAACCCAGTCTTTATTTAGTTTAACTCTTGTCTATTATCGCTGAACAAGGAAGACACCACATGTCGGTGGGTGCCCGATGTCAAATGGTCACTGCAGAGGCGGGTGTTGAAGTGAACCTCAGTTCTCCATCTCATCATTCTTATGAAATTTAAATGAGAAAGCAGAGCTGTTTCACAAATTCTGCCATCCATTGAAGATGCATTTAAATAGCTATCTAGTAGACTGTAGACTGTAGCAGGTGTAGTAACTCATGATTGAGTGGGAGCACCACAGATGCCAGTGTGCTCTAGTTTAGTGTGCTCTAGTTTGGATAATGTTGTAGTGTTGAAGTAAGATACTCATGTACTCATGGCTCCACTGCATCAGTGAGCCATAATTTCTTGAACCTAAAAATGTTAAATTTGTTGAAAATATTGAACGGTCTAACTCCACAATCCCTGTTATTGAGCTCTGACTTCAGTCTGGTCTAAACCTGGTCTGATTTTAGTTTTCACTTTACTTCTGAGTATTAGCTAAATAGTCTGGTTACATTTTAAAAATAATCAATGTTTTTTTCTTTTCTTTTTAAAAAAAATCTCTAGAAACAGGAAGTCGAACTCTTTTAGTGTCCAGTCAGGACGAGACTGAAGATGGTGGTCATCATCCTCCACCAGGCCATCAGCGAATCAAGGAGAGGTTGCCATAGAGACAGCAGTTACAGGAGGCTACCCAGAATGCAACAGGATATCATCTCTGCCTTACAGTCACAAACAGAGACAGTAGAGTCTGACTTCTATTTATATCTACTGAGCACTGTGTATTCTAATGATTTCATTCTGCCACCTGATTGGTTCAGTAAACTCCACTCATACAAACTTTTGGTGTCTTCTTATTGTTTTCGGCTGCTAAAGTGTGATTAGTTGGATAAATGGTGAAGTCACAGCGGTGGCTTTACTTTTTGATTGGTCTGTATGATGGCTGCGTTGGTCATGTGAGGTCACTGAGATTTTGTTGTAGGGGTTTGATAGTTTCATATTGGATGGGCACCTAACAGTAACACCTAACAGTTAAGTTTCAGATTTAACATTATAAACTAGTTGTAGTCATATCCCAATCATCTATGACATCATTCTGCAGTCAGAACAGCATTTGGATACATGTATTTCCGTTTGGACTAGTCAAAATTGTTGCAGAAACTGTTGCATTTCGCCACTCATGTGAGACTTCTCTTTGAATATCAATCCAACAAAGAGTTTGACCTGTTTTAGCAGAAGTAATGGTAGCTGCTTTGGTGGATAAGCTTGTTCAAAAAGTTAGTATAATAAAAAGAGCTTAATGGTTAAAGATGTTTTAATGGTTTAAATTACCTAGAAGGCTGCTCTGACATGCCTTTAAAACAGCTTGTCATACACAGTTGCAGTTTCGGTGCCACAGTATGTCTGAAAACCAAACTGCTTCCGCCTTCGACTTTCCATAGCTTTTAATGTGACTACAGTCTTCTACAATGTGATTTTAACTTGTCAACAGTCTCACTCCAGATATCTGTAATTACATTTTGATACAAAAGAATTCCAGTTCACAACATCTATGTTATTTTGACTAGTTCAAATATAATTGATATAAAAAATGACAAAGTAGATATGTTGAGCGGGAATTAAACATATCTTGAACTACAACCATGACTAGTCAGGTATCTTGAACTGGAATCAATACTATCCATAATTCGACTGCAGATATCCACAGTTCACATTGCAGATATCTGTAGCAAGAAACCCTATATGCGCACATGGTAAAAGTGACGACATTTGTCCAGCTCAATATGTGCAAAATGACAATTGTGGATTGGATGAATGATGACATAGATACCTGAAATGTTCTTTTTGACAAATAGATCTTCAATACGTATCCAGTTTAGCCACTAGTTGCCAAAGCGGCTTGCCATACGTTGCTAAGATAAAACTATGGATGTTTTCAGAGCTCTGATACGGTGCCATGATTCAGCCTTGCTCATGATCCAGGTGAGTAAGTATGCCGTCGCCAAGTCTTTATTACATTTTAAGGATATTTCATCGTTTCTAAACACATTACAGTGACACAGAGGTAAATGTTTGACAGTGTTTTAATGTTAATACACTATATCAGAGAAAACAACGGTACAATGAGTGTTTTCAGTAACTGCAACCAGTATATATGGTGTCATAGTGGCTGTCATGCTGACATGCTAATTAGCTCGAGACAAAAAATCTAGCCGAGGCTGATCGGAAATAATTAGTTATTCGTATTTCAGTGTTGTTGGTCACATTTAAACGTCTCTATTACCCACCACACCTCTCCCAGCAGGTTCTGTTTTTCAGGATAATAAGTAATGAGTCATGCTTTGAGTATTCAGACTTTCTTTCAGTTTTCTTTCAGGACAGAGAGGTTAAACAAATTCACACTGCCTGATAATAGTGCAATAAAGTTACATACTTTTCACCTACAGTGGGTAAGGTTACATTACTTCATTAGTTTACCATCTGGACACTTTTTTGTTGCTTTCATGGTAAAAAATACTGAGGCTGTTATAGCTTATATTAACAACTATGTTCCAAGAGGTACACAAAAGGGTGGCATCAGCTAATAAATAACTCAAGCAAACATTCACAGAATCATAAGTGTTGTCCTGTGAAATGTCTTTACTAATACCAAGCATGTATTATATCTGAAATGTGTCTGACTCGTTAATCAAACTATGATGTAACACTTTAAAACAACATGGTGTTGACCTGTGATCTAAAGAACTCATCTGTTAGTTAAGACCAGGTCGACCTCCCCTCCTTTTAATTTGGACTCATTTTTACATCCTGGACTTATTTAGAAATTGTCAAGAAGACCACATTATTAGTTTCCATCAGTGCTCTGAGCTAAATAACATCTGCTAACTAATATGCTCACAATGACAATGCTGACATGCCAATGTTTATTAGATATAATGGTCATCATCCGAGTTTAGCATGTTAGAATGTTAACATTAGCTAATTAGCAGTAAACACAAAGTAGAGCTGAGGCAGAGAGGAATGGCGTAAGTGTTGGACACATATTTAGGGGTTGGATACGTTTACATGTTGACCTGATGGTGGCGCTATAAAGGGTATTCATCATAGTCTGTCCAACAGGTTTTGATTTCAGTTTAAAACAAAGTGAATGACGGGAGGTGTGATGCTAATGCGATCATATCAACATGATGCAAACATAATAGTGACTAGTGCTACTGCAAACAGGATACTAACATTATGTCAATATGATGCTAACACTATATTAGCATTAAACTAATATAGTTTTAACATGATGCAAACATATTAACATAATGTCCACACAATATTAAGAATTATATACCTTGATGCTAGTGTAATAGTAACATGATAACTTAACGTTAACATGATGCTAGCATAATGTCAACATGATGGTAACATAACTGTAACTGCATGGATAAAGCTAACACAGTGCTAATATAATATTAATATGACGCTTCTACAATGATAACATAATGGTACTATAATGTTTACAAGTCGGTAACAGGACACAAACATAAAATTAACAAAGTGCTCAAGAACAGAGAAATGATTGAGAAGTAAAACATAATGCAGTGCGGTAAATATTTGTTTTTACTGTCTATTACCTCAGGACCCCTCATGTTTGTCTTGGAGTATCTTGGGGGGATCCTGACACTCCTGTTGGTACAGACCCTGAAATTAGTAATACATACTGGCAGTAAACAAAATAAGAACACAATCGAGCTGTCATTGGATTAAATTGTTAAAATGTGAAAATCCAACAGGTGTAGGTACAGCAACCAGGCGGACGGGACATAGTCACTTATCACTGAAACTTGGAGGGGTCATTCACTCGGCCCATAAACATCAGACTGTTGGTTCTTTCATGGTAGATGATGAAGACGAAAGGTCTGTTGAAGGTCAGTCGAGGAGGAAGCGATCGGAACTCAGTGGCTCCACCTCCTGTAGTAGCATCACCACTTTGCTCATCTACGGAGATCATGGCTTTATGAAAAACCTGCAGACGAAAATGCAAATAGGTAAATGATGTGAACAAGAAAAGCACTCAGAGAATGCAGTTCTTCGCCAAGGCTGCTCAGTCGTATGATTTCCGACGGATAAGGCCCGAAAGGTCCACAGCTGTGGATTTGTAGTAGGATCCCAATCATGTGATCATCAGCAGGCAGCTGACATAGCTGACTATTTCACAGTGACATGGAAATCCTTAACAAATCTGTGGATCCAGACTATAAGCTGCATCACTGATAAAATCTAATCAGTTAGTCCATATGTGACTTCTGACTTTCACTGAAAATTTCCTCCAAATCATTATTCTGTTTTTCAGTAATGTTGCTAACAGACACACAAACGTTGATCGTCACATAACTCTGCTGCTTTCCTTGGCAGAACAATGAATAAAGACTTTTTGTACTTGCTGATAATTAAGGAGAGCAGATGTGATGTGTGTTTGTTCCATGATGAACTCAGTTATTGATGGTATCATGAGGTAGGCTATACAAATCAGTGATCAACTCTAGGGTCATTCACTTTGTAGCAGCCAAAGAAGCCCAACCAACACAAACAACAATGACAGGAAAACAAAAAGATCAGCTCATCTGTTCAGAAACCTGCAGCTGATCTGATTCACTGGGTTGAGCATAGGTGTAGCACTGCCAGAACAACAGTTGTGAGGGTAGCATAAACCAGCTAATATTCATACAATTCTTTACACACCTGAAAATCTAAAGAACATTTGTCATCACTCTGCTTTGGGGGGAAATGCTGTGGTTTCTGTGTATTTCTTTATCTTAGGTGGTGCTAAGCCCAGAGTGTAGCAACGATGTCCCTGCAAAATGGGGACAGAGGAATTGTTCTCACGGAATGTTTGCAAGCAGGGATTTGTCTGGAGCACTCTGGTCCAGCGTCCTCAGGTTACAATAGGTCCAACCAACAAACAGTGTAATTTTGTCTATTTTGCCGGAGAATTTTGATTGTCTTTTCTCATTTTTGTCATGGCCAGGTTGCTTGCTCTAAGTATGTAAACTCGCAACTGTTGGCATAGTGGCTAAATATTCTTAAAACCAAGCCACGATTTAATTGTCAAAGGTGCTCTCCAGTACTCCTCTGGCAGCAAATTATTCCTAATTGTGACTTCATGTTTTGAAGTGATATGTTATTTCCTTTCTTTTGTTTTTTGGTGGCCATAAAAGACTCACTGCTGCCAGCTGCTGCAGTGGAGGCTCTCACTAGAGTCTTCACATCGGAGCCTTTGTTCACGAATTGTTGCTGGGGGACATATACAACATCATCTCACATTGTGCAGATGAGGTCAAACATTTTTAATGGTTCTAAATTTTAGGAGAGTTCATTTTCATGCATTTAAAAGTTTTAGAGTTTCATCTTGAGCTTCTTCTCTCACCTGTGTGAGCTTCGGTCCTTTAGCTCCGCCCATATTGCTGGTGTCAGCATCGTCCTCAAACACCTGAGTGATGTCGAGAGTTTGCAGGATGTCCTTCAGAGAGTAAGACTGCTGTAGCTTGAAGCGAGGAAGCTGCACCTCCAACTTGCTGTTTACATCATAAAACAAGAGTTTTAGTGCAGTGTGACAGAAATGTTCTTGAAATAATTATCTGTGAATGTCAAACTGTGTGCAGCTCACTGGTATTTATGGTGTCATGATGAGTGAAGGAGGGAAAGAGGGAAGGAAGGAAAGAGGCAAAGAAGGAAGGAAGATAAGGACAACAGTGATAAGAAAGTAGGAAGGAAATGAAGGATGGAGGGAAGAAAGGGAGGCTGTAAAAGAGAAACTAAAGAATGAAGGCTGCAGAATGTAAAAGAAGAAAACCTACTGAAAAGAGGAGAGGGACACAACAGATTGGAGAACTGAGCAAAACAAGAAAGAGGAAACAAAAGAGGAAAGAAGAAGGGCAGGAAGGACAGATGGATGTAAAACGTGAGGTGAGGAAAGATGAGACAGGGAAGGTTCAAAAAGGAAGGAGGTGAGAGTAGGATTAAGGAACTGAGTGTGAGGTGAAGGAAGAAAGGAAATACAGAGGTGGCTGAAGGAGGGAATGTTGCAGTAAAAAAGAAATGTAAAGAAAAAGAAGAGCATCTCACGTCTTCTTCAGCTGTTGGATCCAGCCCCGGACCTTCTCTCCCGTCACTTCCTCCTCCACACTGGTGATGTCCACGTCTTCATCGGGCAGTACAACCAACATGGCCGCCCCGTCCGTCATCGGCAGCTTCAACACACCGGCCTTGACTGAGCGGTCGTATGCCAGGAAGTACTTACCTGACCCGAACATCATTGGAACCATGACAACGTGATACTTGTCCACGAAGAAACGCTCGTCCTGAGTGGATGACGAATTAAAAGTCGTACTGAACTGAGCTAAAACACAGAAAAAAAACTCACTTATATACACAATAGAGACAACTCAAGAGCGCGATTGAAAATGTGACTCCTGAAATCTGCTGGGTCTTGTGCATGAAGTTTTTAAAAACACTTGTGATGTTCCAATAGAGGCTCAGGTGTCAGATAACCCAGTGTTCTGATAGGTAACAGGTGACACATACTTTGGTAGGAGGCCACGGTGGTAATCAGCAGCTGAGTTTGGGGGTCCAGGTTGGATACCAGCTCTTGGATACGTTTTCCAGTCTTTTCGTCCACCCAGCGGTTAATGGTGTCCATGGCTTCATATGGGGTTGTGTAGGGCAGACTCTGAGCGTTCCCCCTGAACTTTGTCTGAACCAGGTCCCCATAAGATGAAGACACAGAGAAACTCTGAGCAGGAAGGACAGCCATGCCCTGCTGGAAGTTAAAACCTGCATTCTCCTGCAAGATGTTGTTCCTCAGATTCTGAAAGACATCTGAGAGCAGCAGATATTGGTTTAAAACCCAAACACCGTCTTAAATCCAGTCCTTGACCTCTGACCTCCAACACCTGACCTACCTGGGATGGTCTGAGGGTCCAGTCCGGTCAGTGTGAGTCCCTGCAGCAGCTGGTCCTGGGTTGGACCGTTGGTGGCACTTAACAGCGCCAACAGTCCAGCAGACACCGTGAAAGGACACAGGAAGACGTTGTCGTCAGTACGGCTGGCGATGGCTCGGTAAAGCCTGGCAGCAAAGTCTGCGTTCTTACTGGACAGATCCTTCACTGAGGCATCAATGGTCTGAGAGGAGGCTAGGCTAAGTAGGACGACGAGGAGGCCGACCAATGAGAGGGGGGTGGAGGGAGTCATGGTCTCCTCTGCTGAAAGAGATCCAAACAGAAGCTCAGTTCTGTAACAATGACAGGATTTATGAAATAAGAACACATCTACAGCAGCCTCTGACAGTCAGAACTCCATCTGCAAAACTATGATTTTAACAGAAACACAGAGCTGACCAGCACTAGTGGCACTTTTCCACTGGCACCTACTCAGCTTGACTCTACTCCAATCAACTGGTGTAGGTCGTTTTCCATGACAACTGAGTACCACCTCATTGTGAATGGAGTCATCATTGCATGGCGGCCCGGAAGCATAGACATCTTTGGCTAAGCATATGTTTTGCTGCTATCAGCTCAACCACAATGCCTTGGACTAAACAGGAGGCTTGAGCACAGACGATCTAAGTTTACTGATGACACCACCATCATAGGACTGATTACAAACAATGATATCTATAGAGAGGAGGTCCAGCATCTGCGGCGATGGTGTCACCATAACAACCTGAACCTCAACACCGGAAAAACTAAAGAGATGATCATGGACTTCAGGAGATCAAAGCAAACGGAGCACTCCGGTCTCTACATCGATGGAGAGGAGTTAGAGAGCTTCAGGTTCCTCGGTTTCCACATCTCTGCAGACTTCACATGGTCCACCCACATCAAACACTAGGTGGGGAGGTCCCAACAGAGACTGTACTTCCTCAAGAAGCAGCATCAGGCTCATCTCCCCCAAAAGCTGCTCACCAACTTCTACCGCTCCACCACTGAGAGTCTACCAACCTACTGCTGTCCAGCGTGGTTCAGCTGCTGCACTGCAGAGGACAAGGAGCAGCAGAGGAGGTGATTGGAAACACACTACCCCCAACTTAGAGACTTTTACAGCGGCAGACTTCAGAGGAAAACCAGGGGAATCACCAGAGACCTCTCACACCCCGGACACTCTCTTTTCTCCCCCATCCTCTCAGGTAGACGCTTACAGGACACTTAGAGCAACAGACTCAAAAACAGCTTTTAACCACAAGCTGTCAAATATTTTCTCCCTCCCCTTTGAAAGACAATATCACACACCATGCCCCATCCCAAGTGTAATATTCACGTTTAAGTGCAATTCATATTATGTGCAATAATCATGCATAGAGCAGGTCTCTAAACACAAACTGTTTCCACACTGTATATCTTGCTCGTATATTTCAGTTGCACATGTTTTTAGTCTGTTAATATTGCTTTATATAGTTTATTTTTTAATGCTGCTAAATGGAAAGTGCTAAACTTATTTTCATTGTTGTTGTTTTTTTTTATGAGAGTGACAATAAGGCTATTCTATTCTATTCTGTGGCGGCTTTAGTTAGACCGACCGCACCTCTTTTCCCTCTGCTGGGAGGATTATGAAACAAACTGACTGTGACTGGGAGGCATGGATCCATATCCACAAATCTGGTTTATTGCAATAAACCTCTAATGGACACTTGCTGTTTGAGAATTTATTTTTCGTAGAATTTCCACAACCATCAGGCTGCTTCCTGTTTGCTCACCTGTCACACATTAATAGCGTAAATAAACATAAATATTCACTGCCTGCAGTTCTTTATTCTCATACTAATAGCTCTCAGGATGGACACATCCGGTCTGCAGGGCCGAGCCATCAGCATCCTATGACGTCATCTGTTGTTGTTTATTTTCTGTATTTCTATAACACGCTTTGAAATGGCATGATTGCCTTTGTATCTGTGCTGCTGCTGATCAATCGGCGATATTGATCATCTGCTGTCCGTGCAGTAAAAACCTGACGCACTGATGAGACAACCACGGGTTAGGTTTCTTATTGACCAATAACTGACTACGCAGCCTCTAAATCTGCTGCTGTAAACAACAAACAAACAAACAAACGTCATCAGGCTCACCTTCAGATCCTCCTGATGATCTTCCGATTTTGATTTTCGATCTTTCTGCTCTGAATCGTCACGCGCTGCGCATCACCGTTAAGCTCGCGCCCACGATCACCACCGGAAGCAACAGGGCTGTGTCCGAACTGTTACTTTCAAAATAAAAGTCTTGTTACTTAAACATAAAAGAAACAAAGACCTACAGTAGAGTCCAGACGTTCCAAGCAACCATGAATTTACAGAAACACTCACAACCTGTTTAATCCGGTACTGATTTATTAAAATTTTATCAGACATATGTATCAGTTATAATAGGGTAACCTACTTTCTGCGTTCTCTGTTCACGTTTCAGTCTTCTTTTTTACACCAGTCCTTCTTAAACTACAATAACACATTGAGAAGATTGACAAATACTCAAACACAGGAGAAAGAAATATGAAGACAACAGCTTCCATTTCAGATGTTTCATATTTAGACTGCAAGGGATGAAACATCTGTAAACATGTCATTTTAAAAATTCTCACATCTCACTGACCAGGTATTTCTATGTTAAATAAATAGTTAAATCAGCAGATCAGAATTGTGACAAATTGTTCGCTCTTTCTACGCTTTTATTTTGATTGAAACAAAAACATTTGATGCCGGTTGATGTTGTCCATCTTTACAGAAGTGGAGCCGCGCAGGCGCACTGTCAAAAACATGATGGAGTTTTTGTCATGTTGTTTTATATGAAGATGTGGAGGAGGGACAGGCAGTACAAAAGAATATAACTGCCTTTACATTTAAAAATGTAAAAAAATATGTTTTTTCAGCCGTGACAAATCAAAAGAACTTGCTAATAATTATAGCTCTCACTGCTGATGACGTCAGTGAGGTCTGGTTGACAGCTCTACAAAAATCCAGTGAGTAAACCTATGACTTGAGCTGCTGTTTAACTATATGAGAAGTTGACAACCAGTAATAATAATGCATTCAGAGCATAAACATCCCATCAGCTGCAGTAAAGATTACCGATGTTCACATATTTCTGGACACTCTTCATTTTGTGAAAAGTGCATAAAACAAAATGATCTAATTCATAACCACCAAAATAAAACTTCCGCATTAAACCTGAGCTTAGCTTTGTGAACAAGAAAGCATATTAGAATGACCATATACAATTGCCCACATAGTGTAAATAATATAATCATTTGAATAGGCTGTTGTGCAGACAATATTTAAATAAAGTTTGTTTCTGTATTTACAGTCAGTCAGAGTTCAGGACTCCTCTCATGCCCTCCCTCCAGACAGCAGCATCTCGTCCGTCTCGGGGCAGGTGAGGAGCAAACGCCACTTCTAACCTGCGAAGGATGCTGCTCTGGTCGCCACGGGTTACCGCCTCCCGGAGACGTCGCAATATCAACCGAACCATCACCTGATTGGCCCAGGCCAAACCCAGAGCAGGGGACACGCTGGAGGATGAAGGACTGAGACAGACACAGAGAAGAGCCAAATATAAAACACAGTATGCTAATTAGAAAAAAATAAATGCACACAATTTGTTAAACACTGTTTTTATACTGATCTTAAATGAGGAGAAATATGCAGACTGACAGCATTAGTTTTATGTATTTTAAGAAGATATCACAGAAATCGATCATCTCATTCAATAAAACATGTTTAGTTTCATTTGAATTAACCAGATATATCCAATTGAGGTTAGTAGTCTGACAATGAAGGAAGAGAATATAGAGAGGGCTAATGATGGTAAGAAAGGATGCAGAGGAGGAAAAGAGGGAAAGAGGAAAAGGGGGGATAGAAGCAAAGCTGAAAGAAAGTAAGAAAATGAGGGAGTGAAGGACAAAAGAAAAAGGAACGAAAATAGAAGGAAAGAGAGAAGGAAGAAAAATAGGAAAGAAACAAGGAAAGAAACAAGTAGAGATGGCAATCGTGTGACTAGTCAGAAACATGAATTTTACCCCAAACTGTTGTCTGATTGGTTGAAAACATCTGTGACCTGAAACAAACAAACATCAGGTGGTTTTTATTATTGATCTGAAATCATCAGCATACATCAATAAATGGGAGCGTAAGGAGACAGAAATCAGTCAGAGGCCGGTTAGTCTGACTCACTGGATGCAGATTGTGGGTATAAGCTTGTCCCTTGCAATGCATTTTAAGTGTTTTTTCCCCTTCCACTACCTGAATGTTATGTTTTTTAAAATTCACTTCACTATAGAAAACAACAACCTAACACAACTATAATTTCAAGTTTTGCAGAGGATTTGGATCATCCAGTGAGGCAGCTTTGCTATTTTTATTCTGTGAATTAGCCTTTTTTTTAATTCTCTTCTTATTCCATAAATATGTCAGCAGATACACAATTTCTTACAAAGATACATTACAAACTTTTTCCAAATTTAGAAATGAACAAACATACAAAACAGGTGTTTAAAAATCATTAAAAAAAAAAGGAACACCTACATGCACACCAGAAAAAGAGATAATCCGACCCAACAAAAAAAAAAACCCAAACAAAAACAAAACAGAAAAAAAACAAAAAACAAAATGAACCTGTGTAGCTGAGAACCAGGGAGTGTCATATTTCAGTTTATGTCAATTAAAGTCTGATCTATATGGGCTGATAAACTCAATCCAACCATTCCAACATTTCTCAAACATATCTGTGTTGAGTCTCAATGCCAATGTTATTTTCTCCATTACATAAATATCATGCACCACATTAAACCAGTCTTCTATAGATGGGGAGTCCTGACAGCCATTTTTTTGTAATGGCTGGCAACCAGCAGAGTTTTAGATAAGTAGATCTTAGGGTACCCAGTAAGTTGTGGTGGCATCTTACCAAAGTATAAGACCTGGAAAGAAAGATCAATCGTGGCTCCTAAAACCTTCTCCATGCTATCTCTGATCGCCTTCCAAAAACCATGAATCCTAGGACACCCCCAAAACACATGATAATGGTTTGCCCCCAATTTTCCACATCCTCTCCAGCAAGCAACCTGCCTCTCCTTGAATTGTTTCTGAGCTCGTGTTATAAAGAATCTGACCATATTTTTTCAGTTAAATTCTCTCCAAGAGAGTGAACTGGTTGTTTTCCACTGCTTGTCATTCAGGTCTTCCCACTCTTCTAGTGACATGGTAAAGTTTCCCTCTCTTTCCCACTTCTCTTTTATGTGGGATGTATTCACCCCATTTAACTCTAAGAGACCCTTGTATAATTTGGAGATTGTTCTAAGTCCTGTGTCTGCCATATAGGCTGAGATGAAGACTCCTAATATACCAAGTCCAGATTTTGATTTATTCAAGTCCACTTTATTTAATATTTTGCCAGTATGGAATTAGCCATTTTAATGACAGTTTTAATTCATCTGTACATAGATTTTCTACCAAAACAATTCCACCACTGATATTTTCAGGTGTCAGCAAGCAGATTGGTTCAGTCTCAAAAGAAAACAACCTTTTGAAAGGGAAAAAAGGCAATATGTAAATTCTTGGCATTGAGGAAATGGCACAGGAAAGAGATAAAACAGTAAAAGGAGCCACATACTTTGCTTAACTTCTCCCCTTAAGATTGTCATCACACAACTAAACAAGCAAGAGCATTCTTCCCTATAGCAAAAATGATGTGTAACGTTTCTGTAGTGCAGAATGGGCTCACTTAGTGGGATTAGAGAGCAGCTGACTGAACCACACACTGATCCCTCAGCTTGAAGTCCTGATTTTCCACCAGCACAGAGACGGGACACCTGGTCTTGGCGCAACCTGCCGTTCACATATGTGGGAATTTACAGAAAACCAGAAGCTCTGCCATGGTGTCAGAGGACAGGTTTGTGTTACCTGGTTGATGCAGAGGACAGGTGTGGTGAACTCCTGGCTTAGGTGGTGCAGTGCAGAGGAGAATGTCAGCAGCTGTCTGTTCCTCTCCAGCCAATCATCAGCCTGGAACTCAGACCTGAACAGAGCCGCCACCGAGTCCACCACCAGGAGCCGGACCAGACCCTGAGCCAGCAGGAGAGGGGCACGGCGGGACAGACACACCTGGAGGGAGTCCTGGAGACAGACAAAACAGTCAGTCTGTATATTTGCCACCATTTGTGACCTGATCTGAGGCCAGAAGCTAAAACTCACAAGGTCGGCAGTGTGTTCAATGTAAATGTTGTTGCTGAAATGGAGGCTGCTGATCAGAGACGGAGGGACGTCGGAGCGCAGACTGGGCTGTTCTCTGATCAGCTGCTGCAGGCGCTTGATAGGAAATGAGTCCTCGGTGCAGATATAAAGCGCTCCTGGAAACATGCCAGCAACAAAGTCACACCGGGTTCATCAAAATGTTCAGTGATTCAGTCGCTGACCTGAGCTCAGTCCTGACGGTGCGTTCACTGACCTGAGTTCAGTCCTCCGTGCTCTTTCGGATACTGTACAGACAGACAGAGCTGCAGGGCCAGCTGAGTCTTCCCTGCGCCACTTTCTCCTGACAGCTCTGTGATGACCCCCGCAGGCAGACCCCCCCGCAGCAGCTGGTCCAGCACTGGACAGCCCACACTAAGTCTGAGGCCGGATTCGATGCTGGGACATTCCCCCCGCTGCAGCTGGAGGGCTGAAAAGACAGGAAAATGTGGGTACAGACTGATACAACCCCACTGCTCCAAGGAACATTACGGGAGGTCATTCCTACCCACAGCAATAAGACTATTCAATATGTCTGTATCTGGCAGTTCACACACTCTGCCTGCTGACTAAACCACTGTACATACTGGACACCTTACATTCTAAATGTTATTCATTACATCTGTAAACTACCTGCACCTGTTTATATCATTGCACATCCTTATTTGCACATTATGTTCATTTGCACATTTCTGTATCACTCTTGTATATTCTTGTATATACTGTTAATTTTTTCTCTCCATAACATATTATATTTTATGCTACCTTCACTTTATACCTGACTCTAATATTCTGTGTTGTCTTGTTGTTTACCCTCTTGTTGTTGAATATCCAGCTGCTGTAACAACAGAATTTCATTCTGGGGATTAAAAAAGTCTGTCCAAATGACCTCCAATCGTGGTATCATCCTCTCTGACCTGTGACTGGAGGGTGTCTCCTGCAGGTGGTGGCGGCGGCGGTGAGCAGCTGCTGGACGTCAGACAGGGACAGACCAGTGAGTGTCTGCAGGTCCAGACTCGAAAGACACAACACCTCCTTGACAGACTTCAGTTTAGCTGGAGGGAAGAAGAAACATATGGTATCGATAAAATAAATGAAGTGATCTGTTTGTGAAACAGAGCAATTAGATTCAAGTCTTTACAACAAGACAACAGCAGTAACAGTGAGTTGAGCTAACTTATGTTCATGTGACCTTTGCCTGTCATACAAGTTTTATAGAATAGAATAGAATAGAATAGAATAGAATAGAATAGAATAGAATAGAATAGAATAGCCTTTATTAGTCCCACAAGGGGAAAATTGCAATGTCACAGCAGCAAAGTGACAGTAAGAAGAATCAAGAGAACACATCTATAAATTAAAGACAAAAGATATATACACTATATACAATATAAATTAGAAAAACTGAAGAACACAAGGATACTAACAACACAAATTTAAGAACATTTACACAAATGAATTGCACATTTTTAGGTATATTTCGACATGACAGTTAGCTGTCATTAAGTGACATCAGATTTAATACCCAACATCTAGCTACATACACAGTACGTTTATATGTATATACTGGTATTACTATTAAAACAAAATGCTAAAAAAAACATTTTAAAGTTACATCTAGTGGGTGACCATATTTTATTAGGAGCAAAACAGTAAACTGTCATATTTTTGTCTTTGGACGACCAACAGTTTACTTTAGACTAAAGATTTAGGAAAGATTCTTTAACCTGAAGATTATACTGCAGCTTTCAAAATGAGATAGGCAAAACTCCAACCAAAACCCATACAAATTCCACTCGTTTTAACATGCTATCATACGATGTAGTTATATGAAGTCTCAAAGAATAATACTCAAATGATTTAGCAGTATATTTTAATAAAGCATGGGTCCATATTAATGTTAAAGACCATAACCTATCATACTATGTTTAATCAAGCTGTATTTATTCTAAGGTTTGATTAAATATTAAAGTGCAACATTTCTGAGTGGAGTCTGGTGCAGCGGCTGTCACCTCTCCTCACGGCGGCTAAGATCCTCGGACTGAGCTCCAGTTGATCCCAGTTCATCTCCCCGCCGAGGACATAATACCTGCTGCTGCTGGACTCACAGTAAAACCGCACACTCGGCTTGTCCTTCCAAACAAACCTGTCTGGTTGTTTGTTTGTTTTCTTTCCGCCAGTAGAACTTCGAAAAACACCCGCTCGAACACGAATGTCATCACATGGCGCCGGTTGGAACCATTCTGCGGGGGTGACGGTTCCCGGTTCATCTCAAAAACCGAGTCTGTTTCATCATAATGTTGTGTAATTATGCTTAATATTGTGTAAAATAACGCGTATTAAACGTAAAAATATTTAAGTTTACAATGTCGACAGTTTGATTCCGCTGTTTGTCATGGACGAACTACCCGCGAGAGCTCCGCCTCAGTGACGTCAGTTCAGCGCGCCACTGGAGGAAAACAAACAACACAAAACATTGATTGGAATACTGTCCTGTGATCAATAACTGATATGTAACTGTAGACAAATCGAATTGTTATTGTGTTTAGTTCTCTGGCGCATGAATAACCACAAAATACTACCATAATACTACAAAATTAAAGCTGGCGACTTAAAGGGTTTTAAAACTGTTTCCAGCCGTCGACCTGGACTCTATTGTTTCTACCGACTGATTCTAGTGATTGGTTTCTGCTGCTGGTGAGTTGATCGGTTAACCTAAGATTGGTTAGACTACTAAGCAGGATTAGTTAACACGGGTCGTCCAAGTTGTGTGCTGGCTGAACGGTTGAACATTGTGCCCCTGTATCTTAGAATCCCGTGTTCGAGTCCCGATTGGTACGGTGCTCTGTGGTGTTGTTAATTTGTGCAAATGTAGATGTTTACTCTATGATATTAATTTCTCTTGGGATTTTCGAAAATCTTGGATTCAGTCAATTCAGGTGGAAGCAGCTGAACCTCCCATTTTTGTTGTTAAAGACGTTCACGAACCAATAAGGAAAGTCTGGACTTTTCAACATTTTAAAAACCAAAAAGAGAAGTAAAGTTGTCTTCTACTAATGCTCATGGTATTACCGAAAAGCTACACATATGTATCGCAATGTTTCTTTGTATCCCGGTTATTTCCTTTTGACCGCAGAGAGTACATAATAATGGCAGATTCACAAGCCCTGAAATTGCATTTAGCAGAAATTGTCTTTTTTCTGACTTAGAAAAAAGTGTAAAATGTCACATCACTGTTGGCATGTCAGTTAGGGCCATGGCCAGGCACTTTAAAGTCCACAATTGTACCATTTGTTGTCCAAGAAATCATTTCGACCTGTTCTGCATAGACGCGCCAACAATATGATTCTGCTCTCCAAAATATCCTTCAACTTCACCTAACCATCAGGGGTAGTCCTGACATCCCACAAACAGAATCAAAGTCTCTGTAACTATGCATCACAGATGTGTGGCACTATGTGATGCAAATAGTAGGCAGATTCATTCATCATTTCAAATGCAGTGCAAACTTAGCTGTTTTTTGTCCATTCTTTTGTAGGGATACTGTGTGTTGGAACAAATATAACCAGATTCAAAAGAATTTTAAGAATAGATAGAATTTATTAAAAAGTTAATGTTTTAAGGTGCTCTGATAAGCTGAATATGAAGAATCAGCTGTGGATGCTTAACCCGGATGACCTCACCTCCACCTTCTTCTCAGGTGGTGCTGACCTCTGACCCTCCACCATGAGCTCCCGGGTGTGCAAGACCTGTGGGGGGTCTGACATTGATGTGGACCAGGCTCGAGGCAGCGCAGTGTGTACTGGCTGCGGTTCGGTTCTGGAAGACAACATCATCGTCTCAGAGGTCCAGTTTGTGGAGGGAAGTGGAGGCGTTTCATCTGCTGTGGGGCAGTTCGTCTCTGCTGATGGTAAGACAAATGCTTCCACAACTCTGTCAGAGCTGTGTGTATGTGTTACAGTATTACATACCATTGAAACACTAAATACTTGTGTTCCTGAACACAGTACAACTTACAATGCACACCACCACCACAACTTTAAATGAGTAGGTTAAATCAAGAGGTCTGTGTAGGTTCTCATTCATCCAGGTCATGGTTATCCAAAGTGGTTTAAATCAATCCACTGGACTTTAAGAAAGTTCCTTGAAGACATTTCACCTCTCATCCAAACAAGAGGCTTCTTCAGTTCTGGTGGTGCCTCAGCTTTAAACCTCTGTGAGGTGTGTTCAGGGCTATTATTCCAATGGCCAATACCAAGACTCGTCTGACTACTCAACGATGTGACATCTGTGCATTTCAACGACCCCCACAGATACAATGACCATCGCTGAGTAGTCAGACGAGTCTTGGTATTGGTCGTTGGAATAATAGCCCTGAACACACCTCACAGAGGTTTAAAGCTGAGGCAACACCAACCACCACCAGAACTGAAGAAGCCTCTTGTTTGGATGAGAGGTGAAACATCTTCAAGGAACTTTCTTAAAGTCCAGTGGATTGATTTAAGTAACTTTGGACTAAATTTAAGAGGTTTAGCTTTCAAAAAAAAGATACAAAAGCTCTATTCACAGGCTCATAACTTGACAAACTTCTCTGCTTGTGACAACACAGTAATGAAATGAAACTAATGATGAATTGCATTTCTGGGGTCACGCCGAGTAGTAACACAGCATCAGACAAATGAATGTAAAGAAACTTTATTGAATCATGGTCTGCAGACAGTGTTTGTCCTTCATCAGCTGGCCTGTTTACCTGAAAGGACAGAGACGAGCATCAGCACAGCTGCTTTGTAGAAACTGTGCAGAACACCTAAAGCTCACCAGCACATTAGTGATATAAACTGATCATAATAGAAACAACATGACAGAGGAAAGAACTTCAGTTTTTATAACAATTAGCACAAAAGAAGTTTGTTCAGCTCTTCTGTATTTTGTAAAATCTTCATTCTGACTTTAGCTGTTGACTGCGTTTAAGTAAGGCTTCAGGATTCTTGAATCAGATCAGTTAGTTCAGATTAGAAGGCCTAAAAGCTCATTTGCCAGTCCAAAACGCAAGCATTGATTGCTATCGTATGATAAAAATCTTATTTCGGAAATAAAAAACATTTAATTATAAACATCATGGCAGATTAATGTTTTGGTGGAAGATCAAACTATTTTTAATTTCTTCCTCCATTTCCCGCTACGTATTAAGGTTCTGATTAGATCTAAGATTTGACCAGCTGTGATGTAATAAGTTTATTTTATATCTGCTAGTTTCATTCAGACGTTCGCATCAGTCCAACGAAGTAGCATTTATTGTCAGATTTACCTTGGCGAACCAGCATAGACTCTGCTCTCTGATCTTTCTAAGCTTGGTAAATTTCTGGTCATTGTAACAAATACCATTTTATTTCATTTTTAAATCTTGTTTTGGGTCTGAGTATGACAAAGGGCAAGATGACTTAGGTTTTTAAATCACATAGTTCAGATTTAAATGGTCATTTCCCCTGTTTTAGGCTCCATTTCAGTTCCTATTTAATGTTTAAATAAAATATTTGAAAACACTGATCTGTAGTTCAATTAAAAACAGCTTTAAAGGAAATATGTTTGCATTTTTCAGAGTTCAGACATTCAGTAAGTACTACTAAAGTAGACGTAAATTTAAGAAGAGTCATTTTCATGAATCTCAACGACGTCTGCATTGTTTACTGTCAGTGGTACAACTTTTTAACATCCAGCTTTATAGTTAATACGGTCATTGTAACATCTGATGGAGATATAGGCTCCTTTCACATTATCTCAGAATTGTACAGAGTTAAAAACAAAAAACAAAAACAAACTCTACACAAGCTATAAAAGCCAGTTTTCACGGTCAGTTTTAAATCTTGCAAAAAACCAGGCCAAGTCTGAAGCTGGTCTGTGGCCTTCCCTGTTCAACAGCTGAGGTGAGCAGAGGGAAGAAAGGTAACATGTAAACTCTGTCCTTGTGGTTCTGGAGTTTTTACACTGTGGTGTATGAGGATCTAGTGCGAGTGCTGGTTGTGTTGGTACCTCTGAAGATGCCTCGATGAATGCTGCCCCCACTCTGACTGGACACACCACTACAGCCAAACCTGCTCTGGATCTTCAGGGTGGAATCTAAATCTTTAGAACCATTAGGACCCGTGTGGGGACCAGTAAACCTGGCTTCTCCCACAGATGGCTTCTGGCCCCCTACATTCAGTGTGCTGGGTTCAGTTGTTTGATATTCTCTGACGGTCTGTGGTGTGAAGCTGTGGTAGGAGATCCTGCTTCTTCCTCCTGTGGACACGGAGTCTGGGATCTGGGAGTTCTGCAGGCTGGACAGGTCATAAGTCTGGAGTCTTCCTGACAGAGCAGAAGGAGGTCTGACTCTGATGTGGGATGCCCCTGATGATCAGGGTGGGTGGGAAAAAAAATAAAAAAAATCAAACGGCTGAAAAAATAAAATCAGTAAAAAAAATTTAAATCTATAATTGAGGCCGTTTCCTGCTCCTACCTGCTGATGGTAAGATATTTCTCCAAAATGAAGCAGATTCCTGTCCTCTATTTCTTGTCTCGGTGGCTGATTGGATATGCTCATGTCCCCGCTGGTTCTGGCCTGGATGGACCAGTTTTTGCTCATGTCCCTGATGCCAGCGGGGAGAAAGGACCAGATTCGGCTGGTGTCCCTGCTGTTTGGAGGACGTGTAGACCAAGTTTTGCTTGTTTTCTTGGCGATGTTCCTCTCTTGGGTTTGAACCCAGAAGCTGTTGGGATGTCCAGGGGTTCCCTCCACTGTTGACAGCTTTGGTACCGGTGGTGGAGCCGGATGGAATAGAGATTTGTGAGTTTTTCTGCAGGGCAAGAGGTTTCTGATTGAGATGAGGACCAGAAGACACAATTTTGCTTAAAGGTTTTACTCTTATGTTCTGCACTGCAGGCTGAACATTCCTCCTTTCAATAGACCCAATTTTCTCCAGGTTTTGGTCAACTTGGCTGGTTGCAGTGGACATCAGTTCACTACTGACTAACAACTGTGGCTCTCCAGATGAATCAGGGGCATGATTTTTGGATGTGTGTTTAGTATCAGCAGGATCGTATTTCTTGTCTGTGCTGGGCAGGTGTAGCTTAAAGCTAATGCGGCCTGGTGTTTGAAGGGCTGGCTGAAACTGATGCATTTGATGCTCATACTGACTTTGAAGCAGATTGAAAGGCCTTCCTCTCATGTTGGCCATTTCCATCCTACCACCCAAGGATTTGTAATTGCTCATAGTTGGGTGGGTCTCATGTTGCTGACTCAGGTCTGGCATGCTGAAAGAAGATTGGGCTGTAAAACTCTGAACTGGACTCTGCTTGACAATTCCATTTTGGCCAGAAGTGGGCTGGCCCCATGTCAGGGCAGAGTGCCAGAAGTTGTCCCTTAAACTGTTTAAACCTTGAGGTGTAGGAGTCTGACTGGAGCTTCCCAACTGTTGAACAACTGAAGCCTTATTATGCATGCCAAGTGAATCCAAGTCCAAGCCTGGAGATCCTTCATTGTGTCCTGAAATTTCTGCTTTTACTTTTGTGAAGTCCACACTTGGTGTGTGGAGATGTGACAGCTGGGCTCTGCTGTCTGGCAACAGATCATATCTGGGAAGAGAGCTGTGGAAGTGGGAATCTGTTGAAGATGAGAATACATTTCGGTCCTCTGTCCAGGACATGAGATGACCAAGAGGAGGTGAAACCTGTTGAAAGACTTGGTGTGTTTGAGTTTCAGGAGAACGACTTGGGTTTGGAAAGTTTAATAAGGGGAGCAGCTTCTTGTGTCCTCCTGGCACTCTGATAAAGTGACTGGGCCCAAGTTTTGGTGGAGGCATGATACCGGGGTGAGGCAGAACTTCTGCAGCTGGAGCTGGGTGAGCATGGTTTGTTGGGGTGTTTGTGGCCCTCGCTGAACCCTGATCTGAACAGTCTTTAGTAGCGAGTTTTTTCATTGAATCTGTCAAAATAGAAAACCATTTTAAACATTTGTGACTAACACCAAAGTATACCCACATCATTAAGAACTCTGACCTGTGTGGCTCTCAAAGACTTTGACTGAACCAAATCCAGGAATCACTGATTTGAAGATCCTCTCCACAGACAGTCTGTTGACCGCACTGAGAGGATAGAAGCACCTCACTGTGACCCTGTTTTTAAAAAAAAAAAAAAAAAAAAAAAGAGATTTTGTCATCATTATGTTAAATTGAGTTTATTCTGACATGGATGGTTCTTTGATTACTCACTTGAACTGAGATTCCCTGGAGATGAAATTTGGGCCATCTGTCATCAGCAATCTATCATGGAGGATTT
Source organism: Acanthochromis polyacanthus (assembly GCF_021347895.1). Classification (NCBI taxonomy): domain Eukaryota; kingdom Metazoa; phylum Chordata; class Actinopteri; family Pomacentridae; genus Acanthochromis; species Acanthochromis polyacanthus. The sequence goes on from NC_067128.1 coordinate 11,292,112, forward strand.
CGTTCTCATAAACCATGTACCATTCTCCGACCTGTTAAAGTTAGATACAAATCTTACCAAACCTGTACGGTATCTGAACTGTCACTGGAGTTAATTCATAGTTGTGTCCTCTGTTAATTTTGATATAAAACTGTCATATTTAAACATCCTTTAGGCGAGTCACATAATGTAGTATTGTACATGGCAGAAAACTGGAAAAAAAAAAATGAAGTGCTCAATTCACTGTCACAGGAAAACCAGAAAACCAAAAAATGTTAACTGTATGACTTTGAGAAGTTGGTACCATGAATGAATATATATAGTTTGGACATACCGTCTCATTTCAATCGTTACGCTCATTGAGAGAATGCCAAGAGTGTGCAAAGCAGTAATCAAAGCAAAAGGTGGCTATTCTGAAGAATCTATGAATATAAAACATGTTTTGACTAATTTCATACTTCCTTGTTTACTACATAATTCCATATATGTTCCTTCATAGTTTTGATGCCTTCAGTGAGAATCTACAATGTAAATAGTCATGGAAATAAAGAAAAACCATTAAATGAGAGGTGTGTCCAAACTTTTGACTGGTAGTGTATGTATTTATGCATTTTTGCCTTGAAGAAGTAATTTTAACAAGTAATTGGTCAACAGAATCCGTTTGCGATAAATCAACTGGTCAGTGCTCCAGTCTTTATGAGATGAGAGTTTTACCATGGCTCTGGTCCCACAGGAGTCCAGCTTGAACTCAAAGAGGGCTCTGGCTCCGTCAGTCTCTTTAGGTTTACAGGTGGGGTCCAGCAGAGTGGTTTTCTCAGGTTGAACTGTGGGCCAGGTGGAGGACGGGGTTGTCACCACCGTCATGGTCCCGTCTGGAGAGCAAACTGACATCACAGAATTTAGGCATTAGTACTGCGCCCAACTCATGGACTGGAGCAATGAGGACTGTGGAAAATGTGTTGCTAATTTTCAACTTTTTTTGTTTACACACCATAATACCATCTAACCCACTTCAAGCCTGGATTAGCGACTCTCTTTAATGCTCAGTTTTAGCTTTGTCCTGAATTGGTTTCAACATGTACACAGTTTTGTACACAGGCTTTGAACTCGACCTCTGCTGTCTTTGAGTTCAGTTCTCAACTCATGTTTGGGAGAACTGAACAAATTTTACATGGAAGTCAGGTTGTTCTTCAGCCTTCTACCTGTAAAGATGCAGGTTACCTATCATGTCCTCAGTTCTGAAGAGGCAGCGTTTGGAAGTGGATGTCTGGATCTCCAGAGTTTTGGAATCTCTCAGAAGAAGCTTAAATGTTGCATAAAAGTTTGACAAGTTTATTTCCTGAAAAAAAAAAAAAAAGTTAAAATCAGAAGGGCTGTAGGGTTGTGACGAGCCTACCTATTCATTATAAGATACTCATTAATCCATTTAATGTCATGGTCTCTTACTTCATATGTGTACCCGACGGAGAACACAGGGACTTCCAGGGTGCTTCTGTGGCTGTTGTTGTAGAGGCGATACCCTCTTTGGGCCACAAGTTGTGGCGTCAGAGGTTCATTGTCGATGCCAACCTCCCAGATAATATGACTATGGGGAGGTTTGGCTACGCTGAAGGAGATTCCTTCATCCGAACACTGAGCAGTGATTTCTGGAGGGACTTCAAGAAGAAAGGTAACATTTTAAAGAAGCTAGACTGGTGGTATTACAGGTTTCAGTTCAAGAATAACTGAATTACATCACTGTAGATCAATAAGAGGTCTTCAGCTGTAGACTGCAGTGGAGAGTAAGAATATGTACTTACATCTGTTGAACACTCGTGCTGTGATGAATGTGTGGTAGTAGTAGGAATTTCTCTGAGGAAGGATGGTTAGAGTGAAGTTTAGATCTATGGAGTATTCCACTACACCTCCACCCAAATACTGTTGGAGAAATGAGCAACAAAGCAAGCTTAAAATCACATTTTCAATCTCAAACTTTTCTCTAGAAACTTTTAATGAGATCACTGTTGCATTTACAACTTTCATTTATGTCACATACTAATGGTATTATTCACTTTCCAATAATGCCACATGGATAAACAAGTTTTAGTCTTTCTTTTGAGACATCAAGTAAATTTGTGTTATCTCTGCTCAGGAGATCACTAAATCTCCTTTCTGACACTTGGACAGTCACCAGTTGGCACCAAGGTTGAATGCAATAAAAAGGCAAGAGCCGTGAGCTCTGCTGAAATGGCCAAAGGAGGTGAAACGGGATCTACTTACCACCCAGTGCACATTTTCATCCTCAAAGGGCAATTGGAGCTCATAACTTCGACTGCCATTTGTATGAACAACAGGACTGATGCTGAAGCCTTGCTGTGATGTGTCCGACATTGGCAGCCGCTTCCCATTGATCCAGATGTCCTCTAAGATGACATCACTGGGAATGTTACCCAGGTAGACGCTGAACTCTTTGCCACCACTGACTGTCTCTGTGGGAAGAAAAAGTAATGAGAAAATGTTTTCATGTAGAAATATGACCATGGCTATAGGTTTTGCCTTCCAGTGCAGACCTTCACATGGATGGAAACACTACAGGTATGGGTTAGAGTGATGCTTAGAGCGGACTGAGGTCTTACTAGTTTTAAAACCGAGAACCTTACGATTGAGACTAAAGGGAGGACGGCAGACCAGTGGCGTGTCGAGTACTCGGAGCATTCTGTGCCTGGTCTCAATGCTGCTGCCGTCTTCATACAGCAGAGAGAAGATGTGTTCGTACAGCAGGAAGATTGTATACGTCTCCTTGTACATGTTGTTCACCACCAAACTCTGAAGACAAAAAAAAAACAATCAATCTACCATCTGCTGTTTGTCAAATTTCTGATATGATTTCGTCTGGTTCTGCAGCCGGCATTAGTCAGCACGTGTTCACAACAAAAGGATTTTGAGAGTCAATATCTTGTCCCGGTCTGAAATTTGGATGGGGGTGATGATACCTTCCTGTAGCCACCTTTTGCTCCAAAAGGAACACTGATCTGGATCATTCCTCCTTGTTGGACAATATTGAATCCCCTGGAGGTCATGGTGGGTTCATCCAGCAGCATACTCTCCACCCCCAGACTGACGCTCCGACTCTCAAATCTTGCTCCCTCCCTGACGAGAGGAGTGAGGACCCGGGGGATGTCCCAGAGGAGCCGGTTCCCATCAAAAGAGCCTGTATCTGGGTGAAAGAGCAGATGCATCATGGGCTCAGTTTACCCTTCCTACAGAAACCAGCCTCCTGTTCTGGTGTGTTTGCGGGGAGAACTTACTGACTGTACAGCCCATAGACATGTCAATCATCACCATGACCAGCTTCTGCTTAAAGAACAGAGAAGCCTGGACAACCTTGACAGAGACACCATCCACCTAATGACACACACATTAAACAAGGTAGCACAGAGCACTCCTGCCAGGAAGCATTTATTACACAGATCACTAACTGACTCCACTCTTCTATTTATGGTTACCCACCATTGTGATCTCAGCATGCGGCTGTTTGTATGGAGATCGAAGCACCACCCTCTGGGCGGTGGTGGTCAGGCTGTAACCCCATCTTTGTGCCTCAGTGACAGACATGGAGGAAACCTGCCCATCACGTTGCCTGAACATCAGTTGCCAAGTCAAGCTCGCCGTCTTCTGAGCCTGAAGGACAAATTATGAAGCCTCAGTACCAAGGTCTGAAGTTATGCTGCAGAGTTAGCATGAGCAAGCTGCAAAGTCCAAATCAATACAGTAACAGGCTATGTGAAACAAGAGATCTCAGCCTGTACTGTGGCTCAATAAAGTTAAAGTCTTAAACTCTAGAATGCAAAGGGAGAAGAATCAGTGACGGGAGCTGGTTTATTGGAGTTCATCTGCAGCTGCATTGTGAAAGAGCAGGATGTGCATCTGACTTACAGCCACTACAGAATAAAACGTTGACAACACAAACACCTGACGCAGCTAATATTTTTGTCTTTTTAGCTAATGGATGCATGAATATACCAGCCTTGGTGTTCAGTACTACTCAGAAGATTGAACACATTGTAAGTAGATTCTTTAATTCTGGATCAGTTAGGATGGAGGATGAACTACTGAGGAACAGAAGACAACTAAATCTACCATTGTGATTCATCTGTGTGTTGGTTTGATTTACCTGAGAGAAAGCCTCCTGCCACACCTTTCCACCGTCCCCCTGGTGACCTCCACATGAAGACTCTCTGTTCACGTTCACCTGTCGACAATATCAGATCTTAAACAAAATCCTAGATTTTAGTCCATTTAGTCAAGCTCTCAATGGTAGAATTTGTTCTGACCTCCATGTAGTCCTCCTCACAGATGACCTCTCTGTGAGTCCAGGTGAGACCAGGACAGACTGCAGAAACAGACTGGCTGGTCCATCTGCCACCACCATCACTCACCAACACATTAAAGTTGAAGGTGAACACTTCATCATTCTGGAAAAAGCAAACACCAAACTCATCTAATACAATTGTGTTTTATAGTGCTTTATAGAGTTTTAGAATGTTTTATAGCGTATATTGGTGGTACACTTAGGGAGTGGCTCTTTAAATTTTGTTGTACCTTGTACAGTGACAATAAAGGCTTTCTATTTCTATCACAGCTGGGCCCTCTTTCAGAGAGTGGGTGTAGTGAAACCTCTGTTTGCAAACCCTAAGAAAAGTAAAACTCTGGGCAATCTGTCAGATAACTCCTTTCTCCAATCCTGTTTCCAAGATGACATCAGGGTCCACATTGGTACACATTCATATTTTTAGCTCCACTGGATTTAAAGGGAGGCTATGGACACCATGGAGACATAGTTCTTACTATATTACATTTTTAATCTGCCAGAGTCCACTTGTATGAGTCTTTTTCATTACATGTGCAGTAGGCCATATCTATGTATATCTTGCATGAGCGCTTGGCATGTGCACCATCTTCCTTAGAGAGTAGTCGCTGCCAGACTTGGACAGATGGTCAGAAGGTACAAAGAATAACACCAGCCTTAGAGTTGGTTAAACTTGCAGCCTGAAATAGACCCCTGAACTTCTGCTATCATTAAGGAGAGCTGCCTGGATGTGGTTCAGGTGGCGCTACCTGGTTCTGGGTGAAGCAGGAATAGTATGAAGCTCTGAAGGTGGTGTAGCCATCCATCTTGAATGTGCTGATGGTGTAACCACATCGCGATGCGAGCTGCTCACCAATAGAGTGGATACCATTTCCATCTGCATCAGAACGTTACACACAGACAGATGGTGAGATGTTGGACTGTCAAAACAGTTTGTTTGTATTCAGAGAAGATGAACTGACCGACGGCCTCGAAACGAGGCATCTGTCCTGAGGCCACGTGGATCCACAGGTAACGATCTCGACACTCAGACTGGACAAAACCTGCTGAGACAAAACATCTGAAATGGTATATCGATTGACAGGAACCAGTGTCATCAACAAGACATGAAGCATCAGCAGGTCAAAAGTCAGCAGCCAAGAGTCACGGTCACTTTCTGTGGTTGTCAAGAAAAGTATCACAGGAACACATTTTCTTAGTAAAAAAAAAAAAACTTTATCAGCATTGAAAATAAACACCAACTAAACAATCTGTAGACATGCCAATAAACACCCTGCATTTCCAACAGTAACGTGTGAATAAACCAGTAAAACCAGTTTACCATCCAGTTGGCCTTCAGCTGTTGTTCTTTCTGTGGACTCACAGCAGAAAAAGATGAGTCTGGGAAAACAAAGCAATGAGATTCAGATTTAACCGATCAAGTGTGATATTCATTTTACCTGTGCAGATAAGATGTTTTATTGAACTCACCCAATGACGAACACAGCAGTTTTCATGTTGTAGCTGCAGAAACAGAAAAAGTTTGAACAATGTCTCAGTCTCTGTGGAGGAAAGACTTACCCTCTGCAGCCAGGTGAGCTAATCACCTGATTGTCATGGAAACAGAGGAGACAGTCCAGGTGAGGCTGATTGAATGTAATTACAGCTGGAGGCTCAGACTGAGCCAGAACGCTGCAGGAAGTAGCTATAAGTGAATGTTTTAAGAGGCTTTTTTGAGATGAACTATGTCTTGACTGGAAATCTGCATTAATACACTGAAAGGATTAATAGTTAAATATAGAGACAGCAGCTTTTGATGATGTTCTGTGAAAGCTGAAACATCTGCACAGACTTTATTTTAGGAATCCTGACGTCCCACTTGTACAAACAGGGAGTGACACAACGATCTGATTTGATTATCAAATAGTAAAATGATTGATTAGCTCTGATTCAAACATCAACACTCAATGTTTCACCATTTTTTCCATTTGTCAGCCTGAGAATCCAGTTTCAATGAACTTTATCTGTTTTCTTTTACAGTGTCAACAAACACCTGTCTGCCTGACACTGCCTCTCTCTGCCTGTCCATCACTCTGACACTGCATCTGTTTGTCCGTCTCCAGGTCCAGCCAAAGCTCCTCAACTCGGTTCTGGTTTCCACACCAGTGTTGGTAAAGAGTCCAGAGCTCAGACACTGCAGAGCGGTGAGTACTGCACGAAAACATTCATTAGATCTGAAAGTCCTGGTTCTCATATAAATCGGGAGCATCAGGTGTAATGAACCCTGTGTGTCTGCAGGTAAGCGTCAGATCCAGCAGCTGGGCAGTCAGCTGCAGCTCAATCAGCACTGTCTGGACACGGCCTTCAACTTCTTCAAGCTGGTCGTCAGTAAACACCTGACCCGAGGACGCAAGACGGAACACGTCATCGCTGCGTGTCTTTACCTGGTGTGTCGTACAGAGGGGACGCCACGTATCCTAGCAGCCATGATGACGTACTGAGCATGTGTGATCTAATGTGTATTGAAGACAGGTTTCGGTCGGTCAATCTGAACCTCAGTGTGAAATTTAACCTCCAGAGCTTCTGCTGGTTTTCCTGAACTGTGCCTCAGACATGTTGCTGGATCTGAGTGACCTGCTGCAGGTACGACTGACCTCAGACCTGCATGACCCTCTCAGCAGACTCACAGTACACTTTTAGTACATTTACTGTTGTTTTATGTGTCCAGGTGAACGTTTACATTCTGGGTAAGACCTTCCTGCTGTTGGCTCGTGAGCTCTGCATCAACGCTCCCGCAATTGGTGAGACTTTTATCCATGTTTCTGACCGTAAATATTTTCAGTTGAATTGTAAAACTTCAAGGTATCGCTACAACAGGTGTAAACCTTGTGTGACACCTCTGCAGAAAACCAAACTGGTGGTTAAACCCTCAAATCTCTGTTGCTTTGTAATTACATGGGTTTTACTGTCAGAATTGAGTTTGACAAGCAAAAAAAAAACCTCATCCTTGCCATAATGAATAACTTGAATGAATATTAGATTAAGATTTGAGAGAACAAACAGTAACATGATGTGGCCACTCATAACACACAGATAAGCAGCACTTAGAACCATCTTTATAACAGCCTTTATCACTTTAAGACCCCTCTGCTGGGATGAGTAAGGAGTAGGCCAAATAAAACAAAGAGCTGTTTACAGTTAAAAGTCCCTCTCTGGTTATTGATTAACAACCTTGAAATTGTTCTCCATTGATCCAAATTATGTATTTAATGAAGAAGAAAGCATCTAAAGTACATCATCATTAAATCCTCGTGCCTTAATGTAGCTTACGTAGCTGTAACTATGTTGTTGCTTCCTTTAGCATGTGCAGATCTATGCCTCTTTCCCCACTCACCATGCTGCTCTTTGCAGTTCCAGCACTCCAGCTCACCTATGAGTCTGCTAAAACACTACAAAACTACTCTTCATGCTGTAACCAACACTGCCATGTCCAATATGTGAAGATCCAAATGTAAATCCTCCTTCAGGAGCTGCACTGTGGTTAAGTTATGGAGCTACATTTCCCATGAAGCACTTAGTCTCTGAAGGCAGATTGAAGGCTAAAGCAGCTAAATGTGGCTGTTAGTGACTCTAGTGGAAGCTCCATGTAATTACAAAATAATTTATTAAACATCTCATTAATAGGCCTCATCACATTAAAGACAAAACAGCATACTTTAGTTTTAGTCACACAAACTTTAATGTTCACTAATTATTTCTTTCAACAAACCAATCAATCCAATCACCTTCCATGTCACTGAGACAGTCTGTCAGAATCCAAGCTCAGTCTCTGACTGCCCCTCTGTGTGTATTGATTGATTAAAGGCCTTAGGTCCTTTAATCCATCAGGTTTTTGTTTAGCAATAGAAGACCAGTTCTGGAATCTGCCCCCCCTGCACACCGGTGCCATTGGTACTGTCCGAGGAACACTGGAACTGAAAGGTCACTTTCCCACACTGCACTTCAGTCATCCCCTCTTGGCCAAAGTAACTCAGCTCGTTTCCGTCCAGGACCGTGCTGACTGTGTAGAAGGTGTCTTGTTCCACCTGAACCGGGTGTTCAAACCACACGGGGAAGGTGCTGCTCGATCCGTCTGACAGGAACTTGGTGAGGTTCTGGGCCAGAACAGTTCCCTGCCTCTTTAGTTCGATTTTCACGCTGTACTCTGCCTTCCCGCCACTGGACCCGTACAGACCGAGCCCAGCTATGAAGATCCTCCGGTCCACTGCGAACTGGATGCTGTCACAGCGGCCCCTGTAGCGCCACTGGTTGCTGCGGTAGGCAGAGGACTGGAAGCGGTGGCACCTCTGCGGCACCAAACCAGTCCGCTTCACCACAGGGAACTCCAGTCTGGGTTTGCTGGTGGCGGTGAACCATAGGAAGACGTTGTGAGTCTCTTTCAGCGTCAGCACGTCTGACTGCGCCGCCCCATCTGCAAACTCCTGCAGCGTCATGGAGGGGATTCTGACCAGGTATAGAGCCTTACCCAGCACTGTCCGCTGGTTCCTGGGGGTCACCGTCAAGCCCTGCCGCCCACACTCAGCCGCCGCCCAGCTTAGAACCGCCTGAAACACTACAATCTCGCGAATGTTGAGTGTCTCTCTCTGCAGGATGATCTCCAGTGTGGGCAGGTCAATCTCACAAAAGCCCTCAGACCTCAGAGCAAGCTCAGCCTGAGCATCAATCACCTCCCAGCAGCGCTGCGTCAGTTCAGGCTCCTCAAATAATCGGCTCTGAGACAGCAGGACACAGGCATTCTTTGCTTCCAGGCTCGTCTCCAGGAAGGTGACACAAGCCTTTGCCAGGGCGGGGACGATGTACTTCTTAGCAGCGTAGAGCGTGGCGAGCACAGTGTCAGCCTCCAGCTCAATCTCATCACTATACATGTACCTGAGACAGAGCACACAGCAGGATCAGGATGTGTCAAGAGTCTGAGACATCCGACACACAGGACAACATGCATGAATTTAAAGTGGACTGTAATTGGGTGTTTTCTATTAACAGTCTGGAGTCCAATCAGAGAATCATCTCTTAACATTGTAAACACAATGGATATGCTAGCAGGAACATCAGGATTGGCTATCATGTGGCACCAGTACTCTGGAATGGATTCTGGGTCATGTTTAGTCATTTGTTTTTCACTTTTCCATGAAACTTAATTTATTTAGATTAAAGGGGCTCAATTTTTTTGCAGTAAACTGGGACTCAAGGACTCTGACATACGGTTGAGGGCTACTAGAAGAACAACTGTTGTTCCAAGTGGAACAGAACATAAAGTTGGTGGGTCACTCCCAGTTCCACTGTGTCTTTTAGCACGACACATTCAGTTAATATATGATGTTTTAATATCCCAACACATTATGAGATCGGGTTGAAATCAGGTCAGGATGGTTTCTGTTCATCAGCAAGAACTGGAAGTGAGATTTTAACAGTTTTACTCTCTGTATCTACCATTGATATTGAGTGCTAAAACCTCTATCTATAGCATGACAAATATAACATGCAGATTTTAACTCATAAATATCAGACATCTTTGATGTTATCGGGATGATCCCATTGAATATTCAGTTCAGGAGATTTCAGAGTGAATCTGTAAACCCCTCACATAGCCAAACAGTCTGGATCAAACCTCTATTCAAACCAAGGAGATAAATTGGCCTGGAATTCCTGCACTGAGAAAGACTTGGACACTACAGGAATGGACATGGTGAAGGCGAGCTGTCAATGAAGTACATGATGCCTGAAGCTTGGTGATTACTCACTAGCATGCTAGGTACATGCTACCACAACGTTAGTAACTCCCAGTAGCACTTGTGGACCTGTTTGAAATCCAAAGTGACTTAAACACAAAGTGTGGAACATGGTCTCAACTTGGTGTTGAGTCTGGGCTCAGACGAGACTCACTTTAACAGGATGAGGAAAGCAGCTGGTTCCACATCCGGGATGATGATCTCAGACTGTCCCTCTGCCAAATCTCCATAAAACATGGCTCCAAACACTGAGCTGCCCACCGCCAAGACATACTGCAACACAGACAGGAATCAAATGGCAAATAATCTTTACCAGAGGACACAACAGGAGGAAAATATAAAGGGCAGAAAAAGGAGTCTATAAAAGACTACTTGGAATTTAAAGGATGAAGGTGAATCTCAGAATCAGTGGTAACTGGGGGGACTAAAGCTGCACATGGAAATTTCCACTTTGATAAAAAACACATTTCCATAAAGAACACAAATGGCAATATTTGTTTAACCCTTTGATCAAAAGTGGCCCACATTCAATTGAAAATGGGTATCTCCTGACCCACACTGCGAATCAAAGGCTTAAGGTTCAAACAGGTTCCAACTTCAGCCCAACACTGTTAGAAAAAGGAATCACAAAAATGATCAAATTTAGTGGTCCAACTAAAAGTATTTGGAGTAAACCTTTACAATATTGCAGGGTCCAAAGAACTAAAAGAGGTACTGCACACTTAAATGTGTTTTTGTTTTGTATTTTTTTTATCTGTAAGCTAAAATTGAAACTAAAAAAAAACTTATCTAATGGGTTGAAAATGGGTCAGCACACCATCTGCCGTTTGAAATCATCCCCAACCTTGCAAACCCAATGCTGACGGTTGGAACTTCTGTACATGATGAAACTGATCTAAAAAAGAACGTTAATGTCAAATCTGACGTGGGTGGCCTGGCTCCTCCAGCCTCCATCCTTGAGTGGGAGTCTGTGAAAGCAGCAAATCTGCTCTGTTAAATGAGTGGCAGAGCGGCACAGTCAGCAGCACAGCAGCCGGCATAGACGTCAATGGATGTGAGGGACCAGGACATTCTGACACTTTTACCTTTCTCTCTCTGAGCGACCACTCTGCATGTAAACATCGGCAGATTCACAGCACGGCTGCTGTCTTTAACTCATGCTGATGAGAGGTTTTTTAGATGATGATGTGGTTATAAAATCAGTAGTTTACAGGTGCATAGTGGCAGCTTGGAAACTGCTCATTCAGTCACTATTTTTTGCTCATTTCATTGTCTGATGAAAGAAAAACGTGTAAAGGAGAACAGTTTAATTGGGATTTTGGCTGTATTAAAATGCACCGTATGTCACTACATATAGTAGGACAGAGGTAAACAGATGTAAACCCATTGAATTCAGGTTGACTAGGTCTCACAAGAGCTCCAGTTTCAGGGATAGCTGGGGCTACAGCCAGCAGTTTAGGAGCACCAAGGTCCTCTACCACACTGTCAGATTCTGCGTCGCTTTCCATTTTCTTTGGCCTCCGGCACCCTTCCTCGCACACGTCGTCTTGCACACATAATGACATTTTTCAAAATTAGGCAGTGGGTGGATTGATCCTCAGTGTGGACGAGGTTGTGTACCTTATGAGCAGGAACTGTCTGAGTCTCTCCTGGGGGACCGACGACAAAGTGGACATCAGCCATCTGTTCGTTGTTGAACATTAGAGCGTTCCTGCAAATGTACAGCACGGCATCAACAAATAACGACGCCTTCAGTCAGTTTTATTTATCAGTTTCAAAATAGAGAAAGTATAAAAAAATTAAAATTTGACTCGTCTGTCCCCACTTTACTGACAGCGAGGGATGTAGTTGTGTTGTTGTTATTGTGTTTACCTCTCAGTGATGGTGGCGAGTTGTTGTGTTGTTAATTACCTCTCTCTAACATCTGGACAATTTTCTTGTTCTTATTTACATCTCTTTGAAGGCGTGGACAGTTGTTGTTATTTACCTGTCTCTGAGGGTAGGAACAGTTGTTATTTACCTCTTTCTGAGAGTCGGGACAGAGGTATTGTTGTTGTTTTTGTGATTTGCCTCTTTGACGCTTTATTTCCACATAGTTCTTTGCTCATATACGAATCTACCAGAGCTTTATCTATTCCTAAGAGAGTTTTCGTAAACATCAACGTGCCTGCAAAACTCCTTCCATTTTATTCCAGCTCAGAGTCAAGTATGTTGAAAAATTGTAACTTTTGCAGTAGATTACAGAGACCAAATAGTGTGCACAGCTAACAGGCTGTTGAGTTGCTTTACGATGACAGTCAAATCATGTAAATGTGTAATTGGAGAAAAAAACTCAAAAACTAGACGGGACAAAGTGATAGCCCTCCGTTAGTAATGATATGCATTTCCTCACATTGAATATCAAGACGTATTATACAGATTTACGAACATAAAGCAAGTCTATGTGGAAATGAGGCGTAAGTAAGAGTGGGGACAGATGTTGCGTTACTGTTGTGGTTGTTTTTTTACCTCTCTCTGAGGGTGGGGTGCGCTGCCTGCCAGCTGTCTCTGTCCTCTGCGTTGTTGTCTTTGCTGTTGAACGGCTGAACGGCGTCTCGCTCGTCGCCGTGTTCATGTGTTGGTTCCGGTTTGCTCAGCTGGATGAAGCTCTTCTTCACGTCCAGCACGTCCACCTCCTCACTGTGAGGGAGGCTGGTGGAGAAAAGTTCAGCCGCCATCTCCTCCTCCTCCTCTTTTTCTTCCTGCTGCTCCTCTTCCTCACAGAGTGGGCGGAGTCACCACCTCACAGCATGGCAGCTTACTGATGGAGAGAATCAGAGAATTATAATCCAGATTATCAGAGCAGCAGCTGGTCCTGCTGTCTGGATGGAACTGCAGTCTGAACAAAATAGCAAATACACAAACCAACAGACAAGCTAAAAATAACCAACTCAGTTTAAACTGATACATGCGTAAACACACTTATACATCTTCTGTTGTGTTTCAGAAGGCATTAATATAAACCATATTTATTGCCTTGGAAGCTGCGTTTTTTGGCTTCAGACACTGGAAGAAAACGCAGATTATGATTTATTTAGCCATCATCCATCTTCACTGGAGTGTCTGCAATATAACGGAATGATTTTAGAGGAAACATCGAATTGGAATTCTTCTCCCAGCTGGTGCAATGGATTTGCCATACTTTTTTTTTTTAAGTCCTGCTTCAGTTCAGTATTTACTGTGTAACAGATTTAAAACATGTGATGCAGCCTTGACACATATGACAACATCTAAATAGTGACTGTAACAGCAGGAGGATGACATCCATTTGTAAATCTCCTGACATTACATTTTACACTCTGTCTCAGAAATACTGCATACCATGTACCCTAAATTACAACCTTTGTGATTTGCTAACTGCATTGTTGCTGATTTTGATTTGCAACTGATTAACTGTTCAACCCCTTTTCTGCAGCTTTGTTCTGTTTATGCGACCTGGTTAAAAATCAATTTTTGCAGTGTGATATGCAGCTGTGAACGAAAGGATTAAGTAACATGTCTGAAGACTTAACGAACTTGACGTGTTCAGTAGGAATCAGCCGGGGCCCAGCAGCACTTTGGAGCTCTGAAGCTCTTTAGGAGGTCAAACAGGCCCTTGCAGGTGTTCTCATGTCACATCCATCAGTCTGTGGTCAGATTCAGACTGAATCCCGGAGCTGTTTGTGTTCATCTCCTCACTAAACAGACCCAGATCATTGGTATCAGTTCGGACTGGAAGCCCAGTACAGACTCCCTGTGTAGCTCCGGTTGTGAACAGACACCACAACTATGTGAGAGCTGCTCACTGCTGCAGCACTCACTTATCAGTAATCAATAATAAGCCGGAAAAAAACTCAGGATACCGTCACCCGCCGGTGCGTTACTATTACAGCCATGTTGATGCTGTTGTTGTTTGCCTCTTACCGATAATCCTCACCATCACTGTCCATGCAACGCCTTGCTAAACACACCGAACCGGGCCGGTTCCAGGGTGCCACAGAGTGTCGGTTGTGTGGTTTACCTGTCAGACTCCCGCCGACCGTCCGTTCCGCTGTGAATGTTAGAATCAGTCCGACCGAGCTGCTGATTGCCTCCTGACGCCATTTTACATCCCGCTGCTGCTTCCGCCTTCGTCACCGACATGCTCCGCAAGATGGCGACAGAGAGCAGGAAACACAATAACCGTACACCTGAAACTGTGTCAATGTGTTATCTATGTTTGAATATTTCATTTATTAGTCCAAGACAGTAACAGATAACTGTAAATAAAATTAACTAAATTATACTGGTCATTGGTTTAAACACAGCATGCAAATAGCGTTTCCTGGGTTTGAGGAAAAGTTTAATACCATTTCTTTTGTAGTCAACCAATCAAAGTTTATTTCTATAGCCCTTTACAACAGCCCAAAGGGTGACCAAAGTGCTTCACAGTGAAAACAATAGAATAACTTAAAAACAATACAGGAACTTAAAACAGGACAAACAATCACATTTGCACTTACAAATTTAGAATACTTAAACCCAGCACATTTTTGTAGCTACTGGTTAGACAAGAGTTCAGTTTAGCTAAATGTGCAAAAAAGTATTTGAGCTGTTCACCAGGTGACACATTCTTAACCACTGAGTTAATTCACATCCTCATTACGTTGACTTTAAATGACAATGAACAGATGTCCAGTACAGAGACGCTCCATTGACTAGTGACTTTTAAAGGCCACCCGAAAATGCAACTTTTTTTTAAAATAACACGATGCCACAGATGACATGAGAGAGACAAGAATGGGCTGTTGCTTGACGCTGTCCGACCATTTGTATTCACAGAAATAGTTTGAGGATGCTCTAGATGGACACAGTCTACACGTCGCAGATGTGTAGCACCATGTGGAGAAAATATGGGACACACTCATTGCTGATTTGTGATTTTTTGGTCTATAATCCCACTCTTGACCTTCCCATTATTATTACCAATATAGTTCTTAGTTTTATACCCTTTCGGCTGTAGAGGTGTTGTGTGATGGAACATTTCATATTCCCCTATGTTTAAAAATGGACCTAATATTCCGTGCTGCTTTTGTAATTTTGTTCTGTATGCAAGAAAACCATTAAAGCATGTCTTCCCCTTTATTCATCCTCTTCAGATCCCTGCCTGTACATTCCCCGTTTTGCTCACATGTTGGAGTTTGGGTTGAAGACTCATGAGGTTTCCATGACGGCTCTTCGCCTCGTTCAGAGGATGAAGAGGGACTGGATGCACACAGGACGCCGACCCTCTGGCCTCTGTGGAGCAGGTACAAAATGGAGATGGTCATTGTGGCAACAACAAACATCAACAAAAGTGCACACAAGGGATTGTTCGCATGATGAAAGCAATGAATCTCCTTCCCCTTCTCAGCTCTCCTGGTAGCAGCTCGGATGCACAAGTTTCGTCGTTCGGTCAAGGACGTGATCAGTGTGGTGAAGGTTTGCCAGACCACTCTGAGGAAGAGGTGAGACGTGAAGTAGATCCCAGTGGTTGACAGTAGATAACAGTAGATCACAGTTTGTCTGCATCTTCTGTCCTTCTATGCAGGTTAACAGAGTTTGAGGACACACCCACCAGTCAGCTGACCATCGATGAGTTCATGAGAGTAGATCTGGAGCAGGAGTGTGATCCTCCGTCCTTCACCGCCTCACAGCACAAAGCCAAGATGCAGCAGGTAGATTTGTCTGTTTGATTCCCTGCTGCAGATAGATCTCTCTGTCTCTGATTGGCTGCAGCAGGTAGATCCCCATGGCACTGATTGGCTGGCAACAAGTATATCCATCTGTTTCTGATTGGCTGCAATAGGTAGATTTGTATTTGCTGCGACAGGTAGATCTCTCTGACTGATTGGCTACAGCATATTGATCCATCAGTCTCTGACTGGCTGCAACAGGTAGATTTATCAGTCTTTGATTGGCTCCAGCAGGTAGATCCATCAGTCTCTGATTGGCTGTAGCAGATAAATAACCGTCAATGAGTAAACCAATTAAATAACCTTCTATTCTTGTCATCTGCAGCTGGAACAGGAGCTGGCAAAGAAGCTGGATGAGGTCGAAGGTCAGTTACTAGAGATTACTGAGGAACTTAAGAAATCTTTCAGGACAATAGCAACAAAACCAACAGTTTTTTGGGGGATATTTTAAAGTACTAAACCTTTTCATTCTGGTCCTGTCAGGAGAGATCAGCTGCTACAAAGACGAGATTGAAATTGAACTGGAGAAGAGTCGACCCAAACTGAGAGGAATCTACGCAGCCTACTCCAAAGAAATCAGTCAGTCCACTTGTCATGCATCAGCTGTCTCTGTTTGAACAAATTCACCAAAATACAAATCTCACATCTCTTAAATTTTTGTTTTTCAGACCCAGAGCATGAGGAGGTTTTGTCCTCGGCATCAGAACCTGAGCAACCGGAGGCCGAAGATGCTGAGCTCCAAGCTGCCACCCAGCACCTGACCCAGGACTTCCTGTGTCAGGTGATCCAAGAGGAGGAGGGGCTGGGCAAGAAGACAGACAACTGTGAGCAAGAGGCGGGGCTAGAAAACAATGGGTTGGGGTCACACCGTCAGGCAGCCCCTCTGGCTGTCATCCTGGGAAAAATGCCGAGTGCCGCTAGCCTGAGTCTCCAACAGACCTTCCAGACAGTCGATGATTCAGAGACAGGCGAGAAACCAGATGGTGAGAACAATTAACATTGTTACATCATCGTGAAGTCAGAAAAATGTGCCGTTGTTTTCTTAAGCAGAGTCATTTTAGGACACTAACCTGTTGTCTGTTTGTGTTGGTTTTCAGGTGACCAGTCAGAGGGTGGAGAGCTGGACTTGGATGGTATTGACGATCAGGAGATTGAAAAGGTAAGTTCAACACTTGGCCAGCATCATATAGAGAGCTGACCTGCTTATACATGAGCCAGACTTTGGTATTTGTTTTGTTAACTTGTCAAAGGGAGCAGGAAGAAGTGACATTTTTCACATGAAAATGAAGCTGCAAGTGAATCTCAGTGTGAAGTTTTTAGAGTTTCTTTTTTATACCGTTACCAACGTTGTGTCTGTAGCAATAAACTGCTGTTTGTGTCAAGGCAGCCTTTGTAAGAAACGTTAGGCTTTGAAAGGTTGTACAAGATAGTGTTTTATCTCTCATTGGCTCGCTCTATGTTCTGCAGTACATCCTGAATGATAAGGAGGTTGAAGTGAAGACAGAGCTGTGGATGAAACAGAACGCTGAATACCTCAAGGAGCAGAAAGGTCAGGATCTTCATCATCATCATTACCATCTTTAATCAGTCAATATTTCAGTCCATCGATTAGGTTTAGGTTGATGAGCATCCATGTTGACTGTGATGGTGGATTTGAACTCAGGTGGCTGAAGTGTCATGTTTGTGTTTACAGAGAAAGAAGAGAGGATAAACAAAGAGAAGGAACAGGGGACTTACAAGGAAAAGGTGAGTGAGGCGCAGAGTCTCTCATCCTGAAGTCGACTGGCTCAAGTAAAGATGGACTACAAAACTGCCAGATCCTTCCACCACCTGACGTCTCACTGACCTCTCTGTGTGCTGTTTGTGTTTTCAGACGAAGAAGAAGTATAAGAAGCGGGAACAGATTATGGCATCGACAGCAGGTGAGGCAATAGAGAAGATGTTGGAGAAGAAGAAGATCTCCAGTAAGATCAACTACGACGTCCTCAGAGACCTGAACAGAGGGACAGGAAGTACCAGCAGGTCCGCCTCTGACCCCTCTGATGCTACCACCACACAGAAACGACTCAACCGCCGTCGCCGAAGGAAGAACAGTGAGACTAACCGAGAGCTCGCTGCTAACGCCAGCATCATGCGCAAAAGGTACTCGCTGTTATATATTATTTGTGATCTGTAATCAAAAACTTGTATTAAAAATGTCTAACCATAGCCGCAGTCTTTAATGTTTTTCTGATGTTTCATTTTCTGCTTTTGTTTTAGGTTCCGCCGTCTCATTTCCTCCACACCAAAGAAAAAGAAAGCATCTCCTCAGGTGAGCATCCACACTTACACCTGACCTCATGTTTCACATCTGTCATACCTCATCTTAAACTTGTTGCATTTCAGGCTGAAGACGCTGTCACAATGGAAATAGAAGTGGCAGCAGATCCTGCATCTGAACCGACTCCTGATCCAGAACCAGAGCCCAGCGCCGACCCTCCTGCTGCTCCACTCCCTACGGAGGAGGAGGACGAGGAAGAGGAGGTGGAGGTGGAAGTGGAGGAGGAATGTGTCAGCGCCCTGCAGCTTGTAGGAGGTCGGTTCAGGCTTTTATTCTGAAATCCTAAATACAGTGGCGCAAAATATTGTCGGTAAATCTGCTGATTGATTGATTGTCTGATTGATTCATTACCTGATTCATTTTATTTAGATTATGGCTGTGACGCAGAGGAGGAGGAAGTCTTTTAGCCTCACACAGCTCACCTTTGACCTCCAGTGAATGAAGTCCATCCAGGCTGAAGATCTGAGGCAGCTGAAACAGATAAATTTCACACAAATCAGTAACAAATACCAGTCATCGGTGAAATGAGTTAAATAATTACCGATTAAAAGGCGTCTCTGCACATTTGATTTTGATGCTTTTTAAATTTTTGCTGAAACTGTTGTGTTTTTTATTTGTACTTTGATCGTGTTATTGATCTGAGCTCCTGCTGTTCATATTGTAAAAAGATGTTGTAGCTTTTAGATGTTTGTGTATTTTTTGTATGGATACGAAACCAGCTGAAACTTTTATTAATGAACCATTGTTTTGATGTCTTCGTGTATGTGTGTGTGTGAGCTTGTTTCTCATGTTGTTGATGTATTTTAACTGAACTTGTATGAGATGTGTAAACAGACAATATCAAGACAAAACATTCCTTCACAATAAATAAACTGAAAATTGAAAGACGTTGTTCTTCTGATTACCTCAGAAACTGAAGAGTAGAATCAGTATCTTTAACCTGATCTCAGACCAAAGTTGGACCAAATGCTATACCTGGTCCAACTTGATGGTATTTTATGTATTTCATGGCCACAGGTCTATGACTAAAGTGGACTTGAGCTCAGTTTCATCTCCTTTCTTTGACATATTTTGTAGACAAAACTGACAACTTTTTTTAATACATTTGTTTTCAAAGACTGGAAACCAAGAATGCTCTCATCATTAATATATTATTCATGTCTACTGCAGCTGCATGTCAGTTACTGAAATTGATTGATAGATGACATTCTGGCTCCATTGTTGTTTGTTCAGATTGAAAAGGTCATGTCAGGTGGGATTTCTGTTTGAAACCACAGAAACACTATGGCTTTTGTGCTTTATGAATTAAACTGAACTGAAACAGGAAGCACAGAGCTGCAAAAATCTGGAAGGTGCTGGTTATTAAAGGAACAGTTCATTTGTTCAGGTTCTTTCAGAGAGATTAGAAAACTATCAAAGATCAACTCCAGTTTCTGTCAGGCTGCTGAACTCAGTTTCAGAAAGACTGATGTTGATTCTGTCCTGGTCCGTCCAGTCAACATGGGTTTTGTGGGCTTGGTAATGTTTGAAAGCATTTCACACATTATCGTCTGTGTACTGTGGCAGTTTAGGGTACCGAGGTGGTAACCACAAACCCTTCAGTCCTTGTTAAACAAGAGTGAGATCTTTGTCTGTGCTGAACTCCAGGAGCTTTGTCCTATTTCATGAACAGTCTAACATTGCAGTTGAGCTTTTAGAGAGTGTTGGAGTAGTGGCCTCAGCACTGGGTCTTTGATCTGTGTATATGATATGGTTCTGTTAGTTTATCAGACCAGTGAGTACAAAGACAGTTTGAGGTTGTGGTCCTAGTCATGGTCTTGGTCTCATCTGGTCTAGGGAAAAGTACCGCCACAGCTGAACGAGTTCAAGTCTTTCCGTCTCTGATTCACTTTCGAGGGTCAGATAAAGGTGAGACAGCAGTTGGATTGGTATCAGTGATTTGGACACTGAATCGGATGTTGGTGGTTCTAAGGAACTTGATCCTGATGGAGATCTCTGTTCTAGTCCTCAGTTTTAGTCCTTGTTGCAAGCAATACCACAAAATGTGGTTTTCACCCTACAGGCTGACACTCATCTGGTAATCTCTCAGAAACAACACGAAAAAAATGTTGGACTGTTCCTTTAACAGACACCATGTTGGTCCAGAGACATCTGTGTCCTAATAAGAACAAGCAGATGAACAACAAAAAGCAGTCATTTATTCACACAGTGATTCGGTCACAGAGAACCTGTCAAACCTCAAAGAAACATTTATAACATTTTTGAAAATTCTTGTGCTTGGTTGGTTGGTTCTGTTTAGATGGAGCTGGGTTTCACTCTTCTTACTGTTTCCAGTCTTCTGCTAAGCTAGGCTAACCATACACAAAGCCCAACACTTTATTGGAAATTGATCCACCTGAAATACATGATATTGGAGAGCACAAAGAAGAGCAGGACTTTTTAAATGCTGCACTGTCCCTTTAAATCTGAGAGGCCTAACAGAAATATGACTCTGTCCTTAGGGGAGCAGGACTATGAAATGTTGGAGTGCTTCTTCAAAAGAGTTCATTCTGTTGTCTTTGTAAGTCTCATCTTAACCGCCACTCATGCTTTCAACTTGTAAGACAAGCTCCAGGTTTCAGTATCTCAGAGTTTCTCTATGCTGGATCTCAGTATCCAAATGTCTGTTTGATGGCCTGAAAGTAGAACCGGGTCCAGCCCTCCCTAGTGGGATCCTCCTCCCCTGCAGGGACTCCATGACACTCCATTTTCAGCTCCGTCTCATCTCCTCGGTCCTCCATCTCCAGACTGACAGTGGCGTAGTGCTCTAAAGGAGAAATCAGAAAACACAGACATTGCAGTGTCTCTGAAAGCAGCAGAAGGAAGGGAAACACTAAAAACACTCAAACACGTCACAGCATCATAACAGGAAGACTCACCACTGGGCCATGTCCTGAACCGCCACCTCATTTCAATCCTCTGGTCTGGTACCTTCAGGGAGGAGCAACAGTCTAATTACCATGATGACATAAACCTCTAGCCTAGCTTAGCTAGACTGTATTCCCGTTATAAGGGATATACGGGAATACGGTCTAGCCCTCCTCCATTGACACATTTTGACAGGTTTTCAAGCTCCAAGCAGATCAGACTGAACCAATCAGAGCACCAGAGGCGGGAGTTAACGATGCGACCGCAACAGAGCGAGGTTTCTCTCGTGCGCTTTCCTCTGTTTTGCACGGGCTGAATTTGTCCTGAAAACCTCAACAAGAAGCAGCTCTTAAAGCTTTTCTTTTAAAAAAGGATGTATTTTTAATTCCGGCAAGCTGTACGATAGAATGCGTAATGCTGCCCTCCACTGTTGAAAGGGAGAGCTTAGAGTTTCCTCAGGACCCCTGTACGGCGAAGGAAGCTGTTAAAACTACAAAACATCATGGCGGAAAGGCAATTGTTAGGTCACTTAGTGATTGCGTCACACATGTGTTACGCTGATTGGCTCTCTCCAATTCAAGCTGTGATCGGTAGTCCCGCCTCTGGGCTAGATTTGGTTCAATGGAGCAGTTCCAGACTGACTTTATGTGTATTTGTAATACACAATATAAAGGCTGTCTGGTCCCCAGGCAAATAAACCTCCTGACATTTGATTGGCTGTTGATTGATCAGCTGTGACCTCACCAGCTGTGTGAACTCTCCACTGACACTTCCGTCCAGCAGTTGGAATTTCCCTCCACGTCGACCATCAACCACTGCCACAGAGCGCGTAAACACCTGCACGAACTGTGGATAGAGAGCTAATTGTACAGCTGCAATGCTACTACAGTGCTATAGAGACAGAGAGAGCCTTCAGTACTTCTGCCGTATTACAGCATTATGTGCCAAAGCATGGTACTACAAAACTGCAAGAATACTACAGTGATACTGCTGTAATACTATCTGCAGGAGTGATACTATACTATCAGTACTTCTTGATGTGGTCTGTTTTTGGTTTGCAGAATCTGGGTTTGTGGCCTATATGTGGGTTCATACTGTGGTTTGAATGTGATATTGTTTTGGCCTAGATTGAGTCTGGTTTCCATCATTGGCCGTAAGTTGTACTGAATGCGGTTTGGTTTTAGGCCAGTTTGAGGTCAAAGTTTCTTGTGTTACAATCTGTCTTTGTTTGAGCCTGATGTCAACTTGTTCTAGCTGATGTAGTCTGTGTTGATTTCAGAATGGTGTGTTCTGCTCTATTTCAGCCTGTCCTATCTGCACTGGGTACCTCCTGGTTGATGAAGGTCCTGTAGAGTTCATCAGCAGATGTCTGGAAAGTTTCCCTCAGGTTAAAGCTGCAGGTTGGAATACGAACACCTGTGGGACAGGAGGCGGGGCTAGAAGAGCTCTTAGGCGCGGGATTGGAGGTGCATTTGGTGGTGGCACTGATCTATAGAGGAGCATAGGGAAATCAAAGGTCATGACCACTCAATTTTAAGAGGAGCTGGATCAGATCCAAAGGTGGACTCTACCTGGGTTTTGTTGGTCTTGACCTGGTTCTTCTTGGCGGTCTCAGGTGGAGGCTGCTTTGGTCCATCAGTAGTCGGAAGAATCATCCCCTGACTGAATTCTGGGAGGCCAGATGTCAACGTTAGGACAGGGATCACTATACTCCTCTCAGATTGGCTGGTCTTGATAAACTCTAGACAACAGACCTGATTTGAGTTGGTGGACATACTCGCCCAGAGCCCTGCGGACTGCCTTGATTCCAGCCCTTTTCATGAGGTCCAGGAGCGGCGTGCTGGGCTGGTCCTTACACAGAAAGACTGAGATCTGTAAGGGAACAGGATGATCAGTATGATCATCAAAACAGTAATCAGTAGGTTGATCAGTGTGTGATCAGGAATCTGACTCACATCCAGATCATCCTCGTCGTTCTCATCAGACAGGTTTGACACATCAACAGTTCCTCTGTACTTCACTCCACTTTTGGCTGTACCTGTAGACAGGAAACTAACAGTCAGCACCACAGAAGAACACTAAGGCCACCTGCATGACATTAGCGCCCAGAAGGTAAATCATTTCACTAAGCAAATATTGTTCAAGCCCTCTCTGCCTCAGTGACGACCAGTGCATAACAAGTAGATTTTGAACTCAACAGCAGGCTGAGTCTGTGGAGCTTGAAGAACCGACCATCCCCATAGCCTCATAGATCCACCGCCCCTGTTGGAGTCCAGTGATGCAGCAGAGGCTAGCCCCATTGTATGATAGACTGGATCTAAGAATGTCAAATGTCACCTTTCTGGTAGAGAAACAACCGGACCTGGTGCAGGAGGTGGAGCAGTACCAACCGGATATAGTTCATCTCCACACAGTATCTAAACTTCTCTGAGTCTCTGGATGATGGGTGATGGACAGATGGATGATGGGTGATGGACAATGATTGATGAATGATGGATAAATGATTGATGGATGACTGATGAATGAATGATGGATGATGATGATGTATGGATAAGGAATTATTGATGGCTCATGGATGGATGATGTATGTATGCATGCATGGGAGATGGTTAAATTCAATGGATGAATGAAGAAATGAAAGGTGGGTAAATAAATAAAGGCTGAATGGGTAGATGAATGGGGGCTAGATAGCAAATGGATGGGAGGATGGGTCAATAAATGATGGATGGATGATGAGTGGATGAATGACATATGGTGGATGGATGGATGGATGGATGAATGTTGTGGGTGTCAGTACTATGACATCACTGACCCAGCCAGTTGGCCTTCAGCTGCCACTCATAGAAGAAGAAGAGTTTTCCTTTACGGTTGTTGATCGAAGCTTCTCCATCCAGCTTGTTGATGTCAGTCACCTGACAGACTCCCTCTGGTCCCTCCACCCGAACACTGAGAAGTAGCTGACGGAGGTGTTCTGTGGACCAGCTGGAGACGTCACGCTCCGTCCTGATGGGGAGGAGAGAAAGAGAGAGAAGAGGGGGGAGGAAGTTTGATGTTTGAGTCACTCAGCTGCATTCACTTCTCCACCAGCTGTTACGGAACAGTGTAGCCACGCCCACCTTTGACATCACAGACTTTAAAAATATCTGTACATGTGCTGAACCAGCTGCTGGGTCATATAACACACACACACACACACACACACACACACACACACACACACACACACACACACACACACACACACACACACACATGTTTGTACTTCTATCTTAGTGAGGACATCCATAGGCGTAATGCATTTCCTAGAGCCTTACCCTAACCTTAACCATCACAACTGATTGCCTAAACTTAATCCTTACCCTAACCCTAACCAAACCTCAATTCATACCTGTTCTCTAAAAACAAGTCTTCACCCTCAAACATGGCTGTTTCAAAGTGAGGACCGGCCAAAATGTCCTCACTTTGTAAAAATGTCCTCACTTTGATAGTTAAATGCAGAAAATGGTACTCACCATGTAGCAAGTACAAGTACACACACACACACACACACACACACACACACACACACACTAGAATAACCTTTCCCAAAATATCACACACAGATCCTCCAGAATGATCTGGAGGATACTTCTTCTTCTTTTTCTTCTATTAGATGTCAGCAGACTCTGACCAATCAGAACATTAATAACACAGACACTAAACATCAGGGATTTTGGACATTGTTGGTACCATGGGAACAAGCCCAGTAACAGCTACCTGCAAACCTGTGAAAAGCTACACCCCCCCCACATGTCAGATTATTGAGGATTTCAGTTTAAACACACCCATGTTCAGAGGGGATACAGTAAAGACTAGTAGGGCAGGTCAGTGTGGTAAAAACATGTATTTAAAAACTTTCTGATGAGCATCAATGTGTCACATGATCTACAGGAAAGTGCAGTTCTTCTGTCATGTCTGAAATCACTTCTGAGGCAATGTAAGAGAACATCCAGATAGTCTGCAGGTTCTATAACAATAACACAATAATTAAAATTAAGTTTTATTCTGGATTATTAAGTTTTCAATAAAAATAATGATGATAATAAACAGACCAGTGCCAGTTGTTGACGTTGGTGGCATCAGCTCTCTCCTCTACAATCCA
Organism: Acanthochromis polyacanthus; assembly: GCF_021347895.1. Lineage (NCBI taxonomy): Eukaryota > Metazoa > Chordata > Actinopteri > Pomacentridae > Acanthochromis > Acanthochromis polyacanthus. Next base: position 11,317,307 of record NC_067128.1, read on the forward strand.
TCGAGGATCTCCTTCACCCCACTTAGCCATCGCTGATAAGTGATCGCTGTTTACTGATTACTGATTATTGCTTAATACTGACTGAAGTTTAGTATGTTGTGCTGCAGTAACACAGGTTAACTCAGAGGAACACCTGCTGTATTAAACCCACTGTGAGTCTCCTGAAAGTCTGAGTGAATCTCCTCCACTGGCAGCAGCTGAAATTTGAACCATCCACCTCCTCTGAAGACTTTCAAAGTAAAACAGCACACATGCAGGACGCAGGACATCAATAAAATGCCAAGAAACTGGGAAATATCTGCTTGTTCGCTATGTTTCTGCCCTGATCATCCATGTGGTCTGATCTATGCCAGTAATCAAAACAGCAAAAACTGAATCATAACCATAGAATTTATAGACAAAATCTATGTGTCAACAATAGCACTCTATAAAACATTTGTTTCCCTTCTCATCTAACTTTGTAATCACATCCGGACTCACAGACGTCTCCTGACACTCTCATGGGTTCCAGTTTTCAAGCTGGGAAAGAGCAGTATCACACCAACAACAACAGCACATTAAAGTGCTTAATTATGAATATAATCATGTATTTATTTAACAAATTATTTGCTAATTAACTTTGACAGAAACATTAACAGCAACTAGAACACACTCAAGCCTGTTTTTGAACCTGCATGTGTTTGCATTTTGTAAATAAAATAGCAGAATTCTCTATGAGCAGCTTCTGGTTGCTGTGTATCATGGATGTACAGACAACAGTCACTGATTCACTGTGATACTGAAGAAAACCTACTAACATGCAGATTTTGAACAGCCTTTTTCTTTGGTTTCTAAGTGGATTTATGGAGTTTGTCATGATGGGCATCCAGTATAATAATATCTTCATGAAACTGAAGTCACAATGAATTTAAACGGATATGTTTCATATCTGTATGTTCAGATCTGACCGAGTTTTGTCTCATTAAAGCTGTTTCCCTGCTGCTTTCAGAAAACTGCTTTGACGTTCAAATCCAGTCACAGCGCATGTTCACTACAACTGGCGGTAATGCACTTAAAAGTTGCGTGCCAACTGCCATTAAACAAAAAGAAGAAGAAGAAGAAGAAGAAGAAGTAGTTCACTACAACTCCCAGCAGCCATCGCGCAGTCACAAGCTTCCGTAGAGAGGAGCTGCAGCAGGTGAAGGTAAACCCAGCTGATTGATTCTGATCAATTATCAATTTTAAGCTCAGCGGTTAGTGAGTGCTATTGTTCCGGATTACAACCGGCGTACCGACGTCAGTGTTCCCGCCGTTTGTGAGAGTGAAATTAAGAGTCAAATACGGGCGTTTCTGTTAGCATGCTAGCATGCTAATCAGCAAAACAACAGTGTAGCTACACACCCAACAGTTCATCATAATCAGGAGGAGGTAAAACGATATGACGTTTATCACTCTAATAATGTACAATTAAATCTGTGTTTTAGAATTAGAAGCTAACCATTAACTGCGTGCTGTAGCCTGTTGAAGCTAACAGCTGCTGAGTCTCTACACTGACATTTCCTTCATGTCACTGCTGACTGTTCTTGTGCTGTCAGTATGAATAAAGTTAGTTCACACGTGTTTAACTGTGTTTGTCTAGATGACGAAGAGTAAGGCTGATGAGGAAGAATACTGGAACAGCTCCAAGTTCAAAGCGTTCACCTTTGATGATGAAGACGATGAGTTAATCAGGGTAAGACCTGATCCCAGACTCTCACCTGGACCCACTGAACTGAACACTGAGTGACGTTCAGGTGCATCGGTAACACTGAGTGAAGTTTAGGTGGGAATGTTCAGGTATAACTGGTGGCTTCTCTCTGCGTTGTGAATTCAGATGACAGATAGATCTCGTTGGAGGTGATTCCAATTTATTCTCTCTGTACAGTAGACACTAAAAAAACCACGCACACCTGTCCTTCATACAAACTTGGGCTCCTACAGAAAACAAACAATGTACATCAGAATCGGGATGTGAACTCATAAATTTGAATTATGTGACATTAACACACAAATCACAACTGCAGTCACAATCTCGCTTACCTCTCTTTCTAAACACAAAACAAAAGGGGAGAGGTAAGGTGGGAAAAACACATAAGATGCAGTGGGGCGGCCAAAGTGCACATAGGGGTACACAAGCCCCCAGCAAAGGTTCTGCACAACCACTGAGAGGCAGACCAAACTTTGTGTAAATATAAGAATACTGACCCTGTTGCAGATGTGCGTCAGTAACACTGAGTGACAGTCAGTAGCATTAGTATCAATGAATGACACTCAAGTGTGTCAGTAACACTGGGTGACGTTTTGGTGGGTCAGTGGCATCATGTGACATTCACATGTTGATGTCTATGTCAGTTAAAAGAGTCGAGGCAGGCAGTGAACAGTATTCGGCCCCTGGTGGATGAAGACGATGACGAAGACGATGTGGAGAAGGTCAGCTGGAGCGGAGAGCCAGTCGGCAGTAAGACGCCTCTACTGTGCTTATTATTTACACCGGTGGAGAATTCTGGGCTGTGATTGGTTGCAGGATGGTGCCTGCTCTGAAAGCTGCCATACTTGTGTCCTCAGGTATCTCCTGGTCTGTCAAAGAAACAGCCGCATCCAATCAGAGGACAGACAGAGAGCCCGCCTTCCCCAAAATCCCCACAGACACACCATCACTCAGCAAGAGCCAATCAGGATACTCTCTAAGCTCTCTGTTCAAAGGTGAGACAGGTGGAAGTCACACCACTCAGACTGGATGAGAAGTCTGGTTGTGTGACTGAAGTTTTATTGTGCTTCTCTGCAGGAAAAACTAAAGGAGGAAACTTCCAGAGCTTCACGGACAGTGAGTGTCATGACAGAGTGAGAATGGATGAATGACAACACTTCCACTCAAGACTGACTCATGTCTTTGTGTTTTAGCGTTCAGCGAGTCGTCTGTCAGACTCTATGCTCCTGAGCTCCGAAAACCCAAATCTGAATACAAGGTAATAGCAGGACTGGTGGTCAGATTACAGTCTGTAATCTGATGCTGATTATCAGATTATCTTTTTATTATTTTCTGGTGTTTTAATAATGATGTCTTTGTCTTGTGATGTCAGGATTATGTCAGTGATTGGTCGCCTGAGGAGACAATTCAAAGACTGCAGCAAGGAAAGGTAACACCTGTGTGCTTGTAGTACTTCAGGTCATGTCTCTGCAGTACTGTGCAGTATTTCACTGCAGTATTCTGCGTATTTGTGTTCCAGACGGCACCTCTGGAGAAGTTCCGGTCTCTGCAGGACAAACTCCTGCTGCTGGATTTTGCCGTCAGCGCTCACGATGGAAACGTCATCACTGCTGTAACTTTATTTACAATGTGACACATAGCGTGAATCTATGGACTTTATTAACAACTCGATGAACAACAACTGAGCACAGTGCTTGTTTTTCAGGTTTTAATTTATTTAAAGAGGACTCTGAGTAAAGGTGAGTCTCCTGCCCTGATTCTGGACTATTAGACCTGATCCTGGACTGTTAGATTTCATACTGGACTATTAGATTTGCTACTGACTGTTAGACCTGATCTTGGACTAATAGAACTGATTCTGGACTATTACACTTGGTCCTAGACTATTAGACCTGATCTTGGACTATTAGACCTGATTATTCGGTTTGATCCTGGACTGTTAGACCTCATTCTGGACTATTAGACCTGATCCAGGACTATTAGACCTGATCCTGAACCACTATCCAATATTCTGGTGTCTGATTCTTGTGTTTTGCTCCTCAGAGGTTTTGTTTCGGGAGCTTGAGTCCAGACAAACGGCTCTGAGACATTTTATCCACTACCTGACTGAGACCAAAGACCAGAGGCTGCTGCTGGAGCTGCTCAGGTTTACTTGTTACACCTGTTTACCTGTTACACCTGTATGTGGTTAAAGCAAATCAGAATCACAGTTCATCTGGTGTGTTTACATTTGTTTTCTTCTTCTGTACCTCAGAGCTCTGGGCAGGACGGAGGACGTGGCGGTATGTAGTACAACGTAGTAGTACACTCTGTGAACACAGTAGTAGTGCTCAGTAACTGTACAAATGAAGACCAACAGGATACTGATATACATTTCTGTGTGTTTCCATGGTGACAGCTCCTTCAGTATAAAGAACATCTGAGCATTGCAGATGAAAACAAGAGGCGGGACTTCCTGAAGAGCTGCCTCAGGTGAGTGACACCTGCTGAACACTCGACTGATCTGAGTCAGATTATAGATAGATAAATAGATCCCAAGGAGAATCTGGTTATAGTTACACTGTAGTTTCCAGTTCATTGGTGATTCACTCCTACTTGTTTACTGGCGATTTTTATTTTTTACTGCGATCTGTTCATCGTTAGTTGATTTTTTTTTTTTTTTCTTTTCAGCCTTCCGTTTTCTGCAGAGGACTCTGCTCATGTTCAGGACCACTACACGCTGCTGGAGAGACAGATCATCATCGAGGTCAGAAACTGGTTCAGTTCAAATGTATCTTCCTTTAACTGGCTTTAGTTTCATTCTTTACTGAAGTCCTGTCATTTTGTCAGTTAATTAGTCAAACCCGAGTTCTGCAATTTGAACAGTCTTTGATTTAATGACCTACTTTCTCTGCTGGCTGTTTCACCATAAATAGATCTGTGGTTTGGTTTCAAAAGTATCACAAAATGATGAAACCTTTCAAACTTCCATGAGCCTAAGCAGAAATGTATTTTTATTTTGGTTTTTACCGAAAAAAATGTAAAAGATCTATCAGTTTACTTATCAGAGTTGCTCATTTTCCATCTTGACTTAGACTATTTTCTGTTAAAACCCACCGTCAGGTTCAGTTTATCCCAGTTTAATCTCAGTTTTCCTTTTGTGCTGTTGCTAGGCGACCGATCGGCAGGCTGAGCGTGGAGGGAAGGTTGAAATTTTCCAGAAGTTTCCCAGAAGAGCTTCAATCCTCAACATGCCGCTGATCACAACACTGTACTACTGCTGCTTCTACCACTACACCGAGGCGGAGGTCAGATTAGCTGAACCAGGATGGACTGATTAGTTTAACAAGATCAGTTAAACCAGATTACTTAAACACCTTTATTATAGTAGATTTTTTGAAACTAGCTTTGTTAAATCAGATCAGTTAAACCAGATTACTTAAACACCTTTATTATAGTAGATTTTTTTTTAAACTAGCTTTGTTGAATCAGATTAGTTAAACCAGTTTTGACACACCAGATTAGTGAAACCAGCTTTGTTCAATCAGGTTAATTGAACCAATTTTGGTAAACTAGCTTTGTTTAACCAGATTAGTCAAACGAGATTAGTTAAATTAGATAAGTTAAACCAGATGAGTTAAACCAGTTTTGGTAAACCAGATTATTTAAACCAGAGTGATTAATCCAGTATTTGGTGTTTGTTTGCAGGGAACCTACAGCAGTCCGTTGAACATCCGTCAGACTTTTAAGGTGAGAGCTGACATGTTAGATTTGATCCTGTTTAATGTTGATCTCTGGACCTCAGGGTCACTAACAGCCGTTGACCTCTGGCCTCAGATCTCGGAGAAACAGTACTTTGTGACGGCGTTGGCGGCAAGGGCGAAGCTGAAGGCGTGGTTGGACGTAGACGCTCTGTTCACCAGCAGGAACTGGCTCGGCTTCACCAGGAAGAAATCTCCACTGAGCTTCCATCGAGTTGTCGACATCCTGCAGAAGAACTCCGCCCCCACACGGGTGAGGGGGCAGGGCCAAGCGGCAACATTTTTTAATAGTGGGGTGTTGATTATTGACTACTGACAGGTGTGTTATTGATTGTCGATAACCTTCAGGTGCTGCAGGACTACGTTGGGCTTGTTGAAGACCCGGACACGAGGATCAGTTTAGCTCAGAAACATAAATGTCACGACATCGTCATCAACGTGAGTCTAATGAAGCTGCTGATGTTAATTTGTTAATCAGTCAGAATCATGCTCTTTGTGATGTCATGATGATGCCGTGTCTCTGGGCCTATCAGACCTACCGGGACATGAAGGACCGGCAGCTGTTGCTAGGATACCGGGGGAAGGTGGGGCGAGGCTCGGCAGAGGAGAGGAAGATCGACGAGCTGCTCAACAACCAGGTGAGGAGGAGGAGCATCTTCATCACCTGCATCATGTGACCCAACTAAACTGTGTTTCTTCTTCTCTTTTAGCAAATCCGCTGGAAAAATTGAGAACAGCATGCAGTCTCAGAGACTTTTGTTTGGAGTTTTACCGCGTGAGATGAGGCTGAGGACAACAGGAGAGTCCAGTCGGCTCACATTTGCATCCATCTCTTTGGTTGCTGAGAGGAGCGCTTCATGTGACTCCTCCCACAGAGCACAGGGTGGGCGGAGCTTATTTTTCCACCGAGTCATTGCCGTGGCTTCATCGTCTTCTTGCTGAGTCATCGCTTCGACATTCCCAGAATCATCAGGATACTGACCTCCGTCCAGGCAGCAGTAGTGGAAGCATGCCTCCTTGGTGGAGGAAGGAAAGAGCCATTCTACAGCTGGATTTACATTTCAAGTTTATTGACGTTTTCTTCAAAACTACAACATCTGACACAAGAAGGAAAAAACACGTTCTGATGTCACACATTCTCTGCTCCCTGCGTTTCATTTAGTTTTAAATTTGGCATCAGGTTCCTAAAGTGACAGCGATGGCCATGTCCACGTTTTCAGTTGAGGAATTTTCTGTGGCAAAAAAAATGATTAAATAGCATTAACTCTTTGAACTCTAAGCAGTTTCTGAGCATTTTTTTTTTTTTACCTCCTGTCACATTTTTACTCACTGTGGGCTCATTTTTGACAGCAATGTAAAGTCCTGCACCCCTATGGAAACAGAATAACCATGACTAAAATGATGAGAACTCAAGCTGTTTTTTTTTTTTTTTGCAGGATAACTGTTATAATACCACATATAATAAAAAATTGAAAGTTGGAATTCTTTCATTATTTTTCAAAAATCGACATGTAAAACATTTTTCTAAGTGTCTACAGGTATTCCAAAATGGAGAAAAAGTGACTTTTCATACTATATAGAAACATTTTTTACACAGATTTTTAATTTGTCTCCATACTTGCCTCCTCTCTGCTCTGTGTAAACACATCCTGCAGTTCAGCCAAAAAAAAAAAAAAGTGAATTTTTGTCACATGATTTTTTGGTCACAGCTGGGTCAGTGAGTTGGGAATCACAGCAGTGCCAAAAGATAAATCTATGAAAAACAAAAAATAAAGAATATAGAATAACAACTGAATAAATCTGTTTAAAAAGAAGGAAATAAATGTGTAAATATAAAGAGGACTGAATAACAGAATAAATAAAAAGAAATCTTTTAAAAAATGGAAATAAATGTGTACATAGAGGAATAAATAAAAAATCTATTGAAAAATATGGAAACATGATGGTAAATTTTGTCTTTGCTTTTTCTGTTCTTTGTTTTTTCCAGTATAGGCTACTCACCCTGGACAGAAAGCCCAAAGTCATTTACTTGATAGCCCAGTCCATCAAGTAAAAGCAAAGGCAAAAAGGATAAAAAGGGAAAAGCAAACACAAAATTAATCTCTATATTTCCATATCTTTATTAAGATTTCTTTCTCTTTATATGTACACATTTATTTCCTTGTTTTAACAGACTTACTTTTTTATTTATTCTTTTATTTGTTGCTCTTTATATTTGCACATTTATCTCCTTTTTAAAAAAAAACAGATTTATCTTTTATTATGGCACTCCTGGGGTTCCATATTTGAAGGCCTCTCGGTTGTGTGAAGGAGCGCTGAATATTTAGGTTTTTACAGAATCCTGTTAGCGTGCAAGGATAATGTTTGGCACATTTTTATGAGGCCTGTTGGGGAAAAAAAGTGATTCTGATGAAATGCCCAAATTTTAAACTTAAACATTTTAAACTAAACTACACTTTCTCATAAAACTGCACATCCAACATTATTCATTATAGATTATGTTTGATTTAAGGAGCGCATGAACGGAAATATTATTTATCTGTCTTGGGTTCTGAAGTGAAAAATGTATTTTGGCAGTCATGTTTCAGCCAACATGTGGGACGTTTATTAGGAAGGAGTGATGATGAGGAGGTGAAGAGGAAGAAGGAGTTTGTAGTTCCAGCTGTCACCACAAGATGGCGGACTTGTTTCTGCTTTTTAATCTTCCTACTTTCGTTTAAATCCAATTTCATCTGACGTCCCTGATCAACTAATTTCCCAGTCCTGCGGTGTGCATCGAGGCTTCGGCTGGATCGACCAGAGTATTGATTGACTGATCATCAGCCAGCCTCCTGTCAGGCTGTGGTTTATTGCTTACGCTTCCGGATGAGTGAACGGATGAGATGAGGTGATGAATTAAAGATGAATATAAATAAGTGATGCTGGTGTGTGTGTGTGTGTGTGGGGGGGGGGGGGGGAGGGCACGTGACCCGAGCCACTCCGCGAGACGTCACTTCATTCAGAAGCAGCACGAGGACGGAGACGGACGATGCGCGAGACCACGGTGAGTTTTTAACCTGTCAGAAGTACAAATACCGTGATAGTACTGGTACACATGTCACGGTATTTATGTGAACTGTTGTAATTATTATACTGAGAGTGTTTACTGATGTTATCAGTCTGTAGTACTAACGTTACTGTGACTTCCAGGTACTGAAGTACACTGTGCTGCTTGCTACAGTAAACTGACAGTTCATTATATTATTGACCATGATGTCAGTAATACTTATGTTATTGATAATGATGTGATCAATCATGATGTTATTGATAAAATATTACTGAGTAGCTCAGACTGACCTGAAAGCTGGGATGTGATTGATTAATTGAAATATATCAATTTTCTCATTTTAAATTTTTGCAAAGTTCCAACATTATCCAATCAGTGAGAAGGCGGTGATGGAGGAGAGAACAATGGGAACAACAACAGTGAAAGCTCATGAAATATTCAGTGAAATTTAAATGGGAAGTGAATCTAAACACTGAATATTTCTATCAGACTACTAGCAGAAGTATTACACACTGAAGTACTACAATATGCTGATTTTACATGTGTAATGTTACTGCAACAGCATCCTGATTGTGCTCTAGGGAAAGTTAGATCATCCCACTTTATTCCCGTGCTCAGTTTGTGCTTCGCATTAACATCTCAGGGAGCACACAGATTTACATAGCTACGTGTGTGAAAGTGTACTATGGCTGACTGAGGCTTTAAATAGTCCAGGAGAAGAGATGCAGGTGTTGATCAGAGGAAAATGTTCACCTACAAAGTCCTGTAGCACAATAACCTTAAATTGACATGTTTTTTAAGCTTCTGATTAATTTTACGCTTATAAAAGTGATAGAATTATCTACAATATATGATAGATATTTATTATTAAAACTTGTTAAAAATGACAGAACCAGTACTTATTTTTCTGTTTATTGTCACTATTTGAATCCAATATTGGAAGTATGCTTACAGTGTTAATTTGAATTTAACAGTGTCGTCTGGTCAATAAAAAGGAAATATTTGTGGAATTAAAATAAATTCAGAAATGTATTTTAACTGTAGTTTTATATGAAAAATGTAATTTTAAAAAAGTGTTTCTTTTGTGGTTATTAACCCTCGTGTAGTCCTGCGGGTCAAATTTGACCCGTTTTAAAGTTTGAAAATGTGGAGAAAAAAGAAATTTTTCTTCTGAAACTTCTGATGTCCACATTTTCAACATTTTTGGGAAATTTTTGAACATTATTTGGTGAAAAAAATGAAATGTAAAAAAAAAGAAAAAGTTTCTTAAGAACATTCACAAAAAATGTTTTTTGGTGAATGTTCTTAAGGAAAATATTAGAAGTTTTAATGAGATATATATGGAATCATTTTAGATATTTTTTAGAAGATTTTTACTAATTTTTTGAAAATATTTACCAGAATTGTCATGCCACATCTTGGAAATTTTAAAGGAATTATTAGAATTTTTTCCTGAAGGTTTTGCAAATTTTCAGAAATTTGGGGATTTTTTTGCTGAATTTTTGGATTTTTTTAGGACAAGGAAACAATATTTTTTGATGTCTGTAAATGAAGACAACAGGAAGGTTAATACAGCAACTGCAGCAACTTCCACTGGAACAATCAAATGTGTTTCCTTTGTTGCTCGGCTGCGTGTTTCCACAATGCGGTAAATGATTAGCATTGGCCACATTATATAACACATTTTGGGGAAGTTCCTGTGCACACTTTAATGTCACTGCCCCAAATCTGCTGTGGTGACGTTGTGAAATTTGCTTGACATGACGGAAAAATATTCTGACTTCAGTGAACAGATTAGACTGAAATGAATACTAAAATAATTTTAATTTAATCTACAAAAGTAGAGAGATATGCTGCTATTCATAAAAGATTTAGGGCTACAGAAATGAATCCAGGTCTAACATCGACACTGTGATACTCTCAGTACACGTTACTGTAAATTATGAATATAATCTGTTTGGTTGTAATCGGTTGTCATCTGCAATGCTAAACTAACAATGCAATCCTGCACAAATCATGCATTTTCACAATTTTCTCCATCAGTACTGCAAAATTACTCAGTACATTTACTACAGCACATATTTCAAGTCGTTGTACTTACCACTTCATAATACTTTATACTTTTACATCATAAATCTGACAGCTGTGGTTTATTTCAACTAAATATTGCTAATGATTCCTATAAAATCATGTGACTCCCTCACTGATCATGTTATGTTTATTACTCCGCATAATTTGCGTTTTTCATCCAGTTCTTTAATATATTTAGCAGCTTTTGAACTTTTACTATTTTTACTTCATCTTTAATATCTTGTATTTTCTGCTAGACAAGCATAAAGTTATTGATTAAAGTAATGATACACACATTACTTAGGAATGTGATGTCTGCAATCCCCACAGTTATTGTTGCAGCTGTCAACAATTAATAATTAATACTCTGCCCCACCCACCTCTAGCACTAAGCACACCTGATTGGCAGCTGACTTGAAATTTTTATAACCCGTCAGCCAATCAGAACGCAGTGTTGTGATCCCTGTTTCCAGCCTGGGCAGCTGACCAGAGAGCATGGTGGGGATTTATTTTGCTTTTATTTTGTAAATGGAAGAGTTTACTTCGGTTTACGTTCTACGTTCAACTATTTAAAGCTGAATAACTTCTGAAAACATCAGAGCCCTTAATGGAGGCACTGGGACCTTTAAATGTAGAAACATTTGTGTGTTTATCGGCATAGCAACATAGGATGTTACATTACAAAAGTACAAAAACAGGGCACTTTGAACACAGCACCATTCACTCAGTCAGCTCAGACTGAGCCGGGGAAGGATTTCTGTCCTTAAAAAAAAAAAAAAAAAAGACAAAATATAAAACAATAAAAATACCATAGCTTAAATATTTCACTCATATAGGGTAACTATAAATTGCAAATATTAGACACTAGAGTGAACCAAGTAAATCAAGAAAAAAACGTAAAAAATGAAATAAAAATACAGCTCGTTATCACATCAGATTCATATGTTCAAACAGTGAATACAGTTTGATTGCGTGTTTATTTTTAACCAATCTCAGAGATTTAGAGTAAAAACTAAAATCGTTCTTCTAATGACTAAATATGACTTTAGTTTTGAAATACCTACATCGCTGAATAAAAAGCTTTTCACAGTGAAACTTCTGATGTCCACATTTTTGAGAAATCTTTGAACATTTTTTGGTGGAAAAAAAGAAATGTTAAAAATGTTTCTTAAGAACATTCACATAAAAATCAACCAAAATCCAGCGAAATTCGCTGGATTTTGGTTGATTTTTATGTGAATGTTCTTAAGAAAATATTAGAGGTTTTACTGATACATATGTGATCCTTTTAGATATTTTTACTCATTTTTTGGAAGATTTTTACTCATTTTTTGAAAAGATTTATAAGAATTTTCTTGACAAATTTGAGGGATTTTTAAAAATTAAACTTTTAAGGGAAACTTTTAAGGCATTATTGGAATTTTCTTCCTGAAGGTTTTGCAAATTCTCAGAAATTTGGGGAATTTTTTGATGAATTTTTTGATTTTTTCAAACAAGGAAATAATATTTTTTGGTGCTGGTAAATGAAGACAACAGGAGGGTTAATCCTGCTGGTAGACTGAGTGAGGGTTCCTCTAGTCTGTATTCTAGATTCTTTCAGACTATAAGGGAGGCAAAGATCCTCCATCAGGTGACGGCAAAGGATCAAACAACAGCTGTTTTAGGGTCAGAAGTCAGTCAGATCTGAACTTGTGCACTTTAAACATATGTTTAGATTGTGACGTGTGACTTTCACTTCCTGAGGGTATCATTGAATCTGAAGTCTGTGAGAATAAACCTCCAGAAATCAACTTAGAAAGCAGAGAACGATCACTTCAAATCTGCCTTAGAATCTAACCGCTTTAAATTTTCTTCATCATCACAGTAACAAGTCACAGTTTCTAAAGAGAGAAGTCAGCACACAGATTGTTTGACGTGATAAGAGGTGCTGTACGTGTTTGTGTGAGTGTTAACTGAAGTCCTGTAGGTGATAAAACATGATGGGGTTTTTACATCTGAACTCAAACTGCAGCTTCATTTGTGACTCATGTGGGACTGAACAACTGCAGCTGAACTTTTTCATGTTATAGGAACCTGAAACTCACCTGAACAGAGCAATACTCAAAGTGTCACACGTCCCCAAAATGTGTCATTCAGTTTCTCAGCGTAAGATACTGCAATGTCACTTTCTGTCCACATCCTCTTCAGGAAGAAAACTCTCTCTGTGTCTGTGACTGATTGCTCAGAGCAAATCAGTTAGCAACAACAGCTGACACAGACTTGAATCAAAACTCTTTACCGAGTTTGTCAGACAACGTCGTGGTTAAAAAATGAGTATTTTAATTGTGCAGAGCTGCAGCTTGGTTCTAAAGTGACTGCTGGTTAACGTGCTGCTCTTTCACTCAGTGTTTCATACTTGTCCGGTTATGTGGCAACAGTTACTGACAGTTCAGCTGTATTAATATACAGTATGTGTGAGAACAGAGCAAGTGTAAGCTGCTAAATTTAGGTTTCCCTGAAGCACAAGAGGCGACATCAAAGTACTGTACCCCACCTAGCCTTTGTATGCTAGTTTAAAATCAGTTTTGGAGTTTCCATCATCTTTAAATGTTCTCCAGCGTTACGGTTTCCACAGAGCTCTGACCTGTGATCACACCTTCAAAGCTGATGTTAATGTTAGCCACATTAGCTACAAAACATGCTCACACTTGTAATATATCTATGACCGTGGTGACGCTGCCATCAAAAATATAAATACTTCTCAGGATCTTCAGTTCCTCATATGCTGGGAGTGCATCAAGTGTTCTCTCTGGCAGATAACAGCAGAACATTTGGTGTGTTTTGTTCATGGCTGATACGTTTTAGAGTTGGCAGAGGCAGTGAGAGGGCAGGATGATGTCATGAGCTAGATGACTGTTGGTTTTTAGTCGCTATGTAGAAATGGAGTAAAGCTCAGATTGACCTGTAAAGCTGGGAGGTTATCTAGTTAAGAGGTGCTAGAAGCATTGCAGACGTAAGTGTTCGTATTCATACTGCTTTTATTTTACACCTCCAAATTTATAAAGCACAGAAAAGACTTAAGACTGAACGTTGAGAAACAAGAGACTACAAAGATGTCCACCCCTACTTCGGTAATATTGCTGCGGACATTACAGAAGCGTCAACCAACAGGAAGCAGCAGGAACCATTTCCTCCAGCAGCTTCCTGTTTCATTAGCCAGTAAGATGATAGTGAGTCCGCATTTGAATGTCTGACAGTGTTCTGAAAAGCTGAGAAGCTATAAGCTGCCGGTACAGCGCAGTTTTCTGTCTTTAAAGAGTCACAGATGAGTGTTTGGGTCTAAAATTGATGATGTGTAATGGAAAGTTGCAAAAGATTCACTGACTCACTTTGTTTCTGAAAACTTCACAGTGACTCAGAGGAAAAGAACAAGAACAAGAGGAAGAAGGAGAAGAGAGAGAAGGCGAAGTGGTTAAATAAAGGTAAAATATCACAATTCTATTATATTTGTATGAATTAGAAAACTGTATGAAAACCTCGTATCTCCATTTTAGTCAAATTGCTTCAAAGCTTTTCAACAGATTTAATCAGATTCATCCAAACCGCAAAAGAAGATCTGCTCGCTTCTGAAGTGGAGAGTGACTAACATGGAGATATTTGATTTCCTCTTCTCAGGTTGTGTTATTGTGGCACTGTTGTCTTAGGTTTTAAGGTGTTGTGACCTTGAGAAGAAACTAAACGTTTTCCCACGATGGGGTTTTCCTGTAACCATCAGATACAGGCGGCATGTTTCCTGCTCATGACATTTCAGCAGAGGTTCTCTATTATCCATTTCCTGACACAAAGGTCACTCAAATTTCTCAACTTCACATATTAATCAGACTTGTAGGAATCAGTCATTGCCATCAGTTGCTTTGCAATTTTCTCCAACTCAAATTTGAGACATGGTTGCCTCATGGGGGGCTGTGCTGCTCTTCTAGAGCTTTTGGCTTTGTCACGTTCTCCTCACCAGCAGATGTCTAATGAAAGATGTTGATGTGATCACGAAGACTGTTCAAAATGGGATTACTAGTTTAACCCTCCTGTCGTCCTGTGGGTCAAATTGATCCGTTTTAAAGTGTGAAAATATGGAGAAAAAAAAAATTCACTGTGAAACGTCTGATGTCCACATTTTCAACATTTTTGGGAAATTTTTGAACATTTTTTGGTGGAAAAAAAGAAATGTTAAAAATGTTTCATGAGAACATTCATAAAAAAAAATCGACCAAAATGCAGCAAAAATCGCTGGACTTTGGTTGATTTTTTGTGAATGTTCTTAAAGAAAAAATTAGAAATTTTACTGATATATATGTAATCACTTGAGATATTTTTACTCATTTTTTTGAGGATTTTTACTCATCCATAGTATATTTGTGTAGGTAGATAGAGCCTATATTGAACACCCTTTAACTGCATCTGAGTGAGAAAATGTGTTGAAATTGAGTGAAGAACAGTTTTAATATGATATCTTATTTGGGGGATTTTTAAAATAAAACTTTTAAGAGAAACTTTTAAGGAATTCTAGGAATTTTTTTTCCTGAAGGTTTTGCAATTTTTCAGAAATTTCCGGGTAATTTTGCTGAATTGTTTTCAGACGAAGCAATATTTTTTAGTGCCTGTAACTGAGGACAGCAGGAGGGTTAAAACAAGAAAAAAAAAGAATCCAAATCCAAACCATGAGAACCTCAAGCTGTTTTCTCTGTTTTCATCCCTCCCTGCAGATAAACTGGCCTTGAATCTGATTGGCTGCCTCTCCCTGTGGACGTCATGCTGCCGGTGACTGAAGCAGCTTCCCAGAGAAACAACCTGAGTTTCAATGTTTGTGAGCCGCGATACGAGGATGGCCGCCTGCCTCTGACGCTGCTGTACAGCACCGTGTTTGTCGTCGGTGTGCCCACCAACCTGCTGACAGTCTTCCTCACCTGGCTGCAGGTGCGCAGGAAGAATGTTCTGGGCGTTTACCTTTTTGCCCTGTCGTTGTGTGACGTCACCTACCTGGGCACGCTGCCTGTGTGGGCAGACTATGTCAGCCGAGGACACCGCTGGCAGTGGACGTCAGCCGCCTGCAAGCTGACGGGTTACATCTTCTTCAACAACATGTACATCAGCATCTTCCTGCTCTGCTGCATCTCCTGCGACCGCTACATTGCTGTCGTCCGCAGCCTGGAGTCCCGCGGCCTGCGGCGGAGATGCCACGCCATCCTCATCACCCTCTCCATCGTCCTGGTGGTGGCCCTGGGTCACATCCCCGTCTTCATCATGAAGGAGGGCGATACCACCAAAGGATCGCAGCGCTGCTTCGAGCCGAGTCACAGCAGCGCCACGGTGGCAGGCTTCAACTACGCCCGCTTCATCGTCGGCTTCTTCATCCCGCTGCTGCTGCTGGTGGTGACAAACCGTGGCATCCTGGTCAACGTGCAGCGCAGCACGGGGCTGCGGCAGGAGCAGAAGCAGCGTGTCCGTCGGCTAGCGGTGGCCGTGGTAGTCCTGTTCCTGGTCTGCTTCGCCCCCTACCACATCATCCTCCTGACCCGGGCGGTCATCTTCCACTTCCCCCAGCTGGAGAACGGCACCTGTCTGTTCGAGAATACCATGTACACCCCCTACACCATCTCCCTCGGCCTGTCCACCGTCAACAGCGCCGTCAACCCCATCCTCTACGTCCTGTCCAGCGACAACATACGCAAGGAGCTGAGCCGAGGACTCGCGCAGTTCTGCGGCCGAGCGCTGCACCGATCCAGCAGCAGCCAGAACAAGATCCAGCCCTCCAACAACTCCTTAGTGCTGCAAGTCGGGACTGAAACTGAGAGACAGGCAGCAGGAACGCCACCAGAGACCTGATGGACCGGCCTCTATACAACCCAAACAAACACTGTCCAGACGACGGTGTCTGAAGTACGCCGGCCCTTCGGGGTCACCCAACACATGGACTCTGCTGGTCTCTCCTGCAGCAAACATCATGGAGTCACGTGAAGGGTTCATCCTCTGAAGAGCATGATCCTAGTAGGACCAGAAGGTGGTGAGAAGTCTGTTCATGGACCACAATGATGGACGGATCTATGCACACATCAAATAACAGGACAAAATGTGTCTGAGACTCTTAAAGGAACTGAAATGCTGTTTTCAGAAGCAAATTTTTCCAACTGTTTTTAACTAAAATCACTGTGAAAATATTCTTTGTTGTTCAGTGTAATTATATTGACGATTAAAATGGTCAGAAAAAGGCAGAAGTCATGTGACATTTGTCATCGTAATAGTAATAGTAGCAGAGGTTTCACATTAAGTTTGCTTTCATTGGTCAGAAAGTGTTCGTGTTTAACCGTGAATTCTGTCATTTTAAAGAAAGAATTCAGATTAAAAAAAACTTAAGCAGCTCCTATATCTTGAAGCAAACAGATATGGTTTAAATGCTCAAATTCATGTGCAAGTTACTGAAGAGTGTAGATTAAACATCTTCATTCACACATGGAAACATGTTTTTCTGCTCTTCGTGTTTCTACTCAGGAGGCATTCAAAAAACACAGAAACTGATTCCGAAGGTCTCCAGAATCCTACGAACTATTCGCATGAAAAGAAACATTTTCTCAGTAAAAAAGTAAATCCAACTCTTTTGCCATTTCGGCTTCATTATGACACATACATGTTGATTAAACAGATGTCCTTTCAGCTTTGAGCTTCAGCAGCATTTCTACTGTTAGAAGAATTAAAGAAGAAGGACGAAATCCAGCAAACCAAAGGCAGGTCTTTCAGTTTTAACCCTCCTGTTGTCTTCATTTACGGGCACCAAATGTCTGAAAAAAAAAAAAAAAATTCAGCCAAAAAAAAAAAAAAAATCCCCAAAGTTCTGATAATTTGCAAAATCTTCAGAAAGACAATTCCAAAAATTCCTTAAAAGTTTCCCTTGAAAATCTTCCCAAAAAAATCCAAAAAAATCTAGTGATTACATAAATATCAGTAAAACTTCCAATATTTTATTTAAGAACATTCACACAAAAAAAATCAACCAAAATGGTTGATTTTTTTTCGTGAATGTTCTTAAAGAACCATTTTTTTTCCCCCACCAAGAAATGTTCAAAAAAATTTCCCAAAAATGTTGAACATGTGGACATCAGAAGTTTCACTGTGACAATATTCTTTTTTCCCCACGACTCAGTTTGACCCACAGGACAACACGAGGGTTAAAGAATCTTTTGGGACCTTTAAGATCTGCATTATGCTTCCCTCTGAATGTAGGCGAATGAGAGACCAACCGTTTTCTGGAGGCGCTGCATTACAGGTGATACCATAAAAACAGAGCTGCTTCAGGTGTTAACATTTGCACCACCATCCAGCTGTTGCAGTGGTTTCCTGTCTGAAATCATCGGGCTTTGAAAAAAGCTGCTGAGCTGTTTCCTGTTGCCAAATTCACGCTTTGCACTCTGCCGGATGTCTGTTGCCATGACAACAAAGGTCAGACAAGAGGCAATCTCACCTGTGTGTCTGATAGCATTTATCAGTGCTAGACAATCAGTAACAAACACAACAGTGGTCTTGTCTCCAGAACACGTCTTTCAACTTTCAACCCAAAATACTGCAAAGATGGTTCATTTCACCATGGCTGTATAACTTCTGTTCTACACCGACTGTTTCAGCTACTGTAGCTGAAAGTTGAGCTGTCATTGTTCACAACTCCTTCAGGAAGAAGACTCTCTCTGTGCCTGTGGTTTACAATACAGAGCAGTACAGTTCAATCAATCAAAGTTTATTTCTATAGCCCCTTACGGCAGCCCAAAGGGTGACCAAAGTGCTTCACAGTGACAACGCAAGAGAAGAACTTAAAACAATACAGTAACTTGAATCAGCACAAACAGTCACATTTGCACTCACACCTATGGGCAAGTTTAGAATAATCACTTAACCTCAGCACATTTTTGGACTGTGGAAGGAAAGCGGAGTACCTGGAGGAAACCCACGCTTTCATAGGGAGAACATGCAGACTCTATGCAGAAAGATCCCGGGAAAGACGGGACACGAACCAGGGATCTTCTAGCTGCAAGGTGAGAACCACCACGCCACTGTGCAGCCCGTAAAATACACAATAAGACAATAAAATACACAGCAACAAAACAGCACCAAAAGACACATCCAAAAGAAATAAATGTAGCAAAATGTCACCATGCTGCTAGATATGAAAAGCCATTTCAAACAGGAAGCCGTTGATTGGAAGACCTCACAGCTCTTTTTTGGTCCTTTAAAGTTAAAAGCTCAGATAAATAAAGTGAAGCAAGACCATTAAGAGCTTTTAAAGAAATTCCTGACTGGGCTGGAAGCCAAGTGGAGAGCATAAAGGACTGGGGGTGTTTGTTAAAAGACGCGCTGCAGCGTTTTGCATGGGTTGCAGGCGGCGGATAGATGACTGGGAGATGCCGATGTAAAGAGCACTGCAGTAGTCCAGTCCTGAACTGATAAAAGCATGAATGGCTGACCACATACAGCCGACACTGAGTGAATAAGTGTGAGACCAGAGCTTTCGATCTTCTAATTTTCTCTCCAAACGATCATTTTACATGGAAACACAACTTCATTTAAACCAGTTTCTAAATTTTAGCCATGCAGAGCAACACCATGAGTGACTGTTGGTTAACATTTATTCTTAACGTGCTTTGTTGCAGTCACTACTTCATAACTGTTCAAGTGTCTGACAACAGAAGCAAAAAACAAAAAGAATGTAAATGAGAACAGCTGCATTGGGAGTATTAAAATACAGAATATGTGAGCACAGAGGGCAGGAGAGAAGGAAACAAATATAAACAGCAGTTGAGTTTAAGTTGCACAGAAACCCAACCAGATCTTGTTTGTCTGTTTCAGATTAGCCTTAAAGTTTCCACCATCTTTGAATGACCCTCAGCTCTACAGCTTTCACAGAGCTCTGACCTGCTGGGAGAGCATTAAGACTCTTGTGTTCACTCTTGCAGCCAACAGCAGAACATTTGGCCGAGACATTTTAGAGTTAGCAGAAGCAGCTCCAGAAAGTAAATAAACCTGGTGGACTAAGAGGCAGCAGCTGATTCTGAAGGGCAGGCAGTGAGAGGGAGGATTATACAAGTTCTTCAGTTTCTACATAGAAACTAAATACAATTCTGACTGACTCGTAAAGCTCGGAGGCCATCTACAGTATCTGTGGATGGCTTGAGGAATAGTAGAAGAAAGCATCTTCATATCTTAACCCTCCTATTGTCCTCATTTATGAGCACAAAAATGCTGTTTCCTTGTCTGAAAAAAAATCCAAAAATTTAGCAAAAAAATTCTCGAATTTCTGAAAATTTGCAAAACTTTGGGGTAGAAAGTTCCTATAATTCCTTAAAGGTTTCCCTTAAAAGTTTTATTTAAAAAAAAAAATCTCCCAAATTTGGCAAGAAAATATTTTCAAAAAAATGAGTAAAAATCCTCCCCAAAAAATCCTAAAAATATCTAAAGTGATTACATAAATATCAATAAAACTCCTAATATTTTATTTAAGAACATTCACATAAAAATCTGATTTCACATAAAAATTTGATTTCTTTTATTTCACCAAAAAACGTTCAAAGATTTCCCAAAAATGTTGAAAATGTGGATCAGAAGTTTCACTGTGAAAATGTCCCCCCCCCCCCCCCCCACACACACACACACACACACACATTTTCAAACTTTAAAACGGGTTAATTTGACCTGCAGGATGACAAATACTGTTATTTTACACCCCATTTATCATTGTACTCCAAGTTTTAGGACATACAAAACACAATGAACATGGATTTTTTTTCACTATTTGGGACCTTTAAACTCATCTCCAGCTACTGCTATTGTCGGATCAATAAACAGAAAATTCTACCACATTTTACCTGCAGAGACACGCCTGTGATTACACCCAAGTGACAAACAGAATATTAATCATTAGAAGCAATAAATCATATGGTTTTTGAGGTGGCAGCTGATTCACAATGATCCACAACACCGATGTGAATGGAAAGATTTCTGGATAAACATGAGGGGTTATTAAAGGATCTGTTGTTCCTCGATTTACCTGGAAATACACACACCTGAGCCGACTGCTGCTTCAAACTACACAAAAACTGTGTACTTCTCCTGTTTTTACACTTACTTTCACACAGTACTTCTTATACTGGTAGCATTTCTTATTTAGAATTCAGAGATTTAGATTTGTTTACTCATCCTTGTACTATCTGTTGTTGTTGCTAGGCACTGCTCTCGATACAAGTTAAATTCCTTGTGCATACTCACTTGGCAATAAAGGCGTTCAGATTTGGATTCTGCAAAGCAGCAACAGTAAATTTATATGCATATACTACATTTATACACCACACAGAGGAAGTGACCTGGATATGTCTGAGTGTGGTTAAGAGAAGTGCTTCGTGACAGGAAGCTGCACAGCAACGGTTGCTGTCCTGCGAGTCAAAGCCGAGGGCAAATTCTATCCAAATCCTTACAGCAATAATGACTGACACACAAACAGAGAAATTAAATGCGCAAATCAAAACAACAAGCAGTTAATTACTAAAACACTACAAAATCAAGTGAAGCACAACATAAATAAATACAGTAAAGAACTAGAAGAGTAACAAAATAGTAAAGGTTTACCTGTAGGTGCTGTTGCTGCCCTGCTCGCTGTCTGCAGGCATGTAGCGCTGCAGACAGTTCGTTGGTTCCTCTGGAGCTTTTTATCGCCCGATTTTATCTCAGCTCTGGTTTCTTCTTTTTCGTTGTTACTCGTTTCAATCTGTGAAACCAATTTAGCATCGAATGCAGTTGAACCAGAGCCCAAGTCTCATTTAGTTTTTGTGTTTTTCTGTTTGTCTCCAAAGCAAATTACACAGTAAATGAAAAAAATTAATTTAAAAAAAGTGCTTGAAAATGGAAGTGATTTTTTTTTAAAAAGCACAAGCTAGAAAATAAATTTCTTTTTCTGAAAAGTGTTTCTGGAACTTGATAATTTTACTCCTTGTGCAAAAATGCACATAAAGGAATATATGAATAGAAATTAAGTAATTGTTGACAGTTATATAACTAAGTTTCCAAAAGAAAAACAGCTTGTATCTGTGATTACTTACATTCTAATAAATACATACTATCAAGTCCGAAATTATTTCACCCCTAACAAATTTTTGGCTTAAAGTTGCTCAGAAATGTAAATAAAAGCTGAGAAATTATTTTTTCCACAATGACACCTCTTGTACATCATCTTATCTTTTGGGAAACACCTGTCATTTCCAATCAAAAACAAAACTTGATGGTTGAATAAAAGTAACTTAAAATCTAAATTTGCTAGGGGTATGAATAATTTCAGGCTTCACAGTATATATATATATATATATATATATATATATTTGAAATTATGTTTTTTTTTTTTTGGGATGTCCTCCCGAGTGACGTTAAGTCTGCATAAGTAAGGTAACAAGGCTGCAGCTTCACCCCTCATCACAAACATGTTTATGAAGTCCTGCAGTTTCAAAAACAATATTCTCAGCCTTCCCACTGAGGAAAGCCAGGACATGTTGTTGAAAGCTCCAGGAGCAGAAGACGGTGTGTTGGGATGACTCTGAGAAGCTTCATTCATTTACTTTGTTTTGAAGCAGAGCAGCAGGAACTCTGACCTGATTCCTGCTCCGTTCCGATTGGCTCCGCTGTCGCTCTGCTCTCATCCGGACGCTCCGATTGGCTGACAGCCCGAGTATAAACAAGCATAGAGGGCCTCATTAATCATTAAGAACCTGTCAGACACAACTGAGGGTGAAATTAATCATTGATAACTGACCTGAAATCATCACTGGGCTGAATTAAATATGACAAAAACAGAATGAAGTCTGGTTAAGAGCCACATCAAAGCTCCACGGAATATGCTTTAAAATGCTTTTCTCTTTGTTCGATGTCTGTTTTTAATTAGAATTTGTGTTTCCCGTTTGTGTGGTAGATACTAATCAACAGTTTCACAACTGCTTGTCACTGTGAACTGCCGACACATTACATACAATTGAGACATACCAAATTTCTCTTTAAACTTCATATTAGGTGAGAAATGAGCTGTTTGTCAGCGTGTTCCCAGCAGCTTCAGCTTGTTCATGAACTGCGTGTGATGTAACTTGTGAGTCAGAATAAACAACGCATACTTGATGGAAAATTACAAAATCCAACCGGATGCAATACGACATCGGGTATTTTTGATTTATTATATTTGACGTACTCTATATTGGGACATCTTCATCTGGTAACATGGACAGTGGAACACACCCACAGTGCACACACTCAGAGAGGATGTGAAAGTGATGTCAGACAGTTCAAGGCCCCTTTTTCACCAAGCTGGTTCCAGTGCTAGCTTGGAGCCAGTGTCTGACTTAGCACTAGTTTTTTTTTGTGTTTCCACCACCTAAACACTGGCTCCAGGCTCCAAAAACTGGTGCTTTTCAGGCACCAACTCTTAGCTGGGCCAGAGTTAAGAACCAAGCACGTCACGGGCTAGGTTACAGTGACCGATGCTCTGTTTGGCGGAAACATCGAATTGCCATTTTTAAACAGCCAAGCGAGTGGTTTGTTTAACCGCTAAGTAATGGTTGCACACGTAGTCGAAGCTGAGTAGCCAAGCTAACGCTAACATGTTCACCGTTAAGAATCAAAACATGTCTGACAATTACCTGTCTTCTCAAACGGAGTCGCCATTGCCTGTGGCTATGATGAAAACGGGTAGCTTCTAACAGTTTATTTGTTTCTGGATCACAATGTAGTCTTGATAAATAAGGAACAGCACTAGCATGGTTACGATGCACGAACGTTGTTAAACGGCTACACATGAAGTGACGTACTGACGTTTCACGGTGACGGAGTAACGTGGCTCTAACATGGCTCCTTGTCAACGGAAAAGCAAATTGGTTCTAGAACCAACGAAGCACCAGCACCAAACTAGCACCTGGTTCTTTTTGGTGGAAAAGGGGTACAAGAGGAAAATCTCTAGTCAGAAATGGTTTCTTCAATTCTAGGGTGTAGAAAAATAAACTGTGAAACTTGTGAAACCATCATCAGCATCAGGTACTGTGTAGATCTACCTCGCTAACTAAATAACCTTGCTTCATAGCCCACCCCCCTGTGAAGATGTTGTTTACCTGTGCAGATGATTCCCGTTGTGACACAGACACTCAGATTCTCTTCAGGTTCATTTATTGTGTTTTTGGCTGCTAACAGTTTATCGTTACAAAGATTCTTTAACTGGTGATTCTGGAAGAAACAAAGCAGTAGTGTTCAGGTGTGACTCCTCCCCACCTCACCTCACCTGCCCCCCGCCCCTGAGCGGAGAGGGTGGGGGGTCAGGTCAGAAGGAGGCGAGGGGCCAACAGGAAAGATCATCACTGACACAAAATCAAAGATTATTTTTCTCCTACAACAACGACAACAATGATGATGTGCAACTTTAACAAAACTTTAAAATTAATTCTTACAGTGTTTTTTCATCAGAGTGAGACCTCCCATTTGTCAGGAGTTAGCCACAGTTAGCTCAGCGGCTAGCAGCCCGCTAACGCTCAACTGGAAGTTATTTAATACAGAAGAACAGGAGGCGACTGGTCCCACAGAGCCAATCAGAATAAAGGTCAAAGGTCATACACAGCAGCTGTCAGCAGGGAAGGGGTTAAAACCGGAGGGGTGGGGCTTCCCAGCAGGTAAAATCCAACGAAATAAAAGCAGCAGGAAGCTCAGACTCACCCTGCTACAATAAAATCCTCAAAGTAAAAGCTCAACTCTCAGTGTGCAGCCTGATTGGTTCATTTGGGGCGACACCCATGCACCCTCAGGTGTGTGGGGGGCGGGGCCTCAGCTGTGCGAAGGCGAGGCTCAGGGCTCAGAGTCCAGGCCGTCCAGGGTTAGCTGGCTGCGGTGGGGGGAGTTGGGGCTGGGGGGGCTGCTGGGATTGGAGCTGTTGGAGGGGGTCGAGTGTTTGGTGGAGTCCGAGTCCGGCTGGTCGAGAGACATCCACAATACATACAGAGAGAGAGAGAGAGGATCATCAGTGTATTCTGTATTGATTAGTGTCAAGTTCACACACCAGGACAGCTGTTTGTTTCCTTAAAGGGACAGTCCACAGTTTGTGTAGTGTGTGTGTGCTACCTCTCGGTCCAGGTCTGGGTCAGGTTCACAGATGCTGCGGGATGAGGCTCCACCTCCAAAATCTAAACCAATAAAAACACAGAAGACACTTGACATCATGATCTGTAACTCAAACAGCAGCTGGAAACACCTGCACAGGTGTGGTACATTGCAGGATGATGACCATGGACACCGACTGAAAGCTCTTGAAGCAAATTTAGTATCTGAAGACTCTTTCTTCAGGTGTGTGGTACAAATACTGGAGTTCAATGCAACCAGAGGGCTGTACCACGAAGCAAGATTAATGGATTAGCGAGGAATGTCAACTCTTAAGTCAGTATTTTTGTGGCTCTCTTTTACCTGGCTAGATCGCCATGGTAACAGATGCTATGGAGCTAACCTGGTCTGGAGCAGGTTATGTTCAGAGTTTTGGATTTAAATCAGTTGTAATGAGCGTCTTCCTTTCTCCAGTTTGTTTCCTGGCAGTTCTCTCTAAATGCTAAAAAGTCTCAGCTGAGGGAATTTTATATTTTTCTTTAGTGTCCCTGCTGAGCTGTAAATTAGTAATCCCACTGAATGAAGCTGTACAGTGACAGTTTGACACACTGTATACATGGCATTCCCATAGAACCCAACAAATATTCAAGTATTACTGCAAAAACACAATAATTTGTTCATAAGTTTAGTTTTTATTTACTGCAAACTCTGTTTACACTGCAGCTGATAGAACACAGATAGAAAATTGATTATTCCATTAGACTTAATTTGTGATACCACCCTCAGGTTGAATAGGTCTGTTTTTGTGAAGTTTTGAGTTAGTTTAAATGTGTGTGTGTTTACCTGAAGCTGTGCGTGTGATATGACTCTTGCTCCTCTGTTGCCGGGAGATACTGGACAATGGGCGGGGCTTATCTTTAATGGGGTCGTCCTGAGAGGAGGGCAGCACGCTCTACAGACACACAGGAGGCAGCGTTACACACAGATCAAAACATCAGGGCTGTGTAGTGGTCCGCAGTGTGTGTGTGTGTGTGTGTGTGTGTGTGTGTGTGTGTGTGTGTGTGTGTGTGTGTGTGTGTGTGTGTGTGTGCGCGCACAGTGCCCTCTGGTGGTCGTGTTGCCTTCCTGCTCACAGCTCCAGTTCCAGACAGGAACACAACAAATAAAATCATCTCTGCAGTTTGTGCATTTTGACCTTCTGACCAAATAACCGACTGATAAACTAAGAAAAAGTTGGCAGATTAATCAATAATGACTCCAATCAATGTCTGCAGCTCAACAGTAAAACTTATAAATTTTTAAAAAAGGAATCCAAAATTCCTTATTTAACATGCTCACAATTGACAATCGCCATCTGATCCTTGATGCCAGATATTTACAGTTTGAGCTGACTGAGTAGATGTATTGATCTATCTCTAAAGCCATGAACAGAATGCTGTGACAGAATATTTTAAGTTGACCTTCACACTTCAAATAGTTAACTAATTCACCAAAAAAGGTCACACTGCTGCATTCAAGTCACATCTGAGTTGGAAAATGGTGAAAAATACTGCTCGCTGGATACTGTTTGACTGACGGGACCAGAAAATGGATCTCTTGTCTTTTAGGAACTTTATACTGGTTCCCTGCTCCAGCGGCTGTGGTTTGGTTCTCCTCACTGAATCCATGGATCTATGGGCAGAGGCAGCAGGTGTCACCAACACAGCAGCTAGGTCTCCAGGTCTGCTGGTTTTCCCATGAGCCTCTCAACCTCCTGGATCTGATATAATGTCCCTCCAGATCATTTTAATTTCTCACAGTCAGAAGTGGAGCGAGGACATGTGTCTGGTTCTAGCTGCTACAGTGGGGATGGTCTTATTTCATCCCTCAGTGAAAAGAAATAATCCTTCAGAGTGTCATCAGGACAGTAGATCCTACCTGTTGCCCAGTGACTTGTTTCTGCAGTTTAAGTCAGGGAAATCCCAAACTTTATATTATAAACACTTTCCTTAGTTTGTCTAAAACAAGATCTTTATGATCAATAAATGCAAATTGTTACATAAATAATTGATAAAATTTTAAAATCTGAGATGTTGACACGTGAAACCATTTGAAACTGAACTATTTTGTGACTTGAACGCTGCATCGACCTAAACAAACTACCCACTGCAAGCCAGTGTGGGGGGAGATGGGGAGCAGGGTGAGGAGAAGAGAGAGAGAGAGAAGCTGGCCTACCCTTCCCAGAGAGGAGGTGGAGGGAGAGGAGGAGGAGGAGGAAGAAGGCTGCAGGAGGCTCTGCTGGGAGGAAGAGGAGGCGTCTTTCTGCAAGAAGGCGCCGGCCGACGCCGACGTCATGTGATAGACGTGCTCAAAGTTGGAGGGGGGAGAGATGAGGGTGTGACGGGAGGAGGAGGAAGGGGAAGGGGAGGGAGACGGGAAGGGAGAGAGGGAGGTGACATCTCCAACCTGATCATTGAGGAGGAAGGGGAGGAGGAGGAGGAGGAAGGGATGAGGGAGGTGAGACAGGGGGAGGAGAAAGACAGAAGAGAGGAGGAGTCAGTGTGATGAACAGAGCTGTCAGAGGGGAGGAGGTGAGGAGGGTGAGGGAGGAGAACATGCCGGCAGGAGTAGGTGCAGCAGGAAGGAGGAGGAGGAGTTACCAGAGGGAGGTCCATCAGGACCTGCATGCCGTCTCCTGGTCCCATGTGAGCCACGTGGTTGAAGTTTGTCGGATTAGAAATCATCTTGGACCTCAGCTCTGGATCCCTCAGCATCTCCCTGAAAACACACAAACACAGCACGGATATACAAATAAACAATACAACACAAACATACAACAGATAAATGCACAAACATGACAAACAACACACAAACACTATGCAGACTAATAGGACGTAAATAACGTGCATGAGTTGCTGTGACTTTGAGTGTTATTTTGCTGAGTCACAAATTGCGATTTATTTTGAAAAACAAATATCTTACTTTGTCCAGTTGCTGTTTTATTTTGCTGAGCTACTGCTTTGTATTTTGCTAAGTCAGTGCTATTCTATTTTCCTGAGTCACGGCCTTTTATTCATTAGTCATTGTTGTACAGGGTGTCCCAAAAAATGTATACACACTTTAAATAATTGTAAATTAGGTGTTTTTTATCATTTGTTTAATTTTCAACATGTAAAATAATTTACAAACATCATTCTAATGTTTTGTCACTGCCTGATCTCAAACTGATGTCTGTTCTGGTCCAGACACTGCCAACAACGCGAAGCGATGGAATAGCACACATCATGAAACAATTCCCTTGGTATTCACGTTCAATGGTTGCTCTCAATTCAGTGACTGTTGCAGGTCTCATTGCGCAGACTGTCTTTTAGGTATCCCCATAAAAAGATGTCCAGTGGTGTGAGGTTAGATATCAGCTGCTAAAAGGTATATACATTTTTTGGGACACTGTATATTTTGCTGAGTCACTGTTTGATTTGGTTGAGTCAATCTGTGTTATTGTGCAGTCCCTTTGTAATATTTTGCTAAGTCACTGCTTCATTTTTACAGGCCACCGTTTTTTCTTCTGAGTCACTGCGTTATATTTTGATGAGTCGAGCGTTTTATTTTGCTGAGACATCATTATTTTATTTCTTTTAAAGAGACGCTTTTGAATTTTATCACCTCCTCTGTTGAAGTCGCTCCTCCTCAGGAACCTTGAAGAGAAACTTCCTCTTGCTGCGAGTTCGAACCATCAGCTTCCTGCTGTGGTCCGATGTGTCAGGGATGGTGAGGTCACCCTCTGGTGACACACAGGTGAGACAGGTGCAGAGATGTTAGCTTCAGCAGTAATGGGTCGTGTTGGCGTCCATGTTGTTTGGACTGAGGTGTCTTACCTGATGAGGTGTTGCTGAAGTAAAGCAGACGAGGGGATTCTGAGCTCAGCAGGTTTAACGTCCCTTCAACATTCAGAGGTCTGATCTGAGGACAAAGACATACAGATTTTCAGCATTACTAAACTGTGATTGGCTGGTTCTGAACTGTTCCGGGTTGCGATTGGTTACCTTGCGGAGGGAGATGGTTTGGACCCACTCTGTCGTGTGAATATCAAAGACATCAACCCCATATTCACTGTAGACCGTCAGGTGAGATGAGTTAGAGCCTGAGGAGAGAAGAACAAATTAGAGGCCTATCAAACATCACCTGATAATCTGCAACACCTGTCTGAACTCACTGATCTCACTTCATTTTACATTCACTTTATTCAATGAATAACATACTGCATGCGAGTGGCGTGGCAGGCCACATTAGCTCCTGGGTCCGGGACCGACGGCCCTGTCCATCCACGTAGATGCCGAGCTGGCTGAAGCAGAGCAGCAGCTCGCTGGAGCCGACCTCCAGAGCGTGCAGAGCATCCAGCGGCTGCTGGGCCAGGAAGGCCAGCGACGGGTCGGATGGGCTCACCAGACTGATGGGGGACGACTCCCCCTGCAGGGCCAGCAGAGCGAAGCCAGAGGGGTAACCAACACATAGCCGCTCCCTAACCATCCCCAACCACTGCACCAGACCTGGAGCCTGCACCTCCCACAGCTTCTTATGGTGGGGTTTCGTTCGAGTGATCTCATAGCACTGAACCTGGAAGGGAGGCAGGCACAACTGAAGCATTAGGACAGGGACAGAAGCAGAAGTAAATGTCTGGTCCAAGTGAGATGACAGTTCTCTGACCTGACGTTTGACGGCAGCCAGCAGGCAGGCAGCGCCTCCGGGTCGGAGCACTCCTGTGGTCAGAGCCTGGCAGCCTTTGGTGTCAGCCAGCTTAACGTCAAAGGAGGACTCGGCGCCCTCCAGCATCCCCCAGGGGTGAAGGTGAACATGACGGTTACGACCGCAGAGGAGAGCAATGATTTTCTCCTTTGGGATCAAGTCGATCTGATAAACTTTCTTACTGTCGGCAGCTCGCACAATCACTGAAGACAGAAAACAGGAAGAGTTATTACTGTCTGTCTATTTGACCGTTTCTATAACCATTTGTAAATGTGCCTCACCGTCTCTGGTGACTTCGACCACAAACAGCCCATCTTCTGTTCCCAGAGCAATCCTCTCCCGATCTACAGAGACAGAAAATGTTCACACATGGGTTCCTTTACAATTCTGAAAAAAAAACAACTAAAAATACGATGAAGACGATATAACGCAAACGATTAATAGACTGGACATTCACTGAAAAACTCAATGAAGGACAAAAAAAATCTAAAAACTTCTTGAAATACTGTCATCCACCAGGGCCAAATCCCTTCAGAACCTCACTTATTTCTCCAAACTACCAAACCTATTTCTCAAAGCACACCACAACACCCTTCCGAAATCTCCAAAACCTTCCCCAACTACCAAAACCCTCTCAGAGAACTGACCAAGCACTGCAGCAGACATCGTGGTCTTGATGATGGGTAGTGAGGCATCGTAAGCCTCGTGTAGAACGTGGACCTGCTGACTCTTTAGCAGGTTCTTGGACAGGATGGTCTGCAGACCCTCCAGGATCCGGACCCACTTCCTCTTTTCTACCTCGCTCTCTGCCAGGACTAGCAGAGAGACAGAGGATAGCTGCGAGATCAGCTGCGACGACGTTACCTGAATACAACGACAACAACAGTCAGGAAAAAATACAGATTAAAGGTCAGACAGCAAAGGTCCAGAGAGGATGGGTCTCCTACCCTGAAGATGCAGGGGATGTCCTTCCTGGTGGCATGGATCACATCTGATGCTAAGACGGAGCTGACGGACAAATCTTCATCTCTGAAACAAAGACACTTGTGATTATGTTCTTCAAACCAAAGCAAAAATTACTCCAAAGAACAAATACCACTACCTGAGAAAAACTCTGAAAGCTTCTCTAACCTTCACAAGATCATGTAAATCTTCTCTCAACTACCCAGACATTTTAAGGACACCCTAACCTTTCTCAGAACTACTTGAATCTTCTCCAAACTACTCAAATCATCTGAGGACCTGAATCTTGACAAGGATTCCAGACTTTCCTCACAAATTCTACAAATTCATTTAGCAGATGCCTTTATCCAAAGCGGCGTACATCTGAGAGTAGATACAACACAAACAAGGATGTAGTCAGGAGAAAACAACCTGGATGACAGCAATAAAACAAGTTCAAGAGTCATAATAGGACCATAGTGTCTACAGGCAATGCAGACAAAACAGGATTTTTTTTTAAAAATTTTTCTCCAAATCTCCAAATGCCTCTGCCTTGCTGACACGAGGTGAGTGCCAGTCATACCTGAGGTCGAGGACCAGACTGGCCATCACCCCCGGCTGGGTGGACTTTCCCTCTGGGATGTCATAGAGAAATAGTTTACAGTCAGAAACCACGGCGTATGCCCGCTGCCAGCCCTTCTTCACCCCGCTTGGCTTTGGGATCTGACAGAGAATAACAACACATGAGGTTAGTGCTGTGGAACTGCTGTACAAATACCGTATCACTACTCTGTCTGCAATCTTACCCTGACGTAGCCCTTGTAAGCAGTCCCAATACCCCTTTGGACGTCGACGCCCTGCGGCCTCTTGGCCTGTTCTGCAGGGATTGGGCAGACCAGAGGGGCGTGGTCTTTACAGGAAACGTGACAGATGAAGGAGCACACTGATGACAGACACAAAGAGTTAGACTGAGAAGTGCTTAACATGTGACAGAACCACAAATGGAGTGTTAAAAAAACAATGAGCATCAAAATCCACTTGGGGCTTTACAACACTGCTGATGACTTGATTTAGTAAAACTTTATAAATGTTTTAAGCCACTTTCTGATCTGTTCTACTACTACTTCTGTCAAATCAAACCTGAAATTTACCTTCACAGGCGTATCCCTGTCGGCAGAGTCCCACCATCAGAGAAGTGCAGTGTGTGCACTGGGTTGGAGTGGAGAACGTTTTGATGCTCAGCTGGTGAGCTTTGGGCTGAAAGCGCACGACACATGAATAAGACTTTATGGAACAGAGTTTCAGCAGTACATGCTTTAGATAAAATACGTCATCAGCATTCACCACAATACATTTCAGCCTTTAAAAAATCTTGTCTTAGCACAGAGAATAAAATGTAAGACCTGTCATTGTCATAGCAGTCAGGGAACTAGTGTGGGAAATAAGGCTGACACTTCGGGATATGTACTTAAATTTATCAACGTGTATATATTGTTGTTATTTTTGCTCAAATCTTCCTAATCAGGGCAGAAACAGCATTAAAATTCCACCAAAAAGGATCAAGCAGCCTCAAGCAGTTTGATTCACTGCTAGCTCACAGATATTCAACATCACCTGCAGTCACACTGACACATTTCACTAACATTTTGGATAGCATCCAAAGAGGAATATCCACACCTTTGTAAATTCTTAAAAACCGTCTAAGGCCTTTTATCGAAGAAACAGTTCTTAAGATTCTTCAACATTGTCAACACTGAGAGGTGAAGATTCAGAGATGTAGGACTCCACTCATGGCTGCTACATTATATCCTGAATTAATCAGGTCATTTCTCCTACAGTCAGGTAACATCACACATGGAAAAATGGCGGCGTACTTTTGGTGTGGTCAGCGCTGAGCTCTGGTAGGTGGGGGAGGGGCTGGCTGGGACTGACGCTGCTTTAACTTCCTGTTGACAAACAGGACTGGTTAAGTCAGGGAACACAACACCTCTAACTTACAAGTTCAAAAACAGAACTTGTGACTGACCTCATGTTCTGAGGTGGTGGAGGGCGAAGGGGGCGTGGTCTCTGATTTCAGTGGGGTGGAGTCTATGTCTGTGGTCTGCAGATGAAAAAAAACATTTAGAGAAAGTCTGACATCAAGACATGGCACAGAAACATTACAGATGTTTTAAAAGATCAGATTTAATCAATCTGGACTTTCATTTATGATTTTATCCAGTTCTATGTGACAACTACAAGAGTTTGCTTTCACATACTTAGAAAAATCAGTGAGATCTTTGACACAGCAAGCACACATGTTTAGCCCATGTTGCTGCTCATGTCCTGGTTAGCACTAAAATCGGACTAATGTAGTACTACTGTAGTATTTCTACAGTGACATGTTGAGAGAGTTGACTAAAACATCTGGTTTGATATTCACAAATATGAATCTAAGAAAGAGGGCTAAGGGGAGTCTTTTGTCCGGGTGGAATCAAGCAGTTTGGGTGGTGTTCATTTACAGGGGCAGTGTGGGCAACAGCCAACAAACCCTGTACGCTACTTCATTAGTACAAAGCTAGTAGCTACAACAGTGGTTAGACCAGATGACTAAATGTTGATTGTAGGTAAAGTCACAGGTACGCTGAGGACTACAACCTGGTGGGTGAAACTTACTTCTTCCCAGAGTGCGAGCAGTGAAGAGGCGGAGCAAACTGACGCCTCAATGTTACAAAGAGAAACAAGCAACAGCAACTTCAGACATTGCACCGAAGTGACATCATCATGTGATGTTCTCTGCTGGGTTCCTAACTGTGACTGGTCCTAAAGGAAAGAACAAACGGACAAGGGACTTACTCTGAAGGTGAGGTCGGGAGCCAGAGGAGACGTGTTGAAATACTCAAAGATGGAGTCCTGGAAGTCTGGAAGTTTCAGTCCTGCAAAAAGACACACTAAAGGTTACGTACATGATGCTAGTCTCATGGTACTCATGTCCGAACAACTAAAAGAAACTTCAAATCCCTTTTAGATCCCATGATTGATCCACAAGAACACTGCAATCCTTGACACCCGACGGACAGCAAAAATTGCCTCATAGCCTCTTAATAATTCTGACATTCCACTCAAATTCAGTTTGGTGCAGCTCAAAGATTCATTTCTACCTACAGAGCCAGAAGAACCCCTTCAAGGATTACTAGGATCCAAACTACCCTCAGGTCATTGTTGAGACCCCATGTCTGCTATCAAGAGTTCTGTGACTCTTAAAGGATTGCTGGAATACTCTCAGCAACCATTTTCATCCCCTGCTTTGCTTTTGCTTCAAGAACTATGAGAATCTCAACGAATATCAGAAGCCCTACAGTACCCCTAGAATATTCCACAATTTTATCCATCTCAAGGAACCTTTGCCTGTTACTGTAATCCTTTACGGACTGTTGGAATGTCTAAAAGATCTCTGGAATACCCTCCAGAACCACTCAACTGCCCCTTAGAGCCCTTACAAAATCTAGCTCTCTTTAAACACATAATTACCTTTAAAAACCACAGAGTTTATTAAACAACACATGAAATGGTTTCTATAGGACTTTCTAGATCTCAGAAGAACCTTCAAAAATCCTGAATACATGACAAACACCTCAACAAGACCTCTGCTAAAATACCCAACTGGTTTCAGTTCACTTGATGAAAGCTAAAGAGCAACTTAAACACAGATTAACTGATTGTTGTTCTGTTCTTTTTTAGTAGAAGTGAATTCTTGTCTGAATAAAGGTGTGATGGAGTCCACAAAGCTCTGTAAACTGAGCCTAAACAAAAGGACTAAGCTCACACTGGTAGGGCTGGACCCAAATATCCAAATGACGGTGGTATCCGAATATTAATTTTGAGGAAGACGTTAACAGGTAATCTCACCTTTGCCGGAACGTGAGTGGCTTTCCTCCATCTCCTTCTTTAGACTTTCCACCTGCTCTCCCATCTCCCTGCCTCTCTCCTCTGACTCCTTCAGTTTGCTGTAGACAGATGGACAAAGACAGATGAGACAAAGGAACAAACAGCTGAGGACAGGAGGATAGACGAGGAGACAGTCCACCTCTGACCTCTCCAGGTTGATGTTGGCAGCCTTGACTTTGCGCAGCTCCTCCTGAACCAACTGTTTAGCTCTGATCTCAGCGTCCAGAGCTGATTGGAGCTCCAGACGAGCAGACATGTCCACTTTCTGACTGCGCCGCACCTTCCACAAGGGGTCCTACAGAGGGGGGAGAAGCGAGTGTTACAGATGAACAACATCATACAATCCCTTCCTAAATGACTTCGACATCAGCACCCTTCTATAACCATGTGTCCCCTTACAGGCAGCAATAGATGTAGCATAAAGACAATTGCAGCAGCCCGTGAGCATAAAATCATTTGATGTGATGCCATGTGAGATGATTTCATCAATGTTGCTGCTGGATGACATAATCACATGACATATTATGATACCAGCCCTTACTGGTTCCTGGAAAACCTTGTTTCAGAGCACTGGTCAGTGAAGACTCTATAAGGAACAATGGGGCGCTCTCAAGGACCCTTTGAAATCGCTTAAGATTATGGGGACGACCTGCCAAGATAAAAAACCTCCAAATACATTCTGCAAACCACAAAAATGATATCAAGGCTACTGGGATCCTTTAAGAACAAAAAATACGCCTTTATCTCAAAGATCTTCAGTATTCCTTTAACCCTCGCGTTGTCCTGAGGGTCAAATTGACTCGTGTTAAAGTTCGAAAATGTGGGAAAAAAATATACTTTGACAGTGAAACTTCTGACATCCACATTTTCAACATTTTTGAGAAACTTTTGAAGATGTTTTGGTGGAAAAAAAATAAATGTTTAAAGAATGTTTCTTTAACCCTTTAAGCTGCAGTCAATTCCAGCCGTTTTCAGTACAAAAAAATCGCTAATATTCTATTTTTAAATAAAAAAATTAAGAAAAATACGGGGAATATTGGACGCACATCGTGAGGTGCATTTCCTTGAAAACGACCAATTCGTGGATTTTATACCGACTTCAGGATATGTTTTGGACAAAATAGTTTACTGGCTTGTGTTGTCTGGATGTAAATGGTTGGATTTTGGCCGTTTTAAGTGGAATCTTTTTTTCTGTGTGTAATAATGAACCCCGGAAATGTGAGTCGCGCTGTGTACATTAAAGCCGTGTATAGAGAACGGATGGATGAATATTCGTTTTTGTCGGACAAATGTGTTTTTCTCACCCGCTGTGGTAATCGCATCTGAAAGTGGTTTATAATGGCGGATTCATGAGAATCTAAGCTTTCCATGAGCGTATAGTGTTTGTATAATCGCGTTTGCAGCCGTCGGACATTCTTTAAATTCCTATGCAAACTAGTAAGTGTACCGCTGGCGGTACACCTACTACGCACTGAAGCGTAAAGGGTTAAGAACATTCACAAAAAAGTCAACCAAATTTTTGATTTTGGTTGATTTTTTTGTAAATGTTCTTAAAGAAAATATTAGAAGTTTTTAGATATTTTAAAGATTTTTTGGAAGATTTTTACTCATATTCTGAAAATATTTACAAGAATTTTCTTGTCAAATTTGGGGGATTTTTTTAAAAATAAATTTTTTAAGGGAAACTTTAAAAGAATTATTGGAACTTCCGTCCTGAAGATTTTGCAAATTTTCAAGAAATTTGGGGATTTTTTTTGCTGAATTTCTGTATTTTTTTCAGACAAGGAAACAATGTTTTTTGGTGCCTGTAACTGAAGTTATCTGGAGGGTTAAAGACTACTGGATCCTTTTAGATAGGGATGTCCTAATCAAGGTTTTTTGATCTCAATCCAATCCAAGTTATTTAATATGTAGTATCTTCGATACCCATACCATTTTCCAAGATAATACACATCAAGTAATAATGATTAGTTGTAGTACCTGGTTACACCAACAAATGGAGTGTCTTAATGTTTAATACTCTGAGGAGATGGCCACGTTCGTGTTGGCAAGCAGAGAACGGTGTGTCAGGTTGGTTCATAAAGGAGCACTGTGACAGAGACTGGTATGAAGCCAGATGATATGAGGCCAGTGACCCAATTATCAATTAAGATAAAGTAATACAGGGATTTTCCATCTCAAATCGCATCTTATTGCAATTTTTGAAGCTGTGATTTACATCTAAAAACCTTCCTTAAGCCTAATGAATCACAAGAAGTCATTCCAGGAAAACGAGAATGCCCTAAATTCTTCAAAAATCTCTAAATAATCCCTGGACCCTCCTTAAGGTTCTTAAGAATATGGTACCCTTTAATGACTCCAGTACCTCTCAAATACACTTAGAACTACTATGAAACAAGTTACTGCTCAGACCCCAGGACTCCCCATCAAGACTACTACAGTTCTTAAAGGGACACCCAGAATTCAATCAAGAATTTTGAAAGACACAATTCTGCTTCAAAAACTATGAAAACTCACTTAAGGACTCCTTGACATCCTCTGCTTTACTTCACAGTATTCACTACCACTAGATCCCTTGAGACACTTTTAAAACCCTCACGATTGCAAGTAGGCATTAAAGAATTACCCATTTTAAAATGTCTAAAGATCACTAAATGCTCTGAGGCCTGTGGCTCTCCCTCATAATCACCCTACGGGATTCCTGAGTCCTGATTCCAAGACTGTTCTCAAAAGACAATTTCCACGAACTCTGGGAGTCCTTCCTTCGTACCTTGTAACTCCCTACACAAACATGACATTCTTCAGTGATCTTGTGAAATAACTCAAGCACCCTTAAAATCCTGCGCTCCCATTTGAACACGATCAACAAGCAGAAGCCATTCAAAATTATCCTAAATGTATTTTACCAAGAATGACAGACATGCAAGCCAGCAGCCATGCAGGTTTCTTAAACAAGCGATACAGCGAGTCCCGATTTCCTGGAAGTGGTGGCCAAGACACTCACCCTCCTGTCTCCACCAATAAGAGGCCAGGGCTTCCTAGGAGGTGTGGCCACTCCTGACTCAGGCTGAGATGGCAAGTTAAAAGAGCAATCACCACAAAGATACTACTGACACAAGTACAGACAGAACTACAGAAAGCACACACAGAAGTACAAAGTACTAACAGGAAAAACTTCATTGCTAAAAGTGTCGAGTGTAGGAAAAACAAACAGCACACACAAAAGTACAGACAGACCTTGAGACTGTAGTCCAGACAGAAACAGACAGAGCTACAGTCAGTGTCTGAAATGAACTTTCTGACTGAGCTGCTAAGAGCACATATGAAAAAAAATCTACTGGACACAACACTTCTTTTTTTTTTTTTTTTTTTTAAAAACCTGAAGAGAAGAAAAAAACATAGGATCTTTTTTGTGTCCCACAAAAAAGGTGAGTGCAAACTGTGTCACAGAAAGTTTGGAAAGGAAGGAGGAAACACCTGAAACTCATCTTAGCAGTTCAGAGACACAGAACTATATGTGAAAGAGTTTCAGTTTGTATTTTCTATGAGCAACAAAACGTCACAATGACACCATTTGTGAATTCTGCCAACTGCATCTGCTGTACTAATGGTCCACAGGCAACACTGACAAAGGCTAATTTTATCTGGGTCAGGCAAATGCAGTCATAATTGATAACAACTTCTTCTCAAGTTCTACAAACAGCTTTATGGTGGCTTTTTGCCACCTTCTGAATTGAATTGTGAATCTGAAGGAGTGCTTTGACATGTTGTATCCTGTTGTAAAGACGGGTCTGTCATATATATATATATATATATATAGTCCTATCTCCTACATGACCTGACCTTAGATGGAGCAGTTTTTTGCATTTACAACTCATAACTTCAGCTGGGTGCTGCTCATAATGTTAGTCAGCTACCATCATTATTGTTCAGTCTGTCAAAATATAGTAGAGCATGCATGTGTTTGTTTATTAGCCCACTGTGTGTGCTAAAAGTTTTATTGAAATTCACATATTTGATTATTATTTGGGATGCACAGTGGATCTGTGGTTAGCACTGTCACCTTGCAACTAGAAGATCCCTGGTTTTTGTGCCGGCCTGGGATCTTTCTGCACGGAGTTTGCTGTTCTCCTTGTGCATGTGTGGGTTTTCTTCTGGTTCTCTGGCTTCCTCCCACAGTCCAAAAGGTTAACTGGTAATTCTAAATTGTCCATAGGTGTGAATGTGAGTGTGTTTGTTTGCCTCTATGTGTAGCCCTGTGATAGACTGGTGACCTGTCCAGAGTGTCCCCTGCCTTCACCCCAAGTGAGATGGGACAGACTCCAGTCCCCTCACAACCCTAATGAGGATTAAGCAGCATAGACCATAGATGATGGATAGTACAGACAACAAAATGTCTCGTAGGACAGGAGGACAGAAAACACTGCGCCTGTACGTGACACCAGAACATGGTAGAGACTCTGAGCATAGTTCATTTATTACACAATTATTTTTGTCGTGGACAGCCTTTTGAGATTACTCGCAGAACAGAA
The DNA here is from genome assembly GCF_021347895.1 of Acanthochromis polyacanthus. NCBI lineage: Eukaryota > Metazoa > Chordata > Actinopteri > Pomacentridae > Acanthochromis > Acanthochromis polyacanthus. The sequence continues at coordinate 11,356,136 of NC_067128.1, forward strand.
AATATACTCGTATATGACACTTGAAACGTGTTACTTTCAGACCCTACAGAAAGTACAGACACAAATTCATACAGACGTACAAACTACATTCAGAGCTACAATATAATTGTGTCAGTTAATTGACGTATTTCAAAAATATAATACTTTAAATATTTAGAAAAGTTCTGAGTAGAGGGCCGTTCTGTTGGCAAACACGCCTAAGCAGGCGGAACATTACAAACTGTAAGACAGTGGACAAAGGTAATGTTTAGCTCATCTGAGGAGGGACATGAGTTAAGTATCAAACCAGGTAAGAACACCTGGAAGCTGCTCACCTGGTTTTGAAATCAAAAACATGTGATGTGGGTCATGTGACTTCTGTAATATATGTTTCAGAAGACTGACTCTCCAGGATTTGACCTTCCCCATGTGTCCAGCAGCACTGAGATCTTTGAGCACTGAACTGGTTTTGTGTGTGTCTGTGTGTGTCTGTGTGTGTTTGCTGTGGTTTACCAGAGGTCTGGTTCCCAGGCTGGAGCTGCGCAGAGTTTCCAGCTCCTCCGTCATCTTAGTGGCCAGAGCCTGCAGGTAGCCTCGAGCATCCTTCTCATCACTGACCCTGAACACAGCAGACACAGCAGTGTTTAACACACAGCGGCTCGAGGTGGCCAAACACTGAGCCATCAGTCTGATTAGTGACTCACCACTGGATGATCTCTGCGATTTGAGCCTCCCAATGAGCCACGCTCTCCTTCTTAGATGACAGATCCTGGAGGTCATCCTCCAGCTGTCGATTCTGAGCTGTCAGGTTGTCCACGAACGAACAGAACTGAAGATGATGGTCAGAACAGAAAGTATTACACGGTAGTACGAGTACTGCAGCAGTACAACAAATAACAGCCATGTACTAACAGTACTACAACAGTAGTATTACAGCAGTGTTTAGTCACCTTGTCTGTCTCTGCTGTCAGTTTGCGGTTTTCTTCTGTCAGCAGGTTTTTCTCTCGGTCATGTTTCTCCTTCAGAGCAGCAACAGCTTCATCCATCTCTGTCTGCCTGCAGAGGGACACACAAACACCTGGTTCAGGACTCACCTGTCCTGTATGGAAACTTATTTAAAGACTCACCTGTCCCTGTTGGCAAACCTGGTTCAGAACTCACCTGTCCTTCTTGGCCTTGTCCAGCTTGTCTCGGAGCTGCAGCAGCTCCTTGTTGGCAGCGAGCTGCGCCCCCTCGGACTCCTGCAGGTCTTTGCGGATGTTCTTGATCTCGGAAGAGTGGGCTGAATCCCTTCTCAGCAGCTCCTCTTCATAGAACAGGACTTTCTTATCGAGCTCCGCCTTCAGACGGGACAGCTCCTGCTGAGACTCTGCTCCCCCTGCTGCGGCTCCTCGGCCCTGCTGAGACTGGAACCAGAACCACAACTATGATGACCCTTTTCTTACTGATTTGAAGTTATTGTTTGATTTTATAGGTACAATTCAGCCTTAGCCTGGTTCGGAGTTAGTTCAGTCTGTGTTTTTTGTTGGTTAAGTTTTGTTGAGTCTCGTTCAGTTTTGGTCAGTCTGTTTCAGTTATGAGTCCATTTGGTTCATCTTTAGATTAGTCTTGGTTCAGTTTTGGTCCAGTCTGGTACAGTTTTGGTTCAAATGAAAAGAGCGGTACGAGGCACACACAGCACAACACTTCATTCATCCATCTATTTAATCATTCAGTAAGTACAATACTGATCATCTACAGTGCAACGGAAGAAGGTGAGTCTGTGCTATATCTAACCTTTAGGCTCTGCAGCTCCGTCTCCAGCTGTTTGGAGTAAACCTCGCTGTTTTCCCTCAGCTTTCTCTCCTTCGACGCCTCTGCCTTCGCCTCGTCCAGCTGTGCCTCCAGCTGACAAATACACAAACAGAGCTTTTATTCTGAAGAGCACTTTGACAGACCAGCGGCAGAGCTGGTTTATCTAATGTTCTGTTTTTTGTTGTGATTCAGTAGAAACAAAGTAACTAAAATGCTAGATCAACAATAGATCACTCCAATGCAGGTGTTCTTCAAAATAAAAGTGTCCTAAACGGAGAGATGGCGTTGTCCTACTAAACTGACAGAATCTATCGCCCTCTGGTGGTCAACAGGAGAACATGCGGCAAATAAATGACATTTCCCTTTCTGGGACAACACTAATTCAGTAAATGAAGATCTCATTAAACAGCACATAAAGCTCTTTCCGGATGAAGACTGTGAGATACAGCTGAAAGCTCCAGACAGAGACAGTGGAGGATCTCGACTTCAGACTCCTAAAATTATGCAGAATTTGGTTTACATTTTATCTACATTTACTTCTCTGCAAATCAAACAGCTCAATACCCTCATACATATTTGTAGATATAAAAGATTAAATAATAATAATCCACCTTCTACAAAAAATGCAGCTGAAAACTACAAATAGCAAGAACAAGTATTTGGATGATGAGTTCACTCTACTTTTGTCTCTTTTGTAATATTTCATATTCACTGAGGCCTGACTCAAGACCCACTTATTGGCTTCGTCTTTCTGGCTTTCAGCCTTGCGCTAGAATGTTCATCAAGAAATGTAAATTTGCACAGAAACAAAATGTCCTTATTTAGCTAACTAGTTTAATGAACAAACTCTGAACACAGCCAGTAAGTTGGCCCGGAGTGGAGATGTAATAAAAAGGTCAATTTTTTTATTTAATTACTATTAGTGTATAAGTATTATCTAGTACTACTGCCACTGCATGTACTAGTACTACATGTGTTAGTACAGCTGTGTAACACTATCAGAAATGTGACAATCACCTCCTTGCGGGATTTCTCCGTCTTGCGAATCTCCTGTCTCATGGTGTCCATCTTCTGCAGGAGCGTGTCCATCTCCTCCTCCTTGTCTCGGAGCTGACGTGACAGACGTTGCTTGGAGGAGCGGAGTTCGGCCATCCTCTCCGACAGCTCGGAGAACTCCTGCAGGGCCAGCTTCCTCTGAGAATGTGCCTCCTTCAGCTCCTTCGTTTGACTCCTCAGACGCTCCAGAGAGTCCGCCAGCTGCTGCTCAGAGGGAGGAGAAGGGTAATCAGTGTGTGTCATTAGCGAACAGAGTGGGGACAAAGTGTGGGCTACAACACAAAATAAACCGTTTCATTTTCAGCAAGAAAAATCAAATTTTTTTTTTAACAGAACCATTTATTTGCCATAAATATGACGGCTGATGAGTAGTATTTTTGATATAAAATAAGAAAAATAACTAATATGAGTGCTGTTAAAGTGTCAGATCAATCAGGGGCATCGGTAAAAGTGGTAGCACTGTTAAAATTTTAACAATAAACATCTCTAACCCTCACACTGAGCAAAATAAATTACACTAATATGGATAAATGTTTAAAAGTAACTGTTAGTCAATTAATTGTTTAGCGTTGTAATAATGCATTTGTAATGACACTACACCTGATTTTCTTTTACATATTTAACATGTGTACTATTTAACATTTAGTTAGTTTCAGCTCAGTAGGAAGTAAACAAAACAGATAATCAAAAGCAGCCACACAACAAGATACTAATCTAGGCTGCTTATCTGATGTGACTACAAGGTTAGTAATGGGGATAACTGTCACTGTCATTGCAAATTCTTCTTTTTACCAACAGTCATTTAGCTTCCTAAAAGTCCTTTCTGTAAATTTCAGTTTTGGAGTCACTAATCATAACCGCAAAGTATTATGTCCTGTTTCTTCAGCGTGTTAGTTAAAGTTAATCAAACAACTATTTCGAACTTAGTCTGACTGTAACTTATCACCCTTCAACATCTCCTGGCCCGAGTGTGTTTGTAAATCCAATCTGAAATAGTTAGATCATTATCTGAATTGTTTCAAAAATTTCGAAGCGTGCAGAGCAGGGCAGATTCACTGATATGGCTGCAGTAAAACTCTGTCTTGGTTTATTTTCACTCCTTCTTTAACTGAATGTTAGCACTGGCATTGGTGGGAGAGATTCTCAAACCATTTCCAGAAGTAAAACTATTAGCCCTCGGTAAAAATACTGTTAAAAAATAAATCCTGCAATAATTATTTCCCCAATAGTGAAAAATGAAAGAAATTAAACTTAAAAAGAGAAAATAAAGCAGTGCTTATATTGTTCTTAATTTGTTTCAAAATGAAATGATAAGAGCATAATTAAAGCTGCAGATTGATGAACAGTCTCGATCAGAGTAGTCGTATTATCTAAATTTTAATGATACCAATTCCTGGTACTGTATACTACAGTGTGTACTGTTTGTCAGTGTGTGTACTGTTTGTCAGTGTGTGTACTGTGTAGCAGTGGGCAGTTAGACTCTACGATCTGTGGAAAATAGCTAACTGTAATATTTCTGACAGATATGTGATTTGATTGATTTAATTTGTTAAGGTGGAGCTTCAGGTCAGTATTCAATGAGTAGCGGACTTAAAACATATTATAGAGCATTACTGCATCAAAATCCTGACCATCAACACCAGGAGGAAGGCATCAATTTGTAAAATGTGGGTCAGTCATGCTGTATAATAACCTAAACTGCAGCAATTCACTATTTGCAATGTTTCAAAGAGCGATTTTATTAGTCAGTTTTAATGTGCAGTACTATTTACCTTGTGGACGTCATCCTTCTCCTGTCTCAGGGTCTTCACCTGCTTCTCCAGAGTCTTCAGTTTGGAGGCAGAGCTCTCGTAGTCCTGTCTGAGTGTGACTGCCTCCTCCAGCTGATGCTCCAGCCTATCAGAGTCTGTGACATCACAGGGGCAGGGTTTACAATACTTATACAGGCTAATGCCAATGGTGACTGACAGGAAATGTCATGTCAGCAGAACATGCTAACTACGCTAAGATGCTAACCAGAACAAACCATAGTAACTGCTTAAGGTTTGAATAGAGCTACTGACACTAAACCTCAATCATTACACCTCAACTACCACGTACTACGGCTGTTTCTGCAAGTACTGCCATTGGTACTAAATCCGGTAATGCTACTACAGCTGCATTACTACTACTGCAGCTGCTGATAGTGGTTGTTTCACTCATATAGCCACTGGTACTGAAAATAAAATTTAAATTTTTCTACCGCAATGTTTCCCTCGTCCAGCTACTATAATTATTTTTACCTCGTTGTGCTACTGTCACTAAAACTGCTGCTTCTTCTGCTACTAGCGCTGATTTTAGTATTTTTACTAACACAGCATCTGGTAGTAAAAATATAACTGCTACTGCTAAAGCTACTGCCAGAACAGATATTATAACTAGAACTTCTTTATCTTAAATGTTAAAAAAGAACTGTGTTTATAAACAACTGTGTTTTAGACTGTTACAGCCACAGTAACTCCTCCTCCTCTGACCTGCAAGTTTCTTCTTGAGCCGCTCAATCTCCTCGTTTAGCTTCTTGATCTCTTTGTCTCGAGTCAGAGTTCCTCCTCGAGCTGGAGCCTGCAGCGCCTGAGTCGATTCTGCAGTCACAGACACAAGCTGAGGTCAGAAGAAGTACTGCAGAAGTACTACGACACCGGAATCACACACACTTGAAACTAATTGCTGGGTTCAAGCAAAGCATTTAACAGTTTGCGTCGTTCTCACCCTGCAGTTTGCGGTTCAGTTCTTGTTTCTCCTGCTCCAGTCGGCGGATCCGCCTTTCAAATGCCTCCACCTCCTGCCCTCCGCCTTCTCCTCCTCCATCTATCGCCTGCCGGACTCCCAGTGCTGCCCGGCTGACGGAGCTGCAGTCAGAGAAGCAGCTGTCGGTGGTGTAGGTGAAGCCGACAAAGGGGAGGTGCTGACCAGTGAACCCAGTGTGGGACACTGGAGGTCCAATGTCCTGCAGGAAAAACACTGTCAGAATGGAGGACCTGCAGGAGTCCTCTTTAATCTGTGAGTGAGTTCATACTGTGGACATATGGGAGGTCATGGTGCCATTAAAGTCTACAAGGTCAGGACAAAGTGTAGCCTGAAAGATTGGATGCAGAGACAGAGACTGACTCTAAAGACTACTGAGACATGACTCTGACAGGTTAGGAATGGGAACACTGGTGAATGTGGATTTATAATGGCATTGTGTTTTTGTTTTCTCTTCCTAGTCTGGTCCTCACCGGGTTCTTCAAGACGTCATCGTCTACATCAAAGTTGGAGGTGTCGGTGGGTGACGACACGTCTGGGATGTAAGGGGCCTCTGCAGACCGGATGTTTTCCCAGTCGATCCCCCTGAAGAACGGGTGGCTCTTAAAGTCCGAGATCCCGTTCAGGCCGAGTCGACGTTCCCTCGAGCAAAGCAGGCGCTGGATCAGATCCTTGGCATCTTCGGACACATCGCTCACATGAGAGGGGAACTGGAAACGGTCCTGGAAAACACCAGAAAATAAACATTATGAGGCAATTTGACAGCAGTGAGAGAGGAAGGATGGATGGAGATACAGAGAGAGGGAGAAAGTGAGAGAGAGACTGGCAGAGTGATAATAAGATAGAAATGGAGAGCAGGACGAGGCGTCTGTCCACTGAGGGACATGTTCAGATTTAGAAAAGAAGTAGGACAAGAGTCTGGAGACAAACACATAACCTGGAAACAGCAGCAGAGGACGAGCTGAACATGAACCAACACTTCAGGAACAGTGGGATTACAACAGCAATCTGAATGTTCTTACAGGTCAGCATGATTACTCTCTAAAAGCTCAATCTGATTACTTTAACAGCTCTACCTAATTACTCTACAGCAGCTGTACCTGCTTACTCTAAAAGCTCTACCTGATAACGTTCACAGATAATAAATCCAGAGAACAAACAGGAGGCAGAACTCTGTGTTCTTCTTGTGTTTCTGACCTCATGGTTCATGATCTTGCCATAGGTTTCCACCAGCGACTCGGCATAAAACGGCGTTTCTCCGTACAGCATCTCGTACATACAGACTCCCAGAGACCACCAGTCGCACTCTGGTCCGTAGCGGCCCATTCCATCCTCCATTGCCTGCAGGATCTCTGGGGAGATGTAGTCCGGGGTACCCACTGCCACTGAAGACTGCACCTGCATCGACAGCACAGGAGAAGTCCTTGAACTTGTCCTTGAAGAAATCAGTCCACTGGAAAACTCAGCCTGGACACGTAGAACTAGCTGGCATTAAAACTACATCAGTTATGTGTAAAGTGAACTTTACTGAAACTTCCAGAAGTAAAGTTCTATCAATATCTAAACCCTTTAAACTCTAAAACTCAACCAGTTAACACTAAACTTTAAGTCACTGTGAATGAAACCTGGTTTACTGAAAAACTAAGTCAAGTTAACATTACACAGTAGAACTAGTGTTTTGGGTGTGAGAGCGTTACCGTGCCGTCTTCCATCATACGGAGGCAGGACCCAAAATCTGCCAGACGAATGTGGCCGTTGACATCCAGGAGGACATTATCTGGTTTAATGTCTCTGTAAAGACCAAAAACATTAAATTCCCTTAAAACACTCAGACCATAAACATACTCTATACTGCCGATGTAGAATACCAGCGCTCATCGACAGTTACTTTTCATCACAATGAGTCTGTAGATAGCAGCCGATACGACAATCTGTTCTCAAGGTCCACTAATTCACTTGTTCTAAAGTTTTTCATCATGTCTTGTGATCCGTTTCAGTGAGACTTTTACAATCCTTTTCAGAATTTAACCATGTTTGCTTGAAGGTGGAGATCAAAGGCTGTTTCTTAACTGAGACACAGCTTCAGGATCAGTGTGACTCAGCAGAAACCTCCGCAACAAGCCAGTTAGTGTGCAGAGAGAACTAAACAGAAATACTTCACATGCTTTATCATCTATGTGAGCCTTTTTAAATAAAGTTGTGAGAGTTTGAACAGCCGCAGTCAGCTTCAGTTGAAAGATTAACTGGTTTCAGGAAGGAAGGTGGAGGCTGAGCAGGATGTAACTACATTTCCCAGAGGACACTGCTGCCAGGAAGAACACACTTCCTGTCTCTGTGTGTGTCTGTCACACACACATACCATGACAACAATGATTTATGAATCAGTGTAAAACAGTCATGCGACTGGCAGAACATTTTATTCCAGCTTCTGTGTTTGTACTTCAGACATGGTACTTTACTGCTGTTACCATCTTAACCAGATGAGCGTCACTGTGCATTAGTGACCACGCCTACACAAGGTTACTATGGAGACCCGAGGCCACGTCCCTCAGAGTTTACAATGCTATCCAGAGGCAACGCCCAGGTGAGTTAACAGTACAGAGTGTCAACATCTGTACACACCAGTTTAACCAGTACCTGTGGATGTAGTGCTGCTGGTGGATGGAGTGGATGGCCAGCACCATCTCAGCGACGTAGAACTTGGCCATATCCTCAGGAAGACGGTCCTCAAACTTACTGAGCAGAGTCAGCAGGTCCCCGCCCACGTAGTAATCCATCACCAGGTACTGCAGTACAAGTACACACAGGCGCATACGTTACTTTCACTGCTGTGACAGCGGGAGTACTGTAGCAGTGCTTGCAGTACTAACCAGGTAGTTGTCGTCCTGGAAGGCGTAATGTAACGTTGTGATCCACTGACTGTCTCCTTTCACCAGGACTTCGCGTTCCTCTCGGAAACATGCCGTCTGCACAGAAGAAGAACATGTTATATCACGGCAACACGTTACACATGTCCTAATGAAGATGAAGATGATGAAGCCCACCTCAGCTCTCTTTAGCATCTCCCATTTATTGAGGATCTTCATGGCGTAAACTCTCTCCGTGTGCTTCATCTTCACCACAGCAACCTGAAAGAGAGAGAAGGATGACAGATATTAAGACAGAGATGGTGAGAGACATCAGTACTGTACTGTGTTTACAGAATCTTTACATGCAGAATTGTGCAGATAAATTTTATAAGAACTCAGAAAAACACCAAGAAAGTCACTGAAAATTGACATTCAAAAGAGACCACACACATATGTTAACCATCTATGTCCTTTATATGACCCTCTCAGACACACTGAACGCCTTCACCACAACACTGCCTTCCAAACACTAAACAGAGGAAACCACGTTATAACGCAATGTAAAGAATAGTGCTGGACCTGAATATCTGAATATTTGATCATGACGGTGGTATCCCAATATCTATTTTGAGATCTGAACATTTGGATTGTGCCCCTCCCATCAGACCATGTCGCATGATCGGTATTGAAATCATCAGTTCCTCTGTCCCCCGTCAGATGATACAACCTGAACAGATCCTAATATTCAGCTCAAACCGAATCAAACATTCGGATATTCGTGATTAATCGAGGCCGAATATCCGGAGCCCAGAATATTGCAATTCAGGCCAGCATTAGTAAAGAAACCCATTTGAAACACTGGAATGAAGCTGCTAAAAGAACGAAGAGGAATTAGCAAAATATCTCTCTGCTGTTGGAGTTAATTAGCAGAAACAGAATCTAACCGAGTACAAAATCAGTGACCACAATTTGAACAAGGCAGGCAGAAAAAACCCCAAAAGAAAACAGAATATGTGATCAGTCTTGGGAAGGTGAGACAAAGATGCTCATCCTCCTATAATGCAAAACATTCGATGAAATAAGAAACAATTAATGGTTCATGAGGATGACTGCTGGTGAAATGTAACTTTTTAACATTTGTGCTGCATGAACAGCTCTGCCTCAAGCTGCTCCCCATGTTTACATTTCTAGTTTATTACATTTTTTCCCCCCCTTTGTGAAACGCAGCGCTCACTCGTCATGTCAGGACACATTTAGAAATGTAGAGAAAATATGACTGACTTTTGCATGTAACGACTTATTCCTGGATTTTTGGGGTGTAAGACTATTCAACAGAACACCAGCACAGTACATTCTGATCAACGTGCCAAGAGCTGACATCGATAATGTAGGAAACAGCAGACAGGTATACATAATCTTTTGCATAAATATGCCAAAGCATTTGCAATTTGTTCAAATTAATGAGACACTGCTGTCATGTGCAAAAGTAAACTGACGATGTTAAATTTCAGTTCTGAGCTGTGAAATGTGCCAAAACGATTGAGGAAAAACCTCTACCAAGCAGTAAACATGCTTATTTTTGCTGGAAAGTTGAGCATTTTAACATGGGGGTCTAAGGGGATTAGTCTAACTCACCAGATGTAGGATTCGAGTATAAGCCTGCCATTTCCGCCATGCATTTCATGCAGCCTTCACCTCCCGTCCTGCGATTCCCTTCTGCTCCCTTTTCAAAATCCCTTCAGCTACAGGAAACAACAACAACCTCCAAGTGGAAAAAGCCAAATCTTCCCCATAATTTGGATAGTGCAGGAAAGCAGGCCTGCTTCGTTCTTTGGGTGAATTAGCCATGATGTTCCACTAAAACGATTTTGATTCATTTCGTCACAATTTCGCAGGGGCACCGTTGCTGCATCTTGTGTTTTAGTACCGTCCAAGACAACTGGGATTGGTTTGAAGAAAAACAAACAAGCCAGTTCAAGAGAACAATATTGGTTGCAGTCAAACCGTCATCTGGCACTAAGTACCGTGGCAATAGAGCCACCAAACTAATACGAACTCACTCAAGTTAACATTTAAGAAATTGCAGTTTCTGCCTCATGTGTATTGGTCTTATTTTTCAGCCCTGGAGGTTGCCACTTGGTTCCTCCCTGATTTCAGATTCTTAACTGGATAATGGTGAGGTCCTGCTACAGTCATAATATGTTTCAATGGATTCAATATTCACTATTTTGCAGATATTTTTAACTGATTCCTGATAGAATACATTAAATTGTAAATATGCTCATCTGACTCTGATGTAGCTGCTTGTGTATTTATTAGTCGCCACCACTGTCCTGCCCCCAGCAACATCTGATAGGTTACATGTCAAGAGTGATAGCTGATCAACCCTGAAGGGCAGATACTGAAAAGCTCTTTTTTAATTAAACTTTGGCAAAAATAGGTAAGTTTTCTGTTGTTGTGGTTTCCATTTTCACCGCAAATGTATACTAGTTCCACATATCGTGTGTGACTGATGGAGACTCAACTGCAGGATTCTGGTTTCAGATCTACGATGTGGTCTTCATGAGGTGTCAGTTCCGACTGTGTGACTAACAAAAAATAATAATAACAACCATGTTGTTTCAGGTCAGTTTGACTCACAAAGACGTATCACTTCTGCAGAGTTACCACACTCGTCTCCATGGTGACCAGGTCAAACATGTTACAGACATGTAGGCTGGAATGTGTCAAGAGAAACCACCAGCTGAGCTGGTCTGAGCATCCGAGCACAGCCACGCCACGAATACCAGTCTGATGAGCGCTCCACCCAACACGGCTCAGCACCACACCTGGACTGGACCTGAACTCGATCATAGTGAGAGCCGCCCAAGCTGCTCCCAGTGTTTACGGTGTATCTGTGTGTTTGTGAGGACCAGCCTGAGTCACTGACAGTGAGGGCGGTCCGCGCAAGAACGGCAACACAGACCTGTGTGTGTGTTTGTATCCTGAGGCGGTGGGCAGGTGTGGTTGCGACACACCTTTCCTCTGGTATGTGGACAATGCACACACAGACACACAATAACACACACCCTTTGTGCTGTAAGAAGCCCAGCTGGTAAAGAGCAGAGCCTCTTACACGCTGTTCCAAATTGATGAACTACATTACCCACAAGCCCCTGTGATGATAGCGCTTAAAAGAAAGAGGCATGTGTAGCAGTAAAGTCTGTGTCCTTCTGCCCGAGTGAGGATCGATATTATTCAGAGGACATGGAGGTCGTTTACTCTGGACCTCGTGTCTTCACAGAGAAAAAGAGAACAAACACTGCAGCAGCAAAATATTGTCGGTCATTCAAAGTGTGTGTCAGTGTTAAAGCCAACACATGAGCAGAAATCTAAGCTCTGTATTTTCAGTTTGTGACCCCGACATCTAACAGGATGTTAAATTGAATTCATCTGACGTTCTCTGTACTTTGCTTTCTGCCCCAAACCACCAGCTGGGTTGGATTTTCAGTGTTTAATAAAGCTTGCAGTTTAAAAAAAAAAACAAAAAAACCTGAGCAGCTCCAACCGTTCAGTTCCAGCTGCTTATTTTTTATCTCCACAGCACTGACGTCAGATCAGCTCACCTCTCACTTATTCTAGATATTTACTGGATCTTCCACCTCCTGTTACTCTAATAGCTTTCAGTCCTTCGTGTGACGTCATGTTTCTTTGACGAAGCTCTGAGTTGTATTCTTGCTGCTCAAATAAACCTCCTTTTCTCCAAGTATGAGAAACCGCTGCATCACTGCATTCTGTTTTTTTTCTGATTCTGATTCATTTACAATTAATGTCCAACAATAATTTAACGCAGAGTGAAAAAAAGTTAAATATGTGAAGAATTAACGGTGGAATTTCGAAAACACTGATGAATCGCAGACAAGTTTAATATGTGGACTTGAACTGGAGCCGTTATCAGACTGGCTGAAGGTGAACGGCAGCAGCTGAGTTAATGACTAACAGCAGCTAACAGACACATGCCGACACACTGAGCTGCAGCTCCGCAACCACATTTACATCTGCATGTAGGAAGAATCTCAATTCAACCTCCACATATCAGCAGTTTAACTCAATTTATTTCTTTTTTTTAACCTAGTTACTATAATTTTCTTCATTTGCCCATTTCTCCAGTGGTGCGGCAGCTTCACTGAACATTGAACTCGAATGAAAATAGACTTTTCTACCTCAGAGGAGGAGAAATCATCTCTGATAAGGGAGATTTCTGAAGATGTCTGGTGTTTTCACCAGAGAAAGTTGAGAACACGCAGAAAAGTGGGTGAAAATGCAGCCGATCATATGTTTTGTTTTCGAAACGAAGGAGCATTAGCTGATCTTCAAAGAGTCTGGCGGCAACATTTCAATAACGAACAAAATTGTTTTTTTAAATCTCTTCTCTATAGACAAAAAATATTTTGTTTTATTAGAACTTGACATAGGTTTCCTGTGGATACTATGAACTAGTTAGTTTATGAGAATGTCAGAAGAACTAATGCTTTTGTACAAATTAGATATCCTACAGCTGGGCAATTTATAGCTAAAATATTTGTCACAATAAAGATTTTCATATCTGTTGATATTCATAATTACTGATCATTTTAACCAACTATTTTTAAATAAAAGCCAGAAGAAAAAATACTTCCTTTTAAGCAGCTCCTTAACCTATTTATCACAGGATGGAGACACCACAACGGATTCTGTGCAGCCGAATGTTGCGTCTGTCAGACTGCTGAGAGTTCAACTACTGAGCATATATAATCAAGCAATTTTGTACTGTATTGATGAATTGCTTGTACATATCGCTATTGTTCAGTCAACCTTTTTCCTTGTGTTTTTCTGGTGCTGTAGTTAGTAAAGGCTGCATACCGCAGCTGATTCTCAAGACAGTGGACAGTAACAACATGTGCAACAACAGGTTCACTGAAACCAGAGAAAAAACAAAGCAAGAGTCGTGTCTGTCATGGTGTGAGAAGTGACAAGTTATAGACGGCCAAAAGCCAGAATGCAAACATTGTCGCAGAGCAGGCAGGAAGTTTGTTTGCTTTAACAAATCAGCTGCTTACATTGCACTGTTTTTCTTCTCGTCTGTCACATTATGTCCTTCATAGTTGGACTATATTGTCCTGTATGTTGGACTCCAACAACCGTCACCGACAAACGCAGTCCCGGGTGTTATCTTATCTCTGCGAGACCACCTGACCACATTTCTGCTTCTACTACTAAAAGCGATAAAGGCCGAGCTCCTGCAGGAACCACAGAGGAAGGAGTCAGGAAGCTGTGCGTTATAAACAGGAAATGCAGAGTTACACTGGACTGGATACGCTTCCTGTTCGTGCACAAGGAGGAGGGCAATCAGTCCACAAAGCTACAGGTAACAACACAGGTGAGTCTGGGTACACCAGCATACAACTCACTGATACACACAACGGCTGTGTTCCAAATCGCACACCTTCGTACGCACTGCAGCTGCCTTTAGAAAATACATGCTGTAGCATGCAGGATGCATAAAACTAAGACATATTACTTTGTCATAATATTGCGCCTTCCATCCACTGCAGTCTGTGAAATGAACCATCATCTGTCTGAGCACTCTCAGCAGCTTAAGCTTGTTTATACTTGCGATGTTACTGTTTGTAGTTCAGAAAAGCATGCAGCCAGATGTAGCAGGACGTCCTGGTATTTTTGGCACCGGCTACTGCATTTAAGCTGCAATGCACTTGGGCGTACTAAATGTATTTCTGCCGTATTACACAGTATGGCAGAACTTTTGGAACACACCCACTGACACACACTGCTGTTAGTTCAATAAAGCGTCCCGTTAGCGTCACATCCGCTGCCTGCACTCGCCTGGAATCTGTTTTCACGAAAACTTCCTGTGTCTACTGAGTGCTGTTTACCAACGGTGACCCAAGTGAGCAGTGAAGTACTGAGAAGGAAGATAAAGAGGAGGAGGAGAGAGAGGAGAGAGGAGGCCTCCTGGCAGATGGAGACCAGACGAGGCAGTGAGGTCAGGCGTCAGGAGGAAGTCTTACCTCTCCAAAAGCTCCTCGTCCGATCACCTTCAGCATCTCAAAGTCATCCCTGTGCAGCCGCATGTCCTTCACCGTGGTGGTGAACGGTTTCACTGAGGACACACAAAATACATGTTAGACAAACAACAGAGATAACCAAAAATAAACAGCAATTTAAAATGAACTTCATTCAACTTGATCATACTGTTTTTGATTTGATTAAATTAATAAAGTTTTAGTGAATCCTATGCTTTGCCTGTTAGGTACTTTTGTATAAGGTGGTATATAAATGAAGTCGCTTGCTTTTAATGGCTGCACAATATATTATAGATAGTGCAACGCAAAGTAACACAAACGAATTCAACCACATCATCCTCAGTTTTTCTTCTACTGGACACTAGAAGAAAACTCAGACCAGACACTCCTTCTCCGTGACTAACCTACAAGAAAAATCTGTCTGATAGAACATTGCTTACTATGATTTAAGGGTTTGTTGACAGGGATTACTCACATGCAGGCTCCACATGTGAGAAACAAAATGAGCGAGGAACAGGAAAGAAACACTACAAAGGAAGGTTTGGCTCCAAAAAATGCAACGTGAGTTGGAAGGAAATATTTTGACTACAGGAAGGATGACGCTGACCCAAAACAGGTGCTCTGTCAGCGGTGTCTGGTAATTGTTGGTCATTACGACTAATTTGTTTGACCGCGTAAATCTGAACAACAAAGCTCTGCATGACGAATGTGAAGCCCTATCTAAAAGTCATCCAAGCCAGCAAAAACTATTTCAGATACCTCTGCCAGAGCTACAACAGGTTCCAAAAGGCAGAGTGTAATTACTGACGAAAGATATGCTGCCAGTTAGCACCAAAGAAAGAACCAGTCACTTGACAAACAGTACATAAGCCTAGTTTTCTCAAGTTGCCATCTCAGAGCTGGATGAAAAATGCAAGACACAAGTTGAAACAGCGCTGTCACAACTGTAATATTATGTTGCAACAATAGACTTGTGGTGTCCTGCTTCAGTCTTAACATCATTAATGAAAAGTTCCATTTGTAACAACGCCGTGCCTCGACGGTCATACGAGGGAAAACATCACAACAGAGATGAGAGAAGCGTCGGTTGTGCAAGTGCTGTATTTACGAAGATGTTTCGGTGCTTTCGCAATATGTGTTGCTGAATAACTAAATATCTTACTGTCTGTTTTTTTCCAATATCATACAGCCATATGAACAACAATAACACACACTGACAACATGACAGATGAATGATGGCACAGAAGACACTCATAGCGAAGAGTCGGGGGGCACTAAGACCCTGCAGACTGTCAAGCCTCTCATTCATCTTTTATTCATCTGATCCGGATCAGTTTTATCTGGGTCACACACATATTAAAACACACACATATACATATATTAAAATGCACACTGTGACACTAAGACACACATCAATAGAAACCAGAATAGAAACCACATCAGAGAAATTTGGGTTCCTCCTGAGAGGCCGACTGAACTGAACACGTCTGCAACCTTAAACACCTGCAGGATCCTGAAGACCGCCCACTGTCTGGAGGTAGACTTCAACCTGATGATTCAGACCATCAGTGCTTTAAAAGCAGCTGAAATCAGATCGACGTTCTGCTCAGATCCATCCTCTGGAGCATTTCAAATCAGCAGGAGGGGCGGTGCTCAGACAGCTTCACAGAGCGAATCAGATCCTGAATCTGTTTAGACACAGATTCAGAATCTGATCCACTCAGACACAGCTGGTTAATGGCGGCGACAGAAAGCGACAATGAAATAACATCAAAGGCGATGTCACAGCTACATACTGCATCGACAGGATTATAAGGCATTTCAGTCATCATTGTCACAGTAAAACAGTCACAGGGATCTTCAGAAGTCCTGCTGGTTAAATGGGTCAACACTCGCTAACCTTATGACATGGTGGTTACACACTACCCACAATGCATCACTCCGTGCAGAAGACCATGCCACTCTCACCATTCAAACGTTTTACATATAAGTGTGTCTTCCTCAAATCCATGAAAACCTGCTGGAAGTTTAACAAAACCAACTATGAATCATGTTTAATTGAAACAGACGTTAATTCATCCTATTTGGAAGGTTTTCCTCAAATTTTAGTTCAGGTTAGTTGTTGCTGTTGTTTCTTATCTGTGATCAATCAATCAGTCATCAATCAACTGATGTCGTCTGTCACTGATCAATCAGGGTCAGACTCTTGGAGAAACAGTGAAACTGTCGGAGAAACATCAGGACTCAAACAGCTGCCTGTAAGGAGGTCACACTAAACCAGGACAGACTGTGTTTAACAGGAACAGGCTGAACCAGGACAAAGTGGGCCAAACTGGGTCAAACTGGCCAGCGAGCATCTGCAGCCTCCACACCGAGCACACAGTCATCTACTGTACACTGTGGACTTATTGTGAACTTGTCATTTAAACTCGCCTGGTCCGAGGGCCAAACCTGCAGCTGGACCACTGTGCTGACAGGGTTCTGGGAACAACACAACTGTTCTGGAAAACCTTCAGCCACCAGAATCCCCAAGACACCTTGAACTGGCCTGGACCCCACAGTGCTCTTTCAGAAGCCCCAAACCTTTCAGCAATTTCTCTTAAGGAGCAATGACCCTCTCTGGAGCGCTCCCAAAGTTATTTCAAGCTCTATCTAGACCAGGGGTGTCAAACTCAGTTCCTGGAGGGCCACTATCCTGCGTGTTTTAGATGTTTCCCTCTTCCAACACACCTGATTCAAATGATCAGCTTATCATCAAGCTCAGCAGAAGCCTGATAACGAGCCTGATCATTTGAATCAGGTGTGTTGGAAGAGGGAAACATCTAAAACATGCAGGATAGTGGCCCTCCAGGAACGGAGTTTGACACCCCTGCTCTAGAGCCCTAAATCTCCACAAACCTCTGAAATTAGCTAAGGCTTAACTACCTTTGAGCCTTAGCTAAGGACCACACCTCTGTCAATTTCTGAACACTGCCAAAATGTCACTCAAGGGTACTTGAACCACCCTGGATGCATATGGAACCCTAAAGGACATTTACTCCTTACTCATGGATGACTTTCTGATCAACATAATATATTAGCCGTGTCATTAAAAGAGATCTTAACCTCCTTGAAACCCTTTTGTAACTCCAAACCTTCCCCACGGACTCCTCAAACACTTCGAGAACATTCTTCAGGATCAATGTATCCTCTACCAAAGATCACTGAACCCTTCAGCAGTCTCCCAAGGACCCTTGAACCTTCAGATCCAATTTCACAGATCTGTGTTATGAAGCCTTTGACCGTCCTGGAGCCCGTTTCAAGGGCCACTGAATTACCTTGAGATGCCCATGAATCTCTCAGTGAACATTGGACTCCTCTGGTGAACCCTATAAGACCCCTGAAACTCCATCAAGAGCCACATTTCAGGATCCATGGGACTTTGAGTCCCTCTTGAGCTCCCTGTAACCCATGTCAAGGTCTGTCAGGGATCCTGAAACCTCTGCGGAACCCTATAGAACCTCTGATCCTCCCTGAACAACACTCAAAACCCTACAGGATTCTTAGAACCCATTCAAGAACTCATGTATGCGGTTTCAAGGACCTTTGTTATAAAGCCTTAGACATTCCCCTGTTTCAAGGCTCCAGGAACGTTTAAGGACCACCGCAAAAGACCCCTGAACCTCCCCGGTGCATCTTAAGCATCCCTGAAGCTCCCTCAGTGTCTCTGGGGAGCACCTGGCGGCCCCATGGAGACTGTTGAGGGATTTCCAGACCTTATACGTGTGTTTCACGGCTTTCAGAGATGAGAACAGGTGTGGCCCAGGACCAGGTCCAGGAGCTTACCCCACTCGAGGAAGTCGGTGATGTGCTTCTCCCTCTTCAGCGGGCAGTTGGAGCACTCCGTGTAGAAGCAGAGCAGCAGGTCCAGCAGCTCTCCAGGCAGCCCGCCGCCTTCTGCTCCAGCAGCAGCTCCTCCAGCTGCTTCAGGCGGACCTGAGCCGACATCCTGACCCAGGACGGTCACTGCAGCTCCCGATGAAACACCCACCACAGCCCACCGCTCAGTCCTAGTGTAAGCCGCCGCCGAGGCTCCGCTTCCTGCCGAGTCGTGCCGAGCTCAGCCTGCTAGCAGCAGCAGCTAGCTCGTTAGCTCCGGAAAACATTCCCGACATTTTGAGCCGCCTGGGGTGTCGGTGAGTCGCTGATCTTCGCGGTTACCGTCGCTCCGTTGCGTCGGTGAACCGAACAGCCTGCAGCCCGCGTCTGTCCGCCCTCCGCATCAGCTTTAATCCGGTAAATCTGGACTTTCCTCTCAGAAATCGGACGTCGGGCAGACCGTCGACTCTCAGGTTTGACCGTCGCTGTTCCATGTCCGCCGGTCGGTGTATCAGCCCGGTAAGAGGTCCAGGAGCTCCGGGGACCGACTGGGCTGGGCTCAAAATGTCCGTCAAACCCGGGAGGGAAGAGCGCCGGGGGATTAGAGTCGGTTTTTGGTGAGTTTGAGGGAGCTGCCGCGTGTGCTGATCACTGGGAATATGGCTGAATCCAGGTCGATCATCCAGTGCAAGTTGCTGAGAACAAACCCACTTTCGGTCACTTGGAGCTCACAGTAAAACAAGCGTGCTCAGCAACAAATTGTCTGCTAGTGGGCTGTTCACAACGAAGTATAAACTGAACAATATTTAAACAGCATGAATTTAAAAACACACATGAATACAAATACGACAAGTAAATGTATAAAAAATAAATTAAAAAATACAATAAAACGCAAAAATACAAACATAAATAAGCACAAATAAAGCATAAAACAAGAATAAATAAAAATGGGCAATTTAAAACAGGACAATAAAAACATTCTTGTCAACATTGATCATGAACTAAAAATGTCAAGGAAAGTTCCTCAGGGTTACTGTTTGCTGGATGTGTCTGTTTTTGAAATGTTGGGCTGGTTTAAACAAGACATTATATTAATCATCCTGGTAAAATTAAGATTTTTGATTGAATGGTCAATCAAAGAAAAAAAAGCAGAATATTTGATAGTGAAAAAAACATCTTTTGCTTTAAACCTGACACAATTATTGCCATGAAACTAATCAAACTAATCTCACATTTATCCATTAATTAATTTTTGCTATTTCACGAGGGCATTTTGTCAGTTGACAAAGGAATGAGCAACTATGAATAATCATAGAATCATATTAAATGTAAACTTGGTATTATAGTTACCTGAGACATGAAGTATAAATTTGAACTGTTTTCTGATATTTTAAATCCTAAACAATTGAATAATTGATTTTAAAATGAAGGTTATCATCTTTTTATTATTTAATGGAAAATTAAAATGATTCGTTTTCATTTACATTTAAAAAAAGTATATTAACCAAATTAAAATTTCAAAATCGGAAAAAGTATCACGTTAAAAGCTATTAAAGCTGTTGTCTGTGCTTTTATTGTGCAAGCCGCCACTGCTCTCCCGGATGTCACTTCCTGCTGGTGTTTGCATCTTGACGCTCCGTTTTTCCTCAGACTTCAGTCTGACGCTCCCTGAGGAGCATCGACGCCCCGCCCTCCTGCACCGGAAACGCTCCGGATACATGACGTTATGGCGTGATTGACAGGAGCCGGGAGAGACTGGTACCCACCCCTGACATCACCCAGTGACATCACCAAATAAATCAGTAAACAAAGAGTACTGTTTGTTTGTTATTTCTACAATAAAGTAAACAATCAATGAGGCATCGACAGCAGAATATATTTAATTCAATTTTTTTTGTTTTGTCGTTTCATTTTATTTTATATTTCATTTTTAAAAACCATGTTTTGCAATTTAGCATTTTATTTATTATTAATATATTTTATTTATTAAATTTGTAATTGTTTGCTTTTATTGTGTTGTTTATGTTGTTTGCATTGCATTTCTTTTTCATTTTCATTTCATTGTATTTTGTTTTATTTAATGTGTTACTGCATTTAATTTTATGTCTGATCATTTTTTTCTAATTTATTTTAGTGTTTTATTGTATTTTTGCTTTATTTGTGTAATTGTTATTTTTATTTGTTTGATTTATTTTGTGTTTACTTGCAGTTCTTCACGTTTTCTTGTATTTCTATTTTATATAGATTTATCATGTATTTTTATTTTATGCTATCGGACAAGGTACGTTTTATCCGTTTGATTCCTGGCTATAAAACACACAAGCAGAAACAAAAAATCAAGCCGTTTTTCCGTTTTTTCGTTTTGAGCAAAAACAAAAAACAGGAAACGGTTCGTTTTTTCGTTTTTTCGTTTTGAACAAAAAAACAAACAAACAGGAAACGGTTGGTTTTTCGTTTTTTCGTTTTCACCCCAAAATGAAAATACGACTCAATATTCCGTTTCATTGGTGGGCGGGGCTTCGGAGCCTGCCAGTGCACAATAAAGCTCCTGCCCATCACAATAAAGCTCCTGCGCTGGCATTCATAGACAGACTGACTTTCATTGTATTGCCTGCCCCCACTGCACTTCCCCTAACTCTAAATCAAAACAAGTCGTGTACACAGTAATGACAGTCATAACCAGTGGTGTAGTCTAGTTTTTTCTACTGGGTATACTCCAACCTCATAAACCAAAGCCAGGTCAGGTCAACGCTGCTCGGGGTATTGTGCAGCGAGAAATACGGCCGCCGTCTTGGTCGGTCAGCCGCTCCACTCAGCGCTGTTTGACAGCGCATTTAATCCATCTTAACTCTGAAATATTAAAATGATTTTCACGCGTTTTTTATTTTATTTTTTTGCTACAAACGTCATACATGTAGCTATGATCAGTGATGTAGTCTACGTGATACGCAGGTATACACCCCACACTAGAAAATTTTCCAAATTTCTGTATACCCACTTACAAATGCGCAAAGATACGTATACCCAGGGGTGTAAACACGCAGGTATACGCCTTATACCCACTAGAAAAGGTCCCGAATTTCCATATAACCACTTAAAAATGCGCAAACACATGTATTAGTATGTTTTTTTTGACATAACGTTCACTTTTCTCTGTGTCAGGAAGCGGTGAAGCTGTATGGGACGGGGGAAGGTGTCTGGCTGAGAAACAGGGCTCACTAAAGGCCGACCGCGGTCCGGATCCGGACCCAGGACGCCGTCTATACGGGTGTAAATTTGACAGGTCGCTTCTATTTTACCGGTGCAGGGTACAGCTTTCCAGTGTTTATCATTGGTCTATCGGCTCAGAAACGCACAGACCAATTATGTAGGAGTTCAGGCATCCACGTGATGCTACTCAGCCAATGACGTCGCTGAATCGCATCGCAGCTTCTGCCTTCAAAAAGCAGCTGAGAGATGAGGGACAGAGAGGACAGTAGTGATGGAAGTTCAGCTCTTTTCAGAGAGCTTTTGGCACTGCTTCCAAAGAAAAGCCGGTTCTTTCGGCTCCCAAATGGCTCCTAATTTATTATTCTTTGTAGCCTCATGTTTTTGCCTAACCTGGCAAATATGAATCATTTGTGTTTTGACAAACTCTTTTTCATTCAGTGTTTTTATGAGAAGCTTTATAATTGACTCATTTTGTACATTTGCTCTGTTACAAAACAGGTATTCTTGCTTTTGTTTATTATTTCAACCAAACTTTTTTGCACAAAAAATAAATGAACAAAACTCTGCACATGAACCCACAGAACCAGAACAGAACCAGAACCAGACTCAGTATTCAAACCGTATAAATGTCCTCAGAGCAGGCTGACATTTAGAAAAAATCAGATGGCTGAGCTTGGATGGGCTGATACATTTCTTCTTTCAGTGAATATCTGCCGTGTTTTGAGAAGATTCTCTCAGATGGAAGAAGTTGTCTCTCCTCCATCACCTTCACCAGGTGGGGCAGACTGAGGCCTTGTCCTGCTCCAGCTCAGTGGGTCGTCTGCTGGTTGGATGAGGGCTTCCTCTCGATATGATCCTCCATTACCACATCAGCTGGAGGATTTCTCCTGAATCATCTCCTGTAGCTCTTCCATCAAAGAGCCTCCACACAGCAGAAGTTTGAGGTTCCTCCTCCACTTGGTCCTCTAATGGTGGAGGTGTCAGACTGCTGCTCTTATTCTCTGAAGTTTCTCATCAACAGCTCTGTTGTCACTGAAGGCAAGCTTCTTTAATCTAGGATCCAGTAACATGTTTTCTGCTAGGACAGTGTTAAACTCCATACTCCATTAAATACGTTAGGAGTCGGCTCTTCAGATTTACTACAAAGCATCGGCTCTGAGAGTCGTATCTTTTGTGCCTTATACATCTCTAGAGGACAGACTGTGGTCACATGCTGACCATGTTTGGCTCAGCAAACAGCTGTAAGGCAGCTTTCTCAACTATGAACATAATCAAAATATGTTTTGAGAACGGCTCAAACAAGCAGCAGCTCAGTTCTCCCATTAAGCAGCAGAGATATTAGGGGAGTGATATGAGACAGACAAAAATGTAAAAGTGTTCAAATGTTTACATTTATGAGATTTATGTATTGTTAAAGATGTATAGAAGTTGATTCAGGTTGTTCAGTCATGCTTTTTTAAGTTCTGCACTTTATTCTAAGATATACAGTTACATAAAAGTTATTTATTAATAAATGTCAAAATGTTTTTGAACCGTACTGAATTTATTTGACGGTCAGTTTTTGATTACAGGCAGACTCTAATAAAACTACCAGGTTACATCAGCATATATCACAGTAACTCAAGTTAGACATTATGATGTTCTGGACCTTTGCTGACTGGACCTCTCTGAATTTTAGCTGAATACCCCTGGCTTAGAAGAAGAGGGACATGAGTCTAGAACTTCTAATGACCCAACATCAGTCAGTGGAGAAAAAATAAGAATAAGAAAGCAAAGCTAAATGAAACTATTTCAGTGTTTTAATAAGCCTGTTGCTTGTCCTGTGAATACTGCCACTTTAGGGAACACTACAGCTGGAGCTAAGGTTAACATTTAGGAAAGGGAGCCTGATGAAGAGGAAACATCAGGTCTACCTGATGAAGAGGAAACATCAGGTCTACCTGATGGCAGGAGGAGGAGCTGCTGACGCTATAATGTCTATAAGTATCTAATTGGTAGTTTGAAATAAAGGAGCTGCTGCTGCGTGTGTGTGTGTGTGTGTGTGTGTGTGTGTGTGTGTGTGTGTGTGTGTGTGTGTGTGTGTGTGTGTGTGTGTGTGTGTGTGTGTGTGTGTGTGTGTGTGTGTGTGTGTGTGTGTGTGTGTGTGTGGACATGTGAGTGCACGCGCACATATATGAGAACCTGACCTGGCTTTGGTTTATGAGGTTGGAGTATACACACTAGAAAAAACTAGACTACACCACTGGTTATGACTGCCATTACTGTGTACACGACTTGTTTTGATTTAGAGTTAGGGGAAGTGCAGTGGGGGCAGGCAATACAATGAAAGTCAGTCTGTCTATGAATGCCAGCACAAGAGCTTTATTGTGATGGGCAGGAGCTTTATTGTGCACTGGCAGGCTCCGAAGCCCCGCCCACCAATGAAACGAAATATGGAGTCATATTTTCATTTTGGGGGTGAAAACGAAAAAACGAAAAAACGAACCGTTTCCTGTTTTTTTGTTTTTTGTTCAAAACGAAAAAACGAAAAAACGAACCGTTTCCTGCTTTTTTGTTTTTTGCTCAAAACGAAAAAATGAAAAAACGGCTTGATTTTTTGTTTCTGCTTGTGTCTTTTATAGCCGGGAATCAAACGGATAAAACGTACCTTGTCCGATCTATTGCATATATACACATTTTATTCCAGAATTAAAAATTAATTTTAAGCTATATTAATTTTTTAAATATGTAATTAAAAGTTTCACTGTACCTTATTTTTAGTTTAATTGTTCAGTATTTTTTATTTTATGTCTTGTACTTTAATTTAAAATTCATTGCTTGTTTAGTGAATTTAAGGATTTATTGTTTAGTATTTTAATTTTATTGCATTTGTGTTTTATTTTAGGCTTTTTTGTATTATTAGTATTATTTCATGTTTTCTTGCGTTTTTATTTTATTTTAGATTTCATTGTTTTACATTTAATTGTATGTTTTTTCATATTTTATGTATTATATTTTATTTTTCAATGCAATATCTGATTTATTTTTATTTTGGTTGTTCAGTTTTTTTAATTTAATTTCATTGAATTTTAATATATTTTCAATAAAAAATGTAAATATGGAGACATAAATGTCATGCAGCAAGCCTGCAGCTTGTCTCTCAAGTCTTTCAACAAACTCAACACAGAGCTTTCTTCTCCAGCAGTCTCAGATGCATTTTATCTCTACTCAGTGATTCTGCTCCTTCTTTCATAATGTATCACAACCTGCTCTCAGACACACGAAGCATCAACAACTTCATAGTTTCTATAAGTGAGCACTTAAAATAATGGACTCACTCTCATCGTTATATCTATATAGTTCAGGGGTGTCAAACATACGACCCGCGGGCCACAACCGGCCCGCTAGGAGGTCCAATCTGGCCTGTGGGATGACTTTGCAAAGTGTAAAAATTACAGAGATGACATGAATAGCAATTTATCAGTAAAAGTAACTGCTATAATACAGTTTTTCTCAATTGATAAGACACTGTTTCTGAAAAATAGCACACATTTCCCAGCACACTGCACACTATTTTCTTTACACAATTCACAAAGCACTGCACACTTGTGTCAAAAGCGCACTTTATTGTCAAATTTTGTATTGTTTTCAAAATTAAGACACACGAAGCAAAAGCAGGACACTGCACTGCTAAATACAACACACTCCTCTCTCGCTGTTTTCACATGAAGTGTAAAAAAAAATGATATCGCCCTCAAAAATGACAACTTAAACACAAATGCATCCTATAAATAAATCAGACGGGGCCATTGCAGTGCCTGACTGTACAACATAAAATAAAAATAATGCTAGACAAAAAATACAGCACTGTATTGTACACAGTACAGTATACAAATATTTACACCACATCTGCATCAATTCCTTCAGCCTGATCAGGCCACAGGACCTCATGAAATTGCACTTATTTTTCTCAAGAAATTTCCGGTTGCTTATTAAATGTGAACATTTTCAGAATGTTGTTGGAGTTGTCATTGTTTACAGGTTATTATGCTGTGATTATACTGGTCCGGCCCACTTGAGATCAAATTGGGATGCATGTGGCCCCTGAACTAAAATGAGTTTGACATCACTTGTATAGTTGAAGAGAATCATCTTTTAACATCTGAGATCTTTCTGTTTAAGGCTAATATTGACTTATTGTAGAATATTGTTCACATTCCAGCACCACAGCCTCAGTTGTAACATTTAGTGCAGCTTTAGGTCAACAGGAGCTTCCACTAGAGGGGAGTGTTCTGTTAAATTTCAGTCTACCACATTTGGACAGAACTGGGATGTAAAATTCTTTACCTTTGAGTGCGATTTTTAATGTAGTTTGGAAACGTGGTTGAAGAATCAGGTTATAGAGCTCAGAGACACTTAAGCTTTGGTCCTGAGAGTGGATTATTAATGGTGTTCTACCTGGTTGGAAAGTGGCTTTGGTTTGCTGTTGTGTTCTTTTTGATTGGTTCGTATTTACTACAACTGACTGTTGTCTTTTATCTCTGTAACTTCATGTCACTCGTAGCCTCCATCCAGGGACTAATGATAGAAAATAGCAGCATCTGATTGATGTATTGTGCACTGACACTGCTAAATAAACCATAAATAGAATAATAGAATCAAATAAATAAATAATCCGGCCATGCTACACCAACCAGCACACTGCCTTCAACGGCAAACGCAGATGTCAGAAAACATGAAATACATGAAGCTGTCAATAAAAGACAAATAGACTGTGAAGTAATTGTAAAATCTAATGCAAAACACATAAAAATTTATGAAATAGACACTATTTTTGTGTATAGTTCTGTGCAAAACTGAACAGCTCCAGTTTTCGTACGGAAATGACATCACGTGGAGCAGGTCATGTGATCTGGAATTAACACATTTCCTTGAGAGGTGTTTTTGTAATGGATAACTTGAAAGTGATTTCTCAGACACAGATACAATTTGTTATTTTCCACATAAAATTTGATATATTGCCAAAAAAGATACCATCATGATTATCTCAATTTAATAAAAAGAACACAATCAAAACAATTTTTGAATAAGCTCATTTTATTATTGTTTAGCTGATTAGAAAGTGGTTGTTATAAATTTAGTTGACATTTTAGTGATATCCAGTCATTTTTATTAATAAGTGATTGTTTCTATAATAAATAATTATGAAATTTGTAAAGACGTGATTATAATGAATATAAAAAACATTTTTTTAGCCTTTAATAAAAATGTATGCCACCTATCCTAAGGACTTCAAAAGCCCCTCAAATTATATATTGACCCAGTTAATTTCAGAATCTTCCAGTAAACTTTTTAGCCTTTTCTACAGTGGCTTTCTCTTTGCTACTCTCCCACAGAGCTGGTGAAGAGCCCAAAACTTGAGATAAGCACCACAGAAAAGGTTAGCATCAACAGTAAATAACCTCAATAACAAATTCACTGAGGACCCTGCTCCACTAAAATACATGCAGTTTAACATCTAAGCGTCCACAAATCCACACAGAGCCTTGTCTGATGAATGTCTCACACTGAAATGTTGCAAATACATGCACTTCTGCAAGTTAAGGCAGTGAGTGGGAGTAAGTTTGAAACTTCTGAATATGCTCGTCCTTCTCCTACGCACCTGTCTCATGAAATAGATGTGTGAGAGGAGTTCCTTTGTCTTCAACCATCAGCCGCTAAATGAAGCCGATATGTCGTCCCTGCATGAAGACGGCTCACTGTGTTCTGATTCTTACAGTATTTGTATTTCACGACACTTCAGAGTTTTGTTTTTTACTGCAATACATCTGTCTGACAGCTGTGATGACCGTTTGCTTTTCAGGTTTATATTTTATGAACATAAATATGAAATAACGAAATGAAATAATGTCCTCGTTCCATCTTTAAAGAGCTCAACATACCGCAGTCTGAGGACACGCGTGAGACATGAGAACTGCTCGCTGGTCAGAAAGACGCAGCATTTAGAAGAAACGCTCCAAATCCAGAAACAAGCTGTGAACAGTGCAGACGTAACAACATGACTAATAAAAAACAAAGCAACACGGGTCACCATGGCGACAACAAGCACATCCCAGCCGTGTCACTTTTTACCTGGAAACAGCCATCTGTGATGTTTGAAGCTTGTTTCTGCATTAAATGTGTTTTCTACACAAAAAAGAAAAGAAAATACAGTCAAATGAAATTAAATAATGCAAAAACTATACTATTGTAACTGAATTACAATTAGAATAATCTTAGAATACTCAAGATACATATAAATAATGGCATTTGGCCAAATTACAAGATGCAATCTATTTGTGAATCATATTAAGAAAAGTCAGGGTTTCGCTGTTAATTCACTTAATTTCAGTTTAGTTAAGTTTCATTTACATAGCATCAGTTTATAATGTATGTCATCTTCAGTTACTTCACACAGCAAAGTGAAGACCTTCCAACATTTATACAGAGAAACCCAACAAATCCAACGTTTTTCAACAAACAAAAAAATGCCGTTTTGCTTTTAAATCCATGTAAAATGTTCAGTGTGTGGAAATGAAGCTGTATCTCAGATTAAAGCAGCAACAGTTACCGAGGAGTCATTCTGATGATGTTATTAGTCATTAACCAGCATTAAAAATCTCCTCAAACTGCGACAGAGTGAGTCAACAGCATTTTACTTACAGACATGAGGCAGCAGAGGGCGCTGGACGCACAGTGAGCTTAAGATTTCAACAGACAACTACTAAATTTTGCAGGGAATATTTATATTTTTAGTTATTTTACCAATTTTCCCAGTTTTGTTAAATTACTAAAATAATATATTATATTTACAATATATTATAAATATAGCTGAAGAACTAAATTGAGAAAAATCTGTTCACAAAAAATATATATTTTAGTAATTTTCCCAATTTTGTTAGGTTAATAAAATACTATAGTATGTTTATAACATATTATAAATATTACTGAAGAATTAAATGGATACAAATCTGCTAAAAAAAAGTATGTGTATAAGTAGCCATTTTACCAATTCAATTAATAAAACAATATATTATAATATCTTCTAAATATTACTTTAAATCTATAATTATATTATAATAATATATTATGTTGCAAAAACACAGAAAAAAGTAATAATTTCTATGCTAACTGTAAAAAAACAATACATGGGAAAAACTATAAATAATGCCCACATCAAAAACCTGCTTTTTTTTTTTTTAAAAAAAAGGTAATTTGTTATTTTACGATGTTTGACTGCAAAATTACACTAGATTGATCATTTTTGCAACTATTATTTTACAGATTTTTGATAATTTACAGTTGATATTTAGTTGAATTACAGAAAAAAATTATCATTTTACATGTTGGCTGTATAAAAACAGGCAAAAAAATTATACATAATGTCTTTTTGAAAAATCGGTATTTTCACAGGGAATTTTTTTTTTTTAGATTTTTTTGAATTTTTAACAATTTGTGACTATAAAATTACTGTTTTACTGTAATTCAATCAGCTTAAAATAGAATTATTTTACAAATATTTGCCGTTATCGTCACAGTTATTATAGGTTTTAAATGTTACAGTATTACATCTTTTTGAAGAAGACGGGTTAAATCAGACACCAATACTTCAAATTAAATTTGTGAGGGTTTTTTCCCAGTTTATTTTACATTTAATAGAAATTACCCAATGAAATGTTGTTCACAAAACCTGTGGCACAATACCTTAACAATGATATGAGAAACAGTACCAGAAACAGTACTAGAAACATACAAAAAATAGAAACCTACAAGAAACATACGGCTGTGGCACCTAGTGGATAAATAAAACACACATTATTACCCTGTATAAACTCCCGTGCTTAACACAGTAGCAAAAAGAAGTTACAAATACAATGCATAGAACAATACATTAATATTTCACGGAACTGAGAAGATAAAATAATACACTGGAAGGCTCATACCTAGCACAGGGACGATTAGCACCAGCAGCAGTGTTTTCGTTCTCTAACCATTGGTACTTCTAAGCACAGTAAACGGACATAAAGTGGATTTTCAATGTAAATAAAAAACAATTTACCACTCTGTCACTATATTTCATAATTCAGTCTTTCATAACACGGCATTATTAACATTTTCTTACTGTCCCGATCCGCTACCATTTCTCTTAACACAACTTCCGGTATCTTATTCTTTTGACCTCAGAACTACCGCGAATACAACAATCACAATACGCCCCCTGCTGTCCAAAACGAAAATCAGCAGAAAAGCCACAAACAGGGATTTCAGTGGTTTTCAGTTAATTTAATTGTCTCTGTTTACCACATGTTACATTGACATATTTTTTCTGGAACTTTTTTTGCTTTTTATTGTTTGTTCTCTACAAGTTTGTTTATTTATCCATGTTACAATACACACTTCTAAATTAATAAAAGAAACTTAGTTTAAATACTGGTCCCACTCTTCCTCATCCTCGTCACTTTGTCCTCTCTGTCCTGTAGTTTTCCACTCAGCTCTGAGGTAATGTTCTGTTGATGTTCTCTTAATGTTCTGTTCTGTATCTCATCCTCAACAAACAAAGATAAACCTTTTAAAATGAAAATGAGCTGATAGACGTCCTGCTGATGGTCCAGCTGGTTGAATAGGGGTGTTGGAGAGTTCACAGCTTACTACAAGGCTGATTAGCTGTAAGGAGATTACAAGCACAGGATGGCAAGTTAACGGACTCTTCAAAACTCCTTTTCTGGGCTGCAATATTTCCTTCATGGCTCTACCTGTGGCGGGAGTTGCCTTGCCAAAGGATGGTGGGAGGTCGGAGTGGAGACAGACCAGCAGCTGAAGTTAGATGTTCGACACATTTATGTCAGCAAAGGTAAAAATCTGTCCGTTGTTTTATCCTCAGTGAAGCGTAAACTGGATGGACGAGTGGATCTGGGACGCCATTTTCACATCCACTTGTCTTTGTTTGCATTTTGTTCATACGTAGATAAAAGAATAAGTCATTGTGTCGTAAAAAAGTTTAAAAAAAAAAAGCTCTGAAGTAGAAGTTTTCAGAAACAGTTTTCTTAAATAGTGAAATCTATGAATTAGACAGATAAAAATAAGAGAGTACAAGAGAAAAAAAGAATGTTTGAATTTGTGTCTCTGTTCAGTTGAATCAGAATATTTCACTGCTGAAGTAACTGATCAGAATGAGAAACTGTCTGTGGAGCTGCTAACTGGCTGGATGTGATTATATGATTCATCTGACTCAGACCGAAGGGAAACAAACACACAACCAGTGTTCTGATGATGTTCTGATGATGTTTTGTGATATCAGCCCCACTTTTATTAAACTCTGAACTTCTTCCTCCCCTGCAGTGGTCACACGCTGTCTTTGGAGTTGCTGGATTGCAGTCAAGAGTGGCTAAAATACCTCGCTAAGCTCCTTATGACACTCTTCTCCTCTCACACCAAACGCTGACCTCTGACCTCTGAGCCCATCTGACCTGAACATGAAGCCTGCAACTCGACTGTATGAGCAAATTATGACATCTTCCTTATGACAGGAGGGTCTGACGCCTTGAGTTTGGCGTTTTTGTCAGCCAGAGCCACAGATTTACAAAACCGAGCAGCAGGCATCGAGGGTTTAAACAGACATGATGTTGTCCAACAGACAGACTGTGAAGTCTCTTAGTGTATATTTGTGATGTTGGGCTGTATAAGCAAAAGTGACTTGACACAAATGGAGAATAATGCAAAACATCCAACCATAGAACACCCCTGGATACAGCTGACTGTAACTTTTAAAACCTACCACTGTTCTGGTGCCTTTATCTTCACAAATTAATTGAATGAAAGAAACTCAGGACTTCTAGAATGTTTCAGTTATTGGTATTTAATGAAAAGGTGACGCCTTAACAAACCTCTTAGAAGAAACTTTGAGGACTCAAAGAGGCCAACAAACAGCCTGGATCCAAACTAAGGAGGAAATGATTAATTGAATGAGATGCTGACTGGGATTATGACAGGAGAGAAGATTCCGATGCAGCACCTAGTGGTCCTAAACGCTGCTGCACCTTAATAAACTCCAGTTTTTGACCATGCTTGCAGCCTTTTGGACGTGAAACATTTTCAGACCGGAGGACCGACATGGCGGTCGGTAGGGTGACCTTCAGCAAGGCAGAGAGAGAGAAGCTAGCCGAGGTTCTCTGGCTGCTCAACTGGATCTCCGTGGTGACCGGAGTGATTCTCTTCAGCCTTGGCTTGTTCCTCAAAGTAGAGATCCAGAAATGGGCGGAGGTGATGTCAGAATATGGGACCTTCTACGTGCCACACATGCTGATCACCACGGGCCTGGCAGCCTGCTGCATCAACTACCTCGGCGGGCAGATCTGCCTGGACTGCGCCGACACCAACAAGTTCCTGCGCTGGAAGCTGGTGATGATGCCCTACATCATCTGCACCTTCTTCTTCACGTCCTGCGTCCTGGCCGGGGCGCTCATGTGCTACAGCATCCGCAGCCAGCTGGAGGAGTCCCTGTTCCTGGGCCTGAGGAACGCCATGCGGTACTACAAGGACACGGACACGCCGGGCCGCTGCTACCTCAAGAGGACCGTGGACATGCTGCAGATCCAGTTCCAGTGCTGTGGGAACACTGGGTACCGGGACTGGTTCCAGATCCAGTGGATCAGCAGCCGCTACCTGGACATGACCAACAGCGCTGTGGTGGAGTAAGTGGAACCACATCTGCTGGGAGGCTTTAGATTCCAGTAAATCCTTCAGTTATAGAAGATTCTTTGGTCACCTAGTAGATTTCTTCAGATTCTAGTGGCTCCAGGTTAACCTTTCAAACTTGAAGGACTTTCTGGGCATTTGCTGCTCCCGTCACATTTTAATTCACTGTGGGCTCATTCCTCACAGCATTATGAAGTCCTGCACCTCTATGGAAACAACACAACCATGACTAGCAGTAGAAAGAACTTAAAATGCCTTTAGTGCCGTATGACACAGTTACAATTCGAAATGTAAAAACTAAAGCGGATTTGAGTTTGAAACAGTTTGCAACAGAAACATCACATCACAAATGGTTATTTCAATCCATCAGAAAGTTAAAGATCCCACAATTCTTTCTGTGTTTGCAGTTTCTGGCTTTGATAATTTGGGATTTAAAATGAAACATAAAGTGACCTTTAAAACTCACCGGTGGGTGGCTGGTCTACAGTTCAGAGGATTAATACAGATCTACTCTGATGGTGGGAATTCCTCGAGAACCTGGAGGATTCTGTCAGAATTAGAAATTCCCACAGGTTTTCAGTGAAGTGTAGAGCTTTACAATAGATTAGCTGTTTGTGATGAAGAAGCACTGGATGCAGAAGCAGTAACCAAACGTAAACAAATCAAGCAACAGAATGTGCGAACAGGCAAACATTGTCAATCATAAGGAAACTTCACAGATTCTAGTAGATCCTACTGAACTCTACAGGAATCCAGATCCATTAAACGCCACATTTCTGGTGAAATTATTTCAGGTAGAAATAATTCCTTCTTCCTTTGTTTACAGAACCGTTGTTGTCCCTGAACATCTGATTGGTTCATGGAAATATTAGTGGTGATGTCTCTCTGTTAGCAGACAGTAAACAGAGTATTTTCAGATTGAGGCCACTGGTCCACTGCAGTTAAGCCTAAGAGCTGCTGGGGTTAAAAGTCACAGGATTATTTAAGATTAAGCAGCAAAGTTCAGCTCAGGTTCAGATGTCACAATATAACCTGTCTGTATTCAGCACTCAGACATCAGTCCACCCTGCAGTGGTCACTCCTATCTCAAGATTTATGATCACCTCTTAGCGAGGAATTTCAGCAGAATGTAGCATAGAAGTTGCAAATGAACTCAGTGATGGTTTAATGCATCAACTCAAGACATTTCAGCTGCAGTATTCTGAGTATTTGGTTAGCAGTGCAACGACACATTATTTTCTCAGTTAATCAAGTTGCCGTTTGTAATAAAATGTCAGCAAAAGGTGGGGAATCAAAAATTTTCTAGAGTCCAGGATGGCAGCTTCAGATTTCTATTTTATCCAGTCAGCCATCCAAAAATATTCACAATAATATAGGAAATGGAACCTTTATTATTGGCCAAATATGTGTACAAATACACAAGTATTGCCACAAAATAAATACATGTTTAAACAAGGGTAATGGGTTTAAGAAAAGTTTTGCCATTAAGTCTTGCTATAAATAAAAAATGAACCAAAAGTTTAGTTTAAATTGTGCAGATTCTGATGTTACAGGAATGAATAGAATCATTAACAATAAACACAGGGTTATTGACACTTTATGGATATGAGGTAGGTGGATAATATAATAAAGCATCATTGCTGGTGTAAAAATATTAACAGGTGTGTGACATACAGTTTTGTTCAGGTTTACAGCTCAAGTCTTGTTGCTGTCATTACAGATGGCTGTGATACGGTAGAAGATTAAGTAAGCATATATGGCACACTGTAAAAAATTAATTTAATAAAAAAATTCATTATGAAATATTCATAGAAGTTATGAAAATCCAGCAGCACTGGAGCCACAAAAAACACATCAAAAAACTGTGGAATATTGTAACATTGAACAGTGAAAACAAAGGTCAAATATTTTTAAATTAACGACAATTTTAAGTAGATTTAAATCGTGTCATTTTATGGTCACATTATTTACCATTTTGGACTGTTTTTCAATACTCAACATGTAAATAACACTTTCTTTCTGTGATTTTATAAGATATTATCTGTAATTTAACAAAATTAGGAAAATCTGTAAAATAACAGTTGAAAAAATTATTTACCGTTTTTCAGTCATTAACATTTTTTTTCCTCTCAAATAACATCAATGCAAACTTAAATTGTCTTACGCTTATCCGGGGTCGAATCGTGGATGCAGCAGGCCAAGCAGGTCATTCCAAACATCCCTCCCCCAGCAATGCTTTCAGCTCTTCCTGGGGGAACCTGAGGTGTTCTCAGGCCAGATGAGATGTATAATCCCTCCAGTGAGTTCTGGGTCTGTCAAAGTCTCCCCAGAAGCATCTGAATCAGATGGCTAAACCCACTCAAATTTAAATAGTGTTTTAAAAAGTAAGGTTTTGTGGTCAAGCATTCTAAAAGAACAAATTGCTGTTATTTACAATTTTGACCATTTTGGTAGGGTTAGCGTTTACATGGAAACTTGTTACTATGATTTTGTCAGTTATTTTTTGTAATTTAACAAAACAAGGAATAGTCTGTATAATAACAGTGAATACAGGTAAACCTGCTATAAAGCATCTATTTTCAGGGGTGTGGGTTCAGTTGTAGGAGAAATGACTGGTACTACCTAACATCCGGCTTCTCCTCTCTTGCAGCCGGCTGAGGAGTAACGTGGAAGGGAAGTATCTGATGGACGGTGTTCCCTTCAGCTGCTGCAGCACCTTCTCCCCTCGGCCCTGCATCCAGCAGCACCTCAACAACCGAACGGCCCGCTTGCACTACGACCAGGAGAGCCAGCAGCAGAACCTGTGGAGGAGAGGCTGTCGACAGGCCCTGCTGGACCACTACACCGGCATCATGGAGTCCATCGGCCTCACCGTGCTGCTCATCTGGCTGTTTGAGGTACTGACGGGGGCAGAGTTTGCCTGCTGGCTCGGATTAAATGTCTGCAGGGAAAAATCTGTTTCACCTCAAAGACACTTTAAGGTGAAACAGATTTGTGGATACCAAAGGAGGAAAGGAAGCAGGAAGTAAAAGGAGACATCCACAGATTTAGCATTTCTCTCCTTTAACATATTTGGACAATCAAAACTGATGCAGCATTAAAATGAGATGAAATGAGATGTGATACAATACGATACGTTACGATACAATGAGATAAGATACGATAAGATAAAAAACGATACGATACGAAAAGATACGATGCAAAACAATGAGATACAATACAATACAATAAGATAAAATAAGCTAAGCTAAGATAAGATGAGATAAGATTCACATGAGGTGGCACGAAATTAGTACTCGGTCCCAGTTGTAAGCCAGAGAAATAAATAAAGAAAAATAAGCGAAACTACAAAGGAACATAAACAATATACACGTGTTTACCAGTGGTGAACAGATAAAAAGGCATTTTTGCAAAAACAGGATTGATATTGACTTCTCACTGAGGAAATTCATACGTTACAGCAGCTTTACACAAATAAAGCACAGTAGGAAACACAACAACAAATAAAAAAGTTCAAAAATGTTAAAAGTAAAGATATAATAAAGACTATAGACATAGTTAATAAATATAGATTTGATATGATGGATAATGTACTCAACTATAGGACTCACACTGAGCATATAATTGTACTTAAATATTTACAGGAAAATGACTGCTCCATTTTTGTTATTTCATTTGGAGGGCTATACAGAAGAAAGACCGGTGTTACATTATGTTCTTGTACTGGAAGAGCTGTAAGAGAGACACATGATGTTAGCGCACTGAAAAAGCTATGAGAAGAAAAAAATGTTTTGCATGATGGCGTTATCATCTTTTTTGCCCACTCATTCTTTCTTGTCTTCATTACCCACAATGCACTTGGACCTCTGACAGTCAGGTGGGAGACTGGGGTGTGTTAGTAGCAGCTGATGCGTCCTGTGGTAAAGGTGTTGAGCTTTCTGACTCCACCCAGATTTGTTTACTTATTGATCTTCTAGTTCTCAGCTCCACTGACCACATTTATCAGACTTCACTGAGCTCCATCTAAGTGCTTCATTAAGCTGCAGCTCATAGGAAAGTACTGCACATTAAAGGGGAACTTCGGTTTTTTTCAACCTGGGTTCTGTTTTCATATGTCATTTCATACATGTGAGTGATGGAGAAATGAATTTTCGACATAGCTCCAGTATTTAGCCAGGCAGGCAGCATAGCAGCTCAGCTAGCAGCTCAGCTAGCGAAAAGTATGGGGCAACTTGCACCCCCGCATCAAAGTCCGCCCTAACGTGCTTTTTTTCCCCACACTGACTGGCTGGGATAGTCTCAATGAGTGTCCCACAACATACTAGAGATGAGAAGTGAAGGAAAACCTCCACATTACTTGGCGATCGCTATTTGTTGTGGTCTGTATCCAAATCTCGGGACGCTAGAAAGCGAATCTCGTTCCAAAATCGCGCGACTTTTCGCTAGCTGAGCTGCTAAGCTGCCTGCCTGGCTAAATACTGGAGCTATGTCGAAAATTCATTTCTCCATCACTCACATGTATGAAATGACATATGAAAACAGACCCCAGGTTGAAAAAAAACGAAGTTCCCCTTTAAGAGCTGTATTGATACAAAGGAAGTTAACTTTTTATACATATCTGTAACAGTGATAAATTATTTGTATTTAGTTAAGGGATAAACTGATTATTAACCTAACTGATTGTTGTGGCTGACATTTGATTTTTTTATCTTTTTTAATTTTGGGCATTGCTATTTTTAGTGGCCGATCATCATTACATTAAATGTGCTATTTTCACATCCTCTCTCTGTCTGTCATCACTCTGGTCTCAGAAATGTCTCAAGCAAGCAGCAAAAACTGAACAAGAAACGCAAGCTTGTTGCCCCAAACTAGGAAACTAGCTCCTCTCACAGTGGCTAAAGCTATGCTAATGGCTAGCATTAGCAGTTCGAAGGCAAATTTCTCTGAAAAAAAACAAAGCCTGAAAAACAATGATTAATAATGCTTTGAGATTTGGGCCTTAGTGGCCAATAAAAGCCATAAATCAGTGAAAGATTAAGAAAATACAGAAGAACAGCAGACGTACTTGCAGGAGACAAACTGGTCAATCTCAGTCGATCCAACATAAGTAGAGGAGGTGTCCTAATTAAATCACTGCCATTTTTATTTTACATATTCATTTGTAGCCACCCTTATTAATAACATTATAAATGGCAGGTTCTCTGCTGTCACATGCTGTTAAAACTTTACATTTAATGTATATCAGTTCAAAATAGCTGTTATTGGCCTTTCCTAATTAGCAGTAAAATAAAACAAAAAAACAACACATTGGTCTATTCCTACTGTAACGCCTTCTACACTCAATATGCTGCATGTTTCTTTTCCCTTCAGCTGCTGGTTCTGACGGGTGTCCGCTACCTGCAGACGGCCATGGAGAACGTTCTCCTGCTGGGTGATCCGGACTTGGAGTCATACGGTTGGATTCTGGAGAACAGCCTGGCAGAAATGGCCCGGTCCAACTTCAACATCATCAAGAACCTGGGGAAGTGTTACCAAGTGGATGACGATCCCAACATCAACGTCCCGACCGCCGCCGCAGAGCATGAGGTGCCCTCCCAGCAGGTCCGGGTTCCTGTGACTAGCTAGCATCATCGTGGATCACTGAAGCCATCAGCTGCTCTGATGATGCATCCCCAACTGGATCCCTTCCAGAACGCAGAGCGACGAGAATTCAGTGTTCATCCTGAGGGATAAGAACAAAAACTCGATCCAGACAAGCTTGGACAGATGTTTGAAGTCCAGCTGCATTGTCCTCAGAGCTCTGCAGGTTTGATGGACCACCAGCGTTTTCTGCCTTCAGATGGTACGAGTGTAACCACAGCTTTTAAAAACATCGACGAACAACTGTTCATTGTGGTTTTAAGTTTTTAAGATGAGTAAATTTTTGTACTCCAGAGTGCATTACTCAGAAAAAGAAATGACAGGGACATTTTTAAATGTCATGAAAGCAGACTTGTACATTTAGTTTCTAAATGACCTTCTAAAGGTACAAATCTGTAAAGGAAGGGTGCTGGATAATAAATAAATCAGAACAGTAATTTACCTTTTCCATTTTTTAATTTTCCATTTCTGAGGCTGTTGCTAGATAATGTCATCAAGCACCACAAAGAGAAGAACATTAACAGAGGCCTGCAGGGGACAAGATAACTCACAGCTTGTTAAGAGTTTGAAAAACCGGTTAATCTCTGCATTGTCTTTTGTCTTTGGCAGTCAGTTTGGAGCGGCTATGGTTCCCCTACTGGGAGTCCAGATGGTGACATTGTGAGCCGTGTCTTAACCATCAGGTGCTTTTCTTGCCATTATCTGTAATGAACATTAGGCTAAGTCTTTTTTCAAAAGCAAAAATGTTAAGAGATGAGCGGTAGTAGCTTCTCAAATGGAAATGTTTTGTTTCCCCAGTTTTCTTTTCATACATTAAACACTTTTAAACACAAGTTAAACATGTCAGATGTGTTAGCAATGAAAATAACTGCAGCCTCCCAGTTCTCTGATGGAATAGCAGATCTTACAGAGGGTTTTCTGTTTGTACATTACACAGAAAAAAGACAACTATTCAGCTGCTCTACAAGTCGAGGCCACATAATGGAGGATGGAAGTTCATCTTGTGCTTTAGCGGAGCAAATTCGTGACAACTTTACTTAACAGCACGATTTGGAGGAAACCTGGGAATATTTCTTTGTTTCTCTGTAAAAACTTGATGCCTTCATCTGTTTTCTGTCTCTATCTTCCTCCTCTGCTTCCTTTTGAAATGTTGTCGACCGAGGTCTTTGTAGTAACTCATGTTGTTTTTACAGGGTTTGTAGGTGTTAGTTTAAACAATTTGCAGATTTTGATTTAAAGAAACAATGAGAGCAATGTGTTGAAGAGGACTTTTTGTTAAATGTGCAACATTTTAAACCTTTTCCATGTCTGTGTGTGTGGCACAAAGAGGTCTATGACTTGCTTAGACTAGCCTAGCACAAAGACTGGAAGCAGAAAACTGTTCACCAAACTAAACTGTAAACAACAACCAACAGTGTCATTCCTAAAATATCCAACCAGCTGAGGTGTCAACATGATGCTGTGATTTTCTCTCACTGCGAGTTCATGTGCTTTATTTTGATTTTTCTCTTAATAAAGTTCAAATTTCTGATTATGTTTGATGTGTTGTAAATGGATATTCACCTTGTTTATGTATATGTGGCCAGGGAAGAAACTATGCTGCACAATTATATTCATGATGCGATAATTAAATTGATTAATCTGTAAGTGATAACTCTCAAAGTCTTTTAAGTTTTGTTTTAGCTAAGTTTTAGTCTTATCTGATATTTGTATTGATTTACCTGTTGGTTAAATTGAACCAAAAAGTACTGAACTGAAGTTTAACTGGACAAATGTTTCTCTGTTGTCTCATTCTGTTATAGTCAGAAACACTCTAACTTCAGATGCTCACACAGAACTGAGTACAAACCTCTGCAATATCACTTCAATATCAAATGATTTAAATTTGTAACCACATTTCTTTTTAACTGAACAGTGGGATACTTGCTTTTGTGTAAAATACAAATGTAACAATTTATATTCACTATACATACACTATATAGCCAAAACTATTCGCTCACCTGCCTTGACTTGCCTATGAACGTAAGTGACATCCCATTCCTAATCCATAGGGTTCAATATGATGTCGGTCCACCCTTTGCAGTTACAACAGCTTCAACTCTTCTGGGAAGGCTGTCCACAAGGTTTAGGAGTGTGTTTATGGGAATTTCTGACCATTCTTCCAGAAGTGCATTTGTGAGCTCACACACTGATGTTGGACAGAAGGCCTGGCTCTCAGTCTCCGCTCTAATTCATCCCAAAGGTGTTCTATCGGGTTGAGGTCAGGACTCTGTGCAGGCCAGTCCAGTTCATCCACACCAGACTCTGTCATCCATGTCTTTGTGGACCTTGCTTTGTGCACTGGTGTACAGTCACGTTGGAAGAGGAAGGGGCCAGCTCCAAACTGTTCCCACAAAGTTGGGAGCATGGAATTGTCCAAAATGTCTTGGTATGATGAAGCATTCAGAGTTCCTTTCACTGGAACTAAGGGGACAAGTCCAGCTCTTGAAAAACAAGCCCACACCATAATCCCCCCTCCACCAAACTTTACACTTGGCACAATGCAGTCCGACATGTATGGTTCTCCTGGCAACCGCCAAACCCAGACTGGTCCATCAAATTGCCAGATGGAGAAGCGCGATCATGCGCTTTAAATCATGCAGTGATGCTGTATTCGTCCACTTGATGGCAGCAGAGACAAGCTGCTGATTCGTTAAGAGACAAAGCGACTGATGAACACTGTCTGCTCTTTTGGTTGCTTACTTTGAGTGAATATTTTTGGGTCAGGCCTCTATTTGTACTGCACTGAAGAAAGAGCTAAAGTTGAACGTTAAAGAACCATGCCGAGAAACAGAAACATGCTTTATGTTATATGAAAGATTTACCAGAACAAAAACAGCAGAATTTATACAGCATCAGGTAGAAACCCACATTTCTCACTACTGAGTGCTTTTACTTTGCCACTGTAATAAGAAAAAGAGTATTTGTACAATACTGCAGTATTTGTACAGTGGTGCAGTACACTTACAGTACTGTGGTACTTTAGATGTTTACCTGCAGCTCTCTGTCTCACTCATCCTTCCTGTTTGATCCACTCTCACACATAGCATTCAGCCAATCACAGCCCTCCTCCTCTCTGACCCACAGGGAGACGGTTGTCACGGTGACGGCCACGTGGTCTCCAGTGCCCCAGATTATTCTGCTGCTGACCCCCCTCCTCCCTCACCCCACTATGTTCCTTTGTTTCCCATCTCACCTCCCCCCTCCTACTCTCCCTTTCCTCCCCCATTTCCCCTCTTTCTGTCTGTCTTTCCTCTTTTATTCATCCTTTCTCTTTTTTCTTCCATCATTTTTTCCTTCCTCGAGGCCTGTCAGTCCTTCATCCTTCCTTTCCTTGTTTCTTATGTCTTCCTTTTACTTATCTTTGTCCTCTATTCTCCATCTTTTCTCCCATCTAGCTCTCATTCATGTCTTCCTAATTTTCTTTCTCCCTTTTGTGCATCCCTCCTTCTTTTCCTCTTTGTCCCTTCATCCCTTCCTTTGCTTCTTTGTCCTTCCCTCTTTCCTGACCTTGCTTTCATCACTTTCTCCTTCCCTCCTTCCCTCCCATCCCATCCTTCCTTTCCTCTTCCCAAATACAGCTTATCTTCCTCTATTCAATCCTTCTGACATTCTTTGCTTCCTCCTTGTTTCTCCATCTCCCTTCCTCTTATTAATCTTTCCTCCTTCTTTCCTTCCCTCCTTTTGTTTCCTTCGCCTCCATTTCCTCCATTCTTCCTGCTCCTCTTCTCCTGATTGATGGATCAAACATCTCTTGTTATGCAACACCTCCGCCTATTACTGCCTCCTTCAGCACAGCCAATCAAATTCCTGCAGTATCTGTGACATCACAGATCAGGGATGGGGCCTGATCCCAATCAATAACCTTTGTGTGTGTGTGTGTGTGTGTGTGTGTGTGTGTGTGTGTGTGTGTGTGTGTGTGTGTGTGTGTAGGTGTCTGTGTGTGTGTGTGTCAGCTGAGTGGTTGCCGTGGTGACAGGGATTAAACGAGCTCAGATTTACTGTCGTTCCTAATCGACCACGGTCACCTCCTCATGTCCCACAATGCACCTGCTGTTACATAACAGAGAGAAGGAGCCAATCAGAGCCTGTGATGATACACAAGCGCAGACGACTTCACACACACACTGATACTGTTAATGGTACTGTGTTTACAACTCATACTACAGCGGTTACTGAAACACTGATCAGACACCTTCCTTCCTGCAGCGCCTTCCTGATCAATCAGTGCTGATCAATAGCTGATAGATGCTACATGTCAGTCAGAACACTCATTGTGTTACTATTAGTGACATCACATGTCAAGTGTAACGTGTCATCTGATCAGCATGTGGTCATGGGTGGTCGTCAAGGAAGCAGATAAACAGGAAGTGTCTACTTTCACTTCTGCAGCTGAAGTTCAGACAGACGGAAGCTGTCAGACTGTCATCAGTTTGTTTAGCACAAAACAAAACATCTGTAGACAGACAGGACCACCTTTTGTCTCAACATTTTGCATTTTGTCTCAACACTGAATCTCAATGAGATTAATCCAGATGTGGAAAGAGTCTGATTGACAAGATTCATCATCCTGGAATCCAAAGTAAGGACTCTGCTGAGCTGGGACAATCTAAACAGGGGAACCTGGACAAGGACGGCTGCAGGTCCACAGAGATCTGCAGCATCAGTTCCATCCTTTGCTCCATTTTACCTGCTGGATGGAGGTGATGGTGCAGCCCCACTGTCCTGCTGCTCAGTACTGGAAACGATGCTGCTGTGTTTCAAACTGGTTCAGAGGTTGGACGTCTGTTTCCTCATCAGGCGTCACATGATGCTACCACCTGCAGTGTTTCAGTGTTTTATTTTTCTTCAAACGACAACAGCAGGTTGATGGTTGCTGCTCTTTTCAGTCTTTTCAGCAGGGAGTCAAACTACCAACCTCATAATGACAGCTCTAACTGCATTCCCTGCCTACTGAAAAGAGGCTTAGCTCCAACAGAGCACATACAAACACTATTAGCGGGCTATTAACCAGTGTGTGTGTGTGGACTGACTGCTAACTGTTATGTAAGTCAGAAGCTGGTCTGTCACACAAACAGACACACACAGGGACAAACATGAAAACACGCAAACACAACGAAAGCCACCAATCACAGGGGTTGGAGGTCACAGGTCAAGGCGTGTGCGTGTGCGTGTCATTTCTACGATGCATTAGTGATGACCGCATGACCTTCACCAGGTTGTCATGGCGACGAGACTGATGTGAACAATGAGGGTGGAGCGTCTCACGGAGCATGGTCGATAAGGAAAGAAGGAGGTATAGAAGGAAACAAGACAAAGGAGAAGGAGGAGTCATGTTGGTAAAGAAAATGCAGACAAAGAGAAGATGGTAAAGAAGGAAAGGAAGATTAAAGAGGGGAAAGGAAGCAAGGAATGAAAGAAGAAAAAAAGGGCAGGGGGAAGAGTGGAAAAGATGGATGCATGCTGGGAAAGAAGGAGGCAAGAAAGGAAATGTGGGCATGGAAGAAAAGAAATTCAAAGAAGGATGGAAATAAGGAGATAAGAACATAGGCAAAGAAAGAAGGAAACAAAAGAAGTGGGGAAAAGAAAGAAATGACAGAAAAGGAGAGGGAGGAGATAAGGAAAGAGAGAGAGGAATGCAAGGAAGGATAGAAGGAGTTAGGAGAATTGAGAAGGATGTCAGTATTTGGTCAGTTCTCTGTCAGATGTCTCAGTCTGTCTGTCCTCTGCAGGACATCCTCCTTTGTCCTGACGAGCGGCTCAATAATCTGCTCTGTGATAGAGGGAGGAGGGGGAGGAAGAGGAAGGATTATCTGGTTAGCTGCGCTGATGTCTGTAGCTGCTGTTAGCCACATCAAACGTAAAGAGTGCTACAGCATTTAGAGCTGCCCACCCAAACAGCAAAACCTGATTCCTGAGAAATGCAGTGGAAATAATTCAATCTGGCAGCTACAGCGTGTTCTGAGGT
Source organism: Acanthochromis polyacanthus (assembly GCF_021347895.1). Classification (NCBI taxonomy): domain Eukaryota; kingdom Metazoa; phylum Chordata; class Actinopteri; family Pomacentridae; genus Acanthochromis; species Acanthochromis polyacanthus. Next base: position 11,400,088 of record NC_067128.1, read on the forward strand.
TCAATGCTTCAACGAAGAGATCGATAAAAAGAAAACAGAGAGTTAAAGTCACGACTGTCTGTCTGCTTCCGTAGCTTCAGGGATATTCTCAAATCAGTCTCGATGAAAAATAAAGCAGGTTCCTGGAGTCAAACCGCCTCCTTGACAGCAGCTGACTTAGTGATTTTAACAAAATGCCTGCGAGGACAGAAAAAAACATAGCTTGATTGAAGGAACTACACATGCAGCAGTGTGGGTGATTCTGTCATCACAACTTGGTTCATAGACCGAATACAGAGAAGGATGAAGTGACAGCTCTACACTAGTGAAGAAATAGGAGCTGGCATGTTGTTCTCGTGACATCATTTACAACCAAGGTGGGTGTTGCGGTGAACTGGGAGGTGAAGATGTGGTGTCAAGGTCCCCCTACTGTCCTGCCCTCCATACAAGAGCACAACCAATGAGTTTAATGATAAGCAAACATCTACCACAGCCATGGCAGCAGCTGGGCTACATGGGGTTCAAACCTCCTCACTTCCCTGCCATCATTGAGGGTAATTCAGTAGTCACACTTCACCTTCATTAAGGTGGAAGGTATAAAAATAACAGAATGCTTCAGAATGAAACTTCCTTCTCTCCAGTAGAAACATAAACAAAAAACTAAACTTTCTCCCACTGTCTTGTGCTTTCTTACATCTTCCAATTTTTAACTCTAAGACTGCATCTACTGTTTTCCAGACTAGACTATTCTATATCCATCCATCCATCCATTCATCCGTCCATCAATTCTCTTCTTTCTATCCCTAAAGTGAGTTCTGGGTCTACCCTCAATGTCCTCCCAGTTAGACTTGCCTGAAAAACCTCCAGTTGAAGGCATCAGGTATCATCCTATGCCAGAACTACTTCTCAACATGAAGGAGTAGCTACTATATTCCCAGCTCCCTTTGGATGTCTGAGCTCCTCACCTTATCTCTAAGGATGAGCCCAGACTCCCTACAGAGAGAGTAATTTTAGCTGCTGGCATTAGCGATCTCATCCTTTTGGTCACTACTCAGAGCTCTTGACCATAGATGAGGCCTGGAACGTTGACAGATTTACACCCACTCTCATTTTATCTGCCTTTCGTTCCAGTGCACACTTAAGATCACGACTTGTTGCAGACAGAACTACATCATCTTAAAAAAACTGAAACCCAGCTCTGACGTTGTCAAACCGGACACCATCCTCCCCCGACTTACGCCTCGAGATCCTGTTCAGGAATATCAAACATAGGATCAGAGGCAATGGGGCAAACATGACAGAGTTCAGCATCCCCCTGAAATATGTTTGACTTGGCGCTGAGCATATGAACACACAAGCTTTTGTACATCTACTCCTCAGCACAGTGTGTCCCTTAAGTTGTTGATGTCTGTATAATTAAATGAACCATCTCATTTTGAGCAGTTTATGAATAAATGTATGAAGTGTTTTCCATGACGAGCACAAGACAGCGTTTCATAATGTAATTAAGTCGTATAGCCTGCAAACATTGAGGGCTCATGGAAAACAGTGTTCATTAAAGGCCCCACACAGCATAAATACTGAACAAACCACAATATTAGATTGGCTTCCAAAACACTATCATACTAAACTAGACGTGGTAGTATTTCAAAGCTGGATCTTTAGTCGGAAATGTCTCTGGGGGTTTTTTCTCACTTCTGGTTTCAGTCTGACACTGCAGAGCCAGTGAGCATCATGTGATGTGACTGTATCTGACTGATGGAGACCTGCAGGGGTCCAATCATTCCAGACAGTTTTTGCAGACACACTCTTGTTCACTAACAGTCTCTGTTACATTGTCAACATTTTATTGTAACCCTCACATGTCTGCACAATGTAAACAGACAAACCCGCTCATCTTTAATATTCAAAAACCCTGAATACTGCAAGAAACACTTTGCAGTTTGTGATTTTAGCTGCTGAGGTCAGATGCTTGTGCACCTTTCTTTCTTTCTTTCTTTCTTTCGCCTGCTGCTGAACAAAGCAGTCATGGCCGCCGGCTGCCGGTTGCCTGGTAACATTCCTGGGAGACCCGGCATTGAGATGAACGAGGAGACAGTGAACGCTGCACTGGCAGACCGCTGGTGTTTAAAAGCTTCCAACAGGCTTTGTCCAAACACAGAAAACTTTATTTAACATGCAGCTCCACGACTCAAACACTGCACCGAATGAATGAAGCTAATGACATCATCGCACCTTGGAAACAGAAAATATCACCGTTACATTACATTTCAGGGTCAAATGTATAATTCCTTTGGTATAACTCAAACAGATGCTAGAGCCACATTTGTTTATATCATATATTACTCTATTTTTGGGGTTATTTGTACTCCAGCAGCCAGACAGAGAATTAATGTTCTTACTGGACAGCAGAACCAAACAGGACACAGTCGGGTTCACAGTAAAACATCAATTAATCTGTTAATCGCATCACTTAAAACATTCAGTTTAACGTGAAGATTTATTCAGTAAAATCGTGGCAGACTGGCCCTTTAAAGCCTCTGTTTTGCCTGTCATTGCAACCCAGTCGGCCATGTTTTCCTGATCTGTCACAGTGCTGTGTCCAGGTTCTTGTGGTTCGTGAGGCGTTCACTGACCCACCACCACCGCTGCTGCTGCTGCACGTGAAGCATGCCGCTCTGTTGACATCTTCAGCCAATCACAGGAGGAGGAGGCTGAAGAGGCCTGTGATTGGCCGGAAGCAGGAGTAGGGTGAGCTCATGATGCTGCTGTCAGCTGACAACCCAGTAAGTATGGAGATGTTGGGTTTTCCTCTGAGTGAGAGCTGTCAAACCGCAAACCGACACTAGGGAGACGCAGGGTTTCCACACCAACCAACATACCGGCATGCATTTCCTTTTGGGAGCATGTCTCAGGGTCGGTGTGACAGCAGTCAGCAGATACAAGGTTTTCCGACCAGCACAGGCACTCACCCGTTGTCCCCCTCCTCCCACCTCTCGTCCTTGTTGCCTCTCTGTGTTCGGTCATGAATAAATGACAGGGGTACGGGGAGTGGAGGGGGGTGCTGCAGCCTCTCAACATGCTGATGGAGGATGGGGGAGGGGCAGCAGGGGGGGTGAGGATGGAGGAGGACAGGTGGGGGAGGGGTGGTGGATCTGGTTTGTATTCAGCTCTCAGCACCTGATCCTCCTCCTGCTCCTGTCGACACTGCAAAACAGGGACACATCAGACACACTGCATGCTCATACTGTATCTATATGTATACATATATATACACAGTAAAATCTATCTATCTACAAACATGCATGAATGGATGGCTGGATATCTACAAGGGTACTTCATAAAGTTCTCGGCTTCACCAGAAAATATCACAAGAGAAAGATTGTTCTTGCGTTATTATTCAACATAGTCTCCTTTAAGATTAATGCATTGGATCCACTGATGTTCAAGCTCCACTATCCAGAACAAGGTCACATCTTGAGCATTCAAATAGTCCCCAACAGCATGCACGACTTCATCATTCTCTGAAAATGGCGACCACATAAGCTGGATTTCAGTTTGGGCATGATGAAGTCATGCATGCTGTTGGAGTATCTGGAGACTCAAAATGTGACCTTCTTCGATGAAGATACAGCAAAGCTTGAAGATCGGTGGACCAAGTGCATTGCAGTTAAATTGAAGTTAAAGAAAAATGATGAAAGAACAATCTTTCTTGTGTGACATTTGAAGCAACCTCGTACATACACATTAAGATACTATATCCATATACACCAATTAAGCATAACGTTATGACTACCTGCCAAATATAGTGTTGGTCCCCATTATGTAGTCAAAAATGGTCTGAATCATTGGGCCTGGACCAGAGGACCTCTCACTAGGACGTTGGCACTGGATCCCTTGAGTACTCTGGGTTGTGCTTTGGGGTTTCTGTGATTCAAACTTGTTCCACTGCATCCTGCTGATGTTTGATCAGAATGCTGTCTAGGAAGCTTGGAGGTCAAATCGACATCTTGTCACGTTCCAGTGAAATTTGCATGAAGAAATGTAGTTATTTTGGGACGTCTATTTGGGTGTCTAAGTCTCAACAACATGGATGCCAAAATCCAAGATTTTTCGAGCAAAACACCAAAATCCAATATGATTAATGTCATTCGCTTCGTCTGTCAGTTGTTTTAATATATGTGTATAAACACATAAATACACTGATAAGACACAGCATTAAATTTATTCATGTGCTAGCATAATTACACAAGGGTTTTCTAATCATTAATCAGCCTTTTAACACCATTAGCTAACACAATGTAGCATTAGAACACAGGAGTGACGGCTGCTGGAAATGGGCCTCTGTACTCCTATGTAGATATTCCATTAAAAATCAATCGTTTCTAGCTAGAATAGTCATTTACCACATTAGCCATGCAACTTGATGTTATCTTCATTGAAAGAAAGGATTTTCTTTCAAAAATAAGGACATTTCTAAGTGACCCCAAACTTTTTAACGGTAGTGTACATGTGTAAGATAAGATAAGATAAGATAGACTTTATTGATCTCACAAAGGAGAAATTTACTGTATATATAATATATATGTTTTAGTCTTTGAGCATACACACAGTTCCATATGTGAGTCTACAGATATGTATGAATGGTAAATGGCCTTAATTTATATCATGTATTTTAACCTCAGTGGCTCTATAAAGCACTTAATACACATTTCAAGGAGGAAACCCTTAGGCTGTAGTACAGCAAGGAGTGAGCTGCTGCAATAACAACTCACAGAGATACGGCAACAGACAAGGGACAATAATGCACTTCATTACAAAAAAAACCCCTCTGAGGTCACGGAGTACAAACACAGCAGCAGAAATGTCCTCAGTCTCCTTGTATCAGTCCTTTCCAAGGACACTTTGGTGTCGAGAAGTAAGGGATTAAACCCTCAGTCTTGCAATTAGCAGACAACTCAGTCTACCATCTGACCCTAGAATCTGGATTTTTCAATTTGTATTTCTGGACTTTAGGATCTAGCTCTTATGATAATTTAAGATTAAGCTCTGTCTTGTCATTCATTCTCTTCTTACATGCTTTGGGTTTATATAATTACAACTTTCCTCCATCTGCTCAGACAGTCCTCAGTGACCCCCAACATTGTTCACCAGCCGGGCTGAACCTGCCGCTGCAGCTGACGGGCACAGCAGGCAGCTGTTACCATGGAGACGGGTGCCATGATGTGCCATGGCCTTCTGCCTGCAGCAAGACAAGTCACTTTTATTTAGATTACTTATAGTGCCCAACCCCACCAACCATGAACTTACCCACTCAGCCTCAAATCACATGAAGTCGACAGAATGACCCTTTAAATTTAAACCTGAATGAAATGTCTGGACCAGAAGAGAGGCAAACACACCCACACAATCAGTGGACAGTATGGACCTTAAGGGTGACAAAATCTCAGACTGAAAGGTGAGGTAACCCTGATCCACCAAACAGACCTGATTCTCCACTGAGGCCTGGGCAGAGATCAGACCACCACACAGAAGGAAACAGAACCGAGGCTTTGTGGAACAAACAGTAGCATCCATCAGCAGCACAAACACCAACACTCAGCGTCTTCACATGGACCTGATCAGGTTTTAAAGTATCCCGACTGTGTTTGTGCATGCGAAACATCAGGTGGATTTCAGAGGGCTGGAAAGATGAATGAAGTCACAAACAGACAATCCCACCTCTGGTGTGACGGAGCTAAAGAGGAGTTAAATAGAGAGAGAGTGGTAGAGCGAGCTTTACTCTCTCACTAACAAAGACTTCACTGTTTCATTCATGCACTCTCATTTCATATGCAAATGAGCAGGCTGAGAGGGGCGGAGTCTGTGTCACTATTTGTAATCCGGATCAGTTTAGTCTGTCTGCTGGAGATCTAGATCCAGATCTGTGTCCGTCTCTGACCTCTGGCATCATCACCTCCAGTGTGTCTACAGTCAGGATTTCAGAGAGACTTAGGACACGAGTCAGATCTCCATCCAAGAGGTACTCACATCCTTTACTTCAGTTAACCCTCGTGTCGTCCTGCAGGTCAAAATTGACCTGGTTTAAAGGTTGAAAATGTGAAAAAAAAAAATTTTCACAGTGAAACTTCCGATGTCCACATTTTCAACATTTTTGGGAAACCTTTGAACATTTTTTGGTGGAAAAAAGAAAAGTTAAAAAAGTTTAAGAATAGTCACAAAAAATCTACCAAAATCTAGTGAATTTCCCTGAATTTTGGTTGATTTTTATATGAACGTTCTTAATGAAAAATATTAGAAGTTTTACTGTTATATATGTAATCATTTTTACTTTACTTTTACTCATTTTTAAAAAAATATTTACAAGAATTTTCTTGCCAAATTTCGGGGATTTTTTTTTAAAATAAAACTTTTAAGGGAAAATTTTAAGGAATGATTGAAATTTTCTTCCAGAAGGAATTTTCAGAAATTTGGGGATTTTTTTTGCTGAATTTTTAAAAAAAAAAATTTCAGACAAGGTAACAATATTTTTTGGTGCCTGTAAATGAGGACAACAGGAGGGTTAAAGCAGCAAACAGTGTCAGAAATACTCAGTTGCAGGTTAAAGTCCTGCATTCAAAATTCTACTAAAGCAAAGTATTCTTGGAGAAACATGCTTTAGTATCAGCAGTAAATATGTAAAATTGTTCTGCAGTAGAATCTTTTGGTCACTCATCACATGTCAAGATGACTGGAAACCACTGATTTCATCTTTAAAAATGTGCATTTAATGAATTTAGCGAGTGTTTTAACGTAAAATGTTAAAATCTTAATGAGTATCAAATAAAGACTTTTTGTTCCACTAGCATGTTCTATGTTTTGTGTAAGAACCAATACGCTCCTCATACAAGTGCAATATGTACATGTATGGATGTAAATAATTGTTTCAGATCCTAACCTATTCAGTGCCCAGATGTGTATTTCTTCTTGTAGTATGTTGTCTGTTGTGTTCCAAGCCGGAAAAATGGTATTACTGCTCAAAGCAAATTTCTCTTTGAGGACAATGAAGTATCTTCTTTTCTTAAACTGTCAAATAATAAATATATAAAAGTAAAATTGACAGTATTTCCCCTTGAAGCATAGAAGGACAAAAGTATAAAGCAGCATAACATGAAAATAAAAAAGTAATGTACACAAACTTCAAAGTTTGTATCACTACAGGGCTAAAGTAAATGTACTCATCACAGTTTATCAGTTTATGTCTGTTCTCTCTGAATCTTTTTTACTGATGCAAATTTGTCTTTGATGCAGCTCACCAGGTAAACATAAGCAAAACATCCAGCAAAATCATACACTGAAATATGTAAACATATTTATATAGATTTATTTTTTATTTTGCTACCTGTTTTTATTTTGCTCAGCATTTAGAACAGTGTGCAAATAAAACAGAGAAGGACAAAAGCTCAGCTCGCCCTCTTAAAGCTCTTTATTCTTCTGCTGTGGAGCAAATGCATCCCAAGCATCATATGACACATCAGCAGCAGCAGCGTGGCATCGTGGGTAGCCTGGAGGAAGGAACAACTACTTCTGAGGGGAGATAGTCATGTGACTACACAATAAATTCACACATGAGCAGGTCTTTTCACAGTCAAGTAGATCCTTCAAGAATCTGTTGGGTCTCAAAAAGTCACTGCAAGGACAAGGGGATGACAATAGATCCCTTTAGTAGACCAGGAGGATTGCTTGAGATCACTGTATGTTGCACTGTATTCCAGTGGAGGTCTACAGATTTGTGTAAGATAAAGTGGCTTCTGGCTGATAGTCTATAGTACAAGAATCCAGAGTCCAGTAGATCTCAGCTGATCCCTCAACAGTCCAGCAGACCCCCGTGGTCATCTTTATATTTTAGTATATCATAGCAGATTGCTTTAGATTTCGTTGGACACCAGGCAATCTGTGTTTAGTGGACCCCAGTTGAAATGTTTTGATCCAGATTTTACTGTTCAGGGGCAATCAGAACATTCCTGTTGGTGCCACTAGATCTTCCTTACATCTTGTAGATTTCAGAATTTAGCAAATTTAATCAGATGTGCAAGTCTCTACAACTTTGTATAAACTTATTCAGATTCCCGTGGACAGGTTTCCTAAAGTCCAGGAGATCCTAACAGATCACTTTAGGATGTTTACCAGACATCACTTCATCTTTTAGATTTAAACAGACATGTGGATCCTGACAGATCCTAAATGCTTCAGTTTTTCAGATTAGATCAACTTGGATCCAGCAGATCTCCATGGTTCTATCTAGCTTTTAGTAGACTGCTGGAAACATTTAAAATCTTGTACAGTTACAATGAAGTCCAAAGTTAGTCCAAGATGAATCCAAAGTTAGAATGCTTTATGAATCAGTAATTTCTCTGTCTACATATTTAGATTTTAGAGTACAGCAATCATGCTACATCTGCCCAGTAGTGGATCCAGTGGATTGCTTTAAGACTCAGTTGAGTCCAGTAGATATCTACAGATTTCTATTGAGCCCAGTACAATTCCACACAGTACAATTTGATCTATGCAGTCTACAAAGTCTAGCTAATCCACAAAAAAAACCCTTCCAAAAGTCCAGCAGATCCCTGCAGTCTTTATATCCCAGTATATCCCAGCAGATTTTTTCAGAATTCACTGGATACCAATTTATTTAGCTTCAGAAGACACCACTTGAAATGCTTTGATCAAGACTTTACTGTCCAGTAGATCAATACAACCTCAACTTTTCAAATCAGTTTTCGATTGCAAAAGATCTCTTAAAATCAAGCAGATCCCAACAGATCACTGTAGGATGTTTACTGGGTAGCAGTTGATCTGTTTAGTTCAACAGGCTACTGGATTCTAACAGATCATTTTAGGTCCAGTATACAATATGGGATCAACTTGGAACCAGTAGACCTCAGTAGATCTATCTAGTTCTTTTGTAGACAGCAGGAAACATTTTAAATCTTGTATAATTACAGTGAAGTGCAGGGTTAGATTCAGTTAATTCCATAGGCAGAAGGCTTTAAAAAAAATCAATAAATAGGTTTCTGTATTCTCATTCAGTACACTGCAACCAACCTCCACCAACCAGTAAACCTCTGAGCAGCCAAGTAGTGCATCCAGTGGATCTCTTTAAGATTCAGTGGAGCCCAGTAGAATACAGCACAGTACAATATAGTCTACAAAATCCATATGATCCTGGAGATCTTTTGGGAGTCTAGTAGATCCCAGTAGATCCCTGCAGCAGATCCATTCCAGCCCAGTGTTTCATTGTTGGTCTGATGACGAGGAGCAGCAACTGAGGCCTCAATGTGAAACTGTTGAACCTCTATCATCATGACATCATGTTATGTTTCCAATCTCTTTTATGCCTTTCAAACCAGTACGTAATATCACCAGAGGAGTGGGTGGGGCCAAACCACAGCCTTCCCTCTGATAAAACCCTTCCTCTGTGTGATCTGACTGCTTTAATCCAGCAGCAGGCAGATTATGTAATCTGCAGCTTTAAGGAGGAATCCCTCAGGCTGCAGTACAGCGAGGAGTGAGCCGCTGCAGTAACAACTCAGCAAGATACGCCAGTGAACAAGGGACAATAATACACCTCAACACAAAAAAACCCATCTGACTGAGGTCACTGAGTACAAACTGAGCAGCAGAAGTGTCCTCCGTCTCCTTGTATCAGCATCTGGAATCCTCTGTTTAATATTTAACCAATATATTAACAGCAAGAAGCTAGTTTCATTTTTTGTTCTTGACCAACACCTAACCACAAATAATCCTGCAAGAGTCGCTTTCTCTGGACTCCAATCAACACAGTAGATCTCCTAAGAGTCCAGTATCCTAGATGATCAGTCCATAAGATCCCAGCAGATCCACAGATTTCAGAGGACGTCATTTAAGCTTCATGGCTGTCAGTTGGATTCAAGTAGGTCTATTAAGAGTTGAGATCTCTTGATTGTCTGCTGATCCTCCATTCTACTCAGTAAATGTTCCTTAACCTTGGACTCCTGAACCTTAGATCGCAGTAGATCTGTGTCCACATCTCTGGCAGTCAGTAGAAGCCAGCAGACACGTTTTAAGATATGCAGTTCTCTTCAGATGTGATAGAAGGCGAAAAGGTGAAGACTGGCCAAAATGTCGTCACTAAAACTCAAATTGGTTCTCACAAAGATAGCTGGAGATGTAGAACACACACGCATACACACACACGTGCAGCCTCCTGCAGGTGATGAATAATTTAAAGCTGCAGGAGAAAGTGCTCCGTCACCACAGAAACCCCGTCCGCCCCACTGAGGGCAGTTTGTCGTCGTCCTGCTGCAGTGTTCGATCACTCAGCTGATAATTCAATCAATCTTTGTTACCAGTAACAGAGCTACAAATATAACATCTATTCTGTAAATAGCTTCAATATAAGCTACTGTGCAGGAACATTGTTTAGCATCTCGGAGAGCTTTCCACAGTCCTCTGGTGGACTTAGTTTGCCTCATTTAGTCCAGACTGATGCCATGATGGTGAAATTAGCACTCTGTGTTCGACTGGGTTTAGGTTGATTTTAGATTTGGTGTGGGTTGATTTTGGTTTTAAATAGGTTTTTGGACCTGTTTCGGGCTGGTTTGGGGTTGATTTTAGATGTGGTTTTGGACCAGTTTATGGACTTTTTTGAGCCAGTTTTGGATTCAGTTTTGAGCTGGTTTTGAGTCCGTTTTGGGCTTAGCTTTGGACTTGTTTTAGGTTGATTGTCGATTTGTTCTGAACTAGTTTTTGGGCTTGATTATGCACTGGTTTTTGGATGTGTTTAGGACTGGTTTTAGACTGGGTATGACTTGAGATTTGATTTCAGGCTTGCTTTTGGACTTGGTTTGTGCTGATTTTTGGATTTGGACTGATTATGAGCTAATTTTGGGCTCAGCTTTGGACTGGTTTTAGACTGATTTGGGATTGATGTTAAATTGTTTTTTGAAATTGTTTTAGGCTGGGTTTAGGCTGGTGTAGAGGGGATTTTAGATTTGTTTTTGGAATTGATTTTAGTCTTGTTTTGGACCAGGTTTAGTCTTGGTTTTCGAATCAGATTTAGGATAGGTTTGTTGACTGTTTTGGAGTTAATTTTAAATGAATTTTGGATGCATTTTTGTGTTGATTTTGGATTTGGTTTTGGACTGGCTACAGACTGGTTTTAGGGTAATTCTTGTTTTGACTGTAGCTTGTTTTGCACCATCTTAGTGAATTTGACAAAAAAAATTTCAGCAGATTTAGTCCTTTTTAGCATCTTCTGTGACTTCATGTTGAGTTCAGGGCTGTTTTTAAACTGAGCCTCTCTTTATTCTCCTTTTACCAAACGAAAACTTTCACACATGCCCTGAATAGTGGCATTTTGTAGTGATCTGAAAGGAAAGTCTCAACTGTATTGCTTGATTGTTGTAAGTTAATGAAATCATATTGGAGTCCAATAAGGAGGCAGTGATCAGGATGATGTTAACAAAGACTTCCAGCCCGGGTGCTGCCATCTTAAGTCTCAGGTGTCACATTAAAGATGCTGAAGGAACACTGAAGCATCATGTTCAGGGTCTTGTGTTGGGGAACATAATCGATGGGGATACAGTCTGATGTGATGCATCGTCTCGGTTTTTGGTGACGATATCAAGTGGCAGTAAATTGAAAGGTGCACTGTAACAGCCAGAACACAGGGAGTTAAAGTCCTTATCAGAGGTGCTGGATGACATTCTGCTTCCTCTGAATCAAGGTTTTTTTAAATTGTCTGGTCAGCATGAACAATACTGCAAACAGATGCGAAAAACAAGCTTCAGAAAAGTGATAAACATGAAGCCGAGAGACACACCTGGTCTTCACCCTCCTGATCAGCCTGGCTCAGAGGCACTGCAGCAGGCAGGAACTGCACCTGAGACAGCACAGAGAGAGAGAGACATGGGGGTGAGAGACGGATCACGTGGCCCTCTGTCCAATGGAATGAATGGACTGTAAATAGGAGCCAATGGGGAGCAGGGGGCGGGTATAAAAGGCTGGGAGTCGCTTTAATCCGCAGCAGAAGACCCCCGGACCCACATCAGACCCCAGCACAGCAGACTGAACGACAGGTAGGAGCATCTTTAACCCCGACCAATCACAGCACCGCACAGCTGCTCATCAATACGCCCGCAGGGGGGAAAAAAAGAAAAAAACAGGGAGAGGCTGTGCGGCGGTCAGACAGGTCAGAGGGAGCCGGTGGGAGATGGTGGGTTACATGAACAAAAGCTGCAGACAGGCTGCCTGCTGGATGTTTACTGGTCGGTTAGTTGTTGTGTACAGGCTGCAGGGATGCCCGTCTCCCCCAGTGTCTGTCTCCCTGCAGCCAAACGACCTTGCAGTCCGTCCTGTCTGCAGGTGTTGCGCAGTCATCAGCGCACCAACATGAAGCTGCTGTTTCTGCCCAGTCTCCTCTAATGTGATGCACTCAGTCATTCACTGTCAGAGGACTCATCCGCAGATGGTAACATTTGTGCAGCTTTCAACAAAAAGGCCCCATCAAAAAAGAAGAAAGAAATCCACCTTAAATCCAGTCAGGCGTAAAAAAAACAAAAACCTTAATCTGCTCAAACAAAGCGCAGCAGAGGCTTCGCTCCTGCTGCTGCTATATTCAGGCTTTTAGCGTCTGTGTGCATTAAAGGCTCAGCTCCTCTGTGCAACAAACAATCAGACGGCGCATGCTCACACCCGTTTGATTTTTAGTCAATTTTATGGAGGTGATGACGTGATTCGGTGCAGCAGGAGCAAAGCCGTGCAATTCCCCGCCAGACATCGCTTGTTGGGTCCGTGTGGACCGTCAGAACCGGTTCGGGCTGCAGCTGAGGGTGCTGGAGGTGCTGAAGGTGACCGGGGCGTCGCGCAGTGCCGCAGCCGCGCCGTGAAGGGTTAAGCCCGGCCTGCTGCTGCGTCACTCCACGGCCTCCCGCAGATCATAATCAGCCTCTGTGTCCCGGTTTAGACTAGCACTGATCCCCTAAAGGGCTCCCTGATCTGATCCGAGCCGGGCCGGGCCGATCCTGACAGTCTCCTGGTACTGTTTTTTTAGATTCCTCTGATCCAGATTCCGGATCAGTTGATTCGGATTCTTGGATAGAAACCGGATTCTGTGATCCTGTATGTGGATACTGGAGGTGGTTTAGATGCTGGAGGTGAAAATAAGAAGATGCTGATATTGAGAGTGACGCAGGTGGAAAGGAACAGAGTACTTGTACCTGAGTACTGCACTAAAGTACATTGTGTGTATCCACATATGTATTCATTCGTACTGCAGTGAAGCTCTGGGGGAAACGTTGCATCCAGCAGCTACAGTTCGAGAAAAATCCCGATTTAACTGTCAAATATGAATTAATATAAAGATCATAGTTAAAGTAAATTCAGATCCATCTTTAGTGGTGACACATCAGATTGTGGGCGTTAGTCTGCCTTTGATTTAATTACTGTGGGATGAGGGCTAGTGAAAATGCAAATCAGTAGCTGTGTCTCTGTGGAAAATGTTTCTGTACCCACAGTTTTGATTGAGACGGCTTAAATATGCAATAATTTATTTTCTCTAATAACACTTAATTCTGAAACCATTTGCAACATATGAGATAGTTGTGTTTAACATATCTGCAGATTTCTACCCTTTTTCACCATTTGCCACTTAATTCCGAGAATTTTTGCATATTTTCATGATCCGATATTATAAATCACATTATAAAGATGATCATACCAGGGAGCTAATGCAAAAATATTAAAGGCGACATATTTAGCTAAAACATAGTGCCTCAAATGCTTTTATTCAGAAATGTGTTCTGTTAAAATTAAATCTAGATTCATTTTATTCACTTCAATGATTGATTATTAGTATTGATCTATAAATCACATTCTTTGTTTTCAACAACACAAACATCCTTTTTTTTTTTCCAAGTGCATTTGTGAGCTTTATTGGGTTTATCAACAGTCAGTCTCTAGCTGGAGCTTGATGGTTAAACAAGATGGTTTTTAAACGCTTTATTATCAAATGTCTGTTGTGTGAATTTGAATCAAATCAACAAATTGATTTGCACCTCAAACTGTTTCCAGGTCAGCAGCCCGGACGTCGTCATGCCTTTCGGAAACACCCACAACAAGCTGAAGATGAACTACTCTTCGGAGCAGGAGTACCCTGACCTCAGCAAGCACAACAACCACATGGCCAAGGTGCTCACGCCCGAAATGTACGCCAGCCTGAGGGACAAGGAGACGCCCAGCGGATTCACCCTGGACGACGTCATCCAGACCGGCGTTGACAACCCAGGTAAACATGATGGCCCCAACAGACCCTTTCACACCAATGACCATGTTACATTCATTCATTCAACCAAGTTAACAACCCCAGCCCAAGTTTCTCCATGCAAACATCCAGGTAAGCCCCCTCTAGATCTGGCAGCACCTTCCCCAAAACAGGGAACCATTGTCCAACCAGGTTACTACTCCTTCAGACAATCTGACAGGTGACTAAACCAGATAATCTCATCCACGAGACCACAGATTGAGTAACTCTTACACCACGCAACAGATCAACTTAATCCAGAGAACTGTTCTTCAGATCAGGTAGCCCTCCACAAGCCTAGTAACTCAAAAGAAGTTCACTCTTCTCCAGATCAGGTACCCACTCCCTATCCAACTAACCTTTCTTACCTAGTTAACCCTTTGCTAAAACCAGCTAACTCTCGGTGTTTGTCACCTTCACATGGAGATGCTGTGTCCCGCACTTCAGCTGCGGGTTAAGAATAAGCTCTTTAATTGGATCCACTTGTTACATGAAGTTAATTTCTGCTCCTTAATTCCTCACCGGGGAGGGAAGTTGTGTTGACTTCCAGTCTGATCGCCTGATCCTCCCCATCAAATCCAGCTTAATTCCTTGAACAGCGTTTCTGTAAAACATTCACACACTCACCTGGAAAACAACAAACCCCCAAAGTAAAACTAACAAGTGTTTTAATGTTATTGTGAAGGTCCTCAACAGGGATCTGATTGACCATGTTGTGTCCCTGCAGGTCACCCGTTCATCATGACGGTGGGCTGCGTGGCCGGAGACGAGGAGACATACGAGGTGTTCAAAGAGCTGATGGACCCAGTGATCGAAGACCGCCACGGGGGATACAAACCATCAGACAAACACAAGACGGACCTGAACTCTGACAACCTGCAGGTAAACGCCAATCAATAAACCTCAGCATTGACTGAAAAGATATATCCTGTGTTATTGGTTGAGTGATGATTGTGTGATTTAATTACATATCTACTGCAATCCTGAGGAATCCCTTAGACACAAGATCAGAACATATACCCTTCCCTCAGACCAGGTGACCCCTTAAAACCTGTATTTGGTGTCAGTTTGTCAACAGTCCGTGGTTCTGAGAGGACAACGGCTGACACCGGTGGATCCTCACTGGATTCTGCTGATGTTTCTGCTGACCTGACTCTGTTCTGTTTCAGGGTGGAGACGACCTGGATCCAAACTACGTGCTGAGCTCTCGGGTTCGGACAGGACGGAGTATCCGCGGCTTCTGCCTGCCACCTCACTGCAGCCGTGGAGAACGACGCGCCATCGAGAACCTCTCCATCGAAAGTACGATGTCACTTAATAACAAATACAAGTGAACACCAGCTAAACTAGTCTCTCCAAAATGTAACCAGTCAGCCTGGTCAACAAATTATATTAATTTAGGGACTGTTTCCAGGTGTTAAACTGCAGTACGGTAATATAATGACAGCTGAATAAAATGTCATTAGTGAAAGCTGTAGATAAAAACGGGTATTTGGTAGGAATATGGAAATTTTCAAACTATGCGACTACGAGAAGAGAAAGGTTCTATATATATTTAAAAAAACACAATCAAAGTAAAAAATGGTGCATGTGTATATCTGCAAAGTCTTTACATCAACAAGCAGCTTCAGCATCCAAATGATGTATCAGTAATCTGGTAGGAGACAGATGATCCACCACAGTTTAGACCCTGATGGTGCGTTCAGGGAAACTTTGACGATGCAATGATCTTGGCGTTTCTCTGTGGTCCTGCTGAGCCACTGAGGCGGACGAGGAACAAACTCTTCATTAGCCATGTTTTTTTAGTTCCGACTTGTAGCTTAAGAGGACGTGTCTTTATTTAGATATTTCCCATCATGCCTCGGTGAGCGTGTCGGTGAATGCAGCAGCAGATCAAAGTGTTATATAACTGCAAGCTCAGTGTTGTCCTGCTGAGACTCTTAATGAGCTCGGTCAATCTAATACCTCCTTTTTCATATTCAAATAAGACTGGACTGGACCAGACCGGACTGGGCTGGGCTGGGCTGGTCTGACCTGGCAGACCCGAGACTCTGCTGCCCCCTGCTGTCCGAAAACAGCACACACACACAAAACGCCATCGTTGTTTTAAAATCAAAAATTAAGTTAATCATATTTTATTGTAGACAGCAACTCACTGGATTTGTTTTTCCAAATTTTCCGCATATTCCGCTTCGTTATCTGGAGATTAAATTTAGAGATTCATAAAATTTAAGGAGTATTAACGCTTTTTGTTTGTTTGTTTTCACAGGGTTGTAATTTCCTCTTAATTCCCTGGACAACCTCTGTGGTTTTAGGTCTAATAACAGAGACAAAGCTGTGACAGAGTTTCAGTTGCTGGGTAGATTCCCAAGAAGCTGTTGATTTTCAGAGGAATCAAATTAAAGGCGCTTCTTTTTAATCAAATCAAGTAATAAATTAGCCAATATTTACTCACAGGAACCTTTCTGTTAACAGTTGATTAACAAACAAGGTAACTCTGACATTTACTTTTACCAAAAAAGCTGCCTTTGATATGAAAATCTTTAAAGCACATTTAAAACAATAAGTAGCTGGATCTCAAGTTATATCCTGTCTAATAAAACATTTAGTTTAACTGATTCTGTAGAAATTACCATCAGGACACTCACTCGGTAGCCAGACTATTCTCTATGACTGACACTGAGTAGAATGGTCTGACTGCACCTCATTATCTGTAGGTGGAAAAAGCTCTGCTGGCTTTGTATTTCTTCTAACCAATTCCCATTGTCTTGGGTGGAGCAAAGAACAGGGGTGGACTAATGGTGTTAACTCAAAATGGTGACAAGGGAAGAGTTTTTGTGAAACCTTTGCGTGCAGGACCGTGAGAACTATCATTAAAACAAGTAAAAACAAAAATAGGAGGGATGTCCGACTACCCAAACTTTCAGCAAAACTTGAAATTTTCAGAGTGGCAGTTTGCTGCCTGGAGGTTGTTTCCTGTAGTAAGGGGGTTTTGAAACTTTGAAGCTTTTGAAAGGATGGAGATAAAACAGCCAATAGCAGGTGAATACCCACAGTCTACATCCTGTTAGTCAGACTAACTAAGACCATAAAGTGATGCTCTTGGGGAACTTTTAGCCCCAAGTACAGTCTTCTGACCTGACGGCTCTGAAGTTTTGACCCGTTTCCCTCTTACCATTCGCATCTGCAGGTTTGGACTCCCTGGACGGAGACCTGAACGGGAAGTACTACGCCCTGAAGAACATGACGGACGAGGAGCAGCAGCAGCTGATTGATGACCACTTCCTGTTCGATAAGCCCGTCTCCCCACTGCTGCTGGCGTCCGGCATGGCCCGCGACTGGCCCGATGGCCGTGGCATCTGGTCAGTATGACGCTGACGTTTGACCTGCTGACATACAGAGTCGGAATCATGACACATGTAGGTAGTTATTTGTAGGAGTTTGGCTCTCCTCCGACACATTGGTGTTTGGTCCAGACCTCATGAGATCGAGTTTGTGTTTCAGAGCACAAATGTGTTTACAAACCTGCATGTTGTCTCTGGAGCGCCTCAGCTTCCTGTTTCGCTGTCGTTAACCTTTCCCTCTCGTCGGCCTGCAGGCACAACGACAACAAGACCTTCCTGGTTTGGGTGAACGAGGAGGATCACCTGCGTGTCATCAGCATGCAGAAAGGAGGCAACATGAGGGAGGTGTTCACCCGCTTCTGCACCGGACTCACCAAGGTCAGCACCTGGTCTCACCTCCTGCTTCCACCAGTGCTGCTCTTCTTAACAGCCTGTCTCATCTCACCATCTGTCTCTCTCTCTGTCTGTCTGTGTGACAGATCGAGTCCTTGTTTAAGGACCGAGGTCATGAGTTCATGTGGAACGAGCATCTGGGCTATGTCCTCACCTGTCCGTCCAACCTGGGGACGGGCCTGAGAGCCGGAGTCCACGTCAAACTGCCAAACGTCAGCAAGCACGAGAAATTTGGAGAGATCCTGAAGAAGCTGAGGCTGCAGAAGAGAGGAACAGGTACACGGACGGATGGGCGTCTGTCTAAATGACAGACATAAGTGGACAGGCAGATATATAAGTAGACAGACGGACAGATAAACCCACAGAAAACTGACTGATGAAAAAGATTGATAAACATTAACAGACAGGTCAATAGACAGGCAAAGAGACAGAAAAAGGCGGCGACACAGACATATGGTCAGTCGTACATGTCGTGTTTACATCATTTCCTCCTGTCTGTCTCTCAGGTGGTGTGGACACAGCAGCAGTAGGTGGAGTCTTTGACATCTCCAACGCCGACCGTCTGGGCTTCTCAGAGGTGGAGCTGGTGCAAATGGTGGTAGACGGCGTCAACCTGCTGGTGGACATGGAGAAGCGCCTGGAGGCAGGCGACAGCATCGACGACCTGATGCCTGAACAGAAGTGAACTGTATCACTGTAACCTGACACTTCCTCCCCCACCCCGTCCTCCTCCTCACCTGTCACTCCCCCTCCTCACCTCTCCACCCCACCTCCCCTCACTGTAATCGATCAGAACCCGTCCTGTAGCTGCAGGACACGTAGAGCCGCTCAGTTAGACTTCAGTCTTCCAACATGTGAAGGATTTTCTATTTCCTGTCTCCACCTGTTGGACTCATCTAACACCTGAAATATCTAATAATAAAGTCTCTGTGGCCCAAACTAAACCCTGCTGCTGCTCACCTGTCGTCATTCACACACACTGACTCACGCTTCAGATCCGCTGGCTAGAGACATGTGGAAGAACTCAGACCCGTCTGTTGCCATGGTTACAGTCTCTGTGCTCCTACTGGTTAATTTCAGATATGTTGAGGAAGTCCTTGTACAAGGCGAAAGAAATTGGTTAGTGTTTTTGTTGGGATGGCATGAAAAACGTCAGCAGTCATCCTCTATGATGCACTACAGATAAAACCAACTGTCACGCTGGAGGTCTTCAGCAGACATTAGAAATGCATCACATGGATGCTTTTTATTTAACTTCATGCCGACAAAACATTCAGGTGCACTTCAGTTAAGCAGTAATTCCTAGACAGCTTACTTGTAGATCAGAAATTACATTTAAAGATCTACAAATGCAGAGTCAACTGGAACTACAAAACTCAACATGCTGAATTAGTATAAAGTGTTGAGTGGATGAAAATCGGGGATAAATAAATTGATCCAAGTGATGAATCTTGGAAATGGCTGAATGTAATTTAAAGGCTGTTGAAATATATCTAACCATAATGGATCTGTGGCTTCTGTAAACAAGACTGCCAATGCCAACATTAGACTAATGAAATATATTGACACAAACCTGATTTTATATGATCAGTATTGTTAAATAGTCCAGTTTAAATGAACTCTGACAGGTGAAGTGAAGACCAAATCTGTCATTTTATTCTGAGTTAAAACTTTTCTCCAAACTGTTTTCTGATCCCTGAAGAACTTTAATGTCACATTTAAAAGCGCTTTGTCTAAAACCTGTATAACAGTCACTGAGGCTTATATTCCTAAATATCTGAGTGAAATTTAAAACTGAGGCAGCTCTTTCAGTGAGATTAGTTGCTTGGTGAACTCACCGACGTCTCAAACACTCACCTGTCAGCTGCAGCTGCCTCCTGATCCTTTGGGTTCAGACCTGATGGGGATTCTGGCTCTGAGACAGGCTGATGTGTGCGGACGCCACCTGGTGGTGATGGAGAGTTACTGACAGAGTTCAAAAGTCAAATCCAGACTTTCTAAGCAGGATGTTCTAATGGATCTTTACAAGTCTGTAGATCTTTAGCTCATAGTAAACCTGGTAAACAAAAGAGCTAAAATCAAATCTGTGTTTGACAGCTTCAGCAGCTGGATTCACCAAACATCCTGAGACTAAAGGAAAGCTCTGAATCCTTTTCACAAAGCAGCTCCTGAGTCTGAGACACATCTGTGAGACCTTTAAATTAACCTCGTGTTAAAATTGGTTTGTAAACCATCTAAAATGTTTGAAATGGCATCCATCACTGATCAGGTCCTTTGTGAATCCAGCTCCTCTTTGCAACATTTCAGGTTTGTGAATGAAACTCTGTTGACTTCCGGGTGACATCAGTTCAACGACAATTTTCATTCTGGGTTTTAGAGGTTTGTTGAAGTCCCAGCACCGTTATTCAGAGAAAGAGAGTCAAAAACCTTTCACTATGGTGTGAAGGACTAGATGCTGATATCCCTTCTTGCATACATGAGACACTAAGACTCTGTGGGATGGTAAAGTGAATGGGAGCATTCTCAGGGTCATCAAATGGGTGCCGTCCTTCATCTGAGTTTTGCTGATAGGCCCACGACACCTACAGAAGGTTCAGCAGTGGATCCTAGCATCCCAGGTTCACCCCTAGATGCCATCTAACCACAAGCTAAATTCACTTAAATGACATTTCAGCAAGATGTTTTTAGACGATGCATCTGAAATATCTTAAGTCAAACAATCTTGAAATGATCTT
Source organism: Acanthochromis polyacanthus (assembly GCF_021347895.1). Lineage (NCBI taxonomy): Eukaryota > Metazoa > Chordata > Actinopteri > Pomacentridae > Acanthochromis > Acanthochromis polyacanthus. The sequence continues at coordinate 11,420,859 of NC_067128.1, forward strand.
GTTTCGAGTTGAATTTTACAAGAAAACTCAAAATAAATTTAACCCTTGTTGTCCTGCAGGTCAAAATTGACCCATTTTAAAGTTTGAAAATGTGAAGAAAAAAAATTCACTGTGAAATTTCTGATGTCCACATTTTATAAATTTTTGAACATTTTTTTGGTGGAAAAAAAAATGGTGAAAATGCTTCTTAAGAACATTCACATTTTAAAAAAAAACAACAGCCAAAATCCAGCGAAATTCACTGGAATTTGGCTGATTTTTTATGTGAATGCTCTTAAAGAAAATATTCTGGCTTTTTGGGAGATTTTTATTTTTTGAAAATATTTACAATTGTTATATATTTTTTATTTTTAAAATTTTATTTCTTGCCAAATTTGGGGATTTTTTTCCAAATAAAATTTTTAAGGGAAACTTTTAAGGAATTTTCTTGCTGAAGATTTTGCAAATTTCTTTATAAAATTGGGGAATTTTTGGATTTTTTTCAGACAACGAAACAATATTTTTTGGTGCCCGTAAATGAGGACAACAGGAAGGTTAAGACACCTAAGCTTGACAATCCTGGTAAAAGAGCTTAAAATAAGTTTCCCCAGCTAATTTTAAGATCTCAAGATTCTAAATATCATATCTTATTTCAAGAAATCTTACCAAGCCATTTTTAACTTTGTCTATTAGCAGATTTTTTTCATTTATTTCAAGGTAAAAGTTCTTTGAAATAAGTTTTTTTCTTGTTTTGAGAGGGGCATTTTTTCCAGTGTATTCCAACACCTTCATGTGACCGTACAAACTGAGAAAACCAGCGTTTTCCAGAGAGCCTGACATAAATCCGTGCTGCATTCAAGATGTTTAATGAGACACAGGTGAACCTGAGGTCCAGTCAACAAACATCAACAACCAGCTGTTGGCCAGCTGACTGCTCACACGTACAAAACAAATCAACATGAAAATAAGGTGAGAAACTATTTACACACAAACATGGACTCACTCTCCACATGACACCGCCCACTATCCTCCTGTGGGCGGGGCCAAAACACTTGCAGGACAGTCGCTGCAGAGGCTCAAAATGAAACAAATGTAAATGACAGCAGAACAGTTCCTGTGTCTCCTTTTGACAACACTGAACTTTAAGTCCCACCATCCCTTGCAGGAGTCAGTCATGTCCATTCATTCAGAAACTATATGGAGGTGCGTTTGTTGTGCTGAGAGGAGGTGAGGGAAACCCCGTACAGACAGACAGAGAAACAGACAGTGACATCATCATCAGCAGAAGAAGAGCAGGCTGCATCATCAATAACCAGTAATCAGTCAATACTAGTGTCCAATCAGCAGACAGAGCAGAAAAATAGAACGGTGAAGGAAGTTCTTCTGCAGCACATTGCTGATCATCTCCAGTTATTGTGTACATTGATCAGTTTCCCTCTACACTGACATGGATTATTTAAACCAACATAAGACTCCTGCCAGCAGCCAGGCGACACAGAAAACTAATCAATAACTGTTAATCAAGTCATCAATTTATTATTCAAGTCATTTTTAAAGTAAAAATATCAAATAAGTCAGTTCCAGCCTCTGGGTTCTGACTCAGTCAACTACTCCTCTTTGTGTTTTGGAGAAAACAAGATGCTTGAAGACATCAGTTTGGACATTTTTACTGTTTGCTGATCAACTGATAATCAATTAACCAAATATCAACCAAATCAGTTCAACATCACTCTGTTAGTTCCTGCAGATGCTTATTTAAATCAACGCAAGAAACTGGAAAACTTTCAAACTAGCTGTCTGTCTACATACCGGTGTCTTTCTGTCTGTCTCCACCTTCACCCGTCTCTCACCGTCTTCCTCCCTCCATCAGTCCCTACCTGTCTCTCTCCTGTCTGTTTCCATCTTTCTCTGTCTCCACCTGTCTGTCTCTCCATCTGTCTCTGTACCTGTTTGTCTACAGTTTGAGCTCATTGGCGATCTTGGAGGCAATGTTCTTGAAGGCGATGGACGTTCCTGAAATCCTTTTAAAGCGGACTCCGTTGAGCGAGAGGCGGGGCAGCTTGCACACCTCCATCTCCCATTGGACGAGGCTGTCGGCGTGTCCGTCTCCATGGACGCAGAGCAGCAGGAAGCGCTCGCGTTGCTCGTAGTCACAGTTGTTGGCGTCCAGGACTTTCCTGATCTCCCTCATCATGTCCAGAGGCTCCATGGAGGACGTGGTCTTCATGCTCCAGGTGAACCTGAGCGAGCGAGGCTTCGACTCCTTCAGCTGGGGAGTAGCAGGAGAACCGGGCTCCTCCTTCTGATCGGATGACACGTTACGACTGGAGAAAGAGAAGACAAACAAAAATCAGGGTGTAGTCGTCCACAGTCACCTTTCTTCAAACTGGAAGAGCATCTAACAGCAGGTCTGTCCTCTCAGGCTGGTGTCCAGAAGCTCATTTGTCTTGTAACCCTCTGAACCCCCAAAACTTTCTGGCTTTTTCGTTTGCTCCTGCCAAATTTTTACTCACTGTAAGCTTATTTTTACTGCAATATAAAGTCTAGTACCTCTACAGAAACAGCACAACCATGACTAAAAGTAGAGAGAACACAGAAATAATGCCATAAACCAAAAAAAGTTATATTTATTTTACAAAACTTGGAAAAAAAACTATAATCAATCTACACTACATTATTCCAAGTGTCCACAGGTCTTACCAAGATCCAGTTCTGCATGCTAGAGGCATTTTATACCTGCTACCAGCTAGGCGATTTCACAGAACATCCAAATCAACTCTAGAAATAAACATGCTGAATGTATCTCCTAACAACTAGCTTCTCTGTATACAGGTTTAGAGTCGTGCAGCCTTTATTTTTCTGATCAAGCGTTTTTTGTTTTTCTCTCAGTCTGTCTAATTTGCCTCTAAACTTGTCTTCTCTGAGCTGAAACAGAGCCTGCAGTTCAGCCAAATATTGACAGGTTTGTCACGATTATTGGTTGTAGCTTGGCCAATCATGGCTTCATGGAAAGGAGTGCAGATTTGTTTCCCCTTTCCACAAGATCTGGTACAAATGGTTTAATCTTGCTGAGTTTTTAAATGAGACGAGTAGATAATTATTTTGATGAAATATCACAATTCTAAGGTTAGTTTTGGTATTTTTTTTTATCATTAGAATAGCACATAACACAGGATTAGTACATGTACTATTGCAGTGTTTAAAGTCTGGCAATTCTTTCTGGCGGTGATAAATGGCTTCATTTCAGTGATCTTCAAAAGATAACGCATTTCAAACCCAGCAGGTCGGTTTTGTGTTGCAGAGTGTTCAATTAGGTTTTAGTTTGTTGTTTTCAACCAATGACAAGAAGTTGGATTAAGCCTCTGCATTGGAACAATCCCTGACAAAACCATGTAATTAAAAGGAACTCCACCAGACTGATAATTCAGCTGTCTGTTCACACCAGCGCTGACAAACTAATACTGCTCTCTGATTGGCCAGTTAGTGTACTTCCCACCAACCTTCCAATCTAATAATAATAAAATAATTATAAAATTACTGACATTAAGCTTCACAAAGCAAAATCCTTTTAGACTCACCTGGACCCTTCAGGTCTGCCATTTCTCTCAACCTCTGACACCCCTCTGACAGCAAGGACACGAGGAGGGAAGAAGGGAAGGAACAACAGAAAGACCCAAGAGTGGAAGGAAGCAAGAAAGAAGACACGAGAAGGGAAGGAAGAATAAAAGGAAAGATTGCAGGTGAGACACAGGAAAGAATGCAGAGAAGGAATGAAGGAAGCAAAGTATCAGTTTCAGTATTGATTAGCAGATGGAGAATCAGATACCATAGCAGCAGAAGGGAACAGAAGTATTCTGGTTTTGCTCTCAGATTCGTTTCAAATTTATATGGATGTGATGCTGGTCCAAACTGACACCATGTTTATTTACAACAGCCAGACCTGATGTTCCACCTGTCTACCTGCCATCAGACAGATAGGTGAAAGTATTCCTTGCTCTGGCGTACCTGCGTGTAAGTTTGGAGGTCAGTTTGGAGAACAGGTTGGTGGAGCCTCTGGCCCGTGTTTGGGCGAGGGGGGTGGCATCGTGTGACAGGCTGGGGGAGGCAGGAGGGCCATTGTAGGTGGCAGTGCGTCTCTCTCGGAGTTGACCTCCATGGAAGGTGCTGCGACTCGCTGTCCCCCGAGGGAACCGCAGCCGGTCAGGAGGCGTGGCTCCACTGCTGACACTGTGGGTGGAGGCTCCACCTGCAGACCTCTGAGTGGGTGTGGTCGCTGAGCTGTGGGGATGTGGGCAGACAGGGGGTTACTGGTGAATCTGTGAATCAGTGGTTTACCTGGTATGAATCAGCTGGTGGACTCTACCTGTTCTCTTTGCCGTTGTGGACCACAGAGTGGCGATCTGTGGAGTTCCTCTCACTGCAAACATATGTGTTCCTCCTCGTCATGCTGGACGATCCAACCTGTGACACAGAACTAGTTAGTCGGATTGGATCTGGGGGATCATTGTAGTTTTGCCACTTAGTTCAACTCATGCATTCTGTGTTTGCAAGGGTACATGTGACGTACATTTTGTAATTCATTTAAGTCCGCAAGGGTCTGTGTGGACTCCTCTACAGATGTTCATCTGCAGCCCAACATTTGTGACTGTCCACACTGCCAGTACTCTGAGTCTACACGTACCAGGAAAACAAGAGCCTTTGAAGAGATACTCTGCCATACACACCTTTATAATTCATATTTACAAGAGCTGTAATTCAAGTTGTCAATGCGGCTCTTTGAAGATGTTCTGATTTGCACATGCTTTCCATTTAATTCCATTCAAATTCTTCAGAAATCCCGTGCATTGTCAACCCTCTTTACTCGACACACCTCAGGAGTAATCACATCAACAACACATTGCAGCATGAATAGAACTGCACGTGGATCCACTGTCTACTTTCCAACTCCGCACTGGTCTCTGCACATGGACGCAGAAAGCATGAACAGATTTTCAGATGGCAATTTCATCCCATAATTTTGTGTAGTGGCAATGTCATTTAGACTCGGTCTAGGTGACAATTTTTGCTTCTCTCTCTGCGTTTCTAGGACAACAGTCTGCTCTCACACCTGTGTTCACCTTACTGACAGGTACACTCACAGTGGGAGTGGCTGATGCCTTCCTGCGCTCGGGGATGTCGGACACATTGGGGTTGTTAGCGTTCCCCAGCAGAGGACTGCCCGCCTCCACAGGACTGGTCTTTTTGTTCTGACCTCCCCCCTCCTGCTTCGCCTCCCCCTCTGCTGATGCTGCAGCCTGATTCCTCCTGGGATGAGGAGCAGCTGCGGAGACTGGACACATGGAGGAGAGGAGAATGACGGGTTAGTGACTCTCATACATACAGTCTGTTAGTGTAACGTGCATCAAACCCTGGTTCCTGTCCTGGTGTGTACCTTGGTCGCTGTACCTCCTCTGTTTGGAGGAGGTGGAGGAGCGCTGAGTGAGGAGGTGAGCAGGAGACTGGCTGCTGCTGGATGGACGTGGCTTGAGCAGAGAGGAGGACGAGTCGCCTACCTCCACCTGAACAAAAAAACAAAACAATGGTTAGTCTTGTCAGTGTCTGCTAGCTTCACCTGTGGTTACCGTGGTAACCTCTCACCTCAGCAGTCTTGCGTCCCAGCAGAAGGTAGGTGGCAGTGATGTCATCATACTTCATCTTGGCCAGTGAATCGTTGATCTCGTCTCTGGAGTAACCCATCCCCACCATCAGGTCTGACCCACAAACAACATCAACGCACGTTAAGACACACTGTTGCAGCATCATGCATGTGTGTGTGCTTTCTGTGTGTGTGTGTTTATTGTGTACCGATTCTCTTCTGGTCTCTGATGTCCAGCTCTGGATCTGTGAAGGGCTTCAGCTCGTCTTCATCAGAGCCACTGTTGATCCAGCGATCCTTCATGATTTGCTGAAGACGAAACATTGAGTTAATGTCCAGGTAACACCACTAAAACCAATACACTGACACATTGTTGATATATTATCCTATGTTCTCACCTCCAGAGTTCCCCTCTTCCCCGGGTTCAGCACCAGGAAACGTTTCAGCAGGTTCTCACAGTCAGTTGACATGTAGAAAGGAATACGATATTTACCTCGTAGCACCCGCTCTCTCAGCTCCTGTAGACAAAAACCCAAACATGAGACTCACTGCTGGACCACGGAAACCAGACCCGCCTTTATTTTAAAGAAGCAATGCAAGTGTTCCGGAAATCCTCATCTAAATTGCAGACGTTCAGTTGTTGATGTAGCGAGCAATTTCTCTTGGTTTCCAGTCTTTGTGCTAAGGTAGGCTAAACATGTCCTGGACTTGTTGGGCTTTTCCTTTACATCTCTACAGACAGACAGATCAGAAGAACTCCACATGTTACTGAACAGAGGACATGCTAAACTATCTGGCTGTGTGCTACTGACCTTGAGGTTCTGTCCATCAAACGGCAGAGATCCACTGACCAGAGTGTAGAGGATCACTCCCAGACTCCACACGTCCACCTCTGGACCATCATACTTCTTGCCCTGAAATACACAACCAGTCACAAATTCGCACATTTAAGGGGTTTGTAGTTTCATTAAGGAAAATGTTACACCTTGCTACTACCACACAGAGAGAAATGTAAGACCTTCTTGCATTCATATCAGGAAAAGAATGGTGGGAAACCAGCAGTGCCAATAGTTTATTATCTACATACATTTTTAATCAGTAGCTCATTCTGTACTTCCTGGCAGTATTAACAATAATTCAGCATGATACAATCACTAAGTTAACACGAGCTAGACCTAGATATGCAGAAAAGGTTTTGCTCCAACTGAGCAACCATCAAGGCTCGCTTTATTCTCAGCTGCAGCGGTAGTAGCAGTGTTTGCTGCAACTCTGATGACTGAAACTCTGAATCGACTCCTGCAGGGCAACCTGAATCTGTAAGTGTATAATCTGGCAGCCCACAGCAACACAAGAGCTGCAACTAATGTTGCTCTTGCACAGTAGACAAAGACAAAGGGTTCTCTGTGGGGTTTATAGAATATTTAAGCCTTCTGACATCCTCTATGGATTTAGTGAGAGAAGTGAGCTCAGTGTTTTAAGAGCTTTAGACACAGACAGGCTGCTGGCTGAGTTCTGCTGTAAACCTTCTGATGCGGGTTTACTTCAGACTCTTTTTCACTGTACTCCATTCAGCAGATGGGACAGCTAAATGGAATGAATATCTGACTGCAGAACAAACAGTAGCTGCTGTGGCTACTGATCTATGTTATTAAAACATGGTTTCTCCTTTTCTGTTTGTAGTTTCACGTTTCAGTCTGTGTTACTTTTGAATGCACATTTTAACTTCTGGTTTTCACACATTAAGTCACAGCACATGGTGTTCAGGTGTTAGGGTGGCTGACTGGAAACGGGCGGATTTCTTGTCATTAAGGTTTACATTTCACAAGCTAAATCCATAACAGGCAACATGCAACAGACACATAATCAGTCAAGTGATCAATCCTAAAGCAGAGAGCCTGTCATGTTTTATAAAAACCTAAAAATGAAAGGCTCTTTCTCCTCTAAAGCAGGTTTCTGAAGACTTGAGTCTACACTGATAAATACGACCTATCTCCAAATGGACAGTACAATTTCACATGGTATAAAAGACTGCTGTATGGAAACATGAAATGAATCTGGTTATATATGGCATCACTTGTTATGTTGTGATTGTAGCATCTTCCTGTTTACCTGGAAGAGTTCAGGAGCAGCGTAGGGAGGAGACCCACAGAAAGTGTCCAGTTTCCCTCCGACAGTGAACTCATTACTGAAGCCAAAGTCCGCTATTTTAATATTCATGTCTGCATCCAGGAGGAGGTTCTCTGCCTGCAGAAGGGGAGAGACAAGTATGAATCCAACAGTAGCATATATACACTCACTAAGCACTTTAAGGAACTCCTGTCCAATCAGCCAGTCATGTGTCAGCTGTTAATGTTTACATCAAACATCAGGATGAGGTGAAATGTGATCATAGCGCATTTAGGTGTGGCCTGATAGTTGAAAAGTGGTAAAACACAAAAGCCATCCCATAAAGAAACTCTTTTTTGATGAGAGAGGCAAGAGGGCAGACTGGTATCACCTGACCTGTGAGCCAAGAACAGAAATGTGAGGCTGTAGTGGGTGCAGGCTCACCAGCACTGTCAGCCAGAGTCAAAAACACAAGTTAACAGATCAGGTGTCAACAGTCCATGCTGCTGCTGCTGCTGCTGCTGCTGTAATGGGGTGGGGAATGTTGGGTCCCTTATCAATCGTGGTCTGAATGCCACAGCCTGTCAAAGTGCTGTTGCTGATCATGTCCAACTGTTTATGGCCATAGTTTACTGTCTTGCAATGGCTGCTTGCAGTAGGTTAAACACAAAGCTAAAGTTCGATAAAGTCTGTTAAAATGATCAAACAGTCTATGGATAGCAAAGTTTAATCGTTTAGTTGATGAAACATTCACATCCCTAATCTGAATCCAGTAAAATATTCTTGGAATGCGATACAACAGGAGATGGGCAGCATGAATGTGCTACAGAAAAAATGTAATGAATCATGTGAATTTCAAGCAGAATCTTAGAGAAAGGTTTCCAACATCTAATCAGCTGCATACTGCATGTATGGTCATGATGTGTTAGAATTAACTGTAAGTTACCTTAAGGTCACGGTGAACTATGTGCTTCTGATGGCAGTACTGAACTGCAGACACAATCTGTGGAGAGAAAGGCAGACAGACAAAGTGTTCGGGGATTCAGTTTTGTTGCCTGATCCAGGCAGAAAAGGTGAAACTGACCTATTCCACTGCTGTATTATGGGATGCAGGTACTGTAACTCTAGCAAGTCACCACGGTAACAGCAGAGTGTGTATGTGCACATGTGTGTGTTACCTGTCTAAATTTAGCTCTGGCCTCCTTCTCCTTCATCCTCCCATGAGCTACGAGGTAGTCAAACACTTCACCTGCGCACACACATTTAACACACACAAGACAAATGAAGGTCATCTGTTCAGAAGTCATGTTAACAATCCTGCCTGTCCTGGTCTCACTCCACATCGACACAGCTTAATTTAAAATGTTTCATGTTTGGGTCTAGTGTACAGATGACTGACCTCCGCTGGCGTACTCCATCACCAAGTACAGCGTCTTCTCTGTCTCGATAACCTCGAACAGTTTCACTGCACACACAGGCGACACATGTTCAGATTTAAATGCTCTGTTTTCAGGCCAAGTACATTAACATCCTAATCAGTCAACATATGCTAGCTTTCAAGAACCTGAAATATGTTAAAGGACGAGTGTGAAAGATTTAGGGGCATCTATCGGTGAGAATGCAGACTGCAACGAGCTCCCTCAACCTTCCGTTTCCAAGCATGTAGGAGGATTACAGTGGCCGCACTTCATTGTAAAAACACAAAAGGCGTGTCCCATCTAGGCTACTGGAGAAACATGGCAGTGCAATGTGGTGGGTTCTGTGGACAAGAAGCACTGTCTACTGCAAATAGGACAGGTTCATTCTAAGCTAAGATAGGCTGGGATGATCCTTTATTTCTCCCCACATCAGGGGGAAATTTCCAGTGTTACAGCAGCAAGCATCTTTCAGAGCAGCACTAATCATATGTACAGTAATGATAATAATTATAATAAAAAATAATATGTACAATATATACAAGAATGAAGCTAACGAAAAGAGTTAAAAGTGATTGTAATCAGCGATGTACTGGTGCTTGGAGAAGTGGGTATACTGTTCATTTATGCCCCTAAATTTGTACTACTAAAGCATTATTATGAATTCTAGATTCCATTTCTGACAAATGATCCCCCTGAATACACACATTGGTCCTAAACACAATCAGCTGCAATAAACTCAATGTGGAGAATCAAGAAGTGACTGATCAAAAATGAATCAAATCAATGTGACTGCATGGTTAACGGTAACTGTCAGCTGATCTGAGGTCAGTTTTACTTACCGATGTTGGGGTGATTTAAGATCTTCATTATTTTGACCTCTCTAAAAAGCTGATAAACAAAGAGAAAACACAGCAGGATTGTTACTCTGATGTGGTGACTGTTCCCAGGCTGGATGTGTACTGTATCAGTCTAAGTACTGATTATGTGGAAGACCGTAACATTTTACAAGATGTGTTATTATGTTCTATTTTCCCAACTGAGTCTCACCTTCTGCAGGCTGGTGGGGTTCAGCTGGGTCTTATCAATGATCTTGATGGCCACCTGTTAAGGAGATGCAGACGATCAATACTCAGTATACGTGGGTGTATCAGTAATATCTCCCAGCAGCCTTTCTGTCTGCAGTTCACCTCTCGTCCCGTCAGGATGTGTCGAGCCAGCTTTACTTTAGCAAAGTTGCCCTTCCCAATAGTTTTCAGCAGCCGGTAGTTTCCAACGTGTGGCGCCTCGTCTCCGGTGGACGCAGAAGAGTTTTTACAGCGAGCAGAGCGAACGGAGCGGGACAACACCTCACCACGCCTATCATCTGCTGAGGCATGCTGGGAAAAGAAACAGACACATATTATCAGTTTAACAACAAACATGTTAAAAATAATTACACTTGCTAATCAGGACACAAAGTCTGGTGTTTGGTCCACTGAAAACAAAGCACGAGTCTTTATTCCACACCCTTTCCTCCATTTTCCCTTTTAAAAAAAATACACTCACTAATTACAACATCAGGACCTGAACAAGTATTATTTCAATCGTCATTAGAAATGTCTTGGATAGACTATAGGATCACTGCAACATCTTTCAAGACAACTGAAATCAAGACAACTGAAATCTTCATACCTCTAAGACATGATCAGTGACCCTACAGAACTTCTCAGCACCATTTGAACCTCTCCTCGACAACTCCTGAGATCCTCTTAAAGATTTTCAAAAAGTAACAAGACCACCTAGAACCTCTTCAAACATTCCTGTGTCTGTAGTCCTGTCAACATGCATTTAATGTTTCTAAATATTTGCTGGAACCTGTTCTAGGATAGTTAACAAACTCTAAGATTCCCTCAAAACTTTTCAAGAGTATTTGAAGCATCTTTAAGGATGTCTGAACCCACCCACAGCATTCATAGAACTTTCGCATCAAATCTACCACCTGGAACTTCTGTAATATCTTCCTGGAACGCTGATATCTCCACAAGACCCCACAAACCTTTTCAAGGATTATTGGAACCACTCAAAGGTCCACTGAAATCTGTCGTGTGGAACCTCTTGCCGATATCACCTGGAACCTTCCTGAGAAAGTCTGGATTTGTCTCAGTGGTCCTTGAAAACCCCAGCAGCCACATATTATGTGCCAGGACAAATTTCTTTAATGACCCTGCATTTATCAGTGGAAATGGAATTCACCCAAAAACCTTTTTTAAAAAAAAAAAAAAAGCCTCTGAGCGTCTCAGGCAGAGAAAGTTAATACATTTTTGATCTAAAGCCTCCTTGAGAACACGGGGAACCGCTCTAAGGATGATAGGACTTTTCTCGGTGGCCCTCGGTGTTACCAGGACTGTGGGGACCCACAATAGTAACAGTGCACTACATTCCAGGACACCTGGAATCTTCTTCCTAACCTGAAAAAAACACTTCAAGGCCCACACCTGGACATAAAGCTTAAAGAGGTGTTACTCTGGATCTTGATTTGAGGGAGATTTAGTCAACATGAATTCAATGGAAGAATATTTTTAACTCGTCTTGTATGTTACGGCAGACTTAACTTTACTACATACTTATGAGGTGACCGACGAACGCAGAACAAGAGTCAAAGCAGCAGATCACACTTACATTTTCGGCGTCCCGCTCGTTGACAGTGGGCAGAGGGGTCCTGGTGGACATGTTACCCGGGTCAGTGTGAAAGAGGTTCGGTCATGAAGCCGCCTTTCCGCCCTGGAACACCTGTCTGAGCTGTCTGAGAGCTGCTTGAACTTCAGGTCGGGTTTACCTGAGCAGGTTACCACCCGGCATCACTGGCTCCAGTCCCGACTACAGGGCTGGAGGGTTATCTGGCCCGGTTCGGCTCGGCACGACTTCTTTTCCGGCAGTTTTTAACCGACATCGATCCAAACGGAACCTGAGCAACAGTTCCTCTTTGCTGGCTAAGTTAGCCGGCTAGCCCGATAACAGCCCGGCAGCACCGGGTGTGCGTGTTTGTGGGACCAGCGAGAGTCCAGGCCTGCCTCCTGGCCTATGGTAAGGGTCGTCTCGATGAACTAGTCCGGGTTTCGTCAGCTCAGCTGCGGTTCGGTCCGTTCAGCTTTTCCTCATCCTCTTCGGAGAGGCTCTCCGTTAGCAGCTCCGCTAGCCTAAGCCAAGATGGAGGACTAACCCAGCCCAGCGCGCTGACGATATTGGACGCCAGGAACAGCGTGCAAGACGATTGGTTAATCAGACCGGACGGCGGCGTTTGTTGTTGCTAGGGTGACTGGACAGAATGACCGAAAAACGATACAGACAAACAAATAATACAATAAACACTACAATAATATTCTATAAAAATATATACACTATGATATTAAACAATATACACACCATAATACTGTATTAAAATACATAAACTATGACAGCAAACTATATACACCACCATAATACCGCATTAAATGAAATATACTATTATTGTAACAATATACATTACTTTAATACTGTATTAAACTAGATACACTGTGCTAGTAGTCAACAAACACCATTATTTCGCTGTATTAAAATATACATAACGTTATAATCAACATTTTTATGTGATTATAATACTGTATTGAAGCATGCACCCTATTGTAATTAGCAATATACACCAAGGTTAATGCTGTATAGAGTTAAATACACTGTGATAGTAAACAATATACACCACTATTATACTGTATTAAAATATACATACTGTTATAATCAACATTTTTTTTTACCACTATAATACTGTAATAAAGCATGTACCCCATTAGTATAGGCTACAATGCAAATATTTGTTTTTAGTGCCTTTATTGTGTACTTCTGATTTTATTTGTTTTTATTGCCTTTATTGTGTGATTTTATTTGCTTTTAGTGCTTTTATCGTGGATTGCTGATTGTCAGGGAAATAGAAGCTGATCAGAATTGAGGTAAAGATAACTGCAGCCAAATAATCTTTGTGGAAAACCTGCTTCAGAGAGCAGAGACCTGAGCCTGGAACGATGATACCTGCTCAAGTAAGCAGCCAAGAAAACACTTGAGCACCATCAAGAAAAGCATCTTATTGTCCAAAATGACCCAGCCTAATTCCAGACTTAACACAAACTGAATACCTGTAGAAAGACCTAAAGATGAAAATTCTGACTCCTCCATCCATCCTTAGGCAGCCTTGGAGCATCTACTAAATATTTTTTTCTTTCACTTTTTTGGTTACTGAGCGTAGATTGATGAGAAAGATGTCAACTTTATTAATTTCAAGGGAATTCATAGCACATTTTTTTTGAAGAGGCCGATGAGTAGGAGAGGGATGAACACATCCAGCAGGTATAAAAATGGACTCCTGCACACAGTCTAACTTACAAACACATATGTATTAAAGCAAAATTTGTTATTAGACCTTCATCAGGTCAATTAGTTATAGTTTGGTGCAAAATCAGAAGCCATCTTAAATAGGGATTGGTTCTCCCTGGGAGCTAACTATTTGCCTGATGAAGGTTTAGTATGGAAACATTGTGTTAAAAATTTTAACATTATTAGTTTAAAATGAAATTTACAACACAATTAAGTGACATTTTGAATCATTTCTAGAGCAACAGCAAATGGTAAACATACTGTGTAAAAACATCAATACTATTACAATTTTTCTCTTTATTTTACAGAATTTTTTCACGTTTTTGTAACTGAGATTCACAAATTCCTAAAATGGACTATAAATTCATATTGATAATGTAAAATAACATTCAATAGCTAACTTTGAATAACCATAAAATTCATTTTAAAGAGAACAAAACCAAATTTTTTGATAAAATGATTGTCGGAATACATTCACAGATTTATAGTCATTTCTACAGAAAACATAGTTTAATAGATGAAACTGGTAAGTTTAAGTAACATGTTTCTAAAATGAGATACAATTAGTTATAATTAACAGGGGGAAAAAAGTACATTTTCTAATTTCTTTAATTCTTCTTTTGCTTTTTTTGGAATTGTTTCAGTTCTTTTTCCTAAGATAAATAATATTTTATTCCTATGGTAATTCCCTCCATGTACCTGTTCGGGAATCGAACCTTCATATCGAAGGTTCGATTCCCGAACAGGTACATGGAGGGAATTTAATTGTTTTCACTGACTGTTTCAGCAGTCAGTGAAACAATTAAAGCTCTCGCCTAGTCATGTGCTGTTGTGTCCTTGGGCAAGACACTTTACCCGCCTTGCCTCCAGTGCTGCTCTCGCACTGGTGTATGAATGCGTGTGAATCGTGAATGTTGATGGTGGTCGGAAGGGGCCGTAGGCGCGGATTGGCAGCCACGCTTCTGTCAGTCTGCTCCAGGGCAGCTGTGGCTACAAATGTAGCTTACCACCACCAGAGTGAGAATATGTGAGTGAATGAATAATGAATCCATTGTGAAGCGCTTTGAGTGCCTTGAAAAGCGCTATATAAATCTAATCCGTTATTATTATTATTATTTAACTGTCACTACTGCTAACATGTCAGTGCCAATGTTTGGAATGGATGTTGAATTTTGACCAGACCTTTTCAAATTTTAGCCATGCATATTAGCTTAGTTGTCAGCAAACTTTCTACATAAATAGTTTTGGGTATGAAGTGGATTTTGAATTAGTTAGTTAGCTATTCTTACACCCAAGCGATTCATGTTGAATATGAGTTTTTAACTTTTGTGGTTAGGGTTATTGTTATTTAGGCTTTAACCAGCAGGAGGCAGCAGAGTGTACAAACACCAGGACTGACTCAATGTTTCCACAGTTAGGTCCTTAAACAGTCACTGTCTCCTGTTATTTCCAGTTAATTCCAGCACTGTACCGTCAGGTTTTACAGACTGATATGATTTCTCTTTACAGCCTGATCAGACATATTGATCCACCTGCAGGTGCTTTATTTTCTGTAGCACCGAGCTGAAGCTGAGGACTGGTCTGAGGAGTCTGTAGTTTGGAGAGCAGTCCAATCATTCTGATGTAAACTGTTAGAGATTCCAGTGTGTGCTCAGGAATCTGCAGACTGAAGAAGAGTGATCACATTTAAAGCAGCAGCAGAAAAACAGTGTAATATTTCAATTTATCTGAAAAAGGATATAGATTCTGCAGCAGTCAGTGAAACAATTAAAGTGTTGTTACCTTTCTGAGGTGCTTTATTACTAATTATCAATGGAGAACAACTCAGAAAGCATCACAGAACAATTTTAGTGAACAAGTCACTCAGATTAGCAGATAAACCTGAACTACTTAATTCATTGGTCTGCTGTAAATAGGGAATACATATTTACTTTTGATGAAAAATGAGCACATCATGTTGACATTTAAAACTTTGTCTTTCACCACCAAAAATCTGTTTCTATCAGAGCAACCAGAAAGAGTTTGAAGATAAATAATCTTCATAAACGAGCAGGTTTCTGAAAAAGAATTTTAACCAGAATGTTCTGTCAATCAAACAAATGGAAGGAAAATATAATCCCAGCAGTAACAAAAGGACACAAGAAAACAGCAGCTCCACTGAAGCCAACATTTATTGAACTGAGTTTGGTATCAGAGATCAATCAGGTGACTCACTGATTACAGCCACTTTCTCTAAATGTTGGATTGTTTCTTTAAACACAGAGTTTCATTCAGCATTACAAGTCCTACACGCTAACTGTCAGGTTCACGACACAACTGTGTTTTACTCTTTGACATAATATATGTCTAACTTTTTAACAATCTGCCACTGTCTTTTGTCCTTCACTTTGAGTTTATGTTTCGTGGATTTTGTTCCACAGAAAAAAAAACATTTCACAGAAAGCTGTATAAATGAGTTTGCCAGTGAAGTTCCACAACACAGTGTAGACGTGGTTTCAGCATAAAAGTTTAACCTCATTTTAATCATTGTTATTAATAGTTTCTCAATGAAAAAGCACGTGCAATGTAAACAAAAGAGGATCCAGGCCTGAACCCTGAGGAACAGCAGACTGGATCTGACATTGAGTGCAGAAGTCTTTGTACAAGATTTAAGCATTTTAATAAAAGTTCACTGTGTTGTCTATCCTTCAGTAAGACTACCTGCAGCCACAGCAACATGTTTAATAATACGACTATTCTTTAGTACGATCATAAAGCAGTAATATAATAAGGCAGATACAAGAATTACACACAGCAAAACACTGTGTACTAACTGAATACAGAGTCAGTTTGCTAACATGCTCAGTCACGTACACACCAAGTCGCTAAAGTACTTAAACCATTTAGGTTTTAAGGCCCATCTGATTTATTTTTTTATTGATCCATTTGACTTTCACTTTGGAGAAGAACGGAGGACTGCGATTAGTGGAAGCAACGAGAAGGCGGTTCTCCTCCACGCTTTTCCTGATAGAGCGAACGTCAGCAGCTGATAGGCCAGTTTTCAGAGACAGCAGCGCCAAAACGTGAACGTCACTGCAGACAGAAGATACAGAGGAACGAGTAAGTAGAATGATTGTTCAAACAAATATTAAATGCATGATTGATTTGTGTCTTTTTGTGGAATTCTTGTGACTGATATGTTTAATCCGATCAGACCAATAGTATCTGATACACAAGTGGCCAACAGGTGTGCAGGAAACAGCCAGTCAAACAGAGGAATCATCTCAACACACGTGAGGCAATTGCCAAATTAATGATTATTTAAAATAGAATATATGGGATAGATTATATTGATCCAAATTGGCAGTGTATAATAGAATCAAAGCCTGTAAATGGTCAATTATTGCAGAAAATATTGGGTCAGTGCTGTAGTAAATGTAAATCATTTCACACAACATGTGTGCAGAAATTAAAAGATTAACTATACAAAGATTTTCCTTATAGGAAAGAAGTACAGCATTCAACTCTGGTTAAATGATATGAGGCACTTTAGGTTTGTGAGTGGACACAACAATTCAAAGATGAACTTCATCATGTAGAACCTGATAATTATTGACCAAATGTTTATACTGGTGAAAAATCCAGAGTACATGAAAAATAATAAGCACCCCTGTCTGTCTTCATTTAAATCAATCACAGTCTGTCTATTAAACCAGACAGTTTGCTAAAATGACCCGCTTGGCTGATAAACACAAAGCTGAGTCATCGGCATAAAACAGTACAGCAGCGTCAGACTGATTATCACTGACCATCAAAGAAAACTGATTGCATAATCACAATAAGGAGTCAAAGTTTATCAAGATTTAAAGAATATGCTTAGGAAGCATATTTATTAGAAGGTTTTATTCTGAAATTTGGGCCCTCTTTTGTGACTCTTGCTGCCAGCGGCTCAGGTGTGAACATAGTTTCATGTTGTGAATTTGATACCTGATGAAGTTCACTGGAAAAACATAATGACAAACTCCACATACAGCTAATAATTCCAAGACTTTAACTTGTTAAGCAGGAAAAGGAAATGGTGTGACTCTAGGTGTAATGTCATCAGATCTGATTGCACACTGAATTAAAACATTTTAACAATGAAAGAAACCATTTAAGCCATTCAGATGTTTACACCATTCAGGTAAAGAGTGTCTACAGTTTCTATGTGAAACAAAATTGAAAGTTTCTAAGAGCTGCTGTTGTTTCATAATTAATCATATATTAGCCTTCCTTTCTATTTTTTCAGCTAAGAGCACAATGTCAAACCTTGGCACTGTAAATATTTGCCTGGAATCTAGTTCACTGGTGGAAAAGCAGTGTGAGAACCAGGAAATGTGACATTTGAAATCAGCGGCTGAGACAGACATGAGCTTAATTCACAGACCTGTTCTGCTGAATGTAAATCCTCATAAAAAAAATCAACAACAAACAAAGACAAAACAACTCAATGACTGAAATCCTCATCATCATATCAGCTGTTAGAGAATAGTAGTAACCTGTACAGTAACACACACTGTCTGATTAGAAATAAATCACTCTCTGCCAATCCTCTACCGTCACCCGGTATCTTCTTGTTTCACACATCTGGTAAAAATGAAGATCTGAAGATTGGAAGATGAGTCAGATAGTTCTTGTTAAAACGACTCTGCTCAGTACTTTTCCATTCTTTTCACACGCCTGTGACACCTGAACCCCATCCAGCCACACCCACCATCTCCCCCGGCAACCAGGTGTCTCTCGCACAGTGGATCCAGATCACAGCATCAGCATTTGTATATGAGAACAAATACTGACCTGAAATCTACATAAGCCCACACAGAAACACACTGCAGCACAGGCAGGGCGGGTGCAAGTAGGTAAACCTGAGTTTCACAAAATATGTTTGAAAGCAGGAGCACATAAGAGGATGAATAGAGTCCATAGAATATGTTTACTTACAGACACTATTTTGCTAATGAAGACCTTTACTGCAGCATCTCTTCTCACCCTCTCTGAAACAATATTCTTCCATTTAGATATAGGTCACTTTTCTGTTAATGTTTCCCACAGCTTTATTCAGATACCCACCATAGAGATGGAGAGAGTCATGGGATGCAACTAATATCTGACAAACATGCAAGACTGGAGAATACATTAATGTATGAAACATAAAATGCATGAAAAAATAAAACTCTGCATCTAAATCTAAATCTCTAACAGCTAATTTAACTGTAGCCTTCAAATTATGACAAAGTTGTGAAACAGAGACATGAAATCCACTTGATCAGTCTGATTGCTTTATTAGTTTTATATTTGATAGTTCTCATGTGTAAAATAATGATCTAGAAATTCTTCAAAGCTGTTGAAAGAGATAAAAAAAAAAACTCCACTGTGTGTTACTTCCTGCTCTGCTTTTTTTCTCTGAACACAAAATTACTTAGTGATGTGAATACTAAAGAGATGACATCATCAGCAAGCGTCCAATGAGGCGGCTCTGCCGGTGTGTAACAGTGATGAATGAGCAGTGACTCAGCAGCTCTTTGTTCTGGTTCCTCAGAGTCTACATGCTGGAGGAAACACTGAGGACTGCTAAATTGGATTTGTGGGGTAACAACATCTTTTCTTTTTGCCCCTCCCCTTCCTCCCCTGGTACCTGAGGTCGGGGTAGCTCTGGACCAGACTGACGAGCTCCAGGTGAACACTTGCAGGATCCTGCAGACGGATAATCTCAGCGAGGCGGCAGAGCATCACGCCGAGCCATGAGTCCTCGCTGCAGCCCTGGAACACACATACTGTCAGTGCTCAGTAAAAATACTTCACTACAGAAATAATACTGAAAATCACAGCGTTCATTAAGTACTTACGGTATCAGAAGTATGAACTTTATTTTCCCTCTGAACCCCAAGCAGTTTGTGTGTTTTTGTGACATTTTCACTCACTCATTTTTGCCCATTTTTATTGCAAAATCAACCCTTGGATCTTATAAACACTGCACCACCATGGCTGGAAACAGAGACCTCAAAAATATTTTTTGTGCACGAAAAAAAGTTGATTACTTATGTCCTAAAAATTTTAAAAACCTGAAATCATTATGTACTGCATTTCTCAAGTGCCTCTAAGTGTTACTAAAACTTGTAATTACATTGTTTATTTCTTTCCATACATGTCTCCTATTTGCTCTGTGCAACACAGCCTGCAGTTCAGCCTAGTTCTGCCCAAAAGTCCCTGAATTTTAGTCCCGTGACTTTTGGTTGTAGCTCGATCGCTTGTGATTTTTCAATTGTGCTGTGGAGTGCAGATTTTTAATTTTTAATTTTTGATTTTACAGAATCTAGTTAGTTCAAGCCATGTATTCTGGCAGATTTTCAAATGAGACATGTAGAGTATGATGATTGTGCTAAAACATAGCAAGTTTAAGCTTAGATTTGCTTAAGTTTCCGGACAAAACTGCACATCACACATCATTAGTTCATGGACAGTTGGAAAGTTGAAAAAAATCTGGCATTCTTTCTGTTTTTACAGTTGCTGTCCCTGATAAAATTAGATTTTTTGATAATAACGTTGCCTTTTAAACTAACCAGGTGCTTTGGAGTTCAGTGGAGTGAGGGTCAGAGCTATAAAAATGTTTATGCTGAGAATGCACATGTCCAAATATACATGAGTCTCACCTCCTCTGTGAAGAAGCTGTCGATCTTTTGAGAGTCTTCAATCATCCGCTGAGCTCCGGCCACCTGCTGCTCTTTGCTCTTCATCCTGCTCTGTAACATCCTCTTCACGTACTGATGGACCACATCCTGATGGAGGACACACAGCAGGGACTGCAGAGACGCAGATGGGTCAGACAAACAGGTGTACAGACAGATGTACAGACATGTAAACAGGTAGGACGGTGTCTCACCTGTCTGCAGTTCGGCTTCAGGTCGATCAGGTCAGCCAGTTGTTGGTTCAGAGAGTCCAGCAGAGAGTCGACAACTGGAAGTGTGCCATCCACCCAGGTCGACGTCCACAGCTGACTCAAACACACCTTAGATCATTTAGAAAAAACAAAAAACAGATGCAGTTTTGACAAAATGAAACATGGCTTGCAGTAAATGTGTACCTCTCAAAACTATTTAAACATGTTCTGATGTCAAAATGATAAAAATAGTTATTCTGGCATTTTTATCTAAACATTATAGGAGGCAGTGTTGTTGAAACACAGATGCAGAATCTTGTGTCTGTGTTTCAACACCTGAACTCAGACACAGTGATACAGAATTCTGCATGTCTGACGTATTGTCACAGTAACATGGTGCTATCTGGTTACAGGTTCATTTCAGAGCAGCATTTTCTTTGGTGTTGTATTTTTGTGATGACAACAGCTCTGAAAAGGAAAGTGAGTCTGATGATGATGAGGAGTTTGTGATGTTCATCAGTCAGATCATTTAAAAGCAGATCCAGTGCATGGATGTAATAAAGACATTCAGGTTTATCTCTCTCCTCTGCTTCATATTCAGTTCTGTGAATCTTTAATTTTTTTATTTAAACAAATGTTGGTGCACACCAAGGCTCCGTATGAGGACCCATCATTTGTCAGTTGCACATAGTTAAACTCAGCAACATTCTCCATGAATTCAAATAAATATTGGTTTATATGCAGATGAGACTCTTATTTATGTTTCCATCCTGCAAGCAAAACCTGATCATTAACAAACTTAAAACAACAGACAAATGTGTTGTTCCTTCAGGTGCTTCACTCTGCTGTTACAAACACACAAGTAGTTTTCCAGGGCAAATTTGCAGCTTGTGAAGCCAGATCACCAAAATTCTACAGAAAAACATCAGTCACGGCTGCAGAAAATCAAAGAGGAGCGACAACTTCAAAAAGCCAACAGAGGCTTTAAAAGCCTTTAGTTTGTCCAGAACCAGAACCACGTCAACTAAAAAACTCACAAAACAAATAGATATACTTCATCTGTTCATCCAACCACACAGCAGTGGAACACTGCAGATTAGTGCAATAACCATGCTGCAATAACTGGAAACATGTGACTGTGATTAGTGATTACTGTGCTGACTGACTTGGGCTTGATAGGTTTCACTCACTCTGTAAATGACTGCAACATTTCAGAAATGTTTGCTATAGTTATTACCGTGAAAATGTACATGTACAGTAACACGATTTTAATTTGAGGACTAACAAAAAGTGCTGCATCTTTAAACAAAAATGAGTGTTTGAGGATTCATGTTGAAGATGGAATGTTTTTTAATATTTGTGCTGATTTACTGTGCGTTACTGCAGTACCATGAGTACAGACAGTATTTGTACCTTCAGGTGGACCTTAAGAGGCAAGGTGAAACACCTGTACCCACAATCCCTCAGGGCAGCCAGACTGCCCAGGCAGCGGCATCTCTGCTCCTCAGACAGACGTTCTGTTTGACCTGTGATGTAATCCCTGAAGACAGGAAAAGAGAACCAATCAGCAGCAGAACCCAAATCCAGTCAGCAATGTTTAATGTAATCTGACGTCTCTGTGATGAGAGTGTGACTATTAACTACACAGCAGCTGAATGTGAAGGCAAACATGGTTGAAATACAACTCATATTACAGATCTTAATCGCATCTCACAAATCTTTAAATATTAAAACACTCATAAACTCTCAGGTTTCTGAAACTAAGCACCGACCCAGTGATGAGCGAAGACCGGTGATGCAGGTGTGATCTCACCTGAGCTGCTGCTCACAGACCAGCTGAGCTTTGATCACTGGGCGAACATTACTGTGGTTCCCCTTCACAAACTCCTCCACACACTTCTTATAGCTGAAACACACATATGGGCTTTATACATAGAACATTTTATAACTGTATATATTTAATGTGACTTGAAATGTCTCCATCCAAATATACACTTACAAATACAACAAATGTGACAGGAGCTAAAATGCCCAGAGAGGGTAAAAAATAATACAGGCAATGAGGACGGCAAAGGTACTTTTTTCATTTACATCCCACCCATTTAAATTGCATAAGGCTTGAAGTTATGCACAATTAAGGCTGTGGTCTCTTACAATGGCAAATGGTTGCAATCATAGGACGTCAGTGGCCCACAGATGTTTGCCTTCCATCTGTGGTCATTTTTGAATTATGAGCTGGTGTTGGAGCAACCGAACTGAGCTTCAAAGCCATGGCGTCATGGAGGCATGGTTTCTTCCGAGTTAAAAGGGTGTTTTCTTGCCACTGTTGCCTTAGGGCTTGCTCTGGGGGTTCAGGCATATGGGTTTTGTGAAGCGTCTCGAGACAATTTGACCTGTAAATGGCGCTATGTAAATAAAATTGAATTGAACTGAATTGATGTTCCATCCATCCAGAGGCAGGGAACTCCGGACACCTTTCTTCCGAGCAATGTTTTCCAGCTCCTCATGGGAGACCCAAATGTGTTTCCAGGCCCGATGAGATATATAATATCTTCAGCAAGTATAATCTCGCCCATTTAGGCAGGCTAGTAGACTTCCAAGGAATGCATCAAGGAGGCATCATGATCATATGCCCAAACCACCTCGGCTGGTTCCTTTCAATTCAAAGGAGCAGCGACATTGAGCGATCCGCCCTACGGAGGAAATGTATTTTGGCTGCTAGTATCTGCAATCTCATTCTTTCAGTCACTACCCAGAGTTCACCACATAGTCTGGGACAGCGGCTGCATTACTACTGATGCTCCACCAATCCACCTGTCCATTTTAAGTCCTGTTTTACCATTCCTCATTATCACGATCCTGAGATCCTTAAATTCTGCTTGTGGCAGCAACTCACCCTCGACCCAGAGGGAGCAGTCTACTGGTTTCCAGTAGAGAAACTATGGCCTCAGAGTCAGATGTTGACTCTAATCCCTCCTCCTTCACAATTTAAGATTAACATGATGGCCTTCTAAACAAGGAATGCTCAGCAGTCATTACTATATACAATATAAAGTTTCGTCAGTGCATTTTGCTTGGTTGTATTGCTATTATGTAAATAAAAACTGCTAAAGTACTGAACAGCAGCTTTGTGGTGGTTCCTGCTACAGCAAGTGTCTCTAGAACCACATTTTGACATGACGAGACACACACCCCAGATCTCAAGGTGAAAGCAATGCTGGCAGCTACTCAATCACTGCTGATGACAGTTAAACAAACACTGTGAGAAAGACAAATTTCTTTGACATTATGAATGATTCATACAAACTTGGCCTACTATTATGCTATTATGTTGTGGCGGGTGTGGTCTACCTGCAGAGGAAGTTCTCCAGGTGAGCTGTGAGCCTCTCAGTTTTGCTCTGGTCTTTGATCGCACAGTTGAACTCCGTCAGGCTGCCGTCTGTCACCTGGTGACACAGACACCACAAAAGACCTGTTTAGTGCTGAATAACTTTTCATTGAAACGTCACATAACCACAGTCAATGCATTCAGCTGAAATGCGTCTCACCTGTATGACGTCCACAGCCAGCGGACTGAAGTAGTAACAGTCGATGAGTTCAGGTGTTCTACCGTTCAGCCAGCTCTCCTCTTCCTTCTTCAGAGCCGTGTTCAGCCACTGCTTCACCTTGTCCTGACCGGATGAAAACCGCAGAAGGAGAACGGCTCACTTTACTTTTTTCACATTTTTTATACAACACATTGCTGCTACTTTCGATTATTGTCATGGTTGTATCACGGCTAATGAAAACTGGACACTTCTGCTGAAGGTGTTCACATGGTTTGAACTGAACTGTAGGCAAAGAGTCCAGAGTCATGACAATGATGATTGTCTTATCACCTTCTCAGAGAACCATACACATTATTTCAAATGGCATCATATTTTCTGTGAATCTGAACATCTAAATCAGTTCATTGACAGGAAGAGAAGTGATGAGTGTTTATTACAGAGCCTTTTCTCTTCCTGACAGCAGAGTTCTGTTGGTTTTTACCTCTTTGTGGGCCAGGTACTGCTCCTCCAGCCGGTTCAGGTCTCCCTTCAGCAGCAGAGACCCCAGACAGGCCGTCTTTATCTGTCCATCCAGTTCTTCATGTTTTAGAATTTCACTGGCAAGAATTACAACACACATATGGTTATGAAACCTACAGTGAGTCAGTGAAAGAACTGAATTTTATTTGCCTTTATTATACATATTTATACCTCAGTTTATACCTATGTTTATTGACAATTGATTAATGTAAGAACGGACTGAATTTCTGGACTTTTGCTCATTATGAGATATTATACTTTAGAAACTCTATTTAGACTTTTAAATGCCTCTTTTGCAATTTTAAAAAATATCTTTACTGTGTTTTTTGTATGGAAAAGGAAAAATCCTCGAGGAGCAAAATCAATTATTTTCATTGCCCTCAAAGGGAAAATTTGGTTTGCTGCCAGGTGACAATGCAGCAGTCAAATAGATCAGCACCACTCCTAAACCAACGTCTCTCAGCAGACAAGATCTGCCCAGATTCTGTAGCACCAAATGCTAAAAATAATTTACAGTCAAGCTTTGAAAGTTTCAGCATGAGTTTAACTGATGGCAGCAGAAACAAAAAAGATTCACCTCGTCCATCTGGAACTGTGGAGACGAACAGATGGTGGAAACTCAAAGATCAGAGGTAACTAAGGACACGGTTATTGTACACGTATGAAGTCTGATCAGCAACCACAGATGCTTTCAGATTACGCAGAAATGGGGAAAAATTACAGATAAGAATAAAGCTCATCCCAAAAACTCCTGATTGCACTCAGATGATTCAGTAATTTCAGTTTCACACTCGTACATTCTGTCAGCAGGGACTCACAGTGGATAGTAGTGGTTGACCCAGAACAGTAGGTAGCTGCAGTCTTCTGTTTCCAGTCCAGAGGCAGCGAGTTCAGTCAGCCGAGCAGAGAAACTTCGATGGTAGAGGCCAGCGTAGACATTGAGGATGTCCATCTGTGGAGGGTAATAGTCCTTGATGGTCCTCACCACCGACAGCAGGTCCTCCTTCACACGCTTCCCCATTCGACAGACCTGACCAGACACAATAGCGATAAACCAGAGCGCAATCAATGGAACAATGTTTTAAGAGCCAGCATGTTGAATGTAGCCAGTGTTTTGTGTTTTCAAATAAATCAGATCTATCTCTGCAACTTGGGCAGTGCCTATAAAAAGTATTCACCCCCATGGAAGTTTTCCCCTTTTATTGCTTGTCAACACTGAATCATCGTCAATATAATTAGGATTTCTGAGAAGATTCTTTAATGTCAAAGTGAAATGAGAGTTCTACAAAGTCATTAATCAAAAATATAAAAAGCAAAAAAATAATGGATTGCATAGGTTCACACCCTTCAAGTCAGTGTTCAGTAGATGCACATTTGGCTGAAATTACAGTATTGATTCTGCTTGTTTAGGTTTCAATCAGGCTTGCACATCTGAACATTGCAAGTTTTCCCATTCTTCTTCTTTGGAGGACTGCTCAAGCTCTGCCAGGTTATGCAGGGATTGTATCCAAACAGCCCTTTAAAAGTGCAGCCACACATTTTCAGTTGGATTATAGTCTGAGGTCTGGGCTCTGATTCGGCCACTCCACAACAGTCACCTTATTGTTTACAAATCGTTTCTGTGTAGCTTCAGGTGTATGCTTTGGGTCATTGTCTTGCTGGAAAACAAATCTTCTCCCAAGTCACAGCTGTCTTGCAGCCTGCATCAGGTTATCCTGAGATATTACTATCTACTGTGCTATGTTTGTTGCAACCTCCACGTTTACAAGCCTTCCAGAGCCTGCTGCTAAGAGGCATCCCTACATCATGATACTACCACCACCATGCTTTACCGTGAGGATGTTGTGTTTGTAATTATGGTCAGTGTTTCTTTTCTGTCAAACATACTGTCTAGCGTGACGGACAACAAGCTCCATTTTGGTCTCATTGGACCAAGAACCTTCTTCCAGTTGACTTCAATGTCTCCAACATGTTTTCTGTTTAACTCTAGTCTCAATTTAATAAGAGCTTTTTTTTTTTTTTTTTAACATCGGCTTTCTCTCTTTGTCCCTCTCCTATAAAGTTTTGACAGGTGAAGAACAGGCAACAGTTACTGCATGCAGAGTCTCTATTTTTTAAATGCTGAAGCTTGTAACTCCTTCAGATAATCGTAGGTGTCTTGGTGGCCTCCATCACTAGTTTCTTTCTTGCACTCAGTTTTTGAGGACGGCCTGCTCTTCTCAGATTAGCAAATGTGCCATATTCCTTCCATTTTGAAATGATGGATTTAACTGTATTCCAAGGGATAT
The DNA here is from genome assembly GCF_021347895.1 of Acanthochromis polyacanthus. Classification (NCBI taxonomy): domain Eukaryota; kingdom Metazoa; phylum Chordata; class Actinopteri; family Pomacentridae; genus Acanthochromis; species Acanthochromis polyacanthus. The sequence goes on from NC_067128.1 coordinate 11,447,627, forward strand.
TTTCTAGTACCCATCCTCTGACTTTTCAGTAACCTTTTCTTGTAGTTACTTGAGGTGTTCATTTACCTTCATGCCGCAGTTACAGCCAGGAGAACTGACTCACCAGAGACTGGACCTTCCAGATACAAGCATCTTTACACCTGAAACACATTCACTGCCCTCAGACGGTCTCCATTTCAATAAATGTATGACGTTGAGCACTATTTTGCAGCACCCATGTTGAATTAAATGAGTCATTTTAAAAGGGTGTGCATACTTATGCAATCACTTTACATTTTGTATTTTTATTACTTGACATTACTTTGTAGAAACCTGTTCTCACTTCGTCATGAAATTGTCTTTTTAGTAAATTCTTGTCAAAGAAGCCAAATTATATTGACTATGGTTTAAAGTTGAAAAACAATAAAATGTTTTTTTGCATTGTATATAACATGCACTAAATAAAAACTGAAGTCAGTTTATTCCTTTATCCAGTTGTCATGTTGTTGTTGTTTTTTTATATCCAGTTTAAACTCCTCCAGTAACAGAAGCTTCGTGCCTCTGATGTGTCCTGGCCGGAGACTCACCTGCCTCTTCACAGCTGAGGACAGTTTATCGCCTCCACTTGAGTCGTCCTCTGCGGCCTTCGTCAGTCTGGACTCCACCATGTTCTGCAGCAGGATGTTGTGAGTACTGAGACACTTCTGAGGACGCCACCGAGGGACTTGGTCTTGTGAGTAGGCTGTCCAATGCCTGTCCTGCACCTCCTGCTGCTGGATGGAGGCCACGGCGCTCCTCAGGACCTCCAGATGTTCGGTGGAGGAGGATGGGGTGAAGGTGTTGTGGATGGCCATGCATATCTGGAGTCTCAGATCCTCAAAATCTTTCTGCAGCTGATCCTCGTCCTCCTCACTGGGGGAGTCCTGACTGAAGAGCTCCTCCTCCCTGATGATCAGCCTCCTGCTGATGTCCTCCAGCTGTTCCTTCTTCTCCTGCTGCACCTCCTGCTGCACCTCCTCCACACAGTCCACCTCATTGTCTACAAAACAAGCAACATGGTGGCACTGAGGAGGTTTAAACCATCAGGGCAGCCACAACCTGTGAGGAACCATGGGTGAGTCTCTACCTTCTGAAGTTCTGTGTTTAAACCAGCAAGAAGGTTCTCTCGATTTTACCAGAGGTGTTTGTAGTTTTATCTCATGATATATTGGCTCTAATGTATATTTCTGTCAGTTTCTGCCCTGACGTTCTGCCTGATTACCTTCATTCTTGTTCTGCTGTTTGCGGTTCTTCCAGATCTTTGCAGGGATCTTCAGTTTGGGCAGTCTCCTCCTGGCTCCTCCTTGGTCCTCCTCGGCACCTCCTGCTGAACATTTGATAATAAAGGACTTTGTGCCGCTGGTGTTCTGCAGAGCAATGGCACCTCAAAGACGGGGAAATCTCATTTGGCTACCCCATTCTGACAGGTCAAGTTCATTCACTGAAACTCTGATGTCCAAGTTTCAGTGAATGCATCCACAGCGTCCAGTCAAAGTGCAAGTGAAAGCAGCACCGGATGACTGCAACAGCAATGAGCAGCTGCAGCCAGCTGTGTGGCCAATAAACATCACAAAGGGAACATAGACTAAAGTTTACGTGCCTTTAGTTGACGGAGGCATGGATGCAAACCTCAAAATGTTTAGTTTGTTGCTTTCAGCTGTTTGTAGGAACATCACCAAAATAAAAGAAGTGCATGCAGCTATGCAGATGTAACTGGACTTAAAAAATAAATCATGCCCAACATGTAGAAAGGACTGATGAAGTTCAAATGGTGATAAGCACTTTCCTACACCTCAGAAACGTGAGCTGTCGATCACAGAGGCAAAAAAGCTACAGTTAAAATCATCAGTGACAGTTGAATCCTGAGCTCATTGATTTACTATAGTTACAAGATTATTGTGTGGATGGATGTATATTAGGACATGACCTCTCTAAAGCAACCCCCAAGACATAGCAGCAGGTTACCTAGTGACAATAAAAAATATTTCATGGTATCCTCCGTGGTTGTAGCTGACAAATTCTCATAACACATGGAATACATTTTCAGTGTTGAAATCATAAACTCTGCCCTGGAAAAATCTCAACTATGTGTTGCCCGTTCTGCTCTTCCCTAATTAAAAAAATGTTAAGTGCACAAGTATTAGTCCATACATATCAGATAATTAGTCATAGACAGACATAGTCAGATTAACTGTAAAAAAAAAAAAAATAAAGGAAATCAAAGTACATGAGTTTCACATTCTTTAACTCTCATTTTGACAGAGTTTTCAACCTGGCTCTGTACAAGAGAATTCCTGAACTTCAGTTGTGGATTTTGGCTTTTTGTGTGCCAAACCTGTGAAGTATTTCTAGCAGCGCCACTGCTGCACAGAACCACGTCAACACATCTGGGCACATTTAGAGTCGGGTATGCAAGATGCAAAGCAGTTCTGTGGGGAAATGTGATTAAGAGAAGCGCTGACTGTAGCATCAGAGTCTAAAATCAGCTGTGCAGAGTTAAAACTCACTGTAAGGAGTCTAAATGTGTCAGTTTTTAAATGGAGTTTGGTCCAAGTTTTACCCAGAATTATTCAAAGATTTGCCAGTAACTTCAGAGTTCAGATGAAAAGAGTGAAAGTGATCAAGATCAGATGGAAAGTATGAAGTTCATTTGCTTCTATAATAAAAATAAAGGCAGTTGTTGAGCAGGGCGCCCTCTGCAGTCTGCTGCAGCACATAGCGCTGCTTCAACATCTTGAAATAAACGAAACAGTCGTTCATCTGCTCTTTCTTCCACAGAGGACAAAACAGTTATTTAACTGTAGAACTTCAGCCTGTTAACGAGCAAATGTATCTGTTTCTGAAAGTCCAAGCAAACATTTCTAGCAGAAGTTCAGCAAGAAGTTCTGTCTGTGCCTCGTCACAGACAGAAACCGATCACCCCTGATGATAAAACTCCTACGTTCAAGCAGCAGTTTCAGCGTTAGAATCCAAAGCAGCTGATTCTTACCTTTCATCTCCGGAAAGCTCGATTCTCTGATGGAGCAGCCCGGAGGAGAAGGGCAGGGTTAGGCATGTGAGGAGGAGGAGGAGGAGGAGGAGCCGCATGACAGACGGACTGTCATGTGTCTAAGCCACCGTCACTGAATGACCCCCACCTCCTCATCCTCCTCCTCTGATCATCATTGTGTTCAAGTCTAAGGTATATTGACAGAATTGTGATTTTTCTTTCATTTCAGTGATTAAAAACAAGAAAATGTCAAATTTAAGGCAAAATTTAACATAAATAAATGCAATGTCAAATCATGGAGGTGTGACTGTTTCCACAACCTCTCCTCTCTCTGCCTGCATCTTTCTTTTGTCCATTTTTTCATCCAGTTAACCAGCTGCAATTTATCAGGTGGTGGGTGGAGACCAGCCGACAGCAGTCTGAGTCACACTGAAGGTGTCATGACTTGTTAGATGTGCATGACATGCCTGTGAATCTATGATGTGAAATAAAAGCTGATCTTACCTCTCATTCTCTGCTGACACCTGTAAGTCAGAAAGCATCCCCACATTGTCAGGCCTGCAATCCAGATCGACCAGAATCAGAGACCAGTCGATAGAGTCTTTGCTGCTGCAGAGACCACTTGGCATTAGAGCATCTTTTCCTCTGTCTCCTCCTCAAAAACACTTTTACTTTCGGTTTCAGTGCACTGCATCACTGCGACCACACTGAGCCCCCACCACCTCATTCTGTCGCTGCTTTCATTCCCTCTCATACTTCTCTGTCTCCTCTTCTCATACAGTATGATGAAGAAAATACCAAACCTTTTGCTACAGATACTTACCATCAGACGTCATTCCATTCCCCACGGTTATCCACAATTCTTTTATCTTTAATTATGTGCTACTGTCTGCCAGATCCCCCTCTTACCTTTTGTTGTCACACTTTGCTATTTGCAATTGTTTACCAGACTTCTTGATTCTTTTACCCTTTTGTTCTGTTGTCTTAATCTCAGTCACTGTTTAGCAACCATATGCAATTTAATCACTAATCACCTTGCCCCCTCCCTACCCTTTGATCCGTCCTCTGACATCCCTATAAAATGTGAACCCTGAAAAAGCTCTGGGTGGACTTACCTTTGCAGACCCATACTCTGTGCCAGTAAATTTCCCTCTTAGTCCTTCGAAGTTTGCTGTAGTGGGGTGTTTATTAGAATTTCGGTATGTGGTGGGTTTCCAACGCAGAGTAGGAGCCTGCAAACGGAGGGCGACCCAGAACATTTGCAAAATACACTTAAAGGGATGATCAGAGGGTGGGTCAGAGGGTAGGAAGGGGGCTGTATGTAAATACCAAGGTGAATAGTGGTTAATTTGCATAGTTGCTAATCAGTGACAGAGGGTAAGACAACAAATAACGAAAGGTGATTGAATCAAGAGGTCTCGTAGACAGAAAAAGTACAAGATGAGGGGTCTGGCAAACAGTAGCAAATAGCAAAAGATGAGAGATTTGTGAATATCAGTGGGAAATGGAATGAAGCAGTGACACTTAAAGGTATCTGTAGCAAAAGGTGTGCTATTTCTTCATCACGTACTAATGAGCACCTTTAGTCAGGTGACTCTCAGCCTGTCAGACCTGTATCAGGGCAAATGACACCCCTCACAACTTCTAGCCAATCAGAGGCAAGCAGTGCTGGAAAACCTATGTGATGTCACTCTGTAACTGGATCGATCTTCAGCTGTTAATAAGTGATGCAGCTCTGATCAATAATAGATGGAGGAGGTTGGTGGTGATGAGGGGGCGGGGCGACTGTTCAAGAGGGGCGGGGCAACTTCACTTGCAGCAGCCTGGTAACTGTGGAAAGTCAAGATCACCTCTTTCACCTGTCTGTCTCACCTGTTTGGCTCAGCATCTCACCTGCTAAAGTATTTGTTTTCGAGCAACTGTTTTTTCTATTTTTCTTCAAGCTCAGTTTTAGTGATTCTCAAACTTCTCCTGACACTTATTTTTCCGAAGATCACTCGTTTATGCACTGTGAGTCACATGGTGTCAGTATTTACACGAGCACAACACATGAGTTTGTTGTCAAAACTGCATTCAAAGAGATGAAGGAGGGATCGCTACTAAAAGTCAAGAAGTGATTTTGTCTTCACATATGAACGGAGGCTTCTGGACCATGAACCACCGTGATTTGTCTGAACGTTACAACCTGTTACACCCCGATGAAAACAACATTTCATCTGTTCATCAATCATTCATTCATCAGTCAATCAGTCATTCATTCATCAGTTAACTGCAGCAGCACAACTTCTGCTTTCTACTTCACGTTCATTTTGAGTGAAACTGCGGGCACTTTCAAATGACAAGCAAATCACATAGAGTGAGTCAGCTCAGGATGACATGCAAAACACACACACACACACACACACACACACACACACACACACACACACAAAGGAAGTGACATCTGAATTTGAATTGAGAGCAGCAGAGTCGTCTGTCAGATCAACAACAAGCTTCGTCTGAGGAGTCTGAAGACTGAACTTTAGCATCATCCTCATCCTCATTCTCATCCTCATCATCCTCATCCTCATCCTCATCATCCTCATCATCATCACCATCATCAGGTAGGTTACCTGTTCTTAGATAATCTCCGTTGAAATGTTTGCATGTAATTGGTTAGTTTTGCTGAATGATTTCACTTCTAAACTCAAACATATGTCTCCTTGATGGTCCTCAGTCCTGCAGTCTGTTTGTGTCTCTTTGTCTTCATGTATTTCTCTGTTGGTGTGTCTGAGAGGTGTTGCAGTCAACACAGCAAAAAGGATACTATTAAATGATAAACACGTGTGACTACTGTGAGTCTGAGCTTCACACAGTTTCAGGGTCAATCTGAAGAATAACTTTCATGTCTGATAAGTGTAATAACATGCCAGTCGTCATGGCGACACATCAGCTGCAATGTGTTCAGGTTCCAATCGTCTGCTGGAAAACAAGAGCTCATTACTGGTGTTAAATAATCCAGGAGTTTCCAAAGGTTTTACTTACCAGTTTATTCGTATCTCAGCTGTCTGACTTTATTTCTTCTTGATCCTGGAGTCTACATCAGGCCTGACAGTGACATCTGCTGGAAGAAAGGATTTCGGATTTTAAGAGGGCAGGAAAAACGCTCTAATGATTCCTGAATGTACCTTCAAGAGCGAACTGAGATGTTTCAGAAACAGTCTGATGTGTCTGTGCAGTGTTGTGGTTCTACTGGTGGTTTACAGTTTTAGATTTCATTGGTGTGTTGTGAAACTTGGCTCTGTAAAAATCCTGACCATTTATATTTACATCCATGTGTTTCTTGACATTGATTCAGTGACTTTATGAAATTCTGCACTTTGTGAACTTTAATTGTCTTCAGGATGCTGCTTTTCAGTTCAGCTTCTGTGTGGCAGAAACTCTGAAACAAAGACAAGTTTCTACAAAGATTAATCAGTAAACATTTCCAAGATCACACACACACACACACACACACACACACACACACACACACACACACACACACACACACACACACACACACACATACCAGAGCTGCGGAGAAACAGGAGCATGTGAGGTTTTTTGCATGTATTTGTGTTGGTCATCTGTGTGTTGCTATGGCTACGCAGCATGAAGACACGCAGACTTGATCAGTCTTTTATAATGTCTAGTTGACTGATGTTGTGAAAGTCACAAAAAAGGCGATGGACTGGATTCAGATAAGAAGCAACGTTACAGATAGATTTCAATTTAATAAGTTTTTCAGGTGATAAGTCGTTTAGAGGGTGAACTTGTGGCCAATGTCATAACACACCAAAATATTTAATGTGATTTAATTTTGTCTCCTCTCAGCTTCCTGCCTCCATCCTTTCTCTACGCTCTGATTGGCTGAAATGACAAACCAGGTGATTCATACTTGTGACTCTGTGTTGGGCGGAGCCTCTGGAGAGGACAAAGTTTCTTTCCAGGTAATTCCGGCCTATAGACAAATAGTAATTGTAGATGACAGCAGGTGTAGCTGTCATCACTGCAGAGGCTGTTTTCTGTATCTCCATGTACATAGCATCTACACCAATCAGGCAAAACATTTTGACCACCTGGCTAATATTGTGTTGGTCCCCTTTTGCTGCCAAAACAGTCCTGAGCTTTAATGCATGGACTCCATTAGACCCCTGAAGGTGTGCTTTGGTATTTGGCACCAAGATGTTAACAGCAGATCCTTTAAGTCTTGTTGGGCCTCCATGGATCAGACTTGTTTGTCCAGCACATCCTACAGATGCTTGAATGGACTGAGATCTGGAGCATTCCAAATCAACACCTCAAACTGGTTGTTGTGTTCCTCAAATCATTCCTGAACCATTTTTTTCTTTGTGGCACGGTGCATTATCCTGCTGAAAGAGGCCACAGCCATCAGGGAATACTGTTTCCATGAAAGGGTGTACATGGTCTGCAACAGTGCTTAGGTTGGTGGTACGTGTCAAAGTGATAACCACATGGATGGCAGGACCCAAGGTTTCCCAGCAGAACGTTGACCAAAGCATCACACTGCCTCCGCTGTCTTGTCTTCTTCCCATAGTGCATCCTGGTGTCATGTGTTCCCCAGGTAAGTGAAGCACCCAGCCATCCATGTGATGTAAAAGAAAACGTGATTCATCAAACCAGGCCACTCTCTTCCATTCTCTGTGATCCAGTTCTGATGCTCATATGCCTTTTGCTGGTGCTTTTGGCAATGCACAAGGTTCAGCGTGGGCACCTGATTGGTCTGCAGCCCCACGGGCAACAAACTGTGATGGACTGTATATTGTGACACCTTTCTATCAGAAACAACATTAACTTCTTCAGTAATTTCAGCAACAGTAGCTTGTGTGTTGGATCGGACCACACAGGTCAGCCTTCACTCCTCACATGCATCAGTGAGCCTTGCCCATCCATGATCTGTCGCTGGTTCATCACAGTTCCTTCCTTGGACCACTTTTGATAGATACACACCATGACAGACCAGAAACACCCCACAAGAGCTGCAGTTTTGGAGATGTTCTGACTTAGTCGTCTTGACAATCTGGCCCTAATCCTTACGCTTGCCCATTTTCCATGCTTCTTACACATCAACTTTGAGAACGAAATGTTCACTTGCTGCCAAATATATCCAACCCACTAACAGGTGCCATGATGAAGAGATGATCAGTGTTATTCTCTTCACCTGTCAGTGGTCAGAATGTTATGCCTGATCAGTGTTTATGCTACCATTCAAAAGTTTGGGGTCACCCAGATAATTTCACACTTTCATTCATGTGCTAACATAATTGCACAGGAGTTTTCTAATCATCACTCAGTCTTTCATGATTAGCAAACACAATGTAGCATTAGAACACAGGAAATGTTCCTCTGTACCCTCATGTAGATATTCTATTAAAATCAGCTGTTGTCTTCTTTGAAAAAAATGTATTTGGTCATTGTACTTTTAAATCAATTGGCAGATCTTACAGTAACCATCTGTCATTCAAACAAAGGTTGTAATCTTTAACGGTGAAATCTTTTCTTTTACTAACCATAGTATTTCTTCATTGAAGATATTTTCTGTCCCCTTTTGAACAAAACTGAATCATCTGCATAGAAACAAAACAATAAACAACCAGCCTGTCCATCCCAGTGAACTCAGCTCCACCAACAGGTGAGACCATCTGACTGCTCCTCATCCTCCTCCTCTGCAGGTGTTTCCAGACTCAGCAGATCGTATTCCAAAACTTTCCAGGCGTGTCCCGTCCATCGTTGTGGAACCAACGGATGGAGATGATGTGGAGAGTGGAGAGCTCCGATGGCCTCCAGATGATGTCAGTGGTGACACAGAGGACCACAAACAGATGACAGGTAAGGTTATCCCAATAAACTTATTAAAGAGCCCATATATTGCTTTTTCAGTTTCCATTTCCCTTCAACTTTTCAGTGCATAGAAAAGGTCCACAGTCTTACAACGCTCACTCCACGTCCACAAGTTATTCTCTCCCACAGAAACCATTTTTCTTACCTGCTTTTAATGCCTAGTTTGACATCAGACTTCACTTATCTATGCCATCATGTAACACACTTGCATAACCAGCCTCTCAGACCACTATTGTCTCCTCACTAGAGCTGCTTCTGCTGTGGCTACATCTTTCTGTCTGTAGTGACAGATGTGATGCTTTGGTACATCACTAAGATTGCTTGGCTTTCATTGGCTGGTCATTGGACCAGCTGATGAATCAGAGCAGTCTCGGCTTTTCAAGAAGGACACCTTAAAGAGGCAGAAACAGAGTGAGAAGAGGAGCGACATTAATATACAGAATGGGAAAAAGAATTTATTTTTGAACATTAAAGAATCTAAGCATATTATAGCAGACCGTTAAAATATATTTTTTTAAAAATACAATGAGCATAATATAGACTTTTTAAAGACATCTTGCCATAGTATGTCAAGCTTTTATGGTTTTAACGGCATGTACCTGTTCTCAGTGACATCACCACATGATTTCTTTTCCCAGGTGGACCTGTAGAGGAGGCGGAGCCACAGGAGCAGGTGATGGATGCAGTTTAAACCCTACTGACCTGCGCGGCTCCTTTATTTTCAGCCAATGTTTGTGAAGGTCCCTGTGATGAGGGAGGAGGCGTGGCCAATATACTTATAGCCACATCTCCATGCCAGAGGGGTGGAGTCAGACCTGGACAGAGTGAGAAAAGAGGAAGATCCCAACATGAAAGTAAACACTGAACTTCAGATGGCTGAAGGGTCGAATTTGAAAGGATTGTGGGACGTGAGCAGCAGGAAAATGCAAAATATGAATGTGCTGATGGGTTGATCGACTGGCTGCTTTTATAAAATTCTTTAGTCACATCATTTAGTCACTTTTGTATGTTTGCTGGACTGTTTGTGCTAAAAACGTAGATAATGCCATCTATATACATCATTTAAAGTGTCTAATGAATCAATTTAACCATTAAATGCACGAGTTGATCTTCTGACACTGACCTACAGCTCTTCATCAAATCATGCTGATGCAGCCTTTTAGATTATCCAAAATAACAAACATTTATGAAATGTTACAGTCATTTACACAGTCTGAATATGTGCTAGCTCTAGACCTGGATGAATATTAGTCTTATCAGAGTGAAACCTTTCCTGTTTCTACTGTTATATGATGCACCAAGCAACTGAAGCGGTGCTGATTCTGGACAAAATAAAGACTTTTGGAGTCTCCATCAGCTTTTTGAAATCGTGACTCTTCTATGCTTTATTATATTATTACTTTATTATACTGAAGGCTCGTCAGTCTAGTGTCAACTTTCAGAGTCTGTACAAGAGCTTCAACAAACCCACAGCTAAGCCAAAATCCCAATCACTTTAACTAATAAAAACATGTACAAAAAGATTCTTTATGCACAAGTAAGATGAGATACTTTTTAAAAAATGCTTAAACACTTTCCAATAATACAAAATTATTGAATTGACACAAAATCAGTTGACGGGTCAATATACAATTGCGGGACTTTTTGTAGCATCGTTGACATTTTTGCTGTTTTCAGGCCTAAAATCATCATGGCTGCCTGTAAACAAACACCACATGGCATTTTTAGAGAAAGATTCTTCTAAATATTTAATACACAATTGAGTAAAACTGAAACTGTAATTTATTTCTAAAGATATTGTAGTTACTTAGTTGAAAGTGATTTCTCTGACACAGATACAATTTGTTATTTTCCATAAAAAATCTGATAAATTGCCAAAAAAGAAATATCTGCCATGATTATCTCAACTTAATACAAATAACACAATCAAAACAATTTTTGAATGAGCTCATTTTATTGCTGTTTAGCTAATTAGAAGGTTGTTGTTTTTAATTTTGGACAGTTATTTAGTTGATGTTTTTAGTGATATCCAGTCATTTTTTATTAATAAGTGATTGTTTCCATAATAAATAATGATGGAATGTATAAAGACATGCTCACAATAAACATAAAAAACATTATAATTTTTTATTTTTAATAAAAAAGTATGTAAGATATATCCCATGGACTTCAAAAGTCCCTCAATTATATACTGACCCCTAAACATTATCTGGTTGGACAGAACTACTTACTGTTAAAATGCATCTGCTTGGGAACGAAGGCTGTAGAGAAAAGGAATTTGTAGACAAGTTCTGCCAAAAAGAAGAGATGGATGTAACAGTTCTATGTGCACAGGTATCTAATGGGGTTCAGTCTTCATTATACTTGTGTGGCAGTAGAGGTGGTCAGACTTTTTTGGGGTGGGGTGGAGGGTTGGTCTGAAGGCCACCCCTAGATCTGCCCCTGGCCCTTTGGACAAAACAAGGTAAAGCTGATTGTCTGATTATTACAACAGCTTCAGATTCACTTCCTGTTTAGATAACCAGCAGAATGTTACATGAATACAGATGGATGGGGTGTGTGTGTGTGTGTGTGTGTGTGTGTGTGTGTGTGTGTGTGTGTGTGTGTGTGTGTGTGTGTGTGTGTGTGTGTGTGTGTGTGTGTGTGTGTGTGTGTGCGTGTGTGTGTGCTCTCATCACACCACAGCAGCTGAAATTGGCTGTTTCTCTACAAGTTAAAGCGGCGGTGACGCTGACTCTCTGTGGACTCTTGAAGGGCTGCTTCCGGCGTGTTTGAGCTCAACCTTCGCTGTATTTTTCGATGTGTTTGAGGACCGTGCTGGGATGCTGGCTCCCTGCGGTGGCTCGGTGTGGCTCTGTGTGGCCGGTTGAGGATGGTGAGGTGGAGGAGGAGGGAGGTGAGGATGTTGCCGTCCAGGTGAGTCTGAGCGCAGAGAGCCGACAGGTGATCAGGCAGAGCTGGAGGGAGATCCAGGAGGACATCAGCAGGGTGGGCGTCATTGTGTTCTGCAGGTGAGTCTGAGAAACTAAAATACTAAAGTTTCCAGAACAAACTGTGTGATCAGATATCAGTATTCAATGAACAGTTATCAGAATGCAAAACTACGAGCTGTGAGGCAGTCCAAAAACATGCTCAGGTTAATTGGTGATTCTAAATTGTTCATATAGGTGTGAATGTGAGTGTGCTTATTTGTCTCTCTGTGTAGTCCTGTGATAGACTGGTGACCTGTCCAGGGTGTTCCTGCCTTCACCTTTGTTCAGCTGGGATAGACTCCAGACCCTTATGGCCCTACACATGATAAAGTAATGTACAGACAATAAGTGGATAGATGGACTAACAGTATCTTTTTCTTTTTTTTGGAGGCTGTTTGAGACCCATCCAGAGTATAAAGACGCCTTCTTAGTGGTCAGAGACATCGACGATCTGGAGACTCTGAGGAACAGCAGAGAGCTGAGAGCCCATAGCCTCAGGTGACACACACATACACACTTCTAACTTGGTGTTTAACCATGTGCTTTATAAGTAACATGAATTTGTACCTCCAAAACAGTTTGTAGGTACGAATTTAGATGATAATCCATCACTTCCAGGCACAGCAGCTTCTCCTGGTGACTGTTTGTCTGTTCTCTCTACAGCGTTATGTCTTTCATCGAGAAGACTGTTGCAAGGATCGACCAGGATGAGCTTCTTTTTGAGCTGATTCTGGATCTGGGCAAGAAGCACTACCAATACAACGCCCTGCCAAAATACTACCAAGTCAGTCCGTATCTCAAAATGCTCACAAAAACAGAAACAGACTTTGTACTGTCTGACTACAGGAGCACTGCAGGGAATCTGATATTAGGGATAGTCGTGTAAACAGTTCTTAAAGTGCGAACCATTAAAGAGCAACTTAATCTCTGATAATGTTCTGTATCTTCTCACACCACAGGCATCACTCTGGAAACACAAAATTTCTGTCTTCTTATCTGTTTGATTTAATCCTGGCCCTGCAGAGCTGCTTATCAAACAAACCTTGTCTGTCTCTGTCCAGTTCATGGGAGAAGAGTTTATTCAAGCTGTCCAGCCGGTCCTGAAGGAGCGCTGGAGCTCAGACTTGGAGGAGGCGTGGAAGGTAAACAGATCCGCCCAACAGCTGGCTCTTCAGAGCAAGTGGAGAAAAAAATAAGCATATAATACAAAAACTGATCAATTACATGATTTTTTACACAGCAGTGTCAATAAATACCTGAGTTTAAGAATCTTAACATCCAAACATCCACACACTGTTTGAGCCTGAAGTCAATGACAAGTTTTAGAGTTTCTGATGAATTTAACAACAAAATTAGAATTTTTAAGTTTTGTTTATTCAATAATAGTGAAAAATCTGAGGTCAATTTACCCTCCTGTTCATGACAAACTGGGATGTTGGACAATTTTGCAGACACATTTGAGGAAAGATCTGTCAGAATGCTACGTAGAAAATTTAAAAAATTCACTTCAGGATTAAATAAAGTAATTGAGAGACCCTGCATTCAGGAACTCCATACGAATAACATCATCATGAGTGGGTGATGGTGGAAACACTGAGCAGGAATGTAAAGTAAATGGAGTTCATAGCAAGAACAATAAAAGCTATGTATTGTAGCTTTATCTCGGAGCCCTGCTGTGTAAACTGAGTGGCTTTATTTAACTATAACCAGGCTCATATCTGAATGCTTATCTGTCCACCTGCTGCTCTTTATTCACCTATTTTACCTGCACAACTCTGCTTTGTTTACCTACCAACAGAATCAGGCCGTCCCCTGATGGACAGTGGTTCCACCAAATAATCCACTGCTTAAAACAGTTCCCCAACACATATGACCGTGATATTTCCTCCATGTTGAGTAATGTTTGGTTAAAAACTACAATGAGCAGCTGTTTTTAGACATTCCTGAACCTTTTCAAAAATTAAACTTTATATTTGTGAGGCATTTCTGAACATTTAGAGAGTCAGTGGCTTGAGACTGCGAGCACACACACACACACACACACACACACACACACATATATATATATATATATATATATATATATATATATGTCCTTCAAGGCATTTATAAGCATTAGTCAATTCATTACTCTTTAAAACATCAGTGATATTCCTATTTGTGTTAGAATTAAAGAGACTCGTGTCATCTGCGTAATGACTGTACACTGTCAGCCACTGGATTTACCAATCACAATCATCCTGGATTTAGTGCCACCCAAGATGATTGTGATTTGTTTAAATAAATACAGAGTGTTTTGTAAAATTAGAACCTTTGCAGAATTACAATGTTCACAGCAAGAACATTCTCCAGAACTACCACTCTTCCTGATGGGTCCCTCCCATATGATCCGGGTTCTGCTCAAAGTTTGTTTCTGTTAAAAGGAAGTTTTTTCTTGCCACTTGCTTAAGGCTTGCTCTGGGGGTACAGTAAAACATCTTGAGACAATTTGAATTGTAATGATCGCTATACTAATAATATTGAATTGAAGTTATGGCTGACTGTGAATCTACTCTAAAAGTGACTGACAGGTCCTTAGAGACAGGGAAGGTATGAGTTTGCTGAAGCTTTTGAAAGGCTGGATCAGCTGTGTGCTGTATGTTCAGTGTGATTTACAGTTTTAAATGTGCCTTTTTTATACCTGCAGACCCTGTTCCTGTACATCACCAGCACCATGAAGAGAGGCTTCCAGCAGGCCCAGAGAGACCAGAACCACATCTGAGACGAGGTTCTGTAGAATCTAATGAGCTCTTCATGAAGTCTGTCCATCAGTGCCAGCTGGAGGTTGATCACTTCAGATCTGTCAATATGTCGAGACTACAATCAAAGGACTTATATTTAAAACTGCAGAGGAGGAGTTTGTGAATATATCCATAATTTTTTCTTCATGAAAAGGTCATTTATTAGGTCTAAGTACAACCGTTGTTACACAATAGTTATCTGTGTTTTCTGTCAATAAAATATAACCTCTGAAGTTGGTCAGCTGTTTGAATGTCATGTGACTTTTTATACAGCATAGTGATCCCCATACAGCCCAGCTCCCTGCTGTTTGATAAGGACTATTCTGCTTTTTTCTATACAGGATACAGTCGAAGTGAATCATTTAAGTATTAAATGATTCCCTATTGCATCTCCTCTCAATAATTGCATCATTTGTAAGTTGGCAAATTTTTGACGAGGTTTTTTGGGAATACTATACTGAAAGTACTTGCCCCGAACCTTTCATTACCTAGACAAAACTTAGAACACCTGTGATTTGTGATTACTTTACCTGCACAAGCATCGTTACAAAATGGCCCATGAACACCTGAACTACTCTAGTTTTGTACATATGTGTCTCTCTGCAAGTTTGCACCATGGACTCATGTAAAAAAAAAAACATGTCAGAGGAATTAAAAAATATGATTGTGTGAATTCAGAAAGCTGGAAAAGATCAGGGACCAACTACAAGTCAATCAGGACACAGTTGCAGCAGTAAACAGAAGATATACATGGAATGAGCCATAGTAGCATTAATCACAGCTGCAGTGACTGTCTACAAAAATGATACCATAGCGCTGCTATTTTCACAATGTACCTGTGACAACAGACGGGCAACTGCTTCACTTGGCACAGAGTTATCAATAACAATTTGCTACAAATTATAGAACAGCTGTGAAGGATATTACATATTGTGAATCACTATAGATGGCATCCAAGAAACAACATCATGCTTGCTCTTCAGGACTCAGTTATGCTAAAATGAATGAAGAGAAGTCTGATGAATATTAGGAGTACATTCTTTGGTCATATGAGACATGAACCTGGTCAGGACTACCACAGTGAATGCATAGCTCTGAGAGTGAAGCACAAACATGTGAGCGTGATGCTCTGAGGCTGCAGAAAAGCAACAAATGCTGAGAGATGACATCTATAGATGACACCATAAATGCCTTTGGATAAACCAAAATACTGACTAACAAGCTGACTTCCAGTATGCAGAAGCTTGAAAGGAGAGGAATACAGTATGCTAGTGTGTTAACGATCCAAACCACACCACCAAAACCCCACAATACTTTCTAGAAAAGAAAAAAGTGAAAAATGCGTCCTGGTATGTTGAATGAATTCAATAGAACTTACAAGCAACTTAATGTGATTACTGTAAGGTGACACAATTTTGAATCTGTTGACATTCAAGTGACATTGCAGAAGGCTGTAATGGCCTCTGTTGTAATCTGTATGATGGAAGAACTTTTCATCTATGAAGAAGCTCAGTGTCTTTCTGCTGTTCAGTGATGCAACACAATGAAGATGATGTGATATCATCATGTGAAATGTCTGTGTTTATATATATATATATTTTTTAAATTGAAATGGTTGGAGAACGGGGGCTGCTCAGCGGTGTAGTGGTTAGCACTTTCGCCTTGCAGCAAGAAGATCCCTGGTTCGAATCTCGGGGTGGGCCTTGGATCTTTCTGCATGGAGTTTGCATGTTCTCCCTGAGCATGTGTGGGTTTTCTCCGGGCACTCCGGCTTCCTCCCACAGTCCAAAAGTATGCTGAGGTTAACTGAGTACTCTAAATTGCCCGTAGGTGTGATTGTTTGTCTATGTAGCCCTGTGACAGACTGGCGACCTGTCCAGGGTGTCCCCTGCCTTCGCCCGAGTCAGCTGGGATAGGCTCCAGCACCCTCCGCGACCCTAATGAGGATAAAGCGGTGTATAGAGGATGGATGGTTGGAGAACATCAGTGATAATTTCTTCTAAGGATTCAGGTGGTTGACTGTCATCATTAATCCAGAACTGACTTGTTATTTCTTACAGCAACATGAAGATATTCTACTGAAAGTTACATTAAAGTTGATATTTGTTACGTCATAAAGGTCGATTGTTGCATGCCATTTCATCTCAGCTGGTTTGTTCCTGTATCTCGTCCATTTCTCAATAAATTGCAGCTGACTTTCTTGCACAAATATATTTCTTCTTATTAAATACAACAGGTCAAATAGGTCAAAAAGTCAAATTTCAACAGCAGGATGCATGAAATCTGTTTATTACAAATGACACAATGATACAAAGAAATCCTGATGATGATGACCACATGAGAGTTCAGATATCTGTAAATCATTTCAACTTAATAAATAAACTGGAAGGTTAATTCCATTAGAAACACGGCGGTCGACTGACCTTCATATGATCAAATGCATAAAAAAGGGTTCTAATAACAGTACACTTACAGAGTAAATGTTTGGTTTGCTTCATCTATTCAGCCTGTTTCTACAGCTTGTTTGGTTCAGAGTTGCATGCACTGTAACAAAAACACAAAAATGCAGCTAGCCCAAATGACCAATCACCTGTAGCAGCAGCAGTTACATCATCACAGCAATGGCCAATCAGGTTTGTGTTGTGGGCAGGTGATAAATCAATACATTCTGAATGGCTGCAGAGCACGAAAACATCATGACCAAACAAATAGAAGCCATAAGAGTCTCAGCTCCACCTGTTTTCACAAGGTGTTTGTTAAATGAAAAAGTGCACATTTGGTGAACTAGCCTCAAACTCTCACCTGCCTCAAGCTACAGGAAACATGCACTTTACAAAAGAAAACTAACACATCCTGTCCCTCCAACCAAACATTTTACAGCAACAGTTCATTTAAATCTGCCTGCAGTCTGTCCTTTCCAAACTGATCTCTGACGTCCAGGATCTAGTTAGCCGAGCTTAGACTGAAGGCATAGGGAAACTTTTATTCTTGCTCCCACGAGGTAGAAAAGAAGCAACCTTTCATCAACTCCCAGTCTGTCTGGTCTACATGTTGTATGGTGTTTAGTGAACACCATGCAACATGAAAGGTAAAACAGTAGCAGTTAGCTTAACAAGATGACATGTAAACCAGCATTTCACCTGCGAAGTGCCACAGGGTTCGATCCTGGGCCGTCTGATATTCGCCTGCATTTTCGACTGTTGTCAAAAAGAGGCTGTTTTTGTGATTCCTTTCTTGAAGTGGCTATTTGAAACAGACTGTAAACAGAGGCAAGAAAGTGAATGTAACATGAAACAAAAGTGTCTGATCAGAACTGAACCAGGAGCCCATTTCAGCTCGTCAAAAGAAACGGCATATTTTTGATTGATGCCTAAGTATGGAAGAAAACTGCACAACTGCAATTTGCACATGACAGTCATTTGAGAAGCGAGATTTTGACACCATTTGTGATTGTAGCGGTTGCAAATCTCTTAAATAATGCAGACTTAAAATAGCAAATTTCCGCAGGACGTTCTAAGCTCAGTTTTGTTTAGATAAAGAAAATCAGTGATGATATGTACCAATTCAAACATGTCAATCAGACAGACTCAATGCAGTTGGAAGGTCATTGTTTTTCTCTTCAGATGGAGCTATGCTAAAAGTTTCCTCCTGCTTCCAGTGTTTGTGCTAAGCAAGGTTAATCTGATCTCTGTCTGCGAGTCAGCTCCTGTTCCTACTTCTACCTCTACAGCACTCTCCACACAGAGGTCTCAGCTGCTTTAACACACAAAAAGCAAGAAAGACACAAACTTCAGCTCAACACACAGCGACAACAGCACAGTCAGCAGCACACAGACACACACATACACTCCACACAGGTACTTCACTTCATCTTCCACCTCTGTCTGAGGAGGTGGTGGTCCAACAACTTAGAAGTCTAAATACTTTCTTCATATAGCACTTTTCTAAAACTGATGTAAACTTAAAGGAGGTTCATAGAGGAAGGTTTTTTACAAGAAATTCAAAGGTCAAAAACAATCTATATCATGTTTTCGGCTTTGGAAAGTAATCTAACTGTACATGACTAATACTATAAACTCCTAGCTTTTCACACAGCCCGTTTTAATGGCGCCAACAATAAATACTGCATCACCTTTTGATAGAAGTCAGGTTTTAGGCACTAAAATACCGACTTGTGGGTGATAATCACAACTGTACAGCGTGTGAATACGTAAAAATCATAAAGAAACTTGTAAAGTTTACACAAACTTCAGTGAGACAAAAATAGGGGTTTAAAGGACTCATTTGATGTTTTATAACAGCCTTAGGTCTATCTTCTGTACCAACCATAGGGAGATCTACTTAGTGTATCCAGTAAATCACTCTAATTCAAAGAAATTGAGGTCAACTCTGTTGGTCAGTTGTCACTATGTCTCTGTACAATGGATGGTTGTTGTACTTGAACACAATTGCAGCTTTGTTGCAATAAAACTGCAGACATTTCTTAAAATAGCTCCGACTTCTGCAATTCACTCTTACAGGATCCTCATTTCATAAATAGGAGAAAATGATGAAATATTTGTCTCATAATCAGAGAATCTTCATCTCATTAATTAAAGTCGTGATTTCCAAAGAATATCAGCAGATTCTTCTTCTTTTATGAATTCAGTTCCTGTTTCTGTGTCTTAAAATTAAACAACTGCTGTGTGCTTCAGGTTTTGAGTTGTTAACTATTGACTAATCGAGCTTAAAGGACAACTGGGAGAGCAATGCATCAAACAAAACTGACTCATTTCACTGTTTCCGCAGTCAGAGAGCAGATTGTCGACTTTCTTGGGAATCATTCATCGTGGTTGTAAAGGTGATGTGTCTCAGGTTAGATAATTTGTTTGGTTTGGAGTTATGCTGATTTGTTTGAGATCAACTGAAATTTCACAGAAAACTCTTCAACATTCAGCACTCGCAACATTCAGCTACAACGAACCTGAAGCAGCTTCACAGTTAACGCAACAATCACAGCGAGATGGCAAAAATAAAAGAGCCTGACGGTCACAGGACAGGCAACAGAGCTCAGAAACATTCAATAAAATAGAACATTATATCTTTTTCACTTTTACAGACGAGTTCAGACTGCCGTTTGCTGCCTGTAAGGCCGAGGCGTCGAGGCAGCGTAGACCTTCTGATGGGCACAAAGCTACGACTCTCTCTTCATAAATACAGACAGAAAAACTGAGACAAACTTCTCAAAACACACAATCTATCATCTGTTCAAATGCAACGCAACAACAGATTATCAAAGCACGAAGGTTATCAATATACTTTTGTACATCATCCAAGTACTACTGTGGTGCGAGCAGCCGCTTCTTTTTGCAGCTTTGACTAAATTTTGTTCAGCTTGTGCGACGTGGAAGCAGTCCTACAGACTCAAAATGCATTTGTTCTTACTGACTGAATCACTGGATACAAATGAGAGCTTTTGTTCTGGACAGTTTCAGTGCATCCACAGCACCAACAGCAGATCTGTCCAGAAACTAACTGCATGTTACGACCAGTATGAGTCCTACCAGTCATTACAGCCAACCTCTAGGCCGCCTTTTAGGGCACAACTCTAGAAGGAAGCTGTGAAAATGTACAAAAGGACTGGACGACATTTTATAAATGTGATCTCAGCTTTTGAAACTGACTACATACAACATTGTGCAGAGAGGATGCTTACAAAAAAGTGAATCTGAGTTGCGATGCTGAAGCACAGTAGTATCCCACAATGCAATGCACAAAGGAAATGGAAAGACTGCTCAGGTCATATTCAGAATGTGGGAGAGAAATTGACTCATTTGCTGAGGATGTTTTGTCTAGAGTTCAATCTGGTGACAAACATACTTAACCGCACAGACCAAACAGCAGCTGTGCCAACAATGCTGTTTTTTGGAGTGCCAATGAGACTAGAATAGAGAAAGTCATCATATTGTAAGCTCTGAGGCTTCTACACAGTAACATGATAATGCCACTGTAAAATTCAGTGTGCAATGAACTGTCGGACACTGACTAAAGATTAATATAAACCTAATTTCTTGATTATAGGTCTCTGAGTGTTTGAGCCGACAAATTCAGGACTGAATATGAACTTTTAAAAAGATAACCCCTTAAAACAGGACACAATTTGATAGATGATGAGTTACTTTAAAAAGGTTTGCTGATGAACCTATATGACTAGCCTTAGACGGTTTAATGCCCCTTCCCAACTGCACAATAAACCTCAGTGTAGAGCTGATCTGGGTGCTACAGCCAGTAATCAGATCCTTGGACAGAGGCTGCTGGCAGTGTGGATGCACAGTTACTCTCCAAAGGTGCTACGGTGGCCCGCTCAGGCCATGTAGTGGCCCCCGTCGGGTCCACGAGGTGGTCGTTTGGTGCTTTCATTGGCGTTGGAGGTTGAGGTGGAACCACGGGGTTTGGCGGCGGGTTTTTTCTCCTTCGAGGACGGTCGAGTCTGACCGAGAGATGAAGTCCCGACGGCTGCAGTCTGAAGACTCCCACCAGGCTCCACAATGGTGTTTATAACTGCAACAACATCAGTCAGACGGTAGTCATTATTCATGTATGTCACGGCAACACTGGGCTTTAAAAATTGTCTTTGACAACATTCAACAAAAACTTTGTAATTGTGCAGTTGTTTGAGTTGGTGGTAGTTGTTACATAAAATCTCAGAAGTCAAATACAGTGATAAGACAAAGAGGAAACGGTGAAGCTTTATTTATTGGTCCATTCTGTATTTTGTGGACTATTTCATAGGCAGAATATATTGTTCTTTAGCTGTGACAGTGTACAACAGAGATCTGTTCTTGGGAATACTTATGTGAGTTTGGATGGTCCACACATAACACTGTTAACTGTTCTGTCCCATCAGTTTTTAACCCTTTGATGCACAACATGGGTTAAAAGTGACCCAATTCCAATGGAAAATGGATATATCCTGACCCACCCTCAAAGTGTCAATGCTGTTCAACAAAAAGCTAAAGGATTTGGCTCTTTTAGACATTAAATAACACAACTAAAAATAACTGGAGTTAATGTTTAGTTAAATTCTTTGTCCTTTTCTTGTTTGTTTCATTAATCAGCCTCACTAACTTGGGGCTGATTAACCTCTATGCTCTCTGTGGTGCTGTTATACTGATCAGATTAAACAGAATTATGTATAAAAATGAAGAATATACATGAACTCAAACAGGATAAAACATGTCAAGTTAAATGTGCATTTACCTTCAAGCTGCCTCTGAACTCTTCTCAGTTCTTTCAAAATGGAGGTAATTTCCTGCAACATTAAAACAGCAATTAGGACAGAAGTTTCTAGTTGTGCTTGTGTTTCATTCTGAGTGTCATTTGGAATAACTAATAAATGGGCAGAGGAACCTTGTTGGAGGTTTTCAGGATGGGGACTTCATTCTCAGAGTTGATCTTCGCTTCGATCTCCTCCCAGACTTCCGCCTTGTTCTGGAACAAAACCCTGAGACAAACACATAGCCGGGTCAGAAAGTCAGACTGCAGCAGAAAGATTCAGAAACTGCTCCTGTAAATAAGGAGACTCTGCTGTACAAAGCGTCGATGGACCTGAACCAAAAATAAGATGGACACAAACCAAACTGACCCAAATTAAACTGGAAAAGAAACTCTTTGTTGTAACTTCTTCATCACTTTACTTGTCACTCCTTTGTTTTTGGTTTGTCTTGAAATTACACAGCTACAATAAATGCAGTGACTAAATTTGCTGCTACAGTTTAAAAGTCAAGAGCTTCCTTACTTCATTTTCTCAGCCAGCTGCTCGGTGTTCTCCCGGATGGCCTGAGACAGCTGAGACACCGGATTCAGCATCAGGTTGTCCAGAATCACCTGAAAGAGTTTATTTAGAGACATAGAAGGAACCAGATGAAACCAAAGCAGCAGCTGCTAATGTTTCATCCACATCAGCACTGACATGAACAGCAGTTTATTTCCCAGCACACCAAAACTAACTGCAGCAGTCGCAGTCATGTTAAGGCTCATTGTGAACTGTTGAGTTTGGCTACGTTCACATGGCAGCTCAGTTTGATTTCATCACTTTTATTAATCATTTATTCTGTCAGTTCTTGTTGCCTAGTGAAAAACATGGCCTTACATAACGACTCATTGCTTTTTTGTCTCGCGCTGCCCTCAAGACAAACTTCTTTAGCTTGAATGCTAGTAATGCTCCAAGAATAGATCAATCACAAGGGTGGTGTTTGGTCACCATGTAGCTGTAATCAGGGGCTAAATTGGGATTTGTAAGGTCACAGTGACACTTGAACAGATGGAAATAGTAAATTAATTACTGCTGCTGCTTCACATCTGTAAAACGAAAACGGCCTCTGGACTCCGTTGCTTAATAAATGTAATGTAAAGAAGGAAAAATTCTACATTCAGTGCAAAGCAGATTGCAAGATTCATACTATGCTGATAAACGGAACGAGATGGAGCTGAACTCCAGCAGAATGTGATTTGGATACCAGGAGACTCATCTCTGCTCTGGTGAGCTCCAATCTAATTTAACCTCTGACTGTAATGAACAGTGCAGCCTTTAGGGGGGGCTGTTGGTGTTCCATCAGAGCAGAGAGGCTAAATCATAGACTGTATATAAAGATGGACGTAGCATCTGGCTCCAAAGTTGAAGCCCACCCGGAAGTGTCAAAAACTTGCAATATCACGCCGTCCGCTAGGGTTGGCTCCAACAAGCTTTTGCTCCATAGACCCCAATTCATTTGTGGAAAAAATCAAATTTGATAGACTGATTTTCTACAGCTCAGGATTTTTTTCCCGTTAGTTTTCATGGTCAAAATGAGAGATCAGGTGGCCGATCTTAAAATAAATCAATACTGAATTTTAAATAAATCGTTAAAGTTGGCGGAGCCAGGGGGCGTGGCTATACTTGATTGACAGTCCCATAGACTAGTCCTGCCCCGAGTTGCTCTCCGGTCCAGCCTGTTTGATGACGCTTTTTACGTCACTGGCTCCAAAAAATCCAAAATGGTGACCAGGAAGTAGCAAAATCCGGGCTTCAATTTCTCAGCGTTGAAACCAATGGGTGACGTCACGGTTAGTTCACGCCTGGGCTAAATTCATCATCAATGCAAAGAAAGATGAAGTGCTGAAAATGTGCTGAAGTGGTATTTATATTAGCTTGGGTAGGAAGTAAAATACTGTAGCCATCACTGCTGAAACATGGAACTTTGTAATCAGGTAAGATGCTGTGGAATAAACTTCACAGCAGTTTTTTTCTTTGAAAGCTTAACTTTGATTTTTTTAAATAAAATGTTTAAATTATGTTGTTGTATAACAGTTTATTAGTCTAAAATCTAATTTTAGTAACTTTTTTTAAGCACATTCATTTCAAAGTGTACATTTAGCAAGTTTGTGACTGATTTTCAGAATAAGTGGCTAGCTTTAATTTTAAGACTTGGTTAGGACAATTATTTAACATACATTCACAGGGTCTAAAAACTTCTTACGTAAACCTCAGATTTAGACACACTGAGCTGCGGAGTGAACGTAGCCTCATTGGGATTAGACAGTGACCTCTTCACGGTTCCACGGACGCCGTTGCTTAGAACTGGGGTCTGGCTCATTCATATTTGCGTCCAGGTCCGAGACAGCAGTAGAACCTGGAGGAACCTTCTGGTAGTTTAAACTGGCCTCAGGGATATGTTGGACCAGCTGGAAAGAGAATAGAGGAAGTCTGGCTCCGGTGATCCAACCACTACGTAAATATTCATCATCAAACCAGCGAGCAGCCGGTCAGTGATGGCGGTGCTCTGTGAACGCATGCACCAAGTCAACATGCAGCTGCAATGGTGGAAGGCAACAGTGTATGCAGTGAATTTTAGTACTGCTGGGATACAGCGTGTTAACAACAACAGGGAGACGTGGGGGTGCAGGAGAACCCAGCTGGTCACCAGCCACAGCTCCATGAACTGTCCCCAAACCAGCACAACCAGTTCATTAACGGTGGAGGCCAACGGAAGTTCATCAACAACAAAACTGTGGAGTGAGCGAAAAACAAATCTGAGCTGGAATCTGTGTGGACATAAAGACTGGGCAGTGAGTGGGGACTGATTCTAGGGTCATTTAATGGGCACTTAGAATCTTGTTTTCTTACTGGCAGAAAAGAAGGTCGATTCATGAATCTGATTATATTGCTAGCTGGTGCTGGGTTAGGACAGATGTGACAGGGTGACATTGGGTAGAACAGAGTGAAGTAAAACTGGGCTGGGATCAGTTACATAGAGCAGAGGGTGCCAGGTATTGTAGTTTAGGACAGTGAGCAGGCAGAGGTAAGATGGGTAGGCTTGGGTTGGGAATGTTAAGATACAGTTAGTTAGTTTGGGGAGTTTTCAGCAGATCTGGTTAAATAAAGTAGGGCAGCGTTAGTTCAGGTATAGTAGAATCATGTACGGAGTTGGATTGATCACAGTTTAATTAATTAATGATATTTACCTTCCAGAGTTGCTTCTGCTAACTCTAAAATGTCTCAGCCACGAGCAAAACTACCCAAACATTCTACTGTTCTTTATGCTCTTCCAGCGTGTCATCTAGTGAATTAAGTGAGCACAGAGAGCAGAAGAGAAGCAAACAGATGTAAAGCTGTTCTCATTTACAAATGCTAAACTTTTGATTTTTTAACTGCAATATCGTCTGACAAAATCACTAAATGAGTTATAAATGACTGGGATTTTGAATTCAGAGGTATTTCCATAAAGAATGATCACTTAGAGAGAAAGTTAGAAGTGACAGAAAGTCCTGGTCTCATTCATATCTGTGTCAGATGCCTTGGGGTCAACTGTTTTGCTCTGTGCTCTAAATCACAGATGCAGAGAGAGTATTCTTCCTGAGGACCCTTTAAGGGCAGGGTAGAGTTACGTTTTGTTGGGTTTGTAGAATGAAATGTTTGGTTGGCAGTTAAAAACCTCAACCCTGCAGACTGATTCCAGCTTAAATTTGGTTTGTGCTAGCACATTAGTTTTGTCATTAGTGACCTTCCATAAAGAATTACTCAAATCTCAAAATCAGAAATCAAATGTGTTTTAAAACAATCCAACACCAGTGAGAGGGGAGTGTTAGGATCAGTGATGGGAGGAGGAAAACCAATCACAGGGCAGTAGGAGTGATGAGTCAGAGTTAGACACCTGAGATGGTCGAACCCCACGCAAGTATGGATAAGATGGCGTCTGTGCAGCAGAACAGAGAAATGAATCATGAGACTCGAAAGCATGATGAAGCTCCTGCAATTCAGCCTGCAACCAGAACTCAACAAGACTTTTCCTCTGAGTAAACTCCACTGTCATAATCAATACAAATGATGGACAGATGAACACAAAGAAGACTCATAATGTAAACTGGGAACACAGGTGCACAGCTACTGACTGCTTAGAATTATGATGGTTATCAACATCACAAACACATTGTTGCTGATCACAAATGGAAAACATAAACAAGTTTGAGACATTTTAGTCCTACACTCTGACACATTATCTCATGATATCTTTGGTATTTCACAAACTGCCCCCTATTGGTCACTTGACAGTTCACTGCTATCATAATGTTTAAAATTGTTGTGTGTTCCCAGTTTTAGAAGTTAAAGTATGTGTGGTGGTTGTGGCAGAATGAGGGATGGTTATGGCCCACCTCCTCCCTGGCAGAGATGGTGGAGGCCGGCGTGTTGGGCAGTGAGCTGGGCGAGGTGGTGGTGCCCATGCCGGAGCTTGGTGAGTCTCCGTCCCCTGCAACGTCATGGATTTCTTTCGCCAGGATGGCCAAGTCTTTGGCCAGATCCTGACTGAGCCTGTGGTGGAAACACAAACAGACATGGAGGTTTGAATGACATAAAGTGGCACCACAGGGAAGCCAGTGACAACCGGGCAGCTACGATGAAAGGTATATTTGAATATTTCATTGCGTTTTTACTTAGCAATCTCAGCACTGTGCGTGGACCAGTTCTGGTAAGGGTCAATATCATTCTGGTCCTCGTCCTCCTCCGTCTCCAGGGAGACAGACTTGGTTCTCGTGGCGGCTGATCGATGGCTGCGAGGTGTCTGGGCGGAGGTGGGTGGATGGGAGGAGCGTTTGGCTTTAGAAGTGCCGGCACCTGTCTCGTATTCTTCCTCAGAAGAAGAGGAAAAGTCCGAACCCTTCTGTCTGCGACGAGAACCTGAAAATATTTCATTATAGATTAGTATTGTCATCCAGAACCTCTGCATGGTACATGTTCCAGTGTCAGGTGATCCTTCCAGCACTGTGATGGGCATTAACCATTATAAAACCATGACTGATTACAAACAACTCCGCTCATGAATGTAGCTGATTTTAACTGTGTTCCATTGTTTGCCCTATTTATTCTGTTTTGATTGTACTCTCAACATCACTAAAAATGACGGCATGCTTTCAATGATTTTTTTTAAATTGTTGCCAAAATTACATCTTTTATTGGAGCCAAAAATGTCAGAAAAAAGTGAGAATTGGAAATGTCGGTAAACTTGGCAAAATCTTAAAATCAGGATATTTCATCAAAACCATTATATTTATTTAATTAATTCAGTAGCTGAATTAAACTGCACTGTTCTGAATGTGATACAACACCAGATTGTGTCTGCATAGCAGCAGCCTCATGGTGTGTCTGCATTTACTACAATGAATCCAGTGTCACTGGACTGCTTTGGCATTTGCTCTGAGCTCCAGTCAGGATCTGGATTTATACAGTGGAGCACAGCCACATCCTAATTCCTCAACATGACTGAGGAGACTGATGCTGGGAAGCTGTGTTTCCATAGCGACAGAAACAGACTCCAATGGCTCGACAGCAGTAGCTCGCCAGGGACAAAAGTGATGTGATCCACGAGGATGGTAAAAGGGCAGACGTTCCCAACAGAATGCTAAAACAAAGCCGGTTTAAACAAACCTCTAATGTAGCAGATAAACGCCGCGTACACAAATCTGTGCTCAGCTGTGGTGCTTTCAGTGGGAGAGAGTCATTTACAATCCTAATTCAGTAATATCTGGGTATTAAAACTCACTACATTTTTATCTATCAGATGTGTGTGTCATGCAGATTTATCCGTTTTATCAGATTATCTTATTGACATATTCTTTGATCAGATAGGTCCTGATTTAAATCATCATTTATGTCGGTGGACTGTATGTCTGTTGTTGCTGTACTGCCACTTAAAGTTGGTTTCTTTTGTTCAACAAAGAGGAAAAGAGAATTATATTTCTCAAAGGAAAGCGGAACATACAGGAATGGGGTCACACAGAGTTGTCTCATTTGATACACATCAACACCAGACAGCGCAATACAGAGAAGAGGCCGTAAAGCTACAGTAGAGGGATATCTGTGAAGCAGACATTGTATTGCTGCATTACTGATAAGCTGAAAAAAAACTCTGAGTTATATCCCACATAAACCCACTATTTGTTTGGGATGCAGATTTACAGTGAGGCATGTTTTCCCAAAGACATTAAAACAATAAAAATAAACTCTAAAAACACTCTAATAAACAAATGCAAGAGATTTAGTAAATTCTAAACTCCATCTGGATGTTTTTAAATCTGCATTACTAAATGAAACAGACAGTATGTAGTCAGTGTAGGTGTTTTTTTAATACTGTCGTCATCATGCTTGTTCAGATGTGGAGTTTTCCTTTTACTTTTGCAGTGACGCGATCAAATTAAAACTGACCAATTGATTTAAGGACACAGCAATGGCAGTAAATCCTCTCGGAGAGGTACGAAGCGTTATATGTTGGCAAATAAAACACCGCAAATTGATGCGACCTGGACATCAGACTTGGTCACAGCAGGGTCGCCCTATGTTCCTTATTCTAGAGGCGTGGTACAGATGTCAAAAACCCTCGCTATAAGCACAGAGAAATCAAGGGAAAGACTATTTCTGACCAAAATTTGATGCATTTCTAAAGAACTGAAAACACAGGACTCACCAGTGCTGGGGTACTTGGCTCCACTGGACCGGGTACGGGTCAATGGTTGCTTCCCTGGAGCTCCTCCCCCTCTGCTGGCAGCCTGCCGGGCGTCGCCCACCGACGTCTTCCTGGTGGCGACGACAGATTCAGAGTTTCGATTGGAGAAACCGGACCGGCCAGTGGAGGACGTCTCATTGTCGCTGGGAGCCGTGAAAGAACCAGTCCTCTTTCTGGGCATTGCTAATATGTCCAGCCTGGACAGCTTCTTCCCCTCGGAGGACACTTTGGCTGGTGCAGTGATATGGTCAGAGTTCTGGGAGCCCCGGTCAGTCTCAGCACCTTCATTATCTGAGGCCTCGCCCAGGCGCGCTCGACGAAGCATTGACGCCCGGGTCGGCCGTGGGGCTGACAGGCTGTTGGATCGTGTCAGAACCTGCTGAGTCGCTGTCTTGGGTGTCTTTCCATTGTCTTCTTTCTGAAGAGGGGCGATGATTTTCTTGCTGCGGCTGGACGGACGGGAAGTTTCATGATCAGATGACGTTGTTTCAGTCCAGTGTGGACCAGAACCCTGCTGGCCTTCAGAGAGATCCAGAGAGCCACGGTTTCCTGCACTGCGGCGCATCTGGAAGCGCTTTGCTGCCTCTGCTTTGCTTGACGCATCGGCAGTCACCTGGGTCCGGCGTTTCTCAGAAAGCCGTTCGCGGGCGCTGAGTTGGCGTCCCTTTTCTTGGATTGATGGGCTGGAAGAGGACTTCTCCTTCTGAAGGCTGCTGATGGCGGGACGCTTTTTAGAAGTGGAGCTGACTGGAGCATTTTTGCTACTCACCTGACTCACAGTGCTCGCCGTGTCCACATCCGACTCACCAGAGAGAGAGTCGTCCATGTGGCTGGAGGAGCCTCCCTTCTTTGAGCTGCGACCGGAACCGGAGGAGGGGAACTTGGTGTCCAGCGAGGACAGAGTTCCCTCAGCCTCCTGGAGGAAGGGCTGCGTGTCCTGCATGTTTTCCCTCCTCTGCTCCATGTCTCTGATGGACGGGTGGCTGGAGATGTGAGGAAGCTTCTTCATCTGGACAGTATCGCTGGGCTGGTCTTTGGTGAAGCTCTCTTGCCGGACAAAGGACGACATGCAGCCGTCTTTAGTAGGGACAGAATCCTTGTCCTGTGTTTGCAGATTTGGAGCAGAGCTGTTGGGCTTGACACCTGTCCTCTTGGGTTCATGTCCACTCAGGTGTCGGATCAGGACAGTGGTAGGGGGAGTTTTTGCCGGGGGGTCGCGTGTCCTCTCAGACTGTACTGGGCTTCGGGCCGGATCAGGTTTGCCTGGATGGTCTCCAGAACCGATGTAGAAGGAGGTGGATTTGGTGGATGGAGACACTTTCTCTGGACCTTTAAACTGAGGAACTGCGGCTCCTGGAGATGTAGCTCCGGCCCTGGTTTGACTCTTCTTTGTTTTCTCCAGAACAGGTGTGTCATCTGAGCGACTGGCATCACTCAGGCTGTCTGGATCCACGTCATCCTGAACCGACAGACGCTGGGTGGAGTCCTGTGGGCGGGGAGGACTGGAGACTTTGTCCAGAGGTTCCTGACCTTGGTAAGATTCATGGCGAATGAGGATGCTCGGGGCAACACTGTCCAGCTTTTCTGGGGGCACCTGGGGTAGCAGCCGTCTTGTCCTTGAGCTGTGGCTTGATTCTGACTCTGAGTTGTCATAGCTGTAACTTCCCATCGACCGGTTCATGAACCGCAGATCTACAAAAACAATTTCAGATTTTTGTTCTTTAAATTGTCTAAAATTATATGACAGTTTTTTTTCTTTTCAAGAAAAAATATCATGCATTTTTATATTTCTTTTCCACCTTGAAACAGAAGATCTACATGATCTGATCTGTGTATCGTTTGTTTTGTCTTCACTTAAAGACAGAAATTTATCAAAATCATCACAATAAATAGTTTCAAAACTGTGACAATAGTGATCAGATACAGATCTTATTTTCATGCTGAGTGGAAAAGCATAAATACTTGATACTCAGCCCTTTACACATCGTGTTGAAGTTATTTTCAGACTGAATTTTAACAGCACCTTCTAGGCATTCCCCTTGAGGTGGAGTGGAACCTGGTTCGGCATAGCTGTCTGCTAGACTGGCCCAACGGGAAACCCACTTAGGTCCTTCCAGACCTGCTGCAGCCGGCACCTAAAAAATAAAACCAAACAATAGAAATGTGGGAACAAAGAGTCCAACAGACACTGTGCGTAACAGGAGAAACAGGGAATAACAACACCCGTCTGCATGCAGTGGGTTCAGAGCATGCTACACAGGTGTTCTTCCAGGTTCTGATTCAGTTTTCCAGAGGTTTTTACCTGTATGGGGCCTGTTGGTGGGCCGCTGATAGCAGCTGGGATAAAGCCATGCAAGGGGTCCACAGTGCTACCATCGCTAGGCAGGTTAGCTTGCTCATCCTTGCCATCATTTATTACAGGTCTATACACTCCTGTGTTCACACCACTGTACTCTGGAGAGTCGAGGACACCAAACACCTGTCAGAGCACAGGGCATGCATGAGGATGGGGGCAGGACCACGGCAACAGGAAGGAGCAACAAGGACAAGAGGTTTCATGCATCCCTAAGGCCAGTTAAGACACACAGTTAATATAAGCTGGTTTTCACATGAAGTTAGCTTCAGATCATACTCATTTTTGTCACTAAAAGGCAACAGTCCCTGATCTCTTCTACAATGTTGACAATGTTTTTATGATAGTTTTACTGCAAAGTGAAGGAGAGGCAGCGAGGGGAAGGCCATCAGGACAGACAGAGGAGAATAAGGGATTCAACACATCCAACCTTATATGTTCCCTATACCATCAACCCTACAAAGGTGCTCTAAAGTAATGTGTGTGTTGCACTTATGTTAGCTGGCTAGCTGCAACAGTCAGGCGAACATGCAAAGCTAGTGGTTTATCGTTACATTTACTGCAACAGAACAAATAAGAGTTTCACCTGGTAATCTGCTGCTCACTAATTTTTTGACCCACTGCTGTTTTACTTAAATAGTTTTATATTTTGGTCACAATGACACTGACCTGAGTAATTATTCATGAAGCTGTTTCTATGCCTTTTACTGCTCAGGACTACTAAAGGCATGTTTTTTTTTTGTTTTTTTTACCAACAGTAGAAACCATGTATGCTACATGACACAGTAATCCGTAAAGCTAAACACTGTCACACTTCATGTTCACTGTGAGTTCACCTGATCGATCATGTTGCGAGCCTCCTCCACCTCTTTGTCCTGCGACTCTGTCTCGATGGTGTAGGTCCCAGCATCACTCAGACTGTCGTCCTCCTCGTTCCTCATCATCCTTGGGGATCCTTTGGGGTCTCCTACACGGATGCCCAGGGGTACCATAGGGGACATGGTAGGGTCTGACAGAGGGACTGGAGAGGCCGTCTTGCCAGGAACATTGTTTGGGACGGAGGCCTTTGACATTGCTGAGGGCTGTAAGGGGGAGGAGGGGTAGGAGACTGAGGAAAGTGCTGGAGGCTCTTGAGGAGAGGGAATCCTTGTATGATGAGGAGACATCATCACCGGTGGTGCCGACATTGGTGGAGGTGATGTCTTTTCTCTGGTTGGGGAGGAGTCCTTATGACCTGAATCTTTCAGGAATTCGGCAGCGAACTCCTGGGCGAGCTTCGACTTCTTCCCAACGCTGCCAAAAGGCCTGATGACAATGCCCGACGAGGAGCGAGATGAGGAACTTGACGAAGCCACTTCTCCTTCCGTCTTCTCCCTTTTTAGCGAGCTTGACCTCTGGGGCCCGCTGTGGCCTTGACCTTTCAGAGGGACCGTCACCTGCTGGGTGGGAGGGATGTGACCGTGCACAGACGCGGGCCTCTCGCCACCTTTCCGTCGCTCCAGCTTGGCCTTGAGAGCAGAGTATGAGTCCGCATGGGCAGGGTTGTGCGTGAAGGACTGCGACCGCTTCTTGCGTGGGTTGTCATCGAAGAACTCAATGATGAAGGCCTGCTGGGTGAGGTGCTCAGGGGGCCCCTGTTTGGGTGCTTCTGTGGGAGATGGAGCCTGAGGAGGGCTCTGGGACAGGGGCCGCTCGGGGGCCACAGGTGAGGCCGGGGCTTGTCTGGGGGGAGAGTACTGCAGTGGCTGGTGGAGCTTCTGCGTTGGAGCAGGCAACTGACAGTGGACAGGCTGACCTGACTGGACGTCCTGCTGGGACACCTCGGACTGCTCTGACTGGATGGAGGTGTGAGAGTGGACAGAGTGGTGGGATTTACTTCTCCCTTTAAGAACCGGGTCCTCTGAGTCACTCTGGGTTCCATCCTCATGATGGTGACCTGGCAACAGGAAGAGAAGCATCAAACCTTTGCTTGGTGGTAAATGTTTACACCATGTACTGCGTGCTCTTCCTAAGCACTGTAAATATTTGTATTGCTTCTTACTATTTACGATCTCTTGGATTTGCTACACTTACTGTTTACTTGACTTGCAACCCTTTCTTTTAAAAAAAAAAACAAAAAAACTATCCTTCTTAAAAACTTTCTACTTGTCAGTGTTCAATGTTATGCACCAAATCACTGCATCACGTCTTGTTTGATTCTGATTTCTGACAATGATTCTTAATCTGAAGCTCCCATTGAAGGTCAACAGTTCAAGCTGTAGCTCTGAGCAGCTTTCAACTCTTCACACTGAACAGAATTTTCATTTTGTAAATCCTAAATAGTGGTCAGCTGCAGAACTGCTGGGTCTAATGCAAAAACATCAGGATTGAGAAAGCTTCAAATAGCCTGATTACAATTACACGTACAAGTGAAATATTAATTAAGCATTTGCCTTCTTTTTTAAAACTTAATGGGTTCATCATCACATCTGCAGATCAGGAATGATGACACAACATTTTACAGAAATGTTGCACTTCGGGTTAAACATTTACTATAAAAAAAAAAATCGACATTTCTGGACAGGCCAGTGGTGCTACACAAAAGGTCCGTAGTGGGAAAGACAATAATTAAAATTTATGTTCTTGAGAACCAAAAAAGCTTCAGAAAGCTTAAGGTGGTGACACCCAGCACTTTGGTACTGCTGTCAGCAGGCTTCACCACCATAAAGGAAATATGAATAAACATGAACACTGACTGTGATGGACTGTTGCTCTGTAAAAACTCGAATATTACCCTTTAATATGACTGATCCCAGGTATGACTCTCACCTTTGAGGGTTTTGATGTTCATAGCGAGGTCACTCTTGGTGCTGTAAACGTCTTCACACGGTGGACGTCTCCTCATCATGCTGACATCACTGTGGACCAGCCAATCAGCCACTTTGCTCTCAGCTGACATCACATCTGCAGGGGCAGCCGTGATGGTCGTCTTGCTGGGTGGAGCCTGGGGCTTCCTCTGGCGGGTGGAGAACTTTGTGACGTGGTCTTTGATCTTGATCTTGCCGGGCATGCAGTCGTCGAACTCGATGGTGAAGGAGGCGTGGCTCTGGACGACGGGCGGGGTCGGAGTGGGAGGGGAGGGTGGGGCTGGGGGCGTGTCTGTGTCCTTGGTGGGGATCTCGTGGAGCTCCGCCCCCGAGGTTTTGGGGTGCTGGAAGTCCTTGGTGGGGATCTCAAAGTAGCTCGGCTCACGGTGGTAAGAAGGGAAGACGGTCTTTGGTTGGGACTCTGACAGAGATCCAGAAAAATCTGGATCCACAGACGAAGCATCTTTCTGTACGTCTGACAATTAGAGAGAAGTTATTAAAGGTAATTAGGTATAATAATAGCATTATCAATAATAATAATAAAATGGTATAACATCTAAATACTGCAAACAGAATAAGGTGAGGAAACAAGATATTTGCATTTTACACATATATCTAACATATTTTATTATCTAGTTTGGCTACGGTTGATAAAATGAAAAGAATATTTTTTGTAGAGTTGAAATAATGCAAACTTTAAATAAAAGTCATTATTAACATTAATAGCAAACTTGACACCTGTTTGTTAACTTCACTCTTCTTCACTTTTTTCTAAAGTCCAAAAAATTCATTCACTGTGACTCTTTAGTTTGCAGTTTTTTTCTTATTTAGTCCTTTTTGCTTTTGACAACGCATTTATACATTTGGATTTTAACATGTTTAAAGATGTTTACACTGTCGGCAGGACAGAACTTTGAAGTTGTGCTATTAAAAAGTTCTGAAACTGTAAGTAACAATAGCTACCGTGTTTAAATGTTTCTAAACCTGTGATGCTAATGACTGCCATGTAAATACAGCAAATTCAGAAATGATCTAGAAATACATTCTTAAATGTGAATCACCAAGCATGAAATTGTGAATTTGTGTGTTATCGGTGTACAGTATACACTTAGACGTTATAGATGAACATGTGAGTGCTGGATTAGAACTTGAAATGTGTGAATCTCTGTTTCACGTTTCTTACTCGACAGACGTAACACAAACAGAATCTGTTTCTACTTCTACATGATGAAATGTATCTTTTACCTGGATGAGACTCGTCGCTGGTCTGGACTTTACTCCCATAATCCTCCTCTCCCCACCAGGATGGCTGTCCATACAGAGGAGTGGGTCGACACACTGGAGCTTCTGCCAGAGAGAAACAGTTTGTTGTTATTATCTTGATTTTCAGTGCAATAATAAATGATTAAAACTGATGGACTGCAGCTTCTATCAATCTATTTTCATATTTGGCTTTCTATCTATAGATTTTAGAGAACACTTTGTTTTACTGCTGGTGCTCTACTTATAGATAGATCATTAGATTTAGGAGACAGATTACTGGTCTGCTTGCACATTTTCTTGCAGAAATACAGATACAGAATAATTTAGGTATTCAGAATGAACTGAAACTGACACACAATGTTCTACATGCTGGTGTGAGCAGATCTCAGGCATTTTACTGTCTCTCTCTCTCTCTCTCTCTACAGTATTTTCTTCGTTCTCCATCTGTTTGTTTCCTGTCGACTCAGAGCTGAACCGAAACAAAACCGAAGACAAAAAAAAAAATCAGCTGAACATCATCACAAACTCAAAACCTCTGAATCAGCAGCAACACAGCGGCTTGTCTCCACACATCAACCACAGAGACATCAAACGTCCCACAGTGACCCTAAACACATCATTTGCAGTAGTATTTGCAGTATTAGTACCCTGTGTCAGGCTCTTGCTGCTCGACGTTTTCTCGCCTTTCGGACGATCCTCCGGTTCGCTCTTCTTCCCCTCTGAAGCTTTCAGACTCATCTGCAGCTGACTGCTGTACTTCTCATGCTGAAAGAAGAAACAGAGGAGCTTATCGATGTACTGCATGTACTCACAGTACTCACAGTACTGCATATAGTATCTATTAAAGGGATAGTGAATCTCAGCTGGTTCATGTTTTCTCTGTGGTGTTGGATGAATTAAACGGACACAGTGACAGTTTGACATGTTTGATGAGAACCTCGTGATACTCTGAGCACTTGTGGAAATACTGAGAGCTGCAGGTTGCAGTACTGCAAACTAACTGCAGTCTGGTGGACTCTGCAGCTACTGAGCAGCACCACCAACCGACTGATTGAAGATACATACCAGAAAATAATGAACAGGACACACACTGACCTTCAAAGCCTCCTCTGGGACTTTGTGCTGACTCTTCTCCAGAACGTAGACGTGAGAATGTGGAGAGGTGGCTCAGAAAAATATCAAAATCATCAGAAGCACACACACATACACATACACACACTCACAGTAAGTGTGTCTGAAGGATATCATATCCGAAGCGGATGATGTCGGACAGTTTGAGGGTGATGTAGGTCTGATCAGGAATCCGCAGGTCATTCACAAACGTCTGAAAAGAAATAAAGCAAATAAAAACTGAGTTCTGTTGTGTTCAAGGGTTCTGATGACTTTGTTTAATCTCACAGTAACTGGAAAATTGTCAGCAGAGTCGCAAACGAACAGATCAGTAACAGTGAAAATACAATCTCTGAACCACTTTCAGATGATTGAGGGTTCTTAAATGCACCATCAGTGAATCTGCAGTTATAATATTTTTTTCAAAAAACAAAATAGAATAAAAAAATCAAATCAAATAAATTATTCACTAAATACATAAATATTCTGGAGAAATGTGAAATTAAACAGTTTATTCCTTTATTAAGAAAAAAGTGTGATCGATATTTTTCAGGTGTAATTAGTGATTCATATCTTATCATTTATTCAATTCCTTATTTTTCTAAAAGTATACATACTAGTCATTTCTGATTTGTATCAGTGTATTCTTTAAAATTATATCCCACTAATTTAATTATTTTCAATCACACGGGATGCGAAATTAGAAAAAATGTTCATAGGAAGAAATAAATGTGTATCCTTTTGACTTTATTGTATAATTTTAAAAATATATAGAGTATAATTACCGGATTTGCAAAAATATTTCGTCAAAGTATGATGTTTTATCACCCACCATCAGGATCATTGCACTTTAGTGAGAAAAAAAAATCTGATCGTCCCTCCCTGTCCTTATACCTAACACCTATTACAATGTAAAGCTGTGTAGTATGTGTGTGTGTGTGTGTGCGTGTGTGTGTGTGTGTGTGTCTCACCCCGTTCAGGCTGCCCAGGTCCTTCACCAGATGTTCGTCAGTAGTCGGGTTGTAGTTGATGACAGCATGTTGTTTGTCCACACTGCGAGACTGTCAGCAGAGAAACAACTTTAAAGTCACACCAACACACAGGTTCTTCTTCTGTGGTTTCTAAGTAGATTTGAGGAGGAGATCAGAGACAATGACATCTTTCATAAGTAGAAGTCACACTAAATCTAAACACACATCTGACTGAGGCTCACCTCAGGAAGGACGAGTGAGATTTTTGATGCAAATTGCAGCGATTGGATTAAAGCACTTTGATATCCTGAAGGTCGTAGCGGTCATGTGGAATCCACCCGTAATACTAACTGTTACCATGACAACACATCAGGATCCTACCAGCTACAGCGAACAGAGTTTATGTTTCTGGTCATCATACGACGCAGCACTTTTGTGATTTAAAACACATCCTAATGTTTGAAATTAGAGCAGAGTCTAAATGTCTGTACAAGTAGCACTAAAGAAAGAAATAAACAGGATATACAGTGACAGTACATACTATAGATAGCCAAAATAAATGCACAAGTTGTGGTAAAAGTTAGAGTAGTGCAAGAAACTGCTCTGTGCATGTTTTAGCACTTTGAGCATCATTGTATGGTTGACTTTTAAAATTTCCAACTGAAAAAAAAAACAATTGCGGCTCCACAGCTGTGTTATAAAAATGGAGGAAGGTTGTGGTTTAAAAAGCCCATATTCAGATTTTTGGCTTGCTCCCAGTCACTTATGTAGATGCTTGTAAAACATCTGCAGATGTACAAATCCAAACACAACGGAGACAGATATTCCGCCCGCAAAGAAAACGCTGCTCCTCGCCAGCCTGAAACACCCCGTTTGAAGTCCATTGTTTTCTTTCGCTACTTATCGAAATCATCATGTAACATATCTGAATAACATCTGCCTGGTGGCTGAGTGTTAAGTGCTCAATCAAAAAGAGAGCAGGTTCTTTGCACTTCACCATTATTTCCCCAATAGAGCTGTTTCTACTCGAGCTATGTCATTGTATCTTTACACGTTGCCTCCCTTTCGTAAGGTCGGCTGATCAATCAAAGCAGGAGGGGAGCCTTAAAGAGACAGGAGCTAAAACAGATCATTTCAGATAGAGGCTGAGAAGAGGGTTATTAGCAGTGTACAGAATGAGGAAAATCAGGAGTTTTGTATGTTAAAAATGTGTAAACATATTCTAGTGGACCAGAAAAAATACAATTACAAATTTGCAAATGAGCAGGATATGGGCTCTTTAATAACACATACAGTTGTTACAGAGAATAAACTGCAACAAAGGCATCATTTAGGTTTAAAATCCAGTTTGAGGGACACATAGAACTAAAAAAAGAATTTGCAATCAGTTAAAATGCCAGAAACCGACTGTGACACAGTGAACCTGCAGAAGTTAAACCTTGTGTGTCTGCAGCATTAGACTGAGGAACATGAATTCCAAAATGTCCATCCTGTGAAGGGCTCCCTCCTGTGTCTCTGAGCTTTCATCTGTGCTGTGTGGTTTCCTGTCCTGAATCGAGGCTTTGTGCGGTTCACATGTGAAGCCTCCGTAGAAACGAGTCTCACCTGCAGCATGAGCTCGCAGTCCTCTCGGCCCACGAAGATCATCTCTCGGGGGAGGCGGTGTCGAGTGCCCGAGCTGCTCACCAGGAACCATGATGTCACACTCATCTTCACAGGCCTGCTGGGAAACCCCAGAGCATCCTGGGAAATGGAGGAAAGGAAGAGAGACAGAGAGGAATATGATCCACATCCAGTTGGCACAGCTGAAGCCAGCGCTGCTTTTGTTTCCTCTCAACAGCTTCACATCCCTCAGCATCAGTTTGCTCCAGCTCTTCAGTAAAACTCCATCATGACAGAAACTCATCAGTCTGGATGTAGTGTCATTTTGTAACGAGTGATGCTGCTATTTCTGATGCTATATAACTGACTCACTGTTCAGTGAGGAAACATGACACGGCTAAATGATTATTTTCCTGCTTGGTTTGCTAAAGAAGCGACTGCTGTGTCTGCAGGCAAACAGGATGATGAAGCACATTCAGCTGAAACCTGCGAATCTCTCAGGAAGCAGATTCCTGAATCAACCTGAAGCGGACTCAACTTTTAATCCAAACATGTGCTTCTTATTCTCAAGATGCAGAGTCAACATGACAAATTTCCATTGAAACATTCCAGGTGAAGATATTTAATTACTTATCAGTAAACTTGGTTTGGTTTTAAGGAGAAACTGCAGAAATTATTAAGAGGAATAAATCAGTTTTCAGCACAGATCTGTCCTCTGAACGGTGGGGATTTCCTGTCCTCTAAAACATCAGCCATCTTAAATTTTTTAGACTGACTCTCAAACAAGTAATCAATGAGAAGACTAATCAATAATGACATGATCCCCAGTTACAGATGAGAGACCCTGTAGAATCTGCTCTTCATTTAAAATGTTTCATTTCAACACACCCAGATTCATGAATTCAGGCTAGAGGAGAAGAAAACCAAAGAAGAAGAGAAACAGCTTCAGAGAACTCAGAGTTTCCATCACTTCAGAGGATCTTACATCAACCCACATTCATTTCATCACACTAAAATCTGTCTGTAAACAAAGGTTTGTCCCCTGCTTTCAGTCTTTTAACATCCAGCCAGCAGGTTACCACTCTGGAAGGGAGAGGATAGAGGACGAGACAGGAAGAGGTCAGTGTTTTTAGTACGTTTCTTTTGTAGAATAAAACATAAAGATATGTAGGACTATGAGGTGAAAGACAGCCGTCCTTCCTGCTCTGTTACATGATTCTGCAGCGTTTCAATCCATCCTTTGCACGTGCGCCTCTGTTTGAAGGTGGATTAATGATTCTAATCCAATACGCTTCATGTCAGATTCAGTGAATATCTCCCCACAGGTCCTCTAGCTGTTCGTTCTGTACGTGCAGTGAAGGAAAATCTGGTGTTCGCACACAGTCAGGGATGAGCTGATCAAGTTATCTGACCCATTTAATTCATTTAATTCCTACTAACTGCTGATCCAACCTGATACTATTCTACTTCATAATATGCACTTCGAGCATTGTACATTAGCTGTATTATCTGGTACCTCTTATAGGTTAACACTGCAGTGAGAGCATTGAGGGGGTTTAGCTAGCAATGGGCCACAATGACACGGTTTTCTGTAACATTTAATGGCCTCCAGCCAGAAGTGGGATTAACTGGACTGTGTTTCTACATCCTAGTGTCATATATAGTGAACATATTTACTCAATTATTTATTGATAATGTTGTATTTACAAAAGAAATCTTTCAAAATGTGCATCACTAGCTTCCTGCCACATATTACGCTTTCCCTTTACAGCACCTGTTTTATAGCAGATGTGAACAAAATAGTCGAATTGAGGTTTGTGCCGATAAGAGTCAGATTTAGAATGTATTGATCAGCCTTGATCCCAGTCTTTCAGATCGGATCAGGACATGCCTACAGGGCCCTAGATCTGTAGATAGGAAACAAACAAAATGGCTCGGTCCTTTTAGATCTTTTTAACCTTTGTGATGTCGTAAATGAGACTTTGAGAGGTAACAGTAAAATAATTCATTCCTAGTGTACGTTTTTTATGCTACATTTTACTTCACCTGGAAATGTGATGTTTTCCACTAATTTTTTGGTTCTTTCTTACCAAAAATGACATGGCTATTGCAGCCATTTCACTCATGATAATCACAACATGTTACATATTATATAAAAGCTTGAAATCTCTAGTTTGAAAATATAATCATATTGTTCTTGTATTTCCATTACAATTGAAATGACATCACAAAATGACAGCCTGTCTCAGAGTTAACTTATTTGCAGAAAATGTTTATATTAGCAAATCAAATTGCATCATATATATATATATATATATATATATATATATATATATATATTTATATCAACTTTTTTATTGATATACAGCGTATTTCTGATAGAATGTATTCTATATTGCATATCTGCACTATAATGTCATGTATTGCAGTGTTTGGTTCCTTACAAGTATTGGCTTACTGTATTATCTTTGTATTAATTTTTGATAATTTTTCATCCATTTATTGTTCTTGCTACTGTGTTATGGCTTCGTTAAGGATATTTCAAAGGTTTTTCACTTAAAGATGAGAATCCGTCATGAATGGAACCAGCAGATTTCACTAATTTTCAGATTTTATCCTGGGAGTGGCTGATATAATTTATACTGCAATGTAAAAAAATCTTTGAGCATTAACATTTTTTGACTGTATCAAATTTTTAGTAATTTATATTTGAACTTTACATTTCAATTTCTGTTTGGAATTAAAATTTGAATTTATTGTTATTACAAAAATCTTTCTCCAGAATCATGCACTCCATTTTTAACTCTGGTCTCATCATAAGGCCTCTATAATTGCTGCCAATTAACATCTTTGGTAAATGAGATTTTTATGTCTCACCAATTTAAAAAAAAACACACAAGTGTTACATCTGAGCTGGTTTTGATGATGAGGTTTTAGGTGATTTACTGCACGTCTCTACAAGTGTTTAAAACCTCATTGTGTCTCTTCAACATCCCGTTCTGTTTTTAACATCTTCACCTCCAGGAGGGAAAAAGAACACCCACATTCAGTCAATAACAGCTGGCCAGCTGTGAAGCCGAGCTGAACAACCAATGGATTTATGGATCAGAGACAACTGGGAGGTTTTAGAAATACAATCAGTGTCTGTGTCTCCATCAGCAGATCAGACTGAGATCTGAAAAACTGCAGGAGGGACTGATATTTTTATTTCCACCTTGCAAAAATAGAGAATTGGAGAGTAAATAACAGTGAGGGACACTGATGTCAGTGAACCTGTTCTATAAACCCACAGGTGCAGCTCCGACAAATCTGATGCCACAGACATGAAGCAGAACGTCGCTGCATCCATTTTGACCACAGTAGCACCACAAGGCTGGATGTGCCACATTCTGTAACCCTCTAAAAATAGCAGCAGGTTGTGTTGTACCCACAGATACAGTTTAGTAATAATGCAGGGTGGAGAACGCTTTGGGATTTTGGCTCTTTTTTGAGCACTGTGAAGCTAAACCAAAAAGAAAAGCTGGGATTCCTTAACCAAATGCTTCTGGGTTTGTTTTTCAGCCCTGAGTTGTGACTGCAGGAGCACGAGTGAAAGCGCAAATTGGCATGAGTCACAAGAAAATGGATAAAAATCAAGAACTAATATTTTTGATGAGACAGTTTTGTGTTAAATTAATGGCAGAGAAGACGCTCTGTCCAATCAGAGCCAAACCGGTTGGACTACTTGCTGAAGGAATGTCACTGATAAGAGGCACAACGTGGAAAAAGTCGGTCAAGGTACTGTTATGTCTTTGCAAATATATATCTACAAAATACAACTTTACCTGCATATAACATTAGGCTAAGACCCTACAATAGTATCTGGATGTAGAGTCTGGAATCCCTATAAGCAAGACATATTTTTGTTTGTTTGCTTGCTTAGTGTTTTATTATTGTTTTTGCATGAAATGATTAAGTGAAATTGGATAAAGCACCAGTATGAGCTCAGAACCTGCTGATAATTTCCTTGGTTATTCTATCATCGCTTTTGTTTGTAAAATGCCTTAATCACTGAACATAATAACACTGATATAAAAGGCTAATATTTCAGTTGTTTGATTTGTGTAGTATCAAAAAAATCAGCATATCAACATGTTTGAGAAGCTGCTGGAAGTGGGAGTGACTGATATGATTATTTCTTCATCAGAAGAGCTGCTAATTAATCACGTGATTATTCAAATAATTAGTGCAGTCATACATTTATATAAAATAGATCTGTAATAAGAAACGTAGATGTTTTCTCATCTGTGATTTACAGTACACTGGTACATGCAAACATATATGCTGTATAGTGACAGGTTGGATATTTGTCCTGTCAGTAAGTATATGGACACATGTCACGTAACTGCAGCCTCCTGAACCTGGCAGGATGCGACCTTGGAGCGGATCACCTGTTCACCTCTGTGACATCATCACTATCAGGATTCACCTGCACGGGGCCGCACCCACCTACCCACACACGCGCGCGCGCACACATTCACACGCACACACCATATGATGCTGGAGGCACTGTAGCGGCTCATCAGGACCATCCCGCCGGGCCTCAGCGCTTCATCCTCGGTTGCAGGCCGGACAGGAGGAGCCGCTCCGGCCTGCAGCCGAGCAGAGCAGCCGGTGCACACACACACACAGACAGACAGACAGATAGAGAGGGGGAGAGACAAGAAAACGGACAGACAGACAGTCCGGTTCTTGCTCCCCTCCTCCACGCCCTGTCCTCCTCCACCTCCTCCTCCTCCTCCTCCTCCTCTTACCTCCGCTCCAGATGCTGCCTCCTCCGCTGCTCTCCTCCGATTGAATCCCGGACTGACGCGCTGCGGGGCGGGCAGAGCATGAGAGGCGACCCGCTGAGCCGGACTCGGACCGACTGGAGACGGATCGGTTCGCTGCTTGTGACGGTCGCTGCTCCTGCTGCTGCTGTTATGGCATCTCTGTCTGCCTCCTCCTGACGCACCAGCAGCCACCCGCTGCGTAAAGACGCACCGCGATACAGGCAGAGTAGCATCTGGGCCTTCAAAATAAAAGCATCAAGGGTGGAACAGTAGCAGGAGACTACTGTACACATCTCTGATCAAATGTTGGGATTTAACCTTTTATTTCTTCATTCATTCCCTCATATGCAGAACAAAATTTCCAGTTTCAAATAATCAGATCTCTGTATCATGTGAAGCAGCTTGTGATATCTGGTTTTACTGATATCTGCCCTTTGAAATGTGCCATACAAAGAAACATTTTTACTAATAATGAAGCTTTCAGTGAGCGGTACTAATGAACTAATCTTCAAATACAACCTGGAAATCATTCCTGGCCTTCTGCTGTTCACTGGAGCTTGTAGCATGATTGTAATACATAAAACATTTGGTCATTTTGTTAAGTAGATGTATAAGCAGTTCAAATAAACTCGGCCAGCTACTTTCAGACCCTGAACAACTTCAAATTATAGGAGAGCATGTGTTTCTTCCATTTGTAATTTTACAACAACAACAACAAAAAAAACATATGAAAATGGCACATAAAAGCACTGTTAGGTCTGAACACTTGGGATATTGTGGAGATTCAACTGACCTGGTCACCTATAAAAGCTGCTGGTGGTCATCCATTCAGTCTCTCCTTGCAGACTAATTTCCTCATAAGTTCCGTAATGCAAACATGTGTCTTTAGTTATAACTCATGTGGTTTCACCTTCTTTGTCCAAGATAGAGCTCAGTTGTAACAATGACATCTTCAAGTAAGAGCTGAATATTTAACAGTTTTTAATTTTTTTATATCAGATTCACCATCCCAAAAAAAGCGTCTTTAAAGTAAAATATGTTGATGTATCGTTTTACTGCAAAAAAACAAGTTTGAAATCTTTGGTCTGCATGTTCAATTGCCAGAAAGAATTAACATCCAATTGTTTCTCAGGTTTGTGGTGGTTTTATGGATCTGAATGTGTGGCTTCTCTTCATCTTGTCTGCACAAGTAACGGTGAATTTGACGCCTTGCAGCCTCTGGCACGTTTGTTTGCTTCAGACCAATAAAATATTGAAAATAAATAACGCAAAAGTCACGTAAGTGAGTTCACACTTGTGTAAAACAGCAGCTGCTCGTTCACATTCTGCTCTCAGGTTCAGGATACT
This sequence comes from Acanthochromis polyacanthus, assembly GCF_021347895.1. Taxonomy (NCBI): domain Eukaryota; kingdom Metazoa; phylum Chordata; class Actinopteri; family Pomacentridae; genus Acanthochromis; species Acanthochromis polyacanthus. The sequence continues at coordinate 11,492,587 of NC_067128.1, forward strand.
GACCGGTGCTCTTATTGTGAAGGCGGGATGGTTTCCGGGCAGAGTGTCGTTGGTTTGACGGATGTTCAGCTGCAGGTTCAACATCAATCGCAAACATCTTCATCGATACCGTGATCAATATTTACTAATAATCACGGTTCGTAAATTCTGCCTCGGTCACGTGACTCGCCGGTTCGTGGCTTCATAACGGAAGGCTCCGGTTTGGGTTGACGTCACCACGGTGTTGACACGAGGAGGCTGAGAGCATCATGGTAGTGATGATGTCATTCATATGACTGGATATGATTAAAAAAAATGTCAATACCATTATATTTATGTTTGAGAGGAGCTGCTTTCTAGCTGCAGCACAAACACAATGAGCAATAATGTTACACATAGTTTACTTCATTTATTTTCTAATATAGAAAAACGCAAATGTACCTCACTGTGTTAAATCTTAAGGTTAATATTATTTATAACACAAAACTGGTTATCAAATTTAAATATTTAGGTTATTAGCCTACCATATTATTAACTTTGCAAAATTATCTGACGAATTTAAATATTAAAGTCAGTTCAACAATATTATATAAATAAGAACAAAATAAATCCCAGTAATATTAATATAATGACAAACTTTCCAACAAAAATAAATACAAGGTTGCAATATTATTAATTATACAAAATTATCTGACTAATTGAACTCTTAAGATAAGACCCAACAATATTACGGATTTTTTTCTAACAGAATATTCAGGATAAAACACCATTACTGTGCAAAATTGCCTAACTAATTAAAATATTGAGATTAGGGATTAACATTATTGTTAATTATGTAAATTTATCAGACTAATTTAAATATTAAGATAAGACTCAACAATAATACATAGTATATTAATTTATCTGACTGATGCAAATATGAAAGTTAAAGCACTTTAATTGTCCTATTTATGCACATTTATCTGACTAATTTAACTTCTAATGTTAGAACATCACAATATTAGCTAGGACCCTGAAATATTAATGAAAATTGTGTACATTTATCTAATTATTTTTAACACGCTCCGTCAAATCATGCCACATCTGTGGCATTGTGCTGTGTGGTAAAACTGCACATTTCAGAGTGGCCTTTTTTGTGGGCAGTCTAAGGCACACCTGTGCACTAATCATGGTGTCTAATCAGCATCTTGATATGACACACCTGTGAGGTGGGATGGATTATCTCAGCAAAGGAGAAGTGCTCACTATCACAGATTCAGACAGATTTGTGAACAATATTTGAGAGAAATGGTGATGTTGTGTATGTGGAAAAAGTTTTAGATCTTTGAGTTCATCTCATAAAAAATGGGAGCAAAAACAAAAGTGTTGCGTTTATATTTTTGTTGAGTGTATAATACTACAGGTTTGCTCAACATTAACATTCGCTGTGGATTCACAGCAGGAGCATGTGGTAAGACATAAGATAGTACACGAATATTTAAATGTTCATAAAGTGTTTGGTGTAGCGCCAAAATAAAAATAATTATGAAATATTCTCACTGGAGGATTTGTCTGTTCATTTCTTACCACTGATGTTCCAGCTGTGTCCTGTGGGAGGCGCTACAGCTCTGTGCACCTCAGTGAAGAAGCTGCTGTTTAATCACATTAACTGATTACAGACAATTACACACAAGCACTCATTAGGACCGCTTATACACACACACATATGCTGCACTTGTATCTCTGTGAGGACCCTCAACTGACATGATGCCACCAAACCTGAAGCCTCCAGCAGCAGTTTAAAGGTTTGTCAGTCCAGACCAGAGTCCCTAATCAGAGCACACTTAGACAGTGCGTAGTTCTTAAGCAACTGTACATGTCCACAGTTGCTTTCTGATTTTTTTGGAATTCCATGGCAACATATCAATGATGTCATTTTAAAAAGGAGCAACTCTGATTAAACAAATATGCAGCTAGTGACAAGTGAAAATGTCCACATCTTAAATGTAACTAGAGCTGCTCAGCGTCTGCCATTGACTTTCATCCAGACTTATTAACAAATATTCAGTTTTGACATGTCATAATTCCAAGTAGAGACATCTATAATGTGTTTTGACTAGTTGCAGTTTTAATCAATTACAACTGAGTTTTCACAGGTCAGAATGTCAATTATTGCTGTCACCTACAAATTAATCTGACATCATAGATATCATTAGTGGAATTCTAAAGATCTAAACTTCAGTCCAAATTAAATTATTAACATGTGAAACAGCAACTAGTAAGAATGTAATCCCAGATATGACGTGCAACTGCAACGGTAGTAAAAAAGGTCATTGTGACAATTATATTTATGAGATCCACTTCATTTTACTGCTAGTCAGACATTAAATTTAGATATCAAATTTCCACTAGTTAAAATGTCCTTGCAGATATTTTAACTGGCACATATCCAGAATTAAAATACTAATTAGAGCGACCTGAAACACACAGAATGGTGTGTTGGACGAATCAGAAATGCAGTTGCTGATATCAAAAATGAGATGTTATATTTACAACAATCCTCTTTCAACATGTAAATATTAATTAATTGGTATAACTGGTATTTTTACAAGTGAAGAAAGGTCTTACTGATAATTATAATTAAAGATGTTGGTAATTTAGCTTTAACTGTGGAAATGCAACTTGTACCAGTGGGGGGGAAAAAAAAAAAAATTAACATGCCAGTAAGTCTTCTCCATTAGTGAAAACGAAACTGTGAAAAATGTAGTCACCTGTAAGTGCTTTTATTTAAGAATAAGAGTCTGTTTGTCAGTTAATTTAATGTTGTGGTTAATCGCTTTTGTTACTGTGTAGATCAACAGAACACAACAGCATTATATTACAGATGGTAATTATTACATGCGTTTAATGTGAAGATAAAGTGCAGTAAAAGTACTGCAGTTCTCTGGGGGTAAAGGGTTAGAAAAGGAAAATACTTGATGATTGTAGCCTCTCAGGTTGTTTAAATTCTGAGATTTTGATCAGTTTTTTTCATACTCAAAATAAAGAAAGCCAATACGTTGTTCTGCTTCATACTCTTGACATTAATAATCATTTTAAATGTGATTGTAACAGTTTTTATTGGTAATTTCACCTCCAACTTCATTCTCAGTGAACTATTTTCCAGCTGCTCTGTGCGCTGCATTGTTGTTTCTAGTCTAAACTCTGATAAGAACCAGGTTTCAGTTCAGGGGATTCTGGGAAACAACACAATTAGCATAAAGCTTACATGAATATTTTATCATTCGTGACTGATAAGATATTGAATATGTCCTTTCCCACAGTGCAAAGCTCAGAGGCATTCAGATTATCAAGACAAAGCACCAAATCCTCACTTCTGATAAATTAGACACAGAAAATGTTTTCAATTTTTGCTAAAAAAAAATAATTAAAATGATGAATCATGAAAATCACAGCATAATTGATTAAATATCTGATTGGTTTTCCTAGTTGGTTCTCATTCTATGAGGTGGCATCTAAAATTAATTTAATCTGTTCATTTGTGTGTTTGTTTGACTGTAAGACAAAGCAAAGTAGAGTAAACATTAGTCACTTATTAGATATTTGAAATCCTGCTGAAGACACACGGACCAGCGGTCACACAGGGAAAGTCTGAATCTCTCAGATGCTCCACAGTTAAACAGCAACGGCTTGACTGCTATTATGGAAAATATAATAAAAATCTCTAACCTGTACGGATAGTTTCTATCATGGAGGGCTGTGGGAATAGATGCTGTGGGTTGAAAATGTAGGTGAAGCACAAAATGGTGAAAAAGCTGTAACATTTATTTTCCAGTAAACAGTACAAGTCAGTAACTTTCTGAAGTGACATTTTCCATCTTATGTGCAAATCCAGAACAATCGAATAAAAAGTGAAAAATCCTCCGTCTGATAAAAAACAAGGTCTGACCAGAAAACACTCAAAACCGCTGAACAGCTCCAAAATATCTGAAATGTTTGAAAATCTTTTAAAAACCCAACAAACAGTGAATCTACATCTGAGGAGGAGCCTTTCAGGAAATGAATCCTGCTGTCAGATCATTTTGTGCTCAGTAAACGTGAGAAACAGATTTCTGCCCATTGACCAACTGAAACTGCTTGATCGTCTCATTTTTACACTGACACCATCTGTTTTCTGTTACATCTGTGAAAAAGTGCAAACCCAACTTTGTGTTTAACTCCTAAGACCTGAAACTGGTGATAAAGGGTTTGTGAGAAAAATGCTTTAGAGTAGTTGTCTAAAGCTGACATCTTAAAACGCTTTTTAAAAACCAATAAACTATCAACTTGCTGCTGAATAAGATGCAGGGAATCCTCACAAGACAGCTAGAATTAATGACTGATCATCAGAACAGCTGCAGGTTCATTTTCATGTCTGTTCAAAGATAAAACACAAATGAAACCTGACATAAATCCACAGATCTGATCAGAAGGACCAGATTAAAATACCAAAATCGGCAGCTTCATCGGGACACACAACTGAGATATTTCATAAAAAAAATCAGAACATGTTGCACAAAACTCATAAATTTGTTGTTTTCAACCTAAAACACAGAAAATCATTTAATGAGAAACTAAGGCTCCGCCCACCTCACCTGTCTGCTCAGGTAGGCTGATGTCATTTACAGCCAATCAGTTGCTTTGCCAGACTCCGACGGACTTCTTTACTTGTTATCGTTTGACAGAAAAAATATCTTCTTTATTTAACATCTGTGGTCAGTTCATGTTTTACCACTTTTAACTTTCTTGTCTTGACATTCAGCCACGTTGTCATGGAAACCACTCATCACTGCTCATCTGGAACCACAGAAGAAGAAACAAGATCAGCATGAAGTTGTTGAGGGGTTTGTTTCATTTTATTTCTGTATTTGTGTTACTGATTCTATTTACCAGAGCCCAGAGATGCTTAAAGCACTTTGTAGATTTGCTTTTGACAGTGCTCTATCAATAAAATGTATGAATATTATTATTAATAATTCTGCGTTCCTTCATCTCTGGTTAGTTTGTAAAATAAGTTGCAGCTCTGGATGGTTTGGAATTTTACTATATGCACTCACCTCAATGTAAAATACATCCTTTCTTCGTTTTAGACAGTTTGGCTCCAATTTGAACACCGGCTCCTGGAGATTAAAGAGATGTTCTGATTGGTTGGTTTGTAGGCAGAAAGTACATCATCAACACATCAGTCACGTTTTACCTGCTCCTACAGTTTGAACTTGCACTGGAGCTCGTTACAAGAAACAATAAAGTTCAGGCCTGGTACAAAAGCTCTGGATACAGTTCATGTTGAGGAAACATCTGCACAGCATAGAAACTTAACATGAAAAAGTTGAACATGAACAGTCTATACAGTTGTGGAAAAATCAAACAAACTCAGCCATTTACATAAAAATAACAACGCATGTTAAAAACCAACAGGAAGCTCATTCCTGTCCAGACTGGCATAAAAGTGATAAAGCTGTGGAGCAAAGAAATGATACAGCTGGATACAAGCTTAAAACTGACACAAGACTTAAATGTGGGCAACATGTGCCTCAAAAACTCAACCAGCTAAACCAAGAAACTTTCATGTGTGTGTCCTAAAGTCTACAAACAAACACCGATTCATTACAGTCTATGTTTCACCTCAGTCTGCTCCAGTTCAGATGCTACTCTACCTGCTGAGCTGTTCCTGGACGTGCTGGACAGTTTGTTTGGACCAGAATCATCATCATCATCATCATTGTGTTTCATTGTTCTGGATTCTAATAAGGTGAACTCCTCAAACTCTGACTCCTGGTTCCTGGTTAGTTGTTTTGAATCATCCTCTGGACTGAGCTGGATTTCTTTCTCTCCTGCAGAACCAGAGACTGAGGGGTTTCTGCGGGGTTCAGCTGACGTTGTGTTGGTTTGGTTTAGTTGTTTTGGCTTTTCTGTGGGAATCTGGACCGTCTCTGGGTGGTCGGGGGGCTTCTCTGATTGGCTGGATGCAGAAGAATCCGGCTCGTCCACGCCCAGCGACTTCTGTTTGACGACGGGATGATCTGACAACAACAACACAGTCAGACCGATGCACTGAGAGGACTTAAAGGTCAGAACTACACCTAAGTCGTCCACAGTCCTCACCGTGGACCCTGCTGCCCCTCTCAGCTCTCGGCCTGGTCTTCTTCAGGTTGTAGCCTTTTCTGATCTCAGCCAGCAGGTTGTCGATGATGCAGCCTTCTTCCTGATTGGACACATCCTTCCTGACTGGTGGACAAAGACGTCTTTAACATCCACATGTTGAGATATTTGTAACTGTGATTTTTGTTGCTGTGATGTTTATAGTGGAAATATTGGTTGCCTAGATAAGATATTTGTTGAGTTTTTTTGTAGCTGCGATAACTGTTGATGAGATATTTGTTGCAGAGACATTTTGTTTTATAGATTGTTGGTTAGTATTTTGTTGCTGCAATTTGTTCTTAAGATATTTATTAAAACTTTTCTTGTGACAGCATTGTTGCCGAGATATTTGTTGTAGACACTGTTGATGAAACGTTTGTCACCAAGATTTTTGTTGCTACGATATTTGTTGTTGAGATTTCTTTTGTCAGGATTTTTGTTTTAGAGATTGTTATTACGATTTTGGGTGTTGAAGTATTTGTTGCAGAGATACTTTGTTACTGAAATATATGCAAACAATTTTGTTGTTTTGTTTGATCGTTGCCGGGATATGATTTTTTAAGAGGACCTTTGTGGTTGTGAGATATTTTTTGGTTAAGATATTTGTTTTTTTTTGTTGCTGACAAAACTGTTAATAAAATATCTGTTGCAGATATATTTGGTTTAGAAACTGTTATTTTGAATTTTGTTGCTGCAATTTGTTGTTAAGATATTAAGAATTTTGCTGTTGAAATGATTGTTGCTGAGATATTTGTGGTGAACAATTCTGACAGGAATTTTTTTGGTGATATTTTTGTTGAGTTTTTTAGTTGTGGACATTTTGTTGCACAAATATTTGCTTTAGAGAGTGTTCTTCAGAGTGTTATGAAAATATCTGATGCAGAAATATTTATTGAGATTTTTGAAATTGAAATTTGTTGTTGAGATTTTTGTTCTCGACATTTTTGTTGCTAAGATGCTGTTAGTGGAGATTCCTGTAGCAGAGATATTCAGCTGTCTTTAGCGTCTGTCTCATCTTTTAACACGTATACTCTTCAGAATGTTATGATCTCCCCTCGTGAGCCTAATGATGTCTTCCTCAGAGTAACATGACCTGCACTCCTCCAGACTTCATTTAAGGTGGAACCAGCGTTTGACTCACTGATCTTGTTGGTGGTGTCTCCTTTGAGTTTCTTCTCCTCCTCCCGTTTCTTCCTCTTTTTCTCCTGCTCTCTACGACTTTCATTCTCCTGATTGACAGAAAGGATCAGATCATAAGTATTTTGTTTTTGTTACCAAACACAATCCAGGACTTTTAAAATTGCAAAATATGACACCGAGGTAAATGCCGACATGACTAAAAAATCCTCCAAAGTCTCAGCTTCACGTGACTGAACTGTGTTTCTTTGTTTCTGATGTTTGAAGTAATGACACCGACAAGCAGCTTTAATCGTGAATTTGAATCACATCTATTAAGGGGGATATGAGCACAATGTTACTCTTATTTTATATGTCATAAAACTGTTTCTATCCTATTATTTTTATCTAATTTAGTTCCATTTGTGTCACCTTGCACAAGCTGTTGTCACTAAGTTATTATAGATGTGAGTGTCTTGACACAAAAGTCTGAATGTGGTTTTCTGAGTGTACATAATTTAGAAGAACTGTATTTGTTCATGTGCAAACAAATAAGTCACCAAGTCTAACTTTATACACGATTTCACAAGGAAATCTTATACTACACATACAGGTGACTTCAGTGTGTTCTTATTTGTTGCCCGTCATGCTGCCCTGTGAGTGGCTGTGGACCTTGATGGCTCGGAGGAACAGGCCTCTGAAGGTCTTGATGGTCCTGAACAGTTCATCGAGGGAAAAGCTGCTGCTGTCCTCACACAGGTAGACGGATAGATCCATCCTCTTGTCCTCCACCGACGACAACAGCTGCTGCAGCTGCTCACAGGCCTGCAGGCTCTCCTGACAGCACAGAAGAAGCAGAGGAAGACGTGAACACACCTCTAAAAGCAGGCTCATTCCTTAAAAAGTCTAAAAATCTGATGTGTTTGTTAGATTAAAAATCAATAGCAAGTTAGTAAAACGTCCTGCAGTCTGCAGTGTATCACCTGTAAAGCAGACAAGTACTGCTCCTTCATATCCTCAGATGAAGATGAAACTTTCTTCTCTGCGTTTTTCAGCTGTTTGGTCAGAGACTTTGCTTCAGACTGAATGGACTCCACATTCGCCCTGCAGGAAAACATAAATGGCTGAAATGTTTACACTGAAATATTTTGACAACTGTTTTTGGACGGGGTGACTTAAAGAATTTTGATGAATGAATGAGCTGCTGGCTGAGCTGTTTGTTAACAATGATTATATCGTTCAGTAAACAAAGATTTGTGATAATATAACAGAATTTCTGAAGGTCTGAGAGGTTATAAGCACTCTGACAGTTCTTAAAGAATGTCAGAAACAATATTTACTGGATACACACTTTTTTCCTACAATGCATTTTAAGACTTTTCAAAAACTGGAGATACCACATAAAAAATAACATGCATCTTTCATGATTATATTGAGCCCACTATTCAAGTCTGACGGAAAATCAGTAGGAACTGTGCTGACTTTATTATTGCATATGTTTTTAATGTTTTCCAGAGTTTGATTCATTTACCCAGCAGCCTTCTCACAGACCTCCAGGTCATCAGGCAGGTTCAGCAGGTCAGGATGGTTCTCCTCCACCTCCTGGAGATCACACAAACAACAACAGCTGACTTACGGTCTCTCAGTGTGACCAGTGTGAGATGTTTCCAGTGCGTACCTGCAGGATGTGGTGTAGCAGGGTGATTCTGGACTTGTTGGCTTTAGTTTCAGTCAGTTTGAGCAGAGTGCTGATCTTAAAACCCTCTGCGTTCCCCGTGTGAGTGCCCTGACACACAAAACCACACATCACATGACAAGGCGCCACATTGTCACTGATGACATCACATCAGGTTAAATCAGTTTGTCTGGAGGTTTCTTACATTCTACAAACAGAAGATCCACTGTGAGCTTTAACTGCTTGTTTCTGCTTTGTTTGCTAATAAGCAAAATTAGACACATCTGCACTAGAGATGTGAACAATTAGCTGTTTATTTATTGATTTGGACAGAGCATATTAATGAACATACAATCTCATAATAGTTTACACAGGGTTGCAGTAAATATGCCGGATTTAGCACAAGGCTAAGGACTTCAGTCTGTTTATGTATAATGTACCACATTCACAGCAGAGTTCTCTCATTATTTTAAAACCCCTAAAAGGCCTGACATCAACTTCATGGCTGTCTGGTGCAGTTTAGCAAACAGCGACCAGTGATTTAAAAATAACAAAACACAAAAAGCAAGTTAACCAGAAATTTAAAAGCACTGAGTGATGCTTACTGATCTCGATTAAAATATATTTACACTCGCAGGATCATTTTGAGTGTAACACAGTCAGAAAAATAAACTTTTAATACACCTCAGAAACGAACTAGTAATTCATCTGGGACTTGAAACTTACATTTTTACCCTTTTCATATTGACTTTGGTTTAAAACAAATTAAGAGGTTTGGAATTTTACATTACGATCCATTAAATGTCTTTAAATTAAGCAACATTCTACTTTGATTTTTTTTAAATGCGCTTAATTTATTTGATTAAAAATATATTACACAGTAATTGAGAAGATGAGGGATGTGTGTGTAACTATCTGGAGGATAGTGTTCACGGTAGGACCAGGTGGCCTCTTGATGTGTAATGAGATGAGTTACTGATGTTTAACACCGGTGGAGTGTGGGCAGTGAAGGAGGAGCTCCAGTGTTCAACACAGGTTCATGCTAATGCTAAATTAGCATGTTGAACAGTTAAACGAGGCAGGAAACTGTCAGACAGTGTAGAAAAACTGTAGCTGCAGTTGTTAATGTTCAATACATGCAGGACTCTATAATTCAATTTATAGTTACATGTATACAGACTACAATGGGTGCAAAGTTAAAATAGAGGGCTTTCATGTACTTCTATAGAAACTACAACCTGTGCACACAGATACATGCACACTAGAAACCATGATGGTGTTAAGCAGAAGAGCTGCTTCGTTGGTTGTGTTGCTCTGGATATGGATAAATGAAATGCACATCACACCAACTTAACGAAAGCTAATCTTCAGTACACTTGTCTGATAAATGAAAACTGTTTCACACTTTGAATTGATCAATGTGTCCAACACATTAGGTCTGATGTTGTTCATGTCCAGTCACAGCTGTTGATTGTTTTTGTGATTGATTATCGGTTAAGGAAATCATAAAGTAATTTGAATCTAAAATGAAGAGAAAATAAAAGATCCTCACATAGTTCAGAAAGTTTCCCACACTCAGGATGAGTTTACAGAAGCTGGGCAGTCGAGTGCTCTCCCTCACACCTGAACACAGAAGACGGTTAACCACAAAGAGAACCAAAGAGACCTTTTGTTTCTATCCATGTGTAGCTCAAACTCAAACTGAACTTGTTCAAAATGTAATTCGTTATGGGCACAGCACAAACTGTGGTTGTAAATGATGTTACAGAACAAGATGGGAACTCTCAATTCTTACACATTCTGTGGTTTATATACAAGCGATGCTCTCTTTGTGCCACATTTTGGCATTATGAGTAAGTATGAATTATTTCTTTTAATGTACATCTCCACTTTCAGCAGCAGAGCTGCGTTCCCAGAGTTAAGTATGTACTCTGCATGTATTACGTGTGTACTTAGTGTATTTATTGGGTATACAGACTCTGGCAGGCTCGGTCCAGCAGTTCCGCTTTGGGCTTCAGCGTCTCCAACACACATCTGCTCTCCTCACACAGCAACATACACTCGATCCTCAGAGAGTAACTACAGGATACACACACACAGTATGAGTGAATATACCTTTGATGAGCAGTAAATAAGCGTATCTATACTAGGGCTGACTGATTACTATATACAATATTCAGTATTTTTACAATAATCAGTAATGTTATTTTTTTTAACAGATTCCCAAATTAAGTAACTACATTGAAGGTGCAGATATTGCTCTGTGGGTTCAAGCAGTATCCTGCCCACAGCACCATCTGATTGTTTACATGTCACCAGATAGAGCCAATCAGCACAGAATAATATGTTAAAAGTTCTCTTGTAATTAAACATGTAAAACAGAAGTAAATTCATTATAGCAAAGTTTTGTATTGGAGTTTCTGTTATTCTAAATTCTGCTACCAAGATTTTTATTTTAACTGCTGATAAATATTGGCTCAGAATATCAATCAATTTCTTTGATTATCAGTAATTCCTATCAACTCCAGAAAAAAAAACAGACTGGTTAACCCCTAATTTGTAGCCAGCAGGAGTGTCTAAGTCTCAGATGCATCTTTTATCCTCCCACCTGGGGACGCCGAGGAGCTGCAGGTAAAACTGATCCACTGATGCCAACTTGTCCCTTTCTGCCTGGTGAGACTTCAGGTTCTCTACCTGAGGATGGACAAGTGAGACGGGTAAAGGAGAGGTAATTCTGCTGTTGGACGGATAAGACAGAAATGAAACAGACAGGACAAACAGAGAACAGGTAAGACACGTAGAGGACAAGTGGAGCAGGGACAAAAGAACTAGTTAATATAACCAGAGAAGGACAGGTAGGACGATATGTGAATGACATGTGGGACAGATGCGGGACATGTGATGCTGATGAAGGACAGCTCAGACTGAAAAATTAACACTTGACTTGGGACAAGAAAAAGCGGGGCAAGTTGAAGTCAGTCAGTATGAAGAAGAGACAGAGAACGAGGACTGGTATAGGGCAGGTGACCACAGCTCTGACCTCATGCTTTTCTGGAAGCAGTTTGATCAGCTGTTTTAGGACTTCCACGTCAAACTTGGACCTGTCTCCTCTCTGGATCAGAGACACAAAATCCTCATGGGAACTGCAGAAGAAACACACGGGACAGGTGAAGGACAGGAAATGTAACAGGTGGGATGGAAGAAATTAAAGTAAGATGCTTAAAGGGCAGGTGCAAGACAGGTTAGACAGAAGTCACACCATCTGGACAGGTAAGACATAAAACAGATGAGTTGACACTGGACAGGCCAGAGAAAGCTAAAAAACAGGTAAAACAACTCAGTCTTAGGACTGAATGTGATGTCACTGCAGAGGTGTGTTTCTACTAGCTGGAAGGTTCACCATTTGAACTGCTTGAGGAAGATGTTCAGGTTGAGGCTTTTCTTGGCATCGATAAAGGAAATCTGTGGACAAAGAGACAAAACACTAACTGGACTCGCCCATTCTTGACAATATGTCCCTTTGTTTTCAACACCGAACGGACTGACTGAAAGATGAAGGGTGAGTGTAAAAACTGTAGCACCTCTTTGGACTCTGTCTTGGCTTTGGTTCTGGTCTTGGTCTCTGTAGGAGGAAGACTGAAGAGCTGCTCGATGCTGCAGTAATCGGGTTCCACCGAGTCTGAAGACATGGACTTCCACAAGGACTGATGAGCTGCAGACGGACAGACAGATGGACATAAACCAACTCTGATCCATATCAGACCAGACTACTGGACCAACCCAACACAGAACAGAATTCCTCTAATCACTGACCTATCACTGCTCTGGATGGCAGTTTCTGCCAGTTGAGTTTCTTCATTCGGAGTGTGGGGCAGGGGGCGGTGCTTGTGGGTGGAGCGGTACTGTAAAATGACCGGCCCAGACCTCGAATTGCCTGGGCTACGATGATGTCGCCTGGAGGAGGGGGAGGGGGAGGAACGCCCATCCCAGGAGGAGGTGGAGGAGGAGGTGGAGGAGCTCCTACACCAGGCAAGGGAGGAGGAGGTGGAGGAGCTCCTATAGCTGGTAAGGGAGGAGGTGGAGGAGGAGGTGGGGGTGGAGGTGCTCCTACACCAGGTAATGGAGGTGGAGGAGGAGGTGGAGGAGGTGGGGCATCAGGTGCGGCAATGGGAGCTGGTGTTGATGAACTTGTCAAAACATCTTTGATAAGTGCGTCTGATTGGCCAGTAGGACTGTCTGGTAGTTGAGTCTGGACCGCTCTGTCGACAGTTCGGACCCTGTGATTGGCTGAGAGTGATTTCTGGGGGAGCAGCCTTTCCAGAAGACAGTCGACAGAATCCAATTCAGCTACAAGACAGTCAAACACACCAGTTAAATTCACCTTTAAAGCACTGGTCCCAGTTAGAAACTGGAATATGAAAAGACATGGCGAGAAAGAGAGGAACCTTCTGCAAAGAACTAAATTAGATTTACAGAAATGACCCCAGCCGAGTCAGTCAGACAGAGTACAATGTGAATTTCATCTGATGTGGGTCCCAGAGGAAGACCTGCACTCTGAAGATAACATCCTGATGATTTTTCGACTGCTAAAGTCTTACTCCAGACTTACATTCCTGCGACAGCAGGGTGACTTTGTCAGTCAGCAGCTCCAGAGCAAGCCAGACCTGAGCTCTGTTTGGATCTACCAACAACAAGGCCTGAAGTATGGAAAGTAGCTGGACTGAGGACGGACTACTGGACACCTGAAGAGACAGAAGGACAGGTAAGAAGACAGAAGAAAAGTCTTTCCTGTCATTCAAGCAATACAAAAAAGAGGGACATAAAGAATGAGATGGGGTCGATGGAGATAAATGTTTGGGTGAATTGTTTTAAAGTGAAGGCGTTTTTTGGACTGTGTTAAGGCTGGACATTTAACATGGAGGTGCAGAAGGTCATGATGTTAAAGATGGAGGCAAAAGTACTCATTGTGGAGATGTTATTGAGTCAGTGGAAAGGTGAGGAAGGTAATTGATAGAGATGAATGTCACACAGATGGAACTGTGGAGGTGATAACATGGGAGAAGAGCAAAGAGAAGATGATGAGACTGAATGTGGTGCGGATGAGTGTTACCAAGCAGGCTGAAGACTAGGTGAAGGTGGAAGTGTTAAGGGTGGAGATAAGTGGCAGGTACTTTGGTGAAAAGGGAGGTGCACCTGTGTGTAGATAGATGGAGGTTTTGAATGTGGTGTTTGGGGTGTAATTGTTACAAAGAAGATGTTGGAGCTGAATGTGAAGATTTTGCAAGATTACATTGTCACATTAAGATGTTTAAGGATTAGATAAAAAGAAGGGCAAAGATGTTGGGATTGGAAAAAAATATATATTGTGAAGGTGGAGGTGCTGATGTTGAAGGTGAAGTTAAAAATGCAGTGAGTGAAGATGTTGGGCTCCAAGCGCAGGAACTGAAGTGAAAAGTGATAATGTATGAGGTGAAGGTGCTCCAGCAGTATATCGAGAGTTTATCTTTAGATGTAACTGAGTGGTTTTAATGTGATGAAGAATAAGGTGAGGACATTTGGGGTAAATAAAAACATCTCACAGGTGGAGGAGGAGGTACCTTAGTGAAGAGTGAGGTGAAGACCTGCTGGTGGCTGCTCATGTCGACGCCTCCGTACAGCCGCTCCATCTCTTCCTCATCCATTGTCAGAAAGTCCTCAAACACATCACACTGGATGTTCAGGTCGTCATTCTCCGTCTCCCTGGAGACCGAGATAGAAATGTCGCCAAGTGATGGAAACTGAATGATTATTGATTATTGATGTAAAAATAAAATCAGTACCTCAGTCTGGGCAGCAGATCCAGCAGCTGCAGGCCTGAAACAACATGTTCCACAGTGAGAACATCTCATCCTGATCCAGATCTTTAATTTAATTTCGATTCCACTGTTTCCACAGCAACAGAACAGGCATCCCAAAATTTCACACAATTTTACCAACATCAGCAACCACCAAATAACCATCTAAGAACAGCCATATCCTGCAACCATTTACAATATTCCAACATAATTTATTAGTCCACAGGATTAATATAGTATTTACCAATAATGGCATGTTTGCTAATATAGAGTTTCTGTATAAAACCCTTGGTAAATATTTACCTAAATTTTGTAGTTTTGAACAAATGTGCAAATTAGGACAGTACAGAATTTCAACAGTGCAAAAAATTAATCTGCAACTAGTCTCTGGCAAATAAAATGCTAATAAAACATATCTTTGACATTTCTGTAGCTTGTCATTTATTTTTGGATGTACATACCAAAACTGATACATCTGTAATTGGCTAATGAATAAATAAAACACCTTTCAATTTTCACATTTTCATATTAGTTAGCTTTAACTGCAGTAATTTTCATTGATAAAGTTTGTCATGTAAGTGTTAATGAAGGTATTCTCTCATTATTCATACTAGTAGTACTGCTGTCACTAGAATCACTATGTGTTACTCATTACAAGTATTACTGCAGCTGTTGCTTTTTGTTTGATTTCTGTGAATGATGGTGACACCACTGTTACTGTCACTACTCTAGTCAATCATTTTGGTATAATTAGTGTTGTATGGACCGATTTGTCATACCAATGAACTCCTGTCGCAGTCGGTCCCTCTTCCTCAGGTCCTCTTGTCCAAACACGAGTACATTGACCATGCTCATCAGTGTCACCATGTATGGAATGTTATTGGTGCCGTGAAGCTCGTTCATGATCACGCTGAAGCGATACTGCTGCTTCTTCAGACTCTGGACACAAACAAAGGAAACTAAGTCGCTCAAGAAGCGTTCATCTTTCAATTCTAAAGGTAAGAAAAGACAAGTTTGGTTTTTTTATTTTCTTAAGATTACTTTACACTTCAAAGTGACAATAAGACCTTTTTAAACTATTGTTTTCCAAAAGACAACACAAGGCCAAATAATGAAGGAGGATTAATGATGAAAATATTTCTAAAAGGTATGGATGTTTTTCCAGTGAACTGCAGTCAGAAAACACCACAGGATTTTTGTGTTTGAAAGGATTTGTTGAATCATGCCTTCTCTGCTCAGCTTACGAGAGGACAGACACCGTTATTGTTTGGGATCGACAGCTATGTTAGTTCAAGCAAGCATGACGACTATGAAGGATTGTATGGCATCCTGCCTCTGCACTGGTTCCAGAGCACGTTACAACACGAGTGAGCAAAGTCAATGGTCAAAACACACCCATTATCAGAAACCGATCTGAGGTGTTTGTTCTGAGTGTTATCTGCTGATGTTACACGCTCACAGAAAATTGAACGAAAACAAAGCTTCAGAACTCAGGATGAACAGCTTTTCCTCACAGTTCGGATCTATCTGCTGCATCGCGGTCACCACTTTGAACTGAGATGTGTCACACTGATGTTTCAGATCTTTGTTAGATATTCAGTCTTTTTAATATTTGTATGTTCATCTTCACTAGATAGTACAACAACCGGGAGCAGGCAGAAAAATATATTTTAAAAACTGTGAAACGTCATTAAGATTTCTCCTGGGTGTGCAGACCGCAATGAATAACATTATAATGAAGTACATCTGAACACTTTGTTGAGCAAACCTAGTGTAAGATTTGCAGCAAAACTGATTTGGAGAATCCAAAAACATATACAAATGTGAACAAATTTCATAAAACAAAAACTGTTTGCCTATGATTTTTGTTACCAGGTGCAGTTGCAAATTGCATATAAATCAGTAACATGTGCGTGAAGAAACAATTCATAAGGTGTTTTTTATTTGTTTGTTGGTTTTGTTTTTTGTGGTGGGCAACATTTTCCTCCACACACTAAATGTGATTATGTCTAATAGTGAAAAATCACAGTAAAACTTATATTTTGTATAAATAACAATGGCAAAACTAACAGGAGGAAGAAGATTATTAGTGTACATTTTATGATGACTAGATTTAATGTCACTGTCATATTGATGAGAAGACTGATGTATTTCACTTAAAGAAAAAAAACATAATTTTAAATATGATACACTAATAATGTAATTAAAGGAGCACAGAATGAAACATGTTGGTAAAAGAGGATGAAGGGTCAATAAAGTAGAAGCTGGTACCTTGTAGTTTTCGAGGGCATCCAGCACTAGAAGGTGTCCCTGAGGGTCAAACAGAGTGAGAGCTGCCAGCAGCTCAAACACCTGCATCTTCACCATGACGTTGGACGTGTCCAGAGCTGAGGAGACACACATGAAGGGGGGATGTCAGGAGGACAAGCTGCACATGAAGGAGAACCACAAGCAACCCACTCACAACTGGACAGCTTCAGTTGTGTAGCAGGCGCTCTCTAACAAACAGTGTGGCTCTAAACAAGCATTTCATCAAAATTAAACCTATAAGGACTTACATGCTGATAATAATTCACATGAGGAGCTGAAGAAAAAGTAGAGTCACAAGAGAACAATGTTGGGTAGAAGGAAGAAGAGAGGGAAAAACAGATAGTGTCTCCTGTTGATGTTGGACCACAACTCCGTTTCTGATATTCATGGACAGGACCAAAAGGCAGACTTGACAGCTGGAGTGAGAGTCCAGTTTGATGACGATTGCTCCTCTGTTTGCTGCACACTGTGGTTCTACTGTGATGGTACCAGCATGCCAAGGTGAAGGAGTACAAAACAAAGCACTTACTTCAACAGTTTATTCAATTTCCTCTTCTTACCTGGCCATGGGTTCTTTGTAGATGAGAGATCAAGACTATGGATACAGGTGGTGGAAAAGAGTTTCCTTCATGAGGTCTGTTGACTCTTATTCAGGGAGTGTGTGGAGCTCAGGCATTAAGAGGGAGCTCCGCGTAGAACTTCTAGTCATTTGCATTTTAAAGATTCAGCTGACTTCGTTCAGACATCTGTCCAGGATTCTATCGAGATGTTCAAAAGAACTGACCAGGGATTGAAACACCAACTGCTGCTGACAGAGTCCGGATTAAGAAACAACAGTATGAATGCATGGAGCCAACCTGCCTTTGTCTAGGCTGTGGCTGCTAATGAGGGAAAAGTTGATTAAACACTTTGGGACCCTTAATACCAACAATTCTAGTCTGAAAGCAAGAATCTGTCAAAGTGCAGCTGCTGACAATGTGCATCCCTGTATGTCCACAGTTTACCATCTGCTAATGGCTGCTTCCAGGAAGCGCCATGTATGTGACTTCTTCAGTCAGCAGATCTGGATCCAGGAGAACACTTTGGGATCTGGTAGAATGGGAGCTTGAATTGCAGCTGACAAACCTGCAGATTCTCCGAGGAAGGTTTCCAGCATCTCATCAACAAGTGAGAGCAAAGGCAGGCTGACCCAGTGTTAGTGTGCTGTCCCTAATCAAGTGCTTATGCAGTGCTGAGTGTATTTTCTCATGTATGGCAGGTCATGTGAGCAAGTTGGAAGTGCAGAGGTTCAGAGCAATATCTCACTGAAAGATGCAGAAAAGTTTACAAAAGTTTGGAATAAACCAGCTTTGGATTGCCTGAGAGCGAGTGTCAGCAAGTAGCTGATGCTGTGAAAGCAGGGGGAAAAAAGCAGAAGTGCAGAAATCACAGATGAGCAAACCGAGGTCAACTTCTGATGACAATTAACTGTTGTAGTGTTGGTATCTGGATCCTCAATCTCAAAGTTTCTTTTGAACTTTTGTGCTATGACTTGACATATTGTGAATTGGCACTATATATATGCAATTGAACTGGGAGCATTGCCAAACTGTTGTACTGTAGCAGAGACAGGGTAGCAAACAGAACTCCTTTCAGTCAAAAGCCTCTTCATGCAGCCTCTACCAGCATGAGACAAACATGGTGAAATGTGCGGTCATCAGTGCAAATTCCCAAAATACAACATGAAAAAATGACACAGAAACTGCCAGCAAGAGTGACACACTGTACCAGAAATTGTTAAATAAAGTTAAGAGTAGTAAAGGTTAAGTAAAGATCACGCACACAAACAAAACATAACAATGGAGGAGAAAGAACAGTGTGTGACTGTCAAAGAAGAAAATGTTGCAGGGCTGCATTTTCCTCAAATGTTCATCAAGGCTGCAGATCTGATGTTTCAGTTCACAGAGCGAGAATGTAAAGACAAAAAAGTCAAAGACAATTCGCCCGTATTTTTCCCCACCTACAATGCTGTGCAAAAGAATTTATCCCCCAACAGAAATCTTATATTTTTGCATATTTATCACACTTAAATATTCCAGATCCTCAAACTAACATTGAAGACTATACACAGATATAAAACACAAACACATTTTTAAAATTAGAGTTTGTTGAAGATTAATTCAAAACCTATATCACCCCTGTGAAAAAGTAATTTCCCCCCTAAACCTACAGTAATAAGTGGTTGGTCTCATGGCGGCAACAGCTGCAGTTAAATGTTTGCTACAGCATGTGATCAGTCTTTTACATCGCCATAGAGGAATTATGACACACACCGCTCTGCAGAATAGTTTGAATTCGGTCACATTAGATGGTTTTTGAGCATGAACTGCTCAGGACTTGCCTCAGCATCTCAATTGGATTTTACTGAAGTGCAGACTTTGACTTGGCCACTCCAAAACCTTAATTTTATTCTTTTTCAACCACTCAGAGGTGGATTTGCTTGAGTATTTTGGGTCTTTGTCTTGCTGCATAACCAATTTGTACTTGAGCTTTAGTTCACTGACTGATGGGTGGGTCATCTCCAGGATGATTTTCTAATAGAGAGTAGAATTCATGGATCCATCAATTATAACAAGCTTTCCAGGTCCTGTGGAAGCAAAGCAGCTCTACACTGTCACACTACTACCATCATGTTTCACTGTTTTTATCATGTTCTTCTTGTGGAATCAACTGCTAGCTTTATGCCAGATATAAGTTTCACCTTTAACTCATCAGTTCACAGGATATTATCCCCAACATCGTGGGGCTCATCCAGATATTCTTTTGGAAATGCCAGATGAACCTTTATATTATTTTTGGTCAGTAGCGGTTTACACCTTGCAGCTCTCCAATGGATGCCATTTTCTCCCAGTGTCTTCCTTATTGTAGGATCATGTAGACGGAACAAAACTGAGGCCAGTGAGGCCTGCAGATCTTTTGATGTTTGTCTGGGTTCTTTTTTGACTCCTGGATGAGATCTCGACACGTTCTTGGAGAAATGTTGGTAGGCCGGCCCTTCCACTCCTGGGGAGGTTCACCACTGTTCCATGTTTTCTCCATTTTTGGATAATGCCTCTCACTGTGGTTCTCTGGAGTCCCAGAGCCTCAGCAATGTCTCCATAATCCTCCAGACTGAAAAATGCCACTGACTTTGTTTCACATCTGTTCATGAATCTCTTTAGAATGTTGCATCCTGTGCTGCTTATGGAGACGCTTTAGTTACTTCACAATACAGACAGGTTCTATTTACTGCTGCTTAGATTCACATGGGTGTGGTTGGAAAAAACTGAGCCCAATTGTCAAATGAATTTGGTCATTTGGTGGATTCGTAGCCAAGTGGGCAATTGATTTTTCACACAGGACAAGATGGGCTGGACAGCATTTTTATTTCAAAAAACAAAATTATCATCTAAAAACTGCATTTTGTGTCTTCTTGGGTAATCTTTGTCTTTAAAATTTGTTTGATTATCTGAAACTTTAAGTGTGACAAATATGTAAAAGAAAAAGATTTCTACATACTTTTGTACAGCGCTCTACATCAGACCACGTCTACATCAAAAGCCATTGTCTCCTCAGAATTGTGTGTCCACTAGTAAAATAAGCCATAGGAGTCGACTTCTTAATAAGGTTAGGGAGTGATAACTGCAAAGGTGCAGTTTAAATGGACAAAAAGCAGCAAAGTCACTTTTTTTCTGATATAATTTAATATAAAATAAAGTTTTACGGCAAATCAGGAGCTAATTCCACCAAGAAAATCTTTGTTTTAAGTTAAAAAAGAATAACCGATACTGAAGACTGGACATTCAGGATTTCTGAAATCTGCCTTCAAGGACAGTTCTAGTTTATTTCAGCCTGCTGTTCAGCCACCTCTAATGCAGAGATTCAGGGAAATAAGAAGTTACACTAAACAGTGTATAGCTACAGAAAAAGCACAAACTCCCAGCAGCTTTCCAGAAAAAACTGTTATTCACATGAATCATTGCAACCTGGAGCCTGTTCCCGAAAGGAAGAGACATTCTGCTAACTGCATTAGGGACCTTCATCCAGGGATAGTTGCTGTCTGACCTAATCATGGATATATTTAACCAAACACGTCAGCTATTCCCCTGAATCTCTACAATGGAGGTGAAGAGTGCAAAGTCAGCACGACTCATTTGAATCTGGCCACTGTTGTTTGGTTTCCTCCAAAGATTCTTGAAGCAATCAGGACAGCGTAGCCTCATAGGAAGGAGGTCTTAAAGACACAGAGCTGAACTGAAGCATGACGATCAGAACTATAAAAAGTATTAACTGTTAGAAGCATCAGAGCAAAACTCCAGGCCTTCGTAAATATCCTGATGTTCCGTGTCAACATCTGCTGGGATCCAGCGATTCCTTCATGTATCTCTGTCTACAGTCCATCCACCTACCATAGGTCAGGGTCCTGACGTAGCCCTCGTTGTCCATGATGAAGTGTAGTCCCGCAGATGAGTTCATGACGGCTCGGACGCAGGAGACGCAGGTCAGCTGCAGCAGAGTGTCGGCGATGCGAGCGCAACCGCGACCCGACAGACGCTCCAGCGCCTCCATCAGCAGGTCCAGACCATGCAGCTCCAGGAACTGCACCATCCAGGACTGATCGCTGGCCTCCAAGCGCCGCCGCAAACCGGAGTAGTTTACCACCGTGGGAACCTAAAGGAAAGGAGGCCTTTAGTTATTATGTGATCAAAAAATTCAGAGCTGTTGGCACCTTCTTCCCAAAATTTCCGGTTGTAATCTGCTGCAGCTCCCAGCAGTCATACCTGCAGCAGTCGGATGCAGAGCTCAGGGTCTGCATTCTCCAGATTCGCCTCCAGTGTGGCATCTGGGTCTGCAGAGGTGGCAGCTGTCATGCGTTCCTTTACAGTCTCCCATTTAGTTTTGGCTGCCATGATGACAGGAATCTGCAGAGAGACAAGATCAAAGTTTTTTTTTTAATTTTCTTTCGGCTGTGAGGGGTTAAAACCAAGTCAAAGGAGACGTGTTGTTTTGTCTCACAGCAGTCCAAACCCACAAAAGATTAAGTTTATTGTCACAGGAGACATTCTCAGAACAGGTTTGGTCCTTGTGCATAAATTACTTTATTATTTTTCTGTCCAACAACTAATGATTTCAGCTGTGGTGGGTTCAATAGTTTATATTATTTCAGTCCAGTCACAGTTTTAGTCCAAATGGGGTGAAAATTAAACCTGTGTGTAAATTAAATAAATTGCACTTTATACATAAATACAAAGAGCAGAACCATTAACATTTGTTTAATGTTTTTTTTGGTGGTTTTCATGTAACGCAGGAGCTTTTGTCCTTCTGTTCACTGACAGTTCAATTTCACAACCTAATTTTTCGCTTTCTGATTCTCTGAATGTTTCTTGCTTTCAACTGAAGTGCAGATGGTGTAAAAAGTGAGGATTATTAAGAAATATGTATCACATCCTGTTTTAAACAGCAGACTAAATCTGCTGCAGCAGATGCAATGACAAAGCAATTGTCACTAAATGTTCAGTGTTTTCGTGTTGAGTCACTGCAGTCCTGTGACTGTTGCACATTGTGTGGTATGTTTAGTGTGTGTGTGGTTTGTGGTATTCCACAATATGAATGAGTCTTTGTGTCGAGTCCAGAAAGCTAAACTCTGCTCCAGCTTCAGTTTGTTGGTATTTATCTATCCTTCAGTCTGTTTGCTTCTGCTTTATTTTAGACTCAAAGCTGGTGCTGATCTGAGATCAGATCACAGTGACCATGTTTGACACCATCAGTAACATCATCAGCATTTTAAAACAGCAGTGATTTGAGTTTAGTCAGGAGGAGGAAATGACAGGAAATACAGTCAAGCCCAAAATTTTGACTTAAAGTTACTTTTATTCAACCAACAAGTTTCTTTTTTAATTGGAAATGACACAGGTGTTTCCCAGAAGATTATAAGATGATGAACAAGTGGCATCATTGTGGAAAAAATAACTTCTCAGCTTTTATTTACATTTGAAAGTAATTTTTAGTTAAAATTTGCAAGGGGTATGGGTGTGATCAAACAGGAAGTGTGTTTCTGTTGGAAAATGTAGAAGTGAGGAATTTCAGTGCTGCATCTCTCAGGTGTGATGAAAGGCTGATGGGTGGGGAGATTCCTTCATACTAGATGACGTGAAGCAGAGTTTCCGGCGCAATCACTTCACGCTGTTTGAGTAAAGGCAACAAACAAACCTAAAAAAAAATATTTCTGTGAAGTTTCACATGTTTGTGAATCCTACAAAAGTTTTCATTTGAATTCTGTCTATATATACAGAATATGCTGTATGCATATGCAGTTAAATTACAAATAAACTGAAGTAATGGGAGCAAAACTGCAAAAACTCACCTTTTATTTTATCTGACTTTTACATCAAATCCCACTAAAGAAGCACGTAAGATAAGTGATAGCTAAATATTTGTAATTAAGAAAAATAATAAAAGAAGCATTTTTTTAAAATAAAAGTCTTATTGAGATAAGATTATAAGATCTACTGTGTATATCCTTTAGACAGTATGACGTAACTTTCAGCATGCAGACAAAGCAATGCCCAAAACTATGAGATAGTGTATGAAGAATAATTATAGAGCTGATGTGAGATAAAAACAGAGATAATTAGTGAAAAAAGAAATCTATCCGCAAATTGTCTGCAGAAAAAAAATGAAGCTTTTTTGTCAATCTTTGTGTTTACACTGAAACAAACAGCAGATGACAGTGTGATCTGACATGGTGATGGAATGATGCTTAAATAATTACAAATGCCTAAAAACTCTGTTTGTGTTTATAGTAAAGAATCATCTGAAATATTATCCATTCCTTCATTGTGTAGCAGTATTATGTAAAAATTTCAACAACAAAGACAAAAATGGACTAAATATAATGAGATTTTTTTTTAAAGCAACCACTAGTTAAATCACTCAATAAGTAAACATGGACTTTGTTGAGGTTTGAGTTAAATCCACCAGAAACTGAAGTAGTGTTTCCCAATATCTGCCTGGAAGCATTAAAAATGTGACATTTCCTCAGCCACTGACACACCCTCAGGGCTGCAACCGCGCCCAGTTCAGCGCCACCCAGACTCCCTTTAAAACTCACTGAATTTAGTGTCTCTGTTTACTGCAGCAAAAACACACAGAGTGGAAGGCTGCTTTAACAACTGTGATAAAAACACAGTGTTCTAGTGAATTCGGCAGATTAAACATTTAGGAAAATACTTTTAATTTCACTGGCCAATTATTTGATGTTGATGAAGTAACTGACAAGTTAGTGTATTTAAGAAAATCAGACCATTAATGCAACAAGAAAACAGGCATTTCGATGTCAAAATAAGAATTTCTGACAGACCTGAGTCATGCCGAGTGACTATGTGAAACAGAAGGATTCAGCTGGTGCTTCGCTGAGTTAAGAACAGGAGCCTGTTTATGCCGACGAGCAAAGACATTTTAAAATCACTGTTTTTCAAACGATGTTCGGCAGCTACAGTAGCACTGCGGGGCTGATGCTTTACACACATAAAACTCGACTAAACCTTCCAGCTGTTCAAAAAACACAAAGTCTTACCTTTTTGTTCTTCACTCAGCTTTGTATTTCTTGTCGGATAAAGAAATGAACTGGTCGGAACCAGCGGGGTAGCGGCTCATTTGTACCCTTACCGAGGAGCCAGGAGGGCGGCCGGAGGCTCTGTTGCTCTCCGGTTAAAAAAAACTTCTTCCAGGAACGTGGATGAAGTCTGGAGGAAAGTTTTACTGCAGCGGCAGCAGCAAGTCACTGGAAGCAGGGAACTGGTTCGTGCCTGCGGTGAACCTCTGGGGTAGTCCTCTAACACGTCCGTCTGGTGGGCGGGGTCAGAGGTCACCGGTACCAGCCGCCGCCTCTGGGCGCGAGCATGTGATGTTAGTCTAACCATAGTAACGTGTTTGTCTATGAAGGGAGCTCACATCAAAATCATCTCCCATACTGCCTATTTTCTCCTTTACAATATTCCTAGCTTGTCTTTTCCTTTCTCAGCACTACACTGAAGTTCTTATACACACCCTGGCCACACCTCACACTGATCAATGCAACACTATTCTCTCTGGTATTTCCAATAAATACTCTGAAACAATGAAAATTCTGATGCTAGGATCTCCACTTGCATAAGTCCGGTCACCACATCACCCTCCTCCTTATTCAGTTCCACTGGTTCCCTGTTCAACAATAAATACACTACAAGGTCGTACCGTTCAGCTTCTAAGTGCTCCACAGCCTGGATCTCCCCAATACCACTCAGACCTTCTCCAGCTCTACATCCCTTCCTCTGCTACTCTGCAACATGAAACATGCAACATGTAGAACTCACGACCACTACACATCTGTCAGCTGGACTTTATTGCACAGTTTGAATCAAAACTTAAAACAAATTGTTTAGATTAGCATACTCATTATAGCTCAGCTGTAATCCAGGTTTGCCATATCCACTGAAATCAGACGTTTGTTGCTTTATTAAAGCCTGATTGTGTTTTTATAGGTGTCCTTGAGTATTTAAAAGGTGCCAACAGATTAAATGTATTGCTATTATTTGTTCTTATAGACTATAGGTAAGTCTCTCAGGAAAAGTCTGCAGATGCGTGGACTCACAGGAAGAGTTCATAATAACATTGGAGCTCTGCATCAACAAGAACTTACCTCAAAGTTCACAAGTGTGTGGTTTGGGTCACTGAGCTACACACTGTCGGGGTTGCTGCTCTGGGCTCTGGACACCAGCTGTAAATCGACTCCACCCAGAAAAAGAACAAGCAAGATTTTTTTTCAGAGGCATGGTCCTCCTTCAGGTTTGCATCTTTGCGGAGAAAGAGCCCCACTGAACATTTATGGAACGGTTGAAAAGCAAGAAAGACAAGCACTCCTGACATGAGAAGGAGCTCTAGGGAATATTGCCATATTATTTTGGGATCATCAGGTCTGAACAAACTGCTGGGATTGTTGCAGTTTAAGTGCTGCTGCTGTTCAAGCAGAAAGAAAATACAGAGATTCTGCCATTCATAAAGTTTTTTTTATGATTATATTTTTCACTCAATCTGTTCAAGTCTAACAAATATCAAATAATCAAGCCCGTGGCAAAAATTCAGAAACCTCCCATACCAGATGATGGAGTTCTACTTTCCACTAGATGGAGCTAAAGACCCTCTGATGAGATGTGATGGAACAGCAGCAGGTTGGTGGAACCACATTCATGTCATGATCCTGCTGTGAGACACTGAAATGACAAAATGACGCTACAAAAATACACCAGTACAAGAATCAGTAAAAGACTGACCTCGTGTCTGGTTATTGTTTGATTAGACTGAAACCTGCCAATAGTGCTACCAATAATTTTCAGTTGTATAGATTTTTGTCTGTGTTTAATATTGCTTAATATAGTTTGTTTTTAACAGTGACAATAAAGACCTATTCTATTCTATTCTATTCTATTCTATTCTATTCTATTCTAGTCATTGTTCAGGACAGTTATTGAGAAATATGGAATTAAATACCACATCCACTGTTAAAGTTCATTTTAAAACACCTTCAGAAGTCATTTCTACAGCCTTGTTGGATTAGATTTTTAAATAAATAGTCATATTTAATGTGCATAATGAGATGAGTAGAGTATTGTTGACTTTCCAGTTTAGTTTAAAGTACTGCCATGGTGTCTGATCTCCTTCAACCTGATGTTACACCATCAGTCCTCACAATATTAAAGGTTTTGGGGAGTTTTCGAGATAAACATTTGAAAGCTGGTGAAGCCACATGATATGCAGATTTTGAAGCTATTTAAGCAAATATTACTGTTCGTATCTTAACCCCAGACTGATTTTTAAGCTCTATGTGAGAGGAGATGTGGCTCATGCTCAGGTTGGTTTGTGGCTTCAGATCCAGGACTTCAGGCTGCTGAAAAACAACTTCAGGTGAGACACTTGTCCCTATTCAGTGAAAAGGAATTAAAACACAAAGGAAGAATAATGGACCAACATGGACCAAATCAGGACAGTGGCAGTTGTTTAACGTAAGACACAGCAATGCTAGAGCTGATTACAAAAACCTAAAATCACATTTAGTCTTCACAAATCTCTTAACTTAATCTTTTCACAACTCTGTCCTGTAATGATTTATGTTTGTTTGATGATGTACAGTGACAGTAATGCAAGTATAAGAGATATGTGGGGGCTTATTTAAAAGATGAAAACATTATCAATCACATTAGTGTTTGAAGCAGCTGAAGCCAGTATGAGACCAGGATTTTCCCTCCGTCTGTGCTGTTATTTGCAGGGTTTAAATTGGGATTTATAAGGAGGTGAACCTTTATCCAGTGTATTACAGACGGCAGAAACAATTTTTTATTTCTTAAACTGAAAGTATAGTTCCAATGAAAATTCTACAAATTCTATAGATGTGGATTGGCCAGAGTAAAAATAGAAATCATTTCTGCAATAAGATATTACAGATTATGCTAAATGTCTTGTAAATAACAAACAAACAAACAAAAGTGAAAACTAAAGACTAAATTCCACTGGTAAAATTTCAGTCTGATGTCTCTAATTGAGTCAGTCTAAACAGTCTGTCACACTAAGAGACTTGCTTTTGTTTTATTTCATTTATGTGCGGTCTGAGCCGGCAATTTGGATGATGCAGCATTTAAACGAATCCGGTTGGAAAAACTAAAGTGAGAATAATGTGTCTTCCCAATTATGCAGGCATGTTCCCAAATACAATGCAGTGACAAAACATTTTTTGCTTCCTTATTCTTTTAATTAATATTTGCAGCTCACTGATGCTTCAGGAAACATTGACGTTCCTGTCATACGGAAAAACAGACAGCAGAGAATCATCTAAAGTATAATAAACTGCGTTTTCTTTGTCTGTTGCCTGTTTTTTTAAAATGTGCTTCAGATAATTATTGCAAAAATGTCACTTATTGTGTAAGCAGCAAAAACCTAAGACAACAACAAAAACAACAAAAAACAAAACCTGCGATAATCTCCTTTATAGACCAGGGGGAAAATAACATCATTCTCTGGAGAAAATAATATTTTAGCTTTTGCAGGAGCATGTTTTCATGAACATGACTGCTTTGCTTTCAGTGATTTCAGAAACTACAAATCTGTGCAGCAGCTTAACACTTTGCTGAGCAGAAGACTACTGAGTTTTGAAGTAATACACGATTACTAATAATATGTCAGAGGGTGAATAATTAACAAAGCATCTGCTGAACCATCGAGATGAATTACCTGCAGTCTATCAAGTAGGAGACAGTGTTGATCCTGCTGTTGTGACGCTGCAGCTGTTTAGTGAAGTCAAAGAAAGAAGGCGACTTTCTGCATTAGTGAGCTGGTGATGCTGTGATACTAAAGGAGATGGAGCAAAGCTTTAACCTCTGGTTGTTTAAATTTTAAAAAGCTTTTCAAAATGTTAAGGCAAAAATATCTGAGTCTGTTTGAAGTTTCATACAGTAGATGTGAAATAACAAGTAACAAACTTACATGACATTTCATTTTATTGAATTTGGGTGAAACATCTCCAGCGACTGAAGACAACAACACATGAATGGATAATACAGAAACGTAGAAACAAGGATGAAGTGGAGGCAGCTTTAAATTAAATACAACAGTAATCACAATTTAAAAGGTACAAGTGCAACAATACCAATACAGAGGAAACAAACAGTAAACACATTTAAAAAGAAAACATATGAAAATCTTAAATCACATCATTTCTCCTCGTCGCACAGACACCCTCCTGTGTTAAAAACTATTATACCAAAAAACATGAAGCCATTTTTAACGTGAAGGAAAAACAGAAATGTTGACTTTGGTGTTTTTTTTCTCTCAAAGTGAACAGCTACAAATATATGAAGGATGCAGAGAGACAAAAAATGTAAGCAAAGACCATCAGAAAAAACAACAAGATTAGATTTTAGTACAATCACAAACACAAGATGAAGTACATTTACTCAAACAGCGTGCAAATTTGATGTACTTTGGACAAAAAATACTGCAGGAGGCTGCAACTAATCACTTGTAGTATCAAACACAGATTACTTTCCCAATCAATCATTTTATCTGTAAAATGTCAAAAAGAGAAAAATGTAAAAAGAAAAATTCCTATCTGATTCCAACAGATGAAGACAAACATTTGTTTAAACAACAGTGTAAAAATATCCCGTTTACTATCACAATGAAGACAAACAACCCACAAAAACATCAATATGTGAATGTGAGCAGCCGCAAACAGCAAAGATTAAATAGAAAACTCAGTGCAGATGACTAATCACTGCAGCTCTACTTTCAGAGTGATATTTTAGGACGTGCTGTTTTAGATCAAACTGTTTAGTTTGTGTGTCGCTTGTTTTAGTAGCTACACCAACACAGGAAATGTTAATGAAATGAACAGTTTAAAGGCTCAAATGATTAAATGATCCAAAACACGTCTTTTCTTATTTACATTTTGATACTTTAAAGTATCATAACACTTCTGTGTAACATTTATGAAAATAGACCATTTACTTGCCACTGAGTATTTGTACTTTGCTGTGTTGCTACTTTTACAGAAGTGAAGGAATATTTCAGCAGACACAGAGTTCAGTCTGACAGATTTCTGAGCTACAATCAGTAAAAAGAAACTTCTTTCAGCCCACCTGATGTTCTGCCGTCACGTAAAGTCCAAAATCCTCCAGATGTTTCCCAGATGTTAGGTCCTTCGCCCTGATCAAGTGGTCCTAAACATTTCACAAATATGGGCTCACTACTGTTGAACTGTCTAGAACCACTGGACCAGAGAGGATCAGCAGCGTCCGCCAGGCTCCGGTGCGATGCTGTGATCTGCTCCTGCCACGTTTTATACCCTCAATTCCTCACTAAGGGAGGAATGAAGGTCCGACCGGTCCGGCCGGCGCTGGGCAGGAGAGGGGAGGTGCTACCTGTCCGACCAGGTGATGACACACCTAAGCTACACTCACGTGGACTCGTCTCGACTCGCCTGCTCCACCTGTTTGTTCACCTACTCCAGTATCACTTCATTTTCCACTCAAAACGTCTGAAACACATCCAAATGTTTCCATAAACCAGAACATTTCACTCAGTGGCAACGTCCCTGAACAAGTAAAGTGACACTCGGTTGACAAATTTAACCAGAAAACAACATCAGCGGTTACAAAGATCAAGACAGTGAAGTGATGCTGTGTCTGAAACTGACTGTCGGCCGTACAGAGGTCAGAGGTTGCTGAAGATTATTTGAATAAAAACATCAAGTTTGGCAAACATAATAAGGGTGGTTGTATTGATTTAATAAATTAGCACTGAGCAGAATGTTTCTAACTAAAGAGAGTGTTATAGTCCTGCTCTGGTTTAGTCCACAAACCCTGGAGTGAGTCAGACCAGTAAATCAGGAAACATCATTAATTGTTTCATAAAAATTACTGTTATTAAATTATTAACCAGGTCACAACAGTCCTGGGAGCATCGGTTAAAAGCAACTGGATTTCTTTTGTTGTTCTTCATGATGTTTTGAGAACTTGAAATTAGAAAAAAAAAAGTTCAGTCAGATGTCCAGTTTTTAAAAAAAAGATTTCTGACACTATAGGTTATGAAACTGCCTGTGATCCCTTAACACTGCCAGAATTCAAATGCAGTTGGAACGAACAGTGAACCAGAATCTGTATTCTGATTAAACTTTGTCTCTTAACTGTCTGGTGGTGTTTGGTCTGCAACAGTGAATCAACGTACAAATCAACATGAAGTTTGAAAATGTGGAAGAAAAATGTTCACAGTGAAATTTCTGATGTCCACATTTTCAAAATTTTTGGGAAATTTTTGAGCATTTTTTTTGGTGGAAAAAATGCTTAAAAATGTTTCTTAAGAACATTCACAAAAATAGATTTTATTTTTTTGTGAATGTTCTTAGAGAATATATGAGAAGTTTTACTGATATACATGTAATTACTTTTAATTATTTTTTTCTATTTTTTTGGGAAGATTTTTACCCATTTTTTGAAAATATTTACAAGATTTTTTTTGCCAAAGTTGGGGTCATTTTTTTAAACAATAAAACTTTCAAGGGAAACTTTCAAGGAATTATTGGAATCTTCTTCTCTAAGGTTTTGCAAATTTTCAAAAATTTGGGGAATTTTTTTGCTGAATGTTTAGATTTTTTTTCAGACAAGGAAACAATATTTCCTGTAAATTAAGATAACAGGAGAGTTAATATTACATTTTGTACTAAACACAGACAACGCTCCAAACAAAAAGAAAGTCTATTCACTGATTAAACAGGGACAGTATGCATGATATATCTGAAAAGATTACTTTTATTTTTAGAATTTCCAGACTCAGATTAATTCAAAGTTCTCAATCCAACTATTTAAAACTTCACCGCTTGACTTTAATTCACTTCAAACACATACATTTTTTTTCTTTTGTCTTCACTGTGTTTTATTTGTTTAATTTGAGAACTTAAATGTATTTTAAGTTGTTTTTATATTTTAGTATTTTACATGTTTTCAATTTAAAGTTGAACTGAATCAAATTAAATAAAAATAAAATCAAAGTGAGATGATTGAAACTGAATAAAAATGAAATTAAAGTAAAGTAAACTGAATTCAACTGAAGTGAAAAGAACTGAATTGGTTTAAACTGTGTCAAAATGACCTGAAATGAAGTGAAATGAACTGAACTAAACTGAATTACAGAGGAATTAACTGAATTGAATTGAAATGACTTAAACTGAATGTATTTGAAGTGAACTGAATTAAATTGGGGCTGCACAGTGCAATAGCACTTTCGCCTTGCAGCAAGAAGATTCCCGGTTCAAATCCCGGGGTGGGCCTGGGATCTTCTTGCATGGAGTTTGCATGTTCTCCCTGTGCATGCGTGGGTTTTCTCCGGGCACTCCGGCTTCCTCCCACAGTCCAAAAATATGCTGAGGTTAATTGACAACTCTAAATTAACCGTAGGTGTGAATGTGAGTGTGATTGTTTGTCTGTATATGTAGCCCTGCGACAGACTGGTGACCTGTCCAGGGTGTCCCCTGCCTTCGCCCGAGTCAGCTGGGTTAGGCTCCAGCACCCCCTGTGACCCGAGTGAGGATAAAGCGGTGTATAGAGAATGGATGGATGGATGGATGAATTAAATTGAACAGAACTGATTAGAACTTACTAAACTGAAGTGAGTTTGAGTTGAAATAATGTGAACTTAAACAAACTCAGGTGAACTGAATTTAATTGAGTTTATCTGAAGTGAACTGAACTGAATTAAACCGGATTCATTTGAACTGTGCTGATTTTTTTAACAGCTGATGTTTAATTTAACACCTGGATTCTTCTATCTGTCCAACAAAGACTTAATGTGTCCACACTGTGTGGCTTAATATTCATTTTATCATTTTTATTTGAGGAATCTCCAGACTTTTGGACATTTTCATCTTTGATGATTGTTGCTAGTCAAGATGGCACCGCAAATCGCAGCCTCAGCACTGCGCTACTGAGGAATTTGTGTGTTTTTGTCTATTTTCTCTGTGTTCGGTCACCTGTCTCAGAGAACTCATAGCAAAGAGGAGTTGCTTAACATCAGAGAGTCATCTCCGAATAGTTTTCCATCTTTTTGCTCAAATCCAGAGAGTTTTCTTGAACAGTCTTTATGTATTCCTTTGTAGCTTTTAAATATCTGTATATATTGTGCTATATTTATTTTTATTACTAGTATTTTTTCTCCCTGCTCTTCGTTCTATAGTTTCTTTATTTTTTTTATTCTCTTTCCATATTCCTAGGGTGACACCAACAGCCGAAACCAAATTCCTTGTATGCTCTGTATGTACTTGTCCATTAAAGCTGATTCTGCTTCTGATTTACTTTTTACTCACTTCCACTGTTTCCTGTCAGACCGGAGACTGAGCCCCATTGAATAAAATGATGAATCCATATTAAAGGTAAATGACATTAGACCAGCCTCTTTCAGGCTCTGGCATACGTGGTTTCCAGAAAGAGTGTTACCTGGAATCAGGTACGTTGAGGTGAGCAGGAAGTCAAGCAGATTGTGGTTTAACAGCATTCCTTCTGATCAAGGATCAGATCTCAAATGATGACTATCAGCTGCATCACACAGGTGAGTCACACCTGCGGTCACAACTCAGATACTTCACTTTCATACATTTACTGTTGAAAACACCTCACACAGGCTCACACCTGTTTCTCTCTTTATTCCTGATTTCTCATCCAATCAGAGATCAGATGAAGCTGAAAATCTCACCAATCTCAGAGTTGTGCGTGTTTCATTTTTAACTGTTTAAGCATGTTGCCTATCAGTCAGCAAAACTGTGCTCACCACCATCAGATAAACAGGAAGAAACAGGTTGAACAGAGACAAACTGCAAGTCAAGAACGACAGGAATGAAGCTCAGACACGAAGAAGAAGAAGACAGACTTCATTCTGCTGCTGGGTGTGAGTGTGACTCACTATTGACCATGAGCAGAAATTAAACCACGACAGCAGCTACAATGCAAACTGAAGACACGATGAAACCAGTAAAATCATCAATGGAGAAGCTGAAACTGTCTTCATGAGGACAGCGGATGTCACAAACTAAAACCTAAACTAAACTAAACCTGCATCAGAACTCTGCATGTTTCAGTACTGCACTGTAAGAAGTACGGTGACTCTTTATTTAATAAAAGCACCAGGAAATTCATAGAAAAATACTTACATCTACTGAAAATAAAACAAAGTACTATCAGCTAAAGGTACTTAACTAAAAGCACTTCTGATAATCTGTCCAGTGACTGAAACCAGATTGGTAAAGGTCAGTATATAATTAAGTCCATGGGATATATCTTGTATATATTTTTATTAAACGTAAAAAAAAAAAAAACTAATGTTTTTATGTTCATTGTAATCATGTCTTTACAAATTCCATAATTATTTATAATGGAAACAATCAGTTATTAGTAAAAAATGAATGAATATCACTAAAATGTCATTTAAAAAACTGTCAGAATTTAACAACCATCTTCTAATTAGCTAAACAATCATAAAATGAGCTTATTAAAAAGTTGTTTGATTGTGTTCTTGGAATAGTGGTTACCACTTTTGCCTTGCAGCAAGAAGATCCCTGGTTCAAATCCCAGAGTGGGCCTGGGATCTTTCTGCACGGAGTTTGCATGTTCTCCCTGTGTATGCGTGGGTTTTAATCTAAATATGCTGAGGTTAATTGATTACTCGAAATTGCCCATAGGTGTGAATGTGAGTGTGATTGTTTGTCTGTATATGTAGCCCTGTGACAGACTGGTGACCTGTCCAGGGTGTCCCCTGCCTTCACTCGAGTCAGCTGGGATAGACTCCAGCACCCCCCGCGACCCTAATAAGGATAAAGCGGTGTATAGAGAATGGATGGATGGATGTGCTCTTTTTAACAAGTTGAGATAATCATGACAGATATTTATTTTTTTGGCAACATGTCAAATTTTGTGCTTGTGTACATAGTGATAGGTCAGGGATCCTAGGTCCTTCATTGAGTGCACATCTTTCTTGTTTGGAGCACAAATGTCTTGTGTTGAAATTAACAATTCTTTTTTATAGAAAATACTAAATGGTATCTTTGTCCGAGAAGTCCCTTTCAAGTAAGTTACCCATTCCAAAAACACCTCTCAAGGAAGTGTGTTAATTCCAGATCACATGACCTGCTCCACATGATGTTACTTCCTCCTGAAGAAAAGACTGTTGTTCTTTCTCCTCTTTCTTGAGTATTTAATATAAAGTAGTATGTGAGTCAAGTGTGGATTTATCGCATGTCAACAGACACCTCAACAATAAACTGGACTGGTCACACAACATAGAGGTCCTGTAAGAAGGGCCAAAGTTGTCTCCACCTGCTGAGGAGACTGAGGTGATTTGGAGTGTGCAGGACTCTGCTCCGGACATTTTATGACTCTGTGATAGCGTCTGCTGGGGAGCGGAAAGGGACAGAAAGAGCCTGAACAGACTGGTGAGGAGGGCCGGTTCTGTCCTGGACTGTTCCCTGGACTCCAAAGAGGAGGTGGGTGAGAGGAGGATGTTGGCAAAGCTCACATCCATCATGGACAATCCCTCTCACCCACTGCATGACACTGTGGGGTCTTTAAGCAGCTCCTTCAGCCGCAGACTGAGACACCCACCCTACAAGAATGAGCGCTATCGCAGGTCCTTCATCCCATCTGCTGTCAGACTGTACAACATCAGCATCACTGGCTGATGCTAACATAAACACACAAGCTCAGTTCCTTGCACTGCTGTCATTTTCTGCACTTTTGCATTTTATTCCACACGTCACTTTTTGCTGATGTCATTTATTTATAGTGTAGTAATACTCTATTTATTCTTTTTCATCCTTCATTCTTGTATATATTTTTGTTATTATAATTATTATATTTACTGTATATTGCTGCTTGTCCTTCTTTCCACTATCTGTGTGTCATTGTTTTCTTCACAATGAAAACTGTCTCGGATAGCAGACTACTACACTGAAATATTAGATTGTATGTAGATGTATGATTATAAAATTTAAAAAAGAAATAGACGAAATAAATACCGAGGAAATTAAGAAAAAACTTATTTTTACAAAACAACAACACTATGAAGTAGGTGGAAAATCACTAAAACTTCTATCGTATAGGTTAAGAAAACAACAAGCAGATAGAACCATACACAAAATAAGAAACTCCGCAACAAAAGAAATAGAATCTTGTCAGGAGAAACTTAAGCATTGCTTTCTAAAATATTACAAAGCATTATATTCTGAACCACAGCTGAGCAACGACAGCCAAGTTGATGCCTTTCTGGCCCAGATAAACCTTCCAAAGGTCACTGATGATCAAAATGAAAAACTAATATCGAAAATAACCAAAGAAGAAATTTAATTAGCAATCAAGAAAATGAAAGGGGGGGGGGGGGGGTCGCCAGGGACAGACGGCTATACCACAGAATGGTACAAAACTATGCAGGATCAATTAATGCCGACAGTACTAAAAACTTTCAACTGGATTTTGGAAAACAAAAACATCCCCCCCTCATGGAGGGAAGCAGTGATTTCAGTCATACCTAAGGAGGGGAAAGATAAGCTTCTGTGCGCAAACTACCGCCCAGTAAGTCTCCTAAATAATGACTATAAATTATTCACGTCCATCTTAACTAAAAGAATAGAACAGATTCTACCAGTATTAATACCGTACACAAAGATCAAACTGGCTTTGTTAGACAAAGACAGACCCAAGACAATGTCAGGAAAACACTGCATGTGATGAGACATGTCTCACAACACAAATTGGAGACATTAATATTAAGTCTAGATGCAGAGAAGGCGTTTGACTCAGTGAGGTGGTCTTTTCTCTACAAAGTACTTTCAAAATTTGGCTTTCATCCGAGTGTAATAAACACATTTGCAGCACTATATAACAAACCAACTGCTAGAATCAAAATAAATGGTGGTTTGACCAACTCATTTATTTTAGAAAGAGGAACTAGACAAGGCTGTTGTGCATCACCACTTCTCTTTGCCCTTTTTATAGAACCTATGAATCAATTAATAAGATAAAGACCAGAAATAAAAGGGGTAACAATGCCATCAGGGGAACAGAAATGATCTCTGTTTGCCGATGATTTATTAAGTCTAACCCAGCCTACACAGACGCTTCCTAAGTTGATGGAACTGTTAGAGGAATTTGGTTCTATGTCTGGCTATAAAATTAACGTAAATGAAACTCAAGTACTGGCATTTAACTATAATCCTCCGTCCTCAATTAGAACTAAATACAACTGGAAATGGGACGCTGAGTCTATTCAATATTTGGGCATCTTTTATCTCGAGACTTTTCAAAATTATATGATATTAATTATGGCCCGTTGATCTCAAAAGTAAATTCAGATATGCAAAGATGGAATGTTATTCCCTTTTTGAGTCTAAGCTCCCGCGTAGAGTCAATCAGGATAAATATTTTGCCTCGGATGTTGTACCTTTTCCAGTGTCTGCCAGTGAAAATACCACCTAAACAGT
Source organism: Acanthochromis polyacanthus (assembly GCF_021347895.1). Classification (NCBI taxonomy): domain Eukaryota; kingdom Metazoa; phylum Chordata; class Actinopteri; family Pomacentridae; genus Acanthochromis; species Acanthochromis polyacanthus. Next base: position 11,529,725 of record NC_067128.1, read on the forward strand.
TCCTAGAATGGGATAGATTGATAGCAAGGTATCTGTGGCAGGGGAAAAAAGCCAGAATCAAACTCAAGACACAACAATTAAGAAAAGATAAGGGTGGAATGGGCCTCCCCTGCTTAAAGGAATATTACCATGCAGCTCAACTGAGACCTCCAGTCTGTTTATGTTCACCAACCTACAATGCAGCATGGAAGGAAACAGAAGGAACAATGATTAACGGAATCCCAACAACAGCTCTGCTTAGTGATAATAAACTACAAGTAGAACAGAAGATCCCAGAAGACTCAATCTCAGGCAGTTTCTTAAAGTCCTGGCAAGAAATTATCAATAATTGCAATTTGAGAGATGTATCTAAAATTATGAGGTGGTGTGCCTACGATTCAGATTTCACACCAAATAAAATGGATGGCAGATTTAAAATATGGATCTCAAAAGGTTTGACTACTTACTTCTCATTTACCCACAAAGGGATCTTTAAAGGTTTTGAGTCCCTACAAAAGGATAATGGTTTGGGAAAGGATGATTTTTTTAGGTACCTACAAGTGAGACATTATTTTAACAAATATCTTAAAGGAAAGTTAGAAACAGGGGATCCAGGGTTCTTGGAGGTATTTTTTTTTTTTTTATCATTAATTAAACCCAGATCAGACATCAAAATAATCTCCAAATTATATAATGGCATATTAACATCAAAACAAGAGAACACAGATTATATAAAGAAGAAATGGGAGAAAGAAATACAGATAAAGATAACACAGGAGAGTTGGGAGAAAATATGCCAGCTTCAATGGGTTTCAACTGGTTCAGACATTTGGAGGGAATTCTGTTGGAAAAATACAACTAGATTTTTCATTACGCCCTTTCAGAAACGTTATCAGGGTAATGGAGACGCCTGCTGGAGACTTTGTGGAACTGCTGGAGCCAACCATTTCCATATCTTTTGGGACTGTAAGACAATAAGATGTTACTGTATAGAGATCCACAAATGTATTCAAAATGTATTCAATGTAAACTTTCCTTTCAATTGTGAAAATTTGTATTTGGGGAATATTTTGTTAGAAACGTGGAACAGCGAAGACAAAAAACTATTGACTATACTTTTGGCAGCCAGTAAGAAATCTGTCAGGAGAAAATGGTTGAGAGTAGAACAAACCACCATGGATGACTGGATTGATGCTGTGTATGAAATATATGTCAGAAAAAATATCTTACTCTCTTAAGGTTGAAAAAGAAAAGTTTTATAGAATCTGGTCCAAACGGGTATGTAAAACCAATCAGATCTGAATTTACTTGAATAAGCTTTTGTTCTGTACAAACCTGTCCACTTTCCTTTTATGTATATTTAGATATTTCGAAATGGTGCGCTCCCTAATTTTGTTCTGTTTTCTAATTGTTTTTCAACAAAATAAGTGTTAGTCCGAGGAAAAACAAAAAACTAGAAAGGCTATATGGAAAATTCCTGTGAACGGTATATTTTCAATTTTTTTCTTCTTCGATCTGTTCTTGAACATCTAAGTCTGTAAGATGTATTTGATGGAAACTTGCCTTTGTAAATAAAACGATAATTTAAAAAAACCCAAAGGTGTGTGTGTGTGTGTGTGTGTGTGTGTGTGTGTGTGTGTGTGTGTGTGTGTGTTGCAAAACATAACCACACTCGGGTAAAATGATCTCTGTTGCTTAACCCTGTAAGTACGATGAAGAAATGCAATCAATTCAGTTACATTTTTTAAATTTTATTTTGTTTTCTATATCTCTATACATGTTTTTTTTAATCAAAATTCATATTGTTGGTTCTAAATTTTTTCTGCAAAGTCAATCACTTCTGTGTTTTAAACATTTTAAATAAGTATTACTTCCAGAAGTGACTGACTGGCGAACAATTTCGATTTTTTAAAATGTATTTTCTTTTGCCAGTCAATCACAGAAGTGATTGAAAGACATACTCCAGTGCCACCACTGTGGTGTTGACACTAAAAATATTTAAACAAATTCAAACTTCAAACTTTATTTATTTGTATAGCACTTTTCATGCAGAACAACACAAAGTGCTTCACAAGAATTAAAAACAAAGTAGACAATAAATAAATGTAAAAAAAAAACAACTCAATTAAAGGGTGGTGTTGGACGATGCCGACGTCAGTGTGCTCATTGCATCAGGAACCGTAGGACTCGATAGCTGGACATTTGTGGTCAGCTGGTGGCCAGTCTGGGGGCCACTCATACTACCTGGGTTGCTGATGACTCTTGTCTCTTGGCTGGAGCAAATACTTTTCGCTAGCTGAGCTGCTAGCTGAGCCTCTAAGCTGTCTGCCTGGCTAAATACTGGAGCTATGTTGAAAATTCATTTCTCCATCACTCACATGTATGAAATGACATATGAAAACAAACCCCAGGTTGAAAAAACCGAAGTTCCCCTTTTAACAACATGGAGCTGGTTTGGGATGAACTGGACAGAAGAGGGAAAGCAAAGCAACTACAAGTGCCACACATTTATGGGAACTTCTGCAACAGAGTTGTGAAGAACTTTCTGAAACACATTTCCACATTTCCATTGTGGAACGAATGCCATAGGTGTGTTCACCTGTTTTATCTGCCAAAGGTGGTTACTTTCATTTGCTTATTTGGTCTATGCTTGAATTTCAGAGTACAATCATAACATGCATAATTTCCAATGGAAAAATTGGGGTGTTCTAAAACTTTTGGTGTGAATTTGATGATATAAATGAAATTGAATTATCAACAAAAATATGACACATAAGACAGCTCTGCACATTTATTTCAGCTAAAAGTAGACAAGAAGCACTTTCCACACACATTGTCTCTTAACTTGTAGTTCTTGACTTTGCTTTGAGTGACTTCACGTCCACACTTGAAAACTGGAGAACTCTTCTGTCATCTTGCAGGTCTGAGGACCAACATCCTACCTTCACTACACCACTGCTTTCATGTGGTTTGGCTGCTGAGAGTATGTGTGAGTAAAATGGAAGTCACTCCTACTCCTCCTCTGCGGCCTCCTAAAAAATATGAAATCTGGTTGGTTGAGAGCAGTGTGGGACGTCCCACCTTCTCCAGTTTCTCCCAGCCTGACCTTCGATCCCTCCTTCCCAGTATCAGTCCAGTTCTCTCTGCTGGTTGGATTCAGTTTAAAGCAGGAACAACTTGGAAACCTGCAGCATGCTGATAACAAACACACAAGTCACATGTATGGAAGCTCATTGGTGTCAAAATGTAAATTCACACTCATCCAGGTCATAGTAATCCTACATAGGAGTCTTGTGGATATTTTATTAGGGGCTCGGGCATGAAATGCCAGAGCACCTATTTTGCTTTGTTCGTCATTTTGTTTCTCATTTTTGTCGTTTGTCTTTTTTTTGCTTTATAACTTTTTGTCTCATTTTTGTTTTGTTTCACGTCGTTTCTCATTTTTTGTAGTTTTGTGTCTTGTTTTTGTCATTTTGCATCTCATTTTTCTAATATGTTTTGTCTTGTTTTTGTTGTTTTTCATCTTTCTTTGTCTGACTTTTGTCATTTTGAGCACAAAGTAAAATACTATGTCTTTCATTTCCAGATGACTAAATGTTTTGTTCCCTGTAGTTATAGATAACATTACAACCTGTAGTTGTGATGTGTAAATGATAAACAGAGGCATAATGTTGCTGAAAGTGCACTTAATTTTCTTAAGAAATTTCAGGTTGCTCATGATGTTCTGTAAAAAGTTAATTCTTTAAATGTGAACATTTTCAGAATGTACTTTTTTTTACATTTAAACAAAGAAAAAATTTGGAGTTGTGATTATTTATAGGTTATGCTGTGATTTTACTGGTCTGACCCACTCAAGATCAATTTGACACCCCTTCTTTAAAGCAAACTGGTTTCAGTTTACTTTCATATAAACATAATTTCTGCAAGATAGAACTGAAATCTTCAGCAACTTTTGCCATTGTTTTTCTTTTCGGCAGTAGTATTTAAAATACTAAAAGCCAATATTTTTATTTGTTCAGTATCTAACTAATTAATGTACCGTTATCACTCGGGTGTAAAAATATTTGCAGCTGCATCACCAGCATATGGATTTTTATTTTGTCACAGCCGAGCTTCCATACTTGGACAGAAACACCCACAGAGTCAACCCAGGAATGAATGGCAAACATCTGCTGCAGCTGTCCGTCACTGCGATTCTGCTCGACGCTCAGGTAAGCTGCTGCTGCTGCTAATACTAATACTTTATGTCTTTTTTTCAGACACATTCAGTCTTTCTCGTTGCTCAACACGTCCTCTCGTGTGCATGCAGCTGCCCTCATGAATCCTGGGAAACTTTCAGGCTTGCTGTTTGTTAACGTGGCAAAGAGACGGAGCTGCACAGATGTTTGTGTTTGCATCCAGCTGCAGTTTGACTCTGAAAGTTTGACAGTTTGAGCAAAAACAGTTGGATTTAGTGTCAACTTTCCACTGCAGGTTGCCGCGACACACAAAACTGTGCCTTTAGTTTTTAATCATTAACACTTTCAGTGAGGAAACTGGGTTAGAAGTAATTTAATTCCATCTCTGGTCTTTCATCTGAGCATGTTTATTGAGTAGTAACAGAACTTTACTCATGTATCATGTAGAGACAAGTATAGAAAGCAGCTCCAAGTGCTGATGTGGAACTTTATAACAGTGTCTCGTTTTTTCTGCCTGTAGAGATCTTTCAACCTGTGAATGATGAGTACAGTGAGTTTCATGCTTTCCTTTTAGTTTGAATTCTTCAATTTTGCTGCTATATAAGTGCCTATGAAAATAAATTGACTCTTTTTACAACCTTCAACTTTTCTATAAGAATATTTTAAGAAAGTTTGAAACATTTTTAAGACGATTTTGGGTTTAATTACAATCTGTTAAATTGATTAAGTGGGACGTCAGAACAAATGACTGAAATTATGCTGAAGAGAAGAGTTTGAAAGCTGTGAAACAGTTAAAATATCTGGGGCGAGTGCTGTTCATAAGAGGTACTGATACTTCCAGCCCATGCAGCGTCATGCTTTAGCTGCAGCACATTTCAGAGGGAGATCCTGCAGTTTGTACAGCTCTACATTCACCTGCCAGCTGCCACTACTTTAAAGATTTAGTTTTGTGTCTGCATGAGAGACAGGTTTAACACTTTTCCCCCATTTATGTCTGTTTCCATCTTTTTTGGTGCGAATTTATTAACCCTTTGGACGTCTCTATTCGAGGCCCAACACAGCCTGCCATCAGTTATAAAGTTACACAGCGCTGTGCATGGCCTCCAGGTGAAACTGTGATTAAAATGAAAGCAGCTTCATTGCACTTCAATTCTGTTGCATTAGATTTGGTAGTTAACTTTAAATAACATCAGTGTCACACCCATTGTCTTAAAGCTGTTATTAACTCTCCAATTACAGATTGGTTTAAGTTGATTTAAAAAAAAAAAGGTCGGTTTCTGCTGCAGTTTTTCAGATATCACTCTGATGGAGACACATACTATTTGAGGTTGCAACTGTTACTGTGTTGGATTTTTTCAAATGGAAGCTTCTTAAGAGGTTAAAAGGAGACAAAAGTTCTACAAAATACAGGATTATTCACAAAGAATGAACCGATTTCATTACGCAATATTTTAATAAAGAAAAGCAATAGAAAACTCCAGCCAAGTCACAAGTGTTCTACTCAGCATATTTCTGGAATTTTCTATTGCTTTTCCTAATTAAAATATTGCATAATGAAATCGGTTCATTCTTTTTGAATAAGCCTGTACATAAAAATGAGGGTATTTAAAAAGGTTCAAATAGAAATAACAAAGCAGGCATTATTCTCTTTCATAGTCATCATGTTTTTATTTCTTTCACCTTGACACATAGCAGACAGTCCACTAAAGCAAGGGAAACCTGAACCTTCAGAAAACTTACTGAAGTTGTTATAAAAGGTTGGCAGGGAAACAAACAAAATGTGGCCGGGAAATCCAGTTAATAAAAAGAGTGATAGGCCAAACAAAGTCCAACAATAAAACCCCAAAGACTGAAAAACAATCCAAATAGAACAAGGAGACACACTGGAACATGGTTGAGTGGCCAAGGATACAAAAGAGCACGAGCTGGATTCTAGCAAGTCAAGAGACAAACTGGTAAAGGACAGAGAGAAACACAAAACTAAACACACCAACCTAAGTAAGCACATATGGAAACATTCACTGAATCACGGAGATGGGTATGAGACAAAAACGTGAAGTAAAGCCAGCTAAGACACACAAGAATGTAAGTATGAAATTTAGACAATAAGTGACATTAAAGATTAACCAACACAGAAAACATGAGGAAAAGGAAAACACTGGAAAGGAGAAACAAATGAAAAATAAGCAATGTGACAACAGTCTGGTCTTTGTTAATCTGAAGTGACTGCAGACAGATTTCAGAAGTGGATTTGTATTTTCATCTGGTTTTCTCGGCAAGTGTAAAACCAGAAATGAAGCTTCTCTTTTGAGTGCTTCAGGATCTGGAAGAAAACCAGCAGAGGAGGCTGAACACTGTCACACTGTCCACGTTTCTTCTTCTGCTCGTGATAGTTTAACCAGTAAATGATCAGACTGAAGATCTGGTGAATGTATTGGTCTGTCAGTAAACAGCACCATGTTTAACCCTCTTGTCTTTCAGTCCGATCACGACTCTCATCGTGTGTTTCGAACCTCTCGTTTCTCTCATTTAGCTAATTCGGAGATAATTACTGATCCTTCCTCATCAGGTTCAGTCTGTCTCTGATTTTAGCTGCTAGTGTGAAATATAAACAAGCTGTTAACTGATGCTTTCTCTCTCTCAGTCATGTTGTCCTTGGCCACCCTCTCACTCCGTCTCGTGGCCTCTGGTTGCCAAGGAAGCAGGCGATCAGTAGCAACCGTCGTCTCCGGCAACAAGACATCCAAGTACGACCACATCCGAATTCTCTCATGTTCTCCCACTATCTCCTTCCCAGTACTCCCAGTCACACCAGACAGGCTGGAGCAAACATTTTCAGTGGATTAAACTTGTAAGTGGTTGACCAGAAGCTGATAATGGGTCTGTGTGTGCAGGTTGGTGAGGGATAGACTGAAGACAGAGGTGGAGAGGATGAGGGGTCAGTTCTCAGGGTTCAGGCCCAGTCTGGTTGTGTTACAGGTGAGTCCAGAATGTAACTGACAACAAAACAATGCAAAAGACTGTAGATCAGGGGTGTCAAACATGTGGTCCGCGGGCCAAATCCGGCCCTCCAGAGTGTCCAGTCTGGCCCTTGAGACGACTTTGTAAAGTGTGAAAATTACAGACACGACAAGAACTGCAGATTGTAAATTTGTAAATTTAAAATAATTCCTAGAACATGACCAGTTGTTTTGATCATAAAGTAAAATACCATTGGTCACTGTTATTTTGCTATATTGTGTCTTTTTTGTGTTATTGTAATGTTTTGTCATATTTTGTTGTTTTTTTTTGTCTGACTTTTGACATTTGTCTCATGTTTTTGTTGTTTTGTTTCTCGTTTTTGTCGTTTTGTGTTTAGTTTTTGGCTTGCTTGAGTTGTTTTTCTATTTTTTGTCGTTTTGTAATTTTTTTGTCTCGTTTGTGTCATTTGTGTCATTTTCTTCTCTTTTTTGTTGTTTTCCATTTTTGTTGCTTTGTGACTTTTTTGTCTACTTTTTGTTCTCTTTTTGTTTTGTTTCGTGTCATTTATCTCGTTTTTTTGTCATTTTGTTTCTCACTTTTGCTGTTTTGTATCTTGTTTTTGTCATTTTGTTTCTCATTTTCTAATATTTTGTCTTGTTTTTGTTGTTTTTCTGCCTTTTTTTTGTCTGACTTTTGCCCTTTTGATCATAAAGTGAAACAGTACATCGTTCAGTTCCAGATACCTGTCACTTTATGTTGTGTTCTTTTGTAGACATTCAGTGATCCGTAGGTTATAATGTGTAAAGGATAAACTGAGGCACAATGTTGTTGAAATTGAACTAATTTTTCTTATTTATAAGAAAAAGGGTTATTTATAGGTTATTATGGTATGATTTTACTGGTTCAGCCCACTTGAGATCAAATTGGGCTGAATGTGTCCCCTGAACTAAAATGAATTTCACACCCCTGCTGTAGATGATTCTATAGCTGGACGTTTAGAGCTCAAAATCTGGACTCAGTCTGTGTATCCAGCTATGAAAAACAACAGCGACGTTTATTTAACCTGGCGTAATGCAACTATTTTCATTTTTAGTGACCAAAATGAAAAGAAAATTCAGTCTTTGTTTTATTTTAATGACTGACCAAAACTGTGGCGTCAATGAAAATGTGTGTCAGTCAGTATAGCCTTCTTTAACCCTTGCCTCAGGTTAAATCAGGACCAGCTCTCCGTTTAAAGGGTTAGATTCTATCTGCCTATTAGTATTCCACCTAACAGGTTTCAGCAGAATAATTAAGCTGGTGTCGAGGAATACTCGCCTATAGGTCCTAACTGTCTTCTTCCAAATGTCTTACCCCTCTTACTTCAATAAATACTCTCTTACTAAGCAGCCCTCCTAAGTAGTAGAATTGATTTATTGACCACGTTTGTTAACGACAGCTTTCCTCTTAAAACTGTGGCACTTGTTGATATTCCTAGGTTCGTTTTAGAGGTTTGGATAACTAACCTCAGGGGTAATGTTTAAATAACTAGTTGGATTAAAGTGGCCTTTAAGAACCATTAGATTTAATGCACACAATCAGCTTAACTTTTTACCACTATGCAGAATAGGTGAATCATAATAATCTCATAAGACTTCTCTTTAAATGCAATATAGCGTTTTATTAAGCAATTATTAGCAGGGGCACAGCATTAATTCATGATTAAACAATTTAATTATTTCTGATTATTTCTAACTTAGCTAAATTAAACTAAGCTGAGCGTACCTAAGAATCTTCTCTAATTAGTAAATTTAGGAGAGAGAGCGGACAGCGCGGCCAAGCTGTCACGCCCGGTCTTGACCTGCATCTAGTTGAGCCACTCGATCGACCAGTAGACTCGGTACGAAGTCTTCTTTGTGGATGGAGGGTGTTCTTCCTAGGCAGGGGGAGTGGAGAGGTCCCAAAAGCCAATCGTTGGTCTGGCAGTTATCTTTAGTAGCAGCTGGAACACAAGTGCGGGTGTCTCAGCTGTCTTCTCAGTCGGATGGTGGTGGTGGAAAGCCCCCGTCTCATCAGGCTGTGGTGGGTCACTGGGTCCTCCAGCCCCTGGAGTGGAGCAGCCCTCTGCTGCTGCCTCCTGTGCCTCTCTGGATGCCATGGGTGCTTGCCTCTCTTCATCTCTTTGGACAACTGCAGACCTCTCAGGACTCTCCGTCTGGCAGAGTGTGGTCCTCGCTTGTTGAACAAAGTCAGAAAAAGACTTTGCCTCCAACGATGTTCTCAGCGAACTCTGGAGCCTAAGTCCTGCGTTGTCTTCACGTCTCTTGGGCAAAAAGGTCCGGTGAAGACTCTTCAGAACTCTGGCGATGCTCTCCGGCAGCTCCGGCGAGCAGCATCTCTCCCCTCCGGGGGAGAACTCCGAATTCAGTGTCTCTGACTCTCTCTTTTATAGTGTCATCCTCTAATACACACATCTCTGGCTAGGTACGCCCCTGACACCGTCTAACTCATGCAATCAACTTGTTATCACATACATCAGTAATACAGAAGTCATGGTTTTACAGCAAATACACAGCATCCACCTTCCGTTGTTAACACACACACACACATTGCTTGAGACATGTTGCCAAGACCATATTTGGCCACAGAACTTCCTCAATGTCCTCCTTTCTGCAGTGTCATGGTGACTTCTGCTTTTTGCCCTGCACACAGCTCAGAACAGCACAGATTACTTCAAGTCAAAACTCATTTAGTTACACTGAATCACTTCTTTAAATCATTTTTCTTAGCATGATCAAATAACTTATTTTAAATCATTCTCTTCTATAGCAATCATCATTTCCAGAATATATATCAGCCTATTAAAATCATTCTTGCATCAAGCATAAGCATAATCATGTGGTTAACTTATATAGTTTCTCATTTTAACTTTTCATTGGTTTGCTTAAAGCTTTTATTTAGGTGGTGGTTGCTCCTGGGATCTCAAATAACTAGGCCCCACTTGACATGTGTCAACATCATTTTTAACGGGTGCTTTCTTCCTTTATATTTAATCCGTCATAACAGTTGCTACAATCCAACCTCTAGGGTCGGCTGGGTGCAACAAAATAACCAGATGTAATTGGTTCAGGTAAAAGAATTTATCGCCCAGTAGCAAATTAACACAAAAGTGGTCACAAAGAACACAAGACTGGTGGGTGTTGCCAAATTCAAGAACAAAATTAAACCAAACGAAGGCTGACAGAATTTGGAAAACTATCTGAAGCACAAGCTAAGTCACTAAACTCCCTAGCCAAACTTAAATACAGAAGCGACACCCACCACAAGTAACCGAAACTAATACAAGGAGTGCACAGAACAAACTAGACAAAGCTGGTGCCTCGAAACACAGACGTTCTACACAGAGTACACGAAGACTGAAATTACTAAACAGCTTCTTCACAAAGTGTTTGGCAATGGAGCAAACATGAAATAATTACTGAAGCACAGTTCAGTTGCTTTACCGACAAAAAGTCTTCTTTTGTATTTATTTGTATCATGCTGGAGTTGCCAATTTTTTGCCACGGTTTCATACTTCGGAAATGTTAACTTTCGCTTACATTTCCTACTGTGCTACTTTATACAGTAGCATATAATTTGTCAAAATAGAATGAGCTTGAAAGAGTCATTTTGCTTTTTTTTTTAAGTAAAACTGACTGTTTAGATTAACTCACTTGTGTGTAAAATAGTCGAAGCTTAACTGACATAAATATATTCATTAGTAGCAGCCCTGCTCTGAGCTCTTCTTTGTGTTGAAGATCTAATCATGTTATTCTGGTGACGTCTAGTGCTCAAGTGAAACTATCTGTTTATCAGGTCCTGACTTTGCTCAGCAATTTAAATAATAATAATAAAAAAAACAAGAGGCACAAGCTAAAGCTGAATGTCCTCTCCGTTCTGTTGTGTATTCTGGACATCTGATCATGATAGCGGTCAGAGGAGTAGCTGGCTCAGTTTACAGTCGCAGGAACGCAGATCAATATTCTGTATGTTCACCTGCTGCACTTACTGCAGCTGCTCCTCTTCTCATGAACAAACCTTCAGCCCCACAAACCTGAACCAGTCAGATCCACCTGAAACAGCAGATCAAAACCCCATCGCAGTTCATCCATGGAGCTAAACGTACAGTCATGTTGATCAGTAACCACCCACAGAGACTAACAGCTGTTCACTGCTGCTTAAAGCATATTTACAGTTATAGTTTATCAAGAACATACAACTGAGATTGACACATCCTTCATGAAGGTTTAATGTTCAGATTGTGTTGAAACTGTTTGTCGATGTGTTGATTCAACAGCATCATTCTTCAGAGGAGGCTTGTTGTTGAACTGCATTATGTTGCACAGAGAGGTGTTTCTGTTATTTAGTGAACCCCCACTGATATAAATATAAATATCAGAAATATCTCTCAGTATATTGCGACACAATTCAAGGGCAGCACAAACTACAGCCTAATTAGTGTTGGAACTGTGGAATCAACACACATCGAAGACACTTTTTAAAAAAACATTATCATCACCTCTGTTGAAGCTGCAGTAGTGTTAGCCAGGTGTACCTACCAAACTGGCAAGTGAATGCATGTCCTTGCATTATTGATTCTCACGTTATTCTCAGCTTGTTTACTTTTCACACAAAAAAGGCGTTGAAGTGACTCAAACTGCACTGAAACTGAAAGTGAAACCAACCTGACTTTATGAAAATGTCACTAAAATACACCCAAAATTATAAAATGACTGGGAGTAAAACGCACATTAAGAGACGACAAAAATGATAAATTGCAATGTGCAAGACAAAAAGAAAAAGAAGGAGGAACAAAAAAAGACGTGTTGATCTATTGATCACATTGGATGCTAAGAAGCTCCACAGACGACACAATAAAGAAACATCCATCCATCCATTGTCTATACACCTCAGGGCTGGAGGGCTGGAGTCTATCCCAGCTGACTTAGGGTGAAGGTAGGAGACATCCTGGACAGGTCACCAGTCTGTCACAGGACTACATATGGAGACAAACAGTCACACTCAGATTCACACCTATGGACAATTTAGAATCATCAGTTAACCTCAGCATGTTTATTGTACTGTGGAGGAAGCAGGAGAACCCGGAGAAAACCCACGCATGCACAGTGAGAACATTCAAACTCCATGCAGAAAGATCCCAGGCTGGGATGGGAACCAAAGATCTTCTAGCTGCAAGGCAACAGTGCTAACCATCAATCCCCCATGCAGCCCAGTAAAGAAACACTTTGTAGAATTTAAATAAAATCTTCTCTCTTTACAAAGAGGTTCACAATGTCCACGCACACAAAGAACTAAAACCTGAAGCAAACAGGCTAAAAATGTTTGCTATGCTTTTAATTACAGCTGAATATCAGCTATCAATTCCAGGGAATTAGGCTGCACAGTGGAGTAGTGGTTAGCACTTTTGCTTCGCAGCAAGAAGATCCCTGGTTCAAGTCCTGGTTTTCCTGGGATCTTTCTGCATGGAGTTTGCATGTTCTCCCTGTGCATGTGTGGGTTTTCTCCGGGTAGTCCGGCTTCCTCCCACAGTCCAAAAAATATGCCGAGGTTAATTAATTATTCTAAATTGCTCATAGGTGTGAATGTGAGTGTGCTTGTTTGTCTGTATATGTAGTAATGCGACAGACTGGTGACCCGTCTAAATTCCTTCTGGACAGGTAAAATGTATTATTGTATTATACTGCGGCTGTAGGAAACTTCACGAGTCCTACGATAGTTTCTGGAGGGGGGCGTTTCTTCGTAAAAGTTAAGAGGGGGGAGATTAGAGGGGGGTGAGGGAGAGGTTGTATGTGCGCATGCGCATGCTACGTTCAAAGTCGTAGGAAATTAAATCTCCTCTAATGCCTTTAATCCTCATTAGGGTCACAGGGGGCTGGAGTCTATCCCAGCTGACTCGGGGCAAAGACAGCAACCAAGGCATCTGTCTTTAGGTCCATTTGTTGCTTGAGCTGATGCCATTGCCCAAATGACTCGCCAATAATCACTTTTTTTTTTTGCATTCTTGTGATCCAGTTGTCTTTTATTTTCTCTGACCTCAAAAACTGCCTGTCTTTTACTGCTGGGTCCCCCTGGATCTTTATCTGCCATTATGTAAAAAAAGATGAGCAAAACAAGTCGCCAGCTACCTACGAAGCTATACCAAAGCAACACATACACAAAACACGTAAGTCCAAGGCGTACGTAATCTACGTAACTAGGCCTGAGCCGGAAGATTTTTGATTGACAGGAAAGGGAGCAAAGCAAACGTCTCGGTCCGAGTGCGTTGATTGGCTGATGTTTTTCAGGTCCTGCCATGTCCACAGTTTTTTTTTTTGTTTTTTTTTTATTCTTTTAGAAACCATACATACAAGTCCACTAAAGGTCAGTATATTCATTTTATGTGAATCAGACAAATTAAACAGCAAAAACATCCTCCATAATGCCTTTAAGCGGTGTATAGATGATGGATGGATGGAATATTTACTATGTGAATACTACTAGCAGCAGGGGGAGCTAATTCTCCAGCCAGTCTCCTCTACAAAAGCAGGCATGAAGTTTGATCTCCTCCACAGATGTTGAAGTCACATGAGTCATGTACGCCTTGGTTTTGGTTTCATCCACACCTTTTCAGTATTAGACCAGCTGTTTCCAAAGTCACACACATCTCAGCCGAGCATGTTATTATTCATTCAAATTACAAAAAAAACAAAACGGGTTCTCTTCAAATCCCACTAACTTTAAACAAATCTGAATAAATCAAACAGGTGTGATGCTTTTCACACTCATCAGGACAAGCAGCTGCTACACTAAACCAACATAGTGATGCTGTAACATCTGGAGCATAACGAGTCTCCGCCCACGTTTAGGAGCCGGAGAGAGAAGCCTCATTAGGACTGCGGGAGGATGCTCTTCATTAACTGTCATGTGTTTTTTCTTATCAGTGTTGATTTCATGGATGATGCGACAGATAATCAGCTTCTATGGGCGTTTGGAGTCACTGCCGTGAAATAAAGTGCACGACTGAAGTGTGTGTGTTTCGTGTCCTGACGGTGTAAACTGTGTTTCAGGTGGGAGACAGAGACGACTCCAACCTGTACATCAGCACCAAACTGAAGGCTGCAGCCGAGGTGAGACATTAACGAGAAAATAAAAAGGTTATTGTACATTCATTAGGTTCAGGAGAGTCACAGAAGGAGAAGTCAACAAACCAAGTGTGATATGTGTAATTCCTCTGATCCAAACACCTTCAACCCTGAGATGTTCCTTTATCATCAGTGATATGCACTGTAATTTATTTACACTTTAAAGTGTACTTAAATAAAAGTAGAATCTAATTGTTTAGGGGAAAAAGACAAGAATGAACTAAATAATACAATGAATAAATACAAGTACAAAAATAAATACAAGCACAAAATGAAAAGTTTAAAACTAATGAATATTAAACACCTCAGAAAATATATAGATTACAATGGAACTGAGTAAATGTACATTAAATACCGAACTGAGCACAAGCTAAAGAAAGAATTCAGAAACAGAACACAGTTAAAATACACAAATTTTTATGTGTCATTAGACCTGAAGTATGGAGTCACAGGAGTGCCATAATAAAAAATAGATCTCTAGGAAATATATGTGTAAATATAAAGTGGAATAAATAAAATAATAAATGTATAAATCTTTTGAAAAATAATAAAATAATGAATAAATATAAATAAAAATAAAAATAAATAAATTTGTTTAAAAATAACTAAATGTATGTGTAAATATAAAGCGGAATAAATAAAAGAATAAATAAATAATCTGTTAAAAGACATGGAAATGTGTAAATACAAAGAGGATTAAATTAAAAGGTATTAAAAGACACGAAAATATAAATTTTGCTTTTTTTTGCTTAAAATTTGCTTTTCCCTTTGTTTTTCCTTTTGCTTTTCCATTTTGCCATTGCTTTTTAGTTTTTTATTCCTCCCTCTTTATATTTACACATTTGTTTCCAGATTTTGAAGCAGATTTTTTTTATTGGTTGATTAATGCATTCCTCTTTATAATTGCTCATTTATTTCCTTGTTTTGTAACAGATTTACTTTGTATTTATTTATTCATCTTTCTGTTTACACATTTATTTCCTTATTTTTATTTTTTTTAATTTTTTATTATTTTATTTATTCCTCTTTATATTTACACAATTATTCCCTTATTTTTTTTAAAACAAATTTAGTTATTTATTTATTTTCTCTTTATATTTACAGATTTATTTTTTATGATGGCGCCCCTGTCATTCCATACTGAAGAAGTTTCCACACATCTTAAGACCAGTCCACTCACCTTTCAAAGCAACACGAACCACAGAACAGACTTCATGTGAATGTTAAAATAATCATTAGCATATATACTATTTTATTTTTTCTTTTCTGCAGATTGGGATCAATGCCAAACACGTGCGGCTGCCGAAAACAGCGACGCAGGATGAGGTTGGAGATAAAATGTCGTCATCTCTCTCTCTGACGTCCAGCTGTGATTAAAGTCTGATGCCTGCTGTTGGCTGTCATTCTGCAGGTTCTGCAGAGCATCATGTCCGTCAACGAGAACGCGTCGGTCCACGGTCTAATCGTCCAGCTCCCTCTGGACTCCGTCAACCGCATCGACAACGAGCTCATCACCAACGCCGTCAGTCCAGAGAAAGACGTGGACGGGTGCGTGGTGTCCTACGGCTCTTGTCATGTCCTGGATGTTTTTGTTCTCTGGTTTCATGTGTGTGTGTATTTGTGTGTGTGTGTGTGTGTGTGTGTGTGTGTGTGTGTGTGTGTGTGTGTGTGTGTGTGTGTGTGTGTGTGAAGTCTGAGTTGTATTAATGCAGGGAAGTTGTCTCGAGGTGATCTGAACGACTGTTTCATCCCCTGCACCCCCAACGGCTGCATGGAGCTCATCAGACAGACAGGTCACACGCTGGAAACACTGAAAAACTTCAGCTTAGTCCAGACACACTCACTTAATTTAACCCATCGAACATGGCAGATAAGTTGTGATAAATTATGTCTATTTACAACTAAACAGCAAACGAGTGAATCAAATATGTTATCAGTGAATATCTGAGGGTGTTTGTTTCTTCATGTACTTCCTGCAGCATTATGAAGCAACTCTCGAGTTCAGGAAAGATTCTTAGAACATAGTTTTTGTCACTGAATTAAACCCAGCATTTTTACGGACCCTGATGCAACGACAGGACTCGTGAACCTGGTTTCTGGTGTCACATTGCTAGACTTTTTCTGTCCTCCATCCACCCCGACCTCCGCCTACAGACTACTATGATGTAGCTCATACAACACAATTTAGCTTTGTAAAAAAGTTGCACACCCAGATGTTGGTTTATCGACTGAAAGTTCATTCATTCAAGAGATTTCTGTCCTTGTGCTGAACATCAGTGGATATAATCCATTTATTATATGAAATGATTGACTAAATAAACAAAGCTGTGTGAAAACAAGGTGTGAGGGTTAACTGAGAGCCGCTGGTGTTTTTGTTCTTTACAAGTAACTTCCTTTGAAAGTGACTCATGTTTGGAACTTGCTAAAGACAAAACTGAGCCAAAAAAGTTGAGGAGTTTCAGTGCATTAGCTTCTCCTCCACAGGCTTTATGAAATGTCTCACTTGCTGTTTCTGTGCAGGTGTGTCGGTGGCGGGGAAACATGCGGTCGTGATCGGTCGCAGTAAAATCGTCGGCGCTCCGATGCACGACCTGCTGCTGTGGAACCACGCCACTGTGACCACCTGCCACTCAAAGACACCAGACCTACCTGAGCAGGTGACAGCATGCAGACACATTCTGGCTTTTTTATTGTTCACAGTCTACTGTTACTGTCAGCAACAGTTTGAACTTGAAAGGCTTTTCTTTCACTGAGGCTCTAACAATGATTAAAATTGGACCAATAGTCCAGCATAGATAAAATTCCTCTGTTGCAACTTTTCTGAAATGAAGCCAGCAGTGAGAGCGCCGCTGCCAAACACCTGCGACACTTTTACATCAAATTAGAAGAAAGAAGAGGTGAGCTACCAGCACGATGCAGCAGGAGAGAGCTGCAGCGGTTCAGTCTGCACACTGGGATGTTCACCTGCAGCGTCCTGCAAAAAAACCGACGAAACCTAAACCTCATACAGAGATAACGAGCATCACAACTGTGTTATCAACCTTCCTTGTTAATCCAGGCTTTCTTCATTAAAAGCATAACTCTTCCTCCACACAAAATCAATCATCGGCTGCTTACTTCACTCAGTGAAGTACTAAAATAGTACTAGAAATACTGCACAGAAGTGTTCTAACACCCCTGGGTTCCATTCTACACAAACTTGTGTGATAACTTAGCAAACTGGAGCTTTCTAGGTACCTCAGTTTGGAAAATATGAGCTCCCAAAGTTGGAGAACCTATACCTAAGTTATAACTTAGGTATACCTAAGTTATACCATTACACTTTTTGAAGGTAGTCACCTTTAACAACTGACATTTCAAAAAGGACAAAACATACATAATACTACCATTGGAATGACTACTAATACTTGTATCCCAATTTAAAGTACTGAAAAGCAAAAAAAACGATTTTGACATTACCCATTTTGAGTAAGAATATCTCAGTAACTACAAATATAACCCTGCTGCTTTTTTGCACAGTGATAGAAGACAGATGGAACTGTCTTGTAGAAAAATTTGGGTTCTCTGGTACCTGTCCCACACTGAGATTTTTGCCACCAAAAATAGCCAATTAAAAATCTCGTCCAACTTTGGAAGCTCATATTTTCCAAACTGAGGTACCTGGAAAGCTCCAGTTTGCTAAGTTATCACACAAGTTTGTGTAGAATGGAACCCAGGGGTGTTAGAACACTTCTGTGCAGTATTTCTAGTACTTTTAAGGTCCCAAACCCCACTTGTGAGTAGGTATCTCTTAATTTTTAGCATTTTTAGCAAACCCCCATAGCCTACAGAGTGTAGGGAAACACCTGGGGATGTTTGTGGGGCACTAGCTACATGCAGAGGCCTTGTTTACCAACTCACAGCTCTCTGGTATGTCTAGAGGCTGAGAAATAACCACTTAAAGATGCAAAAAACGTTGGCGAGGCTTTTAATAGCCCAATTTCTGAAAATTTCAGACCCCCACAACTCAGAAACTATTTGAGCTACAGGCCTACAATTTTGCGTAGAAAGTACTTTTGTGACTATCTAATGGCATGCAAATTTAGGACTAATTTGAAAATGGTGCAGCAACCACCATCTGGTGAAACCACACGGAGTGACCCGATGTTCATTTAGGTTTGACAGCGCTGTTAAATGAAGGATACGTGGAAGTGATTTTCAGCAAATTTAGCGGTTTTCCATTTGGTTTCATTTGACTCTGATGGGGCCCGTCCTGTGTGTGACGACGTGTTTCTGGTGTGTGCAGGTGGGTCGGGCTGAAATCCTGGTGGTGGGGGCCGGCAGAGCAGAGATGGTGAGAGGAGAGTGGGTGAAGGAGGGAGCTGTGGTCATCGACTGTGGAATCAACTACATCGCAGGTTCATTCAATCAGTAGACAGATCAGTAAGTCGGCTGTCTGGAGGCTGTAGAACTGTACTTAATCGTACCTGCGTGGCCTCTGACCTCTATGACAGATGAGACGAAGGCAAGCGGGAAGCGGGTGGTTGGAGACGTCCACTACGCCTCAGCCAAAGAGAGAGCAGGATTCATCACACCTGTTCCAGGAGGGGTGGGACCCATGACAGTGGCAATGCTCATGGAGGTTATTTTATTTTCATTATTATTAATAGCTAGTGGTAGTAGTTGCAGTAGTAGTATTAAAACTTCCTATTTGTTCTGTTATGTTTTTTCCACTATGCTTTCCTTCTCATCATTTCATTTATGTTTTTAAGTGTTTCCTGTAAATATTTTGAATTTTAAATATTTTTGACGTTTATTATGAACTGTCAACCCGGTCTCACGGGGATTCGTGAAACTGTCACGTAAGTTTTAGTTTCGGTTTCGTGCGCACCAACACGATTTCGTCATGTTTTTCGTGGTAATCACATCTGAAAGTGGTTTATACCGGCGGATTCATGACGATCTAAGCTGTCCATCGGCGTATACTGCTTGTGTGATCGCGTTTGCGGCCGCCGGCCGCCGGACATTCTTGAAATTCCTATGCAAATTGGTAAGTGTACCACCGGCTTATGGTTAGGTTATGGTTAGGGTTATGGTTAGGGTTATGTTTAGGGACAATGTCATGCAAAATATAGCGTTGGATTCGCCACGGTTTTACATTAAAAATATAATATACACATTCTTTTGAAATACGTTCTGAGTGGCACGAAAAGTCCGCCGTTTAAAATACATTGGTGCGCATTTCGTGGTGAGCGGCACGAAAAACATGACGAAATCGTGTTGGTGCGCACGAAACCGAAACTAAAACTTACGTGACAGTTTCACGAATCCTCATGAGATCGGGCTGGAACTGTAGAGTGTCAGTGCACCACTGCGAGTTATACTCTCGGTTGGGATGGCCTGCTTTAGCCACCAGAAGGATCCATCGTTGGTATACTGTCATATACAAGGCAATACTTGGACTACTGCCCACCTACATTTGCTCCTTAACTGCATAGAAAAGTTCTGATCTTCACGCGCTCCGTTCATAAGATTATTTCTTGCTTTATGTTCCATATGTCCGTACAGAACTGGGTAAAAAGACTTCTGTTTACTCTGCGCCTTTTGCATGGAATATGTTGCAGAAATACTGGAAACTAACCTCATGGAGTGCTTTTAAATCTAAACTGCAAGTTCTTGAGGCTGATACCACAACATGCTCTTGTTTTTCATAACTTCCTTGTGAATGAAAATAATTTTGTTTTGTTTTATGTTTGTATTTTAATTATTTTTCAGCTCTATAATTTTATAACTGTGTTTTGAATTTGCTGCTGCCTATCTTGACCAGGACTCCCTTGCAAAATAGGTTCTTACTCTCAGCGGGATTTCTTCTGGTTAAATAAAGGTTAAATGATTTTTTTTAAAAACAAGCACACATTTAAAAGAACTACAGAAAAATGTCCTCATGAATACAAATATTCCATTGTGTACATCTTATAAGTAATAAACACTAAAAACTAGAAAATCACTCAGACAGCGCAGTACTCCACCAAGGCTGCTCAGTCATCGTATGACTTCTGACAGATCTGTCCCAATAAGTCCGCAGTACTGGATTTGTAGTAGAATCACAATCATGTGATCGTCAGAAGGCAGCTGACATACACTCAACAAAAATATAAACGCAACACTTTTGTTTTTGCTCCCATTTTTATGAGATGAACTCATAGATGTAAAACTTTTTCCACATACACAATATCACCATTTCTCTCAAATATTGTTCACAAATCTGTCTAAATCTGTGATAGTGAGCACTTCTCCTTTGCTGAGATAATCCATCCCACCTCACAGGTGTTCCATATCAAGATGCTGATTAGACACCATGATTAGTGCACAGGTGTGCTTTAGACTGCCCACAATAAAAGGCCACTCTGAAAGGTGCAGTTTTGTGTTATTGTTGGGGGGGAGGGGGGGTCACTACTCTTCAATGGCTGTGCGAAGTTGCTGGATATTGGCAGGAACTGGTACACGCTGTCGTATACGCCGATCCAGAGCATCCCAAACATGCTCAATGGGTGACATGTCCGGTGAGTATGCTGGCCATGCAAGAACTGGTATGTTTTCAAATTCCAAGAATTGTGTACAGATCCTTGCAACATGGGGCCGTGCATTATCCTGCTGCAACATGACATGATGTTCTTGGATGTATGGCACAACAATGGGCCTCAGGATCTCATCACGGTATCTCTGTGTATTCAAAATGCCATCAATAAAATGCACCTGTGTTCTTGGTCCATAACAGACGCCTGCCCATACCATAACCCCACCGCCACCATGGGCCACTCCATCCACAACATTGACATCAGAAAACCGCTCACCCACTCGATGCCACACACGCTGTCTGCCATCTGCCCTGAAGAGTGTAAACCGGGATTCATCCGTGAAGAGAACACCTCTCCAACGTGCCAGACGCCATCGAACGTGAGCATTTGCTCACTCAAGTCGGTTACGACAACGAACTGGTGTCAGGTCAAGACCCCGATGAGGATGACGAGCATGCTGATGAGCTTCCCTGAGACGGTTACTGATAGTTTGTAAAGAAATTCTTTGGTTATACAAGCCGATTGTTTCAGCAGCTGTCCGAGTGGCTGGTCTCAGACGATTTTGGAGGTGAACATGCTGGATGTGGAGGTCCTGGGCTGGTGTGGTTACACGTGGTCTGCGGTTGTGAGGCTGGTTGGATGTACTGCCAAATCCTCTGAAACGCCTTTGGAGATGGCTTATGGTAGAGAAATGAACATTCAATACATGAGCAACAGCTCTGGTTGACATTCCTGCTGTCAGCATACCAATTGCATGCTCTCTCAAATCTTGCCACATCTGTGGCATTGTGCTGTGTGATAAAACTGCACATTTCAGAGTGGCCTTTTATTGTGGGCAGTCTAAGGCACACCTGTGAGGTGGGATGGATTATCTCAACAAAGGAGAAGTGCTCACTATCACAGATTTAGACAGATTTGTGAACAATATTTGAGAGAAATGGTGATATTGTGTATGTGGAAAAAGTTTTAGATCTTTGAGTTTGTCTCATAAAAAATGGGAGCAAAAACAAAAGTGTTGCGTTTATATTTTTCTTGAGTGTAATATTTACTTGTTGTCATAGCTACAGTGACGACGTGCTGCTATCTCAAAATGATACTTAAATCCTTAACAAATTTGTGGTTCCAGACTGTAAGTCGCATCACTGCTAAAATCTAAGCAGTTGGTCCTCGTGTCATTTCTGACCTTCCCTGAAAATTTCATCCAAGTCTGTTAGTCGGTTTTTGAGTAATGTTGCAGACAGACAGACAGACAGACAGACAGACAGACGGACACCGATGGTCACAAAACTTTGCTGCGTTCCTTGGCGATGTAATAAAACAGGTTATGCAAGTTAATATTAAACACACTATAGAGTCATGCGCTGTGTGTCTATTAAATAAATAAATACATAAATAAAACTGATTTATGTGAAATATTTAAAGTCTGAATAGTTCCCGTGATCACTAAACAATGTTGTGTGCAATATGTCCTGCGTCAGACTCTGTTTTGTGTTTAATTAACTCTTAGAATCATTGAGTTTGAATCTGAATCACTCATTTTCTAATGTTTGGAGCTGATTGGTCAACGGGCAGCCAATCAGAACACAAGAGTCAATGAGTGAGAAATAACAGAACCACAGAACGGAAGAAGTAGACAAACTGTGATGGTTTAAAGAGTTTGGGTGTGCTTCAAATTAAAAGCTGTGAAAGTTCAGGAGGCAAAATGATGATCTGTGCTGGGTTCATACATTAATATTAAAACTTGATTGATCCAGAGTTGTGGTCTGGTTTTGTTGCAATCATCAGTGTTTTAACTGTTCGTGTTCTCCTGGATTTCTTTGTTTCAGAACACGGTGCAGAGCGCTCAGCGTTTCCTCCTGAAGAGTCAGTCTGGAAGGTGAAACGCCGACACTGACAGGTAACCTTTTATGTACACATGATGCTGTCAGCTGAAGGGGGGGTGAAAGATATTTCAAATAATAATACTGATTACAGCGCAGCTGCAGCGCTTTCTAATTTGACATATTTGTAGATTTTGAGTTGTTCTAAGAATTGCATTTGTATCACACAGACCTTAGTTCAGGTTAATGAGACGCTTGTCCACATGGAAACAGCAGCAGGGAATCATCTGTAGAGTTCTTCTTTCTGCTATAAAAGTCTCACCATTTGTTTGTTTGTTGGTTTCTTCCCCTGAAGGCAGAAAGGTGTGTTCAGGTGAGCAGGAGGAATCAGTGATGGAAGACATATTCATGACATCGTCAGATTTGAACAAATACCCTGTCTCAGAGGCTGATTGTCGTCAGTTCTCTGTTCCACAGCTTCAATGACCTCCTTTTATTTTCTGCTTATTTGTTTCACATTCTCTTTTACATAGTTTATTTTTTAATCAGTGTTTTTCTGCTTCTGCTCTGGCCTCCTACATTCATTATACATTCTTGTGTTCTTCAATTTAATTGATTGATTAATTTATTATTCACATTAATCTGCACAGAAAACATGATTTAAACTAGAAGGCATGAAGTTTAGAGACTTATTTAGCTTTCATTCAAACAAAATAGCATTATATCTTTACTATTGTCACTTTTAAATGCACCTTTGAGTTTACATACTGCTGTTTACTGAAACCCTCCATGCTGTTCTGCTTTTTCATGTTTCCTTTCAAAATGATAAGCTGTGAAAAGTTTGCCTCTATAAAAGGCATTCAGGTAACGTAGCTATAGAGTCAAAAAGATGGTGCTCGGAGGAGGTTGGGGTGGATGGTTGGGTCAACCAGCTACGATGACATACAGTACTGAAGCCAAACCTGAACTCTCCCTAAAGGTCTCTGCACACTGTGGAACTCTAGCAATCTTATAAAGTCACAACTTGCTACACTGTACGACATGAATCTACAAGTCTTCCGGCATGAAGTTTGTTCATTGCAGATTGCACAATGAAAGCGCAGTTGAATCGCAGCCTTCGATGTACCTGAGTCGACATGAATGAGCAAGAATAAGTCATAGGCGTGCGCCGTCCATCCATGAAAATTAAATAACCGAAGCAAAACATAGAGAGTCACATTATTTATGATCTAGCTTACAGCCATGGCCATAAGTTTGGACACAAGTACCATGACGCTTGTGAATCTTAGAAAATACCACAAAATTGTCACTTACAATACAGTACACAACTCCTGAGAACTATATTAAGTTTCATATTTAAAAAAAACATCAAAAGAGTTTGGTGTCATTTTGTTATTCTTACCAAATTCGGTTGTGAAAGTACTGCATTTTTTTTGTTATTTTCTTCTAATATTATGTTTTGGGAACAAAGTTGTTCCAATTGTTGGAATTTATTGATAATATTATATCTCTTGTTGATTTGTTGACTAGTTAAACTGGTGCTGTCAAAAAATATTAGTTATGTTCTGTAATAGACATCAAAACAGACATAGTAAATCATGCTGTGTCCAAACTTATGGCCATGGCTGTAAGTGCTGTGGACACTATTTACAGCAGTGTGTGTGTGCGTTTGCTAGCTGCTAATGTTAGCTTACTAACTTGGGAACTGCAATTCCCCCGCTATATCCTTCCATGCATCGTCCTTTATTGCCCGGTTGTGGTATGAGCTGGAGGACACGCCAAAACAGTGTCTGCTGCCACAACTCTGCTTGACTGTCTTTGCTTAAATCCCACATACTTGTTTTGATGCATTTTGCCATTGTCACCACAAACCATCTATATGAGTTTAGCGCCAGTACATCAATTCATACTGCATTTCTGTTGGTTAGTTAGATGTCGTAGGTCACAGCAGTAGTCACACTGTGAGACAATAACCCCAAGTTTCTGACACTGTCAGAATTTTATTGCAGCTTGTCTTTGGTTGCAAGACCATAACAGCGGCCGTCCTTGAACCTGTCTCTCTGTGCGACGCAGGTTTAAAGCCAAGACCAAAGATATTGCCACAATTCTCTCACGATTGTATCTCCTTACCTCTGGGGCTTCAGGTCTGTGGGTTCTCTATAGCATCTTGAGACAGTTTGACCTGTAATTGGTGCTATATAAATAAGATTGAAATGAATTGAATGTTTTGTCTGGGACGGCTGAAAGTCGCACAGTGTGTAGTGGCCTTAAGGCTGCATTCAGACCACACACTGCACGATTTGGAAAATAATGACACATCACACACTAAATAATGTTATTAAGCTTGTCGTGCCAGAAGAAGCAGACAGGGAGTACCGCCTCACGGGATCTCACAGGGAAACAGATGTAAACAAAATGGAGACTGTGGTGGAACAATCTGCTGTAACATTAATAATATTTTAGCTCAAAAACATTCATGTCTTCTTACTTATGCAGTAGTTTTGAGTTCTCCTCACCTTATGTCTGAACTAAAGAATTCAAAACTACTACTACTAATATTTTGCCGTGAGAAAAGCAACAAAAGCAGCATGTGTCTGAATTATAAAATGTTTGGCAAGATGTGGTCTATGCGGTTAATCTACTCTTCAGCGAAGACAAGGGATGAGATTTTGACTCAGTTTTAATATCTTTAGATAATATTAGTCTCAAGGAGTAGATTATTTAGTGTTGGGTTAGGGTTCGGCTGCTGTGGTAACAGTAACCACCCTGATTTTTACTCCTCAATATCAAACATGTTTGATATTACTGAGGTAACCCCAATTCAGTTTGGGAGGTTTATGACTGTACCGATGAAACTTTACCAAATAAACTGGATCAGACAAAGATCCTTTGTCAGATTTCTGTTCAGAACGAAGATTTGCTGTAGTCTGAGCCAAGTGTAAACACAACAAACAGTTGATTTATAACTGTTTGTGTAGTTTATGCTGCTGCGGGTTTAACTTTATTTTCCTTCTTCAGAATCTAGAATGAACCAAAGCAAAGCCTCAGTTTCCCTTAATTTTTATATATAATAATGAAAACAAATAGTTCTTTTCTCATTTTAAAACTAATAAATCTTGTAATGCTACCTTAATAAAAGCTGAGCGATTTCTCTATTTCTTAATAAACATGCTGATTTCTCATCATGTGTGTTATTTCTTCAAGATTTAAGAACTTTATTGTCCTATACATAGCAATTGTGAAATACTGTCATATGTAAACAGGAGAGGGATATGTGAAAAGGCAGGAGGTATGTTCAAAATATTGCTTTTTATAGATGTTGCAGGTGAGTCAGTGATTTGTTAGTCTGATGGCCTGTGGATAGAAACTGTTTCTTATCATACAATCTACCGGAATCTGAGGCATCTCTATTTGGGATTTCACTTGTTCTAGCTCAAATCTTAATTCAGGCAAACAGGCATTTCTTGTTGTATCATCCATATATTTTTTTTAAATTTTCAGTACAGGTCACTGGGGGCTAAATCCAGAGTCTTCAACATGTGAAAACGTTTTTAAAATGATCAGCAGCCTGTGACAAATCAAGCTAAAATCCATTAATACAAGCATTTTGTGTCTATTCGTCTTCAGCTAAACAAACACAAAGAACGAATTTAATCTTAAAACCTGTAACTCTGAGAGAAGTCCAGTCGATCTGAAGAACTGAATTAATTTCTCAAAAAGTAAAAATGGCAAAACTCTTGAGTTAAATGCATTCAGCAGGATAAAGAATAAACAGTGTTTGACCTGTAAACTCAGCAGCTCTGTTTGTTCAGGGTTCAGTGGGCTTTGTCGTCGTCATGGAAACAGAAGCAGAGAACAGCTGCTCCCTGCTTTAAAAACAGTTTTATTAATTATTGACAGAAAATCTCAACGATCTGCAGAGTTTAACTCATTGTTATCTTCTAAATATTCTGTTTGGAATGTAACTTTTAACTCAAGTCATTCTGTATTTGTTTCCTGCCACCTTTTCAGTGTGACCAAAAAAAGTTATCATTTCTGTTGGCGTTGATGTTTTTAGTTGAGAGAAAAACTTCAAGGACAGTTAAGGATGAAAGCGAAGAGGAAAACAGAAAGAAATGAAGAGTGTGTGTATAGTATGGACATTACTTCCTCTTCTTCCAGTAAAACATAGCTCAAAATAAATCGTTAAGACTATGGCCGTTTCTCAGTGCCGTAACTGTACTCGTGAAACGTCATCATGGAGACTGAATCGGACCAGACTAGTGTGCATAGATATGAATCAGTAGATAGTGTTATGGGCTTAGAAAGTTCACAGCCTGACTGTGAGATCAGGCTCAATCTGCTGCAGCTGTGTGATTGAGCTCGTCTGTGTGTTGTTGTCAATCAGCTGGGCGGGGATATAAGGAGGGATCTCCCAGCTGCTCAGTTAGTTGTGGGTAGGTGACCTGGAAGGTTTGACACCATCAGTCAGCTGTCTTTCCAGAAACGTAAGTGTCTTTGTGTCATCAATGCCCAGAACCCGGCACTTCTTTCTTTTTGTTTTAGGGAATGTTTTTTTCTTTTGAGGGGTTTCAGTTTTTGTTTATTTCAACCACTTTTGGTAGATTTAGTGGGGGATAGCGGTATTTAACCATACCCTATCCTCTTTTAGACCACAGACCCCATTTTCTGTTTGTTTGTGCAGTTTTTGTTCGTTTCACTCATGAATAACCTTAGTTTATTTAATTTGTCTGAGACCTGGGGGGTGAAACGTAGCAATAGATATATACTGTATCTATGGCTGCAGTTTCCAGTGAAAAGGAGGGTTTTATTAGAGGAAGAGAAACGTTAGACCTCACACTGAAACAGAGCTAAAGCTCTCTTGAACAGGATTTATTTTAAAAGCTACATGTGTGACGGTAAAATCCGTGCCAGAGCAGACATCATTAGCACTTCCGCTAGGTCGGCTAACTTCCGGTCCCTCCATGGATGCTGTTGTCCGTATGTAGCCAGAATATGGATTAATTTTTCATTTGAGCTTGACAAAGACAAGAACAAAAATATTCAGAGCAAGTGGAGCAGCTAGCTAACACTTATTACAGTTTGATTTACATTTTCAAAGTCACATTTTTGAAACCATGGAATTTTTTCGTAAAACAAATCCTGGCTTTTATTTTGTCGGAGTCCCCTGGAAACATTGTTTATCCATAATTCCGCTAACTTGACTGAACGTGGGCTGCAGTTCCTGTTATTCAAACGTCGATATGATGTATAAATGCAGATGAACTTCATATATTTCACTATGCAGACATTTTTATTGATGTCCAGTATATTTTATAGACATAAACATATTTGATAGAAATATTAGAAATGGATATCTGTTTCCTCATAATAGTTGAGTTAATGTCATTAAATGCTCATCAGTGATTCATCTTTAGTGTGAAACTTTTGCTTTGCAGCTATATATATATTTTTAAATGTAGGTCATTTTAAGGGAAGACATTAAAGGATGGTTTTCTTAGGTAAATGAATTTAAGGTTTAATTGACTGAAATCTTTCAGTCAATGCTGTGTTTCTTTCGATTTGAAATATTTCGACTTAATTTATCCAGCTCAGGGCTGCACATGCCTGGGATCTTTCTGCATGGAGTTTACATGTTCTCCCTGTGCATGTGGGTATTCTCCGGGCCCTCCGGCTTCCTCCCACAGTCCAAAAATATGCTGAGGTTAATTGGTTGCTCTAAATTGTCCGTGGGTGTGAATGTGTGTGTGATTGTTTGTCTGTATATGTAGCCCTGCGACAGACTGGCGACCTGTCCAGGGTGTCTCCTGCCTTCGCCCGAGTCAGCTGGGATAGGCTCCAGCACCCCCGCGACCCTAATGAGGATAAAGCGGTATATAGAGAATGGATGGATGGAACCTGTGTGAGCTGTATGATTTTATCAGCACACGAAAATAATTAAGCCAACAACAGGAAAGTACCAAACAGAGAATCAATAAAACCCTCAGAGGACTCTTTAGCCCTTTATCGATTATAATCACGTTGTCTTTGTGCTCTGTAATAAATGGTCAAGATCATCTCCATGCTGCTCTGAAGGAAATCAAACAGAATCTCACAGCTGTCAGTCACTGAGATGACTGACAGCTGTGACACAAGATCAGATCTTCAGTCATTAATTAAACTGACTGATAAATAAGTGTGACAGTCAGTCTGACCGGAGCCGCACCATCAGTCCAATTTATGTTTTTATTTCCTCAGTAAGAATTATGTTTTATAGGTGTGGAGCTTCCTGGTTTGGGGTATTTTGTGTTTCTATGTTTGATTCTTCAGGACAAAAATGTTTTTTACTCTTAGAGTCTGCAAACAGTCAATGGTGTATCTGAAGATAATTCACCTTCAGCAGCTCTGACCTTTAAAAATCTGCTTCTTCTCCTTTTTCTGGTTTCTGCAAAGCAAATACTCGTCTGTCTGCCTTTTGTGATCAAGTAAAGCAGTAAAACACTCAGTCTGACAACACGTTTAATTCTCAGAAATGGACAAATATTCAGTTTGTGCTGTAATTTTTTAAACATTTTAATGTGAGCTCAATGCTGATGAATTAATGCTCAATGTTTTCTTTTTTAAATTAATACTTTAAAACTAATGTAAATATTAAAGATAAAATGTAAGATATGATGAACATCACATTTATTTTGAACAAAGTACTGCAAACTGAGTTATACACAAGAGAATATCAAAGCGCATCAGATCTAATAAGAAGCTTCAGCACCTGAAAGAAATTAGCTTTTAACACAAATTACTCAGTAAATATTAATTATCGCAATTTAATTATTAAGCAGATTAATGAGCTGAATCTATTTTTATGAATAATTAATCATTAAAAAAATTAAACTAAAACATGCATTTTTTTCATTGTACAGTTAATGATACTGATTTCAGCAGAGTTTTTACCCTGAGCTTTGACTCTCAGGCAGAGACTGACACGAACTTTTAAACCCACATGAACTGATCGTATGTTGTCCAGATAGCAACGTTTCACTCATAAAATAGCTTGTAGCAATAATTTGTTGTTAATCAGCAGCTTATTTCAACAAGTAGTAGTTACAGCATGGTTCATTTGGAGAATTTGTGTTCATCTGGTGAATCTCTGAATCTAAAATCCCTCCATGAATTTGTGATGTCTCAATCATTTGTGCTGACAATTGTTGACGAAATCCAAGTATTATTTTATTGGTTTTAATGATAGGCAAATAAAACCCTTTTTGACAGATATTATGTTTTTATGCAAATGTTGGGACAAAAATATCAGTGGGCCAATATTATCGGGCATCCCTATTATAGTCTCTATACGTAGTTTAGCAGCTGTAAGTGACAACAGCTCTAAATGTCACGGAGTCTCCAGTCGGATTCTGTAATCAACAGTCAAAGAGTTCATATAAAAATACAGCATTTAATTACACATGGCGGGTCCTTTGAGTGTTGTGCATTGTGGTGGTTCACTTGCTACCTGTAAGGCTCAGCTCAGGAAAAAGGTAACCGTACATATTTCTATCTGCCATCTACTAAGATTAGTCTCAAACAAAGTTTCTTCATCTTTTGATCATCACTTGGTCTGAAGTCCTCTCCTGCTCAGGTTAAAATTTGATTCTGCTGGGGGACGCTAAGGTTAAACCGAGAACATCTCATGGTCTGGGAACACCTCAGGATCCACCAGGAGATGAGTGGATGGAAGCTTAGTAAACATGTGAGCAGTGGTCTTCCTCTGTCACTCGTCTTTAGGCGTGATCTCTGCAGTCCTGCGGCTCTCGGTGGACATAGTCAGCATCACTCTGCTGCTCTCTGATCAGCTGATCCACAGCAGCCTTCATGGCAGCTCGGACTAGCGATCGAGCCGTCTGTAGCAGCTGTCGCTCGCTGTGTTCGAAGCCAAACACGAGGAGGAGGTGATTGTGGTTCTCTGAGGATGAGCTGCCTCCCCAACACACATCGTCCTCCACATCCTCCTGACCGTCGTTATCCGGTGGAAAGAGCTCGATCCTGATTGAGGGTCCATTAGTCGATGGCTGAAGACAATTGTAGGTGATTTGATCCATCTTCTCCTGAGGAGCCACTTCAGGATCACTCTCAGATGGAACAGTTGAGGCTGAGCGTTGATCAGTGAGGTGAAGGACAGCTTCAGGAGAGTCACAGAAAACCTCATCTTTCTCTGAACACGTGACCTCGACTAAAACAGACACCTCACTTGTGTCTGCCATGACATCAAGAACCTCGGTGGCAGTCTGGGTCATCTTTGATCCATCTGCAGAGTTTGGCAAATCATCCTTGGCGGATTCTGTTGCTAGTTCATCTGGACTCTCTGTTGCAGCTCGATCTTCCGTCAGCTGGACGCTCATCTCAGCCGTGACCATCACCACCTCCGGACTCCGATCATGTCCGTTTCTCTGCACATCAGTAGGACTGTCCTCTAAACATGTGGTCTCCTGGACCTTCATCATGTCCTCCATGTTTTCCTGCAGGACACCTGATGATCGTCTCTTTCCGTGTCTGTGGAAGAACTTCTGCAGTTTTTTCTGGAAGGTCACTGAAGATTCATCGTTGTTCTCCACCCCGTCTCTCTGCTTTTTCACTGAAGAAGTCATGAACCGTTTGAACAACGGCCATGTCCTCATGTTCAACTTCTTCTTCTCTTTAGGAAGCCTCTCACTGTTTTCTTCTAAGTTGTTCATTGGAGCGATGTTGGTCTTCTTTAGTGTCTCCTCTGGTGGAACCGAACCGTCACTTTCCTTGGGATTCCTCTTTCTTGTCCTGATGCAACCAACAGCTGAGGAGAATCTGCTCCACCACCTGCATCTCTTCCTGGTTCTGGTGTCGTCACCCTTACCTGAGGCTTGGCAGTTTGCTTCAGATGAAACCTCTCCCTCCACCGTTTCTGTCAGCTCAGCTCTGCTCTCTGCTGCAGCAACTGAACATTTTGCTGAGATTTCGTCACTGTTTTCCATCTTCTCTTTTTTAGCCCGGGTCTCAGCTCGATCCTCCCCTGTGCTCCTGGTTCTGGTTTTTCCCAGCAGCAGCCTTGGAGGACCCGTCAGCTTCCTCTTCAAACCAACTTTCTCAGCTCGCCGCACGCCTTCTCCGTCCTCCGTCGCCATGGTTCGTCTCCACGGAGAAGCTAAATGGTTTTTGTGCTTACTGGAGGCGTTTCAGCACTTCTGCCCACAATCAGCTGCTGATGAACCATCTGCCGCAGAGATTAAACACCTGGGAACCTGCGGAGACACACGCCAGATTACATTCATGTTGATTTATGACAGATGGGGCAGCAGATATTAAACTGCTAATACAAGAGTCTGAAATCTGTGTCACCCGACTGAACATCCTGCAGCTCTGACAACAGAAAGTGATCATGACTGAAGCACTTTCTGTTCTCTGAATGAAGCATCGGGATATGACCTCAAGTCAGCAAGAAAGGTACTAACCATTTTGTCACACACATTCAGATTTTAATCACTAATAATGAAATTCATGCAGGCCTGTAGAAGATTTTTAGAAATAGAATGACTCAGATTCATTAGAGTGTTTAATCTATAGAATGCAGCCGTATACAGTGGAGAGAAAAAAAATGTGAAAAAGTGGTTTGATTTCAATAAATTATTCTTGAATCTTGCATTTGAAAACAGATTGTGCTAAAACAATATTCAGTGTTTTGCTATTATCACTGATCAAGCTGGAAACCACAGAAAATTGTGAAATCTAAAATTTGTTGCATTTTTGTGTAAAGTTTTGTATAAAGTTTATGATCTGCTGCATGTAAATTCACTGTATGTGCGTATTGATCAGTTATTGATCCAATTATCACTTGTAGTGTGAAGATTCAGGGCAGTGCAGATAAGACTAAGAATGATTAATAGATGTTTTTCTATTTCACATTGGCACTTGATGACTCTATAGAAGATAAAGCGGCTCAAAGCTTCCATTAATTTGCAACTAAATGAGAAAAAAAACACGTTCCAAATAAAAATATTTATTTCAAATGAACTTTTACATCCAGAAAACTAAATTTATACAACAAACCTCAGCATGAATTTTAGAAAAAGTCAGAAATGGTGAACTGAAGATCAGATCCAGGTATTTATTGATTTATTTCCTTTAAAGATAAAATAAATATAATGTAGAACTTATCGGAGAATGTAGACAGTCACATAATAACATAATAACTGCTGCAGATTTTCAGTTTTGTTCAACAACAACTGTAGGTTTGCAGTCTGACTGGAGAACATTTATGTTGACTTTCATGTGCTGCAGACTGAAGTGAAGCTGGATGATGACGTTGTGATGCAGCGCTGCGTCCTGATTGGCTGATTAGTAGCGCAAGTGGGACATGATGATGAGTATCACTCACACTCTTCATCATGACAAGGAGAAACTGAATTCTCCTAAAATGTTCAGTAAGAAATCAGCAAATAGAAAGCAAAGATGTTGTACTGGCACATATGAAACACAAATGTATTGTTTTACAGCACAGCCTTCATGTCACGTTCTTCTAAAATGTTCTCTTATTATTCAGTCTGCAGCCGAGGCAATAAATACTAATTAACCCTGGAACAGCTACAACAGCACAATAACACTAAATTATTTAAATGAAAATGTCTTGTTATGGGGACACTTTTTTATTACCGTAAACACATCATATGACAGAAAGACGGACGGACCGCTGAGCCAGTGTGTGCTTGATTTTTATATTGGTTCAATAAATCTGTCAGTTTGCTGCTTCATTTAACTGGGTTTCATGTTTTATTCTCTTCTGCAGCTGTTCCATAAATTCACATCAATTTTTTTTTAAACATTGGTTCTCACGGTTCATTTCTCAAAACCATTTCTGCCTCTCCATACGTCATAATTCTTTATGTGGAGTGACCGTTTTAAACTCGACCAGATCTCGATGTCTTTATCTATTAAGACCATTAATCTTTAATATGATGAACAGTTTGTCGGTTCTTATTTCTGTCTTTTGAAGTGTGCCAGCTGGATTTCTGTGACATATAATTCCCCACATGTCCTCACAGTCAGTGAAAGCAACACACAGAAGGCTCATAATGATGCTTAAATCCCTAATTTTACACAGACTGTGCCTGAAATAGAAGCAAACGTGTTAATTGGTCTGTGGTTTCCAGCATGTATTATCACTCCCTGACATTTCATTTCACCTCTTCTGATTACAGCATCATTTATGAGCAGGTTACACAATTCTGCATTCTGAATAAATAATCTTTAAAAGTACCATTAAACACAGAAAGGTGATTACAGGTTCTGTATTTTACTCTAAACATAGAATCTGACAGATGTACAAAACTAGATGATGCAATCCAGTCAGCTTGATCAACAAGTCTTAAAATCCCAGAGTCTGATCAGTGTTCAATACTCTGCTTATCAGACAGCTGCTGCCTCAGATCACTCCTCACACAAACACAAACTTTAGAACTATAATCCATGAGATCATCTGCAGATGAAGTGAAGAAAACGTAGAGTGATGATGTCATCAGGCGTGCAGCGATGATGTCAGCGGGCAGGTAAAGCAGAAGCTGATGGATCAGAGAGGAATAAAAGAGAAAATCTCACCTGAGCGGACGCTGCTGATCAGATCTGTTTCTCTGAGAGACCACAGGAAGCACTGAGCGGATCGCTGCTCTGCTGCTGCACCGCCCCAGTTCCCATGGCAACTGCACTGATTGGCGTTTTGTTTTACACAAATTGCTTCTTCAATAAGATGGTGGGAGGGAGGGGGTGGAGGGTAGGGGGGCAGTGATCGCCCCCAGGGGTAGAAGAACAGGAAGCAGGATTGGCTTTTATTTCTTATAATGAGTTTCTGCCAGTTTTCTATCTTTAGACGGTCGGATCATGAGAGGAGAAACTCAGAGCAGAGGAAACGTTTCAACATGTGTCATACGTGTCGTCATTACAGAGAGGACAGCTGCACCAGAGCAACAGGAAGAGAGAAACACCACGACACGTTCAGCACGGAGGCAGAATTTAACAGAACTCACTGTTCAGGGTGGAGAGTCAATGAGGTGACCATGAAAACAACACAAAACAACAACAAAGACACAAAAACGACCCTAAAAATCAATCAATCAATCAATCAAAATTTATTTATAGAACACTTTACAACACTCATGTGACCAAAGTGCTTTCCAGTTAAAAAAAACATTAAAATAAGAAATAAAAGCAGATTAAAAGAAAGCAACAACAGAGCATATCAGGAAAATAAAATCAGATAAAACCAAATAAAATAAGATAAAATAGAATTAAATAAAATGTCCCCACATTACTGTGTATTAAAAGCCAGTCTGAAAAGATATGTTTTTAGCCGCGATTTAAACAAGCCAAAGTCAGTGATTGTGCGAATGTCAGGGGGAAGTTTGTTCCAGAGTCTTGGCCCAGCAACTGAAAAGGCTCGATTCCCCCAGTGTTTGTACCTGGCCCTTGGGACTTCCAGAAACACCTGGTTAGAGGATCTTAACTCCCTGTTTGGGATTCGGACAGAGAGACGCTCCATTAAATAAATAGGCGCCAGACCGTTCAGGGCTTTAAAAACAAAAAGTAAAATTTTAAAATCAATCCTAAAAGAAACTGGAAGCCAGTGGAGGGAGAAGAGGACTGGGGTGATGTGCTTACGCCTTGGAGTGTTTGTGAGGAAACGAGCTGCCGCATTTTGCACCAACTGGAGGTGGCTCAGGGCAGACTGGGAGACACCAACATAAAGGGCATTGCAACAATCAATACGTGAGCAAATAAAAGCATGAATAGTCCTTTCCAGGTCAGTGCGACTTAAAAAAGGCTTTACTTTAGATAAAAGACGTAGCTGATAAAAACCGGCTCAGACCACGTTGTCAATCTGTTTTGTGAAAGTAAAACTGTTGTCAAAAACCGAGGTTCTTTACAGATGGTTTTAGCTTTGAAAACACAGAGTCTGAAAATGCAAGAACATTGTCCCCAAATAAAATGTAGTCAGTCTTATTCTAGTTTAAATGGAGAAAATTTTTTCCCACCCATGACTTGATGTCATTGCTACAGTTTATGAGGGACTGAAGGGCACCACTTTTGTTTGGGAACACAGGTAAATACAGCTGTAAATCATCAGCGGAACAGTGAAATGTTAAATTATGCCTGGCTATAACTGACCCTAGTGGCAACATATAAAGGGAAAAAAGCAAAGGGCCCAAGATGGAGCCCTGGGGAACTCCGCAAAACAAAGTGACAACAGAGGAGGACAGGTTGCCAATAATAACAGAAAAAGTCCTGTTGGTCAGGTAAGACTCAAACCACTTGAGTGCAGTACCACGAATGCCAACAAAATTATTTAAGCGAGACAAGAGAATAGAATGGTTGACTGTATCAAATGCTGACGTTAAGTCGAGCAGTACCAGGACAACAGAACGCTTGGCATCAACTGACACAGCTATATCATTGTGTACTTTAAGAAGCAGAGACTCTGTGCTATGCCGTGATCTGAAACCAGACTGAATTTTTTCCAATATAAAATTGTTTTCTAAAAATGCCTGCAACTGTATAAAAACAATTTTCTCAAGGCAAAACATCACACAAAACAAGAACAACAGGACACAAAAAAGATCAAAAGGGACAAAAACAACAAATAAGAAAACAAAGCAACAACAGCCCAGAAAAGCCCAACCACCAATAGATTTAAAATGACCACAAAGACACAGAAATGAAGAGCACAGTAAAAAAAAAAAAAAAAAAAAAAAATAGACAAGCCACCCACCAACCCCACGATGTAGGAAAAAAATCCAAAACACCAAACAGGAAAACAAAACACAAGCAAAAAAACCCAAAATAACCGCAAACAGATCCAAAATGACCACAAAATACACAAAACAACAAAGACACAAAAACAACCTCAAACGAGAAACAAAATTGCCTGCAAAAAGGTAAAATGTCACACAAAACAACAACAACACAAAAATGATCAAAAGAGACAAAAACAAACAAGAAAACAAAACACAAGCAAAAAAACAAAAGAACAACCACAAACAGTCAAAATGACCACAAAGACACAAAAATTACCACAAGCAGACACAAAAACAATCTTCATAAGGACACAAAAAAGAATGACAAATAGACAAAAAAAAAGACAAAATCGACCACAAAGAGTAAAAAAAAAAACTATCCAAAAGCATATTGACCACAGATGCACACACAACCACAAACACACAAAAGCGATCACAAAAACAACCACAAATAGTCAAATGACACTGTACGAGCCAAAATAACGTTCAAAGCAGATATAAACCCGTCTGCAAAAAGACACGAAAATCACTACAAAGACAACAGAACAACGATCAAAAAGACGAAACATAAAGCTTTTAGTTTTGTCTTTTTCCTGCAGCCAGAAATGAACATTTCATAAATAAAGCTGATATGCACTTAAAGACACATCTGACCTGCAGTGATGGATGAAGTACTTAGATCCTTTACTTCGGTAAAAAACCATTGTGAAGCACTAATATTGTTCTTTGCCTTGGTTCTCATTAAAACCACAAACTGCTGAGGCTGACTTGTCTTGAGCTGATGAGGTTTGATGCTCAGTAACTCAGACATAAGACAGCCCCAAAGTGTGCAACTGAGAACTGCAGTGATGAACGTTTTGCTCCCGCTGGGAAAAACTATTGAATAAAGTCAGTGATTAGCTGCTGATTAGAGGAGAAGTTAGTCATGTTCACTTTATGAGCTCCTGTGGTTTTCTGTTGTTTCAGCTTGCAGTGAAATTATCAGCAAACTACTGAATTTGTGTCTGTTACTGAGACTTTTTCCAACACAAACCACAAAAAAAGTTGACTTGAACTGTTTTTTAAGAAGCAGGGCAAAAACACTGATGTAGCTTAACGGACTGATATATTGATCAGTGATCGGTTATTGATCTGCTGCTGCAGGCTCTATGTTCTCTAATGTCACATGTCATCGTCTATTTTTAAAGGTGTGAAGAAGAACCATGGCAACTTTTGTTTCTATAGCGATGGAGGGTAAAAATACATTCATCTGTCCCTAAGCAACAGCACGCCGACCAATCAGATGCTCCGACAGGTGCGAGCACCAGGAAACATCCAGCGACGGTCACAAACCTTTTATTCAGATTCTGACCTTTAGTTTAATCTTGTATGCTCACTGAAAGGCTCTCTGGGAAATGTAGTGAAACTCAAACACTAATATAAATACAGAACGTGGAGGTTAAAACTGACTGAAACTGTTGCACCAAAGTGAGCTGAACCTGAAAAAAATCAGCCTCCATCCAACATTATCTGCTGAGACAGGTGAGACTTTCTGAGCTGCAACATCATCAAACACAGGATCACTGATCAGCTGATTACAGAACGTGTGCAGACTGTTTACAGAACATCTCCTTATCACAGGACATCAGCTGATTGCGGAACTTAAACTCATCACTGAATATCAGCTGATTTAGAACATGAAATGACCACACAACATCATTTCATAGTGAAAAATCAGGTGATCACAGAACGTCAGCTGATCTAGAGCATGAAATGACCACAGAACATCAGCTGAGTACAGAACATCTCTTGAACACAAAACATTAATTTGCTACAGAACATCAGCTGTTCACAAAATGTCAACTGCTGACAGAACGTGGGCTGATCACAGAACAAAATATCAGCTGATCTAGAACATGAAATGACCACACAACATCATTTCATAGTGAAAAATCAGGTGATCACAGAACGTCAGCTGATCACAGTACACCTCCTGAACACAAAACATAAATTTGTCACAGAACTACAATCATGTTGTTTCTTCACCAATTTTCTTAATGAACTCAGTTGGAAAATAAAAACAAGCACATTCCTCTTAATATCCATTAAATAAATGTTTATTTAAAGAGACATAAAGCTGGAAAGCATGAGGTTAGTTACACACTTACAGTAACAACAGCGAGCAGTTTGATTCAGAAATACACTGAAACCTTTCAACATACAGCAGCTGTGTTGTCACTCCTCTCATGATGTTTTAAGGGGATAAGAACAGTTTTGAATTATGTTTCTTCAACTTTACATGGACAGATTATAAAACAACATGCCCAGAGAGGAACCAGACTCCTTGAAAGCAGAGCAACTGTCTGTAAAATGTCTTTGTGGCTTTTTGTTTTGAGTATTTGTTTCATTTTTAGTATAAAATGTACAGCTTTGATGGCATTTAAACTGTTCAAAAGACAAACTGTTTGGTTATTCAGATCTTTTGTGCACTGTAGAAGAAAGCTGATTAACTGTTTGTCTGCTAAGCATCAAACCAAACAACAATCTTGACAATCAGAGCTGAGAAGATCAGTTAATTATCTGACTGAACTGAATGTTTCTTCCTCATGGTTCAGAACATGCACCGTGCATCTTCAGGTTGTTCAGGTTATTTTCGGAGAATGCGTGACGCCGTGTCTGGATGAGTCATCGACCTCCGTCACCTGAATCTGCACAAACCTCCACCTGCAGCTCCAACCAAAACCAGTTGTTCAAAGTGACAAAGAAATAAATGAAATCTCATTTTGCAAACTTTTAATTGACGACTTATTCTTAAATTCTAAAATATATGCCTCAGATTTCATTTTTCTCATAAAATGAATTCATTTATTCATTTGCAGAATATTTTAAAATCTCTCTTTTTGCAGTATTTTGAGAGAAATGCTGTTAAATTCCTGATTGCAAGCTTAATTTCTCCTTTTATGCAACAAATTTTTTTCTACTAACTTATTATATAGTATTTTATTATTATTATTATTATTATTATTATTATTACATCTTTAATACATTAAAAACTTAACTATAGTGATAGAATTTTATAGTAACAATAAATATGTTTCACAATATTCTGAATGATTCTCACAGTATGAATGATTTTCTCAGAGTGGTGCTGACACTGTGAAGATATAAAGCTTTAATAGTGAAATAATAATTATTTTGACACTTGAACTTTTATCTGTGTGACTATGTTGAGCCTTGCAGTGAACATGTGGCTTTGAAACCTGACAAATCTCTGGCTGTTTTATTTTAAAAGAAGTTGTTGAATGCCTGCTGTCGGTTTTCAGGCTGGATACTCAGTTTCCCAGAATGCCTCTGCTCTGCTCACTGCTCAGCTCTCTGCTGACACCTGCAGGTCAGAATCTGTCAGTGTACAGAGAGATAAATTGGAAGTGCTGCTCATAAACATGGTTTCCTCCAGTTAATGAGATTCTGCATAACTTAATTGAACGTTATTAGAAGGAATCTTTGTCAAAATCTATGTGTTGCTTGTTTTTTCTGAGGTTGTGTTTTATCAGATGTCTTCTATTTTCCTCCATAAATGTCATATCATTCCATCACAGAGAAGCTTACTTTCATAATTAAAGTCATCAAATTTCTTTTTAATATAAAATGTCAGACAACAATAGTCAGATGCTGATCTCCCTGAAGACAAAGGGGATAACTGACAGCTTCATT
This sequence comes from Acanthochromis polyacanthus, assembly GCF_021347895.1. Classification (NCBI taxonomy): domain Eukaryota; kingdom Metazoa; phylum Chordata; class Actinopteri; family Pomacentridae; genus Acanthochromis; species Acanthochromis polyacanthus. The sequence goes on from NC_067128.1 coordinate 11,569,857, forward strand.
CAAAGAAACAAAAGCGTTTGATCACCTGAGCGAAATAATCTGTTACGTATATTGGAGTCAGTTGGAGCCCCTCAAGAGTTTATTTCAGAACTACAGAGAAAAAAAGGTCAGGAACAAGCTTCTATGATTAAAGGGAGATTATTTCTAATGCAATTTGAAAACACCACATGAAGTTTAAGAATAAAAACTACTGATATAACAGAGGGCTGCACAGTGGTGTAAGTGGTTAGCACTTCGCCTTGCAGCAAGAAAATCCCAGGGTGGGCCTGGGATCTTTCTGCATGGAGTTTGCATGTTCTCCCTGTGCATGCGTGGGTTTTCTCCGGGCACTCCGGCTTCCTCCCACAGTCCAAAAATATGTGGAGGTTAATTGATGACTCTAAATTGCCCGTAGGTGTGAATGTGAGTGTGATTGTTCGTCTGTATATGTAGCCCTGCGACAGACTGGCGACCTGTCCAGGGTGTCCCCTGCCTTTGCCCGAGTCAGCTGAGATAGGCTCCAGCACCCCCCTAGTGAGGATAAAGCGGTGTATAGAGGATGCATGATATAACAGATCTATTTATTAGTTTTTCTGCAATTTTACACTTTCCTTTCATATTTGCAGCTTGTAATGTTTGGTATTGTGTTTTGTGTTTGTGCTGATATTAAAAAGCTGCTTGTTGATTAGAAAAGGAAACTCCAAATGTTGCTCTCATTTCCAGTCAAACTGCACATTTGCAATCTGTTGATCAAAAAAGACGTTTATTTACAAAACTTTACTGTTCCATCGATGAAAAACAGAGGTGTACAAAAAACATGTTGACACTGAAATTCCCATTGTGACTGTTTTACAGTGAAACACGGAGATGACGACGGCACAACAATCAGACATTCACCAATCAATAATCAATAACAGCTCAAGCGGGAAATCATTATCAATAAGTGCTGGTCATGTGACGACAGAAAGTAACAGCAGAGAACTTTGCCCTAATTTTAAAGGACCACACCACTGTTCTTATCTGGTTTGGCCTGTAACTCTTTCAAAATAAAATCTCAAATTGTTCTCCTGAGTGGACTTTTATTTTGTATTGCTCATATTTTTCTCCTTAGATGTTTCATCAGAAGGATTTTCCAGCCTAAAAACTTTAATATATTTTCTTAGAATTATAAAAGAATGTTTAAAACTGAATGCTTGTTAAATGTTTTGAACTTTTCTTAATTAAATCAATCCGACCCTGTGGACGTGCATTATGACCCACTGAGAGCATCATGCTGCTGACTGATTTCCTCTACTATGCATAATATTTTCTGTTCTTTCATTCTTCAGATATGTGCTGCTCTTTATTCTGTTTGGTTTAACATGCAAACCATGTTATTTGACTAATTGGGTGAGTATAAAGTTGAACCAACACAAAAGTTACTTAAATTCATATTCTTTCTTAGAGCCAGCAGAGGGCGACTCCTCTGGCTGCAATAAAAGTCTGACTGTGCATAAGTCTATGAGAAAATTACTTGATTTGTCACCGCAGGAAACATCTTCCTAACAAGTTTATGGTCTAAATCAATAGTTGCAAGTCCACTTCAATACAGAAGTATGGTAATATTTAGAGTGAAACAGATGTTATTGAGGGTGATGTTTTATTGAGAGGATACTTGGTATCTCCAGTCATATCCACCGCTCAGTCGTTACATCTGGTTCCAAAAGACCATAATGTTAACAGAATGAAACTACAGGAAAAACAGCAGTATGATCCTTTAAGGGAAGTGCCGCTCAGAAGACAAATCAACCAAAGAGTAGCCAAAACTGCTGAGCTCCAGTAGTTAGAGACTCAACAAAGGAACAAGGTTAAAAACAGCTGGTAAACTTTATGTTCTACACAGTCCTCTTCACTCAGAGGGAAAACCTGCCGGCTGGAAGTGACATTCACGTTATTCAACTGGTCTCAAATGTCTGCTTAAGTCTGGCTGGATGATGTTCACAGGCAATGTTTTGTTGATTCCATGTATGAACCGAGTTGAGCTTATTACCACAGACTGTACTGTAAACAGCTTTTTACAAGCCATAAGTACATTTCACTGTAACAGCGCCTTCTAAACCAGACAATGATGCAGATTCAGGAGAGAGGAGGTCGGGGCAGATAGAAGGCTCAATGTTTCAAATGTTTAAATCTGAAGCTATTTCTTTCCTGTTGCTTATAACTGTAACCATGGTGATGAAGGTCTTAACAGGGAGCAGATTGTGTATAGATGGGTGCAGCAAATTGTGTTGTAAACATCTGAAGTTGGTTTACAAGTTGGCCAATATTCTATCCCCCGACTGGCTCTGAGGTTTGGAGACTGGCTGATCTAATCTGGTTTAGGAATGACTCTGTATCCTCTAGGAGTAGCTTGAAATACTCTTGCTAACTGTTGCCACAGAGATCAGAGTCCAGACAAATAGCAGGAAATAGATGCTTTAAGCCTAGAATTGCAGCTTCTGAACAACTCAGGAGGAGTGTAGGATGTCACATTTCATACTGGGAATCTTTGCTGCTTCCTCAGATTGAAGTAACATACACTAAGTGGTCCACAGAAGGGTCAATGTTAGCTACTGCAGCAACACTGCGCTAACAGGGAAGGTGCCCCACCCATACTTTCCCTGTGAAAAAGGTTGCTGGTCTAAATCCCAAACCAGACACAAAACCCGTGTTTTCAACTGAAGCTCCAAAGTTAAGAACGGCTTCATGAAATGACTTCAGGAGACGCATTCAGGATGCCAAATCTTCTATCAGCCTTCAAATCTTTTAAAGGAGCAGAAATTTCCAGCTGATTAGATGGTTGAATTTAATGACCAAATAAATTGACTGAGTTTGGAGCAAACGGAAGCAAGGAGTCATCTGTGTCTTTGCATTTTAAGGTATCTCGAAGACTATCTTCAGCTTTGAGAGGTGGTAATTGCTGCTCCCTTCAATCTTAATAAAGTACATATTTCAACCTGAACTCTGGTCTTACACTAACCCAAGAAGTTCTGGTACCTAAAGTGAACCAAACCTCTACCACAGAACCACATCATGAACACATTTCTAACAGTTCATCTGTGGTGTTTTGTCCTGCTAGGAGCTGATATGACTCGAACCAGAGGGAGAGGCTAACCATACCACTTTGGTCCAGATCGAGGAAAAGTGGCAGTTTTGATTCAATGAAAATAAACACTTTGTGGGTGCCTCAACTGGTTGGGGAGGTGACCCATGAACAGGGGCTATAGCCCCCATTGGAGCTGCCAGGGTTCGAGTCTGACCCACATCCATTTGCAGCATGTCCTTCCCCCTACTCTTCTCCCCATGTTTACTGTCTGTATCTTCACTGTCCTCTACAATAAAGACAAAAAGGTAAAAAAAATACACATTGTGTCTCACTCTGGATTAAAACAGACCACTGTATGTCCTAAACCTGTCCATTATCCGTCGACCCATTCATTTTCTCGTTTATCCGAAGTCAGGTCGTAGAGGCAGCAGGCAAAGCAAGGTATTCCAGATGTCCCTCTTCAGATGTAACGTGGAAATTGGAGGAACTGCGATATGCCCAGAAAAGCCCAAAGGAAGGTGGGGCTGGAGGTATCCTAATCAGATGCCCGAACCACCTCAGCTAATCTTCCAGTTCCTTTTGATGGATCCAAAGGTGTTGCCATGTCAGATGAGATGTTTAATCCCTCTAGGGAGTTCCTCTAGGATTCAAACAGAAGGGCTATATTTGGCCTCCAAAGGAAGATGTGAACCACTCCAAGTGGCTCCTTTCAACACGAAGAAGAGACTACTCTCAGCTATTTCTGCATGTCTGAGCTCCTCACCTCTCTAAGCCTGAGCCCAGTCACCCTATTGAGGGAATTCAATTTGTCTGCTTGTGTCCAAAATCTTGTTCTTTTGCTCGACACTCAGAGCTCATGTCCACAGGTAAAGGTTAGATGTCAAGAGCTTTGCCTTACAGCTCAGCTCTCTCCTTTTCAGGACAGTCCAGTAGAAGGACTGCAATTCTGCTGATGTCTCCAGTCCATCTGTCCATCTCACACTCCATTTCATCATCACTTGTGAATAAGATCCTAAGATACTGAAACTCCTTAGCTTTGATCACCAACTCACCCCCAACACAAAAGGAACAACTGACCAGTTTCTGGCAGAGAACCATGATCTCAGGCTTGGAGGTGCTGACTCACATCCAAGACACTAAACATTCGGCTGAAAGCCACCTCAGTGTGTATTGAAGATTATAATCTGATGAAGCAACAGAACTATGTCATCTGCAAACAGCAGACTTGACTGTGAAGTTCCTATTTCTCAATCTGAACAGAACTAGAGAACTCATTCTTAATGCTGTGGTCACTGCAGTAGAGAATGAAAATTGGATGATCAGGGAAAAAGAACACTGTCAGCGAACATTTTCTAGTATCAAATAAAATAATCAGAGTTTCCTCACTTTGTCAATAGAAAACCTGATCTGGTCACAGTCACAATTCCTTTCAAACATATTGGACATGACTTCTAGAGAATAGGGCTGCAGATTGTCATGAAGCTTTGAGCTCTGCTTTACTGCTGCAAACAGCAATCAGACCGTCAGACCAAGGCACTGCTGCTTCTTTTAACATGTTCTCTCTCTGGTCAGCAGCTCTGAGAGTCTGCATAGTCTGAAGACACAACCACAGGTGGACTCAAAGCGTTACAAGCTTTACATTAAAGGAGCACATTTTACTACATCTTTTTTTTTCTTTTTCTTCCTCAGAGTCTGATGTTGCAGACATCACAGAAGGACTTCAATGCTGGCTGGTGTGGAAGATCAAGTTTAAAGTCTCTGCTGGTTATTTTTCATAGAAATAAACACAAACCAGTGAAATTAAAGGGTTTGACAATGGTCATCAAGATGTGATGTTAATGTTGATATTTAGGACTGTAGCTACTGATGGATTATTCTGTTTATTAACCAATTAGTCATTCTGTCAGAAAATACTGAAATGTCTCAGAGACAGAGTCAAACAGTCGAAAACCTCAAAATACTGCACTGACTTGACTAAAGTAGGAAACCAAGAAATTTTCACACTGAAGATGGAACCAGTTAAAACAAGCCATGAACTGATTTTCAGAATAGTTGCAATTATTGTTGCTGATCGACTAATCATTTAATCGACTATTCACTTAGACTCTACTGAAGTTTGTAGGATAAAACTCGTAAAACTGACAGTCCGACCCTCACAGGTGATGACCACAGCGCCACACTATGATCACGACTGATTGAAGCACACACACACACATACACACCTGCACATACACACACACACACACACCTGCACAGGTACAGAACCATCAGACAGCCGCAACAGAACAACAACACAGACCTCAGAGTCCTCTGCTTCATCTTTTCTCAACCAGACAACTGAACCACCTGTGCGCTCAGTCACACTAACATCCCTCCATGACATCATCTGTTGACATCACTCGACTGGCACGCCGTCCACGCTCTCCTGGGAGATCTCAGAGTCCAGGGAGTAGCAGGAGCTGCCATTGTCCTGAGTGTCTCTATTGGCCTCCTCAGAGAGGGCGGTGGGTGCGCCGGTCGAGGCTCCGCCCCCAGCCCCTCCCCCAGCCTCCGCGGCGCCCTCGCAGAAGTGGGCGGAGGCCTGGAAGAGCTGGCTGCAGAGGCGGTTGTAGCGGTGGTAGCGAGACGGCTTGCCGGTGTGGGTGTACATGTGCTCCTGCAGCTGGCTCTTGTGGGAGAAGCGCAGGCTGCAGACGGCGCAGGCGATCTTACGTTTGCGTGAGTGCAGGATGGCGGGCGTGGGGCTGCTCCCTCCTCCTCCTCCTCCCCCGCCTCCCCCTCGGCTCCTCCTCAACTCAGCAGCCAGCTGGTTGGCGAGCGCCTGGCTCTGTCTCAGCGCCTCCTCCAGACATCCTGCATCCAGCTGCTCCTGGGCTCCCGGAGGCCCCTCCTCCACGCCGGCGTCCAGCTCGCCGCCCTGTGACAGTCCCTCCATTAGGCGGGTGGGGTCGAGGGCGTGGCTGAACAAATGCTCTCGTAGGCCTTCGGGTGAGGAGCAGCGTTCCCCACAGCGGGGACACAGCAGGACTAGGGGCCGGTCTTTAAACAGGAGGCCCTGACTGGGGCTGCTGCTCTGAGATGGAGACCCCACCCCTGGACCCTCCTCCCCCTCGCCGTCCTCCTCCTCCTCCACCCGCTCCTGCTTGATGCGAGTCGAGATGTCCGAGTCGTCTCCGGATGCCACGGAGCAGACGTTGCGTAGCGCTGAGGGCTGATGGTCTGAAGGGACCCCCTCCAGCCCGACGGCTAGGGACAACTGGGAGTGGGACCGTCCACCCCGGCCTGAGGACCGCCCGTCCTCAGGGGCCCCGCGGGACACTGAGGTGGTCTTGGGGACTCCGCTTGCCTCCTTGTTGGCCAGCTGGGAGGAGATCTGGATGCCGTACAGGTTGGACATACGGACCACATCGGTGGCAGCATCAGCGGCGCCCTCACCGGGTTTTCGGCACAGCTGGTAGGCGTGAAGGAACTTGATCCCATCCTGCAGCCGGCTCTGGTCCACCGGCTGTTTGGGACACATTCCTGTGTACATGATGTGCAGCAGGTAGCTGAAGACATCTGGCTGGATGTCTGTAGGTTGGATCTTTATGCACTCACTGACGACAGACAGAGACACAGAAGAGTCAATAGAAAACATTATGTTTACAGGTCAACACTTAAAAAACCTGCCATTTTTCTGTGTCCCTGAGGTGAACATGCTCCATACAAGTATGCAATGTGCCATGGAACCAGGGGGCGCTACAGCATGAAACAACAAGAGCAGACTGAGCCCCCCACCCCAACCCCCGACCTGGACTGGTGGATGAAGATCATCTTGAAGTAGTTGGAGAAGGCGGCCAGCACAGCTCGGTGAGCTTTAAAGTAGACGTTTCCAATAGCGACGGTGCAGTCACACAGGAATCCAAACTCTCTCTGAACGTTGAGCTGCTGCAGCAGGAAGAGAGAGTGAGACGACACCTCCATGACCCCGTCTGAAACACACAAACACCAATAGCAGGAGTGTAACCATGGTTTCATTCTCAGGTGTTCAGTACAGGGTTGGTTCAGTCTGACCCTCTGTTCAGCATCTTAGATCCTAATTATCAAAAACACTGCATTACTGTATCTCTAAAGATGAAGCTGTTCTATGTAATGATTCATTTCAGTTCATTCTAAACATGTTGTCATTGGATGTTTACATTTTTTGAAATGAAAGAATACAATGTATTTTTATGCATTTCTTTTGTTTCTCTATTGAAACTGTTGAGAAATGGCATGAACAATAATGAAGAAGAGAATTACAAGGAGGAAGAAGTAGGATGCAGCTGGCTGAGACAACAGAATCCATTGGAGGGCAGAAACGTTTGAACACTGACCAGTTGCAGTGCCTTTTTTGGCTGCCTGTAGAGCCAGTCAGGTCTTTCTTTCTTTTGATTCCCAATGGAATAAAACCAGCCAACCATTCAGAATTCCAGCTGGGAAAATCAAGATATCAAGTGTGAAGATGGGGATGCTATTCCAAACACTGTGGAGCTGGAACAGATCGGCTTACACTGTGGAAAAGGACATGACTTGTGGGGCACAAAGGGGATATATTCTGTATATTTAATCAAGTCTAGGGGAGAACTATGAAGAGCGATCAGGAGGTACGTTGAGCCTAAAGTCAGAGTTTTCATTAAGGTGGCTCTATTTTAGCCTGTTAAGTCGCCATGGTAACAGATGCTGCACAGAGGTTCTGTTCAGTTTTAGATTTACATCATCTGTAAGAAGTGTCTCCCCCTGACCAAATCATTTCCAGGTGATTCTCTCAGAGTGATACAGATTATCATCTGAAGGAACACATCCTATCTGCAAACCTGAATGAAGCCGTACAGCTACAACAGAACAAACTGTATGTGTCGCATTGCCAGGGGAACAAAATCTGTTTTACACTGCAGCTAATAGAGCACAGATTAGAAAACTGATCAGTCCTTTGGTATTTACTACAGAGTAAATCAGTAACATTAATGTCACTTTGATTTCCACCAGTGGTTCAATGATTAGCACTGTCACCTCACAGCTAGAAGATCCTTGGTTTGCTTGGAGTTTGCGTGGAGAATCATGTTTAAATGTCTGGAGTTTAAGAGCTCTGATATGCAGCCATGGAGACAGAAATGAGCGGCTGCATTTAGAGTCGCAGAGTTAGAACAAATACATTAACTTAAAAGATTAACAGGTTTATATGAGGATTCCTCTCCCAACAGTAGCAGCACTTTTTATGGTGAAAATTTTGTATTTTCCTTGTAGTTCTCCACTAAACTTGCTCCTCTTGACTGAAGTACAATGTGATCCGTCCATTTTATGTTTAAAGAAGAATCAAAAACGGCCTCTTTGATTTGAGCGTGCACAGAGTGAGATAAGGAAAACCTGGATAACAAAGAACCAGGTGATGATGCCTGATATTTCTGCTGGTGTTTTAGGATTTGTTGAGTCGGTTAACTCAAATAAAGCCCGACTGTCACACTGTCGCGGGGCTGCACAGTGATGTAGTGGTTAGCACTTTTGCCTTACAGCAAGAAGGTCCCCGGTTCAAATCCCGGCCTGGGTCTGGAATCTTTCCGCATGGAGTTTGCATGTTCTCCCTGTGCATGCGTGGGTTTTCTCCGGGCACTCCCAAAAACATGCTGAGGTTAATTGATGACTCTAAATTGCCTGTAGGTATGAATGTGTGTGTGATTGTTTGACTGTATATATAGCCCTGCGACAGACTGGCGACCTGTCCAGGGTATCCCCTGCCTTTGCCCGAGTCAGCTGGGATAGACTCCAGCGACCCTAGTGAGGATAAAGCAGTGTATAGAGAATGGATGGATGGATGTCACACTGTCCCCTCAGCTGGTGTCCACTGAATGAAAAGCTGTGAAACTGTCCTTTAATTCCGGACTATAATGACGTCACATCTCCTCCATCAGTCCCCGCCCACTTTCATGCTGGGCTCAGGTGTAATTAAACAAGACCCTGAACACCTGGACACATGACCTCTGACCTCAGTGAAGGTCACCTGCACGTGAGGCTGCACCTGAGACACACACACACACACACACACAGATACAGGAGCAGCAGCGTGTATGTATCTGTGTGTTCAGATAACAACACACCGTGTCTGACCCAAACACACCGGAAACCAGACAAACCCGCGCGACCCACCGACACCACCGCTGCGCGCGTGCACGTCGTGTCGCGCCCGTCGGGCTGCAGCCTCCTCCATCCTTCTGTGTCTCATTCACACTCGGCAACACGCACGTCCTCATCACCAGCACGCACGCACACAGGCGCGTGCGCACGCCCCCTCCACCCGGCACACACCCTCTGTCTGCGCGTGTCGTGCGCGCGCGCCGTTAATCAGCCTCTTACCGCAGAAACGAGCAGATTGTCTTCGGGATCCGGAGCCGATTTGTTGCTGCAGAGGTGATCTCGCGAAGAGCCGCGTCACGTCTCGCGAGAGAAGGGTCAAAGGGGCTGGTCACGTGATTCGACTCTGTAACCCGGTAACATGTAATCAATAATCAATATCGGACCTCTTAAGACGTTAAGGTGTGTTTAATATATTTAAATACAAGCTATGAAAATCGAAAATACAGTTTATTATAGAAGGGACAAGAAAATTAAAAATCTCTTCAGTATAATGACATGAAATATATTGATAATAATAAAATAATGCCCTTATTAAGAATAATGACAAGATAATTCAGATAAGTCTGCAGAGCAGGAATATAAACCTGTTTGATGTTCATAGTTTTCTACAGTAAAAGTACCGCCTAAACTTGCCACACTGAAATTGACTTTATTCTAAGAGCATGTTCTAAACTGGAGAAACGATTCAAACAATTCACTTCCAATGTTACAGAAGTCCAACAATTAAAGCATGAAAGAACAAAACTAAAGACTGAAAAATAATAAATATTTAGTGAAAATAGGATTGAAAAAACAACTAAACACAGAAAATGCCGTGGGACTGGAAACATAAGACTAAGAGGATTTTTTAAGGTGGCTGTTACTGATTTAGCTTATTAACTCTGGTCTCCTTAACTCCTGAACCAGGACTCAGGAAAACCCTGGCCAGCCAAATGAAGATCTGAGAGTAGGGGAGCAAAAATCATTTTTAAAAAATCTGAAACAAAGAAAAGTTTTAAAGATGATCAGTAAAATTTTCAATTCGTCTGTAAATTTTAGCAGCCGATTACTAGAGAAATACTGTCAGACGTACTGATGATATTTGGTGATGTACTGATAACTGCTGGTTGCAGCTTCTCTATGATTAATGATAGCAATAGCTTTTAGGTCTGCTTCTTTACACTCAGAAAAATAATCTCAGTATGAACCTAAATAAAAGTCCAAGTTCTCTCAAAATCAATCTGCAGAGACAAAAGTTTCTCTTCTTCTTAGAAAGTGCTGCGTAAAATGAGACAAAGTGAGATATCACGGTTTAACAGCTCAGATCTGAGTCGCGTTTTCCGGTCCTAAAAGTTTGGTCAGAGTGAGCCCTCCTCACTATTTCTTGCTCTCTGATGGATCCGGTTGGCACGCGCATAGACATATCTATGGGCACGCGGCCCTGGTCCTCCCGCATCAAGTTAAACAGGAAACATAAGTTCGCATTTCCTGTGAGTATATATTTTTAAATTGTCGTCATATTTGCATAAAGTTGTATGAATAGCGTATCCTATATTTTAAAAAGTTTCTTTTACAGTTGTAGTAAGATAAGATAAAATAAGATAAGATAAGATAAGATCAACTTTATTCAACCTGGATGAAATTGTTTTGCTAGAGTACAATAAAGAAAGGTTCCTGAAATACACACAATTACACAGAGGTCAGTAATGAAACAGAAATCTAAAGAAGAATGTAAAGTACAAAATGCAAAGTTTCTAAGTGGATGCCAAGGAATACTGTCTAAAAATTAAAGTGAATTAATAAAATAACACAAATATAAAATGTAAACTAACAAACTGATAACCAGGAAGTGAAGTGAAAGTAAATTCAACCCACAACATAAATCCAGCAGCAGTTTTTACTGTCTGAAAGTAAGACAGAGTTTGGAAGGGCTGATCGGGAGTTTTTAATTCAGAGTTTCATTTTTGAGGAAAGGTGAACATGAATTAGGTCCACTCAAGAAAAACAACAACAACTATGCACCCTGTTAGAAACAATAATTGCTAGATGGAAAGTGAGTGCAAAAAGCAGTCATGTCATTTGAAATTTTAAAGGGGACTTTTGCAGTCACTAGTCACTATCTGCATGCTGGTCAGGTTTTCTGGTCTTCATCATCAAGGATTTGTCCTGAACAGCTCAAAAACTTTTTGGGTACAACCGGTTAAACTCAATCATTTCCTATCCAGGCAGACTAGAAAATAAATCAGATTTTAAACCTGTTCTCCAAGTCGAAAAAGATGACCATTTGCATCCTGCATTTATATTTGTGTTCAGTGTCATTATTAAGATCTATGAGTTCAGACAGAGACATATTTCGTAAGACAAGTGTGGGGACATTATGAGATGTTTAGTGCAATATGAAGGAGAATAACATTACTGTAATTCTACTGTAACTCACTGGTCACTTGTCTAAGCAATGTGGTGACGGCCTGTTTACAGTCACTGTAAAACGTGGCAGCAGAGCTCAACACAGGGAACGGCTGCTCTACTCCAGTCCTGTCTGAATAACACCACCTTCCCATTTGTTGCAGAAATCATCCATCCATCTATCCTCTATACACCGCTTTATCCTCACTAGGGTCGCAGGGGGTGCTGGAGCCTATCCCAGCTGACTCGGGCGAAGGCAGGGGACACCCTGGACAGGTCACCAGTCTGTCACAGGGCTACATATACAGACAAACAATCACACTCACACCTACGGGCAATTTAGAGTAACCAATTAACCTCAGCATATTTTTGGACTGTGGGAGGAAGCCGGAGTACCCAGAGAAAACCCACGCATGCACAGGGAGAACATGCAAACTCCATGCGGAAAGATCCCAGACCCAGGCCGAGATTTGAACCAGGGATCTTCTTGCTGTAAGGCAAAAATGCTAACCACTACTGTTCCAGAATTCAGTTCTGCTGATTACTTCTCACAACCACAATCTGTTTTATTGACAAGTTGGTTTTCACATGCAAAGAATATGACTTGGTGGTGTCAAAATGTGTAGATTTCAAAATGCAAGTGGTGCAAAACAAATAGAAAAAGTCACAAGTCAAGAAAAAAACATCAAACATAGCATTAAAAAGGCATTATCCTTTATTCTGCATATAAGCACCTCAGGGCAGAGAATGAGCTTCTGGTAAAAGTTCCACAATCCAGGCTACAAACAGACAGTTACAGCTCCAACAGTGTGAAACAACATTCTACTAACTGTCAAAAAAAATCTTTCAGTGTTTCAGTTTAGATAGCTTTTAAAAATTCTCCTGTACAAACTGGCATCTGTATATTTTATGTTTTATTAGTATATTCTTTGTTAATCTTCTTGAAACTCCATCAATCCAAATTTATGTGCAGTTTTTCACTATCATGTTCAATAGGGCATTATAATTTCCAATACTGTCATTGTCAGCATTACATTACATTTTTTGTTTTATTTATTACCTTATTTTAGTTTTTATTAATTTATTGTACATATTATATTATGTTATATATTGCTATTCTATTAGACAGTGCATTTTTATGATGCTACTGTAATTTTTATGAGCAATATCTGGCCCATAAATGTTCTTCTGTATTAATTATTATTATTATTTTTAGACCTGTAAATAAAGTGTATTATTAACAACAACAACAATAATAATAATGAATCCTCGATAATATTTTGTCTCTTTGAAAATAGTTCACAATAACAATAGCAACGGCAGAGCTCCTGTCTTATTGTGGAGGTCGTCCCGTGGAGCGGAAGTCCTGTGTTGTGTGTTCCTCGTTGAGTCCAACTTGACGGAGCGGCAGTCTGTGCGGAAGTTCTTTCATCCTGCAGGGGGAGAAGAAGAAGAGGCTGCCGCTGCTTCGTCTCAACTTTCCGCCCGAACACAACAAACCGTCCGGGGAGGAAACTCCGGAGCCCGGGAACATCCGCACACCGCCGCCGACAACAGCAGCTCTTCCGCCGGCCTCCGGTACACACGGTGAGTCGACGGCTGTCTGGCCGGCCTACGGGGCCGCCTGCCCGGGAAAGTACAGAAATCCCCGCGGCCTGCAGCTCTCGGTGCTAGCTGAGTGCGGGTGGCAGTGCGGGGGTGGCGGGGCTGTTTGCGGGAGAGATACCGCTCAGTGGCGTCAGTTCGCAGCTTCCACATGTGCCGCTAGCGGTGCGGATTTCATAATAAAACGCCCAACTATGAAATCAATGTTTTTGCGCGTGTTTTGGAGTCTCCAAGTTCAGTCTAACGTCTGTTCTCAATTGTAATGTTTAGCAAATCAAACATAAATCTAGTTGGTGAACAGTCAATCATCATGTTTAGACCTCTTTTTGTTTCTGCCATTGCCTATTTTTCTTTGCCTTTTTATTTTGGAAGTGCAGCCGCGCTTCCTTCGCCGTGGTCGCTGCTAACAGTGGCTAGCTTGCCGCAGCTAACCGCCGTGGAGCTATAATCTCCATTTTAGCTCGGCGGTGTGTCCGGCCTCTCCCTGCTGTGAGTCCCAGCACAGCCTCCCTTCCTCCAGGTCTGCTCTCGCCGCTTCTCTCTGGCTTTATCCATTCTCACGGCGGGTTTCCCGGTGACCGAGAGCCGCTGAAGGTCCCACCGTGGGGTCTGCGGCGGCCCTGCGGGGGCGGGCGGTGAGTTACAGTAAACGGAGTCGGGCTGCTGGTAGAGCCCTTATTCAGCTGCTTTTAACAGACTCTGGCGGGACACGGTGAACAATTTACTGTAAAGTGTTCTTACTGCGGACTGTGGACACATTTGAGTTTTTCTCCATCAGGGCCGGACTCACCTCTGAGGGCTCAAGGTGTTGTTGGGCCCCTGTGGGTCACCATCAGACATGAATCCAGTTAATTACCTCCATCAGGATGTTCCCCTGTAAGCTGGACCTGACCTAAGGAACAACATTTCATTATTTTGCCCTTTTTTATTGACTGAAAAATCAAATCAGTTGTCAGTGAAAACAACAAACATATTGATAGTGAAAGATAAATGGGGCTGCAGCCTCACAGTTCTTCAGTGATGAAATTAAATGAGATGTTTTGGGTTAATTATTTGTCTCACACTCTAAAAACTATAGTCATAAAACACAATCCATAAAGTGAAAATGAACTAACAAGTTTACACCATTATTATGAAACCATGTAGATAGAAACAGATTAAATCAATAAAATATCACTGACAGAGGTAGTTTCTAGACATATCAGTGCATCTAAAGTGCTTATTTGTAAGTTACTGATTCATTGTTTGGTTTGTATAATATTATAAAGCCTTGCAAAAAGAACCTCAATGAGAATCTCAGGTGTCCAGAAGTAAAAAAAACAAACAAAACAAAACTGCATTCTCTATAACATAATCATGACTTATTTTTTCAATATGACAAAATCTAGATACCTTTTCCTTTTGATCCTGCGGATAAACTGATCTGAGAGATTTATCCGTATGTATTTCAGAGATTTTTAGACTGTCGAAGGCAAAGATCCTCCGTCACGTGCAATAAACCTCCACAAATCCACCCTGAAATCGGAGAAAAAGACAGCTCAGAGTCTTCCTCTTTTTTAGTTTTCTTCAGTGATCCATACCACCTGCAACTAGGAGCTGTTCTCACAGAATCTAGCTGCTTTATTTACAAAATGTAAATGCATAGTCAAACTTTCTGTGTCCATGGCAACATAATACCTCCTCTTTGTGTAAATGTTTCTGACTCTTCACACAAGTGAGTCTTTTTATCATAATTACCAGACGAGGCCTCCCTTTTAGTTTTTGTCTTTTTTTTCTTTTGGTGAATGCATCCTGAAAATGAAAGAGTCACATCAGCATCATATGATAAAGAATGTCTGCAAATCTTCTGCAGAAATCTCTGAAGTGACTGATAAAAACGGGTTGTAACCAGTACGTTATTGATCATTAAAATAGCTGCTGATTAATTTTCAGCTGATTCATCGTTACAAAAAACATTGTGTTTGACGCCCACAGTGTTTTGATTTCACCCTTCAGGTCTCGTTTCTTTACTGTCAGATGACTCACTACGGGTTTTATTCATCACCAGTGTCTCAGAATCAGAGCAGAGGACTTCCACAGGTTTTATACCACATTAAATATGATATACTTTCATTAGGAATCTGCTTGATCCAAATGCTGAAGCTCCTGATTCAAAACTATGAAGTTGAATCAAAGTTCAGATCAACTTGTGGTGTATTGGAAAAGATGTCTCGCTCGCTTTTTAGATTTTAGGTCATCTTCAAACTGAATAAATATCATTATTATTTACAATAGCTATGTAATGTTGCTGTGCAGTGGACTGGTGCCGTCCTAAACCTGAATAGTGTCGACGCTGATGCACAAATATGCAGCGATGATCGGCACTGACTGAAACTTCAGCACAATAGGTGTGCGTGCTGTTATCGGTTCACACACTTCAAATCTGAGCAGCAGAGTGGTTTTCCTTCATTGTGGGAAACACATTGACTCATCTTTGTCCTTTACCACTGCAGCTGAGCATCAGATTAGAAACTAATCTGTTTTAGATGGATTAGATTTGTGTTCTGCACACTGCGACTGATTCTCGGCCTGATAGATGTCAAATTAGTTTGAAACTTGAGTGTGAAACTACGGTTTAGATTCGTTTACACCTAGCAACCTTCAAACACAAGTAACCGAAGAGAGCAAACTAAGCTAGATTGTGTGAACTAACAAAAAAACTGAAATGCTTGATTAGTTATTTTTCAGGCCTAACTCACTGCGTTCAGAAATCCCTTGAATTCTGTTCTCAGGAGCAGATGTGTTTGTGCTGATAAAGTTTGATGAAACAGGAGCCGATAGACTGAAGTCAGATCTTGTAATGATTCAGGTCTGATCTTGATGAGTCATTACAGGACAGAGAGCTCGCTCAACACAAGCAGCCAAATGTTATGAAATACTCTGCAATGCAATAAAAGTCAACCACAGAGAAACCTCACAGCAGAAAGAATGCGGCCGTTGACTGTCTTCCTCTGTTGTCTACAGGGCGATGGCGAGGCCGAGCCACAGCGATCACGTCCTCCAGCAGCTCAACAACCAGCGAGAGTGGGGCTTCCTGTGTGACTGCCTCATCGCCATCGGTGACATCTACTTCAGGGCGCACAAGGCCGTCCTGGCGGCCTGCAGCTCCTACTTCAGGATGATGTTCATCCGGGACCAGCAGGGGGCTGGTCGTCTGGACCTGAGCAACATGCAGATCAGCGCCGAGTGCTTCGACCTCATCTTGCAGCTCATGTATCTCGGACGCATTGTTGTGGGGAGCTACGAGTTCGAGGAGCTCAAGGCCTCCATGGCGTACCTGCAGATGTACTACATCCCAGACTCTCTGGAGGACCTCAGGGACATCAGGAGCTCCAACATCACCCCATCCTCCTCGTCCTCTTCGTCCTCCTCGTCCAGTTCCTCCACCGGACCCGCGGGCGGGAAGATGATGTTTGGAGTTCGTATGTATGAGCAGCAACGACCTGCTGCCCCAGAGGGAGAACGTTTACCGAAAGCTGTCACCACCAGTGCTGGACGTCCAGCTGTTCCAGCAGCTGTTAGCAGGCCGGTGGTGGCGGAGGAGGTGGTGACGGCTCCTCTGATCGTGGCACCGCCTGTAGCAGACGGAGCAGTCGAGCAGCCATGTGACTTGAGAAAGAGATCCGGTGGCAGAAGTTCCACTATCAAAGACCGTCCTAGGTTTGGCCGCACCTACACCTGTGATGACTGTGGCTTCGTCTTTAGCTGCGAGAAGCTTTTAATCGAACACATCCTGACCTGTACGAACCGGAAGGCCTACCATCCGCCCAGAGGTAACGTGGAAGGTGACAATGACTCCAGTAAAGCTGAGAGCTCCGCCTCCGAGAGCATAGAGGAACACAGGGTCATCTGTAAAGGTGAGGACGACTGGCCTGAGACCAAGGCCGACTCCGACCTCGCCATCAGGTCGGTGGCAGCTGGCACAGATGGAGAGCCCGGGTCAACCAGGAGCATCAAGACAGAGCCAGAAGAAAGCATGTTCCCTGAGATAGAGGTTGTCCGGGTCGGTGAATACACAGCCAGAGACTGCAACACACGATTCAGTGACGCCACACGTAAAGACATGAGGGAGAAGACAGGACCGGACCGTGAACCAGAGCCTGGCGTCTCAGGTTTGGAGAACAGCAGCGAGCCTTTTGAAGGCCAAATGTCGAGCAGTGATGATTCAGGAGTCCCTACAAAGCTTCGTAAGGTCAAAGATGAGAAGCAGGACATGGACTGTGCGCCCTGTGAACTGTGTGGTGCTCTGTTAACTGAGGAGGACAAGTCGGCCCACTACCTGTCCAACCACATGGGTCATATATGTGCCTGTGGTAGGTGCGGTCAGGTGCTGATCAAAGGCCGACAGCTCCAGGAACATGCAGAGCGTTGCGGTGAATCCCATGGCGGTGAGTCGGACTCACACGGAGAGGACGAGGCCTCCCTGCTGGAAGAACCGCAGGGGATGGAGGAGGGTCTGCTGGAGGCGGCTGACCTGGCCTGCCCTCACTGTGGCCTGCTGTTCCAGAACGAGAGCCTGGCGCTGGAGCACGCCTTGACCTGCCACGACCAAGAGCTGTTCCGCCCAGTGATGCTGGAGGAGGGCAGCGAACCAGATCACCGCCGCAAACACTTCTGCAGCATCTGCGGGAAAGGCTTCTACCAACGCTGCCACCTGCGGGAGCACTACACTGTCCACACCAAGGAGAAGCAGTTCACCTGTCAGACCTGCGGGAAGCAGTTCCTGCGAGAGCGCCAGCTCAGGCTGCACACCGACATGCACAAAGGCATGGCACGCTACGTGTGTCCGGTCTGCGACCAGGGAACCTTCCTCAAACACGACCATGTTCGACACATGATCTCCCACCTGTCAGCCGGAGAAACCATCTGCCAGGTGTGTTTCCAGATCTTCCCTGGTGGAGAGCAGCTGGAGAAACACATGGACGTCCACCTTTACATCTGTGGCGTCTGTGGAGAGAAGTTTCGCCTCCGTAAAGACATGAGGAGCCACTATAACTCGAAGCACACCAAGAGACTATAGGAACGATTCAAACGTCCTCTGCATTTATACTTGTTTGTTACTAAAAGCCATAAATGTGAGAACAAATTATGCACTTGAACACCAAAAAGACAACTTTTAAAATCTGCACTTTTAAAGTATATGCATAACCTAAACAGGTGTTCACACTGCGAGCAGCACGGCTGGTGATTGGTCGCTCTGTTATGACTGATGGTGGCCTGAGCCTTTGATTGCAGCTTTGATTGAAGCTTTTTTTTTTATTATTTGTTTAGCTTTGATCAGGTGATGGGAAGTTCTCATGGTGCTGAAACGTGCTCTCACTGTTTTGAATCAGGATTGTACAAGAGGTTTTCTTCCTGTCATCTGTCAGATTGAAGTCAGAATCTATTCCTGTTGATAAAACAGTCACACAAGGCGAGAAACAATCAAGCTTAGAAAGCTGATGGTGGAGTTAGACACCTGGCAGACTAAGTAGATGTACGTTTTTAGAGTATTTATGAAGAAGCTGGGATTTTATATGCAGTAAAAAATGTGAGATTGTTTTTTTTTTTTTACATTTCAGGTTATTTGACCACGTTAGTCTTTTGTTCTCAGATTCTAAAACACTTCTTTAAGCCGTCCAGAACCAGGAATGAAACAAGAAGGTGAGTAGAAGCTGGAACCAGTTAGCAAATTGTTTACGATTATTGTTCTGTTAGAACTGTACCAAAGTTGAGATGGTGAGGTTTCCAGCCTACCTCTCCATCTGGTTCACAGTCGTGTTGCTCACAGTGTGAACTTGTGGTAAGATCGGCAGTGAACTCCAAAAAACAAAAAAAAACTGACACGTCTTCAGCTGGAAATGCCGCCACTTGTTACACCTGATTTTTTTATAGGGTCCATAGCAGACAGAGGAGCCACAGAGCCAAGAGTACATAATATTAAATATCTACAACCAGAGTTAAAATGATGACTTAAATTTGGAAGTTGTCGTACCTGTGAGAAGACGCCCAGTTGAGTTTGTTTTTGGAGTGAACTCCCCGTTTCAGAGGGCTGCGGTGCCTCAAACTTTGAGTCGACGATTTCTAGCATTGATGTCAGCTTATTTCCCAGAATACTAAAGTTCCTGTAGGTGAAACACGGTGAGATTTACTTGTTGTAGTTAGTGAGCACAAGACTGCATTTTGATTTAGGAGTCATTTTTTTGTGATTTTATTTTTTTGGGTTACTGTGCAGCTTCACATTCAGCACTCGCTGTCCAACATGCTCTGTGATTGGTGCCTTTACTGTAACACTTCTTCCTTCTTGTCTTATATACAGCGATGCACGTTGGGGTGGGCAGGCACAGCTACCGAACCCTCCCCCCCTTCAAAGTGAATCTATAAATGAAAAAGTCCAAAAAACAAAACACTAGAAGCAGTCTGCTCACTGGAACCAGCTCGGCACCAACCAGCCAGACTTGACTGTTGGTTTCATTTTCTGTCACACTGCGACTTACTCTAATGCCTTATGAGTCATGTAACATTGTGCTCCCATCATTATGGCTGTTTTTAGTTTCTTTTTTTAATACCACATCATATATGAGCTAAACCAGTTTCTACCATTAAATGAACATATTATACTGGGTATCAACATCTCCAAACCTGTACTGAACCTGAAACAAACTGACTCAGCTATTCTGAAGCTTCGAAACATTGAACTGAAACCAATGCGAAAACCAACTCCAATCCCACAGTGACCAGTTCAGTTTACCGGCCTGTAATAAGCCAGTTTACAGTCAACTTGCACCGTTCTACAACGCATCCAGGCATTTCAGATTCTGATTAAGCCGGTGTTCAACAAAACCAGATCAGACCCACTCAAACTACTTCCAGAACCAATTCCGATGTGGCCGAAACCCGTTCAGAGAATGCTCCCACCAGTTAAAATGAGCCTCAAACAATACTAAACCAGTTTGCATGTTAGCAATCCCAGTACTAACCAGCTCAGAACCAACTGGCCCATATGTCCTAGAACAAATGGAAACAACTTCAAAACCTGTCTAAACCGGCTCAGAACCAGGACAGACGGGTTGAAAACTAAACCTCAATGAACTAGCTAGTCCATGTTCATCAGTGTCACCGCGTCCGTTCTTCAGGTTTCTGCTGCACTCGAGGAGCTATAAATGCTGGTACCACAAAGTCCTGGATCCTGGTGGATTGTAAGGCGGTGATGGAAACATAAGAATGTTCCTTTTAAAGCTAAAAAGTCACCTTAAATGATGTTCAGCGGGTTGTGTCGATGTTTGTTCTGAAGCTTCTTCTGCTTGGTGTGTTCAGCTGGTCTTGTTGCTCTGAGGTTTCTCCCGTTGATGCTCGGTTAGTGGAAGCTCTGCTGTCTCAACACAGGCCTTTCTAAAGCTCTTAATAAACCAAGTGAATTTCTGTTTGTGGAGAAACGTCTCAGCCTCTGTTTTCAGTGAGTGTGTTGTAACAGTTTATTAGCTGGGTGAAGATTCTCGTCATCAGATGTTTATTGCATGGAAAACAGATATCAAACATAAAGCGCTAAAACCAAATGAAGTTTTTCAGTTTAACTCTCAAACGTTTTGGTCGGTGCTTTTTACCCAAGACTGGATTTTTGAACAGGCACAAGGAATCAGTCAGAGCAGACTTAAAACTTCTAACTGGAAAGACTCAACCAACCACAAAGAGGCACAGAATAACTCGAGACAACTACAAAATGACCACAAAGAGATGCAGAGAGACCACACAGGAATTCAAAATGTCCAGAAAGAGATGGAAACTAACCACAACAAGAGAGAACCGTTGCAAAATAGATGCAAAGTAACTACAAAAGATGTTTATCAGCCACAATAAGATCGAACCAATGACTGCAAAGATGCTCAAAATATTCAGGAAGGGATGCAAACAGACCAAATCGAGAGAGAAAAGGGAAAAAACATGTAAATTGACTATAAAGAGTCACAAAAAAAGGAGGAACGAACAGACTGAAAAGAGACAAAATGAATACAAACAGATGCAAAATTATGGCAAACCCACATCAGAGTCATTTGCGGTCATTTTGTCTCCTTCACTCTGATGGTCTCCTCCTCTGCAGGATGGATTGGGGTGTTGCCTCATAATCCGTATGTGACTTTACTTGAATTTCTTAGGTAAATATACATCCTTGCAGCCTCCAATAAATGAAACATTTTAATTCAGTTCATTGGACGATCAAATGTGTCTTGAGAAGTTTAATTTGTTGAAGAAGTTCGGTTTGGTTCATTGGTGCAGTGTTCAGAATATCACTGGAATCGTGGTGTGGTTGGTAGGACTTGCCTGAGGGGTTGAACAGCTTCACTTTGTAGAGATCCAACACTGATAGAACCGGGCTTAGACCAGACCTGCTCCAGGATCTGCTCTTTACTTCAGTGTTCAGGAAAGTCCATCAGCAACAATTTTATGGTCATGTACTTCACAGTTGTCTTTTTTTGTTGTTTTATTTTTAGTTTTTAGATTTAAACCCCCAGTAATGTCCACTTTGGCTTTTAAAACATCATGTTACTCTTTTCCCTCCAGCCTTCCTGCCACATTTTGTTGCATTTACAGTTTATCAAATTCTATAAATGTGGACTTCCTTCTGGACTCTCATGAGACTACAACCTGCAAATCACTGTCTGTCCACATGGGGGAGCTGTAAGACTGTTCAACCTTCCTGTTTCATCAGTCCACCAAAGTTCACTCAATATTTTTAGGTGAAGATAACTAAATATTGGAGAACTGAAAACAGAAAAAAAAAATCAGAGGAGAATCTTCTATTATACTATAACTCCCTGAAGAGACAAAATCGAAACATCATTCACAATGTGCTGATTTTAACTATGAGTTCACAAGACAAACACTAGAGGACAAAGTCCTTTAGCTCTTATTATAAATTGTCCCTCCTGTTTGATCCAGAATGAAGCCCAGCATCAAGACAGTACGAGTGACCACAGCTGCTGTTTGTGATTTTGATGTTACTCGTGAAGAACCGTCGGCTTCAAATATGTCAGTAAAGCTGAGTATATAATTTAGGAGATGAAGGATGAATCAAACCTCATCTGATGGGATTAAAATGAGCCAAACTGCAACCAGCCAGAAACCTTGTTAAGCTGATGGACTGCATTACACCTTCCTGTCAAACACTCAGCTTCAGACAAATCAATCTGCCTCATCAGGGCTCAAACATGGACCTGAAGTTGTTGGGGGAGGAACATCCAAGGGCACAGTTCATTGAAATCTTTCGTCCCTGTCATTCTTTTCCAAATATCGTCTGTTTCTGACATGAAACATGAAACAGTGGGATGATTGGAGCACCTGAAGCCTGAGTGCACAGCTCATCATATTTACAGGTTAAAGCCAGCAGCTCTCTGCTGGTCAGATTACAGTTTTTCTCAATTGATAAGACACTGTTCCTGAAAAATAACACGTTTCCCAACACACTGCACACTATTTGTTTTATTTGAACACAATTCACAAAGCACTGCACACTTTAAGGTGTCAAAAGTGCACTTTATTGTCAAAAGGCTATAAAACTGGCCAGTGGTTCTAAAAACAAACTGAAGGCTCTAACAGAGACCACGCACTGTAAAATTACAATAAAGCCTCTAAAACAGATGCTGCTGGCTCCTCTGGAGTAACATTGACAATGTAGAGGTTTATTTCCTGATTTTACTGTGACGTTCACGCTGACACAGTTTAAAGGACTGTCGGCTTCAAATATGTCAGTAAAGCTGAGTATATAATTTAGGAAATGAAGGATGAATCAAATCTCATCTGATGGGATTAAAATGAGCCAAACTGCAACCAGCCAGAAACCTTGTTAAGCTGATGGACTGCACTACACCTTCCTGTCAAACACTCTGATCGATCAGCTTCAGACAAATCAATCTGCCTGATCAGGGATCAAACATTGTTGGAGGAGGAACATCCAAGGGCACAGTTCACTTAAATTTTTCATTCCTGTCATTCTTTCCGAACTACATCGGTTTCTGATATGAAACATGAAACAATGGGATCTGAAGCCTGAGTGCACAGCTCATATTTACAGATGAAAGCCCACAGCTCTCTGCTGGTCAGATCAACAACTGAAGGATTACTGAGTGAAAAAGTGACTGTCAGGACACTAAATCCTTCCATCTGACACTTTTCTCACAAAAAGTAAAGTCAGCTGAGATATTTTGCCAAAGAAAACATTGAAATCAAGGATACTTTCTCATTTATAATAATGATCAGAATGAATATGTTTCTTAAAGGGAACTGTTGAGGCACTGTTAAATGAGATCACAGCTTTCTTTAGCCATTTCTTTACACTTTTGATGCGTGTTTGGGGACATGTCCCGTTGGAACACTGAGCTGCATCCAAGTCCCAACCTTTGACCTGATGATTTTAGGTTTTCCTTAAGAATGTTAAGGTAATCATCTATCTGTCAGTCATAGAGTCCCCTTGTAGGAAACGGGAAGATCACTGGGCAGCTCTTTCAGTGACCGACTGCTTCACGAGTGATGTCTAAAGGAGAGATACTTCAAGTCCTTCCTTCCTGCTGCAGTCAGACTGTACAATCAAGCTCCCAGTAGTTCAGTTCATCAACTAACTGTACAAAAAAAATGTACATAATGACACTGTGCAATTTCATAAAAGCTTTTCTGTCAATATTTGCATTTTTCTTCTACAAAGAGAAAATACCTACATCTATGCACTGTCTGCATTGTGTGCTGCTCTTTTTATTATTCAAACTGTTTTTCTGTTTGCTGCTGTTACACCGTAAATTTCCATCTATATATCTATCTATCATCTATCCATCCATCCAATAACCTCATTTACTTTGTGTAAAGCAACGGTTCCGCTAGCCTCAGAGCATAATACTGCCACTGCCATGCTTGATGATAGGTTTGGTGTTCTTGGGTTTAAAGATCTCATCTTCTCGCCTCCAAACATAATTGTGTTCATTGTGGCTCATTAGCTCATTTTAGCTTCATCTGACCACAGAACTTTCCTCCAGATGTGTATGTGATCAGCAGCACATGGAAAAAGGCATGAAAATAAAGACTTCCTTCTTCCATGGCTCCTCTCAGCCTACAGTGATATCTAACCCATTTGACTGTGGGCTTTGACACCTGTGTTCCAGAGTTGCTTTTGAATGATTTTTGGTTGACTCTTGACCTTCCTGACCGATTGTGTCTCAGCAGCAGGTGATAGGTTGCATTTTCTTCCTAATTGTGGCAGTGACATAACTCCACCAAGCACTTTGTACTTGCAGTTGTTTGCACAGATAATTTTGGTATCTGTAGCTGCTTTGAAATGTCTCCAAATGACCTTCTGGATTGTCCAAGTCCACTATTTGCTTTTTCAGATCTGTCTGAGCTCCTCAGATATTTCCACTGTTGTGTCTGTGGTTGAATCTAATGAATGAATGAAATGGCCCTATTTACAGTTCTTCTCAGTTGCTTTGGTACATTTCTCAGATCAGAATTGAAATTCTGAAAACTGCTTGTTCAGTCTTCACATTATTGTGTCACTTGTGCACATCAAAAAAGCAGTTTCTCATTTCTTTGAACAAGTTGCAAATGTGGAGGAGGTGTAGGAAGACTGCGCTGTAATTCCCACAGCACTGCATGTACAATTTTCCGTAAGGAGATTGTCCTATATTCACATTTCTTCACATTTTGAGCAAGAGACTGGCTTTTGCAGGTAGTGCGTGGTGTTCTGCTATTTGTACGAATTGTTTCAAGAAATGCATTGTTTTGCACGTCGAGGATGATTCGAGAAATGTACCGAAGCGACTGAGTAAAACTGTAAAGGGATTGTCAATTGCAATCACTTATGAGAAGTAAAGAGGCCTTGCTACTAAGAAAATTTGATGAACCCAACTGTCTACATCACCATGCATGTATATTTTTGACCTGGAAGATTTAGTTATATTCCTAGAAGACTTATAATAACGCTGTGTGAGAACCAAAATGATTGTTTTTTGTGATGACACCTGTTTAAATGATTCCATCGTAGAAAATTCTAAGTTACAGGAGTCATTGGAAACTCAACACTTCCATGATTTACACGGTTTTTACAGGTGGATGTGCTTTCAGGATCTGTCGTC
Organism: Acanthochromis polyacanthus; assembly: GCF_021347895.1. Taxonomy (NCBI): domain Eukaryota; kingdom Metazoa; phylum Chordata; class Actinopteri; family Pomacentridae; genus Acanthochromis; species Acanthochromis polyacanthus. The sequence goes on from NC_067128.1 coordinate 11,595,174, forward strand.
CTCATTTCAACCATGGTGTTTTCTTTGACCCCACACTGAACTTGTTTATTCTGCTTTTATAATGTGCATTGGCTTTTTTAATCAGCACTTTGTGTGCAAACCCTGAGGTCCCTATTTATTTTACAGATAGGGTTTATCAGTTAAACACTGCATGGTCTTCTTATCCTCATGCAAACTTTTATAGTTCTGTTTCATTACGTTTCATTAATTCCAACTTTGATGAAACATACTTATGATTATGCATTTAATAAGTTCACAAATGTGAATATAGGGCAAAAAATCTATTTCAGAGAGGCTTGAGCAGGACCGGAGTGGGACTCGTTTTCAGCCCTGGACTTTCATGCCTCAGACCGGCCCACTTTAGATCACAGCCTATCACTGTTAAAATCATGTAATTCTAGCCTTGTCTTGTAATTCAGTGTGTTTTTCTAAAATATTTCCAATTCAGTGCAAGTAAGGGCTGCTTCACAATGTGGAGATATTTCAACATGAGTGCACATCTCCACAATTATTCTTTACAACAATATATAAAATGTTCAAGGATATCCAAACCTTAAAAATGAAATAAAAATATTAAATTAAAAAAATAAAATAAAAGTTGTTGCACTTTCTAATAACACTATCATCTCTTTTTCCTCTGCAAGGAAACAGTTCTATCACAACTTAAATTTCACAAATATGAATTTTAATCTCCAACACTATTCTTTACAACATCACAATGTCCTTTTTAGCAATATCAAATATCAAGCAAATTAGTGTTCACAGATATCTAATCCTCATGAATAAAGAATAATTATTATACTGTTGTCTGCAAGTTTGTTATTCACAGTATAACATAACTTTCTAATGATGCCATTATGGTCCGTGTATATTTTGGTAATTGGATTTTCCATTCTGAAACGGATATTGAAAAACAAAAGAGTGGTCATTTGATTTTCGTTTTAAAATGCAAAAAATAAAATTGAAATACAAGGCATTTTTCCTATTCATGATCGAAAGAAGATATACGAAATTTTAAAAATGCTTTGATTTTCATTTTATATTTACAATAACAAGAAAATAAAATCAGTAAGAGACAGAAACGAAAAAAAGGTCAGTTTTTTCATTTCCTGAGACCGGAAATGGTCATCAGCAAGTGTGGAGCCAAACAGAGTACGATGCATGACTGTATGTAATTTTTTTTCATTAGTTTTCATGGTCAAAATTAGAGATCTGGTGGACGATCTTAAAATAAATCAATATTGAATTTTTTATAGAGTTAAAGTTTTGCGAAGTCAGGAGGCGGGGCCGGGGCTACTTGATAAACAGTCCGGTCTGGACTACAGGAAGTAATTTTTAAAAAATGAAAATTCCATCATTGTTTCTTAAATTGCATGTTTTAAGGTTTCAATTACTATGAATAAAATATTTTTCTTCTATCACTCTTGGCTTTATTGGATTGTTAAAAAGTTCCCGTTTTTTTGTGTGTCACCCTGTATATCCAAATTAGTTCAGTGTATTTACATTTTATAGAAGATTTGATTTCTTAATCTCAGTACTGTAGAGTCTGACCCTAAATATTATAATAATGATGTCAATTTAAATAAATAATATTTAGTGCAGAGTCATAAACTTTAATCAGCTAAACTTGCATAATAAATATCACTGCACAATCTTAACCTGAACATTCATCATTTTATAAAAGTAGCATGAACTTTATTAAAACTGGACAACACCAGTAATGAAAGTAAATGTTTTTATCTCGTGTTGAAGTTAAATTTAAAGTCAATTTTAATGAGAATGTGAGAATGGAGATTTTCTTTCCTTTATAGAATATTCCCTCAAAATATTCTGTTTGTTATTGGCTTTTGAAGAATTTTTTTTTACTTATTTATTTTTAGATACCTCAGACTGATGCACTTTGGTGGTTTGCAGATAATTTCATGTACAATGACAGTCAAGATCTTCGATTCTAACATATTTTGCTAAAACAAGAACTGCAAACCTTCTCAACCATCTCTCAGTCTGAAAAAATTCCGCTGCGACAAAGAATTATCTGATGTAGTTATGATTACAATCTTTACTGAACCAGCTCTGCAATTATTAAAAATCTGTATATGGATATGATTTTCTCTGATGGGACCACTAAAAGTGCATACAATAAAGTAAATCTCTTCTGCATTGCACACATACACTTTTGCATAACTCTGGACGTCAAAGTAAAGGCAGACAGATCCACTGATCAGCCACAACATTCTGACCACCGACAGCTGAAGACAACAACATCCATCATGTAGTTCTAATGCAACGTTCTGCTGGGATACCTTGACGTTCATGTTGATGTTTGGACACGTACCACCACCTAAACACTGCAGGACAAACAACCCCCCAGTCTCCATGGCAACAGCAGTCCTTGACTCCAGCTGCCACCCTCAGCAGGACAAACTAAAACTGCTCAGGAGCGGTCCGAGGAACACGACAGAGCTGTTCACCAGGGTTCCACACTCCCCACATCCAGATATGATTGAACATCTGTGGGATGGTCCAGGATCAGCCTGGTCTAGATAGGACCCACCCTGCAACCCACAGGACCCACAGGACATCCTCAGAGGTCCTGATGAACCACTGGGTCAGAGGAGTTTTAGCAGCATAAAGGGACCAACACAGTATTAGTCAGGCGGTCATAATGTTATACTATTATGTCATGCTGATTATATGATCAGTAAATGCTACTATCAATTATAACGTCCACATTGATCAGGAAAAAACGAAACTATCAGTTCATTCAGAAACTGTGGGGTTAAACCTCAAAACACAGACCTCAACAGCAGTTGGTTTTCAAAGCAGAACACCAGCCGGTTTTCACTAAAGAAGCTTTCAGAGCAACAATTAAATGACAGTTTTGTTCTCATTAAGTTCACAGTGTCAGAGTCAGCCAAAATAACGCATACACACATCAAAAAAGATTTTTTGAATATAAATATTTCATTTGTAAAAGTACTTCTGTACATTTAGATACCTCTTTCAAAGTTTGATCAAATCATGATAACTGTGTCCTGTTGTACGATGTTTTCCCAACAGATGGCATTACCCTCATGAATGGAGCATCAACAAGAACACAACAGAAATGTCTGGAAGCCAGTGGCCTCCTCTTTGAGCACCTCTTGTAATTGTAGAGGCCAAAGATAACTTATTAATCTCATGGTGTCTGAATTAATTTGATATTGAAATATTTATGCAAGTTTTTCTTTTCCTGATGTGTGTAAACATTATTTTGGCTGACTCTGTATGATGGGTTTCTGACAGGTCACCAGTCAACATCTTTTTGTAATAATGACAAACATACCTGCATTCTACAGGAGTGATTTTCCTCATGTGCAGGTAAAGATGTGAGGAGTTTAGAGATGACAGGAGCAGGAGTCATCCTCACTAATTCAGCTTCCACCTAGAAACAGAAAGACCACAAACAAACACACTGACAGACTTTCAAATGTTCAACCTCACAGCCTCAAAATACCTGTTCAGGAAGCGTTGTGTTTCTAAATTCTGCTGAAAGCATTGACAGACATTCTTTTACAAGGTTGTGTAAAAAGCAGCCTGTCCTCTGAGCTACTGAGAAATCTTCCTGAACAAAGTTTCAACGTGTAAATCGGCTCAACAAAAACTAAAGCCTCAGTCAGAGATAACAGGTATCGCAAATTATAAACAACTTTCTTTGTTAACTCAGACTTTCTGCTTCAAACTCACATAAAAAGGGGAGTTTAACTCATTAGGTGACTGAAAATGAATGGTTTGTGCAGTTCTAGATCCAAAAGTAGGAAGTTTCAACTCATGTTTTACTATAAATACATGCAAAAATTAACAAATATAATGGCTGGTTGTTAGTTTATTCACTGTTAATGTCACTTTATATACTGGATTGAACTTGAGCAGTGGAAGAGAGAAGGAATTTAATGAAATTATGGAGATTCAGAGAGGTAATGTTTCACAATGTTAAGGGTCTAATTCAAACCAGCTGAATGTGAAACTTCAATGCAGCTGAACGGATTTCAGTTAACCTTAAAGTAAATTAACTTTTTAAAAGCTAAAATACACAGCAGAGAAATACAGGTTGAGAAGTTCATTCTAATAATGACGGACAGGTGAGGCAGCAACTAACACAGGTGTTCAGCGGTAAGTTCGCCACCTGTGTTAAATTAGCCCGCTAGCTAACTTAGCCGCTTAGCTAGCTAACACGTCTGGACCAACTGCTCAAACACGACAAAACAATTCTTCACAAGTCGCTGACTTAACAATACAAAAAAACAATGCTAGTGGTTAAAAGTATTTATCTTCTTATCGTGTTTTACTCCAAAAACAAGGTCATCAGCAGCCAGAGATGTAGACAGAAGATTAGATAGGCTAACGCGCTGTCTTCTATACATACCTATAGCCTATAGTCTATGCTCTGCAGAGACGTCATAACGATTACCCATAATTCCAAGGGGCAGCCTCAGACGAAACTAATCCAGCCGCTCACACGAAAACTAAAGCAAATAAAAATGTCAAACCACCGTGGGGTGGTCAGACTTTCCTGGGAGATTGTGTCGCACGTGGAAATGCCTCCAAAAACATTTGAGGATACCATGAGTGAGACCAACATCCGGTCAGTTGACTATAAATACAGCTGGAATGCCATGCAACTATTTGAGACGGGTTTGACCGAAACCTTAGCCGCCGAATGAAAAAAAAATACCAGGGGGACTTCTCGTGTCAAGTGCACGTGGCATGAATTGTCTGAAACTGGAAGTTCCGTTGAGACTACTCCGGGGCTTCACGTGGCTACTGCTAGGTTGAATTTCTGCCTCACCATTTTTTTACAATTTTATTTTTTTTATTGTTGTTTTTTATAAATCTATATTTACATCCAGCGGATCTGACTGTTTCTGAAATGGAGCTCAATCACTGTTTGAAAATGCTTCATGAAATCACCACAATAACAGCCTTTTCTATTTATACACTTTTTTGGATCTCATCACACATCACTCACACTTTTGGAAGCACATCAATTTTGCTCATTCTGTCCGTGACGGTGGATCACACGCTGACACTTCAGCTCCAGCATCTTCCACAGTCCCACAGTCCCTTGTCCTGCCTTCAACAGCTCCACTCGTGTTTGTCATTAACTGGGTGCAGATTTACTTTTGTTACAGTGCAAATGATCTGCTGATGGATCATTTTCACTGGAACAAAAGTTCAATCTGTGGAATAAATGCAGCTCCAAACATGTGGAAACATCAAGTCAAATGCCCCAGATTTCAAGAATGCATTCGTACAGGAGGACGCCATCTACAGGACGTAGTTTTTCACAAATGAAAATTCCATCATTCTTTCTTAAACGGCACGTTTTAAGGTTTCAATTACTATGAATAAAATATTTTTTCTCCTATCACTCTTGGTTTTATTGGATTGTTAAAAAGTTCCTGTTTTTTGTGTCACCCTGTATATCCAAATGAGTTCAGTGTATTTACATTTTATAGAACATTTCATTTCTTAATCTCAATACTGCAGGGTCTGACCCTAAATATTATAATGTAAATTTGAATAATATTTAGTGCAGAGTCATAAACTTTAATCAGCTAAACTTACATAACAAATATCATTGAGGATGGGAATGTTGTCTATGACCAGAGTCGACTCACAACCTTCAGCGGCTTCCTTGTGTACCCCATGTAGGTGGAGACTGAGAGGGTGGAGAGGGCCAAACCTCTTCTTCACAAGACAATTAAGTTAAAGTCTGGTGTCCTGGGAACTAACCTGGCCAAATTATGAAACCTGAGGAGGCTTTATGTTACCATAAAAATAATAAAGATGAATTCATAACCTCCTTTTGAAATGCTGAGTTATTTTGAGCTTTTCTGCAAAAAACAAAACAAGTTAAATCGAGGTATTTCTTGTTTAACTTCATTAGATATCTGCTGTTTCCTCCCTCTTACCCAACTTTCTCTGATGTCAATCATCTTGTAGATATTGTAGAAAGAAAGAAATATAAATCAAACTTCTGCAGAATCGTCCACGATGACGAACATGGTTGCACATTTACACGACCATTCAAAAGTTTGGGGTCACTTAGAAATGTCCTTATTTTTGGGGAAAAAAAATCATTTTTTTCAAATGAAGATAACCTTAAATGAATGATACATCATTCAGACATTGTTAATGTGGTAAATGACTGTTCTAGCTGAAAACAGCTGATTTTTAATGGAATATCTCCATAGGGGTACAGAGGAACATTTCCATCACTCCTGTGTTCTAATGCTACATTGTGTTAGCTAATGGTGTTGAAAGGCTCACTGATGATTAGAAAACCCTTATGCAGTTATGTTAGCACATGAATAAAAGTGTGAGTTTTCATGGGAAACATGAAATTGCCTGGGTGACCACAAACTTTTGGATGTTAGTGTATGTCCACATTTCAGCGTCCGAAACCTAAAGAGATTTTGTACCCTGTCATATTTGCACTCACTGTCAGCACATTTCCAATGTGAAATAAAGTCCTGCACCTCTGTGGAAACAGCAGCGCCGTGGGTAGGTGTCGAGAGAAGTCAAAAGTGTCTTTTGTTCAGTGTGACCAAGTTAGAATGACATTAATCACAGTAAAAGAAAGAAAAAACAAAAGCTGAAATTCTTTAATTATTTATTTTATAATTTTTTTTGGGAAAAGCAACTGGAATCAACATGTACAACATTTTTCCAAGTGCCCACAGGTACTACCAAAACAAAAAATGGTAGCATGACCTGCAATAACTATGTTACTGATTGCATTTTTCCATGACTGGTTTCATACCTGAATCACTCATGGCTCATCAGTTGTGCCAAAAAGTGCAGTTCATTATTATTTTTAGGAGGAACAAACAGTTTATTTGAATGAATTTTAAAATAAGACTAAAAGTGAAGTGCAAAGATCACAAATTATAGATTAGCATAGATTCAGTTCACTTTCCTGATGAAATTAATCGACACACCTGGAAAGCTGAAGATCCAGCAGTTGCTCCTGTTTTTACAGTTTCTCGCTTGAACTGAATGCTGTAATTTTATTCAAAAAAAACAAAAAAGAAAACAAGTGTTTCAAACCTGTCAGCAGGTTTTGGGGCTCAGAGGGTCGAAAAAGCTTTTAGATCAGCATGTAGGAGCACATCTGCTTCATTACACAAGCCTTTTAGTGCAGGAATATAGGTTTAACAGCTCAGTATGTCAGAATCCAAGTTGCACCTGAACAAATCACCAGTTTTAGAAAAAGCATTAGGAGTAAAAATGCAAAACCAGTCCTATCTTCCTCTGAAATGCTGTGCAGTCTAAAGTAGCATCGTATGGAAATACTTCCGTGAATGCAGCTGTTCGCCTTCCAGAAAGAAACATAAACAGGATTTACAGGTAATTAACTAAAACATGAAAACAGTTCCTGCGATGAAACCAAACTGGCTTCTTGTCCTTCCTGTGATCATCCAACAGGAAGTTTTTGTCCACATCAGATTTCTCTGGCAGACAGAGAGTCGCGTCTCAACAAAATAAAGGACAGATGAGTGCTGAGAGGACAGATTCAAATTACAGTATGTGGAGAAAACCCACACATGCACAGAACATGCAAACCCCACGCAGAAAGATTCCAGGCCGGGACACGAACCGGGGACACGATGTTGCCAGCCACTGAAATAAACATTCATATCAAAAAGGAAAACTCATCTGCCAAAATAAAGAAATTTTTGTCCTTTTCCTTTCCAAATGAAGAACTCTGCCAAATCACTAGTTACAGTTGTTTTTTAAATTAATGGATTATCAGATTTCAAAGGGTTGGAAACAAACCAGCAGTAAATATGTAAAGATGCAGAACCCTGATATACACGCTGCTTCATCTTGTTCCTCAGAAACCGAGCAGCACTGCACAGCAAACAGGATTAGTTGATCAGTCGCAATCAGGAAACAATTCTGAAAACTGAAAAGTCCTAGTTTTTAAATTCTGGGAGCAGTTGGACAGTTTTCTCATTTTCTGTGATCATAAATTTTAAAATTAGGGGATTTTTGTGATTGTTGGTTTGAAAAAGGGAGATAATTGTTTTGAACAACACAGCTGCAGACAAAGTCTTTGGTTCAGTAAAACACTAAAATGAACTCTCTGAGGACACAAATGAACCAGTTAATCACACAGTGAAAACAGAAAACCTTACAGTTTTATTTTATGACTGCAGAATATTTGTCACACTGTAGACTTGCGATCACATTGTTTTAGTTTCGTTAAATGCAAAGTCACCAGATATTTATTTTATTAAAGTACAATGTGAAAAATTGAACTTGAAAAGACCGGCTTTACAGATTTCAGTACGCCAATATAAAGAAAAAGAAGTTGTTTGACTTAACATTAAAAATGTGTCAAGCTTCCAAGTTTTAAGGTCGTTTTTACAGTTGCTAACATTAGTGTAAACTCATCACAAAAAACTGTGATGATCTGGGGGGTTGGGGAAATATTTACAAGCCTTTCTCTACATTTTAATTTTTTCTGCAAAATATCCTTCTTTAAAATAACGCAGTTCTTCTGGAATATTATGACTTAAGAAGCCATAGATGCTGGTATCCAAACAACAGCAGGTGCTGCAGAGATGGTTTTAATTTGGTTTATGGATTCAAACCTAAAACACATTCGACCTTCTCGCACTTTCAGAAAAAAAACTGATGGAAAATAAACAGCTCAGCAGTCACTAAATAAATGCTAATGTCTTGCTTAAAATGAATGAGATAGATTTAAAAGTGCATATAATTTAAATGACAGCGTTCTGACATTAAAATTGTTAAAATAATAAAACTCTACAAATAAAAATCTACCACTCAATTCTAACTTATTTTGTAATGGGATGTACTAACAGTAAATAAATAAAAATAATAAGAATGTGTTTTTTTTAAAAGAGGATACTTAATAATAATAATAATAATAATAATAATAATAATAATAATAATAATAACAATGTTTTAGATCAGTTAAAAGTCAGGCCCATGTGCCAAATAAGTTTTGAAAAGTTTTAAATAAAAAAATTTAAAAAAGTCCATTAAAAAAGGTTTACATATCAATTTTAATGATGTAACTGTATATTTTTAAGACACTCAAATCTTCTCTTTCAAAAAATGTTTTCTCTGTTGTTTTTTATATAAAAGTAATGCTGTCATATTTAGATCATGGAGTCCTATTCTGACAGAATCATCAGTAAATAAGTTTTCTCAGGACAGTTTTCTGTTTTTTTAGTTTTACCGACAGTCACTTGAACAGTGCTCATATTAATAAACACAGTAAAACCACCTCGCCAATCCACAACCTTTACTCCTCCATCCCGAACCCGGAGGACTCCATCTCCGTCCAGCCGACCTCAGACACCGGCTGTCGGCCCACAGCGGCTCGGTGGGTCGGCAGGTTGGACGGATCCTCCGCGGTGACAGCGGGCGACTCGGCGGTGCTCAGAGCCGAAGAGGTGAAGTCCTGTCCGGCTTGAGAAGGCTCGGTGGGTCCGGTAGAGACTTCCATGGACCCGGTGCTGTGAGTTATACTTTGAGTGTCAGCAGGTGATTGATTATTGGTATTAATTGCATCAATCATGTCCTTATCAATAGATCTATTATTACTGACATCACTGATCAAAAAGTTAGTTTCATCAGCATCACTTTTACATTTTGTTTTATTTCTAAGTCTTCCTGCAGCACCAGCAGTTTCAGCACCACTTAGTTCAGACTCGGAGGTGGTAGATCCATGTTCGGTCCTGGTCTTGGTGCGGCTCAGTCCGGGTCCAGCGGTGGGTTTCCAGATGAGGCTGTAGTAAACAGCGAGGACGACCGCAGCTAGAGACACGGACATCACGTACACCATCACGGTGGCCAGCCTCACCCACTTCTTGTTGGCTTTGGCCACCAGCTTCGCCTTCTTCTCTCCGGTGTAGGTGGCCGGTTTGCCCCGGTCCGCAGGGCCGAATCCCGGGGTCCAGGTCTTCGGGTCCCGCATGGTGGAGGAGGAACAGAGTGGGGGTCCGTCACAGCAGAGCAGAGTATCTGCAGGCCCGGCAGAGATTCGTCAGCCTCCCGGTCCCTCCACCATCCCGGTGTGGAGCCACAGCTGGACTCCACCAGATGTTTATAACAGGTGTTTAGTCTGTTCCGATTCCCCGGAAAAATCTGACTCCCCCTTCGCGTGAACGCGCGCGACCGCTTCACTCTGTTTAGGGTACGATCTCCCCCAAAGACATTAGACACTGTTGGTGCAGACATACGGATGAGAAGAGAAGAAACCTGACTCGTCATATTTAACAGGAAAACATGTCTACTGTTTGCCACTTTATCACACTTAACCTGAAACCAGTAGAAAACAATGACAAAAGTAAACGTCCAACAGAAAACCCGTCAAGTGGCCACGGAGTGAAACGTTCACGTGAAGGGGGAGTCAGCCAAGTTGTCACATGAGGGAATGGAATCAATCACAATGAGGAGACTCCTTAATCCCGGAGAGAGAACCAGGCAAGGTCGGTGCACGCAGTCCTTCATTTTATCAGCTCCACAGGATTACATCTTTGGAAGTAGGAATGGTATGAATTCTGCATTCTCACCCTGACCTGCGAGAGGCAGCAATGTGCCGCAAACTCATAAGAAGAGGAAGAAGAAGAAGAACCGTTGTTCCTGTTAGCTTCGACCAGCTTCCATGATTCCCATCTATGCCAACTGCTGCTGTCCAGTCCTGATGTGTGGAAGTTTCTATAGACAGTTGTGTTGTCGTGTCTCAGATTAATATGTTATCACTTTAAGATGATTTCAGTCCAGAATCTGAGAGAGTTGATCAACGAGCGACTAACTGCTGCTGCTGAAGAAATATTCACACTGTTTGAAAAAATCATCTTCCAGTACGAGGAGGAGATCGATCGTCAGCGTCGACTGCTGGATAACATCTGGAAACCAGAGATAAAGTTAAACACAGCAGGTTTGTAGAACTGTGATGGTCTGAATGAGCTGATAGAAGTAAAGTGAGGAGCTGCGGTTAGTGTGGATGAAAAGCAGGATAGCTTTAAAATTTCTCAACTGACTCCACGCTGGTGTTTAAGTTTCAGGGTTTGAAATAATCCCAAAGAAATCAGGCAAACATCAACTTACTTACTTTGGTGGCTGAATATAAATTATTGTGATAATGAACTGTGAAAGTCACGTTTTCCTTCGTCCATTTATAATATAATATATGTTGATTTAATACAAATGAAATGTACAGAAGTCTTTTTTCTTTGTGAAAGCTGCCTAGCATTTTAGCTTTTCTCGTGCTCCACGTCAAACCCAACTCATTCACTCTGACACACTGACAAATATATCTGTTACTGCATACAAACTGATCCATTATTCGTAGTAACTGGCCATTAAGTGTCCTAAATATCAGTATATTTCCACAATGTGACAGATCTTCTGTACATTTCATGAACATTAAAAAAATGTTATATACGGATGAGAGAAACAAATTACCAAAGGAAAACAGGCTAGAACCATGCTGGGAAAACGTGACTTTAACAGTACCTAATGACAAAAATAACTTATGCTCAGCCACCAAGTATTTGAGGTCATGTTATTCCAATTATTACTCACAACTAATCATTTCTGAGTAAAACAGAACAAAATATAAATGAAACGGAGACACTGGCAGTCAGTCTGCCTTCTGTAATTTTTACCACGGTGAAATGATAAAGGTTCACTGCAAGACAGACAATTTGTAATTACACATTACATTTATTAATCCCAGGTAATACAGCAGTGTAGCATGTTGACATGACATATGGAGACTATCGTCCAGTATAAATAGGACAGAATAGAAGTGTGGGGTAGTATTTAAACAGCTTCCAATAGAGTACAGCAGTTGAAAAGGTAAATAAATACTTAGACAGGTAAGAGTCAACGTCAAACGATATCAGGTGGGAGGCGGTGGACAGCCAGGGTGGATCCCCGGTTCGTCACAGAACAAGCCTGAGACAGATCGATACCTCAGCCTTCAGAAAGGACAACAACAATAATGTTAGCAAAATGTGACGTTGACTTGCTGTTAATCCCTTTTAAACCAAGGATGCAGCTACTTTTTGGAGATTCTTTGTAGGCAGGTGAAATCCTCAATTATGTGTAATTTAATGTATATGATTAGTAAAGTCTGTGGTGGCCACTTATTAAGTACTCAACACAATGTTGTATTGTAAAAATACAACCAAAGGACGCCCAGATAACTCAACGGGTTGAGCGGGCGAGGACAGGCGCAGCGGCCTGGGTTCGATTCCCGCTCACAGCAGCTTCGCTGCATCTCTTCTCCCTCCTTTCCTGTCTGTCTACACTGTACTGTCTAATAGAGGCTTAAAAAATACAACCAAAGACAGTTGTTCAGTAACGAGTACCATGTCTATTTCCAGAAAAATAAGACGTTATGTTTTGAAAAAAAAAATCTGTCACATTTTATCATATAAAAATACAACCAACAATTCCTCCAAAAAGTTTTCAGGTGACATGCAGACTGTGTTCTTCTCCCATCCCTCCCCCTTGCCCTCCTCTGTCCTTCTCAACCCGCCCGGCCAGCAGGCAGATGGGTCCCCCCTATATAGAGTCGGGTTCTGCTCGAGGTTTCTTCCCTGTTAAAAGGGTGTTTTCCTTGCCACTGTCGCCTTTGGGCTTGCTCTGGGGGTCAGGCATATGGGTTCTGTAAAGCGTCTTGAGACGATTTGACTGTAATTGACATTATATAAATAAAATTGAATTGAATTGTTTACCCAGAGAAGACAGCAGATGACAAAAGAGAGTGACAGCAAAATCACATCAATGCAGCATGGCTCACAAACAGTATGAAGCGGAGCAATTTTAATTGTAACTTATGTCAAAAATCTGCCATGCTGCACAGAAGACATTTGCAAGTTCTCTTTACTTGTAGCCATTGGGTTGTTTCCATAGATGTGCAGGATTTTATGTTGCACTGAAAAATAAGCCCACAGTGAGGAAAAATGTGACAGGAGCAAAAACTGTCCAGACAGTGCTTGGGCTTCGGAGGGTTAACCATATTTGCTCAGATGTGCGTCACCTTTAGCAACATTTTTCTTTTGTCATTGCCTTCCAGAGGTTTTACAGCAACATGTCAAAGAGGAGAATGTTCTTGCTGACCAGAATCTCTGCAACCAGGGGAGGAACTCCAGTCTGGACCAGGAGGAGCCAGAGCCTCCACAGATGAAAGAGGAGCAGGAGGAACTGTGCACCAGTCAGCTGGGAAAGCAGATTGTATTGAAGCAAGAGACTGATACCTTCCTATTGACTTCAACTGATAAGGACAGTGACCACAGTGAACTAGAACCAAACAACGACCAGCTCATCTCTGACAGTTTACCAGTAGGTGAGAGCCCACATCGGGAAGGAAGTCAGCATGTAGACTCAGGAATAACTAGAAATGCTGCGCTGAAGCCAAAGAAGAGTCACAACCGAAAGAGCAGGCACAGTAAGAATGTAGACAAGTCTTCATTGTCAGGAATTCACCATGGTGCTAATGCAAGTAGAAAGTCTGTAAAATGTGATGTTTGTGGAAACACCTTTAAGAGTAAGTACCAACTGAAGAAACATCACCAAATCCACAAAGGTGTAAAGCCATTTGCTTGCAATGCATGTGGAAAAAGTTTTAGTGGGCGGTCTGAGCTGAACATCCACATGAGAACTCACACAGGTGAGAAGCCGTATTCTTGTAAAACATGTGGGAAAAGTTTCAGTCAAAATAGTAGCGTGAATATCCACATGAGAACTCACACAGGTGAGAAGCCGTATTCTTGTAAAACATGTGGGAAAAGTTTCAGTCAAAGTAGTAACCTGACTGTCCACATGAGAAATCACACAGATAAGAGGCCATGCATTTGTGAAAGATGTGGGAAAAGTTTCAGTCAAAGTAGTCATCTGACTCTCCACCTGAGAACTCACACAGGTGAGAGGCCGTATTCTTGTAGAAGATGTGGGAAAAGTTTCAGTGAACGTGGTAGTCTGACTATCCACATGAGAAGTCACATCGGTGAGAAGCTGTAGTCCTGGAACTTTGGTGGGAACAAAGCTTGAAACAACACACAGTCATTCACATCGTTCAGCGTAAAAGTAGGCCTTTTAGATTTAAATCACCTTTAGACCGCTTCAACAATATTTCTGTGAGTTTAATACATGTCGGATAGTGACACATGGAGTTGTAGGGGGGGTCAGATTTTTCTGGGCTACTTAACAAAATCTGACTTCCCCTACAACTTCTCTCCTGTAATGACTTGATACTTCACACAGCAGCAGCAGCAGCGGTGCAGATGTTGTAGCTGAGAAAGTTTGGAGGTTGTCACTTCTTGCATTCCCAAAATAGTAGGGGAGTCAGATTTTGTTAAGTGACCCTACAAAATCTGACTTCACATTTTATTATCCCCCGCCTCCACGAAGTGGAAAAGGGGGATATAGGTTTGGCCTCTGTCCGTCCGTCCGTGCTTCCGTGCGTCCGAGATGAAGGGGACAGCTTTTCTCGGAAACTATTACAGCTAGGATTACGAAATTTAGTGTGTAGCTTCACACCATGGACACCTTGATCAAGTTCGAAAATGAGACCTGTGCGATAATATTTAAGAGTTATGGCCCTTGATCACTATTTTGGATATAGACTCATAGACATCACATGTGGCGGGGGATATTGATGACCATGTCGTCGTGTTTCATATCATACAATCTGCACAGTTAACTCAACCTGCATATTTCTGTTAAAGTCCAAGTTTTGAAATAGTCTCTCTGTTCTTAATCTGCCATACTGTGATCATTTAGCCCCTTATTTTATTATTCTGTTCTTACAGACTGTAATTTACTATTTAAAAAAAAAAACAAAAAACTTGTGATTTGGTGTTTTAGCTGTTGTAGCAAATAATTTCCCAGGTATGGGATAAATAAAGAATTTCAATTCTATTATATTGTTTACTGGCCCAATAAAAATAACAAATGACTTTATACTTAAGAACTATACTTATATTAAAGACTTTATACATAAATACCAGACATATTTTGATGCCATATCTTGCATTCTTAGGGGAGTCCAGTTTTAAGTAAGGAGATGTAAAGTTTTCTCAGTGAATAAATATTTTATTGACACGTGTAGAACACTGATGGAATATGAACAATATTTGGTGATTACACCCTGTCCTGTCCTAATGTCCTCATAGGAGTGAAGCTGAGAGTAGCGTAGCATCTCCCCCCGATGCCATTTAGGGTGCGCACATACGGATGAGAAGAGGAGGAGAAACATGTCGCCTAATCATATTTAACAGGAAAACACGTCTGCAGGTCGGTACTTAATCACATTTAACCCGAAAACAACAGCAAAAACAGTAAACGTACAACAGAAAACCCGTCAAGTGGCCACAGAGTGAAACGTAAGTCACGCACGTTCACGTGAAGGGGGAGTCAGATTTTTCCGGGGAGTGTGAAAATTGCACAACACCTGAACACGAACCGTGGAGCCCTGAAACACACATTCATATCAAAATATGCTTTGTCCTCACTCGTTACAGTTGTTGTTTTTTTAAATCATTGGATTATCAGATTTCAAAGGGTTGGAAACAAACCAGCAGTAAATATGTAAAGATGCAGAACCCTGATATGCACTCTGCTTCGTCTTATTCCTCAGAAACCAAGCAGCACTGCACAGCCACCAGGATTAGTTGATCAGTCGCAATCAGGAAACAAAACATTAAAACAATAAAATGTGAAAAAAAGACAATCTCAAATACAAACAAACAAACAGAAAAGAGCAGTAACAGAGCAAAACAATTCATATTGTCTATTTTTAACAGTAATGCTCACATCTGAGGGCTGGATGTGCAAAATATGGTATTGAAAATAATTACTGTTGTTATTAATCTAAAATATGTATGTTCATGAGTTTCCACCATCTATGAACTTTTTTTCTCATAATGTGGCCTCTAATCTCGATACAAGATCAAGAAAAGAACATTACTGAACTGAAATCATCTTTGAGCCCTGCAGCAGCATTCCTGTAGTTCATATCATGGAGCTGAACCGTCACCGTGTTACATGCACTTGTTATCTTTACATGCATGTATGCAGGCCCTTAAAAATAAATATACAATAAATGTAATCCCTCTCTGATTCTCCACGTGAAGTTCCTCTCTGTTACTGTAGTTTAAAGGAGCAGAAATATTCCGAACAAGGAAATAATGGCCCGTCCTTTCAGTTTTGGAGGCCTAATAAACACCCTGTAAATGTGGGAGACTTACACACGTGGACAAAATTGTTGGTACCCCTCAGTTAAAGAAGGAAAAACCCACAATTCTCACTGAAATCACTTGAAACTCACAAAAGTAACAATAAATAAAAATTTATTGAAAATGAAATAATCAAAAACAGCCATTACTTTTGAATTGTTGATTAACATAATTATTTAAAAAAACAAACTAATGAAACAGGCCTGGACAAAAATGATGGTACCTCTATAAAAGATTGAAAACTATTTGACCAGAGTGACATGATTAACTCAGGTGTGTCATTTAATTGACATCACAGGTGTTTCCAAACTCATAATCAGTCAGTCTGCCTATTTAAAGGGAGACAAGTAGTCACCCTGCTGTTTGGTGAAAAGGTGTGTACCACACTGAACATGGACAACAGAAAGCGAAGGAGAGAATTGTCCCAGGACATCCGAAAAAAAATTATAGACAAACATCTTAAAGGTAAAGGCTATAAGACCATCTCTAAACAGCTTGAAGTTCCTGTGACAACAGTGGCTCATATTATTCCGAAGTTCAAGACCCACGGGACAGTAGCCAACCTCCCTGGACGTGGCCGCAAGAGGAAAATTGATGACAAATTGAAGAGACGGATCGTTGGAATTGTATCCAAAGAGCCCAGAGCAACCTCCAAAGAAATTAAAGGTGAACTCCAAGGCCAAGGTACATCAGTGTCAGATCGCACCATTCGTCGTTGTTTGAGCCAAAGTGGACTTCATGGGAGACGACCAAGGAGGACACCACTGCTGAAAAAAACTCATAAAAAAGCCAGACTGGAATTTACAAAAATGCATGTTGACAAGCCACAAAGCTTCTGGGAGAATGTCCTTTGGACAGATGAGACCAAACTGGAGCTTTTTGGTAAGGCACATCAACTCTATGTTCATAGACTCAAAAACCAAGCATACGAAGAAAAGAACACTGTCCCTACGGTGAAACATGGAGGAGGCTCAGTAATGTTTTGGGGCTGCTTTGCTGCATCTGGCACAGGGTGTCTTGAAAGTGTGCAAGGTACGATGAAATCTGAAGACTATCAAGGCATTCTGGAGAGAAATGTGCTGCCTAGTGTCAGAAAGCTTGGTCTCAGTCGCAGGTCATGGGTCTTCCAACAGGACAACGATCCAAAACACACAGCCAAAACACCCAAGAATGGCTGAGAGAAAAGCGTTGGACTATTCTAAAGTGGCCTTCTATGAGCCCAGATCTGAATCCCATTGAACATATGTGGAAGGAGCTGAAACATGCCATTTGGAGAAGACACCCATCAAACCTGAGACAACTGGAGCTGTTTGCTCATGAGGAGTGGGCCAAAATACCTGTTGACAGCTGCAGAACGCTCATTGACAAATACAGAAATCGTTTAATTGCAGTGATTGCCTCAAAAGGTTGTGCAACAAAATATTAAGTTATGGGTACCATCATTTTTGTCCAGCCCTATTTCATTAGTTTGTTTTTTTAAATAATTATGTTAATCAACAATTCAAAAGTGATGGCTGATTTTGATTATTTAATTTTCAATAAATTTTTATTTATTGTTACTTTTGTGAGTTTCAAGTGATTTCAGTGAGAATTGTGGGTTTTTCCTTCTTTAACTGAGGGGTACCAACAATTTTGTCCACGTGTGTATCTCCTAAAGAGATCCTTCCAGCCTCTCAGCAGGTGAATCAGAGGTTGGCACCTTAATTCAGTAAGTCCAAATCAGTTTTAAGCAGATAATTAGTTTTAATAAAATGCATCCCCATAAAGTCCCCCTCCTGTCACTGATTAAATCACAAAAACTCCTCACTGTGTATCAAAGTTACATATTGATATATTTATTATGGATCTAAAAATGATACAGAAACACTCACCCTGCAGTTTAACAAGATTGTTTTCTAAGTTTTGTTCAGAAACTTTGGCTGTCCCCACCTGTCATCAGTACACTGCAGCTTTAAGGTGGAAATACTCAGTTATAGGTCTGTTTTATAGCATATGAGAATTGCCACATGGACATGTTAATATTGTGAATTTCTTTAGTAAACTGTGGACATTTAGATAATTTGTGGTGCCTTTAATGTGTTCAGCTGCATAATATTTCATTTGGTTGACATCATTTTTAGGGCACTCTTGTAGACTTGAGTTTTATCTATGAATCATTGAAGCAGTAAGTAGGAAACCACATGGTCAGCGGGAATTTATTTCTCTACAGATTAATGATAGCATGTCATAATCAATTGTAACAGATTCAGCAAAAATATCAAAAACAAGATGCTGTCTGTACTTGAATTCAGGAACTGATTATCGTTGGGATGAGTCTTAAACATCACAGAGTTGACAAACATCAGATGAAATTCATAAAAGCAGCATAAAATCAAACATCACTGAAACTTGTATCGGCTAAACTGATGCTGAGTTTAGGGGTTTTCGGTTACATTTAAATTTTCTCCTAAACAGTGGAAAATGCTGCTCTCTGATTGGCTGTCAGGAGTCTTGAATACTTCAGGTAAGCAGTAAACTGAACATGGCAGTTAATCAACTTGGGAAGCTAACACAACCTTAATCCCATGGCTGCTAAACTGGCAGGTGCATTGTGAACAACCCGCAAAAGCAGAATTTGTGTTTTTAGTTCCACGTGTGAGGTAAAGCTTTGTTAAAATTTTAAAAGATGAAGATGAACAAGCTTTAGATCAGGAGGAGATGTACAGCTCATTATCAAAGTGGCTGCAGAAAGACATTAAACATAGAGGATCTAAACTCAGATATTCGTATGTTTGCCCAGAAGGCAGAAGACAGAACAGACTCCCAGGTGTCCACAGAGAGACAACAACATAAAGAAATTGTATTCCCCCCCCCCCCCCATCTTTCTCTAAGCAATCTGTTTCCCACCCCACAGAACATTTAAGAAGCAAGAGTTCTTCTTTTATGACATTTCTACCTGACAGTGACATACAAACCATTTGAACCCTTCGAGGACAAATTTCATGACTCCAGTTTGACTTCCTCAAACCTCATTGTTGATGTCTTGGCTTTCAGTTGGGCATCATGTCAAATCAACAAAGTCTCTGCATAATTACGTTTCTATACAAGTAATTCTCAAACATGTTTTGTGAGAAACATACTATGTTCATTTGTAATGCATCATAAATACTTCTCTAATCAACATATCTTTGCCACTGACTTTATTGCTTCATTGTCACTTCTCTTCAACCAATCAGTCATATATTAGATGAGGTGGGACTCATCACCCTGGTAACCAAGAAAAAGAAGGAAAAGCTTAAAAAATACATTGAATCTGTCGTATTTTAAACCAAGCCATGGCATTTTCCCAAATCCTAACCAAATAATTTTGATGCCTAATTTTCACCAAGCTTCGAACATGTAAAAGTGTCCAAACAAGCATGACATTTTCTTAAACTTCACAGTGCAGTTTTGGTGTTTAAACCTAACCAGAAAGTGACTTAAAACCAAAAGTAAACAAACCCAGACAGGCAGGGTTGGTCAAAACAGGTGAGAATAGTTTTTCTTGAACACTCAGACTACCCAGTTTCAAATGGTAAGTGGAATAATTAGTTGCTTGTAATGGTGATAAAACACGTGTTGCTGTTGGTTTCAGGTTTGACGGCAGCTTTGGGATCAAACATCCAGCAATAGGAACACCTGTCAATAAAAACAGAGTCCTGGATATTAAAGAGAAGCACAGAACAACAAAAAAACATACACTTAGATGCTATCATCATCAAGGTCTTTCTTTGCCCATGTTTAAATATAAAGGATGCAGTTGTTTTATTTTAATTACATTTTTTCATTATTATTTTTTGCTTTTAATGACACATCACGACCTTCATCACAGGTTGCTGTTTAATTTGTCATAAACTGAGACCAAACTTTGTCACACCTTAAGTACGCAGACCGCTTAGCATTTGCAACAAGACTTTCAATTTGGTTCATAATTAAAATAAAAGCTAGTAAGTTAAGTTTTGTTGTTGTCATTTGTAATTTGTTTTACCATCTTAAACCGTTAAAACATCAGAAATATGCTGTTAATGTTCCAGAAGTTTGTTTGTTGGTGATCACAGTTTAGTGCACATGAACTCACTTGTGACGTTGACTTTCTGGGATCTTGTCACTCATCCAGGCCCTTCTTGGAGGCTCCGTCCCTGGTCTTCGCCCTCAGCTTATTCACTTGTGACTCAGCTATGTCGGCCCTCTCCTCAGCTTCCTCCAGCTCGTGCTGCAGCTTGCGGAGTTTAGCCATGTTGCTGTTGGCTGCCTCCTCTGCCTCCTCAGCTGCATGTTTGTAGGACTTGACCTTGAGCTGCAGCTTGTCCACCAGGTCTTGAAGGCGAGCCATGTTCTTGCGGTCTTCCTCAGTCTGGTAGGTGAGCTCTTTGATTCGCCGTTCATACTTGCGAACCCCCTTAATGGACTCTGTTCCTCTCTTTTGCTCTATCTCTAGCTCATTCTCCAGCTCTCTGATGCGAGCCTCCAGTTTCTGGAGCTGCTTTCTGCCGCCCTTCATAGCGATCTGCTCAGCCTCGTCCAGACGATGCTGCAGGTCTTTGATGGTCTGCTCCATGTTTTTCTTCATGCGCTCCAGATGTGCGCTGGTGTCCTGCTCCTTCTTCAACTCCTCAGCCATCATGGCTGCATCTGTGATGGCCTTCTTTGCTTTCTCCTCAGCATTGCGATTCTCCTGTATAGCCTCCTCCATCTCATTCTGCAGGTGGAGGAGGTCAGTTTCGTGTTTCTTCTTCTGGTTGATCAGACTGGTATTTTGGGAGTGGAGGAGCTGCATCCGCTCTGTTGCATCAGTCAGCTCCTGTTCAGCCAGTTTCCGACTTCTCTCCGTCTGTTCAAGAGCGGCCCTCACTTCTTCCAGCTCAGCCTGGATCAGGTTGTTACGCCGTTCAAGCAGACCGATGTTTTCTCTCAGATCATCATTGCCGTGTTGGCTATCGTCCAGCTGGAGCTGAGTGTCCTTTAGGAACGCCTGCAGGGTCTTGAGCTGTTTCTGGGCATCAGCTGCTTGCCTGTTAGCTTGGCTCAGCTGGATCTCCATTTCATTCAGGTCACCCTCCATCTTCTTCTTCACTCTAAGGGCCTCATTTCGGCTCCTGGTCTCAGATTCCAAAGAAGACTGAAGAGAATCGAGCATCCGTTGGTAGTTCCTTTTGGCCTGCTCCATTTCCTCATCTTTCTCAGCCACTTTGCGCTCCATGTCAGCCTTCACTTGGTTGAACTCTAGCTGGGCTCGGAGGATCTTGCTTTCTTCGTGTTCTAAAGAACCTTCTGCCTCCTCCAGAGCTGACTGGAGCTCAGCCTTTTCTTGTTCAAGCTGCTTTCTGATCTTTTCAAGTTCATGTGCACTCCGTCCGCCTTCTCCAAGCTGATCAGTAAGGTCAGAGATCTCCTCTTGGAGGTTCTTGTTCTCTCTCTTCATGGTCTCAAGTTGATCCAGTGATTCCTCATAAGCATTCCTCAGTTTGAAAAGTTCAGTGCTCAGAGACCGAGCCTCCTTCTGGGAGGCCTCTAATTCACATTGTGACTCTTCAAACTTTTGCTTCCACTCTACCAAGACTTTGTCAAAGGTTCTTTGTTTTTTGTCTAGTGCTGCAGATGCTGCATTAGATCTCTCAAGGTCCAGCATCAGGTCTTCAATCTCATTTTGAAGGCGGTGTTTGGTCTTCTCGAGAGATGAACACTTTGCGTTCACAGCCTCGATGGCTTCCTCGGCCTCCTGCAGTCTCTGAACCAGCTTCTTCTTTGCTTCTTCCAGCTCCTCTGTTCTTTGGATCCCATCAGTTTCATATTTAGTCCTCCATGCTGCAACCTCAGTGTTGGACTTGGACAGGGCTCTTTGCAGCTCAGCTTTGGCTTCCTGCTCTTCTTCGAACTGCTCTCGGAGCAGATCACAGTCATGACGGGCAGACTGAACAGCATGGGCGAGGGCATTCTTGGCCTTCACTTCTTCCTCCAGCTGTCTGCGTAGATCTTCAACCTGCTGGTTGTAGGAGTTCTTTCCTCTGGTTAGTTGTGATATCAGACACTCTTTTTCCTCCAGCTGGCGTCCAAACTCACCATTCTCTGTGAGAAGCTTGGCTCTCTGGGTTGTCAAGTCATTGATGCTCCGTTGAGCCTCTTCATATTTACACTTGTACTCATTCATGTTGTCTTCCATTGTGCGGCACATCTTCTCAATGTTTGACTTGGTCTTCACCACACTCTCCATGTTAGAAGACAAGTCATCCAGCTCCAGCTTCAGCTCACTCTTTTCCTTCTCAAGTTTCTGCTTTACACGTTGCAGATTATCGATCTGTTCTCCCAGTTCAGCAACACTGTCGGCATGTTTCTTTCTCAGAGATGCAGCAATAGACTCGTGTTGGAGGGTGGATTCCTCCAGTTCTCTGCGCAGCTTCTGAAATTCAGCATCTCTCTTCTTATTCAGTTCCACCTGAGCTGATGTGGCTCCACCAGCTTCCTCCAGACGTTCGCTGATGTCCTCCAGCTCTCGGAAAGATCGGAGCGCTGCTTCTCCACTTTGGCCCGGGCTGCACGCTCAGCATCCAGCTCTTCCTCAAGCTCCTCAATTCTTGCCTGGTTTTCTTTCAGCTTCTTCTGTAGCTGAACCGAAGCAACCTGCTCATCTTCGAGTCTTGAAGTTACTTGGGTGATCTCAAAGTCTTTTTTCTTCAGTTTTTCCTCGAGCTGTTGCTTGTCATTCTCCAAGTCCATCAAGCTCTCCTGGGTCAGTTTCACGTCTCCTTCAAGCTTCCTCTTTGAGCGCTCAAGGTCCATTCTGACTTTTTTCTCTTGCTCCAGTGAGCCCTCCAGATCATCCACCTGTTGCTCTAGTTTAGCTTTGGCTTTTGTCAAGCTGTTGGCTTTATCTTCTTCACTCTGCAGGTCATCCAGTGTCTGCTGGTGAGCTTCCTGAAGTGCCTTCTTCTCTTTGGTCAGCTTCATGATGTTCTCATCCTGAGAAGCCATCTCCTCTGTTAGGTTTTTCACCTTATTCTCTGTAGCATGTTTCTCTTTTTCCACCTTGGCTAAAGTTAGCTCGAGGTCATCTATATCCTTCTTCAGCTCAGAGCATTCATCTTCAAGCTTTCGTTTCTTTGCTGTAAGATCAGCGTTCAGCTCCTCTTCATCCTCCAGTCTTTCAGCCATCTCTTTCAGCTTGGCCTCCAGCTGAATTTTGCTTTTTATAAGCTGTTCACAGCGTTCTTCTGCATCTGTTAAAGTGTCCTGTTCAGATTGAATTTGAAGAGTCAGATCATTCTTCTCTTGGAGAAGAGTCACTATTTTCTCCTCTAGTTCCTTCCGTCTTGCTTCTGATTTCTCCAGAGCTTCTTTCAACTTGTTGAATTCATCCTTCATGTTGGCCATCTCCTTCTCAGACTCAGCACTCTTTAGCAGAGGTTTAATTTTAAAGAAGAGCTTCATCCATGGCCAGTTCTTCACACCCAGAAAAGACCGAAGGTTCCACTGGATGACCATTAGAGCATCCCTACGTTCCACAAGCTTAGCAAACTGTGCCCTCATAAGAATGGCACGAGCATTGGCTTGGATCCTGGTGATGATTCGAGAGAGCTGCTCATCTCGCATCTCCTCCAGAGTTCCTAGCAGACCGGCTTTAAAGAAAACCTTTGTGTGGCCAAACTTGTACTGAGTGTGGTCAATGTCCAGGGACCCCAGCAACTTTTCAGCACTTTTTTTGCAGTCAATGAACTG
This sequence comes from Acanthochromis polyacanthus, assembly GCF_021347895.1. Lineage (NCBI taxonomy): Eukaryota > Metazoa > Chordata > Actinopteri > Pomacentridae > Acanthochromis > Acanthochromis polyacanthus. The sequence goes on from NC_067128.1 coordinate 11,619,176, forward strand.
ACCTTCTGGGATGGCAGAAGCATTCAGGATCCTGTAGCGCTGCTTAAAGTCACCATAAAGGACCCTGTTTGGGAAACCCTTCCTGCAGATCCTGATCCCTTCTAGGACACCATTACACCGCAGCTGGTGCATCACAAGGCAGTTGTCCATGACTCCTGGAGTTTTCTTCTCATTAGGAATCAGACAGCGGACAAAGTGGGGATGAGTAGTCTTCAGATTATTCATCAGCTTGCTCAAGTTTTCCCTGTGAAGAGCAGACACTGTCTGAAATGAGGAGCCTTTCTTCTTGGCTCCTTTGCCACCTCCTTTGTCTCCACTATCAGCTCCAGAATAGCTTGAAAATAGCAGACTAAGAAGTTTAAGAGAGGATTTCTGAAAAAGACCAACCACAGTTTCATTCAAGGGGTCTTTGTTTTTGACCAGCCAGCCGGTGATGTTGTAGTCCACCGTGCCAGCATAGTGAACCAGGGCAAAATGTGCCTCTGCTTTTCCTTTTGCTGCCCTCGGCTTCTCAAACATTTTGTTTTTGCCCAGGTGATTGTCATAGAGCTTTGACTTGAAGGTCTGGTCACTGGCTTTAGGAAACATGCATTCCTCTTCTAATATTGACATGATGCCCAGAGGCTTCTCAATCAGGTCAATACAGGCCTGCAAATCCATCCCAAAGTCAATGAACTCCCAGTCGATTCCTTCTTTTTTGTATTCTTCTTGCTCAAGAACAAACATGTGATGGTTGAAAAACTGTTGCAGTTTCTCATTGGTGAAGTTGATGCACAGTTGCTCAAATGTGTTGAAATCAAAGATCTCAAATCCAGCGATGTCCAGCACTCCTATGAAGTACTGACGGTGCTGTTTAGTGTCCAGTGACTGGTTGATTCTCACCACCATCCAGTTGAACATCTTCTCATACACTGACTTAGCCAGAGCACCGATGGAGTAGTATACTTGGTCCACACTTTGACCTTTGGTGACATATTCATTCCCTACCTTGACTCTGGGATGGCACAGCCCTTTGATGAGGTCAGCGGAATTCAGCCCCATTAAGTAAGCTGATTTATCTGCCGCCTCTGTCCCGTCAGGTTCAGCCTGCTCCTCTCGCTGCTTCTGTTTGAATTTCATGTTTCCGTAGTGCATGATGGCACCCGTCAACTTATAGACGCCCATCTTCTCCTCTGAAGTGAAGCCGAGCACATCGAAGGCACTGTCAGTAGCCATCAGTTCCTCTGCATCATTGATGGAGGCGACTATTACCTCTCCTTGGGAGATGTAGGAGTAGTCATATGGGTTGTTAGTAATGAGCAACATGTCCAGCAGCTCTGGCTTCTGATTGGACAGAATCTGGTAGAAGATGTGATAGTTCCTCTCAGCCTTGAGCTGAAAGGTGACACGTGACTTCTCCAGCAGGTATGTCTCGATGTCAGCAGATGACAATTTGCCACTGGTGCCAAAATGAATTCGGATGAATTTTCCAAACCGAGATGAGTTGTCATTTCTTACTGTTTTGGCGTTGCCAAATGCCTCCAGCGCTGGATTCGCCTGGATGATTTGATCCTCCAGTGTCCCCTTGCTGGTGTCTTTTTTGCCTCCTCCCCCGACTGCAGCAATGCTGGCAAAGTACTGGATGACTCTTTTGGTGTTCACAGTCTTTCCTGCTCCGGATTCTCCAGTGATAAGGACAGACTGGTTCTCCCTGTCAGTTAGCATGTACTGGTAGGCATTATCAGAGATTGAGAAAATATGAGGAGGAGCCTCACTTCTCTTCTTTCCCCTGTAGGCTGACACCACCTCAGCGTCGTAGACAGGGAGCCACTTGTAGGGGTTAACAGTGACGCAAAAAAGCCCAGAATAGGTGTAGATCATCCAAGCTGCATAACGCTCTTTGAGGTTAAACAGCACAGCAGGCTCATGGAGAAATGTGAACATTGCCATGTCTTCAATTTTATCGAACTTCGGCGGGTTCTGGGGGTGAACATCGGAGTCCTTTACTGTCACCGTTGTTCCATCATCCTTCCTGACAGTCACCTTCCCTCCATCTTTGCTCTGGATTTGTCCCTTCACATATTCCTCTTTATCGTCAACTACAAAACATTCAACTTTGATATCAAAAGGTCTTGTCTGAGCCTCCAGACGCTCCTTGTCTGACTTCCTCAGGTAGGGAGCAGCCTTCCCAAACTCGGCCATCAGGGCATCACCCATGGTTGAGGGTGGAAGTCCTTGACAGTCAGAAGACAGAAAAAACAGAGAAGAGAGGGTGTTTACCTGCTGACGCTGATGAAGAACTGCAGTCTGTTCACACTCACAGGAGTTTATAAAGGTTCCCTGGGGACCAAATTAGGACATAGCTGCTGAAAAGAAAAAACAACCTCACTAAATTTGTCCCGGGATGTGAATGCACCATGAGGGCAGATTCAGGACCTTTGGGTGTTAAAGTCCATTTTAGGAAAAGCAGAGTTTCGCTGCTTATCTGCCTGCTGATAGAGTCTCCTGACACCTCTCCATTTAGACTCTACTGTATCCTCACTGCAGCTCATTTCTTCTTCTGTTAAACCATTCAGCTTAAGCAAAAAAAAAAAAACCTAATTTCCAAAAAATCGCGTGTCTCCAGTGATTTTAGGTCATTCCTTATATGTTCATTGGCTTATTTGATTCTGTTTGACACAAAGAAATGTTGATCCATTAAAAAAAATATTTGAATGCCTCCTAATTTATACCTAACCCATTTTAACTCATTTTGAATAAGAACTACAGTAAGTGCAAAAACACATATTGTCTGCAGACACTGAATAGATAAATTAGATAAAACCTAAACCTAAAATGAGTGGATGTGTGGTACTGCAGAAATAAAACAAGAAATCAATTCAATTCTGCCCTTAATCGCTACCAATATAGTTAATTTTTATTTTAATTATATATTTATATCTTTATGTATTCATATTTATGCCATGTTTTGTTTTCAGTGCATTCATACATCCAGTCATTTAGTCCTTTATTATCTCCTATAATTTACTCCCTGAAGTCATTCTTTTATACGTAAAGAGCTAAAATGATGGCATGGAAAAGTAAAATAATGTCAGTTTAACCTGCAATAAATTATAAGCTATGAGTTCAAATGCCAAACTCACATTTTAATGTTGCTGAAAAAAAGTTGTGTCCGACTTTGTAAATTTTCTTCCTTCACATTAATTTAAACTTAACCACACTTTTAAGTTGACCAGAAATACAATAAAATATCAGAGTCAGCTTTAATAATGATTTGTGTATCTTTTATATGGACACACAGAAATTGATTTTAATCATTTAATGTTTCCAGACCTTTAAATGAAGCAGCAGATGTGCTGAATCTGTCAGAATGCGTCTGAAATTTCACTGTCATGGTGATTTGTCCTGCTGTGCTTCAACAAACACTCAGTGAGAACTCGAACAAAACGCGTTTGAATGAAGCAGCGAAGGTTTGCTGCAGTTTTTGGTTTGGATGCGACTTGCTGTTAATCTGTGATACGAGAAGTGTGCTGTGATGTGCTGAAGTGTTTTTGTCTGTTTATCTCGGACAGCCTGGACTCTCCGACTCGCAGCCTACAAATAGAAACCAGACACTTTTTATCTGAGACATGTGAAGATGCTTCAGCCTGCAGCAGCACTTCTCCCTCCAGTCTGAATATCAGGGCTCTGATAGGAGTCTGCAGTACAAAAACTGCAGACGTCGTCAGACCATTAATCCTGCAGTTGATGATTTGGATTTAAATGGTTTTAGTCTGTTTAATTTAAAGAAAACTTTGTGTGTATCAGCTAAATTTAAAAAAAAAATCAGCACAGATCATCTGGTGTTTCTTTGCGATTCAACACTACACTGTTCTTGATCATTAGAGGGGAAAGATGACAGAACCTGGTCTGTTGTGAGGATCAAGATTAATGAACTTGAAATTATATTTCTGTAATTATCTTAATTCAGGCTGGAAAATTTCGGCTGTTGTACCACCTTGCCACCATCGTGAACCATGTGTTACTTCTGGTTTGGAGTTGGTTTAGCTTTCCATAAACCGGTTTGCTTTTCCACAGGATAGAGAGCAGCCAAAAAGCCACATCATTATTGTACTTGTCTGTTCTAACATCAGTTTTACTACTTATAGTGTATTCTGTGTTTCTGTAATGGAGCACAGTGCAAACTAGATGAGCCCTCAGTAGAGGGCAGAACCACACCCTCTGCTGGCGAAAACCCTGTCCTCCCTATATACAACTGATGCAATATGTATCAATTTAGATCATCGTACGTATCTCCCTCCCTACTTGATCTGCTGACTTGTAACTCCACAACTGAGCAGGGGACCTTAGACTGATCTTCAGTGCCAAGTTTGATTATCCTGACTTCAGCGGTTGCAGAAATATCGGACCGGACATAGTCACATACATACATACATACTTACCCAGCCAGATACCACACCGAATGCAGTAACCCCGCCGACGTACCCATCTGGCGTGGTTAACAAATGGTGAGGCCAGTGAAGCCAGTATTTGTGTCTCCTGTCTCGTTCATTTGACGTTTTAATATGATGACGTTTCTAAATGCCTTTATGGATGGCAGCTGATGTTAAATACACTGATCCACACGGAGACAAACAATGACCTCACACTGCTGCTTCAGTGTTATATGAATCAACCAGAGCTTCAATTGCAGTTGTTGTGGTCAAAAGCAGTTGTTTGGTTGTCAGAGACGTGATTCAGCATCAGGTACCGGATCTGAACCAGCACTCGTACTGTACCGGTGGAGGTAAGATATATGGGAAAAGCAGCATCCATGATCACAGTTAAACAGTAAATCTGTAAGACGACAAGTTAATTCAGCTTACAGAGAAATAAAAATGGCAAATGAAATACTTCCAAGAACCTCCAGTGTGTTCTTTAAGTACCTGTTTGATTTTAACATTTTAACAGACACTCTATAAAATTGATATTAAATTAGAAGCTGAAAGGTTTTTGTAAATGAAAGAAAGTGGTTTGACTGTAGGGAAAAACACAAGAAGTTCACACTACTGCACAAATGTACTAAAAATGAAGGAACTGATTCCAGATTCCTGTCATTTGGAGGATTAGAAAGAAAGCAGTGAACGGACTGTGACATTTTAAATACATCAGGTTTATTATTCCAAACATGTCACTAATGTGTGCAAGGTCACATTCAAACTGTGCAAGTTTTCAAACGAAATCCATCTCTTAGTGTACAACAGGAACAGCGAGGAAGAGCTTCTCATCATCGTCACAAGAAAAAATGCTCAGTCTGCGCATTTATGAAGAGAAACATGCAAACATGGTCTCAAGATAAGATGAATTCTACTTGATGATCAAGCAAAAGACATCAAATAAATCTGTTTTTGGATGTTTATAGACCAAATGATTAGTCAGTTAATTCATTGTATAAATAATCGAATTAATCTGAATTTAATTAATTACTCGCTGTTAGATTATTTTATATGTTGACACTGTTGGTTTGTTTTCTGTTGGGTTTCATGGCGCAGACATATTGACATGTATTGATTTAAAATAAAGCTCTGATACAGAGCTTCTTCAATTTAAAGCATCTTCTGCTCAGCTGAGAGAAATACAATCTGTCCTTAATTTTTAACATTTTTTTTTACATTTATACATTTCTGTGAAGTTGCTATGACAGACGTTCTGACCTGAAATGTGTCTGCAGCTGATCTGAAGTCAGAATCAGAATAAAACTGATTTAAAACAGAATCCTGCATTCGTTTATGTTTGGGTTTCTTCCATTTAAGGCTTGAATTTTTCTTTAACTCTAACTTAGAAATTTCCTTATTGATGTTTTTATTTTCATGATCTGTCGAAGCATGAATGAATCTGAAATGTTCAAAAATTAAATTCCTGCATTTTACTGTTAAAAAACTACAGAACAGGAGGTGAAAGTCGAACAGGGAGCAGCACACAGCAGCTCAGGTACCAGTAAAAACAGGTTGGTCAAGTTTAAACTTCTGTTCACTCACAGAAAACTGTGGACAAGCTGTCAACGTAAAAGGTGAACGTCAGCTGCTTCAGATTAAACAAACTGTCCTGCAGCCGGAGGTCAAAGTTCATGACCTGAAGTGACCTCTCAGACCTGCCTTCAGGCTGGGCTCACTCACCTGATTGGCTGAAGGAGCTCTAACAGTAAGCTGAGATGGGAGGGGCTCATACCAACCCTGATATGTGATTAGCTGCTGCAAGCTTCATAACAACCAATCAGAAGTGGGCTAACGTGTAACATCTGTAACAACGAAAAGGACTCAAGCTGAGCCGCTGCAGCCAAAATGGACTGAGTGTTCATGTGAGCATCAGAGACAAACTCAGGTGAGTCTCAGGTGAGCATCAGACGAGCATCGGGCGTTCAGCAGAGCGACATGCGTTTGCGGTGCTGCTCCACCAGTGGCACCAGGCAGCGTGGCGTCCCGGCCTGCAGCAGGAACGGGTGCTCCAGCAGGTCGGCGGCGCTGCTGCGCTGCAACGTGTCACGAGTCAACATGCAGCCTAGGAAGTCCTTCAACACTGGAGACACCTGGACACAGACAGTGACATCATCAGCTACTGATCACTACCCCACAATGAAGAGCGAGCTAATTAGTTAGTCCAATAGTATGTGTCTGCAGAGCCGGAGGCTGCACGGAGAGGGCGGTTTGTTTTATAACATTTTATTGGTTTAACGTTACAAACATTTATATTCATGCATGTCAAGGAGTCATAGTCATTTAAACTGTAAGTTGTGCACTACAATCATCATCTATTGTGGTAACTTATAAAAAATGCTCGAAATGTGCAGCCCTCTCGGTGCAACCCTCTAGAAGCAGTCTCCGGCTCTGCAGGCATACTCTGTCAGTTAGTATTGTGATTAAATCTGTCTGGAGTCACAGTCATGAGTGTGTTTCTGACCCTCCGGATGTTCTTGACGTTGGGCGCTGGTTCATCTCTCAGCTTCTTCATGGCGATGATGGGCGTGTCGCTGAAATATGGCGGCTCTCCGTCCACCATCTCCACCACCATGATGCCCAGAGACCAGATGTCCACCTAAAACACAGAAGTCATTCATGTTTCTACATTTAATGTTCCAAGCAACTCCTTCAGCTGAATTCAAGTAATTCATGCAATAAACCTTCAGCACTGAGTAACTTTCACCAGATGAGTGAGAATGCTTTTCAGAGTCACTGAGGTTTCTCGGTTTATCTGGAGGTTTCCTGGCTCCTACCTCAGTCCCATATGGCTTTTTGGAGATCACTTCAGGAGCCATCCAGTACGGAGTCCCAACCAGAGATTTCCTTTTCAGGACGTCTTTACTGATCTGAGCGCAGAAACCAAAGTCTGACAGCTTTATCTGCAGCAGGAGGCAAGAGGAAGAAGGAATCAGCTGTTTTTATATTCTTTACCATCACTATTGTCCCTGTGTATGGGTCGCCTGCTAGTGATGCAGGTTGATGCTCATACATTCCATCAGACCGATATCTTACACAAAACTAATCGCAATGCAGTCTATATCTAACTCCTTTGCTGCAGCATTTGGTAGCTTGTCTTGTTTTAATCTCTATTTCTCCCACACGGTGCATCCAACCATTCTGCCGAAGCCACCCTGTATTGTTAGTTTGGGTGAGACGTGACGACGCCCATCTCAAGTTCTGATCAACATCCAGCCCTCCTGTGATCCATGGTTTGTCTCTATGTATATTCAGAGCCAGGGAACAATCGACTTTCACAATAACAACAATTTTTTAAAAAAATGCACGTTAAAAACGCATTAACATTCCCAGCCCTAGATACAATATGATATAAAAACCAAATTTACCTGACCAGCTTACATGTTAAGGTCAGGACTCTACAATGTTAGCGTTGGGGGTCATTATGTGACTGATTTTCTCACAAAGACAGAAAAATCAATAAGTTACCCTCCCGTCCAGCGTGAGCAGGATTGAGTCGCTCTTGATGTCTCGGTGGATGACCCCCTGGGAGTGGAGGTAGGTCAGCGCCTTCAGGACGCCTTCACACACCGTCGCTATCTGCTCCTCATTCAACCTGAAGGACAAGGAAACACTGAAACACTGAGAACTGTAGTGTAATATTTTTTGGGTACAATGTGCTAAAAATAAGAGATGACAGAATTATGGCAAAAGCTATTAGACTGAAGACCATAAGTAAAACATGCACTCAAAACATAATGGTGTAAACTTAAGGTATTATTACATTTAGCATATATTGGAATAATATACATGAAAATTTATCACAAAATAATGAGGGTAAGATGTAGAGCAAAAAATCTGAACATGTTCCCTGTAAAAGATGACCTGATGGTAACTTAATGCGCATGTCTTCTGTAAAGTAAGATCTAAGGTGAAATATGATAACATGACATCATGATCTGACCAATAGATTGAGAAAAGTATGATGGTGTCAACACTGTCACTCCTATTATACGCCCTATAGGCGTGGAAAAATGACCAACGCTCACAGCATAAAAGACATGCACAGCTCAGTATCTTCAGTTCTTCTTGGGGTGTTATTACTGCTCAGAATTACTCCTGGATTTTGTCGACAAATAAATCCTGCTGCCCTCCAAATGCTGACTTTTCTTGGTGATTTTCTTTTGAAGATCTTGACACCGTCAAGTCATAGACTCTGGCCTTGATGTGTAACTTAGTTTACACTAGGGTGACCATACGTCCTCTTTTGCCCGGACATGTCCTCTTTTGAGAGGCTGTCCGGCCTGTCCGGCCGGTGTTTACAGAGTCCTTCAAATGTCTGGGTTTTTGATCCCCTAAATTCCACATAACGCGAAACCGCCGCGCCGCGCCCTTGAATCGTACTGCGCAGCACTTAGAACCCATTCTCTTCTATCAGACAATTTCCACTGCACACGCTGCGGAGCGCCAGCGCCGCGTCTCTGAAGCGCCGGCGCGCGCCACGGCGCTGGAGATTCGCTTCCTCGCAGGCTGACAGGCAGGTAGGCACACTGCGAGAGAGCACTCGAACCGAAAGAAAATGCCGAAACGCAAATGTCATTTCACTGATGAAATGCGAAAAAAGTACCCCTGTTTTCGTCCGGGTTGTGTCAAATGGGAGGCAGAATGTACAGTCTGCAAAGCTGGGACTTATGTCTCTGTAGCTAATAAGAAAAGGAAAAAGAAGGGAAAAAAGGACTGTTGACTTGAGGTATTATTTCTATATTTTTTTTCATTTGTCATTAGACACATTATTTTGAAGAATGGCCTAACTGAACATTGAAAAATAGGCTACCTCTCTTTTTTTCTTTTTGTTTAATATTTTGAGGCATTATTTCTATTTTTACATAATTGATAATTGGGAGGTTATTTTGAAGAATGGTACTCTACCTCACTTTTCCTAACTGAGGTGTAAGTGTCAGACTTAAGAGAGATGATTATTTCTTATTTTGTTAAACATCTGAATACATGTGCTCCTACACAACTTGAGTCAATAACTATTAAAGACTAGAGCATGCCATATTTGTATGTGACTGATTATATTGTTTAGGAGAATTGCTTTAATTTAATAAATATATTATTTATAAAGCAACTGTTTGTGAGTGTTTTGGGCTATTTTTCTGTATATCCAGGTAAAGTGTTATTTTCTGGGGAATTCAGAATATCTGTTTAACTGAGTTTGAAGCACAGAAAGCCCCCTGACCCACGGAAAACCCCTAAAAATTGGGGGGGGGACTGAAAATTTTTCACACGCGAGCTGGAAGTGTGTCCTCTTTTCAGAGAAACAGAATATGGTCACCCGAGTTTACACTTCATCAGAACTTCCATCTAACGATGGGCATGTGTGAGCGTGTGTGTGTGTGTGTGTGTGTGTGTGTGTGTGCCCAGGTTCTGGCTATACTTGTGGGGACCAAATGTCCCCACAACTATAGGAAAACCAAAAAACATGTCATTTGTGGGGACCTCATTTGGGTCCCCATGAGGGGAAAAAGTGTTTTCTTGGCCATGTTGTTGTTACTGAAAAAAGTCGAGTGCAAAAACGTTTCTTTAGGGTTAGGCATTGTTTTGGTCTGGGTTAAGGTTAGGGTTAGGGTTAGAGGTTAGATATGAATGGGAGTCAATGGTAGATCCCCACAATGATAGGAAAACACAGTCTGTGTGTGTCTGTGTGTGTGTGTGTGTCTGTGTGTGTGTGTGTGTGTGTGTGTGTGTGTGTGTGTGAGAGAGAGAGAGAGAGAGAGAGTGCGGTCCTGTTCACCTGGTCTCACTGACGATGTGGGTCAGAGCGCCACCCTGCAGGTACTCCATGATGACCCACAGCTCCTCCTCCACCAGTGCGCTGCGGTACATCTCCACCACGTTCTGGTGCCGGTAGTCCCTCATGATCACCACCTGGGACACACGGGGACAGACACTATCTGTTCATCCAGCTCCACTCATCACACTCCAGCAAACAACCAAAGGTGAATATCAAAACACATGAGCACCCGTCCACTCCCATACCGATGGTCTGACTGTCAATATCATGTAAAGATCAGGATAACTATTTCCAGTTCAAGCCCCCCCCCACCCCCCCACCCCCCACCCCACCTGTACCTCATTGAAGAGCAGCTCTCGGCGCTGCTGCTTCCTCAGGTCCATCATCTTCACGGCCACCTGTCGCCCGCTGTGCCTCTCTCGGGCGATGCACACCACACCTGTGGACCCCTCCCCAATCTTCACAAAGTTCTCCAGCGTAATCCGTGGGTCGCCCGGATCCACCACCATCTGCAGCGCCGCCTTGAACTGCTCGTGGGTCACCTTCTGAGGACCTCCATCAGGTCCTGCCTGCTGGGAGGAGGAGGAAGGCTGACCCGGGGAGCCAGCAGGGGAGGGACGGGGCAGGGAGGGGCCGCTCTGAATCGAGGGGTTTTGAGTTTTTGTCGGGACGCAGAAGCTGGAGGAGGAGCGGGGCAAACGCTGAGGTGCCCCTCTACCTGTGATGATGGGACTGCTGGTGCTATTGGGGGGCGGGAGAAGGAGGCGAGAGGTGGGGGAGTTGATCTGGGGAAGAGCAGGAAATCAAACGACAAATCATCAGTCACGTCTTTGCAACATATTTCACTGGTGCCACCCTTTGTTCATTCTTAAAAAGTACAAAAGCGATATGATGCATCCAGTTTTAATGCTAAGCTAAGATGGCATTTTACTCCAGACTTTATGCGAAACTAGATTATATGTGTTATGTCTTTAAGTGACCCGTTTTCCTTTGCTTTCTTTCTTCATGGTCAGAGAAGCTAGTTGCTTTCTTGCTTTTCTGACTTTATGCTAAGCTACGTTAGCTACGTTTCATTGCTTTCTGGATTTATGCTAAGTTAAGTTAGCTCTCTTTCTTTGTTATGTCTTTGAGCTAACCTAAGCTAAAGTTTTCCTTTGTTCCTAGTCATTGTGCAGAGACAAACTAAAGAGCTGCAGCTTCATCTGTATCTACAGACATATTTGGGAATTTTATGTCACAATGTGGAACTGTTCCTTTAAGAGAGCAGCCTTACCTTTAGGTCATAGGAGGAGTGTGGTCTTCTGGGAGTTTCTCTGGAGGAGGACAGCAGGTCTGGCAATTGACTGGCTGCTGGTCTGAGCCTCGGATGACCCCTGCTGGTCTCCACAGTCTGCTGGTTGAAGTGACATGAAGTCGGCCTCTGTCGTATCGCTGCTCCCTCACTGCGGGCGTACTGTCCAGCTGACTCACCTGTCCTCTGAGGTGTGCTGGGCGTGGGGGACGTGGCCTCGGACTGTGAGCCCATCTGGCAGGTGGACTTTGCTCTCTGCAGGGCTCCGTTCAGCTTGGGGCTGCCGCTCTCGCTGCGCACCTGTCGGATTCGGTCCTGCCAGTAGGTGGAGCTCCCGCCGCTCTTCACGCTGTTGCCATGACGATTGAGCTCCTCGTACTGATACGACTCGTCCTCGGCCAGTTCTCCCAGTTTGCCCAGTGAGCGGGCCCGTTTCCGTGCCGACGGGCTGCTGCGACGCAAAGAGTTGGAGCTGGAGACGGACAGACGGTTCATCTCCGAGATCACATGACTGATGTAGTCGCCGTGACCGATGAAGCTGCCGCGAACGATCGTCTGCAGACACGAGCAACAAACAAAAACTCACCACCTGCCACATCACAACCTGTAGTGCGCCCACTGTTATTACCCCCTGTTTTCACCCCATTTTTACTAGCCCTCTGTGAATTACCCTGTTACTACCTCACTGTTGTCTCTGTTATTACTTCTCTGTAAATACCCCTCTGTTAATACCCTACTGTTACTACCCTTCTGTTGATTACCTTTCTTTCATTACTCCTCTCCTATTACCCGTCTGTTGCCATCCTTCTGTAATTACCCAACTGGCACCATTGAACCACCAAGAAGAAACTGAGCTTCGGTGACAGTTTCTGCACATTAAACCAGTTTCAAGTCATCATCCACATGTTATCATCTATGATCAATAATCCTGATAACTCTGCATTGACAGCTTCATGACAAAGGATTCATTTGTAATATGAGTTTATACATGAATGTATCCCAGCTGACTGAGTCTGATTTATTCTGTGGGAAGTGAGTTTATTTCAAGCTGATGTTACAAATGTTAGGACAGTGTAGGATTTTTAATTCTAATTGTAGCATGTAATGTTATCTTTTCTGTTCTATTATTACTTTTTAAGGGTATCTTTTGTTTCTAATGGTAATGTTACATTTTGATGCTAGTTTAATCTTTTTTCAATGCTAGTTTTGGTTTATAATGCTGTTACCTTTAAATGCAAGCTTCAGTTGCTAATGCTAATGTTACCTTTTAATGCTAACTTTATCTTTTCAGTGCTAATGGTATTTTTCAATGCTAATTTTAATTGCTGTTGCTAAGGGTTACTTTTTAATGCCAAATTAATCATTTTTCAATGCTAGCTTTAGTTTTTAAATGCTAATGTTACCCTTGAATGTTAACTATATTTTCAGTGTTAATGTTACTTTTTCATGCTACCTTCAGTGTTTAATGCTAATGCTATGGTTTAATGTTACGTTTGGCTTGTAATGCTAGTGCCATTTTATAACTTCAGTGCTAATATTACTTTTCATTGCTAACTTTAGTTCTTCAGTGTCAATGTCACTTTTATTACTAACTTTAGCTTTTTAATGCTAATGTTATTGTAGATGTTTCATATCATTTGGAAACAGAGCCTGTCCACCAGGGAGCAAAGATGGGCTGATTTTGACTCTGTGAAATGTCCTAGAAAATCAGACGTGAGTCAGTGAGGTTTGTACATGCCCAAGAAAATATTCAGAATGTTGAAATCCCAGTGATGAAAATGAAGCAGCCAAAGTGTTTCTGGGTCATGAGCAAATGACATGAATAATTATTAACAGTGGTTTTTCATGAGTAATTACAGCTGTAATAGCCTTGAGGCTGACATAGTGTCAATCTGCTGTCACACCCTCAGCACTGATCATTTCAAGAACTCAGCAGACAGTCTAATTTTATTCTTTACTTTGAAATCATCAACTTTCAGCATCAACAAGTTAATTCATCATATAAAACGGCCCTTTGAAGAGGCCAGAAAACATCAGTGGCTCTGTAACAGCTGTGCAGTTCCATCTGCTGAGGAGGACCATGGGATCCTAACGTTAACTATACTCTAGCCCTACATTGGTATTCTTCATCAGTGTTTCCCTTACATTAGCAGAGATTTGAGTGCACTTTGGTGTGGATACATAGTAGCTTAGTTTATTATAATTTTGTTAGTATTTTTTTCTATCTATACTCTGATAAAGGGAGATATATTTCCCTAAAATTCAATAAATTCATTCCATAGAGGAATGAATGTATTGACTTTCCCTATGGGGATCAATAAAGCCATTCTATTCTATTCTATTCTATTCTATTCTATTCTATTCTATTCTATTCTATTCTATGAGATGTGTTGGATCCGTTCTAGACAGGTTGCAATCAAAACAATTGTTCAGAGGTCCAAAGTGCAAATAAATAAACTCAGGCATATAAATATACTATATAATATAAATATAAATAAACGAACACATTAAAAAAATAACACAATTAATCACACCTTTCTCAGTTCCCTAATTTCTGGCACAATAATTTCTGGTAACACTGAAGCACACTCCAACCCGGTAGGTGGCGGTAATGAAGCTAAAATCTGTTTGTGAATCAGTGCAGAAACGTCAGACCAACATGGCAGCTCGGTCGCAAACTTTCTCGTTTATTATGAAAACTGTTCAGCCAAATGTATTTCTGAAAGCATTTGAAGCAAAAAAAAAAGCACCTGAATCAGTCCTCGATTTAGTTAAACGACGGCTAGTTTAGACGTCTAACGAAAGTTTCGCAATATGTTGGACATCTGCTGCCCGGGCCGTATCTGCATAAATGCAACTACTTTATTCAAATGAGCTCCTTGGCGACACACCATACGTTAGCTATGACAGCCCTGGTGCCGGCAAACAGTGTAGCCAGCCCACAATAGACCACTTTTCAAGACATTGACAGTGCTTACATAAAGTCTTAAAATGTTGAATATAATCACTATAATTGCACTTTGAGTTTGCAGTAATCTGTGAATGTAAACAAACATTTTTTGTTGTTTAAGTTCACTTACATGTCTATTCACCGAGTCAGTCGTCAACAAAATTTATTTGAATTGAAAAACTATGCTTGTTTTGTCAATTATTGCTATTTGACAAAAACGTGATTAGTCACGAATAATTAATTACAATGTCTGTAATTAATTAGATTAATTCTTTTAAGCGTCCCACAACTAAAATAAACAAACTGCACTACACGGCCTATGAATGGTAATGTCAGAGTTCTCACATCGATACATTCAATACTTAAAGCATTTCAAGATGATTCAAATATGGCCTCTGACCTTCTTTGGTACGAGTTCAACCTCAGTGATCCTGGAGGGGTCCACCAGGGGGCGGGGCCTCTTCAGTGTGTCGATGACGCTCTGCCACTGTGGCGGCAAACCCACATAGCGTCCTGTGGTAACATCGAATGACGTGTGGACGCGGTGCTGGAAGTCCTGCGGCGCCGAGATCTGCAGCCTGCGCTTCTTCTTCCTGCGGCTGAACATCGCCACGACAAAGCTGTGACGCTGGTGGGCAGATGATGAGACCTGAGGGAAACAACCGGAAGCAGCAACCTTAGCGCAGGAAGAACAACACCACCAATGCTGCTGATCAGTCCGAGACATGGCTGGAGTCCCATAAATGCAGTGAAATACAAATTAAACACAGTGAAAGCACAAAGACATGCTGTGAAAGAGTCCTGACACTGACAGCTCCTCTTCCTGCTCAAGTGATTCACCTGAGCCCAGTCACATGACCTCCTCCACCCTCCTCTGTCAAACACAAACCGACCAAACAGCCCAGGTGAGATCTCACTTGTCTGCATAATTACCAATAATATTTCTTTAAATTACAGCAGGTGTTTGTCCACAGCACACAACAACATTTCACACATTGAGATTCAGAAAAATAAACTTGACACTGAATCTGGACAATATGTGTTAGAGTTTGTTTGCAGATTTTCCTTTATGACTCTCAGAGGAAGGAGGTGAAATCTGGATTTGTTTACGACATATCTATGCACACACATTTGTAGATAACCAAAGGTTTATCTTCTTTTCCAGTATGCTTAATGACTGTAACAAAAATGTAGTTTCCAATAAAATTGGAAATTAAATAAAAGTTGAATGTTAGGTCATTAAACTTTACTTTGTTTTCCTGCTGTCTTCCTTACTAATATAAGGAGGTTTCCAAGTAGCTTGTGTGTTAGTGTCTGTTATGAGCAGATAGTGTGATAGCTTGTGCTTGCTATTGTTCTGAGCAGATTATTCAGAGTGAGCATGTGTTAGCTCCTGTTTGGGGTGGATCGCTGACAGTTAGCATGCATTAGCTCCTTTTATAAATAGACAGTTCAGTGTTAGCTCCTGTTTTAGGATATCAGTTACAGTTAGCATGTGTAGCTCCTGTTCTGAGTGGACAGTTTACAGTTAGCATGCATTAGCTCCTTTTATGAATAAATAGTTTACAGTTAACATGTAGTACATGTGCTCTGAGTAGGTAGTTAACAATTAGCACAGTGCCATTTGCAGTTATTTCTAATCTAATCTGAATTAAACTGTGAATTTATTTTCACTGATCACCAGTTTTCCCAAACTTTGTGGCCCACGAATGAAACTTGAGATCACATTAACATAATGTTATGTAATGAGTCTTTGTGAGTGATGAGAACTGAACTGATACAGGTCAAACAGGGTCATTACATTAGATCCATCAGCTGATCCAAAGAACTCACTGCTCAAAATCATCATCATCATCATCATCATCATCATCATCATCATCATCAATGTTAATGTTTCAAAGAAAGAGGCACTGAAATGAATTTCGTAATCATTATGAACAAGAGAAAAACAATCAGGAGACAGATTAAGATTTCTTAAAAAAAAGGTATTTTTCCTGCTTATAATTTAATCTTTTTGTATGTTTTCTATCAGTTTCACACAGACTGCAGGCTGCCTCCACTAGTTTTATCATAAGCCTATGTTAATGCTAGTTCCAGGTTCTAATCCTAATTCTCATCTGAACTTGGTTCTCACCTGGATCTGTTTTACATCTGAACCTGGTTCTAGCTTGGATCTAACCTTATTTGAATCTGCTTCTAAACTAAACCTAGTTCTAACCTCAACCTCATTCTAAAGTGAACTTGGTTCTAACCTTCATCTGGTTTGAACTTGGACCGTGAAACCAGATCTGGACCCTCACACAGGTCTTTAAAGGTGTCTACATAGATCCCCCACAAAGTGTAAAACTCAACTGGGTTCTCACAAAGATGAAAACACACACAGACACACACCTCCTCTCTCTTACCTGAGTGCAAGTCGGTGTCTCTCTGCTGCAGGTAGACCAGGTCCAACCTGTCCAGATCAGATCGGTCCACCTCGACCTGGAGGGAAACACAGAGACAATGAAGCACAGAGCCTCCTCCACCTCCTCCTTCGCTTCATCATCCATCCATAATCATCATCATCATCCCTCCCTCTCCTCCTCCTCTGACTGACCGGATCAGATCATCCACATCCTCCTCCACTCCCACTGAACAAACATGAGCAGGAGGCTGCTGCAGTTCAGTCTGTGAGCGAGAATTTAAGACCGAATTATGATGCTATGATTGAATTGTCAGTCTGTTGATTGAGTGGACAAAATAATGGGAACATGTTTGGGCAGAATGCGGTCCAGAGTGAACCTGCAGCAACCGTCAGCTGATAGGACTGTATGTACAGAGGGAAGGTCTGAGGTGTCTGCTGACACTGCAGGTTATTAGTTTCTCACTTTCCAGCTGCTGTACATCTGGTGATGTCAGCCAATCAATGAATGGCAGCTAGACCATCAATGAGGAACATCTTTTGACTGCGTTTTAACTACAGAAACATGACTGCATTCATAAAGACACTGACTGACAAAAAGGAAGTGGTTCAGGAGTTATTTTGACTCCTTAAGATTTCTGTAAATTCATCTTTCCTGCCAGGCGAATCTCTCTGTTGTCCAGTTGTTCAGATCAAGCTCAATGATTTAGGACATTCTGAGACTGCTAATGCTAATTCATTTACTGCAGAGCTGAAATTACTGTTGATATGAGAATTAGTGGTGTTATATGTCAGTTCTGGCTAACAGCTAGCATCACACATGACAGCAGCAACAGGTTTAAAGTAGAACACGGTGCAAAAAGGTGGAAATCAGCCTCGTGTCCAAAGCTGACAACTCCAGGCACTGCTAAAATGGCACTGCTTCAATCTTAATTATAGAATTAAAAGAAACTGATGTTAGCACAAGGACCAAACATTCGTATAAAAAGCCCAAATGACACATTTATCAGAGCCAGAATCTGTATAAACAGAAAGAATGTTGTGATTTTCAACTTTTTGGCAATCGTTGAACAATAAATCATTTGTAGTGTGCAGCTCTGTCAGAAAAATTGACCAAATATAAGCTAAAAATTGTGATAATTCATAAAAATCCCTTTATTCTATATGCCCTATTTAAACACATAATCAAAAAATAATACCTAGATTCTGCAAAAATACACAAAAAATATGTACTCCATGGCAGAAACTAAAGTCAAAAGTGACCCAGCTATGACCAGCAGTCAAGTGACAAAAATCAGGGACTATTTGGATGAACTGCAGGCTGTGTTATTACAGAGCACAGAGGAGACGAGCACAGAAACAAAATGAAAATGTAAGTTGTAAACTATCTATAGTATGTACACTCACTATTTTTCAGGATTGGGAACACCTGTGGATGCTTGGAAATAAATAATCAAAGGATTTTTCTTTTATTGATGGCATTGTAAATGCGTCAAAGGACAGGTATCTGCTCCTTTGTGCAAGGAGGAACAGGATGAGCACCGCAATAGCTCTACAAAATGACCTCCAGCAGACCACTGGTGTGAATGTCTCTGACCAAACAATCAAAAAGAGATGTAATGAGAGTGGTCTGAGGGACCAGCGTCCTCTAGTGCCCGCTGTGCTCGCTGACTGGCACTGTGGAGCTTGGCTGACATTTGCCATAGAACACAGGAATTTGCAAGTCCACCACTGGTGCCCTGTGCTTTTCACAGATGAGAGCAGGTTCACCCTGAGCACATGTGACAGACATGAAAGGGTCTGGAGAAGCCATGGAGAACGTTATGCTGCCTGTAACATTGTTGAGCATGACCGGTTTGGTGGTGGGTCAGTGATGGTGTGGGGAGGCATATCCATGGAGGGATGCACAGACCTCTACAGGCTGGACAATGGCATTCTGACTGCCTTTAGATATCAGGATGAAATCCTTTGACCCATTGTCAGACCCTGCATTGGTGCAGTGGTCCTGGATTCCTTCTGGTGCACGACAATGCCCAGTCTTATGTGGTAAGAGAACTCATGCAGTTCCTGGAGAATGAAGGAACTGATATCATTACCTGACCCCCATGCTCACCTGACCTGAATCCAATAGAACACCTTTGGAACATTATATTTTGTTCCATCTGACACCATCAGGTTACTCCTCAGACTGTCCAGGAGCTCAGCGATGCCCTGGTCCAGTTCTGGGAGGAGATACCCCAGGACACCATCTGTCATCTCATTCAGAGCTTGTCCCGGCATCGTCAGTCATGCATACAAGCACATGGAGGCCATACAAACTACTGAATACCATTTTGAGTTGCTGCCAAGGAATTTCAGCAAGATGGACCAGTCTGCCACATCAGTTTTTCACTTTGATTTTGGGGTGTCTTGAATTTAACCCTCCTGGGGGGTTGATAATTTTCATTTCCATCAAAGAATGTGGCATCTTTTCATTCCAACACATTATCCAGTCCATATCAATGCTAATATCCAGTTTGTTTTTCCCCCGAATTGAAATATGATGCATTTTCAAAGTGTTCCTTTAATTTTTTGAGCAGTGTATTTATAGGAGCAGAAAAATGCTCTCACAGTGAATAACAATGTGACAGAAGCAAATAAAACTCACATAAATTGGGGTGCAACTGTTAAAAAGTTAAAGAAAGGCTGAATGTGTCAAAAAGTAATTTTTTCCAGTGGAGTGGGAGGTAGTTAGCTTAGCTTTAGCACCTCCTGCCGATGGGCTACTATGGAGAACACTGTATCCAGAAATACATTTCAGCTGCTTCAGATGAAATTGAGAAATACACGTAGTGAGTGGGGGAATCATGTTACAGCTAACTAGCAAATTTAATTTGACTTTCTAATGTGACATAACGAGGACCAACTCAAACTGCTCGTTCACTCTGTCAAAAAATTCTGAAAGATAAAAGAAACGAGTACATTTAGCAGGAAGGATCAGCATCATCCTGATCTCCAACCAAGACCAACTCTCTGGATCTTATTTAAGTCTTTACAGTGAGTAAAAGAAGCAGATGAATTCACTGAACAGCTCCTGTTTGCAGTGTATCATATATGTACAGACAATTATTACTGTTAATTCTCTGGTTTCTTTAGTGGATATCTGGAGGCTTGTTTTATTGGGCATGAGACAGAAAGGTATCCTTATAAAGTGGAAGTCATACTGAATGTAAACATACACATTTCCTGTCTGTTAACGCAGATTTCACTGAGGTATGAATGACCTGCAGCCCCCTGATGGAGCATCTTTGCCTCCCTGATGGTCTAGAATACAGAGCAGCTGGAAACACCTGCAGGATTAAAGAAAAGCAACCAAAAAAAAGACATAGTGGTCTTGTTAGAAAACAGATTACTTTAGCAACGTTAGTGAATCCATCAACATCAGCTGCAGTTTTCACCTCAACAGTACACGAACTGTTCCTTTAAAGTTCTATATTTCACATAGAAAAATCAAACAGTGGACACCTAATACACACAGTGTGTTCAGTGAATAGAGTGTCCGCCTGTAGGCTGGGTGGATTTAAAACAACTGGTTTCAGTTACCATCAAGAACAATCTACCCCAGTAGACAAACTGAGAGGATTACAACCACTAACTCACCAACAGTTCACTGGGAGGCATGTAGAAACATTTAGTAACGCTGTGTCATCCACTCAGTTTTATTCTGAAGTCAGATTAAAGGTGAGACTTTCATGAATAAGTGTCATTATTTTCTGAAGCCTGAAGCGCTATCATGTGGAGCTGATGGCATACTTTTGGAAACTAAAATTTTATGGTGAAAAAGAATGAATAAATTATACAGAATTTTAGCTTTCATGTGTCATAATTACAACTTTGAGAATTTTCAGTCAGATTTTAGGTCTTTACACAGGAATAAAACCTCCTCTTTCAAAGTTACTGGTGACTAGCTTTTTGCAGCTAACAGGGAGAAAGCACAATTTTTATTCTCTTAGACCTCACCACAGCCCTTGATGCAGCATATAATCCTTCAACACAACCTTCACTATCTTTTTAGTGCTACGAGGACGACACAAAGATATACGTCCTCCTGACTCCTGCTCAATCAAAAAGCCTTGCTGCACAAAATTACCTTGGATTGAATAACTCCAAATCATACAGCAAAGTGTTCAGTCTCCCAAATCATATCAGTTCAACTAAGAGTCAGTTTTCGTTGTGTGTCGATGTGAAGCCTGCTTTCAAAAACTTTAGATCGATATTTGATTCAGATCTAACCTCTGAACCACAGATCGAACAATTCATCAAGTACCGGGGTTGTTCAGTTCAGAACTATCTCCAGAATCAAACTGATGCTCTCAGATTGTGACATGAACAAAGCCACCAACAGAATTACATTTTCCATGCTCGAGTACTTTAACTCACTCACTGTCACTCTCTCCTCTCCAACGAGGTCAGAATGCAGCATCTCGGCTTTTTGTGGTCACATCATTCCAACCTAGGCCTCAGAACTGATTTAAAAATTTTACTGATCACTTTTACAACATGCCACAGTCTGGTCTAAAGGTACATAGCAGAAAAGTTGAGCCCAGTACGAACCAGTTCGTAGCCTTGGATCTAGGATCAGGCCCTTCTGACTTATCCAAAGTTAAGGTTTACATCTGAAGGTGGCTGTGCTAAAGCGATCAGAGTCTCTCAGCTGTGGAACAACTCGTCTGAAGGTACATGTTCACCGAATCTGTCGACTTTACTATTTTTGATTCATTGTGTATGAAAGCAGCCATGCTACTTTATGCAAAACAGGGGTGCCACTAGCTAACTAACTAGGTGTTGGTAATCTGAAATGATGGAGTCTATCCATCATTATTCCATGAAGGTGAAATGAGCATAATCTCTGCTTCATTTTGCCACAAAGAAAAATAAAGATAAGCATCAAAAAAGTTGATGTTGGAATAGAGATTTGCTTTGTGAAGTTATCTATTTATCTATACTCCAGTTCATGTTCTCACATTTCCTGCTCTCTGCTTTAGTTATTACTACATATCTTATCATCCTTTATATCTCTACATGTGTTTTTGTGTGGACACAGTTGTTCTGGGAGGAAACAGCAGTGGATCCTGAGAAGACAGTAAAACAGCCTTGAATCTATATAAATAAAGTTTATTATTGTTATTATAGTTGTTAGCAAATGAGCGATTAAACAGATCAGCTGGCAGTCTGGGAGTCCATGTTTACATGCCGATTAGAGGTGATAATGTGGGGTTAGTTAAGGTGTTCGTTGGTTAACGTCCCTGCAGAGCAGCTGTGTGTTTTAAGGGTGTGACTGACATACCTGAGCAATCAAAGCTTACATGACCAGACAGCTCCACCATGACTCCTCGGTCTGACTGTAAACCAGCAGAGCCTGACTGGAACCAGACTCACCACCAAGCCCACAAGCAGCTATAAAGCCCTCCACTGACCCCCTGCAGTGGCAGGGAGGAGGTTGAGGTGGATGTCTGGGTCAAATGTATTGTAACCATGACAACCAAGGTCCTCTAAAATTAATGAAGACTTACTTGAATACAAACTCGATCTTTGAACTCAACTATCACATCATAAGAGCATTAGTCATCACGTGGTCAGATCAGATGATCAAACTTCCTGTTTGCTCCTTCAGGTTGGAGGACTGGTTGATGTTTTAGAGCCACATCTGTGGAGCAGCACAGCAATCCTTGATGGATCTTGTCCAGGCTTTAATCAAACAAGTGAACTGTAAGCTTGCTGGTTTGTAATGGTCCCAGCAGACACCTGGAGTCAACATCAGTGAGTCAGTCTGGATCACATGAGTAGACAGGGAGATAGCCTTAATCCATATAACAGCTGTGGCAAGACCTCCAAGATGCTCACCAACCTACCACAAGACTGCAATCCTACATTTGACTGCAGAAGAGCTTCAGGAAGACTTAGCAGACTCTGGAGTGGTGGTGCACTGTGGACCGTCAAGGAAAAGTCATCAGAAGAACGTCTTTCCTGCATCTTCACTACAAAACTTAGCACCACAAGTTTTCAAGTTAATGTGTAAAAAAGAATGAAGCTTTGGGGATACAACTTCTGTAGACTGATGTAGTTTAAACAGAAATCTTTGACCTCAATGAGTAAGCAGTTTCAACAAAAATATTACAAACTTCATGAAGTGAAGATGAGCTGCAGGACTAGCATATTAGACTAAATACTTTTCAAAATGTGTTCCTAATAAACCGTCAACTGAGTGTGCACAGAGGACAGAATAGATGGACTTAAGGAACCCATATTATGCATATTAACATGTTTATATTTATATTTTAGGGGTTTACTAGATTATGTTTAAATAGCAGCCTGTTGTGGCGACAATACTACATTTACATATTGTTCAAAAACACAATATTTTTCTCAAACTGTACATAAGGCCAGTAGTTTTAATGCCTGGAATTCATAAATGCAACCCTACTGTATATGAATAGGACAGTGTCCTCAACTGGACAAAAAAGTAGTAGAAAAACAACTACGTGTCCGTGGTGCTATCAGATGAAACAAAATAGCAGCTATATAAAACATTGAAGGAAAAGGAGAAACCATCCATCCATAATCTATACAACACCTAATCCTCATTAGGATCATTGGGGAGCTGGAGTCTATCCCAGCTGACCTCGGGTGAAACCAGGAGACACCCTGGACAGGTCGCCAGTCTATCACAGTCAAGTCAACTTTAATTAGTGGTTCCACAGACTGGGTGCAGCTTCAGAAAAGGCTCGGTCACCTCTGTTTCTTAGCCTGGATCTGGGAACTTTAAGGACCATCTGACTGGCCGGCCTCAGCGATAAAACTGAAGCATAGACAGTTAAAAGCTTGGATAAATAAGAAGGTGCCAACCCATTTCTCACCTTAAAAACAAACAATACAATTTTAAAAAACAGGGCTACATATAGAGACAAACAATCATACTCACATTCACACCTACAGACAATTTAGAGTGACCAGTTAACCTCAGAAGGTTTTATTTTTAACAAGCTGGAGAACCCAGAGAAAACCCACACATGCACAGGGAGAATATGCCAACTCCAAGCAGAAAGATCCCAGGCTGGGACGCGACCCAGGGACCTTCTCGGTGTACAGCGACAATGCTAACCACTGTGCAGCTCAAAAGGAGCAAACAGCAACATTGCACACATAATAGAAAGATCAACAATCTTGTGCCTAACTTGTTATTAATAAACTGCTGCATTTTGTCAAAAGGAAAAAAGAATAATAAAATATCTGCATAATATATCAGCTACACACGTGGACAAAATTGTTGGTACCCCTCAGTTAAAGAAGGAAAAACCCACAATTCTCACTGAAATCACTTGAAACTCACAAAAGTAACAATAAATAAAAATTTATTGAAAATTAAATAATCAAAATCAGCCATCACTTTTGAATTGTTGATTAACATAATTATTTAAAAAAACAAACTAATGAAATAGGGCTGGACAAAAATGATGGTACTCATAACTTAATATTTTGTTGCACAACCTTTTGAGGCAATCACTGCAATTAAACGATTTCTGTATTTGTCAATGAGCGTTCTGCAGCTGTCAACAGGTATTTTGGCCCACTCCTCATGAGCAAACAGCTCCAGTTGTCTCAGGTTTGATGGGTGTCTTCTCCAAATGGCATGTTTCAGCTCCTTCCACATATGTTCAATGGGATTCAGATCTGGGCTCATAGAAGGCCACTTTAGAATAGTCCAACGCTTTTCTCTCAGCCATTCTTGGGTGTTTTTGGCTGTGTGTTTTGGATCGTTGTCCTGTTGGAAGACCCATGACCTGCGACTGAAACCAAGCTTTCTGACACTAGGCAGCACATTTCTCTCCAGAATGCCTTGATAGTCTTCAGATTTCATCGTACCTTGCACACTTTCAAGACACCCTGTGCCAGATGCAGCAAAGCAGCCCCAAAACATTACTGAGCCTCCTCCATGTTTCACCGTAGGGACAGTGTTCTTTTCTTCGTATGCTTGGTTTTTGAGTCTATGAACATAGAGTTGATGTGCCTTACCAAAAAGCTCCAGTTTGGTCTCATCTGTCCAAAGGACATTCTCCCAGAAGCTTTGTGGCTTGTCAACATGCATTTTTGCAAATTCCAGTCTGGCTTTTTTATGAGTTTTTTTCAGCAGTGGTGTCCTCCTTGGTCGTCTCCCATGAAGTCCACTTTGGCTCAAACAACGACGAATGGTGCGATCTGACACTGATGTACCTTGGCCTTGGAGTTCACCTTTAATTTCTTTGGAGGTTGCTCTGGGCTCTTTGGATACAATTCGAATGATCCGTCTCTTCAATTTGTCATCAATTTTCCTCTTGCGGCCACGTCCAGGGAGGTTGGCTACTGTCCCGTGGGTCTTGAACTTCTGAATAATATGAGCCACTGTTGTCACCGGAACTTCAAGCTGTTTAGAGATGGTCTTATAGCCTTTACCTTTAAGATGTTTGTCTATAATTTTTTTTCGGATGTCCTGGGACAATTCTCTCCTTCGCTTTCTGTTGTCCATGTTCAGTGTGGTACACACCTTTTCACCAAACAGCAGGGTGACTACTTGTCTCCCTTTAAATAGGCAGACTGACTGATTATGAGTTTGGAAACACCTGTGATGTCAATTAAATGACACACCTGAGTTAATCATGTCACTCTGGTCAAATAGTTTTCAATCTTTTATAGAGGTACCATCATTTTTGTCCAGGCCTGTTTCATTAGTTTGTTTTTTTAAAATAATTATGTTAATCAACAATTCAAAAGTAATGGCTGTTTTTGATTATTTAATTTTCAAGAAATTTTTATTTATTGTTACTTTTGTGAGTTTCAAGTGATTTCAGTGAGAATTGTGGGTTTTTCCTTCTTTAACTGAGGGGTACCAACAATTTTGTCCACGTGTGTATGTGGTGCCCCGCTGTGGAAATAATCAGTATTGGTCAGTAGTTCAGTAGTTGCTAGGTCCTGAGAATGCAGAGTGCACAAAATTTTGCTGTGGACTTTTCCTTTCACTGTAATTTTGAAACTGTTAAGATGAAAAGAAAACAATCAAACTTGTTATTCGAAATCATATTGTCTTTGACTCACTAAGCAAGAAAAAAAACGATGAAATAAATTTTACTGTGAAAATAATAGTTTATTTAAATGAACAAAAATGTAAATTAAATTACCTTAAAGTTAAAATAAGATGGCGGAAGAGCCAACGATGATCATGTATCTACAAGAGGAGGAGGGAAAATGTTTGGAAGCTGAGCATCATGGAGTATTTCTGCTGTCGTGTCATTGTTTCACTTTGAAGTTCAAACATCTCACAGGGGAAAATAACGAAGCCTCAACTGGAAATGTCCACGTAAAAACTGAAATAATCAACATACTCGAGCTGCAGTCTGTGTACAGACACAGCAGAGTGAGACAATTGACTCACTCTATCTCTTAACACTGACTCACGTCTGAGAATCAAGTTTCTACCAAACTTAAACCGAGTTGCTCAACAGCAACAACAAGAGCAAATAAACAATGATGTGAGGACACACAGAGGAAACATGTTGCTGTTGTCAGATCAGTTACACTTTCACACCAGACTTCCATTCATTAGGATCAACTTACTGCAACACACACACACATATACACACACAGCCAGGCGTGAGGTTGACCTGCTGCTTTCAGATACGGAAAAGGTTCTCTAAGAACCCAATCACGGTTCTTCAGTTGGGGTTTGTTCCATGTTAAAGAACATTCACAGAGTGCTAAAGTGAGTCCTGGTTCTGATCAGACTGAGCTCTTTAAATCTGATTCTGCATGTCTCGGTATACACGACACATTCGCACCAAACTCCATCCAAATATCAGCCAATTTAACATGTGTCAGATAATGGGGTCAAGTGCGTCATATTAAATTACAGAGAGAACAGCAGACGGTTCCTCTGAGGAACAAAGTAGCAGTCGAGTTTATAAAGGCTGTTCTGAGTGGAACCAGTGAACCTTAGAATTCTTATTTCTGTTCATTTAGTTTGTAAATGTCCTTAATCCTTGGTAAATTTATCAATATTTCCACATGCACTAATTTTTCCATTGTTCAAAATGTTATGTACTTGATCGCAAAGGTTGTAAAGAGACCCTAGAACTGGGTTCTTTACAGATATAGATCATATATTATGAAAGCTAGCCTGCTAGAGACTTATAACATGTCCTTTATAAAACAGTATTGGTCCACGTAGAATCCTTAGAACCTGTTCCTGTAAGGCATCTGGAGAACAATGCTCTTTAACGACACACATCACTGATTTATTTTCCAAAACCTGACTGGAAAGACTCTTCAAAATGTTCTTCATAGCACAATAAAGGTCTATCTGGAACCGTTAAAACCTAGTTCTGTAAGGAGTGCTCTTTACGGACACACATCATTTCTTTATTTCTGATGACCAGACTGCTCAGACTCTCTAAGTCATTCTTCTGTCGTCACAATAAAAGTCCATGTGGAACTGGTGGAACAGAGAACCTTCAGAGAAGTTCTGTTTACAGCCATAGTTCTGGTATTTGACAGATGCTGTTACTGTGGATGTCTGGACTCAGCCTGGTTCTGTGGAGAACATGTTAGTTTACACAGAAGCAAACACTCACCTGGCAGCAGAGTCCAGGTGAAACGGTTCCTGCGTCGTTCTCCTCCTCAGACTCTCTGCTGCTCTTCTTTCTCCTCCCACTGTCTCTCTCCCTCCCCCACCTTACTCGTCTCCGTCTCACCTGGTTTCAGGTGGAAGGAGGAGGGGTTTAGTTTGACTGAACATTTTCAAATTCAAAGAAGCTTTATTGGCACATCTGTAGGTCAACAGTTGACCAATCAGTGACAGCCAGTCAACGCTGCCGAACATCAGGGATAAAACTGAAGAATTCAGATTTCTTTGGACATACTGGTTCTTCTCCTGTGATCACTGAGAAGCCTCAGCTCTGTTGATACATAAACTACAGCAGCAGGTCACATTAAAGCTGTTAAACAAGTTTTCAGCCTGTTAAGGTTCTGAAAACATCAAAGCATGGGAACAAACTCAATTCTTGCTAAGGTAAGCTGGATATAAATGATCAAAAAGATTAATAACGGAGCAAAAAGACAAGAAACATAAAACTCGCCTAAAGCAGTGGTGAAGGAACAAAGACTAAGATGTGCAGAGCTTTCTCTCTCTCTGCAGGCTGCAGCTTGCCTCCCTCTCCCCTCAGGCTGAGGAGGACGTGACTCAACAGCCAGACTTCATTCATTTTACTCTAAATTTAACTTGCAGGATTAGACACCTAAACTAACCAGAGGATTGTGTGTCGAATAAAGCAGGTTTGAATTTAATTCAGGTTTAATACTTGAACTAAAACAATGTCAATGACTCACTTCACTTCGATGTAAATATAGTCTAACTATCCTGTGTTTACTCTTAGTGATTTTGTTATGGAGAAAAAGTTGTATCGGTTTGTTTCTGCATTGTGTTGTATGAGATAAGATAGAACTTCTAATTCCAAAGGAAATTTCTTATATTAATCGTTTGTGTTTGATTTCTTGTTTTAGTCAAATGTTTTAAATTATTATTTCTTTAACCTGCCTACAAGCAGCACCTTAAACAAGACAGTGAAGGTACAGACCCTTAAAAGTGAGCTCATGTTACAGGATTGTTTTGCCAGCACTGACTGGGAAACTTTAGAGCTGCAGTTAATCTCTGGATTGAACATGGAGCAGTATGGTGCATTTAGTTCCCACTGCACAGATCCCCACATATCCAATTCAAAAGCCTTGGATAAATAATCAGGTGCGACACATGCTGCATGCCCGCACCACCTTTAAAATCAGGCAACGAAGAGGAAGACAGGATCACAGAGTACAATCTCAGGAAAAGCATCAAACAGACTGGAGGGTTTCTTCTCTAAGACAAAAGGAGCAGGACGTAACACAGAGATAACAAACAATAAGATCTCCCTGCCAGATGAAGGGAATGTATTTGATGCTACCATCGAGCAACCACATAAGCCACACATCTCTCCAAAATATGCATGTAGACCAGCTAACCCACCGCTCGCAATGTCATCTGCTGACTATGAAAAGCGCTGAGAAAAATCAGCCCCACAGGGCAACTTGTCCAGACAACATCCTCACATGGGCCCTGAGGGTCTGAGCTGCAGAGCTCTCTGGCGTCTTCATTAGCATTTTTCAACTCGTCTCTTACACAAACCCCAACTTCATCCAGCTTTATAACAACCATCATCTTTATAAACCCCAAGAAAACCCAGTAACCAGCTTGAACGACTACAGATCCCACACTGTGACTATGAAGTCCTTTAAGAGGATCCTACTGGGACACGCCAAGTCACCAGCTCTCTTTACACTGGGCCCCCATCTGTTTGGTTTCCAATAAAATAAGGATGTCTGTATTAGAGTTCCTCGTCTGCTTATCATAGTCTTTCAGAATTGGAAATATCAGAATGCTTTTAATAAACACCGGCAGCCCTCATGGTTGTGTATCAAGTCTCAAATTTGCAGAAGTCGCAACAGTCCTAGGTGTTCACAAAATGACCAATGAGGCAGGGAGGTAGAAAACCTGCTGCTGTGGCGTCAAAACAACAGGAAACAATGCGAAAGGAAGGAGAAGGAAAGCTGACCTGAGGAAGGAGAAACACCACCAACTTATTGTGCATCAGTGAGAACTTCACCTGAACCCTCCACATCTCCCTGCTGACCAGAAAAACACAGCAGAGCTTCTTCTGGTGCACTAGTATCATCTCAGTATGATACAGCAGCGGCACACAAATGGACCAGAAGCAGAGAGTGATCACGTCACATCACAGACACAACCAGCTGGACTCAACCCAGTCTTCACACTGGTAAATGCACATTTTGACTTTTGAACTACATTCTTTCTGGTCTTTTAGCACCATTTTTCGTATATTTAATTTGATTTGTCTGCCTCAGTTTGCATAAATAGATGCGAGTGATGAGTGAATACTGTAATTAATCATGACACTAGATGGAGACAGTGAGCTAATTTCACTGCGCTGATACCTTGTTGATTTCTGCATATGATGAAATATCTTCAGCTTAACTGGGGAATTCTTTCTGTAAATTCTATTTGCTGGACCCTTTTTCAACATTTTTAACGTATGAATCACAACAAGCTCACCAGGTGAGATGAATCGTTTCCAACATGCGAATTTAATGCTGCTTTCAGAGCGCCCCCTGCTGTTCATAACTTGCTCTTCTGTGGCTTTAATTTGATCATTCTCTATAAAACCAAGCAGAAATCCAGTTACGATTCATTCCGATGATCCCTTCACGTCCTTTGAGTGAAATTCTGCTTCATAATTTTTATACTCAGGGACAAGAAACATAAAGCGTACACATAAAAGTCATATTAAAAAGTTTACTTTATTTAATGTAGTAACAATTGAGAACACCGATATAAAAACACACAAAAAACAAGTGGACGGAGTGAGCACCTGAAGGTTCAGTGGAAAAGTGTGGACAGCTGCTCCTTCAGCTCTGACAGGACAGTCAGTGACGACTGACCCTCAGCGTTCAGCAACGACCGGAAAAACCTCCTCCACATCCTGGTGTACCGGTCACTGCAGAGACACAAGAGTGTACACATCAAGGTAAGTTCAGCATGAAGTTCAGTCCAGTTTAACAGGGGAAACAAATCAGAGGCCAGTGAAGTGTACCATGAAGCAGGCCTGATAAAACCAGGCTTTGTTCGTGTAAGCTGGCTACACAAAACCTAAAACCCCAGTCAGCGAAAATCAAAAAGGTCAGGCTTTCTACAAAAACTGTGAATGTTCACATGAAAGAGGTGTTTAATATGTCATGTGACTCTTATTCTGCAAAAAATGGACCAATGGTATGCTGCCTACTTCAGTCAATAGGTTGTTTTGATGGAAACAAAAAGAAATCTAAAAGAATGACATCAAAAAGCGCTAATCCGATGCATATTTTACTGATCAATGCAGTCCCTTATTTCTAACATGACAGCTGGTTCTCAACTCAGTAAATCAATCCAGAGTTTCTGAATCTGTTTCTACGTGTGTTCACATGAAGAGCTGGTGTTGGCACCAGATGTTCAACCACAAACATGTGACAAGACGAACTAACTACAATCTAAACTATAACCAACATGAGGAGTTTATAAAATATAAACACAGTTGTCCAGACATTCTGCTCCAACCAAAACCACGATTAAAGCAGACTAAAAACTGCAGACTGTGTGAATGTAACTTAACGTGCTTATCGTCTCATATAAGGCATAATTGGAGTCATGTTGCATTTATGTATGAATTGTTTAGGTGAAAGTTTCTTATTCAACATGTGCACTTTGGGCGCCAGAAAATTGGAAAATGAAATTGCAGGACTAATCTCTGCATGCGACTCACAGAAAATAAATGATTCTGATGAAATGTATAAAAATGACACTGTAATATTTTCTTTGGGTTAAATAGTCTTGGGAGCAAGTGAAGACCAAATATAAAAACATCCTTCAAGCTGATAGGGAGATCTACTGCTAATCCTATAAAATCAAGAAGTACAAGGCTTTAGTGTCTTATTAATCTGTGTTGTGTGCATTGATACATAGAAGCCTGTAGAACGATGCGGTGGATTTGAAATTGTCGCTCTAAAAAAAACCCCCAAACAACTCTTGCCTTCTGCAGAGACCCTCTAGCAGTCCTATCTGCACACTGAACTCCGCGGTTTCTTTGAGGACTGGTGATGGGATCGGTCAGTAGGCAGTGTTTTAGTACACACTGAGCTGTTACCTGGAACTTAATCTGCTCCAAAGGATGTTAGAAGTTCATCATAAGGTGACGTACCCTAAAAGGTCAACCCCCGTCACACTGCTGAAAACCCAGAGCTTAACCTGAAGTTACCTCGCTAACCTCAAAAACTGCTTCACAGTACGGGCCTCAGATGTAACCAGTAAAATAAACCAGGAAGTACCAGGATTCGTCTCCACTGAACTGCTCAGCCGTCCAGCCACACGCGTCTTTCACCGGGACCATCTTACTGTTGGTCAGCAGGAGGTGGACAGTTTCAGCCACACCCATCAGGTCCACCTGGTAGACAGAGACAGAGTTAGCATCAACTGATCTCTGTGAAGGAGACGGGCTCTGTAGTGAGTAGACAGATGTGTACCAGCTGTGGAGGGGAGGTCGGTTCCAGGAGGCCCAGACTGATGTAGGTCTGAGCTGAGGGGAGCTGGTGAACTGATGTGACATCCTGCTGGAGGTCCAGGTCTACAGAGGACGACCAGTCCACTGGAAGAACCCTGTCAGACATCGTGATACCTCTGCAGGAAATACGTGAAACCGTGAAGGAATCAGAATCAGAGTAAACCCTGCCTCCCCTCCCTGTGTGGTGTGAGGACGTACGTGCGACAGCAGGTGAGGAGGCTTGGCTGCAACGCTGCATGCAGCAACCTGCAGGAGTGCAGCTGTGACACCAGCTGCAGCAGGCTGATGGCTTTATAACCGACTGACAGCTCACTGGGATCACAATCTGTCAGCTCCTAATACGAAAACACACAGTTACACTCAGGATGTAGTTCAGGTTCGCTGTAGATTTACACGCTACAGAGACAGACAGTGACTCACGGTGAACATGTGATCAGGTGGAGGCGTGTAGACGGTGATGCAGCCGTCTAGGAACAGGAAACAGCTGACGAGGGGAAGACCGTCTGCAGCTGATGAGTTCTTCTTCAGGCGAGTAAACTGATGAAAATCCCAGGGAATGGAGCAGCTGCCCACCTGCACACAGTTACATTTCCACAGGTTCATTCACAGTCTGGTCCCTACAGGATTAGTCAGCTGTGCTTAAATGTACAGTCCCACCTTTAGGAGGACATCGTTGTCATCTGTGGCTCCCTTAAAGATGGAGAAGCTGCCTCCATCTACAACTCTGGAGTCGATGAAATACACCTCGCCCCCTAGTGGACACAGCATCAAAATGTCATTAAAGGGTCTAAAAAGAATGCAAGAATATTCACTGCTGTGAAGCTTTTGCATTTCTGTGACTCTGTATTTTACAGGTCCTTGTACCCTGGAAACTTTCCTGTCTGTTAAGATTTTATGATAATTAGAACTAAATATCTAAATGTTTCCAACAGTCTCATTGAGTTTAGTGCCAATTATAGGGGAATAGAGAAAGTAAATAAACCAGCAACAGTTCTGTGTTGTTCTTGTTTTTAATCTGCTTTGTTATATTTCATTTTTTTTCTTCATGATTTATTTTTCTCATTTACAGCCTAACATTTCATGTCCAGATTCAACTCTGAAAATATTCTTCTCATTGTTATTATTCTGATACTACAAGCTGGACATTTGTCACCACTTTAAGGAATTCATTCGGATTCAGAAAACCTTATTTGTCCCCAGGGGGTAATTAAAAAGGCATTTGAAAGGAAGTTGCTGGCATTTCAACAAATATTTAAAACAGCTGTTAGCTGTAGGTCTAGATATATGAACCAACAATCCAGATGTAGTACCCAGCTGCACACAGTTGTGCTCCTCCACAGCAGGGAGGGGGCGGGTCTCTGAGTGCAGGTTTGGAGAGGAAGTGACATCACTAAGGTCCAACAACCGTCGCCGAACATCCAGGTGGCAGGGATCAACAGCAGCTGCAGCTGGAACAGAAAGAACAAATTTGCAGCTCAGAAATGCTTTTTTTAAAAGACCATGTTTGTGAAATCATCGCTACATATTCTGTTAAATAACTTTCTTATTTATTCCCTCAAGTTGTTTTTGAATCATTACAAAAATGAACCAATGTTTGAGTCAGGAAATCTTTTCTTTTAATGCTTGATTCATGCCTTCAAGTGAAACTCTTGACACATTACAGTTTTTAATTAGTGAACAGTTTATTGGTTTGATTTTTTTACTTGAATAAAGACTACTGACCTGGTGATGCAGTGTGATCCATCTCCTCCTGCTCCTCTGGGTGCTCCTCCAGTGGACTACAGGTTCCAGTCGACACTCCTTCCTGTGAGGCAATTACACTGGTCTCCTGAATGGGACTCAGCTTCTTTCTGGTTATGGAGACTGGTTTCTGGGAGAAGGTCGGAGGACTTGTGTCGTCGCCGGTCGCTCCCTGGCGATCTGACAGCAAGTTCACAACATGAACGTATGAATGTAGACAGACATTCGACTCTCCGTAAACAAAATATTCTGATGAATCCGTTTCATCCGAGAGGATTTACAAGAAATCTGCTTTTAAAAAATAAATAAATAATTGAAATGACAGATGAGGTCATGTGATCCGATGATTTCCACCTGTTTCAGCAGAACTTCACTGAAAACAGCTTCAGTGCTAACATGAGACTGTCAGGAGACAAAACTGAACTTCTGACATCATATGTTTGCTTATGCCTGATAAACTTTTTACGGAATCTGAAATCCCTTGATTCCCTGATCAAATCTCATATTTTACCTCAAGTTATGAATACCTTCAAACAAAAGATTCAGATTGAAGATCAGCTGTTGGATGAAAAACTGTTCAAAAAGTGGTATTTAATGAATCACTAATGAAGTCCAATTAATGAAACAACTTGGGAGTGACCCAAGCAGCAGGAGAACAATGAATGGCTTCAAAAAATTTCACCTAATGTCATCCGAGAAAAAACAAACAAACAAAAATGTCCAGCAAAGATTGCAAAAATCTACTTTTCACCAAAGTAAATATATAAAGGGAAAAACAGTGGAAGAAAGCATAGAAATAAAACCCTTTTACATGCATCCTGCTGTTCTTATCCATGTCTGTACAACAACTTGCTCACTTAAATATCTGCAATAAGCTGCAGGAAAACAATCCAAGGTCTGCCATCTTGTTTGTTTTTTCTGGATCTGCATTTACTGAGAAAAGAAAAAGTTTGATGGGTAGAGCAAATAGGTGGACATGTTGCCTGGTTAGTAGGTTGGCTTCCTGGCTTCCCCTTCAAGAACAGGACTGGTTCATGGACCAGATTCTCACCTGGCTGTCGAGGATGCTGGATCTTCAGACAGAGTCCTCTCTCATCAGGATGCAGGAAAACATCGTCTGGCAGCTCGTCTGTAGACGGTTGGAGGTTTCTGCTGGATGAAAGTCGGGTGATGAGTTCTGTTACAGTCGATGCAAACTGAGACATTGGTTGGTGCATTAGTTGTGCTCTTTACCCAGAAGGCTGTGCAGCAGCAGACTGGGACTCGTCATATATCTGGAAGGAGGCAGCAGCTGGAGCTTCGCCTGAGTCACTGCTCTGAGAGGAGGCTCGATGAGGCAGCTGCAGGAAGGACAGAAAGTACGACAACACAACTCATATGTGTCGCTTGTTTACAGTCCAGGTGAGAACATTTTTTTTCATATTGAAGCGTACCTCTGGCTGACTCCTCCTGAGCGCCAACAATCTCTTCTTCTCCTCCAGCTCTTGAGTCAACTTCTCCTCCTCCTCCATCAGATGTTTCAGCTTCTCTGAAAGAAAAAGACTCATCGATCATCCAACTGGCACAAATCTGAACAGAAACTGATAACATGTAGTCGTCTGTCCTGCAGATAGTTCACCTTCTATGGTCAGTGAACAATATCCCCACAGCTAGTGACCATCTCAGTAAATGTTCAGTACATAAAAGATACACTGAAGATAGTAAACCTCCAACGCAATGTCCTGCTGTCAGTAAACAGCTCAAATAAATGTCATGTGGTCAGTAAACACCTCTGAACAAGCTGCAAACAGTAGATGTCCTACAGACACTGAGTGATATGTGGACCTTCCAGTAAATGTCCTGAGGTCAGAGAATGCACAGCAATCAGAGAACGTCTATCCCGCAACCAGCCGTTTTCCTGTGGTTTATAAATGCCCTGCAGGCAGTGAACACACCCTCCATCTCCCTCTGTTTTCGCTGGTTGTATCTCTCGGCTCGCAGTTCCTCGAAGCTCAGCTCCTCTCCTCCTTCTCTTATCAGTAGATCTTTACAGTATGCACTCCTCTTATTGGCATCGCCTTCTTCCTGAAGGCCCACGCCTGCATTCGGGTGTGCCTCACTCTGATAGGCCGACCTGCAGTCAATAGGACAGAGAACAGTAGTTACTTGTGCACTGAATAAACATTTATACTTTTAATTTATTGTTTTTATTTCAAAAAGCTTTTTTCTTCTGATTTTTCATGTCATGTGGGAACACCATCTTCTGATGTGATTATTGATCATTTGAGCTCTTTATTTACTGATATAACGCCAAACACTTACTGCATGTAGGCAGAGGATCCCACCTGCAGCATCAGTCCCTCCATCACAGCTGCACCTAGATCTGAGGGACAGGAGCCAATCAATCACCACTGCAAACAAAGTTATATTAGTAACAAATTAATTGAAAAAAATGTAAATAATTCATTATTTATCTTTTTTAATGTATTTTTATGCAAATGTGAGGATCTTAAAACGATTGCCATCTCCTCTTTGTTAGAAATCCCTTTTGACTCAATATTTGTGCTCTATTAATCTGCAGATTATTCCTTATGTGACATGTGTGACGTTCAACAATTGAAAAGGGTAAAACAAACAACAAAATCAGTTTGGTGCCACCCAGAAAAAGCTGAATGTAAGAAATATCTCAATTTTCAAAATAATCACAGATGAATTCTGTGGCAACTGACAAATTGAACCACCGCTTCTGAATTCAACCACACTTAATTAACAAGGATCATTTTATTATGTCTATATTAAAAAGCTGTGATGACTAAATTTATGTCAAATGTAAACCTTTAAAAATTCCTGTTTTTCTCTTTGATTTCAACTAAACTTTTTGGTTCTACAGGTATTTCCACAAAAACAGAAACACTGGTAATGTGAGACTGCTGTGATTTACACCTAAAGTCAATGAGTCTAATTTATAAATTGGAAAACAATTCGCAACTGAAAACTGGATGATCACTTGAGCTGTTCTTTGTGTGATATGTTTTTAGCTCCTGAACTTATTTGGCTGAAACAAGACATCTTACAATAGTCTTCAGACAAAACGACCAACTGATCAGCACATAAGATTTCGGCAGATTAACAACAGAAATTTAAAATAATCCACGTCGCCCTATTTGACATTTTAAACAGTAAAATATATATTTAGAGCATTAGAAAATATAACCAACTGATCTGTATTTACAATCGAAACTCCGTGAGTCGCTGTTCACAAACTTAAAGTTCGTTTAAACCAGGTAAGACTAACTGGAGGATTAGTCAGAGTTTAAAACGAGTTTGTATCTTCTTTTTCTTGAGCCGGGTTACACACTGGATTATGTTGTTTCACGTAAGGTCTCAAACATTTCTATAATTTAAACACACCCTCGCTGAAAGCCAAGTTCTCCCTAAGTTCTGGGAAGACGTCAGCTAATATTTCTAACGTCGTCAGTCAAACTCTTTAACATTAATGAAAACTATGGAGTTGAAGAAATTCAGTTTCCCTTCATGAACAAATGATTAAATCAAACAAACTTTTGTTTTCTTACCTGAAAAGCCACAGAAAGTCACGATCAAATTAACATTCAAATTGAGCTGCTTTTAAACTCTGCCTCTGACTGGACGATTTGACGGAAGCTGTAAAGCGTCACTTTTTGGTCCCGAGTTGCTGTTCCTACAGCGCCCCTGCTGGTCGGAGGATGAACTGCTCACTGCCGGTACTGCAGCTTCCACACCATTGCAATGATTCTAAATGATTATATCCCATTAAATGACTGTAAGCTGACATAATAACATGTATGAATATTTATATTTAATTTATGTATTACTGATTTAAACACTGAATATATAATTTATGATTGTGTGTTTGTTCTTATAACAAATCTAATGCAACATGCACAAATTGAAGCATTTATGTTCCTATTTTACTTATAATCCACACCTCACTGTGTTTACATGCTACATAATCTGGCATTTATTAGTATTTTCTAGCATTTAGTTAATATATCTTATTGTATTCTGTGTTCCACCATAAGTTTGTTCAATCAAGGATCATACCTAAAATCACAGGACAAAGCAGGCAGTAAATAATGTGTATCAATAATCTGTATTTTCACTTATGATACTTTCTTCTTTCAGTGTGTGACCATAAAATCGCACTGTTTTTAGAAGAGATATAACATAAACACGAAACATGTTGCAGATTTTTTTCCTGTTATTTTCACTGTTTTTGAATGTTCCAATATCCCACCATTTTCATGTATTTTTTTGGCACCCTTGCTTCCAGATTGTCACCGTTTCTGTGGATTAAAGAAAAACCCAATACAGCCTTAAGTTTTGTTTAGATATTTGGAATACAATTTAAGTTTTAAATATGTGACTAAATAAATAATAGTCTAATAGAAAATAACAAAACGGTATTTATTGTTTTTGTTCAATTATGAACACAAAGTTTAAGAGCACAACAATTGAGTAAATTCTGGAGTTTGTCCTGAAATTAAATTCCGTGTTTTGACAGACTGATCAGCTGAGCCGAGGTGAGGACACACCTGAGCAACGTCAGAGCGGCGTCACTGAGACTGTGGGAGGGTGCTGGTTAGTCTTCCTGTCAGTGAGCAGGTGAGACACACCTGAGCAGCTGGACAGGGCGAGGAGCGGCTCAGAGTCCACAGACTAAACTCTCCCATTTCTCGTTTCTTAAATTTGGACTTAAGTGACATCGGAGCGTCGGGACGCCATAAAGTGCTTCCTCGCACCTGAAAATGCCTTCATCCACCTCTTCATCCTCCCTGCGGCCTTTCCTCCTCTTCCTCCTGCTCCTCCAGCTGCGGCCCGGCGAGGCGGCGGAGGACTGCGACGCCTCTTTCCGCTCCGGTGAGGACAACTTCGTGCTGGACACCGAGGACGCGGTGAAGGAGGGAGCCGCTCCTCTGGCCACCGCGCATGTGCAGTCTCCGGAAGAGTGTCGGAGCGCGTGCTGCTCCAACCTGCGCTGCAATCTCGCGCTGCTCGAGCCGTGCGACTCGAAGGAAAACTGCACGTGCGTCCTGTTCAGCTGCGTGCACAGGAACCGGTTCGTGTGCAGGTTCGTGAACCAGGTCGGATATCAGAGCTACATCCGGGAAACCGTGTTCGAGAAATACCTGGCGGGCCCAGGTGAGTCTGATTGGATCAGTATTCCCGATCAATCAATCATTCAATCAGTGACACACAGTTATGAGTGAACACCTGATAACAAAGTCTGAGTGAGCAATATCAGTCAGTGGGTTAAATATGATAGGATCAATAC
Organism: Acanthochromis polyacanthus; assembly: GCF_021347895.1. Taxonomy (NCBI): domain Eukaryota; kingdom Metazoa; phylum Chordata; class Actinopteri; family Pomacentridae; genus Acanthochromis; species Acanthochromis polyacanthus. The sequence continues at coordinate 11,658,287 of NC_067128.1, forward strand.
TACTATCATTATTGAATCAATCAATAGTTTGATATTATGAGATCAATTGATTACAAGCGGTGTTTAAAAAAACAAACAAAAAAAATAACAGTGAAAATTTGTGTGTGCCATACAACAATAAAAATAGGATACTGACCACAAACTGTAAAAATTGTGACAATATCATGATATAAATTAACTAGAATTATTACATCAGCTCATTTAAATACAGAGATATTGCATGTCACACAGTGTAAAAGAAGAAAATACTATTTGTAAAATACAGGTTTTTGGGGAAATTATTATTATTATTTTTTTTACCTGTTTCTTTTTAGCAGTCAACATGTAAATTAATATGTTCTTTTCAGTGATTTTATTTGATCTCGCCTGTAATTTAATAAATTGAAAAGTTATATGTATCAAGTTTTCAAGTAGCAAATATCTGTAACAAGGTTTGGATGACTAAAATACAGCAAAATGATGTGGACTTTTTTTTTAACATTTAATATGGAAATTACTGAGATTTTACAAATAATTATCTGTAATTTAAGAAAACAGGAAAAATCTATAAAATAGCATTAAGTAGGAAACAAACAAACATTATTATTGTTAGTAGTAGTATTAGTATTATTTTGATTGTCACAGGTATTGCAGTGCAGGAACTAGGTGAGTACAGTACATTTAAAAGCTGTGCTAAACACAACGCAATACAAAAGATCTATAGGAACTAGAATTTAAATATCATCCACTTCGAGCTTTCATTTCTGTAAAAAAACACTTAAATATAGGCTTACTTAAAATACATGCAAACAAAAATACAGTGGTATTTTTTTTACATAGTCTCAAAATTTATCATGAATCATTGTGTAAAAATCTTTTTTGTGTTTCAAAATATGTGGCTGCATTAGACAAATACAAGCAAATACAAATGATGTTTTTTTTGTCATTGATTGTTTACAAGAAAAACTAACAAAACTAAATTCTACAAAAATGACCCATAACTCAAAAAATCTTATTTTTATGGAACAGACCAATATTAAGATTTTATTGGTTCTTTTTTAGGATTTTTTTTTAGTATTATGGCTGTGATTGTACTAAAAGAAATTGCAATTGGAGAACTAAGAGTAATTCTAATGCAATATTTCACAAATGTATGGAGTGTCTGAAAACTTTCTTCCACCACTGTAAATGATGTTCTCCACGGCCCTAATAGGACTCTGGAAATAAGCAGATTTGAAGGAAACTTTTGCAAGAAATTAACATCAAAATACAGTGTGACTGAATTATCAATATTACACCTGAATCATCCATCCATTATCTATACACCACTTAATCCTCATTGGGGGCGCTGGAGTCTGTCCCAGCTGACGTGGGGTGAAGGCAGTGGACACCTGGACAGGTCACCAGTCTATCACAGGGCTAAACAATCACACTCACTTTCACACCTATGGACAATTTAGAATCGCCAATCAACCTCAGAATGTTAGCGAAAACTCTCACGTGCCCAGCAGAAACTCCATGCAGAAATCACTACATGTATATTGTATCACACATTTCCACACACAAAGGTAATTCAAGCTGATTAAAAGCCTAAATACGAAAGAAAACTAACAAGAAACAGGAAAATTGAAATGAGAACAGTCTGACAACACAAATACACTGTAAAAATGTACAGTATTACAGAATTTTTATGTCTAATGTAAAATAATCTTCAAACCTTTAACTCTGAATAACTGAAATAACTGAATTACCTAATTGCCCCTTGGGGAAAAATAACTTTTTTCTGATTCTGAATCGGCATGAGCTGCAAAGAAAATTGAAGTTTTCTGAAATAAAAAGACTTAATTGTGATTTAGAAACCAGGAAAGACATTTCAGAACCTGCCTGAATTTGTCAGTTTTCCTCAGCATCACAGACAGCTATTTACATACACTCTGGAAATGAGACTGGCAGTTTTGAGTAAAAGCCTACATTTGATCGAATCTCAAATGTTTTGTTCTCCTGTTACCCATTTCAGTCCTTCTTTATAAATGTTACATTTGTTTGGAACAAATGGCCAGAAGGTTCTGGGACAGATGGCACTTTTCTTACTTTACTTACTTTATCCAGCAATAGTTGTCTGTACATCCGTAATGAACTGCAAACTGAGGCTGCTGCTGAATAATTCTGTTTCTTTTAATGAGGCAGTTTGACTCGATGTGAGCATTACCAGGCTAAAAATGGGCTCAGCTTGTGTCCTATAACTCTGAATCCACAGCCGGGCTCATGGGATTTGTTCATTCAATCCAGAACATTTGAGTTGTTTGAACCTTTTGTTCTGAATCTGTTAGATGTGCATGAAAAACATTGTCTTAATAACTAACTTAATACCTCAGGTAAGCAAGCGCCGCCCATTGCCATCGCAGGCCGTGATGTCGTCATTCAGCCCGGCGAGACGGTGATGCTCAACGGCATCGAGAGCCTGGCGCTGAACGACGCCCGCATCACCGACTACAGCTGGAGTCTGCAGAGTGGAGACAGTGGAGTCAAGATGGAGGTAAAGGTTTCTGCTACAGGGGGCGGGGCTTAACACAGGTAGAGGTGATCAATGGGATAAACATCTACTGTGACTCCAACAGCTTCAATGAACCTGTCTTATTATGTTATGTTACGTATAACGAACTTGCTACAGCCCACCAAACTCCATTCACTATTCTTACAAGTTTAAGTTTGTGTTGCTTTTCCACGAGAGCAGTCACTGGAAGTTAGAACTTGGCACATTGCATAAACACAGGTGTGTATGCAGGTAAATTCAGCCTCTGTGTGATACTCTCCGAAGCTCACATTTTAATTTGAATGCATCTCTCCCCCTTTTCAGCCATCAGAACTAGTTACTGAGAGTCACAGATTTAACTCTTAAATGTTGTTATTTTTGAATGGGATTCTGCAGAAGACAGATCTACCTGACCAGGTGAAGCTCTCCAACCTACAGCCAGGCTATTACGTCTTCCAGCTGACAGTCACCGACTCCGACGGCCAATCAGACAACACTAACGTTAAGGTCCTCGTCCTCAGCCCAGAGATGTCCAGCTGTGAGTGCTCATGGGAAATGTAGTCCTCTGTAGTTGCTGACTCTGAATCAGATCAGCAGTGAGCTGTTTGATCAAAAGTATGGCAATAAGACAGAAAGATTTTATTTGTTGTTTTTGTCCCTGAAACAGACTTTATTGATCAGTTACACTGTGCTGTATTGATAGTTTATTGATCTTTGAGCTGCTTTATTAACAATTTATTAAATATTTAACTGAATTGTTAACACTTTTTTGATCAATTAAATACTTTAACAATTTATCAGTTAATAGCTGATCATTTAGATGATTTATTGATGAGTTGACTACTTTATCATCAGTTCATTGATATATTTACAGCTTTGAGTACTTGATGGATCTGTCAGCTGCTTTATGAACAGTGTATTGATCAGTTAACTGAATAATTTCCTGTTCATTGATAAATGAACTACGTCATTAAGACTTTATTGATCTATTTGTCATTTAACAATTTATTGATAAATGAACTGCAGTTAGTTGCTTCGTCATTACCTCATTGATCCGCTCACTGCTCTATTAGCATTTTATGGATCAGTTAACTGGTTTATTGACACTTTATTGATCAGTTAACTGATTCATTAATCACTTCTGTTAAGTAAACTCCTTCATCAACATTTTTTTTTCTTCATTTTACTGGTCTTTTGACAGTTGACAATTAGTTAATACAGTTTATTGATCATTTATGTGCGTAATTGCCACTTAAAGGATAATTTTATGCTTTGTTAACAGTTTTTTGATCAGATAAACAGAATCAGCTGATCTGTTGTGTTGATGTGAACCAGTGTTTGTGTTCTCGCTCTGATGATCCACACCTGCCCTCAGACTGGTCGGACTGGAATACCTGACACATACATTCACACGTGAGCAGCAGAAACTAAACCTGCTCTGTGAGCTTTTCACTTTGTCGCCTTGACTTTTTTGTGGGCTTCTTTCAGGAGATTTCAGCTGAGCGACTTATTAATCGTCTATCATGAACCAGTGGTTTATGGTAGTGAGTCAGAGCTGATCTGAGTGCAGCTGTAGTTTCAGGTGGTAAAACTGTTGCGCAACATGCAGCCAAATGTCAGATAGTGTAGTGAGTACACACTGGTACATGGTTGCCAGTGTGCTAAGAAAATGGCACTCCCTGTAACACACAAATGCACACACCCTGCTGTGGGTTAATGTTTATGTTCAGCATACAGAGGGATGTCTTCACACCGTGTCTTATGTTTCAGTGATGTAACCGACCCTGTCCTCTGTCTCAGTGTTTTGTGGGGCTCCCGTTAAGGTTGGACCGTGTCGAGCTGCGTTTTCTCGCTGGAGGTACGATGCTGCAACAGGCAGCTGTGAGCAGTTTGTGTTCGGAGGCTGTAAACCCAACAAAAACAATTATCTGTCCAAAGAGGAGTGTGTGTCTGCCTGCAGAGGAGTCACAGGTACACGCAGTATACACATACTACATACAGTACATGGACAGCATACACACACACACACACACACACACACACACAATACAAATACAGTACACACACAACACATCGCACACTGAGGTGTCAAACATGCGGCCCTCCAGAGGGTCCAGTCTGGTCCATGGGACGACTTTACAAAGTGTAAAAATTACAGAGAAGACATTAACCGCAAATTGTAAATTTGCAAAACGATAAATTTAAAATAATTTTTAGACCATGACAAGTTATTAACTAAAACACTAGATTGTTCATTGTTCTTTTGTCATTTTGTGTTTCATTTTTGTAATATTTTGCCCTGTTTTTGTCGTTTCTCATGTTTTTGTCGTTTTGTGTTTTCTTTTTGTCTCACTTGTTTTTTTTGTCATATTTTTGTCATTTTGTGTTTTGCTTTATTCATTGTTTTGTGCATCATTTTTGTTGTTTTGTGTTTTTTGTCTCGCTTGTGTTGTTAGTATATTTTTTGTCACTTTGTAACTTTTTTGCCTAATTTTTGTCTCTTTTTATGTCATTTGTCCAATTTTTGTCATTTTGTTTCTTGCTTTTGTTGTTTTATGTCTTGTTTTTGAAATATTTTGTCTTCTTTTTGTTGTTTTTTTGTCTTTATTTGTCTGACTTTAATCATTTTGATCATAAAGTAAAACATTGCATAGATACACACGTGGACAAAATTGTTGGTACCCCTCAGTTAAAGAAGGAAAAACCCACAATTCTCACTGAAATCACTTGAAACTCACAAAAGTAACAATAAATAAAAATTTATTGAAAATTAAATAATCAAAAACAGCCATTACTTTTGAATTGTTGATTAACATAATTATTTTAAAAAACAAACTCATGAAACAGGCCTGGACAAAAATGATGGTACCTCTATAAAAGATTGAAAACTATTTGACCAGAGTGACATGATTAACTCAGGTGTGTCATTTAATTGACATCACAGGTGTTTCCAAACTCATAATCAGTCAGTCTGCCTATTTAAAGGGAGACAAGTAGTCACCCTGCTGTTTGGTGAAAAGGTGTATACCACACTGAACATGGACAACAGAAAGCGAAGGAGAGAATTGTCCCAGGACATCCGAAAAAAAATTATAGACAAACATCTTAAAGGTAAAGGCTATAAGACCATCTCTAAACAGCTTGAAGTTCCTGTGACAACAGTGGCTCATATTATTCCGAAGTTCAAGACCCACGGGACAGTAGCCAACCTCCCTGGACGTGGCCGCAAGAGGAAAATTGATGACAAATTGAAGAGACGGATCGTTGGAATTGTATCCAAAGAGCCCAGAGCAACCTCCAAAGAAATTAAAGGTGAACTCCAAGGCCAAGGTACATCAGTGTCAGATCGCACCATTCGTCGTTGTTTGAGCCAAAGTGGACTTCATGGGAGACGACCAAGGAGAACACCACTGCTGAAAAAAACTCATAAAAAAGCGAGACTGGAATTTGCAAAAATGCATGTTGACAAGCCACAAAGCTTCTGGGATAATGTCCTTTGGACAGATGAGACCAAACTGGAGCTTTTTGGTAAGGCACATCAACTCTATGTTCATAGACTCAAAAACCAAGCATACGAAGAAAAGAACACTGTCCCTACGGTGAAACATGGAGGAGGCTCAGTAATGTTTTGGGGCTGCTTTGCTGCATCTGGCACAGGGTGTCTTGAAAGTGTGCAAGGTACGATGAAATCTGAAGACTATCAAGGCATTCTGGAGAGAAATGTGCTGCCTAGTGTCAGAAAGCTTGGTCTCAGTCGCAGGTCATGGGTCTTCCAACAGGACAACCATCCAAAACACACAGCCAAAAACACCCAAGAATGGCTGAGAGAAAAGCGTTGGACTATTCTAAAGTGGCCTTCTATGAGCCCAGATCTGAATCCCATTGAACATATGTGGAAGGAGCTGAAACATGCCATTTGGAGAAGACACCCATCAAACCTGAGACAACTGGAGCTGTTTGCTCATGAGGAGTGGGCCAAAATACCTGTTGACAGCTGCAGAACGCTCATTGACAAATACAGAAATCGTGTAATTGCAGTGATTGCCTCAAAAGGTTGTGCAACAAAATATTAAGTTATGGGTACCATCATTTTTGTCCAGCCCTATTTCATTTGTTTTTTTTAAATAATTATGTTAATCAACAATTCAAAAGTGATGGCTGATTTTGATTATTTAATTTTCAATAAATTTTTATTTATTGTTACTTTTGTGAGTTTCAAGTGATTTCAGTGAGAATTGTGGGTTTTTCCTTCTTTAACTGAGGGGTACCAACAATTTTGTCCACGTGTGTACATGTGACTAAATGTTTCATGCCTTTGTAGATCCACTGCGGTCTGTAAGTTGTAATGTGTAAATGATAAACTGAAGCATAATGTTTTTGAAATTGAATTTGTTTTTCGTAAGAAGTTTCAGGTTGTTCATAATGTTTTTTGTAAAAAGACAACTCCTTAAATGTGAACTTTTTTTGCACTAAAACAAAGGAAAAATTTGGAGTTGTGCTTATTTACAGGTTATTATGCTGTGATTTTACTGCTTCTGCCCTCTTCAAATCAAATTGAGCTGAATGTGGCTCTTAAACTAAAAGGAGTTTGACACTCCTGACATACACAGTATACACATAGTATCAAGAATAAAGAATCTTTGTCATTGTTTTTCCACACAGCGAAATTATGATTGGTGACTCCCAGCTATAGATAAAAAAATAGAAAATGTCATACTATATACAAATAAAATAAAACATTTTTTTTGAAATCCTCACAAATATAAATGTAAACAAGTTAGAGCACATGAGCAGTAATAAAGGTACATTCCCATAACGGGAGTCACACATACACACACACACACAGTAATAAAGGTACATTCCCATAACGGGAGACACACACACGCACACGCACACACAGTATGTGCACGAAGTACACGCACAGTAAACACATCAGCTTTAATCTGTTGTAATGCTGCTGATGCATGTTTGTGCTTGTTTGTCCACAGCGATGGCAGAAAGGAGCGTCACTCCGCCCGCTAAAGGTCAGTCCCACAATGCACCTAATCACCTCCCCTCCACAGCCCAGATGTTCTAGATAAATAAGCGTGCATTTGTGTGTGTGTGTGTGTGTGTGTGTGTGTTCAGAGGAGTGCGGTTCGACATGTCGTCCTGATCAGCTCATCTGTGGCAACGGCTGCTGTCTGGACAGACGTTTGGAGTGTGACGGTGTGGTGCACTGCAGCGATGGATTGGACGAGGATCACTGCAGCAAATGTAACACACACACACACACACACACACACACACACACACACACACACACACACACACACACACACACACACACACACACACACACACACACACACACACACACACACACACACTCTCACAGACAGACCTACAAGACTAAACACACACCTCCGAAGAATAACTGATCCTTTTCCTCCGCCTCAGTAAATCAGACCTTCACCCGCCTGCTGGACATCGATGTCAACCAAAGGAGAGGTCAGTGTTTATTGATAGCTTTTCTCCTCTCTGTGCATGAATACATAAAGTTTACAGAAGCTGGAAGCTAACAGTCTGTATGCTTATAATGACTGCCCCCCGCCACCTGCTCAGCTCAGTGCACCGAGCCGCCCCGCACCGGTCCATGTCGGGCGAGTCACACCCGCTGGTACTACAATCCTCTGTACAAGACGTGCTACACCTTCACCTACGGCGGCTGTGACGGCAACGGAAACAACTTCGAAGAAAGTCAAAAGTGCAGCGAGACCTGTGAAGGAGTGACTGGTATACAATACACACACCAAATACTGTACAATATGATACCTTGTAGTATAAAATAATTCCAATGAACACCATGTAGTACCCTTTAATACCAAATAATGGCCCTCATTGCCACACTGCAACCTTTAATACATGCACTACCATTGAATACAATACCTTTATTACAATGTAGTATCGCTTAATACTTTGTAGTACCATTAACCATTACACTTAATGCTGTATATTACCTTTTAATACTACACATGACTATTTATTACTATGTAATACCCTTTAATACCACGTAGTACTCTTTAATGCATGTTTTACCTTTTATAACACTACAATATACCCTTTAATACCATGAAATACCCTTTAATACAACATAGTACCCATTAATACATGCTGTTGCACCATTATTACCATGTAATACTATTTAATGTCACATATTATCTTTAAATACCAGACATGACCAACATAATACGCTTTATTGCCATGTAGTACCCTATGATACCGTGCCATACCCTTTATTGCCATGTATGATCCTTCACTGCTATATATTACCTTTTAACGCCAATGTCGCACCATTTATTACCTTTACTGCCATGTTTTGCCATTAATGGTGTAGTATTATTGCCACATATTATCATTTAGTACAATATGGTACTAGTTATTTCAATGATACCCTTTAATGCTGTGTAAGATCATTTAATACCATGAAGTACCTTTTAATGGAGTGTAGTACCATTCAGTACCACATAGTATCTGTAATGCCAAGTGCACCCTTTAATTCCATTTCATACCATGTAGCAGTAGTACCTTTAAATGCCACATAGTATCACTAACGTATAGTTCCAGTTGGCGTTTTTTGATTGTGAGTAGTTTAGTTCAGAAAACTGTGTTTACTTTACACTTGTTTGTGTCTCTGTGTGTGTGTCTGCAGAGGAACATGTGTTTTCCAGAGGGCTGTTTGAACGTTTTGAGAAGGAAGAAGATAATGAGTCAGGTCAGAACCTCTCGAACACTTCAGTATTTAAAGGATTGTTACCTGTAAGAGTCACAGAATTAATCTCCTCCAGCAGTACTGTCAACAGTGTAATTTGTAGCAGTATTATAGTACAGTTGATCCTTCGTTATATTAAAGCGTGGCAGCTGACAGTAAGTGACGTCACTGTCTGCTCCTCAGGCTCCGTCGCGCTGGCCGTGGTTCTGTCGGTGGCCATCTTGGCTCTGTTGGCCATCTTGACCTACTGCTTCCTGAAGGCCCGCAGGAAACGCACCCATAGGCCCGTGGCCACAGGCCCCGCCCACGTGACGCTGTCGGATCCGGATTCACCCGTATACAACAGCACCACCAAACCTGTGTGATGTCAGCACCACGCCGGTGTGACATCACCGCTGTGGTTACCATGGAGATCTGCCACCAGCTGCTGCCTGACATATTGTTTTATTCTCATCCAGCTTCATTTCTTCTATTTTTTAATGTCACTTTCCTTTAAATGTCCCACAGTTTTTGTTGTTGTTTGTGTTTACTTCTGTTTTCCTTCTGATTCCTGATTTTTCCTGTTTCGAAGTTGTATTCAGTCAGAATGTTGCTACCTTTAATGTCTGTATGAGAGGATTTTATTGACTATTTAAAGTTTTTGGGGGAAACTGTTCAAGAGAACAAACTATGTTGGATTTTATTTTTGATTTACAAATGATTCAGAGTAGCAGGTTAGCCTTGCTAGCATCAGAGCACTGTTTCAGGTGAATCATTTAGGTTCTTTTCTTGTCATTCCAGTCTGACAGTTGCTGTTTATGTTCTCCTAGGTTATGCAGCAGCTTTTTTTTTATTGATCGTATTGTTATCAGTGAGAGCTGGACTGGATTTTATTGATCAATTTTTAACAGACATCTGCTCGCTGGGTTTCTGCAGATCTGTCCTGTTTGAATATACAGTATGTGATACCTGATACCAGTTTTGTTTGATATATTTATGAATTCAGTGTTTTTGGGTCTCAGGTTGAGTTATTTTAATGTAAGTATGAAGTTAAGTGTGTTTTAATTATCTCAGGTTTTTAATATATGCAGTCATGTTTTTAATAAAGTCATATGGAATGAAACATGAAATCTGTTTTGAGCTGTTATTGCAAACATGGTGACTTTTATTTTCATTTGAGCTGATATGTTAAATTTCTAACTCCAATGCGTCACTGTTTGGATCTGTTAAGATGCTATAAATGAATGTCATCTTGAAATGTATAGTAAAAATAATGTGACATGGAGTTCAATGAGGAATAGAGGATGGATAGAAAAGTTTTACAATTCCACTTCTCTACAGCGCCCCCTGGTGTGCAGGTGTGTGAACACCAACATCCGCAGTTTGTCCCCATGGGAAAGAAGCAGCTTCTTAACCCAAACTAAAGTCTGCATCATTGAAATGCAGTTCTTTAATTATTCGCAACTTATAGACAAGAAATATGTGAAATTAGAAGTTTTTTCTGTTTAGTTTTATTGTTTTACCAACTGAAAGCATCGGGTGGATATTAAAGGATGTGAAAAGAATTGTACCTTCATAACAAAAATATAACCTATTATAACAGCAAAATGAATATCGCCTTTAGTTTCGGGTATTAGTCAGTACCCTGCAACATTTTAAAGTGAAGTAATCTCGATTTAATGGAGAAATGTTGAATGTAGATGTAAAAATCTGGGACAAAAGGCTTCAGAAACAGAACCAATTGAAATTTATTAACAAACAAGAAAATATTTGGTCATTTTACCTTAAATAAATATATTAATGAGGTAAGTTACAAAGACACATTTATAGGTGTGCAATGTTTTGACTGGATGAAGTGATTAACTGTATGGTTAGAATTTAGTGTCTATCAGTCTGAGTTTATGCAAAGTTGATAAAACAGGTTTTACCATTTTTGTTCCTTCAAAAAAAGATGCAAACCTGCAAACCTTTTCATTATTGTCTTTAAATTTCCTCTTAAACGGACAAATGCACCATTTTTCCATTAGTTTACATTTTATAACTCAGAGGTGAAAACATGTTTCAGGCATTTTGACATTACAAATCCCAGAAATATTTGCAGAAATCTTTATTTTGAAATGAGGCAGCACCTGAAGAGCCAACAGCAGTAAAGCTCTGGTGATAAAGGCTTCCTGCTGTTGGTGCTCAGAGGTTTTCTGTTTGTCTCTTTGTCCTCCGACAGGCTGAGACTCGCCTTCTGTCTGATGACCTCATGTTTAACTGGTTCTCTGTTGTGCAACTGACTGTTTACTGACTCTGCTGCACTCAAACACTTCAACATCACCAACGTCGACAGGCTTTTATTCTGTTTTTATTTCAACTTTGTGTAGTTTTCTTCCACGTCCTCCTAATATCTGGTTCAGACTGAAGTTAGAAAAGTTGTTAAGTTTGTTTGTGTCCAGCAGGAGGAGACAGAGATGGGCCTCTCTGAAGAACATTCAAAAATATTCAAATAAATGGATGGAATAAGGAGCCTACTGTGCTGTGGATTCTTCATTTTAATATTATAATCACAGATAAACAAGGTGATGTTTGCATTTAATAGCATCCAGGTCAAACACAAAGCAGAAAAAAGAAAGCCTTAAATCGAAAACAATGCGAACTTCCACCTTACAACAAAAACAAAAGAAAGAAAAATGAATAAAATGCCTGTCTGTCTGTCTGTCTATCTATCTATCTATCTATCTATCTATCTATCTATCTATCTATCTATCTATCTATCTATCTATCTATCTATCTATCTATCTATCTATCTAGCTATCTATGAAAAGTTTATTTTTTAAAGGGAAGAATTCTGCTAAACTGTTTTGGACACAGGGCTGCAGGACTTTTACTCTGTGGTGTTTCTGTTTTAGTTGTGGAGTTCTGCTGCCCCCTGCTGGCTAAAACTCCATGTGAAGCACTTTAATTTTAATTTAGTCCATTTTAACAAACAAACTTGTTTCTTTTCCTAAGAGCAGAGCTGTTCAGTACAAAGGACAGAAATATTTAGGAACCCTATTAACTTAAAAAATTTCCATCATTTTTCAAAGTTGTTTCAGCCTGACTTGATAGAAAAATGTGTCATTTATTAGTTTCAGAAATAGAATGGTTTAAGAAATTTAATAACTAGATGAAATTTGCCTGATTAAGAAGCTACAACTGATCTGCTACATGCAATAAAGCCAACTCAAAGCAAGACCCACTCTGACCCAAATAATGTAAGACGTGTGGTGTAACACTCAAACTGTCCAGTCCCTCATTTTAATGTGCTTTATTTCAGTCGTAGTGGACTAAAATCATTATTTAACTTTGATTTTATCTAGCTTAACCATGTTTGGCAGCCTATTTGTGCAAAATCTAAAATACTCCCCATAGTCCCTGGTTCAAGCTAGGTCCTCTGGTTTTGTATGTCAAATCCAGTAAAAAAAAAAAGAAAAAAAGAAAAAAAAAAAAGGCTCCTTTCATTGCTGTTCTTGATGCTGGGATGGTGATCACATTCCACACAGTCAATTCCAGGTTTTGAAACACTTGACTTGCGTCACAGGGTTTTACAACATAAAACAAACCAAAAAAACATCTTGTTGGCTGGAATGTATGACCTGATTTAGGTGGTAAAAATACTGCAATCACAGTCATTGTCATTTTTTATTTCAGATTTTATATGGTTTTGTTTTCCCTTGCTGCCCGCCTGCATTTAATTCAGGTGTACCTGTACACGAGAATTTATAGAATCTGATCTAAATACATCAGCTTTTCAGAACCGCAGACATATGAGTGTGCAACAGGACAACAAAACACTTTAGTCATGCTTTTTCTCCTTTTTAAACGAGGCGCATGCGCAAAGGAAAGCAGAGCGGCGCTCCAGACGGACTTAGGGGAAACACTGAAGAGTTTTTATTGTTCGTAAACTGCAGCGGACCGTTGGAGGATTTATTACAGCCTGTCAATGAGCCTGAGGTGAGTCCACAAGTTCTCTGCATGTTGTCAGGAGATGAAGTTCAGAAGAAACACTTCGCTGTTCGGTGTGTGTTGATGTGAAGTCCTCACCGTGCTTCTCATCACTCTCTCCGCTTTATCCGTCAATCTACACGGAAGTGTCCCGGTTCTGCTTTGCTTTTTACTTCAGACACCTCGGGACATGTAAAAAGAAGAACTGTGCGTTTCGTTCGGCCTCTTCTGATTAAAAGTAAGTCTAATTTAAATCAAATCACAGCTGCAAAAAGTTAGGAGTTCGGTTGCCTCCCCACGAGCTTGTAGGTGGGGTTGCTGATGCAGAACCACATAAGTAAAACTTGATATTTAAAGATTACATGCTCGTCTGAAAAAATACATGACTCTTTGAAACAACCCCATGACTGTTGGAATCAACAGGGATCAGCCTTTAATTCGGCCTACATGTGACACACAACAGAGCATTTGTCTTCAGTAGATTTAAACTTTAACCAGTTTCTGTCGGAGCCCTCCGCCAATAAAACGCCCCAACAGCCGGCGGCTAGAACAAGTCTGAACCCTTCAGAGATTTGATCAGATTAAGATGCCAGGTGAAATATATCCAGCCGTAAACAACAATGGGTTTATCTGTTTCAGAGAGGCCCCAAGACCAAGTCTGGTGATGCGTGTCCTTGTGCAGAAAAGCTAAAGAATCCTAAAAGCAGCACTTTTAAATGGAGTCTGTTTCACATCGTTTCATAGGAAACTTAATTGTCACTGTTGCAAAAAAGCAGTAAGATGAATCAGTGGGCGTTCATGGATTAATATGTTGCTATGGTAACCAGCTCAGGTATAACTTGATCAGTGCTGCAATCTGAGCATGCTCAGACTGACTGCCTCAGGCAAAGACCATAGACTATTTCATCTTTATTGTACAGTCTATGGCAAAGACTTGAAGGCTGACAGCAGTGGTTATCATGGCAACCAGACTCCTACCCCATCCATCACCACTAATCAGTTGAATCGATCAGTCATCAGCAGCCAATAAATGAGGCTTTACTCAGATCAGTGGATTCACAGCACAAAGTAAAAATCATCAGGGACCGAGGGAAAATGCAAGTTTGTCAATTTATTCAATGGGTAGAAAATTCATTAAAGTGTTCTGATGACTGATTAACTGAAAGCTTCTGAACTGATGTTTTCTGTCCGAGTGATAATGAGTTGACCCTTTTATTTATTTTGACAATTGATTCCTAGTTTTTGTTATTGTAAAGAAAAAAACATCCAGTACCTGCTATTTAAAATTAATCTCAGATGTTTTGGTTTCTTATTTGTGTAATAATTAGCGGTATATTTTAGGCATTTAATTGTTTGTTGAAAAAAGTGAAACATTTGAACTGCACACATTTTTTAAACTTGGCTTTTTACTAACTTTACATTGTTTAAAGACAAAACAGTTAATTGATTAATCCATAGTGTAATGCTACTTTACAGGAGGATTCACAGCAGAAAAAAAAAATCCTCAGTGAAAAAAGAAAGAGACATAAACTTAGATAAAAAATGAATCTGCAACCGTCCTAATGATCGATCAGTTGTTTTATGTTCTCAGTTTCAGTTCAACAGATCTGATGACTGTTTAAATGCACAAAACTCACTGACTTTTTTTTTTTTTTTACTGTTTACTGGCATTTTTAAATCAACCAATTAATTGATTATGCTACAACAAATCTGCTGTAATGAGGTGATGGCCATAAATTTGTGATCCTAATAAATCCTGTTACCTACAGATTCTAACGGTACATGAAGAAAAGAAAAGAAAAACAAGCTTTGAAATGATGAATGCCAAATGTTTCCCAGTGCAGCTCAATACAAAATCTTCCAGCAGATTAAAAAAAACCAGTAAAAACAATTCAAAGAATTTGGACGTCAGACTGTGTGAAACCAGCAGGTCTCTGTCATTCCGGTTCTTCACAGCTCGTCTCGCTCTGCAGGGTTTTTGTTTTGCCCTCAACATCACACTGCAGACTCAGGTGAATCTGACCACACCACGCTCACCTGGTGCATGTCTGAAGTGTCTGATGTGTTCGCTGACTGCTGCTGAACCTGTGCTCTCTCTTTATCCTCACCTCCTGAAGATCCTCACCCGTGTGACAGTCAGAGCAGACACCATGTCTTAGTGTTCATCTCCTTTCTGTGTGTGTTTGGCAGGTGATGCCTGAAGGATCCCTCAGCTCCTCCCCCCACGTCTCCATGGGTGAAGGTAAGAGGCTCCGCTTCCTCATGTTCACCACATCCTCTGTTGTGGTTTCAGTTCAGAGTCAACAGAAAGACTGTTCTGTCTTTTATGAGCTCTCTGAACGCATGTGCGGTTCTTTCATGATCTGTGTTTGGCTTTTATTTTGAATAAATGGAAATATCCAGCGGTATCTGAAGGCCCTTTCAGACCTGTAGTCCATACTGCCACCCTGACAAGTTGGCTTTGTGTCTGAATTAGCAGAAGTAAAAGTTGCAATGGCATTCTGACTAGGTTGGGCTTAGTAACTTTTTTTTGTATCTCTTTCAACACGGCACAAGTCTGAGTTGCATAATGTTGCTTTAATGGATAGACACATACTAGCAACCTACTGTACTCTGAGTTGTTTGAAAGGATTTTGTTACTTATTCCATGTTTCTGCACCAATATTGGTCCAAAAACATCACAAAGATAAAAGACTGTCTTGTTCACTTTGTGTTAAAAAAACAACAAATTTCTTACAAACTAAAATGTCCACAAAAGAAAACTTTACTGCTTTGAAAACAGAACAGGTCAGATCAACGACACTCCTCAGTAATAATGTAATCCTGGTTTTTACACAACGTTAACAGGAGCTGAGGTTCAGTTTGTTGATTCCAGCTGTTTGCTCTGAGTTTATTAAATGCCAGCAGCTTCAGACAGCAGCTCAATCCATCTGAGTGTCTCCACAGAGAGAGTTTCATGCATGTGCTCATGACGAACAGCAGTAACTTCATTTCTAACTTGTAATTTTAAATAATCACATGGAGACAGGATTGATCAGGATATAACAGCAGATCACGTCTTCAACTCAGACAGGAAAGCTGTTACAGTTTATAAGTTACTATTTTATGAGCTATTTGTAGCATAGCTGATTTTGATTTAGTCTTTATTCTGTCATATTTGTACCATAGTTCTGTAAATCACTGGTGGGTGGGCCTGAATGACGCTTTACCATCACTGAAGAATGACAAAAAATAACTTCAACTTCCAGTATTTTTGTACTTTCACTCAAAGGACTTAAAGGTCTTAATTTCCTTTTTTGTCCGTCAGTCAAATATATTATTTATTTGTATTGTAGCTGAAAACAGCAAATATTTATAATATTTGCTTGAAAAACAAACCAGTTAATGAATTGCCAGAATAATGGCTGTGATCAATCTTCTGTTGATGAATTGTTGATTCTACAAACAGTTGGTTCATCCATGAAATGCTTTTTTGTTGCTGAGTTGCATAAAGTGAATTCATTTGATCTGGAATTGTTGTTATTAAGAACCTGGTTCTTACTGGTTTCCATCAGACTGTTGCCGGTATGAAAATCGTTTCAGATTAATTTCCTGTTGATTTGATCAATTGGTTGACTGTTGCAGTCCTCGTTTTTGGTTCAAAAGTTGAGACTCAAGTTTCTCTGAGGGTATCTCTGTCTGCTGAGGAAGATCATGGGATTGGATGGAAATCTCCAGAAGCTGCGCTCATAGAGCTGCCTCAGTGTGGGAAGAGAGCCACATGGAGTCCTGAAGATCCACTACTTTGGTGGGGGGACAGTAGCAGTGATCCTGGTCCAGTTCTCAGTCTGGTCCTGAGTTCCAGGTCTGTCTGTGTCCTCACAGGCTGAGCTGATCACAGATCAGTCTTTGTTGCTGTCTGTGTGGATGTGAGCCGTCTTTCTTCTCCGTGGTGGAGGGAACCAGCAGCGCTCACATCTGAACTGTCTCAGAGGACAAAGGCCGTCTGTCTGCAGAGTCCGGCTGCTTGGAGGTGACGTCACGCTTGTTGTGTTTCCTGTTTCACAGTGAAGACACAAATGATGTTGATGATGCAGTCTGTAGGTTTGTTGTTAAACATGTTGCTGTGCTGATGGGAACAGTAGATGTGCTGGTTCATCCTGTGAGCAACAACAAAGTGACTAAGATAATAGTGTACTAATAAAATCAGCTGTAGTCCTGCTGCATGATGTGTTTGCAGGTAAAAACCTTGTTTACCTGCTGCTAAGTGATGACAAACACTTAAGAAAGACAATGAAAACAAGATTAACTCTCATGTCCCTCAATGGGAGGAGGCAGCTCTGTTGAGTGAAGTCCAGCAGGTGGCATCTCGCTCTGCTCGTCCCTCTGAGGCTAATTGGATTAAGCCCCGCCCCCTTCCGTCAATGCTGCAGGTGCATTCTGTCAGACCTGAACACGCTTGAGGAGACTCAAAACCTACACAGTCCTGGTTTCAGTTTGCCTTTCATATCCTTGTCGTACAGCTCTGCAGACTGCGCTCTCTTTAAGGTAGGTGGGAATTTTACAGAAGAAATGTCAGATTGAACCTCCTGCAGTGAAACTGTCAGAAAGTAAACCTGCTGACTTCACGACCTTCACTTCTTATATTTAGTCTCAGCGGTGAGACAACACAGAAGGCAGCAGACTGTTGTTGGTCTTAAGGTTTGTTCTGTTATATATGCAGACATTCTGTGACATTCAGTTAATCTTGTATTGAAGAAGGAAAAAGAGAAATGTGTTTCTGCTCCAGAGGTTTGTTGTATTCTCCCTCCGTTGTGGTTGACTAAGCTGGTTGTGTTTGTGTAAATAAATCAGATGTTTGACTTTGATAACCTTCAGTAAAGTGGATGTAAATCACCGTCGGCATTTATGCACGACCAAAAATTAAAATGTGGATGGCAACAGCAGACAAGGAGAACTGACGGGTGAAGTGATGCAGTAATTTGAGAACTTTTTAAAATGAGCTGGGGTTTTTTTCTGAGTTTGGTTGGTGGCCTCCCTGCAGGATGAAAACACTTTGATGGTTGAACATCTGATCCAGAGTCAGTTTCTGATTGCACATATAGCTCGCTGAATGTCACAGCTCTGAATGGAGCCTGTCGACATAGCAACGGTTGCCACCCTCACAGGAGCCTCATGGACAGTTAAAATTTACAGGAAAATGCCTGCAGAAAACTGTCCTGTCACGAGATATTGATCTGATTATTGGATGCAGTCTGTGTGCGTATCTGTACTCCAAGATAATCTCAGGTCACATGACAAGACTCTTAATCGCCATGGGAACCGGCTGACTTTAACTGTGTTACATAAGACAGGTGCTGTGATGTCACTGTGCTGACATCGTCGCCGCAGGTTTCATACTCATACATATACTGTTTTGAACTGGTTTATTCTAGACTATAGGGTTTATTCTGGTTTAAAGTGGTACTGTCATGGTCTTTACTGGTTTGTACAATACTTGAATGAACTAGTTTGTGCTGTGGTGGTTTATCATAGTGAATTGTGGTAATCTGTGGTTTAGGTTATGTTACATTGCATTTGTGTCTTTATTCTGGACCTAAAGTCTGGACTCGGTAGTTCACAGTGCTCGAGAAAGTAATCAGATCTTTTACTGCATTAAAAGTACTGATAAACACTATAAAGATACTTCTGCAAAAACTTCTTCGAAAGTTTAATCCAATAAATGTAGTTAAAACATTAAAAATAAAGCAATCACCTGGGGGAAATGATGCAGGTGGCTGTTCTACTGTTGTGTATTGTATGTATCGCTCTGAAGAACTGAAATTAACCCTCGTGTCGTCCTGTGGGTCAAAATTGGCCCATTTTAAAATTTGAAAATGTAGAAAAAACATTTTTACAGTGAAACTTCTTATGTCCACATTTTCAAAATTTTTGGGAAATCTTTGAACATTTTTGGTGGAAAGAACAGAAATGTTAAAAAATGTTTCTAAGAACATTCACAAAAAAATCAACCAAAATCCAGCGAAATCTCCTGGATGTTTTTTTTTTTTTGTGAATATGTGTATATGTAATCACTTTAGATGTTTTTAGTATTTTTTTTTGGAAGATTTTTACTCTTTTTTTGAAAATATTTACAAGAATTTTCTTGCCAAATTTGGGGGATTTTTAAAAATGAAACTTTTAAGGGAAACTTTTAAGGAATTATTGGAATGTTCTTCCTGAAGGTTTTGCAAATTTTCAGAAATTTGGGGAATATGTTTGCTGAATTTTTGGATTTTTTTCAGACAAGGAAACAATATTTTTTGATGCCCGTAAATGAAGACAACAAGAGGGTTGATATTTAATAATTTCTCTCTATATTTTTTATTTTAATTTTTATAAGAAGAAATCTCAAATATTTGTCGTTCAGCTCACGTCAGTCTGTGGAAAATTTTATATAGATGAGTTTAACTTTCAGGCAATGCTTTAAAAACACCTGTGGTTCTTAGCTTACTGTGAAGACACCGCTTGACTCCTCACCGCTATCTGCTCAGCAGTCCTATGTACTCTGCTACATGTGCTGCAGACGGTGCTGAGAGTGCTGTATGAAATGGATGTGGAGCACCTCTCCTGGACAAATTCTGTCGCTGTTTCCTCAACTGCTGAGCCCAGACTTTCCCAGAGACATTCAGTTCTTGTTTTGTTGATTAAATCAGCTGATGGAGATTTGAACAGCTGATTGGTCGTATCTGTTAGGGCATGCTGTGTTGTTGTTAGTTGTAATGTGTAATCTCCACTGGTTCTCTCTCTGTGCTGGATTATCTTGCTGCTTTATCCTCATTATTACAGATTAGACACACACAAACGCACAGTTGTTTCCGTTGCTTCTGAGGACACCACGTTCTACATTCATTACCTTCATTACTCACCTTACACAAACATTCATGCTGAAACTTACCGATGTGCGGGGAATTCCTGTTACAACATCATAATACAAGCACAGACTGAGAACCTCAAGATGTCTTTGACAGCAGTGAGGATTATAAACATACGTGCTCATTGTAAAACTATTTAATGGAGATGATGAAAACATGTAAAACCCTGGAGCTGTAATCATTAATTAGTCCAGCAGGTTGTAAAAATGACGGCTTCGACATCTAGTAATAATCTTTTCTAGTCTTATCTAGTAATAATTAACTGAGATTCTGACAAATTTTCAATAAATTCATGTCATTTTATTTTGAGAGAAGGTGAACCTTTTCAAACATTAGGTCTATATTAGAGAAATTAACTTTTCAACTTGTAAATCTAAGAATTTGTTTTATAACATCGGTGTTATTGATTATCGGTGCTGAAAGTTTCAGATGCCTCCGACACTGACGGTTCTACTTTACCGATAAAGCTCTTAGATTGTAGCTGCAAGCATTCAGGTCAGGTTCAGGGGTCTGAACGACTCCTGGTCAGTGACCTGCCAGGAAACGAGGGGTTAATCCTCTCAGAACAAGGCATTCGAGGCACGCAGGATCTCTTGACACACCTCGCCAGTAATCCCCATCCCTCCCTCCCCCAGAGAACAGAGAAACGCTCAGATATGAATCTCTTCCTGTTTACCTGCTGCAGTTTCTCAACTTGTCTGACTCAGCAGCCTATTGCAGATCAGCCACACTGACAGGAAGCGGTGCATCTCCTCAGACGCTAATTTATTGTTTCCTGTGAAACCAACCAATCATGAGTCACGTCAAATAACCACTAATCTGGAGGAATCTGTCATTTTGGGAACTCGGGGAACTCAGGTCTCCAAAACAAGGGCAAAACTGAAATATTAAAGGGAAGCACGAGTCCACAGATGTATAATCGTGTCCACTTTATTTCTACTGAAAGAAAATCTTTGAACAAAAACCTCTGTGGAGCAAAATGCAGTGAAACTTTAATTAAATCCTCCTATGTATCTTGTGTAATGAGAACATTGACAAGTACTAGCCAAACAGATCTCAGTGTTCATCAATGAACAGCTCTAATCCACTGGAAGCTGCTCCTTAAACACATAATGAGAAACAATGTCGTAATACACAGCAGGGATAACATCTGATGTGTCTCAAAGAGACAAAACCTGGGTATTAAAACTCGGACCCCCGAAAGTTGTTGGTGGATTTGAAAAGCGACGTTAAGTTTTAAAAAAAAAACACCAAAATTACTCCACCTACTGAAGCTATAAACTGTTTAAACACAGAGAATTGTTAAATATTCTACTTTTTTCCCAGTCCTTGAATGAACCACGTGTCATGCTGATCTGTTGGGATTTTTATCAAAGTCACCTTTTCTTCATGTCTTGTTGGAAAATTTGCTGAATAAAAAAGTGTTGGTACATTTAACTGTGTACAAATGTCCTGCTCAGTTAAAGACATTAACCATGATTCTGTAAAATGACAGTTTATTAAATATAGGACTGTAAAATCAGGTGAAACTGATTAAAATCGATAGTTGGCGTACACAATTAATTAATCTTTCACCTCTGAATCCAAATCACAAAGATCTTTTTCAGGAAATTTTGATGGGGTCTTAAGGTCATACTTCACTAATTATCAGCACAGTTTAGAGGCTTTTTGATAGATAGATAGATAGATAGATAGATAGATACTTTATTAATCCTGAGGGAAATTCGAGACTGTGTTCAACATTAAGGTTACCGTAGTATATACTCTAAAAATCTTGCTGTACAATACTACAATAAGAAAGACTTTTAATTTTTAAATCTATAGAGTACTAAATGTAATTTCAGTTAATATGGATATTGTGATTTGCTAAATGCTTTAGTGCCTTTTTACCACATATACTCCTTTACAATGTGCAGGTAATTTTTTCATTTTTTAAACCTTCACATACAAAAGTCTGTCAGTTCATCCTTTGGGAATTTATCTGAGCAGCTTATGCTACAGCTTTGGATTGAAGGTGACAGTTAGGGAATAAATTTATCAGATATTTCTAATTATTATGTAAATCACAGATTTTAAATCAAAAATCTTTGTTCTCTGACAACACAACACAGAACTCCCTTTACAAATCTGCTATTTTAAGTCCGTGATTGAGACGCCAGAATTGAGATACTGAGCCTTTTGGATTTAAATTTGAACCAGTTAAAATACACTTTATATTCCATAGAGGTCTTTCTGATCTTATGTCCGCCTCTGCTGGTTAAAAATAGAGCAGACAAAGCCAGTCGTGTGGAGTCACAGCGTGGATCCGTGCTGTCGCATCATGTCGAGACGTCGTGGGTTAAAGAGCTCCGTTGTGTCTCCAGAACAGCCGGCCATTATCCTGCAGCGTAACCCCGCCCCTCTAAAACGCTCTGTGACACAAACAAACAAACCCAGAACAATGCAGACAGAGGAGGAGATGCTGCTGCAGAGACACCACACTGTTTACATATTCTCTCATTTCAGCATTCAAACACAAACCGGCCCATCGTTGATATCAAATCAAACAGCTTGTCATCAGCAACACAGATCAGCTAATGATTGTTGTCTTTGTAATTTAATCTGTCGGTTATTTTCTGCATTGATCCATTAGTTGTTTAGAGAATATCATACATTATGAAAAAGAATATATAAAAGAGTTAAAATGCCACAGCAGTAAAATGCAACATGCACATTAATCCAAAATCATCATATGTAACATTTTACAGCAGAATGAGGACTTTTCATCTGTTAAGTGCATTTTGGTGATTCTACTAACGCACATGAACTTAAGTAGAGACTTTTGGGCTGTCGCACAGCTAGATTTTTGGACAAATAAAAGTTAATTTACACCTCGGAAAAGTGCAACAGTCTAAATTCAAGAAAATCTAGCACAAGGCTCCTTATAATCTTTGTGTTCTGAGCTTTCAGACAGTTATCATGGTGTTTATCAGCAGGTGGACTTTGTCCAAATCCTTACAGGTAGATCTGACCCCTCAGCAGCAACTCTATCGATTAATTATCAACCCTTAAGTTAATAGCCAACTATTGATAATCGATCACTCTGAGCGAACTCCATCTGCTGATAAAGACTCATAAGTTAATCGTTCACTGTCGTTTTTCATGATGACATAGTGTTCAGTGTTTCTTTGTAGAATAGAGTTTTTTTTCCCTTTGTGTCTTTTAAAAGATGACTTTACATTTTCTTGAGTTTTTACCTGCTTTTTTAAATATTGGTCTGCACTGATGGTTCTTTTCATTAATGAGTAATTTGTTGATTTCTGGAGTAGTAGATTAGTTCTTTGGTCCCAAAAATGTTGCACCAGGCCTATCCTCTTGGCACTTTCATCTGTTTTTTTTTCTTTTACACAGGAGCAGATTTTCAAGAATACTTAAAAGCTTTTTAAATGAGATTTAATCAGAGGACTTCTAGTAATTTATTCTAAATTCTGATGGCAAAAGCGTACTACTGACCAGATAAAGTCATTTGTTATGAACAGGTTCATGTGGTACAAAAGTCACATTTGGACCAAGGCCACAAATGGACTTCATTGATCAAGAACTAAAACAGGAAAGATAAGTTCATATTTGACTGCGTTTGGTGTCTCAGCCACTATTTTCTTTTTCCTTGTCATTTTATGTCATTTTGTGGTCGTTTGGCGTCTTTTTGTGGTCCTTCTGTGTCTGTTTTTAGTAATTTTACATTTGTTTGCTGCTGTTTTGCATCTTTTTCTGGTCATTTTGGGATTGCTTAGGGCGAGTTTATGCTAGTTTCTGGTCATTTTGCTTATTTTTCTATTATCAATTTGCATCTTTTTGTGGTCGTTGTGTCGTTTGTGGTCATTTTATAGCAGTTTGTGGTCATTTTATGTCTGACTCTACATTTACTGTTTTAGAAGAGGAAAGAAAGCAAAATTTTCACACTGATGAAGCTGAGAATTAGAGAATCAAAGAATTTATACTTTTTGTAATCAAAATATTACTTGAAGAGATTAGTTGAGTAAATGTTTATCTGTCAAAATGGACAATTACCAGCTTATTGATTAATTGTTGGAGTTCTAATGAAATCTTTCCTTGTTAGTAAACAACAGATTGATTGCAGATATTATGATGATGGTATGAAATGTGCGTTTCTTGCAGGAGAGTTGTCACTTTGTCAGTTTCTAGATCTAGGGCTGCAACTAATGACGCGTCGACTAATCGTCTGAGCACGATACGTCATCAAAAGCGGAAGTGAGCACGCAATGCAACAGAAATCGGCGTCCGACCGGAGCGCAGAACACGGACAGACGTCGGCGCTGCATCGTGCATATATTGTGTATACACGATGCAGCGCGGATGTCTGCATTTAGATACAGCTGTATAGTAAACGCTGACATCCGTGTTTACGATAGATCGCGGATGTCTGCACTGTGTCGTGCATACATAATACATGCACGATGCAGCGCCGATGTCCGTCCATGTTCCGCGCTCCGGTCGGATGGCGATTTCTGTTGCATTGCGCGCTCACTTCCGCTTTTGATGACGTGTCGTGCTCAGACGATTAGTCGACGCGTCATTAGTTGCAGCCCTTTCTAGATCAAGTCCTAATGTCTCTGTCTTTTCTTTAACCCTGAGGGGGAGGTTTTAATTTCAGTTTTACTCTGTGTGAGAAGCAGTAATGTCTTTCAGTGGTACAATACCAACCTTGAATATTAATATGATGATGGATTTAAACCCCCGTCAGCCCTCTCCTCCCCTCCTCCTAACCCTGCTTTGTCCTCCTCCATCTCCCGCTGAGATCAAAGTCTCCTGAAGGTCACAGAGTAAGCGAGTGAAGTTGAAGTTCGACAGCAGGCCGTCAGAGGGGGATTACATTTATCTGACAGCTTTAGTTCTTGTTAGTGACTAGATGTAGATTTACAAAGCTAAGCTGAGTTGATCACTTCTGCTATTGTGTTAAGCAGTTAAAGTGGCTCCACGTTGAGCAGCAACAACACAGTTCAGAGCTTACAGGGACGTTTTCTTCCTACGTCCCAGCAGTGCAGCTTCCTGATTCACTAGCAG
The DNA here is from genome assembly GCF_021347895.1 of Acanthochromis polyacanthus. NCBI lineage: Eukaryota > Metazoa > Chordata > Actinopteri > Pomacentridae > Acanthochromis > Acanthochromis polyacanthus. The sequence goes on from NC_067128.1 coordinate 11,683,455, forward strand.
GAGTGATTTGAGTCACTGACATTGTGTTGCTGCATCTCCTCCTTTGGCAGATTTCAGGGGACATATTCAGCCCAATTTCATCTCAAGTGTAAAAGCAGTTTAAGCAGAGCATATTAACCAAAAAATAACCATCCCTTTGTTTTAATGCAAAAAAGTACATTCTGAAAATATTCACATTTAATTAACTGTGTTTTTACAAGTATGTGAGACGAATATTAAAATCGGTTCCTATAGTAATGCCCGAAGGGAGGACACGTCGGGCGAATTCACAGGACGAATGCCCTTCGCACGACATTGTCCGATGGGGTGGGGGTGGAGGGGGTGAATATTCGGATCTCAAAATTAGTATCTGGATACCACCGTCGCAACCGGATATTCGGGTCCAGCCCGAGCAAATAAAGTATCTTTCTCATGGACATCCGTAAAACTTTAAGTTGTAACCATGGTTGACTCTTTCTGCAGGACTTCATGTTGGTTTGATGTTTGTTAAACTTTCAAAAAAGTGAATTTTGTGTTTTGGTGTTACACTGAGCATGTGCAATGAGCCACACCTGGAGGGAAGTAGAAAACTTTCCTATTTGAGTCCAGCGTCCGGTTCTGTGTGTTAAGAAGATTGAACGTTGGACAGGGTGTGTTAGGGGAGGTGTGACGTGTAAGTGTTAAGGCAAATATTAGGCCACAAAACTAAAAAGTAGAAGCACGGAGGACCAATGTGTGACTGATGAGCAGTGGTTCGTACCTGTGGCTGTGTGTCGGTTAATATACAACACAGATGTACGCTGTTTATCTGCACCTGTCCATGCATGGCAGCCTCACTCTGAGCTACAGGTTTCCTCTTCCTGCTACATCTGGTTTGTTTGACATCCTCTTCTTTCTTTCAATGACTCTCCCTCCTTCTTGTCTTTTCACGATTCTTTCTGTGACTCCTCCTCCTGTTTGCTCTTTCCCTCTTCTTTCCCTTCCCATGATCCCTCCTTCCATAACTCCTCCTTTTTCCCTCCTCTTCTTCCCGTCTCTCCCTGTGTGTTGAAACTTCAGCTCTGTAGTCACATCTGGACTGGATGCACATGTGGAGCATTCAGGCGTCGTTAAAGCTGTGGGAAAATTGAACTCCTTCAACTGTTTGGCTTGTTTTGAGTTCTCTTTTTGAATTTTTGGGGAGAAGTGGTGTGTGGGCGATCATTTGGGAGTTGATGGGGTATCAGAGGAGCATGTGGCGGGTTCTGGCCGGAGGAGGAGGAGGAGGAGGAGGAGGAGGAGGAGGAGGAGATGTTGCTGTGGTGAGGTGTTCATGTTCAAACGAGGAGGTGAGCATCTCCTTCAGAAGCGTTGTGGACGATCGGCGGCTCAGACGAGTGTTTGCACGCCGCTGGTTCGGTGAGTTGTTGCAGGTTTTTCACAAATCCCCACAGACTTCATTTTTTCACAATTTTATTTTAACCTCAAAAGCTTGAACGCTGAGACAAAGTAAGCTATAAGATTATTTTTTTAAAAACTCTTTATACATTGATTTCCTGAAATGTAAAGTTTCAGGCTAAGAGTTCTGTTGTTGAGTTATAAAACTGGACTCTTTTTGAAATGGTGAACGCATATTTTACATCCAGTTGCATCCAGACAGTGGAAGGTGCAGCTTATTTTCCCTCATGCTTAGATTTGTTTTCTTACACAATGTTAGTTTATGATCGTAGAAAAAAACTGCTGTTCCCGTGTGTCTAACGGCTACAGAGGTCAGAAGTCAGCTGTGTGTGTTTCAAGGTGTTTGAAAATAAACTCTGAGCTGTGACTGGCCCACAGGGTCTCTTATCATGTCCATAAACTCACTCTCTTCCTGCTGGGTCAGTGAACGCCTCGCTGACTTCAGCCTGGCAGGAAGCCAAACAACTAACGGACAGCAGAGAGCGTGTGTGTTTGAAGCTGTTTTCATTCAAACACACGCATTCTCCTCCTGTGGCTGGTTGTAGTTCTCCCTGAAGGTTGGGCTGTGATTTTAAACGCAGATCCTCTTGTGTTGTTGGACAGTTGTTGGTGGGTGAAATCTGCCGTCTCAACTGCAGCTAGAGCTTCACAGACCCAGTGAAAGTGTGTGTGTGGGACGTTGAATCAGAAGGAGAAATTTGTGCGTTCTCTACATGTAGCTCCAAGTTACCTACATGTCAACCCTCTGAACCTCAAAATATGTGTTATTTGAAGAAAAAAAAAAATAGCCAAAATGACTCCAGAGCTAGAAAGTGTAAAAATACAGAGTTGTAAAATTTTTGACTCGCATGTAACGTGCTTTTCTGTCAGGAAAGTTGACCAATTAACCATAAAATTGTGATATTTCATCAAAGTCATTTGTTTAATCTTACTTATAAATGAGTCAGAAATGACCTGTTATTTCCAACCAGACTCTGTGACAACCTAAAAATTCTCCAGGTCTTGGTGCATCCGTGACGCCATTAGAGACTCAACGGTCACATGACTAACATTCAGAGTTTTTTCCTGAACTCCAGGTGTTGAGTCACCTTTTCTTCCCAGATTGGTAACACCTTGGAAAAATATCGTACATGTTGGCTGAACGTGCACATCAAAGAAATTCAATGTTTGCTTTTTCTTTTTTCGTGATTTATGGCATTCTAGTTTTATATGCTGCACCCTTGCTGATCAAACACCAGCTGATCTACAGGATGGGCCATCAGTTTCCATACATAGCAAAAATTAGCATTTTATGTTGGACAACCGTTTTTATTTATATATTGTGCTCTATATGATTATCATTGTTTCGAAAACACATATTAATTTGTGTTTGCCGCTGTTGATGAACTTGTATTAGCACAGCTGAAGTTATGCTTGTAATGGCGTTGGTGATACGATCACTGAGATGATTTATGTCTCGTATCTTCACCTGATGCTCCATGGCCTTCAAGTGCCCCCAAAGATAGCGTCAAACGAATGTTCTAGGGTATCTGAAGCATAAAAAAATATACATTATACATTTTCCTATGTATGGAAACCAAACCTGTGGCCCACCCTGTATTTTCTTCTCCATCGTTGCAGTTCACCAGAATGTGGGAGTTTGGGTCGACCCTGTGTTTGCTGCCTAATTCCTGAACTTTGTGTTCAGTCATTTTTAGTGTTGCTGAGCACAGAAAATCAGGACTGTTGAGTTCTGAGGGGTTTATCAACCAACATTTTTGTTTGATTTTTGCAGAATTTGACTCCGTTAATGGTTTGAACCACACACTCTGCTGATTTTCTAATTAATTGCTGTCATTTATTTGTATGGGGCTGGAATCTGCATTTTTCCTCATGGTCATGTGACCAGGCTCCATATGAGAGGCAGGGAATTGACTCACACTGATGAATGCAATGTTGAAGTATTTCTCTTCAGGTGTTCCTACACTTGAGCTGGTAAGCTACAATGAATGATTCCAATGATGAGGATAAAAGGTGCAGCAGCTTTGCTTCTCAGAAGTTAAGCTTTTGTCAGTCGTGCTGGTGGCCTGCTCAGAGTACCACAATAGCTATGATCCTGTTGCCAAGGAGAAAGAGCTGGTCACAGGTGTGAATTAAAACCTGTTTATGCTGCAGGTTGTTTTCAGGTTTCTTACGGTACGTGTCCATAGGATCTGCCATTTCTACACTTCTCATTTTGCTGTGTATGAAAGCATTCAGGTAATGTGGCGATGTGTTTCTAGAGACAAGGTGACTTGTGGGCAGCTCCTCATTTGCATGAAGTTGAGGTCTAAAGCTACTTTATGCAAAATGGGGCACCCAACTGCCACTCGGTGATGCTGGAAACTCCTGCAAAATGTTTAAACTAGCTATTGTTGATTTAAAGTAAGACAGATTCAGCAACTGCTTGGCTTGTTTGTCACCTCAAATGTTTTCAGAAACTGTTTTTGTAATATGAGAGTGAGCTTCCAAAGGAGCCACCATGTTGCTCCAGTTTGAAATCATACTTGAAATTTTCATTCGATCATGTATAGCAATTGTTTGCTGGTTGTAGGAGGGAATAGTTTGTATTACACACGTACCACAACAGTGTCTTCTTTAGCCACTGACTGAATATGTAGCTGATATGTTGATATGTTGCTGCCATGCAAATCACATGAGTCCAGTGAGTGTCTCTGGTCGGCACAGTGTGTAAAATGTCCAGGCAGATCTTTTGCTGGGATAAAACATCTGTGATAAACCTGCACACAACTGTGAAAAGGAACATCACTGCTTCATTTACTGCTCATCCTCTCAAAAAACAACTCATGAATTCAAACTGTCTTCACCCTGACATGTGGTTCAGTCACATACAGAGGGATTTAGAAATAGCTGAACCTGAGCTTAGTTTATTTTCTGTTATTGTAACCTCTGCCTGGAAACAGGAAGATTCATGTGAATTAAATGTTTTGAACTGTGACACACAGTTCAAAACTCCTGGTAGACTTGCAGCAAGTGTTCTTTCAGATAAATGATAAACTTCTCACAATTCATCAGATGGCTGTGAAGAGATTCCAGTTCTGTGTTGCTGAAATCCTTCACAGCTTGACATTTTCTGTCTGTTGGAGTTATAAACAGAGCTGATTTTCTGTTTTTGGTGTCTAAATGTTAAACTCGTTTTTGTGTTTTGTGTCTCAGGGGGACTATCACTGTCTCTGATCTTCAGATATTTAGCTAAACCCTCAGACGACTGGTTCGCTGGTATGTTCGTTAAACACCCAAACCACGTGACGGCCATTTTGAGCAGAAAGGCTGTAAATTATTTGCAAGATTTCCTAGATTACACTGTAAATATGTCTAAATTTAGCTGAAATCATTTGTACTTTAGATTGAAAACTGAACATGTGAATGTTGATCAGTTTATCACATACTAGCATTTGTCATGTTCACATTTAGCACAATGATCCATTAACATTTAGCAGGTTGGAGCTAGTTAATGCTGGTTGGTATGATTGTAAAGGCCCTAAATAAAACTTTGCTTTTGTAAATCATATGAATAAAATTTCTTGACTAGTGTAGCATGCTAACATGGCATGTTATGCAAACATCTGTCTTAAATTACAGCTGAATCTGATTAAAACATGTAATTGCTAGTTATTGTAATTATACACTACACAGCAGTTTTGTTTATTTTATTTCAGAATGCCTTTGAACTTTTATTTGAAATTAAATAATTTTTCAGACAGTTTCATGCCATGAGTTCTCAAAATGGCCGCCATGAGAAAACATGAATGTGAAAAGGATCCCAGCGAATAAAGAATCTAATCAGACCAATCAAATATCCCACATAATCAATCAAAGTTAACAGTCGGATCAGAGCAGAGTGATCGACCTGCCTCACGTTGATTGCACTGAATGATTTTATGAGTCTTTTGGAAGCCTGCTGCTTGATTGTAATTGGTTGATTGGACAGTGATGTCATAAGGTGGATATTATGATATTAATGCTGTTGTCTCACCACAGTTTGTCAAATCTATGAAAAGTTGTTTTTCAAATGAGCAGAAATCAGACAACAAGACACTGCTGAACCTGAAGAATAGAACTGTTACCTGAGAATCTCAACTAAGAATTAGGAATTAGAAATAGGAGAAAACCTTCTTTCTCATAGTCATAACTCAGTCAGATCTGAACTCACACACTTGAAAGATGTGGGTGTAGATTCAGAGTGACTCGCACTTCCTGATGAAAACATCATCTCTGATGTCCGTCACAATAAACCTCCAGAAATCCACTTAGAAACTAGCGAAAACACACTGTAGAACCTGAAAAACAGGCTTCAGAATGTGAAAATCAGGTGCTTCTCAGAGTCATAGCTTAGTCAGATGTTCAGTCATATCTGTGCTGAGAATCATTAAACTGCATATTTGTGATCAACTGTATCAGACTATTTACAGAAATGATATGTGATGCCGCTCTGTGATTAATGTTGCTTTTTTGAAAATGTAGACCTAAAGTTATATGTTTCACTCATTTTCTGTGTGGATTTGAGCAGAAAATGTCAGTGAATTATCCTTGAGTTTGCTCTTATTTCATAATGGCAGTGTAGACAGATGTACGACATGTAGCTAGGACCTAAGCTGCATTTGAGCTGGGATGTTTTAAAGACTTCTCATGTACCATGAACCATCTCAACCTAAAGCAGATGCACTCCTACAGGTTTGTGTTGAAATAAGGTCCTTCGGTTACTCTGTGAGAACTTAACAATAAGTGGAAGTTTAGTCTCCCGTTCTTTAACGGTTAAAAATTATAAACATGTATAGATTCCTGAAATTCCTTAGCTGTGTTTGAGAGATAACAGAAACCTGAAAGAATCCAGATGTTTAGAGCTGCAGATGATTGACTATCTGAAGGGAAACTTGAAACTTTCTTCATCTGCTGTTACAGGCTTATCTTGAGCTCAGGGAGGTTTTTCTCTTAGATAAAGTATTAGTAATGATATTAATAATCTCTCACTGGTGACATCATGTCCTCCTTTGTAACAGTTTTAGTCAAACTGTTGACCTCAGGAACAAAAACAAACTCCTTACGGTTTGCCTTTGATAAACTCCCTATAGACAAACATGACCTTCCATTTATACCATCTCCCTGACTGCACTTTTATTGTGAAACTCTGTGATCACAGGAGTTTTACTGTGAAAGTGATCATCTGTGAGCTAAATCTGCCTGTTTTGTACCAATGTTCTGCTGGATGAACATTATGGAGTTTAGTGTTGGTGTTCATAGTTTGACCTGGTGGTTACAGTGTTGTCTGACACAATGATGCAGAACTGGTTTGTTTTTTAGTTACATCATTACTCTCCCCCTCTCCTCAGAGTCCCCCCGCCTGTCTACCGCCTCCATCAGCAGTGATGAGCGCGCTCCGTCGGCCACGCCCTCCGACTCCTCTGACCTGCCGACGTCTGACCGGCGCCCAGCGAGCCTGATCTCCACACTGTCCTCAGGCTCAGGATCCTCCAGAGACGACAACCTCGCCCCCCCTCCATCGTCCGCCCGATCCTCTGACCCCGACATTAACCTGGACCTGAGCCCCACTGGGGGCGCCACAGACGCAGAGGGGAAGACCCCACAGTCTGACAGGAAGGGGCGGAGCTTCATTCACAACAACAATAACAACAACAAAGAGCGGACAACAAGTCGAGCCTCCAGCCGCAGGCAGCCGGGGTCACCGTTCATCAGCGGCAGCATGGCGCCCAACCCCCAGCTGACCTACCTGGACCGTGTCGTCATGGAGATCATTGAGACGGAGAGGATGTACGTCAGAGACCTGCGCATGATTGTAGAGGTGAGTCACCAAAGAACACATTAACCCTGTGGTGTTGTGCTGTGTGGCTGCTCTGTTTATATAATACATAGTCATAATCACACTATCCCCTAAATAATAATAAAGGTCAGCCCACACCAAACACGATAACTGTCAATTGGCTTTAAATATGTTACTGTAAAAGCCATTCTGCCTCAAGTGGATGGTGCAGTTCTCATCAAATCTGCAGCACAAACAACAGAGGCACTGACAGCAAATCAAGACACATCCTGGTCAGAAATGTTAGAGCCCGTATTTATTGGGGATCTAATTTTCCTTCCTGCCTGTAAGATGAAAAAATAAACACAGTGACTAATGTATGAACCAAAGCAATCAGGCGCACAAAGTTGTTTGTTCCACATCTCAAGGTTTGATAAGTTAAATGGTCCTCAAACATATTTTCTGTCATCATAAAGCAGGTCTTAATGACGTAAAAAGCATCTCTTGTCTGCTTGTCGCTCTCTTTATCTCTGTAGAGCTGAAAGATGCACAGCAGATGCTGCTTTCTATCTGTTTTCATTGTTATTCATATTCTTATTATTAATAACAATGAAAGATGAAAGCTAAATCATGGATTTTTTCAGTACTGCACCTGCTGCTTCCAACTACATTTTTCATGGAATAGAACACTTATAGATGATTTTCTCTACTCACTCAGTTTTGGTCTTTGTGTTGTACCACTTTTTAAATGCCTATATAACGTAATACTACACATAAATACCTTAATTTTACCAAAAACATACTACAAAACGGTTTCTGGTGCTGATGGATTCTGTTTGATGTTCTCTTTGAGACAGGAAACCATAAAACTGATGTTGACTCCTATTAAAGCATCAGTCACATTTGTCATATGAAAATGTTAGCTCGCAAAACAAAGACTCTCCAAACTCCTCCTGTTTTTGGAGAATTCTGTAAACCCACACCCATCCTGGGGTTCTTTTTTCGATTTCGGTATCTGACTCTAACTGTGAATGTCTTAAACATCTGAAGACTGACTCCAGGTCAGATTTAAGGGATGCAGGACTCAGGAGACACAGGACAGAGAACAGCTCGTAGTCTCAGAGTATCCCGGCAGAGATGCATCGTCACCGACTAAAATTACCAGGTTAAGACGTTCTGCAGTGACAAGATTAGCTGCTTATGTAACAGTCAGGATCACAGACAGACCTGAACCTTGAGGGAAGACCTGAACTTAAAATTAAGACTTGAGCTCAGAGCAATGCATATCTGATAAATATTTAATGTAACACAAGATCCATTTAATACATGAAAAGGATATTATAATTAAAAAATGTACAAATGTTCCGTTCTCCTGTACAAAAATGAAATTGCTGCATACAATACAAAATAATGAAATTGTACAACTAAACTGTCTTTAATATCAGCATGTGTAGGTATGAGTTAAAATACTTTTGACAACTATTAAATAGAACACAGAACCCATCAATAAACATTTAAAAATACGATGTATATAATATGATTGATTTCTGAGTTTTCTTTAAAAAATAATCCAAATAAAATTCTGTTGATCATTGCTCAGTGGGAATTTTTGATATATTAAATCAAAATAAAAAATGTGTTTAGTGAGACAAAAATCTGCTTCATAAATAAATACACTGTATTAACATCAAATATTTAAATGCTTTTAATTAACTGAATAAAAATCCATGCTCATGGAATGTGTAAAATGAAGATAAGAAATCAAGCCTTTAAAGCCATCAGCTGATGCTTAGCCGTTTAACCGAGCTCCACAAACAAACAAACAAACTTGATGATTGAGCCAGAAGTAATCAGATTACAATGGTATTGATCAAACTGAGGTCAGTCTGCCACCTGCTGGACAAATGAAGACATCATAGGAGAAAAGGTGATCTATACTGACTTGTAAAACAACAATTATCCTGATAAATTAATTTAGTTAAATTATTTTTCAATTACAGTCGACTGTAAAAACTAATCAGTTCTCTCTACTCTGATCCTGTCCCCTCTCTGCTTTCTTCACATTGTCCTACTCTCCCTCTTTTCATTTCCTCTCTCCTCCTGCAGGACTACCTGGCTCACATCATTGATCAGTCTGATTTATCGATCCGTCCTGAGCAGGTCTGTTCTCTCTTTGGAAACATCGAGGACATCTACGAGTTCAACAGGCAAGAATAAAAAAAAATAAAATCTCATCTCTTAATGTCATCACCGCATAATTACAGTTAAAACAACAATGACACAAAACATCATGAAATGGAAAAAGCAAAAAGCAGTCTGTGATGTAACAGGCTCGTTCTGTTGATGTGTGATTATCAAGAGTAAAATGAAGTGAAGTATCATGTTGTTGTCATCATGGTGATGGTGGTTCCTGTTCACAGTGAGCTGCTTCAGGCTCTTGATATGTGTGACAACGACCCCGTCGCTGTCGCCAGATGCTTCGTCATGAAGGTGAGAGTCGATCAGAAGGTCGCCGGAGGCTTCATCTATTTAATATTCTAGTTTAAGATGAAACTGTGACCACAAACGGAGCGGTCAGAGGTCATAATGATTTCACTTTGTGCCATTTCAGAGCGAGTACTTTGAGATCTACACGCAGTACTGCACCAACTACCCAAAGTAAGTCCTGACAGTCTGCTGGACTCAGCATCTAGTATTATTCTGTAATGTTGTTCTTAATGGTGTCTTGTTTTACTGACATCAACTGATGGCAGAGTTCAATATTCATTCATTGATAAGCAGTATAAACCTATAATCGAAATCTTGGTGTCAAAATGATCCAATGCCTTAGTTTATTCCTGTGTTGCATACTTAGTTTTTTAGCATCCCTTTCATTGGAAATAGGTTATTGCATGTGACATGTAACCGAAAAGCATTGATTGAGACAACAGAGTGAATAAAGATAACGGAACCAAAGTTGCACGTTTTAAGTTAATTTATTTTGTATGGAATCGGTTAAAAGAAATACTAATACCAATAATATAAAAAATGCTGAATACTGGATCAGATAATCAAACGTGCTGGTAATCAGTCAACCGCTTGTTTAATTCTGTTTTCCATCTTATGACCAGTTTCTAGTTGTTTTCATTGTGCTTTTTTTAACCTTCAAGTGTTTTTCTTGTTCATACCTGCTTTAACTTTATCACACATCTTTCTACCTGTGTATAACTGTTTCCACCTATTTTTTTAGACTGTTTTCACACCTCTTTCTAACTGTTTACACCCCTATTTTTCTTGTCTATACTTGTTTATATCTGCACACCCATATAAACAACATGTACAGATACGCCTGTTTCGTGGAAGTGAAACTACTCCCTCCCTTTACCTTTCATACCTCCTGTTTTATACTTTTTAGTAACTATCTGTTTTTGTACTTGCTAACTCCTTGTTCACGCCTGCTCTTTACTTGGTCACCTGTCCATACCTGCATTTTTCTATTTGCAGTAGTTTTTTTCTTCCTTACATATGTTTTATTTTTTTCATTCTCCCACCTGCAGTTCAGTCGCTGCACTGACTGAGTGCATGAGGAATAAATCTCTGGCAAAGTTTTTCCGGGAGCGTCAGGCATCGCTGAAGCGGTCACTACCTTTGGGCTCATACCTGCTCAAACCTGTTCAGAGGATCCTTAAATACCACCTGCTGCTCCAGGTACCACATCAGTACAGCTGATGCCCAACAACACCTGCATGTAAAACTGTATAAAATCAGAAGATTCGCTATGATGTTAAGATGACAGAACATTTCCTGCCCAGGTTACTAAACTTTTAGAACTTCCAGTGTGTATCTTCAAAATTTACACAAACAGGACTGTATCATCTGCATAAAATGGCTAATATAAACCTGACTTCAGATTGACTTGTTTTTGTTTGTAATGATGTTGTTTAGGAGATAGCAAAGCACTTTGACCCAGAGGAGGAGGGTTATGAGGTGGTGGAGGAGGCCATCTACACCATGACAGGAGTGGCCTGGTACATCAACGATATGAAGAGGAAACACGAACACGCTGTCAGACTGCAGGTCACGAACAAAACACCGCGTTTCACTCCATGTGTTTCTGGGCGCTTTTCAATTTGTGTTTAATATACCTGAGTGGAAACAAAAAGCTTCAAGTCATTTTCTTCTGCAAGACAGAAGACACTTAGAAGCATATATTACTGAATTTATCTCTATCGTTAAACACACAATTGTATTTAATAAACCAGCAGACTACAGGATGGATGTCTGACTAACTTATCAGTGGAGGTCTGCAGGGTTCAATTGTGGGTCCACTGTTGTTTTTCTTTTCCATATTTCTTTTTAACAGAAGATTTTATAATTCTCATATATTTACACATAGTGTGTCGTTTTATGTCTTTTGCAATGATAGAGAGAATGTTTGAATTGAAAAAAACTTTCCTGACACCAGAGTAGTTGCATACAAACACATACAAACACACAACAGACAGGGAGAGGGAAATATTAATGACAGAACAATCACTAGCTCTAATGTGAATGCGGAGGTTGTGATAAATACATTAATAAACACCTAAGAAATTCATCTTCGAGGTTCCATACTTCTGTCCTAATTAACAGCTAAATACCTACAGAGTTAAACCAACTGCATATTTTTATGTTTATTTCTTCAGGAGGTTCAGTCGTTGCTGCTGAACTGGAAAGGTCCTGACCTCACCACATATGGAGAACTGGTTCTTGAAGGAACCTTTAAGGTTCATCGAGCCAAAAACGAGAGAACGCTCTTCCTGTTTGACCGCATGCTGCTCATCACCAAACGCCGCGGAGAACACTACGTCTACAAGACACACATCTCAGTGAGCAGCAAACATACATACTGGCGTCTCAGTCGTACATCTGCTGGGTCTGTTTGTCCCACAGGTTATTAGGAGCAGATGGTCATTTTTGTTCCTCTCCGTGTGATTTTAGTGCTCCACTCTGATGCTGATCGAAAGCGCCAAAGACTCCCTGAGCTTCAGTGTCACGCATTACAAACACCCCAAACAACCTCACACTGTCCAGGTGAGTCGCCCTCCGTCTGCTGACACAACAGCTGTACACTGTGGGTGATGTAAGGAGATTTTACACCCCGCAGTTGTGTTTTCTGCCCACGCCAGTTAGTTTCAAACTATTCTATAAAACTACTAATTTAAAATCTCCACTTGTGTCTGTATCAAGTTATTTCTCTCAGTATGTCAGTGTGGCTGACTTTATTATAGTGGGAAAAAGTGTTGTACTGAATTTACCTGGTGGCCTTTTTCCTGGCTTTGGCGATTTATAGTGTATAAATAAATAACGCTATCTGTCTGTTTGGTTTTAGGATGTATTTTAATTAGTTTTTCATATCCCTATAAAACCCACTGCTTCAGAAATGCAACAGCAATTTTATTTTTTTGTCATTTTCTTTATTTTAAATATAAAATTCTAGACTTTATAATTCTAAATTTAATATAATGTAATTTTTGCAATTTTTTTCTATATTTGGGTCTTCCAGGAATATTTTTTTTAAAATGTAATAAAAAATGATTCTAAGTTTCAGATATATATGAAAAGTGTGTGAGTGTATGTAGGTAGATGTTCATGTGCATACAGTTAATTGCTAAAATGCTTATTTTAGAGCTGCAGCAATAAGTTGATTCATTATTTGATTGATTTTGATTTATTACAGTTGATAAAAGTGGCCGATCACAAGAAAGAGAACACTGAATTCTTATGGATTGGAAATAATCAGTTTGTTGTTTTTGCAGACTTGAGTATCAATTAGTTGATTGATAGAAAATGATTCTGCAGCTGTGGCGATAATCCAGTAATTGTGTCCTAAACTGAATCTATTTGAAACACAGAACATTTTACTTTCAAATCCACTAATTGAGAAAGCAGCCAGTAGATTAGTGATAGTAAGAAGAATTTGTCTGGACTGTCTTCATGTTCCTCAGGGATTTCTGGAAACCAAACCAACTGTTCGGACTAATCAGTGGTTGCTCTTCAATTGTTTTTACATTTCAGGCAAAAACGGTGGAAGAAAAGAAGCTGTGGGCTCATCACATCAAGCGCATCATTCTGGAAAACCACCACGCCATCATCCCACAGAAGGTCAGCGACCAGTGAAACCAGTATACTCACCAGTGAAGCCACTTTGTGTAGACAGCCCTAACAGAAGATGTTGTTGTGTGTTTCAGGCTAAAGAGGCCATCCTGGAAATGGATTCCATCTGTAAGTACCAATCTTTCCTGCTTGTAATGGTTTTGGTGAAAATTTTGAGAAAACTAGTAGAAACTGTAAGAAAACAGGATAAAACCGCACTTGGCTTTTTCCTGTTGTCGTCAATCATGTTGTTTTACCGCAGACCCTTCCAAGTACCGTTACAGTCCAGAGCGTCTGAAGAAAGCTCTGTCCTGCCAGTCTGATGAGTTTCCACGAGACGCTCGTCAGGGCCGCCGACAGTCAGGTAATCACTCAGAATTACCCGATTATTGATCAGCGTGTCACGTCAATATTTATTGTTTACTATTTACTCTGTTTTTTTTCCTTCCCAGAGCCAATCAAGCAAATGAAGAACTCCAAAGGTAAAGATCTTCCATATTAATCCTCTAGCTAACCTTCTGTGATTTCTCCTCTAATGATCAATTTTTTTTGCCTGCAGTTAGAAAACCTCAGGTTTTGCTGTTTAGTTGCATTCAAAAACGTTCAACATCTGAGATGAAGTCACTTTTTCTTTTCTTTTACTTTATTTAGCATTTTTTTTAACCAGACTAGTCCCACTGAGTTAAGAGATCTCCTTCACGAGGGAGACCTGACCAAGAGGGCAGCAGCATAGTCACATTAAAAACAATAAACAGCAGATGAATTTAACAACTTTAAAACTTGCTCACATATAACACTTGCCCACAGACGAGGTAGACTACAATGATTTCACCAGAGCTTTAAATTAATTCAGTGTAACAAGGGCTGGAAGTTGAAGTTGAGATTGTAATTTATTCCACTGAACTGGTGCCTGAAAACCTGAAGACTTTCTTGCCCAGTTCAGATCATACTTTGGGGACGACAAATTGCAGAGTATCCCCAGATCGGAGATTGTGACTTTCATGTTTCCTTGTTAAAAGACAAGACAGATAGGAAGGAACAATACCCAGAATGGTTCTGTAAATAAACACATACCAATGACTGAGACGTCGGGTACTTAAAGATGTCCAGATAACTTTAGAATTCTTTGATAGTTTCCTGTTGAAACTGTGACTCCATTATAAGGAAACCTAACTGGAGTTGGTGAACAAGCTTCTGACAGCAGCGCTTATCACTTTGAAACTTTGACATACCGCACAACACTTTTTACTATTTTTTAAAAATGTATTATGAAAGAAACATGAAGAAAAATCTGCAAGTTCTAAAATGTGTGGCTGAAAATGTACAATTAAAGCCCAGTGCTTTTTCAGGAATACTGTCAACATCACCAATCAGACTTTATTTATACACCTGCACTTTTCATAGAAGTTGAGACTAGGAAAACAAGGACAATGCCAACAGTGAAATCAAAAAATAAAAGCAGATTAGAAATAAAACGATAGTCTATAGCTTTAAATATATTGAACAACACAATAGAAATGGATAAATGTCAGAACAGATCAAATAAGTAAAGAAAATACAAACGAGTCAAAACGTAAAAATGATTCCATCCATCCATCCATCCATCCATCCATCCATCCATTGTTGAGCTGCAAGGTGATGGTGCGTACCATCGAGTCACTGTGCAGCCCCAAAATGATGAAATACCACATAGAATAAATAGATGACTATAAAATTCTACAATGACAATTAAAGGATGAACTCAGCAGCTAGTGATTGTCAGTGTCTGATAACAGAGACAGCAACTACAACTAATTCCCACAGAGAAAGGTGACATTCTCTTTGCCATTTCCTGGCAGAACATGTTTGATGTTTTTGATTCAAAAATTGATAGAAACTAATAATGGATTGATAAAAGTCTTACAAAGTACTTGTCTGTCTATTGATTATTGGACTTCTCTCAGCATCAAGCATCTTGGCTGAACTTATAGCAGCTACAAAGTATTCAGTTTACTTGGCAGCACAGAGAAATGCTCAGAACTTCTTTTATGTCATGGTTAAATGTGTTACTGTTATGATGTTAACCACAGACTGATTGTGGGCTAATAAACAAAGCTTTGTGTTCAGTTAGCTTTCACAATAATGTGTGTTCTCTGTCTTTAACCAATCACCTCGTCTTCTTCTGCTGCTGATTCTCCGGTTGAACTCTCAGCGATCCTACAGGTAAGACTCAAACTGATTTAACATTAAAGGTAGCACGTCTGCTTCCTGCTCCTCCTCCTCCGAGCATTGCTGTACAAACTGTTGGTTTCTCTGTGCTTTGTTGTATTTCTGTGAAGTGTACTGAGTTGTACTTACTAGTGACCTCATTTGACTGTAAATAAATGGATGTCATACTGAAGGAAGGGGCTCTGTGATACAGCCTCGCTGTTAAAGCAGCACATTAGTTTTAAAGAGTCATCAGATTCAGGATAAGCGGTGTGTGACGTCCTGCAGCACTCCGACAGCGAGGGGGTGTTAGTGGGTGACAGACGCTCACTGCAGCCCACCATCAGCAGCAGCACACTGGGATCCAGCAGCCTGGGAGAGTCTGAGGCCGACCGAGCTGCCCAGGACGAGGAGGAGCAGGAGGAGGAAGGGGAGGAGCTGGGCAGCAGGAAGGACTCTCTGGAGCGACTGATGTGCAGCGAGGAAGAGGAGGATGATGAGGCGGGACGGTTGGACGAGGTTCTGCTGGAGGACGAGCAGGTAGAGGACTTTGCCAGCTCCGTTCTGGCTGCCATCTCCTGCTGGCACTACACAGTCCAGGCCTTCCTTTCCTCCACGGGGACGGTGAGGCTTTCTGCTGCCAGCCTGGTCTTCATCACCTGCGACTTCACCTGACCCGCACCGGCTCTGTAACACACTTAACGGATAACAGCGATAACTGCTGCTGCTCCGGAGCTCTCAGTAACTGCTGCATGGGCTTCATGTGTGGAACTAACACCAGCCGAGCTGCATGTTGCTGCTCAACACGCTACACTACAGCAGGGTGATGCTACTGGAGCCTTTATGTTCTCAATAGTGCAGTTATGGTTAAAGAAGTGAAATGTCAGACAGTCTGACAATTACATTAATTTTTTCAGCTTCTTTTGAATTTGATTATTTCAGCAGAGCTCCATCTTAACTCTACTGGTTAGCAAATGTGGAGTTCCTCAGGGTTCAGTTCAGGGTCCTCTGATGTCTGACTGTAGATGCCACCTGGCTGGAAAAAATGCTGTACTTACTGGCATAGATTTACAAGTGATCTTCAGTTTTACATTTCACTGACACAGAAGGAAAAAAGGGGAAAAAAAACTAATCAGAAGGCATCAAAAACTTAAAAAGAACCAGAGCATTGAAATAGTTCATACCAAGAATACCTAGTGGGTTAGCATTTGACAGTTTGGTTACATTATAAACATGTTGCTCAAAGCCATTAGTCAACGTGTTGTGATGCTTCTATTAGAAGTAATTAGACATTAAATAGGTTTGAAGCTGCTGCATAAGAGCGCAACTGAGCTAAGCTAGAAATTTCCCTCCACTCCCACTTTATTTGCTAAGCTAAGCTAGGCGAAGCACGTCCTTGACCTTTTCCTGTACTGGAAACAAACACATCTGATTCAGAAGAAGCTGGCCAACAAGGATTTCCCAAGAAATGTCCCTTTAACCTATTAGATAACTGAGTAAAATTGCTTTTATTACCTCTTGTGCAGCCAGTTTTTTGGTGTTTTTGCTTTTATTGGAGCTTTTTCAGGCTTGTGGTCCAACTTTATTGCTGTGGGGCTGAGTACAAAACATAACTGAATGTTTGAGGTTGCCAAGTTGAACAGGATATTTTTTGCTGCTGCCTCTTATTATTTTGTCACTTTTATTTGCATGTTTGGTTTTAGACTGATTCATGCCTCGGGTTAAGTTTGGTGTGAAGCCGATTATTTTATCTGCAAAGCTGCTACACAGGATGATCACTGAACTCTTTTCACTGTCAGAGACAGTTGTTCTTCATTCTATCCGTAATAAAGGGGCAATTCACGCAATGCAAAACATGCTTTCCTGCTTCTAAAATTTTAATCAAAGCATGAACAGAGTTAGTTTTATTAGCTGAGGGATGATGTTTTAAATTGGTGTTAAAGTATCCAAAAATTATATTTGAAAAGCTCAACAGCAGTTTGTTTTTGCAGAAATGGTGTTCAGTTTCAGTTTTGTGGATTACACAAAAAACAGGACACTTATTCTGCAGGAAAACCTGATTTTTGTGAAATGACCCTTTAAGAATGAGTTAGCAGTGTAAGATTCTTTTTTTGTGGCCTTTATCTGGTGATATTTAAACTCTGTTCCTTCCTTTTGTCTGCTGATGTTAAAGATATCATTTGACATCTTTCCTGTTTCTTCTTTGTTGAAGGAGGCAGAGGGAGACAGCTCCAACAAAGAAAATGGCCGACTTCCTGAAGAAGATGAGTCAGGTGGAACTGAACCAACACCCGAGCAAGTAAATAAAAGTTTCATTGATTTTTTTTTTTTGCAGGTTTGAGGCACTCCTTATGTTTGATATGACAGGTTTCCTCCCGTTTTTCATCTGCTTCTGTGATGCAGTGCTATCCAGTAGCATGTCAGGTCGGTGGTCATAATGCTTGGACTCATTGGTGTAATATGTTTTTTTTCCCTTTCCAGCCATGTGCAGATAAGCTGCCACAGGAGGAGACATCTGAGCCAACAGAAAACCCTGAACTAGAACTGTTCTCTGATCTGGATCCTCACATGATCTCAGTTTCCCCTAAAAAGTCAGAAGAACTGAAACCCGAAGAAGGTCCAGAGCCCACAGAGGAACCGTGCTCCGCCACACCCGATTCAGATTCAAAGACGCTGAGCAGCGGGGAATCCTCTGAGGAGGAGGACGATGATGAGAAGGAGGCAGCAGAGAAGGTGCTGAAATCCCCCAGCATCCTCCCATCCTCTGTCCTCGACAAAGCCAGTGCCATTGCCCAGCACTTCACCAACAGCATCAAGCGCGGCAGCATGGCCCAGGACGACGCCCGATCTCTCGGCTGTGCTTCACCTCGGTTGCCCAGCAGGACCGGCAGCAGTGTCAGCCTTTGTACCGAACCAGCCGACCGACCGCTGCGACTCAACAGTATCTCTTCTGATTCTGTCGAGACCTTTGGGGTGACAGATTTGACCATGTTGTCTCCGCGGGATGACAGCCTCTTCGACGCTGACAGAGGCATTCGGCGGAGGCGGGACTCCACCCTGTCCAAGCAGGACCAACTGCTCATCGGGAAAATCAAGACTTACTACGAAAATGCCGAAAACCAGGATGCAACCTTCAGCCTCCAGCGCAGAGAAAGTCTGACATACATCCCGACTGGGCTGGTCAGGAGCTCCGTCAGCCGGTTTAACAGCATCCCGAGGGAGGAAACCGTCCAGACAAACCCCTCCACTAGTCTGGACCCTTCCTCTGTGCACTCCAACTCAGCTTTACCCTCAGATCACATGGTCTCCAGTGAATCTCTGGACTCGCTGAAGTCTGATCGGAGAAGCACAGATCTAGAAGATTCTGGAGAGAGCCACAAGTCCAGGTCTCAAAGCATGCAGGATAATCCATGCGAGGATGAAGACTTCAGACCTTCATCTGAAATGATCAAGATCTGGCAGGCGATGGAGCGAGAGATCAGCAGATCTCAGAGTGACAATGGAGGGCGAGACCGATCCAGAGAGGCTGCAAGAACCTCCAGAGCGACTGGTGTTTCTAACCTGACCAAGGACTATGATCGAGAGAGTTCAGCATCTGACCTCAGCACCATCACTGAGGAGTCCATCAGTCCTTCTCCCCTCAAGTCCAAAGTCTCAGGGGTAAACCGGACAGGAAGTCTGAAAGATGCTTTGAAAGTGTTTGGGGAAGAGGCTTTCATCCTCAGGGCTCCGGTCCCTCGGGTCATCCAGTTGAGAGCAGAGTCAGAGATGGAAAAGCCGAGTGAGGATTCAAACCAGCTGGATGACGTGGATACGGGGAAGAGCAAAGTCCTCCATCTGGCCCGTCAGTACAGCCAGCGAATCAAGACCTCCAGACCAGTGGTCCGACAGCGAAGTCAGGGCGGCCTGATCGCCAAGAAGAGCTTAGCTTGTGTGGTGGAGGAGAAGGAGAGTTCAGGTACACTGTTTACCTGTTTACTTTCAAATTTAAGATTTGGCAGATGCTGCACACTGAGGTTGTTTTCCACAGTTGATGTAATGACTGTGTTAACAACAGTGTGAATGAATCTGTTTGTTGTTTTTTTCAGAACATTTTCACGTCATCTTTTCAAAACCTCAAGAAAAATCTACAGTATTTTGTCCAATTTTATCTCTTCAATGATTTCATTTGCAGTCACATTAGCACTGAAACTATTTGTTTTATTTAATTTAAATACATCATAAGGAAAAACTAAAATGAAAGAAGTAAACCTGCGTTGATTTTCTTCATGTTCACTTTGTACCAGACCACGCCTCGGGATCTACATGGACTGAACATATTAGCAGAAAGTTATTGTAGGGTTAAACTCCTCTTTAAATATTTTTATATGTGTGGTTAGGGCATTTTTTGTGGGCTTTGTTGACCAAAATTAACAGGTTAATGGAATTTATCAGAACTTTTATATGTGCACTTGCCACAAAAATGGCACTGTAGGAAACAGGTATGTAACAGGTTGTTGATTTGTTTTTTGGAATAACTTGATGACTAATTATTGTAAATATTGACTCAGTCTGAACCTGTCCTGCCCCCAGCAAACACTAGATGTTTAATTAAATGATCTCCTGTTAAACACTGTGGTCCAGCCTGTGCACTCTCAACTATCTGATCATGTGACCTGATATTGACCATAAACAGTGTATTTACCTTTAGAGTTTATTGTACTGCCAGCTTCAGTTGGAAGCAGAACTTATGTGATCAGACTGATTAAATGTAAGGATATAATCAATCCCTACAGACTAACATA
This sequence comes from Acanthochromis polyacanthus, assembly GCF_021347895.1. Taxonomy (NCBI): domain Eukaryota; kingdom Metazoa; phylum Chordata; class Actinopteri; family Pomacentridae; genus Acanthochromis; species Acanthochromis polyacanthus. The sequence goes on from NC_067128.1 coordinate 11,703,753, forward strand.
AAATTCCACCTGTTCTCCTGAATGCTATCTGGTTTCACAAAGCAAAATTGAAAGCTTAAAAAAAGAAATGCCACTTCAAACGCACTGGTTTCAAGTTTATTCCAGCTTTGGTCTCATTTTTGAGTTGCTTATGTTTCCTAATGTGAAGCAAATGGTCGAACAGGCTGCAAAGACAAAAAGATTTTGAAAAACTGGAATCATTCTTTTAATTGTTGTTGTTTTCTGTTTTGCAGGTAAACCCAACCTGACTCTTCCTCTGGTTTCTCATAAGCAGTCCACCTCTCTGCCGCTGAGCCCCGTAGATCAGATCCGATCTCCGACACCTGGCCTCACCTGCAGCTCGGTGGGTGGCTCCAGGGGTGTGTCCCCGGGTCGGGTTCGCTCTCGCAGCCCCCTCAGTCCTCCCCCTCCCATCGAGGCCTTCAACTGGCCTGACGTCAGTGAACTCCGCTCCAAATACTCCAACCACAGTCAGAAGACTCCGGTCGGTCGCAGTCGCTCCATCCCAGAGCAGATGTTTGATGGCAGTCTGAGGAGGCACTCCAGCTGCTCCTCCAGCCTGGTCGCTGACGGAGCTTCCAATGAGGGTCCTTTGTACAAGCCACGAGGCAGCCGAGACGCCAGCCGGGAGGAGCGCAGCAAACGGCTTCACAGAGCCAATTCTCTGGACCCTCGACTGAGCGGGGCTCAAATGTCTGACCTGCAGAAGCTCCAGGACCAGGTTGCACATGGCAACTACGATGGTTACTACATCGCAGCCGAAGCACCGCTACAGAACGACCCCGAACACAAGATCATCGTCATGGAGAAGCTTCCAGAGCCCCAAGGAACGGCCAAAGCACCCAAGGAAGAAGATGACGACAGCTACGTCCAGATCCGTTCACCGACCAGCCGAGAGAAGATCTCCATCATGGCCGTCATCGACCGTTGCAGGGCCTATCAGGAGTCTGACGAATATAAACTGAGGGAGGAAGCAAAAGCCAAAAGTGAGCCGGCGAAGCCTCAAGAGCTTGAGAAGACTGCAGCAGCCTCTACTGCTCAGGATGTTCCCCAGAGGTCGAGATCAAACTCTGGACAGAAGACGGAAACCGCTCAGAAGAGCATTGTGAAAAATCTGAGAGAGAAGTTCCAGAGCCTGAGTTGAATAAACGTTCCACCAAACAAGACATCAGACCACAACTATAGTAACCCAAAGACATAAACACAAGGCTAAGGCCAGGTTGTTTAAAGTAGTGAACTGCTGTCAGAGTTTTACCAACAAATAAATACTCTCCAGCAGACGAACAGCTGATTATCTCTTCTAATCATGAAAAAAATCTTTTCAATTAGAAACATGTCTGAAAAAAAATCTGTTATCTCCAAATTGTTGTGTGTAAAATTTTCGAAAGTGGAGAAAAATAACAAAACAACCCAAATTGTCACTGTTACATAATTTGTGTGTATATAAAATCATTATTATGATTGCATTTAGATGACCAATGAGCTCTCATGATTTTTCAGCACCTGCTTATGTACAAAAACCACTTTGTTGATATTTCGTGCTCTTTTCCCAGCGTCCTCTCTGGCATTTTGTAGATAACACTCTAGAATTCTGTAAATATCTTTATGCAGCAGTCAAGTACGGAATTTTTGTTAATTTTTGTACAGGATGTAGCATGTTGCACAGTTTCAGTACTGGGAGGATGTTTGTTCTGCTCTTCAGTCACTCTCAGTGAAAACACAGATTTGAGAGAATCATCACTACACTAAGGGAGCGGTCCTTTGTTCTGTTCGCAGCTGTAAAAGCTTCAGCAGTGACTTTAATGCCTCCTCTTTTTCGATTAAATCACATCTGTGTGCAAGAGGACTAACCACTAAATCTGACCTCATGTCTGCATTCACCTCACACACCTCCTGGGATTTATGTTACAGGAACAGTCTGGCGCAGAAACAGATCAAGTCTCTCTGATGTGTTTAGCGTAGCTTAGCACAAATACTGGAAGCAGAGGGGAACTGTTAGCGCAGCCCTAACCCAAAACAAAACCTTCAGATGCTTAAAGTCCGTGTGATTCTTATGTTGTAGGTTGTTTATTGAACATTGGTGAAACTCTAAAAGATTGATTGGTTTTCTTCTGTTAGGATTTTGTGATTTTGTCATTCGGAGCTGTCAGTGGAGTTGTATCGGCCGTATGGAATTTATGTCAGTCGATTATCAAGTCTCACACATTGAAACCAGCAATTTGCAGCTAATTTGTGCCAAGAGTTGGTGCCAGAGTTCAGTGATTCTAACACTTAGCAAACAAAACTGATCTGCGGATAAAATACCAAAATAAAAGCATATTGGGGTTGGAGAAGCTTATGGCATTGATCGGACTCTCCAGATGTTTAAACTTAGCTGAAGTTGAGATCACGAGATTGTTTCCTGACAGAACGACATTAGACTGTTCCTTTTCCCTAATTTTGCTTTGGTTTTATGAAAATCTTCAGTGAGTAGATGAGCAACGTGCAAAATGACGCTGTACCTGTCGACTGCAGCCGGTCACATCAGTGTATGGAGGACCAAACCTGCTTTACTAGGAGAACGATATAAGAATGCATGGGATTTTCCTTTTTAATGAAATACTGAAATTAATCCTTTAATTTTAAAAATGGATTGAACTAGTAAATGAAATTGCTGTGGAATTATTTTCTGATGGTGAGGATGAAATTGTTTGAGATGTTTTACTGTTTTTTCCACAGACATACAAGCAAAGCAGTGACCAAAGAGATTTTACCATCGATGTAGCAATTATGAGTAATTTATTTATGAAATACTCCTGGATGTATTTGTTGATTTTGGTGCCTTTTTTGTAATTCATGTAAAGTTTATTTGGACAGTTTATTTAATTTGTTCATTTATTGACTTCCTAACAAGCCACGTTTTGTTCTCCGTACACACTTTGCTCGGAGGCACTTTGGAAGATTCAAACCTGTGACTTTCCTGTGACCACTGGTCCACCTGCACATCTCCTGTTCCTCAGTCAGTCAACCACTGTTAACAGTCAGGCTCCCTCCTGTGCTGTACCTGCTATTTATTTGACCTGATGTAAATAGAGACACGTATACTGTCTTTCTATAACTGTGGTTGTATAAATATATATGTGTGTGTTGCACGTACAAACATGTTTGTATGTTCTGTTCCACATTAAAACCACAAATACAAGAACAAACAGTGTGTGAGGTGATTATTTCTATGCTGTGTGTGTGTCTGTTTTAGTTGAAGGCTGAGCTACTCTGTGACAGGAGGTGGATCTGAATTTTCTTTATTCTTCCACAGAGCGGAATAAAAGCCTAAGGATGATTTGAAAACAGAAGGGAACTCTAATGTTCCATATACACTACTGGACATAAATTCAACTATGTATGAAGTGAACAATTGATATAGTTTTATTGGTAAAATTATGAAATAAATAGATGTGAATCATGAAATAATTTCAGTGCTACTGACATTGGTGGTTTTCATTAACTCATAACTATAAATTTTCTGTGATTAAAATAATTGAAACACCTTTATCACAGCAAACAGTTGGGCATTTTGATTATTTCATGGATTTATTATGGGTCTTCAGGAAATACGACAAAAATCTGCTGTGTCAAAAGAAAAATAAACATACAACAATGCTAATTAACAAATGTGACCATATGGCCAGTTTTACCTCGATTACATGCTTTTGGTAGCCATACACAAACTTCTGGTTGTATCTTTGGCCACTCCCCTTGAAAGAATTGGCACAAAATTTATTTGCTTTCAGACATAGACTTGTTTCTTTATCACAGTCCTCGGGTTCTTGATGCAGTTTAAGTGTGAGCTTCGGGAAGGTCAGTCTAAAACCATAATTCTAGCCTAATTTAGCCATTTCTTTATCATCTTGATGTGTTTTTGGGGTCATCGTCCTGTTGGAACACCCACATGCATCCAACACCCAACCTTTGACTGATGATATTAGGTTTTTCTGAAGAACGGGAAGGTAACCTTCCTTCTTTATCATTGCATTTACGTTGCGTAAATCACCAGTTCTACTGTCAGCCAAACATACTCAGGGCATAATACTGCCACCACCATGCTTGATGGTAGGTTTGGTGTTCTTGGGGTTTAAGGCCTCACCTATTCTCCTTCAAACATATTTCTACTGTCTGTGGTCAAATGGGTCAATTGTTGTTTCATCTGATCACAGAACTTTACTCCAGAAACCTTTTCTTTGTCACTGTAATCAGCAGCAAATTTTATTCAGGGTTTAAGGTTTCATTTCTGCATAAAAGGCTCCCTTTTTGCATGGCAGCCTCTCAGCCCACGGTTTCATAGAACACACATGATTGTGGACAAACACCTGTGCTCCAGCAGCTTCTAATTCACTGCAGACCAGCAGCTGATAGTTAAGTGTGACACCTGCAATTGTCACAATTTAGTAATATTTTTTATTCATGTTTTTCTGTAGAGGAGACCACATTTGAATATAACATGCAGAATTTAGCAGTTTTAGTCACCAGGTGCAGTTTCCCGATTTCACCACAAGGGGGAGATTATACTGGGGCGAGCACAGTGGCGTTATAGCAGCAGGTAGTTCCTGTCCCTCAGACACACTGTTGCCAACTCCTCAGTAAGGAAAGTCGCTGTTGGCTGTCCTAAAAGTCGCTAGAAGTCGCTAAATGACGTCATCGCCTAATTTGCATATTTCCCAGTTTGCATGTAATTGTAAACGTTTTAGGAGAGAGGAATAACATTGTGAAAGAGACCAAAAAGTGAATATAAAATACCCAAAATATGTTTTTGTACTAGAGGCTAAATGCTGTGGTTTATTTTAGCATGACAGTGAAGAAAGATTTTCGTTTATATGGCTCCGTAAGTCTGGATGGGATCTGTAGTGACTGCGCATGCGCGATTCATCTGCCGTCTGGCCGCGGAGTGATATGGGTCTCTCCCTCCCGTCACTGGGACTGCTGCAGGGTTACTGGACTGACAGCCTGTGCTCTGGGAGGGGGAGAAGCTCACAGCAGCACCTGCTGCTTGTTGAGGACAGTAACTGCAGAATGAGCCGAGTTTTCCTATTAGAGTCTCCAAAACGGCAGAAAAAGTCGCTAGATTTGTGGCTAGTCGCTTTTGACCAAAAAAAGTCGCTAGGAGCTTTGAAAAGTCGCTAGATTTAGCGAGAAAGTCGCTAAGTTGGCAACACTGCTCAGACAGAGAGCGGCCTGCTGATGAACAACAACTGACGTCTCGTCTCCCGTTTTTTCCTGAATAATACAGGTTAGTAATGTGTTTCAATTTGACACTATACAGCCCGACAGACTGAGCAAACCTTCATGGTGTGTGGTGAAGTTGGAGAAGGTTCATGTTACATAGACGGTCATTTCAGTGACCGATTGTTTGTGGTCGCGGCTAATGCTTTGCTAGCTCCCGTACAAAGAGGTCGACAAAATGGCAGCTTGTACGATATCTTTTTGCATTCCGACAGTAGCTCCGTAATACATGTGCCCTTGTGTCAGTTTTTTCCATGTATAGACTGTATTTGAAGAGCAGAAATTGTTTAGTTGTTATTAATACAGCGTGAAGTCTGTGTTTGATACTGTGTTCATGAATTTTATTGATCAGTTCACATGTGTTTGTATACAACAAAAACGAGTGATGAAATTGGTAGGCTTAATTGCAGTGTGGAAATCACTGATATGCTAAGCTGGAGCAGCATTGACAGCGTAAAAGATAGTCCAGACTGTTAAGTTGGATCATTTTGGGCTGTGCAAACAGCAGTTTGAGAGTGATGGGAAATGTATTTTGTGTATCCCAACGGTTTGAATATGTGTTTATATATTGTTTGATGGTGTGATACAATTTGTTAAAAATTCATTGTGGAAAACAGACAACTTGCATAGGAATTACAACAAAAGAGAAAAAAATGAGATCTGTTTAATAAAGACAGAGAGCGGCCTGCTGATGAACAACAACTGACGTCTCGTCTCCCGTTTTTTCCTGAATAATACAGAACACACATCTTCTGGAAACAGGTAACTCGGCTGAGGCCTGTAACATAAGCTCAGAGGAGTAAGCAGCTGTAGTCGATTGTAATCATTCATGAGGAGTGAGAAGGTCATGCTCGTAAATAAATTTGATGAACACAGCTGTCTGAATCACATAACTGAATGTTTGAGTTTTTATATGTACATTTTGACCCAGCAGCAGTGGCAGCTTGTTAATCTGGGGCGCTAGGGCACCGCCCCCATCAAGATTTTGTGAAAAAGGTATTGATACAGTAAACATAAATACGTATTTAAAGTAATTAACACATCTGCACAGTGTTCACTCATACAGTGGGTCTCATTTTTATTTTTTTTTAAGCCTTTCCATTCCATATTGGGGGGGTTTTTCGGTGTTGTTTTACACGTTTCAATAGCGAGGTGCGCCTGCCAAATGAGAGTGCATGTACATTCTCCGACAGCAAAGAGGCGTCGGGCACTCAGTTCAGAGGATCGTCAAAGGGTTGCAGAAGAGGTGAGTTTATGTTGTATAAATCTCTTAGTCTATGTTTCATTGGAGGTTGTATTGTTTGTTAGAGGAGAAACGTGTTTTGAAATATGGCATTTAAACATGTCATTGTCATGTTGCAGAGATCATCTAATCACAATCTGTTTAATGAAAATTATTCAAAAATATTAAAAATCACGTCACAATTGCAGTAGTCAATAATAGCAAGATATTTTTCCAAAACCATGCAGCAACAGAGGGTAGCAGTGTCAACAAAAGTATATTCATTTCATATCTATTTTTTCTCTATATGTTTTTCTATCCTTCTCTCTGTAGATCTGCAAGACCATTCTGGGACACACCAAGGAGCGCTTCTCCTTCACCGACCATCTCGTCTGTGCAACCTCGTTGCGGGGGGACAGGTTTGAAGAACATCACGGGTCATTTCCTGAAGAGGCACCGCAACGCACTTTGAAGGCCTACCCGATGCTGAATGGAAGCAAGCTGAAGACAGAACGCGGTCTCATCTCCAGCAAAGTAGAGTTCAGAGCCTGCTGTGGTGCACTGGACCTATTCCAGCTGTTTATAGAGAACAATCTTGAAGTTGTCTTTTCAGAAACTGTCAATCTTTTAAGGATCCTGATCACCACACCCATGACCACAGCTGAAGCAGAGAGGTGTTTCTCAACCTTGAAAAGAGTGAAAACTTTTCTCAGAAACACCATGACCCAGGAAAGGCTGAATGCCTTGGCCATGCTCTCCATGGAAAAGAGACTTGTTTGTGAAATGACAGATTTCAATCAGAAAATCATTGATAAATTTGCTGGCCTGAAGGAGAGGAGAGCAAAATTGATGTTCAAGTAATTGTTTTGTTGTGTTGTAATGCCCGTCTGCTAGTGCGCCCCCCCAGAATATTTTATCACCAGCCGCCACTGTTTAAGACTCTGTCTGATCTTTGAACTGAACAATGCCATTGACCTACCACTGCAGCACATAAATCACCAAGCAGTCTGTGGAACAAAAACGTGATCGATGTCTGTTGATGCTTAACTGACAAATGATTTTTCTTCAGCTTAGTCAGCACATGACTGGTTTATTTGAAATGGGTATTTTCAAAAAGATATTTGAATGAAAGTCTCCCCACTACAGAGTATAAATGTTGCTTTGTCTAGTAAACGAGTTGGTGGTGTCTTTAAGTTTATTTTTAATTCAACCTCCAAACTTGGAGGCTGATTTGAGACTCCTGTAATGACACCACCTCCATCTGCTCCATCACAGACTGACCAGCCCACCTGCTGGTCTTCTGTGCATCATCTGAGCCTTATTTTCAATATCTAGAAATTGCAGGCCTTTCTCAAGCCCAGGCCCAGAGTGGCTGATCGGGAGGACCGGGACAATTCCCGGTGGCTCGGTCTGATGTTTGGGCTGCGAGGGCCGGTGTTCAGTCATGCCACTGGATTGATCATTCTGCTGCTGCCGCTGTTCCTGGGCCGCCTCCATTGGCAGCTCTTTTTTGTTTGATTTTGTTTTTTTTTTTTTGTTGTTGCAGACGCACCATGACGTAACACGTCCGTGCGCACGGTCGGAGGTGTTTGAAACATATATGTCTGTGGTTTGAAAGATGAAAACAGGAAGAGCAAAGGTGGTGTGGAGTAGTGACCCATTTTATTTTTTATCATTAAAAGACAGTAAATACACAAAGCCCACAATTGACAGGGAATAGGAAGAGATAAAAACATTTACTTTCATTACTGATGTTGTCCAGTTTTAATAAAGTTCATGCTACTTTTATAAAATGATGAAAGTGAATAAATTGTATTTGTGTGATCTGTGTTTGATAGCTGTCTTTTCTCCGGTCATCCAGATGTTCAGAGGGAGGTGATGCCACATCTGGTCCAGCTGATGGAAGGTGTTGAAGTTCTTTGACTGAAGATGATCCTCTGACTGGATTTAAGGTTCAGATGCTCAGGAACAAACGCCACCAATGAGCCAACAGGGAAGCTTTAGGATTATTAAATGCTGCTGTGAAGGTTTCGCTGTTTTTCTTTGTGAATGCAAAGTGCTCCAACTGAAACTTGAACTAGAACTTAGTAGTAAATCCTTCCATCTGACAGGATTTAGTTGCATTAATAACCTCATAACATTCTAATTTTTATCCCAGTCTTGGTTGGAAACAGAATCTCTGTATTGATTCAGGTAAAAACTGAACTTCACAGCATGTTGGAGCAAAACAAGCAGATGAAAAGTGTGACGGTGTTGGGTTGTCAGACCGTAATGTTGCAGCTCAAAGCAGCTTTTCTATCTCACTTCATTCTGACATTCAGCTCTGAATCTACAGCAGATCCAGAAGATGGTGATCCATGCTGTGGAAGTCTCACATCTCATTTAATTACACTGTTTTTTCACCAACACTTTATTTAATGAAAGTCCCATTTAGTTTTTATGAGGAATGTGACGTTTTAATTTCTCTGTGAATAACTGCAGTCTGGTGGAACAGCTGGAGTTGTAACATCTGTCCTGATATTGATCATGAAGTACTGATCAGAATACTTTGGGTTAGCAGTCATCCCTGAAGTTTTACATGAAAAAAAAATCTTCACTTGTGAACTTTGGTAAGAAGCAGAAACTTTAGCGTTGCCATGGATACATGGGTGTTAAATTCAGTCCATGTTTCATTTTGGGATGCAGTCCAGCAGATGACTTTGTTTTTACTGACAGCTACCATTCAGTCTGAGATATTAAGAATAAATAAATGTGCATAATGTGGAAATGAACAGATTTTATTTTTATTTATTCCTACAGCTGCCGCAGTCAAAGTTCCAGAATGTGGAGAAATTTAATCTCACGATGACAGACAATAAATATGATCTGAAAGTTGTGTTATTGTTGTTTATCAGCACAATACAGAAAGATTGTCAGAAATATTCCAGTTAAGAATATCATGATTTATGCAAATTTACCTCAACGTGAATGTTCAGGTTAAGATTGTGCAATGATATTTATGTAAGTTTAGCTGATTAAAGTTTATGACTCTGCACTAAATATTATTTAAATTTACATGATAATATTTAGGGTCAGACCCTGCAGTATTGAGATTAAGAAATCAAATGTTCTATAAAATCTAAATACACTGAACTCATTTGGATATACAGGGTGACACAAAAAACAGGAACTTTTTAACAATCCAATAAAACCAAGAGTGATAGAAGAAAAAATATTTTATTCATAGTAATTGAAACCTTAAAACATGCCATTTAAGAAACAATGATGGAATTTTCATTTGTGAAAAACTACGTCCTGTAGACGGCGTCCTCCTGTACGAATGCATTCTTGAAATCTGGGGCATTTGACTTGATGTTTCCACATGTTTGGAGCTGCATTTATTCCACAGATTGAACTTTTGTTCCAGTGAAAATGATCCATCGGCAGATCATTTGCACTGTAACAAAAGTAAATCTGCACCCAGTTAATGACAAACACGAGTGGAGCTGTTGAAGGCAGGACAAGGGACTGTGGAAGATGCTGGAGCTGAAGTGTCAGCGTGTGATCCACCGTCACGGACAGAATGAGCAAAATTGATGTGCTTCCAAAAGTGTGAGTGATGTGTGATGAGATCCAAAAAAGTGTATAAATAGAAAAGGCTGTTATTGTGGTGATTTCATGAAGCATTTTCAAACAGTGATTGAGCTCCATTTCAGAAACCGTCAGATCCGCTGGATGTAAATATAGATTTATAAAAAACAACCATAAAAAAATAAAATTCTAAAAAAATGGTGAGGCGATAAGAAGAAGGTAAGAAGATAAATACTTTTAACCAGTAGCATTGTTTTGTTGCATTAAGTCAGCGACTTGTGAAGAGTTGTGTTTTGTCGTGTTTGAGCAGTTGGTCCAGACGTGTTAGCTAGCTAAGCGGCTAAGTTAGCTAGCCGCTAGCTAACTTAGCCGCTTAGCTAGCTAATGCTAGTGGTTAAAAGTATTTATCTTCTTACCGTGTTTTACTCCAAAAACAAGGTCATCAGCAGCCAGAGATGCTACCAGACAAGCTGACCATAGATGTAGACAGAAGATTAGCTAGGCTAGCGCGCTGTCTTCTATACATACCTATGGCCTGACCATAGACTGTAGTCTATGCTCTGCAGAGACGTCACAACGATTACCCATAATTCCAAGGGGCAGCCTCAGACGAAACTAATCCAGCCGCTCACACGAAAACTAAAGCAAATAAAAATGTCAAACCACCGTGGGGTGGTCAGGTTTTCCTCGGAGATTGTGTCGCACGTGGAAATGCCTCCAAAAACTTTTAAGGACACCATGAGTGAGACCAACATCCGGTCAGTTGACTATAAATACAGCTGGAATGCCTTATGATTTTTTGAGGTGGGTTTGACCGACACCTTAGCCGCCGAATGAAAAAAAAATACCAGGGGGACTCCTCATGTCAAGTGCACGTGGCATGAATTGTCTGAAACTGGAAGTTCTGTTGAGACTACTCCGGGGCTTCACGTGGCTACTGCTAGGTCAAATTTCTACCTCACCAGTTTTTTAGAATTTTATTTTTTTTATTGTTTTTTATAAATCTATATTTACATCCAGCGGATCTGACTGTTTCTGAAATGCTGGAGTTGTAACATCTGTCCTGATATTGATCATGAAGTACTGATCAGAATACTTTGGGTTAGCAGTCATCCCTGAAGTTTTACATGAAAAAAAAAATCTTTACTTGTGTTGTGAACTTTGGTAAGAAGCAGAAACTTTCGCGTTGCCATGGATACATGGGTGTTAAATTTAGTCCATGTTTCATTTTGGGATGCAGTCCCAAAATGAAAATTCAGAAGAACTCCCTCTGAATCCCAACCCTGTACCACTGTGTGCACTGCATATACTGCATATCTCAGACCTCTTTATATTTAATCCCAGCAACGTTACTCTCATTCTAAACTGTTTTAACTATTATTAACAACATTTCTTTTTATTTTACTGTGGTTACTTTCAAACATCCATCCATCCATTCTCTATACACCGCTTTACCCTCACTAGGGTCGTGGGGGGTGCTGGAGTCTATCCCAGCCGACTCGGGCGAAGGCAGGGGACACCCTGGACAGGTCGCCAGTCTGTCACAGGGCTACATATACAGACAAACAATCACACTCACATTCACACCTACGGGCAATTTAGAGTCATCAATTAACCTCAGCATATTTTTGGACTGTGGGAGGAAGCCGGAGTGCCCGGAGAAAACCCACGCATGCACAGGGAGAACATGCAGACTCCATGCAGAAAGATCTCAGGCCCAGGCCGGGATTTGAACCGGAATCTTCTTGCTGCAAGGCGAAAGTGCTAACCACTACTGCACTGTGCAGCCCACTTTCAAACATACTCTTTGAAATATACAAGATCATTAGATCTCAAACAATAAGATTCAAGCCATCATAAAAAGTTCCATCTTTGAGCAGACAGTAACAAAAAATCATAATGCAAAAGACAACTAGTGTTATTGTCTGAACCATATGTAGCTGCATGTCAGAGCCACACAAAATAAAATATATACTATACGTTTTAATATGAAATGCTTATTTGCAAAAATTCACAAATGGTTATTTTTGTTGAATCTTTATATTTGATTAATCAGGTATGACAAGTTGCACCACAAAAAGAAAATTATGAAATAAATAGGAAAATGTAAGTAAATACAACAGTGCTCTAGAGTTTCAAATTCTAGAAATGTACCGAAGAAAATATATATTAATATGGGGAAGGCTTACTCTAATGGAGGATTCATCAAGAGAAGCTCTAATACAAATAATTCCACTTTTTAAACCTGGATTCTGTGTGAAACAGCTGATCTACTGGGTGTGCAGAGGAACACAGAACATTATTTACCATCAGATCCTGTGTTAATGCGTTTAACGCTGCTGTCCCGCATGCGTAAATCCTCACCGCTTTTTAATTTTGACATTCTTGTTATTTTTCAGTCTCAGCCCATTCCACAATGCTTCTAAGTCTTAAATCATATAACAATGTGTTTATTGCTGCCTTTTTGTATTTTAGTCCACGTTGTATTGCCCAATGGTGCACTGTGGGACTCGATGTAATAAACAAACAGTAGAGTCCTACCTGGGTCTCGCCCACAGGTTACACTGGTTCTGACGTCACTGCTCTTTGAACTTTAACTGAAGTTATGAGGATGTGAATGTGTCCTCAGATCAAATCACACAGACGGAAGGACTAACGAGGGGGAACGAGCAGCTTCTTCTCTCCAAATGTTTCCTCGACATATCAAGGTGGAAAGCGTCTGAAGTTGATCTGACGTGAGTTCAGCGGGTGAGAATCCTAAAAGAGAAATCTGTACATGTCTGATCATCAGGATCCCACTGTCGTATCACTGACTTGCAGAACAAATGTTTCTTTGTGCTGATTGGCTGCTTTAAATATCTGTTTAATGCTTGTAGGTCTAAATATTGTTAACGTTTTCTCTACTAGTTCAAGATCCCTGATTTCAGAGTGATTTTTATATATTATTGTCAGTGATTTGCTGGTAAATTTCACAACATTTTGACCAATCTGATCTCATGTGATCAGTAAAAAATGCACAGAGCATCAGAACTGGTTGGACAGCTTGGATCAGGGTGGCTGTGGTTCATTTATTTTGAACTGTTAAAACTCTTTAGTGTTAGATCAGGATGCAACACAGCATAAGTCTGAAATCACAATAACACAGATGCTGACTGTTAATAGATGTGAGGGCATTCAGATCATTTTCAGGACTGTAGTCAAAGAACAAGCTCCAACATCTGTTTCTGCAGAAGGAATTCAGACCTCTTGACTTCTCTGTATTGTGTGTTTCATTTTAAATGGATGTGTTTTGCAGATTCAAAGGCTTCATAAATTTTCACCGGTCGATAGGGTTGTGGCCACCAGGGGGCATTGGTCATAATGCGATACAAAGTGTTCCCTTTTTCCCCCCTTTTACTCATAACAGAGATTACAGATATGTACGCATCGCTAGGTGTGTGATTCTATAAACAAGAAACAATGGAAAGAAACCAAGAATAAGCACACAAAAGTGCATAAACATTTAACAACAGCTATAATCATAATTTAAGCCGCAAGCGGCGTCAAAAGGCCCTCGCCGGCCGCCGACCTAACCCACCCCGTTTTTTTCTGGCGAGTGTACATCAAAGTTTCATCAAAATATTTACAAATGTGCAAACAGCAGCAAACAGGAGCCATGCTCATTCATTGCTGCATTATGACAATATGTGACATGTTGGCGATCGCCACAGCAACGCCGTCCAAAATACTGCATGGATACCATTGTCGTTTTTCACCTGCATGTGTGTCAGAATTTATGTGTCAAATTTGGGATGTTTCCATGGTAACAGGTAAATTTAATGTAATGGGAGATTTTTCACTTGGGCCCATTAGAATAACATGGGTAACTTCAGCCATCGCCATGGTAACACCGTTAAAATTACAACATGGTTACAATTTGCTTTTTTGATCGGGACCACATGAAGGAATAGTCACCCAAATTTCATTTATTTCTGACAAACTCATAATTTTACCCACTGTAACGCCGATTGTCAAAATTTCACTGTCAATGTGTCCAGGTAGGAAGGATCAACTTGCATGCTCGACTATTCGTTGTCTGTGTTGCAAAAGCAATAGGCCCTTCACCCTGGGCTACCAGGGGCTCGGGCCTAAAAAGAACATATCCAACCTACCGGTAAAATGCACACACACAGAGCAAATGACAGCCAACATCAAACGTATGCCTGAACAGTCCCAGCAAACACTCTCTTCTGAAACTTCTACCAACACAAAGAGAGAGTTCTCCTCTGCAGAGCGGTCGAGTGTCGTGGCCTCTGATTGGTCAACGTCTTAATTGTCTGTTGAGCTGGCCTTTTCCAGCTGTCCTTCATCACAGACACATCTCCAGGATCATTACAGCAGACAGGATGCAGCCACAGCAAGGATTTTCACTCAACAGCAACTCTGTTATTCTGACACAGACTGAAGAGAAAATCACACTTTTTCAGGCAGATTTTGAGATTCTAACAAACACAACGTAGATGTTCAAATCCCAGAAAGAATTTAATGACATTTCAGGTGTACAGTGTCACCCTTTCAAACAATGAAAATGTATTTTTCACCGTCATCACTGTGTATTTATGGGTGATTCTGTGGCTGTGTAACCATTGTAGATGAATAGTTCTAAATATTTGAGCCATGTCAGTGAGAGTAGTGAGAAGTAATGTTGTTGTTGTACTGAGCAGGTTGTTGTGTTTGTGTGAAGGTGTGTCTCTGCTATGAATCAGTGTGAGGACAGAGAGGAGGGAGTCGATCCCTCTGAAACCACTCTGTGTGGGCAACATGAGAACCAGACCAAAGCTCAGAGGTGAGATGAACATCTCTAACTGTCCATGACTCTTCTCTATGTCAGAGCTTAGTGCTCATCACTGACCATCATTATTCACACTCAAAGCTCTGTGTGTGTGTTGTGTTGAAGAACAAAGCAGCAGAACAGACCAGGTTCTCCTGCTTCCAGCTGTGTGTCCATGAAGAGTGACTGGTCCACTGGACCCCAAGACACCCATAGTAAAATATAGCTTTACTATTTGTGATACAACAATGGGCTGTTGTGCAAACATGTTAAATTCCTTTATTATGTGAAATCACAACGTTTGCAGAGCAGAAACATGTGGGTTAGTTGTAAATATTCTGCCAGAGTTTTGACACCACGCACACTTCTTCTGTGTTTTTCACAGTAGTGAAATTTCAGTTTTATTTATTGGGTGCTAGTTTACAACATAAGCCATTTCAAGAATCTTCACATAATAAATTAAAGACCTTACAATATTAGATCAGAGTAAGAAAGTCAACGATTTTCTTTGAGCAGCACTTACAATGGGGGAGAACTCCTAGAGGACATTCACTCTTAGACAATGTTGGTAGGAAAGCCACTCCTGAGAAGGTTCACCATTGTTCCATGTTTTCTCCATTTGTAGAAAATGTCTCTCAGTGTGGTTCTCCGCAGTCCCAGAGCCTCAGCAATGGCTTTGTAATGCTTTCCAGACTGATAAATGTCAATGACTTTGTTTCACATCTGTTCTTGAATCTCTTTAGCACATTGCATCACGTGCTGTTTTTGGAGACCCTTTCACTACTTCACATGTTCTATTTACTGATGGTTAGATACAACAAGCCTGGTAGTAACCATACGTGGATGTGGCTGGTGAAACTGAACCCTGCACTTAACTGCACTTAAAAGCTGCATTTTGTGTTTTCTTCATCTTATGGGTTGTCTGATATCAAAATTGGTTTGATGATCTGAAACATTTACATGTGAAAAAACAGGCAAAACAAGATATTTGAAAGGAGGCCTTGAATGAAGGCTAGCAATTTGGTGGCTGTCTGGCATACACACAGGAAGGGCCTCTTGAGTCTAGCAAACACCATTAAATACTCAACCATGGAATATGACAGATCCTAGATGTAATTGTTTTCTCAATTTTGCCTTTCCCCTACAACAATTACATGTATGAATGTTGTTGTGAAACCTTGCAATGGAAGACTAAACTATTGCAAATCCTGTAAATTTGAAGCGACCAAAACTGCTTTAAAATTGTCACACATTTTTCAGAACGAAAATCTGCAACTAAAGAGAATGGGTATTTGAGACTCAAAGATTTTCAATAGAATATTTCTTCAAATTACACTTGTGTGGGGTTGATTTTCTTTCATTCAGGATGCATCAGCAAAGACCAGTCTCTCCTGAAGCCAGGTGCTTGTCCATGAAGAGTGATCGGTCTAAGTTTGAACCCACTGACTTCAAACATGGACACCCGTCTGTTGATGAAGGGTGAGAATATAAAGTTTGGATTCTGCTTTCTCTTTCCAACAGTGAGAACATCATTTACATTAAAACCTTTAACAAAGTCTGCATGTGCTAAAGTTGAATGTTGTTGCAGCGTTAACCAGCAGAGCTCAGAGGATCTCAGAGGTCAGTCTGTCCCTCAGCATCAAAAAGATCTGGACTCCATATTGATGGTGAGAATTATTCTACTTTCAACACTTTACTGTCACATTAACCTGACAGAAGAATTTGTTCTGATAACTGATGAAACATAGAGGAGACACACAAGGAGTTTATGAAGTGGATTTAGATTACTGCAGTAAATCCAACCTTCAAGGTCTTAGTGTTCATTAACTGTTGAAATAGTTTCAGCCATTGATTCCATTTTAACTATGATTTTGGTCCAAATGGTGTTGACACTGCTCTTATTACTGGATTTTAACAAAAATTGGAATTTGTCTTAAGATTCAGTTGAAAGTTTAACTTGATATATTTCTCTGTTCCAGTTGTTGGAGGAGAACATCATCAGTTACGTGAAGAATGAGATGAAGAAGATCCAGAAGGTTCTGAGTCCAAATTACCCAGAATGCTTAGAGAATCAAAGGGAGGAGGAGTTGGAGGGTGAGGATGAAGAGCAGAGGAGGAGCAGCAGAGAGTCATTTCTGAAGATCACACTACACTTCCTGAAGAAGATGAAGCAGGAGGAGCTGGCTGACTGTCTGCAGAGTAAGAGGATTTTAACAACTTTAATATGACAGAAAAAGCAAATGGAGGAAACATGGGAGAACTTTATATTTCCAAACTCTGTTGTTAATGTGATGTAAATGTCTGCATCAATCCTATGAATTTATCTTGACTGAAAACACTCTGAAACCATTTCCAACTTTGAAGCTTAGGTTTTTCAGATTTACTGTGGGCACTACTTAATTACTTTTCTTGTTTGTTTGATTGATTGTTTGTTTAGGAACTATTAGTTTGATGTGCCAGCAAAAACTCAAGTCCAGCCTGAAGAAAAGGTACCAGTGTGTGTTTGAGGGGATCGCGAAAGCAGGAAACCCAACTCTTCTGAATCAGATCTACACAGAGCTCTACATCACAGAGGGAGGAACTGCAGAGGTCAATGATGAGCATGAGGTCAGACAGATTGAAACAGCATCCAGGAAACCAGACAGAGCAGAAACAACCATCAGACAAGAAGATATCTTTAAAGACTCACATGGAAGAGATGAACCAATCAGAACAGTGATGACAAAGGGAGTGGCTGGCATTGGGAAAACTGTCTTAACACAGAAGTTCACTCTGGACTGGGCTGAAGACAAAACCAACCAGGACATCTACTTCACATTTCCATTCAATTTCAGAGAGCTGAATGCGCTGAAAGAGAAAAAGTTCAGCTTGGTGGAACTTGTTCATCGCTTCTTTACTGAAATCAAAGAAGCAGGAATCTGCAGCTTCCAACACTTCCAGGTTGTGTTCATCTTTGACGGTCTGGATGAATGTCGACTTCCTCTGGACTTCCACAACAATGAAATCCTGACTGATGTTACAGAGTCCACCTCAGTGGATGTGCTGCTGACAAACCTGATCAGGGGGAAACTGCTTCCTTCTGCTCGCCTCTGGATAACCACACGACCGGCAGCAGCCAATCAGATCCCTCCTGAGTGTGTTGACATGGTGACAGAGATCAGAGGGTTCACTGACCCACAGAAGGAGGAGTACTTCAGGAAGAGATTTAGAGATGAGGAGCAGGCCATTGGCATCATCTCCCACATCAAGATATCACGAAGCCTCCACATCATGTGCCACATCCCAGTCTTCTGCTGGATCACTGCTACAGTTCTGGAGGAGCTGTCAAAAACCAGAGAGGGAGGAGATCTGCCCAAGACCCTGACTGAGATGTACATCCACTTCCTGGTGGTTCAGACCAAAGTGAAGAAGGTCAAGTATGATGGAAGATCTGAGACAGATCCACACTGGAGTCCAGAGAGCAGGAAGATGATTGAGTCTCTGGGAAAACTGGCTTTTGAGCAGCTGCAGAAAGGAAATCTGATCTTCTATGAATCAGACCTGACAGAGTGTGGCATCGATATCAGAGAGGCCTCAGTGTATTCAGGAGTGTTCACACAGATCTTCAAAGAGGAGAGAGGACTATACCAGGACAAGGTGTTCTGCTTCGTCCATCTGAGTGTTCAGGAGTTTCTGGCTGCTCTTCATGTTCATCAGACCTTCATTGAATCTGGTGTCAACCTGATGGAAGAACAGACAACATCCTCCGAGAAGCATAAAGCATCTCAAGAAAAACCTACTCTAAAACATCTCTACCAGAGTGCAGTGGATGAGGCCTTGCAGAGTCCAAATGGACACCTGGACTTGTTCCTGCGTTTCCTCCTGGGTCTTTCACTGCAGACCAATCAGAATCTCCTACGAGGCCTGCTGACAGAGACAGAAAGTAGCGCACAGACCAATCAGGAAACAGTCCAGTACATCAAGAAGAAGCTCAATGAGAATCTGTCTGCAGAGAGAAGCATCAATCTGTTCCACTGTCTGAATGAACTGAATGATCGTTCTCTTGTGGAGGAGATCCAACAGTTCCTGAGATCAGGACGTCTCCCTACAGATAAACTGTTTCCTGCTCAGTGGTCAGCTCTGGTCTTCATCTTACTGTCATCAGAAGAACATCTGGATGTGTTTGACCTGAAGAAATACTCTGCTTCAGAGGAGACTCTTCTGAAGATGCTGCCAGTGGTCAAGGCCTCCAACAAAGCTGTGTAGGTGGATTGATAATTACACTTATTTAAATATGTTTAAAATGTATAATGAAGAATAAAAGTTGTTTTTATTTTCAGACTGAGTGGGTGTAATTTGTCATGGAGAAGTTGTGAAGCTCTGTCCTCAGTCCTCAGCTCTCAGTCCTCTAGTCTGAGAGATCTGGACCTGAGTAACAACGACCTGCAGGATCCAGGAGTGAAGCTGCTTTCTGTTGGACTGAAGAGTAAACACTGTGAACTGGAAACTCTCAGGTCAGGATACAACTGATTGTTGATCAGTTCAATCTGCTTTCGGTTCATCTTGGTCCAGATATTCAACATCTTTTGGATTTTCAATCTTGCTTCTTGAGTTGGGAATACAATTAGTTCTTTGTCATTTCAATTTTGCTTTAACTTCGTGTTGATGCACATGCTCAATGTCTGTATAATGTCCCCAGTCCATTCTTCCATTGTTGTTCTTATTTTTTTGTTTGTTTGTTTATGAGATTAGATTATTTTGATGCATTTTGAGCCTTCTTTATAAAGGAGTTGAAGAGTGACATGAAAGATGGAGGAAGAAAGTAGGGGGATTGACCTACAGCAAATCAGACTATGAGCTGGAATCAACTGTATTCATGGATGGCCTACTACGCAACCAGCTTAACATCTTGAGTTCTTGATATGTTTCTGCCTCCAGTCTGTCAGGTTGTCTGCTCACAGAAGAAGGTTGCTCTTCTCTGGTCTCAGCTCTGAGCTTCAATCCCTCCCATCTAAAAAGCTGGACCTGAGCTACAATCATCCAGGAGACTCAGGAGTGAATCTGCTTTCTGCTGCAGTGGAGGATCCACACTGGAGACTGGACAGTCTAAGGTCAGGATCCAGCAGGTGTTGCAAGTTTGTCTTGAAGAGCCTTTCTGTTGGAACAGTTACTTGTCACAGTTCCGCTCCTCTGTCCTGTCTCTGTCTGTCTGGTTGTTTACCATCCTCTCCTCTGTCCTGTCTCTGTCTGTCTGGTTGTCTCCCATCCGCTCCTCTGCCCTGTCTCTCCCCCTACAGCTCAGTGCCTGAGTGGAGTCAAGCTTCTCAGCTGACTCCACTCAGGTAATCAACTACCTGCACGGCTCCCGGACAGCTGACAACCATATCACTAATCACCTACCTCTGCAATAAAGACCGGCTCAACCTTCCACTCCCTGCCAGAGTATTGAACCTGAAATCATGCAGTTCGGTTTGCTCTCTAGCCCTTCGACATTTTCTGTTTGAGTTTCTGCCTTATTTTAACTTTGCTTTCTCCTGCCTTCACGCAGCCAGCTGTCCGGGAACCCTCACTCCTGCCTGGAACCCCCACCCCTGCCTGGAACCCCTACTCCTGCTTGGATTCCCCACTCCTGCCTGGATTCCCCACTCCTGCCTGGACCCCCACTCCTGCCTGGATTCCCCCACTCCTGCCTGGATTCCCCCACTCCTGCCTGGATTCCCCCACTCCTGCCTGGATTCCCCCACTCTTGCCTGGACCCCCACTCTTGCCTGGACCCCCACTCTTGCCTGGACCCCCCACTCTTGCCTGGACCCCCACTCTTGCCTGGACCCCCCACTCTTGCCTGGACCCCCCACTCCTGCCCAGAACCCCCACTCCTGCCCAGAACCCCCACTCCTGCCCAGAACCCCCTCTCCTACACCCTGTCTTTCTCCATCCGCCAGCATTCATCTCCTCCAATAAATCATTCTCCATCCCCTCCAGTCTTGGATGAGTGGTTCTCTGCTCGGGTCCACCAACTCAGCCCCGTGACAGTTACTACTTTCTTTGGAGCTTTTCAACATGGACAATGTACAGCCAGATTAAATGGAAAGGATTGCAAAGTGGGAAATAACTTAAAATGTAATTTTGCCTTCAACTTCTCCTCCAATATCCCATTGTTTTTACCGCTTTATTAATGCAGGTGCGCAGTTCAGCCTCACAGCTTTGTTTCAAGTGAATGAAAAGAGCTGAGTTCAGTGTTGACTTGAATATATTCCCAAATAAATACCACAAGAGAAGACAAAATACCACTGTTGAAGAATCCTGGCATTTTACCTGTAGCATAGCAGATGCCTTTCACACTCAGAAGTTTTCGTGTTTATGTGCTGATGCTGAGGTAAATGATGATGTTTGCTGTTTCATCATTATGTGTTACACACCCCAACCATTTGTGCCCGCACCACTAATGGAGCAAAATTAGGCAAAAATCATTTAAAAAAGATATATATAAATCCTACAGATTTTAGATTTTGGTAAAAGGTTTTAATCACATTTAATTTCAAGAACAATAATAGAGATTTTTTTTAAAATTTCTATTTTCAGGATGAGCAGCTGTAATCTCTCAGAGATAAGTTGTGAAGCTCTGTCCTCAGTCCTCAGCTCTCAGTCCTCTAGTCTGAGAGATCTGGACCTGAGTAACAACGACCTTCAGGATTCAGGAGTGAAGCTGCTTTCTGCTGGACTGAAGAGTAAACACTGTGAACTGGAAACTCTCAGGTCCCTATTAAATGTATCATTATATACTGGTCTCATATCACGTTGGTGTTCCAGAAATGTTTTTCTTAAGTAATTTTAGGTTTCATCAAAATAGAAATCATCTGTTAAATTTCAGTTTTCATGTTGGTTATGACTCTTATTAGTCTTTTTTTTTTTTTAAAAAGTTGTTGTTTTTAAAAAAAAAAAAAACTAAAAAACCAGCCCTTTAAATTATGTGAATCTTTGTTAATGCTGACAAATTAAGCATAACTATGCACAAGCATATTGTAGGTGAAGTTTGTCAGAGGAGGCAAACAAAAGATTACCCATTTAAAGAATTATTTTTCCAACTCACTAAATATTGAAGCAGTTGCCCACGAGTAGATCCCTGGTTTACATCCAGGCGTGGAACTGGGATCTTTCTGCATGGAGTTTTCATGTTCTTCCTGTTCATGCATGGGTTTTCTTCAGGTACTCCAGCTTCCTCCCACAGTCAAAACATGCTGAGATTGGTAACTCTAATTATCCATCAGTGTGAATGTGAGTGTGCTTGTTTGTCTCTCTATGTAGCCCTGTGATAGACTCGTGACCTGTCCACAACCACCCCACCTCCACCCCCGAGCCTGCCCCCACCCCTGCATCCCTAAAGCCATTGTTGTCAAATATATGCACATTATTTTTCAGGCTAAGCAGCTGTAACCTCTCGGAGAGAAGTTGTGAAACTCTGTCCTCAGTCCTCAGCTCTCAGTCCTCTAGTCTGAGAGATCTGGACCTGAGTAACAACGACCTGCAGGATTCAGGAGTGAAGCTGCTTTCTACTGGACTGAAGAGTCCACATTGTGAACTGGAAAGTCTCAGGTCAAGATACAGCTGATTGTTGATCTGTTGAATATGCTTTAAGTTCATGTTCCTGCAGATGTTTAGTATCTATAAGATTTTCCTTCTTGCTTCTTGAGCTGATGATCAATTTCTGCCTCCAGTCTGTCAGGTTGTCTGGTCACAGAAGAAGGTTGTTCTTCTCTGGTCTCAGCTCTGAGCTTCAATCCCTCCCATCTGAGAGAGCTGGACCTGAGCTACAATCATCCAGGAGACTCAGGAGTGAAGCTGCTTTCTGCTGCAGTGGAGGATCCACACTGGAGACTGGACACTGTCAGGTATGAACAGACAGCAGGAACTCACACAGTGCAGAAGTGGATTTGTGTCACATCATTTTGGTCGGTTCCATTATCATGTCAGAAATCTTGTTTCTTTATCCTCTTGTTTCTCCTTTTCTTTTTTCTTTTTCTGGTCTTTTCTTCATAGACACAAGTGAAACCATAAGAGAAACAGTTTTCTCAAATGAGTTTCTTTATAACATCGACAAACTAAGGAACGCAGTTTCATGTTGGCCAGCAGACAGGACTCATGTTGGACAGAAAATCATTTTTTGTTTCTTCCTGCAGGGTGGATCATTGTGGAGAACAGAGACTAAAACCTGGTCTGAGGAAGTGTAAGTTTGACTCTTTAATGGACAACATATCAGGAAGTAAAGACAGAATAAATCATCAGATGTGTCAGATGATAAACTGCAGCTTCAGAGTATCTTTTTCTTTCCATCAGATTTCTGTGAACTTGAAGTGGACACAAACTCGGTGAACAGATTCCTGAAAGTGTCTGACAACAACAGGAAGGTGACGCTGGTGAAGGAGGAGCAGCCATATCCTGATCATCCAGACAGATTTGACTGTAGTCAGCTGCTATGCAGAAATGATCTGACTGGTTGCTGTTACTGGGAGGTTGAGTGCAGAGAATTTGCTCATATATCAGTGAGTTACAGAGGAATCAGAAGGAGAAGAGACCGAATTAACTCCAGGTTTGGATGGAATGATCAGTCTTGGAGTCTGTTCTATTCCAGTGGTTTTTTCTCTGTCTGTCACAATCGCAGAGAAACATCCATCTCATCTGCCTCCATCTCTAACAGAGTAGCAGTGTATGTGGACTATCCTGCTGGCATTCTGTCCTTCTACAATGTTTCCTCTGACTCTCTGATCCACCTGCACACCTTCAACACCACATTCACTGAACCTCTGTATCCTGGATTTAGATTATGGTCATCTGGATCCTCAGTGTCTCTTTGTTCTCTGTAGGACTGAGACTGTTTGGAAGTGACAGCAGCTTCATATCTGTGCTTTAAATGATGATGATGGATGATATTTCACTAAGATCTGAATCACTGTGAATTTTTTATTTAGAAAGTGTTCAACTTAAACAAATTAATCTCAGCATCTCTTAGCTGTTAATGGCTTCAGTAGTTGCCAGTTTGTGCACAAACGTGCTTAACTGAAACAGGCTGCATGATTTTCCAGTGTTGAACAGTTTTAGTTTGGAAAACAAAATTGTAAAAACCGTATGTTCAGTTTAGGTATGAAGAAATGTAGCAAATAGATAGAAACCAGTCAAAAGTACCGTTCAAAGGCAAACTTTGATGCAGCCTATGTATATGAAAGCAAGTGGTGACATCAGTGTCAAGGATTAACTGGAGCACATTGAGAAAAAGGAGTGTACAGACTAATATGGGCCAACTGCACTGTACAAGTGTCCTCAGTGTAGTGATATCTGTTGAGCCAAAACACATGAGAATTATGGTTTTCTGTTCATAGTTAATTTTAAGTTTTGTTTTTTTTAATATTAAGTAAAGGAAAAGCCTCATATTTTGTTCAGTTTCAACATGAAGGCAACATGGAAGCAACTTGTAACTTTGCACATATAATAAAAGTATATAGACCCGTATGCACACCAGTTTTTGTGGTCCCTTAAAAAAAAAAAACATCCATACCACCCGTTTGGCATGTCAAAATATGAAAAAACTGAAATCTTGGTTTACCAGACTCACACACATGAAATTCTATTGATGTTAGAGGCCTCAAAATGTGATGAACTGTCAACCAAAGACTGTATTTTTAGGAGGAAATATATGAACATGAATGTGTACACATAAATAAGAACTTTGTTGGCCCCAGAAGCCACCTACTGTCACAAGGTGTTGGTCTGGACTCGCACGGATAACCACACTACCGAGGCAGGATAGAGGCAAAACGGGTTTTATTGTAGGAGGGGGGAGTGAGTTTGGTCTGGGGTGTGAGTCCAGAACCACAGCGGCAGCAGATGGGGGGTTCCAGCTGCAGAGGCAGAGGGAAGCCGGGGATTGGCAGCCGTGGAGGGCTCCGGAGAGGAGCAGAGTGCAGCGGCAGGTGTACCAGGAGACGAGGAGGGGGGAAAACAGAGGAAGAGATCCAAAGCAGCAGGGTCTGAGTGGTTCTGAGAGGCGTAAACGGGTCTTGACGGGGACAGGAACCCGGACAGCTGGTCCAAGGCAGGCAGAAGGAGAAAGCACGTTAAAAGCATACACAAAACTCAGCAGAGTTTAGAAATGGCTAGAAGGCAACTGACTAGTGAGTCTAGTGCAACAATCTGGCAGAGAATGGATGAGTGAGCCGGTCTTTTATTGTCAGGGAGGTGATTAGTGGAATGATCATCAGCTGTCTGGGCTCCAGTGCAGCGGCTGATTGTCTAAGTAGGCACAGCTGTGACATCTGGGCTCCACACTGAGCTCTGCTGGGGAGGAAACACAAACAGGGAGAGAAAGAGAGTAGGAGGGAGAAAAAAGGAGGGAGAAGAAGAAGAAGAAGAAGAAGAAGAAGAAGGGAGGGGGTTTGGGATGCCAGGTGGGTGAGGGTGAGGAGGGAGCCCTGACACCTACAATTTGTAATTTTGATCTCTGCTTGAGCTATTTGGATACGGTCATTTGGATCTGCTTGACAGAATTTGTGTCGTAAACATTTGTTTTTCTTAGCTTGACAGCTCATATTCCAACCTCATCTTCGAACAGCACATCAACCAGATCATCTCGACTGCGTTCTTTCACCTTAAAAAAATCGCCCGCCTTCGTACTCACTCTCCTTCCCTGCAGCTGAAAGCCTCATCCATGCATTCATCACATCCTGAATAGACTACTGCAACAGCATTTTTACTTTATGGTTCACCTTCAAAAGTTCTCAATAAACTTCAGTTTATCCAGAACTCTGTTGTCTGCCTCCTCACCCACTTCTGCTCCCATGAACACATCACTCTTGTCCTCCAAAACTTCCACTGACTCCTTGTCCAGTTCAAAGTCCTCCTCCTGGCCCACAAAGTCCTCCATAGCAGCCTCCATTCATACAACGCAAACATTCCCCTCTCCCCAACTCGGAACTAAGCACCAAACCAGGGGAGACACAGCATTTAATAAAGTATATTATTATTATATTTATTATTATATTTATTACTGTTAAAAATGAGGAGTGAGGACCAGAGTGAAACAATACAGTACAATTGTGTTGGCATGTGATAAAAACTGCTGCTGCTCCATCACATCTCATCAGATTTTCTTTTAGCTCTATCTAGTGGGCACTATATGTTTCTGACACTGACTGGATTTCTGCCACAGGTTTAACCGGTTCTGACGTTCTCAGATCAAATCACTCAGACATCAGGTCTGATGAGGGAGAACAAGCAGCTTCTTCTCCCTGGATGTTTCCTCGACACATGAAGGTGGAAAGTGTCTGAAGCTGATCTGAAGTGACTTCAGCAGGTGAGAATCCTATCAGAGAAATCTGTGCATGTTTGATTAACAGGATCACACTGTGTTGCATCAATTGAATAACAATACAAACATTTCCTGATGCTGATTGGTTGTTGATGAAGATCTGTTTTAAATGTGGGTCAAAGTAATGTGAAGAATTTCTCTGCCAGATCAAAGATGGTAGAATGATTTCCATGTCATTATCACTTGGTAAAGTAAATATCATTTTGACCATAGCTTGATCTCATATCATATGGTTTTATTTATCATTCGTCTTCAAAATACTGCATAAAAACTGCCAGTAAACCTCTTCAAAGCTTTTTAATGAGATTACAGATGTGGATGTTTGTAACTGAGTATGTTTGGTAACAAATAGAAATTTTAGACTTGATTTGACTTCTGTTTTGATCGTAAAGCAACAATAACTTCCAGTTATTTTATGATCCTTGTGAACTGGGATCTACTGAAGAGTCAAAGTCATATTCTATCTTTGAGTGAATGCTGATGGGTCAAAAACTAACTACAGAAGTTACTTTGAAGGTTAAATGTTTTCTGAATATGATGATATATTCAAGGTTTTGCATACGTTCACAATGAAGTCATGAGGCTGTTGAAGTGTTTCTTTAAGCTGGTTGGCTGATTCCAAAGATCTATAGAATGTTGCAGGTCCACATAGTCTTGCAGTTCTGTTGGCAGAATGTGTCTGTGTTTAGGATCAGAATGAGGAACCAGCAGCACTTTGTAAGCTCATCTCATGTCAGTGAAACAATGCAGCCACTGACTGCATTGACAGCTGACAGCTTTGAGCTTCATCTTCTTCCAACACTTTACAAACACTGTTGACATGATGTGTGGATTCTACTGAACAGAGGCACACAAGCAAATCAAGTGGTGACAGCACACTGTACATTTTGATGCTTATCAGTATTACTGATAGCACTACTGGCACTTTTCAAAGATATAACCAGAGACTGGATTGTTTCTTTAATGATTCCTCCATCCATGTGTTATTGAAGTATCACATCACTGTCTGCATTATTCAGACATCTCACAGAAGGAACATCACACAAATGTGGTCCCACTGTCAAAAATGACAAGAAGAGTCTTTGAAGAAGAGGTAAATTCAGCCCCCCTTTGCTAGAAACCAGAAACAAGACAGTTGTGTTTACATGTGATAAAATGGTCATTTAGCTCCACCTAGTGGACAGACAGTAGAACTCCTTTATCTGATGTGGGATGTCCGTCCATCCATTCTCTATACACCGCTTGATCCTCATTAGGATCGCGGGGGGTGCTGGAGTCTATCCCAGCTGACTCGGGCGAAGGCAGGGGACACCCTGGACAGATTGCCAGTCTTGATGTGGGATGTCTCTGATACGATATTTCTGCCCTGGGTTTGACTGGTTCTGACGTCTAATATTATTTAGATTTAGACTCTGAAGTTATGTGGATGTGATGGTACTCTCAGATCAAGGACTACTGAAGGAGAACAGGCAGCTACTTATCACTAAATATTTCCTCAACACGCGAGGTGAAAAGTGTCTGTGAGTTGATGTGAAGTGAGTTTAGCAGGTGAGAATCCTACCAGGCAAATCTGTGGATGTCTGATCCAACTGTGTTTGGTTTTCAGTAGAAATGTTTACTGATGCTGATAAGCTGTTTTAAATGTCTATTTGATTCTTGTAGGTCTCAATGTTGTGCAGCCACTTCAAAAAGTATTCAGGCTTCTTGACTTTTTTGAGATGTATGCTTCATTTTAAAGAGATGAATGAATGGATGAATCCAGACACTCTCCAGGATCATTAAAGCTGACAGGATGCAGCTGATCTCATGTGGATTCAACATTTTCATTGTGTTCAATCTGTCATTCGGAAGCACTGAGTTCAGACTGCAGGAAAAATCACTTATTGCTATTCAGAAATATGGGAAAAAAAGTGAAAAAGCCTGAATCCTTTGTGAGGTGATTAACATAAATCAGATGTACTTTAATTTCACACCATGTAGAACTGAAAATATTCGTCTGTGAGATGACAGAGGGACTTGACCAGATGTTCTGATTGAATCAAAAACATTTTAGAAATGAGTTATTCTGAGATCGTAAAATAGAATATTTTTTTTAGCAAACACATTGTGAACGCTCAAATCCAAGAATGTAGTATAAATGAATATAGTACTTTGAGTTTGTTCTATAATAACCTGTCCAAATAAAACATTACTGGAAATTAGTTTTATGTAGAGAATTACGGTGAATAATTTTCCAACAAAGGCTCACCCAGACGATAGATGGATAGATGGATAGATAGATGGATACTTTTTTAGTCCTGAGGGAAATTCAAAAGAAGCCACAGACATCAAAGGTTTAACTGCATCAGTCTCTGTTAAAACTGTTCAGTAAACTGATCAGAACTCAGAATTTATTGCTTGAGAAGCATCTTTAAATCCTTGTATTGTACAGAAGTGATACACTAAAACAGACTTCATTGTGTTGTTGTTGCTGCTTCGATGATCTGCAAACTGACATATAATGAGCTGAAGAGCCAAAAAGGTAGGTTCACAATTTTATAAGTTCCTCTTATAACATCAGTAAGGTGCCCACATTAACATGCTGTCAACATTTTTGCTGTTCATACCAGCCATGAAATGGAATTTTAATTGATGGGAGACAAGACTGTGGCTGAGGATGCAGCTGCACTAGTGTGGAAAAAAGTTGTTTACTTAATGGGAGTGCATGCTTTGAGTTATATAAGCCAGATATCTGAAACTAAAGTGCATGTTTGGTTCCAGGTTGAGGTTCAGCAGAGTGTTGAGTGACAAGGGAGAGTCTGTCATTGTCAGAAACATTTAAAACAGTCCCCGTCCACATGGTAAATCATTATATTCAATAGAGCTAGTTTAGTTTCTGAAGCAGGATAATTATAAATGCTAATAGAAGAAATCGAGGCAGTCCTTTACAACAACACCTGCATCACAGCATGAGGTGTGAGGAAAAATGTTGCTGGTTTTACTTCTTGTTCTGGGTATTTCAGTACATATCTGAACAAAAAGCGCAGACTGAATGAGTCAGAGAGAAACGCCTGATGTTCTGGTGTTTTGTAATAGTAACACAAGTTGTTCTTACTATTTACCCATTACTTCCTCTTTCAGCCTCTCTTTGCTCCTTTTGTCACTCAGTCATTCTTGTGTTCCCTAGAAAACAGTTGTTTTAAAGAAGTTCTTTTGTGTCATCAGGTGAAAGAGAGTTAGGGTTAATGTGAAGTCAGAACTCTACATATCTTTAGGGGTAAACCAGGGTAAGATACCCTCTGAAACGCGAAATCTTGCCACCATAATTCTTTACTTGACACAGACAGTCAGTTTTGATTGAAGATGTTTTCTTGGATGATAGCAGCCTTGTTTATTGTTTTAAGAAATAGCTCTGAAATCATTAAAATGGCGAAAAGGTGTTTCTGAGATGTGGAGCATTTGGAGATTTAGAACATGTACACACACGCACGCACACACACACACACACATATATATATATATATATATATTTATATATACACACACACACCCTCAACAAAAATATAAACACAACACTTTTATTTTTGCTCACATTTTTTTTTCACAGGTGTGCCATATCAAGATGCTGATTAGTGCACAGGTGTGCCTGCCCACAATAAAAGGCCACTCAGTCTAAGGCACACCTGTGCACTAATCATGGTGTCTAATCAGCATCTTGATATGGCACACCTGTGAGGTGGGATGGATTATCTCAGCAAAGGAGAAGTGCTGACAATCACGGATTTACAGATTTGTGAACATTATTTGAGAGAAATGGTGATTGTGTATGTGGAAAAAGTTTTAGACATTTGAGTTCAACTCATAAAAAATGGGAGCAAAAACAAAAGTGTTGCGTTTATATTTTTGTTGAGTGTGTGTGTGTGTGTGTGTGTGTGTGTGTGTGTGTATGTATGTGTGTATAGCAGTGTATTGCAAGAGCTCCTCTCTACATTTCTTAATTTTATGCTCACTTCTAATTTATTTTAACAAACTTCAAACTACGGCACTTTTTTTTCTTTTTCTAGAGAACAGTCATTTTTTGCTAAGGGAGGGGGGCGGCCCGTGTTACATCATATCAGCCCAACACCTCCTGCTTCATGAGTAACTTTTATCTACATCACTGGTTTCTCCTCCAGAAAAACACTTTCGGTTTCGCTGCTCACTGCAGCAGCTTCTCCTCTCAACACACGGAGGTGGACGGTGTTTAGAAGTGGAAGTGAAGTCAGCTCAGCAGGTAAAGAAACCACAGAAATCTCTAAATGTGTCATAAACAGGATATTTTTCGTCACGTTTCGTGTTTAAAATGCTTTAATGTCCACAAAGTGTTTGCTGTAGACAAAAGAACGAAACACAGTTGTAGCAGCTGAAGGATGAGTTCGCTGTTTGGCTCGTTTGGCTGTTTGGCTGTCAACCTCACCCTTCATCACTACAACTGTCTGCTCACCACTCAAACCCACCGACACTAATGATTTGATTCATGTTTATTTTATATTGTATTGAATCAATGCATTTTAAATGCTGTCCCGTTAAAACTGTGGATATTGTAACTTTACAGTGACAGGGCGCCCCCAGAAGGGTCTCATAGGGATGGCACACTAAACAATATCAGGAAATCCACAGTGGTTGGAAAAAAAGTTTTCGGACACCCTTAAAATTCTCAACAAAATCTCAAATATTATCATGAAATATTTATCAAAAGTCTTTTTGGTGTTTCAAAAGATGTGGCTGCATTGGACAGACAAAAACAAATACAAATTATATAATTTTTGTTTATTGTTCACAATAAAAACAAGGAAATTTACAGGAAACTAAATTATTGACAGTTTCAGGATGTCAGTTCTCGACATTGTCGGTATCAAAGTCAACAAATAACAGAGAATGCCTTAAGAACTGAATAAAAAATAAGTGAAGCATCACATCATCAAATAGTATTTAATAGTCCTGCCATCAGCACACAGTAGAGCTCTAATCCTGGCTGGCATGTTCCCCACGAGACTTTCACTCTGTAGGGAAAACAGCCATAGTTTATTTACAGTGTCAAAACTAAGAAATCTGTCAGTGTGTAATTTATCTAACTACAGGCATCTGTGGTACAGTAACCTGTTTTCTCATTATGTTGTCTAATTTTGGTGTTGCTTCATGGATTAGAGAGTAAGGATGTCCCCATGAAGTTCTTTTGGATTCCAATCTGATTCAAGACATGTAATATTTAGTATTTAAATGGCAATATTATCTCAGATAATACATGCTTTCAGGTGTTGTAGATTAGCTGTAGTACCTGGTTCCCTCTTAGGCTGAACTGTTAAGTTCAGGTGGAATAATCTCGTGCAGTGTTCCTATATCCCAGTGGAACATCTGGCAACTTTTTTCCAATATTTCGTGTCTGCAGCAGAGAAGGCTGTGGTTTCTGGACTGTAGTTTCTAAGACTGCAATTCTAGGATGCTTGGATGTTGCGACAGTGCCACCTACTGAATAGGCAGATCACTAAAGTGCACAACCTTTAAAGCCATAACTTGTTCAAGGTTTAATCCAATCAAAACTGTAAAAAGTTTTTTGCTTATTTATTAATTTTGTGAATGTCTGTGGCCTTGCAGTAAGCTCACCAGGGTTAACAAGTTGTCATCACGTTATCAACCCCATAAACAAAGTCATTTAAAACAAGTGTCCTAGAAATCTGGCCCTAAATCCGCAGTCCGTAAAAGGTAGCTTCGTCTGCTCTGGCTCTTTTCTTTTCATCTGTCTGGATGAAAAATTCCTTAATCAGCCCTGATCTCAATCTTGTGTTTGATCTAAGAACTTTTCAATTAGAGAGGTGGCATTATTTAACACATTCATATATTAATAACGCTTGTGCAAATAAGCTGCTGTTAAAAGCACCCTAATAAAAAAAACTTTGACAGAAAAATGTTGTGACTTCAGGTTTCTACAGTAGAATAATATCCTGCTATGATGCACTCTGGATTCAGTTGTGTTACTGATGTTTCAACTGCACTTTATGAACTGACTCTGTGTGAGAGCTGACTAGTCTGAAATGAAGGAAAGAAACACAATGTCTATTCTAATAAATATATTGCTGGCATTCACATGCCAGAAAGAAAAGCATGACTCTTTGGGCGTACTGTGTCTCCTTTTCAAGCAATGCCAAATGTATTTTTCACCGTCATCACTGTGTATTTATGGGTGATTCTGTGGCTGTGTAACCATTGTAGACTAATCAATTCTCTGCAGGCTCAGAGTTCTGAATATTTGAGCCATGTCAGTGACAGTAGTGAGAACTAATGTTGTTGTTGTACTGAGCAGGTTGTTGTTTGTGTGAAGGTGTGTCTCTGCTATGAATCAAAGTGAGGACCGAGAGGAGGGAGTCGATCCCTCTGAAGCCACTCTGTGTGGGGAACATGAGAACCAGACCAAAGCTCAGAGGTGAGATGAACATCTCTAACT
This sequence comes from Acanthochromis polyacanthus, assembly GCF_021347895.1. Taxonomy (NCBI): domain Eukaryota; kingdom Metazoa; phylum Chordata; class Actinopteri; family Pomacentridae; genus Acanthochromis; species Acanthochromis polyacanthus. The sequence continues at coordinate 11,736,409 of NC_067128.1, forward strand.
GTCCATGACTCTTCTCCATGTCAGAGCTCATCACTGACCATCATTATTCACACTCAAAGCTCTGTGTGTGTGTTGTGTTGAAGAACAAAGCAGCAGAACAGACCAGGTTCTCCTGCTTCCAGCTGTGTGTCCATGAAGAGTGACCAGTCCATGGAGCCTGAACTCGCTTTTAAAATACGACCTTCTGAAGCACAGTAAGTGATGATCATGTAGTTGTTCTTGCAGATTTCTAATCCTGTTCTATGCGGTGGACTGCAGATAATTTGATCAGAAATGTTGTTCTATCCTGTGATTCATATCAGAGTCGAGCAGCAGCAACAAGACTGTCCTGCTTCCAGCTGTGTGTCCATGAAGAGTGATCAGTCCATGGAACCTCCACTCGCTTTTAAAGGACGACCTTCTGAAACACAGTGAGTCGTCTTAATATAACTGACCTCTGACATTAACTGAGGGTTTTAAAGATGGATTCTCTTGTAATAATTCAGACTGTTCATAAAAGTAATGAACGTAACAATGTAAAATCTGATTTTTACACTGTTTGTCAGTGGGTGTTTGTTGAGTTTAGTTTTCATTTCTCCTCTCAGCTGGTATCTGACCACTACAACCTGGTCTGCTACTGGTCACCTTTCAGCAGTTTCACTTTGGAGGAATGAAAGAATTTCACCGATTTCCTCACTTCTTGCTGACGTATAATCTTGTTCTGTAAGTTGCTCTACTGATCATTTGGTTCTCTTTGATTCATACGAGATTTGAGCAGCAGCAACAAGACTGTCCTGCTTCCAGCTGTGTGTCCGTGAAGAGTGACCAGTCCATGGAGCCTCCTCTTGCTTTTAAAGGACAGCCTTCTGAAACACAGTGAGTTAGTTAGTTTGAGTGCAATGATCTCTGTTGTTTCTCTTTATGTTGCATGTTTTATGCATGTACAGCGCCCTCCATAATTATTGGCACCCCTGGTAAAGATGTGTTCTTTAGCTTCTGATAAATTCAATTATTTTTTTCTAAATGATATTGGACCACAATGAAATACGAGGAAAATCCAACATTTAATTCAGTTGTGTTTATTCAGCGGTTAAAAAAAATCACACATTACGAAATAATTCTTTTACATCAAATCATGTGTGCCACAATTATTAGCACCCCTGATGTAATACTTTTTACAACCCCTTTTTGCCAACAAAACAGCACTTAATCTTCTATAATACATGTTTCTATAATTTTCAGTGTGAGAGTATGCTTCTGCAGTAAAAATTGAATTTATTTGAAGGCTTTCAACACATCTTAACCAGGGGTGCCAATAATTATGGAGGGCGCTGTATATGTATAAAATGATGGTTAAAAAGACTTTAAAGAGGTTTATGAACAGGTGGAGAGGAGAAGGAAGTGGCATATTTGGTGAGGTAGATTCTAGAAATAAATTGCACCTAGTCCTTTTTAGTTTCCAGTTAGACGTAATGTTTTTACATGGAGCAGACCTTTAACAGCAGCCATTTGATGAACCAAAGCCAAACTTTGTTCCTCGAAATAAAAAATGCATTTATATGAATATTTCTCAAATGTATTGCATCAGCTTTCATCGGCATAGACAGGGAAATGTGCCAGTGTTGTTGGTGAGAGTCCAGTGAAGCTGAGCTTGATTTATTCCTGACCTTCACCCAAACCTCCTCTTGTCTCTTAGTGACATCATGTTCACTCAGGTCCGCAAATATTTGGACATTGACGCGATTTTCAGCATTTCAACTCACCACAGTAGATCTGAAATTAAACAGTCAAGATGTGCTTTAAGTGCAGACTTTCCGCTTTCATTTGAGGGTATTTACATTCAAATCAGATGGACAATGTAGGAAGTACAACACATTTCATGTGCTCTCCACCTTTTCTAAGGACCAAAGTAATTTGACTATTGGCTGTTCAGCTGTTCCGTGGTCAGATGCGTGTTATCCCCTCATTATTTCATTTACAAGGAGCAGATAAAAGATCTAGAGTTCATTTCAAGTGTGGTATTTGCGTTTGGAGTCTGGTGAGGTAAACTCTCAATATGATGCCCAGTGAGCTATCACTGTCATGTACCAAGCCATCATTTGACTGAAAAATCCAAACCAACCCATCAGGGAGGTAGCAGAAACATTACAGGGTTTGGTACATTCTTAAAAAGGAAGAACGCACTGGTGAGCTCAGCAACGCCAAAAAACCAGGAAGACCACAGAAAACGATAGTGAGACTCAGGTTATGGCATTTGTATGAAAGATTCACTGCAACAAAATAACGCAAAGTAAGCCTTTAAGTTACAGTTGTGTGGTGATGTTTTTGTTTCCATCAGGATTCAGCAGCAGAAAATGGCCTCTTCTGTTCCCAGCTGTGTTTCCATGAAGAGTAACCAGTCTATGCTTGAACCCGTTAAATTTAGAGATGGACACCAGACCGTTCATGAAGGGTGAGAATATAAAGTTTTCATTGTGTTTCCACTTTGAAAATTTCACATCCAACAGAGAGAACAGCATTTACATGAAAGATCAGTTTGTGTTTCTGCCAGAATTCATCATTATAGAACAAAAAACTTTTAGCAAAGTCTGCATGTGCTAAAGTTGAATGTTGTTGCAGCGTTAGGCAGCAGAGCTCAGAGGATCTCAGAGGTCAGTCTGTCCCTCAGCATCAAAGAGATCTGGACTCCATATTGATGGTGAGAACTTTTCTACATTCAACACTTTACTTTTGCATGAACCTGACAGAAGAATTTGTTCTGATAACTGATGAAACATGAAACAGACTCTCAGTGGAAAGTTTAACATGCATTTAGGTCCAAATATTACAGTCTGATACATCAATGCTGCAATAAATCCAACCATCATAAAGGTTTTGTGTGTTCAGCCACTGATAAAACCGTTTCATTCGTTAATTCCACTTCGACTATGATTTTGGTCCTAATGTTGTTCACACTGCTCTCATTACTGGAATACTGATCGGATTTTGTCTTCAGTTTCAGTTGAAAGTAAACCCGATATATTTCTCTGCTTCAGGTGCTGGAGGAGAACATCATCAGTTACGTGAAGAATGAGATGAAGAAGATCCAGAAGGTTCTGAGTCTAAATTACCCAGAATTCTTAGAGAGTGAGAGGGAGGAGGAGGAGGAGGAGTTGGAAGGTGAGGATGAAGAGCAGAGGAGGAGCAGCAGAGAGTCATTTCTGAAGATCACACTGCACTTCTTGAGGAGGATGAAGCAGGAGGAGTTGGCTGACCATCTGCAGAGCAGTAAGAGGATTTTAACAGATAGTGAGAAACAGAGGCATGAGTCCACAAAAATAATTCACCGTTTCCTCGATGTACAATTAGCTGTCCTTTCACTGCAGCAGCTTGGGGTAGGTGTAAGGTAGCCTTAGTGTTTAAATGAACAGCCCTGGAATTGGCCCAGTTTAGGCTTTTTGTTTCTATTGCAGTGTAGGATCTGACTGTTACGAACACAACGATAACTCAGAGTGCGCCAAAACAACAACAAATAGCAGGTACTAGACATGACTTCAGTTCTGTAAGCACGTATGAAATATAGTGCCACGCTAGCCTACGTGGTGAATTTTTTGCTCTACTGATGCTGATGTTTTAATGGACCATTACCCAACTAGGAAATTCAGAGAAGAGCAGTTTTTCGAGGCCACTCACATATGCCTGCCCCGCATTAGGCGCTTTTTTCCACCAAAAATGGAACCCAAAGATTCTCCAGAGGCAATTCTTGCAGTCCAAGCATATCAAAAGCTGGAGTGTCTCTAAAGTGGTCCACAAGTTTCTGCATAGGCAAGTGACCTATGCATGGTAAATTATCCTTTAAAATCTCTTGAAGTTTCCACTTTTGAGTGACCAATACAAATTTAGGGATTATATTGTCTCCTCTTGGTGTAGCTTGCTCTTACCAGTAGGGCTGGCCCGAATAGTGGTTTCTGGTCTCTGGATATTCCGGATAGTATTAAAGACGAATATCCGAATAGTCGTTCCGCCCCATAACGTCCGACAGAGGGGCATGTGGCATGTGGTGAAGACGGCCCAAATATTCGGATCGATTTGTCTGGTCTCCCGGACAGGAGGAGACTCGCCTGAGTATTTGGATCCATTCGTCTGGACGCAAATTTTGCACACTGCCTTCGTTTTGTCTTCAGTTAAACTGAAGAATTCCCAAACAGTGGAGGTCTTCGGCATCTTGTCTTGTGTTTATGCAACGAAGTGAAGCGTGACTTCAGAGTCGGCAGCCACCCGGCCATTCGGGTGGTGTTTACAAACACGAATGGATGAGCTGAGATGAGCCGAAGTGAAGCGAAGGGAAGAGACGAGCTCCGAATATTCGTATTTTCATCTGGGGGGAGGAGGGGGTGATCACATAGACATGCGTATATGCCATAGACATATGTGTATATGTTCATGTGATCACACGACGGGATGAGCCGATATGAGCCGATGTGGGCCGAAGGTGGAGGGAAGACAGTAACGCCGAGTATTCGTTCTGGACGGTAACGTCCGACCGGGGGTGGGGGGTGGGGGGCAAATATTCAGATACCAAAATTAATATCTAGATACCGCCGTAGAGAACGAATATTCGGATATTCGGGATATTCGGGTCCAGCCCTACTTATCAGTGCTTCAGATATGGACAGAGATTTAAACCTATTTGAAAAAATTCCCATGTACATGAGGACTAGACTTGAGTGTGAAAGGCAGAACATACTGGGGTTACTGCAGGATAGATAGGAGTGGCTAGACTAAAGAGTTAGTGAATGAATACAGGGAAACATCTGAATGAACTGTAGAATGAGCAGATGTTTGACACGTTATTTGTTTATTCAGGAACTCCTACTACAGAGGTTAGACAACAACACAAGTCTAAGCTTAAGAAGAAGTACCAGTGTGTGTTCGAGGGGATCGCTAAAGCAGGAAACCCAACTCTTCTGAATCAGATCTACACAGAGCTCTACATCACAGAGGGAGGAACTGCAGAGGTCAATGATGAACATGAGGTCAGACAGATTGAAACAGCATCCAGGAAACCAGACAGAGCAGAAACAACCATCAGACAAGAAGACATATTTAAAGGCTCACCTGGAAGAGATGAACCAATCAGAACAGTGATGACAAAGGGAGTGGCTGGCATTGGGAAAACTGTCTTAACACAGAAGTTCACTCTGGACTGGGCTGAAGACAAAACCAACCAGGACATCTACTTCACATTTCCATTCACTTTCAGAGAGCTGAATGCACTGAAAGAGAAAAAGTTCAGCTTGGTGGAACTTGTTCATCACTTCTTTACTGAAACCAAAGAAGCAGGAATCTGCAGCTTCCAACACTTCCAGGTTGTGTTCATCTTTGACGGTCTGGATGAGTGTCGACTTCCTCTGGACTTCCACAACAATGAAATCCTGACTGATGTTACAGAGTCCACCTCAGTGGATGTGCTGCTGACAAACCTGATCAGGGGGAAACTGCTTCCCTCTGCTCGCCTCTGGATAACCACACGACCTGCAGCAGCCAATCAGATCCCTCCTGAGTGTGTTGACATGGTGACAGAGATCAGAGGGTTCAATGACCCACAGAAGGAGGAGTACTTCAGAAGGCGATCCAGAGATAAGAAGCAGGCCATTGGCATCATCTCCCACATCAAGAAATCACAAAGCCTCCATATCATGTGCCACATCCCAGTCTTCTGCTGGATCACTGCTACAGTTCTGGAGGAGCTGTTGAAAACCAGAGAGGGAGGAGAGCTTCCCAAGACCCTGACTGAGATGTACATCCACTTCCTGGTGGTTCAGACCAAAGTGAAGAAGGTCAAGTATGATGGAGGATCTGAGACAGATTCTCCCTGGAGTCCAGAGAGCAGGAAGATGATTGAGTCTCTGGGAAAACTGGCTTTTGAGCAGCTGCAGAAAGGAAACCTGATCTTCTATGAATCAGACCTGACAGAGTGTGGCATCGATATCAGAGAGGCCTCAAAGTATTCAGGAGTGTTCACACAGATCTTCAAAGAGGAGAGAGGACTGTACCAGGACAAGGTGTTCTGCTTCGTCCATCTGAGTGTTCAGGAGTTTCTGGCTGCTCTTTATGTCCATCACACCTTCATCGAATCTGGTGTCAACCTGCTAGAAGAACAACAAACAGCATTTCCTCTGATGAAAGTGTTTCGAGACAAACCTACACCCAAACATCTACACCAGAGTGCAGTGGATGAGGCCTTACAGAGTCCAAATGGACACCTGGACTTGTTCCTGCGTTTCCTCCTGGGTCTTTCACTGCAAACCAATCAGAATCTCCTACGAGGCCTGCTGACACAGACAGAAAGCAGCGCACAGACCAATCAGGAAACAGTCCAGTACATCAAGAATAAGCTCAATGAGAATCTGTCTGCAGAGAGAAGCATCAATCTGTTCCACTGTCTGAATGAACTGAATGATCGTTCTCTGGAGGAGGAGATCCAAATGTCCCTGAGATCAGGACGTCTGTCCACAGGTGAACTGTCTCCTGCTCAGTGGTCAGCTCTGGTCTTCATCTTACTGTCATCAGAAGAACATCTGGAGGTGTTTGACCTGAAGAAATACTCTGCTTCAGAGGAGGCTCTTCTGAGGCTGCTGCCAGTGGTCAAGGCCTCCAGTAAAGCTCTGTATGTGGTTAAATAATTACACTTATTTAAACATGTTTAAAATTTAGGGTGATGAATAAGAATCATCTTCTTTTTCAGGCTGAGCAGCTGCAACCTCTCAGAGAGAAGCTGTAGAGCTCTGTCTTCAGTTCTCAGCTCCCAGTCCTCTAGTCTGAGAGATCTGGACCTGAGTAACAACGACCTTCAGGATTCAGGAGTGAAGTTACTTTCTGTCGGACTGAAGAGTAAACACTGTGAACTGGAAACTCTCAGGTCAGGATACAATTATTTCTTAATCAGTTGAACTCTGCTTTAGGTTCATGTTGATACATCTGTCAGATTTCTCTTTTTGCTTCCTGCGTTGATATATTTCTGACTCCAGTCTGTCAGGTTGTCTGGTCACAGAAGAAGGTTGTTCTTCTCTGGTCTCAGCTCTGAGCTTCAATCCCTCCCATTTGAGAGAGCTGGACCTGAGCTACAATCATGCTGGAGACTCAGGAGTGAAGCTGCTTTCTGCTGCAGTGGAGGATCTAAAGTGGAGACAAGACACTCTCAGGTATGGTCAGACAACAAGAGGACACATAGTGCATGTTTGTGTAATGCCATTTTTTTGTGTATTTTTGCTCAGGTCCATGAGGGACAGTCAGCCTTTAGTTGGTCTTAATTATTTCTGTGAAGCTGTCTATGTGGACTTGTTAGAAAACATGTCACTTGGCTTTCATACGCATTTCAACTAATGGAGACTTGATTGCTACAGAGTCATCTTGCACTACAACCTCATGAAGATCCTTAGCTGTGGCATATATCAACTCACTCTAAGTGCAGATCTTTGATGGTTTGGATGAGTGGCTCAAGGTTGGTGATAAATATACCACAAATATTGGATCGATTTAGCTCACATTTTCTTGTAGCTTTGTGGTGTCCCAAGGTAGATGGGAAGGCCACTTATCTGAGAGTAAGACAAGGCATTCTGGTCCTGCAGTTGACTTGTGCTAGTGTGCCGATTCAGTTGACGTCTTGTAAATCTATATATTGCCATGCTCTTAAGTCTGTGAGATCTTGAATTTGAGCAATGCTGATGCCATGAAAGGCTTTTAAGTGGCAGATTATGGAATAAAGCCAGTGGAGGATGTCGTTTAATTAGACCAAAGGGTAAGTTCCCCACCTTTGAGGTCAGTTTGGCCTACAGTAGCTTCCTTGGCTGGGCTCCAATGATTGCTGTACACAGCTCTAATCGTTGAACAGACTGCTGTTTCTTTGGGACAACATGTCAGGTCAGAAAAGTCCACTTCTGGCTAGCGGTACAGAGGTCAAAGAAACTCATGTTAGCTGACAGCTTACTAACAGTGTGTCACACATGGGAGCCACATCTCAATTTAAAATCTCTATCTTGACCTTGTGTCAATTGTATGAAAGTAAACCTTTCAGAGGTCTCAGTGTTCCCTTATCTAATGTCAGGAGATTCCATGACCTTGGCAATTTTCCCAAGTGCTAATTGGTGGGACTAATCAAATTTCTTTGACAGAGCTGTTCTGGTGTCAGTGTAGGAGGTTGGAGAGTAAAGGTATGCCTCAATAATTAGGCAGGCTTCTTCTAGTTTTACGCGTTCCATAAAAATCTAAAACTGAAATAACTCTGTCTTATCCTGGGAAGGCAGATTGTCAAGGGCAATGTTTGGGTGTGCAAACTCACCAGAATCCTTCTCAGTGAGATCAGGAACAGAGGGCACTCGGCCCTTGTAGCATTCTTTCTTGTGCTGTAACATATGGCGACTGGTGTTGAAAGCGAGTGACTGTATTTGCTTCTACAGGTGTCATGTTCAATCCTGCCCTGGTTGTGGGATTTTTATGAATTACATTCATACTGTGTAGATGTTGTACCTGGCCTCAGTTTGGTTTCAGCTATCTGCCTGTCCTAAACTTGCCTAGGTGGAGCGGTTTGATACCTGGTTTGAGGAGCTGCCTGACTTTACAGAAAAGGAACTAGTTTGTAATAGTTGGGAAGGGTACACCCTGAACTTTTAGAAAAGGGTAAGCTGTCAGGCTTGAAGGCTGATTTGGTAAGGCAGTCAGTGTTTGCTCCTTAAAAAGCCATGGCTCAGCTATCCTATTATCCAGTGTATAATTCATCCAAGTCTCTCTAAAGTAAACAGAGACTCTCCGGACGACACAGTCATTTCTCCAGTCCACACCGTCTGTCCGTTTGCATACACTTGCAAAGACCATGCACAGGTGCATCTCAAATAATTAAAGTTAAAACTTGTGTTTAATAAAAAATCATTCTGTGTTTCTTCCTGCAGGGTGGATCATTGTGGAGAGCAATGGTTAAAACCTGGTCTGAAGAAGTGTAAGTTTGATGAATGACAAAACAGCAAACTGTCAATTTGTGTTTAAATGTAAAATTGGTGGTAATGGTATTTATTCATTGAAATATTATTTTGCAGTGACAGCTGACAAAAAGTATCACCAATAAACTTCAGATTGAGCTACATAATATGTGAAAGTAAAGACCGAATACAGTCGTCAGATGGGTCAGATAATAAACTGTAGCTCTGTTGTGTTTTATTTCCTCAGATTTCTGTGAACTTGAACTGGACACAAACACAGTGAACAGAAACCTCAGACTGTCTGACAACAACAGGAAGGTGACGTACGTGAAGGAGGAGCAGCCATATCCTGACCATCCAGACAGATTCGACTGCAGGGTTCAGCTGCTGTGTAGAAATGGTCTGACTGGTCGCTGTTACTGGGAGGTCGAGTGGAGAGGAGGAGTCTACATATCGGTGACATACAGAGGAATCAGAAGGAAAGGCAACAACGATAACTGCATGTTTGGCTGGAATGATCAGTCCTGGAGTCTGAACTGCTCTGATGATGATGGCTTCTCTCTCTGGCACAATAACATCAGAACATCCATCTCCTCCTCCTTTTCCCCCTCCTCTGTCTCGAAGAAGGTAGCAGTGTATGTGGACCATCCTGCTGGCATTCTGTCCTTCTACAAACTGTCGTCTGACTCTCTGATCCACCTCCACACCTTTCACACCACATTCACTGAACCTCTGTATCCTGGGTTTGGGTTTAGGTCTGGGTTTTCAGGCTGGTCGGGTTCCTCAGTGTCTCTGTGTTCTCTGTAGGAGGGAGAGTGTTTAGAAGTGACAGCAGCTTAAACTCTGTTGTTTAGTCAGATAGTGGATGATGTTTCATTTTAGTTGACCAGTGATTGTGATCCAGTAGTATTTTCACATCCATTCGGTGTGGTAATTTGGCAGCGAACGATTCTGGACCGCTTGCTGCAAACAATGAACAAAAATTTTAATTCAAACAAAACATTCCCTTCTTGCATTTGATAACTAACTAGAAAAAGGTTTACAGCCAAAAGACAATTCAGTGCAATGTTTGAGACAACAGGAGATGTGTTGTACCTCCTAAAAGAACCATAAGAGCTCCGAGTGTCGCTCCTGAGCATCCATAGAACTCTTCAGAACTGTGACCTGCATCTCCTCTGCTCCGAACACAGAAATGTGTACATCAGAATGAACTGCACAGTTTAAATCTGTTTAACTAAGGAGGTGTAACATCACCAGAGTGAGGCCACAAAATATGGAGTATTAAATATTTAACATCTGAATGTACGAAGGATTGCACACAGATCCACTGACAGGAGACAAATAATCCTTCACTCTGCTCCTTTTGTTTGTTCAGACTTTTTTTCTAAATCAGACATACTCCAGAAATCTTATTTTTATTTGAATGTTTACACATATATTCTTAATGTTAACAGCTACTAGCATTATAAACTGAATCACACAATTTAATTACAAGTTAGAATCACTAACCATTGTTTCTCTAATGGTTAGAGATAAACATATTTGATATTATTTTAACACTGGGGCATCTGAACGCCGGATATATATTCACTGTATTTGTGCAAGAACAAGATTTGTACATGTAGGAAATAAGGTTTAAGTTACTTCCAAAGGTATTTACCCTCTGACCTTACATGATTTGTGTATTTAGAGGGAGGGAGTTGAACCGTAACACTACCGCTGGAGAAGAGCACATATGTGAGTGGTCAGAATTTCGCGATTAAAGATATTGCGATTTAATTTGGAAAATAAATCTATAAGTCAAACTACAGTTCAATACTCACTGTATAATAGGCACCATCTGCAGCCTGACTGTCACACAAGGAGGAAAACATGAATTTCTAAAACCACTGATACAGCAGCTTCAACCCCGAATCAAGCATGCTCATACCTACACTGTATTTGTTCAAGTTAAACTCCTGCTGCTGTCAACACTGACTTCATTTATCAGTTTCATTTAAATGTCATGGCCTGCACAGTCATCCAGCCACCATCAGTGTTTTTATAGCTCCACCAGCCTCTTTATATTCACTAATTAGTCCCATGTAATCCTGTTTCTGAACAGTAACTACACACAGCAGTTATGTAACTCCATGTCAGAGCAGTGGATTTCATCTGAGGCTTCACTTTCCTGCAATCTGAAAGTTCACGCTTCAGCGGCATCATTCTCCTCCCATAGTCCTCACACACACACACACACACACACACACACACACACACACACACACACACACACACACACACACACACACACACACACACACACACACACACACACACACACACACACACACACACACACACACACACACTCACTCAGCTTCTCCTTTATTCTGGCTGTATTGAAAGCAGAGATTTCATCAGAGGCTGACAGAGAAGCTGCATCTCAAATGAAGGAAAGTCAGCAGAGAGTCGGAGAGTTCATCAGATAATCAGTCTGTTTATTAAAAGTGGATCAGAGCGTTTATTATCTGACATGTACTCACAGTACTGGAACACAGCTCGGGGACGGAGGCCGGACTTCAGGAGATACACAGTGAGTATCGCCCACTTTATCATCATCCCTGCAGATCTGTCAACATAAACAGCTCACAACTTTCAAATTAAATCTATCAGTATAGGGTTAATTGTGTCTACTGAGAATAGCAATTCAGGTCTGTATTCTGGAATTTTTTGGTTTAAGTTTGATTTTGCTTTGACCTTTAACTGTAGTCTTTCTGGCTTCACTGTTAAGTATACTTATCAACATTATGCCATGTGTGCTGCCTAGCTATGCTTTTATTTTGAAGACAAAGCGTTTTTTTTTTTTTTTTTGCCTTGCTCTGTCTGGTTTGACACAGGTAAAGATGAGAAGTTTCTACCTGTGTGTGAGGAGGCATTAACCAACGACATCTTATGTTTGTTGTAGATCATTTTAACATGAAGACTTAATACCGTCATGAATTCATCATTCGTCACTTTGAGTTGTGCTTCTTCTTATGAGCCAATTAATGAATCGAAGTGAGATTTATGGACCAATCAAGAGACAGTGAAATTAATAGAAACTGCAGTAATGCCCTCTAAAAGATGAAGCAGGACTTTTTAATCAGGGCTTGCAGAGAAGTGGGCACACGTATCTGGAACATTTATTAAGTCTGTCCTGACTCAGCTGGACCAGTAGCATAAATTTGCTCCTCATTGAGGGCTGAAGTGCAGAATCAAAACAACACGGTGAAAATGACATTCATTTTACCTCATCACTCAGGCAGTATCAGTGTCAATAAGTCCAACATGTTTTGCCTGTATGATGGCAACAAATTTTACCAGAAGGCAAACTCAAAACTGTACAGCTTGTAAAACACTCACAGCTGGAGTCAGAGGTGTCTTGGTGGCCTCCCTCCTTAGTCTCTTTTTTGCACAGCCACTCAGTACTTGAGGACGGTCTGCTCTATGTAGATTTACACACGTGCCATATTCCTTTCATTTCTTAATGATGGAATTAACAGTACTCCAAGGGATGTTCAGTGACTGGTCACTAATTAGAATGGGTCTATAAGGAGAAAATGGTGCCCAGTGACCGGAAGTTAAACTGCTCTAGTTTCTGGGTTTTCATTCATGTTATGCTTCTGAGTGTTCCCACCCAATGATTCATATTGTTATGATGTCGCCAGCTTAAAACTCACTTTTCTAGGCTTTTGGGAAATTTACAAATATGACACCTCAAACATATTCACTATATTCGATTTGAAGCTTGATTATTTATGGGACACAAAGGATCATTATGTTGGTGATGACTGAGATGAGCTGATGTGGTGTGGGGGGGAGCTTAGTCGGCGATCAGCAGCGGCAGATGACCTTAAACCTCCTGTTGTCCTCATTTATGGGCGCAAAAAAATATATTGTTTCCTTGTCTGGAAAAAAATCCAAAAATTCTGCAAAAAATTCTCCAAATTTCAGAAAATTTGCAAAACTTTCATTAAGAAAATTCCAATAATTCCGTAAAAGTTTCCCCTAAAAGTTTTATTTAAAAAAAAATCACCCAAATTTGTCAAGAAAATTCTTGTAAATATTTTTCAAAAAATGAGTAAAATCTTCCCAAAAATCCTAAAAAATATATCTAATGTGATTACATAAATATCAGTACAATTTCAAATATTTTCTTTAAGAACATTCACAAAAAATCAACCAAAATCCAGCGAGTTTCGCTGGATTTTGGTTGATTTTTTTGTGAATGTTCTTAAAGAAACATTTTTAACATTTCTTTTTTTTTCCACCAAAAAAATGTTCAAAGATTTCCCAAAAATGTTGAAAATGTGGACATGAGAAGTTTCACTGTGAAAATATATTGTTTTTTCCACATTTTCAAACTTGAAAATGGGTCAGTTTGACCCACAGGACAAAAAAGGAGAAGACAGGAAAAGAAGGCAGAAATAAAGGGAGGGTGAGTGGGGCACGAGAAGCGAGAACGAATAACAGGGAAGGGCAGAGTGGTACATACGATAGGAAGGGATTGAGGTCTGGTCCTGCTAAAGATCTGATCTCCATTTAAAATGTTCATCAAAGAACGATCAAAATCGGAACTGTTGAAGGTGTCCTTTCAATACTTTCACAAATGTTTGTTTTAGAAATGTAGTCTATGGAGGAAATGTTTCTTGAACCACAGGGGAATTTTTGTTGCCAAACTACAGATGTCCACTGATATAAAAGCTGATATAAAAGCTGAGTGTTTAAAAATATTAAAGCTGAGTGTTGGTGCCTTTATCAGCTCAGCTTCATGGGCTAGACAAGATGATACAGGAAGATACATATAGACACAGACTGTATATTAAAGATGGATGTAGTCATGTGTGATGTCACCCATTGCTTTCTGGACTCCTGTTTGCAAACCTCGTGTCTGACATTCAGCTGTTGCCATCTTTGTTTTTTGAACAAGAGGTGGATTTGACTGAAGACACTATGCACATCGATACAGTAATGACGTGTCAATAAGACAGCGGCTCTGCCTTAAAAGACACCTGCTTTATCATGTAATTTATTAAATTAATGTTGTACTGTGTTGAAGGAGAGTAGAAGTAAATGAATGACACCATGAACTAATTGGGAGGATAATTACTGAGGGAACAAATTAAATGACAAATGGAGTCATTTTCTCATATATTTCAATGCAATTACAACCTCTGCTGGCTGTTCGAAAGAATGCAGGTTTAAGGCACTTACTCAATGGCTTCACTTTTAAGACCCATTATTCATTTTTTATATACGGTCTATGGATCCTCATTTATCTGTCAGTGTGACCGAGTTTTAATGCAAGATGAGCAGGGCGGTTATTCACATTAATTTCATTTTTAGAAAGTAAACAAACATGTATGAATGAAGGGTTATTACAAAGTGTTTTCTCTATCCGGCTGCAGGTGGTGGAAGGGGAGACTCCTCTGCCTCTGGGTTCCACATGTCGGAGGAAGCGTCTTCACTCTGCCGGAGAGGAGGAGGTCGAGGAGGCCATGAGGAGCTGTGCATCTCGGCCGAATCCCGAAGGCTCGCTGTCGGCCAGCGAACTGAGCTGCTACGGCAAGCCGGAGGAGGAGGAGCTGCAGAGACTGTGTCAGCGCTGCCACATCATGGCGTCGCAGCTGAACAGACAAGCTGCCGCTCTGGCCGACACCACGGCACTGAAGGTCAGGAAGTACTCCACACTGTCAACATGTCAGATGTTACAGAAAAACAGGACACAAAACAACATGAGGCTTCTGTTTTAGTTTGATAGGATGGAAGGAGCAGAAAATACTGAGCTGTCTGTAGGGGATAAGTGGAGTCATGGTCTGGTCTGGGCCAGCTGAACCGGATCTGTCCCAGTTTTGGTCAACTGGAACAGATGGGCTCAGATGAAGTGAGTCTGTTCCACTCTGCATTAACTGAGCCAGATCTGTTCAGTTTGGGTCAGTTGAACCAGATCTGCCACACAATTAGTACAACCATTTTGTCACTTTGACCAAGTCTGTTCCAGTCTAGGTTCATTGGGTCCTTCATAGCCAGTTTAGCTATATCTGTTCCAGACTGATTTAGTTAAACCAGATCTGAAACAGTCTGGGTCTGTTCATTTGTTGTCATCTGAGTCAGTTACGCCAAGTTCAAGCTAAACAACTCCTAAAATCTTGTTGTGATACTGACTTCAGACATTCCAGACTCCAAAAATCATTGGTAAATTTATTGTTTTTGGTGACTCCTAGAGCAGATGAGGACGTATCTCAGGCTGCGTTGACCTGACAATTGTTGGTGACAGGTATGACCAGGGATTTGGCTACAATATGTGGTTGTAGTCTTAGAGCTCAAACATTTTCCTGTGATTACAAGATAAAATCATATAGTGTGCCATATACAGAGACATAAATGTTCGGTCTTCAGGTCCAGTTGTTCTCATACAGATCTTTTTATGCATGTTTGATACTTGGAAATGATGACACCATTTACGTGATCTGTGGGGGCGTCTACCTAGATACCTGGTAGTTGCTGAACAGTGCTAAGTGTACATGAAGACTAGATAATGTGTATTTCTGTCTTCATGCTGTATGTTGGGTTGTATGGTCTTTCAGCTTGTCTTCAGCATTGCCCAAAGTTTAATAATCCATCTGTGGCTAAAAAATGGGTAGAAGGCAAAATTAAACCTGGGCAAAATCTGATTTTCACACATTCAAACATTGCTGCTTTATTGATATTTAATAACTATATTTCAGTGTATAGTTTGGGCTTGATTCACATGAACAAACTCAAGAGTGAGAAAGTGGAAAATTTAACGTGGATGCTGATGGTGTTTGTCTGCAGATTCTGTCTGTAGTTTGTCCAGTTTAGTTGGATCCATTTCTAGCTTTGATTTTGTGCTGTAAAATATCTTTAAGTGCCCAGAACTAAAACTAGCTGAATCTGAGGAAACGTCCTTCACTTGCTGTCCCACTGCTGAACTGTTCTGAGAGTCACTGAAGTGTGGAGGCGTCGACAAACCGCCGCTGCAGATAGAAGTTTGTTTGACGCTGAACTCTTCTGTCAGGTTTTCATATCGAAGCGTGAACTTCAGAGCAGCTCATGTCTCTGCAGGGACGAGTGAGATTCACTCTCTCTGGTGTTAGCGCTCTCTCTCCTTCTCTCTTGCTCCAGAAAACGAGCCGCTGTGAATTGTTCAACAATCTAGACTTCACTGCCTCGACTTCCCTCTCCCCTAATCGTTCTCTTGGTCATTTGGTCTCTTCTGGCTCAGAAAATGTGTGCGATTTAAGATGGAAGAGTAGCTTTTCTTTGTTGCAATGCTGAACTCATCGTCTCCCTAATGGTTTCATGCACAATTTGAGACACTAAAAACACACCAACCTACAGAGAACCGATAATGCAACAGAACACATTAGATTTTTGCATATAAAACACACCTAAGCAAAAGATGACCTGTGTGCTGGTCATGTTAGTTTAACTTAAAGCTCTGATGGTGCTTGACGTGTTTTTATAACGGGACTTCCATGGAGATTTTGCAGGAGCACTGTGAACAGTGTAAAAGTCCTGCATTCATAGTGTTGCTGATGTAAAAGTACCTACGACAACTTGGAAAATGTATATAAAATATGTGAAGTGAAAGTTGTAGTCGTGCAAAACTGTCTACTGTGAGTCTTTAATATTTTTGTTAGATTATGATTAGTACAATTTTGCTGCTGTGACTGGTTCAAGGAAAGCTTTTTAAACCATTTTATATAAAGTTGCCACTAATGATCATTTTCATTGTGGAATAATTTTGTTATTATTTTCTAAAATGATAGCTTAATAGTTTGGTTCATAAAAATTCATACATTCGTGAGGAATTTTATCAAATTCACCGAGAGCTCTAAGTGGCCCTCCAAACCTCCATCAAACATAAATGAAAATGCAGGAAGTCCTCTGTTGACGAATGATTTAATTTATTAGTTGTTTCAGTTGTACCTGTGTGTAATGTTGGATAATTTAATTTACAGCAAATCATAATGTTTGATCAGCTTCTTACATGCTCCGTATGTTCGCGTCTTAGTGGCTGTAGTAGCTTTCCCATTCACTTCCATACAGTCTGATCACCACAGCCTCTAGTGGAGGTGACAGGAATTGACTGCTGATTGGCCGTCATTGGGACGGGGCAGTATTATGGCGGGTAGGTGTTGAAGGTCACTGGAGCAGGAAGTGAGCGTCCCGCTGCAGTAAAAGCCCGGAGGCCCTGCTGGGTCAGCAGAAAGGTGACGTCGTCAGCGGGAGCTTTATGAGCTGGACCTCGTCTGTGGACATGAAGTGCTGAGTGTCAGATCTGGAGTCAGTGGGGCCGGTTATTATTCTCATTATTACTGGAGCACATATTTCATGATGATGAAACGCTGGCAGGTTTCACTGCAAGAAAATAAAACAGCAGGATATCAACAGTGTGACTGCTTGTTTGAGCTGATATTTTTTTTGTAATTAAAACATATTTGGTGTCATGTTTGAGGCTGGTGTTTGGCTTTTTACCCAAACCCTAGCCCTAACACTGAGACACATTGAATACTAAGGCCCTCATTTAGATTTCTGTGAATTTTCATTTATATTATTTTATAAAAACACCTATTTTTTTTTTAAACATGTGTTTTGCTCAATTGAAAGGAAAGTTCATATATTTCCTTCCAGTAGCACATGCTTTGTTTTGGATTTTTTTTCTTTTCTTTTTTAAAAAATAAATTTGATATCGATAACTTCCAAAAAGCTTCTCATATAAACATCATAGGACCACCATTAGAAAATTTTGTCAGATTGGAAGTGCAAACATAACTTTTTAAATTTTTCAATCTACATAAAAATATGGGGAAATTGATCTATTTCTTTTGGGGAAAAAAGTAATTATTGTTTGACTTAGCATTTTATTATCAGGTATTCAAGGTGAAAGCCTTATTTCTTGTTGTAAATTCTCTTTTATGATGCTCTTATATGTAGTAAAAATAGAAAGGAGAGAAAATTAGTAGATACTTTTATTAATTACAAAGCAACAACATCTCTTATAAACGTCTAATTTTGCATATTTGTTGCTTATAAGCTGTTAATAATTCTGAGGGCTGCATTCGTATGATACAGACTTTCATATTAGTTAATTAGCAACTTGTTTCTCATGGAATCAACAAATGCTGGAATCCACACAGTAGGGGGCGCTGCTGCACAGAGTTGTCCTGATTTGGTTCACACAGCTTTTACATGAAGTTCATTGGACTTGCCTTCTCTCTCTTCTAAGATACATTTAAAAAAAAATCAATGTTTGCTGACTTCGGTTTTTCAAATTTTCTGCTTACACTACCAGTAAATGACTATTCACATCATCTTACAGCCATTTTCCATCACATATTGTTCTCCTCTTCTCTGATGAATCACCAAATTATCGGCCGAATGACGTACAGAAAACAGAACATCTATTCTCAGTGCAAGCCACAGTTTTGTCCCACATAGCAAAGACTAGTTCAGCTCACTGCACCTCCTTTACATTCCTCCTTCACTCCTGCTGCTGAGCTCAAAACAAACAAAGTCATTAAAAATTCCAACTTGATGGTTTAAAACTTGAGCTGCATACAGTTAAAATCCAACAGAAGTGAAGAGTCTGAAACCCTGAAGAGCTGCGTCCGGCTGAAGATAAATGAGTTTGTGTGTTGGAGGGCAGATGAAGCTTCACCTCATCAGAGAGAAGCCCCAGATCTGTACGAGACAACAAATCGTGTCCAGACTGAGCTGCTCTCTAATGCAGGCCGGCAGCAGACTGAGACTGATGACTGTCTGCTCAGTGCAGGAACTTCAGACCAGCAGCATCCTTCAGCCTGCACTGCTGCTGCTGCCTCCACATGTGGACGACTTACACATCACGCTTCACCTGTAATGTCTTGTTTCACACAGAAAAGATGCAACATGTGGCCTTTAAAACCTCGTACAGCTTAGTTGACTACTGCTTTTAAAGACTGCGACCCACCAACTAGATTTCAAAGATTGACGTTTGATCTTGTTTTGTTTTTGGGCCCCACTGTGAAGACTACTATAAACTTCATTTAAATACAACTGTAAGGGCACATGGAGAACACAGAGAGAGATGTACTGAGGAAGAGACTCGCTACTAAAAGAAACCTGAATGGAAATCTCTTAAGAAAAGATATAAATACGATACTTTACTGTGAATTAATTAGTAAACTAAAATAAAACTACAACAGAAAACTAAAAAAATAAAAATTATACAAAAAATAATACTGAGGTAATACATGACATCACACATAATAATGAAATACTGCTTCTGAAAAATGAGATATTGCACAAAACAGAATGAAATTTAAACTTCTTAGACTGTTTTTATTTATAAAAATTACAAGAAAACATAGAATCAACACGTACAAGATTATTTCCACAGATGTTGCCAATACTTGAATAAAACAGGGGTCCATATACTTTAGATATTTCATTAATTACATTTTTACAACATAAAAAAACTCCGCATTTTTCTCTCTACTCTTCATATCAGCTGTTGAAAGATGTTTCACCATGCTGAATGTGTCTTCCAACAACTTGCTCCTCTGTTTTTTAGCCATGCTTCATTTGTTTTATTAATCCAGTATGTGTTTTATTTTTAAGGCTGTGATCCACAAGTTCAGATTTCAAAGACTGATGCTTCGACTTGTTTTG
Organism: Acanthochromis polyacanthus; assembly: GCF_021347895.1. Classification (NCBI taxonomy): domain Eukaryota; kingdom Metazoa; phylum Chordata; class Actinopteri; family Pomacentridae; genus Acanthochromis; species Acanthochromis polyacanthus. The sequence goes on from NC_067128.1 coordinate 11,756,040, forward strand.
TTTTTGGGGATTCATGGTAAAGATTCCTAGAAACTATACAACTATGAAGGCACATGGAGAACATAGGCAGAGCTGTTTAAAGAGAGAGACTTGCCACTGAAAGAAACCTGCATGGAAATCTGTGTTAAAATTCTGAATCACCAAAGATGGTGGTTCTATGACACATGTTCTGCTCTTCCTCCAAAGCAGCCAGTTGAGTGCTTAGTAACAGCCAAACTTGGAACAATTCAACCAGTTGTGTTGCACTGACTCAAACATGGCATCATGAAAGTAACACATGTGTGGCAGAAGTATAAGCTGCTGGAAGAAAATGTTTTTTGAACCTCATTTTGGTGTAAGGCATTTTTGAATCGGACATCATCGATGGCTATACCTGCACCATTGACATTGCAGTTAGGGCTCTCTCTCCATTCATTTAGATAGAATGAATCCTGTCAGCATAATAAAACAGCCCAGTGGCATTATCAATAATGGCTGCCAATTGGTGTGACTTACCCATAAGGAGACTGGCGGAGACCTGCACACTTCTGTGATAAGCAATTTTACACCAAAGTGATCACAAATTATTAAACGATAGCACAACGCTTACCAGGCAAAGTGTATTTTTGGCTACTGCAGCGCCTCCAGGGGGTCAAATGCAGCAAAATTGTCAGTCCTGACACCATTGTCCAAACCTACATTTCAAACCTTATACTTCATCTTATTCTTTTCAGTCTGCACTGCAGCTGCATTCTACAAATTAAGCTGCCATGTGCGTTCTCAGTGGCTCAGGCTCGTTTATTTTTGCTTAAGACAGTTTGATGTGATGTATCTTCCACTGCGGGGGACTGTTTGTCAGAATGACCGGAGAAACATGCTGGTTTACATACTGCAAAAGACAACCAGATCTAGCAGGACATCCTGGTATTTCTGTCATTCTGCATCGTGCATACAGTGTATTGGGGCATACTAAATCATTCATTTTATGGCATTCTATACAGTATGGTGGTATGGGTTTTGGAACACATCACAAGTTTGGTTTTGATAGATAAAGTGTTGCTGTGTTATGACCTCACTTCCTGTTTGACAGTTTTTTTTTTTACTGATTCTGATTCGTTTTGGAAAATCCATATGATAACTTTTGCTTGATCTGAAAATCATCCATTCCAGTTCTGGTGAAGATTAGTCAAAAAAAAAAAAGTGGGTTGTGGAGCAGTTTTAAGCTTTTTCATTAAATCCATTGTGGTGGAAGTTGCTGTTTTGGAATCGGCCTGATCCTATAAATCCATCCGTACCTCACTTGTTAAAATCAGGCTTATAGTTTAAAAGCTGCTTGAGTAAACCCACTTCCAACTTCAGCCTGTTGGTGGCGCTGGAATGCTCGAGGTGCAGACGCCAAAACAGAATGGATTCTTCTTTTGTGGATGCTCCACCTCGCCACTGAGTTTCATGGAAATCAGGCAGGTAGTTTCTGCATAATCGTGTTCACAGACATACAGCAACTGAAAGACAATCATGCTGGTGGAAGTAGATAAGAGTCCATAAAGCACAAAAACATTAAAATCTAACACATTGTCTCTTTAAGAGGAAAAAACTGCATGTTTAACCATTTTCAGTGTGCAACAGTTAGTCGTATTTGTACATCAAGAGTACTTGTGCTGCTGCCAGAAGGTACTTGAAAACACTGCAGAGTAATTTTACTGATCTGCAAAGAAAAGCAGGAACAGAGTTAGTTGTGTTTTGTGATTCAAAATGCATGAAAGCTAGTTGGCAGAGATGTTCTGACACTAAAGCAGCTTAAAGTATTGGATAAAAAGCTGAAGAAAAAGTAAAAAGCTTCACCACACTGCTTCGACGTGATTAAAACTGTCACATTCACTGTATCTGTTAACATATTTAGTTTTGGTTCGGTATTCTCACTAAAGCATGATGGAAGTTGTTCCGACGGTGTTTGGACGCTTCCAGCTTTGTTCAGGAAAGATGCAGGTCTTAGTTAAAGATTAAAAAGTCCCTACTGACTGATTTACCACATCTATCAACTACGTCCACTCTCTGTATCACTTTATTCTGTTGCCACTTTTCATTTCTCTGATGAACTCAGTCGTGTGTCGCCGTCTCTGATTAATCTGCCCGCTAGTTTTAATTAACAACTGGAGAACTGGAAGGTCAATCTGTGTGCTGATGCAAAGCTCTTTCTTATTAAAGAGGAAAACGCTTCACCACTGCAGCTCAGATAGCTTATTGTTTAACATTTTCTTCATTGATAGACAAATCTGAAATTGATCACGTCTGTCAGTATACTTCTGCTACAAAACAGTAACATATTCAGTCTCCTCTGGCTGCCTGGCTGCAGAGGGTTTTACCACATTTTGAAATACTCCCAACATTTCAACTCCCCTCAAAAAACACTCAACAGACTGCTGTGCAAAACCTGAGGGAGGGTTTCATTTTCATTTTGAAGACAGACCTGGCCAAGAGGCAGCATCAACAGCACACTGACCATCGTAAGCACCACCTCACACAGGACTAGTATTACCCGGAGACCTCCAGTAATTTGTAATGATTGCAGAGGTCATCTGTGATTTCAGTCTTGTGTGAGTCTGCTATGTCCATAATAAGTAAATGAAATACTCCTCTGCAAATTATCAGCCACATTTCAATGAACACAGAGGTCTCCACAGTTGTCTTCTGCCTCTTTTCCGCTCAAGAATTCTGGAGGCTGCATCGGCTGTTGGAAATAAAGAGTTTGGAGCATTTTGGGTGCAAATTAAGTAGGTTCATAGTGCTAGATCTATCCACAGAAAGCTCTGTCCATCAGAAGAGCAAAATCTCTAAGGAAGATTACATATATGATGTACATGCAGTAAAGAACATGCAGTTGTCTTTCAGAAAGCTAAACAGTTATTATGCCGCAGCCTATTAATGCTCCAAAAACAATAATTCTAAATAATTCTAATAATAATTTCTAACTCACATGAGTCTCCAGGTAATACTAGTCCCGCATAAATATGACTGTAGATTGTATATAAAAGATGAATGTAGAATCTGTGTACTTTTAACCTGCATTCCGTCTATCAGCCAGCAGGGGGCGACTTCTCTGGTTACAACAGTTGTAGAGAAATCTATGAGGAAATTATTCAACTTCTCACTTAATTTCTTACGTCAGTAAACATTTTCCTAATTAGTTTATGGTCTCAATTACAAGCTAGTTGCCTCCTTCAAAACAGCATGATGCTAATTTAGTAAATTCAGGTCCGCTTCAGAGGCAGGTAGATGATAAGGCAGGTTGTTTTTAAGGGTGGGGCAACCTTACAATTGACAATGACTTCAAGTTCTCAGTCAGAGAACACTTGTTATGTTGGCCTCAAAAGATCAAGATGGTGACTAAACTAAGTAGTCCATAGATTTTCAGGTGATGTCACAGTTTTATATACAGTCTGTGGTGACAACAAAAAATTTGAACCACAAACACACCGACTTTCATACACAACTAGAGGGTCAATATGATATTTATTAGTGATCAATGGTTAAAATTTTGGGTGAACAAACTTTTTTGCTGTGTGAACAGGAGCATGAAAATTCTTGTGGTGATTCACTCAGGCAAAAAATAATAATGATAGAATTAGGAAAAAGTGGCATAATCTGGTAACAATAATAATGAAAATATTAATGTAGTGTGAAATGTTGGACATTAAGGGAAAAAATAAACTAGGCATTTCCATTTCTGTTTCAAACACCACAGAGCAGCTCTGTCGTCAACACATGAAGTTTCTCTGCACCACTGTTTTCCAATAGAAAGCATATTTTGAAGGAAATATAATTGTGACTGAATTGTTTTCTTGCCACATAATGAGGAAATACAATCACTCTGAACAAATCAGTAAAATATTCATTTACAACGTATTTTCTACACCTAAATATCTGATCCTTCAGACTAGCAAGAATGCAGTATAATGAATCTGTGTCCTGGTTCTGTTCAGACTCTGGGTCAAGGAGTTTGAAAGTTCAGATATGTGGTCATCAGCTTAAATCCAGAAAAACAACGGTGACTTCAGAAACAAAGTGTTGCACTAAAATCTCCATCTTTCCTGAACCACAGAGCTCTGAAAGTCTGGATGTAAACCTAGTTTCTGGTGTCACAGTCCTGCACTTTATGTATCCTCCATTAATGGTTAGTGAGCTACTTAAAGGATATTAATCGGTGATGTAATCAGATTGTTCATAAAAGGACACTATGGGAGCCAGATATCAGTCCGACCCTCGTCCACTGATCCGTCCTCGCTGTTCGCTCCACTGCAGCCGTCTCCTCGGTGAGCTCCTCACTCCTTCACTGTCCCGAGGCTTTCCCCGTCCTCACCCCGCTCTGCCACCACAGATCACCTTCAACGTGGCCGCCGAGCAGCTCAGCAGAGGATGAGCCCGATGAGTCCCGAGCTCCGAGTCAGGCCTCGCTACGCTAATGAGCGAAGAGGAGTCCGGTTTGAAGCTGGGACACGGTGAGCATCTCTGAGCTTGGAGGCTTTAAGCAGAGCTGCATATGGATGAATTAGAGAGCCGAGACACACAGAGACGAGTGTAATTATGGATGTAATTATCTAAACTTCAACATTGAACCTTTAATTAAATCAAAAGTAGGTGGAAATGGCTGCTCAGCTCTTTGACAAGGACAATTTTTCAAACTTTTAGAGACAAGAAATAATATTTCAGATGCACAAAAGGACTGTTTATCATGTTACAATAAACCAGCAGTCTGATGAAACCATTTTCAATCAGACAGTTAATAAGCATGAAGCCTCATTTGTTGGTGATGTCAAAGATAAGAAGCATCTGACATCACTGCAGCTGAGTTTCTTCTGACATTACAGTTCTCCATCACTTTGGTGAGACGTATTACCATCCATATACTCACATCTACACCTGCATGCGTCAGCTGTTGGTATCCTGGTCAGCCTTTCAGTGTCAGGAAGAGTTTGATGAACAGATTCTGGAGCTTTCACAGTTCAGCTTGATGCTCAGACTCTGCGATCTTTCAGTCCTTTAATCTCAACCTGCATGTGTGGAGGACAGAATAATGTCTGCAAGATGTGTCCTCAAACATCAAAACATATCATTTACATTTAAAAATTTGGCTATTTTGGGACTCTTCATCTGTCCAGGCTTCCTTAAATGAACATCTGAAGGTTGAGACTTTGAACTCATTCATCGTTTCACATCCTCTCGATTTGATGAGGACTTCTGAAGGTCTCGTCCCGGCGGTGACGGAGCGTGTGAGTGTGGAGGACACAGTAAACACGTTTAGTCTCTAAGGAATAACCGCTGTGAGTGTTTTTTTTTTGTTTGTGAGTTTTCTCCTGGGAAACAGGATGGATTCATCTCAGCCTCCTTGACCGAACACCTTCACCTCCTCTTCTCTGTTCTGCTGTTTTGCTCTTCCCTCCAGTCAGACTGTTTCTCTGTCAGCAGTTTGAAGTCCAGATAATTCTTTATTAGGTTTTTCCTCTTTAAGAAAAAATCACAGATCTTCTCAAACAAACAAACAAACAAACTTAGGTCATTTGAATGATTAAAATAATAGTACTAATGAGAACAGACTCTCCATATCTGACTTGTATCATCCTTGGACCTCAGGTCTGTTGTCGAAGCACAAATCTGGAGTTTTTTATCTGTTTTATCTACTATTGATTTCCTCTAAGCCTGTTTTTAGCAGCGGGGCCAGTGTCTGTGCCAGGGGCCCCAGAGACAGATTTATACTGTGAAGAGCCTCAGAGGATGCTGACACTGCACAGATAACACGCTCAGTGTGTTTAACCTGCAGCCACTCGGCTTCACTTCAGACGCAGCTTCAGTTTTACTGTGTTTAAATGTCCAGTTACAGCTCTGAGTACAAACAGCTGCATCACTGACCAAATGGAGACACATGTTTTAATACAACACAGTTCAGCTTCTTTTAATGTTCTTCACACAACAAAGTCAAAGTGTTTATGACATTAAGTTGCATAAAGTTAAGACGGTGTGAGCTGGTGTCATTTTTCTCAGTGTAAATACAAACAACTTCATTCCTTCTTCAGGGATAAAGTAACAAAACACCTCTGCAAACCTGCAATCTAGTAAATGATTAAACATTAATCAGCAATAATTTTATACAGTTGATGATACAGTTCAGTCAGTTCAGGTTCACTGGCAACAGCGTCTCAAATGTGACTGTTTTGCGTACATTTGGTTTTTTCTTACCTTTTTCTTGAGACTTTTCTAGTTCCATAAAGGCAGCCATCACAAGCAAAACTGTTCTGAAGTGAAAATTCACTTTGAATCAAAGAGTTTCTTGTGAATCAGTAAAACTGAAGTGAACACGATCAAACAGTAAAGTATCATTCTTCACCACATTAATAGATAAGCAGACTCTGGATGAGAGGGTTGCTGGGTCACTTTCATCACAGTGAAAAGGTTTCTTACAGGTTTAAAGCTTGGTTTTGAGCCAGAGATGTCTGCTGACTCACATGTGGACGATGATTCAGAGATTAGACTGCTGGCATTTGGAGAGGGAAACGTGTGGACGCTGTTTGGGGGAGATAACCGACATGTTTCAGATGATGTGGCGCTTCAGTGACGCCAACAGTCGAGTCTGTGTTTAATCTAATCATCTTTGTAGCTGCAGAGTTTGAAGAGAACCTCAAAGGAAGAGGTAGGTGGATTTAAGCCGTTTCAGTGAACTCCTGCCTGTAGTGGGAAAGACCTGAGTGAGTTTCCTCTTAAGTCAAAACCCTGACTGAGTGTGTCTGAGCTGTAAAAACAGATTTCCTTGTTTTGAACACAGAGAGATGAAAGAAACCACCATGTCCTCCGTTCCGCTGCCTGCAGGTTCCAAATGCAGCTCCCCAAAGAGCCGTTTCTCCACCATTTCCCTGCTGAACTCATGATTAATGAGATAATTAGAGCTGAGGGAGGCGAGTTCAGCTTCTACCTTCAAACACACTTTAAAAGAGCCATTAGCATTCAAAACTCTCTCATATCCAGGCAGGGGAATTAGTGTGTTGATTAATGTGAGTGGAAAAAAAAAATCTCTTTTCTCTCAGCAGAATGAAAATAATCTCTGCAGAGTAAGATGTTAGTTATTTCTTGTTTCAGTGCTTGTATGAACAAAGCCCAGAGGAGTCTGCAGGCTGCAGACAAACATCCTTTAGAACAAAGGAATCACATTCCTTAGAAGTGGACCAGCTAGAAACAAACAGGGAAATTAAATCCACGTTAAACTGATGGAAGCCGTTTGAAAACAGGTTAATTAGAGTTTAATTTGAGTGACTCTGTGATTATGGTTCAGTTTTTACGAAGGTCCAACTGGAGCCAGATCTTAACAATTTACATTATTCATTTAAAACTACATTATATTATTTCATTCAGCCTGTAAAATGTCAGCAAATACCAAATAAAAACATGTCTATTCAGTTTATCGGAATATAAAAAGGAAGAAGCAGGAAGTTGTCACAATTAGAGGCGAGAAATATAAAATGTTTGGCTGTTGTTCTTAAAGTAATGTCCTGAGCTCATCGTAATGATCACATCAGCTACAGCAAAACTGAAGTCGACTTCAGATTAATATATGAATCGGTTTCCAGAAAAATCAAAGACTTACAAGTAAACACATAAAAATAAATTAAATAACAGTAAAGAGGGAGAAGCTGGGACCATCCTACCATCCTATCCCCCCTCTACTTATCCCACACATGGTACATTCCACCAGGTGCACCTCTGGTTTGGTTCTTTCAGGAAGTAAGTGAGGTAAGAACCAGTTGTTGTTGGGGTTTGATACTTTGAGAGTCTGTGTTTTTGGTCAGTCACAGACAGTCAGTTCAAATTTAGAAGCTTAAGTTGTGAAAAGTTGCTCAGAGTTTATCAGCTGGATCATGGCTGAGATGACTTTGGGGAACTCCGTTTGAAAATCCATTTTGTTGTGTTTTATGCTGGTTAAAAATTGGAAGTGCAAAATAAAAGCTGCAAAGACATTAAAATATTTATTTCTGGCATCCCCTACTTGGATCATGAGCGGCCATTATTCAAGGCATTACCAGTGGATTGATGCTAAATCAACCCATGCATAAATCAGTCAGTATCGCTATTTATAACTGCCACATAGGAGCACACACAAGAGTCCTCATGCACTCCTAGCATCTGAGAAACTGAAGATAGTTTTTCTGTGTCTGTTGGTAGACAACCAAAAATGTATGAAATAGTGGCTGAAACTCAGCACATTAAGACTTCATATTAACTAGCAGTCACTTCAGAGCCATTTCTGCATTGGTATTTTAGAAACAGAAACATCGTCTGACAAACTCAGAAAACACGAGTTAAAACCAACAGCTGTGCTGAGAACTTGGAGATATTTGCATGGTAAAATTTTCACCCACAGACAAAGTTTAAAGTGACAGTCTCGATCTCACACCATTTCCCACATCTATGTCAGTCTTGTTATCAACTCTTTTTCTTCATACTGTCAATAACAGACACAGACAGAGTCTTCTTCCTAAAAGTGGTGTGGACAGTAGCAGCTCAGCTGCATGTAAAACTACAAGTGCTGTAAACAGGCTGTTTCGTAAATCCAATTTTATACAGTCATGGTGAAATATTCCACTAATCTGCAGCGGCTAATACATCATGGAGACAACACAGTCCCACCCGGATGACCTTTTTGGTTTTTGTCACAGCATTGAAGGCATGTTTGAAATGTCTGTCAGTACATTTCATTAGTTTTCTGGGGTTCTGTTTAAACCCTGACCCCAAGTTCCAATTCAGGAAGGTGGTGGTGAATTAGAACGAAGAAGCAGCAACAGTGATTATCATCGTGATCCTGGGTTCTACACGGTGCTACAACACTGCACGGCCCTGACTTGAATAAAAACGAGCTGATTTCCCAGCAGAGCGTATCTGAAGACAAATGTGGTTTCTGCTTCTTTTTTTTTTTCTCTTGTCTCAAATGAATGCTGGATATTTTTTGTTGTATATGTTAATCTAGTCTGGTTTGCTGCTGTCTGCAGTTGACTCAGCTCATTGTCACATTAACCTCCTGCTGAGGCCTCGGGGCAAAAATGTAGCTCCTCATTTGTGAATATTTGCTTTCAGTGTGAAAGCTCAGCATCTTTGACTGTTGATCAGAGCAAACATTTGAGCGAGTTCATTTGGGCTTCAGCAAAAAATTATTTTCTTTTTTCACTGTTTAGTGATATTTTATACACTGAACAGTCACTTCAATCAGAAAATAATTGTTGGCTGTAGTGATAATGAAAATAATTGTTGGTTCTTTAATGATAAAGTAATGAGAAAAATACAAACTAAACAATGAAGATCAAGAACGCGATGTAGAAGAAATGTTTTTTTGGTTTTTTTTAGCTGATTTGCTAATTTAATGGTGCAAATTTCTATCCGGTTTGTGATGAATCACATCATGTAGGCTTCACCTGCTGCACCCTGCAGACACCGTAGCATGCTGGGAAATAAATATCGTCATGCCCACAGTTCATAGATCTCTGTATCTGCTGTAATGAAGTGGAGTTCGTGTCCCCTGCGGTCACGTCAGCAGAGAATCGATCAAACGAAGGTTGTTAAAGAGTTAATTTGGTAGCAAAGAGGCTGCAGCAGGGTTTCATGTCAGCAGGACACTTCATTACTGTTTGTGTTCACTTTGATTTCTGCTTCTGCCAGTCAGAGGAGGTCCGACTGTCAGCTGACATCAACACTGATTCACTTCAGTACAACGCTGGAAACACAGCCGCCACCTGCATGCTAGAAACTCTGAAGATAGAGTCCAGATTTCCCCGACGCTTCTCTAACCGAGGACTATTTTAAAAGCTACCAAAACATCTCTATATATAGGATTGTTTATGTAGACAGGTGTAAGCAGCTCTGGTGAAAAATGGAATCTATTTTTTTTTTTAATTAATCTTTTTACCTAAAAACATTTAGATTGGGAGATATTTAGAATAACCAGCTTTGAAAATGATTATTTCCAGTATAAGTCCACTGTAGGATGATATGATTTACGGCACTTGGTTGTGTTCCTGGTGTAAATAAATCAACCACACTAACAAAAATGTTAGTTTTCAGACGTCATAATTTTAGTTTTCACTTTTCTAAAAAAGCTAGAGGAAAAAAAACATCAGCTTCAGTCTGACTTAATTTTAAAACTGCACTATTTACCATTTATCGCAATGTACACGTGTACAGCAGTCACATTTCAGAAAATGCACTATAAAGTGAAATCACTTCACTAAAATGCATCATGCTTTAGGTTTTTACTGTTTGATACAAGAAGAACTTGCAGATTCCTCCTTTTCCATGACTAACATACAAGAGAAGCCAGTCGGATAAAACATTGTGTATTCCTATTTAAGGGTTCTTGGGTTATTTTTGCTTTATTGAAACAACACAGAGTTTGTTTACTTTTAGGCTGAGCTTAGGAAAATCAGCAAGAAACAGAAGAGAGAAGATTTAGTTGTAAAAAGGAACGCAGAGTCAGTTCCTGGAAATATTTCAGCTACGGAAAAGATAATGTTGAGAAAAAACAGATGTCTTGTAGGTTTTGCCACCACATGAAGCAAGATAAGTTTCCCCATTTAAATAAGCACGAGAAAGCTCTGCGCCTCTGGCTGTGCTGGTGATCACGACTTATTGACACTAGCTGCGGTGGGTGCACAGCTGGGCCAGATAAACAATCAGGGGCAGATAAAGCCTGACTCGCCCCGTCACTTCATTGTTGCTGCTGACTCCTGTTCAGCCACCCTGCCTTGGCTCTGGTCTGCTTCTCCCCTCGCTCGGGCTCACATTTGTAAGTCGAGTTTTCTTTTGTTAATAAACTCTTGTTTTGAACACCAGTCTGCCTCCTGTGGTGCCTGCGTTTTGGGTTCTAGTCTACCTGCCTCGTGACACCGGCTGCATTAGTTCATAGTTTGGTTGTCAGTTTATAACGTTTCAGATGAGTCCCAGTGAGCTGTGAAAGTAACTTTTTGAAGCATTTTTAGCTGCTGTAGAGCTGATTTGTATTTAAAACAAGCCTCCAGGAACATGGTCCCTTATTTCAGTCAGAGAGATGGGAAACATGGTGGAGGATGGACAGATGATGTGAGGACATTGGATGCTGCAGCTGCTCAACGCCCTGCTGTCATGTGTGTGAATAGGACCAGATTTAAAGCTGGGAGAGCGACACTCTGCTGCTCCTCAGTCAGATGGTTGTTTAGTGTTAAAGCAGCTTCAGGATCTAACTGATGAAGGAAGTGATTAGAAAACTCCAGGACTTGGACATCACAGGTAACCTCCTGTTAGTTCTGACTTTTAGGACTTATGTTCAGATGTTTCACCTCTGAAGGTTATTTTGCTTTGTTTGCAGGCGTCCGTACTTCATTGGCTTGTTTCTGTATTTACAGTCCATCAGGTTGTGACTTTACAAGAGAGATTTAAGTTGAATCAAGCACAACATTAAAGCTTTTCTGTCCTGAAGTTGAAAGATGTTTACCTGCTCCAAACGTTTTGTTCTCATACTTGGATGTTCTGATTTGTCAGGTTCAGGTTGGTGTTATTAATCTGGAATGATGTGTGTCCCACATTTACACTGATTACATTATGTGACAGGTTCTGACTGGAAAGTTGTTTTGGAAAATTAGTGCTACATTTATGATAGTGATTTTAGAAGGCAGGTTTGTAATTAAAAATATTAATTTTCTTCCCCTTCCTACCATTTAACCTAAGTGAACTTTGTCCATTTTTCTTCTTTATCTTTTTGTATTTAATCTTCCTTCTTATCCTCTGTTCCTCCTTTATCTGTCTTCAGATGAATCCAGAGTTGAACAAGTGCAAGGATTCAATTTAGATTCAAAAGAAAAAGTTCAGATGCTGGTTTCAAAATAGAGTGCAGATGACGTGTTAGAATAAATCCTCAGTTTGTGACCTGATGGGTTCATCGTCATGCTGCTGAAAAATGACCAGCTGCTGTGCTGCAGAAACACAGAAGTTCAGAGGTCAAACAAAGAAGCTGTAAAAGTCTGAGTGAACCTGGAGAGTGATTGTTTCTGATGAAGCAGCCTGTTGTTGCTTCACACTGAAATTGACCTCCATGCAGTAAAACCAGGGTTCATCTGTGCAGCAAACAGAGTGCTTTATGGAGGACATAAAGACGTTAAGATGAGATGTGAAAGGAAAATAGAACACAGCGGGTTTAGTTTAACTTCATGATGCAGCTTGATGTTCCTGCAGAATCCAGAGTGAAGCGGAGGAGCTTCCGGAGCTACATTTACAAACTGCATAATGAGCTGTTGTAGAGGAGTCATGCTGTAGAACAGAGATGTGAGATGCAGGAGTTGTAATGTGAAACTGGCTGCTAAAGGAGGAGGATCTATGTTTTGTAGTTTTGTGTGTGAGGAGAAACAGATTTAATCAAGCTGCTGAGCAACACAAGTAAAGTTTGTAACTATAATCATTTTTTCTGTGCTGATTTCCAAAAAACTCAACCTCTGCAAACTACAGATGACATGTTAATGGGATGAGGCTTGGATGTTGCACTTACTGGAGTGGAAAAGATGTTCGTGAATGTGATTTTAATTACATTGTTGGAGTTTGGTGCTCATAATATGGGACATACAGAATGTGAAACTCTTATTTCACTGCATATGTTCTGTAGCTTACAGTGAAGTAGCAGCTGATTTTTATTTTTTTTAAATGGAAATTATGCACTGACCCCTAAAATAAAATCATTTAAGTTCTGCTGGTTACACTGTTGGAGGGTCAGTGAAGGCATCATATCAGAAACAGAACTCTTATATCTGCGCTGTTCCTTCATGGCATGATCCCGTCTGAGTCTCTGAGAACAGAATCTGAAGGTGCTCAGTGTCAGTCTGTCGCTGCTGCGGCTCTCTGGGTGGTTGTGATCCGTCTCAGTGCGAGTGTGAAGTTATCCCACACTGACACTTGTGCTGGGCGACGACCTCCATTGATGATCGGTGACTCGTGTCGACAGGAGGTCACATCCCGACACACCCGACTGTAAATCTGTGACTGGTTCCTCGGACCGCTGACAGGTTTTATGTCCTGCTGCTGCACAAGAATTGTTTCTGTGTGTGTTTGTGTGTCTGTGTGTTGGATTTTCCAGGCTGAGCAGCTGGTTGGTGATGGACCATGGATCAGTCTGTGGAAGAGTCTTTGTGGTGATGAGGAGAGAAAGTTAGTGTTGGAGGATGAATGAACTGAGCAGCTGCTGGATCATAAAGTGCCCAAATGTTCACATAACCAGTACTCTTTACTTTACAGCGACACCAGACGCTTTAGTTTGAGTCTTCTCTACAAAACCAATATGTTTTAATCAGAGGACATGTTAGTTGAGCTGAAAATCTCCTGAAGTGCACTAAAATCTACAAGCTGATTTGTTGTTCTTTGATTCATCTTTAGAGTCCCTGATAAAGCTTCTTCCACCTCCAGCAGGATTTGTTTCTGTGATGTGAAATTACACTAAATGTTTCTGAAGACAGTCTGGGAAGCTGTAGTTAGTGCTTTTACAATTTTCTGACATTTTACAGTTTAAAGGCTGGCAGTAAATGAATTCTCATCTGCTAATGGTGTGTAATCAACAGCAGGGGGTAAAGTGGCAAAATACCGTCCTCTAAAAGACAGTAAAGGTGGCATGAATGCCTCTTTAAGGTATCACTTTGTATTGTACTTCATATATGAATTACAGTCTCCTAATGTAGGAGAAGGCTGCAATTTAAAAAAAAGAAGGCCTTTGAAAATATAGATGTATACTGACAGTTAATAGAAACTTTGAGGTACAAATGTATGCAGAATTCTACTTGTAGGGGGGTTGTAATTATTCATTGTGGATTTACTGATGATCTAGTGCCCTGGTAGTTGAGATAATGATGAGTTGTCATTTTGTCATCATTCATTGCACATGGGTTGGTCACTTTGCAAAAGTGAACCAAATACACACCAAGCAATACTCAGTATCTGCACAATTTGAGAATGGGTTTTGAAGGCCTATATAAAGGCCCAAAAAAGGCCACCATTGTTAGTCCAGTGAACAGCATCATGCCGCGTCTATCACATGAACAACGTCTCCGGGCACTGGGTATGGTGGAGGCCGGTTCGAGCTACAGTGATGTAGCCAGGCGTACGGGCTGTTCCCAACCCACAATCAGAAGCCTGGTCCAAAGCATGCGCCGACGGATTGCTGCCTGCGTCGAAGCAAATGGAGGCCATACCCGGTATTGACTGTTGTGACTTTGTGTTTGGCAGGTGCCGTTTTCTTTTGTGAAATTCTTTATTTTGAAATCATTCTTGAAACTTTAGATTTTTGTTTCTGTATGCCAATATGCTAAACAAATGATTCATATGAAGAAAATCCAGTTTCGGGCTTCAAAATAAAAATTATGTTGAAAAATATGGTCTCAAAGTTTTTAATGACTGTCAGTGTACATTTATTTCAACCATTTCAAAGTTCTTGAAAGGCTTTCAGGCACTGTTCCTAAATCAGTGTGAGCCTATATGAGAACAAGACTCAATATGTCCAATCAAAGCTCTAGAGGTTATGGTGTAAAAAAACAACTCCTCAATAGCAGTATATTCATCAGCAGATTAATCATTTTTAAGATTTTGTCTTTTGGTGAGTTTTTGATGCGAGTTCTGTACAGATAGATTCGGTCTGATATAAATTTTTATTAAACCGAGGTGAAGTTGGAGAACACTGAATGATCTTAATCTCCCTGTTGTCTCTTTACCCCCCCAGGACCCTTCCTACGCCTCCTTCCTCTTCGATAAACTCCAGCGCCTCCAGCTGCCTCGTCGCGGCTGCCATGCTTCTGTCGACACCCACTGTGACGTGTGCTCCGCCTCCTTCCAGCAGCTGAGGCGTCTCGCTCTGCGTCGGGCTCTGGGCTTCAGCAGGGAGATGACTCCTCGCCCCGCTACCCCCAGCGGCCCCCCAACCTCGGCCCCCTGCACCCCGCTGGCCTCGGAGAGCTGCTGGGTGGGTGACGAGCTGCCGGTGAAGCAGCAGAGATGGACGTATGATGAGCAGCAGCAGGGAGGCGGTTGCTCAGGATGGGGTGGAGTACAGAGCACCTATCTGGGTGGGGGCGGAGCTAAAGGGCTCGCCACTGTAACGCCCCTCCCTCTGAATGCACACAACTACCTGGAGGGGGTGTGGAGGGTCTCCTGCTGCAGACCTGAACTCCAACACAGTACGGTAAGCAAGGAGGGACAAACTACTAGTAAGATGATGATGGTGCAGCACACAGACAGGAAATAGCTTATACATATTTGGGGTGTTGATAATGTTTTAGGACAGAGGTTTACATTTGATTTTCATTCATTTCATTTTGCGTGAAGTCCCCGGTTCCACTCCCGGATGAGCCCCCAATTGTTTGGCCGCAATAAAGAATCAAGATCAGTTCAGTTATCAAATGACTACAAGTCATAGAGCTCAATTCAAAGACATAAAATGACCAAAAAGGGATACAAACCACCAAAATTTTGAACAAACAGTCCAATGACCAGTCTGAGCTCTCACTGGGACGTCAGCAATAACAATACCTACTGACTACAGTCTATTGTTTAGGGTTTGGTTTTTTATGTTTTAATGATTTTTGATTCATATTTTTTGAATGGCAGGTATTCAGGGTTACTACAATCGTAAAAATCTGCTTTTACATTAAAGCACTACTATCATTAGTCTGATATAATAATCTAATGATAATGTTGACTCGTCCACTGATCTTTATCACAGTGTCCTCACTCGTGTTTGTCAGCTCTAGCCACTTCCTATGTCTCCCTGCTCAGATCAAACCTCACACTCAGATGAGACATCGATACTCCTCTCAGTGTGGAGGCGTTCGAGGTTGACTCGAATACGTAGCAGCTGCTCCTCTATAGATCTGCCCTCTCAGTACTGATTATAATGCCGCTGTAATGAGGAGCTGTGATCAATAGGACGTGATTAAAGATGCAAATATAATATGAGGTCACTGCAGGGAGAAGAGGAGGTTATCGATCAGAGCGATGGGGTCGCTTGCAGACATCACAACACACGAAGACAATGAGGTTGACAGGATCCTTCTCAACACCGCTGCTGGGAAGTAACTGAGGAAGGGAGGGGAGTGAGGAAGACAAACTGACAGTTTATAGGATGACATCAATGGTTTGCCTTTTAACTTCACATTATTGGTGCTTTAGACCTCCATCGATCAGTTTTTCCAGTCATATTGTGTTTTTTTAGGTGTATTTCTGTGCAGGAGATTTAAGTTCATGTCTGAACATCATGAAAATAACCAGCAGCGATGAAGTCAGCAGTGCTCAAATCAATTACAGCTCATCATGATGAAATGGTTATTGGTTTTTAGCTCTTCCATCAATAATGTACTCCAACAAATGTGGATTAATCCCACATACATTTTTTATGAATGAATATAGTCGGGATGTTAGGATAACATGTCTTTCAGGAGAAGTCAAATTTCTAATCTTGTCTTTTTGCTTAAGAAACACTTTTTGTGTCGTGAGAATCAGAGATGAAAGTGTAATTTTAAAGCAGAGAGGCTGAAGGAAATGTTAAAATGTCCTTGGTATCGTGTGTTCGCATTTTGAGAAAAAAATTCACTTTACAAAAACAACTCCCGAACTCGATTCCATTTTGCAAAAATGTCCTTAATTTATATAAAATGACCTCACATAGTAAAACTGTTTTAACTTCTCAAAGTGTCCTCGCTTTGTCTACAAATATCAATAGAGATAATTATTGGTCATCTTTAATGATCTATTTTCCACAAAGACTTAGGAGAAAAAGGTTTATTTTGAATCTAATATTAATTTAAATGAAACCACTTTATTAATCACGAAACATAGGTAATGATATGAAATACACAAGGCAATGAAACACAAACACACAAATATTTACAAACAAGTAAATCTAAATATAGATGAAGAAACATCTCACTTTCATACACATTAAACAAAGAAAGCAGGTAAAACCCAGAAGGGCACGGAGGGAGACCAGGGAAAGCTGCCACACTGAACTAAGATTTGGGTTCAGAGTGGTTGCTTTGGATTTGAAATCGGAGGTTTGACGGCCTTGACGTTGGTGGAGTCAAGCCCATCAAACCTCTGAGCAGCTGTCTGGAATTCGCCCTAAGGTGGAGGAAGTAGGGGACACTGGGGAGGTTGGTGTTTTTGAACCACAAATTTCGTCTCACAATGGAAACCACTCCATCAGGGAGGGCTGCAGGCAAGGAAGGGCCGAAACAAGAGTACTGGGCAGCCACAAACTAGCATGCCTCAGGAGACCTGCACAGCCGTCATCTTTACAGTGACGAGGGGTGAATCATGAAATGACATGACAGACTGTTTATGAACCAAGGAGGGAGCCGCTTTGAGTTTGTTCGTACAACACAGACTTCAATTAAAACTGTTGAACATTCTATCAAACAGGTTTCTTATTGTTGTGTCTACCGTTCTACAAATCGCTCTTTATAATGCTCAGGCCTCATCAGCTCACAGGGACTTTAGTGAGAAGCAACAGGACTCAGGCGTCAAGGCTTCAGTTAAATTCAACCTCTTTGTTCAGTGATTTGCATACAGAAGCGTCCCTCAGTCACACTTTAACAAATAAACTTGTGCAGTTGCTCCGGCTCCATTTGTGACCTTGTGTTGCATTGGTGCAGAGTTGTAGTCGCCCTGAGAATCCCATATGACCACTGTGACCTCCAGCGGCTCCTTACATAATTCATAAAGGTCCGTATGGATTCATCACCTCAACCGTGTACCTGACACCCCCGACCCGTCCTTACACCCTGACCGCCGTCACATCGTTATAGATGGAGTGTCAGTTCTGAAGCCGTCGCTGCTCACTGTGACCCCTGCTGAGTGCTAACAAGAAAACATATGTGGGTACTAATGTAAAAAAAAAAATATGGAGGAACAGACTTCTGATTCCATACAGGCACAACTGTGGGTATTTTTTTACATGGATCTGGAAGATTGTGGGCTCTTTTATTATTGGGAAATTCAGCTGGGATTATCAATGTTGTAGCGGCATGCCAAACATGCCTTGTCTTGAATTACTCAAATACAGAAGTTCGACATAACTAGTTATGTTTGTCCCTCATTTTTCAAACATCTTCTACCTGTGGAATAATGTCCTGACTTTCTGAAAATGACATCATTGTGATTCACGCTCAGCCTGCTTTCTCATTTCTCGGGGACTCCAGGTGAAAAAGATGATTTTCTTCTGTCCTGTGAGTCACCGGGTTTTTGATGGAGCAGCTGTTAAAGTAGGATGACGGCAGTTTTCTGCTTTCTCACAGCCGGTAAACTCTCCAACCGCTGCAGGAAGCTGCGTCTTCATTATCAGCCTCATTATCCTCCATCAGCATGCTGAGAGGAACCACAACCACATCAGATCCTCCACAACAGCTCCGACTCTGCAGACTGTAGCTGAGGCTGAAACCCAAACAGAAACCTGTTTCAGTTTTCAACAAACAGATGGAGATCAACATTGTGCTAAAATAACCCTGAAATCTGAGCTCTGATGTCTCACTATGACTGCAGTGGGAAAACAGTGAGACTTCAAATCAATATCTACATCTACTTTAAAAGAATATTCTGGATTTTTAATTTACATTTTTTTTTTAACATAGGACTTTGTTTTTTCTTTTGCCATCTATTCCGTCCTCACAGTTAATAACTAAAAGGCAGTCAGGACCAGTTGGAAACAAACATGCACAAGATTATCCAAACCACTTTATTTTGCGGTCAAATTGAAAATGAGCTCAATCCTGTTCATACATTATAGCTGTCAGTCATTTTCTGAGTAGGTGTGAGTGTTTTCAAATGGTGAAAATGTCATTTTAGATGCTGTACCATCCTTATCTCTGTGTTTCAGTGGCTGCTTCCTTTAGAGAAGCTTTGGAGGAGCTGCAGGTTTTCAGTTCAGAGAACAGAAAGTGAAACAGGAACAGGTGGCACTAAGCTGATTATTCTGCCAGCAGCCAAGAGGGAGCTCACATGACCTGCACTTTGGCAAGAAACAGCTGACTGACAACCTTCCTCACCAAAATGTAACTAACCCAAATCAGACACGTTAAGGCAGACAGTCAGGTACTAAAGAAGAACCATTTATCATAACAACCACATTAAACAAAGCTGAATCTGGTCAGCTAACTCTAACCAGCGTCTCTGAGTCTGAACTCAACGAAACAAAGGCAACTAAAATAATCCAAATGGACTACACCCCAAAACTATAATCAAACTAAGCAATGCAAATCAAACCAAAATAAACATTAACCAAGACAAATTACAAGCAATCAAACCAACCCCAACAAACTTGAGTTCAGAGCTGAACTAAACTAGCCCTCAGACGAAACCAAATCTGACACGCCTGTTAGGATCCTGCTCCAGGTCCTGCCCTTCTTCCCCCTTCTTTCTTCCTTGGTTCCTGATCTGTTTCTGTTTTGATCTCTTTTTGGCTTCCTCAGTCTGTTGTCTCTCTCTCTCACCCTGCCACTCGTCCTCCTGCTCTCCCTGCTTCACCTGCCTGCACTCTACCTGCTGATTACTGCAGGGAGTGTCAGCTCCCGTAATTAGCTGAACTCAATTCACCTGTTCTCCACCTCACCTCTAGCTATTTAAGCTCTGTGCGTTCAGTTACACTTCACCGGCTCATCAATTCACATCCCTTCAGAGATTCTGCTCACTTTTGGACTTCGTTTCCCTCTGGCTCCTGGATTTCCCCTTTTAGGACTCTGCTCCTCTTCACCTGGATTCCCTGAGCTTGCTTCCCTGTCTCATCCGTCTAGTTTTCCCCTGGTTTGTGAGTTCCCTTCCTTAGCTTAGTTCTGGTAATTCAGTTTAGTTTTGTGGTCTTCCGTTTTGAGTTCATAGTGTTATCATATTGTTTGTTAATAGTTGCCTGGTTTAGTTTGATTTCCCCCAGTTCAGTTCTCCCTGTATGTATTGTTTTAGTTTTCTGGTTAAAAAAAAAAAAATCCTTTCCTGATTTCACCAGTTTGCCAGTCTCTCTGTGTCTGCGCCTGGGTTCTCCAGCTCCCCACATAACGGCAACTAAAGCCTTGAAGTCTAAACTTTGCCAGTCTAAACTGTGTAAACCAATTCAAGACAAACTGCACCCAGCAATTTACCCTTTTCACCATTTACCTACTAAACACCAGAACGCAAAGTAAACTAAACAACAGCAACAAGTTCAGAGCAAACCACCAACTCAAACTTGAATCCTAAAACAACTGTAACCAAACTAAACCGTTAGTAACTGAATCAAACCATTGTGATCCAAAACAAATCAATATATTTCTAAAATATTTAAACAAATTTATTGAAACTGACCAAAGCACACCAGTCAAACATAGCTATACTAACCTTAAGCTAACCCCCCACAAAACTGCTATAACTGAACTGAACCAATATTAACCACATTATCTGAACAGAACTAAACTAAAATCAACATCATAAACTAAACTTTACCAAACAAATAAAACTTAATGAGGTACAAACTACAAGGACTGAATAAATTTAACCAGATACACCAAACTTAACCTACTAAACTAAGCTACCAACACAAACATAAGGAAACCAACAAACTGTCAAATCCAAACAAGTAGAACTAAATAAACCACTTAATTCAACCACGTCAAACCTGATAATTCAACAAAGCATGCCACAGCAAATCAAACTAACCCAAGCAAATTAACCCCCCCCCCCCCCCCCCCCCCCCAAAAATGGCGAAGGTGAGCCAAACCTCAACAGACTTAACTGAGGAACAGTGAAGCAAAACTAAATAAAGGACACAAATTCAGCCAGACTAATGAAATGAGAAAACAAAAACCCAAACAATTCAATCACAACAGTGTTTCAATCAAAAACAGACTAAGAAAAGTCAAACCAGACCATGTACGTGTGATTTACTGTAACTGGTTCAAACCAAACACGCCTGCTGTCCTTTGCTGCCGACGTTGTGTCCGTGTTTGATTTGTCTCGGCTCAGGTTTATGTTTTGGTGCCGGCGGTTGCCTCATCCTGCCGCTGGCTCTCTGTGTAATCCTGTTAGCTGGCCGAGCATGTCCCAGCCAAACAGCCGAATAATGGATCCTCCTGTTAGCGCTTCCGGTTCCCACGATAATCCACCATAACCAGGCCACAGATTTGAGCCCAGAGATGAACCACCAGAGAAACTGAGAGAATTGAAAGAGGTTCTGCTCCTCGAAGCTGCAACAAAAGGCTAATAGGTCATTGATACAGTTTGCAATTCACGTTTTGCTGGTGATAATAAACTGCGGTTGATACTCACTTTGTATGTGTGACATCATAGTACTGCAAAACTGAAGTGTAGCATTGCATTTTAGAATTAAACTTCACACAAAAGCTCAAAACAACTTGTACTGATGAGGAAATTAAACCAACAGCGAAACAAGCCTCCAGTGCCCTCCGGGCATTAGCGCTGCCCGGCAGGATTAGCCATTAGCTACAGCGAACCGGAAAAAAGCCTTCAGTTCTTGACTAAGCAGCCATACTGTGATGGAGCAGAATGAGAAGATTGGATGCCAGCGATCAGGCTAATGACCAGAGCTAATTACTTAATGACCTTCTCATCCAGAGCTTCCTCCCCCAGCAGCTAATAGCACGTTTAGCTAACAGACCACCAGCAGCCGCTATGTTTTCCTGCTGTGGATTCTCCGGTGGGACTGGAAGAGTTGCTGGGTGTCGTCTCAGTTAGAGGATGTTAAAGTGCAATTTGTAACCGATCAACAGGGTTTCAGTCAGAGAACTGAGAACATCCGGTTCAAGAGAACCGATTTATTGAAATGCGGCAACTTTTGTAATGTACACAGAGTAAAATGGCAAAATAAACGCCAATTCATGCCATCTGCACGTCTGTAGGGGTACATGTGGCATAAATGACTTTATCCACCTAACTTCAAAAGGGTCTTCATGGACCCTTCTGCAGACGTCTGCATGCAGCCCACAATTTGTTCCTATGCCGACTGTTCGCACTTGAAATGCACCAACTGCACATGCACTAGGAAAACAAAGAAGCTTAAAATAAATGCTAAGAGGAAATACTCTACAAGGAGATTGTCCTTCATCCACATTATTAAAATTCATAATTCAGGATTAGAAGACACTTTGAATTTGAACGGGTTTTAATTTTTGCATTCTTTCATCAATAATCCTCAAACGAGTTCTATCCACAGCTGTGCTCGACACACCTCAGAAATAATCGCATTGACACAGAGCTAGAGCATACACTGCTTCTATATCCTGGAAAAAAGTGGAGTCACAACCTTACAGACACATTCCTGGGAGCCCTGAGTGTTTTCTGTTTTCAGTTATAATACCATCTGTCTAGTAGGCTAAAACTAGAATTGGCCTTAAACTGTTACGTTCCCAGTTATAACAGATGTACAGATGTTTTAGGATAAAACACAGTTTTTGTAAAGTTGGAACCTAAATAGTCCGTTTATAATTATGGAGGTGTTTTTCTTTCATCTTCTAATGTATCCCAGCTAACAGTCTCCCACCTCTTCCAGTTTTCATGCTAAGCTCTTCACATGTTGTGGTCACCTCTGCTCCCTCAGTGGAAGTGACGTTAGTCCTCATGTTTCCATGCGCTGTAAAGACTTTGTCCTCTGTGTCTTACCTGACAGGGTCTGACTTCAGATGGAGGTCATGTGGCCACGAAGACTTCAACTCAGGATGTTAAACCAGCGGCTCACAGCATTGCCACCCAAACCAGCCAGCAACCGTCTGCTGCAGCTGCTTTCTTCATGAGGTCAGTGAATGCAACACTCCTTTAACTAATATCAAGAATCACATGGTAAAATGAACTATAAATGCACTGAAACTTCCCTTTATTGACCTCTTAAACATGTGAGGTGTGTCATCAGGTGAAACAGGAAGTATAGAAAGAATTACAGAATGTAATAAGATATTTAATGTCATTATTATCATTTAAGGGCATTTGGTGCATCAGCTGCCAACCTAATTTTACCTTCTACTTTTAATATATTAGCGTTTAAAAATCACAGCACTGCAGTTAATGGCTTTAAATGAAGAACAAACTTGAACCGTTAAATGTAGAAACATATATTGGTTCATTTAATTAACTGCATGAAAATACACAATGGTCTGGTAAAAACGTATTCATATTTTTGTTGCGAACCTACAGAGATCTGAATTATAAAGCTCCTTACATTTGACATTATTCCAGTTCCCACACTTCTTGTTCACCAGTAAACCAGATTTAATGTTGATGTATTAAAGTACTTAGTTTTAATGTCCGTGTGATACTCTCAGCTGTAATAAAACTAGAAGGGTGATGAAAGATGCTTCTGTGAATCACAAAATGGCAGCAGCACCTATAAATGTCTAATTTCACACATTTGCAGCTTATGAGTTGCTAATAATTCTCAGAGCTTTATGATGCTTAATGAGCAACTTGTTTCACAATAAAAACCGACTGTTAGACCCTTGAGTTCACACATTAGGAGCCGCTGCAGAAGGGATTCATGTAAAAAGTAAATCTATGTAAACACCTTAAGATTCATTCATTCCTTTTCTGTACTTTAATTGAAAAGACAAGGAAAACTTAGAACAGATTTTGAAGTAGGTTAATGCAAAAAGTCAGCAAAGTAGTGCAAGTTCAGAGACCAATTTCCTTTAACCACATCTCATGATGAATCCAGTCAGCTCTCCTTGTCTTTATTTAAATTCAAATTTCGAAACATCTCCAGCGTGTCAGGATGAAATGTGTCAAAGCAGCCGACTTGTAGAATATTTATTTTTGAATGTGATGGAAGCAAACTCAAAGAGTCTGTGGCTTAAATATTTCAAGTGTCATATCCTTCTCTACTTTAGAGGATATTAAGGGGAATATTGTGCTTTAAAGGCTTTGAGTTTGAATCTGAAAGCAACTTGGACACCCATATTCAACTGAACTTGTGTCAGCTTTCAGCAAAATGGGAAATATCCGTGCAGTAAAACAGACTGAACCTCATGAATTCTCCCTCAGGCATCAATAAAAGGTTTCCCATCATTTAATCCTTCCCGATTCAGATTCAGCCGAGAGAACTCAGTTCAAAAGTCAAAGCCTGACTCTTCTCTCTGCGTGCAGAATCTAATTGGCAGATTTACTATTTTTATCCTGTTTGGGTGGTTGGAGCTGTCAGAGCTGGTCTTCGGGGTTCAGGAAGGTTTGACTCCATGTGCTGCTCATGTTCGGGCGTCTAACCTGGATTTACTGCTGCTGATGTAACTTAGTGTCACCAAGGTAACGTGTTGCCACAGTCTGCTAAGCAAATGATGCTTTTCCTCCAAACATTTCTACCAAACTGTGAGACAGAATGAAGGCAGCACAGGGGTCAAATTTAACATCCTGTCAGACTGAAATAACACGAAGGAAGGAGTCCACCGTCTGTCTGACATTTCACGGTCTTACAGTCTAATTGCACAGAGAAGCTGCTCAGACTGAAACCTGTGGAGCGCTTTGTTGTTAAATGTCTGCCTGCAGTTGCAAAGCCTTTTCTGCTGTGCATGAATTTATCGGAAAAGTGTCACAAGAAACAAAGAATTTCTGGAAATGATACTTGAAAATTTAAAAAGTAAACTTAAGATTATTTTAAAACCGGGGTCATGCAGATGAAGTCAATTAGGTATTTTTTATTTAGGTTCACATTCTTTACTTAAATAAAAGTACAGATGCAACATCTATTATAGTCTTTTGTTCAAATTCTACTAAATCCTGCAAACTGTACTTCAAGTAATATCATGATTTTAGGCTTAGATTTGGATCATTTTCCCAGTGGAGTGACACTTAACGGATGTAGGACTGTGAAAAAGTTGATAATCTGGTGATTATTTCTGTTTTTACAGTTTCTGGCTCTGATTAAATTGGTAATTTTGGCGATTGTTCAAAATGAGATAGCATACCTTTCACACCAGCAAGCATGTTGGGTCTCTGAGGGCTATAAATTCACACTTTTGCAACAATATTTGGTGTTTTGTTGATGTTGAGAGCTGGACAGCTGCACGGCAATTAGCACTGTTGCCGTGCAGCTAGAAGATCCCCGGTTCGTGTCCCAGCCTGTGATCTTTCTGCATGGAGTTTGCATGTTCTTCCTGTGCATGTGTGGGTTTTCTCTGAGTACTCCAGCATCCTCCCACAGTCCAATAGGATACATATAAGGTATGTACAGGTAATGGATGGATGGTTGATATTGTGTGACTGCTTATTTACAGCTAGTTTAGCTACTTTCCTGGATCAGAGCTGGTTGATTATCTACAATAGATCAGATGAAGTAGTTGAGTCATATTTTGGTTGCACTGAATGCAGGTTTAGATGGATGCTCCACCTATGAAATCAGGTCTTTAGACTGTGATTAGTGTTTTCCTGGATACAGATATTGGTCTTTATAAGAACTAAATCACAGAATGCTGGTTGGTCTCAGCACTGACTAGAAGCAGAACCCACATTTTTTCTTTTGTACTGTGGAATGTCAAATACACACTTGAATGCAAACTCGGTGTATAAATTCCTCTCTGATTAAAGCAACAGTAAACAGAAAAACTCCCACCTTGGTTATTGTAAAGTGTTTTGTTCGGCTCCTACATCAGCAGCAGCTCCGTGCTGTTCAAACACCTGAGCTTGGCTGAAGCCCTTTCGATGCGTCTTGGGGTCGGAATTACCCAGCATTCACTTCAAAGGTTTCCCAGCATGCATCTGTTGGGGGACGGTGAGGGCTGAGAGGAGCGGGCCAAGAGTCGCTCTGCTTTTATCTGAAGATCTTTGAAGGCTAGATTAGCCTGCAGCTCCCTGTAGAGAGCGCGCACACACACACATACACCTCTGTTCACGCTGGACTCATCTTGTTTCTTTTGTGTTCATATGAATCAGTTGTTCAGGGTCAAACTCAGTTGATCCAGTGACATACTGAAAGATATCGCTTGTATTCATTTAATTTACATCCAACAGTTTCTCTTTCTTAAGCACCAGCCTGCTGTTATAATGTAATAGTAGCCACAGCAGTCACACAAACAACACCATTGAAGCTGGATTTACAGCAGTAGTTCTGCAGCAGGTACCTACAGTGCAGGTTTTGGTTTATAATCAATCCTCGTAGAAACATTTCTTTGTCGCCAAAGAAATGTTTCAAGGATTTAGTCATTTAGTCAGGTCAGACCAATATACTTCATGTTTCTGCTGACTTATGTTATGCACTGCTGCTATTTCTTTTCATAGAGTGACACCTAACAAATCCATATCAGTCAGAACTGTAATCACTAATCACAGTTTCATGTTGGAGGTTTTTTGCAGCCTGGTCATCGCACAGAGCTGCAGCATCTCTCTGGTGTCTGAGCGAGGATGGACAGTTGAAGTGATTCCAGTGTTTGTTTTTCTGGGAGCTCTTTGCCTGAAGTAGTTCTGTGGGGGTTTTTTTCAAACAAAAGACTTTTAGAAGCTCCATCTCTTTTTTGTAGTTGTCTCCTCTTTCGTGTTCTGCAGTCGTGGCCACAGCAGCTTCAGGTTTTCTAGGAGAGTTTATGAGATCTTCTAACTTTACAAGCTGGAAAACTACTTGTGGGTTTATAGCAGAAGGGCTGAGGCGGCTGAGGGACGATATGAGATGCATCGCTGGTCTGAACTTGTTCTGGGATCCTCACTGGACGAGTTCTTCACTCCATTATCAGGTTCCCATTTTAGTTCATCTGATTGATGAACAGCATAGAATATAACTCATCCTCCTTATCGTAATCATCATCATCTTCAGGTTCATCTTCATCTGCTGGGCTGTTGTGAAAATGCTGCTCTGAACTAAACCTGTAACCAGCTGCAGCTCCATCATGTTACTGTGACAGTAAGACAGACACATTTCTGTATCACTGTGTCTGACTTTAGGTGCTGAAACAGTGAAACAGCACTGTCCTCTAGAGGTTAATAAAAAATCTATTGCATATCTCAAACAATGTTCAGAAGAAAAAATGGTGTTTTTTAAAATATTTTGACATTTTTCAGGTAGTTAAGGTTCTGCATGTAGGCTAATGAATCAGTGTTATAGCAACAGGTCAGTAAAGAGTTAAGCAATGGAGGTGTTTTGTAAGCTGTTCTGCTCAGCAAGACAGTGTAACTAAATATTAATCCACAATATTTCCCTGCATTTTAAGAGGCCTCACAGCCTGTAAACATGCAAGGAAAATCTGTTAGAAAGACTTGAAATAACTCGGATTGTTGAACTTCACAGCCAAAATGAGAAGCAGGAACGATAACACACCCCAATAACTCTGAATACACATGAGCATGTGAGTGTTTTATTAGGAGAGATGTGTTTGGTTCTTTGTTGTTTGTTCTGTAATAATCCTCAGTGAGTCTGTCTGCAGTCACTGCGAGCCAAACCAGACTTCAGTTTCCTCTCAGAAACTATCAGGATGTGTAATTGGTGCTGCGGAGGCTGAAACAGTCCACTGAGCAGCTGTAATTTCTACCTTCATGCTGGTGAAGAGGTCAAATTAAAAATGCTGCTTGTGCTTACAAACCTCTCTGCGGGTTTCACTTTCAAATTTAAGGATTTTACTGATTTACTAGTGGTTTATTTTTATTCTGAAATTAAAGGGGAAATCAGACGATTAACTAATTCTCTTGGAGTAACTCAAGATGATTTTTATGAGCGATCGGTGTCACCAATCAGTCAGCGTGGAGTCTTTAAAGACAGCAGTGGATACTTCATCCACAGCAGATGTGGCCTTGCTGGGCTCCTGTAGTTCAAAGTTGGCTCAAGTGATGTGAACACAACTGACAGATGTTAAGAGCAGCAGCCGAGTCAAGTGGAGTCAAGTCACTGAGTCAAGTAGAGACACCTGGACAACCTGTGAGCCTTCTTAACCCAAATGAATTATATATTGACATAAAAAGTTAGGATTTGTAGTATATTAAATCATTTTAACCTGGTTATTTTTATACTTAAATAACTACAGACTCAAAACAGACCATTTTGCACCTGCCCATATTCATAAATATGATTTCTGAACATAGAACGATGTCAGCTGGTGATCTAAGCACAATAACTAATGAAGAATGCAATGCAGACAAGTTAGCCTAATGATTTCAGATTATCTGTCATGTTGAACTGCGAGACGCAAAATGCTGTTTGAGAAGTTTTCTAACAAAATGCAACTACACAGATGACTTCCCTGACATGGTGGGAGTTCTGGAGTCAACTAAGAAAGCATTCATGTAACATTAAACATGCTAGTCTCCACTGAGGGGAGAAGGTCAGTTGAAAGCTATAAAACCATAGGGCTGGTAGTCTGTTCCTCCTACCGTCAGATCGATAGATTAAATTTGGAATCTTCTTTCTTCTGATTTAAGTAACTCAGGTGATTGTCTGGCCTGTACAGTGACTTTTTGATTAGCATCATCACCTTGCAGCTAGTAGAGCCCCAATTCGCATCCCGGTTCGAATTTGAGTGTAGCCTTGTGATAGACTGGCGCCCTGTCCAGGATGTCCCCTGTTTTCGCCCTAAATCAGCTGGTATAGACTCCAGCCGCATCATGACTCCAATGAGGATTAGGTTGTGGGTGGGTGGATGGTGATTGTCTGCTTCGACCTTTGAGAATGTGGTTGGATTAGAGTATCTAGTAACCAATGAACCAGTCCACATGGACACTACAACACGAGTTTGAGTTGAGTTGATCCTTGTTGTCGAGTCGAGGCGGCCTTGAATATCCAGGTTTGCAGAGCTGAACATTCTCAACAGTGAACATTTTGAAAAGCTAAATGTTTTAACGCTTCTATTGATGTAGCTGTCAGTCTGGAACAGATGAAATTAGATCCTGTAGAGGAAGGTGAGAGCTTTTCACATCAGACCTCAGAGTGCGAGTACATGGCTGTACCTGTGCAGGCCCAGTTTCCACCAATAACACCAGTCAAATACCTGTGCTGCCTCAGTTAAGTAAACCTCCATGTGTGCACCTTGCAATCTGTCCCAGACACCAAAATATTAAAATATGTTGCAAAAATCAGATTGGCCCCAGACCCCTTGCAACTACTCAGACTCGTTCTTACACAAGCTGGGCCTCATATCTGCACCTACAGCACCCCTCTATCAGCAACGTCCATCGCAACCATCCTGATGTGTCCGTTGACGGAGACGCTCTTCCTCAAAAATGATTCGTCTCACTCTGTCTTCTGAATTATGAAGAACTCCTCCGACTCTTTCCTCCTTCATGTTTCTGGTTGTGACGGAGCTTGAAGCCGAATGTGGGATGAGCTTCGTTCTGGGGAGTCTGTTTCATGTGAGAGACATTCAACTTTAATACTTTCATTATCTCATACACACAGCGCTCCTCCTTTTTGTATCAGCAGGCTGAATTAAAACCAGATGAAGTCCTGTGAGGCAAAAATGCTGAGATTCTTTATTCTCTCTGTTCAAAGGCACTTTGTCCTCTGTGCTCTCTGTACCATGAACTGCATGCAGCAGCTAATGCATACCATATCAGCTGTGGAGAAGGAGGGGGAACTTTGCCTCTGTGGGGTTTGTCACTGATAATTATAACTGAAGTCAAGCAGCTTCCAAACAGAGACAAGGTAGTATCAGCCAAACGTCCAACAGCAGCTGCACCAACGATACCAGTAGCTCCCACTCCTTCCATACTGATGCCTTCCCACAGCTGCTTTCATGCTGCATGACGTCAGGTCGCCTCATTGTAAACCAAACCCAGCACCTGCTGTGCAGAGCCCTCAAGGCAAGAGCATGTTTTGTTGCAGCATCAGGGATCCATCAGGGGCTCATGTTGAAGTGATCGACCCCCCAGTGAGCCTCCATGGCCAGACTGGATGGAGGGATTTCACATAGATTACCAACTTGTTCATGCACACCTGTGACTACGTGTGGAAATGGCCAGACAGCTTGGTGAACAAAGTTTATCCAACACAGTGAAGCCCATTTTCCATCAAAATACCAGTAGCTTTCTTTGTGTTAATTCGTTGCAGTGAAACTCCGTCCTGTTAGGTCTTCTGTCAGAGTTTCACTTTCTACACAGCTACAAGCTGATCCCCAAAATCTAAAAGTGATGGAGTAGTTCTATCACTACTCAAACACCTGACATTTGTGAGATGTGCATGTCATATCTACATCATGTCGATGGTCCAGACCCTCTTGGGTTTGTTTGACATGTATCACATGTATGTGCCTGGCAGGTTTTACGGTATGAAACCTCCATGGATACAAATTTTAATCATGTAAAACCACCTTGTTTGCAGCTGGACGTGTCCCGTCACAGATGTCGCTTTTTTAAGTGTGGCCTGATTTTATTTTTTGGGCTCTTATTATAGAGGACAGTGGAGAGAGACCCAGGAAATGTGGGTAGAAGAGTGGAGGAAGGACATGCAGCAAATGACAATGGGTCAGACTCAAACCTATGGCTGCTGCATCGGGGACTATAGCCCCTATTTATGGGTTGTCCGCTCAACCGGTTGAGCTACTGGAGCCTCTGTGGCCTAATTTTTGTAACAATTCTCCAAGTAATCACCAGTAAAAACTCCCAGTCAGGCTCTTGTGGATGCTACAGGTTCCATATCTGGTCATCTGGCTAGGAATCCTCTTCTACATGTGTAGATGTATAGTATGCTATAGGTTAGGGATTCAGATTTTAAACAGTTTCCTGAAACTATAGTTGGACATGTTTACAGTCACTAATCAATTAACAGTTGAAATGAATGACAAACAGTGGATGTTTGTCCATATATCAATAATAATGCTATTTTTTACTGCTTACACTTTGTTTCCTGGAAAATTAGCTCACTTACACCAGTTTATTTTAACTGTAAATCTAATGGCAAAATGTAATAATTTAATTTAAAACTGCCTGTCAGCACTTCAGATGATTTAGTATTAAACACAGCAAACGAGCTTCAGTATTAGACAGTAAATAACCTGGAATATTATAACAATAAGTATTCCTCACCTGATCTACATGGTGGAGGGACTTGTTCACTGTAGTTAATAATAATCCAGCTGGACTATATGTACTCAAATACTGTCACTGCAACTGAAAAAGTCCTGGAAAACTATTAGAATTTACCGCCACCTCTAAAATGTATTTATACTCGGACCAGTGCACCGTCGATAAACTTCATCAATTTAGTTGGAATTCATTTCAAAGTATGTAATTAGAATTCTGCTGCTCCTGAATATTAGCAGCGTTTTCTGTTGACAGATCCTTAGCGCCGGCCCTGAGTTTGTTTGACAATCGGAGTTTACGTGAGTTAGCACAACTGGACAGCCTTCAGAGACCTTTTTCACAAATGGATGCTGCAGAGTTCATCAACACGACGGGCACATTTTTCAGCTGGACAAAAGGAAGGTGCGTTTACTTTATGAACCCTCACGGGTGCCCAGCAAACACACCTGTAACTCCACCCTATTAAACTGAAGCTCCACCTGGTGGTACAAACGGGTATTACTGTAACTCTGCAATACATTTTTTTAAAACCACATGCCTCATGTCTTCTGCTATATATTTTGATTGTTTTTTTGTTTGTTTTTTTACAGTA
Organism: Acanthochromis polyacanthus; assembly: GCF_021347895.1. NCBI lineage: Eukaryota > Metazoa > Chordata > Actinopteri > Pomacentridae > Acanthochromis > Acanthochromis polyacanthus. The sequence goes on from NC_067128.1 coordinate 11,787,598, forward strand.
CTTAATTGACTAAAAATTAATCATTTAAATCCCGACTGAAGTTCTGGTGTCTGGATGATTTGTTAGAATCCATTATGGACATCTATGGATGCACAAAAATAATGTAATATTAGACCTTTTCAGCTGCGATTAGCTGAATATACTCATGTTTTTCAAGACATTTTTCCCACCCTTTGTCTGAAATAACTTCTGATTCATCAGGAGGACGCTACTTGAACGTCTGAGAAAGTCATAAACATAGAGGTTTTTGTGTCTGTCTCCAGTGTGTAGCATCTGTAATCTCATTTCTGAATGTAAAGATATTCATTATGAACAACATAATCACATTACTGTAGCATAATAATGCAATCCCAAACTGAGTTAAGAGCTAACTGAAATCCTGTTCTTATTAAATAAAACATGATGACTTATTTATATCTGGTATGTGTTTATTTGTAATGAGGCTAAAAACGAGGCTAAAAACAGGATTATTAAAAAAAAAAAACTATTAAATTAATGGCAGAATCAAAAGTTTTGAATTTGTGGTTTTGGGATTGCTCATTTTCTGAACAGTTCGTATTTAAAGTTAAATTATTACCATTTATATCGAAGTGTTTTTCACCGAGGATTTATAAAGTCAATAAAAATGCTGATGCGTTCTGAATGTTTATCTAGTCTTCTGCAGCTCCAGCGGACTGTTGTGTGTTTTCAGAGGGGATTGTAGGATTTCTGAACATGGAAACAAGCTAATTGTCAAACAGATGGAGTGAAAAAAAAAAACTGTGGCATTGTTGGCTGCCATACTGTAATAAGCCGCGCTCCTCTGCTACTGTTTTCATATTGCTATGCTAATGCGGTCGTCCCCTGTTGAATCTCCAACTGTCGACTCCTCGCTGTCTTCTGGCAGAAAGCCTGAAATCTTATGCTCCTCTCAGTTTCTGGCAGTTCTCCAGACTCGACATTTTCTCTAGTTGCAGTTTGACTCAGTTTCCTGTGCTGCATTTATCCAGGCTTCTGCTTTCCCATTCACAAATGTCATTTTTGATGCAGCAGTTTTTTGAGCTTCTGACATTTTGTTAAATTCTAGTTTCTGCTTTTGCAGGTAGTTTCACATGATGGGAAGAAAACATTTTGCAGTGTTAAAATTCCCAGTAGGATTCACTAGAGTGCTCATCTTCCAAAATTATCCATCCATCCATTATCTATACGCCGCTTAATCCTCATTAGGACCATGAGGGGCTGGAGTCTATCCCAGCTGAGTGAAGGCAGGTGACACCCTGGACAGGTCACCAGTCTATCACAGGGCTACAAGTAGAGACAATCACATTCACTCATCTGGACAATTTAGAATCACCAATTCACCTCAACATATTTTTGGACTGTTGGAGGAAGTCGGAGAACCTGGAGAAAACCTCTCCAAAATTATTACATTTTTAGTTCTGTCAGACTAAGTTGATCATCAGCTTCGTAGTGTGGGTGGCCTCTATTTATTTCAGTGTTCAGGGAACCATACTGCACAATCTCCTCTGAGAAACGACACAGAATATTTGGGTGAAATTCTTTCATTTAAAGCTAAAAGATCTGCCATTATCACACTTTCTAAAAGTGTTAAGATTCAGCTTCAGCCTGTGTAGATTCATTCATAAGCAAGGAACTCAATGAAATTCTACTTAACTCTTCTTTTTTCCTGCTGATCAAATTGACCTATCACAAGGCTGTTTTTAAAATGTGGGAAAAATATATATATATTTTCACAGTGAAAACTTCCACATTTTCCAAAAAAATTTTTAGGAAATTTTTGAACATTTTTAGTGGAAAAAAACAAATTTAAAAAATGTTTAAGACATTCAGAAAAAAAATCAACCATAATGCAGTGAATTTTGCTGTAAAATTTGGGGATTTTTTAATTTAAAAAAATAAAACTTTTGAAGGAAACTTTCCAGGAATTTTCTTCCTGAAGATTTTGCAAATTTTTATAAATTTGGGGCAATTTTCTCTGGAGTTTTGGACTTTTTCAGACAAGGCAACAACATTTTTTGGTAAGGACAACACGAGGGTTAAAAATGCCTTTAAACTCCTCTCAGTTCAGAAGGTAATCGGGGGTTTCTCCTTTTTAGAAATCTAAAATATCACACGACAGTGGAGTGGTTAAACTCTGAGCAGCAAATCTTCAGTTTAATTATCAGCTGGATGGTCTTTCTCTGCTGTTACATCACGTATCTCAGTAAGGTGTTCTACCATCATGTGCTGACCATTCTTCCAAAAGTTTCTCCTTCATTTGATGCTTATCCGACTGACACGTTGATCCAAAGTTTCCAACAGGTGTTCAGTTGGGTTGAGATAAAAGCCAAAACATTTTATTCACATCGTTTTTATTAAACCAGTCAATGAGTCCTCCTGCACTATGGATGGAAGTGTCGTCATCCTAGAAGAGATCACTCCCATGAAGATAGAAATGTTTGATCGTAGGACAAAGCTGCTCAATCAGAACAAGTTTTGTACTGATTTATGGTGACCAGGCCAGGAAAAAAAAAAAAATAGAGCATAGTAGATCCACCAGATCTTCTCACTGCAGGGGTCAAAGGTTCAGGTTTTTCCTTTAAGCTATTACCTGTCTGTCCTTTAATTCAGCTGAGTCACCAACCAGTGTCATAAATGTTAGTTAACTTGATGCAGTCTAATAACTGGGGGTATTTGGTTCAGAATTATTTATCTTTAATTAAAAAAGTAGGACTTAATCCGTCTTAATGAAACCTGAACTTTTATAAAAAAAATTGCCGTGCCGGTTACAAACTGAAAATCTTACCCTTTAGTTTCCTGCTGTCTTGTATTCACTTCTGCAACAGTTGGCTCAGTATTTGTTTTTACACATTTTTATTTATTTTTTTTAACTTGCTTCAAGCCAGATTTCACTGCTCTACCTGCTGAACCCAGAAGAACAGCAAACACACTCAGTCACCATGTTAGCCTGTTGGCTTATTACCTGACAGGCTGTAAGTAGTCACCTGATACTGAGCTGTGCTGCTTCTCTGTGATTTGCTCAGCTGTTTCGGAGCATGAAACCAGTGATGTGACTTATTGAGAGCATATCTGATTATCTTCACACCCTCTGATCTACAGTACAGTGACCTTCATCCAGCTCTTAAACACCTTTTGCAGCTGCACCTTCATGAACCAAAGCAGCAGGTACAGACGCCCACTCAGTCTGTGCTTCTGCAGTTTGCACTTGTGTGATTATTCCCAGAATGTGTCTGTTTTGCAGTGAGAAGCCAAAATGAACTAATAACAAAACCAGCTCCCCACTGAGGAAGGTCGAGTTCCCCAAAGTGGATTTCTGGCTTTTGGCCCGAGCTTTTCTATTGACCTCCTGGATGGAGGAGCGTCTCTCCTGAATCCTTCAGCCCAAACACAGGCGCTGCAGGGATTCTCTGCATCAGTCTGTGGTCTCGCCAGTCCCGCTGCAGATGACTGAATGAGCTCCACAGCTGCAGCATTGCACCAAAATATGACCTGAAAATGGCTGCTAACAACAAGCCTATTAACCATGCAGGGTCTGATGTCAGTGAAACTCAATCAGAGCCACTGTGACTTTGAAAAGTTGCAGGAAAGTGACTGAACACAGAGAAGCAACTCATCTATTGTACATATAAAAATATTAAACACAGTTTCCTCAGTAATTCTGGGTTCAGACTAGGGCTGGACGATATAATTAAAAAGTTTATCATGATAAATGTTTTATATCAGCAGATATTGATAGTCGATGGTCATTTTTTTGTGATGGATTTTTAATAAATGCCAGAAAACAGACTTTGTTAGATATTAAACTACCTGTTATAGGTATATACAAATAGACCAAAACAATCAGCTAATGAAGTCATTAGGCAGCTGGAAGAATATGACTTTGAAATTGTTCAGATAAAAATTTCAGTAGTTTTTCATGTAAAATACCAAATATTTGACATCATCATCATTATTATTTTGAATACATAACATGGTTCTAGTGATTTTAGTCTTATTTGGTCATTATCATCCACATGAAGACTGTGCAGGTCCAAACGTTGTGTTCATCAAAGAACATTTTCTGGCAAATTTAAGTGTGACGTCAGCGTCTGCTTTTCATGGAAGCGTAAAAATGGACTACAAAAATCCACAGAAACCTAATTTAAGATGGTAAAACAGAGCAGAGAATAGGCCTGAAGAGCTCTGTTGGGACTCAAACTCTCAACCCTGAGAGCACCGTGTTAATATACGAGCAGCGGGAGGAGGTCAGCCGGCTGCCCGAGGAGCGCCGAGGAATAATGTGACCCACATCCAGAGTGTCTGCTGCAGGCATGAAAGCCTCCCTGAATCTGGCGTCCTGCTGAGACCCAAACCTGGATGTTTTATTTCCTCAGTGCAGAGCTCTTAACAGATGAAAGCCTGAAGGAAACGGAGAGACCCGCTGCTTCTGTAATTCACTGCCGTCCACCTGAGGACTCCTCTGTGTGGAGCTTTAGCAGGTCTGTGTTGAGAGTTGCCTTCATTCTTCACCTCACATAATGGTCCATGTCCAGTACCAGCATCTTTGTGTTCAAGACAGCAGAAATGATCCTTAAATCTTATTGATGTGTAGGGAATTATATGTATTTGAACATAAACAGATTGAATATACAGATAAAACTGAACTTCACTGACAATCAGAGGCTCAAATTATGGCAATCTGAGGAAAAACTGTGATTTTAACCGATCTGTTTCCTCACTAAAACCCATTAGGGAATCGGCTGTCAGGGAAAGTTCTGATCACCCATTTTGGATGTTTTCCACTCATACAGTGAGCATTATAACTGTGCAACAATCCCAATCTAGTATCTCATAGCCAGACTATTCTGTAGTACAGAACAGTCACAGATTGTGTTAGATTGTGACAAAAGAAAAACGTTCTCAATACAACGTTAAAAGAATGTTTTCAAGATGTTATCAAAGCTTCAGACGACTGAACATTAACTAAATTATAATGTTCGTGTAATGTGACATGACAACAGGGTAAAACATACTTTGAAGATGATTGGGGGGTGTTATTGAGGTAACTCATTTTATAACATTCTTCTATAAAACAGTGAAGCAATGCTACGTGATAACAAACAAAAGACATTCTCAATGATACGAGAACATTTGGACACACTAATTGTGTTTTCAGATTGTCTTTAGACATCGAAGGAGAACCTTATTGAAACTAAGAAAACTTCCAGCTGAAGTTATTTTCTGGGGAAGTTGAATGTGTTATTTAAAGAAATAAGACAACAAAAATAATCTAGTTGCTAAGTTTGCTTGTCTAAATATCACCTGTTAAAGTGCGACTACCAGATTTGTTACAGAAAGTGATCACTGCAGCACTGTAGCTGAGCCAGCAGTGTTTAGTAGCTGGAGTTTCTATGCACTAAATACATCAACCACAATGTACTGTACTTTTTTTTTTTTTTTTTTGCTGTAATGTGAATACTAGAGATGCAAAAGTCCAGCCTTCATTTCAGCCTTCACACCTCTGTTTCCGCTCCCTTACATTTCAAAATACAGTCCACTTGAGGGACAAAAAGTGTTTCTCAAGTTCTCTCATCTATTTTTGCTCTCATCATTCTGACCCTCAGATCTCTGCAGGGAGTTGAACCTTCTGTCTCCATCAGACTGCTGCAGAGGGTGGAGGACAGAGTCTAAGTTTAGACCTGCAGACGCTCTGCTATGTGGCAGGATAATTAGCGGGAGGATAAAAGCTGACGGTGCAGAGGTGGAGCTGCTGACAAGCTAACGGCTGCCCAGGCTAACAAGGGCTGAACCTGACGTCTGATTTGACGCCCTGAGAACATGTTGAACTGGAGCAGCCCCAAAGCCACACAGATCTGACTTTATCTGCACATATGACACACCTGGTTTGCCAGTTATGTTTAGTGGAACTGCAAAGTGTTAAGTCAGAGGTCCTCAGTTATATTGTCAGAATAAAGCCAGCGTTATGAGAAACTCTCCCCACACGAAACCTGAATACAGACAGTGTCTTTTTCAGGAGGGGGTGAAGAAGCTGCAGCAGCCTCTCATGATTTTTTTTTTTTTCCCTCAGTGAGAATGTAATGAAGTTATTTTTCAGTGTGACAGGGAGAGGAGCTGTGGACACCACGACTCTGAGCTATGAGGAAAAATATAAACCTGAGGAGGCTCTGCTGACATTTCAGGTCAGAACTGAGTGGGTGATGTCACCATCTCTGACTGGACTGAACTGCGCAGATTAGGGTTTGTTTTCATAGGTCCATGTAGTACCTCTTTTTAGCAAATTAATCAAAGTATTGCATATATTTTCAGCTCAAAAATACAGCAAATGTGGTTTATTTCACCATGAGACTACAACACCTGCTTTTAGGCTTGGTCTAAATGAGCTGTTTTGCTCAAAAAATACAAAATAGAAAAGAGGAGCTTATGCTGGTCCCGCTTCCTTCAGGAAGAAGACTCTCTGCACCTGTTTAAGTTGGACGACTGTTGGTTAGCTGAGTGTTACATATTGTTAATGTATCATATTCTTACTAGCTTGTAAAGCTGGTAGGCTAACGCACCACTTTAACTTTTGCCTTTTCTTGGGGCTTGAGGAATGGCAGAAGTATGTCTTTATATCTTCACAGCTTTCATTTGCTGCTTTGGGTTTATAACAACCACAGAGCACAATTAAAGCTTCACTGTATGGGATGGGATGATGGTCATAATGGCTTGTGATGAAACTCTAAATCTTTGAACGTCTAAGGTTTTCATGTAGCTCTGTGATGGGTGTGCAAACAACATAAAACAGAGGAAACAAAGTGTTAAACTGATTTAATGAACCATTGACAGTTTTACTTGCACATAAACCTAATCCCTGACATATGAGATATATACCTCCACAAATCTGAGAGACAGTAATCAGCAAAAGAGAAGAGTTTCGAGCCATATGCTGTTCTGAAATCACTTTTCTTTGCTGATCCTCACCTCTCTGCAGGTTAACTCTGACAGATTGCCTCGGGCTGCTCACCTCGTATTGATCGGTGTCTGGTTCGGAGTATTGATCTGAACTGGCTTGGTTATGGATCTGTGGACCCGCACCGACAGACGATACTTTGACTCTGTGGCTCTCTGCAGAGATGATACAGTTTTTCTGGCAGATTTCCTCCACTCATCACTAATCATCTGTTGGTCACATGTTGCACATTTGAGTCCAACAGCAGCAGCAGGTGGGAACCAAAAGTCCTCTGAGGGACATTATAGAGCATCTCCACACAGTGCAGACTTTAATAACTTGTTTTTTCCTGGTATTAATTAACTTGCATTGCAGTAAATATGTGTGCGATACCAGGTCAACATTATTTTACGCTCTCTGCTACTTAACTGTATCAGTCCTCAGTCACTGAAGCACCAAATGTGAATTAATCTGAAAATAATCCCCAATGAATGCACAATTTCCTGCATGAAAACACCTTCAGTGATTCAGAGCACCAGGAGCCTGACTGGAGAGAGGAGAGTGTGTGACTAACATGGGTCTGATGTACTTCTCTTGTTGCACAGAAAACTCTCTCCTCCTTGGATTAACAGGGAAACTTTCCCAACAGGACGAGTGTCAAAGTGCTGCTCGTCCTCAAAGTCTTTCTGGTGCGTCCTATGTTTGGAACTATAAAGTACATTTAATACAGCAACACCATCAGCTTTTATTGAAGTTACCCCTTTTCATTGAACAGTCTGACGCCTGAAGATGCTTATCTGTCATAGAAAACCTACAGAAACCTTAAATGTTTTAAATTCATGTTTGTGAACAAATTCGATCAGTTCTTGCTTCATTTGACTTAATCTTCTTTTGTCTGATATTCTATTATCTTCATGTCACACACCAGATGTTTGTCTTGTTGAGGTCAGAGGACTGTAGAAACATCAGGGACAATCATTTGACCTTGTTTGTTAAATGGACTTTTGATCAGACGTAAGTGCTTATTAATAAAACCTTCCCTTGAAAGGATCTTATCTCGAAGCAAAGTCTAGGCCTGACATATCTGATGTCTCTGCTAGTTCAGATGGAGAGTGTCCGTCGAAGACGGACACGAACTGCGTGTGAACTTTATGAACGGGTTGAAAAGATCATCTACTAGCTGCAGATGTTTTAAATTAAAAAATGGATGTAATGTGTGTCAAATTGGAAAAATGTAGTTGTGGCTAAATGATTCCTTTTGTTCTGGGAAATTTAAAGTCAGAACATTTCTTTTTGTTTCAGCCAGAGTTCTGTCTTTCTGCAACGCCTCGTCCACTGCAGTGGAAACCCCTCGATCACGGGTGATCTCGTTTTACAAACTCTTTGCTTCTGTCTTTTGCTTCATGGCATTTTCTGACTAATTTATCATTTGTACCGCATTTTATAAAGAGAAATCACAAAGCGGGAGCCACCAGTTTAGGTTGATTTGAGAATTATACTTCACAGGTGTCTCAAATGGGAATTTTAGCATCTTTTATAACTCAAATGGGAATAACTGCATAAATAACTTCATTTGTTAAGCACCTCTAGAAAAATTCTAATTTTCCACAGAGTTATTAATTATGGAGATAAACTTGGCTAATGTAATAACATAGTGAGACACTATGCACACCAGTGGGAGTTAAGTAAAGACTAAATTCAAGTATATAAGAACAATTTTATATGTAAATGAGGAGATCCAGGATTTCATGACTATCTTATAACATTGTCAGCATGATTTTTACGGAAATGTAACAGAGATGTTGACTCAGACATGAAGCTGAAACACTAAGTAGCCGTCAAATTAACAGAATGGAGCACATATCTGAAAGAGGCTTCAGCCTGTTGGGGTGAAAAAAAAGAATATATGTCACATTTTATTTTACAACCATACAACAGAATAGTTTTTTTTTTGGCCCTAGAAAGATTGACTCAAAGCAAGTTAATCATGTGTCAGTTGACTAATAATGAATTAATTGACAAATGGATGCAGCTCTAACTGAAGTTACAGCGTCTATTTTCCCGGTTTGCTCGCCATCATCTCCCTTATCCATCAGGAAATCCGTTGTTTCGTATCAGCCGCACAACCTGCAGGTTCTCAGCAAGGTTACAAAACACACACACACACACACACACACACACACACACACACACACACACACACACACACACACACACACACACACACATATGCTGAGTGTCTTTGAAGTCCAGCAGTGGGGGTGTCTGTCATCTCATGAAGTATTCATGTAGCATGTCAAGTGTGTGTGTGTGTTGGGGGGGTTTAAAACAGTGGTTTTCACGGCTGCCTTGAGTCGACATGGTGAGAAGGCGGGGCTGTGAAGAGAGAGAGGAGAGGCAGGGAGGGGCAAGCGAGGAGGGAGGAGAGGGAGGGAAGGTGAGGGAGGCAGACGGTTGGAGGGGAGGGGGAGGGAGGGAGGGAGGAAGATTGGAGCTTCGCCAGTGTTTCCGAGCAACAACCGCAGCGAGAGGCAGGAATCCACCCGCTCTTCATTCACTCGTTTATTTCTACCTCTTGTTTCAGTCCTCTATCCCTCCTGTGCTGCTGCTGCTGCCGCCTCCTTTCATCCCTCTCTCTCTCTCTCTCTCTCTCTCTCTCTCTCTCGCTCTCTCGCTCTCTCTCTCGCTCTCTCGTAGTTGGAGGAGGAAGAGGAGGAGGAAGGCAGGAGGGGTGGAGAGGAATAGCATTGCGATACTGCAGGAACAGACTGAGGAGCTACAGGAGAGAAGAGAGAGGGAGAGGAGAAGGAGAGGTAGAAGAAAGGAGGAAAAGAAAAGGAAAATCAGGGAGGTAAATTAAAAGAAATGAGCCGTTAAAGAGGAAAAATTGAGGATGGAGGATGGGAAAACGGGGGAAATGAAGTAAAGTGAGAGGATATAGAGTGGAGAAAAGATGGGGAAAGATACACAAAGGTAAAGAACAGCAAAAAAAGGTTAAAGAGGAAAAGAAATAGAAGAAGAGAGGTAGGGTGGGAAAAGTGGAATGAGAGACTGACGAAGAGGAAAAGAATGAGTTGGGAAAGTAGAAATGTGGTTGAGGAAGAGGGGAAAAAGAAAACTGGAATAAAAGAAGAGATGTGAACGATTTCATCTACTTGCGGGACAAAAAGAAGAGGTGAAGCCAGAGCTTCGTGATCGGACGGAGAACCTGAAGGTTTACAGGTGAAGATCTGGTGCAGTGTTCGGCTGAAGGATGGAAGGATCGATGTGAAGATGGATCACTACAAGAAGGATTGAACTGTCAGATTCTTGGCAGTGAAAGCATTTTCCATTGACAAACGCAGCCAAAGCTCCCTAAATCTCTGCAGAACTTTGCTCCGTTTTTCTCCAGATCTTGTTTAAACATGAAACTGAAACTTGAACAATTTTTCCCTGAAAACTTCCAGCCGTCGGACCGACTCTGCTCCACGTGTGAGAGATGAAACTGGAGGACACAGACGGACGGAAAGTTACTGATCTGTGAAGGATGAAGAGATGTGATCGTTGTTCTGATTAACAAATTAAAACCTGTTGGAATGTTCTCTGTGGCGTTCGGTGCTTAAATCAAGAGACATCGATTTACAGATGAGACCTGAAATTTTGAGGTTTGATCAGTTGGATGTGTTGTCTGATTTGTCAGATTTCTTTTGGACTTCAGTGACAATAGAAATATTTGAATTACCTGATGGATGGGAGGTCAGTTAAAGAAAGACTTGGACATATTGGACACATGTTTGTGTGACGAAGATAAGAGTGGAGAGGAACGAGGGAGGAGATTGTAGGTATTTGGCATGAATTACTCCCATAAGAGGAAACAAGTGGGCAAATGAATGGCTGGAAAATGAAAGTGATGTGAGTAGTTTTAGTTAAGAAATCAGGAAGAATCTCGAAAAACTCATATTTCTGTAGGAGTTGTTGATATTTTGAGACTTAATTTGGATTGTTGAACTATTTCCTGATTATTGGGCAGAGTAAAATCAAGGAAAGCTTCTATATTTTTTGACATATTTGACAAAAATGACCAACAACCTATCATGCTATCCAAGAGTCGAAATGGCTTGAGTTGCTTTGACCAGTGAAATATTGGAAGAATTGGAGAGTCATCTAAATATCATTTTAAGACAAGTTATTGATGGATGGATGTCATTTACAACAATCAATGGAACAAATTCCAGGAAAAATAGCATATTCCTAAAGATATCTTTGATGAAAACAAAAATGTTGTTGAAAACTCCCAAATTCCTTTAGAGTTTGCAAAAAAACTCACTTACTGGTGAATTGACAACCAGTTTACTGCTATTTTAAGAATAAATTGATGCTGTAAATTATATATACTAATTGATTTATTTGATAATTTTAAAGAATTTTCCCAAGGAGTTTGGTGAGCATGATTCATGTTAATTAGATTTCTACAATGGATTGAGGAACAGGTCATGTAAAGTCAAATGGATGGATGGATCAGATACATTTCTATTGCTGGATGTTTGTGGGAGCATGGTAAATTGTTTTTGAACTGCAAATTGAGCGAAATCTTAGAAACTCACAAATTTTCACAAGCCAATTTCCTGATATTTTAGAGCTACAGTTACATTTTATGACCTACAGACTGACAGCTGTTGTAGCTGTTAGTATTCTAAAGAAAACTGTTGATTGGTTTGATGGGAACAACTCAAGGATCCATTTATTCCATTGGATTTCTGCTGGAAGAGAACTTTCCCAGAACTTTTTCGGCCAAGAAAGTTTCTGACAACTGGACTAATCCCAATAAACAACTGATACAGTAGAAGTTTGTTCATATGATTCACAATGGCAACACATTTTCAACGAAAACAAATGTGGATGACTGTGAAAATATCTTTGGGAACAATGACCTGTCAACTGGTTATTGATGGACTCTGACCAGACACTTTTGGATGCTTGTTGCACAGAACACGTTTTGAAGATACAGACACGTTTTTGGATCCAACAGCTGCTCTAAACCTCTGTGAAAACTCTATTTTCTGGATACTGTTTAATCTCTGATTTGGAAAGTTCAATTTTCTGGGACCACTGGCTCCACATGCTGATTTTTGTCACTGCCATGTTCCACCGCTGAACGGTTTCCATCGCTGCTCAGCCTTGATGATGATTCATCAGATTCTTCTCCTGTAAATCCATGATTTTGTGCTTCTTGTTGGAATAAGTGCGGTTCTTTGCAATGGATGAGAACAGGTTCGGACACAGTTCCTCTTCAAGGCGAAGAACTCTGAGCAGATAATGGATTGGAAGGAACTGTGAGTAATCATTTTTACATCTTTTTCAACAGGAAACATTGATTTAATTTGATCTGGTTTAAAGAAGCATGCGATTTAAGAGTGTTGTTGGGCTCAAAGGAATAAAAAAGATGTGCTCATGGGGCAAATAAAGATGTACTCCAAGTGTAGTGAGTACAGCTGAAGATTCAATCTTAAAGTGAGAGAATGTTAACATTAATGCTCAGCTGTAAAATAAACCCAGCCCCATCAGATCATCAGATTCTCCCTCCAAGGCTGCCTTATTTATTGCAGTCACATTATTAACAGCATCTCTTTAAAATGTTTCTCTCCTGTGAATGTCTTCAGCTCACATGAAACACATTGAACAAAAAGGGTTTTCTCGGGCTAGAAAAATCCTTTGGATTCTTCTACTCATCTGAGTTTCTGCAGGTTTTTCACGAGTTGGAAACTTTCTACCCTGCTGATTGATGACTTGCTAAGTCCTCATCGGAAATTCTTAATAGGCCTCCATGTGATTTTTACTATTTGATTATCTCTGCATCCTCAAGATAGATCCACTTTGGAGTCGGGTGTGGCAAAGTGTCCACGCAAAACTGACTGAATGTGTTAGTTTTAAGTGTTTCACGGTCCATCAGGTTAATGAAGACCTGAAATGTTGTAGAATCAAAGCATAAAGGTGGAAGATCAAAAACAAATCAACCAACTGATCCACTCCTGCTCTTCTTTCTCACCGTGTCTTCATAATGAAGCTTCATACTAAAGTCAGCCAAGACACTGACATCATAAAAGGCAGCTGTATACAGTTAATCCTGTTTCCTTTAAGTGGTGGTCTCTGGTGTCGGATATAAGTGGACACTTTGGTGCTGTAGATCAAACATCCACAGGTGACCCAGAGGAAGGAGATCTCTTCGCTGAATGGATATTTTAGTTGAATCCAGCTTGTGGTGTCATACCATAAACACAAAGTCAACTGTCTTAAAACGTATTAAGGTTTCCCATGTTATAATCATGGTAGGGACATTTAATTGACATCCCTTAACCAGGTTAGTGATTTTCTGTGTGAACACAGTCTGATATTCCTGAGACATTTTCATTTTAATTAGCTACAAGCATTCACATAAACTCATTTAGATAAGTGTGCCAGCTGAATAATGCTGCTCACAGCTCATGATTTCCTATTATATTTACATGGTACCATGTCCTGTAGTATTTTTACACGACATTCACAGAGGATGTTGACTCTTCAGCCTCACCATCAGCAAAGTGTGTTTTCAGCCAACGGTTTTCAGCAGCAGAGATGTGAATCACCCAGAAAATGACACAGCAATAAACACAAAAGAAGTCAACACAGAAGCAGACGCTGTGGTTTTATGAAATCCAAATAATGGATGATTGGATTTAGTGGAGCACAAGTGTTCGACTGCATAGCTGATACCAGGAGCTTACTGTATAAATCCAAAGTGTGTGGGACTGCCCACTGGGCACGCTCGTCAGTGTCTGTCTCAGTTGGGCCTGTAGACCTGCATGACTTTCTGTCGCCTTCGCACACGCAACAATGAGATGAAAATAAAGAATCAGAGCTTTTTGAGACTTTTCAAATGGATCATTCTGAAAATAAAAAGTGCACAGGAAAAATGTTCACTGTTTTATAGTTGCTCATTTTCTAATCATTGTGCATGGGAGAAAGTCTTTTTGGGCCAGTGTGGTTTACAAGATGAACACTACAGTTTTTGTTGCGCTGTTTGGTCACTTGACAAAATCATTGTTCAGGCCAGTTGTGATTCCAGGAGTTTGTCATCGTGAGATCCTCCAAAAATACCTGAGTTGTGATGAGATGCTGCAAAAAATATTAATCTGTGTAGTCAAATTAGAGACTCAAAATCAGGTGTGTCATACAGTGGGACTTAGGCTTGGATGATGAAACAATCCTATGTGGTAGACACTTTGTCAATTGCAGAAAGAAATATGTTCAATAGAATCTTTGCTAGTTTAATCTAAATGTATTAGATGTAAACAGGCATAAATGCAAAAAGCAAGGATGCAACATTTGGATGCATGAACATACCTCCCTGAATCATAACAGCTTATCATCCCTTTGAAAATGGAGCTTCTGCACCTTCCCTTGCTTTCCCCATTGCTTGACAACCTGGGCCTCTGGTCTCCCAGGTCTGCATTGGTGGTGAGGGTCATCCTGTTGATTGGCCTCGTGAGATGGGCTTTATGATCTATGAATGCCAATGACCCTCTGTTCCCCACCAGCTCTACGTATTAGTGAAGTTCTTTGGGTAGCTGATGGACATGATGTAGGGATATGGCCAGAAGCTGATGCCCGGTCCTGATCAGTCAGTGTCACCATTAGATTTATTTAGTAAACTGAGGGTTTAAAACCATTCACCGATCAGACCACAAACCTCACACGCACGCCCGAAGTCTAAATGTTCTGCCTTTTTTCACCTGCTCACCGCCTCCTGGTCGACTATCGCTAACCTCTTTACAGTCGATGTCTGGTGTACGAATACTTCCAGATGCACATTTTCCCAGAATCATGCTGATGCTTTTGTTCTGAGTAGTTGAAAGTCTCTGCTGTGCTGCTGTAGATCCAGATAAGCTCAGAGCAGCTGAGTCATGGCGTCAGGCTGCAGTTTGATGGGTGCTGGAGGTTTTAAGCCTCTTTCCTTCTTCACATTCCGCTTTACAGCTTCCACCATTGTACTCTTTCTCCTTCATCTTCTCTCCATTTCCCTGTTTGCTCAGTTCCCTTCTTCCAACTTTGAGCTCTCTACTTTTCTCTGTCTTTTATTCTGTATTGATTGAAGTCTCCCCTTTTCTTCTTTTTCCTGCTCTTTGTTATTCACCTGGTTTACCGTCTGCCAAATGAGTACTCCGACTGAAGCTGTTAACTGTGTTTCTGCATGGAAATGCTGATGTTTTAATGCTGTGAGCAGCAGAAACTTCATTCAACTCTCCCGAAGGTGAACAGGCCCAGGGGAATGCAGTAAAACCCAAATAGCTACATTATACAGAAATGCCCAGCCATATGTTGCTGTAATTGAACTAAACATGATGATTTTTGTCTCTCCTTTTCTCTTTTCATTTCTGTGTTTTGCTTGAATCAACACACCCAGTTCCCAGCGCTGAAGTGTAAATGTCAGCGTTTAACACACACCCACATGTACACGTTCACCTTGCAGCGCTGCAGTTTGTGTTTCCAGGGTTTGTTGGTGATAAACGTTCGACTGGCTGAAATAACACACACTCTGAGTGAATCCCCCGAGGCTGCTCCCCGCCGTCCTTCATGGAAGCTGTAATTACACGCTCTGTTTTCTGATTGGCCTCAGTGAGGAGGACGAAGGGATGAAGAGGAGGAGGAGGAGTGCAGGGGAAATCTCTCCTTCTCTAATGATCTGAGTTTGAGCCTCCTCGACCCCCCACTTACCCAACACTCCTCCTCCTCTTCTTCTCACCTTGTGTTTGACATTTTCTGTCATCAGAACCTGTTAAGTCCTGCAGGGTGAAATTCATCTGTTCATATCACAACCCATCAAATGTGAGCTGCAACAACACAGAAATTAGCATTAAGCAAAAATATGACTTAGAACATGAGGTAAATCCAAAGAAGTAGCTGGTGTTGCCTGTTTGCTTGTTTTTGTGTCAGGTTCCTTATTTTTACTTTGTATTTAATTGTGTTGTTTGTGTTTCTTATTTTTGTACGAGTTTCTTTTCATTTTTATTTTTTTTCTCTTTTCTTTAGTTTATATTTTGTTCTTTAGTTTATGCCTTTCTTTTCTGCGACTGTTGCACACGTCGACTGTTATCAACCTTTTTACTATTTTTTTGAGTAAAACACCATAATTCTTTGCTGAGCAACACAGCACAGATCTTGCTGCATGTTGGTCGAGCTGCATTCTTATCTACGGATTTCACTTGCAGTGCTTTTTCCTTAGTTTTAACCTGATGAACTGATGATAAACTGATCAAACTCCCTCAGTGTGGTTAAACTTCAGCCACTCAGCAGTTATCATCACAAACAGATTATTGCAGCTGTAAAATATGGAGACTCTGTGTTTTCATTTTCTACCAGATCAGTTAAGAGGAGTTTTTGGTTGTTTTTCCAGAAACTTTGATGTCAGTAGGTCATCAACTAGTTTTCACTTCCTGATCCATCTTTTTAATTGTTTTATTTATCTTTAAAACTCCACTGTAAGAGCCAGGTGAATAACTGCAGCTACTAACAGCAAACAGTAACTTATTGTAAGACAGTTACGTAGAAAATTTCTAGGAGATATGTTGCAACACATAGAAAATGAACAAATAGAATTTAACATTTTTTTGTGTTTTTTGCTCCTGTCATATTTTTAGTCAAGTCCTGCATCTCAACAGAAACGGTAAAAACCATAGCTTGATGGGACAAAGTTTTGATGCCAAAAATGATACAAAAAAAACAAAAACTTGTGGTGATTTTGTTTGATGGCTTATTTTGGAAAAACTGAGAAAATCACAGGTGTTACCAATACTGGAAAAACATGGGGGCTCAACATCCTATAGATTTTACTACTTATATGTTTACTTAACACAGCCTGCAATTCAACCAGGAAGTTCTTGAGTTTTTATTAAATGATTTTTGGTAACAAATATTTGCACACTTTCATTTTTGTGTTTTTGCAGATTTTGGTTAATATATTTTGTTTATTTAAAGATGAGGCATGCAGATTGCATTAAATAGTTATGAAATATCATGATTTTAAGATGAGACTCAATTATTTTCTCCAACCAAAGTTTACTCATGGTCCATCCAAAAATTGAAAAAGGGTAAATTTATAATTGAGGGACTTTTGAAGTCCATGGGATATATGTTGCATTTTTTTTAAAATCAAAAATAATATATATATATATATATATATATATATATATATATTCTGTTTATTATGATCATGTCTTTACAAATTGTATAATTATTTATTATGGAAATGATCACTTATTAATAAAAAATAACTGGATATGACTAAAATGTCAAATAACTCTCCGAATTTAATACCAACCATCTTCTAATTAACTAAACAACAATAAAATGAGCTTATTCAAAAGTTGTTTTGATTGTGTTCTTTTTATTAAGTTGAGATAATCATGACAGATATTTCTTTTTTGGCAATATATCAGATTTTATATGGAAAATGACAAATTGTATCCGTGTCCAAGAAATCACTTTCAGCTAAGTTACCCGTTATAAAAAAAATAACTTCTCAAAGAAGTGTGTTAATTCCAGATCACATGACCTGCCCCATATGATGTAATTTCCTCCTGAAGTAAAGACTGGCAAGACTCCAAAGCTTCCTTAGTTATGTAATATAAAGTAGTGTGTGATTCAAGTGTGGATTCATCGCATGTCAACAGGTTTACTACAATATCTTTAGAAATAACTTTCAATTTCAATTTTACTCAATTGTATATATAATATTTAGAAGAGTCTTTCTCTAAAAATGCCATGAGGTGTTTGTTTACAGGCGGCCATGTTGATAGTAGGCCTAAAAACAGCAAACATGTCAACTATGTTAGAACAATCCTGCAATCCCAAAAAATCTTATAAATGGTATCAGACTTTATGCCTTTTGAACTTGTCAGCATATTTTGGGTTTGGAGGTTAAATGACAGTCAGGTTTACGTGCATTAGTGCAGCAGTTTTAAACATGAAGGTGTCTTTAAGGAGAGCATAAGACTTCTAGCTGAATCTTTGTGTCTCTGGTGTTTTCTGTCTGCAGGGCGGCTCAGAAGCTCAGTCTGTCCCGCAGGAAGAAGTCCCAGGCCGGCCCGCCCTCCTCGCCTGGTGAAGCTCCGGGACTGCTGCTGTACACCGGCGGCTTCAGCGGGGCCCTGCAGCTCTCCCCTCCTGCCGTCCCACCATGCCTCCTTCGAGCCGGGTCGAAGGTCAAGGACACGCCGGGGATGGGGAAGGTAAGAAGCTGTTACCTAGAAAACCCTGCAGCAGATCAGAGCCCAGATCTGATGGTTCTCAGGCTGTTGGAATCTCATGAATCCGGTTTGGTCGACCGGCAGGTTGTGAGAAACGTCTGGAGCAGAGGGATCGGTGGGCAGGGAGGGGTCACAGGGTCAACTGGATGAAGGAGCTTCCTGTTTCAGCGTGAGGGGGCTGAAAGACTGCTGAGTCAATGTGACGGAGGAGAAGAAGCACTCAACGTCTTTGTTTCATTCAGCGGGTTTATGACAGTTTACAGAGCAAATAGATTCATAGTGTTGATGCTCAGACGTTTATGTTACTGAACACTCAAAAGCACCGTTCAGGTTGATTTTCTGTCTGTAGAGGGAGATTTTATCATCACCTGCTCTGCTCAGTGATTTTAATCCAGTCTACAGCGTATGTGGGTCATTTATCAGCCCCTCCTCAGTAATAATTACTGCCACAGTGAGCTGCTCCTGTCATTTAAATCTCCAGAGCCTTGTCGATGTTTTTACTCTGACCTGACAGCCTTCTGAATGTTCATAATTACACTTGTCTTGGTCTACAACTATGACTTTAAGCTCCTCTGCTTATATCTTATCATAACCAGCTGCATATCAAAGTACAAGTCACATGCAAGGAATTTGACGTTGGGGCATTACAAAAAAGCAGACAAGTAGAGAAATCTTAATGAGGTCAATAGACATTAAGTGTTCCAAGTCAAATAAACAGCAAGTGTAGCAATACCAGGGAATCTGAAGTGATAAAAAAGTAAGAGATATTTACATGTGTAAAAAGGCAAAAATAGTCGCCTGAGAATATGCAAATGTGCATATCACATGCTGTTATCTCTGCGTAAAGATGTTCAGACGCTCGTAGGTGTTTCAACTGGAACTTGTCTTGGCCCTGTGAATGGATGACAGTGTTTCTATCGGGGTGAATGAGAGGTAAAGGCTGTCTGATAGTGGACAAATGTGCTTTATAAATGCAGATCTTCTAACTTATGGTTTGATTCAGTTTTTCCTCCCACTTGTATAAGTTTTTACTTCGATTTGTGTCAAGAATTGAGTTGGCAACTTATTCAGCAAGTCTCTTCTTACTCTTGTCTTCCTACTCTTTTAAAAAGTGCTCATGTTACTTTACCTATGCCACTGTATCAGTCATAATTAGTTGACATATTCGTTTTTGGTTAGCTGATACTGACAGAAGCCCTGTTTAACCTGCATCCACTTTCTGCAGTCTGTCTTAGCAAATATATTCACAAACATTATCCTGTCTTCACAATGACACCTAGAAGACCAGCTGTTGTCCTCCTGAAGGTGTCTTTTAAAGCAGATGTTACCATCAGGACTTTAATGGTCAGCAAGAATGTCCGACAGCAACAGTTATCCCCTTGCAAAATGTCCATAGCGACATGACGAAGCAGTCCTCTAACAGAAATCTCTGGTGCACAAATTATTGTTCATGGGAATTTTAATTTCTGGATCTGGCCTCGACTCTGACTTTTCTCGTCTTTCTTTGATATTCAGACTCTAACTTGTCTTAGAGTTTTGCTTGGGCCCATATTCTGCACATATATAGGTTTATAATATCAATTCTTGGCTCTGTTTAATTGCTTTAATGTTCAAAAACACCTCAGTTTTCTAATTCTGTACATTGCCGCAGTGCATCTTGTACTCCTGTCTGGAGCACTCCTGTCTCTTTAAAGCCTTCCCTCCAAGAAGCTCTGTGATTGGTCAGCTGACCCAACGAAAGGTAGCATAACCTCAGATCTCTGTGTGGACAGTGAGATGTAACAGAAACAGCTGGACCGAGGAAATAATTGTGGACTTTGAGGCAGCTGCTCATTCACTTGAGGGTCAAACTAGCCGTGATGCAGATGTGTTACATGGTGATGTAATTAGGTAACAGAAGAAACACCAGACTTCAAACAAAGTGTTTCAGGCGGGTGTAGAGCAGAGATTAACTCCCCTTTATGTGGACTTTGGATTTTGTAAGTTTGAAGATTTTTTACAAGTAAGAAAACTATGACACACTAAAAAAAAAGCTTTGAAAAAATCCCACACAGCATATTCAGATCAGCAGTAACTGTCCGCCTGTTTTCCACAGGATGAACCCTTTTGGGTTTGACTGACTCCATGATGCCACCGTCTGGATCAGTCTCAGAACAGAGATGTTATTTGATCAGACTTTAAGCTCCTCTGCAGCCTGTAGCGGCGCTAACGGGGCTTTCTGGGTTTCTTTGGATCCAGCAGGACTCCTGCCTCCTGACATTATGTAATGTCTTTATGGACACGGTTAGCGATGTTTGGACTCTGCTGCTGGCTGCAGATCAGACGATGGCTGTCGGAGCTCACGGTGTTGCCAGATCTGCTGCCGTCGGCTCAGCGTGAAGTGATTAACGTCTGACCCGACACACTGGACTGAAACCAGCTCAGAACAGGTCAAAACCAAATGACCCCAATCACACACTTAACCTCCGGACGGCTTTTCAAATATCCCCTTAATTTACTTCGAAGAGCCACATGTTGTTGTGTGTTTTCTGGATGTGTGCTGAAGCTGGCAGTGACTGTCTGGAGCCAGTTTACAGTTTGCTGGAAGCATATTGCGATGATAGCAAGTGTCTCACTGTTGTTCACAAGTCTGTCAGATCTCCTCTCTCAACCCTTCTGGTTCCCCTCAAACAAGGAATCATTTGAATGAAGGCGCCATGTTTTTGTCTCAGTCCTCTGGCTTGAGGGTTCCTGTAGTGTTTGCCAAATTAAAATTCAGGCTGCTGAATACTGTAGAGAAATTAATAAAATAGCTTGTTCGCAGTTTTAGAAATAGATGACAATATTCTAACAGCAACTATGCCAAAAACATATATGCTTCTAAATACTGTGAAATGAGTGGAAAATAATGGCAAAGGTTAATTAAATAATTAAATTTTTGGCTGATTAAAGTACAGTAAAATTATGTATTTTTAATGCCAGATGTTTTAAAACAAAAACCGATAATTTTTTTTAATACTTTTTTTTTTTTTTTAAGGGGACAAATATTTACAGTTTTGGTCTGTTTTTGTATAGTTAATAGTAAAATTAATACCTTAAGTATTTTTTTTACTAATAATTTACTGTGATCTTACGAGGGTTAATCAGCTATTTGAAGTAACTTAGAATCTGTAAAATTACACAATTTTTCTAACAAATACAGTTAAAACTGTTAAACTTTTATTTTTACAGTGTACTGGTCGAACGTGAAGAACGACAGGAAACAAATTGCAACATTTAGCAGACTTTACAAATTACATGAACTTCATAACATTTATATCATGTTTTTGTCAGGAGTTTGCAGCTATATGTGGGGTTTCTTCACCTAAAGTCTCAAAGACTGCAAGGCCAGAGAACTTTTGAACTGGAAGAGTCGAGGGCCTTTGTCTGATAATCTGTCTGTAGCTGAGATGAGCAGCAGAAAAGCGAAAGACAAAATAAGAATTTAAGTAATTTGTCAATTGAAGCTTTTACTAAAATCAACATATTGTGAATGGTTGATCTTCTCAGCGACTGTCTGATTTCACTCTTAGTCCTTCGAAGTTTACTGTAGTGGAGTGTTTATTGGTATTCGGGCATACGGTGGGTCTACCAACACAGAGCATCAGTCTGCGAAGGTAAACCGACCCAGAACATTTGGAAAGTACATATTTTATAGGGATGGTCAAAGAGTAGGGAGGGGAGCTGTGTGTAAATACAAGGGTGAATAGTGGTTAATTTGCGTTTGGTTGCCAATCAATAGCAGATTAATACAACAAGGAGCAAAAGGTAACTGAATCAAGAGGTCTGGCAGACAGATGCGAATAGCAAAGGTGCGACAACAAAATGTAAGAGGGAGGTCTGACCGTAATAAATGATAAAAGATAAAACTGTAGCAAAAGGTGTGCAGTTTTCTTCATCAGGCTCATGTTACCATGTAAAGCAGCTACGAAACAACATTCAAGACCTTTGTAAAGGGACCGAATGTGATGCTTATTAAGACGCGTAAAGACCTGCAGAAGGCCGGTGGTTCGTTAAGTAGAAAAATGTTCCCTCTCCTCCTCCCTGGCTGCCTTCTGCAGCTGCTAATCACTGCATGTCTGTAGTTCAGCTTTAAAGTCTTCATGAGCCAGTCTGGACTCTCCCTGATCTGATTCTCCTTCATCTGTCATCCAACTGGCATCTCCAGGAGTTTAGATCTTCTTCCTCCTAATAGAACATCTGTGCTCCAGTTAATGAGCTGCAGCGTCGAGGAACAAGAAATAAAACGGCATTTTAATGAGCTAAAATTACAAAGCTCTGCAGAACCGTGACAGAGCTAAGCTAACAAGCTAACTACTTAATTTATTCCCCCTCTTCATTAAGTTTTTATTGAATGAAATGATCAGCAGTGGTGAACGAAACGTAGCAGTAAAATTTGATGCAGTTGCTGGACTAAAAAACACCAGGTGACTCTACAAGATCTAGTGTTATAACTCTGAAAGCACTTGGCAGCCTTCAAACTAGCCATCATGCATCAGTCACTGCTACTTTAATTGTCTCTGACATTTAAGACCACCTCTTGCTGCTTTAAACTTCATTGCAGGAAAAACCTCCCTCATATTCAGGTAGGTACGGTGAGGATGATGGTCCGGTTTAAAGGCCCACTGAGGGTTTCTAACTGAGGCTCAGACCACTCAGAGCTCCTCTCAGACGCTTTTTATTGTTGCCTTTCGGTCATAAACTGTGAAGCAGTTTGTATTTACAGCAGAGGAAACGTCCCTCTGTGACTGGCTCATAAACACTCTGATGGACTGAGCTGAGAGGAAACTGTTCGCTGCTGCCACCATCGTTATAGATATATCATTATTTACTCAGCAGCTCATTAAACTGAGGAGTAGCTTGTTTTAATGCAACATGAGACAACTCATTTTTAAGTTAATATTTGTTTGACAGTAGTTCCCTGTTATGAAATCCATATGTGACAAACTTGCTGCAGGCTTTTCTGACAGAGGTTCTGTAAATGCACATACAACTGCATGAACAATGATGATCGTGTTCATCTGATGAATCCTCAGATTTATCTGCCTTCCCTGTTTATGGAACTGTTTCTAAAGTAGTTTTATTGGCCCCACCTACAGCAGCTACAACAATAACACACTGATGATTCACTGTTAATAATCTAATGGTGTCATTTATTATTTTAAATCAGTTACACTGTAAAAAAGAAGAAAGAAGTTACTTTTATGGCAAAATTCCAGAACGCTACTGTAAATTCATGGTAAAACATTTTCTTCATCTACAGTAAAGAAATGTCTTGATACTGTTGATTTTACGGTTAAATAATGTGCTTCATTCCATATTGTGCTGTGAAGTTTTAACCTGTAAAGAAATTTTAGTTTTACATTAAAATTTGCGTGAAAAAAACCACCATTAAAAAATAAAGTTTATATTATCTATTATACATATTATAGCATTTTCCCATTATCAACACAACAGTCAGTGTATTTATCTTTTAATATGTGTATTTTTTAGCAAACATTACAGTTATAGCTGTCGTAAATATTAAACCATATGTCCGTTCATCAATTTGACAGACCCAAACTGTATATTTTTTACATGAAATAAATGCAAAATTCCCCATGTTACTTGTTAAAATTATTACAGCATGTTTTCATTATCAGTAGAAAGTGTGAAAACTGATATTCTTTTTGAGAAATAAATGCAGAAATTACAGTATTGTTGATATATATATATATATATATATATATATATATATATATATATATATATGGCATGCCGTTTAGGAAATTATATATATAATGAAAGTCGATATATATATAATGAAACTTGATATATATATAATGAAAGTCGATATATATATAATGAAACTTGATATATATATAATGAAAGTCGATATATATATAATGAAACTTGATATATATATATAATGAAACTTGATATATATATATAATGAAAGTCGATATATATATAATGAAACTTGATATATATATAATGAAACTTGATATATATATAATGAAAGTCGATATATATAATGAAACTTGATATATATATAATGAAACTTGATATATATATAATGAAAGTTGATATATATATATAATGAAAGTTGAGATATATATATAATGAAAGTCGGAATATAGAATGTTCAGATTTTCATTCCATCTATTCAAAGTTTCATTCCATATATTCAGACTTTTTCCTACTGAGCCCTGGAAGGACATGGCAAACAAAAACAGGAACCTTATTGGACATTTGCTCTTCAGATGAGCTCTTCTGTGATTATCTGTCTTCATGGTTGTCACAGGGAACGGCGACTACGTTTGAGAAAACAGGTAATTTTTAGAGATGTTTTGATTCTGAACACTGAACGTGTTAGCATTAGCTTAGCTACTTAGCTTCGACTACATTTGCATCCCTACATAGCTTAAAGGTTAAACACATGCACCATATGTTGATGATAATGATAATATCTATGTTTATCTTTATAGCTGGTCTTAAGGCTAATTACGAGGCAGAGGTCAGCTGCTGCCTGGACACATCCATGATCACGCCACTGGTGGGACACAATTGTACTGGATTTCAGCTGAAGGCTGCTGTTCTGTCCAAACTGAGACATTTTATTGTGACATACCCTCCACTGTTGTTAGCTTTTGATTCAATAAATTTTTTTGAGATGAGGAAATCACTATTGCATGTTTCTAGTTAAATATCCTATTTTTATGATATATCACTAAAGCATGCACTTTTTATATTTTCCATCAATTTCACCCAAAAGTTGAATAACTATTTGTGAGCAGTGTATGTAGACACATAATAGAAGCACATTTCAATAATATGTCTGCTGCAGTAGTGCAGTTTATCTACCTAGATTGGTGTAACAGTAAAAAAAACATATGCTACTGATGTTTCTGACTAAAATCTGCTTGAAAAGCACAACTGCTTATCTGTCAAAATGTGTGTAACAAAAGTGTGCACTGAACACTGAATAAAGTCTCTGTAGATTATAGACAAAATTTGCATCTCTCATCACAAATTTCTGTTTATTCACCCAAAGTGCATGAGTAAAATACAAAACAGGTGAAGTACTAAAAAAGATTTATTTTCTAGAAAAGCCAATAGTCAACAATGCAGTTTAATTCTGGACAGTTGCTCCAGCACCGACGCCATGCGTCCCATCAGTGCAACCAAGGTTTTCATTCATCTTCTGGATGTTCTGGAGAATGGCAGAGGTCACGTCTTGGTGTCTTCCGATCTGTTCCAAGAACCGTTCCTCTGACCTCTCCAGATACTGCAGAGGATCCAAAGCAGCTTCCTGGTTCCCTTTTCCTGCATAAAAGCACCAAAAAGTACTAGTTGTCAGTAATTATTTTCTATTTTCATAAACACAGTTAACTTAAAGTAAATGTTCTATTTTGTGATTTTAGGATGGGTCAAAAGATAACATACTGATCATGTTGATGTCTGCATAGTCTAAACAGATCTTACTTGATTTGGTCTGTAGAGAGGAGGACGGCGTGGAGGAGCTGCAGGACGGAACCAGTAAGCTGCAGACTAGTGCTCCTGGTAACTGGACCTCATCATCCAAGGCCGACAACTAAATAAAATGAACAAGACATGCTGTTGATAGCATCTGTAATACAAATGATTTTATCCATTAACTGATTTATTGCTTTGTCCATACAATGTTAGAAAGTGTTACAAATAATACCTGTAATAATTTCCAACAGTGATAAATGCCTTGTTTTATTTTACAACAAAAAACACCAAAAGCATCTGTGTATAAGAAATCAGTGCATTGGATTTCCACATCTGCAAAGCTAGAAAATCACACATCAGAATTTTACCTTGAAATTATGAAAATAGCTGCAGATTACCAGTACTCTTTACTTCATTGTGTTAACTTGATCATTTGAACCAGTTTTTTAGACTTGTATTACTGATACGAAACATAATCAACACATAAATTAAAATGTGTTCGCAAAGAGTTCACTGGTTCTTCAAGGAAAATTTCAATGATAACCATATAGTTCAGTAATATGATTAATGGGTCATTGTGTAACAGCGTGGGAGGTTCTGAATACAGGTCTTGGACTGAAATATTGCTGCTGCTTTCCTCCGGTTTTATAAGGAGTTGTTTCATAGCTTGTTAGCTTACCAGCGGCTAACTGGCTGGCAAACAATAGTTCAACGCCAACCTCTAATCAGTGATCCGGTGTCCGGACCGCTTTAGCTGGCGGAACGTTCATAATACTGATGTGGGACTGTTGTAGCTAGCGTATTCATAGTAGGATAACAGCAGGATGTTGGAGAAATAAAACTTACCATTATCAGGATCGCTGGTCTGCATAGCAGACTCTTAGCGCATCGCACTGCTTGAATGTCTGTGTATTTCAGGCCGATTTCAAAATAAAACTCAATAAAATTCTCGTCCGGGTGAGTGTCCTTCATTGTCGCTTCGCCATACGGACATGTCCCTTCCGGGGCTCGGTAGGAAAAAAAGATTTGATATATATATAATGAAAGTTGATATATATATATATATATATATATATATATATATATATATATATAATGAAAGTCGATATATATATATAATGAAAGTCGATATATATATATAATGAAAGTCGATATATATATAATGAAAGTTGATATATATATAATGAAAGTCGATATATATATAATGAAACTTGATATATATATAATGAAAGTTGATATATATATAATGAAAGTCGATATATATATATATATATATATATATATATATCAAGTTTCATTATATATATATCAAGTTTCATTATATATATATCGACTTTCATTATATATATATATCAAGTTTCATTATATATATCGACTTTCATTATATATATATATCAAGTTTCATTATATATATATCAAGTTTCGTTATATATATATCAACTTTCATTATATATATATATCAAGTTTCATTATATATATATCAAGTTTCATTATATATATAATTTCCTAAACGGCATGTATGGCATCTCGACTTTCATTATATATATATATATCGACTTTCATTATATATATATATCGACTTTCACTATATATATATCGACTTTCATTATATATATATCAAGTTTCATTATATATATATATCAACTTTCATTATATATATATCAAGTTTCATTATATATATATCGACTTTCATTATATATATATATCAACTTTCATTATATATATATAAATCTTTTTTTCCTACCGAGCCCCGGAAGGGACATGTCCGTATGGCGAAGCGACAACGAAGGACACTCACCCGGACGAGAATTTTATTGAGTTTTATTTTAAAATCGGCCTGAAACACACAGACATTCAAGCAGTGCGATGCGCTAAGAGTCTGCCATGCAGACCAGCGATCCTGATAATGGTAAGTTTTATTTCTCCAACATCCTGCTGTTATCCTACTATGAATACGCTAGCTACAACAGTCCCACATCAGTATTATGAACGTTCCGCCAGCTAACGCGGTCCGGACACCGGATCAGTGATTAGAGGTTGGCGTTCAACTATTGTTTGCCAGCCAGTTAGCCGCTGGTAAGCTAACAAGCTATGAAACAACTCCTTATAAAACCGGAGGAAAGCAGCAGCAATATTTCAGTCCAAGACCTGTATTCAGAACCTCCCACGCTGTTGCACAATGACCCATTAATCATATTACTGAACTATATGGTTATCATTGAAATTTCCCTTGAAGAACCAGTGAACTCTTTGCGAACACATTTTAATTTATGTGTTGATTATGTTTCGTATCAGTAATACAAGTCTAAAAAACTGATTGAAATGATCAAGTTAACACAATGAAGTAAAGAGTACTGGTAATCTGCAGCTATTTTCATAATTTCAAGGTGAAATTCTGATGTGTGATTTTCTAGCTTTGCAGATGTGGAAATCCAATGCACTGATTTCTTATACACAGATGCTTTTGGTGTTTTTTGTTGTAAAATAAAACAAGGCATTTATCACTGTTGGAAATTATTACAGGTATTATTTGTAACACTTTCTAACATTGTATGGACAAAGCAATAAATCAGTTAATGGATAAAATCATTTGTATTACAGATGCTATCAACAGCATGTCTTGTTCATTTTATTTAGTTGTCGGCCTTGGATGATGAGGTCCAGTTACCAGGAGCACTAGTCTGCAGCTTACTGGTTCCGTCCTGCAGCTCCTCCACGCTGTCCTCCTCTCTACAGACCAAATCAAGTAAGATCTGTTTAGACTATGCAGACATCAACATGATCAGTATGTTATCTTTTGACCCATCCTAAAATCACAAAATAGAACATTTACTTTAAGTTAACTGTGTTTATGAAAATAGAAAATAATTACTGACAACTAGTACTTTTTGGTGCTTTTATGCAGGAAAAGGGAACCAGGAAGCTGCTGTGGATCCTCTGCAGTATCTGGAGAGGTCAGAGGAACGGTTCTTGGAACAGATCGGAAGACACCAAGACGTGACCTCTGCCATGCTCCAGAACATCCAGAAGATGAATGAAAACCTTGGTTGCACTGATGGGACGCATGGTGTCGGTGCTGGAGCAACTGTCCCAGAATTAAACTGCATTGTTGACTATTGGCTTTTCTAGAAAATAAATCTTTTTTAGTACTTCACCTGTTTTGTATTTTACTCATGCACTTTGGATGAATGAACAGAAATTTGTGATGAGAGATGCAAATTTTGTCTATAATCTACAGAGACTTTATTCAGTGTTCAGTGCACACTTTTGTTACACACATTTTGACAGATAAGCAGTTGTGCTTTTCAAGCAGATTTTAGTCAGAAACATCAGTAGCATACGTTGTTGTTTTTTTACTGTTACACCAATCTAGGTAGATAAACTGCACTACTGCAGCAGACATATTATTGAAATGTGCTTCTATTATGTGTCTACATACACTGCTCACAAATAGTTATTCAACTTTTGGGTGAAATTGATGGAAAATATAAAAAGTGCATGCTGTAGTGATATATCATAAAAGTAGGGTATTTAACTAGAAACATGCAATAGTGATTTCCTCATCTCAAAAAAAATTATTGAATCAAAAGCTAACAACAGTGGAGGGTATGTCACAATAAAAATGTCTCAGTTTGGACAGAACAGCAGCCTTCAGCTGAAATCCAGTACAATTGTGTCCCACCAGTGGCGTGATCATGGATGTGTCCAGGCAGCAGCTGACCTCTGCCTCGTAATTAGCCTTAAGACCAGCTATAAAGATAAACATAGATATTATCATTATCATCAACATATGGTGCATGTGTTTAACCTTTAAGCTATGTAGGGATGCAAATGTAGTCGAAGCTAAGTAGCTAAGCTAATGCTAACACGTTCAGTGTTCAGAATCAAAACATCTCTAAAAATTACCTGTTTTCTCAAACGTAGTCGCCATTCCCTGTGACAACCATGAAGACAGATAGATAATCACAGAAGAGCTCATCTGAAGAGCAAATGTCCAATAAGGTTCCTGTTTTTGTTTGCCATGTCCTTCCAGGGCTCAGTAGGAAAAAGTCTGAATATATGGAATGAAACTTTGAATAGATGGAATGAAAATCTGAACATTCTATATTCCGACTTTCATTATATATATATCAAGTTTCATTATATATATATCAACTTTCATTATATATATATATCAACTTTCATTATATATATATCAATTTTCATTATATATATATCAAGTTTCATTATATATATATCGACTTTCATTATATATATATCGACTTTCATTATATATATATCAACTTTCATTATATATATATATATATATCAACTTTCATTATATATATATCAACTTTCATTATATATATATCAACTTTCATTATATATATATATCAAGTTTCATTATATATATATCAATTTTCATTATATATATATCAAGTTTCATTATATATATATCGAGTTTCATTATATATATATCAAGTTTCATTATATATATATCGAGTTTCATTATATATATATCAAGTTTCATTATATATATATCGAGTTTCATTATATATATATCAAGTTTCATTATATATATAATTTCCTAAACGGCATGCCATAGGCATGCCATATATATATATATATATATATATATATATAAAACATTTTTCTATTAATTAACTGCAAGAGAGGGGAAATGTAATTTTTTTTAAGAGACCTTTTATTTTTAACAAAATACAGTTTTTTCCTGATTTACTTATGGTGATTCAGTGTTAAATAAACCATATCAGACTGTTTTAGATTTTTACTGTCATGGTTTGACAGTTTTTCAACATAAAATTGTAGCATTTTTACAGTGTCTAAAAAATCAAATCAATACTTTGACTTTAATGTTTTAACTGCATTTTGCTGGTAATAAGTAGGTTAGTTGTATTTTTTTTTTTAACTTCTTTTGCACTGTATTGGTACTCTTTCCTGAATAAAGCATCTAAATGCTTCAGTCACACCTCAGCTGCTGTGTGAAGCTCTGTTCTCCTGCATACTCCGGTGCTTCATTTGACTCTAGAAATCAAAATCCACCCTCTGGACATCCACTGTCAAGGATCTGTGTAGGTGTAACCATGGAAACACACATGTGCACGAGAGTGAAACAGCCGTTGAAGCAGCTCTGTGCTGTCAGTCTGCAGGAAATAGTCATGAAACCTCTGGAACATGATGCTGACATCTTCTTGTTTTTCAAGCTGCTGCAGCTGATGTCATTGTGTCTTTTTGCTTTGTTCAAGATTTTTTTGTTGTTGTAAAAATCTGAGTAAAAATTGTTCATCACGGTGGCACCAACAAGATGCTGGAGTTCACTGATCTGAAACACAAGATCAGATTTTTAAGGAGTTTTCTGTTCTTCTTTCTGTCTTTCTAGTCTTAATATAAAGGTGTTTCCTTTCTGTCAGTTCCTTTATTTGTTATTTTATCCTTTTTCTTTCATTCATCTTTCTGTAACTCAAACAAACGTTTTACAAAATGAAGAAATTTCACGGAAAACATTTTTTCTTAATATTTCCTTCTTTCAAGCTATTTCCACAAAACTGACTTTCATTAAAAAGAGAAGAAACTTTTTGGAAACTGATGAACTGACTCTTTGACCAACATTTGGAAGCTAAAATAGGACGAGGTGATCAGAGGAAGTTGTTCGTTAGCGGTTTGTGATGAACTCTTCACGTCCTCTTTTCTCTCATTAACATTCAGAGCAGCTTTTCATCCCTCCAAACCAACAGCACTTAATGAGTTTAATAAATTAAAATGAGTCTTTTTTTCTGTGGACTCTAGCTGCTCTCTGTGTGGGCTGGATAGCTTCATCATGAATGAAGCAGCCCTCGCTTTTCGAGAACAAAACCAAAGCCGATTTTGAGTGTAAAGACTTCATTATCAGCTCACAGAGATGTCAGGCGGAGTTCAGACCGACAGTTTCTGCTGTTTAAAGCTCAGCGGTATCACCATCCTCCTCCAGACTTCTACATTTACTTTATTGATTCATCTGAAATATGTTCATGTCAAATCAACATGCAGATGAGATCCTGGGACGATCCAATGGCCTGCACTTTTCCTGCTTTTTCCTGTTGATACCTGTGGTTACCGTGGTAACAGCAGCTGGCTTCAGGTTTCGTAAATGATCCTGTTCAGTCCTGAAACTGTTTGCTGTGGCCACCAAAAAGCAGACACTGATTGGGGTTCAGAAGTTTACGCTGAATTCTGACATAGTTTGCCTTGGCCTGTCTCAGAGTTTGCTGTGGTTTCACTTCACTCCCTACTATCAGCTCGGCACAGCTGGGACCTCATGAGGTAGCACCAAAGAAGTTCGAGGTACCATCTGCAATGAAAAGTCAAGCAACGTTGAACCGTCCTGTGCAGTGGAAATAAAGCAAGAGAGCTGCAAAAGTCACATTACTGGGAAATTTGTGTTGTGGGAATCTGGATGAACTGTAGAAAAAGTGCAGCAGTATTTGTCTGTTGTTTCTCAGACATCAAGGAAGTGCAGATGTTGAAGAAAATGTCCGTTGACACTGACTTGTTTACATAAAATAAGTTTATTACAAAGCAGACTAGCATCGATCAGGCAGCACGGATACTCGGGAGCATTCTCAGCCGATATGAACAACTCGTCTTGAATCACATAGATGACCAACTTATATAGGTTTGTGTATGGAGAGTTCTCTTCACGTTTTTCATCTATATTAGGTCTTCACTTCCTCCATTTAAGGTACACCATTCCAGAATGTCCCAGGAACATGGATCTGTTCTATCTAAACATTTCTAGGAGTAACAAACATTCCTCAACTATTGTATAAAGAACATTTCAGACATATGGGTTCTGTAACGCATCCCAAGATGACCCAAACTGCAGCCAACACCACACAAATAAAACCAAACTGAATCAAACATATATCTCTGGTCAGATACTACATGTCATTTGTATTTTATGAAAGTCCAATAAAGAATATTAAAGATGAGAAATGTAGAGTGAATATTCCAGCTGAGAGGGCAGAGCTCATTCAACAGGATCAGAGGTCTGACCAAGACAACGTAAGCTATCGTAGCAGCCGTCCTGCAAACACTACAGCCTCAGCTTTCTCATGAAAATAACAGGAACTCCTCAGCCAAAGAATGTAAATTATACAGAGTGCTGTCAAAAGCAGACTGTGACAATAGTGAGATCAAGGTTATAGTTGTTGGGTAATAAATTCACCACAAGAACATTATGAAAAGTTGAAATCATCCAGAATTCTTCCTTAATTTTAGAAATCCTGCAGAAATTTTAGATTTTTTTAGAAATAGCACTGATTAGTTTGAATTCAATTCAATTTTATTTGTATAGCGTCAATTAGTCAAATTGTCTCAAGACGCTTTACAGAACCCATTTGCCTGACCTATGTTTGACTTTAGTTAAGGTGCCGGTTACTGTCTGTGTGAACCAGAGCAGCTGTGTTTCCTCACTATGACAGCTGAATCACCTGTTCTTATGCTGGTACTAACCACGTTCTGAATACAAAAAGGCAAATATAATTCAACCACAGTAGGAGATGTTAGCAGTAAGCTTTCCCAGCTGTTGGACAGTTGTAGAAACTACAAAAAGAAGTTGTTGCTGAATGTAAATGCATGGAGTGGTTTTGTGATGAAAGCGACCAACAGAGAAGAAAACCAGAAATTCCATTAAAATCTGTCAGATTGTGACTAAAGGACGCGCAGCTGTTCCAGACTCACCTCCTTCCTGTCTGGTGACAGAGGAGCTGATGATTCGCTCCGCTGGATCGCAACGACACATCATTTAAAAAGTGCTGCGTCTCAGATTGTTATTGGCTTTAAACTTGACCTCCTCAATGCCGACTCAGCAGCTGTGTGACAGGCCAATAAAAACCCATCAGAGTCACGATGCGACACCGCAGGCTGATCTCTGCTGAGAGGGACAAACCGCTGCAGGTCGGAGGTCAGAAAGAGGTTGCTAGCTTGAATCCCTGCTCGGTCGAACATTTAGATTACAGAAAGCTGTCTCCAAGTTAGGGATCGACCAATATATAGATACAGATGCTGATTATTGGCAATCACGAAGGACTGATCACGATATTTGGAATTGAATACCATGTGATAGTGGGGAACCTGTCATTCATAAATAGACTTCTTTAATAAGATTGACTGTAAATGAATA
This sequence comes from Acanthochromis polyacanthus, assembly GCF_021347895.1. Classification (NCBI taxonomy): domain Eukaryota; kingdom Metazoa; phylum Chordata; class Actinopteri; family Pomacentridae; genus Acanthochromis; species Acanthochromis polyacanthus. The sequence goes on from NC_067128.1 coordinate 11,821,421, forward strand.
TGTAAAATACAAATAGGATTGATTCAATTTCCTGTTTATGTTGGATCGACTGAGATTGATCAGTTTGTCTCCTGCAGCTACATCTGCTGTTCTTAACCCTTTTCTTATCTTTCACTGTTTGATCACTTTTATTACCCACTAAGGTCCAAATCTCAAAGAATTGTTAATTATTGTTTTCCAGACTGTTTCAGGGTAAATTCTTCCTAACTAGCTGTTAGCGTAGCTGTAGCCACTGTGAAATTGTTCAGTTTTCGTACTTCAGAGACATTTCTGAAACCACAGAGTGACAACGGGCAAAGAGAAGAGGCCGCCTCCCACCTGAAGTAGCACATTTAATTCATCAATAATTGGCCAATAATCTACCAATACGATAATCGGAGAAATGCTAAATTTCGGCCACAATAATCGCCAGGACCGATGATCCGTTTATCACTCCTTTCAATTGCACCTAAAATACTTAGAATATGAGATGTGGTGTGTGAAATGAAGTAGTCAGCATCAAACAGCTGAAAACCAAAGTTTTTATTCATTTATCATCTTCAGATGAGAAAATGCTTCAAAGCGTAAAGCTCAGGTCGCTTTTGAAGGTTAAGACTCGGATCAGTGGGTCCCAACCAGGGGAACAAAGTGAGGCCTGACATTGATAACCTTTAGTGAAGAGCTTATTTACCCAGATGTCTGTTCTTTAGCATGCTTTGGACTCGCAGTGTGGTCGTCCTGCCTGTCTGACATGGACTTCCTGTCTGTCTGCAGGTCAGAGTGATGGTCCGGATCTGTTCGGTCCACAGCAGCGAGTCCTCAGAGTCCATGTCCTTCCTGAAGGTCGACGGCAGAAAGAAGCAGCTCACTCTGTGCGAGACTGGTGGACTCTCTGCTGCCCAGAGACGATCCTCGGCCTCCGCACCCAAGACCTTCACCTTCGATGCAGTCTTCTCACAGGACGCCTCACAGGTGGGACCAAAACTGAAAAACAAGTACTCACATCATGGGATCAGTAACTTCATTTGCAAAGTCCTGTTCAAAAAAATTGAGCCTGTGAGCCGCAAAACCTACCAGTGGGTTTGAAAAGCATGCTGTCTTTACAAAATCAATGAAATAAAATGACACCATTTATCAGAGGCAGAAACTGTAATAACAGTTGGATTTGGAACTCTCTGATGATGCATGAACTGCTCATCTGTGTTGGTCGATCAGGAAATGTGACCAAATCCAAGCTTAAAATGGTGATATTTCATAAAAGTCCTTTTATTTTACATTTCTCATTTTAAATGTTGCCAAAAATGAAAGGTTTGCTCTAATCAAAGTCTGTAAAAACCTAAAAATTCTGCACTCCCTGACAAAACAAAGAAGTTATTTGTGAATCAGCTGTCACCTACAGTTATGCAACTAAAATTCAAGGACTTGTATGAACTGCAGACTATGATTACACAGAACAGATAGGAGAAGTAAGGAAGCAAATTAAAAATGCAGGCAGTGAAATATCTGCAGTTGAGCCAACATTCTTATTTCACAGAACTGGTAACACTGGTGGGCTCTTGGAAAAATGTTGTGGATGTTGATTCCAGGCATTTTTAAACTTTGTAAAAATAAGTAAACAAGATAATGTAACGTATTTTCTGATTTACGGCATTTTAACTTTGTTAAGCTTCGCAAAAGGCATTTCTGAGTTGTCTGTTTCCATGGTTGTGCTATTTTCATAGAGTTGCCAGACCTTACATGTCAGTGAAAAATGGGCCCACAGTGAGTAAAATATGACGGCAGCAAAAACAGAAACTGATTGGGCTTCAGAAGTTTGTGCTGGAAACTAACATACTGTATGCTTTATATGGAAATGTTACAGACAAATGTAGTGAAGAGAAAAGTACATTATCCTCTGACAGTAGTACATTTAAGCATGAAGTGCCTTAAAAGTGAAGTAGAAATACTGTTCATGAAATCTGCACTTTAGTACTTTGCAGCACTGAAGCTTTCAGATGTGACAGAACGTATGAAGGAATCTGCTGAACAGACACCTCATAATGAAGATGGAGAAGAATTTGAGCATGATAAATGACTAAAACAGTTTTTACACACAGTTCTGTATACGTCTAGACATATACATTCAAGGCACACAGCCAAAGTTTGAGCTCTTCATCAGCGAGGTGTCACCTCTGCAGCATGTTCTGTTTCCCCAGAGACTAAGACGACAGCAGGAGGTGCAGCTACATCAGAGTGTGTGTGATAGTTAATCTGTGTGAGATGAGATCAGACCTCCACAGCAGTGAGGAACCGTCAGGAAGCAGCAGATGTGCAGATAGATGGGAACAGTTGGAGTTAGGAAAGCATGTTGGTTTATATTTCAGCTGCTAAAACAATATTTTACTCTGGATTCTGTGTTGTATTAATATCTTTAGATTTAGACAGAGCTCTACCTGGCATGGATTAATCACAGACGTTTATTTAATATAACGCCCGTTTGATCAATAGTTATACAGAGCAGCATCGTCAGCATGTTGGTAAACAACCAAGATGGCTGCTGTCTTTTGAATCTGATTATGTCAGTACTGCAAGAACTGAAGATTCCTTAAAGCCTGCTAACATTCGACCATTTCTCAGCGCTACATCACAGAGGCTCCAGACTAATCATCATTAATTTGGCAGTGCCAGATTTCATCTCATCAAAAATGTGTCAAATCCCATCATATTGTATATACTGAAGAAACTAAAATGTTGTCACAGCAACCAGACCTAAACACGCCCAAAGGCCTTAACCCTTTAATAACCAGCAGCAAAGGAATCGAGCTGCAAAACCCTTGAATCTGACCTCTACTGTTAGACACCTTGCTCTCCATCTGGCCAGTTATATGCAACCATGCAATCTAACATTATCATAATGCACTCACAACTCACGACAATATTACACACTTCACTGTACACCATTTAATGTAGCACAATGTAGCGTGACAAATATAATGCATTGTAGTGCAACCCACTGCAGCTGGAAATAGTTTTGCATAATTAAATGTGACACGGTGCAGTGAAACACCAGACTGCAGCTTTACAAACTGCAAGTATCAGATTGTGTTGTGTTGTGCTACTTTACTCTGCCACCATTTGTTGTATGTTTTTTTTTTCCCTCATTGCGTCTATTCTTAAGTCTAACACGATCTGAACTCAAACATGATTGGTGGATTCTAACTCTCCTCTGACAGGCTGAGGTGTGTTCAGGGACGGTGGGCAGAAGTCATCCAGTCGGTGGTGAACGGAGCAGACGGCTGCATCTTCTGCTTTGGACATGCTAATCTGGGTAACACCACAATACACTACTCTCACACACAAGCACGTAATTTTGACAAGTCATGTGACTGTTGTGCTGACTCCGCCCACCCCAGGGAAGACGTACACCATGATTGGTCGAGACTGCTCCACCCAGAGTCTGGGCGTGGCTCCGACTGCCATCTCCTGGCTCTTTAAGGTGATCGAGGAGCGTAAAGAAAAGTCCGGAGGGCATTTCTCTGTCAGAGTGTCGGCTGTGGAGATCTCCGGTCGGAGGAGACGCTCACCGACCTCCTGGCTGAAGCATCCTCCTCAGCTGGCGGCCACCAAGAGGCTCCGGGCCCCGCAGTTTCCCTCAGAGAAGATCCTGTCTGTGGATCCCAGGTAGAGACATAAAAAATCGTAAACGTCCTCCTAAATCACGTCTTATTTCTTACTCTCACCTCATCAGAAAAGATTGAAGAACAGTAACTGGATTTTCAAAGTAAAAGATTTGCACACTCAGGATTTATGACTAGTTTCCTCTTCGGTGACTGTTCAATAAAACCACATTAGATGGAGGCAGATGTGATATCGGCTCACTGGAGAGATGATTGACAGCCAGGCAAACAAGCAATTCACTGAGCTGTCAGTAGTGTCATCTTTAAGCTGAAGATGAAGTACTGTTTGCTGTACACAAAGAAGAAAGTGATTAAAGAGAATATGTTTAAAAAGCTTCCACCCACTATTATTTGATAAATTGACACAGGCGCTGTGTCACATCAGGAAGAGTTTCCAGCCTTTTACCTGCATTTTAAAAAGCATTGTAACATAGCATGTTCATAACAGGACAGGTAATGTAATTCAGCACTTTGAGGCACTATAGACATCAATACAATGCACTGTAACAATATGATGCAGTGCAATGATTAACAGTTTAACAAACTGTAATGTAATGGGCTGCAACAATATGCACTACGGTGCAGTGTGATATTAGCCCTTGTGTTGTCCTGCAGGGCAAAATTGACCTGGTGTAAAGTTTTGAAAATGTGGGGGGAAAAAAATCCACAGTGAAACTTCTAATGTCCACATTTTCCACATTTTTGGGGAATCTTTGAACATTTTTTGGTGGAAAAAATAAATATTAAAAATGTTTCTTAAGAACATTTACCAAAAAAATCAATGATTTTATGTGAATGTTCTTAAAGAGCCATATATGTAATCACTTTAGATATTTTTAGGATTTCTTTGGAAGATTTTACTCATTTTTGGAAAATATTTACAAGAATTTTCTTGTAAGTATTTGAGGGTTTTTTTCTTAAAACTTTTAGAGGAAACTTTAAGGAATTAATGAAATTTTCTTACTGAAGGTTTTGTAAATTTTCAGAAATTTGGGGAAGTTTTTGCTGAATTTTTGAATTTTTTTCAGACAAGGAAACCAGTATTTTTTGTGCCCGTAAATGAGGACAACAGGAGGGTTAAGCAATGTAGCACTGAGGTTTAAGTACTGAAAAAATAATTCTGTTATGTTACAAAACAAAATTTTTTAGAGCTATGTACACAGCAGTAAGAACCTTAATGCTATGGCACACAACATAATGCAACGTAACGCTATGAAACACTATGGTATGGATCGTAAAGCTAAATAACGCACATGGTGTAATGCTATGCAACATAATGTTGCACAATGTAATGTAATATAAATGTAGCGCTATGTAACGTAATGTGATGCAACATTTTTTTTTCAATATTCATAATGCTACAAAACATAACGCTGTTGTAAAGTAGCACTGCAGTATGCGGCAGCATACTAAATAATGGTAAGCAATGTGTAAGCAATGAAAAGCTATACCTCTAACATTATAAAATGCTATGTTATGTTGCATAACAGACTGCAAATTTAGACTATTACTGCATAATGCTATGCTATGCAAAATGATGCAGTGTTGCTGTGCACTGTAACACTATGACATATAACAACGTAGCACTTCCCAAGGAGCGCAAAGTAATGCTATGTAATGCTACATGCTACACAACACACTTTATTGTTGCAATCCAGTGTAAACTAATGCAATATCGCATGTGACATAAAGTGGCACAACAGTTTAGTTTCTGTAAGGAGATGAGATCTAATCTCAGCTCTGACGCTGATCCTCAGAAGATTCCTCTGAAGAACATTTAATAGGACTACTGAGAGAAGACAAAAACAATATTGTACCAATGCCATGGTTCATGACCTCCTATCTATGTCGACTGTGGTTGGATGACAGTCGTCTGTTAATGAACAGAAAGTGTCAAAAACTGTGTTTATTGCAGCTGCTGGTTGTTTAACTCGCATTTATTGAACTGTCAAGCAGATTGGAATCTGAAAAGCATCACACTGACATGTTGAGTACATTTGCTTAAAACTCTGCGTGCTGCTGAGTTCAGGTCACCTTGGTGCGTTTCTCTCCCTCATATCCCCTTTCTCTCCTCTCCTTGCCACCTTCCCTTCAGCTCCTCCCTTCCTCTCTCCTCTCTGACCTCCTCGTCACCCCGGGGACTTCATAGCTGCCCACAACTGTCCAATTAGTCCTGACCTTCCTTATTCCAATTCAGTCTGTTTTATCTCCCTTGGGCTCCTTCTGCCTGCCACTTTTTATCTCTGCTCACTTTAATTTTCTTTTTCTTTCCACACATTTTTGTTCCCTTATGCAGACATCCTTTTTTCTTCATCAAACCTCATTCTGTCTTGTTTGAGCTTTTATCTCGCTTATTTTATCTCTGAGAAACGCAGTTTTGAACAGAAAGCAAGACAGAAAGAGAACAGTATGGTGCTACAGATGGCTGATTTCTGTTTTAAAGTGATGTAAAATTTCATTTAAGTCACAGGTCAAAGAGAGACAAGTTGGGGTTCAAATCTGATTGAATCCGCACAGCATTTGTCCAACACAGGGATGTTACAAAACAGGATGTCTTGGATCTCTTGACAAATGATTCTGTATCAAATCAAAGACTATTTCTTACTGTGCACAAAGACAACAAACTTCTTTGTCATTGATTTCTGCCAAAATGTAAACATTTAGTATTATTTAAGCTTGTAAAATAGCACTAAATTGCAGTTAGTTATTGTAGTTTTGTTGCTAATTTGACCACTCGCCTACACGTTTAGCAGTTAGAGCTGCAGCCATCACTGTGAACTCCAATTAGAAGATTGAACTTCAAACACATTAAATATGTATCTGTAGCTTCAGTGTGATTCATGAATTCTGAGTAAGTTATTGTGTTGGTCTATAAGTTTACATAGAATTTTACTAAAAAAGAGCTTCGTAACCCCAACTGCAGAACTTGCCTGAGAATCTTTGTTTTTAAGAGTTCTTCAATATCACAGTAATCCAGTGACGGTTGTCTGTGCATCCTTAATAAACTGCAAACAGGAGCTGCACTCATAGCTAATTAAGCATGGTTTTAATGGTGCCAACCCCCTCACCCCAAAAAAGAACAAAACAGGCTCAAATTAAATACACTCCAGGCAGTGCTCTTCTTACCTCCAAATAATGGATCTGTGTTCCACAGATCAGATTTTTGACATTTCTTGTGTATGTCTATGATTGTGATCTTTCGTCAGCTCAGAACCAGACGGAGCTCGGGCGACCAGCGCCGAGCGAGCAGCATCTTCTTGGATGCCGCGCCTGGCAGCGAGGAGGAGCAGTTCGAATGCCAACGACCAGGAGGCCCGGAGAACTCGCACTTCCTGTTCACTCTGCACCTCTACCAGGAGAGACAGGACAAGAGCAACAAAGCAGCAAGTTAGGTGTTAAGGAATGTGTGCTGTAAATGAGACCAATTATTGTTAGCAGAACGATTGGAGACTGTGGAGCTTGTCTGGATGTAATGTAAAAACTTCAGAGGGGAGCAAAATATCTGGTTTACTAATTTTAAAAGAAGAGTCTAAGGTGTAGGAAGCCAGTGGACATAAAACCTGATGAAAAGTCAACTTTAACTCCCAGGATGCAGTCTCGGAATCTAACAAGCACAGAAATTCAAATCTGCTTAACAGGGATCTGAAGCTAAAGATTACACAGCTGAGAACAGATTTTCAGTGAATTCACTTCCACATTTCGAGCCATTTTTGATTGTGGTCAGGCTCAAGCACTTACTTTTTCAAACACTTAGTGTTTAAACATTTACATCCCTCTGTAGGAACCAAGTGGTCACCAAGAGAGAAGAAAATTCAGAAAGTAAGAATACATAACCAGCGTCTGTTTTGATCCTAACATGGAATTTGTTAACACTAAGAACATTAGAGACTCTATTGTAACAGCAAGCTGTCCATGAGTCAATAAAAGACTTTCAGGTACTCGGAGTGCCTTGGAACTCTTCTTTTTGCTGTTACAATGGATTTTTTCCACTAGATCCTGAAGAGCACCCGTTATACTTCTCTTTACCCACTGATGCACTCACCTTTTCCTGTTTTTATTAGAGACTCTACTACTTAGAAATCAGTCCCCCAAATTATACGTAACTAAATTTTAGCAGGAATAAGGAGCAGGAAGAAGTTTTATTGAATATTGCCATAAAATTACACATTGACCCAGTCGTCTGAGGGGTTCTGACTTGGGTTTAGCTACTTGGACCCCATGCATGCTTGAAAGACCTATTTGAAAAGAAAATCATGTATTTCAGAGGCCTTACAAGGTAATTAACGGTTTATATCTTCAAAAAGAACCACTGGGTCACTGAGAGACTAAGTGAGGAGTGGTGAGATACAGGCTAATGCTAACCTTTCATTTCAGTCTGCATGTGGGGTTTTTAGGCCTTACAAAAATCTCACAGTGGGTTCATTTAAAACTTGCATAATTGTTACTCATTCCTAAATGAACCCAGTGACCTCCAGATAAATGTTTGAAAAGCTCATCTGTTTGCTTAATTGGGTTTAACTGTGGAGTAAAGGACCAAATTGTGATTTTCCTTCTGAGCAGCCGTGAACAGAAACTGGACTTAAGTAAGTTGACATCAGTTCACCATCACCTTAACGAAGAAACAGCAGGCTGTAGACACTGACCCCTGAGGGCAAGAATAAAATTGCCTGTTAGCCATCACACAGCTGTGAAACTTGGCAACTCCATTAGCAGCTAGCTTTCTTTTTCCCATCTGCTAATCATTTCCAAACATGCAGCTGCTAATGGCTCATGTCGTATTGCCTACATGCCCAACAAGAACATTACAAGGCGGAGAGGCTACGTTAGTTCTACCTCCGCCCACGTCTACCTGTCACAGTCCAGACATTTCCACAGTTACTGGTATTTTACTGCTCCTGTGTCCACAGCTGGAATAAATCTGCATGGCTAATGAGGCCTGACGCCTCTGTGTCCTGCAGTGTTTATAGACCAGAGCGATAAAACTGTAAACTCAGCCGCTCTCAGCACTTTCTAAATCTTGCTGATGCGGCGGTTGATCTTTCACACCATCATTTACTCTGAATTAATGAAATGAACAGGCAGTTAAAACGAGCAGAGCGATATCAGACTGACACCGAACCTTATCTGAATATTACTGGGGCAGCTCACGGACACCCTGCTTTCACACAGAGATGCAACCTGAACTTATTCAGATTAATTTATTCTAACATGTTCATGATTTATGTTTGCATAAACATTCACACATTTGGTCATCAAGAATCTGACTTGAGACTCAACAAAATCCAAAAAGACCTGTAACAGCACTTTGACTTGACCAAACTAACTTGGGATTTGTTGAAATTGTTCTCTCTTGACTTGAAACTGTACTTAAGACTTGATTCAGTGATCAGCCTGGGACATGACCTTGGAAATGTTTGTCTTGATTTGGTGATTGACTCAGGATATGATAGTCGTGATTGAAGACTTGGTGTTGACTTGAGGCTTGACCTGAAATGAGCCTGTCTTTGCTTGGTCCTGAATTGGAAAAGTGTCTCACTCATTGGTACTTGTTAGTAATAATTTGGGACTTGTATTTGATTAAAATTGTTTTCTTGACTTGGAAAGTGACTTGAAACCTATTAGTCATGATTTTAGGTTTGATTTATGACTTGAGTCAGATCTAGTTGGTCTTAACTTTACCTGACTCTGATGTACCTGTTTTAACTCTTAACTTACAGTCACTTGACTTTGGAAGTGACTTTTTTCTCTGGACTTGACATGAGGCCTGACTTGTAGTTTGATTCTGGGCTTGTTGGGCTTGACTTAGGACTTGATGATGACTTGAAATTTGATATGAAGCATGTTTGTTTTAACGTGGAACTCACTGGTCTTGACTTGTCTTTTGACATGAAAGCAGACTTGCTTTTCGGCACTTGTTAGCCTTACAACTTGGCATGATTGGGATTGACCCCTTTCATTCAAGACTTGTGATTTGGCTCAGGAGATGTTTGACTTGACTTGTCACTTACCTCAGGACTTGGTAGTCTTGTTTTGAAACTTGACCTGGAATTTTTCTGGTTTTGATTTTGAACTTCTTGTTCTTGACTTGGAAAATGACTTGAGACATGTTGTTCTAGAGAACAACATGTCCTCTGACACCAAAACTCTTCTTTAAGTTTCATTATTAGTTCTTTGTTCCTGCAGTGATACATTTTGTGCTGAAACCTTCAGCTCATATACAATCCAGGGTCCAGTGAATTTTTTTTCATATTTAAAGTACATTCCTTTACTATTAATGTTTCACAGAGCGGATCTGCCTAGGCTTTTTCAGTCTTTTGCTCCTGCTAATGTTTTCTTTCTTTATTTGATAAATGACTTGAAGCAGCAAGTCAGTTACTACAACAGACATTGATTATGCTTCTGTCAAACTAATCAATAAATTGACAGATCCTAAAGAGGAGCTAAGCAGGCGGTGTTGCATATTAACTTCTCCAAACATCCTCCTCTCTGTTGTCAGTGTCTGGTCGGAGTCGTCTCCACCTCCTGGATTTGGGGAGCTGTGAGACGGACATCAGCAGGACCAGAGAGGGAGGTGGAGGTCAGTGTCTGTCTCTGTCTGCGCTGGGAAACGTCGTCCTGGCCCTCGCCAACGGAGCCAAGCACGTTCCCTACAGGTACAAACTCACACTCTGGCATTTTAATGAGGCCCAACAGGGGTCAAAGGTCATGGTGCCAAAACAACAGATGGACCAAAGACCCCTATGAGGACAGAGGAGAGTGAAGGGGGCAAGTATGAACTGGGCAGACAGGATTGAATGTATTTTTAATGAGTTTTCAGTCACTGTTAAATGGTTATTGAGGCTGATGAATAAATCACTCTGTAATGCTAATTGACGTGCATACTCAGTCCTCCGGGTGTTTGTTCTGCAGGCTGATTGTTTTATGGAGCTCGGTATTTATTTCAGGTCTATGTTTGGCTAATTTGTTCCTGTATTGCCTCAATTTCAACAATTTTGGTTTCTAAGCTGTTTCGTTTTAGGTTACTGTCCTGTTTAAAATGATTTGTTTCCATTTGATTTCTTGTTTATTTATAATTTGTGCAGTAAAAGTCTGGAATTCTGAGGTGACAAAGGAGGCATTTCAAAGATTGGGTTTTGATTTGTGTCGATGAAACCTTCATGTGTTGCTGCCTGTCACTGATGAAGGGTGTTCAGAGAGCCACATATACCGACTGTACAGATGCACTTTATGTGTTAGTGTTTTTTTTTTTCTTCTGATCAATAAAGCCACGATGGAAAAACACATTTTTTTCTCAGGCTGAAACATTTTCAGCTTGCATTTTCGTGGCTGTTTTGATAGGGTTGTGATTCTGGCCAACGTCAATCCATCAAACAGGGATTGTTGAGATATTTACAGAGATGTGTGCAGGGAGCTTGTTCTTTAGACAAAATAAGAATAAAGAATCTCCTATGTTGAATTATTTTGGTTTTAAACCAGATGAAGCCAGCAATTCAAGGACCTAATAGGGCAATTTAACATCTTTGCAAATGTTATAGTGCCAGCCCAAAGATTCTAACAGGACCAATAAATCACTTTTGATAAAAAATAAGCTGTAATTACAAGATATGCACTGCTCGAACAAGACTTTAATGGCTTTACTTGAAGGATTCCTTTGCTTGCAGACACTAAATAAACAAACGTGATTAAATGATCAAGGTCCACGTCCACATACATGTTTTTTGTTCTATTTTTTTAGATATTATGAATTGATGTCGCCTTTTAGTACCAATCGATCAAAGGGCAACCATTACAAATGGCCTAATTGTCAATCAATCACTGTCCTGATATGTCAGAGATGGAAGTCAGTGCAGAAAGAATGTGCATATTATGGCCCAAATTAACTCCCACTTTCTATCTGTGTATGCATTGAAATGCACTTTACAAGTCAGTTATTGCAGAGTTGAATTCTGAAAAAGGCAGATCATTAAAAACACAAACGGCATGAACCAAATTCCAATAGCAGACATATTTGTCCAAATGCTCAACCTCACCACCGTGCGAAGTTCTTTTCATTTGGGTGTTTCTATTGACTTTGTTTACAGCTGCTTCATCACTGTAACGCATAGATACTTATCCTCTGTTGTGAACAGAATGCTAAAGGCACCTCAAGGACTGGAGGCAAAGCAGACTAGAATGATTTTGATGGTAGCAGGAAAGAGGCGGTATCAGCCAAAGAGAGACTCTTCTCAAAATCTAATTTCGTTACTCTAGCACAAAGAGCAAAAACTCAAGGAAACTAACAGGAATAAACCAAGACAACATGCTCGGTCCTTTGTACAATGTTTTAATGCCTTCAGTAGTTATATAAAATTCCTTGAATGCCTTGCTGTTGAAAGAAATACCCTTGCTTACCTTGGTAACCCTAACCCTGGTCAAAAGCATCAGTAACGTAAGTTTCTGGCATGAAATGAAGAAAGCTATGTGGTCAAAATATTCTTCAATAACATCACATAAAAGCAGCTGATTGAAGCACGCTCTGATTCATGGTTACTTTTCAGAAATGTGTATAAAATCTGAAGTCAGTGGAGGCCGTTGAGCCAGAAGGGGAAGAGGGATTGCCATATAGTTCACTTATAATGTTTCAGGGTCAAGCAAAGGCTGGAGTTCAGTTCTGTTGTTGGGGTGGAAATGGAAAAGAAGAAATAGCTTACATCGTAGTATGTAAATTTGATATTTGATCCTTCTGCTGTGGCCTCACTCCAGGTCTTTTCAAAGGCAAAATTTCATCAACATCTCTGACTGCAGATCACATGTGGCGTGGAGTTCAAAGTGGGTTTCATTAATGTGAAATGAGGGATCATCTCTACTCCTTCCCTGTCTGTACCCAACTGTTGCATGGAGTAATGAATGGTTTCTGGGATCCTGTGGGATTTCTCGGTTTCACAGGCCCATGGTGTGTCTGTGCTTTTTTTTTTCTTTTTGGTTAACGAGGGGTTTCTTGATGTATTATTCAGGGACAGCAAGCTCACCATGCTGCTCAGTGAATCCCTGGGCAACATCAATTGTCGAACCACCATGATAGCCCACATCTCCGACTCGCCAATGAACTACATGGAGACGCTGACCACAGTGCAGCTGGCCTCCCGAATCCACCGTGTCAAGAAGAAGAAGTCCAAGGTGCTTCATCTTTTATTAAGGGCTTCTTTCTACAACTCAGTTCAAGGATCTGTGCTGTGGTTTGCTCATAATTATTGACGACGCTTATCAATTAATTCCGATTTGAAAGTTGGAGATAAGCAGAATTGGGAATTTGATGTGCACTTTTTGTCAAGAAAAGTCCCAAGAATGATTTTTATCTCTTATAGTTCTTGTTGAACTGTGACAGAGGGAGTTCATCCATGCCATTTAAAAGAAATTTTAAAGATTAGTACTTAAAGCTATTGATTTTGGTAGATTTTTGTCAACATTTCTTTTGTCAACATCTGAAAATTAAATAGAGCAATGAAACAGCACGAGAAACTCTGAATAGATCTTTCTTTTTTAAAAAATAAATACCCCTCCTTCCACAAATGATTCTGAATATTAAAAATTATTTATTTTGAGGGCACATTCTCACATAGTAATAGCCAATATTTAATAGAAAACCTACACTGACTTGTATTTTTTGTAGCACAAGTTTAAAATTTTAATCAGTGTGACTGATTCTGCTGTAATGACCTTCTCTTAAAATGTTCTTTTTAGCATTCTTGCTAATTTTAAATACAGAATGTGATTCAGTAAGGGTAACATAGGAGGATGCTTTATTTTTTTTGCGTAAATATATTTTTTCTCAGTTAAGTAAATACAAGTGGCACAACAGTGTTGAAAACAAATCTAAAATTGAAGCTGCATTCAGAGAAATTCAATGGAAATATCAAGACTTCAGAGTCAATTAAAACATTTGAACAGGTCATTCTTTAGGAGGTTACAAAAGATTTGATTTCTAGTTGAGTTTTCACTCATTTCCAGAGGCCAGCATCTGTACAAATGTGGCAGTCTATAATGTAAATCTGTGTGAGGTCAGAGTCACATGGTCATAATTCAGGGAGCGTTTCCTACTGGGATATGACGGATAATCAATGACATTGTTATGGGGCGTCTCTGTGGTGAGAGGAGATAGGCTTTCAACCTCATTAGGCAGATTGATGGACTGTATTTGTATTTTATAGATTCAAAAAGCCATATGGAAACAGGAATTACAGGCATGTACTTCTCATTGATATTCATTTCAATCCAGTCCACAGTGTGCACTTTTAACCTCAGCCTGTATTGAAATGAGGATTCCACAAATGGATTTGCCTTCAGGTTGATCACTGTCTATTTCAGGTCCCTTTGGTTTGTTAATTCTGTGTTATTCTTTTATCTGCAGTATGCTTCCAGCTCATCCGGAGGAGAGAGTTCCTGTGAGGAGGGCCCATCTCATAGACCTCCTCATCTTCGATCTTTCCACCCTCGAACAGTGGCCCTCGACCCAGACATCCCCCTGCTGCTCTCCAGTGATCCTGACTATTCCTCCAGCAGTGAACACTCCTGCGATACAGTCATCTACGTCGGACCTGGAGGGACAGCCATATCAGACCGAGAACTAAGTGACAATGAGGGTCCACCTTCCTTTGTTCCCATCATTCCCTCCCTGAATAAGAAGCGGGTCAAAGATGCACCCAAGACTGATGGCGATCACTTTAAGTGTAACACATTTGCAGAACTGCAGGAGAGACTCGACTGCATTGATGGAAGTGAAGGCCCAAACACATTCAGCACAGAGGGCAAAGCAGCACAAGCAGCAGCACTTAGGACTCGGAGTGGAGATAGTAAACTCTCAGAGACAACATCTCCACCCAAATCTGACAAAAACTCCTCTGAGAGATTATTAGAAAGCACAAATAAACCTGATCAGGAACAGTCCAGACTCCTCATGGACCCTTCAAAAAGGACGAGTGCAGATGGAGAGAAACTTTCAGCTACCCCCGTTCAGCCATGTGCAGTAAAACCAGGTGGGACTTTCTCCCAGGATTCAGAGCCTGTGGTGCGAGAGAAGGTCTACCTCAGAGGAGGTGTGCCTAAGCCATCTGCCTCACCATCCTTACCCAGGACATCCAGGACAGCAGCTCAGCCTGAAGAGGGTCTCAGTAGGACTCCCCCAGTGGGTATGACTCAGCAAGCCCTGAGGCAATGCCAACCACCAGAGTCGCCTAACATGGAAAGACCATATCATACAAATAGATACCCGGCAGAGGTCAACAGCCTGCGGGCGGCTCTGTTTGGAAGGTGCCTGGACAGGGATTTTGTGAGGACTACACTCACACTACAGCAGCCTGTGGAGCTGAACGGAGAGGATGAACTTGTGTTTACGGTCATAGAGGAGCTTCCGCATGGCCTTGTCCCGGACAACGGCCGCCCCTCCAACCTCCTCAGCTTCAATAGTGACTGCTCTCTGCAGGCCTTGACCTCTGTCTCTCGCCCAGTCAGCATCATCAGCAGTATCAACGATGAGTATGATGCTTATACATCTCAGCAAGGAGCTGCAGGAACTGTGGCTGACATCAGCACCGACTACCAGGAAATGTTGTTTTGTCAACATGACGAAAAGCAGTCAGCTGTTGGCTCTTGGCCAAGTGAGTTCAGTGCAGACTTGGCTAACAATGAAGGCACTCATTCAATAAGCAGGCGTTACTTGAGGGATAAACACATGCCAACAGAGAATATATCCATGCTGACCTCACCTAGTATATTTCATAAACAGCCATTTTTGCAGCATGGCATGAAGAGCGTGCTAAATGACAGTGGCGTTGGCTTCTCAGAGCTGGACAGTGACCCTGCAACCCCAAGCAAACCTTCTTTTACCAAGTGCCCTGCCTCCCCTGAATCAACCAAAGCCTCTCCCAAAGGCTCTCTCAAGGTGAGAGCCAGTACCCTTACCAGTTCAGTGTCAGCCCAGACTCCCTATCACAACATTCATTCCAGTCTTCCCAGGAAAACCAAGCCTACCTCATCTGCATCTGTGGGCTGCAGCAGACAGGAAGGCAGACATGATGACTTCTTGCTTCAGGGAAGCAGCCATTTTGATCCCAGAGAGGTTGAGTTTCTTTCTGTTGGCAAGCCACCAAGAAGTGGTGCAACTAATGGTTCCTCTAAGAAGTCTGGAGGGAACAGCAACAGCGTACCTCGACCACCAAAGTCACAAATGTACTCCTCAGCTCAGAGGGTTGTGGATGGTTGTGAGAAGTCCAGTAGCAGGAGGGGAGATACTCTCATCAAGCTACCACGACTCACCCGAGGCGCAACAACTCTAGGAACTGTTTCCATCCCCCAGACTTCTGAATCCAAATGGAGTCATGAAGCTGCTTCGGTGATTGGTACACTGAGGTTTTCATCCTTGGGGAAAAAGTCAAATGGACCAAAAAGCAGCATGGTCTCCAAGTCTGGTTCTGGAAACATATCTCCTCCTGCTTCACCAGTCAGACAGTCAAGCCAAGAGCAAAAGACCAGGACTGCGCTATCTCCAAGTGCCTTAAAAACCTGCAGCAACACTGGAAAGTCCTCATTCCCTAAAACATCCAACTCAGAAGAGGAATTCAGTGTCAGGATCCGGGCAGATTCATTTTGCCACAGGACATCCAGTTTCAAAACTGAACATGGGTCTGCCAGGACATCTTCGAGCCTGAAGACACGAGGGGCTAAAGCAGACTCTTCCAGGTACTATGGGAGCCTGATGTCTCTGGAAAGATGTGACAGCCAAACCTTAGCAGGGTCCAAACCTGAGCTGTTCAGAGAGAACAGTGGTGCTACTTCAGGAGGTAGCAGCAGATCCAACAGATCAGTGCCAAGACTCGGGGTTCCAGCCTCCACCACCACATCTGCTTCTTCTTCCCAACCTTGTGGTATTTTTGCAGCTACTAGCAAACTTGGGCAGGTCCGAGGTGGCAGTGGATCACGAGCAGCAGCTTCTGCTGGACTAAAGGTTCGAACACTGTCTACCAGCAGCTCCAAGAGCCTGAGCTCCTCCCCCAAACCCCCTGATAACACAGCTGGACGTAATGCCAGCCTGCCACCTACTGGTAAGTCCTCTGCTCGTTCTGGAACGGGAACCAAACCGGGAAGAGGCACCATCATGGGCACAAAACAGGCCATCAGCAGGGCAGCGAACAGCCGGGTTAGCGAGCTAGCTGCTGGAGGCCAAAGGAAGCAGCTCGGCAGAGGGCCTGGAGCAACAGGAAGTGACTGTGCTGACAGCGGGACTAGTAGTGTCAGTGGATCACCACTCAGCACACCATTGCCATCACCTTATAGCAAGATCACTGCGCCCCGGAGACCGCAGCGCTACAGCAGTGGACACGGCAGTGACAACAGCAGCATTCTCAGCGGGGAGCTGCCGCCTGCAATGGGACGCACTGCTCTTTTTTACCACAGTGGGGGCAGCAGTGGATACGAGAGCATGATCCGAGACAGCGAGACAACCGGCAGCACGTCTTCAGCACATGACTCCATGAGTGAGAGCGGGGCGTCGTCATCCAACAGAAGCAGGGTTTCTAAATCACCCAAGAAAAGAGGAAATGGTAAGTTAGGTGCTTCAAAATGATTTGTTCCTCAACAGTATCATGGTGGAGTGATGTGGGACTAAATAATATCAGACCAGGTAAACACTTTGAACTTAAACTCTATGATCTTAACAGTTTGAAGCCATGTGTCTCTTGGAGGTGTGATGTGTGAAGTCCTGATGATTTGTGTTTTCTTATTTTTACTCATAGTGGAGCAAAAAATCTAAAGTTTGTCCTGTGGGTGGCATTAGAGGGAAGATAATGAAGTCATCACAGTCTAAATATCAGTATCATGTCAATATCAATTCAGCAGATTCAATAAACTTTTTCAATAGAAACCTTTTCACTGCGCCTTCCAACATTCAGTTCAGTTCAGTTCAGTAAAATTTATTTCAACCTGCACACAGCTCTTTTGACAACAGACATAACATTATATCTTGGTTTGAAAAGGGGATGGATGAAGCAAAAGCTTTTAAATTCCAACCCCCCACCCCCCATTACATTGAGTAATACACCAGTCAGCCACAACATTTTGACCACTGACAGATAAAGTAAATAACCTCGATCATCATGTTCTATGCAATGTTCTGCTTTGAAACATTGAGTCCTGACATTTAAGTGGATGTTTGACATGCACCACCCACCTAAACATTGCAAGTCAAGCAGCCCACCAACCCCCCACCCCATCATGGCAACAGCAGTACTTGATGCCAGTTGCCACCTTCATCACCCCGACACACCACTAAAACTGCTCAGCAGTGGGAACGCGACAGAGCTATGATGTTCACCTGGATTCCACACTCCCTAGATCCAAATCTTATTGAGCAACTGTGGGATGTGCTGTTGAGTGCAGAGAAAGGCACCTTCAAATAAAATGTGTTATTGTTATGCCTGAGGTCTCTGGCTTCCTCCCACAGTCTAAAAACATGCTCAGGTTAATTGATAACTCTAAACTCTACGTAGATGTGAATGTTAGTGTGATTGTTTGTCTGTATATGTAACCCTGCGATAGACTAGTGACCTGTCCAGGGTGTCCCCTGCCTTTACCCAAGGTCAGCAGGGGTAGACTCCAGCCCCACTATGACCCTAATGAGGATTTAATGGTGTACTGATGATGGATGGATGTTTTTAATGTCTGATCGATATATGATGCATATTGTAAGCATTGCCATTCTTGTCTGTTCTCATATATTTTGGTAATTTCTTAACCCATAGGTTGTAAACAGGAATAAAGGTGCAAATGAGAGTTTTGTGGATGATCTGTGACTTAGTGGTAGCTCTTCTTTAGCTATGTAAGAGAAAATGTGATATTTTATTGGCATTTCTGATTTGTCACTGCCCTGGTTTGCTGGAGGCTGTTTTGCCGGCCACACACCTGTCACGACACAGGACCACTTTCTTGGAGCCACAATGTTTTTCAGCATTTCGATTTGGAATGTTGTTGCAATGACAGAAAAATACTGTTCCCAGTTATTATTTGGCTGCACTCTTTCCTGTTCTATCAGATGTCAGTAGTTTTAGCAGGTTGAGAATTTACTTGTGGTGATGGGTGTGGCAGTATGACCCATGTACATGCAGAGGTCCATGCACTTTAGACAGGTGAAATTTACAGATGCCCCAGAATATGTCACACATATAGTACCTCTAAATAGTACAATTAAATGATGTTCCCTAAACACCTCGTATGCATCGTTAAATGCCAAGAGGCGGCTGTGCACAGAGAAGCCTTTAGTCCCCACTTAGTTACTGCAGCAATTTAGAGAGGTACATTATTAAAAATACATTTAGAAAGAGTAAAATAAGGTGTTCTAAGTGGTATTATCTACCGGAGCAGGCTGAAAAGATGCACACAAACAAACCTATAAATATCAAGAACACCAGTGCAACAAATGGAAGTTTTTAGACTCACTCAACAGATTTTTGATTGCATATGTGACCAAAATTATCTTGTGCTGGTTCACTTGCAGAGTTACAGCCCGATAGCATCAAAGTTCTTGGAAATGAACTATCGATGTGGACAATGCGTGTGAATAATGTGTCTGTGATTGGCCATAGGAAATATAATTATACTTTAGAGAACTGCAGCCCTGGTTTACTCCAGTACCAGCTCCACTTAAAGCCACCTAAGAGATATCTATGTGCTGTTTATCTGCATATATTAACATAATTTGCATTCTTTGCTTTTCTCTTGATAGATTAGAGGTTAGATTTTTGTGGGGTTTGAAAGGCGTGAAATGTAAATGAACAAAAAGCAGCAGCTCGAGCTGAGTGGAGGAATGTAAAAGTGAATGTTGCTTTTAATCATCACCAGTTATGACTGAAACGAGATTAGATATCATCACAGTTAACGCTCAGATTTGACACTTGGCAGCTATTTCTGATTATATTGACTCAGAAAGTGAAAGAGCTATAAAAGTTGTCTCTTCTGAAAGCTGCACCGATAAATTAACATGTTTATGGCTTTTTCCAGAATGTGCCTCCATCCATCAGAGTGTGATGATGGGATGAAAGTGGCTGCTAGCTACAGTATTTTCATGAATGCTGAGCACATTGAAGAGTGCAGGTATTATTGCTGTGGGAGCATCTATCAAAGGCTGCTCTCCTTCTCATATCTCAGCGTGTGAATTTATCTCTCAGCCGGACATTATTGTAAAAAAAAAACCTACATCCACGCACATTATCTGGGACGCTGTTGTAGCGTATTCTACCTTACAGCAGCTGATTGTGATTCATGCGGCTGGTTGGCGGCGGCGACACACGGGTCGAGCAGCCTGATGCATATGGAATCGGCACTCGTGTGATCTGCCTGCCATCAGTCTGTGGATCTTGGCTCATTTCTGCCTCATGAATATTTCATGACGCCGCGGCAATTCCCGGTGTACATATCCAACTCCAATTATCACCCACACACCCTCCCTGCCTCCCTCCCCATCCACTACACACCACTCCACAGCTTTCACACCCACGCACACTCCCCCTCAATCTGTCACTATTTCAGCGTCCTCACTCAGAGAGCCAGGATGTTTTTTAATAACCGCTAATGGCTTTTTTTTTTTTTTTTTTTTTGGTTTTCCGCAGACGTTGTTGCTTTTGGTTTTAGTCATAAAAGTAGTTTGTACGGCAGCTATCCGACAGCAGTGTGTGTACAAACTCATTAGTAATAAGATTGAGGTCTTTAGGTTGACAGCCGTGGTGTTAAAACCTTATCAGCAGCGCAAATGGTTGTTGACACAGAGGAAAGGTATTGGTGGGGCTGGACTGACTGAGGAGATGAGGCTAATTAAAAATAATGAGCTGTGTGGGCTGTCTTCTGATATCAACAACCTTCATCACAATGGATGTATTTCTGGCCTCTGTTTGCCTCTGGACTCAACAGTTTCCTATTGTCAAGTCTGGTCACACTTTAAAACACAGCTTTGATTTTGTAATGTGAATTGTGTACCAGTAAAATCCTCGCTGGTTTCTGCCGACACCTAAATGGAAGTATGGAACAAGTGAGTAAGAGCTGTGCATTTGAGAATAAAGGACAATGTATTAATTATAGTAAATACTGGGTATCTTCAGGGCACAGAGCTGTTTGGAAGAACAGCCACTATTTATAATCCAACCCACAGACCGGGTTCTTACTGTGTCATCAAACAATTAAAAAAATAATGATTCTATTCCTCATTAAACATTAAAGAAGAGCCGTGTTTGATCCACCTACATGGTATATAATTACATACTGAGTTGTAGTTTTTTCTGCTAATATAAAGTGTGGCTGTTCTCCCCTTTTAGCTCTTTAATTACAACATTAGAAAATGGCTTCTGACACTATTTTAGCCAAAAGCAATAATTTCAGAAATATACCCAGGGCCTCAATTCTTTCAATTTGGGACTGCAACTAATGATTATTTTCATTGTCAATTAATCTGTTTTTTTTTTTCAAATAACTGATTAGTTGTTTTGTCTATAAAACGACAGAAAATGATGATAAATGTCAACCTGTGCTTCCCAGAGTCCAACACGACATCCTCAAATGTCTTGTTTTGTCCATGAAGCAAAGATATTCAGTTTACTGTCATAGAATTGAAAAGAACCCAGAAAATTTTCAAATCAAAAAAGCTTTTGACTTTTGTTCTTAAAAAACTGACAAAACCAATTAATCAGTCTGTACAACAGTGGATGATTCATTCATATCTTATCAATTAATTGCTGCAGCTCTACTTGCACTGGATCTACATTAGAGCACCAGCTGCAGCCAGTAAGGACTGCTGGTACCTGATTCATACAAAGTAATTGCATAGTAAGGCACCAGTTGGATGATCATGCTATACATTTTTTCCTTCCACCAGGTTTCCTGCGGCGGCGACTGATCCCAGCTCCCCTGCCGGACACCTCGTCTCTGGGCAGGAAGGTTGGCGGTCAGTGGGTGGACCTGCCCCCTCTGGGCGGCACACTGAAGGAGCCCTTTGAGATTAAGGTGTACGAGATCGACGACGTGGAGCATCTGCAGAGAAGAAAGGAGGTGGTGACAGGGTCAGAGGTGAGGCGGACTCCATCTGCTCACCTTGCTGCTTCTCAGAATATTAAATAACTATCTGCTGCTTGTAGACCGTCAGTTAAAGAACCCAGATTCTGTTATTTTGGGGTTTTCCCTTGCTCTTTCAGGGTGTTGTGAAATTGTCTTCCTGCTTGTAAAACTTCTGCAAACTTACAAAGTCCATGCCAAAGGGAGTTATATAGCTTTGACACAGAAAACACTCTGTCTTACCTGCTTGCAACACATATCTACATCACCAAGTAACACATTTACATAACGCCTGAGTGACGGTTTGGCCCTCAAATAAAGAATGAGCAGCTGCCTCACCAAAACTTAACTTCCACTACACCCACATCTGTCTGCCAGTACGCAGAGATCTGATGTTATGGTACATAATCACAATTATGTGGATTTGCTGACCAATCAGAGCAGAGTGGGCTTTTTGGGAGGGGAGCCTTAAAGGAGGATCAGGAGTTAAAATGGAGCATTTCAGGTAGTAGAGTGAGAAAAGGAGCTGCAGCAATGTACATTACACAAAATATGAGAAGTGATATGTTTTTGAATACTAAAGCATGTAAACAAATTGTAGTAGACCTGAACCATAAATGTATACACCTTTAAATATGCATAATATGAGCTCTTTAACTCTGTCTGTGACCAGGAAGTCCATATAAAGTCCAGCTCTGTGACACCAGACACCAGGTTCACATGGAGACTTTCTGTGCTTTTGGTTCAGTGTAAATAAATATATTGTGTCACACCGTAGACTTTTTCTGGATTGAAGCAAACCATAATCTTTTCTGAACGTGAACCAGAATCTGAACAGAAACTGGCTCATAAAGATGCAGAGATTGCAGGTTGACTGTGTGATTGGTGATTTTGGCAGAAAAAAAAATGTTGTCACTAAACAATGTGCTGGAACATTCAGTATCAACGTGTGCTTTTGCCAGATATGTTGATTAGCAGTGTTAATAGAAAACACAATCTGGTTCTGTTTATTCTTTAGCAGTTTCCAGTTAACCTGCATTTAAATGTGATTTTTAGGAGGTTTTCTGAACTGAAGTCTGAACTCTGTGTCAGTCGGTCAGAATTAAATCTCCATAACCAGCAGTCTGTAATATTCACCATTCTAATGTCTCCATAATTGATACACACTCATTGACCTCCTCTTGTATTATTCATGAACCTTTTTGTTTTTAAAAGACATCTTCACTGACAGCTGTTGGAATATATTCTCTTCCGCCACTACGACCTCTGACAGCTCTGCACTGTGACATGTTTATGTTTACTCTGTGGTATCATTAATATTCCTTTTGTACTCGGTCAGCAGCATTATCTTTTCAGGTTGTCCTCCTGTGTGTCCCATCCTTGTCGACACGATGTCTCTTTAACACCTGGAGGGAATTCATTCAAATGAGGCGCAAACGTTTCCTTTGACTCACTTTATAAGACTCAGATTTTAGTGGTTAAAGGTCTCTGTGACCCCACAACCACTAGTTATGATAAAATGTCACACACACGTCTAATAGAATAAGAAGTGATGGCAGTTTATACCCAAAAGGTCAGCTTTCTCTGGCTGTTTTTCAAGACCGTAACTCAGGAACAGGAGGTCAGACTCTTGGATCTTGGATGCTCACCCATTCAATTCCTTTATATACTGACTGTAGACATGAATGCAGACTGGAACTTTATCAGTTGACTGTGGTGGCAACTCGTACACTTTACGGATAGATTTGGGGTTTTATCAAATCCTAATGATTAAATGAGTCACACTATATTTGGTGACACTAATTTGAAACAATCACAGACCTCACAAGTCAGACGGATTCTTACATTAGCGTCGTTGACAAAAAAGTAACCCAGTGTTGAGCCTCAGTGTCACAGGTTCAGCTCAGATTTATCAGCAGTTGAGTTAATTGCTGAGTCAATTACAGTTTAGTCTTAATTGTCTGTGATGTGAGTGAAGGCTGGAGGAGCAGGATGCAGTGAGGAATGAAGGGTGTCCTCAGCTGGTTGAACTTTACGGCCGTCGCTTCTCTCTGCGTTAATGGGTCGTTAACCTTCAGGAGCAGAGCGATGAACAGTGTGTCGAGGGAAGGAAGGAGCTCTGATTTATTTTCAATTAGAGAAAGATGATCTGCACTCCATCTTTAGTACTCACACGTCTTCTTTTCTCTCTCCTCTTCTCTTCCTGCCGACTCTCAGCAGCCGTTCCATGATGTTGAAAAGGTGAGTTAATCTAATAAAACGTTACCAATCGGCACACTTAAAAACCGTCCGTCTACACGTGGTCTGACATGAGAATTATTACCTTATTTTACAGCTTTCACTGAGCTGTTTGATGGGATTAGTGATCTGATGACTAGAAGTAGATGGTAGTAAAACAAATTAGCCAAACGGAGCTGAATGTTTCCACACCGGATAGCATTTCTCAGAACAGTTATTTGACTGAGATTTCTGACTCTGCCAGCTCTTCATCATGCAAACCAGAAAACAATTAAAGCTCCCGCAATTATATCTCCAAAAATGTGTACATAATTAAATAATTCATGACTGTACGCCATGACAAAGGGAGAAATGTGGCGTAGCAAGACAACGGTGTGCTTTTTTCACAAAAGCAGCAAATGAGGGTGAAATTGATTGGTCATATAATTAACTGTCTATTAGTATTGACAGTCAAAGGCTCTGGGGAGAAGAAGATGATGTTTACAGGCTTGTTAGCTCCTGCTCTTTATAAACCTGCTCATAAGTACAGCCAGGACTGTGTTTGGACGGAGAGACACGTTTTTCAGATTTTTTCTTTTTTCCGCCACAATAGACTGTAAATGAAGCAATCAAGCAAATGCAAGAGCCAAGATTGCAAGTGTTTTCTTAGTGCCATTAGTTATCTAGAAATAGCGATGCTTGTTTTCTTATGACATCAAGTTAACTATTTCATTATCACAATGAAAACAAAACAAAAGGTTGTTTCTGTCTTTGTTGATCAGGATCATTAGTGCTTCTATGAAGATACTTACATGCTGTTTTTGTCAACCGATTGGTTTATCCCCTTGCCTTTATAAAATAGAATTAAATAGTTAACTAATGCGTGAACTGGTGCCTTCAGGAATTCATATTCTTCTGTATAAGAACATTTATAAATAAAAGCTAACTCAGGTGCTTTATAAACCAGAACTGAGCTCCTCTGTTTGCCAACATGCATAGATGGCATCTTGACAGCTGTAGCAGCAGATTAAAGCTGAAAATGTCAGATTAAAGAGGAGGTGCCCATTATTGATCGATGTATCAGATTGTGTTTCAGTCGAGGTCTAACACAGACTCGAGTGTATTGTGTCTTTCTGTGATAACATTCAGAGGAGTGCAGCTTCACAGTTCAGTGATCCTCTGAGTCTGTCGTCAGTCCTCACAGCAACCTGAAGGCCCAAATCAGGCCATCAAATAAACCAGACACTAATTTTTTTTAGCTCTCCGTTATTATCCTGCAATCTTGAGAAAACAAAAAGTCGTTATAAATTAAGCTAATTATCGCAACCTTTAGTTTTCTCAAGATAAATTAACACGTAATCGTGAGAGAGCAAGCTTTGTTCCTTCGAAATAATTAACTTGTCAACTCGAGATAACGTCATTACAGGA
The DNA here is from genome assembly GCF_021347895.1 of Acanthochromis polyacanthus. Classification (NCBI taxonomy): domain Eukaryota; kingdom Metazoa; phylum Chordata; class Actinopteri; family Pomacentridae; genus Acanthochromis; species Acanthochromis polyacanthus. The sequence goes on from NC_067128.1 coordinate 11,846,767, forward strand.
ATAATTGCAAACATAGTCGTGCTTTGGTACCATCCTCGGTGTTCAGAGCAGAGAAACTGTGTTCTTTCAGTGCTGCAGTGCTGCAAAATATGAGCAGATACAATGGAAAGACAAAAGTACAAGGACAGAAAGGTGCAAGCAGCACTGAGTGGCTTTTTCTGAGAGGTGCAGCAGATTCTGTTCATGAAAACAGCTGAGATTTATTTAGTGGCACTTTATTCTACTTCATGAGAAAACGTGTATCAGATTATACTTACAGCTTTTACACATGGACATATTTAACATTAGAGCTGCATTAATTAGCAAACAGATAAAGGGAAACTGTTTCACTGGATTTTTTTTAAGTTATCGTTTTTAAAATTTGTGCTTTTTGACCAAGAAATGTGAAGATTTTTAGAATAAGATATTTCTGATCATTTATTCGGTTGTAATCAACTGGAATGGACATTTTTCACAGTTTTTAGTCTTAAAATTAACTGAGTACTCGAACAAATACTTAATAGATTACCAGTCAATGAAGAGAATTGTTGGAAACAGCTGGAAAGAGTGTAATTATAACACTTTTCTTCATATTTAAAAACTCCTAGTAAAAAGAAATATCTTAACACAGGATTCACACACCAGATATGTGTTGTTCTGAAGCTCTAAATGTAACTGAAATGAAAGCTGCAGCTGAAAAAGCGTTTTTAGAGTCACATGTGTGTGACTTTTCCTGCAGGGATGACCTCCTTCATATTAAACAGCTGTAATTAAGACAAGCTGAGCGTCTCTGTCACCTGCCCGTCCTCAGCTGTCCTTAATCCTCCCCTCAGCGTTTGTCCTGCAGATTAAGTCCTCAGACAGCAGATTAGCACCCATGCTAATTTTATCTCTGGCTAACTCCTAATTAAACCCAGCAGTGGCCACAGATTGAAGTCTGAGAGCAGGATCGGAGCCCCTCGTTCCACTTGTGGTAATTCCTCCTCTTCCTGCTTCACCTGCTCTCACCTCTATAAACCTCCCGACGCTCGGCTGACTTCGTCCTCACTTCGCTGAACCTCTGCTGGGAGACGTCAGCAGGTTTGCGGGTCTGACTCTGTTTGTTTGGTCCTCAGGGTCTGCTCTACTTCAACGCCCGGCTCAGGATGCTGGAGAAGAGGCAGCAGCAGATCAGAGAGCTGAAGAGCAAACACGAGAGGCTGAAGGTGGAGCTGGAGGAGGCCAAGAGCCGGCTGATGCTCCACCCGAGCAAATGGAGCGGAGAGTGTGAGTACAGGATCGTCTGCTCAGGCTGTTAAATACAGTTTACACAGCGCTGGTGCTCCAAGAGCCTCGAATTAAAGCAGCTTGAAAGCCAATTATCGGCCGAATCTGCAGCTCCCCTCGGCCTTGCAGTTTCAGCTCAGTGTTTCGCTGAGCACCTACAATGTTTCTGCTTTGGTTTGGTCTCACAGCTCTGTTTCCAGCTGTAGCAGCTGTTTGAGGATGACCTGAACACCAGCAAACATCAGACACAAACAGGTCTACCTCCCTGCTGGAGTGGGAGCAGAAATCTGAAACACAAGTCGCAATTATCTCTTAATTAAATGAGAAATACAGTCTGTTTTTAACTCTGTGTTCACGAACATTGCATAAAAACCTAAAACTTTCAGATAAACCCCACATATGTCAGCTATTATTAGTTATCGTACATATAATAGTTTTATGGTTCATGTCAGTTGAAAAAAAGATGCAGATTTATGGACATTTCAAAGATCTGTTGGAGATTGTTGAGAAACAGCAACACTGTTTGTTTGTTATCAGATGGTATATCTTTGCAAGTCTGAAAAATGAGTATTAGTGTCAGTTTTAAACCTCCAATATCAATCAGTTTATTAAAAAAAAAAATCTGCATAAGATGTTTGTCTTCCACTGTGTCCACAAAGTCCAAATTTCCCTCAAACAAGTGAAAACATCTTCCACTAAAGTGAAATTATTTCAACCATTGTCACAAGTAAAGTGATGCGATTTATTCATCTTCAAAGAGCTAAGTATCACCGTGTAGGAAAACTAACATAGATACTCTGTTCTTCCTCTTGATAACAGCAAAAGAGCCAGATTATTCCCTCAGCGGCTGGTGGAGACCAAAAACAGAGCAAAAAGAGACAGAAATGTGGACACTAATGGCACTCTGCATAAAACATCATGTCATACGTTGTCTGTGGAAATAAACAACAACCCAGTGTCCACAAAATTATGCTTCTGTACAACTAAACTGCGTTCTCAGATACATTATGAAGGGAACACAATTCAGTTTTGAACAAATGTCATTCGTGACATGTCATGTGGTGGGAAAATTTTAAAAAGTCCACACTGGGAGGTTGGAGGGGTCGTTGGTGGCATAAATCAGAAGACTCAGTTTTGTGTCCTGTGATGGATGAGAGATCATCAGTCTGAGAATTAAGTTTCTGGTTGTGTTAAGTGAACTTTGTTAGGATTGGGCACCAAAATGACTTGGCTGACCAAGTCATTTTGGTGCCCAATGAGGAAAAATGCCATAGTTTGGGTCAACATATGACCCTTTCAGAACATGTTTGAAGCATCTTAGTGGGTGACCAGGGTGTCGGGTTCAGCCCCATCTAATATATGATTGTGAGCCGGAAAGGAACAACAGTGAAGTCATTAAATAAATGGCACAGATTGGGAGCATATCTGTGATACATTGCAAGCAAATAATCTCACAGAAAATATGTTTTCATTAAATCAAAATTGAGTTTAGTTGCAGTTTAGTTGTATAGGATTGTAGTTCTGTGGAGACACTGTCATCATAACAGCTTCAAATTAATATGTGAAAACAGGATTGCTCTGAGCTCACAGCTGGTTTGTGCCGTTGAAGTCAGTCTGTGCAGGTTTCAGTGAAGCAGTGAGTCGTGATGATGACTGCAGGATGCGTCTTGAATCCTGTCAGGTAGCACGAGGACAGAGATGGAGCTGTTTTTCTCGGATACAAACATCTGCTGCTTTATCTGTATTTATCAGTTCACAATGACAAAGTGAGTAATTCAGCTTTAATTGGAGATGTTTAGATTGTCTGGTGGCACTTTTTGATCATCAACATTAATAAAGGTCTTAATGAGCTGCAATAAATGGGTGTATTAATCACAGATATGCTGTTTATATTCAGTTTGCTGCAACATATTTTAATTAATTTAAATTAGAACCTAGGGCACAGTTTGTTTAAAACTACCACTTGTGCAGCTCGAGTCTGGAATATTAACTGCTTATTGCCATGTAGAGCTGCAGATTGTACAAGTTTATATAAACTGGAGACAGATCACCAGTCTGTCACAGGGCTACACATACAGACAAACAATCACATTCACACCTATGGGCAATTTATCATTTCCAAATAACCTCAGCATGTTCTTGGAACCCGGAGAAAACCCACACATGCACAGGGAGAACATGCAAACTCCACACAGAAAGATCCAGGGTCCAGGTCGGGACGCGAACCAGAGATCTTCTAGCTGTGAGGCGACAGTGCAGCCCTGTTAGCCAGCATTTAGAACAGATGCACACAGTCATGTTGTTAATGACACGTTAGATGCAGGAGAGTCTTGAACTTGCTCATCTTGAACTACCATAAATATGACTTTACTTCTACATTTGTTCCATTTAAAGTTTTGCATGCAGCTCAAGAGAAACGCATTTCAGTTAATAAGTAGTGATATGAGAATACGTCTGCAGCTGTAAATGTCAGTGTGCACTTTTTTAAATGGACTTTGGTCCAAATGTTATGCTGCTGTTCTCTAGAAGATAAGAAGTCAAACAATTCATTGGAGCGTCTAAGAATCCAAAGCTACAGAGACAACTACAGTGACAGAACTGTCCACTCACTAAAGGACAAATCTGCTCAGTCAGAGGAGGAGAGAAGCGCTGACTCAGTCGAGACGTCTGAGGAGCATTATAAGTACAAACATCTGATTAGCTAGCAGCTGCTGTTCCCAAATAACCATCCTCTAATAACAGAGACAGACGCAGAGTATTGTGATGATTCTGTGGTGCGCCAGTGGATGAAATTTCCAGCTAAGAATAGAAACAGCTCAACAAAATAGCTGATTCACTTTATATCAGATAATAGAGCGAATGAGAGGATGTTCAAAGCTGAGCTAAAATGTTATAATAGCAGATTTTTTTTAACAATCTATCAAAAGTATGAATAAAAGCATCAATATATGACTTAGCTCCTCTGTGCTGCAGCCGATTCTACATTTTACACCGAATGACAAATAGTATCCTGGTTTATGCTTTCAACTTGGACAAGTAAATATTAACTTTTAGGCTACTTTGCGAAATTTATTTGTCTGCTGAATTTCTTTATTTTTATTTTTTTGGTGGTGAAAGAAAATGTTTGAATGAGTTCTTAAATGTTGTTTAATGTCCACATGATGCTCTCAGCTGTAATAGAAATAGGAGGAGGGTTGGAAGATGCTTTGAATAACTGCAAAACAACAGCAGCTCATATAAAGTTGTAATTTCACTTATCAGTTTCATGTTCAGTGGTGTCTGAGGTTTCTCTCTGCTGACTCTGGAGCAGATATAGAAGCTGCCTCCTTCATCACGCAGCACAAAAGGCAAACGAGTGCAGTAAGCAGCTCCTGACCCCAAACACAAAGTGGACAAACAGAGTGTGTGTTTCCAGCTGAGTGCCGGCGGCGGCCTCGAGCCTCGCCGGTTAAAACCTCGTCCTCTGCAGCTCAACTCCATCCATTACGCTTCTATTTCTGGGACAAGAGAACAAAAGGAAACAGCTCGCGGTGCTCCAGAGACGAGAGCCAGGGCGTTTGTTTGGGGAGGAGATTGTCGGTGCAAACTGCAGATACAAACAGGCCAAAGGGGGAAAAGGGATTATATTCACATCTTTTTATTATTTCGCTGTCAGTTGGACAAACTCTCGGGTCACCTCGAAGAAAAGCGGCAAATTCTTTTCACGAGAAACATTTTGCTCTGTAGAAAGCAGAAGTTTGCAGCTAAAATTCTGATGTCACTTAGAGATACCCAGCATGCCCTGCAGCGGTTGTAATATACGGACAAAACACACAAAACTGTTTCTATCTGCTGCGAGGAACGTGATCTTTGGCATCATTACAGAATCATTTCCATTAATTCCCTGGAAAGTGGCACAAACTAAAAACGAAATCTTTCCACCTGACTGTGTCAAACATCCTCCTCCTTTTCTGAAATGAGTGAAATATGAACGTGCAAAAACAGATTTTTAGATTCAGTTTGCATTAGCTGTCAAGTGAGAATAAATGTCTATAAATCCACTTAATCAAAGAGAAACTCTTCTAACTCCAGTAACTGCCTGGAGAATTCTGCTGCTTTTAATGAAACAGTTTGATGAACTATGAATAAATATGGACTAGAAGAAGAAGAAAGAATACGTGGAAATCCTCCCAAATCCGAAGTGAGGCAAAGAATAATACTCTGTGTTCCTACATGCTGACATTACTAATCTCTTCCACTCACTGGAGCCAACAGTGACCCACATTAAAATGACTGCAGCTCCTAAATCTCTCTGACTGTATAGAAACTCTGGTGTCTCTGCTTGAATCTCACTTTGTCAGAACATGTCAAGGACAGAATGGGCTTGGAAACAAATTGAGATACAAAAACATGATAGTTTTCTTTATTTTTTTCAAGGACAGACACCTGGAGACCAACAATGTTCACAATCAGTGTGAAGTTTTCCTTCATATTCAGATGTATTTTTCAGTTTTCATCCTTTCTGTTCTTACCTGATCAGTGAGATCAATGTGAAGGATTGAATCACCATGGTAACTGATTCTGCACAGCTAACTTGAAGTTCTGTTCAGAGTGTCAGATTTATATTGGCAGATTTTCAGATTAGAGATTGCATTATATCTGCAAACTTGTTGAGCTACATCCTATTAATTCTGACAAGGCTGTGTAATTATAGCAGCATAAACTATTTGCATGATTTTGCTGTGAGAACCCACATGTATTCAGTTGGAGATGCAGAAATTGCATAAATATGTTTTAAAACTTGGTCCTGATTTGTGGCCAAATCTGTTCGCCCTGCTGGTGCTGCAGCCGATAGAACACGGATGTAAATACAGAATGTCCCAAAACATTTGACATCATTTCATCACCTAATAATTGTTTAAAATATGTTTGCTCTTTTTGCTCACGAAAGTGCAATCATTTTTATTTTTCTGCTTGCAGGAATAGAGATGCCGTTTACTGCAACAGAAAAGGCGTTCTGTGTATTGAAGTACGCCCAAACTCTGACAAATGTGAATAAGCAATGAGAATTTGTTAGAAAATTTCATAAACAAGCGCAAACAGGAAAGCAGATTTGGACGTCGCATGAGAAGTTTCAAGAGGAAGGTTTGTGTCAGGGGGGAAAAAAGAATCTGAACGGCCACACTGAACATTTAGAATAACTTTGGAGCATTATAAAATTATCATCCCCCAGAAGTTTTCATTTCAAATATGCAGAATAAAACATCTTATGTCCAAAATAAATCCTATTAAGTATCATTTCTCCTGACCATGGACATCTCAAATGATGTCATTTTTGAGACACCCTGTATGTCACATTAATTTCACTCTGATTGAAATAAATAAAAAAATTTCCACCTATCCTGCCTTATGGGACAGAGTCGGATCTTAATGGTGCACATCTTGTTAAAATTTCAGACCTCCAACCTGCAGCTGTTACATTTGAAATAAGAGTCACTGAGAGGTAACAATGAATATATTAGATATATAAGAATCAACATTGCCACCAGTGTTCCTCACTTGCATCATTTGCAGTAACAGTGTTGCTTTTTACAGTAATAGTTCATTAATACTCCTCATAGCTCTGCTTTATAACAACCCGTTCCTCTAATTAAAGGCAGCAGCACACTGTTGGTCCAATTTGTGCAGAAGAACAGTCAAATGATGCAGAAAAACCTGCATAGCAAAGAAAACTGATAACCACCAATGTGATGTTGATTATCTTTGACTGGGGTTTTAAGTTTTGTGCAGCCAGAGAAAGTCTTGCTGTGACAAACTTGCTCAGTATTTACTCTCTAAATCAGACCCAGCAGCTTGTTTTTGTGACTCGGAAACATCAAAGCGTTAGAAGTTCATCTTCACAGCAGACATGATGAGTTCAGGTGGTGCGAGCCACCTTTAAATACATGAAGCGAGTTTCTGCTGGTGTAAACATCCATCCCAGCAGAGTTGAAGAAGTAAAACCTCAAACAGCATCGTTCTAACATCTCTGACTGCACACGTTTACTGTGTGACATGCAGGCACAAAGCCTTCAGCTGCTTTAAACTGTGCGTTTTTTTCTGGAGTTGCTTAAAATTTGCATGCAAACTGCAGCGTTCTGTCTGCAAATCTGTAAATAAAGAGATGATAAAACATTTTAAAAGCAGGAATTTCACTTATGAGAGAGTATTGTTGCACTATGGTGTCAGTAGGGATGTTAACCCTCGTGTCGTCCTGCAGGTCAAAATTGATCCGTTTTAAAGTTGGAAAACATGGGGGAAAAAACATATTTTCACAGTGAAACTTCTGATGTCCTCGTTTTCAACACTTTTGGGAAAACTTTGAACATTTTTTTGGTGGAAAAAAAGAAATGTTAAAAATGTTTTTTTAAGAACATTCACATAAAAATCAACCAAAATCCAGCGAATTTCGCTGGATTTTGGTTGATTTTTATGTGAATGTTCTTAAAGAAAATATAAGTTTTCCTGATATATGTATGTAATCACTTTAGATATTTTTAGGATTTTTTTTGGAAGATTTTTTACTAATTTTTCAAAAATATTTACTAGAATTTTTTGCCAAATTTGAGGCTATTTTTTCAAATAAAACTTTTAAGGAATTACTGGAATTTTCTTCCTGATGGTTTTGCAAATTTTCAGAAATTTGGGGAATTTTTTGCATATTTTTTTGGATTTTTTCCAGGTAAGGAAATTATATTTTTTGGTGCCTGTAAATGAGGACGACAGGAGGGTTAATATTAGATCAGGAGCTCAGGTTTTGAGTCTCTATTGCTGCATCTTTTTATTATTTTAACCATCAACCCGTCTCCTCCTGTGTGTCTCGCTTCCAGTCGACGTGGACCAGGAGCTGGACCGGGAGTCCCAGGAGTACCTGGAGGCTCTGGCTCAGGTCACTGCGGAGCTGGAGTACTGCGTCAACCTCTGCAAGTCCCGCGTCATGATGGAGACCTGCTTCGACATCGCCGTGACGACGGCTGCCGCTGCACAGGGAGGGCAGCAGGAGGTGGAGGTGTGAGAGGAAAACATCTGTCATACTCATTCATACAGAGAAAGTTCAACCTCAGAAAAAGTGGATTGAAGGAGGCAGAAAAACTGTGAGCTGCAGAAAATAACAGAACAAAAGAAAAGTGGGCTGACTGAACATGTTGCTGACAGACTGATGGACGAGCTCCTGGATTTAGTTTCCACTCAGACAAGCTGCTGGTCCTGGATCAGATTAACGAACAGATGTGGAAGTGCCTTTCTATTTATGATCTAATTTAACATTTATTTAAGTATTATTTTCCTTATTTATGATGCTTTTGTATTCATCCTCTGGGTTTTTACGGTGCTGATATTAATATATTAGTTATGCAACACGATTGGGAGCAGACTGTGAGTTTATATGGTGAAAACAGCCTTTAGGTTTTTGCAAGAAAAGGAGAAACAACAGAAGAGAAGTTATTTAATTAGTATGATAAACCTCAGATCATTTTGCTGCCTTTGACACTGACTCAGAGTTTCTGTGGTTTGTCTCAGATTGCAGATGTTGGTTTGTGTTTCTGCTGGTTGTCAGATCGATATTTTACTGCAGGAAGGCGGAAAATCAGAAGGAAAAAAAAACAAACTTCCTCTCTGAGCCATAACTCAGTGAGACCACTCATATGATTTTTAGATTTTTAGTTTCTGAGGATGTCATTATCTCTCATTATCCAGTGAGAGTAAACTGTCAGAAATCCACTTAGAAATCAGACAAAGTCCTGCCTGAGAGTCATCCTGTTTTTAGGTTTAGAAGCTGCTCAGAGTTCGGCTGCTTTAGAATGCCTGATTGGCAGAAATATCAAATCTAATGATGTTGTGCACTGAGGCGAGAATGTTCCAGCTGGTTGTCAGAACCCCACTTTTGATGGCCAGGATCGGGTTGTAGCAGCTGTTTGTTCATCCTGTGTTCTTAGTAACTAAACCGATGCTGCAGCAGTGAAGTATTATAGATGTTGTAACTTGTAAGGTCTTAAGTCCCGTGTGAATTTGTGACTAAAACATTGCAGCTTTCTATCAGAAAGTGTAAACAAGGACGCCAACTGCACCTGATGACGTTTCCAACTGTGAACCTGCCTGAAATCCTGCACTCAGCTGAATAAATGTGGAGCAGTGGGGCTGTAGGTAAAGTAAGGAAGGCGAGTTGACCCAACAATGACCAGTCCAGCGTATAAACCTTCATGTCAAGATCCAGCTGTGCAGCGTCATGTCTGACCAACTGATTTCCAGTTGATTCTTCTAGACAGTCAAATGGACACAGACATGTGAAACTGGCACGTTTTTAACCCTCCTGTTTTCATTTATGGGCACCAAAAAATATTGTTTCCTTGTCTGAAAAAAATCCAAAAATTCAGCAAAAAATTCCCCAAATTTCTGAAAATTTGCAAAACCTTCAGGAAGAAAATTCCAATAATTCCTTAAAAGTTTCCCTTGAAATTTTTACTTTTTAAAAAGAACTAATTTGGCAAGAAAATTCTTGTAAATATTTTTTTAAATGGGTAAAAATCTCCAAAAAAATCCTAAAAATACCAGCAAAACTTCTATTTTCTTTAAAAAAACATTCACAAAGATTGATTTTTTTTTTTGTGAATGTTTTTTCTTTCCCTCCAAAAAATTTTTTTTTTAAATTTCCCAAAAATGTTGAAAATGTGGACATCTGAAGTTTCAATGTGTAAATACATTTTTAAATCACATTTTCAGACTATGAAATGACCCGCAGGACAACACAAGGGATAAATGGAGTTCGGTTGGAAGAATGGCAAAGTGTCCGTCCGTCCATTCTCTATACACCGCTTTATCCTCACTAGAGTCGCTGGAGTCTATCCCAGCTGACTCGGGCAAAGGCAGGGGACACTCTAGACAGGTCGCCAGTCTGTCACAGGGCTACATATACAGACACACAATCACACTCATATTCCCACCTACGGTCAATTTAGAGTATCCAATTACTGTAACCTCAGCATATTTTTGGACTGTGGGAGGAAGCTGGAGTACCCGGAGAAAACCCACACATGCACAGGGAGAACATGCAAACTCCATGCAGAAAGATCCCAGGCCCACCCCGGGATTTGAACCAGAGATCTTCTTGCTGCAAGGAGAAAGTGGTAAACACTACTGCACTGTGCAGCCCATTGCAAAGTGTAAAATCATCAAAACTGTTCCTGGATTTTAATAACAACAACAACAATAATAATAATCCATTTTATTTGTAAGTACCTTTCTTGGCACCCGAAGTTGCTTTACAAGAAAAACAAATGCAACAAAACAGATAAAAACCATACATAGAGAAAGGCCTTTGGAGAGAATAAAGTGTTCAGTGTAGGGAACGTGAAAAGAAAAACGCTGCAGATGTTCTGGCTGAAGTTTGGCATCAAGATTAAGGAAGTCTGCAGCTTTCTAGATGGAGTTTGGTAGAAAAAATGATAAAGAAACTGACTGGAGTTTGGAGAAAAGTGGAAATTTTGTTGGTGTAAAATCTAATCCGCATGACTTGGATATCAGCTGAAAATCAACTGAGAAACAAAAAGATTTTTACAATTAAAACTCTTCTAAAAGAAAAGCTTTGAATCAGTTTTCATAGTTGAGATTTTTTTATTGATCGTCTTCAGGATGATTCATCAAATCAATACAAAAGTCTTGAGTGTAAAATCAGCTGGAGTCAGACTGTTTCTTTGATTGTTTTCATTTTGTAAGTTGTTCTCTTTGTCCGTCTCTTTTTAAACCTTCTCAGGCTCTTCTTAAAGTTGCTGCATGAAACTTTTTCTCCTTTCTTATGTGACATTCGATCTTTGTTTCTAACGTTTTGTGTTTGTCGGAGGACGAGACATTTTGCCAAACTTGATTTTTAAAGTGAAGTTCCTCTGCTAATGTGAGACCTTTAATAATATATTCAGACCTTTTTTTATTTGTTTTTGTACTGTACAGTTTTCTAATTATTTGTAAAGAAAAGAGGAGCGTGTGGAACGGAGTGGAAATGTACAGGACAAGTGGATCGCCTCGTGTCATACATGTTAATAAAGATAAGAGTCTTTTTGGTTAAAGTATTTGTTGTATTTTGTGAAGATTACCATGTTTCAGGATTCAAGTTAGTGAAGCTTATGAGAACTTTTTTGATTAAATAATCCAGATTTGGCTCCATTTAGTGAAATAACATGTATGAACATCTTTTAACAGAGTTACAATAAATTAAATGAGATTTCTCAGTCTTTGCTCAACCTTATGGACACATACAATGTTCAAATTCTTCACTTGGGTATTTTCTTTTGACCTTTATTTGCAAGTTTTAGTTACAAATGAAGGTTTTTGCACCCAAAATAAATGAAAAACTAATCAAATACAAATTAATAAAATACGCAGGTGAGCTAAAACAGAAATAATCAGTTAACGGATCAACAGAAAATGAAACGGTAAGTATTTGGATAATTATTTATGTCTTTCTTTCTCTACATTTTATGGTTGCAGATTCTCTAACGTGATGTTTTCCTGATTTTTGAAAACTTTTCATTGCTTCCTCTGTTGCTGCTTCCAGATGAGACATTCAGAAAGAGCAGCCGCCTCTCCGTCACCACGTTTATTTACTGTCTGGAGCTTCTTCCAATTCTAAAATATCTGTCAAATATCTATCAAAACACAACAAATGTTCTGCTGTGATCTGGCTGGATGTGTTCACTGGTTTAATATCGCCTTCACTGCAACCTAAACTCAGCAGGTGTTTACATCTGTTTGCGTCTCTCTGCTCTCTGTGCTCACATATTCTGTATTTTAACACCTGAATTCTCAAAGTTGTCCTCATTAACATATTTTTTTAGTTTGTTGTCAGACAGTGGAACATGTATGAAATAGAGCATGAAACGCAGCCCATGAGAGCTCTGCATCACTAAAATACTGATTCTTTGTGACATTGTCTGATGAATTCACCAAAGACAAGTTAAAAATAACTTTGTTGTGAATTTGGTGATGTTTCCAGATAAAATATTGATTAAAGGTCCCGGTCTCAGACACTCATTCACGTATAGATCGTCTGCTGTGTGCTGAACTTTTTTGCTCCGAGCTGTCACAGACGCAGAGAGAGTTTTCTTCCTGAAGGAGGCGTGAAAAGCTGCATTTAAAGGTAAAGACACTGAAAATAGCTTGGTTAGAACAAGACTAAACCAGGAGCTATGCAGTCCTGGTGAAATGAATGAAGCATCTAGGGGGTGAACCTGGGATGCTGGGATTCACTGCTGAACCGTCTGGAGGGGTGTAGGACCCGTCTGCGAAACACTGATAAAGAAGGCCGCTCACTTGATAACCCAGAGGATGCTCTCATTCACTTTACCATTCCACTGAGTCTTAGGTGTCTCATGTATGCAAGAAGGGATATCAATATCTAGTCCTATACAACGGATCTGTTAGCATGAATAAAAGTGTGAGTTTTCATGGAAGACATGATATTGCGTGTAGTGTATATACGTACATATATATAGAAACGCTTGTTCTTCTCTGTGTATTTCAGTTTCTGTTCGATCTTCAGTGTGTTGAACTTTGATGCCCTCGCTGGGTTTTAACAGAAACTGTTTCCATCTCAGCTGATATTTGTCTGTCTTATCCCCCCTGTCTGTCCGTTACATCACTTCAGAGGCCTGACATTTCAGTTCCCACTCATCTGATTTCACAGCTCAGCAGCAGCGTCAGTCGCTCGCTCAGACTCGTCCGACCCTTAAATCCACCACCGTCGGCCCTGTCAGGAGATAAACTGCTATCTGAGCCTGCAAATGTCAGACGAGTGGACTCACGGTGACGAGAGAGTTGGTGCACTCGGGGAAACGCACACAGACCTGAAGTCTCATAGAAAAGCAAAATGAGAACAGTGAAAGAAAGCACAGACATCAGAGTGATAAAGGACTGAAGTGTTGAGGGATTAGTGAACAGAAATACTGAGACCCTGAGCTCTTGTATGAAGCGAATCGATATTTCCTGCTGGAAACTCACACAAGAAGATGTGAAACAAGCACACAGACACCAAATAACGACTGTAGCGAATGAACAAATGCTCAGAATGACAGAGTCAAATGCATACATGTATGAATGTTTGTATGGCAGGAGTGATGTGTGTGTATATGTATGTATGAGAGACTGATGAATGTAGGGGAGGAATGACGTCTGTATGGACAGATGAATTTATATGTAGGAAGTACTGCATGTGTATCTGTTGATGAATGTAGACTTGTATGCACACACGTACTGTATTTATTTCTGAAGAAATGCTTTCAAGGATGTTTTAATGTGCTCTATGTTCAAACGGATGCATCTGTGAGTGTATGTGGACTGTATATCTGTTTACTAACTCATAAGCAGAGACTAAAATCTAGGAGATGGTTATAAAGGAACAAAAAGGCAACAAGAAATTCACAGAGATGAAAGTATTCGCTGCTCAGGTCCTTCAAACCGGCGTCGTCCTGCTGGTCATTGTCTGGACGCTCCTTGAATGTGACCTTTTGCTCCGTCTGACAGTTCAGAAGAAAAAGGTTTGTTGCCGTCTCACCTCACCGAGGAGGCAGCAGCAGGGACGGGGCAGGGACTCACCATAGCAACAGTTGCCATGGAGCCTGAACGAGCAAGAAAGTGATGCTCAGGATGCTGGCTCCAGGTGTGTGGTGTCTGGGACATCAGTCTTTGAGAGGACACAGGGGGACGATTTTAGAAAACGGAGACACATTTGAGACTTTTTTTTTTTTTTTTTAAAGTTAGGTCTTTCTGTGGACATTTGTAGAGACTGAGGATATTTTTAATAAGTAAAGACTTAAATGGGATTTTTTTTTTATTTAAAAAGTGTAACAGCACGGACATTCTGGAAAATAAGAACATTTTTAAAAAGTGAGGATGTGTTTAAAAAAATCAATCAAAATCAGCCAAAATCCAGCAAAATTTACTGGATTTTGGCTGATTTTGGCTGATTTTTTTGTGAATATTCTTAAGAAAAATTTTCAACATTTCTTTTTTCCACAAAAAATGTTCAAAGATTTCTCAAAAATGTTGAAAATGTGGACATCAGAAGTTTTTCTGGGAAAATACATTTTTTTCCACATTATTAAACTTTAAAACAGGTCCATTTTGACCCGCAGGACGACACGAGGATTAAACTTATTTTGAGCTTTCTTGTAAAATACAACTCAAACCGAAATAATTTCAAGATTGTTTGACTTAACAAGATATGTCGGATGCATTGTCTCAAAACAAGTCACTCCATCTTGCTGAAATGTCACTTGTTAAGTGAATTTGTCCTAAATTTAGTGGGATGAGGCATTTTGACCAAAAATAAGACAAATAGACTTGGTAAGATTCTGAGTTTTTGCAGTGTGTGGACATTTTAGAAAGTGAAAACATAGAAAGTTGGGACATTTTTTTAAAGAGTCAGGACATTTTTAGCAATTGAGAACATTAGAAAAATTAGACATGTAGATAAAGTAGTAATAGAAAGAAAGGATACTTGTAGAAAATGAAGACAGCAGTTTGAGCATTGAGGTACCAGTAACACAAAGTAAACTGAGTGTTCTGATGTTCTGCTTTGAATTGATAAAGCTCAGATTCAGTTTAAAACATCTCATTAAAACATGACGTGTTAACATGCAAAGCCCAGGTGATTTAATTTCAGTGAGTTTGTTTCCTGTTTATCTTTTAAAAGGCAGCCTCTGTGAATGAGAACAGAATGAAACTCTCCTCTATCATCACATATAGAGGCTTCTGGGCGCCATGGCAACCAGGATGAAATGGCTTTTTATCGACTCATTTGTGGGTGAATTATCCATCTTTCAGGAGGAGGAAACAATCTGTCCTCTTCACTCTCTCTGATGCCTCTTAATTAGCGCCGTCACCTCACCTGATCACCGTGGAAACGCTCGCCGTCAGTTAACTGTCACCCCGACTCACCTCATCAATCTGCAAACAGAGTTTCTCCGCTGCAGTTTTCATAATTAACCTCTTCATTCACTCTGAGAGGCTGCAGAGAGCTTGGAAGCTGATTTATTGTTTGGACAGTGACAAAACCCTCCAATTTAAAAAAAAAAATCTTGTTCTAATTGACTCCCAGAGTTTCCTTCACACAGAATAATTGCTGTTTGTCCAAAGTGAGAAGAGTGTTTCCTCTTTCATTCACTGTTACTGTCCAGGTGGAGCTTAGAGAATCTGTCACTGCCTTCAAATTGATATTTTATTTCAGAAAAAAAGGCATTTATGAAGAAGTTCTACCTTAATCACACTTATGCTGACTGATGAAATGAAGGCCATTGTGACTTTGTAATCATTTAGTGTTTCTTTGTAGTTATTTAGTGTTTCTCTGTAGTTGTTTAGTGTTTCTTTGTAGTTGTTTAGTGTTTCTCTGTAGTTGTTTAGTGTTTCTTTGTAGTTGTTTAGTGTTTCTCTGTAGTTGTTTAGTGTTTCTTTGTAGTTGTTTAGTGTTTCTCTGCAGTTGTTTAGTGTTTCTTTGTAGTTGTTTAGTGTTCCTCTGTAGTTGTTTAGTGTTTCTCTGTAGTTGTTTAGTGTTTCTTTGTAGTTGTTTAGTGTTCCTCTGTAGTTGTTTAGTGTTTCTCTGTAGTTGTTTAGTGTTTCTTTGTAGTTGTTTAGTGTTTCTCTGTAGTTGTTTAGTGTTTCTCTGTAGTTGTTTAGTGTTTCTCTGTAGTTGTTTAGTGTTTCTCTATAATTGTTTAGTGTTTCTCTATAATTGTTTAGTGTTTCTCTGTAGTTGTTTAGTGTTCCTCTGTAGTTGTTTAGTGTTTCTCTGTAGTTGTTTAGTGTTTCTCTGTAGTTGTTTAGTGTTTCTCTATAATTGTTTAGTGTTTCTCTGTAGTTGTTTAGTGTTTCTTTGTAGTTATTTAGTTTCTTTGTAGTTATTTAGTTTCTTTGTAGTTGTTTAGTGTTTCTTTGTAGTTGCTTGGTGTTTCTCTGTAGTTGTTTAGTGTTTCTTTGTAATCATTTAGTGTTTCTTTGTAGCTGTTTAGTGTTCCTCTGTAGTTGTTTAGTGTTTCTTTGTAGTTGTTTAGTATTCCTCTGTAGCTGTTTAGTGTTTCTTTGCAGTTATTTAGTGTTTCTTTGTAGTTGCTTAGTGTTCCTAGTTGTTTAGTGTTTCTTTGTAGTTGTTTAGTGTTCCTTTGTAGTTGTTTAGTGTTTCTCTGTAGTTGTTTAGTGTTTCTTTGTAGTTGTTTAGTGTTCCTCTGTAGTTGTTTAGTGTTTCTCTGTAGTTGTTTAGTGTTTCTCTGTAGTTGTTTAGTGTTTCTTTGTAGTTATTTAGTTTCTTTGTAGTTATTTAGTTTCTTTGTAGTTGTTTAGTGTTTCTTTGTAGTTGCTTGGTGTTTCTCTGTAGTGGTTTAGTGTTTCTTTGTAATCATTTAGTGTTTCTTTGTAGCTGTTTAGTGTTCCTCTGTAGTTGTTTAGTGTTTCTTTGTAGTTGTTTAGTATTCCTCTGTAGCTGTTTAGTGTTTCTTTGCAGTTATTTAGTGTTTCTTTGTAGTTGCTTAGTGTTCCTAGTTGTTCAGTGTTTCTTTGTAGTTTTTTAGTGTTTCTTTGCAGTTGTTTAGTGTTTCTTTGCAGTTGTTTAGTATTCCTCTGTAGCTGTTTAGTGTTTCTTTGTAGTTATTTAGTTTCTTTGCAGTTATTTAGTGTTCCTCTGTAGTTGTTTAGTGTTTCTTTGTAGCTGTTTAGTGTTTCTTTGTAGTTATTTAGTGTTTCTTTGTAGTCATGTTGTGTCTCTGTAGTCATTGCTTGCCTATTTGTTGTCTTTCTGCATTTTCTTTGTAGTTTTTTGTGTCTACAGTTTCACACATCTCTGTAGTTTTTTTTGCCTTGCTATATAGTTGTTTGTGACTGTATTTATTTTGCATTTCTGTGTTGTTTTGCATCTATAGTCATTTGACACCACTTTGTAATCATTTAGTGTTTCTTTTTTTAGTTGTTTCTGTCTGTTGTTTCTTCACATCTTGTTGCAGTTGTTTATTTCTAGCTGGTTTGAGTCTCTTGGTAGTTATTGTCTGTAGTCATTTTGCTTATCTTTGTTGCCATGTTGCATTTAAATAGTCGTGTTTCGTTTTTTTTGTCCTCCTTTTGGTATTTTTTGAGATATTTCATTCTTGTTAGCATGATATTGTGACTTTTGTGGCAGTACTGGCAACACTTTTGAGCTGCTTTGCCTCTCTTTGTTGAAAAGCTGCATCTGTTTGGTTGTTTTGTGGTCATGTTGGAGGGCTGCTGGGTCTGTGCTGTGTTTGTGTTAAATCTGTTCCATCGTCCATCCAAGCTGCCTCTTATTCTGAGCCAAGAGGTTATTGTGTGGATCAGTTGTTTTTGGTGACTGACAGGAATATAGACAAAAAGAACATTTTGTAGACAGAGGACTGCAGAGAAGCTGCAAACAGACAGAAGGAATCCGATGTTGCCTCACTGAGAACACCGAGCAGCTTCACGTCTGACAGTGAAAAACAACACGGTGCTGAATTCTGCGATTCAAGTTTGTTTTGGGGTCTTGTTGGTGTGATGGATTAGCTGAACTCTGGCTGAACTGAGCTGTCACCACTTTAAAGAATCTCTGATCAAACAGGAGATGATCTGTGCTGAAGGTTGAGTCAGAGCCGCTCTCTAATGGCTGTCAGACACTAAACCCGACTGTATCCATATTTCACATGCAGACGAGGAGGAAGTTTTCAGTGTGTTTTCATAAAGTCGCCTACATTTCTGAAAGTGAATATAATTTGACTTCTTTGTGCACTTTGGTAGAAATAAACAGTTTACATGTTTAGCTCCTGTTGAATCAATGATCAATGACCTGAAAGCAGATTTTAGTTAAATACATCAAATATATTTTCGTTAATCAGGAATTTGATTCATTAAGTATACTGTTCCTTTCTTATTTGATTATACTGGCAATGTTTGGGGTTTGGACATTTAATATTTTCTGGCATTTTTTAGACAAGATTTTTTCTTTAATTGTTATAGTTTTCTTTTATTTGTTTTTACTGTAAACCACTTTGTTGTTGTACGTTTTGAAAGGTGTCACACAAATTCAAATACAGATTTGTCACCTTGTTTAACCTCCTTCTTCAAAAACGCATGAATAAATGAAAAAGCTAAAGACGTACACGAGGCCCTCTAACCAGCAGATAAATTATTCGGTGACGAACAGTGAACCTCCTTGTTTGATTTTCTGCTCACATAATTACATATTCTCCTCATTTCTGACTGACAGGGAGTTTTCTGTGAAGGAGGCGGGACAGCTCATGAATATTGATGATTTTTTTTCTCTTATTTTTATTCTCTGTGTTAATTGCCTGTAAATTAAACCACTGAGAAACCAAACTAAACAAACAACAGGCCTGGAAACATGCCAGCTTATTAACACGCTGTGTGTTGTTTCATGCTGTGCATAGAAAAAAACATGGCTGTATTTTATTTTCCTCTTTCCATCTTTAATTGAGACAAATGGCTGCTGAATGTTCTCCATGGAGCGACTCAGTGAGGAGCTTTATTTATTTGTGGCTGGTTCAGTTTATGACCTACCTCTGAGGGTTTAAACTAATTTCACTCTTCTCCTCTAACCAGACGTGTTTCTGTGAAAATCTCTGTATGATGCAACAGACGAGGATATTTACAAATTGGATTATGGGAGATGTAAGTAAAATCTCAGAGAAAATGTTTATAAAAGATCTGAGCTCCTCTACATCACACTAAATACTTGACATTTTGCTACTTTACATAACATCAAATATATTGTTTCCTTGTAACACAATTACAAAGTGTTTCGCGAGAGACAACAAAGAAATTGACAGAAACGGAAACACACAAAATGAGTAAATTAAAATACAAAATAGCAAAAATAAAAAGCTAAAGCAGTCAGCTCATATAACACATGATCAGATTCATACCGGTACTTGTAAGTGCCAGTTCAGTTTGGAAAGAGTTAAAAAAAAATTGGAGCTGTGGACAAATGAAATATTCCTCAATTTGTGTTTACAGTCAGTTCTAAAAATCTAATCTGGACATCCATCCATCCATCCATCCATCCATCCATCCATCCATCCATTTTCTTCTGCTTATCCAGGATCAGGTCGTGGAGGCAGCAGACAAAGCAGGTCATTCCAGACGTCACTCTCCCCAGCGACACTTTCCAGCTCTTCCTGGGGCATCCCGGGGCATTCCCAGGCCAGATGAGATATATAATCTCTCCAGCAAGTTCTGGGTCTACCCCGGGGTCTCCTTTCAGGCAGACGTATTCGGAAAACCTCCAAAGGAAGTCTCCCCAGAGGCATCTGAATCAGATGTCCAAACCACCTCAACTGGCGCCTTTTGGTGCAAAGGAGCAGCGGCTCTACTCCGAGCTCCCTCCGGATGTCTGAGCTTCTCACCCTATCTCTAAGGCTGAGCCCAGCCACCCTGCGGAGGAAGCTCATTTCGGCAGCTTGTATCCTCGATCTCATTCTTTCGGTTGCTACCCTGAGCTCATGACGTAGGTGAGGGCTGGAACATAGATGGACGACTATATTGAGAGCTTCATTTTGTGGCTCAGCTCTCTCGTATCAACGAGCCTGGTGCCCCATGATGAGCCACTGTGTTACTGCTGACTCCACACCAATCCGCTTGTCCATCTCTCACTCCATTTTACCTTCATTCATGAACAAGATCCTAAGATACTTAATCTCTTTCACTTGGGGAAGCAACTCCCCCTAAATCCAGAGGGAGCAATCCACCAGTTTCCAACAGAGAACCATGGCCTTGGACTTGGAGGTGCTGATGAGCATCCTCGTCACTTCACACTCGGCTGCAAACCACTCCACTGCGTGCTGCAGGTCATGATGTGAGGAACCCAACAGAACCATATCATCTGCAAAAAGCAGAGATGCGATCCTGAGGTCCCCAAACCAGACACCCTCCACACCTCAGCTGCGCCTTGAGATCCTGTCCATGAAGACCACAAACAGGATTGGAGACAAGGGGCAGCCCTGACGGAGTCCGGCACCCCTGGAAACGAGTTTGACTTTGTGCTGAGTATGCGGACACAGCTCTCACTTCGGTTGTACAGGGACCGAATGACTCGTATCAATGAGCCTGGTGCCCCATAATGAGCCTCTGGGCTGTAAATGCACAGAGACAACGTGTCTGGACGCTTGCAAAACAAACAAAAAAAAACATCCTAGTTTAGTTTGGTTTCCAAAATGTCGTCCAAAATATGGAAAAAAAACGTCATAGTTTAGTATGTCATCCAAAATATGACTAAAACGTCATAGTTTAGTATGTCATCCAAAATATGACTAAAACGTCATAGTTTAGTATGTTGTGGAAATAAATGTCATAGTTTAGTTTGTGGTCCAAAATATGGAATAAAAAAACGTCATAGTTTAGTATGTGGTCCATAATGTGACAAAAACATCATAGTTTAGTATGTCATCCAAAATATGACTAAAACGTCATAGTTTAGTATGTCATCCAAAATATGACTAAAACGTCATAGTTTAGTATGTTGTGGAAATAAATGTCATAGTTTAGTTTGTGGTCCAAAATATGGAATAAAAAAACGTCATAGTTTAGTATGTGGTCCAAAATGTGACAAAAACGTCATAGTTTAGTATGTTGTCCAAAATATGACTAAAATGTCATAGTTTAGTATGTTGTCCAAAATGTCATTAAACTGTCATAGTTTAGTATGTTGTCCAACAACTGGAAAGCAGGTACCCAGGTAGCTCAGTTGGTTGAGAAGGTGTCTCATAAACAGTATGGTGTCAGAGATGCAGGTTCAATTCCAGCTTATGACCCTGAAATGCTCTAATTTACAAAAATGTCGTAGTTTGTCTGTCGTACAAAATATGGAAAAAAAACTTCATAGTTCAGCATGTCATCCAGAATATGATTAAAACGTCATAGTTTTGTATGTTGTCCAAAATCTGACTAAAACGTCATAGTTTAGTATGTCGTCCAAAATATGACTAAAACGTCATAGTTTAGTATGTCGTCCAAAATGTCATTAAACTGTCATAGTTTAGTATGTTGTCCAACACCTGGAAAGCAGGTACCCAGGTAGCTTAATTGGTTGAGAAGTTGTCTCATAAACAGGATGGTGTCAGAGAAGCAGGTTCAATTCCAGCTTGGGACCCTGAAACACTCCAATTCACAAAAATGTCGTAGTTTGTCTGTTGTACCGAATATGGAAAAGAATGTCGTAGTTCAGTATGTCATCCAAAATATGACTAAAACGTCATAGTTTAGTATGTCATTAAACTGTCATAGTTTAGTATGTTGTCCAACAACTGGAAAGCAGGTGCCCAGGTAGCTCAATTGGTTAAGAAGGTGTCTCATAAACAGGATGGTGTCAAAGGTGCAGGTTCAATTCCAGTTCGTGACCCTGAAACACTCTAATGTACAAAAATGTCATAGCTTGTCTGTCGTACAAAATATGGACAAAAAACTTTGCAGTTCAGTATGCCATCCAAGATATGACTAAAACACCATAGTTCAGTATGATGTCCAAAATGTGAAAAAAAACCTTATAGTTTAGTATGTGATTAAAACATCATAGTTCAGTATGTCGTCCAAAATGTGACAAAAACATCATAGTTTAGTATGTCGTCCAAAATATGGAAAAAAAAACATCATACTTTAGTATGTCGTCCAAGATATGGAAATAAAAATCATAGTTTAGTATGTCATCCAAAATGTGACTAAAACGTCATAGTTTAGTATGTCATCCAAAATGTGACAAAAACATCATAGTTTAGTATGTCGTCCAAAATGTGACGAAACCGTCATACTTTAGTATGTCGTCCAAAATGTGGGAAAACCGTCATACTTTAGTATGTCGTCCAAAATGTGGGAAAACCGTCATACTTTAGTATGTCGTCCAAAATGTGGGAAAAAACGTCATAGTTTAGTATGTCGTCCAAAATGTGACAAAAACATCATAGTTTAGTATGACATCCAAAATGTGACGAAACCGTCATACTTTAGTATGTTGTCCAAAATGTGACAAAACCGTCATACTTTAGTATGTTGTCCAAAATGTGGGAAAAAACGTCATAGTTTAGTATGTCGTCCAAAATGTGACAAAAACATCATAGTTTAGTATGACATCCAAAATGTGACGAAACCGTCATACTTTAGTATGTTGTCCAAAATGTGGGAAAAAACATCATAGTTTAGTATGACATCCAAAATGTGACAAAAACATCATAGTTTAGTATGTCATCCAAAATGTGACGAAACCGTCATACTTTAGTATGTCATCCAAAATGTGACAAAACCGTCATACTTTAGTATGTTGTCCAAAATGTGGGAAAAAAACCTCATAGTTTAGTATGACGTCCAAAATATGGAAAAAACGACATAGTTTAGTATGACATCCAAAATGTGACAAGAACGTCACAGTTTATATGACATCTAAAATGTGGGGAAAAAAGTCATATTTTAGTATGTTGTCCAAAAAAGTCGTAGTTTAGTATGTCGTCCAAAATATGGAAAAAAACGACATTGTTTAGTATGTCATCCAAAATGTGACAAAAACATCATAGTTTAGTATGTCGTCCAAAATGTGACGAAACCGTCATACTTTAGTATGTCGTCCAAAATGTGGGAAAACCGTCATACTTTAGTATGTCGTCCAAAATGTGGGAAAACCGTCATACTTTAGTATGTTGTCCAAAATGTGGGAAAAACGACATAGTTTAGTATGTCGTCCAAAATGTGACAAAAACATCATAGTTTAGTATGTCGTCCAAAATGTGACGAAACCGTCATACTTTAGTATGTCGTCCAAAATGTGGGAAAACCGTCATACTTTAGTATGTCGTCCAAAATGTGGGAAAACCGTCATACTTTAGTATGTTGTCCAAAATGTGGGAAAAAACGTCATAGTTTAGTATGTCGTCCAAAATGTGACAAAAACATCATAGTTTAGTATGACATCCAAAATGTGACGAAACCGTCATACTTTAGTATGTTGTCCAAAATGTGACAAAACCGTCATACTTTAGTATGTTGTCCAAAATGTGGGAAAAAACGTCATAGTTTAGTATGTCGTCCAAAATGTGACAAAAACATCATAGTTTAGTATGACATCCAAAATGTGACGAAACCGTCATACTTTAGTATGTTGTCCAAAATGTGGGAAAAAACATCATAGTTTAGTATGACATCCAAAATGTGACAAAAACATCATAGTTTAGTATGTCATCCAAAATGTGACGAAACCGTCATACTTTAGTATGTCATCCAAAATGTGACAAAACCGTCATACTTTAGTATGTTGTCCAAAATGTGGGAAAAAAACCTCATAGTTTAGTATGACGTCCAAAATATGGAAAAAACGACATAGTTTAGTATGACATCCAAAATGTGACAAGAACGTCACAGTTTATATGACATCTAAAATGTGGGGAAAAAAAGTCATATTTTAGTATGTTGTCCAAAAAAGTCGTAGTTTAGTATGTCGTCCAAAATATGGAAAAAAACGACATTGTTTAGTATGTCATCCAAAATGTGACAAAAACATCATAGTTTAGTATGTCGTCCAAAATGTGACGAAACCGTCATACTTTAGTATGTCGTCCAAAATGTGGGAAAACCGTCATACTTTAGTATGTCGTCCAAAATGTGGGAAAACCGTCATACTTTAGTATGTTGTCCAAAATGTGGGAAAAAACATCATAGTTTAGTATGACATCCAAAATGTGACAAAAACATCATAGTTTAGTATGTCGTCCAAAATGTGACGAAACCGTCATACTTTAGTATGTCATCCAAAATGTGACAAAACCGTCATACTTTAGTATGTTGTCCAAAATGTGGGAAAAAAACCTCATAGTTTAGTATGACGTCCAAAATATGGAAAAAACGACATAGTTTAGTATGACATCCAAAATGTGACAAGAACGTCACAGTTTATATGACATCTAAAATGTGGGGAAAAAAAGTCATATTTTAGTATGTTGTCCAAAAAAGTCGTAGTTTAGTATGTCGTCCAAAATATGGAAAAAAACGACATTGTTTAGTATGTCATCCAAAATGTGGAAAAAATGTCATAGTTTAGTATGTCATCCAACAAATGACAAAAACGTCATAGTTTAGTATTACGTCCAAAATACAATAAAAACGTCATAGTTTAGTATGTCATCCAAAATATGACAACAACGTCATCGTTTCGTATGCCGTCCAAAATGTCAAAAAAACAACATAGTTTTGTATGTCTAAACTATTATGTTTTAATGAACTGAGCAGCCTTGGTGGAGTACTGCACTCTCTTTGTGCTTTTCTAGTATTGCAAATGTAACAGGAGAAAAAAACAACAACAACCAGAAACTCTTTTCGAGGGTTTAACTATGAGAATGAAAGACTGACACTTCTTCCTTGGTGTACTTTAATCTGTCAAAACAGTCCGGTATCTGTGCAACCATTTATGGATTTTCAGGTACTGTAAATTTCGAGCTGAATTTTCTTCTTCATTCGGTCTCTATGAAAATGGGATTTTCATTCTCCTGCACACTTAAAGTTTAAAGTTTACTGTAATCAGTTACCCAATTTCTGCTGTGTCATAAAGTTTTATCTTGGTTTGAGTTCCATATTCTCTCATTAAACTGGTTAATTTGTGTGTTTGTCATGCTTATCAAATGTTATTTGTTACATGAAAAGTTCCATGTTCTGACATCAAATAAATCCAGGCTACATGACAATAATCCTGGATTATTCAGTTTATGTGATTCTGCTGCATGAACGTTTGTGTCCAGTCTGTCCTTCATTTTGGAGACTTCTCACTCGGTGCAGAAACCGGCCTCATTATTTATGGATGATCTCTGCGGTGTCAGTTCTCAGGAAGCCTGCAGGCTTTAAACACAGCCGACCTGCAGGGAGTCATTAGAAAAACATCAATGAGAGTTAATAATTCAAACAGCTGCAGGTGATTTTTCTTCTTCATGTACTGCTGCCTTTGTTAAAACCAGAGAACTCTGATCACACCAGCGGTCACTTCCACACTGTAAACCCCTGCAGGCCGTGCAGCTCAGGAACAAAAGCTTCTCAATGCTGCCTTAAAACTGTGAAGTCCGGCTCAATAATGAGCTCAAGGACAGTACAAAACCAGAAAAACAGCAAAACAAACTTAATCTGAGCATCTGCTGATCCTTAAAGTCATCTAAGGTTTATTTGAAGGAATAAAATGTTTTCCAAAGCCTCATTTTGAAAACAAAATGATGAGAAATCAGATGAACTTGCAGGATTTCACACTGTATTTGTAAAATCAGTTCCAGTTTAGTTCTAACCAGCTCCCTTGTTTGAGGTTTTCTCTGAAGAAAACAAAAATCAGTAAATAAACTCATTTATAATATGATAAAAAGGTTCAACAAGGAAAAAGTTGTATCATACAGTAGTGGAAGAAAGTTTTTGGACACCCCATACGTTTGTGAAATATTGCATTAAGAATCACTCTTAGGTCTTTAAGTGCAATTTCTTTTAGCACATTCACAGTCATAATACCAAACAAATCCTAAAAAAAAGCCATTAAAAGCTTAAAATTGATTGGTTCCACAAAAATAAGAAATTTTGAGCATTGGGTCATTTTGGTAGAATTAGTTTTCTCAGTTTTTCTTGTAAACAATCAACGACAAAAAAATATCATTTGCATTTGTTTGTGTCCGTCTAATGTAGTCATACGTTTTGAAACACAAAAAAGATTTTTCCTCAAAGATTTCATGATAGTATTTGAGATGGTGTAAAATTTTTAGGGTGTCTGAAAACTTTTTCCCAGTATTTTATATGAAAGCACAAAAAGATGTTTAGATTTATTTAAGATGCATGCAAGTTGTTGTTTGATTCAATGCAAAATAGCAGGAAAAAAATCAATAAAAACGTCACAAAAAGAGTTTTTAAATCTCTTTTAATGCCCACATGATGCTCTGAGCTGTGATAAAAACAGAAGGAAGGTTGGAGGATACCTTTTATAACTGCAACAACAGCAGCTCTTAGAAACGCATAATTTCACATATTTTTTTTGTTTTAAAGCTGTTAATAATTGAGAGCTGCATTTGTGTGATGCAGAATTTAGTTTGACTTAATGAGTGACTTGTTTCACATGGAAACAAACTGTAGATGCAGACATCCACACACCAGGGGGCACTGCTGCAAATAGAAGTTGCTCGAGGGGCAATATTTTTGCAATTATTTCAGTTTTGATCAGTTTGCACTAATTTAATCACTGGTTGGAACAGAAACTGAAGATTGAAGGCTAAAAGTTGCAATTTGTTTCAGGTATTTATCTTTTGCTTTTGGTTCATTATACAAATCTTTTGCAGCTGTTTCTAATTAGATTTTTTCCTTTCATCTAATTAATTGAACAACAGATTCTTTCATTTTGGCTAACTGCTTAGATTTATTGGCTCATTTACCAGTTTTCTTGTCATCCAGGTCATAATTCCCGTCACAGTAAATGTATTACAGAGCAGCATCACAAAAAAAATCATTCAATTTAGGCTTTTTAAAGTACATTGAAGTATAAATGTTTTTCCAGTTGGCTGAGTTACCACACACTCTTCCTTTGTTTCCTTCACAAACTATAAAACTTCATCCCTGAACCTCTGATCTGCTGCTGCGTGACTGAAAACTGCAGCTTCATGCGCTCATGTTTCCTCTGAACAGAATCCGAAACCAAATTGAAAAGAAGCACATTAGCAGAATCTACACGAGCAGAGCGTCTCGGTCTAACTGCAGCCACCTGTGAGAGCTCCAGATGAGGGAATGAAATTCATCTTTCTGGGTGAGTAATGGAGGGTTTGCGGCTGCTGTCAGACTCAGCTGCTCTACATGGAGCAGAGGTCTTTATGAAGCTGTCATCGCGGCAGGAAGGAAGCAGAGACGTCTTCATCCTGCTGCAGCGTCTGATCTCTGACTGAGGGGCGGGGAGAGGAATGCGAGGAGGTCTGCAGGGAAACGGCGAGATCACAGGCGAGCACAGGTGACTGTTGGGTGAGTCACCTGCAGAGAGAAACACCGAGCAGAAAGAAACGAGGATGACGAGGAAAACTGCTCAGAAATCAGGTCTCATCCCCAGCGACTCTCAGAGAGACTCAACTCAGTGTGACAGTGAATACTGAAGAAGACAGAAGCTGAGAAATCATTCGTTTTGCCAATAATGTTCCAGTTTTTCCAAAGTCACTGAGATGGTTTTTGCTTAGAAAAAAGAACTGTAGAGTCGAGAGTCTTTAATAAAGATGGACGTCTGGACAGCTGCTCAGAAAAGAAGAATAAACATCCCAGAAATGCTGCTGCCATCTTGTTCTGGTCTTTTGCAACCAGAGTGTGGTGACCTGAGGTTTGTTCTACTTCCTGTTCATATCAAGCACAACTAATCATGGAGAGGAGTGGCTCAGCTGTATGGCATTACTTTTATATTAATCAGCATCACAGTCTTTCAGTTGAAGAGCAGCGTTTCTTCAATTAACATTCAGAATATTTAATCATTTCCCTTCAATCCCTGAACTCTCTCAAGTTTGTTCACTGGGATTTATTGTTGCCACACAAATGTCTTGTTCTTCAGTTAGAAGAAAGACAAAGAGGTATGTACTGAAATGTCTACAGACCATAGAGCTACCTTTTTTTGGTGTTGGTAAAACTTTTTTCAGTTGTTAATGATTCCAGAGAAACCTGCTCAGAATATGATTGATTTTGACACATGAGGTCATAAACACCCAAAACTCCACTCTAAATGCTGCACATTAGAGTTTTTCAGGTCATTACTGATCCTACTGATGATGATGTATCTGCTGTTTCCATTTTAATGGTGTTTTCTAGGAGACATTTTGTGGTTTAGAATCAGTATGCAGGCCTTGGTTTGTTCACTGATGTGGCTCTGCATCCATTTGCTGTTCATATAATTAGAGATCTCAGTGAACTCAGGGGAAACGTGACGAGATTTCAACCAACTTCTGTTGTGTCAGTCAGCGTGAATTAAGATTCAGCATAAGGAGCTGCAGCTCTTCTTCTGAAAGCTGATTTTAAATGAACACGACAGTTCAGATGAGCAGACATGAAGCCAGCATGTTTTTCTGAAGGTTTTCTGTTTGTTTCTTTGTGATGAATCAAATCTGCGGCTCAGCGTGACGCCTGTAATCAGCTGAATCCAACAAATGCAGTCTGATGTTTCAGGAGCTGCACATGTTTCTCTACAGGACGCCCGCTGATCTAATCACTGCTGAACACTCAGCCAATAAGTGGCTGTGAGCTCAGCTTTATTTACATTATTCTTTGTTCTGCTGTCAGTGACTCAGATACAAACGCCAGAACAACCCGTCCCTGATGTTTGAAGGCTTTCCTTTCACATGGAAACCAAACAGAGAATCAATACAAATGAAAAGCAGGATGAGAGCTGAAAATGAAAATATCTACTTAGTTTATTTAGAAGTCACTGTGTCCTTTTTCCTTTCACCATCAACAGAACTCTTTAGCATAATTGGAGCACCACAGAGATGAGGCTAATTTGTTGTCTGACTGTTTCTTTGTGTGTAGAAAATGTGACATTCTCAAAAATATCCTGAAATATTCTAAAAATCCCACTCCTCCAAGAGCAACTTCCTCCACACGTGTCCCTGAAAACAAGCAAACATCTGTTTCTCCAAACTGCTTCTTAATTAGAAAAATCTTTGCTGTAGCTCCAGTGTTTTCACTGCAGTCAAAATCTGCTATGCTAAGCTAAGCTAGTTCTTGGAATTTTCTTTCATGTTGCTTTTTCTCAATTAAGATTTAACCCATAGCTCTTGTCGTGTTTGTGTCGTTAAAAAAAACACTCAGTTCTTGGGCTTTGGAGCAGCAAAAGAGGATTTTCAAATTAAATTTTTGTAGGAAATGAATTAGCTAACAGTTAACTTGGGTGCAACCAGGTAGTTTTGTTTTTGCCACCTTGTATTTTGTTATCTACCAAATACAAGAGAAGTGAGTACACCATTTAACTGTCAAATTATTCAAAATTGTATCAAATCTCCATAATTGCAGTAAATAAAATGACTGTTTTCTCTTATAAACAATCAAAAATAACAGTTTGGAGGGAATATTTTGAAAAATTTAGACTCCAAAATGAAAACTTAATGCAACAAAAGTGACTCCAACTGTGATTTTCAAACAGTCTAATGGTATCAACATGGTTTTAAAATGACACAAAACGCTCTCAGACGTTTCTGCATCAAGAAATGAGTTGTCATCATTCTTCAGTCCTTGATTTTTTATTAGGTTTTATTTATGTTCTATTAGTGACTCTAGCAGAACTCCCCAGTGCTTCCACTTCCTGCCTGTAATTTTAAATTTCCTCCAGAACATACAACCCACTGTGTGCTGCTAATATTCCCACTATTTGTTAACAGTCCCAACACGTGAAGCTCATTAATCTGAAGAGGAAGTGTTCAGCGTTCTCTGTTTATGTTCGAACTAATTGAATGAGGTGAAAAGAAAATACATTTTACACACAACCTTTGTGTCACTAATGGACTTTAATGAATTCATCATCCATTAGTGCTGCACGCCCACATGTTTAGCACACATGACACACAAAACACACACTGATCTGCCTCCTAACAAAGATCATTAATGTTGCAGATTCAGATCATCACTTCAGAGTTTCTGCACTGGAAATGGTTTCACTTTGTTTTAGCTGCAAGAAATGAAGCAGCTGTACTTCTTGCTGTCTGCAGACTAACATCACCATCAAGGCGGCCTATGATGTCCTGCCATCGCCCAAGAATCTCAAATAGTGGTACGGTGAAGACCCTACACTCGACTGCCAAAATCGGGGCAGTCGAGAGGGTCTTGCGACTGGAGGATACTGGTACACCTGGACCAGAAGCTCTGCTGCCCACCTGAGATCACACCCACCAACCCGTGACCAGACCTAGCGCTATGGTCAGCTTAGCTTAGACACGTCTACATCATCGAGCTCACAGAGAGAGCTCAGTAGAGGAGGCCTGTGAGTGCAAGAAGCTGAGATATATGGAGTTTGCCGCTGATGCAAAAAAACGAGGCTGGAAGGTGAGGGTCCAACCAGCTGCTGCAGAGGTTTCATAGCCACCTGGACATCCAGGCTTCTCCGGGAGATGAAAGTATGCGGGATGACCCAACGGCTGGCAATCAAGGATCTCTCCAGAGCCGCTGAAAAGAGAAGTCAGTGGCTGTGGATGAAGAGAAAGGTATCCATCTAGGCCTTCCAGTGATTAGGTGGCATTTAGGGGTGAACCTGGGATTCACTGCTGAACCCTCTGGAGGTGTCATGGACCTATCAGAAAACAACGATGAAGGAGGGCGCTCAACCCAGAGGATGCCCTCACTCACTTTACCATCCCACAGAGTGTTAGTGTCTCATGTGTGCAAGAACGGACATCAGCATCTAGTCCCACACTTACTCATAGCACTAACTCTGTGTTTCCCCCGAGGTCCACAGAAGTCTCTGGATCTGTAGCCGCTGGTCCCACCACCTGTTATCCTGCCACCCCCATCATCTCCACTCTCATCTCATCGAGACAGATTGCCACTTTCCCTGAGCCTGGTTCTGTCAGAAGTTTATTCCCTTCCTTTGTCCAGGTTTTTTTTTCTTTTCATTTCTTCCCATCATTGCTCAAAGGGAATCCAAAGGCATCTTTGCATGGTTGGGTTTTCTGTTCTCTCTATAATTCATAAGGTCTGTACCTTACTGTGCTGAGTGCTGTGAGACGACATATGTTGTGAATCCGCGCTATATAAAGAAAACTGAATTGAAAATGACTGAGCTCCGACCTCCTGAAAGGATCACTTCACTTTATTTTGGCCTGTTGTGTTTGCCAGTACTGTGGCCACATCATTTTCAACATTTTTTTTAGTCAGAGTGAAAGGACACATGAAAATCAGTCATGTTGTTTAGTCATGGCTTGATATTTTTTCACCGTAAATTATACGGTGTGGTCTTTTCTTCTAAGGCATTTTGAGGAGTTGTAACACCATCAAAGCTGCAGATTCACTGGTTGTAGTTCCACAGCTGGGAGCAGCTCTCATTCATGGACACATGGAGGTTTTCCAAGTCTGTCATCAACAGGTCAGACTCTTCGCAGCAGTTTTCCTCCTCAGATGGCAGCAGTGAACACCACCAGCTTCATGCTGTTCCTCATTTCTCTGAAGACAAAGAGCGCAAAGTTAGTCTGACATGGAGACACAATAGACACATTACAGAAATACAGCAGGAACAAATCAACTGAATGGTCTTTGAAAGTGAAATTTTAGTCCCTGTGTGTGTCATTAAGCCAAACTCAGGTTTGTCTCGTATAAATGCTGCTCTCTAAATTATTAACAGCTGATCAGCTACAAATGTGTGAAATTAGAAGTTTAAAAAAGTGCTGCCAGAGACACAAACTGTGTCTGATGGGGTCAAAAAGTCAAGAATCAGCGTTACCGTCCACCATCAGTCACATCACATTCGCATGCTGCCTCAATTTTCTTTGCCAAATTTAAATTCTCTCATTTTGAGTTTGTTCATTCTTTTTAATATGTTTGTCTGTGTCTCCCTGAGATTCTCTGTTACAAATTATTGCTTCCTGGAACAGAGAGAGACACATTTGAGTCATTTTGGATCACAACAGGACGCTTTAACTCATTATTTTAACAATCAGTCTGAAAACTGAAACCGCTGGAGAAATAAATGTGGCAACCAGGATGTGCAGAATGTAAAGAGCTTTTTAAATTATTACTTAGTAGGTTTAAAAGCTAAATCAAATGTGTTTTGTTCTCTTTATTATACACTTCACTGTCAAGCAGGGAGATGAATTAACTCAGTAATTTATGATAATGTAATGGTTCAAGTGTCTGCTTCCATTAAAGGCTCTGTGAGGTTCACAGGACGACATATTAATTATTAAATTCCTAAAAGAAAGACCCAAATCAGCTGCTGCAGCTAAGTGTTGATGAAACTACTCATTTTAAACCTCAGGCCACTTTGAAGTTGCTGTTTTATCAGTCAGCTCTTTGTGTTCACTATCAGATATTTTCCTTGTTTTATATTTTCATTTAGGAGCTCAGGTCCCTCCTGCAGTCCTGAAATAATGATCCAGTTGCGTCGTTGGGGTTTTGGCATCCGAAGTCGACCTGCAGGTCACTTCCTCCTCACAGCCGCCATGTTTCATTAACTAAATGAAAGCTGATTTGATTCTGTAATTGAATTACTCTCCTCGCTGTTATTAAACTGCTCAGCAGCAGCAGCAGCTTCTCCCCCCCCCAGGAGGCAGAAACCATCCAGATTTTTATTTCTTTCTCTCACCGACGGTCTGCGCCTATTTTCTGTCTCCTGATATAAAACAGAAAAATTGAAATCGCTTTGACGCCTCAGCGGAGAAGAACTGTAATGACTGTTTATTT
Source organism: Acanthochromis polyacanthus (assembly GCF_021347895.1). Lineage (NCBI taxonomy): Eukaryota > Metazoa > Chordata > Actinopteri > Pomacentridae > Acanthochromis > Acanthochromis polyacanthus. The sequence goes on from NC_067128.1 coordinate 11,879,407, forward strand.
CATTTCACAGTAATGAAACTTTTTAATTAGCAGCCGGGAAATTTATGGAGCACTGAAACAGGAGTCTTTAGAAAATTAATAATGTGTAGCAAAAAAAAAAGTCTAATGCTATAAATAAAATGGAGCACATGAGAGGAATACAAGACAAAGTGCTAAAAAAAACTATAGAAAAACACACTGAACTGTTGGCGCTAACTTGAATTTTATTTTATTGCATTTATGTGTTTCTATCAGGAGGACCACCACTTCCAATACATATTTCTGGCAGTTTAGATGCATCAACTGTACAAATTCTGATGATTTGATGCTGTCTTTAGGCAATTTAAATCAAAAATGAATGTAAATCTCAACCATATTATCAAACAAAACAAACAAAAAATAAAATGCAGGTTCTTATGTTTTTGTTAATTCTTCAAAAACTGCAAGAACTTTGATTGGCTTCTTCAATTAAAAGCTGTTTACTCTCTTGTTATGCCTGTATAAATCTGACTGTACATAAAATTTTGTAGATGAACTAAAAGGAGGTGACAGTTATAAAAGGCAGTCACCAGATCATAATGTAGGGAGATAAAACAAGAACAAAAGCAAACTGCTAAATGCGTTGACACTGAAGATAGAGATTTCTATAACTTTTTTCAATTTTTGCTCTTCCTGAATTTTCTGAATATTTATTTTTTTAATGAGGCATCAACTCCTCAAATACTTACAGATTCATTTCCATTTTATTTTACCGCTGATGGTCCTTCTTCCTTTTATTTATTCACGTCTGCTTCTCGCTGCCAGACATGTTTCCTCCTCTTTATAAATCATGTTTGACTTTCGTTGTTTGATTCCTGCCTCATGTGTTCAACGTTTCCTCCCTCTGATGATCCGCTGACGTGTGGCTGGTTTAATATTCATGAGAGCATGTGATGGAGTTTGGTTCAGCAGCAGATAATGATCCATCAGCTGTTTGTGACCTGCGGGGTCACAGAGTCCCCAACATTCATGGAGGACTGATCTGACAGAGTGAAGAGGTTGATGTTAAAATAAAAAGAGATAGTGGAGTTTAGCTTGTATAAAAAGGCAGATTCTGTGATGTGGAACATGTGGGTCACTGTGGAGGTCTGCAGAGGAAATGAAACAAACACAGCAGAGTGGAGGAAGATCAGCTGTTTATCAGACTGGAGCTCTGGATGTGAACAACAGTAGCTCAATTAAGGTGTGGTCTGAGACAAAAACACTGAGATCAGGCCGTGCCATCAGCATCTCTGAGGATTAAACACAAGAAAGCTGTTTGTGTTTCAGCTCAAAGGAACCTTCAGATTGTGTGGAACCCCCAGAAAGTCTCTCTCCAGCTGGAGCAGGCCCGGGGTGGCTAATCGGGAGGACGGTCTGATGTTTGGGCCGCGAGTGCCGGATTCACAACACGTGAGACGACATATGTTGTCAATCCGCGCTATATGACTGAGTCAGACTATATAATGACTGAGCTCCGACCTCCTGAAAGGATCACTTCACTTTATTTCAGCCTGTTGTGTTTCCCAATACTGTGGCCACATCATTTTCAACATTTATTTTTAGTCAGATTGAAAGGAAACATGAAAATCACTCATGTTGTTTAGTCATGGCTTGATATTTTTTTCACCAGAAAATATAAGGTGTGGTCTTTTCTTCTAAGGCATTTTGAGGAGTTTCTCCAGCTGCAGCAGGCCCAGGGTGGCTAATCGGGAGGACCGGGACAATTCCCGGTGGACCGGTCTGATGTTTGGGCCGCGAGGGCCGGTGCTCAGTCATGGCACTGCGTTGATCATTCTGCTGCTGCTGCTGTTCCTGGGACGTCTCCACTGGCAGCTCTCTTCTTTTGTTTTTTGCAGATGCACCGTGACGTAACGCGTCCGTGCACACGGTCAGAGCTGTTTGAAAGATGAAAACACGAAGAGCAAGGATGGTAATGGTGCGGAGAAGGCAAGAATTAAAAAGAGGGAAGCTCTGAAAACAGAGGCAGCCGAATGTGCAGAAATTGGAAACTTTTTCACTAAAGCTCGCTGTTTGAAACGACAAATGAGGACGAGGAAACGGATACGGACTTTGTTAAACTTCGCAAACCGCCGTTCAAGTTAATTATCAAGTCAATTAATTGTGTGTCATTGTGACGTAAAACATAACATTATATAATTTAAATAATAGTATGATGCGACCAGGGGCTGCATAGCGGCGTAGTAGTTTTCTCCGGGTACTCCGGCTTCCTCCCACAGTCCAAAAATATGCTGAGGTTAATTGATCACTCTAAATTGTCCGTAGGTGTGAATGTGAGTGTGCTTGATTGTCTGTATATGTAGCCCTGTGACAGACTGGCGACCTGTCCAGGGTGTCCCCTGCCTTCGTCCGAGTCAGGTGGGATAGGCTCCAGCACCCCCTGCAACCCTAGTGAGGATAAAGCGGTGTATAGAGGATGGATGGATGATGTGACCACTTTGTCCTGTAGCACCTCAGAGTCAGAAGAAAGATCCAGCACCAAGCAGCAGCCATGAGCCACAAGTCCAGAGTGGGAGGTAGGATTGTTCATTGGGTGAATATTATTAGAATGAATAGAATGAAGAGAAGAGTCTGGTGTAGACCTGCTCTATATGGGAAGATGATTCAGCTCTACATTCGTGAAACTGACCTGACGGCTTTGTAATAAGTGGAGATTTGTGCTAAGAATTTTGACCATTTTAAAAATGTGATTTAGTGTCAGAGGCAGAGCCAGTAGTGATGAGGGGATTACTGCTGTCAGTATGAAGGAACAGGTGAGCTGTTGGAACAGAGTGAACAAGCAAGCATTAATTCCAATACTTTCTATGCCCACACAATAGAAGTGACCCATTTTATTTTTTTATCATTGAAAGATAGTAAATACACAAAGCCCACAACTGAAAGGGAATAGGATGAGATAAAAACATTTACTTTCGTTACTGATGTCCAGTTTTAATAAAGTTCCTGCTACTTTTCCATCAGCAGATCATTTGCACTGTAACAAAAGTAAATCTGCACCCAGTTAATGACAAACACAAGTGGAGCTGTTGAAGGCAGGACAAGGGACTGTGGGACTGTGGAAGATGCTGGAGCTGAAGTGTCAGCGTGTGATCCACCGTCACGGACAGAATGAGCAAAATTGATGTGCTTCCAAAAGTGTGAGTGATGTGTGATGAGATCCAAAAAAGTGTATAAATAGAAAAGGTTGTTATTGTGGTGATTTCATGAAGCATTTTCAAACAGTGATTGAGCTCCATTTCAGAAACAGTCAGATCCGCTGGATGTAAATATATATTTAAAAAAAATAAAAATATAGAAACAAATCTAAAAAAATGGTGAGGCACAGATTTGACTTCACATTAGCCACTGGGTGTTTTTTTTTTTTGTTGTTTTTTTTTTTTTGTACCCAGTAGCTAAGGGATTGGTCAAACCCGCCTCAAATATTCACTCAACATTCCAGCTATATTTATAGTCAACTGACCGGATGTTGGTCTCACTCATGGTGTCCTGAAATTTTTTTGGAGACATTTCCATGTGTGACACAATCTCCCAGGAAAATCTGACCACCCCACGGTGGTTTGACATTTTTATTTGCTTTAGTTTTCGTGTGAGCGGCTGGATTAGTTTAGTCTGAGGCGGCCCCTTGGAATTCTGGGTAATTGTTGTTACGTTTTGATCCGAGTCTCCAGGCGGATGGAACGTTAGCTGTAACAAAAGAATGAAAATATCGGAATGAACTGTCTGTATATTATGTAAATTTAAAACTCACTGTACATATGTGTAATACACAATAAACAAAAAAAGGAACGTTAGCATAGACTACAGGTCAGGCCATAGATATGTATAGAAGACAGTGCGCTAGCCTATCTAATCTTCTGTCTACATCTATGGTCAGCTTGTCTGGTAGCATCTCTGGCTGCTGATCACCTTGTTTTTGGAGTAAAACACGGTAAGAAGATAAATACTTTTAACCAGTAGCATTGTTTTGTTGTATGTTAAGTCAGCGACTTGTGAAGAGTTGTGTTTTGTCGTGTTTGAGCAGTTGGTCCAGACGCGTTAGCTAGCGGGCAGTGGCGGCTCGGGTGCCGCCCCCATCAAGATACAGTAAACATAAATACGTATTTAAAGTAATTAACACATCTGCAAAGTGTTCACTCATACAATGGGTCTCATTTTTATTTTTTAAGCCTTTCCATTCCATATTGGGGTTTTTTTTCGGGGTTGTTTTACACCTTTCAATAGCGAGGGGCACCTGCAAAATGAGCGTGCATGTACATTCTGAAACTTTTGGCTTTCGTGTGACTTAATACTGGTCTCTAATTGGTTACTTAAAGATTGTTCTCCGGGCGCAGCTCTCTGCGTCCCTGGCGAATCAGCGCGTTTGGGTGGTCATTTTTCATCTGATCTGATTGATTCATGATACCTGTCAATCAAAGTCGCCCCTGGCAGCGTACACAGACACATACGGACTACGGAGAGAGACAGACAGACCACAACAACAAGACAGAAGATGATGGCGGCAGCAAAAGAAAATTCGGTTGTTTCTTTACGAAATAATCCTTTTACGAGGCGTTCGCTGGTGGAAAAAAAAGGATAAAGAAGCTAGGACCGGAGCAACCTGATTTACAAATCTAGCAGCAGGCAAATGACCGTGGACGGAGGAGTTACACCCAGGGCTTCTCCCGCCTGTGTTATGCTAAACACAGCTGGCTAGCTGGATGTGAAGTTAGCAATGCTCTGTATTGCTTTCCCTGCTTGCTTTTTCAAAGTGTTGGCGCTGAAGTTCTGTGGACAACAACGGGGGTCAGAGACCTGAAACATCTCTCTGGAAAATGCAAACGGCATGAAGGTAGCCGTAGCCACCTTGACAACAGCATGAAGCTACAGTTTTTTGGCCGTGTTAGCATTGCTGAACAACTAGATGAGGGCTACAGAATTGGCATTAGAAGGCACAATGAAGAGGTGACAAAAAATCGTCATATACTGTCCAGGATAATAGACTGTGTGAAATTTTGTGGGGCCTTGAGTTGGCTTTACGTGGCCATGATGAGAGTGAGAGCTCTGTTAACCCTGGGATATTTCGTGGGTTGGTGGATTTTGTTGCCTCTCTGGATGGAGCTTTGAAAGAGCACCTTGAAACTGCCAGTGATTTAAGGGTACTTCAAAAACTGTCCAAAATGAGCTCCTGGGTTAGGGTTACAACTGTCTGTTGCAAGGGAGCAAATGATTAAAGAAGCCCAAAAGAGTGTTTTGTGTCAATCTAGGCAGATGAGACAACAGATATTTCAACACAGTCACAACTTGTGCTTGTTCTACGCTACATTGATGACAAACACAGTGTGCAGGAAAGATTTTTTGAATTCATTCCTCTGCAGTCAGCTACGTCTGAGTCCATTGCTGCTGCATTAACGGAGCGTCTTGCTGCCATCATTCCTGAGGATCAGAAAAGCAAGCTAATCTGCCAGGCGTATGATGGAGCCAGTGTGATGAGGGGTGCCACTGCAGGTGTTCAGAGGAAAATCAAAGATGTGTACCCAAATGCCCACTATATCCACTGCTATGTACACCAACTCAACCTGATCATGCAGCAGGCCACCTCTCACATTTCCAAGGTAAGAATTTTTTTTGTGACCTGGGTGGATTTGCCAGCTTTTTTCCAGATCACCCAAGCGTACAGCTGTTCTTGATAAAACGGTGGCCCATAGACTGCCAACATCCAGCAATGTCAGATGAACTTTCATAGCCGAGCCATCAACACTGTTTGAGCACAGAGAGGATCTCATTCAGTGTTTGGAGAACATCGAGACTCAGGTGACTTTGATGCCAGTACCATCAGAGAGGCAGGAGCCATGGCCATGCTGCTGGAACATCAGGACTTTAAGTTCTTTCTGGAACTTTTTCACCACATCGTGCCACATGTGGACCTCCTCTATGCCAAGCTCCAGAAGAAGAACATAGATGCAGTCCACATCAAAGTGAGCATCCAGCAGTTTGAACAGGACATGGAAAACATCAGGTAATAAGTATTCCTGTCAGTAATATGATCATCACATTTTTCAACATGATGTCTTTTCCCCTTTTTGGTTATTATTATGACTTCTCCTTCTCCTTCACAGAAATTCTCTCCATTCCATGGGTGAGCAAAGAAGTGGCTGTCCGACAGCAAAGAGGCGTCGGGCACTCAGTTCAGAGGATCGTCAAAGGGTTGCAGAAGAGGTGAGTTTATGTTGTAGAAATCTCATTGGAGGTTGTAATGTTTGTTAGAGGAGAAATGTGTTTTGAAATATGGCATTTAAACATGTCATTGTCATGTTGCAGAGATCATCTAATCACAATCTGTTTAATGAAAATTATTCAAAAATATTAAAAATCACGTCACAATTGCAGTAGTCAATAATAGCAAGATATTTTTCCAAAACATGCAGCAACAGAGGGTAGCAGTGTCAACAAAAGTATATTCATTTCATATCTATTTTTCTCTATATGTTTTGTATCCTTCTCTCTGTAGATCTGCAAGACCATTCTGGGACACACCAAGGAGCGCTTCTCCTTCACCGACCATCTCGTCTGTGCAACCTCGTTGCGGGGGACAGGTTTGAAGAACATCACGGTCATTTCCTGAAGAGGCACCGCAACGCACTTTGAAGGCCTACCCGATGCCGAATGGAAGCAAGCTGAAGACAGAACGCGGTCTCATCTCCAGCAAAGTAGAGTTCAGAGCCTGCTGTGGTGCACTGGACCTATTCCAGCTGTTTATGGAGAACAATCTTGAAGTTGTCTTTTCAGAAACTGTCAATCTTTTAAGGATCCTGATCACCACACCCATGACCACAGCTGAAGCAGAGAGGTGTTTCTCAACCTTGAAAAGAGTGAAAACTTTTCTCAGAAACACCATGACCCAGGAAAGGCTGAATGCCTTGGCCATGCTCTCCATGGAAAAGAGACTTGTTTGTGAAATGACAGATTTCAATCAGAAAGTCATTGATAAATTTGCTGGCCTGAAGGAGAGGAGAGCAAAATTGATGTTCAAGTAATTGTTTTGTTGTGTTGTAATGCCCGTCTGCCAGTGCGCCCCCCCAGAATATTTTATCACCAGCCGCCACTGTTTAAGACTCTGTCTGATCTTTGCACTGAGCAATGCCACTGACCTGCCACTGCAGCACATAAATCACCAAGCAGTCTGTGGAACAAAAACGTGATCGATGTCTGTTGATGCTTAACTGACAAATGATTTGTTTCTTCAGCTTAGTCGGCACCTGACTGGTTTATTTGAAATGGGTATTTTCAAAAAGATATTTGAATGAAAGTCTCCCCACTACAGAGTATAAATGTTGCTTTGTCTAGTAAACGAGTTGGTGGTGTCTTTAAGTTTATTTTAATTCAACCTCCAAACTTGGAGGCTGATTTGACACTCCTGTAATGACACCACCTCCATCTGCTCCATCACAGACTGACCAGCCCACCTGCTGGTCTTCTGTGCATCATCTGAGCCTTATTTTCAATATTTAGAAATTACAGGCCTTTCTCAAGCCCAGGCCCAGAGTGGCTGATCGGGAGGACCGGGACAATTCCTGGTGGCTCGGTCTGATGTTTGGGCTGCGAGGGCCGGTGTTCAGTCATGCCACTGGATTGATCATTCTGCTGCTGCCGCTGTTCCTGGGGCCGCCTCCATTGGCAGCTCTTTTTTGTTTGATTTTTTTTTTTTTTTTGTTGTTGTTGCAGACGCACCGTGACGTAACACGTCCGTGCACACGGTCGGAGGTGTTTGAAACATATGTGTCTGTGGTTTGAAAGATGAAAAACACGAAGAGCAAAGGTGGTGTGGAGTAGTGACCCATTTTATTTTTTATCATTAAAAGACAGAAAATACACAAAGCCCACAATTGACAGGGAATAGGAAGAGATAAAAACATTTACTTTCATTACTGATGTTGTCCAGTTTTAATAAAGTTCATGCTACTTTTATAAAATGATGAAAGTGAATAAATTGTATTTGTGTGATCTGTGTTTGATAGCTGTCTTTTCTCCGGTCATCCAGATGTTCAGAGGGAGGTGATGCCACATCTGGTCCAGCTGATGGAAGGTCTTGAAGTTCTTTAACTGAAGATGATCCTCTGACTGGATTCAAGGTTCAGATGCTCAGGAACAAACTTCGCCAATGAGCCAACAGGGAAGCTTTAGGATTATTAAATGTTGCTATGAAGGTATCGCTGTTTTTCTTTGTGAATGCAATGTGCTCCAACTGAAACTGGAACTAGAACTTAGTAGTAAATCCTTCCATCTGACAGGATTTAGTTGCATTAATAACCTCATAACATTCTAATTTTTATCCCAGTCTTGGTTGGAAACAGAATCTCTGTATTGATTCAGGTAAAACCTGAACTTCACAGCATGTTGGAGCAAAACAAGCAGATGAAAAGTGTGACGGTGTTGGGTTGTCAGACCGTAAGGTTGCAGCTCAAAGCAGCTTTTCTAGCTCACTTCATTCTGACATTCAGCTCTGAATCTACAGCAGATCCAGCTGATGGTGATCCATGCTGTGGAAGTCTCACATCTCATTTAATTACACTGTTTTTTCACCAACACTTTATTAATAAAAGTCCCATTTAATTTTTATGAGGAATGTGATGTTTTAATTTCTCTGTGAATAACTGCAGTCTGGTGGAACAGCTGGAGTTGTAACATCTGTCCTGATATTGATCATGAAGTACTGATCAGAATACTTTGGGTTAGCAGTCATCCCTGAAGTTTTACATGAAAAAAAATCTTTACTTGTGTTGTGAACTTTGGTAAGAAGCAGAAACTTTAGCGTTGCCATGGATACATGGATGTTAAATTCAGTCCATGTTTCATTTTGGGATGCAGTCCAGCAGATGACTTTGTTTTTACTGACAGCTACCATTCAGTCTGAGATATTAAGAATAAATAAGTGTGCATAATGTGGAAATGAACAGATTTTATTTTGATTTATTCCTGCAGCTGCCGCAGTCAAAGTTCCAGAATGTGGAGGAATTTAATCTCACGATGACAGACAATAAATATGATCTGAAAGTCGGGTTATTGTTGTTTATCAGCACAATACAGAAAGATTGTCAGAAATATTCCAGTTAAGAATATCATGATTTATGCAAATTTACCTCAGTAACGTGAATGTTCAGGTTAAGATTGTGCAATGATATTGTTATGTAAGTTTAGCTGATTAAAGTTTATGACTCTGCACTAAATATTATTTAAATTTACATTATAATATTTAGGGTCAGACCCTGCAGTATTGAGATTAAGAAATCAAATCTTCTATAAAATGTAAATACACTGAACTCATTTGGATATACAGGGTGACACAAAAAACAGGAACTTTTAACAATCCAATAAAACCAAGAGTGATAGAAGAAAAATATTTTATTCATAGTAATTGAAACCTTAAAACATGCCATTTAAGAAAGAATGATGGAATTTTCATTTGTGAAAAACTACGTCCTGTAGACGGTGTCCTCCTGTACGAATGCATTCTTGAAATCTGGGCATTTGACTTGATGTTTCCACATGTTTGGAGGTGCATTTATTCCACAGATTTAACTTTTGTTCCAGTGAAAATGATCCATCAGCAGATCATTTGCACTGTAACAAAAGTAAATCTGCACCCAGTTAATGACAAACACAAGTGGAGCTGTTGAAGGCAGGACAAGGGACTGTGGGACTGTGGAAGATGCTGGAGCTGAAGTGTCAGCGTGTGATCCACCGTCACGGACAGAATGAGCAAAATTGATGTGCTTCCAAAAGTGTGAGTGATGTGTGATGAGATCCAAAAAAAGTGTATAAATAGAAAAGGTTGTTATTGTGGTGATTTCATGAAGCATTTTCAAACAGTGATTGAGCTCCATTTCAGAAACAGTCAGATCCGCTGGATGTAAATATATATTTAAAAAAAATAAAAATATAGAAACAAATCTAAAAAAATGGTGAGGCACAGATTTGACTTCACATTAGCCACTGGGTGTTTTTTTTTTTGTTTTTTTTTTTTTTTTGTACCCAGTAGCTAAGGGATTGGTCAAACCCGCCTCAAATATTCACTCAACATTCCAGCTATATTTATAGTCAACTGACCGGATGTTGGTCTCACTCATGGTGTCCTGAAATTTTTTGGAGACATTTCCATGTGCGACACAATCTCCCAGGAAAACCTGACCACCCCACGGTGGTTTGACATTTTTATTTGCTTTAGTTTTCGTGTGAGCGGCTGGATTAGTTTCGTCTGAGGCGGCCCCTTAGAATTATGGGTAATGGTGTTACTTTTTGATCCGAGTCTCCAGGCGGATGGAACGTTAGGTGTAAGAAAGAATGAAGATATGGGAATGAACTGTCTGTATATGATGTCAATTTAAAACTCACTGTAAATATGTATAATACACAATAAACAAAATAAAAGGAACGTTAGCATAGACTACAGGTCAGGCCATAGATATGTATAGAAGACAGTGCGCTAGCCTATCTAATCTTCTGTCTACATCTATGGTCAGCTTGTCTGGTAGCATCTCTGGCTGCTGTTCACCTTGTTTTGGGAGTAAAACACGGTAAGAAGATAAATACTTCTAACCAGTAGCATTGTTTTGTTGTATGTTAAGTCAGCGACTTGTGAAGAGTTGTTTTGTCGTGTTTGAGCAGTTGGTCCAGACGTGTTAGCTAGCTAAGCGGCTAAATTAGCTAGCGGGCTAATTAACGCAGGTGGCTAACTTACCGCTGAACACCTGTGTTAGTTGCTGCCTCACCTGTCCGTCATTATTAGAATGAACTTCTCAACCTGTATTTCTCTGCTGTGTATTTTAGCTTTTAAAAAGTTAATTTACTTGAAGGTTAACTGAAACCCGTTCAGCTCTACTGAAGTTTAACATTCAGCTGGTTTGAATTAAACCCTTAACATTGTGAAACATTACCTCTCTGAATCTCCATAATTTCATTAAATTCCTTCTCTCTTCCACTGCTCAAGTTCAATGCAGTATATAAAGTGACATTAACAGTGAATAAACTAACAACCAGCCATTATATTTGTTAACTTTTGTATGTATTTGTAGTAAAACATGAGTTGAGACTTCCTACTTTTGGATCTAGAACTGCACAAACCATTCATTTTCAGTCACCTAACCAGTTAAACTCCCCTTTTTATGTGAGTTTGAAGCAGAAAGTCTGAGTTAACAAAGAAAGTTGTTTATAATTTGCGATACCTGTTATCTCTGACTGAGGCTTTAGTTTTTGTTGAGCCGATTTACACTTGAAACTTTGTTCAGGAAGATTTCTCAGTAGCTCAGAGGACAGGCTGCTTTTACACAACCTTGTAAGAGAATGTCTGTCAATGCTTTCAGCAGAATTTAGAAACACAATGCTTCCTGAACAGGTATTTTGAGGCTGTGAGGTTGAACATTTGAAAGTCTGTCAGTGTGTTTGTTTGTGGTCTTTCTGTTTCTAGGTGGAAGCTGAATTAGTGAGGATGACTCCTGCTCCTGTCATCTCTAAACTCCTCACATCTTTACCTGCACATGAGGAAAATCACTCCTGTAGGATGCAGGTATGTTTGTCATTATTACAAAAAGATGTTGACTGGTGACCTGTCAGAAACCCATCATACAGAGTCAGCCAAAATAATGTTTACACACATCAGGAAAAGAAAAACTTGCATAAATATTTCAATATCAAATTAATTCAGACACCATGAGATTAATAAGTTATCTTTGGCCTCTACAATTACAAGAGGTGCTCAAAGAGGAGGCCACTGGCTTCCAGACATTTCTGTTGTGTTCTTGTTGATGCTCCATTCATGAGGGTAATGCCATCTGTTGGGAAAACATCGTACAACAGGACACAGTTATCACGATTTGATCAAACTTTGAAAGAGGTATCTAAATGTACAGAAGTACTTTTACAAATGAAATATTTATATTAAAAATTCTTTTTTTGATGTGTGTATGCGTTATTTTTGGCTGACTCTGACACTGAACTTAATGAGAACAAAACTGTCATTTAATTGTTGCTCTGAAAGCTTCTTTAGTGAAAACCGGCTGGTGTTCTGCTTTGAAAACCAACTGCTGTTGAGGTCTGTGTTTTGAGGTTTAACCCCACAGTTTCTGAATGAACTGATAGTTTCGTTTTTTCCTGATCAATGTGGACGTTATAATTGATAGTAGCATTTACTGATCATATAATCAGCATGACATAATAGTATAACATTATGACCGCCTGACTAATACTGTGTTGGTCCCTTTATGCTGCTAAAACTCCTCTGACCCAGTGGTTCATCAGGACCTCTGAGGATGTCCTGTGGGTCCTGTGGGTTGCAGGGTGGGTCCTACCTAGACCAGGCTGATCCTGGACCATCCCACAGATGTTCAATCATATCTGGATGTGGGGAGTGTGGAACCCTGGTGAACAGCTCTGTCGTGTTCCTCGGACCGCTCCTGAGCAGTTTTAGTTTGTCCTACTGAGGGTGGCAGCTGGAGTCAAGGACTGCTGTTGCCATGGAGACTGGGGGGTTGTTTGTCCTGCAGTGCTTAGGTGGTGGTACGTGTCTAAACATCAACATGAACGTCGAGATTAGCCCTTCAACTGAGGTTCTCATATTTGTGAAATTTAAGTTGTGATGGAACGGTTTCCTTGCAGAGGAAAAAGAGATGATAGTGTTATTAGAAAGTGCAACACCTTCAATTTTATTTTTATTTTTTAAGTTTAATATTTTTATTTCTTCTTTTATTTCATTTTTAAGGTTTGGATATCCTTGAACACTTATTTGAACAGAATATAGATTCTGATGTTGTTGTAAAGAATAATGTTGGAGATGTGCACTCATGTTGGAATAAATCCACATTGTGAAGCAGCCCTTACTTGCACTGAATTGGAAATGTTTTAGAAAAACACACTGAATTACAAGACTTTGCAGAACAGTGCGCTATTGTAGACTTAACATGCAAGGCTAGAATTACATGATTTTAATCGTAATAGGTCGTGATGTAAAGTGGGCCAGTCTGACGCATGAAAGTCCAGGGCTGAAAACGAGTCCCACTCCGGCGCTGAGCTGCAGAGACGTTCAAGGTGGCTGAGTGTTTCTGGCAGCATTGTTCTCCAGCTGGTTCTGTTAAAAAGCTGCAGCTGCAGTTCTGAGCTGATCTGAATGCAGCGGGAATCCTGCAGACTTCCACAGTTCAGAGGAGGATGACTCTCTGAGTTTCTCTGAATTAGTCAAACCCAAGAGCAATAAGAGCTGTCTGATATTTTCTATCAGAGCTGCTGCAACTATGAAGATTTTCATTGTCAGTTATTTCTAAGGCAAATTTGAGATGTACATATTTAAGGCTTTGATGGATTTGATTGATTTTACTTATTTAATCATCTTCATAGGAATCTTATATTTCTTGATTTTTCTATTTATTCACTTTTTTAAAATGCTTTAGTCTATTCAATGTACTGTTATTATTTTCTGAATCTGTTTTTGTGAATTTTGATTTCTATTTCGCCCTTCACCTATCTATCTACATCTTAATTATATATACAGTGCATATATACCCTATAAATTTACTTTAGTTTTGGCCGTTACTGGACATATGGGATAGAAACCTTCAAACATAAATTCCAAATGCTTTGCCTTTGGAATAGACTGATGAAAATGTCCATTCAGAGAATCACAAAACAAACATTTAATTCGGGCATCTCCAATCATCACCTCTGGGCTAATGAGCTAAAATCTTTATTTCATTTGAACCACGCAATTATTTTTCATAATAGCTTATTATGTGATATCCAGGAGATGAGGAGTTCCATGTGTCTCAACTTCAGAGAAAAATGGTCTGTTGATATTTGGTATAAAGCAAAATTACAAACTTATTTCGTTGCAAAGGATGGATACAGTGAGGAACCTTATGTGAAGTATAATTTCAGCAAAACATAGAGATCTCTGTGTGCACAGTTAAGCTCAGGAACATTAGCATTAGCTTTAGAGATGAGGAGGTTTAATGCTTCACCAGAGAAGGACAGACTTTGTTTGCTGTGTTATTTAGGAGAAGCTGAGAATGAGCTTCATTTTCTGCTTTACTGTCCTGTATACAAAGAGGTACTTTTCAGTACGATGTCCTGTTTGTTTGGATTTCTTTTGCTTGGATGACCATGAAAAACTAAAGTTCTGATTTAGAAAAGGAACCTTTTTCATGGTCGAATTTCTTTGCCAGGCCTGGGATAAAAGCCAACATGTTTTGTTTGAGAACTAAGAATAATGTGTGTTTTGGATGCATTGACTTAAAGTTAGCATACTGGTGTCTTGTAAACCCATGACGGTTGGACACGCTTGTGTACATGACACAAAATTAAAGAAATCAAGTCATATCATATCATATATGCACATGTTATTTATTTAATAGAACATTTATGTCATCTGCTGTCACCTGGTGTTTCCTCAGTTCCTTCAGTCGTTCATTTATATCATCATGTCGGGGATTGTTTGTGTTTTATTGCATTTTATTCCTTTTGTCTGTAAAGCACTTTGTGTTGCATTTCACTTGTATGAAAAGTGACTGACTGACTTAGTTTGGTCAGATAATGGTGAAAAATGTCGATCATTGTTTCCAGAATCCCAAGATGACGTCCTCAAATCTTTTGTTTCTTCCCAACAGTGTAATCAAACGTCTTCTCAAACTTGTCAGACGGTTTCAGACCTTCATAGACCTGGTTCAACACGGCGTTCTTGCAGTTGGGGTCCAGGGATGGATTGTCTCAGTGCTCCATGGCCAGACGTCTGTTGGTGTAGAGTCGAGGCATGAAGTTCGGCTTACTGGTCTCCGAGTCCTTCAGGCACTGAGTGAAGAGGGCAGAGCGCCGCTTCGACAGCAGCAGGAACTGTTTTATGCTTTTGATCTGGTTGAAGGTTGCCAGGCTGGAGTCCCAGGCCGGCACCAGGTGAGGCAGAACGGTGTCCAGCAGACAGATGAACCTCTGGATACTCAGTTGGCAGTCATAGAGGAGGAAAGAAACCAAAAATATTCATATTTCCGAAGCCAGAATCAAAACATTTAGGTTTGTTTTTCCAGTAATTTCACTATCAGTACAGGTGGTGAATGTCTGAGTGTTGACATTAGTTCCTGCAGTTCTGTTTTCTATGTCGACGTTACAGGAACCAAACATCTGCAACAACCTTCACTTTAGTACGGAAAATAAAAAATGACCTGAAACGGAAATATCAACTAAAGAAAGAACATGTGGAATGGAGCATAATGTAGTGGTGCTAAAAAAAGGAATAGGCACTGAATAAAGCTATAATCCAGGGGTGTCAAACTCCGTTCCTGGAGGGCCACTATCCTGCATGTTTTAGATGTTTCCCTCTTCCAACACAGCTGATTCAAATGATCAGGCTCGTTATCAGGCTTCTGCTGAGCTTGATGATAAGCTGATCATTTGAATCAGGTGTGTTGGAAGAGGGAAACATCTAAAACATGCAGGACAGTGGCCCTCCAGGAACAGAGTTTGACACCCCTGCTATAATCACAGCCTTCAATGAGAAATGATGCTCATTGTTCCATCTTATTTCATTGGCGTGTAGTCATTTGTTGTGATATAATGACAGTCTTTGTGCAGCAACAACCTCTAACACTTGACTGTGATCAGCGCTGACTTTGTGACTGATCTGGTTTTGATAACTGTCACTTTATGAGAAGTTTCAGCAGCTGTGTGCAAAAAAAACAGACATTAAATTCATAGAATATATCAGTCTGACCAGATTCATGTTCATCTAGGTAGAAAAAACACAGATTCTGATGTCTAGAAGTGAGTGTAAGAATGTGTAATTGTTACAAGATGAAGTGGATTAAAACGGCTGACAGAGGAGCTGGGTTCAGTTCTCAGATCAGCATCGTCGTCTGATGGAGAGTTTCTACCTGCAGATCTCAGTCGACTCTCGCAGGAGACTCCGTGTCGGTCGTCATTTCACCCTCAGCTCGTCTGTCAGGAGTTTGTCCTTCAGTCGACCTGGAAGTTTCAGAAGAAGATCAACAGCCTGTTTACAGAATCTCTAATGAACTGATCAGACTCTATTAAGTAAGGCTTTGATCGATTATTTGCACAACATCTAAGAGAATATTAAAATCCAACACAAGAGCCACGCAGGCGGAGCTCACATCTCTCATCGTGTTACAGTTTTCAACAAAACAGAAGAATATCCAGAATAGAAACCATAACACTGCTGAACATCTCAATAATCCTGTGAATGTCTGTGGTTGCTTTTATGAATGACTGAAAAATAATTTTGTATTAAGTTTGAAGTGTAAAGTTAAATAATGTTGTTCATTTTCATGAGATTGCAACCAGTTGGAAAAAGGCTGGAAAATATGGTTTAATATATTTCATTCTGGTGCAACAAAAACAGTCCTGTCCAACATCACTCCGTGCTGATATTTCAGGCTAATGACTCCAGGCTCCTGTCTGAATGAGCGGAGAGAGTCATAGAAACACACCAGGACATGGAAACTGCAGCATCACCAGTCAAGAGTTTGGTGCGTTTATCCCAGGAAAAGGTTTACAAGTGTTTTCCCTGCAGGTAACACTTGTGCTACACACTTTTCATAATCAGTGCAGCAACATGATTGGTTGGATGTTTCCTTGTTCGGCCGTAACAAAGCAGACGATTCGCTTTTTATCATCTTTAGCATTTCAGGAATCTCCCATAGATTTCTATTCTGGACTCTTTAAGTTTCTCCACTCTGACAGAGCAGAGTTTCTACAGGTTAGAAACACTCAATTGTTCTGTGGTTTCCTTTGAAGGATTTAGTGAAACTTTAGAGCTTCCACACCTGAGAAACCAGAACCTCTGCAGCAGCAGAAAAGAGAAGTAAATTATCTAAACACTAAATTAAAAAAAAAAACTGTGTGAAAGTGTTAAATCAGAGAGACCCTGCAGGGTGTTTGTCTTGTTTCAGGCTGTTAATAAAGATTAATGTTAATTTATTATCATAAAAACTGGTTAAAGTGTTTGTTTTTGTTTTAATAATGTAAGTTTAATGTGGGGGCTGCACAGTGGAGTAGTGGTTAGCACTTTCGCCTTGCAGCAAGAAGATCCCCGGTTCAAATCCTGGGGTGGACCTGGAATCTTTCTGCATGGAGTTTGCATGTTCTCCCTGTGCATGTGTGGGTTTTCTCCAGGCACTCCGGCTTCCTCCCACAGTCCAAAAAACATGCTGAGGTTAATTTGTTACTCTAAATTGTCCGTAGGTGTGAATGTGAGTGTGATTGTGTGTCTGTATATGTAGCCCTGTGACAGACTGGCGACCTGTCCAGGGTGTCCCCTGCCTTCGGCCGAGTCAGCTGAGATAGACTCCAGCACCCCCGCGACCCTAGTGAGGATAAAGCGGTGTATAGAGAATGGATGGATGGAAGTTTAATGTGGCAGCTGTTAATGTTTATGTATTTTAAGAGAAACAATATTCCTTCAAGGCTCAGTTAGACGCTGGTGTTTCACAGCCTTTAATTATCGTTTCTAATTAGGTTTATTGTTTTCATTTTGTTCTGTTTCCTTGAATATGCTTTATTTCATTTTATTTTATTTATATTTTCATTCTTTTATTGTCACTCCAGAGTTTTTCTCGTGTTCTTTTGTCTCAGATCATTATTGTTACGGTCACCTGAGTTTTACCGGTTGACTGACTGATGATGATGAGGGTTGTTTCCTTCATCACTTTAAATCTGTCAGTTAAAAATGAAACATATTCTGTGACATTTCTGATTTACTGCCTGTTTGATGTTGAAGTGTTCCGCAGCGCTGTGTCGCCTCCTGCAGGGAAACATCTGCAACTGCTGGATGAACGTTTGAATGACGTCCAGTCTCTAAATCATTCTTCCTCAGCTAATTATTACTCATTTAATCCAATTTTATTTTTCACCAACAGTATGTTTAATAATTCAATTGACTACTTTTACTGTTTACATTCTCTTTTTTAAAATTTACTTTTGGGAAAGCAAAAAAGCAAAATATCGACAAGTGAACATTTCTGCAGTTCTCTTCAATTTGAAGCTTCTGTATGTATTTTTTTGTGTTAAACTGATAAATTCAGATATTGGTGGTAATATATTTGTTTTTATAATATCAGGACACAGCGCTGGAAAGGCTGATCTAAGTTATTTCAAGAGACTTTACTGGATTAGAAGTCAAATTACTAATGAAGCAAGCTACTGAAATAAAGTTTAAATATATCCAGAGTGAAATGCACTAAAATCCTAAATAAATCTGGTGATAATGTTACGTGATAAAGGTGCTGAACTAAAGAATGAATTGTTATTTTGGCTGCAAAGTTTATGAAATTAAATATGACAATAAAACAAGCCGAAGCAGCGAGTCCAAACCAATGAATTCACACAATAAGCTGCAGGTAAAGACAGCAGCTGGTTTGTCTCTTTGAGTCTTTTTGTCTCGCTGATGTGTTTCAGTCTTCAAGTTAAAGCAGCAAAAATGTCCTTTAACAATCTTTCTCACATGATGCATCACTGGAAAAGACATCCAAGTTATTATTTATCTAATTTCATTTTCTTGCTTTGGATGACATTCAGATAATCTGTTGCACTGTCAAATAGAGCTCTGTGATGCCAATTTAAATGATCTGACAAACTTGTTTTGTTGCCTCTTGTGGTGTCGATGGCTGCAACGTACTGCAGACACAGCTGCTGATTTTGGCTTAGATCTGTTCTGTAGCTGAAATATTTCTATGCATCTGCATGATTCTGGCCAAAATGAGAATCACATGAGATTAAAATAGTTTATTTCACTTTCACCTTGTCATAAGCACGCTGTGCTACATTTCTGCTAATGTACAAATCCGCATTAAAATAGGGTTTAAAATAACGTTTTTCTACCTGAATTCAGGGTCTCTCCTAGATGAAAAAAAATGTATCCAAACCCCCATAATTACTGAACATCTGAATATCAATAAACAATTTACTGATGTTTCCTGAATGCCTCACACACAGACGACAGTTGGGTCATGGTGCACAAAGAAGCTTTTAGTATCCGCTCAGTAACTGCAGATGGACCAAAAAATTACTTTGAAAATAGTGAAATAAGATGTTTTAATGTCAGATTTGACCAAGAAGCAACCAAACGATTTCATCTATATGGGCTCAGTATCACAATTAATCATGTTCATTTAATTGTCAGATGCAAAAATCACAATGTGAGAAATATTCTATTAATAGTGCAGCTCTCCAAAAGGTGTTGTGTTTCCTTTTGGCAACAAAATCTTCCATTTCAGTGTTTTCTTATGGCCTTGGCTCATTTTAATGCTCACATGTCACATCTAAATGTCAATAAACTCCGTGTCTTCTAAATGACATGTATATGTCACAGTTTAACGTATCGCAGGACCCTTAAATCAGAGTAAATCCTCTCCTATCTGACAAACTTCTCTCATAGATTATTCACTGAAACCGAGAATGCCGAGTTTTCCTTCTGTATCAAACAGCTCCGAAAATGTAGCACTGAGCATCACAAAAACATGATAGATAGAAGCATACAAATAACTCTAAAAATCTGGAGAGGATCAGCTAAAGCTCAACGAAAACGGTCAGAATTAAGAATCCGAAAAGAAGCAAGAAACAGAAAATCCTTGAAAGCATCATTGAGTTTCCAGCAGCCTCCAGCCCTTTCTTTAGATTTAAAAAGTGTCTGCAGGAGAAAACATGAAGCTTCTCACCCTGACAGATGATGGTGTTGTTCTCAGAAGAGCTCCGTGAATCCACCTGCAGACATATGAGGGAAGTTTTAGAAGTTATCATGTAGCGAAAACACACTATAAGAGGTGACACAGTGCTTCATCTCAGTCAAAGGTGTCAAACTCTTTAGTTCAGCGGCCCAATTTGATTTTAAGTGAGCCAGACCAGCAAAATCGCAGAATAAAGCCTCTAAATAACAATTCCAAATTGTTCCCTTTGTTTTAATGCAAAAGAAGTGCATTCTGAAAATATTTACATATAATTAGCTATTTTTTTATGATAAGATAAGATAAGAAATGAAATACCAGATGACTTTCTTATTTTAAACACGAGATAAATAAGTTAAGAAAATAAAATAAGAATAAAAAATATCTAAGTAGTTAAGTAAAAGATGGAAACTGAAATATTAACAAAAAAGACAAAGAAAAAATGTGGCAGATAATGTATAATATTTTGACCGACCTGAAATTTCCTAAGAAAAACATTGAAAATTCAGTTTCAACAATAGTTTATCATTTACACATTACAGCTTACAGATCACAGAGTGTCTACAAAAGCACAAAATATTTAGTGACAGGCATCTGGAACTGAACAATACAGTACTTTTACTTTATGATGAAAACAACTTGTCAAGGTCTAGGAATTATTGTAAATTTGTCACTATAATCAATAATCAGTAATAAGGAGGAAACAATACAGGACACGTCTAAAGTAAAACATGAAGCTCAGTCTGAGTCTCCTAAATGTTGCCTAAAGTGAAGACATTTATAACATTCATTAATTTGTCTTTCGGTGGGTTATATTAAACTGTTTATGTGACATTAAATTCTCAGAAGGATGTTAAACTCCAGTTCACCCACATTGTATGTAAAATGTGCAGCAGAGGCAGCTGTGATTCTGGGTTTTCTACAGCAGATGGAGCTGTTTGATAATAAATCCATCTGATTATCATTCAGATCTCCTGCGGTCCAACCCTGCAGTTAGAGCTTTGATTTAATCTCCATCTGCTGCAGAATCTAATGACTTCATGTTTCTCCTCTTGGTTTTTACTCAGACTGAAGAGAAGTTCACAGTCGCATCTTTCCACCTCATTTAAATCCCATCAAGCAGCTGATTTAGTTTCCAAAATGTCTGCTTCGGTTGTTAATCTGCTTCTTTCTGTTGTCATTCTACATATTGTCTCTGTCACATCAGCACATGTGGCTGTTTTTAATAACTGATTTATTAATAAAAGTGAATTTTTTAACACCTGTTCAGTTTGATCCAACAGCTCTGCCATGAATTCTACTTTAACCCTCTAAGACCCAAATGTAGAAAAAGTAAAGAATAAATACATAAACTAGGTAGGCAGGCAGGCAGGCAGGTAGGTAGGCTGGTGTATTTTTGCAACAGTGGGTTTTGCAGTAGTGTTTTCTACAGTTTCAGTTCTTGATGATAGATCTCTGTGAGTGGTTGAGCGAGATTCTATTACTTTACTGTCCATGTGGTTGTTAATAGGATAGAAATCTTCATTTTCTATCACCCATGTTATTGTTTCATTGCTCCTGTTTGGACAGCATGAGAGCCAAAAACATGAGAATGTGATGCAGTGAGTCTCACATCCTGACTCATCTGCTGCCACAGCAACAGGAGATCCTTCGCCTCATCACGCCTCGTGTTATTTTTCAAATTATTTTCATCACTGCAAAATGAGAAGAGAGAGCGTGAGATCTGTGATGACCCAACTCCACTGCTGGTTATGATCCATGATGTGTTTGTGCTGCTCTTCTGTTGGATGGAGAAGCAGCTCCAGGACCTGGTCCAGGATCAGCACCACGGACAGCTCAGAGAGCAGCAGGTTCAGTGAACTGAAGCTTCATCATTAATCTGGACTTCAGACTGACAAACATGAATCTTTCTGCTCTGACAGGTTTCACTGAGGCCAAGCAATCACTCAAAGTCACTGGTTTGTGATTCTGGCTGGAGTTTTATAAAAGTAAGAAGATCAGATGTGCTCAGTTCAGTGGAATCAGAGGGAAGGAGACTGTTAGATTCATATTTATTGTGACTGAGGTGTTTGGTTTGTGTCCTCCAACATGGGATTATTGATCTGGAGCTCAGAGGATGAAGATCATGTTGGAATTTATTGGATTTTGATTCTTTCTTGTGGTTCTGAACAGACTCCTGTGAATTGAATGAGTGTTCTTGTGTCGTTTTCTGTTTAAAAAGAACAGAAGGAAGCTTTCACTCCCTGAATAAAGTTGCGGTTATTGTATGTGGAAATGTGCACCTGAACGTTCTTAAACTCCGATTCTTAGACAATATATCTGTCAATCTGGATAAACGGACTTCCCCTGTGTTCTCCTCAGAGCCTCATAAAAGGTTGAGGAACCTTCATTGTGGTTCTGCGCAGACCCATTGTTCCTCAGAGTGTTCTCGGCAGAGGACAGCGGGGCGCACCGCCGTGATTCCCTCCGTCCGCCTGCCGAGCCAGAAGGGCGTCAACACAGAGACAAGAGTCCAGAGTGTTGGAGGAAGGAGACGCTCACTGGACGCCTTTGTGTCCGAACAGCAGCAGGGGAAACCCGCCCGGAGCAGCCGCCGCGCCCCAGTGGAGCAGCGGAGGATGGAGGGTCCGGAGGAGACGTTTGTTAAACAAGAGCATCGAGACTGTGTGTAAAGAGGAGGAAGAAAAACTTGTAACAGCAGAGAGAATAAAGGAGAAGGAGGCAGAAAACGGGGCGTCTACAGCCGAGTGAGGAACCAAACGAGGCTGAATCTCCGGACGCACAATTGGCTCAGACAGGATCGATCAGACCCACAGTGGATCTAATGCAGGCCGGTGAGGAGGCACAAATGTCCGCGGGGGATCTTTGTTCACACCTCGGCTCAGCAGCTGCAGACATGACGCAACAGATCAGCGCAGAAAACTGCTACGAGATTTTGACAAAAGCCAAACGAGAAGGCGCGGAGGGCGTGAAGCAGCAGGTCTACCGCTACATGAGCGACCACTACCTGCAGGTGCTGCGGAGCCCCGCCGTGTACGGCCGGCTGACGGCGGGGGAGAGGGAGGACATCCTGGCCCGGAGGATGGAGGGGAGGAAGGTGCTGGCGGTGGCCGAGACCAGCGAGGTGTGCGATCGCGGGGGGAGCCGAGACAACAGCCGGCCGCAGAGCCCGCTGCTGCCCGCCACGGACGACTCCAACCACCGGCGGGTGTTCTGCCTGGACCCGGAGACCCGACAGTGGGAGGTGCTGACCAACCTGCCGGAGGAGATCCCGGCTAAAGGCTCTGGGATGTGCACCTTGTACAACTACCTGTTCGTGGCGGGGGGCATCAGAGCGCACGGGGACGGCCGCTCCAAGGCGTCGGACCGGGTGTCCTGCTACAATCCGCTGACCGGCCAGTGGAGCCAGATCCGGCCGCTCAGTCAGTCCCGCTGCCAGCTCCGCCTGGTCTCCATGGACGGCTACCTGTACGCGGTGGGCGGGGAGTGCCTGTTTACGGTGGAGCGCTACGACCCGCGCACGGACCGGTGGAGTCCGGTGGCTCCGCTGCCCAAAGGGTCCTTCGCCGTTGCGCACGAAGCGACCTCCTGCGGCGGGGAGCTCTTCGTGTCCGGCGGCTCTCTCTTCTACCGGCTGCTACGCTACGACTCCCGGCGGGACGAGTGGGAGGAGTGTCCGTTCAACGAGAGCCGGCGGCGGTCCACGGACATGGTGGCGCACCGGAGCCTCGTTTACCGTTTCGACGTGGACCGGGAGCGCGCCGGGGTGAGCGTGTACAAGTACAACACGGTGGTGAAGGTGTGGCTCGGCGGCGCGTCCTTCCCACTGGATAACCCGCTGCCGTTCCGCTGCACGGTGCTCGGGGAGCGGATCTACTGCGTGAACCGGAGCCAGACGCTGCAGTTCGAGTTGGGGGAGGACCGGGAGGGCTTCATCCCGGAGGTGCTGCCTTCCCCGGCGGAGGCCAGAGGAGCCCTGGTGCCCTTTGTGCTCACCCTGAGCCGGGACAAGTGATCCAACCAGAGACGCTGCATTTGGTCCGAGAATGGAACTAGTCCGAAAAGGTGCAGAGCAGTAATAAGTGAAGCTGCCTTCTTCCTCTGCTGGCTTCTTTTCTCCGCGGTGCCTTTTTGTTGTCAAAATCTCGGCAGTTGTCACTTGTTGCTGATGAGCAGCTCAGATTCTGAGATTATTCAGATGATTGTTTCCTGACTGTAAAGCTGGAGGGTTGCTGGTTTGAATCAGTGGTGGAAGAATGTTTGAAACATTAAATGCAGTTTTTACTGAGAGGCTGAAAGTCTCTTAAAAGTTTCTGTGTTTAGGCTGAAACCTGGGAATGTGTACTGAAGCTGTGGCTGCTCACCTTCAAGCCTGTTGTCTCCTGAACTAACAAAGAAAGAAAACTGTTCATCAGGATGGAGCTAAAGACAGGAGAAAATTACTTTATACTTTGAATTAACTACACAAAACAGCACTGTTTATAAGATTCGGTCTTCCATTTATCAGTTTATGAATCCATAAAATCCTAGATGTCAAATTGCACTTAAAAATAACTCTAAAATTAACTTTAAAATAGTGAAGCATTAAGCAATTAAATTGGATCATATAGTTGGGTTGGATTTACTTAATTTACTAATGTTACTTTTATTCTATAGAATGAGTTGTTCCAATCTAACTAAACTAAGTCAGACTAACCCTTGGATGTAGTTAAATCAACCTTAAAAAATTATGTTGACTCAACACAAGTCCATTAAATTAGACCAACAAAACTGCTTAATGCTAAAACGTGCAATTCAATAGTGTGGAAATACGATTAGATATTTCTTCAGTGTAAGTTAGATCGACTCACTTTATCCCATGAATGAATCTAATAAATAACTAATGTAACTCCAGAGCACCTCCCCCTGCAATATAAACCTACAAGACACATTGAAAAACAGTCCACAAATAAGTTTCTGGAGCTTTCAGGCACATCGGTCTTCTTCAGCAAATAGTTTGTCCCACTTTTGTTCATTTTTAAAATATGGCTAATGTTGAAGCTGTAGCTTATTTTTGGAGGCAAATCTTCACATTTAATTTCACAGAGTGAAGTGGATTTTGAACAAATTGTCTCAACTACAGACAAACAAAGATGAAGCAGCAGAAACAGAAGGAACTGTGAAACAGAGACACTGATGAGGAGAAACAGGTCTGAAATGATCTGCAGCCACAGCACGTCATATATGCAACTACATATATACAACACAAACTAACGTAATAAACCAAGATGACTATAACTCAGACCTGATCATTGATTTGATCAGGATGCTTCTGAGCAATATTACAGCTGCTTCACTGACACAAACTAAAATATGCATGGATGCTATAATCTGACTGTTGCTAACGATACTCTGGAAACTCACAGGAATTCAATTAAATTCTGAGAGTGAGCAAATTTTGTTTTCCTTTTAGGTTTCTCTCTTTATTGCACTTTGGATGAAGTTAATTCATAAATAAATAAAACTGTTTGTGTAATTCTCCTGGATCACTGTGGTTTCTATTTACTGGACTGTAAATAAGTGAAAAAAAAATCGCCTGATTAGTTTTACAATGAAAAATTGTAAAACTAATCAGGCGATTTTTGTCTACAGAGGACACAACCTCTTAGAGGTTAGAAAAAAAAACACATTTTAATGATTACACAAATTTTAAAAGTCTGATTGATGTGCAAAGCTTCTTCACATGTAAGAGGACGTGCTGCAAAAACACTGAAGCCTCTGAAAGTTTCTGCTGATTGATGACAACATTTTGAAATTTTGAGATACTTTATAGTTTCAAATTTCAGGACTGACTCCTGGAATAATGAACTGAATGACTGTACTTCACTCAACTCAGTAAATAAAATGTTCAAACAAATTCTGCCAGTATATTAGCAGACTTTTTTTTCCTTTTTTTGCAGTTTGTTGTTGATTCTACTTCAAGTCAAACTGAACTCCTTTCTCAGAGTCGGTGAACTTAACTCAACTCTGAACAAACGAATCAGCTTGGCTCCGTTAGCTCATACACACGTGGACAAAATTGTTGGTACCCCTCAGTTAAAGAAGGAAAAACCCACAATTCTCACTGAAATCACTTGAAACTCACAAAAGTAACAATAAATAAAAATTTATTGAAAATTAAATCATCAAAAACAGCCATTACTTTTGAATTGTTGATTAACATAATTATTTTAAAAAACAAACTAATGAAACAGGCCTGGACAAAAATGATGGTACCTCTATAAAAGATTGAAAACTATTTGACCAGAGTGACATGATTAACTCAGGTGTGTCATTTAATTGACATCACAGGTGTTTCCAAACTCATAATCAGTCAGTCTGCCTATTTAAAGGGAGACAAGTAGTCACCCTGCTGTTTGGTGAAAAGGTGTGTACCACACTGAACATGGACAACAGAAAGCGAAGGAGAGAATTGTCCCAGGACATCCGAAAAAAAATTATAGACAAACATCTTAAAGGTAAAGGCTATAAGACCATCTCTAAACAGCTTGAAGTTCCTGTGACAACAGTGGCTCATATTATTCAGAAGTTCAAGGGGCCAGTAGCCAACCTCCCTGGACGTGGCCGCAAGAGGAAAATTGATGACAAATTGAAGAGACGGATCGTTGGAATTGTATCCAAAGAGCCCAGAGCAACCTCCAAAGAAATTAAAGGTGAACTCCAAGGCCAAGGTACATCAGTGTCAGATCGCACCATTCGTCGTTGTTTGAGCCAAAGTGGACTTCATGGGAGACGACCAAGGAGGACACCACTGCTGAAAAAAACTCATAAAAAAGCCAGACTGGAATTTGCAAAAATGCATGTTGACAAGCCACAAAGCTTCTGGGAGAATGTCCTTTGGACAGATGAGACCAAACTGAAGCTTTTTGGTAAGGCACATCAACTCTATGTTCATAGACTCAAAAACCAAGCATACGAAGAAAAGAACACTGTCCCTACGGTGAAACATGGAGGAGGCTCAGTAATGTTTTGGGGCTGCTTTGCTGCATCTGGCACAGGGTGTCTTGAAAGTGTGCAAGGTACGATGAAATCTGAAGACTATCAAGGCATTCTGGAGAGAAATGTGCTGCCTAGTGTCAGAAAGCTTGGTCTCAGTCGCAGGTCATGGGTCTTCCAACAGGACAACGATCCAAAACACACAGCTAAAAACACCCAAGAATGGCTGAGAGAAAAGCGTTGGACTATTCTAAAGTGGCCTTCTATGAGCCCAGATCTGAATCCCATTGAACATATGTGGAAGGAGCTGAAACATGCCATTTGGAGAAGACACCCATCAAACCTGAGACAACTGGATCTGTTTGCTCATGAGGAGTGGGCCAAAATACCTGTTGAGAGCTGCAGAACGCTCATTGACAAATACAGAAATCGTTTAATTGCAGTGATTGCCTCAAAAGGTTGTGCAACAAAATATTAAGTTATGGGTACCATCATTTTTGTCCAGCCCTATTTCATTAGTTTGTTTTTTTAAATAATTATGTTAATCAACAATTCAAAAGTGATGGCTGATTTTGATTATTTGATTTTCAATAAATTTTTATTTATTGTTACTTTTGTGAGTTTCAAGTGATTTCAGTGAGAATTGTGGGTTTTTCCTTCTTTAACTGAGGGGTACCAACAATTTTGTCCACGTGTGTATTATAAGGCGGCAGAGAAACACTTCCTGCATGCTTTGCAGTCTTGAATATGACATGAGCATAATTTCTGAGACATTTCTGACAGTTTCAATGTAAAACCTGAAACAGACCTGCTGAATGTTCCCTGAGTTTGACCTTCAGGTGTGTTTACCAGCAAGTGGGCGGAGTTCACAATAATGAAAATAGCAGAAAGTTCACACACTCGCACACATGTACATATTCAGGCTTTTAAACTTTAACTCCACCCACCCAACCCTCAACAAATAAGTAAAGAAACACACACCTGCAGATAAGCTCACAGTCTGAAGAGTGACATCATTGCTCAGGTATTTTTGGCTCCGCCTCCCATCAATCTGACTCCTTAGAACAAGAGAGAAAAAGCTGTAGGTCAAACTGAAATGATTCTGTACACATTGTAAGAACTTTATTTCATTAGACAGCAGCAGAGGATAAAATGCAATTTGTAATAATAAGTGAGTTTCTGCGGTTTTAAGGTTGCCATGTGCAATGTTAATTTCTACATCCAAAGGCTTACATTTGAATCTAAAATACTGTCAAAAAAGCCAAATTATATTGACCATGATTCGATGTCGAAAAGCAAAAAAAAAGGGGAAAATTTCTGAATACTTATTATAGGTACAACAGCTTACTTCACAAAGGTCAGCGTATTGTTAAACAGAATTTAGTTTAAAAAAATCACGTGTTTATTGTTAAAGCAGAGCATCTGTCCAACTTACACAACTGTCAGTTCTTGATCTGTTCCTTTTCCATGCCATCTGTTCTGCCTGCCTTAGTTGGTCGACGTGTAAGTTAGATTTTGGGGAATCCAGTTGACTGTACAATGGGAAACCTGTGAAACATCAGATACATGAAAGTTGCCACATTTTATGTACTCTCCAGCTGCAATTAGTCCCGAGTTATTTGACCTAATGGGAGAAGTGGACCTATCTTTTAGTCATTGTTTGAACTGTTAAGGCAGATAACAGTAAAAATTATCTTAGTCATTGCTAAAGATGGATGTAATGAGGCTGAGTGGCCCCCAGTGACACTGAAGAATCCCTTTATTGTACACTGGCAAATCCTCCTTATAATTAACATTTATAAAGAAATCATCGAGATGAAGTGTGCATTAAGTTCCTAACCCTCAAATGAATGAAACAGCTAAATTTGCTGATCTTTAAACTAAACTCTGTCTGCTTTTTAAAGGTTTAGCTATTAAAATTAAGATTTGACAATTACTGTGTTCTTTATGTTAGTACCAATGTGTGTGTTGGGTTTAAGTTTCCATTTAGAAGTGGACCGTTTGGTGCTCCATTAACCAGCAGAGGGCCAGAGCAGTGGTTGCAAAAAATGGAATCATGAGAAAATGAGCTTACTTCTCATTTAATTTGTTACCTCAGTAAACATTACTTAATGCATTTATGGTCTCAATCAATAATTTCAAGCCTCCTTCAAAACATCCTGATGTTTACTTTGTAAAATTTGCTCCCATTCAGAGGAAAATAGACGACAAAACAGAGTATGTTTTAAGGCGGGGCTACTTTGTGATTGACAGGTCATCACCGTATCACTGGTGATATTTACTTTTCTTATTGTGATCAAATCTTACGTTCAAACCAAAGCCAACAGTTTGTTAGTCCATTATTTTTTACACTGACTCCTTCGTCTCAGCGCAGAGATCACCGTGTTTTTATAAAGTTACTCATCTTTACAACACCTCACAAACGTAAAGGTTTGTTTAAAACTAGACTTGTGAGCAGATGTACAAGGATGAAAGTACAAACATGATGTGAGCACAACAAGAGGTTAGGAAAGTGCATATTTTACATCAGTTAAGTTTATTCCTGCAAGTTGAATTCATTTCTGTATGTAAAATTTACTTGGGAGTGAATTTTAACATACAAATGTGGAATTATTTGACAACTTTTCTATGTGCAGACGAAGGGAGAACTTGTTCTACAACAGTTTAAATATCAAACAGTGAAATAATACATTTGTTGAGGACTACATTTAGCAGCAGATGAATTCACATTCAACTCACAGCTGGTTTGACTCAGCACATGGTTTCGGCTGATAAGACAAAAAATTGAGACTGCTGTCAGGTTATCGTTTCTGAAAACCTTCCAGAGTTGAGCTTCACTTCATTCTTTCTTTGTCTTCACGTCAATCTTTGTTTCACATCTTTTACACATTCCCCTGACACTTTATGCACGGTGCATGATGAGCACAAACTCAGCTGCAAATCTGACTTCTCATTTCGTTAGTTTAACAAAGTATATAACTGCCAGGAACAAGAATACAAAACAAAAGAAGGATAACACTGGAAGCTCCATAATTTAAAAAAAAAACAATTACTCAAAATGTTACTGTGGAATATATTACGGCTGTAAAAAACATAGTCTCACTATTCAAACCCACAGATACAGCAGGAAATGTAAAACTACCCATTTTGTAAGTCTTAAAAACGTGTTAAACTTAGAAACCTTGTCTGTCCTCGATGCTCCAGCAGAGACTCAGATCTGAAGACACCTGAAGCTGCACTTCATGAACAAACTGAATAACTGACCAATCAGAGCGCAGCTTCATAGAAAAACAGATCCTTTGTCTGACACCTAACAGCTGGACCTTTGTTAGGGTCTCGTGGTTGATAAAATGACGTTTCCAGCAGAAAATGCATGCAGGGAATTCTGGGATGTTGCAGACAACAGTGTGGATGTGATGACACTTGAGTTGAAACAGGATGTTAGGGTGGTAAAGAAGAATTCAGATCATTTAGTTACGATAGTCTTCATCCATCTGGTGATTGTAAATGTTTTCATACATTTCTGTGGCTGTCCTTCCTTTACTGTGTCATTCTGCTGTTCATCATGCTGATTTATTTACACTTATTTGCATGTTTTCATATGTAAATATGATTTCTTTATGTGACTACATTAGGAAATGTCTACCTTTAGTTAATAAGCAACTCTGAACAAACAGCTGGTGGAAGAACAAAGAGCAGCGAGTGTTTGTGCTGCTGCAGAGAGCCGAGGAGGAAACACTGCAACACTTTCTGCTGACGCTGCAGCTTCTCATTTAACCAACACTCAA
Source organism: Acanthochromis polyacanthus (assembly GCF_021347895.1). NCBI lineage: Eukaryota > Metazoa > Chordata > Actinopteri > Pomacentridae > Acanthochromis > Acanthochromis polyacanthus. Next base: position 11,909,879 of record NC_067128.1, read on the forward strand.
AGCTCTGAGTGCTGGAGACTCTTTACACACCTGATCTGCAGCAGCAGCAGCAGCAGCAGCAGCAGCAGCACTGATCTGGGCCTCATGTCCCAGAGCCGTGATTCTGAGAAACAAAGTCAAAACTGAAGATTAGAACACAGATTCATGAAAGAGATTTTTCACATAAACATCAGAACTAAAGAATAATGGGTGACTCCTGATCACTTATCTAGATTTATTGGTTTATGCTTTAACTTTGGCTTTGGGAAGTTTTACACTGAGTATTATTTGTTTAATGAGAGTTACGGTGAAATCAGCTTTGTTTAAATTGGTAAATAAAATGATAAAGTCATAGTTTAACAAGAAGAAATGGGAAGTTTCTGGGGAAAAGTGCCAAGATTTGATCATTATGCATTATTTTAAGAAAAAAAAATATAGTTTTGCATGGAAATGTATAATTCTAATTATTATTTTTTGTTCCATCTAAAGAAACTGTAGCAAGTTAAAGTCCTACCTAGAGGACTTGTGATACAGCCCTACATACTTTACAAGAACTGATCTGAGACTTTCTTTGTTGGTGGAAATGAAGATTCCCTTTTATTCTAAACTCCTTCCTATTTTGTAAAAAAAATTAAAAAAAATAAAAGTTTTAAGAATTACATTATCCTTGAAGCTTTGGTAACATTGTTAATTTGATATTTATGCCAATAAAGTATAACAAACTGTCAATTATCTCCTGTTTTTGACTTAAAATGTAAGTAAATACAGTTGGAAAAACTTTTTTCATATTGGTTAGATGCACAAATGAGTAACAGCAACGTTTTGGAATTACAATTCGAATATCAAAAGTGCAAAATTATATTCTGATTCTTTGCACATTTTGCTCATGCTCTCAGTTTTTTAATCATCCGGGAAACAAACACATTTTATCCTCACTGAAGTGAATAAAGTTGAAGTTTTATTTTGTTTCCTTTTTCTTTTCACAAATTTTCTGTTATCTCAATATTGGACACAGAATGCCTCCATGTTGACCCTGATGAGGTTTCATTAGTGTAGAAACAGATCCTGACAGACACTGAACAAAACTAACAAAAACAGGTTTCAAAACTTCAACTTATTTGTTCTACATTGACCAGGCCCTTGTTAAGTATCATCATATCATTAGAGAACAAAAAAGAGCCGAAAGAAAACGTGAATATCTTTTTTTCTGTCTGAACGGTTCAAAACAGCAGCTGTGGAATCAGATTATTTCAGTCAATGATCGAAGCAAGATTTCATGGACTCACTGTGGAAAAGAGAGATTCCTGGTAGTGGAGCTGAAAGAGCTGAAGTCGAACCGCATCCTGCTGCTTCACCTCAGTTCCCCTCTTTAATCCATTTACTGATGACGATAATGTGTTCCTGTGGTCTGATATGATTTCCCAGGCTGCAGAGGGACGACAAGACACTCCATCTGCTGACTGGCACAAACATGAGGAGAAACCATCATATAGAGAAGCATCTGGTAAATTTTCAAGATCAAAACAATTTCTGTATCTTTCTACTATGCTCAGGTACTTTGAGATCAAAAGCGTGTATCTTGAAATCAATGAATAACTTGATGATATTTTATATATCTTAGCACTGTTCTTGCTGACCGTTATGTGTATGTGGATTCTGAAGAATAAATATTGTCTTAAACTAGACTTCTGAACAGGTACACAGGGTTAAAGCTCTTCAGGAAGGTCAAGACTCAACCAAGAATCATTAAAAAGCAGGTTTAGAATGAGCTAGAAGCTGCTGGAACACAGGTATCCATGTCCACAGTCAAGCATGTTTTAAATCATGATGAACTAAGAGGCTGCGATGCTAGAAGGAAACACGGTATGCGGAAACAAGACCTTTAAGCTCGACTGAAGTTTGCTGCTGATCACATGGACAGAGAAAAGGCCTTCAGGAAGAAAGTTCTGTGGTAAGAAGAAACAAAAATTCAGTTTTTTGGCCACAATGACCAGAAATATATTTAGCAGAGACAAGACGAGACCTTTAACCCCAAGAACACTAAACTTACCACCAAGCATGGTGGTGGCAGTATTATGCTTAGAGGCTATCTTGCTGCTAGTGGAAATGGTGTTTAATACAAAGTAAATGAATAATTAAAAATAGTGTTACCTCAACATCATACAACAAGACCCCAAACACACATCAAAAGTGGTAAAGAAATGAATAGATCACGCTACAATTAATTTTATAGACCGACTTCCCCAGAGTCCTGACGAAAACCTCATCAAGAATCTGTGAACTGTAATGAAGAAACAATTCTGTGTCAGAAAGCCAACCAATTCTGTTTCACTGCACCAATTCTGCCAAGAGGAGTGATTGAAGATATAACCACAAACACGACGCTCGTGGATGTCTACCGAAAGCGGCTACCTAACTTAGATGAAAGCGGCAAAGAAACGCTTCACTAAATTTTAGAATTGCTGTATGTATATTTTTGAGCCAGCAGATTTTGTCATGTTACCAGAAGACATATAATAAATCTATGAAAAAAATAAATGCTTGATTGTTTTTGTTGTGACAAATTCAGGTGTTTAAATTATTCCATCATTGAATATTAAGAGTCATTGGAAAATGAAGACTGCCATGATATACATGGTCTTTGGAAGTAGCATTTTGTGTCAAATTTTGTTCACAATTGTACATTCTGTGTGCACATTAAGATTAGTTTTGAGTGGATTTAGAGTAGTACAGCAACAATCTGGTGATATTTTATATATTCTCTGTGTAAAACCAGACCAACAACAGTACAACTCAACGCTCTGTCTCCCTGTTCCGTCTATGGATCTCAGCTCTGAGATATGCAGTTAAACTTTTCTAAAAGTCTGACCAGTTTCCAAAGTCAGCCGCTCAAATCAGCGTCTACCAAATAAAAAGCAGGAAATGGGGCATTCATGCGACAGTGTGTCTCACTCATGCATTCAGGACAACAGTACAGCTCTCTGGCAAAGAGGAAGAAGAAGTATCACAGTACTTAGATACAGTCAGTGTATTTGTACTGTAAGAAGAAAGGAGTGTTACTCTGACTGTAAGTAGTGTCTGTGTGAGGCTGCAACACAGCTGCAGTGTTTTCAGTCTTAATGTGATTGATCTGTCGACTCTTCGTGATCCGACAGTTTCCTTTTAAACACAGACTCATTTCATCTGGGAGCCAACAGTTAACACACAGTCTGCTATAATATCCTACAGTGCTGGGGGTGTGGGGGTCACCCTGCAGGGAGGGCTCCATATGTGACTGGATTATTAATGTATAGGGAGGCTGACACACATTTTAATTACTCAGAGTAGAAAAACTGCAGAGTTTATAGTCTGCAGTTTCAATCATGTCTCCCTTAGCTTCACTGTAGTTAATGTAATGCAGCCAAATCAAGAGCTCAGACTCCTACTGGAAGCTGTCTTTCCACAAGGAATGACTGCAAAGACACAAAATGAAACAAAAAGACGAGTGAAACAATTACAAAGCGACAAAATGACCACAAACTGACATAAAACAACCACAAAGAGACATGAGTAAAATACAAAAAGATAAAACAGACAAAAGACGGAACAAACATTAAGAGACAAAGCAACTGCAAATAGACAGAGAACAAACACGGAGACATTAAAACCAACGCAGAGACAAAGCAATCACAAAGAGACATAAAAAACAACCACAACAGACAAGAACCAACTACAAAGAGACATAGGATGCATACAAAAAGACAAAAAAAACACAAGACATGAAACAATTACAAAAGAAGAAATAACTATAAAGAGACAAAACAAAAACTAAAAGACTAAACAACCATAAAGAGACAAACAAACACAAATACAAAAAAACACCACAGAGACATAAAACAAACACAAAAAACAACCAGAGGCATAAAACAAACACAAAAACACAAAAAACAACCACAAAGAGACATAAAACAAATACAAAAACATAAAGAATGACCAAAAAGAGACAGAAAACAGACACAAAAAACAACCACAAAGAGACATAAAACAAACACAGAAAGACAAAAATACACACACACAAAAAGACACGGCACGATTTCAAAGAGACTAAAAGGCCAAAAAACAAACAAACAAGATAAACACAAATATTTGTTGAATCAAGAACTTTATGTATCGTACGTTTTTCTCATCACACTATAAATAAATTAAACTCAGCAGCCTGTTATGTGGCTCTACGGCGGTATTAGTGTAGGAACATAAACTTTATGAGGCTTTGAGACTTTTGTCCCCTGCACCCATTTTTGTGTCTGCAGTCTGTTTAAAATCAGACAAACGTCTCTGCTGCTTCCTTCCTCCGAGTTGCAGCAACAAACGGCAGCAGGATGCCGTTACCAAACTCTCAGCAACACAAACTGACATTTAACTGCTTTTCTTGGAATGCGTCTCTGATATGTATGTGGAGTGGACACAGTTGAATGCATGAGACAATATTTCACGTACACTTCAAACGTTCTGCTAATAAATAATTAGATTTTTTCAGGTTTTAAATGATTGACTTGTCCACCTATAATCTGATTTACTTGCGCTATATTCTACATTTTCACCACCAGGTGCTTAATCCTCCATCTTTGATGCTCTCGTCTTGATATGGGTAAATGCAGTTCTAAGACTTTCTGCTTTATTTTGTGCTAGTTTGTTGCAAAGCTGTGTTTGATCTAATTGCTTCGTTTGTTATAAATTGATTAACACAGAAAACCATGCGTGAAGTTCTATTTTTTTAACACAGAAAACACAAAAACTATCTTCTAAGTCTAACAGCAATTTGATTCAATAATTGATTGGTTATTCAGTGTATTAAACCACCAGTCGTAACAGTTCTGTAAATCTGGAAAATGAGCAAATATTCACATTTAAGAGTTTACAAGTGAAAAATATTGCCATTTTTGTTGAAAAAATGTCCTAAAAATTGTTTTTTTTAAAAATGGAGATCAATAACTTTAGTAAATTGTGTTTATAAATCAATGAAACAGCAGGAACATAAAGTCTAAACAGGCAACTTAAAACATTTTACATACAAAATATACACTATAATTATTCTTACTGATTAAACTATCAAATGTAAGATGTAAAACTTGCTGATGGAACATCTAAAACATTAAGAACATTGTACTTTAATGTGTAACAAAACCCTCAAAAAACCTTGAATAAGAAGCCATTTTTATTGACTTCAAACTTTAGTTTCCGTCACTCACCTCCTCTGTGCAGCAGCGCCCCCTGCTGTGTGGAGGCCAGCGTCAACAGTTTGTTTTCATGTTGCTCATTGACACAAAACAAATTCTGCTCCACACAAATGCTCTCAGAATTATTGGCTTATAATAAACTATAAATAGGAGAGATTGGAAATAAATATTTGCACAGCATCTGACATCAGTTTTAGAAAGCATGTGATATAATGTTGACATGAGAAATGATGAAGCAAAATTTATTTTTTTAGACTAAAATTCATTAAAACCAATAGAAATAGACCAAAACTGTGTGTAATAGTTCTACTTGTAAAGTATTTTTACATTCCAGTGCTGAAATTTCTACTTATATAAAACATTTAAAAACTTCCTCAATTTTGGCTAAATGAGTTTCACAGCAACAGTGTGGTTCAAACAGAAACAGCAGCACGTCTAACTTGTTAGAAAGACTCACTGGTGTGTCGACCTCTTGTGCTGCTCAGGAAACCAACAGAAAGCCCAAACATCCAGCACTCACTGTCAACAAGGAGAGTACAAGAGATCAACAGCAGTGAAACATTCAAAACAGAAGAGGTCAACAAAATGACACTACGAGATCAGCTCCTACCTTTCAGGGTTTATGTTCATTTCTGTTTACACATTTTCTATAAGAGTGAGACTTCTCCACTTAATCAGTCGTCTTTGTAAATGGTGTCATCTGGTGTTGAGCCACAGAATTACAGTGACAGGGAAGTTTTCACAAACAAACAAAAACTTCTTTGGTTACAAGACAATATTTATTGTGACATTTGAAATCCATGGAGACACAAATCTGAAAATGGAACATATTACATATTCAATGTTGTAAAAAAAAAAAGTCATTTAACAAACAAAACTGCAATATCAATACAATAAAAAAGCAGAGGAATCACAAACACAAAAGTCAGATATGACGAAAACAAGTTTTTGAGCCGTAAGTCGAGGGTAGAGAGAGTTCAAACTGTTAATTAAATCTAAAGCCCATCCACGGACTAGTTCAGACTCCTTCAGGACTTAACAGATGGATGTGAAATACTTCTGAGCAGGCAAAAGTTCCAGTTTTTAATCCTGACAATCATCTGTGAGTAGATTAAGTTCGAGCAGAGAAAAGCTGCTGGAGCGTCGAAGCAGATCAGAGAGAAAAGCAGCTCCACATGCAGGGTTTTTAACATCCTGAGTTCGTGTGAATCTGGAAAAAAACACTGCATAGAAAGACGATGCAGAACCTTTCAACGGTCTCATCTGGGCACATGTGATTTTCTGCATTGAATCTTATTTTAAATTTATGTCAGCTGGTGCTTCAGAATTTTCCTGAGTAAACTTTGAGTCATGACGAAGCGATCTCAAAACAAGGATGTTCAGGTCATACTTGAATACCAAAAATCATCCATCTTGTTTCTTTTCTTCTGAACCATCTAATAATCCCTGAGATGTATTTTGTGACTCCCTCAAATGAGAACATTATTACGATCATGACGTACATACAAAAGTCAAGTTCGGACTTCAGAGACCTGCGGGCCTCAAAAGATCAGTTCCAGATATCAGTCCGCTGGACGTCCTCACATGGTGAAGGAAGATCCGTTCTCACTGGATCCGTCCACTGAGCGGCAGACAGCTGACATGTAGAATTCTGAGGTGACCCTGGAGGAGCGGCGTGGAGCGATGTACTTCTTACCCAGACACCACAGGTCCTGGAAGATCCTCCTGAAGTGGTTCCTGAACTTCACCCCAACGAAGGCATACAGCACTGGGTTCAGGCAGCAATGGAGGTAGGCGATGGACTGCATCACGATCAGGACAGTCTGCAGTCTGTCCAAGTCTTCACATTCAGCTTGCTCGAACATGTTGACAGTGTCGTACAGCAGCACCACGTTGTAGGGAAGGTGGCAGGCGATGAAGACCACCACCACTGCCAGCACCACCCGCACTGCTTTGTGTCGCTGGAAGTTTTTGGCTTTCATCAGAGTGACAATGACGGCAGTGTAGCAGAAGATCATGATGAACAGTGGCAGGAAGAAGCCCACAGCCAGCTGGGTGCTGGGGACGGCCACCTTGGTCGTCCGGGCCATGTTGCTATCTGAAAACTTCAACTCGCAGACGTACTCTGGAGGCTCATCTGTCTCAAAGTCCTCATCTTCCATCATATAGTATTCACTGTTGTGGGATGGCTCGTACCACTGGTAGAAGTAAAAGGTGGGGACGGACACCAGTATGGCGAAGACCCAGACGATGGCGCAGATGATGCGGCTGTACGAGAGCGAGCGCAGCCTGAAGCTGCGGCGAGCCTGGACGATGGCGACGTAGCGGTCGGTGCTGATGCAGGCGAGCAGCAGCATGCCGCTGTACAAGTTGATGCTGTATGAGCCGCGCAGCAGCTTGCAGGCCACCGGCCCCATCGACCATGACGATAACTCGTTGTAGATGATCAGAGGCAGCGCCAGCACAAACAGGAGGTCGGCAATGGCCACGTTGAGCAGGTAGATGTCCGTCATTGATTTGGTCCTCTTGTAGAAGGCGTAGGTGACAATCACCAGGCTGTTCCCCACGAAGCCCAGGATGCAGATGATGGAGTTGATGTATGGGCCGACCACCGTTTGCACCCAGAGGCTGTTGTTAAATGTGCAGGGTTCAAGCACGTCTATGTCATAATTATAGTACTCTGGGGTGGTCTGGTTGACATCTGACATTACTGTCGTGAATGACTGGTTGTACATCTGCTCCTCCTCAGAGAAATTCATCTTTGTCTTTCACTGCAAACAAAGAGCAAAGAGAGAACATCAAACAGCAGCAAAGACTTCTCATCAACTCATTGAGTGATTCTACATGAATACTGTTGCTGGTCAGTAAAACTGAACTGAAACTTTGCATCTGGCGGAACAAGAAGACCACAGATCAGACGTGTTCAGCTTTCTAGACTGAGCGACAGCAAATATCAGTATCAGTTCCAGTATCGATAAAGGTTAAGAAAAAGCTATAGGATAAGGGCACAGAGCAGGTAAAACTTGTCCCATGGATCAGTTTTTGGCAGATGATCATTTTTTGGTACATCGGCTCAGGAAATAAGTTCAGAAGAGAAAAGGAGTTTGAGTAGAATTTGATCAGCACCAGTACTGAACGTGGTATAAAGGGGAAGATGAGGCTGTAAATTACTCTTCACAAGGCAGGCCGAGGCCATCAGCAGTGTCTGAGTGAAAGTTAAAACAGAAGTGATGACTATAATGAAATATTATAATGACAGCAGTCAGCTAGCTCTGTGTTAAAAAAGCATAAAAGGCACAGTTTGTGCCTTATGTTGACAGAGGTGCATAAAGATCTAGAAATGTTAACAGGATCTTCAGTACTCCATTTGCATTGTTTCATGGCCCAGGCAAGCCTCTTTTTCTTATTCTGATGTCTTAGCAATGACTTTCTTGCTGCAACTCATCCTGTCACACCTGCAACTCCAAGTCTTCTCTTCGCAGTTGAAACTAAGACTTATTATGACCACCATTAAGCTGTGTTTGAACCTGTTGTCCTGTGAACCGCCTATCACCAAGCTGTTGGCTCTCAGAAACTTGTCTTCTGATTCTGTTGTGGCTTTGGGTCTTCCTGACCTCTTCCTATCAGAGTTTCCCCCAACTTCCTGAGTGCCTCTTGATGATGAAGAAAAATGTACTCACTAACACTTTGACTTTCTTTGCAATTTCTCTGTAGGAAAGACCTGCATTTTAAGTGTTATGATGGTCTGTCTCTCTTCTATTGTTATTGTCTTTTTCCTTCCCATTTTTCTAGCAAAACACTACTTTCTGCAGCACAATACAGTTCAGATAATGTTCTGGAGGGTTTGGCGCCATGGTGTGTTCCAACACTACTTTAATGCAGACAGAGGGGGTTGTAAGTAATCAAAAAAAGTTGGGATACCTGTAGGATTTGGTAGAATCAACTTTCAGGGCTCGATCAGCCTCCATTGCTGCAGAACATCTTTAGGTTGTTAACCCGTTTCTTGTTCCTTGAAAAAGGCCTTTTTGTTTATTTCCGAAATGTACATAGTTTTTCAGTTTTGGGTAACCTTACCATTTTTTTAAATCTCTGGCAGGTCACCACTTACCTGATTACCATTACAAGCTATTCATTGGACTTGAACTACAGTAGATGAATTTTAATTTAAAAAACTGGACAAAATTGGGGCATTCTAAAAATTTTGACCGGTAGTGTATATTATTTCATAGAATAGCTAAATAAATCTATTATATATATGTGTCAACGTACAACTTAATGTCAGACAAATAAAGAAAAGTGTGTACTTTTACAGCAGATTGGTAAAAAAGGTTACTTTTCTGTATTTTACAGATATATTCTCTTACTATAAAAAAGATAGTAAGAATCTATATTTATTTACAACAAATGTCTATAAAATAAACTTTTTTCTCAATGTACAGGAGTCAAAATAAACTCTCAGATGCTTATTAGTGACATATTTCACAACCTCCCCACAGTTATTATTGCTCAAAACATAAATGACTGTTTCTCGCTTTGACTTTCTGCCAGATTCATTCAGCCTGATGGAAGAATCATAAAAATTTTGACATTAGATATTTAAATGATCTGAAAGTGGTGCAGATGTCTTGCTGTTTGATTGCTGGTTGTGCTGTTAAGAGAGTGTGGAGGTTTTAAGATGAAAAATGTCCTAGTTGTGGTCGATGCCACTCGTGAAGGTGCGAATGTGAGTGTGTTCTCAGGTATCTGAATACTTAGAGGAAGTTTGCAGAAAAGAGGTCATTCGACTCTGAGATACCGACTTGACCCAGTTGATGTGTGATGTGTGGTTTCTTCTCCTCTTTCAGGGTCTTAAACTGAGACATCTCTGAGCTACAGATCAGAACAAACAAACAGATCTCTGCACTCAGATGAAAACTAAAATCACACGATTTGGAGAGATTTTCATGATTTTAGATGAGTGGAAGAATGAAAGAAAGATGGGAGAAATAAATCAAAATGAATGCTCCTCTTCATTCTTCTACCTTCCAGCCCTGTGTGGATCTTAAAGGATCATTCTAACTTTTTACTCGTCACCTTTTCGCTCGAGATTCGGGGAAATGTTGCAAGAAACATATGGGGGCGAAAAGCTCTCTACAGCGTTCCCGAAAAAGGATTTTCTTAATGTGGTGATACTTACCGTATTCTAAAAGGCTCATTGCCTCTTTGTTGGCATCATTTCCTACTTTTCTTCAAATTAGTCATTTTTCAGAACACTATTGTAAGTGAGTTGAATCCAATAATCCAGTGTAACAGATACAAAATGATCCAGAATATAACTTTCAATACAATTAGAGAAAACAGACGACAACTTTTAACAGTTTTTTCTTCTCTCCTGTTAATCATGTCACAACCCCTAAGAGTTGTCTGTCGACCCTTTGTACCCCAGTGCTGCAGTCAGATAATAATCATGTTATATTTTAGCCTGAATGAATACATGGAACCAGTCATCATGATTGCTGGGCTTCGTTTGTTTGTCTACAGTGTTGTGTGTTATCAAGAACAGATACTTCACATGTAGTAGGTGTGCAGCTATAAAACCAGCATGTCCAGTACACTGTGCACTCAGTCCAGTCCTCCACTCAGACAGAGTTGGAAGGAAGTCCTGAGGTTTTTAGGAAGTTTCTAAAACCACAAACACACTCACAGCTGTCAAATAAAAATAAGCACCTGTGCAGGTGTCAACAGGACACACATGTCTCAGCAACCTCAACAAGTTGTTTTTCTGACCTCCTTCCTGCTTCTCAAATGCAAAGTTTTTAGAGCTAAAAACATGTTTTCTGTGCTTCTGGTTCCACAATAAAACCTGTCGAGCTTCGATGGTCAATAATTAGTGAAGAAAGACGTCAGAAAGATGGTGGGTTTGTGTCATTGTTTTCAAGGTTTGCTTCGCTGCATGTAACATGAAATAAGGGAAGTCTGAAGGGACAAACAGCTGCTCTCCAATCGGACGTCATGTCCAGCAAGCAGAAGTACAATAAAGGAACATGAGGCTTTAGAGGAACTTTCCTTTGTAGTAAAAGCAGTAAATATCTCATTTAAGATCTGTTTTTATCTGCAGACAAACATCCGCATGCTGACATACCGATGGTCAGCAAATATAATGTTCACTGTATCTGTTTAACATGCCAACGTTGGTGTCTAGCTGAGGGGGATGGGGACGTCTTCCGCTCTGCAGCTGTTGCTAATAAACCAACACTGATGATATAATTAAATGTTGATAGTTAAATGTTGATATGATGACGCCACTAAAACGTCTGATGATCTCCTGGCTGATTACAGTTCAGCCTGAGGGGAACATCTGAAGCCTATTTCATCAAAATGCAGCTGACGGTTTCTAACAGGCTTTAGAATTCAGATTTACGGCTAAAGTTTTAGGTTTTCTATTTCATGTTTTAGTGTTTCACCTCTAAACCTCAGGTTTCAATTTCCTGTTTTAGAGATTATGTTTTAAATGGTGAGTTTTGGAGGACAGATTTTAGAACTTGGGTTTTAGAGTGCAGCATTTTATAACTCGGTTTTAGCTCAGATTGTAGCGTTTGGGGTATTTGAGTGCATGTTTTCAACAGAACAGTGTCATTTTAAACCATCTTAAATCTCATTTCAGTTTTGTCTACATCAGAATAAGATCTAAAAGCACACTAAATCATAAAACCATTTTTTTCTCAATAACTTAAAACTGACTTTCCTCATAACAACCTCTTCTTAAGTGAGCAGAGAAAAAAAAAGTCACAACCTTCCACCCTGCACTGCTGCCTGCCGTTATTTCACCTCTAGAAAATCTGGTTCTGAACTAAACTGAAACTGTTGATGCAGTAAGTAAACATCTGCAACTCAAATTAATTAGTTTTATTATTTTTTATTTCCATTCCTTCAGGGGGTTTTTTGTGTCGGTGCATCTTTGGACAGCAGAAGTCATCATCTTTCAGTTTTAGCCACGACTTTAAAAGTTTGGTTACACCAATATCAGTCTCTGTCATCTATTGATGGGAAGCATTCGTGCTTCGAAGAAAATCTGATCTGATCAGCTAAAGCGAACGTGCGTTTACAGAAATACATTGCCTTGATTTTCAAGATAAAATGACACAGAAGTAGGGCATCTGACGTTATCTTATTACATCATCTATTACTATTTTAGATGTTGCATGTTGTCAAACCATTTTTTTAACAAGATATTAATCAAAATCTACAGAAAATATGGACTTGTTCAGGTTTACTAATGTGCTAACATTTTTCCACTGCATTAAAACAGAGTATTAAAGACACATAAAGTTAAGAAGTCACAGCTCATGGAGACAAATAAATAAATTGCTTCTGAAAACGAAAAGTGAAAAAGAGAGAAAAATAAGAATTGATCTGAGGGGTTGAGGTTTTACTGCAAGAATCAGCATCTGAATAGAAACCAAATAAGCAAAAGAAAACAACAAAACTAAAAAGAAAATCAGAAATAAAAAGCAGAACTCACAGGTTTGCAGGGCTGATGGTGCTGCCGTTTTCTGGTCGCTCTCACTGGTGATGATGAGTTGGAGGTGTTGCTGCGCGACATCAATCACACTGAAACAAGCTGAAACCTCCAAGTCTTCCTCTTTCATCTGTTGACTGTGTCACAGCTGAAGTCAATCTGTGTGACATTTATGCTTTTCAGTGTCTCACCTTCCCCTCAAAATGGTTTCATGAGACAGAGAAGACAGAATTTCTCCTTTCAGCTCAGCTTGGTGGTTTGAGATGACTGTTAAAAGATTCCTATTTCCCAAAGGCCTCGGCATGTTTAACGCTCTGGGGTCTATTCACTGTTACTTGCAACAACATAACTGTATTTACATATTATGCAGAAATAAGTCTTTCTGTAAAATGTAAATTTATGAATATTTATCTTCAATGAAAAGGACACAAAGCAAGTTATGGTAAACTGACTTTAAACAGACTTTCCAATGGTTCTATTTGTTAGATTTAATGCTGTGTTTAGAACTCCATCCTGCAGTGAACTGACTGCGGAAAAGAAGGTTTTACATTTTCAGACTGACAACTATAAGGAGCTGCACTGTTACGGTTTGGTTCGTCCTGAAAAGTATCACTGCATGCACTACAAACTCTGTTTCTAAAAGTAATGCCACATGTCTTACATGAGCATTTTGCTGCATTTCTATTCTACATTAGGAGGACGATTTTATGAGTGATAGATTTGTCTGATCAGGACATCGACTGGACTGTTTAACAACATATAGAGCACTACAGCTGTTTAATTAAACATATGAGTTTATAAACACTGTACGCCTAAATTTTAGCAGAGGAGCTGAACAGTTAGCCAACAATGGCAGCAATGGATTTCTGCATCCCAAAATTTGCAAACTTACCACATCATCTTCTCTGGTTTGATTCTGAAACGTTTTACCACAAACTTTTTGGGAGGAACATTCATAAATGCTGCACTGTTTGCTGTTTTGATGTATTTTATGATATTCCTCTATTTTAATGTTTGTTGATTTTATATGTAAAGTGTCTGAGTGTTTTGAAAATAGCTACACACATAAAAAGTATTATTATTACTACAAACAACACACAATGTAGGAAATATGACATCTAATATTCTGGTAGTGACTCCGTGTCGATCGTCAGAATATTCACATAGAGCTGCAGTCAGTCGGGTTGTGTTGAGGAAAGAAGAAGAGATTGGATTTAGATATTATGGGCCTCTGGGAACAGACATTTAAAAGACTCCTCACTTTTGCAGGAACAAGGTGCCCAAAATAAAAGCGTCAAACAACAATTTAGTGTTGCTTTGTGGCGATTCTGTGGCACTTGGCGATTGTTTAGCTTAATTTCTGGACAAATCTGTGAGTTTTTAAGTATACCAGGAGCCATCTGATCCCTTTGGACTCCTGCCTCGAAACCTGTTGAATATTCCAACAACAAAAATAAGTAATAATCAACATTCTGCCCTACAGTTAAACGTATTAATTCATCTAAGTACCCATCGTCAAAGGCAGGATAAAAAGCCAACTTCCACAGTAAAACTGCGCTGAGGTTGATATCAAACCACCTTTCTTTTCCACCTCCACACCACCCTGACTAAACATCAAGAACACTGAATGAATGTGGACTTGTTGGTTTTGGAAAGTTACAGAATCAGTCAAACACACATCCTAGTAAAGCAGCATCACAAAGGCAGAGCTGAGCTGAAGCTACTAAACAGTCAAACAGCAAAACTTCAATTCTACCTTTGGTTTACCACTGGTGGCTTCACCTCCCTGCCGCTGCTCTACAACTTCTCCTGACTCAGAGGCCAATGTACTTCAAGCTTCCTTCAACAAGAAAAACACTTTCAGACAAACTGCATTCAGCATGGAATACAAGAAACCCATTTATTGATACAGTGACACTGTACAGACTTAAATATGAAAATACAAAGAGGTGCATGATGGGAAAGACAAGAGTGTAGTATGATGGAAGGTCAGGCCACCTCCTCCATGTAGTCAGCACCGTGACTCTGACTGAGCTGAGAGACGCTCAGGTCCTGAGTGGTTTCATCGAACTGAACAACAAAACAAACAACAAGACAGTTTCATTTAAAAACAGAACTAAAGGCAGCAGGAGAGACGGACACTGGAAGAGTGATCACCTTATCGCTGCTTTCAGGACCCTCAATGGAAACCTCCTCGATCTCCTCCCCGATACTCAGCTCACTCTTGGAGAGGTCTGACCGATGGCTGAACAAACAAACAGCAGGCGAACAAAGTCAGAAAGATTCTACACGTCATCTACTGTGTTTCCACATTTCAGTCCAGTACTTTACAGGGTTTTTTCTTCAAGATGAGAGTTAAAAAAAAAATTAGATACATGAATGTTTTCCTTCAGGACTGCAGTGTGGTGGACTAGCCGACTGGTTCAGCTTCCTCTCATCTGATTAAATTCAGATTGCTTGAACAATGGCCGATTTAGCTTTCATAAAGAGAAAAGTGCTACATCAGCACCATTCTGGGATTAATCCATCTTTTTTGGCAGTGGGAGGGGCAGACTAGCAGTGAACACCTCCACTTTGTCACAACTGGCCCAAGCTGGTGGAGACTCATTTAACGTTTAATGAACATTCACTCACTCAGCTCCAAACAGACACCATGTCAAAGAAGTTGGCAGTGCAACTAAATTTAGTTAAAACGAATGGCCAAAAAAGATCAAGTATAAACTTTGCAAAGAGCAGATCATTTAAAAAAAAAACGGAAGGCTAATTTGTCTTAAATATTCCTCAGTAGTTCTCGTGTTGGAATCCCCAGTTCATAGATGTCTATTTTCAGAAATCTTATGAATATGTTCAGGTGCACACTAGTCTGCTCCAAATCTGTTCTCATGTAAGTATAAAGTCTATTTAAAGTTCATTTAGTTCACTATGGCCTATTTAGTTCATCTACAGATGACACAGATTGTTTTATTCCCTGTGAGAGCTGGTACAATTTCCGTCAAGCAAGATCTACTTTGGTGCACTACAACTCTAGTTTGTCTTGTCAAATATGACAGTAAACTACTGTTTAACTGACAATTCCTAATATTTCATTTGTTAATCAAGAAAACAATCAGCAGACTGATCAGTAAAGAAAACAGGGTTTCCACTCTCTTCCCAAAGGAATTTTCCAGGATATTTTGAAAAATCCAAAACTGGTATGTTGGATGGGAATCAGATCCCAGACTAACAGGTTCTCCTTTTAAACGTGTGCTAATCTGTGACTACAGGACGGCATCATCTGTGGGCAAGCAGAGGTCTGAATGGACAACGTATGGTCAAGTCATGAAAGCTGGTTTATGGTTTAACTCGGATTTCTGATAGCCTTTCTTTACAATAACACTTCAGTTTTAATTTTATCTGGCATGTCATTATCTCCACCCACCTCTCTGATGTGGTTCAGGCTCCATTTAAAGTCCACAGGACATTTAACTATTTGTCTCATTCTTCAGGAGGTGTGTGAAACCATCATCAGCTCTGAAATGTTTCTGCCCTCGCAGGTAACATGGTGTTTTTAACCAGCAGCAGCTCAGATCTCTGGATTTAAAGCACCTTATTTCAGTCAATGTGTCTGCAGTATTTCTATGCATCAGGGTAGCTTTGCACTCTTCATTTCCGTTGTAGAGATTCAGGAAAACAAGGCATCACAAAAAACTGTGTAATAATCACCTCATCACCCACAAACTTCTGAAACGACACATCCAGCTGCTAGTTTCACTCTGCTCTGCTGACTGACAGCCAGTGGCAATAAGAAAGGAAATGAACAAGACTGGAACCAGGAAGTAAACCAGGATTATAAATAGCAAGTAAAAAAAAAGTTTTCTGTAGATGGTTTACAATGAAAGAAAACCATTCACCATGTTTGTCAGACCTCGTCATTAATAGACGTCATTGATCAGACCGAGTGGAAAAAAACTGCACTTGTAGCTTCAGAAATTCACTAAATGTTGACTAAAAGCTAGAAATGTGTGATTACGTGAAAAGTACAACACCACATTTCATTAGTCTTACCTATTAAAGTCGTCGTCGTATTCAATGTCATCATCTGGAAACAAAGTTTAGTACGTTTAGCCACATTCAGTTCCACAAGACTCAGTCTGTACATGTTAGCATCCCTTTAAACCTGTAAGAGGAATCAGCATTTTTCACTTTTAAGTTCCTCATCCACACATGCATCTGTAACTTTAATGATTTAATGTTTCACCTGTTCAACTGAATTCATCAAATAATAAAAATAATCCATACATCAGACACATCATGAAAAGAAGGAACAGAGTGAAGCTCAGAGCTTCTGTACAGGTGACTGATTGTTGATATGCATGAAAAGGTAACGATGAAACCAACAGGACATGTCAAAATATTCAATAAATCAAAGAAAAACACTAAAGTTCATGTTAAGTTGGGCTAAAAGTTGCAGACAAAGTCTTTTTGAACTTTACCTAAGTGTAGAGATCCGGTTTTGTCACTCTGAGCCTTGAAGCCCTTTTCTTTGGAGTTTGATGCTCCTGCAGGACAGAAGAAAACTTGTTTCATCTTTGAACTTCAGTCAGTCATCAGATGTGTGCAGCTTCTCGACAGTTAATACCAGCTTTCATCCAGAGGTGACGCAGACTTTCATGAACTAATGACTGACAGATTGTTGCCCTGGCTGATTATCAGATCCTGTATTCAGCGTTTTTTAGGGTTTCTGATAAAGCTTGGCTTGGATGCAGCTGCCTCTTTCTATATCCAGTCACTCTGTCATCCTGAGCACAGCCCGACCTGATTAGTTACACGGTACGAGTAATAGTCTATCAGCACTGAAGGACAAACGTTCAAAAGTTCTCTTTCAACTAAATAGACAGAAAAACAAAGATATTTTAGCAAAGATTTGTGGAGAAAGTCTAAATTTTCCCATTCTCACCGCAAAAGTAAATCACTATGAAGTATCAGTTTTCAGTCTCTTTCATTTGTAATAATCAGTGTCAGTTATCAGCCACATCGGGTGACCCTTTACCCTGGAGATGAACTACGACAATCTTTAACCTCCATCTTCTGTACAGGAAATGTACTTTGCACAGCTGCAATACGATGCCTCAAACACCTAGTTCTATTGAAATTTTCTACTCTAAAGGCTTATTTCTACGTCTTTTTGATGTAACAGCACATTTGGAGGTTAAATAGATTTAAGACTTAAGACTTTTTCAGCTCTTTTTATACTACAGAGAAATATATTTAGGAGCAGAGGAGTAGCACACTCAGATCATAAATTTTTTTCTAATGCCTCATCATCTGCATCTGTCTGTACTTTCAGATTATATTGCAAACCAATCAACAAACACTTTACTCAAAAGAGCAGCAGCATAAAAATAATTCATCTAATTGTTGTTCTGACTAAAGCTTCACTGTAGCCACACCAAGAAACACAACAACTGTTACTGTCTATAGGAGGTCTAAAGATGTATTTATGACTTTTCAAATGATATTCAAGACTTTTTAATGCCTTCTTAAACCATTTTTTCCAAGCCCTTGCAGATCCTGTCTGCACAAACCCAGAATGAGACTTTCAAAGTAGAACACGACTTTCAAAGTAGGACAGTCAATGTCTGTAATGTATCTGTTTACCAACTAGACGTGTTTTAAATAGGGCAAAATTTACATCAAGTTTGGTGCGTCAAATAAGGACAGACTTTACACAGCTGTTTAGAGTCTTACGGAAGTTTGAAATGTTTTGCAACAAATCTAACCGTTTCTGCTGTGGCTCTGCTCTGACATGTTGCTTCCTCCTCCTCTTCCTCCTCCTCCTCTTTGGGCCTCAGACGGGGCTCCTGCTGGACTCCCTCCAGTCGCCGACGTCTCCACCTTCCTGGAGAACAAAAGACAGTAAATATTTGTGCACCATTTGATTTTATTGACCGCTGGGAAAACGTCAGAAGATGCTCACCAGGAAACTACTTCTACTCCAACACCCTCAGATCTGAATTATGCTTCAAACTGAGGGAAAACATGAGGAACTGAGGGCTGATAACGCATCAAACACACTAAAAAGGGACTGAAGACACTTCCTCGTCTTGCAGCATGACAAACAACGCAACCCTGAAAACGGTGCAGGTGGAGATGTTCTATATAAAGTCACATAGTTCATTTCAGTGGTTCCCAACCTGAGGGGTCAGATAAATCTGAGGGGTCGTCAGATGATTGAAGGGAGAAGAAAGTTCTACACAAGTCTTTTTTCAGGTTTTAGACTTTTCTTGCATCATTAAAGCTCTTATTATCCATTCCTATAACATATAGTCTGCCAGTTCATTTTACAGTTAATTATTTACTTAGTAAAACTTCAATAACGCTGAAAAACATCGTCACAACATCCTGGAGTGTGACATCCTTAAATCAGCAAATTAAATTGTGAGTATTTAGCACAAGTCATGCAATAAACGGAACACTCAATGCCGAATATAAAGAATGAAAAGGAGTCTGTTTAATTAAAAAAGTATAACAAAGAGGAAAAAGAAGGAATATGAAAAGTGAGCAGATATTTATGTTTTTGTCTGAACAACATGCAAAAACATTACCTTCATTCGTGTAACAAGGAAAATCAACAACACGTCACATTTACGAGCCTAGAAACAGTGAATTATTTGGGTTCTTTATATGATAAATTGATCTGGATTCTATCATTACCTCCGCCAAGGAGGTTATGTGACACCCGGCGTTTGTGTGTCCGTCTGTCCGTCCGTCTGTCTGTTAGCAAGATAACTCAAAAACGCCTGGGCAGATTCACATGAAATTTTGAGGGGATGTAGACTATGGTAAGAGGAAGAGCTGATTTAATTTTGGTGGCAATCCGGAAAGGATCCTGGATTCTGGATCACTTTGAATTTTTTCAGTATGTTTTAGTATGTGGTCCAAAATATGACAAAAACATCATAGGTTAGTATGTCGTCCAACAAATTAGAACAAGGTGTCTAACCAGATAGATCAACTGGTTAGAAAGGTGATTCATAAACAGAACTGTGTCAGAGACGCAGGTTCGATTCCAGCTCATGATCCTTTACTGCATGGGTTTCCTGTTTTCCTCTCTATCCTTGGCGGAGGTCTGCACTCTCTGAGTGCTTTTCTAGTTCTACTTTGAACAGGTCAGTAAACTGATTAAGTTCTGCAGCTTTACTCATCAGCTTGAATTATTTGACCTCAAACAGTTTAATCTTGGAAGTTTGTATTCCATAAATCTCATACAATCTTTATCATGTCAACTTTTAATCTTATAACTGCAGCTCTTTTCAGAAAATGTAACACAGCTGCTGACTTTACAGGACCCGAATCTCAGAACAAACAGCAACTTCACTGAACATGACTAAAAACTAGGACATAACGCAGATCTGCTTAAAATATTCCAAATTTACTCCAAGTCTGGTACATGCGAGTACAAATTGTCATAAAAGCAACCCTACTAGTTCCCTGCTTCTGTTTCAGGGTTTACTCTGGCTTCAAACGGAGGATTCAGTAATGAATCAACTGATCAAAGATGTACACAGACAGAGAGAGACGATTCCACCTGAAGCTCACCTGAGCTCAGCGCTGTGACTATGATCAGAGAGAGGATCGTCTCGCTTCACCTCTGAGTCACCAGCCAGGACAGAAAGACTGAGACCAGAGAGAGAGAGAGAGAGGAGGAAAAGGAGGGGAACATGAAAGAAATAAAAGGAGAAGTAAAGACAGAGTCAATGCACATCATATTTGTATTTCTTTACTTTTCACTGATGTCATCCATTCACCTGTCCTGAATCTAAAGCTGCCTCTAAAGTAAGTTTAAAATGTCTCATAGTGCTTCTCAGCGCTCCTCTCAGTCCGAGGCCCTGGAACACTCGGTGTCCTGAGCAGCCATGCAGAAAGTCTGTCACATTTGTACCCTTCAGGACAGTTTAGTGTCACATTTCTGTCCGCTTGTTTTCTCTTGTCCTGAATGTAAAAACAGGAGCGAGAAGAAGCTCCGAGATGCTCTGCTGACTCTCTCAGCGACCCATTTTCCCTCGCAGATCATTAAAGTTTCATGTAGCCGACGGCGAAGCGTAATCTGACTCAGTTACAGCCATCCTCATGGGACCGGCGCTGACATGGACACTTGTTTCCCTCCACGTCTCTTAGCGCTAACAGGACGCCGCTTGCTCTGATCCCACAACGTCAAACAGAGTAATCTGAGCCAGTCAGCTGAGCAGCTCCGAGTTCAGTCCCTGACCACTTCACACGTTAGAGTCGGCGAACATTAACACCAGAGAAACAGCCGAACAGGGCTTTAACTGTGAGTAGTGACAGTTAAAATGAAAGAATCTTCTAATTTCTTCCTCCCTGGTGCATGCTGGGAAATTGACAGCACAGCAACAACAACAAACTTTCAAACAGGTTTGTCTGCGGCTGGTACGTCAGGCGGCGCTCACATGAGCAAAGAAACTTTGCTGTTGGTCATTTGATCAGTGATCAAAAGACTTATCAGACTAGGACTGAGCTGACAGGCATTCTGCTGCTTTCATCACACTTCAGGTCTAATTTTATTTAATTAAAAACATGGTTTAGGAGCTACAGAAGCACAAACAGAGACTTCAGCTTGTGATTCTGAGAAGGATAAGGTGGCCATCAACCAATCATCTAATCTCAAGAGGACCGGGGTGCTGGCACCAGCTGATTAATGTTATGAACATGAGCTTTAATATCAATAGAGGTGTTTTATTTCCAATGGGTTTTGAAAAATGTTAGTTTTCATCTGTGTGTACATGTCACACCAACAGTGGGCATTCCACTGGCATGGATACAGATCGTTTCACGTTTATTTACACTTTGAAAGGAATTGAAATTGGTGATTCATTTTATTCAGTAAAGGTGGATGATGCTTGATTTGTAACGAAATTTTCCAAACTGTCAAAATACGCACAAATATTCCACCTAATCACAGAGAACCGCAGCGGCTCCAGAACCTCATCAGTTTTGTCAGCTCATGTGAACACCACCCGATGACCTGTTCACACACAGAAACACGAGACTTGACCCATAACAGGGGAAACAACCAAATGATTCATCATTGATTATTTTTTAAGTTTTCTCAGGCGTTTCCAGCCTCAAACTCAAACATCTTTCACTGACTTTCTTATAAGAAAGAAATTTACAATTACCTTTGCATTTGAGAACCTAGAAATAACCACTTTGGGGTAACATCAGAAATTATTAATCATCAAATCAGCCGCCAATTTCAACAAGTTGCCGTTTTGGAACTTGTACTTTCAGTTGTTTTTCCTGAGTGAGGTCTCTCTATGTGTGACACATTTACCATCACTGGTTTTAATCAGCTGTTCAAATAAAATTAACTGGTCACTGAATTGTCCGGCTCACTCATCTGACAGTCCTGATTGGACGGGGTGACGTGCACAACACTCACTCGCAGAGGCTTTTACCCCGTCTCATGGGGGAGACGACTGGCCCAGAGAAACTCTCCTCCCTCAGGGGGACAAGGCTACAGAGTGAGGAGGGGAGGACAGGGAAAGAAAGAAGGGCAGGACAGGGAAACATGAGGAGAGCAGAACAGGCAGGCCAGTGGAAGTAGGAGGACATTTAAAGCAGAGCAGGAACAGGAATCTACAGGTGTGAGAGCAGCGTGAAGCAGAGACGTGGACAGGTGAGACGAGCTCTGCAGGACACAGAGAATCGCAGGAACATGAAAGACGAGAGAGCAAGAAGGAAGCTATAAAGGAACACCAAGCGCCACCTTTCAGGAGTCATTTCTTATTCTAAGGGACTCAAAGAGGAAAATATCTGTTCTTCTTTATTTTCCTCAACCTCTGAAGAGCTTCATTTTTTGACAGCTTTCCTGCAGACTCTTCACATTTTGTGCTCACAGGTGTGATACTCACTCCTTGTGACTGCTGGTCTTCTCTGAAGAGTCCTTTTCTCCAAACAGAGAGCTTTGACTTCAGAGGCAGCAGAGAAACACAGAATAAACCAACTGAGACACAAACATCCGCCACTGAGTCTGTGGATCATTTTAGAATCGTTGAAACATACTCAGATTTGTTTGTGAATGTTGGTTATGATCACTGTATTCTAGTTTAGAGTATGGTCTGATTTCTAGTTCCATGTTGGATGCAGTCTGTGTAGTCTACTGGCTATTTTCTGTTATCAAACACCAAAGGAGGAAAAGGAAGATTATTGTGAACAAGGAGAATTACTGTCAATATACTGACAACAGTTCTCTTTTGTTGCTGTCATTATATTATTTTTTTTACATTATATTAATATTTATGGGACAGTGTTTTAATTTTTTACATTCTAATAATATTTTTTATATTTGGGAACATTTTACTGATTTTTTGAGGAGGCCGTTTAGCAATGTTTTTGTGTTTTGAGACATTTTATTAATAGTTTTGGAGGGTATTTTACCTTTTTTTTTTCTTTTCAGACACTTTGGCAATGGATACTTTACTATTTTTCGTAGCATTTTACAAAAATAAATCAATATACACAATGAAATGATTATTTAAAAATTTATTACGGTAAATATGTTTCAATGCATTTTATTAAATCTTTTCAAAGATGTTCCAACATTTTAACATCTTAACATTCACAATAATCAGCTGCTCGTTTTCAGGCTGGATCTGGATGTTGTCAACACTGATAATAAGGTTGATGCATTTTGTAGTTGCCACGTAAAAGCTGTTTCTTAGCTTCTTGTCAAACAGCAGCTCATCTCAGATCTGAGCTGAAACTTGACTTAATCATGACTTCAGTTACTTACAAATGATGAAAGCTGAGCGTGTGACATTTGGTGCTACCGACACTTTTTGTCAGTATTTTAAACTTCAAAGACAGACAGAAAATATTTAGCTAACAGTGATATAAAGCAGAGAAAAAACTGTTCTAGTTTGCAATTGGTTGCAATGAGAGAGCTTTTTTTAAACATTTGTTTAATATATTACTAAAATTTCACCCAGCCTCTTTTGCTATTCTCCCAGATTCACAAAGAGGCAGCTGCTGCTTACTGAAACCAAACATTCAGATTCAGCAGTGAAAACTCTGAAGCTTTAGTGATTTACGAGTGAAAGGTCAGCCGTTCTCACCAGCCGTAGGTCTTCTGCGGTTTGGGCAGCGGGTCGTCGAAGAATGAATCTCCGTCGTCGGGGTCGTCCTCCCCGTCTCCCTCCAGGTCCAGGTCCAGACGCTCCCTCCTCAGACCAGACGAGGACGTCCTGTTGTTGGGAGCTGGTTGCTGAAACTCTCCTTTGCCCAGAGACACCGAATGCTCCGAGTCCTGAGCAACAACACAAAACAAGCTCAGGTAAAGTCCTCAATAACTGCCAGCAGCGGTGAAAATCCCCTTTAGACCGTTATTAGAAAGATGGTGATGAAGGATTAAAGAGAAAAATGTGGCGGCAACTGTTGCTGATTAAAGTTGTCTGTGTGTCACTGCAGCTGAGCAACAGTTGCGGCATCCACGCCTTCATGCTATGCAGCAGATGATTTATTGAAAATACCAACCAATTCTATAAGCGAATTCAACTGTAAATTGTCAAATTAAAGCTGGTGTTCACCAACAAACACAGACGGAGCCCTGATGAAGAGGGTGGTTGTGGAATCAGCTGCACTTCACCGTCTCACATGACAACAACACTATTTTATTTGTTATTGTCTTTGGAGTCAAATCAATGCAAGTTTAAATTGTGTCTTTTCTTAATGACAAAATGATGACAAAAATGTGAATGTGTGCATTTTCTTATCAGACAACTCCATACCTTCAGTAAATCTACAACCACAACATAAAAATGTATCTCTCATGTTGTCGACAGAAAGGAATTTGGTTCCTTTCAAATCTTTAAAACACTGCAGACAGGCTGATGCAGTGCAGCTGATTTCACTCAGTCTGTCTTTGTGCTGACGCTGCTTTAGTTTGAATATCAGCTTTGATTTGAAAACTTACTGCAGACTGAACTGCACTTAAAGCCGCTGATCGTCAGCCCCATTCAGATGGGATTTACATTTCAAGAGGAGGTGGGGGATAAAATATTTCTGGTGCTTTAGCTCATAGTTCATGAGGTATTTTGAACTTGGTGAGGCTGGAGGATCTGGTCTGTGATAAACATGAGCATCCAGCAGAGCAAACAAAAGCAGGAAAGCAAATTTCCGCTTAGGAATCAGAGCAGACGGTCCAGAACCTGCGTGAGAATCTTAAGTTTTCTTTAGTATCACGGTAATGCAGTGATAGTTGTCTGTGCATCCATGATAAACTGTAAACAAGAGCTGCTGACGAATAATTCTGCAGCTTCAAATGGAGACGGTATTAAAAATCACAGACCTCCACCTGCAGAAATAAATCCTGTCTGAATGGAGCTCAAGTGTTTCTGTTAAGCTGCAAATGATTGAAGCAGACAGGTGAATTAGTGCATCAGAGGATGACATGAATCAGGTTTCAGGGGGAGAAATATTTTCGTTTCGCACAGCCAGACTGCGTTTGCATTTTTAGGGCAGAGTTCCTGAAAGCAGCAAACTCATGTTTCCCCTCCTACTGAGCCTGGCTGTGAAGTCAGACTGAAACCCAAGTGGGTGTGTTCTCACAGGGGGCACTGGCATGTTTACTGCCTGGCACAAATGTCCAATCAGAGCAGACCAGTCAGCTGACATCATGATATCTGTTCCTGTCTGGCCTCTGCTCTACCAGCTTCAATAATTTATCAGTGACAGCAACAGTCAGAGATGTTTGTTTTAGCTGCTGAAGATGATACTCAACTAGTTCTCACTGGACTCCTTAAACAGCTGCCACCTTATATTTCTAAACTATGTATCTACAATATACTAAATTAGAGTAATACAGAAAGAAAAATCTAATAAAATATAATAAATACATAACAAAAATCATGAGAATCAGCTCCTGGAATGTTTTCTACTCTGAGCTGCTAGTGAGTTAGAGGAAGGAGAGGTCAGAGATGATATTAAAGCAGCTGATGGTCAGAGTTAGTAGCAGAGGTGTTGTTTATTGTGATAGTGAATGTTAGTAAGACTCTCCTCTGCTCTGCATGGTGTTACCTTGGCTGCTGTCTGACTCTGTCCTCTGTGATTTTGGCCTTTATACCTGGGGATCTGTGCACGACAGGGACAGCAGCCATAAGATCTACACACCTGACACTGAGCTGCCATGCTAGCATCACTATGCACACCGTACAATGAGTTAACATGCTAACACCAGCTCTAATCAACGGACGCTAAGCTAACATGCTAACATGAGCTCGCTGCACATGACTGAAAGTTTCCAGAGCATTAAAGGCAGAACCACCAGACTGATCAACAGCTTCATTCCACAAGCTGTCAGAATGCTGAACCGCAAATCTGATTATGCACGCAATTCTGCACCTTAATCTAATTTAGTATTTACAGGTTTTAGTTTCAGCATTTAAATTATTTATCATTCCACAAGGTCACTTTAACTGTTGTGCACTTTACATCACAGGCAGCTGCTATGGACATTTAACAGCAATTCAACTACCAAATTTATAAAAACGACATCTCAGGGATGCGCGTTTGTGTGTGGGCTGGAGGGTGTTCTCAACTTAACTGCTTTAATTGGATCCTGGAGAAACACTCTCTCATCTTGCCTGCACTGTACAGCTAAATGACAATAAAACTTGATCTGACTTGGAACATCATTCTTCACACCTCACACTAAGCTAACATGCTAAAATCAATGCTAAATACCTCCTAATCAGCTAAGATCATTCTCAACACCTGACACTAAGCTAACATGCTAACATCAGTGCTACAGTAAATACCTCCCAGTCACCTAAGATCAGTTCTCCACACCTGACACTGAGCGAATACGCTAAGTCGCTAACATCAATGTATTTACCTGACACTGATCTAACACACTAAGATCATTCTCCACACCTGAGATTGAGCTAACATGCTAATATCAACTCTACACACTGACATGCTAGGTACATCTCTGCACCATCCAGCCTAATGCAGTTAAAAAAAAAAAAAACGCTCTGCCATAAACCTGACTTTCTCAACACCAAGGAAGTTTTAGCACTTGGATAATTTAGTGAGATACTAGGTGTCTAATTATCTCTGCATATTCATCTGCTTATGATGGTTTGTTTAAAAATAGAGCAGGCTGAAATAAACCAGAATTATCTTTTCAGTACACACAACAAGCAGGTCCAGCAGGGTGGACAAAGGATATCTGCACCTGGTTTGATCAAACATACCTTACTGGCAGATGGAGAGCGGATTTTCTCATCAGGAATCTGACTCCGAGGCTGACTGACATCAGAGTCCAGAACAACCTGCACAAAGACAACATCAACACAGGAGAAAATGTTTTTCTGTCACCAACATTAATAAAGTGACCACCACTTTTAGTGCTCTGAAAAACAATCAGATGTTTGGATAAAAGATCCTGCATGACGGCTGGTTAACTGCAGGATATTTACTTCGTTATATGTGCAACAGAATGCACTGAACTGTTTGAGTTCCCATTCAAGTTTGATTGTGGAAAGCTGAATAAATCAGCTTCAGATTGAGATATTATCAGATCTATAATATGGAATGATGGAAAACCATAACATCAGATTGGGCTGTTTTAAATCCACCGTGTGGAAAAATCAACACTAGCAGTAATTGTTTAAGGAGCAGTCCAACATTTCAAAAACTCTTAATTTCCTCCAAATGTCTACAAATGATAAGGATTGATAAGGATGATAAGGATTTACTGTCATTTCAGTTTTTCCTCTGTGTTTGTGTGTGTGTGTGTATATATATGAACAGGGAGCCGCAAAACAATTTTTTTTGTCCTCTCAGACTCCTTCGAACGATTTTTAGAAGCCTGAAGAGTATGAATCAGAAAATACTTTAAAACAGAAAGGGAATTCAGTGTTAATTTATTTTCTTTTCCTGCTACCATTGGACATCTTGAGGCTGCTCAAGCTTTTCTAGGGAACATTTTGTGTGTTTTACAAGTTTCAGATGTGAGGACTTTCATGTCTGCATTTGTAGATCAGGGATGGGTTCGAAACAAAAAATACAACATATAAATTAGACACAAGCAGCTGTACATCCCAAACTGTGAAGACGTCACAACCTGATCTCCTGTAGTGATGGGAAGTCTTATGGCTCGGCTCACTGAAAAGAGCCGACTCTTTCGGCTCCCAAGTTTCTGTTGCTGAGATTAATTTATTACCAAAAATAATGTAAAATTGATAATGTAAAAAACATACATTATATTAAATGTTTATTATTTATATTGCTTATTATATTCAGCATGGAACAGATGGCTACAAAAAATTATTTTTAAATTACAAAAACCCATCTCAATTTGACAAAAAGATCCAACCTCTGATTGTATAATATTCATAGACTTTCAACTATTTAAAGGTGAAAAAACATAGAGAAGCTTCGAGAATCACTCATCACCAATCAGAGCCTTTTGGACAGACTGTCTCTCAGACTCTGGGTTGTAGGTCTAGGTGGTGTTGAACCGTTTCACATAACACTTTACCAATGTTCCCTAAATGCCCCACATCGCAGGCATTGGCGGTGCTCAGACAGTTGTGTGACCGAAAGGGACCTTAAAAAGAGTTAAACTAGAGCGTTCTCATGTCATATTTGTCCGGTACATAACTGAGTGATTTTCTTCCTACATGATCTCTTTTCTATGAGCAGAAAAAAACAGCACATGTAGGTGCAATTTAACGGCAAATACCACAGTAAACATTTAAAAAGTTTAAGTACTACTTTCCACCATTATGGTTAACACAGTTGCTGCCTTTACTGGAAGAGTGACACCAACACAGCTTAATGATCATCATGACCTGGCACAATGCGACCACTTGACATTTTAACTCCCACAGTCTGAAAAAAGGTCGCAATTGCACCATTCTGGTTGCAGTCTGAAGCCCTGTAGACACTTCAGCAGCAGCAGTAGCAGCAGTTACAGTAGACAGACTTAGCTGCATTTGCTTGTCTTGAATAAACTTCTCAGAGTCGTTTTGTTTCCAACCAACATACCACTAATATCCCGGTTTGTGCAGTTGCAGCGGCACAAAAGGTGTCATAAACGTGAACATAAACTGCAAGGTGTGATAGTTGATAACTTCATTCTCAGCCACTCGCATCACTGCTCTCATTGCTAAGCTAATCACAGTGAAGCATGACAGCTCAACAAACAGAAAGAGGCCAAGATTTTCTATTAATGTCCAGGCTAAACATGTCCTGGACCTCATTCTATACCAGAAACGCATCAGATGAAACTTAAAGCCCGATATAACTTCAAGTAAAAGCATAAAAAGAGCATTTGAAATCAACAGCTGGGAGAATCTCACCACACTTCTGCACTGACTGTAGAAACGCTTGTACATCCCCATGAAGAAGTGGAAGTCTATCGCTGTAAACAAACAGAGCAAACGGTCAGATCAACAGATCAATAGATTTTCTCAGAATTTTCATAGACTTAAAGGAAATGTGGTTAAAAACAGATGAATCTCAGCAGCTTTGACTGTTTGAAGGTGAATTAATGGATGTCCAGGTTTTAAAAACACTGATGCAAGTGAAGAGGAGCATTATGGTTTTATGGTTTTGTAGAAACCAAACTGTATTGCTATGTTTTATCATGCTGATGGAAAGCACTTTGGTCTTTTTTATGTTGTTTTGAAGCTCTTGATAAATTAATTGGATTGACTGATTAATTAACTGAGTGTAACTTCAATGATATTTAACTGCCGTTATAGCTTCTTTATAGAGAATATACTGAACAGCTGTATGAGATCAAGTGGTGGAGTTTCTATAAAAACTTACTTTCAGAGAAGATTTTGTCTGCAGCTCTGAGCTCATCAGTGATGAACCTCTCCAACATGTTCCTGCAGGTCACAAACAGAAAGTTACCCATCTGTATCAGCTTCATTCAGCTGTTCTGCTGTGTGGCAAGAACCATCCAGCAGTTAAGCTGTCGGAACTACAGAATTACTTTCAGAACAAATAACCCAACCAAAATGAGCACCAAGAACAGCTCATGTCTTCAGTATGATAATGCCTTATCAGCCTCAGCACACCATTCTTTTCACCATACTTTTGACTTTTATAAAGGTCAGATCCCATTGTAGCAACAATTAAAACAGGAAGCAAGGTGTTTGCAGCATTTGTTTGCCAAAAGTCAAAGTTTGAGAGAGGTGTGATCAGGTTTGACAGCTGAACATCAGACCTCACAACTGTCAGATTTTGATTCAAATGTTGCTGAGCTATTGCTGAATGACACACAAAGGAGCCTCAAAACCAAGCACTTGGCAGAATGTTCATTTCGAAGCTCTCAAAGATCCCCAATCTTTCTTTCAGGATGACTTTCATAGAATGTCTTTCCACGTGCTTGGCTCTTTGGTTTTGGTATAAATGTCTCATTGATGGTAAAGAGGAAATAAGAAATATTTTTTTACTTGTTCAAACTGGGGAACAAATCTGTGAAGACGCTTGTCAGATCTTCTGTTAGAACAGAGCCGCTTCGGTCCTGCAGGTGGAAACAAAGGAAGATAACAGCTACAGTACAAACACTGACTGATCGGTCAGACACTGATGAGGTCAAACACAGGCAGCCAAATCGTCCCATTCACCTTGTCGTAAAAGTCAAATTTCTTCCGGGCATGTGCGATCTGTTTCTGAGGGAGGTCCTGTGAGAAAAAGGAGAGATTTTGTTAAGGATGAAGCAATCTGTGACCTCCTGTTCACCTCTCAGAGTTTGCTTATTTTATCTGCCATGTGCTACAGAAAACGTTGATGCTTGTGTTAAATCGTGGCTTGGTGAAAATTGTTGCACAACAGGCAACCACAATGAGCCACAAATCACCCATAAAATGCTGAGCTCCTTTATTCATCGACATACACCGACGTTCTCACTCCTGCTGAGGACGACATTCTGCTACAGCTTTAACCAGAGCTGACATTATTACAGGCTGTACTTGCCGCACACGATAACCGATTCTTGCTTAATAGAACCACAACACACACAGCATGCAGCAGAAAAGTTCTCTGTTACAAGCAACATCTTCGGTATTATTTTAACGGATAATTCAGTTCATTTCAGCCTGCCACATTTGTCTTTCATGTCAAGATATAGTTTATTGTCCCTTTGGCTAGTTTTTGTGTTTCATTTCATTTAGAGTTATGCATAAATCAGAATCTTAAAAACTGCAGGCTACTTGTGCTTTTTGCACCCGAATTAAGTTGTTTTGTGAGATTATTTGCTTTTTTGAATCTCAAAGATCAAGAGTTCAAAATTTGACATGACACATTAAAGAGCGCATATTCTGCTTTATGGGTTTCCCCCTTTATACAGCTGCTGCAGTGACAAGAGGTGCTGCAGCAATGAATTAGAAATGTGTTTCTAAACATTAAAGCACATAAATGTGCCTACTGTGAGCTCTGTAATAGGAAATACATCACACTGAAACAAAAACAAGAATGACCCTTTCACTGAAAATTTAAATGAAAATGAAACGTTTTGTCAGCACTGCATGTGATGTCATTCATTGTGTCACCACATAAACGTGCAAAGCCCACAAGGACTTACAGCCAGGGGTCAAACTGGGCATGAACCTACAACTGCTCCACTTGTCTCTTTGAGCGATAACAACTCTCACTTCCTCTTTCAGCCTGTCTCGCTCTGACTCAACAAATGCAGACTGTCCTTTATGAGACAGCTGCAGCATCACACAGCAGCTGGATCAATACTGGGTCCCCACACTGGGAGGCACAGCAGCAGTCTCCTCATTGTGATCTGACTGCAGCCTTGTGAAGCTAAATGTTTTCCTGCAGAGCTGAACTGCTGCAATGAACGGTTTAGGAACAAAGATGAGCTCAACTTCAGAGTTCTTTTTTGTTTCCTGACAAATACTGCTTTCTCTGCAGAAGCACAGAAGTTTATAATCTATGGATTATTATGGGAGGATTTCAGCAGGGAATATATGGGAACACATCAATAAAAACAAGGCAATAGATAATCGGTCTGTTAATAAAAACACAGAATAATTTACCAGATTGTAGCTGCCTCACTGCAAAACATTTTTGTACTTTGCAGCAATCTTACTGTGAAAAATTTAATAAAAATGAAAGTGGGTTTATGACAAATATAACAACACCAGCATCAGAAAAAGCCACATGCACAGAAGACGCATTTTCACTGGAACCTTCAACTGAGGAAAAGCTGTGACAACAAACAGTAAACCGTTAGTTTAGACTGCTAGCTATGTTTCAACTCAGTGAAATGACCGCAGAGGCCCGATGCTGGAGACCAGACCCACCTTCTCAGACTAACAGGCTGTCCTCTGACCGAAAACAAGCAACAACCAGCTAACCAATCACACTGCCTCTAAACCCAGCTGGTTTCCTGTTTCTAAAATCAATCAATTATGAATCGATCATGACATTCTCAAATGCCAAATTTCCTTCCTCTATTTGAATGATTAGTAAGCATGAAACACTTGAATGAGGCTACGAAGATGTCTCAGTACTGATCACAAAGAAGCATAGAGGTGGCAGCAATGGGAGCAGCAGTAGTGAGAGTAGTAGCAGCGGTGGGAACAGTAGTACTATTACATTGTCCATTGCATGATCTGACAGCAGAAAGTGAAGCTTCAGCAGCAGAAACCAGGACACACCGAGATCAACAGGAAACCAAAGTTCCACCTACTGAGAGCGCAACACACAAAGACCCAGATCTTAACACCCAACAAGACCCGCATCTCTCTAAACACACACTTGATACACACACACACACTGCTGCAGTTGACAAGCAGCAGCAATTAACATAGATGGCTTTAACATTTGCATTGTCAATTCAAGGAAGCGCCACTTCATGGTCAGACGAGTTTTAAAAACGGCACACATAGAACAGAAAATGTCTCAAAACACTGTGACACATTAAAGCTCACCTTGGGGATGTTTCCACTTTTGTCTCCCTGTTCACATTCAGACACAAAGAAAGGAGAGAAGTGATCAAATGCGATCGTTTTTCACTCGTTTCATGACCTGCGGCGATCATCACACAATGAATTTAAAGTGAACCAGGTGGTCCATGTCTTCCTCACCTCAGTGTCTGTTTTGTCTTTGTGCTGTCCTTTCCTGACGAGCTCCAGCAGCACCGGAGAGTTCTTGTTCAGCTCCGACTCGGACAGACCCAGCTCTCTGCAGACCAGATCCCGGCTGTCCAGACCGTTCAGCTGCACACAAACACCGACAGTCACATGTTTAAGGCCTGCTGCTGCCCGTGCATCAGCAACACTGACATTATTGATATGCTTGACAACTTTCAGCTAGTTTATATAAATATTTTGAATGATTATTAAGAAGAATTTGGAATTTTTTTTACAAGCAAACATGTTTTTTCCTGACAGCTTTAGGTTATTTTTTTATACACGATGCAAATCCTCGCAGGTGGTTTGAAAGAGCAGTGTGGCAGCTCAACATTTGCAGTAAGGTTCTACGTAACCTCAAACCTTTCTGAAACTAATCAGACGACAGATAAGCTGAGAGATCTGTGAGAAGATACCGATCACATGCCTCATCTGAGACTGAAAGTTTGACAATGTTACAATGGGTTTTTGTTTATCTACTAGGTTTACCTTTTTACCTTTACACCAAAAGAAAAGAAAAAATTGGAGTTGTGGTTATTTATAGGTTCTTACACTCAACAAAAATATAAATGCAACACTTTTGTTTTTGCTCCCATTTTTTATGAGATGAACTCAAAGATCTTAAACTTTTTCCACAGACACAATATCACCATTTCTCTCAAACATTGTTCACAAATCTGTCTAAATCTGTGACAGTGAGCACTTCTCCTTTGCTGAGATAATCCATCCCACCTCACAGGTGTGCCATATCAAGATGCTGATTAGACACCATGATTAGTGCACAGGTGTGCCTTAGACTGCCCACAATAAAAGGCCACTCTGAAAGGTGCAGTTTTATCTCACAGCACAATGCCACAGATGTCGCAAGATTTGAGGGACAATTTGTGAACAATATTTGAGAGAAATGGTGATATGTTAAATATGTTGTCATTTAACTGGTACGGCCCACTGGAGATCAAATTAGGATGAATGAGGCCTCCGAACTAGTTTGGCACCCCTGACCTAGAGCATCAAAATGAATCCAACTATTTCAATCATCTATTTACTGTATTCCTTTATGCCTACTGTTCTCTATTCTCTGCTGCTACTGAATTTAAACACACTCTCAAACATCACAGTTGCAGCTGATTCAAGGCCTTTTCTTTTAAATCAAGTTGTAATTTCTGCTTTTTTTCTTTTCCTTATTATCATTATTAATAATAATTAGCTGATCTAATTTTAAATGGAAAGTGCAGAAGTATCCCTGAGTACAGGTGCTGGTTGGGAATTTTTGAAGTTGAATACTATTTAGAGTCCTTGAATACACCACCAAACACTAGATGCTGATAGTATGAGAGTGCACGATGGGTGATGCATGGCGCAGTATCATGTTATTTTTGCTGTTTCATGCATCTTATACAAAATGATGTTTTAACAAAAAAAATCTTATTGCTGTTCACAGCTAATTTCAAATTGTGAGGCACACCTGCTCTACTCGAACACCTGTTTTGCAGAGTTTCTGCTAATTTTAGACTGAAAGGATAGCTAACATGTTCCCTCAAGTCCACTAGCTCAGCAGATAGCATTAGCTCCTGTCTCTCCACCTGCTACTCTTTCTCTTGCGAAATGGTGCTAATATTTGTAAAAAAAAATGTAGTGTATTTGCAGCATTGAAGATGAGAAATTAGCCCCTGCTAGCTCCCTGTAAACAGCCAATATCAAATTGGCATTTAACTGGCCAGTTATTCAAGCTATCCCTTCTAAAGCTATTCTCTACAATAGTGACAGCCTGTTAGAGGAATAAGGTCATTTGGATAAAAATAAAGATGATTTATTGTTGATATTAAACATAAACCATCAGCAGTCACATGAAGCACAGAGGTTTTATGATTACTGGCCCTCTAAGACTAAATCACTGAGTATTTCTGACCTTCATTACTCTTAATTAAACAGACAACATGTCCTTGTGTGTGTCTGAGCATTACTGCGTTCAAGCAACACATTCAGCGGAAACCATCACATAGCAGTAACACGTCGCTGCGTTATCTACATTTCACACCCACAAACCAAGGAAGCATTTTCGTCACACTGTGGTCACATTGGCGTCTTTGTGTCTGAGCATGCATTAACTAATTCACTACATAGTTCTTAGTTTTATAAGGCTCTATCCATCAAAAGAACAAACTCACAGGGGTCCCGAAGGCCATAATATGACGGACCTTTGGCATAGCTGGGCTTTCTTTGTATGAGTTGGCTCAACAAAAACTAAAAGCGCAGTCAGTAACAACAGGTGTCATGAAGGTGGTTTTCTGTCTTTTTAAACTCGAATTTTCTGCTTCAGACTCAGTGCAGGTTCACACGAAAGGGGGCTTTCATCGCATCATCTGACTCTTCTTCTGCACACAATGAACCGATGGTGTGTCAAAAGTCAGCCAACAGGTTTTTACAAAGAAGAACAATGAGGACTATAAAAATACAGAACGGTAGAAAGCGCTGCGACTGTAAATGATGTAAAACAGGAATGGTGGTCGACAACGTGTGTTAAATTATTTATTTTACTGATCAGTGTAGCTGCACAATAAACTTACTTTATTTAAACATGATATTGTATTGAAGTGCATTGAGGTCTGAAACCGCCCCATAATGCAGGATATAACTTACTGATTACTGATTGAATATTCTCTCTAATAAAGAATAATCCATTTTCTGAACTCTGCTCTATCAGCTGCATCGCTCATAAAGAAACATCAGCAAACGTTTTGGTTGAAAGGATACGCTCCTTCCAATGTGAAACTCTGAACATAACCTCCTCTAAACCACAGCAGCAGGTACCATGGTGATCTGGCAGTTTAGAAGAGATCCACCTTCTTGACACTGAAAACTCTGACTTTTAGCTCAACATAACTTCCGTGGTACAGCCCTCGGGTCTGCCATTTGTTTCATCTGAGTGTTTATTCTCTTTAAATTGATGCCTCCTGGAACAGAAACTCTAGAGCTTCTAGTTCCACCTGGAACATTTTAGCAGAGCATCAGTGGTGGTCTGTCAGCCACAGTATGTTAGCAGATGTAGCCTTTAAAGTTGTTGATGCTGTTATGAAGCTGTGTGGTGTGTTATTTCACACGAGAGTTCACAGTGGAGCGCAGGTAAACAGGATAAAAGAGGCTTCAATACTGTTCCAAACAGCACTGATATGATGAAAGGGAGGTCAGGGGATAATATGCTGAAACCACTGAAGCTTGTTGTTATAGTATTAGCTGTATGAAAACTCACTGAGTTGATCTCTGGCTGGAACACAGCGAGGCTGAAGTCCAGGTTAAACACCTGCAGGAAGTCCACGATCAGACTGGCAACCAGGCGTCCTGCAGAGACATGAAGCAGGTTCAAAAATGTACGAGCAGAGAAACATATCCAAAAATTCACAAAAAAAATTAAGACTCTCAATTTAAGTGATTGTAATATTTTGATTATCAAATACCAGTGCCAAGAGCATCATCAGACATTAGTCTGGTGCTGTAGTTCAAAGACAATTCAACAATAAAACACTGACAGTAAGGCTGCGATTAATGCCCCTTCTTGTAAACATCAATTAGCCAGTTATTTTTTCATGCTGTTATTTAAACATTTTGTTAGAAAATGACAGCTTTATCAGTTGCAGCAACCTTATACACTCTACTTTTATTCTAAAGATTTTTATTCATCAGTCTGAAATTACAGTGAAAGCAGCAAATCTTTACATCTGAGAAGCAGGAGCCAAAAGATTTTTAGAAATTTTTCATGACAACTGACATAAAAGTATGAACTGATTATCAAAATCACTGAAGATATTTTTCTTTCAATCCATTAGTTGGACTGGCAGATTGGTGCTGTCAAGGTTAGGATCAAATGAAATAACACGGCTCACTTCCAACTCTGATTTCTGACACTACAACTAACTTCCAGCTGTTAGATCACCAGCAGTTCCCTGATTGAGTATCCATGCTTCTGACAGACTAAAAACCTCATTAGAACAACTGCTCCACATCAGTTTTACTTGCAGGATTAAAGGAAAAAGTTGGCCAAACTCTGACATATGTGCTGCCAGCTCTTCCAACATCAGTGTATAGGGCATTATCTTGTGATTAAAGGAACTATTCAATGTTAAATTACGAGATAAAGTCACCCATAGTCACTCAAGTATAACTGTGTCTATTTGTGAGGTTTCCCTTGTCTCAGCCTGAAACAGCAGTGTTCTCTGGGCAGAACTGTGGTTCTCCCGCAACTCAGATAACCCCTGAACTGTGAATAACCTGCCAAATACGAGATTAGACTGATGTGGAGGCTCAGAGCTGTCTGATGGTGCCATGGTGCCTCCCTGTGGTGGCATACATGGACTACAACAACAGCCATTCTATGGAATAAGATTACTGTCAAAAGTATTCATCCACGATTCTAACCATTCGTATTCGTAATGTTAAACATTTGTATGTTAATAAAAAATGTGTACACAAAATTCTGCTGTCATATGCATGAGTTTGATAAATTAAGGGTTAGGATTGTTTTTACGAGTATGAACCTAAAAGTTGTGAGTGCAACTCTAATTTCTACGACTACGAAGTCTTCCCTGTGAGGACGAATTCAAGTTTATGGGTATGAGTAGAAAAATACTGGAATGACGTCACATAGGTCACAGGGGAAGGTAATCGAACACAGATTGCTCCAAACGCGCATGCGCCATTTATAAAGAGCAGACGCCGGGTGGACCCGGTGGACCTACCGGGGCAGGTGACGCCTCACAGGTCAAGTAAATAACACATCCAACTTCTTGTAATTTATTTATTTCATGAAACTGTACTGTTTCAATTGATATACAGTTTATGGACGAAAGACGGTACTGCTTAGCTTGCACGCTAACGAGCCGGGCCGGTGACACATTAGCCTTCTAATGCAAGGAGGCTAATGAGGAGGCTAAGGAGGCTTAATAACAAAACAAACATAATTTGAGATTATGAATCGTGGCAATTGGCGTATGAATCAGCCCATTGTACAGCCTAAATTGCTGTAAATTAAGTCCAGTTTTAGTTCTTTGCAAACTCAGACACGTGCATTAGTTTAGTTTACAATGAATCTGGCGGAGTTCGGTAAAGTTGGAAAGATATTCACAGATTCGGACTTCCGGCATCAATAACTCATGAGATATATGTTGTCAAAACATGAACGATGCCTCTTTCAAATCGTTGTAAGGTAGACAATGTGCTACAAGGCCAATTTTATCAAAAGTCGCTGTATTTCAAGCTACAGAAATAACATTGGCGTCTATGAGCAGCCGGCGGTGCAACGAGTGAACAGGGACCGTCTGCAAATAGCAAAACCGCTGCAACAGCGAAAAGAGACACTACACATATATTCAATAACTTCACTGTAGAGCCACCAAAATCACTGGAGCCATGAATGGGCTCTTGCTGGTCAAACTACAACTCTTGCTTTGGCGCTAAATTAAAAATCTGAATTTTAAGGAATTTTTATGTTTTGTATGATTATTTTATGAGTATTAAAATGGCACTTTTCTTCATGTATGTGGTATATTTTATATAACACAGGGAAAATGGCATAAGGGCATAGTGTACTTGC
Organism: Acanthochromis polyacanthus; assembly: GCF_021347895.1. NCBI lineage: Eukaryota > Metazoa > Chordata > Actinopteri > Pomacentridae > Acanthochromis > Acanthochromis polyacanthus. The sequence continues at coordinate 11,948,318 of NC_067128.1, forward strand.
TGTGACCTGTGCTGGTCAGACCGTCTGGTTTATTACCTCCAAGTATTGTCTGTACAGTCCTTAACTAGAAAAATATTACTCTCAATTTAACATTATGGTATAAATGAATCAATTGACACTGAAACTTTGCAATAAAGTGTCTTATCGTCTTTCTTCTCAATCATCAGTACTTGAGGTGACAGTCTAAACAGTTTGTTTGGTATATTGGCGTTATCTGATACTCTTCTTTGGTAAGGATTGTAAATTCCATTACTATACAGAATTATGTGTTTGGACAAACAAGTACACTATGCCCTTATGCCATTTTTCCTGTGTGTTATATAAAATATACCACATACATGAAGAAAAGTGCCATTTTAATACTCATAAAATAATCATACAAAACATAAAAAATCCTTAAAATTCAATTTTTCATTTAGCACCAAACAAAGAGTTGTAGTTTGACCAGCCGCAGCCGATTCATGGCTCCAGTGATTTTAGTGGCTCTACAGGGTACAAGAGTAAAGTTACTGAATAAATGTGCAGCGTCTCTTTTCGCTGTTGCAGCGGTTTTGCTATTTGCAGACGGTCCCTGTTCACTCGTTGCACCGCCGGCTATTCATAGACGCCAATGTTATTTCTGTAGCTTGAAATACAGCGACTTTTGATAAAATTGGCCTTGTAGCACATTGTCTACCTTACAACGATTTGAAAGAGGCATCGTTCATGTTTTGACAACATATATCTCATGAGTTATTGATGCCGGAAGTCCGAATCTGTGAATATCTTTCCAACTTTACCGAACTCCGCCAGATTCATTGTAAACTAAACTAATGCACGTGTCTGAGTTTGCAAAGAACTAAAACTGGACTTAATTTACAGCAATTTAGGCTGTACAATGGGCTGATTCATACGCCAATTGCCACGATTCATAATCTCAAATTATGTTTGTTTTGTTATTAAGCCTCCTTAGCCTCCTCATTAGCCTTCTTGCATTAGAAGGCTAATGTGTCACCGGCCCGGCTCGTTAGCGTGCAAGCTAAGCAGTACCGTCTTTCGTCCATAAACTGTATATCAATTAAAACAGTACAGTTTCATGAAATAAATAAATTACAAGAAGTTGGATGTGTTATTTACTTGACCTGTGAGGCGTCACCTGCCCCGGTAGGTCCACCGGGTCCACCCGGCGTCTACTCTTTATAAATGGCGCATGCGCGTTTGGAGCAATCTGTGTTCGATTACCTTCCCCTGTGACCTATGTGACGTCATTCCAGTATTTTTCTACTCGTACCCATAAACTTGAATTCGTCCTCACAGGGAAGACTTCGTAGTCGTAGAAATTAGAGTTGCACTCACAACTTTTAGGTTCATACTCGTAAAAACAATCCCAACCCTTAATTTATCAAACTCATGCATATGACAGCAGAATTTTGTGTACACATTTTTTATTAACATACAAACGTTTAACATTACGAATACGAATGGTTAGAATTGTGGATGAATACTTTTGACAGTAATCTTACTCCATACCATTCACCATGTAAATAACTGAGCTGTATCATAATGACATAGAGTAAGAGATAAGCTCAATAAAGCCTTTCCATTATTTATTTATGAAGAAAGTAGATGCATCCAGGAAGGAAAAAATTAACAAGAGAGTGGAAAAAATTATCAAACCAAAAAGTACAGATTTGGTGCCTGAACCGTGAAATTAAAGGATTAACTCACCGTCTTTAGTGTTGAGACATTTCTTCAGGTTTTCATTGATGAGTGGAGTTTTGTTCTGAGGATGACAGAGGAGGCCGTTTACATGAGATTCAGCAAAGACACAAGAAACACCTGAACTGTGAATATAATCAGCACAAAGAGTCACCTCCAGTTTGTCCTGCTCCTCCATGGCCAGAAAAACTGCTGCCCTCATCTCTGCCTGTAGGAACAAACAGGAAATAAACACACTCGAATTGAATTTGTTGTGTCCTTCATCATTACATTGCAGCTCATTCACACACAATTTTAATGTCTTGGTCGTATTCTGAGTCATTTGCAGCTGATAGCTGCAAAGGTTAGTTGAGGAGTCAATAATTTGATCAACTGAGAATAAATAAGAAACTCATTTCAGCAAATTTTCAAGCAAAAAATCCAGTACAGTAAGTTAACGCATCTTTCTCCGATGTGTTGATTACATTTTTTTCTGTCATATTAAATAGTTACACACTAAATATTTTTGTAGTTTTGGGCTTTCAATTCAAAGAACTTTATTTTTCCGTTAGGAACTTCATTAGTGCCAGAGCATCTGTGTGTATGTTGTACATACAATTCACATGCATGACAAGAATAGCATACATAATAAACACAAGCAGCATACTATACACACACAAGACATCCAACATAACAGAGATAGTAGATAAAAAGACTGATAAAAAAATGTAAGATGAAAAATGTACATGTTATCCTTACAAAACTGTGAGGTGCCAAATACATAAATAATTAAAAAAGATTCTAAAAAGGTAGTAGTAAAATAACTCAGGCGTTCATAAGTCTGATGGAACGTGACACGGCTCTCTTGGTCTTAAAAATGAGTGACCTGTATCTCTGACCTGAGGGCAGCAGACCAGGTCAGATAAAACATATTATGGCATTATCTTGAGTGCTGGAAATTACAATAGTCACCTTTCACTATTCACATAAGTTTTTCTTGGTTTATTGAAAGTAAAAGACACAATTAATTTCCTTCAGTTTTTATTTCTTTTTTTGCAAAGAGACGAGCCAAGCTGAAAAATCATAAAAGAACAATGGGGAATGTTAGAATAAAAAAAAATAATCAAAGACTGCTTCGGTTACAAGAAACGTTAAAGTTTCACAAAGGCAAACCTTTGCTGCGAACACAAACATTAAGTTATGTGTATTTGTACATTATGAGTTTCTGACCCAGATAAAAGCAGCTACAGAGGTACATCTTAGGAAAAAATCATTACACCACTGCCATGCGGTTTCTTTTCAAGGTTGTATTAGACAGCCATTTTAGTGATTCCAAGATGGCTAGCTCTTTGTTAAGCACCAACATGGTGGTGTTTTTGTCATCTTGCAAGTCTTGTTTTACAGGCAATGGTGAGGATTACATGTTGACTTTACATAAGAAGCATACAGACAAAAAATGGTAACTCACAAAAAAATCTCTATCTATTTATTTATCTATCTATCTTTCTTAATATACATTATATTATAACATATTACACTTATAAGCATAATTTACTGCATGTATTCAATTATTATAAGACTTTATAATGCTGTAATTATATTACCACTATGATAACATATAAAAATAACGAATAGAGACAGCTGGTTGTGTAGATTTGGAAAAGAAACCAACAAGTTTTCTAACAATTATTGCCAAAGCTGTATATGCAGCTTTAACAAGCAGCTCACAATAAGTTTCTGGCACTACGCCTGTTCAGAAGTTAATTTCGGCCTCGAAGGAAGACATTTTCACTTGAATAGGATTTCCTGAATAAATGAAAGTTAGCTTCAAGACTAGCAAAGTAACTAGCTAACTTCAATCAGTAGTTTAGAATCACAGCACTAGCTACGACAGCTAACTAGAGCCAACTAACACTCAAGTTTTATTGGTTGTGTTTCAGTTTGCGAACGAAAACTTTTTAAATTGTCCGAAATTGTCATAAAACCCCGGTTACAATTATAATAAAACCTTACAGCACCACTGTCAAGTTGAACTGATGTCACTGTAACTTCAGACTACTAGCTTCTGAGCTAGCGTTAGCCTAGCATAGCTAATGGGCGGTCTGGCTGACTTTTAACGAGCTAAGCGTTTACTACAGACCTTCAGCTTGTTGAGTACTCCACTGTTCTCCAGATTCTGGATGAGCAGGTCCCTCAGCTCGGTGTCGTCTTCTGCAGCTGACATGTTTAACTGAAGCTAAGCTAACTGTTGCTGTCACGACAACCGACCAAAACAAACAACCCGGAACTAGCTCTTCTTCGTGTGCTCTCTCCACACCCTATGCTTTTCTTCTTCTTCGTCGGTTTTATCTGTTTATTTCCACCACCTGCTGGACTGGATGGAAAAATCAAGACAGTTATGCATATAAGCCACCACTTTTGCAGCAACAGACGTTGAAACGAAGTCCTTTCATACCGAGATGCAAGATTACCAACACAAACTTATTTGACTACTTAAAATATTCAGGTCAAAAAAGCACCTGGTAGAAAACAATAAAAACAAAATTCTCTTATATTGAATATTTGTTTGAAGTATCAGACTTTAAACACATCCCATGAGTTTTCCGAACAACCTACCGCAGATGTTGCTTCCCTTAGTGTTGATGTTCAGTCCCTTTGGTACACATTTTATTATATTACATGACACGACACAGCATGATTCCAGTCAGTGCATCTTGCCTGTTGTATCCTGCTCTGCATTTTGCTTTCAGACTCTTGAATCCAGCTCGGTTCTGTCATCTGTTGCTGGAGCTGACTTCCATCTCTTCTTCAGTGCTTTTAAATGCTGAAATTCAACCCTGTCCTGATCAGACACACAGCAGTTGCACTGCTTTAACAACACTGTAATCTATTTCCTTTTCTTTACAGTTTCTGACCAGATTCTGCCTTTCCTCTGAAATGAAGCACAATTCACAGCCTCTGATCACAGATGGAGGCTTTCTCACCAGTAATTATTCTCAATCGATCGATTATTCTGGCCTCTCTTCAACTCAATTTAGCTATTATTGATTGTCTGGAAGGATCACTGAAAGGAACAGAAGAGTTTATTTTCAGAGTCCTGAAGGAGGTCAAACTCCCAGTGAAGAGGCTGATCAGTGCATAACCGTTTAATGATTGACAACAAATGCCATGATGCGGCTGCAGCTTTTATTTAACGGACTGATGGTACCAAACCAAAGAGAAATAAACTTGGATCATCGGCAGCTCACTGTGGTTTACTCGACATTAGCTCTGACTAAATAATTAGATTTAACAAAAATTTGTAAGAAATGTTCCCCACTAAAGTAGAGCATCAACAACATCAGGTTCTGCAGGAATAACCTCATTTTTCTATGCTTTACATAATTAACATGCAGAAAACTATAGATTCCAATCAGATGAGATGTACAAGGCTGCAACCACTTAACAGCCTTCAGTGGCGTTCTACCTGAATCAATCCACCGCCTAATGCCATCATTATGATGCCACGTAATATATAGAAACCATCAATATTATACAGAAAGGCAGCGTAACCGGACTTTGCATCGCTTACAAGCATCTCATGTAGCAAGAATGAATGCCATCACAAAAGCTAGAAACCCAATTAAAATAATTCAAATACCTGCGACACGTACATTACATCTAGAAGGAGCCACCCAATAAAATGATAGATAGATAGATAGATAGATAGATAGATAGATAGATAGATAGATAGATAGATAGATAGATAGATAGATAGATAGATAGATAGATAGATAGATAGATAGATAGATAGACTGATAGATTGATTGATTCATTCATTCATTCATTCATTTTACTCACCAAAACTGTTTTTTTTTTTCATTTCTACATGAGAACAAGCCTCACTTTCAGTCAGTCTGAGCTGTACAGCTGTCATACAGAGATGAGCGACCGTGTGGACCAGAGCCACTTCTGATATTAAGACTAAAAATTTGCAGTTTCAGCTGCTGGTTGAAATATGTCATCAGCTGAGGACTGCTCAGTTGGTGGACTGCGGTGTGCTGCCTCTAAAATCTCTCGACTGAAAACAGAATCCCTCTAAGTGACTTCGGGGGTATAAAGCTAATATCCGTTGAAGCCTAATTAGTTTGAAGGTAAGATCATGTTCTTATTGGTTTATGGTTACAGTAAGTCTGATCTGCTGATGCCAATATTGGTGCAGTGGTTACATTTTTCTTATATTTTCTATATGACAGTGTTGAAGTACTCACTTTCTCTCAATAAATTATTGAAATATACAAAGAAAGTCAGAGAACAAGGGACCAAACTGTGATTTTTACATGCTCCTCAAGGTGTATGGTGAAAATGGCCTGTACTTTTATTGGAAATTTTGATCCAAAGGGTTACAAAAATAATTCTGATCAATTAGGCCCTTCAGTCCAGGTTTTTTTAATACCAGCTGAAAAGAGACAAGTTCAGGCTGTAACAGCTGCAAAGCTCTGAGGCCAAACTGAGCAACCTCAACCAGTCATTTAGAAATGCAGTCAGTGTCTTCATCTCCATCAGCAAGTCACAGTGAGATCTGCAGCAGAAACTCCAGTGCAGCACCAGTAATCCCAGTGCAACGCTCCAGCAGTCCCAGGAGCAGGCTGGTGATGGTGTGACAGTTACTTCTTCTCATAATTGTTTTTAAAGGTAAAAAGCATCAGAAATCAGTGAAAATGTCCTCCTAAAACCAGAGTGGAACCACAAACCATCAGAAAACACAATATTTAAAGTTTATTATCAAAGAAACTAAGGCTACAATTGCAGTTTTGGATTTTTTTTCCCTAACCATTTAATTTAAAATGAAATATCTTTCGTCTAATCAGTTAATCAGCTAATCAATTCAGCTGCAGTAATTATAGATGAATATGTATAACAGACATAAACAACAATGCAATAAATAAACAAACAAGAGGCTAAAAGAAAAGAGTCCTGTTTGAGACGAAGAAGAGGAGGAGAGATGGATGAAGGAGGGCACAAAAATGCCAAAACTCCCCACAATAAAGCTTCTCTGGTGTGACCATTTTCAGCTTTTCTTCATTTTATGTGATAATAAACAGTCATTTCTGGTGGCAAAGACAAAATATGACAAACTGTGATGCACACATTTACAGAAAAAGGATTCAAGAAAGGAGTCTGATATTAAACATTTTTAGATCACAAAGCAGCAAATGGGGTTGTGTTTAAAATGTGTTTGTAGCCGGTTTAATACAGGATCAGGTTGTTTTCGCTATTCATTGAGCTGCCAGTGAACCTTGAAGGACAGACTGAAACAAAAGGAGTAGAAAAAGTGAAGAGGAGTGGTGGCGTGGAGGAGGGAAAAGTGAGAGCATGGTGGGGAAAAAGAGGAAGTGGAGGAGAAGGATTAGGAGAAAGGGATTAAAATAATGGAGAGAAATGAGAAGAAGTGGAAAGAAGAGAGAAAGCAGGAAAGGTGGAGGACATGAAGAAGAGACAGAAGGAGGGAGGCAAGGGGAGGCTTGGGGGGAGGAAGGAGAATAAAAGAATAACAGAGGAGTAAAGCAGATGGAGATGTGAGGAGGAGAAGAATAAAAGAGGGAGGAGGGACCAGAGAGATGGATGTGGGGGAGGAGAAAGAGGGGGCATCAGAGGGAGGAGGGGGAGACAGACAGACGGGGTGAGGAGGAGGAACAGGAAGAAGAAGAGGAGGACGCACAGACACACGGACAGACCGCCGGCGGAACACGGAGCCTCCGCCGCCGCCTCTGAGCTGCTGCAGCCGGACACAGAAGCAGCAGACCCGGCCGCAGACACGGAGCCATGGCAGATGACGACGCCCCAACCACGGCCTGCACCGGCTCCAGCCTGCTGCAGCCGGTCAGCGAGATCACCAACCTGCCGCTGGACCAGGTAAGACCCGCCGGGACGTCTCCTCCGAAATCACCTCCGGGGGCCGAGCGTCGGAGCCTCGGCGGCCGAGTCTCCGGCGCTCCGGGGCGGGGACCGGGCTGCTTGGTTCTGGGTAGCGGAGGGGGAGGAGGGGGGAGGTAAAAGCGACATGAAGCGGCCGGAGCGTGAACAAAAACGGCGGTGTGACAAATGAACAGGGCGGGTATGAGCGGCGGTTTGTTGAAAATGGATGGAGGCCTCGGATGGGCGATGATCGGTCCGTGTGTGTGGGCTGGTTCAGGCTTTGTGCGGCTGGTTTAGAGGAGATGGAGACCTGGATGTGTGCTGGAGGCTTACAGAGCATCCTGAGCATCCAAATGGTCCCAAAAAAACATGTTGATGACAGGAGAGCTTCATCCATCAGCATCTGTGAGGAGGAGGAAGAGGGGGAGGCGTGTCTGGTCCCAGCAGGAGGAAAACCTCATCAATATCTGCCTGGAAGGATCAAATATTAGCTTTGATTAGCTGAGCCGATCACTGATCAATCTGAACACATGCATTAATTCCAAACAATCACAACAAAGAATGAAGAATTAATCTCCTCTGCAATAATCTAATCAGTAAAGAGTGTACAAATACTCTATTACAAATCCAAAGTAGTCTCTGTCCAGTGCTACTAGAAGTAAGATCTGCCCTGTGGCTGATATAATAAACCACATTATTGATCCTAATCAGCAGCAGCAGCAGGAGTCATGGGTGGATTACTGAGCAGCCTGTTGGGCCGGAGCCCAAAGAGTCACAGGGTGTTGGTCCAGAGCCTCTGAAGTGACGGTTAACGGTTCATGTTGGCAAGTCGATCAAACAACCGCTAGAAAGAGACACAAAACAGCAACAAAAAATGGACGAGTCACTACAAAGAGGCCCGAAAGAGAAGCAGCATAGAGACAAATCAACAGAAAATGAGCAGAAAGAGGTAAAACTGATGCAAAGAGACACAACAGCTTAGTGTGTAGATCTTCAGTGTCTCCTTCGGTATTGTAGGACTAGTGGGGGGCCTTTTACTAGTCTGGCTCAGGGGCCCGTTGCCTCATAATCTGTCCACGGCAGCAGTTTCTCCTGTTGCAGCTGTTAGAGCTACTTTTTATCCCGTCAGACTGTTAGGTTCTGTGTTCAGGCCATCTGCAAACCCCCTTGAGTCGAGAAAGTCTAGAAGACTTTGCTGCTTGATGAAGCTGCAGACGAACATGAAACAATGTGACACAAGCTTCCATAGATCAGATGTTTTAAGGCGTTGATCTGGTAAAACGTCAGTCAGGAAACTGAACAAATAATCAACAAACAGATCAATGATGGAAATAATGGTTAATTACAGGTATTATTGTTTGATTCTTCAGCCTGGATTCCTGTGGTCAACATCTGCTTTTTCATTTTTAGATTTTGGATTCTGATCTGGGACTGCGACTGCTGATAATCTTATTGTTGATTGATCTGAATCCTAAATAAGAAATACCCACAATTCAATGTCCTAGAGGCCAAAGTGATGCCCTCAGACGTCTTATGTTGTTCAAACTAACCACAAAATATTCAATTTACAGTCATTCAAGATGAAGAAAACCAACAAAATCTTCTATCTGAGAGCGTCAAAGCAGCAAAATTTGAACATTTTTATGATTAAGTTTAACTATTAATCAGTTAGTGAAACAGAATTTGATTAATTTTGTCAATTGATTGTCAAAAGACCAAAGTAGATTTAAAATTAACTGCTTATTTTGAGATAAATCTAATTTTAAAAAAAGCATGGTATAATCCTTTTATTAACAGGAAAAAATACATCTAATGATTGAAGAAAAAAGAAAAGCAATCAAGTCTAAAATCACAACCATGGAGTTGGGAACGAATAGGAAAGCCAGTAGATAAACTGAACCTGAATGTGGAGTTTATTCAGTGATCGAGGAATCAAATCAGACTGATAAACACACCTGTAGTCATAAATACAAGTAAAACACACACTCATAGTGGAAACTGTTCAGTCAGACAAATGAAAACAAGACAATAAAAACGGCTTCAACATCTGATATAATTCAAACATCAAAGTTCAACATCCCTGAGATAAAAACACAGAGTAACATTCATCCGGTAAAACCACGTCGTCCTCCTCACAGGTGATACCATCGGCCGTGTAACAGGTAGACGCTGCTGCGCTCTGATTGGCTGACAGCCAGGCCTCTGGTGACTGGGTTGAATCCTGATGATCCAGATCCAGGTCCTGGATCAGGTGACACGCACCGTTTGTTCCACTGCTGCTTCTGGAAGTAAATTTTTGCGTCTTTTGTGTCTATGTCAATTTGTATCTCTTTATGCTGCAGTTGACTGGTTTTACTGGTAAACACTGAGCTCACACTGGAGCTGTCTTCATGCAGTCTACATCTGCACCATGAGAATGTTGGGATTGTTGAACGAAAACCTCAGGCATGACGCGGTGCTGAACAACCACCACTTTTCAGTCACTGATTTTTCTACTGAGACCCGTTTTACACATGTAGACAGGAAGCGGAGTCCAGCTCTGCAGCTTCAGACTCGATCAGTCCAACAGTTTGGGTTAGTCTGAGCCAAATGTAGAAGTTTTCCTCCTTCGTCAGTTTCTAATGAACTCCATCTAAAGACAACAGGCACATTTTGAGCGTCAACCGAGCGTCTGACTGTAATCACTCAGTTTACACACGGTCCATTATTCATGATCGACACGCCGCCTCGGTTTACAGCCAGATCAGATGCTGCCGAACGCAACAAATATGTAAATTCTCCCTAAATACTGCACAGATGCCGCAGGAATGCTCGGTAAATATCCTGCAGAAACTCTGAGTGTGATGAAGAGCCCCCTCTCATCATCCATCTTGTGTTGGCCACTGAGCAGCAGCGTTAATTGACTCTTTCAGCTCAGTGACCTGTGTGACCCTCAGACTGCAGCTCACTGCACTCACACTTCAGGACAACAACAGTAGCTGCCCCGTCTCACATCCTTTACTGCAGGACACCATGGAATAAAGCCACTAAGTTAAAGTCCGGGAGTAAAATGCGCATGTTTGAAGTGAAATGCTGTATTGTGATCAAAATGTGGTTGAAAAATGGTGGATCTTGCTTTAGTTTTATGTCTCTTTGTGGTTGTTTGAGTCTCTTTGTGGTTGTTTTGCATCTTTGAGGTCAAGCTGCATTTCCTTGTGGTTGATTTGTGTCTCTGTAGTCATTTTGTGTGTTTTGCTGCTGTTTTTGTCTCTCTGTGGTAATTTTGTTTGTCTTTGTGGTTGTTTTCTGTCTTTTTGTTGTCTTTTTGTTGTTTTGCCTCTCTTCGTGGCTGTTTTGTCTATTTTGTTGTTTTGTGGATGGTTTGCGTCTTTTAGTGATTGGTTTATGTCTCTGTTGTTGGTTTGTTTCTTTGGAGTTTCTTTTTATCTGTGTGATGATTTTGTGTTTGTTTCATGTCTCTTTCCAGATGTTTTGTGTCTTTTAGTGGTTAGTTTATGCCTCTTTGTCTTCATTTTGCATCCCTTTGTTGTCATTTTGTGTCTTTTTTTCTTTGTAATTGCTTTTTATCTTTGTGATGAGTTTTTCCGTCTTCGTGGCTGTTTTTTCTGTGATTGTTTGATATATTTCTATTGTTGATTTGTGTGTCTTTGATGTCAATTTGTGTCTCTGTGGTTGTTTTGACTCTCTTTGTGGTCATTTTACTTGTCTTTGTGGTTGTTTGGTGTCTCTTTGTTGTCTTTATGTTGTTTTGTGTCTCTTTATGGTTATTTTGTGTATTTTGTTGTCAATTTGTGTCATTTTGAGGTTGTTTCATGCCTCTTTCCAGATGTTTTGTGTCTTTTAGTGGTTAGTTTTTTGTTGCCATTTTGTGTCTTTTTGTTTCTTTGTAGTTTTTTTTCAGTCTTTGTGATGATGTTTTGGCTGTTCTGCCTCTGTGATTGTTTCATGTCTTTCTATTGTTGTTTTTTCTGTCTTTGATGTCAATTTGTATCTCTTGATAGTAATTTTGCATATTTGAGGACTTTTAATCGCTCTTTTGTGTCTTTTTGTGGTAATTTTGTTTGTCTTTGTGTTTGTTTTGTGTCTCTTCATGGTTGTTTTCTTTGAATTTGTGTCACTTTGTGGTTGTTTCATGTCTCTGTGGATGCTTTGCGTCTTTTAGTGGTTAGTTTATGTGTCTTTGTCATCAGTTTGCACCTTTTTGTTGCCATTTTGTGTCTTTTTGTTACTTTGGAGTTGCTTTGCATCTTTGTGATGATTTTGCACCTCTTTGTGACTGTTTTGTTTGTGATTGTTTCATATATTTCTGTTGTTGTTTTGTGTGTCAGTTGTGATGTCAATTTGTGTTTCGTTATTGTCTCTTTGCAGTATTTTGTAGTTGTTTTGACATCTCTTTGTGTTTATTCCGTATCTCTGTGTTTGTTTTGTGTCTGCAGTCGTTTTGTTTATCAATGTGGTCGTTTCAGGTTTCACTGTAGACGTTTTGGGTGTTTTTGTTAATTTTGTGTCTCTCTGGAATAATGCAATTTGTCTTTGTTTACTGAACCTTGTGACTTTTAAACTAAAAATCTAACCCTAACAAGGTCAGGGGCCCCTAACCCTGTCCATATGTGATTGATTAATTATCTTTATGTAGTTACAGCAGTTACCACAGATGGATGGCTATCAGGAAGTGTCAGTCTTCTTGTTTGTGTGAGGGGCAGCAGATCTCTGCAAAGTTCAAAAAACTGAAATGAGTCTTAAATGTAATTCAGTGAACCTGATGTGCATTAATGGGCGACTGAGAGGTTCTTTGGAAAGTAGCTGTGTGAAAATGCAGCTATTAGCTTTTCTAGTCAGATTAAGCGTCCTGATGGAGACGACCGCTGGGCTTCCTGATGGTTTTCCTGAGCGCTCAGCTTTTCCTCTCGGACACCTCTGGACTGTAGATGGATGAATTTTGTGTGATGTAATCTGTCTTGTGGACGGCAGGTCTTGGCTCACCAAACTATAAATATCTTCTGAAGGTCTAATTTTATCAGTGGAGACGTCAGAGACTTTCTGAGTCAACAGAGTTCAGCCTAAAACAGCCATGAAGTGCTGCTGCTGCTCTTAACAAAATCATTCGTGATGCTCCTACAACCTGACCCATACAAATCTCTCTCCTCCCTCTGCTTCTGTCTGCAGGTGAACTTTGTGGTGTGTCAGCTCTGTGCTCTGATCTCAGCCTTCTGGTTTCGTCTCTTCCTCCACCCCAGTAAAACCAGTCCGTTCATCAGACATGTGGTGGCGACTCTACTGGGACTCTACTTCGCTATGTTCTGCTTCGGATGGTAAGATTGACTCTGACTATGATGCTGGATTTCTGAGACAGATTCCACTCCTGATCCCTAAACCCAAAGCAGTTTCTGGTATTTTTACCATTTTTACTCACTGTGTGCTCATTTTTCCTTATGATATGAAGTCCTGCACCTTTATGGAAACAGTACAACCATAGAAGAGAGAACTCAAAATATCTTCCATAAATCCTGAAAAAACAAAGTTACATTTGAATTATTTGCTTTACAAAAAAGATGAAACCCACATGTACGCTATGCCCTCGAGCAGGGATGTCAAACATGTGGCTTGCGGGCCAAAACTGGCCCCACAGAGGGTCCAATCCATCCCGTGGGACAATTTTGTAAAGAGTAAAAATTACAGAGAAGACCTTAACTGCAGATTGTAAATTTGTAAAAGTATAAATTTAAAATAATTTCTGGACAACTTGTTTGAATCATAAAGTCAAACATTATATTGCTCATCGTTCTTTTGTCGCTTTGAGTCTCATTTTTTGTTATATTTTGTCTTGTTTTTTTTTGTTTGTTTGTTTTGTCTGAGTTTTGTCATTTGTTTCATGTTTTTGTCGTTTTGTCAAGCTTGTATTTTTGGTCTTATTTTTCTCATTTTGTGATCCGCTTTAGTCATTGTTTTGTGTATCCGTTTGTGTTTTGGGTTTTTTTTTTTGTCTCGCTTGTGTTGTTTGTGTAATTTTGACGATTTTGGCCGCAGTTTCTTGCCAATAACAACATTCAATTTTTTTGAATGAAACGTGTGAAAGAGTAAGTGATTTAGCTGAAATATCACAATTTAAGCTGATGTTTGACTATTACTTTGGATGGACACTGGGGGACATGCTCCTCTAATGGTCCTTTAAGCCATGAACACAAACTAGTTTATTTAGACTCATGTGACTCAAAAAAAATCTTTGAATTTTCTTTAAGAATCTAAAATGTGCCGCGGAGGTGGTGCAGTGAATTTTTATCAGTTACTGTATCTCTGAATGTATTTGAGCAATTCTGGATATGCAACATGAGAAAATACAATATCGTGTTACTTCTTGAAAAAAACATATACACATTTCCTCTGTCTTTGCAGGTACGCTCTTCACTTCCTGGTTCAGAGTGGACTCACCTACGGCATCATGATCCTGACCGGAGTCGAACACATGCACAAGTGAGCTCCAGAAAAGTCCTCAAATCACAGCTTCATCCTGAATCCCTGTCAAGAAAGTCACAGTTTTAGGGAAAGTTAGGTGTTGGTGGAACTGCTGTTAGTGTGCAAACATTAAAACTGCCAGAGGAATCGTTTGTTAATGAGCTCACTGATAAACCTCAGTCAGATCCAATAAAATCAGAGTTTATTCTGATGGAGAACTTTTCATTTCCTCTGAGATTCCTCAGAGGAAATCAATCAAAATCTCAGCACAAATCATAAAGTGGATGTAATTTAGAGAGCTTCAGATCCAACGGAAGATTAAAACTGTCAATAAAAAAACAAGCTGAGACCTCGGCTATCAAACTATTACATAAAGAACACCTGAAAATGACGATTAATTGATTGAAAGTTTCATATAAGGTCATGAAAAATCGGCCAGCACAGTAAAAATAACTGGAAGATTAAGACCCTAAACCTGGCGAAAAGGTTCGGATTTAGGAGGCAACCATAGATTTTGCACTTCAATAGCATGTTCATTTTACATCGGTACTGAACAGCCAGTTTACATCATGAAGAAAGCTCTTATACCACGAAGCTGCAGCCTATTAAAGTCAGCCAAAGTCTACATAATACAGCTTTAAATTCAACTCAGTTTATCTACAAATGACTGAACAATATGAAACATTCTGTTCTCTGGTGAACATTTCAAGCAAACAAAAAATACTTGTTGCATTTTCTTGAGACTAACAGAAACATGAAACCACTAAAACATGACCAAGCCTTAAAAATAAATGATAAAGATGATCAGGTCTGATCAAATGAGCATTCACTCTCAGAAAGTCAAGATTTACCTGCATGGAACTGGAGGATCTCGCAGTCAGACTGATTTATTGATGGAAAACCTCTATAGTTACCTGAAACTGCTCCTGCTCCTATTTATCTTTGATGAGAAGAATCAGGTGAGGTAAGATTTCTGTTTCTGCAGTGTGACCTGTCTGACACAGCTGGTCATTGTCCCGCTCTGCACAGGATGAACCCTGCACATGTTCATGATGTTTCCTGTAGCTCAGAGACAGACTGTGGCTGAATCCCAAACCGCCCCCTACACACTCCCCCTCCACTACCGAGTGTCACTCCAAAAGAAGTCACACTCGAAGCTGTGGAGGGCACCTATTATTGAAGGGAGAGGGTATAAATACGATCGTCAGGAATGGGATGCCCTGTCGCCTCACCGGAAAACGGAAGACGTCATCGCCATGGTAACACAAAGACGCCTACTGTGCATGGCTGTAGCACTGTGGCACAGGTTGCAACTAACAAGGATCGCTGCTGCTTCCAGAAGACGAAAGCATCCCATTTTTTTTTCACTGACATGTTTTCCAATCCTATTATCTGGCATTTCAAATCCAACAAATGAATGAATGAATAAATGAATTCTGTCAGTTGTGTTCAAATTTTAAGGTGTCAGGGGGTGCACAATTAAATCAAACGTCAGCAGAGAAGAAGATTTGTTTCTTGTGATTTACCTTTTTACACCACTCTTTTTGTGATGTTCTGTCAGTGTGAAAAATGCGTGGGAGAAATAATGGACGCATGTGGAACTCACATCAATATGTTTGTTTCCTCCTCCATTTCGACGTTGCACTTCCTGAAAAAGTTGTCCAGAGTGAGCATCAATGCAGACTCGTTATTTAAGGCCTGAACAGTCCACTCTCCCTCCGCACTATGCGGTTTGGGACGGCCCTTAATATGGAGGACCCTCCGCGGGAACGCGCAAACGGAGGGGTAGTGTGTAGGGATAGTGTGTAGGGGGCGGTTTGGGATTCAGCCTGTGTGTTTCCAGCTCCACAGACGTTGCTGAGACTGAAGTCATGTTGATAAATGGCAGTCTGTTTCCTGTGTTATTGCAGATACTGCCTCCTGGTGGCCCTGAGCTATCTGAGTCTGTGTCAGATCACTCGAGTCTACGTCTTCGATTACGCCATGTACACTGCTGACTTCACAGGGTAACTGCACTCTTCCAGCTGATTTCACCCGCATGCTCACACTAGATCTGAGTTATGGAGGCTGTGAAGCATCTCTGGTACATACTTTGTCCTCACTGTTATCATTCTCTCTCCAGCCCCATGATGGTGATAACACAAAAGATCACCAGCCTGGCGTTTGAAATCCATGACGGTAAGCTCCATCCAGAGTTTGGATGTTTGCCACTCAAAAGCTGTGACTTACTCTCAGTTTGTTTTCCCGACAGGAATGGCTCGAAAAGAGGAACATCTGACAGCAGGGCAGAAGATTCTGGCGATAAGGTTTGTCTCAGTGAGTTTGAAGATGTCTGTGCAGATGTTGAGCTGCTGTGGTGATCAGAGCTCACTGGTGTGTCTGTTTGCTCAGGAGGATGCCCAGTCTGCTGGAGTACTTCAGCTACAACTGTAACTTCATGGGGATCCTGGCCGGACCCACCTGCTCCTACAACGACTACATCGCTTTCATAGAGGGGGACCCACGTCGCCATAGAGACCAGGAGGCCGACAGGAAGTCCACCTGCAAGCTGAGGCAGAACGAGCCCTCGCCAAATGTAGGTCACATGACTGCCTGGGCTCTGATGCTCTCAGAGCCTGTGTAAAGCTCTGTCTCTTGTTGTGAAACCAGAGCAGCTCCATCCATTATTCAGAGAAGTGATGTGGACAAAGTGTCCACTCAGTGACCAGACTCTGTTAAAACCACACAACTGTTTATGATGGAGGGAAACAAAAACCTCCAGTGTGAACAACCCTACGGGTGGTTTGTCCCTCTCAGACAACCAGACTGTCTATAAAAGATAGGTGTAGCTGCAGGGTCTGAAGCCAAAAACGAAGTGCCTACACCTGTATTCTTTCTAACAGCCAGCAGGGGGCAACTGGTCCAGTTGTAAAAAGAAGTCTGATATCTTTAAAAAATGACCCTAATACTTCCTTGATCTGTTAGCTCAGTTGACATTTTCCTAATGACTTTATGGTCTCAGTCATTCGTCTCAAGTGCTCCTCAATACAGCACAGTGTTCAGTTTGTTCGTTCTAGCCCCATTGAGAGAAAAATAGATGATGAAGCTTTAGGACAGAGCTACCTTGTGATCAGTAGTGGTCTCTACCATATGGACATGCATTATGCCCTTAAGTTCTCCAGTTAGGTCAGCCCCTCACACAACAGTAGTCCACAAACCAATGGGTGACAACATGGTCTGTGAATACAATGCATTTGAGTGTATGATAAAATCACTGCTGTGGTAAAGATATGATTTGGTTTAATGAAAGAGCTCTGTTTGAGTTTGAAGAAGTAGGTCAGAGAACCTTAGTTACAAGAATAAACAGTGGTGAAATGAAGAAAAAACAGGAAACAAACAGCAGTCTCCGGGTTAAAGTTGACCCATTCGTCCACCCCAACCTACTCCCAACTCCAATATTGGGCGTGTGACTGTTTTACCTGACTGTCTGCTAGGCCTAGATGATAAAATGATAGCAATATGTACCTGCAATTAGTCCCACTAAGAAATCATTTGATAAAAGTTTAATAGTTTTACTTAAATGCATTCAGTGCAGTTCACAAATAGCCTAGCCGCGCTAGACCCAGGTCTGAAGACACAAGGGTCTAGGAACTCTCGACAGGGAGGGAGCCGGGCTAAAAGGTTGTCTTTCAAATCACTCTGCAGCAATTGGGTAGGTATACAACCAATCAGCGCAACGAATAGGCTGACGTAGTTCCTGGAGCGCCGGAAATCAGAGGATGCGGGAGCCTTGTTTATACAGTATGTGGGTGAAGCTCAAGTATATTACAGACATGTTAACAGAAAGATTATTCAGAGTCGGTGCTAATGGAGCTCAACGACTGTTGTCGTTTTTGTTGTCGACCCTGGCAGAGAATTAAATTCGTTGCCGTGGGTTGTCTAGCGCGGCTAGGCTAGTAGTTTCCGGTTGTTTCTGTCAGAATCGTCGCACCTCTGTTGTCACTTCGTTACGCCCGCCTTCTGACTCTACACTTCATGGTAATTCGTCGGCCAGTTTTCGGAGCATCCAACCTCGAGGCTTACCGAGGGTAACTAGACCCACCCTAGCAGAGAATTAAATTTGTTGCCGTGGGTTGTCTAGCGCGGCTAGGCTAGTTCACAAACACATTGGCTCATGAACAGCCTATGATATTCCTCGGTAATGGATCGAGCTAAGAGTGACACACAAACAGCTTATCATTTACCAGTTCTACAGACAAATTGTAAACAAAAAGTAAAAGGTTGGAACAGCACTAAAATGAGACATGACAGTAGGTCTGGTTGTTCAAGACTAGCTCGCTACTCTAATATAGTGAAAGCCACTGCAAGGTTTTGGCCTTGCATTGTTGAATGCCATCGGCTTTTAGAAGACTCATAAACATCCACAGACAGATTTATTTAAGGCTGTATTGGTAGCGCTCAAAGTCATATTCAATTAGGAAAAAAAATGAAATTCAATTGAAAAAAAGTACAAATACGACAAGTGGTTAATGGAAAAGTGTCTAAATTCAGTGTTTTTTTCTGCTGGTCTCTGTTAAAATTAGTCATTCAAAATGATTTATGTTAACTGAGATTAAACATTTCATCATGGTAAATTTTTCAGCTCAGTCAAACTGTCTGAAACTAAATGAGATTAAATGTGTGTCCCCTTCAGATGGAGGTCGTCCGTAAAGTGGCCACGTCCTTCTTCTGCCTCCTGGTCTTTCTGTCGGTGTGTAAGGTTTTCCCCGTAGAGCGAAACATCGATGACAATTTCATCGCCAACACGCCGTTTTATGCTCAGGTGGTCTATCTGTATCTGTCCATGGTGACCACCAGACCCAAGTACTACTTCGTGTGGACGCTCGGTGGGTGAATAAAACCTGGATCCTTTCTTTATATAATCCTTCAGTTTGTCTTTTGTCTGGGCAGTGGATCAGCAGAGTCTACTGATTGTTTTCATGGAACAAAATACAACTAAACATCCATTTGTTTTGCTAATCTGGCCTGAAGATAGAGCAAAAATAACATGAATATGACACATGCAGTGTAGGTATCTAAATTTCAGTCTGTCTCACCCGTCCAACAGCTGATGCCATCAATAACGCTGCTGGCTTTGGCTTCAATGGCTACGACAGTGACGGCTCTCCTCGCTGGGACCTCATCTCTAACCTGAGGATCCTCAACATTGAGGTCTGAACTGTCAGGGATCTGGACTTTATACACTATGAAAATATTTAATATGCAGTCAGTCTTATCAACCTCTTTTTGGTTCCAGTTTGCCACCAGCTTCAAAGTTTTCCTCGACAACTGGAACATTCAGACGGCGCACTGGCTCAAAAGGTTTGATCACCTTTACTCTGTTTTAGTGGCTTTATTTTGTTTTTGTTGGTCTGTTTGCGGTTGTTCTGTGTCTTTTTATGATTATTTGACTAACAACATGAAAAGACATTTCATACAGCAGTTGACATTGATTAAATTATATTTTTGATAAATGTTTTTCTGTCTGCTGGAGATTTAAAATGAATGAACCCGCTTTATTTAACCTGCTGTATATAAAATGCACAGACTGCTGTTGGTTTGTGACCTCTGACCTTTGACATCTGATCTCTGGTTAACAGAGTGTGTTACGAGCGATGTCCCTACCACCCAACAGCAGCCACCTTCATCCTGTCAGCCATGTGGCATGGAGCCTATCCAGGATACTACCTCACCTTCCTCACCGGCATCGTCGTCACGCTGGCCGCCAGAGCGGTGAGCTGTACCCACTAAAGCTTGTTTTATGCTTGACGCATCCACGAAACTCCACATGGTTGAATTATGTCATTTTAGCAGCCTCGCCCCCTCATGTGGCCCTTCTCAAGCGGAAAATTTCCATGTCGCGCACCTCCAAACTTTTCTAATAGTGCGGATGGAGATGTGTGGAAAACACAGTCTATGGGAAAACATGGTGGAAGAACAAGAGCTCCTAGCAGCAGAAGTTCAGAAATACAGTTTTTTATACGATTCATCACACAGAGATCACCGTATTAACCAGGTCATGAACAATTCATGGTGTAAAATTAAAACTAACTGTTGAAATACAGCCATTCAGTAAAATGCCATGTTGTAAGCGGTGGAAACGATGGCAAACTTCTTCTACTCTAGTGTAGTACTGTGGTATATGTGTCCTTAAAAGCCACATACTCGAGCGGATTTCAAGCGTCTCATTTCCACGTGCCACATTCGTGCAGAAAGCATAACCCAGGCTTTGCTCTTATTTTATGAGTCCAATAACCGTTTGCTGTAGCTTTAGAGGCTCAGTAACTATTATCTGTAGGCGTAGGAGCCAACTAACTGTTTCCTGTATGCTTAGACAGCCCACTGACTACTAACTGTTAGCTGATGACTTCACAAGCTAACTGTTAGCTTTGGATTCCGCTTACCCCTAGGCATTGGCTTATGAGCTAACGAGCTGTTAGCTATTAGCATAGGAACCAACAAACTGCTAGCTCAAAAGCCTCCACACTGGTAGCTCTTAGCTGGTGACCACATTTACTAACTGCTAACAGTTAAGTGATAATCCATTAACTAACTGTTCGCTGATTAACCCAATAACCATTAGCTATTAACTGATGACCTCATTTACAAGCTGTTAGCTGCTGACCCGTTGTTGTTCGTACACATTTAAAAATATTGCTGTGTCTAAGTTAGCACTGTTCAGCGACCGAGCTCACATGATTTTAAATGCATCTCTTTTCAGTTACCTGAATAAAAATCTTGTCCCCTCCAGGTCAGACACAACGTTCGGCCATACTTCCTGCAATCACCCACCCACAAAGTGGTCTATGATGTCATCACATGGGCGGCAACTCAGATCGCCATCTGCTACACAGTGGTGCCTTTTGTGCTGTTGTCTGTGGGTCCGTCGCTAAAGTTTTACAGGTCTGTAAGTCAGCCAGGTTTAACTCTGTGGCTGAACTTCTGCTTTCCACGTCAACAAGTACTCATTATGATGTTAATTTCAGATGTTTCCTAACTCTATATAGCCACCTTACATCAACAAGTGGATTACTTTTTTCAACTTACTGTTTTCACTTTGACATGAAAGAGTCTTTTTCAGTAAATTCTCGTCAAAAAAGCTACATTGTAGTGGCAATGATTCAATGTTGAAAAGCAATAAAATAGGAAAATACTTTTATTTTAGTGGATGCATCACCAGATATTATAAATGCTGGGTAATTATTTATTTTTTATATATGTCACAAAGTGTTTAACCTGTCAGCCTCTTCACCTGGTGTCTCCTTCTTCCTCCCTGCAGGTCCTGGTACTTCAGCCTCCACATTGGTTGCGTTCTGTTGGCTGTGGCATTGCCTGTCAAACCGAGACATCTCCGCCTCAAAGAGCAGCAGAAAAGCTCCCTCCAAGAGTCGTCTCAGCACCATCTGGAGGGTCCAGACAGCAACTGCAGCCAGAAGGAAAAAACCACATGAGGACATAGAATATTCATGGGCAACATCATATTTCCATGACAAGGTGTGAACCATCACAGGGAGCTGCCTGCAAGCCTCGGTACAGAAACTCGATGGACAGTACTGTAATATTTGGGACATTGGGATGGATGAAAATAGACCCTGTGTTGTACCATGTCTTTTAAAAGGAAGTACGACTGCCAGGATAGTGTCTGGACTCAAGTGGTTTGTCTGTTAGTCTGTTGGCAGGTTCAGACAAATCAGCAACGTCAGAGGATATATATATATATATATATATACATATATATAAATACATACTGTGTGTGAATAAATACAAACAGCCCTGAACTGTCATGGCCACTTTCGCTGAAGTGACCCCATTTTCTTCCTGGCCGGACTCCTGCAGGCTTTTGATCTGCAAGTTTGACTGAATCAAGGAAGGCAAAACGAAAGGATGAGTAAGAAGGAAGTACATGGATGAATTAGTGAATGAAAAGTCCACTGTATGACGATCCAGAATAAGCAGGTGGATGACTAAATGAGTGAATTAAAATCCAACTGACTAAAACACTACATCACAGTATTCACATAAGTTGGAGAAAGTGCCAATAATTGTTCCACTCAGTCGCCTTAGTTGTTTTGATTTTTACAAGATGAATAAAAATGCTGCTTTGCAGGAGTACAGACCATTTTCACTTCAGATATCTTCTCCTGCTCTTCAGATGTCACTTTGTGGAAAGTACAGGACTATTAATGACAGCTGCATTCCACTTTACTGAGGTCCTGCTTTTGTGCATGCTGGTTCACTGTCATGACTCCTGATGGAACAGATAACGTACACCAGTACTTTTATTTACTGTCTCAAGCCAAAATATCTGCAGTGAAAATGGTTTATTAGCACGATCTGTTGATGTGTGAGCGGTGAGGACAGTGTCACGTTTACATTTGTAGATGTCGGTTTTGGTCAACTTGTTGTTTATGTCATATCATTCCAAACAGATGTGAGGGTTTATAGAATATTGTGTTTGCAGAATCAGTTTGAAGAACTGGAAAACACTGGAAAAAGGAATTCAAGTTCTGAAATGTCTGTATGATGATATGAGCTGTAAAGCTACTTAGATATCTCCACCATGAGAGGGTCATGCTGGTTTCAAGGAGTTAGCTTTCTTAGCTGATCAAATATGTTGCTATAGTTAATGGTTTAGTTAAGATGCTGATCTAAAACTTAGCTAACCGTTCAAATCTAAAACAATCACACTAAACCAAATTTAGATTGCATCCTTGAAAGGACATATACAAAAACGTAACTGCACATTGTTTTATGATGTTTAATTTGACCGTCACATCTTTTGAAGACATGGCCTTTGTTGGCCTCATCTTTCTGGTTGGCTGACACTTCACTGAAGAAATTTAACTAGTTGGTTTATTTTTTAAGTGACTTGGTTCATGTTAGCTAATGATTTCAGCTACTTGCTTTGGGATGGCCAATCACTGAGTAGAGAAACTAGTACATTTCACTTTGGGTTAGCTATCTGTTCAGTATGTAACCTGAAAATGTTTGATTCAAGTTAATTAAAGGTTAATTTTGGTTAAAAGAAAGGTAATTTTGGGTTAGCAAACAACTCTAAATGCTAAAACAGACAAAGCAAGCTAACTAAAGAGGCAGTTAGCACCAAGAAATGTTACAACTAATGGTTCGGTTTAGATGATAAACTATTTGATTCAGGTTAGCTAATAACTCCAAACTAAACAGCTGCAGTTTGATTTAGGTTTACTAGTGCTTTACTTCTGAAACTAAACCACTTAGTTTCCTTTCTAAGAAGTTTGGTTCATGTTAGCTAATGGTTTCAAAATGTTTGTTTTTGATTAAATACCAGGTCAGAGTAGGAGCTAAAACAATGCGCTTTTGGTTAGATAATAGTTTGGTGTGGCAACTAAAACATTATTCGTTAAACCATTTATTTTAAAGTTTATTTTTGGTTACCTACAGTGCAATGTTGAAGCCAAGACAGGCTTATTAAAGTGACTTTGATTCATGTTGGTTAATGAAAATGTTGAGTTGAACTAAAAGAAAGTTTAGTTTGGGTTCACTAACAGCTCAGTGTGGAAACTGAACTAGTCAGCTTAGAAATAACAGCTAAAGACGGTGCATAAGTCAGCTGCTGACAGTTATCTCTCCAGCAGCTGTAAAAATTATAGTCAGATTAGCTGAAGGTTTGGGTTTCATACAAGAAAGCAGTTATTCTTCTGCACTAACTTATATTCCAGCAGTATTGTTTAAAATGGTGCATCACACCACGTCAGTACCAACACATGAAGCCCAGTATTCAGAATTACTGCTTTGTGTTTGTAGTCGTGTCTTCTTTGCAACATCAGGAAAGCACCTTTCTAAATGTATCTGTATGTTTTCCTGTTTCCATGTTTGTATCTTTAGTGTTGTGTTTATTTCTTACAATTTCCTGACACCTGGTTAAAGATGTGACATTACTTAAAAATATGTTGAGGTGGTACATAACTAATGTTCTGATGGGGAATCAGTTTGATATGGACAATACGTTTGTTTTTTGTAAATGATGTGATTAAACCTTGGATTTTTGACACTTACTCATTTGTGATTGTTGCAGAAGAGTAACTCTGACATCAGACAGTTTAAAGGAGTCAATATCAATGACTGAGTGGAGGTTCAGTGGGATTCAAACTACTGGGATTCAGCTCTGGGCCTTTACTTTGGTGGGGTTGAACAGTAAGATAAGACGAGACATAGTGCAAACTCTGCACTTTAAACTCCAATCAACTGATAGTGAAGCAGGCTGAGCAGAGTTCCTGCTGAGACTCTGTGCTGTTAATAATTATATTTATACCTTAAATGATAAACGGACTTGATAATATTGACAGAGTTTATGGTTTAAGACACCACCAGCACAGGTTTAACATCAATTAAACTACCACTACATAGATGCTTTTTATCTAAGATTTTGTCAATCTACTCATAAATTTTGGATAAAACAACAGATTTTGATGTTATTTCTAGATCAGACATGGATTGCGTTGTGTGTTCTTTGCTATTCTGTGCAGTACTTCCGAAAATTAATTTCTGCTAAAAACAAGCAAAGACATCTGATGTGCAAGAATTAAGTCTGTTTATTTTACATAATATGCAGCACAGGCCCACAAAATTAATTCTGGATTTTTACACCAATGGCCAAGGAATATAGTATGTATATATTTGACACATTATCATTATTATTATTATTATTATCGTTGATTGACTGATTAGATGACCAAGAATATCCTTTTTTTCTTGAACTTTAATGTTTGCCTAGCAGGGGACAATGCTAATGCTGCTAGTTTGTTTTTCTAACAAATTTGGTAGCTGCATGTACTTATGGGTATCTTATCAGTGACAGGCCAGTTATTGCACAGTTCTGGAAATTCTGAAACACACGCAGACTAATTTACTTTCATCTATCTTACAGCCCAAACAGTGGTCAACAGCGTTACTGCATCTTTAAAGGTCGGTGCAGCTCAGGCCAAAGACCAACATATGTGCCAGTTGTCACCATGAATGTAGTAAAGAGAACTAGATGTCAAAGTTCAAACATGGTCCCTGTTTCATTCCTGTTTTGTTTTTGGTTTTTGGTTTTGTTTTTTCTTTTTTTTTACCAGGTAAAAATGTTTGAGAACCAGTTCTCATTTGTAAACATAACCTGGCCAAGAGGTGCCAGCAGTAACAAATACACATGTAAACCACAGACACAAATAGACATATACTGTCGATCCTCAGGGCCAGTGACCCCCTAATTAACTTATTCAGCTGTCAGGGAATCACCGGACCAGCTCTCCATCCTTCGAGTCCAGTTCTACTGCCCCCTGAGATCTTACTCAGAGGGATGCTGCAGAACTGTTAAGCCGGTTGACGAGGAAAATTCGCCTAGCTGTCTCACTGCCTTCATCCAGATGCCTATCCCTGCTTCCTCTGATAATTAATTTAACCGAGTAGCCACTTCGGTATAGTTAAATTTAACCACCAGACACACCTGTTAACGGCAGCTTTTCCTCTCATAGATCTTGCTCTTGGTAAGTTGCTAGGTTTAATTCAGAGATTATGGACTTATAGACAACCTCTAGGATATGTTTATACTGGGCCAACCTGACCCCTATGATTAGGTAACCTTTCAGAACCTTGCTATTATTATGCACGCAGTAAGCTGACTTTTTACATCCAGAGCTAGATGTATAAGTATTCATTCAGGGATAAAAATAGCACTTGCAATTTGTTGTCTTTAATTGCAGAATAATGCTTTATTAAAATATATTTAGCAAGGGCGTAGCAATAGCTCTTAATCATCAGACAATTAATCAAACATCAATATTCTTTCAATTGTTTAACACGACTCATAAGTGGAACCATGCTTTCATAAAAGAGAAGCAATAATCACCCAGATTACATAATTTGGAGGGAGAGCAGCACGGTGTGGCCACACCTGGCTGCTCACCTGAGACCCGACAAGTGTTTGAGACCCCCCGGGGCCCAGGGGGAAGTGGACGAGGGTCCGACCAGATTTAGATCTGCATATATCCATTTTTGTTGTTTGGTCCAGTATTCCTCACATGGAAAATAGAGTTCAGCAATGTTCCTTCAGACAGCATTATTTCCAGATCACAGTTCTGTAATCCTCCAACACTGCAGGAAACGCAGTACTTTGGTCCATAATTCCATCAGAACAGTTATTCCTTTGCAGATCATGTTGAATCCCCGTCCGAGTTACTTGGTAAAATCCCCCTAGGCTCAGGGCATTTCTACCCTGGTTTGCATCAAGCGACTATCACCCAACGACTCCCAACTTGCGTCTCGATCAGATGCAATTTATAGTTTACTGAACCTTATGCATATGCCATGACTCCATGATCTCATACTAAATTAACTTGAGCAATAACTTCATCTCTACCCCCTCCCAACTCGCACACTTGCCCCATACACTGACCGCATGATCACCTCCACTTTTAAGGAACTGAAACTGTCTGTTTTGGACTGTCCAGACAGCCCATCTTGCCCCCCCTGATCTCTCCTGTCTGCAACTCAGCACAGGCTCCTGATCAGGAAATGGAAAAGCGGATGTCAGCCTCTAACTGTCGCTGGCATCCCATTGTGCAATCTTTTGGACAATGTGTACAGACTTATTAAAAAAATCCAATCTATTTTGAGTTTAGCAGTCTTTACGGTGAACATTTGACCCTAGTTCACTTAACTCGTGACTTCTCACCTCTTTACCAGGTTAAAACCCTCTTATTTTAACAGTAGTCAAACCTCTTTCTAAAACATCTCAGTTTAATAGTAATCAAAACTCTTAAAAGCATTCCCATTTCATAAAGCATAAGTTCCTCTTTTTAGTCAAATCTATCAAAAACATCAGTTTTCACAGTGAGCTGCTGTTCTGACCTCTACACTGTTTCAACATTAAAGAATGTAAGAAATAGACACTTGGTTAGATCAAACACATTCATTAGGTTATGGCATAATCTGATCCTAAATCACAGTTATATCACAATGTTCCCTTATTTAGCTGTTGTTCTGTCAGAGTCTCCCCTTTGTGGCTGATTCTGGGATCTCATATCTCCATGCTTCACAACAATACACAAAACATAGAACAAAAGTAAACAAGTAAAAGCTGCGTGTTGACAGATAGCCAAAGAATGTCTGCTTTGTCCCAGTAAGCATTTGCGTTTTTGTTGAACGCATACAATATTTTACATACACTTTAAACGTTCTGTTTTTTGTTTTAGCTAATGAGATTTTTTTCATGTTTTAAAAGACTGATTTTCATCTGACTATCTATAATCCAACTTGCTTGAGATTTATGCTACATTTTCACCACCAGCTCTGCAATCTTTGATACTCTTGTCTTGATGTGGGAAAATGTTGACTTTGTGTTTTAATTTGTACTAGTCAAGCTGTGCTTGATCTAACTGCTTCGTTTGGTCTAAAGTGATTAACACAGAAAACTATGTGGAAGGTTCTATTTTTTGAAAATTCTTCATGTGAAATACCTCTGAGCAGGCAGGTCAGGTAAATCTGACAGAAAACGCTGCATAAAAAGAAAAAATAGAACTTCTCAACTGTCTTAATTATTTGTGCGCATGTGAACTTCTGAACTGAATCTTATTTTGAATTTATATCAGCTGGTGCTTTAGAATTTTCCTGAGTAAACTTTGAGTCATGATGAAGCGGTCTCAAAACAAGGATGTTCAGGTCATACTTTAATACTAAAAGTCATCCATCTTGTTTCTTATCTTCTGAACCATCCAATAATTGCTGAGATGTATTTTGTGACTCCCTCAAATAAGAACCACATTGTTACAATCATGATTTACATACATAAGTCAAGTTTAGACTTCAGAAAAGATCTTTTCCGGAGCTCCGTCCGCTGGACGTCCTCACATGGTGAAGGAGTCATTCTCGCTGTATCCGTCCATCAAGTCACAAGCAGCGAACTTGTTGAATTCTGAGGTGACCCTGGAGGAGCGGCGTGGAGCGATGTACTTCTTACCCCGACAACACAGGTCCTGGAAGATCCTCCTGAAGTGGTTCCTGAACTTCACCCCAACAAAGGCGTACAGCACTGGGTTCAGGCAGCAGTGCAGGTAGGCGATGGACTGCATCACCATCAGGACAGTCTGCAGTCTGTCCAAGTCTTCACATTCAGCTTGCTCGAACATGTTGACAGTGTCGTACAGCAGCACCACGTTGTAGGGAAGGTGGCAGGCGATGAAGACCACCACCACTGCCAGCACCACCCGCACTGCTTTGTGTCGCTGGAAGTTTTTGGCTTTCATCAGAGTGACGGTGACGGCGGTGTAGCAGAAGATCATGATGAACAGTGGCAGGAAGAAGCCCACGGCCAGCTGGGTGCTGGGGACGGCCACCTTGGTCGTCCGGGCCATGTTGCTATCTGAAAACCTCAACTCGCAGACGTACTGCGAAGGTTCATCTGTCTCAAAGTCCTCATCTTCCATCATATAGTATTCACTGTTGTGGGTTGGCTCGTACCACTGGTAGAAGTAAAAGGTGGGGACGGACACCAGTATGGCGAAGATCCAGACGATGGAGCAGATGACGCGGCTGTACGAGAGCGAGCGCAGCCTGAAGCTGCGGCGAGCCTGGACGATGGCGATGTAGCGGTCGATGCTGATGCAGGCGAGCAGCAGCATGCCGCTGTACAAGTTGATGCTGTATGAGCCGCGCAGCAGCTTGCAGGCCACCGGCCCCATCGACCATGACGAAAACTCGTTGTAGATGATCAGAGGCAGCGCCAGCACAAACAGGAGGTCGGCAATGGCCACATTGAGCAGGTAGATGTCCGTCATTGACTTGATCTTCTCGTAAAAGGCGTAAGTGACAATCACCAGGCTGTTCCCCACGAAGCCCAGGATGCAGATGATGGAGTTGATGTACGGGCCGACCACCGTTTGCACCCAGAGGCTGTTGTTAAATGTGCAGGGTTCAAGCACGTCCATGTCATAATTATAGTACTCTGGGGTGGTCTGGTTGACATCTGACATTACTGTCATGAATGACTGGTTGTACATCTGCTCCTCCTCAGAGAAATCCATCTTCGTCTTTCACTGCAAACAAAGAGCAAAGAGAGAACATCAAACAGCAGCAAAGACTTCTCATCAACTCATTGAGTGATTCTACATGAATACTGTTGGTGGTCAGCAAAACTGAACTGAAACTTTGCATCTGGCGGAACAAGAAGACCACAGATCAGACGTGTTCAGCTTTCTAGACTGAGCGACAGCAAATATCAGTATCAGTTCCAGTATCGATAAAGGTTAAGAAAAAGCTATAGGATAAGGGCACAGAGCAGGTAAAACTTTTCCCATGGATCAGTTTTTGGCAGATGATTATTTTTTGGTACATTGGTTCAGGAAATAAGTTCAGAAGAGAAAAGGAGTTTGAGTAGAATTTGATCAGCACAAGTACTGAACGTGGTATAAAGGGGAAGATGAGGCTGTAAATTACTCTTCATAAGGCAGGTCAAGGCCATCAGCAGTGTCTGAGTGAAAGTTAAAACAGAAGTGATGACTATCATGATATATAATAATGACAGCAGTCAGCCAGATCTGTGTTAATAAAGCATAAAAGACACAGTTTGTGCTTTTTGTTGACAGAGGTGCATAAAAACCTAAAAATGTTAACAGGAGCTAAAGTTTAGTTTGTCACATCCAGCTGTTTATAGGAGTCTTTTCTCTGAACTTATCAAATACCCGCAGCATCAAACAGCAGCAGGACTTATACGTGCATCTACAAAACATATTTATGTACAAAATACAGCAGAAACTTAATTAACTTACTTAACTTAACCTTAATTAATTGGAATTCCAAATTATCCCCAACATGGAGTCAGGATCAAAGATGATCTGTAAGTACTGACATTATGTGTTTTTCTTCACTTCAGATGAACTGTCACAAATTTTTAATCCTTGTTGACACAGCTCAATCTGGAGCTGTATGACAGGTGGATATTATTTTACTGAAAAAGTCATTTCCCCCCTGTTTTTTACAGTGACAATGAGCACATTAGTACAAATTGTCTGTAAATTACCAACACATAATTTTCAATATGAAAACAATGAATAATTATAAACTATGCATGCGTTGTCTGTGGGTGAACTACAGCAGCATCTCCTCTCTTGGGCTATTTTGAAGGTTTGTTTCCATCATAACCAAGTTATTGACTGTACCTGTATTATTCTGTGCATATGATTCAGTGGTGGTTCAAGACAAATTTTACTGGAGGGAGCAAGGTGGGGCTAGTGTTTAATCACAGGGGTACATTAAAAAACAACATCAATGATATTTAAGCAATCAAAACTTTTATTTTACTATATATTAGGATCAAATAAATGTTTTGGTTTTTTTTTTTTTTTAACAAAAAATGCACCAGCTGAAACAATGAGGTTATCAAGACCAGTGTTGAAATGTGCAACATAAGTAACATTTAAAATCAGTCACATGAAACAAAAGTGGTTTGATTTCCTGCCGTTGAAAATCTACAACAGGATATGAAAAGTTGGGCTGTCTGGAAAACTGGTTCTCAAATACATTAAGAGGCCTCGACCCATCTAGATTCTATACTCAGGAGTCGTATAACATTCCTAGACTTGGAAAGATCTAGAGTAAACATAGTGTACAGCTACAAATTTATTTACTTAATGCATCATGTATCATATGCATGTACTTTAAAATGCAGGTTATGTATTTGTTTATCTTTTTAAGACAACATTCAAATATCAATGACAAAAAAAAGAATTTACAGCAGAAACCAACACTTTAGTGACACACAGTACTATAAATCGTAATGACACTGAACTGCAAATTACAAACATAAATACACTTTCTACATGACAAAGCTAATGGTGCAGTATTTGACCCACACTGATCCCATTGCTGGCCCTCTGGTTTTTCCCTTTGTGACTTTTATTTCCTCCTCTCAAACCTCACATTCCTCTGGCTCTCCCTCTTCCTGCTCCTCAGCTCTCTCCACACATGACACCTGACAGGACCTGGCTGCTTTCAGTTTATTATTTGGGGCAAAAAAGGACGCAATGTCCCTTTCTCCCCTCATGCTAACTAGCCCACAATAAGAGGAAAATCGTAGAGGCATGCATACATGTAATTTAACAAGTAAATTTAACCGTAAGGATGAATACTCTTCCTTACTTTACTCACCAAATGTATTATTTATCAAAATCCAACAGCTAAGATTGAGGTTAGCTAGTTAGTCATCATACCACAGTGATATCAGATCGATATTTGGTTTGATGAGTTTGTTTAGCAATTTTAAACATGAGACCAGACATATACAAACTTGATTTCATTATCAGAGTGAGGAACAACAGTAACACGGTCATGTTTGCAACAAATCATATCGTTTTGCTTACCTTGTGTGTGTCTCTTGCAACAAGAAAACTAGTTCCTCCTTTCTCCAAAATTTGTAGCAAGCCTGAATCCCATCAAAACAGGCAGAGCACCTGTCCAGGACGGAGACAGCACTGGAAGCAAAGCTGCAGTTTGGGTCCGTCGCTCTGATTTATCCGCATAGCCACAATAGTTTCAGTTTCGACGATACTGCATACTATTGTTATAAAGTAATCAGTTAATTATTCAGTCAGTACAGCAGCCAGCGACATTTGGACAGGGGTACTGACCCTTGTAGGCTCCTTTGTAGATCTGCCACTGTGTTTAACTGCAAGCAATGTCTGTTTTTACTGTTTCCATAATGACATTTGGACCCATGGAAAACCTTTTCAACAGACGAGAAAAGTGAATTTTACTTTCGCGATGTCTTCACAATGTTTCATCCAATGTAATAGAATAATATGCATCAATAGCAATCAGGTCAATATATACACACGTGGACAAAATTGTTGGTACCCCTCAGTTAAAGAAGGAAAAACCCACAATTCTCACTGAAATCACTTGAAACTCACAAAAGTAACAATAAATAAAAATTTATTGAAAATTCAATAATCAAAAACAGCCATTACTTTTGAATTGTTGATTAACATAATTATTTAAAAAAACAAACTCATGAAACAGGCCTGGACAAAAATGATGGTACCTCTATAAAAGATTGAAAACTATTTGACCAGAGTGACATGATTAACTCAGGTGTGTCATTTAATTGACATCACAGGTGTTTCCAAACTCATAATCAGTCAGTCTGCCTATTTAAAGGGAGACAAGTAGTCACCCTGCTGTTTGGTGAAAAGGTGTGTACCACACTGAACATGGACAACAGAAAGCGAAGGAGAGAATTGTCCCAGGACATCCGAAAAAAAATTATAGACAAACATCTTAAAGGTAAAGGCTATAAGACCATCTCTAAACAGCTTGAAGTTCCTGTGACAACAGTGGCTCATATTATTCAGAAGTTCAAGACCCACGGGACAGTAGCCAACCTCCCTGGACGTGGCCGCAAGAGGAAAATTGATGACAAATTGAAGAGACGGATCGTTGGAATTGTATCCAAAGAGCCCAGAGCAACCTCCAAAGAAATTAAAGGTGAACTCCAAGGCCAAGGTACATCAGTGTCAGATCGCACCATTCGTCGTTGTTTGAGCCAAAGTGGACTTCATGGGAGACGACCAAGGAGGACACCACTGCTGAAAAAAACTCATAAAAAAGCCAGACTGGAATTTGCAAAAATGCATGTTGACAAGCCACAAAGCTTCTGGGAGAATGTCCTTTGGACAGATGAAACCAAACTGGAGCTTTTTGGTAAGGCACATCAACTCTATGTTCATAGACTCAAAAACCAAGCATACGAAGAAAAGAACACTGTCCCTATGGTGAAACATGGAGGAGGCTCAGTAATGTTTTGGGGCTGCTTTGCTGCATCTGGCACAGGGTGTCTTGAAAGTGTGTAAGGTACGATGAAATCTGAAGACTATCAAGGCATTCTGGAGAGAAATGTGCTGCCGAGTGTCAGAAAGCTTGGTCTCAGTCGCAGGTCATGGGTCTTCCAACAGGACAACGATCCAAAACACACAGCCAAAAACACCCAAGAATGGCTGAGAGAAAAGCGTTGGACTATTCTAAAGTGGCCTTCTATGAGCCCAGATCTGAATCCCATTGAATATATGTGGAAGGAGCTGAAACATGCCATTTGGAGAAGACACCCATCAAACCTGAGACAACTGGAGCTGTTTGCTCATGAGGAGTGGGCCAAAATACCTGTTGACAGCTGCAGAACGCTCACTGACAAATACAGAAATCGTTTAATTGCAGTGATTGCCTCAAAAGGTTGTGCAACAAAATATTAAGTTATGGGTACCATCATTTTTGTCCAGCCCTATTTCATTAGTTTGTTTTTTTTTAATAATTATGTTAATCAACAATTCAAAAGTGATGGCTGATTTTGATTATTTAATTTTCAATAAATTTTTATTTATTGTTACTTTTGTGAGTTTCAAGTGATTTCAGTGAGAATTGTGGGTTTTTCCTTCTTTAACTGAGGGGTACCAACAATTTTGTCCACGTGTGTAGTTGAGGGACTTTTGGAGTCCATGGCATATATCTATGTATGTACATTATGATCATGTCTTTACAAAATCCATAATTATTTATTATGGAAACAATAATTTCTCAATAATGGATATCATTAAAATGTCAACTAAATAACTGTCAGAAATTATTAACAACCATCTTCTAATTAGCAAAACAATAATAAAACGACCTTATTCAAAAATTGTTTTAATTGTGCTCTTTTTATTAAATTGAGATAATCATGAAAGATATTTCTTTTTTGGCAATATATCAAATTTTATATGGAATATAATAAATTGTATCTGTGTACAAGAACCTCTCAAGGAAGTGTGTTAATTCCAGATCCCATGACCTGCTCCAGGTGATGTCATTTCCTCCTGAACAAAAGACTGGCAAGACTCCAAGGTTTTAAGAGTTATTTATTGTAAAGTAGTGTGTGAGTCAAGTGTGAATTTATTGCATCTCAACAGGTTTACTGCAGTATCTTTAGAAATAACTTTCAATTTCAATTTTCCTCAGCTGCATATTGAAAATCAACATGGCTGCATATAACCAAACACCACATGGCGTTTCAAAGAAAGATTTTTCTGAATATTATATATACAATTGAGGAAACTTAAATGAAATAAAATAAAAATAAATACAAATGTATGCAAGATATATCCCATGCTCTTCGAAAATCCCTCAATTATATATTGACCATATTTTAAAAGAATAAAAGACATTGTTCGTAAACGGTGCGGGTGCTTTATCCTACTGTAGTGTAAGCTACAGATTAACCCTAGGTGAAGTGAGAACAAAGCAATGCGTAAGAGCATGATCGAAATTAAATAAATGTTGTATGGATAGCACAGAATAATCGTGGAGCAACAGCCCCTTAAAGGTGGAGAGACTATTTTGTTTTCCGGAAGTTGCTATTGCTGTGCTCTTATTGTGGCGACTTTAGCGGAAGTGCGGTGTCGCTGCGTCAGACTTGAATCCCAGCTCGGTTGTTGTTCTGATCAAGATGGCTGCTGTTGTTCTGGATGGAGACTGAGCTCAGGCTGTCATCCCGACACAGGCCGAAGAAACGCACCGAACCCGCCCAGCAAACAACACTCGAACCCGAACGGACCCGAAACCGAACCGCTTAAACCCGTTTTAATTCTCTTCTGAAGGTAAATACGTTTCTCTTCCTTTCGTTTTCACCGTCAGCATCCTTTGCTCTCATCGATTAATATTTGATTGACACTTGTCGCTGCGCTACTGGATCGGGAAAAAAAATCACGGTACCGCTTATATGTTTGATTTTTGTGTGTTTATGGAGGGTAGAACTATAAGTGTGATTATTAATAATTCAATTTAATGTTGTCTTGTGTTGTGTTCGTCGCTGCAGGCGGTAAATGAGTGAATCTGTGCGATGGCATGAAGGTTATTGAGGTTACTGCAGCGACATAACGCCATTAATAACATAACTGCACAGTTACAGTTAATACAGGATCAAACCAGATGGGCTTGTTTTAGTAAATTAATTAATTAACGACCCACTGGGCGTCGCCTTATTCTGCTATGAACCCCAATGGAACGTTTCTATTTAACCAACTAATAAAATAATATAAAAAATATTGGAATTATTATTATTAAACTGACATTATTGTTTATATATATATATGTATATATTTAACAATTCAATATTAAGAAAATCACTGCAGCAGTTCCACATTATGCCATTTACACATTGTGTAAATATATTGTGTTATTTAAAAATACAATAATAATCTATCGTGTTTTTCTCCATTGACACCTCTCACTTCATTTCCAGTGTTTTATTGGGAGACAATAAACTGAACAGCTACAAATCAGGGCGAGACTAATGAGATAACAAGAAGATAAAAAGCTGACGTGCAGTAAAACTGACAATAAATGTATATGTACGTAAACATGTACTGTCATATGAATGCCAAAATAAACCTGATGACACATTGGTTGATTTCCAATTTATTAAAGGGCAAAAATAATGACAAAAAATAATAATTTTTTAAATTACTACAGTGTATGCACACACTTGCACAGCCTGTTCAAGCAGCTGATACATTAAGATTAGCCTTCGACCAAGATGGAAACATACTCACTATTCAAAACTGACCACAATCAGAAGGTGTCGGCCGAAGAATCAGATACAACTTCTCCCCTTATTAATCCCTAGTACACAGTCCACACAGTAATTAGACACATATTTATACAAATACATCGTCAATTGTAGTTTTGTTTCATCTTATGTTTACTATGCAATATTTTACTTTTCTCAGTTGTCTGGCATGGCATGTTTTTCATTAATTTTCACTATTTTTGCCCTCGGTATGCACTCATAGCATCCAGACAAGACACAAGATGGCTTTACGTTACAAACATATTGTGACAGTTTTCTTTTCTGCATTGTGGAAGATTATCTAAGATCTTAGGCGGTAGCAAAGGAAAATCATCAGAGACAAAATGAAAAGAATTTAGAATTATGTATATAAAACTATATTCTGATGTTATTCCATTTCCATCTGTTAGACTATACAATGACACATCATAATCTGGTCTTCCTCTGTTACTACTGCATTTTTCCCCTTGCATAAGGACACCACTTATGTGCAATAACTGTTCAACCTCATCCTCATGCAAATAGTCTTCTTATATAAAAAAAGCAAAAAAAAACTGCATATGTAATGTTCCCTGCATTTTTGCATTAGTAGTTCTTGCTGTGGATAGAGTGCTGCTCCTCAGCCATGGAGCTCGCATGACCTGCAGCCCAGATGTTGTTGTTTTTGGTAGTTCTCATGACATCCGTGTCTCTAGTAGGATACCAGGTCAGCTGAAGACCACCATGGAGGCAAAACAAGTTCATGTGAAGCAGTTTCTTCTGTTTCGGTTGTTTGTTTTGAACTCTCTAGGAGAGTGTGGCTCATTAGCTGTGTAGCTGTGGTCGCTAACATTACGACAGATTAAATGGAGTTGTATCTGTGGCTTTAGGACTAAAATGAGTCTGTGTTTGCAGCCTTGAAACAATGGAAGTCCTGAACCAATTAAAGAAACTTTGAATTAGCAAAATGCCTTCGACTGAAAATCTGATTTTGTAGATAGAAAATTTTCCAGCTGATACCACATGATTGCAACACTTTAGCATCCTCACAACCCTACAGGTCCTCTGTGCATAGATTAGACCCTATAATGCTGAAATGGGACGTTCTGGTACTGTTAGTGCTGTCGGTCCAGTTTGCTGCTGCTCTCTATCTCTTGTGCGCTGATCTTTATATATTTTACCTTTGACTTTTTGCAGCAGATTGTGTGCTCTCTCCTTCAGTCTGCTTTGCTTATTTTTATCCCTCGGCCCTTTGCAAGGAACCCTGCATGAAATTACTGAGTCGTTTAGTGATAATTAGAGGCGCTGACACTGATCTGAGAAAGGCATACATGTGGTGAACACGCGTTAAGTTCACAAGCAGCAGAAGTGATTCGGTAACGTTGCTGCAGTTTGGTGGAGTTTCATGTGCAGCTCAGAGGAAATCTTAAACTCACATTCATGTCCGTTCATTTCTAAAAACTAGCTTTCCTTTACTTCTTTCTGCTTTTCAGACGTCCCTACACACCGTCTGTAATGCTCAGCCGCGTTCAGTCACACAACAGCTCTGACATGGAGGCTGTTGCCATGGCGACAGCATCACATGGAGTTGTGTTTAATGAAGAGTTTGCGGTTTAACTTGACAGCTTCCGTCATGACAGTAAAACCGGACACCGTCTCTGTCGCCTGTAGGTGCTTTGAAGTGGTATCAGTCGCCAGCAGCGTCTGCGCGCTGATCTAAGGTTGGATCAGGACTCCGTATCTGCTGGGACTGTAAAGGAAGCTGCTGCCGTGTTGAAGATCAGACTTCAGTCAGACTGTCTGGATCTGTGCCACATGCAGCCTGCAGCTCCTGATTTAACTCTGGGCAAAGTAAATGTCAAGTAGATATAAAGAGGCTCCACCTCACGTTCAGTCCTTCACTAAAAGCATATAAACATGTCCAGGTGTGAAAGCGTGAAGTCCTGTTAGCATCTCCTAAATGCTGCAGAGCTCATTACAAACAGCATTTTTAAAAGATGAAAGTTTATTTTAGTTTGTAGTAAATTACAGAAGCAACTGTGGATTTTCTGAAACACTGTTGCCACAAACTAGCGGATGCATGTTTTAGCTCTGAAAAGCTGGACACTTTTTTTTTATGAATTAGATCTTTAAATGGCCACATGGAGGCGCTGCTGATAAGACATGCTGAACACATCCAAGGCCATGGTTTGGCTTCTGTATCATGTGTAATAGTTGAGATTTTGAAGATTTATTCTGTCATATGTAATAAGATTCATTAAAGCACTACGTTGGTAAAATAGCAGATTTCCAAAAAGTGTGTCCAGCCTATAATCTACATGATCCAGACATTTTAGAGGTAAACCATGGTAAGTGTGGAATTTTACAACAAGAGAGTTTTATAATGGGCTAAATGATGTGGCTGCTCTGTCATTTTCAAATTTGAGAATCATTGTAGGACGGGGCAGCTGTGTGCCAAGATTCACCTTTTATGAGAGGTTTCTGAATTTCTGCACTCTCAAACTATCACTGTCACACACAGATTCAGAGGCAGTCATTAAAATAATGAATGTAGCAGATTACAACAGATAATTAATAAAAAAACGCAACATTTTCTGAATATGCCAAACATTTTAGAGGGGGATGGAATCATAGAATTTCACATTTAAGGATTTATTGCACCAGAAAAATCATCCATCCGCCATCCATCCCCAGCTAACTATCTATAATGTGGTGAATCCAGACATTTTCGAGATGTGAGCTTTTTTTTAAGTATGTGGAAGAGTACAAGAGTTTAGACATTCAGAACTGACCACATAGAGAGGTTGCTACCAGTTTTTAATCTCTGAAGCATTTTAGGATGGAGTACCTGTGCTTTGTGCTGCTTCTTGTCTCATAAATACAGGCTCCATCTGTGTGAACCAGTAAACACCAACAAAACATGAACTTTAGCGTTTAAAACACTGTTGTCTTCTGTCAGTAGGGGGCGCCGTGACACACCGCAGACATGGACACCACTACGTCCATCAAGATGACCACTCTGGCCATCCAGAACCTGTTCAGCTACGTGGAGGAGGAGAACCTGTCTGCTCTCAAAGCTCACCTGGACCGATTCAAGGAGGTGGACGGACGCAGCGACGTACGTAAATCACAGTCTAATTTTTAAAAAAACAAGATGGTTCATTTCGTCTGTCAGCAGAGGTTTCATTTTAAGTCAGTTCAGTTCAGAAGTCCATTTGAGTTTTGGTCATTTTAAGCAACTGCACACTTCTTGTTTGTATGAACTGAACCGCTGGACCTCATCAAAGAAAACATCAACATTTCAGTCCAACACTTTGTTCTATATTTTCATTAATAATTTGTTTTGAGGAGCAACTGAAAAAGTGCAGCTCACATTTAGAGTATTTTTCCATCATTATTGCTCTTTTATGTTCATTTTATTCTTCTTTGTTTCTTTGCCTATTTTTATTCATTCAATTTGCTTATTTTTCTGCATTTTCCTACATCTTCATCCTGTTTAAGTCTTTATCTGTATCACGTCTACAAAATAGCTCATCAAGTCAAATCAGTTTTATGTATTTGACAACATATTGTTAAGTGACATCCTCGATGTTTTTGGTTCTATGTTATGTTCTGCACAGATTTTCAGGTTTCTAATTTATTTTTTCCCTTTTAGTTTAACTTTTTAAGTTACCCTTTCTGAGTATTTGCATTTTTTATTTACCTTATGCTGCTTTTTGTTCAAGAAACAACACCTTTAACTTTCATCGTTTGCTCCATTTGTTTATGTGGTGCATTTGTGGGTGATTATTTTTGCATTTGGTGTGTTTGTGTCATCGTTCTATTTGTTTACATGTTGTGTTTGCTGTGTTTACATACAGAACGGTCAGACTCCTCTGATGCTGGCAGCGGAACAGGGCAGTCTGGAGATCGTCCAGGAGCTCATCAGGAGAGGAGCCAACGTAAACCTGGATGACGTGGTGAGCAAAACAAACGCACTCTCATGCTGTGTGTTTTAAGGTTTAATTCTGTCAGTGGTTCTGTTTTGATTCTAACTCTGGTGGAACAATTAAAGCTCCTCTCACCTTTCCTCTGCTCTCGACTTTTGGATGCTGTGGTTGCTAGGAGACAGGCAAGGTGAACCGCTCCTGTTTCCATGGTAACATGTTCTCTCTGTGTGTTGTCAGGACTGTTGGTCGGCTCTGATCTCTGCAGCTAAAGAAGGTCACGTGGACGTGGTGAAGGAGCTGCTGGAGAACAGCGCCTACATCGAGCACCGAGACATGGTGGGAGCTGCAAAGACTCATGGGAAATGTAGTAGGACCGGGCAGTTAGCACACATCGTATATGCATAACTTAAACAGCATGCTTCATGTTAACATAGAAGCAGCTGAAAGTGCTTCACAGACACACGGCATGAAAACAACATTCAAAAACAAATGCAGGACAAGATCAGTTCAGATTAATAAAAATGAGATATTTTCTGAGCAGTGGTGTAAACATTTCCTGTGTGTGATCGTAGCGGATGCAGTGACAGTGGTTGTGTTTGTGTTTGTGTCTCAGGGAGGATGGACGGCTCTGATGTGGGCGGCTTACAAAGGTCGTGTGGAGGTCACCACGCTGCTGCTGGAACATGGAGCTAACCCCAACACTACAGGACAGGTAACACACACACACACATGACTGTACATGCAGCGATGTATCCATTGTTGTAATTATTCCACTGAGCCATCATTCTCCTCTTGTCTCTCTGATAGCAATACAGCGTTTATCCCATCATCTGGGCTGCAGGCCGAGGACACTCCGACATCGTCAAGCTGCTGCTGCACAACGGAGCTAAAGTCAACTGCTCTGACAAGGTGAAGAGCTGAGAGCCTGAACAGCAACAGAAAATCGCTTAAAGCAACACAAAATAGCACAAAACTGCATTAAATGACAAGATTTAGAACAAAACAACACAAAAAGGCAGAAAACAGAACACAAAAGGACACAAACCACAGCACGGACAAACACAAAGTGACAGGACGTGACTGAAAACAACACAGAACAACAACAACAGCACATAACAACAGAAAACACAACATCCAGTGACACAAGATGTCACAAACCATGACACAACCCAGTGGAGAAACACACAGAACATGAGAGGAAACAACACAGAGCCGTACAGAATAACAGACTAGGTCAGAACGACACAGGATGACAAAAAACTGCTCAGAACAACACAAAAGAACACAGACTGACACAAAACACGGCACAAATTGATGCAGTTGTCTGAAAACAGTGTGGAACAGCACAGAACAGCAGTATCACTCGACAACACAAAAGGATTTAGAATCACACAAGACATTTCAAAATGTGACACAAAGCGGCAAAAAATGACACAAAATGTCATTAAATGTGTGAAAAAAAGACACCAAACTGTGTGATTTGTTGTTTGTGGTGTTTTATCTTTATTTTTGTGTCTCTTTGCACAATGTGTTGCTGTGCAGATGAGCAGCTCTCTGAAGAAAAGCAACCATGTTTGTGGTCAAACTGCAGTTTCAGGCTGAAGTCTTTCTCCCTGTGATGGATTACACAACATACGGAAAATTAATAAGAACAGTGGCAGGAAAACAGTTGTGAAAAGTGTCCTTCAAACATGATGGTCCAATGAAACACTCAGTTCTTGCCTTTTAAACAGAATTTAAAGCTGCTCAACTGCAACATTCACATCACTTATACTGTTGTTTAAATGGAAAACTCAACAGTCGTGTTGTAAGTCTTTCCCCTGTGTGTGTTTCTACAACAGTACGGCACCACTCCTCTGATCTGGGCGTCCAGGAAAGGACACTTCGACTGTGTGATGCACCTGCTGGAGAACGGAGCCGACGTCGACCAGGAGGGGGCGGTAAGACCACACATACATGCAGCTGCAAATATCAGCACTGTTTACCACTGTACTGTAGTATTTGTATTAGAACCTGTAGATCCAACTTTAATATCAGCAGATAAGAAATTACTGATACATCACAAGAGAACAGAAGCTCCATACAGATGTAACTTCACATATTTGTGGCTAAAAAGCTGCTAATAAGCCTGAGAGCAGTCAACAAACTGGGGTGCACTAAATGAAAGCTTATATTCACTCTTTTTAAATAAAATATGAATAAATGCACATAGCTAATAGCATGTCTGTTTAGAAAACTACTTCAAATAAATGCAGATTTTACCCTTTTCGCCTCATGTTGAGTTTAGAGAGTCTTCTTTAACGTTAAGTCATTTGAAGGTTGACCAGGAAATGTCAGACTAGATCTTATTTTTGAGTGACACAAATAAACAAACAATTAAATTCTGTGTAACTGTAGTTAAAAAGAGAATAAGCAAGATACTGCAAACGCTAATTCAGGCTGTGTTAAACCCCCGTGTGTCTCTCTCTGCCCTCAGAACTCAATGACGGCTCTGATCGTAGCAGTTAAAGGCGGCTACACCGAAGTGGTGAAGGAGCTGCTGAAGAGAA
Source organism: Acanthochromis polyacanthus (assembly GCF_021347895.1). Taxonomy (NCBI): domain Eukaryota; kingdom Metazoa; phylum Chordata; class Actinopteri; family Pomacentridae; genus Acanthochromis; species Acanthochromis polyacanthus. The sequence goes on from NC_067128.1 coordinate 11,990,431, forward strand.
ACCCAAACGTCAACATGACCGACAAAGACGGAAACACGGCTCTGATGATCGCCGCCAAGGAGGGATACACCGAGATCGTGCAGGACCTGCTGGACGCAGGAACGTACGTCAACATCCCAGACCGGGTGAGACAGCGTCCTTCATCACACAACATCAGATTTTTTATTTTCAATGATGTTCACAAAAACAGCAAGTGAACGTCAGTTTAGACACAGAGACACTAAAGTGCGTCCTGTGTGTTACAGAGCGGCGACACGGTGCTGATCGGAGCGGTGAGGGGCGGACATGTAGAGATCGTCAGAGCTCTGCTGCACAAATACGCCGACATCGACATCAGAGGACAGGTGAGTGTTAATATGAACGATTTAGAGCTCATTTAGACTGTTTAACACTGGAAAACTGCACTTAACTGGATGTAGTAAGATGAGATGTTTTCAGTGCCTTGATCCACTTCAGCCATGTGGAGAACTTGGTAACTTTTGAAAAGTGGTGTGTAAAAAATGTATCATTAGTAGACTAGAATGAAAGAAAAATGAAGTATAAAAGAACTTCTTTCTGGAGCTCCAGGTAAATTTCAGACCCCACATAAATAAAATAAAGTTTTAGAAAACGTAATTGACCAAATCTACTTGTAGTCAGAGAGGATGTCATTGTGTCAGTATCAGCTGTCACTGCAGGTGCAACACAATTGTGTTACTGCAGTACTTTACTCCGTTATCGTTGTTATCAGTGCTGACGTCTCACTCTGCTAATTCCAGGAGAACAAGACGGCTCTGTACTGGGCCGTGGAGAAAGGAAACGCCACCATGGTGAGGGACATCCTGCAGTGTAACCCCGACACTGAGACCTGCACCAAGGTGAGACCTCAACACATCTGGCGGGTGTCACTGTCAGCATCTGCACTGCTCAGGTCACCAAAAAGGAAGCAGAAAAACGTATCAGAAAGTGGTGATTCAGCTTGAAACATCTTTAACTTCAGTTACTGAAGAAGCTGGGTTTATAGTCAGATTGTTGTTTTTCTTTTCCACACTGCTAGATTTTTCTACCTGAAATGATGAAACTTCACTAAATGTTTAAACTTAACAAAATTTCCCTTAAAAAAATCTAATTCAGATTGACATCAGAAACTGCAACAGAAGCTGATGTTTTTACGTCAACAAAATCTAAACTGTAAATTTAAGTAAAATAACAATGAAAATGTGAGTACATAACGATGAGTGAGTGATGCTGATCTTGTTGAACCTGTCTAAAATTGCAACGGTCGCAGTAGCACCAGAAGACCTCGTCACTACATGTAGTTTGCTCTGAAACCTTTGATGATGATGGCAGGTTGTGTTTCAGTAGCTAGTACAGTCTGGTTCTGACACAGACCTCCAGGGAAAGGTGAACAGGAGTTTTTGTTGTTTTTACCAGGGGAGGTTTTGCAGCGCACAGGTACAATTTTGAACTCATGAGCTACTTAAAACTGCAGATAACTTTGCTCCAGAGCAGACTGTGTGAACCAATCAGGACCAAGTGTGTGCGATAAAGGAGCAGTGATGCTGTTATTGCCTCCCCAGGATGGAGAGACTCCTCTGATCAAAGCCACCAAGATGAGGAACATCGAGATCGTGGAGCTGCTGCTGGACAAAGGAGCTAAAGTGTCGGCTGTCGACAAGGTGAGAACTTCAAACGACCTACTAATGTTACCTACCTTTTAAAATAGAAGCAGGTTTAAAACTGTAGAGAATGTTTGGTGAATAAATTAGCTGCTTTTCAGTCTGTAGCTACGATAAAATGATCAAACTGAACTAAATTAAACTGAATTCAAGGCACAAGCTGTCATCATTAGGCTGCACTTAGTATTAATGTTTCCACACATTTTCTGTTCATCAGCTAATTAATTGATTGATTGATCATTTCATCTTTTTATGCAATAGAAGCCACAGCGTCACTGCAACTTTCCTGAAAATTCCAAAGGAAATTTACGAAAGAAAACGCTGTCATTTATCAAGAAGCATCAGATGGTTTGCAACTCAAAAATATGTTTTTGCACAAATGTGACAAAAATCTCCCCATTTTGGAGCTAAAAGTAGAAAATATTTGGTGCATTTGTGAGAAAATAATTCAAGCCATTGCTAAGAATAACCAATTAATTATTACAACTCTCAACAAAACGAATCATTTTGAATCCATCCAGTCATGACATCATCATGAAATATGAGTAGAAGCAGCGTTCATGTCGTTTAACAAGAAGTAACTGTGCTGTATTTTGTCTCTGCTGGGTTTTTTTGTTTTATTTTTATCAATCTTTTATCATTTGTAAAGTATAAAGGTCAGATGGGTCAGATTATGTTTGTCGTGGTTTTAAAAACCTCTAATTTCACTTGCCATCTGTGCCAAAAAATATTAATTTGCTTTGAAATATGACAAATATTTTGTGACAGAACCTAAACTGGCATCGGGTCCTCGGTTACTGCAGCATACAGGCAGGGATTCACCTTCTGTCTGTCCTCCTCAGCTCTCATGTTGTCTTTCCAGAAAGGAGACACTCCCCTCCACATCGCCATCAGGGGTCGGAGTCGCCGCCTGGCCGAGCTCCTCCTCAGGAACCCCAAAGATGGCCGCCTGCTCTACCGACCCAACAAGGCCGGAGAGACGCCGTACAACATCGACTGCAGCCACCAGAAGAGCATCCTCACACAGATCTTCGGAGCTCGTATGTTCTCTGAAACTTTCATAATTAGTTGGGCTGAGTAACTTCCCTCTACATGACCTCAGGTGTTGCGTGAGGAAATGAGGAAACTGACAATTAAAGGAGAGGTGGAGGGTTTGCAAAGTGCTCGAGATGGATTAAAATATTCTTTTAACGGGTGACAAGACAGGAAACAGCAGAAAAGATGTGGTTTGTCCACCAATAACAAGAACTAAGTTAGTTTGCTAGTCGTGATACCCAGTGTCAGGATGACTCTTCTGACATTCATAGCGGGGTTCAATACATGATTTAACTTCTGCCAATGAGCAAACAACAAAGCCATGAATATATGCAGAAAAATAGACAATTAACATATAAACATTTCACGAAAGCCAAATTCAGTTTAAGAAAATCTGACAATTCTCTCTGTTTTTACAGCATCTGACTCTGATAAATGGTGCAATTTTGGCAACCTTTTAAAGACAACGTACCTTTTTAGCCCACTTTTAAGGTTCAGAGGGGTAAATACATAGCTGTAACCACTGCTGTGTCTCCATCCTGCAGGTCATCTGTCCCCCACAGAGACCGACGGAGACATGCTGGGTTACGATCTGTACAGCTCTGCTCTGGCCGACATCCTGAGCGAGCCCACCATGCAGCCTCCCATCTGTGTGGGTCTGTACGCTCAGTGGGGCAGCGGCAAGTCCTTCCTGCTCAAGAAGCTGGAGGGTGAGTCCACGTACAGTCACACGGAGAGCGTACATCTCGCGAACATGCATTAAAGCTTGTTCTCACCCTCCTCAGATGAGATGAAGACGTTTGCAGGGCAGCAGATCGAGCCGCTGTTTCAGTTCTCCTGGCTCGTCGTCTTTCTGTCTCTGCTCCTCTGCTGCTCCGTTGCCGTCGTCCTCGGCTTCACCGTCGACCCCAAGCTGGCCATGGCCGTCTCCCTCAGCCTGCTGGCTCTGCTTTACCTCTTCTTTGGTGAGACCGGCGGTGTTCCATCTGTTGCTGTTCAGAAAGTCTGGTCCTCTTTCTTTCTCTAGAGTTGTGTGTTTTGCAGCTGTGTTGTATAAATATACTTGCGTACTCTGCAGTGGTGGTGTACTTTGGCGGCCGTCGGGAGGGCGACAGCTGGACCTGGGCGTGGCTGCTCAGCACCCGTCTGGCCCGTCACATCGGGTACCTGGAGCTGCTGCTGAAGCTGATGTTCGTGAACCCGCCGGAGCTGCCGGAGCAGAGCACCAGAGCTCTGCCTGTCAGGTAACACTGCAGCCACTCAGCTGATCTGCCAGTCATCGCATCATTGCTGGATGTGATGTCACGCTGATGTCATGCGTCTCCTGCAGGTTCCTGTTCACAGACTACAACCGTCTGTCCAGCGTCGGAGGAGAGACGTCGATGGCAGAGATGATCGCGACGCTGTCCGACGCCTGCGAGAGAGAGTTTGGCTTCCTCGCCACACGTCTGTTCAGAGTGTTTAAGACCGAGGAGACGCAAGGTGACACTCGCTGCAGCTTCTTCTGTCTTTGTCAGAACCCTTATGGCGCTCTCACCTGAGCTAACCATAGCACTTCTTCTGCTCTCAGGTAAGAGGAAGTGGAAGAAGACGTGCTGCGTGCCGTCCTTCATCCTATTCGTCTTGGTGCTGGCCTGTCTCATCACCGGCATGGCGCTGCTGGCCGTCTTCAGGGTGGACAGCGAGAACCGCACGGTGAACGCGGTGCTGATCGCAATCGGCAGCGTGGTGGGTCTGGCCCTGCTGCTGAACTGCAGGACGTGGTGGCAGGTGACCGACTCAGTACTGAACTCACAGAGGAAACGGCTGCACAGCGCCGCCAACAGGATGCACAAACTGAAGAGCGAAGGCTTCATGAAGGTGAGGACGAGTTGAAAAGAGCATTCTGCTGTTTGACTGTGACCTGCTGCAGGAAGTAACAGCAGAAGAGGTGCTGGTAGAGTGTTAATAGCAGCTTAGTATCCGAAATCCAGCATTATATTCTCCACTTGCTTCACATTTATGGATCAACATTAAAAACCTGTAACCATACAACATCTTCAAACCTTTAGCTTCAGCAGATGACGCACAGATTCAAAGAGCTTTCTGGCCCTCGAGCTCACAACAAATTTTAGTTAAATTCTGCATGACTTTCTGCTAAATGAGCTGTTTAACCCTTTAACACCCAAGTGTCATACAGGCGGCCTGGATTTGTTTAAAACTTGTTGTAAAAGAGTCAAAAATCTATTGCTTTTTACCCTTTTTTTTCAGAACAACCTAAGCTTTCAATATCTGACATAAACTATGTGTTTAGACAATGTAACAATAGTTTACAGTGGAAAAAACAAAAAACTGACTTGGATTTTTCAGGGTTTTTGTAAAGGACGTCATTGCACGTGGTTCCTTTGACACACTGGTATACCCCGTAAAGTGCATCATCTCTTCTTTCAAGAACCGTTTGAATTTTCTCTGTAGCACAAACAGTTGAAGAATTACGGTACTTTAAAAAGTATGCATAAAATGGGAGCGGCACCGCTCTCGTGGGATTTAAAGGGTTGAAGTAGAGTTTGAAGTGAAAACTCCTGGTTATCAATCTGATCCATCAGTGATACTCATCTTGGATCATTGTGAAGTGTTCGGGGTAACCTGTTGTTTGGATATTAATGCCGCAGCCTGTTACTGATCTCTGCATGTGTGGGCTTTCATCCTGCAGGTGCTGAAACACGAGGTGGAGCTGATGGCGAGGATGGCGAAGACCATCGACGGCTTCACGCAGCATCAGACCAGGCTGGCAGTCGTCATCGACGGGCTGGACTCCTGCGAACAAGACAAAGTCCTGCAGATGCTCGACACGGTGAGGAGACGCACACACCAGGCCTCAGAACAGAATCATTAAGACATTCTGATCATTTCTAACATACAGATATATTACAGTTAATTAGAAGAAGCTGTGAAATCGAAGGTCTTCACTGTCTGTAATTTTGTTATTTTACTCGTGATGCTATGGATCTATCACCATCAAGACATTTTTATTCTGGTTTCGAGGGTTTATGTGACAGCTGCTGTTCCTTCAGCTCAGTCTTCATGACTTATTGCAATTTGATGGAGATTTTCATTTGAAAGGAACCAGCTGCAGGATCAGACTGAAGGCAGCTGCTGTCATTTGGGTGTTTTTCCTGCTGCAGGTGCGGGTTTTATTTTCCAAAGGCCCCTTCATCTCCATCTTTGCCAGCGACCCCCACATCATCATCAAAGCCATCAACCAGAACCTGAACAGCGTCCTCAGAGACTCCAACATCAACGGACACGACTACATGAGGAACATCGTCCACCTGCCCGTCTTCCTCAACAGCAGAGGACTCTCTAGTGCCAGGAAGATGTGTGCCGCTGCACCTGCTAACGGAGACACCGCCAACACTGAAGGTAACCATGACGACACATATGATAATACGAACGCTCTGTTAGAGGCAAGATAATTATATGATGTAAGAGAAGAGAGGCACATCACTGTGATACCTCTGACTGTGTTAGTTGTTGTGATATAATAAATAATTTAAGGCATTATTGTCCTTTGTTGCTTTCTGTAAAACTGTAAAGGGTAATTATGATTTATTTCAGCAACGCAAAAGAGTGCAAGACTGTTCAAAACAATAAAATATGATACAAAATTCTAATGCAGTAAATGATTTAAAAGACACTAAAGCAGTGACTCGGTGGGACTAAAGGCTCTAAAATGTCTCTGAAAACCTGGACTGAATAATTATGGAGCAGTTATTTGAAATCTGAAGGCAAAAGACAAAAAGTTTGACAACTTTAAATCAAATTACATGAAAGTTCAGTACATAAAAGCTGCAAACTCAAGGAGCAGAGAGCAGAGATATTTGCACCGTGAACTGACGTAAACCAAATGTTTGTGTCTCTCACAGCAGGTTGGCATGAAGAGCTGGACAGGAAACTGTCTCAGCACAGTTTGGGAGAATTAACCAAGTTTGGCAGCAAGACGGCGCTGAACCGCCGGGTGAGACTGTGTGTGTGTGTGTGTGTGTGTGTGTGTGTGTGTGTGTGTGTGTGTGTGTGTGTGTGTGTGTGTGTGTGTGTGTGTGTGTGTGTGTGTGTGTGTGTGTGTGTGTGTGTGTACTTGTTTCTGCTATTCCGGTGGGGACTTTGACCTGACTATTTGCTATAAAGGTGGGGACTTGTCTTACGGTGGGGACCTAAAATGAGGTCCCCACGGGTGGCAACACCGTTTTCTTGGCCATATTGTTGTTAATAAAAAATGTAAAAGTGCAAAAACATTTGTTTAGGGTTAGGCATTGATTTGGTGATGGTTAAGGTTAGGGTTAGGGTAAGGGTTAGGAGTTAGATATGAATGGGAGTCAATGGTAAGTCCCCACCGGTATAGAAAAACAAACGTGTGTGTGTGTGTGTGTGTGTGTGTGTGTGTGTGTGTGTGTGTGTGTGTGTGTACAGCCATTATTGTGTTGGACCGTGTGAGAACAGAGAACTGTGTCCATCCAGTCCTCACTTTGGGACCTACCACTTTGTCTATTTGTAGTTTCAGATCTGTTTGTTTCTTTGTCGTTCTTTTTTTTCATTTATACCTTTTATCATTTCCTCCAGAAACATCCATAACACAGGAGAGCAGAGCTGCATAAATACATTGAACACAAAGTAAAAATGAAAATAATGTAGAATTACATGCATAATTTATAGATACATCTTTGTCGTTGTTTTGCCTCATCGTAGTCCAAAAATATGCTGAGGTGAATTCTAAATTTGCCCGTAGGTGTGAGTGCGAGTGTGATTGTTTGTCCTGTTTAGTTACGTTAAGTTATTTTCTTGTTTTTACTGTGAAGCACTTCGGTCCCCCGTTAGGCTGTTGTAAAGGGCTATAGAAATAAACTTTGATTGATTTAACATAGTTGCTTTGTGTCTTGTGTGAGTCTCATTGCCTTCATTTTGTGCTTGTTGAGTCTTTTTGTGTCTCTTTGCAGTCACTGGACTCTATTTGTACTGTTGTTTCTGTTCATATATCTTTGTAGTCGTTTGCTCCTCGTTGTCGTTGTGTTGTGTCTCGCCTCTTGGCCACCAGGCCATTCAGTGATCTGTTCATGTGACCCGTGTTGTGTCTGTGCAGGACACGTACCGGCGGCGTCAGGTGCAGCGCTCGGTGACTCGTCAGATGTCGTTCGACCTGACGAAGCTGATGGTGACGGAGGACTGGTTCAGTGACATCAGCCCGCAGACCATGAGGAGGCTGCTCAACATCGTCTCTGTCACAGGTGACCCGAGTCTTCAGCACCAGAACCTGCTCACACCTGGATCTGTGTTTGTAGTCGCAAATAAATCTGCTGCTTCCTGTGTCCAGGTCGTCTGCTGCGAGCCAATCAGATCAGCTTCAACTGGGACCGTCTGGCGTCATGGATCAACCTGACGGAGCAGTGGCCCTACAGGACGTCCTGGCTCATCTTGTACCTGGAGGAGACCGACGGAGTCCCGGACCAGGCCACGCTCAAGACCATCTATGAGAGGTCAGAGGTCACACCCTTCTTTGTTGTTGGCATCATGATTCTGTTGCAGAGCAGCAGCTGCTCAGTGTGTTTCGTCTCTCAGGGTGTCGAAGAACATCCCGACCACCAAAGACGTGGAGCCGCTGCTGGAGATCGACGGAGACGTTCGCAGCTTCGAGGTCTTCCTGTCGTCACGAACCCCCGTCCTGACGGCCAGAGACATCCGCACCTTCCTGCCCTGCACCGTCAACCTGGACCCCAAACTCAGAGAGATCATCGCAGGTAGTATCAATACTACTGCTTCTAATACTACCACAACTAATACTACCACAAATTACTGGGCATTATTCTGGATGTTATGAGTAATGCTACACCTGATACATTCTCTCTCTGTGCCTGATCCAGATGTTTCATTCTGTTTTTCTAACCAATCCACATGTTTTCTCTCTTTCCAAGTCAGACATTCTTTCTCTTTTAATCTGATCCAGATGTTCTCTTACTTGCTCTGGGATCCAGATCTTCTCTTTCTTTGTCCGTTGCAGATGTTCTCGCTTCTCACTTTTAGGCCCAGATATGCTGTGTTCCTCTTTCTGATCCATGTGTTCCCTCTCTGTCTGATCCAGATGTTCGTGCAGCCCGAGAACAGATGAATATGGGCGGGGTAACGTACCCGGCCCTCTCCTTGCAGGAGGCTCAGCCACGCCCCACCTCCGTCTACAGCCAGGTGTCGTCGACCTGCTCGCCCTCCGCCTCCTTCAGCGGGCCCTTCAACCAGCCACCGGGGGGCGTGGTCTCCCCTCAGCCTCACAGCAGCTACTACAGCGGCATGGCGGGCCCCCAGCACCCGTTCTACAACAGGGTGAGTACAGGCGTAGGTGTTAGCGGTGAATCCACAGCCTCTCTGCAACTCTGAGCGGCAGGTAACGCGGTGATGTCATCATGTCGTGTGATGGCGGTTTCTTGGTTCGGTCCCATTCATCTTCTGTGTTTGAGTCATTTTGTTTGGACTTGATTTGATTCCTGTGTTTTACGGTGAGTCTCTGCTGTTGCACACTCAGCTCTGAGCCCAACAGCGAGAAACGAGCTGCTTACTGATAATTATTGGGTGAGGTGGTGACTTAACGGAGAGATGAAGCATCTTTGCTCTTCATCATGTAAATGTCCTGCCAGACCAACAAAGTAAATGGAATTGGATAGCTGTCAGTTGTGTGTATTTAGAGACATTTAGTCTTGAACCAGCTGCAGTAAAATCCCTCAGTGATCCAGTAACGTGCGGCAGCAGTGGCTCACTTTTTGATTTGACTTTTTTTTTTTTTATGTTCAGTCGCTTCCATGATCATCATTTTGATTTTCTGCCCCCCTCCCCTCAGCCATATTTCCCCCACCACCTTTACCAGCTGCCACGTCCACTCGTGGCCTCCTTCCCACCACACTTCCATCCACGTCCGCCCACTAAAAGCTCCTTCAGCAGAGACGCCACCACCGCGCTCGTAAGTACGAAAACAGCTAAAACCTGAACACAGCGAGGACCAGTCAGATCATAATACTCGTTTCTCACTGTGTGTCTGTGAGACGACATAAATAATTCTAATTAATCCCATTAACCTGATCACAGGAAACAAATATTTGACATTACTGAACATCTTTTACCCCCAGTGAGCACTTTATTAGGAGCGGCACACTGACTCTGGATCCCTTTGCTATCACAAAAACTTTGCTCTAAGATTCTGCTCCATGTTCACATGATTCATTACATAATTTCTGCAGATTTGTCAGCTGTCGATCTCCTGACCAGCGGTACTTACACCCCCAGGGTACTGGTGCAGTAAGCAAAGAGTACAAAGAAAGATTATTTTAGGCCATCTGTGTGTTCAACTGGTGTTTCAAGCAGCACAGACCTGAACACAATCAGCCACAGAAGAACTGAATGAAGAAAATTTGAATGAAATCTGGTAATGAATTTGTTTGTACTTTCCAAAAAGTGGTCAGTTTGTTTCCCACAAATCTCTCATTAGCAGCTGCTGGAGAAAACTGAGGCTGACTGGATCACCGCAGTAAAAAGCAGGTGTTTCTACAAAGTGCTCGCTGAGTGTCTACTTACTGCTGCATTATAAACAGTTATTACAAACATGATAATTACAAGTTTGCATTTCATAGATTTACTCATTGTCCACTGCATTTTTTTGTTTGTTTGCACAAAAACACCAAATGAAATGTTCAGTGTTAAAAAACAATCACATTTGACACAGAGTCGATATTAGAGATTAATCTAACGATGATGTTCGTTATTTTTGCAATTCATTGAGATTATCGGAGTCAAAAATCAAAACTGTGAAAAATGTCCATGGTTTTTTTTTTGTCTGACTAAAACTGCCAAAACAGTTTTTCAACTTAAGTTAATAACTTTAATAAATTTTGTCGATTTTAATGAAATATTTTAGTTTAAAGTCAAACTTTAAGCTACACAGGTTTTCTTCCATTCTTTCATTTAAGGTAACGATTTCAGTTTAGTTTACTCATGAAGTGCATCTCCACCATCACCGCTTTTGGTTTCTGCCTTTCTTCTTCTGCTGTTGAGCGCTTTCCTCCACTCAGCTCCGTCTCTTCTTCTGTGGTGGCTGGGCGTGTAGCCTGGAAACGAATCAAACACTGAAGTGATTTTAGTTTCTTCTTCTGGTGTCCTGAAAACAGCCGCTGATGTTTGGTTGCGATCATTTCCGCTCTGTGTCCTGCCGGTCATCTGTGTTTTCCTGATGTTTTCATCCCTCGTCTGTCTGTCTGTCTGTCTGCAGTATAAGAGTTCATCTTTGAAAAGGAAGCAGGTATTGAACTTTCCCTAACACCACTCTCCTTCCGTGCCCGATCACACCTTCCTTCCTTCCTTCCTTCTTTCCTTCCTTTCACGCCAACCTGAAATGTCCACAGCAAACGTCTGCATTAGATTTCAGCTTTGTCGTGTTTTGAGTCGATCGTTGTGGTTCTGTCAGTTTTTAAATTTTATTTCTGTCGTTTAAACTTGCAGAGGTTCATCACATTATCTCGTCAAACTCTAAACAAGTATTTTCTTCCAAATAAAACCAGTTCAGCATTATAAAGGCAATGTAATGTAACGGTCTTTAGTGAACTGAATATCTGTGATTTTATAGTTTCAACACCTAAAAACTTATTTGTGATGAATATTTTTGAACTGATGGTGCACCACCTTTCTTTGTAGAAGTAGTTTTCTGTTTGACATGTTTTATTGCCAAATGCAGTGACCTTCAGACATTTTTAGTGCAGCTAAAGTGTCTGAATACTTTCTGGGGTCACTGTGTTTTATTGCAGCCAAATTCAGCCTTTAGTTTCTTGTGTCTTGTGCCACTGACAGACTGCTACGATAGTAGATTAAATACAAAATCATTATTTTAACATCTTGTCTGATGGAATAGACAGAAACATGTACCTTACTGTAGAAAAAGTTAGAGGCACGGAAGGTTTTCAGTAGAACAGTTCTCAAGTCTCTTTATGTCGACGCTTCGTGCAACAGAAATTTTAGAGGTCCAAGTTCAACCCGGAACATTTTGGCAGAACCCTGGTGTAGTCTGTTAGCATGCTAGCAGGGTTAGCCTAGAGATGCACTCATGTTTCAGCTCGCTATAAACGTGAAACAGCGACGGAGTGAGTCGGAGGTCAGCCAGATGCTGTGGACATGACGGGAAAGTGTTCTCACTACTACAACTCCCAGCATGCAGCCTGCCTGGAACAGCCTGTAGCTTCAGTATAGTAGCTGTTTGATCTGCTCAGCTGTGAAACTTCACACCCCAAACCTCACCTCCTCCTCTGCACTGTACAAATGATCTCAGCACTTTGCCCTGCAGTGAAAATGACGAAACGTGCATCTGAATAATTTGTAACAAACATCAGAAATGAGATGCCTTGCATATTAGCAGTTTGTACTCAGAAAAATAATAATATTACTATTAATTATTTAGACATTGATAACATAACACCCGCGTTTCTGATGTGATGCCTCCATTACAGGATTATAAACCATTTTTTTATTTTGTTAAGAACCAAATAGAACACTCTTTTTAAGTTCTCTGTTTTAGTTGAAGAAACATCTGATCAAAGAATCAGTTCAGAAGTCTGAACATCAATACTAATCAAAAATATATGTAAAAAAAAAAAGCTTTTCATAGCTTTGTGTGCAGAGTAGCATTTGTCACAAACAACACTTTGGTTTCTCGTGAAGCCAGTAAAGAAAATAAAGTAGAACGTCAGCAGAAAACTAATTGTAGAGATGAAAAGATAAATTAGGGAAACATATGGGCACATATATATATGGTTCGATTTTAAACACCAACACTGAGCTGGGAAGAATTTGGACGCTATTTACTTGCTAATAATAGATTTTAGATCCTCTGTGTAGAATAGAGCCTCATCACTAACTGAGTTCAACCTGACTTCTGTGTTGTAGCTCGGTTTCCATCCAGCTCACATGCTGGAAGCTACATTTTCAAACTTAAAACACTTTTCCACTGCAGGAACTTGTGGGCACACGATGGCTTGAACGTTCACTGAAACAAGCCCCGAATCAGCCCTTTCATAGGACTTTTTTTTTTTAAACAACAGATAGTAGTTACTGGCCTTAACTCCAGTTCTATGAGCACAAAGGAAACAGAACAATAAGGTTTTAATATATTCGCCTATATGGTGACTTTCATGTTGAAGAAAGTGTTGACAGAGAGGAGAAGACTGCTACTTGTTAAGGACATCACGAGGGCAAAAAAATGGTATTTGTTTTCTTCCTTGAGTTTAACCAATCAGCACTGAGCCCTGCACAGTAGTTTTTCAGGGTCGTTTAGAAGTACCTGCACTATCTCCCCGACAATGGCTCTGAAAAGGGTTCTACTGGGATGGTTCCAGTGCACTGAAATGCCCACACCTTCCTGCAGTGAAAAGGGGCTAATTAAAATTTGGATGTTTAAAAAAAATGCTCTGTGTTTTCCTGGAGATCAAAATCATTTGCTTTCGTGTTCAGGGCTCAGCCTCCGTCGTGTCAGGCACTCCCGCCATCCTCCTCAGCTCCATGACGACGGAGTCCGTCTGTGAGCGCGTGCGGCAGATCGAAGGCATCGACCAGAGCATGATGGGACAGTATACCGCCACCATCAGGAAGGTTTGTGACACGAATTCACACACTGGCCGAGTCCGCTGTAACACCAGATCTCTGTGTGGTTGTAAATTATCACGTGCAGCAACCAACACTGGAGGTTTGTCCTTTATGTTTGTTTTCTCCGTCTTGTTTTCAGGCAAACGTCAACGGCAGAGTTTTGTCTCAGTGTAACATCGACGAGCTGAAGAAGGAGATGAACATGAACTTTGGAGACTGGCAGCTCTTCAGAGCCACGGTCAGTCCACAGAAAGCAGATGACCGGATTTACACAACAGGACAAAACATGCTGGCATGCGATGAGCTGGTGCACCAACAGAACAAATGTCAAGCATTTAGTAAAGAACAACAAAGTGTCATCTGCATACTGATGCAGTTAAATTATCACGAGAAAGTGTAAACCGTCCTTTCTCTCCTGCAGGTTCTGGACATGCGTCACATCGAGAGCCAGGTGTTACACGAGGAAGTTGCCAGTGAGCAAGGCAGCGTTGTTGGCGGTCAAACTGAGGCAGGAAGGCGGGCGACGGCTCCGCCCCACGCTGGTGCTGCTAACACTGACGCTTCACCAATGTACAGTTTCAACCTGAGCTTTGAGGAGCTCAGCAACGTGGGTCTAGAGGAGGCGCCACGACATGGAAACATGCAGTGGATGGTAAATAGAGCAGGATGCGGGACGGATGAGCTCTGAGCTCACAGCACAAGTTTTTGTAAAAAGAAAACTGCTGTTTATTTGTATTTCTGGGACACCCATTTCATGATTCATTTAATAACATTATCTAAAGCTATCTTCTTGTTGAATCAGTGTGAGTTTCATTCACCTTCTGTCTAGGGATAGACCAATTATCAGCCTGACTGTTTGTCATGGACAATATTTTTTTTACCGATAACCCACATTGGTAGCCTAGCCGCGCTAGACAACCCACGGCAACGAATTTAATTCTCTGCCAGGGTGGGTCTAGTTACCCTCCATAAGGCTCGAGGCTGGATTCTCCTAAAACTGGTCGGACCAATCACCATGAAGTGTAGAGTCAGAAGGCGGGCGTAACGAAGTGACGACAGAGGCGTAACGATTCTGACAGAAACAACCGGCGCACAATAAACAGTTATCTTTCGACTCGACTTTGGCCACAGCCCTTAAAGATTTGAAGCTAAAATTCAACTTGAAAGATAAACAAAGGACGGCACTGAAGTGTTTCATTGAGAAGAAAGACGTATTTGGACTTATGCCAACGGGATCCTTAATCCTTAATATACCAGTTGGCTCCGCGGCTCCGCTGGTTGGGAAGCTAATGGGACTTAGCCACACAATCCGCCGGTGCTCTCGGAACTACGTCAGCCTATTTGTTGCGTTGATTGGTTGTATACCTACCCAATTACTGCAGAGGGATTTGATAGACAACCTTTTAGCCCGCCTCCCTCCCTGTCGAGCTTCCCTAGACCCTTGTGCCTTCAGAAACATGGGTATAGCATGGCTAGGCTACCACATTGGTGTTTTTAGCAGCTGATTATCAATAAATTACATGTGCTTGTTCAGGTTGGATGCATCCACCTCTCTCTGTCTGTCGTCACTCTGTGGTCTCAAAAATGTTTCTCAAGCAGAGACTATAAAAACTGAACAAGAAACACAAGCCGTTACCACAAACCAGGAAGTTAGCTTCTCTCACAGTGGCTATGGCTATGTTAGCAGCTAGCAGCTAAGTTAGAAGGCAGTAACAAATTACCCTGAAACAGAATCTGGAAAACAATTATTAATAATGCTTTAAGAAACCAACCTTAGTGTACGTTTAGTTTTACTGCAGGAGACAAACTGATCATTCCCAGTCGATCCAGAAAAAACTAATTTAATCAGATTTCTATTTCACATATTCATTTCTAGTCGCCCTTACTAATAAAGAAGTGAAGTTATAAATGACAGATTCTTTCCTATCTCATTCTATTAAAACATTACATTTAATCTATATCAAGTTTAGCTATTTGTTTGTCTGTCTTTCTTCATTACAATAATCGACATTGGCTCCAAAGAAATAAATTCAAAAACGTCTCGGTCGAGCCCTACTTCTGTGAAATATTTTTGTCCCATTTATAATCTGCAAGTAAAGGATGTACTTCTTTTGTTTCCCTGCTCTTCTATCCTCTGTCCACAGGGTGTTCCTCACCGCACCGCCAGCATGACCAGCCTGAACTCTCAGGAGTCCTCAAACGACATCTCCAAGCTGACAGACAAGCAGCAGGCCGAGTACCGCGACGCCTACCAGGAGTACATCGCCCAGATGGCCCAGCTGGAGATGGGCGGCGGCGTTGGAGAGAAACCCGTCCAGCCTCAGCCGGGACAGTTCATGACATCATCATCATCTGATGACAAGAGCAAGGACAGCACAGAGCCGGATGGACGCAAATTCTTCAACAAGAGGAGCGGCAGCAAGCCAGCTGCAGACAACGCCGAGTTCGCCTCCAACGGTGAAGCGCTGGACCCCATCACAGAGGAGGACGAAAAGGGTGACCACGGATCCTCCAAGTCCATGTTGACCCGCAAGACCTCGGCTGAAAGAGTTGGGCTCTTCCAGGGCGCTGCCGACCTGAAGCTGAAGGCTGGTGGAGGGCTGCGCTACCAGAAGCTGACCAGTGACGATGAGGAGTCTGAGGAGTCAGATCACGCCCCCCTGTTGAAAGACGGCAAGAAGGTGGTCGACCCCAAACTCCCCGGCGGCTCGCTGGCACTGAAGGGGAAGGACTACCTGTCAGACGCCATGCTGGACAAGAAGGACTCCTCAGACTCGGGGGTGCGGTCCAACGAGAGCTCACCCAACCACTCGCTGCAGGATGAGGAGGCGGACCTGTCACAGCTGGAGAGGGCCAACCTGATCGAGCTGGACGAGGAGAGCCTGGCCAGGAAGCGTGGCCTTCCCAGCAGCCTCAGCGGCCTCCAGGACCCAGCTGTGGCCCGGATGTCCATCTGCTCCGAGGACCAGTGCAGCCTCCTGGCCAGCAGCCCCGAGGAGAGCTGGACCTCGTCTAAGAGCTACAACCTGAACCGCACGCCGAGCAACGTCACCCTCAACAACAACACCAACGCCCAGCAGGGCAACCGCCCCCGCCAGCCAGCAGAGGGCTCCACCTCCTCCTCCAACCCAACCTCCTCCTCCTCCACCAGTGACGTCATCCTCTCCCCAAGCTCCGGGACCACCGGAACCACCACCACCACCACCACCAGGCCGGGGCCCAACAACGAGAACGTCCGAGTGGTTCACCTGAAGAGGGGGCTGAAACCTGGAGACCCACCGGAGATCTGCACCGTGTCCTCCGACACCGTTACCTTCGGCGAGGAGCGCGAGAGCATCCTGTGAGCTCACAAAGAAGATAAAGAGAGCACTGAGGGTCCACCAAGAGCTGCCCTCCAACCTCCTGGACCAACAAGAAGTGAAAACGAACAAGTCGCAAGAAGGTTTGTCTCAATGTGAGATTTAAAAAGTTGTGAAATTTAACAAACGAGGATGTACTGTTTGACATTGTGAGAAATCCTTTGATGAGTTGAACAAGCATTTGTTTGGCTAGAATTGAGATAATTTGGACTTTAAAACACTAAAAATGTCTCACTGTTGATACGGTGGCGTTAAAGAGGTGAAGAGCGGCTGCTGGTGGACTTGTAGTTTTCGTGTTTTGTATCATCAGTGGTGTTCCTGCATGCTCACAGCTGTAGTCAGTAGATGAACCTGAAGCTTCGTAGTGACGTAGAAACTCCAGTAGAGCTGCTGCTTGTTGTTAATGTGATGATGTGACGTGTCGCCTCCAAGTATCAACACTTTGGTATTGTTGTTTGTTCAGTAGATAATAACTGTCACAACTGGCACATTTAGACTTGTGTGCAGGTAAACAGAGTCCAAAAATCTGCTCTAAACTGAAGCTGCAAAGTTGAACTTCGGTCACCACCTGGTTGAACTTACTCATGTAGGTATGAGAAAAAAGTGGACACCAGCTCGACTTGAGATCTCAACCAGTGATACGACCTGTGTGTGGAAGCTGTGAAGGAATTTTAAGTTTCTGAGCAGTAGAACATGAGAGCATGGAAATCTACTGCAGTCTGCTGAGTTCAGTCTGATACAGGAAGCTTTACAGCCTTACAGAGATGCAAAAAAACATTGGAAACCAAGATCGCACTCAGAACATTCTGATCTTCAGGGGATTTTTAGTGTGATTCCAAATTAGGAAACGCATCAAACTGCACATCTGTCACATTCACTGAAACAATCTCAGTATGGAGTTGTGGCAGATAAATAAACAGTATTATTACAGTATTAAGTTGTTAGATTAGACAGCGTCTTGTTTCAGCAGCAAGGATAGCTCTGTTTACATGTCAGTAAGTGTTTTTTCTTTTTTACATTTTCATTGTGCCAGTAATCTTTGTTCCGCTTTTTAACAGAAGTGATAAAACAACACATTCGACATAACTCTCCGTTAAAACACTAAAATATTTCAACAGTAAACCAATAAAACCAGTTTCTCTGCTGGTTGTTTTCCTCTTTAAAATGACAGACAGCAGATACCAACAGTTCAGTTCAGTTTAAAAGCTGCTTTTTGTTTCTTTGTTTTAAAAAGATGCTACTTTTACAGATTCTCTTGATTAATGTGAAAAACAAACCTCTTTACCTTTGAAAAACGCTTGAAAGACGTCGTTTTCACAGAAGCGTCTGATTGAGCTGCGAGCAGAAAGCGATCGATCAGCTCTGAAACCGTCAGTGTTGACTCCGTTCACAGTGTTGGTGGGTTTACGGTTGTTTGTGGTGAGGATGTTTGTTTGGTTTACAGTGAAATGAACAAGTCAGTGGTTGTGTCTCAGCGTTGTGTGTTGTGACATGCTGCCGTTGACTCCATCAGAAAATCAACCATTTCAACTGATCGATCAAATGTTTCAGTCATTTTCTAGCAAATATTTGATGTTCCTGCTTCTCAAATATGACAATTTGCTTCTTTTCTTTGTTTTGCTTGAAAGAAAAAAGAATCTCCAAAAAAAAAAAAAACATAGAAAGAGGGCGGAAAATTCTGTATTTGCACTGTTTGTTTTTTTTCATTTTTATCATTATTGAGAGAAGACAACGAGGGACAAACAGACATTTAAAAACACTATTTTTTTATCCTTATTTAATTTAATTCCAGTCAAATTCAACAGAGGTTTTGTTGAAAAAGTGAAAAGAAAAACAATAACATACTTCAGCTCTGCAGATTTGCTTGAAATTTCAAAATAAAATCAAACATTTAATAAAAAGTGCAGAACAAATTTTCTTCAAATTAAAAGCCTCCATTTTATGTATTTTTTGATGTAAATTTGTGACGTGTTCATTTTTAAAGACATTTGTAGGTGATGCTGGATGTTTTGTTGTATCTGTTGTTTATCTCGGTGCTCTCCAATAGATTTAACATCTGTGACTCATCTGAAGATGAATTTAAGGGAAGCTGTCATCTAACTAAAGAATTAATAAAATCTGGATGTTAAATGTTAAAGCTGTGGTCTGAACTTATTATTTTTATTCATTTTTATTTCATTGATTTGTTTTTATTGCAGTGGTTAAGAGGAAGGTCATTAAAAATAAAAGCCCTGGGGCCTGTTTCACGAAGCAGGTTCAAGAAACTCTGAGTTTCATCCTCAACTCTGAGTTGATCTACTCTGAGATAGAAAACTCTGAGTTTTCAGTTTCACAACAGCTGATTTGAGTTGGTTTAATTAACTCGGAGTAGTTTCACTCCCTGGCAGTGAATGCATCACACCACATCAACATTTACTAAATTTAAACACATCACGGTTGTAATGTTACTGCAAACAACAGTAAGTGAACGGATCACCATTTACACGTGTAGAAAATAGTAAGTGAATGCATCACTGTGGAAAAGTCATTGAAAGCAGCACAGTTGTAATGTCTCTGTATGCAACATTAAGTGAACGCGTCAATGAAATGTCAGTAAATGCGTCACAGCTGACAGTGAACTTATAGTAGCTGCTCCAAATCAAATCAAATTTTATTTATATAGCGCTTCTCATACTATTAAAATGCAACACAAAGTGCTTTACAACATTTAAAAACATTAAAAGCAGAAGAGTCCATGCCTCCCACCCTCCATACATACATCTACACCAGCTCCACAAGATCTTCTGTTGTCAGGTAAAAGAACTTGTGTCTGTCTCTGTTACATCCCCATTCCAAGCAGCATTTTCTGTCTCTGTATGTAAGCAATCAAATTGAACATACATAATAGTTATAAATCACTACTTTATGCACACAGATTAATGACTTCAGCACATGTTAGGTTTCCCTTGATGCCAGCGGAGATACTTAATGAAATAAACACAAAAAATTGATAAAATTCCATCCAGATGGACCATATATTGACTAAGCAATAAAAGAAATGATGATGATAATAATAATAATAATAGCAATTAACAAGTAAAAACAATACTTCTCTTCAGGCATCTTTTAATTCCCTTCTCAGATCTCAGAAACACAAACGTTCCCAATTAGAGGGTGCACTAATAACATAAGAAAGGAGAGAACTTTTCCCACTCGATCTCCTTAATAGAGCCATTTATTGCTGAATGAAATCATGTTTGTGTGTAAGTGTGCTGGTTCCTCAAAATGTGTTGATTGTGTGGACAACAGCGCCATCTACTGACTGAGGGGGGCTTTAACACCCAATGTAATAATTTTGACATTCACCCTTTTATAAATATTAACATTACTCCTATTGTATTATAGCAATATTAATAACAACACTACATTTGTATGTTTATCTTGCATTAAAATTATACAGAAGCAGCATATTAAGAGTTCCTCCTTATTCATGCAATGATCCAGTCAGCAGCTGAACTTTCACCTCACATATGTTGATTTGTTCACTTGCATATCGTTGGATCTCTATGTCTGTAAGTAACTTAACTGAAGAAAAATCTCTATAATTAACAGAGTACAGTTCATTTACAGACTGATAACAGTTGAGGTGCAGACCTAACTACTGATCAACTCCTGTTAAAGATCATTCAGTTCAACCTATATCATGATTGACTTCTTTCTCCTTTTCTTCCACAGCGCAGTTATTTTAAATTCATTCAGCTGCTGCCTTAAAAATGAGAGTTAACTGCACTTCGGTTGATTTGTTAGTACAAAATCATTTTATGAACGTGTGAAACTGGCTGCGATAAATCAACTGAAAAGCAACTTCAACAAACGACTGGTCACATAGTTGCTTCGGACACACTCGTTCTTTTACATTTTGAAGTTTAAGGACTTCTTCATTTAATATTGAGAACTTTCAGCATAAACTATTGAAGA
The DNA here is from genome assembly GCF_021347895.1 of Acanthochromis polyacanthus. Lineage (NCBI taxonomy): Eukaryota > Metazoa > Chordata > Actinopteri > Pomacentridae > Acanthochromis > Acanthochromis polyacanthus. Next base: position 12,011,081 of record NC_067128.1, read on the forward strand.
ATGTTTTCATTACAAAGACATCTGTGTTGCTGCTCCTGGTTACAGAGAAATAAACAATACTGTTTGTAAGTGCAGGGACTGTTTCTGTTATTAGTAAAACAAAACCTCCGTAAGTTAACTGAACTTGTATTAAAGATGAACTGAAAGTTTCCACCTTGTCTGTTTTTTTAGCTCTCGTGTCGTCCTGCAGGTCAAAATTGACCCAGTTTAAAGTTTGAAAATGTGGGGGGAAAATATATATATATATATTCACAGTGAAACTTCTGATGTCCACATTTTCAACATTTTTCGGAAATCTTTGAACATTTTTTGGTGGAAAAAAGAAATGTTAAAAATTTATCTTCAGAACATTCACAAAAAAAGAAAAAAGTGGAAATATTAGAAATTTACTGATTATATATATGTACTAACTTTAGATATTTTTACTTTTTTTGGAATATTTTTACAATTTTTTTTGAAAAAATTTCCAAGAACGTCTTTGCCAAATTTGGAGGATTTTTTTAAAATAAAAATTTTAAGAGAATTTTTTTTAAGGAATTATTGGAATATTCTTCCTGAAGATTTTGCCAATTTTCAGAAATTTGGGATTTTTTTTTCTGAATTTTTGGATTATTTTCAAACAATATTTTTTGGTGTCCGTAAATGAAGACAACAGGAGGGTTAAACTACAATAAAGAAGAGGCTTTGGGGAGTTTTCACTCAGCAGTGCATCCTGGGAAGTCTGTCTAACTGCTGGTTTTGTTTACTATGAACTTGATTTAATAAGTTGAGTGAAGTTTTTGCTGTTCATTAAACACATCTTTAAAAGTCACACTGCCTGAAAATAAAGTAACTCATATTTTGAAAGTTCTAAAGTGAAGCTAAAAGGAGAAATCTTGAATCCAGTTCACTAGAAATTAGCAAAATTCATACACACGTGGACAAAATTGTTGGTACCCCTCAGTTAAAGAAGGAAAAACCCACAATTCTCACTGAAATCACTTGAAACTCACAAAAGTAACAATAAATAAAAAATTATTGAAAATTAAATAATCAAAATCAGCCATCACTTTTGAATTGTTGATTAACATAATTATTTAAAAAAAAAAAAAACTAATGAAACAGGCCTGGACAAAAATGATGGTACCCATAACTTAATATTTTGTTGCACAACCTTTTGAGGCAATCACTGCAATTAAACGATTTCTGTATTTGTCAATGAGCGTTCTGCAGCTGTCAACAGGTATTTTGGCCCACTCCTCATGAGCAAACAGCTCCAGTTGTCTCAGGTTTGATGGGTGTCTTCTCCAAATGGCATGTTTCAGCTCCTTCCACATATGTTCAATGGGATTCAGATCTGGGCTCATAGAAGGCCACTTTAGAATAGTCCAACGCTTTTCTCTCAGCCATTCTTGGGTGTTTTTGGCTGTGTGTTTTGGATCGTTGTCCTGTTGGAAGACCCATGACCTGCGACTGAGACCAAGCTTTCTGACACTAGGCAGCACATTTCTCTCCAGAATGCCTTGATAGTCTTCAGATTTCATCGTACCTTGCACACTTTCAAGACACCCTGTGCCAGATGCAGCAAAGCAGCCCCAAAACATTACTGAGCCTCCTCCATGTTTCACCGTAGGGACAGTGTTCTTTTCTTCATATGCTTGGTTTTTGAGTCTATGAACATAGAGTTGATGTGCCTTACCAAAAAGCTCCAGTTTGGTCTCATCTGTCCAAAGGACATTCTCCCAGAAGCTTTGTGGCTTGTCAACATGCATTTTTGCAAATTCCAGTCTGGCTTTTTTATGAGTTTTTTTCAGCAGTGGTGTCCTCCTTGGTCGTCTCCCATGAAGTCCACTTTGGCTCAAACAACGACGAATGGTGCGATCTGACACTGATGTACCTTGGCCTTGGAGTTCACCTTTAATTTCTTTGGAGGTTGCTCTGGGCTCTTTGGATACAATTCGAACGATCCGTCTCTTCAATTTGTCATCAATTTTCCTCTTGCGGCCACGTCCAGGGAGGTTGGCTACTGTCCTGTGGGTCTTGAACTTCTGAATAATATGAGCCACTGTTGTCACAGGAACTTCAAGCTGTTTAGAGATGGTCTTATAGCCTTTACCTTTAAGATGTTTGTCTATAATTTTTTTTCAGATGTCCTGGGACAATTCTCTCCTTCGCTTTCTGTTGTCCATGTTCAGTGTGGTACACACCTTTTCACCAAACAGCAGGGTGACTACTTGTCTCCCTTTAAATAGGCAGACTGACTGATTATGAGTTTGGAAACACCTGTGATGTCAATTAAATGACACACCTGAGTTAATCATGTCACTCTGGTCAAATAGTTTTCAATCTTTTATAGAGGTACCATCATTTTTGTCCAGGCCTGTTTGATTAGTTTGTTTTTTTAAATAATTATGTTAATCAACAATTCAAAAGTAATGGCTGTTTTTGATTATTTAATTTTCAATAAATTTTTATTTATTGTTACTTTTGTGAGTTTCAAGTGATTTCAGTGAGAATTGTGGGTTTTTCCTTCTTTAACTGAGGGGTACCAACAATTTTGTCCACGTGTGTAGATTTAAATTAAGTAAACTAGACAAGATAAGAATTTAATAAACTTCTAGAAGTTAACTGTTCTATTTTACATGTACGTTTTTTATTCCGAACTGAATATAAATGTCTGTTTTGTCTGTTGATTCCAGTATTGCTTGATTAAATTAATTTCATATGACTCCTTCCTCTCTGATTTAGACAATTTGACATTAATATGTACCTTGTTGATTTGTTAAAACCACTGTAAAGGAATGAGAATGGAAAACATATTTTTTGTGTCAGCTGCAGTCAAAAATAAAAACAGAAGCAAAATAAAACTTAAAAAAAAATCATGTGAAAGCCACTCAGTCTCAGATGTGCAATTTCAAATGTTGGTACAAATCTACAAAGAAAGAAAGCAAGCAAGAAAGAAAGAAAGAAAGAAAGTTATTTATTCATTCATATAATTAAACCTATTTTACACATTCACTCATTAGGTGGCTGGTTGTGGTGACACACAGCTGAAACACTAGTGAAACTCATTTGTTTCCATAATTTTCTCTATTTAATGATTAAATGTCATTTTTTTCTTCAGCTGCTTTGTCGTCCATCAGCCAAAAAAGTGAAGAGGATTCTGTAAGGCATTGTGGGAAATGTAGGAGGTCAAATGGTAAAGCATGAAACTGGAGCATCGACAGGACTTTCAGATGTTCACTTTAGTGAAATGATCAAATGTGTGTCAAAATATGCATTGCAAGTGAACGCATCGTCATCCAAATGAGCTTCACTGCACATCACCTCGACCTTTACTAAATTTAAACACATCACAGTTGTAAAGTCACTGCATGCAACAGTAAGTGAACACATCACCATTTGCACGTCTGTGTAGAAAATAGTAAGTGAATGCATCACTGTGGAAAAGTCATTGAAAGCAACACAGTTGTAATGTCTGTGCATATAACATTAAGTGAACACATTAATGAAATGTCAGTAAATGCATCACAGCTGACAGTGAACTTATGTAAACCCTGTGAGCTGCAGCATTTGACGCTCTTAGAACTAAGAATAAAAGCTCGCTGCTGTTTTGATGAGATGTTTCAGATAAAATGACATCTAAAATTAGCACGAACGTCACTGCCCTCCTGACCTGCCGGGCCTCTGCAGATAAGAGCCTTTAAGGTACAGTGAAAATATGCAAATAGCAGCAGGAAGCAGATAAGAGGGTGGAATCAGGATGGATTAAAAAGCATCACAGCTGCTGGACTCCATCATTATCAGGAGGTCAGAGATCACATCTGAGGCTGCGTTTTTATGGTCTGGACTGCAGGTTTCATTCAGTCTGAAGCCAAATCAACGAGGACTGAAGCTGCTTTCTGTTAAGGAGCTGAACTGAAGATGCCTTAAAATGCAGCCAAAGCAAACTTAAATATTCTGGCTTCAGAATAACAGTGACAAAGCTAACATATTAAGCAGGCTTTCACCATGTTAGATTGGAGTTTTAGCATGCTAACATTAGCTAATTAGTAGTAAACGCAGCTGCTGCTGACTAGACATCAGTTCTACACATTCTGGTGAAAACCAAAGTGTTGGACAACATGTTGACCTGATGGTGGCGCTAAATATCCTGATGGGTTTGTTTTAGCCTGAAGTGGAGACTGTCATGAGTTACACTGTTAGCATTGCTAAAAACGAAACAACACAAAACCAGATGTGTAAAGAGTGAAACAAACATTGTTTATCTGCTAATGTCAGCTTCCGATATTAGCATATGCAGCGAATTAGCCACCTACCTGCAGTGTCAACGAAGCACGCATTGAGAGTGATTTTTAGTTCCTTTTGAGTCATATTTAGCTTTTTTGTTCTCTTTAGAGTTGTTTTTAGTTTTTTGGAGTCATTTTTACTTTCTTTTAAGCTGGTTTTTGTTTCTTTAGAATCTTTTTTGGTTTCTTTGGAGTCATTTCAATGTCGTTTTGTGTTTTTAGCTTTTTTTAGTATTTTTTTTGTGTCTTTTGAATCTTAACTTCTTTAGTCATTTTGTGTATCTTTCTTCTTTTCTTTCTTTGAAGTCATTTTCGCTTCTCTGTTTTTAGCTTCTTTCAAATTGTTTTTTGACTTTTTGTAAAGAATTTTTGTTTCTGCAGTTGGTTTCAGTTTGTACGAACTTTATTTTAGGTTTTCTGTTAGTCTTTTTCTGGTAAATTTTATTTGCTTTGTGGCTGTTTTTAGTGATTTTCTGGTCATTGTGTTTTTATGTTTCTGATTGTGTCTTTTTGTGGTGTTTTTGCATCCCTGTGTTCATTATTTTTCTTTCCTGCGGGCATTTTGCATCTCTTCAGTCATTTGAATGGCTTTCCAACAGACACTGTTGTTTCACTGTGTGTAAAGGTTGTGGTTTGGACCCCGCAGACTGCTTCAGTGATCAATGATCCTAATAAGCCAATTCTGTCACTCCGACTCTGCTGGGGGTTACAGGAAATACTCCCACAATCCTCCCTGTCCTCTCATTTACTGCCCAGTTTCTCCTCCTCTGGCGGCTCCCCGCTGTCCGGCTTTGTGCTGATAATCTGATTCTCGGCACTGTTCATTTCCATATTTTGAAAAGCAGTTTCCTGTTTTACAGCCGAGGCGGGAAAACAGCTGCAGAGAGGAGTTAAAGTAGTGAGATAGTAGTAGTTACATGAAAGGTTCAAAGTTGTGTTTGTGTAAACAGGGAAGCCTTTACAGAAACAGGAACTGTAACGTTGCAGAATATCAAAAATGTACAGACAGCTGTTACTGGATCACTGCAACACTGATGGACACTTAAAAACACGAAGGATTACCAAGCAGCTTCTGAGCTGTCTATAGTGGATTTATTGATGCTTTACTTCCTCATATCCTAATAAGGATGACTTTTTGGACCCTTCTGTTGGCAGAAAGACACATTTTTGACATTATTTTTACCCCCTGACCTCGGCACGACCTCGTCTTTTCATTACCCAGAATGCCACGGTGTTGGTCTCAATTATCCCGAGCAGAATCCACAGATTTATCAGGCTGGAGAGGATCCAGGCGAGTGCTAACGCTGCCTTTGATCTGATGCCAAACATCTGATCAGAGAGCAGCAGAGACGGAAAACCGGGCCGATCGGTTCAGCATTTCCTCTGATACGAGTCTGATTACTGTGAGAGCAGTCGACTCTTTCTGCTGCTTCACCCCGGACGGAAAAAACTGATAGAAATAAAGAGAAAGCTCAAGAAGAAACCACATCCAGCTTTGTGGCATACAGACTAGAAAACTCTGTTAATGGGGAGTTTCATGTTTTCTTCAACAATAAACTCAAACTGTCTGTACATTTGAGCTGAACTGTGCAGGCTGAGGACAGATATGGGACTCAGATTGTCACATGAAATTATATGAAACTTCATAGATGTCATCTGTCCAAAGCAGTTGCTGTTTGATCTCCATTTGACCACATTCAAATTTCCCTAAGAGAAGATTCAGATTAATCATCCTTCTATTAGTTAAACCCACTCTGTCCTGTAGAAACTGTACCTCAGCCCACTGCAGGCCTAACAGTATCAGACAGACAACCATGCCAGTTTAGAATCACCAGCTAACCCGACATGCAGACATCTGGACTGTGCGTGGAGTTATATTAATGATAAAATATAAAAATGAAAACACAAAGAAAGAATACATTTGGTTAATAAAGAAATATGATGGAATAAGGACACAGTGGGCTGCTGATATCGTTCAGTCACACACTAAAAGGATTAAAAACACCAGAACAAGCAGCCTGCAGCCTCCCAGCAGGAAACACACACACACACACACACACACACACACACACACACACACACACACACACACACACACACACACACACACACACACACACACACACACACACTAGTTTGTCTTTGTGAGGACTGTGGTCACACAGTGCATGACTCATAAATTAAACTAAACTCAAATCTGGTTCTAATCTGAAGCCCAGAACCAAGCCAAATGCTCAAAGTCTGCCCCTTCATTAATATAACTTAAACCAAACCCCACTCCGACTCTAATCTAACCAACACTTAAAACAAGCTTCTGTGTCCCCAAAAGGAAGTGAAGTCCTCGCGACAGTGTGAACTTAGAGTGTTCAGTCACAGCATTGAAGCTACTGAGAGGTGAAATGAATAATACTGATGATTTTGTTACGATACAAAGTTCTACAGCGAAAACTTTGAGTCCTGCATTCTTGTGGATGTTACTTTGACACATTGCACCCTCTTAAGCTCTGCTGCAGACTAGGGATTGAGTAGGAATAAGCACTAGGGATCAACCAATACGGGTTTTTCCACGGCTGCTACAGATGCTGATGATTGGTGATCAAGAAAGCCATATTTGGAACCAACATAGATTTCATGTTTTAGCGTGTGATAACAGAGAACCTGACATTCATAACTTGGCTTCTACATTAATTAGAATGACAATAACTGAATATGCCAAATGGATAGGATTAAATTAAGATGCTCTCATCTTTTTCTGTCTTTTTATTGATCAGTTTGTCTCCTGCAGTTCTTCTGTGTTTTCTTAATATTTTACATTTTTATCACTTTTATTGTCTATTAATGTCCAGATCTTAAAAAATTATTATTGTTTTCCGACTCTTTTTCAGGGTAATTTGCATTCTAATTTAGCCGCTAGCCCTCCACAAATAGCTGCAGTGACTATGAAAGAAGCTAATTTCCTGGTTTGTGACAACGGTTTGTTTTTCTTGTTCAGTTTTTGCTTGAGAGACATTTTAAAGACCATCGAGCAGTGGTGTCAAACATGCGGCTAGTGGGAATAAAAAGGACCCATTGGACGACTTTGTAAAGTGTAAAAATTACACAGAAGACATTAACTGCAAATTTTAAATTTGTAAAACAGTAAATTTAAAATCATTTCTAGACCATGACAAGTTGTTTTGATCATAAAGTAAAATATGCTATTGCTCATTGTTCTTTTGTCGTTTTGTGTCTTGTTTTTGTCATATTTTGTCATTTTTTGTTTTGCTTTATTAGTTGTTTTGTTTCTTGTTTTTGTCGTTTTGTGTTTCCTGTTTGTCTTACTCGTGTTGTTTGTCTGTTTTTTTGTCGTTTTGTTTCTAGCTTTTGTCAGTTTTTGTGTCATGTTGTGGTTTTTTTTTGTAATTTGTGTAATATGTTGTTACTTTGTGTCTCGTTTTTGTTGTTTTTTGGAGGGGTTTTTTTTTGACTGGCTTTTGTCATTTTGATCATAAAGTTATACACTCTGTGGTCTTTAAGTTGTAACATGTAAATGATAAACTGAGGCACAATGTTTTTGAAATTAAATTTATTTTTCTAATGAAATTTTAGGTTAATTGGAATATTTTGTAAAAAGATCGTTTGTTAAAAGTGAACATTTTCAAAATGTACTTTTTTTGCACAAAAACAAAGGAAAAACTTGGAATTGTGGTTATTTATAAATCATTATGCTGTGATTTTACTGGTCTCACCCAGCTGAGATCAAATTGGGCTGAATGTGGAACCCGAACTAAAATGAGTTTGACACTCCTGCCTCAGAGTGATATGGACAGTCAATTAAATGCAGTACCTCACACCTGAAGTACCGCATTTAATTGATTGATAATCTGTCAATAAAAGCAACAATACCAATAATCAGAAATTGCAAAATATTGGCCAAGCCAATAATCAGTGTCTCTCTTCTTGGAACACTCATGGCGACTACACCAGAGTTACCTCCCCCAGCAGCACAACACTACGCCACAGAAACTGCTCAGGAACAGCTCGAGGAACCCAACAAAGACGACGAGTTCCAAGTGTTGATCTGACCTCCAAATCTGGCAGCATGAGGAGCGACCTCCAACATATTAATCAGGTGTTTGATCGCTGTATGTCCCCAACAACAATAGTAATGCATGAACACAAACACTCTCAGCAGGCGTTCAACTCTCCATCTGCTGTCTGAGCAAGTTAATGAGCAACAACACAAACTCCTCCACTCCTTCTCCTTCATACTGCTGGTTCACTGTACATAGCACACATGTAGTAGTACAATGTACAATAGAAAATAAAATGTATGTATTTGGTGACCAGTATTTACCGGGCTTTGCAAAAGTTCTGTTACACTTGCAAAATGCAAGCAAAATGAACACAAATATTTTTTGTGCAATAATTTGTTTTTTATCTTCCAAATATTTCAATATATGTGTTCATGATAATATTAATCAGAAATGTGGCAACCCAAAAGTTTTATCTTATTGCACCAAAAAATCTTTATGTTCATTTTCGTGAATGTCTCAACAAGTGTAACAGAACTTTTGCAAAGCCCGGTAATTTGAGGAAGGTATTTTTTTCTAATCGCACACATAAGGTTACCACATTATAGTGGATTTTAATGATCATTTTCTGAAGATTTAAGATCCAAAAACAATATGATGTGTCAGTTTTGTGCTGCAGCGGATGTGGAACAAAATGAAGATGACCAGGATTCAGGTCAGAATCAGGTTTAAGTTCACTAAAGATCTGCTAAATTAGATTTATATGTAAATTTAAAAACTCATGTTACACTTAATGTGATCTGAAATGAACTGTAGATTCTTGCAATCTGAACCTAAATTACTAATTACTATGGTAGTTAGAAACTTTTTACTTCTTCTTTTTTTTTTTACATAAGACGTATTATAAAATGCATAATAAAACACATCTAATATCAGCCCTTTTCTGCAGTATTGTGCCTGATTATTTGCATTGTTGCATTATAGTTTACAGGTAATTTCATTGTATTTACACACGTAAATATCTTTCGACAAACATTTCAAATCCCAAAAAATGCACATGATGTCATGTAAAAAAATAAATAAATAAAGTATTTTTATGGAGTTTATTTCTTAATTTTTTTTACTGTGTATAATATTATTTTTCTTATAAATGTACACCTTACAATTAAACATATTACCAGGTGTGTAATTGCAGTCAAGCTGTGCTGCAGAAAGTTTCAGTGTTATTTTTCCAGCTGAAGCTGACACATTTTTAAGTTGAAACACGAAGACTTTGCCTTGAAACTTTTTTAGCAGCTCGATCAATCAGTCGACCCAGAAGCATTAACGCTGACACCGAGCCAGACTCGAGATTTCACACAGACATTTTGGCTAAATGTAGAAGGACACACAAGGACTGACATAAAATAGAGCTGCTACAAAAACTGATTCAGTATCATGACATTGCCACTGATGCAGGATTTAACTGCACTGGATGTTTGAAGTGAAACTCAACAGTAACTAGATTTGCTTTAACGACAAATAATGCTCAGATTCTGACTCTTTTCTCTTTACTAAACTTGGATGAAGTTCAGTGATCAATAAAACCTGGTGATGGAGTTAATCTTGTAAATATCCTCCCTTTTCTTGAAAGTTTAATCAGCCCTGTGGCGGTTTTCTGCCTAGTTGTGCTTCACTCTGATGAACTAGGAGGACTGGTTCACACACAGAAATCAGACGAGGTCAGACAGGGCCAAGCGCCGGCTTCCTGTACCCCCCTCCATGACCTCAGGTTGAGGGTGTGTGTCTGTTTACATCTTTTTCTGTCTCTGTGAGGACCAATGTGAATGTTAGACCATTTAGTCTGGTCCTCGCTGTAAGACAGACCTTATAAGGGACCTGATTTCAGAGTTCGGGGAGCTCGGAATGAGAGTGAAGGTCCTCACAATGATAGAAAATCCATGGTGTCACATAGAATATAACATTCAATAACATTTTCACAATCACACTCAGTGAGGAGTAACTGCAAACACACATATTGATGTTTTAACATTTATATCTAGCGTTGAATTCAAAAACAGGCCAATAAGAGACGTAAAGTGATGACTAAAAACAGACACAAAATGGCCAAAAAGAGACCCAAAATGACAACAAAGGTATACAAAACTGCCAATAGGAGACACAAAAACACAAGGAGACTTATGTTTAACACAAACACACAACAACCAAAATGACACACAAAACAAATACAGAGACCCGCAAATATCTCAAACCCCACCCTCCCCACACACAACCCCACAAAATATCTACAAAGAGAAACAAAATGTACACAACATTTTAAAAAAAGACACAGAACGGCCAAGACGAGACCTACAATGACCAAACTGGGACACTAAATAATCACAGATATACAAAAAAAAATACCTAGAAAGGCAAACAAAGGCATAACTGACAAAAGAAACACAAAATCGCCCTCAAAGAGAGAGAAAATGTTAAAAAGAGACACAAAACAATCACAGAGTTAACAACTAAAGAAAAATGACCACAGTGATTTAAGACAATCACAAATTGACACAAATATTCACAAGACACAAAATGACGTACAAAACAACCACAATGAGACACACACATTACCACAAAAAACACATTAAACATCTACGAGGAACAAAATGACTACAGATACACACAACATCTACTATAAAGACACAAAACTGTCACAAACACACAACTGTCAAAAGAACAAAACCCTCCACAAAGAGACAGATAATGATCAAAAAGAAACACAAAACAATGACAGAGATACACTATATTGCCAAAAGTATTTGCTCACCTGCCTTGACTCACATATGAATGTAAGTGACATCCCATTCCTAATCCATAGGGTTCAATATGACGTCGGTCCACCCTTTGCAGTTACAACAGCTTCAACTCTTCTGGGAAGGCTGTCCACAAGGTTTAGGAGTGTGTTTATGAGAATTTTTGACTATTCTTCCAGAAGTGCATTTGTGAGGTCACACACAAACTTGGACCAGAAGGCTCAACAGACCAAAATGGTCACAAAGAGAAACAAATGGATCACAAATGGACATAAAACAACCACAAAGAGACACAACATGACCACAGTCCATTAGGACTTCTAGCTACTATCTGATCACAGTCCCATTATCACCAAAAGCCACCTTTCTGTCTGGGAACCTTAGTAAATGAGAAAAGATCAGGTTTAAATGAAGTTTAAAATCCACAACGATGAGTTAAATGACCACAGGGATTATTGACTCCAGTTCTGCTGTCATGTTAATCCTCTCTTTCTTGAAATCTTATTGTTTCTAAAAATTATTTCTACAAAGAAGACACAGTATCCCTCTCCTGTTAATCTTCCATAAAACCTACAATATCCTGTTTGTGTTGCACATTTAGCAGCTAATCAGGAGCATTTCTGCAAACAAATAAACTTTACCAAGGTGAGGTGATGATGCTCGATGGTATCTGATGCCGGTGATATTTCTGATGCGGTCTCTGCTCTATGATCTCACTGCTACCAAACACTGAGTCTTTGTGTCCTGCTGAAGGTAAAATGAGCTTCTCTGTCATCGAGGCCTTAAAGAGGCTTTTAAACTGATCCAGAGACGACAGCCTGCTCATATTGACCCGTCAGTCACACAGTGTGGTTTCACTGCGGCTGGTGATAATATTATGACCTTTAACCCCTAACTCGTCATTCTGAAACTCTGAGCTGCATCAAAAACCTGACAGGTTCATGTACATTGCTGAAAACATCCCTCTCTCAGCAGGATTTCTGTCTCTTATTTATTTTTTTTGTCTCATTTTGTGTGTTCAACAATCCAAAATCTAAGCATATTCTCTTTACTTTCACATTGGTCAAGGAAAAGCATTAAATATTCATTTTTAAGAAGCTAGAAACAGCAAATATTTGACATTTTTGCTTAAACCATATCTAAATTGATTATTTAGTTAGTAAAATACATGAATTAACAAACGAATTGTTGTTGTTCATGCCTTATTTAAGCTTTATTTAAATTCTGTTTTTATTATATTACAGCACACACTTAGTTTTTAGTCAACTAATAGCTCATTGCTAACAGTTGCTAAAACCATGTTTTTGTATTTTCTATGCCTGTACTTGTTCAAGAAATAAATACAAGAAGTAACATTCTCTTTTGATAGCTAGGCTAGCAGTTTCCGAAGCTAGGCTAGCATGTCTTTTTTATATATTTGGCACAACATACACAGTTAGCTAATCGTGTGTAACCTTATTGTGACTGCTAGCTGTTTAGCTACCAAAACATCACCTAGCCCTTATGAGTTTGCATAGTATGGCCACCATAACATTGATATAAAATGAAACTAATAAAGCTAGCTATTTGTTATTTGTGTTTTGAAACAGCATTCAGTTTTTGTGTGCTAAGCTAATCAAACTTGATTGGCTTATACTTCCACCTGTTAGCTAAACTAACGTAACATCAGTGGCACACATGATAGTATGTTGGATATGTTAACTGTTTTGCTATGATATGTTAACTAGCTGTACACTACAACCATAACACTGATTATGCTAGTTTTGTGAGGCTACACTAGCTAACAGTTTCAGCCTACTTTCAGTAGGCCTATTTGTTTTAAACTAAACATGTCTTGTTATTTAAGAACAGAAATATATGCGGGGCGGCTGTGGCTCAGGTGGTAGAGCGGGTCGTCCAATGATCGAATGGTTGGCGGTTCGATTCCCGCTCTCGCCTAGTCATGTGCTGCATGCCGAAGTTTCCTTGGGCAAGATTCTGAACCCCGAATTGCCTACCAGTGACTGTTCCACTGGTGTGTGAATGTATACTGACTGATGTTGCAGGTTGATTAGCAACCTGCACATTAGTGTGTGAATGTGTGAATGTGTGTGTGTCTGGGTGAATGGGAGCAATTGTTGTAAAAGCGCTTTGAGTACTCTGATGAGTAGAAAAGCGCTATATAAGAGCAAGTCCATTTACCATTTACCATGCTAGCTGTTAGCTAGCTAGCATCAGCAAACACTAACATCAAAAATGCCTATTGTTTGTAGCTACCTTAACATTAGTTAGCAAAAAATGAGAGTTTCATGTTTAATACATTAAAAGCTAGTAGTCATCATAACACCAACAGGCTTTTCAAGTGAAATAGGATATTGCTAGTTGTTGTAAATTAAGGTAATTCTGTGATGTTTAAATGTATATTTGTACTTTTAAAAGCAATAGGCCAGCAGCTGATACCATTAAATACTAGCTGTTTGAAACTAACATCAGCTACCAACAAAGATAATAATGGTGCAGCCACAAAATATGAATGCAGTATTTAGGTATAACATTTATTAACTATATGTAGTTAGTTTGCTCAGTATATTTAATTTGTTGTGTAAATGTTCCTAAATCAGTCCTGCTTTCATTTACAGAGTTAAAGACGTGGTGTCTTCTGTAGGTTACATCTACTAGAGCATTCCCACAATGTGTGAACTCAGTCTGCTGAATAAAGCTGTTTCCCTTGACTCAATCTGATATGGTCTCTGAATATGTAGGTCAAGTGTTCTCAAATGTGTGTTAAACCATTAGTGAAAGACAGAAACAGGGAGCTGTAGGCAGAAAACAGCTTGTGAAGAGAACTGTGGGAGACAGCTTACACCATCACATTTTCACTTGGAGCAGTTATAATTTATATTTTATAATAAGAACTCATAAAGAAACAAAATGAAAGTTTAATTTTCAGGAGTCTCTGGTCATGAAGAATTATCAGCTGAGTCTGCAGCTCCACTTGGCTTACATAGCTTTATGGCGTGTTTAAGCTTGTTTTTGTTGGGGCTTTTTCTGCCCAGCTGCAACTTTTCCATCCTGGTTCACTCTTACCATATAAGAATAAGTGCATATGCACAGGCCGACAACAAAACACAACATAAGCAGCTGCAAAGAGACTTCAAATGGCCACAAATTGATGCAACACAACCATAGAGATGAAAAGCAAAAACCTGCTAACAGGAAACATACCACAGAGAGACACAGAAGGGCCAGTTTGATGCCAAACAACCACAAATGGACAAAACCCCCAAAAAGTTGCAAAACAACTACAAGGAGACACAAAGAAAAGACTAAACAAGCACAGACACAGTAGCAGCAAAGATACAAAAAGTAAACATAAAGAAACAAAAAAATGCACAAACTACAAAGACACTAAACAATTATTTTAAAAAAAGAAAACAGGGAGACGTACAAAATTGCCTCAAAAAGACCCAAAGTGACCACAACGGGACAAAAAAAAACTACAAAGAGACACAATATGACCCTAAATGACAACTAACCAACCACAAAGAGACACAAAAACTACAAAGAGAAACAGGAAAACAAACAGTGGCGACAAAAAGACACAAAATGACCTTAAAGAGACAAATGACAAAGATGCAAAACAGCTACAGAGACACTGAGTAACCACATGTTGCTAAAAAACAAAGATACAAAGCAACTGCAAGGACAGAAATACACACAAAGGGACCACAAAGAGACACACAACAACCAATACACACAAAACAACAACAAATAGACATAAAACAACTGCAAAAAGCAGCAGAAAGACACACAAGGTGACTGTGAAGACCAACATTCACCAAAGATACAAAATACCTAAAAGAGAGAGAAGGTGACCACAAAAAGACACAACCAACAGAGACACAAAATAGTCACAAATAGACATAAAACAACTAAAAAGAGCAGCAGAAAGACACACAAGGTGACCATAAAGAGACAAAAAAGATAAAACAACTACAAAGAGACTCAAGGTGACCCAAAAAGACACAAAACAACCACAAAGAGATACAAAAATACTACAAAGAGACAAAATATGACCTCAAGGAGAGGCAAAACAACTCCAAAGTAAAACAGGGAAACACAGAACGTGACCATAAAGAGACACAAAACTACACATAAAACAACTACAGAGACAGAGTGTAACCAAAACAAGACTCAAAACAACCACAAAGAGAAAGACAGATGCAGTGGCCACAAGAAGATACACACGTGGACAAAATTGTTGGTACCCCTCAGTTAAAGAAGGAAAAACCCACAATTCTCACTGAAATCACTTGAAACTCACAAAAGTAACAATAAATAAAAATTTATTGAAAATTAAATAATCAAAAACAGCCATTACTTTTGAATTGTTGATTAACATAATTATTTTAAAAAACAAACTAATGAAACAGGCCTGGACAAAAATGATGGTACCTCTATAAAAGATTGAAAACTATTTGACCAGAGTGACATGATTAACTCAGGTGTGTCATTTAATTGACATCACAGGTGTTTCCAAACTCATAATCAGTCAGTCTGCCTATTTAAAGGGAGACAAGTAGTCACCCTGCTGTTTGGTGAAAAGGTGTGTACCACACTGAACATGGACAACAGAAAGTGAAGGAGAGAATTGTCCCAGGACATCCGAAAAAAAATTATAGACAAACATCTTAAAGGTAAAGGCTATAAGACCATCTCTAAACAGCTTGAAGTTCCTGTGACAACAGTGGCTCATATTATTCAGAAGTTCAAGACCCACGGGACAGTAGCCAACCTCCCTGGACGTGGCCGCAAGAGGAAAATTGATGACAAATTGAAGAGACGGATTGTTCGAATTGTATCCAAAGAGCCCAGAGCAACCTCCAAAGAAATTAAAGGTGAACTCCAAGGCCAAGGTACATCAGTGTCAGATCACACCATTCGTCGTTGTTTGAGCCAAAGTGGACTTCATGGGAGACGACCAAGGAGGACACCACTGCTGAAAAAAACTCATAAAAAAGCCAGACTGGAATTTGCAAAAATGCATGTTGACAAGCCACAAAGCTTCTGGGAGAATGTCCTTTGGACAGATGAGACCAAACTGGAGCTTTTTGGTAAGGCACATCAACTCTATGTTCATAGACTCAAAAACCAAGCATACGAAGAAAAGAACACTGTCCCTACGGTGAAACATGGAGGAGGCTCAGTAATGTTTTGGGGCTGCTTTGCTGCATCTGGCACAGGGTGTCTTGAAAGTGTGCAAGGTACGATGAAATCTGAAGACTATCAAGGCATTCTGGAGAGAAATGTGCTGCCTAGTGTCAGAAAGCTTGGTCTCAGTCGCAGGTCATGGGCCTTCCAACAGGACAACGATCCAAAACACACAGCCAAAAACACCCAAGAATGGCTGAGAGAAAAGCGTTGGACTATTCTAAAGTGGCCTTCTATGAGCCCAGATCTGAATCCCATTGAACATATGTGGAAGGAGCTGAAACATGCCATTTGGAGAAGACACCCATCAAACCTGAGACAACTGGAGCTGTTTGCTCATGAGGAGTGGGCCAAAATACCTGTTGACAGCTGCAGAACGCTCATTGACAAATACAGAAATCGTTTAATTGCAGTGATTGCCTCAAAAGGTTGTGCAACAAAATATTAAGTTATGGGTACCGTCATTTTGTCCAGCCCTATTTCATTAGTTTGTTTTTTTTAAATAATTATGTTAATCAACAATTCAAAAGTGATGGCTGATTTTGATTATCTGATTTTCAATAAATTTTTATTTATTGTTACTTTTGTGAGTTTCAAGTGATTTCAGTGAGAATTGTGGGTTTTTCCTTCTTTAACTGAGGGGTACCAACAATTTTGTCCACGTGTGTACAAGGTGACCATAAAGACATACAAAACAACTACAAAGAGATACATAACTACAAAGAGACAGAAGGTAATCACAAAAAGACACAAAACAACCAATAGAGACACAAAACAACTACAAAGAGACAGAGGGTGACCAAAGCAAGACTCAAAACAATCACAAAGAGAAAAAGACACACACAGTGGCCAAAAAGATGACCATAAAGACACAAAAAAAATACAAAGATACAAAACAACTACAGAGAGACACATAATACCTACAACGAGACAGATGGTGACCACAAAAAAGATACAAAACAACCACAAAGAGACACACAACAACCAACAAAGCTCTGCTGACGGCTGCTTTGTGCTGAATCTCTTCACATACTCCACTTAGCCTCCTGATAATCAGCAGCAGTTGTGAAAACAGACGAAGCCTGCAGTCTTCGACCCCCCCTGAACCATCAGACTTCCACCAAGGCTGCTGCTTTGCATCATGGGTGAACAGAGGCAGTCTGGAGTTCTGCAGCTCAGACGGAGAGTCCGTCGACTTCACCTGCAGACTGAATGTCCGCTGAAAAGTGAACCAAGGACTTTAACCCATCAATTCAAGGTACACATCACACTGCGAGTTTCATCTGCAGATGGAGTTTGAAGATGTTTAACCTGCATTTTAAGTGCTTCTGGCTTACTTTGATTCTTGTGTGGTGCAGTCTAAAGTTTCACAGTGAACCTGGAGTTTAGACTGAAATAAAAGGTTTAACATTTTCCATCAGGCATCTTCTTTTCTGTTTTCTCCGTGTTCTTAAGAATCTTCAGTTTTCATCCATCAGAACACAAAATCTGACTCTCATGTCTTCATAAAAACTGCAGTAGCTCCAGTTATCCCTTCTTTATTATGACATCCACTGGTGACAGTCAAAATGATGGCCTAAATTATATAAAGACTATGATCTTGAATATTAGGATTATTTATCTATTTTTTTCTACAGACTGTTTTCAGTTTATAAAGCTGGAGATGTGACATAAAAGTACATAATAAAAGGTGAAACTGAAAATTCAAGTGCCACATATGAAAATATAAGTACAAAATGAGCTATAATGTTAAAATTTTGACACAAAAAGTCCAAAACAAGGTGTAAAATTGTCAAAATTAATATGTAAAAAGACAAAAAAAGGACAAAACTAAACAATATAGGTTCAAATTCAAGTTTAAAAAAAAAATCAGTTGTTTTTCTGAAGCTACCAACCACTGAATCTTCTTAAATATCAGCTGTTTACCATCTTAAATCTGCCTTAATCCCACTTTACTGTGCTGGAAGTCTGAATGGTGTTACAGGCTGCAAACATCCACAGTAATCTGATTTATCAGACGTCTGGACGACTCGTCTGAATGTCTGTCAGATGTGTCAACGAGAAAGAAACTCATTAACTTAAAAGACGTTTTACTGTTTGTTCTGCTTTGTGTGAAGGGAAGGTATTGGTTTACCTTTGTTCTGGAACAGAGGAGCATTCAGTCCCACAGAATAAATATTTATACTGAGGTCTCAGAAGTTTTTAAAGTGGCCCAAATTTTATTGGCAAAAGCCTTGTGTGCTGTTATCTAATCTGCTGTGAACAAGTAAAGGAACAAAGTAAAAGTTGTGCATAATAAAAAACGATATTTAAGTCAAAACATAGACATAAAAAGTGAAAAGTTGATAATAAAAAATACTTTTGAGTGAAGAAGTTAAAGTTATTGCATAGAAATACTGAGCTTAAGGATTGAAATGACAAAATAAAATGTGTCTGAACTTTAATCAGACATGTAGTTGATTTAATACTTTGGGATTCTTTTTTCTTATTGACAGAACAACTAACTTTGAAATGAGAGCTTAGAAAAAACATTTAAGTCTGCATGTTTCACTTTATCTGTTGAAGATCTGGTGATGTGACTGAGAGCTCCCATACAGCTACTGAATTAACATTTTAGAGGAGACTGTCAGTTTAAAACAATAAAATATACATTTAAAAGCAACCAGTGAAATGCCTTAAACCAAGAAACTGTAGAAATGTGAAAACACAACAGAACTAGAATGAAAAAGTGCTTGCAAAATGTACAAATTTAAAACATGAAGGTCATGTGATGAGTGAAAGCTCTGGAAGAGAAATACTAAATTGATGAACCTCTGAGTTGACACTGCTTTGCAAACAGCTGTAAAAATGTAAAATGCGTTTCCATGACAGCTTTACCTGCTGATGAAGACGAAGTGAGATGTCTGAAAGCCCCAGAACAGCCACTCAATGGACCCTTGCCTCTGAAAACAGTCAGTGAAACATTTTACATCAAGAAAATATTACATCATGATATGACTCAAAGTTCCGGATCAGCTGATAAACAACCCTCTGCTTTTAAAAACTGACAGGGAGAATGTAAAATATCACATAAAACAGCCAATGAGAGCCCATTGTTTTTAATGAAAGCAGGAAGAAACATCCAATTAGCAGTGGTGTGTTAAAGCATCAATAATCAGACCAAGCAGCTGATCAGACTCAGTTCCAGCTGATTTATTCAGTGTCACATACAGACTTCATCATAAAGGACAAGTTCACACAGTTTCCCTTGTGCTACAAAAAAACTCGGGATGGCCCTTTATTTTTTTATTTTTTTTTTTTCCTCTTTTCTTTTATATTGCACAAAAAATAATGAGCAAAAACAAACATGTGCTGCTGATGAAGTGATACAAAAATAAGAAGCAACAGAAAATCCAGTTTATCTCCTGCCATCAGGAACTCACTCGCACCCAAATACACAAAGGCCTAAATTTTAACTATTTTACACAACATATACAATCCTGGATCTGACCAGTCCTCCCAACGTAACCAGTAAAGGTCTGTCTGTACATCCTTTAAAACAACTGCAAGGCATTAAAGCAAGGCAGGCTGGCTGGGATTTGAACCCTCACATGCTCAGTAACAAAGAATATTCGGAGTAACAGTGGAAGAAGAAGAACAAGTGCCTGACATTCCCTTTGACTGTACAAAAATATGCCTGAAAATAGTTTTATTTCTGGATATTTTAAAAAGATGAGGTATGTTTGGTTATGTAAATATCAAAAAATGTTTCCTGCCATACCTGTGCTCCACTTGGGTTTCCAAGGAGCTGGAAAACCCAAAACACATGAAATAAGAAAAGGTGTTTGAAACTCAGAAGAGTCACATAAAAGAGTCCTGCAGCAACACAAACCTCCTGATATTAGTGTTCATTGGTGGGTCTGGGTGGGAATGCATAGTCCGGGTCCCGGTTCAGACCCGAGCAACAGAAACTAAATCCATAAAACCCTGTTGGTGTGATTTCATTTCGAAGTACCGAGTCCAGACCAAACGCCCTCCGCCCCCCCCGAGCACTGAGCCCGGGCAGCAGCCACACCACCCCGGTCCCTGACTGGCTCTGGAGCTCCAGAACCTCCAGAACCGGCTCCGGGGCAGACGAGGCAGATGCAAAACGATAGATAACTCCTCCGTGGGATCAATAAGTGAACACCAAGTCTGAGAAGTTGGCCTCCAGCCAGTCCCCGGCGATCATCTCGCTCAGCTCCGGGGTGCAATAATCCGGGAAGTCGAAGTGGGACCCGAGGCTGCCCTCGCTGCTGCAAGAGTCCAGGTCTTTATCCACCAGGGACAGGCTCAGGTTCCCCGGGTTCGAGCTGGAGGACGAGTTCCACGGCTCGGAGGAGGGGTGGAAGCCGCCCAGGAAGCTCATGGTGAAGTCGGCCCCCTCCGTAGGGAGATCGTCCAGGTCTTCCCCGCAGCAGGAGGAGGAGGAGGTGGAGCCGGAACGGGACGAGGATGCTGGTGAGAGGGAGGCCGGGTAGGAGGAGGTGCTGGCGCCCTGCCGGGTGATGTTCTTGAAGCTGTAGAAGAGGCGGCCGGAGGACTCGTACACGCTGGTTCCCTCCGGTTCGGCGGCGGCGGAGCTCAGGCTGGGCGACACTTTGGCGAGGCTGTACCAGGACGGTACATCCTCCTCCTCTGCTTTAAACTCCTGCTCCTCCTCGGAGTCGTCTTCATCATCGTCTTCGTCCTCCTCCTCCTCCTCGTCGTCCGTAAACTCTCGTTTAACCGGCTTGCTGGTTTTAAAGCTGGTGGTCAGCACGTACCGGTACCGGGGGTCGGAGTGCTGGTGCTGCGGGAGGTGGCTGCCCGCTCTGCTGGGCCCGACCACCGGCTTACTTGGCTTCAACTTGGAGAATTTCTTGGCAGCAGCGGCAGCCGGGTTCTTATTAACCGGTCTGACGCTGCTTTTCTCGGGAGACTGAGCTGCCGGCTTCCCCGCCTGAAACGCACACCCGTCCGTCTTGGGTTTCTTCTTGGGCCGGTACTTGTAGTCCGGGTAGTCCGCCATGTGCTGGAGCCGGAGCCGCTCCGCCTCCCGGATAAACGGGATCTTTTCGGTGTCTTTTAACATTTTCCAGCGCTTTCCAAGACGCTTGGATATCTCCGCGTTGTGCATGTCCGGTGACTGCTCCATGATCTTCCTCCTCTCGATTTTAGACCAAACCATGAAGGCGTTCATGGGCCGTTTAATGTGACCGGTCGCTGTTTTACACCAGTCCGGCTTCAGCGGCACGGGGCTACACGCCGAGGCCGCCAGCAGTTCACTCTCCTCCGGGTCAGGCTCGCTGCGGGACACAATGTTAATGCCCGTCCCTCCATGCTCCGTGTGCTGAACCATGGTCCTAATTTATGCTTCAAACGAACCGCGGTGGGCTCCGACAGACACTGCGGCTGCTTCCCCTCACTGGTTCCGTATCTCTCCGGTCTCCTGCAGAGGAGCTCCGCTCAGCCTGACAACATCTCTCTCTGTTTGAACCACCAAACCGGCTTCTTATTAACCGGCTGATCATGCGCACAACGTTACCGCCCTCTACCAATCACCGCTGTCCTTGTTAAATCCTCTCCCGCCTCCACGCCGCTGTCAGCCAATCACAGCTTTAGAATTGTCACCGTTCCCGCCCACCGATGTCTGGCCGTTACTTCAATTCAATTTCAATTGTTATATCATTACAGTGAATGTAATCGATATTTATCGGGGTTTTATTGGCGTTTAGAGGCACTGAATCACAAGATCAATATTTACAAAGCCTCGGGATCAAAGTAAACATGTTAAAGCTGGAGATTTCCCTCACCGTGCGTTTTTTAGTGGGTGTCTGTCACGCTTTCTGTGCAAATTCAGCCTGTGTGGACATCCAGGACTGTAATGTAGATATTCTCCAAAATTTAACTTATTGCCATTCCTATATACACTAAATGCACAAAATGGATCTCCCAAGCCCAGAAAGGTAGGAATAATGGTTTTGATGCTTCACTGAATATAAGACCTTTAATTTTGTGGAGGATTTTTTTTAGGGTGAAAAAGCAGAACAATCTTTCATGGGAGCAGCAACAGATTCCACGTAGACCTGAGGTGATTTCCAAGGATTTTCAAGTAGTCCTTGGTCCCTCAACAGGCAGTGAAGTGGCTCTGTAAGTCCTCTAGGGGCTGCTGAGTGTTTTTCAGGATGTTCCAGGAGTCCTTGAAGAGGGATGGGATGTTCCTGGAGGAAGGCAGAGAGTCCTTGAGGAAGTTCCAGGAGCATGAAAGGGGATTTCTGAGTTCCTGCTCTCAGTATCTGTGTTTTCTCCCAGGAGCTGTTTGTTTGGACTCATCAGGCATCCTGGAGGTCCTGATAAGGATCAGCCTGGTTCCTGCAAAACCTCCATGGCGCTCAGCCAACAGAGGGCGTCCCACAGATGGAGAACAGGATGTTGACTCCAGGTAATGAACTCAGTGCATCTGTCTGCTGCTGCCAGTCAGATAGCTTCAATATGATTTCTAAATTTTGGCATGTAATGGTACATAAACGTAAATTTGTTATATTTAGACCATTTTGTATGCATTTTCTTGTATATTAGTATTGTAGATCAAGCATAGTAGATATTACTACTCTGAAAGGTCATGCAGAGTCCTGTCATGGAAAAGGTTTTACATTTTCATTGATTAGATCTTAAAAACATACAATCAATTGATAAATTTATTGCTACTGCTACAAATACAACAGACAAGTTGCACATGATTCATAAAACACTGGAGGTGAACACATCACTGTTTACACCGAGGCAAATTAAATCAAGTGAACACATCACTGTTTACACCACAGCAAATGAAATCAAGTGAATGCATAACAGTTCAAATATCAGCATATACAACAGTAAGTGAACGCATCACCATTCATGTGTCAAGACAGTAAGTGAACTAACACAGTTTAAATGTTACTACATAAAACAGGTGGTAAATGTGTCACAGTTCCAGCAGAAACACGTACAAATGTAAGTGGACGCATCACAATTTAAACTACAGCAAATACAACATAACAACAGAAACATCATTTTTTGAATGTTGACATGATGAAATGCATCACATAAAACAGGTGAACCCATCACATTTTAACCCAAATCAAATACAACATACTGTAAGTGTTGGCACATACAACAGTCACTAAGGGCATCACTGTTCAAACATCAGGACAGACAAAGGTAAGTGAACGCATCACGGTTCAAACGTAAGCATGTTGACCTTTAACTGAACATTTCTTCAGCCTGGACACACCTGCAATGGCACTCAAACAGTGCTCTGATTGAGATGAATGATGAAGTTTTATTCTGCAGTGCCAATGATGTGAAGAAAAAGTGTTTGTTGTAATGACACCACACTGTTCTCAGTCCTTGACGAAGGTTGGGATGTTCCTGGAGGAAGGCAGAGTCCTTGATCAGGTTCCAGGAGTTTTCAAGGGGATTTCAGAGTTCCTGCACTAAAGTTATGTGCACATGAGACTTGACACGTCCAGATTAGTTGAACCAAGATGACTTCCTTCAAAGTTCAAAGTCTCTTTAGTGTAAAACCTATTTGTTGCTGCACAGTGAGGGATGTTTCCTTTCAATACAGAAATGTGGAAAAGATCCATCAAATCTACCCACACAAACAAGAAAAGCCTTGTGTAACTTCTGATAGATGAATGAATTCAGTTTTCAAACACAAAAAGGAAAGAAATTGCATTGTACGGACACTGAAAGCTAGCAGTTTGTCTACAGTTTGTTTCCATGTAAACAAGTTGCTCATTAACCCAAAGTAAAATCTATTTCATATAGTGAATTGCTGCTTTTGGCGATTTAAAAGTTAAATATGTGAAAATAGTACTTTAACAAAGAAAAACAGAGAGTTCTTTTCTAATTAATAAAACATCCCTTCTATTTTTTAACACAACTGAGAAGATCATATGAACATCTCTAATGTCCACATGATGCATTCAAATATGATACAACTGATTTCCTGTCATGCAGCAACAGTTTCATCCTGACAACAATATGTTTAATTAATCAGTAAAATATATTTTTAAATACATTCTCTTCTAGTTTGGTTGGAAGGTTGCCCTGTAAAACTGCTTCTCTGGCAGTAAGATTTTTACATGTGAAAACAAACTGCAGCTGCTGAGACAATCACTCCTGTTAATGTGGCTATTGATTAGGCTAAGTGTGTGTGTGTTTGTGTGTGTGTGTGTCCATTCACATAGATGAGCTGAGCCATTACTCAGGAATGTGGCTGTTGTTGTGGGAGCCATCACAGGTCAGAGGTTGAGCTGCTGCTGAAGAGGTGAGAACTCTTCAGGTGGAAACAGGAAAGCAGGAATCAATTATATGTGTGGATGCCATGACAACAGAGCAGCTGCATTATAATTGGCTGCTGGATGGTGATGCCTGATCCTGGTTGGAGGAGGAATGTCAGCAGATAAATGAGAAGATTTATTTATATCTAACTTTATTTAAAGGAGAGATTATTATTGTTGGTTTGGCTGTAACACATTTGTATAATTGTTGAGTTCATGTTCTAGGATTGTCTTATTATTAACTTGAATTTGTTTTATGGCACTTATCCAGGTTGTTTTCTTCTGACTAGATCCTTGTTGGTGTTGTATCTTTCTCCGATGTAAGTCGCTTTGGATAAAAGCATCTGCTAGATGAAATTGTATGGTTGTATGAAAACACACAAAAGAAAGCAATAAAAAATAGTAGCATAGATTAAAAAGACAAAATGATAAAAAAAATATCACTGGTTACAAAACTCAAGAGAAAGACAGGGAATTTTATGAAGAGTACAGCCAATATTATAGATATATTCAAATAATAATATGCACAAATACATTAAATTAGATTAAATAATCAATGGTACCTTATAGATGGAAATTAACAGTTCCTGGAAGCATCCAAAATTTTAGTTCTAAGAAAGATTATAGAAGTTTCCAATAAAAAAAAAAAAAAAAACAGATGAAATGGCGAACTCTACATTGGAAGCACCCAAGGAAACATCATATAAGAAACATTATGGAGTTTTCACATGCATGTGAAAAAACAGATGAAAACTGCAAGTTACAGACTTAATTGTGTTATTTAGACAGAAAATAAAAAAGAAGCCAATAACAGAGCCTTGAGGGACTCCAAATGTTTTGCTAAAGTAGTTTTTCTCGTTTTGTTTTGTTTTTGAGAAAAACAATGAAAATGGCACCATATAGTGGGATAATTACTGCAACAGATCAAAAAAAATCTCTACATTACCATGAAGGTTACTGCAGAAGTTTTCATCAAAATGCGCTGATGTTTTACTTCATTTTTGTATAGGTGGCTTGGAAATGACGTCACATCCGCCTCATTACCTATGTATATCATGAAGTGGTGGTCAGCGGAGCTGATTGTTGACTGCAGCGAGCGTGGCTAATGTTCACTTATCGGTCAAAAATGCCTTTCGCGTGTGTTGTTTTAGGTTGTTCTAATCGATCAAATTGCGAAATTGATAAAGGATACTTCAGGGTTCCTCGTGAAGAGATTAAAAAAGGGCCTCGCACTAAGGATTTTACCAAAAAACGCAGAGAAAAATGGCTCGCTAACATTTCCTTAAGTTAGAAGGGAGCGGAGTGAAAGAATGCCAGAGTCTGTGGCGATCACTTCGTTAAAGGTTAGTGAATTATTATGATATACATGCTTAGAGCCTTTCTGTGTTGGTTTTAAGACCCATTCTTTAAAGATTGGTAACACTAACGTCCCACTTAACAAGCTAGCGTTTGCTGTTTTTAGCTTGTTTACTGTCACAAAACTGTCACATTGAAGGATTATTTACCCTGCCATGCAGTCACAGTGCGCGGTTATTATTTCTCCATCTTCTTTTATCAACAACCAGGTATTCATTAACCGGAAGTTAATGCCACCGCTAAAGTCACGTGTTTGCAAGCCACCTATATGCCTGAAGAAGAGGGACATTTGTTCACTGAGACGTCTCAAAAGCAGCACCTCTCCTCAGGTTTAATCAGGATAGTTAAGTTGCCTTAAAGGCTAGACTCAAGAAACTCAAGTCGGTTGCAGTAACAGATTAATGATTCCCTGTAACACAGCTGACTGCAGCCTGACTCTGCAGAATAATTCGTCTCTGTGGCTGTTTTCACCTCAGCAAATCCTCCTGGATCAGGTCTGCCGTTTTTGAAGCTCGTTATTCTGTCCCTCACATGCAGCGCTAAAAGCTCACAGATTTCTTCCGTTACCCCTACAGCCTCATTTAACATGTGCATGGACACAGGGAGTGCTGGGGTGGAGGGCGGGTGGCAATTTGCATCCAACACAATAACTGCATTTCAAAGCTACTAGGACCCAGTGTGACTGACAATACCTTTATCTGCAGTGACTGTAGATACAGTGTGTTCAGTTTTTTTGTCCTAAAGTCATATTTTCTTTCAAAGTGCTGCTGCTCATGTAATATTATAAAGCTGTTCTCCTGCAGTCAGTTTAGTATGGAACTCTCTCAGTTGAATCCAGTGTTTAATGACATTTTTCTGTAGCTGCCATCATGGGTCCATGTTAGTTTGCTTTTCCAGACACTTGCACACTTTTTAGGGAAGCTTTTACATAAATTCAACTTTTCCTGTTGCAATTCTGACTTAAAATGTTGAGCTGATCTCTGTTTACAAGTCAGAAATCACTGTAACAGCAATATGAACCACATATTTTGATGACAATTAAGTAAAAAACTTTCATTTGAGATCTTGATTTCTGACAAAACACTACTTTTTATTTAGCTTTTTACTGCATCTCACAAAGGCTAAAAGAAGCGTAGGGGATCTGAGTGAGATCATTAAATACTGAAATAAACAAAAGCATTTCATATGATAAATTATCACAGTTTCCAAAATATTACCCTTATTAGTAGCTGGCTGCTAAAAGCTCCGGTAAACAACTCCAAATCATGTGCTACCTTACTGTAAGAGGAACTTCTCAAGGATTTGTAGTTGCATTATGACATGTTTGTTTCTAGCATGCTAATATAAATGGCCAGGGACTAGTGTTAGCATATGCTTCTACTTTTCACAGCACAGCATTATTAGTAGCTGCTAGCTAATTTAGCTTCACAGATAGACACTTCAGACAGTCTACACGGAAAAAACAGGCCTCAGTATAATAACAAAAGTAAATATATTTGTGATAAATGACACACAAGGTAGAAAACCTGTGATCACTCTACAGAAAAACCTAAAAGTTGCTTACACTTGGCACATGGGGTTTTCAATGGAAATTGGAGGTTTTGTGACAGCTCAGATGGCATGAAGGACACCGCATAATGTGAACCTCAATGGATTACATTCAAGTACAACAACAACAACAACAACAACAACAAAATGGTGTGGTTTTTACAACAAAATTACAAGATGAAAGTTTGGCAGGGAACCTAAGAATGATGAATGATCAGAGAAAACTCTTTGGTCAGAGAAGAGAAGACGGCATCCACAGGGAGAACATGCAAACTCCATGCAGAAAGAGCCCAGGCAAGGATTTGCACCAGGGATCTTCTTGCTGCATGGCAAAAGTACTAACCACTACTCCACTGTGCAGCCCATGTTTGAAAGCTGATATTCATTAAAATATGGGCACATAAAGTCTCCAGAAACATGACAGAAAAATAATATACTAAAGCACACTACCAAGAGACAAGGGTTTCCAAAGAGCAAGGATGAAAAGTGTGACCCAGCCAAGCATGCTGCCTGACTTAAAGCCAATTAAACACTCAGTGTATTTTACAAAGATAGATACAGCAACACAAACCCGCCAGAAAACAATACCAAAAAGAATAATCTCTGAAGGCTGAATGATAAAACATCACTCTGGAAATTTGTGCAACACTGATATTCTGCATGCAAAGAAGCACCGAGTCTGTCTGTAGAAATAAAGGTGGACACACAAAACAAAAGAAAAAACCTTTAAAAAATACAGATTTGAATCTCAGAAATGAAAGCAAGAACAAATTTTGCTTTTTGAGGTTCTACTATGTGGGCTGTGTTTTTTATTGTAGTAAATCCCAGATAGCAAACTATGGGTGAATCAATGTTGAATCTATGTTGAGACCTAACGTAGAAATTATACAGAAAGTGCAAGGTTGATAAAATGTTGAGTCAATGTTTGCTTACATAGATTACATGTTTGCAAACATAGATTCAACATTAATTAAACATTGACCTGTCAAACATTTTAATTAAACCAAAATACAATGTAGATTCAAAGGCATCTTTTAAACACAAACTTCAATGTTGACAAAATGTTGTTGAATCAACGTTGATCCATCCATCAATCTTCAACCGTAACCACAATTCAACCTTCTTAACCCTAATTCAACATTGATTTAACATCTTTTGCTATCTGGGTAAAGTGTGATTTATGGTTGAAAAGCAAACGTTGACTCAACATTTTATCAACCTTGCGCTTTCTGTATAATTTCGACGTTAGGTCTCACCATAGATTCAACATTGATTCACCCGTAGTTTGCTATCTGGGATGTAAACCAATCATTTTTAATTTGAAATTCAAGTAGTATTGCAAAGGGGTGTATAGCTTCTGTTGTGCACATGAAATGAATAATTCCATCTTAAAACACATTTGACTAGAGTCCAGCAAATAATATATCAGCTTTGTGAGCTTATCGTTACCTAGAGAAGTCACGCTGCTAGCTCAATGTAGAAACAATTTATCAAACTTTTTCATACAAAGGCTGAATTCAGACAGTGAACACAACCACCCTTGAGGTTTTAGTTAAAATCAATTGATCTACTGCAGGAACACGTTCTTCATCAGTGTATAGCACATTGTTCTGCTAGCTCCTGTCACTAACTAATAAAATTAGCCGGCACACGAGCAGTGTCTGAGGAAAGTCTTTCGGATTCAGAAGCTGCAGCTGTTTGCAGATGTGTGTGAAGGGGGTCGGGGTGGTTTTAAGCGGCAGTTAAAGGTTTTCTGAACAGACTGAGGACAGTTTAGACTTCAGCTTTAGGAGCTAAATGTTTCCTTGCTTCGGTTCATTTGCTGTCTACAATGAGGGCTGCTCCTCTCCTTTTGTGCTCCTCTTTAACTGCTGCTTCATTTGCATCTGGAGCCTCCTGCTGCAGATTAGGAGCCACAAACAGCGAGTGAAAAGCTTTATTGTGAAACCTGCACTAGAGCAGGACCTCACAATCTTACCAGGGAATGCAAAGGATTAGAGCTGCCTTCAGACGTACAGCTTGATCTGCTGATCTCCTCTTAATTTAACACGTCTGAATAAAGTTAGAGCAGCACTAGTGCTGATGCAATGTCAGTACAGACTTATCCAAGGAGCCACAGAGCTGATCATTTTCTTATCAAGTTGATGTTTTGAGGAAATCTGGAGGTCAAACTACATTTACATTTACTTCTTTTTTTCTGTTGGTGTGAGTTTGCAGCTTAACTCAAAATACAGAAAAAATAAGTTTATATCAGATGATAACAGATGAAATTACTCTGAATCAGTGATTTCAGAGTCAGAAACTTCTAAGAAGTCGTTAAAAAAACATTCAGTTTTGTTCTGATTTGTTTTATGTCCTTGATTGTGCATTTTCTAGATTGAATTTTGTGGTTTTGAGATTTGAATTGGTTTGTGGGCTAATCCACTTTTTGTTTCATAATTAGATTTTTTTTTTTTTAAAAAGGGCAATACAACTGTTTTAAAATGCTGTTTTCCTTGAAGCAGAGTTTAAACTCTTTGCACAGTAAATTCATTTGAAGGAAAGTTTGTTGATGAAAAAATAAAGACAGGGAGAAGAAGCTGTGTTTTGATTGTGCAGATGTTCAACCAGATGACAAACATCTGGCTGGAAACATGACAAGCTGCTGGTGGTGACAAAATCAGAAGAAAATCAATCTGTTGAGAAAATAAATCTGCTTCAGACTACAAACAGTCTGAACACAGTCTCATTCATTCAGGTCATCAACAATCACTTTTCACTCAACTCTTTTCAGAAAGTATTATACAGGGGGTCCTCGGTTTACAACAACCTTGGCCTATGGCGTTTCGTTGTTATGTTGGAACTGGTTATGTGAAACTAGTTGGCAAGCGGAGCAGACGAACACGTTGTCACGTGGTGCTAACAGATGGGTTTGTTTACATTCGACAGTTGTACGCCACCTTGGATTGTGCTACATTTGCTAACTTTTTGCAATTCATTATGGCTCCCAAGCATAAGTCAGACTCTTCTGATGGCAGTGCTTTGAAGCAAAGGTAAGCCATCTCCATGGAAGTGAAATTAGAAATAGTAAAATGTTCGGGAACAGAGTGAAACACTGATGAACATCAGCCGGTTGCTGATTGATATCGTGATGCACGCAATGTCTTTGTTTACATTTACACCAGATTCCGACTTATGGCGAAAATCAGCTTATATCGGGTTGTAGGAATGGATCCCTTGTAAAATGTATCATTTGAGTAATTTTTAAGGTAAGATATCAAATCTTTACTTCCTAAAAAGAGGGTTTGATGCTTTGTTTTCCCTCACATCATAGTAAACCCTGTGACAATAATCTGATTAAAACAGTCTAAAGCCCCATCCACACGAAGACGAAACGAGGTTTCGAGCATTTCTTGCCAAATCTGCGTATCATCCACACGAAGATGCGTTTTGGGGGTCTGTAAACGATCATTTTTGAAAACGGGTTCCAGAGTGGAAAGATTTTGAAACGCTGTATACGCAGCTCCATGTGTACGGGCGATCCGCTGCTTTTCAGAAACGCTTGCGTCATAGTTTCGTATCTTCATTGACAAGCATGCGCCACACGCGGCCATGACAACAACAATGGCGGCGTACAGTGTAGCAAATGTGCTGATGAAGCTCTCTGTTTACAACTTTTGCCGAAAGTGCGCATGGCTACAGTTTTTTTCTTCTATTTGCGCGCATTTCCGTCATATCGTTACAGCGCCACATGTGTTTTACAGCGTTTCCATGCGTATCGAGTGCATTTGTGGCGACGCATAGATTTTCTGAGACGCCTTCCTCTTTACGGCGATCGTTTTTGAAACTCTTCGTGTGGACGGGGCCGAAATTGGATTTTAGGCTGACGGTCAGAAGAAACAAGACTTCTGAGGACAGTTTTTACAGCTGAGGGAGGATGTGTGAAGTGTTGTAATTTAGATGAACTGAGTTTTTAAGGTGGGTTCATTTGTTTTTGGTTCTGTGGCACTTTTGAGTTTACGAGGTGTGATAATCTCTCTGTCTCTCTCTCTCTCTCTCTCTCTCTGTGATTGCATGTGTGTGTGTGTGTGTTTCATTCATGTGCAGAGCAGCAGGCAAGCAGCTCAGATGTTATCAGCTGCAGCTTGCATACAAAAAGACTGACAGCTGATTGGCTGAAACAATGTGTGTGTGCGTGTGTGTTTGTGTGCAATGCTTGTTTTGAATCTGTTCACAGTCCCGTTGTGAAATAAACTCCTAATGTAACTCATGAAACGTTCGACTGAGGTTAAGTCTGCCAGAGATGAATAGGAATCAATGTGATGTCCTCAGAAGTGATGGAAACTTTCAAACCTTTAATTACAAGTCCACCACAGAGCTGCCGATTCATTACTGCACATCACGCAACAGGAGAGACGTCTAACATGAAGCCAGTTGAGTTTCAAAAGTGAGACTAAGTACCTGTTTCTGTCACTCATTTAAAAAAACCTCTGTTCACATCAAGACACCAGGACGGTAGGACACATCAGCAGCGACACAATGAAGACCACAACAGAAGAAATGGTAACTAGTTCTGAAAGTTTTCTGTTATTTTAAATGAGCTGTTTATTCCAGTTGAGGCCCAATCCCAGTCGGCCCCTTAAAGCCTAAACCTTCACAGACAAACCTGATGTCACAGCTGGAGTGCTTGAATACTTGAGTTCGTGAGGTCTCAAAGTGGTGCGAAAGTGAGGAAACAATGAGGTGCAATTAAAACAAAGTGCATTTCGACAATGTTTAATTGGCTTTTTGAGGGGTTGCTCAGCAGCTGTTGTAAAATTGTAGCACTTATACATTTTAGCAAACTGACAAAACTCAGGGAAACAATGAACAGCTTTAAATCCTATGCGAAATACAAGGAACTCTGCAAATGTGCAATAAAGAAGCTCAACTTCCAAACAAATTCCTTCCCATTACAGGTAGGACAGACACGTTTTTACGGTACCAATGTTGCTATGAACTATGGGTAAGTCCCAGAAGAAAGTCTGCAGATGCAGACTCATGAAAAGGTCAGTCTAAGACACACATTGGGAATATGCTCAAAGTTCATGAGTGTGGATAGAGCAGTTTTAAAGCAAGAAAATGTAGTTTTATCTTCTCCCTCTTGATTTACATCAAGAAAACAACAACAGATGTGGTGCTTCCATTATCTTTTCTGACAATGATTTCATATTTGCACTGTCTATTTGAAAAAAGTCTCAATTTCTAGGGGGGGGAGAGTCATTTTAGGGTGAATATTGCGCTCATGAGCGTGTTGAGTGAACATTCTTTGGTCATATAAGACAACGTGGGTTCCAGCGTATTTGATCTGATCTTAATGATGCTATGCAATTTCATAGAAATTTTGCTGTAAATACTGCTTTTTTTTCTTCTTCTGAAGAAAATTATATATACATATATATATATATATATATATATATATATATATATATATATGTATATATATATATATATATATATATATATATGGGTTGCGGTTTGATCCCCGGCTTGTCGTGCTCATGTCGAGGTGTCCCTGAGCAAGACACCTAACCCCTAATTGCTCCTGATGGTGCCTTGCATTGCAGCTCCCGCCATCAGTGTGTGAATGGGTGAATGTGATGGGCCCTTGGCCCTTAACCCTTCCTGCTCCAGGGGCGCTGTACCGCGCTGACCCTGCACTCTGACCCCCCCAGATGGGGGGATATGCAAAAATCTGAATTTTCAATCGTGGGATTAACAAGGGATATAAAATAAAAAATAAAAAAAACTATGTGCATTGTGCGCTGCACTCTTTTTTTATTCAAAATGTTCTATTTGCTGCTGTACACTGTAAATTTGACCGCTGTGGGATCAATCAAGGTTTAATCTATCTATCTATGACTACTAGTCTCTAGAAGCTTTGGATTCACATAGTCTATTTGGATTTTTTTCAGTTTCTGGGAAAAAAATTGTTTTAGGGTGAAAAATCAGTCAGAGAGTGTTTGTGTTAGTCATACAGTTACTGTTCAGTGTGTTTATGTGTCTGTTACATTCATTTTTATTTGTCGTGTCACATTAAAATCCCGAGACACCTTCTGGTTTTGTAGAAACAAACAAACAAAAAACACACACACAAGTCAGCGATTTAAAACAATAATAACAATGCATGAAATATGTGCAGCAAAAGCATAGATACAACAAACACCTGAACAGATGAGTGCTGATGAGCAGGAGACAGAACAAGAACACTACAGCTCACAGAATAATAATCAAACAAAACAAATGAGTTTGTGAATTGGATCAGCCCTGATCTGATCTGCTGTGGTCTGTCGTGGCACAGGTGAGCTCCAGGTGTTCCCTGACACACCTACAGGACTGACCTCAGGTCTGTGCTAACGAAGCTGTGACCTCTGGTCTCGGCGGCAGCCTGATGTCAAACAGAAAGGCGGCAAGTCAGGACATGAAGCTCAGCACCGACAGAAACGCCTGCACCTGCACCTGCACACACACACTTGGGATGTTTCTGTTTTCCTCAGAGGAGCTGCATCGATCTACAGGAAGGTCAGCAAGGCTCCGTCAGACCTGATCAATACTCCTGATCAGCTGATTGCCTGCAGGTAAAAGATCAAACTCACTGACCTTCACCTGAGACAAACACTAAACCAAGTGACACTTTGCTTTTCAGTATTGATCAACTGAGGCTCAGTCTGTTCATAATGGAGAAGAAACAACAACAGCTAAACTCCAGACTACACTTTTGACTCCAGTGGTTTTGATTTGGTGTTTGAGCTGCTTTTAATCACACAAGTCAGGTAATTAAATCGTCAATTATTGCATCATACTAATGTCAGTGTAAATAATAACGGAAACAATTGATTGATTGATATGGATTAATCATGTTTGGTTGCCAAAGGAGCTGACACATTCACTGATTATTCTCAGGGATGATGACTTCATGTGTAAACTATAAAACACCATAAAACAAATTTGTCAAATTGAATCAATTTTTGTCGTTTCTTCAACATAAATATACAAATAAAATTGGGATTTTTTTTCAAGATTTTTTTATCTTAATGGTTATTGTGGTGGTTTCATTTAGACTCACTAGCTTTAATTCTTTAATCTGCATAAAATTTGTAGCAGTAAAAAAAGAAAATGGATTTTATTATTTATTTTTTTATCACAAAGGAATCTTCACTGTGAAGTGTGCAGACATTAGGCCTGATTTGTCCTCCCAGCCAGGCTGCCTCTCTCCCTCCTCCCACTCCTCCCGGTATGATGCTGGGAGCACTGGGCTGATTAGCAGCGGAGGTGGAGGTGGTGGGCGGTCTGATGGATGCCTCCCCTCCATGACGAGAATTCAGAGCAGCCCGGTTTCCGCGACAACCAATTATGTGTTGGGATTGGGGGTTGGGTGTGGGGAGTGTTGATGTGGTGGGGGGGAGACATAACCTTGAATTTCTGTTGCCATAGCAACGGGCCCCTTCATGCATTATGGATGATCAGTGAAATTCAAAACCAGCTACATGACGACGGGCTGGGGGGGTAATGTGTGTCAACGGATATGTGTGTTCACTGTATATGTTTGTTTTAATATACAGTATCTGTATGTTTGTATATGTGCACAAATACATGTGTGACTGTGCGTATGTGCAATGATAAATCTTATTATATTAAATATGTGTACAAATATCTGCATAAAATTTATCATGTATATGCATTTACACATACTGGAGATACAAACATTTTAACCGTAATGCACTTACATGCTGTGTTCACTTTTCACAAAGTTTCCAGGAAACTATCTGGAAAACAAAGTGTTATTTGATTTGCTGTAAGAGATGTTAAGGGAGATGTGCAACAGTTAATGTAGCCCTGTTGACCTTTTGGTTGTCTGCTGACTGTCTGGTTGAGTCAGAGTGAAATAGTTCCTTCTTTTATGGGTTATAGATTTTTACATAAAAGCGCACATTTTAAAAACGTTTTTTTCGTGAATTGTGAGTTCAGTTTATTGGAATTGAAGACATTCAATAAAGATCTAAGTGGGCTGTTATTTAATCAAGTATGTTCTTATCAAAGAAATATTTTGAAAAGAGTTGCGGAAAGTACAGATTTTGGTATAATCGGAAAATTGTGATCGATGATGCTTTCCATTATGCTCCAATTGATAAGTATTTACAAGACTTGCTTTTGCTATTGAAAATAACAAAATTGGATTCTATAATATTTTAAAACATCATTTTAAAGCCCTTATGGAAACATCACACAGACTTGCATCAACTGAAGAAGACCATTGTAAATCAAATATGTCAAAATGAATGCCATGTCTTGATTTAATTAAATGTTATTGACACACAATCAATGTTAAAACACTTCGATGATTCATTCAAAGACTATATAAAAGACATTTGCCTCTGTATCTGAGAGGTGAATCCAATGTTGAAGTGTCTTAAACCTGCACTCTGTCTAACAGCCAGCAGGGGGCGACTCCTCTGGTTGTGAAAAAAGCATGAGTGTATAGAAGTCTATGAGAAAATGACCCTCATACTAACTTGATTTATTACCTCAGTGAACATTTTCCTGATGAGCCTATGCTCGCCAATCACTTGTTTCATTTCTGATTCAGTACAGCAAGATGCTCATTTTGTAAATTAGGACCTTACTCAGAGCAAAAGAGATGAAAAACCAGGCTATGTTTTAGGGCGAGGCTACTCAAAAATCTACAAACCTGTGGAGGATATCACAGTGTCTGGTTTTATACAGTACAGATGCTAATTACATAACAACAGCAGCACATACAAACTTCCACTTTCACATATCAATAGCCCGTAACATGTTCATAATTCTGAGAGCTGCATTGTGAGATACAGATAGCCCTCATTTTGGGTTAATGAGCAGCTTGTTTAATATGGAAACAAATAGTAGAAATTGGCCTCCACACACCAGGGGGCACAGCTCTAAAGGGGTTAATATGTTTAATCGGTGTTTTGACAAAAATTGTGCCGCCTGCAAACATAACAGGACAAACTGTGTTTTTGGCAAAGCCTTCATACAAATGAGAAATAGATGTGGTCCGAGAGCGGAGCCCTGAGGCACACCATCTTATAACAAGGCTTTTTTTATAATCACACTGCACTTTGGGATTTATTCAATCCAAGCTTCACTTTTGTCACTCCTCTGATGCTGTACTGTCGAGCTTTGCATCACCATCAAAAAGGTCATATGGCCGCTTTCCAAGGCATGCTGGGAGAGCTGCCTCATTGCTCCATCCTCCACAGCAGGGGAGCCACCCCTGCTCCCCCTTTCTTCCCTGTCATCAGTGGCTCCCCGCTGACATTGGACCTTTATTCAGAGCTTTGAAGCTGACTGTCTGTGCTGCTGCAGAGACGTCATCCTGCAGTAAAGCATGTAGAAGTGGTGTTTAAACAGGGCAGCTCAGACTCTGTTCATCTCTGCACAGTTAGTCCATCTCAAATAAAATTTGCCAGCTATCCGCTAATGCTTTTAGCTGCCTCGCCGTCATTGGACTTCATATTGTTTGTTTCATTCATTTTCGCTGAATTATCATTTGACCAACAAATCAGCATCAATATTAGACTGTTAAACAATAACAATTTTTTTTCCAACTTCATGCAACAGCGACTCCTGGTGTATAGATTCCTGCATCTATGATCTAACTAACTACAGGCAAATAAACCACATTCAAATATAAAATCTCAGTAGTTTCACACATTCTGCTTATACATTTTTGGAAAAAATTGTGTTAAGATCAGAAAATGTAATATTTGTAATATATATATATTATAAATATAACATTTTGTACATATATATATATATATATATATATATATATATATATATATATATATATATATACACATATTTAAAAGGCTCACTGTAAAGGAAAACAGTTGGATTTGGTTTATTTACGTATTATAAAGGCTAAATAATGTGTCACATTATAGCTTTTTATTAACAGATCCTTTGTCCATTTTCTGTGACTTTTATTACATTTTATTAAAATTTTGGAACTTTTTTCCCATCAGGAATCAATAAATTTCCTATCTGTGTCTCCTTTCATTTGTAAAACATATTTTGATAACTACTTACTAAGATTTCAATTTGCTGCATATTGCTTTGAGTCATAGAGGAGTTTTACAGTGTGCATACTGTAAAGGTCTGTAGATCTGTGGTACAGAATCACGCCTTCCTCTGTTAATGGTTAACCATCCTAATTACCTGGATGTGCTCAGATGTACGTCTTCATTCACAGGTCCTGAGTTCAGGTCAGGAAACTGTGGTACAGTTAACCATCCAATCAATGACTTTCTTGCATCTTTCTCTCTCCGTTAATGGCTGCAAATAGTGAGGTTACAGACATCTGGAGATGTGGAAGTCCCATTATAAAATAGAGGAGTTACATGTGGAAATATTTGAAATGCAGACTGTTCACAATGAAGACAATTTATTCACCTAACCTCTTTTTCACTGTAACTCAGTTTTTCTTTGAATATCAATCTTCTCATTCATTAATGCAGCAGCTATAATACGACTGCTCAGGATGTCAGATTTCAGAGAAACGCCTCTATACATTTCACTGTTATGACACTAACATCCTGCCAAAACAGCACAGATTATTTTTAACTGACAAGGACCTCTACTGACCATGTGAAATCTGCTTTAATTAGTTAAACTTCACTTGAACACAGAGATAAGCTGGTTGTTTTTCATGTTTTTATGTTAAGTCCACTTTAAGTCCACAGGTTTTGCCAAATTAGCCCTCAACTGTATGGGTCTTCTTAAAAAATGAATAACTAATGTCATTGGTGGTTCACTTAGGTAGATAATAGTGAAGTCACGATGCTGTAACCTTGTCAGAATATATACTTAATATTCTGAAACATTCCATTCATTCGCAGAAACTGTGTTTGTTCCAGCTGGATGAACATGAACATTATACTGTTACATGATTCACACAACTGTAACTTTTCATACAGCAACACCAAGAAAACCCAGTCAGTCAGCAAAGTGATCACTTGTGGTCATTGCATCCGGGTTATTCCATAAAGCAACAGTGGATGAGATGTCTCCAGTGCTTTTGAGAACCTTTTTCTGCTGAACTGGAGACTTGATTAGCTATTGAAAGCCCAACATTTCCCAGACGAGTTGCTTCGATCTTCTCACTTTACAAGCTGAAAATTTGTCCTGAAAAACTACCTCTGTGTTTATAGCAGCAGAATCGGGGCAGCTTAAGGACTATATGAGGTTGATGGCTCCTCTACAGTTCCTTTGAGATGGTAGCCGGATGGATTCTTTATCATTTTCATGCTTTAGTTCTGCTTTTAAATGAAAGGATGACCAGCACAGAAACCCATCAAAGCCATCCAACATCAAAGAAAATGCTGCTTTGAAGTGAACCTGTAACTATCTGCAGCTCCATCATGTTACTGTGACAATAAGACAAAAAGACAAACTTCTGTATCATTGTGTCTGCCTTGTGACATTGGAAGAGAGACACAAAATTACCACCAGCTGCTCAAATTTTGAGTTAAAACAATATTTCTGGTGCGTGTAAACAAATGTCTTCCTGTTTTTTGACATTTAGATGTCTGATAGTGTGAACTATATCTAGAAAACTATGAGGATTTTTTTTCAGATTTGAATGCTAACAGTTTCCTTCCATTTTTAGTCTTTGTGCTAAGCTAGGCTAAACACCCCCAGACCTGGATCTGCCTCATAACAGACATCAGGAGGAAAAATGGAGAATATTTTTTATATTTTCCCTTTTTTTGGTTTCTTACTTCTTTCAGATTCATGTAATAATATTCCACCAAAACCAGGCCTCTCTGTACATAATCAGAAAGGCATCTGTTTAAATAAGATGGAGGACGTTGGTGGTCGCGTCTGATTGAGGGGAGGACGATCGGCTCTGACAGCTTCCAAGCAGAAACTGTCAAAGCCGTAACAGCGTCCAGGTTTTCAGACGAGCCACTGATGCATCTGGCTGTCTGAATTTATTTCTGCAATTGGATGGACGCTGCCGACAGAGAGGCCTGTGATTAACCACCAACCGCATTGTGAGATGACGCCTGCTGCGACCACAATCACCACAGAGACAGCGGCAACAGTAAAAACTAAATTAATGTCTTACTGCTCAGCAGCACTCAGATGGAATATTTCGGGAGGTGCAAATTAGGAGACGACATGTCAGTTCTAAGTGGAAGAAAAAAGAGGGATGAATGAGGAATTGGGGCTAGAGCGTATTTCTGTGTGTGATTTACATACAGGGACATGAAATAAAAAACTGACCCATGTCGCACAAAGTGACATATATGAATTATGTTAGCATATAAACAGAGAGTGGATGCCTCTGTTTTCCATCCAGCTCCTGTGGAATCAGTCTAGCTTCGACTGTTCTGCTACAAGTGCTAACATTTAATGTATTTTGGTCAAATTTTCTATTTGAATTCACAAAACAGGTTCTCATCATTGGTTCCTTTGTCCCAGAAACATTGATGATTAACAACAGACCGACACGGGAAAGATCATGGTTTAATGAGACAAGTTTAGGATTAATTGAAGACATACTAAGGATTAACTGACGGACCAATTTATTAACTGGAGACAGATTTACAGTTATCTGAAGACAGATATAGGATCAGCTGGAAACAGATTTAGGATTCACTGGAGACAGATTTAGGATTCACTGGAGGCAGTATGGGCTTAACTTGAGATAGATCAGAAAAACAGATGTAGGATTATCTGACAACAGATTTAAGATTAACTGGGGCAAATTTAGGATGAACTGGAGACAGATACAGGATTAACTCGAGATAGATCAGGGATTACCTGAACACAGATGGACAGACAGAGGATTATCTGACAACATATTTACGATTACAAGGGTTCAAATTTAGGATCCACTGGAGACAGGGCAGCTAAAAACTGGAGACAGATTTATATTTTACTAAAAACAGATTTAGGATCAACTTGAGACAGATTTAAAATAAATTGGAGACCAATTTAGGACTAAATTGAGACAGGCATGGGCTTAACTCAAGAAAGATCAGGGATTAACTGGAAGCAGATGTAGGATTATCTGACAAAAATTCAAGACTAACTGGTTAACTGGGGGCAAATTCAGGATCAACTGGAGTCTGATTCAGGATTAACTGGAGACAAATTTAGGATTTACTGGAAACAGACCAGGAAAAAAATGGATACAGGTTTATGATTAACTGAAGACAGATTTAGGATTAACTGAAGACAGATTCAGGATTTACTGAGACAAATTTAAGATCAACTGGAGATAAACCAGGGATTGACAATGAGGAAATCAGATATTAAACCAGGACAGACCAAAGGTTAACCTAGGACTGACTGCAGGCCAGCCAGGAATTAACCTGAGCAGAGATATTCTCCAGGATAAACTGGGGTTAAAGCAGGACAAATCAGAGTTTAACCTGGAAAGATGTTGAAGGTGGTGCATGAGTTTAAAATGAGATAATCTCAGATTCAACCTGAGGCAGACCAGGGAAGATAGAAAAAGCAGCTGTTAAGTCAAGAAAGCAGCAGAGATTAAATCCAGTTTATCTAAACTAATCAGGTTAAAGTTTGAATGACTAAACACTAAACCCTTGCAGATCAGGGATCAACCTAAACAGTTTAAAGATTAAACTTGGAACATAACATGGATTAACAGCAAATATACTGAATATTAGAGTGGGATAAATCTAGAAACTGAACCAGGAAAGATTATTGATCAACCTTAGATCAAGCAGAGATGAAGAGGCATCAGAGTTGGGGTAAACCAAAGAAAGACAGGGATTAACCTGGAATAGAAAGAAAAATAATCTGAAACACAATACATGACCAGACAGTAACAAGGACAGAACAGGGATTAAAGCAGGAATTAACCCTGAGCAGGATAATTTGACATTATCCTGTGGCAATCCAATCATTATACAGGATAAAATTGGGGATGAATTGGAAACAGATCTGGAAGAGAGCAATGATTAACCTGAGACGAGGATTAACAAGGGAGAAACTCGTTATAAGATCCAGGGATTCATCTGGGAAAACCTGGGAGTTAAAACAGGACAAACCAGGGACTTACCAGCCAGGATGAGTCAGGAATTAGCCTGATAACCGAAGATAATCTCAGATAGACCGGGATTACTTTGGTACATGGGGGTAAACTGAGACAAACCAGGATTAACTCTGGAGAATCGCAGGCTGAAAGGGATGTTTGTGGCTGATGCTGCTGACCCCTGACCTCAGCTGTAGCGCCTCCACCAGGCCAGATTCACAGAAGCGCTCCTGCAGTGATTTAAATGTCATTAAGAGTCCGGCCTGAAGCTGAAACTGGTCTGTGTTCAGTCTGAGAGCAGAGCAGCTGGTTTTTCTTTAGACGCAAACAGAAACCAAGCTGTCAAACCACCCCACCCCCTCTGTGGATTCTCCATCTTGGTAGAGGGAGGGGGAGGGGTAGATTTAGGCCAGAGAAGCTGTCCTCCTCCTCCTCCTCCTCCTCCTCCTCCTCCCCCTCCTCCTCCTCTAGGATTAGGGGAGGTCAAGGGGGAGAGCAGGAGTCTGGTGTGGAGTGCAGGTTAAAACACAACAACAGCTGCTGGAAAAGTCCAAATACAAACATAACTCTTTGGATTCTTTCATACAGTCGGACAGTTTTTGTACTCCAGCACAGAAATAACATTTGAATGAGTAAAGCTGCAATAACTTTGAGAAAAATCTCTTCGTTTTGTGATTTTTTTGGGTGTGTGCAGGTGAAAAAACAGCTGACAGATGAACTAGTTTATTGAGTCTGTTTTTCTTTTGCCATGCTTTAATATCTGGTTTCTCCTGGTATTAATCCTGGTTTGTCTCAGGTTATTACTCGGTCTATCCATCTTTACCTCTCTATCTAATCCTGATTTTATCCAGGATCTCAGGATCAGGATATCCAGATTAGCTGCTATACTGTCCCAGGTTAATTCCAGATGTGTCTTTGGTTATCTTCTCATATGTTGGTTTATTTCAGTCTTTCCTGGGTCTTTGATGTATTTGGAATAGTTGGTAATATGTGGCAATAAGTGATGATTGTTTAGGAAATTTTAGAGGAAAAAACGCAGAAAATAGCTATTTTCTCAGTTTTCTACAACATAGAGCTCAACATTATTTGACTTTTGATGATGAAGATAGTTGTCAGCCGCCGTCTTACAGTTGACCTGGAATGGATTCATATGAGCTTGGTGAAGGTTATCGGTTTATTTAAAATAATTTAATAAAAAACTAAATAAAGGAACAAACACT
This sequence comes from Acanthochromis polyacanthus, assembly GCF_021347895.1. NCBI lineage: Eukaryota > Metazoa > Chordata > Actinopteri > Pomacentridae > Acanthochromis > Acanthochromis polyacanthus. Next base: position 12,053,866 of record NC_067128.1, read on the forward strand.
TCATGTGCAGTGCAGACAGCAAGATGATCCTCCTGCCAAAAGCTAAGTGGCATTTTAGCATTTTAACATCTGTAATATTCATCATTTATAATTCATAGTTACAAATGAACAAATCTGAGTCAAGGTGGTATTTTACTGAAGACAGACAGCTGGCATTAAAAAGATTACAAATTCACATGCATAAAAACCAAAGATGAATCACATGACGGCTCCCTAGAGGTGATGTCATTTACACAGTGTGAGCAATGGTAACCAAAGTTTTATCTCCTGCAACGCCCTCTGCACTAAACTAACAACACCATCAATCCATGGGGAAAGTAACTGATATGTAGCTTGAACTCATGCTAGACTCGAAAGGCCATGACAGGAACTTGGGTGCAGTTTCAAGGCAGCTGAAACCTTTCAGACAACAGGAACCGCTCCCCCTAGAACCTCTTTCATCGCTATTTTTAGAGAAGAAAAAAAACAACTTCAAGGTAGGTGCTTCTGAGCAGCCTGAAACACTTGTATACCAGTGTCAGTGCTGATTGGTTAAACTGGAAGGGGACAGCAAGTGTATTTTTCTGCCTGCTTGATGCATTTTTCATGTAGCAGTGTTCTCATCTCTAACATTGCCCCAAAAAAACTCTAAATCACATTGGAAATAGAAAGACTGAAAGGCCACCTACAGATGGGTATTGCTCACTTGGATAAACATTTGGTGCTTTGACAAAAAGCACCCCAAATTTCTAGTTTCTTCTTCACTGACCAGACTTCAGCTGCATTCACACCACAGAAGTTTACCCCTTCCAACAATCAGAGGAGAAATCTGGTTTGTGATTTTAGTCTGAGATGATGTTGGACCTAAATTATTTGGTAACATAAAAAGTTCATGGATCCAGTCTAAAAACCTCCTAAACTGCTGGCAGTCATTAGGGCCACTCCACTAACATCAAATAGGTATGATGTTTACGAGTTAACATGAGATTGTTCCGACTATCACATTGACGACTGGAGGAGCAGACGTTGTTGTCAAGCATGACTAAAAGTTCTAGCTCATGAGGCTACTGTTAGAATATTATAGCTAAAATCTCAATTCCAGTGATTACTGAAGAACGGAGGACCTGTGTTTATCACATCTTCCCAACCATTTTCTCCTTTAACCTTTGTTTTTTCTCACTGTAAAGTATTATTACAGCAAGTTGTTGCACCACAGTCTCCATTATGTTTATGTCTGTTTCCCCAGGAGATCAAGTGAGGTGTTGTTCTGCTCACTCTGGAAGGTATTTTTAGCAATATCCTGTAGTTTGTAATGCAAAATTTCTTTCAAATTTTGTGATGTGAGCATGAGCAGAATATATGTGAAGTTTGTTCCTATGTGTGTAATGAAAGGAATTTAAACTCCTTCTGTTGGAGTCCATCTAATCACCAACACATTTATAGAAGCACAATCAATCCCATCACAATGTTTATTGACACATTTGATTCATTTTTTTCAATGAAGATAATATTGAATTAATCAGAAATACAATCTAGACAAAGCTGTACAGTCAGCTGTAACTTTTCTGTTGCCCCTTGGTTTCCAGCCCGATGCAGCTTTTGGACTTCAGGACATACAAGGAGATCAACTTTTAATTGAGGCAATGTCAATCAGATTTGAAGTCCTACCTATTACCTGCCGAGGCTAAACTTCCCGTGGCTGCTGATCAGTTCTTTAATGTTTTGTATTTCATGTAATAAAAGATCTGCCATGCAAATATAGAGGATAGCTATTTAACAAATCAATGACAGTGTCTAACATACACTACCGTCCGAAATTTTGGGTCACTTAAATATGTCTCTATTTTTGAAAGGAAATCAGTTTCTTTCAATGGAGTTAACGTTAAATGAATCAGAAATACAGTCTAGACATTGTTAATGTGGTAAATGACTATTCTAGCTGAAAACGGCTGATTTTTAATGGAATATCTCCATAGGGGTACAGAGGCCCATTTCTAGCACCCATCACTCCTGTGTTCTAATGCTACATTGTGTTAGCTAATGGTGTTGAAAGGCTAACTGATGATTAGAAAAACCCTTGTGCAATCATGTTAGTACATTAATAAAAGTGTGAGTTTTCATTGGAAAACATGAAATCGTCTGGGTGACTCCAAACTTTTGAATATTAGTGCATGTATCACATGTGATGCATTCAGAGGCACGTGCTGTATGATTTTCAGTCAGTTCACGTTATTTCTACAACTTTATCACAACATTACCTGAAATGTTTCGCATATAAAGAATTACACCCAAGGCAAAGAAATGGCTCTGAACACGAATGATATTTCTCACCTTTTATTGGATTTATGGAAATCGTGAAACAATGCTTTTTTACAACCTTGAACTGATATAAAAGATTGATCTTAACAGATGTTTCGTCTCCTCGTAGTTTTATATTTTAAAAACTTGAACCAAGATGCATAAATGAAATGAGTCGCAGCTGTTCTGATACACAAAGTGAAGTAAGATTCTTTTATGGACGAGCAGCTGTTCATCAGACACATCCAACATCAAACACATTGATTCAATGGTGGTTTGGTTTCATTATAAAGTCATTTCATCCACCAAGTTATGGAACCTGATTTGCTTCAGAAATGAGGAAATTATCTGACCTTGCTCATCAAAGAGAAACGCACAAAGTGAAGCTGCTGTCGGGTTTGATGCACTTCGGTCCAGACGGAGTAGGTTTTTGTGCTGCAGCAGCCTCGAGCTGCGTTCACAAACAGCAGGCAGCTTCAAACATACAAAAACTCAGCAGCCTGAGCAGAGAAGAAAGAAGGCTTTGGGAAACAAAGCAGCCTCCCTCCTCAGAAACAAACCCCCCGACACGCTGCGACACACGACACGCTTTTCTTCTTCTGCTGCTTTAGTTCAGGCTGAAACAGGAGGAGGAGGAGCTGATTTATAGAGATTCTCTGTAAGAAAAGGATGCCTAAAATTTGTGTAAAAGCTCCTGAAATGTTCACTGGTTTAATCCTGAGGCCAGTATTCATGGATGACTTCTAGGTTTAAAACTGTCACTGTCAGCTTCCTGTGTTTGGAGTCGCAGCAAAGACAGAAATAAGACAACGGTTTATGCGTTATGTTTAAAGGAAACCCGATGTAGCCAAATGAGCTTTTCTATTGAGAAAAGGAAACATTACTTTTTGTTTTCTAACTTTATCTGCATCTGTTGCAGGTCCATCTGGACCCTGCATGAGTTGAGGCTAATTTGTGATTTGTGCAATGGGCTGTGTTATGGCAACTCTGAGGACAGAACAACCTGCAGCATAAAAAAAGCACTGCAAATACAGATGGAAGGTTGCCGGTTCGATCCTCGGCATGTCAAGGTGTCCCTGAGCAAGACACCGAACCCCTAATTGTTCCTGGTGGGTCGTGGTTAGCGCCTTGCGTGGTAGCTTCCGCCATCAGTGTGTGAATGGATGAATGTGACATATCATGTAAAGCGCTTTGGAAAAAAACGCTATATAAATACAACCATTTACCATTTAGAAACAAAACCAAATGCAGAAAACCACCAGCTTTTCTTAACCTGAACTAAACTGTTTTGGAATCTGAATGTGAACTGCTCTCTCTGCTGTCTACAGTCCAGGACTCAGTTCGCCCTCCATCAACCCCGAACTCCTCCTGCAGAAATGTAGAGATTCATTTAGTGAAAGAAAATGTTGCATCTGAAGAGCCAGAGATTAACAAGTTGCGTCAGATTTGTAGGACACTGTTTCTGAAATAGACAAGTCTGATCATTTAGATGAACTCAAAGCTTAATTTTATTTCATTTCCTGCTGTATTTCCCATTAGTGTGTCTGTTGTGTCTCTATGGATAAGGTTAATTTCCATCACTATTATAGTGATTCAGGGAAAGCAGGAAAAATATGCATACATCGGTGCTAAAAGTACGAGCTCCCTGCAGCAAACCAACAAACCTGATCATACATGAATCATTTAAAACACAGAATTAGCCACCTGGAACAGACATTTAGCAAATAGCATTAAAGATACTTGCTGTCTGACCTAATCACCGACATATTCATCCGCACGCACTGGTTTGTATTTGATTTCTGTTCACGAAACGTCAACATCTCTGCAGTGGTTGCCATGGTTCCTACAACTGGAAATAACCAGAGGGGGGTCTGTGAGGACCAGGAACCTAGTTGGAGACCAACACAAACACAGAGAAAGGAACATTTTCATATCTACATTTTTTTTATTGATGTTGATTAAAACGGTCAAAAATAGATTGAACTTTTTATATAACCATCCAAAAATGAAAAATGTAGGCAGACACAAACCCCCTCACATCAGAGGTGTCCTCAATGGACACCTCTGAGATAAATCAGAGAAAAGCGATACAGGTTTTAAGGATTTTCTCTCCTTATTTATTTAATTATTGTGTCTTGATGCTGCTGTTTATGAGAGTTCATTGCAATGAAATTTTACATACATAGTGTTGTATGATGTTTTTTGTCAATGTTTTCCAGTGTTACAAAAGGATGAAGACTGACTGGTAGTTTGAAAATTCATCAAAACTATTCATGTAAATTATTTATGACTGAATCAAACTCTTTTCCCGTCAATAATTCAACAAAGGGACACACATTATGTCTTGCTTCCATTAGAAAATCAACAGTTTCAAGAGCCTTCTGAAGTCTGAAACTGGAAAATTCCTGATTGCGATCATGCAGCGATTTCCTTCCCACTGACATCACCTTCTTTAAGAGTTTAGCAGCAGCTCAGATTAAAATGGGACGACAGATGTTTTCGCAGCTTAAATGGATTTTTTACTCATTTCTGAGAGCTCTTTGTTGGCGACACTCTGCGCTAATAAAGCTGTTCAGATTCTGGTTCCTTAAAGGAGAGAAAACATGAAAAGAAGGAAGGACGGAGAGAAAGAGGCAGAAGGAGAAAAGAAGGCGGAGAAAGAAACGAGAAAACCACAAGGAGTCTTTTCTTTATCGGCGACTTTCTCTGGCTGAACAAACAGAGTGAGCCTTTCTGCTCGAGGCCGCGTCACCTCTGAGGGTTACAGGCCGGCTCGCTAATAAGCACCAACACAAAACGCCCAGCAGGCCGAGGGAGGAGAAGGAGGAGAAGGGAGGGCCGGGGGAGGCAGATGCCAGACTCGGGACCTGGCAGATGGGGCCTGATGAATCCTGAAAAGGAGGAATTGAAACCCCGGAGAAGTTGCCAAGCGGCCGGCTGTAATTATCACCGCGCCTTTGGGTTCATTGTCAATTAGAGTGGCGGTTGGGGCGAGCGACAGCTGTGGCAGATGGCGAGGGTCCGGGGAGAGAGAGAGAGAGAGAGAGAGAAAGGAGAGGGGGTGAGGGAGGGAGATAATGGTCCCTGAAGGCTTCCTCTCTGTCACTAAACTCAAAGCATCATGTTGTGATTTCTCAACGCTGAAATCCCGATTTGTGGGGCCGACGTGGAAAATAAAACTTTTCTGCAGGTTTGGATTTAATTCCAAATTTAAAGAAAAAAACATAACACTGTGAAACCAGCTTGTCACAGCCATCTTAAATGATCAGACTTGTGTATTTAAGAAACTGCGTCTAATAAATTTAGCTTCTGACACAACTTGTTGACTGAATGAATCTCTGCATTTCAACAGGAGGAGGTCGAGGTTGATGGAGGGCGTACAGGACTGTTGATAGCAGTTCACATTCAGACTGAAGCAACATGTAAACAGTTTGGGAAGTAAATTAGCTCAAGGTGGCTGCTTAATAACAGATTTAAAAGTTTGTTTGTGGTGCATAGATGTCTTTTTTTTCAATTCAAGAACTTTATTACTCTGCCAAGAAATGCGGCGGAGTTATGTGACGATCGGCGTACATTTGTCCATCTGTTAGTCTGTTTACTCAAAAGTGGACTAACAGATTTGGATGAAATTTTCAGGGAAGGTCAGAAATGACACAAGGACCAAGTGAATAGATTTTGGCAGTGATGTGGCTTATAGTCTGGATCCATGGATTTGGTAATGATTTCTGTATCAGTGTGAGATAGCGTTCACTTGTTACAGTTACAGCGTCACTGTAACTATAAGAAGTGAACACTACGTCAGCTGCCTGACGATCACATGATTGCGATCCGACTACAAATCCACTGCTGTGGATTTATCGGAACTTGTCCATTGGAAATGACACAACAACTGAGCAGCCTTGGTGGTGTACTGAGCTCTCAGTGCTTTTCTTGTTGTCATTATACAGTTGCAGACAACACAACACAATTATGTCTTTAGTTTAAGTCAAAATGTGTTAGTTTGATTGCGTAAGAAAGTCTTCAGCTCCCTAGGCAAGTTGTTGTAATATTAGCTTGATTACATGTGTATTGCAGATGCCCATGATTTTTTTTCTTCCTAGTTAATAGAAAACTCCAGATATCCACAGCGTCATTTTTTCACAAATCACATCAGTTTTACCTTTCAAGTGGATGCAGTTTCTCATTACAGGTATTTACAATTCAGCTGCAGATATCTATAGCTAAATTCTGATTACTTATATTGCAGTTTATATCTGATAAGTCATAATTAATTCCTCTCAATTCAAGATATCTCCAGTGTCATTTCTGAAAATCTTAAACTAAGTTTGAACTAGACGAGCCCCCAGTAGAGGGCAGAACCATGCCCATGCATGATACTCTGTATCAATTTTGATCATCCTACATATATCCCTTCCTACTTGATCTGCTGACCTCTAACTCCACAACTGAGGAGGGGACCTTATACTGGTCTTCAGTGCCAAGTTTGATTATCCTGACTTCAGCACTTGCAGAGATATCTGACCGGACATAGCCACATACATACATACATACATACATACATACTTACCCAGCCAGATAACGAAGCGAATGCAGTAACCCCGCTCACGTGGGCAACGATGGAGAAACCTGGAGGGGGGTGATTGGGAACAACGGCCTGCCCGATCTGAACCCAAGTGGTGTTTTTTTATTGGACTTCTGTGCTAGTCATAGACTGTCCATAACGAACACCATGTTCGAGCATAAGGTTGCTCATAAGTGTACTTGGTACCAGAGCACCTTAGGCCAAAGGTCGATGATCGACTTTGTAGTCGTATCATCAGACCTGCGGCCGTATGTCTTGGACACTTGGGTGAAGAGAGGTGCAGAGCTGTCAACTAATCACCACCTGGTGGTGAGTTGGATCTGATGGCGGGGAAGACTGTCGGACAGACTTGGTAAACCCAAACGTGTAGTGCGGGTCAGCTGGGAACGTCTGGCGGAGGACCCTGACCATAGAGTTTTCAACTCCCACCTCCGGAAAAGTTCCTCCTGCATCCTGGGGGAGGTTGGGGACATGGATTCCGAGTGGTCCATGTTCAAAGCCTCCATTGCAGAAGCAGCGGCTAGGAGCTGTGGTCTGAAGGTCACTGGTGCCTGTCGCGACGGCAATCCAAAGACCCGCTGGTGGACACCAGAGGTGAGGGAGGCCGTCAGGCTGAAAAAGCAGACTTTTCGAGCCTGGTTGGCTTGGAGGTCTCCCGAAGCAGCTGACAGGTACCGGTTGGCCAAAAGGGCGGCAGCTGCGGCGGTTGTGGAAGCTAAAACTCGGGTGTGGGAGGAGTTCGGGGAGGCCATGGAGAAGGACTTTCGGTCGGCCTCGGGAAAGTTCTGGCAAACCGTTCGATGCCTCAGGAAGGGGCAGCAGAGCTTCGCTCAGGCTGTGTACTGTCGGGGTGGAGAACTGTTGACCTGTACTGGGGATGTCGTTGAGCGGTGGAAAGAGCACTTCAAGGAACTCCTGAACCCAGTAAACACGTCTTCTATGGAGGAGGCAGAGCCTGAAGACTCGGGGGGATCTTCGTCCATATCCGTGGCAGAGGTCGCCGAGGTAGTTAAGAAACTCCTCGGTGACAAGGCGCCAGGTGTGGACGAGATTCGCCCTGAGATACTGAAGGCTCTGGACATTGTTGGACTGTCTTGGTTGACACGTCTATACAGTGTTGCGTGGGCATCGGGTACAGTACCTGTGGAGTGGCAGACCAGGGTGGTGGTCCCTATTTTCAAAAAGGGGGATCGGAGAGTGCGAACAGTGGACCAGCTCTTTACCCTTGCGGAGCTGCTGAGGGGATCATGGGAGTATGACCTGCCAGCCTACATGTGTTTTGTGGATCTGGAGAAGGCCTATGACCGTGTCCCCCGAGGGGCTTTGTGGGGGGCACTGCGGGAGTATGGGGTCTCGGGCTCGTTGTTACGAGCCGTTCGGTCCCTGTGTGACCAAAGTGAGAGCTGTGTCCACATACTCGGCACTAAGTCAGACACGTTTCCGGTGGGTGCTGGACTCCGCCAGGGCTGCCCCTTGTCTCCAATCCTGTTTGTGGTTTTCATGGACAGGATTTCAGGGTGCAGTCGTGGTGGGGAGGGTTTTCGGTTTGGGAGCCTCAGGATCGCATCTCTGCTTTTTGCGGATGATGTTGGCATCCTCAGACCGTGACCTCCAGCATGCACTGGAGCGGTTTGCAGCCGAGTGTGACGCGGCAGGGATGTGGATCAGCACCTCCAAGTCCAAGGCCATGGTTCTCTGTCGGAAACTGGTGGATTGCTCCCTCTGGGTTGGGGAGGAGTTGCTTCCCCAAGCGAAGGAGTTTAAGAATCTCGGGATCTTGTTCATGAGTGATGGGAAATGGAGCGAGAGATGGATAGGCGGATTGGTGCGGCGTCAGCAGTAATGCGGGCATTGTACCGAACCATCGTGGTGAAGAGGGAGCTGAGCCGTAAAGTGAAGCTCTCGATTTACCAGTCCATCTACGTTCCAACCCTCACCTATGGTCATGAGCTTTGGGTAGTGACCGAAAGAACAAGATCATGGATACAAGCGGCCGAAATGAGCTTCCTCCGTAGGGTGGCTGGACTCAGCCTTAGAGATAGGGTAAGGGGCTCAGACATCCGGAGGGAGCTTGGAGTAGAGCCGCTGCTCCTTCGCATCGAAAGGAGCCAGTTGAGGTGGTTTGGCCATCTGATTCGGATGCCTCCAGAGAGACTTCCTTTGGAGGTTTTCTGAACACGTCCGTCTGGGAGGATACCCCGGGGTAGACCCAGAACTTGCTGGAGGGATTATATATCTCATCTGGCCTAGGAACGCCTCAGGAAGGAATGCCCCAGGAAGAGCTAGGGGGAGGGACGTCTGGAACAACCTGCTTCGCCTGCTGCCTCCGCGACCCAGCCCCGGATAAGCGGAAGAAAATTAATGGAAGCTTGTTATTTACCTTACATGTCTTTGGTACAATATCATGTGAAGTATGATTATTTTGCACTTTAAAAACTGTGTTCAATATATATTTTCTTATTTATTATCTTTACTATTGTAACATAACAAATGTCCCCACTGTGGCATTAATTAATTGTTATCTTATGAGTAAATGTGAATGGTAATACAACAATCTTCTCCTGCAGAAGATTTTCCTGTTGTGTGCTTAAACAAACAGACAGAAATGTAACTTTCATGACTCAACACTGTGTTTCGCTGCAAATCTCAAAGCTTTTAGGAGATAAATATTAAGCAGTGAAGAGGAGGAGGAGAAGTTGTGGGAGAGAAAACCCCTCAGCAGGACCACAGTGGATCAATGAACAGCTTTTAACCAGAGAGAGGATTAAACCTTAATATGGATCAGTCTACTGCAGGACACGAGTTCCTGTTACACCATTAGTGTTTTCATTGAACACGACTAAAAGATGATTCAGCTGAACTCTAGCGCTGATGAGTCAGCTCAGAGGGCTGCAGGAAAAACCACCACATGACAATCAATAGGCTGGAAAAAAAAAACACTGTAAAGCTACATTATTCTAACCTGGCAATGCCCCAGAATGATTGAAGATAAAATTGATTATTTAGATTCAGATTAAGTAATAATACTCTGCTAAATTTAGGATTCTGTTAACCTCTTTATGCTACGTCGCCCCCTGGTGTCTGCAGTTCAGGAGAAGGGATTTATTGCTTAGTGGCAAAGGAACATAAAAGTGACAACAATGAACACAAAGCTGGTGAGTGTTGCTAAATTAAAGAACAGAATATAACAAAACGAAGGCTAACAGAGTTTCCAAATTATCTAAACCTAAAACAACTAAACTCCCCAGCCAAACATGAGTACATCAGCAACACCCACCACCAGTAACAAAAACTGATTGAGTGCCAAAACGAACTAAACAAAACTGGTGCTTCACACTCACAGACCACACAGGTCACGAAGACTCAAAATCCAAATGGCTTCATCATTAAGCCTTAAGCGTCTGTAGAACTCACCCAGAGAGTCTACAGACCAAAGTGTCTGTGGTACCCACCAACCCAACCACACATACCTACAGACTGAAACAAAACACAAATAACACGTCACACAGAGGCACCAGGGCGGACTGGTCACAGATACCAGCCACCCAGGGGCCGTTTACATGAGGACCATCTTAACAGAAAACGCAAAAGTGGTGTCTTGTCATTTCATGTTTATACGAGCGGTTTTGAAGGAAATCTGCGTATATACGGTGACTCTATAGTGTGTGGAATTCGATTGGATATGCATGCCAGGCAGCTGGGTGGCGCTGTGATAAAACTCCGCCATGTCTACGCGCATGCATACTATCTCCCTTTTCGGATCTCCGCCGCGGTAAATGTTCATGAATGGAATCTGTACAGATTCTGTACGTTTCTTGGTACGACTCCTGTAGTGTACATAGAGCTGCCAGAGTTTCTTGAAGGTACGAAGGATGGAAATAATCACACATCTTTGTTTATGTCCTTGTACTGGCTGGCAAACCAAAGCACCGGCGCACGTATGTGACGTAATCGCATACGCGACGTGGTCAGATCTCGGCAAAGTTTTGCGTTTTGCTGTTTAGACGGAAACGTAACGGCGGACCGTTTTCTACTTTTCCACTCTGGAGGCCGGTTTCAAATTTTTGCGTTTTCAAGCCCCCAAAACGCCGTCCTCGTATAAACGATAGGGCGTTTTGTTGAAATATTTTGACATTTTTACCTGCAAGCGTCCTCGTGTAAACGACCCCCCAGACTAAGAACAAGGTGGCAGATATATAGTCTGCAGGTGTGCATCCGGTTGGATAGAGGTACAGGGGAGTTGGAGGGTGGCCCAACCAGGAAGGTCAGGAGGCAGGGAGAACAGGATTGCAGTGCAGGTCATCAACTCTGGTGTCATTAGCTGGAATGGCTGTCAGCTGGGGTTCCAGAGACTCTGGAAACAGCCACAGCTGAACCCACACATGTAATTTTCCCCCACACAAAGGCCCAACAGGACATCACCCCAGAAACCAGACGGCACACCAATACTGGTGGCCATAACATTCTCCCAAAGAGGCTCATTCTTTTTCCCCTGCGTTTGGCATCAATAGGAGTGTTAAAAATATAGTGTGGTGCTCCTTAGAAATAATAAGACAGAGATAATAAGATAATAAGTTTTATTCCAATACATATACGTATTTTCCCTTAGTCTCAAGAATATAAGATGCATTTTTTACAGTGCAATAATAAAGTTTGGTGAAAACAGGCCTAAAACAGCTGCTGCATAAGTGTTGTTCTGTTTCCATTCATCTCCTGTATAGAGATTTTCAGTTTGCACATAAAAACATCAGAGTGGAAACAGAGCATTCAAAAGAATCTAAAACTTTTAATTTTTACGAACATTGTGCATTAAGAACGTGCCTACATTAGCTAATTTTAACTGACTGTTGTTCCTGGACCGTGTTGAGATGTTAAAGCTTCACAGCAGACAGCAGCACGACACAAGATTGATTTCAAACAACATTAAGCGGCCAGTTAATGCAGGCAGTTAAAGGCGACAGCAGAAAACCTCATCCCATTACAGCTGACAAGTAAAACCAGAGGAAAAACAGAAACCTGACAAACAGAAGCAGGGAAACATGCAGCGGCTCCAGTGGATTTGTACATGTTAAGACAGTGATTGAGGTCAGTTATTTTGTTGTCCAGCACCGTCTTTTCTGTCCTCATGAACTCGACGTGTTTACCTCTGTCATCACTCTTTTCTGACTCCATTTGAACCTCGGTGCAGCTTCATAAATATCATCCATGCAGTTCAATTTTATCTGTAAAACACACATGTGCGCCCTGAATGGATGTGTTAATGATTCTCATTGAGTTAATTAAGAGCCTATTCAGGAGGAGCATTGTGTTCATTATCTTCTCTTTAGTGGCCTCCTCCTCCGGCTGCATCATTATTAAACATTCTCCTCACACCAATAAAAATGAACAAACTAATTGTAAAATAATAACGTCTGCTGTCTGCTGGCCCGGTGTTTGTTCGCCCGCCGCCCCTCAGCCCTGGTTTGATGTGATTACACATTCACCGAGTCATTTATAATGGAGAGGGGCTTTTGTGTGGCAGAGTGCAGCCGAGCGTTCAGGAATAATGTGGCTCGTCTTTCATCATGGACGCCGTCACAGCTCTGTACGGAACAACAAAAGATGTATAATAAAGTTTAAGAGCTTTGTTTTACGGTCATGTTCTGGGGATAAATGCAAGGAACATGGAGTTCTGTGATGATCGGTGTTTGTTTGCCCGTCTATTCGTCACAGACAGACAAACACAAGGACCAAGTGATTAGATTTTGGCAGTGATGCGGCTTATAGTTTGAATCCACGGATTTGTTAAAGATTTTTGCATCACTGCGAGACAGCGACCGCTGTACAGCATCACTGTAACTATGACAACCAGTGATCGCTACCTCACATGATTGCGATCCTACTGCAAATCGACCACTGCGGACTTATCAGGACTTATTTGTCGGAAATGATACAAGGAACAATTGATTACATTATGGGGGTGTTTCTGAGTCCCATCAATTCCCGTTGCCTGCTATATATTTTAGGTCACATGATTTGGTATCCGTACATAACGTACACATGCATAGCACATGCCTGTACTCAGCGCAAGGTCATTTTGTTTGTGAATGCATCCATATTAAATGTTAAATTATGTTAAACTAAATGTTAAATTAAATATTAAATTCTATGATGTTGTGATTTCTGCCATGAAAGTTTTTGAGATTTCAAACATTGGAAATGATACGACTGAGCAGCCTTGGCGGAGTACTGCGCTCTCTGACTGCCTTTCTTGTTTTTCATGTGAAGACCCACATGGGCGATACCACACTTTTAAGATTTATACGATGCCGATTCCTTTTTACATAAAATATTCAATACCGGTACTGATTACTGGTAATTTCTTATTGGTGAATTTTTTCTCAATCATAGTATTAGTACTCTTAAGAGATTGTTCGTGTTGCTGCTGCACTGAACTCTCTTGTCACACAAATCACACCTTGCTCAAGTTTTATCAGCTGGTGAGAAATACGTCCACACAACGCTTCTCTTTTTGTCAGCCATTTCTCCATTTTGTCCTCTCCGTCAGAAATGCACATGCTCCTTGCCGCGTTGTCGATACTTTAATGGAGCAGTTGATACCAAAATGGGTGACGGTATATCGATACTATGGGATCGGTCCACCCATCACTAGTGTAAGGAAACATTCATCCTCCTTAAACAGAGACTTGTGATGAAGCTGCAAGTCAACTGCTAACAGAGAGCTAACATCTCCCAGTTATGGCTAAAGCTTTGTTTATTAGAAGGATGATCTAAAAGTTACAAGAGGAGACAATGAATTGTAGCAACTGTCACGAGTCAGGATGTCGTGACATGTACATCGTGTTATGAAGTGTTTTTCATGGTTTTTGGTGCCACTGCTGGGCGCACATGTAATTTCTCCGTGTACCTCAAACTGGAGCAGAGGAGAAAGTCGTCTTCTGTGTCAGTCAGCAGCTGTAATGATGAGAAGTGGGTCTGCAGCTACCACCAAGAGAAGAAACAACAGTTTTTACCGTGTGCCAGCTTAAAAAACTGGAGAAGATTTATCGAATCGAGGGCACCAGGAGACTGTTTGATATTTTCTTCACAATCAGGTAGTAATGCAGCAGGAATTAGTCCTCTGTGGTCAGACTGAGTTCTACTATAACATCATGAGGGGGAACATTTCACTCAAACTACCTGAATGATAACGCAATGACATGTAGCTCCTCCGGTGTACTGTGCATCTGGTCACAGTGCAGCAAATACATTCAGGTTTGTTTGGACACAGCAACACAACTGTCCATGTTGTTGTCCAGGATGTCTAGGGAGCAGTGGGAGCAGCGTGTCGCTACACAAGGAGACTACTTTGACGGGGATGGCAGCCAAATTGAAGTCTGGTAGGGTTTCTGTTGTTAATAATCACAGAATTTGAACTTATTTATTTGTGCTAACACAAAATATTGATTTTCACAAAGATAACCCATCTGTGAGGCAAAATATAGTATGGAATAGGTTGTAATTCTAGCTGGCTTGCTCATATTGCAAACATATGAGCCAGCACTCTACCAACGGACCCATATGCTGTTTTCATAGCTCTACCAATCTGTGCATAGGCTCAGTCAGTTCTGGTGGTTTAACTCTTTAATAAAAGTAACTGTAGCCATTTACTGGCTCCGACTATAACATGATTCATGCTGTCAGCCACTATTGTTTGAAATACAAGATGAAATTCAGCACAGCAGCAGAACTAGTGGTGGTGGAGTAACTGTAAAATGAGGATAAATAAAGCTTAACTTGTTAAGTTTTAGTTGATTTTGCTATAGTTTGTAATACTGACATGTCTGGAAAAAACAACAACCACCAAATAAACAAGCTTCCTCTGCAATCCAGCTATTTATGTAATCTGGAAAAACATTACATTTTAACAGATTTACTTTGAAAGGTAAAATGATGTGGTCCAAGAATTAGTCCTTGGGGAACACCTCATAAAGTTTTGCTCCTTAACTTAAAAATGTCTACTAAGATTACTGTTAAAACTGGAAAACTCAGAAGAAAGTCAGTGAAGAACGGGAACTCATACTGATGTGATATTCTGATTGATAGTGTCATTAATTCTCAAGAAAATTGTAAAAGAACAAAGGGAAAACTAGAATGATATGAAAAAGAAAGAAAACAACAAATTAAAATAGTTAAAGAAATAAAATCAGAGGCAAAGAAAGCACAAAAGAATGAAAAAGCAGCGGTACTGAGTGAAATCTCGTCACGTATCAACCTGTGAAATCATATTCTGAGTCGTCCTGTTAGCGGCAGTGGGGTTGGACTCGAGGCCCTGGGATCTTTAACCTAATTATTGGGGCCGACGGCTGCAGACAAACAGATTCATCAGAGAGGAGGAGCGCTGATAAAGCAGCCTGACGCTGCAGCTTCAATGCAGACATTAACATGAGAAAGAAAGCAGTTTGGAAACACACAAACCCTGAAGAGGATTCACACACATTCAGGGACGACTGGTGGAGACGACACAAAGGCACAAAGAGCAGCATCTATCAGGGAGAAACGCAATAAAATATCCTTCAAGCTGACTCTTACACTGAATAATCAAAGTTGTGACATCTCTAAATGAATCTAATCCAACAACACGATGGTGTTTTTATTCTAGCAGATAAGTTTCATGTTTATATGCATGATTTAAAGGTGTCACATAACTGACGAAAGATGGAAAGAAGCTGCAATGAAGGAAAGAAAAAGAAGAAGAAAGAGTTTGAATGAAGGAAAAAGAGAAGAAGGGAAGGTGAGGGAAAGAAAGAAATTGGGGAAGAGAAAAAGATAAAAGAGACAAAAATAAACAAAACAGATGGGAAAAGGGATGGAAGGAAATAAAAAGAAAGACAAGAACAGTGGAGAGAAAATGACAGATAAAAGAAAGAAAGAAGGATGGGACTAAAGAAAGAGAAGTATAGTAGAAATGGAAGAGAAAGTATGAAGGAAGGAGGGAAGGAAGGAAAAAAGAAAGAAAAGGAAGGAAAGGAGGTAAAAAAAAGAAGTGAAAGAGAGAAGAGGAAGGAAAGGAGAGGAAGGAAATGAAGCCAGAGAAAGGAGAAAGTAAGGGTAAAATTACATAGAATATCAGGAAAAAACAAAGACAGGAAAGTGAAAGAAAATAAGGAGTGAAGGAAGAAAGAGCGACAAGAACTAAAGAAGGTAAAGAAGGATAGAAGAAATAAAGAGGAAAAAGGGAAATTGTAGTGGATTTCTTCTAATTTCATCCATTTCTTGCGTCTGAAAATGTAAAAATGTTGCATTTACTGTCACTAAAAACATCTCTTTTTAAATGAGAATGGACAGGTGATTTTTTATCATTGTTAATTTTAAATAAGTGACCTAGACGATAAATCGTGTATCAAACAGCTGTATATTCAGCTCATGAGATGACTCCAGTTTTAATACAGATATGTGAGTATCCTCTAAAGTCTATAATTCCTTCCTAACTTCATTCCTTCCACTGTGTTGAAACCAGTCAGTATTCCACACAGTGAGATTAAACCGGACACCTTGAGCCGCTCCATCATCTCCCAGTTTAAACCAGCATTACTGGAGGTGATGTCCAGTCCTGGAGCACGATGATGTCATCGTCTGATCCCGCCTGCTGATAGGCCGATGACTCACCTGGCAGGCGACAGTCCTCTGCAGAGGTTTAATCTAATCGCTCCACTGCTGCTGATTCCTATCTGACTCCTTCTTCCTCTTCATCTTTTTTCTGCACTTTAATGAGGTCGAGTAAACAGCAGCTTCTTCTTCTTCTTCCTCTCCTCCTGCTGGGATTCAAATGACACATTAAATTTGAAAAGAAAAAAATGAATATTTAGGCTCTCCTCCTCAGTGTTTTCTGGCAGGATGTAAACTCCTGAGTATTCTCTCCCACACAATTACACTTCAGTATCTGCTCAGTGATTCTCTTTGTTCTGTCTGCGTTTTAATGGCTCTGCACGATGTGTTGCTGCTCGTAATGATGTTTTTTTTTCTTATTTTATAGTGGGGGGCGGTTGAAGTGTTTGGAAATGGAAATAAGACTGACGAAGAGAAATGCCAGAGGATGTGAAATCCCTGCAGCTTCTGATAATGTGAATAAAATCAACATATGAGATACAGGCTGCGCACATCTGCATGGTACGCTTTTTAAAGACGGAGAATTAGGGATGAGCACGCTGCACAAAATGTCAAGCTGCTTCTTTCAGGAAGTCTGGTTTCTAAATATTATGATTCACATTCCTACTGCAGTATTTTAGTGAGACAACAAGGACAGAGTTTGAATTTTAGCACAAAAAGTGCAATTTTAACATGTGAGCTATGGTGTTAAAACTCCTTCCTGCAGTTGTTTGATCGTCTTTCCTCTGACTTTAAATTCTCGTATTTAATACTGACCTCTGCTGTCCACAGTCTGTTTACATGTGAAACAAGCTTCTATCAGTCAAAACCAAAAATTATTTGCAACTTAGAGGACGCAAGTGTGACTCATTGCAGATTGAGCACGTTGTAGAAACTAGTTTTGTTTTTTGTTTTTTTACCAAGCGGTCTAAAATTTCATTCATGAATTTCAGTCAGAACAGTGGAAAGAAATGATTCAAACGTGGTTCTGTGACGTTTGCATGGGAAATTATGTTAAGTTCGTAATTTGTAAAATCATACAAGTGAAATAATAGATTGTTCCGCGGCAGATTAATCCACATTCAGTGCTTGTGTGCATGCCAGTCCAGTCCAATAGAGCAGCTCATGATGGGTTTAAAAGTGTTTCTGGAGCAACAGTAGAGCTCTGCTGCTCAGAGGAATCACATATATAAAAACTACTTAATAGAGGCTGTCAGTGTTGGTTTTAGTCTGCAAAAAACGATAAAATATCACTTGAACTGGAAAACCTGTGCCAATATTTTTTTACAAGAATACGGCAGACTATACTTACATGAAAAGACCTGTAATACAAACCAGACTGAAACAAGAGAAAATGTTTGTTCATCCAAAGAACTCTTCATGTCTGACATTTTTTACAGTGTTTGCAGCGCTAATAAAAGACAAATAAAGTCAGGTATGAATATAATTGACCCACAGGATGAGTCTAACTGAACCGCT
The DNA here is from genome assembly GCF_021347895.1 of Acanthochromis polyacanthus. Taxonomy (NCBI): domain Eukaryota; kingdom Metazoa; phylum Chordata; class Actinopteri; family Pomacentridae; genus Acanthochromis; species Acanthochromis polyacanthus. The sequence continues at coordinate 12,071,831 of NC_067128.1, forward strand.
GTGCTGTGCATTAATGAGATTTACATTTGATTCACATTAAAAAGGAGTCGCTACCTGTTTGAAGTTATCATCTTCTGGTGGAAAATATCAAATATTGAGGTGTTGATGACAGAGTGCAGCCGGTTTTATAATAAGAAAACAAGAAAATCTGAAAAAGCAGCTGACTGAATAAAAACTGAAACAAACACAGAAAAATACACAGATACATTCGATCACAAATAATATCTTTTTACGGTAAATAACAGTTCAGGAGCTGCCTGAGGATCATCAGGTTTTAAAGTTTTAATCATAATCACAGAAATTCAGTGAGAGCCGCAAAAAAGAGCTGCTGAAGGATCATTCTGGTGTATTTCATGCTGTTTTTTCATCCAATCAAAATGTAAATCAATCTCTATAATTCTGCAATTTCATTCAGCAGATGCTATCCAAAGACACAACATAAGCAGGGATCTAGTTGGGAGAAAACAAACTGGATAAGTGCCATGAAACCACATGAGCCTTGAAGGTTAGTTGGTCATCGAGCATAACACCCAAGTTTCTGGCAAACATTTCTGCTGTCAACAGTCCAGGACTCTGAACGCCCTCCATCAACCCCAACCTCCTCCACCTGCAGACTCAGAAACGTGAAGAGTTAGTCATAGGAGAATAACCGGGTTTGTCAGAAACATAATTCCTCTGAAACTGTTTGTTAAATCTAAAGAGCTCGGAGGAATTAAAGGGTAATTATGGTTTTTTCATCCTCCAGTGTTACATTAATGTGTCTCTTGTGTCTCTATGGATCAGGCCAACTTTGTAATCTCCAGCTCTGCTATAGAGATTCAGGGAAACAAGGACAAAACAGTGTAAATTGAGGCAAAAAGCTAATTAATTATGTTAAATGTTTGTTTCAGTCTGACTGGAAGGAAACAGAAATTAGCTGCCTGGAACAGACATTAGGGAACTTCATCCTACTTGCTGTCTGACCTAATCACCTGCCTATTCAACCGTACATATTAATGTTTCCATGTGGGTAGTTTTCCATGAAATAGTGCTGCAAATGTTGCCACAAATGACACTAATATTGAAGCTTATAGTTACTTGAATCTGACAGCAACATAATAATTTTGTCTTCAAACAGCCTGACTGATCTGACTTAAACTTTTACACAAAATAACGAGACATTAAGGCCTTTAGTCCTGTCAGAAGGTGCGATGAGGGCTGTTTATACTAGAGGACCATTGTGCATGTATTCACATCAACTACAGTTGTTTTCCAGCAACTATTGCTCCAAGACAGTCCTGTAAGCTGTGTCCTCTTGTATCTTCTTTACAAAACACACATTTTAAACCGATTTCCCACGAGCTCTTCTATAAATGTTCCAGCAGCTTTACACGTTAAATAGCTTCTTTCAGACAGAACTTCAGGCTTCTCACATCACTTTTATTTGTATATTTACTCTGCTAAGGAACGTGACAGAGCTGTGCCATCGGCAGATGTTTGTCTATCTGTCCCTCTGTCTGTCTGTTACCAACATTATTCAAAAACGGACTAACCGATTTCGAATTGACACAAGGACCACATCATTAGATCTGGGCAGTGATCCGGTTTATAGTCTGGATCCATGAGTTTGTTAAAGATTTCTGTATCACTGTGAGACAGCAGCATGGCGTCGCTGTAACTAGTGAACAAGTGAATGCTACCCCATGATCACATGATTGTAATCCTACTACAAATCGACTGCTTTGGATTTATCGGGAGTATTCATCGGAAATGGCACAAGGAACAATTGATTGTGGGGGTGTTTCTGAGTCCCATCATTTTATATATTATTAAAAAAGAGAGAGATAGACAGAAAGACATAGAACTGAATAAGAAGTGATAAAAATGAAGTAGTAAACTGTATATTAATCAGAATCACAGGTAGGTGTTCACATATGAGGAGTATGACTTGGTCTTTTAGTGTACCATAAACAGTAACAGTAAGATAAAAAATGTGTTGCCAGTTGTATGTCTTATGTGTATCAAGATAAACAAGCAATGTTGTAAATCGATTTTAAGTAGCAGTAAGTGTATAAAGAGTTTATAAAACACAAAGAGTAATAGAACTATTTCCTGTGTGGAGGAATATACAAGGTTACAAGGTGTGGAGCAAAAACACATAAATATATAGACTAAGATATGTCAGTAAACAAATAAATAGAGAAATCAGTATATAAAATTAGTTTTAAGAAGAGCAATAAATGAATAAAATCTATCAAATCAATTCAAACCCAGACTACAAATTAAACCAATAAACTAATAAAATCTGCTATAATATAGAATTACAAATGATTTTATAAACACTAAAACACTACATGACTATATAGCATTATTAATAAAAAAACGACTCTTTTGACTTTGTTGGTTTTGCAAAAGTGTCTTTCAGGACTCCACACAGCTGACAAACTTCTATGATTGTGCTGTTGTGTCACAGTCACGCTGCTCCTGGAGAACATGGACGCTGGTGATGCACTAGACTCCTCCACCACCCACAGCAGTCATCACTCAGCACATCCTCCTCACCACCAAGTTCATCCAATAAAAGAAAATAGCAGCCCACACCCACTGAGAACACGGTCTTCCACATTAAAGCTAAAAAAAAAAAACTGAGCGAGGGAGTAACATTTGTCGTGACGGTGGCAGAGAGCCACGGAGACCCAGTTCAAGTATTTGAAATTTGCATCAGCCAGTTATTAGACAGTTGAAATATATGTCAAATAAAACTTTATTTGATGTTGTGCAAATGTGTTTAATATTTCAGCATGACAAAGAAGGCCACTGTAGATTTATTAGAAATGTTTAATGATGAGAAAAAATTACAGTATGATATCTTTTGCTTATTACAGTAACTGTTGGTATGAGCAAACAAAATCAACGTGCAATAATAAGATAAAGGAACATGTTGCTTTTACATAGATAGATACTTTGTTAATCTAGAAGGAAAGCAAACTGCAGTATTATGTTTATTAAAATGTGGTTTCAGATCTTAACTGAGTGTCTGAAGACTGCTGCCAATCTTAGTGGTTAAAATAATAAGAAGGAAAAACTTGAACAAAAGTACTAGTACCATCCTGTAAAATTATTTTACAAGTAAAAGCCCTGAATTGAAAAGCACACCAAAGTGAAAGTATAATCAAGAAAATGTCTGAGAATTAGCAGAACTCCAGACAGAGAAACATCCTGCGACTCCTGCTGTTACTGGACGTCACCAGGTTATTATTACTACAATATTTATGTCTGTTATAAAAAGAAACAACTCCACTTGTGCCTCCATCAGTCCCAGGATGAGTCCTCCCTGCAGGCATAAACCTAACGCTCTCCTCCCCCCATAAAGAAAATAAATATTGGTTTTATTATGGCTGTAATGATTATTTATGAAGTGTGCAGGGAGAGGACGGATGGAGACAGCAGCGCTATCTGCTGATGATAATCTTCTTATATGAGTTTCCAGCAGGGCAATGCATCACCTGGATTTACTGTGCCGCCTGTATTCACAGCGTCTGATTAATGCAGGGAGAATGAAGCCGTTGCAACACTTTAACTACCTGCTGCGCTCATCTTCATCATCTGCTCCAACATGATTCAACACTGAGCTGGATGTGGTTTTACGTCCACTGTTTTTTCCACAGAGTGCTTTTATTCTTTTGCATTACTTTAGCTTTATCTTGAGACAAGTTGGTTACAGAGTGGAAATCATTTAGTGAAGTTTTTTTTAGAAGGGCTGTGATTAGGGCTGGGCGATATGACGATAGATATCACCTGGACGATAGAAAATGTCTATCGTTTTATGTGAAGATGCTATCGTTTATATCGCAGTGTTGCAAAACACGCTTTACGGCAGTATTTTAGGTCACCGACGTGCCTTACGGCAAGTCCAGGCACGCGGCAATGTTGCCAACTTAGCGACTTTCTCGCTAAATCTAGTGACTTTCCAAAGTGTCCTAGCAACTTTTTTTTTGTCAAAAGTGACTAGCAACAAATTTAGCGACTTTTTGTGCCGTTTTGGAGACTCTGACAGGAAAACTCGGATCATTCTGCAGTTACTGTTTTCAACAAGCAGCAGGTGCTGCTGTGAGCTTCTCCCCATCCCAAAGCACAGGCTGTCAGTCCAGTAACCACGCAGCAGTCCCAGTGTCTGATTAGAGGACACATCCCTCCGCGGCCAGACGACAGATGAATCGCGAATGTGCAAAGTCACTGCAGATCCCATCCAGACTTACAGAGCGGGATATAAATGAAAATGTTTCTTCACTGTCGTACTAAAATAAACCACAGCATTTAGCCTCTAGTTCAAAAACATATTTTGGGTGTTTTATACTCATTTTTTGGTCTCCGACTTTTAGGACAGCCAACAGCGACTTTCCTTACTGAGGAGTTGGCAACACTGGCACGCGGCTAAAACACAAACAGCTATGGAGGAAGACGGTGGACTCGACTCAGAAGAGCAATCTAAACAACAAGATGACGAACAACCAGCTCAAACCGACGAGCTTGTACCTAAAAGAGGGGGAACTTCTGTCATGTGGCGGTGGTTTGGATTTAAAAAGACCGACAAGGATCAGACTACTGTACTTTGTAAGGTATGCCGCTGCCCGGTCCCATTCATTCATTGAATTTACCAAAAATATGCTATATCGTGATGTATATCGTATCGGGATATAAAATAAGCTATATCGGGCTATAAAATTTTGGTCATATCGCCCAGCCCTAGCTGTGATGACCCTCCTTATTTCTTCTGAAAGAAACATTACCTTGTTTGTTTCAGCTTTTTTGCTGTTGGGTTTAGTTAATAAATATGTAACATCCAAGATGCGTTACACTGCTGACAGATGCTGAATGTAACGAGCTTCTTATTAACAGCATCTCAACCTGATCAATGTGCTGAACAAGAGGAAGCTTTTATCAAGAGCTGCAGTGTTTGATTCCACAGATACCACTGAAAAACTCTTAACATTAAAACTACGGATGTCCAATACTGGCTTTTTTGCCAATAACCGATATGCCGATATTGTCCAACTCTCCGATATTCCGATATCAAACGACATCGATATATGTGGGCCGTTTAAATAATTTTGGGTAACATCACATATCTCCTTTTGTGGCATTAATGTATAATGCCTAATTTTATTGTGATGCCCCAGTGGATGCATTCTCAAATGCAACAAGGCTTTTCAAATGTAAACATTGTCTGTGCAAAATAAGAAAACTACTTCAACTTAACCGATGGGGAAAAAATGCCATATATATACCTTATATATATATATATATATATACACCTTTGTTTGAAGTTCTATAACTTGAGAAATAACACAACAGTGCTGACATTTTGAGGCTTGTTCATTGTACATGTGGTCAATGATTTGATAGAACAACACAAACCAGTTATATGATGGTGTAAATTTAGTCAAAAATGGCAATGTTTCTCATAAAACTATTTGAAGCACCATTAGTTGGAAAACCATTTTTTGTCTTTGAGTTTAGTAACAATATTACATATAGCTGCCATAAATGCAAAAAAATGTGCATACCTCAGACTGGCACCATACTCATTCTTAAAAGCTCCTATTGGTGCCAGTCAAAGAAATAACTACAAAAGCACTGAGAAAGCGCAGTACTCCACCAAGGCTGTTCAGTCATTTTTGGGTAATGCTGCTAACAGACAGACAGACAGACAAACCAATGTTGATCATCACATAACTCCACCAAGGCCCCAAATCCTTGACAAAGTAAAATCAGCTTCTTATGGTGAAAAATAAAGATTTTATGCTTGATGGAATATTAGAGTAAACAGACACATTGAAACATTTTGACCAAATTTGCTCCATCATATAATTGGTTTGTATTGTTCTACCAAAGCAACGTTGTACCACTGAAGTTTACTCGTACATATCAGTGAGTCTGCAAAACAGCTACATTATTTCTCAAATTATTATTGCTATTTTTTTTATTTTATATCCCTTATTAATCCCACAGGGGGAAATTCTGATTTTCGCATACCCCCCCCATCTTGGGGGGTCAGAGCGCAGGGTCAGCCGCGGTACACACATTCACCCATTCGCACACTGATGGTGGGAATGCAAGGCGCTAACCACGACCCATCAGGGGTTAGGTGTCTTGCTCAGGGACACCTCGACATGAGCATGACGGGCCGGGGTGATCAAACCGCAACCCTCCGGTTGCGAGACGGCCACTCTACCCAACGAGCCATGCCACACATTAAGAAGTTGATGTCAACATCTGTAAGACCCACCCTTCTTTGAGAATTTGTTCCTCAAAATGTTGTAATCCTTTTAACCAAAAGTTTTACATGTTTTACTGAAAAACAATGTATGTACAGAAAAAAAATCTGAAAAATATGAGATAGTCAGATGTGAAATTAATTTTTTATTTTTATTTTTTAAAAATTGCCGAATTGAGTGTCTCTGCCATAGACTGTATATAAAGATGGACGTAGCATCTGGCTCCAAAATTGAAGCCCACCCGGAAGTGTCAAAAACTTGCAATATCACGCCGTCCGCTAGGGTTGCCTCCAAAAAGCTTTTGCTCCATAGACCCCAATTCAGTTTTGGAAAAAAATAAAATTTGATAGACTGATTTTCTACAGCTCAGCATTTTTTCCCCGTTAGTTTTCATGGTCAAAATGAGAGATCAGGTGGCCGATCATAAAATAAATCAATACTAAATTTTAAATGAATCGTTAAAGTTGGCGGAGCCAGGGGGTGTGGCTATACTTGATAGACAGTCCCATTGACTGGTCCTGCCCCTAGTTGCTCTCCGGTCCAGCCTGTTTGAAGACGCTTTTTACGTCACTGGCTCCAAAAAATCCAAAATGGCGACCAGGAAGTAGCAAAATCTGGGCCTTCATTTTCTCGGCGTTGAAACCAACGGGTGACGTCACGGTTAGTTCACACCTGGTCTCTGCATAGCTAGAAGATCTTCGCTTCACATCTCGGCCTGGGATCTTTCTGCATAGACTTTTAATGTTCTCCCTGTCCTGCATAGGTTTTGTAAGGGTTCCAGTTCAAAAACATGCTGGGGTAAATTGGTGATCCTAAATTGTCTGAGGTGTGAATGTAAGTGTGCTTGTTTGTCTCTATGGGTAGCCCTGTGATAGACTGGTGACCTGTCCAGAGTGTACCCTGCCTTCACCCAAAGTCAGCTGGAATAAACTCCAGCCCCCCGCACACCTCATGAGGATTAAGCGGTGTACTAATAATTGATGGATGGGGTGGAATGACACAAAATGCAGCTCAGTGACCTAAATTTTGGGAGGTTTGGCTTCGGTTAGATTGCAGATGAGAATCCTTAAGCAGCGCTTGGTCCTGATTTGGGTCTTTGTTGGCTCTGATTCACTCTGAATCATTTGCATCAGCATGACTGTCTGGAGAATGGTCATTAAAGAGGATGCACAGTTCCTGATGAGGCATGAACGACACCCGGGCTGATTTATTTTAAATGGAAATCAGAGTGAAGCTCAACCAGCCGACTGCGTCCCTGTTAGAGCAGGTCACCGCCTCGGAAAATGAGCGATGATGGGTGACAGTCAGCCGGTCTGTATGTGGAGAGAGTTGCTTCAGACACCAGGAGGTGATGTCATTACAGCGAGTCAATGACACCGAGGTACAGCACAGCAACACACTCAGCACTATCTGCTGTATTGGATTGCATCAGACTGTTCAGGTGTCCACACTCAGATTGATTTCCTTTCTTCCAGACAAACATTAGTTTCACTTCATTTCGATGAAAAACAACCGCAGAGACCTGAAACCTTCTGCAGAGACATAATCCATCACAGTCACACTAAAGAAAGGTCAGTTACAGTTTCTGTTGAGCAACATGGAACCTGGGAAATCACTAGATCAGGAAATAATTCCCTCCTTATTCAACTGAGACTGAAATTGGAAAATGAAACATTTGTTATTCAGCCAGCTCATGTTCGTGACATGAAATCGGGTGCTGCCATCTCTCACTTTTCTCTCCATGGTGAAACCTCTGCAAGCGTGTCAGTACTTTCAAATAAGTCTTTGCTTTAATCACAAAATCACACAAATCAAACAAATCCAATATCAGAATCAAATATTTTTTTATTATTTCCTATTTTTGTTTCGACAATAAAACCAAAATTTCAGATTTTGGAGTTGGAATTGAACATGAAAAGACTGAATTATTTTCTAGCATTTATATTCTATAAATGACAACTCTGTTAATGTTACTTGAGAATTGTCTGTATTCATTAATCTGACGGAAACTCTGTGGGTCTTTAGTGTTACACTTTTGGCCAAACGCTATCCAACATTATACAAGTCTAAGAGAGTCTACACGAAATTCTCTGCAAACATCTGTGTGTAGTCATAAAGTATATGTCTGTGTGGTAAATACAAGACTAACAGAGTGGACACCACCTTCTGTGCATGTAGGGAACAATCCTCAAATCAAACTCCTGTAGACTCGAAAAGTAGCATTTGCTGATACCGATACTGATACCGATACTACAGAAATAACTTTTTCAGTGGTCGGTAGGTTTAAAACAAATCTTAAGTACTGCATATGGTCCAGATCTGGAATGAAGGTGAGGTTATAAATGCTCACAGGGTTTAAGAATCAGACTAATTCCTGGGTAGGTTTTCTGTGGGTCAGAAGGAAGAATCTGGGTTGCAGATGAAACCACAATGTGAGTGATGACCGCGTTAAATGGTATTAATTTTCGACAGCTTGGTCGATATTTGTGTAACATTTATGTCACTGAAATAGGAAATGCTCTCTTAAGATGCATTTTTACATGAATTATTTGCACAGAATTACTCTTGTAATGTTGAATTTGATCTTTTAATTCCAAACTGTGGTAATGTCTCGTCATCTTCCCTCTGCAATAGCCTTTTTCTGACCTGAGTCTCTCCTGACTGAATTTATCCTAGTTTCAGTCTGAATCACAACAATTCTGATAAGTTTTTGACAACCGATCACTTAAGTCGACAGTCTGAATGCACCAGCAGCATCAGACCAACTCTCTAAAGCCAAACAACTCGATGGTTTCTCTGGTGAATCCAAGAGGCACTTCAACACATGAGATCCTTTTATGCAGACAGACTTCTACAACAATCCTCCTAACATGAGGACATCAGTTCTGTTAAAACCTCATGAAGACCCGTTGTTGCCATCGAGCTCCGCTCCGTCTAATGACTTGAAAACCTTCCACACGAGCGCTTTGTCCTCAGCTGATGATGATGACGATCCTGGACGTCTTCCAAACAGCAGGCTGAAGCAGACACTTTCTCTGATAATGGATAAGCTGGATGGACATCAGCAGCATCTGTCCCGACACCCTCCGACAATCGACGGCGTGCGACCTGCTGGTTTTTACAATCTGCTCCATCTGCTGCCGTTAAAGCCGCTATCAACCCAACGACGCCATCAGTTGCTGTGAGGGAGGACGAGGGAAACATCTGTGTGCAAGATCAGAGGCGCGACTCCCTTTGTGTTGCGGCATTTTAAACTTCAATAGATGGGTAAAAAAGTGGATGGTGATGAGGTGGATCCAGACGGAGGGAAGGACGAGCGTCTTCTTCATTATCATCACCATGGACAAGAACAACGCATGTAAATGTGGTAACAAAGATGGAGACGGCTGTAGCTCCAAAGTGTTTAGAAGACATAAAAATGAAAAGCAGACGTGTTTCTGTGACTAAAACTGAGAAATATAACACCTAAAACTAGACTAAAATTGCATCAGGTGCCAAAATGGACATCAATTACCTTTGGTTAGCGTCTTTAACTTGGTCATGCTTGGAGATTGCAATTTGACTGTAAAATCAGGTATTGATGTTTTCCTGGTGGTTACTACACTTTTTTTTCTTTGAAAGTTTGAAGTTTGTCTGTATTCATGACGATGTCCAAATTTTGTCAAATATTTACACTAGTCAAACTATTTGTGTGCCAGGATACAATTCCAAGAATGAAAGATGAATAATCACAAAAAAGACACATAGCTAAAAAATAAGGCCATTAAAGCTGAATAATACAGAGAGGTCACGCAGTAGAAAGAAATGTGTGGAATTTTGTGTGAATGGATGAACAAATCGTAGGAACATGCTAAATTAAATGAGAAATCATCAACATGAACATCACAATATTCTCTCCTCGTTTACATCCAGCACCAACAGGCTGATGTAAGAAAACTGGAGGAGGTGCACAGTAGTACCAGTCTACTTCATTTTCAGTTTGACAGTGATGGATCGCATGTAGTACATGAAGATGTTCACAGACAGGAAACATCTGCAGCCATCGAAATGTGGGACTGTTCCTTTACCTGCAACCAGCTGGAGTTTAATGTTTCTCAGCATGGCAGGATAAATGTCTCAGTGCCCTTTAATCTAAACTCCTGATAAGAGACTTATTGAAGGACTGTCCGACTGTCTCCTCTAGAAGTTTCTCTGGCAGGTTTAGTGTTTTTTAAACCTGCCAGTCTCTTCAGTATCAAGTGTAAACTGAGGCATCGATCGGAAGGGCCTGCTGTTGTTTCTTTCATTAATGACCAGGAGCTGTGTTCCTGTTTATTCATCCCTGCTGCCTGCAGGACTGGAACTATCGATTTGTATAGAGTTATTCAGCGTCTGCATCCCGGCTGCAGCTACCCAACCTGAGAGTGTGGTTAAATTACCCTCCAGGTTTGCAGCGCTGCCTCTGAAATGAGAATCATTTCTTAATCTCGGAGCTGTGAAAATGATTCCAGATAAGTTCCCCATCTGAATCGACCCATCTAGCCACACAGACCTCATATGCTCTGATTGATTTTGTTGCTGAGCTGCATATTTGAAGGGATGAAGGTGAGACCACGTCAACCAGAGGACGGACAGACAGGTATTGATCTCAGCCCTGATGTGTCACTTCCTGTCTGTGGCGTCTCACAGAGCTGCTTGAAAAGTGATTGTCATGTGGAGTCACAGATTCAAAGGGCCATTCTGTTGCCTTTTACACAAACCAAAGAATAAGTTGTCATCCTTAGACACAATGATCCAGGGAGGCAGGAAGCTTCCCATGATTCACTGATGCTCACCTCTGCTTAAAATGACAACCATCAGTGACTGTAGGTGGTTTCAACGCAACATATTTACCTTTATCTCACTGAGTAACAGGATATTGAAGGCGAAGGTTGATTCTATAGTTCAACAGCTCCAACATGGTGAGACGTCTTCTCTCTGGCTTATCTCACATCAGTTTGAGGATGTACGCTCACCCAATAACAATATCCTTCAATCTTTCTTTAAGACACTGCACAGATGATTCACGTCACGATGATTGTATAACTGCTGGTTTTACTCCTGTCCTGGGCTGTTTCAGTGTCTGTAGCTTTAAATACAGCTGAGCTGTCGGTTCCACTCCCCCTTCAGGAAGAAAACTCTCTCTGTGTAACGTTAGCTGACAGAGCACTTTCTATCTATCTATCTGAATGATCATTTTATATTGAAATATTGTTGAATTCACAGCACAGCCATAGTTTTAAACTTGTGTGTTTGATGAGTTTGTCAGACAAGGCTGCAGTTGCGGAAAAGTTGAATTTATTTCATTATTTATTTTACAAAATTGATGATGCCTCTACATGCTGCAGATATTTTACTATTTCCACTTTATTTATTTTATTTTCCATTTCTACTTCCCCCCTATATTTGTCTGCTCTCTTCTCTGTGTAAATACGACCTGCAGTTCAGCTGAAAAGTTGATAGAAGAATTTTTATAACATATCTGTAGGTTGCATTTAACCTTTTATACAGAACTTGATTTAAGCAAACTGAATTTTGGTCAGATTTTTAAAAGAAACATTTGGAACTATCACAGTTTTAAACTTAGACTTAGTTTCTTCCTGGAATCATACATCACAGACTATTAGTGAAAATACCATTAGAAAGCTGAAAATCTGGCGATTCTTCCTGTTGCTACAATTTCTGACTCTGGTAAATGTTGTACTTTTGGAGATTTATGATGGATAACATCACTCGGATTGAGGTTCTGGCCAAAGACTCACCTGATCCATGAAGCCCTATAAACTGTCTCCTGTTTACTTTCAGGAATATGTTCTTTTGCACAGACTGAGCAGCTGCATGAAAAAATAAAAAAACAAAACAAAACATGGTGACAAGTGGAAGGGATGAAGAAACACCTATTAATAGAGCAGGAGGAGGAGGGTTGGTTCTTGTTACAGACACAGTGAGATCATCAGGAGGAGAGAAGAATTCATGAGTCTGACGGTATACAACACAATCTGCCTCCTTATAACACAGCAGGAAGCCGCCTTTAATGTCTCTCTCTCTCCCTCCCTCCATCTGTCTCCCTCCGTTCCCTCTCTCGCTTTTTTCTAATTGCCAGGAAGTTCAAAAAGTTAATTTCTCCATCTGTGTCGTGGATTGAACTCCTTCGCTTTCTGGAGAAAAAACAAGAGAAGAAAGGCGAGAAGGATGAAGACGAGGGAGGAGGAGGAGAAGATGCATCAGACGCTTTCAAAGAGAACTACAGTGTTTCTGGGCAGGTTTCTGTCACTGGATGGTTAAACTGGCTCCACCTGTGAAGCTCCTAGAGTTCATCCTGAGGGGAACATGAATGTCTGAACCAGAGAACAAGAGGGGAGGAATGAAGGAGGAATATAAAAAGATCTAGAAATCAGCCAGTTCTCACACTGAGGAACTAAAATTAGAGAACATTGTGAGGTTTTTCTCAATTTACATTTAATTGATTGCTTTTTATAACAACAGTTGCGAGTTAATTTTCTGGTGATTAAGGGTTAATTGAATAATCATTGCGGATTTGAAAGCCACTGCGGGTAAAATATGAGCATTTCCAACAGCGGCAACACATTTTAGTTGGGGGATGGTAGAAACATGAGCTATGAGATCAAAAGATGTTTCTCAGCTTCAGTTAAATGAGATTTCTTTCTGAAAAATATTTTGCAGGTTCTATTAGTTTACCGACTGCAGATGATTCGTGTCTTGTTCTAACTCAGGAGTTAAAATAATAGGCGTTCTGAGGATCCTGCTCTTTTGGCTGTTGGATTAAAGGATAGATGTTTTTATTCTTTGACCTCCTGCATGACCTCTGACCTCTCAAGGCGTCTCCAGGAGCAGCACAGGTGCACCATGGGAGCTGAGGCCATTAACATTTTCTATCTGGGAAGACTCTGTTAGCCCGACATCATCAGAGCAACGAGGGCTGCCCACTGGATTAGCACTTTCGCCTTGCAGCAAGAAGATCCCTGGTTCAAATCCCGGGCTGGGCCTGAGATCTTTCTGCATGGAGTTTGCATGTTCTCCCTGTGCATGCGTGGGTTTTCTTCGGGCACTCCGGCTTCCTCCCACAGTCCAAAAATATGCTGAGGTTACTTGGTTACTCTAAACTGTCCGTAGGTGTGAATGTGAGTGTGATTGTTTGTCTGTGTATGTGGCCCTGCAACAGACTGGCGACCTGTCCAGGGTGTCCCTGCCTTCGCCCGAGGCAGCTGGGATAGGCTCCAGCACCCCCCGCGACCCTAGTGAGGATAAAGCGGTGTATAGAGAATGGATGGATGGACCAGAGCATTGAATGTCTGCTGGAAAATGATGCAGGTGAACGATGGAACCACCAAGATGTATTTTTTGTTTCATGCTGTCTTTGTGCTTCCTGTAGAAATACAGGCAGGCTAGTTCCACATATAAATACATAATTGGTACATACTGGTGCAATATGTGCCAGTTCCCTTCACATGAATCGTTATGAGCCATTTTTTTTAAGTTTGACTGAAAGGAAACTAAAAAAAATGAAGGACAATCAATGTTGTTGACCAAAATAGTTGCCAACAACAAGTCTACAAATTGCTGATGACTTGGTGACATCATCAGCTGACTCGGATCACTCTGACATGGAGCCATTACAGTCACTGGAGTGAAATGTGTCACTACCTGATGTCAGTCGCTGAACTACTCACAGTCTGCAGATCTCAGTGCAGGAGGACTGGAGGAAAACAGATAAACCAAAAATAAGTAGCTAACTGTATTGGTGATCTACATCTAGGGGTACTTCCTGCCAATGGAACATACTTCAGACTTAAAAACAGCCAACCAATCTACGGAGAAAGGCTGCAGATGTGCAGTTTACATACCTAGAACATTAACATGTACTTATTACATATCATTACTACCTAGAAAGTGGTAAGTGTACAACAAGTGCCCACAACAGTCGAGGCTGTAGTGGAGTGGCTTCACTTTGTGCGTGGTGATGCAAGTTCAAAACACAAGGTTATTTATTAAACAGTGTTAAACTGAAAAGTTTAACTACATTTAACATCACTGGGTGCCAAGATACATCTATCTACTTGGTTTTTGCCAACAGCTGGATGTGTTGGTGCTTTTCAGAACTTGGATGAACGCTGTTCAAAAGTGGAAAACTGGAAATTACTTTGGAAATAACTGGGGGAAAAAGAGCAAACACTGAGAAATATAAGAACAGGAGTAGTAGTTGATTTAATAAAATGTAATTCCCCTTCAAATCCAAGAGAAATCAAAATAATCTGAGCTGTTACATTTCTCATGGACGACTATTATTTTTTTTTTTTTACTATTTTAACTGTTGCAAGACATAAACACAAAGATGAGTTGTAACAGCAACAGAAAATATAAAAGGTGAAGTACAAAAACAGCAGCCTGATCCTTTATTTTCATTCTACATGCCTTTCTCCTTGTGTAACTGTCTCCTTGTTCTGCTCTGAATTAAATTACTATATCCACTGACCTTTTTTAATTTAACGGCTTCATATAAAATATCACTTAATCTGCCATTTTCCACTTTCATTGCGGCAATCATATATCTGCCATCGCTGCAGCTGAACAGGCTGAATGCTGATAGTGTGAAAATAGCAAAAAGTTTTATTCAGGAGACGTCCTCAGTCGAGCGTCATAAAGCTCAACACCAGCGACTAGCGTAGAGACATATGGCCGTCAGGAAGCGTCTCCATCAGCTCTCCATCCATGCAGCATGAAACTGGTTCATTAAAATGCTTGAAGAAGCTTTACTGTCTCACTTCTCCATAAAAAAAACTTCTTTTGAGGTTTTTATGTCTTCACCTGCTCATCTTCATCATCAGAGTCTGAGGAGGTTCAGCCATTAAAAAATGACTTATTGCTTCTTTATTAAACAACAGGGATCGGTTCCTGAAGCACAAATTTGAAATCTGCTGTGAAGAAAAAGAGGCAATTTAACTCCTCTTTGTCCAACAGCTGCAGAATGATATAAACCCGACTGCTGGTAAAAAACTTAAGACTTTTTTGCTTTATTCTGTGCACGGCATCAACAGCTATACAGATGACATTCATCTTCATATAGCAGTCATTACTTGGATGTGGTCAACTTTCTGACAGTACCCACTGACAAAAGTTACTTTTCAGTTTTAGATTCTAAAGTTCAGATGGAGAAATTGACCACAAAGTTCACTGTAATCCTTCGAGGAAAATAAAAGTCTGCTGCTTTTAGTAATTTCACTGGAATAGTCCCGAAACAAAATGCTGCCAAGCTTCTAGTCTAGCTTCTCGGTAATATCTCTAAAGTCGCACTATTTTTTGTTGAAAAATAAGATCTGGTGTTTGTAGGGCTGCACAATTAATTGAATGTTATATATAATATATACATAAAACTCAGAACCCTGCTTATAGAAGACAGTTCAAGTAAATAAAACTTGGGCAAATCTGACATTAAAAAACACTATTTCACACTTTTCGAACACCTGATCACACCTGCTGCAATAAAGACCGGTTGAACCTTCCACACCCTGCCAGATCGTTGAACTTGACTACCCGTCAGTATGTTCTAGCCAACTTTGAAGGTACGTTGCAAAATTGGAGGTTCTAACATCTCTGTTTCTGCTCTGCCCACACTCCGGCTGTGCGGGTTCTCTCCCATCCAGTCCCCTTGAAACTCATCAGAAAATCATTCGGCTCCCGTTTTTCTCCCCTGGACTCCCGGCTCCACTCCCCTTGTGTCTGTCTCCCCACCGGCTTCCCTCCTTCATCTGCCGCCAGCTGTCATGAACTCACCCATCTCCATAACCCATTCATCCAACAATAAAAACCGTTTCATTCCCCTCAGCTCTGGTCGTGTTGCTCTCTGCTCGGGTCCTGATTCCTGGATTCGTGACATTTTCAGAGGAGTATTGAATAAAATGCCTCTCATAATTAGCAGCATCACACATTTGAGAGCTAAATCTCAGCTCCGTATGGCTGGAAAGAATGTTTTTTTCCTTCTAGACTGAAGATATTTTTGTGAGTATTAACTTCAGTTATTGTTGAATAACATGCTGCCAGATGTGCTTTTGTGAAGTGCATGGCTGTTAGAAAGCTAATAGGGATCCTGATGTATAAATAATAAACTGTGTTTCATGTCAATGCTCCATAGAATCTTATCTGCTGTTCCTGGGTCAGATTCAGCCTAAAGCTTCTCTTCTCATCTTGTAAAAAAGAAAAAGTCAACTCCCTGTTTGTCGGACAATATAGGACTAAATCGGCTCTTATCAGAGTTTAAGGTTGACTGAGCAGCAGGACAGCGACTCCTTATCTTCCTGCGGTTACATAACGAAGATAAACGAGGCGGCTCGGCATGCTTCACACCTCACACAGTAAGCAGATTAATTACAGTTAATCATGTTGGATGAAGAGCGGCTCGGCTGCTGATTGGCCTGTCGCTTTGATGCATTACCTCCTCAGAGGAGTTGCAGAGAAACCCTGCGTCATTAAACAGCAGCTAGAGACATGAATCTGACAAGCACACCGATTCTGCAAGGATTTCTTCTTCGTGGAAAGATATTTTCCTAATTATTTGTAAGAGGGAAGATGACTATTAATATTTTAGATTCATCTGATTTTCACTAGTCACATTCTCTCCTGTGTGCAAGAGTAAATTTTAAACTTCTAAGGTTTCCAGGCATTTCAGAAAATATGAAAACGTGGCTTCTTTTGCGCATGAGCTGGTTTTTGGAGCTGCAGAGTTGATGACTCACCTGAAGCTGATTATTGACAATGAAGATCAAAATAATGAGAGCTCCGGTGAATTCAGAATGACAGGAAACCCTGACATCTTCACTACACTGTGAAAGCTGCAGAAATGAAGCTGTCTTACATGTTAATGGCTCATCTTACTCTTAAATGAAAGCAAGAACAAATAATGAAATTAAGTTAAAAAATCAATTTAGGACTCATGGTTTTGGTTGAGAGTACCTCTTATTCTGTACAAGTCAAAGACCATGGATTCAGCAAAACAGCCCAGACCATCACGTTTCCTCCTCCATGTTTGACAGTTGATGTTCCACACTGAGGAACCATCCTTTCTCCTGCTGTACCAAAGATTCTGCATGATGAATCAAAGATGTTAAATGTTGATTCATCAGTCCATGACACCTTCGTCCAGTTTTCAGTTCCGTAGTCCATTTGCGTTGTTATAGGCAAGCCTCTTTTTCTCATTCTGATGTCGTAGCAATGACTTTCTTGCTGCAACTCGACTTGTCAAACCTACATCTCCAAGTCTTCTTTTCACATTTGAAACTGAGACTTCTTACTACAACCACCATTAAGTTGTGCTTGAAGCTGTTGTCCTGTGAGTCGCCTATCACCAAACTGTTGACTTTCTTTTGATTCTATTGTGGGTTTTGCACTGTCCCTGTCAACTATATAAATAAATAAACCCTTGGAATTAATAACTGGTTGACACACCTTGGCAGCAATGACCTTGGCCAGGTGCTTCCTGTAGCTGTGGATCAGACCTGCACATCGTTCAGAGGGAATTTTAGCCCATTCTTCCTGGCAGAACTGATTTCTGTCATATTCTTTGGATGCCTCATGTGTTTAACTGTTTAACCGCCTTGTTGTTTTAATTTATGGGCACCAAAAAATATTATTTCCTTCTCTGAAAAAAATCCAAAAATTCAGCACAAAAAATTCCCTAAATTTCTACAAATTTGCAAAACCTTAAGGGAGAAAATCCCAATAATTCTTTAAAAGTTTTATTTAAAAAAATCTCCCAAATTTGTCGAGAAAATTCTTGTAAATATATTTTTTAAACTTATTAAAAATCTTCCAAAAAAGTGATTACATATGTATCAGTAAATCTTCTAATATTTTCTTTAAGAATTTTCTTAAAGAAATTTTTCTTTATCATTTCTTTTTTCCACCAAAAAAATGTTCAAAAATTTCCCAAAAACATTAAAAATGTGGACAATTTCTCTATTTTTCCCACATTTTCAAACTTTAAAACGGGTCAAAATGACCCGCCGGACAACACGAGGGTTAAGTCACTCCATAGCGTCTCGACTGGGTTGAGGTCTGGGCTCTGATTGGGACACTTCAAAACACAGCTTTATTTATCTGCAGCCTTTCTGTTGTGGATTTGCCCCAGTGTTTTGGGTCATTGTTCTGTTGCATCATCCAACTTCTGCAGAGTTTCAGCTGATGACACAGACATTCTCACATCATCCTGAAGAATTTTTTGATAGACCCAACCCAACATCTAAACACAGTGCAACAGGCAAATAGAAACTATGAGGTGATTACAAGAAAGTCAGCCACAGCCCAACACCTACACAGAGTGAGGCAGGTCCTGATAAGTCAGCTGAATATACGAGCCATGAACACAGACGCCCCGATCAGATATCACCGATGGGTGATCATTCATCCATCCATCATCTGTACACTGCTTAGTCCTCACTATAGCCATGGGGGTGCTGGAGTCTATCCCAGCTGATATCCTGGTCTATCACAAGCCAATATAGAGAGGCGGACAATTTAGAATCACCAATTAACCTCAGCATGTCTTGAGAACATGCAAACTCCACACAGGAAGGCTCCAGGCCGAGACTAGAACCCAGGACCTTCTAGCTGTGAGGTGACAGTGCTGACCACTGCTTCATGGCGCTGCTTATAGGTGATCATGATTCACACAATTTTTGGAAAAGAACTAAATCATTGAAATACGTTGTAAAAAATGATAAATTACTTCACTGGAATAAATTCTTAACCCTCGCGTTGTCCTTACCAAAAAATGTTGTTGCCTTGTCTGAAAAAAGTCCAAAAATTCAGAAAAAATTTCCCCAATTTTATAAAAACTTGCAAAATCTTCAGAAAGAAAATTCCTGAAAAGTTTCCCTCAAAAGTTTTATTTTTTAAAATAAAAAATCCCCAAATTTGACAGCGAAATTCACTGGATTTTGGTAGATTTTTTTCTGAATGTTCTTAAACATTTTTTTTTAATTTGTTTTTTTCCACCAAAAAATGTTCAAAAATTTTTCAAATTTTTTTTTTGAAAATGTGGAAGTTTTCCCTGTGAAAATATATCTATTTTTTTGCCCACATTTTTAAAACGGGTCAATTTGACCCGCAGGACGACAGGAGGGTTAATTCCTGAGTCCTGATGAACCAGCAGCGTGAGTTGTGTAACATGAGTTATGCGTGTTCATGTTACGTCTGCACAGTCTGTTCAAACAGGTCTGAAGCTGAACAGTCAAAGAGAAGCAACAGTGGCCAAAACTTTAGTGACATGGGATTTTTCTTTTATTTTCTCGCTTTAAGGTAAAAAAAAAATTGGAGCTGAATTACTAAAAAACAAACTCTGAACTAAAAAAAGGAAACACTGAGATTAAAATAGATGTAGTGGAGCTGAAAAATAAAACAAAATCATAAAAGAAATCATGATGTGTTGTGTTTAGCAGTCACAGTCTATCCTTTCAGCCTCAGAGGTTTTCAGTTTCAGCTCCCTGTCACTGTTTTGGTATGGGGAAGAGCAGACCAAACCACCTTCTGCCAACAATGTTTAAATACTTGCATTTTATTTTATGTAGATGTGCATGTTTATCCAAGTATATTGTTTCAGTTCTAGTGCTTCAGGTTTAAGTTCAAGATTGTTTTCAGGACCAAAATTTACAGTCTGTGTTGTGGATCCGTATAAATGTAACTCAGAGGTTCAGACACTGAAGTTAGCGAGCTAACAGCTGTTTAGACAGATGTGGGTTTCTGCAGAGCATGTTTCTGCTTGCCTTCAGACAAGCAGGTGAGGTTTTAAAGGTGAGGATGAGTCAGCTGCTGTCAGCTTTTCTCTGCAGTTGAAGCGCGACGTGATGCCAAGTGACTCACCTGCCTGAAGCGACAAAGTTTAGCTGCTCCTCCTTCAGTCGTCCACTCACACAAATCTGAGTAACATGTGACTCATCAGGTGAGCTACTGATTTCATCTGTGACTCAATGATGGCGTCACCAGTCCCGCCCTTAAAGAGAAGACAAGGCGGGTTAAAGAGGAGTCAGCGTAGGTGGATGAACACATGCGCCCTGATCAGATATCCATTGTCGGATGGATGTTATATCCTGAAACATCCTGATGCTCCAAAGGAAGGACATGAGCCTTAATCAGTGAGGTAGTATTCTGATTGGCTGGAGCTGTACCTGAGGTCACATCTTTGACCAAATGGAGCAGACGTCATGAATAAATGTGATGTGAACGGCTGAGAAACAGATTGTTGGAATACAGAGTAGAATGGATGTACAGAAATCTGAATGACATTCAAAGACTACTAGCAACTTGTAAACTACAGATATGTGCAATGAGAAGTTTGTGCTATTTTCATTTCAACCAGGTGGAGATTACCACCTCATGACTTAGCATATCAACGTGACATTTGGTTCAGATGTAGTAGATTCCCTGAAAAACAAACCAATCAAGTGTAAATACATATTTTTTAAAGAAACTTTTTAATAAATGAAATAACATATGTTTAATGGCCATATGTGTCTTGTTGAGTTGAAGTCATTGATCACAGTGCTGTTTCCCTGAGAAGGTATCTATGCAAAATCATGTTGTTAATTTCAAAGAAAATGCAGTAAGTTGCAGTTTTTGGAGTAAGTGACTGACAGATTTGATCTCAGGGGATAAAGACAGAGTATCCTGCTACACAGATTTGACTGAAAGCAGCATCTTAACAGCAATTAAAGCATTAAAGTGTCAAAGTTTGCAAAGTGCAAGAAGTTCAGACAATCAATGAAACAGCTTACAAAGAGGAAAGACAACGACACAGCTTTTCATAAGCTCAACAGTAATCCAACCAGACAGTGAAGCTTCAATTCCAGTCAAAGTCAGAACATGCTGATGTGGGTATTTGTGTTGCATCATGACAGTCAGTAGAAGCATCTTGATGAGTTCAGGAACACTTTGATTTACACTTCAGTATCTAAACTGTGGACCATGAGGTCAAAGGTCAGCACAGGCATCTTTATAAAGACGGATAATGAAGCTCTTTCCTCCTCATAACCTTCATCAGTCAGGTGAATCCTCTGTTTGGGTGAAATTATCCTTTAGGATCACTTCACAGACTCTGACAAATCTCCGTCTTGTAATTGCCCTGTGTGTCCGCTGTCCTCTGACCGTCAGGGTCTGACCTCTTCAACCTCAGCTGGTCGGACCAGAGGCCACGATGACCTCGCTGATGATGAGGTCAGAGGCTTCTTATTGGCTATTACCAACAGCTGATGACAGAGTAATCCTACCCGCTGGGCTTTCTGTAGCTGACATCTGCGCTCATCTGTATCCTGCTCGCCAATACGATGGTTGATTGTTTGATGGAGATAAACAGCTGGTGGAGCTAATTCTGCCGTCGGTGTCATTAAACTGCTTCAGAAGAAAAATCAGAGGGCACATGGGATGATGTCATTAAAGAGCTCCAGTCAAACCCTAAATGATGGAGAACACGATTTCAGAACAATCGTGTTTTTGACACATAAAACCAGGTCAGTGCAGCAGCTGCAGAAACCTGTTACAGAGTGATTCACAGCCGCAGTAAAGCTGATAAATAAATATTTAATTCAAAGCCAAAAAGAAAAAATCATTGGCTTGTTAACAAGCAGCAGCCAGTTAAGAAGGTAATCACTACAGATTCATTACTGCAGCCGAACAATGTTCTAAACAGCAGAACTTTATTTTAAATTAGAGCAGAGGCCCCTCAGTTTCTTCCAGTGTTAAATACATCATTGTAAACTTTGGGGGAAACGGAATTAAAAAATCTAAAAGTCATGCAGCTGATAAAAGCTGCAGCCACCACAAGAAGCCTTAATGAGGTTGATTTGTTTTTGCTGAGTGCATCGTGTAGCTTTAATGAGGAACTGAGACAAGTTGTATGTACTGTGTTTGGACTGGTTTCAGACTGGTTTGGGACTTCATAGTGCTTTCACATAGATTCTGGACTTATCTTAGTTTTGGAGCTGGAAGTAGACCTGATTTTAAACAGGCTTAGACTTTGTTTCATATTGGTTAGACTTGGTTTCAGACTGTTTTACAACTTGGTTTTAGACCGTTTCTGACATGCCTGCTGCAAACTTTGAACATGACACAATAGTACAGTATGGATAGGAAATATACTACGATTTTTAACAGAATCATTAAAGAAATCTTGACTAGTTTCAAACTGGTTTCTGACTGGATTCAAACTGGTTTTCAAATTGGCTACAGAATGTTTTCAGACTGGTTACAGACTTTGTGTCAAACTATTCTCAGAGTGGTTTTAGACTTGGTTTTGAACTGGTTTTTGACTCAGTTTTAGATTCTTTTTAGCTTTAATTTCAGACTATTTTAGGACTAGTTTTAGACTGTTTTTTGTTTGGATTCTAACTAGATTACTTACCAGCTAGTTTCTTTAATGATTCTGTTAAAAATCGTAGTATATTTCCTATCCATACTGTACTATTGTGTCATGTTCAAAGTTTGCAGCAGGCATGTTGCTGTGGTAGATTTAGTTTTGCAATTTATCTGTCTAGTATTTAACTAATTATTTTACTAACAAGGTGCCTGACTGCTGTTGGATATGATTTTTTTTTTGCTATCAAAGATTTTTTTTTAAGTGGTCCAGTGCTACTTTTAATTAAGAACTATTATGGAAATACCAACAAAAATAAAGGCAAAAAAAATCCTAAATTTCTACATATGTTGTGTTTAGATTGTCAAATTTAATATTAGATGTTTTATAATCAAAGGGAGTCAATGAGTTATTTTTTTTTCATCACACTGAACAAGCTTTTGATCTGTCGGCTTCTCTAAAAACCAAAAACTCATTCAGTGGACATTTTTGTTTGTATCAGTGGAGTTGAATTAGTAATTACGGATGAACTTGATCAATAACGCTGCCAGAACAGGAGGCTCAGCCGCTCCATCAAACTCTGGTTAAAACGTGGAGCCATGTGAACCAAAACTGAGCTGATGGACGGCCGCTGCTGATTTATTGATCGGCTCATTGATCGCCGAGGCTCCTGCGGCCGCTCTGCTGGTCAGCAGCTGTGACTCCGTACGGCAGCCTGGTGTCGGTGTGTTCATTAGCCTGATTTCTGCCAAATAGGCAGACAGAAGAGGGTGCACCAGGAGCAGGGAAATTAATGCCATCAGCCAACCAAATGCTGCTCAGTTTGACTGCAGCTGCTCGCTTAGTTAGTTCATTGACGCCTCTTTGGCAGGTAACCAGACAGCAGTCAGAGTCCTGCCTCCTCCTCTTTGGTGATGTTCCCCAGGGTTTATACATTAGGACCAACCAGACCCTTTGTTTCTTCTCTGTGTGGGATTACTTGTTTTAAACCCCACTAGTCACGTGTCCTTTATTCTTCAGTAGCTACAACAATGTGAAATTGGGTTTGTTTAAGGCTGTTAGAGACAAAAGCTTATCAAAGGAGCAAACCGCAACAATACTGAAGGGGCAGCGCGTTGCAGAGTTTTGCAACCCTGAGCTTCAAAGCCTCGGTTGATTTTCTTTTAGCTGCTCCTGTTAGGAATCACAACAGTAGACCATCTACCTCCATCCTCCCATTTCTATCCGTTTCATCTTCCTCTGTCAATCACAGTTGTGTCCTCTCTCACCACATCCATAAACCTCTTCTTTGGTCTTCTAATTCTCCTCTTGCCTGGTAGCTCCATCTTCAGCATGATTTTCTCAAATCACTCAGCATTTCTCATCCACATGTCCACACAAACTCTTACTTTGTCCACCCTGAGCTCTGCTTTTGATGCCCTTGTTTCTGTACATTCTCCTCATTCTCTTCACCTCCAACCATTCCAGTCCGTCTACGCTATTTTCTTCACCTTTCCTCTGCAAATCCTGCTGCTTGCAACAGCTGGCCCCAAATATTTAAACTCATCCACCTTTATCACCTCTATTGCTTGCATCTTGAAATCACTTTCATATATTACTAAACTGTCTGCAGAAGTACGTTTAGGTGCAATGTCATTTCTTCTACACAGAAGTAAATATGCACTACATTCATGGACCCCAAATGATTCTTCAGGAGGAGGTTGGGGTGGATGGATGGACGGACATGCAAAGACAAGGAACTTGTCATTGAAGTACTGTACATGACAGTTAGCCCCATTACTAACCTTGTAGTCACATCAGATTAGCAGCCAAGATTAGCTTCTTGTTGTATGGTTGCTTTTGATTATCTGTCAGAGTTTCTTTTACTTCCTACTGAGCTGAAACTAAAACGAGCAGTTTCAGTGTCTGTGAAGTGCAGCAGGAAGCGTCT
The DNA here is from genome assembly GCF_021347895.1 of Acanthochromis polyacanthus. Lineage (NCBI taxonomy): Eukaryota > Metazoa > Chordata > Actinopteri > Pomacentridae > Acanthochromis > Acanthochromis polyacanthus. Next base: position 12,096,393 of record NC_067128.1, read on the forward strand.
GCAGGTAGGCAAGGCTCAGCAAAAAGGTCAGCTGGGACAATATTGATGATTGGTTTTCAGCAGGAACCCCTGGGTGAGCAGCACCAGTCCAGTCCTGCTGCAGTGATGGATTGGAGAAGGGTTTGGTACCTGCTGGGAAGCCCCCTCAGGTGAGCCGTGTCCTGCTGGAGATGAACGGCCCGTCGTCGTCACCACCACCTCTAACCACAGAGGGAAAGGTCGTCCTGTCAGCGTCCTGCAGGGGTTCAGGCTGAATGAAGGTACAACAGGAGCTGAGCAGGCTGAAAACAAACTTACAAACTATTTAGAGGTGGAACAAAGTTTACAGTCAACTTTTAGTCTTCAGGCTCAGGAGTGTAAATAAGAAAGGGTCACTTCACCATTTAGGATCAATCGGAAACTGTTTACATTAGTAGTGCTCTTCTGATTTGAAGCCCTGAAGCATTTTGTAGTTGATGCCATCTTGCCTACTTGGGTCCAGGACTTTCCACATCAGCAGTGCAGGATGCTGTCTTTCACACTCTGGAAACATGACTTATACTGCACTGACTTATACTGGAAATACTGACTACTTTAGCTACATTGTGCTAACATCCATCCATCCATCCATCCATCCATCCATCCATCCATCCATCCATCCATCCATCCATCCATCCATCCATCCATCCACTTCTTCTTGGTCATGTCCCGTAGGATGAAGTTGGTCGTTCCAGATGTTCCTCTCCCCAAGAATGCTTTCCAATTCTTCTTTGGGGATTCCAATGCATTCTGAGGCCATATGAGATGCATAATCCTTCCAGCGAGTTCAGTAATTCATCCAAATCAATCAAATCAGATGTCTGAACTACCTCTATTGGCTCCTTTCGATGTGAAGAAGCACCGACTCGACTCTCTGCGAACAAGTCAGGTATCATAATCAGGTGCAGACATTAGAGAAATACTACTGACAGCTTCCTCTCGAGTTCAGGAGATGGGATCAGTTCATGAGACAAATTCACAGGGTGGTGTTAGTTTAAGTGTTGAGTTCAAGACTTGAAACAGGTTTAAGACACAAGTTCAGGAGAAAAGTTCGGCGAGTGAGGTCACAGGGCAGGACTAATTCAGGGAACAATTACAGGAAACAAGTTCAGGAAACAGAACAAATACAAGAGACAACTCGAGTTCAGGAAATGGACTATTGGAATGCATTTAGAAGACATTTATGGGAGACAAATTCAAGCGATGAGTTCATGTTACGTGTCCAAGAGACAACTTTTGCAGAAAGGACAAATGCACAATGAAATACAAAAATTCAAGACGTGTTCAGGAGATGAGTTCAGAAGAAGAGTTCAGGAGGCAGGAAGACCAGCGAACAAGCAAACTGTCAGTCACAACTGTCAAATACCTCCCAAATGGAGACATCAAAGTTTTCTATCAGCCTTCAGATCTTATTAATGGAGAAATATTTCCTAAGTGCATCGCTGCACAAACCAACACACACTTCACAACAGACAGTAAAGATAGAGCGGAGATGCGCTGACAGAAAGAAAATACAAGAAGTTTTACCAAACTTGGACCGCCCGGCGACAAAGAGGACCCCTATGACCTTGAAAATGAGGTCATGGTCACCAAATGCGAAATTGACCTGTGTCTTATTATGGTACACCTGTGTACCAAATATGGTGAGGCTACATCAATATTTTATCGAGTTATCGCGCCGAAACCAAATTGTTACAGACAAACAAGCAAGCAAGCAAGACCATGCAGCTGAAAACAATACCTTCCAGAAAACGCAGTTTTGCCGGGCGGTAATAATTGATTTGGGAAAATTTTGTCTCATGAGCGTGTTACTGCTGCACTGACTGAGCACCTTCTTGGAGTCTCCAGCGTTCAGTTCTTCTAATGCATTTGTGGCGTTAACATAGTGGACGAAAGAGACCAGTTAAAGGCCCCTGACATCTCCTCCATTTCATCTGTAGTAGATATTCCCTTTTATTAAGTTCAAACTGGCACATGAGCCCAGTTGTTCCTGTTCAGTGAGCAGTCATCTTTCAATTTCTGCCTGACTTCAGCTTCAACCTACAGAACAGAATCAGAAGACAGAACACTGTCTAGACATCTGAATTAACTACTGCAAAGCTGAAGTCAGATTTGGGTTATTTTGGATTTCTGGGACTCTGAGCGTCTGTACTGTCTCAGTGTTTGAATGTCTCGTTAGCAGCCTTCTCTGTCATACGAAACATCCAACATTCAGCATCACAGCAGTAGCACTTCAAACGCTCTTCAGCCACGGGCCCCCGGCTAGTCAATGCATTTTTAATTGGAAAGGAATGGATTCCCTGCTGGGGCGGCGGAGTTCACCGAAGTTCACCGGCAGGTTGCCGTTTGATGTTTCCTCTCTGCTGCCAGAGCTTCCCGTTTCCCCTGAGCTAACGGAGGATCCACAGTTGACTGTCAGAGAGATGCTCGATTCTTCAGCCAGGCAGCATCGCTTCTGTCAGACGTTTACACGTCGTTAACGCTGCGTGAAATCTGAGTCATTATAGCCTCGCCACTGAGATATGGAGGCAAAATGTGGCATAAAATAGAGATAAGACAGAGACAATTGAAAAGTCATCGATCAAAACATGGAAAATAGAGAGGAGAAATAGATCTTTAAATGTGTCAAAGAATATCTGGTGGAGTTTCTCATTATGAATGCATTAATACTGCTTATGCTTGGGTTGTTTTTCCAAATTATTTTGACATACTTCCTTAAACGTACAGATTTTCTGCAGATCTGTCCCCTCAAACTCAAACCCTTGAACTTAAATTCCATTATAGCGGTTTACCTTTCCTTAAAAACCATATTCTGACAGATACACTAAAATAAAATAAATAAATTGCCATTTCAAAAACAGAAAAATCCACAAAGAAAAAACCATAATCTCATATAAAAATGAACAAAATTCAGCATAGTCTGCTTGTACACCTGCACAAAATGCGTCGAGAATAATTACAATCAAATAAAATAATTACACTTATAAAATAGAGTAACTACGATAGTTTATCTCAATCTGTTTTATGGTTCAGTATTTTCATTTGCTTATCAGGTTTTAAGAAACGTGACCTTTCTGAAGAGGACACTTCTGGTAAAATTTAAATTTAAAGAAAGAATTTACCACAACAATAACCGCCTGAATAACTAAAGAAGTTCTGGAGACAATAAAAGATTAATAAAAAAGTGCATATTTTGTAAATTAGAGTATAAAACACACCACTGAGCTGCTGAGGTTGCAAAAATACTGATTGACCCTAAATTGTGGATCCAAGTGACATGTGGAAACAGACATAATAATATCAAAACAAGCCATCTATTTACATCTTGATACATCCCTATTTTTTCTTTGTGATTTTTTTCAGTATTTAATACATCCATTACATTTTCTGATTTGTCCTGCTCTGTCCTCCGCAGCAGCTGGTGACTTTAAACTGTTGAGATGAATTGTTGTTGTGTTTGAAAACTGAACTCTCATCTTCGCTCCATCACATCAAAGGACGCTTCGTCTCAGCGAGCAGAGACACATTTAACACGAGACTGTCTTCTGCGTTTTCTATGTGCAGTTTAATGAGCTCCTCCAGGACATGAATAATGTATTCTTTATTCTACTTCAGAGCAACAAAATGACTTCTGTCTTCTGGATTGAGCTGAACTGTCATGTGATGGACTGGCTGGAAATGAAAAAGGCCCGAGGCGGGACTACCGAACCTTTACTCTGGACGCAACAGCAAGACGAGACGACAGCGAGGACTGACAGCGAGGACTGACAGCGAGGACTTCATCCCCGGTCAGGCGGCTCACCTGAGGACAAAAGTAGGACAGAACGTCTTTAGATCTCTTCATTTTATTGTGATGTAGATTTAATTTTAAGGAAAAAGGAAAAACTGGCAATTTTCCCATCAGTCTACATTCAATAACCCATAAAGAAAAAAAATCACAACCTGAAATCTCTAATGTATAAAATGCTCATTTTAGGATATTGTAGAAGCACCTTCAGCAACATCTACAAGTCCTGATCTTCCATAACTCTATGCAGAGTCTGGACATTCTGTTCTTCCCCAAGATCCTCTTAGAACCTTTCAGATTGGATTGAACCATCTGAGCTTCTATCTTCAGGTCTCTTCAAAGATGTTCTGCAGGGTTTAAATCTAGACTTCGGCTGGACCACTTAGGAACAGTCAGATTTGCCTGAAGCCGCTCCAGTGTTGTGATTGCGGTTTTCTTGGGGTCATTATGGTGTTGAACTCTGAACCATCATCCCAGTCTCAGGGTTCCTTCAAGGATTTCTGTGTGTTTAGCTACATTCATACTTTCCTCATTTCTTATTTATCTCTCTGTTCCTGCTGCTGAGAAGCATCCCCATAACATGATGTTTCCACCACCGTGCTTCCCTATAGGGGTGGTGTTAGCAGGTGATAACAAATACATGCTGTTCAACAAACGTAGTGCTTGGAGTTCTGTCCAGAGATCACTTTGTTTTCCCAGATCAGAGAATCTTTTCCCTTCAAATCCAATTTGATAAACTACAGATATGCTGTCATGTGTCTTGCTTCAACCAGCTGCTACACCATGACGCCCTGAGGGAAAGACTGCTGAGAAACAAGTTCTGAGGTTCTCTCCATCTATGCAGAGGACTTCTGAAGCTTGTTAGAGTAGTGTGACTCACTAGATGTAGGATGCTTCTGTAAACCTGCCACCGGCTGCACATTTTCTCTGTATGTTACCATTTTCTTTGCAATGAGAACAAACAACAAATCCTCAGAGCACCATGTTGAAAATTTCAAATTTGGCAGTGGATTTGAATCATTTTGTAAGGTAGCCCAGCAAGTTTATTTTTTTCCTGGAGATTATTAATTTTAATGACAGTGCTTGTCTCCCAGCATGGAAATGTTTCATCACAGCACAATCAACCCATCGTTTTTATGAGGAAACAAGAAGATGCATCCTTCACCTAACCCCTCAATGGCCACAGTGTTTCAAGAAGTACAAGCAAACAGGAGCATTTTTTTCCCTGTAGAATGATAATGTGATGAGGACAGATACACACATGGACAAAATTGTTGGTACCCCTCAGTTAAAGAAGGAAAAACCCACAATTCTCACTGAAATCACTTGAAACTCACAAAAGTAACAATAAATAAAAATTTATTGAAAATTAAATAATCAAAAACAGCCATTACTTTTGAATTGTTGATTAACATAATTATTAAAAAAAAAAAAACAACTAATGAAACAGGCCTGGACAAAAATGATGGTACCTCTATAAAAGATTGAAAACTATTTGACCAGAGTGACATGATTAACTCAGGTGTGTCCAAACTCATAATCAGTCAGTCTGCCTATTTAAAGGGAGACAAGTAGTCACCCTGCTGTTTGGTGAAAAGGTGTGTACCACACTGAACATGGACAACAGAAAGCGAAGGAGAGAATTGTCCCAGGACATCTGAAAAAAAAATAATTAGACAGACATCTTAAAGGTAAAGGCTATACGACCATCTCTAAACAGCTTGAAGTTCCTGTGACAACAGTGGCTCATATTATTCAGAAGTTCAAGACCCACGGGACAGTAGCCAACCTCCCTGGATGTGGCCGCAAGAGGAAAATTGATGACAAATTGGAGAGACGGATCGTTGGAATTGTATCCAAAGAGCCCAGAGCAACCTCCAAAGAAATTAAAGGTGAACTCCAAGGCTAAGGTACATCAATGTCAGATCGCACCATTCGTCGTTGTTTGAGCCAAAGTGGACTTGATGGGAGACGACCAAGGAGGACACCACTGCTGAAAAAAACTCATAAAAAAGCCAGACTGGAATTTGCAAAAAATGCATGTTGACAAGCCACAAAGCTTCTGGGAGAATGTCCTTTGGACAGATGAGACCAAACTGGAGCTTTTTGGTAAGGCACATCAACTCTATGTTCATAGACTCAAAAACCAATTTTGTCCATGTGTGTATGTTCAATGGGATTCAGCTCTGGACTCATAGAAGGCCACTTTAGAATAGTCCAACGCTTTTCTCTCAGCCATTCTTGGGTGTTTTTGGCTGTGTGTTTTGGATCGTTGTCCTGTTGGAAGACCCATGACCTGTGACTGAGACCAAGCTTTCTGACACTCGGCAGCACATTTCTCTCCAGAATGCCTTGATAGTCTTCAGATTTCATCGTACCTTGCACACTTTCAAGACACCCTGTGCCAGATGCAGCAAAGCAGCCCCAAAACATTACTGAGCCTCCTCCATGTTTCACCGTAGGGACAGTGTTCTTTTCTTCGTATGCTTGGTTTTTGAGTCTATGAACATAGAGTTGATGTGCCTTACCAAAAAGCTCCAGTTTGATCTCATTTGTCCAAAGGACATTCTCCCAGAAGCTTTGTGGCTTGTCAACATGCATTTTTGCAAATTCCAGTCTGGCTTTTTTATGAGTTTTTTTCAGCAGTGGTGTCCTCCTTGGTCGTCTCCCATGAAGTCCACTTTGGCTCAAACAACGACGAATGGTGCGATCTGACACTGATGTACCTTGGCCTTGGAGTTCACCTTTAATTTCTTTGGAGGTTGCTCTGGGCTCTTTGGATACAATTCGAACAATCCGTCTCTCCAATTTGTCATCAATTTTCCTCTTGCGGCTACGTCCAGGGAGGTTGGCTACTGTCCCGTGGGTCTTGAACTTCTGAATAATATGAGCCACTGTTGTCACAGGAACTTCAAGCTGTTTAGAGATGGTCTTATAGCCTTTACCTTTAAGATGTTTGTCTATCATTTTTTTTCGGATGTCCTGGGACAATTCTCTCCTTCGCTTTCTGTTGTCCATGTTCAGTGTGGTACACACCTTTTCACCAAACAGCAGGGTGACTACTTGTCTCCCTTTAAATAGGCAGACTGACTGATTATGAGTTTGGAAACACCTGTGATGTCAATTAAATGACACACCTGAGTTAATCATGTCACTCTGGTCAAATAGTTTTCAATCTTTTATAGAGGTACCATCATTTTTGTCCAGGCCTGTTTCATTAGTTTGTTTTTTTTAAATAATTATGTTAATCAACAATTCAAAAGTAATGGCTGTTTTTGATTATTTAATTTTCAATAAATTTTTATTTATTGTTACTTTTGTGAGTTTCAAGTGATTTCAGTGAGAATTGTGGGTTTTTCCTTCTTTAACTGAGGGGTACCAACAATTTTGTCCACGTGTGTATGTGGAAGGAGCTGAAACATGCCATTTGGAGAAGACACCCATCAAACCTGAGACAACTGGAGCTGTTTGCTCATGAGGAGTGGGCCAAAATACCTGTTGACAGCTGCAGAACGCTCATTGACAAATACAGAAATCGTTTAATTGCAGTGATTGCCTCAAAAGGTTGTGCAACAAAATATTAAGTTATGGGTACCGTCATTTTTGTCCAGCCCTATTTCATTAGTTTGTTTTTTTAAATAATTATGTTAATCAACAATTCAAAAGTGATGGCTGATTTTGATTATTTAATTTTCAAATTTTTTTTATTGTTACTTTTGTGAGTTTCAAGTGATTTCAGTGAGAATTGTGGGTTTTTCCTTCTTTAACTGAGGGGTACCAACAATTTTGTCCACGTGTGTAATTCTGAACTACCAAATGTTCTAGTAAAGCAGCTACTGTTAGAGGTACAGCTGGGTTCTTGGTCTCGTCTTTAACTGAGGACCTTCCTCCTCCAGTTTGAGACTCAATATACCAAGAACAGTAAGATGTCAGAGATTCGGAGCCCCTAGACTTAAAATGTGTTTCTGAGCGGTCCTGATGATGAAAGAGAAGATATAGGAGTGAAATGTTTAGTAGACATCATTTTCACAGACATACATGGACTGGGGTACTGAGTCCAGAGTGTTGCTCAGAGGCACTATGGCAGGACACGCTGAGCTCCAAGCTAATCCTGTAGAGGTCAGAGGTCAAGACAAAGCAGGGTCTGTTTATGTTTGGGCTCAGCCTGGCTCAGGATGCAGACATGCAAATAATGGAGAAATCTGCAGATAATTAACCCTCATCCATCTGGAAGAAAAGAATTAAGAATTTGGATGGAGGGACTTCATAACTCGAAAGTTTATAATGAGTCGAGGATGTAAAGTTGTTGTTCAATGGATTCTCTCACAGTTCGCTGGAAGAGCAAGATCTCTGCTGGCCCACATGGTTAAATGGTCTCTTTTGCTCAGCTGTCCAGAGTTTACTGCTGGGATTGGACAAAGGTGGTTTAACTTCTGTGTGCCATCTTTGTTGCAAGTAGGCAATTTGAATCATCTGCTTCTGTGTTACGAAACTTGCCTATGAACCTGATGCATATTAATTTCTGAGTTATATCCCCTAGAAAATGGACATATAGCTTATGATTTCATGGCATATTTGTTGGTCTACAGCTTAAATGTCCTGCTTCTTCACTGGATAGCTTTGGTTCAGTTATTTTTGAAGAAACCCTACCATTGGTATACCATTAGGATTTCCCTTTAGGTTACAAATGGAAATAGATTGCAGCGAGAAGTTCAACACAGGGTCTGAATCAACAACATTCCGATATTCAAACAGGATTCTTAATCAGCTTAAACAGAAAACAATGAAGACTGGTTAGCATCAAAATATCCTGTTACTTTCCAATCACACCAGAGGTGGCTAGCTTTGTTTTCCCAGTGGTCAGAGTTTCTGGTTTTAATACAGAGGACTTGGCATTTGGAAAAAGGTTAATTTGTTGGTAAAAACACTACCTTTACCTTTCAGCAGTGCTTCTTAACCTGCTCTGCTGTGAAGACTGTGTGAATTCTATCAGGTCTTTAATTATCAGATCTGGACTTGAGATCACCACTGCTTCATCATAAAAATGTGTTTTTAATAGGGTGTAAGGATGAAAAGATATGTATGGGAGAAGAGATCCAGCCGCACCAGTTCAAACCACTAAATGGAACAAAAATCTGTTTTAAGAAACAAAACAAAACAATGAAGGGAACAGCTGCAGTGTGTTGTGAAGGCAACACTGTGTTCAAACAGGAAAAGATGATCACAGTGGAGTTTCCCCAGTGCAGGTCAGTGACAACAGCGTTACCGTCAGCAGCTACTTGTAGAGAACATTAGCTGATGACTCCACCAGCAAAGTAACTGGCAGCAGGTTAAAGCAGGATGCTGCCCTCTTTCAGTTATCCAGAGAAGAAAGGCTGCTTAAAAATGCTGAAGAGAAGTTGCTTATTTACTGCAAAACTATAATAATTAAAAAAAAAAAAAAAAAAAAAAACGTTGCCAGACTACATGAGGTTCATTCCTGAGTGAATATTTCCCAAGTGAGTGTCAGTACTGGTGACCTGAGGCTAATCTCAGACTGCTTGCTTTGTTTTTCTTCTCTCATCCTCACTCTCCTTTCACTCCATGTCGTGACTCTCAGCAGCTGTTAGTCTAGTGACGGTACAGGAGATGACGGGTCAAGAGGAATAAACAAGTTCCAAGTTGTTGAAGTTTTAATTGTTTTTTTCCCCAGCATGTACACTTATATAACAACTTATACATACAAAAAAGCTCACTGCACACAATATGAGGATACATATGCAGGATGCAGATGCAGGAAATCCAGAGCGGTCAAGTTCCAAGCTCAGGCAGATCACACAGACATTTGGAAACAAAACTTAAAACCAGACTCTAATTTAAAACAAACCTAGCAGTCTAATTTTAATATATATTGTTGGTAATAAACCCATATCAGACTTTCCGATTGGTGGCTTTAACAGTGTTAAACTGAGCTGCAGGGGGACCTCTCTGCCTCTTACTGGTAATATGTGGTTATCTTCTTGTTATGATTTCATGTTGACCGTCTCACCTTACAGGTCCAAGCTTCTACTCAGTTAGTTACCATCTCTCCAATAATGCACAGTGCTCTGTCCTTTGCTACTTGAATACACCAGAGTCCAAAAAGTATTCTGTTGTCTTAGTAACAGTTCCCTGTGATGCACAACCTTCACATTAGTGCAGGACATCAACGTGCACCAAAACACTTTCAGCCTAACATTTCTCAAAGACATAGCAACTTCTGTCTTTATATTAGCCTGTTTACACTTCTCTGGCTAATCAGAGAATGTGACAATATTATATGTCAACAAACTTCACTAACCACCCTAAACCTGGCTGGCAGCTTTGTATCCTTATTTAAGTCCAAGGTGTACAGCAGTCCAGTCTTTCAACTTTTTTTTCTTCATGGACACCCGAACTTGCCTTTAACCCTCAATGGTGCATCACTAGAGAGGAAGTGATAGCGAAAAGGTTCACAGGTTTCATTTGGGATCTGAAATGTCCGTTATCACATTTAACAAGCCCACATAACCTGCCAAATGTTTTTTTACATTCACATTCCAGGCCAAGTCATGTTTTTTTTACATCCACAAGGGTAAGAGTGAAGTGAAGTTTATCATCCACATTTGTGTGGTTGAAGAGTGTAAGATTCAGTTCCTTCATTTTGATGCAAGGAGTCGTATCTTAAACAGTTTTTTTTCCCATCAAATATCCTTTTATTGGGCTAGATGAAGTTTCTGCTAGGTCACAGTTTCATGCCTTTCCCATGAAACATTTGATTTGAATGTTACAGCAACACAAAATAGTGCAACGAAAAGAAACCCACAAGTGAGGAACATCATCCTTCCGTGTAGTTGCAGGAGATTTGGCTGGTGAAGCCCAAAATTTTTGACCGTATAGACTGTTCACTGCAAGCTTTGCTTAGTTTAGCGGAGAGATGGTGCAAGGTGATTCATTAGAAGTAATGCAATTTGCTGCTGTTGAACTTTGGAGGAGCTTCAATTGGTGTACGATTTCCATCGATGAAACCAAAACGCTGTCGGCACTACAGTGTCTTACTACCTATGTGGTACTCAAAGCACTTTACAATACTTCCCATTCACACACCAATGGATACAGAGCTGCTATGCAAGGTGTCTCTCTGCAGTCCAGAACAACTTGGGGTTCAGTGTCTTGCCCAAGGACACTTTAGGATGGGATCAAACCTGCAACCTCAGAATACAACCACACCTGAGCCACAGCTGCTCAAGCAGGAAGTCAGACGTTCTCCAGATATCCTGTGGGCTGTTTTGTAGAGTGGAAAGACACAACAGAGGATATCTGGAGAAATTATGACTGAATAATCACATGAAAATGGTGTTACATCCCATCTGTAGCTGCTAAGTTTCAGCCTTCCAGAAGCATCGATGGGAACACTGTTTCAGTGTTCAGTATGAGGAGCAAGACGACTGTCCACATAGCAGACCAGTACTTAGAACCACTTGCATAGCTACAGTCCACATCGACCTGCACACGTGGTCCCAGAAAACATGAACTGGCCATCAGGCTCTTGTTTTTCCTGCATTACTAATAGAGCGATTTTCAGTACCCTGAAAAATGTTCAATCCATCCACTGCTGCTCAACCCATTGGCTGCTTTACTTGAAAAGAAACTGACTGTGGATCAGAAGAACTTCTACTGAGCAGCACTCAGTGAAGTGTGATTAGCTGAAGCAGCAGAACACAACAAAATGGTCCTTTAAAGACATAAAAGCTGACAGGTCACATGTTCATTTTAACTGCCAATATATAACATATGATTGGATATATGTGGTCCTAACTGTGTGCTGATGTCGTGTTGTTAAAAATCTACTTTCTGCATTTTGGTTTCGCTGGCTGAAAGAAAAGGATGCTTTGAGGAAACACTAATTCTTTCTGTCAAAACATGCTGACTGGCGTTTCTCCTAATTTGTCCCTCCCATTTATATCAGTGAGGGCGGCTTAAATAATAGATGCACCTGTCAGCTTAATGCAGCACACTTGAACAGCAACACAACACTGCAGCAGCGAAAGTGACCAAACTGTGGCGGTAACAACAGAACATTGTGCAGGATTTACTGCGGGACTAGCCGTGTGTTTCTTTTAAACTGCCAGCTGAGAGTGTGTTGTGTGCAATTCCAGCAATTTTCCCTTCGGGGATCAATAAAGTATTTCGGATTCTGTGTAGCTTGTCAAGAAGCAAAATTAAAACTGAACATCGGCAGAATCGACCCGTTACAAATCTGTCATTGTGGTTTTGTGTTGAGTTGATGGTTATGTATATGTGTTTTGGCATACGGAGGTTTATGTTCCCACAACACACACACGGTAATTTAGGCACTGAAGTTGGGAACATCTGTGCCCATTAAACCTTCACATGAGCCTCAGCGTGAGCTTTTTGTCTCTTTGCTCAAACACAAGCTGGGACTCATTAAAGGTGTATGCGTGTGTGCGCGTGTGTGTGTCACTCCCCCTAATTTAAAACTCACTATTAGCAATTCACATCAGACAAACCCTCTGAGGTCATGACATTCAGCTGAAGGGGTTCAGCCTAATGTCAGGAGCTGCTCGTGTTCACTGCTGCTCATATTTTGCATAATATTTGTTAATTATTATTATTTTTTTGTGTTTCATTCGAGAACATCCCAACATGTGTCTCCGACAACATCCCTGGTTTATAGTTTTACATTTGTAGTCATTTTTGTTCATTCAAAGTATCAAATACAAAAAAACAGCATTTTCAAAAGTACAGTGTAGTAACAAACATTTTAACTATAAATAAATGAAGAAACTCACAATCAAACCCTGTAAGCTCTCATTATTAATGTTTAAAACACTCCATTCATTGAATCAAACTTTATGAAATGCTATTTTCTTGCATTATTTACTGACTTAATTTAACCTTTTTCACAGTGGGAGCAGCCTGTATCTCTTATTAAAACTGTGTAATATATGAAGATATTCCAGAGAGTGCTATTTTGGATTCAGAGGCCTCCCGGTTCTGCTGTGACTAAAATGGATGCAGCTTTGCAGTGATTCATTTCTGCTGCAGCGGAGGATCTTTAGGCACAAAACATCAGTGCCCCTGACCCAGTGTTAGGATGTCAGTTATTTACGCCGTAATTTGCGCTTTTTCAGGGGGGAACTTAAAAAAAAAGAAGTCAGTTTCTGCAGCAGTGTCCCAGATTTCATTCTGACCTGCTGATGTAGAAAAAGAGACTCAGTATATGTTTAAATTCTTCATATCTCTGATGCAGAGAGTCGGAGCTTGATTTGTTTGACCTCACAAATGTAGAATTGTTACTGACTGAATTTATACGATTTTGACTTTGTGCAACATAGAGAATCAAATAAACAGCTAATGAAAATGGATTTTCCTGCACTAGCGAACATGCATTCACAAAATCATTTTAATAAATTGTCACTCAAGAATCAGGGCCTTATTGATCAGCACATGTTCTTTTTTTCCTAAAATCTAAAATCTTTCTAATGTGCTTTAAGCTGCAGTTTTTACACTGCAAAGTGCTGCATGAACTCAAATTCATTCTCTTCAGGCGATACCGTTGACTTGATTTGTTTGCTTTTCGGGAGGAAATGTAATAAAAATGTGCTGGCACTTGAGGGGTTAAAGTGACTTTATTTATTTGTGTTGGAAAAGAGAAGAAGATAGGCGGCACAGAATGAAGAAAAGCAACAAGAAGAGGAGAAGGGGGAAGAGGAGGTTCCCTTCACACTGACAATCATTTATTAAAGTGGAGTGTGAAGCGAGAGAGTGTCCTGCATTATAAATGATAAATCTCAGTCTGACTTATTAGTTGTGACATGTTGAGAGTCTGTCGCCACTTAAAGCTGCACTGTACACTTACACTGAGTGTGTGTGTGTTAATGTATTATCTCAGAAATGCATTTTTTGCCAGGTACCACTGAAGGTCTTGAAAGGAACTGCAGACAGCAGAAACACATCTGTGCGTGTTGTATTTTTTATTGTTTTGTTTTCAGCTGCATTTTCTCCATTCTTTGTTTTCTCAGAAATGTAAAGAAACACAACCCTGGGCAGCTGACTCACAAAAAAGACAAACACAGCAAACAAGAAAAACACAAAACATCAGAAATAATGCACATATCAATAGAAATAACCACCAGCTCTGTTGAACTCCACATTTGAGCCTAGCGAGCGTTTTTCTGTTACAACTTCACAGTGAATGTTGTGATAGTTTTTGTTCAAGTGAAGGTTATGTGAAATTTCATTTAGCCAATAAGAGATTCAAGTTTTGGTTTTTAGATTTCAAGTGAATTTTTTGACATTTCTTGCAGCTGAAAGAGCACAATTCAGAAATTAGACAATATATGAACAAAACATGAGCATTAATACCGTAATCTGAAAAAGAAAAAGGCAAATCAAAAGCACGTGCATGTCAATTTTCAGGATCTTATTGTAACTAAAGATCATCTCGTCTAAAGGTTGGATGTAATGTCTGCTTCTAGTTCAGTTAAATCCATCTTTAGTAGCATATTTGAAACGATAACATCAGAAATGTCCAGAAGAGAATTCACATACAGTGATTTCTCCAAAATGACGCACAGCTGCAGAACATTTGAGCAAAGCCTTCTGGTGTCAGTAGAAAACGCTCACAGGATTTATCTGTATACAATCTGTAGTTATTAAATCAGGAGATGAATGCTGTAAACTGCCCATGTATACCTTGTGTTTGGATCATATATGTTTGTTTCAACTTATTTAAGCCCAGACTCGCTACTTAATATCAACAACTTGCACGTTTCCTCTAAGACACGTCTTACTGGGATTGAACTGATATTGAAGTGGACCGACTGCATCAGATATTGGCGTAAATGCAAACAGCAATGAGTCCCTTGTTTGAAGTCCATTCTGTATCTGAATATTGGCAAAAATGAAACCAAAATCTCTCAAAAATAACGACTTACTTGTACTGATTAAACAAATGCAGAAGGGACACTGAAATATCTAAATATAAAGACAAAGAAATCTTGCTAACCACAGAACTCCATGAAACGTTGTACCACACAGCAGGACGGACCACAACGTATTTATTCATTGTCTTTGATATTTCGCAGCATCAACACAATAAGTCTGAAATTTGTGCAGGTTATCTGCTGTATATAAGTAGTAAACTTTGAGGCTGAAAAATGTAACCAACATGGAAGATCCAATAACTGCAGTTCCTCAAATGTCCACTTGAGGCTGGTTCCAAAAGTGAGTTAGCCCCAATAGACCTCCATGTTAAAATATCCAACTATATAGCAGAAAAAAAAAAAAAAACAAGTTTAGAGTTTGGAGCAAAAAATGGTTTTGGTCTGTAGAGCTAATTTCTCCATTCATGATACCTGTGCAGAGGGTTCATGTTTATATATTTCACCTGATTAAATTGTTTTAAGGCTAAAACTTATGCTTAAGTTATGGGTGTGGCACAGGACAGTTTATGGCCCAGAGATGTTTGGTCGTCTCAGCTTCACTTACACTCCACATGTTTGGTCACTTTTGGATGAACAGCAAGTTGAGAGGAACCAGGATCTGTCAAGATAGTGACGGCCACCACACTGAGCTTATGAAAACAGAGAGTTCGCCAATTTTTACATACAGACAGTGGCTGCATATCATGTTTTATTCATCACGGCTTACACCGTTTCACATGCAAAACCACGCTGGGTATCTGGAGACAATCTGTGTGTTTGATCATCATAAACATGATTGACATTATCTACATAGGTGGGCAGCTTATGTAGATGTGAAACAGTTTGTTAATTAATAAAATCTAAGATATCTCATGTTTGCTACCTGGATGGATTTACACCACACCCCTACCACAAGGTGGAACCAGAAAACCACAGTGAAGTGGCTGCAGTAGAAGTCTTGAAGGATCTGGTCTATAACAAACCTGTAAAGAACCTACCCGAATCCAACATGCATACATTAACTCTCTAACAAGAGCCCCAGTCTGAGAGGGACAAATCTGCAGATCTCAAGTTCATGCTCTGCCCTTTATCAACTCAACATCCTCCTGTGTGTCGAGAGATGATGTTGCTGTGTGGACACCTCCCAGACAGGAAGTAAGAACATGTCACATATTAAATCCTTTCAGCAGAGATTACAGCAGACCCGAGATCTGACACACGGCAGCTGAGTCCTCCTGGACTGCATGCAAATGAGGAATGTCCCAAATTATCTCATGCATGAAGAGACACAATCAATATTTATCAGCCGGCTTTGCCGCAGGTGACACCTGCTTTGCATGCCGATACTGATCCATGGAGAGACGGGGGAGTTTGATTCATCTGATGAAGCCACAGAATCACAGATTCACATTGTCCTACAGATTTTCTGACACATGTGCAACATGTATGTGGGGTTTTTACCTTAGTGATCGGTTCATTGGTGACAGAAATCCTGACGTTTTGTGTCCACAGTTGTGCTCTTAGAGACCTTGTTGCTTGTACCTGAAAAATTAAAGTAAACTAGCTTACTGTTGTGAGGGAACAATACTTCAGCAACACATTGTGCTCTTCTCTCCCTTTTCCAGACATTGTTTCGATAGACCTTTTGGGGCATTCGAAACAACAGTACCTGAGGACCTTCATATCCATTACTCAGCTGTGCAGTGGAAACTTGGATGTGTTAAATGCTGATACAATGCTGCTAATTAACCCCAGTAATCAGCCCCATGGTATTGCAATGAAAAAGTCCAATGGGTGTGCAACCAAATATTGAGTTGAGGGTGCCAACAATTTTGTCCGGACCTTTTGTTTAGTTTTGTGTAAAACTATGTCAATTTTGGCTTTTTTGTATTTTTCCAATGCACATCAGCTTGTTTTTTTTTTAACTCTTATTATGAAATTTTCATCCATACAGGCTTTATATTTGGGAAATATTCCCAGAACCCAGAAAAGTGGTCTTACAATCCAACCTCTAGGGGGTGGCTGGATGTAACAAAAATAATCAGGATGTTGTTGGTTTAGGTGGAGGGATTTATTGCTTAGTGGCACATGGAACATAAAAGTGACAATGAACACAAATAACACGAATAGCTGTTATTACCCATTGCAGCTATTCTACTCATCATTGTTCATTGTATGAAAAAGCTAACTGACCATTCTAAAGCAAGACAGGCATTGGCTTTTGTTTATGTATGAAGCACTCAATGACAAAATGCTGCAATGCATAGCTTCCTTGTTAAAGAAGTCCTAAAATTATTACACAACTTGTTCTAGTGTTTGATTGTTGCCCAAAGCCTAGAACTGGTGAAACACTGGAATTGATCTTCTGCTGCGCACACTTGGAATTTATCATCGAACAGTGAAACTTGGTGCGACTTCAGCTGTTGATTTATTTAAGTCCATGATAAGAGACTAAACTGCTTCTAAACGGGACTGTTGATAACTGTGTTCCTTTCTTTCTTGTCTCGTTAATTTTTGGCTTTTATTCTATTGACTGTACTTTTGAAAGCTTCGTAAATAAAGGCTTCTCTCAGTTATTCCTTGAGATTAAAATAAAGGTTAATAAATGAATGAAAATGAATTCCAGAATGTGTTTCTGAAAACATTTGAGATGAAACAAGCTACTTCCAGTTGCAGAATGTGTCTTTATTTTATACTGACAATGCTTAGTTAATAGTTAGTTTAAATAACTATTAGGGTATTTCCAGAGGTGGTGAGTCACGCTGGATGACCCTGATTTCCATTAATTAGCTTAGACCTGAGCTCCATGCTAAAGAGGTGCAGGTGGCAAATCTCTCAAAATGCAGTCTGGCATTAATGGATTGAATTACACAGATATTTACATAGACACTGAATAATCTGTAAAAATGACAGATCCTGGGGACATGCATCATGATTCCAACTCGTGTCAAATCTACATCCTTCTCTTATTGACACACAAACTCTAATGACATGTCTCCTCTGTTTACATTTTTGAAAATCATTTCAATTAATTACATTTATATGGCTCTTTTAAAGATGCAAGGGGCTCTGCAATGACTTGACTCCAAAGGCTCAGTTTTCTCAGGTTTTTACCTCAAAAATGCCAACCAGACTCTCAGGCTCGTGACGGATTTACATGTCTGAGATGTAATTAAGGGTCAACCTAAAATGTGTCTAAAAATAATCATTAAAGTTGTAAAATTAATCAATACAAGCAGCCTTATAAGAACACAAGAATTGCCTCATAATCTTCTCACTAATGACTGATGAAGACTTCCAGTCTCACTGTGAACTTTCTGGTTTCACCACAGGCACCCACAATCAATAAATCAGTCAATTAAAACAGCACAGTTTTCAGTCTGTGTATTCCTCACTGAGAATATATGAAAACTTTCTTGCTCTGTTTTGTTACTGCAATCAGTCAGTTTAGCAAGAACAGATGCTGATGTCTCACTGGTTAGTGTTTACTTGAGAGAAATACCCACAATTAGAATTAGAGAAATAGTGAAGTTATCAATCAATAAAATAATGTAGTGTAACTATGTCTAGACTATTGTTGGCTAAAACTACATGTGTTTAAGTAGATTCTCAATGTGAATAAAGTGACAAATGTTCTTATGTTGCTTACAAGAAGGCTTTAGGCTAATATATATGAATTATTTCAACGAAGGCAATTCTGCTGACACTAACTAAAAGAAAATGGTTCCTGTAAATCTAGAATTTCTTCTAGTTGTTTGGTCTTGGTGATTTATGGCCTGAAAGTAGAAGTTTAAAGTGGATCAGTGTCTGTAAAACACTTTGTTCTGTTGTTTGTCTGTGAAAATCGATGGCAAGCAGTGAAACGATGGTGTTGATCTCTGCTGAATAAACAGACTACGTTCATCAACCGGCAGCGTCTGAAAACATCCGTCTCCCTTCGGCTCGTTTGTCTCCACTAATTACAGCTCGTTCGGAACGTCTCTTGTGCTGATAATTAGCGTTTGCTGCTACATGTAATCAGCTGCTGGTGTTCTAAGACTGAAATGTGTCGGGAACTTGGTTTAATTCAGAGTTTCATAGACGTATGGATCCACCTGCCGTAGGTGATTAACTTCACGCTCCGTCTGGGTGTCGATACACCTGCATGTTCACCTGGAGACTCTAACGCAGGACACATGGTGCTTGGCTCCTTCTGTGCTTTATCTCAACAGAGGGCTTATGAACACAGCCGGCAGGGAACTTTTAGCATACTTTACAGCAGGAGAATAATTAAAAAAACAATATAAAATCAAAGGAAACAATTAAACGAGAACATTTAAGGAAGCAGATGAAACATAAACATCATTAAGTTACTGTTTAATCTCATTTTCACTGTGTCAGATCAGCTCATTATTAGCAATCTCAAATGTTTGCCATGACTTGGTTACCTGTCAACAGCCAATCAGACCATTTTTCACCATTTGTATGATGCCATCAGGAAGAAGGAGCCAGGGACTGATTTGCTGCATTCCTGAATCAAGCTAGTGTGGCACCATGGTCAGTCTCTGTGCTCCTATTGGTCATCTTTACAGATGCATTGTGGGGATCATCACACAAAGTGAAGCTTTTACAGCGTTCAAGATGCAGCATCAGTGTTTGTTCACTATGATCCACTACACAGAAAAAGCATCAACTGTCCTCCTGATGCCCTGTGACTGTGAGACACTTTCATGCATATTATATTATCACATTCAGCTCCACTAATAGATTGTTTCTGCAGAGTGATTTTATTGATTAAACATTTTTATCCCAGAGTACTGTGTAAATACCAGTCTTATCTCTCCCAAAACACAATCAAAAATATGTTAAATATGTTTCCCTTGTATGAACCCTGTAAAAATCTGGTGTTATAATCTGTTTATTTTTAATTTAGAGAAACTTGATTGACTTGAACAGGTTTCTTGCGCTGAATATATTTAGTGAAGCCCCTTTGCAGTCTTTAAAATGTATGTAAGAGAGGGGAGCTTAATGTGGACCATAACACCAAAGTTTTTTAAAGTGGTCACGGTGGTTTCCAGTGTTTCTAGATTGTTCTAGAATAAAAAATCCTGAGATTTCTAAAGCCTCAGTTTGCTTGCTTGTAGTCAGCACAGGTGCATGCACAGAGCTCTGCACCACACAAATCAACCATCATACGCAATGTTGTGATGTTCGTGTGTGTGCTTGTTTTAATCTCGTTGTGGGGACATAAATGTGTTTACACAGTCACATTGTCAGGACCCGACTCCATTTTAAGAACAAAAGCATGTCCCTACGTATAGAGTGAAAATGTCTAGAAAATGAACACAAGTAAATTACTAAGTGTATGTGTGTGTTTCAGCAGATCAATGAGAACATTGACTGACTGTTTGATATTGTATGACAGCAGCCATGGAGGTTGCCACATGTAAAATCTGTGTGGCCAACAGATCAATGTGGTTATTTACTGTAGAATTCTAATAATATCCTAAGACAAATTAAAAATACTTAGCTCAAACATTAGAGCCTAAAAGTTCCGTTTTAGTCCTTGTTTTCAGGATTTAAAGCATTCAGTCTTTCATGCTTTGCTCCCTCTGCTGCTGATATAACTGGGTGTGAGTGAAATAGCTGTTTTTCGTCGGGTCTCGTGGTCGGCTGAGAATGTTTCGGGTGGAGCCGTTTCTGTGTGAAACTCCATCCCTCGCTGTTCAGGCCCACACAGCGTCTGTCAGTCAACTCGCTTTTATTTTGAAGCCCTCCAGACAGACAGGCTAAACTGCTGTCAGGTTTTCAGCCTCTGCCGCTCCTTCTTCCAGCGCTCACACTTGTTTTGCCTTCCCAGACTCTCCTGGTGGCCTTGACTCCCCCATGTCTCCCTCCCCTCCACCTCACCCCTTCCCTCATTGACCTTTGACCACACTCCACTGTGAACCACGCAGCGAAAACAAACAGAAATGTGATCTGGGTTCAGCAGCAGACGAGAAGTGCATTGCTAAAATGATAAAGATTCAGAAGGGATTGTTTGGTTCTCCCTTACAAAGTGATGCCTGCTGGTTCCTACAGGAGCAAAAAGTATTTTAAAAAAACATAACTATTGAACTAATTACACAAAAAGATAGAAGATTCTTGGTGATTTTTTTAAAGTTTAAGCTTTAAAAATAGGAAATAGTCTTTGGTTGAAGTAGTTTCCTGCATTAATGAGAGGTCATTCTGCACATTCATCACTAAACAGTTTATTTTTTCCATGTGTGAGACTGACTTTAGGACGACAGCAGCTCATCTTAGTTTGATCAGCTGCATTTATTAGAGTCTACAGATGAGGACTTAAATCAAATAAAGATGAAACTTGGAGGATGGAGGCAGAAGGATAACAGGATGTCCTGAAATAAATGTATATCTAGAAGCTGGTGTTGTTCCTTCTTTCACTGTTCTGCTGGCAACTGTGAAGGAAAACCGTTCCTGCAATAAGTGTTGATGGCAGGCTGGGAAGACCTCATGTACTGATGGATAAGAGGAATCCCAGCTGTGAAACTTTGAGTCAAACTGCAATGTCTGATATCAGCAACAGATTTATAATGTAGTGCTTGATGCGAAAGGAAAAGGATAGTCATTTACACCAATCAGGCATAACATTATGACCACATGCCTAATATTGTGTCAGTCCCCCTTTTGCTGCAAAACCGCCCCTGCCCAGTCAAGGCATGGACTCCACTAGACCTTGAAGGTGTGTTGTGGTATCTGGCACCAATAGCAGCAGATCCTTCAAGTCTTGGAATTTGGGAGGTGAGGCCTCCATGGATCAGAGATGCTGGATTGGATTGAGATCTGGGGAATCTGGAGGCCAAGTCAACACCTCAAACTCATTGTTGTGCTCCTCAAACCATTCCTGAACCATTTTTGCTTTGTGGCACAGTACATTATCTTGCTGAAAGAAGCCACAGCTATCAGGGAATATTGTTTCCATGAAAGGGTGTACATGGTCTGCAACAGTGCTTAGGTAGGTGGCACATGTCATGGTAACATCCACATGGATGCCAGGACCCAAGGTTTCCCAGCAGAACATTGACCAAAGCATCACACTGCCTCCACCGGTTTGCCTTCCTCCAATAGTTCATCTTGGCGCCATGTGTCTTTACGTAAGTGACACACTGGGCCATCCAATGTGATGTGAAAGAAAATGTGATTCATCAGACCAGGCCACTCTTTTCCATTACAACATGGTCCACTTCTGATGCTCACATGCCCACTGTTGGTTCACAGGAGTCAGTACTGTGTAGTCTGACAGCTTTCTATCAAAACCAGCATTAACTTCTTCAGCAGTTTGAGCAATCTCGTCTGTTGGATCGGACCACACGGGTCAGCCTTCGCTCCCCACGTGCATCAATGAGCCTTGGCCGTCCATGACCTTATTGCCAGTTCACTGCTGTTCCTTCCTTGGACCACTTTTGATAGATACTGATATTAGGATTTATTGTTTTATTGTTTCTATTAAACATACTGCTGGCTTAATACTGATTTACACATTGCTTTAGTGCTAATAAAGAGTTGCATTGACCCGTATAGTTGGGAGGGTCTCAAACATTATCTCACACTATGTGAATTGAGATAAAACACGGCTGAATAGCACCAGGTCAAACAGAGGGCAAAGCACACCAGCTTGCACTCAAGACACATAAGACGCACAAACATGCACTGCAGACACACATACTCTCATGCACACTCGCTGCACACTCACACATACCAGCTACTACTCATTGAAGGCCGCACTTGTTTTAAGAACATCATGTGAAGGAACATAAAACTGATAAAGTGCATATGATTGGAGACATGCGTCACCCAAATGAGTGAGAGCACTGCCATAGAACTTTAACAGGAAGACCATAAGTTACTGCTGTGCCCTTAGGCTATGGCTACGAATAAAGACACAAAGACACAAACACACCTATCAATCATTCATTGTGAATTCCTTTCTCTTTCTGGTTATCAGTTGCTGATGATTAATTGGAGGATCGTATGGCGAGAAGATGTGGACAAGTCTAAACCATGACTTTTCTCCAACAGTTTTTGACCAATGCGATTGTAGCACATTTCATAAGTATACACTGCAAACTGAATGCTGCATCCATTCCTTGGAAGACGCCTTGAGATTAACACCTTTATTAACTATAGTCCTCTGATCAGTAATGGTCTTGATATCAAGCTACTTGGCATTGCAGAATTTACAACTTTAACTGAGAGACGTTGCCTGTCTGCTGTTTAAAAAAACGAATACAACACTGACCACTGTAGATCAGGAACACCCCACAATAGCTGCAGTTTTGGAGATGCTCTGACCTTGTCGTCTAGCCATCGCAGTTTGGCTCTTCTCCAATTCACTCCAATCCTTATATTTGCCCATTTTTCCTGCTTCCAACACATCAGTTTTGAAAACAAACTGTTCACTTTCTGCCTAATATATCCAACCCACTAACAGGTGTCATGATGAAGAGGTAATCAGGGTTATTCACTTCACCTGTGAACGTTCATAATGTTATGTCTGATCGGTGTAAACCTAAAGGGTTCATCTTCTTGTGAACAGGACTAGTCACAGTCATTTTCAGGCATTTCTTGTAGTTTAATAGATGCACTGATTGAGCTGCATGAGTCAAACCATGTCCACCTCAACAGGACATGTGTCAGAGTCAATAACCACCCACAGAATCACTTTCTTCAGAAAAATTATACTATTTTTGAGTTATTTAAAATGTAAATGATATTGCACATGGGTGTACTCACTTCTGTTTCATACTGTATTTTGTTCAGACCTGCAATGTGTGATAAAGCAGATTATTCCTTATTCCTTTTTCAGTTCAGGAACATGTGGGTTTATCTGTGATTCATATCTGACAGACTGGCAGTGGAGAGGCTGATGATTTTGTAGGCTGGATGTGTGATTTCTCTTAACATTGTGAAAAAAAAAAGCAGGCAGCAGTAAGACAGGATGGACTGAAATATGCTTTTATAAAGCCCATAGCTTCCGTAAACACCACAGACTGAGTAGCCACGTTCATAAATGCAGCAGCTCTGCCAAATCTACGGTTTCCCTGTAGAATTACTTTTGAAGAGTTGCTGCATGTTGAACTTGGTGTCTGCTGGTTGGGGAAGCCTACTATGCATGCAAATGATATGAATAATATCCATAAATAAAAATCCATATTCCAAATGAAATGATTTATTTATGCCCAAATCCTACCTAATTGACACACACAGACACACGCACACGGACTAATTTAAACAAAGATATGACATACAGTGTGGCCTTTTTCACTTTTGTACAAAATAAAACAAAATATATAATAAAATAAAATATATATATTCTGATAAATAAAACACTTTTGTATGTTAACAACAAAGGTGCCATTATTTTTACTGTGTCGTATAAAATAGCAAGGACACACCATCTGTCATTGTTGCCTACATGGATATAACTATATAGAGCCCATCATAACTCATTAATCATTTCTAAACAGTAATAAAGGTATACATCACATTATAATATAGTTGTAAGCAGATATCAAAGCATTTTAAGTGTTGCTTGTAACTTTCTCCTTTATGTTTTCACAGTAACGTCCACATATGAGTGTCAGCACCAGTTCCATTAATAGGCAGATCTGCTTACAGGTACATTAGACTTTGTCATAAACCATTTATTACATATGTACACGATGATGACAATAAACTTAAGGGAACATGTTATTGCTGCGACTTGTTTAGTACAAAAGCCAGAATGCTCTGTTGATTCAAAAGAGTTGTGGAGGTTAAAAAAAAGGCCTTCAGAGCAGCAGGAAGTGTTGTTGAACCTCCTTCTGGGTTTGTCAGACATCACTGTGTGTTTGTGTATCAGAGAACTGGAGGGTTAGCTGTGTGACTGGGTGTAATGGGAACACATGAGACACAAACTGCAGATATCTCCTCCCCCACATCATGTGTCTCTATGTGTGTGTGTTGGATCAATATCCACTATAGTCATTTCTCCTAAAGATGTCGATCCCTGTGAACCTGCTGCCTCCACCATCTTCTCTCTCTCTTATTCGTTTCCAGACCAGCCGAGCATGACGGAAAAATGAACTAAAGAGAGAGAGGTGGAGGGCTGAGTGTGTGTTCTGCATACAGATTGGACGTCTGTCATGGAGACAGACTGAAGGAAGGACATTGTGGCTGTTGATTGGCCGGTTCCCTGGTGGCGTCCGAAGCCATTAAAATTGCATGAACACTCATACGGACAGGTTCTCACCGTTTAGCTTCTTTCTTTGAAATGCATAAGTTTCAGTTTGCTCTGCTTCACTGCAGTTAAAGATTGCAGTGGTGAAGCCAAACATGCAGATAAAGCTGAATAATAACTGACTTTAATGGGCTCTGGAGAAAGACTGTCAACCTTTTACCAGTGAACACGGGGACAAGAAAAATCATTTGGCAACAGTTAAAAAAAAAAAAAGAGAGACTTCGTATATAGAAAGTTTTGAGAAACGAGATAATTTACCACTTCATGTATTTTGACTGTCATCAAATGAAAACTATACAATAATGGTAATCACACACAAATGAACTAAAGTGTTACTGAAGGAACTGCAGAATCACACAGGAAAAGATTTTCCTCCCGCAGCCAATAATATCATCGATAAGAAGCTGGATTGTCTATTCTTATCTATATATTCAATAAGATGGAGAGAGCGGGGGTCAGTGACCAGCTGGCTGCATGGACCATGGACTACGTCACAGACACCGCAGTATGTGAGGCTACAGGACTGTGTGTCTGATGTGGTGGTCTGCAGCACAGGGTACAGTACTCTCACCTTTCCTCTTCACCTTCTACACATCAGACTTCCGCTACTCCACAGACAGTTGTCATCTCCAGAAGGTCTCCGATGACACTGCCATCATCGGATGCGTGTCAGAGGGCAGAGGGGAATGACTCTGACAGGAAGGTCATCATGGACTTTGTCTGCTGGTGTGAGCAGAACCACCTCCAAATGAACGCCAGCAAGTCAAAGGAGATGGTGGTCGATTTCCACAGGAAACCCTCAAACGCTCCACCGCTGAACATCCAGGGACTTGACATTGAGATAGTGAGGACCTACAAGTACTTGGATGTTAAATGACAAACTTGACTGGACAGATAACACTGACCTTCTTTATCAGAAGGGTCAGTGCCGTTTATATATGCTGAGGAGACTCTCATGTTTTGGTGTGAGCAGGCCACTGCTGAGGACGTTTCCGACACTGTGGTGGCATCGGTGGTCTTCTGTGCAGTGGTGTGCTGGGGAGAGGGGTGCTCTGAGAGTGATAACAACAGACTAAACCGACTGATAAAAAGAGCTAGTTCAGTCTGTGGCTGCCCTCTGGACTCCATGGAGGTGGTGGGAGAGAGGAGAGCTCTGGCCAAACTGTCTGCTATCATTGGAAAACCTCCCACCCTCTGCATCAGACTGCTTAAGAAGTGCCTTCAGCAAATCCCCGTGAGACCGGGCTGGACTGTTACACTCTAAGTGTAAGAACGAGTGTTTCTGCAGGTCCTTTATTCCAGCATCTGTTAGATTGTACAATGCCGCATTATAAATTTCATTGTGTACTGTTAACTGCTGCACTTTTTTCCCCCCTTACACATGCATTCCACCTACTTATGTGCAATAACTGAAACCTCATCCTCTTGTATATAGTGTTCTATATAGTATTTTAAAAATCATCTGTATATAATGTTCTCTGCAATTTTTGCACCATTTTTTCTTATTTATTCTTATACTGCCTTCATATTTCTTCTTTTGGAGCTGCTGTGGGATCAATTTATCTTATCTTGTCTTTATCTTAATCTTATCTTATCTTACCTGTTTGTACTTAATAGGAAACGTCCTCCATTTGGTAATTTCCTGTCTCTCTCAATAATGTCATCTGATGTTAAAAAAAAACTCATTTACAAGCTAAATTCACCTCCAGATAACTGAGAATCAGACAAGAAGCAGTAACAAAGCAGCTGAGACAAACTGCAAACACACAGGTAGGTAACTCAATGCAATATTATCAGTGTTAACGTTACTTTCAGTCAGATAGTCAGATGCACTGGAAAGAACAACAATCAACTGAACAAGCATACAAGCACACATGAAACACATGCACAATGATTCCATATTGTTAGGTAATTGTAATAGATAAACTATTGTGTTAATTCTTGAAAACAGAAGTAGAAACTGTTAAATATGTCATGGATTGATGTGAAAAGCTTTTTTTTTTTTCACCTGAGCAAAAACCAGGTCCCAGCTCACCCTGCTAATCAGGAAGATCAGCCGCACCTGTGAAGTAGAGCTCAGGTGTGGGCTGTTGGTGATCAGCTTGGTGGAGACTATATGAAGAGGTTTTTGGGTCTCAGCTCAGATGAGGAGGGTGGTTCAGAAGGTTCAGCACCATCAGCTGGCTTTCTTTCGGAATATGGAGTTTGAGTGTCTGAATGTGAGAATCAAGTTATTATATGTGGCAGTTATTGATGGGACTCAAACACCCCCACAATATAATAAATTTTTCATTGTATGATTTGCGATGGGTAAATCTGCAGCGGTGGATTTGTTGTGTGATTGCAATCATTTGATTGTCAGCGGGCAACTGATTTAGTGTTGGCTTGTCATAGTTGGTGGCGCCATGCCACTATAGTGTGATGATACAGAAGTCTTTAACAAATCATTGGATCCAGACTATAAGCCGCATCATGTCAAAATCTAATCACTTGCTCCTTGTGTCATTTTTGACCTTCCCTGAAAATTTCATCCAAATCATTTATTCCGTTTGAGTAATGTTGCTAACAAACTGACAAGCCAACGCTGATTGTCACAGAACTCCGCTGAGGCTCCGCCTCCTTGGCGGAGTAATAAGGAGTTACCATAGTCCAGTCTAGAAGTAACAAATACATAGACTGGATATCCAAATGTATTTCATAAATGGCAAAAGCTAAAGCTTATGAAAGATGGTGAAATGGTCCTAGTAATGGATGACTGGCTGACCTGGTTAACTATGTGACACAGATGACTTGATTGTGAATGTAACGACTGAAATGTACATGAAAATAATGAATCAGTGACTGAAACGATTGCATACTGACCTAAATAGGAACAGATCATATCAATTCAAATTAACACAAACCTGAGGGCTGGTGGCAGTGAAGGAGTCCTTGGGTTCATCTCACAGAGCCGTGGGGAACTCTGCACTGGAAAGGTTAGGAGTAAACCTAGGGCCTCTGGGCTGCTGGTAATCCAGCTTTGATCACTGCAGTTTCCTCTGCAGGAGCATCTCATTATGAGCAAACGGTCAGTGATGAGTCCTCGTCAGACCCCTTTCACCATTCAGACTCCTATTGATTCCTCTCACCTTGGACTAAAGGCTTCAAGCACAAACCGCTCCGACTCAACTCAACAGAATGGATGAACTCACAGAAGCGCCGAGTCAGCTGAATACGAGGCCACAGTTTGTCATTATTCCTGTTTGTTTCACTGCAGAGCGATCAAAGATAACACTCAGAGGAGCCTGTCGATGTGAGTGCTTCAGCTGTATGAATCTTTTATTGCTTCTGTAACCTCTGGTGTCCCACTGTCTGCACGCTGAGCTACTATTCACAACCGTCACTTAGAGGTTCATCTGAGCAGAAAACTCAAAGGCTGAATGTGCAGACGTTCGACTAAAATGATAATTCAACAAGATCAAGACATGCTGTTAATAAAAAATAAATCCATTTTAACATTCTGCTGCGTTGTCCTACATTTCCCAGCGCACCTTTCAACAATCCTCTTTGAACACACTACATGTGGAAGACTGAACACTTCTACAGTGACACCAAAAAACCTCTATTTAATCCCACATTGCAGAACAATACAAAGCAGCAAAAACACAATGAAGAAATGGAAATTATGAATTCAGAATTAAACTGGTTGCTTTCATTTGTTTATTGCCATATTGTATAGAACTTTCAGTGTTGAGCTGCCTTTTTGTCAGATGTGCAACAGTAGATTAACATGAAATATTAAGTAATTTTTGTACACAAGTCAATATATTACACAATATTAGCTTAAGTTCAGTAGATCAGACTGTCATGTGTCTGAAGAGTAGGTGAAACATTTTTCAGACGGGGTGTTTTTTTAACAGCTATCTTTTAATCAGTTTTCAGGTCACTGTAATTATGAATTGCTCATTTAGTTGTATTTATAAATCCTCAAGGATTTTGATATTCATGTTTTCTTTCAGTAAATGTTTAATTTTCTGTTGGATTCCAGTTTTAATGCAATTATTTTATACAGTGTTGGGACAAAGCAGCACATGAATTTGGGGCGTTCTGTTTGGGGGGGGGGAGAAAAAACTTCCATGTTTCTTCAACTATGATGATTCCTAGTCCTCTCTGTAGTCAATCTGTGGTGTCAAGCAATACCCCGCCCCCACTGCTATCTGATTGGCTGTTACTTGTGGCGTGTAACCAGTCAACACTGAAGGAGAAATGTCCACATGTTCTCCTATTGAACTTGTGTAAAACATAAAGCAATGTCAATGAAGTTTTGTTTTGGGGTTTGTGTTCTATAATGCAGTGGTTCTCAACCCTGTTCCTCAGGACCCCATGTCCTGCATGTTTTAGATGCTTCCCTGCTCCAACACACCTGACTCAAATGATCAGCTCGTCATCAGGCTTCTGCAGAGGCTTGATAACGAGCTGATCATTTGAGTCAGGTGTGTTGGAGCAGGGAAGCATCTAAAACATGCAGGACATGGGGTCCTGAGGAACAGGGTTGAGAACCACTGCTATAATGGACACAAAGACTTTTACTTCTACTTGAAATGCATATTGGCTTTAAATTGTCTCCTTCATTACTCATAAACAGTATCCGTATCTGTTAGCCAACAGATACGGATACAGTGATGCTGTTTGCATCAATCAGGTTTATGTGTCACCATCTTGCTCCACATCACTTCCCATATTTGGAAATTAAAGCCAGAAGAGATCAAGTGGACCATGAAGCCGTTCCCAAGGCTTCAATCCACCACCAATGCAAACTGATGGGTGTCGCCATCGCCTGCTACATCCATCTTTATTTACTGTTTGTAGTTCAGACTCTGGCAGCTCCTGGTTCAGGTTCAGAAAAGATGGTGCTTTAATCTGTAAAAACATCCGCGGTCATAGGTGACGCGTGTTTATGTTGAGAATCAGGAAGTAGGACGGTTCAGCTGAGCCGGTGAGATATTCATCAGCTGTAAATCAGGAGTCATAAACCACAACAGTAATTATACAAACTGAGCTTCATCTGGCATGAAAGAACAAACCTGTCAATCTTTGTTTCCATCGCGGGACTGCAGCTCTGGGTTTCTACACTGTTAAAATGAAGTTAAAACACATGATGGAGATTTATAGCAACCATACTTACTTTGTGTTGCTTTTCTTGATTTATGACTTGCAAATTAAAGTCCAATCATATCCAATGAACATCTGTCAAACAGTTATTTTATTCTGGCACAGTGAATTACCTCATTTACAGTGAACATTACTTGGTTAAACTTGACTCATCTGAGTTAATCTTGGCACTCAACAGTGGTTCAATACAGTACTGAGTCGGTTTTAAACAGTACCTGTGGGGACAAAAGCCGGTGAAGCAGATTCCCCCCTCATAAATATGTCACATAAGATTCAGAACTCTTCGTCCTGACTAAAAGAGATCCTGGTGGATTTTAATATCTCCCTTCTCATAAAACAACTATGGCTTTTCAGTTCTGCATGTGACAGAAGCAACATCAGTGGACTTTCAGACTTTATTGAACAGGACAGAGTTGAGCTCCACCGATCAGTCTGACCCCTCCAAGAAGCAGTCCGCTGTCAGTTCTGAATGAAAGTCGCCGGAGGTGGAGGAGTGTGTCCCAGCCAGCCATCCATCCTCATCACCTCCATCATTATTGTCTGTCCTGCCACCACAAAGCGAAACTTGTGTCCTGAGTTCCCCTGAAAATCACATTTAATCCACAGTGTGAGAGCACAGTTAAGATTCACCTGGTTTGCATTTGATTTGAATTCAATGAATGGTTCATATCAAATAATGATAAAATGCTCATGAATACCAGAATCTCTGTCTTTGTTTACCTCCTTTTGCTTTCGAGACGGCAGTACTCGCATTGCATGGCCTCCACCTGTTTGTTCAGACCGAATGATCCACATTATCCCAGCAAATGCTCCAAAGAGCTAGCCTAGCCACGCTAGACCCAGGTCTGAAGACGCAAGGGTCTAGGAACTCTCGACAGGGAGGGAGGCGGGCTAAAAGGTTGTCTTTCAAATCACTCTGCAGCAACTGGGTAGGTATACAACCAATCAGCACAACGAGTAGGCTGGCGTAGTTTCTAGAGAGCCTGAAATCAGAGGATGCGGGAGTTCGGTGAAGCCTTATTTATACAGTCAATAGGTGAAGCTCAAGTATATTACAGACATGTTAACAGAAAGATTATTCAAAGTCGGTGCTAATGGAGCTCAATGACTGTTTTCGTTTTTGTAGTCGACCCTGGCAGAGAATTAAATTCATTGCCGTGGGTTGTCTAGCGCGGCTAGGCTAGTTGTTTCCGGTTGTTTCTGTCAGAATCGTCTGTCGTCACTTAGTTACACCCGCCTTCTGACTCTACACTTCATGGTGATTCGTCGGCCAGTTTTAGGAGCATCCAACCTCGAAGCTTACCGAGGGTAACTAGACCCACCCTGGCAGAGAATTAAATTCGTTGCCGTGGGTTGTCTAGCATGGCTAGGCTACCAAAGAGCTCCTTGTCATGTAAATTGAATTTCTTAGTCTTCAGTGGCTCCGTAGATGTTCTATTGGGTTCGAGTTCAGGTAACTGGAGTAAAGTTCATGAAAGTCAACTCTTCTTGGTTTTCTTTGGTCTTTCAGTTGCATTTTTTAGGGGTTTGGGCTCATTATTTGGCTGAAGCTGGAATTCTTCTCCACAAAAATGCAAATTGGGGAGAGAAAATGTACAGTCAGGGTGGAGTTGATTTGCTGCAAGTGTACAAAGCTGCCCTTACTTGAATATATCTAGCAACATGTTTTACTGTGTTAGATCCACTGTGGTATCATTCTCTATCCTGTTTGTCTCCTTACATACACTTCTCTGTTGCTGCCACTGGGATTCATCAGTAAAAAGGACTTTTTCCATCATCCATTGTAAAATGTGCATGTCTTTGTCTCAGCCACAGATTGTTTGGCCTTGTGTAGCCTCTTGACAAGTGGTTTAGAGATGCCACTTATTCTCTGACGACATTACTAGACTTCTTTCTTTTGACAGAACCTTTGCTGATTGTCGTCTTGTCGACTTTGTTTCATAAATTTTGAGATGAAGCTGCTGTTCTGTCTCTTGGTGAACAAAGCTTGATTCATTGATTGCCTGATGTTCTCAGTTTTGGTCTGTCTGATCCTGTTTGGACACAACTGATCCAGTTTCCACAAAGTGCTGCAGAGCTCCATGCACTGCCTTGTTAGAAACCTTGAGTTCACCCATGAAGTGATGCTCATAAAGATCCTCTTTGCTCAGAGTAACAATTTAACTTCTGACACTTTCACTTCATTCTGATGCCATGTTTCTCACCATCAGCCCTACTTGAGCAACAATCTGCTGGAAAGTTAAGTAGCAGACATATTTGCAACAGATTACAATGACTACAAATTGACTTGGGTGAAAAAACCTCTGAATCTGAACGTTACTGCAGTGGAAGGATACAACTCAAGGAATTCTGACGTTTGTATGAAGGAGGTAACTAACTAATCTGATCAGTTTGACTGATTAATGATCAAGTGATCAGACTGAAATATTTCTTTAGTGTACATGTCAGAACTTCGAGTTTTAAAACTTTTTTTGATGACTTCAAGGTTCACATAAATGACACGTGTTCTATATGTTCTGACTCCACAAGTGAAGAATTGTACTCTATAACAAAGATCCATTTTAGGGGGAAAGATGTCACATTAAATTCAACATTCATTATTTCAAAGTCATGAGTCATTTACCCTTTTAAAGTAGAAATGGTTTTATATAACCAAGTTTTACCATTTCCCCAAATGGCAAAGGTTGTTGAACCATATTTAGGCACCCAATAATTTCCACAATAATATACAAAACGACATTAACATGGAGTCAAAATGAACGTATTTTAGTAAGTGGCGCAACAATGCTAAGTCAAAGTATCAGAGTAGTGGCAGGTAAAGTTATCCAAGGTTGCATTGGTGTGATATTGACCCAGACTGAGTCCATTTATACCATCTATGGTTTAAGAAAGGGGAGGTGGGTTGGTTCTCCTCAGCCTTACTTGGCCTCTTCGTTGAGGTTTTGATTTGCTCTGCGTTATGCTAATGAAGCCGCTGCTCTGTCTCTGGGGGATTCGCACCGACACGGTTTTACCAGATTTCTCCAGCGAGGGTCGTTGGAAATGTGATTCAGGACTCTCAGGGGAAATAAGCATGCAAGGTGCTGCTTCAGGCAAAGTAATATCCTCAGCCGGTTAGACAGAGCAATAATCTCCACAGGGCCGAGCCTGGGGAGGCCAACACCCCCCGGGACTCTGAGCAACGCTGGGGGGAGAGTCTGTCGGTGTTTGAGACCGTTGTCACGGAGCGATCACTCTCTGAGTCCTCATCACACAGATGGTGAACAACAGAGAACAGGAGGCCCTGCAGCAGAGACACCCGGGAGGCTAGTAGATGCACAAAGTCAGAAACCCCAACACTCTGGGAGGCACTTAGACACAATGAGCTAAAATCAGCATGCTAACATGCACCTTGTCTGTACAGATATCCCACTAAATAGTTTGTTTTACAGTTCTTTCACTTTCTATGAATACACTGAATGTATTTTCACATTAAGCTTCTGATGGGGCACTTTTTTCTGTGCAACAATGTGCAGTGAAAGTAAAACTGAACTTAACATGCTGGTGTTTAGCAACATAATGTTTAGCATTAGCTTAGCATATCATCTAGCTAACATTTGTATCCACCCATAAATCCCCTTATGTGAGAATGTACCATTTCAGTCCAAATGAAAGTAAAATATCTTAACACTGAGCAGGAATTCTTGAACAAAAGCTTAACAATATTTTCCCTGAGAACTAATTAGCAGCTATAATATTTAGGATCACACAATCTCATAACATTATAAAACTCATCTTTTATTGTCTTGATACTATTAACTGTATTGCTGTATGATAGTTACAATTATTGGGAAGGCTCCCATAAAATCGTTTTCATTTGTTAATTAAGGGGTTTTAGTTGATTACTGACACATGAAGGCACCTTGATTTACACTGAGGTGTGTGTGTTCCAGCGCAATCGTTATTTACAGGTTTTCAGGGCCTGTTGTATAACTAGGACTGCAGCAGAACAGAACACATGACTGTGTCTCATGCTGGTTTCTGCTCTACTGCCCTGCAGGATCTAAATGATGTTTTTGAACTGAATTCCCATTAAGTTTAAAAGCCTTTTTTTCATTATGCTGTTCCTCCACTCTCTGCTGCCACACCCTCCGCCTCCCCCTCCCCACAGCAGAGAGAGAGAGAGGAAAAAAACTGGAATCAGATCATATAAAGAGCTAATTTACATAATATCTGGTCTGCACAGGACATTCATGTCTGCAGGAAGTAGACTGTGTCTCTACTGCCCCCTGCTGATAATCAGAAGCAAGATGATGTCAATTATATTTTCATTCAGCTTACAAATGTGCTGCACAAGCAGGTCCAGGTCTGCTTGGTTCTTTTGCTTACTACATCCTCTTGTTTTTATATTTCTTTAAATGAATTCAGCAGCTGAATGAACAACATCAGCATGGACTTTATTACGCACTATAATTCATGATTTTTTTTAAGTGAAGCTGAGTTTCTGGATATTCCTCAAACTGTTCATCTTTAA
Organism: Acanthochromis polyacanthus; assembly: GCF_021347895.1. Lineage (NCBI taxonomy): Eukaryota > Metazoa > Chordata > Actinopteri > Pomacentridae > Acanthochromis > Acanthochromis polyacanthus. Next base: position 12,131,066 of record NC_067128.1, read on the forward strand.
TGTTATGCTGTTAAAAGTTTTTTTAAATTGAAATTCCCCATTTTTCAGATTTCTTTAACAAAAATTTTGCATGTAAAGACATTTTTTTCCTTTTTTTAAAAAAATGATGGGCAGCCAGCTGTGATTCACATTAATTTGAGTGAACCAGACACAAAGATACAGAAATTTACCTGATTCATTTTCACATTAATATGATGGAGCAACATTTTCTTTTAATGTTGGGTAGTTTCAGTGATGACAGGTATGCAGATGAAGATGAACCTGGATCTGAAGATGGTGTTGAGGAAGATGAGGAGTTATTTTCTGTGTTCAATGAGATAATTGAAAAGGAGATCCAGTGCATTAAAATGACATTGAAACGTATGACTCACCTCTCGTTTAATGCTGGTGTACCTCAAGGCTCTGTATGAGGACCACTACCTTTAAGAAACTGTACATTCTTCCACTAGATGACAGCCTGTCTGAAAAGCTTACATTGAAAACGACCGATCTATTGTTTCCTTTGCTGCTTTGACCCTGCTTCTAATTTATATCACACAAGCAGTTTTCCAAGACAAATTTGTAGCTTGTAAAGTCAGATCTCAAAGAGTTCTAGAAAACTTTCACCTTTAGCAGCTGGAGCTACAGTAGCTTGAATGGAAAACTAAGCTGGGGGCTCAAAGGCTTTAATTTGTCCAGAATCAGAACTTTAGCTGAAAAACTCCAACACTTGATATCCAACAGCACACCAGTGGAGCGATGCAGCTTTGTATAACAACCAGGCTGCAATGACCACATGTAATTGACTGTTTTACATTTGGTATGTGTGAATATATAAGAAGTTACAGCAGCTCTGTGCAAAACAAGACAGTAGAAACATGAAATATTAGTCTGACCTGAGTCCTATTCATCCAGGTAGAACAAACACAGTTTTTGATTGGAACACTTCAGCATTGTTATTAATACTCTGAAAAGGTTACAGCAACATGAATGTAATGCGAAGATTAAAATGGCTCGTTATTCATAATGTCATATTGTTGCTCTATGAAGCTGTAAGTTGAATCCATCCAAAATGCAACAAACGGTCCACAGACTTCTTGTATCTTTGACTTTTACTAATTTTATTTTTTTTAAGTATAGTCGTTTACCTTTTGAACTGATTATTCAAACATGAGATTTTTGTTTCCATTCAAGTCTTGAAGACTCAGTAACACTGTTGAACTAACACTGCTCCGAATAACTGCAGGTTTTCACACTGTTAACACAGAGATGGAGCCAGGTGAAGAAGACGGCAGAAGTGGTTGTGTTTATGGCATTGTAAGTGTATTTGCAGTGGTGGTAGTACGATAGGGTAAAGAGCAAAGCATGATGGATATGGTCTCATTAGAAGAGGGAAGAGGGGCTTTAATTTCCTCTCTGTGCTTCATCTTTATTAACGTAAGAGCGGTCAATGATCAGACCTCAAAGACATAAACCAGAGAAGGAAATCAGGTCAAATCACACTTACAGTTTGAACTGAAGGAGCTCAGCAGGGTCAAGGTCTGGCTCAAGGACATGCTGGCAGGATGGTGGTCTGAAGTCCAAGTCAGCAGCTCACTGCTCAATTAATGTGTGTCTATAAAACACATCCAGCATGAGGATTTTAAAGGCCTCTCACGGAGTTTTGCTTTTAAAAACATTTCAACTGAAGATTATATGGCTGCCTCTGTTTAAATGACACCTGAATGACCACAAGCATCTTTAAATCCAGTCTATATGTTGTCATAAATATACAGAGGTGATGCATTAAATCCCTTTATTCTGAATTCTGTTTGAAAAGTATCAGAATGTGAAATCTCTTCATATCATTAAAGCCCCAAAATAATCAATTAATCTTGAGTTTCATGTGCACCATTCACACCTGGAGGTTGTCCAGTCAACTCTATTTGCTAGAATTTACATTTCCGGTATGAGGAAATCTTTAAAAAAAACAGTTCACTGAAAACATTTATTTATTTTTTGCACACTGAAAGCAGCAAAAAAGAACCAGGTTTATGGTCCTGTTCAGATCCAGGTAAAATGGTCTGAGTTAATCCAGAAACAGATCTTACTTGCATCTATCTAAATGTGAACCCAGTCCCTGACACACCACGACCTTCATCAACAACAACCTCTTCCAGTAAAACTGATGCAGATCAAATCTGCTGTCAGCTCATTTAAAGAAATGCTGCTTGTGAGCAAAATCCAGTCAATGATCATGTTGCACCTGAACACAACTGAGAAAACGATTTCAAAATATATGACTATAATTTCAGACCTGTAATGGACTGGTGACCTGCCACAGGTGTGTCCTGACTCCTCCCCAAAGTCAAGGCTGCAGCTCCTTTGACCCTCTACGGGATAAAGTCGGTATAACTAACAGACAGATAGCAGAATGAATGTAATTTCTAAGGGACAGACACTCCAATACAACCACAGTGGAATCGGCTGGACTCAGAGTTGGTAACAATATGTACACTAACAGACACTGAAAAGTCCTGGCTGTACAAACTTATTCGTCCCATGAAAATAAAGAAGTTAAGCTAATGGCAGGCGTTCTTCTTTTATAACCAGCGAACATAACAGTCCCTGTCACCAAGCTCCTCAAGGTGGATACAGTCAAACATCTAGATAAACCTAGAAATGTGTATGTATACCAGGCTTTGCAAAAGTTCTGTTACACTCGGTTTCATGATCTTTAGAGACGTTTACATGTCGGAGTGAAAAATTCGATTAAACAACTGGAAAGTTCTACCTTATAGGCAGGTGTCATTAATACAGATTTGTTCTCCGGTGAAGTTGTATCAAGATGGAAGTCAAAAGAGTTGAGATATCTGCTCTCTTTCATGCTGGCCACAACAAGTCTGACCGAGCCAAACAGCTGAACATCAACCGGATGACCGTCCACAGAGTCAACTCTTTTGACTTCCATCTTGAGTCCTTGTAGACTACTGTGTCTAAGAAGGTAACTTTGGTCTGGTGAGTGGTGGGTACCAGTTTTATGGAGTTATGATGTTTGTTGAGGGTTTCTACAAAGATTTGGAAATCCTCCTCTGAGTGGGTCCAGATCCCAAAAATGTTGTCCAGATATCTGTAGTACTCGGCTGGGAGTTTATGGCATTTCTCAAAGGCAGTTTCTTCTCAGTCTGCCATATATATGTTTGCATAGGCGAGAGCAAATCTTTTGCCCATGGTTGTCCCTTTGATCTGTAGGAATTGTTTGTCATTGAACTGGACGTCATTCCAAGTCAGGCTGATGTTCAGGAGTTCCAGTATTTCCGAGTCTGGTCGGTTTTGTGCTGGGTATCGTTGGAGCCATTTTTAAATTGCCGCCATGCCTAGTTCTGTCTCAATGTTAGTATATAGGCTACTAACATCCATGGTGAAAAGAAGGTAGCGTTCTCTTGTTTCTATTTTTTTGATGTGTGTAATGAAGTCCTGTGTTTCTTTCAGGTAACTAGGATGTTGAGTCGAGAGTGGGTAAAGGAAGTAGTCTATATATTGAGCTATCCCATAACTTTCACAGCCACAATCTGACACTATTGGTCTGCCAGCAGGGATTTGGTATGGGACCGTCCATGTCTGTGGTGGTTTGTGGATTTTGGGGAGTAGGTAAAAGTACCGTGGTCTTGGGGTGTTTGTCCCTTTGATATGGCTTGTTTTTTTTTGTGATTAATTTTTTCTGGACCAGTGTAGTTAGAATTTTATTGATGAGGTTTGTCGTTTCTGGGTATATTGGCTCTTGGAGTTGAATGTAATATTGTTGGTCTTGTAATTGGCGGAGGGCTTCGTGCACGTAGTCTGTTCTGCCCATTATAACAAGGGCGCTGCCCTTGTCACCTGGTTTGATGACCAGGGAGGTGTCGTTTCTGAGTTTTGTAGTGCTTGGTATTCTTCTTCTGTTAGGTTTTGTTTGTCGTTGGTTGGATCCATTGTTAAGCTCTTTTGGTCAGTTCTGATTAGTTCTTAGATTTGTGGGGGTATTTTGGTGATGTCTGGTTCCCAGTCAGACTTTGGGCAAAAGGGTCGTTCTTCCATTGGCTTTGAAGGGCCAAAGTATGTGCATAACTTGACCCTTCTGTAATATTCTGTGAGGCTTATAGCCCAGAAGGCTCTTTTGTCTGTATGGTTTAGTGGTGTCGGGATGAAGGAGAGTCCCTTTCTAAGTAGGTTTGTTTGTGTTTCTGTGAGTGTCAGAAATTTCTATAGGTTGATGATGTCTTTGTTTTGGGTTTTGGGGTTGGATTTTGGGTGGTTCACCCTAAAAAAGTAAGCCAATGCTGCCAGATTTCAGTTGCAGTTTCTGGGGTCCAGTGAATGTTGTCCATTTCTGTTTTGAAAGTGTCTGGGTTTATTTGTGGGATGTGTTTGTCTGTGGCTTGGATTAGTTCAATGAGTAGGATGATGTTGGTTTGTTGTTGAGGAGGTAGTTTTTGTGAAAAGTTGATCAGAGGGATGTAGATTTCCGCTTCTGGGAATGTTTTTTTGGTGGCTCCGAGTAGTATATTGAGGTCCTTTCTTAGGAGGGAGGTGTCTCCTTGTTCCCTGTTGTTAATCCCAAAGGACAATATTATCTTGGCTACCCTATGGGTTTTGAGGAAATTATGTAGAAGGATGTGGGTGACATGATGGATTTTGGCTCCTGGGTAGCAGTCCACTTGAAATCTTTTATCTTGGATACGTGGGAGTCTTGCCATGTTTGAGTCTCTCATGATAACAGCATGGGTGGGGTGTAAGACCCAGTTGCTTTGCTTATTTCCCTGGTGGCAGTGGAATTTGTAATAATGCAGTCCCTCCAGGAATTCGCAATGTTGCAATCGCACGAATTCACGTGAAATCAACCAGTCTCCGCGAATTTTGCGCGGCCTTGCAATTTTGTCCAATCATCGCAACTTTCCCGCAATTTTGGCCTGCCTCCCAGGAGTTCCACCAATCATAGCAGTTACCCAGCGCAAACCTAATGCACATACGTCACTGAATTCACTTCCTTGTTTCTGGTTTGAAGATGCAGAGATGTGCAACACTGTCTCTCATTTACCAACAAAAATTACTGCTGAAGACTGTGATAAACAATTAATTCACTGATGTTCTTCACCAAAGCGGAGCTAAACTGTTTTACACCCGTGCAATACAGTGGTGGAATACAAAAAAAGAAAAAAAAAATCATCGATTGATACTCTTTAAAAAAAACCCGAAACATATTAGAACGGCTGAAATGAGCGGACAACAGACCGCATAAATCACCATGATGGAAACTGTTGCATCCAGATCCGTTGGACCACTGAAAGAATGAAGGTAAATTAGATTATTTATTCCACCTAAGAACACGGCATAGTTATGTAACGATCAGCGTGTGTGAATCATTCCTCTGTTGCCAACATTTCTCAAAAACAGACTCAGGGATTTGAATAAAATTTTCAGGGTCGGTCAGAAATGGCACAAGGACCCAACGATTAGACTTCAGCAGTGATGCGGCTTAAAGTTTGGATCGACAGATCATTTCCAGTCCTGCTGAAACTGTAGGAAGGTTCTCATTGAAGTCCCCTTTCAGCAAGACACGAATCAAGAATGAGTTATTTCAAAACGACCACCAGGGGGTGATATTTTTACTTCTGGCTTTGTTTTCAAGTTGGCCTTAAACTTTAAATTTATACATTTTATTTTGTTATGATGTCATGCTTTCAGTTAGATCTTTATTTTCTCATAATTTATATCAAAATAAGTGTGTGCTGAATAATATTATGTCTGTCGCTCCTCTTCAGCAAATCACTGTAGGTTCAATATCATGCTTGTTCTGAAAGAGAACAAAACTGATTCATCATCACACTCCAGTAACACTGGAAGATCAACAATGGGTATTATAAAAAAAGAACTGATTAAACCAGATCTATTTTCTAAAGACATAACAGATTTTATAGTTTCTCCTGCTCAACACCTGGAAACAAACCCTGAGGTGGAAAATTACTGGAGTGATCCTTTAAAGGGTTAAAGCTACCACACACACACACACACACACACACACACACACACACACACACACACAGAGTTAAGAGCTGGATCGGCCCACACAGGACGGCTAATTGCCATAATTTCAGCGGGTCGACAGTAACGTCTGAGGAGATGACACAAACGTCCGCCTCACCGCTGAGGCTGCCCAGGCAAGGTCAGAGGTCAGGTCCAAGCTCAGCACTGTGACTGGAGGGGGAGGAGGAGGTTCAGATGCTGAAACACAGCAGGTCGACACATAAACAGACTCTTTCTTCAGCAGGACGTCAACCTTTCAGGACAAATGTTGTTGCTGTTGTTAAGCTTTTCATCTAATGATAAAAAAACACACATAATGAAGAACAGTTGATGGAATAATAGCCCTGAGACATAACTGATTCCTGCTGCCCAGAATTTTTGAAAACATTACTGCTCTCTCCATGTTCAGCCACTCTTATTGACCTTTTCCACGGCAGACATTGTTGCTCGTCACAGCAGTAAAGCGAAGGTGAAATGCCAAATAATGGTTCAGCTCCAGCAGGCGTCCCAGAGAGCTCTAACACCAGTCAGTGCTCACTTCAAGGTCCCACATTGTGCCCCCTTTTCAGGAAGTTAATAAGTCTTGCATAATCCCAAAATGTCTGATTAAAATTTTCAGCTCTAACGGCTATAAACCGGTTAATTTTATCATAACTGTATAACCCTGGGTTTTAGTTGTGTTTTTAACGGGCTGTTTTAATGTCAATATCTTCAAATTTAGCTGAGCTGCCATCTGTTCATGCGCATTTTGGAAGAAAACTTACTTTATGAGGCAATTATTGAAATACTCGAGGAGAAAATGAGGGTTTTTTTTTTTTTTTACTTTTGTGACATTTTTCAAAATTTTCATGTTGAAAATCAAGGTCAAAAGAAAAAAACTGTCAAGAAATAGGTTTGTATATAAGAAATGATACAAAACACATGAGGTGAAAGGAACATGTATTTTCGAAAATTTTCACATAACTTTTAGAACATTAGAACACTGAGTCACTTGTTAAGATAAAAAATTATCATGCTACATCCCTATCACATTAGAGACTTAAGCCATTTCTTCATGGTACCTAATAAAGCAGTTACGCTCTGCATTCATGCAGAAGTGGACCTTGCAGACCCTGCACACCACATTTGACCTCAGAATGTCGCCTTTCCTGCTGCAGTACTTGTAGGTCCAGCGTTTGGTATGTACAGGGGCATGGAAGAGAGACAGATCGCACTGCACATCTGTATTAGGGGTGTGACTGCAGTGTCCCTGGACAGACTCGGGGACATCAGCACTGGAGCTCAGGCTGGCGAAAGATGAAAATGAGCTGCTTCGGGGGTTGGACCTGGCTGAACTCTGCTGACTTCCTGCATTTGGTCAGCTGTTGTCGTCATCACTGTCCTCACCTGAAGTGCCTCCACTGAAAGGCCACTCTGAAATGTCCAGTTTTATTGAGGGGGTGTCCACTCCTCTGCAATGGCTGTGCGAAGTTGCTGGATATTGGCGGGAACTGGTACACGCTGTCGTTTACGCCAATCCAGAACATCCCAAACATGCTCAATGGGTGACACGTCCGGTGAGTATGCTGGCTATGCAAGAACTGGGACGTTTTCAGCTTCCAAGAATTGTGTACAGATCTTTGCAACATGGGGCCGTGCATTGTCCTGCTGCAACATGAGGTGATGTTGTTGGATGTATGGCACAACAATGGGCCTCAGGATCTCATCACGGTATCTCTGTGTATTCAAAATGCCATCAATAAAATGCACCTGTGTTCTTGGTCCATAACAGATGCCTGCCCATACCATAACCCCACCGCCACCATGGGCCACTCCATCCACAACATTGACATTAGAAAACCGCTCACCCACAGCTTATGGTAGAGAAATGAACATTCAATACACAAGCAACAGCTCTGGTTGACATTCCTGCTGTCAGCATGCCAATTGCACACTCCCTCAAATCTTGCCACATCTGTGGCATTGTGCTGTATGATAAAACTGCACCTTTCAGAGTGGCCTTTTATTGTGGGTAGTCTAAGGCACACCTGTGCACTAATCATGGTGTCTAATCAGCATCTTGATATGGCACACCTGTGAGGTGGGATGGATTATCTCAGCAAAGGAGAAGTGCTCACTATCACAGATTTAGACAGATTTGTGAACAATATTTGAGAGAAATGGTGATATTGTGTCTGTGGAAAAAGTTTTAGATCTTTAAGTTCATCTCATAAAAAAATGGGAACAAAAACAAAAGTGTTGCGTTTATACTTTTGTTGAGTGTAGAAAGCTTAAGAAGGCATCAGACCTCCACTCAATGTGTCTCACTTCATAAATTAGATGCAAATGAGGAGCAGGCAACAAATGGGCAACATGGCATGTCTTAATTTAAACATGATGCGACCCTACCAGAATGCACTGTGGAACATTTCACAAAGACAATGAATGGAAAACATTAAAATGCAAAGTCCTGTGGGCATCTTGGCTTTATGAATTTGAACAAAAATTCTGACTAGATTATAAACCTGGGAGGTCATCTAATTGAAAGTGGGCATTAAAGAATGGCCGTTGTCTTCATAATCTCACAGCTTATATATTAGACCAAGTTCTTAAGAAATACAGAGCACAAGTGAAAAGGATTTTTCAAATTTGTGACATTTAATTGTGCTTCAGTCATTCTATAATGTTAACGCTTAAATCGTAAGATGAGAAGCACTGGTGTAACTGGCAACTCTAAAAAATCGCGACAACTGAGCCGAAAAAAAGCACAACCAAATGACACAGATGTTTTCCGAAGATGTGTGAAATCAGTCTGACTGCTGATCCTAAACCGATGAGGACAGGAACAGGATCTGATGATTTGATAAACTGATCTTTTATGTGTTTGACCTGCAGACGGATTTAGAGGCCGCACGTCTTCGAGCGTCATGCGGAATACGAGATCTCTGAGGACGAGGCTCATTCAGCTCTTCACTTCGCTGAGGTGAGGGGGTCAGCCGGGGATGACAGCGGGAGGGCTGCGAGGGGAAGGCGGTTGACAACACCACCTGAGGTTGATTAAAGTTGATCTTGAGCCTGAGCGAGAGAGGAGGCAGAAAACACAGATGGATGAGAACTAATGACGGAGGTGAAGAGCAAAGGAAATCAATGAGCAGCAGATCGATGGCCATTTGATTCTTTTTTTCTCACTAATTTCTGAGGAAGGAGAAGGTGGAGATGTCATTGATCACTCCTCTTCCCGCACTGAAATGGTTATCTTGTTATTAATTGAGAAGAGATCCTGAGCTGACTGATGGAGAATATTTCAAACAACTGGCGTGTGAACCCAAGCAGCAGGCGATGACAGGATGGTGAAATTAAATATGATTTAATCGAAAGAACTGTGTCCTCAGCGCAGCCGCTCATCATTATGCCGCTGATTAGTCGGCTCGCTGAAGCAGGAGGGCGTGACAGAATAAATGAGTGTGATGAGGAGAAACAGAGAGGATTGTGGGTAAATGGCATTGGTGGGGAACAGATTTTAGGTGCACAAAGCAGAGCCTAAACAAAGATGTTTATTTAGTCTGCAGAGACAAAAATAATGAACAAATAAAAGTTCAAAATGTACAGTCAGCTACATTTTACTGAAATCTCCCATTTCTCATTTTTGTGAGGATATTTTGTTTGCATTGCTCAAAATAAGCCCCAAATGTTTGATCTAGATTAACAGAAGAATCTTTGAAAACCCTAGAAAAGGTTCTTAAATACTGGCTCATAGAAGATCATAAAGCTTATACATTTTAGAGAAATTAATTTGGTGCTTGATGTGTCGAATGTGACGAGAATACAATCACCACAACAATATTTTAAAACTAATTATCTTGCATTTTTTTTCTTTATGTCCTTCAGATCTGCTTGTTTCCTCACCCACTCAGTCCATGAATTTATTCTGACATCCACATTCTTGCAGCAAACGACACCTCTAACTCCAAATTTAAGTCCACGTTTTTGCTATATTTAACATATTTCATCCTGTTGGTTTTGTTTTACTGTACCAGCACACTGAAGAACTTTACATGACATTCCTATGCTCCGTCAAATGTCTGCACTTGAGATTGAATACTTTGTAGGAAAGTGCCAAGAATGCTTTCAGACAGTCATAAAAACTAAATTCTCATTGGTCGATGCATCACTTTTTCTGACAGCAGTGTGCACCTTTATAGTATATGCTGCTGCAGTTTCATCGCCTTTGGGTGGAATTGCTCCTCTTTCTCTCACTAATTTTTGAAACTGCCTAAAGTATGTTGGACTATTAAGAGTTATGGTTGTCATCCTACATTACACACGTAGTCTCCTCACCCAATATGCTGCTCATTTGTCTTTTTTACAGTTGACAATGGCCTGCTGTTACTTCCTGTAACTGGTCCAAACCATAAAAAAGTGTTTTCATACTATATAGTCTGATCAAAGGGTTGTAAGATTGAGTCTGTTGAGACAGAAGTCAGAAGACAACTTTGACATCATGCGGTTTACAACAGGACCTGTGATAGCCGTGCTATTGTGACCAGTGATTGGTGGATGTTTGCAATTTCTCCATTGATTTCAAACTAAAACATCCTGAGGTGGTAGGAGAACACTCAACGCAAATGTCCTGAAATGTGACACCATGCCAATCTGCTGCGAGCCTGATTACACTCTTTTGGTTATACATAGGATTTTTGGCATCATTAATGCCACTGTTGTTCTCCGACGGTCGTACTGGTCAGATCTGGCTTCCTGTGACGACTTCTTCTTCCCCAGAATGAAATTGCAGCTATAGGGTTTCTGTTTTGATCATATTAGATTCATCAGCCATTGCAGATGGTGATTGAAGTGTTTACATAATTAAACTTCCAGGAAGTGTTACAAGGATTACAGGAGCACTAGGAGCAGTTTATCTCTGCACAGGAAAGCTACTCAACAGGAATGTAGCATGTCAGTTTAAAGCAGGTACTGTTTTTGATTTTTGTAAGGTCACAGACGTTTGTGATTGCACGTTGTAGGAAACAGAAAACCATACTGTTCACTTTGATCTGGACCCAGACCAGTTCTTTAGGTGGTTTTACATATGTAATTTAGATTTGTATCAAACAGAAGAGTCTGGAAGTACAAAATAAAGAAATCTGGTGTCTAAGAGACCTGATCTGAAACAGGACTAGCTTGGTTCTCATTGAAAAATTTGTATTTGTACTTGGTTGTTTCTCTATCTCCAGATTAAACCAGCAGCTAAATGCACCTGTATTAGAAAAGTCCCACCATTGTGATAAATATTTCCCATTCTTTCTGAGCATTTCGATAACCACACACTGAACTGTTAAAATAATAAACAATGAATGACATGAACATGACTGTTAGTCCTTTGTTTTCATTGTCCCGTTGCTTTACAGAATGTTTTACTGTGTGTGTGACTGGATCGTGTTTTTTTTTTTCATCATTCATTTGACTGTCACATGATCTATTTGAGCCCTGCGACAGACTGGCGACCTGTCCAGGGTGTCCCCTGCATTCGCCTGAGTCAGCTGAGATAGGCTCCAGCTCTCCCCGCTACCCCAGTGAGGATAAAGCGGTGTATAGAGAATGGATGGATGATCTATTTGCACACTGTTAACTAACATGTTGAAATACTCAGTGTCTGCATCCCTGAGGTGTGTCAGAGTTTGGATGTTGGTCTCCTCTGATTGACCGAAGCTGCAGTGATTGGCGTGAGTCGACCCCAGAGTCGGAGGCGACTGACTCCTCCGTCTGGAGCGATGATGAGTCGGACGTGACTGACAGGATGACTCAGCATCAGCTCAGCCTCATTGTAGTGATGAATGTGATGAGGACGGAGCTGCAGCACAGAGAGGAGGACGATTAGGAAGGAGGTGCATAGCAAATGAAAACAACTTCACACATTAAACAAATTACCTTCTGAGGCGGAAGAAGGACCTGCCATTTCTCAGAATTCCACCTGGTCCTGATGCGCTGAGCCTCCTCCTCAGGGGTCAAAGTGCACGCTTCGATCCTGCAGGAGTCTGGGAAGTTACCTGAATAGAAAAGTATCAGGATGAACAACTGAGATTGCTTCAAGGTAAAAAAGCAAAGTGAAGTAGCCGAGATGTGTCTCCACCTTTGAAGTGGTTGGTGTCGACCTCGATGCTGCTGATCAGTCCAGGATGGCCGAGACGAAACACGGCCCACTCCCTGCCGGGCACCTGCAGGATCCCCTGCTGGTCCACCTGCAAGACAGCCAGCAGGGAGGCGTTTAACACCTGTTATAACAGAGTCCACACATTCAAACTTAACTTTATTCCTGCTCATGTTGACAGTGACGGAATAAAGAGGAATAAAGACGGGAGGAAAGAGAAAAAGCTTTGAAAAGGAGAGCCTTCGTAGAAAGTGAATATGAACAATTTTTAAACTAAACACAGTTTGAAAAGTGGGACATTTTCGACAGATATTTTGGGAAAGACAGGGCACTTTCCTAATTAAATTAGGGATTAGTTTTATATGGTGTTTTTGTAAATGGATGCATTTTTGTTGTGTGAAGACATTTTTTTCAAGTGTGGAAAGTTGCTGGACAGCAAGTACATATTTGGAAATCTGCATCATTTTGCAAGGAATATTACATTATTTTTATGTTTCTTTGAAGAAATGTGGAACTTTTTCTTTTAAATGAAAACATTGTGGAGCAAGATGACACTAGAAAGTGAGACAGCATTTGGAAGGTGGGCACACATTGTCCCATTCTTACTTCTTGAATGACCTCATGGAGAATTTAGACAGTTTTAGACTAAGAATGAGGTTAACTTGAGGATAACTCTTTAAACCTTCAGTTCTTTAGGTCGGTCCAGTCTCCGAGCTGTTTCCCATCCATCCGCCATGTTGGCAGCTCGACCAAGACCTGCACACACAACAGTAGTAGTGTCACCAGAGTCACTAGTCACTTCACTCGGTGCACAAGGAATTCACTTGCATCACAACCAACAGCAATGAAGATAAAAAGCTAATGCCTGAATAATTTGAACTGATTCCAACCAATCATGTTGCGTGGATGCCCAAAGTGAGCATCGCTATAGCCGAGACAGACTCCACCATTGGTCAGAGCCACCAGGTCAACGAGCTGGTTGGTAGAGACAGACGACCAGTCTCTCTGCCCGACACCGTACACCCGCAGCCTGGCTATCCCTCCATCTGAGGACACACATGTACACTGTGTAATATCATATGTGCTTTATTTGTGTCTGTGTGTGTGTGTCAGTGTGTGTATACCTGGGTACATGTTGAGACGGAGGTGTGTGACTCTCCTGTTAAAGTTGACCCTGAAGTAGTTATGGCATGAGTCTGAGTATCCAGGCTGCAGCTTAGACACGCTCACCAACTCAGGCCACGCCTCCGAGCCCAGCTGTCAATCAAAGCACACATCAGCTGTCAACCAATCAGCTGTGAGTCCAATTATCAAACCAAGTTGGACACCATGGTGACCAACTTGTCAGTATTGTTCTGTCCGACTAGCACCCACTGTTACCATGGCAATCATTAGCAGTGCTATTACCATGGTGACCAGTCGCTTGTCATTAGCACCACAGTGACTAATACCTTACTACCATCCCACTCTTGCAGTCTTTCCTTAGTGATCACATGAATGCCAATGATACCTTGGCGACAGCAGCCATCTGACTGTCAGAGGCGGCCATGCCAGTTCGATCTCCTTCCAGGGTGAAGGTGGGCATCTGGTCTGATGAGGTAGAAGTTATTTTTGTTGACATCTAAATACAAATAGAAGCTGCTGTGGGACACATGAAGTCAACATGTAAGCTGTGTGATAAGTTTAACGTAAAATACGGGAAGCACGTCTGCTGAGAAAAGGGGAAAGCAGGAGAAAAAGATGATGATGGTGATCAGTTGGTACCCAGACAGCCGGCCTGGATGGAGACATGAGGCGAATGGTTTCCTGTGAAGAAGGATGTGTCTACATCGAAGCCGTGAATCAGCCCTGGTACTCCCAGCTGGATGATGCACCAGTCGTGGCCTTGAACAAAATAATTGACAAAAACACACAAAAGACTGATCATGAGTGATCTAATGAATGACCCTTGATTGGTAGTAAAACAGTGCTGTAGTGCAGAGCATGCACAACCATTAGAAGTATACCCGGTTATTTTTTAGTCTACACGGTGTATCCTCAGCTTTAAATTCATGATTAACATCATCCAATAATCTGATACATCATTTCCTATATCTCTGCATTTGATTGTGTAGTTCCAGATAATCTTTGCTCCCTAAAGCTGGTGTGCAAGCTCTCTGAGAACTGACACATTCATTTTGGAATTTTTATCATTTGTTAAAGAAAAACTAATCTCTAACAGACACACTATGTTTTTCTTGTGTTGAATATACCATAATATTCATTCATTTGGGCTATGCATGAGCAGTAACATCTGCAAACTGCCCCTTGACAGACGATGTAAATATTCTAAAGGTGCTTCACTTTGACTAACCCTATTCATTGATAATCAGCTGTTCAGAGACACTTTACAAAGACACCACTGGCCCATAGACCTGCAAGGTGACAGAATAACTGTCTAGTTTTCATGTTGCTGGACTGATGAAAAAGAGTTCACTCAAAATGCATCATCATTTAGTTGTTTCATAATGCACCAGTGGATATTGCAATATGCATAGTGTATTGCTCTTTTCATTTTGATTTCACTAATAAGTTTCATCTATTATTTTCTTTTGATTTATATAATGTCAATAGTTATTCTCACCTATCTGTGTGTTTTGCACTCCTGGAACATGGATGGATAAATCCTTATCTTATGTTGCCATAAATCACAACATATATTTTTTGTGTTGTGTTCTTTTGCTTGATTGAAAGTCTGGGAAATATATATCCATCTACCATAGAGATGTTAAAAGGAAATTGTCAAAATGTTTGTTCAAGCTGACTGGGAAGAGCAAAGTGAATTGACAGCAGCATTCTGCACTGACATTCAGATACACACCAGATATTCTCTTCCTCCTCGTCTCCCATCCGTCCATCCACTTTCCAAAGTCAGTAAAGGCAGATGCAATAAACTGTGGTGGCTCTCTCTGTACAAACACACAGGTGCTACATAAATTACAAAAAAAAAAGGAGGTTTTCCCCTTTTTATCGCCTTGCAGCGTTTATTCATGAATAATTTCATTTGGTTTTTTTGACAGAAACTGACAAAAAGACTCTTTCATGTCAAAGTCAAAATTGATTTCTCCCAAGTACTATCACATCATGATGCTGCCACCACCATGCTTCATACTGAGTGTTACGGCCGCAGCCGTATTCTGGCTCCTCTCCTGTGCTTTGTGTGTGCGTTCCTCCCCTGTGCTTTGTGTGTGTGTGCGTGAGTGCTCGTGTGTGGTGTGTGCCTGTCACTCCTCTCAGGCTGCTGCCAATCAGTGTCACCTGCCGACTAATTGGAATCAGCTGCTGGACCCTCTTCAGCCAATCCGGTGCAGTCACGGCCCAGCATAAGAAGCCGCTGGACCTGAGGGATGACGGCTTGTCACTGTACTCCAGTCTTGCCCATGTACCTCATCGTAGAAGCTTTGTTAGACAACCGTTCGTTTTGTGATTGTGGAGGCACTAGTCTTTTTCGTTCTCGTTTGCTACACACGCTGTGTTTGCGTTTAGGATTATTTGGGTACATTTTGGATATCTTGTGTAAAATTTATAGCTCTAGTTTAGAGTCTCTTTTTGTTCCTGTTTATATTTATTTTCACGTCGCACTAGTGTCCTCCGTTTTTCTTTTATTTTGTACCTCTTTTTCATTTCTTTTTAATAAATATCCTTAAAGCCAACACCAACTGGCTCTTATGTTACTTCCCTCACCCACTGCACGAGCCAGGGTTGTAACACTGAGTGTTTGATGGGCAGTGTTTGTTGTCAGGATAAGTGATGTCAGTGACTGGACCTTCCAGAAGCAGGCATCTTTATAGTACAATGACACATTCACTGCACTCAGATGATCTTCATTTCACTAATTATGTGACTTCTAGCAGCAGTTAACTGCACCTGTGTTGAAATAGAAGAATCCCTTTAAAGGGGGTGAATACTTATGCAATAACTTAGTATGTCACATTTTAGATTTTCCATTGACATTACTTTGTAGAAATCTGTTTTCACTTTGACACAAAAGAGTCTATCAGTTCTTGTCCAAAAAGCCCAATGAAATTGATCATAATTCAGAACGTCCATCTAGTCTAAGTGAAAGAGCCAAGGATCTGATGAGAAAGGCCAAATGTAAAAGACACCAGTCATGCCTGTGTCTCAGTCAGAGCCTGAAAAATCTTGGAGAAGATGTTTCTAAGAGCACTGTGCATCGTTATTCAACAGAAACACTGGGGCTGAAAGCTTACAAAAGCCATCGTACCCCATGAGTCAGCAAACTGCAAAAGGAGAAGAGACTGGCTTTTGTAACGAAGTACATAATTCTGAGTCAAAGACTGGGAGAACTGGATTTTCTCTGAATACCTTCTCTACTCATTTCCGAAACACAATTGTCAAAACCACCGTATCCATACAGAAGATTGTGAAAAAGAACCATCTTCTGAGCAAGTGAAACTCAGTACCCATAGCATAGTTTGGGGGGCTTTGTCCACTTCAGGTCTGTCAGAGCTGCACATTGTGCCTCAAGGCACCACTGTTAATGCACAATATTATACCAATAAAATTCCAGAAAAGATACTACTTCCAGTTTTGGCTGTGAGGAAAAAAACGGGGCCTGTGACTGAACGGAAAATGTTTAACAGACGTTCGGAAATGGTGTTTATGCAAGATGATACCCCTGCTCACACTACCCATATGGCTCAGCAGTGGTGTTCTGAGGATCTAACCGTCTTTCTGCATCAGGAGGAAAGGCCACCAAACTCCCCTAACCTCAACCTAATTAAGAACTGTTGGGAGTCCTGAGCAGTCACATCTTTACCAATCCACTACAACCACTATGAAACAGCTCAACTTTAGGGCTGTGAGGGAGAGGAGGAAGATAGAACCATCCACACTCAAGAACCTCATATATTCCATGCCTGAAAGACTGAAAGCTGTGATCAAAGTGAAAGGGGGGAATATTGGTTATTGAATGAACTGATTATATTGCATATTCAGTCTTTGAGTTTTCTGGGGAGAATGAACTTTTGTGACATGGTGTACATAGTGAGCTCCTTTTCTCCTTGAATATACTGTCCTGCTGTCACAAATACTGGTGAAAACTGTAACTGAGCAGCTGTTTCAGGGGAAAAAGACAGGAATTGATAGAACAAGGAACATGGATTACCACACTGTTGGGATATATATACTTTTTTGTCAATGCGATTAAAAAAAGATGAACGCCAGACCAATCATCTAAAGTGAAATAACTGTGGATTTATGATATTGGTGGTGTTGATAAGATTGTGGTACCTTCAGCAGATTGCTAGCAGGAGCAAACCATTCATCTGTGGCAAAGATAACCTAGTAGAGAGAGCACATCAAGAGTTAGAACTGGACTAACGAATAATCATTTATCGTTTGGGATGCAATCTTACACGTTAGATGTTCATATTGATGCCACTCTGGAATACTCATCCAAGAAACCATTACTGCTGGTAAACTGAAGTGGAACACTTAGTTTAAAAAACTGATTAGAGATCTGAAAATAGCGGTGGTGTCGACAGCTCAGTTACATGCTTCTGAATTTTCATTATTTATAATTTACAACAGAAACTCAAAAATATCCACAAGTAATGAGGAGTGAAGAGATTAAAGTGAAGTGTACATTGTGCAAGAGTTGCAGTCATGTGTGAGCGCGCCCTTGTCTATATGTTGATATGTTTGACACATATTTACACTGTGACAGGGTGATACTGTTGAACTGAATATTTGAGGGGGGTTTTGGAAACTCTGTTGTGCAAACAAAGACATTTGAACACAGTCTTATTAAAAAAATAATTATAAAAACATAGTTCTCGCCCTTATTTGTTCATATTTGATATTTATTACAGGTACACATGAGCAAATCTGGATTAAATATCAGTAATCTACTTAGATAGGTGTTCCACTCATTCAGCCTCTGGGTTATTAGGATAAATTAACAAAATAAAATATCAATAATAGTTTTTGACTGATTATGTCAGTCAGTGTGTAATTGCTTATATCTTACAGTAATGATATCTTTAAACAGTCTGAGGAGCAGAATGAATGAAAACCGTGGACAAGAAGGTTGAGACATGTCCATATCTGAAGGTATGTCTGCTGACTCACCTTCCCTCCGACCATCTCACAAGCCAAATCATTAAACTGCAGGAAGTCGGGGTCTGCCACCGCCCTTCCTGATGCCCTCCTCTCTGCCATGCTGAGATTTTCCTCAAGTTTCTACTCAGACGAGAACTGGAATGCCGAAGCAGCAGCTCACACAGCTTCCACTCTGCAGGACAAAGTTCAGCCGCTGCTCGGCCACAGACAGCTGTTTATTTAGACCATCTACACACAGCAAACATGTCCGCTTGGTCACACTGTAAAAACCATCCTGTCACTCATTTACCTCTCCGTTCATCACGCAGATTATATAGTCTGTAGCTTTATTGATTGTGTTGAAACATGCAAGAAGATTAGTTTCTTGTTTAGTTTCTTATAATGGGAACGTTTGCATCTTTGGCTTTGGGTGATTATGCATTTACCAGGCCATCAAAAAAATAGCCAAAAATAATCAGCAGAATAATCAAATCTGAAAGAAACATGAGTTACAGTCTTATTCTTTTATAGAATGACCATATAGAAAAGTTAAACCAGTCTCAGCACTGCAATTTCAGTTTAGATTATACTTGTAAATGGTTTATTTAATTAAACAGCAGCTTATCTTTTAATCTTACACAGTAAATCATCATAGTGACTGCTGGCTGCTCTCAACATGTCATTAAACCAGTTAACTTATTTGAACTCACAGCAAAGTAAAGTAAGTACAGTACAAATGAATTTTTGATCAGAGGACAGCTTTATTTAACAATGTAAGCAAATATGACAATAGTGGGTCATTAACTGTATATTTCAAGTCAGTGTTTCATGTCTTGACATGTTGAAGCGGATAAATTACGTAAACAGCTCTTTTTCATTTGTAATGAATTGTAGAAAAAACAAGAAATGTGATTGAGATTGTGAACAAGTGCTCTGCTGACCAAAGACTGCAGAGACGATTAATGTTTCTCAGTTTAACAAAGATTCAAAGTAGAGAGCTTGTTTCTCCAAAACATGATGACATGAAATATTATTTCTACCCATTCTGACATGTTTGAGTATACAACATAATATACTCAGTCCCATTTTTCCCAGGATAGTCCATTTCTGTAAACCTTTCTCGTTCCTGTTATTCTGCATCTGTCCACCAGATGGCTTCAGATTCCTAATTCTCTACACCTACATATACATCTGTTCACATTTGTCCTTCAGTCCTGTTAGTAATAACACAAGTCATTTCTACCCCAGAGTATACATCGGTGATCCAGCTACCAAAACCTGATCCTGCTGCCTGGTCCTGTGTTTCTGAAACAGCGGCAGCACTTTGTTTTGTTACTTTCTCTGCCTGGTTTCTAAGGAATCTCTTTTTCTACCTGCATCTTGAACCCCATCTCCTCAAAGTTTAAGGCCTGCTTTCCCCATTTGTCACTACTATAAACTCATCACTGTCTACTGGTTTTGTCACACTCTGTCTCAAACTTGCTCCTGGCATACATAATAACAAAAGACATCTTCAACCTTCCCTGTCTGTCTAAAATAGTGGAACATGCTGTTCCATCACGACTCAAAGCAGATCTCTTTGTCAATAGCCTGTATGAATCTTTCCAAATGGATTCCGCTCAAACCACAGTACAGAAACAGCTCTCCTCAAATTTAATAATGACCTTCTTCTCTCGTCTGATGTTGGGAACTTAAAGGGGAACTTCGGTTTTTTTCAACCTGGGGTCTGTTTTCATATGTCATTTCATACATGTGAGTGATGGAGAAATGAATTTTTGACATAGCTCCAGTATTTAGCCAGGCAGGCAGCTTAGCAGCTCAGCTAGCAGCTCAGCTAGCGAAAAGTATGGGGCAACTTGCCCCCCCGCGTCAAAGTCCGTCCTAACGTGCTTTTTTCCCCACACTGACCGGCTTGGATAGTCTCAATGAGTGTCCCACAACATACTAGAGATGAGAAGTGAACGAAAACCTCCACATTACCTGACGATCGCTCTTTGTAGTGGTCTGTATCCAAATCTCAGGACGCTAGAAAGCAAATCTCGTTCCGAAATCACGCGATAGCTCACGCCAAAACATACACATTTCACCTAGCTTCACAAATCTAGGCATTGTCTTTGACCAAACCATCTCCTTCAACGAACATATCAAGCTCATCACTAAAACAATCCTGTTTCACCCCAAAAACATTCCTCGCCTCTGTCCATCCCTTTCTTTTTCAGCAGAAGAAAATCTCATCCATGCATTCATCACATCCAGACTTAACTTCTGCAACAGTCTTCTCTACAGGACAACACCCAAAATACCCAACTTCAGTACATCTAGAATTCTTCCACACGCCTGCCCACATACTTCCACACTAAAATTACATCACCCTCATCCTTCAGAGCCTCCTCGGGCTCCCCATGGCTCAGCGAATCCACTTCAAAATCCTTCTCGTCACCTACAAAGTTCTCTACAACTTGGCTCCTTCCTATCTGACTGAACTCTTCCATTGCCACACTCCCACCCGCACCCTCTGCTCTACTGATGCTAGCCTCCTATCTACCTCCATCCGGGCTAAATACTAGACCTGTGGTGATGAGGCTTTCGTCATCGCTGCTCCCACCCTCTGGAAGTGACGGCCCAAAAGCATCAAGGAATCCTCCTCACTCCGTATTCAAGAAATTCACAAAGGCACTTCTTGTTAACACTGCCTACAACTCATGCCCCCTACCTCTATATTCTGAGTGTCTTAGAAAGGACTTTTCACTAGTCTAACCGCCAAAATACTTCGATATGGCATGCTCATATTTCCATGACACACTGTTGTTCTCTACTTTTATGATGTTTCCTTATTTACACAAAAGTAATGCATAAGTTCAGCTCTCGATACAAAGTCTCACACACAACACACGTTGAAATAGTATTCCCAAAGTGAAACAAACAAAACTGTGTCCACATAAAATGAAAATTAATAAACGGATACAGACTAAATGAGAATTACTGTTTTCTTCGGTAAATAGTAATGTTTCATATGTAATTCATTGACAACTGATGAAGCCATTTCACTGTCTCCTCAAAATTATGTTGATACAATAACAATGCCTTTTCCTAAATATGTCCTAATGATTCAACATTGGTGCAGGCAGGTTTGAAGATCATTACACAGAGTTTATGGTTAGGACTCAGCCTCCAATTTTCCCAGATCTCAATCCTATCGAGTGTCTGAGGGATAAGAGTAGGGATACAGATATGAAAAACAAGTCAGATTCATGAGTCCCACCTCACAACAACTAGGACTTCAGAGATTCCTACTAATGTCTTGGTGCCTGCCACTGGAAACCTTCAGAGTTCTGTGGAGTCCACACAGTATTAGATAGGTGGTTTTCATACTGTGGCTGATCAGATTTTCTGTCAGAAAACAAAGATAATGTTTCTCGAAACATTAAAAAATGGACATTTTCTCATTATGCCTCCTCACCGTCTTCCACCAGCTTTATGCTCATGTGTATTGGGGATATATGAATGTATTTTCAGGGAGATAATTTCATGAATGGTGAGTGAGATGTCAGAGATTCTCTATCTTATAGCGAACACAGAGTGACGGAAGAATCCAGTGACAGCAACAAAGACTCCACCCCCAAACCAAACCCAAACCCAAAGCCTGGATACAGAGGTTCAGTGAATGTGGTATTGAAGGTGTAGATGTGGATCAGAGAGTCTGAAGAGACTCTGTAGAATGACAGAACGCCAGCAGGATAGTCCACATACACTGCTACTCTCTTGGAAACAGGAGAGGTTGAGGAGATGGATGCTCCTCTGTTATTGTGACTGGCAGAGTAACCACCATCAGAGCAGCTCAGACTCCATGACTGATCATTCCCTCCAAGCCTGCAGTTGGCGCCGTCTCCTTTCCTGTCAATTCCTTTGTAACTCACTGATACATGCACCTCTCCTCTCCACTCCACCTCCCAGTAACATCGACCAGTCAGGCCATTTCTACACAGCAACTGATAGCAGCGGTCAAACCTCAGGATATCATCAGGATAAGGCTGCTCCTTCTCCCTCACCAGCGTCACCTTCCTGTCACTATCAGAAAGTTTGAGCTTTCTGTGTGCAGTGTTTCTGTCCAGTGTGAGTTCACATGCATCTGACAAAGACATGAACACACAATGAAAGGTTTATTATTGGTAAATTAAACAAGACAATTGCAAAGAAACTACAAGTAAGGATTGTAATTTGATTACTGTAAAAAGGGGCTATAAGGGACAGCGGGGTAAGAAGGGACATTTTTCCGGAAAATGTTTTAAATGTAATTCTGAGGTTTTTATGTTGAGCAGGATGCGGTTTTGTGTTGTGTTTATCAATCATCCATGAATTCTTAAAGAAATCTAGGTAAAAACCGCAGAATTACATTTAAAACATTTTCCGGAAAAATGTCCCTTATTACCCCGCTGTCCCTTATAGCCCCGTTTTACGGTAGGTAATGTTACAATATCAAGAGTCAAACTGAGTCCACACTCACACTTCTTCAGACCAGGTTTTAGCCATTGTCCTCCACCATTGTCCACACTGCAAGAAAACCCCCAGTCAGACCAGTGTGTTCTTCTTGATTATGGAAACAGGAACATTCAATGACTTTCAAGAGCACGTTATTTAAAAGGCCAGCACTTTATCTGCATGACCGTTTAATGTTGCTTTTGGACAGCAAAGGCATTTTCCTGGTGCACCTCCCTTGCAGGCTGCTGACTGCAGATGTGAGCACTTTGATAACAGCAGCTGCAGACTTACCTGTAAGTCTGGGTATTAAATTTGAGGTTCTTGGAGGAATTGTTTTTGTATCATACTCACATTCTTAATGTGAATTTGCAGCCAAACCTGGACAAAGTGGCAGTCATTCTAAATCTATATCACTTGGAGTGAAATTATGTATTTCTGATTATTTGGAGATCTTTTTAAATCCCTAATCAGACTCTGAGGCATTAACAAGACATTAAAGGGCTCTTTCAATCCTGATATGATGACACCACATGCTTCAAAGGCAAAAAGAACAAGAAAGCCTTAACGTCAGAGCTTCAAAAAAAGACAAGTTCCACCTGTTGAGGATTCTTCTCATTGGATCCTTGTCTTGTACTCCTGATTTGAATTTGAAAGCTTTACTTTTGTGGTGAATGTACTGATTTTTTGTTTGTTTTACATTACTGTTTGATGTTGTGCTGTCTGTTCATACCTGATAGTGTCCAGTCTCCTGTGTGGATCCTTCACTTCAGCAGAAAGCATCTTCACTCCTGAGTCTCCTGGATGATTGTAGCTCAAGTCCAGCTTTTTTAGATGGGAAGGATTGGAGCTCATAGCTGAGACCAGAGAAGAACAACCTTCTTTTGTGACTAGACAACCTGACAAACTGGAAGTTAGAGAAGATAGCGTGTCATCTTCACTGATACTAAATGGGATGTAAAGAAGTATTTATGCTGTCATGTCTTGTAATAACTTTGGATTTCTTACCCGAGGACTTCCAGTTCACAGTGTGGACTCTTCAGTCCAGCAGAAAGCACCTCCACTCCTGAATCCTTCAAGTCGTTGTTACTCAGGTCCAGATTTCTCAGACTAGAGGACTCAGAGCTGAGAACTGAGGACAGAGCTTCACAGCTTTGCCATGGCAGTTGACACACAGCTAGCCTTGAATGAGACAGATATGTTTAAAGTAATTAATCCTAACAGTTAAAATAAGTGATTTTGGTGTGAAAGTAAACTTCAATGTATCCACAAAAACAGATGAATGAATATTACAGAATGCTCAAAAATTTAAATGTAATGTAGAATTTTTTATATGTTTATACAGTGTTATGATATAGTTCTTTAAGACTGGTTGATTGTGATTTGATTGAAATATTCGCTAGCATGTAATGGTGGTGATGCTACATCTGTGAATAAATGACATTTTGATGGTATATTTATCTTGTAGTTATGGTCTTGAGTCTCTCTTACATGTCAAAAACCGTTATCACATCTCCCTACAAGGCAAATTTAGTCCAAAAGATCATCAAAAGTACCACCTGTGGCAATCAGCCAATACATATTAAAGGTAACATATTATGCTATTTTTCAGTCACGTCATATAGGTCTCAGAAGCCCAAAACATAGTATTTAAGTTTGTTTGCCCCAAAATCATCCTTTGTTCAGAGTTTCAGCGGTCAAAAATCCGGTTAAATCCGCTTATTTCATCATAAGTGGACCCAACTCAAACTCAGCCGTTTGAGCAGGCATATTCACAAAATGTGGTGTAGCAAGGCAGGGAGGAAACAGACAGTTTTCAAATTCGAACCTCATTATGAGCTACTGCAACACACACTACTGTAAGAAAACTTTCACAAAGTGAGATTTGCATAATATGTCCCCTTTAAAGTAATCATGTACTAGCTCAGAGGTGAATTTGAGCATGACTTCAACCTGTAAAAATTGCTCTGAAGTACCAGTGCTCTCACAGTCAGTTTCCGAAAAATGGATTAAGACTTTTCCAAGACTAAAATAAAAATTCAATGAATTGCACAGCCTTTTGACTCAACTTCCTGTCTGAATAGGAAGTTGACACAACTTCCTCTGTAGATGGGAAGAAGGAAAGTGCAAATATTACAGGGACTGTGGTGTATTCTGTTTCATTACATTTTTACATCCTCATGCACCTTAAGTCGACAAAGGATATCTCAAAGGCAACATCCTGGCTCTCGTGTCTTTGTAAATGCAGTCTGGCTGGCTGTTTAATTGAAGTTACCACACCTTAAGGAGGACCATACATCCACATCAGAAAAGTTTTTCTTTTAGTCTAGGACCAGGCTTAATCCATGTCTGAGAAACTGAGCCTCAGAGTCTCACTCAACAGCTGCATTCTGACCTGAGAGTTTCCAGTTCACAGTGTTTACTCTTCAGTCCCACAGAAAGCAGCTTCACTCCTGAATCCTTCAAGTCATTGTTACTCAGGTCCAGATTTCTCAGACTAGAGGACTCTGAGCTGAGAACTGAGGACAGAGCTTCACAGCTTCTCTCTGAGAGGTTACAGCTGCTCAGCCTGAGTAGGGTGAAAAAAGTAGTGATGAAAAACGTTAATCATGTTTGTGTGTTCCCCTCTAATAACACATTAATCATAGTTACACATCAGGTTATCTATGCACCTACACAGCTTTGTTGGAGGCTTTGACCACTGGCAGCAGCCGCAGAAGAGCCTCCTCTGAAGCAGAGTATTTCTTTAGGTCAAACACGTCCAGACGTTCTTCTGATGACAGTAAGATAAAGACCAGAGCTGACCACTGAGCAGGAAACAGTTTATCTGTAGAGAGACTTCCTGATCTCAGAGACTGTTGGATCTCCTCCACTAGAGAACGATCATTCAGTTCATTCAGACAGTGGAACATGTTGATGCTTCTCTCTGCAGACAGATTCTCACTGATCTTCTTCTTGATATACTCGATTGTTTTGTGATTGGACTCTGAACTTATTGTCTGCTGTAGATCTTTTAGACGTTTCTGATTGGTCTGCAGTGAAAGACCCAGGAGGAAACGCAGGAACAAGTCCAGGTGTCCATTTGGACTCTGCAAGGCTTGGTCCACAACACTCTGGTGGAGATGTCTTAGTTTTGGTTTCTCTTTAGATGCTTTTAACTTCTTGAAGGTTGCTTTTTGTTTTTCCATCACGTTGACACGGGAGTTGATGAAGGTCTGGTGAACATGAAAAGCAGCCAGAAACTCATGAACACTCAGGTGGACGAAGCAGAACACCTTGTCCTGGTACAGTCCTCTCTCCTCTTTGAAGATCTGTGTGAACACTCCTGAATACACTGAGGCCTCTTTGATATCAATGCCACACTCTGTCAGGTCTGATTCATAGAAGATCAGGTTTCCATTCTGCAGCTGCTTAAAAGCCAGTTTTCCCAGAGACTCAATCATCTTCCTGCTCTCTGGACTCCAGGGTGAATCTGTCTCTGCTTTTCCACCATACTTGACATTCTTCACTTTGGCCTGAACCACCAGGAAGTGGATGAACATCTCAGTCAGGGTCTTGGGAAGCTCTCCTCCCTTTTTGGTTTTCAACAGCTCCTCCAGAACTGTAGCAGTGATCCAGCAGAAGACTGGGATGTGGCACATGATGTGGAGGCTTCGTGATTTCTTGATGTGGGAGATTATGCTGATGGCCTGTTCCTCATCTCTGAATCTCTTCCTGAAGTACTCCTCCTTCTGTGGGTCAGTGAACCCTCTGATCTCTGTCACCATGTCAACACACTCAGGAGGGATCTGATTGGCTGCTGCAGGTCGTGTGGTTATCCAGAGGCGAGCAGAGGGAAGCAGTTTCCCCCTGATCAGGTTTGTCAGCAGCACATCCACTGAGGTGGACTCTGTAACATCAGTCAGGATCTCGTTGTTGTGGAAGTCCAGAGGAGGTCGACACTCATCCAGACCGTCAAAGATGAACACAACCTGGAAGCGTTGAAAGTTGCAGATTCCTGCATCTTTGGTTTCGGTGAAGAAGTGATGAACAAGTTCCACTAAGCTGTACTTTTTCCCTTTCAACCCATTCAGCTCTCTGAAAGTGAATGGAAATGTGAAGTGGATGTCCTGGTTGGTTTTGTCTTCAGCCCAGTCCAGAGTGAACTTCTGTGTTAAGACAGTTTTCCCAATGCCAGCCACTCCCTTTGTCATCACTGTTCTGATCGGTTCATCTCTTGCATGTGAGCCTTTAAAGATGTCTTCTTGTCTGATAGTTGTTTCTGCTTTGTCTGGTTTCCTGGATGCTGCTTGAATCTGTCTGACCTCATGTTCATCATTGACCTCTGCAGTTCCTCCCTCTGTGATGTAGAGCTCTGTGTAGATCTGATTCAGAAGAGTTGGGTTTCCTGCTTTCGCGATCCCCTCAAACACACACTGGAATCTCTTCTTCAGGTTAGCCTTGAGTTTTTGCTGACAAACAGTATCATGCGTCCCTAAATGAACAAAAGATAAATGAAAATGTGTAGAGCTTCAATGTACAGCCAAAATTGTGTTTTATCCTCTTTAACATAATGAGGAAAATTGCAGATTTTTTCTCCGTTATCAGTGTAAAGCCCCTTAAATGTCTGTTGATTTCAAAATTCATCGCCACTCAGTAATTGCATTATCTATGGTGCCAAATGTTTGGTTTCATGACAGATCAAAAGTAGATACTTTATAAACATTATATGTACAATGCAGGCCCAAAAGTAGAAACTTAATGTAGCTAAAGTGAACACACCTTTGATCACTGACACACAAGTTAGAAAATCTGTGACAACTGGAACAAAACTTAGCACATCTCATTTCCAGTTAGTCTAACTGCATGAATATGGTTATTAACGGAGTTGTGATCAGAAGTGTGTCAGTTTTGGATCAGTGGGCTGTGTCTATATTGGATTTGCCAGAGGATTTTAAGACTGATTGTGTAACGCAACGATGGAAAAGTATACAGGAAGATCATTGGCCTACTAAAATTCTGTCAAAAACAGTTTCAGTTGTAATCAGGAGGTATAGACTAAGCCTAGTATCACTTATCACAGCTGCAGCAGCTATCTTCCTAAAATGACATGAGAGTCAATGAGTTTTTACTACAACATGGGTGTGATAAACAGACACAGCCTTGGCTCGGTGGTAACATTTAATACAAAGTGAAGCTTCTGTGACAGGTCATACAGTCTGAATGACTCTACATAATGTGTATCTTAGTTGAAACAGTTGGCATCATAAAACACCCCCTTGCATGCTGTTCTGCAAAAAACTGCCCCCCAAAATTTGGCTAATCAACGTGAAAAGAAGCCTGATGAGTAATAGGAGCACATTATTTGGTCAGATGAGATAAAGAAAAAAATTGTTCAGCTCAGATGAGGTCCAGCATGTTTTTTTTTTGTGTGTGAACCTGAACTTGGCTACCACAGTGAATGCATTGCCCTGACAGTAAAGCACGGAGGTGAGAGTGTGACGATATGGGGCTGAATGGTTGCAGAAGATGTTGCAAAAATTATATTTAAAGAAGACACTATGAATGATTGCTGAAATACAAAAATACTGGCTGACAAGATGACTCCAATTCTTCAGAAGATTGGGAGAAAAGGAATATTCCAGCATGATAACCATCCAAAGCACTTCGCTAAAAAGAGTTTCTTAAACTGAAAAATGTGACACTATAACCTGGCCCAGTATGTAGCCTGACATATCCAATAGAATACCTTTGAAGTATTTTAAAGAGAGAGGTGAAGTAACACAACTCCTACAGCAAAGAGCAGCTTGAAAAGCTAGTCTCTTAAGAATGGCAGAACATCTTAAAATTGATATCCTCCATGTGGAGGGGTCGTCAGTCTATCGTCAAAAAAGTTGAAATGATGCAGTTTTGAATGATTTAACACTTAAGTGATATCACACAGAGATGTATTTACTTCTGTTGTACACTGTACATAGTAACTGTCAGAGCCAATGAGAGCTATGTTATAAGTAGGAACCAGTGTTTGTCTGGGCAGGTGTTCCGCCCAGAAGGTAAAACCGTTTTGACCGCTGAAGAAGCCAGTCATGGTGAATTGTTTGTTTGAGATGAAGAAGGTTGGTTTACAATTGCTTAGGAGCTATAAATGCACATGTTACTGAAATGCAAACTATTGTCTTGGGCTCTCTTCATTAGATGGGGTCAAGATTGTCGGCGCGTAAATTATTTAAGTCCTGGTGAAGCACCTCAGGGACTTCAAGCATTGGTTTAGCCTCTACAGTAATTGCAAGCCATTCTGTGTGACATGAATCATACAAACTTTGACACAGCATCCAATTTGATATCTATATAGATTGTATGATGAAAATGTATGTAAGCATGCTTTGATCAGCATGCCACTTCATGCTGCCTTCCTATTGGTTGTTTCATACAGTAGGCTGTAACAGCAGTCACAATATGAAGTGGTCATCCTAACTTTGGGACACTCGGAATTTTGGTCAAGGCTGCCTTTGGTCACAGGACTAAGACAATGATAATCTCTGAGCCTCTCTCATGGTGTGACATAGTACCAAGGAGCAATGGCCTTTCATGTTGGTCATCTTTTGTCAGGGACAGCAATAAATAATAGTGTATTACAGTAGATAGAGACATAGTATGTTTCAGAGATAACTTGAATCTGTTCTGGAAGCACTGAGCCTTTCATTACAAGATATCGTCGTCATCCCAATGAAATGACCACATGCATTTTCACTGAAAATACATCTTACACAGTTTTAAATGCAATCAAAAACTCACTATCCAGCTGTGTATTGTGTGGATTTCAGAGGCGGCTTCAGAAGTGGTTCATTAAACAGTGAATATTTAAGTCCAAACGCTTTACTCCAATCATTAAGAGGTTAACTTGTTATGTACCCACTTGCCTTTCTAGCTAAAGTTTCAGTTAAGTGTAAGTGAATCACCTGTGTTTGTTATTTTTGATGAATCTGTACTGCATGACTGTAAAACTGTTAAATAATGCACCCCATGTCCCCTGTCAGTTCCTCTTAGTGTGCTGTTCAAAAGAACTCATAGACCTATGCAGATGTGTATTGAATATTTAAAGCAAAATTTGTAAACATTACTCTTTGCATCATGTTAAATCTGTTAAAATCCTCTTACCGCTCTGTAGACAGTCAGCCAGCTCATCCTGCTTCATTGTCCTCAGGAAGTGCAGTGCAATCTTCAGAAATGACTCTCTGCTGCTCTTCCTCTGCTCTTTATCCTCATCCTCCAACACTTCCTCCTCCTCCTGACTCTCCGAGCATTCTGGGTTATCTGGACTCAGAACCTTCTGGATCTTCTTCAGCTCATTCTTCACAAAACTAATGATATTCTGTTCCAACATCTAAAACACAATCATGTTCATCTGGAGGGCTGTTTTTCAACAACAAGCAGCACGAAGAATTGTTACTGAAGTTAGCAACAGTAGGTGAATGCATATTTACACACCATAAATATGGAGTCCAGGTCTGTTGGTTGCTGCTGGGCAGACTGACTGCTGGAAACTACTGAACTCTGCTGCAGACGTCTGAGGAAAAACATCTTTTTGAAATAAATATCATATACATACATGCTATACAAACTGATCAGCAGAGTTGAAAAATTGTTGATAGATGTCTTTAAATTCTTACCCGACATCAACAGACTGCTGTCTACGTTTGAAGTCAACAGGTTGACCTGTGGACCGATCACTCTGCATGGACACAGATCCTAATCCAGATAAATGTGGTCTTTGCTGATAGAACCTGTTGTAACACAACTATGATCAATGTACATGCTAAGTAACTTCTTCCAGGACACTTGCATTGTAAGCTTCCATGTTTTGCTGCAAAACTTTGTGTTTTTCAGATTTTTTTCTAGCTTTTGTTCTTACCCTGACACAACCATAATCAATGCAGATATTAAAGCTACAGGAACTAGAAATTTGGAAGAGGTAAAACTTTTCTAAAACGTGAAAATATAGCACCTCTTGTCTCTCTGTCCCATGCTGCTCCTACCATGCAAGCACTGGTAAATGCATGAGGTGCAGATATGCATAACTAATCAAGCTAAACATTAACGTTTGTTTTTGGCTTGTCACAAAATCCAAACAAGCTCTCAAGTGAAAATCCATGTGAACAAGTTTTTCGGAAATTATTTGCTCAGAGGTCTCCAGAAACCTCAGACAGGTATCAGTCAGCCAAAAGGACTACAGCTACGGCAGTCATAGAAACTAAAACTTAGGTGTGGGAGGAGTTCAGAGAGGCTGTGGAGAGAGATTTTTGCTTGGCCTTGGGGAACTTCTCGGCATAGTGCCTGTGGAATGATGGCTTTCATTCAGGGGGACCAGAAAGTGTGTGCCAGCTATTGGGGTATCACACTTCACAGCCTACCAAGGAAAGATTGCTCTAGGATGCTGGAAGGGAGGCTCCAAACAATTGTTGAACCTTGGATTCAGGAGGAGATTATGTGCTGGCTGTGGAACAGTGGATCAGCTCTTTGCTCTTACGGAGCTGCTGAGAGGGTCATGGGAGTTTCCATCAGGCAGTTCACATCTGTTTTGTGGACTTTGAAAAGGCTAATGACTGTGTTGTCCATGGGGCTCTGTGGGGGGTATCTTACCTTGGATGAGCAGACTTCTGTCCAAGTTTGAAGTCAACAGGTTGACCTGTGGACTGGTCACTCTGCATAGACACACTGCTGTCAACAGGAGAATCTGGTCTCTGGTTACGGATCCTCCTGCAACAGAACGTACAGTTTTGCAAGGCTGATGAATATTTGTTGTAATTAGTTAGATGCTTTTTTAAGTTTGGTTTTTCTTAAGTTTGGTTTTTCTTTAAAACTCTCCTAAATAAGATATGATTATTTTATTGATCCCTTACCCGGGAAAGTAATTCATTACAGTAAATTCCTTTAAGATGATTCTAATTAGAGTCATGACTTAACTTTCTTTCTAGACAAAATACAGCTTGAGATAAAGAATAATTTCTCTCAGATCAATACTGTGTATTTGTACTGAATTCTTACCCTGGATGAGCAGACTGCTGTCCATGTTTGAAGTCAACAGGTTGACCTGTGGACCGGTAACTCTGCATGGACACACTGCTGGATACACTAGAATCCGGTCTCTGCTGATGGATTTTTCTACAAACAGGACATATGATGTAAATCCAATGTTTAATGTTTGTGTCAGTTAATAAGAGGCACTTCTCCAGTTTTTAGTTAGTCTTCAGTGAGCACTATATATTGCGTCCAATGTCAACCATATAGTTTCTGTTGCAGATCAGAATCTTAACAACAAAGGTATTGCTTGGTTTTTGGTGCAAGGTTTATTCAGACATCATACTGAAATGTACATGTATAAACTCTTCTGATAAAGTAATTACAATTCTTTAAATCAAACCGCCCTGTACCCTCAGTTTTGAATTGTTACCCTGGATAAGCAGACTGCTGTCCATGTTTGAAGTCAACAGATTGACCTGTGGACTGGTCACTCTGCATGGACACACCGCTGTCAACAGGAGAATCTGGTCTCTGCTGACGGATCCTCCTGCAACAGAACGTACGTTTTTGCGAGGCTTATGAATACTTATAGTAAATTCCATTAAGATGATTCAAATTAGAGTCATGAGTTAACTTTCTTTCTAGACAAAATACAGCTTGAGATAAAGAATAATTTCTCTCAGATCAATACTGTGTAATTGTACTGAATTCTTACCCTGGATGAGCAGACTGCTGTCCATGTTTGAAGTCAACAGGTTGACCTGTGGACTGGTCACTCTGCATGGACACACCGCTGTCAACAGGAGAATCTGGTCTCTGCTGACGGATCCTCCTGCAACAGAACGTACGTTTTTGCAAGGCTGATGAATACTTGTTGTAAAAAGTTAGATGCTTTTGTAAGTTCCATCATTCTTGCTCCTCTAAAATCCTTCTAAATAAGATGTGATAATTTTATTTATCCCTCACCCGGGAAAGTTGCATGTTATAGTAAATTCCATTAAGATGATTCAAATTAGACTCATGAGTTAACTTTCTTTCTAGACAAAATACAGCTTGAGATGAAGAATAATTTCTTTCAACCAATACTGTGTAATTGTACTGAATTCTTACCCTGGATGAGCAGACTGCTGTCCATGTTTAAAGTCTACAGGTTGACCCGTGGACCGGTCACTCTGCATAGGCACACCGCTGTCAACAGGAGAGGCTGGTCTCTGATGACGGATCCTCATGCAACAGAATGTAGATTTTTGCCAGACTTATAAATACTTGTTGCAAATAGTTTAATGGGTGACATGTCTCATGTAAATGGAATTTCTTGAAATGCTTTTTTAAGTTTGTTTTTTCTTGCTCCTCTAAAATTCTCCTAAATAAGATATGATAACTTTATTGATAACTCACCCAGGAAAATGATACTTTATAGTAAATTCCTTTAAGATGATTCAAATTAGATTCATGAATTAACTTTGTTTCTAGACAAAATACAGCTTGAGATAAAGAATAATTCCTCTCAGATCAATACTGTGTAATTGTACTGAATTCTTACCCTGGATGAGCAGACTGCTGTCTTTGTTTGAAGTCAACAGGTTGACCTGTGGACCGGTCACTCTGCATGGACACACAGCTGGATACAGGAGGGTCTGGTTTCTTCTCTTTGATCTTCCTGTAGGACGTAATATAATGAAGACACAATTTAAGGGGAACATGTATTTTCTTCTGGCTTTTCTTCTAAACTTTAGTCATTTTGTTATTTTTCTTCTTTTTGGTAAAAAATCCATGCCCAAAGTATTCATATTCCTTGAATTTGTTGCCATTTTTTAAGAAAATCCAGCTTCTGTACCATTCCAAATTATCTTGGTAATTTCCATCATGTTATAGGGCATTGAAATACACTATACATTTAGAATAGCTAATGTAGTTGTTTTCTAGTCAAGAATTAGCCAATTCCAAGTCGTGGTGAAAACCAAAGTGCTAAGTGGGCTTGCTAGTATTGTCCAGCTGTGCTCACTAGACGTGGAAAGGCTACAAACCCATAATCAAGTGTTTTCAAATCCCAGTAGCCACAGTGACAATGCTGAAGCAGCTCAGCTGCAGATTCTAGATGGGATTGAGGTCTGAACTCTGAAGTGAACTGAAAACAAGAGTGATGGTAAAAAAAAAAAAAAAAAAAGGCTTCCAACCTCAAAGACCTGGAGATAGTGCAAAAGAGGAGTGATCTAAAATCTCACTGAAGACATGCAGAAAGCTTATATAAATATAAATGAATAATTCTGGACATGTAATTTTTTTTGTAAAAATGCAAAGAAAACATAAATAATTTCACATAATGATCTCTAACACAATGGCTCACTGTCTTTTGTCACTTGTCATTTTGGCTTGAAGAAACCTTTTGGTCGAGTTAAATTCACTATAAATCAAACTTGGTGTTGGTATGAATAACTGCATAAATATGACATTGAGTCCTAATTCATGGGCAGTTACAGATGTTCATCTCACCTCTGAAGTTTGTTCTGGATCCCATGTGTCCATGGCAAAGTAGTCTTAGAGGGAGGAACTCTCTCCTCTGTGTCTTCACTTTGATTCATGGCAGAGTCCACACCTTCACACAAACACAACATTCACATCACTGCACACGTTAGTTCTCATTACTGACATTGACATGGCAAAAATATCTGAAGCCGTCAAACTGAGGCACTCAAAGATAAAAATGTTCAATGTAAAACAACGTTTCGCACATTTATCCAAAGACTTCACTATTGTCTAAATTCATGCTTTTCACATTGTGCGTGTTTTATTATTTTTCAAGAGGGTAACAAACAACAACAGAACCACAAAACACAGAACATGTTACATGATCACAATTAAACATTTTCACAGGATACAACACAAATGACTACAATATGACTTAAATTTCAGATCCTTTAAAATTGTATCACCTTTCAATAATTGCATTATCAGTAAGGCATTCCCTCTCATACATAATCAAAAACAAATATTTTAGAAAGCATATACTGATGACACACACAGATAAAGCCAAAGCTGTTTTTGGGGGGCTGAGATGTAATCCTGCATGTTTGGCGTGAACTTGGTTAGGACTATCACAGTGAAGGCATAGTCCTGACAGTGAAGTACGGAAGCTGCATGAGTGCAAAAGGTGTTTGTGAGTTTACATATATTGATGGTGGCATAAATGTCTGTGGCTTTTTACTAAAATACTGACTGACAAGATGACTCCCAGTCTGCACAAGCCTGGCAGAAGACAAATATTCCAGATGGAAAATTCAATTCCGTTTTATTGACCTGACAATTACAGGTCAAATTGTCTCAAGATGCTTTACAGAACCCAAGTGCAGAGCAAGCCCTGAGGTGACAGTGGCAAAAAAAAACAAAACACTCTTTTAAAGAGACCTTGATGAGAACCTGGCTCCTTAGTCTGGAGGGACCCATCTGCCTGCTGGCTAGGCGGGTTGGGAGGGACAGAAGAGGTAGAGAGGGGGAGGGATGGGAGAAGAGGAGGGTGGGAAACAAGGAACATTTAGCACACAAGATAATGATCCAAAGCACACTGCCAAAATCACACAGGAGTTTCTAAGGTCGGAAAAGTGAACATTGCAGCCTGTCCAAGTATGTTGCCTGCCTTAAATTAAAAAAAACAAAAAAAAAAACACCTGTGGGATATTTAATAAAAAAACAGAGTAACACTACCCTTCCAGTGAAGAGCTGCTGAAAAATAAATGTGTCTGCAGAGTGACAGAACATCATTTGGCATCCTGTATCCTCAGGAGGATTCAGTCTGCCATCAGAAATAAAGGTGAACAAACAAAGCATGGAAAATATAAAAGATTTTAATCTCAGTAAGAAAAGTTGTCCTGCATTTTACTACATTTAGTTTCTACTTTGGGGGCTGTATTTTAACATAGTGAATCTATATGATTAGTATTTAACTTAACATTAAAGCAAATATCATACTGTTCAATGTAGAAATGATGCAGCTATTCATACATTAAAGAATTATTGCACAGGGGTGTACGTACTTCAAGAGCAAATCAAGAGCAGAAATTTGAAGTTTATACCAAAAGCAACTTTTCTGCTCTACAATAAGAAAGAAAAACAACATGACAACTTTGACCGCTCTGCAAAACAATTTTATGTTTTTATCATTAACGCTAAGGACAAGGTCCACCAACTTGCAATAATAAAAGAGAAATGACAGCCTTTATTACTACTTGTTCTATGGCTGTTATCTAGATTGTTTCTCCTGACTAGATCCTTGCTTGTTTTGTATCTACTCTCAGATGTACGTCGCTTTTGATTAAAGTATCTGATAAATTATATTGTAGAATTTATTAATGCTGCTCCCATCTAATAGCATCACCTTCAGTAAAACATTCAACTGCATTTTTGTTAATCACTGAAATAGTTTACTGATCGATCGACAATAGTTGGGCAGTCTAAAAACTAGTATTTCTATTTATCATATTTAATTTTGTTCTTATTCGTAGCCGCCTTTTATTACATTTAGCCTTTTTTTTTCTTCCAATTTTTGCTTTTGCTGCCAACATTTTAAGTTTGAGAATGTAGGAAAAGTACGCAAATTATTTTTGATTTAATTTTTTCCTGTTATTTCTCTGGTTTCTGCAGCTGTCTTTTCAGTTACATCAGTAAATATATTAAATGAGTATTTAATGCCAACTGTGTTTTTGCAGAGACATTAGTTGTAAGAATTCTCATTTTAGAATATTTAATGATTTTTTTTAGCTCATAATGAACAACACGACTTGTTCACGCCTTCAGAGTGGTTTTACTTTGCTGTAATGAAGGAAAAACGTTAGGGTACAAAGGGCCCCATTACAGGCAAATGTCTTGGTTTTTCTTTAAATATAAACTGAGACTTAGTTCAAGCATAATTCGGCTGTAACTCAACTAATTACAGTGCAATGGACAGATTGATCAGCCATTAGAACATAGATCCGTCAATGTAAAAATCTTGCTGCCTGTTTGAACCTGTGATTGTTTTTTCCCACAGTTTCTGTGCAGTTTTTTTTTTTTTTTTGCCTTGTTTTCCAATGGCCTGGGATCTATCTGCATGGAGTTTGCATGTTCTCCCTGTGCATGCGTGGGTTTTCTCCGGGTACTCCGGCTTCCTCCCACAGTCCAAAAATATGCTGAGGTTAATTGACAACTCTAAATTGTCCGTAGGTGTGAATGTGAGTGTGATTGTTTGTCTGTGTATGTAGCCCTGCAACAGACTGGCGACCTGTCCAGGGTGTCCCCTGCTTTCGCCCGAGTCAGCTGGGATAGACTACAGCACCCCCCGCGACCCTAGTGAGGATAAAGCGGTGTATATAGAGAATGGATGAATGGATGTTTTCCAATCCCACTTGCATGGTTTTCATTTCATTTCGGGGAGGATTTTGATGTTGACAATGCAGCTAAGGTCCTCAAATTATAAAGCATTCTATTAGCAGAAAGTAGCTTGTGCTCTCGTTGTATATGTATATGAATATAGTGCAGATTTGGTGGGTGTGTGGAGAGATTGTGTGTACAATAGTAAATAGTCCACACTTGTAGCTGAATTCTACAAAGCGCTTTACAATAAAAATTTCATTCGCTCAATCACACACACCCTTACACACCAACAGTGACAGTGTTGCCATGCAAAGTACCATCAAAATCAGTTTGGAAGAGCTGCAGAAACACTTATACATTTAATGAACTGCCCACTTTAGCACCTGAGTTTGCCTGGATCGTGCCCCCCAAAAAACTAGAAATGGTGCTGGCATGACCGTTATAGACTCACTCTGATGAAAATCAAGTTTTCACACCAAATGGCACCAAATATAAGATACATTATGAGTGACTTACGCAGTCCATCCAATGGCGGAGCTTTTCCACTTGGAAACGCAGTCTAGAAATGACGATCTTCTGCACCTTCTATTGGTCCTAACAGTCCATTACATTTCAATACTAAAATCTTCCCGATGAGACAGCAGATGGTGATTTCCATTAATGTCTCCCAAGTTGTGGCAAAGTCCACTGAGTGAACAGAGAATGAAACTGCAGATGAAAATGACATTACATCAACATCAAAAAAAAAAAAAATCCAGCTCTGCTACAGCTTTGACAACTGCTTTAAACGTTGACACACACTGACTGTGAATTGGTGGAAAACATTTGGTTACGTTACCGTTGGTTGGTAGAAATATTCTATATGAAGTCAATGATTGAGCATAAATATGATGCTCACAGGTCTGTTGATTTACACAAAGCCTCAATTCTCTTTGTTAATCTTTAATCTGAGATGATATCTAAGGAAATATGATCGGTTAGCATCCATGAACTTTGAAATGAAGAATTAAGGACAACTGTCGTCAATCATTAACAAATAGATCCTTGTGAACAGATCTTAAAGCTTTGAAGAAGCGGTTTATTGTGTGTTGTAGCACCTTGAAAAGGCAGAGATTTTCTCCTCAGAGCTTATTTATCACCAACTGCTGTCAGTGGCTTCATGTCAAAAAAGTGAGCCATCAAGTTAGAATACAGCAGATGTTTATAACGTACTGGACCAAATCAGTGCCCACGTAAAGTCTATTCTTGGTTAAAGGATTAATTGTTGGTAAATCATTTGTTGTTTGAAACATCATAAAACAGAGACAAGTTCCTCCACAGTGTCCCAGAACCAGAGGTCATCATAAAATATTGTTTGTTCCAAGTGGTAGTCCAAAATCCAAAGAGGTTCACTTTACTAAAATGTAAGATAAAGAGAAGCAGCACTGAAAAGAAAATGACGCATAAGGAGAGGAACCTTTTTTTTTTCCATTTTCACTCGAAGATACGTGTGCAATAATGTGAAATGCGAAAATACACAAGTGACAAAATAAAGGAAAAATCTACATAACATTTCTTTGTAAAGTGTTGGACCAAGATTTCCCACCAGAACAGCTTTAATGCTTCTTGACAGTGACTCTCCAAGTCTCTGGAAAAAGCAAAATGGCTCCCACAGCATATCAGAGCTATCAAATCCTGTCTCTGTCGGGGTTAAATGTTAAGGCCTGCTCGGTTCTCTTTGTGTATGTCACACATGGAATCGCCTTTAGTTGATGTGGTGATAGATGATTGATTTGACCATATTGCTTTATGGCACATCTCTAGACCCAAGAATGTCTCCATAAAATTTCATTGCTATACAAATAAACTCTGTAAACAGAAGCAAAAGTCTTTTCTCACCTGTGGCATGGTAGTAAAGTTTTTTGTTATAGGGTTGAAGGAGCTAAGAGGGGAGGACAGAGGCGTGTGCTAACCGCATTACTATTGGGGCTTGCATTACAAGTGGGACCATTATTCTTAGAATTAAGTTTTATTTTTACTCATTGTTTTCACTTGGTATTTAGTGAGGTTCAGACAACTAAAGTGCTTCATTAGATTTCAGAAAACATTATGGTTTATGTTTTTTATACATTTCCACGACATGTTTGAATTTACTGTGTTCCCAGGGTGATAAATCCTGCCTAATAATGGATTGGTTGGCTGTAATGGAGTGACAATAAATAAAATAAATGTCTACACTGTCAATATTTTTTAAACATATTTTTGATAAGTCACACATGCAACCATAAAGTAATTACTTTTCCCTTAAAATGAGAATTCAGTTTAGTTGCATGGGAACTATATTTTGTGGAGACATGATTGGCAAACCTTTTGGCTTCTTGCTTTTTGAATTGTCAGATGGTTGTTCATTTTGTAATGACATGTTTATGCACAGCAGTCCAACCATACCACTTCTTGGACTGTTCTTGCTTGCAGTCTGATCACATTCTCAGTCAGCTGAGGAAGATTTCCTCTTCTATATTTCCTTAAACATCACATGAATGCACATCACGCTAATCAATGTGTGCTCCGTCGATCTATTGTCTTTGCTTAATCCTCATTAGGGCCGTGGAGGGCTGGCGTCTATCCCAGCTGGCTTAATGTGAAGGCAGGAGACACCCTGGACAGGTCACCAGTCTATCACAGGACAACACATAGAGACAAACAATCACGCTCACATTCACACCTACGGACGTTTTAAAATTATTAATTAACCTTAGCATGTCTTTGGACTGTGGGAGGAAGCCGGAGTACCTGGAGAAAATCAACACATGCACAGGGAGAACATGCAAACTCCACATAGAAAGATCACAGACAGGAACGTAACTGCAAGGCAACAGTGACCCACTGTGCAGCCCCAAATGTGTGCTGTTAACCTTAATTTCAAACTCTTTACTGATGTTTTTTTCCATAGATCTAGATGCAGATGTCACTTCCGTCATTGTTCCTATTGAAGCCATTGAGCTCTCTCTGTGACTGAAGCTCCTGCCATCCATGTGTGAACAACTGACCCTCCTTCAGAGTCCTTTAGATTGTTCTTCTTGCCAACTTGAAAGAAAATTTGAATCATCTGATGGAGTTCTACTGTCTGTCCATTAGATGGAGCTAAATGACAGTCTGATGAGAAGTGATGGAGCAACATCAGTTTTTATTGCATGTAAGCACAACTGTGTTGTTTGACTTTGATATTTAGTCTTGGTTTATAACAAAAGGGGACCAGAATCTCCAGAACCTCAAACTGCAACAATGATGTCTGTGTTTAAATCTATGTTTAAAGCCCCTTTTCCTCATTTCTCAGTTCGTAAAGTGGGACTACATTTATGTTAAGTTTCTGCTGTGTGACCCTTAATTCATCCAGACAGTGATGAGACAAAATGGCACTTTAATAATACATGAATGCAAAAATAATTTAAAAAATAATAAACATTTGACTAGTAGCACTACTAGTACAACTACCAGTAGATTATTATATTAATAACAATCAAATTCAATGTACATTTAATAGGCTATTCATTCTATCGATAATATTTACAAGAGTAGTAATTTCAGTTTGTCATTTATCACTGTTGAGCATAATCAACACATCGTAAGCACACATATTATGAGCACATAAAGGAGCCTGAGTCAAACTGATCAAAGCTGTTCAACCAGTTCTCACATTCTCTGCATTTTTACTGTTAGCCTGAGATCAGGTTACACTCCAAGTACTCTTCACTTTAGTAGGTCAATATACTGTGCATACACACAAATACACACAAACAAATTTCACCTGCTAATCACAGGCCATAATACAAAGAAATCACTCTACAAATATTGACCTTTCCCTTGCAGAGAAATTTTTCACAATATTTCAATACTTAGACAGCTTTTAGTGTCTCCTTCTCACCAGCTGAACTCCTGTGCTCTCTTTATGGAGAACACAGAAGGGCTGAGATGGCAGCTTGAGTCGGCTGTTGGAGAGTTTCAGTTGCATTGAATCATCATTCAGTCATTTAATCTTTATTCCAAGATCATGCATCTGCCCCTAAAGAATGAACATCTGCAAAGACTGAGCAGGTGTGGATGGTGGGTTTGGACTGTGCTGAATATCATCACCGCATCCTGGTGTTTTCTGAAGATACATTTGGAAAGATGTGGGATGACACAAATGTAGTTACCTAATTGATGCTCAGTGGTTATTTTTTTCTGTCCAAAACTTGATTAAAGCAAATGACAGCCAATGCAGCCCCTATCGGTGCCTAGATTAGACTCTCGATGCACTCAGTCCTTCTCTCATTTCCTATGTATTTACTACATGTACTATTGTCACATGGCATTCACTTTGTGTCCCCCTGTGTCCTTCTCTGGGTTTCCATGTCCCCCACCCCTCTGACTTTGTCCCTCTTATCCGGCCGGCCAGCAGCAGATGGGTCCCCCATATGAGCCGGGTTCTGCTCAAGGTGTCTTCATGTTAAAAGGGTGCCTTTCTTGCCACTGTCACCTTTGGGCTTGCTCTGGATGTTCAGGCATATGGGTTTTGTAAAGCGTCTTGAGACAATCTGAATTGTAATTGGCGCAATACAAATATAATTGAATTGAAAAGATGCTGTAAGAAAGCCTTTTGCTGAAGTCAGTAAGTCAAGTTTTTCTATGGGTTCAGGGTTCAGGAGATCATGTCACTGCTTTGAGACACAGAACATGTTTTGACATCTAATTACAATCAGTGATTCAAATGTGAACGAAAGTGAAACATCATCCACCATCAACATTTAAGAGTAAGAACTGAAGGTCCCGTAACTTCATGCCACTCTCCCTCCTACAGAGACACTGAAGAACTGGACCGCTCTGAACACCAAAATGTAAACCCAAATCCAGGATACAGAGGTTCAGTGAATGTGGTGTTGAAGGTGTGGAGGTGGATCAGAGAGTCTGAGGAGACTTTATAGAAGGACAGAATGCCAGCAGGACAGTCCACATACACTGCTACTCTGTTAGAGATGGAGGAGGGGGTTGATGTTATCATGTTTTTGTGGCAGACAGAGTAGCCATTGTCAAAACAAAAGAGAGTCCAGGACTGATCATTCCCTCCAAACCTACTGTCAGCACTATTTCCTTTCCTTCTGATTCCTCTGTAACTCACTGATACATGCACCTCTCCACTCCACTCCACCTCCCAGTAACATCGACCAGTCAGACCAGTTCTACACAGCAGCTGATTCCAATAGTCAAATCTGTCCGGATGATCAGGATATGGCTGCTCCTCCTCCACCAGCAGCACTTTCTTGTTCTTGTCAGACAGCTGGAGGAATCTGTTCACTGAGTTTGGGTCCAGTTCAAGTTCACAGAAATCTAATGGGGAGAAAATTACCATATCTTTGGTCAGTTATGCTAAACAGGATTATATTCTTCAACTATCTACTGCATTTAAAGACAAAATGAAAGTTTACTGTTTTGTCATCATTAATCAAACTTACACTTAATCACACCAGGTTTTAATCTCTGTTCTCCACAATGATCCACTCTGCAGGAAGAAACACAGTCAGAATGATTTTCTATCCAACATGAGAAGACCAAGCAGAAAGCAATCACCAAAAGCAGGCGCTCCCTACCTCTGATGTCACTGCTTTCGAGCTGTTGCAAGGAGCAAAAGTTTTCACTAAGTTGGACCTCAGAAATGTCTACCACATTGTCAGAATCAGGGAGTGAGATGAATAGAAGACAGCGTTCGGCACCCCCAGTGGACACTATGAGTCTTTATTCATGCCCTTTCTGTCTCTCTCTCTCTCTCTCTCTCTCTCTCTTTCTGCTCCTCTGTATCTCCTGAGCTGTCTGCACTGCTGATTACACCAAGTGGAAACAGCTGCAGTAATTGCACACCTGCTCACAATATCACCTCCTGCTTTAACACCACGGCCCTACTCTGGATACAAAGAAGAATATAAATGGATGTGTGGACAGATGGATGCGAGATACAAGTTGGTGTCATTTGTATAAACAAAGCTCCGTGCTGAAATTTTGCAATTTTACACTCTAAACATAAAACTAACTTGACTTGAGTCCATATTAAGGTGAAAATAAAAGCAAAACTTTATATTTATTAGAGAAAACATTGTACTTATATTTACTTTGTCTTAGCAGCATAGTATTTGCAAAAAAGGCATATTTATAACTGCATTTGTGCATTCAATGACATTTTCAATATCAGTACATGTGAAGGTGATAGCTCAGATGATTTGTTGAGTTTATTTCGTAAAGAAAAAATGAAATTGTTCATTGCACTCAATAAAAGGCAAAAAATGAAAAGCTAGACAATTTTTCTATGAGAATAATTTCTGAAAAGTAAAAACAAAAATAACACACCATAGATTTTTCTGTTTTATTTTATTTTCCACTCTGATGCTTTGAGAAGAGAATGTTTTCCTTCATGATGATGGACATGAGCAAAACCCACAAAAAAAGACATTTCAGAAGCTTGCACTGTGTAAGCTCCTGCTGTCTGTTCATACCTGACAGTGTCCAGTCTCCAGTGTGGATCCTCCACTGCAGCAGAAAGCAGATTCACTCCTGAGTCTCCTGGATGATTGTAGCTCAGGTCCAGCTCTCTCAGATGGGAGGGATTGAAGCTCAGAGCTGAGACCAGAGAAGAACAACCTTCTTCTGTGACCAGACAACCTGACAGACTGGAGGCAGAAATATACTATTAACTCAAGAAGCAAGGAAAATCTTACATATATTAAACATCTGCAACAACATGAACCTAAAGCTGGATTTGATTCATCAACAATGATCTGTATACTGACCTGAGAGTTTCCAGTTCACATTGTGGACTCTTCAGTCCAACAGAAAGCA
This sequence comes from Acanthochromis polyacanthus, assembly GCF_021347895.1. Lineage (NCBI taxonomy): Eukaryota > Metazoa > Chordata > Actinopteri > Pomacentridae > Acanthochromis > Acanthochromis polyacanthus. Next base: position 12,174,981 of record NC_067128.1, read on the forward strand.
GCTTCACTCCTGAATCCTGAAGGTCGTTGTTACTCAGGTCCAGATCTCTCAGACTGGAGGACTGAGAGCTGAGAACTGAGGACAGAGCTTCACAGCTTCTCTCTGAAAGATTACAGCTGCTCAACCTGAATAACAATTAACAAAGAATACAAACAAAACATTTGATTTGTTATGTATACAGTCAATCATGTTTAAAGTCATTAATTAATCCACCTACACAGCTTTGTTGGAGGCTTTGACCACTGGCAGCAGCCTCAGAAGAGCCTTCTCTGAAGCAGAGAATTTCTTCAGGTCAAACACGTCCAGATGTTCTTCTGATGACAGTAAGATGAAGACCAGAGCTGACCACTGAGCAGGAGACAGTTCATCTGTGGACAGACGTCCTGATCTCAGGGACTGTTGGATCTCCTCCACTAGAGAACGATCATTCAGTTCATTCAGACAGTGGAACAGATTGATGCTTCTCTCTGCAGACAGATTCTCATTGAGCTTCTTCTTGATGTACTGTACTGTTTTCTGTTTGGTCTTTGAGCCACTTTCTGTCTCTGTCAGCAGGCCTCGTAGGAGATTCTGATTGGTCTGCAGTGAAAGACCCAGGAGGAAACGCAGGAACAAGTCCAGGTGTCCATTTGGACTCTGCAAGGCCTCATCCACTGCACTCTGGTGTAGATGTTTTAGTTTAGGTTTGTTTGTAAAGATGCGACACAAACAATATGTTGTCTGTTCTTCCATCAGGTTGACACCTGAGTTAATGAAGGTCTGGTGGACATAAAGAGCAGCCAGAAATTCATGAACACTCAGATGGACGAAGCAGAACACCTTGTCCTGGTATAGTCCTCTCTCCTCTTTGAAGATCTGTGTGAACACTCCTGAATACTTTGAGGCCTCTCTGATATCGATGCCACACTCTGCCAGGTCTGATTCATAGAAGATCAGGTTTCCATTCTGCAGCTGCTCAAAAGCTAGTTTTCCCAGAGACTCAATCATCTTCCTGCTCTCTGGACTCCAGTGTGGATCTGTCTCTGCTTTTCCACCATACTTGACCTTCTTCACTTTGGTCTGAACCACCAGGAAGTGGATGTACATCTCAGTCAGGGTCTTGGGCAGATCTCCTCCCTCTCTGGTTTTCAACATCTCCTCCAGAACTGTAGCAGTGATCCAGCAGAAGACTGGGATGTGGCACATGATGTGGAGGCTTCGTGATGTCTTGATGTGGGAGATGATGCCAATGGCCTGCTCCTCATCTCTGAATCTCTTCCTGAAGTACTCCTCCTTCTGTGGGTCAGTGAACCCTCTGATCTCTGTCACCACGTCCACAAACTCAGGAGGGATCTGATTGGCTGCTGCCGGTCGTGTGGTTATCCAGAGATGAGCAGAGGGAAGCAGTTTCCCCCTGATCAGGTTTGTCAGCAGCACATCCACTGAGGTGGACTCTGTAACATCAGTCAGGATCTCGTTGTTGTGGAAGTCCAGAGGAAGTCGACACTCATCCAGACCGTCAAAGATGAACACAACCTGGAAGTGTTGGAAGCTGCAGATTCCTGCTTCTTTGGTTTCGGTAAAGAAGTGATGAACAAGTTCCACCAAACTGTACTTTTTCTCTTTCAACCCATTCAGCTCTCTGAAAGTGAATGGAAATGTGAAGTGGATGTCCTGGTTGGTTTTGTCTTCAGCCCAGTCCAGAGTGAACTTCTGTGTTAAGACAGTTTTCCCAATGCCAGCCACTCCCTTTGTCATCACTGTTCTGATTGGTTCATCTCTTCCATGTGAGCCTTTAAAGATGTCTTCTTGTCTGATGGTTGTTTCTGCTCTGTCTGGTTTCCTGGATGCTGCTTGAATCTGTCTGACCTCATGTTCATCATTGACCTCTGCAGTTCCTCCCTCTGTGATGTAGAGCTCTGTGTAGATCTGATTCAGAAGAGTTGGGTTTCCTGCTTTCGCGATCACCTCAAACACACACTGGAACTTCTTCTTCAGGTTGGACTTGAGGTGTTGTTGGCACTGAAACTGACGGCAAATTATGATCTCTGATTTAATCCATTAATGAGAGCAGTGTGGACAATACTAGGGCCAAAATCATAATTCAAATGGAATCAGCAGTTGAAACAATTTTAACAGTAACTAGACATTTTGACCGTCATGAACCTCCAGTTTATCAAAGCATTTAGGGAGTAGACTGTAATATTTGGTCTTGAATGGATCAAATAAGCTGTTCAGTAACTTTCATGTTTCTTCAGTGAATCAGAACAAATTCTTCTGTCAAGTTAATGTGGCAGTAAAATGTTGAATGTAGAATAATTCTCACCATTAATATGGAGTCCAGATCTGTTTGATGCTGAGAGACAGACTGACCTCTGAGATCCTCTGAGCTCTGCTGGTTAACGCTGCAACAACATTCAATTTAAGCTCAAGTAGATTTTGTTAAAGGTGTTGTGTTCTATAATGATGAACTCTGACAGATACACAAAGTGATCTCTAATGATGTTCTCACTGTTGGATGTGATGCTTTCAAAGAGTAAACACAATCAAAATTTTACATTCTCACCTTTCATTAACTGTCTGGTGTCCATCTTTAAATTTAGTGGGTTCAAGCATAGATTGGTCACTCTTCATGGACACAAGGCTGGGTTCACAAGATGCTGATCTTTGCTGATGGTTTCTGATAGAAATAAAAACAAGACCACACAAATGAAAGTTAAGACATTCAGGTCAGGACTCTGTGAGGTTCTGATTGTCTTCTGCAGGACTTTTTGTTGTTCTTTTTGATGAAGGTAATTTGTTTGGACACTGGCTCGATGTTTGGATAACATGAGCCCTTACTGTGTTGTGTGACTAAAGATTATGGAGGAACTAAGAGATGTTTTACTCTCGTGACCAAGTAGTAAGCAGTGTAACCTAAAAGACAAGGTGATGACACTGCAAGTTCTTTCATTCCTCCAAAGTGAAGCTGCTGAAAGGTTGCCAGCAGCAGACTTGGTTGTACTGGTCAGATACCAGCTGAGAGGAGAAATGAAAAATAATTTTCACAAATGTTCACTCATGGACAACTTGGTTGAAGTCAGATTTTTACATTGTTAATTACATCACTTTAATTACAAAGTGAATTATTATGACAGAATCAACACTCCCAGTCAAAAATTTGGACACACTTTCTCATTCAACTTTTCTTTTTTTACTACTTTCTACATTGTAGATGCATACTGAGGACCTCCAAACTATGAAGCAAGATATATGGAATTATGTAGAAAACAAACAACTGTGAAATAGCTTTAAATGTGTTTTATATTTTAGATTCCTCAAAATAGCCACCCTTTGCTTTGATGACAGCTTTGCAAACTCTTGACCTTGTCTCGATGAGCTTCATGACTGAAAACGTTTCCACTTCACAGGTGTGTCTTGTCAAGTTTAATTTGTGGCATTTCTTGTCTTTTTAATGGGGTTGGGACCATCAGTTGTGTTGTGCAGAAGTCAGATTGGTACACAGCCCTATTTGACAACTGTTAGAATTCAAATTATGGCAAAAAAACAACAACAATCAGCTAAGTAAAGAGAAACAACAGTCTATCATTACTTTAAGAACTGAAGGTCAAAGTTGCAGAAACTTTGAATGTATCCCCAAGTGCAGCACTATGATGAAACTGGCTCACATGAGGACCATCCCAGGAGAGGAAGACCAAGAGTCACCTCTGCTGCTGAGGAAAGGTTCATCTGAGTCTCCAGCCTCAGAAATTGCAAGTTAACAGCACCTCAGATTAGAGTCCAGATAAATGCCACACAGTGTTCTAGTAGAAGACACATCTCTACATCAACTGTTCAGAGGAGAATCAGGCCTTTATGGTCAAATAGCTGCTGAGAAACCACTACTAAGGAAAAGCAACAAGGAGAAGAGATTTCTTTGGGCCAAGAAACACAAGGAATGGACATTAGACCAGTGGAAATCTGTGTTTTGGTCTGATGAGTCCAAATCTGAGATCTTTGGTTCGACCCGTCGTGTCTTTGTGCGACGCAGAGAAGGTCAGATGATGGTCTCTACATGCATGGTTCCCATCATGAAGCATGGAAGAGGAGGCGTGATGGTGTGGGGGTGCTTTGCTGGTGACACTGTTGGGGATTTATTCAAAACTGAAGGCACACCGAACCAGCATGGTGACCACAGCATCCTGCAGTGACATGCCATCCCATCTGGTTTGCGTTTAGCTGGACCTTCATTTATTTTACAAGAGGACAATGACCCCAAACACACCTCCAGGCTGTGTAAGAGCTATTTGACCAAGAAGGAGAGTGATGGAGTGATGCGTGAGATGACCTGGGCTCCACAGTCACCTGACCTGAACCCAGTCCAGATGGTTTGGGATGAGATGGACCGTAGAGTGAAGGAAAAAGGGCCAACAAGTGAGCATCTCTGGGAACTCCTTCAAGACTGTTGGTAAACCATTTCAGGTGACTACCTCATGAAGCTTAGAATGCCAAGAGTGTACAAAGCAGTAATCAAAGCAAAATGTGGCTATTTTGAAGTATCTAAAACACAAAACATGTTTTTACTTATTTCACACTTTTTTGTTTACAAAATGATTCCATATGTGTTCATTTATAGTTCTGATGACTTCAGTGAGAATCAACAATGTAAATAGTCATGAAAATAAAGAAAAAATATTTAAAGAGAAGGTGTGCCCAAATTTCTGAGTGGCAATGTATCTTTAAAATACTCAATTTATGTTAATTATCTGTTATATCATGATGCCTAACTGTGTTTCAGAAGAAGGCAGTCCTTCAAAACCAAGGTGTTTTTCCATAGTCTGATCACTCTTCATGGACACACGGCTGGGAACAGGAGAACCTGGTCTGTTTTGCCGTTTTGTTCTTCATCAACACAAGGGTGAATACTGATGGTCAGTGATGTGAGTGCTGAGCTCTGACATGAACATTTTGTGTTTTACAGGGACAAATCAATGTTTTTATTTTTAAATTATGGGCTTATTATAGGCTTGCTTAGTAATTACAAAGATGCAATAATATTACACAGCAAGGTGGAAAAAAAATCATGAAAACACTGCAGGTACTGCATTTAAATTAGTTTAAATGAGCATTTTTCTGCAAAGGAAATGACTCTGGTATTGTTTTTTAAAGAAACTGTTGGTGTTATAGATATGCTTTCGATTGTTGTCTGTGTGAGAGAAATGATCTTACACTCCATGAACAGACTGGTGTTCATCTTTGAACTCAATGGGATCACACATAGACTTGTCATTAATGAACACAGCTGGGAACAGGAGAATCTGGTCTGTTCTGCTGCTTTGTTCTTCAACACAACACACAGAGTTTTGAGTGTAACTAATGATGGTCAGTGATGAGTGATGAGCTCTGACATGGAGAAGAGTCATGGAGAGTTAGAGATGTTCATCTCACCTCTGAGCTTTGGTCTGGTTCTCATGTTCCCCACACAGAGTAGTTTTAGAGGGAGTAACTCCCTCCACTCTGTCCTCACTCTGATTCATAGCAGAGACACACCTTCACACAAACACAACAACCTGCTTAGTACTTTAGTTCTGACATTCTCTGCATTTTTAACTCAACCATGCAACTTGAGATCAGACAGCAACCAACCTGCTGTTGTTTTTTTCCCCATTAACCATTAACAGTGATACATGTAAGTTATCCTACAGTCATTGTATGTTCAGTGACATATAAATTCTACAACAGATGTAAAACATATGCACCTAAACAGACAGTCAGGATGAAGAAAGATTTCTACCATTCTGTCAGTGATACAACACAGTGTGATCAGAGTGACCTTGTTAAGACCTGTACAGATTTCTCTGGTAGGATTCTCACCTGCTGAATTCACTTCAGATCAGCTTCTGATGCTTTCCACCTTCATGTGTCGAGGAAACATTGGAAGAAGCTGCTCATCGTACCTCGTCAGTCTTTAATCTAAGGACGCTGTCACATCCTCATAACTTCCCAAGAGGTCTAAAAAAACAATAGTGACGACAAAACTAGCCTAACCTGTGGGAGAAACCCAGTCAGTGTCAGAGACTACTCACATCAGGTGACGGAGTTCTACAGTCTGTCCACTAGATGTAGCTAAAAGACCATCTAATAACATTTAATGGAGCCGCATCAGTTTGGATCACACACGATATTATATGTTGGACCAGCAGACTTGTTATAATCATAGACTGTGTACTTGCACAGTGTCTGGTTATAAGATACTGACAGTTTGAGGTCTCTGTCAGTGTCCTTCACTCGGTCCTGGTTGGATGATGTTTTTACAATGATGTTTTATACAAAACAAATGTAAGATGATAGTGTTGTGAAAATTGTTGGATTTAGTATAAGATATTGCTACATTTACCTGAATCATAAAAGCTGAAATTGGTACTAAATGAAGAGCTGTTTGAGAGCCAAAAGAGCCCAGAATGATTCATGTGCAGCCTCCAAGACCCCATTTGACAGTAACATCAAGCTGCACACCAAGCCATGCTGAATAAAACACATACTACAAGAAACACCTACTTAGCTACTGCTGTCTGTGAACATGTTGTACAGTTTTGTGTCAGTTTGAAAGCATGCAAGGAGAAAGTAGATGTCGTAAAGAGAACATGATTTGATAAGTTAACATGAAATAGAGCAGTTTAACATCAACACGACACTGGTCCCAAACACTTCAAACAGATCTCAGATTGTCTGATAAAAGCAGTTATATCCTGATCATCCAAACAGATTTTGACTGCTGGATTCAGCTGCTGTGTGCAAATGGTCTGACTGGTCACTGTGTCCAGTCCAGTGTCTCATAACACACCGTATTAGATTAGTTTTGTGCAACACTGAGCTTTACAACTGAGTCGTTCAGCTTGACAGTGTTACTATTCTGCAGTTCTACAGTTTCATTTAGCGGACGCTTTTATCCGAAGCAACGTACACACGTGGACAAAATTGTTGGTACCCCTCAGTTAAAGAAGGAAAAACCCACAATTCTCACTGAAATCACTTGAAACTCACAAAAGTAACAATAAATAAAAATTTATTGAAAATTAAATAATCAAAAACAGCCATCACTTTTGAATTGTTGATTAACATAATTATTTAAAAAAACAAACTAATGAAACAGGCCTGGACAAAAATGATGGTACCTCTATAAAAGATTGAAAACTATTTGACCAGAGTGACATGATTAACTCAGGTGTGTCATTTAATTGACATCACAGGTGTTTCCAAACTCATAATCAGTCAGTCTGCCTATTTAAAGGGAGACAAGTAGTCACCCTGCTGTTTGGTGAAAAGGTGTGTACCACACTGAACATGGACAACAGAAAGCGAAGGAGAGAATTGTCCCAGGACATCCGAAAAAAAATTATAGACAAACATCTTAAAGGTAAAGGCTATAAGACCATCTCTAAACAGCTTGAAGTTCCTGTGACAACAGTGGCTCATATTATTCAGAAGTTCAAGACCCACGGGACAGTAGCCAACCTCCCTGGACGTGACCGCAAGAGGAAAATTGATGACAAATTGAAGAGACGGATCGTTGGAATTGTATCCAAAGAGCCCAGAGCAACCTCCAAAGAAATTAAAGGTGAACTCCAAGGCCAAGGTACATCAGTGTCAGATCGCACCATTCGTCGTTGTTTGAGCCAAAGTGGACTTCATGGGAGACGACCAAGGAGGACACCACTGCTGAAAAAAACTCATAAAAAAGCCAGACTGGAATTTGCAAAAATGCATGTTGACAAGCCACAAAGCTTCTGGGAGAATGTCCTTTGGACAGATGAGACCAAACTGGAGCTTTTTGGTAAGGCACATCAACTCTATGTTCATAGACTCAAAAACCAAGCATACGAAGAAAAGAACACTGTCCCTACGGTGAAACATGGAGGAGGCTCAGTAATGTTTTGGGGCTGCTTTGCTGCATCTGGCACAGGGTGTCTTGAAAGTGTGCAAGGTACGATGAAATCTGAAGACTATCAAGGCATTCTGGAGAGAAATGTGCTGCCTAGTGTCAGAAAGCTTGGTCTCAGTCGCAGGTCATGGGTCTTCCAACAGGACAACGATCCAAAACACACAGCCAAAAACACCCAAGAATGGCTGAGAGAAAAGCGTTGGACTATTCTAAAGTGGCCTTCTATGAGCCCAGATCTGAATCCCATTGAACATATGTGGAAGGAGCTGAAACATGCCATTTGGAGAAGACACCCATCAAACCTGAGACAACTGGAGCTGTTTGCTCATGAGGAGTGGGCCAAAATACCTGTTGACAGCTGCAGAACGCTCATTGACAAATACAGAAATCGTTTAATTGCAGTGATTGCCTCAAAAGGTTGTGCAACAAAATATTAAGTTATGGGTACCATCATTTTTGTCCAGCCCTATTTCATTAGTTTGTTTTTTTAAATAATTATGTTAATCAACGATTCAAAAGTGATGGCTGATTTTGATTATTTAATTTTCAATAAATTTTTATTTATTGTTACTTTTGTGAGTTTCAAGTGATTTCAGTGAGAATTGTGGGTTTTTCCTTCTTTAACTGAGGGGTACCAACAATTTTGTCCACGTGTGTACATCTGAGAGTAAATACAACGCAAGCAATGATTTAATCAGGAGAAAACAACCTGGATAAGAGCCATAAATTAATACAGTTTTCTGGTTTATGCATGTGAGATATTTTTGATATGATCAATTTTTACCTCCTTGTGTACTTTGTTTTAGCCTTTTCATATTTTTGTAATTTAGTATGGTATCTACTGACAGTGTTCAGAAAGCAGATGGTGAAGGAAAATATTGTGTAATTATTTACATCCTGTTGCAGAGGTTCCCCTCAGCTCCTCTTAAACTGTAAGTTGGAAATGACTGTGGAATAATGTGATCTATAAATAAACATTTAAAACACATCTTCATCCAAAATGTGCACAATTTGGTTTCATGAATAATTCTGATTCTTGGTGCAGATTTTCCGAGTCGTTCAGTGTCGTTGCTTGATTTTAGTCATGTGGAGTTGTGCAAACTATCTGCGCTTACCGATTGTTTTCATTTGATAGTGAGTCGACTAAATCACAATAAATATGCCACCATCGAAACACCTTGCTTGGAAGAGTCTATTGATGCAGAATTTTCCACAATGTTTGTCTAAACGGATGAATCACCTGCAGGATCTGACGGACCATGAGCAGAATTTAGTAACTTCCAGCCTCAGGATGTTTGTGGATTTGATTGCAGACATTTTGTCCTTTTTAACTGCCTGTCATCATCATCTAGTGGACAGATGGCAGAACTACAGCATCTGTAAATAGCTGGAGATGACTGTGTGTGAAAACTTAATTAGAAACAATAAGTAAGAAAGCATTAAATTTTGCTTCTGAAAGCTTTATCAGACACAGTAACAAATGGATCATATGAGGCAGGTAAGTGACAATTCACTATATAGAGCCTCAAGGTTTGAGGAGACTTTCTATCCCATGGCCATAACACTGATTAACACTTCCTCCTCTCCAAAATATCAAATTCAAAAATTACCAGAAGACCTACGATAATCTTGCACTACTGTATATTTTTTGCACAGCTTGACCCTTTGCCTGTAAATGTTTTCAATGCCTTTTTTTAAACATTTTTTTGTATATAACCCTATTGCACTTTGAGCATTTGAATGCCTTTGATTGCACTCATAACGTGTTTACTGCCAGCACATGACAAGAAAAAGGTTGGCAACAAAGAACAAGGAAATGAATACCTCTGTCTGCTGGGAAGGTGACACGGGTTAAACCTGTGTGTTTATCATTCTTGGACTCGTGACTGTATGAAGGTGTGACTGTTCCCTCAGGTCAAATCACACAGACGGCAGGACTAACGAAGGAGAATGAGCAGCTTTTTCTCTCCAAATGTTTTTATTCGACACATGAAGGTGGAAAGTGTCTTTAAGTTGATCTGAAGTGAGTTCAGCAGGTGAGAATCCTACCAGAGAAATCTGTACATGCTTGACCAACAGGATCCCTTGATCACACTGTGTTGTAGTTTCTTTAAGGCGACTGACTGTTTCATGTACCTGGCACTCACAAGTGAAGTAAAGAATTTGTATTTGTGCTAAAGTATATTGATTTAACAATCAATAATGGCATGTACATGGTAAAAAAATGACCAGATTTTTTCCAGCTTACAAAGTGACAAAAGTTGCACAAATGTTTGAATTAAGTGAATTCATTTCTTTGCTCTCCGTCGTACAAATACACTTTTAATCACTGTTATTCTGACTGTGATGATTAAAAACTTGCAAATCATGTGGTTGAAAGAGAAAAACTTATCCATTCACATTTACTTATTCGTAAAAGTTTAGTTACTTCACTTAAATGAGTGTGAATAATGTTTTAGATGCTCCCAGAATCAACAACAGATTTCTTGTAAATTCACTATCAAGTCATAAAACTAATCTGGACATATCACCTGGACCGGTGTGTGTTTGAGCTGTTATCTTATCTTCAGGTTTTCAGGTGAGTTAATGTTTCAACCCTCTCAGAGGCTGTGACAAAGGGAGCTTGTTTGTCTATTAGTGTTGAAAATGTGATGCAGCTGTGAATTGTATTTTTTTTCCTTAACTTTCACAGCTTCTGATTTTGGGGTACAAGATATTGAAAATATGAAAAGAAACAATGTGCAATAACTCAGTCATGTACAACAAAGATATACTAAAACTGTCATGACAAAATGTTTGAATTCTAACAATTTCATTTGGGACACTAACAAGGGGTAGAAATTTGGGATAATTCTTAGTCTGCCATTGGTAAGAGGAATTTGATCTAATGTATCCTGTGTTTAAGGCTGTGTGGTGACACGTGTGGAGGTTTGAGCATCAGTTATTGTGTACACAGTTGTGAATAAAAATTTACATGCACTTGTAAAGACCCCTGCTGGGTCAAAAAATATACATACAGAAATTCTAATATTAAGTCATATGTTCCTTTCACAGTATTTATCTTATCCACAAGCTTCTGGTTCTATCTTTAGCCACTCCTATTGACAGAATCTGTTCAGTTCAACTACATTTGTTTGGCTTTCTGACACAGATTTTCTTCATCTCTGTCCATGAGTTCTTGATGGGATTTAAGAGAGACTTTGGTCTCCCAAAAGTCAGGCCTTTAGAGACCAATCTGAAACCTTGCAACTTCTGATGTATGTTTGGGGTCATTGTTGTGTTTGAAGACCCAACTGTGTCCATAACTCAACTTTGTGACTGACGATTTCATGCTTCCCTGAAGAATGTGGAGGTAATCCTCCTTCATTACTATATTTACTTTGTGTAAAGCACCAGTTCCAATGGCAGATTAACAGCCTCAGAGCATAATACTGCCACCACCATGCTTAATAGTAAGTTTGGTGTTCTTGAGGTTAAAGGCATCACCTCCAAATATATTTCTGGTCCTTCTGGCCAAATGGCTCAGTTAATGTTTCATCTGACTACAGACCATTGTAGCTGCTCTGAAATGACTCCAAGTAACTTTTCTGACTTGCTCAAGCTAATGATTGTTAATGAATGCTGCAGACTTTCCCACTGTAGTGTTTGTGACACGACAGATGTCTGAGGAGTGGATCAAATGGGCCCTATTTAAACTAGTTTAGCATCAGCATCTGAAGTCCATCATAATCACTCACAAGAAGTTAAGACGTCATGCTCCTAATGAATTTAATTTACACAGCTTTGTACATCACTAAAGCTGATAATTCAAGCTGTTACATGCATATTTTTAACTCAGCAGGCTATGACATATTTCCAGAAGACCTATAATAAATATATGAAAGAACCAAAATGCATGATTGTTTCTTGTGACAAAGATGGTTGGTACACATGGATTTCATTGATTCCATCATAGAAGATGAGTTAAATGAGTCATTGGACACTCAAGCCTGCCATGATATACATGGTATTTACAAGTTTATGTAAACTTTTTTCACTACTGTATTATACAAATACCTGCCATGTCAGTGATGCCTGTGATGTGAATGTTGTACTGAGCAGGTTGTTTTGTTTGTGTGAAGGTGTGGCTCTCCTATGAATCCGCGTGAGGACAAAGAGGATGGAGTCCCACCCTCTAAAATCACTCTGTGGAGGGAACGTGAGAACCAGAACAAAGCTCAGAGGTGAGATGACCATCTCTAACTATTAATTACTGTAAAATGTGTTTTAGCATCCAACAAGATCACACAGATGATGTACTCTCAATCCTAAACATTAATGAGTTTGGATTTTTCTGTCAGGATTCGTCAGCGGGAAGCTGACTCTCCTGAACCCATCTGCGTTTCCATGAAGAGTGACAACTCCATGTATCGACCTACTGTCTTCAAACCCAAAAGCCACTCAGTTGGTGAAGAGTAAGATCAGAATCATGATCCTGGGGGTCGTAGTCTAATACAAAATTACGCTACATATACCAGTATACTGATGATTCTCGCTTTCAATAATCACTTTTGTGTTTTTATCAGAATGTGTGAGTCACCAGACTCCCCCGGACCAAGCTTTGTTTCCATGAAGAGTAACTACTCCATGTATCGACCGACTGTTTTCAAAGGAAAACACGGCTTCACTGTTAAAGGGTGAGAATTCGATATTACTGGATCTCTTACTGTGCAGAATTCATGTGATGGTGTCAGAATCTACTTTTGGGAGGGGCAGAGAGGAGAGCACCACAAATGAATTTTTAAGTCAATATTTACACAACAAAATCTAAGAAAACTTAAGACAATGTACACAGTAATACAATTTAAATCTGTGGTGTGTCGATTTTCACTGCTGTAATTGTAAAGTGATGCCATGATTTGATGTAGTCATGACCCATCTGTCCTCATCAAAAACATCTTGTATATATCTATCACTCTCATACCATGACCACTGAAAATTCTGTTTTTTTCAGGGTATAAGTTAGTTAGTTAGTTAGTTAGTTAGGTTGGTTAGGTTGGTTGGTTGGTGGGTTGGTTTTTGGCTATTTAGCCTGTTAGGACAAAATGGCACAAAGTAATTTTCACTTTTTCCATCAGGATCAGCGACCAAAGAGGAGTCTCTCCTACACCTAGCAGTGTTTCCATGAAGAGTGACAATTCCATGTATCGACCTACTGTCTTCAAAAAGAGGCATCACTCTGTTGATGAAGTGTAAGAACAGAATACTCAAGCAAATGCATTGCTTCCTCAAACACAAGGATTTGACCAAAAGATATCTCCTCTCAGAGTCTAATTTGTAATTAATGTTGATTATCTCCTAAAAATCCTTTAAGGCAAGGTTTATTAAATGACAAGCAAACAGTTGACTCTTTTAGTGAGCGTGTTGGATACACAACCGGTATATAGACCAGGAACCAGTCCCAGTATGTTGGGGGTTAAAATGGAACACGTCTGATCCATAAAAACACCTCTAGTTTAACGTTTTAGACCCTGATGATACTTCAGGGTCCCTTCAGAGCTCTGGTAGAGTTCAGGCCTCAGTAGCTGTTTTAGTGCACAAAAGGGACCAACAACATGTTGGAGAGTGAGTTATCATGTTTTGGTTCATCAGTGTACATTCTACAAGCATATTATAAAGCACATGATGTATATCTGTGTATTGACAAATTTCTCTTGAGCTTGAAATAATCAGTTTTGTGTTTCTATCAGGATCTCTCTAACCGCAGACTCTCCTCAACCCAGTGGTGTTTCCATGAAGAGTGACAACTCCATGTATCGACCTACTGTCTTCAAACAGGGATGCCAGGAAGAATTGTAAGAGTTTAAATGTCTTATTGTGCATCTCTGCTGATGCAGCAGTTTCATGATTGATTTGGAGTTAGGTTTGTTATGGGTTTGAGTTAAGTTTTTTATTTTAATGTAAAAGCAATCATATTGCATTAATCTCTTTCCATAGTACTGAAAGTTGATACACATAGTGATTTTTATATTAAATATTTGAAGTATACTCAATAAGCGTTCTACAGCATGTCTCTTCCAGAGGTTTTCTGTTACATTCTTTTTAATTACTTCAAACTGAACATAGAAAGCTTTCACCTTTATTGCACAGTAAAAAAAAGAAAGAAAAGATGAATATTGAATAAAATGAACATGAATCACTTTATATCCTCACATATTCATCTTCTACAGTCAACTAATGAAGTTCTGCTCTCTAGTTAAACTATCCATCCATTCTCTATACACCGCTTTATCCTCACTGGGGTCGCTGGAGCCTATCTCAGCTGACTCAGGCAAAGGCAGGGGACACCCTGGACAGGTCGCCAGTCTGTCGAAGGGCTACATATACAGACACACAATCACACTCACATTCCCACCTACTGACAATTTAGAGTAATGAACTAACCTCAGCATATTTTTGGACTGTGGGAGGAAGCCAGAGTGCCCGGAGAAAACCCACGCATGCACAGGGAGAACATGCAAACTCCATGCAGAAAGATTCCAGGCCCGGACCGGGATTTGAACCGGGGATCTTCTTGCTGCAAGGCGACAGTGCTAACCAATATGTCACTGTGCAGCCCCTAATTAAACTAGTTGATGTCCATCACAGTTGAAGTTTTTCTTCAGTCCTCCTCTGAAATATTTGCAGTTCCCTCCTTCTCCCAATTCTCTTTCAGATATAGAGTTGTCTCAGACTTGTACCATTGTACACTTTACAGATAATCTTACTACACACTGTAGATTTGGTTGCTGACAAGCCTCTATTTTGATGATTGTTTTTTGTTTGTTTTCTTCTATTTTTTAAGTAAGCATCAGGTTGATGCTTCCTCAAACTGGCCCTGACAGAGGCACGACATACAACATTGGACACTGAAAAAAAAATACAATATTTGAATATGATATTTACCTATATTGTTTTGTATGATTTCCAATACAGAGGATTTTCCTATGACACAACCTGACTGTCTCAAAACAACTCGAAGAGACATCTGTTTGTTCTGAAAATGACAAAAAATCCTTTGTTCACCTTGTACTGGAACTTATTATAACAGAACAACTTCTATGTGTTTGTTTCCTCAACAGCCTTTATGACCAGAGCTTAGAGAACCTCAGTGGTCATTCCAACCAGCAATACCGAGCAAACCTGAACGCCGTATTTCTGGTGTGTATCTGTTAAATCACGGCGAGTACTGCTCACTTCAGCCATCACAAACTAAATGCTAAATTTGTAAATTCTCCTTACCTTCACCTATTCACCACATACACTGATTGTAAGGAAGAAAACAAATATAAAAAGCTCTGAGCTGACCAGTGGAAAGTTGAAGAGTCCATGACTGAACGTGTGATTAGAGAACAAACTGCTGACAACCACTCAGCAGGGTTTCAGTCTGTCACACATTATTCAGTAATGTCTTCTGTTGTTGTAAACTCAGATTTATTGTTCTGTTCCAGCTGCTGGAGGAGAACATTGTCAGTTACGCGAAGAACGAGTTGAAGAAACTCCAGAAGATTCTGAGTCCAGATTACCCAGAAGGCCTAGAGAGTCAGAGAGAGGAGGAGGAGGAGGTGTTGGAGGGTGAAGATGAAGAGCAGAGGAGAAGCAGCAGAGAGTCGTTTCTGAAGATCACACTACACTTCCTGAGGAGAATGAAGCAGGAGGAGCTGGCTGACTGTCTTCAGAGCAGTAAGAGGATTTTAGCAACTTTAATATGATGGAAAGAACAAAAAGATGCAACATGGGAGAAACTATCACTCAGAGAGAAAATTAGAAATGTTAGAAAGTCCTGGTCTAACATGCTCATTCACATCTGTATTAGCTGCCATGTGGTCAGCTGTTTTGTTCAACACTGTCAATCACAAATGCAGAGAGAGTTTTCTTCCTCAAGGGGGCGTAGACATCAGCAGCTCAACTACATTAAAACCTAAAGACACTGAAACAGTCTATATATATAGAACAGAACTAAAACCCAAAGGTTTACATTCATGGTGAACCATTCTTGTTGTACTTTTAACTAAAAAGACAACATCAGGATGTGTTAGCCATTCATTAATTTGCTAAATTTTTTTAAGAAGGTTCAATATGGGACTCTTTAATACAGTACTTGGTATGTGTCTGTGGTTCTGAATGACAAACAGTTACAAGGTAGTTAATAAGAGCTGCTCAGGCATAACAATGCAATAGCATTCAATAGTTATAGATATCCAGCACCAACAGTGCAGAGTTTGGCTACTGTTAAAGCATGTTACAAAGGAGTTTGTTAGTAACTACCATATCATTCAAAGACCTGTATGCAACATTGACAATGTTATCAACGTAAATTATAAACATTAAATAATTGTCAGTATAACCAAAAGGGATATCCTGCTACATTTCTTCAGAACAATTATGACTCAAATGTAGGTATCTAAATGAGGAATTCACCTTAGGTTATCAGGTGTTTGTTGTCAATATTCAAATTTATTGCAGCTCATACAGTCTATTTTTGTGTTCCTGCAGGAATCGGTACTACTGTGTGCAGACAGAGACTGAAATCAACACTGAAGAAGAAGTTCCAGTGTGTGTTTGAGGGGATCGCTAAAGCAGGAAACCCAACTCTTCTGAATCAGATCTACACAGAGCTCTACATCACAGAGGGAGGAACTGCAGAGGTCAATGATGAACATGAGGTCAGACAGATTGAAACAGCATCCAGGAAACCAGACAGAGCAGAAACAACCATCAGACAAGAAGATATCTTTAAAGACTCACATGGAAGAGATGAACCAATCAGAACAGTGATGACAAAGGGAGTGGCTGGCATTGGGAAAACTGTCTTAACACAGAAGTTCACCCTGGACTGGACTGAAGACAAAACCAACCAGGACATCCACTTCACATTTCCATTCACTTTCAGAGAGCTGAATGCACTAAAAGAGAAAAAGTTCAGTTTGGTGGATCTTGTTCATCACTTCTTTACTGAAACCAAAGAAGCAGGAATATGCAGCTTCCAACACTTCCAGGTTGTGTTCATCTTTGACGGTCTGGATGAGTGTCGACTTCCTCTGGACTTCCACAACAACGAGATCCTGACTGATGTTACAGAGTCCACCTCAGTGGATGTGCTGCTGACAAACCTGATCAGGGGGAAACTGCTTCCCTCTGCTCGCCTCTGGATAACCACACGACCTGCAGCAGCCAATCAGATCCCTCCTGAGTGTGTTGACATGGTGACAGAGATCAGAGGGTTCACTGACCCACAGAAGGAGGAGTACTTCAGGAAGAGATTCAGAGATAAGAAGCAGGCCATCAGCATGATCTCCCACATCAAGACATCCCGAAGCCTCCACATCATGTGCCACATCCCAGTCTTCTGCTGGATCACTGCTACTGTTCTGGAGGAGATGTTGAAAACCAGAGAGGGAGGAGATCTGCCCAAGACCCTGACTGAGATGTTCATCCACTTCCTGGTGGTTCAGACCAAAGTGAAGAATGTCAAGTATGATGGAGGATCTGAGACAGATCCACACTGGAGTCCAGAGAGCAGGAAGATGATTGAGTCTCTGGGAAAACTGGCTTTTGAACAGCTGCAGAAAGGAAATCTGATCTTCTATGAGTCAGACCTGACAGAGTGTGGCATCGATATCCGAGAGGCCTCAGTGTATTCAGGAGTGTTCACACAGATCTTTAAAGAGGAGAGAGGACTGCACCAGGACAAGGTGTTCTGCTTCGTCCATCTGAGTGTTCAGGAGTTTCTGGCTGCTCTTCATGTCCATCAGACTTTCATCAAGTCTGGTATAAACTTACTCGTAGAGCAACACCAGGCAACCTATAAGACACCAAAGGCATTCAAAGACAAAACTAAACTAAAACGTCTACACCAGACAGCTGTGGACGAAGCTTTGCAGAGTCCAAATGGACACCTGGACTTGTTCCTTCGTTTCCTCCTTGGTCTTTCACTGCAGACCAATCAGAATCTCCTACGAGGCCTGCTGACAGAGACAGAAAGTCACTCACAGACAAATCAGGAGACTGTCGAGTACATCAAGACAAAGATCAGTGAGAATCTGTCTGCAGAGAGAAGCATCAATCTGTTCCACTGTCTGAATGAACTGAATGATCGTTCTCTCGTGGAGGAGATCCAACAGTCCTTGAGATCAGGAAGTCTCTCTACAGATAAACTGTCTCCTGCTCAGTGGTCAGCTCTGGTCTTCATCTTACTGTCATCAGAAGAACATCTGGAGGTGTTTGACCTGAAGAAATACTCTGCTTCAGAGGAGGCTCTTCTGAGGCTGCTGCCAGTGGTCAAAGCCTCCAACAAAGCTGTGTAGGTTGATTAGTGAACCACTTCAAACATATTTACTTTTGTATATGGAAAAATAAGTGTTAGTGTTCATTTTTAATTTTTCCTCAGGCTGAGCAACTGTAACCTCTCAGAGATAAGTTGTGAAGCTCTGTCCTCAGTTCTCAGCTCTCAGTCCTCTAGTCTGAGAGATCTGGACCTGAGTAACAACGACCTGCAGAATTCAGGAGTGAAGCTGCTTTCTGTGGGACTGAAGAGTCCACACTGTGAACTGGAAACTCTCAGGTCAGGATACAGCTGATTGTTGATCAGTTAAATCTGCTGCATCATGTTACTGTTTTTGCAGATGTTCAGCATTTGTAGGATTTTCCTTCTTGCTTTTTGAGTTGATGATATATTTCTGCCTCCAGTCTGTCAGGTTGTCTGGTCACAGAAGAAGGTTGTTCTTCTCTGGTCTCAGCTCTGAGCTTCAATCCCTCCCATCTGAGAGAGCTGGACCTGAGCTACAATCATCCAGGAGACTCAGGAGTGAATCTGCTTTCTGCTGCAGTGGAGGATCCACACTGGAGACTGGACACTGTGAGGTATGAACAGAGGAACAACCCAAAGGGAGCATATGGCTCCTACTTTTGCTGAATGGCTACACTTAGACAGAGCAAATGAAATGGAATGATATTCATTCACAGAAAAACTGTCAGGAATAGTGCGGAGAATTTAATTAACCCTTCTTACGCTCTTAAATCCAAACCCCTGGATAATTATTGTATAGAGTGTAGCTTGGTTGTTCTTTTTTCCTAATTCAAAGAGAATTCCTTGGTCTGACTTTGTTTTTTCTTCCAGTGTGGACTTTAGTGGAAAGCAGAGGCTGCAGCCTGGCTTTAGGAAGTGTAAGTATGTACAGAGTTTTGCATCACAATAACGACACAGCAAACAATATAGTCTTGTTACTTTTGGTCTTGTGCAACAATTTAATAGGATATAATCCAAAAGATCCACAAATAAGCAAATACCTGGACATCTAAATTTGGGTCTTCACCCTTGACTTCAAGTTAGGTTTTTAACTTTGTTCACTGACCTCAGCCACAGATGAGCAAGGTTCCCCCTAAAACTTCCAACTCTTCCTGCTCAACAGGTGTATCTCAAGATGCCTCTTTAACTTCTTGACACCTTTGCATTTGTAGTGTTTTGCTCCTCCTGTGCTTTTTATTGTGTCATTGTAGTTGAAACTACTTGAGTCCCTCTTTTCAACTTTCCCAAGTTAGTTCCACCACTAAAGCACTTTACTCTTGTAAAATTCTGACATATTTACACTTGAAATGATCCAAAAGATGGTGTGAAATAGAGGAGAAATCTGATGTCAGACTTATTGCATGTACTGAACATGCAGATTCACCACTAGGTGGGTGCAGTGCAGCTAGAATCATTCTGATTAGCACATAACCTGGTTTCTATGTGTAACCAGTTTTGTTAAGCATATGTAAACAAGCTTTAAAAAAGCATTTTCCTTGTCATTTGTCAAAAGATTTTTCTATATGACAAACAACAAAATCACTTTTAAACTTGCAGCATAAACTTGTGGCTTTTGGGTTTCTTTTTAATCTGTAGCATCAGAAACCTTTCTTGGACGCTTACTGTGTTATTTTACCATACTCCTAGATGTTGTAGTTACTCTACTAAATTTTTTGAGTGGTTTGGTATGGTATCTTCTTGTGAATGATTATGACTGAGCCAATTTAAATAGGGATCCACCCATTAGACTCTGCCACAGGCGCTACAGTTCAAAAGTCACAGGAGCTCAGTAAAAATCTGAAAAAGTGAAACATTGACTTGAACAAGTCTAGAAAGTCGCGTGGCGTCATTTCAAAGCATCTGGGTCTGCAATGAAATGGAAGCTACTTGAACATGTGTCAATGTCCACAGTCAAGTACTGTATGTTTTACATTGACAAGATGTAAAAGAAGAAAGAAGAAAGATGCCTCTTGAAGTGGCACCTTGACTGAGTCTTGACTGAAGTTTGTTACTGATCACATGGACAAAGAAAAGGCCTTCTAGAGGAAAGTTCTGTGATCAGATGAACTAATAATTGAGCTATTTGGGCACAGTGACCAGAAATATATTTGGAGGAGTGAAGGTGAGGCCCTTAACCCCATGAACACCAAAGTTACTATCAAGCATGGTGGTGGCAGTATTATGCTCTGGGGCTGTTTTGCTGCCAGTGGAACTGGTGATTTACATCAAGTACATAAAATAATTAAGATGGAGGATTACCTCCAAATACTTCAGGAAAGCCTAAACTCATCAGCCAGAAGGTTGGGTCTTGGATGCAGTTGGGCGTTTTAACAGGACAATGACCCCAACCACACATCACAAATGTTAAAGAAATGGGTAAATCAGGCTCCAGTGAAGACTGGCCTCACCAAAGTCCAAACTTAAACCCTGCAAAGAACATGTGGAAGACGCAAGTCTGTGTCAGATGGCTGGGAAATTTAGGTTAACTGTACCAATTCTGACTAGAAGAGTGGTCAACAAAATCTCAAATTAGAAAAACTAATGCGTATTTGCTAACACAAAAAAAACCTACACACCATTGGGAAACCCCTTTCGAAAGTAAATAATAATAATTCTGACAGTTTTCTTATGATAAGATGCTTCTTTATTAAGTGTCCTTTCTTCATCAGATGCCTGTGAAGTCACTCTGGACCCAAACTCAGCACACAGAAACCTCAAACTGTCCGACAACAACAAGAGAGTGGAAGTGGTGAACGAGCAGCAGTCGTATCTCGATCATGCAGAGAGATTTGATATCTTCTGTCAGCTGCTGTGCAGCAAAGATCTGGCCAGTCGTCAATATTTTGAGGTTGAGTGGAGTGGAAAGGTTGATATAGCAGTGGCCTACAGAGGGATCAGGAGGAGAGGATACAGCAGGAACTCCAGGTTTGGAGGGAACAATCAGTCGTGGTGTCTGAGCTGCGCTGATTATTTTTACTCTGTCTGGCACAACAACAAAGAGAAGACTATCTCTCTCCCTTCCTCCTCCATCTCTAACAGAGTAGCAGTGTACGTGGACCATCCTGCTGGCATTCTGTCCTTCTACAGAGTCTCTTCTGACTCTCTGATCCACCTCCACACCTTCAACACCACATTCACTGAACCTCTGTATCCTGGGTTTCGAGTCTGGAGTGGTTCAGTGTCTCTGTGCTCAAAGACTCCTCTTGTGAAACACAGAATACCCAAACTATCACAGTCTACTGGATATGTACGCCACTTCTAAGTTTTGTCAGATTGTGCAACTATGTTGCCACTTTTACTCCGTATGTAAAGATTTCCATGACGGTCTATTTTTATGCATACTGGTGGAAAAGACCAGTATGTTCAGATCAGATGGTTATCGAGTAAAGCTGAGGGACCTTGTGACCTTGTTTCTGCTTGCACTTGCTACCCAGAGTCATTTATTTGTTATATTGTCCTTCAGGGACTACACTGTATTTGAACAAGCTGCTAGTCTTTCCTCAATTTAAAATGATTTTCTTTTTATAATGGAAATACTGGCCTATTACCAAACCAGTATAAATTTATTAATATTTCATTCATATCTATCCATTTAAGGAATTTGGTTCATTTTGGTTGTGGTGTAATTCCTCTTTATCTTATGTCTATGAAGTACCTTGGAAAGTATGGGAAACACATGATTTGTCTGTACGAATGTTGTATTGTTTTATTTAATATAATTCATGTGTATTATTATATTTTATCTTTTACATGTATTATGTTTTTATATTTGCCTGTAAAGCATTTTGTATGTGACAGTAATGTGGCCTATTTCTAACTACATGCAATTTAGTGTGCAGGCAGGTTTAATTTAAGGAAGGATCAAACATATCAAAGGATTTAGCTTTAACTGTATCAGACACATTAAGTCTCTATCTCTGGTGGTTCCTCTTTTGCTGTTCCCTGCTTCTCATCTGTCTTTTGTAGATTTTGATGTTCAGATTTAATGCAGAAATTTGAAAGAATATGACTGAAATGAAATCTGAGGAGATGTCTCATTAATTTATTCATTTCCATCCTCATTTTTGTGAAGGTGAATCTTTGAATGTAGCCTTTGATTTGTACTTTTCCTTAAAGTCATGGTTGTTGTGTAATAAATCAAGCAAACTGCTTTATTGTGTTACTATAACATTTTTTTAGCTGACAGTTTCATAAAGCTTTTGCTGTTTCTCTTCTGACTCCCTGTTATATAAGGTGGTGTGTTAAATACTTGATCTGTATTGCATGCAAAAATATTTTCATTTTGTCTGTTTTCTCCTTCATTCTTGCTGCAGGAGCTACTTGTTCATACTTACAGTTCGGTTTGCTCATAATTTACGTTACTGTAATCAGAGGTTTTGACTTGATAACCAAGCTGTCTTTGTAAAAGCTGCTATTAAACATTCTGCTTTCCCATCAGAATAGTATGTCTGTCTGTATGGATGGCTTGGGGGACCTTATTGATCACAGCTGGCTAACGACTGAGCTCCAGTTTCCACCTGGCATTCATCAAGACTGATTAGCTTGAAGCTCCAGACCTCCTCCAGCCCTGGTCCTCCACACCTCCAGATCCATCGGATTGGTCTGCTACCATGACACCTCCTCCCTAAAGCCGCACCTGAAGAGGATAAAATTACAGCCAGACTCTCAGTTGAGCAGCTGGTATTTGTGACCAGTTTGCCCTGGTGCATCTGTTTGGGTGGTGTGTTTGGGCTGTTGTGTGACTGTAGTTGCTTGTGGTGGGTCCTATGGACATTTTGAGCTTCTGTTGGCAGCTGGTATTTTGACCAGTTTGCCCTGGTACCGCTTGTGTGGGCTTGCTGGGCTGTTGTTGCTTGTGGTGAGTCCTATGGACATCTTGAGCTTCTGTTGCTGCTGTAATTTAGTGTGGCGGTCCCAGACTCTAGAGACTGAGGCTCTAGTTAGCAGTCTGCAAACTTTGTGAACCTGTCTAGTAATTTGAGTCTTCATGTACTGTATGTGCTATGTGTTTTTAGAGCTGTGGCAGCATTGATGTGTCTTAATGCTGTTTCCTGACCTGATGCTGGAGCTGGTGGCCAATCATTGACTGGGGCTGAGTATTTAAGCTGCAACCCTTACTGTTTGTTCCTCTGTGCCATCTGCTCATTTCTGTTTGCAGGTCTGTCTGCAACTGGTGTGTCCTTAGTTTTTTGTGCCTCCAGTTTACATTTGTGTCCTAAACTTCTAGTTGGATGTGTAGTGTGCTGAGCTGCATGGCTCTTCTCCTAATTGTGCATGTTTGTTGCAGCAGTCTTGGGTGGTTGTGCTACTGGAATTGCTGCTGATGTCTCTGCAGGAGCCTGTCCTCATTGGGGGAATGACCACATAGTTCGTCTGTACACGCCCTTATTACGACAGTTTCGTTTTGAAGTTAAGTGACCTCTAGTGGTTGAGTAAATTTTGACACTCCGGTGTCTCAGCTGAAATGTCACCATGAACAAACTTTGACCTAACGCTAACCCTAAACCTGTCTTGCGAAAGTGAGGGGGGAAAAGCCATTTTGTGAATTAAATTCCATAATGCCTTCCTGTCTCCCGCAGGGTGCTAACCTAAATGCGCTCACATGGGTCATAGGGGCACGTTACATACAACCTGTGTGGTCGTTACGAGTTTGAGGACTTGTTGCTCTGCAGCTTTGACCTCTTATTTAATAATTCATGTGTATTATTATATTTTATCTTTTACATTATTATGTTTTTATATTTGCCTGTAAAGCATTTTGTATGTGACAGTAATGTGGCCTATTTCTAACTACATGCAATTTAGTGTGCAGGCAGGTTTAATTTAAGGAAGGATCAAACATATCAAAGGATTTAGCTTTAACTGTTATCAGACACATTAAGTCTCTATCTCTGGTGGTTCCTCTTTTGCTGTTCCCTGCTTCTCATCTGTCTTTTGTAGATTTGATGTTCAGATTTAATGCAGAAATTTGAAAGAATATGACTGAAATGAAATCTGAGGAGATGTCTCATTAATTTAATTCATTTCCATCCTCATTTTTGTGAAGGTGAATCTTTGAATGTTAGCCTTTGATTTGTACTTTCCTTAAAGTCATGGTGTTGTGTAATAAATCAAGCAAACTGCCTTATATAGGTGGTACTATAACATTTTTTTAGCTGAGCCTCAAAACTGTTTTCAGTGAACTGGCTAATCATTTCCATGATTCAGAGCCAGAGTAGACCTGTGGACCAACACTGACAATAAGTGGAGTTAACTTATTATGGTTTACACCCCTGATTCCACTATAACTCACCCAGGATTGAATTGTGGATTTTTCAAGGTTGATGTGTACAATTAATCCAGGAGGATGACGGCCATATTTGCAACTTAAATAGGTAAATTTGCACTGATAAAGATTACAAAAACTAAATATGCATGTGTACATGATTGGTGTTGAAACATTAATCCCCCCCCCCCCCCCCCCCTTGCTGTGTTTCAGCATTGAATCTTCAATCTACTTTGACAAGAATTAAAACCAAAAACATGTAATTACAGACATGTTCAGATCAGGACTCCTTGCTCTTTGTGTAGACGGCTACTATTCTGGATGGTTGAAGTTGTCTCAGCACAGGAGAAATTTAGGATAACACACCTCCTGATGTGTGATGGAGAACACTAGTGTTCGCTATAGAATGCAACATTTAGACAGCACTACAAAATATACTACATAGGGTATTGTGAGTGATTCCTCCTGTTCCACCAACCTCTGTCAATGTGACCCTTTTCCTCCAGCCACAGCCATGTCTCCTCACCTCCAGCATACTGGTAGGTAGTTATTTAAGCCTAGTTCAGTGCTGTTGAGTTCATCTGCAGCAATGATTCAAGGCCAAAATAGAACATTACAATGACTGTGTTTAAAGTAGCTTTCAAAGCTTATAGATGAAATATTTCCCTGCAGAGGTATTATTTTCTGTCTACATGTCCTGGTTTATGGGTAGGATTGTTCCTTCTATTCACAGCAGACCCTCCTTTAAAAAAATAAAACCAGGTCTGTGGGTTTGTCAAGGATACCTGCCACTGACTCTAAATTGATGTGATGTGCTGAATTCAGACATAAAATACTTTTTCCTTTTATTTGAGAGGATTGAAGGTCAGATCAGATAAATCCTCTCACTCTGTGCAATCCAGGATGTAATGCTGCCACTAATGAGATGCTGTAGCAAAATTTTGTGGCAGTTTTTTTCCCAGCATATCAGAACATGTTTTTACCCCACTTGACAGGCCTTGTCTTTAGCAACCTACAGTTCTGCTTTGTAAAACGCACCTTTTATATGTTGTACACAGGAAAGACATGGTATGCATACATCTGAAGTAAAAAAAAAAAAACAACTCATCCGTATTACTCTATTCATATTTTCTCTGTACATCTTTAACTTATCTTTGGTGAGGT
This sequence comes from Acanthochromis polyacanthus, assembly GCF_021347895.1. Taxonomy (NCBI): domain Eukaryota; kingdom Metazoa; phylum Chordata; class Actinopteri; family Pomacentridae; genus Acanthochromis; species Acanthochromis polyacanthus. Next base: position 12,200,616 of record NC_067128.1, read on the forward strand.
GGAAATGCATTGTGCAGGTTTAAGAAAAACCCAATGGTGTTCTCGGACTTAAGTATTTTTTTCATGCTTTTATAACTGTAGCTTGAAGCAAGTCGTGCAAAAGAACTGTATACCACCTAGTGTTCTTAGATGTACAAATTTCTCCAGATTTCCAACTTTCAACTGCAGATGCTTTTGCGGTGTTGCTTTGTCACTAGCTATGGAAAATTATTGATGTTTGCCTTCGTCGGTGCTTCAAACTTCTTGTTTAAGAATTCAGTTTTAGCATTCATTTTAAACTTATGTCCTTAAAAGCAGAGGCAAATGTCTTAGTGGCCTCTGCACAGTCTAATAACGTGCAGCATGCATTGGAAGTTCAGCTTTCTCAGTCATCTCTCTTTCAGAGCACTGTCCCACGACGATTTTGAAAGACAAGAAAAATACTGTTTTTTCAGAGGCTTAGTTTTTTTAAGGTGCAGATTGGAAAAACCCAGAGCTTGAAATCAATTATTAGACAATACTTTTTCTGTTTAAAATCTGACAGTTTGCATTATTAAGGACCCAAACACTAAAAGTTGTAATCAACCAGAATAACAAGTGGTACACAGCAGACACGTGTTTTAAGAGTAAAATATCAGGCAGTGTCTGCTGATTTTTCCGACACATTCAGAATCCTTAAAGCTGTTAGTGTGATATTTACATTCATTTTTACAGTTTTGTTTCTGTCTGTACTGCAGTAGAAGCTACTTATATTATGACAAACAAAACGTAGAAAAAGTAATCGTTTCTCTTGCTATGGTTTGGAAACATGATTGTGTACAAAAAGTGAGCACTGAGTTAATCCACATCCAAGTCAGGAGCATATTTAAAGGACAGTCAGAAAGCCTAGCCAGAATACAGACACTCCTTTAGCCACTGACTATGAAAGAACTTTAAATGCAACTTTATTCAAATGACACAATGCCACAGATTCCAAGAGAAAGATGAAAACAGCTGGCTGCTAGATGCTGACATGTCAACAACTCCTCCATTTGTGATTTAAGAAATCATTGATTATATGTTATACTATATGTGATCAATGTACTATCTTGTTATTCAATAAAATTAGTTCAAAAAAGAAAACTGATCTTTCACGTATATAACCTGACATGGTGATACATTATTGGTTCGAGGTAATCAGTGTTGTTCATCTGAGAGGTCAGAATGTTTTGGCTCATTTATGTATATTTGTCATGAAGATTACTTGTGTTAGCAGGAATCATAAATATTTTGAATGTTTTCACATTGCATTGATTTTAAAAAGACAATTTCTGTCACTTCATGTTTCACTGAAACTTATTTTCTGTTTTTCCACACGAGGTGACGCCTGTTCCTACAACTCGCACAGACTCACTGAGGAGTCAAATGACCAGAACCTAAATCCAGGATACAGAGGTTCAGTGAATGTGGTGTTGAAGGTGTGGAGGTGGATCAGAGAGTCAGGGGAGACTCTGTAGAAGGACAGGATGCCAGCAGGATAGTCCACATACACTGCTACTGCATCGGAAGAATTAGGAGGCAGAGGGATTGCAGTTTCTCTATTGTCATGCCAGACAGAGTAACCTCCATCAGAACACTTCAGACTCCAGGAGTGATGATTCCTTCCAAGGTGAGAGTCAGCACTGTTGCCCCTCTTTCTGCTTTCTTTGTAAGTGACACCGATGTCCACCCACCCTGTCCACTTTACTTCCCAATAAGAACGGTCTGTCAGACTGTTACTATGCAGCAACTGAAAGCCGTCATATCTCTCTGGGTGATCAGGATATGGTTGCTTCTCCTCCACCACTCTCACCCTCTTGTGACTCCCAGACAGTTTGAGGTATCTGTTTGCTGTGTTTGGATCCAGCTCGGGTTTGAGGGCATCTGATCAAGAGAACAATACAGAGTACAGCAACAGTTGATCATTTGGCACATCTGATGGGTTAAGTATTACTTCACTGTGAAATATCATTGTTCATTTCAATTTATGTCACATCAGAAATGCTTTGAGTCTTTTATGTTATAAATGAAAAGTAGTACACACATTTTCTCAAACCAGGTTTCATTCTCTCTTCTCCACCATTTTCCACCCTGTTGGAAGAAACACATCAGGATGAGGACTGATAAATATGATAAAGTACTGTTCTGCTAATTGATTTAAAATCTAGCATAAATTATACCTGCTGTTAAAAACAAAATGTGTCACTCTGACACTTGAAGAAGTAGATTAAAAAACACTAGGCTCCTGATGTCTGTTCATACCTGACAGTGTCCAGCCTCCAGTGTGGATCCTCCACTGCAGCAGAAAGCAGATTCACTCCTGAGTCTCCTGGATGATTGTAGCTCAGGTCCAGCTCTCTCAGATGGGAGGGATTGAAGCTCAGAGCTGAGACCAGAGAAGAACAACCTTCTTCTGTGACCAGACAACCTGACAGACTGGAGGCAGAAATATATCATCAACTCAGATACTGAATATCTACAAAAACAAGAACATGCAGCAGATTTAACTGATCAACAATCAGCTGTATCCTGACCTGAGACTTTCCAGTTCACAGTGTTTACTCTTTAGTGCAGCAGAAAGCAGCTTCACTCCTGAATCCTGCAGGTCGTTGTTACTCAGGTCCAGATCTCTCAGACTGGAGGACTGAGAGCTGAGGACTGAAGACAGAGCTTCACAACTTCTCTCTGAGAGGTTACAGCTGCTCAGTCTGAGGGAAAAATTAACAATAAACACAAACATAATGTTTAATTTGTTATGTACAAAAGTAAATATGTTTGAAGTGGTTCACTAATCAACCTACACAGCTTTGTTGGAGGCTTTGACCACTGGCAGCAGCCTCAGAAGAGCCTCCTCTGAAGCAGAGTATTTCTTCAGGTCAAACACCTCCAGATGTTCTTCTGATGACAGTAAGATGAAGACCAGAGCTGACCACTGAGCAGGAGACAGTTTTTCTGTGGACAGACATCCTGATCTCATGGACATTTGGATCTCCTCCACGAGAGAACGATCATTCAGTTCATTCAGACAGTGGAACAGATTGATGCTTCTCTCTGCAGACAGATTCTCATTGAGCTTCTTCTTGATGTACTGGACTGTTTCCTGTTTGGTCTTTGAGCCACTTTCTGTCTCTGTCAGCAGGCCTCGTAGGAGATTCTGATTGGTCTGCAGTGAAAGACCCAGGAGGAAGCGCAGGAACAAGTCCAGGTGTCCATTTGGACTCTGCAAAGCTTCGTCCACAGCTGTCTGGTGGACATGCGCTAGTGAAAGTTTGTTTGTAAAGATGTTAAACAAACAAGATGTTGTCTGTTCTTCCATCAGGTTGACACGGGAGTTGATGAAGGTTTGATGAACATGAAGAGCAGCCAGAAACTCATGAACACTCAGATGGACAAAGCAGAACACCTTGTCCTGGTCCAGTCCTCTCTCCTCTTTGAAGATCTGTGTGAACACTCCTGAATACACTGAGGCCTCTCTGATATCGATGCCACACTCTGTCAGATCTGATTCATAGAAGATCAGATTTCCTTTCTGCAGCTGCTCAAAAGCCAGTTTTCCCAGAGACTCAATCATCTTCCTGCTCTCTGGATTCCAGGGTGAATCTGTTTCAGATCCTCCATCATACTTGACCTTCTTCACTTTGGTCTGAACCACCAGGAAGTGGATGTACATCTCAGTCAGGGTCTTGGGAAGCTCTCCTCCCTCTCTGGTTTTCAGCAGGTCCTCCAGAACTGTAGCAGTGATCCAGCAGAAGACTGGGATGTGGCACATGATGTGGAGGCTTCGTGATGTCTTGATGTGGGAGATGATACTGATGGCCTGCTTCTTATCTCTGAATCTCTTCCTGAAGTACTCCTCCTTCTGTGGGTCAGAGAACCCTCTGATCTCTGTCACCATGTCAACACACTCAGGAGGGATCTGATTGGCTGCTGCAGGTCGTGTGGTTATCCAGAGGCGAGCAGAGGGAAGCAGTTTCCCCCTGATCAGGTTTGTCAGCAGCACATCCACTGAGGTGGACTCTGTAACATCAGTCAGGATCTCGTTTTTGTGGAAGTCCAGAGGAAGTCGACACTCATCCAGACCGTCAAAGATGAACACAACCTGGAAGTGTTGGAAGCTGCAGATTCCTGCTTCTTTGGTTTCAGTGAAGAAGTGATGAACAAGTTCCATCAAACTGAACTTTTTCTCTTTCAACACATTCAGCTCTCTGAAAGTGAATGGAAATGTGAAGTAGATGTCCTGGTTGGTTTGTCTTCAGCCCAGTCCAGAGTGAACTTCTGTGTTAAGACAGTTTTCCCAATGCCAGCCACTCCCTTTGTCATCACTGTTCTGATTGGTTCATCTCTTCCAGGTGAGCCTTTAAAGATGTCTTCTTGTCTGATGGTTGTTTCTGCTCTGTCTGGTTTCCTGGATGCTGTTTCAATCTGTCTGACCTCATGTTCATCATTGACCTCTGCAGTCCCTCCCTCTGTGATGTAGAGCTCTGTGTAGATCTGATTCAGAAGAGTTGGGTTTCCTGCTGTAGTGATCCCCTCAAACACACACTGGAACTTCTTCTTCAGGTTGGACTTGAGTTTTTGTTGGCATATCGCAGCAATCATCCCTGAACAATTAAGAAATGGAATAAATGAGTGGGTTAATAAATCTGGAAAATGTGAACATTTTACCAATTTGTGTAGATGTCTTCTGTCTACAAAAAGCATTTTCAAGCATATCAGTTGGAGACAACCAGTTTCTAACTCTTTTCAGTCCTAATGAATTCCTAGATCTGATGCTGATGTTTGCATCATATTACCAGAAGAGTTTAGAAATATAAACTTCTTCCATGTCGCCTCTATTCCTCCTTTTCATCATGTTAAAACTGTTAAAACATCACCACTGAGGGAGCTGATGTTCAACTTCTGCTTGAGGTCCTGGGTGATGACGGTGCCCAGAAAGCGGCAGTGCTCTGTCATGTTCATTGGGTAATCACACAGGGTCATGGGGTTGCACGGGGCTGGGTCCTTCCTGAAGTCAACACCCTAAGTGTTGAGCTCCAACTTATTCTGCCTGCACCAGGTCACCAGATGACCTCCCGTCTGGAGGTTGACTCATCCCCAAAACAAATGAATCGAATGAAGGTGGTATCATCTACGAAATTCAGGAGCTTCACAGACTGATGAATGAATGCGCAGTTGTGCTAGTACAGCGAGAAGAACAGAGGTGAAAGGACACAGGCTTGTGCTGATGGTTTGGGAATCAGAAATATGTTTTCTCAACTTCACCATCAGTGACCTCCTGTCAGACAGGAAGTGATCAAACTGCAGGTGGAGACAGGCATGTGCAGCTGGGAGAGTTTGTCCTTCAGCAGAGATGGGACAGTCATAGTAAAAGTTGAGCTGAAATCCACAAAAAGCATCCTGGCATAGGCTCCTGCAGAGTCCAGATGCTGGATGATTTAGTTAAGAGCTACATTGACCAGCCAGCTCCTCCTGCTTCATTCTCCTTAGGAAATGCAGTGTGATCTTCAAAAATGACTCCTTGGCAGAGTAATAAATGACACTGACACACAGTGATCCTGCTAGTATTTGAGCTGATCCTCTATGAAAATTAAATATAAACATAAAATAAGCATAAAAATCAATAAAAATGAAATCCTCTTACTGTTCTGAAGGCTGTCTGCCAGCTCCTCCTGCTTCATTCTCCTCAGGAAGTGCAGTGTGATCTTCAGAAATGACTCTCTGCTGCTCCTCCTCTGCTCTTCATCCTCACCCTCCAACTCCTCCTCCTCCTCCCTTTGACTCTCTAAGCATTCTGGGTAATCTGGACTCAGAACCTTCTGGATTTTCCTCATCTCATTCTTCACGTAACCGATGATGTTTTCCTCCAGCAGCTGGAACAGAGAAATATATCAAGTTTACTTTCAACTGAAACTGAAGACAAATTCAGACCTCTGTTGAAATCCATTAAGTAGAACAGTGTGGACAATATGTGGACCCAAATCATACTCAAAGTGGAATTGACAGATGAAACTGTTTTAACAGTAACTGAACATTCAAACCTTCATGAAAGTTGGATTTATCACAGCACTGATGTATCTGACTGTAATATTTGGACCTAAATGCATAATAAGTTGCTCACTGAGAATCTGTTTCATGTTTCATCAGTGAATCAGAACAAATTCTGTTGTCAAGTTAATGTGACAGTAAAATTTTGAATGTAGAACAGCTCTCACCATCAATATGAAGTCCAGATCTGTTCGATGCTGAGGGACAGACTGACCTCTGAGATCCTCTGAGTTCTGCTGGTTAATGCTGCAACAACATTCAACTTTAGCAAAGGAAACCCAAGATCACCAGAATGATGATCCCAACATATGCACTCAATCTATAATTCCAGGTTGATCAGTATTGTTTTCATTTTCAATTTCTGAGGGCATATTTAGTAATTGCAAAGTTGTAGTAATGTTAATATCCAGCAAAGTGGAAAAACATGATAACACAGCGGGTACTGCAGTTGAATTAGTTATGACATCACAAAATTTGGAAATTAGGATTGTTCTGCAAAAAATGTGACTGCTATTATTTACATTGGTGTTATTGAAAGGCTATAGTTTATTATTTGTGGCAGAGAAATGATCTTACCCTCCATGAACAGACTGGTGTTCATCTTTTAAGTTAATGGGACCAATCATAGACCTGTCACTCTTCATGGAAACACAGCTGGGTTCAGGAGAGCCTGGTTTCGGATGATTCATCCTGATGGAAACAAAGTAAGTAAGTGTAAGTTAAAGGGATACTCCTCTAAAAATCTTTGATTTACCAAATACCTTCTGTCTCTGGGTTCTTAAAACTAGAAGCTGGTCCACTTTTAGCACTTTTGTAATGCTGGCTGTCCACTAGTTTTTGGCTTTATCTTAAGACTTTATTGATTTAAGGTTTGCCATGGCTCCAAACTGTGAACCTGCAGATGTTTCTGGGTCAGATTCATGACTAAAGGGGACCAGGTCTTTGCTGTGATGGCACTCTGGAAACTCTGGAAAATTAAGATCATGTGACTATTGACAGCTCATACATTATTGTTGTTTATGGGAGAGAAATGATCTTACCTTCCATGAACAGACTGGAGTCCATCTTTTAAGTTAATGGGACCAATCATAGACCGATCACTCTTCATGGACACAAAGCTGGGAGCAGGAGAACCTGGTCTGTTCTGCTGCTTTGTTCTTCAACACAAAACGCACAGAGTGAGTATAAATAAGTGATGTCAGTGGTGAGCGCTGAGCTCTGACATGGAGAAGAGTCATGGACAGTTAGAGATGTTCATCTCACCTCTGAGCTTTGTTCTGGTTCTCATGTTCCCCACACAGAGTGGTATCAGAGGGAGCGACTCCCTCCTCTCTGTCCTCACAATGATTCATGGTTTACTACCTTCGCACAAACAACAACCTGATTAGTACAACAACATTACTTCTCACTGACTAGTCCAAAACTAGTTACACAGACTCCGGATTCACCAATATACAATGCTGACTATGACATATGCTTGCTATCTTGTCAAAAAAGGAAACGGTATGCTTTAAAAGTCATTCTCTCATTCTGGGATTCAAACATTAACAAATAATTTGTCAAAATCTCCAAATTTTGTTTCACAATCTCAAAATAATTTTATCTATGAAATGCCTTTACTGTAATATAATCGTAACATCCCATCAAGTCTCTCTGTTGTCACACGTTTCTGTTACATGCTTCTGTGTGACAATACCACTCCAAATTTATAGTGCTACATTCTATGAAATTAAAATGCAATCTTTAATTTAAAACTGATATTAAGTCATCTCAAAGGATTCAGGCCTTTTCGCTGGTTGTATATGTTGTTTGTAAAAGTGTGATTTTTTTCCTTCAGTCTGAACTCAGAGTCAAAATATCAAATTGAAAACACTTAAAAACATTGACTCCAACTGGGTTCAGCTGCAGCCTGTCTGCTTAATGATCCTGGAGATGATGTGTTTTAAATATAACATAGAATACAGAGAGTGAAAAGTCTGAATACTTTCTGAAGTGACTGCAAGTGTTTGTTCTTTGGAGACTATCCTGAAGATGGTCTGAATGCCCTCACACATCTGTCAAACAATATCTGTTCAATTGTGATTTCAACCTTGTGTTGTGTTGCATCCTAAAGTAACACTCAGAGTTTTAACGTTCAAAAATAAATGAACCACAGCCACCCTGATCCAAGCTGTCCAACCAGTTCTGACGCTCTCTGCATTTTTTACTGATCACATGAGATCAGATTACAGTCAGACTGTTGTTCACTTTATCAGATAAACATTCAGACATACAAGCATCAAACAGATATTTAAGACAGCCAAGCAACACAAAGAAACACTTGTACTGTGAGTCAGTGATAGGAAACAGTGTGATCCTGTTTGTCAGACATGTACAGAATTCTCGGGTAGGATTCTTACCTGCTGAACTCATTTCAGATCAACTTCAGACACTTTCCACCTTTTTGTGTGTCGAGGAAACATTTGGAGAGAAGAAGCTGCTTATTCTCTCTCATAAGTCTTGCAGTCTGTGTGCATTTGATGTGAGGATACTGTAATTTTCTCATAATTTGAATCTAAAGAAAACCCAAAACAAACAAACAAAGAAAGAGCAAGCATCAGTGACATCAGAAGCAGTCTAACCTGTTGCAGAAACCCAATCTCAGAGACACTCTGCATCAGATGGAATTCTACTGTCTGTCCACTAGACAGAGCAAACAGATTATCTGCTGAAGATCAACAAATCACAAGACAGATAAGATGCAGATGGATCACGAGCAAATCTTACTGATACTGATTACTGATCTTACTGAACGGTGTCACATTGTGGATGATGTAAAACCTGTGTGCAGAATAGTTTAGCTGCTGAATTCTTAAAGGTTTTGTTGCATGGTTGCAGGAATTCAAGATCTTGATCATAGTTACAACACTGAGTGCTGACTTCTCACTTTGTACGTGGAAAAGTGTTAATTTACAACAAATTATACATAAAGCGTAAAATCCAAATGCTTGCTGAGCATTTATAAAGAAGTTGAAGACTGACAAAGACAAACATTCCTAGCATGACATGAAACTCTTTAGAACATTGTCACATCGTGCTGGAACAACATGGATCATCAGGTCTGAGCAAGTTGGTCAAGTTTATGCAGCTGGAGTGCTGTTTACGTCAAAGCCAAAGGAAGTGAACAAAGACTGAGAGATTCTGACATTCAATACCTTGTTGTTGTTTTTTTTTTTTTTTTTGCTAGTTAAAATTTTCACTCAAACTGTTCCAGAAGTCTTCATGATTGGTCCAAGACTTTTGGAAATCTCGCTTATACACAACAACTGATTCCAAAAAATACAGTTAAATAAGGCTGCATTTGTTACTACTTTGATCACAGGACACATTTGTTCAATTTAGTAGCAGGACTTATAAAATCCGAAATTATTACCCCTACAAAAATGTGCGAAAAGATTTATGGTCCCAGTTGATAATTTGTGTGATTGATCAGATTTGTTACTGTATCCCTGAAGTTACATTCAAACGCTTTGCCATGACAGCTCCAAAATGTCTTTACTTTGTATGACTTAGTTATTATTGCGGCAACTCCATATGTTCGATATTTTCTTAAGAGAAAACTTTCGACACCAGTCAACAAACAGCTCCTGTTCTCACAGACACACTGACCAGACTACGATCCTCCTGTACTCACAGATTGCTGAATCACTGTCCTTTAGCACAAACACAAATTCTTTTCTTGTGAGTACCAGGCAAATAAAACAATCACCTTAAAGAAACTACACTAAGAGCAATCCTGTTGATCAGACATACACAGATTTCTCTGGTAGGATTCTTACCTGCTGAACTCACTTCATATCCACTTCAGACACTTTTTACCTTCATGTATCAAGGAAACGTTGAGAGAGAAGAAGCTGCTCGTTCTCCCTCGTCAGTCCTGATGTCTGAGTGATTTGATCTGAAGAAACACTTGTTCTTACATCCTCATAACTTGAGGATTAAAGTCAACAAAACATCAGCAGCAATGAGTGACAGAACCAGTTTGACCTGCTGCAGATTCCAGGCAGTCAGACGTAGCTGTTTTCCGAGTTATCTCACTTAGCTGCCTCATATGATCCATCCATCCTAATAGAGTTTTCAAAACCAAAATGCAATATTTTCTGTCTTTCACTGAGTCACAGATCAGGTGATGTAGTTGATGCTGATGGACAGATTAAAGAACTAAATGTCTGAGGCTGGAAGTCACTAAAACCTGCTGTCAGATCCTGTAGGTGTTATACAAGTATTTTGAAAAATAATAGTCATTACAAAACAAATGTGTTGAAGGTGGTGAATCTAAAAAGATTCAGTCGACTCACATAACAAGTCATATATAATAAGAGCTGATGTTTCGCACATTCCTGTTGAACTAAAATCAGACTGCAGCACTGAAGTAAACTGAATATCTTCACTGTTAATGACTATTATTCACAGAATCAAACTGTGCACATTTTGGATGAAGATGTGGTTTAAATATTTATTTAGATTAGATTCTTCCACAGTGATTTCCAGCCTATAGTTTATAATTAAAAGGAAATCTTCAAACATTGAAGACATGTTTTTGTTTTTTCGTTCCTGGTTACTGAGTGTAGATGTGATGTGAAAAATGTGACTTTTTTTCCCTGGAAACAGAATCTGTGACACAATCCAGCATATAGAACATGATTTTATTCAAAAGTGACTGTAAGAGATTTAGTCAGTTCTGTTATAGGTGATGTGAAGTGATTATTCTCTTTGGTTCGTGTGTCTCTGACTGTGTGTGTCAGCAGTATCTGATGCAGACAGACGATGAAGACGTGCAGTTGTGTCGATGACCTTCAGCTCAGATAATGTTGCTTTACTCAGATCTGCTCACTTTTCTTGTTGGTCAGAAATAATTGACAGCAGCTGATGATGGTTTGACTGACAGTCTGAGTGCAGAGAGAAGGATGTGTCTGAACCTTTTCAAACTGCTGAACAATAAAATGCACTGCAGGTTAAAAATGCATTGTCAGATATGGAATATGGTGTTGCTGATCAAGACTGATAATGTTAATGTTTGATCCAAAAGGTTCAAGGTTCAGGTCAGAGCAGCTCTGATGTCACATTTCCTTAAAGTTACTCTTGATTGTAGACAGCTGAGACTCGGCTTTGAAAACTTCCCACTGTGAGATACATGTTTATCCTCTCTGGTTGGTCTCAGGGATAAAAAATTTCACCTTCATTCATCTGATTACTTTCACATCCAAAGGTAATGTAACCATCAGTTTTACATCGTTTCAGTGTGAGTGAGTGTCACTCTTAAACTGATGTTGTGTTTGGTGGAACGGTCAGCAGCTTCCATGTTGAAGGAAACATCTTAGATCCTCCACAGGAAACAAAACAAGTTGACTCCTGTCAAAGCTCAAATTCAGTTTGTGGATTTCTATTCTTGGACTTCAATATTTTGAAAGATATTCTTTACATTTTCATTTATCAGCCTAATCTTGTGACAGTTTAGTCACAAACCTTTAAATGTACTGATTCATGGACATTTATTCTCTATAAATGCCTGTTAGAGTCACACTCCATAGTAATAAATTTTACATCAAGAAAGTCCTGCACTGAGGGAGGCACATTACACTAACTAAACCTTTAGGGGTTAAAACAATATTTCCACCAGAAAATTACAGATTTTTGACTAATCTTGATCTACTTCAGTACAACATGCAGGTCACATCCTTGTAAATTCAGCAAAACTGTATCATCTGAAAGAGGAAAACCAACGAGATGGAAAGTAGTTTGAATTCAGCATTATAAGACATGTCTCTATTAGTTTGTTCTATTAGGTGTAGCAGTGTTAGAAACTCCAGTACGATATAAAACAGTAAACTAACAGATCGCAAACCTAAAGAACTGAACCAACTCCTCTCAGGTGAAACCTTCAGTTTATACTGATGACAGGATTCCGGTTTATTGACGGCATTCTTGATTTTCTGGTCACTCAGTTTATTTAGTCAGTCTCAACATATAAGAGCATATTTAGTATAAAAATCAGTACAAGTGTGATATATGTGGAGAAAAGTTAGATTGGAGTCTTTCTGGTTGTTTTTATCTTCAAGTAAAAACATGTTTGTCTCTGCAGTCTGCTGCAAAAACTCAAAAATTAACTATGAACACGTCTTTGACTGTACAAAATTTACATCGGATGAAACTCAAGCTGGTAAAATTGTTATTTATTTCATTTTGAAATTTTGCAACAACTTTTTAATTCTTGTTAGAGTTGTTTTGTGACAGTTTTAAGGTGTCCTTATGGTTAGTGAAAGACATTCACTGTTTTGAACCGCTGATAGATGCTGTCATCTGTGATTTACAGGAACTAATCAGTCAAAGAATAAGATTTTATTAATGTATAATCAGTACAAGTCCAAGAGTGCCCAGGACTGACTGTCACACTCTTAAGTTCATGAGGTCTGCTTGCTGACAATTTGAATCCCTTATGCAATATTCTACATTTGTAGTCCACATTGTTACCTGGTGGAATTATTCAGATTTCATAGCAATGAGACATTAAACACGGGATTACCAAACAAGCAGGAAGGACAAACCAACATTTATGCTATAAGGAAACAGAAATTTACATGTGCGTATATGCACATAGCTCAGTGGTGATTCATTACAGGAACTGTGTGTAGTTTGTCTAAATATTCTTTCCCTGAAGTGCCTAGTCTGTAAAGGTAAGAAGTCCCACAACAGTATGTAACCTACTTTGACATCATCAAGGAAATATAAGTTCCAAAGTTCTGTCTGACTCCTTTTGATAGTGTTTAGTCACGCTAAAAGAGATGAAGTGAAGCTTTTCAGTTGCTGCTAAAACTAAATCCTCCGCCCTGCACCTTTATTAAATGTCACGTGATGATATAAGCCACCTCAAAACAAAAAATGTAGATATTAAAGTCCATTAGTAAGGTTCAAGGTTCTGTTTCTTCACCCATAGAGACATTTCTAGACATCAACAGTAAAGTTGAGAATGTGTGATAGAGTCCTCAGATGAATGAAGGGCTGATGAAGGAGAATCAGCAGCTTCTCTTTGTGTTTCAGGTGAACGTTCTGCTGTGTGACTGGATGTGGATCTGAACTCACCTGGTCAGTATTTTCTTTTTTCTGCAACACAGCTGATTAAAATTATACAGTTTTTACACATTAACAAACTAAGTCTGAATATGAAATAGTGGACAAATATATAATAATATAAACAGGAATATATTTGATGTAGTTTGTGAAGTAAAAATGTAAATTTAAAAGGATTTTTAACATCACTAACGTTGGTGCCATCTGGTGGTAGCATCTAAAATGACACCATGGTAGACATCAGTGTGAATATTGTTGTACTGATCAGGCTGTTGTGTTTCTGTGAAGGTATGTCTGCTATGAATCAGTATGAGGGACTCCCTCCCTCTAAAAAAACTCTGTGGAGGGAACATGAGAACCAGACCAAAGCTCAGAGGTGAGATGAACATCTCTAACTGTCCATGACTCCTCTCCATGTCAGAGCTTAGTGCTCATCACTGAACTTCATTATTCACACTCAAAGCTCTGTGTGTTGTGATGAAAAACAAAGCAGCAGAACAGACCTGCTGCATCTGAACTTATTATTAGATGTGAACTCAAAAATCTCAAACAGATTTTTGAACCTGCCGAATTCATTCTCGTAATCGATATTCAATTTGACGACCATTAAAGCTTGTGTTTAAATATATCACAACGTATGAACATCAGATAGATTTAATTTCTTGAATTTGCCTCTGGATTAGTAAAGTATCTATCTATCTATCTATCTATCTATCTATCTATCTATCTATCTATCTATCTATCTATCTATCTATCTATCTATCTATCTATCTATCTATCTATCTATCTATCTATCTATCTATCTATCTATCTATCTATCTATCTATCTATCTATCTATCTATCTATCTATCTATCTATCTATCTATCTATCTATCTATCTATCTATCTATCTATCTATCTATCTATCTATCATCTATCTAATGAAGAGTTGGAACAAGCTGATGCTGCCAAAAAGAGAGGAATAAGATGATCCTAACAGGCCTATATCTGAGCTGATGAAGACTGAATGCTGTGTTTTTTAAAAAATGTTTAGAGGCAGATATCTCAACAACTGTTCGACCAAATGTCTTTAAATCTGGTGCATATTCATCAGTAGGGTCCAAAGGATGATTTCTAATTGCAAGATAAACATTTCAAAGTCACACTAACCCTAATCTGTTAATTCTTCACTTTGTTAGGATGCATGAGCTAAAAGCAAAGTCTCCTGAACTCAGCCATGTGTCCAGCAAAACTGATGAGTCCACAGATTTCCATCTTGACTTCAAAGCCAGACAGCAACGTCTTGAACAAATGTAAGAACATTTAACATTCAACTTTTGGTCTGCTGCTTTATACTTAGGTGATTAGAAATGCATTTTTTTTTTGATAAATGAAAGATGGTGAGATGGTGATGGTACAGAAATTAAATCAAAGAAAAATTTAAGGTCCAAAGAGGTTGAATTATAATATACAACAGACAGGACGTATGTACAAAATTGACAAAGTGGATCTGAAGATGCCAATTTAGCCCAGTGACTTTTTTTTTTTTACCTCTTACACGCTAAGGATAGTCTGATCATACAAAAAATTGCCATTTTTTGCAGGCTGTTAATGTTCTTATCTCACATGGGAAATATTCCAATACATAAGACATGCTTCATCATAAATACACATATATTGTATATATTCATGTCCCTAAATGTATCCCCAACATACTATATACTTCTATGGTCATTGGGGTATTTTCTTTAGAGCTGTGATGATCAAAGGGGCAAAACTCCATTTTGAATTTTGAAGTGATATAATTCTGACCAGACAACGACCATATCCACACAGACAGAAGCTCAGACAACATCAGAGACAAACAACGATGTCACTCAGCAGATTTAAGGAGTGATGTCTTGTGGTGCTCTATTTGGTTCTGAGGCCTTCAGTACAGATCTCTGCTGTTCTACCAGACGAGTATATATATTTCTAAGACGCCCAACAGTATAGGGCAGCTCCTGATGTTTTTAATTCACAATATTATTTAGTTAAATTGTACCACTAATTCAGCCACACAGTACGTTTCGAAAACCTGACTGCAGTATCCAGTTATAGTCTAGATAACAAGGTTATGTACAAGAGATTTGTGACTCTTCTCCATGTCAGAGCTCAGCACTCACATCACTGACCATCATTATTTACGCTCAAAGCTCTGTGTGGGTGCTGTGATGAAGAACAAAGCAGCAGAACAGACCTCAACCTCAACCTGAACATGAACCTGGGTGGGAAGTCAGCTGAGTTTCTGTGAAAAATCTCGAGGATAGACATGAATCTGCTGAATTAAACATGATCAAAGAATGTAATTTTTTTTCATTTTCTGCTGTAGAAAAAGTACAACAAATTTGTCTTGTCTTGACCATTAAAAAAAATAATTTAGATTAAGTCGATTGTAAAGAAACACATGAGATTTGCTGTTTTCTTTCATCAGGATTCGTCAGCAGAGAATAGAGACTCCAGAATCCAGCTTTGACTGTATGAAGAAGCGGTCTCTGTATGATCCCATTGATTTCAAAGATGAACACAAGCCTGTCCGTGAATAGTAAGATCACTTCTCTCTCACAGACAATACTCTATAGCCTTTCAAAAATACCAACATCTCTATTTTTTAACAATACCAGAGTCCCGCTCTTCACAGGAAAATCCTATTCACAAATTTAATGGCACTGTAGCTAATTTAAATACGATTAAATACGATACCTGCATAATATTACTGCAACTTTGTGATTGCTAAATATGCCCTCAGTGAATTTAAAATAAAAACAATAATTTGTCTCAGTAAAACACAACATTTTGTGTTCTCTTATTCCCCAACATTTTCTTGCTTCTCTTATTGTCCTGTTTCAGAAGTCCGCTTAGTGTTGTTAAGAAAATGATGCTTCAAAAAAAGTTTAAAGAAGAAAACCAGTCTGTTGATAAATTGTGAGAATGTAGTGTTGATTGTGTTTACTCTTTGAAAACATCAGATCCAACAGTGACAACATCATTTACATTAGAGATCAGTTTGTGTTTCTGCCAGAATTCATCATTATAGAACACAAAACCTTTAACAAAGTGTGCATGGGCTAAAGTTGAATGTTGTTGCAGCTTTAACCAGCAGAGCTCAGAGGATCTCAGAGGTCAGTCTGTCCCTCAGCATCAAAGAGATCTGGACTCCATATTGATGGTGAGAATTATTCTACATTCAACACTTCACTGTCACATTAACCTGACAGAAGAATTTGTTCTGATTCACTGATGAAACATGAAACAGACTCTCAGTGAGCAACTTATTATGCATTTAGATTGAAATATTGCAGTCAGATACATCAGTGCTGTGATAAATCCAAATTTAAGAAGGTTTTAATGTTCAGTTACTGTTGAAAGTGTTTCATCTCTTGATTCCACTTCAACTATGATTTTGGTCCAAATGTTGTCCACACTGCTCTCATTACTGGATTTTAACAGAGATCTGAATTTGTCTTCAGTTTCAGCTGAAAGTAAACCCAATGTATTTCTCTGTTTCAGGTGCTGGAGGAAAACATCATCAGTTACGTGAAGAATGAGATGAAGAAGATCCAGAAGGTTCTGAGTCCAAATTACCCAGAATGCTTAGAGAATCAAAGGGAGGAGGAGGAATTGGAGGGTGAGGATGAAGAGCAGAGGAGGAGCAGCAGAAAGTCATTTCTGAAGATCACACTACACTTCTTGAGGAGAATGAAGCAGGAGGAGCTGGCAGACCGTCTGCAGAGCAGTAAGATGATTTCATTTTTATGAGTTTTTATATTTATCTTCCTATTTCAAGGCACTAATCTCAATTCCTGAAACTCAGGCCACTTCAAAGAACTGTAGAAAACAAAAACCTTGGTGCTTCCACTCTGATTTGCAAGATTAGAAAGATATTGTAGCAACAGCGGCTGCACAGTAACTTGGTGGTTAGTAACTGTTGCCTTACAGCTAGAACATCAGCGGTTTGCATTCTGGCCTGAACCTGGGATTTCTACACGGAGTTTGCATGTTCTCCCTGTATGAGTGCATGTATGGGTTTTCTCCAGGTACCCTGGCTTCCTCCGTAGGTGTGAGTGGGAGTGTGATTGTTTGTCTCTTCATGTAGGCCTGCAATAGACTGGCAACTTGTCCAGGATGTCAGTTGCCTTCATCCAAAGTCTGCTTGGATAGGCTCCAGCCTATTCAAGCAGACCCTAACTTGGATGAAGCTGTGTACAGATAATGGATGGATGTAACAATAGCTAGTATCTGGCCCAATTACCAACTGCTGTGTGTCATTTTTCTTAGGAAGCTTACCAAATTTCCATACTATTATAGTAGTCAGATGTATCTCTTTAATAAAGCCAGATCTTGATCAATCTTCATACTCCACTTTCCATATGCCTCTCCACTACTCATTCTGTCAGAATGTGGAATAATTGAGGTCAGTCAGGACAACAGAGAACATTCTTACTAATGCCGATTTCCCAATAGTCTTCAATTTACTATTTTCTGTTCCACTCTTGCATATAGCAATAGAATCCAAAATCTACACTATTATACTTCTATCACTTGTAATTACAAAACAAACTTCACCTACATTCCCTACCTGACAAACATAATGCATCACTCCCGAAAGACTCAGACTTGATCAAATGTTTTACTTAAGACATCCTTTCTAAAAATAAACAGCCTCTTTCTTGCTCATTTAGAGTTTCTTAAATCTAACATGACAACTCCAAACATAAAATATTAAATTACTTTTGTTTTGCAGTTTTGTTACCCATCTATAAAAGAAAAAGGATACAAAAAAATCTGTCAGCTTTAACATCGCAAATTGACTGTGCTGTTAACTCAATTGCATGTCTTGTTTTGTTCAGGGAATACTGCTGAGAAGTGCCGGCAACAACTCAAGTCCAACCTGAAGAAGAGATTCCAGTGTGTGTTTGAGGGGATCACTACAGCAGGAAACCCAACTCTTCTGAATCAGATCTACACAGAGCTCTACATCACAGAGGGAGGAACTGCAGAGGTCAATGATGAACATGAGGTCAGACAGATTGAAACAGCATCCAGGAAACCAGACAGAGCAGAAACAACCATCAGACAAGAAGACATCTTTAAAGGCTCACATGGAAGAGATGAACCAATCAGAACAGTGATGACAAAGGGAGTGGCTGGCATTGGGAAAACTGTCTTAACACAGAAGTTCACTCTGGACTGGGCTGAAGACAAAACCAACCAGGACATCTACTTCACATTTCCATTCACTTTCAGAGAGCTGAATGTGTTGAAAGAGAAAAAGTTCAGTTTGGTGGAACTTGTTCATCACTTCTTTACCGAAACCAAAGAAGCAGGAATCTGCAGCTTCCAACACTTCCAGGTTGTGTTCATCTTTGATGGTCTGGATGAATGTCGACTTCCTCTGGACTTCCACAACAACGAGATCCTGACTGATGTTACAGAGTCCACCTCAGTGGATGTGCTGCTGACAAACCTGATCAGGGGGAAACTGCTTCCCTCTGCTCACCTCTGGATAACCACACGACCTGCAGCAGCCAATCAGATCCCTCCTGAGTGTGTTGACATGGTGACAGAGATCAGAGGGTTCACTGACCCACAGAAGGAGGAGTACTTCCGATTGCGATCCAGAGATAAGAAGCAGGCCATCAGCATCATCTCCCACATGAAGACATCACGAAGCCTCCACATCATGTGCCACATCCCAGTCTTCTGCTGGATCACTGCTACAGTTCTGGAGGAGATGTTGAAAACCAGAGAAAGAGGAGGGCTTCCCAAGACCCTGACTGAGATGTTCATCCACTTCCTGGTGGTTCAGACCAAAGTGAAGAAGGTCAAGTATGGTGGAAAAGCAGAGACAGATCCACACTGGAGTCCAGAGAGCAGGAAGATGATTGAGTCTCTGGGAAAACTGGCTTTTGAACAGCTGCAGAAAGGAAATCTGATCTTCTGTGAATCAGACCTGGCAAAGTGTGGCATCGATATCAAAGAGGCCTCAAAGAATTCAGAAGTGTTCACACAGATCTTCAAAGAGGAGAGAGGACTGCACCAGGACAAGGCGTTTCGCTTCGTCCATCTG
Organism: Acanthochromis polyacanthus; assembly: GCF_021347895.1. Classification (NCBI taxonomy): domain Eukaryota; kingdom Metazoa; phylum Chordata; class Actinopteri; family Pomacentridae; genus Acanthochromis; species Acanthochromis polyacanthus. The sequence continues at coordinate 12,219,854 of NC_067128.1, forward strand.
AGTGTGCTGGAGTTTCTGGCTGCTTTTCATGTCCATCAGACCTTCATTAACTCCGGTGTCAACCTGATGGAACAACAGAAATCATCTCTTTTTTTATTGTCATCAAAGAAAAACCTACACTGACACATGTCCACCAGACAGCTGTGAACGTGGCCTTACAGAGTCCAAATGGACACCTGGATTTGTTCCTGCGTTTCCTCCTGGGTCTTTCACTGCAGACCAATCAGAATCTCCTACGAGGCCTGCTGACACACACAGAAAGTAGCTCAAAAACCAATCAGAAAACAGTACAGTACATCAAGAAGAAGCTCAGTGAGAATCTGTCTGCAGAGAGAAGCATCAATCTGTTCCACTGTCTGAATGAACTGAATGATCGTTCTCTACTGGAGGAGATCCAAATGTCCATGAGATCAGGATGTCTGTCCACAGAAAAACTGTCTCCCGCTCAGTGGTCAGCTCTGGTCTTCATCTTACTGTCATCAGAAGAACATCTGGAGGTGTTTGACCTGAAGAAATACTCTGCTTCAGAGGAGGCTCTTCTGAGGATGCTGTCAGTGGTCAAAGCCTCCAACAAAGCTGTGTGAGTCAATGAATACCTGTGTGTTTAGAAAAGTATAAGCACCGTATACATATTTATAAAGATGATGTTGGAAATATTTTGTCATTCATAACTGATTGCCCTATAGGCTGAGCAGCTGTAACCTCTCAGAGACAAGCTGTGAAGCTCTGTCCTCAGTGCTCAGCTCAGAGTCGTCTTTTCTGAGAGATCTGGACCTGAGTAACAACGACCTGCGGGATTCAGGAGTGAAGCTTCTTTCTGCAGGATTGAAGAGTCCACATTGTGAACTGGAAACTCTCAGGTCAGAATACATCTGTCTGTTTTCAAATTAACAGCAAATGGACAATTTGACATGTCCTTTGTGACATCACGGGGCATTATCCTGCTTGAAATAGCCCTTAGAAGATGGGTGGACTTTGGCCAGACAGAGAAGCGCATGGTCAGTCAGGTGTGTAAACTGAAGCTCATCAGTTTTTTCATTCTTTGCTGACAGTGGAAGACTGTGAACGAAATTGGCCATGCAAGGAGCTCTGGGCCATGAAGTGTCTTATGACAGTACCAAACTGTCACTAAATGTGGTCATGACCTTATAAGAGTTCTTGGTCTCACCCTGTGACAAGAGGTGTAACTCTCATTTTGGAAAAGCCTTATATCACTGTCCACCAAAAACTCAAAATGTTTAAAGCAATCAAAGAAAATATGAGAGCAAAGCTTCAAGCTAGCTGCTGTTGCTGCAGGACAATCTGTCTGTCCAGACAGTGAAGGTGGCAGAAGCAGTCAAATGTGGCTTTGAACTGTTGCCCCGACAACCTTACTCACCAGACAGACATGTCTTCTGTTTCCCAAACTCAAATCCTACCTTTGTGGTCACCATTTTCAAAGTATTAAGTCATGCATTCTGTTGAGGAGAATCTGGAGGTTTAAGTTGTGACCTTCACCCACAAGGGATTGCAAAACTTGAACACTGGTGGACCAAGAGGATTGTAGTTAAAAGAGACTATGTTGAAAAAGAATGCAAGAACAATCGTTCTTCTGTGACATTTGCTACTGAAGCTGAGAATGTTTTGAAATACACTTGTAATTATGCATAACTTTAGACCTTAATGCAACTTATAAGGGTCAGTTACATAAAAATGCACCTCTTTACAGTTGTCATTAACAGAGAAATCAGCATTCGAGACCAAAATGGTCTTTGTACCAGACTGTAAACATGTTTATGTCTGCTATAAAGTTGGACATTGTGACATGGTGATCAGTGGGGATTGACTTGGTTTTGGAACCAGCCTGAAGTGGCCATTTGAGGAACTGCAGGCGATTCCACTTTGGCTTTACCTTTCAGCTGCACACAGCTAGAAGATCCTGGGTTCAAATGTCAGCCTGGGGTCTTTCTGTGTGGAGTTTGCATGTTGTTCCTGCTGTGTCTGCAGGGGTTCTCACCAGGTACTCCAGATTCTTATCACAGTCCAAAGACATGCTCGGGTTAACTGGTGATTCTAATTTGACCAGAGGTGAATGTGAGTGTGTTTGGCTGTTTGTCTCTCTGTGTAGCCCTGTAGACTGGTGACTGAAGTCACCTGGGATTGGCTCCAGCACCCCGTGACCTTACAGAGGATAAAGCAGTGTATAGACAATGGATGGAGAGTGAACTGTAAGAAAACTAAGTGTGTGTCTGTGTGTCTGTAGACTCTCAGGTTGTCTGGTCACAGAAGAAGGTTGTACTTCTCTGGCTTCAGCTCTGAGCCACAACCCCTACCATCTGATAAGGTTGGACTTGAGTAACAACAGCCTGCAGCTGCAGGAGTCGGGAGTAAAGCAGCTTTCTGCTGGAGTGGAGGATCCTCGTTGGAGACTTAAAACTCTCAGGTTTTGACAGATACTAAGCCCTCACACAGCTCATTTGTAACAGTAGTAACATAAAGAGGAGGAATTCTTGAAAAATAGGGTAGTTAGTAAAGTCTGCTGTACATGTAGAGAGACAGATCATTAAGATTTCCACAACTGCAGAAAATGCATGAACTTTATAGTATTTTTTTTCTCTCTCTCAAAAGAAAGTAAAAACATCAGGCTCCTTTTTCTCAAACTTTCTCTTAATAACTAGTACAGTGGGTATGACAGCCATTTTCTTCCAGAAAGGGAAATTGATGCAGCAGATGACCAAGTTTATTTGAAATACAGTGATCCTTTTAAAAACAGTAGTTAGGATTCTTGTTGCATTGAACTTTATTAAGAAGAGAAGAACAATTTTTTTCCATATTCAAAAAAGATTGTACTTGTCTAATTGTGTTTTATCCTCTAGAGTGGACAATGATGAAAAGCAGAAGCTAACTCCTGATCCGAGGAGCTGTAAGTTCATTTATATAATCTATACAAAGTGTATTTGGCTTACACGATGCCATTTTACCTTTGCTTTCTACATAACTACAAAGCAATATCTAAATCTGGAACAAGACAATTGTATGCACTGTAATAAAAAAATGTACAACAGTTATAACAGATGTTATAATCAAAGCTGAGTTGATATTATAACTACATAGACAAGCATGGTTTTGTAACTGTATAATAACTTCAGTTCCATGTGTTTCTAAGCTTGTCAGTTCCTCTACTGAGTGAGGAGAGTAGAAAGGTTTTAGTCAATGAAAAAAGATTCATGTGCTTGATAAACAGAACGGGTTCCTTCAGAACAGCATTGAACCTTGTCAGTCTAAAGCTAACAATAATGTCTGGGGCAGAGCTGCATCATCAACTGGTATAAGTTTACATAGATATACACTCAATAAAAATATAAACGTAACACTTTTGTTTATGCTCCCATTTTTTATGAGATGAACTCAAAGATCTAAAACTTTTTCCACATACACAACATCACCATTTCTCTCAAATATTGTTCACAAATCTGTCTAAATCTGTGATAGTGAGCACTTCTCCTTTGCTGAGATAATCCATCCCACCTCACAGGTGTGCCATATCAAGATGCTGATTAGACACCATGATTAGTGCACAGGTGCGCTTTAGACTGCCCACAATAAAAGGCCGCTCAGTCTAAGGCACACCTGTGCACTAATCATGGTGTCTAATCAGCATCTTGATATGACACACCTGTGAAGTGGGATGGATTATCTCAGCAAAGGAGAAGTGCTCACTATCAGATTCAGACAGATTTGTGAACAATATTTGAGAGAAATGGTGATATTGTGTATGTGGAAAAAGTTTTACATCTTTGAGTTCATCTCATAAAAAATGGGAGCAAAAAAAAATGTTGCGTTTATATTTTTGTTGAGTGTAATTGGAGTTGTTGAGATTATAATGCAAACAAATGAAATGTGAAATATGTCAATTATCTTCAGTTAGTGGTGAGTGTTATCATGGCAGCAAAGGAATCTCTTTCAAAAAGACAATTTCCTAGATTAGACTGATCTGGAGTTTGGGCTCCATGATGAGTTGACTTAGTGTGAGCAAAGGTATCATGTTATTATGTGTCATACCTTTAAGACTGATGAAACGCACCTCTGACTTCAGGGCTCCCCGAAAATCTTCAATTTCAAATTTATAGCCACATCGTTGCGCGTTCGGTTATCATTAGGTCATGTTATACAGAGAACATGCCCAGACATGTTCAAACCAACATGGCCAACCAGTTATTAGGTTTCAGTGGGAAATTGCTTTTCGTGGAGGTGACTTTTTTTTTTTTAATAATTATTTAAACATTCATCATTTAAAAATGACATTTGTGTTTTGTGTTTTATATCTCTACAATATTCAATTAACAGAAATCTTAGTTTGATGATCTATAACATTTACATGTGAGAAATATGCAAAAACAGATTTCTTTAGGGGGCAAATACTTTTTCACAGCACTGCTTTATTGTCTGTCCTTTCTTCATCAGATGCCTGTGAAACCACTCTGGACCCAAAGACAGCACACAGAAACCTCAAATTGTCTGACAACAACAAGAGAGTGGAAGCTGTGAACCAGCAGCAGCCATATCATGATCATCAAGAAAGATTTGATATCTTCTGTCAGCTGCTGTGTATAAATGGTCTGAGTGGTCGTCGTTACTTTGAGGTTGAGTGGAGTGGAAAGGTTGATATAGCAGTGGCCTACAGAGGGATTGGGAGGAAAGGCTACAGCAGGGACTCCAGGTTTGGAGGGAATGATCAGTCCTGGTGTCTGAGATGCTCTGATGATTGTTACTCTGCCTGGCACAACAACACAGAGAAGATTATCCCTCGACCTTCCTCCTCCTCCATCTCTAACAGAGTAGCGGTTTATGTGGACTGTCCTGCTGGCATTCTGTCCTTCTACAGAATCTCCTCTGGCTCTCTGATTCGCCTCCACACCTTCAACACCACATTCTCTGAACCTCTGTATCCTGGGTTTAGAGTCTGGAGTGGTTCAGTGACTATGCATTAAGTGAGTGCTGCAGAATCTCACTACTGACTGAAGAATGTCCGTTTAATCCGTTAATCATCTCACTCACGCTATAGCAGGTTGGGCTAACTGAATAAAATTATCAGGAAGGCTGGCTCTGTGTTGTAAACCTCTGTGAAGCTGGCTGTAGAGAGGAGGATGCTCCACAAAATGCAAACCATGTTGGAAAATTTCTTGCATCTGTTTCAAGATCTGAAGGTTGAACATGATTTTGTGCAGTTCCACATTAGATCTGTTATATCCGTTCCATTTCAGATACATCTGATCTTTTAGTACTGTCTCAAATTTTCACCATGCATTTTGTACACGCATTTAATGTACAGTTAATCTAGTTTAACACCTAGAAATAATCCTGTGCCTCACTGTTCAGCTTTTCTAACATGCACTAATGTATAGTGTGTTATTATTGTTGCAAAGTGTGTGTTGGTCCAAGAGCAACAAACAGTTCTGTGTGAAAAAAGGAAGATATTTTTTACCACTAATCAACCACAGCTACTCTTTGCACTGATTCAGTGTTGTCTTGATGTGACATGCAACCAGTCACATGTAGAACTGTTTCATGTTTTTACATTGATGTTTTATACAAAACAAATGTGAGACGATGATGTTATAAAAAAAAAATTATTGGATTTAGTATAAGATATTGCTACATTTACCTGAATCATAAAAGCTGGAATTGGTACTAAATGAAGAGCCATGTGAGAGTCAAAGAGCCCAGAGTGATTCATGTGCAGCCTCCAAGACGCCCAATAGTAATGTCAAGCTCTGCACCAAGCCATGCTGAATAAAACACATACTACAAGAAACACCTACTTAACTACTATGAGTTCATTTCACTGCCAAAGTGCTGACCCATTTTCTATTTAGCGGACCTTATCTGAAAGATGCAGAATGTCCACAGACTATATACTGTACGCAGTCTGTGAACATGTTGTACAGTTTTGTGCCAGTTTGAAATCATGGGAGAAAGTAGACGTAATTAGGTGAACATGATTTGATAAGTTAACATGAAATAGAGCAGTTTAACATCAACTGCACACTGGACCCAAACACTTCAAACAGATCTCAGATTGTCTAATAAAAGCAGTTATATCCTGATCATCCAAACAGATTTTGACTGCTGGATTCAGCTGCTGTGTGCAAATGCTCTGACTGGTCACTGTCACTGGGAAGCTGAGGTGAAAGGAGATGTTGAAATATCAGAAAAAGAAGAAGAGGAAATAGTGCTGACATCTGTTTTGGAAATAATGATCATACTTGGAGTCTGAGCTGCTCTGCTGTTGGCTTCTCTGTATAATACAATAGCATTAATATCCATCTTCTCCTCTTCAGTCTAACAGAGTAGCGGTGGACTTTCCTGCTGGCATTCTGTCCTTCTCCAGTCTCCTCTGACTGCCTGATCCACCACCACACCTTCAACACCACATTCACTGTGAACCATTCTACCCTGGGTTTGGGTTCCTGTTTGGTTCTTCAGTGTCACTGTATTATATACTGTAAATGTATGAAGTAAAATGTATAAAATCTGTTGTGTAAATAACATTTGTAACTAACTGCACGATTCAGATTTAAAGCATTAAATCAAAGGTGACACCTAGATTGTGGACCTCCGAGGAAGGATTAACTGATTGTTATGGCAGTTGGAGTGTTTTCTTGTTTTGTCGAATAAAGCACACAAGTGTTATTTTATCAAACTGTATGTGTATGCATTTCATGTACAAAATGAAGACAAAGCAGTAGTTGGTTGTCGCTACCAGCAATATCGTTTTCCCAAATTTTCAAATTTCTCAAAAAGTTTCAAGTTAACTGAAAATAGTCAGGACACTGTTTGTCGTGGATCGCTGAGTTAAGGACTCAAATGCAATGTAATTTAATTCAGTTCAGTTCTATTTTATTTATATAATGCCAAGTCACAACATATGTCATCTCACAGCACTTAACATTGTGAGGTGAACCCCATGCAAATTTAGAAAGGAGAACCCAACAATCCAAAGTCCATTCATCCTTTTTCTTCCACTTATCTGGTTTGGATCGCAGAGGAAGCAAATGAAGCAGGTAATTCCAGACATTGATTGGTCCACCAACTCTTTCCAGTTCTTCCTTGGAGATTTTTTTGCTTCCCTGTTTTGCAGCAAACATTTCTGCACCTCACACACAAACTGCTTCTTAATGTTGCTCCTTGTTACAATATATTTCTCTTTATATTTGTAGTTCATTATTTGCATGAAAAACAACATTTAAATATGTAACTCTGATACTCAGAGATGAGCTTTCAGTGACTGAATTCAAATACCAGAGAGGGACTTTATCATCACAGCTCAGATGTTGTGATTTCAGTATTTTCTCCACTAGATGGCAACAACATCACAAAAGGCATCAAAGCCTCTCTTAAAACTATGGTTCATTTGATTCGATAGAATTTGTTTATTTTGTGCGTCTTTGTGCCCATTTTTTTTTGTCATTTTGACGTGGCCACTTTGCCTTTTGTTCGTGCTGTGTCTCTCCATTGTCATTTTGTGTCTTTTTTAGTTTATTTTGTATCTCTTTGTAGTCATTCTATTTTTGGTCATTTTGCATCTTTTTTGTATATTTCATCTTTTGTCATGGTCATTTTGTGTCTGATTTTAAATTTTTAGTCTCTTTGTAGTCATTTTGTTCATTTTGTATTTGTTTGATGTCATTTTATATGCTTTGTTGTAATTGTTTTTCTCTCTTCGTGGTTGTTTTTCATTCCTGTACTTGTTTCATTTCTCTTTGTAGTAATTTTGTTTTTAAGCTGCTTTTTCACTTTGGGGTCATTTAGTGCCTAATTTTGTGTGCCTTTGTGGTCATTTTTTTGTCATTTCGACATGTCTTTGTGGCCATTTTGTCTCTCATTTTTCATTTCTTGTCTCACTGTAGTCATTTAGTGTCTTTTTAGTTCATTTTGTATTTCTTTGGAATCGTTTGGTTTCTATTTTTGGTCATTTTGTGGTTTTTTTTGTTTATTTCATCTTTTGTCATGGTAATTTTGTGTCTGATTTTTGATTTTTAGTCTCTTTGTAGTCATTTGGTATCATTTTGTTCATTTTGTGTCTGTTCATGGTCATTTTGCGCTTTGTTGTCGTCGTTATTTTATGTCTTTTGTGGCTGTTTTGCATCTCTGTGTTTGTTGTCTGTTAATGTGGTCATTTTCCCACTTTGTGCCTCTTTGTAGTGTTTTTCTTGGAGTTGTTATGTCTATTTTTGTTCATTTTAAGTCTCTTCGTGGTCATTTTGTGCCTCTTTTCTAACTTTTTGTCTCTGTATGTATGTGTTTGTGTTCTGCTGAAAATATTAGCACTCTAAACACAAAGTCCTTTAATAAGGCAGCAAAAGTTAGAGTCCAATCAAAACCCACTCTTACAAAACTCTGGCAGGACGTTTTAATGCAGTGGGCATAATGACATCAGGAGGTGGGTGTGGCCTACAAACAGATCAGCGCCCTGTGGTTCCTGGAAATCCCGCGGAGTGAGCGCTCTGTCCGCTCCCACTCTCCGCCCTGCTCGGTGAGTCTCCGCAGGTGAAGCAGCCGCAGGACGGAGGAATGTAACGGCTGTCGGTGCTTCACGAGCATGGAAACCACAGTGGATCCTTTCAGCGGAATCAGACAGTAAAAAATCCAGCTTTCGGATATGAGAAACCAGCGCAGGATCAGCGGCGGCTGCTGGTGACGCTCCGGGTTACTTCGTCCAGGTGTGGCGGCTCCACCTGCCGTCTGACTCAGTGTCGTGTGAAGGGATTTTATTGTGTGTTTCGGACTGTGTGTCCGTGTTTGTTGTGTTGGAGCTCACAATGCCGGAGCTGATCAGCGTGACGGACTTTATCGCGGAGACCAATGAGGACTACAAAGCTCCCACCACCTCCAGCTTCACCACTCGGATGTCCCACTGCAGGAACGCGGTGGCGGCTCTGGAGGAGGTGAGCAAACACTCTGGAGCTCAGTGAGATGGTTTCACCTGGCTGTCAGAGGGGGGTGGGGAGGGAAAAAAAAAACACCCAGAAAGTCAAGTTATAACTTGTCCCACTCTCCTGAAACCTGTTGCTGCCTCTTATGTGTTGATCATTTAGTTTCCAGCCTGTAATCAGATGATGCCCCTGCAGCTTGAAGCTCATTTTGCTGTGTAGATGAGGAGTGTTTGACTTTGTCATGCAGGAACAGGCAGCAGATCTGCCTGTTTGTCATGCAGAAAGAGGAACAGAGAGACACACTTCCTCCTGGTGTAACAGCAGCTCGCAGTGGGCTCTCTGCATGTTGTAAGAGTTCACAGCTCCACTGCCTCTTTTTTTGTTTTGCAATGCAGTGATGATGAGGCAGATTTGTCAACTGAAGGAGCTAGGAAGTTAAAGGTCAAAGGTCTCACAGTGAGGGGAAGAGAAAAGCCAGATGAGGAGCTCTCACTCCTCCTTCTGCTGCTGCTGCTAGTAGGGCTTTCTGCAGGGGAGATATGGACCCTGTGAATGGGCCCTACAGAGGAGAAAGACTGGAAGCCAATAAGGCTCTGTGGCTTATTGTCATTTTTGTGTCTGTTTGTAGTAACATTTAAGTCTTTCTGCATCTTCGTTGTTGTCGAGGATAATTTGTGTGTCTTTGTGGTTGTTTCATGCCTCTTCGTGGCAGTTTTGTGACACTTTGTGATCGTTTCTGCAATTAGTAAATCTTTTTGCATGTTTTTGTTGTTGTGGATGATTTGTATGTCTTGTATTGCATCTCTTTGTAATCATTTTGTGGCTCTGTGGCTGTTTTGTGCCTATTAGCGTGTTCCATCTCTTTGTAATTGTCTTGTTTTGTGCCCTAGTGGTCATTTTGTGTCTCTTTGCAGTTGTTTTGTGACACTTTGTGGTTGATTTTGTGTTTGTTGTCATATTGCAGCTCTTCATAATTGGCTTGTTTAGTGTCCTAGTGGCTGTTTGGTGTCTCTTTGTAATCTGTTATGTCCGTTTGTGGTTGTTTATAGTCTCTTTGTAGTCATTCTGTGTCTCACTGTATTCATTGTACATCTGTTTGTTGCTATCTTGTGTCTCTTTGTGGTTGTTTTACGTCTCTTTGTAATCATTTTGCATCTTCTTGTAGTTGTTTTCTATCTGATTGTGGTCATCAGGCATCTCGTTGCAGTTGCTTTGCATCTCTTTGTGGTCTTTTTGTGTCTGCTGTACTTCTTGTGTCGCTTTGTGGTTGTTTTGTGTTCGTAACAGTTTTCTATTTCCATGAGGTCCCTTTGCATGTTGTAAAATAACATAGACAATATTTATTTCCCGTCTGTAGCACATTTTACAATTTTTTACAGTGGTCATGGTGCATCTGTTTGCTTTTTTTGTGTGTCTCTTTGCAGTCATTTGGAAGTATTTTTTCACACCAAGGACCTCCTACCTGTGTGGCCCCCCGGGGTAGTTCCTGACTCATTCAGTAATGCATCCACGGTGTCCTGTGGTTGTTAAAGGGTTAAACAACAGAGTTACTCTCAGTTTTACTAACAAGTTTCCATTAGGTTTTGGTGGTTTTAAGGGTTTTTCTCAGTGGAGAAATCACAGTTTAGTCCTGAGTCCTATTAAAAAATGTATCTCCTCACACTTGCACTTACTGTTTTTATACAGGGTGACACAAAAAACGGGAACTTTTTAACAATCCAGTAAAACCAAGAGTGATGGAAGAAAAATGTTTTATTCATAGTAATTGAAACCTTAAAACATGCCATTTAAGAAACAATGATGGAATTTTCATTTTTTTTTAAATTACTTCCTGTAGACCGCTTCCTCCTGTACGAATGCATTCTTGAAATCTGCTGTTGAGATTCGTCATTGACCGCTGCAACATCTCAGCTGGGATACTGTGAATTTCATTCTGAATTCTCTGTTTTAACTCATCCAGAGTTCTTGGTCGAGTCGTGTGCACTTTACTCTTGAGATAGCCCCAGGTAGATTTCAAGAATGCATTCGTACAGGAGGACGCCATCTACAGGAAGTAATTTTAAAAAAATGAAAATTCCATCATTGTTTCTTAAATGGCACGTTTTAAGGTTTCAATTACTATGAATAAAATATTTTTCTTCCATCACTCTTGGTTTTATTGGATTGTTAAAAGTTCCCGTTTTTTTGTGTCACCTTAAGTGAACTGATGTGGAATCACAGGTCTGGACATCTTATCATGTCCTCCTCCTCCCGCTGTTGCATGCTGGGATGTTCCCGCCCAGCAGACCTGAGGCGATTGCAGAGCCTCACCCGTCTGATCGAGTCCTAGCAAGACCCATCTCACCCTCCTTCTCCTCTAATGTATAGTTTCCTCTTTGTTAAATCTTCCCCTGTTTTAGTCTTTTATTTTTCCTCACTTTGGTTTGTTCGTTCCCTCCAACTCTTTGTCTAGCCCTCCTCTCTGTTCACTTTTATTCTTCCCGTGTTCAGTTTTTAACCTCCTCTGTGCTTCAGTCGTGTCCCAGCTCGTCAGTTTGAAGTCATATGAGAGGAGTTAAAGCTGCTCTGTGTCTTTAACGTAAATAAATCATCACCGCGTCATTCATCTCTTGACTATTAATGTAATTATAGTAAACATATGAGATCGACACAGTGTCTCTGCTCTGTCAGTATCGATGATCGTGATTGCAGTGAAACTAATCAAAGAACCTGACAGCAAAAAAATCAAAGACACCCAGTACTTTGCATAAGTCGTGACTTATGTCCTTTCACCTGGTGGCTCGGCTGGCCTAAAGTTGTTGGACATGTTGACGTGTAAGAAGCCAATGAAAACCTCTCTAATCCTCTACAACCCTTCACAGAGAGCAGGTTTAATGGCCAACGCCTCCTGTTTTTTCACTTTGGGGTCATTTTGTCTTTTTGTTCATTCTGTGTCTCTTTCTTTTTGTTTTGTATCTTTTTGTAGTCATTAAGTGTCTCTCTGTGGCCATTTTTGTTCATATAGTGTCCTTTTTTGTCTTTTTGTTTATTTTATTACTCTGTGGTCATTGTTCTCTTCATTTTTGTCTTGTTATTGTTTGGTGTCTTTTTGTTCATTCTGTGTATCTTTACGGCCTTTTTGTGTCTCTTTTGTTCGTTCTCTGCCTCTATGGTGTTTTAGTGTCTTTCTAGGGCCATTTTGTGGTTCTTTTTGTTTGTTTTGTGTCTCTAAGTGATCATTTTGCACATTTGTAGTTGTGTTATGCCATGTTGTTGTGCCTCTTTGTAGTCATTTTGTCTTTGGCCAACTTTACTGTCATTTTTTTTGTCGTTTTACATCTCTTTGTGGTCATTTTGTGTCTCTTTATGTTTAATTTAGTCTCCTTTTGGCAATTTTGTTTTTTTGTTTATTCTCTGCTGCTGTGGTTTTTTAAGTGCCTTTCTGGGGCCGTCTTGTGGCTCTTTTTGTTTGTTTTGTGTCTCTACGTTTTCATTTTGCACTTCTGTGATTGTATTATCCCACTTTGTTGTTATATCGTGCCGCTTTGTAGTGATTTTGGTCATTTTTTCCCTTCATTGTCATTTTTTTGCCTTTTTGTAATTGTTTCACATCTCTTTGTGGTCATGTTGTGCCTCTGTGGTTGTTTTGCATCTGTTTGTGGTATTTGTGGTCGTTTAGCAGGTCTGCTTTAGCTTTCACTAAGTTCTGAAGCACAGGAAGAGAAGTGTTATTAAAGGTCCACTGCCTCCTCTATGAGTTGAGTTTCCTGTTTGAGCTATAGCTGCAGAATAACTAGGACAAGTGACCTCTTTTAGTGTTTATTACATGTGAGTACACCTGTCCCTCTCAACACAGTCAGTATCTCACACATCACACCCGGCTGAGTTCTATGAATGGCTTTGAAAATGAGTTTGTCTGGTAGTTTTCAGGGCAAACATAAAGCAAACTTTGTGCAAACATTACCAGAGCTTCTGGCCAGTCTGCATGTTTCACACACTGAGTCACTGCGCTGTGACTCAGCTGCAGCTGCACACATTGAGGTGAACCTGAGCAGGAATGCTGCATCTGCATGTCCGGGGAGAAGCGTCGACCGCGTCAGGTGATTGACATCGTGGTTTTATCAATGCAAACAGTGACACACTAACCAGAAAGCTGATGACTGTAGAGCTTTATGATGTGTGCACAGCAGGCTGAAGCTTTATTATGTTGCATTCAATGTGTAGTTGCACTTAAAATGTTGTGAATATAAGAAAACAGTTGATTTTCCATTGGGATAATTGAGCTCCCTCCCGTCCTGGTGATGTGAAGACTAATCGAGGTCTTTCAAAGATGTTCCAATCAATTAAGATGAGGAGTGAGGGAGAACAGATGTGTCCTGCAGTTGGGAGAAGGAGTGAGCCAAATTAAGATCACTGAGAGACCGACAGGACCTTTTCTTATCTCTCTATGAGATAAGCTGCCCAATCTCCAAGTTAACTTTAGTATTCCCAGGGTAGTGAGGAACATTACAAATGAAGCGCTGCTCCCAAAATGTAAGAGAACACTTAAAAAACTGATACACATTGAGCTATTTGAGAGGAAATGACGTAAAAATGAACTGTGGAAACCAAAATTATTAAGCCACTCAGTAGGAGATTCACAACCACTTACTAACTGGACAGATCCATATCCTAAAAGTTAAGTTGAACTGGTGTTATGCTGTGATGATTACATGTTTACCTCAATTGCTTTTTTGCAATTTATATGTGAACATCTGTTACAGTCGAGCAAAATGAGTTCTGACTGTGATGTATTCAATGACTCGTTTGTCAGAGCTGAAAAGGATTTTAATCATATTGATGGAGTAGTTGGAGCAACCAGGAGTATGGTTTAGTCTATAGGCATAAATGTCCAAGAAATGTTTGTGATGCTGCAGATAAAACAGAAACGGTGATCGGAGAAAGAATTAAGGGTTAACAAAGACAAAGCTCAACGAGAAGGCATGCAGTGTAAGCAGTTACAGCAACAGTGTTGTGTAATCACTCTCACTGCCAGAAGGGGTAGGGATAGTTTTTCACATCTTCGTGGTTGTTTTTTTCTTTGTCTTTTGGTTGTTCTCTTTCTCTTCTGTAGTGATTTTGTAGTGCAGTGTGTTATTTTGGATCGCTTAATGGTCGTTTTTGTCTCCTTGTGGTTGTTTTATGTCTCTTTGTGCTGTTTTGTGTCTCTGTAGTGGCCATTTTATTTCTCTTTGTGTTATTTTGCAGCTTTTTGTGGACAAATTTGTCTCTTTGTGGTTGATATTGCCTGTTTGTAGTCAGTTAAATATTCTTCTCTGATAGGAAGTTTATTTTCAAACTCTGATTTAATGCCCTCCCTCTCTGCTTTTTGGACCTCTGTAGTGCCTGTATTCCTCAAAATGAACCAGTAAATCCGGTAATACAAGTTAAATTGCCAGTGCTAGTTATTTATAACATAATATTAACCAGAAGTGATGCTGGCTTTAGTGTAATTAAAGTCTAGAGTCTCATTTTCATGAATGAAATTACTAATTGTCTGCCAACAGTGTTGTGTAATCATTCTCACTGCCAGAATGGGAAGACAAAAATTATGCACTGCAAACTTTTTTTTTGAGAATATGAGTTAAAATTTTCATGCGATTGTATTTTTATTGCCCTTCTGATTATTTTGAGTAGCTACTGTACTGTTCTAGCTATTACCAAAGCAGTTTTTATTTCCTCTTCACAGACTCAGTCTTTTTCTGATGCTTGAAACAATCCACTTAGCTGCTACCACGATCCAAAGACGACAGTATCGGGTTTCCTTAAGAGTACTCGACCACCTGCTTCGTAGCGTCTCACCACATGTCCAGCCACGGCTAGTCTGTACTGTCTAATGATGGTTGACACGCATGGATGTGAGGCATATGGCGACTTGTTGGCGAGGTGTGATTTCCAGGAGATGTTTTGTACCATCCGTGGCATTCTGGTAACAGTCCCATCAATTCTTTTTGAGATTGTCCTCATTAGTGACCAGGAGTCAGATGGATTCCACTGACGCCTTGAATGCTCTCATTTTGGTTGTTGTTTTGATTGGAGATACCCACATTTTTGACAGAGACTTAAGTGCTTCCCAAGCTTTACCAGTTTTTGTTTCTATATCGTGTGCTGTGTTGGTGTAGCCTCCAAGATATCGGAAAATCGACAGCTTTTTCAATTTCGGACCCATCAAGTGCATGCAATGTCTCTTCAGATGCTGGGTTAAGGTGCATGAACTTCGTCTTTCCAGCATTGAGGAAGAGTCCAATCAGTCTTGTTTCTTGCTCTACTCGATGCAGGAGGTCTTCTGCTTCACTGAGAGTGTATTCCAGGAGGGCGATATAATCTCCGAATGCAAGTTCTGGGAGGACTTCTTCAGGGTGTCTTCTACTTTGACAACGCTTTTAGGGTCAGACCATCGAAGGGCAAGATTGCATTCCTCAGTGCATAGTCTAAGCAGATGATGAAGAGGAAGTGATTTACAGCAGATTTTTTTTATTGGATAGGTCAGTCAAGAGGCAGATAGGAAAGTAGGGAGAAGAATGAGGGGAAAACCTTTAGTAAAAGGCCATGAGCTGGAAATGAACCCAGCTGTGTCGGGGACTATAACCCCTGTTTTTGGGTCGTCCACTCAGTCAGTTGAGCTACCAGGGCGCCCCACAGCTGATTATTTTTAAAACCCAAATGAGTGGAGAGGAATACACTCCAGTTTAATGCAGTGCTATGACAGCAAAATGAATCCGCTATTATTCACAGTTTAATGAACATGACTGACTGTGATACTGACATTTAAAATGCGTTGCACAAAAACCCATGTGGATAAAATCACTTCATTTTTTTTGTTTTTTTACGTGGGAAAATATGACACCAGAACACCTTATTTCACTCTTTTCGAAGTAATTCTTGGTAAAACAGCTGTTTGAGCCGCTGTACTGCAGTAACTGAATGGAGACTAGAGGCTTCTTTGTACATAGCGGCTAACTTAGCCTGTATGTGAGGCATTTAATGAAGCAGATGTTCAATATGTGAGGAGTTTAGCCAATGTCCAGTTTACAGCAGTGATATCAGATCACCTCAGGGCAAATATAAAGCCTGGAGTTGCTGTCTGAATGAAGATTAATGCAGAATTAAGCTATACAAGGACAACTGTTCATCAACATGCATGACTGATTAACATCGTTCTATTTCCCACCATTAGTAAGTCATTAAGTTGATTGCAGCAATGTTACCAGTGGAAAAGTTCAGTCATGGTGTGTCCTGACGTGTCACTGAGGTGAAGTCGAGGTGTACTGTCTGTTGGAGGTAATAAAAGGTGGAGTTTACTTAGAAAAACAGCTAATCCTCTTCATTTTAATAGCAGGAATCAGATAACATTTTACTATCCTTTCCTGAAAAATCAATTAATAGATCAACGAATGGATTATCTTTTTATTCTGACTGAAATAAGTTTATTTTTGTAGGCATATAAAGCTCACAGTTGCAAATGTCTTATACTCCAATGAAACCAGACGATCAGCTGAACTCACCTGATCAGAGCAGAATTTATGATTCTCAGAAACTATTTTCTTTGGGTTACGTTTCGTTTGAAAATGTTTCCTGTTCAGTCACTTATTTGACTTGTTAAATGCAGAACCAGGAAGTGGTCTCACTGGGTTTTTGTCATGCTTTTAGACTGTCTTTCTATATGAGCACTGATGGGGAAGAATTTTTAACTTGTTGGAGAATCTGTTCTTCCTTTCGATCTTTGTCTCCTTTTTACACATTTTTGTGTGTTTCCATTTTACACACTCATGTCTTTTTGTATTATTTTGTGTCAGGTTGAATTGATGCGAAGGTTTTTTAAAGCTGAAAAGATTTTATGACTGTCTGGTTATCATGCAGCACTTCATCATTTGAGTGTCTTTGAAAGTCTTTCCTGTCAGTCACACACACTTTCATCAAAGCATTTTAAAAAATAATTTTTACATCATATTACATCAAGCAAAAAGCCCACAGATACTACCGACAGAAAATATATGCTACCAGCTGTCAGAAATATCTTGGTTTGTCTTGATGAGTGTCTTTTTTATAGGTCTTCACGTTGACCTCATCATGCTGCTTCTCTTTGTGTGTCGCTGGTGTATTCTGGTTCATCAAGCTCTTCTCATGTGATTGAAACTAGGTTTATCTTATAATAAAGCCTGCAGACCACAGACTCAGATCTGCTGTGTGTTTCTTTATGCTGCTGCAGGCACTTTTTGAACTAAATTTAAGACAAAGAACAATGAACTGAAGGCTGTTGAGGTCAACGAACCTGTCGTTTTTATTTGGTTTTAGCTTCTTGTTAATTCTGACACTTGTTTTGTATTTGTGTGTCTGATGTTGTGTTGTCCTGTGTGAAACCGTCACTCTGCTGTCCTGCAGGTTCTGTAAAAGAAGGAGTGGTTAAGGTGGACAAATTATCAGACCTATCTGTAAAACAAGACATCCAAACTGAAGCAGCAGCACCTTGTTGTTGTTTTGCATCTCTTGTGATTATTTGACCCTTTCAATTTGCGTCTCTTTCATCTTTCTCTCACTTGCATTTGGCACCTTTTTGTGGTTGTTCTCGTCTTTTAGTTGTTTTACCTCTTTTTGTGGTCACTTTCTTTCTTTGTGCGAGCTTTATGTCTGTTTTTTGCACTGTTGTGCCTCTTTATGGTTGTTTTGTGTCTTTTTGAATCTCCACATTTGTTTTACATCCTTTATGATCATTTTTGTTTTTTTTGTGGTAGTTTTTTGTGTGTTTGCAATAGTTTTGCCTCTTTTATGTTGTCATTTTTTGCCTCTATGTGCTATTTTGTATTTTTGTGGTTCTTTCTTGGCTTTTTTGGTTCCTTTACATCTTTTTTGTGGCCATTTTGTGTCTGTGGTTCTTTTGCGTGTCTCTGCAGTCGTTTTATCTCCTTGTGTTATTTTGTTTTATACTGTTGGCGTTTTGTGGTCATTTTGTGCCTCTTTACTGTTGTTTTGCGTCTCTTGTGTGGTGATTTTATGTCTTTTTGTGTTTTGCATCTCTTTGTGGTCGCTTTTGTTTCTTTGTGGTAATTTGCATCTCTTGTGGTAATTCTCCATCACTTATGCGGTCATTTAATGTCTCCTTGCAGTTGTTTTATGTCTTTTGTGGTCATTATGTAGCTATTTTGGGTCTTTTTGTGGTATTTTGCATCTTTATGGTTGGCTTTGTGTCTTTTGCTTGTTCTGCATCTGTGATCATTTGTGGCACTTTGTGTTATATTGCATCTCTTTGTGGTCGTTTATGCCTCTTAGTAGTTCCCTCCCTGATTTTTGGGCCGCAGTAATGCCTCTATTCCTCAACATAAACCAGTAAATCTAGTTATACAAATTAAATTTTAAAAAGTGCTACTTGTTTATAAGATAATTCTAACCTAAACTGATGCTGGCTTTAGTCTCTAAACTCAGAATTTAATGAATGAAATTACTAATTGTTAAATCAATTAACTGTTTAAATACATGTAAATATATATTACAGGAGACATTCTGATACTTAAGTTTTCTGTGAGTACTTTTGTACTTTATTCCAAGGAGAAAATGTGTTGTAATGGAGTACTTTTACACTGCGGCTGTTGTAGTAAAGGTCATCTGATCTCTGTTGTTCCTCCTTCAGGCTCTGGACGTGGACAGATCGGTTCTGTACAAGATCAAGAAGTCAGTGAAGGCCATCAATACGTCTGGTCTGGGTAAGAGAAGCAGCTTCATCTCAGTGTGTCCAAAAATACAAACGCTTCTCGCCACGCCACATCGCTCTTCTGTCGCTTCCTGTCTGTCTGCTCAGACACAAACTGCCGACATAAAAGTAGAAACTGTTTTAATTGCGTGCGGCGTGTCTCAGCTTTGCTCAGGCTGGTAAATGATAACAAAGCTGCGTTCAGTGTGGTTGGTGGGTTTGTGTTCAGGCAGGTGGAGTCTCTCCTCCAAACATTCCTGTCATACTGCCTCCTGTCCCAGCATGCCGAGGGAGAGACGCCCTCATAAACCACCTTAATGCTCTCAGAGGAAACGGAGCCCGAATCCCACCAAACACACTCAGCAAATAAGGACTTAATATTTAATTTATCAAACACAACCTGCCTGAACGTTACTCAGCAGTTCTGTCAGTGAGTTGGCAACAATTCTGACACATCAACGAGCAGTTACACAACTCAGCTGTAAACCAAAGAGATCACTTTACCTAAACTGCATGGCCAAAAGTGTGTGGATACCTCACCTTTAAAAAGTTTAGATGCTTCTCAATAAAGAAGAAGAAAGCAGGATTTATAGACCTAGCAAGTAAAAATGTTAATATGACTAAATATCTGGAATTAAATCAGTTCTTGGAGCTGGATTTAGTACTATAAGTATAAGTTATTTTGTATGTTGTCCTCGTCAGTGTCATAGGTTTGGTCTCCATTCATTTTCAGTAATATTAAAGGTCTTCTTCCTTCTGCATTGAGCTATGGTAAATGGTCTGTATTTATATAGCGCTTTACCATCCCTGCATGGTACCCAAAGCGCTTTACACGATGCATCACATTCACACACTGATGGCGGAAGCTGCCATGCAAGGCGCTAACCACGACCCACCAGGAACAATTAGGGGTTAGGTGTCTTGCTCAGGGACACCTCGACATGAGCACAACAGGCCGAGGATCGAACCGGCAACCCTCCGGTTGCAAGACGGCCACTCTACCCACTGAGCCATGCTGATTGAAGACTGAGAGTTTCACAAACACGTCTGATGTTAAAGCAGTCTAAACTTAAATTACTCGAATGCAAGTTACTTTAACACAAAAAGCTGCTTTATTTAACCCTTTAAAAATTGCATTTATCAACCGTTTAAATATGTATTTTTCCTTTTTATACAGATGTTTTTATATAGATGTAATTTATTTTTAACTTCTTTTATTTTTCCTTTAATTCATTTTATGAAAATCATGTTCTTGCTTCTATTTATTTACTTTTTTATTATTATGTATCATGAATAGTCTTATTTTTCTTTCTTCTTTATTTGTTTTTCATGTAAATATTATTGTAGCACTGTCATTTATTATCATTCAATTTTTCTTTTTTAATAATTTAATTTTTTCGCTTTTACTTTATTTTCATGTATTTGTAATTATATTGAATTTTAAATTATTTTTATGTAATTTTATTTTTATTTCTGTATTTTTTTAACTATGAATAATTTAGTTTTTCTTTTTCCTTTTTCCTTTTATTTATTATTTTGTTTGTTATAGTAACTTATTTTTATTTATATCATTTCCTTTTCATTGTGTTTTCTCTCTTTCTTTTTGTGTAAAGACATAACTTTTTTCCTTTTCATGTTATTATTGGGTTAGTTTGTTTTATTGTTGCTTGCTATGACTTGTCCTATTTTGTTTTTATGTATTTTTTAGTCCTGTCATTTTTATTCATTTTAAAATTCTTTTCTATTTGGGTCGATGTTTGCTGTTGCAGCACACATTCACACATTTGTTACTGCTTACTGTCTGAGAAGACACATTCGTCTGCTTCCTCCTCAAGCAGCTTTTTGTACATGTAAATTTATTCATTTATCCAGAACTACAGTTCATGCTGAGGAGTGAGCCAGCTCTGTGTAGTAGATGATTGTAAACCTCAGTGTGTGTGTTTCTGTTCCTGACGTCCGGCTGAAGTTCTTTCTGTGTCTCGTAGCTCATGTGGACAATGAGGAGCAGTACATCCAGTCCATGGAGAAGTTTGGGGACAACTGTGTGTGCAGGGAGGACGCCGAGGTCGGCTCTGCCTTCCTCAAATTCGCCGTTTTCACCAAAGAGCTGACGGCGCTTTTCAAAAACCTGGTGAGGAACCAAATACAGCCGCAGTGAGAATAAACAGGCGAATCTGAACTCACAATTTAAACAGAATTGTTGGGTTCAGTGGAGTCAGTAAAGGTCTTACAGAACAGAAAGAATAAACACCAGGCGTCATAAAAAAAAACAAAAAAAAACAACAGAAGGTGGTTTGAACTCAATGACCCTGATCCTGAAGCTGCTTCTTTTTTAATCCATCTGGATAGAAGTAAAAGAGAATTAATCTGTTCCTCGGTTTCTTAAACTTCTTTGCCACATTTAAGCAGCACAGTGTTGTGAGTGTTTTAGTGTTTAAGCTTTTTCCACACGGGAATGAATGTGATGAGAATATTAACTCTATCAAATTATAGAAAAAACAAACCGTGTTTCTTAATGTTGTCACTTTTAGGAAACAGCACAATGATTCTAAATGTATTTTGTAATTTGAGAAAAAAGTTTTCAATTCAGTTTTCAGGCCTTTAAAGATGATTCTAATAGTATCACACTGATCACACTAAAGTAATCACACATACGGTGCCATTTATCTTCTTACTGTGAAAATAGACTCATTAATAAACGTTTCCCACCCAGACAGGATTGTTTTTATCCACGTGGTTCTAAGAGTGTCTGTGGATACCTGTTAGGTGTTATTCACTATATTACTATTCACTATACTACTAATATACATCGGGAAATCATTAAGGACTCCTGTTTCACTACAACTGCAATGTCCAATACATGGACAATAGTTCTATCTCATGTTAAATACCCTAATAACAATGTGCAATATTGTAGTTTAAATTGTACTCTAATTTATTACCCTGGTTCACACAGTACTTTTTTTGTTCATGCTTATTTTTACACAATACTTCTTATACTTCTTATACCATTATTCTTTAGAAATTCTCAGATTTAGATTTCTATATTTATTCTTTTACTGTCTGTTGTTGTTGCTGAGTGCTGCAACTCTAAACGTCACGTCAAATCCCTTGTGTGTGCAAATTCACGGGGCATTAAAGACTTTTGTGATTCTGATTTTTCCTCTAATAATCAGATTCTGTGATGGAAACATAACAGGCACAAACTGGATATAAGTCTGACCTGTAGCATAAAGTAAATGTGGTGATGTAACACGACTTTCTGTTTGCAGATGCAGAACATGAACAACATCATCACCTTTCCTCTGGACAGTCTGCTGAAGGGAGATCTGAAAGGAGTGAAAGGGGTTTGTCTTTCCATTTCTTCTGTCCGTCTCTGAATGTCTCAAAAAACAAACACAACACTCAGTTAGATTTTACTTCCTGTTTGGGCTGCAGAGAATAAACAGTTGCCATGCTGTTGATTAATGTCTGAAACCACTGATTAATAATTTGTTTCATTCTGCCCTTTAAAGGCGGGAAGCAGTGAAGCTGTCCAAGTAGCATTTATATTTATATGGGATTTAATATCACACGCTAATTTTCGATTTTGTTGAGTTGGGTATGTTTTCTTTTAAAAATGGCAAATTTACACCATATGTCAGGGCCAGAAAAGATCATAGCAGACAGAATCATTTTGGCTTTCTAATGGTCTTTGAACGCAACACTGGCGGCATACAGTTCCATTGGAAAAAATAAATTTAATATGACAATATTTAGTCAAAATGGCCAAAAATAAATGGTTTGCACCAGATCCTGAAAAACATTTTTGCTTCTCTGTACAAATAAGAAGCCATAGTAATAAAATAAACACAGCATGGCTCAAAAATAGTGCACAGAGAAGTGAGTATTTGGGAGATCAGCTGAAATCAGGTGGAATATCTTTTGAGACTTTATGTCCAGCAAAGAGTGAAAAATGCTATAAAACCATAAATGTAGTTATTCAGGCTGCTTTGTTACATTTCTTGACACTTTTAGGCAACATCTGCATTTCTATGAAGCTTCAGCATTTATGTGCATCTGATCCTATTTCAAAATAAAATCTCAGCTGTCAACTGCACTTTCAAGTAAAGTTCCCTTTTGCTTTTTATCAACGTAAAACACTCACGTTATCATCTTGAAATGCTTTCAGGGAGACTCACAGGTCGAAGTCCTCTCTGTCTGTGTTTGCTGTTATGAAGGACTGCTGGCAGCTCACACTAACTGTGTGACGTCTCTGCTTTTCCTACAGGATCTGAAGAAGCCGTTTGATAAAGCCTGGAAGGATTACGAAACCAAACTGTAAGGAAAAAGTTACTTGTTTGTTCACGTTTGTCTTCTGGAGGTTTTAGGACCCTTTCCATGACAGTTTGTAAGGGTGTTACTTTAAAAATAAAAACTGTTGTCAGAAATGATCAAAAATAACATTTAAGACATAAAACAGCAGCAGAGCAAGAACTGCAGATGTATGACAATTTGGGGTGATATTTTAATTTGAGCTTTGGCCTCTACAGAGCAAAAATCGAGAAGGAGAAACGGGAGCATGCCAAGCAGCACGGCATGATTCGAACAGAGTTTAGTGGAGGAGAGATCGCTGAAGAGATGGAGAAGGAGAGACGAATGTTCCAGCTGCAGATGTGTGAGGTGAGGTCACAGAGGCCACTGGAGTCTTTTATTTTGAAATCATTTTTGACCTAAGAACAAAATTTAGAGGTAAAATCAAAAATCATGCCTTACCTAATTTTAGCTGCCAGTCGCCTCCTTGTGCAGAGATCCAGTGCTCCCAGTGCTGCTGCAACACTTGTAATGCTCCCTGTAAATGCTTTAATGTAAACATGTGAAGCACCTTCTGCAATGCATGCTGGATCTCCTAAACTGCATTAAAATGGCAACCCATCAACTTGAATTTCATTTTGGGGAAGAGGAAGAAGTTGAGAGGAGTCAAATGTTGCAAAACTGCTGGGTGGAGAACAGCGATTGTGTGGTTGTGACCAAAAAGCTATTTTTTGTATGAGCTATGAGAGGACATGTTGTGATTGTTGTGAGCACTCACGTACAGTCACACCAGTCGTTCAGGTCGTTTGTGCTGACTGTTCTCCGTCGGACACCTCAGGATGTTACCGTAGAACTTTGTCTTGACAGTCCGACTCTGGGGGACAAATTTATGCTGCTCCACTGTTGGAAACCACGACTCTTGTGCTGTTAAAACTGCGGTTTCTTCTCTTGTTGGTAACTGCTGACCCACCTCTCATCACCACTGATGAGCCTCCACATGCGTGCATCATAACAGCTGCTTACTGACAAAGGATTTGATGTTATCTCTGTGCTCCATTTTGAGGTTTATAAAGAAAGCCAGATGTGCTCCTATAACTACCTCGACTTTGCTCACCATGTTGACTTGTGACAGTTGGCGCTCACACATGTTGAGTGTCCTAGACTGTCAAATGCTCCATGCACTCGCTCCAGGGGGAGTCTCAGAACATCTTTATTGCATTTGTGTTGTTTATGTTTTCTTGTATAAACTGATGAACTCTGCACGGAGATGTTGAGTATCTGCAAGCAGTGTAACATATTTGATGTTGTTGGTTCTCATAGTTAGATTTGGGGGAGAGAGACATTTATAAAGACCTACGCCACTTTGACTAGAGCATCACTGAAAGCTTGTGGGTTGCTGCTGCTGACAGATACAGGTTGTTGGGGGGATGTGCTGGAACAAATCTGAACCAAAGCTCCAGCTTCCAGGACTTTAAAGACCTGCTGCTGATGTTTTGGAGCCAGAGAACAGATGAGAGCTGTTGGACCGGACCAGCAGCACACAGGCTATGGTTATAATGTTTCAGCTAACAGGTTTTTGTGATACGTTTTACTGTTTGGTGGAGAAAAGTTGATCCAGAGGGTCAGTGTTAGGGCTGAGACATGTTTTCTAGCATTGGTTAAAATCCATCATGAAATCCAGGTGCAGGTCTCTGATTTAAAGCACTGACCATGAGCATTAATGTAATTTTTTTCCCCATCAAAGTTATTTGGAACATGTCAATGCTGCAATCAGTGATCGCAGTGAGTTTGACTCTGTACTGTAACATTAACCATGTTTTGTGTTTGTTTGGAGAGTGAAGATGGCTGGATTAATGCTTAACTTTTTGTATTTGCTGATGTACTAAACAATCAGAGGATTATATTAAAACTTCATGATTCTCAGGCATGTTTTAACTGCCCCGTATTGTCTGTTTTTATCCCCATTATTATTTAAAATGTACTTCGTAACACTTAAGCCTGGTTATACTTTCCGCACAAATGTGACGCATGGAAATGAGACGCTCAGAATCCATACGAGAGAACGTGTGTGGCTTTTATACTCCATGCGGCGTCTGCTCCCAGACTGCAGGGCACAGTGTATCGTAAAGTTAAACACACGTCCATCACAGTATTACACTATAGTTGAAGTCTGCCATCGTTTGCATCACTTACAACATGGCATTTTACCGAATAACTGCATTTCAGCAGTTAATTTTAATTTCACGCCATGAATTGTTCATAACCTGATTATCACGGTGATCTCTGTGTGATACATCGTATAAATGCCTGTATTTCTGAACTTCTGCTGCTAGGAGCTCTTGTTCTTCTGCCATGTTTTCCATGCATCTCTGTCTGCCCAATATAAAGCCTGACTTAGAGACCAGGAAAAGTTAATTAATCTTCTTCTGTCTGTTGTCTCTCTACAGTATCTGGTAAAAGTGAATGAGATCAAAGTGAAGAAAGGCGTCGACTTCCTCCAGAACCTCATCAAGTTTTTCCATGCTCAGTGCAAGTATGTCGCTCTGCAAAAACACACCAAACAAAAGTCATTTCATTCAGTCAAGAAAATATATACGTCATGTGATTTAGTTTGAAATCTGGGCATAAGTAAATGAATGTGGAAATTAATTTAGATCAAGTTAATATTAATAAAATATGAGCCAGATTCCTCTTTCAACAGCAATGATGAAATAATTCATGACACGTTTATTTTTTTCATTCACATTTTCGTACAAGTTTTTGAGCACGTCTGTATTTATTTTGGTGAAAAACTCCTCCAATGTTTCTTTTTTCAGTTTCTTTCAGGATGGACTGAAAGCTGTGGAGAGCCTGAAGCCATCTGTGGAGAAACTGGCCACAGACCTGACCACGGTGAGACAGAACACAAAAAACAGTCAAAACGAAATACAAAGAGAAGCACACAAGAACATTAAATTCCAACCGTTTGTGTTCAGATCAAACAGTCGCAGGATGGAGAGAGGAAGCAGCTGATTCAGCTCCGAGACGTCCTGAAGGCCTCCCTGCAGTCGGAGCACAAAGAGGTGACAAACTCTGAAACTGAAACAGCAGTGTGGCCGAGCAATCAGACTTTAGGAGAAGACATATGACGGCACTGAAATGTTTAAACAGCGACTCATTCATGATTTTTTTGTTTTTCCCATTTTTCTACAGTGAAGAACAAAATAAAAGAGATCAGAATTAGGAAGTGGCACATGGAATTCTCTCAAATATTCAGTCTCTTGTCTTCTTCTTTTCTCACAACTTTTACACGCTTCAATTTCCAACCAGCTTCATGAGGAGCTTTCGTTTTCTTCCAACATTCTGCTTTTCCTTCACTCTGTGCTCTAACTCATCCCAAACCGTCTCAGCTGGGTAGAGTTTTGTGACTGTAAAGGTCAGAAGATGTGATGCAGAACTTCATAATTCTGCTTATTGGTCAAACAGCTCCTACAGTGAAAGTCCTGCTGACAAACTAATGATGGTCCCATTGAGGTCAAACCGGATGGGATGGTGTGTCTCTGCAGGATGCTGTGGTGCAGTTGCCTAAAATTCTAGAAAAACACTGTAGGAACCACACAACAACTTCTGCATCTAGAAGTTTCATCAGTCTGAATCCAGATTTCCGCTGGTCTAATATCTATTTCTTGTGTTTCTGGATCCAAGCGGTTTTCTACTTCTTCTTTCTGGTCCCCCTCAGTAGTGTTTTTTGCAGCAGAAACTCTTGGTCCTTCTTCAGACTTGGTTTTCTTGAAAGCCAGTTCTACCACCGATTTAAATGCTTTTTGACTTTGAAGAAACTTTCTGCAAAAGTTCTGGACTGACTTGCTGCTTAGATGATGCAGAACTAGTGGCGACCATCGTAAGCTACCCTCAAAGATGTTTTTGTCTCTTTGTGGTTATTTGTTGCAGGATTAGAACAGACTTCCTGTCTTTTGCCAACAGAGTTTTTCAAATTCTTAAGAAATATTATTCACTGATCTGCTGTCTTCAGATCTTTTCAGCTTTTCTCTGCTACAGCAGAAAGGGGGAACATTGGCACCAAATGGCAATTTTGATTTAGATTTTTGTCTTCCAAGCCATTTTACTGGATTATTTATCGGTCTTCACTTGAAGATCTTCAAGTAAACACGGACTATTGTTTCTTGCTGTTTACCTGTCTGAGCCCTTCTTGCCATGACATGGATAACTACAGGAGTTGAATGAGGCAGTTTGCTGTAGACCAACAAAACTGATGGTGTCTTTAAAAAGGAAGAAATTTCATCATTGAATAAGACTCACTTTTAAACTGGAAACTATTCCTCATGAAGCTGGTTGATATCCTGACGACATGTTCAGAGCTATAATCAAGTATAACAGTGGCTCCTCTGACAAACTTAAGAACCAGTTTTTGGTTTGTTTACTTCCATTTGTAACATTTCATAGCTTTGATGTGTTCAGTTTAGTTTTCCACTGAAGAATACTGGTGCAAATGAATTCTATGTTTATGAAAAGTAGCTTAACCTAATTCAATTTAACCTCAGGACGCTCAGGCGAAGCAGAACGCAGGTTACAGCCTCCATCAGCTGCAGGGAAACAAGGCCCACGGCACCGAGCGCTCCGGAGTCCTCTACAAGAAAAGTGAGGGGTGAGTGAACTCAGTGTGACAGGAAAACAGGTTCCCTTCACGGTGGACGGACTACCTTCTGTGGAGTTGAAATCTCTGCACATTTTCACACTGATTTTTTTTTCTTTTATTGTTATTCCGTGTGTGTAAGAAATACGTTCCAGTTGCTGCATATAATATGTTGGAGGCTTTGACAGACAGCTACACACATGGTTTGCACTTTGTGTCTGTAATCATGTTTAATTTTCTTGGCTGAGTTGCTCTCAAAGTATTTATTGTAGTTAGGTGTTGCACCTCTCTAATGAAACAGCACAACTTGACCTTTCCAACAATGTCAGGTGCTTATCTGTGACAATAAGTGTTTGTAAGAACAATAATATTAAGTTTCCTACAAATGTAACTAGACTTACTACCTGTATACGACTACCCACACATTACTCTTGTTTGATTCACTCATAAACATGCTTAGATATGTTTATATCTAAGCAATGACATGTTAATATCGTGTCACAAGAAAAAGCAGATCCAGGACCGTGCAGTTGTGCTTCTTAGGCTACATGTTTGTACATACTGAAGTAATAACATTAATAAGGCAGATCAGACTTTTTTAACTTAACTTTAAGGTTGTGAAAAGTAATGTCTTTATGAATTTTCACACTTCTGCTCTCCACATTTCATATCGTACGTACGCCTAACGCATTTCAAAATAAACAGCAGAAATGACTCTTTCCAGTGAGAGCAGTTGTTTCTCTTTGCGTCAAAGAGTGGCCCAGTTTTGACAGCAAATGTCTGCCTGGCTGCCAACATAGGGCTGATGTTACATTCCACGTCATGTAAGAATAAACAAAATAATGCATTCACCTTTCATTTCAGTGTTTTCAAAGTTGTGGTTAAAAGATATCAGAGGTCACCTGTGCACAGTTAGGCAGCAGTGGTCTTGTATCTATATTCTATCAGTATAAACAGAATCCCACCATCATGGTTCTGAAGTTGTCAGATTCCTGAAAGTCTTTCTGACAAAATTCTGAGTAGATATTTCTGTTGCCAGCATTTTATAGTAAGACATGTAGAAGTATAACAATTTCTTAATACAGTATTTTGAGGGTTTGCATGAAGGTCACTTGAAGGTTACTTGGATTTTTCTGCATGGAGTTTGCATGTTCTCCCAGTGCATGCGTGGGTTTTCTCTGGGTTCTCCAGCTTCCACCCACAGTCCAAAAACATGCTGAGGTTAATTGGTGATTCTAAATTGTCCATAGGTGTGAATGTGAGTGTGATTGTCTCTATATGTAGCCCTATGATAGACTGGTGACGTGTCCAGGGTGTCCATTGCCATCGCCTTAAGTGAGCTCCAGCCTCCTGTGAGGATTAAGCGATGGATGGATGGATGGATGGATGGATGGATGGATGGATGGATGGTTTAGACATAAAAACTTTCAATATTTGAATGTAACGTTTGTGTTTTTATTTTTACATCTTCTAAGCACATTGAGGCCACAGCTCTTGTCATCTTCCTGAACAGTTGCCATGGTTACATGTGTCATTCTCTAAGACTCTTGCAGTAAACAGTTATAATCATTAAATAGCATTAATTCATTAAATATTGACACTGATTCTTGTGTCTCCTCCTCAGACTGAGGAAGGTTTGGCAGAAGAGGAAGTGCTCAGTGAAGAACGGCTTCCTGACCATCTGCCACGGGACGGTAAGACGCCGCCTTCTCTTCTCCCATTGGTCGTCCTGCATGCCAAGCTCCCGCCCTCCTGCCTGCATGTCCAACCAGACGTCTTCTCATGACTTTACCATCCACATCAGCTGGGGATAAAGAGTGCTTTTTGAAAAAAAAAAAAATTAGTTTCTTATTTTTTTCCTTCTTTTTGTTTTTTTTATTTTTGTCTTTTGCTTTGAAGTTTGAACACCAAGAGTCAAACGGCCAATCAGGACAGAGCAAGCAGCAGAGGAAGAGAAAAAGGAGGAGAAGGAAGAGCATAAGGAAAAGGATGACAGAGAGAAGGGTGGGACGAGGATGAGGTTGCAATAAATTGTGACACTGATTAGAGAGAGGTGATGGGGAAGGAAGTCTCTAATGCAACTTCACTATTTCTCTCTGAGCTTTCAGCCTTTCTTTTCTGCTTCAGCTTTGACTGTCATAGAACTCGTACCGGTAGAATTGATCTTTCACAGCACATTGGGTTGTCAGGATCAACTATGTGCAGCAGGAAAATTCAAATCTGCACATTTGAATGTAGCTGTCATTCCTGCAAATTAACTTTTTGTTCTGAAAGTTATTTTAAACTTTTATTCATTCATTGTTTTTCAGTTTCACAGTAATTAAACTATTCCTGTTTGTACATCCATAGTACACTGCAAACAGGAACTACTCAGAAAGTTTTCAAGTGCTTTTAAAGTCAGTTTGACAAAATCTAAATAAATCCAGACTAAAACTGGAGCTCAAAGAAAACAGAAGTGCCTCCCAGTAGCTCATTACTGAGCTTGCAGTAATGCAGGGTGTAGCTCTGACCGATTTAATTTCTTTCCAATTTTTATTTAACAGCAGTTCTGTCTGTTATTAGAGATGGAATTTCACCCTGAGGATTTATGTTCATGATTAATTGTCGGTCTATTATTTTCAAGTAATGTTCTAACGGACTAAAAATAAATTAACCGATGCATGTGAGAAAATGTATTGTACGTTCGCTCTGATACCTAGATATGCCGCTAAGTGGCATATTAATTCTGTGTTGACCAGAGGAGGCAGTCACTTGGACTATTGGCAGCTCTGTGTTGGCAAGCAGAGAGCATTGTTTGAGTTAGACCAGCAACAGACCACCATGACTACAAACATGACTCCTGTGATGGTTCATGACTTCCAAACAAAGACAACATACCTGTAGCCAAGTAGCTAACATAATCGTGCTGCTTTTTCAGCATAAGTCACACATCTGTGGTTAGAAATACATCAGCATACGGAGTAGCTACCTTTGTACCTCCATGTTCTTTGATGATTATTAATTAAGAAAATTATTTAAAAATTGCATACCTACTCCTGAGATGATAAAACAGAAGAGAGTCACATTGAAATATAAACATCTCCATCATTTAAATGTTGAAAATCACCATCTGCATAGATGGTGACAGATAGAAATCCTCTCTATCGTAGAAACTGCTGATGTTCACTGTCCCCAGAGGAGGAACCATAATTAATATTAATGTCCCTGTTGCACCACCATGTTGGACTGTTTTACGGTTCATATGACCAAAGTTGTTGCATCCTCTGGTGACCATGATGGTACGTGTCCATAGGATCGGTCAATTTCTGGCTTCCTATTCATTGTCTATGGGAAACGCACCACATTGCTCGCTGGTTGCGTTGTGGTGCATTTCCAGGTATGCTGCTGTGCGTTGCCCCAGAATTGGCAGCAGGTCATTTGAGTAAAGTAGACTTCTACTTTATGCAAGTTTCGCCTTGCGAAACTTTCGTAAAATATTTACATGCTCCTTTGTTGAACTAAAATGAGGACTGTATAGCTTATTTGTCACCTCAGATGCTTTCAGAAATCAGTCAATCAAAGTTCATTTCTGTAGCCCTTTACAACAGCCCAAAGGGTGACCAAAGTGCTTCACAGTGGAAAAACTAGAGAATAACTTAAAACAGTACAGTAACTTAAAACAGGACTAACAGTCACACTCGCGGACAAATTTAGAATAATCAGTTAACCTCAGCACATTTTTGGACTGTGGGAGGAAACCAGAGGACCTGGAGAAAACCCACACATGCACAGAGAGAACATGCAACCTCCCTACAGAAAGATCCCAGGAAGACTGGGACGCAAACCAGGGATCTTCTCGCTGCAAGGCGAAAGTGCTAACCACTACTCCACTGTGCAGCCTTTAAAATATACAATAAAACAATAATAAATAGTACTTTTCACTGAACTGTGTTTGTGGTAAAAGAGAAAGTTTGCGACTGAGCCACCATATTGGTCAGATGCTTCTACCAAACTGAAGCTCAAGGGCTTTCATGTGACAGCTGAGTGGCTCACAAGTGACAGGCCCACCAAGCCAGCAATATTCAAGGCAAGGAAAAACAGCCCTGTGGACATGTCTGTATCAAATTACGTGTCACACATGCGTTGATCAGTGACAACTTTTATCTAAAAATTTACTCAATTACTAAAAGTCATTTGGGTTCATTGTCTGGAGAAGATAATTTCAGTTCTACATTTAACTGATATTTATCCAACCTACATATTGCAGCTGAATGTAAGGAATTATTCACAATTTCTTTGTTTTATATATTTGTCTGTCTTTTCACGTAATTATTTATTTTTAACTCTTTGGTTTCCACATTTGACAGGTTCAGTCATTCAGGTGTCCTGTCAGGCTGCTGTCTCACCTTCATCCCTGCTCATTGTCTTGCAGGCAAACAGACCTCCAGCCAAACTCAACCTGCTCACCTGCCAGGTGAAGAGGAATCCCGACGAGAAGAAGAGCTTCGACTTGTTCTCACGTACGCCATCCACTTTACATGTCAGAATTAAAAGAGACGTGCGTGTTTTTATCTCACGTCTCATCTGCTTTCTGTGTCCTTCCCTCAGATGACAGAACCTACCACTTCCAGGCTGAGGACGAGGCAGAGTGTCAGATGTAAGTAGCAGCAGAAGATGTGGGCTCAGCACCAGGTTTCAGTGTTGGTGTTTGCTCTGACGGTTGGTGTGTTTCAGATGGGTGTCGGTGCTGCAGAATAGTAAGGAGGAGGCGCTCAACAAGGCCTTCAAAGGCGACCAAGATGAAGGCGAGAACAACATCATCCAGGAGCTGACCAAAGCCATCGTAGGAGAGGTGAAAAGGATGAGCGGCAACGATGGCTGCTGCGACTGCGGAGCTGCAAGTCAGTGCATCTACAAACACTGCTACGTTTACTATGAGTACAGCGAATACTACTGCTGCTGATAGTAGAGCTACAGGGCTGCATCAGCAAGTCTTACCACCTGACAGCCACCTTGGTGACTCTCTGGGGCAGTTATTTCAGCTTATCAAGTACAAGTTCCTGTCTAATTGAATGGAGAAAGAACCAGAACTGCAATTCAATTCAAAGCTAGAACAGAAAAACTATCAAATCTGACAAAAGTAGCTAAAATAAAAAAGCTTTCCAACTCTGCCCCAAAATCATTTTTTAAAGACAGAGAGCGGGACATGTGACATACATTCACCATCTTTGGTGTTCTTCCCATGGATTTCTTCTCTGGTTCCTTTAAGTCTGTCCTTTTTAACATCTCTGGCACGTCTTAGTGTCTGAGGCTGCAGCAGCATCTCTGACCCCTTCGAATCAAAGCAAAGAGACGCGTTCATTCTTCAGCTGTTGGTTGTGCCGGTCCAACTAGTTTCAGGAGAAGAAAAGTTTTACTGTCTCAATTCCTGCAGGAAACAAACACTTCCCATTTTTTTGGCCAAGCTGTCAGTCACTTTGTGAGAAGTTGTATCTTTAAACGAACTGAAATCAGACCTGCAGTCTTACTTTTTGGAGTCATACCTGCACAGACTGTTGTTTTAGAAGCAGCTTTATGAGACCACACCCAGACTGAAGAGTCTCTTGTTGCGTCTTTGTTGTTTGTACTTAATGTTAATCACAGTCTTCTCTGTGATTAAGACTTGTGTTGTCCTGTAATAGTCAGTTGTGGTAGTTCAAAACTTTCATTCCTCACTTTAACTTTGTTGTTTGTAGCTGTACTCTACAATATGACTCACTGTTACAGCGAATGCTTCTCAGCTTAACAATGAATTGATTATTGATTACCTCCTCCTCTCTGCAGGTCCCACCTGGTTGTCCACCAACCTTGGGGTGCTGATCTGCATTGAGTGTTCAGGGATCCACAGGGAGATGGGGGTCCACTACTCCAGGATCCAGAGTCTGGACCTGGACGTCCTGGGAACCTCCGAGCTGCTGGTGAGTCCACTTCACTGTCCCCAGAGAAGTCATGGAAATCAGAGCATCAAGGCAGGGCAGAGTAAGATCAGGGTTTTGTGTTCAATTCTTTTTCTGTGCAAATATTAGGACCACTGATAGGAAAAAATGGCCAGATTATGTGAATAAAGGCAAAATATTTTGAAAAAAGGCCAGATTACAGAAGGAAGATAATAAATTAGTGTAGTTGTAGTGGTGCAAGAGTAATTAAATGTAAAAGAAAAAAGTTAGAATGAATGTAGATTTCTTTTTTACATCATCGTCTTGTAATACTATGTGTTTCTGTTTATAAAATTCTCTAGAAGTTGCATTACTTTTCTTGAAATGTAACTTTATTCTCAAACAACAGTATAAATAAAATGTAATTCTTCAGCTAATATTACACATAATAATAAAATATAGTTATTATCTCTACAGATATTTTTTTATGTCAATTTACATTTTTAAAATATGTCTTTTTAAAGTTAACATTCTTCAAGTTTTCTGTTGTTAATTTTTTGGAGAAGAAATTTTAAACACATTGAGTACAGCAAGGGGACAGATTTGCTTAATGATCATTAAGCAAATCTGCATCAGTGCAAGTCGCAAAAATAATTAATGTTCACCGTGTTTTCTAAACAGGAGGATCCTGCAAAACCACTCTCAAATATTTACTAAACTACTGTTTTGATGATCAGAAGACTGTAATTTTCACCAGTTAGTAGGGTTATACCTGCCAGGGGGGCATTGGTTAGAATACACTCCAAGACAAGGTGTTCCCTTTTGCATTTTATTTGTAACAAAGGTTGCACATATGCACATGTCTGTCTGGGTGTGGTTCTGACACAAGAGGTAAATAGAAGTAAAGAATATGTGTGCAGTGTCACAATTCTCTCTGACTCTACATTGTAATGACAGTATGAACCTAAAGAAATCAAAGCACGTAGCCCAGCGGGCAATCTGCAGCAACAAAGGAAAACTGGGTAAACATGCAACAGCAAGACCTAAACTATGGTTATAAACTACACAAAGAGCATAATCAGCCGACCTGTACAATGTACGCACACTGAGGAAAAGTGACAACCAGCACACCAAATATATATGTGAACAGTCTCTTCTGAACCTTCCACAAACACGTGTTGAGAGTGCTCAATGGCTTAATTGTCTGTTAAGCTTGCCTGGTCCTGTCATCCTTCGTCACAACTACTTTTCCAGCATGTTTTAGTTTTGCTGTACTGGACGCCATTGAACGTCCTCATAGACTTTCAGTATGTGAAGAAGCACGAACCACAAGGATGTGACAATTTGATCTCAAGGAGGATCAGCAGCCACTAAACCAGAGCTCATGTGTTTTTCAGTTTTTGATGTTTTTGTTGTGTTTTAGTTGGCGAAGAACATAGGAAATGCTAGCTTCAACGAGATCATGGAGGCGGACCTGTCAGCGCAGGGTGTGACCAAACCGAATCCGACGAGTGACATGTAGGTGACGAACACGCCGCGCTGTGTGATGTTCATAGAAAACGAGAGGTTGTCATAGTAACTGGCTCTCTGCGCTGTTCTCCAGGCAGATGAGGAAGGACTACATCACAGCAAAGTACACCGAGAAGCGCTTCGCCCAGCGGCATTGTGCCGACGCTGCGTCCAGACTGCAGCTTCTGTATGAGTCCGTCAGAAACAGAGACATCCTGTCTCTCATCCAGGTCTACGCTGAGGGGGTGGACCTGATGGAGGCCATCCCACAACCCAATGAACACGTACGAGTACACACAGTCACACTCACCCATCAGCTGGTTATAAGACAACAGGCTCCTGAGGTTTTAAAAGCCTCCTATGCAGGAGCCAAACCCAGGAGTAAAAGTGATGTGGTTGTGTGTCTTTACAGTTATTTTACATCTATTTGTGTTTGTTTTCATCATATTTTTCACTAGTTTTGTGATTTACGGTCAGTTTGCATCACTTTTCTTGTTTCCTTATGACTCTATTCTAGTTTATAGCTGACTTTTGCAGACCTTTTTCCTCTGCAGTTGTTTTGCATCTTTTTGTGGCAGTTTTGTGTCATTTTGAGTATGATTAGTGTTTCTTTGGATTGTTTTTGTATTCATTTTTCTACATTTTTACAATAGTTTTTTGTCTTTTTGTAACTTTGTGTTGTTGAGGATATGTTGTATCTCTGTGTAGTCCTTCTCGTATATATATTTTCTCACTCTTTTTGGTGGATTTATGTCTGTTTTTTTGGTGCTTTTATATATTTTTTTGTTCAATTTGCATATTTATGAAACTGTTTAGCATCTCTTTACAGTATCCTTTTGTTTCCTGACCATCAGTTCTGCAGTCACTTTAGATCTTTCTTCTTTTTTGCTTGTCTTTGTGGTTGTATTTGACTCCATGCAGTTGTTCTTGTTTTTCTTTGCAGTCATATTGCGTTAAATTGTAGCTGTTTATGTCTGTCTTTGTGTCTTATACTAAAGGTCTGTGTGTTGGTTTCTGTCAGGAACCTGGAGAAACAGTGCTCCATCTGGCGGTCCGAATGGTAGACAGAAACTCCCTTCACATTGTTGACTTCCTCGCCCAGAACGGGTAACAACACATTGGGACTGTCAGCTAAAAAACGTGCACCTCCTGCTTTAACGGCACACAGAAGACCGAGATAAACAACTGTTTGCCTGTCAGAGTGCAGAGTGTGTTTGTATATGTGTGTGTGTGTGTTAACAGTAAGACTATGGTGTGTGTGTTTTAGGTCTACTCTGGACAAGCAGACGGCCAGAGGAAGCACAGCGCTGCATTACTGCTGCCTGACGGACAACAGCGAGTGTCTCAAACTGCTGCTGAGAGGAAAAGCTTCAGTGTCCATCAGTAAGAGCACAAGCAGGAAACTGTAGCTGTTCATCAGCTACAAACAATGTCAGAGTGGAAACAGGTTATGTGGAGAAGAACTATTTTACGAATGTAACCGTGATAAATATTAATATCTGGTTACGAGTTTTCCTACCTTTATGCTTTCTCCGCTCAAAATGACCAATCGCCGTTCAAATATGTGCTAATTTAATATCCACTATACATGTAAGGTTAACAGTAATGATGAATATTGATGTAGTTCCTCAGTTCATTTAAATCTTTATAAACTTCATTCAAATATCCGTTTCACACAGGCGTCTCAGGTATTTAGTGCAGATCAATAGATGCAACTGATTTAAACCCTTTAAACTGTTTTTATTGTATATGTATGACAGATGACTCATGGGGAGTCAAATGTCAGTAATATAATTCTAAGATTAGATGAGATGCAGATCTCATAATTACAAGATAATAAGGTTAATTTTTTTCAGTGCAGTGCACTTGCATCATTCACTGAACATGTGTCAGTTGTTTTAGCCTGTAAATTTATACTTAGTCATTATCATCAAAAGATGATTTTTCAAGACTTTCCTGATCCCTTGACTTGTTCTCTGGCATCAAACATTCTTTCACAGTTTCCATGTTTATATCCATGTACAGAGCTCAACAGAGGCAGAGAATAAATACAGATAAATGGATAAATGCATTTCAGTTCATTTCTTGAGGCCAAAGAGTGAAAAGTAAATTGATAATAATTGAGACATATATGTATGCAAGAGATATGAACAATCACTGATAGAAATGAACAAGAAATGCCAAAACATTTAACTTCTTGGTAACTCTACATTGAATAACTGTTGCATGAACAAAATGTCTTCAACAATATGAGCAACAGAGTTTATCAGTAATACAAAGTGCGTTCAGTATTTACATTTTTTTTTCTTTAGCCTCCAGCATAAATGTCCCAGGTGACGGTTTCTCAGTGAATTCAGATGAATTGAATGTATTTTCAGACACAACACAGTAAGACATGCAGGAAGCACACTCTCGTTGTGTTTTTTATTATCCCCCGCCTCCACGAAGTGGAAAATGTCCGTCCGTCCGACATGAAGGGGACAGCTTTTCTCGGAAACTATTACAGCTAGGATTACGAAATTTAGTGCGGAGCTTCACACCATGGACACCTTGATCAAGTTCCAAAATGAGACCTGTGTGATAATATTTAACAGAGTTATGGCCCTTGATCACTATTTTGGAGATAGACTCATAGACATCACATGTGGCGGGGGATATTGATGACCATGTCTTGTTTGTAATGTCTTAGTTTGAATGTCTGAATTTGTCTCCACAGCAAACGAAGCAGGAGAAACACCGCTGGACATCGCGAAACGTCTGCGACACAGTCAGTGTGAAGAACTGGTAAGACTTCAGTTTATGTAAAAAATGCACTAGGAGTTCTATGACTTAAAATTGTATACTCACTGGACACTTGTGAAATTAAATGCATTCCAATGCAACAGCTCAGCTAAAAGTCACACTTTGCAAAGCTTCTGCATTTTCAGTGGTGGTTAATCTACTTTGTTTAGATTTGAGGTGGATATTCCTTGTGGATATGTAAAAAAAATAGATGTTATAGGTGTAAAATGTCTCCATTTTACGTGAACAAGCATTTCTTGCACGTGCAACATACTGGTGAAAGCCTGAGAAACACAATATAATAAATCTAAATAAATAAAAATTTTATTGAAGCCAAAAATGTAAATGTTATTGCCAGTCAGATCTCACCTATATGACAGAATCACTGTCAGTTATTGCATGTATAAACTAACTAAAAGGCCTTGCAAAAGTAGAATTCTTTACAAAACTGTTGTATTGGTTCTCATTAGGTTTCATAGGTGTAAAATGGCTGGAGTCTGTAAATTTGCATTTAAACTGAAATAAACCAAAGCAAACTGAGCTGAATTAATTACATTAAAGAAATATAAAGTGATGTTTCACTGAGGTAAAATAAGCTGAAGCTAGGCTAAGCTAAGTTAAATCTATGTAAAAAAATAACTGTTTAATAATGGTGCTATACTAAAAGCAAAAGAAGTTGAATATTAAAAGTTTGTTTAACCCTCGTGTTGTCCTGCAGGTCAAAATTGACCCGTTTTAATGTTTGAAAAGGTGGGGGAAAAAAAAATATTTTCATGATGAAGCTTCTGATGTCCATATTTTCAACATTTTTGAGAAATTTTTGAACATTTTTTGGTGGAAAAAAAGAAATGCTAAAAATTGATGGATTTTGGTTGATTATTTTGTGAATGTTCTTAAAGACAATATCAAAAGTTTTACTGATGTATATGCAGTCACTTAAGATATTTTTAGAATTTTTTTAGAAGATCTTTACTAATTTTTTAAAAAAATATTTACGGTACAAGAATTTACTTGCCAAATTTGGGAGATTTTTTTTTTTTTTAGAAATGGAACTTTTAAGGGAAACTTTTAAGAAATTATTTGAATTTTCTTCCTGAAGGTTTTGCAAATTTTTCAAAATTTTGGGAATTTTTTAACTGAATTTTTTGATTTTTTTCAGACAAGGAAACAATATTTTTTGATGCTCGTAAATGAAGACAACAGGAGGGTTAATGTTATTTCAGTATTTTAATTAAATTCAATCTGTTTTTCTGTGTTGTGTTCACATTTTTTCGAAGAATTTAGTTTCCAATAGGGATTCTGTTTATTCTACTTTACAATTAGAGTTTTCTTGATGCCCCTTGTTTCACGTTGCATTGAAAGTATCGTTTCGTTCCAGCTCACTCAGGCTCAGACAGGAAAGTTCAACGTCCACGTTCACGTTGAGTACGAGTGGCGTCTCCAAAACGAGGACCTGGACGAGAGCGAGGACGAGATGGAGGACAAGGTCAGCCTGGTTTTAGGGAGGTCTTTTGTTAAGCTTCATCCTGACGTTAAGGTTGTGTAACCGTGCGTTTTATGTGCAGCCCATTCCTAACCGCCGAGAGGACCGTCCGGTCAGCTGCTTCGTCCCCGGCAGCAGCGGAATGCAGCCCAACCTGGCAGTGCTGGCCCGGGACGCCGCCGTTCTGGCCCGGGACAAACAGAGGCCACAAATCCAAAGCACTATGATCAGCAACGAGACCTACGGCACCATGTTGGACCTGAAGCTGCCTCCACAGGGACCGACACCACCGCTGCCCCCCAGAGCACCAAACAGAGGTCAGAGGAGTCATTTGTTGTGTATCTAGGTTTTATTATTTACATGTTGTACACTACAGTTACAGCATATCAGCTCTGTAACAGACAGTTCACTGATGCGGCTGCTTCACATTGTGTGTTTTGTGTTTCCGTACAGGTCCAGGTCTTAATATACCTGCTACTATAGAATCAGTGGGAAGACAGCGTTCGTCCTCAGACCCTCCCAACCTTCAAGTCCCTGAGAGGAACTCCTCCATGTACGGTGAGTGTCGCCTGTGACTGAGTGGAATCGATTTGTGGTATCATTGCGTTGCTTCATAGCAGTTTTCCATGTCTTTGTAGTGCTGTGGTGTCTCCCTTAGTAGCTTTGTGTCGTCTTTAGTCATTATGTGTCTCTTTGTGGCCAGTTTGGATCTCTTTCTACTGGTTTTGTGTCCCTTTGTGGTAAATTTATATCTCTTTGTTGCAGCTTTGCATCATTATTGTTCTATGAGTCTGCAGTTGTTGTAATTTTACGTATTTGTTGTATTCTGAGATATTCTTTAGTCGTTTTAGGTCTCTGGTTATTTTGTGTCTCTTTGTTGTAGTTTTGCCTTTCTTTGTAGTAGCTTTGTCTCTTTGTAGTAGTTTTGTGTCTCTTTGTTGTAGTTTTTCTTTTGAGTTGTGTTGTTTCCATTTTGTGTCCCTGTGTGGTAGCTTTGTATCTTCAGTATTTTTGCCTCACGGAGCTGCAGATTTTTTTGTGTCTCTCCAGTAGTTTTGCATCTCTTTCTGGTAGTTTTGCCTTTCTTTGAAGTAGCCTCTATCTTCTTTAGTCTTTTGTGCCTTTTTATGATCAATCGGTGTTTACTTGCAATCGTTTTGGTCACTTTGTTTTTCTATTTGAAGTTGGTAAGTGCTTTGCGTACTTTAATTGCCCTGGGTTTTGCGGCAATCAGACCGCAGGCTGGAGATGCACCTTCAGACGTTACTCTTTGTCTCGTGTGATTTGTGAGCTGTGATAAATCCTAAACATCTCTCTCCTCCTCACCCAGTTCTCCCAGCAGCTCCTCCTCCTCCGCCAGTCAGCAAAAGGTCCAGCATGTTGGACACCAAGCCTGTCTCAGCCAAGAACACCCCCCTCCCTCCTCTGCCTTCCCCACCAACAGGACTCCCCTCTGCCCCAGCCCCTCCAGCGCCCTCCATCCCGCTGCCACCCCACAACAAAGCTCCACCACACCCACCACCTGTGCCCAGCCACCAGACCAGCAGACCACCGGGACCACCAGGACCCAAGTCCCCCAAATCTCCCACTGCGTACGTACTGGACTGTAGTGGGTTTTACTTACATACTGGGATGTAGTGAACTGTACTGGTCTGTGGAGGTTGGTAGAGGTCGGTACATGTCTGTTCTGGTTTCCTCGCTACAGTTCTTGCCTGGTTTGTACCAACCTTAGCTGGTTTCTTACCAGTCAGTACCCGTTTCTGTTACATGTTAGTGCTGGTTAGTGCTTGTGTGATGTGTTACCAGACTTTTGATTCTGTTTGTTTGAATGGATGAACAGGAAATGGAAGAGTTTGACTTTCTATGTACTAATTTCAGATCAGTGAAGCGTCCTCCTCAGAGACCTCCACTCAGGACGGCATCTGTGGACAAACGAGGTACACAAGCACACATCCAAACATTGATTTATTTCTTTACCTCAGTGTCAGACAGAACCAGAGGGGTATACTATGAAGCAAGTTCAGCGTGGTTGGGTTTTCTTTGTGTAAGTCAGCTCGACAAAAACTAAAGCCTCAGTCAGAGTTAACGGGTATCACGAAGGTTGTTATCAACTTTGTTTGTCTTTCTGGTTCCAATTCTGTGCGTGTTTGCATGCAAGTGGGCATCTAATGCTTCACGTGACTGTAGAAATTAAATTGTCATCAGCTGCTCCTGTCAACAGATTGTTTTAATGGAAAACAGTGAGAAATATGAAAATGTGTGACCGTTAAAAGTGCTGTTCCTGCAGCTGATGCAAAACAGGAGTGCTGGTAGAACACTGTTAAATGTGCGTATTATATTTATTTTACCAATCAGTGCAAATGATTATTTCTTATTGACATGTAAATGGACTTGATGACTAGCGAATCTGGACCAAACTTGAAACGTAATTATACAATTTCTGCATCATCAACTAAATACATGTAGGTTCCCATGGCAACACGATGCATGTAGTGCACAATACTGTAGCGCCGTAGCTTCAGTCAGTGGTTTTAGCAGCATACAGCTCAACATGTTTGCCGCTGTGAACCTGTAGTGTTGTATCTTATTGCCAGGAAATGCTTTGGTTACAACAAATTTAAATCCGAGACTCTGAACGTAACCTGCTCTGGACCAGGTTAGCATCACCAGACAAAAAGAGAATCACCTTTGTGATTCTGAAAACTTTCAACTCAACAAACCTCGCTAACCCACTAATCTTGCTGCAGAGTACAGCCCTCAGGCCTTTATCTCTACTTCTACCAGTTATGTTAAACTCGGCTTTTAAATTGTCCTATAGATGTCACATAATGTCCATTTCCTCTGCACAAATTCACCACTTCAGCTCCTCTGAGTAAAACTCAACACACACACACACACACACACACACACACCAGAATTTTACTGTGAAAAACATCCAGCATTGTTGAGTTTTGCAAGAATCGGTGCCCCAGCAGCATTTGTCAGTAGTAAATAAATGACCTGCATCTTTCCTCAAATCTCCCGCTGTTTGTGTTTGTTAAACCATGTTACAGTAGCTTTCTTTTCGTTATCCTTACTTCATGTTGTGTTGTTGTTTTTTGTCGAAGGGTCTCAACTCAGATCCCCCCAAAGTCCTCCAACACCCAAACCCAGAACCACCTTTTCTGTAAGTCCTCAAACGCAGCCTTTGTTAGTGCCGTCTGACAGCTTCTCAGTAAAAATCTTCGACCTTTATCAATTTTTTCTTCTGCAAAGTATCCAGACAGTGACTGAGTTTTTTGTGAAAGCAGTTCGATTCAGTCGTTAATCAAGATAATGTAGATGTACAGTATATAGAAGTGTTAAATACGCCTGTGTGTGTGCGTAGAAGCAGAAGCCTCAGAGGGTGAAGGCCATCTACAACTGTTCTGCTGATAATCCAGACGAGCTGACGTTCAGTGAGGGGGAGGTGATTGTGGTGGAGGGGGAGGAGGACAACGTGTGGTGGGTGAGTGACGGAAACCTGCAGCACAGCAAACACAGCACCACTACCCACACATAATTCATCCAACATTCTGTAACAAAGAGTGCAAAAAGTAACACACAAGAACAATCCCCTGTTGTTATGCGTTCATGGCCCGAGGCATTCCGTTTTTGGGTTGTCCATACGTCCCATTCTTGTGAACGCGTTGAGGGAATTTCTTTAAATTTGGCAGAGACACTCACTTGAACTTATTAGATTTTAGTGGTCAAATATCAGTGACCTCACAAAACACATTTTTTCCATAACTGAATACTTCATGCGTTTTTTTTGTAACATTTCACACAAATGTTTAAATATGATAAGATTATCCAAAAGGTCACCTTCACTGAACCATCACAACATTCTGCAAAAACACTGTTCTGGCCTTTTTTCAACAAAACTACTCAAGAACGGGAGGGTAGACTGTGATCATATTTCATTTTTTTTGTTGAATACTGATGTGGAGAAACTAATATTGGGTTTCATCCTTTACAAAGCATCGTTACATTAGTAGACGGTACTTGTCTTTGAGTCGTAAAGGTCATTTACTCACCTTATCAGACTCATTATAGCTGATTAAAGTAACTCCTATCTGATTGTTCTGGAAAACCTGAAGGTTAGAATACAATATGTCTGATAGCATTCTACTGAAAATCTTATCTAAAGGTTTGGATAAACTCACTCCCTCATTTCTAACATTTGTTGAACATGTTTGTTCTGCCTCTCAAAAATGTGTCGTGAGGTTTTTCATGCCATCTATCCTTATTATGTACAATTTAGAAAAAAATAAATGTTGGTATGTTGCCCAAGTACTGGACTTGACAGCAAAAATTCCTTTTTATCAGACTGTTTGAGCATTACTGTTTTTAAATATTTAACAGTATGAAGATCTACATCGGCTCTGAGTGTCAAAATAAAAACGGATATTCTGAGTTATTTCATTTTATCCGTGTTTTGTCTAATCTAAAATCTAAAAAAAATCCTTTTTTTTTATCTGACAGTGTGTTTCCGTCGGCTACTTGCAAATAAGCAAACTCGCTGCTGCCACGTTTTCAAATTTCTATTTAACCTGTATCGACTAAAACCAGGATCAGTGAGTAGGTCTCTGTGAACCTGAAGGAAGTGATCAGTTTAAACCTTCCAGTAATGGACTAGCAAGTGTCCAACAAGTGAGGTTTCATTTTTGTGTGCATTTCCAATGTATGCTTAGAAAAATCCTGAATTATCCCAAGATTTTCTACACTTTGCAGAGGTAGAAAAAGTTGCTGTACGAATGTCAGTAAAATGCTGCAGACTTGGTGAATGAAACAGGTCATATCTGTTTGGAATGACG
Source organism: Acanthochromis polyacanthus (assembly GCF_021347895.1). Taxonomy (NCBI): domain Eukaryota; kingdom Metazoa; phylum Chordata; class Actinopteri; family Pomacentridae; genus Acanthochromis; species Acanthochromis polyacanthus. Next base: position 12,263,900 of record NC_067128.1, read on the forward strand.
AGGAAACTGTAGCGAAACAAACAAAAATATCAGCTCTTCATCATGTTTTCTTGTTTAGAAGTTCCACTTCGCTGATGTCAGTAATTGGTTGCTACAGAAACAGGTGGTTGTAATCAATCAATAAATCTAAATTTATTTGTAGAGCACTTTACAGCACTCAAAGGCTTCCAAAGTGCTTTCCAGTTAAAATCAAACAGTAAAATTAGAATAAAAGCAAATTAAAAGAAAGCCACAATAGAACACGTGAAGAAAATAAAATAAAATAAGATAAACTGTCACCACATTACTGAGTATTAAAAGCCAGTCTGAAAAAATGTGTTTTGAGCCAGGCTTTGAAAAGGCCAAAGTCTGTGATGGTGCACATGGCAATAGCAGGGAAAAGGTACAAGTACATTCTGTGAACTGACTGCGTTCTGTGTTTCAGATCGGTCACGTTGAAGGAGAGCCGAGCAGACGGGGAGTGTTTCCTGTCACCTTCGTTCACTTCATCACAGAATGATCGGACACGATTCACATCCCGTTCACTTGTTCTCCAGCAGCAGTCAGTCTGAGTGGAAACATCCAGGACAAAAACTCAAACCTGACCCTCCTCTGGATCGATCAGGAGGCTCGAGCTCGACCTCAGACCCAACGTCAGAATGAACCGAAGTAAAGCGCTGAAGCGTGTTTCACCTGACGCCTTCAGCCCCAACTTTACTCCCTGATAATGAACATTTAGGACATGAACACTGGACCCTGCAGAAGACTTCCTTGGATTCATGTTCAGAGAGATTTATTTTAAATGCTCAAGAGAGATCTTAAGGTTTCCAAAGGGGCCAAATCCAAAGGAACGTAAAAAATGAAGCAGTTAACGAATAAGCATATTTTGCTCAGTGGAAATACAACAGAATTTCAGTGAAGAATTGGAATAGCAGTACACAGTAAATTTCATGTACTGATTTATTGTCTTTTTAGGCTGATTATTTTATCAAAAAATAGCAACTTTATTCAGAAGTCACACAGTACCGAAATACTTCACTCTGCCTTCACATAGTTTCTTAAGGAGCTTTTTTCAGAAGATTGACTTTAATTTATTAATTACAGTCCACATAGGAGTTTCTGTTTTTGATTGTCTCTAACTGTCCGAGTACTATTAAAACTCATTGAAATGACAGTAACACATACACCGCCAGTCATTCAAAGTCTCATTCAGTGGTTTTTATTTAGTTATTTTATACATTGCAGATTAATACTGAAGACGTAACTATAAAATAATACATATAGAATTATGCTGTAAACAAAAATATGTTAATCTTTAATATTAGTCTGCAATGTAGGAAAACATACAAATAAATAAAAAGTATTGAATGAGGAGGTGTGTTCAAACTTTTGACTGGTAATGCACATTTACAATTTAAAACATGTAAGTATGTGATTTAAAGCCAAAACCACCATTAAAACCAAAACACCTTTGGGAGGTACAAGTTTGGACTCTGCAACAGGTTCAACAAAAGACAGAAACCAGGGATATGGAGGCCGTCCACACACTTTTGCTATGCTACTATACAATATTGTGAGAGACTAATAAACATGACACTTGTTCTGCTGCTGGCATCAAACTTGTGACATTACAGCTGAAAAATACTGTTTATGTTTCTAAACTATTTCAGGACAAACATCAAAGTCCAGGTTTTACTAAATGAAAATTATTTTTATTATCTTAACGTTTTGGCTGAAGGGTTGCAGGGAAACTGTGGATGAGAGGTTGAGGGAAGAATATGAAAACCTTTTTGGATTTTACTATATTCTCACTTTATTAAAAACACCTCAAGTGTAACTGTGTCTAAAAGTGTGTGTGATATTTTTTGTTCTTCTTCTTCTTGACATTACACATATTCTACGTTATCCTCTTTATGCCTTTCTCTTTTTCTCTCTTAATTTCTCTTTCCCCAAAAATATTTTTCCTTGTTTTTAGCCATTGTTACAGTAATGGCTGCTTACAGAACAGTTTGGTTTTTGTGGCATCTGCTTTCAAAGTTAATAAAAAACAAATACAAGTCATGTTTCAGCAGAGAAAACTCACATTTCTCTCTCTAAAATGAACTTTTGTATAAAACAAAAATGTATAATAATAGACATAAGAAAAACTTTACAATATTTATCCAGAAGGAAATACTTGGGGAAAAAATCAGATTAATGAAGTGAAGTGACGATAAATAAATATTAAGAAAGCCTTCAAAATTACAGTTTACGTATTTAAATTACATTAAAATGGAATAAAAGGAAAACTATTTGCTTAAAATAAGGGAAAGAGACTTGAAAACAGTATTAACATCAGTTTTTATTCAAAACAAACTTCTTTTGACAATTACATAAAAATGAATTATGTGAAAACTGTTGTTTCCGGTCAGAGAAAAAGGTGGAACAAAAGTAACGCTCAGTTGTTCCGCTCGGACCGATTACAGCAGGAACCGGAAATGATGTATTAGCAAAACTTATGGATACGTGCGTAGTGGCTAACTAACGGAGTAATGAAATAGTTTTTTGTAACATTTATTGCATTTTTCGGAGTAAACATGGCAGCTAAACGTAAAGCTGATGTGGCGGTTCCTGCGGAGGAGAGCGACCAGCTGCTCATCCGCCCGCTGTGAGTTCAAACAACTTTTATCTTGTTTTAGCAGTTAGCTTAGCTCCGCTCCGTATGAGCTGCTCCCACAACAAACTCCATTCAAAAATCCTAAATTCAGTTGTTCTTTTTGATTCGTAAACACAAATTCACCGGTTAAATGGTTTCAAAGAGTCCTCAAATGATTATTTCCAATTCGGCATCAAGCAGTATTTATCTCCGAGGGTTTTAACATGTAGAACCAGATGCAAGTAGCTTCCATACTGCTGATAATTCATTCAAAGTATACATTATGTTGTGACAAACTTGGTGGATTCACGTGATTTATATTCTCAAAGGTGTTTGCCCTTTGAAATGTCCAAAGATCTTTAGAATTGCATGATATTTGAGTGGAATTTGCCTTTTTAGTCAAAAGGTTGTAACAATCCTGGCTGATAATCCTTAAATTATGATATGTCATGATCAATTGAAATGCTCTGTGTGGTTAATTACAGTGTTATCTTTAAGATTAATATGTAGAACAGTTGGATGTGAGATAGGTGTTACTGTAATTTCTGTGTGTTTATGTGCAGAGGAGCTGGTCAGGAGGTTGGACGATCCTGCATCATCCTGGAGTTCAAGGGACGAAAAATCATGGTAGCACTGCCTTTGTGTCGTTTGTCAAATCAGCTGTAAACACTAAATCTCTGTGTGTAAAAACATCTCTGTTTGGTGGTTTTAGCTGGACTGTGGGATACATCCTGGTCTGGAGGGGATGGACGCTCTGCCCTACATCGATCTGATCGATCCGGCTGAGATCGACCTGCTGCTCATCAGCCAGTGAGTGCAGAACATTTATTTTATAAATTACTAAACAGATACACTAGTATATTTTTAAGAATCATTGCAAAGATATATGGTGAGGAGGACAGTAAGAGTGACAAAAGCAGCCATTCTTGGTTAAACTGTAGAAAAAGATGATGATGGTGCACAAGGTCATTGTGACAGTAAAAATCCAGGTGAAGGCTGATTATACTGAAGATAACAGCTTCCCTCCTCCCTCAGCTTCCACCTGGATCACTGTGGAGCTCTGCCCTGGTTCCTGCAGAAGACAAGCTTTAAAGGACGAACCTTCATGACACATGCAACCAAGGCCATCTACCGCTGGCTGCTGTCTGACTACGTGAAAGTCAGGTAGGATTACGTTAGAGTTAGATACAGATTCATTCTAGACAGATAGAGCTACATCAGAGTCAGGTAGAACTGATGTTAATGAATCAGGCTCGATGTCAGAATCATGTAGGATCACGTTAAAGTTCGTTGCATTCTGCTATGTTAGAGTGAGGTCAGATTTATAGTATATGTGGCCAATTAATGTAGGATGTGTCCTGTATTTTACCGTGTGCTCTGTTTACTGTATTTTGCTGTGTGTTAATACTGATGTGTGTTGCAGTAACATCTCTGCGGATGACATGCTGTACACCGAGACGGACTTGGAGGACAGCATGGAGAAGATCGAGACCATCAACTTTCATGAGGTGAAGGAGGTAGCTGGCATCAAGTTCTGGTGTTACCACGCTGGACATGTCCTCGGAGCCGCCATGTTCATGATCGAGATCGCTGGCGTGAAGGTCTGTTAAAAAATAACTCCACTAATCTAGTTTTATCCTGAAGTTACTTCACTGTTCCCATTGAGCCTGTTTTTCTTTATATTTTGTGATATTCTCATTACAAGGAGCAGAATTCTGTGTGTTGTCTCTGTTCCCTCGCACATCATTGTTGCCTCACATTTCTCCCTCTACACTGAATATCTGTTTTTTTTTACATTAAGAGTTCTTGGACCTTTGTTGCATGTTACATCTTTATACTGTCAAAAATGCCCTAAAACACCTGTTTTGGAGCAGAGAAGCCTTTAATGAGCCACTTTACAATGGCTGCAGATCATGAACTATGCTGTTTGAATAGAAGAATAAGTTCTAACAGGAAGGAGACGTCCTAATGTTTCTTCTAAAAAAAAAAGACTAAGATGATATCAAAACAGAGATGCAGCGATAATAACTAAACACTCGACAGCTATGCCTGAACATGTCAGGGTAAGTGTGGGGCTGTGAACAAAATGCCAGCAAATTACAGCCTCAGATTTGATGAAAGCATCACAAAGTTTCACTCAGTCAAAATCTGCATTTTGTATTTGCTAGTTTACAGCAGTGAAGGTAATTTTAAACACTGAGTTCACACATCTCTGTTGCCAACTATGTTTAAAAGTAACTTAAATAGATGCTGTTTCTGTGAGCATGAAGTATTAATGATTCTGACTGGCATTGTTCATGTTTTTAAAGGGATGAGACACAGCGATGTGAAATGAGGAGAAAGGGACAATCAGAGGATGTAAACTTCCTCACAGAATTAAAAGACAAAAGGACAATGAAGGTGTTTGGTTGCTTTCTCAGAGCTGTGCTTATTGTGTGGTTTTGTGTTTGTGTGTGTAGTTGCTGTACACAGGAGATTTCTCCCGTCAAGAGGACAGACATCTGATGGCAGCAGAGATCCCCAGCGTGAAACCAGACATCCTCATCACAGTGAGTGTGACTGCAGTATTTTGCTGTGACTAAATACCTTGAGTGTTCATACTTTGAATATAAAATGTAAGCAGACCACATTATCCACGTAGTAAACAACTGAAAGCTGCCAAGCATACAGCCGATTGCAGGGATGTATAAATGATCTGATGTCAGTCTGACAGGGAAGTAGTACCAAAAAAAGGTTTTGACCTCATACATTCACCTCGAACTTTAGAAGTTTTGCTATACACATCACAGTCATTGACATTTTAAGTTATCACACTGAAGCAGAGTATGGAGGTATTTTAGATTCTTCACCACAGATTATAACTTTGTAAAGCAGCAGTGTGACTTGGTGATCACAACAATCCTGAGGACTCGCCTGCTGCTGCTCCTTTGGTGACAAACCTGACACCCGTGGAGCACCGTCAGCTGTACAACAGCGATCAATCAGGAGCCAGTATATAAATGTTGACCAGTAAAGATGCATCATATGTTCTTATTTTACTTTGTTTAAACTCAGAGTAGAAGGTGGAGCAGCTGGACATTTACGTTTTAACATCTGTGTGCGTGTTTAATAGGAATCGACATACGGGACTCACATTCATGAGAAACGAGAGGAGAGAGAGGCTCGATTCTGTAACACCGTCCACGACATCGTGAACAGGGAGGGTCGCTGTCTGATCCCCGTCTTCGCTCTGGGACGAGCCCAGGAGCTGCTGCTTATCCTGGGTAAGATCAGCTCACACCATAAGCATCTGTGGTGAGCTGAAACTGTAGGGCTAATTTCTCAGTGTAAAGCATCGTCCACAAAGTGGCGTTTCTCAGTTATGTCGACTCATGATAAAGCATTCACAAAAGATTGTTCTTTACTAGCCTACATGCAGTGACTATCTTTAGTGTAACTGAATTTTACCAGAGAGAGTGTGATGGATCATAGTCCTGTTTTTTACACAAATAGTACTTAAAGTAACTCTGTATGTGTAGAATCTTAGAATAGCTTTAATCTGACAGCGTAGATCAAATATTTGTTGATGACACAGTAGTTTAGCTTAAGGTGAAGTGATGTTTTGCATGTTTATTGATTGGTTTTATGTCACTACAACAAACATTTAATGGTGTTTTGCTGGAGCTGCTGTAGGACATAAAAGGAAAACAGTGGACTTGCTTTTTTGTATTCTGACTAGGGCTGGGCGATAAATCGAATTAATTCGATTAATTCGCCTTTTTAAAACCTGACGATTTGAAAATTTGCCAAATCGTAAAATCGAGGCGAGCTTCAATATATAACAATACAGATTCTTCCTCTACCTTTCACGACTTGTGTACTGGCGTTTGCTTCCGCCTTTCATCTCCTTCCGCCAAAACACTCACACCCCCGTCATGGCGAACACAACAGCAGACGAAGAGTTGGTCGCGAGAAAAGGGCCTCATGTTACATCGATTATATGGAAGTGGTTCGGCTTTGACAAGACTGACACAGAGCAAACTACAGTCATGTGCAAGGTTTGCAAAAATACTGTGAAAACAAAGAGTAGCAGCACAACTAACCTCTCAGCACCTCCAGCAGAGGCATCCTAAAGAATGGGAAGAGTGCTGGCAGCATAGCAAACAGACCGCAAAGAAACAACAAAAATCGATTAAAATCGTAATCGTCCAAGATGACTAAAAAAATCTAGATTTTATTTTTTTTGGCCATATCGCCCAGCCCTAATTCTGACCAACATGAACAGATGTTGGTCAGATTTTCTGCTGAATACTCATCTGGACTCATCTTGAGACCAGCTTTGAACTTGTAGATCTACAAAGTGTGTTCTGTGTGTGTGCTTGAACCAGACGAGTACTGGCAAAACCACCCGGAGCTCCACGACATCCCCATCTACTACGCCTCGTCTCTGGCCAGGAAGTGCATGGCCGTGTACCAGACCTACATCAACGCCATGAACGACAAGATCCGCAAGGCCATCAACATCAACAACCCCTTCGTCTTCAAACACATCAGCAACCTCAAGGTCGGTGAGCGCCCTCTGTAGGCTGTCCTGTTAGTGTAGAGTGGCAGATTAGATAATCTGCATGATTCATGTCTCTGTCTGTGTTTCAGAGCATGGATCACTTTGACGACATCGGTCCCAGCGTGGTGATGGCGTCTCCTGGTATGATGCAGAGCGGCCTGTCCAGAGAACTGTTTGAGAGCTGGTGCACCGACAAGAGGAACGGAGTCATCATCGCTGGGTACTGTGTGGAGGGAACGCTGGCCAAGGTAAGCTCAGTTCAGATGGACCAGCAGCCATAATTTAACCCTCAGACACTCCTATCACCCTGGGTAGTCGCTGTAGTAAGAGTATTAAGCATTTCTAACATATGGTCTCGTCAGTTAAAGACATCAGAAAGTGTGTTTGTTCTACCGGGATGAATATGAGTCACTTCAGACGGATATAGTTCCAGTTTCTACTGTCTGAAGTTGCACCTAGCAGCTCTATCTTCTTATCACTTGTGTTTTTATATTATGGTTATTGCAAAAATCTGCAGTATTCCAGTGTTGATGGACAGATGTGGTGTCTCCAGCATTATATTTTTGTGGGAGTTTTTCAGATGAAGCAGTCGTGATTCTGGAAAAATGTAAGACTTAGAGCCCCAGTCAGCATTGGGAAGTCGTGGCTCCTCTTACCTTTTCTGAGTTCATGGGATCTTCTGGCTTTAAAGGGCCCCAGACTGTGTGGCCTTCTTTTGAGAGTGTGTTAAAATTTCAAGTGGTCACATTGTGCGAGTGCATGATGATTATTAACCTGTATTGGTGTCGCTCAAAGCGGTACAGACAGCTACTGTGTTCCCCACAGTTGTGGAAGGTAGTACTTTTACAACTTCGGTGTGCTTTGGTGTTTACACTTAGAAATGCAGTCTTCTCATGAAATGCAGAGCGCACCTACATGTGCTGCTCATTAAAAAAAAAAAGACAACATGCAGAAAAAAGTCACTCTTTCTTGTGGGACAAATCTAACATTGGAATGCCCTAGTTGAACTATTTCTGGTCACCCACCTGTCTGTGCACCGCAACCACCAAGCAGCGTTTAGAGGAAATTGGTAGATTGTAGTGTCGATAAGCAGATGTTCAGCAGGTTATGTGTTTTGCCTGCGACGACGCAGGAGGTGCGACCAGGAGCCTTGCTTCAGAAGCTGCACAATTGTCCTGGAAAACTAATTGTGTTTATAGAAGCGTGGTCGTTGGCCGACAGTATATTAGATTTATTTTCAGCCTTTTCTTAGAGTGCTGGTTTTAAATCATGCGTCACGTTTGTGTTCATCTGCAGAGCTGTCGTCATCAAAAACCTCCATCATCAAAGAAAGTGCTTCTCTGAACTGAACTGAACTAGTAACCAGCTCCATTATGTTACTGTGACAGAAAGACTTACTTCAGTATTGTTGTGTTTGGTTTTAGGCCCTTAAAGTGAGACACAACAGCGCCCTCTGTGATGTTCATGCAGTGTCCCGTGAAATTAATCATCCTTGTCAATGACATTAGAAAAACGAAACTTTTCACTATTTCTACCCTGTGGACATCAGAACATTATAATAGAACATTTGAGCGTACCAGAGTTGTTTTCTGACATTTCACATGTTTATAAGGAGAGAAAATAAAAGACTTAAATGTAATTTGAAAGTGTGAAAATAATCTTTGTTTCAGCACATCATGACAGAACCGGATGAGATCACCACCATGTCGGGTCAGAAGCTTCCTCTGAAGATGTCTGTGGACTACATCTCCTTCTCTGCTCACACCGACTACCAGCAGACCAGCGAGTTCATCAGAGCTCTTAAACCTCCACACGTGGTAAACACATGAAAACGAACAAGCACATGCTCACATTGCATCACTAACGGCTGACCGTATGAGAGGTGTTAATGGGTTCTCAAAGTCTATTAGTAAACTCTCAATATAAGCATTTGAGTAGATTTTGACAGAGTGAAGCGTGTGGATTTTGATCGTTTGATACTCACATTAGAAGCTCAAAGATATAGAACAAGACTTAATACAGAAAGAAAAACAAGTAATATAAAGCTAGGGTTAACCTTAATCCAGTTCTGAATCAATTTTCAAGTATCAAAGTATCTTTTCTCGTGCTTAATGTCAAAATTCAAACTCAAATGAAATCAGTTGGGTAATGTTTCAGAAAAACAGAGCAGACAGTGAACAGCGGATGATTTGAACTCTTCATAGCTTCTGTGTCTTCTGGTACGATGCTGGCATCAGTGCTGACATGCTAAAGGTTACATTTCAAGCATCAGCACATTACCAAAGTATACTGATCCGGTTTCGTGTCTTCAGATTCTGGTCCACGGCGAGCAGAACGAGATGGCCCGTCTGAAGGCAGCTCTGATCCGCGAGTACGAAGACAACGACGAGGTTCACATCGAAGTCCACAACCCGAAGAACACCGAGGCCGTCACGCTCAACTTCAGAGGAGAGAAACTGGCTAAGGTTCACCTGCACCCACACCAACACTGAAAACAGTCAGCAGGTTTAAACCCGACAATATGTAACTCCCAGCATGCTTCGCCGCAGGTGATGGGCTTACTGGCCGACAAGAAGTGTGCTCAGGGTCAGAGGATCTCTGGGATCCTCGTCAAAAGAAACTTCAACTACCACATCCTGACGCCCTCCGACCTCTCCGGTTAGTAACTGTGTTGTGAGTGTTTAACCGTCTCTGTGAGGACATGCTGCTGCTGCTTGACCCTCGTGTCGTCCCGCAGGTCAAAACTGACCCGTTTTAAAGTTTGAAAATGTGGAAAAATAAAAATATTTTCATAGTGAACCTTCTGCTGTCCACATTTTCAACATTTTTGGGAAATCTTTAAACATTTTGTGGTGGAAAAAAGAAATTTTAAAAATGTTTCTAAAGAACATTCACAAAAAGATCAACCAAAATCCAGCGAAATTCGCTGGATTTTGGTTGATCTTTTTGTGAATGTTCTTCAAGAAAATATTAGAAGTTTTACTGATATATATGTAATCACTTTAGATATTTTTAGGATTTTTTGGAGGATTTTTTCCTTATTTTTTGAAAATATTTACAAGAATTTTCTTGCCGGATTTGAATAAAACTTTTAAGGGAAACTTTTAAGGATTTATTGGAATTTTCTTCCTGAAGGTTTTGCAAATTTTCAGACATTTTGGGAATTTTTTTGGCTGAATTTTTGAATTTCTTTCATACAAGAAAACAATATATTTTGGTGCCTGTAAATGAGGACAACAGGAGGGTTAGAGATTGTTGGTTGTTGTTTACTTAAAGGTTCAGATGTGGTTTTAATGGTCTGGACTGAACACATCCCTGTGTGTTGTGTTCAGGTTCTCTGGGCTTCCTCATCATCTCCTCACTGTTCTCTTCTCTTCTTGTTCAGATTACACAGATCTGTCTATGGGCACAGTGACACAGAGTCAGGCCATCCCATATACAGGACCCATCTCCCTGCTGGTCAGCCAGCTACGAAGCCTGGCAGGTGAGAGACCACCAGAGCCGAGCTCACCTGAACTCACCTCAGACGTCTCTGTTCATCCTTCTGCTTCAGCTCAGTACCTGATAGTTTGAATGTGAAGATTTTCTCTGATGACATTGAAAATGTCACAGATATTTTTCGCTCTTCAGGTCTAGAACATCCTCAAAAAACATCAAATTGAATTTCTGAGTGATGTAGACAGAAACATAAAAGTGACATATAACGTATAGATGTGTGTACACCAGGGCTCCAGGCTGTAAACAAAATAGTGCATTTGCGATGTTTTTTGAGAGTGTAGAGTTAAAATTTCTTGTGGTCGCATTGTGTGAGGTGATGCTGATCATTAACCTGTCCTGGTGTCGCTCTAACCAGCACAGATAGCTGCGGTGGAAAGCAGTACTTTTTTTCAGCTTAAAATAGAATGTGGACCTACATGTGCTGTTTTTTCTGCTCTTAGAAAAGAGCATATGTAGAACAAAACAGCACAAATCTGCGACAGTTCTGACATTAGAAGGCCCCAGTTGAACTCTCTTCAAAGTGATTTTGCCTGCAATGTGGGGCGTTTAGGGAACATTGGTAAACTGTAGTGTCTGTCGATAAGAAAATGTTCAGCAAGTGATGTGTTTTGCCTCTGATAAGATGGGAGGTGTGACCAAATTGGTCGCAGCTGTGCTACCAGTGGAAAAAATGAGTCTGGAGCCCAGATGTACACACATAAAAATATGGCTGAAATGTGAAACAAAATATGCTGCAGCCTTGTTCGAGTGTGGTTTCTTTGAGTATTTTCTTTGTAATCGTGTGTGCTTTGTGTGTCTCCAGGTGACGTGGAGCAGGTGGAGGGAGCGGAGAAAATCACAGTTAGGATCTTTAAGAGCATCACTCTGGTTCATGAAGCCGGCATGGTGCTGCTGGAGGTCAGACACACACAACTCAACACTATTGTTCCTTAGTCGTTTAGGTCATATTTAAGCAAAAAATGTCAAATATTTGATGAATCTAAGGTTTTTTTTATTTCAAGATGTTTTTATTGTTTTTTAGGCAATATAGATGCATAATTCAATGTACATTTGTTATACAGGTGCACAATAGCAGACAACAAAGTTATAGTATATATCTCTCTGGCACCCCGGGATGGTATCTAAGTAAATTAAGTCAAATGTACAAATATAATAAAAACAATATTAAGCAAAATAAAAAATAAAACAGGAAACACAACGAGAGAAAGGAATCAAGAGTAAAGAGAGCAGAGGAGAGAGGTCACATATCTAAGGAGTGTGCATCAAACACATTATCATAAAACTCCAAGAAAAGGTCCCATATACTCTGAAATTTTTCGGATGAGGTTTGAACTGTGGTTCTAATCTTTTCAAGCTGAAGAAAAGACATAATTTCACTCACCCAACATGAGTGTTTTGGAGGTAAAGGCAACTTCCAGTTGGTAAGGATTAAACGACGAGCTAATAGAGTAGAGAATGCTATTAATTGTGATTGCCCTTTTGTAGCTCCAACGTTAGTTTGTACAACTCCAAAAACTGCAGTAAGAGGATTTGGAGTGATTTGTTTCCTACAAATGTGGGAGAATGTATTGAATATTTCTGACCAGAAACTATGTCGGTTTGGACAGGTCCAGAACATATGTGCCAAAGTAGCAGGAGCTTGATGACAACGACCACAAGTGGGGTCTACATTAGGATATATTTTGGCTAATTTGGTCCGGGAAAGATGCAAACGGTTAAATATCTTAAACTGTATCAGTCTGTGTCTGACACAAATGGATGATGTGTATATTCTGCCTATAATTCTTTGCCAATTTTCTTCACATATTACAATATTTAAATCTTCCTCCCACTGAATTTTAAGAGGCAAAAGTGACGGACATTTTATTCCTTGAATAATGGAATAAAGCTGAGATATTGTACCATTTGCCTTAAGTGTCAAACATTCATCAAAAGGGCAAATATCTGGCTTCAAAGGAAATGATGGGAATTTTGTGCGAACAAAATCACGGGCTTGAAGATACCTAAAAAAATTAGATTTTGGTAGATTGAATTTAGTAGACAGTTGCTCAAAAGAAGCTAAGGTTAAGGTTTGGCGTCACCTAAGTTGACATTGAATCTGTTAACTGGTGGCAAAATGACACTTGCTGCTGCTGAAGTGTCACCAGGAGGATTCCAGCATTACTGTGTTTATCTTGTTTTACTTTAAGATAGAGGATCACAAGCCACCTTTTTAGTTTTTAATTTTCTATAGGCCATTTACTAAAGCAATCATTCAAAAAATAATGAGTTAAGTCGTGCAGACTCTGGCTGGAGCCCCATGAAACACAGAACATGTTTAGTGCCTCAGTCCTGAGTGTCGTCTTCTAACTTTGTGTTTCCACCTCAGTGGATCGCCAACCCGCTCAACGACATGTACGCTGACGCTGTCGCCACGGTGGTCCTGGAAGTCCAGTCCAACCCCAACGCTCAGAAGTGTAAGTAAATGCAACACGAAAGCCTGCAGTGTGACGTTCAGGGACTCAGCAGGATCTGTAACGGTGGTGTGTTTGTTTGTTTCAGTCCTGGAAAGCAGGAAAGAAACCTTTGACATGGAGTTGTTTGTGGAGCGGCTGGAGCTCATGCTGCAGTGAGTGCACACCACACAGCTGGTGGACGTTTGGTTTTATGTCTGTGGCATACCAGAAAAATGAACTTTGCAAGAGGGACCGAACAGAGTAACTGACCAACTTTTGGAAAATCTAAAATTTGAAGCTCTAATTGTTTATTTATGTTTTATGATTAAGTTTAAGTTTTCTTTGGACTCTTGAAACTGTAGTAAAATACACCACTTCCATGGTTAAAATATTTCTGAGCCAAGAATTTAACAAAAATACCTGCAGAACTTCAGTGATTTCATTTTATTTTTTTTAACATGAACACAAACAATGTCTGTTTTGTTGCAGCGACATGTTTGGGGACGACTGCGTGAATTTCAAAGACAGTAAAAACTTGAATGTGACGGTGGGCGGAGTCACGGCGTCCGTCGACCCAGAGACCAGAGTGAGTACGAGTCTGATGTTGTGACTGTAAGAAGAGCAGGAAGCTAAAATGTTTATTACACCTGAAAAAACACAACTAAAACCTCCATCATCGTGGATTAATGATGTAAAGTTTGTCCAGAAGGTGGCAGCAGAGGAAATGTCACAGCTACATAAACCTAAACGTAAGGTTGATGCTAGAGGTACGGACCCGTACCCGTAGCATCTGTACTAGAGGTACGGATGTGTTAAGGTCACTGAAGAGCTGGCGATGGTTAACTACTATTTGCTGCACATTACAGGCAGTTTATATGAATGACTTTGACGGCGAACATTGTATAATTTAACCAAAAATACACCGTCTCCTCTCACACTTTACGTAGACAAAGTAGTTTTTACGCTTTTAGACGCCGTGTCTAAATTGCTTGAAGTCCAGTTCCTATTAATTAGTTTACCGCGTTCAGTGGTGGAAGCGGCTGACGAACTCCATTGCAAATGTTCCCATTTAATTTCGGACGCTAATTTACAAGATACAATTAAGGATGTCGAATATGAAACAAACACTCGTGAATGGTGAGGAGTAGCTCTTTAATTCGGCATGAATTAAAAAAAAACACAAACTCGATTTACTGTGATATTGTGAGATTTGTTTGTGGTGATGTAAATTAGCCATTCAACAGAGTCCGCTAACATTAAAGTGACTGTGACAGGGTCTGTGTTGACAGACGTAGAAAATACGTCAGGGTTTTGTTTAGGTTGTTAATATGTAATAGTCTGTCGCTACTTTTGAAGGTAAAAAAATACTTATAGTTTGCTGGCTGTTAGTTCCGCCATTCATTCCGCAGATTCACCTCGAATCACGGAAGCGCCTTCATCAGCGTCGCCGACTCATTAATATTTATGTCCGTCGGATTACCAGCCAATCACGAAGCGCGTTCATCAGCCAGCTCATTAATATTTGACTGCTAACTAACAGAAATAAGACATTTGAAGATGTGTCCTTCTGCTCAGCAACATTTTTTGATATATTGATGGAAAAAAATGATCTGAATTTCATCAGTGGATAAATGTAAACCATTATCATACGAGAGATGCAAGTCTTTGAAAATGCCTTAAACAAATTTGTAAATGAGACGTGCAGGTAAGTGTCTAAGTGCCTGTCTTATTCATATCAAGGTGATAGATAGATAGATACTTTATTCATCCCAAAGGAAATTCAAGTAGAGGGAGCTACTGTAGAGGTCGCCAGTCACGTCTGTGCCGAAAGTTAAGCGTGTCAAGATGTTAGAATATCAGCACGTTGTCTTATTTTCTTCTGCACATCCACGACTGTGCGATGGTGCCACATTTTCTTGATCCTTTTCCCTTCAAGCTGAAAACCAACGAAAAAATTTTAGTTCCAAATAATTGTAGTCACTAAATCAACTACAAGCATTTCTTCACAGGCAGAGATAACGACAGTGAGAGTAAATGCAGATCAGTATAGATGTTCAAGGTGTGAAGAACATAGATTTGACTTCATAGCTGTAAGGTTTTGATTAACATGCAGGTTTTTGTGGTTCTGAAGTTTTCCTTTCTTATGCTGATCTTAGAAATTGCTTAAAACACCCTGGACTCCTCAAGTCTTCTTAAACTAAGGAGTAAAAAAAAAAAACATTAAAAATGGACAGGCTTATCTTCTGCTGCTTCTTGGTTGTGTATTACATGCTAAGAATTATGGGTAAATACAGCTGATTCACTGCTAACAGAAAATGTCATGTAAAACTTGATAAATTAAAGTATTTGGCCTTGAAACGATAATAACCGGCTTCTACTCGCTGAATGTTGTAAGAAATAACAAACTGCCCTTTAGCTGACCTCTGACCGCTCTGTGCTGCTCTGCAGTCGGTGGTTTGTGCGGAGGATGAGTCTCTGAGGGAGATGGTGGAAGTCGCCGTCCATCGGCTCTACGACGCCCTCAGCCCTGCCTTCTGACAGGCCACGCCCACTGTGTGATGTCACAGAGCGAGGAGGAACCTGGCGACCACCTGAGGAGTTGACTGATTCTAGGAGACATTTTTGTACTGATTTAACATTGCAGCTTTGTCGTTATTTTTTATGTTAAAAAAATAAACTGTTCAAATTAACCTCTTTTTTCTGATTTTACTCTTTCTAGTATACGTTCTGATTGACACATAAATGCAGCAGGTTTCTATTGGAACATTATTGATCGTCTAAAAATATCACAAGTTACATTTACAAGCACTTACAGGATCATTGTACTTTATTTTAAACATTGTGTATTTACCATTAATGTTTCCGTTGTGACTTGGGCTCATGCTAACGTTTCACTACAATGTCAGGATTCGGACAAATGAGAAGTCTCATAAAACCGCATATACTGTGGAATAAACCTCATGCTCCCTGTACTTTTTGGAATCCTAAAGATGCAGGAAGCCAGACTACTTTAACCCCTAGGTTAAAAAAAAGTTACACTAAGGTTCTTAAAGACAAAAAAAGCCAGTAAAATGTTCAATAGTAACATTAAGCTAAGTATTGTGTTAAAGATTACCACCAACTCTGATTTTTATGCAGTAACATAAGACTGCCTTGAATTTATTTTCTCATTTGATTACAAAATGTTTAAACAAATAAACCTCAGTTGATTTATTTGCCATGAAATGAGATTTGCAGCTCAAGATGTTTTTAGAGTACACATAGATTCATCCTTTAATTAATGTATATTTCTATTTTCACATAATATAATCAGTTCAAGTGTGAATGATTCTCTGATTTATTTCCAAATTCTGAGATTGTAAATGCTGATTCTGTAGCAGATGTTATATTTACATAAATACAGACCATTCTCATGTGTTCTCATGTTGACCTGAGGAGGATGTTTGTGGTCACATTTGTCTATTTTTATTTGTACTCGAATGCAATAT
The DNA here is from genome assembly GCF_021347895.1 of Acanthochromis polyacanthus. Lineage (NCBI taxonomy): Eukaryota > Metazoa > Chordata > Actinopteri > Pomacentridae > Acanthochromis > Acanthochromis polyacanthus. The sequence continues at coordinate 12,280,478 of NC_067128.1, forward strand.
TTAAAACTTCACAAACCTCTGATGACAGTAGTTTTTACTCCTGATGAGAAAAAAACAGCACTGCAGGACATTTGAGCTTTATTCAACAATAATTTTATTTTTTATCGAAAAACAGACGTCACAGTGAGCCTGAAGGTAAACATGTTAAACACAAAGACATCATCTGCATAGAACAACACACAACGTTAAAAATACTGACTGCAGTGCATTTGAATACCACAGGAGAAGAGAAGGCACGTTGACTGATTGTCATATTTCAAAATAAAGACTTTAACAACAGCCTGTCTCTCAGTTCAAGCAAGAAAACAACATAAAAAAACATTTGATACAACACAGATTTTTATCATAACTAAACATAGATACACAGCTGTAAAAATGTCAGTTTTTAGACTGATTTTTTTTAAAGCTTTATTGTGTCCAGTCGGACTTTTTAGTTGGAAATATTTTCTCATTTAAAGTCTCATTTTTCTGCAGATAGAAACTATTCATGTGCACAAAGTAAGTCAACATTAAGATGCTGTCTCTCCTTTTTGGCAAAATCTTTCCGACTCAAGCCTTTGGATTATGTTACACAAAGTGTAAAACCTTTTGTTTTATAATTTTTTATATATAAAATATGGCTGCAAATGGTTTATAAAACATTAAAAGAATCTACTATAAAACATTAGGAGGCCCAAAATATTCAGTTTAGGACCAAAAAACCCCAAATTCTCACTTTCAGAATCCTCAAAAAACTTAATTTTAGGACATTTTTGCTTAAAGACTGTACATATTTAGAATAATTGCTGGCTAATCAATGAATTCATTTATCATTGCAGAGCTAATGTCACTGTAATTGGTATAAATAGGCTCCTGTAAAAGACATTAAACACAGAAAGCAGAGCACCGGGCTTCACAGGGATATAGAATGTTTTGTGCAATACATATAGAAAGTATGCGCCTCAGCAGGTTGAGCAAGGCACTAACACTGTTTGAGTCCCACTGAGACACTTGATGTCTGCAACACTTCGACTCATCAGAGTTTCGCTGGTGAAAAAGATTTTACTGCAAATGATCACGAGCTTCACGATTGCTGAATCCCAAACAAAAACCAAAGCGTATTCAATGGAGAAGGTGAAGCGTCAGACGTTCTTTTAACATTTGTGAACGACTGGAAAGGAAATATCTGAAGCTTCAAATAGAACACAGAAGATGGAGTTCTGTCTGAATAAAGTGGGATGACATTTGAGCTGCAGCTCAGATCTGCTGCAGGAAGTGGTGAAAGAAGAGCCTGAGAACTGGCTTCTGGGAAATCTGCTCTTCATGCTGCTGAGCAAACTGTAAACGCTTTCACCGCTGTCACACATGAAGGGCCAATTTCCGCATTAACTAACTGTATAGGATGCCTGAGTAAGGTTTAGTCTGTTCTAATACACTTCTTCTTTTCCTTTCGGCTTTTCCCTTCAGGGGTCGCCACAGCCAATCAATTGCCTCCATCTAACTTAGTCTGTTCTACTACACATTATGTCAAATTAGGTTTGCCAAAAACACCAGGATGTCCAGATGTTGCAGTACTTTTCAGTCCATTCTGACCCTCTGCACAGTTACATCACATGTCACAGTGACTTGTGAGTATAAACTAGCTTAGATTCCAACTCATTTTGCTCTTTTGACTGCAACAGATGTATGATCAAGGCGCTATATTATGTCAAAGCAGCATGTTGTGATATGTGTGCACGTCGTATGCAGCAGGAAACACTTTGTAAGGACAGCTGTAGCACGTTGTGAGAGGAAAAACACAAAGTATGTGATTTGGAACGCAGCCTGAGTGGTGTTTCTGCAGCTTTCTAGAAGCTGACGATAGCGAGGACTTTTAAAGGTCACAAACTAAATCGAGTGTGGGATGTTCAGGAGTTAACACCAACATTTTTAGATCAGAAGTCTGACCTTATTTGGATGAAAGTCTACTGATTGTCGCTGCTACAGACACGTGTCGGTACCGAGGTGCAAATGACTCGAGACCACATGGTTTCACCTGAATTGTCTCAAGACATTTAAAGGATGGATCCTGCAGTGGAAGGACGTGTTCTGACCCCAGCACATTTTTACTGACCAGAACTAAACCTGATTTTATCTCATGAAGATCTTTGTTAAAACAAATGCAGCCTTGGCAGCAGCTGTTAAAGTGGGACCAGAGTTATTCTAAATAAAGGAAGCGGGTGTGGCGGCGTTTAGAACACGTCTTTCAGCACTGCGTCTCTTTGCTGTCGATCTGGTGTTGTCTCTGCAGCCTGAACTGCTTCGCCTTCTTGCTGCGACTCGCCACGTTTTTCTCCGTCAGGTCCTCGAAGGAGCGCCGAGCCGCCCCCACCGGCCGCCCAAACGCCTCCTCCAGGGCCTCCTCGTCCAGGTGGGAGTCGAAGCTGGGGTCCTCGTGGATGGTGGCCATGCGGGGGCTGTCCAGAGGTGGGGGGGTGTGGCCAGGGACGGGGTCGGGGCTGGGGACCGGAGGGGTGCTGGTCTGCTGGGGGCCACCGGGCTGGAAGCGTAGGGGGGCGGTGGGGGCAGTGGGGAAGGTTGGAGGTTTGAAGATTCGAACAGACGCCGACTCCAGGCTGCTCAGGAGCTCGGCATTCTGGGAAAATATACACCCACAGCCAAAGTAAGTTACTAGACTGTGAATTTTTCTAAATTTAAACGAAGCTTGCACCATCTGCATGTTCCTTTACTGACATTTAATTCAGTTTAACACTTCGGGGTCAAATTCAAAAAGGTACACTGAGGTCAAAATATGTCCACATCAAAAACAGTATTCAGCTTATTTTTCACTTTCATTGACCTATCTCTTTTAATCGACACCAGTCCTGATCATTATTATCAAACATTCATTCATTTATGGGATTTTAACCCTTTTAATGCCATTTTGTTTACATGATGTCGTCGTTTTTTAATGAACAAAAAAAAACTTTCAACAAGATCTATTTTCATATAGTGAGAGCTAAGTGGAAAATTATTTTTTGATATTCACAGTCTGGGATGTGCCAGTGATTAAAACCAACATTGACTGTTACATTAAAGACCTTAAGGACAAAAATGTCCCAGACAAAAAACACAGTGTAAAATGTTATATAATATCCATTATTTTCTACTGTAAATGACTCATTTTTTTCGCCAACATCATTCCGGATCATAATTACCAAATACTCATTCATTTTCAGGATTTTAACCCTTTAAATACCAGCTTGTTTTCATGATGTAATAGTTTTTATGACAAAAAAAAGAAAAAATATTACTTTCTAGATAAGTGCTCTTTTTTTTAATTATTATCATTAGAGGCTGGGATGTACCAATGATTAAAAGCAACATTTTTCCGATGCATTATTATTTTTTATGCAGTGTAACATTTTTTTTTTTAAAAAGCACTCAGAAGCTTTTTTTTCTAAGCAGCATGTTTCAAAGGGGGTCAGACCCACTGTCATATTATTTTTCTCTTCTGTTGGCCTCCTTACACACAGCTTTCTGTCATTTCCACTCATCTCTAACTGAAATTCACCATAAAATAAAACTGTTTTCATACGTTTGTACGGAAAACGTTGCTATGTCTTTTGCCATTCCAAGTACTTGGCCTTGTTTTTCCTCCTGAAAACTGCCTTAAGACTTTCCTCATCCTTGAAGACAACACTAGACTTGTTTGGACAGGAATGCTGCTGGTTTGAGTCTAAATTCTATATCTAATAATGAAGCTACATTCCTATCTGTCAATGAACAAAACATGACGTATTAATCTACTGATGCTGTCTCTGCAGTATAGCATCACTTTTACTTAATTCTAACTGAGAAAAAGTTTGGAGATTGAAATATTTCGGCTTCATTTTAGATGTCAGAGCTTCTTGAGCTTTTTAGATATTTCTGATTATATTCAGCTTTATGTGATAGATTGTAAATGTGTTTACACTCACACTGGGGAAGAAGAGAGACTTGGTGGTCTGTTCATATTGTCTGTCCAGCTTCTTATCCTGAAAGTACAAAGAGACACAGAGTGAGAAACAGGACCCCCATTCAAACCTGAAACATCTCAGTAATGTTCAGACATTTTTTGACTTTAAACACCTGCAGTTGTTTCATATAAATGTATTGGGCTCAGGATGAGTCTCTTGTGTAATAATGAACAGAATGGAGTGATTTAAGTCTCACCACACAGTGCACCAGGATGCTGAAAGGAACCCAGAAGAGCAGAGAGAAGGCCACCACTGAGCCCACGATGTTATCGGCTAGAAACTTGCCAAACGTGTTGATGTCCAGTTTGTCGATGAAGTCCCACAGACGTTCCACTACGTCCTGCACCTGCTTCATGCACTTCCCCTGCAGACACAGCAGACACGCAGTCAAACCTCCTGCTTTATTTCATGAAATGCATTATGTGTTTTAATCGTCTTACTGCTCCGTCACAGAAGCCCACGGTGCAGGGTTTTCCTTTCCGCAGGTACAGGAAGTCGCCTGTTTGGTCCTGGTAGGGGGCACAGACGCCGCTGCTGCTCCGACAGCAGACTTTACACGATGAGTTTGTTTCTGGGAGAGAAGCAGATATTGAGCTTCATAGAACAGGACTCAGTCTGGATTGAAAAGCATTTAATGGTGGAAATTTCTTCCGCACAGAGATTTGGATCCACTTTCCCAAGAAGTGTTTGCTTTCAGGTCTGACTGAAAGAAAACCAATAATAGCCACCTGCAGTGGAGCCAGAGAGCGCAAAGTTAGCATGACATGAACACCTCAGATCCATCCTGAGAATTGCCACAACCAAACTGACACCAGACTTTGATGCACTGGCAAAAAAGGGTGACCAACAACACTGTTCCCACTGAAACTGAATGTGAGTCTTCTTTACTTTGTCAGTATTGTCTTTAACATGTAATTCATATTAGTTTGCACAATCTCCAACCATCTGATGATTGTCTGGCCCATCTGTTGAATTTCAAAAGTCAATGTGGCCCCTGAGACAAAAAGTTTGCCCACCCCTGGGTTAACCGCTACCATTCCAGCTTATGCTAGTTAACCTGATGTTAGCCTGAAGAAGAAGTTTTTTTATTGACATTTTCTTCCTCAATACTTCTTTTAAAAATTAATAAATAGTAAATAATTTAAGTCTTAATAAGACATGAAAGAGCTTTCAGGCTTTGTCCCTCACATCCACATAAATACCAGATTTTAGACATCAACACTTTAAACCCCTGTCAGTGTCAATCTTTACTTGAGGCATCCCTCAGGGCTCAGTACTAAGTCCCAAAAATTTCAATTTACATGTCAATATGTAGCATCCAGAATTAACTTAAACTTGGTGTACAACTGTCTTCAAACAAGAGACTGCTGTAAATGTCCTACCGTTGCAGGCGCAGGGCTGCAGTTTTAAGATGGCCTGACAGAAAGGAATACATTCTCCATTCATGCACTCTCCACTGTCCAAACACACCGTTTTATCTGGAGCGTTTTCTGGAGGAGGACACTCGCTGCTGTGTCCTGTCAACACAAACACACAGCAGATTGTTCATTTCCAAATAAGAGGTGGGTTTTTATGGGGGTTACACTTTGGATCTGAATGTATTTGAACCCTTTCACTCATTTTCTCTTATCTCTTTGCCTCCCAGTTAAAATGACAGTCTATGTGATTAACAAGATGAGAAGAAGCATGATTCTTAAATAATGATCTATAACTGTTGTTACAAGAAGAGACTCTGACTTAGTAAAATACTATTAAACCGCAATGGTATTTTACTAATAATTTGTTAAATTAAGTTGACTTTTAAACGGTTTTCTTCAAATAAAAGACACATTTCAATTAACCAAATATGAATTATGATCCGTTTAATGTTGGAAACTTGATTACTCTGTAACTGTATCTCTATCTGATACGATTCTCATCCTACTTCCCTCATAGTTACTAAATATGTCAGAGAAACATAGATGGAAAGTGTAAAGTGACATGAAAAGAAAGTACAGGCACCTCAAATTTATACTAAGGTAAAGTACTTGTGTAAATGCTCAGGGGTACATTCTATCACTGATAATTACAGTTGACCAGTGAGCTGACCTGTGCAGTAGGAGTGTCCTTTACAGGTGGCGTCTATGGGCTCCTGACAGACTTCACCTTCAGATTCGAACCTGCAGTTTTTACAGCACGCACTGTTCCTGTCACTAAACAGAGAAACTGTCATTTAGCTGAGAGCGTCACAGTGGGACAAATGCAGGACAAAACAATCAAAAGACCTGAGACAAACTAGGGGCAATCAGGGTACAAACACAGGATAAACAAGTAGAAACATGGGACAAATACCAGAGAAGACATATGCAAAAAAAACACATGATAAACACGGGACGAATAATGAGGACAACACAAATAAACACAGGGCACTGGAAAAACTGCTGAACCTAAGAAGAACTGAGGACAAAGTAGACAAACATCATGGGACAAACAGAGGAAAGAAACACTACACAGACATGGGATCAACCAGGGTGAACACGTTGGTTTCATTCTGACCTGCACTGAGATCCAGCTGTCAGCTTACAGTCTGCGGTGCAGCATTGGTCTGAGTTGATGTGCAGTAGTCCTGGATCACACTCCTCCCCCTGCTCCACTCGAGAGTTCCCACAAACATTGGTGTTTCTCTCTTTGAAGCAGGACGGAGCCTTCGACCTCAGACGCTTCACTATGGAACGCTTACTGCAGTTGGAGAACAGCTGGACACAGAGGAGAGGATTTATTATCGGTCAGTTTGACTCACTGTGTTTGGAAAAAAGACAGATTCTGTTAATCAGTGGTTAAGGTAACTAACAGGCTAACAGGTTCTCAGTAAACCACTGACACTGGGTCCAACAAGTGTAGCTCCACACATGGGCCAACTGGTTACCCACAGATCCACCATCCTAATTAGAAGAATGGCTTATTTTTTGATCAGCTACCACCACAAATACAGTCTAATGCCATACTATTGGTGGTTGTGTGAAGCTAACTTTACTACATTTTTGTTGGGTTTAAATCTATTTCTTGTTGGCATGATGCTTGTTTTGTTTTTTGTTTTTTTTTACAGATTCGATAATCCTCATGACACATGTGCTGCGCTTGTGGTTAACTGTTGAGTGAAGCTGAAGCTACTACTCTGGTATTCTGGTAACCTGCTGTTTCCTTTAGAAGAGTGGGTTTGTGGGTAAACAGTGTGCAATGTTCTGTCTCCCGTCATCACTGCACAGTCATTTGATAGTAAATTACACTTAAAGAGGTTTTTTAAATCAGGCTGTAGAGCTTGATTTTAACAGAAATACTTGTGTGCTGTCTGGTTCATTATTTTTGACAAACCCCTAAAGTAGCCCAAGACTGTATGTCAACAAGAAAAAACAACAAAAGCACTCAGAGTGTTTTTTTTTTGGTTAGTCTCGTTTGTTGTTTGGTTAAAAAGCACTCTTGAGTTGGGTTTGTTTGGGGAAATCACTGCTGATGGTTGAATATTTTTTTTAGGTGATTCTGAGTGATTTACATTGTGGTGCATAACTGGCTATGGATTATTTAACTTATTTATTATCTCGTGAAAAAAGCATAAGCTACATTGGTAATTTGCGTCCATACTGTATTTATCAAGTATGATGAAGCAATAGCTCTATATTCTTTTGTGTTTAAATTATGATCGCCATTATTAATCTGCATAAAGTGAAGCGTATTTTCTTTACACAGTTATATATATGTGATAATACATAGCCAGAGCTGCTTAGTCGTTGTATGATTTTCAACAGAGAAGTCCTCAGTGGTGGATTTGTAGTAGGATCGCAATCATGTGATCGTCAGCAGGCAGCTGATGAAGTGTTCACCTGTTGTCATAGTTACAGGGATGCCGTGCCGCTATCTCGCAATGATACAGAAATCTTTAACAAATCCGTGGATCCAGACTATAAGCTGTATCACCGCCAAAATCTAAACACTTGGTCCTTGTGTCGTTTCTGACCTTCCCTGAAAATTTCATCCAAATCTGTCCCTTTTTGAGTAACGTTTCACACAGATAAACAGACAAACGTACGCCGATCGTCTCATAACTCCTTCGTGGAGTAAAATGAGCAAATGCTCAAATCATCAAATCTGACTCGACTGGCAAAACTTCTATTCGGTTTCATCCCCATATCAAAATTTGTGTAAATGTCTGACCTCTGTTTTGTGAAGGTTAGTTTTTAGTGGCTAGGTGTGTGAAGGTGAGAAATCACGAACAGCACCTTGTTGTTGACGTGGTCTCCGCTCACGGCGATGGGGTACATGACGTATTTGCCCCCGTGGTCCTCTCGTGGTGCGCAGTACGGGATGTTGTCTGGATCGTGCTCCGCTCCGAAGTTATGGCCGAGCTCATGAGTCGTCACCAGGTCTGCTTCCTGTGGAGATGACGACAAACCGCGGTTATTATTTCTGAGCAGAACTACGGGAGCTCACTTCCAGAGAATCACACTCAAGATTCATTATGCTGCTGGCTAATTCTTTGGTGAGATACATTCTCATGTGGCGTTAGAAAAACCAGCACACCTTAGTCAGGATTGTCTTCCCGTAGTTCTTGGTACTGGTGAGGCCTGTGTTGAGGTAGATCGATCTGTGTTCATTTGTAGATGAAGGACAAGCTGGAGATCAGAAACACCAGGTGTGATTTATTTAGATGAGGAGGACGACTGTTTGGAATTATCTGCAGCGATCACAGAACTACAGTGTGAAGCAGCAGGACTCGCCTTTGGAGCAGAGGCCTCCGGGGATGTCGGGTTTGGACGGGGCGACGTAGGCCAGACCCAGAGTGCCTTCATCAAAGTCCTGATAGGTGAAGAGGTGAGCCAGGCAGACGTTGGAGGCTTTCTCTGCAATGTCGATACTGAACTGCTGCAAGCAGAACAACAGGCAGAGGTCTCAGAGCAGACAAAATATTCATTATTATCAATAGACTGCCAACTAATCCCATGTGTAGAACAAGAGTAGCACTGGATGTGTTGTACAATCTAACATTTAAAGCTCCTATGTCACACAAAAAGTTCTTTTGTACATGAAAACCTCATTTTTCCACAATAAATGTTCTTTTTACATGTGAAAAGCTAACATGTCACATTAAAAGCGCTTTTTGTTTATATCACAACCTCTTTTTTCACATCGTAAGCCATTATTTTTTTTATATGGAAAGCTGTTTTTTTGAATTTCCAAGAGCTTTTTTTCAGATTAAAAGCTCTTTTTCACATCAATGTGCTTCATAATTCTTTAAAAGCTCTGTTTACTTTTTAAAACATTTTTTACTCTTATAGCTCCTTTTCACTAAAAAATCTTTCTTTGTGATCAAAAGCTGCTTTTACAGTTTTTGCTCCTTGTTTTCATCCTTTGAAGGCTCCTCTTCACATCAAAATCTGTTTTTATACAATAAAAGCTTTTTTTTTTCATCAAAAGCACTTTTCATATCAAAACACTGAATACTTTTCTTTTACCCTGAAACCTCTTTTCTCAGTTTATACAGACTGAGTCCCACATATTATCCACATGCATACAATACATTGTTGCCAGGAACACTCACTTATTGATTGAACCTACAATATGATCCCAAAAAGGAAAGCATACACTTGTGAAACATTTCTATCTTCAGTATGAACCAATGGGTTTGTATCTGAGAGCCACAGACAAAGTCAATATGGCAAAAAGTATAAAGAAACAAACTAATAACTTGTTGTTTTGGGTCGAAGCATGGGAGGATTTGACGAACAATACCAGCGTTACCAAGTTAGCTTCATGTCTGTCCGGTCTTACCTCCAGCAGCTTCTTGACATCCCAGACGTCTCTGCCCTTCACTGGACTTCCTTTCATGTTAAAGTGACTTTTTCCTGGAGCTACAGCAGTCGAACTCTTCTCTATGATGATCTGACAAAGACACAAAGAAGCACATTTACATCAGCACTACACACAGTTCGCTCGTTTTGACAGTTAACATGACAACGGACTTTGCTCCAAAGAGTCTTTTTCAATCAGCCGCAATAGGTCTAAACAATCAAACAATTTCAAATGGAAACTACGATTTGAAACAATGCAATTAGCAAACTGTGAAAGGCTGTAATTGAGATATACAGTCCCTCTGACCAATGGTTTTGGTCAGACGTACAACCTCCTCATAGATGTGGAGGTCTGTTGTAGTTTTGGGAAACTATTAGCATTCTATGTGAACCAGTCAGGATGAAGAGTTTGGAAAACAGTTTAACATCTGGCAACGCAGACCAGAAGTAAAAACATTTAATTGTATAATTGACAAAACAGACACACTGAGTTATATCAGTTCAACATTAGGATTTACAGTCTGTGCTGGGACCGACATCAGCTCATTTAAAACAGCTTTAACAGAGGAAGTTTTAGCTCCTGCTGGCCGACATCACCCTGCTCACCTGCTGGATCTGAACGCCATAACCACTGAACTCATCGTCCCACGACGTGTTTCTGTAGATGTCATCCACACGATCGATCAGTTCAATCTGAAAGCACAGTCGAGACAGTCATGAGGCGGCGGTATTATCGGTTCAACTAAAGCTGTATGGACTATGATCTGACCAGGTAGTTGAGGGTGGTGCTCTCCTCTTCTCGGCCCATGTGTTTGAAGAAGCGATGGTCGGCCACCAGCAGCAGAGGGCAGGTGTTCTTCTTGTGGTCGTGGACCTGACGTTTCTCCCTGAGCAAAGACTCTGTACAGAAAAAGATTTTAAAAAGTCAGGACGAAGCACTACAAAAACAATGTCAAGACATTAAGTAAACTTTAAAATGTCTTTGTCTAAATTGGTGAAAGTGTCCTCTTATTTTACTGTCATATTTTCTAATTATGTTAAGTTGTTTCACACTGTCCTTCATTGCTCAATTAGAAGTCTTTACAGTTTTAAAGTTCATAGTATTGTACAGCATGCCTTTTAAAGTATATACTGACCTTTAATGTTGATACTCACCTGCCTTTTTTGTTGTATGTAGGCTGCTTAATACTTGAATTTGATCTCATGGTAAAAGCTTTCAATGAGAAGCAGCCGCAGGAAGTGTGGACTTACTGGCAGCAGCTTAGATTATTTATGTAAGTCGGTCAGCTGCTGACTTCCCTAAACAGATGTTCAGTTTGTTCATCTTTGTGGCGTTTCAACTTGAGGATTTAGCATTTTACTTGAAGGGTCACTGTCATGCAGAAAGCTCTTATTTCACAGTAAATGTTTCATTGCTCACACCAAAAGCTTTTTCAAATTAAAATGTAATTTTCATATGGGAAGGTCTGTACTCTCTCAAAGCTTTTTTAAAAAATTGAAAGTTCTTTTCCACACCTTTTCACAGTGAATATATTTTATTCTTTGAAGGCTCTGTTGAAAGCTCTTTTCATATCAAAAGTTCTTTGTTGCTCATAGCTCTTTAATCCACTTTTCCGTTGGAGAGTAACACAGAAACTTTTTTCTTGTAAAACAGCTCCAGGAAATTAACTGCATTTGTCTACAAACTTTGCGCTGACCAGTACTGATCATTTCAACAAAACAAGCCTGTTTTTTAAGTCAATTTTTGCAGCACATTAGTTTCAAATTTGCAGTGAGGAACAGTCACAGTTAACTATGCAGGCAAAAAGCTGGAGTTAGGTTCAGGAATAGCAACACAGAGACGTCTTGATATCTCTATATATAAGCTAATTATTGACTCAACACCTAAAAGAGAAACTCCTCTTGCCAGGTTGTTCTGTGTTTGCTAACATCTACAAACCTTCTTCCTCCTGGTCGGCCAACATGGCTGCTCTGACACTGTCAGGGAGGAGGTGGTTGGGGTCGGAGGTCACATAGCCGCAGACTGAAGGCTGCTGCAGTCGGCTGATGTTCCTGATGTCCTCTGAGCGGTAGATCAGGAGACGCCCATCAGGGGGCGCCGACATGAACCTCCACAGCGGCTGAAGAGAGCAAAGAGGGAAAATAACAGCACTAGCTGCGTTTCCATTACCCTTAGATATGCGCAAAATGTAAATAGTGCAATAAAAAACTGGTAATGGAAACACCTGAATTTCGAAAAAGGAATAAAATATCGCTAAAAAGTTTTTACGTTCTCATGAGGTGGTTTTTCAGACGTTTCGATATTGAAAAATATCGCAAAAGTGCAATGGAAACACTTTTTCTGCAATTATACGTCACCGGACGTGACGTACCTGGTCACATGACCAGTTCTCTCGGAGTAAACATGGCGCTGTATGTGTGACCAGAAGAGGAGACCGAGACTTTTCTTGCCATTATTCTTGAGAAAAACATCACTGCCATACTAGACAGCAAACAGCAGAACAATGCAGAGTGTTATAAGGAGATAGACGCGGAAATGAGGGAGAAAGGGTTCGACATCGAAATCTTGCGGGATGATATTTTACGAGAGTTACGATGCTTCTGCCCAGAACAACCTTCAATGGAAACACGTTCAAAGCGCAAATATACTTTGTCGAAATTTTAGAAATATTGCTTTTATTTTGCGAAAAACTATAATGGAAACCCAGCTAGAGACATCAGGTAGTTTCCCTTTTTTCTGAGAGTTTTAAACATCTCATAGATGGATCTGATGAATATTTTGATTTGCGATAAAGTTGCAACACATTTCATGAATAAAAAGTTGAGTCTGGAAATGGACAGCCTCTCATTTTCCTTTGATTAGTGCTTTACCTCGATGTTGTACTCCGCCTCATCAGTCAGGATGTGTGCTGAGAACTCGTGGTCATCTATGTGAGCCTGAACACGAGAGTTTTCCTCTCCTGGAAGAAAATAAAACAGAGTTAAATGATTTTTTCTTGACAGCTTATCCTTGAAGGTCAGTGAGTTTTGGACAACGTCCACAGGAAGCCTTCAGAACATCTGGAATTCGAAGATGTCTAAAATCTCCACAAGAACCTCTACAGCTTTCTAAAACACCCCGAGAACCACTACATGAACAATATCAAGTATCAAACACCAGAGTGCAGCATTCAAGACAGTAGACCATAAAATACTCTAAACCAGGCTAAAGAACCGGGTCGGCATCTGTGGAACTGCTTCTAAATGGTTTTCATCAAACTTAAGAAGCAATTTCTCAACTTCATCTGCCCTCATGTCCTGTGGGGTCCCTCAGGTATCAGCCCTCGGGCCCATTTTATTCAGTCTATATCTGTTGCTACTTGACCATATCATTCTTCACCCCTGTTTCCTGCCCCTGCTACGCCAAATGACTGCCAGTTCTACATATCATTTACCCCTATCAGGACAATCTGCACTCCCTGCGATACTGCCTCAACACAATCAAGGATTGGATGGCTGTTAACTTCCTTCAACTAAACACAGATAAAACTCAAGTCTTGACTATTGGTCTCAGCCACATTTCCAACAATCTCAGCCCCCCCCCCCTCGGCTTACTTTCAACCAACATAACACATGCAAGAAACATGGAAGTCATCTTCGACCACAACCTCAACTTTAACCAAGACTTAACTCCGACCATGCCACATACAATTTAGAAATATTTCAAAAGATTAAACCAATTATCCTTAGAAACATAGCTAAGCAGCTCATACAGACCCTCATTTTCTCCTACCTGGACTACTGTAACTCTTCATTCACCTGCCTGAATGATGCAACAATCACATGTTTGGTTCAAAACAGAAAAAGACTTCTCACAAATACTCATGCCTGAATGGAATACATAACTCTGGTTCTGACACAATTGCTTACTTGCTTAATTATGTTTCTGTTGATCACTTTTCAGTGTCTACACATTCAGACTCTACTCTGTATATCGGAACGTTTAGTACCACATTCTGCACATCGACCCCTGAAATCCGAAACTGAACTCCAGATTTGGACAGACAAGTGTTGATACAACTTTTTATTCCTGCTCTGATGCTTGGTCGCTTTAATTAAGGCTGCACTGTTTTGTTTTTTTTTTTTACTGATGTTTAATTAATCTGCCAAGGAAACAGGCAGAGTTATATGTCAACTAGCGTACGTTTGTCTGTCTGGGTGCAACATTACTCAAAAACAGACTAATGGATTTGGATGAAATTTTCAAGGAAGGTCAGAAATGATGCAAGGACCAAGTTATTAGATTTTGCCAGTGATACAGCTTATAGTCTGGATCCACGGATTTGTTAAAGATTTCTGTATCATTGCGAGATAGCGGCATGGCATCACTGTAACTATGACAACAAGTGAATGTCAGGCCAGCAGCTGAGTTAAGAGTCACATGATTGCGATCCTACTACAAATCCAACGCTGCGGACCTATCGGGAATGAGCAGTCTTGGTGGAGTACTGCGCTCTCTGAGTGCTTTTCTTGTTTATTTTATTCCTATATCTAATGTTTTGTATATTTTAGTGCTCTGTGAAGCACTTTGTAAGCCCAGATGCTATAGAAATAAAGAAATAAAGGTTATTACTATTATTATTGTTTGTTAAATTCTTGTTTCAAGAAGGACAGTCTGACTCATCTTTCCCAATGTCATCGCACAGGTTGTGAAAGACAGGAAACTGAAATTTATGACTGCATCGTTAAAAGAAGCACCCTGCCGTCTGAACCCGACATTACCGATGACGTGTCCGGTGAAGTAGTTGTGTCTGTTGACCGGGTAGCTTCGCTCTCGGCCGTCCTCGTCCACAATCGTGGCCCTGAAGTCCTCAGTGAAGAGCTCGTCGTTGGTCCTCAGGTACAGTCTGAAGTGCCTACACACAGCAGGAGGCGGTGACACTCAGATTATATGAGTCAAGATCAGAAAATGACACCAAGCTGTCTCAAATGTGGAGTCTGACCTCTGCAGAGCGCTGAAGGTGAGCAGTTTCTCCACGTGAGTTTGAGTTTGGACGTCGCGGCGGCGGACGGAGTGAGTCTGCAGGCTGGCGAGAGGAAGCACGTCGAAGTCGTCCAGCATCGACCTGAGGGAGGCTGAAACAGAGACCAGCAGGTTCCTGTCTATCATCCTTTCAAGGTGCTCATTTCACCTGACAAACAAGTCACCTTTTGTTATCGTTAAATGAGACACTCTTATGTGCTAATCTAGATTCCTCTGATGTTAAAGGTCATGCATGACAGGAGGTTAACAGGAAATCAAATACATTAACTATCGTTCCTCCTGACAGCACAAACTACCAATGCTTTCATCTATTATAGGTAGTTTTATGATTGAAATACGCTGACACCAACAAAACACTGCAGTTAACCACAATTACAGTGTCAGTCATTGACAAAAAGTTTCCAAAAGAATTTTTAAATCATTTTTGTTTTCTTTATTATAAATATACCTTTGCACCTCTGGGATTCTGCTGTTTGATTTGTTTGGAAACACTTATGAATAAAGATAAACGTCACTTTACATAGTAACTTAGAATTATGAGGCAAAATCCGAGCTTACTGTCTCCAACTTATGATTGACTATCAATTACTGATGACATTGTAAGAATGTAGCAGTAAAAATACAGTAAGACACAAAAAATTACTTTCTCACTATTTGAACCAGTAAAAATATAGCACAACTGTCAGATATAGTTACAAAGTTACTCTCAATTGTCTCATAAAATCTGAACTTAATATGTACTAATAGGGAATTGGTATCTCAAATTTTTGTCTTAACAGTCTTAATCTTTACAACAATGAGAAAGTTATTTATTAGCTCATATGTATCATTTTAAAAGTCAGAATTCTGATTTACAACCTCCAAATGTTGACCTTAAAACTAAAATATTTTAAAAAATACTTAAAATCTTTTTTTAAAGGTCCTAATTTGACCTGTAATCTCATCATTTTTGACATATTTTGATTTAACAAACGGTAATAACAACATCCATCCACCAAATTATGACTGAGTTTCACGTTGACATAAAATATCCAAATTCTGATTCATTATCTTTCATTATGTTGACCTTAACATCCAAATATTTGAGATAAACTCATAGTTCTGATGTGAAAAGATGTAGAATGTTAGTTTACAATTCTGATCCACCTTCTCAGTCCATTAAATTCCCATTAAAGTAGGACTTATGTCCAAATTCTGAAAGACTAAATCGTATTTGCGACATTGGATGAGATGCAAGAAAATACTGTATTAAGCAATAACTAAGAGGAAAGATATTGCCTCAGATTTTTCAATTATTATGTCCAGGTTTGACTTACAATCTCATCATTTTGATTTAGCAAACCACAATATTAAGATGTGACCACAAACTTCCGAATTATTATCAACGAATTCTAACTTTAAAACTCTGATATTGAACTTTGTCATCATTTGGAATTAATAATTGCAAACTATTTATTTAAATTTGGGTGTTCGGGATAAAAAAAAATCAGAAAAATCACAACTTTACTGTCACGTGTTGACTTATCTCAAAACTTCTAGCTTACTATCTCATATTTTTTTAATTTAAATCTCACATTTTCAGTCTTCCTATCCTATAATTTGGACTTTTTGTTGTATTTTAGTGTTTTTTGTTGTTGTTGTTGTTTTGCAGGAGTGGTCTCCTCCATCTCCAACCAACGAACATAAACTTTCCTTTTAGCTTCTCCTTGCTAACTTCAGAAACAGACCTTTAATAAAACCTACACGGTAATAAACATGTTGTAGACACTTACTGAAGTCTTGTCCTGCCAGGTCTGAAGGCGGAGAGATGGCTGCCTCCGTTAAAGCGATAAAAACGGCTAAAAAAGTGAGTCTCATGCTGGACGGGTTGGACTGACAGCAGACTGAATGGAAGAAAGACGTCGCTGCTTGTTTCGGATTCCGAAGTCTCCACACATCAGATTCAACACTTTGACGCAGTTTCAGACACAAAGTTCAGATTCAAGACACATTTCTGGAGGAATGAGGTAAATCTCTTCCAGCTGAAGTCTTTGTTTTGTTTAGAGACAACCAGAAGAAGGGAAAAAAACACCTCCAGCCCGTAAAACCAGGAAGACCGAGAGTCTCCGAGGAAAGTTGGCAAGAAGCAGGCAGGGAGGGCGGACGTAGACAAGACCGCCTTCACAATAATGGATTTAAATATCACCAACAACTATAACGAGATGGATTTTTAAAAAAAATAGACCGTCTTTATTATACAGTCTATGATTAATAAATAAAATTCCATCCCTGAATAATTAGATGTTCTGAGGAATGGAAGTCAATCTCATCGGCTCAACTGAGACTGATATAGCTTTTAATGATTTCTTTTTAAACTTTAAAGTACTTTTACTGCAACAAGAGCTGTAACCAGTATATTAAAAATAAAATAAGAAATAATAATAAAATGCAAAGCACATTCATGGCCAAATCAAAGATAAACACACATACATAGATACATAAAAAATTATATAATGTAAGCAATATTGAAGTAAACAATTTAGCTCTAGATTAGGCCACATGATAATTACATAAATAAATGCAACATTTCTAAATAAAATAAATGCATGTAATAGATATGCAAGAGAAACAGTTACATAAAGACAAAACAAATATATCAACTAGGTTAATAACTCTCAATACAACTTCATTTAATGCATTTATTTTAGTTTACATGTTTTTGCATACTTTTTTAAAGAAATTATTTACTGAGAGAGTTTTTTTTAAAACTACTGAGTTCAAAATTTAATCAATCATAAAGTAAATAATGAAAAGAAAAATTAATAATAAAAAATACATTTAAAAAAGATAAAAGAAAATACTTTAAAGGCAACTATGTTTTGGGGTTTGTTTGTTTTTTACTCAGTTATTCATAGTTCAGTTGCTGTAAGTGTTTTTATGACTGGAAAATCCCTCTTCACACTGTCAGAAAATAAATTCTGCCACATGGAAAAATAATGAATATTAATTGAATATTTACTCTCCGCTCTGAATGTTTTTAAATATATGAATACAGGGTAATTAATTAATTTTCTATAAGTATGACTTCAATGCAAACTTGATTAAACACTTGGTTATGGTGGTAAACATAACAGTAAAACTAGAAATAAAATAAGGATTATATCATAAACTGCTAAATCCTTTATTTTGAAAACCGTCTTCTCTTGTTGCTTGTGTTTTCGTGAGCTTGACAGGCTCGTGAGCGAAACACTGAAAAGCTGCTGCAACTAAACCCAAACCGTGGCTGGATGTGATTCTTACTGCGATGGAAGATTCACTTTAAAAACCCAAACTGAACCAGATAAAATTTTTAAAAAACAAACAAAAAAAAGAATATATTAAAACATGTCTGTTGTTCATGTTATGTAAGAGAATAAGAGAGACATCTGGCTGATCTATTTATAACCTCTGATCTCATCCAAATCCTCCACTACTCCAACACAAATACAAGAGAAAAACCTCCACAGCTCTGATGGAGAGCATATTTCACAACTGTCCCTCACAGTAAAGACAGAATATGAAAATAACATTTCAAATAGCTACTGTCCAAAGTCACAATTAAACACATTGGGACGACCTGTTTATATGCTTATAACATTTGGGTATTTGTTTATATTACATGGATCATATAATGGAAGTTTTATCGACAAATCAGTGTGTTTGATGCATGTGACATAAGTTACTGTAGGGGAAACATCACTTTAAAGTCTGATTTCAATTCGCAGGACTTGCTTTTTGTGTGTTTTATTTATAGAGCGTTTATTTCCATCAATAATGAAATGCTTTAAATATAATATATTGAAAATACAGGCTCCAACACTGAATCTCATAATAACAATATTATAGTATTAGTGTATAAAACTGGTATAAGATGACTTGTAAACACCAGAACTTTCTCAGTTTTGACCATGTGCATGTTTGCATCATTGCTCCACATGGACTAGATCTGACAGATGAAGTGAAAAATTCAACTGTGAGACTTCACAAAGATGGAAAATGATCCAGGAATATCACTGACCAAAGTAAAAATCAGTAGAAACACAGATGCAGCAATAATCAGGTTTAGAGTGAGCTACAGTGTCACTAATCAGAGCTGCAGTGGCCATTCTCCGAAAACGTTGTATGGTTCTATTCCATTCTGACTTGTGATTTATTAAATTATGTTGCTTTTTTTTTTAAATTGTCAGATCTTCAAAATTATGATAATATAAAGTAGAGCAAAAATGTAGTGGATATCGTGGCGTTCATGTAGCTATTCAGTTTTCACTGCAGTGAGTACAGTAGAAGAGATTGTAGTTCGTGCTATGGACTATGGGAGGCAGCAGAGTGCTGGAGAGCGTTCAGTCTGCTGCAAATCACAGAAGCAGAAGAATCAGCCGCAGAAGCAGCAGCAGTAGTAGCAGCAGAAGAAGAAGAAGAGGAGGAAGTAGTCCTAAACAGACGCACGAGTATCTGTATGGACGGACTATATATTGAAATAAAACCTTAATTTTAAGTCAGCATGGATGACGAATATACGGTAGATTGTGCTTCACATTTCTGTTGCTTTTGTAAAGTTTGTGGCTAACGTTACGTAGCTAATAACGACCGCTGGTTTTAGCTAATCGATGCTAATCAAACTTTGTGAATAATGTGAATTTTGCGATTTTTCGGGCAAACTTCAGCCTACAACGGTCTACAACTGATTTTAATAGGGTTAAGTGAATCATTATGAGCCTATTTAACAATCAGCATAACTAACTGCTTATCTAAAGAAAAGTGTACACATCAGTTTTTCTGGCTATAAAACGGATTAGCTTAAATACTTCTTAAGTAATTTAATTACATTTTTAACATTTAAATTTCAAATAATATTTAAATGTCTGTCAGTTCATATGACGAAAGTCTCAGCAAAGGTTTAAAGTGAAAACTGTTAATGTAGCTTTTAAGAATTGTTTACAATTCCCAATAAGGGAGGAAAGATGACATTGCCACTTTTTAAATGTAGTTTCGCCTGTAGTTGTTGCTAATATTGCAGGACAGTTTTTTTAGTGTCTTAAATGGCTTTAAGATATTATATAATGTTGCTAACGTCATAGTGTATAGTTTGACATTCAGTTATAGACATAAAAGTGGTTATTAAATAATTTAATTTGTGCAGTTTCCCTTATTGATACAGTTTTACAGTATTTATTCTCAGACTGCAGCTTGTGGTCATTTTAACTATTATGTTCTGTAAAAAAAAAATAAAAAAAAAATACTGCCAGGTAGTAACTTCTGAGCCGAAGGGGACATTTTCAAATGACTTATGTTAATCCAAAGATTACAACTTCCAAACTTTTACTTTACTATTATATTTAACTATTAAAACAGCAAGCCTTCTATTTTAAAAAATTTGGTGTTTCCCACTAGTTGTGATTTTAAAAAATGATTAAATGATTATTGCTCTATTTCATTAGCTGATTAGTCATTCATGTGAAGATTTGATCAAATAAGTACCAGTTAAATATTTCTAATATTCAAGCTGTGTAGGTACAGAACACAAAGAGCATTGTGGGTTGAGATTAAACAATGTTTTGTTTTTGTGTTGCTGTCTTTTTTTTCACCTGTGTATTTAACTGTGTGTGTTTAGGCTGGGTACAGGGAGCCCTGTTCTGAGTGCTCAGCGGTGGACTGGGGCATTACAGACGAGTGTCACTTCTACTGCAGGTCCTGCCACAACGTCATCGAGGTAAACAAAAACAAAAGAAAAGCAGAGGTCTGACTCAGGATCTACTTCAATGAAGCCGTCTTAATTATCCTCGGTAAATTACCATGCAGGCAGGGCATTAGTGAAGCCAATGAGTTCAGTTTCTCCACTGAAACGGTCTTAGAAAGATTTTAAAGTTGGATATTAGAACTAAACTGTTTTTTCCAGTTCCTCTAGAAGCATAGACAACCTGTGACAAGCATTTTTTCATCCTTCCACTTTTTTTCTCACTGCAACGTGTTACAGGAGGTTGTTGCTCCACATTCTCATTCTGTCTGCATCTGCTTCGCCAGGAGATCATGTGATGTGGAGCACTCCTAGCTGATTGCTCCCTTTGCCATGATAAGCTTAATCATATCCTGTAGTGTGTGTGAAGCACTGTAATTTTTAAAACTTGGAAATTGTGCACATTTTATATTAAACTCCTGCAGCTTAAATTGGCATAAGGAGAGTTGTATCTCCTGCTGTCAGGCTGCAGTACTGCTGGGTGTCAGCAGATGGCAAACATGGTATTTGTGTACCAGCCGACACACAGGTCGATGTCTTCTTAAATGTTTGAATTTGATGCTGTTATAATGTATCTAATGCGTTCAAACATCCTCAGAGAACAAGAGACGTGGAGGATACGGGTTTTGTTCAAAACGGGTCCAGCAAGATCTCCTCCATCAGGAAAGGAAGCAAGAAGAAACCAGGTGAGTGATACAGCTGATTACTGAAAACGTTCCTGATATTTAAAATAGATGTCAGTAGTATATTTAACAGTCTAGTTTATTCTAATTTACCCCACATTACATATAAAGTACACAGGTCCATAACTACTTGCGTATTCTTCCCTGTTATATTATGTCCACTCCTATAGTTAGTAGGGAGAGGGCAGTATAACGAGCACACTTATATACTTGCAGACACATGATACCTAAGTAATTCCTTATAATTACAAGCAACAACAAAATGAAACTCAATCTTTCAGTCATTTTCTCGCTCATTCTTTTTCTCTCTGGTTGATATCTCAGTACAATTACTGTTTCTTGAAAATGTCTCCTGAAAACAATGAATGTTTTATGTCTGTTCTGTGGCATTTTACCACCAAAAAACACACAAGAATTATTAATAATTGCACCGTGTGTCACCTAGAGGAACTTTCTGAAAAGTATATTCAGCCAGTTTACCAATTAAATGTTATTTTTTGATGTATCGAAGATTTATAACAGTAATAAACAGTTACAGATGAACTGTTTTTTTCAGAACGTGGTCATATATGGATGGTGTGTGAAGGTTTCCAGTTCATCCTGAGGAATCAGGCCAACGCTCTGCTCAGGTTGGGAGTCAGTCCACAGTTTAAGGTCGGCTTTTAATCCTCCTCATTAGACCTGCAGCCACAGCGGCAGCAGAATGTGTCTGATCGGATATTTCACTGATTAAAACATTTCAGGACGACGTGTTGTGTCCACTGTGGAGACTCTTCCTGCAGAAGAGTCGACTGGCCTACACCTCCAACCCAGTGAAGAGCTCCAGGTTCAAAGTGGTGAGTTTTGTATTTTGAAATATAATCTTTTAAATAATTGTGTATTTTACAATTTTGTGTTTTAGTAATTGTTGCATTTGTATTTATTATTATTTTCTCTGAATATAATTTTTAAATCTACTGCAGCTTTTATGTTTTGAAACTAAAAAAAGCTTTGGTCAAGTTTAAATTTTTCAGATTTGCTAAGTTGTATTTCTTAATAAACTCAAATAAACACTGAGAGATTTCTTATTTATCCAGTTCCTCCATTCACTGTGACAAAAAATAAATAAATGCTGCTTTTACTCCTGCAATTTAATCATTTGTGTACAATATCTAATGTGATTTACTAACATGCTGGACCACATTCATGCTGCTACTTATAGTATCGAATGTAGTTCACATTCACTTCATCCATTTATGTTGCTTACAGTGCATCGCTTCTCCAGAGCTTTTTTTTTTAAATATTTGTCAGATCGTTTGATTATAAAATGTCCTTTGTTTTGTGTTTTCATTTTCTACGCACCGAGATGAGTATCGCTTCTGATTTTGTTGCGTGCAGAATTTAGACTACGATCAAAGCTTTCTGAGTGTGATCCCCAAACGAAAAGAAAATGTCATCGTTCATCAGTTTTTCCCCTCCGTATTTTCTTCTCCCCTCAGCAAGACTCGGATTCGGACAGTGCAGCCGAGTCGTCCAACATGTCCGCCAGTGCGACAGACGGAGAGTCGAACCCGCCGAGTGCCGCCGACTCTACTGCAGGTACAGTAGAGGCACTAAGGCTGAGAACATGCAAACCCCAAGACTCAGGATCACTACTAATACTGGCACTGCAGCAGTTACAGTGAAAGCTTCTCCAAGGCTGGTATTACTGCTATCACTGCTACTACTGACAGTACTACATTTACAGCTTCTTTACTGCCACTACTGCTGCAACAACTACTGACTCGCCTGCTAGTTATATTCCTGTAATTTTGTTTTATCAGCTCTACACTGAGCTCTCTTTTTTCCTCTATTTGTCAATTTAAACAATTTTAGAGATCATTGTTTTATCTAAAATGTCCAACAGCACTCAGCTTGTTCAATAACCGTGAGTGTTTACTAATGTGAGCCACATGTTGACGTGTGAAGGCAAAAAATGTTTGCACTTGGTGAGTGTTGTGCTGTTATCATTACATCTCAAACCTTTGTTTGTTTTCACGAATCAATATTCCACTTATTTCTCCCTCAGAGATTTTAACTGAACCCAACTTTGTGTAAAATAATCTTACAAAAGACTGATCTGATTAAGGGAAGTTTTCTGAATGTCACACTTAGCCTGTTTTGTTTGAAAAAAATGGACTCTTTGCACCAAGTTTAGATTAAAGAAACAGCCGGTTTGTGAATTAAAATGACTTTATTTTTTCTTATAATGAATCCATGAAGAGATGTTATTTGTTGCTGCAGTCTTTCATTAGTTGAAACCCTCCTTATACCCCTCAGAGGACGCCAGTGATTGGTCGGGTTCGACAGATGTCTCCAGCTATCTCTCGACTCGGCTAAAGCGGAAACGCAGTCCGTTGAGTATGATGAAAACTCTGGCTCTGATCCACCTGGCTCTGGTCTGGAGCCGCGAGGCGCTGACGCTAAGCGACCTGCTCAGGTAACGTATTTTAGATAAAACTGGCTGCCCAAGGCTAAAAGAAAATGATGTTAAGTGGAACTCGTGACTGCGGGGGTCTAAAAAATCCTGGAAAGTTCTTGAAGTGATTGTTTTGCGTTCTCAGGCTGGTAAACGAAGGTCACGTCCCGTATGTGAACGCCTACGAACAACTGCCTGAAGAGATGAAGGTGATCGGAAAAGACGCTCTCCTCTTTAGAGTCGAGGTTAGAGATTCAACTACTGATAAATGTTATTATTTGTGGATGCATGAGTGTAATCAGTAAAGTTTTAAATCTTGTTATAGTGAATCCTGTTGATTTTGATTGATTGATTTAACATTAGATTAACTTTGACTCTAATTCTGACACTTTGTTAGATTGTGACTCTGCCACTTTAGCCACTTCCAGACATGCTC
Source organism: Acanthochromis polyacanthus (assembly GCF_021347895.1). Lineage (NCBI taxonomy): Eukaryota > Metazoa > Chordata > Actinopteri > Pomacentridae > Acanthochromis > Acanthochromis polyacanthus. Next base: position 12,304,608 of record NC_067128.1, read on the forward strand.
TGTATTCTGTTAATCTGACAGCATCTGAACATGTCAGCTGGATGTTTGAAACGGCACACTGGTTACTTTTACCAGGTTGGACCTAATGCCATTTCTGTATCACTCTCAACAAGTCTGAACTGCACCCAGTTAAGTTAATGGATAGACGCACACAAGCAACGGTGCTTCTAGTCATAGGAAGGGATTTAGGAAAGGATATCATCCCAATGCATCACAGAAAGGACGCTTTTGTCACTCATTTTGCTTCACACTTTCAAATCTGTTTGGCTACAGAATGAATTGTCCAAAAAATAAAACTTTACTTCAACGAAAACAGACACTAACAGCTTGAAGACTGATGACACTTACCAGTAAATAGTGGAGTCAAAGCTTTTTTTTCCCCACACAACATTAATTGGATCTTAAGTCTGTCTCCTCTGGCTATTTAGGACTATTTAAGTTTTTTAAGTACCTACAGCATCAGACAGGAGTAGGATTTTCCGAGCATCTCCATAAAGAGAAAGCTGAGCACATTTGCACAAGTTAAAATACAGCGGCAGTGACTTCAGCGTAAATTATCCCTGAGAGAAACAAGGAGAGTCCGGACTTGGAAGCGACACCGAGTCACACTGTGTCGTTCTAAATCAAGGGTGTCAAACAAGCGGCCCGCGGGCCAAAACTGGCCCGCTAGAGAGTCCAATCCGACCCTCAGGGCGACTTCATAAAGTGTAAAAATTACAGAGAAGACAATTACTCCAAATTGTAAATTCGTAAAACTATAAATTTAAAATCATTTCTTGACCATGACAAGTTGTTTTGATCATAAAGTAAAATACTAGATTGTTCATTGTTCTTTTGTCATTTTGTGTCTCATTTTTGTAGTATTTTATCTTGTTATTGTTTTTTGTCTGACTTTTGTCACTTCTCTCATATTTTTGTCATTTTGTGTTCAGCTTTAGTTGTTTTGAGCAGTTTTTGTTTCGTGATTTTTTTGTGTAGCTTGTCTACTTTTTGTTGTTTTGCTTTTTGCTTTTGTTATGTTTTGTCTCATTTTTGTCATTTTGTGTCTCATTTGATGCACCTTTGATTTGACGTGACTAAACATTTTGTGCGTTTGTAGAAACACTGTGATCTGTAAGTTGTATAAACGATAAACAGGAATGTTTTTGAAATTGAAATTATTTTTCTTAAGAAATTTCAGGTTGTTCAAAGTGTTTTATAAAAAGATAATTCCTTAAATGTGAACATTTTCAGAATGTCCTCCCACTTGAGATCAAATTTGGCTGAATGTGTCCCCTGAACTAAAATGAATTAAACACCCTTGTTCTAAAATATTTTCACTTTTTCACAAAAAAGACAGCAGCACATATTTGTGCACGGAGCAACAGTCGTAACGCCATTAATTAGTTATTAATTATAAATGATCTCTGATCGGAGAAACAATCAATCAGAATCTAACAGCAGGTCAAGGTTTTGTTACATTTAGTCTTGATTGGTTCTTTAGTCTTGCATGAATTACAGAAATCATGTGTATCTCAGCTATCTCCACACCGTGCATCTCTGCATGAGACGTGAGGAACATTAATGGAAATAAACAGCGACCGATACATGAATGACCAGAATGTTGTCACTTTAACAGACTGATGAAGCCAGAATTGTTCCACATCTAATGTCAGAAATGGGTTTTTGACTCTGTCACGTTGTCGCTCTGAGGTTTTTTTCACACTGACGCTTTGAAACTTCCACTCAGTTGCTTTGTGACGCTTTTACTTTGAAACTTTGTCACAGTAAAATGTTGCATCTCTGACATTCTCTGTTGCAGCTTTTTAAAAACTGTTTTTACAATTCTTCATGGCAAACTTTATTGTGAATTGTTTCTGCAGAGTATCCCATCTCACCGGATTGTGCACAAGGAGGCTCAGGCTCTGGTTCTGTTCCTGGAGCTTCCTGCTTTTCCTCCAATCACCTGTGAGACTCTGTTGCACCCAGAGCTGCTCAGCCTGCGGTATCTGACCGACACCAACCTGCCCGGTAATAATACTGCTACATGATATTAACAGTACTGCAGATGATGCCACCTGCTGGTACCAACACTACTGCTGCTGACACATTCTGATGCTATCCAGGACACGCTTATGAGACTTCTTCCTTGTTCTCTTTTCCCTCAGATGAGCTCCACCTCTGGGTCTGCAGACTGATGGAACAAGCCGGTATGGCAGATCAAACACTCCACACATTTGACCCTCATTCCTGTCCCGTCCTGCCTCGGTACGACATCCAGACCGCCGCCCTCATCATCGTCACCATGAAGTTCCTCTTCGGCCTAGACGACCACACTGAGTGGTAACTGCCCCTCTCCGCTGTAGGACTCCATGTTTACAGCTACATGTGTGTGACTTTGCTCTTTATCTTTCAGGAAATTATCCAATGAAGTTGGTAACCAAAGCGACTCAGGTTAGTATTTAATATTTAAATGTTGTGTATGGGTTACTAAACGTGCTGTTTTTGTTTGCCAAAGACTTGACCCATTTGGACGTGGACTTGCCAGCCACCTGTGAGTCAGTAACGCGGTGTTTTGTCTTTTCTCTGATGATCAACAGGTGATATGTTTAACCTGAGGAGGTGGTACAAATTAATGCAGGATGTTTTGATGCGAGCGCAGCAGAAGAGACGACAGGATATTGCCAGGTGAGACGTCAGCAGTGACCTACAGGTCAGCTGCCGCTCTCACACAAACCAGAAATCACGTTTGAGACTGATGCTTGACATCTCATTGCAGTTTCAGCAGTCAGTTTGAAATCTTAAAACTTTATTTTGTATACAGACATCAATTTTTTTTAGCTTTATTCATGTTTATTCACATTTTATGTTCTAAATACCTCTTTTGGAGTCTTTGTCGTCCTGGACTTTGCCCCCTTTTGGACTCAGCTCCTTTTCAATTTCATCTTGAATCGTGACTCAACCCCTTGTGAACTTGGTCTTGTCTCTGTCTTGCATCAGATTCAACCATATTTGGACTCTGGCTTATCTCAAATAAGACCCTTTATGGACTGACTTTTATCTCACACTCAGCTTATTTAGCTTTAACTTTAGCCAAACTCAACCGTTTTTTGGCTACTTTAGGACTTGGGCTTGTCTCAAACTCGAACCCATTTGACCTCGGTCTTGAACCTTGTCTCAGATTCAACCCTCCTTTGGAGTTAGTTAGACTTAACCTCTTCTGGTGTTGGTCTTGGCTCGACTTGAACAGCTCTGTTTGAAACATTGAATTTCTTTGAAAAATGAAATATCACCTGTTGCTGTAAAAACCAGTAACTTCAAATGTTAAAGCAATAGAACAGCTGAATGTATTTGCTAAATAAACAAGATGCTGAAAAGCTGTTTGTGTACCTTTTGTTAGAGATAAATTAATAATTGTAGCTTCTTTGAGTGAGTTTATTCAGTGCCATTTAAGCTGTCTCTAATCTTGCTAAATATAACATCACTGAGGCCTAAAATCCAAAAGCTTAGCAGAACCAGATGGAATGTGTGCATGAGATGATGAAACCTTTGTTTACTTTTGATTATGTTTGGTGTTTGTTCAACAATATCATGTTTTTATCACTAATGTGTTTATTATTTATCTCCATTTCGTCCACAGAAAACAGTGGAAGGCAAAGAAACCAATTTTCCCAAAGAATATTGGGCTTAAGCGTACGATGATGAAAAAGAAAAGTAAGAATCTGAATTTTTAGACTGCAAAACAACATCTGACTCTGTGGTGTGGGCAGTGAAGTGGACACTTTCCTGTTCCTGAGTTTTAAATCTTCCAACTAGCTTGCAGGTTGAATCCTTTCTCTCTGGGCTGCATTCGTTTTAGAAATCCGGGTGTGACTCCTACAATTTCAGCTTTAATGGGAATGTTCTGTTCATTTTTTATCCCCAACGTTTTTACATAATAAACTTCATTTAAACAAATAATAAAAGACCAGGTTATTTCCATAGTTTTCAATGTGCATTATTCAAACTGACAGCGAGACGTTTTTGTCTCATCAACCTTTTTTTAACACCATTATTTTCAAACGCTGCAGAAGTCCAAATGGGGTCAAGTAAAAATGAGATTGAGTTTAAAATGGATCACAGCAGCCTCCAGAAGAATTATCAGTTGAATCTGCAGCTCTGCTCACTTTAGGATGCTTTAAGCTGACTGACCTTGTTGCTCAGCTGTGCGTGTACGACTTCATTGTGCAGGTTTATTCTCTGGGTCTGTTTTCAGAGAAGCCACCGTAAAAAGTCTCTTATGAACAAGCTGATTGACACAATGGAGCATTCAGCAGCTAAAGAGCAGGGTTCCCTAAAGAGCTGATGGAGACCAAAAACAGACATACAAAGCTGAAGCATGACTATAAAATAAAGTGTAGCTAAATAAGCAGCTGATGGCAAACAAGTAGTCACATTACAGTGTTGTGATCAGGACTTATGGACAACAATATTCATTAGGTTGTACGCTTTTTTTAAGTGCTCAGGATTGTCTTTCTAGAGGTTGATTTTCAGACAAAAATAAATAATCAGACAGCTGTTTAAGACAAAGAAATTGCTCTATAAACTGGTGAAGGATCCTTGGAGGACCTTACAGGATTTATAGCCAACCGGTTAGAACATTCTAATTCCTATCTGCTGTGTTTCTGTGCAGGAATAGCGGAGCAGGTGCAGCTGTGTTTTGAGAAGCTGTCCTCCAGGCCGGCTGGAGTCCAGGAAGTTAGCCCGTCCAGCTTCAGGTTCTGCTGGGGGGATGAGGACGGATCAGACGGTCCTAGTCTGCATCACATGAAGCTGGATGGAGTCGTGACCCTGAAACACAACCTCCTGACTCCATCCAACTCCACGTACTGGCATCCAGGCCTCAAGAAATGTGACCGTCGGTAGGTCTGTTAGAGCTGGAGTTCAAACAGTGGTCATTATCTGAAAACAGGGGCAGGTGTGGATATATTAGACGGTAAGTGAAGAGTTGATTGGATGTGGAAGATGTACAAGTGTGTTCCAATCTGACCAGAAACCAGGAGTATCCAGCCTCAGGACTTCTGCCTTTGATGTCAGACAGGAAGTTGCTTTTCAGTTATTGAACAGGAGAGCAGACATCTTTAATGTTGGTGAAAAAAAAAATCAGTGATCCAGTCCTAGTGCAGACAACAGTTAAAAAGGGTTTAGACTGATTTGACAGCAACCTCTTTCAAAGAATTATCTGTTGAATCTGCAGCTCTCCTCACTTTATGAAGCTTTAAACTGACTGACTGTGCAGGTTTATTCTGTGTGTCTGTTTTCAGAGAAACCACCGTAAAAAGTCTCTTATAAACAAGCTGGTTAACACAATGGAGCACTCAGCAGCTAAAGAGCCAGATATTTCCTTAAGCGGAAATAAAAAGTTGGAGCATGACTATAAAAGAGATTCAGACTGACCAGAAACAAGGAGCATATCCAGCCTCAGGACTTCTGCTGTTGGCATCAGACAGAAAGTTTTTCAGTTATTGATCAGGACAGCATACATATTTAATGTTGGTGAAGACAAAATCAGTGATTATTAGTCGAATTAGAACATGTGCTCCAGATTTCCCGTCCTGATTTCTCTTCCTCCTCTGCAGACAATGCCCCAGCAGCCATTACTCAGATATGGAGCCAACGCTGCCACGCTCCTTCGTTTGGCTGCTGCAGCTCTTCTCCTTTCTACTCGACGTGAAGCCGCCCTACCTGTACGAGGAGGTGCTGAAGGTGGAGAGACATGTTATCGGTACCGAAACGCACTGCGACGTATCCTCGAGGAAGAAGAAAACCAGGACCAGGGCCAAGACCAAATCATCACCCAGAACTTTAGACAGAACTTTGAAAACTGGAGGAGAAAGTGGAAAAACTGCCAGTAAATCCAGCTAGAAGAAGTGTGGAGAAGGGGGAGGTCATCAGCTCTCTGATTGCTTTGTTTCAGGTGTTGGTTCTGCAGCACAATATTTTCTCCAACTTTACACCCGATATATTTTAATAAATGCTCAAATTTTCCCAGTGTGTTTTTGGCATCAGGGATTCAGCGATTTTTTTTTTTAAATTATTTTTTTATTTTTTGGAACAGAGAGAAAGGCGTCTTGTAAAAACAGAATAATTTTCTATCATTTGATAAAAATAGATGTGTCTCAACAAAATGAGAGGCAGTTTTTAAAAATAACAAAAGCATCTAAAACAAGAAACTGAAGAAAGTGTGTTTTTGAAATGTGGAGGACACAACCAGAGTCCAGGTAAGCCGAGAGGACTTGATGAAACAAAAATGAAAATATTTATTTGTTAAAATGCATGAATCTATCTGTAGTTTGGATATGAAATCTTTCATATCTGCTGATTTCTTCACAGATGAAGTGATGAGTTAAACAAATGCAGCTTCTTAAAGTGGGATTTTTTTTGTTTACTCTCTTTTATATCAGTAAATTGAATATTTTTGGACAAACTATTTAAAGACGGCACTGCAAACTCAGATCGTATCGCCCTTCTCCTGTGAGAATCTCATTGATTCTTAGTTTCCAGGTAAGTGTAAGAGCGAGCCCTGCTTTATTTCTTTAATTTGCTCATTTGCTTTGTGTCTCAGTGTTGCCAGCTGAAGACAAAGAAACATCTGAGAGCTGCAGTGACAGAAACCAGCCAGCAGGAGGAGATAGTCATTTACTCTGAAGGATGCTGAGAACAAACTACAACAGGTATCAAACATACAGGAAACTGATACGATGATGTTTGTGTCTGGTTCATTTTCACACTCAAAAAAAGCAAAACAAAGAAACATGGACAATTATTAACAATCAGTTCCCTTTCTGGTGAATCTGTAAGGCAGAGGAAACCCCATATTTGCATTGTGTTCCTGAAGGACTATTATTAGCTAGTCTTTCTGAAATGTTCCACTCATTTACAGTCATCAGAAAATGTGTTTGTTCTATCTGGGTAAGTGTACATCAGGTCAGAAATCAGAGTCAAAGATTTGCACAAAGAATCAGATTTATTGCACAAGTGTGTGAACATGTACAAAGAATTTGAAGGTGAAGTAGACAAAATATAACACGTGCATTTAAACAACAGCAAACAGTTTATGTAAGCAAAGAAATACGAGTCTTAAGCCAATATGTACTTAAATTACTGTCAGCTTCATGTTTACGCTGTCTTATATATTGTGCACACTTGCTGTAACTTCTCATGGAGGAACACCTACCAAACCACATCAGTCATCACTAATCGCAGTGACATGTTCATGGTTCTTGCGACCTGGTTACTGCACAAAGCTGTGCCGCTCCACTGATGCATAGGAGAGGCATCTGTAGCTTTTCAGTTCAAGCGGTTCTGATTCTGGATCAAATAGAGACTTTTGGAACCTTGATCAACTTTTGGAAGCCACTTCCAACAGCTGTGGCTACACACTAGAGTTAGTGAGATCGTCTGGCTTTACGAGCTGTAACTTTGTCCTGGAAATCTGCTTGTGGTTGAGGCAGCCGAGGACTAGAGGAGATTCATCCTCCATTTGCTAATTTTCATTTTGGAAATTTATAAACCAAACAATCAGTCAGTTAATCAAGAAAATCAGTAATCAGGAGATTAATCAATAATGGTAATAATCATTAGTTACTCTATAAAATAGGTAAAAATGAGCTCTAACTCAACTATGTCCTTCAAGTGCTGCTGGCAAGTGAGTGCATCGCATTTAATTTTACGTAAGAGTGGCAGTATATAGATATTTTTCTACATGGAGCACTTTAACTTTTTGTACATGAAGTATATTTCTCTGATTGTACTTACATGGTATTATTAAAATAAGATTATTTCTAGACTGTGGTTATTGTGCTGCTACTGTGGTAAATAGTCTCTTCCAGCCTTAATCAGAAGCAAACTCAACACCAGTTGGAGTTCAGATGAGATTCTGATTCACTTTTCTGTCTGCTTTTGTCTGGTTTTTGTTTTCAGTACTCGGCTGATAGTACAAAAATCTACCTATTGCTCACATGCTGTGTGTTAGTTTTAGTGAGTTTCAAGCTGCTATGAGTGTGTTATGTAATTTTATTTTCATGGGATTTGATTTTTATTTGGCTTGTGTGCAGACTTCTTTTCTTTGTTGTGTTGCTTGCTGCAGTGGCCTCATTTTCCCTCTGCAGGTCAGTTAAAGTAACTGGAGACAAACAAAATGGAGAAAAATAGACAAAAAATATTGCAAAAATAAAATGGCAAAAAGTAAAATAAAATATTAGATAAAAATCAACAGATCAAACCCTCTCAGAGATCCTCTGTGGATAAATTTAGTCACATTAATTGAGTTTGGATGTTTTTTATTTCTCGGCTGCCATGTTCGTCCACCTTCAAGTGCTGTGGCTGTTGCTAGGTAACTTTACAGTATAGGACATGTTGCCATGGCGATACTACAGAGAGCAGCTGTCAGGGAGACAGCATCATGCTGCATTCACTTATAGTTGGTTGTTTTGTTCTTACATTATTCGTGTTGTCCTCAGATGACCTCAATCAACAATGAAAGTACATGAATACTGTAGTACTCTCCGCTTCATGTAATGACAATACTGTAGTATTCTCAGTTTCTTGTAGTAACAGCATTATTGATACCTCCCGTCACCTCAGCTGAGTTAAACCATGTGGTAAAAACAGTGTCGTGCTGCATTCACTTGCAGCTGGTTGATCACAGCCTCAGAACTTGTCCTACTCTGACTTGTTTTGCCTGAGGTGACTTTTAAAGTGAATAAAATAAAAAATATCCCAAGTCCTCAAATGACTTCTGTAGTACTAGCAGTAAAAGCACAAAAGCACCGACAGCTTTAAGTTAAAAATGTCAGCATTTCCTCCTGTCACCTCAAAAACAGCGTTGTGCTGCGTTCACTTGGTGCTGGTGGATCCCAGCATCAGGACACATTAGTTACTGTCCAGAGTCCTCAGTTGAACTCTGTTCAATTAGCAGTAAGAAAACTGTAGTATTCTAAGGCTCATTTAATTACAGTACTGTAGTAGTCTCAGCTTGTCGTGGTAGAAATACTGCAGTAATCTCTGTTTAATGTAGTAACAATACCAGTGTTGCCTCCCCCTCAGCTGAATAAACAGCATTGCCTTAACTGCCCTAACTCCCAGCATCAGGACACATTACTAGCAGCAAGTCCTCAGATGACCTCTGGAGCGGTGAAGCTGCCTTGTCCTCCTCTGACTGTTTCACCTCATGTGGCTTGAAAATGAGCCAACTGTTCTTTAAACAACATTCCTGTTCCCAGACTCGGACTCAAAACGTTTATAGTGTTATAGTTCACTTATCTCTCAAATGTGTTCATGTGAGCTTGCTGCTGGAGAAGTTCTGTCCAGACTCTCACACAATAGAAACTGTTTTGAACACGTAATCCTGCAAGTATGCGGAGGGTTTCTGTATGTTTGTGTTCTGAAATTCCCTTTGTCTGTCCTTCGTATAAGAAGCCACGGGGGTATTGTAGCTGCAAGCTGCCCCACTGGCGGCACAGGAAGCACGTCACTTCACATTAAGTCTGACCTGAGGAGGGAAGAATGAGCAAACGCTTTTTGTGTAATATCACATAAACTTCAAATGATTTTAAATCAGCTTACAGCATTTGCACTTTTTGTAATTTGAACAGCAGAATATTTCCTCTTATGTACATTTTAACAGTCAAAAATCAGAACACCTTTCATTACTGAGATTCAGATCTTTTATTTTGTCAGTATTAAGTGTTTTTCATTCATCAGACTTTTTTCAGCTGCTCTTTGCTGGAGTTGTATTGCTCTGCTTTTGTCCCTAAAATACCCCAAACTATCGAATTCAGCACACTTGGTCAAGTCATAGTTTTCACTTCTTTCTTCTTTAAAGACTCTTGTGTGATTTTGGCAGTGTGTTTGGATCATTATCATGCTGCCAAGACTCTACAGACTGGGAGTCATCTTGTCAGCCAGTATTTTTTGCATCCTTGATGCATCTATCATTGTAATCTCTTTGACACCTTTTGAGTTCTTTTTTTTTTTTTTTTTAATTTAACCTGTATTTATACAGGTAATATCATGGAGACATGGAATCTCATTCTCACAAGAGACCTGTTCTCAAATAACATAACACAACAACATTAAGTCACTGACAAACAGCACTAACACCCATTTTCGACCAAAAAGAAACAGGTGCTAGCTCAGTGCTGGTGCTTAGTTCTTTCAAATCTCATGCCTTCTAAGAACCGGTTTGCTTTTCCATTTGCAAGGATTCAAGTTAGAACCACGTCATTGCGTCACAGTAAAACGTCAGCATGTCATTACATGTGTAGCCGTTCAACAACGTTTGTGCATCGTAACCATGCAAGTGCTGTTCCTGACTTTGCAAGCCTACATTGCAATCCAGTAACAAATAATCAAACTGTTAGAAGCTACCTGTCTTCATCGCAGTCACAGGCAACAGCGACTATGTTTGAGAAGACAGGGAATTGTCAGACATGTTTTGATCCTTAACAGTGGTGTGTTAGCGTTATCTTGGCTACTTAGCTTCGACTATGTTTGCATCCATTACATAGCGGTTAAACAAAATAAGTTGATGATAGCATCTATGTTTATCTTTATAGATGAACTTAAGGTTAATTGCGAGGCAGAGTTCCATAGTTATCGTTTTTCAAAACACTAACACTACCTCTTCTACTCGCTCGGTTGTTTAAAAATGGCGGTTCTGTGTTTCCGGTGTTGATCGTTGGTCACCGTAACCCCACCCCCTGCCCGAGATGTACTTTGTTCTTAACTCTGGCCCAGCAAAGAGTTGGTGCCTGAAAAGCACCAGTTTTTGAAGCCTGAAGCTGGGGCTTAGTTGGTGGAAACACAAAAAGCTGGTGCTAAATTAGGCATTGGCTTCAAACTAGCACTGGAGCCAACCTGGTCGAAAAGGGGCCTGCACTGGACAATATAACACTGAGTTACAGACAAACAGGTTCATCAAAAGTGGATGTGCAAAAGCGCCAAGCAATAAAGTTAAAATGTTAAAGCACTAAGAACAAGAACACTTCCTAAAAGATCATATTTTCATAATATGCAGCTCCATATATCATTGCACTCCCACCTCCGTGCTTCACTGTCAGGACTATGCATTCACTGGTAGTCCTGAGCAGGTTCACAACAAACATGCTGGACCTCATCTGAGCCGATCAAATTTATCTTTGCGTCATCTGACCAAAGACTGTGCTCCCAATATTCATCAGGCTTCTTTTCATATTCCATAGGAGAGTTTGTATTTTTGTGCTGAACAACAAGGTTTTTTTGTTGTTCTGTTTTTTAAAATCTTTCTTCTGTCCAGGCTTCACACTGTCTGGGCTGCCACTAAGATTTCCATCGATACCTCCTGTGCCAAGTCTGAAACGCTCGTCTGTTCTCCACAGCTAGATTGTGCAAGTAGTGAACCAAATGTGGTGTCATTTTAGGAAGACGATCTCTGCAGCTCTGATAAGTGGTATTATGGTTTGTTCATCACCTCCTGATTACTGCTGTAAACGTATTTTCAGTTGATCACCGATCATCCCGTACCTGTTTCCATCTTTGTGAAGTCTTGTGATCGTATTGTTCAATTTATGCTGTAATCCTTCTCCATGTGGAGCCATGATGCAGGCATGTACGGATGTAGTGTCTATGGGTCTAAAAGTGAGAAAATAATCTAACCATGTTCTTGCAATCATAGACTGATTGGAAATAAGTGTGCTCAATTTAGTTTCAGTCGTCACAAGTCTGTTAACTTTTGTAGCGATGAGTTTCTACTTTATTTTCAATATAGCCTTTGTAAAGCATCTGTATTTTATCATTAATAAGAGGAAATACCCCACTTGTCAACTAAAAAAGGAAATTATTGAGAGGGGATGCAGTTTTGATTAATTTGACATGACAATGAACTCATTTCTGTTGATTACTGTAGATTTAATTTTGTCTGACAACGGTTGAAGACCTTGAAGTGAACACATGATGGACTTGGAGCAAAAAAACTTCTCTTTCAGATTTTAGATTCTAGAAGATGTTGAAATGATTTTTTTCCCCCTGTTTGCTTCAGCAATATTTTAACTGAAGATGAAAAATAAGACATGAGTGTAAATTAATGGTTTGTTTTGAGGCTCTTGGGCCAAATATTTAAAGGACCATTCTGGTTTATTTCAGCCTTATTTATTAGTGTTTCTATGAGTCATGTTAACTTGCATTCGTCACCTCTGTTGCACAGCATAAAATACCAGTAAAAAGTAACCATATCGTGCTTATTTATAGTGTCAATTTTAATGTTACATTGTCTGTTTTTTTTTAAATAATGTGCACACAGTTACTTTAAGAAAAAATACAACTGAATGAAAGTTAATTATTCCTGTGAGGAAGAAGCACAGTTCAGATCCCTTTAAAAGGTTTTAGTAAATAAAAGCAGCAGAGTTCAGGTTCAGAGCTGCCTCCCGACTCTTTTCTTTCTTTCAGCTCTTAAACAAAAACTCTAAAACGACCTCGACGCTCAGAGAGCAGACTCACTGCCGGGATCTTTTTCCAGCTCCTGAGAGGAAAGCACAGCACATCGACATGGTTTCCTTATTTAGAAGGCTGCTGATAAAAAACCTCTGGAAAACGTCCAGATTTCACTCGGAGAGTTCCTAGAAAGCAAACAGCCTCTCTGCTGAGGATCCAGCAACTCTAAAAAATCAGGAATGAACGTGAGAAAAAGAAAGGTTTCCTCCGGATTTAAAGCAAAAAGGTTTATCTCCTGTTTGAGAAAAGCCCGAAATTAGCCGACGCGCTCAGAATTTGCTTTTTTAAAGCCAAATAAAAGAATCAGAGTAAATATCATAAACAGCTCGACTGATGGGATTAACATTCCTTCACAGAAACTTACTGTCCAGGCCGATAAAACATTTCAAACCTGCATTTTTAAATCCTTTACATTCAACTTCTTGGCGCTGATGAACTTTCAACATTACAGTCTACATATTTTAATCCAAGTTTTTATGACATTTTCTGATCAAGAGAAATAAATTGAAAATAGCACAAACTCAAAAACATTATAGATAATTTAAATGAATCTAAGTACCATCAGTTGGTCCATTACTTCTCTAAAATTATTGATTTAAAATTTCAGATTAAAATAAAATGCTGTTTAAAGTAATCTTTGTGCTTTTGTTTAAAACCAAATTAAACATAAACCATGACGACTTCTACTGAGACACGATCTTTGTCCTCGGCCTCCTTCCACCTGTCAAAGTTTTGATGGAAATTAAATCTCTGTCTGCTTTCAAAAATCTGCTCTTATTTAGAGATTATAGACCAGCTTTGGATTGGCTGGCTTTCATTTGTTTCATTGTTTTTAATTTGTTCATTGAATATTATCTCTTGTTTATCGTGGTTTTGCTGCATGGATTTAAATTATTATTATTAAATGATCAGAGGAGAAATAAAATTGCTTATTATTGTCTTGTAAACATGTAATCTAACCAAATTTAAACCCAATTTTCTGATCCTTTAATTCTTATTCTCCCATTAAAGTCAGACACTGAGCGTCTCGTGGCCCTGAAAGCATCAGGAGGGAAACAAGTTCATGATTTTATCCTTTATTCCAATCCGAGCTTTTGTATTTTTGTTACATCTTGTCAGGATGTTATAAATAAACTGAATCAAAATCACCCCCCCAAAAAAATAATTTTCTGATAACTGCAGGTCAAAAAATAATAAAAACCCTCATATCTTAGAAAATACTTAATTCTTTTCTTTGAAAGTATGAATTAGTTTTGGCATTTTTTCACCTGAAAAAGATTTAATCACAGAATTTTTACATGTTTGTGTCATTATCATTACATTTACTTTTCTACATGATTAATTTTAACATTTAAATGTCAGAAATTGTTATACAATTAAATAAATCAATAATAGTGGAAAAACAGTTGAATTCGAAATTATTCAACTGTTTAAAATTTCATGAAAATACTGTAGCTGATGAGACTTTTTAAAAATTTCTGCAGGAGAGACATTCAACCGCTTTGTAGCTGCTGTGATGAAATGATATAATTTTATGTTGGCCATAAAATAGATAAATTCTTCGGATATTTCTCTAATTTGTGCATTAAATAAAGTATTTGTCATTGAGCAATAAATGGATGTTTTTCATCTTCACTATTTACTCACATTAGGTGATGCAAAATGTCAAAAAATAAAGTGAAAGTATATTGTTGGTGACTTGGGCATATTCGAATGTGTTTGTAGATGATTTAGAACAATTTTTAATGTTTAAATGAAGTGATATCAGTAGAGAAGGAGGTTTTATTTGTTAAACTAAAATGTGATGGATGTTCAGTTAAAGAAAATATCAAAAACACCAAAACAAACCCTTTAAAATGAACATTTTATGTATGTTTTTCTTTTGCAAACAGAAAAACAATCCTAGCTTCCAGACAGTTGCTGTTCAAAGTAAGCAAAAAGCACAACTTGTAAATGGCCTTTTCTTTTTGGGATTTTCCCAAGGAGTCGATAATTTAATAAGCCGCTTTTAAAAAAAAAATATCCTGAAACAATCGTAAACAGTTTTAATTCACAAACATTTTAAATCCTGTAAAACGCCAACTGTAAATGTTTTCTTTCGTTGGAAAGAAACCACAAGTGTCTCCTTAAACGTGAACAACAATATTTTTATTGTTTATCAAACCAAATAATTTATTACAGCTGTTTTTATACAGTAATAAACTATTCTATCAGTAAAAACATCCATAAAATGACACGAATATACCCAATCTGGTCTGTTCAGCCTTTCAGATCAGAGTTCTGACCTGAGGAAATGTTCCTTTTGCAGTTTTACTACTTTTAATGAAGTAATTCTTTGTTAATATACACACTATTTTTTATAAATTTCATTCCTTAATTTATGTGTTTACTTTAAAAACCTTACCCTTTTTGCTTCTTTTTTTAATGTTTATTTTATTAAACATTTTAAAAGATACACAGCTGCAACAATATTTTCTTTCATTTGAAACCTGAAACCGTGTGATAGCACAGAGTCAGTGTGGTTTTATTTCCTTCCTTTTAACGCTTCTTCACGTTTTTTTCTTGTTAAAGTCTCTTTCCTTTGCTGTTTATGCGAACCAGCATTCTGCACACGAAATGTTTGTCTAAGAATATCGCAAAAATACCCCACATCATGTTCGAAAATGCAGAACCCACACCCTTTAGGAATGTCCTAAATAAGAAGTACTTAAGAAGGTCAACAGGATCAGTGACACTTAATCATTCTAGGCTTTAGCATTATCAGTAAACACCTTCATTTATCTGCAGCAGTGATCTATATTATGGCTGATTTAAGAGGATGACAGTCCGGCATTAGTTTAAGACATAAAGGTCAGTTCTAAACGTTTCAAGAAAATTTCTTCAATGTCAAAAACCACCACCACTGTGCTCAGCCTGGCTCTCTACTGATGTTGTTGTTGGACATTTGTTCAGAATTCAAAACACTGACAACTGCCTTTTTGTTCTTGCAGAAGTTTCATCTCTCATCCAGATGCTTCTTCAGTCCAGAACCTCTTGGATGCCAGACAGTGTTAAAGCAGAAGAAGGTGAGAAACATTTCAAACGTGCTGCATAATTCCAAATGTGTTGTTTCATAGTTGTGATGCCTTCAATTTTTCCTGCGTTGCACAAAATGGTAAAATATAAAGAAAACCCTTTGAGTGAGATCCACTTGAGGCCTGCATGTGTAAAAAAGGCCGGAAACTCTTTGGAAATGTCTTCAGTGTGCTTTACAGAAAGAAAACAAAGAGCTGAAGTTATGTACAAACTGTTCTCATTAAAACCTGAAAGTGTTCATTGCTGTGGGTGTTTGAACGCAGCTCATGTGGTTGTGCACCAAGTTGGTGAAAAAGGATTTTTGTGATGACACGCTGGTCGTCGACCGGAAACGAGAGCAGAGCGATGCAGGAAGACTTTGTTTACGTTGGTCTGGAATCGGCTGTCAGCAAAAACAAACTCCCATCATGCCTTTCTCTGACGCCAGCTGCACAGATGGGCCAGTGTGAAAAGATTTTTATCCTTTCCATGCTTTCACCTGGTTTATCATTGGAAATGGAGAAGAAAACAAAAGAAAGAAGATAACAGAGCAAAGAAAAGTTAAAGGACAGGCAGAGGAGTTAGAAATGAAGCAGAAGTGAAGAAGGAAACAAAGAGGACAGTGTGCAGGATGTTCACTGCACCACCCGCCTCCTCCTGGATGACGGACGTAGTGTGACCTACATTTGAGTGACCCCACCCACCCCGACACCCCCTCCCTCACCCCTTAAACACACGCACATACATACTCGATGTGGGTGTGTCATCGGTCAATGAGGTTGTTGCTTTGGAGGGAAATCAGCTGCTCTGATCAAACGCAGACAAAAGAGTCCCAGGAACTAAAGACTGGACTCAAACTAAAATCAGGATCTAGGCTTAGGGGCTGAACTCAGAAATGAAACTTCAAAGACTAAACTTAGATTCTACAGTTACAAACTACATTTAGAGGCTAAACTCCGAAACTAAAGAACAAATTTTGAATATGAACTTAAAGATGCAACTCAGAGACTGAACTTAAGGCCAGTTCATGGTTTCCACAACCGCAAAGGGCGTCATTTTTCATCGTCCACCCACTGTGCATTGGTCTGTGATGCATAAAATAAATGTTTGTTTTGAGGAGAGACTGTACAAGGTGATTTTCCATCATCCACACCGTCATAGTTCATCAATCAAAGAGCTGTAGATGCTGCCGGACCTCAGACAAGCTTTAGTTTATATATTATTTGTTTATTGATGGAGGATTTCAGCCACTAGAGTGAATTTTATAATGCTACTGAAGAGAAGCTACTCAATGTGGACATCAAAAGGGCAGAATTTGTACTTGTTGTCCTCTCTGAGTTTAACCAGTCAGTATTTGTTTTATCCAATTTCAATGAATTAGCATCAGAACCCCGCACAGCTGTTTTTCAGGATCACTCACAAGTACCTGTTTTGGATTAGATACATTTTTCTTCCGGAAAACAGCCCTGAAAGAGGTTTTACAAAGCTGATTGTTACAGTCGGAACTTGCACAAATCACAAAGTACCTTAAACTTGGGAACTAACCTCAGACACCAAACTTAGTGAATTAATGCAAGCATTAAACTTAGAAACCAAACTCATTAACAAAATCTGAAACTTAAGTCATAAACTAAACTCAGAGGCAAAACTTAACTAAGCTAAAAGACTGAACTTAGTCATTAAAATGAAGAATAAAACTTCGAGACTAAACTCAGGAACTTAAATCATAGACTAAATGTAGAAACTAAAGTTAGAGACTAAACTCAGGAACTAAACTAAAAGACTGAGCTTAGACACTAAACTCCTCCTGATTTTAGAGTTAGTAACTAAACCCTAACCATCAACTTAGAGACTAGACTCAGGAACTAAACTTGCAGATGAAACTAAGTAACAAAAGTAAAAGAGAAGATTTAGACAATAATCTGAGGAGCAAATCCTAAAGACTAAATTTAGACTAAACTTAGAGACTAAACTCAGAGAGTAAACTTAGAAAATAATCTCAGGAACTGAACTAAAAGACTAAATTCTGATAATAGACTCGAGAACTAAACTAAAAGACTAAACTTAGAGGCTAAACTCCTCCTTAGTTTGCGGTTAGTAACTAAAGCCTCGCCCTAAACTTCAAGAGTAGACTCAGAACATTACTTACAGATGAAACTAAGTAACTAAACTAAAAGAGTAGATTTAGACATTAAACTGAGGAGCAAAACCTAAAGACTAAACTCAGGAACTGAACAAAAAGACTAAACTGTGATATTAACTCCAGAACTAAACTAAAAGACTAAACTTAGATGCTAAACTCCTCCTGAGTTTAGAGTTAGTAACTAAACCCTAACTCTAAACTTAGAGACTAGACAGATTACAGACTAAACTAATTCATTGAACTAAAAGAGTAGATTTTGACATTAAACTATGGAGCAAACCCTAAATACTACACTAAAAGACTAAACTTCGATATTAAACACAGGAACTAAACTAAAAGATGAAACTTTGATAGTAAACTCAGGAAGTAAACTAAAAGATTAAACTGATACTAAACTCATAGACTAAACTGAAAGATTAAACTTTGCTATAAAACTCATCAACTAAATTTACAGACAAAGCTTAGTGACTAAACTAAAATACTAAACTTATACATTAAACTCATGAAGTAAACTTTAAGACTAAACTCATGAACTGAACACAAGATAATTCAGCTGAGTTTGAAATTAATATGTGGCCTAATGACACTATAGTCAGAGCAAAATGTCACTCTGTCCCTGAGCCTGAATTCAGAGACTAAACTTGTTGACTAAACTCCCCCTGATCTCTGTTTGTTTTAAACGCGTTGAAATCAGCTACAGTCTATCGATGCTTTAG